>NW_026991713.1:134404589-144404589 GCF_029215605.1 Mirounga angustirostris
GCCCCGAGCCTGGCGGAGGCCGCGGAGGGGATGGAAGGGATTTGCAGCCATGATTCCCTGTCTCCCTGGGTACTCGAGGCCTGGCCAGCTAGACAGGAGTCCTGTCAGGTGCTTGTAATCGGTGACACGTGCTGTGATGCATGCTGTGACAAACGTTCAGGACAGGTCGCAGACTCCCTGTTTATCTTCTCTCTGAAATTCCAATAAAGAGCATGTTTGCTGGGAGAGATTCTGGAAGCACATGTTCCGTGTGAATCAGGATGCATGCTCCCAACAGCAGTAGTCGGTAATTTGGCCTACAGAGTAGATCCTCTGTATTTTAATAACGAAATGTCACCAAAATCTGGATTTGACAGCTTACATTCCAACCTGAGAGCTGTGTGAGTCTCCCTCTAGATGTGAAAAGTCCATTTTAGCAGCTGAGTTTTTTAGAAAAAGTACCTAACATGTATTAGTTTGTGTTTAAAGGCTTGTTTATTTCCTCGTCACGGGATAACAAGTGTATTTCAACCCTCAGGAAGGACACGTGAGCACAGTCCGGGTGCTCCTATCCTTGGGTGCTGACATCAATTCCAAAGATGAAAGAAACCGATCAGGTATGGCTTCATGTCCCTCGCGCCTAGGGAATGACTAGTAATCGATGTAAACAATACACGGACTTTGATGTTAAAAACACTGGTTTTAGACTATTCCTCTAGTAGTAGCTCAGCAACCTGTCTTTGAAACAACATATTTGCAAAGCTCTGGCAATGTCTCTGTTCCCACGGCAATGGCAGGGCCTGCCTCTGGTCCCTGCTATTCTACTTCGCAGCACGGCGCTGTGTGCTCCTGGGAACACTTGCTAAATCCACCACGCTGCCGGCCGCCTCAGTTCAGAGTCCCCCTAGTTCGTCTCTCTTTGGAGTGCACTTGAAAACTAGAGTCACTATAATTTTTTTCTAAGATTTGTTTATTTATTTTAGGTGGGGGGGTGGATGCAGAGGGAGAGAGAGAATTGGAAGCAGATTCCCCGCTGAGCGGGGAGCCCAATGCGGGGCTTGATCCCAGGACCCTGGGATCATGACCTGAGCTGAAGGCAGATGCTTAACCGACTGAGCCACCCAGGTGCCCCGAGAGTTAATTCTTCAGACTCAGGTTAGAATAAGCTCTCCTGTGAACATTCTGTGTACCACGGCCACCTGGCAAGCCTCTCTCTGATGCTTAGAAGCTCCCTCCGAGGCTGCACAGGACCGTCACTAAGTCCATGGACACAAGGCTTTGTCTGCAGAACTCAGGATCCTAGGGCTCGCAGGACTGACACGGAGAATTCACAAAACTTTTAAAATGGTTTCTGTGCCATTTAAAGTCGCCTGTTTGTGAACTTGCTTCGTGGCTTTAGACAAAAATCTCTTACATTCTCTAATTGGTTGATGTTTTTAAAACCATTTCCAACCCCGTCAGGTTAAAAGGGAAAATACTGTGATCCCATAGAGGCAAGGTCACAGAGAGGAATCACGGAAATATAAAATCTGCATAGTGGAAGGAGTTTTGTTTTCGGTTGTAGCTGCTCACCAGATGGGCATCGCTGCGGCATCCTGCTCCAAGTCCGTGTGGCTTCTGTCTCCACGCAGCCCTGCATCTGGCCTGCGCCGGCCAGCACGCGGCCTGTGTCAAGCTCCTCCTGCTGTCCGGGCTAAGCGACTCCCTGGACGCCTCGGGCGCCCTGGCTCAGCAGCTCGCTCGCAGCGCAGACGTCCTTCAGTGCTTTGACCGCCACCCCGAGTCCTGAGGGTGCTTCTGAGCAAGGACAGGCACGGTGACCACGTCCTGCCACTGCCGTCGTTGGGGTCCCCAGCCAGAGGGCCGTGAGGACGCCGCCTCCCGAGCCCTGTGACCTACATGTGGAGTCTTTCCAGGACCCGGATTCCACTTTTTCTGCCCTTCAAGTGGAATTAGGGGATGTTCATGAAGCCAGGGTCTGGAGCCCTTAGAGAAGCACATGACCCACGTGAATGTAACCCAGAGTACGTGTTCACGTAAATATGTCAGATGTTTTATGAGGGATGGCAATGACGATGATGTTAATGGTACAAGAGCCATAAACATAACCGGCCTGCCACTTCCTTCCTTCCTCGCTTCTTCTTGTTCATTACGGTGGTTTTACTTTGGTTTCGTAGCCAGGAAGGAGATGCCTACACAGACATTTGAGAGAAAATAATGGAAATATTTGCACATTCTAAGCGCTGCTAGTTAAGCCATAACGTTTTAATCTTGAGGTTATTTTTACTTGATAGTTCTGTGTTGGCTTTCTTCAGATAATAAACACACCTAAAAATGCAGCTAAGATATTTTCCAAACTTTTCTACTGCCTCAGTTGAAGAATGAAGTTTGTTCTTAAAACGCACGCCCTATTTCCTGTCCCGAACCCCTGCCCACTGGAGCCTGTGAGTGTTGAAGACTCTTGACATCGTAACTCCAAAAATTCTGTAGCAGTTTACATAGATTGAAGGGAGGCTGCTTCCTCAGGCATTTGGATTCTTTTCCTTTTTCCTTTTGGGGGGAGGTGATGAAGATCATTTTCTCTGGGTCACAAAGAATAATTAGTCCAGGTCATTCTTAGGAAATCATATGCATCTGTCACAAGCCAGACTTGATCCTCCTGCTGGTCGTGACCCAGTAAGGACATACTGCACATCCGTCCGGCCTGAGCATCGTGCTGGGCCGGGGAAGGAGCAACACTTTCCAGTTCTTCATCATCCCAGATGGCACGGGCTGGTTCCTAGTCCGACAGCCAACACCTGCTGGTATCATCTGTCTCGTGACCTCTAAGTGGCACCCCGTGTGATCTGCGCTGGTTCGAGCTTCAGTTCCTGCTGCTTCAGAGATGCCCCCCATGTCCCTGCCCTTTGGGTCTGAAGATGGTCCTGTTACCTGCGGGGGGACAGAAGGGTGGGTGTGGCGCCGGCCGCCTTCCCTGTGCACACACGTGGTGCAGCTTCTGATCGCAGCGGCTCCACGAGGGGTCCCTGCACATCTCCAGCTGCACGTCTGCCCCACAAACCAGCGGCGGCTGGGGTGCATGAGGCCACGCTTTTGCTCCCCGTGCACTCCCGACTCCGTTCTGTGGTGTAGACCGTGGCTGCTGAAGCTTCTTGAGGACCAGGGACCACAGTGTGGACACCAGTGGTGTTAATTGTGGCAAAGGCGGCAGACAGTCCAGGAACGGTCTGCCTCTGGGGTCACTGCGCTAGGAGAGAGTCGTGCCCTCACTTCCTAATCATGGGTGCTTGAGTCACCTTCCAGGGAGGCCCCACCAGGCCACCTGATCTAAAACTGCATCCCCTCCTCCAGCATTTCAGGCCTCCTGCCCCTTGCTTGCTTTCTCCTTGTTAGCACTTACCATCCCCTGATACGCCACACATTATGAGTCCTGTATGTCTCCCAACTGGAGCATGAGCTCCGGGGTGGGACTTTGTCTCCCTTGTTCACTCGCTGTCTACACGACCCAGACGGTGCCTGACATGAAGCGGGGTTTAAATTATTATGTGGTCGATGAGTGAATGGTGATTCGTAGTTCTTGAGCATGTACTGTGTCCTGGACGTGGTGCTGAGTGCCTTACCCACACAGTCTCTCTGCGTCCCCCTCGTTACGACTCCACGTCGGGCACCCTTTCTCTCCCAGACTTCTGCAGCCAGCCCCCCAACTCACAGACGCCAGCCCCTCACTGCTGCCCTGCAGGGAAACCAGGGCCTTGCTAGCTGACAGATCGAGCAATGTATGTGTAGCCCTCGTGTTACAGATCCTTTCATTTCAGTGGTGTGACTGTTGGTCCAAATCCCTCCTGCCTTCCGGAAGCCCGTTCCTCATCATGGCTGATAACGCACGCCTGGGTGTTTCTGACTTGTCCGTGTCTGTGTCCATCATGAGCACCTGTTTTAGGGCCTGTCCTGAAAAGCTGGTGTGCCCCCCACCCCCCGCTTGTGTCGGCTAGCTCCGCTTGTGCTCCTCAGCCATCTCATCTGTTCTGGATCCCACCCCCCACAGGGGATGCTGCACCCCTGTAACCCTGGTCCGTTCTAGGCCATCCCACACTCAGTTTATCCCAAACCGACTTTCTCTGTAAGCTGCTTACATATGTACCCGGTTGGCCGCCACGTTGATGTCCCTGCAGTTCACGGTCTCTCAAGCTGGAAGCTGGGAATCTATGACTCCTGGGTTCAAGCCCTCCAGCCATCATCCAGACCATGGTGGCGTCGGCCTCCAGACTGTGCCCTCTGCCCCCTGGGCCCGCCCTCCTCGACGCCGTCCCCCGCACGGCTGTCCCAGAGTTCTCACGGAGGTGACTGGGGTGCTGACCGCTGATGTGTTTCCCCGCCCACCTCCACAAGGGCTGTTGGCTGGTCCTGCAAGCGCCCCAACCCACAGTGAGGGTCTGTTCCTAAGACCAATCGGGGCAGAAGCCTCTGGAAGGAGATAGAAATAAGTAAGAATTGCAATCATTTGAAAATAGTTACAGCCTAACATATATTACTGGGAAAAAATATGCAAGAAAATATTCACAAAACAAAATAAAAAGGAGCTCTGAAAACAGAAAAGAAATTACACAAGTCAGGCCAAAAAACGGAGAACTCCATGAAGAGAGCTCAGGATTCCGAGGGGCGGGCGTGGGATGTGACTCCCCTACTCGCTGCTGGTGGCCGCCAGCTTGCAAGGCTCGCCAAATGTACAAAATAGTGAAGGAGAAACAGAAATTGCCTGTTTCCCACTACCCAGAAATAACCACCCTTATTTCCTCCTGGCCTTTAAGTGTATACGCTGGAGGTGATGTCGTGCACACAGTCTACCCTAACTTTAGGTCGAAAGCATATCCTAACACTCTGCAAAACTTTGCACACTTTTGTTCACTATCTAATGCTTCTCAGAGTTGCTGTCCATATTTATTTTCTGACATTCTCATTTTCGTTTTGCTGTGTTAAGAGAAGACCTGGGACATCAGTAAAGCCCTTGGACTCGACAGAAGGCAAAGGCAGGGGCATCAGAACTGAAAAAGGCTCAGGTCTGATCCCAGGTCAGGGCCTCATGGGACTGGGAGACAGAGCGAACAGGGGCCTGCTGGGTCCGAGTGGGCCTGCGCTCTTGGAGATGCTGAGTGGTGAAAAGAAAGGAAAGGTGGGAAGACCATTTAACAGCATAGGTTTTCTCAGAAAGGGTGAGACCCCAGTGTTTCAGGCTCTGATAAGGGCTGAGTTCGGGGGAGAGATGAAGGCTCGTTGGTGGAGCCGGGCTCTGTGGGTAGTGGGGAAGGAGGCGGAAGGGAGCCTGAAAGCCCCAGGGAGCGGAACGCCAGGATCAGGATCAGGTGCACACGAGAAGGAAGACAGGATGACAAGGAGGAAGTTTCCGGTGCAACCGTGTGTGTGTCTCATGTAACATCAGTATTTGGTGGGTGTGGGGTTGGTAGAATGCGTGTGTAAATGTTAACTTACAGATGGGGGAACTGCTTTCCTGAGCCAGTGAGGGTGTGGAGGACGTCAGCGCCCACTTAGAGGGTGATGTGGTTCTTACTGGGAAGGGACGAGGCAGAAGTGAGGGCCCAGCTGTGGCGGGAAGGACTTGCTGAGTGTGCGTGATGGAGGCCCGTCACAGCCCTTCCAGAGTCTTAGTTCCAATGACCATCCCTGAGAAGAGCCCTGGGGAGGGACCATGTGATGAGCCGCCCACCTCTGGTGCTCGCTCATCTCCTCCTTCCCCGTCCCTGAAGGGCCCCGCGGACTCGAGCATGAGGGGCGCCCCGGTCACCAAAGCCACGTGTGGAGATACCCGTCCTACCCCGTCCTGCACAGGGGTTACTGTTCGGGTGTTTTCACGGGGTGGATGCAGCAGAGCTTGGTTTCCAGGACAGGCGAGAATCTGGATTCGGATGGATTCGGATACTCACTATGGGACCTGGGAGATTCATCCTGGAATCTCTGAGACACGTTGTAGCTGGGGAGACAGACCAACACTGGAAACTAGTTATGGATATGAAGTGTCAGGTAGTGGGGGGTCCCAGGGGGGAAAAATAAAGCAGAGAAGGGGCAGGAAGTGTCAGGGGCCATGTGGGGGACCTCTGACCAAAGACTCCAGGGGTGGGGGCTGCAGCTGCACAAGTGTGTGAGGCCGCGTGCCCTCCGCGTGCAGGGAGGGTGGGGAGCGACTGTGGCCGGCATCCAGGCCCTTTGGGGCCATTGTACTCTGGGCAAGAAGGAGGAAACCACAGGAGGGTATGAGCAGCGGAGTGATGAAATCTGCCATGAGTTGGACCAGGCTCATTCAGAATGTCGGGTGGAGGCAAGAACCTGGTGAGGGAACATCACAGTAACTCACATGAGGTGTGACAGTGACATGCACTGGCCCACAGCTCCCCGGTGAGAAGGTGTAGGTTCTGTGTCCAGAGAGATCAGCAGCGCTTCCTGGTGACTTAGATGACAAATGGGAGAGAAACAGGGAAAGTCCATTCTTTGGGCCTGAGCAGACAGAAGGGTAGAATCACCAGGTACTGGGCCAAGAAAGACAGAGGGGGGGCAGGCTGAGGAGGAAGGTCGGGAGTTTGGGCTTGGATGCTTGTTGGGTACAAATTGCCTGGTCCAGTGGGGAGTTGGACAGGAGACGTGAGGTCTGGGTTTGCACCCCTGACAGGCTTGGGGGCGCTGATGTGGACGCTGCCAGTCTGACCAGCAGTGTGAGAGCCCCCGGCCCCGGGGAAATGTAGGAGGACATCGGCTGAGGCTCATCGTCCTGCCTCTCCAGCCATGGGCAGCTGCTCGGGTTCAGGTGCAGAGTAGGCACAAAGTTAGGTTTCCTCAAGATTGGGTAAGTGGGGGCGCCTGGGCCGCTCAGTGGGTGAATCGTCTGCCTTCAGCTCCGGTCATGATCCCAGGGTCCTGGGATCGAGTCCCATGTCGGGCTCCCTGCTTAGCAGGGAGCCTGCTTCTCCCTCTCCCTGCTGCTCCCCTGCTTGTGTTCTGTCCTCTCTCTGACAAATAAATAAATGAAATCTTAAAAAAAAAAAAAATGGGGTAAGTGGAGCAAAGGATTATTCAGCACAATATCTAGTACGTGGTTTATGCCTCAAACCTAAGTCAATACCCAGCACCTGCCTGCCCTCGGATTCCTCCTGCCCTCAGAGAGAAGACCTCCCATCCCTGGCTCTGCACGCAGTGGTTAAGGGCCCGCACACCTGCCACGCCTTAGCCTAGCTTCTGAGCATCTCCAAACTCATTCCTTCATCCGCAAAATGAGGCGATAACACACCGACTTCATGGAGTCGTTGGAAACTTAAGTCTCCGCATGTAACACTTAGCACACGCGAGGCCCACGATGAACAGGAAACATCCGTGGTCCTCAAAGGCCAGAGGCATCGATGCGAGCTCCTGGAGCAATCCGTCCTTCCAGGCCTCTTCCAGATTCCCATTTCTCCTCCCCGTCTCTGCTCTGCACTTTCTTTCTTTCTTTCTTTCTTTCTTTCTTTTTTTAAGATTTTATTTATTTGTTTGACAGACAGAGAAGGAACACAAGCACGGGGAATGGGAGAGGGAAAAGCAGGCTTCCCTCAGAGCAGGGAGCCCGATGCGGGGCTGGACCCCAGGACCCTGGGATCATGACCTGAGCCGAAGGCAGACGCTTAACAACTGAGCCACCCAGGTGCCCCTCTGCTGTGCACTTTCTAGCATCAATCACGTATTTGCTGTGTGTGGGAGCTGCGTATGTGCTGGTCGAGCCTGCTGAAGTCAGCCCTGGCGTATTTCTCGCTCATACACCCCAGAAGCACCGCGCCCAGTGCCTGGCCCATGTCGCACTTTCAAGGAATTGTTTGTGGATTTGAAATAAGCTTATACGATGTAACACTAATGCATCTTATTTAATTTTTAATGAGTTTTTATGATAAGTGTAATAATCCTCCTCCTGGTGAAAAAGAATTCAGACAATTGCAAATAAAAATCCTCTCCCCAGCCTGTTCACTGGCCTGAAGTTACCGCTGTTGGGGGCTTTCCAACCAGAGGCAGACACCGAGGGGTTCTGATTACCTAAGAGGATCCTGTAATACTTAGTCTTGTGCAACTTTCGTAACATACCAACGCACCCTGGACAGTGTTTCTCGTTCGTCCTTGCAGACCTGCTTCTTTCTCGCACCGCATCGTTCAGATGTTCCATAATTTGTCCATAGACATTCAGGATGCACCCTGGGTTTTTGAGAATCCTCGTTATAAACAGCGGCACAATGAACACGGATCTCTGTGTCCTTCTGTGTGTACCTGGAGGATAAATTCCTAGATGTGGATCAAGGGACATGTTGTAAATGTGTGTCGCTGGCTGTAGCAGGCCCCGAGCACACCATGCATTCCAGCCAGTGTAAGTAAGTAGAGAATACTGCAGGGTGTGGGCTAGTGTGCAGAATCGTTGCAATGGCTCAAAGACAGGTTTCGGTCGAATGTGGAGCAATGACTTCCAGAGCTGTCCTGCAGATCTGGGCCTCGAGAAGAAGTGCTGCCTTTTTCGTCAGATGAATCCTTGCTGGCTGGGCCGCTGCCCCTCACCTTCCAGCTCCAGAGGCATGCTGTCTTGGCTGCAGGTGGGACGTCTTCATGGAAAACAATCACTGATGACAGTTCACCCCCAGGAGCGCCAGTTCCTCCTCAAACTCAAGCAATTAGCAGAATCCAACTCACATCGAGAAATCTGGCTCTACTGGAGCCCAGGGGACGTAGTTTATAACTTTCCTGCTTCTGTGATGCATGAAGTCACATACAAAGGGGGTTGGGATGGGCCTTGAGTGCCACATGCCCATTACACTTGTTGTTTTTTAATTTTATTTTATTATGTTTATTATGATTCATTTTGCCAAAATATCTTCCAGAATGTACTATACACGAAAGTGCCGGATTCTAACACACCATCAGCAAGGCTGTGTTACCACACCTGATTTCTACTAACCTGGTTTAATATCTCATTGTTTCAGGTTTGTGTTTCTTTAATTATGGGTCAGATCAAACATTTTTAGATTTGCTTATTGACCTTTTGTATTTTTTATCTGTATTAGTTAGCTATTACCTAGGAACAAACTACCTCAAGGGGCGCCTGGGTGGCTCAGCCAGTTAAGCACCCGACTCTTGATCTCGGCTCAGGTCATGATCTCGGGGTCATGAATTCGAGCCCCACATTGGGCTCCATGGCTTAAAGCAACAACTGTTAATTATTTCTCAAGAATCTGCAGGTGGGGCGCCTGGGTGGCTCAGTCAGTTAAGCATCCGACTCTTGGTTTCAGCTCAGGTTATGATCTCAGGGTCATGAGATCCAGCCCCGTATCAGGCTCTGTGCTGCACTCAGTGGGGGCATCTGCTTGGAATTCTGTCTCTGCCTCTCCCCTCCTCACCTCCTGGCTTGCATGTGCTCTATTTCTCTCTCTCTCTCTCAAGTAGAAAAAAAAAAAAAAAATTCCGCAGGTCATCAGGTGGTTTTGCTGATCCTGGCTGAACTCAGCCGCTAGCTGGGCTCACTCCCGTGCCTGGGGTCAGCGGCCAGGTCGCGCCAGCAGGCTGGTGTCGGGTGGATTGGCTCTGCTTTAATGTGACTCTTCCTCTCAGGCAAGCCCGGGCTTATGTTCCTGACAGTGGCCAGGATCCAAGAGAGGAGAGAGGAGGACTCAGTGCATTAGCCAAACCACCCAGGCGGCCGAGCACAGCATGAGTGTGAGAGGCCACCAACCCGCGCACGATACAGACAGGCTTTGATAGGGGCCGTTTATGAAATCAGTCTCTTGCACTATCTTCTGTCTGTTGTTTTGTCTGTCCTGTTGATTTGTAAGAGTCCTTTTTATGTTAGGTAGCTGCACACAAAATTCAGATAGTAACAATAAAATGTGGGCTGTATGTTTGTAAGTGAAAGGAGAATGAAACAAGGAACTACATTGCAGAAGTGATGTCTAAAACCCAACTTCTCTCGCGAACACACCTGGAGGTTCGCTGGGTGATTGGCGGAGGGGGCACAGCTGGGATGCGAGGCGTTGCTGCTTCCTTGGCAATGTGTGGCCACGTGGGAACAACCCCCAGAGTTCTAGAGCGTCCATCTGCGCGGCCTACGGCAGGCGCGGGCTTTATTTTTCCCCGTTTCCTGAAAATCCACAATCAACTATGGTTCAGATGGACATGGAAGGCGTTGGCGCCAATTTCAGCCTGGGGCTGCGTTGCCCCCTGGGCTCAGAGCCGCGGGTCTCACAGCCTTCCCTCCCCGGCTGACCTCGCTGACAGAAACCGCTCTGCAAGTAGAGAAAACACTGCAAACGCAAAGAAAGGTGGACGTCTGCACTGTTGGTGTGGATGCTGTGTTTTCACAACCCCCACGTCCCTGACCTGATGCAGGTACACACACACACACTGGGAAAGGTCATTGGAGATACTTTCGTACGTAATTGCTCCTTCTCAGACCTTCCTTTGTACTCTATTCACACCCCATATGTTGTCTATACCAGTTAGGATGTAAACTCTCCAAGTGAAGCGAAGCCCCAGATTACAGCAGCATGAACACAAGCTTATTTCTCTCCTAGGTAGAGCCTGGGCAAAACCAAGCTCGGGTGAGTCAGGTCAGTTCAGACTCACAGTGTCAGTGACCCGGATCCACCCTCCTGGTGCTTCTGCCATCCCGAGCATGCGGCCCTCCTGTGGGGTCCGGCCCAGCTTACAGCCTGTGAAGGGGACAAGGACGAAGGGAGGAAATGCACCTTTTTAAAGATGGCTTGTGTGTCATTTCCATTCACGCCCCATGTGCCACGGCTCAGCTACATGAGCACTAGAGCAGAACTGAAGCTGGCGGACAGTTGGGGTCTCTACACTTGGCGATATTCCTTCTCATAAGTGGGACTGTTTGAGTAATGCCTGTCTTTCCTGCAAGACTGTGAAACCCGCAGGGTCAACAACCCAGCCTGTCTTGTGCATGCTGTGGTATGGGCCCTCTGTGAATACGTGTTCAATGAACACATGGTAGGGCGAGTGCTAGACAAACAATCTATCTCCGCCCTCAAGAATCTAAAATCTGAAGGAAGAGCAACCCTTGGGGCACCTGGGGGATGCATTCAGCTAAGCGTCCAACTCTTGACTTTGGCTCAGGACATGATCTCATGTTCGTGGGATGAAGCCCTGCATTAGGCTCCATGCTCATCGGGGAGTCGGCTTGAGATTCTCCCTCTCCCTCTGCCCCTCCCCCCAACTCATACGTGGGTGCACCCTCTCTTCCTCTCTCTCTCAAAGTAAATAAATAAATCTTTTTTTTTCCTTAAAGATTTTATTTATTTGTGAGAGAGAGAGAGAACACTAGCAGGGGGAGCGGCAGGCAGAGGGAGAAGCAGGCTCCCTGCTGAGCAAGGAGCCCGATGCAGGGCTCTATCCCAGGACCCTGGGATCATGACCTGGGCTGAAGGCAGAAGCTTAACCGATTGAGCCACACAGACATCCCAATAAATACATCTTAAAAAAAAAAAAAAAGCAAGCCTTGTTAGATACCCGCACGGTGGGCATGTATGTGGCCAGAGCTGCTCAGGGGCTACGCAGGACAGACCGTGGGAGGCTGTTTCCAAGAATCAGCAGCATTCGGGCTGGGACTGGAAGGTGGGAGTAATGTTGGTTTGTGGAGGTGATGGGGAAAACTTTCTGAGCAGGGTCCACAGCAAGGATGTGATAGAATGAGATTCGAGGTGCAGGTATGATGCAGGTAAATTTGAATTTCGGATAAATGAATTATCGTTCAGCATAAGTATGTCCCAAGTATTACACAGAGCGCACTCATACTAAAAATGGTATTTGTTGTTTATTTGAAATTCGGATTTAACTGGGCATCTGTGTTTTCATGTGCAGAGTTTGGCAATCCTAAATGAAATGCTAATTCATGTATCAACTTGGCCTCTTTCTTTAAAGGGGGAAAACAATATGTCCTTTATTATATGTGCCGCCGGACCGAGCACACAATATGTCCTTTAATTCATTTTGTTGAACTTGATTTGTCAGCTGAACAAGGAAAAAAAATGCAGTGAGCTGAATTTGGAGGCCAGCATCTCAACCATCACTGAAATAACCTCCAAATCTCAGGAGCTTAACAGAAAAAAGGTATGTTTCTCGATGATGGAACGTCTGCCCACCCCCACCCCCACCCCCACCCCCGGGGCAGTTTTCCCCTAAGCGGTGGTGCCACCTCCTGGAGTCCTTTGTTTGTGGTCTCACAAACTGGGCAGGGGCAGCCTGACAAGTCACGTGGCTCTTCTGTGGGCAGCCTTGCAAATGGCCCGCGTCAACGCTGGCCTCTTTCCAGTAGCAAAACCAGACGGGTGGCTCCACCCAGACACGAGGAGGGCCAGGAAAGGTCCTTTTCCCGTGTGCCCCAAGCTCGTTGCCACCAAGCCAAGCGCCAATGGAAGGAACGTGGTTCTGTTCAAATCACAGCTCCGCCTTCCTCCATCCATGAGACTTGGCACCACGTTCCAGAATGTTCTCACTTGTAAAAAGGCCACCCAGTATGTCCCTTGCAGAGGTGCCGTCCAGGCATGCCACCCGGGGTGCAGGAGGTACTGAGGGAAGAGTTGGTACTATAGCATTATTACTTTGTTTGCAACCCGTTAACAGTATCTCCGTGGCTTGCCGCGTGGTGCTGGTTTCCCAATAGCAACACAGAGCAGTAGCATCGAAGTTTTTCATATCTTGAACTATTAAATCTAAGAAACCACCCAATCGAGTCGAGGTTCAGTCACGTTGAATAACTCGGCCAAGCTCACACAGCCAAGTGTCTCAAAATGCAGCCGGCGCCGTGCGCTCTCAGTAACCAGGGCGCAGTGCTCACCAGTGTCCACGCTGTCCCCCGGGCGTTTCCACGCGAAGGGGTCAGGCTGCATGTGCTCCTTTCTTCAGGCCGTTGGGAGACTTGGCTGCTTTCCCCCTCAGGTATCAGAGCCGGGTGCTGGCTGGGATCGGCTGGACCGCCAGGTTCCCGCTCCCAGCATTCACGCTGCCTGCATGGAATCTGGTGAAGAGCCTGCACGATGTTCTGACTCCTCGCCGCGCCTGATCGCGTGGCCCGGCTGAGTCCCCCTCACAGGCACCACTCACTCTGCCCAGCGATTCAGACGTTAGTCTCCACCAAGAGTGGGTTGCTAATGACGACCGACAATGAAACGGCCTGACCACGTTTTCCCCCAGCTTTGCTTTTTGGTTTTCAACTTTGGTTTCATTTTGCCATGTCCAGGGAACTTAGGAGGCTGACCTTCCAATGACCCAGCGACGGAGCCTGAGATCATGAAGCGGAATTTCCTGTGCTTAGCATCTGTACCGCTTGGGTTCATTTATCTTTACAAATAGTTTTCCGAGAGACAAGGCAGCGTGAGCTCAGGAAGAGAGAAGTCATGACCGACATGAGTTTCCCAGACATCCGGCTTTGTGACCTGTTGCGGCCGCCTTGGCTGGTTTATGGTGGTGGCCTCGCCCATCTGCCAGTGTCCAAAGATGGGACAGGGGCTGAAATCAAATGTTCTCCCAGCTCTTAAGGATACACAATAATTCCCCCTGTCCTCTTAACCCAAAGATGAGGAGGTGCACTTCACAAGCAGATCGTGTCCTTCAAAATGGTTCACCCATAAAACATCTCAAACCTGTTCTTCTGTACAAGTTCTTTCCAGCGAGTAACAAGATTCCCTTCTCTAGTCTGGACACATTTCACAGGGCAAATCACAGTAGAGACTGTCCCCCCCACCCCCCAGCAGATTGGCAAGTAGTATGTTCAAGGCTATGTGATAAATGAAACACCTCGTTCTATAGAAAGGCTCAAAAAATACCTTTGACAAAAGTAAGATGAGGTTTATGACTTAGAGCAAATATTTGAAAGGGTGTTCCCTGAGAGAGAAATGACCATTGCATCCTGTTTGCTCTGTCTCCCAGGAGGGAGGAGCAGACCTCCCGAAGTGCGTGGCACCCTCTGGGGTGCCCCACATAGATCACACAACTCCAGGCCTCAAAACTGAGGGGCTCCTAGAACAACCAAAGACTCACTATAGTTGGCTTTTAAAAAAAAAAAAAAAATTGAGAGCATTTCCCGTGGTAACTCTTTTTTTTTTTTTTAAGATTTTATTTATTTATTTGAGAGAGGGAATGAGAGACAGACAGCAGGAGAGGGAGGAGGGTCAGAGGGAGAAGCAGACTCCCTGCTGAGCAGGAAGCCCAATGCGGGACTCGATCCCAGGACTCCAGGATCATGACCTGAGCCGAAGGCAGTCGCTTAACCAACTGAGCCACCCAGGCGCCCTCCTGTGGTAACTCTTAATAGAGGTCAGCAACTAAGTCCAGCTCCCCTTGTGTTATCATCCCCTCTGGAGTTGGTCACTGTTCTTCCTAATGGCCAGGTACAGCTGGACAATACGCACAACTTCCCCTCCAATAAACAGGAAAAACAGAAGACGGAGAAGGCAGGTTATGGGAAGAAAATCATGACTGCAGTTGAAAATAGCTGGGTGATTTCACTTGTCACTGAGGAAGGAAGGAGGAGCCGTTTAATAGAAGAGCAGCTCATTGCATCGTGAGAAAGAGCATTTGAAAAGCTAAATACGGTGCTGGTTTGAAAACGGGTGTGTGCAAGCCTCAGCTTGAACCCACGTTGCAAAAATTAGACTTTTCAAAATGAAATTACAAAAAAAAAAAAAATTGAGGGTAGCTAAGGATGACTTACATCTTTTTTAAATTGCTAACTCCAAAGTTAATATATGATCAAGTGTAGGAAAACATAAAAAGGAAGAAATGCCTAAAAATAGGTTTCAGATGTTTATTAAAGTAGAAATATGTACATATAAATAATGCAAGTAATATAAAAACATGAACACAGAAGGTGAAAGTTCCTATTAGCCTTCTTCCCAGAAACAACCAGAGTTAATGGCTTTGTGGACAGCTCTCTAGATTATCTGTATACAACCAAACACATATGGGGGGAGGGCACTACAAAAAATATGATCATCCTTATCATAAATAAATAAAAATACTTTATTTATTTATTAATACTTTCTTTTTGGAATTCACTTTCTTTTACCCCCTAACAGTGTCTTGGACATCCCTCCGTGCTAGTACTTTATAGACATGCTTTATACTTTTTAACTGCTACATAGGATTCCACGGAGTGGGTATAATTGCAGGTGAATATTTTAACCCACATCTTACTTAACAACATCATAATCATACTGAAAGACAGTTTTAGGGGATTCGATGTAATCGTGCTCTCGTTATACAAATTCACGACTTTCACTTTTTTGTGTAGTTTCCCTGCCTGTGCGCATCTGCACACACACACGTGTTTCTTTTTTTAATGATGAAACTAATTTTATTTATTTATTTTTTTAAGTAGGCTCCACAGCCCTTTATGGGGCTTAAACTCACGACCCTGAGATCACGGGTCTGATGCTCTACCGACTGAGCCAGCCAGGCCCTGCACACACGTTTGAATCATCATTCGTTGAACCAGGAACTCTTCTCTGAATTGCTCCTACCAAGGGCTAGGTCCTGCCAGACGCCAGGAGCAGGCGTGGCTGGTCTTGTGACAAGACAAGCACATGCCAGGCCAAAATGTCACTTGTGAGACTCTCCAGCTGCTTGGTCATCTACAGCTGAATTTAAGTAGATCTCTTTGTACAAACTGTAAATATCTTCCTAAAAATCAAAAGGCTCTCATTTTTGTCAGATGCTTTTCTCAAGGGTGGACTCCTTTACGCCTCTCCCGGGTCTGACCTTATTCACGTGCGTTTGGGACAGCGTTGAGCTGTGATCTGACCCCGCTGCTCTCTCCATTTCTCCGGGGCCAGGCAGGAAGCGGACTGTGATTTCCTGCAGACTCTCCCCGCCGCTGCTGCCCCGCAAGAGAGGCCACAAACACGTCCTTCCTCCTTGACACTAACTCTACAGATGGAGTCGGGGACCTGGGCTATGAGGAGGACAAAGTGGAGACCCGAAATTCCTGGTAGAGGATAGTATTTTATGCTTTTGGGAGAGAACATGTGCCTTACATTAGGAAATTAAATGGTTTATGTATTTAGAAACCTCGAAAATGGCTGTTAAAAGCTATGTATTTATTAAAATGCTTACGAGGGGGGCGCCTGGGTGGCTCAGTTGTTAAGCGTTTGCCTTCAGCTCAGGTCATCATCCCGGGGTCCTGGGATCGAGCCCCACATCGGGCTCCCTGCTCGGCGGGGAGCCTGCTTCTCCCTCCCCCACTCCCCCTGCTTCTGTTCCCACTCTCGTTGTCTCTCTCTGTCAAATAAATAAATAAAATCTTTAAAAAATAATAATAATAATAAATAATAAATAAAATAAAAAAAATAAAATGCTTATGAGGAATTTAAAAATCTATATCAGGTATTTAAAAGCCAAAACTCAAGTCATTAAGTTTAATATGAACAAAGAGGAACTGCAGAAAGGGGTACGGTGCCTTCTGGAAACTTTGAGGAAAAAAACAGTTTATGTATAATTCACATGTCATACAGGGCAATCGTGCAGCTCAGTGGTTTCTAGAATATTCGCGGCGATGGGCCGTCACCACCACAGTGCACTCTGGAGCATCTTCATCATCACAAGGAAACCCCATGCCCCACTCCGACTCCCACGACAGCCCCTGTGGACCCACAGACACCACGGAATCCTAGAACACGGGGTCTTTGGGCTTCTTTCATTCGGCACAATGTGCTCACGGTTCATCCGTGTGGTAGCATGTGTCAGAATTCCGTCCCTTCCTATGGCCAAACAACACCGCTGCGTGCGGAGACCACAGTCTGTTCATGCATCAGCTGATGGACATCTGGGTTGTTTTCGCCTGTGACACGGCTTAATGCTGCTGTGAACATTCTTTTACAAGTTTTTGTTTGGACGTGTAGTTCCCATTTCTCTTGGGCGCAGAGTGGGAGTGGAGTTTCTGGGGCATATGACAAGCCCCTGTATAAGTAAGCCGAATGGGTAAGTTTCATTGTTTGAGGGGCTGTCTATTCTCCCACCCATGGTGTATGAGGGCTCTGATCTCTCCATGTCCTCGCCAACACTTGGTATTGTCTGTCTTTCCAGTTCTGGCCATCCTAGTGGGTGTGAAGTGGTAGCCCATGGTTTTGACTTGCGTTTCCCTGATGACTCCTGATGTTGAGCATCCTCTCACGTGCTTGTTGGCCATTGGTATGTCTTGCTTCGAGAAATGTCTGTTCAGGTCCCTGGCCCATCTTTTAACTGGCTTGTCTTTTTATACTGAGTTGTAAACCTGGAAACTTCTATTGCTTCCTTCCTCCCCTCCCTGCTCTCTTCCTTTTTGTCCCCCTGCCCCCCACTGAGAGAGCACTGGACGAGACGATTACTCACACAGAACCCCGCTCAATACGCCAGAGTTTAGTGGAGGGAAGAGCACGAAAGAGGCAGCTCAGGTGGGTGGGGTGGGGTCCGGGGGCTTCGGAGGACAGAGACTTGAATCGAGTTGTGAAGAGCATTCCAGCTCGCCTGTGACCTCAGGCGAGCCTTGCTCTTGGTTCCGTTCTCCGGCGTATAAGTTAAGGAGGTGCTGGTACGTCAGAGTCACCTGTATGTCAGTTCAAGGCGTGAATACCACGACTGAGCGAGTGCTAAGTAAACCCGTCAACAGCAGCCTCTGGTAAACGTAGACGAGGCAGTCACGGGTGGCAGTTTGGGGGTTATAGAAAGACCCTCCCCCCCAAAAATATATATCCAAATACCTCCCATCTCTCTACAAATATACCAGTACTACCGTGAAATCTCTTTAGTCTGTTGAGATATGATGTCACTTGGGAGGGATAATGTCTCCAAGCACTGGTTTATTAGGGAGGGATCAGTTTATAGAACATTAAATTTAGAGTTTGAATCCTCTCCCACCGCTAACTAGCTGTTTACCTTGGCCAAATCCCAGTCTTCCCGGAGTCTATCTCGTTATGTATACAATGAACTTAGTAATACCCACTTTACGTGGTGATCATAAGGACTAAGGAACCAGCATATGATAAACACCTGCTAGGGTCTGGCCAGAACAAAACCTCTGAACAGTAGTTTGGGGTGGTTTTTTTTAGATTTTATTTATTTATTTGTCAGAGAGGGCGCACGCACAAGCAGGGGAGAGGGCAGAGGGAGAGGGAGAAGCAGACTCCCCGCTGAGTAGGGACCTCCGATGCGGGGCTCGATCCCAGGACCCTGGGATCATGACCTGAGCTGAAGGCAGACGCTTAACGACTGAGCCACCCAGGTGGCCCTCCAAACAGTACTTTGAATTTGTGTCAGAAGGACTTGGAAAGAATGAAACACAGAATGGGTGGGATGGTATCAGAGAAGAGAAGCCAGGAAAGGTCTGGGTGGGGCATCGCAATGGGGACCCCCAAACCCAGGGAAGAGAATGGACACTGCCTCCTGGCCTGCCGAGCCGGCAGCAGCGGAGTGACGCCTTCCAGGGAATGCGTGCCCGTAATCCCGGGCTCTGCACGTTCCATCAGCTTCTGTCTGATTCTCTGTCAGTCACCAGGGATTTCCAGGGAGGCTGGGGACGAGGCCTCCGGGCCTGAACCCTTGGTAAAGCTAACAGTGAGGCCTAGAGCGACCCGTGGCCCCTTGCCCCCCGCACCGTTCCCTGACTCTGCAGGGCGCAGCCTAGACCTGAGCGGACGCTGTTGCCCATGACCCCTCAGCACAGAACAAGGTGCTCTGTGAAATGGAAAGAGATGTTCCTGCCTGACAGCTCAGCAGTTCTCCCCAAGGGAAAATGTACTTTGTAACTGCTTCGTCCACACCACAAGGGCGGCTTTGTTGCTGGCCTCCGGGGATGCTGCGCAGGGCCACGGTGACCGGGCAGGGAACACGCAGGCCCTTGATAATAGTCCTTTGTCCCAGCCTCCCCACGAGAGTAACAAACACCAAGAATGGCTGTAGCAGACACAGCCGAGACGCAGGGTCCAACCCTGCCTGGAGACCCGATTTTATGGTGAGAAACACCAGCCTCTGTGCAAAGGAGGAGGAAACAAGAACTTGGCCCCTGCACACGGCCACTCGGAGGAAACGGACCCCCAGAGCAAGTCCCTTCCCCAGAGAGGCTGTCCTGAGCCACCCTGCGCTCGGTCACCCTCCTCCCCTGGGCAGCCTCGTCACATGCTTTCTGGAGCTTACGCACCACGTCAGAGGCTGTTTTGGTTCTGACAGGGGTGAATCTCACGTTGCAAAATTCACCATTCCAAAGTGAACAACACAGCGGCATTCCGTGCATGCCCATCACTGTGCAGACACCACCGCTCCCCGCTCCAAAACCTGTTCCTCGGCCCCGAATAAAACCTGTTTGAGCAGGTGCTCCTCGTTCCACTCCCCCCGGGGCCTGCAACCACCCACCTGCTTTCTGTTTTGTGGATTTACCTATTCTGGAGATTTCATACAAATGGAATCACACAAGATGTGGCCTTCTGTGTAGGACGTCTTTGGCTTAGCGTTAAGCCTCAGCACGTATCAGTCCTTCTTTCCTTTCCTGGCTGAATATCTCACTGTACGTATAGACCGCGCTTTGTTTATCCATTCATCTACTGATAGACATCTGGGTTGTCAACCTTTGGGCTACTGTGAGTAATGCTGCCAAAAACATGGTGTCCAAACATCTGTTAGAGTCCCTGCTTGCAGTTCTGGGCTACACACACGGGAGTGGAGTTGTTGGGTCATAGGGTAATTCCGTGTACCTTTTTGAGGAGCCCTCGAGCTGTTTTCCACAGCGGCCACACCATTTCACATTCCTACCGGCGATGTATGAGGCTTCCAGCTTCTCCAATCCTCACTAACACCTGCCTTTTTTTTTTTTTTAAGATGGTAGCCATCTAGTGGGTGTGAAGTGGTACCCCGTGGTTCTGCCTTGCATTCCCTCATGACTAACCATGTGGAACATCTTTTCGTGTGCTTGCTGGCCATCCCTATGTCTTTGGAGGAGTGTCTATTCAAGTTCTTTGCCCATTTTTTAACTGGATCGTCTTTTTGTTATTGAGTTGTTAGCATTCTCACACATCCTGGGTGAGTTCATCTGCTTTTTTGTCCCCCCTAAAGATTTTATTTTTAAGTCTTAAGTAATCTCTACACCCAGTGTGGGGCTTGAACTCAACAACCCCGAGATCAAGAGTCCCACACTCCACCCCACTGAGCCAGCCAGGTGCCCCAAGTTCAAATGCTTCTATTATGGCTCTTCACACGCTCCTGTTCCTTACATGTCTGCCTCCTATCCCAGGTGGAGGGCTCCCAAGGGCCTGTACCTCCAAAACCAAAAACACCTCGAGTCCCCGAGCCTGGAACAGTGCCTGGCCCACAGTAACATGATGAGTGTGTGCTAAACGGTCTGTGGGATGAACCCGCCATTACGTGGTCCTCGGACAAAAACATGGCTCATCCTCAGCAGTTATGTGATTCTCATCTGTGTGCACCGGACTCTTGGCACTTTGGGCTCTCTGCTGTGGTGGGAAACAGCCGGATGTACAGCGTGCTGGTTAAATCCATGGTGGCCATAGGTTTTCCCCTGATCACACCCCTTCCCTTTCTTCAGGCAACAGAAGCCCTCCTTCCTGTGGGAGCTGACTCCGTGTGGTTCAGCTGGGGCTGCTGCCCGCCCGAGAACAGACACAGGCCAGGCCTTCCCCCTGGCCACGCGATGGGTGTAATGATGGGCCCAGGACCAGAGCTAGGAAACTACAGAAGCAGTTCTTTCCACGGGGCTGGCCAGGTCATGTGTGTGGTGGCCATGAGTCCTGTCTAGAGAGAAGGACAGACCCCCCACACACACACCAGACGTACAGACCCCCCAAACACACACACCAGAATGGCAGACCCCCCACACACACGCCGGAAGGACAGACCCCCCCACACACACCCCAGAAGGACAGACCCCCCCCACACACACCCCAGAAGGACAGACCCCCCCACACACACACCCCAGAAGGACAGACCCCCCCCACACACACCCCAGTGACATTCTATTAGCCTCTACATCAGCCATGCTGAAAGCCCACAGACTTTTAAATCGTGTGATCCCAAATATTCTCTTCCTGAAGATAGTTGGACTTGGCTTTCTATAATTTGCCACAGAAAGCCTAGAGAGCCCAGATTGGAGTGTCAAACACACCCTTGTTGGAATCCCAGCTTTGCTGTTTACTGGTGGTGTAAATACCTCTCAGTTTCCTTGTCTCTCCAGCGGGGATGGGTGTGAAGCCTACCTCATGAGACTGCGGTGGAGCGGACACAGCTCCTGCAGAGGACCCACGGCTCGGCCTTGCGGAAAGCAGCAGGGGAGCTGATGGCGTGAATCTGCCTGGTGTCTCCTGCCCTACGCCCGTGGCCCCCTGCTCTCCTCCGTAACCCGCCTCTCAGCTTCCGTCGCTTCTTCTGTGTCCAGCTCTGAGCTACACTAGACTCCGGGGGCAGGGCCTGCAAACGCTGTGTCCACCGCCCTGCAGTCCTCACTCTGCAGCCACCCAGGACTTCTGGAACCAATGACTTCCCCACTAACTGACCACATGACTTCAGCAAATCGCTTGCTCCCACTGCAGTCCGATCCCTAGCGGCCCCATCTGTCCGTGAGGCTGTCGCGCTCAGTAACAGAGGATCTGAAATCCAGCTCTTCTCTGGGATGTGGGCTTAGGGACCCCCAGGTAACTGATAAAACATTGTCCCTGGGGGCATGTGGGGATGTTTCCGGAAGTCATGAGCCTTTGACTCGGTGGCCCTCCCCGAGGCATCATCTAGTCCATTGAGGACCTGAATAGAACAAAAAGGCAGAGGAAGGGTGAATCTGCTCTCTGCCTGGACTGGGACATCCATCTCCTCCTGCCCTCAGACACCAGTGCTCTTGGGGCTTGAGCCTCAGCCTCAGACTGAGCAATACCACCAGCTCTGCTGGGCCTCCAGCCAGCCCATGGCAGATCGTGGGGCTTCTCGGCCGCCGTGTGTGAGCCACTTCCTGTAGTAAATCTCTCATCCATATCTCTGTATCCTGTTGGTTCTGTTGTTTGGAGAATCCTGACAAATAGAATCTGCTTCCTGCTCACATTTTGTTCCCCAGCAATTCACTAGTTACCTGTCCTGCAATATGCATGTTTCTCCGCACTCCCTCCCGAGAGAGCAATGATCAGTCTCCTCTGAGCTGAGCTGTGCTGCACAATCCCTAAGCTAACTCCCCTTCCTGGGAGTCTCCTGTGGCCGCCCTCACTCTCCACTGGAGGAGTCCCTGCCTTCAACGCGAATCCTACATCCTTGGAGGGTTGTTCATCCATTCATCTGCCTCCCACACACGATCGCTCCGAGCCCAGTGTGGGCCAGGCACTGGGGGCAGGTGTGAGGGAGGCTCCAGAGTCAATGTCCTCAGATGTAAAAGACCTCAGACCAGGCTAAATGAAAGAAGGGTGAGAGGGACAGCAGGCTAGTGGATGGGGGCAGGGTCCGTTTGGACATTTTTCCTTTTTTTTTCTTTTAAAGATTTTATTTATTTGCAGGAGGGCGGGGGAGAGCACAAGCAGGAGGAGGGGTTAGTGGGAGAGGGAGAAGCAGACTCCCCACGGAGCAGGGAGCCTGATGCGGGGCTTGATCCCAGGACCCTGGGACGATGGCCTGAGCCGAAGGCAGACGCTTCACCGACTGAGCCACCCAGGTGCCCCTGGACCCTTTTCCTTTTATCTGATGGCTTCAGCACAAAAACCCAGGAAGTGATTTCCTGGTCCCTTGCTCTCTCTGCAGTTGCACATCCTGGCCTCTGCATTTTGTGGTTAAAGGTGGCTATTGCTCATCTGACCCCACACCGCTTCCTGGCCGAGCAGCACTGAATGCACTCGCTGCACCTTTGGGGCGTGACTTCAAATTGGCCGGAGGGGAAATCTGACTGACTGCCTGGGCCAGGTCCGGGTGCATCCAGGTGCAAGCAGTTCTGCGGGGGCGGGGGACAGAGGCAGAGGGAGGGAAGGGGAGCTGTGTGCAGGGGTGGGGCAAGGGGCATGCAGAGTCCTCGAGGTATCTACTCTCTCAGCAGAGCTTGTGGACTTCTGAGCTGGCCGTTGTGAGATGTGAGGACGGCATGAGAGAGGGCTGGGCATCTCTATCTGCTTTGTTGGGGCTCAGGGCTTCTTAATTTGTTTTGTTCCCTTAATGTTACATTTTTCATATTAACCTCAAGGCCTGCTGTCCTGGTGGATTCGCTCTGTTCTGAATGGCTAGAATGGGTTGAAAAGTGTATCTAAATGGGTTTTAGCAAGTTCAGCTAGCTCACCAGCTGACGCACATCATACCCCGTCTAGGCCCTGTGAGGAATACACCTCCAGGTGCCTTAAACCATGTGAAGAAACAAAAGGTCAACACTGGCGGGCAGCAAGAGGGCTCATCGGGCCCCCAAGGTCTCAGCCTGCCAGAGCTACTCATTGCTGGCCCCTGGATGCGATGGCGAGGGCTCAGCTGGTAGCAAGTGAGGGTCCCCCATGGCCAATAGTCATCGGTCCACCTGCTCAGCAGCCCGCTCTGCCTCTCAGGCTATCGGGCTGTAGTCTTCACCTGCTCCACACAAATGCCATCGTTTTCCAAATGCGGCTTCCTCCCTGGTCTGGAGCTGGGGGCCTGACTCACACTGGGCCAATCCGAGCCCCTTCCTACATCTGCCCTCGGTGGGCAGAGACACGATGAAGTCTGGTCTCTCTCTGCGCGAGGCCACTAGGAGGCCAGCGTGGAGCAGGTCTCGGGTGGAACCCGCGATCCCGAACGATCCTGGGTCTCTGTGCTGCTACCCCATTAATGGTTCCCTGCCCCCCCCCCCGCTGGGATGGCGATGGGGCTGGGGGGCAGGTAGAGGGCTCATTAGGGAGTCTCTCTGTGGAGAGGGTGGGGAGGGAAGCAGTATGGGGCAAAGGAGAAGCCTCACCACCATGCAGCCACGAGGACGGCCTTGGGAATCCCGAACGCGGTTGGAAACTGTTCACACTACGAAGGAACTTCACACCCTGTGGCCCAACCGTCTCCCTTTTCGACATGAAGGAAACCAAGACCCAGAATGAGTAGGGTTCATGACATCTAGGTTAGCGCTGTGACTCAGTTTCTTAGGGCTGCCTCAACAAATGACCCCAAACTAGCCCTGTGTTCTCTCAGGGTTTGGAGGCCGGAGTCTGAAACCAAGGTGTTGGCAGCACCGTGCTCCCTCCTAAGGCTCTAGGGGAGGATCCTCCTGCCCCTTCCAGCTTCCGGGGGGCTCCAGTGTTCGCGGGCTTGGGGCTGCGTCCCTCCTGTCTCTGCCTCCATGGCCATGTGGCTTCTCCCTCAGCTATTCTCCTGTAAGGACTCTGGTCATCTAGGGTCCACCCTAAATCCAGGATGATCGCATCTCAAAATCCATAATTATACGTACAAAGACCTTTTTGCAGATAAGGTCACATTCACAGGTTCCAGGGACATGGGGTTTTTGTGGGGCACCGTTCAACCCCCTGCATGTTCCTTGGGGGGGGAAATCCCGTGTCATGCCACGAATGTAGTGCTTTGCCAAAAAGGTGCAGGATACTCTTTATTTGGGTGTTTACACGAGTGTCCCCAAACAGTTTTCCACCTCTGTCTTCATAAAGTTTTCTAATATTATAACCTAAGAATAATAGTAATAGGGCTGAATTACAGGATGTCATGGAACTGTTAGAAAGAGTGAGATGTAGATCTGTATGTACAGAGATGAAACAATCTGTAGTATCTATTGTTGTTGTTTTTTTTTTAAAGATTTAATTTATTTATTTGAGAGAGAGAGAGAACGACCAGGCACCCTGGAGAGGTAACAGAACCCCAGAAACCCACTACTGATAGTGCTAGGAGGGCAGGGTGGGGAAGGCAGGGAGCCCACGTGCATCCAGGGGTGGAAACAGTTATGTCCTGCCACCTTCTCCCATCCATGGTTTGGCAAAGTGTCAAAGGTACCACGGGAAGAAAGACCTAAGACAGGAAGAAAGTAGGCAAGAGAAATCGAGGAGAGGGAAAAAGAGAAAGCGCGGGAAAGAGCGTACAGGAGAGACCAGAGGATGTGCTTT
The DNA here is from genome assembly GCF_029215605.1 of Mirounga angustirostris. Classification (NCBI taxonomy): domain Eukaryota; kingdom Metazoa; phylum Chordata; class Mammalia; order Carnivora; family Phocidae; genus Mirounga; species Mirounga angustirostris. The sequence goes on from NW_026991713.1 coordinate 134,429,654, forward strand.
CGGAATCCAGAGCAAAAGCAGGTGGCAGGGAGCCCAACTCGGGGTTCGAGCCCAGGACCCTGGGATCACAACCCGCGCTGAAGACGGATGCTTCACCGACTGAGCCCCGCAGGTGCTCCTCTGGGTCTACATTTAAATCTTCACAGCCTAAAGCAAGGCTTATATAAAACATACAATGTTGGCTGGATTCCACCGGAAGAGAAATTTATTTTAATTCACTGAGAGATGATGGTTATGAGCTGTGTAAACCTTCTCAGCCGGAGATGTCCTCGACCATAAAATGGGGAGATTAAGGCTTCTAAAGTCCTTTCCAGTCTATTCTAGAATCCAGTAGCTCTAAGTGATGTGAAGAAGTGGGATGGAGGTGAACTGGGACCAGTGATTCTCCCTTACAAGAGGGTCGGGAGACCGACCACCTTCTGACAAAGCAAAATTCAAACAGAAACACGACGATACGCTCCTCTGAACATGTAGGATGGCAAGAATAAATTGTCTACAGCCCAGGTCTGCAGACTGATGCAGATGGGTAAGGCTTTCATCCCCCCAGAAGAGGAGGGGTCCTGCTGCTTCCAGACACTCACCTGAGTAGCCAGGTATCTGCCTGTGGCCTTGGAGAACCAGAGGAGTCAGTGAGGCGGGTCCAGACCCACCACCGCTGGATGCCCACATCAGGCGCCGGCAACAGCCGTGCCCAGTGGGGACGAGGGAGGCTCCCTGTGACCCGGTGTTCTCACCTGCTAAGTGCCGTGTGGATTCCTTTTGATTTTTCAAAATGAAAATGCTCTATTTTATTTTCTTAAAATGAGATTCTATCCCAGAACATTTCTTTAAAACTTTCGGTTGCTTTTTGTTGTTGTTGTTGTTGTTTGTTTAAGTAATTACTATGCCCAACATGGGACTCGAACTCACGACCCTGAAATCAAGAGTCATATGCTCTACTGACAGAGCCAGCCAGGAGCCCCCTTTTGGTCGTTTTTCTTTAAATATACTTTTTTTTTTTAAAGATTTTATTTATTTATTTGACAGAGAGAGACACACCTAGAGGGAGAACACAAGCAGCGGGAGTGGGAGAGGGAGAAGCAGGCTTTCCGCCGAGCAGGGAGCCCGATGCGGGACTCGATCCCAGGACTCTGGGATCATGACCTGAGCCGAAGGTGGACGGTTAACAACTGAGCCATCCAGGCGCCCCATTTTTTTAATTTTTTAAAAAGATTTTATTTATTTATTTATTTAGAGAGCATGGGGGGGAGGGGCAGAGGAAGAGGGAGAGACTCTGAAGCAGACTCCCCATTGAGCGTAGAGCTGGACTCAGGGCTCCATGTCACAACCCCAAGATCATGACCTGAGTCGAAACCAAGAGTCAGACGCTCAACCAACTGAGCCCCCCAAGCCACCCTAAAACATACTTTATTTTTTAGAACAATTTTAGGTTCACAGCAAAATCGAGCCAAAGGTACAGAGATTTCCCTACGCCCCCTGCTTCCCGCATTGTCGGCATCCCACAGCGGAATCCCGTGTGCTTGGGGGTGGTGTGCTATTTCTTCCGGGCCTGCCAGAACTGGGGCCCTTCTGACTCCACTGTGCACAGTCAACCACCCACCTTTTGCTGGGGGCAGAGGGGATCCAGGAACCCACTGCTCCTTGTAGGCACTGTCGACCAGTTCCGTTCTTACCCCACTTCCCCGCCTGGCCTTCGAGGCACCTGCCCCCTTAACTCCTGTGGTCTTTTCTGGAGTCCTCTAGCTGGAGTGAGTTTGCTTCTCGGCGCCTTGCCTCTGTGATGGTTCAGCTTTCTCTGGTCTGTTAGGTCATAGACTTGAGGGTCTGCTGTCATCCAGCGGCAGACTCCCTTTCTGCTCTCTCTGAATGCAAAGTTTTAGACCCTTTTTCTTCCTTTTGTGCCATTTTAGCAGACCTTGGGTTGGGAACCAAGGTACAGGCGTGTGCTCAATCTACACCATGCTGTGTCTCAAGTTCCATCTTTTATTGTCCTTCCCCCCACCCCCACTCTCTAATGAATGCCGTGGCTATTTGACTCGCACTCCGGCACTCACACATGAGTGCACTTGAACGGTGTGTGACGTTGTCAAAGTTTATAACAGTGGTGTGGGTTTGAAATCTCCTCTTGTCTCAACTAGTTTCAGCCTCCTCCTCTTTGCTACACTGAGGTTGAATCCTTCTGATTGCTGCTGGAGCTTACCTCCCACTCTTGGCTCCCCTGTATTAGAATTGGATGAACATTTTAGTGCTGCTTTTTATATCCCAGAAAATGTCTTTCCGATGTGTCCCCAGGAATAGAGAGCTGGGACGTAGGATTTGCACATGTGAGATGTAGTAAGTACGGCCAGATTTCTCTCCAAAATGACTGTGGCCGTGGAAACTTCTCAGGGACCTTACCAATCTCCACTGTGACTCTCCCAAAGGAGGACATAATGGGCAGCACTTCCCAAACTTACAGGACCATGGGACTCTCCTTGAAGAGAATCTGCCAGGAGATACTGACTTAGGCTACACACACTGGAAGGTCAGCATGCTGTTTTGGGAGGTGGGCAGAGCTTAAAAGCTGTAAGCCTTATTTTTAACCTAACAGAGTCATTCTATATAAACTTCACTGCACAGTGAATTCTTATTTGCCAGCTAACATGAGAACTTATTTTTCTGTTATCTGAGAAAAGACAAGATGTTCTTCCTAATACTTTGTTATTTATTTCTGAAAGGAGTCAAGACTAACCTTGGAATTTTTTTAGGGCCGTGGGCAACTGAGTTTCAGTGGTCAAAACTGACTATTCTAGTAAAATATGAGCATGTGGTCATGAATTGCTGGTAAGAATACCAAGACTACCACTCAGTTCTGATGGGCAGGTAACCCCACACTGGTATAAAGAAGATAATTGATTTTAAAACTTTAGAATTAAAAATAGTAATTAGATGTCAAAGGTAAAATAGCTTTGAAATGAAAAGAAGCTAACCCAAAGTAGGATTATACTATCGCAACCATTAAATCAATCTGGAGTTAAAATGTGTAAACAGGATCCAATCTACTTAGCTCACTAAGGCCAAATCCAGTGCCTGGCACAGAGGAGACAGAACAAATAATTATTGAAGAGATAAATGAAAAAAATCAGATATTTTTATTTCAAAAGCCTTATAGTGGAAGATTTGGGGTTAAAAATTTAAAGGTATATAGATATCACAAATCTCTCTCTGGGAAGATGTTCTCCTAAACCACCTATGAGTAGAGTCCATAGAGTCAGGCTAGAGCACCTCACTTCTAGGTTGAAGGAAATGTCATGGACACCTACTAGAGTATCTGTTCATTCCTCTTTTCTGGGACCTGGCCACCCTCCCCATGAATGTGGACTCCTAGTAGCCATATTTCTGTCATGCGCCTCTATGCCCCGGCTTTAGTTAATTGGATCAAGTTGGACACAAGACCCCAAGCTAGGCCAATCAGATTCTCTGTCTGGAAATCTGATGTTGAATTATGAAAACCTGGAGAGTCTAGTCCAGGGGTTCTCACCCTAGGTGATTTTTGACCCCCTGCCCCACCAGTGGGACACTGGCAATGTCTGGAGACATTTTGATTGTCACAGCTGGGGCCAGGGAGAGGTTGGGTATTGGCATCTCGTGGGAAGAGGCCAGGGGTGCTGCTAAACATCCTACAGTGCCCAGGACTGCCCCCAACCCCCTCCACCAAAGAGTGCTCTGGCCTGAAATGTCAGTGTGAGGCTGAGGAACCCTGCCCTATCATGAGCATCTGGATAGACGTGGTGTAACTCAGCTGAACAGGGCGGCCAACCATCACCCACCCTCCACATCCAAGGAAAGCAGTGTCAGCCGTAGAGAGAGAAAATAATGAAGAAGCCATACAGAGATGAGCTGGGCTTAGAGACAGTTTTCCAATTCCTGACTCCAGTTCCTTCCAGAGACCTGACTACTCTTTTGCCCCTTTATCCTCCTGATAAATCCCCCTTTATACTTGAGATAGCCTGACTCGGTTTTTGTTACTTGAAACCAAAGTAACTTAAACTAATACAAGAAACATTTAAGTCAATGATTTTCAAGTGACCTAAGAAACATTAAGGCTTGGGCAGCTTAGAGATCATTCTAGTTGAGGATGGAACAAATAAATCATCATTTCAGTCAACGGCAATTGCTTTTCCTTGACAGCCATGCTATTTTCCCACCACTTCTCTGTAGTTAGAGGCTAGAGTAAGTTGAAGCTTTCTGAAAGGGGAAAGGATCTGGAACATGCTTGCCCTACACTTATGAAGTTTTTGGAAATTGGGACACCCGGCTCACCTGCTTGGGCATAACACCTGAAACCCCACCCAATTCTACCAACTCCTCATCATTATATTTATTTATTTAAAAAAAATTTTTTTTTTAAGATTTTATTTATTTATTTGACAGAGAGAGACACAGCGAGAGAGGGAACACAAGCAGGGGGAGTGGGAGAGGGAGAAGCAGGCTCCCGGCCGAGCAAGGAGCCCGATGCGGGGCTCGATCCCAGGACCCTGGGATCATGACCTGAGCCAAAGGCAGATGCTTAATGACTAAGCCACCCAGGCGCCCCTCATCATTATATTTAAAGCACTCCATAGAGCTGTGACTAATTGCACTTGCTAATGATTTCTAATTTGCATATTACTTTATATTTGTAGATACATCGTCAGTCTTGGTACTGATTTCATTTCTCTATATACAGAAATTCAATAAAAGTTGTAATGTAGGGTAAGCCACTGAGACGGTCTTTGATACTCAGTTTCTTCCTGGAAGTTATATTTTTCTTTACCCAAGTCTTAAGAATATTGTGAATTCATTCCTTATCCATACATAGAATTTCTTAATCATGTAGGAGTTACTGACCCCTCTGAGAATCTGATGGTGGATCCTCTTTCTGGAAAAATACACATGTGCACTGTATTTTGCATACAAATCTGAGGGTTCACAGACCATTTACAGGCCATCATAATTATCCCCCAGGTTATGAACCCCTGCATTAAATATTTATTCAGTGCCTCGTATGATCTAGGTGGTAAGGAAAAAAAGATGAAAATGTAGAGTTCTACCCTTGAGAGGAACACAACTCCATAGGACTAGCAAACGGTAAGCACCCAGTTACAACCCAGGTGCCATGTGCCAAGAGAAGGGTCATAGAGAGTACCTGGTAATCCAGAAGAGAGGAATTTAATCCAGAGTGGGAAGTAAGGAAAGATTTGTGGAAGAAGTGACATCTGCACTGAGGATTCTTACAAGCAGAAGAAAGCAAGGTCCATAGAGGGATAGGGGAAGAATGTTCCAGACTGAGGGAAAGGCATGTCTAGAAGGTAAGGAGCATGGCAAACTCACGGAACAGAAAAATGTTCGGAGCAGCTCTGCTCATCATCTGTCGGCCCTCAGCTCCATCCCTGCTTTTCTCTGGATTGCAGGGGCTGAGTCAGCAAACCACCCTTCCCAGAGCCCTCTGCCAACTGGCTTCTGGTGAGTTCTGCCAATGGAAAGTGCTGGGGGCAGACAGGAGGCAGGAAAAGCCTCCACGTTCCCCTGTTGGTCGTATCTGCAGTCACGGCATCCGGAGCAGCCAGGGAGGGGACTCATGGCGCTGGGCCAGGCTGACGGCACGGGGACCCTGAAGGCTGGGTAGTGCCATTTTCCCTCTTGCTCCAGAGTTTCAGGCTGTTCCTAACCTCCGGGGAAACTTCTCTGTTTTGCCTCTCCAGCCCTTTCAAGTTTTGAAACCAATTCCCTATTGCATAGTGCCTCTACGTAAAATACCTAGAGTGGCTTGTGTTCTTCTGGCTGGACACTGACTAGTGTGGCAATGAATCAGAAACTCTGGCGAGGGTGGAGGAGGGCTGTGGTGAGGGATGTGTCCACTGGGTAATTGAGGACCAGATCATTGAAGCTCATCTTAGGAAATAACCTGTATTTGGACTTAATCCTAAGAGCAGTGGAAGCCTAGGACGTGGTCAGGTCAGTCACTTTTGATTTTGATGAAGATCACTTGGACTATACCACAGAGAACAAGTTTGAGACACCGAAACCGAAGGCCAATGAAGAAAGCTTTTGCACCCATCTAGGAGAAAACTTGATGGTGGTCTGTACTAGTGTAGAGGCAGTGAGGTTGGAGATTCTGGAGGGTTTGGAAGGATTTTTATGAGATGGAATGGCCAGAGCATAATGGGGTATTGTGGCAGAGTGAAGATGGCTACACATTCACTGGCAGGTCTTTGCATTGATGAGTGGGCTTAGGGCTCCTCCTTTAGAATCTGGGTGTGTTCTGTAATTGCTCTGACAAGCAGAATATGGCAGAAGGGACGCTGTGCCAGTCTGTGGGCCCAGGCCTTAAGAGCCCGGCAGCTTCCATTTCTTGTTTCTTGGAACTTATACTCTTGGAACACAACTACCGTACTTTGAGAAGCACAAGCCAAGTGGAGAGGATACACCTACATAGCTGATCTTGTTGACAGCCCCAGCTAAGCTCCCAGCTGCCAGCCAGCATCAGCTGCCAGCCATGGGAGTGCACCATATTGAATGTCCAGTCTAGTCTGGTCTTCAGTCTTCCAGCCCAGCCGTTGACTACAACTGCATTGTAGACCCAAGCAATTCCCACATATCTGAGTCCATTCAACCACAGAGCCATTAGAGATAATAATACATTGTTAAGTCACTAAGTTTTGGGGTGGTTTGTTACACAGCAAAGGAAAATAGAAATAGATGTGGAAGGAAAGAAAGAAGACAGAATCAAGGATGATATCTAGAATTCTGGTTTGGACCCAGGGTGGAGCCAGTCTCCACTCAGATGGAGACTGGGAGCAGATGAGCACTTTGTGGGGCTGGGTGGGTATGGGTAAATGAATCTTACCATAAACTAGGAAATATTTATTTTGGGGATTTAAATTTTTTTCTAGATATTCTAATATGTTTTATCTTCAGCATTAGATTTCCAGATGTTAAACAGATTTATATTTTATAGAACCCTCTTTTTAAAACCCTCTAAAATAATAATCTTAGTATCTTCTGCAATAGGAAAAGCTGCCCTTTTCAAAAGTATCAGGAGGAACTCGTACCTATTTCACCACATGTAGTCCTTGTTGATCTAGGGATCAACTTCCAGGTCTCTTATTCATTCATCAAATATTTACTCATCATGTGCCAGGTACTCGGCATTGTTCTAGAGCCATAATTCTGCACAAGATAGATACTATCCCTGCCCTCATGGACTTTACATTCTGATTGGTAGGCAGACAAAAACAAGTAAAGAATGTAATTACCAATTTGATAAAAATCGATGAAAGAAATGAGCAGTGGGTGATTAGAGAGTAAGAGTTGGGGGGAAACTACCTACACTAGATAACGTGGTCAGGGGAGGTTTTCTTTTCTTTTCTTTTCTTTTTTTAAGGATTTTATTTACTTGAGAGAGAGAGTGAACAAGAGAGCGAGCACACAAGCAGGGGCAGAGCGAGAGGGAGAAGCAGGCTCTCTGCAGAGTAGAGAGCCCAACGCAGGGCTCGATCCCAGGACACTGGGATCATGACCTGAGCTGAAGGAAGACACTTAATGGACTGAGCTACCCAGGCGCCCCAAGGGAAGGTTTTCATGTTGAAACTTATGGAAGTGGAAAGCGTCAGCTGTGAGAAGAGGTGTAAGAGGGGAAGTGAGGGTTAGTAGCTACGGGACCCACCATGGTGCAGAGGCCCTTGGTGGTTAAAAGTTTGACCAGATTTTAGGAACTGAAAGACTAGTGTGTTTGGAGTGTAGTGAGCAAGAAGTATACAAGATGAAGTTGGAGAGAGATACAAAGGTTAAGTTCAACAATACCTTTTAGCCCAAAGTAAGGGGTTTGCATTTTATTCTAAATGCAAAAGATAGGCAGCAGCATGAACATGATCCGATTTACACTTTAGGAAGATAACGGTCAGCCCAGACAGAAGAGGAAACTGGGTGAGAAACTGTTGCAGTGGTTCAGGACAGAAAGATGGCCGGGATGAAGATTCATTCTGATTTTCTTTTCCTTGGACTCAGTATCTCCCTCCGTAAGGAGCTGGTGGGAGCTCAGGGCAAAAGATCAGCAATGATTCCCAAGCACCTGCGTATAAATAACACTCACACTGGACTCTTGCTTCGTACAAAGACTTGAAATATCTTCCAGAGGGATGGTATTTTCCACTCCTCTCCACCAATCACCCACTTCCCCCAAACCTAAGGTTTCATTCTGTGAGGAACTGAGGCTTCTAATACACAGAATCAATTAGTGGCTTTCAAGCCACTTCACCATGAACAGTATTTGTTGTCTACCAAGTTCCTTGGCAACTAGAATAGGTGATGAAGATCCTAGAGCAGGCATAGAATTTTGGATTAAATCAGTTCGTTGTTTTTATTTTTGGGGGGGGCTTCCTCAGGGCCACAGGACTTGTACTGCCAACAAAACTGAACTTCAGTGTAAGGGATCAGATTGAAGAGCCTCATTAGCCTTAAATTCAGATCCCTTATCCAATGCTTTGAAGTTTCTCATTAACTCCATCTGAATATTGATAAAATGCCCTTCACTTAAAACATGGTAACATATTTCAGCAGATATGCTTAAAAGCCTCAACATTTAGAGGTTGATGGCAATACATGAAAAAGGCTCTTTATGTTATTGCTAGTTTTTATGTTTTATTTTTTATTTTACTTTTTTTAAGTAGGCTCCACACCAAATGTGGGCCTTGAACTCATGACCCTGAGATCAAGAGTTGAATGCTCCACCAACTGAGCCAGCCAGGTGCCCCAAAGATTTTTTTTTTTTAAAGTAATCTCTACGCCCAAGATGGGGCTCAAACTCATGAGCCCTAGATCAAGAGTCACATGGTCTACTGACTGAGCCAGCCAGGCTCATTATTGCTAGTTTTTTAAAAATGGGTCAATTCGGGGCGCCTGGGTGGCTCAGTTGGTTAAGCGACTGCCTTCGGCTCAGGTCATGATCCTGGAGTCCCTGGATCGAGTCCCACATCGGGAATCCCTGCTCAGCAGGGGGTCTGCTTCTCCCTCTGATCCTCCCCCCTCTCATGTGCTCTCTCTCTCAAATAAATAAATAAAATCTTAAAAAAAAAATGGGTCAATTCAACAATCCTAGATTGTAAATAAATTTTTTTCTCCACAAAATAAATAAATAAATAAAAATAAAAAATGGGTCAATATTTCAAGTCAGTTCAAAAATATAGGTAACATTGTAAAAGTAGCCCTAGAGATCCCTTTTCCCTCCAACTACCTGAGGACATAGTGAAAAGACAACTTGAACCAGGAAGCAGGCCCTCACCAGGCACACCTTGATCTTGTACTTTGTAACCTACAGAACTGTGAGAAGTTTCTGTTGTTTCTAAGTTTGTGTGTATAAATACATGTGCACAAACTCGGAGAGAACAGCAGGACCTTCTTAAAGCCAACAGAAAAATCAGTCACACCCACTGGTACATAATGGGTTCAGTAGTCAACTTTGCACTTGATTTTTGTCTACTCGTAGGAATTCCTTTGGTCACTGATGTATACAAATCCAGTTAAGGTATGTAAATTTAAACTCCCCTCTCACCCCCCAAGGTCCATGGTCTGATAGAACACACTTTCTTAAAACTCTTTCTGGGGTGAAGAAACATTGTACAACAACGTTACATTATTTCCGGAATCTGAATGATTTAAATATGAAGGAAGTTCTGCCTACCAAGATTCACTTTGAATAGTTCTCCAGCTGTGTTTGAGAGTAACTCTAGAAGGAAATACCAACTCTTCCGTCTGAGTTTGCAGACCTGTCACGGGCTGTGAACACAGGTTGTCCAAGGCTTTAGGGGAATCACTTGTCCAGACTGCCTCTATAGGGCCTCCTCTCTTTGGTTGAGAACACAAGCCGCTCCTTACACCCATCTCTTTACCCAAAGCTGGAGATTCCAGTGGGAATCCTAAAAAGTTGGGGGGCTGGGGGGTGGGCAGGAGTAGAGGAGAGGGAAGGCACGCAAGGAATGTTTCTTCCACTCTCATGGCCTGACCCTATTCCCATGTGGTCATGGGAATTTCTATAGCTGGCCTGAGCTATAGCTCTCAGTAGGCGCAGACCCGCTTTCCAAATCAAAGCGGGCCTTCCTCTTCATTTGTGCTGAGGGTTACTTTTTTTAAAAGCTGGGTTTTTTTCTTCTCATTAATTTTCCTCGGGCCGCACATGGGGCAACGCAGCAAGCACGACAAAGGGCGGGAAGTAAGATAAAACCTGTGATCTCTGAACTGCTTTCAAGACGGTGGGGGCTTTTTCATTCAGAAAAAGGGAGGCCGGATGGGAGGAAACACAAAGCAAGCTGCCAATGACGGGGGTAGGCGCGGCCGCGCGAGCACGCCGGGCCGAGGCCTGCACAGCGCCCGGGCCGCAGCCGGAGCCAGGCTACTAGACGGAGCCCGGCAGTGCGAGGGCGGGAGTGCGGGGCCCGACGCGGCCGCCCGCGTCCCCAGCAGACTCCCGCGCCGCCGGCTCCGGCGCACGTGCCCTCCACGGGCTCAAAGTCCAAGGGCGGCGGGAGGTCTCGGGGCACTGGGCGTGCCTTGGCTCCCACACCACTGAGGGAGTAACGAAGCGCACTGCCGCTCTCCGGCCACGGGCGCGCTTCGCCCCCACTGCAGGCCCTCAGGGGCCCGCGACCGGCCGCCTCCTCCGCCCCCAACCACGGTGGCAGCGGGCCGGGCGGGGAACCGGAACCGCCAGAGGGACGGCCCGCCCTCCTCTCGCGAGAGGAAGGAGAGGACGAAGGTTGGGCGGGCAACGGGAACTCAGCCAATGAGAGAGCGGGAAGGGTGTGATCGACGGCCCTCCGAGCGCCGTCTCTAAGCCCCGCCCCGGCTGCGGAGGCCCGGGTCGCCGCCCGCCTTTCCCTGCCCTCCCCGTCTTCCCTCCCCTCCCTGCCCCGCTCTTCTCTTCCCGTCTGAGGTGGCGGCCGGCCTCTCTCCTCTCCAGCTCCGTTTCAGCTCCAGCCCTGGCTCCCCGTTTCCGTCGGGCCCCAACACCGGCCTGAGCTCTTTCCCTGTGGCTCCCGGGTGGTCGTATAGCCGCTGGCCCCTCGAGTCCCCGCGCCTTGTGCTCTCGCTGGGCCTCGGTCCTCGCCGTCCCCCGCCATGAATGAGGAGTACGACGTGATCGTGCTGGGCACCGGCCTGACGGTGAGTCCCCCTGCCCCGCGTCCCGCGCCCCGCAGCCCGCGCGCCGCGGGAGGCCGGGCCCACCCCGCGGGGCCGCGCCGTGTCGGACGGCGTCCCTGCGAGCGCGGGGTGGCGTCGTCGTGGGGGGCCACTGCGACCATGGGGGAGACGCGACCCGGGGCGTCGGGGGCCTGCGGCAGTGCCCGGCGGCGAAGGCTCGCGGCCGCCGCGCAGGCCGGGGCGGGGGGGGGGGGTCTGCCCCAGACCTGCAAGGACAGACCTGGAGATGGAGAAACCGGTCCGGGGGGGTGGCCTAGTGCAGAGCGACGGGGAAGTAAAAGTGGGTGGGAAACGAGGGAAACTGCCCGCTTGGGGTGTGGGTGCCCCTCCGCCTCCTCCACGGTTGATGGCCTCTCGATTGGAAACGGAAAAGCACCAGGCGGGGTGGGGGAGGGCGGGAGCGCTCGCAGCTGCGTTTCCTACTTCGACTTCAGCCACCGCTGCTCGTCGGTCTCGGCCTACCAGAGCTAGGCACAAGATTTTGTGGCAAGTCATTGGATAATCACCGTCTTGTAACTGATGCAGTTCAGTGAACTTAGAGAAAATTAGCTTTTTATTCCCCCCCCCACTTCAAATGAGAAGCATTACACATTCCTTTTAACCACTCTCATCCCACTGACTGAGCATCTGTAGAATTGGAAATGAGTGTTCTCAAAGCTTGTCTATCCGATGCTTTCTCTCCTGACCTTTGCCATCTCCTTTGGTTTGGTCCGTTCCCTGCGTCCATTGTCTCTCCTGGGGGCTTTCCCCTAAGAAATGGACCGGTGATGGTTTGCTAGAGGCCAGGTTCTCTCCTACCAACCAGTCCGAAGCAGACATGTGACTGGCTAGGAAGTAGTACCAAATAGATGAGGTCACTTACCTAGAAAACTATTCAGTCATTTTGAATGTGAGGGATTCAGTCGAATTTCTTAGGTGGTGAATTGGCAAAAGGGTTGGATGCCTAAATGAACAGGCCTACCAGCTGCGGGGCTGTTTTTTTTTTTTTTTTTTTCAGTTAATATTTCTAAAGCGTGTAATTGGGATTCCAAGCTTAGTAGTTTGTGGAGGATTTCGCCCATTGGAACGGCTTGGTTGCTGCCAGCGTGTTATAAGAGCCAGTTCTGTTTTTTCTATGGTTATTGCTGGTCTTTCAGATTTGCTCTTGATTAGGTCAGTTGGATGTGGACAAATGAGCGCAGATCTGTCCTGCAGGTTTCTACATGCCTGGTGCAGAAGCATCACTTTGCGTCAAAGATAGCATGGTCTTACTGGATAACAACCAAGTTAAGATAATGCACTTTAAGTATTCATTTGGGTTAATTTTGACCTTTTGATGAGTGGTAGGTACACAACAGGAAATCAGACCAATTTCTGCCCTCACTTTATAGCTATGATAACTTTAATCCCTGTGAGCCTTCTTAGATTGCTTTCTGAGATGTTCTTTGAGAATTTTATCTATGCAGAGCATTGTCAATTAGAAATAGCATATTAGGTGGTCAGATGTTTTCTATTCACCCTGAAATCAAAATAAAAGTCATCAGCCTAACAGCAAAGTAAGGGAGGGAAAAAATGAAGAGCAGACTGAAGAACTCACAAAGGCCAGCAGTCTGAGAGTATTTAGTAAGGAGCACCCAAGCTTACCAGGTTATCTCGATGGCTTCATTGAGAGGAGTAGTGATGGTGGGATGATTTGGTAATGGTAAATGTGTACCCTCATTTCTCGTGACACAAAGACTACTTAACGTTAAATAAAGTTACCGTTAAAAACCCTCAAACCAGAATTGACTATTGGAGTGAACATACAACTTAATTTTCTTAATTTTTGGCTTATAAATATTAAGTGCCAGAGAGTTAACCTAAAAACAGGTATACTCTATCAGTTATGGGTACAAAATATTAGGTGATGGCTGTATGTCAAGTACTTTTAGTGTTATTAACTTGTTACTTTAAAAGAAAGTGTAAGTAAGTGTCATAGTTACTCTGTTGCCTAGTGTTGGCACTGTTTTGTATCAGTCGTTCCTTCTAAAATGAAGGTCATGGTGATCCACAAATGTTGATCATAACTTTAAGACATAAAACGTGAAACTTGGAACAAAATCATTCTCTATCCAGGAGAAATGGAGTATTTTGTATAATTGGATTTTCTAAGGGATTGAGGATTATCCCGTTAAAGAACCACCGCTTTCTGAAAAAAAGCCTTTCCAAATGACATCACACCTTCTTTAAGGAACATAATTTATTTGATAACTAAGATTTCCCATCATGGGGATTAATTACTGTGTTAACGCTGTAACATAATGAAGCCATCGAGATAACCTGGTAAGCTTGGGTGCTCCTTATTAAATACTCTCGGACTGCTGGCCTTTGTGAGTTCTTCAGTCTGCTCTTCATTTTTTCCCTCCCTTACTTTGCTGTTAGGCTGGTGACTTTTATTTTGATTTCAAGGTGAATAGAAAACATCTGACCACCTAATATGCTATTTCTAATTGACTTTGGGGTTGGCAGTAAATTCTTGAATCTTAAAAATAGTATATAGGGGCGCCTGGGTGGCTCAGTTGGTTAAGCGACTGCCTTCGGCTCAGGTCATGATCCTGGAGTCCCTGGATCGAGTCCCGCATCGGGCTCCCTGCTCGGCAGGGAGTCTGCTTCTCCCTCTGACCTTCCTCCCTCTCATGCTCTCTGTCTCTCATTCTCTCTCTCTCAAATAAATAAATAAAATCTTAAAAAAAAAAAGTATATAAAAGGGTAACTAGTTCCACAGCTATTTGTGGCTCTCAGAGGTATTTGTGTTCTTTTGTTCTATATAATAATTCTGGTAAGAAATTACAAATAGAAATGTGTACTTCAGTGAGATTTAACCAGTATTCTCAGTATTAGATGGTTAGAAATTATTTTACATCCCAGACATAATTTTACCCTTTTTCTTTATTAAAAGTTTGTGATTTAAAAGAGTTTATATCTGATTTAAAAATTTTAAATTGCCTCTCAGATTTGCTCCTTGAAAATCCTTGCCGTTGCTATGTTAGAGTTTTGTAGATGAAGGACTTTCTATCCACTGCAGTAGTGATCATAGGGCCAATATGTACAAATGTCTTACTTTTGGAAGGTATAAATATCTTGTAGACAGTCTGTATTTTAAATCCATTTCAAGCATACTGGCCCCAAAGGATAGAATTAATATCAGACACATTTTAGCATCTAGAAGTACTAGTGAAATATTTGGTTTGAAAAACCACTAATTAAATGTTTTGGCTCACATTCATGATAATTGGCAATCCCTTCTATCTTCCTTCCCTTGTACCTGATTAAAGACTCTTAGTGGAGTAATGGCTTACCCAATTTCAGTTATTTAAACTGTGACCGTTGTGATCAGTTATGGGTAATAAAAAGGTAAACACCTCTGTGTATAAACGGATAGCTTCTCATATGGAGGGTGACTCTAATAAGAGTTAATATGAGGAAGTGCTAAGTGCTGTAATAGAGCTGCACGACTGGGAATTCAGGCGGGAAGCAGGAAAACCTTCTTAAAGAAGGAGGTATGTAAGCTGGATTTTAAAAATACTGGTAAGCTTTGAGCAGGAGGCATGATTTTCTAGGCAGAGTGAGCAGGATGGATTGGTACTGAGAACAGGATGTATATAAGGAATAGGGAGTTTATTTTGCCTGAAACAGAAGGTATGAAGAGGCGGATTGGGAAATTGGGTTGGAGAGAGGGCCTATCACTAAGAATGTTTAATGTATTAGGCTAAGAAATTTGAACTTATCTTTTAGGCAGTGGGAGAGGATTTTGAGCAGGAAAGATATAATTAGAACCAGTTTCAAGAAAAATGATCTTTTGACAGCATTTAATGAGATGCATTCAAGGGACAGATATTTAAAGGAACATTCTGCTGAAAACATTATTTTTACTATGTTGTTGCTGACATATAATATTGAGATTAACTGATTTAAAAATGTTCTAGTTAATGCATTTTCCCCATAGTTCTAGGTAAGTAGCTTTCAAAAGTCACTTTTCTTTAGTATTAGTTTTTAGGTACCTTGTTTTCCTTATCACATTTTTATGTGCATTTATTTTCTGTTTGGTTTTTTTTGTTGTCGTTTATGTTTTGTTTTTCCTTGTAACAACTTTAAAATTCAGTAGGATTAGAGTTCCGGTGGGTGCTTAGTTTGGTCACTTCGGAGATCTATCAGAATATTAATGTACTCTGAAAAAAAAAAAAAGAATATTAATGTACTCTGGCTCTTTTCTCTTCGAAGCTTGCTCTCTAAGCAGGAAGGGGCTGGGCATTAATTTTTCCAAGACACCAGGATACTCTTTAGTACCACTGACCTAGGAAATCCTGTTTAGGTTGATCGCAGTTCATATATAGGAACACCATGCAGGCCCCTTCGGGACATTAGAGGTATTTTGGCTTAATGTATTTAGGTACTATCCAAATAAGTTACTCTGATTATTGCAACTCTGGTGATACGTGCAGGGTGCTGAAGGGAAGTGAACTTTGTACCACTGATAGGGCCCTTCACGCACCCCGACCTTTAAACCATTTGATCGGTTACCTCTTTTTATGTAGGAGAACATGAAATGCCAGATGAGTGGCAGATGCCATTATCATAAAGAACTTGGATTCTGAAGATGATTTTATAATTTCAGTTACTCTGCATGCGAGTTTGTATTCTTACCCTCCTCAGGGCATTTGTGGGTGAGTTTGAATTAAATGTGGAGTACTCTCATCCATTAGATTAAAAACTAGTATGTTAGTTAATATTCACTAATACATAGATTTTTCTGGTAAAAGTTACCAGTATTGTTGATATATATGATGGGTGGACCAGGTTTTCTAGTGCAAAAAAAGGAAATTAGAGTGTTTTCTCTGGCTTTAATGTGCTTTGCTTGTTATTCTGTATTCATCAAATAGGTAGTAGTACTGAATTTTAATTTTGAGTGAATTTTGTAAGATATTGAAATTTTAAGATCATTAATGTATGCCCTATGCCCAGATATGATTGACAGATTTTATCAGGGATTTAGTTCATCCCATGCTTTAAAGCAAAATGTAAAGTATTACACTTATGCTACTATGTATTTTATTCTTTTGGCAATGTAAAAGCAATCTTTTATAGAGGGGCTTAGGAGAATCCATGAACCTGAAGATTTAACTAGCTTTTGTCATATTTGTTCCAAGTGATGCCTCTAAGAGTTGTTACCAGCTCTTTGGACTTCAATGAATCTTTAAATTATTGAGCCCTTTATTTAGCCTCCACCTTTAGTGCTTGCTTTAGAGCCATGGTCCAGTGAGTGAATCATGCTTATTTGTAGGGGAGTGTGGAAAGTTATATATAGAAGATATGCAACACTCAGAGTTGCTTGGTGTGATTTTGCTTCCAAAAATTGAGCTCTGGAGACTGCCTTTGTCGGCTGGAAATAGGACTGTTTCATCTTCCTCTGTTTATGTCGTAACCTGTTTTTGTGAATGTCAATTTTATTTTACTTTCGTGTAATATATTGAACCATATATGTTAGTGCTTCCTTGGATTTTGTTTTTTGGACAAGTGAATTGCTTTTGATAAGATTAGGGTTGATTTTTGTAGTTGTAAAATGCCTTCAGTTTTCTTTATCAAGACATCATTAAAGTGGAAAGGCAAGCCACAGAATGGAAGGTTTGCAGTGCATAGAACCAGTAAGGCACTTTTATCTATCCGAAATATAAAAAGAACTTTTATATAGCAGTAAGAAAAAGAAACCCATTTTTAAAAAGAGCAAATAATTTGAATAGGCACTTATCAAAAGATACCGTAATTATCAGTAAACTATAAAAAATAAAAAACTGCTCAACCTCATTAGTTGTCAGGAAATGCAAATTAAACCACATCCTAACTATAGAATGGCTAAAATTAAAAAGACACAAGTGTTGGGCAAGGATTTGAAACAACAGGAACTTTCATACATTGCTGTGACAAAAGTGTAAATTAACCATTTTGGAAAGTTGTTGGGAGTTATCTGCTGAAGTTGAACATAGTTGTGCTTTCCTTGATATATATCCAACAAATGCATAATAAAAACATGTTGAGAATATTTATAGAGCATTATTTATGAGAGTCAAAACTGGCAATTGTCCACATGCCCATTAATAGTAGAATGGATAAATAAATTGTCATATATTCATGTGGCATATTCATTCAACTAAAGCCTCTACTGCTTTGTTACCCAGACTGTGGTCCTTGGATCACCTGCTTCTGCAACACCTGAGAACTTACTAGAACTGCAGGTTAGGCCTCACGCCGAGTATACTGAATCAAAATCTACAGTTTAGCATGATCCCCAGTTTTTTTTTTTTTAAAGATTTTATTTATTTATTTGAGAGAGAGAGCACATGAGAGGGGGGAGGGTCAGAGGGAGAAACAGACTCCCCGCCGAGCAGGGAGCCCGATGCGGGACTCGATCCCAGGACTCTAGGATCATGACCTGAGCTGAAGGCAGTCGCTTAACCAACTGAGCCACCCAGGCACCCCCCAGTTTTTTGTTTTAAGTAGGCTCTAAGCCCAACGTGGTCCAGTGATCTAGAGTCCCATGCTCTACTGACTGAGCCAACCACGTATCCCTAGCATGATCCCCAGTTGATTCTTAAGCTTATTCAAGTTGGAGCAGCACTGCTTTAGTAATGGTTCTTGAAATTGGTCCTGGATCAGCCTCATTAACATTACCTGGGAACTCGTGTGAAAGGCAAATTCTCAGCCCCAACCCACTTCTGTGGATGGGAGTCCCGCAGTCTGTTTTAACGAAGCCTCCATGTGATGCGGATGCAAAGTGAAGTTTGAAAACCTGCTTCGAATTTACATTTCGAACACGTTCACAGGTGGTACTGATTTGGGAAGCACTCTTTGAGATCCATCCACTGCTTGCAGGCTTAGGCAGACCTTCTGTAAAGGTCTATGTTGGAAATAGGTTATGCAGGCTCTACAGTCTCTGTCACAACTACACTTCTACCGTGGTACAGAGAAAACAGATGTAGACAATATGTAAATGAATGGATGTTTACCAATAAATCTTTACTTATGAAAATTGTATGCAGACTGGACTTGGCTCCTGTACTTTGGGGACCCCTGCTCTGTAGCAGTGAGAATAAGTACATTTTAAGAACACACAAAACATAATTTGGACGAATCTTGTAAACATAATGTTGAATAAAAGGTATATACAAAAAAGATACACTGCATGATTCCATCTGCACTCTTAGAAATCATGAGAGGGTGTGGGGTGTGGGGTTGTAGTTAGGACTGGAATAGGGCATGAAATGGCCTGGAGCACTCATAGTGTTTGTGTCTTGATCTAAATAAGAAATGATGCATCTTCCTAGAATAAAATTTGAACCAGACAATAGTTAAAAACCTTTAAAAATACTAAAATGAATAGATACATTATGGAGTAAAATTAGAAATACATATGAATTTTTAAAATAAAGGTATCAAAGTCAGGCTTCTAGGGGAGTGAGATTGTTCTCTGCTACCTAGGGTCTTTGGGGTAAATTTGAAAAGCTCTAAGGATTAATGACGATACATGGAATTTCCCTTTTCTTAAAAAAAATAAAATAAAGCCTTGATCACCAAAACCCAGGTGTAAAGAGTTTTGAGTGAATGTGTATCCCATCTCTGTGTTTCTTCTCATTAATTCATTAATCATATTCTTTCTTGATTTTCCCCCTCTATCTTGATAGGGTATATCTTAGTATGAGACTGGGACATTTATAATTCTCTATTGCCAATTTATTTGTTATCCTGGATGCTTCCTTTAGAGCTCTAGTTCTCAAACTCTTTGGCTTTGGGATCTGTTTACACTCTTAAAAATTAAGGACCCTGAAGAGTTTTGTTTATAAGGGTTATATCTATCAATATTTATCATTAGAAATCAACACAGCAGTTTTTAAAAATATTAATTCACTTAATGATAAACCCATTACATGTTAACATGAATACGTTTTACAGAGTGTAACTGTATCTTCCAAAACAAAAGTGAGAAGAGTATCATTGTTTTACATTTTTTAAAAGATTTATTTATTTTTCAAGATTTTATTTATTTTAGAGAGTGAGCATGGGCAAGTGGGGGTGGGCAGAGAGAGGCAGAGAGAGTCTTAAGCAGACTCCTTGCTGAGCGTGGACTCTGC
This sequence comes from Mirounga angustirostris, assembly GCF_029215605.1. Taxonomy (NCBI): domain Eukaryota; kingdom Metazoa; phylum Chordata; class Mammalia; order Carnivora; family Phocidae; genus Mirounga; species Mirounga angustirostris. The sequence goes on from NW_026991713.1 coordinate 134,449,012, forward strand.
CGTGGGGCTCGATCTCGCAACATGAGGCGAAACCAAGAGTCTGTTGCTCGACCGACTGCACCACCCAGGTGCCCCTGTTTTACATTTTCTGCACATCTCTTTAATGTCTGGCTTGAAATATAGCTGGATTCTCATCTGCTGTGGTGTTCAGACTTTTGTGAGATACTGCCCTAGCTGAAGTATATGAAGAAAATCAGGCTCATACCGATGTGTAGTTGGAATAGGGAGGAGCGCCTTTCACATCGTTGTGGATATTCTTTGATTTATACCAAAACATAAATGGCAGGTTTTTTTAAATGATTATAGTATGAAATCTGTAACCACACCTGCCAAATACCTACGTCTGAATAAATTGATCAGTTGTTCTTTCAAATAAAAATGATGATCCATGAAAAAAAGTCGCTAGTTCAGCTTAACAAACCAGTTGTACAAAAGATTTTCCTTGAGCCAGAGTTACTTTATGTGGACTTCCCATTTTGTTACACAGAGTATTAAAGAGGTGGGCATTCAAGGGGGTACATTAACAGGTAATTTTTTTTAAAGATTTTATTTATTTATTTGACAGAGACACAGCGAGAGAGGGAACACAAGCAGGGGGAGTGGGAGAGGGAGAAGCAGGCTCCCTGCAGAGCAGGGAGCCTGATGTGGGACTCGATCCCAGGACCCTGGGATCATGGCCTGAGCCAAAGGCAGTCGCTTAATCGACTGAGCCACCCAGGCACCCTAACAGGTAATTTTTAATGCTTCATCAAGGACATTCTTAAGTGAAATTAGCCTTGTTTTTTTGTGTTTTTTAAACTGTGAGCGCCTGGTGGTGTAGAGTATAATGATTGGCACAGTGTGGACCTTCTGCCCTAACTTTTCTCTACCATTGGTCTTGCACCATCGGTGCTGATGTCAACACAGTGAAAAAATAGTGAATAATGTCTTAGTGTTATGAAAATAGTCTTAACCTTGAGGCCCATGGGGTTCCACAGACCACACTTGGAACCCTAGTCGCTTTAGGGCTTTGTCCTTAAGTTACGCCATGTATTATACATACGTAAGTATTAGTTACTATAAGAGTGTTTAATGAGGGGCTTTTATTTTATTTTATTTTTTAAAGATTATTTGAGAGAGCATGTGCAAGCATGAGTGGTGGCGGCAGGGGAGAGAAGCAGACTCCTGGCTGAGCATGGAGCTCGATGTAGGGCTCGACCCCCGGACCCTGAGATCACGACTCGAGCCAAAATCAAGAGTCAGATGCTCAACCGACTGAGCTGCCCAGGGGCCCCTAATGAGGGGCTTTAAAAAAAAAAAAAAGTAGCTGGCGGGGTGGGGGAAGTGTCTGTTTGAAACATGTGGTAACACTTCACTTCTTTTGAAGATACTTTTGCTTTCCCTGTAGGAATGTATCCTGTCAGGTATAATGTCAGTGAATGGGAAGAAAGTTCTTCACATGGACAGAAACCCATATTACGGAGGAGAAAGTGCATCCATAACACCCCTGGACGATGTAAGCATTGGAGCAAACTCGTGTGCCTTTCCTTCTCTGAAACTCGTACTCGTGCGTCTCAGCCTTACTCCTCATGGACAGGTTTGGTTTTCTTACCTAGACTGTCTGTAGCCTCCCATTTTCTCAGGGCCGGCTAGTTTTAGGGCTTGCTGGCCTGTCAGTTGGAGCCTCACTGCCGTCTGCAGCAGTTATCGGTTATCTCCTGAAGGGCAGGGTATGGACTTCTGATGGGGATTTAATACATGCCGAGCACAGTGCCAGAGCTTTCCACCTAGTTTTATGTGTCCCTCCAGTTAGTCAAAGAGGGATTTTTATCCCCATTTTTCAGATGACAAAGTAGTCTGTGTGACTAAAATCACAGAGAAGGATTGTGAACCTAGGTTGTAAGATTCCAGAGCTTTAGTTCCTTTTACTCTACTCCCCCGCTTCCTGCTTTTTTAGACTGGGCAAACGAAGCATTTCCAAAGTGTGTTTTGCTGAATATTTCTCTGTGAGGTTTGTTCAGCATCCACATGCGTGGATACAAGCCGTACTGCGTGTTACCAGAGATACACAGATATCAGTTATTATCAATCATGACTGATGAAATAGACTTCATATTTTTATCAAAATTTTTTTCTGTATTCAGGCCTACAGAAAAGTTGAAAGAATAATACCAGTGGATCAACCTTCCATCTGGATTTAGCAGTTAACATTTTGCAATATTTGCTTTATGTCTTTTTTTGTTATTGGTTTGAATCTTTGAAAGTAATAGACATCATGATACTTGACCTAAATATTTCAGCATTCAGTGGCTAAAAATAACATTCTCCAACGTGATCATAATATCATTCGTTATCACATTTAAGGAAATTAACAGTAATATCCAGACCACAGTCAGATTTCCCAGTGATGCCAAGAATGTCTTATATTGTGTGTGGTGGCGGTGGTTTTTTTTTTTTTTTTTTTTTTAACTACTTCAAACATTGCTTTTGGTGTTGTTTCTCTTTATTCTTTTAGTCTACAGAAATCTCCCCACTTTTTTCTTCCGAAAAGTCCAAGCTAGCTTATAATAAGAAAGCATTGTTGTGTAGTTCATATTGCATCACATCAGAAAGCATAGAATGTCTGAACTCCCTCACTCTTCATGATGCCAACTCTGACCCGAGGTAAAGCAATGACCACCAGATCTCTTCATTGTTAATAATCTGTACAAGTTGGCATCATTACTTCCACCCTGCCTACACTTATTAGTCTTCAGTAAGGTGAGCAAGCTTTTTTCCCCCCTCCCCAGTGAATATACTCAAGGACTTGGGGATTTTTTATTAGTAAATATACCAGCTTTGCTTATTCGCTTCCACGTTAGCAATAAAATGAGTATTCCCAAATTTTAGACCATAAGCTTCTTTTTATCTAGAGCTCCTACTCAACTCATGAAACTTATAAATTAGCTGGAACTAACTTTAATTGTCTTTTTTGATTTGAAGAATCCAGAATTTATTTTTGACTCCTTCCATAACTACGGAAGCAAAATTAAGCCTTTTTGTTAGCTTTTTATTCAGGAGAGAATGAGTTTAAATGATTTCTACAAATGGTGCATCTGCAGAGCTAGTGTGTTATTGACAAATTGTTTTTGTTCTTTTCTGCTAGTAAAAAATACTACCTCTGTAATACTTATTTTAGCATTCATTAGTAGTGTATTTAACTTAGCTGTGTATTGGGATTTCTCTAAAAATTTTATCTGATAAAAAATGCCGTTATACTTTACCTCATCCTCTGGTGGTGAGTTATTATACCAAAACCACGTCGTGGAAGAATAGCATAATGAAAAGTAAATTTTGTTACATTATGGGTCATTTTTGTTTTGGTTTTAGTTATACAAACGATTTAAAATACCAGGAGCACCACCAGCATCGATGGGGAGAGGAAGAGACTGGAACGTGGACTTAATCCCTAAGTTTCTCATGGCCAATGGTAAAGCATTCTGACATTTATGGCGGTACATTGAATCCGATTTAAAAGTAGACTCTAGCTCTTGACAGAGAGTGTTACTCCAGGTATGTGAAAATAGATTTTGTTAATGGCAACAGTTTGGTGAGTAGACTGTGGGCCATTAGAGGCATCTGGAGTCAGTAAGAATGGAGGAGGGGGTGACTCCTTCCTAATTGGTTCTGGAGACATAAAGTTAGGACATGACACAGTGTGTATGAAAACCGGAAGTGTCTATAGCACTCTTCTCTCAGGCTTCCCTGACAGTCTCAGATAACTGGGCCTTTAGAAGCAGTTTTTTCCTAGTTTGGAGGCTTTTAAAATTATTTTTCACATTTTTCTCATATTTTTAATTAGGGGAGCTAAACTGCTGTGATATTAGTGCCTTTTCCTGAAATGACATTAAAAACTAGGTTGTTGGTATGAAGTCTATTTATGTCCCATGAATTAAAGTATGAGCTGCCCTTTCCCGTTTTGGGGTTTTGTTTGTTTTTTTGGTTTTGAGTTTATATTCTATAGTTTCTTTTAGTGGAATGATCTTACTTGAATTTTCTCTGAAATTTATTTATTTAAGAAGATTTTATTTATTAGAGAGAGAGAGCACAAGCAGGGGGAGTGGCAGGCAGAGGGAGAAGCAGACTCCCCTCTGAGCAGGGAGCCCGATGCGGGACTCCATCCCAGGACCCTGGGGTCATGACTTGAGCCAAAGGCAGATGCTTAACCGACTGAACCACCCAGGCACCCTTCTCTGAAATTTAAAGTTACCTATCTAAAATTCTTTTGAAATAAATTGAAAGCACTTTTTTTATTATATGAGTAGTAAAGTTATTTCATTAAAATTAGAAAACACAGATAAGCAGATAGGAAATAAAATTTATATAACCAGAATCTCACCATCGATAATCATGGTTAATATTTTGGTGTATAACCTGCCAGGCTGTGTGTGGGTGTGTGTGTGTGTGTTGTTGAACCTCACCATATGCCCCTAGACATATAGTGTGGGGAAAGAGACAATGATTTTTTTTTAAAATTTTATTTTATTATGTTATGTTAATCACCATACATCATTAGTTTTTGTTAGAGACAATGATTTTTTAAGGCTTTTATTTTATATTGCCTGATCTGATTCTCACCAGTAGCCTGTGGGACTGACCCTTTCCTAGTACCTTTACTAAGCCTGAGTATTCTTTATTTTAATTTTTTTAAAAAATTTTATTTATTAGAGAGAGAGTGCCTGTGCACAAGCTGGGAGAGGGGCAGAAGAAGAGGAAGAGGGAGAGAGAATCTGAAGTAGACCTCCCCCTGCTGAGCACAGAGCTGCATTCAAGGCTCGCTATCACGACTCTGGGATCATTACTTGAGCCGAAACCAAGAGTCAGATGCTTAACCTACTGAGCCACCCAGGCGCCCCATCTTCATTTAAATTTTTGTCACTTAGTCATACGTAAAGGCAAAATAATGGATTGATTATTTATTTATTTTAAGTTGGCTTCACGCTCAACATGGGGCTTGAATTCATGACCGCAAGGTCAAGAGTCACATGCTCTACCCATTGAGCCAGCCAGGCGCCCCATGGATTTTTCAAAAGTATCTGTTCGTTAGAGAGTGGAATGATTTCTAGATGTTTATTGACTTTCATATTGGCCAGCCTTAGGCTTTGTACATTTTTCTTTTGAGGTTTTTAAATTTTTCTTTATCCATGTGAAAGAGCTCTTTATAAAGACCATGGAATAAATACTCCTAGTGTATTTGAAGATATCTTTTCCAATCTGTGATTGGTTTGTATGTACCTGTGTTGTATTTTTCTTTCGTACATAAGCTTTTACTTTTCATGTAGCTATATAGATTGATTTTTCTTCTTTTTACTGTTTTTGATTTGGAAGGGTATGCTTAAAATTTTTCTCTTTACCTCAAGGTTATAAAAATACTAATATTTGCTATTAAAGGTTTTATAGTTTAATTTTTTCATTATAAAAATCACCTATTTTACCTTATAAGTTAATTTATGTGTTATCCTGTTTGAGAGTAAATTTCTTTGGTTTATAGACAGATGATATTTTTAATTGTGTGCCTGGTTTTATTCTCTATCTGAAATTAATGTTCATTATATATGTATATATATATATATATATTTTAAAGATTTTATTTGACAGAGAGAGACACAGCGAGAGAGGGTACACAAGCAGGGGGAGTGGGAGAGGGAGAAGCAGGCTCCCTGCTGAGCAGGGAGCGCAATGCGGGACTTGATCCCAGGACCCTGGGATCATGACCTGAGCCAAAGGCAGATGCTTAACGACTGAGCCACCCAGGCACCCCTATATTTATTTTTTTTAAGATTTATTTATTTATTTTAGAGAGGGAGGGGGAGAGGGAAAGAGAATCCCAAGCAGGCTCCATGCACAGCCTGGAGCCCGCAGCGGGGCTTGATCTCATGACTCTGAGATGGTGACCTGAGCCGAAATGAAGAGTCGGATGCTCAACTGATTGAGTCACCCAGGCGCCCATGAAATTAATATTCATTTAATTAGTACAGATTGGATAATATAAACTGCATAACACAAATTCTTGAAAATTTTTGCCTATTAGTTGCCTCTCTTTATAATAGGAACCTAAAGGAAATTCAAACCCATTTGCAGTAGTACTATAATTCTAAACTTCATACCTCTAATAATTATTAATACAGATTTTACAAAAGCAAGTTGATGAAGTTATTAATCTTGAAGTTGTAACATTGAAAACATACTTCTAAATATGCTCAGCAATAGGTATGCATTCTGATTGTCCCGTTTAGAACATGGCATTTGAGACTTTTTGGTAGGGGTTGTTGGACAATGTTAGAAAAAACTGGGAAGCTATTATTATAAGCCAACAATAAATGTACTTTTATTTCTGCTGGTTTTTGAAGGTAGTAAGACTTAACTTATAGTTTGAATTTTGGGACTTTTTTAGGTCAGCTGGTTAAGATGCTGCTTTATACAGAGGTCACTCGCTATCTGGATTTCAAAGTGACTGAAGGGAGCTTTGTCTATAAGGGAGGAAAAATCTACAAGGTTCCTTCCACTGAAGCAGAAGCCCTGGCATCTAGTAAGTAATTTTATTTTATTTCTCACAACATTGAGATTTTACAGTGGAAAGGAATCTTAGAGATCACATTTACTATCCCCTGTCTTGACAGCCATCTGTCCACTCATCCAGTCAACAATATTTATTGAATGTCTGTTCTGGGCAGTTGAGAGTACATCATTGAAGAAAATGTTCAAAAACCCCTACCTCTGAAGCTCAGAGAGGGTTTAAGTGGCTTGTCTCTAGCTCATGGAACTTGGTGCTGGTGTGGGTCAGCTAGTGTTCTTTTTCATACTAATGATAACTCACAAGAGTTATTGTTTTTTGGGGGGTTTCCTGTGTGCTAGGCTCTGGGCTAAACACTTCACGTTCATTTTGTTTTTTGACTCTTGAAACACCTTCACAGGGTAGGGTTTCCATTTTCTAGATGAGGGAACGGAGGCCTGAGATCACATAGTTACGTAAGTGGGAAGGTTAGAGCCGAACCTCTGGTAGTAGTTACTCCAGCGCCTGTGTCCTTCCATCACTGTACTGAGCTGACCACCTGCATCTTATTATCCAACCCGCCAAAAAAGAAAGAACTTTGTTCTGGCAAAACTGATCTTCTAATTGTTGCTGTTGTCATTCTCTGAAATCTGTTTTTAGGAATTCCCAGTGAGTGTGGAGTGATTTTATTCTTTGCCCAAAATGATTTCCTCTCTTGGCTCAACCAGAGATTCCTGGTTAACATTTTCTATTCCTACCTCTTTTCAATAGCAAACATCCCTAAAAAAGACCTTCTCTCCTTGAAGGTGTTTGAGTTGTTTGCGCAGAGCAGTTTGAGAAAGGAGAATTTGGATAGCTAATGGGTGGATGAGTTTTCTACAGTAAATGCTCCAGAGTTTAGGGGAGGGAGCTGTTTGGATTGGGAGAAGTGCCAGTAAATTCTCAGGGATTATTTTGGCTTGAGTGTGGGAAAGTTCTCTCACCTAAAAACCTAATTTGAATTACTTTGGCAGCTTCTCTAACTCCATTTATTTCCTTCTTGCTATCAGGGGAGAAAATGTTGAAAGGTATGATTTACATACACTAGAATTTACCTGTTTTAGTATACAGTTGTATGAATTTTTACCAGATCCCTGTCTTCTCGGCAACTGGTTTTCTAATAATGAATAAGTCTTGAAGTCAGAATGTCAGGGCAGAAAATCCTCGGCAGAACGAACGGGTAAGGAAAGGTGTAGAAGTGGAAAGGTTCAGAAGGGTGAACAAGAACAGTTGTTTTATAATTTTAATAATAGCTAACGTTTTTTGGACATTATGTGCAAGCGTGTATGTACTAAGGCCTTTATGGGTATTCTCTACCCTTCGCTGTCTCTCTGAGATGTGGGTACTAGTATCTTTAGTTTACAGATGGGAAAACTGAAGTATACAAGTATAAAAGCAAAGCCCAAAGTAGCAAAGCTCACGACTGATAGAACTGGTTTGAGGCCAGATTTGTTTGACTCTAGAACCCTGTACTCGTAACCTCTAAATTGTATAGTATAAAAATACAGATTTTTAAAAGCTATTTTAACAACTATACCTTCTAGTTCTTTTTTTTGTTTGTTTTTAATACTAAACATTTCTAGCTTCCATCCCATAGTTGTTTCTTACATAATATGCCACTTTTCTCTGGGAATTCTGATTTGTCCAGATTATCCAATTTACAATACCGTGGGAGCCAGCTGCCAACCTAGACAAAGTACTCCAAGTGTTGTCTGCTCACTCAGTGTCAGTGAGACTAGAACTTTTTTTTTTTTTAAGATTTTATTTATTTCTTTGACAGAGAGAGGCACAGTGAGAGCAGGAACACAAGCAGGGGGAGTGGGAGAGGGAGAAGCAGGCTCCCGGCCAAGCAAGGAGCCCGATGCGGGGCTCCATCCCAGGACCACGGGATCGTGACCCGAGCCGAAGGCAGACGCTTAACGACTGAGCCACCCAGGTGCCCCGAGACTAGAACTTTTCTAGGACGATATATTTCTGTTCATGTGGCCTAAGGTTACATTGGCTTTTTTAGGAGCTGTACTCACTGTTGGTTCTTGGGGCAGTTCCTGTGAAACCTCAAGGTTCCAGTAAATATTTGGTGATTGGTTAAGCATTATTTTAATCAAATTAGTGAGAAGTATCTTTGACCCCCTCAAGTGATGTTGAACATGGATTATGTTCAGAATTGTTTTGAGAAGTTTTCATGAATGGCTTTGAAATGTGTCCAGCAAATTCTTCTGTCGTAATTTAAATCTCTAGCTTGTTTACTTATTCTCACTCTTAACTGCGGGGAGCCCTGTTTATGTCGCACACCTTTGCCAGCAGCGAATCACGTTTCCCAGTGCAGAGCTGAGTGACCTCCAGGCCGGGGCGGCCTGGAGCAGCTGGATTAGGTCAGTTAGGTCCACTGGCAGCTTGTGTAGTGGGTACTGTACTTCAGGAGTGTTTGACACTGATTTCCACTCTCACTTTTTTTTTTTAATGCTGTGGTCAAAATTTTTTTTTTTTTTTTTTTTAAATAGAAGTATGGTTGACATACAGTGTTCCATTAGTTTCGGGTGTTCAACGTGGTGGTTCAACAAGTCTGTGCCCTGCTCGCTGCCAAGTGTAGCTGCCGTCTGTCACCACACAGGGCTGGTACGGGACCTCTGACTATATTCCCTGCACTGACCTTTCATCCCTGTGACGTATTCATGCCGGGACTGGAGGCCCGGGCCTCCCTCTCCCCTTCACCCATTCTGCCCAGCCTCCCATCCCTCCACCCCTGACATCCATCAGTTTGTTTTCTGTATTTATGGGTCTGTTTCTGTTTTTTGTAAGTTTGTTTATTCATTTATTGTGTTTTTATAGTCTGCTTGTGAAATCGTATGGTATTTTTTTTTTTCTTATTTCACTTAGCATAATACCCTCTAGGTCCATCCATGTTGTCACAAATGGCAAGATCTCATTGCAGTTTTGATTTGCATTTCCCTGATGATGAGTGATTTGGGGCATCTTCTCTTGTGTCTGTGTGTCCTCTGAAATAGAAAAAGTTCTCTTCAGTTCCTCTGCCCATTTTTTATCAGATTTTTTTTTTTTTTTTTTTTTGATGTTGAGTTGTGTAAGTTAAGTTCTTTATGTATTTTGGATTTAGCCCGTTATGAGATGTATCATATGCAAATATTTTCTCCCATTCCATAGGCTAGCTTTCTGTTTCATTGATGGTTTCCTTTCCTGGGCAAAAGCTGTTTATTTTGGTGTAGTCCAACATACAGAAGACTGTTGCTGTGGCGGATGTCAGAGAAATCACTGCCCGTCTTTTCTTCTAGGTGTTTTATGGTTTTCTGTCTACATTTAGATCTTTAATCCATTGTGAGTTTATTTTTGTGTATGGTGTGTGGTGTGCATGTGGCTATCCAGTGTTCCCAGCGCCATTTGTTGAAGAGACTGTCTTTTCCCCACTGGATAGCCTTGCTTCCTTTGTTGTAGATCAGTTGCTCATGCAGGTGGGTCTCTCTTTGTACCAGTACCAGACTGTTTTGATCAGTCCAGTTTTGTCGTTAAGTCTTAAAATCTGGGATGGTGATACTGTCAGCTCTATTGTTCTTTCTCAAGGTTACTCTGGCTTTTCAGGGTCTTTTGTGGTTCGGTACAAATTTTAGTATTATTCTAGTTCTGTGAAAAATGCTGTTGGTATTTTGATAGGGATCACAATGAATCTGTAGATTGCTTTGGGTAAGTATGGACATTTTAACAGTATTCTTCCCATTCTCCATGGTCAAATCTTCTATCTGTTGAAAGCTTTCATTTATTCTCTTCATGAAACCGCTCTGGATTTTGTAACTTTCAGTGTTTTAAATGTCTTGACCTAAGTATTTTTTTTGGTAAATAAACCTCAGTGTGCAAGTGAAGGAAGGAAAGTAAAACAACATTCGAAATGATGTTAAGATACTACTCAGGAAACTGAGTAATCTGGAAAAAGATTTTTTTCTAACCCTTTTATCATATAGTTGAACGTTTTTCTTTCCATATTGTATATCCATTATGTGGATAACTTCTATTTGCTTGCATCAGACAGTATGTGAATTGGACATGGAGTACCTGTTACGTGCCACGTACCCTTCTAGGTTTGGGGCAGGGCGGGTTCAGCAGAAGGGGAAAGTAAACAAAAAATGCTTTTTGTTCTCGAGCTTAAATTAGTGGGAGACAGGCTATAAATATGGAAGAGTATATGAGATGATGATAATGCTGTGTGCAGAGGTGAAGGGAGGTGGGGGGCACAGTTTTAAATAGGGCGATCAGGGAAGGCCTTGTCAGAGGGAAGTAGTTGAAAATTGAACTGTATTATATTGGTGGTCTTATTTTTACCCCTGACAACTAAACATAAGTTGGTGCTTGTGTGGTCATAGAATTTTTTTTTTTTTTAGCCTTGTACCATTACTGTGTACGCATTCTGTCCATTTTTAAATTTTTTAATTTTTTAAAAATTATTTTTTCATGCATGCATTCATTCATTCATCCTTTTAAAGTAAGCTCCATGTCCAATGTGGGCTTGAACTCATGACCCTGAGATCAAGAGTCCCAGGCTCTACCAACTGCGCCAGCCAGGTGCCCCCATCCCATTTTTTTAAGCCAGGTTGTAAATATAATTTAAACATGTTAAGTGTAGTTAGATATCATTAGTGGCCTCATGATCATTTTAATTTTCAGTTTTGTTGATTTCAACTATAGTCTTGGGGGAAATAATATTCAAAATATTAAACCATTACACTGTTCCGTGAGAGTTTGTTGTTTTTAAAGTAGTCACATAGTTTAGGAAAGGGGATAGAGCCAGAACATTTTTTCTCTTTGGCCTTGTCTTCCTAGCAGCTGTATACTCAAGTAGGACTGCTGACCAGTAAGAGAGCTGAGGGTTTATGAAGTGGTTTATACCTGTCTCCCTAGCTTTCTTTAGTGTAAAAAGTGGTTAACTGATTATCTAGGACTTTGTTAAAGTAAGTGACCGGCAGCATAATCATCTTTTCTGTGACATGCTGGAGTGAATGTTAGCACACAGAGAAAGGAGGAGCATTCAGAATTTTAGGCAGTTGGATGAGTATAGATGAGAGTTGTCAAAAGAAGAACGTTCAGGTGGATGCTGTCGTGAATAATAGTTTTTTCAAAGTCATATTCACCTTGTTCCTAATAAGAGACATAATTAAACGTATTACATTTAATTAAGTACTGGTTGTAATTACTTATGATTGTAGAATTGAAGACTTAATAACTGATCTGTTGTAATTATGTTGGTTTATCGGAAAGCGCAGTGAAGGCGGAAGCCATACTGTGTACGAGCCTCTGTCTTAGGCTGCACACTTCCTTAGAGGAGCCTCAGCTCATAATGTGGCGCATTTAACCTTGCCTCTCACACTGTCTTTTCCACAGTGTCCTAGTGTGAATGTTTGCTTTTTGACACATTCTTTAGGCTTAATGGGACTGTTTGAAAAACGTCGCTTCAGAAAATTCCTAGTGTATGTTGCCAACTTTGATGAGAAAGATCCCAGAACTTTTGAGGGCATCGATCCTAAGAAGACTGTAATGCGAGAGGTGTACAAGAAATTTGACTTGGGACAAGATGTCATAGATTTTACTGGCCATGCCCTGGCACTTTACAGAACCGATGAGTAAGTGTTTCGGGTTTTAGATTTATATTTTTCTCGGAACTGTCACCGAATTTCTCAGTTCTCTGAAATGGAAGTTCTAACAAAACAAGTAGATAACCATGTTATATCATGAAAGGTTCCAGCTGTTAATTAGTGTTAGAACTTTTTAGGTAAAATATGAAAGTAGTGAAATAAAATCTTTTCAGAAAAACATTTTAAATATTTATTTTCTAATACTTATTTCCCTTATTTTAGCTATCTAGATCAGCCATGTTGTGAAACCATTAACAGGATTAAACTTTACAGTGAGTCTCTGGCAAGATATGGCAAAAGCCCGTACCTTTACCCACTCTACGGCCTCGGAGAGCTGCCACAGGGATTTGCAAGGTCAGTGCCCATCGCTAACCTGGTCTCCTTCAGTGCAAGTACAGGCCACGGGGCTGGGAATGGTGAGAGGTCTGTGAGCCGTGAGGTGCTTTTCTTTTTATTGAAATAAACTTTATGATGAAACCACAGATCTACAGTAAAAAGTTGTTTCGTAAGTTTACAGACCTGTGTAACCAACGCTGCAATCAAGAGAAGAAATCGTTTAGTCTGGGAAGCTCCCTTGTGTCACCTCATGATCACCTCCCCCGCCCCACCCCCTGCAGCCCCATCTGTGACTTCTTTCACCATAGATTCCTCGTGCATGTTCAGGAAGTTCATATAAAAGGAATAAGACGAAGTGGACTCATTTGTGGCTGGCTTTTGTTTAATGATACGTTTGAGATTCATTTATGTGGCTGCATGTACTGTGGTTCATTTTAAAAATATGGAGTGGTTTTCCCTTTGCACATGGACCACAGTTTCCTGTTGCTGGACATCCGGGCGGTTTCCAGGTTGGGCTCCTGGGAGTGCAAGTACTGAAAGTCTCTGTGGACGTAGGCCGTCGTTTCTCACCGGTAAATATGCAGGGCCGGACCACTGGCTGCTAAGGAGGATAGAGGGGTGCGCTCAGGAAACCCCGCCAAGCAGCCCTGCGGGGTGGTGGTGCCGCCTGCCAGCCCCGCCGCGGTCGGGGGGCCGGGGGGGTCCCCACTGCTCCGCGGGCTGCTCCCCCGCCTTGTCGCAGTGCTGTCAGTCTTCCTGATTCTCATCACCCGAGGAGGTGTGACATGCTCTCTCACTCTGGCTTGACCTTGCATGTCCTGAGAACTCATGTTGATCACCTTTCCATGAGTTTTTTGGCCATTTGTATGAGTTTGTGATGTGATTGTTGATGTCTTTACACGTTTTTAAAGATTGGGTTGTCTTTTCTGGTTTGGATTTGTAGGAGATCTTGAATGCTGGCGGCAGGTCTTTTGTCAGATATATGTATTATAGATGTTTTCTCCTGGTATGTGCCTTGTCGCCTGATCAGTGAAAGTTTTAAATTTTGATAATATATCAAGTTTTTTAGTTATGTTTAGTGCTTATTGGGTCCTATCTAAGAAAGCTTTGCATGCCTCAAGAGCTCAAAGATAGTCTCCAGTGTCTTTTTCTAGAAACTTCAGTTTTGGCTTTGTGTTTAAATTTATAATTCATTGTGAAATAATGTTGGTGTGTGAGGTGAGGTAGGGCTTGAAGTTCATTTTTTTCTGTGCCCGGATTTAGTTCTTCTGGCACCGTTGCTGAAAAGACTTTATTTTCCAGTTGTGTTGGTGCCTTTGTGGCAAATCAGTTGGCCATAGATACGTATCTGTTTTGTTCCATTAGTTTATTTTTCTTATGCCATTACCTTAGCATCCCGAATATTCTAGGTTTTTTTTTTTTTAAAGATTTTATTTATTTGACAGAGAGATAGCAAGAGCAGGAACACAAGCAGGGGGAGTGGGAGAGGGAGAAGCAGCCTTCCCGCTGAGCAGGGAGCCCGATGCGGGGCTCGATCCCAGGACCATGACCTGAGCCAAAGGCAGACGCTTCACCGACTGAGCCACCCACATGCCCCTTAAGGACTTTTAAAAAAAAATTTTTTTTTTTTTAAAGATTTTATTCATTTATTTGAGACAGAATGAGAGAGAGAGAGAGCGCACATGAGAGGGGGGAGGGTCAGAGGGAGAAGCAGGCTCCCCACCGAGCAGGGAGCCCGATGCGGGACTCGATCCAGGGACTCCAGGACCATGACCTGAGCCGAAGGCAGTTGCTCAACCAACTGAGCCACCCAGGCACCCCTTTTTTAAAAATTATTAAGTAATCTCTACATCCAGCATGGGGCTCAAACTCCAAACCCCCGGATCAGGAGTCAGGTGCTGCACCGACTGAGCCAGTCAGGCGCCCTCTGATTATTCTAGTTTTACATTATGTCTTGAAATCAAGTAATGAAAACTCCAATTTTGTTCTTTTTCAGAATTGTTTTGGCTCTTCTAGGTCCTTTGCATTTCCATATCCATATACATTTTAGAACAGCTTGTCAGTTTCTAGGACAAATGCTGGGATTTTGACTGGGATTGAGTTTAAATGTATAGATCAGTTTGGGGGAGAAGTATCTTAGTAATAGTTTTCCAACCCATGAATGTGCTGCTCTCTCCATGGACTTAGGTGTTCTTTGTCTTAGCAGTGCTTTGAAGCTTTCATTGTAGGGATCTAGCACCTAGTTCACATTTATTCACAAGTATTTTATGCTATTCAGATGTTGCTGTTAATGAAACTGTCTCAGTTTTATTGTAAAGTTGTTTGCTGTTGAGCATGGACATTCTTTATTACTAAACGTTTTTTAATAGAGTTTTTGTAGATGGCTTTGTTGGAATGAATTCCTTCTTCTTGGCTTGCTGGGAGTTTTCTTATGAATGGGTGTTGACATTAATAATGCAGATTTTCTTCTTTATGCTACTGCTATGGTGAACTATAGATTGATTTTTGGATATTAAACTGGCCTTGCATTCCCAGGGTAAACAACACTTATTCATGATGTATTTTCCTTTTATTTTATTGTTGAATGTAATTTGCGTGCGCGAATGTGTGTACACACACATGAATTAGAAATCAGTCTACTCAGGTGTCCCATTTATTTCATCTGTTGTGTTTTATAAGAAATTTGACCATTTCACATAAGTTCTTGAATTTTCTGATAATCAAGTTGTCCATAATATAAATATATATTTTAAAAGATTTTATTTGAGAGCAAGAGCACACAGGCGGGGCAGGGGGCAGAGGGAGAGGCAGACTCCTCCCCACCAAGCAAGGAGCCCGACGTGGGACTCGATCCCAGGACCCCTGGATCATAACGACCCCTGAGCTGAAGGCAGACACTTAACTGCCTGAGCCACCCAGGCACCCCATAATATTTTTTTTTTTTTATTATCCTTTCAGTGTCTAGGATCTGTAGTGAAGCTCCTACCTTCATTGTTGTGATTGGTCATTCGTATTTTCTCATTTTTTGGTAGGATTTTATCAATTTTATTAATCTTTTCAAAGTACCAAATTCTTAGTTTTGGTACTTTAGCTTATTTTCTATTTTATTGATTTTGTTCTTTCTTAATTTCTTCTTCCTACATGGGTTTAATTTTCTTCTAGGTTTCTTTCTTTATCTTTTTTTTTTTTTAAAGATTTTATTTATCCATTTGACAGAAAGAGAGGGAACACAAGCAGGGGGAGTGGGAGAGGGAGAAGCAGGCTTCCTGCTGGCAGGGAGCCCAATGCGGGACTTGATCCTGGGACTCCAGGATCATGACCTGAGCCGAAGGCAGGTGCTTAATGACTGAGCCACCCAGGTGCCCCTTCTTCTAGGTTTCTAAAGGTGAAACAGATCATTGATTGTACTTTCTGTCTCTAACATGGGACTTAAAAGGTTTAAAATTTCTCTCTAAATACGTACATTCACTATGGTACCCTGTCTCTTCTGGGTTTTTTTTTTTTTTTTCCTTCTTTAATCCTTTGGTTTTTTGAAGGTGTAGTGTTTAATTGCTAAACATTTGGAGATGTTCCTAAATATCCTGTTACTGATACCTGATTTGATTCCATGATCAGAGAACAAACTTGCAAGATTTTAATCTTTGAAATTAAGGCGTAATTTATGGTCAAATATTTTTTTTTAAAGATTATTTTAGAGAATGCACACAAAGGTGGGGGGAGGGGCAGAGAGGGGTAGAGGGGACTCAGGCAGACTCCCCACTGAGTGTGGAGCCCTCCGCAGGGCTCAATCTCAGGACCCTGAGATCACAACCTGAGCCGAAATCAGGAGTCAGAAACTTAACCGACTGAGCCACCCAGGGGCCCCATAGTTTATGGTCAAATCAAGGGTCTGTTTTAGTGACTGACTATGCCCTTGCAGAGAACATACATCCTGCATGTGTTGGGTGCAGCGCTCTGTAAAGGGGGCTGATAGAGTCGTTCATGTGTGTGTTCGTACAGATTGTTTTTCCAGTTCTGTTACTGAGGGAGCATCTTCCACCGTGGAGTTACCAGTTTCTCAGTTTAGCCCTGTCAGTGTGTACTTCATACATTTAAAGCTCTTTTACCAGGTGATACTCCTTTCCACTTTCTTTGTTTGATAGTAAGTACAACCTTACCAGCTTGCTTTTTTGTATTTTTTTCCATGCTTTTACTTTTACTTTTGTTTTTATAGTTAAGTGAGTCTTTTGTAGACAGCATATGGTTGAATTTTGCTTTTTTATCCAGTGTGACAACCTTGGCCTTTAATGGGATTGTTTAGCTCATACAGATTTAGTATAATTATTGATACGGTTGGGATTAGATCTGTTGTCATGTTGTTTGTCCCCTTCTGTTCCTCTTTTCTCTTTTCGGATTAATCAAATATTTTTTACGATTCCAGACTAATTCCTCTAGTGGCTTTGTAGCCATGACTTTCTATTTTTAATTTTTTAGTGCTCTGCAAATTATAGTATGCATCCTTTATCAATTTCTTTGGAGTTAATATTGTGCTAAATACTTTACATATATAAGCAGCACTCTGCAACATTTTCTTTACATTTCTCATTCTCCTTTGTGCTGTTGCCTGTTTTACATCTATGTACTTTAATCAACTCCACAGTGCAGTGTTATAATTCTGCACTGAACAATCAGTTCAGTGAACTGAAGAGAACAGAGAAGGAAAAGTAACCATTTTCCCACGGTACCGTGTTTGTTGCTCTTCTTTCTTATAAATCCTTGTTTCTATCTGGTGACATTTCTCTTCAGCTCTCCCGTGGCGTTCTTGTAGTTCTGGGTCTGCTGGTGACGGGTTCTGTCAGCTTCATTTTTAAAGGACTTTTGTTGGCTTGAGATGTTTTCATGCAGCGCTTTCCAGCTGCTGTCCCCTCCCTTGTGTCTGCTTTGTTTCCTAGGAGAAGTGAGCCGGCATGCAGTCAGTCACAGCCGTCCCCGCGTGCGGAGTAGCTCTTTTTTTTTTTTTTTCCCCCTCTGGCTGCTTTCAAGATTCTCTTTGGTTTTGGGCAGTCTCACTAGGATTTGCCTCTGTGGTTTTGCTTGGGCTTCACTGAACTGCTTGGATGTGTAAGTTAATTGTTTATGTCAAATTGGGAATTTTAAAATCATTATCCTCTTCAGATGTTTCATCCCATTTTCTCTGTCCTCCCTCTGGGACAATTCTGTGCATGTTGGATGCTGGGTATTATTCTGTAGACACTGAGGCTCTTTTCACTTTTTTTTGTCTTTTGGTCTCTCCATGCTTCTATATTGGATAATGCCTATTGATTTGTCTTCAAGTTCACAGACTCCTTTTTCTATTCCCAAAAGGCTCTAATCCCGTTCCGTGAGTTTTAACTTTTTTTTTTCTGGTACTGTACTTTCTACATGTAGAACTTCCAGTTTTTTAAATACAGTTTTTTTGAGATGGTTTACTCATTTTGACCCCACTGAATGTATTTATAATAATATGTTCTTGAACATCTGTGTTTGAATGAGGATGTCTGTCCTCAGATATCCCTGTGATTTATAACATCGGTAATCGGGGTACCTGTTTGTATTGATTGCTTTTCCCGAATCTTTACTTTGAATCACATTTCTTGTTTCTTTGCAGGCCTAGTAATATTTGACTGTATACAGGACATGTTTTTGGTACATTGTAGAGATGCTGGGTTCTTTCTCTGGGGGGTGATTTTTGTTGGAGTCAGCAGTTGAGTCATTGGCCACTCACCTGGAACTTTTGGAGGTTTGACTTTACCCTTTAGGGAGGGCAGTTTTTGTTTTGGCTGAACCCTTAGTCCTGGTCTGGTGAGGTGAGACGCTCCTGGGGCTTCCGGGGAAAGCTCAAGGTGTGTACCGGGCTGTGTAATGCAGCAGCTTCGGACCCGTTTGTCCCTAAGGCCCTCGGCTCTAACCTCTGCTCAGCTCCTGGCCCCCTTTATCTGTTGCTTTTTGCTGGATTGCTTGGAATCTCTCTTGCGTACGAGCCCTTCCTGGAGCTCGTTAAGGATTTGAAGAGATTTTATAGATTTGGTGGCTCCCCTTTTTGTAGCATACCCCCCCCCCCCCCGTTTTCATCTCCTTTGACAGCCCCAAATTCTGTCCTCTGGCTCCTTGAATCAGCAAGACTGCGGGCTTGCTGCTTCTGTTCAAGGGGCTCCTGTTACAAGGACCAGGGAAGTGGTTCCTTCAGGGGGCGAGCCGTAGAAGCCGCACACAGCTCACTCTTTCCTTCAAGTCTCTTCTCCAGTGTCTGCTCTTAGTCACTCTGCAGAGCCTCCGGATTAGGTATTTTTATTTATTTATTTATTTTTGTAGTTCAGTTTTATTTATATGCAGGAGGATTAGACCGACATAAGCTGTTTGCCTATCACTCGTCTGTGCCTTTTTTGGACTTGCTATTCAGAACTGTGAATGTGAGACTTTGTTTCATGGTTTTAACTCTTTATCATTGTAGCTTTAATGACTTTTAAACTAACGCCTTCTAGAAGGAAATTGAGCAAATACACATTGCCTGTAACTCAAGATCTGAGAAAGACTTTAGTAGTTGACACAATTATAAATTCTTGTCATCTCAAAAATTTTTTCAGGCTAAGTGCTATTTATGGTGGTACCTACATGCTCAATAAACCCATTGAAGAAATCATTGTGCAGAATGGAAAAGTGATTGGTGTGAAATCTGAAGGAGAGGTAAGTAGCTTTTATAATTTAAAAATAATATATTCTTGTAAAGAAAATGTTGCCTCATGTAATGTGGTGTGGGCATTGATGCTGGATTTCAGATTATATGGTTTGTTTATGGCAAGTTGGTATTTGTAATGACTAAGGACTAGCTAAAGACGCTGTGCTTCATTTAAAAAAAAAATCTTACTACATGTTGATTATTGCTTAAGACCGAGATACACATTATGGATGAAGTCTTAGTGGTGCATGTTCTGTGTTTACATAGTGTAGGTTGGTGCCTGTCTCCTGAATTTTCATTTAAATTTAGCTGTATTTATACCATTTTTAATTTATTGGTTGAATTTGGGTTTGGGAAATACTGAGCATTTTATTATTTAATTTGGGTTTTAGCTGTGGAGCTCGCTAGGTGGAGTTTCAGGTAGTGTTTCTCAAATTCGAGTTGAATATATGTCTATGTTAACCTTGTTAACGTGTTTATTCAGAATCAGTAGGTCTGCATTTCCTTGTGAGCTCTCAGGTGAGGCTGATGCTGTGGGTCTGCCAGTCAGCTCATTCCTATTTATGAAATAACAACTCTTACAGATAGGTAGAACTGCTCAATAGCTGAGGATAGAAAAATATTTGGTGTTCCTGACGGCATTCCATGGGTTAGGTCCATATAACCTACACCTGCTGGTTGGCCATCTGAACGAACTTTTATTACTGTAGATCCTCGTAGCTGCCTTGTGCTTCTAGCAGAATGGGTTTTGGGGAATAGGGACAAACGGGGAGGAGTTCATCTGTACCTCAGAGTCCTTTTCAGTGCAGTGTCCTCTCGTGTCCTCTCATTTTTGTTTCCCACGGCTTCTTCCTCTCAGATCACAGAACATTCACTTCTTACTGGGCACAGTCGCATATGACAGCCCTTAAATACAGTATTTCATTTAATCCTAGCAGTGACCGTTTGACGCTGGGTACGGCCAGGATTTGAAACCTGTCTGCCCGATTCTAAAACATGTAACTTCTAAACACTGTGCACCAGGTTCCCAAATACTTGAATAGGACTTACAATTCATGGGGGTCTTTTCCAGGAGAATTTGTTGGAATTGTTGGCAAAACTAGTTTTATCTGTAGTTCAATAATAACTTATAGTTAACCTTATGAAGGTAACAGATGATATTAAAGGGACATTGGCATCAGTATTCTGTCGAAAAACTTTGTGGACAGGATTGTTATGGGACTTAAATGTTTGGGTACAGGTTGCTCGCTGTAAGCAGCTCATCTGTGATCCCAGCTACGTCAAAGACCGGGTAGAAAAAGTAGGCCAGGTGATCAGAGTTATCTGCATCCTCAGCCACCCCATCAAGAACACCAATGATGCCAACTCCTGCCAGATCATCATTCCCCAGAACCAGGTCAATCGGAAGTCAGGTGGGTTTTGAAGATCAGCAGATGTTTGTGGAATTTTGTTAGAATTTGCTTGTGTTTCATCCCAGATTTTTAATTTTGTTTGCTCTGTTATAGTGAAGAAACTTTAGGTTACCCATGGGAAACGAGATGTGATGGATTTAGCTCAGAGAGATCCTAAATCCTCACCTTGAAAGGCACACATTAGTCCCAGAGCCCTTCCTCGCCCTCCCGCTAGTCCCCCACTTTGGACCTCTATTCTCTCGTTCTAGAAGGAGGAATTGAGAGGCTGGACTAGCTGAGTGGTCATCGTGTCTCCTGGATCGAATGTTATAGCCTGCAGAGGTTTCATGCTTACTAGGTGACCCGCTGTGGTTTTGAGCCAGTGACAGTGCTTTTATGTCATTATTTGTCAAGTTCATACTTACATTTGATTTTAGCAGTGTGCTAGAAAACAGCTTTCTATGGTTAGGGTCAGGACTGACTTCTAAAATTGTAATTCCTAATCTCTTTGTGTTGAAAAGTTGTCTTCATCCTCCCCCCCCCCACCCCCACCTTTTCCCACCATCCTTTCAGGTAGAAGCCTAACTTTTATTTATTGAAAATTCAACTTAAAGGGGGTTATCTGCTTTTAAACAGAGCTGTGTTTATTTTTCCATGTAAGACACCGGAATCACGGAAGATTAGGACTGCAGCAGAGGGGCTGCAAGCAGATCGCAGGGTTGATGAAAGCCTCAAAAGAGTAAAGGAGCTCAGTAATGACCTTCCCTATCGGAAATGATGCACTTACTGAGTGGCATGTAGACAGGTAGAACCCATGGGATCGTAGGGGCTCCTTACACTAACTGAAGAACAGCTTATGCTGATTGGCAGTTTTGTTACTGTAATAAATAAATGAGAAACTTGGTACTTCATAAATCCTTTCTTAGCTGTTGGAAAGCTTTTCTAAGTGCTGGGCTTGGAGAGCAAGAGGACCCTAGAGCAGTTAGATTTGCCCAGTGTCTGGGTGGCGCTCCCAGAGCTGGGAAAGGACGTGTGCCTGTCCAGCAGCTCCCGGCTACAGAGACCGTAGTCTCCGTAGGCTAGAAGTCACTGGACTCGGGCATGCTTTATGCAGGACCTAGGCTGCCTCCATTTAGAACTGAAGCTTAGAAGACTGGGTCTATTGCCAGTGATTTTAAGTCACACCTCGATGCGATCTGGGTGGAAGGTTCGTGAGCCTGGGCAGTGAGATGACACTCCTTGTTTGCAGATATCTATGTCTGCATGATCTCCTCCGCGCACAACGTGGCCGCACAGGGAAAGTACATCGCCATAGTCAGCACCACTGTGGAGACCAAGGAGCCGGAGAAAGAAATCAGACCAGCTTTGGAGCTTTTGGAACCAATTGAACAGAAGTGAGTGATGTGTTCATGTAGATGAGCTCAAAGGCAAGACGAGGTCTGACTTCGTGGCGGGGTGAGCGCTGGGAGCCGGCCGTGCGGCATCGTGCCCGCCCGTCTCACACTGTGGGCTTGGAACTGCGGCAAAGCTGTGAGTGTGGCCTTGGGGTCAGCTCACCTGCCGACTTCATTCTTTCCCTCCAGATTTGTTAGCATCAGTGACCTCCTCGTACCGAAAGACCTGGGAACAGAAAGCCAGGTGAGTGCGGCGGTCCCGGGAGGGCATGGGGCGCAGGCGTCGTCGGGAGACGTCCCGCCTCAAATCTGTCTTTGTGATTTCATTCCAGATCTTTATTTCCCGCACATACGATGCTACCACTCACTTTGAGACCACCTGTGACGACATCAAAGACATCTACAAGAGGATGACTGGGTCCGAGTTTGACTTTGAGGAAATGAAGCGCAAGAAGAACGACATCTATGGGGAAGACTAACCGCAGTGTGCACGCGCGTCTTGTTAGGACAGACTTAACTCTGGCGAATGCCGTGTACTGTGTGGTCACTATCGTAAGGCCTGCTTCGCAATCCAAACGGAGATTGCAGAGCACTGTCCCAGTAACTACTCCTCCCCTCTCTCCTATCATGTAGTAACTCGTTTCCGTGGAGCGGCTCTTCACAACAGGCAGGTCACCACATTCTGTTCAATGTAACCGATACTGGCTTTTTTTCCCCAGTGAAGGATCAGTTTTAAGAAAATCCTGTGGTCCTGATAACGGAGCACCTGATACAGTATTTGTATCTTTTAATCAGCGTCGCCTCCGCGGCCGGAGCAGCACCATTCGCGTGCTGTCTCTCCCCTTGGCGTTGAGATTCCAACCGAATATTCCATGACTTGGGACATTTCGTGTGTCCGGTCAGCTGTTATGACCATGCCCATGGAACACAGCCACACGTTGGGGTTCCGTGGGCCTACAGTTCTAACCCAACTGCAGACCTGAGAGTCATTTTGGAGGAAGCCTGTGTGCGGTGTTCTAACCTGATAAAATTGATGAGAGCAAGGGGGAAAGAAACCTGTGGTAAAGCAGGTAAACGTAGAAGCTTCTTTTGTATCCCAGGTGTGGCTTCTTGACTGGACCAAGCTGCGATGCAGTATTGATTTGACAGAGCCTGCACTTCAGTGATGTCTGTCTCGAATGGCTCCACATGATTTCTGTACTGCAAAATAAAGCCAGACTCTGGAAACCAGTTCCTTCTCGATTGGTCTGTTTGTGTCCTGGTGTTACGAACTCGTGCGTGTCGTCCTGGCGCCGGTGCAGTGGCTCACTCCCTCCCTCCCGTGCAGCTGACGGACGCCGCGTAGAAGGGTGTGCTCCATCCCAATCTGGACGGATCGTCTGGTAGCTTCGCTGTGAGTAGCCCCCACGTGATGTTCTTGACACCTCTCCTGAGGCACAGAGCGACCCTAGTTGAGAAACCACTGCTCTGTCTACATGGTGAGAGGATCTAAAATCCTAGCAAGTCTTTCCTTCCCCTAATTAATTCTTCGTTAGCTAGTGATGCGGGCAGAGGTGCACGCTGGGCTAAAATTCATAGAGTATCAGGAGCTTTTCAGAATCTTCACTTAAGGTGCGTATTGAACACCTGTAATACTCAGGTGCCAGGCCAGTGGGGAATGGGGATGGCGAGGGCGGCCTGGAGGAGTGGACGGTGCACTACTCCATGGCTTGGTGACGTGTAAAAGCAATTCTAGAAAAGCGGCTGTGGACACACAGCGAGCCTTGTGGGTCGTGGGAGGGCTCTTTGGGGGGTTCGGGAAAGAAAGATTAGCGAGCAGTCGGAGCTCAGGCACTCGTTAGTCATTTCATTTCGAAGTCAGCGCGCCCCGCGCAGCCACTGTCCTCTTGGGAAGCCCGGGCTTCCAAGCCAGAGACCATGTCACGTCAGGACTGTTCGGGTAGCAAGGAGAGAGGTGCCGGAAGGCTTGTGCAAGCCTGTCCGCCCTGGCTCGGCGCGCCCTGCTTCGGGAGGCCAAGCACGGGGCAGGGCGGTGGGGCCAGTGACGGACATGGAAGCAAAGTCATTTCTGTCAGATGGCCTAAAAACTGCCATAACATTCCCACAAATTCAAATCTTGCTATAAAGGAATCCCAGAAAGTTGATTTTTCAGTTGTCTTTATTTAAAAAAAATGAAACAAATTAGTTACAAAAACTTGTTCCAAATAGATACTATGTATCTACAAACATTTTTTTGCTTGGTTTTGAGTTTAAAGATTACGGTAGAAATTATTTCTAATACCATAAATAAATGATTTTCTTCCTCAGAGGGTTGATTTTGTAGTGCAGTATTTACAAAAACTAAGTGGAAACTGACAGTTTATAAATCTGTAACAAAGAACTTACTGTAGTGTTGCCAGAGTAACAGCAAACAAACCACATAGGATCCTAGCTTTCACGAGGGTGGTAAAGCCTTTCTGACCGACTGTAACATGCACTACAGAACGCCTTTCAGACAGGAACATGCAAAAACAAAGCTATCCGTTAAAATAGACTTATTTTTGCTACAACTAAGTAAACGTGTTCGTAAAAATCTTTTTAACATTGAGCTTATTAATACCTTTGAAGGCTCTCTGTATAAAATGAAAATAATTTAAAACAATAATATTGAACACTGCAACCCAAAGCTAGTGGACAGCTCACGTCCCATTGTGAATGAAGGCCAAGATTTTATAGCAAAGTGTAAAGAAATGAAGGAAAACTCTCAAGTTGTAGAACATTGATTTTTCAAATGAGAAAACTGCTGTTTTATCTAAAAAGTTTTCAGACTAAAAGGAAACTAGGAATTGGTGGTGGTGGCATCACCGTCCAGGCCAGCTGATCACCTGGAGAAACACAAAATTGATAATTTCATCTTTAAACAGAACCACCAAGAAATGTTTTAGAAACAGGAGGCTGTCGAATGGGGATTTGTATGCATCTTCGGTCCTGGGAACAAGATGAACTGCAGGTGACAACTGGTGTCATTCAGATGAAATGGGTTACTCTGAAGTAGGTGGATCCTTCAGAAATTCCCACTTAGGCCAAACCAACAGCAATTCCACCTCTAGTACAGGTTTAAAATTTACAGCATGATGTAGAAGGTAAAGAACAGAGTTTGGCAACAACTGGTTTCCTCCCGGACACAAATACAAATGTCAGTATCTGTCCCGTCCCATTCACACAGGAGAGTTCTGGAAAGTGTCCTTACCAATAGCTACTCTTAAACGGAGCTGCTATTTTTGGTATATTTTCAATGAAGTTATTTACATCTGTAACAAGGATGCCACTATTTTCAAAGACTTCTCTGGAGACAGTGGGCTTTTCTGTAAAAAGAAGAAAAAAATAGCTTTTTGGTGAAAAATTCATTGATGTATCCTTTTAAAGCATCAGAACCCCTTTTATTAAAAAAAACACCACCACAACAAACTTTAATGGAACTGCTTAATCCAAGGACGGGAGGAGAGGTTCCAGGGAGGAGAGGTGTGGAGCTTTGGGAGCAGCCCCCAGGAGTGGGGCTGGGGATGCTGAACACCAGTGACAACTAGTCCTTGCTTACAGAGTTTTAAAAAGCTGGGTTAACAGTCACCTGAAACACTTAAGTACGCGTAGGCGGTGATTAACAGCAGTGCATCAGGGGATGGCTTGCTAGACCGAACCCACGAGACCCCGTGCCCTGGGCCTTCCGTGTGTTTGAGACACGGCAGGCAAACACCGGGTGGACATGCGCACAGATCTCCGGCATCCGATGTCTGCACCTGGACGTTTCTAGAGTAACCAGAATGAAGGCTGTGGGTTACCTGTTAGGAAGACCGCAAACCTGGCGTGGATGTGCTGAATTTGCAGGTTTAGCAGACATTTTAAATGTTCTGCTTTTGATGGTACTCGAGAGTCACACTGGTGATAAGGAAGCAGGTCGATGAGATCTGCACTCTGATAGGATTTCAGTATTAAGTTCTTCTTATGTGCAATTGAATCCACTCTGGAATAGAGACGGAAATGTGAACCAAATTTAGATTCAGTATAAATTTGCAGGTTTACTTTTCACTGTATCTTAATTTTTAGCTCTTTTATTCCTACACTTCTTGCCTTCACAATACTTAACAGTTGGACCTCTTTTATTAAAACATTCAGAACTCCTGAGATGCCTTTTCCCTTCTCTGTTCTTTCCCATGACACACTTGGCCTTCTAGACGTCACTGTCCTCCCATCCCATTCCCTCAAAACATCACACGCTTGCTGACTCCCTCTGTCAATACAGGTTTTTACAGAGTCCAGGCCTTGTTCCAAGCAAGAGGGACATCGACAAGTTCATGTAACAACGCTGCTTGGCCAGGCTTTGGTCATTTCTAGTGGGCCTCTAGCTACGTGCTTTATCCTACAGCAAGGCTTCCAAACCCCATTCTATAGTCCCCAGGCTTTTTAGTCAGATCAACAGCTTCATTAAGGAAATTCCCGCTGCTACGTAATTGTCATTTCTCACCTCCCTTAAAATCTTAAGATTTCTTTTGAGAGAGAGAGAGTGCACACGTGCACCAGCGCAAAGGGCAGCGGGAGGGAGAAACTTCAGCAGATCCTGTGCTCAGCGCGGACCCCGACGTGGGGCTCAATCTCATGACCCTGAGATCACGACCAGAGCTGAGTTCGAGTCTGACGTTTAACCGACTGAGCCACCCAGGTGCCCCATGACCTCCCTTAGACTCTTGTAACTGCCTATCTTTTTTCTTCCAACTTTAGTGGAAGATGTTTAACCTGTCAGCGTCTCTCCACCTGCTCTCCCATCCTATCAGCCTCTCTCCCACCTGCTGGAAGAAAGCAAACTCCTCCAGGCCCCCGTGTCTCCAGGGGCAAGCACTGTCCGGGTCATGGGGTGCATTTCCTTCCAGGCTTTCCCCTTTGTACACAGATTTATGTGACTGGCATCACACTACATGCTTTTATACGTATATTCCTTATTTTGCATATGTTTTAAAAAATTATATATGTATGGAATCCATATGATGTCATATTTGCCTAAAGATGGCTCTGAGGCTGGTTTTGTAGTTACTGATAAACACCCACTGCTATAAACCTCTTTGTAGAAACAGCAGTTTTTGAAAGCTAGGGGTTTTTTTTTAGTTTCAGATAAATGTCTCCAGAGGCCACAGGGTATGAATGTTCGGACGAGTTCCCCCTACGCCTGCTCTCAAACAGGAGACTGGTACCATCTGAAGGGTCTATTACAGGGCCAGCAGTGGTGTACCTATTTGTTTACCCCAAATCCTCTGAATGCGAAATTAATGGATACTTGCCAGTTTTATAGGTGTGCTGTGGTACCTCGGAGCTTTAATTACTCTGAACCTGAACCTTTAAAGTGCTGGCTAGTCACCTCCTCAGGAACTCCCAGTTGGCTTCTGCCATCCTCTGCATCCTCCCACCCGCCCCAGGGAAATCCCTCCTGGACTTGACAGCGTCAGCTCCGGGGTCCACTCAGACCTCTTGGCTCACTTTTCCTCCTGCACTAGTTCTAGGTACAGCCTCTCCCGGACCTGTGCTCTTGGCCACTTCCCTTTCAAGATCGCATGCTCAGGCCTACGCTTGTCCTTGGAGACAGCAGTGCGGTGAGACAGGAGAGAGCAGTCATGTTAGAGGTGAACTTTCTGGGCCTGAAGCCCAGCGTCACAACTCCTTGTCTGATCTGGATCAGGTCTGTCATCCCCATGCTTCAACTTCCACATCATAAAAGTGGGTCTTTACTGTCTCCTCTGTAGGAGGCGGCGGGGGCGGGGAGGCTTCTTGAGTCTCCTCGCGGCTCCACACCGTGTCCACTGCCGTCCCGGCCTCACCGCAGCCGGGGGCACCCACACACCCCGGGGCCCTTCAGCCAGGGAATCAATTAAAAAAAATACTTTGGGGGGCGCCTGGGTGGCTCAGTTGGTTGGGCGACTGCCTTCGGCTCAGGTCATGATCCTGGAGTCCCGGGATCGAGTCCCGCATCGGGCTCCCTGCTCGGCAGGGAGCCTGCTTCTCCCTCTGACCCTCCCCTCTCTCATGTACTCTCGCTCTCTCAAATAAATAAATTTATAAAAAAAAAAAAAAAAAACTTTGGAAAATCCCAACTGTACGTTGCCTATTTATAGTCCGCTTGCCTATTTATAGTCTGCTGTTGAGGGGTAAAGCATTCCGGTCTCAATGTTTCCATCCTTGTAACTGTGACAACTTGATACCCGAACAAACACGTGAATACGGGTGCGGATACGGGTGCGGATATTGGTGCCGCAAGCCCAAGCCCGCAGTTCATGGCGGTAGAGCCTGAACTTCACTAAACGGACATTTCGGGACTCCCGCAACTCACTTCCATCAGCCTCGAGTGCTACTCAGAATCTGGGCCTCAAACTCGCAGTGGCGGTTCCAGCCACCTGCCTTCCCTGCCAGCCCTGCGCCGGCAACCGCCAGAACCTCAGAACCCAGCCGTGCACCTGCAGCGGCGCCCCCCCCGTGCCCCGAGGCCTCACCTGACATTTTCTCTTAGCCTTTTGTTTTCCCTGTAGTGAAGCAGCCATTTCCACCTCCCGTTTCCGTTCAGCTTCTGCAGGGCCCTGACCATGTCCTTCAGCTGAGCTACAGACAGAAAAGAAGGTCTAGTCGGAGGCCGGGAACTGTGACTCGTGGGGAGGCAGACGCCGGCGTGCCCTCTCCCCCGCCCGCTGCCCCCCCACCAGGCCTGTTGCCCATTACCCTCGCCCCCACCCCCCCGACACCTGTCACATGCACTCGACAAGAGGGAAGTCCAGTGGCGACAAAACACTGGTCTAGCTTGCAACTCCTCTCAACTCCAGTCTCCACACACAACTCATGCTTGTGGGGGCTTCCCCCCTTTTCTGAGCCAGGAGTGGCGTCTACAGTGAGCTCTAATGTGACATCAGCGGGTGCAGTTTCTGCTCCTTAGCTCCCGCCCAGCGCTGTTCTAACATCCTTCTCTGTCTAATCACTGCCCAGAGAGAAGGGAATTAGGAGTGTTCCGCACATAATTAAGAAGACTTTTAAGAGCTATGTTTCTGATTTCCAGAACATCATCGAGATGGCAGGGGTGATGACAAGAGACACAGAGAAGAGAGGGCTGCTGGGCAAGTGTGGGAGACAAGGAACGGAGAAGCGGGGTGGGTGCTGAAGATAACCAGGTGACACCCGGGAGGCCCAGGGCACATGCCCTGGGAACGAGAACGACAGCAATCCACAGGAAAATTGCAAAAACAAAGGCCTCAAAAGGTGGTGGTTGATATTACTTTGACTTAATTTCTTTTCGATGTAGTAGTATTTGGGTCACTGGGTAAAGAGAAATGGATTTGACTAGATTTCAAAGACAGAAACAAGGAAGGAAAAGAGAAGACTGACCTAACGTTACGGTTTCTAGGATCTTGTCATCCGAGACCACAAAGCCTCCCGTCTGAAATAGCTCTTGGTAGGTGTAGTCCAGCACATCTTCGGGGCCGTCCACTCCAGCGAAGAGGACGCTGGGGAAGTGCTTCAGCTTCAGCAAAGAGGGAATCTAGTGAACACAAAAGGATCCCCGGGGAAGAGAGGTTGGTGGGGTCACTTTTATCCAAGGGTTTCAAGATTCAGGGAAGCAGAAAATACACTTAACCTTGGTGACTGGGAATTCTGCAACGCCTATCAAAAGCCCCCCAGCATTTCTCATAAGGAACACAGACTCCGTTCATCACACACGCCGCAAACTCCTCAGCACTCCGTTACAAAGTGGTCTCTGAAACTGCACAGGCTGGAGACCGTGGACGAGGGGAGAGTACCACTCAGCTGTGGGGGCCCGTAATGTGGTGAAGCAGGCGACAGGCTCACAGGGCCGTTCACCTCCAGCTCCATCCCCGCCCCCCGCCCTCCGCCCGTTGGCAGCCCTGCAGCCTGGCCTGGGCCGTGGCGCAGGCAACTCCTTTTATTCAACAGAAATAGCGAAACAAAGACTCAAGGAAACTTTCACAAGTCCTTTTAAAGCAAGATTTACTACTGTCAGGCATTAAGAGATGCAGGTTTCGATCTCGGCTAAGGGAATGTCCGCATAGGCCCCCTCCCCCCCTTCGTGGCTCATGCCCCACGAATGCCTCGCGCTAAGTGCGCTGCCTGCGGGACACCCCTGGGGACACCCCGGAAAATGCCCGGGACACCTTTCTTGATAAGAAACAGAGGGGTAGACGTACTTGATGCAGGTGCGATGCTATATCTTCATTTCTGATGATGACTAGCAGCGTGTCATTCTCTCTGTGAAAGGCTTGACAGAAATGCTGCAGGTCAATTTCCGTATGGCCTCCTTTCCTCAGGACGCTCTGGAAGATTTCAAAATAACCATTACTACAGAAAGGGCGTCTGCCCAGAACAACTCCCAATCCACTAAGCACAGCAAAAAGCGCATCCCAGTCCCTGAACTACAGGACCAGGCACCATCAGCGGTAGGCGGTCCTACTTCTGAATGAGCTTTCGCAGCTCAAACTGATGGCTCCGGGGCGTCGCGAACAACGGGACTTAGAGGTTTGTTTCGAAGGCAAAGCACTTTATAACCAATGCTTTATGTCCATACAGTGGCCAACAGCAGACTAAAGCACAGACACAGGACTCTCACCCGATCTGAGGCAGTTACCTTGGGGATGCAGATACTCCCTCTAAAAATGCCACCTCCAGTCAAAATGTATCTAGAACTTTTGGAGATGATACCTGCGCGTCCCGTGGAGTGTCACGAGAGCTGCGGAGCGAGCCCCAGGCGCGGCAGGGAGAGGCGGCCGGCCGGCCCTGCGCTGCCCACAGGACAGGCCCACCCGTCACAGGCCCGACCGGCCGCCGCAGTGCATCACGAGAAGACATTCCTTCGCTCCGCCCCCCCCCTTCGTGATGCGGACCCTGCTTCTGTCTGAAGGGTTCTGGAGGTTTCCAGCGCACACCTTGATGTTCCTCCTTGCACCAGCAACACCATGTCTGACCAGTACTTGCTATTTCCTTTGTAAAAGCACAGTGTCCACCACCTCCCCTGGATCTCAAAACAACTCAAATCTTATTTCAATTCTTCGTTCAAAATGCACGGCAACGTATCTTCAAAAAAACACCTCCAGAGAAGAACTCTTTTAACGAGCCCACTAAAACATTTCAATATAAATCTTTAGCTCTGACTTAATTTACTAATAAACCACTTGAATGAACACATTTTCTGAGACGTTCAACACTGTCGCCACATGCCGTGGAGTCCAGGCTTTTCTGTTGCACACTCTGAATTTCCGCAGGGATGAAGGACCTCCCAGAGCTTCCTCACCTTACAGAGAAATGGGGCCTGACGTCCCATCTCTCCCGAATGCCTCAGGACTCTCCAGGACAGAAAGCTTGTCCGGGGTAGCTTTCTGAGGTTTTGAAAACATTTTGCTCTAGATCATCTTGATGGTACTTTATTCTGAAGCTGATTTTATACCGTGTTCACCTTCTCACTTGAAGATCAGTTTTATCTTTGCAAAAAATGTGTTATTTTCTATCGTAAACAGTGGCCACATGATAAAAAAGGATCATGAGACACCAGGTGTGCTCCTGGACGCCGCGCGGTATCTCCGGGTTCTCCAGCTGCGAGGGACTGAGCGCTGCTACTTCGCTCTCCCTCCTGCACACAAGCCCGCATCCCCCGCGCTCCGCCAAGGCTGTGATTGGCGCAGTTGCTTCTGAGAAGATGGAAGCAAAGAGCAAGAGGGTATTTTGCTCACTGTGCCTTTGATGCTACTGCATCGACCCCGGACTTATTTCAGTACCGGTCAAGGTACAGTATATGTAATCAGCCAAACAAAATTAACTTCCAAGGTTAAAAATAAATAAATAAATAAAATTCATTTTTAGGTCACTTTTGGAGGCCAAGCACCTAAAAAAATGCTTCATTTTTTCCGACTCCACTGCTTACCAAAGCGGCATGGAAACTGGACCAAAGATGACGGTGGCACGGCTGG
Organism: Mirounga angustirostris; assembly: GCF_029215605.1. Lineage (NCBI taxonomy): Eukaryota > Metazoa > Chordata > Mammalia > Carnivora > Phocidae > Mirounga > Mirounga angustirostris. Next base: position 134,480,993 of record NW_026991713.1, read on the forward strand.
GGGGACAGACCTGGTAACCGTTTATGAAAACCTTGGAAAACCAAAGGATCCTTGATGGGGAATAAGAATCTGTTACTTTAAATAATCTAAAATCCTATGTAAAGGGTACAAAATAGGAGCCATCAGCGATCTTAGAGAAGAATATATGTTTGACTCCAGCCTCACACGCCAGCCTGTTGGCCATCACGTTTCCAGTCCATTCCCCACCCTGTAGCCCAAGAGTTTGCTCTCAAACACAAACACGATGTTATTTAGCTTTTAGAAGTAGTGTTCAGGGCCTCCCTGCTACCTGAGGCTAGGCCTCAGGCCTCGCAGGGTCCTGTCCCTTGTCCACACGTCCAGACGAGCTCCCCGTGCCCCCCGCCGTGTGCTCCCGGCTGCCCGCCCACCCTGAGGCCTCACACTTGCAGACCTGGCTTCCACCACCACGCTCTGCCACGACGGCCACAAACCCCTTCCCATGTTTCCTGTTAGTAATTCAACATTCATGGCTTTGCCAAGTGACATTTATCACGTGACAGATACTCTGGACTTCTCAGAAGTGTTGACATAAGCGAACTCTGAAACAAATCTAGGCGAACGCTGAGAACCGACACACGTATTAGTCTAGCCATGCACACCTTGCACAAGAGGCCAGCATCACTTCCTTAAGAAAAAGATCCTGACCTTCCTGACAAGGCCCGCTGCCCTCAAAACGAGGTCCGAACACCTGTGCCGCTACGTGGCCTGTTGACCTGATGCTGATTTGTGTGCTTTTATCAGTGTTTTGCTTGTCCCGTTAGCTGGAAGGATCGTGACGGAAAGGCAACATTTCCCCTTCCCTTACACGCTGGGACTCTCCAACGTATATTAAGGACTGCCTCCTTTGAACCGGCTCCTGCTGCGAGTGTAGAGGGTTGAGGGAGGCGGTGTGTTTGGGGACCAGCTCTGGGTCGGTGCCCCAGGCCGTGAAGAGGGGGCTGGGCGAGGGCTGAGCTGTAGGCCACGAGTGGGAATTCCTCAGGCTGGCGGAGGCATCTGGGATGATGGGAGCCGGCTTTCTGACACACGGGGTGGGGGGGAGCGCTGCTCCTCTGGCAAAGGACAAGCCTCCTGGTGCTGGACTGGACCTGGGGATGCGTGTGCACCCACTCCAGTTTTATAGACATATCCACAGACTTCCTGGCTCCGCTGGGAGGGCCGAGAGGCAGTGACCCAGTGGCATGGAGTTCACCCAATGCCCAGATACTGACTCCAAATGCTATTCTTCCCTTAAAAGAATCAGTGCTCCTTAGAGAAATGGCAGACTTCAAGGCTGGGTCAAGGAATATAGGCGATAAATCTGGAACATGGAGTTGTACCACAAAGGAAGAAAGCATAAGAATCCAAACAATTATGGGGTCTTGTCAGAAGGACTCCCACTGGCTGGGTCTGGAACAATCTGAGCATTACCATAAGTAATGAAGGACCAAGACAAATATTGCTGAAATGTCCATACGACCCAAAGCAATCTACACATTTCATTCAATCCCTATCAAAATACCAACAGCATTTTTCATAGAACTACAACAAAGAATCTATGGAGCCATAAGAGACCCTGAACAGCCAAAGCAATCTTGAAAAGGAAAAACAAAACTGGAGGCATCACATTTCCAGATTTCAAGTTATATTACAAAACAGGCATGACTAAAACAACATAATACTGGCACAAAAACAGACACAAAGAACAAAGAATAGAACAGAAAACCCAGAAATAAACCCACAACTATATAATCAATCTTTGACAAAACAGAAAAGAATATCTAATGGGAAAAAGACTCTTCAGCAAATGGTTTGGGAAAACTGGACATCCATATGCAGAAGAATGAAAATGGACCACTTTCTTACACCACACACAAAAATTCAAAGTGCATGAAAGACCTAAATGTGAGACCTTTTGAAACCATAAAAATCCTAGCACAAAGCACAGGCAGTAACCTCTTTCACATCGGCCTTAACAACTTCTTACTAGACATGTCTCCTGAGGCAAGGGGAACAAAAGCAAACATGAACTATTGGGACAACATCAAAATTAAAAGCTTCTGCACAATGAAGGAAACAATCAACAAAACTAAAAGGCAACCTACTGAATGGGAGAAGATATTTGCAAATGACATCTCTGATAAAGGGTTAGTATCCAAAATATATAAAGAACTCATCAAACTCAATACCCCAAAAAACAAATAACCCAATTACAAAATAGGCAGAAGGTATGAACAGCCATTTCTCCAAAGACATACACATGGCCAACAGATACATGAAAAGATGCTCAACATCACTGATCATCAGGGAAATGCAAATCAAAACTACAATGAGATATCACCTTGCACCTGTCAGAATGGCTAAACTCAACAACACAAGAGGAGCACCTGGCTGACTCAGTTGGAGGATTGCGCAATTCTTGATCTTGGGGTTGTGAGTTTGAACCCCACATAGGGTGTTGGAGATTAATTAAATAACAACAACAACAACAACAAACTTAAAAAAAACCCCACAAGAAACAAGTGCTGGCGAGGATGTGGAGAAAAAGGAACCCTGTGCACTGTTGGTGGGAATGCAAGCTGGTGCAGCCACTTTGCAAACAGTATGGCGGTTCCTTAGAAAGTTAAAAACAGAACTACCCTACGATCCAGCAATCCCACTACTGGGTATCTACTCAAAGAATACAAAAACACTAATTCAAAGGGGTACATGCACCCCTATGTTTATTGCAGCATTATCTATAATAGCCAAATTATGGAAGCAGCCCAAGCATCCACTGACTCATGAATGGATAAAGAAGATGTATGTGTACACATGTATGTATGTACGTGTGTGCGTGCGTGCGTGCGCGCGCGCACACACACACCCCGGAATATTACTCAGCCATAAAAAAGAATGAAATCTTGCCATTTTCAACGACGTGGATGGAGCCATGCTGAGTGAAATGTCAGTCAGAGAAGGACAAAGACCACAGGATCTCACTCATATGTGGAGTTTAAGAAACAAAACAAAGGAAAAAAGAGAGAGAGAGAAACCAGGAAACAGACTGAACTACAGAGAACACACTGCTGGTCACTGGAGGGAAAGGGGAGGGAGATGGGGGTTAAGGAGTACACTTAGAATGAACAAAAAATGATGAGGGACTGGATGGTAACTCTGAGTAAAATTATATGGAATGTGGGCCCATGGGGTATAAATAAGCATATGCTGGAGAAGGGAAAGCTCTATCCTGCAGCAGAACGCCCACTAATAAATGTACAAGGAAGGATGGAATTGAAACCCCCGCCCCCCACCTGCCCCCCAAGCAACGATCATATTAGTAGCTGCTTCAGGCAACCGTCAATGGATATTCACTTGGGTGGGTGAAAGTCTGATGCAGAATAGGATATTTTTATATAGCCTATTCTCCCTCCCCACTCATTAATAATTACAGCACATTTATTAACTTTACATTGGAGGTGGAGGAACCTGGCAGAAACCATCTTCACGGGAAAGAAATTAATACACAGGAGTGGGACAAGTTGACATGGTGCATTAAGAGGAGAACATCGCATGTGGGTATTTTCATCTAAAATGCATAAATCATGAGGAAACAGGAGATGCACATAAACTGAAGGAAACTCTCACATAACTGGCGTACATCCTTCAATACTGTCAAGGTCACCAAAGATAACACACAACAGAGGAACTACTCCAGACTGATGGAAATAGACATGACAAGCAGAGGTGACACATGACGCGGGACCCATGATGGGTCTGGGATTTCCGCAGCGGAACACTTATATGCAGACAGACGGAGCTGTCAGACTCAAAGGCCACTTCCTGTCATGATTTCTCTCTGAAGCCATGAATGCTAAATGTACGAGCTCTAAGACAAAGTCAGATGGCTACTGGAACCATGCAAGCTCGAAGGGGAAGCTGGCACTGTACCTTTGTTCTCACAAAGAATGACTGGTCTTCGGTCTCCAGGACGTAGAACAGGAAGGGGCTCTTACAGGCCTCTTGGACCACACTCTTCAGTTTGACATGCAAACTGGTGCACAGGTCTGTGATCATGTCTTCATAGGAGGCTGCCCGTGGGAAAGAGGAATACAGCTCTCGAGAGGCAGCTTCTCCAGAAGCCATGGTGGACTCTTTCTCTGGGAAAACGACCGGGCTGCTATTCTTCATCACCTTGTTGAATTCAGCGTATTCATTGAGAATAAGTGAAATATCGTTCCGGGATTCTTTTAAAGTAGTGTTGTATTTCAGTTTGTTGAGGTGGAATGAAACAGTCTGATTTCTTCCAGAATTTTCAAGATGATTTCTACTGTGACCACAGCTCTCCTTCCAAAAGTAAGAACTATCCAAACTGCCAAGCGTGTGGCCTGTCCTGCGTGGGCCCTGCTGCCAGGAGCCTGAGTGCACCACTGTTACCACAAGGGGGCTTCTGCTGCGGGATGCAAGGTGCAGAGCCGGGGACTCGGACACTTTTGTCAGAGGGAAGGCTCCAGCACCAATTAGAGGAGGCTCCTTTGGAAAGACATTGGTGGAGGAGCCAGAAGGCCGAGAATCGCCCTTCTTTACAATTTGTTTTAGCTTATGTGCAAAACGCAGATACTCCAGATCTAAAGTGTTCTGGGTGAGGTCATCTGCCACCTGCCAGGTATTTGTCCAGGAACTGAGCAAGCCACATTTTGCAGTGAAATTGGGGTGCCTCTTCAGGCTGTGCAAAGTTCTTGTGGTATCTGTGAGCTCTTTAGTTATGGTGAAATTAGCGTAAGTCCTGGGGATGCCACGGAGGTCTCGGATCTGGATATAAGATGGCACATACCTGTCTTCTTTCTTGAATCCAACGAGCCAGTGTCTGGGAGCAATGCCCGTCTCCAGCCCTGGGGCGTGGGCAGAGTAGCCCCACTCTTCATTATCACTGTTATTTAGGCTCAGGAAAGAGTCATAATCATCTTTTGAAGCATCTTCTTCTTTCTTGGTTTGACTATACCTCAAAGTGCAGGAACCCTCTACCTCTGATTTGGGATTTCTACAGTCCCCGCAAGAGTCTTGATCGGACTCTCCAGAAAGCGGCTCATAATGGATGTCAGAATTCACACTGACATCCACGTCTCCACCCACGGTCCCCGAGTCCTCCTCGGCTCTGAGCCCCTCACCAGAGCCCTTATTTGCTGTCTGCTCTTCAGAGACTCCACAAACAAGAGGGGCACAAGACTGGGGAACGACGGAAGCACAGGGCTCTCTACTGGTATTTTCACTGGTGATGGCTGTTTTATGGTATGAATCCCCAGGCACACACGTGGGGAAAAGCCCAGCGTTCAGCAGATCTTTTGTTTCACACACTGCCCTATCTTGCAGCACAGGAATTATTTTTTGTTTGCCGTTTGGAGATGTGGTGCTTGACTGGGAGTCAACACCTCCTAGATCTGTGATTTCTTCATGGAATTTGGCCTCAGCGTCACCACTCTTCAGCAAACTGGCCATTCTGACTACTGAGATTTCCTGTGTCTGGAACCCGGTTTCTGTGTTTGTGGGTCTGGGACAGTGGGGTAAGGCAGCACCATCTGAGGGAAAAGCAAGTTTGGGGATCTCTGAGTGTGTGTGTGTCCATGTATCAGCTCCGCCAACTAAGCCAGAGCTCAAGGACTGAGCTTGCGTGTAAACGCCTCCATCTGTCTTCACATCACTGCTAAAGAGATTTTTAATACTTTTAGGGCTGGTCTGCTGTTTTAGTGACACATTCACTATACCACTTGGAGCAGTTGTAGAAACAAATGTGTCTGCCAAAAACTTATTTTCAGTCATCTTTCTAGGACTAAATGGAGGCTCACTGGTCTCCAAGACAAGAGGACTTAAATTCCTGTTCTGTATGCTAACTGGCTGCAGTGGATTTCCCGATGTCACCAACTTTTCTAGAGAAAGCTGGATGTCCTCTCCGTGTTTGGCAGCCGGGGCAGGCTGTCCCAGCTTCGTATCACAGCATGGCACCTTTTCTGAGAATGAGAAACCCTCACCCTCACCGTGCCCCCCTGGGACAATTTCCTCCGTTACTTTACCAGGAAGGGTCAAATGGCCATCTTTTCTTTCTGGATGCTTACTTCCTACTAGCGGCATTTCAGCAGAAAGCTGCATTTGCTGGACTCCAGTTAGGCTCTCTTGTCCCACTGGATGGACAGGACCAACAAAAGAATTTCCTTTCTCCGTGAAGGCCGAATCTACGGACTCGATCCGGGAGAATCTGGCATTTCTCTCCCGCTGTGTATCGGCTAGTTGTAAACTACACAGAGACAAGGCCTGAGATGGCTTTGCTGCTTCAGCTGGCTCCTGGGGGTCAGGACTGGAAGCTGGTGACACTTCTTCAATTAAAGAGGCAAAGGGAAAGTCTGAGCTAACGTTCACTTCCTCTGCAATCTCAAGGGCACAAGTTTCTTTAGAAAGTATTAGGGTAACTGTTTGTAAATTATCACCTTTTCTCTCCTTACTTTCTAACGATTTCTCCGGCACTGTAGGGAACACGGATGTAAAAACAGCAGAATCCACTTCGGGGTTTTCTAGGAGAGTCACCTCTTCTGGCCCGATTACCTCTTCAGTTGTGTCCTGAAGTTCCAGATTCGACACGGGGGCCTCCTGCCTCAGCTCTAGTCCCCCCGCGGGCATCTCTTCTCTGGGGCTGGTGGGTGGCGATATTGTGAGAGTGAGGTCAATGTCAGAATCATCCTCAGAGAACTCCAGGCTGGTCTCCTCTCTACTCACAGAGAGGCTGGTTTGCTTGGTAAAAGCTGAATCAAAGGGTTCAAAATTCCTATTTTCACTCTTTAGAGCACTCCTGTCACTCACTGGTTCCGAGGAGCTACCTGCCGTATCGCCCGTTGGCGGAATGCAGTTACGAGAGGTAGTTCTTCCCAAAGTGGCGGAGGCAGATGCCGAGACCACTTCTTCAACCTGGGACGGCTCTACAATTTCTTCCGAAGATATGCCAAAGAGACTCTGAGTCTGCAGGAAAAATTCTTGAGAGAGTTTCATTTCTTCCCTGGGTGACGAATGATTAGAACTTTTAACTAATGACAACGCCTCGGCTACCCTCGAATTTTCAGATGGTGGTGATAAGCCTGGAGCAGGAATCTCTTTCTGTAGTGCACATGAACACATTTCTGTTGCAAGTGTCTCTCTACTTACTGAGGAGGCACAAAGGTACTTAGTGCCTTTTTGTTTGGACATTGCTGGAGAGGGAACATCCCTAAGGCCTTGTGTTTGTGCCTTTTCAAATGACACAGGATGTCTAAGACTCGGAGCAGGTGACACTTGCTTAATCAACTCCGTATTAAAGGTTGTAGGTTCATCGCTTCTATTTGCAACTTCTGTCTGTATTGGTACATAGGTGTTTTTTTCAAAAGTGAACGTAACTGGTTCCAGATTAATCATCACATACTCTGTATCATCCTTACTCTCCAATGAAGGCTGACATTCTTTGCTCATGGGGCTGCTCTGCTGGATGAGGCCCTGTAAAGCACTGGTTTTTGCTTGCACTGCTGCATGAAAAATATCAACTTTGCTTTCCAGGGTGCTGTACACAGACTTCTGACAAGTCACCGACTGATCGCTGAGCCCATCATAAGTCTTGCTGAATGTGGTTTGTGTGACAGGATCACTGTAAGTCACTCTTGTGCTATCAAGTGGCTCAAAGGTTTTATCTTCACCGGGAATAGAAGGTCCATTAGTTTGGGTACTTCCAAGATTATAAGTCTCTAGTTTATCTGATGGGTCTTGTTTGGCTTTACCCCCCATTATCTGAAATGACAAAAAGAAAAATCAAGAGTCAAATAGACTCTTTTTTCACATCACTTATGGTGAAGAACAGAGTGGACAAGAATCAATGTCAGTTTGTTCTTTTGAATCTTTTAATCTTTAAGAATATCACAGGGTAGAAATCAAGCAAATCCCTCTCTTTTTAGGCAGACTTACAACAGCCCAAACTAGGAATTTTTCTACACACAAATGAGAGCTTCAAACCTTTAACTGCACAGTCTTTTTTTTTTTTTTTTAATTGACTTTTGGGAAGAAAAGTGGCTGGACCAGTGACAATGCAAAGACCTGAAAATGCAGCCTGTTTGCTAACTAGCATCACCTAATGCAGAAATGCAGTACTAGAGAAAAAAGGACTCAGTTTTAAGTGTTTTTCAGTAAGATTAAAAGATAGTTTTTTAAAGCAAAGAATAACTTATTTTAAACACCAGCTTTCGATCAAACCACAAATACACTGTCATCTGGAACTCTCCCATGAGGAAAGAGTAAATTATGATCTCTTGTAGTATGACTGATGAGCAGTTTTTCGAGGGTGTCAATCTCCATTCTGGTAAATAAAGATCCCTTACCCCTTAGCTATCTTCTTTGCTTGTAACTCATTACAATACTCCTATTCAACAGAACAACAGAAAACACAGTGCAGTTTGCATTAACAAACTGAACCAAAAGGATCGCTTTAAAGCAGGAAGGATATAGGTTAAACACTAGCGGAATACCTCTGGACATTCTGATGACCTCATAAACAGGCTGTTTTAAGGCTGAAGCATGGTCTTGTCCAGAATATGGTAAAATGGACTGATCATCACTGACCATACACCTATAATATTTGGAACATTATGGTCACAGATTTCCTGCCACGTCTTGAGGCGATCATACTCAAAGTCAGGACCTGGGTTTCAAATCTGTTAAAAAGACTTCTGTCTTAAACAAAGAAAGACACTGACCCACATAAATGGCAGGGTAGGGTGGAGACTCAGAGTTTTAAGAGGACATGACTGGCCAGACACAAAGGATAGAAAAGTCTTGATGGTAAGAGTCATTCTGAAAACTGTCCTGTGACCCTTCAATCATGCTGTGGCTGCTAATCTCACCAGGCCTGTGGACTTCGTGAAATGCAAATTGTCATCAACTTCCTATGTTTATATTGATAGATATTTTTTACTACTGGCGAAGTGTAATATGTTTAACATAAAGTCTGATACTTAAAAAGAACTTTTTATTTTTTTCTTATTTAGTTCATTAACCCACACATTTAAACACATGACTCAGAGTAACATGCCAATGGTTTCTAATGCCTATGGTGCTGGAGTTCTCTTCACATCTAGTTTGCCCACGTGGGGAAGACGGCAGGGGATAGCGCATGTGCGCACGCCTTTAAAGTATGGGCATGGTAGCCAAGGAGATGATGGAAAAAAACTTAAGTATATGCTATAGAAATTAATTTTAATACTCTTATTTCTTAATACTATTTCACATTTGCAAAAACACCATTCCTAGAATTAGTAATGATGATGGTGATTACAGATTAAAACAACAAAAAATACTTTATCAGGTAGTAATCAAAGTCTTCTAGATTTTTTATTTTTTTTTAAATTTTTTAAAGATTTAATTTTTTGAGAGAGAGAGCATGAGAGACAGAGAGCATGAGAGGGAGGAGGGTCAGAGGGAGAAGCAGACTCCCCACTGAGCAGGGAGCCTGATGCGGGACTTGATCCCAGGACTCCAGGATCATGACCTGAGCCAAAGGCAGTCGCTTAACCAACTGAGCCACCCAGGCGCCCCTAAACTATATTTTCTTATTCTAAGGTAGAGATTCTTTTTTTAAAGAAAGATCTATTTGTTTATTTATTTCAGAGAGAGAGCACAAGCAGGGGAAGGGGCAGAGGGAGAGAGAGAAGCAGACTTAGTCTCCTCATCTATAAGATGGGGGGAGTGGTCCTTATTCACGAGGCTGTGTGAGCCTGAGCTAATGTGAGCAAAGGGCGCAAACCACTGTCTAGTCCACAGCACACCATCAGTTTCATTTTGATAAAGATGAGCATCTGGAGACACAGGCTCTCTGAGGTTTGTCCCTAGACCTGCAAATCCCCACGTAACCCCAGGTATAGAAACGCTGTCTATTCAATGTTAAGACGCGCACTGCAGGTGCCCAAACCCATGCAAAAGTATCCTGGAAGAGACCAATGCTGAAACCTTAAAGAGGCACATATTTTGTCAATCCATTTACTTATAGACTTTTGATATAACTTTTTTATTTGCTCCAGTTAAAATGTGATTATCTGGTCTTGCTGAACATTAGTTGAGAACAATGGAAAGAAACAAAGTGTATTTTCCATATTTACAAATAGTTACCAGTAGAGTCTAGCATTGTACTTACTATTCTAATAATTTTTAACATATTCAATTTCAGTTTAAGGTTTACCAAAGACTTATAATATTTATTGCTGCATATGATCCTTAAAAACTATTCTAGGGCATCTGGGTGGCTCAGTCGGTGAAGCGTCTGCCTTCAGCTCAGGTCATGATCTCAGGGTCCTGGGATCGAGCCCCGCATCGAGCTCCCTGCTCAGTGGGGAGCCTGCTTCTCCCTCTCTCTCTGCACCCCCCCACTCTCCCACTCTGCTCCTGCTCTCTTGCTCTCGAATAAAATAAAAAACCTATTCTAAGAACAGATATTATTTACCTCTTTTAAAAGATAAGAGAGCATGCTCAGAGAGAACAAGTAATTTGCCCCAAATTATACAACTGATAAGTGACACCATTATGGCTGGTCCCCAGGCCCATTTGACCCCCATGGTTTGTTTCTACTTCTGCGTCTTCAATCAGGATGGAGAAAAGCTCCACCTGCAGACAATCCAGAGCGACATTTACGGAAACTAAGTTTTGATATTAATCCTTTACACAGAGAATCCACCTTCCTAAAAGAAACCAATGACATGTTTTGAATGTGATTTTACATATCAAGAAAAAAAAAAAAGAAATTTCTTCAAAAATGTCAGCACATATAGTATTCAGCTTTACTTACCTCATTATTACAAGAATAAATCAAATTCTGGCTTTCTGGGGTATCTGGATGACCCTCTCCTGCACAAATTTCTTTCTGTTCATTCTGTACCCAGAATTCCAAGCCTCCCGTGTGTGGTGGTTTCATGAAGGGAAGCAAGGCGTTAGTGTCAGGGAAGGACACGTCGGCAGCATGACCTGTGGGAGTTTCATTGGTCTCCAAAAGAGGGTCTACAGAATATCTTTCCACACTGGAGGACTCCTCAATTTCACTGAATTCAAAAGATTCTAATGTGCTATTTATAGACACATATTTTGCTGGGTTGCTGTGTTCTACCACTTTTCGGGATGACCGTATGACTTTGTTCTGCTTGCTGTAAAACAGAGCTACCCACATATGAAGTAAAAGCTTCACTTCTTCCACGTTATCAGGTAAGTCAGTGTTCCAGGGCCTGAGATTTTAAGGAAAAAAACATGCAAAAAAATCACTGAAATTGGTGATTCTTAGTTTTAAATGTGTTCATTTTTGTATTAAAAATATACAAACTTGAAACAATGAATAAGATAAAAATGAAGTTAATGTAACAAATAATGACAATGAATCTAATCCCCTCACTTAACAGAGGCAGAAGAGGGAACTGAAAATCAGAGCTTTGAAAACTAACTTCTTTTAGATCACAAAACCTTTACGCGGTAGAGCCACGACTCGAACAGAGGTCTCCAGGCTCCTGGTCTAGGATTTTTCTTTTACTCCACTCCAACTCTCTCTGGACACAATATACCTATTATGTGAATAATGGCTCCAGCAACCACCCAAATCCTCATTTTTGCCAAGTCTGGCCAACTCATTTCTTTTCTGTTTTTGTGTGTTTCTTCTAATAGTTGGGAAAGTCTGAAGATTAAAATATCTCTGTGGGCAATTCAGCAGAACACTATTTTCAGATTACAGTCCTGGCAAATCTCCTGAAACCACACAGGGAGAAAACATTTCTGGCCATTTGCCCGGCAAAAGTAAAGCAGAGAGTGGCAGTGAGAAGAGTCAGAGGGGCTGCAGAGCTGGGCTTCAGGTAAGCAGGATGAAGGCTATGGAAATGACCGTCCTGAGTAGATGCAAATGTTAAGTCGATGCTCCCATGAGTGCAAGCTTGTAACCGGAGCACGGAGAGAAGTCTGACACAATTGAGCCACTCCTAGGTGAAACACTCCACGAAGAGGTAGCTGAGTGCCATTCCCTTCAGCGAGCGCTCGTTGGGAATAGTAATGGTTACCACTTACCAGTATGTGCCAGTCACTGCACAAAACCCTCCAGTACACAGCAACCTCACTTGTAGCTATTACTAACCCATCCTTCGAAGGGGTCCCTACAGACTGCCACCCTCCACTGGCTTCACCTGGAAATCTGTTAGAAATGTAGACTCGGAGGCCCAGAGGCCCGTCCCAAACAGACTTGAATCACAATCTGCACTTGAATGAGATCTCTAAATAAGCTGTCAGAGAGTAAAGATCGAGAAGCACTACCCCAGTAGAACAGGAACCTCTTCCAGGTCACAGAAGCTAGTTAAGTGGGAGAACCTACGTTAAAAACCTGGGTCAGCCCATACTCCAAAGCCTGTGCCTTCAGTCCCTCTGCTGTGACTGCCTTGGCCCCTTAAAGATTTACAGAACAACCCCATGTAAACCTCCTCACGCAGAACAATCTGACCAGCTTAACAAGCTAGAAGTAATTCTTGAAATGTTTCTTCCGGAATTTAGGCTGTAAAGCATTATTTCTCTATCTCACGATTTTACATTAAGATCTCATTTAAATATTGTAATTCAAAGACCACAAAGGCTTATGTAGGAGCATCTCAAAATGGAAAGCCATTCACAGGGTTAAAGTCAGCTTGCAAAAGGTCTCCATGTGACCATGACAGGGGCAAAACCAGCCTCATTTTCTTAGTGGTCAGTAAACACGACTGCCTGATATTATTACTAAGTTATCGGATGCACACACAGGACTTCTCTTTGCCCAAAGTCTGGCACAAGGATTCCTTCCCACTGCATTTATCTCAACACAAAAGTCACGTCCGTTTTCATGGAGTGTCACTCCTACTTACCCATGTAGTGCTCGGATTACAGTTTTCTCCAGCGGGTTGTTGGTATACTTGCTGTCCAAGCTGAACGCATACTCCGTGTCACATGTGAAAGTGACCTTAACGGAGCCGTCACAGCTGAACACAGTGTGAGAGCAGTGAAAGTCCTTCAGGCTGGAGGACAGCAATCTGCTCCTGCGCTTGAGCACCAGGGCCCCGGACAGCTTCTGCAGCGGGGACGCGCTCTGCTGGTGCCGGAATGGCATTACTTTCCCCACCGGGGTCCCCGCCTCAGGGCCTTTGGGGCCATTCTTGGCGAAGGCAGGGCTGGAGGTTCCTCTCTGCTGTAGGTGCTGCTTTGAATGTTCCGCAAGGAGCAGGGCATAGGAATGTTCCACGGCAACAAAAGAGCTTTGGCTTGCATCATTACTTTCTAGCGTTTCCTCAGAAAGGGCTGATGCGGCTTCCACGGGGGCCGGACTGCCAGGAGCCACGCTCTCCTCCTCTTGGCTGACGGGGGAATCGGGTGCCGGACTACTCTTCTTCTCAGAGGAGGGCTTAGGTAACAGTCCACCTTTTTGATTTTTAACTCCTCTGTGATACTCATGGTCAGATGTACCGCACACAGAATGTTCTTTAGAAAGCAAAACATCATTCTGTGGTGATTCAGAGGCGCAGGGAAAGCTCCTGGGCTCAGATGGTGATGTGGTAGAAGTAGCAGCACTTAATGCTAGGTCAGCTAGCATATTGAGGGCTTGGGAGTCACAGTTGACAATGGAGTTTTCAGGCAGATCTTTTTGAGCCACCGAGATATCTTCTGTCTGAGTTGCATTTATGCTAATAACATCCTCTTGACCAACTGATGAGATTTCTGATGGAAGTTGTGAACCAGTTTCTCCTTTTGCTTCAGTATAGAAGAAAAAGACATGTAACATTTGATTTCCATATATTTTAATTCTCTGCTATATTACTACTATGGCTTAGTGAAAATCAATGATTAAGTCAATATACTCAAGAAGAACCTCTGGATAGGTTACATAGATTATAGGTTGAAATTTTACTATCAGGTTTCTTCCAACTGCCAGTTCTAATATAATGTATTTACCATGGGAACAAATCTTAAGGAGTGTGCATATTGATTTAAAAAGAAATCACCTTTCAAAAGGCACGTACCGAACTACACACAAGGGATACTGATCAGCTAAAGAAATATACAAAGAGGGAAAGAAAAACAAGAATAAAAAACAGGAGTCCTGCCCTCAGAGAGCTTACAATCTAGTGAGAACATAAGAATTTCTAAGTTTGAAGTGTATATTATAGTATGTTAACACACTTTTAGAAAGCATGTCCCTTAACAAGTGCTTTGTTAGAGAAATCACCTAAGTTCAAACTAGACATGACTTTTAACCCTACTGATGTTTCATTAGAATATGTAATGATACAAATAAAAAAATCAGAAGAGTCATAAGATTATTCATTCAGAATCACCAATTTCATCATCTTCTAAAACTTTAAGTTCTGTACTGAAAACATTTCCTCTCTACTCTGTCTGCAAATAGCAAATCTCCTTGTCTACCGATAATTCTCCTTTCTGTAGATGATCCAATCCACCATATGTCTTAAGCAGAAAGCGACCTTCTACAGTCGCCTACTTCCATTCTCAGGATGTTAGTTTGGCCTACTTAGATGCGGCTATCATGAAGGACAGAGTTCACAACAGTACTAGGCAACAATTTCCTGCAGCAAGTGCATGCACAGAAAAGCCAACTGTGTTCTTTATAACAGCAGCAGCAGGTCTGAAATGAATTATTAACCTTCCTGCAAAGGCCAATGACTACGAATCCATTTAAGGAGAAAACCCTGGCCTGTGAGGTCATCAAACAGAATGAGAACGTGTGTGTGTGTGTGTGTGTGTGTGTGTTGGGAAGGATAAGAGTAATCAACCACTGTCCACTTTTTATTTAAAATAGCAAAACCCAAGGGGATTAGGGGTGTGTGTGTGTGTGTGTGTGTGTGTGTGTGTGTTGGGAAGGATAAGAGTAATCAATAGCAAAACCCAAAGGGATTAGGTGGGTGAAGTGACCCGAAGCAGAGATACGTCATCAGCCCCACAGATCTACTGGAAACATGATCTCTGATGTGTTTATTCACACTAATTTCATTCCATTGTCATTAATATTACGGCTCTTACACAGGGTATCACTTGTAAGTAAAGCCTAATATAAAGAACACTGCACTGAAGAAAAAGGCTTTAACAGATTATGTGTCTCAGTTAAATCATTTAATTACTGATTTGTTAGAAGTTCTCAATCAGTTAAAAATAGAATACTGATCATCTCTTTTAAAAAATACAAATAAGACAACACCAAATAAAATATATGTAAAATATAGAGTTCAATAAGTAAAAGCTATATTGAAAACTTTAAAAAGGGCAGAAAAGCACTAGTTTCAGTAACAAAAATGAGCCTTCCTAAATTCTTATACTTTATAAGAAATGAAACAGATTAGTATAGGTGACTAAGAAATAAAAGAAAAATTAAGAGATTATTTAAAAGGTAGCAAGCTTAAAATTTTAACTTGGAATGTGGCTGCACAATATATACAGACATTTACAATACAAATCAGCCTATTTCTGAATACATATTTTAAAAACTTTTCATTTTCTGGGCGCACTTTTCTGCCAATACCCAACTGCATTCTTCCCATTAATCCATTAGTCTACAAATATCTACAAATATTTGTACCAATTCAGTACAAATAATTCAAATGACACAGCTCAGCACACAAGGCATTTATATGTGTATCTATGCTCATGTTTACAAATTCATTGGAAAGACAGGACCAAGACAAATCAAATGATAAGAGAAGGGTACGAATTTGATTCTACGGTGTTCTCAAAAACCCAGAAGGAAATGAAAGAAACAGAGAGCTGAGTGAAGATCAGAGCATCGGGCAACGCCTCACGGTGGAGGCAGGACTAGCTGTGCAGAATGTGGTGGAGGGGAAGTGCACAAGAGCAGAAATCGGGGTGACGTGTGGGGAAGCACAGAGTACGTGGCAGGACAGACACGCTGAACGAGAAACAGCAGGAGGGAAACAAGGAGGTGTGGAGTAAGGCCTCCTTAGGAACCGCCCAAGAGACCAGCAGAGTTTGCATTTGGTATGTATGTGTCTCAAAACTGCAACACTGGGTTTTCGAATCACATGAGCTCTTAAAAAATTGTCACTCACTGAAAACAAAACACAAAAAAAACCCTTCTATTATAAAACAATATTAAAGAAACTTAGAAAAAACCACTCTTACCCATAATACCATCAGCCCAATAAAACAATATTTTCTGAATTCCCACTAACCATGAGGTTTTTTAAAAATCTAAAAATAGGTGAGGGAGAAAGCAGAATCAGGGAGATTAGACAGAAAACTGTAAGAATACAAAAAAAAACAACCCCAAAACTGTAAGAATACAAAGTATGAGGACATTACATCTTTGTTAACAAGAAAAACAACACACATGCAACCCCACAGGCCTCAATACGGAAGATGGAGAAGTCCGAGACTCCACAGGCTGGAAGAAGTGCAACACATACACATACACACACACACACACATACACACACACACGGACGCAAGGTGAGACAGGACGAGGACGCGATGTGAGCTCCGCTTGGGAGGTGAAGTCTGTGGGGATGGTGGGGCTTTCTGTCTAGCAGTTGAAAATACAGAACTAGAGCAGTTGGGCATTTGTTCATATAACTAAACTTTATTATTCACTGAAGCAAAACTAGGAAAGTAAAACCGCTTTTAAAATTAATCTAATGCTTTCTAAAACCAAACACAGGGTTCTGGACTACTGAGTGTCTTCAGTGATCTCTTTCTAACTCCCTTTGGACAAATAAACTTCTAACCTTCTACTTTCTTAACTGATTACGGCCCAGAAAAATATTGCCAGATACTTTCTGTGTGCATTTATTTATAAGGAAGCCTCTCTACACTGACACTCTTGTAGACCATTCACGTTCAGTCTTTCTGCAAACTAAAAAGTAGGGTCTATTTTGTGAAGGTCTGAACCTGCACTTAACAGATTTATTTACAACAGGAAACCCACCTACTTAGTCCTGTTAGTGTTTGAACTCAAGGAAATAGCAGGAACTGTTGCTAAATTTCAGCTGTTCTTAGATTATTTCAATATACTATCTTGCAATCTCAATTAGTCTGCATTGCGGTGTTTAAATCGACAGGAAGAGTGTTTCTTACCAGGTTGTGGCTGCTTTCTGATTCTGGGATTCTGATTGCCTTTTACTAGATTTACCCTCTGCTTTTGTGGAGATTTCTTCACGGGTGGCTTAGCCCTTGGAACAGTTTTGACTGGAGATTTCTCTTGTTTCCTTGCCCTTTTAGTATTCGTTGCCACTGGAGCATCTTTAGAAATGGGAGCTTCTTGTTTTTTCCTATCCAATTTGGTTGTCTGTACAAACTGTGCAGCCCGCACGTCAGCACCTTATGTAGAAAACACACCGTTTTTTAAGCGGTAGGGGGCTCAAATATTTATCAGCAATAGCTTCTCCTTTGACTTCTTTTGTTTTTTGGGGGGAGGGGTAACTTTAACAATAGGGAAGAAAATATAAAATTTGGGGTATTTCATTAAAAGATTTTTTTTTAACAAAGCATGAGTTAAAAGGTCTCAGATAAATATAAAAACATGATCTTTCTAAGCATTGGATATAGCCTGTCAGGTGAAGAAGAATGTCAGAGTAATAACTTTGTAAAAACAAGGCATGACTTAACTAAAGAAAAAAAAAATTCTCCATAATCTTTCCTGACTGATGAGGCAGGTGAAGGCTGAAGATGGTAGTTCACAGCACTGGGGAATGGAGAATTTAATTTACAGAAAAGCAACACAGCTCCCATGAAGTCATTAGATAAAACTGTAATCGCACTGCAGAAAAGAGACTGTATATTCATAAAGATCCATCTTCTGATTTCACTTGACTATTCCTAAATATACAAGTCTTAATACCACTGAAAAAATCATCTTTACAGAGCAGACAGAGGAAGGTCTGCTGAAGAAGCCTTCACTGATTTAACTTTCTACAAGTCTCGTACAAAGTGCTCAGCTTTCATCTCTCTTACAAAGTGCTCAGCTTTGCTTCTCACATGGAAGGGAACAGCTAGGAGGCAAGTATGTAGAAAAAAACCTCACGACTACCCTGCTAAATTAATAGAAAGTGTTTCAACCTTTTAAGAGTTAAAAAAAAAGTTAATAAATGTTCCCTTTGAAAACTTTTACTTTCAGCTGTTCCCACCAAAAAATTTAGTCCCAAAGATATCAATAAAAATATCACACGAGTGTTGGCAAATATTATAAAATTACGTTATAGAGAAAACACTACAGTTGACCCTTGAACAACGTTTGAATGGATTTCTTTTTAATAAATCTAAGTACACTACTATAAATGTATTATCTTCCTTTTGATTTTCTTTTTAAAGATTTATTCTTTGGGAGAGTGCGCACGCATGTGCACGCTCGAGGGGGGGGGATGGGGGGCAGAGGGAAAGGGAGAGAGTCTTAAGCAGACTCCGCACTAAGTGCAGAGCCCAACGTGGGGTTCAATCCCACAACCCTGAGATCATGATCTGAGCTGAAATCAAGAGTCAGACACTTAACTGACTGCACCATCCAGGCGCTCCCCCTTATGATTTTTTTTAAGATTTTGAGAGAGAGAGAGCACAAGTGAGAGAGAGCTGGGGGGGGGGAGGGGGCAGAGGAAGGAGAGAGAGAATCTCCAGCAGACTCCCCACTGAGTGGGGCTTGATCTCACGACCCTGAGACAATGACCTGAGCTGAAATCAAGAGTTGGATGATTAACCGACTGAGCCACCCAGGGGCCTCCGCCCCTTATGATCTTCTTATAGCACTTTCTTTTCTCCAGCTTACATAATTGTAAGAATACAGTATATAATATGTAAAACATACAGAGTACGTGTCAATCAGTGATTTGTACTATCAGTAAGCTCCTGGTCAATAGGAGGTTACCAGGAGTGAAGTTTGTGGAGACAAAAGCTATAGAGATTTTTCCACTGTGTGGGGGGTTGGTTGGCGCCCCTGATTGCCTGCGTTGTTCAAGGATCAACTGTATTTCTAATTGAGAAAAGGAAACACGATAGTAGTTTAATAAATTGTGATGACTACTAGTGAAATGTAGAAAACAGACCAATTTAATTTCATTCTTTTGGGAGTTTGAGAAAGGTGTTTTTTTTTGTTTTGTTTTTTTTTTTAAAAAAAGCTCTTGCATCTCTTTATGTGGTACACTTCCCTGGGTCTAATTATTTTCCTTCCTATTTATGACTTCTCATTCTACTCCAGCTATTTTCTAAAATTTTTAGCACAAAAAAGGCAAAATATAAATCAAGCAGGAAAAGTTCAGACTAAATTGAGAAGAGAAAGAGAATAAGACGAGAGGATCAAGAGCTAGGGGAGGCTCCTAGCAGCTGCATAGGCAGGCAGGAAGACTGCACACAACCCAGGTCCTGGGAGGGAAACAGAAACACAGAAGAAGGTGATCCTTCAGGGATCATCTGCATCACTCAATGCCATGTTAAAGTTGTAGGCACAATTCACTGGTGGACTGTAAAATAAATTTAATGAGTTGTAACCAGAATCCTTTCTTAAATGAAGCAGGATAGAAAATACTAGATTGTACTAGGCATAGTTAGGGTAAATGTTTTTTGAAATTTTTGTTTCAGTCATGTATATATTTGCATGCACTGGACTGACTATATAACATAAAATATTTCTTAAAGTGGAAATTTGAGAAACAGTGACAACATGTATCCTGAATTATAGATTATTCAACAGCTTGAAGTAAACTGGTTCATATACAGAAGAAACCCAACATGCTTGGCCTGGAACGTATTTGTAAGTAGCTGTACAGTCTGGTTTACCACTTTATACTGCCACACTTTCCATCCTTCCCACACGCGTGTGTATGCGCACATACTCACCCCATCTCCAACTATAATAAGCCAGAAATAACTATCTGTTAAGCCACAGGGTAAAGCCTTAATTATCTACAATCCTGAGGATCTGCATATCCCTGATGTTTTCTTTAGGCATCAACATTTCTAAATTCAAAATATTACACATACAGTTAGCAAACCTTTTCTGGGACAGGCTGCTAGGACATATTTTCAGCTTTGAAGGTCACATGATCTCAGTCACAGCTGCTCACCTCTGCCAGCAAGGTGTGAAGCAGCCAGAGACAACTGGTAAATGCTTGAGGGACCCTTTGGCCACAGTTGGTTGACCCCTTCTGTAAAGGGTCATGGAGCATATGGTTCCCTACCTTTAAGCAAAGTACAATACACACAACTAAGGTGACAGTAGGCCAAAATCACGTGGTTTGCTGTGCTCTGTTTGCCACAGCACATTTGCCTATACACTAAGTGGCTCCAGACTGATTCTCATTTAATTTACAGGAGGCAACAAAGCCATTTGTAGAATCATTTCAATATACAGGTCTCTAGGCCACTGGACATTGTTTGAACAGGTCTACGGCAGGATCCAGGTGACTATTTTTAAAAACTCTGATACACATAACGGATGGGAAATTTTGCCCCAGACTGCTTTAGGTTTGGAGAGTTCAGGCATTTAATTCCCTCTTTATACACGTTCAAACTACTGGTTATCACTTCCTGCTGCTACTGGTGAGCCTGGTTTTAGAAGACCCTCTTCTGCCACCCTTATTTGTCCAAGGATAGCTTAGAAACTGAGTCACCATTGCTTAGAATGGAGTGTAAATGAGTGAGTGACTGTTGGAAGCACTTTACAAATGAAATATGAGCCTTTGGTAGTGGGCTTTTGAGGTATCTTACAGTTTTTCCTATTTCTTGATTTTCATCTGCCATCTAGAATGGTGCTTCTCAAATTTTAGCACATAGACAAATCACCTGGAGAGAAACGTTGGCATTTCTAGCAAACTTCTACCTGATACTCCCCAGCTCGGGGCACGACAATCAGTACCATAGCTACTACTAATGCTCATTTCATACTCCACAGAAATCGTACTTACCTCTTTTTCTTTTCTGAGGGAGCGGTCCTTTAACTAATTTGAGAGTTGCTAGAGAATCCGAACCCTTGCTTGCTCCGGCAGGATTTCTTTTGGGGAAGGGGCGGCACAAGTTCACCCTTTTACTCTGCACGGCAGGTGGTACGCTTGCCTTTCTCTTAGGCTGAACTCTCAGATTTGATGCTGCGCTTAACGGAAGCAGAGCTCCCTGCCTGGCTTTAAACATTTCTTCAGGATTCTTCTCGGTTTCAGTTTCTTTTCTTACTTCTACCTCTGAGTCAAGAAATTCAGGATCTGGAGTCATAACTAAAGAAAATGCAGCGTCACAAACTCCATCTGAGATACAAGGGGACTGAGGACGCTCTGCCAATAAATCTAACGCAGTAGACACTTCCAAAACATACCCACTAGGATCTGAAAAATAAGACCTCAACTGAGTTAAAGACTGTGAAGGGCACTTTTCCACTGGAGGAACCAAGTCAAAGCCATTGGACAGTTGGCCAAAGAATGCAGTCTCTTGAATTCCATCTTGGGAAGCAGCGGTCAATGAAGAGCCTTTGTCTACCTTGTACAGTTCTTGGAAACTATGCTTTACTAATATGTTTGGACACACTCCTTCTTCAGTAAATGACTTCTTTGCTTCTAGCAGGGCACAATTAAGGGCAGGTAAAATAGGTGTCACCTTCAATGAGATGTCATCTTCACCTTTCAATTCTTTCAGCCCTAAAACATATACACATACATTTAAACCTCAAGTTTTGTCTTTTTTTTTTTTTAATTCTACAAAAACATGCAGGAAGAAAATCCTGTGGATTACAAAACCATGGGATGGTTGAATATGGTAGTGTTTCACATGGGAATCTAATTGGCAATTAATAGAAGACCTATGGGTACATTTAATGTATATATAACTCTATTTACATGAACTCACTCATACACACACACACACACACGCAAACCAAAAACGAGTGATTCCAGTGCAATCACTGGGTTAGAGTGAGGAAGGCAGCTCCACCTCATCTGACCAGGAGCCCAGCATGAGCTCAGGTACCATCGCAGATTTGCCTTCAAGTATTTTCAATGCTCATTTCCTGCTTTTAAAATCGGTCTTATTTTATCTGTACCTTATTTAACTTCAAATTCTTTTAAAGAAATTACAATGCAAACTAACTGACCTGCAGAAAGTAAAACCTTTAAGTAACCCCTAAATCTCATGGTAACTATTGGTGTTAAAATGAAATAAACAGGGCGCCTGGGTGGCTCAGTTGGTTAAGCGACTGCCTTCGGCTCAGGTCATGATCCTGGAGTCCCGGGATCGAGTCCCGCATCGGGCTCCCTGCTCGGCGGGGAGTCTGCTTCTCCCTCTGACCCTCCTCCCTCTCATGCTCTCTGTCTCTCATTCTCTCTGTCTCAAATAAATAAATAAAATCTTAAAAAAAAAAAAAAAAGAAATAAACATTTTTGGGGGGTGCCTGGGTGGCTCAGTTGGTTAAGTGACTGTCTTCGGCTCAGGTCATGATCCTGGAGTCCCAAGATCGAGTCCCACATTGGGCTCCCTGCTCGGCAGGGAGTCTGCTTCTCCCTCTGACCCTCTCGCCTCTCATGCTCTCTCTCTCAAATAAACAAATAAAAATCTTTAAAAAAAAAATTAAACATTTTTTAAAAAGTAAGTAACTAAACCGACTAGTCTTGTGTTCCACTCTCTCTCCTTGGCTCACTCTTTGACTGAAATGCTAATTTTTCAGCAAATCAATAACATAAAGAAAAATAATAAGAGGGGGGAAAAAAAAGAAAAGGTCAGGTCACTGAGAAGTGGGTAATAAAGTCCTAGAAAATGTAAGGCATCAGTAACTCTTAGATTAAAAAACCCCACAGATGGGGCGCCTGGGTGGCTCAGTCAAGCATCTGCTTTCGGCTCAGGTCATGATCCCTGGGTCCTGGGATCAAGCCCCCCATCGGACTCCCTGCTCAGCAGGGAGTCTGCTTCTCCTTCTTCCTCTGCTTGCCACTCTGCCTACCTGTGCTCTCTGTCAAATAAATACATAAAATCTTAAAAAAACCCAAAAAACCCATAGATGACAACAGCCTCTGGTGTCTACTGAACTGAACTGAGTCATGCCGCTCTTTTTAAAGAAAAAGTAACTGCAAAATTAAGAAACACCAAGTTAGTCCTAGCTGAATACACTTGCCCTTGAGCCAGTATTACGAAAAGGAAAAGAAGAGCAAACATGGATAAACAGGAAAATGTGACTAAACACCTGAGACATCTAAGTGAACATGTCAACAGGCAGCTGAATATGGGCATGTGAAGCTCAGAGGAAAGTCTAGGTCTGCGAAGGAGACAAAGAGGGATCACCCAGGGAGGTTAAAGGAGAGTGATTTCAGAGCAGAAAACAGTTACGAGGGTCAAGTGCTGCTGAGAGGTCAAGATGAAGACTGAAAAATATGCCCCAGACTCCATGAACTGGACGTCACTGTGCCCTTACCTGCTGGAAGGGATGGATGGAATAAATGTAACCCACATAGACCCGTCTGCCCATCTCCAAAATCTACACAGAATGAAAATCATAAGAAAAGTTAGGTTGTTGATCTTATAAAACAAAAGTAAACATACTGAAAAACAGTTTTTAAAAAAAGTGGTCCTTACTTGTTTCTGGTATTAAGGCTGATGATGTAAATAAGATGAAAATGCCCCGATCTTCTAAGCATTTGATGATTGCCTTAAACATAAAAAAAAAAAAAAAAAGTGAAAGAAGATTCAGTCCCTCTCTTTCTCCCTCTACCACACTCTGCAGTGAATTGTGAGCTCATGAAAAGTATAAATATAACACAATTCTTGAAATGTTAGTGTTTGTAAGAATCAGGAGAATTTTGTCCCCAGTATCAGAAACTGCAAGTTCCTTAGTCCTCAAATAATCTTGGCCCTGTGAGGCCTACATATAAGAACCAGAACATTAAGGTTAGTTTTAGGATAGTGTTCAGCTATGTAACAAATCAATTAGAAAAGACATTTCAGTTTTTCATTAAGATGCTTGACATTTCATTCTGCTGCCTAAGTAGCCAATCTGTCACCATTCAGCCACTACAAATTCAAGGTGACTCAGACCTGGGATTAGCATCTTAAGCTCATGTTTACACAAAAAATATCACAGAATCCTGGAACTCAAGACTGGAAGATACAATCCAATAAAATAATCCTTTCTACAGCATCCTAAGAGAAGAAAATAATAGTTAATGACATAATTAGGTCCTGTGGCACAAGAGATGCAGATAAAAAAAAACTCTTCCTCTCGTTTCCCTCTATCACAGTCTTCAGGGGAATCTGGAGCTCAAGAAAAAAAAAAATCCAGAAATTTTCATGTTTCTAGTAACTCTGGGAATTTTTCCCCAGATAGTGGGGAAGTTATCCAAAAGTTGCCATTGTAAATCATAAAGATAACAGCTTTTCCATTAGTCACCATTTCAAAAGCTTATATATCCATAACAAAGAGAAAATCCAATGTTCATATAGTAATTTTTCAGTTAAAAAAGAAACAAACAAAATACACCATTTTTTAGAATAAAGTGAGAAAACATTCTATTTTCAAAGATTGAGGGTGCCTGGGTGACTCAGTCGTTAAGCGTCTGCCTTCGGCTCAGGTCATGGTCCCAGGGTCCTGGGATCGAGTCCCACATCGGGCTCCCTGCTCCACGGGAAGCCTGCTTCTCCCTTTCCCACTCCCCCTGCTTCTGTTCCTGCTCTCGCTATCTCTCTCTCTGTCAAATAAATAAAATCTTAAAAAAAAAAAAAAAAAGATAGGTCATAAGCCTACAAATATGGGGAATCAATAAATTATTCAATAACAAAGTATGAAAAAGACTTCCAATGATTACATCCACAGGAACAATCATTCCACACGCTTCTGCGATAGCCCCTGGGCACCTGACAGTTTCTGCTTTTGTTTCCTCCAGTCTTACAAATTCTATGATGGCAGGGACTGTATTTGTATTTATGCTTCTGGGCACACAGTAGGGACTGAAGAAATAATTATTGAATAAATATACCAGTAGTTATATATACCCATAGCTTTGGTATCTAGTAAACTGCAGGTATAATTCTGGCTTCATTTTCTACTACTATAAAAAGTGAAAGTGACAAGAGAGTTAGCCTCTACATCATTCTGCTTTTTAGTTTTGTGATACAGATGAAATGTGCAAATAAAACAGAAATATATATCTTATTGGTCTCTCAGATTATGTACTGAAAGGGCTCAAGTTCCTATTTTAACCTTTGTGGGGAGAAATCATACAATGTTTACATATCTATTAGCCTTTTCCATTTACACACAGAAAAATACAGCCATACATGTCCTTAAGACCCTGTTAAAAAGAGACCTTGGTTGGTACTGTTCTTGAAGGTCAGTTTTCTGGGTACAAGGCCACATATACTTTATTCAAGGGACATCTATTGCTTGTCCTCTATACACCAGGCATGGGCACTAAGGTGTCAAATATGCTTAAGATATGATAACTGCCCTCAAGGTACTCAATGTCTAGGTGGGGAGACGGATATGTAAAAATTATTCATACAATGATGAGGCAAGAAAAAAAAGCATGGGAGCTAGAGAGTATAATGCTAAGTGAAGTTAAGTCAGTCAGAGAAGGACAAATACCATATGATTTCACTCAACATGTGGAATTTAAGAAACAAAACAAATAAGCAAAGGGGAGAGAGAGAGAGAGAGAGACAAAACAAGAAATGGACTCTTAACGCTAGAGAACACACGGCTGGGTACCAGAGGGGAGATGGGTGGGGGGTGGGGGAAACAGGTGATGGGGATGAAGGAGTGCACCTGTTGTGATGAGCGCCGGGTGATGTATGGAAGTGTTGACTCACAGTACTGTACACCTGAAACTAATATAATACTGTATGTTAACCAACTGAAATTAAAATAAAAACTTAAAAAACAAAAAAAAGGAAGAAAAAGCATGGACACCAAGGAGGAAGGACCTGATGTGATTTGTGCATCAGGTCTCTGCTACTTTTGATATCATTTGCACTTACAAACAGTCGCTTCATGAATGCATGTTCTGAAAACATTTTTGGACTCTCTTCCTTTTAATTTCCCAATAGAAAATGGACTGTGCTACTGCAAAACAACATAGCCTACATTCCCCCAGGAGATACTCAACGGCCATCTGCTCAGCATCCACTGCTGCCCAGCTGGTTCCTCTGTGCTGAGGAGCACTGCCACAGACTCAGCAGGACTGACCCTGGACCCAGTCCCAGCAGGTGGGCTCAGGATGGCCTGCGTGGGTCAAGGCACCCCATTCCCTGTTAGTTACTGGACAAGGGATGTGCAGATGACATACACTGGTCTAATGAAACTGAAGTGAAGGTGAGGAGGGGCTCTCTCTCTCCAGATGCACAAAGGAAGCATGTCGCCCCGAGTGGCAGCCTCAGGACAAAACTAGTGTACAGAGCAGAGTGAGGTGAAACACAAAGTCCTGAGCAAAGAGTACTTGAACTGGCCTTATCACCTAGAATTGAAAAAAAGCCTGTTCAGTCCTGTTACTATCTAAGCCAGCTTGGGTTTCCATCACAAGTAACTCCAAGTATCTTAACTGGCTGCCCCTAAGACCCCTTATCTTCACAGCTTAGACACAGGTCCTGTTTTCACTTACTGATTTCTTGCTATCTACTATGGGGGTAGTCCAGCATGCCACTAATGCGCTCACATGTTTAGATCACTATCCCACACTCACACCATCTCCCTTGGGATGTTTAGGTCTCACTCATAAAAAGTCACCCTCTACTCATTCCTCACACTGAGGAACCCTGGTTGACAAAATGGACAGAAGTCTCTGGGTTGTTACATAATTCTCATTAGCGGCTTACTTTCTCCAATATGGAAACAGTGGGAGCACCAGCATTTGATTTTTTTCCCTTACATACCTATAGATCAACACAGGTCACTTTTAAAGAAGTATCTCACAAGTGGTCCTTTGATTAACTCAGAAACACTAGGGATCTAATCAATTCTTTTGTCATAGAACAACAACAACAACAACAACAAAGATTTGGGGAATACTGTCCTCTAATTCTTAAAATTAGGAGTACAAACTGACCAGCGAAATACGAATGTAAACTGAGACACAAAGGAGGATGAAAATATTAGACAATAAATATTAATATGTCACATAAAAAAACAGATAAAAAACATAATAAAATTAAATAAAAAAAAAGAATATGTCACATATTAAGTAATGAAAATCCTTTCAGCAAACTAAAATAATTCACTCTAGGCACAGTCAACTAATAATGAGATATCTATTTCTTAATTCAAAGAAAAAATAATAATTATATTTTAAATAGGTGATTCTTACCAATTGCTTATTTTTAATATACTCTGTTAGTTTATCTATTTTTTCCCCTTGTTTGTTTGACAGTTCCACCTCATACATCCTGAAGCACATATCCTGGCAAGAGACTATGGAGAAAATCAGAAAAACAGAACATTTCTTATTTTAAAACGCTATTATGCTTTTTTATAACCAAGTTTTTCATTTTATATGTTAAAAAGATGAAAGAACTAGAAATACTCTTAAAAAAACATTTAACATTCAATGGTCTTTGTTATAAAACTCCTCAATAAGAAGTTACTGTGTCAAGTATTTGAAACAATGCTTTCACTAATATGGACTCTACTCTAGAATTTAACAAGACAAATACATACTATATAAATAACATAAACATCAATGTTCCATGAATTAATCTAAATGACCAGGAAATTTCCTTCTCGTGTTTTCTCCTTTTTTTCCTTCAGTTAGAAGTACATAAATAAATAAAAACCACCACCACAAAACCTCTGTTCTCTTTTAAAGGCATGGTTATGAGTTTCTGACTATTTGTAAGCAACTCTCTGCTGAACTCTCTCAGTGTTCTATAGTAAAGTGAGTCTCTGCCACCTTAGATGAAATTACCTTTCAGTTTCTAGTTAGCCTCCAAGGAAATAAATCACAGCAACCCTACAGCTTTTACAAAAGGTCCTTCCGCGAATCACTCAGGGCAAAACCACAACAGAGTGTGTAAGAGTGTGCGCGTGACAGATGGAAAAAACTGAACAAAGCCCAGGGCATGCAGTGTTTCATTATATCTGAACAGACCTTTTTGCTCCAGGTAATTCTGTTTTCTAAAGGCAGCTTCTGGTAGTCTTTTTTTCAAAGATGACACTTTCATTACATACTTAAAATCTAGTTCACGTGGCCTAAAAAAAAAAACAATATCATGCAATTTAATAAACATTTAAACTACAACTTCGTATTTTTTTATTTTCTAATATAAATGCAAACAAAAATATCATAACAAGAAAAGTCCTGAAATTGATAAAATCCGAATCAAATAATGTGCATATTTATAAATATTATAGATTTTCAAATATATGACCCCACAGGCCACAGTCTGCAAATATGTTCAACATTTTCTGAATGCATGTATTTTTGAGACTAACAAAATATCTAGATGAATGAAAGAATTATGCATACTGGAATGAGAATTTTCTAAAAATTATGCTATGTAAGAGTTGACAACTTTTTTTTTTTTTTTTAAAGATTTTATTTATTTATTTAAGACAGAGAATGAGAGACAGAGAGCATGAGAGGGAGGAGGGTCAGAGGGAGAAGCAGACTCCCTGCTGAGCAGGGAGCCCGATGCGGGACTCGATCCCGGGACTCCAGGATCATGACCTGAGCCGAAGGCAGTCGCTTAACCAACTGAGCCACCCAGGCGCCCAGAGTTGACAACTTTTGACAATAGTGGACTGCATACCATGCAGTGCCACTGAATGAACCACATCCAGACTTCTGTACCACTTCCCCCGACTTCTCCTTGAAAACTCATTTTCAAATACTTGTAGACTTATAAATGCTCCCCTTGCCCCTAAATACTTCTCTGTGTATCCTTAAGAAAGGACATTTCCTTATGCAACCATAGAACAATTAATGAAATCAAGAAATTAAAAATGATATGGTTCCATTATTTAACCTACACACCTTATTCAAATTTTGCCAACTGTCTCACTAAGGGACTTTATAACAAAAGAAAACAAATCTTTTTCTGTTTTACGATCCAATCCAGGATGACACACTGCATTTAGTTATGTCTTTTTAGTCACCTTCAATCTAGACAGTCTCTTGGTCTTTAACGACCTTGGTATTTTTGAAGAATACAGACCATGTATTTTGCAGAATGCCCCTCAATCTGGGTATATCTGATGTTTCCTGCTGATTAGATTGGCAGGAATACCACACAAGTGACACTGTGTCATTCTCTATGCATCCTATTAGGAAGCACATGATATTTATTCCACTGCTGGTGATGTTAACCATTTAGGTAATGGTTCTAGCCATTTCTCTCTACACTCATTAGTTGTACTCCACAGTGACAATGAACTTTCCCAACTCTCCCATTTATTTATTTACAGAATTCGTTTTTTTGTTTTGTTTTGTTTTGTTTTGTTTTGTTTTTCAGAGAGACAGCGCACACGTGCAGGGGGTGGAGAGTAGGGGGGAAGGGGCAGAGGGAGAGGAAGAGAATCTTAAGCAGGCTCCATGCCAGCGCAGAGTCCGACTCAGGGCTTGATCTCATGGCCCTGAGATCATGACCTGAGCTGAAATCAAGAATCAGATGCTCAGCCGACTGAGCTTCCCAGGTACCCACCCCTATTTACAGAATTCTTACTTTATTTTCTGGGTTGTAATAACCCTCAATCCTCCCTCTTAAAACAGGTCAGGCAACAGAAAGAAAATGAATTCTGACAGCACACCTATCTTCAGCTTATATTTCAATAGAATAGGTCTATCTTTCAACAGTTTTGGGTGCAAACCAAGTGCAGACTAAATAAAAAGATTTCATGAGATGCCCTTCACAATGCCCCCAAAACAAATAATTCATTATAATGCAAATATGTGTAATAGCTACTCTACTTAACAGTGGTCTAGGAAAATCATGGGAAAATTACAAAATCAGCTCCTGCAACTCTTAATAAAAATAAAGACTCAATAATAGTATTAAGTGCCTGTAATCTGCTGCATCTGCTACTGAGGCAAATCCAATTTATTTCTTGGGAAAGTCAAACATCTAGTATCAAGGTCATATTCTCATGAATGGATTAAGACACTAAAATTTCCAAAGCAACTTGTCAAAGATTATAAAACTATTTCAAAGCCAAGGTCAGAATTTAGACCTGAATTTTAAGTTTCCTGTGCTCTATACATCTACCTAAAGTACTCTAATAAAAAACCAAGTACGACTGCTTTGTTTCACACCAGTACCAACAAACAAGACATCAAAATGAGAATTAAAAAAAAAAAAAAAATCAAACAGTAAAGGACACAAACTCAATACTTACAGTTGCGTTGGAACAGCTGTACCGTAAGAGGACCAAAGAGTTATATCACACAGCAGACAGCCTTGAATAATTAATCTGCCTTGCCATGAAGAGGTGAGCACTGTAAGAAAAGAGTAAGAAAGAAACTGATTATTTATGAGCAAAACATTTACTTAAATAAAAGAACCAATTAAATAATTTCTTACCATTTTCACTGAGTTCAAATCTAGGGAAAAAGGAAAGGCATGTTTATAAGAGCAAACAGAACAGATCCAGTAAAACAAAGTATGTGCATAATTACTTACATGCTTTTATGAGCTGATGCTGCCATCCTTTTAGGCTCCCTATACTGAAAAGCTACAATAATATAAGGGCAGATCTGCCTGGGTCGCTCAATAACAGAGCTGCCTGAAAGTTCATAGAGGTAATACTGAAAGAAAAGAAATAAGGATTATCAGAGTAGCACCATGGAATGCTTTATCTCAACTCCACCCAGTCCTAACATTTAACACATTAGATTCAGAAATGTATCTTGGGAATGATTTATTCCCAGGTGACTATACCTGACTCAGTTCAAATGCACGAAAATGACTCGTCTTGTGAGAAACCTTGTTAGTATTTGCAGCCACGTGGCAATCATAGCCAGAAGATGGGCTCGTATAGTTAGTGGTATAATTCTCAGACACAAACTTGACTTTTCCCTAGGATAAAAATATTAAGACTTATCAGATGTCTTCAAAAGGCAATAATCTCACTCTAGGATTCATTTAAAAGTAGCCTAATAAGTAAGGATGTGGACGTGTTTCAAATTGTGTTAACAACTATGGTTCTTGGCAAATTATCTTAAGGCCAACAATAGTTTTAATTATCCATGAACTTCTTAATATTGTACTTAAAAATCTGGTATGTCTGGGCATCTTCCTGAGGTAAATGATCACAGCTTCTACCACAACATGAAAGGAGTACGTGAATCCCCCCAAATTTAAGAGAACCATTTCTGTAAAAGAAAAATTACACAGCCCACCAACTGAACAGATTAGCTTAGTCAATGACTGTAACATAGAAGGTGACAAATGGAATCTAAAATTTCACAAGATGAATTTTCAAACTGAAGTATTAAGTTATCAATTGTTATATATAATTTTTGTTGATACAATTTTTGAACAACAAATTTTGAAAAATTTGTTGATATAATTTTTAGATCAAGGTATTTCTATTATGCCAGGACCCAGTACATCAGCAAGAAGCAAATATACAATAAAGTGCTTAGCCGGACCTGATTACTGAATAGTCGATAGTATTTCCAATTATAGATTTCTCTTCATCAAGGGTTACATGTCTTCCGGGGGGCAGGGCGGGGGAGGCAGTTAAGGTTACCATACAATGAAATATCATACGATGATTTTAAAAGCTGTTGTGAATATAATGACATATGTGGAAAAATACACAGAATATATACCAAAATGAGGTAAAGTTATAGAAAACTTCAATTTTTATCTTTACAGGAAGAATCTAATTTGGGGGGGGGTGTTAAGGTCCTGCCTCTTCATTCATAGGACCACCAGGGGCATTGATAAAAAGCCAAAGAATATAAATAGTAGTTCTCAGTGAGCAATCACAACCTGTATCTTCTCCCCCTCCAACATTTTATGATGTCACGCATGGCTGGCTTGTGAGCAGTAAAGTAAGGAGAACTGAGAGCATATAGGTAAAAACTGACCAGCAACATCCACCAGACAGGGGGTTACAAGCCAAGAAACCCAAGGCGAAGCACAATCTGACAGAGGTACAACACAGAACGAGGGTTATGTGAGCCAATGGCCCATCTACTGCAGTAGGTCTCCTGCAGGAGGAGGCAGAGGGAGGAGGAGTGGGGATGGCGCGCGCCAGTGTGATGCTACCTTCCCTCCAGTTCTTGGGGACACACCTTAGAATGTGAACAGTTCACACTCAAAAAAACACATCAGTAGTGTTGGTTTATAATCAGAGAACTCAAGATAGTAAGAAAGCTAAAACCGAAGCAAAAAACAACAAAATGAGACCACAGAGTATGTCCTCACAAAGCCCACCAATCTCTAAAGTCAGAGTTTTCCTAGGAACTACTTGAACTACTTGAGGGTGTTTTAAGAATTTCTGAGATCAGCAGTTACAGATGCCACATAAAACTGTGAACAGGTCTGGATGTTTTAGGGATAAAGGAAATAAGGTTCTCTTATTTCAACAATTTAAACAGAAAACGAAAGTTGCTGTCTAATTCCTCTCTTATAACTGTAATCACATTGTTCTTATAGGTTGCTACTTATGTTCTGTTATTTAATGTTTAAAAAGTGGCACTGTGGGCCAGGGCGAGAGGAAGACTTTTTACTGATTACCTTCTGTGTTATTTTGAAAGTTGTTTTGTTTTTTATTTTATTTTATTTTTTAAAGATTTATTTATTTGACAGAGAGAGAGAGACAGCGAGAGAGGGAACACAAGCAGGGGGAGTGGGAGAGGGAGAAGCAGGCTTCCCGCTGAGCAGGGAGCCCGATGCGGGGCTCAATCCCAGGACCCCGGGATCGTGACCTGAGCTGAAGGCAGACGCTTAACCGACTGAGCCACCCAGGCGCCCCTGTTTTGTTTTTTTAAAGACATATTCATAGATCATTTATCAAATGAACAAAAAAGCTTTGTCTTTAAAGGAAAGCAAGAACAGCAGTTATCTTTTCTGAATTTATAGCTGTCTTCAGTGACTATGATGTTTAGCAAATGATCCACAAAGAACATTATCACAGACTGATAACCTTTAGTTTTTAAAAGAAAAATTACATAAAAGAGCGTTTGGGCTTTACCTTAATTAGGTTAAAAATTACAACATAACCACACTTCCCATGATACCATGGTCTTGCATGAAGATAGTCTGAGTATTTGGAAATATACACACCTATAAAAGTATAAGATACAGATTAATTCACACTTTAAAAGGATTGTTTACTCACATACATTTCACATGTAGGGCTACCTTTAACAGAACAAGACAACACAAAACACAAATAAATAAAAGTCAACATTAAACTGTTTTGAAACTGCTTACCTTTTAAAAACTATTCAAGATATTCTGAAGGTATGGAAACATTAGAGCTAAGACAAGACAGGATGTATCTGATGGACAACCAATGTTCTAGTTGGGTACAATAACTAAAAAGGGATACAAGTATCACAATTCTTGGTAAATTCTAAGTTTATTTTTTTTAAGGCAATCATTCAGTGAAAAGGCCTATCTGTAGTAATCCGATTCTCAAGTTATTTTTTGCAAAAAATCTCAGTAAGGACTCTATTTAATAATAAGCACTAAGGTCTGCCACTTGGCAGGTATGTGCTAGGCAGCAGTGGCACCAAAGTAAATAGGACAAGGTCCTGCCTTGAGGCAGCTTATGCTGCTAGTCTGTGCAATTTCCAGTTGAGGCAGGGGTCACGTTTGTTCTACTCACCACTGTAGCCACACCACAGCCCAGTATATGGTAGGTACTTAACTATTTGCCAGACACATGTATTTGAGGACACAAAGAAATGGAAATAAGCAATTATATTTTCTTAGAAAAGGAGTTCTTTAAACAGAGGAATGAAATTCTCAGAGAACAGAGTGAATACAAGTAGGGAAGCATAAAAGATTATAAACTGTGCAGGACAGTGGGTCACAGCATGGGGAGCAGGGGAGAAAGCACGGGAAGCTGAGGCTGAAGGGGAAGCTTGGAACTGGGTGGTAAAGATCTTTGTAGGACTTCTTCAGGGGAGACCTCACTCTATAGGCAGCAGAGACCCACCAAGGGTTTTCAGCAGCAGACTGCCACTTACAAGACAGTGGAGTCTCCAGAGGGGAGAGGCTAGAAGCAAGACCAACCACAAAGCTACGTCAGAGCTGAGACAGGT
The DNA here is from genome assembly GCF_029215605.1 of Mirounga angustirostris. Classification (NCBI taxonomy): domain Eukaryota; kingdom Metazoa; phylum Chordata; class Mammalia; order Carnivora; family Phocidae; genus Mirounga; species Mirounga angustirostris. The sequence continues at coordinate 134,515,204 of NW_026991713.1, forward strand.
CCCCAGGTGGCAGCAGCAGGGGAATGGCAAGGGAAGAGCAGATCCCACAGAGATTCCTAAACTGAGGCATCTCTCGAAATACGAGACAAAGGAGAGAGTCCTTGGATATCCTGGTAAGAGCAATGAACTTGTGGTCAGAGGCTTGGGTTCCAGCACCAAGTCATTCACTTCCTACTAATAACCACGTGACTGAGGAGCAGGTCACTTGAGGTGGGGGGGGGGCACTTGGATACATAGACCACAGGGTCCTCAGGAAGATTTAAAAAGATCTATAAACTTTTAAAAAACTAAAAAGACACTACATTCACAGAACTAAACATTTCTATTTGAGCCCGAAACTATAAAATATATGCGGGCAGTAGTGCTATTTTCTTACCCACCCCAGTACGTGTTTAAGAAAGTATATTTGTTAAGAATAATGCAGTTTCTACTCCAGCACCCCACTGAAGCCAACCTCTTAAACATCAACCATATAATTAGGAATTAGAGTAATGTAGAACAAGAGCCTTCTATTTTGGACATGTAAGCTAAAGTATTTACTTGTAATTTACTTTCAAATTCTTCAACAACAACAAAATTTTTTAACCAAATGAAGGGAATAATGCAAAACATGATCTGTTAAACCTAGGGGATGGGTACATTATACCATCCTCTCTTCCTATGTTAGTTATGTTTTACAATGAAGGGGGGGTGAAAAAGAGTAGGAAGAAAAAAAGGTTTTATGTAAAATGTTATCAGGGTTATGAATGTATTCCCTGTCATGGCCTTTAGAAGATGTGAATGTAAGTTTTAAAGCATTTTGTGTTACACAGAGTGACTACATAACCCAGCAATTCCACTGCTGTGTCTATACCTAAGAGAAGGCAAAACACATGTCTCCACAAAAACTTGTACATGAATGCACACAGCAGCATTTCCGTAACAGCCAAGAAGTGCAAACAACCAAAGGTCCCTCAAGCGCTGAAAGAATAAAGAAAATGTGGTAAAACCATGCAACAGGATATTATTCAGCCAAAAGGCAGACAAAGTACTGCTCCAAGCTACCACAGGGATGAGCCTTGAAAACACTAAACTGAGAAAAGGAGTCACAAAACATCACATAGGATTCTGTTGATGTGGAATGTCTGAAGGAGGCCAACCCGGAGAGGGGAAGAGCAGGTTAGTGGCTGCCTCGGCCGTTGGTGGCGGGGAATGGGGCATCACTGCTAATAGGCACAGGACTTCTTTTTGGGGGGATGAAAACAGTCTAGGATGGACTGTGCTAACAGTAGCACTACTCTATGAATACACCCAAAAAAGCTGAACTGTACACTTGAAATGGGTGAATTAGAGGCTGTATAAATTTTATCTCGATAGAGCTGTAAAAAAGAAAAGGCCAGCAGGAAGCTAGCCATTCCTGATCTCCACAGTGGTAGCACCTGATAGTGCCAAATACCCATCCTCCTCTCCCTCCCCAGTTCTTCCTCCACTGGACTGCCCCCCAGACCCAGTCCCACAGCGATCCACAGTCCTGCTCTTTGTCATCTTTTCCTTCAATAATGCCCCATGTAACAGTATCTTTGGCTTCAACTAACACCTAGTCCTGCCACCTTGAGCCCCCATCTCCCGTTCTGATCCTTTTTTCCAGCTATTTGTTTTTTTTTACCATCAGGAGGGTATCTCCTGGTAACACCTAGAAAAACCTCACTATTTCTCAAATTTAATTCATGAAAGTAGTAGCATCCATTTACTGAGAGCTAAGTGCTTCACGTAGCCTCACATGATCCTCACAGCAGATCTAAAAGATAGTTTCATCTATTTCACAGATGAGGAACTTGAAGCTCAAGAAATTTAGTGCTAATCCACATTCTTAACCGTAAGATTACCTTTCTCTTTTAACTCCTCAGCTTCCCTACCAATCTCCTTTCCTTCTGTGTCTCTTCTCTATTAACAACATGACTGTAGTGTAAGTTTACAAGCTTGTATCTGAATATTTCCTTTCTCTTACTCCTCACATTCCACAGTTGCCAAGTCTGGCCAGTTCCATCTATTCTCTATTCCTACTGCCATTATGATAGTTTAGAAGACGTCCTCATTAGCCCTGGATGATCGCACTAATTTCTTGGTACTGAAAGCTAATTTCAGTATCTCTTCTAGTCCAACTTTTAAGAAAAAGTTCTGATCATGTAACTCCTATTGGAAAATCTTAAGTCTTAGACTCAAAGCTCATTTACATGTTTAAAGCACTGATTCTAAAGATTATTATTTATCACTAATGAAACTGGCTTTTAATGTAAGTATCTTATGAAATGAACTAAACCCCACTTCATCTTGTAAAAGAAGAGACTCTTTCTCTCACAGACTTACCTTTTGCTGGGTCACCGAGAGTGGTTATAGCACTGCTGCCCACACAGAGCCCGCGCTGACATACTAACTTTGCCTTTAAATAAAAGACAGTACTTTGCTTATCATGTCAGTCTTAGGAGAGGCAATGAAATAACACTATAATATATAAGCTTTCAAGTAAATATATAACCTGTATATGGTATGTATTTATGGCACAAAGCAAGCTTGTGTAAGGCAATTGTGTTTGGTTAATAGTTCATGAAATTTTATCATTTCTGTTAACAAAAATGTCATCAGCAAAACCAAATTAAACAAGCTACCAGATTAAGTCCTCTCTTTAAGATTTTGATTATAGCTTTGGAATCACTAAATTTGAAAATGTCTTATCCTCTAATGCCTCTTTTAGTATGAATCCATAGTGTATCTTATTTGTAAGTAGATGATTAAGTAAATAAATGAACTCTTCTGGTATTACTATATAATCCTTATGTTATATGCTAATGTTAAGTATTCTTTAAGCAAGCCTACCCTTGTTCTTTAAAAATCACGAACCCAATCAAAATATGAAATTATTTTAAGTTGAATTCTAAATCTCTGGTATTGTTAAAACTTTATCTAGGAAGCCACATACATCTTTGGGGACACGCTCCACACAGTAGCTTCCTTCTCCCACGATTTGGGTATGAGCAACAATATGGAATCTCCATCTTTAAACACTGGCATGAAATAATTTCAAGTAACTCAACTGCTGAAAGTGTTCACCTTATGCCCAAAACCATGTAACTGAAACTTGAAAAACCTCCACAAGAAACAAAGTATCTATGTGAAGAATGATCCAGAATGAAGACATACCCATTCACTCCATTAGAAGGCATTACTGATACTTAGGAAACCCGTATTAATCCAATTCTCATCCTGAGCTGACAAATGTATTTACGATGAAACCGAAGAGGGCCTGTGAAAAGGTACAGGAATCCAACCTCTTTCAGGACTAGCTGTCATGATCATTCCCACTGCCACCAGACTCAGCAACAAAAAAGACTGGAGAACTGGTAATTTTACAAATCTTAGAGAAGTGAAATACCAATATTTAAGTTTAATGATATCATTAATTTTGTACATTAATGTCACAAAACTAATGTTCTACAACCTAATTCCCTTACCTGATTTTCAGTTTCAAACAGAAGAAACCCATAAGTCTCTTGAAGTTCTTCCTGAGTATAATTACTTGATTTTTTTTCTTGGTAAAAAGTTTTGTACTGTATAAAAGAGAGAATAATCAAATGCTATAAACATATTATTTTGCCTTGCAAATTAATTTTTAAAAATGCATCATCTGAATTCCTCCTGTTAAAGGACTAACAAAATTTATTATTTTTCTATTCCCTAGAATATATTCTTATTACCTTCCAAGGATTTCTTATCTCATCTGAAACTGACAGCTGAGAAGAACTAGATAGGCTTTTATACCAAAAATGATGGGTCTATTTCTTTAAAACTAAAATAAAACTAACACACAGACACAGTGTGTACCAAGCACCTCACCTCATTTAAGAAAATGTCATTTTTCACCAAAGTCACTTGACTGTACTGAAAACCATGCCCAGATGCAGAGTCCAAGTAAGAAGTATGAAGAATTGAAACTGCCCTCTGGAAGAGAGCGTCTGAACTCAAGGACACTGTATCAAAAACTGTAAAACACAAACAAAAATAATGCAACTGTTTAAGATAGCCAAAAGATGGGGTTAAAAGCGGCATACTAAATATCACTGAATACTTCACCTATTTCCTTCCTGTAAAACTCAGACACTTACATTGTATTTTGGCTCCATAGCTGTACTATCTTAAAAGACCTCTCATTTGAAGAACATAATCTACACGGAGGTGAGTTATTGAAGGTGAATTACTTTCAATACAAGAGTAAAATCAACCCTGCCAGACTCCTTGGGCCTTTTGGTCGAAAGCTGTGTGTTGTAACTACAGTTGGGACAAGCAGATCACATGTGGTATCATCAAGGTGGTGGTCAGCAATCACTGAGACCAATGTTTCTCATCCTCAAGTTTTTTTAAACTTATGCTACATTTTGATAAACTTCACCCTTCCTGTCTTCTCATCAAATCCCCCCAAGTAAGCCCATTAGGTTCCTTTTAAGGGGCCTACTATTGCACACTCAACAAACACATTAGAAATTGTTCTATCTTTGGGGTTTCCTCATGGCCTAGACATGTCTGTTGAACTTTACTTCTTACGGGTTATATTATGAAATCATTATTTTTTTCATTTCACAAAAATAAAACTTTATTACTTTTAGAAAGTGTTTTTTCAAACCCCACCCATGTGCTGGCCCAGAAATTCTGACATGACCTTCCCAAGAGAGGCAGGTTTCCTAATTGAGAATTACTGACTTGACCCAATAATTCTCTTGATTGAGGCTTTGTGCCTTTTGTTTTACAAGTTTTTACTTCAGCAAGAATTGATCCTAACAAAGTCTCGTAACATTTAACTATGATTTGGTTACTCCCTTATATTTGTATCTTCTCTACGTTCTTTAACAAGGTCAAGGCAGGGAGGTAACAAACTACTTATAAATAATAGAGAATGGAATAACATACAGAGCACTGGAAGTTTGGGTGATATAGTATAAATAAATACATTAATATGGCTTCCCGCTTTTACCAGAACTCTCTGCCAATTACATTAAAGTTCAAAAGCTAAAGGAAAGACAAGCATTTTAATTAAAATTAATTTATGAACAACAGTAAAAAACTAAACTATCATAGAAATGAAAACAAACATTTCAGTAAAGTTAATTTGGACTAAACTGTCCTAACACTTCCAATTATCCATTAAAAATGCTTTACGTCTGCCTTCGGCTCAGGTCATGATCCCGGGGTCCTGGGATCGAGCCCTGCATCAGGCTCCTTGCTCAAGTGGGGAGCCTGCTTCTCCCTCTCCCTCTGCCATTCTCTCCACTTGTGCTCTCTGGCTCTGTCTGTCAAATAAATAAATAAAATCTTAAAAAAAAAAATGCTTTACTAAACTTCCTAGTATCAAAAGTCAAAGACTTAAGTAGCAAGGAAGGAAAGAAAAGAGGATGAAACATTTAAGAATATCCTGAAGTTCCTACATCTGATCCATATCAGTTGCTTTACTTTTTCTCAGTTTCACTTTTTCCTTCAATATCAGTATATGAATGCTATAAAAAATATGGATATTCTAAAGAAGTTCAAAGAGCAAAACAACAGGGATGATAGTTAAAATGATGGCTTTCTTGAGCTACATTACTTTCTTTAGCTACATTAGCTCAAAACAAACTGGGAAGCCTAAGCATCTGTGACTCTGTCTTACAAATAAGCTGCACTGCTAGGCCAAATGCAAGTCAGATTCCTCTAAAAATCCTAATATGGGAAACCTTGTATTTAATATTTGTAAAAAGGCAAAATAATATTTAAAAATCTAAGAAAACTCTAGGGGTGCCTGGGGTGGCTGAGTCGTTAAGTGTCTGCCTTCGGCTCGGGTCATGATCCCAGGGTCCTGGGATCGAGCCTCACATCGGGCTCCCTGCTCAGTGGTAAGTCTGCTTCTCCCTCTCCCACTCCCCCTGCTTGTGTTCCCTCTCTCACTGTCTCTCTCTCTGTTAAATAATAAATAAATTCTTTAAAAATCTAAGTAAAGTCTAAAGTTCAATATTTGAGAAATAGGTTGCTTACAGTGAAAGAAATAAAAGTTGTCAGAGCTTTGGAAATGAACATTCTATGGTTATGAACTCTTAAATTCCACAAGATGTTAATATGAAGACACAGGCTTTTAACTTTTAAAAGCACCAAATACTACATATATCCACATTTTTGAGGGTCAATGCACAACAATAAACGAAAAACTGTGAAAAAATAGTGCAAGCTAAAAGCAAACAAAAATGGCCTAACACAGTGTTTACCAAATACATGTGGTCAGAGAACACTTTATTTACCAATGTGAGGAATACTGTTCTCAATAAAGCTATGAATAGATATAATGGTTTAAAATAAACAGTAGGATATGATTTTGTGCTAACATATTTTTATTCCTAAAACTATTTATAGTTAAAAATGCTTCCCCTTTAGGTCAGCATTCTCCAAAAAGCAATACATTTATATAAGTAACCATTTTACAGTTAGCAGAAGGTAAAGCATGTCCAAAGCTAAACAGTTAGAAATCCACAGTAAATCTTGAATCTTTCATGATTTCATAATAAAGTGATGTCAATTATACTCAAGAAAGCACAAGTTTCCTGCTGTATAACAAAGGAGATAGATGAACATTTTATCAAGAAATTATTTGACATTATCTCTTCTTACACAATGTACTCTCATTTAAGAGTCAAACTAGTGTACAAAACAGTATGAGCACTAAATAAATGGATGGCTGCATTTTTGCTGAGTAATACACGTGCTTCACTTAAACATTCAAGGTTATCAGAATATTAAGAGAATGAAGAGAATTTCTCTACAGAGAAATACTAAAATAACTTAAAAAGTACCTGTCTGTAAAGTGAAAAAGTATCCCTTAGGGCTTAAGTGACCAACAGAGAGCAAGTAGGGAAAATTCAAGTTCAATCACAATAATTTTAGAAACTGAGTTAATATTCTTTCCTATAGCACCTAGCTTTGGGCATATTTCCCTGCTATTTATGGATTCAGTCTTAAAAGTTAAGTCAAGCTTGACATAAGCTGGATTCTGTTCAAAGTGCCCTGAGATAATGTCTCCATTTCTCAAAATCTATCAGCAATACGGAGTGTCTGCTTTTGGACACTTGTTTCTCTTTTTAACTTCTAATAAATAAGAGGAATTAGAAAATTATAAACTGATCTCTGATGCTCTGGCACACATATCTGTTTTCCATTCTCTAAGCATGTGGTCTGAAAGCAAAGAATGAAATTTAGAACTAATGCCAACAACTTAAGTGTCACAGTAATTCTAACATAAATTAGCCACTTCTACATCTCCCCGGGACTTTCGTGACCACTTCTCTTGTTTGTGCAATATACAATAGCACTCATCAAAGACAGAAGCACTCAGAACCCAACAGTATCCACCATTAAAGGCCCTTATTAGTATTTCCTACAGAAGGACTGCAACCTACCTCCGTTAACACTGTGGATGCCTACATATTTGACCTAGGCTAAGTAGGCCCTTTAATAGTTGTTCAAGAGCCCATTCCTTCATCATCTAATCCTAAAATGTATTACCTTTATCTTTAAGACATTAAGGGATTGCCAGTTCAAGATAAATACAACTTTTTTGGATCTAACGAAAACTTAAATGTGCATACCTAATAACCATTCCATTTCTGGGAATCTATTCCTCAGAAATACTAGCACGAGTGCACACGAGATATGTACAAGGCTACTCCACGCACCGACATCTATAACAGCAAAAACACTGGGGATAAACTAAATTGCCATCAATAAGGAAACACCTTACAACTACTACATAAAAACCAAGTAAATCTGTATATACTGACATATAAAGATATCTATTACTGAGTAAATAACATGCATTATATAATGCCATTTTGATTAAAAAAATACATAAAAAATTATGTGTTTGAAAGTTTACAGAAAAAGATCTAGAAAGATGGGAAACCAAATTGTTAATGGTGTCTAAACCAATGGTTATCGAAGTGGAAGTGGATACAGGTGAACTTAAACTTTTTAGCTTATATATATTATTACAACTTAGGTTTTTTTCTTACGTAAGCATGTACTACTTCTAGTATTTAAAATATCTCAATTCAAAATCAAGTAAAATGAATCATAATTTCAAAGAAGTACAAATAGAGAAATGTGACAATTTCCCTTGAACCTTTTCTGATGCAATTCGAAAATTTAATCATCTATTAATTTTGGATTAATGATTATTTTGGATTAATGAAATTTGTAGTCACTGGAAATTGTAAATATTTTTTAAAAAGTCCTTTCATTTAACATGATACAAATTAAAAATTTTCAATTGTACTGTTCTACTTGGATTCATTAGTAATAACTCATAGCATTTAGTTTAATACCCACTCTTTTCTGATATGAACCCTGGCTTGGTCTTCTCTAAGAGAGAATGTAGCTGGGAGGGTGGTCTTAATTCATTTTCACCAAGTATACCCCCAGAATTCTTGACATAGTCCTGTTCTCTGTTAATGTCATAAATGCTAAAATGAGAAAAGAAAAAATTAAATCATAAAGTGAATAGTTCTATTTACGGCAAACCTACCATATAAACAAATGTCTACTGAACATCTAATTTACATTAGGTACAATTCTGTAATGTTATCTCCTTTGACAAGTCTCCAGAGCTAAGGCTAAATTGGCTAAGCAGTAAAACATAAAATGAAATGCTTTTCCTTCAATATTTAAGTTCTAAAGAAAATCTGTTCACAGAAATAAGTTATGCTTATAGGAATCAATTTTGCCTCAAGATAAAAAGTAGAGGTTATAGAACCACATTTATGTTCTACTGGTTGAAAATAAAATAGAACACAAATAAAATCTTTCCCCACCCCCAAATTAGTATATGACCCAACCATTCTTGTTTTTTTTGTTTCCAAGATTTATTTATTTTAGAGAAAGAGATGGGGGGAGGGGCAGAGTGAGAGGGAGAGTCTCCAGCAGACTCCCCGCTGAGCCTGACGTGAGGCTCAATCCCACAACTCTGAGATAACAACCCAAGCCGAAGGAAGGAGTCAGAGGTTCAACTGATTGAGCCACAGGTGCCCCGATTCATCCACTCTTAAAAAAAAAAAAAACTATTAGTGATGCCTATTACATATACAGTACCATGCTATAACCTGGATTCATCAAGACAAATGAGAAACCATCTTTACAATAAAAGCTTAGACTAGAAAAGGAAGACAAACCTATACGGAAACCAGTACTATAAATGTGTGGGAGAATCTAGAACACGATGCAGTGGATGCATAATAGGGATTTCCTTAAGACAGGGAAATGTCAAGAAGTTTTAGAGGCATTCATACTTGAAATCTGAGTAGGTATTCAAATAATAAAGGAGCCAAAAAACGAGCTAGTCTGCATGTTTTCTAGGCAATAGAAACAGTAGGAGCAGAGGTAGAAGCATTAAACATATAAGGAACCACAAGCAGTTTCTTTGAAGAATTCAATATGCTTCACACAAATATTAGCATGTCTAGTTTTATAATAGTACACCTTTTTTCAAAAAGGATTTGAGGCAGAACTCTATGGATATCTTCAAAATTCTGTAGAAAAAGTAGCAATATTGGTAACATTCATTCATTAAGGAAACAGGTTATGTCAAGAGGGGAAAATTAAATGAGTCTTCTATATTACTATCTCAGTATTTACTTTTTAGAAAGATCTATTTGTTTGCTTTGATTCACTTTTCTCATGTTATCTTTGGTTTTGTTTTATACAGTAAAAATCATGGTAAAATAAACACATAACATTTCACATCTAATCTTTATGTCCTTTGCCATGGTACCTAGTCTCCCATGCGCCTCGCAATTTACGGTTTCTGAAATGGTTTAATCTTTTTCTTCCTTTTCTTTCTGTTCTGCTAGTGCCCATTTCACATCCACCTGTGGTCTGGCTATCTCTTCCTCAAATTCTTATAATTCTGCTTTGTGGTCTTCATAACTTCTGTGCTTCATTTATTTTTATTTTTTAACACTTTGAGATATAATTCACATAGCATACAATTCACCCATTTAAAGTGTACAATTCAATGGTTTTAGTTTATTCAGACCTGTGCAACCATCACTACTATCAATTTTAGACCATTTCATCACTCCAAAAAGAAACCCTGTACCCCTTAGCCACCATCCTCATCTTCCACTGTTCCCCATTCCCAGGCCTAGGCAACCACTAACTTACTTTCTGTCTGTATAGATTTGTCTATACTGGACCATTTTATGTAAATGGAATCATACAAGTGGTCCTTTGTGACTGGCTTCTTTCACGCAGCATCATGTTTTCAAGGTTCATCCATATGGTAGCGTGTTTACTTCACTCACATTTCATTTCATTGGCTCATTTAGGGCCAAATGATATTTTACAGATATACCACATTTTCTTTTATCCAATCATCAACTGATGGACATCTGGGCTCTTTCAACTTTTTGGCTATTATGTATAATAATGCTATGAATGTTCATGTACAAGTTTCTGTGTGGACATTTTTTCATTTCTCCTGAATATATACCTAAGAGAACAGCTGGATCATATGATAAATCTATGTTTAACCATTTGGAGAACCGCCATTCTGTTTTCCAAAGTGACTGCACCATTTTACATTCTCATTAGCAGTGCGTGCAAAGTTCTACTTTCTCCACATCATTGCTGACACTTGTTATTATCTTTCTGATTACAGCCATCCTAGTAGGTATGGAAACGATATATTAGTTTATTTGTAAGTTTATGTTGGAATTTTAGGTTACACTTTTCACCTACTTCAAGAGGTCCACATGCTTTTTCATAAAGGGCCAGACAGTAAATATTTTAGGATTGTGAGCCATACAGTCTCTGTCACAAAGACTCAATTCTGCTGGTGAAGCATAAAAGCAGCCACAGACAATGTGTAAATGAATGGAAATGACTATGTTCTAATAAAACTTTATTTAGAAAAACAGGCAAGACTACAGGCAGTAGCTTGCCCACCCCTGATCTACACTGTACCAGTATTTTGGGCTTTTCTTAACATCTGTAGAAAACTGTGGTGCATATCCCTCCACCTTAGCCTTTTCTTACACATTTATATTAGTTAACTACTGCTTAGTAACAAACCATCTCAAAATTCAGTAGCTTATAACCACAATCATTTACTACTGCTCACATTTCTACAATGTTGGCTGAATTAGGCTTAACTCAGCTGGGGCAGCCCTGACCCATGTGTCTCCCATCTTCCTTCAACCAATGAGTTAGGGAGGCATGTTTTTTCTCATGGAAATGGCAGAGGTGCAGAGAACAAATGGAGAATACCCAAGTCCTCTTAAGGTTTACTAGGCCTGAAACTGACATACTGTCATTTCTACCTGATGTTATTGCCCAAAGCAAGTCATATGGTCAAACTCAAAGTCAAGGGGGAGGGAAAAATACCCTGTCTCTTTAGTGGGAAGAATGCAGTCAAGGAAGGAGGGAATAAAGCCCTGGGGTTCATAACGCAATTGATGGTGGTGATGGTTGTAAACCTTATGAATATACTAAAAACCAATAAATTCTATCTCAGTGTTAAAAATATTATGTTAAAAAAAACAACAACAAAGAAATGCAATCTACCACAGTATCACTGTAAGGATGCTGTGCATATTCTTTTTGTTTTTCATACTTGAAGAACAAGATGAATTATCCTGAACCAGCAGAAGGGTATAGGGAGGGATCAGAGAAGTTTTCTGTTCCTGCATCCAAGGATTTTTGAAAAAATAATATGGTGCCTTTGTTGCCAAACCTCTTGTAACCTGCAAGTGTAATCTGGTTCAGGAGGGCCTATACTTCCAGCTCTGTTTTCCTCTTCAAGACTACTATTTACTAAGAGCCACATTCCTTGCTTTCCAAGGTCATACACTCACTTCTAGTGGTATTTTGTTAGCACATTCTAAGATCTCTGGGCCACCCAGGCACTTTCCAATTCCTCCCTGCTTTCCTTAATGGACATGGTATGGCTGTTCAGTCTTAGCCTGGTATGCAGCAATTCTCTCTTAGGACGGGACTGCTTCTGGACTAAACAGCTGCTGGTGATTTCTCAGCTACGCCCCCCGCTGCACAACTCTGCCTTTTCTCACAGAACTGTTGGGGCTTCCCAACAATACTTACATATAATTTCAAGTTGACAGGGTTTCTTTTACTCCTATACTTGTTCAAAGTGTAGTTTGAGAATTGCACCTTCACCCCCCATTCTTCTTTCTAGAAGTAGAATGATTAAGAACTAATCTGGTTTTTGGTTTTGTTCTCCTGTTTTCTTCTTCAGGACACCACACAGAAGACCCGTTCAACCAAAAGCTCACCTCTTCCAGTTCTGGGACTTAGATGATGGTTTCCTTCCACTGTATAAGACAAAAGACCTCCTTGACTGGTTCTCCATTTTTTCTTATTTACTCACTCTTATTTTCTAATTCTTGTGGCTGTTTTATTTGGGGGGAGAATTCTTCAGCTTTATTATCCAATCCTTATATAATTTTTTCTGCTCTCACAGAGACCTTTTCTGTTTTCTGAACAATTTCTCTTTTTTAAAAAATAGAACCTCTTCTTTCATGGATGTCATTTCTTTTCTCTCTAAAGGTACCATAGTTTTATTTGGTTCAAGTTTCTTCTGTTACATGCAGTAAATCTGTTTCTACCAAGCTCCTTTTATTTCCTGCGTTTATTCCTGTTTGGTTGTTTTTTTTGTTTTTTGTTTTTGTTTTTTAATTTTATTTATTTGAGAGAGAGAGAGTAAGCACCAGCAGGGGGAGGGGCAGAAGGAGAAGCAAACTCTCCACTGAGCAGGGAGCCCGACTCGGAGCTCAATCCCAGGGCCCGGGGATCATGACCTGAGCCAAAGGCAGAGGCTTAACTGACTGAGCCACCCAGGCCACCTCCTGTTTGGTTTATGTTAGAGACTTCCACCAAATGGCTGGTGATCCTTGGCTCTCCATTTAGGTTTACATGTGAGACACTTAGAGCTGACTGAAAGTCTGGTGCATAAACAGTGTCTCTTGACCAGCAGCTCACTCACTCTCTCTTTCTCTCTCTCACGTGATCTGATGGTGATGCAGCTGTTCAATCAGGCGAACTCCCAAAGTCTGTATCTGTTAAATACTTTACCATAGGTTGATATTTCCCCAGAAAAGAATCCTTTAATATCTTGTTTAGGGGGAGCATAAGCTTGACCATTAGTTCTGAGAGTCACACAGAAAGACGGCTCTGGCTTCACTGTTCAGTATGTTGACTTCCACTTAATTCTCTGAGGTGTTTGCTCCACCTCAGCTGTCCGAGCCTGCTCCTGAGTATAATCATCTCCTGCAGGTAAATTTCAGTGCTCTGTCTGAGGAGAAGATAGCTAGGCAGTTGTCTAGGTGCAAGGAGCAGGGAAGGAAATCCAGAGCATCAAAACCACAAAAATCATCACTGAATCATTCTACTTCTACTCCACCCTATAATCTTGCTTTGAGAAGTACTTGTAACTTCCAAACCCTGAGCTGCTGCCAGATTGACTGGTGGGAATCAGCTTGCTTCTTGGCGGCTTACTGCTCTTCAGCCTTCAGCATCCCCTAATCCATAAAGTCATTATCACTTGACCATCTTCTTTCTAGTTTTCCAAACGTGATTTCCCCTGGTTCTACTGTTCCATTCTTTTTGCCAATTTTTATCTTTATTCTTTTACTACCACCTCAGTGGGACTTCCAGAGGGTGTATACAATGGGACATGTTAAACTAGAAGTGTCTACTTAAACTAAGTCTTAATTTCTTCATTTAAAAAATGTGGACTACACCCTTTAACTCTGGTAGCTATGATTACCAGTATTTTTTATTTTAACTTCTATAATTATGAAGACTTTATTTTATTCACCACAGACCTAAGTGCATATCAAAGCTTCAATAAATATTTCATTTAAAAAGAATTACCTTTTAGTGCATATGTACTCAATAAGCATGTCCTCAAATACAGAAAAAGTACAATCGCAAGTAGAACTTCAATGATATTTCTCTCAAAGCACTCTGTTCCTTTCTTTGAGAGTAACTGTTATGACTTATAACTACATATTCATAATTACTTCATTAATGGCTAATTCCCTAATAAACCAAACCCTATGAGGGCAGAAACCACTTCTGTTTTGTTTACCTCTGATTACTCAGCATCCAGCCCAATGCCTGGCATACAGTAAACATGTATTTGGTAACTAAATGAAAGAGTAAATAATATTTATGCTATTTAATCTGTTCCAAAACTCAGTAAAAGGAATAAAGCTTCCCAACTTTTTAATAAAGCAGCCAAATGCAGTACCAAAATCTGACAAAACATGAAAAAGGAAATTAAAGACTCATCTCTAGTATGAATATTGATACTAAAATCCTGAACTATATGCACTGGCAAAGAGAATCTATTAGGATATTATAATACAAGATCAATTCAGATTCATTACAGTATTGTTAAGAATTGGTTCAATAAATAGGAAATTCATAAATTTAACTAACTACTTTAACAGGTGAAAGTAAAACAATCACAGAGGGGCCGCTGGTTGTGGGTAAGGTAGGAAAGCCAAATGTCAGACTGTCAAAACAAGTTACTATATACCTGTTTATATTATGATGCCTTATAATTTGTAAATTTTTGTTGCTGCAGAGTATTTTTAAAATTTATGCATTATTTTTGCCATACTTAATCTAAAAAACAAATTAAGATGCCCCCAAATAAAAGCTGTTTAATAACATCGAAAAATATCCTACCACACCAAAAGAAAGCCGGGGTAGCCATACTTATATCAGACAAACTAGATTTTAAATCTAAGACTGTAAGAAGAGATGAAGAAGGGCATTATATCATAATTAAGGGGTCTATCCATCAAGAGATGTAACAATTGTAAGTATTTATGCCCCCCAACTTGGGGGCACCCAAATATATCAATCAATAACAAACATAAAGAAACTCATTGATAATAATACAGTAATAGTGGGGGACTTTAACACCCCATTTACAGTAATGGACAGATCATCTAAGCAGAAAATCAAAAAGGAAACAAGAGCTTTGAAACACACTGGGCCAGATGGACTTAATAGATATATTCAGAACATTTCATCCTAAAGCAGGAGAATACACATTCTTCTCAAGTGCACAAGGAACTTTCTCCAGAACAGATCACATACTAGGTCACAAATCAGCCCTCAACAAGCACAAAAAGACTGAGATCATACCATGTATATTTTCAGACCACAACTTGAAGTCATCCACAAGAAAAAATTTGGAAAGACCACAGATACATGGAGGTTAAAGAACATCCTACTAAAGAATGAATGGGTTAACCAGGAAATTAAAGAAAAATTAAAAAATACATGGAAGCAAATGAAAATGAAAAGATGACAGTCCAAAACCTTTGAGATGCAGCAAAGGCAGTCCCTAAGAAGGAAATTTATTGCAATACAGGCCTCCTTCAAGAACCAAGAAAAGTCTCAAGTACACAACCTAATCTTACACCTTAAGAAGCGAGAAAAAGAAGAATAAAGCCTAAAGCCAGCAGAAGAAGGGAAATAATAAAGATTAGAGCAGAAATAAATAATACAGAAACAACAGCAACAAAAATAGAACAGATCAACAAAACTAAGAACTGGTTCTTTTAAAGAATTAATAAAATTGATAACCCCCTAGCCAGACTTACCAAAAAGATAAGGACCCAATTAAATAAATTCACAAATGAGAGTTCACAACCAACACCACAGAAATACAACTATAAGAGAGTATTATGAAAAATTATATGCCAACAAACAGGGCGATCTGGAAGAAATGGACAAAGTCCTAGAAATATACAAACTACCAAAACGGACACAGGAAGAAAAAGAAAATTTGAACAGACCCATAACCAGCAAAGAAACTGAATAATCAAAAATATCCCAATAAACAGAAGTCCAGGGACACATGGCTTCCTGGGGGAATTTTACCAGACATTTAAAGAAGATTTAATACCTCTTCTTCTCAAACTGTTCTAAAAAATAGAAATGGAAGGAAAATTTCTAAACTCATTCTGCAAGGCTAGTAGCATTACCTTGATTCTAAAACCAGACAAATACCCCATTAAAAAGGAAAATTACAGTCCAGTGTCCCTGATGAACATGGATTCTCAACAAGATACTACCAAATCAAATCCAACAGTACATTAAAAGAATTATTTACCATGATCAAGTGGGATTTATTTCTGGGTTGCAGGGGCAGTTCAATAGTCTCAAATCAATCAACGTGATACACCACGTTAATAAAAGAAAGGATAAGAACCCTATGATCCTCTCAATATATG
Organism: Mirounga angustirostris; assembly: GCF_029215605.1. Lineage (NCBI taxonomy): Eukaryota > Metazoa > Chordata > Mammalia > Carnivora > Phocidae > Mirounga > Mirounga angustirostris. The sequence continues at coordinate 134,531,517 of NW_026991713.1, forward strand.
CAGAAAAAGTATTTGACAAAATACAGCATCCATTCTTGATAAAAACCCTCAACAAAGTATAGGTATAGATGGAACATACCTCAACATCATAAAAGCCATATACAAAAGACCCACAGCTAATATCTTCCTCAATGGGAAAAAACACCTTTTCCTCTACAGTCAGGAACAAGACAGGTATGTCCACTCTCACCTTTACCATTTAACATAATACTGGAAGTCTTAGTCTCAGCAATCAGATAACAAAAAGAAATAAAAGGCATCCAAATCAGCAAAAAAGGGGTCAAACTTTCACTATCTGCAGACAACATGATACTCTATGTAGAAAACCCAAAAGACTCCACCAAAAAAATTGTTAGAATACATGAATTAAGCAAAGTCCAGGATATAAAATCAATGTACAGAAATCTGTTGCATTTCTATACACCAATAATAAAGCAGCAGAGAAAGAAATAAAGGAATCGATCCCATTGACAACTGCACCAAAACCAATAAGATACCTAAGAATAAACCTAACCAAAGAGGCAAAAGACCTGTACTCTGAAAACTATAGAACATTTATGAAAAAAACTGAAGAGGACACAAAGAAATGGGAAAAAATTCCACGCTCATGGATTGGAAAAATAAAGACTGTTAAAATGTCCATACCACCCAAAGCAATCTACACATTTAATGCAATCCCATCAAAATAACAATAGCATTTTTCAGAGATAGAACAACCAACCCTAAAATTTGTATGGAACCACAAAAGACCCAGAAGAGCCAAAGTAATCCTGAAAAAGAAAAGCAAAGCTGGAGGCATCATGATTCTGGACTTTAAGCTACATTACAAAGCTGCAGTCATCAAGACAGCATGGTACTGGCACAAAAACAGACACACAGATCAATGGAACAGAATAAAGAACCCAGAAATGGACCCACAACCATATGGTCAACTGATCCTTGACAAAGCAGGATGAATATCTAATGGGAAAAAGATGGTCTCTTCAACAAATGGTTTTGGGAAAACTGGACAGCCATATACAGAAGAATGAAACTGGACCAATTTCTTACACCATACACAAAAAGAAATTCAAAAGGGATTAAAGGCCTAAATGTGAGACAGGAAACCATCAAAATCCTAGAGGAGAACACAGACGACAACCTTTTTGATCTTGGCTGGAGCAACTTCTTACTAGACATGTCACTGGAGGCAAGGGAAACAAAGCAAAAATAAACTATTGGGACTTCATCAAAATAAAAAGCTTCTGCACAGCAAAGGAAACAATCAACAAAACTAAAAGGTGGCCTACAGAATAGGAAAAGATATTTGTAAATGACATATCTGATAAAGGGTTAGTATCCAAAATCTATAAAGAACTTATCAGGGCGCCTGGGTGGCTCAGTCGTTGGGCGTCTGCCTTCAGCTCAGGTCATGATCCCAGGGTCCTGAGATCAAGCCCAGCATCAGGCTCCCTGCTCGGCGGGAAGCCTGCTTCTCCCTCTCCCACTCCCCTTGCTTGTGTTCCCTCTCTCACTGTGTCTCTCTCTGTCAAATAAATAAAAGAAAAAAGGAAAAAAAAATCATCAAACTCAACACCCAAAAAACAAACCACCCCGTTATGAAATAGGCAGAAGACACGAATAAACACTTTTCCAAAGCAGCCATCCAGATGGCTAAAAGACATAAAAAGATGCTCAACATCACTTATTATCAGGGAAATGCAAATCAAAACCACCATGAGAGGGGCGCCTGGGTGGCTCAGTTGGTTAAGCATCTGCTTTCAGTTCAGGCCATGATCTCAAGGTCCTGGGATCAAACCCCATGTCAGGCTCCCTGTTCAGCAGAGAGTCTGCTTCTTCCTCTCCCTCTCCTCCTCCCGCTTGTGCTCCCTCCCTCCCTCTCTCTCAAATATATAAAATCTTAAAAACAAACCAAAAAAACGAAGAGATACCACCTCACACCTGTCAGAATGGCTAAAATTAGCAACACAGGAAACAACAGGTGTTGGTGAGAATGTGGAGAAAGGGGAACCCTCTTACACTGTTGGTGGGAATACAAATTGGTGCAGCCACTCTGGAAAATAGTATGGAGGTGCCTCAAAAAGTTAAAAATAGAACTACCCTATAATCCAGCAATTGTACTGCTAGGTATTTACCCAAAGGATACAAAAACACAGATCTGAAGGGGCACATGCACCCCTATGTTTATAGCAGTATTATCAACAATAGCCAAATTATGGAAAGAGCCCAAGTGTCCATCGACTGATGAACAGATAAAGAAGTTGTGGTATATTTGTACAATGGAATACTCAGCCATCAAGAAAAAATGAAATCTTGCCATTTGCAATGACGTAGATGAAGCTGTTTATATTATGCTAAGCAAAAAAAGTCAGAGATAAATACCATATGATTTCATTCATATGTGGAATTTAGGAAACAAAACAGATGAACATATAGGAAGGGGGAAAAAGGGAGAGAGGGAAAGGGAAGCAAACCATAAGAGACTCTTAAGGATAAAGAACAAACTGAATTGATGGAGGGAGGTGGGTAGGAGATGGGTATTAAGGAGGACACTTATTATGATGAGCACTAAGTGATGAATCACTAAGTTCTATTCCTGAAACCACTGTTATACTATATGTTAACTAACTAGAATTTAAATAAAAATTTTGAAAGAAAAAAAACTGTTTATAACATTAAAAAATAACTTAAAATAACTTTATGTGAGTTGTACCTCCAACTCAAGACACAGTGCAAATTATTCATTTAATTTAGCTCTTGATATTTAAAAACTGAGTTAAAATTATTACATAAAAATATAACAAATCTATAATACATGGTATATGCAGAAACATCAAAAAAAAAAAAAAAGAAAAAAGAAAGAAAAAAAAGTCCTACCATAAATTGTTTAGGGGAAAGAAAGGTAGAGCTACAAAAGAGAAATATATGTATCTATATAAAGTCATTAAGAACACACGCCACAGTTCAAACAATGGTCCTCTTCTGCCTAACACTTATCAAAATATCCAGTATCTTTCTTGTTTATTTGGTTATCCTCCCACCACTAGTTTATTAGCTTAGCAACTACAGAGACTTTGTCCTTTTCCATGCTGTATCCCCAATGCCTAGAACACTGCCTGGTACACAGTTAGGTTTCAATAAACCATTTATGTAATGAATAAATCAAAAAATTGTTTTCAGGTTCATTTTTCTATTCACCTTGATCCACCTTCCCCTGACTTACCATTAAGTTCCAGCTACACTGATCTTTCTGATTCAGGCTCTTTCCCCTTTTCAGACCTTTGCATCTGCTGTTATTTCTGACTAGAGTGTTCTTTCTCCTATTCTGTCCATGGCTTAGCTCCCACTCTTCCTTTAGTGAAATCTAGAAGTTATTCCCTCAGATAAACCTCTGATCACCCCACCTAAAGTAGGTGTTCTCTTTGAAAGTACTCCTTACAATGACACGCAATTATTTTATCAATTTACTTTTTGGGGGGTGCATCTTCCCACCAGGATGTCAGATCCATAGAGGCACATACTTATTCACCAAAGTTCCCTATGGTCCAGCAGAGCTCCTAGCACCACAGGAAATACTCAATACGAAGTTACCTTTAAGTGGATCAAGTATAGGTATTTTTTATCTTTTCTAACTTTTTGTATTATCTAAAATTTTACGTAAGCATAAATATAATCTGGGAGAAGTAAAGCAATTTGCATTTTGGAAAAAAGGATCTCCCATAGCCCTAAATAGCAGGAAGCTAGTTTTTAAATATGAAGACAAAGCAGAGAAAACAAATGGAAATAACATTTCTCATGAGGCAAAACAATAGAGACCCATAAAACAAAGCATCCCTGTTAAAAAAAAAAACTATAGAATATGATTTTCATAAAATTTTTTAAAAATATAAAGAAGTTTGCCATGTACAAAAGTTTAAATGTTTTTCTAATGCCCAGATAATCATACACAGAAGGAATAAAAACCAAAGGACCTTTGCTATAAGGGCAAAACATGTGTACTCACTGTTTTACATTTCAAAAGGTGACCTATAAATCTATACACACAGTAGAGTTGTAAGAAGTGATGCCCTCTCTCTAGAAGTTTTGCAAGGGTTTCCTCACTACCATACTTAGAGAACCCGGTGAGGAGTTAGGAGCAAAGGAGTTCGGTAAACCTGTAAGTACCATCCAACCTGTCTTGGTGGCCCCACCGAAGTTTCACTCTCTGAAGTCCCCTGAAGGTTAGACACCTAATCTTTCCCTTCTCCCAGTCTCGTCTGCACCCGGCGCTAAGGAGGACAGCCCGCTGGCCAGGTGGGGCGCCCTAGCAGCAGAGACGAGCAGAGCTGCGGGTGGCGGTCAGCCTCTCCCTCCTCACCTCATGGTGCATGGGGGAGGGGGCTGCACCTCTGCCCAGCCGGCCCGTCGGCCCCCTCCCGCCAGCGAAGGCCAGTGCGGTGGCCGGGGTTGCGCGGGGCGGCATCTTTTAAAAGTCAACGAGGGCCGCCAACCGCGAGCCGGCGGAGGGCAGGCGCAGACCCCAGAACCCCAGCCACAGAACCCGGTAGGGGGTTCGTGGGAGCTGCAATCTGGTTTGAGGGCTGGTCGAACAAGCAGAGTGCCCTTGGTCTTCCCCTTTCTCTGATGTCTCTCAACACCCTCCCTCAGGTGTTTGTTATTTTACAGTGAGTGCTCCAAACTTCAATTTCTTCAAGGATCTTGCCCACAGGCTCTCAGTAACGCTGTAATGACGACTGACTGCAAATCCCAGACCTAATCTGAAATCCACATCTTTTCACTACAGTGATCCCCAATTATTCTACATCAGTGCCCCTATAAAGCTTTACCATGATCCATATAAATTCACCAGCTACAGTTTCATGTGGCTTTGTTGTATAATTTACAAAAATAGAAGGTCTACTGAATATGATTTTGAGTGCTCCATAGATCCCCAGGAGATGCTGATATCAGCACTTGGGGTCAGATGAGGGTGCTCACCCACTAAGCCAGGCAAAAATAAAACTTTGGGGGGGCATGAAGTATTTGGCCTGACCCAAGGACATCTTTACTTTTGGCTCATGCTTTAACAAAGTTACTGAAGACATGTAACTGCATTTCCTGAACATATCTGCATTTGCTAGAGGAAAACCTATTCAGGAGATCCTAGAGAATCATTACCACTATTGTGTTGTACATACAGAAAACATACAGGAAAATCTTAACTCACCAAATTCACTTAAATTTATAAAGAATCATGTAGATTGATTATGTACTATTTAAAATAGCAAACTCACTTTGAGTGTTTAGTATATCCAAAGGGAGAGAAATTGCTTTTTTAAAAAACATTTCTGGAGGATTATATCCATTGTGTAAAATGAGATATACTCTTGTACTATGACTTTTTCATTTAACTGTGGCATACTTACTTTTGGATTTAATATTCAATTTCTGAAGATTGTTTTAACATCCTCAGAATCTAACCTGACAGTAAAAAGTATTTTTGTATATCAAAAAGATGTTTATAATCTTATATCTACCAAACTTTCTCTCTTGCTATGCTATATAAATTCTTTGGAGGCCATACTTTCATGTTCAAGTTATGCACCTTTTATTGGAACCATTTCAAAGTTTATATGGTGTCATTTTTAGACATCTGTATAAAGTAACTGACCTTTTTCTGGCTCTTTACCAAACTGGAATTACTAATTTGTGTTTTACTGTTTAAAAAAGATTTTATTTATTTGAGAGAGAAAGAGGGAGAGAGGGAGCACAAGCTGGGGAAAGGCAGAGGGAAAGGAAGAAGCAGACTCCCCACCAAGCAGGGAGCCCGGCATGGGGCTTGATCCCAGGAGACTGAGATCATGACCTGAGCTGAAGGCAGACCCTCAACCAAATGAACAACCCGGACACCCCTAATTTGTGCTTTAAATTAAACTATCAGCCTGCAATGAGATGGCTGCATTAAACTCACTACTATATTTTATTACAAGGACACTTAAGTAGTTTTGTACCTCTTAAAAGAAAATCCTAAGAATAAATTTTTCTCAGAGACAATTACATTTTAAAACCTGCTTTGGATTCTTTTGATTTACAGATGATGAAAGAGAAAGTGACCTAATCCATGCCATAACAAAGGTGACTTTTTTTTTTTTTTTTTACAGCTCACACCCCTAGAATATCCCAACCCAAAAGTCCTGGGCAAAAGAACAGGCCTGTTCACTAACAGTGGCTCACAGAGAAGTAGGGGATAACCACAGGGTAAAGCAGGTACTTCAACTGGTCAAACTAATCTCAGAAGTTAGGGTCTTAAATATTCTTCCAGCCAAGGAGGGAGCAGATGTACTCAAAGGTTCTAAACAGGGTTTATTTCACTATGCTAAGGAAGGTAGTGAGTCTTTATACAGAATATAAGCAACGGATTTAATTCTCCAATTTTCCTTCCCTTATTAAGGGAAAACAAAGTATGCTCCAGACACATTTCTTATGATAAAAGTAGTAATGTTAAAAAGAGAAGCCAAACTTAAAACAAAAACAAAAGGCCAATCGAGTTAATCAATAAAAATAAAACCTGTTACTTTTAGAATGAAATAATCTTTTAGCAAATATATTAAAAAGAGAAAAATTAAAAAACAGAAAAAGGAGACTATAACCACAAATACAGGGAAGACATTCCGAAAATTATAAAACATCATACACAACTTATACCAATTAATTTGAATACTATAAAAATATAAATTGCCAACACTGATCTAAACAAAAGAAACATCTAAATAAACCAATTATGATGAAAAAACTGAAAGAGTAGTCACAGTCCTACTCCTTCTCCCAAAAGACTAGTTCCAGAGTTTTATTGTCAAATTTCACTTCTCACTTAATCAGATTATCAAAAATCCACAAGTTTGGCAATGCATTCTGTTGGTGGAGCTGTGGGAAACAAAGTGAAGGGAAAAGCAAAAAAGAAAAGAAAAGAAAAGAAAAAAAACCAGGAAAAAATACATACTATGTAGATGATAAAAGACTGATTTAAACATTAAGATGGATAGATCAATAGAAATGGAAATTCACAGTTCAAGATGTATGAACAGCTAATAAACACATTTCAAAATACCTCCAGTTTACAGATTTAAGAAGCCAAACAATCCCCAGCAAGATAAAGATACACTGCATTGAAACAGCACAGAGCTAAAGACAGAGAGAAAAATACCAAAGTAGTCAGAGAAAAAAGAACTGAGACACAGCTGACCTCTCAGTGGCAATGGAAAAGACAAAGGAATGAGGGATGAGATCTGCAATGTGCTCAAAAACTGCCAACCTAAACTGCTATTTAGCAAAACATCTTCCATAAATGACAGTGAAATAAAGATACTTTCAGGTAAACAAAAGTGGAAAGAGTTCATCATCAAGCAATCCTTCAACAACAACAAAAAAGCCATCCCAAAGGACATGCTTTGAGCAGAAGGAAAATGGCCCTAGTTTGATGTTCTAAAAGATAAAAGAAGCAATAGAGAAAAGTAGTAAAAATGTGGGAAATGTAAATAAGCACTGACCGTAAAATACAACAATAATTCTAAACAGGCCCCCTTCTGTCCAGTAAGAATATTATTTAAAAATATTAAAACATATGATAACATATAAGTCATGCAGGGACTGAATGAAGTTAAACTTCTAAGGGTCTTGTATCATCTAAGAGGAAGGTAAAACTATTGCGTTTTTTGTTTGTTTTAGATTTTGAAAAGTCAAGGATGCGTATTTCTTTTTTTTTTTTTTAAGATTTTATTTATTTGACAGAGAGAGACACAGCGAGAGAGGGAACACAAGCAGGGGGAGTGGGAGAGGGAGAAGCAGCTTCCTGCGGAGCAGGGAGCCCGATGCGGGGCTCGATCCCAGGACCTGGGGAACATGACCTGAGCCGAAGGCAGACGCTTAACGGCTGAGCCACCCAGGCGCCCCAAGGATGCATATTTCTAAGAGAATTATAAAAAGGGGGGGAAAAGCATATTTTCCAAATTAGTACATGGGGAAAATGGAATGATAAAGATATTAAATCGATACTTAAAAAATAACAGAAGGGGGACGCTTGGGTGGCTCAGTCAGTTAAGCGTCTGCTTTCGGCTCAGGTCATGATCCCAGGGGCTTGGGATGGAATCCCGCATCAGGCTCCTTGCTCAGCAGGGAGCCTCCTTCCCCCCTGCCTGCCGCTCCCTCTGTTTGTGCGCTCGTGCTCTCTCTGATAAATAAACAAAATCTTTAAAAAAAATTAAAAAAACAAAAAGTAATAAAATATAACAGGAGCGGAAAGAAATATAAGATAGCCAGGGCAAATAGAAAGCACAAAATAAGAGTAATTACAGTGCGTGTGAACAGGCTAAATGTCCCAGCTGAAATGCTTTAAAACTGCATTAAAAAATTCCAACAGATGCTCTTTAAGAGACATCTAAACCATACAAGTGCATGAGTCTACAGCTATTTCAAAATAAATGAATTTAAAAAACACAAAAAGAAATGTATTAAAGAGAAAATCACAAAGCATAACTGATGAACTATAAGCAAGATGAATTAACAGTACAGAAGGGAGAAATATTCAATACCAAAACTGAAAAAAAGACAATTACACATGCTTCACACATTAAAGATAGCAAGAGGGCACTGTTAGCAACCACAAATATTAAAAATTCAGACAAAACAGAGACCTAGAAAAATCTAAGCAATACTGACAATTTTTTTCAAATCTTGATTAAATCATGTAACCACTAAAAAAAATTAAATCACTAGTCAAAAATTTGCCACCAAAAAAACTTCAGACCTAAGTGGATTCAATGGTAAATTCTACCACAACTGGTTATCTACATGAGAATAAAGTTAAATTATATCTATACTCCAAACTACCCATAATTAACAATTCCAAATTTTTAGACAAGAAATGAAAAATCTTTAAACAACTTCTGTTCATCAAAAAGCACCATGGAGAGAGAGAAAAGGTATTTGCAACCCATTTAACTATCTAAAGATGAGTACCAAGAGTATGTAAAGAAGTCCTATAGTCCAGGAACACCGGGGTTTCTCAGTGGGTTAAACATCTGCCTTCGGCTCAGGTCATAATCCCAGCGTCCCGAATCAGGCTCCTTGCTCAGCAGAGAGTCTGCTTCTCCCTCTGCCTGCTGTTCCCCCTGCTTGTTCTCTCTCTCTGACAAATAAATAAATAAAATCTTTAAAAAAAAAAGAGTCCTACAGTCCAATAACCCAATAAAGAACAGAAATGGACAAGGGATATGAACAGTACAAAGGGAGAAAAAAAAGGCCTCTAAACATAGGAAAAGATGCTCAAACTCAGTCATAATTATCTGTAAACTGATTTATCAAACTACCAAAGCACACAAGTTGAGCAATGCATCCTGTGAGGGGGGCTTTAGGAAAACAGTCACTGCAGTATATTGCAAGTAACCATGCAAAATCCTAAGAAAAAGCAGTTTGGCAATATTTCTCAAAATTTCAAAGGCATTTAACCTTTAACCCAGTAATCAGAGTTCTGGAATTAACAGTACTAGAAATACCTGCTCACATACAAAATGACAACTCTACATAATTACTCCAAGCACCATTATTTTTAACAGCAAAAGACCAGAAACTAATTATCTACTACAGACTAGTTAAATAAACTGGTACAGCCACACAATGAGAAATTGTTTTCCTATGCTGTAGAATAAGCATGCTACCTTTATATTGATTTGTATTTGTATGTATGTATATGTATGTATATACTGATTTCCTGGATATACTGTAAATGGAGGAAAAAAACGTAGCATAGCACAAATCAGATTAAGAGGAATATAAAAACAAACACTGGGGAATGAGTTGGATACATATAGGAAAGAAAAGATTTTTCTTTGTATGGTCTTTACAGATTTTTTAGTTGTTTAAATAAATTATTCTAGTAATTTTTTTAAGCGACAGGAAGAGTTCAACTTGTACATATAACATTTTTTTTAAAAATTCATACATATAAATAAAACAAGTACCCAATAGAAAAAGTGGCAAAAACATGACTAAACATTACACAGAAGAAAACAAACGTTCTACTTCTTTTATGTAATCACAGAAATGCAGTTGAAAGCCACAATAATATTTCATTTCCACCAGACCAGCAAAAAGTAAAAAGCTGAACAATGCCACACATGGAGAGAATGTGAAGCAATGAGAGGTTTCATTCAAAATTAGTGGTGTATAAATCACAACTACCATCTGGAAAAAGTTATACATTATCTAATGAAATTGAACATGCACATATCCTCCCAATGGGTCCAGCAATTCTACTACTAATATGCCCAAGCAAGAGTATCATATATATGCACTTGAGGATGAACAAGAACATTTTGGCAGCACTAATTGTAACAGCCCCATGTTGGAAATAACCAGGATGTTCATAAAGAATAAAACAGCTAATTATATAATCCAATTATAATATATTCTTAGAGTAGACCATTATACTTCAATGAAAATGAATGAATTATAACAGTGGTTCCCAAAGTGGCGATGGTGCTTAGGTGGGTTTTTATCTATACTGAAATGTGTCATCATCTGAGAGATCTACAGAACTCAGAGAACTAATATCTACTGCATGACCAATGTGTGGATGAAAGATCCCTTCAAAATGCAAGATAGACCAATGGGTTTTCACGTCACAGAATTTGAGAAGTTCACTGACACGGCTTCAAATTTTACACTGCAGTTAACCTTTAAAGAAACTGTTAGTTTTATTTTTCTTTGATATTCATCAAAACCTATCTTAAAAGTTTATAAAAACATTCCTCCCCTTTCTAAATACACAGATGAGTCTGGATTTTCTTCATATACTTTCAACCCAAACAACATATTGCAACACACTACAGAAGCAGACATGAAAGTGAGTCATTAAAGATATTTGTGAAAATGTAAAAACAATGCCCCTTGTCACTAATTTTTTTGGAAAAGTTTTTTCATTAAAATGTTATTTATATTAAGATGTAACACGTTCATTATTTTTTAGAGGTACCAATAAATACACCAATAAATGCCATACCTACCATATTTAAGATGAATCAGTTTTAGTATCTAATGACATAATCCCCATAAACGAAAGATCTTTAGGGTCCTCAATAGTTTTTAAAATCATAAAGGGAGTCATGAGACCAAAGTTTCTGAATTGCTGAACTACAGGCACATGCTTCACCAATGATGAATCTCAGAAACATAATGTTTAAGTAATTCACAGATAAAGCTCAAAAACAGGTGAAAGTAAACAAACAGGTTAATTAAAAAATATATGTATGTGATAAAACTGTACAGAAAGGTAAGGGAATAATTAACACAAAATTCAGGATGACCATGGTGATGGTGGCAGCAATACATTGCTTCTGGGGAGAGGACACAATAAAGCTTCTAAGGTACTTAGATGTCCTTTTAAGCCAGGTACACAGATACACTTAAAACAACAACAACAACAACAGTACATATAAATGGTATACTTCACAACAAAAACTTTAATAGAAGAAACAAAGGGACATACCTACTATCCTAGAAGGAAAAACTCAAAAGAATGTCTCTTCTCAAATTAATCTATAAATTCAATGCAATCACAAACAATATCCCAACATGATTTTCTATAGAACTTGGAAAGATGGTTCTAAACATCATCTGGAAGAAAAATGCAAAAAATGCTCAAAGCTTTTTTTCAAAATAAAGTAATAAGATATATTATAAAGGTACAATAATTAAAACGGTGTGGTAATAGGTAAATGGGTCAAAGAAGAGTTCAGAACCCAATTAAAAAAAAAAAAAAAAAGCGAGGGATATGACCCAGCCAAGATGTTTCTTTTTTTATCACCCAGAGGATAAAATTAAAATGAGAAATTACTTTCAGTTATTAGAAAAATTATGTTAAAGAAATACTGTTATCATCCAGTGCTGGCTAGCAGGCAGATAAAGCATACCTTCTGAGAGTGGACTTTAATATATTAAAGGGTATGATATTTGAGGACAATTTCACAGCATTATTATCCAGCATTCCCATGGGGAATCAACTCTGCAGAAATACTATCATTGTTATAGAGGAAAACTTGAAAATAAATATCCAGCAAAAATGAAAGACTCATTTGATAAAGATACCATACCTACTTAATCATTCTAAGCAGATATCATACTACATTTGTTAAACACTATGTCTCAGGCAAGTTTTTAGGCACTCTGGGGATTTTAATTCATTTAAGCAACTATAGAGTACAGGAGATGCTTATAATACAGTTCTTTTTAAAGAGAACTGGTTATCTTTGGGTCAATGTCCTGAAAACCCCACATTTTAAACACTGTTCTTGGTCTTTCCTAAAAGAATTATGTACACTCTGTCACTTTTTACTTCTCTCTCGTCTGGGTTATTTACTGGTGTGCTGAACATACTGCATAGTGCTCTCCAGTTCTGGAAGACAGTTTTTCAACAGAAAATATTCTTACACTGTAAAAGAGTATCTGTTTTGTTATAAATCTCCTGAGTAGGCTTACCAATCTCAGATCCTATAAATTTACATACACACCCTTTTTCCCTTCTAAAAGAGCTTCTTCAGGAAAACACCATGGGCCCTTTGATCACTAATGTTAGAATAACATCAAATACTCGCTCAACACTTAAGTTTACAAAAAATATCCGTTCATAAACCCTACCATTTCTAACTACCTTACAGGGAAAACAAAGGTAAGACAGGTGTATTTACATTTTTGGATTTCAAATAGGCAAGTACTAAATGAAACTAGAGGATTTTCCAAGTGTCTTCCTCAAGTTTTGAGGTTAACCTGCCATGTTCCCCTACAACCTGCTGCTTGGTGCCACCTTCGGATAAACTGCTGGGCTGCATGGACCAACTTAACTACGGCATTCCTTGGGCACTACTTGAGCTTTCTGCTACATGACCCTCCCTAGGGAAAGACCCTTTCCTTCCAGAACTACTTTAAAAGAGAAAAGGTCATGCACTGCCGTGGATTCACGACACAGAGACTTGAGATGCAGACTTCATACAGAAGCCTTTACAAACTGTTTAACAGCTAGGCCAGAGCAAATGAGCAAAGCTTGAAGTAAGTATTGTGGCTTGTATGAGGATGAAGCTGTCCTCTGACAAGCAACTCAAAGGCAGTGCTTCAACAGTTCTGGACGTCCTGCCTCAAAGGGCAAGGATGGGTTCCGAAGCTCTATACGAACGTGTCAAATACCGACGTCGCAGAATCAAGTCAGGGTGGAAGCGTTAGCCATGTTGAGAATGGCCACAGGTTATAACAGGTCGACTCATCCAAACAGCAGCACAGCAAAAACAATTCTGAAAACCACCGCCCCCCTCCCGCCCCTTCACCCCGAGAGCAGAGCAAACAGGCAAGAGACCGTTAGTCACGCAACATCCAAGGAAAGCATGCAGTGTCCTTCCGAATTTAAACAATTTTGTGCATGACAGCAGCGAAGACCCCAGCAGACAACGACAAAAGCCCAAGCAGCTACGCCGCGCACTCAGCCTTGGAGGCGGGGGCTGCTCCTTTCCTCCCTCCAGGTGCACAAACAGAAGCGCCCACCGCGGGAAGGTTTACCTGTCTCCCGGGCGGCCGCCGCCCCCGAGGACTTGAGGTTACTGTTCAATTTCTTCCCCATGCTTAGGGGCGTCCGCTTCTCCCCACATGCACTTCCTCTCTCTCAGTCCCCGCGGCCAAACGTGACAGGTACGTCCGGACCCTAGTAGTCACCCGCCGCGCTCTGCCCTCTCCCCGACCAGGGAGCCCTCGAGGCGCCTTCGCGACTCTTCGCTCCCGGGGTCTCCAGCGGGAGCCCTCGGCACTGTCTGCACCGACTCTTCAGGGACGCGCAGGACCCTCCACGTCGCAGCCTGGGCTTCCTCTCCGCCCTGGTGCCGGCAGCGCCCGCAGCGCGGCCCGGGCAGTGCCCGGCGGCCCCGAGACGCCGGCCCTGGGCACGCGGGCCTGGCGCCCAGGCTCCCAGCCCGCAGGCACCACCGCGCTCGTAAGCCAAAAGTCGTTCTTCTCCCGCAGGGTCATAGGAAGGAACGCTCCGCGAGACGCGCCCCGGCCTGAGAGAACATGTCGATTACCTGAGGTACGGCGGCAGGAAACCGGAAGTAAAACCTCTGGCCTCGGGAAAAGGAGAGGTTGGGGGGGGTGGGGAAAGAGAAAGTGAAAACTGAACCGTGGCGAACGGCGGGAGCCAATCACTGAGGAGAAGCCAATGCGCAGGCGCGGACTGCGGCCGGCGTCCACGCGGCGCTCGCCTCTCTCCTGTGCGCAGGCGCAAGACTGCAGCGCGTCCTGGGATTGGAGGATGGAGTCTGGCGTGCGCAGCTGAGGGCGGGGCGAAGCAAAGCCTCGTGTCTCCAGGGGTTCGTGCGTGGCCGGATGCGGAAGACGTGCAGGGGAAGATGTCCGGCAGCCGTGACGTGTCTGCGTGGGTTCTAGCAGCTGGCTCGCTCGGGGCTGTGGTGTTTGTCTCCCATTATGTCTTCTGAGGTTGTGGTGGTGACACTTGTCTTGCCCCAAAGTGACATTAATAAAATCTTTTTAGTAAATTCTTTAAAAATAACCTTAAAAGAGTGTTAACCTTAAAAATAGAACTGCCAGTAATGTTACCAGACTTGCTTATAAACAGAGGAACTGTAGTTAAAGACATGCAGAGTATACTGATCCACAGGCAAGCCCAAAGAAAAAAGGGGGAAAGTGTCCTTTTATAGAGCAAAGGAGGAAGTTGGGAGAGGTTGTGACAATTCATTGGAGGAGAGCCAGAGTTCAGGGTTGTGGTGGCTTCTCATTGGCTGGGTTGTTACCAGCAAGGAGAAAAATCTTCCTGCTGGGGTATATAAAGTAAGCTTCCAGGACTGGTGCTTACTGAACACCCTTCATTGCTTCTTGACTCCATTTTGAATTTTTTTTTTTTCATTTTCACACATGTAATATTTAACTGTTCATTCCCTAGGAAAACACCTCTAGAAGTTTATAATCTATGCAGAGAGAGCTAAGGGACCACATATGGCATTAATTCTACAAATGAGAGTTTAAGTATTGTAGACACTTACCATGAGCCAGGCATGTACCACATGCTGGGAATGGAGGATTTATTCATTCAGTAGCAGCTTAGTTTACTCTGGCTAGCTACTAAAGTAAGCACTAGGATTACAGTTGTGAACAAGCCAGACAAGCCCCCTGCACGTAATAGAACTTACTCTAGAAATGGGTACCAAACACTAACAAGTAAACCACCACAACAATAAAAATAGAATTTCATTTAACAATACAGCTGTGAAAGCAAGCTGGAAATGCTGGAGAATGGGGTTGGAGGCTGGAGGCCAGGGGCAGAAGAGACAGAGCTGCCAGATCTCACTGAATAAGGGACATTTGAAGTCAAATCTCAATAGTAAAAGCAGACCAAACCAGTCCTTGGAAGATGTGGAGGAAGAGCTTTCCAAGCAGAAGGCAAAGCAAGTGAAAAGTCCCTAGAAGTGAAACTAGGTGTGTTCAAAAACTGAAGAGGGTTGGGTGTAGAAACAAAATATTACTTATTTTTAAAGCACACAAAACCAAAATGTACAACTCCCTGATTTATCACAAAGGAAATATTCATGAAATGACCATCATGGTCAAGAAATAGAACATTGCCAAAACTCCAGAAGTGTGTCAACTCCCAATCAGTACCTACCCACTTTCCCTACCCTGATACCTAATCACAAATCTAACTTCCTTGGTAATCTCTCCCTTACCTTTCTTATTAGGTTTGCTGCCTAAACATGCATCCTTAAACTTCACCATTTAGTTTTGCTTGTGGTTTGAATTTCATATAAATTGAATAATTTTGTGCCTAGTTTCTTCGGAGTAACATTGTTAGACATGTTTTCATGGGTACTTTTTCATTTTCATTGCTGTATATGTAGATGTGACTATAGCACATTTTCTTTATCCATTCTACTATGGTTTTTTGTTTGTTTGTTTTTGTTTTTTAATGTAGGTACCATGCCAACATGGGCCTTGAACTCATGACCCTGAGATTAAGAGTTGCATGCTCGGGGTGCCTCCTTTGGCTAAGTGTCTGCCTTCGGCTCAGGTCATAATCCCAGGGTCCTGAGATCGAGCCCTGTGTCCGGCTCCATGCTCGGTGGAGAGTCTGCTTCTCCCTCTGCCCCTTCCCCCTCAAATAAATAAATAAAATCTTAAAAAAAAAAAAAAAGTTGCATGCTCTACTGACTGAGCCAGCCAGGCACTGTCCATTGTAATGTTGATAGACATTTGGATTGTTGCCAGTTCTTGGCTATTAGGAAAATTCTGCCTGAACATGCTTATTCATGTCTTTTGGTATTCATGTGCATCATTTCTATTGGGTGTATACCACACTGGACATGATAATTTGGAATTGTTTCAGCAAGTATTTATTCTCTCCCCATTCCGCTGTTGGCCAAATTTACTTCTCTATTCCATTGATATTGCTCTTGGTTGGTCATGTGAATATTTTTGACTGATAGAATATTAGCAGACATGATAGGAGCAGGAATCTTAAGTATTCATATGTAGATCATTTGACTCTTGAGTTCAGATGCTGTGCACAAGGAGACCATGTCTCAAATAGCTGTGCTCCTTCAGCGTGGGCCTTCAGAACAAACATATGTGGAGAAGATGTGAATCCAACCTGTGGCATAAACCCACCTTAGATTCACAGAATGTCAGACCTCCTGAAGATTGATGAGCATGAGAATTAATGCTGTTGTCCTAAGCCACTGAATTTGAGGTGGTTTATTATGCAGCATTATTGTGGCAGTAAAAAAGACATAAGTTCAACTTCAATAGATAATGTCAAATTTTTTGCAAATTGGTTTTACCAAGTTACATTCCCACAAGCAACATATGAGAATTCTAGTTGCCCTACATTTTTGGCAACACTTTCTTAGTCACTCTGGAGAGTGTGTTATGGTTTGAATTTGCATGACCTCCAACTTTGTTCTTTTTCATATATGTTTTGGATGTTCTAAGTCTTTTGAATTTTCACATAAATTTTAGAATTAACTTATTTTCTATCTAAAAAATTGCTAGGATTTTGTTTGGGCTTGTGTTGAAAATATATATCAATTTGGGGAGAAATACCATCTTAATATTCCATCTTCAAATTCATGAACATGATATTTCTACTTAAGTCTTTTAAAATTTTTCTGGGCAATATTTAAAGCTTTAAGTGTACAGGTATTATGCACATTGTTATATTTATCTCTTTATATTTTTGATGGTATTTAAAAATTCAATTTACAATGGCTTGTTGCTGATACATACCATGTTAGCTTTTTACCAGCAACTTGCTGAACTCACTTATTAGATCTGATAGCTATTAGTGTGTATAGGTATATTCTTTAAGATTTTCTAAGACCGGGGCACCTGGGTGGCTCAGTTGTTAGGCATCTGCCTTCAGCTCGGGTCATGATCCCAGGGCCCTGGGATTGAGCTCCATGTCGAGCTCTTTGCTCAGTGGGAAGCCTGCTTCTCCCTCTCCCACTCCCCCTGCTTGTGTTCCCTCTCTCACTGTCTCTCTCTCTGTGTCAAAATAAATAAATAAAATCATTTTTTAAAAAAAGATTTTTCTAAAACCAACATACTGACTGCAAATAAAAATACTTTTCTTTGTTTCCAATCTGTATTTTCCTTATTACATTAATGCTTCTAATGCAGTGATGAATAGAAGAAGTGAGAACAAACATCTTTATATATCATCTTTATATATTGTTACACATCATAGTAACAATGCTGAAACTCAAAGACAGGGACAAAATTTTGAAAGCAGCAGTAGAAAAAGTACTTGCCACTTAAAAGTGACACCCAATAAGATTAAAAGCTTACTTAGCAGCGATCTTAGAGGAAAGGCACTCAGTTTTCGATCATTAAGTATAATGCTGGCTTTTGTGTTTCAGGTCCTTCGTTAGGCTGAGGATTTTCCCTTCTATTCCTAGTTTTTGAGAGCTTTTATCACAAAAAGTGCTGAATTTTGTCTGCATCTATTGGAGATTATATAGTTTTCTTTTATAGCCTATTAATTTGGTGAATTACATTAATTGATTTTCAAATTTAAGTCAACCTTGAATTCCTGCCAATTTAATCCTTTTTATATATTACTGGACATGAATTGAAGATATTTTGTTAAGAATTTTGGCATTTACATTCATGAGGGATATTGGTCTATAGATTTTACTTTTCTTGTAATATCTTAGTTTTATTATCAGTTAATTCTAGCCTTACAGAATTAGTTGATAAGTGTTCCTCTTTTAAATTCCATCCAAAATACTTTGATTAAAATTGCTAATATTTCTTGCAAAAATGTTTAATAGAATTAACCAGTGAAAGTCATCAGGGTCTGTGTTTTTTTTTTTTTTATAGAAAGGTCTTTAAGTACAATTTTTTTTTACTATTAATATAGAGTTATTAAGATTATCTATTTCAGGGGCACCTGAGTGGCTCAGTCGGTTTGGCATCTGCCTTTGGCTCAGGTTATGATCCTGGGGTCCTGGGATCAAGTCTACATTGAGCTCCATGCTCAGCAGGGAGTCTGCTTCTCCCTCTGCCCCTCTCCCCTGCTCATGCTCTCTCTTTCTCTCTCTCTCACTCAAATAAATAAAATCTTTAAAAAAAAATCTATTTCAGAGGGAGATAGCTCTACCAATATGACTGTCATTCCAGGATGACTGTTGGCATACCCAAAGCTATGCCTCCCTAAGAAGGAATAACAGGAGCTTCACACTGTGTGTATGGGGAAATAGATATCACTAAAATAATCCAGCAAGTCACTAAACAAATAAGCAAATAATAGTAACAAGACCCAAAGGGAGGAGGAGGAAAGACCAATACACAGAATTGAGGAAACTTACTATCTAAAATGTAGCAGTTTTCAACCAAAAATTATGAGGTGTGAAAAGAAACAGGGAAGTATGACCTAGACACTGAGAAAAAAACAAGCAACAGAAACTTCTATGAGATTGACTAATGTTGGATTTAAGAGAGACTTCAAGTAGCCATTATAAATATGTTCAAGAAACTAAAGGAAAATATGATAAAAGAAAGAGATATGATGACAATGTCATGTCAGATAGAGAATATCACTAAAGAGAAATTATTTTAAAAGAGCCAAATGTGGAGTTGGGGAAGCCTGGGTGACTCAGTTGGTTAAGCGTCTGCCTTCAGCTCAGGTTGTGATCCTGGGGACCTGGGATTGAGTCCCACATCGGGCTCCCTGCTCGGCAGGGAGCCTGCTTCTCCCTCTGCCTCTGTTACTCCCCCTGCTTGTGCTCTCTAACAAATAAATAAATAAAATTTAAAAAAAAGAAAATGTGGAGTTGACAAGTGCAATAACTGAAAAAACACTAGATGGGCTCAACAAATTTGAACTGGAGGAAGAATTAGCAAATTTGAAGATAGATCAATAGACACTATGTAAGCTGAAAAACAGAGAAAAAGAATGGAGAAAAATGTTAAACCTCACAGAAATGTGGGAGAACATCAATATATGTGTGATGGGAGGACCAGGAGAGAGAAAGAAAGAAGAAAAAAATATTTGAAGAAACAATGGTTGAAAACTCCCCACATTTATAAAACAACAATAATATACACATCCAGGAAGCTCAATGGACTCCAAGTGGGATGAATTCAAAGAGATTTGCAAACGTACACATCATAGTAACAATGCTGAAACTCAAAGACAGGGACAAAATTTTGAAAGCAGCAGTATAAAAAGTACTTGCCACTTAAAAGTGACACCCAATAAGATTAAAAGCTTACTTAGCAGCGATAATGGAATCTAGAAGGCAGTGGGATGACATATTCAAAGTGCTCAAGGGAAAAAACTGTCAACCAAGAATCATATCCAGTACATCTGTCAAAATGAAGGTGAATAAAAGACTGTCCCACTCTCTCTATCTCTCTGTCAAATAAATAAATAAAAAATCTTTAAAATGAAATAAAATAAAATAAACGACTGTCCCAGGTTGGGGTGCCTGGGTGGCTCAGTCGGTTAAGCGTCTGCCTTCAGCTCAGGTCATGATCCCGGGGTCCTGGGATTGAGCCCCTCATCGGGCTCCCCACTCCGTGGGAAGCCAGCTCCCTCTCCCACTCCCCCTACTTGTGTTCCCTTTCTCGCTGTGTCTCTCTCTGTCAAATCAATAAATAAAATCTTAAAAAAAAAAAAAAGACTATCCCAGGTAAACAAAAACTGAAATATGTTGTAGGCAGATCTGCCTTACAAAAAATATAAAGAAGTTCTTCAGGCTGAAACCAAGTGACCCCAGATGGTAATATGAATCCATGTGAAAAAAACAGAGAACACTGGTAAGGTTAATTATGTAATGATACAAAAAAGTATAAGTGCATGTTTTCTCCTTTATTCTAATTAATTTTAAAAGCCATGAAATAATATGTATACAATATTGGATTTATTGGGTTTATAACATAGAAATGTAATATATATACATATATATATAATTTCTACTAGCAGAAATAATATACATATACTATTTCTGCTAATAAAAGCATGAAGCAGGTAGGTGGGAGCAAAGCTGTATTTGGCTAAGGAAATGACAATGGATAGTAAAGTAATAATTATAACAATAGACTGTTGGGCTTTAACATTAATAACAATATACCACAAAAGAGGGGAGAAAGGATTAGAGCTATATTGCCACAGCATTTCTACACATCATTGGAATTAAGCTAGTATAAATCTGATCTGATTCTAATAAGATGTATATGGCAAACTCTAGAGCAACCATTAAAAAAATAAGTAAAATTAAAGAAATAAAATTATACAATAGAAAACATTCACTTAATGCAAATGAAAGCAGTAAAGGAGGAACAGAGGAACTTATAAGACACGAGACATAGAAAACAAAAAAATAAAATGTGAGACATATGTCCAGCTGTATCAATAATAACATGGGAATGGATTAAACAATCCAGTCAAAATGCAGAGATCAGTAAAATGGATTAAAAATGATCCAGCTATAAGCTGTCTGGATGCACTTTGGATTTAAAGATATAAATACATTGAAAGTAAAAGGATTCAGATATATCATGAAGATAGCATCCATAAGAAAGCTGAAATGGCTGTATTAAGATAATATACTTTAAAACAAAAAAAGTTACTAGAACTAAAGAGGAAAATTTTGTAATGATAAAAGGGTCAATCTCTAAGGAAAATATAATATAAATAGATATGCACCTAATAAGAAAACTATAAAATACATGAAGCAAAAATTGCAGAAATGAAGGGAGAAATAGACAATAATAGTTGGAGACCTCAATACTCCACTTTTGATAATGGATAGAATAAATAAAGACAACAGTAGAAGACTTGAACAACATTACAAGCCAACTAGACCTAATGAACTTTTGTAGAACACTCAACAACAGCATATAAATTCTTCTCAAGTGCATGTGGAACATTATACGGAATAGACAATATATTAGGTCATAAAACAAACATTAAATTTAATGTGTTTCTCTGAACACAGTGGAATGAAATTAGCAATCAATAGCCAGAAAAAAAATTAGGAAACTTATAAAAATGTGGAAATTAATACACACCTAAGTAGCCAATGGATTTAAGAATAAATCAAAAGGGAATTAAAAGACATATTTTGAGTAGAGTGAAAATTAAGACACTAAATGCCAAAACCTATGGGATGCAGTTAAAGAAATACTTAGAGGGAAATTTATACCTGTAAATGCCTATATTAAGAAATAAAATCTCAAATCAATAATCTAACTTCCACCTTAAGAGACTCACAAAAGAAGAGCAAACTAAACCTAAAACAAACCTAAAACAGTAAGATAGAAATAATAAAAATTCTCTCAGAAATTAAGGAAATAGTGTGTGTATAACTTTTTTTTACACTGCTCTCAAGTCCCAGGCTATCAAAAGGAAATGGAAAATCTGGTCACATTCACCACTTTTCTGATGTAAAGTTATACACACACATATATTTATAAGTACAAATATATATATAATACATGATATACATATTATCATAAATATACTTACACACAAATATAAATGTATATGTGTGTATAAACTGACATTTGTATTATTCATAGCTCAAAACCTTTAAAAACAGTAGCACTAAAAAAAAAACAGTAGCACTAAAAAAATCATAAAGTAAGAACAGTGAAAATTAGCATTTACTTGCAGAAAGAATAATATTAGATTTTTTTTTTTAAGATTTATTTTAGGGGCACATGTGTGGCTCAGTTGGTTAAATGTCTGCTTTGGCTCAGGTCATGATCCCAGGGTCCTTGGACTGAGCCCCACTTCGGGCTCCCTGCTCAGTGGGAAGTCTGCTTTTCCCTCTCCTTCTGCCCCTCCCCCCCGCTTGTGCTTTCTCTCTCGCTCACTCTTCTGCTTAAATAAAATCTTTAAAAAAAAAAGATTTTAGAGAGAGAAAGCGTCTGAGAGTGGGGGAGGGGCAGAGGGAGAGGGGGAGAGAGAATCTCAAGCAGACTCCCCACTGATGGTGGGGCTCAATCTCACGACCTTGAGATCATTACCTGAGCTGAAATTAAGAGTCAGATGCTTAACCGACTGCGTCACCCAGATGCCCCTAGATATTCTTTCTTTGGTTACTCTCATTTGGAAATGACTTTGAAAGAAGTTGCTTAGTATTACTTATGATTATTTTTCTAACAAGAGTCAGAATTATTTTGTATGCTTTAGAAGGATTTTTGAGAGCTGACTCTGCTTACCTTTTCATCCTCATAATCATACTTATATCTGTTTTGCTTAGATGTCTGGCTATAGCCTTATTTTGTCCTTTCATTTGGGATAAATTCCTCTGTCTTCTCATTTTGTCTGTCTCTGCCTTCTTCTCTGTGTTAGAAAAGCCATTTACGTCTCCTGCTCCTGAAAGCAATGGCCTTATGAAGAAGACGTCATATAGTATCCGGTGTCTGGTGCTTGAGGGAATGTCTCCAGTGTGTATTGTGTGCAGTCGGCTGTTGTGTTCTGGCAGCTCAGTCCTTCAGGTCAGTCTTCTGCAGAGTCTCTCCTTGCCTACGGTGGGCAGTGTTTTGGTCCCTGGCCTGAATGTGGTGAGTTTTAACTAGGTGTGTTTTGGTCTGCTTGTTAAATGAGATGTGTCACTACCTCCACCAGAACTGAGGGCCTGCAAAACTCTCTGATCAGGAGATGTGGTGTGTGCAGGGGTTTGTGTTGGTCTTCTGGAGGAGGGGTCTGCTGCACTGGCACTGAGGCAAGCTTGACTTGAGAGGTACAGTCCCACCAGAGCACTGGGAGTGGGGCTTGGTGTAAGCAAGTTAGACAGCTAGTATCAGTGCTGCGCTGCTTCCCTCCCACAGGTGTTTATGTTGAGGGGCTGGGGGGCGGGGGCGGGGAGAGAATGGTGCCAGCCAGCTCCTTTGTTCCCAGAAGGGTCTCTCTTTGTTCTCAGGTACATGCTCAGAGAAGAGCAAATACTCTCCCTGCTGTGTGCCCTGCGCGCTCTTCAGATTGCTGTTTCCACACTGTCTGCCCCTGCGTTGTTTGCCTGCCTTCTCTCCAGGAGCATCACAGTACCTCTGAGATCTATGCCCCGCCAAGCTTGCTGACCTTTAGAACTCCAGGCTTTAAGCCTCACTCATGAAATTTGGCCTTTCTCATTTTCCAAGCCAGTGGTTATGGGGAAATGTTCTGTGCATTCCCCTGTATGTCCCACTCTCTCTCTCTCACTGTTCTCTGCAATCATGGCTCCCTTCCCTCTGCAGCAGCCAGGAATCTTTTTCTCTCCCAAGCCTCATTTCCATACTTCCTACCTTTTTTGATGTGGTCTCTTCTCTCTCTTTAGTTGTGGAGTTTGTTCTTCCAGTCTTCAGGATGATTTCTGGGGTATTTAGGATGGTTTGATAGTTATCTAGTTGTATTCATCAGACGAGGTAAGCCTAGGGTCTTCTTACTCTGTCATCTCCCTGTCTCTCCCCAAAGAGGCACACTCTTATTAGGAGATTCAACATGTGTCCTCTACATTGCAAGCTAAAGCTGCCACCATGACATTTTGGCCTCTTATAGCCAGAGAACAGCAGGTGAGAAGAAGAGTCATTATCTTGACAGTGGCAATTGACACAGATCAGCAGGAGGAGGTAGGGCTGTTTTTACACACAGGAATACCTTTTAGTCCAGGAGCCAGTTGGGTGTGTCTTGGTCCTCCCATGCCCTATTATAACTGTGAATGAACAAACACAGCAATTCCAATGTATGAAATGATTACTATGGATGCAGACCACTCAAGAATCAAGGTTGAGTCACATCACCAAGGGAGCCATAAGGACCTATTGAGATGATAGCGGACAGTGAGGGATGACAGACACTTAAAATGGATAGTAGAGGAGGAAAAAGATGAGACTAACTGCATAGACAGAGGTTGCAGTGTATCCTATAAATTTTCTAAGTTCCCCTTGAGCAGCCCCGATAACAATGGAGGAACTGATCCCCAAATATGTGTTGAGAAATGGATCTGTGTGGTGCAAGGGTTAGACTGTGGTAGCAATAGAAGTGATCTCTTCAAGAGAACCTGCTGTGGAAGCATAGTTGACTCATGGACTCCAACTGCCAACCCACTGGACCCCATCATGGCATTCAAGCTTCCTCCAGGATGCTCCTAGATAGTTACAGAGCACGTCAGGATTACTAGTGCCAGCCCATTTCTACCTGACTCTTACAGTGGGTAACTTTTGCTCAGGGACTCTCCATCAGCCTGGTCAAGACTTTTTCAGGCCTGAGCTGCCACCTGAGAATCCTTATATTAAAATCTTCCTTATCTTTTTTTCAGTTATTAGACTTATAGCTACATCTGTAGGTTCTCCCTGCCTATCCCTGTGCTCGCCCCTTTTATCTTTTATGGAATTTTCCCTAATCTCTTGAACATTTATCCCATCTTGGTATCTGCTGTGTAGAGGACCCAAACTGGAACACTCTTCAATAAATATTTTAGACTCCTAACCCTAACTAATTTTAGCATCTGCTTCCCAGAGAACCCAACCAGTACACTTGTGGAGCTTATTAGAAATGCAAATGCTGCTGGGGCACCTGGGTGGCTCAGTCAGTTAAGCATCTGACTCTTGGTTTCAGGCCATGTCATGATCTCAGGGTCCTGGGATCGAGCCATGAACTGGGCTTAGCACGGAGTCTGCTGGAGATTATCTCTCTCTCCCTCTCCCTCTGCTCCTCCCCCTGATTGCATGTTCTCTCTCTCTCTCAAATAAATAAATAAAATATTTTTTAAAAATAGAGAAAGAAATGCAAATGCTGGACCACAACTCTGGGGTACTTATTTTTAACTAGGTAAGAGTCAGGAACTGATCTTTCTTATTGGCATTTCAGGTGCTTCTGTTGCAGTTGAGATTTGATGAGACACTACCCTGTTATCAACAGTAATGACTCCAAACCAGTATAAGACCATCAAGCCAATTTAAGAGCACTAAAATTGATTTTTATTAACAACAGCAATACAAAGGCAATTTGAGCCAAAAGAGCACATGCTATAATATTAAAAGAAAGAGCAAAACTTTTAAGGGCTAAAGATGAAATGAGAACATTGATGGCATTTATATAGAGTAGAATTACTGCTATAAAGTGGGGGTTGGCAAACTATGCCCACAGGCCAAATCTAGCTTGCTACCTTTTAAAATAAAGTTTTGTTGGGACTCCATTACTACATTTGTTTTTGTATTGAGTATGGATGCCTTTGTACTTCAAGAACAGGGTTGAGTTTTTGCAATGGTAATTGTCTCACAAAGCCTAAAGTATTTACCATCTGACTTTTTACACAAAAATTTTGTCAACATTTGCCATGAAGTAAAGACTTGGAGAGAATGAAGTAAACCTAGTGAACCTAGTGAACACTCTGGAGACAGACTAGCTAAATTCAAGTTTCAATTCTGGCACTCACCAGCTGAGCAGATAGTTTAAGCTCTCTATGCTTAAGTATTCTTTTTTTTTATTATTAAGATTTTATTTATTTGACAGAGAGAGTACAAGCAGGGGGAGCAGCAGGCAGAGGGAGAGGGAGAAGCAGGCTCCCTGCCTAGCAGGGAGCCTGATGTGGGGCTTGATCCTAGGACCCTGAGCTGACTTGAGCCGAAGGCAGACACTTAACCCACTGAGCCACCCAGGTGCCCCTTAAGTATTCTTATTTATGAAATGGAGATAGTACGAGAACCTACCTCATAGAGGTAATACAATAATCAAATATGATTGTGTATTGTATAAATATCAAATATGATTGCATACTGGTTGGTATACAGTAAAGTTTTTTTTTTTTCTTTATTTATTTTAATGGATGGATCGGGCTGAAAACTCCTAGACCAACTGATGAAATTAATTATCATACAAAGAGGAAAATGCATATATTAGAAACTTCCTGATTTAATGCAATAGGAATTTTCCAATCTGTGAAGTATTCATACAAAAAGACCTGATCTAATTAAACATCTGAGGTATAGATCCAGCTTTCAGTGTATAGGAACTACAAAGAACAGAGGAACATGTTAAATGACACCATAGAGATGTAAGCAGCAAAATCTAGAATGCGGAAAATTCTATACTTAAAAAAACTAGTTTCTTTTTAAAGTACATTACAAAAGGGAAAATAAGATGAGGAAACCTAGTTCAAGAGAGACTTAAGTAGTATATCAGCAATGTACTGACCTTGTTTACTTTCCAATTAAAACAAATAGTAAAACATTTTTTGGAGACAATATAGAAAACTAGAATACTAATTAGAGTTTAATACGAAAGAATTAATATATTTTACATGAGGATAATGGCATTGGGTTTATATTTTAAAAATCCTTGTATTTCAGAGATATGTCCTAAAATATTTAAAGATTAAATATTATATTGTTTTGGATGTGCTTCAAAATAATCCAGTGGCATAAGGAATTGGCAAATTATAGACAAAAGAAGTTTAGCAATGCATTAATACTAGTTAAAGCTAAAAATACCAAAGGCAGCATTTTTCTTTCTGACTATGATGGAGTAATGGTACCAGTATAGTCTTCCTACTATAAAATTCTGGAAAACTGGAGAAAATATATGAATAAACAACTATTTCAGACTTTGGACAACAGACAATTCAAGACCTCAATTCCTGAAAAAAGTGAAAATGCAAGTTCTATAATTGTTCTCGTTTTCTGAATGAATACATTTATTGCACCCTGGACATGAAGGAGAACTTCACATAGAATTATGGTATTCTTGAACTGAGGAAACAAATTTCAGCTTCAAGAGGTTAACATGGTTTGAATTTTGGGGACAGCACACAGGAGGAGAAAGTATTCAGAGAATTCCAGAAATCTTTATAGGGATTCCCTTGAGTCTCTGACAGAATACTAAACTGCACATAGATAGGGAGAGTCTAAGAGGTCAGGAGAAGAAAAACTTCCAGAGAAAGACTACTGGGAGCTACAGAACTACCAAGCACCAGGGGTGGCTGGGTGACTTAGTTGTTAAGTGGCTGACTCCTGATTTTGGCTCAGGTCATGATCTCAGGGTCCTGGGATGGAGGCCTACATCAGGCTCTGCCCTTAGCAGGGAGTCTGCATGATATTCTCGCTCTTCCCCTACTTTTGCCCCTCCCCTCACTCTCTCAAATAAATAAATCAATCTTTAAAAAAAAAAAAAAAGAAAGAAACCTACAAAGTACCAGAGCTCACACAGGCTTGGGAAACATTTGAGTTCTGACCTACCAGAGTGGAAGGACCTTGTTGAACACCAGGGGCATCCAGTAGAAATTAATAAAAGCCATGCTTTAGTAGGGATAAACTAGCCCTAAAGGAAAGGTACTGCAGACAAGTCCTAACAAAGTTAAGAGAAGACATGAATGAATCAAACCAATCTGCAAGTAAACTAACTGCCTGCTGGAACAAAATTCAATGTTCTTTGAAGACAACACAATCCAAACACTCCATGATGTAAAAGTCATAATATTCTGCCTTCAATAACCACGGACATAGAACAGAGCAGAAAAAGTGTGTCCTATAATGAGGAGAAAGAAACTAGTCAATAGAAACATTCAGAAATGACAGAGACATTGGCTTTGGCAGATAAATATTTTTAAATTGCTGTTATAAATATGTTCAAAAATTAAAGAAAACATGAAATACGAGAAATGGGCACTATGTTAGAAACCAAGTGGAACTTCTAGAACTGAAAAAATTAATATCTAAGATGAAAAATTCACTAAATGGACTTAACAGAAGATCATACATTGTAGAAGAAAAAAATCAGTGAACATGAAGGACATAGTAATGGAAACTACATTTAAGTACAGAGAGAAATAGTCTAAAAAAATAAAACTCCAGTGACTTGTGAAATATTCATCAGTCTAAAATATGTATAATTAGAATTCCAGAAAAAAGGAGAGAGTAGAACATATTTAAGGAAACAACAGTTAAAACATTTTCAAATTTAATGAAAAATATAAACCCATAGCCCCACAAAGTTTGAAAACAATCCTAAGAAGGATAATTACAAACAAAAGCATATCTAGGCACATCAATGAAGTTGTTAGAAACCAATGATAAGGAGAAAATCTTAAAAGCAGCCAGAGGGAAAAAAGGAAAAATCTGATACTTAGAAAAAATAGTAATAGCAAATGACATTTCATTAGGAATAACTCAAGTCATCAAACAACAGGAGAATATCCGTAAAGTAGTGAAATTGAAAACTGTCAACTTAATATGCTATATGCAGAAGATGGCCAGGTAGGAGGATCCTAAGCTCACCTGATCCCATGGATACACCTTGATAACACCCCCATCAGTGTAAATAATCCAGAAAATGACCCAAACACTGGAAGAACAGACTCTACACAGATAAATGTAGAGAAGATGCTACATAAAAGAGGGAAGGAAGGGTGGACGCAATTGGGAGCCAAATTGACCCACTTGACTGTCTTTAGGAAGGAGAGAGAGCATGGGCACAGAGAGGGGAGAGGAACAGACTCTACACCAGGGACCCCAGGCATGGGGGACCTGCACTGGAAAGATGAATTCCCCTAACATTTGGCTTTGAAAAGCAAAAGGGCCTAACTCCATGAGTTCTTAGAATCAGTGGGGCTTAACACCTGGAACTTTAAAAATCAGGGGGCTCAACTCTGGGAGAGCCAGAGAGTGATAGGAAACTGAGTCCCTATCCTTAAGGAGACAGCACGACAAATAGCCTTGCTGAGATAAAGCATAGAAAGAGCAGTTTGAAAACCCCCTGGGGTATATAGGAGGAAGATTTGTTTACTAATCTCAGAACAGGTGCTAGAGGGGCAGAAAAATGGATCAGTGACCTGGGGACAGACTAATGGGAAGTAATCAAGCTAAACAGGAGAGAGAAAAAAGACAAGTAAAAAATGAAATCAGATTAAGAGAACTCAGTGACACCATTAAGTGTAATCACATTAGCTTTATGGGGATACAAGAAGAGGAAGAAAGAGAAAGGAGGCAGCTACTTTATTTGAATAGCTGAAAACGTTCCCAGTCTAGGGAAGGAAATAGAAATCCAGATCCAAAAAGCACAGGGAGCCCCCAAGAAAATCAACCCAAGGAGGTCCATACCAAGACACAAGTAATTAAAATGGCAAACAAGTAGTGATAAGGAGAGAATTAAAAAAAAAAAAGCAAGAGAAAAGAAAACAGTTACATAAAAGGGAAACTCCATAAGGCTATAAGCAGATTTTTCAGCAGAAACTTTGCAGGCCAGAAGGGAGCTGCACCATATATTGAAAGTGCCGAAAGGGTAAAAACTGCAGCCAGGATTACTCTATCCAGCAAGGCTTTCACTCAGACTAGAAGCAGAGATAAAGTTTCCCAGATAAACAAAAGTTAAAGAAGTTCCTCACCACTAACCCAACCTTTAAGAAATGTTTAAGGGGACTCTTTGAGTGGAAAGGAAAGACTATAAGCAGGAGTAAGAAAAGTAGGAAGCACAAAAGCAGTAAAATTAAGTATATCTGTAAAAATCAGTCAAGGGATTCACAAAATAAAATAATGTAAAATAGGACACCAGATACCTAAAATGTGGGAAGGGAGAAGTAAAAATTTAGTACTTTTAGAATGGATTCAACTTAATATGACCTTCAACTTAATATAGACTGTTATATACATAAGATGTTATATATAAGCCTAGTGGTAACTACAAATCAAAAACTGGTAATAGATAAGCAAAGAATAAAGAGAAAGAGATCCAAGTATATCACTTATAAAAGCCAGCAAACTGAGAGAAAAGAGCAAGAGAAGAAATTAACAGAGAAGAACTACAAAAACAACCACAAAACAAGTAACAAAATGGCAATAAATACATACCTATCAATAATTACTTTGACTGTAAATGGACTAAATGTTCCAATCAAAAGACATAGCATGATAGAATGGATAAAAAGCAAGATGCATTTATATGCTGCCTATAGGAGACTCATTTTAGACCTAAAGACACATGCAGATTGAAAGGGAAGGCATGGAGAAACATTTATCATGCAATGGATGTGAAAAGAAATATGGGATAGCAATATTTCTATCAGACAAAATAGACGTTAAAACAAAGACTATAAGAAGGGGGAAAGGGGGAGACTATATAATCATAAAGGGAACAATCCAACAAGAAGCTATAACGATTGTAAATATTTATGCACCCAACATCGGAGAACCCAAATACATGAAGCAGCTAATAACAAACATAAAGGAACTAATCTACAGTAATATAATAAGAATAAGGGAGTTTTAACATCCCACTTACATCAATGGACAGATCATCCAAACAGAAAATCAACAAAGAACAGTGGCTTTGAACAACATATTGAATCAGATGGACCTAACAGATATATTCAAAACATTCCATCCTAAAGCAGCAGAATACACATTATTTTCTAGTGCACATGGAACATTCTCCAGAATATTTGTCTAACATGGAGATAAATAAAAATGAAAACACATGGTCCAAAATTGTTGGGATACAGCAAAAGCTGTTCTAAGAGGGAAGTTGATAACAAGATAGGCCTACCTCAAAAAAGCAAGAAAAATTTCAAATAAACAACCTAATCTTATACCTAATAGAGCTAGAAAAATAAGAACAAACAAAACCCCAAACCAGGAGAAGGAAGTAAATAATAAAGATTAGAGTAGAAACAAAATAGAAACTAAAAACAAACAAACAAACAAAAAACACCAAAAAACCCCCACAATAGAACAGATCATTAAAGCCAGGAAATGGTACTTTGAAAAGATCAACAAAATTAGTAAAACTTTAGTCAGACTCATCAAAAAGAAAGAAAGAGAAAGAGGACTCGAATAAACAAAATCAGAAATGAAAGAGGAGAAATTACAACTGACACCACAGATACAAAGGATTGTAAGAGAATATTATGAAAAATTATATGCCAACAAATTGGATAACCTAGAAGAAATGTGGGTGGGAGGATGGCTGAAATAGGTGATGGGTATTAAAGAGTACACTTACCATAATGAGCACTGAATAATATATAGAATTGTTGAATCACTATATTGTACACCTGAAACTAATATAACACTATATGTTCACTATCCTGGAATTTAAAAACTAAATAAGAAAATAAATACCAAAAAAGCCCCTAGAAAAAGTGGATAGATTCCAAGAAACATATAATCTCTCCAAACTGAATCAGGAAGAAATATAAAATTTGAACAGACCAATTACCACCAATGAAATTGAATCAGTAATCAAAAAACTCCCAACAAACAAAAGTCCAGGACCAGTTGCCTTCACGGGTAAATTCTACCAAACATTTAAAGGAGAGTTAATACCTATTCTTCTCAAAATATTCCAAAAAATTGAAGAGGGAGAAAATCTTCCAAATTCATTCTACACGGCCAGCATTACCCTGATACCAGAACCTGATAAAGGCACTACAAAGCAAAAAGACAGAGAAGAGAAAGAGAAAGAGAAAGAGAAAGAGAGAACTATAGGCCAGTACCTCTGATGAACACAGATGTAAAAATAATCAAAATACATTAGCAAACCGAATCCAACAGTACATTAAAAAAATCATTAGCCATGATCAAATGGGATTTATTCCTGGGATGCAAGGGTGGCTCGTATAATCAAATTAATCAATATGATAAATCATATCAATGAGAGAACGATAAAAACCATAGGATCATCTCAATAGATGCAGAAAAGCATTTGACAAAGTACAACATTCATACAGGACAAAAGCCCTCAACAAAGTACTTTTATTTATTTATTTATTTATTTTTTAAAGATTTTATTTATTTATTTATTTGACAGAGAGAGACACAGCGAGAGAGGGAACACAGGCAGGGGGAGTGGGAGAGGGAGAAGCAGGCTTCCCGCTGAGCAGGGAGCCCAATGCGGGTCTCCATCCCAGGACCCTGGGATCATGACCTGAGCCGAAGGCAGACGCTTAACAACTGAGCCACCCAGGCACCCCTCAACAAAATACTTTTAGAGGGAACATACACCACAGGTAACATCACACTCAAAATGGTGAAAAACTGAGAGCTTTTCCCCAAGAACAGGAAAAAGACAAGGACATCCACTCTCACCACTTGTATTCAACAAGGTATTGGAAGTCCTAGCCACACCAATCAGACAACAAAAAGGAATAAAGGCATCCAAATTGGTAAGGAAGAGGTAAAACTTTCACTACTTGCCCATAACATGACACTATATATAGAAAGTCATAAAGACTCCACCAAAAAAAACTACTAGAACTGATCAATGAATTCTGTAAGGCCACAATACAAAATCAATATACAGAAATCTATTGCATTTCTATACAGTAATAATGAAGCTGCAGAAAGAGAAATTAAGAACACATTCCCATTTACTATGCACCAAAAATAATAAAATACCCTGGAATAAACTTAACCAAGGAGGTGAAAGACCTGTACTCTGAAAACTATAAAACACTGATGAAAGAAATTGAAGAGGACCCAAACAAATGGAAAGACATTTCATGCTTATGGATTGGGAGAACAAATATTGTTAAAAAGTCCTTACTACCCAAAGAAATCTACTGATTTAATGTAATGCCTATCAAAATACCAACAGCATTTTTCATAGAACTAGAACAAATAATCCTAAAATTTGTATGGAACCTCAAATGACCTGGAATAGTCAAAGCAATCTTAAAAAAGAAAAGCAAGGGTGCCTGGGTGGCTCAGTTGGTTGGCCATCTGCCTTTGGCTCAGGTCATGATCCCGGGCTCCTGGGATCAAGCCCTGTGTTGAGCAGGGAGCCTGCTTTTCCCTCTCTTCCTTACTCCTGCTCTCTCTCTCTCCAATAAATAAATAAAATCTTTAAAAAAAGCTATAGTAATCAAAGCAGAATGATCCTGGCACAAAGACAGACACAAAGATCAATGGAACAGAATAGAGAGCCCAGAAATAAGCCCATGCTTATATAGAAAATTTTTCTTTGATAAAGGAGGCAAGAATAAGCAATGGGAAAAAGTCTCTTCAACAAATGGTGCTGGGAAAACTGGACAGCTACATGCAAAAGAATGAAACTGGACCATTTTCTTATACCACACACAAAAATAAACTCAAAATAGATTAAAGACCTAAGTGCGAAACCATAAAAGTCCTAGAAGACAGCACAGGCAGTAATTTCTCAGACATTGGCTGTAGCAGCATGTTTCTGTAAGTGTCTCCTGAGGCAAGGTAAATAAAAGCAAAAATATACTATTGGGACTTCATTGAAATAAAAAGCTTCTGCACAACAAAGGAAACAATCAAAAAAACTAAAAGACAAACTATGAATGGGAGAAGATATTTGCAAATGACATATCTGATAAAGGGTTTATATCCATAATCTATAATGACCTTATACAACTCAAAACCCCAAAACCCCAGATAATCCAATTAGAAATGGCAGAAGACATGAGCAGACATTTCTCCAAAGAAGACATCCAGATGGCCAACAGACACATGAAAAAATGTTCAGCATCACTCATCATCAGGGAAATGTAAATCAAAACTACAATGAGATATCACCTCGTACCTGTCAGAATGGTTAAAATCGGTAACACAAGAAACAACTGGTGTTGGTGAGGATCTGGAGAGGAGGAACCCTTGTGCACTGTTGGTAGGAATGCAAACTGGTGCAATCACTCTGGAAAACAGTATGGAGTTTCCTCAAAAGTTAAAAATAGAACTACCCTATGATCCAGCAATCATACTACTAGGTATTTACTCAAAGAATACAAAATACTAATTCAAAGGGATACATGCACCCCTATGTTTACAGCAGCATTATCTATAATAGCCAAATTATGGAAACAACCCAAGCATCCATTGACTGATGTATGGATGTATGGATAAAGAAGTGTTTTATATATATATATGTAATATTCTTAACCATAGAGATTCTTAACTATAGAGAACAAACTGATGGTTACCAAAGGGGAGGTGGGTGGGTGATGTGTAAAACAGGTGATGGGGATGAGGGAGTGCACCTGTTGTGATGAGCACTGGGTGATGTATGGAATTGCTGAATCACTAAACTGTATACCTGAAACTAATCTGACACTGCATGTTAACTTGAATTAAAATAAAAATTAAAATAAAAACTTAAAACATTATTCTAAGTGAAAGATGCCAGTCACAGAAGACATATTATATAATTCCATTTCTGTGCAATTTGAAGAGTAGGCAAATCTATAGAAAGTACTTTAGTAGATTCTCAGGGGTGGGGTTAGGGTGGGAATGGGGAGTGACTGCTAATGGGTAGCAAGATTTTTCTTGGGGTGATTAAAATGTTCTTAGAGGATGGTAATGGTTTCACAAATCTGCATATGCTAAGAAAACTGTACATTTTATAAAGGTGAATTTTATGGTGGATAAATTGTATCTCAATAAAGCTATCATTAAAAAATTGTTTAAGAAAAAAATAACAATGTATCATGGTTTAAAGCACAGGTAGAAGGAAAATACTTGAGTATAGTGCAAAGGGTGGGTGTGGAGAAAATGTGGCATATTATTGCGGGTTTCTTAAATTATGAAGTGCTATAATATATTTTGCAAGGAGACTGTCTAAAGTCTATTGTACATTATTATGTAAACCCTAGAGCAACTTCCAAAAAATAAAGCAAGGAGGTATGGAAAATAAATCAATAAAGGAGGCAAAGTGGAAATTTTTTTTGAAGATCTTTGACCCAGGAGAAGGCAGGAAAAGAGGAAAAAAGAATTAATGGGGGAAAATAGAAAATAAATAGCAAACCCAACCCTATCACAAAATACATTGACTGTAAATGCACATTAACTAAAGGCTGTAGATCATCAAACCCAAGTGGATGCTAAATATAAGGGACATACTTTAAATATGGACAGATAAGTTGAGAGTAAGAGGATGGAAAAATATATACTTGTAAATATTAATCATGAGATAGCTATAATTTCTAATCATAAGAGTGGCTATATTTATATCAGATGATGCAGACTGCCCAGCAAAAAATAAATAAATAAAAATAAATTACCAGAGATAGAAGAACGTCCAAACTGTTTGAAGGGTTAAATTCATCAAGAAGATGCATCTTAACTGCGTATGCCTCTCATGAGAGCTTCCATAAACGTAAGACAAAGTCGGACAGAATTGAAAAAGAAATTCTCCCAAGCACTTACAAGCAACCACTCACTCCATTTATTTTCACTAAGGTGTTTTGTGGCTGCAGCTACTTGGTCACCCAAAGCCCCGCTTTCTTTCAGGTAGCTCCTGGTGATGGCTTTAGGAACTGCTTTGCCACTTCATGCGACAGACTACCAGTGTTTCCGTTACTACCAGCAACAGCATCATCAGTGCCTTAAATCTAATGAGAGCTGGACTTCCCATGCCAGCCAGTGCAGTCAGCCCATTATAGTCTGTCTCCCACTGGTTACAACTAAACACTGGACAAATACCAAAAGCCACTTTCCAACGTCTTTGAAAAGTTAACAGCAGCAGAAGATTGGATTGGGAGGAGGGAATCCTTCTGCACACGTTTGGGAACTCTTCAATACCCATATAGTCAGAAAAATCATCTCCCTATATAGGTCTTTTGCTGAGTGTGCTTCCTCACACCCTTTGGAGGACAGGGTACACCAATGTTTGCCAAACTTGTCTATGGAAAGAATCTCCCTTAGCAATAGTTAAAAATTATAGGGCAGCTTCCCAGGTCTCTTTCTTGCACTCTAGAATCTCTAGGAGGAAATTGGGGATATAAATTTTTAACAGTGATCTCAGATTATTCTCTTTATTAATCAAGTTTAGAAAAATTGACTTAACCAAGCAAAGAGAATTGGACTCCCTGTAAGTTCAGTCCTCATCCATGCTATCCCTTTTCTGAAGGTAAAAGGAGAATATTATAGGACCTAGAAGACTCTGAAAAATGTGGTATGAAGGCTTTTATTAGAAAAATCGGTGCTGCTCTTGTAATTATTTGCTTTAGGAGGTGGGTCCTAGGAGTGTGCATTTTTCCACTTCCAACACAGAAAAAACAAAACCTGGTGATGGATGGGAAAGAAAGATGACCATAGATATGATTCCCCATTAGTCCAAAAAGAGGTTTTGGGGTTATAAAACTTCTCTGAGCCTTAGTTTCTTTGTCTATAAAAAGGAGACACTGGTCTGAACGGAGGAATTCTGAACATTTTCCAGATTGCCAAGACTTTACAATCTTGCATGCTTATCAATCAATCAATCATGCCTATGTGGTAGATATGTCGTATTTCCATTTACAGAGAGAAAATACAATAAAAATACTCCCTGGTCTTTAAAAGACTCTTTTGCTCAATACCCTCCAAAGCCTTCCCATTGCATTTAGAATGAAATCCACCCTTTTGCCCTGTTTCTTGCCCTTGCTTCTGAGAGAAGTTCCTGTTTTATGACCACCGGATTCCTCTGTTTTGTACTTTAGCCTTGAGAATGGCATTTAGCTCTGAGAAGACTCTCAAAAGGAATTTGTTGAGTAAATGAATAATTAATGGCTGTCTTTCATGAGCATGTTCTCCTTTTTTAAAGATTTTATTTATTTGTCAGAGAGAGAGAGAGCACAAGCAGGGGGAGCAGGAGAGTGAGAAACAGACGCCCCACTGAGCAAGGAGCCTCATGTGGGGCTCAGTCCCAGGACCCTGGGATCATGACCTGAGCAAAAGGCAGACACTTAACTAACTGAGCCACCCAGATGCCCCATGTTCTCCCTTTTTGACGGTAGAGAGTTATCAGATGTTTATTGTATATATATATGTTTATTCATCAAAAGATGTATATGTTTATTCATCAAAAAGATGAAGATAAGGCTTCAGGCTAAGATGAATCAGGATAAATTCAGAAGGATGAGTGGTACCTGGGTGGCTCAGTCAGTTAAGCATTTGCCTTCAGCTCAGGTCATGATCCCAGGGTCCTGGGATCCAGCCCCGCATCAGGCTCCACATTTAGTGGGGAGTATTCTTGTCTCTCTCTCTCTGTCCCAATCCCACCTGCTCATATGCATGTGTGCACTCTCTATCAAATAAATAAATAACATCTTAAGAAAATTAAATTCAGAAGGATGAAATTATTCCCGTACTTGGCATCCTAAAGCAGGAGTCTTTTAAAGCATTACATGACTGCCACGTTGACATCCATTTTACTCTGCTTTTGTTTCTATTGCTTATGCAGAAAGGGAGGCAAAATCATTCCTTCAATCTTTGTCAGGGGCTCTCTGATGCCTCAAGCTGACATGGTGTAAACTTTGCTCATATGGGTGCTCCTTTTCAGGGTGACACCATCATTTTAATACTTACCCTAAACCCCTAGCTTTTACCCATTTGGAAGAATAAGTGAACAAGAGAGCTAACATTTTAAAAAGGAAAAGGTAGATTTACCCTACCGAGTTATAAAACTTAAAATCTCTGTTATGGTTTTAAAAATCATGAAGATAGTATGTTTTATAGTTAACATGAAAAGCAGAGACAGTAGGAAGAACACTTATCAACCCCTCAAAAAACTTACCTCACCCATTACTGTTAATAGGCTGGTTTATTTACTTTTGAGATTTTTTCCCCCTATAACCTGGTACTCAAAAATATAGGTGTAATCATATTATCTTCATATTTTTAGTTTTGATTTTTTGACCTAACCTTATAATTTTTCAAGTTATTTTATATTGGCTCCAAACATTTTTAAAGACCCCTTAGTGTTCTGAAAGGTATATAATTCACTTAACCATTTACCCGTTACTTTGTGTTTAAATGTTACAACTTTCACTATAATTAATAATCCTATAGTGAATATCTTATTTATTTTATACTCACTATTTTTTAATAGATTCCCAGACAGATATCAGACAATGGGTGTGAGGTTTCTAAAGACTGTCTTGATATGTAATGCCAAGTTAATTTTTAAAAGTCTCCTAATTTAGGGCATCTGGCTGGCTCAGTTGGTAGGGCATGTGAGGCATGATCTCCTGGTTGTGAGTTCAAGCCCCACATTGGGCATGGAGCCTACTTAAAAAAAAGAAAAAAGTTTTCTAATTTATACATTTGCCAGCAGAACTGTAAAGTTATAGCTTCATAATAGGTTTCCCTCGCTTTTTACTTAATATTAAATATTCTCACTTAATATTAGGAAATAAACTAATTAGGATCAAATTATCCTCCATTAGGATAAAAAATGTGTTAATTCTTGTTTTATTTTGCATGTCTGTAATTCTGAGGTGGGAATAGTCTGGTGTATGTTACAGTTGACTGATTTTGTTACCTCTTCAATGAAGCTTCATAGGAAAAACCCCAGTGAGGGCTTTGGACCCAGACCAACCAAGGTATAATCACAGCTCTGACACCTACCATGTGTGACTTTGGGAAAGTCAACAGGTAAGAATCCTGCCATGTAGGGTTTTATGAGCATTAATAGCAGCATGTGTAAAGCATCTAGCACATAGTAAATAATCAATCCATGTTTGATTCAGTAGCAAACACAACACCACAGTCTGTTTTGGCTTTACGATTTGTGATGGTTTGTGTGTGTGTGTGTGTGTGTGTGTTTTGCTTTCTACAGCTAATAATGTGTTAAAACAATTAATCATTTATTTAGTATATTTTCTAGATTTAATCTCTCAGTTTTTTTTCTTTTACTTTTTATTTTGTTTTGGAATCTGGGCAATTTGGCCTCTATTAATAGGACAGATATGTTTGGCCTGGACTTACGTGGATACTTCATTTTATACTTCTATTTTTATGGCATTTAAAAACATTTCATTAAGTGTTCTTTGCAGGTTTCTTGTGAGAATCAGGGAAAAGGATGTTTATTTTTAATTGTGTGGTATTTCAAACATACAAAAATACAAATAATAGACATTTATGTACTTATGAAGATTAAACAGATGCTAATATTGTGTTATATTTAAGATATAATAAAATCCTCCTTTCTTAGAACTAAAATTTTACAAAGTACTCCTCCCTCCCCTGGGGAAACATTATCTTGAAATGGAGGGGTCATCATTCCTTCGCATATTCTTGTTCTTTTGGGGCATACATGAAAGTATGGTTTTATACAATTGAATCATATTGCAAATATTCTCTTGCCCCTTTCTATTCTCAAAATTTAAAAACAATTTTGGGGTCTGTGGCTGGCTCAGTCAGTAAAGCCTGTGACTTTTAATCTCAGGCTTGTGAGGTTGAGCCCCATGTTGAGTGTAGAGATTAAAAATAAATTCTTAAAAATTTTTTAAAAATATTTTTGTTATATATTCAGGTTGATACACATAAATGTAGTTTGTTTCATTATAAAATAACACAATTGATTCATTCTCTTACAATTAGATGGTTCTGTACTTTTCTCTTGCAAACAGTGCACGTGAAGATTTCTGCACATCTCTTAAGCATGCTTGGGAGAGAGGCAGAAGTGCACCATCATAGGGTATATATAGAATGACCATATAATTTGTTGTGTGACCCCAAAACACTTGGGAGATGAAAGGAAGTCTTACTAATAACTATTCTGGGACAAGAGGCTGAAACCATGAGTTTCCCAAATAAGCCTTAGGTATATGCATCTTCGAATTTACTAGGCTTAAAGTGGTGAAACCATTTTGCCCTGCTACTAGTTATGTGTAAGAGTTCATATTTTGTCACATGTCACCAAACTTCCTATTGTCAGACTTTAAACCTTTTGCCAATCTAATGGGTATAAAATGACATCTCACTGGCATGTCAAAGGTTTTATTTTCTTTCTCTGTGAATTGCCCATCCATACACTTTGCTTACTTTTTTTCTATTGGTTTATCTTTTTCTCACACATTTGTGGAACTTCATCATATTATACCAGAGATCAATCTTTTGTTGACTATGTGGATTGCAACTATCTTCTTTCTATCTGTGGTTTATCTTCTCAGCTTGTTTATGGGGTCTTCTGTCATACAAAAGCTTTTTATTTTAGTGTAAATTGACCAATATTTTCCTTTATGCTTTGTCCTTTTTGTGTCTTAAGAAATTCTTCCCTATCCTGATGTTATGACAGTTTTCTTCTATGTTATAGTTACATTTTTGTTTTTTATACTTGGATCTTTAATCATCTGGAATTAATTTTTGTGTGTGTTGTGAGGCAGGAAGTAAATTTTAATAATCTTTCTTCACATAGACATTTGATTCAATATAATTTATTAAATGAGTTCCTCTTTCCCATGGATACTTCTTCTATTGAACACCAGGTTCCGTCCGTAAGTGAATATGTTTCTGGAAAGTTCTCTTACAGTCCATATTATCATGCTATTTTATTTACTGATTTAATTGCCCATTCATAGAAAGTTATCTGGCAGGCAATCTAACTCTTTAAGACCTCTCAATTCATGATGTGTGGGAGTCCCTAATATACTGTTTTCCAAATAGCTGTCTTATCAGATTAAAAAAAGCTATGAATTTATAAAATGACATTTATTTAAAAAATATAATGGTTAGTTTAAAAATTGCCTACCTTAAATTAGGTAATCAGTAAATGTTTGCTAAATAGAACTTTTAATTAATATCATAGATATTCTTTTTTTTTTTTTAAAGATTTTATTTATTTATTTGACAGAGAGACACAGCGAGAGAGGGAACACAAGCAGGGGGAGTGGGAGAGGGAGAAGCAGGCTTCCCAAGGATCAGGGAGCCCGATGTGGGGCTCGATCCCAAGACCCTGGGATCACGACCTGAGCCGAAGGCAGACGCTTAACGACTGAGCCACCCAGGCGCCCAATATCATAGATATTCTTAAAATAGATTTGAAAGATAATTGTAAACTTGTAATGAAGTGAGTGTAGAGGGAACATACCTCAACATAATGAAGGCCACATGTGACAAGCCTACAGCTAACATCACACTCAATAGTGAAAAGCTGAAAGCTTTTTCTCTAAGATCAGAAACAAGTATGCCTACTCTTGCCACTTTTATTCAACATAGTATTGAAAGTTCTAGCCAGAACAATCAGGCAAGAAAAGTAAAAGGCATCCAAATTGGAAAGAAGGAGAGAAAACTGTCACTATTTGCAGATGACATATTATATCCTAAAGATTCT
Organism: Mirounga angustirostris; assembly: GCF_029215605.1. Classification (NCBI taxonomy): domain Eukaryota; kingdom Metazoa; phylum Chordata; class Mammalia; order Carnivora; family Phocidae; genus Mirounga; species Mirounga angustirostris. Next base: position 134,573,068 of record NW_026991713.1, read on the forward strand.
ACCAAAAAAACCGGTCAGAATAAATTCAGTAGGGTTGCAAGATACAAAATCAATATACAAAGATCTATTACATTTCTATACACTAATAACAAACTATCAGAAAAAGAACTTAAGAAAACAATCTCATTTACAATTCCATCAAAAAGAATACAATACCAAGGAATAAATTGAACTAAAGAGGTGAAAGACCTATATACTGAAAATTATGACATTTATGAACTAAACTGAGGAAAACACAACTAAATGGAAAGGCATTTCATATTCATGAATTGAAGAATTAATATCATTAAAATGCAATCTATAGCTTCAATGCAATTCCTATCAAAATTCTAATGGCATTGTTTCACAGAAATAGAACAAGTCTAAAATTTGTATGAAACCAAAAAAGACCCTGAATAACAATCACGATCTTGAGAAACAACAACAAAGCTGGAGATATCACACTTCTTGATTTCAAACTATATTACAAGGCCATGGTAATTAAAACACTATGGCATTAGCATGAAAACAGACGCATAGAGGGATTGCAGGGAAGATGGCAAAGTGGGAGGACCCTAAGCTCACCTTATTTCATGGATACAACTCGATAACACTCACATTAGTGTTTATAACCCAGAAAATGACTGGAAAACAAACTCCACAACTAAATGTAGAGAAGAGGCCACGTCAAAGAGGGTAGGAAGGGCAGAGATGTGGTGGGGAGCTAAACAGACTTGAGGGACTCTCCATGGGAGGGAGGGACCCACAGGTGTGGAGAGGGTAGAGAAATACACTATCGCACTCGGGAGCCCACATGGGGAAGATGAATCCCCGTAACATTTGGCTTTGCAAAACAGAGAGGCTGAATTTCATGAGTTCTTAAAACCAGGAGGACTTTAAAAACCTGGAATTTAAAAAGTAAGTAGTCACGGAGAGCCCAGAAGGCAAGAGGCAACTGAGTCCCTGCCCTTAAAGAGACAGCACAACAAACACCCATAGAGATACAGCCTAGAAGCAGCAGTTTGAAAAACGCCTGGGGCACAGAGGAGGGAGCGTGAGTTACTAATCTCAGAGCAAGTCCCGGAGAGGCAAGGATGCTTGGAAGCTTCTTCAGGAACAAGGAGCTGGCAGGAACTAATTCCCTCCCCCACCTCCCACCTGTGTATTTATACACAGCGCCTGTGGGAACAAGCGCCGCCTGACACTCACCACTTAGCTTGCTCACACCTTCTCCTATGCATGCTTTGGCAGATCCAACCCTCCCTTCCCCCCACAGCCAGGTCGGCCTCAGTGCTGGTGCTGCAGGGCCTCTCCCACAGACGACCAGCACAGCATGCAAAACACCCTGCCAGCCCATGCATGTTGATGACCTGCCCCTCCAAAACACTCTTGGCCAGAGACCTTCCAGGGCGGTGCCACAGGCCTGGCAGTGTGCAAGCAGCCCCAACATGGGCCAGCACCACTGCACAGTGATTCCTTCCCCAGGGAGAGGGAAAGATAACCGCACTCACCAGTCAGACTGGGCCCAGGCAGTGGGCTAGTGGCAGACAACTAGTCTGACTGCAGGCCCTGCACACCAACGGAAGCTTTTCAGGTGAAACACACCCTGCAGTTTATTGCCACTGCATCTCCAGCAAATGTCTGGTCTGACTAACCTCAAGCCAAAGGCGGCCCCAGAGTGGCTCACTAACACCACAGGGAGCAAACCCTGCTCACGACAGGCAAAGAGAGCCACCGCAGACAACTGGTCTGAAGGAAAAAGCCACTCAACCGCAACAGCGGGGTGCACACAACACACATAGCAGTCGCCCTTGAAGCGCTGGGTTCTGGTGATCAGGGGACACTGCGCTGCAGGCACTACAGGACCTCTTTTTCATAAGGCCATTACTTGCAAAAACAGGGAGATGTAACTGAATTTCCTAACACACAGAAGCAGACATAGAGAATTAGAGGAAACACAGGAATACGTCCCCAATGAAAGAAAAAGACGAAATCACAGCAAGAGACCTTAGGTGAAACAGAGACAAGCAATATGCCTGATGGAGATTTTGAAGTAATGATCATAAAGATACTGGACTTGAGACAAGAGTGGAGGACATCAAATAAGACCTTTGACAAAGAGATAAAAAAGAACCAATTAGAGATGAAGAAGACAATAAGTGAAATTAAAATACACTAGAGGGAATAAATCATAGCCTAGAGGAAACAGAAGAGTGAATCAGCGACCTGGTGGACAGAGTAATGGGAAGTAATCAAGCTGAGCAGGTGAGAGAAAAAAAAATTATGCAAAATTGACAACAGACTTAAGGGAGCTCAGTGACACCATCAAACATAATAATTCACATTATAGGGATCCCAGAAGGAGAAGAGAGGGAAAAGGGGGCAGAAAATTTATTTGAAGAAATAATAGCTGAAAACGTTCCTAATCTGGGGAGGGAAACAGAAATCCAGATCTAGGAGGCACAGGGAGCCTCCCGCCCCCAAAAGCAATCTTAAAAGCAGCAAGAGAAAAGATGACAGTTACATACAAGGGAAACCCCATAAGGCTGTCAGCAGATTTTTTCAGCAGAAACTTTGCAGGCCAGAAGTGAGTGGCATGATATATTCCAAGTGCTGAAAGGGAAAAATCTGCAGCCAAGAATACTGTATCCAAAGGCTGTCATTCAGAATAGAGGAAGAGATAAAGATTTCCCCAAACAGAAGTTTAAATGAATTCATCACCACTAAACCAGCTCTACAAGAAATGTTAAAGGGGACTCTTTCAGTGGAAAGGAAAGACCATAAGCAGGAGCAAGAAAAGTAGGAAGGATATAGTCAGTAAAAATAAGTGTATCTGTAAAAATCAGTCAAGAGACTCACAAAGTAAAAGGATGTCAAGTATGACGCTATATACCTAAAACATGGTCAGGGGGAGGCAGGGAGAGGAGTAAAGAATGGATTCTCTTTTCTGTAAGTTGTACCAAAACATCAACTTAACTTGTTTCACTTGTACTATTCCTTCAAATAAAGTAATTTGGTATGCCTCCCCCAAAAAGAATGGGTTCAAACTTAAGTGACTATCAACTTAATATAGACTGCTATGCAGGAGATGTTATATACATACCTAGTGGTATCCACAAATCAAAAACCAGAAATAGATAATATAAGAAATAAAGAGAAAGGAATCCAATTATATCACTAAAGATAGCCAACCTATCATGAAAAAAGAGAGCAAGGGAAGAAAGGAACAGAGAAGAACTACAGAAACAACCATAAAACAAATAACAAAATGGATGGGGCACCTGGGTGGCTCAGTCATTAAGTATCTGCCTTCAGCTCAGATCATGATCCCAGGGTCCTGGGATCGAGCCACACATCAGGCTCCCTGCTCAGCGGGAAGCCTGCTTCTCCCACTCCCCCTGCTCACTCCCCCTGCTTGTGTTCCCTCTCTTGCTGTGTCTCTCTCTGTCAAATAAATAAAATCTTAAAAAAAAAACCCAAATAACAAAATGGCAATAAATACATACCTATCAATAATTACTTTGAATGTAAATGGATTAAATGCTCCAATCAAAAGACACAGGGTGATGGAATACATAAGAAGCAAGACCCATTTATATGCTGCCTACAAGAGACACACTTCTGACCTAAAGACATAAGCAGATTGAACAGGAAGGGATGGAGAAGTGTTTTTATGCAAATGGATGTGAAAAGTGATGATTTTTTTTTTTTTTTGGATTTGACACCAAAAGCAAAGGTAACAAAAGCGAAAATAAACAACTGGAACTATTCCAAAATAAAAAGCTCCTGCACACCAAAGAAAATCATCAGCAAAATAAAAAGGCAGTGTATTGGATGGGAGTCAAATATTTGTAAATTATAGATCTGATAAGGGGTTAATATCCAAAATATATAAAGAACTCCTACAATTCAATAGCAAACAAACAAGCTGATTAAATGGGCAGAGGACCTGAATAGTCCTTTTTCCAAAGATGACATACAGATGGCCAATAGGTACATGAAAAGGTGCCCACATCATTAATCATCAGGGAAATGCAAATCAAAACCACAATGAGATAGCACTTCACGCCTGTTAGAATAGCTATTATCAAAAACAAGAAATAACAAGTGTTGGTGAAGATGTGGAAAAAGGGAACCCTTGTGCGCTGTTGGATCAACCACACTGGAAAACAGTAGGGAGGTTCCTCAAAACATAAAAAATAGAACTACTGTATGATCCAACAATCCCACTTCTGGGTATTTAAATGAAGAACGTGAAAACACTAACTCGATGTGGTATTCTCTTCCAGCGTGAAAACACTAACTCGATGTGGTATTCTCTTCCAACATAAGGCTGCTCCATCTACATGGATAACCTGGGATAGGCCACCTTTGTTTTCTTAGCTAGATCTTCCGGAGAACTCGCTTCTACATCTACATCAGCACTTGCGACTTCGCCTGGCACTTTTATGTTTGGAGGGGTGGGTTCTTTCCTTAAACCTCACAAACCAACCTCTGCTGGTTTTTCTTCTGCAGCTTCCTCACATCTCAGCCTTCGTGGAGTTGAAGAGAATTTGGGCCTTGCTCTGGATGAGGCTTTGTATTACGGGAAGGTTGTGGCTGGTTTTCTTTTCCATCTAGACCCCTATGACCTCATTATCAACAATAAGACTGTTTGCTTTCTTATCATTTGTGTGTTTGCTGGAGTAGCACTTTCAGTTTCCTTCAAGAACGTTTCCTCTGCATTCACAACTTGGCTAAATGTTTTGTACAAGAGGCCTAGCTTTCAGCCCATCTAGGCTTTTTGTTTTTGGTTTAAATTTTATTTATTTGAGAGAGCGAGAGAGCGCAAGCATAAGCGGGGAGGAGAGGCAGAGGGAGAAGGAGAAGCAGACTCCCCACGGAGCAGGGAGCCCGACGTGGAGCTGGATCCCAGAACCCTGGGATCATGACCCGAGCCAAAGGCAGCCACCCAGGCACCCCCAGCTTTTGATTTAAAGTGAGATGTGGGCGACTTTTCCTTTCACTTGTATACACAGAGGCCATTGTAGGGTCATTGATTGGCTTGATTTCAATATTATTACATCTCAGGGAATAGAGAGGCCTGAGGAGAGGGAGAGTGATGGGAATGGCTGGTGGGTGGAGCACTCAGCACAAGCAACACTTATCTAGTAAGTCTGAGGTCTTATGTGGGTGTGGTTCATGGCGCCCCTGTAACATCAAAGATTGTTGATCACAGATCACCACAACAAATACTGGAAAAAATGTGAAATACTGCAAAAATTACCAAACAGTGACAGCAAGACACAAAGTGAGTAAATGCTGTTGGAAAAATGGCACCGATAGGCTCGCTTGACACACAAAACTTCAATTTGTTAAAAAAAAAAAAATCTGCAAAGTGCAATAAAGCAAAATGCAATAAAAAGAAATTAGTGTAAAAATAAATTACTAGTTAATGATATTTTCAGAACAACTTTATTTCAAGTTGGAGGAAAATTAACGTACATCCTATAGATGACAAATTCCAGACTTAAAAGACTTAACAGCAGAACACAACAAAAATATACGTGTTCTGGCTCTTGGTGGGGAAATACATTCTGACTACTGGAGAAAGAGAGGGACCACTCTCAGAGTATATATTTCTGAATATATAAAAACTTAAAACTTTTCTGCAATATTGAAATCAAGCAACAGAATGGAGAAAAATTTACAAAATAAGCTAATTAGGAAATACCTGCTTTCTAAGATATTTAAGAAATACCTGTCTATATGTAGACATAAATACAATATAAATATATGTGGTTTATAAATATATATGGTGTATACAAATATACAGTCTATACTAAAATCTAGATGATGCTTTGTCAAGGAAGAAAAATAAAAAATACGAACCTATGATACAAGGCATTATTATAGGAAAAAACACAACATTCCACAGCAACTAGATTTTAAAAGTGTGCATTTAATACAGAATGCAAGAAACTCGCAAGAAAAATGCAAGAGCCTAATTTTGGTGGACAAGTGGCAATGAGGGTGCAAACACACACTGCTAACAGGCTTGAAGTGTCATTTGCAGGTCTGGGGCTGGGACGTCCCAGGAGCTTTGGTCAGACAAGGTTCAAACTCCCGTTCGATGCAGTGCCTGCGGTCTGGACCGGAGGAAAAGGCTCGAGGCGTCCAGGGGACAGATCAACCCTTCTGCGCTCCACGGGTCCTCATGTATTTCCGCACCGGGTACGTCCTGATATTTGTACTTTCCAGCCCAAACTAACGTCTATGCGTAAGCTCCGTATAGGTCAGGTGGGAGAGTAATCTCGTGACGAGGCCACAAGGAACTTCGACAAAGTTAAACCTTCCGAACCGTGCTACCTGCTTTGCAAAAGCAAAGCAAAGCACACCCCACTTAGTCGGCTGTCCACCCGGACTTATCCGGAAACCCGTGCATCAGTCCTGCCGCGGGCCTGGGAAAGGCGCGTCTGCTTTGTCCTCACCAACCGAAAAGACTCGGGTGAAAAAAGCGGGGAGCGTGCCAGAGCCGGCAGGAAGCCCGTCTCCGTGCAGAGAGCCGAGCAGCTCCGCGGCGCCGCCCAGCCAGCAGCGCGAAGCACGGCCGGGAGCCCCAGCTGGGCGCGCTCCGCGCAGGGCCCCGCGCAGGACTCCGCGCACCGACGCGGAGTCCCGGGCGCCCGGCGGCGGCGGCGGCGGAACTACAACTCCCGCGGCCCCTCGGGCGACCGCGCTGCGTCCCCATCGGCCGGCCTAGCCCGCGGAGCTCCGCCCAGGTCGCGGGCGCCCGAGTCGCCGGGGTGTGCGGGCGCGCGGCAGCGAGCGAGCGGGCGGGCGGCATGGAGCCCCGCGGGGCGGACGGCTGCTTCCTGGGCGACGTGGGTAGGTTAGGTGCGGGCGCGGGGAGCGCGGGCGCGGGGCGGGCCCGGAAGCAGGGACAGCCGGGCTGCTCCCCGGCGGGACAGGTGCGTCTGCGGACACGCGCTCGGCGGTCGTGACGCGCGCTGCCCGGAGGGCGCCGGCGGGGGCGTTTTGGTGGCCCGGGGTTGGAGCGCCGCCGTTCCCTCACGGGAGCAGCCTCGGTGACCCCCAGGCATCTCAGGCGCGCTCTGCGTCCGGCTCCTAGTCCCCGGCCGGCGCGTTGCCAAGCCAGTCACGGTGTTGACGCGTCGGTCGTGAGACTTCAAAACTGCAGACCCACCCGCGCGCCGCGCACCTTGGGGAAGGCGCGGGGAGGGGGGTGCGCATAGTCATGGCCAAGTTCAGAGCACCCAGGAGGTGCCGGGTGTGGGAGCTGGACCATCTTCCAGGGGCCCTGTGAGAGGGTTGTGGCGCACTGTCATTAGCATCCTACGGGTACACCCAGTTTGTGATAGAAGGCATCTGCTCCAGGAGAAGGCGATGTTCTTGCGACAGGTCACCCTGTGTTTAAAAAAAAAAAAAAAGCCATCTCGGTTCTTCACTGAATCTTGCTTACCATTCGGTTGCTACGGAAGAATAAAATGAATCGAGGGCAAAGGCACATTCTCTGGGGAAGCAAACATCTCTGCCTATGAAGTAATACTACAGCAGGTGAAATGTCCCCAGAACGCACTTTGAAAACCTGGAAGAAAAAAAAAAAAATCTAAAGTCCTTTTACACTGGTAAAAACAGCAGTACCAATAAAAGTGGGAAGTCTTAAGGGTCAGTTTAGTGTAAGGAATTATAGTCCTGGCAAAACAGCCACCTTCAACCAGATAGATCAAAGGCCTCTAAGAAGCATCTGGTTTTACTTGGCATTCCACCCCAGGCAGGCACAGACTCTGACTCCACCAGTGTGTTCTGTGTTTGGTCCAGTTAAATAAGCAATGAACAGCTAAGCAGGGCACCCTAGACACAGTTGCATATTTTTGTTCATGTAGAATGCTTTATAACAGCATTTACTTCTGAGCGTTTTTGTTTTGTTTTGTTTTTGCATAGTTTAAGGAATCTTGAAGAGAAAAGCACACTCCACCAATGGATGTACGGCTTCTGAGGTTCATGCATAGTTTTGACTGTCATTGTTTGATTTCCCCCAAAAAGATACGCCCTGATACTTTGATTCTCAACGCTAATGGATCAGCTGAATGTATTGAATCTGGAAGCCTGCTATCCCAGCAGAAGCAGAGGCCCATTGTAGGAACTATAGCCCATTTTAACATTCTGATCTGAAATTCTAGATGCATGGGATGCTTAAAAGCATTACATTTTCCATTTTTTAATAGAACACCTCACAGAGGTAAAGATGGTGCTTATGGAGGCCATATTGTAAGGTTCTGCAGAGAATTTAGGGCAAGTCATCTCCTAAGTGAATCCAGTATTCATAACTTAGCAAATGTAATACAGGTTGTTATGGACCCAAGGTAAGTGTCCCTTTGCAAAGTTGAAAAAAATGACCCCATATTCAGGATCTGTACTCAAGAGCTGTACTCGAGAGGCTGGGTAGAAGACAACAGAAGGGTACTTAAGGATTTCGGGGCTCTAAGTCAGATGAGCTAATTTTTTTTCAGTCATCCTTGGCCAAGAACTCCAAACACAGCTCACTACTGTGTGGGGTAATCAGAAGGTCAGATGGAGAGAGAAAGAGTTTCTGGGACCACCATAAGAGCATGGAGCTGCTAGGTTACGGGCCAGCACTAGCCACACGCCCTGGGGGCAGCTGCAGGATGGTCCTTACGTCTGATAATTTAGAGGTGCAACTGAGTTCACACAACTAGAAAGAAGCAAGGCTGAGGTTTAAACCCAGGTGGATTTTTTTCTGGGTTGCTTGTTTTATGCTAAAAGGCTCACACACTTCCCATCAAATACATTTATCCCTAGTCAATTTGTAGGGTTACCTGAGTGCTTTTTCCCCTGAGCAGTAAGTCTCAAGAGTAGTCTTAAAATATTCAGTAAACTGTGTTGAAAACATATGCTCTCTCCCCTAGGCTTTGTTATTCCATTTATAGAGCACAGGAAGAGTAGATTTAGCAGAATTCTTAAGGGCCTTAGGATTTTTGAAATGTTCAGTGACCATTGGCTTCAACTTAAAGTCTCCAGCTTCATTAACCCCTCACGTCTGCCCCCTGAAGCCAGGCTTTGACTTCTCCTCTCTAGCTATGAAAGTCCTAGATGGTATTTTCATACCATAGTAGGCCATTTCATCTGCATTGATAATGTTTGGTGTAGCCACCTTCGTAAATTTTCTTAGCTAGATCTTCTGGACCACATGCTTCTTCACCTGGCACTTTTATGTTTTGGAGACAGCTTCTTTCCTTAAACTTCACACACCAACCTCTGCTAGCTTCCCGTTTTTCTTCTTACAGCTTCCTCACCTCTCACCTTTCATGGACCTGAAGAGAGTTAGGGCCTTGCCCTAGATTGGGTTTTGGCTTAAGACAATGCTGTGGCTGGTTTGATCTTCTGTCCAGACCACCTAAACTTTCTCCATATCAGCAGTAAGACTGTTTCATTTTCTTATCATTTATGTGTTCACCGGAGTAGCACTTTTCATTTTCTTCCAGAACTTTTTCTTTGCGTTCACAACTTGGCTGTTTGGTGCAAGAGACCTAGCTTTCAGCCTGTCTTAGCCTTCCACATGCCTCCCTTACTGAGCTTAATAATTTCTGGTTGTTTAAAAAAAATTTTTTTTTAAAGATTTATTTTAGAGAGAGAGCCAGCGCAAGTGTGCGAGTTGGGGGGAAGGGCAGAAGGAGAGATAATCTCAAACAGATTCCCTGCTGAGCTCCATCTCATGACCCTGAGATCATGACCTGAGCTGAAATCAAGAGTCGGGCACTTAACCAACTGAGCCACCCAGGCGCCCCTCATTTCTAGCTTTTGATTTAAAGCGAGAGATGTGGGACTCTTCCTTTCACTTGAACACATAGAGACCATCATGGGGTTATTGATTGGTCTTCATTTCAGTGCATGGTCTTAGGGAATAGGGAGGCCTGACAAGAGGGCGACTGGGGAACAGCTGGTTGGTAAAGTCAGAACACCCACATTTGTCGATTAAGTTCATTGTCTTCTATGGGCATGGTTTGGGGGCATCCCCAAACAGGTAAATAACATCAAAGGTTATTGATCACCGATCACTATAACAAAGGTAATCAAGTTTGAAATATTGCAAGAATCACCAAATGTGAGGCAAACACCGTTGGAAAAATTGCAACACAGGATTGCCACAAGCCTTCAATTTGTAAAAAACGAATTATCTGCAAAGTGCACGAAATCGAAGGCTCCCTGGCCTTCCTGAGCTGCCTCTCCCTTCCTTCTGCGAGACTGAGGGCCTTACCCTGTTTTCCTCTTTGTAGGGTTGCAAACCGTAGGGTTTTGCTTCTTCCAGACCGACTTTACAGTGATAGCCACTTCTCACTAACCCCCAAGACAGGCACGCCAGTGACTGGTAATTACCACTGGGGAAACAAACATCCTGGGGTCCCCTTCTTGAGGTGGTAAAGAGAAAGTCCCACAGGCTTGGTTTTTATATTTTGTGAGAATCAAATCTTCCTGAGTTTCAGCTCTCCCTTTGCTCCCCCCGCCCCCACCCCACATATGATCAAGTCCCCATTTCATGGGGTCACAGGCTCTTTGCCTAGTGGGCAAGACAGGGAGGCACGGGGGGGGGGTGGAATATTACTAATAGACAGCATTTTCTGAGTCACTTTGTGCCAGGCCACACACTACGTGCTTTTGCTTTACTTTAATTCATTTACCTTTCATGAACCACCAATGAATAAACTGTTATCATCAGCCCAATTTCTAGGTGAAGAAATGCTTGGGTGGGGCGGGGGGGCGGTGAGGTCCTGCAGAAGCTGATAAATGGCAGAGCCCAGTGTCAGGTGTAGCAGAGACCCCGGCCCCCGTCCTTCCCTGCCTCATGGCGGAGGTGCGGGCCCTAGCATGGTAGAGCTGGGGCCATCTGGGTAGATTGTCATCGACACACAACTGATGAAGTTGTCCCTCTGCGGAGGAGAGCATCCCACCCCACTTAGGGTCTGTAGAAGTGCTCTGGGAAGATTTGGGAACTGACGAGGTGATTAGAAGGCTTTCTAGGGAAATGTAATAATAAGATGTGCAATGTAATAAAAGGGAACTGCTATCATAAAGAGGTATGTGACGTGATCTTGCAGTTTGCAGTAGGGGGCGTGACAGTAAGGATAGGTCGGTGTTAACCCAACATTGTCATTTAAGACTTTTTTTTTTTTTAAAGCCTAGTGTCTGGAAGATGCCCCTGTATCCTAGGTAATGGACACTGAGGAAACATAGCCATAGTGTGTGCATTCAGGTAGTTCACGGTCTCGGCTAGTTAGCGTGCTTTTGTCTGCACTTGGCCCAGACAGGAACCCTCATTCCCACATAGTAGGGAGACCAACGGGCAGCGGGGCACCAGGCCCCCCGTGACGCCGGATGCACCAGGTTCAGGGCTCTGGCGCCCAGGCCCAGCATGCTCCAGCAGGCAGCCGCATGGCTACAGCACCACCGCGTTCCGGTCTAGGCCGTACGCAGACGAAGAAGGGAGAGGGTCTTCTGGAAGTCCTTGGGAAAGAGAGGAGTTTTGAAGCTGTGAAACCAGTCACAGGCTCTCCCTCCCTTCTTGGGAACTGCAGTTGGGTCAGATGCGCAACAGGAACGATGATTGCTGTGATTAACTGAGATCACTCACCTGGGGTGGAAAGGATGCTTCTGGGAACCAACCTCTGTGGCCATTCGTCTGTTTCTACAGGGCAGCAGGTAGCCGGCACACAGGTGGCTTCGCCTCCCCTTAGCTTACAGAGGGTCACCTTCTCACTGTGGCCTCAGTGGGCTTGTCCCTGTTCGTGCACATCCCAGGTGTGCGTCCTAATGGTTTTTTTTTTTTTTAAAGATTTTATATGTTTATTCGAGAGAGAGAGCACATGCATGCACACATGAGTGGTGGGGAGGGGCAGAGGGAGAGGGAGAAGCAGGCTCCCTGCTGAGCAGGGAGCCCAGTGCGGGGTTTGATCCCAGGACCCCAAGATCATGACCTGAGCCAAAGGCAGACGCTTCACCAAGTGAGCCACGCAGGGGCTCTTTGTGTCCTAATCTCTTCTAAAGACCCCAGTTAGATGGGATGAGGGCCCACTCCTAATGGCCTCACCTTAATTCCTTCAGAAAAGGTGCAGTCTCCAAATACAGTCACATTCTGAGGTACCAGGGGTTAGGGCTTCAACTATGAATTTGGGGGGCACAGTTCAGTCCATAACAAATTTTAGGCCAACAGATCAGATGATGTACATAAAGTGGACAAAGTCCTCTATAGACACAAACTACCAACTGACTCAAAAGATAGAAACTTGAGAGTCAGACGCTCAACCACCTGAGCCACCCAGGCTCCCATCACCCGGGATTCTGAGGAGCGTCTGGACCAACCCCACGATCATACGTGGCGTCCTGGGATCGTACGGGGTTCTCTGGACCTGGAGGGCGGCGGCACGGCCCCAGCGCTCGGTCTGCTCTCCTCCGCAGGTTTCTGGGTGGAGCGCACCCCCGTACACGAGGCGGCCCAGCGCGGCGAGACCCTGCAGCTGCAGCAGCTGATCGAGAGCGGCGCATGCGTCAACCAGGTCACGGTGGACTCCATCACGCCCCTGCACGCAGCCAGCCTGCAGGGCCAGGCGCGGTGTGTGCAGCTGCTGCTGGCTGCGGGGGCCCAGGTGAGCGGCCCCGCGGGACAGACCCCCGCCCGAGCCGGGGGAGCCACGGCACCTGCTCCGGAGAACGCGGGGAGGGAGGGGAAAGAGACACGAGACCTGGGATTAGCGTTGTCATGTGCAAGCGCGTGGGAAGTAGAGAAAGCCCTGGAGGGGAAGGGGAAGCCGGAGTGGGCTGCCATGGAAGCCAGCGGAGGAGCGGCCTGTCGGTCAGCTGTGCGCGGAGGGCCTGTGGGTCATGGCTCGGCTATCAGGAGGGCATTGGTAGCCAGAGAGAAGGCAGTTGTAGAGGGGGAGAGGCAGGGGGAGTGCCCCGCATGGGGGATGCGCCAGAGCAGGCCTGCCCATCACACGGGCGAAGAGCTGCTGCTGGGGTCCCGGAGATGTCGGAGTGGGATGCTGGTAAGCCAGCTCTCCATGGGAGGTGGAGGTCGGGGGGTGGGGGGCCCAGAACACAAGCTTCTGGTTTGTTTTCCCCGGTGTAAACACGCCGGCCGGGGCGGACTGGGAGCCCGCAGCGGTTTCTGGCTAGGAACTGGCCTGACACCCACAGCCCGAAGGTTTCGCTGGAACGCGGGCTCCAGTGTCCATTGTGAGCCACACCGTTCACACTGCCCCGCTGGCTCTCCAAAGCCTCGCCTACGAAGGCAGCCCCCGAGGAGCCAGAACAGGGTTTGGCGTGTCCCCGAATAGCAGCTGAATTCTAGGCAGAATCTGCCAGCTTGCAGAGTCGCCTTTTTCCTTCCCGGATCATGTTCCAGCTAGAGGGGGCACATGAAGCCGCTTCCAGCACTCCTGAAGTTCAAGCTCACTCTCCTACCCTGTCTCCCTCAGCTCGCAGTCTGGGTGTGTGTGGGGGGGGTGGGGGGTGGGGGCAAGAATGAAGCAGAGAAGCAGAGTTGAGCCTGTCCCGAGAGAAGAGCCCTGAAGAGGGCGCCTCCTGCACTTGGCAGGCTAACAGGCACTCCCAACACCCCCCGCCCCATCCTTTGTCCTTGAACGCCCTTGCCTGGCGCAGCACCTTAGCACACACTCGGAAACTGGTGCTTCTAAGAAGGGCCTTTGCAAAGATGAATGTGCATCGGGGGAGAGAGCGGCTCACGTGGGTTTCCCCTCCGCCCTGACACGCGTTTCTTCCCACGAGGTGGATGCCCGCAACATCGACGGCAGCACGCCCCTGTGTGATGCCTGTGCCTCAGGCAGCATCGAGTGCGTGAAGCTCCTCCTGTCCTATGGGGCCAAGGTCAACCCGCCCCTGTACACAGCATCCCCGCTGCACGAGGCCTGCATGAGCGGTGAGTCCGCGCAAGCAAGCGGTGTAGATGGGAAGCCATCGGCTGGCTAAGGAGCGCCCCCAGTCTGCTTCTGGCTCGTGGTCGCCCGGCCATGAGAGCCTCAGCTTTTCCTCCTGAAGGTGGTTTTCACCCAGGAGTAGGGGGCCGTGGTTTCTAGGACAGGATTCTATTCTCAGCGGTGTCCTCCAGTGCCTTTCAGATGTTAACACTGAAGTCACTGCACCCTGCCGTGGCTCTCAGTCTTCCCGGCATTCTGCCCTGTGGCTCCCTGTTCTAGTTGGGAGAGGAGACCCAACATATGCCCGGAGGACAGGTGCTCGGGGGGGGGGGGGGGGGATAGGGGGGAAGAGCTCATCCTGGAGTCTCGGAACAGGTGAGATTTCAGTTGCCCTGCAAGAATGGGTAGGTCTCAGATGGTGGGAGTGTAAGAGGAAGGCCACTCCATGCACAGAGAAAGTGACTTACTGGACCCAAAGTTCCCAGTGGAGGGGCAACAGAGAAGACTGGAAATTTAGGGCAAGACCGGCAGGTGGGAAATCATTAAATGACAGACTAAGGAGCTTGGATTCTACTCTTTTAAGCAAAGGTTGCAAGCTTCTGGCTGATGTTTTGATTGGCTGGCACCATGCTGGTCTTCGCTGCCTGGTGTGGGCGTGGGTGCATGCTCTCCCGTGGCTCCTCTCAGTCGCTGTTCTCTACTGCCTCTCACCCCCCTTCCCAGGGAGGTCATCTTTTGTCACCCGGATCTGGTGCTGAGACCACACCACTTCCAACCAGGTCAGATGAACACTACAGTTCCAAGGACACTTTATGAAACCCAAGACACTATGTATGATCGTGTAGTTGGTCCAGATACTCCTCAAAAATCCTTGGGGGATCCCCGCGGCCAAGTGTTTGGCATGGACTGTAAAGGGTTGGTGGCCTGGGCCTTGCTCAGGAGCTCTCCGAGCCCTCTCCCACCGCTGCCCTGCACAAACCCGCTCTCCAGTCCTGCCTATAGCTGCCCAGTGTCCATGCCATTTCACACCTGCGTCTCTCTGCATATATTCTTCCCGGCCTGCAGAATGGGGGACTGGACAGGAGCAATCTCCTGTTTAGATATTACATACTCCACCCTGTTACATGCTTTCCTCTGGTGCTCTCTCTGGGCTGGTAAGTGTCTGGAATTTTCTCTGGTCATTTGTCCTTCCACATGGAGGGCAGTAGGGACACCTTTATAAATTTTTGTCCTGATCTTAGGCAAATACAAGCTTTTCTTGTATCTGCTTAATTACCTTAAACTCAAAATAATCCTTATGCTAAGGTAGACTATTTTGGGGTGGCGTAGTCTGCGGCTCTGCAGTAGAGGAGTGGAGGGGGTGGTATCCTGATGTGGAGAGATCACTGGGGCCATGGCAGTGATCTAAGCACAAAGCCCTTCGAGCCCAAGCGGGATGGATTCATTTAGAAGGCTTTGGGGAAGGATCAGCAGGATTTAGTATGAGGGAGAGCAGAGCACAGGGTCAAAGCCAACTCAGGAGTGATGCCGATGATGGAGACAGATTGGCCAGGCACAGGGGCCCCCTGGGAGTGGAGGGAGGGGACTCTGCCATGGCCAAGACATCCCCAAGAGCATGGCCAGCAGAGGGCTGGAGGTAAGAGGCTGGATTTCAGGGCTGGAGGTGGAAACTTGGTAGCTACCAATGATGAAGCATGATTAAGTGAGGAGAGAGGATGCAGCCTGGGACAGAACGAACCTGCACTCAAGCCGAGTTGGAGATGGCCATGAAGAGGCAGGAAAAGCACCTGCTAGGGAGAAGAGCAGGGGACCTCCGAGGTAAGGAGGCTTAGGGAAGTTCATCCAGGAGCCTTGGACTCGGGCTGCCAGCATCTTTAGGAGGCCACCTGCAGGCTCGGCGTTCCCGACACAGCTTGGGAGACAGCCCGGAGGTGGGGGGCACCGTCCTTCCCGCTGAGGAGCAGAGTCCGGCCGTTCGGGGTGGTAGTGCAAGACCTTTTGCTCTCCCCCAAGAGGGTCGGCTGTGTCCTCTCTCCCCGTCCCGCTGCCAGGCAGGCTTGGAGAACCCTGCAGGCTCAGAAGGGACAACTTCTTTAGCTCCCTAGGACCACACGTGGTCGTAAACCAAGGTTGGTTGGGCCGCAGCTCCGGTTCGCCTCACCTCCCCCTGCAACCCGGCATGGGGCTCACCTTCCACCTGCCGCTCCCTCAGGCTTATTACAAATGCACACATTCATTCACGGTTCTCATCCTTTTCCACGTGTTTGAAGGAAGTTCTGAATGTGTGAGGCTGCTTATTGACGTTGGGGCCAACCTGGAAGCGCATGACTGCCATTTTGGGACCCCTCTTCATGTTGCCTGTGCCCGGGAGCATCTGGACTGTGTCAAAGTGCTGCTTAATGCAGGTACGTCAGCCTTTCTCCCTGCGCTGCTCAGGGTTGGTGTTGGCGTTTACACATGCGTGCCTCAGTGCAGGTGTTTTGTTTACCTGCACCATGCGCTGGCCGTGAGCTGGGCAGTGGAATCGGACAGACCAGCTTTGAAGCTGGCTCTCCCACCCACCAGCTGGAACCTTGGGCCTCAGTTTCTATATCTATAAAACTGGAGAAAATAAGCCCCACTTTGCAGGGTTGTTGGAAGGACTTGTGATCACATTTCCGCAGGACCTGATGCTCGATGAATGCTGGGTCATTATTTTTAGTAGCCATAGAGACCATCCACAGTACCTGCCTGATGAGTTTGCAGCTAAGTCAGAAAGAGGTGGGAGGATCCATGGGAAAGGAGCTGGTAGCACGTTTGGAATCCAGGTCCTTGTCGGATGTTCTAAAAAGGCTCAGGATAGGGAGGGTCCCAAGGCAAAAAACAAAAAATGAAATAAGACATAGCCCAGTCACGTGAAGGTTGGATTCAGGACCTATCTACCACTGCAGTTTTAAAATGTAGCCAAAGTGGGTGTTGGCAAGGAGTTTTCATTATGAACCCAATGTAAATATTTTGTTGGAAAATTTTAGCTCAGCCATTCTGGGTGCAACTTAGGATAAAAACAAAACTGGTCAGGAATAGAAAGATGACGAGCTCTGTCCGGACGACGGTCATTTGAGCTTCAGTTATATGTGCTTTTCTATTCGGGAGTCTTGTTTGCTTTCATGAGCCACTTCTACATGTTTTTAGTGAAAAGGATTTATTTTGTGTCAGGCTAGCCATTGGGGTGGTTTTCTTTTTTACACAAGGATAAAACATCTAGATGAGAAGTAGTCCTAGGCCTTCCAGCCAATCACTCAGCTTTTCCATCAACCGAGGGTTATTAGTTGCTGTGACTGCTGAGCTTATGAAATGGTAGTATCACAATCAACAACTGTCCCCAGAGCACCTGCTGCCCTTTTTTCTTTAGTTCCTTTAGTGGTGGCTGGAGGGGAAAGGCTCGAATCAGGGGCTTGAACCCCGACATCCCTTCCATATTGACTAAGACTTTATGGAACCGATTACTCTTGTAAGTAATGGGAACCAAGTACAGGGGGCTGAGGGGATGTCTTGGTCCAGGTGACTGAAAAGATCAGGAGGAGGCAGGTGTCAGGGTCACTTTGTTCTGAGGGTTGGCGGCAGCATGAAGCCGGCACCGTCTCTGAATCTTTCAGGTCCATTGTCCACCCCACTCGCTTGATCCTATGCCTGGCGTCCCTAACAGGCTGAAAATGGCTGCATCAGGGTCACGCTCAAATCCAAATACTTTCCTTCCCAAGGTTTTGGGTAGTTTTCTCATAAGAGTGAGAAACCACTACTCCAGCTGTCTCCCACACACTTCCCTTAAGTCCCAGGGGCCCAAATTGGGTCCTGGGTCCGAACCTAATCCAGCCCCTTTGTCCAGGCTCGGCCACATCCTCATTGGCTCAGGCCCAGGTTATTTGAACCAATTCCTGGGGGTGGGGAGAGAGGGATTAACCAATCAGAGCCCATCCCTGGGGTTGGAGGCCAGGCCATCCCACCCCAGCCCCCCCCCACCTCCCCATTGCAAGGTGTGGGCTCAGTTGGGTGGGTCCGAGTGGGAAGGCATACACCTGGGGGATGGAATGAGGGCTAGACTAGAGCCCCCCCAGGGAAGGCTCCCCCATGGAGGAGGGGGACCGCTGCCGCCAGGCTGGCACCTCCGGACTTGCCTGCTACTGTAGACGTGGACGGTCGCCTCCTAGAGCATCTTCTTCCTAGATTGCAGGGATTCTTCTCAAAGAAAATGTTTTCAGCTGTGGGAAGCCTCCCACATACAAAAAAGTAGAAGAGGGCAGCATATGGGCTCTTCTGAAAGTAGTGGTTCTGGTCACAGAGCCCTTGGAAAATCCACTGGAAGCCTCAGACAGGTCTCTGGAAAACAGGTGCTCGCGGACCCCCCCCCCCCCACCCAGCTGCAGGGTGGTGTGGCAGAGGAGGGGGCTGGGGCTAGTGCCGGTCCAGTTGTCCAGTTGTCCCACGAAGTCATAGTGACTGTAACCGCCGCAGGAAGTGCTAAGAGGCGCCAGGGAGGGTGCTGGCTACTGAGCTGCTGGGGCCTCAGTGTCCCCGTCCTGCCAGCTTCTTGGCGCGCGTGGCCAGCCCTTCTCTGTGCATGCTTAAGGCTTTACTCTGAGTCCACTTTGATCCTGTTGTGCTTTGAAATCAGACTTTGACCCCTTTTTCTCTGAAGCATGAGGTTGAGAAGTTTTAATGCCTGGATGCCTTTAGTTATTTTGCTGGCTTCCTCTCTCCCTGAGCCCCCCTCTTTCTCCCTCCCTCCCTCCCTCCCTCTCCCTCTCTCCCCTTCTCTCCCTCCCCTCCCCCCCAGTTCAAGGCACATTATCATCATCAGTCCCCACAAAGCCACCTTCTCCCCCCTTCCTTCTTTCCTCTATTATTGCCCCCCCAGCCCCCTGTTTTAATGTGTGTGTGTGCTTCCTCTGTGTTTTGTAAGAGACACCGGGCGGGTTGAGGCACGTATTTGTAATTGACAGTCGGTGCCATGTTAAAGACTTTGCCCTCTTTGCTGTTTTTTTCCGGCCTGCCCTGTGTTTTCAAGTCCCCCCCCCACCCCCCATGTACTCTGTGTGCTCAGGTCTGCAGTTGCCCCAGCAGCAGCGTGTACCAGCGTCCCCTCCTGATCTCCAGTCTGTGTCACACCCAGGCCAAAGGAGCCAAGAGCACCGGTTAAGAACGGCCTGTCTTGTACCTTGGGATGCCACCTTGTGGAAAGAGTCACCCTGCTGCGGCCTTGTATCCTGGGAGCCCTAGTGAACCGGATGGAAGGGCGGTGTGGTTTGAGAGCTAGCCTACCCCTAGTTTTCTCCTTGACCGCGTGCGCCCCCTTCTCTCTTGCTAAATAGAGACAGTCTCTTTCCTTCCCACTTGGCAAGATTATTGCCACAATTAATGACCTGCGAGACAGGTCCTGCACTTTAGATTCTGTACACTTTACAGTTTATTTTTCGTTACCAGTTTGCGTCTCGCGTTCGCACCCCTATTTGCTTTATGACTGCAACTATGAAATCCTTTATTCTTCTAGGCGGCTATTGGAAGAGCACCCCCGATATGGGGGTTACATGGGGGGCGGTTCTTTTCTTTAACGTATTGCCTTTCAGTATTATTTTTGCAATGCATATCTGCTGAATTAAATACTTGGGTGATGTAGCCTTCTTCCTGAGGGATTTTTTTGCCCTCACCTGTCTTGGGAGTTTTGGCTGCACTTGTGTTATCTTGTTGGGGTGACTGCTGATAGGCACACAGTTTTTAGGTTCTACTAGGGGATCAAAACTGTTTTAAGTCACGGGTGCCTGGGTGGCCCAGTTGGTTAAGCATCTGACTTCAGCTCGGTCATGGGATGGAGCCCTCTGTTGGGCTCAGTGGGGAGCCTGCTTGTCCCGCTTCCCCTTCCCCAACTTGTGCATGCTCGCACATTCTCGCTCTGCCTCAAATAATAAAATCTTAAAAAAAAAAACAAAAACAAAACGCTTTTAAGTCAGAAACCAGAATTTCCAAATACTCTTGAGCAGTGGGACAGGAGACCTAATAGCCTTACACCCTTTATTTCCTTTAAATTTATCATTACATGGAGATATGTTGGTGATCTGATTTCTTTTAACCCCACTTTCCTGATATTTTATGACTGTGATTGGAATCTCTTTTGGGGGGGCTGGGCTATTTGCTTGACTTCTTTAAAATACTTTTCTCCCATCCCCTTTCTCTTATAACCTCCTTATCCATTAGGAGCAGACTTCAAAGAAGTTGGTTAAAAAAAAAATCCTAAGGGTCCCAGAGATCCCCTTGCATAGAATTGGTGATGGCTGTACCCTATGAAAGGTGTTTTACACAAATCCTATTTTTATCAAAATCTTTATTTTTTAATGCATCTAAAAATACTGTAATTAGCTACTTGTTCGCCTCTTTCTAAATATCCACTATTTTTTAAAAGATTGTATTTATTTATTTGAGAGAGAAAGAGAGAAAGAGAGCATGAGCAGGGGGAGTGGGAGAGGGAGAAGCAGACTCCCTGCTGAGCAGGGAGCCTGATGCAGGACTCAAACCCAGAACCCTGAGATCATGACCTGAGCCACAGTTGCTTAACCAACTGAGCCCCCCGGGCGCCCCTACTATAACATCTACTAGTATCCTGAAAACAGGTGGGTGGCAGAGCTGAATTCACAAGTACGACACCTCATCTCTTACCTGAACTGCGGAGGGTGTTTGGGGAACATGACCTTCATTCCCTATGCGTGTCTCTTTTGTGAAAGAATATTTACATTTAAGGACCCTTCCTTCATTCCTGCAGCACAGCTTTCTAGAGCCTCCGGCCTGCGCCTACTGTGTGTGCACTCGAGCGGGAACAGTGTGCATGCGAGCGGGAACAGCAGGAGAGCTTCTGTAGCTTTGCCTGAGGTCTCAGAGCCTCAGGACCCATGGGGACAGCCTGTACGGGGTCTCAGAACTGCCTCGTAACTCACAGGGAAGTTTTCTTTTTCTTCTTTGGGGTTCCGTTTCCAGTTACATTACTTTCCTACAGCTATTGGTCTGTAGCTCTCTTACCATCAGAAAAAAAGTAATTACTGCTTTCTTTGGGATCTTGAAAAAAGATTCTGAAAAGGCTGTAGCAGAATCTGTCTTGACTCTTTCCTGGCTGGGGCATTGCTTTTGTGCACTGTGCCGAATGAGAAAGTACCAGCCGACGTTTCTGTTGGCTCTGCGGCCTCTCCTTGGTGATACTTGTTCTCCACCCCGGACTGGCAGGGGCCAATGTGAATGCAGCAAAGCTTCACGAGACCGCCCTGCATCACGCAGCCAAGGTGAAGAACGTTGACCTCATCGAGATGCTCGTTGCGTTTGGAGGCAACATCTACGCACGGGACAACCGGGGAAAGAAGCCATCCGACTACGTGTGGAATAGCAGTGCACCTGCCAAGTGCCTGGAGTTCTACGAAAGTAGGCCACCCTGTCCTTGTCGTGTGAATGTGCTCGGTTGGTTGGTTTAGCATTGCGCAAGATAGCCTGCAAGAAGCTCTGTTCTGACAGTCTGCCCAATCATGTCCGAGCGGTCCAACCATCCCGAGTCCCTGTGAGCCACCCCACCCTGCAGGAGACAAGGGACAAATATGATCGGAGCACAAGACTTCTTTGCGTACAGATTTTTAAATGAATTTACCCAGCCTTGCAACCACAAGAGGCTTTCAGACACCTCTCGGTTGGGGAAAAAAACCCCGATTTTTTCAAATGTTTGCCGGCCCCACCCAACCAAAATCCATATGAACTTAGAGGCAGATACATCTGTACATGTCAAACATTTCCTGGAGGGTATTTCTTTTCCTGCATCCGAATAATGTGGGGGATGAAGTAATACGGGAAAATGAATTTCTCCAGGATTTCTTTTTTTTTTTCCTCCCAAAGAGTTTTTTATTTCATAAATCTTCATAAGTTGAGAATACCGTTTGGCTAATTTATATATTTATCAAGCAGATATTTGCAGCATACGTGGGTTTTTAAAGCATTGAATCCTTGTAAAAGGCCGACTGCTCTGCAGGTGTCTCAGTGGCCGGGGGCCCCCAGGGACCTTCCATCGTTGGCCCTGGTTTGCTCGCCCTCCCGAGCCATGGCTGCAGGCTTCACCTTTCATCCAAGGTCCTCACCCTCGGGACTAGGACATGGGCTTGCGTGCTGTGTCTGTCAGAGCTGTTCTGTGGTGTGTGTGCGTTCTCCCCGGGTCCCCTTGTGCCCCGCGACTCGTGGCAGTGAGAGCAGGGCCTGGGACTTGCCCGGCAACTGACCCTTGCCCTGTCCCTTACTTATCTGGAAGTTTGACAAACGAGCCCGCTAGCCACAGAGTAGTCATTTGCTGATGAATCTGTGTACCAAGTTATAACATTATGGAAAAGAAAAAAAAAAAAACAAAACTCCCCAGAACCCCACAGAATAAAAGCCCAGTGGATGCCCCCTAAATTCCATTTCCTGGTCTTCCTTCCCAGGTCCCTGGCTGTCTTTCCTGGTAGCCTTCCGGAGAAGGCATGCAGGCCGCGTCCCAGCTCCAGGGAAAGGGGATATTTCCGGTTCCACCCTGGTTATTTCCCAAGTTGGAGGATGTTACGCTCCTTCCTTCAGCTGACCGCATCTGATTCCTGTTCCCTTTTTTCAGAAACACCTCTGACCCTGTCGCAGCTCTGCAGGGTGAGCTTGAGGAGGGCCACTGGCGTCAGAGGACTGGAGAAAATCACCAAGTTGAACATCCCTCCCCGGCTCATCAATTACCTTTCCTACAACTGAGCCGCAGGCCTGGGAGGCAGGTGGGGGCCCCCCTGGCTGCCGGCCTCGCTGAGCCCAGCGGCTGGGCCACAAGGACCGCCCCCCTTGTCTGCAGCCACCTGACTGCTAGAGAAAGAACAGCGTTCCCTGAGTCCCTGCTGGCTGTCCTGTTTTGTCTTCTCTGCAGACTCCGGAGGATATTTCCGAGGCCCTGGGAGGGCCCTGCCTCATCTTCTGCAGGCACTTTGCTCTCCCTCCGCCCGGTCCCAGCCATCCAGCATTCTCCTGTCACTGACCTTCCTCAGGGGGACTCTCGGGAAGGACACAGGGGAAGGCCAGGCTGGGGCTGGGGGTGCAGGGCCCTGCTGCCCGGGAGGCCGGGGCACCTGGCGCCATCTCTGAGTCCTTCAGCACTAGGGTGGCCCTGGGTGTCCGAAGGGAGAAGCCTGTGCTGCAGAGATTGGGTCCTGACCATGTGGCCCCGGACAGCTGCTTTGATGACATCCTGCTACTTGGACAATTTTTTCTGGAGCTCTGGTGGGCACTTTCCAAGGCCCACCTGTACCCAGGTAGACCCATCACTCAGGGGACTTTGCACGGGTCTTGGTCGGGGAAGCCTCGGGCGACTTATTCCCCACACTAGCACAGTGTTTCTTAGGAACTTTGCAGGCCTCAGCTCTTAAACAGCTTGTGTTGGGGATAAAATCTTTTAGAGCATACATAGGCTGCCGCACTTAGGTTTTGTTAACGAGTCTGCAAAACCACAGATAACGTGAAGGTGTGTCCGTGCGTATTCCAGGAGGAGTTGTTTCCAACATGAAGGACCCTTAGGACACCCTTTAGGGATGATTGCTCATCTGTTTCTGCAGTTGCCAAACGGATTCTCTTCCTGCCCTAAAGTTTGCTCACTCTCGAGGCTCTGAAATTGGCAGGAGAGGGAGGTTGCCAGCGCCTGGCATTACCAACCACTGACTTGCGCATCGTGCAGATACTTACGGAACGTCTATGATGTTCTAGGAATTGTCCGAGTGCTTTGAGCTGTGTAGGAATCAGACTCATTACCCAAGGCAGAGAAAGAGAACACTTTCCGGTCTGTTCCCGTAGTAACAGAAACGAACTCTACACTCTCGGCCATGAGGTGAACTCTTCAGTACTATATTCAGACTGCACTTGTGTCAGATTCTCTCTCCTAATTTAAAAACACAAAAACCAGGCAGTTAAACTAGAGGACGTTTGCATAATTAGTTCAGGTGTATTTGGTTTCTGAGGACACGGGAGGGCACCACCGGTGAACGCTGCTGGGAGTCGTGCCCGAAGCCGCCGAATGTCCCCAGATGCTCCCAAGGGGGGGAAGTGTGTGGGGCGGAAGGAGCCTGGATGGGGGAGGCCAGCTGTGCTGCATGCCTGGGGTATCTCTTCTGCTTGAAGTTACTTGGCGGGGCCCCAGATCTGCGGAGAGTTTCACAGTAGCTGCCAATGGGCATTTTCTGTTTTGAAAATGACATGGAGGCCATTGTCATGATGGTGCGTCGTTAAGCTCTGAGAATGGGTCGCTCCTATCCAGGTACCATGTGAGACCCAAGTTCGAGGTAAATGGCTGCTTTTGCATGTACAGACAACAACAACAACAAAATCACGGGGTTCTGCCCATCCGTCTATGTAACAGAAACTGGCCTCTAGCCATGAACGTGGATACGCTTCCTCCCGTGGAGCACTGAGTGCAGAATCTGTCCCCACACTCACTGCTCAATAAAAATCGCTTCACAAGAGTCCACCCTGGGGCGCCTGGGTGGCTCAGTCGTTAAGCGTCTGCCTTCGGCTCGGGTCATGATCCCAGGGTCCTGGGATCGAGCCCCACATCGGGCTCCCTGCTCAGCGGGAAGCCTGCTTCTCCTTCTCCCACTCCCCCTGCTTGTGTTCCCTTTCTCACTGTGTCTCTCTCTGTCAAATAAATAAAATTAAAAAAAAAAAAAAAAAAGAGTCCACCCTGACGTGCACAAGCCCTTTTGTTGGGAGCAGACACGCTGATGGGCCGCTGTCATCTTCCAGTGATGGAGCCCTGCCCGTCTCCCAGATTCCCGTCTTCCTGCCTGTGTCCTAGTGCAGATGTCAGTGACTAAGCTTTTAGGGCCTCCTGTAGCTTTTCTCCCTTCGCCTTACAGAGATGTAATCGACATGGATCCCACCTGTACCCTGAGTAGGGGGGTGACTGTAGACGCATTGCTCCGCCCCTCTGAGCACGGATCTTCCCAGCTGCCCTAGAGGAAGGAAAGGTCAGACTCCGATCATTAAAAAGACAATGATGGTCAAGTCCTGAATCTTATGAATGAGAACATGAGGCCGCGATAGCCCTGTTTTTTGGTAAGGCTGAAGTTAGCTGATTAAAAGATGCCTTGAAAAGTATAAAGAGCTCCCCACACATAAAAGTTAGGTGGGTATGTGTATACTGTGGCTTTATTGATGTTTGTGGAGCTTATAGCTGTGTAAATGATTCTCTTCTGACTTTGGGACAGTCCCACTTATTTCAGGAGAAGCAGATCAGAAGACCTCTGCATTGGCATTTTAAAACTTGACGTGCATCAGACAGATCAGGTGACTTTTGCAGCACAGATAACAAATGACAAACAAAATAAAGATCTCCTAGAAATCATGAAGAAAAAGATTAGGGTGCCTGGGTGGCCCAGATGGTTAAGTGTCTGCCTTCCGCTCAGGTCATGATCTCTGGGTCCTGGGATCAAGTCCCGTATCGGCTCCCTGCTCAGCACGGAGTAGTCTGCTTCTCCCTCTGCCCCTCCCCCCACTTGTTCTCTCAATCTCTCAAATAATAAATAAAATCTTAGAAAAAAAAAGATTAATAACCCAACAGAAGAAAGAAAACAGGCAAAGACTCTGGACAAGAAATTTACGAAAGAGAAACCTCAAATGTCCCCTGATGGGAAAGGGTGGTTAGAAGTGATCAGGGAAGGGCGCCTGGGTGGCTCAGTCGGTTAAGCGACTGCCCTCGGCTCAGGTCATGATCCTGGAGTCCCTGGATCGAGTCCCGCATCGGGCTCCCTGCTCAGCAAGGAACCTGCTTCTCCCTCTGACCCTCCCCCCTCTCATGTGCTCTCTCTCTCTCGTTCTCTCTGTCTCAAATAATTAAAAAAAAAAAGTGATCGGGGAAACGCAAATTAGTGAATATTTAATTCAACAAAAAGATATCAGTATATAGTGTCATTTTGATGAAAATTGAAAGGTCTGATGGGCCTTATGGGCATATGGGGCTCAGGCTGCTAGTGGGGTACAGACTGATATGTGTATTTTGGAAGGCGGTAGATGATGTCTGGGACAACTAGAAGTACATACCACATGTACCCGGAATTTCTCCTTTTAAAAACTTAAAGAAACTCAGGCATATCACAAGGAGACAGCGTGAGGACGTTTAGAACAGTAGGGTTGGTAACAGCAAAAGGCTCTGTTAGTAGGGCTAAGTTGCAGAGTATATTCATAGAATGCCTATCCTCTATTACGGTTAAGGTGGATTCGAGTTCTATGCTTTCACACTAATAGATCTAAAACTTCTAACAGCAGATGGAAAAAAAAGTTGCCAGCCTATATTTATGTGCGATATGACTCCATTTGTATAGACTGAAATACAAAGCAGCCTAAGTATCTGAGGATGCCTGAGCGTGTAGGAAATGCATGAAATCACGGAACCACACGCTGTGCTGTGGTCACCTCCGGGTGAGGAAGGGGTGTGTGACTTGGGGAGAGACACAGGGAACTTCAACTCGGTGCTGTTTCGTTTCTTGAAACAAAGTTATGAAGCAAATACCGAATACTCCTATTTGCTCACGTTGGGTGGCAAATAGACACATGGGTCTATGCTCTCTGCCTTTCTTGTTTTCACAGTAACAATTTAAGGCACAGAGGAGGAACAAAAGGCAGAAATGTCTTTTAAAAAAAGAGGATGAGATCTGTGGGGCTGTTATAAAGTGATTCTGTTTAAGAATACCTTTCAGCCTCCCATCGGCTACGAGGTCCTGTTTCCGTTATGAGACCTTGTATTCGGCAACAGGACCTGACGCTTTTTTCCACCATCCTTATGTTTGGGCCGAGGAAACAGGTTGCAGCTACTTTCTTAGGTAAACTAGATTTCGAAAGCCCTGAGTGTGCCGTGTGGCCTCCAGGACCCGCCTGCCTCTCTTCCGAAGGGCAGTGTTGGCTAAACCGCCCCCACTGGTTAGCCTCGCCTGCTCTGGGATGGCTTACTCCCTAGGTGGTTGTGAACCTTCTAGAAGTGGCTCTGGGCAAAGTTCCCAGCTTCAAATCCTACCCTTTGGAGACATGGGAGCCTGAGGAACTGGTTCGGTAGGAAGACCCATCGTCCGGCTCCGGGATGCTGCCTGCCCCCCACAGGTCAGAGGGGAGGCACAGGGAAAGAAGGGGTCTCCTGGCACCCTTCACTCTCCTGCCCCTCTCTGGGTCCCTTCCCATCACCAGGAAAGGAAGTAGAGTCTCTTCCTACCCTCCTTCCCTTACTGACGCTTGCATGCCCAGAGATGCTGCACGTGGTACCCCATCTGTACTTCTGGATGAATCCGTGCAAAGCTTGAAGTTGTTTGGGACCAAAAGAATGCCTTGGCACGTCCATCCCCTCCCCGGGGTTGCTCTGTTAGAGCTGGTCATGCTTTCTTTCCAGGGGGCAAGCACCTTGACTGGTAAGTGGTTGAGCTCCTTTATTGAAGAGAACCAGCCTAAAACTGGCTCTGCACACAGAGCTCAGCCGCGGGCTCATGTCGTGAGCCGCTGTGCTGTCTTACAGACGTCAGGAGGGATCACAAGGGTGTGAGCAGGCTAGCTGCGTGCCCGCCGTCTGGGCAGCTCCAGCCTTTACGGTTCTCTCTGTAACGGCCTGCAAAGTACTTCCAGACCCTAGAGTCTTTGCTTTTTCTCTTTTCTCAGTGTTGGTACCACATGGCATTGATAGCTGAGCCCCAGTTCTGTTGGCGTGAAAGTCTTGTGATCTCTGGCAGTCTAAATGAAAGTATGTCTTAAGTTGGTCCAGTCTAAATAAGGTGCCTCCTAAAAGCCCAATGTCTCGAAACCACAAATAAAGGGAGAGAAGATTCATGATAGGTCTCCACCCCCCCCCCCCCCCCGCCCCACGCTTACTTCTTTATATAAATTTTTTCTTTCAGCTGGTCTCCAGGTGTGTGGTTCTTGTGAACTAGACTTCAGAGCGGAGAAGTTGCAACCGAACTCTGAGCCAGGAGGTGCAGTTAGTTTAGCTCTCTGCTTTCTGCGTGATCAATAAAGAAAACTGCCATTGCTCTTCTTGTTAATCCAACTCCTGAGACACATTCTGCTGTGTTAAAGACAGAGCGCTAGATGGGACAAGACACAGGAACTTTTACTCAAGCCTTGGTTCGCTTTCCCCATCCATCCCTCTAGCCTGTCCCCCCACCCCCCATCGATCCGTCCAGCTCTCTATGCATACATTCATCCCTTTTCCCCTTTCTTTTTATTTATTTATTTTAAAACAGTTACTCTATTTTAGATTCTCTGCTGGTCCCTAAGGATTTAAAAAAGACCCATGAAAACCTCGGCCCTGAAGGATTTCGAAGACCATTCCTCAGGGAGCAGACACGGGAGCAAGTGCTGAGTCTAGAAATGTAGCAGTCAGGGCGTGAGCCCCGAACAGGACAGAAGAGCTAACTCTGATCTTGGCAAAGGGGAGAAGAGAGATGCCCCCAGACTCGCTTCTCAGGTCTTGGGTTAATAAATGCAGTTGCATTCATTTTTATATTCCTGGTGCTGTGTAGCTTATAAAGATTTTTTTTTTTTAAGGATTTTCTTTATTTGAGAAAGAGGGCACGAGTGGGGATGGGACAGAGGGAGAGGGAGAAGCAGGTTTCCCGATGCGGAACTCGATCCCAGGACCCTGGGATCATGACCTGAGCCAAAGGCAGACGCTTCACTGACGGAGCCACCCAGGTGCCCCTACAAAGCTTTATAAAATGTCCATAATTGGCATTATTTTTCTGGAGAGATGGATTCATTTGTTTTCTGCCTTTTCTCCGAAGCACAGAAACCAGAGAATGAAGTTCAATCCTGTGGAATTTTACATGAGTAGAGTTTACTGTAATCCCTTTTAAAAAAAAATTAAAAATCCCTTCTTGTGTTTATGGTTCCCAAGATATGGATGAGACTTTCCTAGAAGGCCAGACTGGCACCCAGGGAGCAGGGGGACTTTGCCGATGAGCCTGTGGGAATCTACACTTTGCAGAACACATGTGGGTCATTTAAAAAAGTTGAAATAAACTGAGGCATAAAAGAGAAATCCATCACAAGCTATTTTCAAACGGTCTAATTGTTAGTTGTTTTCCCTTTTTGGGTGGGGGTCAGAGGGGGTCTCTTACTTCTTTTAAAGTAACAGTATAAAATTGCATTCAAACACATAGCAAATATATGCTTCAGTCCCATCTACTAGACAATTGGAAATGGGGTAAGAAAGGTAGCAATGGGGGAGGATGAAGGGAATGAAGCACAGAGGAAGGGGGAGGAAGAGAGAGCTCCAGCGAGCAGGTGGGTGGGACGCTGGGCCATGCTGGGTGGGACTGCCAAGTTTATCAGCTGCCCTTCATGGCGTCATCTGAGGGGATACCAGCCGGAGCTCTGTAGGGATGGGGGCTTTCCGCTCAGAGCAGGTTGCAGTCGGGTGCAGCTTTGGATGAATACGGCACTGACCAGAGCAATCCTATCTGAATAGCTGGATGACATCAAACCCAATGCCCACATTTGCCTCTCCCTGCCCCGGCTCTTCCACCAACTATCGACTCCCAGGACCTGGGGGCTGCCCCTGAAACTCCCCGGACGCTCTGACCTAGTCTGTGGGTGGATTCTGTGTGGCCCTGCAATGGGGCAGCATAGTTCCGAAGACTCAATAAAACCGAATGCCATCTCTAATAACAAGGAAACTGTGACCCAAGACCGGAGGCTTTGGTTCTTATTTTGAACACAAAGATCGCAAGTTCCCAAGCCAGCAGTATTCCTTTGCATTCTAGAAACATTTCATTGATCTGATTGCTTGTGATGGTCAGGACATTCTATGGGGCTCTGCCCGGGTCACAGAGGAATAACCCAGAGTAGGGCAGCCGGCTAACCTCACACACAGGGCTCTCCTCGGGGCTGCCAGGAAGAATCTCAGGAAGGAGCAGCCACATCCCATTTGGAAGTATGATGGAGTCCAAAGGGTGGATGGTCAAGAAGCGTGACCACGTCTACTCAAGACTGAACACAGGAAAATATGATTTCAGAGCGAGGCTGCTGATTTATACTGAATGCGAGAAAAAGCAGGAAGAGGCAGAGGAGGTGGGAGGAAGGCACTCTGGGGACTTGGAAGGGTTTTAGAAGTTTGCCACATGGGTGGTTTTCCTTCTCCTCATCCCAAGCATGCTTCCAGAACTACTGGGCGTCACCAGAGAGACCGGTTTGAGCCGACAGTGGGGGGAGAAAAAGAGAGATTAAAAAAATAATAAGTTTCTCAAGCTATCAGGCAAAAGTCGGATGAGAAGCAACAAGGTAGGGGTTAGAGGTGCTGGAAATCTGGTCCAACAGTTGAGTCACGATCTGGAGTAATATTCTGGGGCAGGATGCTTCAGGGTGGATGGAGAGACAGGGGTTCTATGAGGGGTGTGAGGGCTAACCTGACTGGGCTGGGACATCACCTTTCTCAGGCTCTCAGACCAGGACTTACGCCACAGTCTCCCTTGCTTCTCAGGCTCCATAATCATGTGCGCCAACTCTTACAATAAACCCTTCTATTGATATTTCTCTCTCTCTGTCCCATTCGTTCCATTTCCCTGGAGAACCCTGGCTACCCCAACTAGCGAGTATTCTGCAAATCTCACTGTCATAATCCAACATGGTTGGATATGATGAATGATATGATGATACCTGTTGAACATGAACCTAGGACCCATTATTTGCTATGCAAAACGTGGCTTAAAATTGGGCATTTATTAAAATACATGGTATAGTCTATTACCTGCTAAGCATTGCTTTTTCGTCAGGTGGTAATGTAGGAAAGCAGCTAGGTTGGGAAGGGCTCAGGGTCAGAGGGAGCTGAAATATCAAATCCCACACCCTGATTGATCAGGGAGGCGGTGAAGGGGGTCAGGCAACCTTCCAAAATCTTCTATTCTGGTGGCTCTCGAACTCTCAGCGTGGATCAGTCACCTGGAGGGCTTGTTTTGTTTTGTTTTTTTAAGATTTTATTTATTTATTTGTCAGAGACAGAGAGAGCGAGAACACAAGCAGGGGGAACGGCAGGCCGAGGGGGAGGGGGAGGGAGGCTCCCCGCCGAACAAGGAGCCCCACGCAGGACTGGATCCCAGGACCCCTGAAGGGCTTGTTAAACTGCTGAGCCCCATTTCCAGAGACCTGATTTAGTGGTCCTGGGGTGGGGCCTGAGGAGGCACATTTCTAGTGAGTTCGGGCCTGCTGCTGCTGGTGGGGAAACAGGGAGATGCCCCAGTTTCAGACAACTGCCCTCATCGGCTGCGGTCTGCTCTTCACTCGACTCGCTCACTTTAGTCTCTCGCCTCAGTGCAATGACATGTCCTGGAAGCCGAGTGCTTCAGCGGGACTTGCGGACCTCGCTCCAGGCCTCCTGGAGGAATCCCTCGGGTCCAGGTTTCCGAGGCCGAGTCCCCAGCAACGTGCTCTGCAGCCTGGGCTACAGGGAACACGACGCTGGCTTCCTCTGCATCCCTGTGTTTGCGCGTCCCGCAGCTGGGTGGCCACATGCTCACGGCGTCACAGACGACACATTACCTCAGGCCAGGTGCAAACCATTCTCCTCAGGGTGTTCTGGCCACTGAAGGGAATGACAGAGGAGCGGAAGAGGTCCCACCACGCCAGAGAAATCTCTGTCTCACCCATGAATAAACACATGCCACCGTTTTCTTCTGTGTTTCTTCTATTTCCAAGCAAATCAAAGCCCTTTGTAAAGTTTGGCCCTTGGGCAGCTTCATGAGGTAAAGGAGAGGAGTTACCACCATCTTTCTGCATGGAAACACTGGGAATAAAGACATAGCCCGGGGGCGGGGGGAGTCCCTGTCCACCAGAAGGTCACCTTGAGGCAAGGCCTCCCCGTGATTCCTGTTCATATTGGGAAGCTGCCACTTGATTGTATCCTATTTCCTCAGGAGGCCCTTTTGCCCAAACTGGGACATCTGGTCCCCGGGGACGTCAAAATGCTCACCTGGGCTTGTGAGGTGTTCCCGGGGGACATGGAGGAAGGCAGGGGGCCTGGGGTCAGGATTGTTTCTTACAGTGCTCAGGAAGCTGTGGCCAGAGTAGGGGCCCATTCCTGGCTCGATGCAGCCAGGACTTTTAACACGACTTCAAGAGCATCCCCTCCGAGGCCCGAGATAAAGGCTGTTCATATCCTCTGTCGGTCTGTCTGTCTATGCATTATTTAGTAGACATTACTGAATGTGCAATACATGATTCTGAGCTGGGTATTGGGAAGGGGAATGCAAAGTCTTAGCTCCCCTCTAGAACCTTCCATTTACGAGGGGAGAAAAGACATTTAAGCAGTATCAACATCAATGTCAATAAAAGGCAGAACGGAGCGAACGCCTTACAAGAGGGAAAAAGTGCTCGAGAGCTCTTAGAAGAAAAAAATAAGTATATATCTGGAGATGTTCATGAAGGAGGGAACTGTGGACTTTGAAAATTGGATAAAATGCAAATAGGGAGAGAGATCGCGAGGGTGCGCGTGCTTTACAAGCCCAGGGCATCAAACAGGTGGACAAAGGTGGGGGACAGGAAAGCTTAGGCTTTTAGGGTCTTTTAGGATGTATTCGCCTGCAAGGGAACCCCCAGAATCAAAGAGGAATGTGTTCTCTCAGAGAACAGGGAGTTAGCGGTGGGCAGGCTCCAGGATGGGTCAGCAAGCCCCCTCCCCAGCCCATCCCAGCTTGTCCTTGGGGCAGAGGACTGCTGCAACATCCCCACGTGACAATGTCCAGAGGAAGAAGAGATACCATCTCTTTTCTGTTGTTCTCCTGGGGCGGGGGGGCATTCCTCAAATCTCCACAGAAGACATCCCTTCTCTTTCTACAGCCCCACACCCCGCTCCCTGCCCCACTCAGCAGACACAGGGTGGATTTGAACTCGTGTCCAATCCTGAACCAATTGCTGACAAGGAGTCACTGAGACTTGCTTAAACTAATCACTGGGGGGAGTGGGGGTCGGGGGTCCACAGGGACTACGGCGAAGGGAGTGCCGGGGCACAGAGGAAAAGACCACCTGCTATGGCTTCGGACACCCGATCAGCAAACAAGATGGAAAAGGCCAGGCTGTAAATGCCTGGGGAAGGCGGCCGGGGCTGGGTGGGGGGGTTATTCTGGAGACGGGGAGGGATAAGAACAGAAACGCATGCATGCATGTTCTGGAAGATGGGCAACAAGCAGGGGCAGGAGGCACGGGATCTGTGAGAGGTTCTCTCAGGAGCAGGGAGAAGGTGAGGAGGGTCGTGCTTGCCAATTGGTTGTGCCAATCGGAGTTCCGTCCACTGGATGAGGGACTAACTGGATTAAGCCTGGGCGTGGCTGGTCTTGTGAATCCAAGCCTGAGTTCCTGGGAACATGGGATGCCGTATTAAATAAAATAACATAAAAGGATCGAGAGGTGGGGCTGGTTGACCAGCGGTGCCCATTCCCCTTGGTGGTGAGGAGCCAGAATTCAGCTCATGGGCCATAGTTTGCCAACCCCTAATATCAAGGCTTAAATATGCCAGAGCCAAAGTTCTTACAATTTTCTTACAACCTCGCTCAGGTTAGGACCCTCGTTCCTGCTCTGCAAACAGGTGTCAGTCACCTGACCGGGGTGCTCTAAGGTCGTGCATCTGACCTTGCTGCTCAGAGTGAGAAGGCAGAGGCGGTGAAACAGCTAAGTTGAAAATGGAAAGATGACTGACAGACCTCAGAACTGGAGGAAATGAGGGCTGCGGAGTCTTGATCCTGCCCCTGTGCTGTTTAACTCTCTACTCAGACTGCAACGTTAACAGAGCCGAGATTCCCGGAGTAAAGAATTTCCATTCTCCCCACTGGGGCTCAGGAGCGCTTGTCCCTGCTGGCATTCAGTACCTGGAGTGTGTCTTTGTTCTCCGACCGCTGCCAAGCTGGGAACTTGCTCTCTACTTATATGTAACCCAAATAAGGAGAGGAAGAGAGTCCCTGAAAGCTTTACTTGGGGATGTTGGCCCCCGGAATGCGACCCCACGATTTCTGCACATTTCGAGCAGCAAGCTCAGCCTAGGTCTTCATTCTCTCCTGTACAAACCTTGCAGTCCAGTCTTGTCAGCCCTGTGAGTGGGGGCTGCTCAGGGTGGAAGGAACGGGGCCTTCCTCTTGGAAGCCTAAGAGTTCAAATTTGAACCTCCTCTGAGGCTCCATTCTTAAGTCTCTGTATTAGTCAGGAGAGCCAGCTGCTGTAACAAATGCCCCAAATCCCAGGGGTGTAATATGATACAGTTTACATTTCCTCCATGGCACAGGGGACCTGGGTTTGTGGGAGGGCTCTGCTCCTTGTGGTCATTAGGGACCCAGGGTTCACTACCATGGGGGCCTTGGGATTCTCCTCTCAATCTCTTCCCACAGATAAGGGAAGAAAAAACACATGGTGCTCCCCTGCCTCAGCTTGGAGGGGACACCCATCACTGCCACTTACAGCCTATTGGGGAGAACAGGTTCCAGCAACAGGAGTGATGCTGAGAATGTAACATCACTGTATGGTGGGGAAGATGAAAGCACAGATACTGGCGGACAGCTAGCCTGAGTGCCACTGAACCCACGTCAAGTAGAAAACCATGTGTATTGAAGCATGCCAAATGCAACCTCCTCCTAGAATTCCCCTTGGTGGTGAGGGGCCAGAATTCAGCTCATGGGCCATAGTTTGCCAACCCCTAATATCAAAGCGTAAATATGTCAGAGCCAAAGTTCTTACAATTTTCTTGTGACTTTTCCCATATGGTGCCAATACAGCTGCCACAGCTCCAGTCATCATGTCCTTATTCCAGGCAGGAAGAAAAAGGAAGGGTCAGGGACTAATGCATGTCTGCCAGCTAAGTAAGCCTCATCTATTGGAGGCCCCACCCAATAGCTTCTATCTCACAGGCCTCCCCACCTCTGCAAAGAAGACTAAGACAAACAGTTGTTGCTTTTTTCCCTCAATTTGGGCTCACTGTCATCCTAAACAACATGTTTTCTCTTATTAAGGAAGAAAGGAAGAATAGATAGTGATTACTTAAATAAAACCTAAGAAAAACAGTAAGTAGCACCTAGCAGCCCCTACCACCACTGCTTTTTTACAAAAAACCCTCCATGGAATCCATCAGGAAAGCCTCCTCTGTTCACTTGTTTCTGGTCACCTCTAACTTCACTCCGTGCTGAAGTCCTGAGAGGAGAGTACGACCTTCACAGTCTAACGCTGCAAAAAGACTAGAATTTTCTGATCCTTGCCGAAAACAGCAACAAAACCCCACAAAATTCAAAGGCTCCTTTCAGGCTGCATCGGTTTCCAGGGCGGAGAACAAGACGGGCAGAAGCAGGGGAGCAGGGACGTGCTGTGGGGCCGTTAGCAGCTTGCGGGGAAAGACCGAGGTCCCCGGCCTCGGGCAGGACTGCTGATGCGAGGTGGGTACCTGGGACTCTCTGTCCTGCTTGTTCGAGGGTCTGGGGAAGCAGATTCCATGACGTCTCTTGGTCATCACTTCAAGGCTCCCTCTTCCAAAAGCATTTTACGACCATGCAGGAATTCTTGAGCCCCAGGTTGTGCTCTGTTTGCTGCAAGTCTTTCCAAACTGCAGGGTGGAGACCCTGCAGACTCGCTGCTGGTCCCATGAGGCATGTGCTGCTGCAGAGTTTCCCATCCGTAGACCCGGGGATACCCAAGTCCTCCTGGACCCCAAGTGTCATGGTCTTTCTGTTCTCTTTCCCGTCACCCCTTTCCCTTTCCAGAATGAGCATTTTTTTTTTTTTTTTTTTTTTTTGGTGACAAGGACAGGATGAGACATTAACATTAGAACCCAGGAGAGCTGGTACAAAAGAGGAGACTGTCGTGGCCCCTCTGAGCCTGTCCCCTCGATTTAGGAGCAGCCCGGACCGGGCTCTACGTGGTTCTTACAAATGTTCAGGGACTCTCTCTGACACCCATCGTGGCCCCTTCCCTTCTGACTCTTTCCTCTCTGGTGTTCCCTCCCCCGCCTCCCATGTTCTCTGGCTGCATTGCTGGGCCTGACGCCCGCACACGGAATTGCGCTCCCCCCCCCCCCCAGAGGCATCGGTGGGAGCCCCATCTCCCATGTGGCTGTATTGGTCCGGGGGTGCTGAGGGATGAATGAGCTCATAAGGGTTGGGGCCCTGACCGAGAGACCTGCGGTCCTTATACGAAGAGGGAGGGTCACGGGAGCTCTCTGCTCAGCAGATGCGGAGGACGCAGCGTTTACCCGCCAGGAACAGAGCCCTCACCAGGAACCAGCTCTCTTGGACTTCCAGCCTCCAGAACAGGTGATGAAACAAGAGTACGCCTGTGGTGTAAGCCCCCGTCTGTGGTCTTCTGCTCCAACAGCCCGAGCGGACGAAGACAGAGCCCCTACAACTGGCATTTCTGGAAGGAGCAGATGGGTGCTGGATATCTGGGGCTCTGGGACTGGCATCTGTACCTGCCGCCGTCCCCGGCACGCCCTCCCCCCAGACACGCGCGTTAACATCGGGAGGCGTACTGCTGGCTTCGGACGCCAGGAGGCGCTCTCCGCCTCTCCTCAAGCCCCCAGGACACCCATCTCAGGCTGTGTAGAAGGCTCTACAGTTGGACGATAAAATCACTGGGTGTTATGCTTAACTGATGAATCACTGAACACTACATCAAAGGCTAATTATGTAGGATACAGTGACTAACTCAACATAATAAAAAAATAAAAAATAAAAAAATAAAATCCTTTTCATCTTAGAGGGTTTCAGCTCATTTAGGACCCTTTCATCATCTCCATAAATTCACTCCCTTTCTGGGTTTCCACATGTGTTGCTTATAACTCTCCTCAAAGCACCTTTACCTCAGTGACAGTCTGATTATACGCCATTCTAGCAATTCACTGATGAGCTTGCGTGGTTTCCCCAAACCGCAGGTGTCTTGAGGATGGCGACTGGGTGCTGTCCCTCATCACCCCGTGATCCTGGCGCCAGCACCCGGCCCGGCTCAGAGAACCAGCTCACGTGTGTGCGCTGAGTGAGGCTCAGGAAGAGCGGTGTTGTTCAGGAGCGTGTATGCTCCCTTCCCGTCGCTCAGTTGTACGCTGGGCACTGAGCAAAGAGCCTGAGCATCTCAGTAGCTTGCTCTCACTTCCAGGTAGATACGGAGCCATGGGCAGCAGGGCTGTAGGCAATGCCCCGTAGAGAGGCTAAGAGGTCCCAGAGCAGCCGGCTCTGCTAGGGCGTTTCTGGGATTGGTGGTTAAACAAACGGGGCAGCCTTCTAGCTGAGTTTGAAATCTGGGGTTTGGATTTTAGTTGCAGCGTGGGGTGGATGGGGGAAGAAGTCCCCGTCCTGAGCTGGTTCATTGGACAAGGCAGTAAGCCCTCCATGAAGATCTCCAGAACCTGCCAGAAGGACAAAGCCTTCTAGCCCAGATGTTGGTCAACACCAGCTTCACTCCCACAGTTTCCAGAAGTTCAGTTACACTTTGGGCTTCCTGACCTTCGAACGAGCAGTGCCCTGGATGTCCTGGCCACGTGACCCGTCTGCAGAACCTTGTCCTCAAGCCACAGTCAGCAAAAACTAGAGACAGAGCAGGGTGGTGGCTCCTACAGCAGAGACCCGTTCTGCCATGCTGGGTGGTCAGTGATGGGCCAGCTCCAGGAGGGTCACAGAGTGGGTCATCTCGCTATTTTTCTGGAACCTTCTGTGAATCTCCCCCAAAGCCAGTCCCCTCTCTCTCCCAGTGAGAGAAGCCTTCCTCCTTCCTCCCTGCACCTCCCAAGGCAGTCTGTGGACCCTGGTCTGGCCCTCAGTCATGAGCCCCACCATCCCAGGCAGGTTCTGGCCACAACCAGAGGGCTTCGGGCCCATCTTTAGACAACTCAGGATTTGCTCTGAGATGACAGTGAAGCTTTTGAACCATCAGCCTTTGCTCTACCCTTGGAACTAAAGAAAACAAGTCTACCTTTTCTGCCACTTGGCAGCCCTGCAAATAATAATAATGGTGTTAATTTGTCTTCACCAGCTTGGGCTGCCATCACAGAATACCACAGGCTGGACATCTTCAACAACAGTTATTCCTCACAGTTCTGGAGGCTGGACGTCCAAGATCAAAGTGCCAGCAGATCTGATTCCTGGTGAAAGCTCTCTTCCTGGCACGCAGATGGTAGCCTTCTCACTGAGTCCTCGCATGGTGGTGAGAGTGAGCCCTGGGCTCTCTTCGTCATCTGATAAAGACACGAATCCCCCCATGACCTGATTTAACCCTAATCACCTCTCAAAGGCCCCACCTCCAAATACTATGGCACTGGGGGTTGGGCTTCAACATGGGAATATGACCCCTCACACGCATTCAGTCACTGACATTATTATTAAGCTTCCATTTCTTATTTTTTAAAATTTATTTATTCTTAAAATTCCAGCATAGTTAACATGCTATATGAGTTTCAGGTGTATAATACGTTGAGTCAACAATTCTGTACATTACTCTGCTCTTCATGGTAAGTGTGCTCTTAATGCCCTTGGCCTATTTCACCCATCCCTCCACCCACCTCCCCTCTGGTGACCATCAGTGTGTTCTCTGGAGTTAAGAGTCTGATTTTTTTGGTCTTTTTTGTTTTCTTTCTTAAATTCCACATATGAATAAAATCATATGGCATTTGTCTATCTCTGACTGGTTTATTTCTCTCATCATAATACCCTCTAGATCCATCCATGTCGTTGCAAATGAAAAGGTCTCATTCTTTTTTATGGCTGAGTAATATTCCGTGTGTGTGTGTGTGTGTGTGTGTGTGTGTGTCACATCTTCTTTATCCATTCATCTATCAATGGACACTTGGGCTGCTTTCATAATTTGGCTATTGTAAATAATGCTGCAGTAAACAGGGGTGAATATATCTTTTCAAATTAGTGTTTTCATTTTCTTTGGGTAACTACCCAGTAGTGGAATTACTGGATCATATGGTAATTCTATTTTTAATTTTTTGAATTAATTTGGTCTCCCACAGTGTATCAGTTTGCATTCCCACCAACAGTGTGCAAGGGTTCCTTTTTCTCCACATTTTTACCAACACATTTTACCGTTGTTTCTTGTGTTTTTGAGTCTAGTCATTCTGGCAGGTGTGAGGTGATATCTCACTGTGGTTTTGATTTGCATTTCCCTGATGCTCAGTGATGCTGAGCATCTTTTCATGTATCTGTTGGCCATCTGGATGTCTTCTTTGGAGAAATGTCTGTTCATGTCTTTTGCCCTCTGAGTTTTCTTCTCTCTAGGCTACACATCTCCCTGCCCCTCATCTCTGCGTCACAGGACTTCACCTTCCTGCTTGCATGGTCTGACCATGCTCCCTCGGTTGTTTGCCCCGTCTCAGAGAAAAATGAACTGGTCAACTTCTTGCCAACAGCTGAGAATGAGCTAATCGTGTTCCTCATTTCTGGAAATAGAGTTAGTTTTACTTTACTAAGAGCTTTCTGGAGGTATGAGGTCTTCAGGTCCACATTACGACTGTTGTGAGTCCTAATACTTTTGCTCTCATGGTCTCCTCCATTAATAAAAATTTAAACCACTGTGTTGGAACAAAGGTGAATTTAATCCAGGCTGTATTCATTATTATATATTCATATTTCCTTCTCATTTTAAAAGAGCTTAAAGTTAAAACTACTGTCGGCCTGAGGCACTGTCCCCACTGTGCCCAGAGACAAGGTGTCCCTGAGTGTCTTCACCCTTGATAATGAGCAGGAATTTAGTCACTGGGATGGGTGGCTAAGGGGCTGCTCTGGGGGAGGTGGCTGTTCTGGGATTCGATAACTGCTGAGGACAGAACCAAAGGGGAAGCTCTGGAGGTGAGCTTTTTAATGTCACCACTATGCTCCTGTAAGCTTGGGGTCCTCCACGAGTCCTCAGCTTTCATAAAGGAACCAAGGGTTCTCCCCAAAATACTGGTCAGCCACTGGTAGGGCACACATTTATAGCCTGAGTCTCATTCTAAGACTTTCTTAGCTTCACTGGCCAGTGCCCCACAGGGGTGAAACGTGCGGGATGGTTAGGGGGCAAAGAGTACCCGCAGCGCTGGTCCCCGGCCCGGTGTCTAAGTGTTTGGCCACGCGGGGGCACTGAAGAGCCAGCCTGCTGCCCCCATTGCCCAGGCCTGATTCTGCCCTGGGGAATCTCTGTCTCCGGAGGTCAGTCTGGCCCCAGAGGCCTGGTGGAGGGTTGTCCAGCTGCCTGAGGCCTGGGCCAGAGCAGGGCCCTCTCCCTACCACCCCCAGTGACCTCCAGGACTCTGGAGACACTAAAGGCGACTCAGTTTCAGGAAAACACAGATAGGGAGGTGGAGCTGGACTGTCACCTCCCCTGTCACCGTTTGGCCCTGGGGAAGGGATGTCACCTCCCTGGGCCTGGGCTCCTTCTCTGAAACCCTCAGGGTGGCCTTTAGCAATCTCTAAGGCCACTTCTGCTCTCAAATTGTAATTCTGCGGGAAATACAGCAGGGCGGGAGCGTCTGCTTTACACATCACAGAGGGCCATTGAGCGGGTGTCCTGTGGCTACTTGGCCATTGTCTTGGAAGGGCGACTGTAGGCAAGTCACTGTCCCTCTGTCGTTCTCACTTGCCTTCTCTGGAAGAGAGAGGCCTTTCAGTGGGGTATCTTCCGACCCACACGACCTTGGCCTTCTCCCACCTTCCTCCCAGAGGGTGGCTGAGACAGGGCTGGTGGGGGCCTCTCCGAGAAACAGGGCTGGCTGGACGCAGGCTATCTGCACCTGGGAACTAGAACCTTCCACCTTCCTGCTGCTGAGGCTTGGGAGTACAGAAAATGGGAGAGCTGAGTCCGAGTTACAAATTCCAGGGTCCCATCCCACAACAAACTCATCTTCCAGCAAGAGCTCTCTCTTAGCTCTGCTCAGAGCCCGTGACAATGAGTAACGCTGTTCCTTTTTAATTGAAGTGCCTGTGCAGCGCGGGGGATTCTCCTGTATTCAAACATCTTTGTGTCTCCAGCTCTCCAGCATGCCCATCTGCCGAGGTGCTGGAGTCCGCCCGGGGGCGGGGGCTGTCGATTACGGATCCGGAGGCCCAGGCCCTGTTGCTGAGGTTGACTTCATAGGGCTGGGGTGGGCCCAGAAATCGCCATTCTCTTCACCAGCTGGCCAGGTGGAATCATGCCACAGAAATGTTGAAAGAACAATTTTCATTAGTGAGTGCCATTTTTCCTCTATCCTTTCTTCTGTTTCTTTTTTGTTTTAAACCGTATCTCAGGGCCTTGGAATCCTGGCAAGGAGGATGTAAAAATAGCCTTTTTCGGAGCCAGCCTTTCCCGCCGTCTCCTGTTTAGTCTGGGGTCCGCGCTCCGGGCCTGTCTGCTGGCGGGGGCACCTATCCCCGGCCCCCTCCAGCCCCATCGGATAGGGAGGCCTGCGCCCAGCCCCTCAACTACCCCAGGCACCGGAGGAAGCTGCACAACAAAGACGCCAAGTGCCAAGTACTCGCGGGAAGGGCTCCGCGCATCTTCCCGGATGCGTCCCACTCACCTGACCCACCTCACGGAGCCCACACCGCGCCCCTCCAGCCCGCCGCCCCCCGCCCCTACGGGCGCCCCTGCTCCCTGGACGCCGGGTTCCAAACCAGCCCTAACAACATCACGAAACGAAGAGGGAAAGGCAAAAATGTACCTCGGCCTCAAAGCCCAGAACAGGGTTCACTCGCGCAGCCCCTGCAGCCGCTCAGTGCGCGCTGGGGCCCCGCCCGGGAGAGGGGGTTCGCGAGGCCAGCGCGCCATGGGAGGGACTGTCCCCGCGGGGCGGAGCCGGGGGTCGGCCGGGCTGCCTCCCCGGGAGCGGGAGCTGCGGCGCCCCGGCCCGGCCCCAGCCCTTCGGCCTCTTTCGGGAACGGAGCGCCACTTCTGTCTCCCACCTTTCCAGGAGACAGGGCGGCCCCGGCCCGCGCGCACCCGGGGCCCGCGCGGTCCCCGAGAAGCGGGGCAGCCAGGCTGCCGCGGCGGCGCCTTCAGAGACCTGAGCGGTGGGACCCCGACGCCGCAGGCCCCTTCCT
Source organism: Mirounga angustirostris (assembly GCF_029215605.1). NCBI lineage: Eukaryota > Metazoa > Chordata > Mammalia > Carnivora > Phocidae > Mirounga > Mirounga angustirostris. The sequence goes on from NW_026991713.1 coordinate 134,615,042, forward strand.
CCAGCAGACCGGGGCGGGGGTGGGGGGGAGGCGTGGCTGCCCCGGCAGGACCTTTGCCACGGAAGAGTGGCACTCACTCACCCATTCACGCATCCAGCATTAGGGCATTTCATGAGCACCTATTCTGCTCCAGGCTCTTTCCGAGATCGGCAGGTGCAGACGAGGGGCTGCAAAGCACGAGCTCTGCGCTCAGGCTCTGGCGGCAGCTTTGAGCTCCACCTCCCCTGGGTTGCAAGACCCTTAGCCAGCCAGATCATCATCAGCTGCGGCCAGCCTCGGGCTGTCAGGTGGCCTTGCTCCCAAGAAGAAATGCGAATGCCTGCCGCAACCTGGGGAGAAGAGCACCTGTGCGTGGCTTGATGGAGCCCGCCCTGAGTCCTCTAATTCTGCCCACCTGATTCCTCCAGGAACTCAGCCTCCAGCACAGGGACTTCCATAATTTTTGTCCCTCACCCCCACTTTGAACACTAGACACTGTGTAAGGCTCAGGCCAGCACCTCCCTCCTCTCTGCCTCTAAGATGAGAAGGGGGGCCAGCCTCTTAATAGAGCGTTGCCCCTTGGACAGTCCTGCGACTCTGCACACGAACCTCCCGAGGTTCCTGTCCTCATCAGGAACATGAGGGTAATTGTCACTCTTTCCTCCAAAATTCTCAAAATTATTCAATTTTCATTTTATTGTAGTCTTATACAAGTATGGTTCAAGGGGTGTATTATGTCATGAAATCGTCAGACTATCTTTATGGGGTAGATGTTACTATGATTCCTAGTTTACTAATGAGGGAACAGAGGCCCAGAGAAATTAAGGAATGTGCACAAAGTCACACATCTATGAGAGGTACATTTGCTAGTCCAACTTGGACATTGGACTGCAGAACTCACACTTTCCACCACCCCCCACCCTTACAGAGATATTCTTGACCTCAGTCCCCCTGCTTTTAGAACATCTTGGATTCACCTTCAAAGCAGATGCTGAGTCCTGCCCCAGCCTCCTCCTCCCACCTTTGGGTGATGAGCTGGGGTCACTGTGCTGGTTCAGTTGCTGAAGGACTGCGTGGGACTGCCCTGCGGTGAGGCAAGGATCTTGGTCTGAAGCAAGGCACTCTCACAAGGCTTCTTCTTGCTTTAGGGCCTCAGAGTTATTGGGTTTCCACCGGGTCTTCTTCTTATGACTTATATCTGAAGGTCACTTTGTCCCCCATGAGTTGGCTGAATCTTCTGCCTCTAGTCCTACCAGGCTCCCTCGACACCCTGCTAAGAATCAGAATCTTTGGTCCTCAAGGCAAAACCCAGTCTCCTTAGCATGGTATTCAAGGTCCTGCCACCTACCCCGACTTACCTGTCCAGCCTGCCCTTTCCCGGCCACCTGTTGCCGGTCCTGCCTGGCAAAGCCAGCACTGGGAGTCTTCCCGGGCTGCCTCCCCAGCCAGCCCAGCTCTTTTACAGCTGGGCCTACCCCTCCACCAGCTCGAGAGCTCACCCTCCCTCTGCCCCGGGACCCTCCCTTGGGCGGTGACTTCTGCTTGAGCATCTTCACGTTCACGTGGGAAATTGTGGAAAGCTCACAGCAACAACTATCTTGCAGGTGAGAGGACCCAAAGTAGAGACGCAAAGGGATTTTCCAACAATCTCCAAGAAAATTAACACGAGAAGCCAGACTGAAACCCAGTAGCATGGTGTCCTGGGTGGAGCTGTTTAGGGAGCCGGACGGCCTCCCTCCCTGTGTCCACACCAGTACACTGAGAAGGAGCGCACAGGGGGCTGACCAAGGGTCCCCAAATTCCAAATGGTTGTGCTCCCAATGGGCAGGCATCTCCCACCGAGAAAACCTATCTTCTCCCTGCCTCCCCAGGATCCTATATCCAGATAGAGAGAGGGAATGCATAAAAATGAAATAACAAAATGAAACATGTCCCCCAAATCCCCAGACAGCCTTTATTAGAGTTATCTGAAGGATTAAGTCACTGGGGGAGACCACACAATTTTAACCCCGGGCTCATGTGTTCAGATACACACCTGGTCCCGAGGGGAGAACCCAAACATGAGAAGAGCAGAGGGCAAGCAAATGGAAACTTGGCAGGAGCATGCAGGCTGCTATTCGTGCCGGCAGCCAGACAAGGAAAATTGAGAGGGTGTGAGCAGACATGGCTGGAAGGAGAAGCCTTTTCCAAGAAATTACAGAGGGATCTCCTTCCAAGGGGCTGCGGGCCTCTGCAGACATGATCTCATTGCCCCCTCCCCCCACAGCTGCTGGGGGTACCTGGGGGTCTCTGCCCAGCTCCCAAGTCCAAAGAAAACTCAAACCACCTACTTCCCTAAAGAGGCCTGGATCCGATGTTTGCTCACCAACAGCGGAGGGACCACAACGTTCCCCGACCGCGGATACAGCAGAAGTCTCCTCAAGCTTCACGAGTCTTTAAAAACACTGGAAATCTCTCAGGACAAAGAATGACTGGGAAAAAAGTGCAGTTATTTAAAGAAGAGAATTGTCTCATTCTGTGCCAAGGGGGTTGACCGTCTGGAGGAGAGAGAACAGGACCCAGCATATTAGAACCAATGGGACATATATAGATATACGGGAAGATTATGAGGAATTGGCTCTGCCATTATGGAAGCTGAGAAATCCCACCATCCACCGTCCGCAAGCCAAAGGCCCAGGGGAGCCAGTTAGGTAGAGCTCCAGTTCAACCCCGAAGGCCAGAGAACTAGGAGAACCAACGTCTGAGGGCAGGACAAGGTGGGTGTCTCAGCCTAGAGAGCACATTCTCCCTGCTTCTGCCTTCTGTTGTAATCGGGCCCCCCGGATTGGATGAGGCCCCCCACCCCCATATGGGGGAGGGCTTCTTCTATACTGAGAGTACCCATTCAAGCTACTCTCTTATAGAACCGCCCTCCCAGACACACCAAAAAATAACCTTTTCCCCAGCTCCCTGGGCGTCCCTTAGTCCAGGTGAGTCAATGCACAAAATCAACCATCACCAGCAGTGTGGAGGGAGAGGCCGGGTCCCGATGCTGTGGGTAGAGAGCGTTTTGGGGGTCCACTAAGCAATGTTTTGGGGCCTCTCCTCTGCCGTGAGCACTTTGCTGGAGTGCTAGGTGCTGGAGGATACCCAGGTGAGCCAGAGCCAGGCCTTCTGGGCGAGGGGAGCAGACCCACGCTCGTGGTGAGTGCTAAAGGAGTGTCACAGGGGCGCCTGGGTGGCTCAGTCGTTAAGCGTCTGCCTTCGGCTCAGGTCATGATCCCAGGGTCTGGTCATGATCCCAGGGTCCTGGGATCGAGCCCCACATCGGGCTCCCTGCTGGGCGGGAAGCCTGCTTCTCCCTCTCTCACTCCCCCTGCTTGTGTTCCTTCTCTCACTGTGTCTCTCTCTATCAAATAAATAAAATCTTTAAAAAAAAAAAAAGGAGTGTCACAGAGTGTGTTCAGAAGAAGGGATGCTGGTGGCCATGGGCGCTCCAGCAGGGCTTGGTGGGGCCGTCTGTGGGGCCCGACTCTGCGCCAGCTCTGTGTAAGTGATCTCTGTACACCTTCTCGCTCTATCTCCATAACAACTGTGGCTGAGGGGCAGGGAGCTTGGAAGCACATCCCATTCACAGCCCTTAGCACAGTGCCAGGCGGTGTAGGAAAATGTTGGCGGTTGGGAGCGAACGGTCAAGAAAGAACTCATGAGATGCCTCCGGTGCAAAAAGGTGGTTTTATTAAAGCCCGGGGACGGGACCTGTGGGCAGAAAGAGCTGCACCGGGGTCCTGAGGAGTGGCCCATTATATACTTTCAAGTTGGGAGGGGGTTGGGGAGAGCGTAAGCCTCTAAGGAATTTGGAAGCAAGGTTTGCCGGGCCTTGAGGGGCTAGCTGTTGTTAGGAAAAGGTCATTTACTCCCGTCTAGTAAAACCTTAGTCATGAGAACTTTCAGATGGATATCGGCGGGTCATATGCTTGGAGGATGATTGCCAACATATATCTTGGGGTTTAGAGATAAAGGAAGTTCCCAAAGGAGTTTTTGCATGTTAAGGAAGACTCACAGGATCCTGGAGGTCAGGATAAAGTTAAGCTAAGAGTGCCTTTTGCTAACATCGAGGCAGCCCCTGAGTTCCTGGGGAAGGGCACTCTGCCTGTCCCAAGGACTTGTCAGTGGGCTGTAGGTTGTAAGGAAATTAATCTTTTTTTCTTTTGTCTTTGTTCTCCACATCACCTGGCAGGCGGCGAGCGGTAGGGCAGGGATACCCACATTTGGGACAGTTGGGGGAAAGGGGTCTTTTCCACTGTGGCAGCATCTTGTTCCCCTGGCTGCTGACCTAAAGAAACTCAAGGAGCCTTCTTAGTAGCTGGCCAGGGCATGCAGCTAAAACGCAGGTGGGTACACATTACAGAGGGAAAGACCCGCGGCTCTCAGCCCTCTTTTCCAACTCCCGGGGTTTATTTTGGCTCTGGGCAGCAGACCCTCCTGGGGACGGAAGAACCTTGTGGAACGCAGCAGGGAGGAGGCATTTGAAAACCACAGGGTTCGTGATCAGATAGTGCAAAACAAACCTGACCAAAATACTGAGTTTCAGGTGGGTGGGCTTCAGGACTATTCCATGACCACCAAGGGTAGTGTGCAGAACCGGCCACACCCAGATTCCTAGTTCCTGGCAGACGTCAATTTCCTGAGAATTATTCCACAAAGTGATTCCACAGCTTTAGCTAAATGGCCCTCATTAGACCCCCCCTCCCCCCATAACCACAAATAGCAGCTCTGAAGGTTGGTGAATTGGCACATGATAAACAAGGCTTCCTAAAGACCAGGAGAGATTTCCATTTGCCTCCCCAGCCCCACTCCGGCTCTCTGGGCTTGTGAGCCCAGCACAGACCTGACCTGCGTCCTTCCCCAGCATCCCTGGGGATGCCACCAAGCTCTCCTATTGGCTGGAGCTTCGTGTCCATCACCTCTAGCTACAAAGCCTCCCAGAGCCTGAGCTCACCTGGAGTTCTAAGGACGGAGAAAACCCATGGTCTTATTCTCCTGGACTGGTGCTTTCAACCTGTCCTTGGCAATGTGCCTCTTGTCTCCTTCTGCCTGCAGGGAGGTGACAGAGGTGGAGTAGAGAGCTGCAGGTATCAGGCTGAGTCTCAGGCGGGGCCCAGTCCTGAAGAAACACGTTCCCGAGCTTGGCTTACCAGGCCCCTTAATCGCTGTTCACACACTTGGGCTTTGGGCCCTTAGGACCTTAACTGGGTAAAAAGTCAACGGTCACCCTGTGTCGCTTCCAAGTTGCCCCCACTCCCCCCTCCCGTCCAACAAAACAAAACACACAAGCAAACAAAAACCCTTCCAACTGCCCAGAGCTTGCCTGCTTAGGCAAATTCTGTCTTGGTGAACGGAGAAACCACCAGATTCAAGGGGATTGTGAATGCAGGCCTTCTCTCTGCTTCCTGATTATAAATGTCATCCCATGGCCTGGTTTGGCTTGTGGACTTTAATAAGGATCAGACAAAAATGCCAGGACTAAGTTAGTCTGTGTTCAGACACTTCTCCAGGTGTCCCTTCATTCCTTCTACGTTTCCATGGGAAGGCGGCAGATCTTTCCGGGCTAAACCTGGTTCAGTGTCACCATCTTTGGGAGGACCAACCACACAGAGGCCATCTGAGGCTTTGGGTTCTATGCTTCCGAGAGTCGCTTCTGGGTGACCAGTAGTGTGAGGTCAGGAAAAGGAGCCACAAACCTAATTTTAAAACAGCACAGCTGTTTGGGGGTGCCGACACCCCATACCGAGCATGGCCTTCAGGTTTCTGGGTAAGACCCAAAGCACAGAAGACTTTCCTCTTGGAACTGTTCACTTGCAAGAGGTGGTCAAGAATTCAGCTTTCCTCTTCCCCTTGCCCAACACCCGACGCACATGACACAGTTCTTACTCCTGGCTGGCCTCAGTTTGTCCCCTTGGGGCAGGGATGCTGCATTAGCCATCTTTGTATCCTCGGGGCTTAGCACACAATGTCGCACAGAGAAGTTTCCAGATATGTTGAGTGAGTGATGAGGAGGGACAGAGAAGTTACCCGCCAGAGAACTGGGGCTAGAAGAATGAGGATGGGGAAGGTGAAGAGCCCATTTTGCTCTCAGACTTCTCATGCTACCTGGCATTCTTACTGAATCACTTTCTGCCGTCTTTCCTAGATATTTCTTAAGATGCTAAAGAGGGGATTACCCAGAGAGGCAGTAGCTTTCTCTTCTCAGCGGCCAAGGGTCAGACAGATGGCTGAGGGCGGTGGTGGGGGTGCCAGCCTGTTGTGAGCTTCACACTGGATCCTCGTTCACTCTTGGGACCCAGGCTCCGGACCGCTCCCGCCAGGCCTGTGCGCTCTCCAGGGCTGCTGTGGGGGGTGGGGGGGGCGGGCGGGCGGTGGGCGGTGAGTCATTCATTCCTCATGCCACAGCTATCGCCTTCCCAGGAAATTGTATCAGACATGTACGCAGAGATACACACACTGTGCATACACCCATGCACAGACCGGGTCCACCAGCAAGAGAGCGGATATCCCATGCCAGGCCCGACCACGGCCCCTAGAGCTCCTTGGTCCAGCAAAGCTGGGGGTGTCTGGGGGACAAGACACGTGGCGAGGTTTGCTGTGATGCTTCGTCTCTTTGCGGTGCTGAAGTGACCGGGATGAAGACTCTGGCCCCTTGGGGGGCTCCCGCATGGGTGAGCACCCGTGAAGAACGTGCAAGTCCGCCAACATTTCCATTCGGGGCCTGCCGTGGAGACTGAAAACAGCCTGACCGCTCAGAGGCTCGAGCAGACTTGCTCTTTTATGCTCATTTCTGATAGCACGTAAGCATTTCAGTGTGAACCTAGAGTCCTCGTTCAGATCATTGATCTCCCCTTTGCCGTTAGACCCCTGGTTCTGCACTGGCCAGGGTCATGGGCACGGGGGTCTGTGCGGAGAGGTGAGGAGACAGAATGCAGGCTCTCCATGCAAAGTAGGGGTGCATCCTGCTGTCATGAGGCTGTCCAGCATGGTGAGTGCCATGGGCCCAAGACTCACTGTCATCCAGACAGTCACCAGAGGGACAGATTACGGCCGGGCCCCGCTGCCTCCTGGGACAGCAGAGGAGGAGGTCTGGGCACAGGAAAATTTGGACTGGGTTTCTTCTCCTGGGCCTTGGTTTTATCCTCTTTAGACGTGCCAGCCTTGCTACGGTCTCTTCTCTGACCTGTCCACAGGTAAATCACCAAGTTCAGCAGCTGCCCGGAAGGGAAACGAGACCTAGGCGTGACTCAGTGTCCCAGTCCGGTGGCCGCATCCCTGCGAAATATCAACCCCATGAGAACCTTCTAGCACTCTCTTGCCTTCCTCCTCAGCTGTGTATTCCTGAGCGGCCGCCCGAGGCCTGGCCCTTGCCTGACAGTTGCTGACCACGTGCCAGGCACCGGCCAGGACTGCCCACGGCCCCCCAACTCTGACGACCCCGAGAGACTTGTGATGGCCGTAACTGTTGAACTTGTGTTTGCAAGTGCTTGGTAAGTGTGTGAATTGTGTGTTGACGGTGGGGAGGCGAGCAGCACACACCTTGGAAGGGGGCCCCTTCTTCAGCCCTGCACCCAGCCCCTGAGGCGGAAGACCCTGGGCTTGAAGACTCACGGTAGTTTTCCACTGGACCCCAATCTCCCCTCTGGGCTCTCATGCTCCACTAAGAGAAGGACTTGGGGATTCTAGGTCCTCGGTGTGTCCGGACTTGACAACCTTGGAGGTAGGTAGTGGGCCGAATCATTTACTGTCCAAATCAGGACCTTTCCAGAGTGATGATGCCGGGGATGGAGGGACCCCAGACCTTTGTGCAGAGACAGGAGATCTGCACTGATCTTTCTGGGCCTCAGCTTCCCCTGTGGTCAGATGGCGTTATTCTGACGTGACATGTTTTTGCCTCTAGTTACTCAAAACATGGCAGCTACTTTACAGTAAGTCTGTCTCATTGCGGGGGAGGGGGCTCGTGTGCTTTCCGTCTCCTAGAAGAGCTCCTAGAAAGGAGGACCTTCTAGCTGAGCTTACCTTTTTAGGAGCCAAGCCGCGTGGCCAGGATGTCAGCATGGATGCTAGTTGCCCCTGAGACCCCTCGGGGTTTTAGTGGTGAAATATAAGGAGCTACTTCCCCACCTCCATCTTCACTTCTGTCAGCAGAAGAGTGATTTCTCACCCTCTCAGCCCCATAAATCTCCCGCGTAACCACTGGAGCTCCCACACTGCCCTGCCAAACCAAACAACGCTCAACTAAAACAAATTAGACAAAACTGTAAATGGTCTAAGACCGAGAGAGACCCTTCTTGGTTCCACCCTCGCGGGCATCGGGGTTCATTTAACCAAATCCCTAAACCCATCTTCCCGGTGTTCACTGCCCCCCGATTTTGCCCTTTGTGAAAGGCGTCACCATGCCCTTTGAGGCTCGGAGTCACTGCTGGGCGCTCAGCCCCTCTGACTCCATCAGGCCACTCCTCCTTGGGAGTGTCTCTCACCCTCCCTCCTTCCTCCCTCTTCCTTCGGCCCCATCCCTGCCAGCCGCCGCTGGTCTGCGGAACTCTGCCAGGCCGTCCCCCCAGAATACCTCATTCATCATGCTGTTCCTCTGCTCAGGAATCTACGGTCTCCGGGTGTGGGACCAGTCGGGGTGTTGCATGGGACTCTGGGAAGCTCCAGGCTACCTGGAAAGCGGGACTCGGGGTGGCAGTCTGGCGGGAAGGGAGGGATGAGGGCTTGTCTTGGAGCTTACTTCTATAGCAAGCACAGTGGGTTTACTTCTTCGTGATAACAGGTGCCTACGAATAGGAAAGGTTTCTAAAGATGGTTTTAGCAGAGTGTTCCAGGGGTCAATACCAGAAAATGCACATCCAAGTGGTACGGGGCACTGGTCGGCCACACAACAGAAGAACCCAGACGTGGAGTGAGCTTTTCTCTGCAAGTTCTCAGTCTCGTCAGGTCGGCAAGTGGATTTATCGGTTATTCTCTGAGCCCCGTCTCTTCCAAGGGCAGTTTGTCCTCAGGCTGGTTTCCCCCATGGTGGTGGCAGGTGCTTCCTTGTTCACCTCTCAGAGAGGGGAGAGGGGGCCTCTTCTCCCTAAGGGGGGGCAAAGCCCCGCGGTCCACTCTGAACACTCGGCTTGAGTTTTTGCGTCCATCCCTGAGCCATCTGTGACGAGAGAGATCACCCGGAGCTTGGTCAGTCTTATGCAAACGGTGGACGTGGGCAGATGGTCCAGTGTCCATGATGATGTAAGACTGAGAAAACTGAAGATGAACAAGGTCAAGGGGTGGCTTGCATGAGGGCAGTGGATGGGGATTATGTGTGAGTGTGGGGATGCTAAAGCCCCCGCTCCTGCCTGGCCCCCAAATGCTGGGCTTCTGGGCATGACAGCGCTGATTCTAGCCAGAGGGGTGGCATTTGAGAAATAGCAGGCAGGGGGCCTTCTCTGAAAGAACCAATTGCTCTTTGAAAAGGGAGGATGGTGGTTCTGGAAGGATCTCCTCTTGGAGTTTGGCTTGAGTACAAGCAAGGTTCCCGAGAGCACATCAGGTCTATGGGAAAAAAAGGAGAGGGATCCAGGCTGTGGGGCCTCTTGTGCACCCCTGTCTTGGGACAGTCTGCCTAGGGATGCCCGCCCTGCAGGATTGGAATCATGTACCCCCACCCTGCATGCACCTTGCCCTCTTCCTTGGCACCATGGCAGTTTAAAATTAGTCTTTTGCATAACACTTGAGACCTGGTTCAATGTGGCCGCAGAATTGGTGAAAACCTCCCGCGTGCCTTGGTTTCCCCAGGCGAGAAGCAGAGATGAGTCCACAGGAAGCCAGGAGGGAGAGGCTTCTCGTTATCAGCCCTCACCTCAAGGACCAAACTGATAACATGATTTCCTCAGAACCGGGCGTCAGGGCTTTCTGTTTCTTCTCTGGCAGAAAGTCCGGAAAGGCCCCTGCCCAGCCGGTTCATGCTGACATGTGACCTCTCCATTCTTTGCTTCCTGTAGGCAGGAAACCGCAAGCAGCACGTTGCTTTACTCCACATCCAGACGCACACCGTTTCCTCTGCTGGAAAACACATTAATCCGCGTAGTGAGGGAGAGGTGCCTGGGCTCTGAGGGATGCCGTGTTCTGTGTGGCCCGCTGGTGGCTGCTTTAAGGGGCTCCAGCACACCCTCAAAGCCACTGCCCTGGGGGTCACACAGTGACCCCTGGAAGGCGCTGGGTTTGGGGGACCTCAAGTCTCAGAGCAGTTGGACCCCTGGTGGGACCAGGCTGAGCCTGGGGCTGGGGCCCCGTGGGGACTGGCTCTTGGACACCAGAGGACACTGTTGCTGAGGGTGGCTGAAAGCCGAAACAGGATAACCCAGGAAGAATTGAATCACACACTGGCGACCCAGGAGGGACCCTCAAGGTCATCGGCTTCCCTCCTTTGAGATAATAAAGGATTCTGAGGCCTGGGGAGGGGGACAGGATTCACCCCCAAAATTAAGCACTAGGAAGTGATGGATTTAGAATTTGAACCTGGGCCTATTGCCTCCTGATCGCCATTCCTGGGCTTGCTGTTACAAATACACCATATACACGGAAACGTGTAACGCTTAAAGGACTTTATTGCTCGAATATTGGGCGCTCCTGACTCTTTGGGGACCTAAAGACAGAAGTAAAAGCAGCCTGGGGTGTCTCACGTTGTCGCTTTTCCCAGCCTTCCCCTCACAGCAGGATGGATGCTCACCTGATGCAGATGCCCCGCCTTCAGGGAGCCCACTGGCTTGGGAGTGGCTCCCCAGTCTGCGTCTCGGGGGGAGTCTTGCCTTAAGATGCTTTAAGAAAGCGTGACAGATGTGAGAGAAGCAGCCGAATGAAGATTTTAACGTGAGTCGGTGAGGTATTTCTGGAGGCATCCTGGAGTCCTCAGCACTTACCTTGGCGACATTGTGGGCACAGAAAGGGGACAGCAAAGGGCAAGAGGATCTTTCTAGGGTCTCCCTGACAAGATCCGCTCTCGTTCATTGGCACGATTTTTGCTTTTGAGAGCAAGAGCTTTATTTTTCCATTTTCCTTGCTCCCTATGCCTTATGTAACTCTGTGGGCTTGTTTTAAAGCCAGATGATATGCGTGGCTGATTCTTGTTCTGGGAATTAACGTGGTATGTTCACCCGAGTTCAGGGCATCAAGCTGCCTGAGGAATGTTGCTGGGACTCCACACAGATTCTGGCCTCAGTTGACACCTCACCTGAAGCATCTCATGGATGGACGTCCTTGAGGACGCATCTCATGGATCTCATGGATGGACGTCCTTGAGGACAAGGATCTGAGCCTCATTCTGAGACAGGCAGGGAGGGTCTTGGCCAGGACTGCGTACCCGGGTCTGTGCCCCTCAACGCAGGGCTTGAACTCAGCACCCTGAGATCAAGAGCAGGATGCTTAACCGACTAGGACCATCCCTGGCGCCCCCAAAAGGGAGATTTTTACCTTTCACCCTACTTGACACGTGGAAAAATAAGGAACAGAAAACGAGGTCGGGTGGGTCAGAAGACTCCGCTTCCCTGTGGAGGTGTGAGTGCAGACCACGCGGACAGGTGACAGGCAAGGGCCAGTCCGGCTGTGACTTGCTACCAGCGTACCTGGGCGTACGTCCTCCTGGCGCCACGCCGGGCCCCCGTCCTGCTGGAAACACCTCCGCACACGCAGACGCTCCAAGGACCGCCTTCGGGCTTCAGCGATCCCACAGACAGTTGGAACCCGTGTATCAGGTCCTCGTCACGGGGAAGGACCTGCAAGTGTTTTCACTTGTCCAACCCCCAGCAGCGTCCTACCATTCCCCAATCCCCTCTTCCCCTCTGCTGACAAGAGCAGGAGCAGAGAAGTTCTCACGAGGAGAACACTCTCGGTAATGAAAATGACAATTCACGACCCAGTTCGAGGCTCTGTCCCTCTCTTTTACACCTCCTTCGAGACTATAGTTATTTGTATTACTTTGCTAGGCGCTGTAACAAAATCCCACACACTGAGGGGGCTCTAACGACAGATATGATTGCCTCACAGTCCCGGGGCTGGGAGTCCGAGATCCAGGTGTGGGCGGGCGGGCTCCCCCCAAGGCTGTGGGGGAGAATCTGTTCACGCCCCTCCCCTACTTCCGGTGGCTCAGTGGCCGTCTCTGGCTTTCCGTGGCTTGTAGAGGTATCACCCCAATCTCTGCCTTTGTCATCACACGGTGTTCTCCCTGTGTGTGCATCTCTGTCCAAATTCCCCCTTTTTATAAGGATATTGGCTCGTTGGGTTGGGACCACCCGACTCCAGGGTGACCTCATCTTAACGGATTACACCTGCAAAGACACTATTTTTAAGGGAGGTCACATTCTGAGGTACTGGCAGGTGGGACTTCAACACACAAATTTTGGAGAGACACGGTTCAACCAGGACAGTGCCCTGGCATTCCAGGATGGGGAAGAGAGGGAGGAAACGAGCAGGAAATGGTTCTAGTGGAAGCCGGACAAAGCTAGATGCCATGTTGGGAGTCAGGGGAGCAGGGATGGTTGGGAGGAGGGAGGGGAGAGACCAGGAGGGAAGCTGCAGGGAGCTTCCGGGGGGCCTGGCCATGGGCTACCTCCTGCCTGTTGTGTGTTGTGGACCGCACATTATGCCCCAATCCCCTGCCCTGAATTCACATGCTGGAACCCTGCCGCCGCCTGCCATGTGATGGTAGGTGGAGGTGTGGCCTCCCAAGGGGGATTCACGCCCTTGAAAGGGTCCTGAGAACGCCGGTCTCCTCTATGGCTCTCAGCCACGTGAGGACACACATGCAGGTGGCAATGACAACCGGGAGGAGGGCCCCACGTTCAGGCGCCTAACCCGGGACCTCCAGCCCCCCCGAACTGTGAGACATTCGTGTCTGCTCTTCCAGCCTCTGTGTGGGTCTATTACTACAGCGGACCGGTGAAGACGGTGCTCACCTGGCGGCTCACTTCACGATAGTCATTCCTGAAAATCACGAACGTTCATGTTGCATGCACTGTTTCAACGTGTGTTATACTGCACATTTTTTTTTTAAAGATTTTATTTATTTATTTGAGAGACAGAGAGAGCACGAGCAGGGAGAGGGGCAGAGGCAGAGGGAGAAGCAGGCTTCCCGCGGAGCAGGAAGTCCGATGCGGGGCTCGATCCCAGGACCCTGGGATCATGACCTGAGCCGAAGGCAGACGCTTAACCAACTGAGCCACCCTGGTGCCCCTACTTCCCAGTTTTTTAAAAGTGAAAAGGAAGAGGGGGGACGTAGACGTTTTGCTTATTTGAGTGAGGTTGCCGTTGGTGGTAGGAGAGCCTGATCTCAGTCTGGGTCTGTGGGTGCAGGTCCTGTGTGGAATGTGGGTCTGTTGTATGTGTGCCCGTGTGTGTGTATGTGGGTGTGTGTGTGGCAGCCCTAGGCTCCTTTTGTGGCTGGAGGGTCTCTGAGAGGGGGGCTACTATGTTCCCCAGCGCCCCCTCCTCAGACACCTCCTCATCTCCTTCCTGAGTGGGGGTGTTTGCTGCTTCAGCCTCTCCTTTCCCTCTCTGCTCCTCTGAGGCCCTTTCTGACCCTCCAGAGCCTTGTAGAACAGGGACGGATGTCCGCCTCTTCCCTTTCTGGGCCACATAAAGCCCCTGCTGATAGAAGCCTCTGCAGCGACCTTCCCCTTCATGCGTGCCCAGACATCGGGGACCCCATCTTTCCAAGCTCAGCTTCTGCTCAGCAGGTGCCCAGCTGAGGAAGGAGAGGCCGGTGTCCCTGCGTGGATGAAGCTGACATCTGAAGGAATGTCCCTTGGCTTCAGAGAGAAGGAATCATCCCCAAGGGGCTAGAGAAGAAATGCACGGGGCCACACCCCAACTTCCTCTCCTCTTCCCCGTCTTCCACCTGAGGTGGGCATTCTACCGTCTTTGCCCTCTGGGGTGGTCCCTCTGCTAGGCCCTTTAGCCCCCTTAGAGCACGAGGACTCGAATTTATTTTGTTTCCAGCAGCAGGTCCTCGTTGCCCACTGTGGCCCTTGGCTGGAGTCTGCTGTCGTGCAGGTGGCTTGTGAGTCGGCAGCGGGCAAAGGGCTGGGGCGTCCAGGTGGACAGACACCCGGTCCCTGCCTTCAAGGGGCCGCTGTCCAGTGGGGGACAGACTGGAAGGAAGCCATGAGCGAGACACCAGGCAGGCTTCGTGAACCCTGAGAGATGATCAGCACGGGTTCTACCTCTCGGAGCCTCAGTGTCTTCATCCGCAAAATGAGAATGAGTTTTTTAGTGATTAAATGAGACAGAGCATGTAAAAGGCCCGTTAGATCATAAGCACTTAATAAATACTGGTTATTTTATATCACATCAAATATACACAAATATAGGTATATCACCTAACATACTATAATGCATTATCATATCATTATTTGTATTATTTTGAATTCTTCTTATGACTGGGACAGATACCTAAATGTGAGGTGTTAGGACAGAGAACCGTGCAAAGCACAGTGGGTGCATGAGGAAGGACCTCCCCTTGTCCTCATGCGAGGCCCCGTTGAGGAGGGGCCATGTGGGATGGCCCAGCAGGAATTAGCCAACAAACAAACAGACCACGGGCCTTCCCCGCAAGGGGCGCACCAAGAGAGTGGGGGCCTGACTTCTCTGGGGCTAGCTACCTACTGAGGGTTAAATCTAGAAGTATAGGAAAGGAAGTAGAAAAGGTGGCCATGGACCAAACCAGGGGAGTCTAAAGATTTAGAATTTTACTCTGGTGGTGATGGGAAATCACAGCAGGGTGTACATAGACAAATGACATAGATTCACATTTTTATTTTTATTTTTTTAAATTATTTGAGAGCAAGCACAAGCAGGCGGAGAGGCAGAGGGAGAAGCAGGCTCCCTGTTGAGCAAGGAGCCCAGATGCGGGGCTGCATCCCAGGAACCTGAGATCATGACCTGAGCCGAAGGCAGACGCTTAACTGACAAGCCACCCAGGCGCCCCTAGATTCACATTTTTTTTTTTTTTAATCATTCTGATAGGGCAGTGGAGTTTGGCTTGGAAGAGGCAGAGCTGGGAGCAGATGGAGAAACTCCTCTACTTCTGCACACTGAGGGGGATCTGACTGCTTAAAGGTGGGCCGGGCCAGGTAACTGGTTCTGGTAATGAAACGAGAGCAGAAGCTCCGGGTGTGTGAGTCTTGTTCTCCAGAGAAACAGAACCAGGGCGATGTATACATACATGGAACAAAATATATTTTAAGGAATTGGCTCTGAGATTATGTAGTCCAGCAAGTCCGAAATCTGCAGGGTGGGCTAGCAGATTGGAAACCCAGGGAAAAGATGATGTTGCAGTTCTAGTCCAAAGACCTTCTGCCCTAGAATTCCCTCCCACTCAGGGGAACGTCATTTTTCTGTTCTATTCAGGCCTTCAACTGATTGAATGAGGTCCATCCACATTAGGAATGGCATTCTGCTTTCCACAAGGTCCATTGATTTGAATGTTGATCTCATCCAAAAACACCCTCGTGGAAGCATCTAGAAGAATGTTTGACCAAATATCTGGGCACGATGGCACAGCCAAGTTTGCACATACAACTAACCAGCACAATGTGTTACCTCCACACAAAGCACTTAATTGTTAGTGCTCAACTCCCCAACCCTTGGCCAAGATGAACCTCCAAGTCTTGACTGAGATGTCAGTACCATAATATGGAGGAATCTCAGTGCATCTGGGGCCCTCAGTGAGTAGAGTCCTCCCTCAAGCCCTAATTGGATTTGTATCATGGGCAGGAAACAGACCTTTGTTGTTTAAGTCAACTTTGGGATTGTTTGTTACTGCAACCAACCTACCCTGTCCTCACCAATGATGTAGGACTGAAATATGGCAGTGGCCGTGTGGATGGAGAGGAAGAACAGATCTGGAATAAATTGAGGGCTAAAATCAACCAAGGACAAGGGAACAGGAGGAGTCTACCATGATTCCTGGGGGGTACTTGGGGAAATGCATGGGAGTTGCCACCATTTTCAGAATCTGGGGGCTCAGGGAGGCATGTGTTTGGGCAGAAGATGAGAACTCATGTGGGCTGTGACAAGTATGAGGAAGTCATGGGCCTCTGGGGGGGACGGCCAGGGGGCAACCACAGGGGCATTTCCCCCCTTCCGTTCACTGGTGCCTTTGCTTTTGAATTCTAGGTATCAACAATATAAACAGAATTCTTGAGCAAGTTTGGGTCCTCGAAAAGTGCTCTGTGCAAAATAAAACCCAATAAAGGGAGAAAATCACCGCATGTCATCACAGGAAGGGTTTTCAAATGTCAGTGTGTAAACCCTCTTTCAAAATGTCTCCCTCTAAGGTCCTATATCCTGAAGTTATATCTGTGTTAACATTGTTCTTTTTCCCTCCCCCCAAATAGCTACCATATAACGCCTAGCACAGAAACTGTAGGTATAATGTGTAGATAATGTTTTTAAATTGACCAGCAGAAGCCATGTTAACAAGTGGTAGGATGTCTCTTCTACATCAGACTCATTTGAGCTGAATACCAGGAGAAGGCGCACATAACACACACTCAGCTTCTCTGTGTGGATCGCTGGGGGACTGGGCTGGCTGGAATATGGTGCTGAAGGGCTCATAAACAAAGATCATGGCTTGGATACTCATTTTGGCCTGTTGGTTTAATTTTGCTCATTAACCACAGACTGTACCGAAACCTCTCAGACGTTTTTGCACATGTGTGTCTCCATCCTTTTGGGCTGCTCTAACAGAATACCGTAGACTTACTAACAACAGACCTGTATCTCTCCCAGTTTGGGGGGTGCTAAAGTCCTGGATCAGGGTGCTGGCATGGGGGGCAGGGGGAGGCCTCCTCTGAGCCGTAGGCTGCCACCTTCTCACGGCTGAGAGCAGAGAGAGGAAGCCAGCTCTCTCGTGATGCTCAGAAGGGCACTCATCCCATTTGTGAGGCTTCATCCTCATGACCTTACCTGCTACTATCACCTCCCAGAGGCCTCACCTTCCAATATCCTTACATCGGGGCCAGGGTTTCAACATATGAATTCTGGGCGGGGAAGGGGGGGACACAAGCATGCAGTGCCTAACTAATGCGTCTCCTCAGTCTAAGAAGAACGAGATGGGAGTATGATACCCTTCAAGCCAAACTGTCTCCATGTCTAGTTAATGTTAGCAGGGGCCATTCGTGTAGCTTTGGCCCATCAAAGAATCAGGACACAAGCACAAAGATTTGCTCAAGGCCGGATCAGAGTCGAGGGTTTGGCCTCTGTCTTTTCCACCAAGCTTCAGTGTTTTTTGGGAATTCAAACTCATCATCATTATAATCTATTGCAAATGTTAGCCTGCCAGACCCCCGCATTCCAAGCTTGTGGGAATGGGGATGACGCTGTTGCCGGGGCCTTCCAGGTTAGCGGCCATTCAGGATTGAGTCGTTCATGACAGCCGCTCTGCAGAAGGGTGCTCAGCAAGACACAGAGTGTTTTCTCTCTTTTGGAATGCTTGAAGACTTTGTGTCTTAGTTCCAGTGCTAGGAGCACCCGGACGGGGAATGGACGTCCTACGAGCACCTCATGTGTCAACCCCGAGATGTCTGACCTGTGGATAAGGTAGTAATAGTACAGGAGGAGTAGAGTACTGATGTATGAACCCCTTTCTTTCAGGGGCAAGGGCTGGTTTGGGAGCTTGTTTGCTTAAGTTTGAATTGGCTGAGTGCAGAGAAATGAAGATCAAACCCAGTGAGATCCTTTGGGGAAAACGGAGACCAGGAAGCCAAAGCAAAGGTCAAATCCACAGAGTGCTAGCTGTCCAGCTGAAGTTAGGGAGACATGCCCAGGTGTTCCGTGCTGGGCGAAGATGAATGGGGTCTGGAGCGAGTGCAGATTAGGAGAAGAGGAGGGTTTCAGATGGTCCCAGGACAGTTCTGAGGATCCCAGGCCCAACTTCCTGGGTGGGGGGGTGCAAGGTCTGGCTGGGGTGAGGACTCTGGGGTCCTCTTCCTGGCAGCCGAGGACCTGGCCCAGGAGGAGCTTCAGCTGCATGGGGCAGGGTTCTGTTCTGCTAGACTTTCTGAAGAGCATGGGGAACTCTGCCCATACCAGCTCGCTCACCCCACACATACGCAGCCTGGTAGCCCAGCAATTACGCATGAACGAGCTGAATTACTGAGTCTCCCAGCCAAGGGAGAGAAGGAGTACAGTGCTGACACAGCCTACTTCTTATGGGGGGAGAAAACAGGGGCATGAGAACAATATTTGTGGGCTTCATCTTGCCCAGACAGCATGTGCAGCAAAGAGAACCATTTCCAGTGGCCCCAGGGCTCTTGTGAGAAGGGTCTTAACCCCAGAACCCTTGCTCTCCCCAAACTCCTTTCATGGTGCCTCAAGTCTCTCCAGACTTTAGTGGGTCCTTTCTTTCCAGCTTTCTCTCTCTCTATTTTTTCTGGCTCTTTTGAGATTTGGGAGTTCATAGCATTCCTCTGTGGCTCACACACCACCTTGGGTATTTATCATTTGGGTCTACCGATGCCAAGGGGCTAGGAAAGCCTAGCCCAGGTTGTTTTTCTGCATGCTGTCACAATTGCTGGAGAGGAAGAACAGGTTCCTCCCCACTACTTCCATGTTCCCTGAACTCTCAGTGTCCCTCCACCCCCCACCTTCCCTCTTTCCTCAGGCTACAAGATGATAAGACTTTTAAAAAATGGAAAGAGAAAAACTAAAATTAGGCTTATGTGACCAACGATTCTGCTCTGAGCAATGGAAAAATAAACCATACCCACATTTCTGTTTTTCCCAGGATCTGAAGAACAACCTTGGCTAATTTGGGTAGTTGGCTATTCCTGGGTACATTTCAGAAATAACTCATGTTTATTTATTATTGGGTATTTATAACAGTGTTTCAGAGCAGGTTTCCAATAGCCCCACAGCTCCAGCACCGGCTGGGGTGGGGTGTGGGTAAGGAGGGATGCCAACCCTGCTAGGAACCACGATCCACCTCTCGGCAGCATTTTTGCCTGCTGAGGCCACAACCTGGGGCAGGGAGGGGAGGGGGCTGCCTGAGCTTTGTTTCTCCTCTGAAGCTTTTCTGGAAGGATGTCAGAGCCTAAATCGGATTACCTCGAACCTTTGATGGAGTACGGACATACACACACACACATACATACACCCGTGCTCTGGGGTCCGGCAGAGATTAGAGGTGACGTTTCTGGAGGAACAAAAGGATGGTGGATTCCTGAACAGTCATCCACAGACCTGAGCCGCCAGGAATGCTGACGGGTCCCGGGCACTGACATCATCGTCCCCTCCTGGCTCTGGGAGGAACCCTCTGACCCCCAGGTCTTAGGGCAATTATTTTTAGCCAGAAAACCCATCCTGTGGCATTCACATGGTGCACTCAAGGGAGCCAGAATTTCAGAGAGGGCCTTTTTGAATTTATGGAGCTTCCATCTCTACCTCTGCCTGTGATATTAGAGATTGTTAAGGATGGAACCTTGGAGTCCATTAGTCCAGTATCTTCATTTTGTAGATGAGCCTGGAGAGGCTGAATGTCTTGTTCAAGGTCAAACAGACAGTTGCAAATCTGCCCTCTTTTCTCTTCCACCCTCTCCCTCCTCCTGCTCTTTGTCACAGCAGTTCCCAAACAATTTGTTCTTCGGACCCCATGCACTCTCAAAAATTATTGAGGATCCCTAAGAGCTTGTTTGTATGTGTCATGTCTATTGATATATCTATCCCCTGTTAAAAATTACAGCTGAGAAGTTTTAAAAATATGACGTATTCATTACTTAAAAATACATTTTAAACAAAGCCATTGCAGGTTAACATAAAATATTTTATGACTAATAGCTATGTTTTCCAAAACAAAAGAATTTAGCAAAAAGAGTGGCATTATTCTACATTTTGCAAAAGGTTTTAATGTGTGGCTTAAGAGAACAGTGGGATTATTGTATCTGCTTCTACATTCGATCGGTTGCGACATCACCTGTCACACTGCCTCTGGAAAACCCTGCTGTGAGAGAATGAGATCGAAAAGAACAACTTCATGTCTTTGGATTATTATGAAGATGTCTTGGACACCCACAGGGGTCCCTGTACCACACTTTGAGAACCAGCAATCTATACCGTATCTGTATTTGCCTCATCTATAACACTCTGTTTTACTGTGGCTCATTCAGTCATTCAAAGAATATTCAGTGAAGAACTAGCAGGTGTTAAGCTGGGAATTTAAAGACAAATGCATCATATGTGATCTCAGTCCAAACACTCAGTCACAAAAGAAACAGAACCAACTTTATTTTTCTTAACAGTGTATTATCCGATTTTATTCCCACCTTCTGCCAGGCTGCTGGGAAACTTAACTTCAACCCTTCCTGGGCTTTGCCCATCCAAAGATTGTGGCGTATACTTGGGGTCTTGTTTAGTGCAAAAGCCTTGGGGGGGCAGTGCTATAGCCCTTGATGCTCAGTCTCTGTAGGAGCAGTTGAGACACTCACCATCCATCCAGTCCAGTGGCCATTTCAGCCCAGTGCTTCCCTGTCAGGCTTGAGGTGGAGGGAGTCTTGCCTGTTGCCATTTTCCTCTCCCCCTCAGAAGAGCCAGGAAAGTGGGCGCAGATTCCCCCGTCTCCTCCTGCCCCAGAAACCACGGATCCTCTCCCTCATTCCTACTCTCTCTCCGTTGCTTCCTTCCTTACAGGCCAGATCAGTCTTTTGTCAAGGGGAAATCCTCCCTGCACGTTTTTCCAGACGTTCTCCAATTCTCCCAACAAAAGCCAGAACAATGTGCAGGCTATTTCTGATTTCCCCCATGCCTTGGGCCTCTCCCTTGGGATTAAATAAGTTAATAATAAATGTGCCTGGCACCCACGAAGTACCCAATAAATGTTGCTATTAATATTCTTTGAAATTTTTTCCAGCTTTATTGGGATATAATTGACATGTAACATTGTGTAATTCTGAAGTGTACAACGACTTGATTTGATACACATATGTAACTATTAATAGTCTTGCTATTTTTGCTCAGGGATACTAAGGCACAAAGTTTGAATAGGGAAAGGGGAAAATTCAGGAAGGGAAACCCTCCAGAGTTCACATGTGCACGTGGGTCCCGTGACGGTGACACATGGTCCCCTCTTCGCTAGCTGCCTCAGTGGTCTCTCGAAGCAAAGCGGAAGGCTGAGAAGTGGCCCCAGACCCCCTTTCCTCCTTAGCCACTCTTTTCTCTTGGATCATGCCACATTTTTACTTACAGAGATGTCTGCTCCTAGGCTGCTCCTCGGTGCCCAGGTGGTGGGGGGTCATTATCATGAAATGTGAGATTCAGCAGGGGCTTTGGAAGTTTCTGCGCTGTCCCTGGGTCCCCCAGCACAGCCCTGCTGAGGCCCCTTCAGAGACGGGCAAATCTGCAGAGACCCTCCACCCCACTCCACCCCCGCCCCCCATTCCTCTCCAGCATCTCAGTCCTCCAGGCAACCACCTGCCAGGACTTTTCAGGGGCATTCGCTGTGAGCTCGGCGCATCCTGGAAAGCGCCCCCTGACAGCCTGATGGGAGCCTCGGGCCAGTTCAGGCCATACTGTGGGCAGACAGACCACAGCAGGTCCATTTTGCAGACCGTCAGTAAGGATTCATGGAATGACAGGTGCTAATGGGCAGCGCAGTTGGTCTCTGTGCATATGGACAGCGTCCTCTATGGGATGCGGGTGGAGTTGCCACCTGGTCTCCTAGCAGAACTGGAGTTCCCGATGTGCTTCTGTCTTCGCCGAGACTCATTCTGTTCCTCACTGCGGCTGCTTGTCCTGACGGGACTGCTAAGGCATGGTCACTACGAGTTGCGTGTGTGTGTGTGTGTGTGACATGCGTGTCCACAGCCACACAGGAGAGAAAAAAGGCACACTATGGACAGTCTTCTTTCTTTCTTCTAGGCTGTCAGTTGCAATCCCCTCCACCAGGCCTTGGAAGTAAGTCTGCAAGAAATGTGTTTGGTGGACAGGTAAGACCTTTTTTAAGAGGAAAATGCCCTTTGCATTTTTCTCAGGGTGTGATGTTCATGGCTGGGTGAGTGGAAAGCCTGGGGAGAGCTGCTGCTGAACTCCCTTGGAATGCCAGGCGGTGGGGTCTGGTCCCGAATGGTCCCGTCCACCCGGTGGGCTGGACGCCACGCTCCTGTGCAGGGGGCAGCCTATCCTCCTGTCCCTCGGAGCGGAAACTGGAGATGAGTGGGATCCGTTCCAGGCACCACCTCCGCCTCCAGGTATGAGCAGAGAAATGGGATGGGGACTGAGCCCCCAGCCCCGGGCTTCCTGCGTGCGCAACAGGACCTGTGGGGCCCCAGTCAAGAAGCACGCGAGATCACAGCTCAGGAAAAGCACGCACCGTCTGGTTCTGAGCAGACTTGTGCGAGGTGAATCAGAGGTGAGTCTAGTGCCTCCAGAGGAGGAAATGACTTATCAGACTGACCTTCCTCGTAGGGTATCCATCAGTCACTCGCAGAAAACAAAAGAGAGTGAGAGAGTAGACAGTTTGCAAGCTCCTGGTTGCAAACTTCCTTTTTTTCTGGGATTTGATGGGACTGTCATGGCCGATGAGCCTCCTGAGGGTGGGGGTGGGGGGTGTCAGGACCCCTACCCCCGCCCTGAGTCAGGCCCATACTGTGAGGCTGCAGAGAGGCTATTCTGCTCCATGTACTTTTCCACCACACAACCTTGGCTCCTGTCCTGGGGGGTTACTGCGAAGGCTGGAGCCCCTGCTGCATCATAAAGCAGCTCGTTAGAGGCCTTCCTTTAGAGGAATCTGTGGTTTAGAATCCAAATTCCATCCTGTGCCCAGATGCTGGTTAGTGCATTTACAGCCGTCCTTGTGGACTCTGGAAAGCCTAGGCCTTTCTGTCTAAAATGCTCTGGGTAGTGCACAGCCCACCCTGCTCACTCCTACGTATGGTACGAAGAAATTTCTCAAATCACGGGTGACTTTATTGGCTAATCATTTTATTTCCCACATCTCATAAAGGTGCTCAGAGTCCTAGAGAGTTAGAGATGGAGGGACATTCAGATCTTCTACACCCTTAATCCAGCAACAGAGGAAACTGAGATTCAATGTCTGGGACGTGCCCAAGGTCACGGAGCAAATTCATGGGAGAAGCTCTGGTGGGTCCACTGGGTGTTTCATGGTCTCCGTGAGGCTGGTTAATACAACGACACTCTTCATACGCCGTGAGGAATAATAACCATAAACAGCAGTATGTTGCTTCCGTGCCTCTCTGCATTAGGTTCGGGACGTAGGTCTCCAAGCCCATCGCCGCAAAGTTATGAGTGAACTCAGCCCACAGCTCCTGATGCGGGGAGCTGCCCGTGGAGCTTAGCCGTTTGTGCCTGGGGCGGGGGGTGATGGTTTGCGGAGTCTAGAATACAGATTTCTCCTTCCTCCGTTTTCAGTGAATGCGGGACTCCATCTCCATACAATCTGGGGACTGTCCCACCACAACGAGACTGTCATCATTTCATCTCACACCCCCCACAGGTAACACAAAGGGGTTGTAATTGATGTGGTTCAGAGACCCGCGTCGAAGCAATAAAAGTGAGTCCCTCTTGACAGTCTGCAAGAGCGCAGGCGGATCCAGCGTCTGGCTTTACTGGGTGTGGGAAATCGCTCCCAGATGACTGTAACGTTCACGGGGCTGGAGTCTCAGGCCTTCCCAGTAAAACCGTTCCTGACGGGCGCCCGTCCTCCCCACATGTGCCTCCCAGACGTGGGTTATTTGCAGGACGCCCGGAGCGAGGCGATGCTAAATGTACAGCAGTGGGAGCTGCGTGTGTGACGGCTGAGGTCATGGTTATTCATTTCAAGCCGTAAAGACATTTGGTTTTAAAAACCCCAGCGACTCCACTGGGATTGGCTTTCAGAGAAGAAAAACAGCCCCAGAGTTCTTTTCCTGTCCAAAGCTGGTGGGATAGGCGCTTACATCACTGGCCCCCACTTAACCCTTTGGGGTAGGAGAAGGTCCCGCCTCCTCTAACTTGCTCTGGGCGATTTTGCCTTTCGGAGGAAGATGCTGTGAGTAACTGTGATTTACCATGAACTCACTAAGAATGTGTCTGATGCGTCTGGTCTCAAACCAGAGGCACAAAAACTGCTAAGAAATTATACAAGGCTCAGAAACAAACATCTTGGGGCTTTGCAGGAGGCCTTTGGATAAGTCCATTTCTGGAACCGGGCTTCTCATCTGTGGCATAAAAGTGGCTGGGGCCACCAGGACCGGAGTATTTCTCAATCCCTCTTGGGCTTGCGTTATGCAAGGCCATGAGCACACTCCATCACACGCTGCACAGCTGTGTTTCATCTGTGTGCCGCCTCCCCCACGACGGGCATTTTCTGGAGGTCAGGGGCCACATCTGGGTACACACGGCTATTTTCCTATGTCCTCCTGCCCCTCTGGGTTCACTACTGTTGAACCGGATGGTTAGATGAGAGGCAGGGAGGTGACTAGGAGTATTCTAAATATGCCTCCCTTTCCACGTGGTGTCACACACGCGCAGCTGGGAGAGCCAAGGGAAGATGGGTGGGAATGGGCGGTGACGGGGTGGGGGAGGGGAAGTGGGGGTGGGGGGACTTGCCTTTACTTTGTGCAAAGATGCCCTGGTTGATGGTAAATCCAAGGGATTGCGTGACAAGTGACCGTCATCTCTCCCGAAGAGTGGCTCTTCCCAGGCCTCCTGTGCACAAAAGGGGTCATCACCGTCACTGAGCCGCCTTCTAGCACATGCAACAAGAGCACAATCTAAGATGAGCGCACCCTAAATCACTGCTCTACTTCACAAATGGCAATTTAGCAAGACCATGCTCTCGCAGAGAAAAAAGACTGGAAGGACAACGTGTTGCCGTGGGTGACAATACATATGATTTGCATTTTCTTCTGCTTGCTCATTTGTGGTTTCTAAATTTTCAACTGTAGATATGGACGAATTATTTCAGGAATGAGAAAAAGATCTTAATCCCATTTAATGGGTACTTTAGGAATGGCAGAGCCGGGGGGTGGGTAGTTTCTGGAGATGGGCTTCCTTTCGCCCCCAGGGTTAGAACCCATTCTATAGCCACATGCAGAAGAACGAAGCTGGACCATTTCCTTACACCACACACAAAAATAGACTCAAAAGGGATGAAAGACCTAAATGTCAGACAGGAATCCATCAAAATCCTTGAGGAGAACACAGGCAGCAACCTCTTCAACCTCAGCCGCAGCAACTTCTTCCTAGAAACATCATCAAAGGCAGGGGAAGCAAGGGCAAAAATGAACTATTGGGACTTCATCAAGATACAGAGCTTTTGCACAGCAAAAGAAACAGTCAACAAAACCAAAAGACAACCAACGGAATGGGAGAAGATATTTGCAAATGACATATCAGATAAAGGGCTAGTAGCCAAAATCTATAAAGAACTTATCAAACTCAACACCCAAAGAACAAATGATCCAATCAAGAAATGGGCAGAAGACATGAACAGACATTTCTGCAAAGAAGACATCCAAATGGCCAACAGACACATGAAAAAGTGCTCAACATCATTTGGCATCAGAGAAATCCAAATCAAAACCTCAATGAGATACCACCTCACACTAGTCAGAATGGCTAAAATTAACAAGTCAGGAAACGACAGATGTTGGCGGGGATGCGGAGAAAGGGGAACCCTCCTACACTGTTGGTGGGAATGCAAGCTGGTGCAGCCACTCTGGAAAACAGTATGGAGGTTCCTCAAAAAATTGAAAATAGAGCTACCCCATGACCCAGCAATTGCACTACTGGGTATTTACCCCAAAGATACAAATGTAGGGATCCGAAGGGGTATGTGCACCCCAATGTTTATAACAGCAATGTCCACAATAGCCAAACTGTGGAAAGAGCCAAGATGTCCATCGACAGATGAATGGATAAAGAAGATGTGATACACACACACACACACACACACAGGAATATTATGCAGCCATCAAAAATTGAAATCTTGCCATTTGCAATGACGGGGATGGAATTAGAGGGTATTATGCTAAGCAAAATAAGTCAATCAGGGAAAGACAAGTATCATATGATCTCACTGATATGAGGAATTTGTGAAACAAGATAGAGGATCATAGGGGAAAGGAGGGAAAAATGAAACAAGATGAAACCAGAGAGGGAGACAAACCATAAGAGACTCTTAATCTCAGGAAACAGACTGAGGGTTGCTGGAATGGTGGGGGGTGGGAGGGATGGGGTGGCTGGGTGATGGACATTGAGGAGGGTATGAGGAGTGCTGTGAATTGTGTAAGACTGATGAATCACAGACCTGTACCCCTGAAACAAATAGTACATTATATGTTAATAGAAAAAAATTAAAAAATAATAATAAAAATAAAAAGTAATAAGACCACACACACACACACACACAAAAGAGAACTGTGCCCATTCTTCCTCCTGTGGGCATTTGGGCAATTCACATTCCTGTTTCCAAAGCCAGATTCCTACCTCTTGGCTTCCGGCTTTGATATCAGCGGCCCTGAGCCCAGGCCTGGGTGAATCCCCCCTCCTGCGGGTCTGTGGGCTCCCTGCGGGAGCCTGCCTGAGGTCAGCTCCGCTCATCAGCTCGCCTCTCCAAATCCTCCAGCAAGCCCCTGGAAAGGGGCGATTCTGTCCCTTTCCTCTTGAGTTTTCTCTTTCTCTCGTCCCCCCCAATTATATAATTGTCATATAATACTGTATACATTTAAGGTGTACAAAGTAGAGATTTATATATATATATATAGCAAAATATATGTATATATTACAAAATGATTAAGATTAGTTAGCACATCCAAAAATATGGAACGCTTCTCGAATTTGTGTGTCATCCTCACCCAGGATCCAGGCTAATCACGTCTGGGTGGTTACCATTTGAGCACTTATTTCTAGTGGCCTAGCTTGGTGCTTCCTATATATGAAGCATCAAGAAATAAACGCAAACTGCAATCACTTTGGAGTAGCCCCGATAGCATCTTCCCTGAGTTCTGAGACTCTATCAGACAAGGACTTGAAGACGTCCCGATGCAGTTGGGCAACTATACAAAGAGGAAGAGCTCTGAGCCTCAGGGGCGTGACTCCGGGAACCGGCGAGATACGCAGGGAAGGCCTCGAAGCCTCGTTTGTCACAGGTCACCTGTTTGCCTTTGCCTGCTGGGGGGGCTGATGAGCAGTTGTTGCCCGCGTGGCCTGGGGGGGCTCCCGGAACAGACCTCGGCCCCTAGAGCTCCACTTACATAACCAAGAGAATGGGCGGTCGAACCAGCAGGAACTAGGCCCGAGACAGGCGTTTGGCGGCTGTGAGTCCTGCTGCAAAGGCTCCAGCCCGAGTCTCAGCCACATTCCAGAGGGTTTGCCTGCGACGCGGGCCACACGGGCTGGAGCCAGCCTCCCCTCCACCCCTGGCCCAGCTCGCGGCTCGTTCCTGTCCCACAGCTGTCTGGCCAGAGGACAGCAGGTGAAAGCAGCCGGCTCATTGTTCCCAGGAAGCCTTTAGCTACGCCTGCCACCCCCTCCCCCGGCTGCCAGCCGCGCAGACCTCCAGCTTAGTGCATTTCCCGCCGGGAGGCTGGCTCTCCCAGCCACTGTGACCCGGAAAGGCCTCGGTCCAGACCCAGCCCTTGAAAGTTCCCCGTGTCTGCGCCTTGGGGCCTCTCCGGGGACACGCCGCCACACGTGCCGCTCACCCCTGGGGAGCTCGGCTGGGGGCCCCGATGCCTGGGGGTCAGAGAGCACATTCCAGGCCCAGCGCCGCGCCCCCCCCCCCCCCCGCCCGGCCACCCCGTGTGGCAGCTCGCCTCCCCAGACTTCAAGCAGGCCACTGGAGGGTGGTAACTGGGTCATCGTCCTCTTAAGTTATGTCTAATGGCTTAGATGGGTACTTCACGTATCTCTGTAAAGCATCGAGAAACAAACGCAGAAGGCCATGTGTTTGAGCCACACGCTAGCATCCTCCCGAGATTCTCAGAAACTGTGGGGTGAGCTCTTCAGGGCCTCCGGAGTGAAGCTTGCCAACCCCGGCAGGAGGAGAAAGCCGGCCCAGCAGGGGACACCGGTCAGGTGAGGCTGGGCAGCCCTCAGGAGGGGTGCGGTGAGGCCTGAGGCCTGGGGCGGGAGTCTCCCTCCCTCCCTCCCTCCCTCCCAGCTTCCTCTGCTCTCCCGCCCCGGGCCTTCCCCTTTGTCACCCTGCGGCTTTCCTCCCCTATCTTGGGTGGTGGGGGCGGGCAGTGAGCATGAGAACCGCAGTGAGGTGGGAGGCTGGGGACAAACTGTGGAGGAGGGAGGCGGTTAGGCCGGGGGCTGGGCCACCAGGTCAGGAGAAGAATGTGTGACATCAGAGGAAGTGAGGGCCAATGGAGGCCGCGGTGTCACATCAGACCTGAAGTAAAATTCGAGACTCCTCGCAAACAGGCCTGGCGTTGGCTGCATCGGAGAGCGAGCAGGCCCCTTTCATGCAGGGGGTGCAGCCAGGAATGGGAGGGGTCAAGGGAGGGTGGATGCTGGGGGCTGGGCCGGCCACTGCTTGAGAGAGAAGGCTTTCTTCTTCCGTCCCCAAGGGTTTCCTCCTTTTCTCCGTGGCCTCTGCAGTCCAGATGGCAGTAGCCCGGTGCAGTCATCTGCACAGAAAGAGGGTAGTGAGATGGGGCGATTTACCCCTAAACTCTGCGCCACAGTGTCTCAGACCCCTGGCAGCAGGCTCGCTCCTCATGGAGCCGCTTACAAAGATGCCACTTAATTAGGCAGCTTAAGTCATCCGTGAGGGCAATTACTTAGCGTCCCTGTGTGAGATTTTCCAGCCTGGAAAGTGGAGTCATCATTCTGCGCACTCTCTCCCCTCCCCTGCCCCCAGGAGTCCACCTACTCTGCTGTCCCCCCTTCCTTTGGCTGACCCAGCTACCCCTGAGCTGTCCTCCTCCTCCTCACCTCCCTGCACCCAGTGCCTCCCGGGTCACAAGCAAGTGTGGGAGGCCCAGGAAACTGGCTTCAGAATGGCTTCGCTAAGCCCCCTGGGGACACCAGTCTCCCTGGCTCCCGCTCTCCCGTTTCTCCGCCATGTGGTCCCAGCTGTGCCCACGGTGAGGCTGTCACTCAGTGGCCGGAGAGCAGGCCGATTTCTGGCGGCTCCCAGTGCGTGCCAGACTCTCTCCGGGGCGCCTCCCAAGGTCCCCAGGTCCTCCCTCCCAGACCCACAGTTGCTGAGCATCCCTTGGTTTTCTCTAAAAGCAGCTCTGGCCAGGGGCATCCTGGGATCTAGCAGAGCAGATGGGCTCCGGGAGAGACGGAATAGTTGCTGGTTTTGGGGGCTCTCCTTGGAGTAGATAAGGGGGATGACTGAGCTGGTGACCACAGGGTCCTGGCTGTGAGGCAGGACAGAAGGGCCCTAGGACACTGGGACGAGGTGAGGCAGGTGGGGTGCCCTGGCCCCACGTTTCAAGGGGTGCTCGCTCTCAAGCTTGAGCCATTCCCTCCTGGTTCCCCTTTCTCCTTCGGGGCACCCTCACACCCCCAGTGAGGTGCTAGATGGAAAGCGCCAGAATGAGAGTCCGCGTGGGTGCCATGCCCTAGATCAAAACCCTGCACCTGAGTGTTCTTCTGTAAAATGGTTGCAGTAAAACCCTTAAAACCCTGCCCTACCTACTTTTGCAGGCTTGCTGTGAACACGTGTGTGAGAGGGCAGTCATTGGAACCCACGAGATGCCGGCAGCCCCCTCAAAATGCACCCAGCGCCGGGGTGCAGCCGTGCAAGCCGCTGGGACCATCACTGGGAGCCGGCTCTTGTCCTGCCCAGCTCAGCTTCTCCAGCGAGGAGGCTCACTCGGGGGCCATACTTCCTCCAAGAACAATGAGAGACGAGATGCTGTTTTCCCCGCGGGGGGAAGCCGGTGGGGCGGGGTGGACTGCAGGTCTTGGAGAGGTCAGGCAGAGCCCCAGGAAGGCCTCCCCATGGAGCAGGCATCACCGTGCCAGCCCTTCCCCTGGGGCCAGCTGTAAGAGCTGGTTTCTCCTGCTTCCCAGGCCCGGAGTCGTCACTGCCGCTAGCGTTAATGGCTACCAACACCCTACAAGCCGCTTGTTGATTGCCTTCAGTAGTACCCACTGTTAGATGTGTTTGTGAAGACGCTATCTGCACTTTCTAGAAGATTCCAGGCTACCTGTGGGAAATGCAGACCAGAAGGGCAGAATGAAAAGCCAGGAACCATGGAGCCTGCCGCCCCGGTGTGAATCCCGACTTGGATACTTACTGGCGATATACCTTGAGCATGTTTCTTAACTGCTCCGTGCCTCAGTTTCCCCTCTGAAAATGGGAATGGAGATAATTACGGCATCCACTTCACTAAACTGCTATGAGGATCAAATGAGTCACTGTTTGCAAAGCCCTCAGGACAGCCAGCATCTGGCGTTACACCTTCCCAGTGTCCGTAAAATAAATAACATGTAAGGGAAATAAGAATGGGGCCACACTGATGGGACGAGACGGTATGCAGTTTTTAAGGTGAGGTATGGCAGTTTTCCAGCACGGGTTTTTTTTTCAAGCCTAGTTTCAGTTGCTCTGACTCTGTTTGGGGTTTGTGGGCATGGCTCTCCCAGGAACAGTGGCCTGCATTCTTGCAAAGCATTGTGTAAATCAGTTCTCTGACACGTTGGGGTGGATGGCTAGGGTTCCAGGGGCTCCTGAAATCTGTGCGGCCGTGTGTAATGAGAAAGGCCTTGGATGAGGTAGTGTGTGGGGCTGATTCAGACAAATCGAGGGACTGGGTGAGGACAGGACAAGCGGACCTTTATATAATGTTACATCCCTGTTGGGTCGGGCCCTCTCCAGTCCTCCCAAGACTTGGGAACACAGATAAAGACTGTGACTTCCCATTGCTCCAGCCCAGGCTGGGTGTGGAGCTGGGGTGGAAAATATGCTTTCCTGGCACCCATGGGACCTCAGAATAGTGGGTCGCTGTGGACCCACCCACAGGGGGACAGCCCTCTCATTAGTGGGTCCCACCAAGGGCCATCATGTGGGCTGGGAGCTTGTAGGCTCAGGCTGTGCTGGGGAGAGAGAGGGTCATTGGTCCCTCTAACTGACGGAGCTCCCTGGGTACGGACCTTACCGCTAATGTGCACAGCCTGATGATATCAGGGCAGCTGGGAGTTTGGAGGTTGAGTTGTCCAAGCATATGGAGGCTGGCCAGGCATTCAGAGTCCAGGGCCCTCCAAGGCAAAAATAACTCCTGAAGCTTTTAAAAGCACACAGCTGAGTCACTGATAACCAGTGAAAACCACTGACAAATGTTTACTATGCACCAGGTGCTCAGTCCTAGGAGTGTTATCTCCATTGTAGAGAGGAGACAACAGACACACAGAGAGGGTAAGTAACTGTTTCAAGGACACACAGCTTATAAACACTAGAGCTACATTCAAATCCAGCCATTTTGGCTCCAGAATTCTTGCTCTTAACCACAACATTCAACAAGCCCAGAGTCACACCATGACATACCTACACTCTAAATACGGCACTGTAGGGACACCTGGGTGGCTCACATGGTAGCGCCGGTCGTGATCCCAGTGGGATGGAGCCCCGCGTGGGGCTCCCTGCTCAGCGGGGAGTCGGCTTCTTCCTCTCCCTCTGCCTCTCCCCCTGCTTGTGCTCTCTCTCTCTGTCAAATAAATGAATAAAATCATACATACATACATACGGCACTGCAACCGGGACTCAGAATGCATCAGCCACCAACTTTGAAGAACTGTACTCATTACCTGAGGGAGTTCCAGCCCCGGGGTAGGACAAGGGAGCAGGTGATAAACCAGTGCATCCCCGAGGGGGTCCCCCCTCCCCCCGCTGCTTTCTAAGACGCCTGGGCTCCTATTGGCTCCCACGGGGTTTGTGAGTGATTAGAACCCTCTAGACAAATTCTTTGCAGCCAAACCTCCCCTACAGTGAATTTCTCAAAATTATTGGTTTGGGCCCATTCTTCTCATCTAATAACGTCTCTGTTGTGAATAACTCTCCAGTCATCTGAAGCACGCTCTGTGTCATCTGTGGGTCTGATCAGCCTGTTTTCATTCCAGTCACTGAGGAAACAATGAAGGAACAGGACGGGGCAAAGACGTGTTCTTCGCTTACTGTTATTTAATCAACTACAGATGGGTCCCCCGTGGACTCTCGCCCTGCGCATTGATCCGAAAGGTTCTAACAGGAAAGCTCCTCGTTTCCACTACCCTGCAGCTGCTCTCCCAGTCTCCAGGCTTCTGTGGCCCCCTGTTTACCTTTCCTCGGGATCCTGTGTGCCCCCCCTGACGTGGGGGTGCGGTGTGTCCTTGGGGACAGGTTCTGAAACCAGAGCCGCTGCTCAGCATTCCCTCTATTGTCTTGAAAGCCAACGGAGCAGAACAAACCTGCCTAGGATTTGCATTAAGCTGGGGCTTTAGGAGGCCCGGGGCCAGCAGCAGCTGTTGCCAAGGCAACCGGTGGGGCAGAAAAGAGTAACAGAAAAGAGCCTGGAGCCTCGGCGGCCTCCAGGGGGTCAAGGAGGTGAGGGGAGGGCCAGGGGTTGGGCCCAGGTCCAGTGATCAGGAGCAATTGTTCCAAAGGTCAACTGCGGATCCCCCGCTGGCTCTGGCTGGCCAGCTCCGCTGACAGGTGCTCTGAGGGTCAGCCTCATCAGGGGTCTACCTGGCCCGCCCTCCGCCCTGCTCACCAGTCCCTGCTCCCCTCCTCTCTTCCTCTGTTGAGACTCTGACCACCCCTCCCCTGCGTTTCTCAGGTAAGAGAACAACAGCATCCAAAGACTGAAACATCAAATAAAAATCAGATGAAAACAAGGCCTGGGAGGGACCGGTGGTGGCCACACCAGCAGACCCACCCTGCTTCAGCCAGCACCTTGACCTCCAGAGGGCCTGTCCCAACATCTGACCCAGGTCAGCGACGCATCAGACACCATCTGGAAGACCCCCTCCGGAGACTGGCCAAGCCCTTTCTTGGGTCCCTGTCATTCGCAGCCACCCCCGAGGAGCCAGACTTCACCCTGTGCCCAGCCCCTAGCCGTTCCCACTTCCGGAACAGGAAAACCCTGCGGGTTCTAGGTACCCACGGAGTCCCCCGCCTGAGCACAGGCTTAAGCCATTCCTCACTTCTTCAGACCATCTCTGCTTCATTCCCACCCCACCTACAGGCTCAGTATTTTTGGTTAGCTCTGTCTTTCTCAAAATATCCCAATCAGAAGAATCACTCAGAGGCAGGTGTTTAGAATTCAGGTTCCTGACCCCCACCTGAGACCCGCAGAATCAAAACCTCTGGGAAGGTTAAATAAATAAATAAAATCTAAAAAACTAACTAAATAAAAAGGGCGCCTGGGTGGCTCAGTCTGTTGAGCATCTGACTCTTGATTTTTGGCTCAGGTTGTGATCTCAGGGTCCTGAGATCGAGTCCCACATGGGGCTCTGCGCTCAGCGTGGAGTCTGCTCGTCCTTCTCCCTCTGCCCCCTCCCACCTCCCACATCCCCCCCGCCAACCCACCCTCCACGCGCCGCCCCCCGCTCATGCACATGCGTGTGTGTGCGCTCTCTCAATAAATAAATAAATAAATAAATAAATAAAATCTTACCCCACACCCAACTCTGGGAAAGTTGCCTGGGAATCTGTCTTGGACAAAGTGCCCCCAGTGATGCTTCTGGGAAGCCTAGGCCCAATTATGTGTTTCTCTTCTTAGGTCCAGCCCCTTATCTCTGTCTCTGGGCCTCAGGGGCACCCTCTCAGCTGCAAGGTGGGACCGATCCGCAGATTTGGGCCAGCACACCCACACACTGCCCCCCCACTCCAGGGAGGCGCTGCGGGAGGTGGTGCCGGTGAGCGTGGCCTGTGGCCCACCGTCGGCTTCACGCTGGCTCCATTGGCTCTGTCTGTTCCCTTCTCCACCGCGGTCATTCCCGGGGTCATCCGGGTGCCGTTGGGTGCCGTGCGGTGGGTAGCACATTGGTGCGTATGGGCTGGCAGCAGCTTGAGCCCCGTAAGAAATGGGTGGGAGCCCTGTAATACCGACCAGGTATCTCACATGTCCCTGCCCCAGGAGCTGGAGAGGAGGTGATACACCTGTGACATAAGCTGCCACCACCATAT
This sequence comes from Mirounga angustirostris, assembly GCF_029215605.1. NCBI lineage: Eukaryota > Metazoa > Chordata > Mammalia > Carnivora > Phocidae > Mirounga > Mirounga angustirostris. The sequence continues at coordinate 134,649,144 of NW_026991713.1, forward strand.
GCATCGACCCTGCCAACACTCGAACATTCCATGCTGCTGTTGCGCTGTGGCAGCACCAGGTACTGTGGGGCTGGAGCTCAGTAGCTCTGGGTGGCAATCCTGGCTGCCACTGACGACTGCTGGGATCGCAGAGCATTCAATTTCCTTATCGGTACACGTGGAGAGCAATGAACTTCACAGAGTTGCTGTGAACATTACATATGTAGAAGGTGCAGCAGAGTACTTTGCAGACCGAGCACTCAACACACGATAGCTCCCTTTCTGAATCTCTTTTCTCTTTCTGTTCAGATACAGGCTGATTCATGAAACCTCTCTCATCTCCCCTTCTTTCTGGTCCTATTGAAGCACTTCTGAAAAAGGTCAACATATAAAAATTAATTGAACTTCTGTACATTAGCATTAAACAACTGGAACATGATATTTAAAAAGACCAATGTCATTTACAGTATTGTTTAAAAACATGCAATACTTAGAAAGGAATTTAAGGAAAGATGTGAAAAAATTCAATGCTCAAAACACTAAATGTTGCTGAGAGATATGAAAGAAGACACAAATGAATAGAAAACTATCCTATGTTCATGGATTGGAAGATTCAGTATGAAGGTGGCAATTCTCCCCAAGTTGATGTATAGTTTTGGTATAATCCTGATAGGTCTTCATTTTTTAAAAATGGAAATTGACAGTTAGATTCTAAAATTTATTTGGAAATCCAAAGACCTAGAAATAGCCAAAAACGATTTAGAGAAAGAAGAAAAAGTTGGGGGGCTTACACTACCTGACATCAAGGTTTACTGTGAAGCTCTGTTTATTAAAGCAGTGTGGTATTGACACAGGAAGAGACAAATACATCGACGGGACAGAACAGAGAGTCCAGGATTAGACCCACACTTACAGGTTCAGCCGGTCATTGACAAAGTCACTGAAGCAATCCACTGTGTATTTTTAACAAAGGTAGCAGCACAACTGGAAGACCGCAGGAAAAAAATGAACATGATCATTACCTCACCATATGTAAGAATTAATTCAACATGCATTATAAATAAAAATATGAAAGCAAGAAACATAAAACGGAAAACGTAGGGTAATAGCTGTCTGATCTATGGGTAGGCAAAGATGTCTTGCTAGAGCACAGAAAATAGAGCCATAAAATAAACAACCGATGAATTAGACTTCACAAAAATTAAAAACTTCTGCACGTCAAAGCCAACCTCAGAATAGACAAGCCGCAGGCTGGGAGAGAATACTTGCAAAACAGATTATCTAACAAAGGACTTGTAGAGATAATATGTAAAGGATTCCTACAACTTAATTAAAAATGCCAATTAAAATATGGGCAAAAGACTTGCCAAACCCTTCATGAGGGAATAAATTCAACTGGGCAATAAATATATGGAAAGGTGCTCAACATGATTATTCATTATGGTTCTAATTTCATGAAATTCAATGGATTAAATTGATTAACTTCACGAAATTAAAATCATGATGAGATACTGCTTCACCCACTAGAACAGTTAAATTAAGAAGACTTATAACTTCAAGTGTTGGCAAGAACTCCCATACATTGCTGGTGGGGGTATAAAATGGCGAAACCACTTTGGGCAAAGGTGGGGCACTTCCTTATACAGTTAAACAGATACACTATGACCCAGAAATCCCACTCCTAGCTCTTCATCAAAAGGAAATGAAAGCACACATCTACAATAATACATGTACAAGAATGTTCATAGCAGCTTTATTCATGATAGCCAAAAACTGGAAACAACACAAACGTCCATCAGAAAAGGAATGGATACACAAAGTTTGGAATATCCATATAATTGATTTTTACACAATAAAAAAGGGGTAAACTAGTGATACATGCAATACTTGGATGACCTTTATAGACAGCTAAACTACACTGATGACATACGACCTGTGATTGGCTCTGGGTGAGGGCTTGATCAGGGAGGCCACAGGGAACTCTCTGGAGCGATACAAAGCTTCTGTATATCTTGGTAGGGGTGTGGCTCATGTGGGGATATGCATGTGTCAAAACTCATTGAACTGTACACTTAGGATTTGTTCATTTTAATGCATGTAATTTTTACTCTAAAAGGACTACAAACAGGTATTGATGCTAATAGTAGGTTTCCTTCTTTCAATGGTCTGGGTTAATAATTCTGAAACCACTTTGCGTGCTGTGGGCTTGAGCAAACAAGAAAAACATATTAATGATCTTGGGAGCCACGTTTCTTACTTGGGGAAGGGAATGAAAAATATGGAAAGTGGATGAAGTAGAATGTAGTTTTGTGGGACTGGATTGGAGGCATCAGCATGAACCCAAGAGTTTCCAACCTCTTTGTCTCTATCTTTATGTAGAGGTAAGATATAGATATATTTATAGACATAGAAATATAGACACCGGGGGTGGGGGGCGTGTGTGCGTATTCCTCGCTTCTTGAACTATTCTTGCAACTTTTCTATAAATTTGAAATTATATCACAATGAAAAGTGACAAAAATAGATGTCTTTTGGAAAGCTACCTTAAATTCCTGGAAGACGTTTGGAGCCAAGTTGATGTACCAGACTCCTTGAGAAAGAGCCCCTGTCTCCTATTCTCACTTCCTTACTTGGAGCTGAAACCATGGTGAGTAACCCGTCCACCTTGACGTCCTGCAGAGACACTTCCTCATGTCTTTGGGGCTTTCTGATTCTCCTCCCAGCCAGAGGGTGACCTCCGTCAGCTCTCCCCATGTCCCTCTGACAACCTCCTGTGCTTTCTGTTTCTCATAATGGAGGAATTGCCAGGGACACATCAAGGTCACCTCTGGCGCCCCCTCCCTCACCTGCAGGCGGCTTCTATTCCAGAGCAGCCCCTCTGAAGAGTCCGCGGGTCCTGGGAGGCGCGGTGGTAGAGCTGTTCTCGCTCATGGTGGGTTCACGCAGAAATCCCACCTGAGTCACAGACTCTTTACAGTTGTAGGTCCTGTGAACTACAAGTAAGGGACGCCAGGCACTGGAGGAGTGACAGAATTAGGGAGGGCACTTGATGCCAGAGACCGCAGTTGTTGGGCCGTGACCATTTTCGGCTTCCCAGAAATTATGTTCAGTGGGGTGTTTTGTCGTACTTATTTTGTAGTGTTTTGGTTGGCTTGCTTGGTTCGTATGCACATCCTTTATCTCCATAGAAATGTCGAGGAGGAGTGTGTGTGTGTGCATGTGTGCACATGTGTGAGTATGTGGGGTGTGTGTGTCAGACCAACAAAGAGACCCGGAGAAGAATGGAGGGAGAAGAGACTGCAGGAGAGACAGCGGGGGTGAAGTGGTGACAGAGGCTGAAAGCCGGCCGTGTAGACAGGAGGGCGTGTGCACGTGTGGGGAGGGGACTCTTGTGTCTTTGCAGGAAGTGGGAGAACGTAGGCTTTTGGTGCGCCCCATCTGGGGTGAAGAGGCCTCTTGTTGCACAGGTGTGTGTGCTCATGTGTGAGGGGTGTACAGGAGAGAGCAGCTGAGGGCCTCAGTGAGCGTGTGTGTGAATGTGACTGTGAGTGCATCATGAGGGGGTCATGGTGATCCTCTGAGTGTCTGTGATTGTATGTGAGCATGTCAGGGCTCATGAATATATGTGTGCATGTGTATGTGAGTGTGTGAGTGTGTGTGTGTGAGCACTGCCTGTGTGAGTGTGTGAGCACGTCAGCATGTGTCTGTGTGTGTGTGTGTTCATGGGTGAGCGTGTGAGCATGCACTTGTGAGTGAGCATGAGTGTGTGTGTGAGCACATCAGCATGTGCCTGTGAATGTGTGCATGTGCATATGTGAGCAGGTCAACATGTGTCTCTGTGTGTGCATGTTCGTGGGTGAGCATGTGAGTGTGCGTCCGTGAGTGAGGGTGCATCTGGGAGTGTGCGCGCCCGTGAGTGTGCATCCGTAAGTGAGTGTGCATCTGTGAGAGTGTGCACGTCCTTGAGTGTGTATCCGTGAGTGCATCTGCGAGAGTGCGCACCCGTGAGTGTGCATCTGTGAGTGTGTGCATCCATGAGTGTGCATCTGTGAGAGTGTGCGCGTCCATGAGTGCGCGCCCATGAGTGTGCGCCTGTGAGTGAGTGTGCGCATCCGTGAGGGAGCATCTGTGAGAGTGTGTGTGTCCGTGAGTGCGCGCCCGTGAGTGCACGTCCGTGAGTGTGCATCTGCGAGAGTACGCGCCCGTGAGTGTGCATCTGTGAGTGTGCGTGCCCGTGAGTGTGCGTCCGTGAGTGAGGGTGCATCTGCGAGTGTGCGCGCCCGTGAGTGTGCATCCGTGAGTGAGTGTGCATCTGTGAGAGTGTGCGCGTCCGTGAGTGCGTGTCTGTGAGTGTGCATCTGTGAGAGTGTGCACGTCCTTGACTGTGCATCCGTGAGTGCATCTGCAAGAGTGCGCGCCCGTGAGTGTGCGCGTCCATGAGTCTGCGCCTGAGTGAGTGTGCACGTCCATGAGGGAGCATCTGTGAGAGTGGGCGTGTCCGTGAGTGCGCGCCCGTGAGTGCGCGTCCATGAGTGTGCACACATGCGCAGCAGGCGTGCACGGGGGAGGCTGAGCAGCAGAGGCCGGGGCGCCTTGCCCTCTGCTCACGGGCGCTCCAGGTCCTCGGGGCCGCCTCAGGGCCTGGGCTTGGAGCAGGAAGCAAACAGGCTCTGGGAAAAGGCTGCGCAAAACTACACCAGAAATATTCACGTCCAAGACAACCCAGGGGGACTGGCCTCGGCTCCCCAGTTCTTCTTAGCCCCCTGCCCACCCCCCTGCCCCCCATGGAGGGGAAATGGAACAAATGTCTGCAGAGAGGCCAAGAGCAAAGCAAGCTGTCTGGAGGGGCTTGTGGCCTCTGCGGAGGAGAAACACAGAGGAGGAGGGAGAGGGAGAGATGGGGCGAGGGGGAGGGAGAGATGGGGTGGGGAGGCAGACACCAGCAGGCCTGAGCTGGGATTGGGGGGGCACGGCCGGCAGCAGAGCCGCGGAGGGACGAGCCTGGCTTGGTCCTGAGCGGCTTCCGCGCCCCGCTGCGGGAGAGGCCACCCTGTCCCCACCCGGCCAAGCTCATTTCTGGGCAAAGAGGCCAGAGGACCGTTTGGTAGCGCAGGGCCTCAGCTGGGGGGTGAGGGGTGGCAAACAGGGATGGCTGTCTCCTCTGACCCCGGCCACGGCCGCCTGTCCGGACACCACAGCGGGGAGGCGCACGGCTCCCTCAGCTGAGGCCTGGGCTCAGAGCCCTGGCCCGGGGGCTCAGACCCTTGGCCCGGGGGCCCTGCTGGCTGGTGTCGGGTGCCAACAGGTACAGTGTGAAGAAAGGCCAGAACAACCAGCCTCTCTTCGGTGGCCCGTGTGTAACGTTGCTACACCAACTCCTTTTCCATGGCCCTTCCATCTGCACCAGGCCATGCCAGGGTGGTGGGGTGGGGGGTCCCCATCTTGCAGCCTGGAGACCTCCATGTGTCCCTCTGAACTGCCGTGGAGACTGTCTGAATGCAGGCCCCCTGCCCGGCGCTGCCCTGGGGTCCCAGCCCTGCGCTCCCGGCGGAGGCTGCTTGCTGATGGTCCACATGCAGTCAGAGGAGTGACTCGGAAGCTGAGGGCCCCTCGCAGGACTGACGCCCAGAAGTTGGCGTATGACTCCTCTGCCCCCTATCTTTACAAGGGAGAGGAGTATAAACAACCCGGTAAGGACGACCGCTTAGCAGGAGAAAACTGGCCATCTTTCTCTAACGTGGGAATGCATGAAGTGCTCTTTCCCGCCTGTGAGGAGTGGGACCATTGGGCATGTCATTCCACAGGAATGCCTTCTGGTTCGGGTTGTTTATGTTCCCTTCCCTCACTTAGCATGATATTCAAGACTGGTCTCTGTACTAAAAGCTCCTCCTCAGTGGCGGGGTGCTGGGTAGATGAAGACACGGTCCCTGCCTCACAGGGTCCACCGTGCTGGGACAGAGACCAGCACCGTGTTGCCAGGCCCGGGGGCCCCGGCGCCCAGGGAGACTGAGCATCATGCTGACCCTGGGCCTGCTACCTGCTTCATACACACTTGTGCATCTAACCCTATGGCATCAGGTTTTACAAATGGGGAAACCGAGGCACGGAGCATGTAAGTGCCCCTGAAACCCAAATCACATGGCTAGTGAATCAGATTCGAGGTAAGCCAGGTTCCTAACCGCTCCCCACTATGGCCTTGAGGGAGTGGACGGTCGAGGCTTTCTGGGGGGAGGGCCCAAGGTGTGAGCTCTCCTGGAGAAGGCGTGTACGTGTGGGCAGTGGGGACAGCGTGCCCACCCTTCCAGCAGCGACGGCATGCGGGGGCGAGGCTCAGACACGAGGAGGAAGTGTGTCGGCTGTGTGTGTTGCCGTGCCTTTGAAAGGCCGCTAACCCGCGTCTTCAGGGTCACAGGACGTTTATGGCCACCCATAAACGGGCAGGTGCTGGTGAGCCAACGGCCGGGCACACTGCCATGCACTTTGGATCCTGGAGAACTCGTCAGTCATTGACCAGGTGGCCTTCCTGGCTGCAGAGGCTGATGCAGGGGCCTGGAAGAGCCATGGGGGCGTGAGGAGAGGCGGAGAGGCCTCACTCGCCGGTGGGACCATGGCCAAGCCTCCGTCCCCAGGCTGCCGTTTGCCGTGTGTGACCCGGAGACAGGAGGCTTCCTGGCCTCGCAGGGCTGCTGAGGGGATTGAAGGAGTGGACAGAATCTGTGCGGGTCCCCTGGAACCTTCTCTCCAGGTGTTGGGCGTTGTTGTCATTACAGAGGTCAGCAGAGCGGCCAGCGGTCTTGCTCCCGACTCTGAGCCAGCCGGGGATACCTCTCCGAGCCTCAGTGCGCCCCGCAGTCCCTGGCGGTCCCTGACGCTGAGGCCCCCCCAGGTCCAGAGCGGTCTTGGCTGCCCAGCCGTGCGGCTTCCTTCCTGCCTGGGCTCCCTTGGCCGGCCCGACAGCAGGCGTGGGCGGCCTGGCGGCTTTTCCTTGTCAGATAATGATATTCCTGGCATGTTTATGAGGCACAGAACACCGTGTGCCATCCGGAGCTGCGGGAGCGGCGGCACTTCGTGCCCAGCCTCCACCGGACTGACCTCTGAGCCGGGAGGGGCGCAGGCCGGGCCTCGAGCTGCGCTGGGTCCAGGGCACCTGGACGCGGGCTGTGGCTCTAGCTGGGGCGGCCCCATCTTACGCCAGGGATGTGGGGTCTCCGCAGCGCCACGGAGGCCGGACTTGCTGAGGGGAGCAACTGAACGTGCCAACCAAAGCTGGCCACAGGGCGTCCCCGGGGCCGTCAGGCCCCGTCCTGAAGTAACGCCCAGCAAACCCCTAGCCCAGGTCCCGACACACACAGGCTCTGGGCTGAACACTCGGGCATTCCATGGTTTCCGCCTGGGGAGAGGACCCTGACTTACATACCACGCATCCCACTGCCAGCAAGCCCCCTCCCTCCCCTGCGGGCAAACGAGCGGGACCAGTCACAGGGAGCAGACGCCGCACCGCACCCGGAGCTCCTGTTCCTGACTAGGAAAGAGGCCCAGGGCCATGCCACTAGTCTCAGTTTATTCTCGGCGAAGCTTCACCTCTCTGCTGAATGGTTTCTCTTCCCTTACGTCTCATTTCTACCAGGGCCTGGCCTCAGGTCCTTCGTTCACATGTTTGTAAGGCGGCTGAATGACTCTCAGCGGCCTGTGATTTGCACGTCCTCCAGGATCCCCCTGAGATTTCAATCCCCCCTGCTGCAATGCGGGCCGGGGCAGCAAAACGAATCAGGTCCAGACTTTGTGTGCACCCAGGGCCCCGTGAGTAAGTGCTCTGAGTCACATACCAGGGAAAGGCCTGAGGAAGCGTCATGTTTGCCCAGGGAAGGGACGCACGGAAGCGGGGAGAGTTGCTCGGGCCTGCTGCGCCACCCCCCACAAGGAGGCCCGGGGCGACCCTTCCTGGGGCCAGGGCTGGGAAGGGCTTGTGGCCTCCAGGTCGAGGTCTGCCAGAGGACCAGCCCAACCCAGGAAGTTTGTGCGAGAGTCTGTGGCGATCTGCCCCGAGGCCTGCATGGATGCACAGGTGACAATGGCAGGTGTGCCTCCTGATGTTGGGAGGTCGGCTGATCGGGAACGGGATCTGCTGTGAAGGGTCCTTGCTCTCACCGCGGCCACTGCTGTCCTGCCTTCCTCCCGCTTGCAGGAAAGGAGCTGGCTGTCCTCTGAGGAACCTCTTCCCCTGCTCCCATCCCATTCCAGGGAAGATAAGGGAAGGGGGGAGCCGCTGACCCGGACCAAGAGCCCAAGTACAGGCAACGGCATTTCTCCTCACGTGGCCCCAAACAGGAGGAAACTCACATGCAGGTGGACTTGCTTTCCGGGTCCGGAACAGAAGCAACTGTTCCGACCGCACTGCAGGACGTTTCAAGGCTACCCTTGGGCCTTGGTCGGGAACCAGATGTGAGCAGGGGTGCCCACACCCCAGTGTGCAGGCGGGAGCAGCTCTTTCTCCTTCGCCCGCAGATCCTTTGGGCTCATAAAACTGTGGGCCCCACCACGGCCACAGCTCGATGTCCTCTTCCTCTGCTTTGAAAATCCCAGACACAGCAAGCAGCCGATACATGATGTAAATAAATATTGGATTTATTTTAAAAATGCTGTATCAATAATTTCAGCTTCCTGACCTTGTCCACATTCACCTAAAGACTCTAAACCCAGTGTGCGGCACATAGTAGGTGCTTCATAGATATTTGTTAAATGTGAACAAAGAACTCTTCCCTCCACCTCCGGAGAACAGAGCCTGTGACTCAGGGTCCCCACGGAGAAGCACCTGGGGCTTCCCCTTTGTTCTCGAGGGGCCTGGGCAGCAATTTGAATGTGCAAGCCCAGAGGATGCCCATTCGCACCCAGCAAACACACCACGCACATTAATAAACAAGGCACAAAACACACGTTTGTGCAAATGCACGTACAAAAATGCAACAGTGTGTAAACCATGTCCTTATCAGTAAGTAGCACTTTATCAACAGAGTGACAGGTTCCATGCACAGCTCTTAACGCTGCTGAGCCTCTGGCCCTGTAGTTCAGAGAGGCCGACCAGTTTGTCCAAGATCACACAGCGGGTACACCCAGATGCCTCATCGCCCCTCCCCAGGTCAGAGGGAGGGGAGAACAGCCCTGGGCTGCTCCCGCTGGAAGCAGAGGTTGCAGAAGGGGGAAGAGGGGAGGGCTTGATGGTTTGCTGAATGGCGACAGCTGCAGTTAAGCCCACCCGGACACATGGGGACCGAAGCAAACCCACATGAAAGGGGAGAGGGTTTTGCAAGCCTATAGGTCCAGGTCCCACAGAGGGCTTCCTGCGTGCAGGGCGCTGGCTAGACCATGCCCCTCGCTCCGCCGAACACCCAAGGACTGGGAACCCATGAAGAAAGACTTGGAGGAACGCGAGGCCACTTGAAAAGGAGAACGAGTATGTATCTCATACTCTCTGTGGGCCAGGCTGACGAGAGGCTCAGGGCACCTGAAAAAACAGGGCAGGGCTCTGCCCTGGGGTAGTTGGCAAGGCAGTGAGAGAGGCTCCCAAAATCAGAACACAAAGCCCCGGGCATTCTGGCTTCCTCCCGGCAGGGTCCCATCCGTCTCTTGGTGCCGTCGACCCAGGTGGGTTCTGAGACCCAGCAGAGCCTGGAAGGCCCCGAGGTTGCCTGTCACACTGGGCTGTGCCCCGAGTCGCCCCCAGCTCCCCACCCAACCAAGGGTGATGAGCTTCCTCCAAGGCTGGCCTGGCTGTGTAGGGTGCCGGGTGGACGCCACGTCTATGCACCTGCCATCCTCACGCACCCCTTCTAACAGCACACAGCACCCCCCAGCTCCTGCAAAGGCAGGGGAAATTGTCAGCTGGGCGAAGCCTGGCCTTAACACGCAACACCCCTCCTTTGAGTATCGCCTGATTCTGGGCTCCCAAACACCCCTCCCTGCCTTCCAAGTCTCCCTCCGCCACCCCATGCTTCTTTCCACCTAGGCCTTCACGCCCTCTCCCAGGCCCTTGGCCAAGAGGCACACACTCATCTTCAGATCACCTGGTGGGCGTCTAAGAAACACCCTTTCCTGCTCCCAGCCTCCAGGATGTTCCCAAAGGTTTAGGGTGGGGCCTGGAAATTGTGTTTCTAGGAGGGTCGGTCCCGGGCGGTCCTGGCCGCAGATGAGACAGAAGCCTCTGCTGGAGAATGCGTGTTCCACGCTGGGCTGCTCCAGTGTGCATTTTGCTTGGCTGTGGTTCTGGGGTGAACCGGTTTTGAGAGCTTTTTCCCACACGGTCCTCCTTTTGGGGAGATTTGTGATCAAGGTAACACACGGAAGGACATGAGGGGCATTCACAGCAGATGACCATCGTTTACAGATGAATAAACAAGCTCATCTGAGGGGCAGCTGAATTCACAGCCGCTTTTCCAGGACGGTTTTCCTAGACGTCGCATGGGGAGTTCTGCTCCACACCTATTCCTACATCTCTGTTTTCCATCCACATGCGGCCTGTCCCTTGCACGTGTCCCCCCAGCGTGAAAGGGGTGAAGGAGCCAGTGAAAGGGGTGTGGGTGGTCCATCAGGTTCCCTGGTAGATCCTTCCATGGTCCAGTTAAAATAGCCATGTTGGGGCACCCGGATGGCTCAGTTGGTTAAGCGACTGCCTTCGGCTCAGGTCATGATCCTGGAGTCCCTGGATCGAGTCCCGCATCGGGCTCCCTGCTCTGCAGGGAGTCTGCTTCTCCCTCTGACCCTCCCCCCTCTCATGTGCTCTCTCTCTCTCTCTCAAATAAATAAATAAAATCTTAAAAAAAAAAAATAGCCATGTTTCCAAAAAGCTTTTACACTGGTGATCTTAACATTGGAAATGTCAGACCTTACAAGCGATGGGGGAGAGATTTGGGGACGGTGGGCTTTTGAGAGCACAGACTTCAGTGATTCATTCAACCAACCAAGCAATCAACAGCCCTGCATTCAGTGTCTCCCGTGCGTGCAGACATCTGCAAGGCAGGGCTCAAAATCACAGCTCTGCGGGTGCGCCCCGGGTGGGAGTGTGTGGAAGGCAGAGCGGGGGTCCTGGCTCAGGATAGGAGAGAGGGGAGAGGGGCACTCGGCTGCATGGAAGAGCCCCTTCAGACCAGCTGACAGCTCTCTGAAGATTCCACCTCCAGTCATCTCAAGCCCATATCTGGAGTCCAGAGGACACACTGTGTGCCCGGGGGCTTTACTCCCCTTCCGGAGCCCGGTCTCCTCCCCGGCAAAGGGAGCGCTACTGGGGGGGAAACAAGATAAGGAGGTAAGAGTACAAATGCCCGGGAAAGACCTGCTATGGAACAAGGTCTCCATACACAGTAGCTATTTATACTGTCAGCTTGTTGCCGAATGGGGGGAAAATGTGGAGCATTCCGCAGCGGGGGGTATAGACCACGCACTGGACCACAGGGCTCACGGGCTGGCCACTGTCAAGGTGTGACCTTCCCTACGCAGATCGCGTCACCTCTGGGGGCTTTCATTACCCGGCTGCGTCATGATTGCGTCACCCTCGGTCGCAAGAATAAAATGAAGGGGTTTCAGTGACAGTTCTGTGAAGCTCGAAGTGTTTCGCCCTGGGAGATTGTTCCTATCATCCTGCCTTTAGGGATGGCCAGGAGCTCGGGCCCGACCTGCCGGCAGGAAGTGTGAGCCTGGTGGGAGGATGATCTCTGCTGCTTGGGGCCTGCGACGCCGGGAGGCACATCCACAAGCAGGGCTCCGAGCCAGTGGGTGGGTGTTGTGCCCTCCTGCAAAGCAGGGGTGAACGGAGGGAAATGCAGCCGTGTGGACTCCTGGACACCTTCCACCTTCCTCTCCCCTTCTTGCTTCTTCCTCACCTGCCTCACTTTCTGTCTCTACTCCCCCTTTCTGTTTTCTGTCTCTTTCTCTCCTCCCAGGGCACCTGCAGCCTGAGCACCCCGACCACTATGCAGAAGCCTCGCCTGGCGCCCCTCCTACCCCCAAGTCACTCCGCAGCGCCACCCTACCCCCCCCAAGCCCATCCCAAATCAACCACCTCCCCCCAGGCCCGTGCCTTAGGCTCTGCTTTCTGGAACAAACCTTAGCTAAGACAAGAATACAAGAGTGTGGAAAACACGGATCCAATCTTTAGCACCCAGTAGGCACCATCGTCTCAGGGCGCAGGTGTACAGTATCCCCAGGGGCCAACATATCTCCCACCAGGCTCTTCATTCTGAATACACATGACAGCAGATGGGCAGTGTGTATATATATACATATATATATATGTATATGTATATATATATATATATATATATGCTTTGACATCCTCCTTTTTATTTTTTTTAAATAAACATTTAGTCATGAACATTCATTAAAAATGGTTTCTGATGATGTTTTTATTGGCTGTGTACATAATTTATTTAACCATTACCACACTGTCGAAAATTTTGATTCTTTCAACATGTGGTTGATATGAACAACACTAAGAATATCATCATACATGACTTTACCCTTCTTTCTGATAATTTCCTAAGAATAGTTTATGAGAAGTGAAATGACCAGATCAAAGGCAAAGGGCGTTTTAGAATTACTGTTAAAACAGAGAACCTGTGTAACCTGACTTTCCATGGGAAGAGGGGTTTTTGCCTTGTCCGGGTTCCTCCCAGACCCGATTTGCTCCCACCTACAAAGACCCTTCTACAATGATTTTTGGCTATGAAACCTGGCCATGGCCGCAGACAGCACCCAGGGGCAGGCCCCACACATTCACTGCTCGGGTAGGTGATGCCCTCGGGTGCTTCCTGCTCCCAGCATTCCCTTCCATATGCATCAGAAATCACAGTGCAACTCCAGCGGTCCCTGGTCCCCAGCCCCCGACCCAACCCCCTTGTGGGAGATTCTGAAGCTGGTGGTCACCCGCCCAGGGCATTCTTTACGGCAAGACTTGTTGCACTGTTTCTTGAAACTTCTTCACATTTTCTTCTGTGGGGGTTCTCTTGCCGTGCATCATGTGAATTCCCTGAGCATAATTATAATCTTACGTTCCCAGGGCTGTCATTTTACCTCCATGGGTCCCAAGGGTTTATATTCCCAGGGTGGGGGTCAGCAGCATGAAAGCTTGCAAAATGGCATCACTCTCTGATAGGAATTTTGATGGATGTCTAGAAAAGTTAAGCAATAGGTTATCTCCCTTCTGCAGGGCAATCCACAGGGAGGTATTGTGAGCCGTCAGTGGGCAGTCCTGGCCAACGGCACTGAGAAAGACCGTAGTGTCCCCCTCAGTGGGGGATGGATGGATTCACCTGCATGAACAGACCATGACCTGTGGGCAAAGACCATTGCCTTTCAAACATGGCTGATCTCTGTCACCCCCCGCCCCGACCCGGGGGGAGTTAAAAAACAAAACAAAACAAATTCTTGGTTCCCACTCCAGAGATTCTTAATTGTCCAGGCGTGCAGTCCGGGCCTCGAGGGTTTTAAAAGCTCCCCAGAAGTTTCTAGCCTGGAGTGAAGTTTGGTAACTGTCGCTATTGACGGTAGCTCCTTCCCTCACCTCCATTTACCACAGCACAAGCTGAAACTTTCAACGGCCAACCATGAGAGACGATGGACTCTGAAGGACGGACGGGGTTCTAGAGGGGAGGGGGGTGGGAGGATGGGTTAGCCTGGTGGTGGGTATTGAGGAGGGCACATTCTGCATGGAGCACTGGGTGTTATGCACAAACAATGAATCATGGAACACTTCATCTAAAACTAATGATGTAATGTATGGGGATTAACATAAGAATAAAAAAAAATTACAGAGTGAAACTTTCAACGTCCTATTGCTCCTCGTTATTCACGGATTCCATATTCACGGATTCACCTACTTGCTCAAATTCATTGGTAACCTTGATATCAACATTCACAGCGCTTTCAAACTCATTCACGAACATACACAGAGCTGCAAAGTTTTAATCACTCAATGCACACCTTCCCAGCTGAGGTCAAAGGAGCTGACGCTCTGCCTCTCCTTGTTTTCAGCTCTTGTACTGTAAACAAGTGTCCTTTCCATGGCCACATTTTCCTCATTTTTGTGCTTTTTGTTGGTGATTTCATGGATTAAAATGGCCCCCAGACACAGTGCCGAAGCACTGTGTAGTGTAAGTAAGTGCTAGAATTTGCACCCAGGGCAAATCCGTGGGTGACAGAAGCCTCGTTCAGGCATGAGTTAGAGTGTTGATGGCCGTGAGTTCAATGTTAATGACTCAGTAGTAGATATTACAAGTATATATTAAGCAAGTATATAAGTATATATCAAGCAAGAGGTCTTTCACCAGAAACACACGAAACAAGGTTGTATGTTGACTGGTTGATGAGAATGTGACCACCAGAGGGTCGCAGGCACTAACCCCGTGTCCCCGGGAGCAGGGGTTTAGAACCTGCTACTTTAGTGTTCTTGGGGGCTTTCAAGAACACAGCTACTGTGGATAACAGTGATGGTCCTTCATCTCGTACCAAGTGAGAACTAAGCGAAATAAATGAAGAGAATGCAAAAAGCATCAAGCAAATTCGCTTATGAAGTCTGAGACGAACGAGCGTTTACTGACTCTTTACCTAGCTATGTATCTCCCAGCCCTTACACACTGGTGGCATTTCACAGATTCACCCGTCCAGCCTCCCTCCTCGCTTCCAGGAGGCATTTTAACACCTCGATGTCAAAGCCAAGAGGAACGGAGATGCTACCAGAAGTCCACCTTTTGCACTCCCTGTAATCACGTATTCTATTTTTTTTAAGATTTTATTTATTTGGGGCACCTGGGTGGCTCAGCCGTTAAGCGTCTGCCTTCGGCTCAGGTCGTGATTCCAGGGTCCTGGGATTGAGCCCTGCATCGGGCTCCCTGCTCCGCGGGAAGCCTGCTTCTCCCTCTCCCACTCCCACTCTCCCTGCTTGTGTTCCCTCTCTCGCTGTGTCTCTCTCTGTCAAATAAATAAAATCTTAAAAAAAAAAAAAAAGATTTTATTTATTTATTTTGAGAGAGAGAGAGAGAGAGAGAGCGCACAAACAGGGGGAGGGGCAGAAGGAGAGAGAATCTCAAGCAGACTCCCCACTGAGCGCAGAGCCCGTTGTGGGGCTCTATCTCACAACCCCGAGATCATGATCTGAGTGGAAATCAAGAGTTGGACGCTTAACCGACTGAGTGATCCAGGTGTGTCATCACTTACTCTATTTTTTATGTTATATATTTAATAACATGGTAAAACATGCAAAGCTATACAGGTTGATGAATTTTTATGTAGGTGTAACCTGTGAAATCAGCACTGGATCAGGTTTAGAATAGTTCTCTGATCATGAGCCACATACCTCATTATACCTGGTGAATGATATTACAAATGACCTCAACTTTCAGGAGAGATTTCACCCCCTACACCCATATAGATATGATTCATATCATTAAACAAAACAAAACATGCACATGTATTGGAAAAGGAGGGTTCTTCCCTTACACCATATGAAAAATAATATTGATGTTATTTAATTAGCTGATTCTTTTAAAACTACTACTTATGCATACAAATTTTGAACAAGGTAATATTCCCTTTATCACCAGGTGGATATTTACGGATGGTTACTTTTTTTTTTTTAAGATTTTATTTATTTATTTGAGAGAGAGAGAATGAGAGACAGCACGAGAGGGAAGAGGGTCAGAGGGAGAAGCAGACCCCCGCTGAGCAGGGAGCCCGATGTGGGACTCTATCCCGGAACTCCAGGATCATGACCTGAGCCGAAGGCAGTCGCTTAACCAACTGAGCCACCCAGGCGCCCTACGGATGGTTACTTTAACAGAATTTATTTAAAATGATACCTTCTGAATAATTTTTGGCTTGCAAGTATTGTGATAATATTTTGGGGAGTCAAATGTGTGCTTTATGTTTGTTTCCCACAAGATATCGCAAGGTCTGTGACAGGGCTTTCATTCATGCTTGTGTTTTTCAGATTTATGGCTAGCTTTATTTTTGAGCAACATCACCCACCAAAGCAGCTGGTGATCATGAGTGTAAGAAAAATCTTCAAAGCCGTTTTTGTTATAGGTAGTATACAGTAATTTTTTTTTTAAGGTATATGGTTTATGATCTTGCATTATAGGTTTTTTGCCATGCAGGGACCTTGAGCACCCCCCATTTTATCACTGGAGGAGTTAACTCCAAAGGCAAATAATCTATTTCCTGCCCCCAGGGAAGGACTTTTCCTGCCCTACCCAAAGCTCACCAGTCAGAGAGTTGTCCTAGCTACAAAGAAACAAATTGAAGGATACTCATGCTGACCAGGGAGGGAAGTTGAGCTCATCACTCTTTGACTTTGACTAATTGAGGATGAGTACAAGCCCCTGCCTGTGGGCCCATTCCTAAGAGAAAGTTGGGGTAGGGAGGCTGCCATGATGATGGCCAGTCAACATAATGAAGGAGGAAAGAGAAATGTGGTTCAAATGAAATGGGAGTCTTAAAAGGAGAGGGTGTGAGTATGGGAGAAGGGGAGAAGGAAATGCAGAGGGAGTATCTGAACCTAGAGATGAGCGCTTATCACATTGTTATGGAAATTCAGCCTTCATACTAACTGGCCATGGGCCAGAAACCATACAGTTGCAATGACTGTCAAAATAAGATGGTGCCCTGAAGCTAGGTGAGAAATTGGTTGGCATATCCTCAACTTCTGTATTAGAGTCCTCGTCAGTTTTGTCCGGATTGGATTTGAACATGTGTATGTTTCCATTTTATGGCTTTTCTGGGGATATGAAGGGTGTGAAAGGAAAGGCCACCCAAGGAAAGTTAGTTCTCCCTACACTTCGAGTCTCATGACCGGAGGTGGCATGTTCTGCCACTTTTCTTAGGCTTAAGATTGTCTGGGCCTTCTCTCCTTCCAAATCATAAGAGATAAAGGGAAAGCCATCATCCCAAAGAAGAATAGATTCTCTTGGCACTGTCTTCCTTGCTCTTCTACTTCTCGGAAGGACTGAGGAGTGAGAAGCAGATGTGAGAAGAAGGTATCTGAGGGCTCTGGAGATCTGATGCGCACAGGGGTCCAGGGATTAGTACGTAGTGTGTCCTAATGGAGCACTGATGAGCATGGGGTGGGGAAGAAGGGATCTTTCCTGATCCTGAAGGATCATCACCACTGAGCAGCTACAATCTGGTGCTGCCTTAACCAAGAGTAACATTAGCAACAGGATATCCCAAACCAAAATGAGAAAGTACGGGGGCTCCTATTGGATACCAGAGCCAGGAAGTCATGATCTCACAGAGGGCCCATCAGTCCTTGAGGGAAAACCCTGAGAAGACTAAACACTGGCCAAGCTGGGGATGGGACCCCCTCAAAGTGATCTTGCATTGTCGTAGGGGTGGGGGCCCCTCAAAGTGGTCTTGCATTGCTTCACCTTTCCTTCTGTGCTACTGATTTGTCTGTAGATGTTGAGCTTCCTTTATCACCTGGGGGCTGGTCTAAATCCCTGTAAGCGTACCCACTTCATTCTCATATCCCCTCTAGCAGCTTGACTCTGCCCCCAAGATGCAGGGTCATCAGCCAACACCCCTCCTTCTGCTCCTGTCCCGTGGTCCATCAACGAGCCTCTCTAAGGGTAGGTAGAGAGCATGGGGAGATGATGGGAACAGAGTCTGAGCCTCTGCCTCTCGCCTCCCATTTGTCTCCTCCTCCTCCTTCTGCTTCCAGAAGCCTGTCTGAACATCTGACTCCACCCTGAGTCACACCTTCTCAGACAGAGGCACCCCATTCTGTGGCTTTGTCCCCAGAGGCTCCTTAAGCCTCTTTAATGTGCATTGAGGAAATTCAGAATCTAGTCATCCTGAACCTGTCTTCTTCTGGAGCAGAACAGAAAGTGTATTTGTGGATGATAGGTGTGGATGTGGGTGGGGGGGGCACACAGCTGTCATGGGGCACACAGCTGTCATGGTACTTCCTGCAGAAATTTCCAAATGTTCTGACAAATCAGCATGACCTCTCAGACTCCCCTGGGCCTCTGATGACTGGCTAGTGCCTCAAAAAAGCCTCTTGAGAGGTGCTTAAAAAAGACAAGCAGACCTGAGGCTCATTTACATTCAGAGATCATTCTAGAAACCTTCTAGCCCCAACCATCACCAAAGGCAAAGAAAGAAGGAAACTCATTATTTTGGTATCCACCACGGGCCACGATCCTGTTAAGCACTTTTTATGTGTTGTTCCATTAAGTACAACAATTCGCTGTCAGGTAGGTGTGGCAGAAGCAACATGATGTGTTTTCCAAAACATTTCATTTTCCACATTTCCTGTCCCTCCTGCCCCACCTGCCCTGGTTTCTAGATGCCCCGGGGCTGTTGGATGTATGCCACTTCCTCCCTGGCCTAAACCTCCTGAGCCACCCTCTGTGGCCCCCCTCCTCACTTGTTGGCTGACCGAATGCAGAAGGTCCAGTGGAGGACCGTGAGGCTGTAGCAGGGGGCAGAGCTCCTCGTGGGAGAAACATGGATCCCTGGGCTAGGAGAAGCGCCGCCTAAGAGAGCCACAGTCACACCCAGCTTTGTGTGAGAAGTGTCTTATTGCATTTTGTGATGAGATTTGGGCTTGTTTGTTGTAGCAGCTGGACTTACTCTAATACGGTAGGCGTTACACACATTTTACCTCAGACACAAATGGCAGAAAACAGCGCTTAAATTCAAGTCTGCCCACTTCCAAAGCCCATCCCCTTTCGGGAACTCTGGGCTACTACCTTCAATGTTCACTTCACTGAGATTTCATCTGTACTAAACAGGGAAATGCTGATACACAGAGAGTGTCCAGGTCCCACTCTTCCTGCGGTTCAGCCTTAGTCTGTGGGGTCAGCGTCCGTCGTCAGGGCCACAAAGGTGGCAATGACAAGGGCTTTCTGCTGCCCCTCTGAGTTGGGGAATTATCTCTCCAGCGCATTCTCATTCCTTCACAAAAAATTACAGATGGGGAGGAAGCTTGAGGGTGGTTTGGAGGATACGTGTCTCTGAGGAACAGAATATGGGGAGAGCAGAGAGTATTTGGGTGCAGTCACTCAAGTGTGGGAAGGATCGTCGAGAAGCCATTTGGGGGCTGGCACTTAGTCCTGGGCAAGTGGTCTACACCACGAAATCATCTGTCCTCCATGTTTGACTCCTCACTGTGCACCAGGCACTGCGCAAGGTGATTAAACAGTGGTGAATTAAATAGTTCTGGCCCTCCAAGTCTAGTTAGGGGGACCACAGTAGAACACCACAAACTGGGGGGCTTATCCACAACAGACATTTATTTCTGGACGGTTCTGGAGGCTGGAAGTCTATGATCAAGGCTCCAGAAGATTCATTGTCCAGTGAGATCCCGCTTCCTGGTTCCAGACGGTGTCTTCTCATATCCTCACATGGACGAAGGGGCGAAGGGGCTCTCCAGGGGCTCTTTTATAAGGGCACTACTCCATCCATGGGGGCTCCACCTCATGACCTCATCACTTCCCAGAGACGCCACCACATACCATCACCTTGGGGGCTAGGTTTCGACGTAAGCATTTTGGGCACACATTCAGTCCATAGCGGCAGGGAGACAAGCCAGCAATTGCAACCCAGTGTGGTAAATGCTGCGCCGCTGAGCCTTGAGCGTCGGGAGGATGCGGAGACTGAATGGGGAGTTGGTGTCAGGGGCACAGAGGGAAGAGCAGGTCCAGGTGGGGCCAGAGCAAAGGCCAGCATGCTGGGCGGAGGGCAGTGGGCTGGAGCGGTGAGCGTGTGCGCGTGGAGGGCTGTGTCGGGGTGCTTGGGACCATAGGTGGTGAATCACTGAGGGTGCAGAAGCAGGGGAGCTATAATCAGATGTGTGGTTTCGACAGCTCACTTTGGCTGCTCTGTGGGAATGGGATGGAGCAGTCAAGACGGCACGAGGAGACCACTTACGGGATGCTGCAGTGGATCCCAATGGTAGCTGATGGCGGGCTGAATTAAGGGGACAGAGGGAACGGGATGGAGTCATGGCGGCCAACACCCTTGCTGGGAAACACGCCCTGTGTCCAGCCTGGGCTTGGGTCCCATTCAGGCTGCTCTCTCAGGTCCAAATCTCTTCCAGCCTCTGTGAGATGGAAGGGGACAGCCTGGACCCTGCTCTTCAGAAGGAAGTCAATGCAGAAGTGAGATCATGTCCCTGAAACTCCCTCAGAACCAAAGGGAAGACACCCCCTGGGCTTGATGTAGAGTCACAAACAGCACCCCAAGATGTCAGGAGTTGGGAGGGCTCTAGCCCAGGGCAGCCCCTGGCACCACAGACACATGACTCCAGGCTGCTTGGATGGTGGGGGGGGGGGGTAGGGTGAGGGGACAGGGGAGGGAGACCTCCCAACTGACAGGCTGCCCAGTGGAAACTGGCTGGAGCCACTGCATTCTCAAACAAGCTTGAGCCAACCCAAGGCTGCCCAAGGCCAGCAATATCTTTCTGGAGAGTCACGCTGCCAGATTCATGGACAAGGGGCCAGGCCTGGAGCACAGAAAGCTACAGAATTAAGATGCCTTGGCTTCCCTGGGGAGCCTGAAATTCCTTCAAAACTGAGCCTCCAGAGACATCCCTTTGGCTCCTCTGTCCAAAGGTGGACACTTGAAAGGCCCAAGGTTGAGTCCCCACGACACCATTTGCTCTGCATCCCATTCCCATGCTCTCTGGCCGTCTGTTGTTTTTGGCATCCGCACTTGGCGGCCTCCTCCAGGACGCGGCTCCTCGGAGATGTGTCCCAGAGCTCACTGTTGACGTCAGCGTTTTGCTGACTCAGAAGAAGCTGCAGTGTTAACCCTGCAAATGTGTGTCTAGACCAGGAACACAGCTTGGACAAAGGAGCTGCTAACGCCAGGTCTGTGGGGCCATCCTGGCCGCGGGGCTGGGGTGCACCGCCCTCCCCAACTTCAGGGCCAGCTCTGTCTGGTTTGTTGAACTAGGAACATGCAGCCAGCCAAGTCCACGTATCCCCAGTTCACAGGGTCCCAGATTTTATGTGGAGAAATGAAATAACAAGGGAAACTTCGAAATGATGTTATTGCCATGAGTTTGAATCTCTTGCCCTGCCAACCTCTGAAAAATGTTATCTGTCTTTTGCTTTTTGTGGGAGGATTTTACAGGAACACGATTTTCACACATGCAAAAGTAAATGGATTGTGGCAACAAGCCTGTGCAGACAATCCTTATCGATGATCAGCTCACATCCAGCCTCATGTCTCTGATAGTCCCCTGACCCCCCCACACTATTTTTGAGCAGATCTAGACAACGCATCATTCCCTTCTTAAAAACATCTCAGTAGGGAACTCTGGCCAAATCTTTTTATGAGAATTTCTAGGTAGGGAGGAAAGGAAGCCATTCAAATTCCTTTTACCATGTCTAGACAGGTTGGAAAAGAAGAAAAAAGGGGAGAAGTAGGGACGATTCACGTTGCAGACTTGCCCATAACGAAGGGGTCTCGGTGGTGGCAGGGTGGTCTCTGGTGAGGCTCTGCTGGGCCTGGGACCTCAGGCGCCTCCCACTCCTGCCTGGCTGAGTGGGAAGGAATTCGCCCTGGGTGGGGGAGCAATGAGGTTCCTAGAGACGGAGCGTAGCCGGGAACCGGCCCTCCAAGTGGTCCCATAAATTGCCTTCGGAGCCCATGGGAGTGTTAGGTAGAGGTGTGCAGTGTGTGTGAAGGGTGGGCAGGCTGTGAGGGTGGGGAGAGGGGCCCCGTATCTAGTGCGGCCCCTGGGCTTCGGGCTCTGGGAGCGCTGGCAGCCGTGGTCTGTGGTGCTGGTTACCCTCAGCAGCTGTGGGAAGATGCTTGAAAGGCTGTGTGAACACACGCAGCCAAGAGCTTTGGGAATAAGACAACAAAGGTGCTGATGCACTAGGTAGAGGGAGTGGACAAGACGTCCCAGAAAGACGTGACACCCTTCCCGGATGGGGATGTGGCTGTCAGACTGTTCTCCAGCCCCGAGTGCTGGCTTTGCTGGAAATGGACCCAGGGGTTGGGGGGGTTAAAACCAGAGTCTGGGGCAGTGGCTGTGGGTGGGAGCACGTGGGGAAGCTTGAGGCGACCGTGAACTTGGGAGGGGAAGGTCAGGAGAGGCAAGATGTGGGCTCTGCAGCTACATGTCAGGGTCTGAACCCTCACTCTGCCACTCTGAGCTTCTGGGAAACGTCCTTAACTGTTCTGTGCCTCAGTTTGCTCATCCCCACATAGTGTGAAGACTGAAGGATTTGTGCAAATGCTTAACATGGCGCCTTGCTCGTGTTCAGTGTCCGGGCAATGAGAGGAATTGCTACTGTTATTTTTAGTACGATTATCACTGTTGGGATGATGTGATGAGGATGGGTGATGGGAAACATTGTCTCCCCGGGGCCCACACCTGCTTGGACGCACCTCCCCTATCATTCCAAGCCTCCCCCGGCACCAGAGCTCGGCTCCCTGCTTCCCATATGCACTTGTACCCCTTTCCGGGTCCTTCCCTTTACCTGGGATTCTCTTGTCTGCCCACTGAAGCTCCAATCCTATTTCTAATCCTCTGTGGAGCAAGCTCACCCTCTCCTGAACTCCCATGGCCGTCCTTCACTGCCCGCGAGCCTTTGAGGACCAGTGCTGACCATGGTATAGGACCGTAAGCCCCAGAGACGTGGACTCAGCATTATTTAACTCAACAAACACTAGCTGGGGCCTGCCATGTGCTTGGCATGGGGTCGGGTGTTGGGGTTCAATGTGAGAAAGACTCAGCCAGATCTGAACGCCCAGTGGAGAAAGCAATGAATCAAAAGCTACAGCGCGAGGTGATTGGACCATAACGAGATGTGAGTAACATTCTCCGAGAGCCCAGAGGCCTGAACTCCTAATTAATTTTCACATCTTTCACCAGGCACACTGTCTGTATCAGCAGATGTTCAAGAAACAGGTCACAGAAGAAATTATCCCAACGCAGCCTCCATCTGACTCTGCACACTCCTGTGCACCGTGACCCTTGGCTAACCCTTCGCTCAGGATTTATACAACAGTTGGAGCTCTGCGAAGGGCCTGCTTGCATTCTTTCCCCAGGTCTGGGCCAAGGCCAGTCAGGTGCTGGGGATGGATGTGTTGAATGAGTTCGGACCTCGGGACATGGACTGTAGATCCCCCCACTCTGCCTTTCGCTCTTCCCGGTCTCCCTCACCTGGTAGGAAGCATGGTGGTTCTCTTTACCAGCAAGCTGTCTTGCTCTCGGGTCCCTGAAGATAATCTACAGCCTCACCCTGGGAGCCCCGCGACCACAGCAGGAGTCACTCACTGGGATGTGGTGTCTAGGATGGGAAGGCAGGCCAGCAGAAGGGCAGTAGACAGCCCTGAACCCCACACTTTGCAAACAAGCAGTCCTGTCTGGCCAAGACTAGAACAAACTGAAGGAAGAGTGAGGGTCGTGGGTTAGGATGCTAGTCTCCAGGCTCTTGACCAGACCTCAGAAGGAGTCGTTACTGCTCAACATCTTCCTCTGTGAGCATCTTCCTCCGCAGTCTCTATACTGCTCTGGGCCCCACCCAGAGGAGACTCTGCGCCCCCGAGCTTCTCTAGATTCAAGGACTGCACTTACCTGCTGTGTCGCATGGTGCCCTGGGCAACCCACCTTCCCAGGGAGCCTGCCTGTGCCAGGCCCCTTGGGTGTACCTCCTGGTCTAACCCCCAGAGACTCACAGAGGCAGGAACCGCTATCCCCATTTTACAGACGAGCAAACCAGAGCTGCGGGTGCTCGGTCATGTGCCCAGAGTGATGCCGCCGGCAGGCAGTGGACTGGGTAAACTGGCTCTTCACCTCTAGGAACGGTAGCCTGAGCAATCTGGGACGAGGAGTCAATACTGGGTTCTGGTTTTCCTGCTCTTCTCAATAAACAGCTATCCATTGATCGCTTGGCCCGCAAGACTGCTTTAAATAAAATAGATGCTCTTTCCTTTAAGACATCTACATCTCTTAAAAATCATTTCCAACTTGTTTTCAAAGACTCTCTGGGCCAGAACAATCTATTACTCCCCGAGGTTGCGGTCACGCCCCACCCCCAGCGCCCGCATGGACCTTTTCCTGTCTCGCACACACTGTCTGGACACAAACCAGGAGCATCAAGAGAAAGAGGTAAAGCCTCAAATCTATTTCAGGCAGGAACCTGAAGTGGCTAGAGTTTTGCCAAGAACACCAAGTGTAATTTTAGAAGAAAACACGACTCACTCCTTTAAGCCCTGCCTGTCAGTTTTGGGTCTGTGTCATTGTTTAAAGTTAATAATTCCTTGCATTTCCCCCCACCAAGACTGCAGTTAATTTAGAAGCTGGCTCGAGGACAAGATATTTATGATGCATATGCCTGATTGGGCCGAGCTGCCTGCGAGCCTCTGCAACCGCCGGGAAAGGTGTGCTTTAGAAAAGGGCTCAGAGAACACTTGACATTATTTGGACATTAAATTTCTTCACAGCCTCCTTCCCAAGAGGACTCCCGGCTCTCTCCCCAGACAGTGTGTGTGTGGTAAGAAGGCAGCGTGTGGGGGGTCTGCCGGGGTGAGGCATGACTGCAAGATCAAGGTCAATACAGTCTTTCTTATGAGGGAGATTGCATCGTTCATACTTGAAATTCCCGTGTGGAGCAATTCGATTAAATATTTATATGGTCCAGGTTACCCAGAGGTGGGGAAGAGGACAAAAATGCCCAAGCCACTTGATCAAAGATCACAGGTTCACAGGGGGCAACGGTGCGTAACCACACAGAAGGCTGACACGCTAAAATATTTGCTAACACATTACTCTTGATTTATTAAACACTACACGGAGGCATGTCTCTGTGGAAGGAAAGACCCATAAAAACGCTGGTGCACTTAAAAAAAGAGTGCTTTCACATAAAGCTGAGCTATGGCTATAAGAGGACGAGTCTCCCATATAAGGAGCACTTGGAAGAGAATTAGGGATTGTATCATCTGTTATTTCTCTGGGCCCAAAGACACCGAAGCATGCGATCATCTTGAGCTGGAACGACACCCATATTCTCCAGCATGTCTCCTGCCTCCAAGACAGGGATTTCAGACAGGATGCCCGCATCCCTTGTAAAGGACAGCAGACACAGCTGGTTGATTCCATGGTACCAGAGCTGCCCCCAGACAGTGGGCTCCTTGTTTTAAGCTCAGTTCAGGAAGTATTTTGGGGCACTTTCTTTGTGCTGGATACCCAACTATCCAGGGCAATTGGGCGTTCAAAGATGAGTGTGGCAGTCCCTGGGGGCAGCCCGTTGCTGTAAGAGCACGAAAGAGAACATTTCCCACCCCTCCCCCCCCAGGAACGGTGTCCACTGTGCAGACAGGTGGCGTTCTTTCCAGCCAAGGAGGTAGCCAGAGGGTACAGTGTCCTTCGCCACGCTGGGAGGAGGCTTGGGCACCAGTGGTGGATGGCACATGTGTGGAGAGCAGATGTTCCCAGAGGTGTAGGAGGGGGTCCAGCTCTGCAGCCACCCTCCCAGCTTCTGGGCCACAGCCCCCTGGCCCCAGGCTTCTCTGGGGTCCGAAGAGGAGGCATGCAGGGGGCGAGGCGCTGTGGGTTCCGGAGTGGCCTCCTCGCCCCAGGTACCATTGCTGGCCTTCTCCAGGGGGTGCGTTTGTTTTCTGGAGGAGCCCCCAACACACACACGGGGTCCTAGCACAGCAGCAGCCCTGATGTGCGTGACCCCCTCTCCAGCCAGTTTCTTGTCTCCTCCCCTTGGCTCTGCTTTGGCTGCACACCCCTGCACCTGAGGACCTGCCTCCTGTCTCGATGAGCCTGCGCTTCTGCGGCATCCGCCTGGCTCGTGGGAAGAGTGAAAAAGGCAGAGACGCTGTTGGACTGATGCTAGCCAGCCCCCTGCTCCCACCAGGAGACTCCCCAGGCATGTACCCCCCACGCTTCGCTGCAGGGGCGGCCCTGGGAGGGTCTGCGGGGGTGGGGGGGCTCAGCCAGACAGCTCAGTGAATGCTTGCCGTCAGAATGCGGGGCTGGGGAGGGACCCCTGCCCCTCCCTCTCCTCCCGGGAAAGGAGGAGAAATGCTCTGTGTACCCAGATTTCCCCGAAAGAGCCTATGATAAAGGCATGGTGCACGGCACAGCCTCGAGGTCAGGGACAAGCTCTCAGGGAGCAAGAGGGCCCTTAGGGCTGGGATTTCCTTCTGGAAGGCTAGGTTGAATTTGTTCCGGAATAGTAACAAGACAGTCTCTACTTTGAAAAGGAGCTGCCTTTGATGTATTGTCTGGCTGCAGACCGCTGCTTCCCCTGGTCCACAAACAGGACATGGGAGGGGATGAAACACTCAGCCGAGCGCAGCCCAAGGGAAGGTCTGGCTGGTCGAGGAGCAAACGGCCAGCCTGAAAGACACCGAGGTCCTCATAACGCTGGGAGGTTTCTTTAATGTGAGATGGGAGTTTTTCACTTGGTGAAATGTCTGGGTTCAGCATGGGCAGCAGGGAATCCCTGAGTCCACTGGATGCCTCCACATGTGAGGAGCCCAGTGGAGGCCCCGAGGGGTGTGTGGAGCAGTGGAGGAGGGTCTGGGCTCCCTGTGAGGGAGGACTTCCTAATTATCAGGACCTACTCCCAAATCTAGGTAGAGAGCTCCCCATCACCAGAGGTATTCAAGCAGTCTGTACAACCACATGACACCAGACTTGATGCTTCTTGCCAGGCATGCTCGACTGAAAGCTCCTTGAAGAGACCTCAGACCCCCTGTGGTTTGGAAGCTCCGATGATTGTGACCCGACCCTGATTATCTGGCCTACCAAGGGGAACTCTGTCATCATTTCACTGAGCCGTGTCTGAATCTTTTATGGTTTTGTTCCCAGCCTCATGAGGTCAGTGGGGGGGTTAACCCTTTATTTCAGGAAGGTAGCAGGAGCTGAGAGGAGCAAGGGTTTGAACTCTCGCACCCCTGTGTTTCTTGAGCCCCAGGGAAAGGATGTTGTGGCAGATGTCAGCTTTGTCTGGAACATTGTCACCCCCTGGTGACACTTGGGGGTCACCAGGCCCCCAAGCCTGCCATGGTCTGTCATTCAAGTGCTGCTTTATCTCAAGGCCTTGGCTCTGGCGGGGAAAGAAGGGGGGACGCTTTCCCCTCCTGTGCGATGTATTTCTATAGATAGCAGTGGCCTGTTAAATTCACACATTACTTCTGAAATTTAAAACACGCTGTTTTAACATTTCTCCGTTGGCGGAGGGTGATTCCCATTACAGTGCAGCTCCCTTGGGCGTAGAACTGGCTCGTTCACCCAGTAAGGCCGTCGGAACT
This sequence comes from Mirounga angustirostris, assembly GCF_029215605.1. Taxonomy (NCBI): domain Eukaryota; kingdom Metazoa; phylum Chordata; class Mammalia; order Carnivora; family Phocidae; genus Mirounga; species Mirounga angustirostris. Next base: position 134,676,396 of record NW_026991713.1, read on the forward strand.
CTGAAGCAATAGTCCTTCAGATTATCTAAAACAGAATGATCTGGAAAGAAGGAATGCGTAAGGAGCGAACAGAGTGTTGTTTCATGTGTGGTGGGTGGCGGGATGTGGGGAGGGGGACGTTGGAGATCTGGGGTCCCCAAGGAAGCCCAGGATCGAAACGTTCTAGGACGGGAGGGCATTGTTGGGATCTGTGAGCCCAGCATTTTCTAATTGTGCTTCCCAGAGACCTAGGGGTCTGTGGGGGGCTTCTCCTGCCCTGTCTTCAGCGGACGTGCCTCTGCTTTGCTGGGCTTTACCAGCTGGCATCACGAGGGCTCTCGGCTGAAAAGAGCACGAAGCTGCCGCCGCCCGTGCCTCTCCCGTTGTAGACAAGAGCCCGGGGTGCCGGTTCATTGCTTCCTTGGGCATGCTGGAGCATCCAGCCGGCCGTGCTCCATGATGCTGGGGCGGGAGGGGAGCGCGCGAGCTGGTAAGCCTTTCCTGAGAAAGGCCAGCAGCCCCGAGGTCAGCAGGGGGAGGCTGCGTCGTGCTGGGTGGCTCCAGTCAAGGGGTCCTTGGGGGTGCTGCAGGAGGACGACCTCGAATATTCTGCTTCCCCCCCGGGGCTGGCGGTCCAGCCCTGGCCTTCTAGACCTGCAGTTGGCGGGCTGCTCTGGACCAGCTGTGCAAAGTCCTGACCTTCCCGACCTTGCACGCAAACGCCGTGTGCGGGATGAAGGTCGTCTGGGAGGCGGGGAGCGGGGGGGACGGTCTGTGATAACAGCACTCTCGAAGGGGCGAAGCCTGCTGACTTTTGCCATGTGGAGACCTTGAGCCTGTCTTGTCAAGTTCTTTCTTCCGCGGAACTGGGTCCGCTGCCCCTGTACTTGAGTAGGAACTAAAACTTCTTGCCGGCTTCTGAATTTGGAATTGTTATTCTGCGGCTAGGCGGCCTGTGTGTGTGTGTGTGCGTGTGTGCGTGTGTGCGTGCGTGCACCGGTGAGCAGTCACTTATGAGCCGCGTGACTCAGAGGCGCCCCCGTTCCTCTGCTTTTCCTTCTCTCTGTCTGGACTCAGAACCCCTCTGCTCCGAAGACACATCTTGTCCGTTGCTCCGAATCTCCGTTTGTTCTCTCCCGCTCCGTGCCGCTTATCCGACGGCGGGCCTGCCACCTCCACCGGCAGCCACAGAGCAAATGCAGAAAAATCTGGAAAAATATTTGTTTAATTAGCAGAAGTGATCAGTGTGAGCCTCCAAGGGATCCGAATCCACTTTTAACTGGCTGGCCTGGAGCTGAGCCTGATGAATTTTCCTGCAGGACTGTTTCTGATTTTGAACGGAGTAATTGGTGTTCGGTCGGCTCCGACCTGACTGCTGGCCCAGGGGAGGCTGACCCCGGGTCTGTTCAGACCCTGCTTTCCCCTGCTGGGAAGTGCCAAGCGCGCTTGCTGGAGTCTTGAGGGAAGCGTGGGGTGGCCTGGGGGCACCTCCCAGACCAGGCTCTCCACCTCGCTCCTTCTTGGGCAAGTCTTACTGCTCCACAAGTGTGGAATGCTAGCTGGAGAGGAAAGAGGTTTCAGAGGAAAATGACCCGGGTGGGAGGAGCTGAACCCCATAAATTATGGGGCCCACATCACTTCTAGCTTTGGATGTGGCACAGAAAAGGAGCCGCAGAGGGGAGCCTTGGGGTCCTTAGAAAGAAATTCGGCGACGCTACACAGAGCGAGGCAAGAGGCTGGTCTCAGTGAATCACCTCAGATTTGGCTTTAAATCAAAGTCGTCTAAATCAAAGGGCGAGAGTTTCCTCAGAGAATCTGCTGGAGAGGGAGGGGATAAGCCCACACCTCTCAACCCCGAAGTTTGGGTCTCTGAGGATACGTGCATCTCTACAGAATGGCCCAGATCGTTCTCACGCCCTGAAACCATCCTCATCACTCTAGAATCCCTTCGAGGACTCTGGGGGCTGTGCAGGTGTCCGTCAGGCCTCCATGAGTGAGAGCTCTTAGGTTCAGCCTGGAGGTAGAACGACCATTTCCCACGCGGTATCTTTTCCAGGAAGGTGGGTTTTCTCCAGGGGAACTAGGTGTCTCTCGGGGGTCCTGGTGCCTTCCATCTCCCCTCTAGGTTCACCCTGCTCCTTCACCCAACACGGACTGCGTGGGCTGTGTCGGGGGACCCCTTGCTCCCTGCCTTCTGGTTCAGGAGCCTCAGCGGGAGCTCACAGGGAGGGGTGTGAGGTGTAGGTATTCCTGCCATCTCCCGCCCTGCTGGGCTCTTCCCTGGAAGTCACACGTCCTCTCAACCTTATTTTTATTCCTTTTTATTCAAGTATCATTAACATAGCGTTCTGTGAGTTTCAGATGTACAGCGTAATAATGCTACAGTTCCGTGCATTCATCAGTGCTCCTAATAATAAGTGTGCTCGTAACCCCTGTTTCCCCCACCTTCCCCTCTGACAACCACCAGTGTGTTCTCCGTATCTAGGAGTCTGTTTTTCTGTTTGTCTCTTTTTTTCTGTTTGTTTCTTTTGTCTCTTAAATTCCACATGAGTGAAATCATAAGCTATTTGTCTTTCTCTGATTGATTCACTTCACTTAGCATTATAGTCTCTAGCTTCAACCATGTTGTTGCAAATGGCAAGATTTCATTCGTTTTTATGGCTGAGTAGTAGTCCATTGTGTATATATATATATATACCATATCTTCTTTATCCATTCGTCAATCAATGGACACTTGGACTGCTTCCATATCTTGGTTATTGTAAATAATGTTGTAGTAAACACAGGGGTACACATTAGTGTTCAAATTAGTGTCTTCATTTTCTTTTTTTTTTTAAAGATTTTATTTATTTATTTGAGAGAGAGAATGAGAGAGAGCATGAGAGGGAAGAGGGTCAGAGGGAGAAGCAGACTCCCCGCTGAGCAGGGAGCCCGATGCGGGACTCGATCCAGGGACTCCAGGATCATGACCTGAGCCGAAGGCAGTTGCTTAACCAACTGAGCCACCCAGGCGCCCAGTGTTTTCATTTTCTTTGGGTAGATACCTAGTAGTAAAATTATTGGATCATATAGTATTTCTATTTTTCATTTGTTGAGGAACCTCCATACCGTCTCCCACAGTGGCTGCACCAGTCTGGATTCCCACCAACAGGGCACGAGGGTTCCCCTTTCTCCACATCCTTGCCAACACCTGTTGTTTCTTGTCTTTTTGATTCTAGCCATTCTGACAGGTGTGAGGTGACATCTTGTTGTGGTTTTGATCTGCATTTCCTTAGTGAGTAGTGATTTTGAGCATCTTTTCATGTGTCTGTTGGCCACAAAAGACCTCAAGTAGCTACAGCAATCGAGAAAGAAGAATAAAGCTAGAAGTATCACCATTCCAGATTTTAAGATATACTACAAATCAAAACAGCATGATACTCGCACAAAAACAGACACATAGATCAGTGGAACAGAACAGAGAGCCCAGAAATAAACCCATGTTTATATGAATTAGGTCAATTAATCTATGACAAACGAGGAAAGAATATGCACTGGAAAAAGTCTCTTCAACAAATGGTGCTGGGAAAACTGGACAGCTACATGCAAAAGAATGAAACCACACACAATTCTTACACCATAAGCAAAAATGAATTCAAAATGGATTAAAGACCTAAATGTGAGACCTGAAAACATAAAAATCCTAGAAGAGTACATAGGCAGTCATTTCTTTGACATCTGCCTTAGAAATATTTTTCTAGATATGTCTCCTGAGGCAAGGGAAACAAAAGCAAAAATGAACTATTGGGACTACATGAAAATAAAAAGCTTCTGCACAGCCAAGGAAATAATCAACAAACCGAAAGACAACCTATGGAGTGGGAGAAGATATTTGCAAATGACATCTCTGATAAAGGATTAGTATCCAAAATACATGAAGAACTTATATAATTAACACCAAATAAACAAATAATCCAGTTAGAACCTGGGCAGAGGACCTCTCAGCCTTCTTTCTCTTCCTCCACTTGACGACTCCCCCAGCTCCTCGGGTTTCTGAGGCTGCCGGGTGCAGGGGTGCACTCGGAGTGCAACGTGACCCCATGGTTTCTCCACACTCTGAGTGTGCCTGCAGAACCAGTCCCTTCATCACGCCTTCCTAGGTTGCCCTAACTGAAGTTTGCACTGTTTCCTACCGGGTCTCTGATCAACAAAGCAGGAAAACCATCTTTTCTATAAAGTGAGTTTTGACAGTCTCATTCTCTGAAAACAAAGCTCCTCAAAGCCTGTGCTGGACAGCTGCAGGATTATGTGGTTTTATGGCTCACATCCCCCAGTCTTGTGTAACCACCAGAGTGATCTTACAGCTGTGGCTGAATCTCAGGGTGAGGTGGCCTCCACCCATTCGCAGAGACGAGGATAAGAACGGGAATACCCATTGTCTCCTGGGATCCCTCATCAAATGCTGGCAACTGAATGGAAATCCTGTGCTTCAGGGATGCAGCCCTGAGAATTATATTTAAAAGCCCCCATGGTCTTGTGTGGACCTAGCCTCCTGGCCACAGGTAGGGGATGCCAGACCAAAGAGAGACCCTGCTGGTATATTAACCAGGTTTCTCCAGAAAAACAGAACCAATAGGATCTATGGATAACTAGAAAGAAATGTATTATGAGGATTGGCTTGCAAAGTTACGGAGGCTGAGAAGTCTCAGGATCTGCCATGTGCCTGCTGGAAGCCCAGGAGAGCCTGAAGGCCCGAGAACCAGGAGCACTGGTAGCCAAGAGCAGGAGCCGATAGACGTCCCTGCCCAGGCAGAGAGAGTGCATTTCTCCTTCCTCCAACTTTTGTCCTACCCAGGCCCTCAAAGGACTGGCTGAGGTCCACCCACTGGGAGGAGATGGTCCTCCTGTATTCAGTCTGTGCTCATCTCTTCCAGAAACACCTTAATCATCACATACAGTGAAGTCACAGGAGAGAGGAAAAGTCAGACGGGAGTTCTAGAGCCATCTGAGTAGGCGCCCAGATTTCTCACCCGTGGCAGGGTTTGCTGGGCTGCTGGAAAGGCAGGGTGAAGGAACCTAAAACCAACGTGTTTCTTTCACTGTGAATGCGAGTTATGTGCTTAGGAAGACATTACAGAATTGCTCAGGATTTAAGAGGCAGAGGGTTGGGGTGAGGGGCTTCTCCCCACTTCAGACATGCCAGCACCAGCTAGAGCCCCATCCTCCAAGGGTGGGGTACCAGGCCCCCCTGGCCTCTCTCTACAGCCCAGCTTCTTCCCTTCGCTCCCTTAGCCTCAGGAAGGAGGCTACAGATTCCTCTTTTTACCTTTCACTCACCAAGTTAGCAATGTTCTACGAACTAGGCGAGCATTTGTATTCAATCCTCTCTATTGGAATAATTAGCTTGGCTGAATCGGTCTGAACTCAGACCTGTGTCTTTGCCATGGGGAGGAGTGAGGGGTTTCACCCTGGCCTGGAGGAGGCTGTGGGGGCGGGGGGTGGGGGGGGAGCTCTGGAGGCAGCTCTGAGTCACTTCTGCCACTGAGTCTTGCCAGGGACCAGGCGTGAGTCAGAGACCGGAATTGGTGGTGGTGGTGGGAGCAGGGCGACCAGGAACAGGCTCTTCCCTCAGGGACCGGGAGTCCTGGGTGTGCAGGTGGGGACTGCTGATATGGAGGCAGCTTTCATGCTCTGCTACCTCTCCTGGCTCTGGCCAATGCCCCACAAAGAGCCCCCAGCCCCGCATAGGGTTAAATCCGGGCCCCTGCACAGAGCACAGTGGCCTGCCATTGCTCTTGGGAGCAGGGCTGCCTGCTCGCTGGTGTCTACCGGGGGGGCCCCCCTGAGGACTCCACACCCAACCTGGGATCCCCAGTACCTGTGTCCGGCGGTCCTTACCGTGAGTCCCTCCTCAGGGAGCCTCAGGCCCTTGGGGGGACACAGGTCTCCTGGGCCTGCCCCAGCCGGTTCTTCAGGCGGGCTGCATCCCACCAGTGTCGGCCTCCGCTCACGATGGGCGGTCCGCAGGCCCAGAAGCTGCTGGAAGAGGGAGATCCCCATGGGAGTGAGGCAAGCATGGAGGCTCCCTGTCATGGGTCGTTCCTCCCAAATTCACACGTTGAAGCCCTAAGCCCCAGCCCCTCAGAACCTGACTGTGCTTGGAGACGGGTCTCTATGGAGGAGACTGAGGTGACGCCCCTAATGCAGGGTGGCTGGCGCCCCTATAAGAGGAGATTAGGACAGAGACGCCAGGACTGTGCGTGTGCACAGAGCGTCGTCCGTCTGCCAGTCAAGGAGAGTCCTCAGGGGACGCCAACCCTGCGGGCGCCTTGACCTTGGACGTCCAGCCTCCAGACTGCGGGAAGTGAATGTCTGTTGCTGAAGCCCCCTGTGTGGTTTTTGCCGAGGCAGCCTGAGGTGGCCAAAACAGTCCGCAGGCTCTTCTGCAGCAGGTTTGAACCCTCTGCCGTCCCGATTCCCCTCTGTATTAGTTTCCTATGGAGGCTGTAACAAGTTACCGCAGACTTATGGCTAAGAACAACACAAATGTATTCCTGCCTGATTCCTTCTGGAGGCTTCAGGGGAGAATTCTCCCCTTGCCTTTCGCTGCAGGCCGCCCACATTCCTTGGCTCACAGCCCCTCTCTCAAATTCCTCTGCCTTCCTTGAGCCCCACTGCTGGCTCTGATCCTCCCGCCAGCAGGAGGAGGAGATGGGGATGCTGTTCCAGTCCCACCTGGAGGCCTGAGCACCAGGAGGCTGATGTCCAAGGGAGAGAGAAGAAAATCCCATGTCCAATGACCCCGTGACTCAGGGCCTTCCCCACATCTCAAGACTTTAAACTTAATCCCATCTGCAGAATCCCCTTTGCCATGTAAGGTAAGCTATCTGCAGGTTCCGGGGAAGAGGAGGACGACATCTTCAGGGGGTGATGGTGTTCAGCCGACCACAGGGGCCTCGCCGTGCTGGCCCCCGACGGCGCACCACCTTGCTTAGCCTCAGCAGTCAGCCAGGAAACAAAAGATACGGGGGTCTCTGGCTTTGCACCCTGGCCCCTGCTCTCACCCCAACCTGGCTTCCACGGTGTGGCCCTGTGAGAAGCCGGATAGAGGACAAGGCCCTGCGCGGAGCTCCGCCCGCTGCGGCACCTGCAGGCTGAGCCGGATGCAGGGACGGGCCAGGAGCCGTGTCCCCTGAGCGCAGGTGGCCCTAACCGTAGAACTTCTTACGGTGCCCGAGAGGGAGGGTTAGAGCCAGCTGGGTAGGGGTGGCTCTCCTGTCACTGAGCTGTGGGAGCTCAGAGGAGAGTCGGCCAACACCAGTCACCCTGAGTGAGCTGTTGGCAGGGCCAGACGCCCCTCTGAGCCAGAGACAAACTCCCTTCTCTCTGGAAGGTGCTGGGGGCACATGCGTGTGAGGGTGGGGGCATACACGTGTGTTACTGTGTCTGAGTGTGACTGTGTGAGGGTGATGGTGTGTGAATGTGGGGACACATGGGGGTGAGTGTGACCGTGTGTGTGAGGGTGAGGACTTGTGAGTGCGGGGGCACACAGGGGTGAGTGTGGGGACACACGGGTGAGTGTGGAGCGGGGCCGGCCGGGAGGGGCTCACTCTGCAGCAGACACAGCGTCTCCGTGGGGGGCTGGAGCGCAGGGGTGCCCACGTCTGCAGGTGTGTAAGTGGGGATCTGATCGTGCTCCTTCTCCTCCAGGCTGGGGAACTATGCAGTGGCTGGGACGAGATTTCAGGCCGGTGTGGCATTTCCTGCTTGCGGGACCCCGGCTTCTGGGGGATTGGGAATGAGGGGCGGAGGCTGGGGCTCCCGGGGGGGCAGCCAGGGCCATTGGAAGGAGCACAGGCCTTGGGGTGGGACTCACCTGCCCCCCCCGCCCCGTGGCCTCCGTGAGTCTCAAGAAAGTGGAGTGGCGGCCCCCCTCCTTGGGTGCTGGAGAGAGTTAAGTGAGCTAACTAGGTAGGCTCCAATCGGTGAGCATGATACCCACCCAGCGGCAGCCCCTGCGTCAGGCACTCGGCAAACGGCTGGCCCAGGGCTCCTCTGTCCCCTGCTGGGTTCTGGGGCCCCTCCCCGCCGCCCACTCCTCGTCTCTGACCCGGTCTCCTCCTGTAGGAGGGCCGGGCCTGCCAGCTCCCTGTTTGCCCAAGCCCAAGCGCTCCAAAGGAACCTAGCTAACACAGAGAGAAAGGTTTGTTTTTGTTCTCCTACAGAAGAAGGAGACAGAGAAGTTTGCTAAGTCAGGCCCCATTAAGCTCGCAGAAAGGCTCTTTGTTGCAGCCTGAGACCGATAACACGGAACCAGTAAGAGAGCACGTGTGCTTCTCTCTCTTTCCTGCAGCATTTGGGTAAGACTAGCCCCACCTGGCTTTTCCTCCCAGTGCCCGGGGCATGCAATCCTCCATTAGCCGTAATCCTATCTCTTAGAGCAGAGAACTGTAGTGACGCTTCTGTGGTATTTTGGTCATCTGGATTTTAGTCTTTAAAATAATGATGCATAATACTGAAATTATATACTTTCCGCAGTACTTCCACATGTTCTGTATTGTTGGGAGTGGTGCAACTGAGCCTTCTGCTTAAGGTCACACAGCGAGTTCCTGGGTAAGCTGGGGCTACCACCAACTATGAACTCAGCCTGGCCTTAGCCTAATGTCCTATACCATTTGTCACTAGTCACTGGAGTGGACAAGTCTGCTTGTTCCTAACCCTTTGTCTACAGTAAAGAGAGATCTATATTATGACATGTTTGTTCCCATTAAATCATAAATCCCTCCTGGTATGTCACTGTGTAATTGCAGTTTGTGCAGTGGGCAACCTGTGAGACTGAACATGGCAGCCCTGCATCCAGGGTTAATCCAAAAATAGTATTAATTCATCCCTCCAGCATAAGGCACAATGCCCTAGGGGGGAAATTATGCCTTTGCTCCTAAGACTGGTGGTCCTAATGTGCATAACCCAGTATAACTCAGTCCCCAGCTGTGTTGAAAGCAACCAGTGAGTAGACCAAACGGGGAGGGCCTCCCACTGTTGGGCCTCCTGGCTGCAGGAGGAGGCCCAGGTGCTCTGAGCAGGCTGGGCTGGGCAGCTGTGGGTGCCTGAGCAGACAGGAGCTTGTTGCTGGGGGCTCCAATGGGGTGGAGACCTCAGGCCAGGTTTTGTCCTGGGGCAGCTAGAAAAGGAAGAAGTTAGCTGCTTCCGTCTTGACTCAGAGGTGAGAAAGTTTATGAGCTTTTCTGCTTCTGGCTCCATTTCCTAATCTGTTAAAAAATGGGCAGCTCAGTGCCTGGCCCACACCTGCTCTGAAAGACGGACAGCAGGACCGGGCTGGGTTTGTGAAATGTCGCCGGGGCATAGCCGGGTCCCGCAGTACCTGCGGTGGCCCAGTGCCCTGCTGTGTCTGTGGGGAAGGTGGCGCCAGCCCCGGGAGAAGCCTCCCCCAGCACTGACCTCGGGAGCAGCACCGTGTGCCCAACGCCACGCTGGGCACCCTGTAGAGAGCACGCCGGTCTTCTGTGCCACTAAGGAGCTCTCCTGCCTGTCATCAGTTTTTCTTTCTTTTTTTTTTTTTTTTGGAGTAAGATAGCCCTGAGTTAGAATTTTTTTTTTTTTTTGAGCAGCCTTGTTGAGCTGTAATTGACATACAAGAAACTGCACAAAGTGGACACTATGACCCATGGAATACACATGTGAAACCATCACCCCAAACAAAATAATGAACATAACCATCACCTCCAAATTTGCCTTGTGCTTCTCCTAACCCCTGCCCCCCGGGGCCAACCACTGCCAATGTTTTTTTTTTTTTTTTTTTTTTTAAAGATTTTATTTATTTATTTGACAGAGATAACAACAGCAGGAACACAAGCAGGGGGAGTGGGAGAGGGAGAAGCAGGCTTCCCGCTGAGCACGGAGCCCGATACGGGGCTCCATCCCAGGACCCTGGGATCATGACCTGAGCTGAAGGCAGACGCTTAACGACTGAGCCACCCAGGCGCCCCAACCACTGCCAATGTTAATTTAAAGACACCTTTGATCACAAGACGCTTTGCGACCTCAGGGAGCTTTACATCCAGAGGAGGAGTGAGCAATTGCGGCTGAGGGGTGGTCAGGAGAGGCTTCCTGGTGGAAGCAGCATTTCAGGGAGCGGTGGTTGGGGGAGGGGAAAAACATTTACCCCAAGTGACATCAGGCAGAGTGCAAAGGTGAGCTGGCTACCACCCGGTGTCCCCCACCTCCTCGGCAGGCCCAGGCTGGAGTCCTCTCTGCCAGCCTGTGTGATCTTAGGCAAGTTCCCTAACCTCTGTCAGCCCCCATTTTCCTGGTTGGGAACTGGGGGTCATGATAAGGTTTGTTGCGAAAATTACATACACGACTTTATGTCAGGTGCCTCGTACACAGTAGGCACTCAAGAGATGGGGTCGCAGGCTTGCAGGATTCTCATTCACGGAGATGAAGTATGAATCTTGCGGACACATGGGTGAATTAAGTGAATGGGTGAAGTGAAGTGAAAGTTTAGTAAGTGAAGGAAGGAAAAACTCTCTAGCGTGCGAGGGGTCCCCAGTGGGGTGCCCCTGAGGCTGCTAGTGGCAGATTTTTTTTGCTGAGAACTGACTGGGGAGTTCGTGGCCTTGAGATTCTTGTGCAGTCTTGGTTTGTCCCCTTATCTCTTGCTCCGCTCTGTCTCAGCGTCTCCACCTGCCAGGAATCGTTCTGGAACCCAGTCAGGGGGATCAGGAGCCTCCTATCTCTCCTGCCCGTACCGTCACCCCTTCCCGACTCCCGGGACAGGAACTGTGGGCAGAAAAAGACGTCCTGGGATTGGGAGGAGTGACTGATTGTATACTTTCTAATTCGTGGGGGTGAGGGATAGCGTAAGTCTCTGAGGAATCTGGAAGCGAGGCTTTCAGGACCTCGGGGGCCAGCTGCTGCCAAGATAAGGTTCCTTTTATTTTATTTTATTTTATTTTATTTTTTTAAGATTTTATTTATTTATTTGTCAGAGAGAGAGAGCACAAAAGCGGGCAGAGGCAGAGGGAGAAGCAGACTCCCCTCTGAGCAGGGAGCCTGACATGGGGCTCGATCCCAGGACCCGGGGATCATGACCTGAGCCAAGATGCTTAACAACTGAGCCACCCAGGCATCTGGATAAAGTTCCTTTCACACATGAAGGCACTAAGGCAGTAACGAGTACTTGAGGAAGTTCCCACTCTGCATGTTTCGGGGCTCTGTCAGTGGGCTGCATGCTGTTTCCCATATCAGTGGTATCATCTACCATCTGCTATTTGACTGGACTATGGTAGTGAGGCCAAGAAGTGAATGACCTACACGCCTCGAGCTAACTCTGAATTCAGTTCTGACTGTTCATGCTAGAATTTCCTCTCTCCATTCTGAACCCATCATTCAAAGACTCACTCAGGCCTCACCACCTCCAGGAAGCCTCCCCTGATTACTCTAAGTATGACTCTAAATGCTGAGGTTTTCTGTCCTCTCTAAACCCCTAATGCTATTTGGGTTGTAACCACACAATCTTACAGTTCAGAGTGTAGTGTTCTGCACCGTGCTCTGGGAATCTCTATTTTGATCCTATTTTGAATACACATTTCTTGAAGTTTAGGCATTTTGTCTCGTGCTCCCTTGTGCCTTCGGCCACATCCTTAGGACACTTAAATAAGGACAGGAGTTCATCAAATACGTGAGAATTGATTTAGCTATAGACACTGTAGGAAGTACCAGAATCAGCCCTGTGGTCATCAACATACAGAGGATTTTGAGCAACAAGAGGTAAGTACGAGGATGTATCTAGTAAGCTCTGGTTGCCACAACAAACACCAGACTCGGGGTTTAGGGACAACAGACATTCATTCATTCTTCACAGCTCTGGAGGCTGGACATTCGGGACCAAGATACCAGCAGATCCGGTGTCTGGTGAGACCCCACTTCCTGGGTCACAGACGGCGTCTGCTTGCTGTGTCCTCATACGGTAGGAGACGTGGGGGCTCTGGGGTCTCTTTTATAGGGGCATTAATCCCTCTTGACCTCATGCCCTCCCAAAGGCCCGCCCCTAACACCATCACAGTGGGGGTTAGGTCTCAACATAAGGATTTTGGGTGGACACACTCAGTCCACTGCAGTCCGTGCGTGGTGACATGCTGACGTTGGTCACGTGCACACTGCTCATCTCCCTAAAGGCTGGGTAGGTTTTGGCATGTCCCCCAGGGACGCCCATACTTGCAGGTGGCCCCCAACTCCCGTAGCCCTCTCCCACCCGGGGCTCAGGCCGGGCCTGGTCCCGCAGCAGGAGCTCCCTTTGGCTATGACACCCTGGCTCCCAGACCCGGATGGACATGGATTTCATCAGCTCTCCATTGCTGACTTCTGCTCAGCCTGTGCTCTGACCTGAGGCTCCTTCCCTGGGGCACTGTCCTCTGTGTCCCGCACTGAGAGAGTAATGCCCACAGCTGCGCTCACAAAGGCCTCCCCGAGCTGACACCAGGCGCTCTCCAGACCCACCCGAGTCTGCCCTGCTCTTTGATACACTGCTTTTGGAGTGACTCATCACTAATGTTTCCTGTCAACAACAGCAAACATCCAGAGGAGGCCTGAGGGCTCTCCTTGGCTCAACACGTTTTGAAATTGCACTGGAAGGGAAAACCCATTACACAAAGGGCTTTGCAGGGGGGGAGGGAAGAAGGCGCTAGAATGAATACTCGGTGAGCCAAGCCCAGCAGGGCCTGGGTCAGCCGAAGCGGACTCTGGCGGGACAGAGAACCGAGCACTGGTCACCCGCTCCCTCCCCCACGATTCACAGGCAGGCCCCTGGCAGGTCTTTCCTGGCCCAGGGTGAGATCCACAGCTGACAAACCCTTGCATTGCTGGCTGGACTGGACTGGACCTGCAGGTGGGCTCCCGGTCACATCCTGATGTCATCACGACATGAGAAGAGCATCACGAAGGTTGGAGTCGGCAAGACCTGGCTTTGCTGCTCACTGGCCTTATGGCCCCAGGCGAGTTAGTCTCTCTCAGCCTCAGTTTCTTCATCTGTAAAATAGGCATAGTGCCTACCTTCAAGATTGCCGTGAGGATTAAAAATGACGTTGGCAAAGTGCCTAAAACGTGAGGGATGCTTATGACTTCACAGCAAATCTTACTGAATTAAATATCTTCGCCTCTCAAATAAGCCCTCTGGGTCTAGCGAAAAGAAACGGAGTTAGCACCCAGGACTTCTCCGGTGGAAGCATGCAGCTACGCCGGGCAGAGGGCATGTCTGCAGAACCTGGTCTGCCCGTGGCCCCCACAGCTGGGGTTTGCCCACATGTGGCTTGTTCTGGTGGAATCTGAGCACCGGGCCCCCAGCCTCTGCCACCTTCCTCACACCCCCGAAGGCAGGTGCAGTCTCCCACAAACCCTGGGACGAATGCTCTGTGGGGCCTGGCGTGGTCACTGTCCAGGCACCAGCACGGCGGACCAGGGTGGAGGCACGGGCTCCCCTCGGGCCCTTAGCGCAGGGACCACCGGCCGGCGGGGCAGAGCTGTGGGCCCGACTGTCCTCGAGGAAGGCACCGGCCATGTGGGAAGACTCAGGAGAGAAAATCCACTGGTCATGGCCGTAGAGCTGAGGACAAAGGGGACACTACTGGTTAGAATCTCTGCAGGGGCACCTTTCATTCCGGTGGAGGGCAGAACTTTCCGTTAGTAATAACAACACGTCACGGTCCAGGTACGGATTCCCTGGCATCTCTAACCCTCGCTGCCCCTCCCTAATAGCCGCTCCCTAACAGGTGGCAGTGGGAGAGGTTTAGCCTAATGACCATCCAAACCATGCTGCACAACCACATTCATAGGAGAAAAAGGAAGATTTGTGTGTCCCCAGGTTCTGTTAAAGTGGATATATCTGGACTAACCAGCCACTGGCCCCTCAGGTACCAGGTTCGGCCCCAAATCTCAACCCTCAAGGACAAGCTGGTGAAGCAGGGCTTCTCAAAAAGTGACACCTTGATAAGACTCACTCCTGCCTGGGTGTGTCCACGTCACAACAGTGTTCCTACATGCCTTCCTGCTTTGATCCTCCAATGGCTGAGTGGCCTGGGCAGGCCTGGTATTAAATTCCTTTTACAAAGGAGAAAACAACTTGGCAAAGGTTGCATGGCCAACAGCAAGCAGCAGGCCTGGGAGAAGAACCCAGATCTTCTGGCTCCTTCCACTAAGCTTTGTCTGGTGGGCTGCTTCGTGAGTCCCTGCAGGTCCAGAGATTGGATAACTGTGGGTCTGATCGTTGAAGAGCTTCTGGATCCCAAATTTGCATGTTAAAGCATTCTCCTGCTACTGTGGGAGCAGAAACTGGCATAATTTTTAGAAGTATAATTTGTCAATATGCATCAAAATCCTGAAAGTTACCTATATGCTTTGACCACTTATTTTCACTGTTAGGAATGTATCGTAAAGAAGTAGTCAGAGGGGCGCCTGGGTGGCTCAGTCGTTAAGCGTCTGCCTTCAGCTCAGGTCATGATCTCCGGGTCCTGCGATCGAGCCCCACATCGGGCTCCCTGCTCTGCGGGAAGCCTGCTTCTCCCTCTCCCACTCCCCCTGCTTGTGTTCCCTCTCTCGCTGTGTCTATCTCTGTCAAATAAATAAAATCTTAAAAAAAAACAAAAAAAGAAGTAGTCAGAAAAGGGCACTTGGTTAAGAAGTTAGTCATAGAGTTGCCATATGATTCAGCAATTCCGCTCCGAGATGTACACCCAAGAAAATGAAAGCATCATCCACACACAAAAATTACACGACTGTTTATAAGCAGCACTATTTACAATAGCCTCAAAGTGAAAACAACCCAATGTTTACCGGTTGTTGAGTGGATAAGTGAAATGTGATCTATCCACCCAATGGAATATTATCCAGCATAAAAAGGAATGAAGTTCTAGTAGGGCACTATCACAGAGATGACCCTGGCAAACATTTTGCTAAGTGAAAGAAAGCAGTCGTAAAAGACCACACATTTACAATTCCATTGCTAGGAAATGTCCAGAATTTGTCTCTAGAGGCAAACTGATAGGAACAGAAAGTAGATGAGTGGTTGCTTAGGGCTGGGGTGGGCGAGTGGGTGGGGGAGGGCAGGGATGGAGATTGACTGCTAACGGGGGACAAGAACATTCTAAAATCAGATTGTGGTGATGGTTGCACAACTCTGTGAATACACTTACAAACATTAAACTGTACACTTTAAAAAAACTTTTTTTTAACTCCAGACCCTGAGATCAAGACCTGAGCAGAGATCAAGAGTCAGATGCTTAACTGACTGAGCCACCACATGCCCCTAAACTGTTACACTTTAAGTGGGTGCATATTTATTATTATGTTGTTTGTATCTCAATAAAGGTGTTCCAAAAAAAAAAAAAAGAAAGAAAGAAAGAACACCAGGATGTTATTCTCAGCATTTTAAAAAAAGATTTACCTATTTATTTGAGGGAGAGCGAGAGCCTGGAGGGAGGGGCAGAGGGAGAGAGAGAAAGAGACTCAAGCAGACTCCACACCAACCACGGAGCCTGACACAGGGCTCGATCTCACCACCCTGAGATCATGACCTGAGCCGAAACCAAGAGTCAGACACTCAAACCACTGTGCCGCCCAGGAGTCCCTATTCTCAGCATTTTTAAAAATAATAAACAAACTACTTGAAATAATCCAAATCCCTGGGGGGGAAATAGTTAAATAATATGGCATATCTATAAGTGAAACATTTATAGTCAATAAATATATAGGCATATTTTAGACAATGAAAAAATGCTCATGATATATTATTAAATATAAAATGTAAAGTATGTATACTCATAATTTTATTCTTAATTTTAAAAAAGTCAAATGTTTTATTTGAGGTAATTGCATATTCACATGTGATTTTCAAAAAATTTATAGTACTTTATTAATATCTTTCCCTAGCTAGATTCCAGTAAAGTAAAACAAATATGTAAGAAACATTTACAGAGTTCTCCATAAAATTAACATTAAATGCTGACCATCTGTTGAGGCTTAGAAATCCAATTTCAGGGGCGCCTGGATGGGTCAGTTGGTAGAGAACAAGACTGTTGATCTCAGGGTTGTGAGTTCAAGCCCCATGTTAAAGCTTACTTAAAAAAAACACAAAAAACAACAACCCAATATTTAAAAAAAGAAATCCCGTGTCACCCTGAAATACTGTACTGCATTCTGATCTTTAATCTCAAAGAAGTGATCCTATTTCATTATTTTAATGATGAGCTTAAGAAGTTTTGTTTTCGGGGTGAGGATTTTCTCATTGCCTTCAGTCAAGGCTTTTCAACATTTTTCACATTCTGGCACATCTGTAAAATGATAGAATTTGTGTGTTTGTATGTGGCAGCAAGTAACCAGCCCAAGAATGCCTTCTCCTTAGGGGAGAAATTTCTCGGCACCCTGAATGTAAAATTTTCTTGTTGACTTTCCAGAAAGTCTTACTGCAAGTTTGCGGCAGAGTACGCACAGGTAGTTTTAGAAAATAATACAGAGAGATTCAGTGTACCTTTCACCAATTTCCCCATAGTTATATTTTGCAAAACTGCGGGTACGGTATCACAACCGGGATACTGACATTGATACATAAGGTACAGAATGTTTCCCCTGCTGCCCAGATCCCTCCTGCTGCCCGGATCCCTCCTGATGCCAGGATTTCTCTAGCCACACCCACTTCTGTCCCCATTCCCACCTTAACTCCTGCCAGCTATAATCTCCTCTCCATCTCTATAGTTTTGTCATCTCAAGGATGTTGTATAAATGGAATCATATAGTATGCAATATTTGGGGATTAGATTATTTTCACTCAGCATAATTCTCTGGAGATTCATCTAGGTTGTTGTGCACATCAGTGGTTCCTTTCTCTGTAGTGCTGAACCACATTCCATGTGTGGATGGACCACCGTTTGTTTAGCCATATTCACTCGATAAAGGACGTCTGGATTATTTCCAGTTTGCGGGCATTACAAATAAAGCAACTAGGGACGCCTGGGTGGCTCAGCTGGTGAAGCGTCTGCCTTCGGCTCAGGTCATGATCTTGGGGTTCTGGGATCGAGTCCTACATCGGGCTCCCTGCTCAGCGAGGAGTCTGCTTCTCCCTCTGCCTGCCTCACTCCCCGTGCTTGTGCTCTCTCTCTCTTTTAGAACAAACAAACAAAGCGACTATAAAACATTTGTATACCATTTAAAAAAATGCGACTATACATTTTCTTTTTCTGGGTTAAATGCCTAGAAGTGTCATTACTGGATCATTACATATTTAGTTTTTGTTTGCTTGTTTAAGAAAATGCCAAACTGTTTTCCAGAGTGGGTGTATCATTTTATATCCCCATCAGCAACGTATGAGTGATCCAGTTTCCCCACCCCATTGCCAGCATCTGATTTGGTTGGTGTTTTTCATTTCAATCATTCTGGAGATTGTGATCTCTCACTGTGCTTCTACTCTGCATTTCGCTAATGAATTGTGATGTTGAGCATCTTTTCCTGAGTTTATTGGCTGCTTATAGATCCTCTTCAGTGAAATGTCTTGTGTGTGTGTGTTTTTTTTCCCCCCCATCATTTTCTCATTGGGATTCTTTTTTTTTTACTGTTGAGTTTTGAGACTTCTTTATATATTCTAGACAGTAAGTATGTGATTAGCAAATATATTCTCCCAGTCTGTAGGTTGTATTTTCATTCTCTAAACAGGGGTTTTTGTGGAGTGTAAGTTTTTACATCTAATGAAATCTGGTTTGTTACTTTTTCCTTTTTTTTTGTCCAAGGCCATACCACCTTGAACGCGCCTGATCTCGTCTGATCTCGGAAACTTTTTCCTTTTTTTTTTTTTTTCTGATCATGTTGTTGGTGTCTTTGCCTAGCGTTAGGTCCCACAGATTTTTTCCTATGTTTTTCTCAGAAAGTTTTATAGCTTTATATTTAGGTCTCTGTGATCCATTTTGAGTTCATTTTTGTATAAGGTGTGTCTTAGGTTAGGGTGAAGTAATTTTTTTTCTGACCCAATTGCTCCAGCACCATTTATTTAAAAAGGCTATTTTTCTTCCAATGATTTGTCAAATGTCAGTTGGATATATTTATGTGGGTTTATTTCTGGATTCTCTATTCAGTTCCATTGATCTATGTGTTCATCCCCCTGTCAATAATACCATGCTGTCTTGATTCCTCTATCTATATAGTAACTATTGACGTTGGGTGCCCTGTGGCCTCCCACTTTATGGTTCTTATTTTTTAAAAATTAAAAAAAAAATTTAATTCCAGTGTAGTTAACAGTGTTGTATTAGTTTCCAGGGTACAGTATAGTGATTCAACATCTCTGTACATTAGTCAGTGCTCATTACAATAAGTGCACTCCTTTACCCTCTTCACTTATTTCCTCCACCCCTCCATTTCCTCTCTCTACCCCATTCCCCTCTGGTAATGATCAGTTTGCTCTCTATAGCTAAGACTCTGTTTCTTGATTTGTCTCTTTTTTTATTTGTTTGTTTCGATTCTCCACTGTATGATTCTTTTCCAAAAATTTTTAGCTATTTTCGTTCCTTTGCATTTCTATATCAATTTTGGAATAATCTTGTCATATCTACAGAGGTCTTGCTGGGATTTAAAAAAACACTTTATTTATTTATTTGACACAGAGAGAGAGAGAGAGAGAGAGAGCACATGCAGGGGGGAGAAGCAAGGGGAGAGGGAGAAGCAGATTCCCCACTGAGCAGGGAGCCTGATGTGGGGCTCGATCCCAGGACCCCAGGATCATGACCTGAGCTAAAGGCAGATGCCTAGCGCTCTGAGCCACCCAAGTGCCCCTTGCTGGGATTTTGATAGGAACTGCTTTAAACCTGTTTGTCAGTGTGGGGAGAATTGACATCTTTAAGATGCTGAGTCTTCCAATCCATGAAAATGGTATGTCTTTACATTTGTTTAGGTATTATCTGATTTTTTTCCCAGCATTTTGTAGTTTTTAGTGTACAAATCCCACATGTATGTTGTTAGTTTTACACGTAGGTATTTTTTTGAGCAATTGTGAATGGTATTTTATTTTTAATTTCAGTGTCCAGATGGTCACCACTAGCATATATAGAAATAAAATTGATTTTTATACATTGATCTTATGTCCTGCAGCCTTGATATATTGTTTTAGACACACAAGCAGACTAAGAGTCCCTAGTGCCTTGCCTCCTCCCTGTGGAAGCTCCACACTACCCACCCTTGCATCTGCCATCACTGTTCTGCCAGGCTGACTCCTGCTCTCCTTGGACCCTGGCCTGAGTGTCTGAGGTTCTGGCCTTGCTCAGACTGTTGTTCATTCTATAAGACACCCTCCTTCCCACTCTGCAGACCCCAAGCCCACTCCCCCTGCAGTCCTACAGGGGTTAGTTAGGGTTAGTCCTAACCCTCCTACCATCTTTTTGGATCCTTCAGATTTGCACTGGGCTCTCCCTCTCTGACCTAGTGCATTTATCGTCAGCAGCATACATTTTACTACTTACATGTCCTCTGTTTACAAGTGAGAGTTTTATGTCCATGGACACTGGAGAATAAGCTTGTTGAGGACAAGGACTTTGTTTTGCTCTTCATAGCTCATAGAAGGCTTTCCAGCAGAACATACCTGAGTGATACACATACAGGTGTATGTTTCTGTAGAAAGTCAGACAACAAGAGATAGAGAAAAAAGAAAGCACTAAGAGGGATTCTCAAACAACTGTCATGGGCTTCTCTTCTTGGCTTCCCCACTGTGTCTGAGATACAGGACGTACCAAGAGACCTTCCCCTCTATGGCATGCCTGCAAAAACAACAGCCGGGGGCCCTGGACCAGCTCCTACTGTTTCTGGCCTCGCTCCCTGTGCCGCAGCCAGAAGGGAAGGGCTGCTCAAAGGCTCTCATGCCTCAGGAAGGAAAAGCAATCTGCAGCAAGGCTCCGTCCTGAGATCAGGTTCTTAAACAACTAATGAATAAATAGGAAAAAAAATATGTTAGGAGGCAGTAGAGGTTGGGTTGTGTTTAGAAATAAGTGGCAGGCACCAGGGAAGGGTGCGGGGGAGAGCCAAGAGTTAGAGAACTGAAGGTGCAGGGCAGGAGTAAGGGAGAGTGAGGTGAGAGTAAAGCCAAGAGGGAAAAAGAGACAGAGGGGCAGAGATCTCAGAACAGACAGATGACCCTGAAAGAGAGATGGGGGGAGGGGGGTGGGGGGAGAGAGGAGAAGGGGGAGGAGAAGGGGTGGAAGAAGAGGAGGAGAGGAGAGGATGGGATGGGAGGGCAGAAGAGGGGGAGGGGGGAGGGAAGGAGGAGGACAGCAGGGGAAGGGAGAAGATGAGGAGGGGGAAGGGGGTATAGAGGGAAGGGAGAGGATGGGAGGGGAGGGACTGGGAGGGGAGGGGGGAGAGGAAAGGGGGGATGGGAGGAGAGGAGGAGGGGGGAAGGGGGAGGGCAGGGTGGAAGGAGACAGAACAACAGAGGTCTATAGGAGTGGAGAATGGAAAGAAAGCCCTAAGTAGATTTACTGAGAGAACTGAAGACAGCGAGCCTTGGAAAGAGTGGTCTGGTTGAGAGCGGTCTGCGCGTCGGGAAAACTGGGGAGGACCACGGAGAGGTAGAGAGGAGGTCAGATCTAAAAGTGGAGGCAAGGGTTTAGCGTCGCAACATTTTATTGGCATTCTGACTGAAATGTGTGTGTGCCTCTTGAACGTGGACCTGAGGAAAACTCTAGGGCTGAGGATCCAGGCCATCATCATGACTCGCCTTCACACTGGGCAGGATGAGTCAAGGTGAGTCAAGAACATTCAAGGCTCTGCATAGATAGACACGCCCAGTGTTCAGTCCCTCACCCGAGATGTGTTTACCTTGATGAAAGCAAGCTCGAGCTTCTGCTTGGGGGCCCTCTCTCCTGGGACCCCTTCCACTGCCCCGGGAGGGGCCCTACCATTGTTCACATGGTCATCTGTTTTTGCACGATTCACAAAGGTCAGCCGTTTAAGCGCAGTGGAGACTGCGGTCCCCTCTCTCTCTAACCCAGGGCGTTTCCAGCCCCCGTGAACACAGATGTCCTGGTCGGGACACGTTTTCAGGCGTACTTACCACCACTGGCATGATGGCATGGAGGTACAGAGCCTGTGGTCCTCCTGTCACTTGACGGCAGGACCCCAGCGGGACGGGGCAGCAAAGAGAAATGAGGTTTGAGATTTCTAGAGCCAGAAGCCGGGCCGGGGAAAACTCCTGCCATCATCAGATGTAAACTAGGAAGCGCAGGATTTACGTCCAGCCAAGGCCTCATCAAACCCGAGGCTCTCCTGTACTGGGAATAGGCTATCGGGCCACTTGCGTTGTGGTCGTGAGGCCACCACGCGTCTCTCGCCCTCCCCTCGGTGGCACTCCAGCCCTGGAGCCACGGAGTCCCCAGATGCGTGCCGCGCCCCTGTGTGAGCGGCTCATGCAGCCCCAGCTCGCTGAGCATGGGAGCGTCCCCAGCATGGTGCCGGGCCCCTGGCCGATGTCCGACACATAACTCTGTAAGACTCACGAACGAATGAAGGCGTGAAACACTCATGCAAATCCATAGCTGCTTGTTCATTCTCCAGATGCCATCAGTGTAACTTTTTCACCACAGCCAAAAAAACCATCACTGTAAGGACATAATCCCACACGAGGGACCCGCCCTTGTGTTCTCCCACCCTCCCCCCTGCACAGTGACAAACGCTGGGCGAGGAGGAGGTGGACAGGCCCAGGTTCCCACGTGCAGGCTCACTCGCAGGGGGAGGCCCCTGCGTTCTAGGTGGAAAAAAAATCCCTTTTCAGCTGTCCTTTGGAGTTTCCCCGGCATCCCCGCAGTTTGTTAAACAGAGGGCTTGCTGGTTGCAAAACTTCTCTGGCTGTTTTCGTTCCCTTTTTGGTGGAAACCTCTATTTGGTAACAGAACCCGTTTCTTGACAGGTTTTGTGTTACAGACGAGGTCTTGCTCCACCCTCGGAGCCTCTCCTTTGGGAACGCTGTTGCATTTCTTAGGCTATGGAAGGGCCACAAAGACTCTGGATGCAAGAACTAAAACCTGACTTTTGAAATGAGGTAGAGGGCTTTGGACGGGAGTTTTATTTGGATAGCCTGCTTCTTGGAAATGCTGCTCGTCTTTCTTGGGATAGGCTAAAAACACTTTGATGTCTAACCTCAGGCACTTGCGAACAGCCCGGGCCAAGCACCGGACGGGGCTTCATGGGGTACGAAGACCCCCCACCCCACACACCACACACACACACACACACACACACACACACACACACACCACACAGACCATGAGCAGCGCTGTCATGCAGGTTAAGCTGTCTCCCGTGTGGTCTCCCCCGAAGACTTCTCAAAATCTGTGCTACTGTGAAATTTTTCTTCACAGCTCATCAGAATTGTGCTTGTGGTTGTTTCAGACCATGTCTTGGGGTTCAGCTCTTACAAGGCAAGAAAGACAATGCTTTCCTGGCTTCTGCCTAATCTCCCTGTCTGAACTGAAAGGCCTTCATTCACTCACTGGGGAGTATTTTCTTTCCCTCCTTCGGTGGTGGTGACGGCAATGGGCGACAGGGTCTGTCGGGGAAGAATTTGCCATCTCAGGCCAGGCTGGCCACACCTTTGGAGTTACCAGGGCCTCTTCCCCACCCAGATCTGCTATCTTGGCTGAGTCAGCCCAGAGAAAGTTCCAGGGCCGGTGGAAGGGCCCAAGCTGGCTGGCCTGGCCCAGGGCGCCGCGGGGCTGGGAGGTAAGGCATCGTTAGATGTGTGGGCTCTCTGCAGTCCACAGGGGGTGGTTCCCACTGGAGTAGTCATCTCCCCATTCTGGGGGTCATCTGACATCCCAGCAGTGCTTTCTGGAGAAAGAAGCCTCCAGAAGAACCAGCCAGATGTGCCAGCAGGCTGGGTGGACCCAAACACCAGCCCCTGTGCAGACATCCTGCTTTGCTCTTGCGTGTCAGAGTCTGGAGGGGACTGAGCGGGACAGAGACAGGCTGAGAAGAGCGGGCACTCAGAGGCTCGAGGCCTCAGCCGGCAGGACCCCGTGCCTCCGAGGCCAACGCTCAGACACCCTCCCCACGAGTGCGTGAAGCACAGGAGCCCTCCCCTCTGGAGCCCTCCACAGGGATTCTTCCCTCTGATGACTCTTCCTCCTCCTCTGTGGGCACCCGACCCTCCGCCCACCTGCTGAACTGTCCCCCACGGGGCAGGCCCCTGCCCCCGTAGCTAAGGATATCACAGAGCACAGAAGCAGCGACATGATTTATGGGGCCCGTCCTTCATAATTCAGAAACCATTCAGAATTTCAGGGTAGTGACAGCAGAGGACTGCACCGAGCAGCATCAAGCCCAGACACCCCCAGAATGGCGGAGGGGGCTTTTCATCACCTTACTTGGCCGCCGACCTTCCTCCGATGGCGAGGACGTCTCTAGCTGGGAGGCACTTGACGGCTCAGGCAGCACCCTTGCTGTGAATGCCGACTCTGGCCGGACTCTGTGCTCGGCATTCAGCTGCGAGGTGGCTGCACTCGGTGGGGAGGTGGGGGACAAACGGGTCAGGCGATATCATCAGGTATGTGCAGAGGCCATGGAGATGCTGCGAGGGTTCTGGAGGATGGAGAGAAGGTAGCTGATCTGACAAGGAGGATAGCGAATGCGAGTCAGCCTTCCTTGAGGGTTAGAACTGAGTTTATAGGGCTGGGTGGGAAGTGGTCGCACAAAGTGCCCCTCTGTGCCCCTGTGCCTTCTCCCGTGCTGTCCCTTCAGCCCGGGAACAGCAAACCCAGGCCTGCCCGCCTCCTCCCCACCCATCGCGTCTGCCTGGAGGCCGCTCCGTACGCAAGGCTCCTCCTCCACGTTTCCAGAGCATGTCTCCATCCATCCCTCATGCCACCATTTGTGTTCTGATCTTCACCTTTGTGTCCCCTAAAGCCCAGCATGCATGCATGCACGCACGCACATATGTTCGACAGTGTTGGCCGAAGGAGTGGCGCATTGCCTGGGCACGAGTCTGGTTTGACCCTGAACTTCATTCTTTAGAAGTGCTATGTCCGGAACAGGGAGAGGTGGCCCCCATCACCACCGGCATTGGTCAAACTTGGCTGGGGTCCAGGGACGTGTCACCGCAAGGGATTGATGAAATCTGAAATGTGTCAAGAGCGAGGGGGCCAGACGTGCGTCATCTAAACACACTCTTGAAAGGGTTAGTGCTGCTTGTCCCGGACAGGAGAGGTTGCCAGCTCTTTGAAGTACTGAGTATGGAGAAGCCGGGGCCTCTAATTTTCTGGTGCTCTGGAATCTCTCTAGAACGTAGACGGGAGGAAGAAAGGGGCCAGTGTGCAAAGTTGCATGGAGGCACATTTCAGACCCAATAAGGAAACACTGTCTAAGGATAAAAATTATCCAACCATTGGACAATTGGCCTTGAACTCCCCACAATGGGCACATCCCAAGGAGATGCAAAGGAGTCACCTCCCCAGGATGTCGTCACCTTTAGGCCTTGGGTCCTGGATGGGAGATTAGGCCAGAGAGCTTCTAAGATGGTGTGCGGTTCTAAGACCCCACCCATGTAAGAGTTCGTCTCCACCTCGGGCCCGGTGGTAGGAAAGCCACGTTGCGTCCAAGCCTGGAGACAGAGAGGATGCACCCCAGACTTCACTGGGCCTCATCATGCCGACTCTGGTCCTTGGGAGTGTCGAGGTTGGGAGTGACGAGCCAGGCTTCCGACACCAACGGCGAGTCCCAAGTCTGTGGACCGCCTTTCCCTACGCTGAGGGATTGCCTCTCCCCCTCGCCTTCCTTGTTTGGGTCTTCTCCAGAACCCAGGGCATATGACTCAGCGCACTACTCAAAGGGCCCAGGAGAAAGCCAGCTCTGGCCGGGTCCCCTCAGCCCTCCTGGGACTCAGGGTAAGAAAACAGTCTGTGGGTCCCTCCGACCTCCCTTTGGGGGCATATTTGCCAGGACTGTTGTCGTGGACTACCACAGGCTGGATGCTTTAAGCAGTAGACAATTATAAATCTCATCTGGAGGCCAGAAGTCGGAGGTCCAGCTGTGGACAGCCCTGGCTTCTCCCAAGGCTGGTCTCCTTGGTGAACAGAACCTGTCTTCTCCCTGTGTGTGCACATGGTTGTCCCTGTGTCCGCAAATATCCCCTTCTTATAAGGACATCAGTAATACTGGATTGGGGCCCACACTAATGGCCTTGTTTTAACTCGATCGCCTCAATAGAGACCCTATCTCCAAATAAGCTTACATTCTGAGGTTCTGGGGGAGGTCAAGACTCCACCATACGAATTTTGGGGGGACATAACTCAACCTCTAAGGGAGGACTTGTGTCTTTTCTGATTGCCCATCGCCTGCACCCCACGATATGAGTTTGGGTGGGAGATAGAGCCCTCCTTCCACAAAGAGGCTGAGAGGCCCAGACATGGCCCAGCCGCTCTATATCGATGACAAGGCTTAGGCCCAGCTTTGGCCGGAGAGACACCTGCACGGGATGGTCTACTGTCCCAAACATGTGGCCAGGGCAGAGTTCTCTCCTGCTGATGGTGGCCACCTCCACTTGCTAGGGACCGCAGCACCCTGTGCCTGTACTCACAGCCAGCACCAGGGCAAGAGGGGCTCTGGGTGGTGGGGAATTTTGACAATCCCCCTCTGCAGTCCCCTAACCTCTGACCCAGGGGATCTCATGGCTCCCGTGCTTCTCAGTACCATTTAAGGTCTTTCTTTTCTCTGGGTCCCGTCTGCCCAAATTCTGCCCCGCTTGCTCCGAGAAGTTTCTCATCAGTGGTAGGAAGGATGGAGCTTCAGAGCCAGTCAGACCCAGGTTCAAACTCTAATTTACTAGACTGTGTGACTTTTGGGGAAGTTATTTAAACTTTTTTTTTTTTTAAAGATTTTATTTATTTATTTGACAGAGACAGACACAGCGAGAGAGGGAACACAAGCAGGGAGAGTGGGAGAGGGAAAAGCAGGCTTCCCGTGGAGCAGGGAGCCGGATGCGGGCCTCGATCCCAGGACCCTGGGATCACGACCTGAGCCGAAGGCAGACGCTTAACGACTGAGCCACTTAGGAGCCCCTATTTAAACTATTGAGGTCTCAATCTTCCCTTCTCTAAAATGGGCTAATAGATGTAGCTGCCACACCCACCCGTTCTGAGGATGAAATGAGCTAGTGCAGCACAGGGTGGGCGTCTCACAGGGTCCTGGTCCCAGGGGAGGTGTGGAAGCATGCCCTCAGGGAGAGCTGTCCTTCTATCATGGGAAAGCCCTCCAAACTAGAGTCTGCAGGGCACACAACGGCCAGGAGATGAGACCAGCTCGGTGGGGACGAAGGAGGGGTAAGCTTCGCACATGGCTGGTGGGCTTGCATGGACTTTTTCCACGGCAATGCTCAGTTTCCCCAGCCCTGCGGGGCAGCACCATGTGCTGAGCTGAGACAGCCTGGGCCCTCCCAACATTTAGCCTTCAGTCTCCCTGCCGCCAAGCAGCCAGCTCCTGGCAGGAGGGCCCAGGAAGGGCTCTACCTTGCCACCTCTGGGTGGGGCCAGCCTCCTGCCTGACACCCACCAGAACAGCAGGATTGTGGGAGGTCTGCAGGTGGGCTGCACCCAGAGCTTTCTTAGAGATCATTTGCGTGTTTGCTTGTGCTTTGTTTTTTGGTGGAGAAACACACCCTGGATCCCCATGGCTTCCATTCATCCTGGGGCAGTCTACCTCATGCATGAGTTTTCATTTTAAATTTCTCCAACGAGAACAACAGAGTCATTTTTAGCTGGCTGGTTCGGGGAGCCTTTGAACAGGCCCCTGGAATCCGTGAGGATCAACAGGAGCCAACAGGGCTGGGCTGTGTTTGACTTAAAATTGGAAACACAGGAGGCAGAGGAGGAGCTTTATATCCTCTGGGAGGTCCAGGAGCCCCGAGCACTAATTTATGAGCGGCTTGGCGAAATCCTATGGTAATATTTATAAATTCCTTCCCCGGGGCTGGATGGAATGTTCTTCTGAGCTGCAGTGAGATAGCACCTTTTTGGGGGATGAAGGGAGGTTAAGTCCAATTATTCAATGACAGGGAATGTGGGTGAGGAGCCGCTGCCGAGATGTCTGCTCCCCAGAGACTCGGGGAAGGAAGCTGATCCACAGGCCTCCTTACACCCTCAGGGACCCACTCCAGTCAAGGAACTTTCGGGGGCTCCTCCCTGGTGCTCCAGCCCCCAGGCTTCCCCCTGTCCTACTCCTCAAGGCCAGGGACCTACCCTACTCCGCAAGGCCAGGGACCTACCCCTGCTGACTGTGGTGACCACATTTCACCAACATTTACCTCGGTGTCAGGGGACAAGACAGGTTCTGGCTGCGTGGAAGAAGAACGGGAAAGCAGATGGAGGGCGCTGAAGACAGACACAGGTGTCCTGGGAGGGGCCTGAGTCCCGAGACTGACATGTGACCGGACACTCACAGTCAGAGCCACGCCCAGCACGGAGGTCGCCGCCGTGAGGGGCCTGCGTGCATGCCAGGCACGATGAAAGGCTCGCACACCCACTGTGAGTTTTGGACCCACCAGCCAAGGCAGGGGATTCCACCGAATCCCAGAGCACCTGCCCAGCAGCGTCCGCCTCAGGCCTGGCTCCCTGTTCTTAACCCTGCAGGGGGGCAGAGGGGCTGAGCCACGTGGCCAAGCTGGCCGATGACCTTGCTTGGATGAGAAGGACAACGGCAAATGCTTTTTAAAAACTGAGTTCAGGAAAGTAAAACCAAGGGGAAGGGAGGGGAGGGCACATATTCAACCCTGTGGGCCCACCTTGCCCTTAGTGCCTCAGGTTTCCCACCTGTGAGGAGAACCCCGTTTCTTAGGGACCTACGTCCGAGGGCTCCCAGAGGCCTGTTTCCTACCTGCTCAGCTCCCGACAGAAGTGGTGGAGATGGCAGGCAGTGGTCTGAGGAGCTGTCCTGACTCTTGGGGCGGTGGGGAGCTTGGCACCCTCTTTCCAGCCTGCTGGCCCCCTCATCCACAGCCCAGCTCTGGGAACACCGAAAGGAGAGGCTTGTCAGGAGGCCTTTCAACAGCACCCTAGCTCCCTAGCAGCTGCCCTGGCCCAAGGACTTTCCATGAAAGACGCTAAAGCCTATTAAACTGCAGGCTGGGTGGGTCTGGCAGGATGCCTACAGTAATTATAAGATCTGCATCGACTAAATCACGGGGAGGCTGGGTGGAAGGCGCAAGAAGACATCTCATCCCTTTCTGAGTGTCAGCAGGCAAATAGGGCCCCGCACTTGCAGGGGCTTCCGAGGCCGACACCAGAAAAGCAGGGGTTAAACGCCCACTCTCCAGCCGGGGAGGAGGGGACCTCAGAACCCAGCCCCTCCTCACCTGGTTCTTTGCTTCCTGGTCCCATGAAAAACACTGAGCCGGAATCCTTTTGTCCCTGGGGGTGACGTCAGTGTTTCCTTTGGCAGGTGGGACCGTCATGCATGTCTGAACCTTTGAGGTGACAACTCGCTCGGCTCTTCTGCACAAGGCCCCCGAGGGAGCTGCGTCCATGACATCTGGACGCTCCGTCCCTGCGCATGCAGAGGGGCTGCTTGCTAACTCTCCACCTGTAGGTGTTTAGCTTAGCTCAAACAGGCTCAGCATGCAAGGGCCTGCGGTCAGAGCACCGCTGTCCGATTCCACAGCCGGGGGCGGGGGGAGGGCTCCACAGCTGCACCGCATGTGGGGGGGGTTCTGTCCGAGACCCTGCCTCGGCGTCCCCTCAGCCCCCGCCCTCTTGGACTGAGGGGTGGAAGTACGTGGCCAGGCCTCACAGAGTGTTAGAGCTGAAGGGGGTTCCTAAAGGTGAATGCAAGAGTAGGTGTTACTTACTAAGCACCTACTGCATGCCGGGCACGTTACGATGATCTCTGATCGTCTCGCAAATGCTCGAGAGAGGCACTGATACAGTCATCAGTCACCGTGGAGGCCAAGGGGCTGTGGAGAGGCCGCTCGGGGCAGTCAAGGGCGCAGACCCGTGTGCAATCCCAGCCCTGTCCCTTTCCAGCTGGGGGGCATCGCGCTGATTTCGTGAGCTCCGCCTGTCTCAGCTTCCTCATTTGTGAGATGGGGAAGCTTCCCACAGCAACCACGGCACAGGGTGGTAGTGAGCTAGTGTGCATGCAGAGTGTGCACCATGGTGCCTCACGCCAGGTGGGGGGGTGGGGGGGGGGCTGTTCCCTTCATGAAGCGCTCCTGGGGCTCGGCAGCCAGCAACAGTCCCAAGGCCGGAAATCCCAGTCTGTCCAGCCCCAGTGCCCGTGTTCCTCGTCTTACACGTCAGGATGCACGCGTGCGGGGGAGGCGGGTGTGGGGACCAAGGACCTAGCCAAGATCAGCCAGTGGGTGTGTGACCATCACCGGGCTGGCAGCCATCTGTCACCAGCCCCAGGAGAGCGCCCACCGCACAAAACACTGCCTCCCTTTGGCACTGAGGTAACCTCTGCGGGGTCCCTTTGACCTCGGGGGAATGCCGGCAAATGCAGGAATAACCATGTCAGTGGCTTTGACGTCACACGTGCTGGACGGGCAGTTCGCACCCTCCTGTCGCCGCCCCTATTCCTGTCACCCCAGAGTGATGGAAACGGGCGACCAGGTGCCTTCCCACCTGTAATCCGCTCGGCGCTCCGGGGGCTCGACTGACTTCCCCATTTTATTTGAAATAAACGTTGAAGATTTACCTTCTGTAGGCTTCTCTCTTTTCACTCTGCTCTCCAACGCAAGGTTTCGTGGCCTTTGCAAAAAGCATGAAAATGGAGATCCCGCCTCATCTAAACCCCAGACGCAACGAGGATCATTTCAGCGGGAAGCAGAACAAAAGGAGACGTGACAGGGATGCAAGCATTTTATTATTCCCCTGTGCTTCCTTCTCCCTCCCGCTCAGATTTCCCTCCGTGAAGCTGAACACACACGTGTTACAACTAACCCCAGTTTTACTCCCAGCTGCAAAGGACGAATCACAGACAAGAGAGCGCCCCGTGGAAAGGGGGTGACGTTTCTCGGGGAAGCCCGATCGCAAGTGTCAACATCTCCAGCAGCCCCTCACCTAGGCCGGTTCCCTCCCACCCGCCCCAGTGAGTGGCAGATGGAGCCAGGGAGGCTCCGGAACCGCTCCCTGGCGCTGGGGGCTCCCGCGGCCCCGCCCCAGTGCTGAGCGCCTTCCAGGGGTCCGGCCAAGGGCTCTATGATGTCACCCTCCCCAGTGGCCAGTGGGACTCGCTGGTCCTCTGCCCACTGTCCATGCAGAGCAATGTCACTGCTGCTACTGATAGGCAGAAGCACCTGGCGTTTGCTGGGCTGGGGGTGGCCCGTGTCACCTGGCTGGGAAGAGGGAAAAGGGGACAAAGGGAGGCGCACAAAGGTGGGCAGAGTCACCTGGAACGGAGAAGCGGCCCGAGGGACGCAGGGAGCAAGGCCGGCCCCAGGTTCCCACAGCGCCAGGCCCGGCCCCTCACTTGGACACCAGCATGTGGACGAACTCCTCATAGTTCACTTGCCCGTCCCCGTCCACGTCGGCGACCCGGATCATCTCGTCCACCTCCTTGTCACTCAGCTTCTCCCCTAGCCTGGTCATCACGTGCCGCAGCTCGGCCGCACTCACCAGGCCGTTGCCGTCCTTGTCAAAGACGCGGAAGGCCTCTCGGATCTGCTCCTCGCTGTCCCTGCCCCTCAGCTGCCTGGCCATCATGCCCAGGAACTCGGGGAAGTCCACGGAGCCGTTGCCGTCGCGGTCGATCTCGCCCACCATGTCCCGCAGCTCGGCCTCCGTGGGGTTCTGGCCCAGGGAGCGCATGACGGTGCCCAGCTCCTGGGTGGTGATGACACCGTCCCCGTCCTTGTCAAACAGGCAGAAGGCCTCCTTGAACTCGGCCACCTGTTCCTCGCTCAGCTGGTCGGCCATGGAGGGCGGGCGGCGGCCGGCTCTGGTGGCGGCGGTGGTGGCGGCCGGCGGGGCTGCAGGACAGGTGGCGGTGTGTGGGGCACCCGCTGGCTGGCCGTCTGGCCCGGGCTTGACTGGCGGGCGCTTAAGAAGGAACAGGGCTCTCGCTCACATGCAGACTCCCCGCCCTGCGTTTGCCCCAGGCCGGGCGCTGTTGGAACAGGAGTCCGGCACCAGGAATGAGGCCGGCCGAGGGTTGAGCTGACGCCAGCGCCGGGGTGTGTGTGTGCGTGTGTGTGTGTGTACGGCTCCCCGCCCACTGCACTGGGAGCCGGCAGGAACCCCCGTGAGGACACACACAGGGAGGGCGGCGTGCCCAGTCCGCCAGAGACTGGTCCGGGCCATTCCTTCTGGAATTGTCTCTGTCCTGTCTTCAGACCCCACGCTCCCGAGGACAGCCAGCTTCCCTTCAGTGGAGGTTCAGAGCAGGATGAAAAGCAGAAGTTGCCTTTGCCTGAAGGGAACTTCCTCCCCGTGTCTTTGCTTTCCAAAGCCTGAAAGCCTCCGGGTTCCCAAGAGGGTTTACAGAGAAGGAACAAGGTTTTCTTCTTCAGGGGGAAGCACTGTCTTCTTATCTTCAGAAGAAACATGAATGGAGACAGATTTCCTCCTACTCATGCATTCCTACATGTGTATTGAGGGCCTACTCTGTTCAGGGACTGTTCTAGAAGCTGGGACTAGAGCCACAAATCAGACAGGCAACTCCCAGTCCTCCAGAAGCTTCTCTTCCCTCTGCGAGATGGCTAGCTAGCGAGTAAACTAACAGGTGAGATACTTGGATATTGTGACAAAAACCATGAAGGAGATTGAAATCGCTTCCACAGTAGATGGTCAGGGAAGGCTTCCTTGGGGCGGCAAGTGAGGGTGACCTGAGGGGAGAAGGTGCTGTCCAGGCAGGGAGGCTGAGTAGGCTCAAGCCTACAGGTAGCAGAGGGCTTGGCATGGTCAAGGGACAGAGAGGTGGCCGGCGTGGCTGCAGCCTGATGGATAGGGGGAGATGAGGACATGAGGAAGGCGCAGGCTTGGGAAGAGACGGTGGGGGATTCACGTTTTACTCTCTGATTGACAGCAAGATATGCAAAGGCAGGTCTGGAAGTCTGGACCCCTCATTTTGGGGTAGCAGAGCAGAAGAAAGGGGTGTTTTTAAGAGGAGATATTCTTAAGAAGGCAAAGTATGATACTCACTGAGCACAGACTCCTGCTCCCAACTCCAGGGAAGCCTGGGAAAATGACCACCCCCTGAGTGAGAAAAGGTGGCTTTGCCTGTGGGAATCCATGAAAATTCAAACTGGGAGAGACCCTGGAGAACCACCACAATACTGCAGGAGAAGGACAAAGCTGGACTTTGAGACTCGCTGTAAGCCCACAGTAATCAAGATGGCGCCGTTGCCCAAGATCTATTCTTGGGATCAATGGAACAGAAGCATAGAGGGCCAGAAAGAGACCCACACAATACAGTCGACTGATCTTGGACAGAGGAACAATAAGAGGGAGAAAAAATAGTCTTCTCAACAAATGATGCTGGAACAATGGGACATCCATGGGCAAACAGTGAATCTAGACACAGACCTTACACCCTTCCCAAAAAGTGACTCAAATGGATCACAGACAAAATGTAAAATGCAAAACTGTAAAACTCGCAGATGATGACATAGAAAGTCTGAACGACCTTGGGCTTGGCAATGATACCAGCTCATCCAGTTTGGGTCTGGGTTGGGTTTAGATAGGACATCCAAGGCATAATCCATAAGAGAAAGAATTGATAAACTGGATGTTATGGTCTGAATGTGTCCCCCCAAATTTCATAAGCCAAAATCTCACCCCCAAAGGGATGTATACATGAGATCATACAAGCGCAGTAGCAGGAAACAGAAGATGAGACACCAGACAAAGGCGTGGAAGTGGCACGGCGTCCCGGAGAACCAGGGACTAGCAGCACGGGAGAGTGTGTGCCTGGGACGGTCCCCCTGATGGACCCGTGCGGTCTGGTCTTGCTTCCTGCCTACTTCACCCGCAAGGGGGTACGTGGCCAGCAGGTGTCTGCAGGTTTCTGGATTATGGCGTCGTGGCCCCAACATCCAGCCCTCGCCCTAAGCGTGTTCTTCAAAAAGGCACATTGAAAGAGAGCTCACTAAAGGATTTTAAACAGAGCTACTCATGACTCACAAAGGAGAGTGCTGGGATGGGCTACAATGTGGCGCCTCGCTAGTTAGGAAACCAGCACTTAGTTCACGGGCTTCCGCAGCCTTCCCCAGGCATACAGTCTTGATCTTAGGACCCATCTAAACATTTAAAGTGATTGAGGACCCCAAAGAGCCTTCGTTTGTGTGGGCTACATCTATCAATATTTACTGGATTTGAAATTACAGCTGGAAAAACGTTACATATTGAAATGTATTTTTCTATATTTATTTGCAACTTAAAAAAAAGAAATAAAAAACTCATATTAACATAAATAATATCGTTTTATAAAAATAATTATAGTTCTAAAACAGACAAAAATAGGAGATGAGCGGCACGTAATAAAAATAATTTTGCACGTCTCTCCCTCTGTCCTGTTTTGTAGGAGCAGGTCTGCAGATGGGGGGCAGATTTGGGGGCAGATGCTTTGATTTGAAGTGTGGGATAACCCAGCTTCACACAGACATGCAGGTGGAAAAGGAGAGAACATGCAAATGACTCTCTCAGAGACTGGTGGATGTTCTTCTTTGATAACTGTATCAAAACTGGGCAAGTGGTGGTTTCTCAAAGGTTAGCTGTAGTGTGGAATCTGAAACCATGTCAGTGAACCTTTTTGTATGTCCCATTAAAATCCACTGGTCACTCGCGTGCTTGGTGATTTTGTCACGCGATGCATTGGTCATTTGGGCAATATTGGTTCACCGAGTTCTGCAGATCTTCCGCATGCTGAACCATTGCAAATATAATTTAAAAAGTCACATTCATTCATATCCTATTAGAAAAGTAGCAAAAAGTCTCAAGCTCACAGGGGCACATACGAAATTTCCAAAATTCTGATTTTCATTTGAAAGCGCAACTATTATCACTGATAGCAAATATTATCGGTTGTTTTTCTTGAAGTGACAGGCTCACTTCATCCATTTTTGAGAAAGTGTCTGCCAAATACCCAGGCTGAGCAACAACACTTGTCATATCAGCTATTCTTTCCAAAAAAAAAAAAGGCAGTCCATAAACAAGGCTCACCCCATTACTCACGGACTCACATGGTGCTTTTCCTATGGCAACCACTGTTTCTCCATGTTCAGCAGCATATTAAAGATACGCATGCAAGGGTGGAGATATAATAAAATAATTTCACTACTCCAGAAACATTCTTAAGTGAAACTGGCTTTTTTTTTTTTTTCAACTGAGACTCTGTGGCAGCGAAGAATATAATGATTGTTAGTACAGGAGCCTCGATGCCTGGTGATTTTATGCACCATTGCTTTGGTCTTGGTGCAAGATGTCAACACAGTGAAAAAGGCAAATAATGTTTTGGTATTATTAGGAGAATCGTTTTGACCTCCCAGGCCCCCTGAAAGGGTACTGGGGGCACCCTTCCCCTACATGGATCCTTGGAACACTCTTGGAAGACCACACTGGTGGAGTATTGAGAACCAAGTCTGAACCGAGTATAGTACTCCCCGGGCTGGAGGTGAGAGGTACCGAGGACACTGGAATCTTGGCAGGGACAGTGTTGGCCCTACAGAATACAGTATTAATGAAGACCCCAATCCACCCCAATCATTCATGAAGACACCCATCAACGGGACTGCCTGCTACAGCTGCTTCCTTTGAAGAGTAGAGGACCCGAGGTACATTCTTCTATCTGAATTGGTGTCATGGTAGTTTTTTTTTTTTAAAGATTTTATTTATTTATTTGACAGAGAGAGACACAGCGAGAGAGGGAACACAAGCAGGGGGAGTGGGAGAGGGAGAAGCAGGCTTCCCGCGGAACAGGGAGCCCGATGCGGGGCTCGATCCCAGGACCCTGGGATCACGACCCGAGCCGAAGGCAGACGCTTAACGACTGAGCCACCCAGGCGCCCCATGGTAGTTTTTGTTAAAAAGAGTTCACGAAGCACCCTCGGGGATCTGCCTCTGCTACCCGGGGCTCTGAAGATACACATCAGGATTCCCCACTCTTGTCACTCCTCCCATGCCTGTGCCCTGTGAGAATGCCTATGGCTGAGAGTGGCCCTGAGAACTCTCTTATTCTGGATTAAGCCATTCACCAGCCCTAACAGTTGCTCCTCGACCAGCCCCCAGTAAGAATAGAAACACCTTGTCTTAGTGTGTTCAGGCCGCTACAACCAAACGCAACAAACTTGGGTGACTTCCAGACTTGGTGCATGACCCAGCTCTCGGAGTGACTTTTGATCAGTCTTGTGTGAATCATCCAGATTCCTCCAGGGCTGTCCTGGGCTGGGCACTGGGCGGGAGTGGAGTTTGAGCTCAGGGAGGAGACTGTTGCTCTGGATCCCAGCTGTGAGCTGTTTGATTGAAATCTGATAAGTAACCGAGTGACATCATGGTTTAGGAGGCTGGTGCGGGACGTGAACACCCTTTCCTGCGTTTGCAGGGCACCGTGTGTTACCTCCCGCTGGGTCATAAAGGGAAGGAGTGGTTCAAGTTTATGATTGGAGGCCTCACCTGCAGAATGAAGGTCACTGAGTCCAGGGGAAGCAAACAAGAGACTGTTTGGAGAGTTTCTTGGATCTTCTTGGGTCAGTGTGTCCTCAAGTCAGCGCCCACTGCTTTTACCCAGCAGCAGGCTTATGAGAGCAGCCTCCAGGGAAGCCCCCGGTCCACCCCTTGCCAAGCCCCCCTGCTGGGTATCTTCAAGCTCCTTAGCAGCTCGACTGCTGAGGCCAGTGCCTCCGGGGACTTTGAGCACCTTGCTCAGCACATGTACGCAAGACGCAACAGCAGGGACACAAAGTGACTTGTATTTAATTACTGACAGCCACTTTGACTAAATCAGGATGAAATGATCACCCCCCAAAAAAGCAAAGTAGTACAAAGTCCCACAATAAAGATAGCCAAACACATTAAAAATCTCTTCCCAGACTTCCTGTTTTCCTGGGAAAAGGGCAAAAAAATTTTTTTTATGACACCTGCTGGGATTGGTGACTTAGCTCAGGTCACTCACCGTGCTCACTGGTGCCTCCCCTGAACTTCTGGGCAGGTGAAGGGGTCCTGCACTGGCCTTGGGGAAGGCAGGGTGGAGGAGGGCTGTGCGGGGTTCTGGAAGGGCTCCTTTGTGTGACCCGCCGGCCTTTCAAATTTGATATTTGATGTGTTTTCTAAATTTTTAAATTTTTATTTAAAAAAAATTTTTTTATATTTAATGTTTTGAAAAAAATTGATCAACAGAAAATATTAAATGAGGTGATGTGCTGAGGGGCTAGAACTACATTGAATGAATCTTTTGGTACCCAGCTCCATTTGATCACTGGCTAAGCGGGTTACTTTAAGCCCCTGCAACCACAGGGGTGTGGTAATTACCTTCCAGAGGACAAACTGCTCTTCCCCTGAGGGGTACAGAGCTCCCTAAGAGGCAGGAAGAGCGTTTGTTCTAAGTTCCAAGCCTTTGAAGCTTATGGTTGTGATGAAAACCTTTTCATTCGATGCAGAAAGCCAGCTGTGTGCGAGCTTGTGTTTGCACAGGGCTCAGGAGTCCACGTGAGGACATGTGAGCCTGTTGCGGAGCATGTGAGGTGTGGAGAAAGCAGGAGCATTTGGAGTATGGGCTCCGCGCCTGGGTAAGCGATTTGAAAGGGGCAAAGAAGTTCACCAAAGGGCAGAACTCCCTTTGGAGGTCATTCACCCAGTGGCTTTAGACTAGCTCGTTGAATCCCTTGGAGTCTGCAAAGTCCTTCCAGAGATGCATGGTGAGCGAGAGAAGGTGACACGGAGGGCCCGGGGTGCCTGGCCTCCTTCCTCCCCCCACTGCCGACCGGGAAAGCTCTGCTTTTAACTGCTTCATATGTGTTGGGCAAGTTGCAACTCTCATGGCTCAGGGTCCTCATCTGTAAAATGGGTACAACAGGAGCATAGGGCACCACGGATTAATACATGCGGGGGTTCAGAATGGTGGCTGGAACAGTCAGAGCTCAATAAAGATTAACAATCACTTACCGTCCCAGGAAGATTTCATTTGAAAAATGACTTCAAGGACATCATAACCCATCAAACTTAAAGTCTTTACCCAGGACTGGGCAACTATTTAGTAAGCCGCCAAAATGGGCCTAGCAGGAGGGTCTCCTGGCTCTTTGAGCTGCGAGGAACAGGGCCTCGCCACTTACTAAGGCCATCTCTCATCAGCCTCAAGCCCCTGGAAGGCAGGGAGAGTGTTCTGTTCATTGGAGACTCCGAATCCCGCACAGCCCCAGCATGTAACAGGCATTCGAGAAACATCTGCTGAAGGGACGATGAAGGCTTTGACCAAGGCCAGCTGGGTGGGGTAGAACGTAGGTTTTCTGGGAAGCAGAAGGTGGTGGAAGTCTTGGTCCCAGGAGTAGTGCCTCATGTGTGGTGGGGGGATGGGGCAGGAGGGCTCATAACACGACTGCCATCGACCACAGGGGTCCAGCATCTCAGAGCGAACAAGGACTCTCAAGGTCCCGACTCAGAGCGTCACCGACGTCGAACCCGGTGGC
The DNA here is from genome assembly GCF_029215605.1 of Mirounga angustirostris. Taxonomy (NCBI): domain Eukaryota; kingdom Metazoa; phylum Chordata; class Mammalia; order Carnivora; family Phocidae; genus Mirounga; species Mirounga angustirostris. The sequence continues at coordinate 134,713,996 of NW_026991713.1, forward strand.
GTTTCTGTGTATGCATTTCTACATTTGTATGAGGAAGAGAACGGACAGCTCCTGACCTCATCTCTGAAGGAATATGGAGGTGACCCAAAGCACCTCACCCAGGACCAAGCGTTGCATGCCCGGAGGAGGCCAAATCTGGTGACTTGGAGAAGGGAAGGGACAGCCCTAGGAAAGGAGCCTTGATCAGGACGAGGAAAGGAGCCTTGATCAGGACGAGGAAAGGGCAGAGGGAGTGGGTGTGGTGTGGCCCAAGGGAACCCCATGGGAAGTCTAAGAGCAAAGGAAGGAGGGATTGGGGAGTGCTCAGTTCTGAGATTTCCCCCCGTGGGGTGCTCGAGGGTGGGCCATGGGAGAGCTCACACGAGGTGGGGCATGAGCCCAGCATAGGGTCTGCCCCGGGGGCCTGACATCCCACCCCTTAACTTCCCCTGAGCCCTACACTTCCTTTGCATCGAGCTTACTCTGAGTTCTTGGCAAAGAAGGGGTAGAAGCCGTTGCGAAGACGCCCACAGAGATCAGCATCTGCACTGTCCATGTGCACCGGGTGGCACCAGAAAGCTGTCCCTCTGCCTGCCGGAGCCTGGCGCGTCTCTATGGGCAGCTCTGGGGAGCAGTGGCTTTGGCTCCCTGAGAAGTCGGGGTCTCAGCAGCACCTGACCCCCAGACCTGACAGGGCAGAGGACCCTGTGAAGGAGGGCACTGCGCGGGCGCTGTTTCCATACTGGGATGGAGATGGCAGATGCATGACGTGGGGAGGGCTGGGTGGGGCCCTTCATGTGGGCCCCGTGCTGCTCGGTCCACCGCCCCAACTCCTTTCCAGAATCAAACAGGGAGTTGCAAAACTATGGCCTCTGTCTCCCATCTATGTATCTATCATCTATCTATTATCTATCAATCATCTATCATCTATTATCTTTCTATTATCTGTGTATCTGTCTGTCTGTCTGTCTAGTATACCTGGAGGAAGGAATTTCAAATGTATCATAGGGAAAATGCTATGTAGCTTGGGGAAACAAACACACAAAATGACCATGAACGCAAATACTGAGAACTGGTTCACGACACTTTAGTTCTCAAAGGTGTTTAATGGTAAATGATGACAGCTTGGAATACACTCAAGAAAGGGACATGGGCCAGTATAAAGGCAGCATGTATGTGCAAGAAAAAAAAGAGAGTAATGTGTAAAAAAGCCAGACATCTGCTCTCTGATCGTGCATGGAATAGAGTCAGGCCGGAGAGTGCAGCCCATGTGCTGGGAGGGGCAGGGGGAGAGGGAGCAGAGCTCCTGCAGGAAAGTAGAAGGTTACTAACACTGCAGTTAGAGGGGGTGGGGTGGAGAGGAAGCTCTGCTCTTTTTTCAAGATTCAAGATGGGGTGGCTGGGTGATAGACACTGGGGAGGGTATGTGCTATGGTGAGTGCTGTGAATTGTGCAAGACTGTTGAATCTCAGATCTGTACCTCTGAAACAAATAATGCAATATATGTTAAGAAAAAAAAGAAGAAGAAGGAGATAGCAGGAAGGGAAGAATGAAGGGGGGGAAATCGGAGGGGGAGATGAACCATGAGAAACGATGGACTCTGAAAAACAAACTGAGGGTTCTAGAGGGGAGCGGGGTAGGAGGATGGGTTGGCCCGGTAATGGGTATTAAAGAGGGCATGTTCTGCATGGAGCACTGGGTGTTATGCATAAACAATGAATCATGGAACACTACATCAAAAACTAATGATGCAATGTATGGTGATTAACATAACAATAAAAATTAAAAAAAAAGATGCGAGAAAGTAGTCAGATATCCTAAAAAAAATGTGAAGAAAGCTCTTAAGGGAAGAGTTAAAGTCTAGAGATCTTTAAAAAACAAATCATTGTTGGGGATGCCTGAGCGTCTGCCTTCGGCTCAGGTCATGATCCCAGGGTCCTAGGATGGAGCCCTGCGTCTGGCTCCTTGCTCAGTGGGGAGCCTGCTTCTCCCTCGGCTCCTCCCCCTGCTCGTGTTGTCTCCTTCTCTCTGACAAATAAATAAATAAAATCTTAAAAAAACCCCACACAAATCATTGTTCCACGTGTTAATGGGGAGCACAGACATTAAAACACACAGATGAAGAACCTGGAATAAAAGTAGGGGGAAATATTAAAGCCCCAATAAAGAGACGGGCATAGCCACAGATGAGGTTACCGAGGGATAGAGAAAGTCAAGCAAGAACCAGGGCAGCTTGTCCCAGAACATTCCAGAGAACAGGAGGATAATGGTGGACTTGGGTAAATACAGTTTAGCGGAGGTGATGCTGAAGGCTGACTGCAAATGAGGACTTCTCGAGAAATCGTTTCCAAGGATTTCACAAAAGTGCACAGAGGATCTGCTACGTACCAAGCACATTAGCTGGGTTATCCTATTTAAAATGCAAAACTGGGGCACCTGGGTGACTCGGTCGGTTAAGTGTCCAACTCTTGATTTCCGTTCAGGTCATCGATCTCAGGGTCGTGGGATGGAGTCCCGCATCAGGCTCTGCTCCGGGTGTGGAGTCTGCTTGAGATTCTCTCTCCTTCTCACTCTCAAAAAAAACCCCCAAACAACAACAACAACAACAAAACCCCCCAGAGATATAGATATATATATATACACACATATATAATATATAATATATAATATGATATAATAATATAATAATATAATAATATAATTATATATATATATATATATATATATATATATATATATATGCAAAGCTGACTGCCATCAGGTAAGGGGGCTGCCGAAGCCAGGCAGCTGGTGGGAGGCAGGGCACCCACTGAGCCGCTACCTCCTTCTGGAACATCCTGCGGCCTTCCCCACCTTCCTGCCCTGTGCACCCGGGGCGCGGCTGCCTGGGGGAGCCCTGACTGCCGGCTCTGCCGGGCCACGACGGTTGCTCGAGCCCGTGTGGCTGCCCTCAGTGGAGTAGGAGGGCAGCTGAAGGCCTGAGACACGGGGACAGGCACCCCCGAGGAAGGGAACCTGCGTTCCAGGTCCCGGCTCTGCCGCGAATGAGTTGTGCGCCGTGTCTGAGCCTCACTCGCTTCATCTGTAAGAGAGGAACCATCCCCTGGGCGACTACAGGGGTCACACATCGGAGCCCTTGGCAGGTGAGCCAGTGTGGCACGGTCAGACGGGGCGGTGGCCACCTGGTGTGATGGAGCCCTGCGAGATACCCCGTCACCAAGGGCGGTGGGAATACCGGGGGCCCGGGGGATGAGAGGCCCACCTCTCCCTGCTGAAACTGGCCCATCAGGGACCGTCCCCTAGGGGATGACGGAGCCTTTCCGGGCAGGGGTCACGGGGAGCCACCCCCTCCCCCAGGGGTGTGTCACCGTGGCCCTGCCCGGGTTGGGCAACGAGCTTGCCGGGTGGGGGTGGGGCGGGTCCTGCTCACCCGGTTCCAAGCTCTGACCTGGTTTAAGCCGCTGCCCTCCGTCTGTGCCCCGCCAGAGCTCCCAGGACAGGCACGAAGGGGACCGAGTCCCCGTCCTCAGTTTCGTGAGGCTCAGGGTCCCGCGGCCACAGGCAGCACCCTGCGTCCCGCCCTGAAAATATGAAAGGTCCTCGTGCCAGGGTTGGCCTGCAAACAGGGGCGAGGGGGGCATGGGGGCAGGCCGGCCACAGGCCTCAGTCCTGCGGGAAGGAACTGTGTGTGGGAGCAAAATAAACCTGCTTGTGCCCATCTTCCTGGCTGTTCCCAGTCTGTGCTTGCTGGAAAACTGACTTATCTCTGAGGCCTACTCTCTCCCAGAACTCAGTCCATGGCCCGCACCCCATGGCCTGGTCCCCAACCACGCCTCGGATACATCATGTCAGCTGCCAAACAGGCCAACAGAGCACATCTAGGATGTCCGCCCATGCCGCCGTCTGCAGAGGTCGGACAGACAGACGTTTGTATTTCCTGAAGCCAAGCGTGGGGATCCCTGGTCTTAGGGAATGTGACACATGACGTTGCCTTCGACTACACTATTACGGCTTGGGGGGGTCAAATATCTTCCCCCATGCCTGCTCAGGACCCAATATTCTACACTTTGCTCCTTGAAGGGGCCAAGAGTCTCCCTAACTGTGATTATTTAACACAGAGCCGACTTCCCCGACTTGCTAAAGGCTTCCCAGGTGACACTCAGTGACACCAAATTTGCAACTTGGAAAAAAAAAAATTCAACACCTGATCAAGTCCTGGGCAAATTTGAGAAGCTGCCAAGACAGTCCCTCAGACAGTCCCTGGGTCTAAGAGGAAGGGGAGAGAGAACCCCACAGAGGGGCCCACACACGCCCCGAGGATGCAGGTGGGGGTGCCCAGGCCTCCTCCGGGGCGGAAACCCAGGATTTTAAATTTGATTCCGCCAAGTGTGACTTTCTTAATTCCCTTCTTAGAAATGAAACCTTTGTGAGGTCTTGGATTGTGAAGAAAATAAATGAGTCATTCCAGAAACAGGAGCGGAATAAACGTCCTTTCAAGCGATGGCTGATCTCTTACACACACACACACGCACACACACTGACCACCTCTTTCATCTGTTCCTTCTCTTGCTAGTTGCCCGCTTTCCTGCATCTCGGCACCTCCCCACCGTTAATGGCCCAGACCTGTGATCGTGCTCCTATAATCCCAGGACGGCTTTGCCTACGCGACATGTTGCCAGATTTCTCAGACGAACCAAGGCGGCCACACTCGCCCTCTTCACAAGCAGCCTGGGCCGATACACATCTCTTCGTGTCCTCTCTGGTAATAGAGCGTCCAGTGAACATTTGCCAGCCAGATTGAGGATAAAATGATACCTCATCATCAATTTAAATCGTATGTCTCCGTCTCCTGCCCAATTGTAGAGTTTCTCAGTGTTGGCCATTTGGGTTTGCTTTTCTGTGAGCTGGCTTCACACACAGCTAGCCTGTTTCTATTTTATTATGTGTGTTTTCTTTAAATTAAGAGCTGACTTCATTCATACATAAAATCATTGGTCTACCGATCATTTCCTCCCAGGTCTGTCTCTTTTTTTTTTTTTAGCTTAAACAATATAGAATTTTTTTTTTTTTTACAATATAGAATTTTATTTCATAAATATGAAGGAAGTCCACAGGAGAGCAGTCTGATGTGACAAGGCATCTTCAGAACATTCGGGACCCAGGGCTCTCTAGCTCTGTCTGTACTTCTTTACCACCTCCTGACCCAAGGCGGCGGGGCAAAGGCCTCGCTTCAAACTCGAATTCTGCCCAGCAGAATTCTGGAAAACAGTGGAGAAAGTCAATCTCCTCTCTTCCCAGAGGCTGCCCACAATTCGTTTGCTTACATCGTTTTGGCCAGAAACTATTCACATAATTATACTAGAGCAAGGGAAGTTGGACATTTATTCTTGGACGTCTCCAGATGGCCACGTTTCCTGGGAGAAATGTGAGTTTCATGGTGTTCGTATTACTTTTAGGGAAGAACAGCTGTCAGTGTGAACAGCTTTGTCTTTGCCACGAAATCCCAAAGAAGCGGTTTGCGTTCTCAGCACGACTGAGGCTTCAAGTGAGATATTTAATCTCTTCTTCTAAGTTCTGACACTAAAAATATATTAACAGAAGAGACGCCAACTCTTCTTCCTTGACAGTCACTTTTTGTCACTCACAGAACAGCGCGTTTTTGACGTCGTCAGTATTATTTTTAACATCGTCTTTCATAACTTCGGCGTTTCCAGAATTATTTAAATGTATTTCTGCCATCCCGCCTCTGACTTGGGCCCACCGCACCCCTCCCTGTCTGCTGGCATTTCGTCAGCTAGATCTAAACTCCCTGAAGGCTGCCTGTGTTCACGGCCGTTAACATGAGGGCAATAGCACGCTGTTTATGTTCTCCTGTGATAGGTGGATTATTTCTCTGTGTCCTGGTGCTTCTGACAAAATGGTGAAGAAGCCATAATTAGCTTCTGGCAACCTCTCCGTTTTGGGGGTCCCTTCTTCCCTCTCTTGTTACCACCTGTCTCTCCAGGGACCTAGAGACCCTGCTCTTCCCACCTCATATCCTGGCACCCCACTGTCCCCCCAGACTCCCCCCCAAGCCCTAGCAGCTGTGCGCCCCCTTCCTACCACACCCTGGTTCTGCACCTGCCCCCAGAGATCCCAAAAGCCAGTCCCTGGTCTGGTGCCTGACCGTGATGGAGCGTTCACCTACCCACCGAGAGAGGAGTTCATATAAACTTGCCAACTGTTTTTTCTCTAGAAGGTCCATTCTTAATTCTTCAGTGGGTGGTGGGTAAAGGAAAAGGTCATTTTTAAAAATGCCCTTACCCGGGCAAGATAAAATGTGGGCAGTCATGTAGTTTCAGTTGTGAGTGTGGATGTGTGTGTGTTCAAGCCAGCAAAGGAGAGCAAGCAAGGTACATCCAATATTATCAGGTTCTGTGGGGCAGGAGGTTGTCACAAACACTCTGGAATGTTCTGCTCGGCAACACAGGACCTTATGACCCACTTCGTGTGGGCATTTCCACAGTGGGGAGGGCATGTTTGTACAGAGACCCTATTACCCTCTTGCCTGGCTCTCCTCAGGGCAAACGGAAAGGTGGAGGAGTGGAGGGACGGTGCAAAACTGTTGTGAGCTCTCCCAGGGAACCCCAGTGGGCAGGGAGGGGGATCCCGCGGCCAGCACTTTGGGAGTGCTGTGACCTAATTCACTCCCTCTGAGCAGTGCATCGGATGCATGGGTGCACCCCAGTCACTCCTCTGGTCTGCAGCCATGTCTTGGGGCTGCCCCTCCCTCATTTCTTGCCAGATGGATGGACCCAGCAGCGCCTGGAGCAGAGATGGGGGACGGTGCTGAGGCAGGTGCATCTGCGGGAATGAATACCTGCTCTGAGCCAGTGTTCAGGCAACAGCAACCCTGAGGCTTTAGGACCTCGTCCCGAACCTAGAGATCTAGTAGAAGCATCAGGCACCGCCATCAGAGCAACTCATTTATTACTGCTTTTTAAATTTTTTTTTAAGATTTTATTTTTATTTATTTGTCAGAAAGAGAGAGAGAGAGAAAGGGAACACAAGCAGGGGGAGTGGGAGAGGGAGAAGCAGGCTTCCCGCTGAGCAGGGAGCCCAATGCGGGGCTCGATCCCAGGACCCTGGGATCATGACCTGAGCCGAAGCCAGATGCTCAATGACTGAGCCACCCAGGTGCTCATTTTTTTTTTTTTTTTAGAGAGAGAGAGAGAGAGCATGCGCGCCAGCAAGGGAGGAACAGAGGGAGAGGGAGAGAGAGAATCTGAAGCAGACTCCACGCTGAGCGTAGAGCCTGACTCTGGGCTCAATCTCACAACCCTGAGATTGTGACCTGAGCCGAAACCAAGAGTCGGACGCTTAACCGACTGAGCCACCCAGATGCCCTGATTTATGACTGTTTTTACATTAAAGTTGCTGATTTACAATTTGGCCAACTCTTTTTTTCCCTGACAACTTTGGTTCTACCTTGTTACGTCAGTACGAGCCGTGAAATGAAGCCTGGGACCATGGAGTGTAACGCCGACTGCAGACGGGGGTGGGGAGCATCAGCTGCAGGAACTGCAGCAAACTCGGACCGTCCAGGGCATGGCACACACACCTGCTCCCATCCCCACGGGCAGGGCTACGCCACGACAAGACCAACGGTCCCATTTCTCACCTCTCACCACTGGAGCTACGGTCCACCTCACTTTGTCCGGAACGGAGGGGAACAGAACAGATGATGCGTCTTAGAAAGATTTCCAGCACAGATGGTTAAAGTTAAAATGCTTGGTGTTTGAAGGGATACAGTTCCGTTCTCTGGAAAAATACCCTACTCAAAGTATTTCTCGCGCAAAGTCCCAGATAGCAAGAACGTCACTGTCACTGAGGCTGCCTATGTGGGTGGACGGCGCGTGGGGAGCAATGTGCGTCCTGCCAAGCTCCCAGGTGTGTCACTGAAAAAAAAGAGCGGGAAGGACGGCTCTTGCCAACCTCCTGGCAAGTCTGGGCAAACTGTGGGCACTGACGACACAGCAGCCCCCTCCAACAAGCAGTGCTGAGTGCAAAGCGATCGGACTCCAACCCCGCTCCCGTGAACACAAGGCCCACGACGGCAGGGCCTCTGCCCTTTTCCAGGTGACCCGCTGGGAGCCCAAGAATCACGCCTTTGCTTGGACAAGGATCTAAAATGGAAAGACGAGGAGCACCCGGGTGGCTCAGTGGGTTAAATGTCTGACTCTTGATTTCAGCTCAGGTCATGATCTCAGGGTTGTGGGGTCGAGCCCCGTGTCGGGCTCCACGCTCTGCTTGAAATTCTCTCTCCTCTCTCTGTGCCCCTCCTTCCTGCACACGCGCTCTCTCTCTTTCTCTTTCTCTAAAATAAATATATAAATCTTTTTTAAAAAGTAAGAATAAAATGGAAAGGTGATCCCCGACTTCTGAGCCTTCAACATGTTTCCTGTGGAATGATGGTCACCTCCCAAACTCACTCAACACCCGGGAGCACCTGCTCCATGGCAGGCACTAGGAGCGGGAACGCTGAGCAAGACGGACACTGTCTCTAGCATCGGTGAGACCAGGTGTTCGCTCGGCCTGGGACTTCCTGAGAACTGGGAACAGCCACCCTGGCTCTGCTTCCAGGCTGTCTGTCCTTTGACCTGCAAGCAGATGCCTGCAGGAACCCGAAGCCTGAGGAGGTGCCCCGCAGAGAGCTGGCGGCTGGGTGAGGGGAGGATGGCAGCCGAGCTCCTGTTGACCCTGTGCCTGAGCCGTCTGGAGCTAGCGCCTTTCCTGCAGCCACGTCGGTCCCCACCCTCGTAAGGCAGGGATGGTGTTCTCTCTATGGTGAAGTCACCTGCCTCAGGCTACACGGCCTGTGACTTGGGAGGCCAGGGCAACGCCCCACAGCTGCCCGGTTCCAAGGCCGCATTGCTCCACGGAGTGTGACTTGTGTTTCGGGTTCTGGGCACAGCAGGGACTCGGGGGGGGCCCCCCTGCCGGCAGCACAGTGGCTCACCATTTCTCCTGCTCACGACTCACAGAAGGCCGGAGCAAGGGCGGGTTCTGGGAGCTGGCTCTGGAAGCTCCGTGTGCAGACAGCCTCACGCGGACACACAGGGGTCCCCCTACAGCAGCTCCAGGCAAGCTGGGGGGAGGCGCCAACCCCAAAGACTGGCTCAGGTGGGAGAGACTAGCAGGTTCCCGCAAGTCTCAGGAGCCAGAGGAGGCCCCCAAACCTGTCTTACTGGTTTCTCACCAGTACTTGGCCCACAAAGCCAACAGAGAAGGGAGGGCTGAGTGTGTTCCTGTTCCTGGGGAAGCCCTGGGCTGGCTTCGCCCTCCGTTCTGAAGGCCTGAGCAGGAGGCCAGCCACCTTGCACGCCGGTGCCCAGCACACACACACTCACGCACACTCACGCACACTCATGCACACACATGCACGCACGAACACTCAGGGCTACTGCAGGAGCAGTGGGGAGTAAGGACTCCCTGGGGCAGCGGGGCCTGCTGCCTGTGGGGACGGCCTCTGGGACCCCTCCTGCCAGGGGTGCGGGGGGAGGCTGCTTCCTCCCTGTTGCCTCCTCAACCCAGGGCACCCTCTTTGCCTCCAGGACTGCAGCTGCTCTCACTGGGAGAAGTCCGAGTATCCCTGGCAGCAGGGTCAGGGAGATAAACTGAGAGGGGCCGGAGAGGGAGGGGGTCCTGGGCAGGAGAGCTGACCTCCGACAGGTGACCCCAGGAAGGCCCCCGGCTTTCTCCAGCCACACTGCTGGTCTCTGCTCTGCCTGGCCACATCCTCTCTGTTCTTGTTGGCTCAAGGGGCTCCTTTCTCAGCCAACCTGGGTCCGCCCGCCACTCAGCTGTGGTTCTTCTGTGCCCCTCGGTAGGCAGCCTTTCCTGGTCTCCCTCACACTCAGCTGGGGGGAGACAGACACCCCACAGGCTGATGTGGGGCATTCTTCTCACTTGTCTTCCTGTGCACGCTTCTTACTCGGCCACAGGGCTCAGCGGTGGGGCGCCGAGCAAGTGACCATCTCCCAGCCTCAGACTCATCTCTGATGGACACCCTTGTCCCAACACACAGGGAGCCCGGCGAGAGGTGCGGCCCCATGAGGACACACCTGTGGATGTGAGGTGACCCCAGCTCCCTCCTGCTCCTTCCAAAGAGATGGGCCGGGGCTCTACACCAGGGCTGCAGAGGAAGAAGGGGGCTTCATCAAGCTGGATTAGGTTTTGGCGATGCATGCCGTGTTGCTCCCCCCTTCCCAGCCCTGAGTTCAACTCTCAGACACCCCGTGGTGTTTGTTGGTCACTCGGGAGCAGCGATCCCTGACGCTGGCCCTGTGCAGCTGACTGGCCGCTTACCTGTTGCAGCAGGAGGCCGGGTGGGGAGGGTGAGGGAGGCATTTCCATATGGATTCATGCTCTGAGAAGAGAACACGCCGTATTAGAGAGGAAGCGGGGTCCAAAATGGCAGGCCGAGGGTGGGGATGTACTCACCAGAAATGTGGCTCCTTCCGCAGTTACTGGGTGCCCCTGGGCATAGGTCTGTCCCTCCCGAGACTCCATCTGTCCATGGGGAGAGTGAGCGACAATCTTTCTCACCTTCCGGTCCCCTGAGGATACTCGCTAGATGCTCTTTCTACATACAAGCCTCTGCCCTGTGCGGAACTGCGTTGTTGAGGCTGATGTCCAAGAGCTGACTAATGTGTCAGAGCCTTGGACTGTTTGATGTGACTAGAATCTCCAGGCAGACGAGTTTAGTTTATCAGTCCAATCAAGAAAGGTATAATAACAAAATTGAGACTGAGGTCCTCCTTTTCTTGAGTGTTGGTTCACATCAAACACAAACCAGCTTGCTACCAGAGATGAGGTTTATCTAGAATAATGATGCCTCCCGTTGACCAAAGATGCTTTGATCTTTGATCTCAAGTGCCCTGATCATATATGGCAGACGTATTATCCCATTTTATAGATGATGATATTGAGACCCAAGTTAAGCTTCCAAATCCGCAACGGAGCTAGAACCAAGAGGTTTAGTCTCCCGATAGCATCCGAAAAGTTCTTCATTGTTTATGATGCATCATCTAATACCAAGGGAAACTAAGAAAATGTTAAGCATCTTGGATTTTTAATCACAAGTCCTGCTAATAAGGTAAGAAGAAAATGTAAAATACAGATTTATATCTTCAAATATCCTTAAGAGCAGGTCTTCATTGTCAGGAGCCCCAACCATCCCGGGTCACATGAGGAAGCAGGAGCATTCCAGGTAGACCACGTTCTGCACATGATACCAGCTGTCGGTTTCACTGATGACTCAAGGCTTATTGAGGTCTCTGTACTATTCCAGTGCCAAGATGAAACAGCAATCCTTGGTCAAGACATCTTTGCAAAAGAGGTTAGACAACTGGAACATTTCCCTTTGTGTCTCTCTCTCCATCTGGGTCCCCTGACTCGGGGTGGGCTGGGGGGCAGGTGTTTGCCCGGCTGCACTCTAGGGAAGGTGAGACTCCTCAGTCTGTCTGAGGGGCTGAACCAGAGAGACCTGGAATTTATACAATTCCTTGGGAGAGTGAAGGAGTTCATTCCATACACAGAGGCACAGGTGGGTGGAAATCCTGGGAATGTGTAGGGACCAAGAGGAGATCTGCTTGAGAAAGACACCATAGAGACTCCGGTGCAAACGTCCCTTCAGAGGCTTGGGTCTCACTTGCTAAGGACTTGGGAATAGTCCCCAAGGGGTTGAGCTCTTGGTCTAAACTCTGCTACTCAGAGCAGTGGGCAGAGATGATTTCCTTCGAGAGAACGCAGGAGCCTGGGGCCCACGCACTCCCCAGCATCCCCACAGCTCTCAGGCACGACCTCACACTCCTCCTCTGTGTCCCCATGCAGAAGCTTGAACCTGACAATGGAATGGGATCAGAGGAATCACGGAGCTCGAGGAGAGGTATTCTGAGGGGACAGGAAGCCTTTTCCTCACCCCCCGAAATCACACTTGGAATATTCGTGTCATAAACAGCACCACCGGGGGGGGGCCAGGTTCTGTGTGCGCCCAGGCCCCTTGCTTGCTCGAGGCTGCAGGCAGTGGGCCACATCTTCCACCTATAGATCTGTCGACCGCCCTGGGCTGGGGATTTAATGATGCCCATGGGTCCACCCTGGTAGAATTCCATGCAGTTCTACCACATCCATCCCCACCGGTCTGCCCTGTGGGATGAGAGCTGGGCAGTAGACTGAAAGGAGCACAGACAGGAGGGCCGGACAGTCCCCCTCTCCTCCAGGACCTGCCGTGGCCACCGAGGGAGGCTCCCTTTCCCTTCCCGCCATGGTCTGTGTGAGAAGCTTCCAAGGTGGCTTGTATCTGCCATGGGGTCCTGGGGTAGCTGACAGGCCTCTGACGGCCCCCACGCTGGCTCCCCCCAGCTTCTCCTGGGCAGGCCCTGCCACTCCAATTCCGGCATTTCTGGTCTGCCGCTTGTCTGTCCCTCCCTGGGAGGAGGATTTTGCCCAAGGACATGCGGAGGGTGGAGAGCCTTTCCCCTCCCTCTGCTCCAATTGTAGAAAAGGAGGGGGTTCCCATCCCAGGGCAAGGCTGCCACGGGAGCTCTGCCCTCACACAGACTTGGCTGCCTGTCCCAGTCACTGGTCCCCAGCTCTGACGTGAGCCCTTTGAGCTGGTCGGCAGCTCCGTGACGGGTGTGAGTGACATGGCCAAGCAGCTGTCTGAAGAGCAGGTGGCCGAGTTCAAGGCGGCTTTCTCCAGATTTGACAAGAACGGCGATGGCACCATCAACACCCAGGAGCTGGGTGCCGTGATGCAGGCCCTGGGCAAGGATCTGTCGGAGGCCGAGCTGAAGGAGTTCATCGCCCAGGTGGACACGGATGGTGACGGTGTCATCAGCTTCCAGGAGTTCCTGGCAGAGGTGGTCAAGAGGATGAAGTCCTGGGGCAGTGAGCAGGACATGCAGGAGGTCTTCCGCACCTTCGACCTGGATGGCAACGGCCGCATCAGTGTGGACGAGCTCAAGCAGGCCATGGCCAAGCTGGGCCAGACGCTGTCCCAGGAGGAACTAGATGCCATGATCCAGGAGGCCGACACAGACAAGGATGGGCAGGTGGACTACAAGGAGTTCCTGCGCATCCTCTCCCAGAAGTGAGGCCTGGCCCTGGCCTGTCTCCTGCCTGACTCTGGTCCTCATGCCTTCTCGGGGCCCCTGCTTTTGTGGTGGGGACATCAAGGGGAAGTCTGGGTGGTGGATGGGAGATTACCTGTTGGTGGGAAAGCCTGGCCTCTCCTGGGCCTGGGTTCTGTGCTCTCTGTGCCCAGCGAGGCCTTAGAGCTGCTCCTGCAGAGAGATGGGGAGCCCCCTGCCTCACTGGGCGGTCGTGAGGAAACCCAAAACAATGTGGTGGTTGAAATAAAAGGAATGTGAACTCCAAGGTTGGTGTGTGCTGGTGCTTGAATGTTTGGTTGGAAAGTGGAAAATCAAAGGCTCCAGACGGTGGTATTTGGGTTTCTTTTGCACCTCTGCCCCTTTCCCTGTGCCCGAGTGGGAGAACCGACCTGGGTAGGCCAGACGGTTCTCCTCCAGCGTCTCCCGGATGCCTGAGGAGAACAGGTGCGGGACGGGTGTGTCGGGCTGGGAGAGGACACAAGAGGCACGTTTCTTTGGCTCGAGGTTCTGCCTGAGCTCCTGGGTCCAGACCGGAGGCTGGAGGCCAGAGCCTGGGACTGAGACACTCTCTACACCACAAACAAAGTTACCATCCTTTGCACCATCCTCGTCCTCTGCTGCCCCCAACCCCATTCAAACTGGGGTTTGTGGCATTGCAGTGTGGTTCCCCAAAATCAGACCCACTGGAGGCTGCTCGTCACAGTTTTCAAGGCTCCCTTCCTTGTCCTGGTTCTCAGAGATGGCTTAATCCAAGGTCACCCTGCACGGGAGGAAACCGAGGCCAAGGATGGTGTCGGATTGAAATCCCAGGGCTGTAGGGGAGGCAGAACAAGCCTGGGGCCTCAGGATTCGGAAAACACACATGGTTTTCCAGCATAGTCTTCAACCAGCTGTGCGGCCCTGGGTGTCCTGTGATGGTGGGCTTCTGCTTCCGCCTTCGTGAAATGAGTTTTTCTTTTGCTTTTGGCAGTGACTGACTTTATCTTTTCCTAGTTGTGCCAAGTCAGTGGTTCTCAGCTAAGGGTGGGGAGACAGAGCCAGCTTCCCTGGGGGGTTATTGCAAAATACCAGCACCCGCCCTTTCCCGCCTGCCCCTCATTCCGGCACGGGTGGAGGTGAGTGGCAGAGCCTGTCCAGCCAAACCCCAGTGTGGGGGGCAGGGCCAGGTCACCAAGGGGGGGCTGTGGCTCAGATGAGGTCTTTCTGTTTTCTTCTCTCCCATTTGACATCGTCGGTGGGTCATTCCAGTCTCCCATGACCCTCACACGCTGCTGTCTCCTTCTTCCCAGCCCTGTCCTCAGACTGAGTCCCCAAGTACGGCCAGGCCCCCTCCAAAGCCTAGCAGGTGTCAGACACAGCCTGGCAGCTCCTGCCCGGGGTTGAGGGCTGGGAGGCCCGGTGGGCTGGGCGGGGGGCGGGCTCTGAGGCAGGGAAGGAGTCTCATATCCCCTGAGGTTCTGAGGGAGGCAGGGGATGGGCCAGGGAGCAAGATGACAGAAGTGTGGGATCTGGGGGAGGTTCGGATGTGGCAATAAAGAGATGGGACAAAGGCAGCAAACAGACCTGGTGTGGTGAGGGAAGGAGTGGCAGAAATACTCTCTGGGTCCAGGACGGGGGGTGGTTCTCTCCAGAAAGTCCCTGTCCCCTTCCAGACGTAGTCACAGAGGTCTGAGTTTCTAAATGAGTGAGTCCTAAATGCCAAGCTGGCCCAAGGTGAAGGTTTCCAGGCTCTGTGTGGAAACAGGAAAAATAAAGAATTTTTCGACTAGCCTAAATGTATGCCGTGTTTAAAATTCTGAGAACACGCTCTGTCTGTATTTTCCATGTTAAATGTCCTTTCTTCCATGAAGCCACCGTGATGGCAGGGGATATTTTTGTGGGATTTTTTTTTCATGTTCTTACTCGGAAAAATGAAGAGTCCTTACAAAGTGCCCCAAATGAATGTGGGTATTTCACTGTCCCACAGCCCCAGACATCTGAGAACTGCTGCTGGAGTGGATGGAGTGTAAAGTCGATTTTCTTTCTTTAAAAAAAAACAAAACAAAAAAACACCTTTTCTTCCCTGACTTTGAAGAAATATGTGGCTCATGCATGGGAATAGTAAACTCCCACCGTCAACAGTGAGCGCACGTTCAGGACTGGTGTTTGCATGGGAGCAGGGGCCAAGGGGCCAGGAGGCCGTCCATTGACGCCTTCCTGTGGCACTCCGCAAGCTGGCTACAAGCTACGGGGCCGTTCTGATCTCCGTGTTTTCGTATGTCTATGGCGTGCTCTGCTCAACATCATGTACGCGGCACTAGAAAGATTGGAACTAGCAGAGGGAAGGGGAGAAATGAGGCCCTGGCAGCCCCGGGGGGCTAGGAGATGGGGCATCTGAGGCTGTTCACTCAGGAGCTGTTCCTGAAAAGGGTGTGCTGGGCCACAGGGCAGGAACAGAGCAGCAGAAACCTCTCTTTATCTGTTGCCCCAGGAGGACAAACGGGGAATCTGAGGGTCTGGGAAAGGAAGTGACTCACTTCAGGTCTCCAATGAGAGACAGATGTGTGTGGACTTTGAGGCTTCAGAGGCTGCCCCCTCCAGCAGTGCCTCATCCCCCACGCCCCCGCAGTCTTCCACCCTGAGACCCTGGTGGCCCTGCCCCAAGGAGGAAGGACCCCTTGGGCATGGGGGGTCTGGTGGAGAGAGTTGGTCAGGAGCCACAGGGTGGAGAATCTTCTGGAAGGCAACAATCCTAGTGACCTTCTCGCTGCACCTGGCACCTGGGAGATAAACAGAAACAGCCTCAGCAGTGACTCCAAATCTCCTGGAGGACTTTGGAGGGTGGGGTCCAAGTTCGGGAAGCTACCCTGCCCCAATCTAGAGCTCTGGGGAGGACTGGAAGGAGCGCGAGAAGCGTCCCCAGAGCCAACACAGCTCGAGGTGACTTCAGGGAAAGTCAGTTCTCTGAAAATCAGTTTGCCAAGACTGATTCTGCCAATGGCCGATTTGCTGGTTATTTCCCAATTTACAAAAAAAAAAAAAAAAAAAAAATTGTAAAAACACTTTATGAGGATTACAGAGATTCATATTGGAAGAGACGGTTTAAGACCTTTTTGAGTATTTCTCTGGAGTTTTCCTCACCCGGTTGAAAGTTTTAGCTTTGTTGTGTTGTTCTGGCTTGGTCATTTATCTTAGTCAGTTCACCTGAACCTCTCACCCCACCACCCGACTAAGATGAACGTTCTCTGCGTTCTGTTCTTGGTTTGCTCTTGTGTTTGTTTTCGTCCATTGAGTCTATGATTTGGAGGAAGGAGAACGGAGTCACTTAGAGATGGAGTAGAGCAAGACTCCAGTGTCAAGGATCTTGTGGACTATAGATCAGGCAGGTCTCTCTCTTCTAACAGATTTTCAGTAGAGCCTGTTGCTTTAATTCACAGATGTATAAACTGGCTCAGTGAGACAGATTTTGCATGTGTTCTAGGTGTATTTGGTAAAGGCTCGGTGTCTGAAATAGGAATCACCCACGAAACTGACATTTAGCTGAGCAGAACTAAACTGATAAGTCTACTGGGGGAAACCAGCTTTGGTGAAAGCAAAACTAATCTGAACTGAAGCAAAATTCTCGCCAAATCCTTCAAGATATTAATCAGGACATTGATTTTAGATGAATTACTCTACTTCCAGTCAAAACAGATATTTCAAATTCCATGTACTAAGTAATACATTTTCTTCATTGAATTGCCCCTGGATTTTTAAAAATCCTAATTTATATCTATTTCTGGCAGGCATTTCTTTTAAGGTCCATATCAAAAGCCTGCTCCTTCAGGAAGCCTTCCAGAACAGGGTGGTGGATCCTCCACACACACATTGGAATGACTGACTTTCTCTTTGTGCCATTCTCATCCAAGTGCATCTTATATTATAGCTCCTTGTGAATAAGGGCTAGTCTTCTTCCTCAGAACCCCAAATAATAATATAAACTCATCCACATTCACAATGGATCGTGAACTCCTTGAGCGCAAGATGTGTGGACCCCAGGAGTGTGGCTGATCGATCGCAAACCCTCCCCGCATCGCTCTGGATGCTGGGTGACCGGGCGGGGTCCTTCCCCCACGAGGCCTCACCTCTACCCCCAAGCGATGGCTTCCATGGTGCCCACTGGATTGAGGGGGGGTCTCTGCAATGTCTACTCAACAGGAAGAGAGAAGACCCGGAGTGACTGAGCGAGAGGGCACCTCTCTGCTGCCCCATCCTCTATGCACAGGATATAAAATTCCAGCAGTCCTGGATTAGCCAGGGTGACCCAGAGACACAGCACCGATGGGACGTGTAGAGGGTTGTAAGAGGAGCTTTATTATAGGAATTGGCTCACGTGATTATGGTGGCCCAGAAGTCCCACAATCCACGGGGTCATTCAGCCTGAGTCCAGAAGCCCAAGATCCAGGGGGGCCCATGTCCCAGCTCAAGAGCAGGGAGCAAATTCACCCTTCTTCCACGTTTTTGTTCTATCCGAGCCCTGGATGGGCTGGTTGGTGCCCCCCACACTGGGGAGGGCCACCTGCTTTCACCAACTCCCCTCATACACACCCAGAAACAACATTTTACCAGCCATCTGGGTGTCCCTCGGTCCAGCCAAGTTACCAAAAACAAACCGTCACAAGCTCACTCGCTCCCGGTATGGAAACAGGGAGGGTCCAGGCCATGTATGTCATAGGACAGAGATGTAGATGTCAGGCCATTGTACCAGTTTTTAGGATTTCAGATCAATGCTCTTCACAGGGCACCATCCCCTCTGCCACCCAGGGTACAGGGCTTGTATGGTCCCGATTCTCAGGAAAAAAATCTAGATAGGACACCTCATCCCATTTTTCTCTGTAAACTAGTCCAGGTTTGAGTTTGAGGGTCCACAGTGAGGCTGCCATACCCCTCATTCACTGGGACTGCTCGGTTACCCTCTGAGGGAGCAGAGCCGGCCTCTCCCAGCCACCACCCACCCACACAGGAGCTCCCCTGCTCCTCCTGCCCTTCTCTCTGGTTTTACTCTATCTGGGAAAGCACCCAGACGTTCCATTCTGCAAGCTCCTTCTTGCTCATCTACACTTGTTTACCATCTTAGGGTGCTCTCATCTACTGCAGATGGCCCTCATGCCCAAGGCACTGGCACCCGCTTTGCATCTCACCTCTACTGGTCCAGCCTGTGCCTGCCCTTTTTTTTTTTTTTTAATTGTATTTATTTATTTGACACACAGAGAGAGAACACAAGGAGGGGGAGCGGTAGGCAGAGGGAGAGGGAGAAGCAGGCTCCCTGCTGAGCAAGGAGCCCGAAATCATGACCTGAGCTGAAGGTAGACGCTTAACCAACTGAGCCACCCAGGCGCCCCTGCACCTGCCCTTTGCTGAAACCCAGCAATTCCTCCCTCAACCAAACGATTGATGTACCCGAGAGCTGCTGAAAAAGGCCATGCATGGATCCCCCAGTGTTCTGACCTCCAGATGGTCTGAGGAGACCCTGATGTTCAGACCCCTCAGTTGGTCTGGGGGGCCCTGATGATCTGACCCCCAATTGGTCCAGGGGTCCTCCAGTGTTCTGACCCTGCAGTTGGTCTGGGGACACCCTGATGTTCTGACCCTCAGGGGCCCCCCCAGTGTTCTGACCCCTCAGTTGGTCTGGGGGACCCTGGTGTTCTGACCCTCCAGTTGGTCTGAGGGGACCTGATGTTTTGACCCCACAGTTGGCCTGGGGAGACCCTGATGTTTTGACCCCCAGTTGGTCGGGGGAGACCCTGATGATCTGACCCTCCAGTTGGCGTAGGGGCTCCCCAATGTTCTGACCTCCCCAACTGGTCTGGCAGACCCTGATGTTCTGACCCCCCTGTTGGTGCAGGACCTCAGGCTTGACCAACTATTTTACGCTCCCAAGTGCTTATGTGGCGGAGATTGAGAAGCCAAGAGTAACTGCTCCAGCCTGTCCCTGGAAACCATGACTCTACCAGGTGCCCACACCCCCAACTCTTCCTTTGCTCCACCGGGCAGATGGGCACGGCCTGTGGAGAGGAATCTGGGGGAGTAGGCACTCGTCTCTACAGGTCTCCACGGTGGGACGCTGCTGGTTGCACAAGTCAAGTCTGAGTCATTCTGTTTGGGAACAGATGGTGCTCTGCTTGGTGACCTGCCAGCCCCAATACCCACCCTGCCACCCAGAGGCGCAGGGTGCCAGGAACTTCACCAGTCTCCTGGAGGAGCCGTGTTTCCCTGCACCCAGAGCGTTCTGGTCGTGACAGCATGCTGGCGGCGGCAGTGATGTCCATCCCTCCGTCCATTCATTCATTCTGCAGTGTCCTCTTGAGCCACCCACCTTATTATGGGTCTGTGAGGACATGGAGGGAAATGTCACACCGGCCTCTGCCCTCTAAGGGAGGTGAGATGTAGGTGTGAACAACCACATGCAAAGACAGTGGGTGGCAGGTGCCTCATCAATGGATTCCAGTGTCATGAGCGTGCGCAGCGAAGGGTAGAGACTCAGAGGTGGTGTCGGGCTGGGCCTGGGAGGTGGGGGAAGCGTCCAACAGGTGGGAGAACGTTCTTGGCAGAGGAACTGTGAGACTAGAAGTGGGGACAGGGCGCCTGGGTGGCTCAGTTGGTTAAGCGACTGCCTTCGGCTTGGGTCGTGATCCTGGAGTCCCGGGATCGAGTCCCGCATCGGGCTCCCTGCTCAGTGGGGGGTCTGCTTCTCCCTCTGACCCTCCCCCCTCTCATGGGCTCTCTCTCTCTCATTCTCTCTCTCAAATAAATAAATAAAATCTTTAAAAAAAAAAAAAGAAGTGGGGACAGTGGGGACGTGCCATGCCCTTTGGGGGCATCCCACTGCCTGGGAGCCAGGGGAGACCCTGGAGCACCGTGACGGATGGCCTCGACTGTTAGGAGTTTGGAATTCCTTTCAAGTATCCCAGTGGAGGCATTTCCCAGCTCTGTGACCTTGGACAAGTCAGTTATAGCCTCTGCCTCAGTTTCCTTGTAAAATGGGGGGAAATAATATCTCTGTCGAGGTTGCTGTGAGGCCTAAGTGAGTCATGTGGAGAGAGGGCCAGCAGCGGAGTCCAGAACAGCTTGTTTTAGATAAGTAGCATAATCCACGCATTATTAGTGCATTGGTTTTTTTCCAGAAGATCAAATGGAGACTTGCTGAAGGTTTTTAATCAGAGGAGGTATACGGTCACATCGGTGCTCTTGGAAGGTTATTTCTCAGTGGCATGCAGGATAAACCAGAGCGGGGGTGCCAGGGTCCCCGAGGAGGCTAATTTGACACGCTGAGCCTGAGCTGATAAGGGAAGGGGGCAGGAGGGCAGAGGGGAGCCCCGGCTGCTGGTGAACTGCAGAGCAAGGGCAGGGCTTCGGGTGGGGCTGACTCTGTGTCCACCTGAGCCTTAGGGAAGTCTGGGGCAGGGAGGAGGGGGCCGGCAGGGAGAAGGCTGTGCGCTCAGCCACACCAGGGCGGGACCGTGCCTGGACCACGCCGGCTCAGGAGCTACCCCTGTTCTTGCTGCTGTCGGAGGACCAAGTACCGTTGGACGCGTGAGGCCTCTTGCCATGCCAAATGGCGAAAACACATTCAGTTCTCAGAATCCTGGAGCCACAGGGAGCCTGAGAGCCTCAGGCTCTGGTAGGAACAGGGCAGAGTGCACTGCTTATCAAAGTCCTGGGGCCTGCCCAGCCTCCAGAAATG
Organism: Mirounga angustirostris; assembly: GCF_029215605.1. Lineage (NCBI taxonomy): Eukaryota > Metazoa > Chordata > Mammalia > Carnivora > Phocidae > Mirounga > Mirounga angustirostris. The sequence continues at coordinate 134,734,834 of NW_026991713.1, forward strand.
GAGGGGACAAAAGCTCAGGACCCCCTCCAGCCAGTTCTGTGGGGGCCAAGAGGTGGAAGTGTCCCCAGGGCTTTCTGTCCACACACCTCCCTGCAGGAGAGGGCCTTACCCTGATAAGGAAAGTCTGTGTCCTAAGATGGCCGACCGAGCCGGCGGGAGAGCCCCAGTCCTCGCCATGGGGCTCTTCCGGGTTCCTCTCCCTGCCCCGCTTCGCGCACGCGCCAAGAGTGCCCAGTATGCGGAAGTAGATGTGTATAAATTGCCCCCCTTTGTTTGTGCTCGGGGCTCAGACCTTTGGAGACCACTCTCCTCTGAGCCCGCCGGTGTTAAATAAACCTGTCCTCCAAGATCTCCGGGTGCCGCTTGGTTCTTCCGTTGGGCGATCCAGTCCAGGTTCTGTAACAACCCCAACCCCAAAATGCTCAGTTGTGGGGAGGGGGACTTCTGGGCTACTTCAGGCACCTGTCCCAGGAGCAGGGGGAGGAGGGGAGCAGGAGGGGAGGGAAAGGAGGCATGCACGTGGAACTGGGGCCACTCCCGGAGCCCGCTCTCGTGGGGACGGCTGTGTAAGAGGCTCTGTGATTCCTTCCTCCTCTGTCTCCCTCCTCTTGGCTCTTCTTTCAACAAACTTGTGTAGCGCATGATTATTCCAGGCACAATGGTAGGTGTTGGTGATCAAGAAAATGCCCACCTTGACAGCACTCTCCATTGGGGACAGGGACACAGGCAGGAGTGCCCACTGGGGGACTTGTCACGACATGGGTCTTGGGACTGACCCTGCCACACGGGGATAGAGGCCGCCAGACAGGACATCTCAGCTGGGCCTTGCTGCTGGCCCCTGGGTGGCCTTGTAGACCCCTGGGGGGTGGGTACTCGGGGCTCAGGGCAGAGCTCTGGGTTCGCTGGGGATGGCTGCAGAGTACCCCGCTTCAGTCACCTTCTCTGCCTGTCTTTCTGCTTGGAGGCAGATCCACGCCTTTGAGAAGGGCCCTCCGCGGCCAGACTGCTTGCCTGCAGGGAGAAGGATGGGCTGCCGGAATGGCCACATAATCCTCTCTTCTCTGTGCCATTGGAATTCTGGAATTTTTCTCTGTAAGGATGAACCTCCTTCCCTGTGACATTACCTTGGGTGCCACCCCCCTTCCGTTGCTGGCCCCGAGAAAGGAGCCGGGGCAGCGTGGTGGGTGGGGGCCAAGACAGCGGGGCACTGGGGGGCATCAGGGACAGGCTACGAGGAAGGCAGTCTGCTGCGGCCTTAGGGACTTGGCTTCAGCTGTTCTTCTTGTCACTGGGGTCTCAGCATAAACGTCAGCCCCTTGGAGAGGCCACCTGGCCACTGGTCATGCCTCATCGTGGGACCGGCTTCGACTCTGAAGAGCACCACCATCTGATACTCTCTCCATCCCGCTCAACCAGATCATGAGCTTCACAACGGCTGGACTCTGTCTGTCTTGCTCATTGTTGGTCTCCCAGCCCTGGATTCAATTTTGTAGGAAGGAGGAGCATGCAGATGGCCATCCTTTTCAGCTCTGGGCACCTCCCTTTTAAACGAAGGGGTGGAGACAGGCTGGGACTCGTCCAGAGAAGAATGACCTAGAAGACCCCGCGCGCGGGCATGTTTGCCGCGGAGGCTGCAGGGGGCTGCTGGACCTGGAGTAGCCCCTGCTGAATCCCTGAGGAGCATCTCCCCCAGGCCAGGGACTCAGACCTGCTCCAAGTGGCCCCAGGGCTAAACTCAGGGCTGGGAGTGGGGGTTGCAGGGGCTGGCCTGTGGCTCAGCTGGACAGTGCTCCTCCAAGTGGGGCTTCCCCAGGCTACGCTGTTGCTCGCGAGGTGGTGGGTGGAAGCATTTGGGCAGATGCTGGGAAGACTTTGGGAAGGGGCTGTGGAGGGGATTCCTCCATCCTCCCGAGGGCTTGGCTGCGTGGATGGTTCTGCGGTTCAGTGGTTCCCTAACTTCCCAAGACGGGTCTAGAGATCCTTGTTTTATTGGAAGTAATGAGATGGACGGCAGGTCGGTGTCCTCCCCGCCATCCCCGCCCCCGCCCCCGCCCCGAAACTTAACAACCCCTGCCTTTTCCTCAGGGAAATAGACCCTGCAGCAGACGGGGGTGGGGGGCGCACGTGAAATGGGGCAAAGACTGGAGGGAGTCCTGGTGTCTCAGGCCACCCAGTTTGAGGTGATTTGTCACAGCCGTCCTAGGGAGGGCAAGCGGGTGGGTCAAAGCTGTCAGCTACTCACAGAGGCGTAGAGAAGGGGGTGCAGGGGCTCTTGTGGGCATCTTCAGTGCAGAGTGTGGTGCCGGTTCTGTGGCTACGCGGGGTCTGATGGGCTCCCCACATCATGATCAGCACCAACTGGGAAAACAAAAGAAGCGCTGGTCAGCAATCTCAGTTCGTGTGCTAAAAAACACAATTTGGGAATAAGGGCTCCTGGGTAGAAAAGGGTTTGGCTGGAGGCTCCTAAAAGCCCTCGGCCTGTGAGGCAGCTCGGAGGGCACACAGGGCTCCCCAGGCCTCGGGGGCGGCCAGCAGGGAGGACCTGGGAGAAGGGTGGGGACGTGGGCCCCCCATAGGGGCCCATCTGGAGCCCAGCCTCACCTGCTGCTTTCCCGGCAGACTGGGCGAGCCTTGGGGTAGAGCTGGCTGGTTTCAGGAAGGACTGGAGCAGCAGATGGCTGCTCAAGTCAGCAGTCAGCAGGGGCCGGCCCCGCTCTCCCCAGGCACTCTCCCCAGGCCAGGCTGGGATGGGGCAGGACGGGTGAGGTGGTGCTCCGCACGAGCACTGTGCTCTGTAACTGGGACTCAGTTGCCCTCTGGGGCTCCAGCAAAGATGAGGACTGGAGCCGTGGTCCTTGAGGGCAGAGAAGGCAGGAGAGTGCCTGCCACCCACCGCCAGGACAGGAGGCCTGGGAGGGACGTGTTTGTGCAGGGGAGGGACGGGCTGGGAGCCTCAAGGCGGAGGAGACCGGCCTTTAACAGACCAGACTTTCCTTCACCTCCCTGTGCTCTCTCCTTTTTCCCACACCAGGTGCTCCGGCCACCTTCACTGGTGGCCCTGGAGAGCTCAGCTTTTGAGTTCTAGAAGGAACAGGCAGTCCACGTAGCGAGCCTTGACACCAACCGTGCGTGGGGTGGGCAGCAGTGGGGAAGGGAGGGATGCTGACCTTGGCACTGACCTTGGGTTTGATCTTGGGCACGGTCTCTTGGCCCTGGGTTTTCTGTTTGCAAATCAGGGGGTAGTGATGCCTCTTTCTCTGCAGATTCGGTCAAGTTGTTGTGAGCATGGACACCACTTTGGACCTGCTAACCTTCGGAGCAGGGGCAGTTTTAAGAGACCAGGGCGCGTATGCGTCTTCCTCAGGCTTGGGGGTCCCTGCAGGGCTGGTCAGAGCCCACGGGCTGTGGGACCCGGGCCTGCCACGGTGACTTCTCTTTACTTCTACAGCTTTGGGTGGAGCTTGAACCGTCCACGGGGCTGCTCTGCTTCCTTCTCTGGGTTTTCCATGAGGCCGAAGGGGATTTCCTGTCAGGAACCACCATGGTATCTCTCAGGGCCAGTGGGGAGAAATGTTGGAAGCAGAGCCCGTTATCTCTCCCCAAACAATGCTGGTCCCTTGTTCTGTGCGCTGGCAAAAAAAAAAAAAGGGAAAAAAAAGTCTTTTCAGGCGTGCACTTTTAGGCCAGAGGATTGTATTTGTGCGTATGTTATGATTATCACAGGGGCTTACAGCAAACTGCTAGGAAGGAAAGTGGGGGGTGGGGGGGGGAGAAGCAGAAAAATAAATAATTCAACTGGTCGCTCTGAAAGAGACCCCAAAGATCTCTGAACTCACTGATGGTCAAAGTTTGGGTCCTGACCTCTGATGGTTCCTGAGATGACTTTAGGACATAAAATGACAAATATCACAAAGGTGAGAGCAGACCTCCCTTTAGTATCTAGGCAGGATTTGTTAATATAATTTTGTTTTCAGAACGCTGATTGTTACTGTTTCCTCCTATTTGTAGCAAAGGAAGCTGGTTTTCTATTTAATAATCAGGATCTTTTAGAATAAATACAGATCTTTTAGAATAAAGGGATCTTTTAGAATAAATACAGAACCTGCCGATGGAAACATATCCAGCAGAGAAGCATGCAAACAACGCCAGCTCATGTTGGTGACTCTCAGAGCAGAGACCCTCTGGAAATACAGGCCCCCCGCCCTCGTACATGGAGGATGGGACCCAGGCCACAGAGCGCTGGGCCTGACTGGGGTCCCCGAGGATACGGGCACAGGTGTGGGTGGGGGACATGAAGTAGAAAGAGCAGGGGAGACGGGGAGAGGATATCACCTGCAAAGATGCCCAGGGAGAAGCGAGGGCTCAGGACCCAAGCCGGAGGCCAAAATCTGGCCACCGCCACGGAGGGGACCTTGTAAAGACACAGCTTCAAAAAAATCTGATTCGTTTCATCAGAGGTTTTGAAAAATTCCTGGAGGCCTCAACACTTTTGTTTTTGCTCATCAAGAAAAGCCCCAGAGCCACTTTTGGTCTCGGGACCGGTGGCTGTCCTCGTGCCCGGTGCCCGGCAGGCAGAGCCCCGGGAAGCCGAGAACACTCGTGTGCGTCCAGCCCAGGAGCACCAGAGAACGAACATGTGCTCCAGTGAGGTCAGGACGGATGCACGTCCAGCCCGGGCTCCCAGGACGGACGGACCTGTGGCAGACACGCTCGGGCTCTGCAGTCAGGGCTTCCGGCCAATCACTTCTGGAAGCTTCCGGCATACAGGGCAGTGCAGACAGGTGCCAGGGGGGCGCGCTGTGCCCACGATCGCCCTCCAGGGCGGCCCTGTCTGCGTCTTGTCCTCCTGCGGGCCTCCCAGCACACACACAAGCTCGGCTTTCCGAGGCTGGCCGTCCACACCGGACCAGAGCAGCCCTCCTCTGGAGCCTGGAGCAGTACAAGGACCTCTCTTTCCTATCATCCCAGGTGGTGGCCATCCTGCCCAGGCTGGGGGTGAGGTGGGAAGGTGCATGGTGGAGTCTGGGGGTCCCCCAGGTCCCCCCAGGTAAAACGTGGCGACAATTGCTGGGAGGCCGACTCCACCCAGCCTGGACATTGAGCTGGCTCCTCAGTGAAATGCAAGAGCTTACAGAATGTGGGAAGGACAAGCCATGGGGGCCTGCGGCTTGGGGCGGGGGGGACAACTCCCTCTGAGACTCAGGATCGCCAGATGACGGGAGCCTACCCCTGGCCCAGCATCCCCCAGGCCTGCACTCAGCTGATGAAGGAACATTTCTGAACACAGCAAGCTCTGGCCTGGAGGGGTGCGGGAGGTGGGGGCCAGGGGGTCAGTGTGAAGTGGGGGTGCGGGGCACGGCCAGCCTTGAAGCCAATCAAGGTGGTTACGGTGCAGGAAAGGGGCCCTGACTGAGGCCGTTCCAGGCCTGAAGGCTTTCCTTTCCCACGCTGTTTTAGCAAAGCTGCTGGGGGACGTGCCTTAAGTGAAGTTCACGGAAGCTCCCTGCCATTTCCGTGGCCCCCACGCACTTCAGCAGGGAAACCATTTAAAAATAAAATCCCGTGCAGAGGTCCACAGAGGCGAGTGGCTACTGGTTAGTATGCACTTATCCCATCGGCTCAGCTCTATAAGCTGTGCTGTGGAGGAACGGCCACCCGGCCTTGTCCCAGATAATCTTATAGCGGCGCCCGGCAGACGCGCTGCCCGGGCCTCCAGGCTCGATGACAGCCCTGTGCCTGCCACTCCGAGCTCGTCCGGGACCGTGACTTCGATTGGCGGCGAATATTTCAAGTCCCCATTTGTTATCTCCGTCCGTGGCATCTTGACACGTCCAACACGTGTGTCCCCGTTACAGTCCCTTTGGGGGGATGCTCAGCTGCTGAGGGTCACCGCCAGTCTCTCTGAGAGGTCTGCCAGGCTCCCTAAAGCGAATTTCCAGAATACCTAGCCCATGAGTTTAGATCAGGCCACTCCAGCCCCTACCCCGACAATCAACCACTCTGGCCGTTTCCTCGGATGCTGTAGCAGATAGAAGCTTGGTTACATTACGAAAACAAAGTTTATAAGCAGGAGTGAGGCACTGAGGCATGTGGGGCTCACAGAACTACAGCTGGGATGAACACACAGCGATTGCAGGCTCCTAGCAGCCACCACCACGTCCCTGACGTCTGAACCAGAGCCTGGGCCTGGTGGCACCCACGTCACGGCCATTGTGCTAAGTGTCACCTGGTTCCACATTTCTTGGCTGATGGAGGCTGCCATGCAGGAGCCCCTGCAGAATCGAGGGCTCCAGTTGTGTGACTCAGTCTCCCCAGCTTGGTGACCACACACAGCGATGGTCTCTGGGCCTTCCAAGCCAAGGCCGGCGGCAGGCAGGACTCAGGACAGCCCACAATGATGCCCTTCTACCACCGTTAGGGAGCTCCCTCTAACCCCAGCAAGCACACGGGGAGACTGGTGATCTGGGGCTGAAGAGGGGCCCGAGGAAGGCCTCCCTCTCCACGGGGAGGCCACCTTACGGTCTGTCCACAGACCAGGCCCAGCTGCTCCCTGGACCCCGAGCTGGAGTCTACAGGGCCCTGGACGCGTAGCAAGGCGTGGTGGGGGAGCTGGGCCAGGCGCTGTCTGATCCCTCCCGGGCTCCCCTGCCTGGCCCAGGACCTGCCTCAGGACCCTTGCTCCTGACTTTCTCTGGGACTCCGGCCTCGGGCTTGGTGCACTGGTGACTCCATGTCAGGCACTGGGCTTCCCCTCTCGTTGCCACCCAGGTGTCCTGACCAGCCCACCACCACAGCGTCAGCTCCCGGGAGGCTCAGAATCTGGTCTGGGAGCTGGTGGCGCTGAGGTTTCCTGCGTGAGCAGACGAGGCTCACGCCTTGGCTCTGCCTTTGGACACACTTGAGCAAACCTTCAGACGCTGTCAGTCACGAGGAATAAAGAAAAGGACAAGTCATGTTTCAGGTGCTGGAAAGGCATTGTCCTCAGGCCTGGGAAATCAGGGCCACTGCTCTGGGCTCCTTACTTTGGAGGCCACTGGGGCGTCTCCCCCGCTCGCCGCCCAGGAGGTCAGGACTCTTCTGGGCCAAGTGGCCATGCCAGCCGGAGGCCCGCCCGCTTCTAGATCACATTCCTGGTGAAACATGGAGTTCCCTCCCAGATGACCCTGCACCCACATTCAGGGCCTGTCTGCTTCTGGCCTGGGGACTGGATCGCTGCCGTTCACACCCCTTGGTCCAAGGAGCGGTGGTTTGTGGGGAGAGGGGGTGTGGGTGTGGGCTGGGTGAGTGTGAGGGCCCTCTCGGCGCAGGATGGGGCTGCGCAGGAAGCAAAGGGGACAGACTGCAGGCTGGAGGCTGGCAGGAACAGTGGGGTGGGTTCTACACACGTGCTGGGCACCCAAGAAATAAACGGTTGTTCTCCATGGTTGTGTTACTGAACCAGGCTGCTCGTGAGTCTGACAAGTCTGGTGCTGTTGTTCTGCGTCTAGGAATGGCATCCACGTGGGAGAGAGAGGTGGGGGAAGGTAGGCAGAGAGGGAGGAGAAGATGAGAGAGAGAGAGAGCGAGAGAGCGGGCTCCTCCACCTGCTGGGGGAGTGCCGCCAGAAGCTGAGCGAGCTGGGGTCAGAGACCCCAGGCCCAGCTTTCAGCGCGGCGGAGGCTCTCCAGCGGAACGGGGTCGACCAGTCAGTCCCCGGCTGTAAGACCAAGTGTGATTGGGTAAGACCGGGGCAGTCAGGGTCAGCCTATTCGCTCTGTCCCCTGGGATGCAGGATTCAGGGAGAGAGGGCAGCAGGCCCCAGGGCTCAGACCACAGCCACGCCTGCTCAGTGTTTGTGTGACCTACGCCTCTGTTATGGGCCCCAGGAGATGGGCCTTGGTTTCTCTTCCTGATATTTACTTCTTACTTGTTCCATCTGGCTGGGTCCAAATCCCAGGGCGCCAATGAGCTCCCGCAGGCCTGACCCCCCATGATTCTCCCTGCCATAGCTACAACCCAGCTGAGCTTTTAGGGCTTGTGTGAGTTACCTGTTGCTGCCTAACAAATGGTATGAAATCCTCGTGGCTCAAAACAATCATAAACACGAATTATCTCAGTTTTCTCTGGGAGCAACCTAGCTAGTGGTTCTGACTCAGCACCGTTCATGAGGCTGAAGTCAGGAAGCCAGTGGGTGAGGCTTGTTTGCATGTTGGAGGGTCTGCCCCCAGGAGACCCCCAGAAGCTGGGCAAACAGGTGCAGGCCGTGGGCAAGAGGCTCTGCTTCCCGGGGCCTCTCCACAGTTCTGCTCGAGCGTCTGGACGGCAGGGTGCCTGGCTTCCTCCAGAGTGAGTGACCCGAGACGCAGCAAGCCAGAAGGGGCTCGGAAGTCACACGCGGTCACATCCATCTTACTCTGTTGGTGGTGCGGACCAGCAGTGCTGCGTTGTGGGAAGTGACCTGGGACGGTGTGAATTCCAGGAGGCGGGGCTCATCAGGGGCCCTCTGGAGGGCCCACCCAGGTCTGAGAGTCTGGGAGTCTCCTTGACTTGCTAACACAGAGCTGAAATAACTTCGCCATTCTGGTCCATTCAGCAAACCCGTTCAATGCACATTCTGTGTGTCAGGAGAAGTGGTAGTTCCCAGGGACACCAAGAGCCAACAAACTCACAGACTGGTGGGGAAGGCGATGCTCAAGCTGGAAAGTGTTGTGTGTCACAGGGCGGTGACGCTTACCTGAGCGGGCGGGTGGGGACACATTGGGGTAGTCAGAGAAGGCTGTCTAGCATAGGGAAGGCCAGCTAGGTCCTGAGGGATGAGGAGGAGGTCTCCAGGCAGAGGCAGGGAGAGAGGAGAGAGGGCTAGCGTTCCAGGTGGGCAGACCGTGTGTGTGACAAGTACAGACCCCGAGCTGCCTGGGGGGGCTCAGCTCTGCCCAGTAAGGATGTCACTTCTCCCACGTGCTCTGATTTCGGAACCTCCCAGAACCAATGGAAAGTTCCGCATCCTTTGAATGGGCTGTTTTCAAGGTAGGCAGATGCCCAGGTTGCACTTGTCTGTTACTGCAACAAAGAACCTTGTTGGAAAGTTCTGGGAGATTAAGCCTGGAGGAGGTGGCTATGAGTTAGAACAGCAGAGAATGACAGAAATAGTTTCCATCGGTGGAAAAGACTGCTTCATGCTCCTTGCCTGGAGGCAAACATGATTTCGGGGTTTCAGGGGCCCCTCCCCAGTTGCTCAGATACGGTGTGCGGGGGTGTGTATCTGCCATTTCCTCTGTTTTGGAAAAGGGCGCTACCCCCTGGGATGAGCATGCATGCAGGGGTCTGAAGGGACACACGTGATGACAGGCCTGCCCATATCCCGAGAGTTTAAAGCCTGTGCTCAGTTTCCACCCACATCTGCTACCCCATAAAATGCATCATGCCTTTGATGGTATGGAAAAGTAATACGCTAGCTATTTATTTATACGTGTGGTTTGTGAGGTTTGCCCTGTGGTCGGCTTCATTGCCATCTGCCTCGGATTACGTATTCCTTTGGGGCAGAGACTTTGTGCTAAGCCCCTCCCTCGTGTCCTGTCCCTGGAGAGGGACTGCATGGGAGCATCTGAGACAGAGGACAGGGGAGGCAGTGGGGGGCTCCAGCCCCACCCTATGCTTTGCTCCCCCCGTATCTTCAGAGTTGATGGGGGTATCACCTGCCCACAGTCCCCCACAGCATGCTCCGCCCCTCCCCCAGTCATCACAGATTCCACATGTTTCTTGGGCAGTTGGGTGGGGAGCTGAGGGCTGAGCTCACACCTGGAAATCGCCCAAGTTAAAGAGAACACATGCAGGCCGGCAAGGGCTGGGTGTGCTGGGGGGCTGGGGAGGAGTCTGCCAGGGAGAAGACAGACAAGGTCAATGCTTGATGGTTGGCAAAGGGAGGTGATGTCAGACAACACTCTTTTCCAGCCCTGGAGCGGTTTCCAGGAGTGGAGGGAGGCCTTGCGCCAACCTCACGTTCAACTGACAGTAGCAGTTTGAACTGCTGGGAGTGGGGCCTGGAGGGACAGAGTACATCCAACCGGCCAGCGGAGGGGTGCATGCAGCCTGGCCCCCCATGAGCTCACCCTCAACCCTACTGGTGTGAGCGCCAGGGCTGCACAAAGCCTTGGGTGGGGTCGTGGTAGATGGAGGACAGGCCTGCTTCCTTTGCCCACCAGAGGCAGAGGAGGGAACGGAGGGGTGCAGAGGAGGGAGGGGAAGGGTGTAGAGGCCTCTGCCCCACGTTGGTGGACCCCAGGTTAGCTGGAAACAGAGTCCAGCTCCAATCCCAGACTCAACTGGGGTAGGACAAACCAAGTTCGGAGCTCCCCTCCCCACCCAGGTGGGGTGTTGCTGCTGACTCTGCTACCTTCCGCCCCGGCTAGCTTTTTCCCCTGTGAGTGGAGGACTGGCCTCAGTCACCTTCACGCCCTAGCTTCTGATGCTTCTGGACTTGGAGGTGCGCTGCTCTGGGCGGCTGCGCCTGGTGGTAGAACCTGAGATCCTGGCCTCCAGACACAGAATTTCCCTAAACAGGTGTGGTTTGAGAGCGACGGCTTGTGGCCCAGACACCCAGACACACAGGTCCCTTTTCTCTTTGTGGAGCATTTACATCCGATGTCTTAGAATATCTACAGCAGTATTCCAATTTTGGTCTCTGTAGATAGGACTTGAAAGATATATATTCCTAATTGCACATCTTTTTCCTGGGCCTGGGTAATTTCCCCCCCCCCCCAAAATAGACTTTAAGTGCAGCTTTAGGTCCACAACTAAATTAGGTGGAAAGTGTGGATTTCTCATTACTCTCTGCTTCCTTACACCCACAGCCTCCCCTACCATCAACATCCCCCACCAGAGTGGGACAACAGTGAACCTACACTGTCACATCACCCACAGTCCACAGCTGACATTCGAGCTCACTCTTGGTGTTGCACATTCTATGGGTTTGGACGAACGTACAATGACATGTTTCTACCCTTAAAGTATCCCACATATGCTGCCCTAAAAATCCTGTCCCCCACCCCCACCCTCTGGCAACCAGATCCCTACTGTCTCCTTAGTTCTGCCTTTTCCAGAATGTCATAAGGTTGGAATCCTACAGTATGGAGCCTTTTCAGATTGGCTTCTTTCTCTTAGTAATATGCATTTAAGATCCTTCCATGTTTTTTCGGGGCTTGATAGCTCATTTATTTTTAAGCTAGAATATCTTATTTAGGTCTAAATGCACCATAGTCTACTTATTCATCACCAAGAAGAGCGTCTTGGTTGTTTCAAACTTTTGGCAATTATGAGTAAACCTGCTGTAAGCATCCATGTGCATTACTGTGTGGGCATAAATCTTTGGGTAAATACCAGAGCATGATTGCTGGACCGTATGGTGGGTTTTGTAGTTTGTAGTCTGGTAAGAGACTGCCAAATGGTCTTCCAAAATGGCCACACCACTTTGCGTTCCAGCAGCAATGAATGTGCGTCTGGGGTTGCCGGTGGTATGGATCTCACCATTCCAACAGGCTGTAGTGGAATCTTGCTGTTTGAACGTTTACTCCCCTAAGGCTGCATGATGTGGAGTATCTTTTCCTGTGCTTGTTATCTGTTAACTTCTCAGGTGAGGTGTCTGTTTAACTAGTTTGTTCATTTTCTTATTGTAAAGTTTTAAGTTTTGTTGTTGTTGTTTGTTTTTGGTATATTTTGGCTAATAGTCCTTTATCAGATGTGACTTTCATAAATATTTTCTCCTAGTCTAAATTTAGAGTCTTCTCATTCCCTTGAGGCAATTTTTTTTTTTTTTTTTTTTATTTTCTTGATTTTCCAAATTGAGAATCCATACCATGTGTCCCTAAATAAAGTCCTGGTCAGGACAGAGTTGAGCAGATTTAACTTGGGATCCATAGATAGGTTTGGGGAATATCCCTGACCCCCCTAATTTGTGTGGATGTGTATATACATACATACATTCTCTGGGGGGGGGGGGGGGGAGGGCCCATAGCTTGTATTGGAGTCTCAAAGTACTCATGATCTAACTAAGATCACATACCCCTGGACCTGAGGAACCACTTACATCTGAGACATCCTCAGACTTGCGGTTGGTTCTGGAGTTGTTCAAATATGCAGGCAAAAATCAAAATTCCTTTGGATCTAGGAAATTCTGGAGTCCTCTGAAGTGAGGGAGATTTTCTTTGATAGGACACTCCCCTCAGGGGAAATAGGTTCAATGGACAAAGATACTTATTCTTTCATAGGTATTCTTGAATGCTGGTTAAGAAAAGCCCAAGGAGGTTGAGATATCATGTACTTTGAATCCCTTGGACTTCTAAACACAATGAAGACCAATTTCATCTCTAGGGACAGGCAGGAATTTTAACTGATGAGTATGATGAAGACAAACTGTAAGACATCTACTTTATCTGCATCTCAGTTACCAAGATTGACAGATGGGCTTAAGCCTTCCTCAACTAGGCATTTGCTGATGTTTGCAAAATTAATTTACTAATATTACAGTTAGTTATATACATATTGAATAACCAAGTACTGGGCTAGATCTGCATATTGAGAGAAGCATTAAACAGAGAGTAGACCCAGCTGCACAAAAGTAACTGGTCACCTGAGTCAGTTGAGGAAATGTCAGTCTCAACAGATTCGAGGGTGACTGAATGACACTGGATTCCCGCTGACTGCTAGAGTTAATTTGGGTGGGTGCCTTGGTTTCCCCATACCACCTTGTATGCACACATTCTGAGTTTAAAAAGACCTTCCCAAACAGAGACTAACTTTGCTCAAAATATATAAGTACACTCACTGAAAGAAGTTAGAAAAGAAAAAAAAAAAAAAAGAAAAGAAAAGAAAAATCAGACTTACTTCAACAGAGCCTGAGTAGTTTAAGGCAAACTGAGAAGTTAATAGATAGAAGCCGATAATTACTGCATATCATTTACATAATGGCTATCGGCTGGATCCATGATCACGATGTGCTGACCCAAGGAGTTCACTGTATCAGACTAGGAGGGAGCATTTACAAATACAAATGATCAGCCCGCACTCTTAACCACCCCTTCTCCCCAAGATCCTGAATCAGTGAAATGGGTATTTGTATGGGGAGGAGTTAGGGGGCAGGCCCACTTACCTTTTTTTTAAAATTTTTTATTTTTTTAAAGATTTTATTTATTTATTTGACAGAGAGAAACACAGCAAGAGCAGGAACACAAGCAGGGGGAGTGGGAGAGGGAGAAGCAGGCTTCCCGCTGAGCAGGGAGCCTGATGCGGGGCTTGATCCCAGGACTCTGGGATCATGACCTGAGCCAAAGGCAGACACTTAATGACTGAGCCACCCAGGCGCCCCCTTTTTTTTTTCTTTTTTAAAAGCATCGCTGGTGATTCTGATGCCTGAACTGGTTTGAGAACTACTGGCTAGATCATCAAATGCTCTCAAATATAGATGCAATTTATGAAGTGTTCATTCCATGTAATTATTCAGTTTCTGGGTCTTATTTTCTCCCTTGTGTAAACCAAAGGAAGATACAGAATTTGATAAAAAAATCATTCCATTAATAGCATCTGAACTTGTTTCTGTAACTTCAGAAGCTGATCAAGGTAATTCTGGAAGGAATATTCTATATAATATCTCTAGAAATGATCAGAAATCATGCTTTCTGACTTTTCAGATCACAACTGTTGGTGTAACCTACACTTTTGACTTTGCATTTCCAAACTTAGAAATCTGAGATACTTAAATTAAAATCTGAAATGAATCAGGATGCTTTGCTACGAGCTTTACTATTATATCCAGAAAGTTGCCACATGTTCAGCTGTCTTTAATCCAATAGCTGATTATACTGTATTCTAAATGGTGTAAGAAGATTCACAAAACTTGTCCTTATAATTCAGTCTTTCCCTTACTCATCAATGAATTTCAAGGGTTTATTTATGATTTTTAAAAACTTTTGTGAGGCTTGCCATTACCTCCTCTGCTGAACTAGCACATCCTGGCAAATGTCCCCCAACATCCACCAGCCAAGAAACCTTTAAGGGTGATTATGTGTGTGCTTTTTTTTTTAATTGTATAATTCATTTATACAGAGAAATCATTTGGATTATCTATTTACAGTCTTTTTCAATTTTCATTTCCACTGGCCAGATATAGTTCACATAATAGTCAACATTTACTTGAGCTGATCACCAATATAGATCTGCCATGACACAGGGCTTTAGTCTTCCCTCCTTAAATACTATGTCCTCATTTGAACAGAAACATTTTACAGTAAGATTCATCAGTCTTCTTTCCCTCTTGTGAATAAATCCACCAAAACTGATCTAATATGGTCAAATTTTCAACACATTTCATTGTTTCCTTTCAAACCCATAAACCAAGGCAAATAAAAGTCACTTCCCCCAAGCCTTCTACGACTTACTACACACCCTCAAGTTTAGCTTTTACTATCTCCTTTCACGTTCTGGTGCAACCAGACATTTTTACTTTAAGACAAAACTACTCTCTTAGGCCCTCTTTTTTTTGTGTGTGTTTTTTTCTATACTTATTACCAGTCAATTGCCTTCCCTCTTGTTTTTCAGACAACACTAAAACTTTCAACAAAAACCTTACGGCATTTTTCTTTCAGTAGTCCAGAATACACAGAGTCATTTCATGTGTATTCACCACTCTGACATGCTACACTTTAAAAACTGCAATTTTCTTAATTGGCTCAAAAACAGTATGGCTTGGTTTCACTTGGTAAAGTTAATATGATTTAAAAAAAAAGAGATATATATATATATATATATACACACACACACATACATACACATTTTTAATCAAAGAAGAAAAATACTTTAAAGACATGCCAATTTGAAAAGGCAAAGGCATCGAAGTAAAAAAATAAAAGCAGATACTAAAAACTACTTTACAAATTAAAAAAATTAAATAATTGGCAGGTTAAATGGATGAAAAACGAGGAATGTGCAGTGAAAAACAAATATAAGGCATTCCAGTTGATAAAATGGAAAACTTACTAAGTTTTATGCTTTGTTCTCCAAGGACTTTATGTTTCAGTGTTAAGTTCTGAAATCATAAGCATATATTGCATGATGATTTTAGGTGCCAATACTATAATTTCAAATTCTGCACACAAAGTTTATCAGAAAAACACTGGTAAAATCCCAGTATTTGCAAAACTTTAGTTTTTGGCAAATATTTTAAATATCACAATTGGTTGGTATTAGAAAGTCATAATGAATGCAGAAAAAAGAGAACATCCATTTCATCAATATTTCATCTGATTAAAAATACCAGGCTTGCATGTTCTAAATAATCTGGGGAAAACATCTTAAAAAAAAAAGGCTACAGTATAACAGTAATCTGCATGTATCTTTAGCTGCCATTTAAAAAAAAAAAAAAAAAAGGAACCACCACCAAAACCAACCAAAAACATAGAAAATGTTAAGACTGGTATTAAGTAGCCCTGCAATGCTCCCACGCTCACATTACAAGAAAAAACAAACTGTACACATTTATAAATAAACAGTCTCTCCACCAGTTAATACACAGAACTTCCTTTATACCAGAGTCTCTTTCCGTTTGCCACTGCACTGGGCTTTGTCTCTTGCTTTTCGGAAGCTAGACTGTGTTTGGTGAAATTTCACACTCTTCGTGTCACCTGCCATGTGCACTGGGGAGCCGCATTCTGAGGAGTCTCCAGCAACTTGGACCTGAGTCCCACCAGACGCCGTGGACGACCTTCTCAGGGCTCGGACGTTCCCGGCAGAGGGGTCGTTCTCCTCGCACTCCTCGTGGAGCTCTGGCAAACCCTGCAGCTCGGCCGGGCTGGCGGCCTGCTGGAAGGGAGCAATGGCGGTGCGGATGCAGTTGAACCACTGCTGTTTGTGGAACACGTCATTGGCCTGCAGAGTGTGGGACTGGCCCGGAGAGGGGTCTTGGAAGCGAACTCTAAAGATATTTTTAGCTAGAAGAATAAAAAATGTAAAAAAGGCTTTTTATAGAGTGTATTGTAAAATAAAGTCAGCATACTATCCTAATGTGGGCGGGGGTGTTTTTATCCCAGGCCCATCTATCAGGCAGATACATTCAATAAGGCCTACTCATTACGTGTTAGATGCACCTGCTCGTGTCAGAGCACCAAAGCGCCTGACAACTGTTTCAGGGAGTGGAACAGGTACAGGACAACGGAACCCATTTCATTTACAGTTTTTTGTGTAGGGACAGAATTCTTAAAGATTAAAACTAAATTCACTTAGGTTCTGAGTTTCTGTTTACGTAAACTACTTTAAAGCTTATATTTTTACCTTTATCTGAGTTGCTGAAAGCCCCTCGAAAGGACCCTCCCATCCTCACATCTCCATCCTGCAGGTCTTCCAAGACCAGTTCTTGGACAGGGATTGGCTGCCGATAAACCTGGTAGGAGTGACGCTCATTTCGTGTGACAGGCCGAGTCAAAACCAAAATGTCTTGAAACAGGAATATGTAAAGTTTCTGGAGAAACAAGAAACAAATACGTCCTAAATGTGAAACTTTGTGATTTTAAGTGATTGAAGTCATCCTTACAAATGACCTCATAAAGACCATGATTTCAAGGCTATGCGTGTTCTACCTGGAGAGCTTTTCTAATCTCAGACTATATAAAACCTGTTTTTATCAGTGTGTAACATTAGATTAAGCAGCAGCTGAGTAAACGCTAGGCACCACAAAGACCTACCAGTAGTAACATGTCTGGGAACACCAGTATTGTATACCATAGCTTCCTAACAAAATAAGGATTAAAAAATGCAAGCTGCTAAAAATGTTAATGGTTCTATTTTGTCCCATACAAATGTAAGCCTTTATAGGACAATCAGGCTTCAAGATAGAAATCAGAGATGTCAGGTTTCAACGTTTCCCAAAAAGAACCTCAACTTATAAATAGAGCTTCTGGGGCGGGGAGGGGGAAATAGGTGATGGGGGTGAAAGACAGCACTTGTGATAAGCACCAGTGATGTATGGAATTGTTGAATCACTATATCGTACACCTAAAACTAATATCACACTGTATGTTAACAAACTGGAATTAAAAGAAAAACTTAAAAAAAAATTGGGCTTCTTTCTGAAAAGCACCCAATGAAACAAAAATACCATTCCATGGGGTGCCTGGGTGGCTCAGGTCATGATTTCAGGGTCATGAGATCGAGCCCTACATCTGGCTCCAAACTGGGCCTGGAGCCTGCTTGGGATTCTCTCTCTCTCTCCCTCTCTCTCTGCCTCTCCCCCAGCTCACGTGCTCTCTGTCTCAAATAAATAAATAAATCTTAAAAAAAAAAAAAAATTCCATGCTTACATTTAGTTCTAGCAGATACTTTTATAATTAATATTTAAAAAATAAGTTTGCTTTCATTCAATCTACTGTAAAAATTGGTTAGTAGTGCTAAAAGCTACTTCCATTACTATAAACTTCGAAAAATTTTTTGGAGGACACGCTTTTTAATTATGAAACTAATAATTTATTTAGAAAGGAACCCCTAGCCAAACAAGTTGATTTATGCTTCAAAACTAAAAAATAAAGTATAAACCATTTTCTACCAAGACATTTAAGTCATTCTGTCACAAAAGAAACCAAAGTTTGCTTTATCAAAGCTGTTAACATAAAATAAAAACCAATAACCTTTCACTGTGTGATGAATTTATTTTAAAACCTGCTTCATGACTTATGCAGAAAAAATTAAACAAGGTAGGAAGATGAAAGTAATAGCTCACTTCATATTAGTTAGTGTGAAAATACACTCACATGTCCATTTTTATTTTTCAGCTCCCCATGGCAGAGCAATACTTTGCTTGCTTCAATTCTAGGATCCTTTTGCTTTTCATCTAGATACTCCAGTTTGTCAATGTAATACTGGCATTCTGATTCACCTTTCTTCAAGTTGATATCAGAGAGAACTCCTTGTATTATCAGTATCTAAAAATTATCAAGAAATCAATGAGGCATTTTCAGCAGGGCTGTTTCCCTGTAGGGCTAAAACATGATATTAAAATTACAGGATTTTAAAAGCTTGAAGGGACTGGGGCGTGTGGGTGGCTCGGTCGTTAAGCGTCTGCTTTTGACTCAGGTCATGATCCCAGGGTCCTGGGATCGAACCCCGCATTGGGCTCCCTGTGCACTGGGAAGCCTGCTTCTCCCTCTCCCACTCCCCGCCCCTGCTTGTGTTCCCTCTCTCGCTATCTCTCTCTGTCAAATAAATAAAAGTTTGAAGGGACTCTAGAAATCAGATAATTCAGTCAGTCCCTTCATTTTACAGATGAAGAAACAGCCTCAGCCAAATTGGGTGACTTGCCTGAAGTCACACAGCTAGCTAGTGGAAGAGATCAGATATTAGAATCTAGTCTTTTGATTACAATATAAATATAAAATGCGTTACGTCTCTATTGCTTAGTGCACTAGCGTATTGGGTACTTCACACAACAGAACGTTTCACCATGCTGCACTATGCGTAAGATTTGAGAGTATCACGTATACCTTTCTAAGGCAAGCTAATATACAAACTTGAAAAATGTACGAATAATTTACTGGACTTACAGCTTCCTCCAGAGGCTGAACATCAGGGTGGTCTTTTGGAGTGTGTCTAAGAATTTCTTTTAACAGTAAAGGGTATTTGACCAGGCGACTTCGAGGAATATCTAGGAAGCTCCAAAGATCTAGTTTTCGACTGAAGGGAGACTCAAGACATCGCTGGAGGAAGTCTTGGACTCGTGGATCCTGTTTCTTTTGATCAAGAAGAGCTTTGGCTGCCAGCTGGTTACTACAGTAGCCTTTGTAAGCATTCAAGCCTGGCAACTGAAGAATAATAAGAGAAAACATGGTATGATATGTGTTTTTGTGAAAACAAACACAAAACTTACAGCTAATTCTGAAAGTTTAAACAAGCTGTGAAAATTTCCTTGCAGATGATAACAGGGGTAGGGTAGTGTTCTGAGCCAACATCAGAATGTCCTTTTCTAATTTCCCTATAATTTGACTAAATCCAACTAAAGACCCATGACTTCTACTTTCTCCCAGCCTCAGTTAGATGTTAGTCTTCTATATTCTCAGGGCACTGGAGTTCCTCTACCACGGTCATCACCAACCTTGAGACTGCTTATGTACTTGATTATCCTCTCACTAGATTATCAATGTGGAGACGTCTTTCACCACTGAATCCCCCGTGGTCCCTCCTAGAAAAGCACCGAGCATCTAGCAGGCACTCAAATGTTAACTAAGGGAACAAAACACATAATGTGGGCATTCTGTCTAAAGAGGAATATATTTTTAAAACAAATAAATCCCTATCATTCATGAAGTATTTTTTTAAACACTGCAACTTCTTACAGCTATATAATTTTGTTCAGTTTTAATGCCTTGTTTATCTGTTTTTAGAATTTAGTTACTAGATCAAATAGATCTGCTATTCAACACAAATGACGAGTATGGCATATATGTATAAAACTATCTGGTGTAAGCAACTCACTACATACCCAGTTCACAAGAATGTGACCAATTTGCTCCACTGTTCCACCAGGTTTGGTCGCTTCTCCTATTCTTGTCAACAAATCTGAAATGCAAAAAGGCAGGAATACCAATAACAAATTTATTTAAAAAAATAATTCAGCACTAAATTAGAAGTTTAGATTCAAAAAAACTTGTGTTGGGGCACCTGGGTGGCTCACTCGGTTAAGCATCTGACTCTTGATTTCAGCTCAGATCATGATGGCAGGGTCGTGAGATCAAGCCCCATGTCGGGCTCTGCCCCGGGCATGGAGCCTGCTTGAGATTCTCTCTCCCTCTCCCTCTGCCCCTTCCCACCCCCCCGGCTTGCCCTCTCTTAAACAACAACAACAACAACAACAACACTAATTTGTGTTAATGCTGTTCAGATGCTAATGAAAATTAAATAGCATATCTTACCTTCATGGAGAGGTATGTAAGCGTCCAAATCACCAAATATATGGGTGAGTTCCTCTTCTGACATAATAGACAGCTTTAACATAGGGTCATGGTAGGCCTATCAGAAGGGGAGAAGTATGTCACCCAAAAAGATCAAGCAAATAAAACATGATGAGAGACCTTCCTTGAACGCAAACATGACTAACTATATAAAAGCTAAGCGTGGATTCTATTTGTTATACATAAAAGAAACTAAAGTATATGTTAATACCCAAACAGATTCTCTTACTGATACTCATATATGAAGGGATTTAAAGCCATATAGAAGTTTATAACTTGTAAAATATAATTTTTTAAAACTAGGGCATGTGATAAAAAGTTATTTACTGACCTTTCTTGCAAGCTTGAGATCCTCAATTAAATCCTGTTCACCTCGGGACATTTCATATATTGCCTAAAAAGAAAAAAAAGATCCAGCAAACATTATAGGTCATTCCTTCCTTTGAGAAAGGAAAATTATATGCAATTGATATTTATCATTAATTATTTAACTGACATTTTGAAGAGTGTTTTTTAAAGTGATTCCGTCTGAAAACTGTAATTCAAAATGGAGTCTCAAATAAGAGGTTGCCATGTTTTACAACTTTACTCCATTAGAGTTAACTCTGATGACCACAATTCATTACAATGTGCTGTGGATTACCACTGAGATATTAAAATGCTGCTGATTTTTGCCTCAGGCATTAGTCTGCTATTCTTCTGACAAAACATGTTTTAAAAAACAGGGACAATTTTTTTTTTTTAGTATAAGCCAATACATATGGCCTTGCTACTGAATGCCAGCTTACCTCCTGACGTTTGATTTCTTTGGTAGTTAAAGACTCTTTCATACTGACATCTAACATCTCTGACCACAGGACACTGCTTCTCCTTTTGGCAGGTGTTGGAACTGTGGATCTGCTTGATGACTTCTGGGCAGAAGCCGGGGATCTGCTGTCACCACGAAGGGTAAATGACTTAAAATAAAATAAAAAAATAAAAAAAAAAGAAAGAAAAAGAAAGAAAAAAGAGGTGAACAAAAGAGAGATTCAAAGGATATAGTAATTATTCCTTTTTCTTAAAAAAATAGACAAATTAAAAACGAAGTTCTGAGAATTTCTCAACACATAAGACAATCATTTGTCCAAGCTTCAATCTAACATTCTAAAATATTTATCAGCCAAAATTATGTTTTGGGGAATAAAAACTATCTAAAACTCTGCTTTGATAGAAGATGTAACTTAATATAATGTATTTATATAAATATAAATACTGTTCTAGTAAAAATATTCCTTACTAGCATGTTAAAAAAACCTTTATGTTTAAATATAATAGTGTAAAACTGTTTGTACAGCTCAAAGGAAAATACAAATTTAGGCTTCTGTAAAAAGCCCCCTTACTATGTTACTCACCTTCCAGCCCCATCCCTTGCTTACCTGAATTGTTTGACCAAAGCGTCGGACTGCTCCATTTCTTACAGGAGAGATCAAATTTGCCAAGGATGTGACCCGAGCGAGAGGTCGAACTCTTTTATTGCTTGGCTCCTATGAGAACAAAAACAGGTTACACTAAATGTGTGTTTAGGTATAGTGGTTTCAAACAAGTTTGGACAAAGTTGAACACTCTCAAAAACCAATATTGGTACATTATAAAATAGAGAAACATGACACTCTGAAAATGAATGTTGTCCTTTCTTGTTAAAATACTAAGAACCCTATTGAGTAACAGTAAATTATTAAAAAAATTAATGGTATGAGAAAGACCAGCTGAATATCACTTTGAGAACAGAACAAATATTATCACTACACAGAAGAGAAACTAAAATGAAAACAAAGACATTAGATTCCAGAATCCTATATAACTTTTTAGTTTAATATAGAGTCACTTTTAAAAAGTACCTGATTATTATGAAAAATTTCAAACATACACAAAAATGAAAAATAGCATAATGGATCCCATGGACTTATCACTCAGCTTCAGTAGTTTTTGGTGTGAGAATGTTTCATCTATTTTAAAGCAAATCCCAGACATCGTATCATTTCATTCTTAAGTACTTCAATTAGAGAATAGCTTTTAAATGAACATATCTGCCACTGGAACGGGCCAACTCTGAAGGCAGAGCATCCCTGTCACGGGAGGTATTTAAGCACAGGCAGGACAGGGTTAGGCGAGAACTCGGGCTCTGGGATCAGACTGACTGGGCCCAAATCCTGGTTCTAGCACTTGCTAGAGAATATCCTGGGCCTCAGTCTTCTCATCTGTAAAATGCGGTTAATATTAGACCTTCTCTTATAAAGTTGTTATGAAGATTAAATAAGATACTTTTAAGTGGCTTGAACAATGCCTGCAACACACTAGGTTTCTGCTATTACTAACATTCTTAGAAATATTTCCACTTACTACATAAACACTGGGATTTATGAATAATTAGGTTCTCTCTCAAACATTTAATTTGTTAACTTAAAGGAAAAATGTACACAAGTTGAGAAGAAATAGTTATTCTACACATATTGTCTCAAAAATAATAGGTTAGTAAACACATCACTTAAACATTCAAGGATCTCAAAACTTTACACATCACATTATTCTAATTTTACTGCTAGGGAAATGGAGGTATAGCATTAGGTGACTCCTACACTACTGAAATAAAGAATATCAGGTCTGTCTTTTACATGTCTAAGGAATATATTTATTTGTATTTGGTGCTTTTGACAATTGTGGCATACTTGACAAAATAATTCTGATAATTCAGAAGGATATATAATTAAAAATCACCTTAAAAATAAAATAAAGATAACACGTAAAAATAAAATTACCATTTAAAAATGACAGATGAAACACTTTTTCTAAAAATTCTTTGATATGACTAATGTCATATAAAAAAGTAAGGTGTGAGAAAATGGAGTAAAAATCGTCCCCTTAGTATAATTTAAGAATAAAATGGGTGAAAGAGTTACAATTCTCTGGAAAGAACCTTCCATGATTTGAATCTTCAATGACGCAAGGCCTATTACAGCTCCTAAAGGTACACATTCCTATCAGGAGGGAACGTGACTTACTAAGTAAAGAGACTGGGCAGATAACCAGCTCAGGTCTTTGAAGGCCTTAAGAGGTAGAGTTGTAGATCAACTCTCTCCCACCAAAATAATTAACCCCGAAGTAAAACTTTGAATATAAAACCACTAATATGCAAATGTTAAATGAACTAAAAAAGAAACCTTCAAGATATGTAGTAAAATGACACACTGTGTGGCCAAGGACATGTGCAGATGCCTTTACAACATACATCTGTGCAAGACTGAAGTGACACATGCATGGGCAGAAGGTCTGGCAGAAGGCATTCCTTTCTATTTAGTAAAGACAGTACAAAGAGTCTTCTGTTTGAGTGGAGATAGAATTACCTCCTCACAAAGTAAGATATGCCAACGCTAACTAGAAACAAAGCAGTTGTCAGAAAGTTCTGTTCTACTTTTTGGAAACAGAGGTTAATTCCTCTTCCCTGTTTAAAACATAACAAAGTTGACTTCCTAATAAGTCACAAGATGAGTCATTTCAACTTAAAACGTCTTTGGAAATGTGCTCTTCCCAGTGAACTTGAAAAGTTAGTTTGGATGGGAGGAAAAGATTTTTGGATCTATTTTATTATATTAAATCAGGTTAATGATAAAAAATTCTTATCTTTATAGCATCAGTTACTGTTCAACTACTGATTTCCTGGTAACTCAAAATTATGTGATGTTTAAAGTTAAAACTACAGAATTTAGATTTAGATAGTTAAATGTTAAATATATCTAAAACATCTTTCTGAAATTAATATGGATTTTGTTTCTGCAGTCCATTTAGGGTGGCAGGATATTTACACTGAGCAGTATTTGGTGGTTAAGTATGTTCTACAGTCTTTTAGAAAGCCATCTATCTCCCATCTTCACAAAGGATATGGCAGTCTTAGGAGTTTATCTAATCTAAACGGTCTTGGTAAGAGCTCCCGGCTAGCTCAGTCACTAGAGCACGAGACTCTTCAAATGCCCTGTAAGTAAGTGCAGTACTAAATCAGGAAAAGGGGGGGTTGGGGGGTGGATACCTCTGTACTTTTCACACATGTTTTTGGGGATCCAAAAGTAAAGGCCCTACTTACTGCCTTACTAAAAGGATGTATGTGATGAATGTTTAGGAGACAGAACACAAACTTTCAGCATATGTATTTCAAGAGTATGAAAAATTTTAATAACTTAAAAAGTGACTGAAATGTAAAGCTGAAGATGGTTCACTTCTAACCTTAGGATACACATACAGTATTTGAGAAAAAATATCACACAGAGGAAACTTCTGTGGCAAAGTGATATGGATTAGGCAGTCATCTATTATATTATAGGGTCACCTTAAAGGTTGGGACAAAAATTTCTTTTAAAACACAGGTTAGGATTCCGCCTATGTAAGCTATAACCAAAAGGAGTTTTTCTTTAGAGATCCAGATGAATCATCTGGATGATCTTGGTTTGGTTATTAAGAACCTAAAACTTGCACTGTCACAAAACTATTTCAAAGACAAAGTTTTTCGAGAACTGGTGTTACACCCACACCTGCCACTTTGCACACACAGGATGCAGGTACAGTGTTTGGAGGTGAGGAAGGGAGAGAGGGGTAGAAATCTACCTCTCTTACCACTTAAAATAAGGCTTACAAAATGGTTTTGTTGCCGCTGTTGTTTCTGTTCTGGAGTCCTGTTAACAGTGTCATGGTGAATACAAAAAGCTTAGAGAGCAGTGCAGATGGTGAAACTATATACTCTCCTCAAAAGATACTCTGGACATCTATGAGAATAAATAAGGAATACCAACAAGTTTTCCATACACCAGAACTTTCTCCTGTAGCCAATCTTTCACCAGGGCCAAAGTTCACAGAGATGGAAAAATACCCCAATACCTCTAACATAAATTTATGTTGTTTGTTTAGGTTAGGTTTTAACCAGACTACCTAGTTTAGCCAGGCAATCACATGCATTATTTTAGGGTATCTGCTTTTAGACCAACTTTTTAATCAATTTATTTTACTAATCCAGTTGTAAACAGAAAATTGTTAAGATGGATTTTAAGTCTTTTACTGGGATGTATCTTGCACATAAAAACAAAAGCACGGAAAAACTGTTGTGAACGCAGGTTTTTTTTTGGTAAGAACTTTTTTGCTACTAATGATGTCACGAAAGAGGGTAGGCTAGGAGGGTCTCTTCTATAGTCAACCAAATCAAGACACTTAAAAAAAAAGAAAAAAAGAAAGAAAAGAAAGAAAGGAAGGAAGGAAGGAAGGAAGGAAGGAAGGAAGGAAGGAAGGAAGGAAGGAAAGAGAGAAAGAAAGAAAAGAAAGAAAGAAGGAAAGAAGGAAAGAAAGAAAGAAAGAAAGAAAGAAAAGAAGGAAAGAAAGAAAGAAAGAAAGAAAGAAAGAAAGAAAGAAAGAAAGAAAGAAAGAAAGAAAGAAAGAAAGAAAAGGAAAAAGAGAAAGAAAGACCGACCAGTATAGGGGCGCCTCGCTGCCTGAGTCAGTAGAACATGCGACTCTTGATCCTGGGGTTGTGAGTTTGAGCCCCACACTGGGTACAGAGTTAGTTAGTTAGTTAGTTAGTTAGTTAGTTAGTTAGTTAGTTAAATAAATAAATAAATAGTAGTTAAAAAGAAAAAAAAAAACCCCAGTATATATTTGGGCTTATTTGTTTGGGTTACTGGATACATAATCTTCTTTCTTTAGCAAGAACTTTAAAATAAGAAAAAAGAAAAAACATTTATAAAAAGATAAAAGAGTTATGATTACATAGGATTTCTTCCCTTTCTACTTAGTAATAGAAATAGTCAAATTTAGTCATTTATTTAAGGCTGTTATTGCTACTACTAAGAACCTGACAACATTCCCAGTGTTTTAAATCTTTGGAATAAAGGTGTGCCAGAAACATGGCCAATGCCTGATACCAACCAAAAAAGACTAGTTCCTGATGGTCCAAAAGATGATCAGTTTCAATATTTACACTGATGATCATGTATGACTTGCCCTACTCAAAGGAAATGCTTACACATTTTGAGAAAACTGAAACATAAAAGCAAAAGCCAAAACCAAACAGAAAAACAAAAACCAAAGTTAAACTATACCAAATGAAAGCATAACTCCTAAAGATGGCAGCTATTTTAACAACCAGAAGGTGTGTGTATGTACGATACAGGGCTTTACTGAGGTATACAACAGGCTGCACATATTGAAAATGTATAATTAGGTAAGTTTTGATACAAGTATATAGTCACAGAACTATCACCACAATCAAGATAAGAAGTATATAGTTAATTGAACACAGGAACACTATTTCTGTCCCCTAGGTGATAATGTAGTATGTACCCTAGGGTAAGCAGTACAAATAGAATATCCATATAGTATTAAATCAACTGTCAAAATTAAATAAAATGGCACAAAAATCACTTGACTTATTTTGATAAGTATTCATAAAGACTTTTAAAAACCATAATGACTTTAGAAAGTTAAAGCAAAGAGGGGAGAAGTAATCTAAATAATGGTTTGGTGGTTTAAATATTTTAACATATTTTCCTTTACAAAAAAAAAAAGTTGCACAAAATAAACTTATTAGATGTGGAAAGAAAAATAAAAACAAGCACTAGGTCTGATAGCATTTTAGTTGCCATTTGTTCACTAGTGTGAACTTGGAAGGAAGGGATTCTTATTTTCCTTTTACCCCGTAAGGCAGTTCCTCAGACTAGGTAATGTAAGTGCAAGTTAAAAAGAACAATGTATTAAGCATCAGAAATGTGACCAATTTAACCAAATTTAGCAACATACACATTTAAAATCTGTGTACACTCAAGCTATGCTACGTATAAACCTATCCATACAGTAGTTCCCAAACCTCTACAATAGAGGCAGACACCTTTCAAACCCGCATAGAAATCAAAAGTCCTACATTTTAACACGCAGTGAGATAAAAAGTACGTTTAAAATCATCCTGTTAATAAACTGAAAAATCTTCACAGTTCCGTGGAATCAGAAAACCTTCCTTCGGTCTTACCTCTTGTTCTCTGAAGGACTGATTATTCACGTCCAGGACTCGTATAGTCCTCTTGACGGGCAGGAGACCGCCAATCTCGTCATGAGCCACCATGCTTCCCCCAGCGCCCCCGCAAACCCCACAGTCGCTGGGCGCCGAGCACGCCCTACAGCGAGGCACTACCGGCAGGCAGGCTTCCCCTCCAGCGCCCGGCCCCCCGGGCAGCCATGGGCCCCTGCCTCTCGCTCGCGCCGGCCGACTGCTCTGCGGCAGCGGCGCGATCCACCCAGACCGCGGGGCTCCGGGGGCGGGGCCCGCGGACACGTGACCGTGCTTAACTGACACCCGCGCCTCGCGGCTTCTCCCTCGCCTCCTGCAGGAGAAAGCTCTTTCCAAGAGGTTTGGAATTTCTACAGCAACTCAAGGCTCAAGGAAACCGTAGGTTAATGTAAGGCGTTTCCTGGCTTAAGAAGCATTCCGGAAGGGAAACCAATTGCTTATCTAGGTTCCCTACTCTGGTCCTCCGCCACCGACAGGGATACTTTTTCTCTAAAACCCTATCACCTAGAAAGGAATTCAGTGGCGGAAACTTGACAACTTCAAGTAAGAAAGCTCTAAGTCAGATAACCAAAGAAAAGCCTGATTACTCAGGAACCTTTTAGTGCGAGCATATTCACCACCGTGAGAGCATCTAGGCCCTTACTCCGCCCTTGGGACCGACCGGCAGAGCGGGCACCGCGGGCACACTTCAGGTCCCCCGTTGGTCAGGTGGCTCTCCCACAGAGCTGTGGGGCAAGAACTGCGCTACCTCAGATTTCAACGTCAGCACTGCTCAGACTGAGAGGCACATATCTTTCCTGTATGCTTTAAAAACTTGCTATCTGACACCATAAATACAAAAAAGGTGATTTCGAATAATGGGATCCTGCTCTATTCTGAAATGACTCATCTTGATAGAGTCCGAAAAGAGTCAAAAGGCCTTATTTAAAAGGTAACTTGCGGGACGCCTGGGTGGCTCAGTCGGTTAAGCGTCTGCCTTCGGCCCAGGTCATGATCCCAGGGTCCTGGGATCGAGTCCCGCATCGGGCTCCCTGCTCAGCAGGGAACCTGCTTCTCCCTCTCTCTCCCTCTGCTTGTGCTCTGTCAAATAAATAAAATCTTAAAAAAAAAATAAATAAATAAAAAATAAAAGGTAACTTGCACTTGACAGGTAGAGAAATGAGGTCCACAGAGGTAAAGTAATTTGCCCCAAGTTACGCATTAGGGACAGTCTCTAAATTCTTTCTTTGGAAAAGCACCACTCATGTTGGTTTGATAGGCCTGCTAAGAAGCAGACTTTCTTCCTCAACAGAATGTACTATATTCTATTTTGAAAGGTAGGATTTATCTTCACTATATACTACTATGAATGATATGATGCCAGTAATTTGCAAAAAAATTTCTATTCTCAGGATTTATTAGGATCAGAGAAATCTGAAAAATCTATGTAGGAGGCACTATTCTAGATACTGTGGATGATATAAAAAATAGATTTCATATTTGCTCCTAAAGTGCTAATAGACCATTATGTAAAAGGAGGCTACACAAAGAGATAACTCATAAAAGACAGCTTTTGAAAATTCCCAAGTTGTACAGCTAGCTAGTAAGTGCCACAGGAGTTCAGGAGGAGAAGCAGCTTCTAGAAGTCTTCTGAGCAGAGATGGGGCTGGAAAAGATGCTAGAGAAGACACTGTAAGATGTTATTTGAGTGGTGCCTGGAAGGCCATGTTATGTTCTTCATAGGCCCAAGTAAGGGAAAACTGCAAGGATTTCCCAGAAGAGCATGAAGGAGTAAGCTCACAGATTGTGGTCATGGGCTGTGGGTAGACAGATGAGCAGAGGATTTTATTGAGCCCATGAGAGATAACAGAAGTTATGTTGTAAGCTGATCTATCAGATGGTTTGAAAGATGACTGGGAATATAATGCAAAAATCACAATCAGTTATCAAGAAGTTGGCCTAAGGTAGGGTCAGTGGGAAAGGAAAAGGATATATGCAAGGGGCAACACACTGAGAAGTCAAAGATGCCTACAATTTTAAAGTTACGAGAGGTAACTGTTAATACATATAAAGAAATAAGGAAGAATGAGCTTTGAAAGAGACTTCTGAGTTTCATTTTTAGATCTACTGAGGTGGTGGAAGAACATGAAAATACTGAGCTAGAACTTGGAGATGCTGGACAAGGACTTGAAAGAAGCCAGAGGGCAGATTTAGACTGGGGAGTCATATACACGGGGATCAGAGTGGAAACTAGGAGTGAATGAGATGCTTGGGAGAGAAAATCTGGACAAAAAGAACAAGGGTCCAAGGATCTAACTTTGGAGAGAGGCCAAGGGAGAAAGATTTTTGCAAAAGGAATAGTCAGCAGAAAAGAAACATAGCAAGATGCCAGGGAAGAAAAGGTGTTAATTACAGCAAAAAGATTAAGAAGGGTAAGAAAAGATGCAGGGACTTAGTGATTACAAGTTTAATGAGGACCTGGAGTGTGCTAGTTCAGTGGAATAAAGACAGAAGATAAACTAAGGAGGCTGAAGAGTGAATAGAGCAGAATAAATAGCACAGACTATTTAAAATGACAATCTACAAAACAATTTACTAAGGTTTGCAGGACAGTGTAACTTCTTACAGGAAGCGTCAATGCTGCTTCTCTATAAATACCAATGTATTTTGTATTCAAGATGATGATAATTAATCTTTTTGCTCTGAGACTTGTTTTTTTTTTTTTAAGGATTTTATTTATTTATTTGAGAGACAGAGAGTGAGAGAGCGAGCGAGAGAGCACGCGCACAAGCGGGGAGGGATGGAGAGGGAGAAGCAAACTCCCCTGGAGCCTGATGCAGGGCTCGATCCCAGGACTCTGGGATCATGACCTGAGCTGAAGGCAGACACTTAACCGACTGAGCCACTCAGGCACCCCAACTGCTCTGAGACTTTAAAAAAAAAAATAATGGTGATTGGTTATATCTCATCATCTATCCTTTATTACCTGACCACACCTGATCACACATATGTGGATATGTTTGGCCTTAAGGATGGCTGACTATGTGCAGAATATACAGCAGTAAAGTGGAAGTACCTTAGAGATCATCGGAGCCAGTTCCTTAATTTACAGATAAGAACACTGACCTGCTAAGCCCTCAAAAAGAGGCGAGGCTAGAACCCAGGAGACTGGTTTAGTTTCACTGGTTCAAAATGGTGCAAGTGAGGCCAATACTTGATGGCCACTGAGCTTCATAAGGGAATACAGGCCTTACACTCAGGGAGAGTAGGGAAGAAGCTGCTAGGGTGATCTCATGGGTCTGTTACCTGACATCTCTATCTCTTTCCACTGTTTTTCTATTTAGTTCTGAAAGAGGTAAGGCCAAGGAGAAGGGATTTCTCTCATTTCTCTCCTTTAGCTGAGGGCCCAAGAGGTAGAGAGACAAGTCTTATAAATGTAAAAGCTGAAAGCCTACAGGAGCCACATAGGGTTTAATGGTGTTAGTCACAGCACAAAAATCCCAACTCACCAACCCTAAAATCTTCGTTTCATTTTGAACGTTCAGGGTTGTGGTCCAAATATAATTTAGACAACTGTAGATAGCATCTAAAAAAGCAACAATGAACAAGGGATGTTCAATGAGCACCCTGAGTGATGAGCCTGAAAGGATCTTGACACCAACAATGCTCCATAAAATCAGAGGGCTGAACAGGTCCTTTGAGGTCCTTAACTCATCCTCCTCTGTTTTCTTAGGAGGAAACTGAAGAACATCAGTGAAAAAAGAAAAGGAAAATTTGTGTCCTTACCCTGTGCTAGGAGCCTCATGCGTGTTACTTAGCCAGCTTTATGAAGTATGTGTTATTAGGCCCATCTTACAGATGGAGAAAGCTGGGACTCAGACAGTGTAAGAAACAAGTCCAAAGCTGCAGAGTTAATCAGTGGCTGGGCAGGCTTGAGTCTGGTCTACCAACTCCTGTTACAGCACAGCCCCCCGGTGAGACGGGAAATGCACCGCTGTTAGCATGTTCAGTGCACACTTGGTGCACAGCTGGTGCAGGCCGGCCTTCTGTGAGTTGGGTCTCCTGGTCCCAGCTAGTGTTCGTGAAATAAATGGGAACACTTTACAGAGAGGAAATCATAAAAAAGTTGAGAGATTATTTGCCTTATAGCCTTTTTGTAACAAGGCAGTTAAATAAAAAGATAATAAAACAGTTCCTGCTGCTTCAGTTTTAGAGGAGATTCTAATTCAATTGCTTAATGTTATTCACAGCTTATTAGAGCATGACTTATAAATATTACAAATCGTATAACTGAAGCACAGATTGGTTAAGTATCTTTTCTTTGTGTAGAAAATCTAGGATTTATAAACTTAAAAACTGAGTTTTCTAGGAATAATAATAAAGCTCTGTAAAAGATACCAGATTTGGGGAAAATATGGGTTTCCAAAGACCAGTTATAGTTATAACCTCTGTTCTTCTGCTTGTATGGAGTCTTCAATGCTTTCTTTCCTAAAATACAAAGATGATAAAGAGAACATTGCTTCCCTTCTATAGAGGAAGGCTACCAACCTTTTTTCCTCCTTTTAAGGTGAAATCAGAATTCTGGAATTTAGACAAACTAGAGCTAAAGAATAATCATTACTTTTTCTGGTCTGGATATTATTTGTTTTTATTTACTTTTGTCTGAGATCATAAGCAACTGGAAATTAGGTGAGGAAAGCCCTATTATGGGAGAGAACAAAATCTAAGCTCTCTGCTGCCCTCTGCAGGTAATATTGTGAAATGCAATTGCCAACCTGCTTTTTCTCAGCTTTGTGATTTTGTTTATAAGGACCTTATGTAGATGACTACATAAACAATCTTAATCTACAGAGAAATATGGATAATAGTACAATCTGTTTCTTCAGCCCTTGTGTAGCTCTCATGTTTTCTATTACTAAATTAAACATGTTTAAAAATCATGTAAGTGTATGAAAAGTTGCCACAGTTCACAAGAAGTATTTTAAGGGCTTTTTCTATATACAAGAAAACTATGTTCTACTTTAAGACTCTAGAATTTGGGGTGCCTGGGTGGCTCAGTCCATTATCTGTCTGCCTTCAGCTTGGCTCCCTGCTCAGTGGGGGTCTGCTTCTCCCTCACCCTCTCCCTCTGCCCCTCCTCCCTGCCTGTGTTCTCAAATAAATGAATAAATCTTAAAAAAAAACCAAACCTCTAGAATTTAAGATTACAAATAACTACTATGTATCTCACTAAAAATAGCTCAGTTTAAAAGAGAATTTTAAATCTTACTAAAAAAGTACTGATTCAAATATGAACAAAATGAAACTTCTAAAACATCAGAGTTCAAATTTATTTAGTAACTAGTTAAAAACAACAAAAAGGTGGGGCACCTGGGTGGTTCAGTGGGTTAAGTGTCCGATTCTTGGTTCCGGCTCAGGTCATGATCTCCTGGTTGGGAGATGGAGCCCCGCTGGCTCTGTGCTCAGCGGGGCTCAGTGGGGAGTCTTCACCCCCTTCCCCACCATAAATAAATAAATCTTTAAAACAACAAAAAGGCAGTTACATTTGGACTAAATGAATATGAAAGAAGTTGGTAATGAAGTTATGTGTAGATCTGAATTTTTAAAAATCTTCTGGATTAAACATTTGACTATCTCCAAGCTTTACTAAGAGCTTGGTTTGGAAAAAGATCAATTCGGATCTTTATATTAGCAAGACTATAAACAGAATACCTGACAGGCTAAGAAGTCTGGTATTAACAAAACTACGGTTCTTTTTGCAATAATAATACAAACAGCAAATAAAATGGGGTATTGGTACTATTAGTGGTGACTTTTATCTCAAGTACATAGGATAGCAAGTAACTTCCAGTATAATATAAGATCGCTTAGGCTTGTATAACAGGATGTTGAGTGGGATTTTCCTCGTTTGCCCCTGAAACTCAGCAAGGCCCAAACCTGAAGACAAATGGTCCTGTGTCCTGTGCCCAGCTTCCTGTTTCCTCAGCCCATTTTTACTTCAGTCATTGCTCCAGCAACCAGCTGTACTAGGTCGCTCTTGCTTTCCACTCTGGGCTTCTTGAATACTGGAATGTGGCATTTACACAGGTACCTGGTAGTGTGAGAAATAAACACTCCATGGGGTAGCCATTGACTAATGGAGCACAGGCGCTGGTGGATAAAAGCTCCCTCTTCAGTCCCTTCACAAGACAATTCTGCAGTATATCTTACATGGCTCTTCAGAAGGTTCCAGCAAAAATAAGCCTCAGTTGCCCAGTGGTGACCAGCTTAAATGCAGACACTTGGTATTAGCTGCCTCCTTCTGTTTCAATTCCCCATTCCCTGGGACCATACCTCAAAACAGACTGTCAATGAGCTCACGTCTCAGGCTGATTTCTGGAAGGCACCTGGCTAGGACACTGAAACTGAGCTTGGCCCTGGAGACTATAGACACACAGAATGAGATTCTGGAACTGGGTCCCTCATTGGAAAAATGGTGTAAGGTCTATAGTTACTGATTGGTACGGATGGAGTGAAACAATGGCTCATACAGCGGTTGTGGCACATGAACAACATAGGGGGTTGATAGCAACTGCAAAGGTTGTAGAGTTGGCTGGCTTCTGTTAATTGCTTTAAAAGCTTTGAAAAAGCAGCTGGTAACTTTCATAATGTTCTCAGAGTCATTATGGCAGCAAGGGCCGAGTGGGAGCCCCTGAAATTCTAGCCCCTACACTGGAGCCAGGATAATAAATAGAAGCAATATTGCACACCAAGGGAAAATACAGAGATAGTCATCAAAATTACAGCAGGCAGGAGTGATAGTCTCCACCCCATTTCCATTCAATTAATCTATAGGCCTCCTACAATGAGATGGACTGTGATGGCTAACAGTGGACTACTGTAAACTTAACTCAAGTGGTAGGCTTAATCTCAGCTATTGGGCAAGATGTAGATCCTTTATTGGAATAGATCAAGACATCCTCTAGCATTTGGTATATGGCTATTGATCTGGTCTGTGTGTTCTTTTCAATTCCCATTAGTGAAGAAGATCAAAAGTAGTTAGCTTTTACTGTGGGAAGGACAGCACTTTCTATCTCATATCCTGAGGCTGTTAACTTTTCTGTTCTGTCAAGAGTCCTAAAGGACGTTGCGATCCACAGAACATCATGTTAGTCCAGTAAACTGATGACATCAGTCAAACAGGACTTGGTGAGCAGGAAATGGCAAGTATTCTGGACACCCTAGGAAATCAAATGTATGCCATGACAATTCTGGGGCTGCCACATCAGAAAAGTTTTAATAGGTCCAATGGCCTGATGCTTTCTGAGATCTCTCCTCCAAGGTAAAGAACAGTTGTTGTACCTGCATTCCCTAGCACTAGAAGGGGCACAGCACTAGGTAGGACTTTACCTGTATTTGGAAATTCTGCTCTGACCCATTAATGGAGTCATCTCAAATGCACAGTTTTGAGTGGAATCCAGAGCAGAAGTCTCTGTAGCAGGTCTAGGCTGTGGTGCAAGCTGTCATACTGCTCAGACTATGTGACCTAGCATATTTGCTAAAGCTAGAGGTCTCTATGGTAGACAAAGAGGCCGTGTGATGTCTCTGGCAAAGCCAGGAAAAGAATTGCAATGCAGGTCCCTAGGGTTCTGAAGCTAGGCTATGCTTTCCATGGCAGGAAACAGCCTGCTGATTTCTGGAAGGAACCCTACTATAGCTATAGCAGCCCTATTTCCTGGAAATAGACTATTCTCTCCTCTCTCCAAGCTTTCTTTCCCTTGGGGACTTTCAAGAGGAGATAGGGCCAACATGGCACTGACCCCACATGAATTTCTGGCTCCTCTAGTACAAAGAATCGAGGTGAGATTGAGGGCATGGTCTTGCTGGGATGGTTGCATCCAGGTGGGCAAAGAACAGCATGTATTGGAAGGGCGCATGGTATGCTACCTCCTAGAGGGCATCCAAAAGATGTGGCTAATCTTGCAATGGGCTATCAATACCTTGGGGAGTTTCACAGGAATGAATCCCAAATTAGCAGAATTTGATGGAGCCATTACTCATTCTCACTGATCCCATAGAGGATGAAATAGAACAGAAGTTACAAACCAAAATGAAAAGGACTGTAATCTCATCCAGTAAGGTAAAGAGACTCGATCCTATTTCTCCTTTCTCCCTTCGAGGAGTCTGGGTCTCAAAAAGGTGGGAAGGAGATGCATGCAATAAACCGAATACATGTCTCTTCTACAAATTTCTAGGGTTACAGACATATTACCTGCAGACAGAATGCCTCCACTAGAATGTAAGCTTCATGAGGGCAAAGACTATGTTTTGTTCTCTGAGTGTCTAGAAGGAGCTCAATAATGTAAGAATGAATGAATGAATGAAGACTGAATATGCTGAGTGGAGAAAAAAGGCTATGAATCAAATCTGAGATTAACATTTTATCATTAAATACAGAAAACAGAGGCTTAGAATGGTTGTATAATTTACACAAAGTAACACAAGTAGTAACACACAACTGGTTAAGTCCAAAAGTCTGCAACTTCTGAACAAACTTTACTGGCCCTAGCATAATTTCATTTGATTTATGGTTTATTTTATATTAGTTTACAGAGCAAACAGAAGGATATGTTAAAAGAAATAGAAGTAGGGCGCCTGGGTGGCTCAGTTGGTTAAGTGACTGCCTTCGGCTCAGGTCATGACCCTGGAGTCCTGGGATCGAGTCCCACATCGGGCTCCCAGCTCAGCGGTGAGACTGCTTCTCCCTCTGACCTTCTCCCCTCTCATGCTGTTTCTTTCTCTCTCGCTCTCTAATACATAAATAAATAAAATCTTAAAAAAAAGAAATAGAAGTAATATCCCCAGAAGGGTAATAGAGGAAAATACATTAATGAAAATAAAGACTATTATGGGAAAACAAAACAAAAAATGAGAGATCTTGGAAATAAAAAAAATTGTCAAAATTTTATTTATTGCCTAAATAGAAATGTAAATAGGCTAACTAGCAAAATAGTCACTAATAAGGAATTAACAAGCTAGAAAATGAAGTTGAGGAATTCTCCCAAAGAATAGCATACAAGATTAAAGAGATGGAAAGAATAAAAAAGAGTTCATAAACATATAAAATAATTCCAGACTTTGTGAAATCTTCCTGAGTTCTAGAAGTAACAACTAGAGAATAAGAGGATGAAAATAATCTAAAACTGAGATTTCCAAGGCATTTCTAAAATATATATAATTCTTTAGAATTAGAGGGTTCAAAAAAAAATGCCAAACACGATGAACAGAAAATTTAACGAAAACTCTCAAACTATAAAAATATTAAATAAACGATCCCATCAAAAAACAAAAAACAAGAGACTAAAAAAAAAAAAACCCAAACCCTGCAACATACATGATAAATCAGAGGCTAATATCCATACAACATAAAGAAGTCAAGTTATTTTTCCCTTTTTTCTCACATTTAAAAAATTGTGATGAAATACACATAAAGTTTACCATTTTAACCATTTTAAAAAAATATTTTATTTAGTTGAGAGAGAGTGGGCGGGAGAGAATATGCGTGGGGGGAGGGGCAGAGGGAGGAGGAGTTGGACAAGGGGCTGGATCCCAGGACCCTGGGATCATGACCTGAGCTGAAGGCAGACGTTTAACCGACTGAGCCACCCAAGTGCCACCAATTTTAACCATTTTTAAGGGCACCATACAGTAGGCAGGGCTCAGAAGCATAAGTACACTCACATTGTTGTGCAACCATCACCACCATCGTCTCCTTTTATTCTCTTTCTTCCTAAATAGAAACCCTGTGCACATTAGACTGTAATTCCCCATTTCCCCTCTCCCAAGCCCCTGGTAACCACTATTCTATGTTCTACCTCTCTGAATTTGACTGTTCTAGGTACTTCATATAAACAAACTTATACAACATTTGTCCTTTTGTGTCTGGCTTATTTTGTTTAGCATAATGTTTTCAGGGTTCATCCATGTTGTAGCATGTATCAGAATTCAATTTTTTAAAGTTGAATATCCCATTGTATGTATGTATCACATCTTGTTTATTCATGAGGAAGTAATTCTTTCTATTCCTAGTTTGTTGTTGTTGTTTTTAATCATGAAAGGGTGTTGGATTTTGTCTAATGCTTTTTCTGCATCAATTGAAATGATCATGAGGTTTTCTCCTCAATTTTGTTAATGTGGAGTTATTACACTGGTTGGTTTTCATTTGTTGAACCATCCTTGCATGCCAGGAATCAATCTCACTTGGTCTTAGTATACAATCCTATTAATATGTTGAATCCACTTTGCTGGTATCTTCTTGAAGATTTGTACATCAATTCTTATAAAGGATATTGGTCCGTAGAGTTCTTTTCTTGTAGTATCTTTGGCTTTGGTATCAGGGTATTGCTGGCCTCACAGAGGGAGTTAAGAATTGTTCCCTCCTCTTTAATGTTTTGTAAGAATTTGAGAAGGACTGGTATTAATTCTCCTTTAAATGTTTGGTAGATTTCCCCAATGAAGCCATCTGGTCCATGGCTTTTCTTTCATGGGAGGTGTTTTGATTACTCACTCAATCTCTTTAATAGTTATAGGTCTATTCAGATTATCTCTATGATTCAGTCTTGGTAGGTTTCTAGGAACCTGTCCTCTTCATCTAGGTTATACAATCTGATAGCGTAAAATTGTTCACAGTTCTCTCTTACAATCCTTTTTATTTCTGTAAATTGGTAGCAATGTCTCCACTTTCATTTCTGACTTCAGTAATCTGAGTCTTCTCTTTTTTTTCCTTAGTCAATTTACCTAAAGATTTGTTGGTTTTACCTTTACAAAGAACCATATTTTAGTTTCAATGATTTTCCTCTGTTGTTCTATTCCCTTTTTAATTAAAACCCACTCTAATCTTTATTATTTCCTTCCTTCTGCTAGCTTTGAATGTAGCTTGTTCATCTTTTTCTAGTTCCTTAAAGTGTGAAGTTAGGTTGCTGATTTGAGATCTCCTTTTTTATTTTTTTTTGAGAGAGAGTGAGCGAGCACATAAGCAGGAGTTTGGGGGAGAGGGAGAGAGAGAGAATCTTAAGCAGGCTCCAAGCCCAGTAGAGAGTCTGATGCGGAGCTTGATCTCACAACTCTGAGATCATGACCTGAGCCGAAATCTAGAGTTGGATGCTTAACCAACTGAGCCACCCAGGTTGCCCCAAGATCTTTCTCCTTTTTAATGTAAGAGTTTATAGCTATAAATTTCCCTTTTAGTTTTTTGCTGCATCCCACTAGTTTGGTATGTTATGTTTTCATTTTCCTCAAAGTATTTTCTAATTTTCTTTGTGATTTCTTCTTTGACCCACTGGTTGTTCAATACTGTGTTATTTTCTACAGAGTTGTAAATTTTTCAGTTTTCCTTCTATTATTTCTAGTTTCATTCCACTGTGACTGCAAAAATACTTTATATAATTTCAATATTTTCAAACTGATTAAAGCTTTATATGATCTATTCTGGAGAATGTTCTATGTGCACCTGAGGAAAATGTATATTCTGCTCTTACTGGATAGAGTTTTCTGTAGATGTCTGTTAGGTCCAATTGGTTTATGGTGGTGTTCAAGTCCTCTATTCCCTTATTAATTTTCTTTCTGATTGTCTATCACAGTTGGCAAAAATTTAAAAGATTAAAAAAATTCAGGGTTGAGAAGAATGTAGAGATATGTTATCATAAACTGATGAAGAAATATAAATTTGTCAAACTACTGGAAGGTAAGTGAACAATATTATCAAAACTGAAACTTGCAACCCAGCATTTCCACTCCTTGATATCAGTATTAGAGACATAACAATGGTTCCTCTGTATGGAAGGAGAAGACACACTGCAGCATTATTCTTAATGTGAAAAAATGGAAAATATATTAAAGGGCCATTCTTCAAGGACTGGTTAAGTAGATTATGGTACTTTATACTATGGAATATGATATGGCAACCAAAAAAGAATGAGGTAGCCTTATATGGTATTGATAAGAGATAAAGAGAAAAAAAGTGAGCTGTAGCACATGTACAGTATGAGCATATATAGGTCACCATTACTAAACACATTGTTTGAAAGTATGTAAACAAACAGAAAGGAACCTAGAACACATCAAATAGTAACTAGTTACTTCAGAGGACTAGGCGATACAAGGAAACTTACAAAAAAAGTTTAATTTTGAACAAAGACAATGCATTCTTGTATTACTTTTATAATTAAAAAGCAGACACAAGCATTTACATGCACACAGCATCCAGGAATGATTCACAGAAGGTTTAGGAATGATTAACCTTCAGGATAAATAGCACTGGATACTTCAATAACTTCTCAGAGCATTATCAGGAGTAATTGTTTTATGTTTAACTTTTATGTTTTTGGCTAAGAAGAACCATTTTCTTATATCTATTCTCTGTTCCTCTTAACTTTCATCACCTGTACCAGCAGTTGGCTTCATGTTTTGGACCTATGTCACAGAGAAACAATGTTTTATTATATTATGTTATAGGGCAACCAGTAGAGATCATAAGTTATATCAAAATGCAAGATGGGGGGCAGTAAGCTAGCCTTATTCATAAATTAAGCCACTAGGGGCGCCTGGCTGGCAGAGTGGGTTAAG
Organism: Mirounga angustirostris; assembly: GCF_029215605.1. Taxonomy (NCBI): domain Eukaryota; kingdom Metazoa; phylum Chordata; class Mammalia; order Carnivora; family Phocidae; genus Mirounga; species Mirounga angustirostris. The sequence continues at coordinate 134,774,452 of NW_026991713.1, forward strand.
CCTCCAACACTTGGTTTCTGCTCGGGTCATGATCTCAGGGTTGTGAGATGGATCCCTGAGTCAAGCTCCTCCCCAAGTCAGGCTCCATACTCAGTGTAGAGTCTGCTTGAAGACTCTCTCCCTCTGCCTCTTCTCCCTCTCTCTCTCAAATAAATAAATCTTTAAAAAAAATACTAAGTTAAGCCACTAGCTTTAGCATGCCAGCCAGCTTCAAATTATTCAAATCTGTGCCTCAGAAAAATTACCAATTACCTGTCATGGTCTAAGAGGTGGGTTTGTCAAAAGTGAGATTTTATTAATCCAGGAACTGACAAGACTATTGTAATCCCAACCACAAATGTTTTTAATATAATTTATTAGGAATAATATACATAACTTATTATGTTTAATCTAAAATTTACATAGTACACCAATACTCAAAGTATAACCCTTCAATATACTATTTAACTTATAAGAAAATGAAATCCCTAAATCTGAACATTCTGAAAAAGAACGAACCATATATATATATATTTATGTTATATACATAAACATACACATTTCTTTTGAAGTGTTGTGGTATATATATATGAAGTGTTCTGGTTTGTGTTTTGATCACTAACAGAGTTAAAGAACACTTTGGTCATAAAAATATGACTCAGTCTTAACTCATCCCAGATTATTTTACATTAACAAAGTAAAAAGTCACTTTGGACTCTTCACTATCAGAAGAAAAGGGCAAGGTTATGGTTGCTAACAAACAGAGCTGAGAAACACCTTTGGAAAACAAATACCGTGTTCCTTTTAAAATGAATAATTTTATACATAATATAGTAGTAAGGCAACCTGATAAAAGATAGTGCTAAAATTTTACTTAGAGACAAATTTAATAAGCAACCACAACTTCACAACAAAATAGCCAATGATCCCCTACATGACAAATCCTTAACATCAGTATTAAATTCTTAATGTAAAATATCCAAAATCAAAATATGGAACACAATGCTCATGTTATATGTTTACCTAAGTCCAAAGTCTTGATTCATATGATCTATATTACTTTATCTGTTCATTAAATATTTACTGAGCACCTATTATGTGTCAGGCCATGTGGCAAGGTGACTGAAGTACAGAGGTAAATAAAGTAATGGCTCCCAGCAACAGGCCTCAAAAGACAATACAAACTGATCATATTTAGCATATTACATAATAACTATTATATTTAGATGAAAGGCCATGCAAAACACAGGGCTGGGAGAGTTGGCAGAGTATCCATTTCAGGGCACGTTTTTGGGGAGAGGGACAACTTTAAGAATGTCACATTCTAACTTAGTGGTTAAGTTCTGGCTATACCTAAGAATGGCTGGGACAACTTATACAACAAAAACAAAACCCAGATGTTCTTAGGTCCCAATGGTACCCATCCTCATTCCCCCATCTCCTCACATTCACATAGTCTGGGATAGGGCCTAGCAGCACATTTCCTCCCCTAAAAACTCTCTGGGTAACTCTGACCTACAGCCAGAGTTGAGTAATTATTTTCAAGGTATAAATATAGCTTAATGCTACTGTGATCATCAGAATTTCATTGCTGACTTCTTTCCTCCTCATGAAATCCTAATTTGCTCCTTCTATTCAATTTTCCCTACCTAGAGGGCTTATGGGAGGGGTAACCAGGCTAGATTGGTAGGGGTGGGATACAGGGAGAGGGGTTAAGACTCTGGGAAGGGTTCCTGGATATAATGCCTGAGTGGGGATAGGCAGGCAATCTCCAGACAAAGAAAAGGAATAAGGATGTACAAGGGAAAGGAAACAGAGAATATGATAAGAGAGATATTTTGGAGAGATGGAGTATGGAGCTCATCATAATGGGGATCAGATGTTAAGTAACATTTGGGTTTTATCTTTAAAGCAATGAGTAGCTACTTAAAGAATTTAAGCAAGGTACGGAAAGACCAAGGAGGAGCGATTGGGTGGCTCAGTCGGTTAAGCATCAGGACTCCTGACTTCGGCTCAGGTCATGATCTCAGGATCATGAGATCGAGCCCATGTTGGGTTCCACCCTGGGCATGGAGTCTGCTTGAGATTCTCTCTCCTTCCCTCTGCCCCTCCCACACCTGCACGCACGGGCATGTGCCCCCCCTTAAAAAAAAAAAAAGACCAAAGAAAATCAATATGGCATCATAAAGAGGCTACAGGCAGGGAGGCCAGTTACAAGGCTGTATCTCTTGAAGCAACTGGATAAAGGGATGTGAAAATCAGGACTGTGATCTGGCTTAAAGATTCAGACTAGGGAGTCATCAGTTACAGACAGCTGAATCTGGTGAGTGAATGAGCTCTCTAAAGAAAGATCATTAAGTAAGAAGAAAAAACTGATGAAGATGAAACCTTAGGAATGCTCTTTTCATTTCCACAGTCATCACTCCCATTCCAGGCCTCCAGACTCTGTACCAGGTCTTCACTAACGAGTACTTTCTGCAGAGATGGAAGGACTATAACCGCAGAAAATCAGTTCAAGAATCCAGAATGTCCTTTCTGTTGATTTTCATAGATCAATAAACTCTTCAGCCAATCATTTTCAGCTTTCAAATTGACTGGCCAATTAACCCTCTGTACTACTTCATTTCTTAGTTCTTCCTCATATATTTGACTCTTTCCAAAGAATTTATCATTCCTTACACATACATAACTCATTTTAATTCTTGGCATTTTTAGACACCCCTTCTCCATCTGGGGTTGGTTTTCCCAGTTCATGTTCACTTTCATAAAAACCCAACTCCAAATCAAAACCTCCCCAAATCTTCTATTTCTCCCTCCCATTCCTCTAACACTGTCATACTTCTATAATCTATGCAGGCATGATTTTGTCAGAGGTTCTCGTTTCCTGCTTGGATATAATCTTATCTCTAAGGTTAAGTATAGGACCTGGAACATTGTGGGTGCTCCATAAAATGGTTGTGCAATCAAAAAAGAATAAAAGAATTTAGACCAGACCCTAGCAAAGTTTTGAGTATACAAAGATATTCAATAAATTATTATTTCAAATTCATTCTTATCATAGTTGTACATGATTCCTTAGGTTTGGAAGAAATGGAGACTCTATCATGGCATGTAGGTAGGCCTGGTTAATGTAATCAAACTTTTATAAGGATTTCTTTCTTGAATATAACTCCATAGTTTGAAGAACATAGCAACAGTATATGCGAATGTATAACCATTGCCCCAAACTTGATAAATTTTGAAGGAAAATAAAAAGCTTATCTTTTGGCTAGTTGATGAGTATTAGTATCAGTGCATAATATACAATCTATTCTAAAAATTATAGCAATTCAAATAATTCCAGTCAATTCAATGTCAATAAAATCTGCTAAAATTATAGTGGGTTCAGAAGAAAGCTAAATTTGCCTTTCACATTGGGAATAAAATACAGGAGTCATAATTCTGGGACTAAGGTGATGGCAGTGACATAGTTTTACAATTTTTCCAAATTCTTCCATAAAAACACACAGAACAAGGACAGCAAAATCAAAACCCCAAGGTCAATATGTATAGCACCATGTAACAAGGTACACATCCCCATGAACCCAAAAATATAAGTTAATGTGCATAAACTACCAACAACTAACTGTAAGACTTATATAGCATCAGAAGAGAAAGCAGATAAAAACAAAACATTTGCCAGATCTGAGTAGAGAAGAACCCCGAAACTATCGACAGCTACTTGCTACAGCTGCAGAGTTAGGCGGGTCATTGTGAGCACGGCAATTGAAACTGGGAAGGGTTTTATCTACTCAAGGGTGGCAGTAAGGGGGGTTCATGGCTGGAACACATGAGCTTAGGACTTTCAAAGCTCCCTTCCAGGACAAAGCCCTACACTGTGGTGCAAGTTCTGGGAACAGATTCAAGTCAAGTGGAATAGAGGTGACACACAAGAAAAGAGAAAGTTCTGATAAAAGTTGAGGAGGAAAACAGATCCTGGAGAACTCAAAGTATATCTACATTTATCATTTGTTAAAGACAACGGAAGAGGAAGTTTAGGGTCATGAGGCTAGAAAAGCTCTCCTGACTCACTCCTCCTTTCTAAAGCCATTTTCATGTGGTAATGACCAATAGAAAAGAATCACAGTCAAATCCCATATTAAGTTTTCATAAGGAAAAAAGGTATAAAGGAAAAAATAATATCCCTACAAAAAAATAAAGGCATGGTAGAAAAATGTGCTCACAAAAAAAACTATAATATTCCAAGACTAGCTATAAAAGAGCATAAATTAGAATTAGAAAGGTGGTAAAATTAAGGAACGGATTAGCAATAAAAGAAAATATCCAAAACTTGAAATCAGATATAAAGGGTGCCTGCATGTCCTCTCAGTGGATGATCTCATCTTCTAGGGCCGTGCATCTTGTCTGATTCACCATTTGTTACTAATCAGGTTTTGCGACTCTGTAAGGGCAGATGTTAACTGTAGAAAACTGAGAGCAGTGCAAATACATTTTGTAGGTAGATATGTAGATGAGGATATTAATCTGTTTTGCATCTAATTTAGTAATCTTATTCCAGCATTCTTTTTTTAAAAAATATTTTATTTGTTTAGTTGAGAGAGAGAGAGCATGAGCGGGCGAAGGGGCAGAGGGAGAGGGACAAGCAGACTCCCCACTGGGCGCAGAGCCCCACATGGGGCTCAATCCCAGGATCCTGAGATCATGACTCATGCCAACTGAAGTCAGATGCCTAACCGACTGAGCCACCCAGATGCCCCTTCACCATTCTTTCTTCCAGTAATTAGAATCCTTCAGCGTTTCTGCTGGCTCACTCATTAATATATTAATTAAATCTTTGACAGGTTTTCACTCTTTAAAGTTAAAAAAAAAAAAAAAAAGGCAGCTACAGCAACACAACAAAACAGAAAACTCAATCTACAACAAAATGAAGAGACAGTGTTTCCCCCCAAAACCTTTTGTTTGTCAGATAGTTACAAACAGGACCACTATGAGACCCACACATGGAACCAAAGGGAAGGCAACTGGGCTCCTCTGATGGCCTTGAGAACAGGGAGCCCCTCACTAGCATGCTAGTCTGAGGACAGTAGTCTAACCTGGGAAGGACCCCATGATCAAATTCTTGAGCAGAGAGCAAGGACCCTTCCATGCAATGAGGTTAGCAGTCTGGGCCATTTAAACTCTTGAAGCTAACACAAGAAAAAGCTCAGATAAAAACGAGGGAGCAAAAAAGATCTCAGAAAGCGTGAGGCTGTATTGTTAAAAACCACTTTGTGAAGACAACAGAAGAGGGAGCTCTGGAGCTATGAAGGTGAAGACAGGCTACCAGGGCTCACTCCTCTCACCTTTAAGACAGGAAAATTTACTGGACTTAAAAAATGAGCAAAGAATCCCTTTAAATAATGAATCCCTTTAAAACTATTTTAAGAATACAGAAAATGTGAAGTAGAATAATGTCTCTATAGCATAAAATAAATTAAGAAAATTATAGAAGCTATGAAAGAACTTAAAAATCAGAAATTAGATGGGTGGAGAAAGGAAGATTTGCAATGAGGTGATAGAACTAAAAAAAGAATTAAAAATAGAAGAAAAATTATTTCAGAATAAAAAAAATCTGTCTACTGCATTAAGAGGAAAAAAAAAGACAAAAGGGAAGACAAGTTTGAAGACAAGCCCGGGTGGCTCATCTGACTCTTGATCTCAGCTCAGGTCTTGATCTCAGGGTCATGAGTTCAAGCCCTGCACTGGGCTCCATACTGGGCATGGAGCCTACTAAAAAAAAGATAATAAAATAATTTTAAGAAGATATAAAGAGATAGAAAATATTTTGAGAGAAAGTGATAAATATAAAAGATTAAAAAAATCTAAGTAAAAATCAGGGAGGGGACAGAAAACAATGGAATGGAAAAAAAATGACAAAAACTATGAGAACAAGTCATCTGAATTTACTCAAGTCTACAGCAGGGGTCGACAAACTCTCTGTAAAAGGCCAAATAGTAAATACTTCACTCTCTGTACGTCAGATGGTCCCTGTCACTGCTACTCAATCTCTGACACTGTAGTGTTTTTAAAAGCAGCCATTAACAATATATGTAAGTCAACGAGCAGGTCAGATATGGTTTGTGGGCTACAGTTTGCTGACCCCTTTGCTAGAAAATGAGTTTCAGGGAACCAAAAACCTAGAACTGGTGCTCAGCATTCAATATACATTTACCTGTAGAACTAAAGCCTAAAAATGGTTACCAGGGTACACAGCACAATCTGCAATGGCTATATGCTCTGATCTTGTAGATACAGTAAAACTATGTTCAAAACATGGAAAATGATGACTGTACATGAAAAACAAAGTAAGTACTAAATACTTTAAATGCATTGATTTAGAATAAAGAGATATTACTTTAGTTTATTAACAGGGGAGAAGGAGAGGAGGGAGAAGAGGTGTTAGTTGATTATAATAATGCTTATAGGAATGAACCAATTTACAATAGCTAAAAAGAGAGGAAACTGAAGGCAAAAATATCCAAGAGAACAAAAACATGAACCTTCCTAAACATAGGAAGACATACCAAAGCAAAAACACACAAGTAAAACAAATAAGGAAAGAATAAAATAGAGCATATAATGAAAGACAGCATGCTACTGTTTAGCCAAGAGAGTGGGATACACAAATATACATGCAATTGCTTCTATTTTTAAAAAGTGAAAGAATAAACCATAAAATTTAAAAAAGGAATAAAGGGATTTTGTACAGAAGAAAGAAGTAGGGTAGAAGATCTAGGAATAGAAACAAGAATCCTGTGGAACTACTTTGAAATTCCATACAATTTTGTTACGTGATTATAAGAAAAATTAAGTTTAAAAAGTAGTTCTTAAAAATTGAAAATAAAAAGGAACAAGTGAGTTGTTGTCATAGTTACACATAGAAAAGTACTAGTTCAGGGGCACCTTGGTGGTGCAGTTAGTTAAGCATCCAACTCTTGGTTTTGGCTCAGGTCGTGATCTCAGGGTCCTGGGATTGAGCCCCACATTGGGCTCCACACTCAATGGGGAGTCTGCTTGAGGATTCTCTCGCTCCCTCTCCCTCTGCCCCTCCCTGCTCACACTCTCTTTTAAAAAAAAGTACTAGTGCAATAATTTAAAAACACAGTAAGTTGTACATATAATTTATATGTAAAAAACAAAAAATCTGAAAAATAAAACATACAATGTTTTTAGTAATTGTTTCATTTACAGTAATGCAGTAGCAATTTGCAGTAATGTAGACTGTTGTCTTTGAACTGTGAGTAAATCAAGTGAGAAATTATGTCAGCGTCCCCAAGACCTAAATTTTTGGTGTGGCTGAGAGATCTAGATAGTAAGATTAACACAATTGAATAAAAAACACTGTAGCCTCAGATCTGAAATATCAGTATAAACTCAAAATTTATTTTATCTGAAAAAGTGATACACATTTCCTAGCTTTGTCCATGAAAAAGGCACAGAAACAAGAATCAATATAGCAGCAAGGAGTGTTCATAATGTTCAGGTTTAAGCCTCTACCATTTCCTAAGGAAACCAGGGTTTTTAGAAATGACTGTTTCCAGGTATGGAGCAGAAACAACAACAAAATGTACAAGTGGGCCTGGAAGAACTTGTCATCCTGGAAGAAAGGGGGCCACTTAGTCTCTAGATATAAAGTGAGGGTCATGTCAAAGGATACAGGAAATCAATATATTGCATTCCTTAAATTTACATTATGTTAAATGTCAATTATATCTGAAAACTGGGGGAAATAAGGACATTGGAGCCATCCTGAAGCCAAAGATAGGGTAATTTGAGCATTGTAAGAGTAATAACTGAAATGGATCAAAACACTACAAATGTGCTAATATCTGTAAGTTCATAATCATATTAAAAAAATCATTAATTACTTTTAGAGAATTTTAATGAATAAAAGTCATCACTTGAAAACTGATAAAAGGATGGTGAGGGGAGTTTTCTCTCTTTTTTTGAAGATTTTATTTACTATTTGAAAGAAAGCGTACATGAGTGGGGCTGTGTGTGTGTGTGAAGAGAGAGAAGCAGGCTCCCCACTGAGCAGGGAGCCTAACATGGAGCTCAATGTGGGGCTCGATCTCAGCACCTTGGAATCATGACCCGAGCCAAAGGCAGATGCTTAGCCAACTGAGCCACCCAGGCACCCCAAAGGGAGTTTTCTTTTTACAGAAGTATTCTAGTTAATAAAGATGACTGATAAAGGCACAATGTCACCACTTTGCCGTACTCAATGAGTAAATAAATCCAGGCAATGACAATTAATTTGGACAACATCACAAAAAGACATGATGTACCTTCAGAGGGAAGTACAGAGACCAAAACAATCTCTAGATCTATCAGTTTATTAGGAATAAAGGGAAGAGAGGAACAGAAGAAATGATACCATGGAGATGCAATCATGAACATGCAGGATGTGAAGGGCTCTACACATGCAAGAACAAAAAATCCCAAAAAAAAAAAAAGCTAGAGAGGGAACCTACAGATTAAAAGACACTGAAGAGAGAATCAGAATATATGGACCTTATATGAATTCCAATTCAAACAGACAAAATGAGCAAAACCAAAACAAAAAAGGTGTAAGACAAATCAAGGGAAGTGTGAACACTCAATCTGATGACATAGATAACATGATACAAAAGGATTTTCTTCAAAATAATCCAGAGGAGAGGAGGCAAGTAGATAGATAAAATGAGAAGAATCTGATTGCATGATGGGAAGTGCTGAAGTTGGGATAAACAAAAGGAGGATTATACTTAAGTAGATTTGACCATGGATTTTATTGTGGCAAACTATAAATACTATTTCTGTGTGTGATCTGATTTGAAGCATACCTAAAAATACTCAGGGTTGCCATTTCATCCTTTTTTTTCTTTCTTCGAATATAGGATTTTTAAATGTTAACTAAAACTGTTTTGCAAAAAGCCTAACACTTAAAACACAGAGTTCTTCCATAAACATATTATGTATGTACACATGCCAACCCCATCTCCCCAAATCTGGCTTGCTGGATTTGGTAAAACGTTGATGGGCAGACCTATAAAAATTTGCCATCGTTACAGATGATGTCAAACATTTTTAAAATCCCGCTTAAAATGTGTGTAACTTTTATGTAACAATCTTTAAAAAGGTTCCTTAAAACCAAGATGGTTCTGTAAAGTTTGCCAACTGATAAAAATGGACTAAGTAATTCCATAGATACCAGGTTTGGGGACTTAACTACAGTTTTACATAAAAGGATACATAATTATTTCTTAAGTGTGCACTGGATTTTAGTTAGTCACATGTCACACATTGGAAATGCACGGCCACTTCGGACCTGCAGACGAGCTGTTTGGTTTGCATGGTCCAACATATAAAGACTGGGAGATTTCACATAAAAATCCAGATTTTGACAGTGCTACAAGGAGCCTTGGGCTAGAGCACAATAGCAGCTGCCTCTTGCAGGAGGGCACATTTCTCTTTTCCACCACAGTCCCTCCCTTCCTTCCTCCTTGCATACACCGTACGCCTGGCCTCTTTAGGCATTTGAGTGTGAGATCACTAGCTAAAGCCTAACATTGTTCTTAGGGAGGCTTTTACCTCATTCTTAACAAAAAGTACAACAGAAAAAAGGAAGATACCTGTAAGAGCCCATATTATTCAGTTTTGCACTTATAATTTTTTTAAAAATTAGCATTCATTATCCTTATAGCACAAAAATAAAACACTATCTGCATATTTTTAAAGGCTTTGACAGAGCAGGAAGGCTTACCTTCAGATCAAGGCTGTTAAGGCTTACGACATCATCGTCTTTTGCTCTCCGCTTTCTTTTCTATATGAAAAAAAAGATTTCATTCTTATATAGAAGGAATGCATGTTACTTCATTAAACAAAGACCTCATAAAACCAGAGAAATCACTTTAAAAAAGTGGAGCTGTACTCATAAGAAAATTATTTTTGAAAAAAAAAATTATTTTTGAGGGATGCTCATAAATTATCTCTAGCATACTGTTTAAATAGTCTCCCCAGCCTGAATCATCTCATGCTGCGAAGTTCCACCCTATTCAAAAACCTTATATAAAGTTTTTTCAGAACTCTTATGTAAGTCAAGGACTGACTACTTGTTATGAGAAAAAGTAAAATATGTTTTAAACATAAAGGCAACAATTTTTTTTAAAAACGAACAAATTTATCCTATGGAGGGGGGAGGGTCTTCACTCGAAAAAAAATACCCTTTTCTCATGGCCCAAAGTAATTAAGACTTGTTGCCTGAAGCAGGATTTATCTGCTGGGAGACAACACACTTGTAGTTATCATTCATCATCCTCACTCAGTCCTGCTGGTGCCTATAGTGGCGAAACTGTGTACAATCTCATTTCTGTCCTTCATCACTATTGAAGAAGAATCCTTAAGTAACACATCACCCACTCACACCTCAAAATAACTTTTCAGATTACCTGTGACACAGTCTAGCTCTTGTGAACTCTCAAAACTGACCAGCCAGGGTGCCCTTCCAGGACCTGACTCCACCCCAAGGAGAAACTGGTGGTAGTGGAATCAAAATGGAGCAGGACAGGGACAACAGAGAAAAGGAAAGATAGAGTCCAGATGGAAGTGGGGAAAATAGATGGAGCCTGGAAATCACAGAAGCAAGGCGCCATAAAAAGTAGAGAGGGAGCTTCTCTCTCTGAAGTTAGAAAAGTTATCTGAACCAAACCTCTTTGTAAAGTTCAGAAAAACTAAATTCACATTAAAATGAACAGAAAATTCTCCAAGTCAAATCTTACACGAAATAACTCTAAGAAAAATGGGAAAAGGGGAAGAATAACATCCCTACAGGGAATGAAAGCACTTGAGAACGAAATACTCAAAGAAGAAGAGCAAAACTATGACATACTATTCCAAAGTTAGCTAAAAGACATTAAGAAAATGATAGAAGGGGCGCCTGGGTGGCTCAGTCGGTTAAGCGTCTGCCTTCGGCTCAGGTCATGATCCCGGGGTCCTGGGATCGAGCCCCGCATCGGGCTCCCTGCTCAGCGGGGAGCCTGCTTCTCCCTCTCTGCTGCTCCCCCTGCTTGTGCTCTATCCCTCTCTCTCTCAGATAAATAATAAAATCTTAAAAAAAATTTAAAAAAAATGATAGAAGACTTGAAAGAACAATATAAATCAGGATTGGAAAAAAACTAAAAATGAGTTGACAAAAAATCTTTATTGATCCTAAGGTCATATCCAGAAGATCTAGAAAAATATGAGTAATATGATCCTAATTTTGAAAAACAAAGCAAAGATCCTGCATGTGTTTATCTTATTTGTAAGGCTGTGTGTGTGTGTGTGTGTAAATACACACTTCTGAGCAAAACACAGAAGGATAGGTATGGTATTGCTGACACGGGTTAGAGTGGAGGTTGGGGATGGAAGGATTGACAGGGGAGAAGAGAGGAAGGAAGGAGGAAACTGCCAAACAAAAAGAAGTGTACTGAGGGAAAAGCTCATTCATGATTGTACTTATGCATTTATATAAAATCATGTACACGTATTTGCATATGTATAAAGACATTTAACAGATTTTAAAACATTCTACTATATTTTCAAATATTTTAAAGTTTTGCTTTTCTGATTTACATATTCAATCCATCCAGAATTTATTTGTTTGTATATGGTATAAGATGGCATATCTAACTGTCCGCACTGCTAACACCATTGTTGCAGGCACCTTTCCTTCTAATGTCTACAATGCAGTAAGTTCTCATACATATGTCAGTTTCTGGGTTCTTGATCTTATGACGTTGGCCTATCTACCTAGACCTTCATCCACATTGTGGTTCCATAATTACTGTACCTGTGGAGTAAGCCTTAACAGCTAATCCAGTTAAGTCATACGTTCCCTGACTTGTACAATACCTTTGCTGCTCTGGGCTTTCTACTTTTCTTCCTGAATTGTAGAATGAGATCTCTTACATTCTAATGGGATTTCTATCAGAACTGCACTGCACTGAATTTATAAATTAATAGGGGGAGTACTAACATTTTTAGGTTATTGAGCCTTTCCTTACATGCCTATCTTTCCATTTACTTTGGTGTCTATATTCTTTATTAATGCTTTCCAATTTTTCCCATAAAAATCTCACAGATCTTTTCATAGATTTATTCATAGTTTAAAAAATTTTTATTTCAGTAAAAGCATCTTTACAAATTATATTTGTTTATTGCCAGTATATATACACATTTTATTGACTCCTTTTTATAAATTTTATAGCCAGTAATCTTGCTTGAACTCTTATTATTCTAATAGCTGCTATTAATATTCTCTGGGATATTCTATGTAGATAGTCATATTGTCCCTAAGTAATGAAATCCTACTGTCTCTTCCTTTTGAATTTGAATACCACTTGTTTTCCTGTCTTACTGTGCTGTCTAGAAGCACCAGTACAATGCTGGATAGACATGTTGACAGCAGGCTTTTTTTCAAAATTTTAAGGGAATGTTTCTAACATATTATCATTACAAAACATGTTGTTTGTGGCAGGTCTCAGGCTAAGAAAGTTCTATTCCCCCGTTTGCCAAGAATTTTATCATGACTGGGTGCTGACTTTATTTTTATCCATTCTCATTTTTCCTTCTATTTTCTTTGGTTCATTCTACTTTTCTTTCTCTAATTACTTGAGTTAGATGCTTACTTTTGTTCTTTTCTTTTCTTAAACTATGTATGTGAAAGTTTATAAATCTCCCTCTTAGTACTCCTTAATCACATTCCAAACGTTTTAATACATTAACTGAGCTATTTCTTTTGTAATGAGAGAACTCTACAAAAGTGTTTTTCCCAAGTGGGATGTACCCATCCCAAAGGACATGCAAGATATCTTCCCTGGAGTGCAGGAGGAAAATGTTAGAACTTCTGGTTTTATGTATTTATTAATCCTTAAAAATAAGCTTTACTAATATTTAATACACAGATGAACTCATCATCACCCACATTATAAGGTTAGACAATGGTGATCTAATCAGTTCCCAGAAATTGACTGCACACTGTGAAAATGTCATGGCTATTTGAAATATAAACTTATATCCACTATCATGAACTTCACCATAGGTTGAGTACTGTGCTTTGCATTTTTAGTTAATAATGGTGGTACATACATAAAAATCCTAAATAAATATATCAGGTGTACGTGTTCAAAATATTTTTGCTGATAGGTCGCAAAATCAAGTTTGGAGACCCTTCTTTACTAAAGTTTTTCTGTTTGAGTTTAGGCTTGTCAACTACTAAGGGAAAAAAACAAGATGAAAAAAGTCTCAAGGAGAATAGAGAACTATATTAAAATCAGGAGACTCTTGCTATGAATGCTTTACTGACCAATTAATATAAGTAACTTGTATAAGAGTACAGAAATCTCAAACAGAAGTCCCCAGTAGAAATATAAATTAAATACAAAAGAACAGAGTGCGAATTAAATATGTATCTCTGAACCCATCAGCACACGATCAGGTAAAGCTTGGCAAACTAGAAACAGAATGATTTTTGCTATTTCCTCCAAATAAGAAAACATAAGAATCATGTTCTATTTGTACATACATTATTTATATGAGTATTATAAGGTAATGAGTTTTTAATTACAAAAAGAATCAACTGGTGTCATTTTGCACAGTTAGATGCCTCTGTAAAGTCTCATTCTGTAAAGCCTCATTCTAAAAATAATGAGACTAGGATTCTAGGATGATTAATAAGAAAATAATTCATTCAACATACATATCATCTGCAATCACTTTTATATTTTTCAGCCAAGGAAAAAGTTGTTAGAGTATGTACATAAAAACAACTTCATGTTTCATAATATATTCTCTTAATTTTAAAACTGGTAGGAATAAGAGAAAGGACTGCATAAGGTTAAAAATAAATAGATCTGATACTTTTTAAAATGTTTTATATTTAATTGAAGTAAAAGTTGTTTTTAGCTTGTTAGCAGAAAAGAATTAAATTAGGCTGCCAAAGAGGGTGACAGAAACACTGTACCTCAAGATATTCAGAGAAGTACAGACAACTGAGTTGTACACCAGACTGAAAGACAACCTAGGAATTAATTCTGTCAATCTCTTGACATAAAATACCCAGGTAGCTACTTACCAAAGTGAAGTCCCAATGGGGGCCAGGTGTTAAAAATGTGAAGGAGCTACCTCTCCGAAGGGAATATCTGTTAAGAGAAAATTCAAGCAATAAATAAACTGAGAGTAACTTTAGTAAAATAAAGCACTAGACAGATAAAAAGCTATCTTTTTCATAGGTTCAAAATTATTTAAAGTAGCCTTATTAGTCATTCAATTGTAGAAATATAAATGAGGGTGTGCAAAAAAAAAAAATCAGGGTATAGGTTTTGGTCATTTTTAGAATCTTTACAAAAATGAAAGGGGCTTTATAAAATGAGTGGACATATTGAAAATAATTCACCAAACCAAGCATGGTTATTTTAGGAACATATACATGGTTCAATAGTAAGAAATCTATTTATATAGTATATTATACTAATAGGTTAAATAAAAAGCAGTAAATGATGCAAAAATTACTTAATGAAATTAAACATGCATACCTAATATTTTAAAAACAAGAATAAAAGTATGCTCAACATAATAAATAAAACCCAAATGCATTTAATGTTTAAATCTCTTCCATGTATTGATTTTTTTTTTAAAAAAGTTATGGTTTAATTAACCAAATAAAGAATTTTAAAAACTATATCTGAGACAAAAATCTCAAGTAAGATTAAAATTTGACTAGGATTTTGTTTGTTACTATTAAGTGACAGATTTTTCTTCTGTTTATCTTTCCATTCAAGAGAATCCTTTTAACAAAAACCTGTCTTCACCTTTTTAAAATATAAACCTCTATGTTTATAAAACATGCAGAAAAATCACAAAATACAGCTAGCACAAGAAATACGGTTTATAAACTACACTTACCATTAATCTCTTTGGATGTAAATAAATATAAAATAAATAGCTTTGCCCCTTGTATAGAAATAAATGAGAGAAGCAAAGGCTATTATTTCAGCTTGCTAGAGGCAAGGGAGTAAGCCACCATCACTTGTGTTCAGGCAGACTCAAGTGCAGGCTAAAGAATGGGAAAGCTTCATAGTGGAAAAAAGGGAAGGTTTCAAGTGTGCCCTGATTGGAGGATGTTGGCATGGCAAGCTGAAGGTGAGCTAAGCAGGAGTGTGACATCTTATGTGGCTGATCGGGGGGTTGGGGGGGTACATATTTGGCTTGCTCTGATTGGTTCAAAGTTGGAAGCAAGGATAAAAATTAGGGAACCTGGCAGTTACTGATCAAGTCCTGGCCACTGTGGGTCGATTGTTAAAGTTATTGTTCAGCTTTCTGGGTTGTAAGGTTGTTCTCCATTTGTATATTCACTCCATTTCTCACCCTTGATCCTCCGGGTCTTTGTTCACTCTAAGTTACAGAAATACCACAGATGGCTATTACACCTACAAGAATTTACAAGCTTAAATCAAATACAAGGTAGTTTCTAAGCTAAATATAAAACAGAAGTTTGCTTATATTCTGATAAAGAACACAAGGGAAGATGGCTACAAGGAGAAAGAGGATGTCAAAAGACTTCACAGAAGAATTAATATTTAAGCAATACTAAAGGTAAATCAAAGAGAAATAGCAATTAGCAAAGCATATGAGAGCCAGGAAGGCTTTTTGGGCAAAGGGAACAGTACAAGTTAAGGGGGAGTGAAATGAATTATATTCAGGAAACTGAAAGTAGTTCCTTATGTTTGGGTATCAAAAGAAATAAGAAAGGGCTAGATAAAAGGCCTTACATAACAACTCTTAAAGAGTATGGAATTGATCTTGAATATGTATGGTGGCAGCAATCAGCTATAGGATTCTAAGTAACAAGAAGGATGAACTGGAAGGCAGAGGGACTGGTTGGGAAGACCCGTCAGGAGGCAGCTCCCATATTGCTTACAATAGACAGTGAAAGGCTGAAGCAATAGCAACAAAGTTAGGAGAAGCACATTAGAAAGAGGGCTCAGTGACAAAACTGGCAGATTTTCCCCTTTTCCTCCCTATGCCAGCTCAGTTTCCACCAAGGTTCCTGGCATACGGAAATACGGTTCCATTAATAGTAATTAGAAATAGATGCAGAAAGATCTTAAGATATTTAAGCAAACATTTCCTAAATAATTATTTGTGAAAGATTAAAACACACTAAGCCTTTTATTACTCTTAAAGCTCATATTTTTTGTCTCCCCAGGGCTTCTTTAGTGGAGCAAGATAACTTAAGGAACTGATTTTTCTTGCCATTGCAGAAAAAGTAACAATGAAGAAAACAGTA
Organism: Mirounga angustirostris; assembly: GCF_029215605.1. Taxonomy (NCBI): domain Eukaryota; kingdom Metazoa; phylum Chordata; class Mammalia; order Carnivora; family Phocidae; genus Mirounga; species Mirounga angustirostris. The sequence goes on from NW_026991713.1 coordinate 134,790,779, forward strand.
TGAGTTTTGAAAAAACACTGGAATAAGGTATTTTGGTTAAACCAACATGACATCTGAAATGCATCAGAATTCATACGTCTAAACAATACAAAGATACAATATTATAAACAATGCTAAAAGATTATAGGAGAAACAGGACCTTCATACCATATGTATCCATGGATCACGCTTTTTAAAAACACTACTCTAGGTAAGTGCTATCATATACTACATGGTTAATAAGAGCAACAGTGGGGGCAGGATTGAGAAGCATCAATTATGATTTCTCATAAGATTATTTTTAATCCAGTGCAAATAGTCATTACAAAGTAGTAATCATAGTGGCATTTAAAATATTCAATAAATATGTCCTTAAGACAAGTTTTAAGGAGACACAAAACCAAAGTTACTCATTTCTTTAGTCCCTAGAATCAACCAAACTGACCTCAGAATGAATTTGATGTTTGAAAGCTGGAAAGAAAAATAGCTCTTAGGAATTTCAAATAGGTCAACAAACTGGAAAAATATTTCCAATCAGATGGCAAGATTCTTTCCAGTACAAGCTGTAATCGGTTTTATAGTTATGCTATTTTTTCCCAATTCAATAACAAGTACCTATTTATTTTGAATACCCATGGAAAAAAGAATCCAATAAACAAACTGTGCCCAGGAATCATGTAAGACAGTGCCAACTTTTAAAAATCTTGGAAAGACATACAGTCATCTTTCACAGGGCTCAGACTCCAAATGTAATAGCTATTTTAAATCCTTGTGGGAAAAAAATTTTGGATTTCATAAAACGTTAAGATTGTTAAGTAGCCTTTCTAGACGATACTAAGAGTTCATTTAAAGAGGTTATTAAAGGCTGAAATAAGAAATGACAGTCCTTCATCTTTTCAATAATTTTTGTCCAATCCCCTTTTCTCATATATTCAAACAATCACAACATTTCAGGCATAAGATAAACTAATACATGTAGAAACTAGCTTGGTGTATTAAATTGTGTTTCCTCTTAACCCCACTGTGATTATTCCTTAGCCTAACATCCATACTTCCTTTCCTATCCTTTCGTGTGTGTTTTTTTTTTTTTTAAAGATTTTATTTATTTATTTGACAGAGACAGAGACAGTGAGAGCAGGAACACAAGCAGGGGGAGTGGGAGAGGGAGAAGCAGGCCTCCCGCTGAGCCAGGAGCCCGACGTGGGACTCGATCCCAGGACCCCGGGATCATGACCTGAGCCGAAGGCAGTCGCTTAACCAACTGAGCCACCCAGGCGCCCCTCGTGTGTTTTTAAACAATGTAAATTATTTTTACAATAAACTAGTTTTAGTCTAAACAAAGCATAATTACAATGGTAAAGATGATGTTCAAAAAGAGAAAGATTCTGTTAATTCATTCTTAAGCCGAATCATGTTTTCAAAGATTATGATTTATGTCACTGCCCTCCTCTATCATGCAAATAATTAAGAGCTGAATTAGAATTATAAATAGCAGAAAGGTAGCTCAATGAACATTTTCATAAAATGTACTGGACAACATAGGATAATTCTTCCAGTTAAAAAGGAAGAAAATGTAAAGATATTGCCTTATAATAAGGTAGATATTTAGGAGTTTACAATGAAGAACAACCAAAATGAGTTAGCAAAGTAATGTTTTTAAAAAGCAAGTGAAAGGGGCACCTGGGTGGCTCAGTCAGTTAAGTGTCTGCCTTTGGCTCAGGTCACGATCCCAGGGTCCTGGGATGGAGCCCTGTATTGGGCTCCCTGCTCAGCAGAGAGCCTGCTTCTCCCTCTTCCCAACCCCTCTCACCCCCCTTGTGCTCTCTTGCTATCTCTCTCTCAAATAAATGAAATCTCAAAAAAAATAAATAAATAAAATAAAAAGCAAGCAAAATAGAAGGACTAAAGATAGGAATATAGCAGACTAGGTCACTGACATCAGCAAGAAGACTTGAGGCATAGGGCACCTAAAATATGACAAGGTATAATTGAAAACTGTGTGTGATGCCTCCAGATCTATAAGAATTAGTTCCTATGTGGTAAAACAAGAAAAGAATACAGTAGCCCTGAAATCTAGCTGCTAGGCTAAGGAAGCTGGTCCCACACACCAGCAGTGCAACTCAAATAAACATCTGGGCCTAATGACAAACTACTGTGCATAACTCACAAACAGCTAAAATTTAAAATTTTAATCTGTAAATGCCAAGGGTACCATGAATGTAGAAAGAATGATGTAAACTATTCTCTGTAGTGAACATTTGTTGATATTCGGGGTGCTGAACTACTCAGGTTCTCAGTTTCTTAGCAAATTAGGCAAAAAACAATGACAAATATTATTGAAGCAATTCATTTATTTGGGTCAAACATCTGATGTAGTGGACTGTTTTACTGCTTAGCATCTTTGCTATTAAGAAATTGTCTCTTCTCCCACTTTGTAAAGGTTCTGCAGGAGCCAAAACTCATGTACACTCTTATCCCTTACCCTATTAGGGTTTCTTAACTTTGTTATCTGTGAGTCCCAAATAATAGATACATCTTGGAACATCTCTAAGTCTAGAACACAGCTGAGCACCTAGAAGCCAGCACACACACATACACACAAAATGTGGAATATTCATTTCATATCATGGAATACTATTTAGCAGTAAAAAGGAATGAAATATTCATGCAAGCCATAATATGGATGAACTGCAAGATTATATACTACATGATCCCATTTATATGAGATGTCCAGAAATATAAATTTATACAGATGGAAAGCAGGTTAAGTGGCTGCCTAGGCTTGGGGGTAGAAGTGGGGACTGACTGCATAAAAACTTGTAACATTTGTGGTGATGAAATGTTCTATCAGTGGATTGTGGTAATAGTTGCACAACTGTATAAATTTACTAATATTCACTGAATTGCACACTTAAAATAGGTAAATATTATCATATGCACATTGCATCTCAATAAAACTGTTAAAAAGTAGTTATTTGATGTGGGAACAAACAGCCTTAGGAACTAATGTGGGTATCCTTTTATTTTTAGCAACTATATAAACAGTAATAATAATGACAATCTTGAGTTATCAAGAACTGGCTCAATTATTTGTTTATATGCCCTAATTTGGTTTAGAATACCTTTTGAAAAATAGCCTATCCAAAAAGTTACATCCCCTTAAAGGGAACAGGAATCCTTAGATTGAGTTTATACTACAGCTAGCCTGGCTTAAGACTGTGCCTTTAACCCTGGCTATCATTCTACAAATTCATCAGTTTTACTGGAAAAACAAAAAATTATAGAGTTCACTACTGGTAGATCATAGGCATGGTATTGTCTTTTTTTTTAATTTTTAAATTGTATTTACTTGAGAGAGAGAGTGCGCGTGGGTGCACGCACATGATAGTGGGGCGGGAGAGAAGAGGGACACGCAGGCTCCCCACTGAGCACAGAGACTGAGGGGGTGGTGGTGGTGGCGGCTTGATCTCAGGATCCTGAGATCATAACCTGAGCAGAAATCAAGGGTCGGTGGCTTAACTGACTGAGCCACCCAGATGCCCCATAGTATTACCTTTCTACCAATGGAGAGCATTATTTCAAATCTATTAAAAGGAGTAGGTTATAAAATCCTTAGAAGGATCATTATGGATTTATACTCCTTCTATACAAGTAATGTGTAATATTCAGTGGATTCTCCTAAGGCCCCAAAGGGCAGAAATATAATTATTTAAATGTTATTTAAATCTAGTAATTGTAGTATTTGCATAGAAAAGCTCCTTAAATGTGGTTACGTAAGTGACGGTAATTGTTTTGCTGGTTAATGCTACTAATACATCCCTTTATAGAGACATTTTGTGGAGGAAGCATGGCAAACAGAACATTAAATCAGGAGTTAGGAAATACAGGACAAACATTTTCCGATATCTAGCTGTGAAATTTCAGAGCTTCACATTCTCATCTATAAAAGAAGTTGTGCTAAATTCTAAGGCCCTCTCGGTACTAAACTGGATGAGTCAATGTTTCTTAGAGTTAATAACAGTAGCAAGAAATTTATGGAATGCCTGTTATGTTCCAGGCACTATTCTAAGCATTTAGATGTTTATATGAGTTCTACGCATTGACTCATAACCCTTAGAGCAACTATATAAGGCAGGTACGCACAAATGAGGTATAAATGAAGAGACTGGCAGCACGCACCAGTGAAACTGGTCAGGCCTCAAAGTAGTCAGTGGCAGTATCAGGATTTATATCCAATCAGTCTGGTCTAGCACTATGCTGTGAGAAATTACACTACACCATCTCTACAAGAGCTGACAATAGAACTGCTAATATTCTTTGATAGACAGTAACTAAGTGATAGTTCTAGTGTTTCCTCAAAAAATACAAATAATGATACCTAATATTCATGGAGCATTTGCTATGTCTACATACTGTTCTAATGTTTTATATGAATTATGTCAAATAATTTTCACAACCTTATGAGATAGATACTGTGAAGTAAGATTTAGAGAGATTAAGTCTCAAGAGCCAGAGTTTGAAACCAGGAAGCCTAACTGTAAAGCCTAAGCTCTTTAAATACTAATATTTTATTGGGTTGTGGGTCTCAGTCTAGAAGAATGTACATTACCAGAGAAAATAATTAGGTGAATCAAAGCTGGGGCCAGGACAGACTCAGCATCAGGGAAATGCAGCCGGGAAAGCAGGCCTTCTTCTGAGCTCTGAATCATATGGTAGGGCCCACCCAGGGACCCAGGGTGTCAGTAGACAAGACCCTTTCTTGCTACCCAGAACAAAAAGGGAGGGATGTAAGGGGAGAAAGGATTTGAGAGGCTGCCCTAGAACCTACACAGAAGCTTACACTACTGGATTCTAGCTATTTCTACTATTTCTTCCCCCTAATTACCTCTCCCCTGCCATAGCCTATAGCAGTCACCATACATATGACATGTTCCCCCCAAAATCAATATTTAGCAGAAGCAAACCAGCTTCATAATCCTTTATTTAACTTGGTACAGACTTAAAAACAGTAAGTCATCCTAGGATCTGTACATCCTAGCGGTTTCTATTGCCTACTTCATCCTTTGATCTAGCCCATTTCTTGCTTGGGAGGCCAGGATTAATTATTAGCAATGGGTGCGGGTGGAAATGAGCTCCAGACCTGTGGGTCAGGTTGACTAAAGGGTGGGCATGCATGTGTATATATGCGTGCGTGAGCACACACATGTACTGACTAGTTTCACTTTAAACTCCTGACTACAAATTTCAGGTAGGTCTTCACTTTGGCCCAGCAATGCTGTTACATTTCCCTTGTCACTTCCTCTCCTTTCTCTCTTTACTCTTCCAATACTCCCTCCCCAACCCCACCTCACTTTCAGCTTGTGACTTTGCAACTTATAACATTATATCCCCCACATTTACATTGTTCAATCTACCAACATACCCTAAACTTTTTCTTCTCTTTTTGTTATAATGTATAAGCTGTCTAAGACCAAACCTTCCATTTATACATTGGGTTATATCTTCTCTTCTCTACTCTTAAAAGAAGCCAGAGACAAAACACATTAACTTCAAAAAAATTAGATACGAAATGTAAATAGATAAAATCCAACAATTTAAAGATTAAAAATTGCTAGAGGAAGATTCTTTCTGAATAAGGGCACACAGTCAGTGTAATAAGGTCTTGAGGAAAAGTAACTGTGTGATCAGTGGATTTGTGAACTGAATTAGCTGTTCATTTTCAGAGAACAATATCTTTACTTGAGGGAACCATTAACAGACAAACTATCATTATTTGGACTTGGGTATTTTGCAGGCATTTACTCTACAATGAAGTATTGCTGCCAGTGATAAAAATTTGTGCTTTCAAATGAAAATTAGAATTTGAAAACTGTATCCATCACTGTGAGCATGACATCTCAACACTTAAAAGCTTTTCATGTGAGACTGGTGATTTATAAATGACTGTGATTTTTTGATAGCGTTTAACAGTATGTATCAACCTTTGAAAGATCTGCATAACTCAGTACACTAATATTTTCTAAATGACAAATACATAATGTCACAAAGTCATGGATAAGTAAAACAGAGCTACTCAAAAATTTAAAAGACAGTGGATTTTAATGTAACAGAGAATGAAAAGTTCATTTATACATTTCAGATTCCAAACTGCAGCCAAACTTTAAGAAACTACGACTTGTCAAGTTCTGGTGTATTATCAAGGAAGAATATCCATAATTGTCTGAAAAGACCATTAAAGGGCTCATGCACTTTGAACTAAAAATCTGTGTCAGGGCAGATTTTCTTTATATACTCATATACTTCATTCCCTATAGACTTCATCTTTATATATTGCAAGAAGCAGATATAAGAATCCTGCTCTCTTCTACTGGGTATTTACCCCAAAGATACAAAAGTAGGGATCCAAAAGGGTACGTGCACCCCGATGTTTATAGCAGCAATGTCCACAATAGACAAACTGTGGAAAGAGCCAAGATGTCCATCGACAGATGAATGGATAAAGAAGATGTGGTATATATATACAATGGAATATTATGCAGCCATCAAAAGGAATGAGATCTTGCCATTTGCAATGACGTGGATGGAACTGGAGGGTATTATGCTGAGCGAAATAAGTCAAACAGAGAAAGACATGTATCATATGACCTCACTGATATGAGGAATTCTTAATCTCAGGAAACAAACTGAGGGTTGCTGGAGTGGGGGGTGGGGTGGGAGGGATGGGGTGACTGGGTGAGAGACACTGGGGAGGGTATGTGCTCTGGTAAGCACTGTGAATTGTGCAAGACTGTTGAATCTCAGATCTGTACCTCTGAAACAAATAATGCAATATATGTTAAGAAAAAAAAAAAAGAAGAAGGTAGCAGGAGGGGAAGAATGAAGCGGGGGAAATCGGAGGGGTAGACAAACCATGAGAGACAATGTACTCTGAAAAACAAACTGAGGGTTCTAGAGGGGAGGGGGGTGGGAGGATGGGTTAGCCTGGTGATGGGTATTGAGGAGGGCACATTCTGCATGGAGCACTGGGTGTTATGCACAAACAATGAATCATGGAATACTACATCTAAAACTAATGATGTAATGTATGGGGATTAACATAACAATAATAATAATAAAAAAAAGAATCCTGCTCTCTTTTGTTAAGCTAGATTATTAGAAATCTACAAAATTTATAAAAACTCCAGACTTCTCACCGGTTTGTTTTTAAAAATCTTTGTTTTAAAAAATATGTTGTTTATGCAAATGTAATGGGTCTGACTGCTAAAAAAAATTTAACAAATTAATAATTTTTAATAAACATAATCCACATCAACAAAAGCTCTTTGGTGTCCTCAATAATTTTAAAGAGTGTACAGAAGTTGTGACACCACAAAAACGAGAATTGCTGCCCTAGAAAAAGCCTGTACAGGTGCGGAAAGAAAAGGTACACCAAAATAACCTTATACGATATACCAAATAAACTCCATGTGAATTATGGAAAAAGACTTAAAACTATTATCGTTAATAATATTTCACTGTATAGGGCGCCTGGGTGGCTCAGTTGGTTAAGCGACTGCCTTCTGCTCAGGTCATGATCCTGGAGTCCCGGGATCGAGTCCCACATCGGGCTCCCTGCTCAGCGGGGGGTCTGCTTCTCCCTCTGACCCTCTTCCCTCTCGTGCTCTCTGTCTCTCATTCTCTCTCTCTCAAATAAATAAATAAAATCTTTAAAAAAAAATAATATTTCACTGTATAAAAGTATCATAACGTATTTAATTTCCTTCCAGTTTTTTTCCTAACCTTTTTACTATATAAAAGTGTTGCAACATATTTTCTTGCACATACACCCAAATATACTTCTATGATTACTTTCTTAAGATATAAATTCCTATACTTATAGTGCTCAGTTTAAATACATGCACTATTAAAATTTTGTTTTATCTGCCAAATTTCTTCTACAACATCCACGTAATGGGAGTACCAGAGGACAGCAAGGAACAGAAAAAATATTTGAAGAAATAATGCCTGAAAACTTCTCAAATTTACTGAAAAACAATAGCCTACATGTCCAGAAAGCCCAGTGAACTACAAGGAAGATAAGTTCAAAGAGATCCACAGACATATCATAATAAAAATGGTCAAACACAGGATAAAATCTTAAAAGGAGCAAGAGAAAAATGATTTGCTACTTACAAGGTAATCCCAACAAGATTAATGGCTGACCTATCAGCAGAAACAACAGAAACCAGAAAGCAGTGGGATGTCATATTCAAAGTGCTCAAAGAAAAAGACTATCAATAAAGAATTCTATATAAAGCAAAACTATCTTTCAAATATGAAGGTGAACTAAAGACATTATCAGATAAACAAAAACTGAGAAAATTTGCTGTTTGTAGACCTGTCTCACATACTAAAGGAAATATTCAGGCTAAAACAAGGGAGTCTACATGGTAATTTGAATCTACCCAAAAAGACAAAGAGCACCAATAAGATCAGTTTAAATGAGAAAAAAAAATCCATAAAGAAATTAAAATGCCATAAATTAGAAAACATTCACTTAATGCAAAAGAAAATAAAGGACAGAGAAACTAAGGTCACATATAAAACAAAAAGTAAAATAGCAGGCATAAATCAAACTATATCAATAGTTAACATTAAATGTTGAGTGGAGTAAATCACACAATCAAAAAATAGATTGTTAACTTGGATTTTAAAAAAAAGAAACATAATCCAACTATGTATCATTGACCCTTGAACAATGTGGGGTTAGGAGGACGTCATGACCCCTCATCCATGAGGTCAAAAATCCATGTTTAACTTTTGATTCCTGCAAAACTTAATTACTAATAGCCTTCTGTTGACCAGAAGCCTTAACTATAACATAAATAGTAGATTAGCACATATTATGTATGTTACATGTATTATATACTGCATTCTTACTATAAAGCAAGCTAGAGAAAAGAAAATGTTATTAAGAAAATCATAAGGAAGGGGCACCTGGGTGGCTCAGATGGTTAAGCATCTGCCTTCGGCTCAGGTCATGATCCCAGGGTCCTGGGATGGAGCCCCACATCGGGCTCCCGGCTCAGCAGGGAGCCTGCTTCTCCTTCTCCCTCTGCTCTCTCCCTGCTCATGCTCTCTCTCTCTGTATCCCTGTGTCTCAAATGAATAAATAAAATCTTAAAAAAAAAAGAAAATCATAAGGAAAAGAAAATATATTCACAGTACTGTAAAAAATTCATGTATTAAGTGGACCCATGCAGCTCAAACCCACATTGTTCAAGGGTCAACTGTGCCATCTACAGGAGACATACTTCAGCTTCAAAGATACAAATAGCTTGAAAATAAAAAGGCAGAAAAAGATATCACGCAAACAGCAAACCACAAGAAAGCTAGACTTGCTATATTAGTATCAGACAAAATAGACTTTGAAACAAAAAAGAATGACCAGAGATAAGGGGGGCATTTTATAATGATAAAAGGCTCAACCCACCACAGAAGCATAACAAAAATATGTGTATCTAATAACAAAATAAAATACAGGAAGCAAAAACTGACAGAAATGAAGGGAAAAACAGACCATTCAACAACAGCTTCAATACCTCATCTTCAATAATGGTAGAATAACTAGAAGATCAACAATCAAATACAAGACTTGAACAACCCTATAAACCAACTAGATCTAGCAGCCATCTATAGACACTACACCCCAAAGAATATACATTCTTTTCAAATCCACATGAAGCATTCTCCTTGAGAGACTATATTCTAGGGCATAGAAGAAAATTTAATATATTTAAAAGGATATACATTTAATATATCTAAAACGATATAAATACAAAATACGTTCTCAACCACAGTCGAATGAAATTGGAACTCAACAACAAGAAAAAAATTGGGAAAGTAACAAGTATGTGGAAATTAAACAATGCACTCCTAAATAATCAATGGGTCAAAGAAGAAAGCAAAGGGAAATCACAAAATAATTTGAGATTAGTGATAATGAAGACACAAAATATCAAAACTTGTAGGATGCAACTAAAGTAGTGCTTGAGGGGAAATTTATAACTATAAATAACTATATTAAGAAAAAGATTTCAAATAAATAATTTTCCATCTCAAGACAACGGATAAAGAAGGGCAAACTAAACCTAACGCAAGCAAAAGGACAGAAATAATAAAGGTTAAAGTAGAAATTAATGAAACAGAGAATAAAGAAATAGTAGAGAAAAATCAATGAAAACAAAAGCTGGTCCTTTGGAAAGATCAACAAAATGGACAAATCTCTAGGCAGATAAATCAAATAAAAAGAAAGACTCAAATTTCTAGAAACAGAAATAAAAGAGAGGGCATTACTACTTACCTTATAAAAATAAAAAGGATTATAAAAGAATACTATGAATAATTATATGCCGCCAAATTAATTTAGATGAAATGAGCAAATTCCTAAAAGACACAAACTACTGAAACTGACTTAAGAAGTAGATGTTTAACAAGGGAAGAGACTAAATTAGCAATCAAAAAACTATCCACAAAGAAAAGCCCAGGTACAGATGGCCTTACCCCTGAAACCTAACAAACATTTAAAGAACAAATACCAATTCTTCACTAACTCTTCCAAAAAAAACGGAAGAGTACGGAACACCATCCAACTCATGAGACCGGTATTACCCTGATAATCAATACCAGACAAAGACACTGGAAGAATACTACAGACCAATCTCTTGTGAATGTAGATGGAAAAAATCCTCAATAAAATATGAACAAACTGAATCCAACAGTATAAAAGTTATACACCATGACCAGATAAGGTTTATACCAGGAAGGCAAAGTTGTTACAACACCTAAAAATTAATGTAATAAATTAATTTTATCAATAAAATTTTAAAAAGACCAAAATTGGGGTTGGGGGGGAGAGAAGCATTTGACAAACTCCAACATCCTCTCAAGATAAAAATCACTCAAAAAACTAGGACTAGAAGGGAACTTCTCAGTCTGATAAAGGGAATCTACAAAACCCCACAGCTAACAGCATAGTAAAAGTGAAAGACTGGATGTTTTTGCCCTAAGATCAGGAACTAGATAAGGATTTCCAGTCTTGAGGATTTTATTCAACAGTGAACTGGAGGCTCTAGTGAGGGCAATTAGGGAAGATTAAGAATTAATTAAGATAAAGAATTTCCAGGTTGGAAAAGAAGAAATATAATTATTTTTACTCATTGATGACATAACGTTGTATGTAGAAAATCCGAAAGAATTCACCAAAAAAACCCTATCACTTATTAGAATAAACGAGTTCAGCAACAGTGCTGGATACAAAAATCAACTGTATTTTTATACACTTGAAATTACAAAATTATAAATGAAGTTAAGAAATAAATTCCATTTGCATTAGCATCCAAAAGAAAAAAAAACATTTAGGAATAAATTAAGCAAATAGTACAAAAGTTATACTCTGAAAACTACAAAACTACAAAATACTGCTGAAAGAATTAAAGATCTAAATAGTTAGAAATTCTAACACTCCCTGTTCATAGATTGGAACACTTAACATTGCTAAAATGGCAATACCCCCAACAACTGATCTACAGATTCAGTGTAATCCCAATCAGAATCCCAGCTGACTTCTTTGTAAAAACTGACAAGCTGATATTAAACTTCACATGGAGTTGCAAGAGACCCAGAATAGCCAAAACAGTCATGAAAAAGGAAGAACAGAGTAGGACTTGTATGTCTTGATTTCAAAACTTACTATAAAGTAATGACAATCAATAAGGTGTGGTGCTGGCATAAGGATATACATACAGATCAAGGGAATAAAATTAAAAGTCCAAAAATAAACTAAGATACCTATGGTCAACTGGTTTTTGACAAGGTGCCAAGCCCATTTGATGGGGAAAGAACAGATTTTTCAACAAATGGTGCTGGGACAACTGGCTAGCCACAGGAAAAAGAAACAGTACCCGTATTTCACATCGTATCTAAAAATTAGCTCACATGGATCAAAGACCTATATAAAAGAGCTTAAACTGGAAAACTTAGGGATTAGCCTTTACAACCTTGAATTTGGCAAAGGATTCTTAGATGTGACACCAAAAGAAAAAGCAACAAGTATAATAGATAAATTGGACTTCATCGAAATTAAAAACTTTTGTTCTTCAAGGGACATCAGTTAACTGAAAAGACAACCCACATAAGAGAAAATATTTGCAAATCATATATCTGATAAAGGATTTGAGTCTAGAATAAAGAACTCTTATAACTCAATAATGAAAAAAGGACAAATAACCCAATTTAAAAAATGGGCAAAGGATGGTCCACCAAAAATGGCCACGATTCCATTCATATGAAATGTCCATAACAAGGGAAATACATAAAGACAGAAAGTAAATTAGAGCTGGGGATAAAGGGGGGGGGGGTTAAGGAGGGGGGATGATAACTGAAAGGCATGGGGTTTCTTTTCAAGATTAAAAGAAAATGTTCTAAAATTAACTGTGGTGATGGTTGCATATACCTGACTACATAGAAAAACACTGTACACTTTAAATGGGTAAAATTGTATGGTATGTGAACCCTGTTTTAAAAAAGTCAATCATACTTTGTTGTTTTTCAAATTCGTGTATAGTGAGTTTATCTACAGAAAGTTTTATATTTACATAGATTTATACAACAGTCTTTCTCCTTATGATTTCTGGATTTGATGTCAGCTTAGTTATTTCTTGCTCCACTATTAATTGATATTACCCCATCATATTTTATGTATTTTTGTAGATGTCTTACATCCTTTCTGGAAAATGGAATATAGATTAGTTACTTCACTCCCTGGTTTGCCTCCAAGGTTCTTCTAACTTCATTTCTATCCTCATGCTGCCTGTGTTACTACCCTTTCCTCAGCAGACCTCATTTCCACCTTCAAACACAAAAAAATGGAAGCCTCAAATTCCTTCTCACAACCTACCCCATTCCCCAAAACTTACCTAAAGGTATACCATCCATAGCTCTTAGCCAGGCTAAATTCTCTACACTTAATTTGAATTCCATCCTTTTCTGCCTTCTTGGCTGCTTGCTTAATCATCCCTTCTCTCCTGTCTCTTCAACTTCTCCCTCTACCTATCTCCCAAGCATATCAAGTTTATCCCATCTGCCCCACAAAATTGTGTTGCCTCCCTCCATTATTTCTTGCCTTCCTGTTGCAGTGAAACTTCTTCAAAGTACAATTCACACTCAATATTTCTTGTTTTCCAATCTCATTGCCAGCTCTCAGATTTAAACACTCATCATTTTTCATCCAAGATACTTCAGACTGACTTCCCACCAAGTCATTGTATATATTTGGGATTTTAAATTTGGTATCCATAGTTGGACTGCAAGGGACCACAAATTTGAAATTTTACGTATATCAGCACTTTTTTGGGAATAGTTTTTCTAAGACTTAAGGAGTGTTATGATCCCAAATGTTACTTTATTTTTTTTAAGATTTTATTTATTTGAGAGAGAAAGCGAGAGAGAGAGCACAAGAGGGGGTAGAGTCAGAGGGAGAAGCAGACCCCCCGCCGAGCAGGGAGCCGGATGTGGGAGTTCATCCTGGGACTCCGGGATCACGACCTGAGCCGAAGGCAGTCGCTTAACCAACTGAGCCACCCAGGCGCCCCTTACCTATTTTTTTCAATGAAGGCAGAATGACCTTTTATTTTATTTTATTTTTTTAAGATTTTATTTATTTATTTGACAGAGAGAGTTAGCAAGAGCAGGAACACAAGCGGGGGTGTGGGAGAGGGAGAAGCAGGCTTCCCGCGGAGCGGGGAGCCCCATGTGGGGCTCGATCCCAGGACCCTGGGATCATGACCTGAGCTGAAGGCAGACACTTAAGGACTGAGCCACCCAGGCGCCCCAGAATGACCTTTTAAAATGCAAATATGATCATGTTATTGGCTTGTCTTTCAGTATCTCCCCATCACCTTGAAGATAAAACCCAAACTCTCTGGGTGCCTGGGTGGCTCTGTTGGTTAAGAGACTGCCTTCAGCTCAGGTCATGATCCTGGGGTCCTGGGATGGAGCCCCGCATTGGGCTCCCTACTCTTCGAGGAGCCTGCTTCTCCCTCTCCCTCTGCCTGCCACTCCCCCTGCTTGTGCTCTCTCTCTCTAATAAATAAATTTAAAAAACTTAAAAAAAAAACCCCAAAACACCCAAACTCTCATGGCATACAAGGGCTCCTTCAAGATGTGGCTCTTACCTCTTTAGCATAATCTTTCATCAGTATCCCCAAGTCCTCCCCCCTACACAATTAGCATCCAGTCACTGCCAACCAGGTATGATACCTAGAACTCATGCTCATTTGCCTCAGGGCCTTTTAGCATGCTTCTCCCCCATATAAAATCACCCATTTACACCTCTCTAAACTGGTCCTCCAAGACTCAGGGATTTCAATAGGAAATCATTTTCTGTTCTTTTTATAAGTGTTCCTTTTATTTGCATCTATGGCATCCTGTGTATATTTCTACAGTAAATTTTATCACAATTATAATTATTAATTTATCTTTCTTCCCTATAAAATTATAAATTCTTTTAGAGTAAGGATAGTATTTTCCATCTCCTATTTCTAGTGTCTTACATGTTTCCTAATAAATCATACCTCATTCTCTTCACAAACCCTGCAAACATTCTAAATTCAGTATTTTAACTAGTCTATGATTGCCAGATTTAATGGTCTTTTTATTTCTTATTTAACTTAAACTTTCTAGTCCTTCCTTATCAGTAACATTTGATATAGTCTACTATATCCTCTTTCTTGAAATCCTCTCATTTGCCCTCCTAGATGCTGTTCTTATTTGATTTTCTTACCTCACCAGCTGCTCCCTCTGAGTATCCTCTTTACCCTGACCTTAAAATGTTGGGAGTGCCTCAGGAGTTAGTCTTCAAACTCTTCTTTATTTATACTCACTATCTAGATGACTTCCCAGTTCCATGATTTCAAGTCTATATGCTCACAACTCTCAAATTTATATCTGGTTACACAGGTGGGTTTGCTTTCTGAAATTTAACTGACCTAAACTTTTATGATTTGTGCACTCTTTCATTCAAGTTTTATAGTTCAATAAGAGGTTAAAAAAAGAGAAAAAAAAGCAAAAAAGAGGGTAATGACTAGAATAATGTATAGAATTGCTGAATCACCATACTGTACACCTGAAACGAATAAAACATTCTATGTTGTATACTTCAATTGAAAAAAAAAAGAAAAAGAAAAAAAATTGTGATGAACTCTTTAATAAGAGTCTCATAACCTACCCCAAAGCAAACTTTTCCCATAGTCTTCCTTCTGAGAAGAGTATAACCCATCCTTCTGGTGCTCAGGCCAAAAACCTCAGTGATCCTTCCACTTTTTCTCTTAACTCCAGTTAATCTATCTGCAAATTCTGTCAGCTCTATTTTCAAACACATCCCAAATATGAATATTTTCCACATCTCCCACTCTGATATGATGTCTCCACTGCAAAACCCTCCCTAATTGGTCTCTGCTTATAACAGTCACAGTGGTCCTTGTAAATATAGGTCACATCATTTCCTCTTGCTTCCCAACTAATTTAAATTTAAAGTCATTTCAATGGTCTCTCAGGTACTGCATCATCTGCCCCAGCCATCTCTCTGACCTCATCCTCTGCGCTTCTTCCCTTTGTTTCACTCCACTCGGCTTGGCTTCTTGGCAGTTCCTTAAACACACCAAATGAGATTCTACTTTAAGGCCTTTGCACTTGCTGCCCCTCTCTCCAAATATTCACATGGCTTAGTTCCTTAATTTCTTCAGATCTCAAATGTCATCATCGGAGAGGCTTTTCCTTCTGCTCTTTTAAAAACAGCAACACTGGGCGTCTGCGTTCGGCTCAGGTCATGGTCCCAGGGTCCTGGGATGGAGCCCCGCATTGGGCTCCCTGCTTAGCGGGAAACCTGCTTCTCCTCCTCCCACTCCTCCTGCTCGTGTTCCCTCTCTTGCTGTCTCTCTCTCTCTCTCTCTAATAAAAAAATCTTAAAAAACAAAACAAAAAAAAAACCCAGCAACACTACCCTTTCCTTATGACTATCCATGCCTTAATTCTCTTCACAGGATGGCCACCTGATATTATATATATTTGATTATTGTCTTTCTCCCCCATCAGAATTTAAGATTCATGAGAACAGGGACTTCATCTATTTATTCACCAGAATTCCCAGTATCTACAACAATGTCTGGAAGGTGCTCAACAGTATTACAGAATGAATGTAGAATGAATTTAACACTGCCTCTGTTTGATATTTCTGAAATTCTATTTTCCTTAGCCAGTCTTTCCATCTCTCAGTCTGAGTTGACTTTTTTCTCTCTGCTCTCTCACTACCTCTTAAATAGAAGCTGGAATCAGTACAAAGATTTTACAAAGGTATATTAAGACAAGGAGTACCCTAAACTTCAAAATAATAAAAATCAGTTTCTAATGAAAAAAACCCTAGATTTCTGCAGAGTAACTTAACAACGGGTTTATAAATGCCTTCCTGGTAAGTAAGGTGTCCTGGCTCTCAAAAGGGATCAGCACATCCAGGTATAACTGGAATATGTAAGGGACTGTAGTTTGCCCAAAGCAATACGTGAAATGGACCACAGGGACTTCTGAAATGATGAGATGTGGAATTCTAACAGGTAGAAACCAACAAATAACAGTTAACTTATGTCGAGAGCTCTCTGTGTAGGTACCATGTACACCCGGTACATGCATCATCTTGCTAAATTTCACCATTTCTAGGAAGGGGGTACTGTTGTTTTTTTTTTTTTTTTTTTTAATTTTTTTATTCTTATGTTAATCCCCTTACATTACAACATTAGTTTTAGATGAAGTGTTCCATGATTCATTGTTTGCGCACAACACCCAGTGCTCCATGCAGAACGTGCCCTCCTCAATACCCACCACCAGGCTAACCCATCCTCCCACCCCTCTCCCCTCTGGAACCCTGTTTGTTTTTCAGAGTCCATCGTCTCTCATGGTTCGTCTGCTCCTCCGATTTCCCCCGCTTCATTCTTCCCCTCCCGCTACCTTCTTCTTCTTCTTTTTTTTTTCTTAACATATATTGCATTATTTGTTTCAGAGGTACAGATCTGAGATTCAACAGTCTTGCACAATTCACAGCGCTTACCAGAGCACATACCCTCCCCAGTGTCTATCACCCAGTCACCCCATCCCTCCCACCCCACCCCCCACTCCAGCAACCCTCAGTTTGATTCCTGCGATTAAGACTTCCTCATATCAGTGAGATCATATGATACATGTCTTTCTCTGTTTGACTTATTTCACTCAACATAATACCCTCCAGTTCCAACCACGTCGTTGCAAATGGCAAGATCTCATTCCTTTTGATGGCTGCATAATATTCCATTGTATATATATACCACATGGAAGGGGTACTGTTATAGTCCCCATGGTACAGATGAGAACATAGCCTTAGAGATGAAAGGTCCGACACGCAGTCATTGGACCCTGCCACCTCCAACAGTGTGATGCGAAAGCGAAGTTCTCAGTACTTCCTTACAGCGCTCCTCTTCCAGACACAGCCTTCTGAAACCCTCCAGTGCCCACCCTTTCCAGACACACGAGACAGAAGGTGAAATGTGTTAACAGTGAAAAAGTCAGCGGCCATCCTCCGCCATCTCTTCACCCGGGAGGCTGGAACCGGGAGCTGTGCTCGGTTCCCCAACGTGCCCAGTTCTCGAAAACAAGAATGCTGGCGTCCCGCAAGACAGTTCACGTGAACGCTCGCTTTCAGGCTAAAAGTTTCGTGCCTGTTACAAGTCGTCCGGCTCCAGCGACGAAGGCTCTTCCCGGCGCCCGCAGGCTACAGGCCAGTTCCAGGCTCCCGGTTCGCATTTAGGACCCGCTCCCGCGGCAGCCGTGGCCCGGCAGCGGGTGAAGAACCCACCCACCACCTCCGACCGCCTGCGCCGCCCCCCACCCCTGCCGCCTGGGGGAGGCGGGAGCAGGAGGGGCGGGAGCAGCCTGCGCCCCCGCCAGAGGAGGAAGAGGAAGAAGTGCAGGAAGAGAGGAGCAGGAGGAGGGGGAGCAACCCGCGCCCCGCCTGAGAAGGGCCCGGAGGAGGAGGGTCAGCAGTCCGCGCCCTCGGCTAAGGCCAGGAGGAGGAGGAGGACGTGGAGGAGGAAGAGGGTAGGCAGCCCGCGCCCCCACCTGAAGAACAGGAGGAGGAGGAGGATGGAGAGGTGAGTAAAGAGCGCGCGCCCCTGCCTGAGGAAGGTCTGGAGGACGAGGAGGGGGGTGAGCAGCTCGCACCTCCCCGCGTCCCTCCCCTCTCTCCCCCCTTCCCCGTCCGGCCTCGGACCCGACGCCCGGGTCCCCACGTCGCTGCCGCCCCCCGCGCTTACCCGCCGTCCAGCTCAGGCCTGGGGGTGTCGGCCGAAGGTCCCCCGGCGCCGTCCGCGTTGAGCCCGGAGGCCCGGCGGCTTCGCCTCCGCGGCCGGGGCTGCTTCTGGGCCGCCAGCTCGGGCTCCATGGCGCGGAGGGGGGTGGGGGTGGGGCGGTGGCCGGGTGCCCGGGAGACCCGCTGGGACGGGCACCGCGCCCGACCGCTTCTGCCCGGAGAGCAGTTCCTGTCAGGAGGGCGCCGCCACCAACGCCGCCATCTTCCGGGGTTTGAAAATGGCGGCCGTGCGGCGGCCAGCCAATCGGGAGACAGCAGGCGGTTGCTCGGAAACGTGAAGTCCCGCCCCTTTGGCGCTGAAGTCGAGGCTGGAAAGGCAGGGTGGTGGAGGGTGACAGCCCTGCACATTAGTGGACGGCCTTGGATTTAGTTCAGACTCCATTTCTAAATCCCCAAGGCCTGATTCCTACTTCACCGTTCATTAGGACTTTCGCCACAGGCCAGGGCGAATGGGAAACATGAGGTCTTTCTTAGTACTGGGGGAGAAGAGGGATTGAAAGTGATGACCTAAGCTAAGATTTGGTGGTTGGCCACATACACGCTAAATTCTTCATGTGAGATAAGTCCCCAGTTACCACAGGTAATGGAAATGTGTTCTCGGGCCATCTCTAGGAAACCACTAAAATCTGATCGTGAGTCGTCCTAGGGAGACAGAGCCCCTCATTAGCAAAACGGAGCGAAGGTGCCTTCATCCTCTAAGTTTATGAAAGCGGCGAAAAGCACATCATCAAGTAAAGGACCTTCTCAAACAAAAAAGACGATCGTTAAATAGCACATTCTTTGATTTTTAGTATTGTCTTTCATGTGTCAAAGGCTTAACAAATAGCTTCTCCCTTTGACACTACAATTCCATTTCCGGAGAGATCTATCCTAAGGAATAGAATTGTATATGCCCCGAGGGCTGGCGGAATGTGCCACCCCGGAATATGGCACGAGGGTTATTTTGCGCTCTAGGCACTTGAAAAACACCAGTCGCAAAAAGGGCATTCTGATCTCCCCTTTTCTTGAAAGCTGGGGATAAAACTTCCATGTTGAAAGCTGCCCTCCCTGTACCATGAAGAAAGAAACATTCT
Source organism: Mirounga angustirostris (assembly GCF_029215605.1). Lineage (NCBI taxonomy): Eukaryota > Metazoa > Chordata > Mammalia > Carnivora > Phocidae > Mirounga > Mirounga angustirostris. Next base: position 134,810,261 of record NW_026991713.1, read on the forward strand.
TATCAACAGAGATTGGGGGGTTAGGAGGAAGCCCAAGGAGAGAGAATTCTGTAGAAACAGCACTTGTTAAGGTAACTTTTACCTTCCTTTGGTCTCCTCGTATATTTCAGCTACTTTTTCCCCAATTGCCTCTTTTCATCTGACCTAGGATAAAAGCACTAAGTAAGGTTTTGCCAATTCTTTGGGTCTTCATTTTCCTATTGGGGCTCCTGTGTACATGTGAAAATGTATTTGCTTTTCCCCTGTTAATCTCTATTCTGTCATTTTAACTCTCATCCCCACCCGGACACCCTGAGAGGGTAGAAGTGAAATTTTGTTTTCCCTACAACATCAAGATATTAATGGCACTGATGTTATAATATCAGAAGTAAAGACAGTCTAAATAAAAAATGGTAGGGAAATGGTTAATTATAGTTGATCCACTGGAAAGAATATTTTCAGCTAATAAAAATTAACTATGAAGTGTATACTAGGATAAGTACTGTAATTTTGAAATAAAAACATGGAATATAGAGGTATATTCAGTATATTCTGAGTTATGAATTGTAAGAGATTGAACAGAGGAAGAAGATGCAATCAATATTAAAATATCTCTAAGTAGTCAGACTATGAGTACTGAATTCTTTTTTACTTTCTTGTAGTTCATAATTTTTTACATCATGAGATGCTGAACTTGAATTACATTTATAACACAGGAAAAATTCTTGTGTTATAAGAATCATGTTGAGATATTCTACCTTATCCTATCCTCCACCAAAAATTAAAGAAGAAAGTATTGCTTTGCAGCAGTTAGAGTAAAACGGTACAGAAATGCTGTCTAAGGAGCTTTTTTTTTTTTTAAGTTTATTTATTTAAGTAATCTCTATACCCAACGGGGGGGCTTGAACTTGACCCTGAGATCAAGAGTCACATACTCTCCCACTGAGCCAGCCAGGAACCCCTAAGGAGCTGGTTTCCACCCAAACACAGATTTACAAATATTATCTTGGGGGGGGTCTCTCTCAAAGATTATTTCAACAACTAGTAGACTGATACAAATTAGTACACAAATCAATAATTCTAAAACCCATTCTCTTACATTCTCTACATAGATCAAACTCTCTTTTTGTAAAACTACTCACCAAGTAGTATATATCATGCTTGTTTCAGCAACCAGTAAGGTCATACAGTATGTGCTGTATGTAAGTGGGGTTATAGAGGGAAAATGCTGGGAATGCAGTTTCTTTTATTCTGCCAATTCCAACAGTCTGCCTGACCCCTCTGCACGCCGGATACTTCAGTTCTTTCCCCAAGCCCTCAGACGCATGTTTTGCAGAAAAATCAGAATGAGAAGAATGTCTTAAAGATACCAAAGCTGTGCTTTCTTAAACTGCCAATGGGAAGGTTACTCTGATGGTAAACATATTTGATGAAGAAAACGTCCAATCATCTATCTGACCAGCAGAAGAGTATTTATATGCACAACAGGGCAGACTATTTGAAATCAGGTTTGTTGTTTCTTAAAATCTATCATGTGTGTTTGTGTGTAGGGGAAGGGAATGTTGTTCATTTTTTTTTTTTTTTTTTTTGCCTCTATCTATCATCTATTTATGATCTTGGTTTGCTTTTAAATATTTCAAGGAGAAAAACAGTAAAACTGGAAACTGGAATGTCAGCTGGGGGGTTTAAAAAGAATGGAACTTGGGAAGAAAAATGTGTGGCCAGGAGCACAATTAATTGGAAGTAGTTTGAGGCAAATTGCTTTTATGCTTAGACCATCTTGGGAGGAGGCCATTGAAGTTTCAAAGTACCGAATTATGTTAGTCGTGGGGGAGGAGGGAGGAGAGGGAGGAAGGTAGGGATGTGGGCACCGTGGGGGTGGGAATGACAATGGAAAGTGATTCTGGCTGTGGCCGCCAGGGCTGCCAACAGAGAATTAGCAAAGATACCCTCAGAAATGTCAGAATATCAGTCAGAATTATTTCTCAGAGCTGAAGAATTTTTGTTGAACAGGAATTTCTTGCTTAGAAGGTTTCTTTTTTCTCAATCACTTAGCCAGTGAGTTAACTGGCCTGTATTAAAAAAATACTTAAGAGAGGAACTTTGTAAAGATAGGGAATCCTAACCATACACACCACACTTTTATACTTGCAAGTTTTTTTTCACTCTCTTTCAAGACCTAAGGACCGCCACCCCATGTGTCAGTGAGGGTTCTACCAGAGAAATAGAGCTCGTAATAAATAAATTTTTATTTATGTCTATATTTATATAAAAATGGAGAATTATATAGAGGAGAGATTTATTTATATTTTTATATGTATATGAGGTAATGAAGTAGTATATTGCATATTTACATGGAGATGTATTTCATGGAATGGTTTATGTGATTGTGGGCACTCTAAAATCTGATGTCAGTAGGGCAGACTGGAAGGCTGGCGACTCGGGTAGGAGCTGAAGGCTCTGCTGCTGCTTTGCTCCTAAGGCCTTTCAACTGATTAGATGAGGCCCACCCACATTATCAAGGGTAATGTTTACTTAAAGTCAACTGATGGTCAGTGTTAACTGTATCTACAAAACGCCTTCTCAGCAACACCTAAATTAGCGTTTGGTTGGGGGAATAACTGAACACCATGGGCTAGCCAAGTTGATACATGAAACTAACCATCACAACAGAAGACTTCTGCAGACTTGAAATTCCAATTATTATTAGTTTAGGGAACTTTATTCCTTTAGGATTTAGTCTTTCAAGGAAGAAAGGAATTACTAAAAAAAATTATTAATACTAAGATGCATTTCTTAAGTTATATTGCAGAAGAGATTTTTCTAATTTTGTTCTAATTCCTTTGCAAATCTACGTTAATCATAGCTCTAAGTGAGGTTGAGAATTAAAAAAAAAAAAAATAATGAAACATACTGAATGTGTCGGTGGACCAGAAATGAGATACTCAAATCATCTGATTTCCCCTTATCTTGTTTCAAACTAAAAATAATCAGGGGCCAATGGGAGAAATTTGACATAGCAACAAAATAAACATGATTATGATTTTATAAAACAGAACTGGCTTACTCTTTGTCTTTATTATATGGAACCACCAGAACCCTAAAAGTTCAGGGGATTATTGGCAGATAGAGACAGATAGGATTGACTTTATGAAGATCAAATTCTGTGGCAAGTAGAACTCACAAATTCAGGAGAAAACTCCTGGAGAACACACGATTAAAGGAGCTCCCCGTGCAAAATCAACAGATACAAGATGTTTAAATGATTTGTTGGAGCCATTAAATTGGAAGGTGCATTTGGAGCTGGTGAGTCAATTCGCCTCTTCCCCCTCCTCTGCTTATGAAGTATACTTGCCCATAGGCTCAAGCAGTGAGTGGGGACCCAGAGCTGGAAACATGGAGCAGTGCCTCAGGAAGCTGAATATTCCAGGGAAGATGGGGAACACTAAAGCAGAAGACAGATAGAAGCCACTCTGGCCGTACATTCCAACCCTCCTCCTTTATCACTAGAAACAGGCTGTAGAAAATAGCACATACAGGCTGGCAAACAGAGAGGTCTAAGACAAACTGGATAAAAGACAAAACCACAACTGTTAAAAGATTTAAGGAAAACCTTCACAATGAAAGACATCAAAATCCTAAAGGCGGAAGAATTAGAACACAAGGAAAGAGAGTAAATAATGCAAACAGAAGAACTTCAAAGGGAGACGTGAGATGCCAGTTCAGCCATGAAAAAAAATACACTAAAACTCTGGTCATTTAAAATAAAAATAAACAGGGCACCTGGGTGGCCCAGTCAGTTGAGCATCTGCTTTCGGCTCAGGTCATGATCTCAGGGTCCTGGGATCAAGCCCTGCATCGGGCTCCCAGCTTGGCAGGGAGTCTGCTTCTCCCTTTCCCTCTCTGCCCTTCCACCTGCTTGTGCTCACTCTCTCTCAAACAAATAAATAAAATCTTTAAAAAACATAAAATAGAATAAAATAAAAATAAACCAAAAGACACATCAATAGCAGAACCAACACAGATGAAAAGCAAATTAACTAAACAAAAGTTCTAGCTGAGGAATTTTCCGAGAATACAACGCAAAGAGCAAGAAAAAGGGAAGTATGAAAGAAGAATATAGAGTCAAAAGGGCAGAACTAAAAGTTTCAACTTCTATCTAACAAGAGTTCCAGGAGAGAGAACAGGCAGTACGGAGAGAAGAAAATAATCAAATAAAAAGCCCAGGCCCAAGAAAATAAGACCTGAATATTAGAAGTGTCCTCCAAGCATGGAACGAGGTGATTTAAAAAAGATTACATGTAGCCACATCATGGAAATTTTCATGTTAGAAGAAATAAAGAGAAAAATCATAAAAGTTTTCAGAGAAAAATAGGCTATGTACAAGGAACAAAGAAGCAGAGCAGTATAATATTTTTCATCAGAAAAGAGGAATAATGGTCAATATCTTCAAAGGTTTGAGGACATATGGTTTGGAACCTAAAATCCCATATTCAAACAAATTGTTATTATGTAAGGGTGAAGAAAAAGTGAACACATTTTTGGATGTGCAAGAACATATCAAATGTACCATCCACATAATTGAAAGAATTACTTGCATGTATAATCCAGCAACATGACTAACAAATCCAATGAGAGAGAATAAGTAGGTTACAGGAAGCAGCAGTATATAAAGAAGCCAGTACAATTTATATTTATGCCTAAATAATTTTTAATGGCTAGTGCAAAAAATTTATTGTAATGACACTTGGTCACCAAAATTCCAGATATTATCAATTTTGGAAGCAATGGAAGTGAGGATTGCATTAAAAGGGGAAGATCGAGAGGTGCCTGGCTGGTTCTGTCAGTGGAGTATACTACTCTTGATCTCAGGGTTGTAAGTTTAAGCCCCACATTGGGCGTAGAGATTACTTAAACATAAAATCTTAAAAAAATTTTTTAAAAAGTAGGGAAGATTGAAAATATGTGTGTGCGTGCATGCACGCACATGCATGAACATGTTTTGGTGGGTAATAGATTTCTAAAAGACTAAAATATATAAGATTAAAATAATATATAAATTGACAAATATAATCAAATTTGCATATGAAAAATTTGAGAGTAACAGAAGTACTGGAAAATGGGCTACAACTTACAAACCACTAGAAAAAAAATTGTGGTATGCAAAGAAAATTCAATCTATCAAACTGGAGGAAAGTAAGAAAAGGAAAAAAGCATAGTCAGTGGAAAACATAAAGTAAGGCAAGAATATACTCAGGCATATTGGTAATCACAAGCAATGTGAACCCAGTACATTTTCCCACCGAAAGACAAAGACTCTCAACCATCCTCACAAGAGACACATCCACAACAAGTTTAAAAATAAACAATTGGACTTCCAGCTCCAGTAATATAATGGGATAAGTTAGTTGGACCCCTTTGACCACTAAGTGAAACTAAAAATACCTACTGACACACGAACATATCGAAAGCATTGATGAGTAAGATAGTAAAGCATTACGAGGCCAATTGCTGAGGAAATATGAGAGATACGTGGAGGCCAGAAGCGCCCTCTTGTGTTAAAGGTGCTTGCCAAACAGGGAACAATCAGTTTTCATGGACTCAGTGAGCACAAGGGAGACGACTCAATGCCCAGGGCCCAACCCAAGACAGTTTCATAGGTGATCCTTCTCCATAAAGTTCAACTCCCAAAATACTTTTAGGATAAGGGCAAGTCCACTCCACACCCAAGAGATGACAAGGTTTTTCCCTGGCGTTGAGCAGAGCAGGACATAGGGAGGGATTGCCTCTCAGAAGTTATAACTACAAGCTGACCCTAGACGAAAAGGTAACCTAAAATCACTTCACTTGGATAGTCTGAAAAATAAACCTTCAGTGAATCAATTTAAACAGATAATGCCCCCTACATGCCTTGCAGAAGTAAACGCAAATTGTCTCTGGAGAAACATGTTCATCCCAGACCTCAAAGACTCCCTTCAAATAAGTTTTCAAAGCAAACCAGAAGCTCACAGTCAAAAACAAGTACATAAGGAAAAAAAAAAAAAAAGCCAGTGTTGGTACGAATCAGAAAAAATAACGGACAGAGGAAACAGATCTGCAAAGATGTTTGTTTTTTGGAATAATCAGTTAGATTAGGAAATATCTACAGTTACTATGTCTAAACAAATAGAAGACAAGATGGACGATATCTTCGGGAAATAGTCAATTACAAAAAAAAAAGCTGGATGTAGCAGATTTCAAAAAAAAAAACTTCTAAAAACGAAAAAATATAGTCATTACAATTGACAACTCAGTGCGTGACTTTAAAAAAAGATTAGGTAAAGCCAAAAAACAATGGATAAAGGGGAAGATAGCTGGAGAAATTAAGCAGGATGTGGCACAGAGGTATAAAGAGATTGCGAATATGAGATGTTCAGAGATGTATAAGCTACAGTAAAAATGTCTAACAAAAAGAAGAGGAAAGAGAAAATGGGAGGAAAGCAATATTCAAAAAGATAATGGCTGAGAACTCTCTAAAAATTAAGAAAGACATGAATCTACAGATCATTAGTCCCAACAAATCCAAAGTCAGACAAATAAAGAAATCCACATAAAGACACATTATGGTAAAACTAAAGAAACCAAAGACAAAGATAAATCCTAAAGCAGCCAGAAAGACCTTTTAAAAGGAGCAACTTTTATACCAACGGCTTCTCGTAGGCAGGAGCTGGGCCAGAGGCCAGTGGACTCGGAGAAATGCTGGCATAGAATTTCATACCCAGTGAGATACCTCTCAGGAAGGTGGGTGAAATAAAGGCATTTCAAACACAAAACAATAATAATAATAATAATAATAATAATAATAATTGAAAGACCTCACTCAAGGAAATTCTGAAGGATTTACTTCAGACAGAAGTAAAAGAAAAAAAAAGTGGGAGAAGGAATGAAAAGCAAAGAAAGTGGTAAAACATTGATTTTTATGAAACAACAACAATAATGCCCTGTAGGCTTAAATACATTTCACTGGTGCAAAAGAAAGGATGCCAAAAGATAACCTAGAACATGGGGACAAACAGAAATAAGATAAAAGCACAAAGTAAGATATCTAAACCCAGCTCTATTAGTTATTGCATTAAATGTAATGGACTAAATTCTTCAATTAAAAGATAAAAAGGAAAAAATTCAGGTACATTATGCTTACAAAGGACACATCAAGAATATGAGAATACTGAAAGGTTTTTAAATTCTAAGAATGTAAAATGACAGAGAAGACATCATTCAGACACTAACCAAGAAAACTATATTAAAGTAATAATATTACTATTCAATAATAAAGAGTTTAAAGCAAAATCATTCGTAGGTATAGTCATTTTAAAATGATAGAATGTGGGGGCACCTGAGTGGCTCAGTTGGTTAAGCATCTGCCTTTGGCTCAGGTCATGATCTGATGTCCCATGTCAGGCTTGCTACTGCCTTTGGCTCATGATCATGATCGAGTCCCATGTCAGGCTTCCTACTCAGTGGGGAGCCTGCTTCTCCCCCTCTCTCTGACCGTCCCCCTCCTCATGTTCTCCCTCTCTCTCTCAAATAAATAAAATCTTTAAAAAAAAATAAAGTGATAGAATGTTTCAATTCCATAGAAAATCTAACAATTTAAAATTTACATGTTCTTAATAACATAGCCTCAAAATATATAAAGCAAAAATTGTCAGAAAGAGAAACAATCAACAATCATAATGGAAAAAATTTAACACATCTTTAAAAGGAATCAGTACTGAACATTTAGACTACACAATCAGTTTGAAATGTGTATATAAAACATTGCATCCAACAAACTACAGAATACATTCTTTTCAAGCATTCACAGAACATTTTAAAAAATTGGCCATATAGCAGAACATCAGGGTTGTCTTGACACATATATAAAGAGAGAAATCATTTAGAGTATGTTCTCTGATCTTAACTCAAATAATTAAAAATAACGGTATAGGTGTATGTTATAAATAATAATATCACAATTTAGAATAGAACAAATAATAAAATTAGTAATAACCGAAATGTAGAAAATCCTCATACATTTGGAAGTCGTGGTGGTCACGGTCAAAGCGCATGAGTAGGAGATGGGAGGTAAAAAGGATACTTTGTTGGTTTGCTCTATGTCCCCAGGGATTGTTTGAATCTTACTTAAAGATACTTATGTACTAGAAAAAGCTGTTTGTAGTACTTATGTGCTAGAAAAAGCTGTTTGCTGTTGCAGCAAATTTTACTCCTACTCTTTCCCCATTCATGCTTAATACATTCTTAATCCAGGAGGAGGATCTTTTTAAGAAGACAACTGTCATTTTTAACCAAAACAGGTTTAAGTTGGAAGTAGATTTGGGTAAGCTCTAAGGATACCACCTGTAGTTGTGCACAGAGTATCTCGGGCTGTTCAGGTCCCGCACGGCCGCTCTGGGGAAGAGAACAGAAAAACCAAGAAGGGGCTGTACTGCTTTAAGTGAAGCAGGTGTCGCAGCCCTCAGGTGGAGTCATTTCCTGCCCTGTGATAAAGTCTGCCTGGGCGTGGGCTCGTCATTGCTGCAGCCCAGCGGGGGTACCTCCAGATCAGCATGGTAAGTGGCTAGGGTCCTCGTACGCGCTTATCAGTGTTGCCGCGGTGTTGTAGCAAATCTTACTCGTCATACTTGGCCCTCTTCCCTGCCAAACTATCCTTAATACATTCGTAATACAAGAGAAGAAATTTTTAAGGAGGCATTTGCTTCTTCCAGTAACTGTGTTTGAGGCAGATTTGGATAAGCTCTCGTCTGTTCATCTGTGGTTTTGCTGCTTTTAGGAAAAGCTTAGTGGATGTGCATGTTAAATACTGCTTTTAACTGAAGTGTTGAAACGAGAACCCCTCCTTCCTTTAGTTCTATGTTTGTTTTAAACCTGCTGTGCTGATTTTTTTGTAGAAATCAGTTGTTTCACTTTTAGTTATGCTTTTAGAGTTTCTGGGGACTTCAGACCCAGGTCATCATTGCTAAGCTCATAAATGCATGGCAGGGTAAAGTTCACGGACATCTTCTCGTCCTCTCTCGAGTTTCGTTCTTGGGGGACAACAATGAACATAGTTACTTACAGTAATTCCTGTTGGGGGATCATCTCTTAAGATCCACTTTCCCTTTAATGTCTTATGTGCTAGTCCCAGTAGTTTTTGGTATCTTAGAATTTTAAATTCTTAATGGAAGCAGCTTTTCATTCTGATTTCTCATCTTCGATGTTCTCACCCCCTTGGACTCTCTCTCTCTCCAACATTTTAAGGATGTTGAAGTTGTTTTGCTCTTAAACATTATGCCTTCCTGCATGAGGGATTCTTGTGGTCACGGAAACGTTCTGTAGCTTGACTAAATTTTGGTATTTTGGGGGTGATATTGTTCTGTATCATCTTGCAAGATACTAACGCTGGGGAAAATGGGTACGGGGCACATGAGATCTTTATTCTTTCTTACAACTGCCTATCAATCTATTACTTATCTTTATCTCAAAATAAAAAGTTAATTAGAAAATTGTGCCTTCCTAGTAATTCAGATAGGCATTGTAGCAGCTAACGTGATGTGATTGATAATATTGATATTGAATGGGCAGTTTACAATCTGACAGCGTGACTAATGTTTAACAGACAGTTTGGAAAGGAGGGAATGGCTAAGAGAAGAAGGTGAAGATAGCCTTCTGTGCCCTGGAACACAGTTACGTCATAAACTCAGCTGCTTCTCAAACCAGGAAAGGTATGATTGGTCCTTCTTGGGCCAGGTATTCCTGCCAGGTTCACAAGGGTAGTATCATGACCATGTCTGAACATCTGTGCCCCTTGGGTAATAGACCTCGTGAAGAGCAGCAATTGCTTTTCCACATTGGTGATTATTTTTTCTGTGAGTACTTGGAGCAAATGCATGTGCACCCCCCGTGGCCTGGGCGGTAAGTTGGGGGGTGCTGTGAGAGAAATCGACATGTAAGTGGGTCCAATGATGGGGAAACCATGAAATGCACCTCCCGTCCAGCATTTTTACCTAAATCTAGGGAGTTTGGATCTGATTACAGTAGCTAACGCACTGAGATCATTTGCAGTCCAGCAGATGTGGGAGGAATGAAGCCGAGCTTTGCAGACAAGCATGTTAGAAGCTTGTTCATGATGGTGCATGCTGTTTGATTTTTTTTATGTGCCGGTCAGAGGTTGGAATCCGGGTTGGTGCTGAGTGAGGTGCTTTCTGAATTGAGCTCACAGCCTTTGTCATGAGAGACCCGGAAATGCATGGAGAAGAAACAAGGGGCAAGTTCTACTCAAGTAGTGAGCTTGAATTCCTCATAAAGCAGAGAGGGCTGTGTTAAGCCTTGTGAATCAAGGAGACAAAGTATGAGGGCTTGATGCGGCGGAGCTGGAACAGAGTCCAAGTCGGATTGCAGGGCTGTGACCGCCCAGAGCTCCCTCCCTCCCTGGACTAGTGGTCTTTTCGTGGTTGAATCTCAGACCTTGTCTAGGGGAAGAACAGCCTGGACAAGGACAGGGCTGCCGATCAGCTCAGTAGGTGAACAGCTGGCGGGGCCCCGATGATGTGGAGAACAGGCTGCTCACCCCACGAGCCCCCCACCCAGACCCGTCCCATGCCCACTGGCAACCAGAACCCAACAACATTCAGATGCACGATTGCTGCCCTTGTGGTTTTTTAGGATCTAACTTTTTCTTTCCTTCTCTTAGATGAGTACATATTCATGTCTGTTTAAAAGACCAAAATGGTTGTTGGCCTTTAAAAAGAAAGATGTGAATGGTGATTTAAACGTGGGATGGGAGAGTGGAGGCTGATGAGGGTGATGGAAAACAGTAGAGTTTAAACAAGGAAAAAAACCACTGCCCAGATATAATGACAGTTAATATTTGATGCATTTTATTTTATTTTATTTTAAAGATTTTATTTATTTATTATTTGACAGAGAGAGAGAGAGACAGCGAGAGAGGGAATACAAGCAGGGGGAGTGGGAGAGGGAGAAGCAGACTCCCCGCTGAACAGGGAGTCCAACATGGGGCTCGATCCCAGGACCCTGGGATCATGACCTGAGCCGAAGGCAGACACCCAGGCGCCCCCATATTTGATGCATTTATAGATCTTTTTCTCTGCTTATTTTTTAATGTATTTGATATCATACTTTATATACAATTATGCGACTTGCATAACTTTTACTTCATTTTTATCATAAGCTTTTCCCATGTCATAAAATTTTGGGGGTAAACTTTTAAGGGTTGCATAACTCTTTCTTCAAATGCCCAACAAAAGCAAATGTAGATTGGTTCTTGATCCTCACTCTTATAAATAATAATACTGTGAATGCCCTTGTGCCTAAATCTTTGCATTTTTAGATTTTTAAAAATAATCCATCTGTGTATGTCATCTGCCTACTTATATACTAGTTATCTCAAGTGTTTGGTTGGGTTTTTAAAGATTTTATTTTTAAATAATTTCTTCACCCAACGTGGGGCTTGAACTTACAACCCTGAGATCAAGCATCACATGCTCTGCTGACTGAGCCAGCCTGGCGCCCCTCAAGTTTTTTTTTTTTTAATTAAAATGTATATAAAATTGCCTTATTGATAGCCCTTACTATGAAGGACTATATATAAGTCATTTTTTGTATACATCATTATTCTTCTTTATTACAATATTGAGTTTTTACATTTTTGGGTTGTGAAATCTATTACATGTTCCCTTGGTAAATTTTCCATTACTTTTATGCTTAGAACATCCTTCCTTCTTTAGAGCACATATGAATAGTAAATATAAAATCTCAAGATATGAAAATAACATCTTTAATTGCAATGGTTTTAATATATGTCAAGGTTATACATTGATTTTTGATTTTATTCCTTTCTGGTAACTAGCTAATATTTTTCTGGGTGAGGCAGCTTGATTTTATACATATATAGTATATTATGTATATATATTTTTAACTCACACTTAACCCGTTACACAAAAAATATCCTTAAATTATGTTGTTGAAAGAAATCTTTCAGTAAAATGGGAGTCCTTTGCGTACCTGTGCCCTGGGTTTTGGTTTCCATGAGACACTTTCAATTAGCCTTATCATACATTTCTCTTGTTGGCATATGCGAGCTTGGTTTCTATTGACTGTGAGCAGCATTACTGAGTGACCAAGCTCCCGTTATCTAGAAAGGCTATTAGTTCTAACTTCCTCCGGCTTATTTCAGAGGGAGTGCCTTTCCATCCACATTGGCCAAGCTGGTATCCAGATTGGGGATGCTTGCTGGGAACTCTATTGCCTGGAACATGGAATCCAGCCAGATGGCGTTGTTCTCAACAGTAGAAAGGATCAACTGGAAAGTGAGAACATGGAGCATATGGATGCATCTTTCAATACCTTCTTTTGTGAGACGAGAGCTGGGAAGCACGTGCCCAGAGCACTCTTCATGGATCTGGAGCCCGCTGTTATAGGTAATGTAAGGCATGCATTCAGCCAGGTCCACACTCAAAGCTAACAAATCCAGTACCAGTGGATGGAATCCTTAGATTATATGGATCTGTTTGAATAGGATCATGGGGACATTTTTTAAATCTAGAAGTTCACTTGTGACCACTTAAGGTGATCGGCATGAAACATACCCAAAGGGAGTACTTGCTTAGCCTTCTTTTTCTGTGTGATGAAACAAATTCAAACCTTGTTAACTTCTCTACACACATCTGTTGTCACAGAAGATTAGATTTTTTCTTGGATTTGAAAGCCAGTTGCTAGAAGGTTCCAACAAAGAATCTGAAATTTGGCATTACCTGAACATGATTCCAAAGAGGCAAGGAACCAGACAAATCTAACTGTGGGGAAATCAGTACAGCTTTATGGTTATTAATGGCAGACTTTGTAGTATCTTGTCCAGAAACATGGCATGGCAGCTCGGTTCCAAGAGCAAGCATCCCATGAGCACAAGGCAGAAGTCCATGGCATTTTTCTAATCTAGGCTTGGAAGTCCCAGTGTTTCATTGCCATTGTTTGATGGCTTGAGACCATTACAGAGATCCAACCAGGGAGAGACTAGAGACTCACCTCTTGATGTAGAAAGAGCGAGGTTCTAGGAGCATATGAGAGATGGAAAACGTTCTTGTGGCCATCTTTGGAAAAAGCAGTCTGTACACACTGGATTGGAGTTCATTTCCTTATCAGAACCAGGTCGGGTCAAGTAACTGATGGTGAAAGTAGATCGATGTCCATGGGAAGGAAACGATGGAAAATGTTCGTACGGGGTGGGGGGGAGGGTAAGAACTGGTTAGGCCAGGACTCCTAAATGCAGTTTCCGTGTTTGCTGGGTGCAAAAGGATTAAAAATAAGGAAATATTGGTGGCTTCAGGAAGAGGTGAGATTCGTATGGAGGCTAAGAGAGGCGGTTACGTTGTCTTCTGACTTGAGTTCTAAGTGCCTGAAGAGGATATCTCAATTTTTGTTTCAGACAAACGGGGGTTTGCAACTGTGCACTTTAGCTGGAATCTGGTATCCCAGAAACCTGGGCAGAGTGGAATATGTCCCCAGAGGATTTTGGTAAATGTAGCTAAAGAAGCAGCATGAGGGGCGCCTGGGTGGCTCAGTCGGTTGGGCAACTGCCTTCGGCTCAGGTCATGATCCTGGAGTCCCTGGATCGAGTCCCGCATCGGGCTCCCTGCTCGGTGGGGAGCCTGCTTCTCCCTCTGACCCTCCCCCTCTCATGCTCTCGGTCTCCCATTCTCTCTCTCAGATAAATAAATAAAAAATCTTTAAAAAATAAAAAAAAAATAGGGCGCCTGGGTGGCTCAGTTGGTTAAGCGACTGCCTTCGGCTCAGGTCATGATCCTGGAGTCCCGGGATCGAGTCCTGCATCGGGCTCCCTGCTCGGCGGGGAGTCTGCTTCTCCCTCTGACCCTCCCCCCTCTCATGCTCTCTCTCTCTATCTCACTCTCTCTCTCAAATAAATAAAATCTTAAAAAAAAAAATTAAAAAAAAATAAGATTTTATTTATTTGGGCGCCTGGGTGGCTCAGTTGGTTAAGCGACTGCCTTCGGCTCAGGTCATGATCCTGGAGTCCCAGGATGGAGTCCCGCATCGGGCTCCCTGCTCGGTGGGGAGTCTGCTTCTCCCTCTGATCCTCCCCGTCTCATGCTCTCTGTCTCCCATTCTCTCTCTCAGATAAATAAATTAAAAAAAAAAAATCTTAAAAAAAAAAAAAAAGAAGCAGCATGAGAGGCCACATCTCAGTATTACGAATATTGTAGCAGATTTTTTTTTTTTTTTTTTTTGTAGCAGATATTTTAACTTGCACCAATCCGGAGATGCTAAGCAAATAGGACGCTTAGGATCTGGAATCAGAAGCTAATAAGCAAGTCAGGGCAGAGATACATGGCAGGAAGAGACCAGAAGAAATTCCCCAATCCTCTAGAATACAGCGTAGAGAGAGGGCAGTTTTGAGGATCTGGAGCTGGTCCAAACAAAAAGGCATAAGCTCCAGGTTTTAGGAGAAGGCACTGATTTTCCTTGTTCTTCTCAGCACGTTAGAGAGCCTCAGACGTGCAAAGCACTATTCTTGATATTGGAGGTGTATATACTCTTGAGTCTTCATGGAACCTACATTCGAGTGGGGTGCAGACCTGTAAAAACCAAATCATGTGCCTGATGTTGTGATCAGTGGCATGGAGAAGAATAAAGCAGGGCCACAGGGATAGGGAATGTTGTGTGAGTGGTGGGAGGTGCTTTTTCTTAAGGAATGCCGAGGAAGGCCTTGTAGAGAAGGTGACACGTAGGGATCTGAAGGAAGTGAGGGCATGAGCCTTACCTCTCTGGAAGAGATCAGAGAAGACTTTATGGACAAAGTGATACTCTGTCTGAGTCCTGAAGACCGGGTAAGAGGATTTTAACAGTTCACAGGTGAGAGAGGCTGGAAAGCACAAGCAAAGACACATTCAGATACCTGTGAATGTTGTTTCAGCTTGAAAAGGGGGAGGATGTTGATATATCAGAGTCACAGAAGACATAAACTGGAGTGGAGGCCGACTATGGAATTTCCTTGAATAATTTGTGTGGTGTGAACCTGATAGGAAATAGGGGGCCAGTAAAGATTTTAGAGCAGGGAAAAGACAGATTGAGAACTATACTTCAATAACATTAATCACAGAGATTTATTCATTAATTTATTCAACATTTCTTTAGCACCTGCTAAAGTGCCAGGTACTGATCTAGAAAGAGTGGATTGGAGAAAGTTACAAGGTTTTGTGATGTATGGACCGAGTATGGAAAAGAGAACATAGATTTGAGAGACACTCATCTAAAACAGAGGAGCGGATTACGTGTCAATGAATGTTCTAGAGAGAATTCAGAGGTGCCACTCAGATTTCACTGTTTCAATAATGGGATTGATAAATGACATAGGAATTCCAGAGGGGGACCTAGGTTTGTGGGAGTAGATAAGTTCCATTTGGGCATGAGGAATTTGAAGTGTCCACAGGTTGGTCCTGGTAGAAGATGGGGAACCAGAGGTGTTCAGTGAGAAGTTATCCTATAGAGATGATATTAAAAGGCTGTGAAAGTAGGTGATCTTGTTCAAAGCCAGCCCGAATGGTTTTAGAAGGAAAGAAAGGTGACTTTTAGTTGTAATTGTGGAGTAGAATTCTACTGAAGATATTTATAGGCAGAACAAAGGAGAGAGGGAGGGGAGGGAGGGAGGAGGGTTCAGAGTGAGTGAGGGGACCTGAAGCACGGAGAGGGTGGGTTGTGCATCTCCTTCTCTAGGTAGAGACTGAGGATTTTGTGGTAAGGAGGAAGGTGTTCATTGAGAGTTCTGTGATTAGAATAATGGGGTGATGCTGTGTGAGAACTCAGAGAAAGAAGAGGTTTAATGCACATTTGGAGAAGAGGACAGAGGGTCAAGGGAAGTGTGAAGGGTGTGCTGAGTGTGGACCCGAAGGGGTGGAGAGCACAGCTGGGGTGGATGGTGCCCATGATATGCGAGGCAGGGTGGGCAGGGATGTGGGGCTGGTGGCAAGTGCATGGCTCTGATCACAGGGCCAGGCCGTGTGAGCAGACCAGTGAAGCTAACGTGAAGGGAGGAGGGGTGGAAGATGAAAATGGTGGGAGCTCCAGGTCGTGATGAGAAAGAATTTAACATCATTCAGTGAATTCAATGAACATTTATTCCAGCTAGGTAATGGAGAGGAGCATAGGGATGAACAAATGTCCGTACCTTCCAACCCTTCTCTCCTACTGTCCTAGTGAGTTCAGGCCATTTTAACAAAATACCGTCGACTGGGGGCTTAAACCACAGAAATTTACTTCTCACTGTTGTGGAGGCGGGAAGTCCAAGACTAGGGTGGCAGCGTGGTTGGTGTCTGATGAGCGCTTTCTTCCCAATTTGCAGACGGCTGCCTTCTCACCGTGTCCTCACAGCTGGTCTCTTGCAAGGGCACTGACCCCTTTCACGAGGGCCCCACCCTCATGGCCCAGTCACCTCTCTAAGGCCCCACCTCCTAACATCACCACACTGTAGGGAGGGCTTCAAAGTATGGATCCTGAGGAGACACAAACATTCAGTCCACAGAAGCTACTGTTTATTAGTGAGGAACCACACAGATATTTTCCTATAATCCTTTCAACAATTGTGTCAGGAAACCTTATTGCTATACTCCGTTAACAGATGAAGAAGCTGAGTCTTGGGCAGGTCATGGAACTGGCCTTAGATTGCTGAGCTATCGAAGGTAGAACTGGGTTTGACCCCAGGTTTGCGAACTAATAAAAAGCCATTCTCTTTTAACAAAAAAGTAGCATAAGCTAGTGGAGAAGAAAATGTAAATGGTCGTAGCAACACTAACACACGTGTTCAGTTGAGCCATATAAAATTGCCCACGGTCGATTATTTTTTACGTAAAAAATGTCAGCGTCCTCCAAATCAACCTAATAACAATTGAAATGTCTGTGAGGTGCAGAGGTATCCCCGAGGAAGGGATGAATAGCTGGTGAGCCGTCAAACGTCTTCGACCCAGGGAGCAGCGTTGCCGGCTTCCCAGAGGCGTGGAAGAATGCGCACCTTGAACAGGAACAGGGTGTGAGTAGGAGAGCGATGGGGACAGGAAGCTGGAAAGATTGTTGAGCTGGGTCATGGGCGAGAAGGGGGAAGTAAGGAAGTTTGGTTGGAGAAAGGATTTTGCATCTTTAAGATTTTGGCGGGGGGACAGTTGTGAGTGATTTCCAGTGGACTGGGGCTAATAGCATTGAAAGTAAGGGAGCAAGGAACTGTCAAATAATCATGTTTAAATACCATTGAACTCCCTGAGGATGCTGGTTAAGGACGCTGGGCCAGATGCTCACGTCTCTGAGCCAAGTGGAAAAAGTGCCAGGAAGTGAGAGTGGACAGCTTGGGTGTGCTCATAAATGGCAGTGCTATAATCACTGATCTCCAAGAAAGTGGTTTTTACCGAAAGAATTTATGGATGACCCTCAAGATCTCCACTGGACATTACCACGAAGAAGCAGGCTTCCAGAATTCCAGAAATTCCCTTCTTAGCTTGAACTCAGCCTTATTAGCTGCAGGTGAGAAGCAAAGAGTCCACCCAGAGTTATATGCCCACTTACATTGTGTTTATAAATACACCTTTTAAAACTTTCCACTTTCTTGGTTTTTTTGGTTTGTCTTTTTGTTTACTTTTTTTGTTGTGTGTATGTTACTTAAGAGTCCTTTAAATCAATTCTAGTAAATTTAAGCGTTTGGAGGTGTACAAAATTGTGGTTAGAAATTCATGGTCATGGACAGGAGAGCAAGGTGAATTGAGATTGCCATCTCGTCTCTTTCTTAGAAATTGAGTGTTTCCCCTTAGGCAGTGAGCTTCTAGGACTATCTATAGGTATCTGGTGATGAGGCCGATGCGGTATTAGCATAGGTACATGTCTTGAAGGCAATTGTGTCATTATTATTTATAATCGTTGCCATATGGGCTCTGCATTGTGCCCTATGATCTCATGTAATCCTCCTAGTAGCTCAGCGGGGTAGGTCTTGTTATCCTTATATGTGAGGTGAGGTCATTGATATTTAGGGATGCTAAGGAACTGCTGGATAGCCAAGTGACAAAGGAAACCGTGAACCTGGGAAATGGATTCTCGGACACATGCTCTTGAATACTGTGCGGCACCGTGTCCGCCTGTAACCTGGGCAACGTTCCCAGAGCCTGCTTAGCCTTCAAACACCGATGCGTGATTCTGTAGGAGTCGTGCTATCTGGGTAATTCTAGGCTTGGGGAGCAGAACATGGGCCCGAGACGCCTGTGTTTGGGTATTTTCTCATGCTGAGCAGGTTTTTAAAAGGAGGAAAACCAGGCAGGAGTTGCCCTTGGCTGGGTTGAAGACTACCAGCATCTTAACCCCAATTTCCCTGCTTCTTGCGTTTGTATCAATTGCATTCGAGTTGGGTGGGCATTCGAGCTCTTCACACCTTCTTTGTTAAAGCCTCTTTTTTAAAGCAGACTAGTAATAATTTAGATCGGTCCGCTTTTCCCTGCTTTTCCGGCACTCAGTTGGCTATTTGTAGGTAGAAATACTTGCCTTAGGATACCAGAGTGTCACAGGGTTTGAAGAGTGTCTCTTAAAAATCGGTGTCCACCTAGAACCTCAGAATATGCCTTTATTTGGAAAGACGGTCTTTGCCAGTGTACTAAGTTAGATCCTACGGGATTGGGGTCAGCCCTAACTCCAGGGGTCTGTGTCCTTATGAGAGGAAGAGGGGACCCAGTGTGTGGGGGGGTGGGCATGCGTGATGGTGGCAGGCACGAGTGGTGCAGCCCTAAGCCGAGGAACAGCTTCTTCCTGAGACCTCGGGCAGGAACCAACCCTGCCAACACCTTGACTTTGGACTTCCGGCCTCCTGAACCACTGGTGAGAGCAAACATTTCTCTTGTTTCCAGCCACCAAGTGTGTTGTAATTTGTTACAGCAGCTGTAAGAAACTAACAAAGGGTCTACAATGGGAAAACGTACTTTCAATTTGTCTGGAAATAATGATACTGTTCCTAGACTCAGGAAGGCCGGCTCAGCGGCTGAGGGCCCTTTCTTTACCGCAACACTGGGGAAATTGGCATTGGGCTGGCAGTTGAATCGGCAAACGGCTAGCAGTTGGAGTGGCATGTGCTGACCTCATGTCCCCTCTGCAGATGGGATTCGAGCTGGCCAGCACCGCTCACTCTTCCACCCAGAGCAGCTCGTCAGCGGGAAGGAAGATGCTGCGAACAACTACGCCCGCGGTCGCTACTCTGTGGGGTCTGAGATCATCGACCTTGTGCTAGAGAGGATCCGAAAGCTGGCAAGTGGCCCCTTTCTCCTTAGTCGGGGGCCATACCTGAGTGCCTGGGATCTGCCTTCCAGACAACACCGTGGTTCCTACCCCCCGGGTCACTGCCACCGGCCTCTCCCACGGAAGCTCACAGCCGGGAAGCGCCTTGCTGTTGGCTTTGATGACGCTTTGTTTTATAGGAAGGGTGAAGAAGGAAATATTTTGGTTTATTCCACTGCTCTATTGAGATACAACATCGTGTCAATTTAAGGTGTACCACATGATGATTTGATATACACATATTTGCACAGTGATGGCCACAGGACAGTTGCTGTGTGTGTATGTGGGGGGTGACAACGTTTAAATCCACTCTCTTAGCAACTTTCAAGCGTACAGCACAGTATTGTTAACCAAAGTCACCATGCTGTCCATTAGTTCCCCAGAACTGACTCATCTTCTAACTGGAAGTCTGTGTCCTCCGACCAACATCTCCCCGTTACACAGCAGATACTGTGCTACTTTCCGTTTCTCTTTTTTTTTAATTGACATATAATGTATTACTTGTTTCAGGGGTACAGGTCTGTGATTCATCAGTCTTACAATTCCTAGCACTCACCATAGCATATACCCTCCCCAATGTCCATCACCCAGCCACCCCATCCCTCCCACCCCCTCCACTCCAGCAACCCTCAGTTTGTTTCCTGAGATTAAGAGTCTCTTATGGTTTATCTCCCCTCCGGCTTCATCTTGTTTCATTTGAGGAATCTCAAATTCCTCATATCAGTGAGATCATATGATACTTGTCTTTCTCTGATTGACTTATTTCACTCAGCATAATTTCTGTTTCTATGAGTTTGACATTTTCCGATTCCACGTATATGAACGGGATGATATGGTATTTGTCTTTCTGTGTCTGACTTATCTCACTTGGCATAATGCCCTTAAGGTCCATCCATGCTGTGACAGATGGCAGGATGTCCTTCTTTTTAATGGCTAACCCCCCTCTATTCTTGCTTCTGCCCGCTCATCATGGCTCACCTTGTTATCACAGACTTCCAAAGCATCCTAACACTTGTCCTTTTCCAGTAATATCCATTATTCGTGAAGTTAAGAGGAGGCACATCCTACCAGGAGATTAGTTACTCTAGTTACTGTCAGTGAACTCTCCTTTAAGGACCTGCATCTGGGGAATCCTTTGTCTAGTACATATTTTGGTGTCTGGCATAATCCTTAAGCAATACAATGCCTTTTACACCGGCTAGTAGATTGGATGTAGACGTGATAGGTACTTCATCTTCTGGGGGGCGGGGAGTAGGTTGCTTCAATATTTGGCCATTTTGTTTGTTACTAAGAAAGACCTTGCTTTAGGTCACATGCAGATAAATTCATGGAGGACAGCTGGAGACAGTTGAATATTTATGCTTTGCTTATAGTGAAATTCTAAAGCACTTCCCCTACCCCAGAGGTAACCACTCGTGTGTGTTACTGGGGCATTAATAAGGGTACACCCGTCCTTTCTGAAAGTTTTCTTTGTTTAGGGGAACTTCTTGTCTTCCCACTACCACTGCTTCTGGGTTCATGTAGCCCAGGTCTCACCTGTCCTTTGCTTCCCCAGGCAGAGCAGTGCAGTGGACTTCAGGGATTTTTGATTTTCCGAAGCTTTGGAGGAGGCACCGGATCAGGATTTACATCTCTCTTAATGGAGCAGCTCTCGATAGAATATAGCAGGAGGACGAAATTGGAGTTCTCTGTCTATCCAGCCCCCAGGATCTCCACTGCTGTAGTGGAGCCTTACAACTCCATTCTTACCACACACTCCACCCTGGAGCACTCGGACTGCACCTTCATGGTGGACAATGAGGCCATCTATGACATCTGCCACCATAAACTCGGTGTCGAGCGCCCCTCTTACGCCAGCATTAATAGGCTAATAGGTCAGGCGGTATCTTGCATTACTGCTTCCCTCCGGTTTGAAGGGCCCTTGAATGTGGACCTCATTGAATTCCAGACCAACCTAGTACCTTATCCAAGAATACATTTCCCCATGACAACATTTGCCCCCATCATCTCTGCTGACCATGCCTACCGTGAGGAGCTCTCTGTGTCCGACATCACAGCTGCTTGCTTTGACTTCTCCAATCAGCTGGTCAAGTGCGACCCTCGGCTGGGGAAGTACATGGCCTGCTGCCTACTCTACAGAGGAGACGTGGTCCCCAAAGATGTGAATGCAGCCATTGCAGCCATGAAGTCAAGGAACTCTGTGCAGTTTGTGGATTGGTGTCCGACTGGTTTCAAGGTGGGCATCAACAACCAGCCACCCACGGTGATGCCGGGAGGGGACCTGGCCAGGGTCCAGCGGGCCGTGTGCATGCTGAGCAACACCACGGCCGTCGTGGAGGCCTGGGCCCGCCTGGACCACAAGTTTGACCTCATGTACGCCAAGAGGGCATTTCTGCACTGGTACCTCAGGGAAGGCATGGAGGAAGGCGAGTTCTCAGAGGCCAGGGAAGACTTGGCCGCTCTAGAGAAGGATTACGAAGAAATGGGGCAAAGTTTCTGATGGAAATGTGGCTGGGGAGAATGAGTGTTGAGTTGAAGGGTCATGCTTTCTTTTCAAGACTTATGTACTCTTGATGGGTAGATTTCCCTTGACTGGAGGAAACTGGAAACCAAATCAAGCAAGACCCTAAGCTGTGCACTAAATCAAATGGGTCAGTATCAACAATGAACTCACAGGTCCCTGTCTGGTGGTTCAGCACGGCTACCTGTGAACTCCCTTGGTTTGGGGTCCTTTGAGCGTCTGGATCATGTCCATGTTTCTTTTCTTTTGTTTTGTTTTTGTTTTTTTCTTAGAATGGAAACCTAGCTTTATTCTTTGCTTCTTCAACAAAAGATGATGAAACCCTAAAGTCAGTGCTTTTTGCTTTCCCTTTCCTGAGGTGTAAGACAGCACATGTTAATTATTAATGTTATTTCCCCCATGTCTGTATTTTGTACATTGATTAAATAATGAATATTTCAGTATCATTCTTTTCTTTCTTCCAAAGATAGGCTTTAAGGTCTTGGTTTGCTTTTTATACAAACAAATAGCAAGAATATTCTTGGGTCTTTCAAAAATTTGCATCTGTGTTCCTGTGGGTCAGGAGGTGAAAGGGGTCTCTCTCAGCTCCCCGTCCTTGAGGAGATGTTCTCGAAGTGTGGCCAGCAGAGCCCTGCATCAGAACCAGTGGAGAGGTTTAGAAAAAAAAAATGCAGATTCTTGGGGCACCTGGCTGGCTCAGTGGGTGGAGTGTGTGACGCTTAATCTTGGGGTTGTAAGTTCAAGCCCCACGTTGGGTGTAGAGATTACTTAAAAATTTAAAAAAATAAAAAAATTTAAAATATGCAGATTCTCTGGAGATTGGAGGGGGCATGGCCTAAGAATTTGAAGTTTAAAAAACACACTTGAAGGAATTCATTTTTGGTATTAAACTATCCCACTTTTAAACAAGTTATAACTTAAAATGGGCAAAAATAGTTATAAATGCATTAAAACCATCAGCCACATTTTTATTATCCATGATGTTTAGTCTGACTAATCATTGGAGTTAAGGTGGACTAGACACTACAAAGGTGCTCACTCGGACTTAGGTGTTGCTCTTGGGCTGATGTTAGATGGTTTCCAGGTACCTCATTCAGCTGTGGTGTTTACCTTGCAGCCTTAGTCCTCCATTTGTACCCTCTTGGCCTCAGCGTGGTCAGAGATTTTGGTTTAGGTAGATATCTGAGGGTAACAGCCACTAAAACCTTGGCTGAAGGCATAAGGTTGAGGGTCATATTGAGAGATTTACCAAACCGCAGTGCAACCACCTTCTTACTGCATGCACCCAGACTGGCCACTTCACCTTTAATGGTTTCCTTGGTAGATAGATGCTTTTATGTACTAATATCACTGCCCTGGGATGTGGCCTCCAAGAGCTCCATTCACATGATGTACCATCTGTTTTCCACTCATATGTTGTCACCCATGGAGGCCAATGAGCACACTTTGGTAGAAATGATGTCTAGACACTTCAAGACATGCCTGTCAAGAGGTGGTTTTCCAGGCCACCCATCAGTGAGTTTTTGCTCGGTCCTCAAGTCTCAATGCTTTTGGCTGGATCCCCTTTGAACTCTACGTCCAAGGTCCTCTGCCAAGGGCTCAATCTATGTTGACACTAAAACAACTTCATACCAGAGTTCCCTTTGGAACCTGAGGCCTGTTAATCCTGAGATGTGCCAAGACTTCCAGGGTAACAATAAGGAAAGGGATGATTGTCATTCCTATATCTCTGACCTGCTGTGATCAAATATTTGGAGGAAAGTAAAAAAATAAATAAATAATAAATAAATTTTTTTTTTTCTGCAAAGAAAGGAGTGATCGGTGCCCTCTGTCATTTTCCCCGAATACAACATAGACCAACAGTGCATTGTGTGGCCCTTTAAGCGCGAAAGAAAACCTTCAATGCTTGAAGGAGCCTATATCCAAATTTATGGAGTTCTCTTTTTCAACTAACATATGTGTCTTATGTTTGCCTTTTAAAAACCTCTGTCTTATTCGGTAATAAATAAAGATATTTGATGACCTAAATATAATGGACATTTCACATACTTGTGAGTTTTAGGATTAGGTCTAAGGAGTAGTCATCAAGCCTCTACATGCCATATATGATATTAGAGTTACCAAGTATTTTTCTGTATTATTTATGTTTCCTCTCTCAATTTATTAAACATTCATTAAACTGTTTTTTTCTTTCAGTGGATACCATAGAAATGACAGCATTCAAACCTGACTTGTTAGCATCTACTGTACATTAGTGTTTTCACTACTTCTGGACGATGGAAAAAAATCATAGAACTCGTTTACTACCTTCTTGCCCTTCGTGTATTGTGACCTTATCTTTTAGTGCCATTTATTTTAAACCTTACAAGGCATTGACTATTATTGCTGGTGTTTGAAACAAGGTGTTTTGCTTTGATTTACCTTCCTGGTTATCCTCTGGTGCTCTTCGTTCCTCCTTGGTTGCCAGACTTCCATGTGGGATCATTTTCCTTCTGGCAAAATACCTCCCTTAGGTATTCTGTTGATGTGGATCTGGGGTTGACAGGGAATGATATTTGCCTTTTCTTCCTCAAAGAGTGAGGTCACCTGAGATAATGAAAATATGAACTTGAGGCAGGGAGTCTCTTGTTCATCTGTCTATCTATGGCTCCAGGCATAGAGTATGTACTCATATGTTTATTAAATTGAAAAGCGCCAGGAGAGGACCTTATTTCTTACTTTACTGAATCATATCCATCTGATTTTTAACTTCTTGTGTTCCTCTTCAGTCTTCCCCTTAAACTTATTTTGAATCTACACATGTTCTCTTCCATCCCAGAGGAATAGCGCTGTCCATTCTGAGGCCATTTATAATTTTTGCACCTTCTCCTCTTGACTCTGACCTTCTAGGAGATCTCACTCCTTCGATCTCCTTTGTATATTCTCTCTTTCTCCATTGATTTTGCTGCTGCTGCTGTTGTTGTTTTCCTAACTCGCATGTCCAGGCCTTCTTGTTCAAAAAATCAACCCCTTTTCCTAAATGCTGTGACCCCCATAACATACTCTCAGATCTTTCCACTCTGTCAAACTGCTCAAAGGAATATACGTCTGATGCCTGCTCCTCATCTTCTGCTCACTCCTCGTTTGTAATCTGTCTTCCCCACCATTCTACTGAAGACTTTATCTTGAAGATCACTGATCATACCTCAAAACAAAAGACTTTCTCAGCCTTCAGCTTTCTTTACTCTAAGTGGTTATTCCTTTTCCTTGAAACTTTTCCTGTAGCTCCTGGGAACCTAGTTGGTTCTCCCACTACACCTGGTAGATATCTGAGGGTAATAGCCACTAAAGCCTTGGCTGAAGGCATAAGGTTGAGGGTCATATTGAGAGATTTACCAAACTGCAGTGCAATCACCTTCTTATTGCGTGGACCCAGACTGGCCACTCCACTTTTAATGGTTTCCTGGTAGATGCTCTTACGTACTAGTATCAGTGCCCTGGGATGTGGCCGTCAAGAGTTCCCTGCGTATGATGTACCATTTTGCAGGCTCCTCTTCTGCCCTGTCTGCCCCCTGATGGAGATGCTCTTGGTGCCTTTCTCTGGCTCTCAGTTACCTTTACACAACCACATTCGCTCCACGTGAGTGACTGAAGACTTTAAGTTTTCCTTCTCTCTCGAGTTCTAACCAAAACTTCCGCCTACCTGCTATCTTCTCAGACATATTGCCTGTACTTAAATTTAACTTCTTCCGAGAAAAACTTACCATTTTCCTCAAAAGAAACCTGCTCTCCCCTGAGTGTTCTGTCTTGTCTATTTATGTCATCTTCCCAGATTCTAAACAACACCATCATTTTTGACTGCCTTCTTGCTTTCTACAGAGCCTGAATCCTAGCCATCCTACTTTTGTGATGATTCCAGGATCCATTCCCTTCCTCGTCTTCCCATCGAAGCCATCCGGGCTCAGGCCTCCACACCCTCTCCCGTAGCTAGAACACTAGTGCCCGGAGGCTTTTCTGCCTTTCCCTTTGTCTTCCTGATGCGTTCGGCACACTTGTGACGACATTCCGAAGCACAGCTTGGATGATTTTGCCCCCTTGCTCAAAGCTTTAGTGATTCCCATCTTCTTAAGTATGAAGTCTAAATCCCTGCTCATGGTGTGCTGAGCCTGTCCCCACTAGTTCCACCTTGAATTTCCAGTCCTGTCCTTCACTGTGCTCTCCTGCATTCCATCCCAACTGGAGCACTCACTACTTCTAGCACCTGTTCTTCTCTCTCCTCTGCCTTTGCTCCTTCTTGCTCCTTTCCTTCTTCTTTCCTTCTGTGGCCGGGTGTTATACTTACTTCAAACCCAGTTCACCTGTCCCCTGGAGTTTCTTGGGCATCCATTTACTCCCACCCCAGGATTAGAGGCAGTTGGGATGCACTATGAAATCTCTCACTACAGTGGAAATATTGTAGTAAATACTCATTAATGAATTATATATATATATGTTTTTTTCATCTGCATATCCTACATAGAACTTTGGACTTGTATTAGACTTTCGCTAGTTTTAAATGCATGTGTTGTTTCTCTCTTCAGACACCAGAGGGCACTAGTGAACGCTTAAATAACCCCTCAGTTCTCACAATTGTTTTGCTATTCTGAAGGACGTTTGTGTGTGTGAGCGTGCGTGTGTGTAGGTGTACTCACACAGAAAAGACCATTTAGAGGTTTTCTTTTGTTTTTTAAAAATTAATAATCTGCTAACATTAAGATTAAAAACCTAATTATTTTGGGGTGCTTGGGTGGCTCAGTCGGTTGAGCCTCTGACTCTTGATTTTCAGCTCAGGTCATGATCTCAAGGTTGTGAGATCGAGCCCCGCATTGGGCTATGTGCTGGGCATGCAGCCTGCTTTAGATTCCCTCCCCCTCTCTTAAACACAAAACAAAACCTAATTATTTCTTAAACTTTTAAGGTCAGCCTGAGAATCTTATGATTTCTAAGTTTAGCAAATTTAAATAATCACTTTTAAAGGGAATACAATGACTTTTTCATCTTCTTTGCAATCTTAGATAATTGCTCTTAAACATTTCAGATTGCATTTATAAATTTAATATGTTCTGTTTTCTTTTAAGTACTTTAAGTAATTCTTTTAAAATCTAATAAGTGAAACTATAAACATGCTGATTAAGTATGCTCAAGTGTTCCAAACCGTCTATAAACTAGTAAGATTTTTTATTTTAAAGATTTTATTTATTTGTCAGAGAGAGAGAGAGAAGAGCGCACAAGCAGGGGGGAGCGGCAGGCAGAGGGAGAAGCAGGCGCCCCACTGAGCAAGGAGCCCCATGCGGGACTTGATCCCAGAACCCTGGGATCCTGACCCCAAGCTGAAGGCAGACCCTTAAGTAACTGAGCCACCTAGGTGTCCCTAAACTAGTAAGATTTTTATTTAAGATCACAAATGCAAATTATTCACTCAGTTCACATATTTTAAAATTGGAATTGTAAGCCCAAATGTTTCTATTAGGCCACATACTCTTAACTATTACAAAAGCTGTACTTTTAAATGCTAAATAGGCACAGATTCCTTGTCGCAAGAACTTTACTACATTATTGAATTGTCTTATTCACTAGTTATTTACCCACCACCTATCATGTGCTACTCACTTTTCTGACCACTGGGGATACAATGTTGAACAAAAATAATCCCAGTCCTCATGGCGTTTACATGGTAGTAAAGGGGGGCGTATGAAAGACAATAAACACTGCAATTAAATTATGTTAGGTGTTAGAAGGTGATAGGTGTGATTGGGAAAACTAGACCATGGTAAGGGGGAGAGAGGGATGGCCAGGGAGGAAGAGGTATTTGACTAA
This sequence comes from Mirounga angustirostris, assembly GCF_029215605.1. Classification (NCBI taxonomy): domain Eukaryota; kingdom Metazoa; phylum Chordata; class Mammalia; order Carnivora; family Phocidae; genus Mirounga; species Mirounga angustirostris. The sequence continues at coordinate 134,837,946 of NW_026991713.1, forward strand.
GACGTGGAGGAAGTGACACAGGGAGAATGCAGGTTATCTGGAGGAAGAGCAGCCCCGGGAAAAAGACACCAGCAGAGGAGATCTAGAGGAGTGGCCAGTGGGGAAGAAGGGAAATAGAGTATGGTGTCTTCAAAATCAGGTTGGAAAAAGGTGCATGAAGGAGGAGGTAGTTAGTGGTCCACAGGTCAAGAAGGATGAAGGCTGTCCCTTGACCATTGAATTTAGCAACGTGGAGGTCTTGACTGACCCTGACGAGCGGTTTCAGTGGAACGGTAGGGATGGAGCCTGAGAAGTGTGGGTTTAACGGGGAATGAGAGACATTCAGTCCCAAGAGAGAACTGCCCACAGTGGATGGCCGTAAGAGGAGTAGAGTGGTGGGCTACGATCTGGAAAGAGTGGCAATCAAGGATTTGGGGGTTTGTTGTTGATACAGGACAAGTAAAGTGGGTTTGTATGCCGATGTGACTGAAGCGGCGGGTGGGGTAATGCTGATGACGTGGGAGAAAGGAGGAAAAGTTGTTGGATCAGTGTCTCAGGGCGGCCAAAGGGGATGGGAACTTTGGACATGACACAGGGCACATGGATGGTGCATCCAGCTTAGAGAAGAAGGCTGAGTGTGTGGATGGTGACGCCTGGGGTGGGCAAATGTGCTGATGGGACTTTGTGAAATTTTGCTTTAGAAGCATCCGATTTAGTGAAGTGAAAAGCAAGGTCACCAGCTAAGATGGGACATGCTGAGGAACTATGTGAGGTTTGCGGAGAGAAGAAGATGAGTGAATGTCCCGGGTAGTCCGAGTGGGAGTGGAAGGCATGCGATGTCATTGCTGAACTGCATGAAGGGCTTGTCAGGATCATAAAGTGGAATCGGTGATAGCGTGCGTGTGTGCGTGGATGTGTGGGCGTGCATGAGTGTGTGCGCGTGCATGAGTGTGTGCGCATGTGTGCATGTGTTTTAAGTTGTGTTCAGCGTCAGAGTGCAGGGGCAGAGTGGTAGAGTGAATTCATCAGGGTTTCATCAATAAGGCAAAGCAAAAGCAGAACAGGGAATTACAGGTGTCTACACAGCTACAGTGATAATGATTGATCACAGCATTTGCTCTGGCCAAGAGTGAAGGGCAGTTTTGAGGATCAATGGATTATTGGTCTCAGTGGGGCTAGAAGATGGTTGGGGTTGGCTTCCTGGAAAGAGCAAGCTGGGAAGATAGGAAGGGTGGCCGGACAGCTTATGATTTAATGACAAAGTCTGGAGTGTGGCCACACGAGTGAGTTGGAGGGACAGGGTCAGGGAGTAGAAATGAGACCAGGATGTTGGATGGGTCATCCATACGTGTGTTGAAATCGTGAAGGCAGGAATGGTGTCAGAGAGATTGATGAGCTAAGAGCTAAAATGATGGGCAAACAAGGCGCACTGACCCAGCTGTTGGTGAATGGTAGCATTTGATGACGTGAGGTTCAGGTGGGGAACAATGGCTTAGGGAGGAAGGGGGAGAATTCTCTGCTGGGACGAAACATGCTTACCTTTGAGAAAATACTGTGTCATCCTATAGGTTTGGGGTTTCCTTCCCAAGATAATTTTTTGTGTGTCTTTTGCCTTCTCCACTTACGGAGGCTTCTCAGTGATACCCACTGGGCTGTGACAGGTTCTAATGGAATGTGCTCAACCCTAGGAATAATCTATGATGGGAACTTCATTAATGAAAGAACAAGGTGGAGTCATTATGTTGTACCCTTGAAACTGACATAATGGCATATGTCAATTATACCTCAATACATTTGTTTTTATTTATTTATTTATTTTTAATTATTATTATTTTTTAATACATTTGTTTTTAAAAAAACAAATTGTCCCACAGCCCATGCTTAGATTAACGTGATTACTTAATTTTCAAGTCAGATTGAAATTCATCTGTAATTCTTTCTAAGGTAGGTAGCTAGCTACACCATTTGGCAAGAGTTTGTATTTCTTTGGCTCTTAATATATGGCAACTGTCTTTTTATTTATTTATTTATTTATTTATTTATTTATTTTTAAAGATTTTATTTATTTTTTAGAGAGCGAGCGAGAGAGAAACAGCATGAGAGGGGTGAGGGTCAGAGGGAGAAGCAGGCTCCCCGCTGAGCCGGGAGCCTGATGTGGGACTCGATCCCAGGACCCTGGGATCATGACCTGAGCCGAAAGCAGACGCTTAACCATCTGAGCCACCCAGGCGCCCTGGCAACTGTCTTTTTAGTTTAATTCTACATTCTTGTGAACTTGTGGATCTCCCATGTTTTTGGAATTATATAAAATACCTGACTGAATTCTGGGTGTCACTCAGCTTTCCCTGATTATTTGGTTACAGCTCCAAAGTCATGTCACAAGCAGGCCCCTTTGCTTGTGGTTGGTGTTTTTTTTCAGATTTCTTCCGAGGTAGGACATTTAGAGGTCACATCATCCATGCTCTGGTCTTGTCTCTTTTGAGGAGCTTCACTTGGCTTTTGAGCCTTGTTTTATTTTTAAGAGAGTTTTGACGATTTTTTCAAGGGAGCTCAAATCAACACAAATTATCCGACAGAAATTGTGTTGAGAATTTTCACTGACATGATCTCATTATTATCACCCCAAAAACCGCTTCTGAAACTTTCCTGTGAACCTCAAATGCCTTTGTGTTCATCACATCTTTTTTTTTTTTTATCTTTTCCATGGTGTGATTTCCTTTCCTGGCCATAATGAACTGACACTAGTGTTTTTGTTGGCCCATGAATTTTACTGATCCTTGACAAGGAAGGATCGTGATTCCCTTTGGTATCACTCATCCCATGGTCTCTTCAGCCAAAGCATTATTATAATAATTATTATTTTAATTTAAATCCACTTCAGAGGAGGGTCCTCAGGGCTAACATAGCATAGTTTCTCATAAACTCTAATGATTGTTAAGAATCTACTATTTTTTAATTTTTAAAAATGTGTTTATTACACAATATGTCAACTGAACTCAATTCTATCAGCCTTTGTCTTTGGGGCTTCCTCCTAGACTTTCTAGCATGTGGCACACTCAGTTCTAGGGCAGTGGATCTGGGGGCTCCCTGATATATTCCTAAAACAGAATCAGATAGAGCTTATGCAGTGAGACTTTGCTGAAGACCTTTGAGCATTGCCATGTTCATCAGTAATCTCCTTTGCAAAATGCAGTAACACCTGTGGAAACGTAAGCAGCTCTCTTTTAGTCTTTAATGATATGGAGCATCCTTGATAATGAGGAGAGGTCAACGCCATCTGCCACCGGCCTCTGCCCCGAGACCGGTCACTCAGTAACTGCCTGGGCTCATGGCCACAAAGCAATCTGTTCGTGCACGTCTGCCCCGCAGAGTTACCCACAGGTGTATCTCAGGCAGGTGACAGGTGTTTTGCACCGAGACTCACAGAGCCTCATCACAGTGTTAAACCCCCGTGTACCAGGAGCCTGCTGTGTCACCCAGGGATTACCGTGGGCTTGCCATATTCTCCTAAAATACTCTTCAACTCTTGCCAGCGAGGTTGTTCCTTTTCTATGTACATATTCTTCCCTACTGAGGAGAAGGCAGAGGGGCTGGGGGTTTCCTTTCTTTTAAACCAATTAGGATTGGGGCATCTGGCTGGCTCAGTGGAGCATGCGACTCTTGATCTCGAGGTTGTAAATTCGAGCCCCACGTTGGTGGAGAGGTTACTTAAAAATAAAATCTTGGAAAAAAATGAATTTGTAATTTTGATAAGTACTTCCAAATGGTCTCTCTAGAGTTTATATTCCCACCAGCCAGCAATGGAGGAGGGTGGCTATTGACCTCATCCGTGGAGTCTAGGTTAATTGTCATACTTGGGGACTTTTTCCAATCTGATAGGTGAGAAATTGTCTATGAGTGCAGTTCTCTTGGAATGAAGTTTAGCATTTTCTCATACGTAAAGATCATTTGAATGTGTGTGTGTGTGTGTGAGAGAGAGAGAGATCTATTCATGGCCTTGCTTATTTGGGGGGAGGGGTTGTTCTTTTCTTCTCAATTTTTAGCAGCTCTATCATTTGATCAGTAAACCCTTGGTCTTTTATATGACCGGCAAGCATTTTTCTAATCTGTCTTGCATCTGTGTTTTGACTTGGCCTCGGGGGGCAGTGGTAGCATGCACTGTGGGTGTGTGTGAATGTCGTTTATTGCAAAGTAATTGGCAACATGCAGAAGTTCCTGTCCTGTTACTTATAACATCTCACCACATGGGAGGCAGTAGAACCACAATCCCTCTTTGGGAATCTGGCCCTTGGGTTTTGCAGCCAGAGACCATCAGAGTTCTTGCCGATGTCCCTTTTTAGTGGACTTTTACTCGTATTAGAACTTCTCATCTCCGAATCCCTCCTATAATTTTTTACGCCAGTTGCTATCACTTGGCGGTTTGTCGCTCATGCAGTCCCTGGTGGTATTTGCTACTTTTCAAGCCTGGGTTCCCATCCTTACATAGCGTGCTGACTCAGGAGAGCAGAGGCCTTGCCTCCCCCACTAGCCTTTCCCACCAGGCCTGGCATCAGCTGGGCAGTTACTGCGGGGCCAATAAACGCCTCTCGCCGGCCTAGTGGCCCCATGCCCAGGCATGGTGGAGTTCGGGGCGGCACAGGCGAATAACTGAAAGCCCCCTCCCCACCTAACCTGGTGCCCATTCTACAGCAGACCCTAGGCTGGGCCTCCTGGGCCGGACCAGGCCATGCACATGGCTCTAGCTTGAGCAATGCCTGACAGCCTTTCCGAGCAATGCTTGGCCTTTCCAAGCCTTTCTTTACCCCTGCTAGAACCTCCAAGAACCTCTCTGTCCCGGGAGAGATCAGGAACGGACTCCTTTGCTGCCTCCCTCGTCCACCTCCCCCTTTCCACGCTCAGAGATGTGAAGGCTGCTGGCTGAAGGAAGAGGAACCAAAACCAGCCCGGGGTTGCGGAAGCCATCGGTTTTAATGGGGGCAAGAGGGAAGGGAAGGGGTCTGAAGTCAGGATGGTGAAGCGTGGATGGGGTGGTGTGTGGGCAGGAAGGAGTGCTTTGCGCCCTCTTTCCAGGCACGGGTTGTGGAGGAAGAGCAGGACGGGGGGACCTTCGCCTCTATGGCAGGCAAGGAGAAAAGAGAGGCGGAATCTAGGGGGAGACATGAACGGCCTCACGTCTGCGCAGGTGGGACAGTCACGGCCTCACGTCTGCGCAGGTGGGACAGTCCTGCACTTGTGTGCATGTGCGCAGAGGAGGGGGCTGGGCTGCAGGTGGGAAGGGAGCAGAGGGGCCGAGCAGTGAAGCAGCCTGGAGAACCCCACCCATCCCTCAAGATACAGACCGGCCGAACTGGCAGCCCCTGGCCCTCCACCCCGGGCCCCGGCCCTGTCCTTGACGTGCCGCCCGCCCTCCTGCAGGCAGGCCTCTGTTTCTACTTCTTACGCCCAATCTGGGCCATCAGGAGCGCGTTGGCGGCTGCCTTGGCCTGCAGGTTCTTGGCCTTGGCGATGTTGAAGAGGATGTTCATGATATTCGTGGGGACATCGAGGGACAGCGTGAACTTGGTGCGCCGGTCACTCTTGGCCTTGTCCGGGTACAGCCTCCCCTTGGGCTGAGCTGGGGGCAGGAATTTGTACCGGGCGCTTCCTGCTCCGCCACCGCCCCCTGAACCTGGGAAGGTCCTCTTCTTCTTGTCCTCTTCCTCCTCCTTCTTCTCGTCCTCTCCTGAGGAGGGGTCTTGGCTGGGCAGGTAGGGGAAGCCTCTCTTGCTCAGCGGCGGTGCATCCCCCAGCCGGCTCCTCCTGGCCTCCGACAGGGCTGTGCTAATACAGCTGAAGAAGGACTTGGCCCCGTAGGACTTCTGGGAGAGGCCTGGCCGGGGGGCCCCTGGGACCAGCAGCAGCAACAGCAGGAGGTGGGCTGGCTTCAGCATCTCTCCCTGTAGGCGAGAACAGGGGTGTGAGAAGGGCTCAGCGCTCGGAAGGACATGGGTTAGCATTCAATAGGGCTTTGGTCATATTCTACAACGGTTCTCCCAAGTGTGGCCTCGGGACCAGCCGCAGCACCGGGAAGTTTGTTACAAATGCAAAAAGTTCTCAGGTCTCGTGCCCAGAATGACTAGATCAAAAAGTCTGGGGCCAGCGATCTGGGTTTTAATCAAGCCTTCAGGTGATTCTGATGGTCAGTGAAGTTTGAGTGCCATTAATCGGCTGGTATTGATGGTTTCTATTTCATTCAGTTTTGCTGGTCACCACTGGCCCTGCAAGATGAATGGCAAATATGCAAGGTGAGCATTTCATAGCTTACTTGGGTTGATTTTAGTGGCCGAGTGACTTTTAGTTCTCTTATCCTTAGTGCTGCTGACTCAGTGCATCCCTATTGCTTGAAGATCATGGTGGGTGGTCCAGTCAGTGTGTCTGAGGTGGATCCTCAAGACCTGTCCCCTGATGGGCTATCAGCATTCCTCAGGAGCAAACATGTTGTGAATTTGGTTGGCTTTACTACAGAATTTATGAAGTGAAAGTCAGTTTGGTCTTGGGGCACCTGGGTGGCTCAGATGGTTAAGCATCTGCCTTCGGCTCAGGTCATGATCCCAGGGTCCTGGGATCGAGCCCCACATCGGGCTCCTGGCTCAGCAGGAAGCCTGCTTCTCCCTCTCCCTTTGCCTCTCTCCCTGCTCATGCTCTCTCTCTCTCTCTCTGTATCTCTGTGTCTCAAATGAATAAATAAAATCTTTAAAAAAAAAAAAAAGAAAGAAAGTCAGTTTGGTCTCTGTGTAGAGACGTTAAGTATTTCACAAAAACCACCTGTATTCTCTAGTGTTTAAGATTGATGCGACCTCAGTCTTAAAACTATCAGTTGTCTCTATTATATGTATGTTCTTGGTTATCCATCTGACTGAATGAGCGAGAAATCATCTGAGAACTAATCCGGGGACACCCATGTTCAAGGACATGCTGTACCAGGAGTAGGTCAGTGCCTTCAAGTGCAGGGCAGGTCATGCAATTGTCCAGGGCTAGGAGATGCTCAGAGGCATGAAAAGATTATAGTCTATAGCAACCATTTGAATCTAGTCTTTTATTAAAAAAAAAAAAAAGAAGAAAGAAAGAAAAGGAAAAAACCCTAAATTTAGTTTAGGAAGCATGTGTGGCCATGACAACATCCAGCTCAGTGTCCCTCCTGTACCCTGGACTGTTTGGGTTCGAAGCCATCATGGTTGTCAGGCCACCGAGCAGGGGAGAAAGGCTCGAGCTGGATCATTCCCACCCTCTGCCCAGCCTCCTTTGTAGTAACAGCTCACAGCTGTGTCAGAAGACCATCAGAATTTGGGTTGTGTGTGGTCACTGTGCCTTAGGAAAATGGTGAAGTGGGCAGGATTCACCTCCTGGGTCCTAGGACCAAACCCACCCCGCACCCCAGCCCCCTTGGTCTGTCTTGTCTGCACTGTCTCCAGCTCTGAACTAAGCACATGAGATTCATTGACTTCACTGTCATCCTTCATCAGGTGTGAGAAAAAAAAGTGAGGTCCAAGGTGTGGGATTTCATCAAGCCCCCTCCCCAGAGAAACGACTGCTGGCCATTGTGCGCGCCCTGACATGCTGCCCCCCCAACCTCCTCCTGTTCTCAGGATGCCCGACGATCCCAGGAGGCACAAAGAGTGAAGGGCTGCACTTGGGCTGTTTTACCTGAACTTGGAGTTTATTTTCTGCCTGAGACATCCTTGGCTCCCACAAAAGAAAGCAAGAGAAGTGTGGTTAGCTATGGAACTTGGGGGACTGCTTCTATAAGGTAGTTTTTGAGGAAGCAAAACAAACTGGATAAATAAATGAACACGGGGGTCCTTCTGGGCATTAAGAGGGCTAGACTAGCACAGGATCGTTCTGTTTTCTGTGGTGACAGGCAGAGGTGAGGGGGGGCTGGCTGTCCGAGGCTGAGGGCTAGCCTCAGCTCTGCAAAGCGTTGTCAACATGACCTGGAGCAGGTCATTTCCCAGAAACACAGTGAGAATGAACATACGCTGCCTTCCCAACTTCCTTAGGCTGGGCATGGACGGGGCTAGAACTGACCCTTAACCACCCGAGCCTTGTTATCTCTCTCTGAAGGAGAATCCTGGGAGCCCTCACACACACACACACACACTGACCCGGCAGGTGTTGGGTAGAAGCCTGGTGTTTCCCTGGACACTCCTCATTGTGCCTACTGCCTTCCTTTTTCTTGCGCTGAAGAAACCAGGCTGATTTGTGTGTTTGTTATTTGTTTTTACATCATAAAAATTTCTGGTTTATTTTATCAGGCAGTTATAAAAAAAATAGGCAATCCTTGCTTTATATGATCCGAATGCATAGCCTTGCTGTGTCTGGGCGTGTGGCATCGTGCAGAGAAATCAACACAGACTCTGGGGTCACAGAGACCCAGGTTCAAATCTGCCCCATCCCTCTTTGCCTGAGCACTGTGGGCAGATTGCTTGACCTCTGTGCATTTCAATTTCCTCGTTCGATAGATGGGGACGGCAGTAACTACCTCATAAAGCTTGCGTGGAAGATGAAATCGAGGTGGAAAACGCTCTCGCTCCAGCCAGATACTTAATAAAGAAGGCCGCTTCCTGTCTGTTTCCACATAAATCATTTCCAGGCCCTATTAGGATAAGATTCAGTTCACGCATAACCATTTAGGAAGCGATACCTGCATCTACGTATTTTTATCTATATCTCTCTACATCTACATCTTAGATGCCAGGTAATTTTGATCCACTCATTTGATCCTGCAGACTGCTATCTTTATTGTGTTGTATTTCTGGTTTTTAGTTTTTGGTCGTTTACCACTTTCTCCGTGCTCACCCTGGCAGGCTCCTCTTGCCCTGAACTCAGTATCAGTCAGTTGCTGTCAGCTTTAAGAGTAGTTTAGAATCACATGAGGGGATTGTTCAAACACGGGCTGCAGGGTACCATCCCAGGGGGCTTGTGGATCAGTAGGTTTGGGAGGAGGCCCAAGCATCTACGTCTCTAACAACCCCCTGGAGGATGCTGATGCTGCGGGTCCGTGGACCACACCATGAGAACCACTTCTCTGGGTGTCCCCGTTCTCCCGTGAGCTCCTTAGAATTGCACGCCAGATTCCCGGAGAACATTTGGCAGGGGCGTATCGACTATCTCTGTGGGAAAATGGACTCGGTCTTTTAATATCGTGTTCAATAACCAAACATTTGGCTCTATCATTTACTGAGGACCCAGTTGGTTGTTGGTTGTTTTGTGTAAAAAGAGTACGAATCATGGCTTTAGCTGCCTTACAGCTTGGAGGCATCTTGAAGCTTTGGAGTTTCCAAGGGCTTGTAAGATCAAAAGGAAAGTTAAAGACTCAAAACACCAGTTCACGGAGAAAGGGTTAATGCAGGCAGGGAAGTTGTGGATAGAGCTCAGTTTAGGCTTTTCGGGGCAGAAGGGAAGAAGCTCTTTGCTCCTCAGTCAAGTCTGATTCCCCTCCTACATTCTTTGGATTCTTTTGCCATCACCCTAGTGAGCGTACACAAAGGTTTAAGAGGTCCCTGCTACCTGCTGTGAAAATGAGCCCCCCCCCCCATCTAGTTAGATGGAAGGGGGGCAAAGCTCTCCATCTGTGCTTTTCGGGTTTGGGTACCTGAAACTCCGCCCTTCTTCTGGGTTCTAGCAAGGACTTCTCAAGGTGCTTCTCAGAGTTGTCCCAGGGTCCCACCCGAGGACGTGAGGCGGCGAGGGACCTGCACCAGCCCGCAAGCCAGAACACCCCCAGGGAGAGGGTGCACCAAGGGGAAAGGTTCAGGCGGTGAAGCCAGAAGCAAACAGCTTTGCTCCGTGCCGGCCCGTTTTCCTGCAGCGAGGAGGGCAGGGCTAGTCCCCATATTACCCCGTTGGTCTGCCAACACAGGCAAGAAGCTGAATTTAAAAACCATTTTATAAAACTGTGGCTGCACAATCTAGGGTACCTTTACACATTTCAACAGGTGTTAGAGTAAGGAGCTGTTCTCTTACGGTGGACTCCTGGAAGCGTATATGTGTGTCACACGTGTTCCCACAGATGGCTAAGCGGCTCACCCTCCAAGTGAGCTAGGAGAGTCTGTACGTGAAAGGCTTTTCCCCCCGAAGAGGGAGGACGAGGAGAAACGTTGACATGTTATAGAGAACGTGTCCCTGGCAGTGCTCATAGTCTTCTTACTTAACCCATTCTCAGAACTGGTGCGTGTGTGTGTGTGTGTGTGTGTTCACTAGATTGTCACATTTGAGGAGAAAATTGCAAATAGGATTTCTCAGAGAACTTGGACATCAAACAGAGACATCAAAATCCATCTTTATGTTCCCTCCCCTTCACAGGTGGTACCAAGTCATTACAGATGTCTGTCTCCTTCCTCTGGTGTCCCCAGCTTGCCAAGGGAGAAAGGAGGCATAGGACCTGGGTTCGAAACTGGGGGCTCACCCCCTCACCTGCCCCGGGGTGAATCACTTAGCCTCTCTGCAGCGACAGCCTGAGAAGGAGACGTTCCATGCCCCACAGGTGTACAGAGAGGAAGCGATACGTGCAAGCACCCTCCTGTTCCTGGGCAGGAGTGTGGGGAATAACAGCCTGTAGTTTGTAGTGTCTACTCACACCCACCTCCCCATTTCTTCGGAAAAATAACATTTGCAAGAACCCACACTGCCTCCAGTCTATTACCTTTGCAAAGCAGGTCTCTCTGTACCAACAAAGGGAGGATGGATTATTCCTTACCTAAAATGCAGACTGTGGTGTTCTGCACTCTGCTCCCTGGGGCTGGTGCCCAGGAGGGCGCTTGCAGCCTTTGTCTCTCACCCCTGTCCAGTCCCCAGTACGTCCTGCCTAACCCAGGGCAAATAAGTCATCTTTCATGGACAGGTCCCCAGCCCAAACCTTACCTGTGAGTGTCCTTCGCTCCGGGGTAGAAATGCTCAGTGAGGCGAGCGGCAGCTTCAGGACCAGGAGGTCTGCCCCAGAAACATCCCCTTGAACTTCTGTCTCTGCTGGGGTCACGGCTCCTTCTTTTCTTGTATTGTTCCTAAGTGGGCCGTGATATTTCCTCTCTATGGAAACCACTCCACTCCCTCGTGTGTATATATAAAAGTGACAGATTACAGGGTGGATTGTAATCCCAGACGCAGTGTCTACACTGGGATGTGATTCCGTTTAAAATACAACCGAACCAGCTGTGCGCGTCACTCTGTGTCCCTGACCCCTCCTACGCACCTCCCCACCCGGCCCTCCCTTTGCCTCCCACTTCCCCTCCTGCCCTAGCAACTTGCTCATTGATAAAAAGAAGAAAATGCGCTGTTAAATTGAGAAGCAGCTCCTTTGAAGGGTTTTATTACTGATCTCAGCTCTTACTGATTTCCGTCTTCCTACATCCTCGTCACTCGACCCCTCCTTTTGGGAATCTGGACGCAGGACCTGCTTTGAAAGTGGAGAAGGTGACTTGAAGTTCATCTGTTGTCTTTAGTCCTTGTGGGTCCTGATGTGCAGTGTTACCTCTGGTTGCTTACAGAGCTCTGTAAGTTCGTGTTCATCAAAGAGCACACGAGGGTGCCTGGGTGGCTCAGTTGGTTAAGCGACTGCCTTCGGCTCAGGTCATGATCCCGGAGTCCCGGGATCGAGTCCCGCATCGGGCTCCCTGCTCGGCGGGGAGTCTGCTTCTCCCTCTGACCCTCCCCCCTCTCATGTGCTCTCTCTCTCTCATTCTCTCTCTCTCAAATAAATAAATAAAATCTTTAAAAAACAAAAAAAAAAAAAAAAAAGAGCACACGAGAGGACAGGCATAGTGTACCTAGAGCTTCTGATGGAAAATCATTTGAATTTTACCCATTTTTTTTCATCCATTCATCCAATATTTTTTGGAGCCCCTGCTGTGTGCCCAGTGTTGGCAGGGCCCTGAGGAATTCAAAGAAGTTTATCTTCTAGACACCACAGTTTAGAAAGATACGTAAAAACAGCCTAGTTTCAGCATGGCGAATGCCAGCGTACAGAAGGGAGCATCCCCGTCCTGGAGACTCAAGATAAGTCATGTGCATCAGGAGAGGAGAGTGGAGGTTCAGACAGAATGGAGGTTTGGGAGGGAGAGAACCAGCAAGGAGGACTGAGGACGTGGGAGGCAGGTGGGCAAAGCTGGGTCAGGAGGCTGGCTTCCCACTGGGAGGCCCCAACACCCAGGCGAGGGGGTTTCGATTTCATTCCAAATACAATGGTGAAGATATAGGGACATTGAGGCAGGCAACCAACCCCCTTTTTTCACAGATCGGGACACCAAGGACAGAGTCAGGGTGAGAATCCGGGTCTCCTGTGGGCCCAGAGCTCTTGGAACCTCTGGCCGAACCATTTGGAAGGGCCATGCAAGACCCACACTGTGTCCAGGACTCTAGGCAAGACCACAGCTCCCCAGCCTTGATGGGCGTTCTCACCTCCTGAAATTCCTCTAGATGAGGAGCTAAGTGGACTTCTGGAACTATCCCAACATCTTCATGCTCACAGGTATTTTGGGGAACAAGTGGAAAGCCTTGTGGGGAAGGATGCGAGGCCCCCCAGAGTCTCAGCCTTCATTGTGGACGCGCAGGATTGGACCTCACTGTGCCTTCTTCTGAAGGTGCCTGGCTGAGGTTCTCCTGGGATGAGTGGCCCCGTGAAACTAGAGATCTGATCCAAACTCATTCGTTCCCTTGTTCACTCATTCATATATCCGTCTTTGGGAGAAATTCTCTTTCTCCCATTGCAGATAATTAGGCAGTAATGGAATTTGTGTAGGTTGAGGGGTAGATAGTTAAAAACCCGGTTTAACCCCTTCTCTGCCTTTCTGAGCTCTGGGATTCGAGGGAGGTGGTTTTGGGAAGATACCCAACATTGCTACCCCTAGAGTGGAGATCTCAGCCTTGGCACTCCTGACATTTTGAGCCGGGTGATGTTGTGGGGGGCTGTCCTAGAATCGTAGGATGTTAGCAGCATCATCCCTTTCCTTATGACATTCCAGAGCACACCCTAGCCTTGCCCATGTGTGACAACCCAAACTGTCTCCAGCTAGGTCTCCCGGGGACCAAACTGACCTAGTTGAGAACCACTGCCCTAGAAGATGGGATTTAGAAAGAGAGACCATAAACACTGGCTTCTCTTTTTGCTGATCTGCCCTGTCTCCTCTCAACTTCCTACAAAATCTCTCTACCTGAGTCCAAAGCGCCACAGGATTGTGGAGCCTCTCTTGTCAGGGGCTAGTGGCTGTCCTTGAGCACACCATCCCCTCTCCAGACAGAGGCAGGCTCATCAGTCCCCATCGGCCCATCCGCGTTGGCCTTGGGGTTGCCGATGGCTCCCAGGAGCTCTCAGCCTGGGAGGAGGAGGGTCCCACGTGTGGTCGCATAACCCTGGGTGGTGGCTGAGCGTGCAGTCCTAAAGGTGCTTTTCTTAGAGATTAAAACCTCAAGAGCAGTCTGTTTGCTTTACAACCACACAGCCACTTCTGGCTGCATCTGATGGAGGCTTGGAGAGAACTGTGGACAGAAGGAAGCCCACTGGTGAGCAAAAGCCCCTGGAGTGTCCTTCCCTTCCGGGTAAACCGTGGTCTCCGTTCTGTTCCTCTGCTGCTGAGCTCTGCTTGTGCTGTTCTCTGGCCCTGGCAAGCCGTCGGTACCTTCCGTGGATTCTGTACTAGAATGTTGGTTAGGGATGTAGAGGGTACGTGGAACACTCTGACCAGCTTCACATGAGAATAGAACCGGCTTATATTTACAACGCTCATGTCTCTGAAGCACTCAGAGCCGTTACACGTAATAACAATTAGTTTCTCAACTGCTGAGTGAGGCAGCAAAAGAAAAAGGCAGGGAAAGGAGTTAGGGAATTGCAAGAGCGCTTGATTTACAGGGGAGAGGATTTACCTTGGTTTCGGGAAAGAGCATTTTCCTTTCTGCCGTAGTGGCTCGCATGGCGATTTGCTTGGGACTAGCGCATTCTCTGCTCCTTTGTATCCTGCTTTATGAAACTTGGGTTAGTGAGCCCTCCCTGTTTTTCTAACAAGGTTGGTATCAAGATAGCATTTGTAGGAACTTGATGAAGGCTTACATGAATGCAGAATATTATTGTCAGGCTTACCGTCCTGTCTTCCCCTCACTTTCCCTGATTCTCAGTTTACTTGACTCCTCCGTGTCTGGCCAGTGTGTTAATGTCCCACTCTGTTTGTGGGTTTCTTACTGTGGATCCTTCTATCTTTTTGGAGTGTTGGGTACATACAAGTGTCTGTTTCATCATATGACTGTCTACCCCTTCATGCCAAATAATGCTGATTGTCTTGAAGTGTGCTTTGCTTGGTATCCAAATAGCTATTCCAGTTTTCTGTTGGGTAACGTTCCCTTGGTGCACTTTTCCGGTCTTTTCCGCATCAACATTTTTTTGTCAATGGTACATATTTAAATTTTAAAATAACCTGTATTTTAACAAGACATTTAACACACTTGTACTAAGTGATTACAGATGTATTTGGATTATTTTCTGCTGTGTCACATTGTGCTTTCTATTTGCCCTGGGGTTTTCCTCGTCTGTGTTCTGCTGGATTAATTCTTCATTTTCATTTTCCCGCCTATTCGTTTATAATATAAACATTCAAAGCCACAGTGTTTCCTTGAAGCCCTGCTTTCCCTGCATCCCACAAAAAATGAACAGCCCACTCTTAACCTGGTAAAATTGTTCTATCTGTTGGGGAGGGGAGACCCGTGCTTTGACTCCTGTTTCCTGCAACAAGCAGGATGGATTTCATTGTTAATAGTGATTCTGCAATAATAGCAGGCCCATTACGCCGAGGTCACATCCAGTCCTAACTGGGAGCAGTCACCCAACACCTCCCCCGTGGATCTGTGGCAGATTGTTTTCACTGGACTTTGTATTCATCTTGCACCCAGTGGTGGTGGGAACAGGTGGGGAAAGTTCTGGCTTGTCTCCAGATCCAGGCGCAGAGGTGATGTGTCAGACATTTTATGGTTCTCTCTAATGGACTTTGGGTAGCTGATGGGTTCATGGAGCAAAGCTCCTGGGGGCCAGGGCTATGTGGAACAAAGACTCAAAAGCTTTCTGCTTCTCCAAGGAAGGGGCGGACATGCGCCTTCTTGGAGAGCCTTGTATGCCTGTTCTACAGCTATCTTCCCAAACTCGGGGGGCTATTTACGTGGTGGGCAGACCAAGTAAGCAATAGCACCAGATCCATGTAGAGGACAGACGTTTTCTCTAGTGACAAAGGAAATGGGAACTCTCTGAAACATCTGCACAAAAACAGTAGAGTGGGCAGCATGCTCCCCCACGTCTGCATGGAAGATGGTCAGCAGTGATGGTGGCCAAACAGACGCCATTCCTCCAAGAGCAGTAAATGCACCTGTGCCCCTTCTTCCCTTCCAGCCCCTGCACTGACTCGATGCGGCTCGGAACCCCTGTCTACATGCCTGCAGGTTAATCAGGTACGATGCTCCGTCAGTTATCTCATCAATAATGAGAAAGAGAACCCAGCATATTCCTATCTGCTAGGAATTTTAATCTGTTTCCCTTGGCAAGCGTCGGCTTTGGAGCCAGCTGCCATTACCACTGAGCTCGCAGCTGACGGTGCTGTACCTCCCGCTTGGGCGCAGCTCCGTCTAACGGGTATCTTCTCTGTAAGGCACATCACAGAGCTCCTGCTCTGAGGACCGCCTGACAGTATTTCAGCTCTCCACCTGGGGGCCATTTAAAGCAGCAAAATCACCACCAAAAAACACACAAATGCTAAAGTGCAGCAGTAGTGTATTGCAAAAAGGGCACGCCTTTGTATTAGGGGCGCTGAAAGCAGACGGCAGCGTTACCTTGCTCAAGCTGAGACAGGAACGTGTGCACTGGGGTCTCAAACTTTCACCCCTCTGCACAGGTACCTGTACCTGAACGACCCTGAAAGGGCCATGAGTATTAATTTTGGAGTTACAAGTAAGTTGTAATAAGTAAGTGGTCTCTTTTTTAACGTTTTATTTATCTGAGAGAAAGAGAGAGCACACAAGCAAGGAGAGGGGCAGAGGGAGAGAGAGAAGCAGACTACTCGCTGAGCAGGGAGCCCAACTCGGGACTTGATCTCAGGACTCTGGGATGACGACCTGAGCTGAAAGCAGACACCTAACCGACTGAGCCACCCAGGCACCTCAAGTAAGTGTTTTGTATTCTTTTATGACCTGGTCAGTCAGGTGCGGCTGTAAGAGGAGATGCAAGGAGGACTCGGGAAAGCAAAGTTTATTATACTCAAAGGTCCTGCAGGCAGGAGGCACGGCCGCCATGCAGGGCCACATGGGGAAACACCAGGGAGGTCAGGAGGCAGAAAACAGGAACAAGGAGAGTGCTTAGCCGTGGCCTTTTTTGGGGTTTTTGCAGGAAAGGAAAGACAAGATAGTGAACAACTTGGCAGGCTCGGGGCTGTAGGCGTGTCCCTGATTACCTGGCCCCTGGTCCTGGGATGATGAAAGCAGAGGAACCTTGCCTCCTGGGGTGCACAGACCCCACGGAGAGGTCTGGTTCAGGACTGGGTAGTTTGCAGGTCACAGGTGTGTTATCTCGAAGGATTGCCTAGCCCCAGGAAGGCAGTGTCTCCCAGCTGGAAAGTTTCTTCAGGATGACAAAACATCATAATATACAGAAAATCATACATGTATTTTTTTATGTGTATACAACATATACAATACAGTGAGCAGACTGTGGTACAGAATCCGTGATCACAAGGACCAGCTCCATGTGCTGAATGAATGAAAACAGGAAGCCGGAAGCAGGGTGACGAGTTTTTCCTTTGTAACAAGTTCCCTTTACCCTTTTGCCTCTCTTGTGGTATAACTTGTGACTCAGGTAAGGATGGCAGACTGCAATAAGCCTAAACCTCCAACTCTGACTATATAGAAATTCTGGATAAAAATACATCATTTAAAAATGCATTTCTGAGCTCACAAGGAGGAAGGGGAGTTGGGGAGGGTCCTCTGGCACCAGAACACAGGGGACTAAAAATCAAAGTTACGAACACATAAATGGATGTCACGTTTGCCCCGGGGGGAGACCGCTGGGCCTAGGAGTCAGGGACATTGGCTTTAACATCTACGAGGGACTCAAGGTTAGTTTTAGAACTGAGACGCCCGCAAAAACTTTCTATGGGAGCCAAAGATAAATCAATGTTCATTGCAGCAATGTCCACAATAGCCAAACTGTGGAAAGAGCCGAGATGCCCTTCAACAGATGAATGGATAAAGAAGATGTGGTCCGTATATACAATGGAATATTACTCAGCCATCAGAAAGGATGAATACCCACCATTTGCACTGACCTGGATGGAGCTGGAGGGGATTATGCTACGTGAAATAAGTCAAGCAGAGAACATCAATTATCATATGGTTCCACTTACTTGTGGAACATAAGGAATAGCATGGAGGACATTAGGAGAAAGAAGGGAAAACTGAAGGGGGGTGGAATCGGAGGGGGAGATGAACCATGAGAGACTCTGGACTCTGAGAAACAAACTGAGGGTTTTAGAGGGGAGGGGGGTAGGGGATGGGTTAGCCCGATGATGGGTATTAAAGGGGGCAAGTACTGCATGGAGCACTGGGTGTTATATGAGAACAATGAATCATGGAACACTACATTAAAAACTAGTGATGTAATGTATGGTGACTAACATAACATAATAAAATAAAATTTAAAAAATAAAAAAAATCAATGTGGAAATGGAAAGAACTTTAAAATGTCTCAAGAGCAAAATTGGCTCCTTGTGAGAAGTGAATGGCTTGGTGAAATTAAGATATTTGGTTACAATTGTAGAATATCTCCCGCCCCTTGATTTGGAAGGCTGTGCTAAAAAGGGGTCTGAGAAAATTTGCCCTCTCCAGCTCTACGCTGTCCTGTGTGGGAGGTACTAGCCGCCTGGGGCTATCGAGCACTTGAAATGTGATTAATCTCCATCGAGATGGCTCTGAGTGTGAAACACACTATATTTCAAAGACTTAGTATGGAAAGGTGTAAAGATCTCATTAACAATTTTTTATATCCTTATGTGTTGAAATAACATTTTGGATATATTGTATTAGATAAAATATATTAATCAAACTAATTTCACTTAGTTGTTTTCCTCTTTAAAAATGTGGTTACTGGGGCGCCTGGGTGGCTCAGTCGGTAAAACGTCTGCCTTCGGCTCAGGTCATGATCTCAGGGTCCTGGGATCGAGCCCCGCATCAGGCTCCCTGCTCTGTGGGGAGCCTGCTTCTCCCTCTCCCGTTCCCCCTGCTTGTGCTCTCTCTCTCACTCTCTCTCTCTCAAATAAATAAATAAAATCTTTAAAAAAAAATGTGTTTACTGATCCAACCCACCATGGTGGGTATAATGACAATTACATGAGGTCACACATGTTATCACCTGCATAGTACCTAGCCTAAGAAAGGTGCTTACAAGATGTAAATTTCCTCCATTTCTTCTTGGCAACCGAAATAAAAAGTCTATTAACTTCAGCCAATAATGTCACCATGCATGAGGGAACACATCTCTTCATTACCCTTGTCAGCTTTGAATATTATAAAGATGTTTATCCTGTTTGTTTTAATTTGCGTTTCTTCGTATTAATGAGGCTGAACATTTTCTCAACACTGCTGGGGGTAGTGTAAAAGTTTTCTGAAATGATCTTATCAAGAATCTTTAAAAAGTTTATTTATACTTTTATTCAATTTCTTTTCTTCAAATATTTCTCTAATATAATAGAGATAAAGACTGAGATTCATGTTTAAGAATCTGGGGTATGTCTAGGAATCTTCACTTTTTAAGATCAGGTTAAAATGGTTAAGTCATTAACTTAACCTGGGTACCTGGGTGATGCAGTCGGTACCTGGGTGATGCAGTCGGTTCAGTGTCCAACTCTTGGTTTCGGCTCAGGTCATGATCTCAGGGTCCTGGGATTGAGCCCCAGGTTGGGCTCTGCACTCAGTGGGAAGCCTGCTTGAGATTCTCTCTCTCTCTCTCTTTCCCCCTCTGCCCCTACCCTACCCTCTCTCTAAGATAAATAAATCTTTTTTTTTTTTTTTTTTTTTTTTTTTTTAGGGTTGAGTCTCAGTTAGATTGGAATGTTGTTTCTACCAGCTGGTAGAGAGGAGCTGTGTGACCCTGGAACTGGGGGGGGGTTGCCTGGTCCCCACCTGCACTGAGGCTGGGTTGCTGGTGGCTCTTTGCCTTGATGTCCCTCCTTTTTGTTTACATCCCGCTAACCTTTCTATTCTCACTCCCTTCCCCTCTATTCCCCCTCTGCCTCCCACCCATGACCTACTCTTAACCTAGTGACATTTTTGTAAGGGAGACCCTTACTGTGACTATTTGCTATTCTCCCAAACATTTGTTTTATGCCAGGAGTCCCCTCTGTTCTCTTTTATGCTTGGGTCTTTGGAAGTCAAAGCCAAGAAGACTTCTCACTTATCTGCCTGTCCCATTGCTCCCCTGAGTAACTGACAGCAGGCCAGTCTAACCAATTAAATAGAAGGTGGGGAAAGAAAAATATGCAGTTGTGAGGGAAAAAATAATATATCAAAAGATTATTGCACTACACATATTACGTAGATGTGTGGGAGCAAGACTTTGCTTGGTAAACTCTCCGTCACTTCCTAAGAAATCCCATTTGGCTGTATATTATTTTATCTAATTATTTTTTCTCACATATGGCTTACGATAATGTGCGGTTTGTTAATTAAATGATTCAGATAGGTAGTTAATATATAATTATACATGTATTAGTAGTTATGCCTAAATATTATTTTACTGGTAGTGGTCTGTGCTCCTTAAAGTGAAGATACCATTTTTCCTTACATCAGTATTATCTTGCTGCTTCTCCTGAGTCCAACAGACAGCAGAACCCATCTGTACTGGGGGTTCAGATGTATG
Source organism: Mirounga angustirostris (assembly GCF_029215605.1). Classification (NCBI taxonomy): domain Eukaryota; kingdom Metazoa; phylum Chordata; class Mammalia; order Carnivora; family Phocidae; genus Mirounga; species Mirounga angustirostris. Next base: position 134,857,837 of record NW_026991713.1, read on the forward strand.
ATGGTAGGAATTATCTGTTGTAAAAAAAAAAAAAGAAATCCCCTTTGGCTGCAGAGTAATTAATTTCCTTACCGTGCTGTGGTAAAGACTATGTACTGTACTCTACACAACAAATATTGATTGTTTGGACAGCAGAGTGGAAATAATATGGAGGAAATTCTCTGTCATAGAGGGAAGATCTTTTAATAGAATATCCTAATCCTTATCTTCTACAAAGAGCACGGAGGGTGGGACTAGTGGAGCAGGACTCAGGATTGTGTGCTTACCACAGATTGAAAACCAAAATCTAAGCATCATCAACCTGCTTCCACAATGAGCAAAGAAACAAAATAGAGCTCAGTTTCCAGAATTGCATGACGAATATGTAAATGGATATTTGCAAAGGTACCCCCCATAGATCCTCGATGGGTAGGATATTTTTCCTGGCAAAGTTTTACTCTTACAAATATTTCAAATTCTGGTGTCCACTTTGAGAGAGGAAGGCTCTAGGGAGCAGGATACTGATAACCACAAAATTCATTTTATTTCAGAATGTTACTGAAGACCCATATCTATTGAGAACATCCCTGGCTTTTGTGTGTCATATATTTAAAGTGATGTGATAAACTGGAATTTGAATGAAGAGGCTGCGTGAGGTGATGAGAGACCTGAAAATATAACACAAGAGCCGAATCAATGGGGGAAATTTCATGTGAAGAAGACAGAAGAGAGAAATGTTAACTCCTATTGAAAGGGCTTCATATGGAAGAAGGAGTAGATTTCTTTTGTTAATGTGATTCCAGCTGATAGAAATAGGTTTCATGAATAGGAATTACTGAGGGTCAGAATTTTCTTAGTTTTGAAGCTCTTAGACTTCCCCTCACCCCACCAAAAAAAAAAAGTCTCCTGTGAGTGGAAGTGAGCACTGACAAAATGATGGAATGCATCAGCTAGAGTGCTGAAATGTTGGGATTCTGTGGACTGTTTCTTTTTTTTTTTTTTTTTAAGATTTTATTTATTTATTTGACAGAGAGAGATACAGCGAGAGAGGGAACACAAGCAGGGGGAGGAGTGGGAGAGGGAGAAGCAGGCTTCCCGCTGAGCAGGGAGCCAATGTGGGGCTCGATCCCAGGACCCCGGGATCATGACCTGAGCCAAAGGCAGACGCTTAACGACTGAGCCACCCAGGCGCCCCGTGTGGACTGTTTCTTAATGGGGAGGGGGGGCATGGGAGTGAAGGGTAACTGTGAAGGTAGAGTTTCAGATTGCTTTCCATGCTTTAACCACAGTGTCTACTTTTGTTTTATATACTGCGGTTCTGTACAGAATTTTGTTTAAAACAAAGCTCTTATTATTATAACAAATAAAATTAAGGAAGCTCCAAATCAAACAACGCTTCTAAACCACAAGTCTGAAAATGCTGCTGCTGAAGGCAGGATTGGGTCAGTGGAAGGAACACTAGTGGGTGCTGGTGGTGGCGCTTGATTGTGCTGTTGGTGGTGGTTCTGGTGGTGTTTGGTGATGGTGCTGGTGTGTGTGTGTGTGTGTGTGTGTGTGTAACTTTTACTGGAGATTACACTGGAAATCCATGGCAGAGTGAGGAAAGAATGCAAGCCATTTGACTCCTAGACCTGTGTGGTATATATTTTAATCTGTTTAATCTGTGAAATCTAGAACAAAGTAGAATTAGCAAAATTTTACATATACATATGTATATATGTGTATATATATAGCAAAAATTAATATTTATATGTGTTGCAAAGTTTATATGTATGTAACTTATATATGTTTATAATTTATATATATGTATATAATATATATACATATTATGTATATGTATATATTTTATATATATGTATAAATGAGGCTGAACATTGAGTGTATATACACATATACACACACATACACACACTATTGCAGTCAATCACATATACCCGAACAGATGCTCTATTCCTTTAAATTTTATTTGTTTATTCATGAGAGACAGAGAGAGAGAGGGAGAAGCAGGCTCCCAAGGAGCAGGGAGTCCGATGTGGGACTCGATCCCAGGACCCTGGGATCATGACCTGAGCCGAAGGCAGACGCTTAACCATCTGAGCCACCCAGGCACCCAACAGATACTCTATTCTTTAGGTATTTTAAGTGCTTTTGCTTCTGTGAACTTTTCTAGAATCATAGACTGTTTGGCCTAAGAAACTTCATAATCCAGTCACTTAGAGTCGCACACAGGTTATTGTGATTGTTCAGGCCTCCTGCCACAAATATTTGTGAGGGTCATCTCTGTAGCAAAGCCAGACGATGCTGCATTTCCGACCATGAGGAGGGAACAGAACTTTGCCTTGAGAGTGAGTGATTGTTTTAGATGAGCCTATTACTGAAGGTCATATTATTGAAATAAAATAAAAATGAGAGATTATTAGATATATATTCAAAAAGACAAGTGCAGTGAGTCAGATCACATTGAGATTACACTTTATCTCTAATAATAAAAGAAGGATGAAGAATGTGTGTCTTGTTTTATGTAGGTCTAAGGCTAGGTTAGAAAGCGGTAATACCACTAATAGTTTGCTTTGGGTAGTGTAAAATCAAACAACTCATTTTCATTAGAGAGGCAGAAGGAGCCATTTAAATTAAAAGGAGTATGCTTGTACCTATGTATTCAAGATAGGGAGTAGTAGGGGAGAGTCAACAGTGGATAAATCTACGACTTTGACCAATAATGGTTGTGCAGGTAGGGATGGAAGCTGCTACAAGCAGGAACTTCAGGCTCAGCCTACGACGCTGGATCATCAGGCAGAATGGAGCGTGCCCCCCAACTAGTGATTCGCTTTCTTACAAACCCCCCTTTGCCAGTTCGCTTCTGCCTAACAATGCTCCAGCTTCCTTACTCCAAGAAAAAAGAGGTGCATGAGTGGGAGGAAAGGCAGATGTCTTGATAAAGCTTTTCTACTTTATTCTACTATTGTAGAAACATTCCATAGATGCAATCAGCCCACCAGAGCATGTTTATTGGATACTAAGTATGAGGAACACAGGTGCTAAGTAAATAGGACTTAGTACTAAGTACTGTGGGAGCCTGCTGCTCAAAGTGTGGTCCGTGGACCAGCAACCTCAGCATCCCTGGAAGCTTTCTAGACAAGTGTAGAATCTCAGCTTTCACCCAAGACCTAACAAACCAGAACCTGCATTTTAACAAAGTCTCAGGTAAGAAGAGCAGCATGGGTGCAGCCAATAAATGGCCTTATTATAGGAATATTTTTGTAGATAAGTTTGAGGAATCAGGTGGTTGAATGGGCGGTGAGCCTCCAAGAAGATTAGAAATGACCAGCTTTTTTCATTCTTTGTAGAACACACCTTACCTTTGGCCCAGTGAAAGCTGAGAGGAATGACATCACTTTGGTCCCATTAGGGTCTGTAGCTTTGGGAAGGACATCTGTGTGATCATGGTGGGGGGGCTGGAAATGGAAGAAGAAAAAGTCATCTTCAGGAGTTCTCATAAGACATCCCCAGAAATAGCTCCTAGGCTCTTGGGGCTAGTGTGGCACCGTGGGTCCCCTTGTTCTTCAGACAAGGGCATGAGCACCTGGATTTGTAGCCTGAGAAACCGGGTTACATGGATTTGTGACCATAGTATAGATAATGCTTTATATTTTGCCATTTTTCCCACTACCCACCGCACTTTCGAATATTTTCAAGTCTACTTCCCTTTTTGCTCATCCGAGACTTACTTTCCCACTCTGTTATGGGGATAACAACATTGCTCTTCTCATTTCACACTCTGGGTATCAGGTGGATGACTCGCTGAGCTGCACACACTCCTCCAGCGCGCCCCCCCCGCCGCCGCACCCGCAGGAGAGGGAGGTTGGAACATCATCTTGGTAAGCAGCAGGCACTCACTCAGGGACCGGTGTCTGCAGGGGAGACTGCTGATGCCATACTGTGTAGAACACGTGGAAATCTGAGCTGAGCCTGGGCTGCTAATGAGAACATCACTTTTCTCTCAAGTCTTCCTGCCCCAGCTCAGAGGTGAAAATGAGATTTCCCCTGACAATAATTCATCATGCATTCACAACTGCTCATCCTTCTCTCCTAGGCTTATTTTCAAACATCCAAGCTTGTTCCTGAAGAGATGGCCCACGTGTCAGTGCTCTGCCACAAGGATAACACCACCACCCCTTATTTTAAATAAGGGGTTGCCCAAATGACTCCCTATGTGTTCTTTTTAAACCTGAACCTTTTATTTTGAAAATTTTCTAAATCTCCAGAAAAGTAGAAATAAGAGCATAATGAACACTGGTGTACAATTTACCTAAATTAACCAATTGTTAACATTGTGTGTGTGTGTGTGTGTGTGCACAATCCAAGCCACGTATCTTGTAAAATGCCTCACATTCTAGATTTATCTGTTTCCTCGTGTTTAGATTCAGGTTAAACGCTTCTGACAAGAATCACACATCAATGACATTATGTACCTCCTATTGCATCACATTAAGAAGTGTGTGATAACAATTTGTTCCGTCACTGGTTATATTACTTTGATCACTTAGTTAACGTGATTTTGCTGGTGTTCTTGATTGTAAGGCACCTTTCCCCCTTTCTAGTCAATAAGTAATCTGTGTTGATATTTTGAGAGCATGTGAATATCTTGTTTCCTGGTAACGTTTCACTCAGTGGTTTCAGCATTTACTGACAACATTGGATAAATCTTAACATAGAGGATGCAAATGGTAACTTTCTAAATCTACAATTCCTTCCACTTTTATTGGCTGGCATTTATCTGTAGAGAAGAACTCCCCACCCCCACCTTTCTACCTTTCTCTCCCTCCCTCTCTCTCATTTCTGCATATCAGCACACTTAGAGATTCTTTTTTAAATTCCAGGCATTATTATCTATTACCATATTTTTTTTTATTCTCAAATTATGCAAAATGTGTTCAGTAGTGGCCCTTCAGGCTAGCTCCTGGGTCTTTTGACATGTCCCTATTAGTTTCTTTTTATTTTTTAAATACATCCTTACTTTCTGGTAAGACAAGATATTATAGGCTTATAATTTTATTATCGAAGGACTGGGATCAAACATTGTTCCAAGAAGCCCTGGTTATTTTCAGTGGGGAATGGTGTTTAGAAATGATATTTAGTGGGCGTACATGGTGGCTCAGCAGCTGAGAGTCCAACTCTTGGTTTTGGCTCAGGTCATGATCTCAAGGTCGTGAGATCGAGCTGCCCTGCTTTGGACTCCGTGCTCAGCAGGAGTCTGGTTGGATATTCCTTCCCTCTGTCCGTCCTCCTGCTTGCATGCATGGTCTCATTTTCTTTCTCTCAAATAAATAAATAAATAAATCTTAAAAAATGAAATGATATGTAGTGGAGAACTCCAGATGTGCTCCTTGCTAGGGTATCACTGTTTTTAGGCCCTTTCTATAGAGTGAGCTAGGAAATAGACTTTAAGGAATAACAAGTCCTTCTCAAGTTGATTTATAGATTCAGTGCAATCCCAATTAAAAAAACCCAGCAAGGATTTTCTCTGAAAAGGCAAAGGGCCTACAGTACTTAAAACAATCTTGAAAAGAAGAACAAAGTTTAAGGACTTATACTACTAGGTTCAAGACTTACTATAAAGCTATAATACTGGATGCTATAAATCAACAAATAGATCAATGGCACAGTAGAGAGAGTTTAGAAATAAACCCGCACATATAGGGCCAATTGATTTTTGACAAACACACAAAGTCAGTTCCATGGAAGGGTAAATCTCCTCAACACATGATGCTGGGGCAACTAGATAAATGGAGAAAAATTAACTTCAACTCTTACCTCCCATAAGACACAAAAAGATTTTTATATGGACCATAAACCTATATAAAAGCTTGTAATATGATGCTTCTGTAAATAAATATGGGAGACTATCTTTATGAACTTATATTGGCCAAAGATTTCTTAGACAGGAACCAAAAGGCATAAAGCATAATAGAAAAATTGGTACATTGAATTAAAGTTGAAAAAAAGTCTGCTTACCAAAAGATATTGTTAAGAAAATGAAAAGGTAAGTCATAGACTGGAAAAAAATATTTGCAAAATATATATTTGACAAAGGATATAGATCTAGAATCATAAACAATGCCTACAACTCTATAGGAAAGACAAAATCCAATAAAAATTGGCAAAAGGCTTCAACAGACATTTCATAAAACAACATATAAAAGTGGTAATATGAGGTTGGCAAAGTTGTCATCAGTATTAATCATCAGAAAATGCAAATTAAAACCAAAGTAAGAGACTTCCAGCTTCTGCTTAGAATATAGAGATCTAATCTAACAAAAAACAAGTACCTCTGTCTTAGATTTGGCTGCTTTAACAGGATACCCCAGACTTAGTGGCTTATAAACAACAAACATTTATTTCTCACAGTACTGGAGTCTGGAAAGTTCAAGATCAAGGTGCCAGTATGGTCACATTCTTGTAAGAGCCCTTTTTCTGGCTCATAGCTGATATTTTTGTCCTCACATGGTAGAAGGAATGAGGGAGCTCTCTGGGGTCTCTCTTTCTCTTATCAAGACACTAATCCCATTAATGAGGGCCCCACTCTCATGACTTAAGCACCTCCCCAAAGCCCTACTTACCAGTACCTAACCATGGGAGTTAGGATTTCAACATAAGAATTTGGGGGTGCCACAAAAACTCAGACCATAGCAACCTCCAAGGAGAGATGATTACAGACTCTTCCTTAAGCTTTACTGGATGATCATGAGAAAGACAAGGCAGAGTGAGATATGGAGAAAGCCTATTTCATGGTGTAGGCTTGGAGAAGCCACTATGGGAAAGACACAAATCCTTTGGTTTACTGTACCTACAGAAAAAAGCTCTATATTGATAGGAGAGGGCAGGCATATGTGCTGGGTCCACATCTTCAGAAGTCTCCTATCACTAAGGGAGAGGCAGAGTCATTGAGTAAACCTCATCCCTGAGGCCCATCTAAGACCAAAGCTGTACCAGAACAACAGAGAACCCTTTCCTGTGCCCATCACTACCAAGCTAGAAAGCAATAAGTAATAAACAACATGTCTACTGCTGGGGAGGGTCATGAATGTGGAGAGAGTTCTTCTCCAAGGTGCAAATGCAAAGAAAGAAGTGAAACTGAGGGTGGAGCAGACACTGGTAAACCCTCTGACAATCTAGCTTCTGCTCTGACACAGATGATGCTGGAGGAATTAGAAGCTTGTGTGCACTGAGGGTAACCACAGCAAACAACAAATTCCAAACCCTACCTCAAATTACTCAAGCCCTCATCCCCTTCACCCCAACAGTAAAGGATTAGCACAGAGGCCTGTGTGTTTTCAGATATAGATATCATTTACCTGGATCTCTACTGTCCTATACAAAGTATGCAAATCAGAAGACAACAGGGAGACATCTTTAAAGTGCTGGGGGAGAAAACTGTCAAAGCAGAATTCTACAACTGGGAAAATTATTTTTCAAAATTGCAGGAAAAATACTTTTTCTACAAAAAATTAGGAGACCTATAAAGGAACAAGAAAAAAAAAATCAACACTTTGTCAAGAGTGAAAGCAATCATTGGAGCTAGACCTGCATATAACATGGATGTTGGAACTATTAGAATTTAAAGTAAATGAATAATATGTTAAAGTCTCTGAGGGAAAAGACAGGAGACATACATGATCAGATGGGGAAATTTAGCAGCAAGATAGAAGCTATAAGAACAAACAAAATGGAAATGTAAGAAATAGAAAAGCATGGTAACAGTGATGAACAATACTTTCCATAGAGTTGAACACAGCCAAGGAGAGAGTCAGTGTACTTAAAGATAGGTCAATACAAATTATTCAAACAAAAATGCAGAGCAATGAATGAAAACAAAATGAAACAGATTACTCTTGGTCTGTGGGGTAAAAGAAATTGGTCTAATATGACTAACTGCAATTTCAGAAGGAGAAGGGAGACAAAAAGGAGAAGAAATCTCTGAAGAGATCATGGCCAGGAATTTTTCAAAATTACTGAAAAACCCCCAGAAATCCCAGAAGTCCAGAGAACACCAAGAGGGATAAATGCTCTGCCCCTCATAAAGCCCCATCCAGATACAGAGAAAAAAAGATACGATTCAGAGGAACAAAGATTTACCAAAGGTGTCTTCAGAAGCAGTGGCAGTTATAAAAAGTTATAAAAAGTGCTGGGAGAAAATAGTATCAATACAGAACTCTAAACTAAGAAAATTGTCTTTCAAAAGTGAAGGAATAATAAAGATTTTTCATACTAACAAAAACTGGGAATACTTACTACACAGCAAGAAATGTTAAACAAAGTACTTCAGGCAAAGGAATATGTTGCCAGACCGAAACTTGGATCTATACAAAGGAATGAAGAACACTGGAAATGGTGCAAGTGTAGGTAAATGTAAAGTGAATATTTTTCTCATTTTTAATTGCTCTAAAATGTGAATGAATAAAGAAAAATGGTAGCAATGTATTTTATTTTTATAACATGTAAAAGTAAAATGTGAATACAATAGGACAAAGAATAGAAAAGTGGAGTATACTTTGTCTTAGACTGCACATGAAGTGGCATAATACTATTTGAAGGTAGACTACAATTAAACTCTAGAGTAACCACCAAAAGCATTTTTTAAAGTATAAATGACAAGCTAATAGTGGAGATAAAATAGAGTCATAAAAATAATTCAGAAGAAGGAAGAAAAATAGTTAAAAAAATAAAGAACATGGAACAAATAGAAAATGGCTAGAAAAATTACTTTAATCCAACAAATCAATAATTACATTACATATGATCAATATAAACATATAAAGAGTTTGTCAGATTAGATAAAAGAAAAAACCCAAAAGTCAACTGGATTGTCTAAAAAGCCTAACTTAACCATAAAGGCATGGATAGATTCAAGGATAGTAAAAGGATGACAGGGACCTATTATGTACATGTTAATAAAGAGGAAGTTGGAGTAGCTATATTAACATCAGAGAAAGCAGACTTAGAAGAATAAATATTACCACAGATCAAGATGAATATTACATTAATGATAAAGGAGTCAACTCACCAAGAAGCTGTAATAAACCTAAATGTATATGTGTGTCCTGCAACAGAGATTCAAAATACATGTAGCAAAACTGATAGAACTGAAAGGCAAAAATACATAAATCTACAATTGTAGTTGGAGACTTTAAAACTTTGGTCAGCAATCAGAACAATTAAAAAGAAAACTCAGTAAGAATTAGAAAAATTATCTCAATCCATTTGACCTAATTGAGATTTCAAGAACCTGCCACTTAATAACAGCAAAATACATATATATTTAAAGTATACATGTGAGTAATATATGGAATTGTTGAATCACTATATTGTACACCTGAAACTAATATAACACTGTATGTTAACTACATGGGAATTAAAATAAAAAGTGTACATGGAACATGTGACCAGATATACCATATTTTGGGCCATAAAATAAACCTTAATAAATTTTAGAAAATGAAACAATACAAAGTATGATCTTGGACTGTAAAAGAATTAAACTGGAAGTTAATAACACAAAGATATCTGGAAAATCCCCACATCTTTGAAAATTAAACAAAACACTTCTAAATAGTCCATGGATCAACACAATGGAATATTACTCAGCCATCCAAAAGAATGGAATCTTGTCATTTGCAATGACATGGATGGAACTAGAGGGTATTATGCTAACTGAAATAAGTCAGAGAAAGACAAATACTATATTATTTCACTCAGGTGGAATTTAAGAAACAAAACAGTTGAACATAGGGGGAGGGGAGAAATAAGATGAAAATTGAGAGGGAGGCAAACCATAAGAGATGCTGAACTCTAGGAAATAAACTGAGGGTTGCTGGAGGGCAAGTGTGTGTGTGGGGGGAAGGATAATTGGGTGATGAGCATTAAGGAGGGCACTTGATATAATGAGCCCTCAGTGTTATATGCAGCTGATGGATCACTAAATTCTACCTCTGAAACTAATAAAAAAAAGAAAAAGAAAAAAATAATCCATGGATCAAAGAGGAAGCCACAAGGAAAACTAGAAAATATTTATAATTAAAAACAAAGAAGCAATGTATTAAAAATTGTGATTTGTATTTAAAGCAGTGGGTAGAAGAAATTTATAGCTTTAAGTACTGATATTAGAAAAGAAAAAAGTTCTCAAATCAATGATCTAAGCTTTCACCTAACAAAACCAGAAAAAGAAAAGCAAATTAAACTCAAAGCAAGTAAAAGGAATTCAATAGTAAATGTAAGAGCTTTCATCAGTGAAATTGAGAATAGAAAAAGAGAGAATCAATAAAAATGGAAGACGGTATTTTTAAAAGATCAACACAATTGATAAACCTCCAGCTAGATTGACCATGAAAAAAGAGAAGACACAAATTACCAATATCAGAAATTAAAAAGGGGCATCATTACTGACCCTTCAGGATAATAATGAATATTACAAACAACCCTATACCCATAAAATAACTTAGATGAACGATAAAAAGGTTTTGAAAAACACAAAATCCTAAAGCTCACTCAAGGAGAGATAACCAATAGTAACTATATTTATTAAAGAAATTGAACTTGCAGTTAAAACACTACCAACAAAGAAAACTCCAGGCCTAGATGACTTCACAGGCAAACGCTGCCAAACACTTAAAAAAGAAATAATATGATTCCTACACAAACAATTCCAATATAGAAGCAGGCCTGGGACTAGAGTGAGGTAAGAGAGGCATTAATGCAAGTGCAGGGTCATTGCCTGTGAGTGACTGCCCCCATAAATTTTGTACCTTGGTGTCTCACCCTGGTCCCAGCCCTATATAGAACATACATCCCAACTCATTCTATAAATCCTACAAGAAAAGACAACTACAAACTAATATCCCTCAGGAATATAGATACAAAAATCTTCAAATACTAGCAAATCAAATCTAACGATATATATAAAAAGGGTATTACATCATGACCAATTAGAATTTACCGTAGGAATGCAAGGCCAGCTCAACATATGAAAATCCATCAATTTAATTTACCCTATCAACAGACTAAAGAAGAAAAACCATCAGATCATCTCAATAGATTCAGAAAAACCCTTTGACAAATTTCAGCATTTCTTCATAATAAAAAAACTCTTAGCCAACTAGTAATAGAAGGGAACTTCAACCTAATAAATGCCATCTACATCAACATTATATTTCATGGTGAAAAACTGAATGCTTTCCTTTAAGATGGTGAACAAAGAATGTCTGCTGTCACTCTTATTCAACATTGTCCTAGAATAATTCAAATGCAATAATTCAAGAAAAAGAAATTAAAACGTACAGAATGTAAAGGAAGAAATAAAACAATATTCACAACTGACATGATTTCTATACTAAAAATCCCAAAGAATCTACATGAAAACAATTTAGTAAACAAGTTAGTTTAATATTCACAACTGACATGATTTCTATACTAAAAATCCCAAAGAATCTACATGAAAACAAGTTAGTTTAGTAAAAGATACAAGGTCAACATGCAAAGTCAATTGTATTTCTATATATTAGCAAATGAACACTTAGAAATCAAAATAAAGAGTACCATTTACAATAGTAACAAAAATTTTTAAAAAGCTACTTAGACATAAAAATAATTATGTGTGAAATGCATATGCTGATAACTATAAAACATTGATGAAAGAACTCAAATAATGCCTAAATAAATGTACAGATATACCATGTTCATGGATTGGAAGACTACAGATAGTAAAGATGTCAATTTTTCCCATACTCACTAGTAGAATCAACAAAATTCCAATTAAAATCCCAGCAGGACTTTTTTTTTAAGAGATCAATGAGCCATTTCTAATGTATATGGAATGTTAAGAAGTTAGAATTGCCAAACCAAATTTGAAAATGAAGAACAAAGTTAGAAGACTCACTGTACTTGATTTCAAGCGTTAGTCAGAAAGCCATGGTAATCAAAGGAATATGACATTAGAGAAAAGATAGACATATAGGTTAATGAAAGAGAACCGAGTCCAGAAATTGACCCATACATATGTGATCAATGGATTTTCAGTAAAGGAGCAAATGCAGTTCAATGGAGAATCGACCACCTTTTCAACAAATGCTGCTGAAAAAACTGGATATCCATCCATATGCAACAAAAGGACTTCTACATTACACCACATATAAAAATTAGCTCAAAATTCATCATAGATCTAAATGTAAAACCTAAAACTATAAAACTCCAGAAGAAAATGTAGGAAGGAATTTCTTATGAGTTTGGCAAAGTTAGGCAAAGATTCCTAAGATACAATGCCAAAATCATGATTCACTCAAAAAAAAAAAAATGCTAAGTTGAACTTTAGTAAGATTAAAACCTTCTAATCTTCAAGATCACTAAAAAGGGAATGAAAAGACAAGACACAGACTAGGAGAAAAATACTTGCAAATCACATTTCCAAAAAAGAACTTGGATTTGGTATTTATAAAAGAAATCTCTCAAATATTAACGAGATTTGCAACACTATAAAACAATGCCACTTTTCACTAAATTTACTTTTTGTTTTAGGTTATATAGTTATTTTTCATAAGTATGGTTATTTATGTTAACAGGTAGTGGGTTTACTATTGTTATTTTTTATTTTAAATGGGTTAATACATATTTTTAAAAAAATTTTTTAAAAATCTTTTAAGGTTTATTATGATAAATATTGATATATGTATCTTACATAAACAAAAGCTCTTTGGCATTCCTTTTAGAGTGTGAATGTGTCCTGAGACCAAGAAGGTTGAGATTTGCTATTATAGACAGTAGATATTATGGGAGTTCAGGGGCAGCATTTGCTATAATTGTTTCAGCCAAGTGTTCTGTGGGGAAAGGCTCTTTGCTTTAAGATCAGTTCAGTTTTCATTATATGCCTGGTTGGCGCTAGCTCTCAGATGGCCCTTAAATGCAAATTTGTCACTCCTGTTATTTATTAGATTCATAGGTAGCACCACTTATCTAGCAGGTGCTTTAGAAGCACCTCATTCTAGAATGATGCTAAGAGGAAGATGCATCCTCCCAGATGAGTCAGGAATGCCAGGAATGCTCTGGTTCTGGCCATATTGGTGTGTTCCTGTTGTGCTCACCTGTTCAGGTGCTACCTTGAGACTTTTTCTGGCTTGGTAAGTGTCATGGATCTGCAGTTTAAGAAAGACAAGTCTAAAAGGACAAGAAATCCCTTCCATGTGTTTTTTGCAACTATCAATCACAGTGGATAGTTCTTTGCTGTGTGTTAGAATAGGCGTCTGGTTCCTTTGTCTCTTCCTTCATTCTGACTAATTGCTGATTAAAGCTCTTCATTTACTTGATTCTTTGGTTGTCACCTTTTCCCACTGTCCTAACCTTTTCTAACACTCCTCCACTGAGTGTAGTCTAAAGAGCATTCGATGTAAATGAGGATAAATCTATCCAGAAATGGATTTTCTTCAGAAATATTTGTAAGGGGGGAGTAGGTGGGAGAAAAAGTTAAATGTCAGTAATAAATACATTTCAGTTTTCAACAAAGGAAGTGCTTCAGAGATGCTCTGCTTTGCCATTTCAAAATTATAGGACTGGTTAATTGTCCCATTTGGAAGAAGAACACGCGGGCTTTTAAAAATAAATTTTACATAATGAAAAAGTCTGCGCTTTGGGTACAGTCATTTATCCACTTAATTTTCATTGAATGCCTGTGGGTGTGAGGGACGGTCTTGACTTCTGGAGATTAAAAATGGAGTGGGACAGTCATGATTCTTGCTCTCAGAGCTCATCTCTCAAAGCAGCGTCTCTCGGAACAAGCTCATTTCCTGTGAGGAATGGATAATTCCTATTCATTCTTCAATTCTCAGATTAAGTGTTAGGTTAGGTGTCTAAGAACCGCTGGATCAGAGGAGCTGTACTTTTATGATTTTAAAAGATATTATAATACCAGAAAAATATTGCCAATTATCCTCTATAGTGATTGTACCAATTTGTACTCTTAATAGGATTACAGGAGAAGGGAAGTTAAGGTCCACGGAACTGGCCAGGTGAGCTGGGCTGGGCTGAAGATGGGTAGATGGACAGTGGCAGGACAATGAGATCACCTGCTGCCACGGGAGGGGGGGCCATGGTGCCGTAGGGACATCTCCAGGGGCCCCTTGTCCAGTCTCGGGTGCCACCCAATGATTCCCAGGCATCGAAGCTCACGCTTAGTAGGGCAGTTGAAGGATGAATAGGAATTGTTCATTCCCAACAGGAAACGAGGTTGTGGTTCACTCTGAGAGCTGGTGTGGTCTTGCTTAGGATCTAATGTTCCTTTCTATACAAGAGGCTTTTCTGATGCTGCCCATCAGAAGAGAAGCAGCGAGAAGTCCTGGGAAGGTTCTTGGCAAACTTAGAGGTGTGTTGCTTGTGATGCTGTTGCTTGTTTGCATCACAAGCTAGGATAATATGCAATTTGTAAACTATTTGTTTATAGATGTAACTCATTCACGTGACCCAAAATACAAGAGGTACACAAGGGCACACAGTGAAAACTGTCCCTTTCACCCTGTCCCTGAGTCACTGAGCTTTTCCTCTGGAAGAAACCAAAACCTACACATTTCTTGTGCTTCCTTCCAGAGATATTTCATGCAGAAAACAAGTAAATTATATGTGTGTGTGTTGTGTGTGTATATATATATATGTGTATATATATATATATATATAGTGCTGTATATAAATATATAGTATAATTTATATATAATTTTTATATTGTGTATATACAATTTTTCCTTCCTCTTTCCCACAAATGTTAAAGAGCTATAGCACTTCCTCATTCTTTCATATTCCAATTTAAGATGTACCATAATTGACTAAACAAGTCCCCTATTGATGGTCGATCTTTTGCTATTAACAACATGCTTCCATATGTGTGTATCTATAAGATAATTTCCTAGGAGTGGAATTACTGGATCAAAGAATCTATACTTTATCATTTTGGAAAAAATTGCCAGATTTGCCCCCATAGAGTTTATATCAGTTTACACTCTCAATAGGAATATATGAGAACGCAGCCTAAGGCCCCCTGAGTACAACTTTGGGGATAGGAATTGGAGGGCATGATTACACAACAGTAGCAAGCCCTTGGCTTCCTGATAAGTGTGACACCGTGGGGGTGGACTGTTCCCACGTGATCGGACCTGAGACGCATCTGCTGGGACAGGTTTAATACGGCTGCTCTAGCCAGCCACAAAACTTGCACTAGAGCACCAACAAATGTCATCATAAGACCCAGAGAGCAAAGAACAAATACAATGTGAGTTTTATAATAAAGTTGTTTTTCCTTATTATACCAAAGGTCTCAGGTTTATTCACTGCAGGAGTTTAGAATTATTCCCATTAATAATATGAAATTCTCACTGGCCATCAGCCCCAGCTGACTGTAAAAAGTCAGTCTTTTATAAACCTCCTCCCTAAATATTTCTGGGCTTCCTTGGGGGTGGTACATGTGGTAACAAATCATTCCTGACCGTTGTTCACCACATGGCTGGTCCAGATAAGTTTCTGAAGTCCCTGGTCCATATAATTCACAGGGGGCTTTGCTGCTCTGAGGATGGAAGTCCCTTCTGCCTGGAAGTCTATATGTTGAGTTTATGGGAAAGTGAGACATCGCCCCCCAAGTCTCAGAAGGAGAAGCTCCATGGTCCGCCAAGTCTCTCCCCACAAGTGAAGCATTCTTACTGTGTTTATACTCTGCTAGGGGTCAGAGAGCGAGGTCATGTACTGTAAGGCATGACTGTGAAACCTCTTTCAGTGCACAAACACTGTCTTTTTGTTGTGGGAGAGCACCAAGGGCTTCATCATGATTGGCTTCAGGGTGAAGTGGAATTCATGGAGTCGAAGAATGAATCTTGCCGACAAAGGAGAGTGAGTGAAGAGAGTTTTATTAAGTGAGGATACAGAGAAAGCTCTCAGGAGTGAGAGGGGTCCAGACAGGGTTGCCACTGAGGACTTTTAGGGTTGGTCTTTTATTGAAGGCTAAGCAGGGAACTTATATCCTTTTAACATCTCTATTGATATCACCACTGAGTAAGGACTAGTGATAACACCTTCAATGGCTTCCTTCTTTTCTAAATTCTTTGTTGGTCATAAGTAGCTGTTATAACAAGACCCCACCTCTGACACCTAAGACAGGATGGTCTGGTTTGTTTCCTTATCTCTGGTTTCCTTACATTTTTGTGGTAATGGTTTCCACATTTTTGGAATTTTGTGGGCCTGATTCCATGGCCCCCTACCTATCTCTCCCTACCTAGTCCTGCCTGTCCCTTACTCAAGGGGATGAAACCCTGTCTGAAACTCCATGTCTGTTGCCAGGCCTACTTGCTGTGGCAGGATCTTTCTACCCCGTCTCCTACAATCTGATCTCCACAAGACCCCTCCAGATCATTAGACACATCTGAATCTCAACAGTGGCCAGGGTCAAATACCTTTCCCAGAGGCTTCTTGGTCCTTCCGTAAACCAGGGGACACAGAGAGTGACACACACACACACACAGAGATATTTTGTCTAGCTTCCTTTACCAGAACTAACCAATCCCAAGGCCCAACCAAAACATCTGATTACATAAATAATAAAGATTAAAATTGAATTGAGTGGATTTATGAATGAAAGGAGAGATAACACCTAGGAGCTGTTTTTGTAAGAGGAATTATCAACTAATATATTTCTCTGCCAGTTTGACTGTAGTGTCTAAAACATTTAATTGCTTTAAAGAAGCACAAATAGAATGGCCCCAGTACTTGTGCATGATGGGTCATTAGCCTGTCTGATGGCAAATATGTATAGTTGACTGCAAATTATTATTATTGCCCCCAGGCAAGTTGTGAATTCAGGGCATCTTCTCCTTGACCCTGAGCACGTTTCAGGTTTGTGCAGCAACTCACAGGGCAGCTCGGGAGAAATGAGGATTCTTCCCAAGGAGAAAGGGTAATGTGAATTAGGGTCAAGACTACTCCTGGCCTCATTGTTCGGGGCTGAAATTTCACAGTAGAAATATAAATTATCATGGATTAGGTCAACCACACTCTCTGCTTTGGTCTCCTCTGTCCTCCAACTTTTTGTCCTTCCAGCAATAAAACATCAAAGGCCAATTTTAAGGTTTGAGACTTGGGAGGGGCACAGACAGCTCAAGGTCAAGGAGGCCATTCTTTCTGGCTTAGCCTTCGGGCCTTGAATCAAAGACAGGAAAGGAGCCCTTCTGCCTTAGCAGGATGAGGAATTCCATTTAGGAGTTTAGGGCTCATGCTTGGGTTAGTCATGGTAAGCCCTGCCTTTTCCCAATGTGTCCCCCTGTGCATCTCTCTCCTTTGAGACTGTAGTGGATCCCAGGCAAATCTTTTCATTTCAACTCGACTAGTTGTTCTTTCAGAATTTTCCCAAGAGAAAGATAATTTTAAAGGCAAATTTGTAAGTAAATGGTGTATAAAACAGTCACAGGTAGTGGATGGGAAAGAGCTGGAGCTTTGGAGGCAGACAAATGGGTTCAAATCCCAGCTCAGACTCTCATGAACTAGAATGAAGAATAGGTTCTAGAATCAGGAATAATAATCAAGAATTTGCTTTTCCAATTCCTCATCCATTAAATGGGAATAATAGTTTCTATCTCATGGGGTTGCTGTAAAGGTCAAAATGCAGTAAGGTGTATAAATTCTTAGCAGAGCACCTGGCACAGGGTAAGTACTCAGTATATGGTTGCATTATTACTAAGAGCATAATGAAAAATTACTTGGTATTATCTGAGTTGATGGCAATTTCTGTCACTGCTTGTCTTCATTTCTGTGAGTAAATATGTTCTGTCAACTTGATGTGGAGAACAAGGGAAAAGAAATGTACATAAAATCAAATCTTAAAACTTGCAGCCCCTTGACAAATATTTGAGACAGGCTGAGTGATGGGCTGCCTTGTGACTGGGTGTTTCTGTGGGGTGTTTGCATTTACTTCTCCTGACAACCCTCCAGGGTGGATATTATTGCCCCATTTTCAAGATAAAAAAATGGAATATTAAATAATTTCCCCAACTTCCTCCAAATCTCTCACTCAGTGTCTCTTTCACTTGTCACTTCCCCCTTAAGAATGACCTCTTGGCTTTCAGGACTAATGTGTATTGGTTCTCCACCTTCCCTGCAGTTTCTCAGTCTCCTTTCACAGAATTCTCTTACTCAGAGCCGGCCTGTCTTGTCATGTGTCCTCTTCCTGGAAGAATTCTGGAAGCTGTGGCTTCTTCCTCCTTAGGATGATCCTCAATCTGTATTTAGAGCCCAGACATTTCACCATCCAGGCCCCCAGACTTCACATTCAACTGTCCACTCGGTATCTCCACTTGAATGTTCTAGAAGCACATCCAAGTCAACATTTCCAAAGCTAAGCTCATTATCTTCCCTCTGCAGTGTTCCCAAGCTCTATTACTGGCCCCACTGCTTGGCCAGATGCTGGGACAGATCCTTGATTCCACCCTCTTATTCCCAGCTCTCAACTAAGCATTTACAAGATGGGATGAACTTACTCCTTAATCTTCTTGTCCCTACTAGTTGCATCTTGTTCTCCAATATGACTTCCTCCCCTCAATCCTCTGCACAAGGGCAAAGCACTATTGCTGAAATGCAAGTCATTTTTTTGGCCCTAAAATTCTTTTCTAGTGGGTGGGAAAAAAAATTCCACTTTTGCTAGTGGGCGGAGAAAAAAAAATCTCAGTAGCAGATGTTGGAATTCCTCTTAGAGCAGAAATTGTCTTGGTTTAGAAAAATACTTTGAAGTTTCAGACAGAAATGAGAACCTGGGGGCATGAATTTCAGGAGTCAGAAGACAGGAGAAAGATATATAGTCATTATGATTGGGTTACCCTCAAGCAAAGAAGCAAAGATTTTTGATGGATTGTTTAATATCCTCTTCTTGCATCAGCTTCTGATACATTGATTAACAAAGCAGAAGAACTTTGTGAAACAAAAGTAACAGGACTGCTTCTAAATATGCTCTGTCAAGCCTTAACTACAAATCTTAATACAGTCCTGACATCTTCAAGATATCCAAGAGCCCTTGCCCCTAACTGGCCTGTGCAGAAATAAACCTGAGCCAACTCTCCTGAGGATAATGAAGTAATAACATGATCGAAGTGGGAGAGAAATTACCAAGGCTTAGCTGAGCCCCATGTGCCAGGACTGATCTATTGCTTCTCCCTCCTTAGTAGCTTCACTAAGAAATAGAGCAAGAATATGGTTCAACAATATTCAGAAAGCATTTTCGGGAACAAAAGTTTTGTGCCAGATTCTATTTTAGGGCCTGAGGATACCGCAACAGCTATGGTAGGGCCTCTCCACTGTCTTCCATGACCTGCACGCAGATGGAGAAAATAGAAATAATGTAATTCAGTCCATGAGAAGTACCACCACATTTTTAAAATGCTATTAAAGTTGAGCAATTATTATATCATTTGGATGTATGCCAGAGCCTTTGTTTGGAAAGACAATACCTATTCTGTCACCAACAAACTACTCACAAAGGAAACACATAAGTGTATTTTTTTTAAAAGATTTTATTTATTTATTTGACAGACAGAGACATAGTGAGAGAGGGAACACAAGCAGGGGGAGTGGGAGAGGGAGAAGCAGGCTTCCCTCAGAGCAGGGAGCCTGATGCGGGGCTCGATCCCAGGACCCCAGGATCATGACCTGAGCCGAAGGCAGACGCTTAACAACTGAGCCACCCAGGCGCCCCACACATAAGTGTATTTACAAAGGCTAGGTGTATCAACAGGGTAAGTGAGTTATGCATCTTCTCAGAGTGTCTTCCTATCTGGCCATTAAGTGTTGCTGTCTCGGTATGGGGCATTAGCATTTTCAGTTCAACCAATGTTTTTTGAGGACATACCATGTGAAATTTTCTACTAGGGATACAAAGATTAATAGAGCTCAGCACTTGTCCTCAAGGGCTTACAGTTGTGTGTGTGTATGTGTGTGTGTGTGTGTGTGTGTGTGTGTGTGTGTGGAGATTGGCAGCTTGGGGCAGAATACAAAGCTGCATAGACTGGGTACTTCCTATACTCCAGGCACTACTCAAAATTCTTTTTAACCTCATCTAATCCTTTCCATAACCATGTAAGGTAGGTGTTAGTCTTGCTTCATGCTTAATTGACTTTCTGAGGGTTACAAAGCTAATAAGAAAAGGATCATAAGAGAATTTCAAAACGAAGTGATATGGGGGCTCAAAGGAGGAAATATCATATTTGAATAAGAAGGTATCAAAAGCTTCATAGTGGAGGGTGCTTTTTCAAGACCTTGACATCTGGGCAGAATTTTGAAGGGCAAAGATTGTGGGTATGAGAAGGATTCTTGGTAGAAAGAAGAATATGAGCAAAAGCTCAGGGTGTCCACGAAATAGCACAGTGTGTTTGGGCAGGAGTGTTGGGTTGTATAGATGGATGAGACTGGAAAGATAGGACTTTTGGGGGAGGCCATTTTTTTGAGTGACAGCCGAGGAGTTTCTGTAATGTAGAGTTAATGGCAGAGGAGGAAGATTTGTGGTGTGCTCACAGCTGTTTTTTAGGAAGATGACTCTGTCAGGATTAATATTAGAGAACGGAACCACAGGAAGCAATGAGACCCATTAGGGCCACACGAATTTCAGGAAAGGTAATGAGAGTCTTAACTAGGGCAGCAGTGTTGAGAGCAAATAACTTATCTTTTTTTTTTTTTTAAAGATTTTATTTATTCACAAGAGACAGAGAGAGGCAGAGGGAGAAGCAGGCTCCCTGCTGAGCAGGGAGCCCGATGCGGGACTCGATCCCAGGACCCTGGGATCATGACCTGAGCCGAAGGCAGACGCTTAAACATCTGAGCCACCCAGGTGCCCGCAAATAACTTATCTTTTAAGATGAGCATCATGTGGGTTATTTTGTTTCAGGATTCCTAAGGAAGAAGTTGTGCCTATTGTCACCAAGTAAACACATACTATAAATACTTGGATTGAAAATATGGTCCCACTAAGCATCTAAAAATTGTATATGTAATCTTTTCTGGCAGCTCTGGCAGCCAAATGCTGACACTTAGGGCAATGCATGATGATGCTTTTGGGAGGGGGGGGCAGAACTGATGGATGAGAGAGGGGACAAGAGTCAAAGTTGGGTCAAATTGCCTCCCAAACCTAAGCAGAGAGTAGTGTGGTAGAGACGTTAGGTGCATATGTGGGGAGCCAGAGAGACGAGTTCAGGTGCTAGCCCTGGTCCTGGCTGGCCGTGTGACTGTGGAAAGATGGTATCAGTCTTCGGTTCCTCTCTTGTAATGGGATTAATAATACCACCACCTCAATATTTATTTAATATAACATTGCCTACTCAATTTCCATCTCTCCCACAAGACCCATTTCTTTTTTTTTTTTTTTTTTAAAGATTTTATTTATTTATTTGACAGAGACAGAGACAGCGAGAGCAGGAACACAAGCAGGGGGAGTGGGAGAGGGAGAAGCAGGCTTCCTGCTGAGCCGGGAGCCCGATGCGGGACTCGATCCCAGGACCCTGGGATCATGACCTGAGCCGAAGGCAGTCGCTTAACCAACTGAGCCACCCAGGCGCCCAAGACCCATTTTTTTAATCCCGTAACTACCTGATAAGGTAGACACATAGAAGTGTCTAATAATTGTTTGATTTTGTTATTATTATATATTAATGTTATTTTAATATTATTAAGATGATAGCATCAAAACCTCCAATAGGGGTAAGAGCTGTTTATGTAAACTAGCTTTATAAAAGGCTAAATATATTTCCCATTCATTAAACTGTAGTTTAAAAAGTGTTTTTTTTTTTAAAGATTTTATTTATTTGACAGAGAGACAGCGCGAGAGGGAACACAAGCAGGGGGAGTGGGAGAGGGAGAAGCAGGCTCCCCGCCGAGCAGGGAGCCTGATGCGGGGCTCGATCACAGGACCCTGGGATCATGACCTGAGCCAAAGGCAGACGCTTAACCGACTGAGCCACCCAGGCGCCCCTAAAAATAGTGTTTGGTGATGACGTTTAAAACACAGAGATTGGCAGTTTGGGGCAGAATATAAACTTCCCAGGACCAAATGTCCACTAGTGAAAGAAGCCATGATTATAGGGGTTGGAACCACTGATCACAGACTGTCTAGAAAGTGCTTGGAGATAGGGACTACCAGATGAAGAGAACAGCGGTGGCTGAGGGGAGGTTGTTGGAAGGGGATGAAGGATGAACACACTCCTGGTACATAGCACAGTACCATGCGTATCAAAGGGGTCAATATGTGTGCGGTGAATGAATGATGATTTACCTTCAGAGGGGTGGAGAGAAGTGGTCTGGAGAATGTGGCAAGGTTCCTGGCCCATAGTAGACACAAAATACATTTAAATCAAAGGAGAGAAGGAAAGGAACTCTAGCTCCCTTATGCAGAAGGGGAGCTTACTGATGAAGAACCTAGAAGGGAAGTTTACAAAACTTATAGAATTTTGCAAAAAAACCTCTGGCTGGTTATCAACAGAGGTAAAAAAATATATATATCTGTGGGATTGGAGAGCAAGGAAAGAGATCCTGTACCCTTCTCAGCCTAAAAGTAAACATACTTTACTTGGGCTCATGTAGACTGAATGTTTTCCCACCTTGGGAGTGACCTGAAACTTGTAATTCCTTCTTAGGGCTTCAATATTTCCAGATGCCTTTATGAGATGCCCTGCTTGGGGCTCCTATGGGACTCAGCAGAGATGAGGAAGGGAATATCAGATCGTGCAGCAGACTAGTAATTGTTTGCTCCTCTTCCAGAACCCTGCAGTCCCTGGCTCTGCTCCCCTTTCTCTCTAGGCTGAGTCCCTAATCCTCAGGGGCCTTTGATAATCAGCTCTGTCAGAAGTTCATCTATGTCCTACACAGAATGACTCAAGCAGAAAAAGATGGTCATTCTCGAAAGCTGAAGTGGATCAGAAAAAGGGTCAGTGGAGACTGAAGGAAAGCCTTTTTGCCACCAAGTGCCCGGTCTGAGGGCTTTGCCACATGGCCTGTGTTCAGAATTGACCTGGCATGAGGTCATGAGAGAGCATTACACACACACACACACACACATAATATGTTATATTATCAAAGAACTGTTCCGATTGACTGTAGACTGAATACATTTGGTGGCAACCTACAGAGAAATCTGAAAGGACTTCATCTATAAGGGAAATGAGAGCTTCTTTCCAGCTAAGCTTATTTTCGGATCTGCAGGTGCAAAGACCAGCTTTTCAAGACACCGAGATTGGGAGCACTGTCATGTTTTGAACACTTAAACCCTTTCAGATGCCACCTTGGGAAGGACTTGATGGAAATCATTCTGTCAACTTGAGTCCTCAAACAGGCACATTTCTCAAGCTGTCCAGAGGATAAGGGCTGACTCTGAGAACCAGATTTGAGTTGGCATATCTAATCCGACCACCACCTTTAGTGCTTCTCCTTCACGGAGAACAAGAGTGAGTCTCCTCCATTCCTATTTCCTTGCATGCCATCCTGTTAGACTAGTCTTCTACATTTATCAACGTGTTTCCCTTTTCCTACCCCCTTTGTTCTTATGCTGAGTCAGTGGTATTCAGCTTCTGTTCCAAAGGTTCACTTCTCCCATGTGCTGAACCCTTCACCTCCCCAAGGATCTCCTTCCCTTCATTCTTTACCTCTGCACCTGCATGTTCTTCACCTCTAACTCTTACCCCTCAATCTATGGTCACAAGCAAGATTCCAAATTACTGGAACAATCAAAACCCCCTGGACCCTGGGTCTTGCTTTAGTTGCTTTTCTATCATTCTCTTTAATAGCCATGCCGTTCAAGAGAGAAATGTATGCATTTGTTCTTTACACATTTAGTCGTCCATCAGCCTTTGGTGGAGGGCCTCCCCCCCCCCACCCCAGGAATTGGGCAAAGTGCAGGGGCCATGAACAAGACAGTCCTTACCTTCAAGGAGCTCACAGTCTTGTGAAGGAGACCAGTAAATTAATGACCACACACACAGAGGGTGGTAAGTGTGACACCAGGGACATGCACAGGTTCTCTGGGAGTACATAGCACCTTCTGGTTCATCCTTTGAGACACAGTAGAAAAGTTACTTCCTCTATGAAAGTTTTCTACAGGATTCTTCTTTCCAATCTTGGCCTTCCCATATCACCTGGTGTGTACTATCCCAACATCACTTAGCACATTTTACTGTGATTATCTCTACCCAGCTTACTCTTCTCCCTAGTTGTGAGTTTTCTGAGAGCAGGGACTGTGCCCAACCTTTATCCCAAAGCCCAGGATTTAGAGGGTAGAAGCTCTTAGTAAGTGCTCGTTGAATGAGGCAGAGTGGATGTTGGGAGGAATACAATATCTTTGGGGGCCAACGTTGATGGCGTGACAAGATCTGAGTCAGAGGGGCCTTATGGAGGAAGGCAGAGCCAACACCCACCTGCACATTCAATCCATTCTCTTTCCTGTCAGCTTCTCCTAGCTACCATTTTTCTGTTCAAACCTAGGGGGAGGGTTGAGTTTTGGTTTTTATCACGGAGCCATTTCCCTTTCAGAACTGGAGGAGTTTGGCTGGTTGTGCACGAAAACTGTGCTTTCTGCCATGATGCAGCCAAACTCCTCCAGCCATGGCAGAAGGAAGTTTTAGACCTCCTAGTCTGAAAATGAGGAAGGACATGAGTACTTGACTTAGGACAGCACCCAGGTAGTCTCTGGGGCCCCTACCTTCTAATCTTGGACAAGATATTGGGCAGAATTCATGTGACCAAACCTCGTTCTTGGGAGCAGGTAAGGTTTTATTATCCTTATTTTACTGAAGATGTAGCTGGACCCAAGGCGAAGGGTTATGTGATTTGCCCAACAGGGGGTAAAAACTTACACCTTCTGACTTCTAAGGCAAGACTCTTTTCTCAAACTCTCTAAAGCTACTTGAACAATAAAGTGAGAAGATCAGCCTGAGGTTTCTCTGGGATGTGTAATTCAATTTCCCAAGTATTTCACATTGATGTAGATGCCTTTCTTCTTTTGGGCTCTGGATTTATCAGAAATCATCTTAGACACAGACATAGGTGGTTAGGGTTAAGGGAAGGGGCATATGAGACCCCCCAGGTGTAATGCAACTTCCTGCCACCCCACCCCCTTCTGGAGGAGGGTACTGGGTGCAACAGTGCTCTGGACTCCTATGACATCGTTTCCTGAAAGTTCAATAGCTTGTAACTTTGCTAAATACTCACTAACTCTGTGTATTTCTTTTTGTTAGATACTCTAGGGCAAACTCATTAGGGGCTTATTAGCCAGCACTGTTGGAGCTGAGCTGATGCTAGTTAAGGAAAATGAGTTTGTGGAGCATAAAGCAATGCCGGAAGTATCCTCATCTGGGTGAACGAGAACTTGATAAATGCCACAGCGCCATTGGCACGTGTCGGCAATCAGAAGCAGTCAAACCATTACCAGATTTAATAATTCAGTCCAAAAAGGGCACATGTCAGTCAAGCAAGGATGGGATGTGCAGAGGAAGGATGTAGGAGTCAAAGAGTAATCTCATCAGGAATCCAATAAATTTGCCAGGTTTTGGAGAGAAAGCAAAGTGGTGTTGAAGCCAGGACGGCAGGGCAACTGTGCATATGTTGAAGGAATCCTGCTAACTGTTAAGGAAGTAGATTCATTCCTGATAACTTCTATATGACCGCGGGTTCCTTATTTGTAGGATAGGAACGGTGAGCCCGATTCAGAGAGAAAGGTGCGAAGATTGCTTTCCACTCACCAAAACTTTTGGCATCATACTTGACTTCTCTCTCTCTCCTGTCTCACATCTGATCTGTCAGCAAATCCTCTTAAGTGTTCCTTACGTTGCCCATCTTATTTGATTCTTGCAATAATCCTAGGAGATGTTTACGGCATTTCAGTATAGGGTGGCTTACTGTGTCCCTTGGGGGTGCAGGACAATGAATGGGCTTCTAGGTAACTGTGCAATCTTTGAAGGCCACTTCCAGGTTCAGTTTGATCCAAGAACTGGATCTCATTCCAAGAATGGAATGAGAGGACTTTGTCTCTGGCTCAGACTCCACGTGGTTTAATAAAGGGAAGCTCATAGTCCTAGACCACCCCCTTTATAAACACCAGCACCTTTCATTTTACCTGAAGAGATCATTTCTTCTCTTTAGGCTGATTGGTGGCTTTGGAGAACCTCAAAGGCAAAACTTACGAGGCTAAAGCATTTTTTAAGACATATTTTTAAGTTTACATATAGCGTAACTGGGGTGTGTGTGTGGTCTGCTTCAGGTTTGCTTGCCAGATTGCAGAATTTCCATATCATCCTGCAGATCAGTAGACTCCTGAAGGCAACCTACCAGAAAAATAACTACTAGAGAAAAAAACTTCACATGTATGGTGAGGAACGTCACTGAAGCCCAGAACGACAGGATGTGCTGGATAATAAATAACATACGATAGATGCCTTGTGTGTGTGTGTGTGTGTGTGTGTACATTCTCCTAAACAAGAGAAGGAAGAGTGTGTTGCAAGGAACCCTGAAACCTATTTACTCTTGGATATGTACATTCTTCGGAATGTTTCCTTGCATTTCCTTTCTTCCTCTGTTTCCTCAAATGCTGATGATTCCCAAATGTGTAAGTTCCTATCTGTGGCCCGAGCCCGTCTTCTAACTCTACGGTGTATATCCACCTGCTTTGCCTCTCAGTTTATGGTCTTCCAGGCATGTCACATTTCACAATACAAAACTGAGCCTCTGGTTTGGAACCCTCCTGCCCCTGCCAAAAAATATCAGACTTTCTCTGTAGCCTTCCCTGTTTGGATTAATAGCAATTTTATTTGCTCACTTGCTTAGGCCAAAACTTTTGGCATCATACTTGACTTCTCTTTCTCTCCTGTCTCACATCTGATCTGTCAGCAAATCCTGTAGACTTGATCTTCAAAATATATTTGGAATCTCTAAAAAAAGTCTATAAACGTACAGATTAAAGAATAAAATGATATGATTATCTCAATAGCTATAGGAAATGCATTTAATAATACCATAAATTTTGACTTTAAAAACTCTGGTTAAATTAAGAATAAAAAGGACTTTCTTTAACCAAATAAAGGGTATAAAAACCATAAACCTAAACTGAGAAATAGTAGAAGCATTCCCTTTAAAATCAGTAACTAAACAAGAGTGACTATTATTACCACTTCTATTCAACATTATACTGGGGGTCCTAGACAGTGCCATAAGACCAAAAAAAACAAAAAAAAAAGAAAGAAAAGAATACCAGCATACCCTTTTCCCTTTCTTTTAACATGCAGACGTCTTCCCACCTAAGCTGTTTGCTTATGCAATTCTCTTCTCCTGAAGTGTTGTTCTTCTATAGGATGTGATCAATAAATATTTGTTAAATGAATTAACAGATGAAGAATGTAAGCTCCAAGCATGCAGAGTTTTTGTCTGTTTTGTTCACTGCTGTCTCCCTAGCTCTTAGAAGAGCATATATAGGAGCAGACCCAGCTACATAACTACAAAATGAAATCATGGGGCTCCCTGTTAAAAAAATTCTTAAGATTGGGTGCCTGGGTGGCTCAGTTGGTTAAGTGACTGCCTTCGGCTCAGGTCATGATCCTGGAGTCCCGGGATCGAGTCCCGCATCGGGCTCCCTGCTCAGCAGGGAGTCTGCTTCTCCCTCTGACCCTCCTCCCTCTCATGCTCTCTGTTTCTCATTCTCTCTGTCTCAAATAAATAAAATCTTTAAAAAAAAAAAATTCTTAAGATTTTCAAGATAGTGACAGTTGAGCGTTAAACCAAGATGGGGCCCTTCTGAGCATAGTACCCTCAGCATAGTACCCTCAGGGCCTATGAAGCCAGCCCTACATAGAAATGACACACCAGGCACTCAAAACTAATTGCTGAAGAAATAAATGATCTCACTTGATCATCTCAACATCTCATAAGGCAGTGGGGACAAATGAAACTGAGAGAGCTAAATGACTTGCTGAATTTTACAGTCTGTGCCCTAACTTGGCCAAATCCAACTGGAAGACAGGGCCGAGGAGCCTGTTGATGGAGTCCATCAGGTTAACCTATGGGGCTACAGAGCAAGGTGCAGAGGAGCTGAGTGTGGGCGTGGAATGAGGGCAGGCAGGAATAGTAGCCTACCCATTTATCATACTTTCTTCTTGACTTGCTTCTCCATCAGGGCAGTGGAATTGTGTGGTATCTCCAGAATCTAGCCCCTGGGCAATTGCATAAA
The DNA here is from genome assembly GCF_029215605.1 of Mirounga angustirostris. Classification (NCBI taxonomy): domain Eukaryota; kingdom Metazoa; phylum Chordata; class Mammalia; order Carnivora; family Phocidae; genus Mirounga; species Mirounga angustirostris. Next base: position 134,886,071 of record NW_026991713.1, read on the forward strand.
CAGTAGGTCTCTCCAAAAAATAATTGGTTACCATGTGAACAAATGAATTAACAAGGAAAGAGAGTAACAAAGAGAAGATGTAGTCAAAGTTATTTTAGGTGAACGGATAGAAGCTTAGTGAGTTTGGGGAATCTGCCTGAGATTCTCTCCCTCTCCCTCTGTCCCTCCCCCTGCTCACATGCATGTGCACACGCTCTCTCAAATAAATAAATCTTAAAAAAAAATCAAAGCCTTGTTAAGAGAGAAGTATAGGGCTATAGTCTAGATCCTGGTGTATGTTATTTCATATATATTGTTAGGGAAATTTGTTATTGTTAGCCATTACATTTATGGGTCTGTATTGTTGACACAAAATTAAAGTCCATTTAATGGCAAGGAGAATCCTAACAGTCTAAATTAAGGAATGGTTCTAAATTAAATCCCATAAACGAACAAGAAAGGTGGGACCAGTGCCTCTGAACTCATCACCAGGAATAGCAGCTCAGGGGTACAGTTCTGGGGTGTCCTGAGCTATCAGCATAGCTTAGGGGTGTTTAAGGGAGTCATTAAAGACAACAAGTAATTAAAAGGAAAGCCAGGGGTGCCTGGGTGACTCAGTTGGTTAAGCGACTGCCTTCGGCTCAGGTCATGATCCCAGGGTCCTAGGATCGAGTCCCACGTCGGGCTCCCAGCTCAGCGGGGAGCCTGCTTCTCCCTCTGACCCTACCCCCTCTCATGCTGTTTCTCTCTCTCTCTCTCAAAAAAAAAAAAAAAAATTAAAAGGAAAGCCAGAGGTGGGAAGGTCAAATCACAAGCTAGTAGGATTATGTACCACTCAAAAACACGAACACAGAGCTGTCCAGGCCAGTTTGGCCAGATTTTTCCACCTTCATTATGTCACCTCTTCTGTATAACTCATTGTTTTAAATTCAAAAAATGGCTATTATCACCTCTAAATTATAGAACCCTTTAAAAGTTTAAATATTTGTCTCACATACAGCTGTTTCATTTATTTAAATATCCTTTTATTATACTCCCATATGAATACTTGTACTATAATTATAAAGCATATATAGTTTGTTTCTATTTAATATCACATTATAAGCACATTGTTGTGTCTATACTCTTCATGTGTCTTTTTAAAATTGTTGTGGATATTCCCTGACTTTGCTAGACTTTGTCATTTGTCGTTTGGACATTTTGTATTGAATGTCAGGTGGACAATTTGTATTGAAAGTCTTTTTTCCCTCCTGTGACTGCCTTAGCACAAAGTATCTTTATGCATATAGTTTTTTTCCACTTTTGAATTATTGGCTTGGGAATAAGTTCCCAAGATGGGATTTTGTTACTCAAAGGCATAGCTCCATGAGAGCTCTCGCTGGCTCCTGAGTATACTGTAAACTCCTCGAGAAAATCTGACCCCCAAACTCAGTGTCTCTCCTCACTCTTCACCCACATGCGCTTTGTGCATTAGCGGGACCGTCTCCCTGAATGATTCTAGTCTTTCACGCCATGTTCAAGGTCCTGAAACTTACTCCTGATTCGATGTCTTTGATCTCTCCATGTTCAAGGTCCTGAAACTTACTCCTGCTTCGATGTCTTTGATCTCACCGTTCCTACCCACACTTTCCGAACCCCGTCCTCCTTCCTTGTCACTGCTGAGAAAACAGCCGTCCTCCTTGTTCTACTGCTGTTCTCCTCCTCAAACTCACGTCGTACATCTAGTCTTTATCGTGCAAATCAGCATGGCGTTGCATTCTAATCATTTCATGTGAACTGGTTTTATTCTCCTCAGTTTTAAGATTTTTAGCTACTTAGGGCTGTAGATTATACATTTCCATCCCCTGTTCCTATCAGCAGGGTCAGACCCACTTTTGAAACTCAAATACTTCATCCTCTGTAAGTAGTTTTTACTTCTAAGCTATTTCTTCCAATAGTCCTTCGAGCTATTCTTTCAAAACTTTGTATTAGAATTTTTGGGTTTTTTTAAATTTTTTAGTTTTTTCTAGATTTATTTATTCATTTTAGGGACAGTGGGGGGGGGGTCCTGTAGAGGGAGAGAGAATCCTGAAGCAGACTCCCAGACCTGGGGCTCAGTCCCTCAACCTCAGTGGAAATCAAGAGTCACACTCAACCCACTGAACCACCCAGGCACCCCACCCACCTTTTTTAAATGATGGTGGATGGTGGGGAAGGAGCAAAATTTCGGGGGTGGGTGGGGCTTACTTGCTCTGAAGGAGATGAAATGCACAGAAGTCAATGATAAAAACAGAAAAATGTCAAGGAGCCTATAAATAGAGGAAATTTAATTCAAACATTGAACCTAATGTTGGGGAATATTAGCAATTACTGATTGCACGAATAGTGTTATGTAACAGCCAAAACCCCAGTTTGTTTAAAATCCTAATCATACATTTAGCTCTGTGGGTCAGTGATTTAGGCTGGTGGTTTACAGGTCCTGCCTGGGCTCAGTTATAAGTCTGGGTGTCCGCTGGCTGTTGGCCAGGGCAAGTTCATCCTCCCCATTCCCTGGGGCCTCTCCAGTAGATTCTCACATTATAGAAAAGCAGCAAGAGTAGGGTGCCTGGCTGGCTTAGGGGAGCATGTGACTCTTGATCTCAGGGTTGTGAGTTCAAGCCCCACATTGGGTGTAGAGATTACTAAAAATAAAATGTAAAGAAAACTTTAAAAATTTTTTTAAGAAGAGCAAGAAAGCAAGCCAGTGCCTCAGCACTGTCCATGTGAGGACCTATCTGAGCTGTGGAGTTTGACCAAAATGTGGAGGAGGTAGGGACAGCACCTGAGGTATAAGGAAGCCCACTGAGGCAGGTCAGGACAGGTACTAGTTCAGAATCTTGTAGGGCCAGCTACTCTTGGTGTGGAAGGAATTGAGAAGCAGGAGAAACTGGGGTCAACAAACTGGAAAGGTATCAACAGCAGGGAGAGGACTTATTCAGGTGGCTACAACCTTGACCAGGGGAGCAGGCTGATGTGCTGGAACTGAAGAGAGCTGTCAGGGAGGGGACAGGTGCACACAGGGAGCTGGGAGTGCTCAGCATCTTAGTCCCTGGGGAAGGCAGGTGTTGATCTCCTGCTGTGGCTGTGGTTTCGAGTGAAAGCAGAAAGGCAGGTAGGTCCTTTTACACCTTGTTCCCCCTTCTGGGATGACTGGACAGACTTAAAGTTTTCTCTACCTCCCCATCCCCCCCGCCCCCAGCTTCCCTCCTATCTGAACGTGGACCGGAGACAAGGACTTCAATTGTATTAAGCACAGCGTGATGACTGATCTGTGTTCTCTGCCTTTGGAAATCAAATCAGAGTCAAATCTGATCACTGGGGAACAGAGGAACTCAATTTAGGTCCTGAACTTTGCCGGGCATTTCCATCAGTTTTAATAGGGAGAGGAGGTGGTAATCAGTGAGACTGGAGGGGGGACAAGGCTTTGCATGAAGGATTTATAAAAGAACTTAAAGCAAGGATGGAATCCTGGGATGACTTCTTCCCACCCCACACGAGGTTCACAAGCAATATTAATGTGTTCAGTACCCATGAGGACCTGGGGTGGTTGTTCCCATCATAAGAGACTTGAGAGAAGGCAGTGCACAATGTGGTGTAAATTTGGGAGCATAGCTCAGAATTGGATGATCCCGTTGGACGATCCTGGTGTCTGGAATCAAACCATTAGAGATTTTCTGCTCTGAGGCTTGAAGCCTGTCAGTCTTTTGGAAACCCAGACTGAGATGCAGATGCCTTGGACAGTAAAATCCCATCAGCCATCACCAGCAGGGGGGGTATGAATAGCCAAATCAGGAGGTAATGGGACAAAGCCTATCTGGGAGGAGGAAGAGGAGCTGAGTCAACTCAAGATGAACCAGAGCAGCTTAATCTTGTCCAATTCAAATACTGCCAGAATTCTTTTCTTCTAAAGTTTTGGGTGCTCTGGACAATACGAACAGCAAGCTAGGTTGTTACAAGTTCTAGTAGATTGAAGCTCATGCTCTAGACTTAGATGTTTTGTGGGAAGATATCCCTTCTTTTCTTTGCTAATTGTGGACTTTATGCATGATTTTCTTTCATCTCTATTTAAAAATATAAACTCCATGCAGTAAGAATCATGCATATTTTTTTGACACTGCAATCCTGGCACAGAGTAGACAGTAAATATGTGAGCAAGGTATATGAACTGGGGTGATTTTTAATCTATAACACCTCCAAGGGAAACAAGTTCTACCAATTGGCTACCTGCCATGTAAAGTAGCACTTCCTTTGCTTTGTTCTTAAAAAAGAAATCCGTATTTTAGGTTCAGAAAGATAGGTGATCAGATCGTAAGTGGTTTTCAATATCTCCCTTTCCTGTTTGGTTTGTTCAAAGCAGAGAAACTATTTTATTAAACACAAGTTTACTTAGAACCATAATATGTAAAACATATATAAACCAGGCTGCCTGCGTCCATAATGAGCCAGACCTCCTCTTTCTTTACTCCATAAGGCAGTTTAGAAGGTAAGAGAATCCCCTGGACCTCCCAACTCCAGCACTGTCCGTATGATGTCTAGTTCACAAACACCTGTGAGTGCCTAGAGTACAGGGTGCACATTCTCCTTCTTTCACCCATTTTAGAATTTTACACTCATCTCTGTTAGGAAGTGCTTCTTTTTTTAATCTAAGCCCAATTTTTAAGCAATATTTGATCTCTATTTAGGAGAGAGGTAAAGGACTCTGAAGTGACCTGAATTCAGTTTACTTCTTTTCAAAAGCTTTTTCATTTAGCGTCAAACTCCCAGTTAAAAAAAAAAAAAAAGACATGAAAAGATAGGATTCATAGTTGTTTTACCTGATTGCTTATTTAACTTGACATGGCTAAGTTTCTGGAATGGGTAGAAATTGAATATTTTTTTAAATCACTTTTTTCCACTCCTGAAAACTTAAAAAAATACACTTGTTTTTTAGAGCAGTTTTAGGTTCACAGCAAAGTTGAGCAGAAAGTGCAGAGATTTCCCATATATGCCCATCCCTGATACATGCACAGTCTCCTCTACTAGCAACACCCCAACAAGAGTGGGATATTTGTTACAACTGATGGAGCTACACTGACTCATTATCATCACCCAGAGCCCACAGTGTATATCAGGGTAACTGTTGGTGTTGTACGTTCTGTGGGTTTGGACAAATGTGTAATGACGTGTATCTGCCATTACAACATCCTACATAATCATCTCATTGTTCCAAAAATCCTCTGTGCCCCACCTATTCATCCCTTCCTCTCTCTTCTATGGCACCCTTTGATCTTCTCATTGTCTTCATAGTTTTGCCTTTTCCAGGATGTCATATAATTGGAGTTATGCAGATGCAGCCTTTTCAGATGGACTTCTTCCACTTAGTAATATACATTTAAGATTCCTCCATGTCTTTTCAGGCTTGGTAGCTCATTTATTTTTAGTAATCAAGTACATTCCATTGTCTGGATGGACCATAACTTGTTATTTATACATTCACCCTCTGAAGGACATCATGGCTGCTTCCAAGTTTGGGCAATTATGAATAAAGCTGCTATAAATATCTGTGGGCAGGATTTTGTGTGGACATAAGTTTTCAATTCATTTAGGTAAATATCAAGGAGCATGACTGATGGACTATATAAGAATGTTTAGTTTTCTAAGAAACTGCCAAACTGTCTTCCCAAGTGGCTGCACCATTTTGCATTCCCACCAGCAGTGAGTGAGAGTTCCTGTGGTTCCACGTGGTTGCCAGCATTTGCTGATGTCAGTATTTTGGATTTCCCTTGCTCTAATAGATGTATAATGGTACCTCACTGTTATTTTAATTTGCAGTTTCCAAATAACAGAATGTCAAACATCTTTTCATATGCTTATTTGCCATCTGTATTTCTTCTTTTGTGAGGTGGCTGTTCAGGTCTTTTGCCCATTTTTTTAATTGATTTGTTTTCTTATTGTTGAGTTTTAAGGGTATATTTTGGTAACTGTCCTTTTATCAGATATGCTTTTTGCAAATATTTCCTCCCAGTCTGTGTCTTGACTTTTCATGCTCTTGACATTGTCTTTTGCAGAGCAGAAGTTATAAATTTTAATGTTGCCTCTATTCTTTGTCAAAAATTGGCTGATATATTTTTATGGGTCTATTTCTGGGCTATTCATCCATCTGTTGTTCCACTGGCTTATGTGTCTATGTTTTCATCAATACCACACTGCCTTGATTACTGTAGCTTTACTTGAAGTCAGGTAGTATCAGTCTTCCCACTTTGTTCTTTTTAAATATCACATTGGCTCTCCTGGGTCTTTTGCCTCCCTATATAAATTGAGTCAATTTGTACTATTCACAAAATAAGTTGCTTGTACTTTGATTGGGGTTGCATTGAATCTATAGCTCAAGCTGGAAATAACTGATACCTTGACAATATTATGTCTTCTTATCCATGAACATGGAATACATCTCCATCGATTTAGTTATTCTTTGATTTCATTTGTCCTGAAGATTTTCTTCTCCTAAAATTGTCAACTGGGAAAATCCACATCTCTAAGTGGAGAGGCTGTTGGCTCACTTTGACTTTAATTTATTCCTTGTGCTTTGCTTTCAGCTCATGCTCCTGTAGATTATAGTAGTATCTAAGGGGAGGAATCAGTGGGTAGTAAGGACTAATGAACTTCTCTGTAAGGCGGGGGGGGGGGGGGGGGAGGGCAGGGAAGAGCAGTGGTGGACACTATCAGGAAGTTGTTTGTTGTAGACTCTGAAGCTCACTTTCTCTCCCAATTAGCAAGGACTTTGGAAGCAAACAGATCTGAGCTCCAATTCCAGTTCTCTTATTTTACTAGCTTGCCTATGGCAAGTTACCTTCTCTAAGCTTCTGGTTTGTCTGTATAGTGGAGAAAATGTCTATTTTGCAGGATTTCTGTGAAGATTAAATAAGGTTGCATATGCAAATGACCCACACATAGTAGATATCCAATAAATGGAAACTATTCTTGATGCTCCCTCCCTTCTCTCCTCCTAATAACCAAGAGGCACGGGACTTCCCCAGTTTTCCTCTGGTGCTCAACCCCTCACCTTGATGGGGAAAAGAGGTGTTACCCTTCTAGAGCCATCCATCCATAGGGTATGGGGCAAGCTTACAAGGCCTCCATGCATCGAGGTACAGAGTATGACCCTTTCAAAGCTTCACTTTAGACCTTTAGTTTAAAATTCTTACTCTCCTCCCCCTTCCCCTTGCAAGGAGCTAACGAGTCCCTGCAATACTTTTACCACTCTTTCTCTGCCATCTAGGTTCTGTGAGATCATTTCATGTTATCAGAATGTCCCTTATAATAGGTCTCTTCTGATACAAATGTCCTTATTTATACATTCTCAGAGAATCTGTTCTTACCCATTAATATTTATATACCACAAGGTTCTTTACATCCACTGTTTTCTCTTCTCGTCATCTTCCCCCATCTTGAAGTCTTTCTCTTTAGTTCACGTATCGTTTGGCTTGTTTTCTCATGTATTTTTCTTAGATGGGATCCAGAGGTGGTATACTTTCTTAGTTTGAGCGTCTCACTAAATAGCTTTCTTTTATCCTGATAGAAAGCAGTATCTTAGAGGGTACTAGGGTGGCAGCCTCTTTCTCAAAAGTCTGTAGATGCTCTTACTGCCTTCCACCTCAATGTGCCTAATCATCACTGGAGATCTTGTTAAGATGCAGATTCTAATGCAGAAGAACTGGAGTGGGGCCTGAGATTCTGCATTTCTACAAAGCTCCCAGTTGATATAATTGCTGCCAGTCGGCAGACTATAATCTCCGTAGCAACGGTCCAGCTTACTGTGTAGCAGGTGAGGAGTCAGAGGCAAGTCAGATTCCCCTCTTTATGGGTAACTTGTTTTTTTCCAGGAAGTTTGCAAATTTCCCTCTTGATTATAATTCAGGAACTTTGTTAGGATATGCTTACAAATGTGTATTCTGTGTCATCAATCTAAACTAGGATTCAGTGAGCCCTTTAAATCATAGATTCAAATGTTTGACTCAGACATTTTTCTTCTACTATTGCAGTGAATACTCAACTATTTACAGATTCTGTATTTGTGAATTTTCCAAACCGCTACAATTTACATCTAACCCCAGAATCCATGCTTGTGGAGCTTTTGTGGTCATTCACAGACATGTGCATAGTGGCCCAAAAATGTTACCTGATGTGCATGTTTCCAGCTGAGGTCGGACAAGGCTACACTCTGCCTTCTTGTTTCAGCTCTCACCCTGTAAACACATGTACTTTTCATGGCCTTTTGGCTTTTTTTTTGTGCTTTGTGTTGGTGATTTCTGTTTAAAATGGTCCCCAAGCATAATGCCAAAGTTCTGTCTAGCATTCTTAAGTGCAAGATTACTGTGATCAGCCTTAAGGAGAAAATATCTGTGTTAAAGTTTCGTTCGGGCATGACCTATAGTGCTGTTGGTCATGAGTCCAATGTTAGGGACTCAACACTATATATAAAATGACATTTCCTCAAACAGAAACACACACAAAACAGGGTTATATACGGATCAGTTGAGAATGGTGTGACCAAAAGCTGGCAGGAAACTAACCCCATATTTCCCTCAGGAGCAATGGTTCAGTATTTGTTGATTCAGGGTCCACAGCAACTTTATCAAACATAAATACCAAAAATAATGAGAATCCACGGTGTTTTAAAATTTTTTTTTTCCCCCTCTATCTCTGGGGTATAATACCATTTGATCATGATGTATACTTGTTTATACATATTGCTGGATTTGATTAGCTAATATTTTGTTGAGGATTTTGTATTCATGTTCACAAGGGATATTATTCTGAAAAGTTTTTTTTTTTTAAGATTTATTTTAGAAAGAGAGAGAACACATGAGCAGGGGTTGGGGCAGAGGAGGAAAGAGAGAAGCAGACTCTGCCCTGAGCATGGAGCCCAGTGCAGGGCTCAATCTCATGACCCTGAGATCATGACCTGAGCCTAAATCAAAAGTTGGATGTTCAAGCCATCCAGGTGTCCCTGAAAAGTGTTGTTTTCTTGTGATATCTTTGTCTGGCTTTGTTATCAGGGTAATAATTGGCTCATAAAATGAACATTTTAACTACAAATTTCATTTCATTGATAAATATAGGACTGGTTACATTATCTGTTTCTTGTGGCTGATACAAGTTTTCCCAAAATATAATTTTCTCTTGAAAGCTCCATTTTTATCCTTGGCAACAAACGTTGTTAGTTGTTTTCCCCTTCAATGAGAAAATGCCTGCCATATGCCGATGTTGGAATAACCAACCATAGTTTGTCAGAACCATAGTTTGTCAGTTGTTCTTTCAAGTAAAAATAATGATCAGTGGAAAGGTGACTTGTTCAGCCCACAATTCAAACAGCTGTACAAGTGCTTTTCCTGGAAATAACCAGTGTGCTGTGGTACACAGCACAGAGTGCTTTCCATTTTGTCACACAGAATACTAAAAAGATGCATGAGCAGCGGTGGGGGTGGGGGACAGGTAGGGGGGAGGTGGGGAGAAGGAGGGTTGGGGTTGAAAGGGTTGAGACTTCATCTAGAACCTTATCAAGGACAATCTCAGATGAAACTGGCAGTCCTGTACTGTCATCCGATGTCTGAAACACGCGTTATGCATTTGTCTGGTCTTCTAGTTGCTTAAGGCAGGAGGGTAGATGTGGTACCTGTTACTCCCTCATAATAGGTTTGAGTAATGAACGAGTAATGAAGCTCCCTGCCTAGCATTCCTCAAGAGACCAGAGGCAGAAATCCAGAGGGACATCTATATTGTTTATGGTGATCACCAACCATCTGTTGAACTCTCACCCAGTGCTGGGCACGGAGATAAATATTTTACACATATCAAAATTTCTCGTGATGCTAGGTTTTCTGGTTACTAACACATTTGCCGTGTGACATAGGTGCAATGATTCTCCCCACTTCTACATGAAGAAGCTGTCTCTCTCCCTGAGATCGCATAGGCAGGAAGTGGTGAAATTGGGATTTGAATTCAGGCCTGTCTTTGAAATCCTTGACTGCATTTGGCTTGGACAAGAATGGAAGTGGTTTCTCTGCTGCCCCTCAAGAGCTCAATGGGTGACTTCCTCATTTAGAAAAATCCTTCAGGGGCACCTGGGTGGCTCAGTTGGTAAAGCGTCTGCCTTCAGCTCAGGTCATGATCCAGTCCTAGGATCAAGCCCCACATCAGGCTCCCTGCTCAGCAGGGACCCTGCTTCTCCCTCTCCCTGTGTGCATGCACGCTCTCTCTCCCTCTAATAAATAAATCTTTAAAAGAAAATCCTTCATATTCTTTCAGCATAGAAGGTCAAGGGTACCACCTCTTCATCTTCTATACATTCTTTCCAACATAATAGCCCAGCTATTATTATTATTTTTAATTACTTTCCCATTTAATGATTAATTAAAGAGACTGGTGGGTTGAGTGGTGTTACCAGGTGATGGATTCTGTGCTTCCTTTTGCTCAACCTTCCCTGCCCCTTGTCCTTTGTTAGCTGATTCACATGCTGTCTCCTTATTACCATGAAATCTGGGGGCAGAACAATCCTATTTCTGGTTGCCATTAGCATTTCTCTTTTGAAGACCTTTTGAGTGATGAGTGTGGCATACTCAAAACTTCTCTTAGGGATTCAGTGGTCCCTGCCAAAGGAGTTTTTGAGCATAGTCTAAGAAAGAGAGAAGAGATGTGGATTAGCTGAACCAGTACTTAACCCTTAAATCGCTTTTTGAAGATTGGAATGGAGCCCATGGGAGAAGGTCTGAAGCAGGAGCTATGTACATCAGGCACCCAGCTGGGGGCTGCCACAGGGGCTCAGTGGCAGGAGTTCTTTCTGGTACGGTGGGATCGGTCAAACCAGGATGCACTCCAGAGCCCAGATCAGTAGCTTTTCACCAGGAGTCATCCTTCTGACCATCTGGGGATCTCCTAGGCTCCACCTCTACAGGAAAGTCTGAGAGTCCTGGTATGTATATTTTGACAAAGCTCCCCTGGTGATTGAGGCATACTTCTTGGGTAAGATGGTACACCAGCCACAACTGCCCAGAGGAGGCAGGCCTTAGGGTCTATGGTCATTTACTACTGATGTCAGAGATCTAGAGTTTATTAAAGAACTCATGCAAAGTGCTTAGCATCGTATCTAGTGCTAACTGAATAACATTACTGGTAGTAGATCAGGAGCCAGGAGGGTACTCCTAGGACACAGACATGAAGTAGGGCAGGAATGCGTGGGATCAGACCATCAAGGCAAGGACAGCAAGAGTCGGAGTCAGGGATGCCAGCGGAGACCCTGGACTTCAGATTTGTAAGGTTGGAACAATCCAGAAAGGTAGGGATAGGTTCACAAAGGATGCAAATGACCAAGGTCCTTGAACACTGGAGTCTACCCAATGCCAGCCCCCTCTCCTGCCTTGCTCACACAGTCTTAATAGTTCCCCACTGGGTTCTGATATTATTTCCCCAGAAACTTCAGGATCCAGACATTATAGGATATCAACTCACTGTTAGTACCATGGCAGATTTTCAATTTCCAGCACTTAAATGACTTTCCTATCTGGGCCCCAATGCACCATTTCTGGTAGCTCTGCACAGAGAGATGAGGTGAGGGAGGAGTCTGCTCAAGGAAAGGTCACAAGGAACTCAAGAGTGGGCATCTTGCCATGACTAATGACATGTCTCTCTTGCCTGGCAGAGTAAAATCTTTCGTTGAGCACTAGGTGACTCCACCACTAAGGAATTTAATTGCTTGGCTTGCCAACCTAAAATAGATTCATCACTGATGTTTGGAAAATGAGACGACCTGAAGCCATCTTCCCTGCCTGGGACAGCCCGAGGCGTCAATGGCATTGGATATCATGGAGAAGGGGGATATCAACCCTTGGGTTGGCTTCCTCCCCCTCCCCAGCTCTGGGACTGTCCCCACCTGTGGGCTGAGAAAGGAACTGATGCAAACAGCTTTCCCTCCCAGGACCCCAGGCCAACATTTTTGGTCAAAGTGATCCTCTTTTCTAGAAGAGGACATGTATTCATTGGCTTAAATGTGAAAGTGAAAATTTGGAAATTTAGCTTCAGTAGATTTTACCAACTGGCCCCTCAGTTTTACTTCTGCCACTTGGGTATAAATGTACAAGTTCCACACTCAGTATCAAGTAGTAACATTTTTGCCAGGCTGCTGCGTGTGAAGCAAGATTTTATTTTGGATTAATTGGCACTTCCTCAATCACGAGCAAAGTTGATCAACTTTCCCTATGTTGATTTGAACATTTTTGTTTCCACTTCTCCAAATTGCTGACACATATCCTTTGCCCATTTCCCCCTATTTTTTATAGTCTTTTTGTATTGATTTTTGGAATTCTTTATCTTTTATGGCTTTAAGCCCTTTGCTAGATATTTGTGATATTTCTCCTGGTTTGTCCCATTTTAACTTGCTACTATAAAATAAGAATTTTAAATTCTGATGTGGTCAAATTTACCAGTCTTTGTTTACTTTTTTTGTGCCTCAGTTAGGAGAGCCTCCATCCTCCTACAGGTATTCCCTACGTTTTCTCGTCATACTTTAAAACTATTGCCCTTTATATTGAGGTTGTCCATCTTCTTATTGATCTTGTGAGGTAGGGATTTAACTTAATTCCTCCCTCAGATGTCGAGCCCATAGGCTCATGGCAGGTATGGACTAGAGCTCCACCCTCCCCACATCCTCTGCCACTGACTAAAATGGCATCTTCCATAGGTACTAAATCCCTCCTATACTCTATTCTGTCCCGTTGATCTATTTGTTGATTACTGTTCTAATAGCACACGGTCTTAATCACGATAGGTCTAGAGCATTTGAAATCCTAGAGCTAGTGCCACATGTTGTCTCTGAACTTTCCTGGCTCTTCTTACCCACACGTATTTTAGAATCCCCATCTGTTCTGAGGATTGTTCATCCTCTGTTTCTATCTCATTTCCCAGTTTAATCTGACACCCTTCCCCTAGTTTTAGCTTTCTTTATCACCTACTTTTCTCCTTTTCCTCTGTTTCCTTCACGGAGGTGGGTAGAAACCCTGAATGGAAATCAGGAAAGCTATGTTTGAATGCGTGCCCGTGAGCATGAGCTTGCTGTGTGACCTTGGGCAAGTCACCTCTCCCCTGAGTTTTCTCCCCCTCATAAAATGAGGGAGTGGAGGAGACGAACCCTGACTTCCCTTCTAACTTCTGCTCTTCTAACACTTTCACACAACAGCTCATTCATCCATATGATTAGCTCTCCTCATCAATGTGTATGTCCTAGAACAATCCTTTCTTCCCATCCCCCCATTCAGGCACGTGATGACTGGATGTGGCAAATATGCTTGGACTCCATATTTTTAGACTTCTCCTCTGCAGAACAAAGAAAGGGTGCATTAAGTGGCTGCCACTGAGAGGTTTAGCTATTTAAACAGGTTAATCTTCTGGCTCCCCTTTCACAGAGTCCTGTTTGAGGACACAGAGGGTCTGTCCACCATGCTCATTGGGTAGGATTAGCAGACAACCTGCTGCCCAAGTGCCTACCACCTGTTGGCAACAAGGGCTCCATCTTCAACCTTGCAAATAGCTAGAGTGTATTTGCCTTGCCCAGCTGCCTATTTGTTTTTCTGTTAATGGTCACAGAGTTAATGAGGCAACAGAAGATCTTCTGGGTAATTACACTCAGGTGAAGCATTAGATCAGGTTACCCGAGTTCTCATCTGCCTGGAGGGATAGGCTAGTGGGCAACCCTGCTCATTTGAATTTTCTAAAGGCTTGAGAGAGCTTTCAAAGCAATATATACACTTCACCAGGTTTAAAGGTGAAGGGTGTGGGGGTGCCTGGGTGGCTCATTTGGGTGTCTGCCTTCTGCTTGGGTCACAATCCAGGGGTGTGGGATCGAGTCCCCGTGTCGGGTGCTCTCTCAAATGAGGGAGAGAGGGAGGGAAGGAAGGGGAGGGAGGGGGAGAAAGAAAAGGAGATGGGGGAAAGGGTAGGGACAGTTTATCTTGATTTTGTCTCTAGCTCTAGAAACTCTTGGTATGGCAGGATGGTTCACAGCTGTGCTCCTTTGAAATTGCCTTGGGAAACAAGAAACCACCTCACCCAAGTTGCCCACCCTGCGGGGGTGTGTGACTCAAAGTCAGCGATTGCTGATGCAGGAAGACCAAGGCCCAGCCTCCTTGCTTCCATGTGGGATAACTCCCAAAGACCATGCCCAACCTAGAGCACTCCACGGGGTTAGCTGCAACTGTAATAGCACTCGGCCGGTCTTAAAGGTTAACTTCCTTCAAGGTAACACACTCTTTGCTTGCAGATCTAAGGCCATTGATCTGTAACAGAACTAATTTGAGATTTGCAGATCGCTGGCCTTGGAAAATTCTGGTTCTTCCTTCTCAGTCCACAGAGGCCAGCAAATCTGTTTGAAGCGACCTTGGCTTTGATTAGCCCAGCAGTTTTTAGCAAAATTGTTTTTCTTTAAGAAAAAGACTTTACTGATCTCCCTTTATACCACCTCTGGGTACCAAGGAACCAGAACTTCTTGTATTAACCCCCACCCCTCCCTCCAGGGCCCAAGGAACTATAACTTCTCTCGCACACCTCTGGACACAGATAACTCTGTAGCTGACATGGAGTCTGCATGTAAGCAAGAAAGGTCACAGACCACCTTACTCCCTTAACTGACTAAGCGCCTTTAAAAATCCGAACCCAGGGGCACCTGGGTGGCTTAGTCGTTAAGCGTCTGCCTTCGGCTCAGGTCATGATCCCGGGGTCCTAGGATCGAGCCCCGCATCGGGCTCCCTGCTTGGCGGGGAGCCTGCTTCTCCCTCTCCCACTCCCCCTGCTTGTGTTCCTGCTCTTGCTATCTCTCTCTGGCAAATAAATAAATAAAGTCTTTAAATAAAATAAATAAAAATCCGAACCCAGGGTGCCTGGGTGGCTCAGTTGATTAAGCGTCTGCCTTCAGCTCAGGTCATGATCCCAGGGTCCTGGGATCGAGCCCCACATCAGGCTCCCTGGTCACTGGGGAGCCTGCTTCTCCCTCTCCATGCGCTCGCTCTAATAAATCTTTAAAAAATAAAAATCTGAACCAGGCGGAAACCTCTGAGTCGGCCTTTGGACAATCTTCTTCCCGGATTGCTGGCCTCCTGAATAAGGCTCATATTCCTTTCCAGTCAAAACTGGTCTCGAGTATTGGCCTTTCGAGGTACAGGCAGCCCAATCTGGGTTTCCATAATACTGCTTTTTGGGTCAGCTTCTGTCTCAGCCCAGCCTGGCCTTCCCCAATCTCTTACAGGTGTATCTCCCCAGAACGTTCGCCCCAGACTTGCATGTGGCTCTGGTCTCTTTTCCTAGACCCCTAACCAGATGTGAAGACATACCTATTCCCTGGTCTCCCTGGGAACATGATGTTCTCTGAGGGCATGTGCTTCCATGTCTCCACCTTCTCCATGGGGGATCTGACACAGGGCACTCACGCAGCGCCCATTAAATCGGTGAATGCAGACGAGGTGTGGCTTAGAAGGAGAAGCTTGGAATTCCATTTTGTTCTTCAGTCAAGCTTCACATTCTCACACTTCTCCAGTGTATCAAAGCCAAACAGGAAGAACAGATGAAGACTTCATTTTAAGGCAATTACTGAGGGAGTCGAAGATGACTTGGAGGAGCGTACTGTTAAGATTATACAACTCTTACCATATTGCCTGGTGTGGCTGTTGTCTTTACAGCAAAAGGACTTCAGATCTGACAGTTGGGTGGCGGGACCCAATCACCAGCGGGCCAGGGACCTGAAGTGCTGTTGACGCTCTTAGGTCTTTGCCCATTCTCCCATAGGGTCCCATCCTAGATCCAGAAGCAGGTAACCAGACCCTGGCTCTGGTTACCACGGGGTCGTTCAGAGCTGTTCTTGGCTGAGCTGTCCCTTATATCCTCTAGCCCCTTCCTGCCCGAGCGCTGCTGACATCAGGCCCTCACCACCTGGCTCAGGTCCACTGGCTCTGGTGCATCCGCCCTGGCCTTTGGGCCTGGCCTTTCTTCCCTCGACCTGAAAGCCACTGTGAAGGGCTGCTTTTGTCCTTCAAGAACCCACTCTGCAGTGAGCTCATGACAGTCCCAGGGACAGAACCTAGGCCCGCCCGTTCTGGAGGAACCCCTGAGGGCTACCAGTGCCCTCCAGTAAAGAATAATCATTACCCGGCTTATGTACCTTTTTTTGCTGGTCCACAGTCAGGAGCATTTCGATCTTTCAAAAATTTTATTTTTCTGTTAGCAATTCCAGGCTCTTTGCAGGTAGACTCATTGTAACTCTGGGACTTGAAGGTCTCAGAGAGGCAATAACAACAGTTAACATTTGAGTGCTGTTTATATTATGACACTTTGAATTTTAAAGAAACCCACAATATTATACAACTTAAATTCTTATATTTCTGACTGCCACTTCGTCTCAGGCTTTCATCCCTTCCCCAAATCTCATCCATTCTTTACTTTCTAGAGCAAGAGTGAAGCCATGGGCCATTCGTTATCATAGTGAGGATTCAAAACCCAGAAAATAAAGTAAATGCATATGATTGCAAAAGAAACAAATAGTAGTGAAATATAGTGACATTGGTTTCTTATCATGCTATAAGAAAGTACCACAAACCTAGTGGCTTGAAATAACACAAGCTTATCTTACAAGTTTTAGAGGTCAGAGATCCAAACTGGATCAGCAGGATTGCATTCCTCTGGAGCTTTGGGGAAGAACCTGTTTCCTCACCTTTTTCCGGAGGACTCCTGCGTTCCTTGGCTCATACCCCTTTCTCCCACTGGAAGACCAGCAGATGCATCACTCCGGCTCTGACCACTTGCCTCCCTCTTATAAAAAAGCTTTGTGATTATATTGGACTCACCTGAAGGTCCCAGGCTACTCTTCCCAGCTCAAGATCCTTAACTTAACTCACATCTTCAGACTTCTTTTTACTATATAAGGAAATGTATTCCAGGTTTCTGGAATTAGGATGTGGACATCCTTGGGAGGGCATTTTTCTGCCTACCATGCTGTTAACACAACTTTTTTATTCTGTAGTAATGCATGAGCCTCTTTAACAATGCATCAATAGCAAGAGCTAGGGGCAGGTTTAATAAGGACTGTGATTTCAAAGGAGTGGTGAAGATAGACAACATTGGGGATATCTGTAACAACTGAGAGAGGGTAGAGAAATGTTGACTCTGTTCGTGAGTCAGAAGGCCTGTGAAAATCACTGTGGTTTGTTTTCTATAGTTATAACTGAAAGAAAGGTGAGCTGCAGTTAAAGCTTAGTGAATGCAAGGATGTTGTTTATTCCCTTTTAAGTTTATGGACACCCTGAACTCTGTCTGCATGTGGTCTGCCAGCCCCAGATGAAGAAAGTGCTCTAGTATGTGTCCCAGAGATGAGGTGAGCCTGATGGATAGGGGCGTGTCAGAGACAGGTGAGGCTCATCAACACAGAGGGCATCGAGATGTTTATAAATTGGGAGATGTTTATAGATTGCACGTGAACTTGTCTGCTTCCAATAGCACTTGTCAAAATATCCTGTTTCAGCTGGTGCATGGTGAGCTTTCAATGAGTCCCACTGGTGGTTACTACCATATTGAGGTGCAAGGTCAAGAGAGAAAGGGGAGAGGGAGGAATGATGAAGAAGGCCATCCTCACCAAAGTGACGATAAGCCAGGCCCAGCCCTGACACGGGTCTCCAATCCTGGGGAGAGCATTGCCTAAATTTTGGTGCTCCCGTGTCCCCCCCACTTCCCATCCTGTGAGCATCATCCAGAGCCAAAGATAGAGGTGGAGTTTTCGTCATTGTTGTCACGTTGTGAAGGCCGTGAAGAAGTGGGATGAGTCAAGATGACTATGTCATCTGGGTGTGTACCATCCTGGGGCAGCAGCTCCAACCAAAACATCAGCCTTGTCCAGATTGGGGAGAGTCATGGGAGTGAAACTAAATGTAGTTCTTGGGGGAGAAATGCACTCTGATGGCCCTGGAGGCTCTCTTCTGTCTTTGGAAGCTGGAGACCCCATGGGAGTAAGGCCTCGCTAGATGGTCTCCCACACATTCCCACTCTCTTCCCCTATTAACACGCAGAGCCTCACGGGATAGGTGTCCCTGCGGGGCTTCTCCAAGACATGTCCATCCCCCGTGTTGGCCTTAGTGTGCTTCTCTGTGGGGTCGCGAGGGCCCAGCGGTCGGGCCACTGTGCTCTCCTACTGCTTTGCTCTTAAGGTTCTTTTAATGACCTGATACAGACATTGCATGCTAATGAGTGTCCTTGCCCCTCTGCTCCAACTCTCCTGGGGGGAGGAAGAGGAGAGGAGAAAGTATGGCGGCTCAGTGTAGTGGTATCCACAGTTGGGTGGACTCTCTTGATTGACTGAATCTCATCAATAGCTATTTAGAAAAGGAGAGGGAAAGCACACAGACAGCCTTCACTTGTGGAGTGGAGAGATCCCATGCTTAGGAACCCTCTTACTTCGAACCTCTATACAGATTTTTGTGTGTTCAGGTATTTTTTTACATGTTAATGGCCTGTCCCTCATTTTCCCCAGGTGAAGCATATTTCCTCTGGTGAGCAATAGAGAAGTGATTATTTCATTTACTTTATTTCTAGGATCTTTCCAAGGGAAAGTGAGTCTGTGAAATGTTTAGTGGCTCAGAAATTGATCTGAGGTATAAATTAGCACCAGGGGTGGGGTGGGGTGGGGGAGTGGGGATGCCTGGGGGGCTCAGTCAGTTAAGCGTCTACCTTAGGCTTAGGTCATGATCCCAGGGTCCTGGGATTGAGCCCCACGTCTTCGGGTTCCCTGCTCAGTGGGGATTCTGCTTCTCCCTCTCCCTCTGCCCTTTCCCCTGCCCACGCTCTGTCTCTCTCAAATAAATAAATAGAAAATCTTAAAAAAAATTAACACAGCTGGAAGGTAATGAAGCGAGCTTCCCATGCAGCCAGCCTGGATAGAAGAAAATAAAGCCATCTTTACGATGCACATGGAGTGTTCCCCACCCTGGACTTACTGCCTGAATTTATTCATCCCACAGATGCTCACCAGGCACTCACTCATGCCAACCAACCATTGTTTT
Organism: Mirounga angustirostris; assembly: GCF_029215605.1. Taxonomy (NCBI): domain Eukaryota; kingdom Metazoa; phylum Chordata; class Mammalia; order Carnivora; family Phocidae; genus Mirounga; species Mirounga angustirostris. Next base: position 134,905,135 of record NW_026991713.1, read on the forward strand.
GAAGGTTTCCTCAGAATTAGAGCTGGAAGAAACACTCAGCCCTTTGCATGGACCAAACTGTTCTGTAGTCTTTCTTTTCCATCATCCCGTCAATCTTCATCTATTTCTCCACTCTGAAATTCCAGCATTCCAATGAACAAATTCCAATTATCTCTCAGAAGGACACTGGCTTGCAGGAATTTAGATTGTTTTTTATTTGAGCTATGTCATAATATTCTGTGTTTTAGATTGCACACTCCTAGGGGCAAGGACTGTGCTTTATGGTTGGTTGGATTTCGAAAGCCTAGCAGGAGATGCGCTCCCTGATCCCCACCTTTGTTACGTTGCTGTCTGTGCTGCCTCTTAACTGGGGACGGCAAAAGGTGGGAGACTGGGATCCTGCAGCTAGTTCCCTCTGCCGGCCCCCAGCTGTGTGACCTGGGGCAACACACCCGGCATTTCATTTTCCTTATGTGTGAAATACGCCAGCTGAAGGGAGTTTGGGAAAAGTCTCTAGGTTTCCTCAAACTCTACCTCTCTATGGTCCCAACCCTGGGCTAGTGCAATGCCAAAGCCACACACTAGAGGGAAGCATTGACTAAAATGTGCTGAGAAGCTCTCCTTCGCCGGAAAGTATCTTGGAAGTTTAGTTTGCTGAGTGTTTAAACCAAGTAGACTCTTAGAGAGAGGGTTTCTATTATGGATTCTGCCAATTAGAAGCACTCACGGGTGATTTGGAGGGCAGAAGCTATCGTCTAATGGCTTTTGGTTGTTGTCTGCCGGGAGTTAAAGTAACAGGTGGCAGGCTGCAGCCTCTGGCTTCGGAGGTGACCACAGGCAGTTGTGATGCAGAGGCTGCATCCGGGGTGCCACCTTGCAGCTGTTTTGCGCTGTGAGGACCGACTCACTGGCGGGTGTGACTGCTTTGGTGTCCAGGGCACTGCGGTCCGTGGCAGTGGGTCCCTGATCCCTGGATGACGCAGCTGTGGAGGTGTGTTCTTGAACTCCAGAGTCGCCAAGGCCGCCTCCTGAAGGCTGGCTCTCTGACTGGGGACACCCCTGGGGAGCATCAGTTCTTGGGCTCATTCCTGGAGATCATGTCGAGATCCCATTTTCTGGCCCTGCCAGTGCTTTTCTGAGTACCCGATTCTTTGCATCGTTTCTGCCCCAAATGCACGGAACGGTTTCTGTTTCTGGCACGGAACGTGGCTAGTATGGAATTTGAGCTCACGGTGGAGGCAGGGTTCTGAGGCTACAGAGACACGGACACACTCAAGTGTGTGTGTGCTGTGCTGTCTGTTCCCCGAGTCTCTTCCCTCTGCCGCAGGGGAAGAAAATGTAAGTCAGTTTTCCTTTCCAGGCTTTAAAATCAACAAAAGTAAGACCTAAATATTTAGGGTTAAATATTAAATACCCTACTTTATACCACTGCTTACTTGGCAGAGGTACCCCGTTGTTGACTTGGTGGGTAGCCTTCCACATCTTTACGCCAATTTACGTAACACAGAACACCCTGTGTGCATGTATACACCCCACGTGTACATACAAAGCCCGAAGGTTGGTATAGAGCCAGGCTGTGTAGACACATTACTCCGAATGTGCTCTTGCCATTAGCCTATCACATTCGTTTCAGGGCTCCCCAGTACGCTTTGACCCATGATTTACTTAAACGGAACTTTATTGATATATTTCAATTCATTTTTGGTGACTTTTTACAAACGATGCAGCAAAGCGTATCTTTGCTTATCATTGGACACATGTAGATATTTCTGCGAGATGGGCCTTTTAGAAGTGAGATTGCTCAGTCAAAGGAAAAGAGCATTTTAAACTTAAATTGAGGTCACATCACCTTTAAAAGCACTGGTGGCAACTTAGCCCTTCCAACAAAGGTCAGAGAGATCTTTGTAACGTGCTCAGCTTCCATGTGTTATCCTAAACGTCGTCTATTTATATACTCCTGTTTTCCTTAGTCAGACTTTCTAAATATGATGTCTTTCAAAAACTTTAGTCTAAGTTACCGGGACAAATCTGCATTACTTCTCTTTCCTGTTTCATTACTGGGATTTAATCCCTATTCATTCTTCCCTCTTTCTTCTTCTGTCTCTAAGTTTGTATTGTTATCCTTTTTGTCCCTCCTTTTGTTGTTTGTATTTCTTTGTGTTTGATTGCTTGTTGGGGAGTTAGCTTTTTTTTTTTTTTTTGCCTGTGATTTTGTTTTGTTAGGGAATTTGGCCTGTATGAGTTCTGTTTTATAAGTTTCTCCTTTTCCCCTAACACGTGGCTGATCGGATCAGGTGATGCCAGGGCATCCAGCTTCATACGTGCAGACTTCTCCATCCCACTCACCCATTTCTGGGATCCCTGGCTACAACGCAGCAGGAGCTCCAGGGACTCCCCCCAACCTCCTGAGGGAAACCCGGAGTCTGGCCAAGGGCTGAGTGTCCAAAGCCAGCAGGGCAGGGGCTGGGCATCTCAGGTGAATGGGGTCCTTCGTGCTGTGGGCCTTGTTCTTTTCCTTCACTGCAGTGAGACATTCCCACGTGTATGTATGGGAGAGGAATTTAAGGCTAGGAGCGAGTGAGCCCTGCTCAGGTTCCTGGAAATAAACACCTTCTCAAATTCAGTCTTTATCAGAGCTCTGCTTTGGACAGCCAGGGACTCGCCCAGATGGATAGAGTTGTATATAATGATGAGAGAACAAAAGGCAAGCTGAGGGCAAAGCATGAGCTGACACCCCGCAACCCACCCCCTTAAGGTGGGATATGTGTTATGTTCCTCGGGCACTCCTTACTGCCTAGGAACAAAGGCCAGGGAAAAACAAATGATCAGCTGACAAAGATCCCAGTCGTGTAGGGCATGAAACTCCACTGAGTTTGTCACTGTCTTAATGATTTACAAGAAAAACACAACCTTACTAATAGACCTTTCAGGAACCTAAAGACTCAATTTCCTGGAGCCCTAACATCACCTTCGCCTCCCAAGGACAGAAAACCCTACATAATCAGTCATCCCACGCAACCCCAGGGCAGCAGCTCTTTCTGCCCATGGGTCCTGTCCCCGTGCTAGAATAAAACCACCTTTTTGCACCAAAAACATATCAAGAATTCTTTCTTGACCGTTGTGCTTGACGATCCTGCATTATACAATATCCTCAATTACACTGTTAAAATAATAAAACCCAACCAAGTAAATTCAAACATGTAATCAGCTTTATTACATGATTCATAAATCGGACAGCACCCAAACAGACAGTAGAGACTTGTACATAATGGAAGGTTTTTGTAGAAGGAGGGTGGGGGCAAGAAAGTTATTAGCAAAAGAAAAGGGTTGGTTCCAGGCGAGGCCCTTTCTGGGAGAAGGGTCTTATTACGCAGATGACTCATCTTTCTTTGTGGGGTAGAGAGGACCCAGGGTGGCAGATCCATGGGCCCAGACAGAAAAATCCATGAGGGGCCCCATTCTTGGGGAAGGCGAAACTGCTGGTTCTGTATGAAGCCCCAGTTTGGGAACTCATCTACATGACACCGTTTTGGACCTGTGGATTTGTTTGTTTGTTTTTTAACAACACGATACAGTTTTTCTTATTTTTTCATTCCTCGACTCTGAACGAGCCTTAAAACTGGGAAAGCCCAGCCACCTGAGGCCGATCGGGGCTTAAAGGTGTTCTCGAAGCTGGCGTGAGTGCGACACACTTTGGGATGATGATAATCATAGTTAACACTTAATAGCCTTGTCGTGGCACGTGTCACACATGTGGAGGAGCTCAGGTGACGCCTCCCCAAAGTACACCACTTTGGCATAAGGATTGTTTTGAGCTGAAGGCAGCTGAGAAGCAGGCACAAGAAAAGCTCTCTGCCAGCCCCACCCCCACCAGGAAGGACAGCAGGTTCTTAATCACCAGAGACACTTCTAGACCCTCAGCAGCCTGGAGGCCAGGGGGGTCTACACAACAACCCCACTGATTTTAGCCTTTACTCCCCCTTGGTTCCCCAGAGATTCCCCTATATGTACCTCTCCATTTGTCTGTCTTGTCCCTTCTTTACAAAATGTATTGTTCTTCTGCTAAAATGCTCTACAAGCTTGAGTTCTAACCACCTTCTGGTTTACTCATTCCTGAGTGCCCCCGGGTGGACATTGCTCCAGACACCTGTGTTGACAGACTCTGCTTGTTTTTCTCATGTTAATCTGTGTTTTGTTAATCTAATTTGCAGGATCCCAGCCAGAGAATTTACCAGGGTAAAGGGAAAAAGTTACCACAATTTTCCTACCCGACACATTCTGTCAACGTTAGCTAATATTGCCATTATTTTAAAGCATTTCGATTCTGGCTGAATATTCAGCTCCTTTTAAACACTCATGCTCTATGGTTAGAAGATGACCAGGAGGTGTCCAGTCGACAGGACTGAGGCAAATGTGACACCACTGTATTACTCTAGCCAGCAAACATTTCCTGAGTTCATAGTCCATGCCTTGCACTGAGCTCAGCAGTAAAGATCGAATCTCAAATGGTGAACAGAGCTCACATCAGTAAGAAGTCTACCTCATGTGAGCCATGGGCTGTGAACCACAAAGCTAGAGCCCAAGTCTGTGCTCACGGTTACTGTCCATAACATAGGATCTCAGCTACGGGCCTGAGAGTATCGATGGCTCTGGAAATTGTCATCGGCAGAGAGGCGGAGAGTGTTGAGGACAAGCACATTGGTTCTAAATTCAGACGATAACAAAAACACAGCCTTCTATGTTTACCACATGCTCAAAATTGTCCCGAGGATCTTACAGGCACTGATGCATCCTTGAACATCATTACTTTACGAATCAAGGAACTGAGACCAGGTCACACAGTTAGGAGGTGACAGAGCCCCGATTTGCACCTGGGCCATGTGGCTCATGCTTTTCACCCTACATTAGCTTCTGGTTCCAGGAAAGTAGCACATCACATTTGGTATTCTGCCCTGCTTATGCAACCAAAAAGCAAAGGCAGTGAAAAAGAAGCAGACTGTCTGGGACCCAGCCTTCCGGATTCGCCCATGGGCACAGACAACAAATGAGGAAACAAAGCAGAGAAGAAGGCTACTTTCTTTGGCTCGGGGACTAGGAAGGGATAGCACCTGGATATTGCTGGGAAATAGTTTGGCAGTTTCTTGACAAGTTAAACATATACTTATCATAGAGGAATTCCATCCCTGTGTATTGGAGGCATCTACCCAAGACAAATGAGAACTTATGTTTAAGACAGACTTGGGCACAAATGTGCATCATGAAATGGTTATTTATAATAGCCCCAAAGTAGCAACGATCCAAACACCCTTAACGGGTGGATGGAGAAACACAGTGTGGTCCTCCCCTATCATGGGACATTTCTCAATGATAAAAGGGAACAAACTGTTGGTAAATGCAGTGACATGGATGAATCTCAAAAATATTTTGGCAAGTGAAAGAAGCCCAACATAAAAGGCTACATATTGTATGATTCCATTTATACGAAATTTGTGGGAGAGGCCAACCTCTGCAAGCAGGAGGGAGGTTAGAGGCTGTGTTGAGCTGGGGTATGGGAGAAAGAACTGCCTTCCAATGGGCACAGGGAGACTCTTTGGGGGTGATGGAAGGGTTCAGAAACAGGTTAGTGGTGTTGATTGCAAAACTATATATTTACTCAAACTCCTTGGAAATACATTTAGAATGGATGAATTTCATGATGCGTAAATTATACCTCAACGAAGCTTCTGAAAAATACCAAATAGAGCTATTATTACTACTATTCCTATCATTCCAGGATTGATCTAACCTTCCTGTGGTGGGAAATCCAGGAATGACTATGGTCCCTATGTACCAGCAGCTGCCATGCAGACTCTGCTCTTGGTCTGGACAGGCACTCTTGGGTTTGGGGCAAGAGACCTGGTCTCCTTAAGAGTGTGTCTCTTGATTACTCTTTTTTGGACGCTGGGGGCCTCCTCTCTTTCCTCAGCTCATGCATTGTAACAAGGCCTGGGAAAGAAGAAAGCTCAAGGGTGCTGAAATCAGCTTGCTTTTTGGTATTAAAGGGGCAGCTCCAACCTCTGAAGTCTGAGGGTCTTCATTTTGTGGCTCATCCTCCAGAAACCAGCACAAATTCCATGATATGGGTTCTTAGGAGAACTGTGCTGAAGAATGTGAGATCCTAGACCCGTCCAAACTCTGCACTTGAGTACGGGCAGATAGACTCAGCCTGTAGGCGCCCCCCCTCCTAGCCAGGTGTGCAGATGACAGAGTCATAGGCACTGCAGCTGCCCGTGTTTTTCTGTGATGTAATTATGGTGTAATCCTTGGTCTTCTGAGCCGTGGTTTGGAAGGAGTTGACCCCTGGGACTACAGGCCTTAAGATCCAGCAATAATTACTCCTATGTCTATATTTCAAAGAAGATTAGGGATAGCATTTTGCATATAAGAGGGAAGGTAAATATTTGTTGAACTGAGGTCTGAACAAGACATGTTACGTGGCCCCCCCTGTGCTAATCCCAACTTTGGCAAAGGTGACCTGAATCTGGTGAATGCTAACGAATTTTAGCAGATTTGCAGGAGCTCTAACACATTCTAGTCCGACGTTTGGGCCCCATCTGCGTGGAGTACAGAAGAAGGCAATATTTCATCAATACCCAGTTTAGGGGGTGCGGCCGGGAGCAGCCTGGCTGGTTGAATGACGTTACACCACCAGCCCCAGAACGCCCCTCCCCCCTTGTCATGGCCATGGTGGCCCGGGAGGCTTGGCCACTGTGTCTGTGCCCTGATTTTCCTGTCTGCGGGTTTCCAGCTGGTTTGGGTACCGGGAGGGACTGGTGAGAGCATAGAAACAAATGGGGGTGTGGGGGTGTTTCCTCTCCTTTTCTGGGGGATGCAGGCTCAGCCTCCACTTACCGGCCCTTCTAGCTCCGATCCACCCGGCTCACTGTGGCTGCAGCTTCTGCCAGGGACCCCCAACCCTGAGCTTCCTAACCGTCCTCCCCCTTGTTTTCTTTACCCAGGGGGGGCAGCAAACAGGGGCTTCCTAGTTTTACTCATCACTGGGCTGCTTCCTTGTTCCCCAGTCGGCTTCCCAGATGCTCCCACTATTTGAATACCCTGCATGAAGTTTCCTCGGTGTAAATAACCAGCACCATTTCTTTCTCGTGGCTGCTTCCTGGCTGAAGCTGCCCCTCGACGTCTCCAGCAATCTTTGTTCCTTCCCTGTGGCTGCCACGCCAGCCTGCCTTACTGCTGATTTCTCTGTGACTCTGGTGTCACTCAGCCAGGCACAGCTGTTCCTGCTGAAAGCTTTCACTGGCCTTGAGGGCAGGGAAGAAAAATGCTTCACCACTCTGTTCCCTGTGTGAGATGGGCCCGTCCGTTTCCCAGAGTCAAGTGGAGTTTTAAGGAGTTAATAAGGATTTAGAGACAGTCGCACAGAACAGGGAGTACGTCAACATCCGCAAATGTGGCTAATCCCAGAGCTCAATTTCATTCATTCCACAAAGATTTGCTGAGCACCAGCCATGTGCTAGGGAGCCTCTTCGAGGTGCGGAGTTTACAGTGTTGAACAATTCAGTGCATGTGAACTCAACGGCAGCAAATAGATAAGACCCTTTCAGAGAGTAGCAGTTGTTCTGCAGAAATTAAAGCAGGGTGTGAGACGGGGAGAGGCCGTGGAGAGCGGGGAGTTAGTTCTGGCTAGAGTGAGTGATGGAGCAGAGAAGACCTCTCCAGGAAGGTGGCTCTGGAGTGGAGCCCCAAGTGGCCAGAAGCAGGGCGTGGCGGGGGCGGGTACTTGGGTCTGGGATAGGGGTGGAGTGGGTTGTCCCAGCCGGTGAGACGAAGTTTCCCTTTGTTGCTTCACAATGGATTCCCACCTGTTCAGGGAGGATTATATACGTGCTTTATTCCCATACCCAGTTAATACTTTTCTCCTAATCCTGGCCACCCTTTCCTTCAGAATCTCAGGGACCTAATTGTATTTTGCTCTCCCTTTGCTCAAATCCCCTATAAATCCCCCACTCTGCTCAGCTGTGTGTCAATAATGATTGTCCTTCCTTCCAGCAAAGTGTTTTCCAACAATCCAGCTTTTTCTCAGATGGCTCTTGATACTGAAGAGCTGGGATATTTCTTCTTCCTTTGGGGTGCCTGACTTGGTAGGGGAAGGAGAAATCCCTCATTCCATCATCCTCTTTGCTGGGCCTCATAGAGAAAAACCAAAACCAACAGGAATCTCCCTCAGTAGAGCCGGAAGATGATGACAGCCGGGATTTGCTCTGAGAGGAGAACGAATCTCAGTCTGGGGGATCAGGTTCCTGTGGTTAGCAGTTCCTGGCTTCCATGGGAAATAGAAGAGGGAGAACGTGAGATGGGGGGAAAGTGCACCAACATCCAGAAAAGTGAGACATGGGGAGGGCAGGTTCTCAGGGGAAGAGAGAGGTGAGGAGTCTGTGATACAGATCAAGAAATATCACAATGAGGGCCTCCTGGGTGGCTCAGTCGGTTAAGCATCTGCCTTCGGCTCAGGTCATGATCTCAGGATCCTGAGATCAAACCCCGCATGGGGCTCCTTGTTCAGCAGAGAGCCTGCTTCTCCCTCTCCCTATACCTGCTGCTCCCCCTGCTTGTGCTCTCTCTTTCTCTGCCAAATAAATAAAATCTTTTAAAAATTTTAAAAAAAAGAAGAAATATCACAATGAACTTCCTTCATACTTGGTGAGGATCTGGAGTAACTACTTCTCTTGACCTTTGATATACCTCAAAGGTGCCTCATCCCCCCCCAGCTCCCATTGCTTAATCTAACTTGTTCCCCTCCAGAAAACAAAGCAAAACAATAAATAAGCCAACCATCCAGACCCTGTAAAGTGATGCACATTTTCTTTCGGATAGAATGGGATTACAAAAGCAACTGAACACATAAGTCTTGTTCTCCAGAGAGTCCCCACATGGACGAGGGTGGGTCCAGACAAGGGTAAACCATATCTACAGGGATCACAAGGAAGAAATCCTGTCAGAGGGCAAGAGGAGTCAATAAGCAGATAGGAGTCATAAATAGATTCTGGGCGAGAAACTGAGGAGGCTTGGGGGGATGCTTGCTAGGGACAGAGCTGTGTCTCCCGGAGGCTCTAGGTTGAAGTCCTAACCCCCCATCTGACCATATTTGGAGATGGAGCCTCTAGGGAGGTGATTAAGGTAAATAAGGTCATGAAGGTGGAGCCCTGATCCAAGAAGGCTGGTGTGCTCGTGAGGATGACATGTGAGGATGAATGAGTTCTTTTTATAATTTGGTTATTAACCCTGTATCAAATTTGTCGATGGTTTCCTCTACCATGCAGAAGCTTTTTAGTTTAATGTGGTCCCACTTGTTTATTTTTTATTTTGTTGCTTGTGCTCTGGGTGTCATATCCATAAAACAATTGCCAAGGTCAAGAAAGGTTTTTCCCTATGTTTTCTTCTAAGAGTTTTATGGCCTCAAGCCCTACATTTAAGTCTTTAATTCATTTTCAGTTAATTTTTGTGAGCCGTGTGAGATAAGGGTCCAGTTTCATTTTTTTTGGCTTCTGGTATCCAGTTTTCCCAGAACCGTTTATTGAAAAGACTGTCTTTTCCCCACTGAGAATTCTTGGCTCCCTTGTCGAATACTAGTTGTCTATATATGTGTGTGTTTATTTCTGGGCTCTCGATTCTTTTCTATTGGTCTATGTGTTTGTTTTTATGCCAGTACCATACTGTTTTGATTATTATAACTTTGTAATATAGTCTGTAATCAGGAAGTGCAATGTCTTCAGCTTTGTTCTTCTTCCTCAAGATTGCTTTGAGTTTTTTGGTTTTTGGGTTTTTGTTTGTTTGTTTTTGTTCTCATGGGTCCGCATGAATTTTAAAATTGTTTTTTCTATTTCTGTAAGAAATATCATTGGAATCTTGATAGAGATTGCACAGAATCTACTTTGGGTGGTATGGACATTTTAACAATATTAATTCCTCCAATCCATGAACACAGGATATGTTTCCATTTATTTGTATCTCATTTAATTTTTTTAAATCAATGTCTTATAGTTTTCTGGGTACAGATCTTTCACCTCCTTGAGTAAATTATTTCATAAGTATATTATTTTTTTGATGCTCTTATAAATTACATTATTTTATTTATTTATTTTTTGGTTAATTCATTGTTAATGTATAGAAATGCAACTGATTTTGCACATTGGCATTTGTGTCTTCAACTACTGAATTTGTTGATTACTTCTAACAGTTTTTTGGAGTCTTTACAATTTTTCATATGTAAGATCATGTCATTTGCAAACAGAGACAATTTTACTTCTTTTTTTCTGATTTAGAAAATGCCTTTTATTTCTTTTTTCTTGCCTAATAGCTCTGACTAGGACTTCCAGTACTATGTTGAATAGGAGTGGTGAGAGTAGTACCCTGTCTTCTTCCTGATTTCAGAGAAAAGCTTTTGACCTTTCCCCATTGAGTATGATGTGAGCTGTGGGCTTGTCATATATGGCCCTCTTATGTTGAGATATATTCCCTCTATACCTAATTCATTGAGAAATTTTATCATGAATGGATGTTGAATTTCATCACATGCTTTTTCTGCATCTTTTAAAATGATCATGTGATTTTTATCTTTCATCTACTAACGTGATGTATAACATTTATTAGTTTATGTATTTTGAACCATCCTTGCATCCCAGGGATGAATCTCACTTGATCATGGTGTATCCCTTTAATGTGTTGCAAATTTGGTTTGCTAATATTTCCTTATGAATTTTTGTGTCTATGTTCATCAGAGACACTGACCTGTAGTTTTCTTTTCTTATTGTGTCCTTATGTGGCTTTGGTACCAGGGTCAAGCTGGCCTAATAAAATGAGTTTGAGAGTGTTCTGTCCTTTTTAATTTTTTAGAAGAGTTTGAGAAGAACTGGTGTTAATTCATCTTTACATGTTTGATGGAATTTGCCCATGAAGCCATCTGTTCTTGAGCTTTTCTTTGTCCGGAGGTTTTTGATTACCGATTTGACCTTCGTACTCATTATTTATCTGATCAGATTTTCTTTTTTTAAAAAAGATTTTATTTATTTGATAGAGAGAGAGCACAAGTAGGCAGAGCGGCAGGCAGAGGGAGAGGGAGAAGCAGGTTCCTCACTGAGCAGAGAGTCTGATGCGGGGCTCAATCCCAGGACCCTGGGATCATGACCTGAGCTGAAGGCAGACGCTTAACTGACTGAGCCACCCAGGCGCCCCTGATCAGATTTTCTATTTCTTCATGATTCAGCCTCGGTAGGTTGTACCTTTCCAGGAATTTATCCATTTCTTCTAGGTTGTCCAGTGTGTTGATGTAGAGTTGTTTATAGCAGTCTCTTATGATCCTTTGTATTTCTGTGGTATCAGTTGTAATGTCTTCTCTTTCATTTATAATATTATTTATGTAGGTTCTGTTTTTTATTGGTTAATTTACTTAAAGTTTTGCCTCTTTTGTTAACATTTTTCTTAAAGGGCTGGGACCCTCTCTCTTTGAAATGTAAACATCAGAGAAGACAGGTTTCTGTCCCTCTGGGCACCTTGCTCCAGGCTATAATTGCCTGTTGTCATAGAGGTTTCATTTTTCCTTCAGAAAAAGTCAGTTAATTAGCAGAGATGGTTCTCCCAGTTACCATGCAAATTTAGAATTGAACTATACAATAATGCATCGCAAATGGTGGTATTAAGCCCTCTTACCTGAGGACAAGCTATCATTTATCTTGAAGATATATCTACTTGTTTATATAAAGGGATGAGATTTCTTTCCAGTCTTTGTAACCTTATTAGCAGATTACCTGCCATGTTCATTGCAGTCTGGTTTAATGTACATTCAATAATAAAACCATTTACTTTCTTTTCTGCATGCATGCAGAGGAGTTTTCTGTGTTGGCAGGAGATTTTACTTTTAATTTTTCCCTGAACATGATTGAAGAGAAGCTTGACAGTCAGTGTCCCAAACAAGGTAAAGGAAGATTGCCATTTGATGTAACCATGGGCCCATCATTTCTACCTTCAGTGACATAATAAAGGACACAGAGCTACCTTCCCCTTCCAGAGTCCTCACTGGGGACTATCCAGTAATGCCCAGTGACATGGACACGTGGGACCCCTTTTGCTCTCGTTCCTACCCTCATCTGACTGAGTGAGCCATGCCAGCGTTGGCCTCCAGAACCACCTGGAGAATTGAGAAACCCCTCCTTCCTGTAGAAAGCTAAAAACAATGTATGGCATATCTGATTAGTACCTGGCATTGCATTCTGTAGGAAATACAAGGGGAGTGAGACTTTGACCTACCTGCGTATCAGGAATTTCTGCTTTGCTGCTATCAGAAATGCCACCCCAACCCTCTCTGCAAAATACTGCTGACTCACAGTGACCAGAGGCTTTTGGTGGCATGTTAGAACTGCTGAAAACACAAACCTAGCTTGTCTGTGCTCACTCAGAGCCACACGGGTTCTCTCTTTTGATCCCAGCTTATTGGAAAGAGCTCATAAAATGAGGGCCATTCTTTTTTAAATCATTCTGGTTTTTTGCACTGTTCTAATAGTGTTTCCGAGGCTGGTGTCCACCTTCTCAGGAGGCAGGGAGTGGGGCCACTGGCCAAGGGTCTCTTGGTACACTTACGTTTTTAGGGCTTATAGTTTAGTATGTTTGCATTTGGCACAGGAACTAGAGAAGGTACAGGAAAAGAATAAATGGAAGTTCTAGAAGTAGCAGACATTACCCTGGAAATGGCACAGGGAAACAGTGCACCCCCTGCAGATACCTCGATAATTGAGGGCCAGAGCTGGGGAACCCCTCATCTCTCCCACCTCCAGCTGCACATGACTACACAGAGGCAAAGACCTATAGCCACAGCAAGGGCTGGGTAAGGAGAACAGATTGGAAATTACTTGTGTATGAATATGTGTGTGAGAAAGTTAAGAGTTTTGTTGAGCAAAATCCTTCCTCAAGAAAATATATTTGTACAATCTTTTTCCTTGAACTGTAAGATTTCTTAAGTCCTACAGTTGAAAATGCACTGTGGTCCTCTAAAGGGATATTGAGTCAGAGTCCATCCATGTCTCATTTTGTCCTTAGGGCTAGGTTAGCTCTCCACTGAAACTTACAGCGAGCAGCCTCCTCCAGGGATCACAATTGTTCCTGTGCATAGTTAGGCTGTGGTGGCCCTTGGCCACCATGGCCAACATGCTTGCACTGAATTGAAACTTTCCTCCATCATAAGCACTAGATCACCAAGGTCTCTTGGGAAATAGGCAGAGTAAAGAAGAAATACATTTTGTGGTAAAACAAACCTCTTGTTGACTCCAGAAAAGACTTTCTCTCAGCACATCTTTTAACCTCCTCAAGTCCAGCACTTTCTCATGACTTCCAGAAAGCTATCCAACTGTGTGTTGTTCACTAACCCCAACTCTGCCTCTTTTCCAGGGACTGATTCAAAGAGAGGACCACTCCTTCTTGCCCCTTCCCCTGAGGCTTTCCCACACAGCGTAACTTCTCCATGTGGGTCTCCCTCCCGGGCCTTGGCAGTGCCTGCCCTCTACCGTTGAGTCATGCATCCGAGGCTTGCCCTCCAGTGGGGAATAAGACAATTTGCCTTCTTCCTTTCTTGTTTCCTTCTGTCAGTTTTTCCTTTCAGTATCCATCTCCCCAAGTTTCGAGAGAGAAGCAGGCATCCCCTGTATGGTGCATGATGGTTACTTTTTCATCTGGCAGGAATGTGATAGTTTACCATAGAGGAAAAAATTCTCTGCTGTTATCAATTCTCAAGATGCCTGGATTCAATAGAGGGGGTTTCTCTGTCTAAGGTGAGCCCTCTGCTCCCTGGGCCACCACGTCTCCTTTGTCAGTTGTCAAGAAAAAGTTCCAGAGCTCTGCTGGTGGCTAGCAAGGCCCTCACTGCTGTGTGCACAACCTCCCACTGCCTCTTGCCAGGATAACGTCAGAATTACTGTCATCTGCTCTCCACCCCAGCTTATGTCTGTCATCCGAAGAGCCCGGGACTCCCAGCTCATTCCAGTCCCCTAAACCTTCTTCCCTGCACTCTGTCCCTCCTACTTCATGAGCATGGCTCACTCCTGGCTCACTTGAAAGCCCTCCTAGTGTTCCCTCTGGAACTGGGGCTCCATCCATTGTCACAAAATTCTAAATCCTGGACTTCTGTCCGCATACCCACCCCTTCCCTTTCTTTCTAGCCCAAACATGTTTCCTCCTCATGGATGCCACTTTCTTGGCAGTGTGGAGATGGGGGTGGTGGCCCCCTGGAAACAGCCATGTCTCAGGCCACCTCTCATGGTTGTGGTCCCTGGCCTCCACCCTCACCATCATTCAGTCTCGTTCCTTGAAGATTTTAACTCCTAGTTCTGGCTCATTCTGTAATACTGTTTCTCTCTTCATTCCTGGCATTTTCAACATCCGCGCAGATACTGCATCTATGCTCTGGCGTCTTGTCTCCCCCACTGTCCCTGTTATAATGTAGGTTCTTTCCCTTTTTATTTATTTATTTATTATTTATTTATTTATTTATTCATGAGAGTCAGAGAGACAGAAAGGCAGAGGCAGAGAGAGAAGCAGGCTCCCCACCTAGCAGGGAGCCTGATGCGGGACTCGATCCTAGGACCCTGGGATCATGACCTGAGCCGAAGGCAGATGCTTAACCATCTGAGCCACCCAGGCGCCCGGTTCTTTCCCTTTTATACAACACTCTTCAACCTCTACCTCATGTCTCTCTACTTTCCTGGTTCAATTCCTTCACAGATCTTTCTCCATTCACCACCTCTAATTCCCGTTCTCTCACCCCATGGGGGTTTTCAGCCTTATCATCCCACTAAAACCATTTTACTCAGGTCACTGGTGACTTCCATGATGCTAAATTTAATAGTGAAATGCTCAGCCCTTGACTGGTATAATCTACCAGCAGCATCTGCCATGGTTGGTACTCTACCCTTCTTAAATTATTTTTTATAACTAGGATCAATTAGTGAGCAATGCTGAAGAGAAAATTCAAACTCCCGTGACTTGCATGACATTTCTGGGTGCAGTTCCTGCAAGAGATGTCTGCAGGGACCTGAAAGAAAGACATGAAAGTCATTGGATTGATTCCAGTTTCATCTTTCAATAGCTGGAATCTGTAAGCCCAGCCCCACCTATCTCATTGTTGTTGGTAGCAATAAAGGACACTGGAGCCTTGTCTTCTCTTGGCTCTCTATCAGGAAAAGGGAGGAGAGACAGAACCAGATTAGCCGGGACTATGGACAGTGATGGACCTCAACCGGAGTTGTTCCGTGAAACTGAATGGTGGGCACATCATGCCTGTGCTCGGGTTTGGCACTCTTGCTTCTAATGACATAGGTGGAACCCAGGTGACTGGAGGGTTGACCATGAACAGCCCTGGAAGGGTGGTCAGCAGACATGCACCCCATGCCTCGTGCACTCTGGGTGATGAATCCTGGCAGGACTCATTTGGGTCTTCATTTCATGATCTCTAACTTTGCCCTAAGTGGGATGGTGAGCTATTGATTCTGGGGATCCAGAGGTGATCATTTTGAGGGTGAATTATTTATTATTATTATTATTATTATTATTATTTTACTGCAATGCATACTGAATGCTTACTGTGTATTTTAAGTGCTTTCCATGCATTATTATTATTTTTTTAATTCCTCAACAACACTCCTGGTAAGTGCTATTCTTTCTTATTTCTCACCTGTTTAAAATCTGAGCTGGGGCTGCCCCTCCTGCCGCCACCTGCTGCCTCGGTCAGAGCCACTCTGCTCTTTGTTAGAAGCTCCTCATGGGCAGTGGGTGCAGAGGGCAGGATGACATGACCGCTTCATAGCCGCTTTGCTGTTAGGTTCATTGACGCATCACCAAAATCTTTCATCCTTGGAGAACCTGCTATTATTTCAAGCAGTAGGTTAGTGCCTGAACTATCACCAGCTAATGGCTCTCAGATAAGGCCAGTTTGTTTGCGTGACATAATTATCTCATGTCCACCATTATAGCTTAAGCAGAGGGTATGTTCTTCCATATTTATATCCAACCTACTGTTGTTAAAGACAGAAAAGTGCCACAGAGGATAGAATCAAAACAGCCCATTATCTCCACACTGACCCAAAGTAACACGTGCCTGTGCTTTGTATGGTGCAAAAGGTACAGAGTAAGATGGGAACCTCTCTTCCACCCTGAGCAGAGTTCTTTTTCTGAATGTGACCCCCCCAGCCCCACACTAGTGTCCTGTGGGTCATGGCAGAAGCAAGAAGCATGTTCCAGCATCTGTGCATGCAACTTCTTTCACTGAGGCAAGTGTCTTTTCAGCCTCACCTAGCCCCCTGTATGTGAAGCCAGTGTGTGCATTTTATCAGAGGCTGAGATAAATATTAGAATAAATAAACGAGCATTTGACACAGTGGGCAGAAAGGAATAATACCCCTTCTGATCTCATGAGTGAGGCTCTCAAGAAAGTACAGGTGGAATATGTCATTATTAATGAATAAAGCAATTAACCAATTCAAGTCATGATTAAGCTTCTACTTGGTGTTAAAATCTACCCCAGCGGTGATGAGAGTTTGCACAGAAGATAGCTCCATGTCTTTGGGGCTTCGACAGCCAGAGGAAGATGCCTGATGCCCGGGACAACAGCCACTTAACAAGGCTCAATGTTAGATCGCCAGGTGCCAGGAGAAGTGAGGGGTTCAGAAAGAGGAGGCTGATGGGAGCTGGGATGTGCTGGGAAGGCTTCCAGGAGGAGGTGAGCTGAGCTTAAGTGAGGCTGGAAGTCAGACTCAGACATTCTAAAGGGCAGTGTGACGGCTCCATTTCAGTAGAAGAGGCCACTCCAGCATGACTGGAATCTCGAATGGCTGGCAGAGGGACGAGGAATACTCTGGCGGCCCGCAGACCCAGTTGGCGCAGCGGAGGGTGTCCCCTGGTATAAGTCTTGGTTTTGTAGTTGTTGTAAAGACAGATCTTTAATGACAACATCATGAATAATTTTGAAATGTCGTTACAACTTTTTAAAAAGATTCCAGTCATGCGTCACTTCCGCTGCTCTAGGCTGCTGGCCTAACGGGGCAATCACTGAGGGGTCCGAGCACCTGCTTCCTGTGCCCTTGTCCAGTGGTACTTGCTCAAATTGTCCATTCACAGTTATTACCAGGTACAGAAGCACCCAGGGCTGCCCTAGTGACTTCTCTGAATTCCAGACATCCTCCTCCCTGCCGCCATTATACAGAGACCACTCTCTCTACTTCTGAAAAACAGGTGGCCGCCAGGGCATTAGTTAGGTGGAACCCTTACTAGGTCACTTGGTTGAAGGTTTCCCTCCTGGGAACCAGAATCATGAATCTGGCGCATCCTGAAGCTGAGCAAACGGACAACAGAAACTCCCCAAGCGGATAACTAGGAGTGGGGATGATAGTGTGGCAGGTGCGGTTGTCCCACCCGTATGCTCCCCGTGAACCCCTGGCGCTTAGCCTGACTTCCAGCTGCCCGCGTTTGCATCTCCTCACCTGAACGCCGGGGACTTATGCAAAGCCTCCAGGAGCAGCCCGTAGCAATTTACTGACTGGAATTATCTAGGAACATTCTCGGTCCCTCGCTTCTTGGGAGCTATATGTTTCCCATGAGCTTGGGGTTCATAGTGGCAACTGTGATAGAGCAGTGTTTACTGGCTCTCTTCCTTCTCCCACTTGCCCACACCCCCACTGGTGTACCCTTTGCCCCTCCAGTAAATTACTTGCTTTGGGATCCTTGCCTCGGTTTCACCATCTAGAGGAACCCACACTAATTCAAAGAGGCCACTTGTACTTCTAGCCCTTGGTCACTGAATCAGGTATGAGGATCGTGGCACCACATGATTGTTACTAGTTCAAAGTAACATATCGCATCTTCAATGACAGTGTCCTAAACCTACAGTGTCCTTCCTTGCAACCTGGCTCTTGTGGTTGTACCCTCAAGAAGCCATTCGACATTCTGTCATGCCCGTCACTTCTGGAAGATGCAGTATCTTCAGAGAACCAATGCATTCTGTGGTCAGGAGCTCATTGGTGCATATCCTTCACTATAAAGGGGTCAAAGCGCTAGTGCATGAGATCCTGTAATGACAAGCCAAACTCTCTGAGAGCTCTTACATCGTAATGCTGGCCGAGGGACTGTGAAGGGGACATACATAGAAACTCATCCATAGAACGTGGTAGTCTCAGTAAAGATGAATTCCTTGCTTCCCTCCCCACTGGGGTGGGGTGTTTAATACAATCAACTTGCCACTCAGGGGCTGGCTTGCCTCCTCGAGGAATGGTACCTTACCAAGACTTGGTGTCAGTCTCTGCTGCTGCTGAGAGGTCACACATTTACAAACAGTGGGATCTAAAAGAGCTCTAGTGAGAAGTAGCACATGAAGTTGGCCCAGGCGCAGTCTTAATCCCTTCCAGCATGTCTGTTCCATTCATGGGCCCATAGTGTGAGGCCTGCGGTGGTCAGGTAGAGAGGCGAAGTAGCGTCCAGTGGTCAACACATCTTCTCTCCCTGATTACTGAGAACCTCTCCCAAAGACTCTGGTGGCCACAGAAATTCCCAGGCAGAGTCATGGGTGCTTCCAGCTGGAAGACTCTGGGTGAGTGTGCACGGATATGTTTAGTGCCAAGCTCATAGAATGACAATTGTGTCACAATGATGGGCATCATGTAGTATATTTCTCCTTTAATTCTCTCTCAATCTCCCTGAAAATCAGCCATTATTTTCCTTTAATCCAACTGGTATACTATTGATTTGTTTTTTGTCAGCTTTACTGAGGTAAAATTCACAAAATTGTAAGATATTTAAACTGCACGACATGATTATTTGATATATGTATACATGGTGAGAATATTCATCCCATCAAGTCTAACACATCCCTCACTTCACATATTTATGCCTTCATTTCTTTTCTGGTGAGAACATTTATCTTCTATCTTCTTAACAAATTTCAATTCTACAGGACGGTGTTATCAACAATAGTTACCATGATATACATGAATTCCTCAGACCTTGTTTTATAGCTGAAAGTTGGCACCATTTTACTAATGTCTCCCCATTTCCCCAACTCCTGGCCCCTGGCAATCCCTTTTCTACTTTCTGTTTCTAGGAAATGGAATTTTTTTTTCAGATCCTGTATATAAGTGACACCATGCAGTAGTTGTCTTTCTCTGTCTGTCTGCCTTATCTCACTTAGCATAGGTTCATCCATTTGTTGCAAATGGAGAATTTCTTTCTTTAAAGCTGAATAATATTCCATTGTGTGATATATACATATAAAGAAAATGTGATATATATATATACATATATATATATACATATACATAATTGGATGGAGAATGGCTATTATGGCCTCATTTTCAATTCTAAACCAAAAATACATGCCGTCCCTTTTATCCTGTCTCTGTCTCCTGTAACCATATCTATGTACATCTATATACTTAGAAGTTCTCTCTAGCGTCAGAAGCTTTCCTCTTAGTTACTTCCATACAACGAATTCCTTATTGAGTGAGAGTTGATTTTCTGTGTCCCTGGTGAAGCCTGTTTCACTAACTCCTCTGAGATGAGAGGTCTGTGCCCCCAGAGTACAGGTTTGTTACCGAGGCTTGCGTCACCCCCCCCAGGGGAGCAGGGGACACGCAGAAATAGCTGGCCAACATGCCTTTAAGGAAATACATTACTTCTCTGTGTCAGGTGGATTACCAGCCCTCCTAATTTATATTTTATAGGTTCCTAAAAGCAAGGCCGGTGAGGCCACCAAAGTGGCGATTGACGTAGGTTTCCGACACTTCGATGCAGCATATGTCTATCAAAATGAGGAGGAAGTTGGCAAGGCCATTCGAGAGAAGATCGCTGAAGGCACCGTGAAGAGAGAGGACACATTCTACACCACCATGGTGCTCTGGACCAGTGATGGGAAGTCACTGCTAGATACATTATCTTGCAAAACACAAAAAACCACCTTTGGTCTTGGTTTGAATAATTTATGTACCTTCTTACATCGTAGGGACCCATTGTAGAAAAGTAGAGAACGAAGAAAGCTTGCTTTGCTCGAAGCATGTGAGAGGTAGGAGAGCAGACCGCATTCACACGTGAAACATGATTAGTGATATGTATGTTTTTTATCCATTGTATGGCTCAGCTGAGCCACCACAGGTGGGGTCCACTCCTTTTATTCTTCAGCAGATTCTCTCAGGACATATCCACGTGTGGTTGACCTAGTATTCACAGAAGGGAGCCTGACTCAAAAATAGGTTCTTCAAGTCAGCATTGAATTTCCTGAGATTTGTAAAATGTTCTTAGGTGGAAAACGGTGCTTCCAATGTCAAGAGAGCAGGGGTCTCTACAGAATGACCCTATGAGTGTCTCCATCAGGGACACCCTGTTTCTAGAAAGTGGCAGAACTCTTTCCAGGCAGATTCTGTTCCCCTTGCCTGACACTTCCTGACTCTCCCTTCAGAGATGACTTTTCTGACCTGTGGGATGTTTGGGCTGCTCTCCCTGGCCCATCCAAGTTCATTCAGTTTTCCTACCATCACTCGAATACAGCTCAGTGCCCCTGAAGGACCCCAGTCACACCAAGCGATGAATTTAGTCCCGGCGTTTCTTATTTTTAGACCACCCCAGTGACTCGTTACTCACTTCTCAATCTTGTAACTGAGATGTTTAATTTTGGTCCCCAAATGTGTGAAATCACTTCTTTTGGTCACTGCAGCTTTGGACTACTTTCCGTTGCCCGGAATTGGTTCGACCAGCCCTGGAAAGATCACTGAAGGCACTTCAGCTGGACTCTGGATCTCTTCATTACATTTGCCACTCGCCATGAAGGTCCGCTTCTGCTTTTCCTTGTTATGCCCATCACTGGTGCCACACCTTGTTTCCTCCTTCCTGACAGCTTGTCAGGGTTCTGACTGAGAGGTGGGCTTGGGTGTGGTGCATAGAATTGCTCCATAACTTATGACTCTCGTTGACACTTCTGTCATATCACCCCTGAGATTTTTTTTTCCTCATCCCATAGCCTGCAGAATGATTGAAATTCAATGATCTCTTTGTCTCTACCTCAAAGAGTTGAGGACAGTGCCTTACATGTCTAAGTGATGTGTTCCTGTCTGTGATCCCTTAGCGATCAGTGTCCTCAAGAACGTTAAGTTATAACTGACTGCATCGATATGGGAAACCCCTACCTCTGTAGGGAAAGAGTCCCTCCCATATGGACCTCTCAGCCCAATCATGATATGGTACCGTGGGTTGGTCCTCACTGCACCCCTGGGCTTCTTTGGGCTTCGCTGATCCAACCTCTCATCAGAGTGGACATTCACTGACCATGTCTGGTAACCTCACCATCTCTGACAGGTTGTCATAAACTGAAGCTGAAACACATTGCTTATTAGTAAAGGGAGTTCCTATCATCCAAACCAGCCTGTCCTTGTGAAATCAATTCCAACAGTACGAAAACTGATTCTTGGCAGAGTTTAGGGGTGTGTGTGGATAGGAGGGAGAAGGGGTACTTAGTTACAGTCTCTCCTGATTCTTGTTCTCCGCCCTCTCCCCATTTCTTCTCCACAACACACACACCTGCATGCACAAATTCACACATACACTCTCATCAGTAATCACAACTTTTTAAAGGTCATGTGACCAAGCTCCTTAGGCACCAGAAAGGTCATTCTTTAAACAAACCTTCTTCCTCCTTTTCTCTCCTCTCAGTATTCCAGCCTGGGGAGGAGCTTATGCCCAAGGATGCCAACGGGGAGGTTATTTTACAGACGGTGGACCTGTGTGACACGTGGGCAGTAAGTATGGCTACTAGACCCGAGAGGCACTGTGCAGTGAGGTAGAGGTCACTGGGTGGGGAGTCAGGAGACATGGGTTCTGGCTCCATCAATTGTCTGCTCTCAGACAGGTGGCTGAGCCTCAACGTACATCAGTGTTCTCATCTATACAGCAAGGGCGTTGAACAAGATGGCCTCTTAGGTCTATTTTTAATTTAACTTCTGTAGTTCTAAGTGGAGGTTTCTTTGCTCCATGGATCAGGTTGAACCTGCCAGCCCCATAAGGGGGATTGTCAGCAGCAAGCTCAAAAGGAGGTAGAGCTCTATCTGGCACAAGTAAATGCACCCACAGAGGGAGGGAAGGACTGCTGTCTGACTTAGCAGAAGGGTGGGCTGTAGGAGCGAAGCCTGCCCTTGTGTACCCCATTCCATACACTTTTTTCACCATTCAAGGAAAGAGGAAGCAGAAGGATCTTCCTTTGGTGGAAAACCTGGGAGTTCCTCTTTGTCCTTGACCCTGATACCATTTGTTAAAGAACTGTTATGGGCTTAATAGCAAAACAGGTGCCGCGGAAGAGAGCGGGGAGCTGAGGGGCAACTTAAAAGCTTTTCAATGTCTATTTGTTGTCCTGGTTGTGCATGTTAATGGACTCAAGGAAACAAAACGTGTACATAGCGATAAAGTATCACAGGAAATAATATATGTATATGATAAAACTGGTTCAGTCAAATCATTATATATGCTAAAAACAGATTTCCTGGTTTTGAAAAGTTCAATGTCAAATGCAAGGGCCAAAGTACACTAAAGATTTGCCTCATGTTTCCCTCCTCCCCAGGCCATGGAGAAGTGTAAAGATGCAGGTTTAACCAAGTCCATTGAGGTATCCAATTTCAACTACAAGCAGCTGAAAATGATCCTGAAGAAACCAGGGCTCAAGTACAAGCCTGTCTGCAACCAGGTGAGCCCACAGCCCACAGGAGACTACCTTGCTTCCTGCCCTTCATACCCTCTTCCTTAATGTATGGGACCCAAATTTCTGGCTCATGTCCACTGCTTAGGGGATTGTTCCTTTTATTACAAGAGGAAATGCCAAAGGAGGAACAGGTTGAGGGGAGTGGGAAGGGTATGATTTCCACTTCTCAGATTCCTCTGAGACGTCCAAATGGGAGATGCTGAGTTGGCAGACGGCAGTGCTGGTCTGGAGCTCAGGAAGTCGGTCAGGGCTGGAGGTGCAGATTTTGGAGTCCTTGCTTTATGGGTGGTAATTAAACTCACAGAAATGGATTAGCGTTTCTGGGAGCAAATTTCCAGTTTATTCTGAGATAGGATAAACTGGAAGGGCAGGAAAGTCAACATTTAATTAAGGATCAGGCAAAGGGGCACTGGTTAGGAGACTGAATATGAGTTGCCAAGTTGGGAGAGAGAACATGGTGGAAGCCAAAGGAGAGGGTTGAAAAGGTTTGAGTGAGTCATCGGGGTGGGGGGGACAGTCCTTGGTGAGGAGCTGCCAGTCTAAATAGGGGTGGAAAATGCCACTGGACTTCATGACATGGGCTGCATGGGAAAGCCCACAGGAGCAGTGGCGGGGCAGTGAGAGAGGAGCTGAGAAGAGAAGGAAAGAAGTGGAGAGTGAGGAAAGGGAGAAGTCATAATTAAAAGAAATAATTTTTAAAAATAACTCTCAACACCCAAAAAACAAATAATCCAATCAAGAAATGGGCAGAAGACATGAACAGACATTTCTCCAAAGAAGACATCCAAATGGTCAACAGACACATGAAAAATGCTCCACATAGCTCGGCATCAGGGAAATCCAAATCAAAACCTCAATGAGATACCACCTCACACCATTCAGAATGGCTAAAATTAACAAGATAAGGAAACGACAGATGTTGGCGAGGATGCGGAGAAAGGGGAACCCTCCTACACTGTTGGTGGGAATGCAAGCTGGTGCAGCCACTCTGGAAAACAGTATGGAGTTTCCTCAAAAAGTTGAAAATAGAGCTACACTATGATCCAGCAATTGCACCACTGGGTATTTATCTCACAGTTACAGATGTAGTGATCCGAAGGGGTACATGCAGCCCGATGTTCATAGCGGCAATGTCCACAATAGCCAAACTGTGGAAGGAGCCGAGATGTCCTTTGACAGATGAATGGATAAAGATGTGGTTCCTAAATCCAATGGAATATTACTCAGATATCAGAAAGAATGAATACTGATCATTTACATCGATGTGGATGGAACTGGAGGGGATTATGCTAAGTGAAATAAGTCAATCAGAGAAAGACAATTATCATATGGTTTCACTCATATGTGGAACATAAGAAATGGTGCAGAGGATCATAGGGGAAGGGAAGGAAGCCTGGATGGGAAGAAATCAGAGAGGGAGACAAACCATGAGAGACTTAACTCTAGGAAACAAACTGAGGGTTGCTGGAGGGGAGGTAGTTGGGCAGATGAGGTAACTGGGTGATGGCATTAAGGAGGGCACGTGATGTGATGAGCACTGGGTGTTATATGCAACTGATGAATTACTGGACACTACATCTGAAACTAATGATGTACTATATGTTGGCTAATTGAATTAAAAATAACGCCATATGTTGCCAATTTTCAAACACTATTATATTGTAGTTTTATAGCCCTTTTGTAAAAGAGCTTGAAAATGAGGCAAGAAACCATTCACATATTTATACTCTTCATCTTAGTTATTTTACTTCTAGGAATCTATTTGCAGAAAATAATTTAAAATGTGTTAAAATATGTCCCTCGGTCCTTCCTTCCTTCCCTTTGTCTTCCTCCTCCTCCTCTTTATCTCTCAATTTATTTGTGAAAGAAACTAAGCCTTTTTTCTTTTAAATTTTCCCACACAATTGGTTTTACTGACTGATGCCTGTGATACAGTTTGACATGTTACTCCGTCTTTTGTGCTTCCTGTAAACTGGAGGTTAGGTCTAAAGATGTGATCATATGCACATGTCATTGTGAATTCATGAGTTTTAACAGATGGGATGTTTTCCCATCCAGTGCAGTCGCCGTTCTTATCCATGAGCAAATGGTTCACAATTTTGGTCAGCAGAAGCCTCCTCTTCCTCTTTGTCTTACCCATCTTCTTTACTCTCAGGACTGTAGGATGTTCTAGGATCAATTTGTAGCTTTTTTGTTCAGACCTGGAATCATCCAGCTTTCTAAGGAATCTTGGTTTCTTTTAGTAGGAAATGGCATTTAGAGGCCACAACCTGAGCATAATGGTCTCTAATCATTTTAAATACTAATAAAAAAATAAGAAGAGGGGCACCTGGGTGCCTTAGTCAGTAAAACATCCCATTCTTGATCTCAGCTCGGTCTTGATATCAGGGTCGTGAGTTCAAGCCCTGCATTGGGCTCTGCACTGGGTGTGGAGGCTACAGAAGAAGAAGAAAAAGGGAAGAAGGGGAAGAAGGAGAAGAAGAAGAAGGAGGAGGAGGAGGAGAACAGGAAGGGGAGGAGGAGGAAGAAGAAGAAAATTGTTTAATTACATTTGAAAATTGATAGCATCTGAAGGTATTTCAGAAGGACATGAGAAAAATAATCTGAAAATATAGTATATATGTTAATAGAGTATCAGATATTTCTTCAAAGGACTTTCCAAATTTACATGTCATTGGCTTATGTATTTTGACATCTTTTGGTCTTGGCAATTTACAGGTGGAATGTCATCCTTACCTCAACCAGAGCAAACTCCTGGAGTTCTGCAAGTCCAAGGACATCGTTCTTGTTGCCTATAGTGCCCTGGGATCCCAAAAGGACCCAACCTGGTAATAAGAATATCAAAGTGAACCTATGTCAACAACTCTATGATGACGAAACACTTTTATTAACATTTTAATGTGGAAAGACTCAAACATCAGAAAGTAAACATGATCATGTAGCGAGTTCCCATGTACCATCACCGAGCTTCAAAAATCACCCACCTTCTCACAATCTTGCTTCATCCATGCATCCATCTATTCCAAACTCCACTCCAAATGGTATTTATTAAGTTATTAATAATGTTATTAATAATGTTGTTTATTAATTTGATGGTAAAATTTGCACAGCATATCATGCATAATTCTTAGCTGTATAATTTTGACAAATGGATGTACAGTATAACCCACACCCCTACCATGATACAGAAACTTGCTATCTCCTAAGACCGTTCTTTTGTGTTTCTTCCCAGAAAGTTCTTCCTCACCATCTTTTTTTTAAAGTATTTATTTTAATTCCAGTTAGTTAACACACAGTGTTATGTTAGTTTCGAGTGTACAATACAGTGAGTCAACACTTCCATACAACACCTGGTGCTTATCACAGCAAGTGCCCTCCTACATCCCCATCACCTGTTTCCACCCTCCCTCCATCCCCCCTCCCCTCTGGTGACCATCAGTTTGTTCTCTGCAGTTAAGAGTCTGTTTCTTGATTTATCTCTTTCTCTCTCTCTCTTATTTTTTCCCCTTTGCTTGTTGGTTTCTTAAATTCCACATGAGTGAAATCATCAGGTATTTGTCTTTCTCTGACTGACTTATTTCACTTAACATTATACTCCCTAGCTCCATCCATGTCATTGCAAATGGCAAGATTTCATTCTTTTTTATGGCTGAGTAATATTCCATTGTATATATACACCACCTCTTCTTTATCCATTCATCAGCCAATGGACACTTGGGCTGCTTCTGTATCTTGGCTATTGTAAATAATGCTGCTATAAACATCGGGGAGCATGTATCCCTTTGAATTAGTGTTCTTGTATTCTTGGGTAAATACCCAGAAGTACAATTGCTGGATCGTAAGCCAGTTTTATTTTTAACTTTTTGAGGAACCCCCATAATGTTTTCTTCCTTACCATTTTTTCTGATTTCCTTTTTCAATTTGGATTAGTTTGGTATGTTTTAGGACTTCATAAATAAAAGAAGTCATAGAGTACACACTCTTTGTGTCCAGCTTCTTTGGCTTAGCGTAGTATCTGTGAAATGCATCTGTGTTGTTGCAAGTGTCTAGTTTATTCTTGTTTGCTGCTGTGTAATATTTCATTGTATGGGCACATACCCCACAAGTTGTTTCTCTGGTCATCTGTTGATGGAAACATTAATTGTTTCCAGTTTGGTGTAATCATGAATGAATCCCTATGAATATTCATGAAACTCTCTTTTAATCACACCATATTATACCCACTGCTCTCAATCATCTGGAAAATCTGGGGAAAGGTGACAGCACACTCTAGATGTTCAGTTCCACACCCTTCAAATCTGGGTCTTTTGCTCTCAGGGTGGCAGGGGGTAGCCCATCCCTCTTGGAAGAGCCCATCTTGAATGCCATTGCCAAGAAACACAACAGAAACCCAGGCCAGGTGGCTCTGCACTTCCAGCCGCAGCGGGGGGTGGTGGTCCTGGCCAAGAGCTTCAGCGAGAAGAGACTCAAAGAGAACTCTGAGGTATAGGCACAGCGGTATTTTTCCAAAGTGAGGAATGGGTGCTGTGTTGGGGACTGTCTCTCTTGCTTTTCAGCAAGTGCCCATGTGCATTCATTCCCAGGCATCTCTCCCCATGTGCCATGGGGCAGCTAGGCAGGTAGGAGAGAGAGTACGAGTCTGAGTCCTAGGCTTTATGGTCTTTAGTTCTGGCTTTACCTCTTCCTAATTTTGTGACCCTGAGCACATTTTACCTCTATGCTCCTTACAGGAGGCCTTCCATGCAGTAAAGAACTTTTAAAACCCTGGTTCCTCTCTTTTACCTTCTCCACCTGATGAACTCCAATGTGTATTTCAATATCAAACCCAAGTAGGATTAGCTGCTCTGTGAAACCATCAGCAGTTTGACCACCATAGCACTTGGCATGGCTGTGTGGGTTTTTCCTTATTAAACTCAAATTGCTTGTTTATATGTCAGTGTGCTCTCCAGGCTGTGAGACCCTAAATGTCATGACCCTCTCTGGGTCATCTTATAACACCTTGTCCCCAGCAGAGCTCCCGGCAGGTAGGAAGCTAGGTATAAGTTTATGGACTGGCCAAATTAACAAATGAATGAGTAGTGTTGCCCTAAACCCTCTCTCATATATCTCCTGGTGCCTCAGAACAGTAGTGTTCTTCAGCTTACTTTGTTGTGAACTCCAGTGAATTGTGACAAACTGTGGGAGCCCTAGCCCGTCCTAATGACAACAAAAATTTCATCCTGAGTATAGTATTTGCACAAGATGATATTGTGGAGCATATTATTTAAAAGCATTTGCTCTAAAACCTTGAAGCCATAGATTTAGTTCATTCAATTTATGGAAATATCCGATAGGTAAATCTAATCTCATTGTTAAACCAATCAGAAAAAGATCCCATTTTATTTTTCAATTCAACTCCATATATTAATACATATCCGCATGACAACATATCACTTCTGGAGTATATTTGTAACATGAATGATAGATGGATGGAGAGATGATAGATGATAGATAGATAGATGATAGATAGATAGGTGGATAGGTAGAGGCACCGAGTTTTCTGCGAAATCATCCCCTGGATGAAATAATGAGTTTCCTGCTTTAATATTTCTTACCAAAGATCTGTCTGCTTTGCTATTAATTCCCTCTCAATTAGGTGCTATGTATCTTCAAATAAAAAATCTGGACGTAAGTAAGAGAGACTTTATTCAAAAGGGAGAACTGTCTGGATGTAAGATCAATCCCTAAGTGTCTCAGAGATCAATCAGAAAGATTTTTCTCTTACAGGGAAGAGCAAACACAACTAGGAAGAGAATGGTGTTTGGGGTTGGAATGAGCAGGTGGTTGACTGAACCGCAGATCGGGAAATGCCTTTTTCTGAAGTCAACAGATTCTTGAAGAGGTCTTTACAGGGGAGCTGCTCTTCCTTCCAGTGCTTGCTTAAGCTCAAGCTTGTGTCAAATTGTAGGTGGCTCTGGGGAAGGAAAAGCCTGATTACAGTTTGGTTGATTTTGTCCAGATTGTCCAGCTGTCCCTTTGGTTGGACAAAAAGGAGTTTTTTTCTTTTCTGTGGCAAGCAATTCACTTAGAACGATTTGGGATTGTGTGTTATGAGCCTTTTGTGGAGTGGAGCAGCAGAGAGGGGGTGGAGAAGAATGGGGTGGGAGGTGAACTTGGGCCAGCACCCCTAGGAGCTGATGGCAGGGATTGCCCCCCTCCCAGTGCACCCCTTTCCCACCCCCCTGCCCAGCTGAAAAGAACTGAAGCTCCCAGGTAGAAGCCAGCTGCGTTGGAGAGAGTTCAATTTAGTTCTTTCCTTCCTTTCAGGTTTTTGACTTTGAATTGACTCCAGAAGACATGAAAGCAATTGAAGGACTCAACAGAAATTTCCGATATTTCAAACTACTATTGTAAGTGACTTGTATGTTGTATTTCACGGGTCGTTGGTTGTTTTCTGCGGTGTGGAGGTCAGCAGAGGAACTACACTCCCCTAAATCGGGAACAAAGGCCCAATTTCCACATAGCAGTGAAACTGGAGCTTCCCGTAGACTGCAGACTGGAGGTTTACTCTGGAGCTCAGGGTCTGACCTGACGGCAGTGTGAGCAGGGACCCAGAACACCGGGAGCACAACTGCTAACATCTGCATCATCGGGAATTCACTACTTTCCTGCCCTAGTCTTGTGCCTGGCGTACCCCCACTCGGGGCCGACTGACCCATTAGACACAGAAGGCACAGTGCCCACAGTCCACTCTACTTCTGGGGGGCCTATGGAAATGCTTCGTCTTTAATTCTTTTTAAAATCAGGAGAAAAAAAGGATTCCATTAATAATGACTATGTAATAATGAGTCCCGCCTGGATTCTATTTATCCTAACACAATTGTAAAATGTAATGTTAATATTTTTATGGAGGAGTGTGGCCCACGAAGGCAAATGTACATTTTTTCCTTGGCGGGTATTCTTTTTTTTTTTTTTTTTTTAAGATTTTGTTTATTAATTCATGATAGACAGAGAGAGAGAGAGAAAGAGAGAGAGGTAGAGGGAGAAGCAGGCTTCCTGCAGAGCAGGGAGGCCGATGCGGGACTCCATTCCAGGACCCCAGGATCATGACCTGTGCCGAAGGCAGACGCTTAACCATCTGAACCACCCAGGCACCCCTTGGCGGGTATTCTTTTCCCTGTTTCTTTCAGATCCATTTGTTTCAAATGCATCTTTTTGTTGGCTTTTTCTCAGCTGTGTAATGTCACTGAACTGAATTATAAATGGGTCATGAAATTAATTGACCCTCAAGTTGGTGACTCATGTGTCCCCAGTGGTATACAGATAAGATTCTTTGGATTTCTATGGTTTCTTGAGTCAAGACGGACTCCCGAGTTGCCTTTGTCCATCAGGAGGTGATCCTATGGGAGCCCCTGCTTCCTTTGACTTTGACTTATTCATATTCCAGTTGTTCAGTTAGACTGCAGGGGGGTCTCAGGATGGAGGAGAAGGAAGACTAGTCAAATTGACAGGTGTTCGCAAGGGAGTTTAAAGATAAGGGGATTAAGATTTTAGTTACAGAATAAGAATTTAGTTTCGAACGAAAGATTGTCAGTAATACTGATTACTGAACAACAAGTATTCTCTTAAATTCTAAATTAAGAAGACAGTAATCACATTTTGTAGGTATGGTTATTTAGGTGTACATATTATCTTCTCAATAGACTGGGAGTTCCTTAATAGAAGGACCCTGTGTTGTCGAGGGAGCTCCTTATATATTTGCTGAACGCATGCGTAAAAAAACAAAAACAAAACAAAAAAGCAGCAAAATCCTCACTGTGACTTTTCTCACCAATAGGGGCCGGTTCCACCTGGGGATGAAGTGACCACAATATTCGTGCCCCAGGACTTACCCTTCTTGTAAACTGCCACCTAGATCAGGCTCTGTGTCTGTATTACGGGGGTACGTGCACTGGGCATGCAGGTGGACTCTGCTCGGGGCTCGGGAGCTTCAGTGTGCGTGCGCCCCAGGGGACAAGAGGTTTGGTGGGGGGCGATGTGTGGCTGCAGACTTAGAGGTTTTAGCCCGGCCTGCCTGCGTACCCAAAGAAACCCTCTGGAACCCTGGGAGGCAGAGTAACAAGTTCATGTCCTTCCTTCTCTTTCAGTGTTGTGGATCATCCTCATTACCCGTTTTCTGAAGAATACTGACCATGAGCTATCACCATTTGCTCTAGCAGAATTTCTCAACTTCCAGGGCTTGGAGAGGACTTCTGTGTGTGGTGAAGGTGATTAAAAGGAGTGTCTGTAGCTTTCGGCTGTTTGCCTTTCTTTCTTTCCCTTTTTCTTTCTTTCTTTCTTTCTTTCTTTCTTTCTTTCTTTCTTTCTTTCTTTCTTTCTTTCTTTCTTTCTTTCTTTCTTTCTTTCTTAAAAATATAAAACAATAAAGACTTCAAAATAAGCACGTTGTTTTTTCCTGATGATTAAAATGATACATAAAAGGGTGCCTGGGTGGCTCAGTCGTTAAGCGTCTGCCTTCAGCTCAGGTCATTATCCCAGAGTCCTGGGATTGAGCCCCGCTCCCTGCTCTGTGGGAAACCTGCTTCTCCCTCTCCCACTCCCCCTGTTTGTGTTCCTTCTCTCACTTTGTCTCTCTCTGTCAAATAAATAAGTTAAAAATCTTTAAAAAAGATACATGAAAATTACAGAAGATTTGGGAAGTAAAGACAAAGGATAGAGAATACAGATAACCTATAATTAGCCCTTTTAAAAACATTTAGTTTTAAAACAAGTAAAAAAAAAATAAAAATACTTAACTTTTGGTACATTTTCCTTCGTGATTTTCCTATACGTGTATGTGTTTATTTACAAAATTGAAATAATCTTCAACATACACACTGTATAATTTTTTTTAGTTAGCATAGTCTTTTTCCAAGATACTAAAATATTATTAAAAAGTTCAGTATTATATTTGGCTTATGGTAAAGCAATGCATCTCAGTAATTAATTTCTCTATTGTCTTACCTGTGTTTTGGCATCGTGATTCGTTCTTGTGAATTTTGCCTTTCATCTATTTATTCATGCAGCACAACTTATTGATCATCCTTTGTTTGCTAGACATTGTTTTATCAGTAAATAAAACAGATGAGAATGAAATTAAAGTGGGAAATGTCTTGAGTTTGTAGTCTAGTGGAGGAAGAAATTCATGAGTGAAATAGGGGTGTTTAGTTGTTAGAAATGGGTGAGTGGGAGAGAATTCTGCGCAGTCTCTCACGTTTCTGTACTCCTCAGAAGCAGGGGCACTGGCTACCCTTCATTCCACACTATTCTTTTTTTTCAAGAAGTTTGTACAGCAAATGGCCTTGGAACATAGAGATCATGGCCCCCGCCAGGGAAATGGAAGGCTGTTTACAGCCTAGTAATATAAAGCAAATGTTTCCCTCCAGAGAAAGGGCAGGGATGTTTAGTCCCTACTGTACCTGATCCAGATTCCCCAGACTCAAGATTTTCCTCCCATAATTCAACCCACTGTGTGTTTAGGTATCACCTGGTCCCCTTCACTTCACCCTGTGGAAATAGGGGCTCAAGGAACCAGCAAAACAAACCTTACCATGGTACACATTTTTTGCAATATATACATATATCAAATCCCCATATCGTAAACCTTATGCTTACACAATGTTATATGTCAGCGGTATCTCAACAAAGCTGGAAAAGATGCTGTTACTTTAGCTATAGCTTTTACTGTGAGTAATAAGCTGTCCTTTTTCTACCAGCATCCATGAAACCAGGGCAAGCTAATTTGTTAGCTTGCAAAACCATCCTTGATGGTTCTTGACAGTGATTTGAATAAAAATGAAGCAGGGAAGGAGAATCATAGTAGTGGAGAGGGAGAGCATTTGGTGCTCTTATAATACGGTTAGAAAAGATTCCACTGAGAAGGTGACTCTTGAGCAAAAATTAAGGCAAGAGAGTGAACTTTGTGGGAATGTGGGAGAGTATTCCTGGACATGGACCAGAAAATGCTAAGGCCAAGAAGAAAGAGTGTTCCTATACTATTTAAGCAACAACAAGTGGGCTGGTGTGCATGAAGTTTAGTGAGCAAAGGAGATAGAAGTAGAAGATGAGGTCCTGACGGCCGACAGAGAGAGGGTAGGTCATCCAGGCTTTGAAAGGACTTTGGTTCCAAGAGAAATGGGAAAAGATACTGTGGGTTCTGAGCAGAGA
Source organism: Mirounga angustirostris (assembly GCF_029215605.1). Lineage (NCBI taxonomy): Eukaryota > Metazoa > Chordata > Mammalia > Carnivora > Phocidae > Mirounga > Mirounga angustirostris. The sequence goes on from NW_026991713.1 coordinate 134,938,064, forward strand.
AGCTACTTGTGCTGACACATTTTAAAAGGATCACCTGGGTGTTCCCGTCGAGGAGGAAGAGAAGCCTGTTTCAGGGCTCCATGTAAAAATTAAGATAAGAGATAATGTTGGCTTAGACCATAATGTGAGCAGTAATGTGGTCAGAAGTTGTTAGAATGGGATATATTTTATGGATAGAGTCAACAAGGGTGTCTAACATACTGGACATATGGTGAAGGGAAAGAAAAGAATCAAAGTTGACTCCAGACATTTGCAGTTAAGGAACTGGGAGGAAGGAGTTGCTATTTTCTCAGAGGAAGATGATGTAGGAGGGGCAGATTTTTGTGGGAAGATGATGAGCTCAGTTTGAAACATGTGTGAGATACCTATTAGGTATCCAAGTGAAGAAGCCACACAGAGACTTGAACATACAAGTCTACAGTTAAGGGAGAGGTCTAGACCGAAGATATGTATTTGGGATTCGTCAGAATAGAGTTGCCACTTAAAGCCATGGAAGGAGCTGGTCAAAGATTAGATGGTGTGAGTGAGCGTGAAGAGAAGCACCATGAGGGATCCCATTGTTAAGAGGTGTGTGGGGAAAAAGGTGGAGGAGACAGGAAAGGAGGCTGAGAAGGACGGGCCAGTGAGGTGGGAGGGAAACGGAGGAGATTTTTCTGTTCTGGAAGCAAAGAAGGAACAGTTTCAAGAAGAGTCAGATGCTACTAACAGTGTAGGTAAGACAAGGACTGAAAATGGACCACTGGATTTGGCAATTGACCTTAACAAGGTCAAGAGCAGTTTTGGTTTTTTGTTTTTTTTTAAAGATTTATTTATTTATTTGAGAGAGCGAGAATGAGAGAGAGAGAGTACATGAGAGAGGGGAGGGTTAGAGAGAGAAGCAGACTCCCTGCCGAGCAGGGAGCCCGATGCGGGACTCGATCCTGGGACTCCAGGATCATGACCTGAGCCGAAGGCAGTCGCTTAACCAACTGAGCCACCCAGGCGCCCCAGTTTTGGTTTTTTTTTAAGATTTTATTTATTTATTTGAGAGAGAGAATGTGCACAAGCAGGTGGAAGGGCAGAGGGAGAGGGAGAAGCAGACTCCCCGCTGAGCAGGGAGAACAATGCTCTTAGGAACAATCTAGTAAAGAGAGAACATTGATGACCCAGGAGAGGGGTAGAATTGCAAATGATGTCTGTATCAGTTTCCTGTTGCTGCTATAACAAATCACCACAAGTTTGGTGACATGAAAGAACATAGTTGTATTGTCTCACACTTCTGGAGTTCAGAAGTTCAAAATCGGGTTCAATGGGCTAAAATCAAAGTGTCTGTGTGCCTTCATTCCTTCTTGAGGTTGTAGGGGAGAATCCATTTCCTTGCCTTTTCCAGCTTCTGGAAGATACCTTCTTCCCTTGTCTTTTGGGCTCTTCCTCCATCTTCAAAGCCAGCTGCATAGCATCTTCCAATCTCTTATCTATGCTTCTGTTTCCACTTCTGATGGCAACCCTCCCCGGTCCCACTTATAAGGACTTTGTGATTACATTTGACCTCCCCAGATATTCCAGGAAAATCCTCTCATCTCATGATCCTTAATCACATTTGAAAAGTTCCTTTTGCCACACAAGGTAGCATACTCACAGGCTTCAGGGATTGGGGCATGGACATTTTTGAGGCCGTTATTCAGTCTATTGCACTACCTCTGTGGTTAATTTGAGGCAACTAAGCCATAGTTTCCTAATCCTTCCAATAGAATAATTATATCACCAGCCAGCAAGTACTGAAGCTCTAGACTTTCGTCCCAGATATCAAGTGGAAAGCAACATTAATAAAAAACAAAAACAACTGTTCTTTTAAGGTTGGCATCTTCTTGACCCCATTATCTTACCCACTTTTTGGCAACACTCCCTTTGTTCTCTTAGTTTATAATTCCTTCCCAGGGTGTGTTAACATCATCCTTGTTCATGCAGACGACACAAGCTTCTCAGTTTTTTGATGTTCTCAACTCCAGAGAGTCTCTCCTTGTACTGAGACCACACTAGGTAACTACCCCCATGGCGGCATCTGTGAAACCCTCACACTGACATGGTCCACACCAGTCCCTTCTCCTACTGTTGTTTTTCCTGTACCTCCGTCCATCAAGTTCTGATTCATCATAGGGGCAGCCGGTGAGACTCTCCCCTTTCTATCCTTCAGCTCCCATTGGAGTTAACATATTCAAATTAGGCTAAAAGGATACATTAAGTTGAAATTTATCAGATGTCACGCATTCTCTCTACATTTCTGCTTCAAACAGATTTGCCTTCTGGCTTGTTCATGTCTTTATCAGTCCTTGTATCAATCATACAAGACAAGTGTGCCTACAACCAAGATAAATTCTCTGCTTTTATTTTATCTAAGGCTGAGACTCCAACGCCACCAGAGATTCTTAATCATCTGCTCTGTAGTAAAGCCTTGGTGTCAGTATGTTGTGAAAGCTCAGTATGAAGTTCCAAGTGAGGCCAAGGTTGGAAACCTCTAATATCATGATTACGTTCTCACTGTGCCTTCCGAATACCCATTTTACTTCAAATGATTGATTTAGGTCACTCTTGTTAATTCTGATTCACTTGACATGTAATCACTTTGGGAAGAGGACTGGCCAATGACAAGGGAGAGGAACTGTGTTGGGGGGCTTTTAAGGACTTGTTCCACTTCTTAACACAGGTGGCCCCTCTCCTGCTGCTGGCTGTGTCCTGTTGCCACTGGATGTCTGGATCTGCTGTGCTGGCTGTACCCAGCTCAAGGATGATGCCGATGCCCAGAGGAAGGAAGAGCTCAGAATATCAGAAGGGGACCTGGACCCCCCATGGATGACACCCAGTGCTTGCCTTGCCTCTGGACTTCTTGTTAGGAAGGTAACACATTTCCGTGGGGTTTAAGCCAATGGGAGGCTGGTTTTCTTGACCTGGTTGTATCCTAACCAAAATAGACATCAAAGTTAACAACCTTCTCTTGACGACTCCCCTGCACCACACACCTTGCTGGCAGTTTGGAATCTGCAAAAATTGCTGAGTCATCCTTCGAGAGCATGACCCCAGTGAATTGGAAGCGTTTGACAATGGCATTGGGTAATATTAAACTAAAAAATTATGCAGAAGATGCGGTGGTCCCCCAAAGAGCCTTGGATTTGTCCTTCACTTATCTTGAGGTCACATTTGGGACACATTTTGTTCTTCCAATGGAACGCACTTCATGACACACTAGTGAGTGAAGTCGATTTTACTTAAAATTCCATGGGTTATGGATTTCATCAAATACCATTTGATAAATATCTCTTTAAATATCTCTGTTCTTTCTCCCCCAATTCCCCCCAGACCAATAGCAGTGCCTCACACCCTCTCTACACACTACCTCTCTTTCTTATCCTTCTGTCCATACAGCTTCCCATTTTCCAAAGCAGTGTGTTTCTGACCTTTGGTCTGCACCCTCCTACCATACGTCTGTCAAGTTCAAGTGCATTGTTTTTGTTCACCCAGAATGCAACGTCTGTTACCCAGTCCCACTTCAGAGAATTCATTAAAGGAAACAGGTCACTTTCTAGAGACAAATACTGCTAGCCATATAATTTTATTTATTTTTTAAACCATGTCAATATACCCTTTGTTGGGCAAGCATTTGCTGTTCTCTGTACACTAACAGTTCTCACCTCGGGAGTGAGTGAGGAGAAACTAAAATCAATTATTTGTGGCACACCTGCATTACTTACTTATGACTCAGAGAGGCCCTCTGCTATCTCCTTCTTTCATTCCTGCATTCCTACCTCCTCTCTTCTCCCTTCCTCATGCCCCTCTCTTAGCTCCTATGGGACTAGGAAATCCTCAGATCTCTTGACAGTTCTCCCGTTCAGCCTGATTGTATACAGCTGGGGAAAGTTGGAATCCACACCAGTTCCTTTAACCCAGACTGCTCAAGCAAACACCCCTACAGATCAGCCAGTTTCTCCAGGGAGCCCTGGGACGCTGGAAGATTCTAGCTGGTCACCGGATTAATAGGGGAATGTCCAGCCTGGGCCCTCTGTGATAGAGCCCCCCCAAAGCTACATGTGTTCTCTTTCTGGGGGTTTGTAGTCCAGGACACTGAACTTACTTCTTTATCTTCATTAAAACTGTAATCAGAAGTCTACCTATTTTATTCTATTAGAAATTCTAATACTATTCTATCCTAACTCTTGCAGATAGTTCACTGATCCTCGTTATTTATAAGGCAATCCTAAAATAGCCTCCCATTTAGTAATAAATGCAATAAAGTCTGGAAAGGACTTAGCTTAATGGCACATTGACACTCAGATGTTGGTAAATATTTTTGCTAATAATTTATTAATATAGAGATGAATGAAGACAAAGGTAAGGAAATAATGCAAACAGAGAGAGAATGGTGATCAATCGGTAATTCTTACAAAAAAGTAGGTATTTCAATAATAACCAATCATTTTTCTATCACATTTTATTCTGGGTCACTACTCTGTATAAAGATCTCCTTACTTTACAGTAAGACCGTCGGACACGGGGCCTGATTTTTATGTAACATTCTTTCCATTTCTGATATGTTGCATATGGTGGGCAGTTAATAAATAATTAATGAATTTTAAAAATGGGAAATGAAATTGCTATCAGTAACACGTATCACTCCAAAGTATGTATGAGTGCCAAGCAAGTGGCTGGACTTGTCCCATTCAAAACAAGGCAGAATCAGCCTCTTCTTCCACTGAGTATTTGAAATAAAAAGGACAGGCTTTCTGCCATTGCTTTACTGACAGATGTAGCTAGGTGAGAAATATATCTGAATATTTGACTCTGTGTGTCCTGTGTATTCAGTGCTGGGCAGGGAGTATGATTTGAATAATTTAATTATTATTTTTTTAAAACCACCTTGATTATAAAGTCATGTTTGTGAAAGACAGAAAGGCAGACTTCACAACCAGCTAGGTAATAAAATGTTTAACTTTCACTTTTTTTGAGATTTTATTTATTTATTTGAGAGAGACGGAGTCATTGAACCAGTGTGACACATTGTTCTTTCCCATTTGGGTGCTGCTGGTCACTATAACCGTCTCCACTTCTAATGAATATTAACACAGGATCCTTTGACTTCTACCTGAAGCCCTGTGTGTGGCGAGTGGTGTGGGAACGTCTCAGATGTTGGTGAGCGCGGGGTCAGTCCGTGCTGTTTAGTGCACACTCAGAGCGAAACCCAGAGGGGAGGCGGGGAGGGCGCTAAGCCTTTGTCCCTTTCGGTAAATATTAAAGAATTGTTTTCCTTAAAGACTCTTAGCTCCTCCAGCCCTCTGTCTTGTGTGTTTTGTTTCCTTCTAACTCATTAGAGCCCCAAACTGGTTTGGCCAGTTTGGGTTTGGGGTGGGGAAGAAGGGATAATAAGATGACACAGTGTCACAGATGTTCCTGGGGTGGGTGGGTAGTTTTCAGCCTCCAGGAAGTAGTAGTTGGCAGATACTCCTCAGTATCTTAGGCCCTTCCAGGAACAGGGAGATGCATGGCATTCGGCCCAGACAGGGGCACACTGTGATGACCAGCTGCCCCTGGGCTCCTTCCAGCAGTGCACAGAGCAAAGGGGATGAGATACCTCCTGTGAGCCCAGCGGCCCAGGGCACGGGAGGGGAACCAGCCCCAAAGGATGCGTGGGACTCAGGTGGACAGAAGGCTGAGGAAGGAGTTGAGCACAGATCTGCTTGGGAAATGGTGGCAAATGCCTCTTTTGATACTTCTATCCTGCAGAAAAAGGGCAGCCCTCCACAGTCTTTTACTAAAGAGCCAGAGCTGACTGTCAGGGCTTGATTGTCATGTCCATCCAGGTAACCGTGGTGACTTGCTGGGGGTAGTGGGGTGGGAGGTCAAGGGAACCACTCACCGATCAGGTTGCCCTTGCTAAGGAACAAAAATGTTACAGAGTGCATTTTAAAGATCTAACTGGCTTTATTAAATGATTCATGAATCAGGCAGCATCCCGTCTAGCAAACAGAAAGGAGCTCCATCAAGATGCAGAAAAGCAAGAGTTTTTAAATGTAGAGAGGGAGCAGAAAAAAGGAAATTAATGGTGAAGAACTCAGTGTTTTAGGCAAGGTCGCCCTCCTAAAGGGAATGGAAGGGTCTATCAGTAAATCTCCTGGTGACCAGGAAGTTTCCACATTGACCAGTTAGAGGTCACATTCCTGAGGGGTTGAAACTGCAGTTAGGTAGGGTAGTGAGTCTTGGTTTACTGACTTGGGGCCTAACCTACGTGGCTCCATGATGCCCTGTGGTTTTAATACCGTGCATACTAATTCCACATTTACCTAATTTTCTTAGGTCCAACAAATATTAATTTGATATACTTGATCCCTTTAAACATTCCAAACACAAAATAAGGCATACTTGCAAATACAAAGTGCAAACTATTCCTAAGCCATCAAATATTTTCGATAAAGCCAATATTTATATGGCTAATACATTTAGTAACTCCAGTTCGCCTGAATTTTAAAACACCGTTTGAAAATACATGCATGCAAAATAGCACACTGCTTCCAGCAAGTGTTAATTTTTAGGAACAGCTTTTACCAAAAAATGTACATTTATGTTCTATAATTTTTAAGACTATGTTAACTTTTAGGAACATCTTTTACAAAAAATATACATTACTTTCTATAATATTTATTTTTTAAATATTTATTTATTTGAGAGAGAGAGAGTGCTTGAGCAGGGGGAGGGGCAGAGGGAGAGGGAGAAGCAGACTCCCCACTGAGCCAGGAGCCCAATGCAGGGCTCGATGCGGGGCTCGATCCCAGGACCCTGGGATCATGATCTGAGCCAAAGGCAGAGGCTTAACAGACTGAGCCACCCAGGTGCTCCATACTTTCCATAATATTTAAGAATACAAACTTAATCATGTCATCATAAGGAACCAGATTTTTATGGCAGACCACTTTGTTAAAATTTGGGACAGTCATGGACCCAGCAGGGATAATGAAAGAACTTTGAGACAGACAGTTGTTCAAGACCCGGGTATACTTTCCAGCACCAATACCTCAGCTGCTGCCTCCTCTCATGACCACATTTGTCTGTCATAACTACTGGTCTTTCTAAAGCCATGCTCTTCAGCTAGGACCTAACCAACAAGCTGTGCAAGCCACGGTATTTCCTAAAATGACTCATCCTTTTAAATTAGAGGTCATGTTTATTCTCAAATATTAGTTCACATTTGTATGACTATGGCATAACCTTATGTCTTTTAGACATAGCACATAATAATTGGGATAGAATTCTTTACATAGGCTGAGATTGTATCTCTCTTATTTTTTATAATGTCTCATTGGACATTTATTTTTTTTAGTCAGTTTATTGAAATCCGTCTTTAAAAGTTGCTCCCCTGGGAAGATCAGTGTATATGATGAAGGCAGCCAGGGAAACTCCCTAGGCCTGCTTCAGGCAGTAAAAAGATGAGAAGATGCAAAGAGTCAAGTACTTTGTCTAATGAGTTAAGAAGTGTTCACAGAGGAGGGCCAAATTTTAATAATATAGAAAAAGCTGGACTTCTGGTATCTGGACTCACAGGTTACAAACTTGGAAGTCATTACTCCCGTCCTCATAACAAGCAAAAAGATAAACTAAAATTCCATAGCTCTTAGATCCATCAGAAAATTGACATCACAGGGCAAATGGAAGACCCCAAAATTGGAGAGACAATGGACATGATAAGGAAACTCTGGGTCCTAAGATAGCCAATCGAGCCAGCGAGAGAGTCCCAGTCCTTGCCCTGGGGCTCTTCTGGGTTCCTCTCCCTGCCCCGCTTCGCGCACGCACCAAAAGTGCTAAGTTTGCAGAAGTAGAAGTGTGTAAATTACCCCTTTGTTTGTGCTCAGGGCTCAGACCTTTGGGAACCCCTCTCCTCCGAGCCCGCCAGTGTTAAATAAACCTCCTGTCCTCCAAGATCTCCAAGTGCCACTTGGTTCTTCTGTCGGGCGATCCAGTCCAGGTTCTGTAACATTTGGTTCCCTGACCGGGAAACCCAACTGCGCTGGCCCATTGTTGCCACCAGTTTGGGGGCAATGGCGGGGCGGTGACGGAATGAGGGGTCATAATGGAGAAGGCGCACCCTGCCTAATTTTCGGCAGTCTCCTGCCCCGGTCGCCTCCAGTGGCCCCACTCCGCTGTTCCCGCTGGACTCGAGGAAACTTGGCAGGTGAGGACCTGGTCCTGGTGACGGATTCTGGTAAGGCCTGGAGGCCCCAGGACCCAGACAGGCCCACCCCCATTGGGGTGGAAGGGGAGCCTGATCACCTACCAGAGACCTCTTAGAGGTCTCCCAGGTAGGGATTCCCAGGGAGGGAATGTAGTAACTTCCGGAGTGTGAACGTGTGAGTGACTGCAGTCCAACCTGGCTTGCTCAAGCGGACTGATTCTGTGACTCCATGGGTGGACACTCTTAAGGTCCCCAGAAGCCTACGGAGTCTGAGTGGGCCCCTCTGCAATTCCGTGGTGAATGGCATACAGTCTATGGTGGCATCAGAATAGTTTCTGATTGTAAGTCACAACGCTGAGACCACTTCGGCTAAGCCTCACCTAAGCTCCTTTGGGACACGGCCAGACGGGCATCTGATTGGTCTCCTCACCTCAGGAAGCACCCCCCCACCCCCCGGTCTGTCTCTGTGCCACCGCACACGGGGAAGGTCTGGCCAAATTGCCTAAGCCCAGTCATGTGTGAAATGCTTCAGAACACTTGGAGACAAAGCAGAGCAACCAAAATTGAGATCATGAGACAGGCCTGGGGGTCTGGAGTTTGCAGAGGTTGGAGGACCTGGGAGTCAAGTCGGCCTTCTCTAACAAGATGAGATCTCCAGCTGTTTAAGTTCTTTAGCTTCACAGAGCACCTTTCCCTCTTGTCTCTGGGTGGTAGGAGGTTGGGGCGAGCATCCCTCAGGGATGGGACAGGTCTCAGGTAGGGAGAGGCAGGGGACACTGGCTCTTCTGGAGAGGACTGGGGCAAGGAAGTCGGGAGAGGAACCCTACTAAAATGAAAACGGAGAAGAGGTCAGATCAAAAGCCAAGCTACCACACTGTTCAAAGGCAGATTCCGGTTGTCTGTCTGGGGTAGGGCTGACACTGTCAATTTAAACAAGATACCCCAGGCGATACAGATCCTGCTGGTCCCCTGGCCGCACTCTGAATAGCGAGGCTTAGACATTGTTTCCAAACCTCCTTTATAAGGGTCACCTGGGAGGACCTTGTTAAAAAGGCAACTATTTGGGCGATGGGGTCGACAGGTGATAGGTATTACGGAGGGCACGTGTTGTGATGAGCACTGGGTTTAATACTATCCGGCCTATGCAAACCCACTGAATCAAAATGGGTAGGGGCGCCTGGGTGGCTCAGTTGGTTAAGCGACTGCCTTCGGCTCAGGTCATGATCCTGGAGTCCTGGGATCGAGTCCCGCATCAGGCTCCCTGCTCAGCAGGGAGCCTGCTTCTCCCTCTGACCCTCCCCCCTCTCATGTACTCTCTCTCATTCTCGCTCTCTCAAATAAATAAATAAATCTTTAAAACAAAACAAAATAGGTGGGATGGGGGGAATATCTCAGAAGCTGTGTGTTTAAAAAGCAACCCCCGGGGGCACCTAAATGGCTCAGAAAAAACGGTCAGACTCAGGATACCGAGCCTCATGGAAGCCGATACCTTGGTTTTCCCCTCACCCAAGGGAAAAGAGAACTAGGGCCGGAGAGGAAAAGGATCATCATCTCCCTGCCACAGCCCCAGCCAAAAAGGGGCCTACGAGAATTCCTGGGGCTGCAGGATTCTGCTGCTTCTGGATCCCTGGGTTCTCAGCAATAGCAAGACCCCTTTATGATCTCTTAGGGGAACCAGATCAAGAACTCCCTGCTTGGACTGAAAAGGAAAAAATAACGCTCAGGGTCCTCACCCAGACTGTTGGACCCTGGCAATGGCCAGTTGCTTACCTGTCAAAGAAGCTGGACCCCGTGGCAGCGGGATGGCCGCCATGCCTCAGGGTGCTGGCAGCAACAGTCCTACTCATCAAGGAGGCAAACAAACTTACCCTGGGGCAAGAACCTAATGCACAGGGACACCGCTTCCTTTCCAACTCTCTGCTAGCACAATACCAAGGGCTTCTCTCTGAAAACCCGTGGGTCACCCTTGAAACAGTTCGCCTTTGCTACTGTACATATCCCTGGAGACGTCTACAAGGAAAGGGGCCTCCTAACCACAGCAGGAAAAACTCTCAAGAACAAGGAGAAGATACTGAGACTCCTCAAAGCCATCTGGCTTCCCAAGGAAGTAGCAGTCCTGTACTGTAAGGGACACCAGAAAGGAGATGACCCCATAGTGTGGGGAAATTGTCTGGCAGATGAGGCAGCCAAGACCACAGCCAGCGAGGACATGGACAGAGCCCCTTCCCTCACCATGGCCCTAACACCCCCGGAAGAAGTCCCTCTGCCCAGTTACACTAAAAAGGAAAAGGAATGGGCCATGGCTGAGGGGGCCGCCCTGACTGAAAAGGGACCGTGGATGATGCCAGATGGGCGCATCTTTGTTCCAACAGCAACTGGAGGGCATCTAGTCAAGGAACACCACCAACTCACTCATCTGGGAAAAACTGCATCAGAGGCCCTTCTCAAGAAGCACCACTACCTCAGTCAGCTGCCAGCACTATGCCGAGCAACAAGTGAACGATGCATAACGTGTGCTAAAAATAATGCTCGGTCTGCACCACGGCCCCTGCCAGGCGTCCAGAGGGTGGGAGCAACCCCCTTCGAAGATCTAGAGGTAGACGTCACAGATGTGCAGCCGAATAGGGGGTTCAGATATCTCCTAGTAATAGTATGCACATACTCTGGGTGGGTCGAAGCCTTCCCGACCAGGACAGAGCAAAGCCGGGAAGTACCTAAAGTTGTCTTGCGGGAGATCATGCCCCAGTTCAGCCTGCCATTAACAATCAATAGTGACAGTGGACCTGCATCTGTGGCAGACATTGTACAGGTCTTGACCAAATCTCTCAACATCACCTGGAGACTCCACACCGCTTACCAGCCCCAAAGTTCAGGGAAAGGGGTTTTCGGGAGACTATGGAGTCAGGATGAACCCCAGCAAGTTGAGAACCCTATGTGAATTGGAATGGCCTACCTTTGTCAGGTGGCCTTCAGAAGGGACATTGGATGTCCCAATGATTCATCGAGTATGGCGAGTCGTAACAGGAGAACCAGGACACCCTGACTAGTTTCTGTACATTGACTCCTGGCTAGGAATTGCTCAGATGCTTCCCCTCTGGGTGTGATTCGCTTGCAATAGGGACAGGCCAGGGTCTTAATCGCCTCATCCAAGTGACCTAAAGAAAATCAGCAAAAGCCCCAGTCTCCACAAATCCTAGCCGGAGATCCCAAGGACGACTCTGAGAAACCACAGGCCATGGCAGACCTCGTAGAATCCCTCTTCCAGACTCATCGGCCAACCTGGGAAGACTGCCAACAGTTACTCTGCACCCTGTTTAACACAGAAGAAAGGAGGAGAATAATGAAAGGTGCATGGCAATACCTGGAAGAGCACGCACCAGCGGGAGTCATCAACCCTGCTGCCTGGGCTAATACAGCTGCACCCGAAGAACGCCCAGCGTGGGACTTCACCACAACCGAGGGACAGGCCCATATCCGCCAGTACCAGGAGGCAGGGAATCTAGGCAGGAGCTAAGAAACCCATGAACATGACTAAGGTATCCTCGGTCACTCAACAACCAGGGGAGTCCCCCAGGGACCACTACGAAAGACTATGTGAAGCCTACAGGGTATACACTCCATTTGACCCCAAGGCACAGGAAAGCCAATAGATGGTAAACACCTCCTTTGTGGCTCAGGCTGCCCCAGACATCAGAAAAAAAAACTTCAGGAACTAAGGATTTTGCCAGGTTGAATATCACCCAACTAATAGAGCTTGCCAATAAGGTGTACATGAACAGGGAGGTCACAGCCGAATGGGAAGCCGACAAAAAGGTGAAAAAGAAAGACTCCTCGCCACTGCCCTGAAAGAAAAGCACAACACAAAGACGGGGAAACCCCAACCACCGAAAGGGGGGAAGCCCAGAACCCCCTTGGCAAGGGATCAATGTGCCTACTGTAAAGAGAAAGGGCATTGGAAAATGAATGTCCCAACCAGGGAAAGGCTCAAAAGCCCAGCCACTACAAGGAAGAACCCCCAAGAGGAGGACCCCATAAGCCTTGCAGGAATGGACTCAGAATGAGGGGGACCAGGCTCTTTCCTCCTTGTTCCCCATGAGCCCACGGTCAGAATGAAGGTAGGGGGCTAACCAGTGACTTTTATGGTTGATACTGGGGCCGAGCACTCTGTTGTCACCTCCCCAGTGGCCCCTTTCAGCAAAAGGACTGTGACCATCCTTGGGGCCACCGGGATGCAGGCGATACAATAGCCCTTTTGCCAGGCTCACCAGTGTGAACTTGGGGGCCACAAGGTCTGACATGAATTCCTTTATCTGCCTGATTGCCCCATCCTTCTCCTGGGCTGAGACATATTCTCCAAGTTTGGGGCTCCGATAACCTTTGAGCCCACTGGACACACTAACCTCCAATTGAACCCAAGGCAAGAGGAGACGGGGTCTCTGAACAGTAGAGCAAATGAATCGCACCCTCAAGGGAACCTTAGCAAAGTTTTGTCAGGAGACTAACTTCCATGGCCGGATCTGCTACCCCTAGCTCTCCTGCGTGCTCGCTGCATGCCCGGGACGTCAGGTTTATGGACAGCCTCTCCCGTGCTTGGGAAGCCTTCCAGGAAACTTGCATCAGGTTGGAGATAAAGGGATAAAGGAGCAGCTTCAGGCCCTGGGGGCCACCCTAAACACCTTTGAGAGGGCCCCAATCTCCTTAGGGTCTCAGGTACACTCCTTCCAGACAGGGGACTCAGTTTGGGTCAAAGATTGGAAGAAAGAAGAAAGCTCATCATTCAGATGAGGAGCCACACCAGTGGAGAGTCCAGCCAGACTTCATGAACCCAGTCCGGCTTCACCTTTGACGAGACCCCACTGACTGATGGACACCTGCTCACCGTGGTTCCTAGCTCTCATCAGTGTGATTTCCCTCATCTTGGGAGTCGGACTCTACACTGTTGCCCTTCCTGACTGGACTTTCCCCCAGAGGCTTCTACCTAAGGTCATAGATCCCACTTTTACTGGCCCTCTGCTGTCTACTCCTGAGCGCATTTCACCATGGTTTCCCTGGCCCCAGTCAGTCCTGGTCTTCTGCTACCTGGTGTGCTGTTGAGTTTATGATTAAGTCCGTGTTTGCCCCAAGCCTTACAGTCAACCCTGAGAGTCAAACAGAATGATGCCCTCTAAACTAAGTGTTTAAAGGGGCATCAAAGAGGGGAATGATAAGGGAAATCTGTGTCCTAAGATGGCCGACTGAGCCAGCAGGAGAGTCCCAGCCCCTGCCCCGGGGCTCTTCCGGGTTCTTCTCCCTGGCCCGCTTCGCGCACGTGCCAAAAGTGCCAAGTATGCAGATAAATTGCCCCCTTTGTTTGTGCTCAGGGATCAGACCTTTGGAGACCACTCTCCTCTGAGCCCACCGGCATTAAATAAACCTCCTATCCTCCAAGATCTCCGGGTGCTGCTTGTTTCTTCCATCGGGTGATCTAGTCCAGGTTCCGTAACAGACATAGAGAATCACGACATACCAGAAGCAGGAGAATAACATAGGCAGTGGACCGACTATTACCGAATGTTAAAGCTTACTGTAAAAGCCCCAGCAATCAAGATGGTATGGTAGTGGTGAACATAGACAAATCCATCAGTGGAACAGAGCAGACCCACACAAATATAGTTAACTTGTCTTTGACAAAAGAGCAAAGACAATCCAATGGAGAAAGAATAGTGTTTTCAACAAATCCACATGTGAAAAACGAATCTAGACTCAGACCTTACACGTTTCACAAAAATTAACTCAAAATGGATTGTAGACCTAACTGTAAGAAGTAAAACTATATAACCCTAGAAGATAACAGGTGAAAATCTAGATGACCTTGGGCACAGCGATCACTTTTTAGACACAACACTAAGTGCACAATCCATGTAAGAAAAAGAAAATCAATGTTAACCTTCATTAAAATTAAATTAAAAAAAAAATCTGCTCCGTGAAAGGCACCATAAAGAGAATGGGAAGACAAGCCACAGACAGGGAGAAAATATTTGCAAGACATATATCTAATCGGTGTCCAAAACAACAGACCCCCAAATGGGAAGAGAACCACACTAGAAGAAAAAAAATGGTGGAGTGACTTGAAAATAATTTAGTTTAGCCTTCTCAAAGAAATTAAGGAAGGACAAACATTTATGGAAGGAGAAGGAAAATAAGTAAGAAAGTCAGATGGGAGGAAGACTTTAAACTATTTGAATAAGAGAGAAAACCCAGCGTACCTGATTGGCTCAGTTGGGTAAGCGGTTAAGCGTCTGCCTTGGGCTCAGGTCATGATCCCAGGGTCCTGGCCCGCCTTGGGCTCCCTGCTCAGTGGGGAGCCTGCTTCTCCTTCTCTCCCTCTCCCCCCTGCCTGTGCTCTCTCTCCTCTCTCTCTCTCTCAAATGAATAAGTAAAAATCTTAAAAAGGTTAACATAATAATAAATAAATAAATATTAAATAAATAAAATAAAAAAATAAAAATTAAAAATAAACAGTTAATTTTTATTTAAATTAGTGATTGCTTTTAGAACCTACCTGATGTCTTTTTATCTGCCAAAGCCAATGACAAAAGAGTCTATTTTGATGACTTCCATGTAAAAGAGGTGTTAATCAGTGTAATTTTCCCAATAAAGATCATTTTGCCTTTATAGCTTTTTCTTTGGCACAGGTATCCCCTGCTTCTCAAAAGTTCACCTTACACCACTTCCCTCTTATGAAAGACCTTAGTCTTTCAACCAATTTCAACATTAGTACCTGTTTTCGTTAGCTGAAAGAAATTTGGAGAGGATTTTTGTTGTTGTTGCTTGCATTTAGGAGAAAAGGTGAAAAGCGCAGAGCATGGAGCCTGGTTTTCCAGCCAGCTCGCGGAGGTGGCGCCACCCAGCGCCTTCCCCGGGAACTGCATGCGCCACCATTTCACGGATGCAGGACCAACTTGGAGCTGCCAGGTCCCCGTCCCACGTCCGCGTCCCTCTGCCTGGGGGCTTTCTCTGTCTCTAGCATCCATCTCCACATCCAGCCTCCAGAGCTCCGATTTGGGTCTGTGAGCCTCTGGGTTTGAGCTCCAGCTATTTTGCGTCTCCCTTTGCAAGATGTGCCCCAAGCCTCCAAAAGCCTAAGAGAGGTGATTTTTTTTTTGCATCTGGGATGCTCAAAAATTGTTAAGTTGATTAGCCTAAGTTAATGGGAATTGCTTCTTCACTTTGGGCCATTAGGAAAGGTTTTGTAGGAAGGCTCTACTTTCAGATGGAGAGAAGACCCGTATTTGCACGTAATCCTTAAGGCACGTTTACAAACATGGGCACCTCACTGTTTCTATAACTGCTTTCAAGGTCAAGCCCGTTCCTTTTATGCATGGCTACACTGGAGGCTCTTCCTTCTCCCTGACCCTCCTTGGTGAGCCTTGCTTCTGCTCCACAGGGAAAGCTGAATCAGGCCAGTTCAGATTTCACCAGATAAATCCAGTGATTCCTTCACTTCAGGCTTCCTTTGGCGGCTCTCTTGTTCTGTTGGGAAGATCGGCAGTCCACGTGCTCTTTTGTGTTTCCGCGTGGGTCACTTCCGTGCTCCTGCAGAACCCATAGAAACATTTGCATCTTTCCCCAATTTTTATTTTGAAAGATGTCAAACTTACCAAAAATTTGAAAGCGCAGTACGATGAGCATGCATATGCTCCCACCACCATTCACCTATTGTTAACAGTTTGCTATATTTTCTTTCTCTCTCCATTCTTTTCCCCCTGCGGAAACTCTTGAAAATAAGTTAGAAACAGCACACTTTAGTTCGGCATGAATCTCCCAAGAGTGAGGGCATTCTCCAGTGCAACCACTATGCCATGATCATGCCCAAGAATACAGTAATATCACCTGGCATACAGCCCGCATTCCGATGTCTCCAGCGGGATCTCCGTTTGGATCCCCCTGGACTAGAATGAAAGGTGTCAAGTGAAAATGGCTTATTTGAGAGGTAATATGAAGACACCAGAAGAGGGGTGAGGAAGTGAGAGAGGGAGAGGAGGGACCCCAGAAAGGTAATCCCACTGGGAACTCTGGGAAGCATTATAGAGCCTCGAGCTCCTGAGCCCTTCCAAACGGTGAGCACCAGCAACTACCTGTTGTTGGAGGGCTGCTCGCAGGGGGCATTCGTGTCCTGGCACTTCCCGCCCATGGTCACAGGCTGCAGTGCCAGTGAGCAGAGAAAGCCCTCGGGCAGAGGGACGTGGACACGGCAGCTGCAGGTCGGTCCCGTATCCCAAACTTCCCAGCCTGAGGAAATGGGGAAAACTTTTCCCTTCTTCCTTCCTGGGTTCTTTGGCTGGTCTAATAATTAAATTGACCTGAGATGGATTATCAGGAGAAAAACAAACTTAGTTTCATACGTACAGGTGCTCCTAGAAATATGGGACTCAAGGAAGTAACCAAAGCAGGCAGCTTTTATACCTTTTAGACAAGAAAACAATAAATTTTGAAGAATTAACAAGACAAAGGAGTTTGGGCTTGGGCTAGCAAATTACTGAAAATGTCCCCATGTCTGTTTCTACAACAGGCTCAGCCCTGAATTTCTTATCTCTGGTGGGAAGGATGCCCCCTGGAGGGTACCCTTGACATGTGGAATTTATTTCCTGCAGGGGGACAGAGGAGGGACAGAGTGTTCTTGCACAGGCCATTTCTTTATATATATATATATTTTTTATTATGTTAATCACCATACATTACATCATTAGTTTTGATGTAGTGTTCCATGGCATAGACCATTTGTTAAGTGATTTTAATTCAAAGTAATCAATTTACGAAAGTGGCATATTTTGGGGTGGACTGCCTCAAACCCATCATGTTCACATTTGAAGGCACTCAGTCGACAGTCACCTGGTTTCCAGAGGGTGGTTCCCTGCTGTGGCACATGACCTCTGCCACCAGGGCTTGAACAATTAAATAATACCACATTTTGGCATTATGCGGACAGTATTCTGTGTGTGTGTGAGGCCCTGCTGTAGAACAGACTTTCCATGGGGAAGAGACCCTTCACATGGGCAGATCGACCCAGGCCCTGAGGCTCCTTGGTCGAATAGCTCTAACTTCAGGTAGGACCAGACTGTAGGAGGATGACTTCTCCATCTTAGCCCCTTGCCTGAGGCCATGAGGGGGGTGGAGGTACCCCTCAGCTTACCCCCCTTGGCAGAATGGGGAGCCCCCTGGGACAATGGCAGTGGTAGCATTTTGCAGAATGGAGCTGATGGAGAGGGGTGGGCTGCCACCCCCCTCACGCGCAGCCTGACCTGGGGTGATCCAAGGGGCTCTGGGCAGTTGGGAGGGTTGGCTCTTCCAAGATGCCCCAAGGAGAGGCCAACCCCAGGTCCCTGGTTTTACTTACCCAGGGTGGCCGCTGACAGGCTTGTGACACGGTCTGGAAAATGGAAAGAAGCATCATTTTTATCATGAGGGGAACTGCTTTGAGGAGCCACATTTGGCAGGTGCCGATGGATTTTCTCCTCCCGTCTGGGTCACCCATGTCCCAGCTCACACCCAGGTGTGCACACCAGTGCCTCCACTTAATGCCACGGCACGCGATCCATCAAAAATTCCAACGGCCGCATTGGCTTGCCGCAAGTCCCAGGGTCACCGATGGGGCCACCCCAACACTGTTTTGCCTCCGCTGCTGGCCATCTGGGCTCACGGGACTTCCAGCCATAGTGGTATCCCGCCTCTGCCCTTGGGACCATCCTGGGTGAAACAGCTGTTGATAACTGTCTTCTTTGTAAGATAAGTGAACACGGGAACTCCCTTGGTGCGGAGCTGTTCCCCGATCCCCCACAGCTGGGCACCTTACTCCCGATGGCACGTCTGTCGTTATCGGTCCACTGCCCCTCTCCAGTACCCTGCCCTATGCTCTTACCGCGGGGGACACACACCCCAGGCTAATGCACGCCAGTGCGGACCCCATACCACAGGCCTCAATCTACGTTGCTAACATGTGGTGCCCCAGATATTACAGACTCTGTTCAAGGTTCCTGTTCACTTCGCGCCCATATGAGCATGGGAGGGAGAACATAGCATATGGTGGATTTTTCAGGGGCCCACGGCTTTCAAGGCGCAGGTAAAGGCCTCCTTAAAGGATTGCTATTTATTTAAGTTATAATCAGGCAAATGGCCCCCCCACCAAAGTGCATGAATGGGTCTCTCCTGCCTCAGGCCATGGTTCTATTAAGTTCTGGACTGGTAGGTCTTAAAAGACTATAAGCTGCCACGGGTACCCCCCTGTTAATTTCCAAGGGAGACATAAAAGGATTCCATGTCTATGGAGATTCTATTTTTCTATTTACCTCCTCACCCACCATGTAGCCCTCTGTCCCACCCAGGCTCCCACTGTTTGCTCCCATGCCCCCCAGAGGACAGTCCCCGCTAGACACTGTCCGTGTCTGTGCTCTCCCGCCTACTGTCCTCCTCCCTCCACTGCTGACTATCAGGTACTTCCCTTAACGTCACCCTCTCTCACAAATCACCGCGGAGACTGGCTGACCAGGTTGTGCTGTGGAACTCAAGCCTCCCTTCGCCCCTCCATCCCACCATATTGTGACGCCCTTTCTCATGGACCCGCTGCCACTCACTGGCTCCCTCCTCACTCTGGGATCTCCACCCCCACCCTGCCCGCATCCTTCTGCCAACAGCAGGCGCGCGCCTCATCTAGCTCAGGATGGTTCATCCAGCGCAGGTAGATTCCTCGGGAAGGGGCATTGCCTGTTCCAAAGAGGATGGCATGGCAGCCCAAACTTGCAGAGGTCAAAGGGCAAATGTCTGAGACTTTAATCTCTCGCACGACGGAGACACCCCAAGCCTCTTAAATCAAGGACAAGGCTCATTCGTTAAAATGGTGTAGCTCTTGACTTCGCCCCCGGCGAAGTGTTTGCAAAATTGTTGGAACCTCCTATTACACGTATGGGAAGGACATGGGTCGAGTCACCCCACGACTGACTTGCTGTACCTAAAGCAATTTTCACTGGCTTCATTCTGCATCACTCCAGGCTCCGAACGTTTCCCAGGATGTCGTGGATTTATTTTCATACTCGCCAAGTGGGCCACCTGGCTCTGCGATGTGCATCAGGGGGTCATAATTACTATCCTGAGAAGAGACCCATGCTGTGATTTTCTTAAATGCTATGGATGAATGGCGACCAGATCTCATACTCTACAGGTGTCTTGCATTTCCGAGGTCTCAACTACCGAAATCTCCCTGGTGATCTCCACGCATTCCCTGAGTATACCTAATGTCAACAGTGGTGCTAAAGCATGATGGGGCCAACTGCATTAAACACACTTTATTCTATTTTATTATTATCCTTTTAAAAGTAATCTCTACACCCGACGTGGGGCTCAAACTCATGGCCCCGACATCAGGAGTCACATGCTACACCAACTGAGCCTGCCCGGCACCCCAAACATACTTTAAATTTTGGTAAGCTGATAATTTAACACCCACACAATAGGAATTAGGTGCTCCTCAGTAAACCTGGGCTCATCCAAAAGCATGTCGAGGCTCTAAATAGCTCCAGGCCACATGCTCTACTAGTCATAGTGAACACAGGACCACGTTCAGGGGAGCCAGCCAATCCCAAGCCTGCTCACCTGCCTCGCCTGATCCTTTCCAGAAAGCCACAATATAGGCTGTCTGTGCCCACCGCTCCGCTCTTAGAGTGGTTTCAGCCCCAGTGCTTCTTCCGAGTGCCCCGAGCGGCAGGTTGTGTGCTCTTCCTCCACTGTGAGTATGGAAAGACCTTTAAACTCTCGGGCTCTCTCTCCCCATCTGTGGTCTGCGTCTTTGATTTCAGTTTCAGTCATTGTTGCTGGGCTGCTTTTCAAATGCAGTTTCCAATACCTCGCTGCAACAGTTGAGATCACTCTCTTCTCGCTCCTACCCATGATGGATAGCCTGAGGCATTTACATTTTTTGCTACTCAGGTGGCTTTAAGCTGACATCTCTCGGAACTTGAATTAGCTTTTCCCTAACTACTAGCGAAGCATAACGTCCTTTATCTCTGTGGACGTTGGGCTTACTCTTCTGTGCAATGCATTCTTCTCAACATGTCTGAAAACTATTTGTCTTTTTCTGGTCAATTTCTAAGAGCTCTCGGAGGCTATAAATATCAGCTCCCTTTCATCCAGTTGATAAATATTTTCCAAATTTATCGTTTGCCTATTAACTCTGATAAAAGTGAACTTTACCATGCAAAGTTTTAATGTGTATATGTTCAACTACGTTAATTTCTTCTTTCATAGCATTTGATTTTCTGGTCTTCTTTCATAGCATTTGATTTTCTGTTAAGAAGACTTAACAAAGTCTTCTCACGCACAAGACTGTGCCCTGGAGTTTCTTGTAAGTATTTTTCTTCTCCCTTTTTATACTTCATATTGTTTATGTATCTAGAATTATTTACACATATGGTGTAAGAAGGGAAATCCAATCCTATTTTCTTTGAGGTGGATAGGTGTTTATTCCAGTATCATGTGTTAAATAATTCATTACTCTCCTCTGGATTATACCCCCCTGTTAATCATATCTTAAATTCTCATATAAATAAAACCTAATTCTGAATTTTCTACTCTGCTCCACGAGAAGTTTTATGTAACCTTATACCAATACAATTTTTTTACTTTTTATTTATTTAAAATCAGTTTAATTAACACAACCTGTATTATTAATTTCAGAGGTAGAGGTCAGTGATTCATCAGTTGCATAGAACACCCAGTGCTCATCACATCACGTGCCCTCAATGCCCATCACCCAGTTACCCCATCCCCCACCCCCCTCCCCTCCAGCAACCCTCAGTTTTTTCCCTAGAGTTAAGGGTCTCTTATGATTTGTCTCCCTCTCTGATTTCGTCTTATTTAATTTTCCTTCCTATACTCTATGTTCATCTGTTTTGTTTCTTAAATTCCACATATGAGTGAAACCATATGATAATTATCTTTCTCTGATTGACTGATTTTCTCTGATTTTGCTTAGCATAATACCCTCTAGTTCCATCCACACTGTTGCAAATGGCAAGATTTCATTCTTTTTGATGGATGAGTACAATATGATTATTTAGGTAATTGTGGCTTTGTAATAAGTTGTGAGGTCCAGTCAAGAAAGTGTCCATCACTGATACTTTCTATGAATTTTCTTTTCAGGAATTTTCTCTCTGGCATTAATTTTTTTTTACATACACCAGAAAAATTTGTATATGATTTTAAAAATTGGACTTTTTGGGGAATTTGAATTATAATTGCTTGGGTATATGCATTATTTATGGGAATTTAAATTTTAATAAACTGTCCAAAAATTTGCATACATTTTCACTTGTTCAGATATTATTTTACGCCTTCAAAGATGTTTTCCATAGAAGTTCCATCACTCTTGTTAAATTTAGTCCTAAGTATTTTGAGGTTGTTATGATTAGAATGCAGGTGATATTTTGCTCATTTCCATTTTGTGGTGCTTTGGTGCAAGTTTTGTGTATTTGTCTTGTACCCAGTCAATGACAGAAGTCTCTAGGTGTATTCTAGTATATTCTTTTCTTTTGTATTATATTTGCATCCTCTAGGACAATTATACTATAGTTAGTGATTTCTAAAGTATGTCTATTTTCACAGTATGACACCTTTTTTATTATCAGAGTTTAGTTAAATGACTGTAGCATTTTGTAGTACAGAAAATAACTGGTTTTTGGAAAATTCACACTACTTCTTTTAAAATAACTTATGTATACATTTCTAGTTTATTGATGTAATTGATAGGTAACCTTGTGTAAATTCAAGGCAGTGTGATGATTCGATATACATATGTGTTGCAAAATGATTGCTACGGTAAGGTTATTTACTACATCTACCACCTCACACAGTTACTTTTGGGGGAGGGGTTGTGAGACCTTTTAAGATTTACTATCTTGGGGTGCCTGGGTGGCTCAGTTGGTTAAGCGACTGCCTTCAGCTCAGGTCATGATCCTGGAGTCCCGGGATCGAGTCCCGCATCGGGCTCCCTGCTCGGCGGGGAGTCTGCTTCTCCCTCTTCCTCTCCCCCCTCTTGTGCTCTTTCTCTCTCTCACTCTCTCTCTCAAATAAATAAATAAAATCTTTAAAAAAATAAAATAAAATAAAATTTACTATCTTGGCAATTTTCAAGTATACAATACAGTATGATTAACTAGAGTCACCATGCTGTTTTGATCCCCAGAACTTATTTACTCGACAAAATAAAGTTTGTGCCCTTTGACCACATTTACCCATTGTCCCCCACATAGCTCTAGCCTGGCAACCACCAATCTACTCTCTGCTTCTGTAAGTTCGGTGTTTTTAAGAGTCTACATACTATATTGGAAATTAAACTGAGGAAATTTTAAATATTTATGTGTTGTGTCAATAAAAAAATAATAAGCCTATGACATATTAACGTGAAAAGTACATTTTATGAAAAATAAAAATATTTTCCAAAACAAAAACCCATTAGGGACAAGAGTGATACTGTTTGATATTTTTGAAAATCGAATGAGTAGCCAAAGAGAAGACAACTGGAATATCAAATCTGCTTCTGCATTCCATCTGGTACAACATCCCACGCTGTGTAAACCTCTGCAAAACTCCACTGTATACATATGAGATAGTGAGGATGAAAAAGGAAAACAGTATTTTGGTATCATGAAGATAGTCTTTTTCTTATGCCTCAAAAAGGGATTTTAGGGGCCTCCGTGGGGCCTGCGACTACACTTTGAGAACCATTGTTTTGAAGTTCAGATGAAGCCAACTTCCTTGGGTCCTTGGCCACCAGAGCTCTTCAATATTTGAAATTAGCAGGTATGTTATAGTGAATATAAATAATGTGAGAAAAGGAAAGAAAAGTGGTGGGAAAAGGCTACACAGTGCTTGATGTCCATTACCATGAGGATAAGAAAGTCTGCACCAGTGACATAGGGCAGGGTTCATGAGAGAGCCTTGTTCTGACACAGTCGGTGGTTGAGATTGAACCAGCTATCCTGGTGTGATGCCTTGCCTTAAGAGTCTGGATTAAGAATGTGAATGTAAATTAAGATAATTGTGATCTTGGATTTTGCATAGATTATGGAAGGGACCAATTGGAAAAATCCCAAGGAAGAATGTCCTTGTGTTCTTAAAACCCTTAGCCTGGGACCCATTGCTTTAGCCATGGGGAAGTACATAATTGGTTTATCTGGAATGAGTTGCTCACCTCATAACCAATAATTGTGTCTAAAGACGCAGGCTCTGTATACTCCAACTCTGTAAATTGAAACTCCTTATGACAGAGCAGGTCACGTTTCTCTTACGGAATCCATACGTACAAGGAATTACCTTGCTCTCCAAACACATTTCTTTGCAGTCGGAAAACCACAAGGATGGGAGCAGCAGTTGCTCAAAGATAGGGAACCAGAGGGACACCTAGGTGGCTCAGTCGGTTAAGTGTCTGCCTTCAGCTCAGGTCATGATCTCAGGGTCCTGGGATCGAGTTCCGCATCGGGCTCCCTGCTCAGCGGGGAGTCTGCTTGTCCCTCTGCTGCTCCCCCTGCTTGTGCGCGCGCGCGCTCTCTCTCTGACAGATAAATAAATAAAAACCTAAAAAAAAAAAAAAAAGATAGGGAACCAGAATGCATGAAGGAAAGTTATGGTGCTATTCCAGGCAGTTGTGACAAAAGTTACAAAGATGCCAAGTGTTAGGTTAAGTCTCCCCTTGCCAGAGAATCATTTCTGCCGGTTGGTTAGAGTATGTCTAAAGCTCTTTTATGACTGGAGAGGAATAGCATCTACAATGAATTGTCCTTAGTTTCATGCTAAGTAGATTAAGCTTACTCTACCAATCAAGACATGGGAACTGATTTTTATCGAGTATCTAAAAGTTGGTTACATTTTGGAAAAATCATCTCTGAAACAGTTTGCATTGAAATCACAAATTTAACATCACTGATGAGACAAACTGCAGAAAAAAACATGCAAAAGCAATGATTGTAAAAATGTTATTACTAGACCAACACCTAGATTTCCTTCAAAAAAGTTTGGAGCTCTGGAGTGTATCTGAAAGCTTGCCACATTCAGGGGAAAGCTTGGCCGGTGAATCGAGCTAATGTTGGTCGATTAGAGCCCTCAGAGTGGTAGTTCCTAGAATCCCCAACCCCCCTGGCCTGCGGCAGGTAGCTGTGAGGATGGAAATGAGAGGTCTGGAAGGGTTTGTTGGATCCAGGGTGGTCAGTATCAATGTTCTGTGTTTCGATGGTAGGTTGCTGCTTCCGTCTGCTGCCTGCAAATACAGAGGCTCTTGCCATTGTTTTATACCCCAAAGGGTATAAATCTTAATGTGGATTCCAGGAGATTTCAAGGAGCCATCTCTGCTTTTGGAGGCATTCAAAAACACTGTTTTCTAGGGCATGAGTTTGTGGGAGGGGCTAGCATCATTCAGTTCATTTTGTACTTAGCCACACAAAAGGGATGCTGAGGCAGTGACATCATCAGTAGTTTAGCTAAACTCCCAGCAAAGCCATACATTAAAAACCCACAGCTGACATCCTACTCAATGTTGGAAGGCTGAAAGCATTCCTCCTGAGATCAGGAGCAAGATAGGACACCCATTCCCACCACCGCTATTCAACATTATACTGGACCCTCTAGCCAGAGCCATGAGACAAGCAACAGAAACAAAGGGCATCCAAATTGGAAAGGATGAGGGAAAACTATTCTCAATCACAGATGACTTGACCTTACGTACAGCAAATCCCAAAGGGCTCATAAGGAAACTCCTAGAGCTAATAAACGAGCTCAGCAAACTTACAAGGAGCAAGGCGAACACACAGAGATCAGTTGTGCTTCTACACATCGGTAGTGAACTCTCCCAAAGGAGATTTTTTGAAAGGTTCAGAGTTTTTGTTGGGGATGACAAGAATGTCCTGTGTCGTTAGTGGTGATGGTTGTACAACACTGTGTATCTATTTAGTGCCATCGGACTGTGTAGTTATGCATGGTCAAGAGGACATTGTTATGCAGATTTTGTCACAGTTAAGACATAATCTATAGAAAGATAATCATAGATATCGTAATGTCTACTAATTATATGGAGCAGAGATCCACAAAGTGAGCACGGCTCACTGCACGTATAGCCCCCAAGCTAAAAATGACTTAGACATTTTTTTTAATGGCTGAAAAACCCAAAGGATGAATAATATTTCAGGACACTTGAAAATTATGGGAATTCCAACTTTCAGTATTCAGAAGTAAAATGTTTTGGAACCAAACAATTAGCGGGATTTGGATGATTGATTTATCCTTAGTTAGGGCCCTGATATGGTTGCCTCTCCTCAGGTGATTCAAATCCAAGCCACTGATCACCGAAATGACCTCTTTTTTTTATGGTAAACCTTTACTTTCTACACACTTTAGAAAGTGCCCATGCCTTTGCCTTCCTTATAGGTTTTAGTATTTTTGCACCCTGGTGTCTCATGAATGGACTTGCCTTTTAGAGGTTCCATTTACTAGTGTTATGGGATCCACAGGATTTATTCTCCTCTCTTCCACACTGTGAAGCTCTTTCTGTACTTGAGCATCGGACCACTGACTCGTCACTTGTGTGGCCACTGGTGGATCCATTGTTCCTGTACTTGGCACACTTCCTGTCCATACACCTGCCACCATCCTTCCCACCTGGCGCCCTTTCAGAGCTGCTGGGCTTGCCTCAATGTCCCGCTTGCACAAATAGACACATTCAGAGCTCTACTCTATCACCTGCCATGGATATAAAAGAAGAAAAAATAGTCACGTCCATTCACCTTCCCTCACTTATTAAAACCGGTGACAAACTCAACATATTTTATTTGTGTTCATCCTGCTTTTATATTTCAACCGCCTTTTCCTAACCTTTATATTAATTTTCTGTTTTGCACTGTAATTATGAACTCGTAGCTTTTCATAGAATCAACTTCTTCCAAATAACGATGTTAATGTTATTTTCATTTCAAATTGTCACAGGTGTCTGGCAGGATTCCTTCCTTGGATGCCTTGTTTTAGCAGCCTTGTTGCTGGCTTGATTTCTGGCAACAACATGATATTCAGGTCTGTCCTGAATTTTCCTGATGCAAGACACAAATAGC
Source organism: Mirounga angustirostris (assembly GCF_029215605.1). Lineage (NCBI taxonomy): Eukaryota > Metazoa > Chordata > Mammalia > Carnivora > Phocidae > Mirounga > Mirounga angustirostris. Next base: position 134,964,377 of record NW_026991713.1, read on the forward strand.
TACTCTCTAAGAAGACAGATTTCTTTTCGGAGGAAACAGAGCTAGGGAGTAAACTCTGGTCACTGGTATCACACAAGAGAATTGGGGGTAGGTAGAGATGCTACTAGGTCCTGTTTGCCTCCCTTAGGAGAGACAGAGCCGGAAATAGTATCTTAAACATAATTTTAGAAGTATGAGCTCACATCATGTTTCCGATTAAATATATTTCTTAAAGGGTGAGGTATTGTCAACCACTAATATCTTATACTATGTTGACAGTTACTTTATTAAAGGAGTTGGTTAGAGGAAATTAAAATAAAATGGAGAAACCAGGCAAATAGAAACAGGTTTGAGATGGTTGAGAATCAGTACTGAGGGGGAATTGCATATACCGATTCAAGGTGGTAGTGCGTATCAAAGTCCAGAAAATACCAACAAGTGTTTCATAATTAAACAATCCCTGGTATGAACTATGCAACCCAAGGAGAAGGTGCCAGTCACTGAGCTGGCTTTGGGCAAGCTCAAAGGTCTTGGAAGAATTTCTAAACTCAGTAAAGGCAGAGACGGAGCAGTTCTAGTTAGAGGGGCCAAGACAAGACATCAAAGGGAAAGGACAGGAGACGTCTGAGCAGAGGAGGCCAGGAGGGAGCAGGTTGAGAAGGCATTTGGGGACTCTAAATCTGGGCAGGCTGAACACCTGCTGGTAAGTTCATTGTGACCAATTATGCAATAAAATCTACAAACCCAGGGATTTTTTAAAATAAATTTTAATCTGTTTCTTCAAAATTAATACATTTTCATTTAGGGATCTGAAAAATTGGCTACTCCAGAACAGAGACCAAAATCACAAGGAAATAATAAATATCACAGTAATTGTCAACATTCTGGAGTTTCATACCCCATGTACGCATTGTTTATGTAGTGTAATCTTACTTTCTTCACCATCTTTGTAGCTGATCTTTTCATGGAATACAACAATTTAAACAGACTTATGAAAATGGTATTTCATTTTTAATGCATATTTTATTTCCCCCCCACATCTTTTTAATATTTATAATGCATACTTTTTTTATTGAGATATAATTGAGGTATACCGTTATGTGTTTCAGATATACAGCGTGATGATTTGATATTTGGATAGATAGTGGAATAATGCCCACAGTACGTCTAGTTAGCATACATTTCATGCACGTCTCCTTTGTGTAAGCAAGGTGGAATAGACTTACTGGGAGTCTAACGCCTTTTTGAGAGGAGAGGAGAAGGAGATGCTTTAATGCACCTGATTTAAGCACGAGAGGGAAGGAAAAGATTAACAGAGTCAGAATCCAGAAATTAACCTAATAGCGTTAGTCAGCCTCTTGTAATGAGACCTGCTCTATTTATTAAGGATAACACATGCTAGAAAAGGAGTGTGACAGCCCAATAGTCTGTTCAGAAATTTTTCAATGAGGTATCACAATACTGTCACAGGGTCAATGAGCTAGGAATTTTCATGCTCTGTCGATCAGAGTGTAAACACTGATAGGGCAGAGCCTTTTGAGAAATTGGTTTGGAAACATCAGATAAGAGCTTCAGAATATATATATTTAATAATTTTCCATAGCATCATAAAATCTGAATAAACATCATTATAATTTCTTTTTTCAAAACTGTTCAGGTAGTCTGTGTACTTTCTATTGCTACATATCATGAAGCAGATAATGCCTGGATTTCAGTTGCTCTTTTATTTATTTTTTATTTTTATTTTCCTAAAGATTTTATTTATTTGAGTGAGAGAGAGAGCACAACCAGGGGGAGGGGCAGAAGCAGACTCCCCACTGAGTAGGCAGCCAGACATGGGGCTCGATCCCAGGACCCCAAGATCATGACCTGAGCCAAAGGCAGACACTTTACCTACTGAGCCACCCAGGCACCCCTCAACTGCTCTCTTAATTTATCAGTTCAAACTTAGAAATGGAGGAAGGCCCAGAGTTAGAGCTTCATTAAATAGTTTAAAAACAAAATTAATCAAAGATTAATCATTCTAAGACCATGTTAGAATAATACAAATGTATTGGGGTTGTCAAATTCAACTCAAAATGGATTAAAGACTTAAATGTAAGACCTAGAACTTTAAAACTCTGGAGGAGGGCGCCTGGGTGGCTCAGTTGGTTAAGCGACTGCCTTCGGCTCAGGTCATGATCCTGGAGTCCCGGGATAGAGTCCCACATCGGGCCCCCTGCTCAGCAGGGGGTCTGCTTCTCCCTCTGACCCTCTTCCCTCTCATGCTTTCTGTCTCTCATTCTCTCTCTCTCAAATAAATAAATAAATAAAAACTTAAAAAAAAATAAAATAAAACTCTGGAGGAAAACATAGGAGAAAATCTTAATGACATTAATCGTGATTTCGTACCAGAAGTACAAGCAACAAAACGAAAATAAACAAGTGGGACTTCATCAAACCAAAAAGCTTGAAAACAGCAAAGGAAACCATCAACAGAGAGAAAAGGCATTCTTTGAAATGGAAGAATTTGGCATTTGCAAACCATGTATTTGATAAGAAGTTCCTTTCCAAAATATATAAGGAACTCCCACAACTTGTTAGTAAAGGAAACTAATAACCAATTCAAAAATGGGCAAGGACTGAAGTGACATTTCTTCAAAGAAGATATGCAAATAGCCAAGAGGTACATGAAAATATGCTCCACGTCACTCATCATCAGGGAGATGCAGATCAAAAACACAATATCACTTCATACCTGTCAGGATGGCTACTAACAAAAAACAGTGGGTAGCAAGTATCGGAGAAGATGTGGAGAAACTGGAATTCTCAAGAATTGGAATGTCAACGTTGCAGCCATTTTGGAAAACACTTGGCAGTTACACAGAACGTTAAACCTGGGTTTGCTCTATGACTCAGTGATTCCAGGCTTATGTATAGACTCAAGAGAATTGAAAATGTATGTCCACACAAAAACATGTGCATGGATGTTTACTTAAGCATTATTCCCAGTAGGCAAAAAGCTGAAAAAACCAAATGTTTGTCAGCTGATGAATGGATAAAAAGCATGTGGTACATCTGTACAAAGGGATGTTAGCCATTAAAAGGAGTGAAGTACTATTACACGCTACGACGTGGATTGGCCTTGAAAACATTATGCTAAGTGAAAGCAAGCAGTCACAAAATGCCACAGAGTGTATGAATGCATTTATATAAAATTCCAGAATAGGCAAATCCAAAGAGACAGAAAGTGGTTGCCAGGGGTCGAAGGGAGAGAGGAATGGGGAGTTGTTTCTATGAGTATGGGGTTATGAAATGCTCTAAAATTGTACATGGATAACAACTCCATGAATATACTAAAAACTGCTGACTTGGGTAATTTAAAGGGGGTGATTTTATGGTATCTGACTTATATCTCATTAAAGCTGTTAAAAAAAATAGCAATTATATTATTTTCTCCCCTCAGCAGATTTCTTTTCATAAAAAGCCAGAAGAGTGCAAAGAGATGAACCAAATGAAAGCTTGCTCTATAAAGCTGAATGATGGACACCTCATGCCTATGCTGGGATTTGGCACCTCTGCTCCTAGTGAGGTAGTCGTAATGACATTGGAGATGGAGAGTAGCAGACATGGGTCCTTATCAGAATCAGAATTTAGGAAATGCAAGAAGGCCTCATTTTCTCCATTTGTAAGCTGCTTCTCTCCAGGTTAGGTTGTTTTCTGCATTAGGTCAATGCTTTTCAAATTTTAATAGGCATACAAACACTGGAGGATCTTGTTAAAAATGCAGATTTGGGGGCTGCACCCACAAAGGTTCTGAATGAGTAGATCTGGGAATAGGGCTTAAAAATCCACATTTCTAATGAGCTAGCCAGTGACTCTGATGCTGTTTATCCAAGGATCACACTTGGAGTGGTGCTCTATCAAGGGACATGGAAGTGTGTCATCTATCAGCAGTCCAGGCATGGGCAACGCTGTTTCTGTTCCTTGCACCTGCTGTCCAGTTGTAGCCATTCAAAGTCTGTTGGAATCAGTAAAACCCAGGAGTCAGGGACTTCGCAGCAACCTTGCTTGTCATGAAGTTTCTCTGTAACGCCCAGGGTCCAAGAGCTCTCTGTCCACCCACGCTCGTAGAATATCTAGAGAAATCTCAGACGCTGAAGGATCTGGAGAGAGGCAAGATTCACGTAGAGAGAATGTTGGTGATCTGGAGTGGAAATATTCTCTTAGAGGCCCAGTTGTTAAGACTGTGCCACGGGGAGAGCCACATGGCCCTTGGACATTCTCTCTCTGCTTGGAAAACTGAACTCCATGCATGTTTCTTGTTTGAACATCGCGAATTTACAAGAGCACATCTTCAGTGGTTCTTGGCAGAGGAGCTTATAACTATTTAGAGCAAGTTGTAGGGCTCGTTCCCCAGCATGAGAGTCACATGGGATGTCATGCTGAGGACTCAGCAAGGACGCTAGCACAGAGTGTTCCTTTTCCTCGGACGTGGCTTTTAAGTCTGTATCATTGGGAGTTACAAATGAAAAAATAACCCTGGGAGACATTTTAAGTGAGGGAGAGGAGGGGCACAGAGAGAGAAAATTATGGATAACTTTAAAAGTCCAGCCTGGTAAGCCAGCAGAACAGTAGGCAGCTAAGAAAAATAACCAAGTTGTCTATTGATTATAGGAGAAAGTATCACCTACAGACACCAACTTAGTAATAACCGCCACCATAACAACAAACTTAATGACAAGCTATTTTTGCGTAAAAGAATAGTTTATTTTCTTTTACCTCTTTGTCCTTCCTCAAATGTTGTTTGAAGTGTTTCTCCAAGTTGACATAGGTAAATCATTAATTTATTCTGTGTAAAGTTATACCTTCATTGCACTGATAGATAATTTTGAGCCTTAGACTTCTGAATTGCAATCAGTGTAATAATCTCTTACCAGTGAATTAACTTGGGACTGTAAATCTATAGACTGTATAAAACCACAGATCATGTAAACCCAGAGGCAGAGGGTTAAGCCAGTGACGAGTGGGGCCAGCTCATGGGCTCACAAGATCCGATGGTGAGCACCTTTTCCTAATATTCATAGCTTGAAGTTAGCGGTGGTGGGAGTATTTATACCATAGAAACTGGCAAATATTCTAAATCAGGACTTCTTTTCTTCAGAGAGTCTGTTGTTAAACATTTACCACTAAGGTTATAAGTCAACATTTAGCTCTGTCACCTCTAGCTCTCAGCCCTTAGAAAAACAATAGGTCCTGCTGAATAGCTCTGCTTGTGGAACTGGCATTCCTGAATCCAGTAGGTCCTTGTCTTTTTATGGTCTTCTAGGTTGCGAAGAGTAATGTAGAAGAGGCTGTCAAGACAGCAATCAATGTAGGCTACCGCCATATTGACTCAGCTTATTTGTATCTAAATGAAGAAGAGATTGGGAGGGCCATCCGGAAGAAGATTGCCGATGGCATGGTGAAGAGAGAGGACATATTCTACACTTCGAAGGTTCTGTGTATAGTTTCCTATGTATCTGTGAATAATAGACATGTTGGGTCTCTTTCCTCTGAAGTAGGAAAATTGAACTGCTCCAAGGATGAAATTAATATTTGTAAAAATACTTATGTATTTTGTTAACTTTTTAAAAAAGATGTACTTATTTATTTTAGAGAGAGAGTGTGTGCATGTGCACCAGCAGGGGAAGGGGTAGAGGGAGAGAGAATCTCAAGCAGGCTCCCCACTGAACATGGAGGCTACGTGGGGCTTGATCTCATGACCTGAGATCTTGAGCTGAGCCTAAATCAAGACTTGGATGCTTAACTGAGTGAGCCACCCAGGCGCCTATATATATATATATATATATATATATATATATATATATATATATATATATTATACTTTTGAGCATTTTCTCCTACTATTCCTCATATCCATGGATATCATATCTGAAACAAATAAAAGAACTTATATATTTAAGTCAGACTAGAAAGAGAATCCAAGAGGCATTTTTCCAGTAGTGTTCATTGAGCTGACTACTACTAGAGCCAAATATATATATATTTTTAAAGATTTTATTTTATTTGAGAGAGAGAGAGAGAACAAGTGGGGTGAGGGCCAGAGGAAGAAGCAGACTCTGCGCTGGGCAGGGAGACCAATGTGAGACTTGATCCCGGGACTCTGGGATCATGACCTGAGCCAAAGGCAGACGCTTAACAACTGAGCCACCCAGGCGCCCCTAGAACCAAATATTTAAATGTGAGGTGAAGTAGCCCATGAAGAGAGAGTTGAAGTCCACGCAAATGAATCCTAGGCAGGTCTGTGAACAGATATCTCTTCCTTTTCGCTCCAGAAGATGAAGCTTTCTCTGTGTTAGACGCGGTATCACCATCTTACTCTCATCTGTTTATCTCCTTTCCATTAGATCCTTTTGTTTTGTTGGTTTTAGCAATTTTGATTGATTTTCCTTAAATTATTACTTCTTTAAAATAAGCTGACTAAAGTACCCTCCCCCCCAAAATCCCGATAGGGCCCAATTTTCTTGGGAACACTGAACCATTTAATACAGTCAAGACACAATTTCCTGAATCACAACTGCTTGAGGTTCTTGTTTAAAATGTGATTTCCCAGCTCAGTCTCCAGATACTGTGATTTATTAGGTTTGAGGTAGAACCCAGGGATGCGTTCTGTACAGTGAGACCAATTAATTCCTTTATGTTCTAAAGTTTGTGGGGCGCCTGGGTGGCTCAGTCGTTAAGCGTCTGCCTTCAGCTCAGGTCATGATCCCAGGGTCCTGGAATTGAGCCCCACGTTGGGGCTCCCTGCTCAGCTGGAAGCCTGTTTCTGCCTCTCCTACTCCCACTGCTTGTGTTTCTGCTCTCGCTATCTCTCTCTCTGTCAAATAAATAAATTAAAAAAAAAACTTTAAAGTTTGAGACCCTCGGTGTAGGGCCATACTTGTCCATTTCTACCTCATTGTCTTAATTCAGTATGAAACAGAAGCCATGAGGATACGGAACTTAGGAGCTTGGCAGGATGACTTCCCAATGACGGCACTTGGATTTGTGGTTGCTGTTGTTTACTTGCCATTTTATTATTTTCTCCTGAAGATTCTTTTTTTTTTTTTTTTTAGCTGAATCAAATAGTTTTATTTGGTTCTGCTTAGGCTAGAACCAGGCAGCAAGCCCCTGATGACTCAATCAACTAAGCCATATTAAAATACAACAATTTTTTTTTATTGAAGTGAAGTTAAAAGAGCATTTTTTGTTACAGAAGTAGAGTTGAAATACAATATTCTTTTAGTTCCAGGCATACAACAGAGTGGTTTGACAAGTCTATACATTACACAGCACTCACCACGATAAGTGTAGCCCCCATCCGTCTCCATACAACGCTGTTGAAACATTATTGACTATATATATTCTCCATTCTTCATGACCTACTTACTGTTTAACTAACTGGAACTTCATACTTCTTGATCTCCTTCACCTGTTTCACCCCTCCCCTGCCTCCCGTCCCTTCTGGAAACCACCAACTACCATTTTCTCCTCTGTATTTATGAGTCTGTTTCTGTTTTCTGTTTGTTTGTTTGTTCATTCATTTGTTTTGCTTTTCAGATTTCACATATAAGTGAAATCATATGGCATTTTTCTTTCTCTGAGTTATTTCACTTAGCATAATATCCTCTAGGTCCATCCATGTTGTCACAAATGGCAAGATTTCGTTTTTTTATGAATAACATTCCATTTGTATATATACATATGTATCACATCTTTTTTATCCATTCATCTATCAATGGACATTTGGATTGTTTCCATATATTGGTTGTTGTAAATAATGCTGCAATAAACATAGGGGTGCATGTATCTTTTTGAATTAGTGTTTTCATTTTCTTTGGGTAAGTACCCTAAAGTGGAATTATAGTAGTAGATAATATGGTATTTCTAGTTTTTATTTTTGGAGGAACATCCTTCCATGCTGTTTTTCACAGCAGCTGCACCAGCTTGCATTCCCACCAACAATGTAGAAGGGTTCCCGTTTCTCCACATCCTTGCCAACACCTGTTGTTTCTTGTGTTGTTGATTTTAGCCATTCTGACAGGTGTGAGGTGGTATCTCATTGTGGTTTTGATTTGGATTTCCCTGATGGTTGATGATGTTTAGCATCTTTTCATGTGTCTGTTGACCATCAGCTTATCTTCTTTGGAAAAATGTCCATTCAGGTTTTCTGCCATTTTTAATCAGATTATTTGTTCTTTTGGTGTTGAGTTGTATAAGCTCTTTATGTATTTTTGATATTAACCACTTATCAGATATATCATTTGCAAATATCTTCTCCCATTCTGTAGGTTGCTTTTTCTGTTTTGTTGATTGCTTCCTTCACTGTGCAGAAGCTTTTTACTTTGGTGTAGTCCCAACGGTTTATTTTTGCTTTTATTTCTCTTGCCTCAGGAGACATATCCATAAGTATGTTGCTGAGGCCAACATCCAAGAGATTACTGCTTGTGTTTTCTTTTAGGCTTTTTATGGTTTCAGGTCTCACATTTAAGTCTTTAACCATTTTGAGTTTATGTGTATGCATGTGGCTGTCCAGTGTTCCCAATACCATTTGTTGAAGAGACTGTCTTTTTTCTATTGCATATTCTTTCCTGCTTTGGTGAAGATTAATTGACCATACAGTTGTGGGTTCATTTCTGGGTTTTCTGGTCTGTTCCACTGATCTATGTGTCTGTGTTTGTGCCAGTACCATGCTGTCTTGATTACTACAGCTTTGTAGTATAACTTGAAGTCCAGAATTGTGATATTTTCAGTTTTGTTTTTCTTTCTCAAGATTGCTTTGGCTGTGCAGGGTCTTTTGTGGTTCCACACACATTGTAGGATTGTTTGTTCTAGTTCTGTTGGTATTTTGAGAAGGATTGCATTGAATCTGTAGATTGTTATTGGTAGTATGGACATTTTAACAATATTAGTTCTCCCAGTCTGCGAGCATCGTGTATCTTTACATTTGTTTTTGTCATTCATCTTTAATTTCTTTCACTAATGTCTTATAATATTCAGAATCCAGGTCTTTTATCTCCTTGATTAAATTTATTCTTAGGTATTTTATCCTTTTTGGTGCAATTGTAAATGGGATTATTTTCTTAAGTTCTTTTTCTACTGTGTCCTTATTGTATAGAAATGCAACAGATTTCTGTATATTAATTTTGTCTCCTGCCACTTTACTGAATTCTGAATTTACTAGTTCTAATAGTTTTTTGGTGGAGTCTTTATATGGTATCATGTCTGCATTACAAATAGTGACAGTTTTATACTTTATTAATTTCTTCTAAAGATTCTTAAAAAAAGGGGGTGCCTGGGTGGCTCAGTCGTTAAGCGTCTGCCTTCAGCTCAGGTCATGACCCCAGGGTCCTGGGATCGAGCCCGGCATTGGGCTCCCTGCTCAGCGGGAAGCCTGCTTCTCCCTCTCCCACTCCCCCTGCTTGTGTTCCCTCTCTCGCTGTGTCTCTCTCTGTCAAATAAATTTAAAAATCTTTAAAAAAGAAAAAAAGATTCTTTAAAAAAGTCATCTCATACCATTTCTCTTTTAACCATTGCAGGTGTGGGGAACCTTCTTCCATCCAGAATTGGTTCGAACCGGCCTGGACATGTCCCTGAGGAAGCTTGGGTTGAGCTATGTGAATCTTTATCTCATTCATTTCCCAGTAGCTTTGAAGGTTAGCAAAGTTATTTTACTTTGATGATCAATGTAACAATTAGTAGCTGAATATAGCAGAGGATATAGTTTATAAAAATGAGGAGAAAACATACATAATACTTTGAGATTCCCTTTTTTCTGCTACATATTCCCATCCCAGTCCCAGAGTGACAAGAGCTCACTGGCTTCCATGTCTTTGCTTTGATCTTATGAATCCACTGTCTGTATTTTGAAGATCCCATGCTCCTAAATCTCAGCCTCTGTCCTCTTGTGTCTGGGGAATGTCCCAATGTGGAGACCAGTTGAGGTACCGGAGATTTAATGAGTCTGGAGCTCAGGCCTTGAGATGCTGATGAATCATGCTCTCGCATGGCCACCTCCAGGTGGAAAGCAGGGGTGGGAGTGGCCTATCCCAGAAGGGTCGGGGGCCAAAGGGCCTGTGGAGTCCTGGCACCACCCTCACTTCTCTCTAAGATGTTGTCCTTGACACAAACAATATTCATTAAACCTTTAGCAGTTAAAAACATACTTTCTAGGAAGTATACTTCCTCCACGTACTTTCTTTCCCTTTAGCCTAACCTTCCCATTCGTTTCAAGAATGAGAATAGATTGTTGCATTAGCCTCAAGGTCTGTAGATGGCTTGGCTGGGGCCAAACATAGCTTTATACAACCTCTCATTCTTTTCTGTGTCCTAGCCTGGGGAGGAACTTTTCCCAAAGGACAAAGATGGAGAAATCATTTTTGACACAGTGGATTTCTGTGCCACATGGGAGGTGAGTATAACTCCAAAGATGCTATCTATGTCTCTGCATGTTGGGAGACAGAGGATGGACAAGGAATCCAGGAAACATGTGTCTCATCCAATTCTGCTCCCGTGTAGACTTGGGCGAGTCCCTGGATGTCCCTCTGCCTTGGTTCACATCCCCCCCATTTAATAATTCAGTAAGTACTTATTGAGTGTCTATGGTGTACTCAGTGTGGAGAATTTTTAAGTTCTCAGGCTACATCAGTGAACAGATCAAGGTCTCTGGGCACATGGCGTGGAAGGTGCTGTGGCATGAGGTTGGAATGGGAAGGGAAGGCTGACTCACGGAACTGAGAATGCCAAGGTAGCTATAGGATGCAGATGGGCAGGGTAGGCCCTCCTGAGCAGCTAACACGGGGCAAAGATTTGCAAGAAGTAAGGGAACTGATCATGTGGGTATCTGGAGGGAGAGTGATACAGGCATAAAGAAAGCCAAGGCCCAGTGTTGCTTTTTTTCTTTTAAAGATTTTATTTATTTACTTGAGAAAGAGTGAGAGCGAGCGAATGAGAGAGAGAGAGCATAAAGGGAGAGGGAAAAGCAGACTCCCTGCTGAGCAGAGAGCCCGATGTGGGGCTCCATCTCAGGACCCCAGGGTCATGACCTGAGCCAAAGGCAGATGTTTAACGACTGAGCCACCCAGGAGCCCCCAAGGCCCAGTTTTTAAGGTAAGAGAGAACCTATCGTGTTCAAGAACAGCAAGGGGGCATGTGTGACTGGAACAGGGTGAATTTGGTAACCCTAATAGGAAATGAGGTCAAAGGGAAAAGAGGGAGCCAGTGGTCTGGGGGACATGGATGGCCTCCTCCCTGCTTCCTGTGCTTCCCAGGCTCTACTTCCTGTTCTCCTGGAGCTTGTTTTGCCATCGTTCAAGGTTTTTTAGCTTTCAGCTAAAAATCGCATTAGCCCCTTTAGCTCTGTCATGAACCCCTTGCCTTCTTTCCTTACTCTATCTTCTTACTCATTTTTTTTCTATTATTTTCTTTTTCATTCTCATACTCGGTTAACCAATTCCTATCTCATTTATTGACATCAGCACCTTTCAAGGCTTTCTCTCTCCTGCTGTGTCTCACCTTCTCTCCCAGCCCCAGCCCCCAGGCTGAGCACATTATTGTTTATCATGCTTCCCCAGCCAGTTACACAGATAACTCCTCACACCCCCTCTGTTCACAGGCCATGGAGAAGTGTAAGGATTTAGGGCTGACCAAGTCCATCGGTGTGTCCAACTTTAGATGCAGACAGCTGGAGATGATCCTGAACAAGCCAGGGCTCAAGTACAAGCCTGTCTGCAACCAGGTGAGCCTCACCAGCCCGCCCCCGCCATGCCCCAACCTCTTCTCCCTCCTCAACTTCCTCTTCCCTCATTTCAACAAGGTCACCAGTGGCCTCTCCCTCCCCTCTAGAGAACGGAGTGCATTGCAAGTTGTTGAAACAGGTCCCAAGGCCACATCGCTTTATAAACAAACATCGGAGGGTCAGGTTGGAGTGTAATCAACTAGAGGTGCTATGGTGGTTGGTCCTAGAAAAAAACTACTGGGCTTTCTCACCTCCGGTCAGTAAAGTTGGAATACCCTTGTGTAAAGGAAAATGGAGAATTCTGTTGAGTTCTGTGTCACGACATAACCACTGAGACTCGAAGGTACAAAATCAGCCTGCCACAATGTGAATACATGAACGCCATTGAATCCTACACTTACAAATGGTTAAAATGGTAAACTTATTTTTTTAATTTAAATTTTTATTTTTTTAAAGATTTTATTTATTTATTTGACAGAGAGAGAGTGCATAAGTGTGGGGGAGGGGCAGAGGCAGAGGGAGAAGCAGACTCCCCGCAGAGCAGGGAGCCCCATGTGGGGCTCGATCCCAGGACCCCGGGATCATGACCTGAGCCGAAGGCAGACGCTTAACCAACTGAGCCACCCAGGCGCCCTGGTAAACTTATTTTTTATAAAAATTGGTAAATTTATGTTATGTGTATTTTACCACAATAACAAATTTACAAGTAAAAAAAAATTAAGAAGTCCACTTGTTAAGATAAACCTGCTTTAATAAGCCACACATACAACTTGCTTATTTTAAGGAATAAAGTAAGAAATCCTATGAGTACGGAAGTGAGTGGCCGCCCCTCTGCACTAGGCAGGGCCCGCACGCACCCTGGGTTTATGTCATCTCCTTTTAAATTTCTGACCTGCTGGCTGACAGAGAGGGATAGGCAGTCCGTGTATTAAATATCCGGGAGGCTTATTTTTAGATGAAAATACAAACAGGAGTTCTAAAAAGTTGAGGATAACTAGGGAGGTTTACCTCCACTTTGGGCATCACAAGTTTAGAGGAATTAAAGAAACTGGTTCTGACCGGGGTAGTGGTGACCAATTAAGCCGAACGCGGCCGTGAGCTCTACAGGGCCAGCAGAACTCGGCCAAGTGGAGGTCATTGGTCGGCGGGGCATCTACACGGGCCTGAAGAGCTGGTGCAGAGTATAGTCCCTGGTGACCTGTGAGGCAAACAAGTTATCGTGGACGGTGGTTGAGGTCAGGTGTACCCGGGTCCAGGTTTGGTTTGGGGCCCCGCATACAACACATCCCCCTTCCTCCCCACCTGAGCTGCAAACAGGAGTGGCCGTGACACAGAGAGTTAATTTGCACTTCCTGCCTGAGCCAGCCCCAGCAAGCCAGCTCATTCCGGATCTCTGCTCCCTCTGATCTGACCACCGGAGTCAGAGGAAAAGCAGCGAGAAAGGTGTGCAGCAGAAAGTGCTTCTGCCGCACTGCCGGTTTGGGCTCCGGCACATAAGGAGCTGGGGAGTTGTGCCTTGCATCCGTACAATCATGGAAAAGCTGACCCAACAGAGAACCAGCCACTCTGTTTCGATCCCTCAGAGGATTGGGGTCCAGGCAAGCTGTTGCCCCCAAAATTGGAGAGGCAGGCAAGCAGATGCAGGGAATCACAGCTTCCCAGGAACACAAGGGCTGCGAGGGTCCCTTTGGGGCAGGAGAGTGTCAAACAGCAGCTGCTGACTTGCTGGAGGCTCAGTGTGGATGAGTCTGAGAGCTAAAGACTCCAGGGGGTGGTCCCCACACTTCTGTGATTTTTACCTCCAGAAGCCCTACCAGGTTTTCCCAATGAACACTGGAGAGAAAAATCCCCTCATGCTTCTAGCCAGGGGAAAGGAAAGTAGTCAGCTTGAAAAATGGTTAGAACATTCTGTTTCCGTTCGGGCCCACCCCACAGCGAAACAACTACACTGCGGCCTAACCACCTGGGGTTTAACTCGAGCCTAACTGATCTGATGGAAGGGAATATACCCAAGCCCAGCCCAAGAATCCACAATTGAGCTGAGCTGGCCCCTAGCCCACCCGTCCCATGGCTGGGTTGACGGTCTTGGCCCACATATACCTGGACAAGAAGGCAGAGAAGACGTGGCTGGCATTCTGGGTAAAGGTTCTGGATTTCCTGCTCTCCAGGTGCATGGAAGGAAGACAGATGGAAAATGAGTCAGCACCACTGAATACCTTTTAGTGCACAGAAACCTCTCTCACTAGCTGTGTGTGTGTCATAACACCAGTAACAGTTTCTGACGAATAACAACTAGCCATTTTCTTTCCACTTGATGGCAAAGGGGCCCAAAGTCCCGAATCCCTCTACACCCGAGACAAGACTGAGCTTGGGCAAGGGAACAGGTGCAGGGATGCAGAGCATTGCTGGTGTTTGGAGGCGCCAAGGATCACTCAGAGACATCACAATATGATGTGGTGGGAAAGAGGAAAGCACTCTGGTTTCGGGAGCCAAAATTACTCAGATGTGGAGGATGAGGCGGGGCGGCTGTGAAGAGAAGAGATCAGTGTAAGACTGAGGATAACTAGGAAAGGCAGAGCTGCTCCTCCCTAGATATGAGCAATGCGTGAGGAGACCCAAGTCCTCCCACCCCGATCTTGTCTCTCCTGAGCCCCGAGCCCATTTCTCGGTACTCGCTCTCTCTGGGCAGTAATCCAGAGGTCAGCCTCTGGCCACTCCACTGGCACAGCTGTGGGTGACGATCCTGTGGGACAACTAAATGCGTTTGTGACCATGTGACACAGCCCCGTATGTGCCTCATCAATTTGGTGGCCCTGGTCCTGTGATCCAACCCTTCTGCTTGGCACTCTGCAGGTGGAATGTCACCCTTACCTCAACCAGAGCAAACTCCTGGAGTTCTGCAAGTCCAAGGACATCGTCCTGACCGCATACGCTGCCTTGGGGTCCGACTCCAGGAAGGAATGGTAATGATCTCTGTGCACTTTTTCTAACCACAGACGCCGTATCTTCTGGAGTCATCATTGCTCAACCCTCAGGGGGAGGTTGACGGTAGACAGCAGGAATAATCCATCCTTGTAAACCCTTTAACTATCCTACGTTGTAACGACTCAAGAACACAGTATTAGGTAATAAAATCACTGATTAGAACGTTCACACAATTCAAAAGCTTTGGCCTTCAAGAGTGACCAAGGGAGCCCATGATTCTGATGCTTGATAGTTGAGTGATAGGAGACAAGTAACAACTTCTGTAAGTCTTAGTTTCTTTATCTCTTGAAGAGGAATATAAAAATGCACCTTTTAGCACTCGACAGAACAGATCATTACTTGAAAGCATTTTTGAAGTTGTTATAAAATAATTGGATTATTTATTATCATGGAGATTATTGGGTCCTGCTTTGGACAAACATTTTATCTTCTTGACTTATCCAGTCTTCTACTACATTTCTCAGAAAAGTTTAAGAAAAGAGAAATAATACCTGAGAGTCCTTTTCTGCCTTCCTTTCTCTGGTCCTTCTCTGGATTTACCAAAAGAAGCAAAAACAGGGATGGAGACAGTCAGAGGGTAATGAGGCGGATTTCAGAGGATGAAGCCCCCGTAGCGTGAGTGGGTATAACCGCAGGCACACGGCACCTCTGCCTCTCTTCCAGGGTGAACAAGAACACCCCCGTTCTCCTGAAGGATCCAGTGCTCAAGGCCATTGCCGAGAAGCACAGGTGCACTCCTGCCCAGGTGGCCCTGCATTTCCAGCTGCAGCGGGGAGTGGTGGCCTTGGCCAAGAGCTTCAACGAGAAGAGAATTCGGGAGAACTTCCAGGTTCGTGGTAGGGCTGTGGGCAGCAGGGGACCAACAGAAGTGCCTCATTTCCCTCGGGTCTGGGTTATCTGTGAGGCCCCCGAGGTCTGTTTGGGTGTATACTGTGTGCATCTAAGTGCTGTATGTAACTGCTCTATCATCCGGCTGAGGCAGGGAGGGAATGTGGGAAAGGACTCCAGAGGGTCAGGTTTGGGTCTCGATGTTGTTTTTTTTACCCCACAGTATGGCCTTGATTTTTTCAGGGGCAGAATGGAGGAGTTAGATGAGATGTGATTTGGGCTTAAACCTAGGATTCCTTTGTCTAGGATTCCTTTGTTCCAGCCACACCCACACCCACCCAGCAACCCCGAGGGTGGTCTGAGTTCAGTGGACACACTGCCACACAGGGGAATGAGCCCCAGGTTCATGGCCACCATCTCACAACACCTGCATACATCCCTACATAAATATGTGTTTCTCCAGGGGGGACGGGGGCAGTCAGGGACACAAGGAAAAGGAGCCAATCTTCTCCCGTTTCTGACAGGTTTTTGATTTCCAGTTGACACCAGAGGACATGGAAACCCTGGACGGCCTAAACAAAAACATTCGCTATTTTACAGATATGTAAGTAGCTCGGTGTGCTGTAGACGCTGGGGAGCAGGACGGTGATGGGCTCCACTGGTCCCAATCCACAGAGGGATGCCTCATCTTTTAGGAAAGTGGCTGGGAAACGTTCTTCCTTCTGACCCCCTGTTCCCTGTGGCTCTCCTGTCCTCTGTCCCCACCCCACTTGCATTCCAGGGGCAAGCGGGGTGCTGGCATCCCCTGTAGATACCCTTGACTTCTGCCCTTCTCGCTGCCTTAATTCAGTGGGCTATATGAAACCTGGGGAAATCCCATACTCTGCATCCCCATCAATTTTTCCCTCCCCATGGGATGGTTCCTAGAGGCATTCAAACATGCTCCCATCTTTTTTTTTTTTTATTCTTATGTTAATCCCCATACATTACATCATTAGTTTTAGATGTAGTGTTCCATGATTCATTGTTTGTGCTTAACACCCAGTGCTCCATGCAGAACGTGCCCTCCTCAATACCCACCACCAGGCTAACCCATCCTCCCACCCCCCTCCCCTCTAGAACCCTCAGTTTGTTTTTCAGAGTCCATCGTCTCTCATGGTTCATCTACCCCTCCGATTTCCCCCCTTCATTCTTCCCCTCCCGCTACCTTCTTCCTTTTTTTTTCTTAACATATATTGCATTATTTGTTTCAGAGGTACAGATCTGAGATTCAATAGTCTCGCACAATTCACAGTGCTTACCAGAGCACATACCCTCCCCAGTGTCTATCACCCAGTCACCCCATCCCTCCCACCCCACCCCCCACTCCAGCAACCCTCAGTTTGTTTCCTCATGCTCCCATCTTTAAAATCAAAACCAAAACCAGAATCTTCTCTTGAGCTGACTTCACTCTGCAGCCACGCCCCCTTCCTCCTTCTGCAGGGAAACTTCTGGAAGAAGCTTATTCTTGCCACCTCGAGGCTCTCTCTTCTGAACCCACACAAACTAGGCACCTGCCCCCCACTTTGCCAAAACTCTTCTCATCAAGGTCAGCCATGACCTCCTCTCCTCATTCATCTTGTCTTAGCTGGTGAATCGCTCTCTCTTCCTAGGAACACGTTCCTGGCTTTCCTTTCGCACAGGCCGTCTGCATTTCCTTGGTCTCCCTAGCTGGTCCTTCTCATGTTCTTTGCAGGCTCCTCACCATCCACCTGACCTCTTAACTTTGGAGTGACTCAGTCCTTGGACCTCTTCTCTTTCCTATCTGCACCCACCTCCTCGGGGATTTCATCCAGTCTCATGCTTTAAACACCATCTAAATACACACTCCCCAAATTATATCCAGCCCAGACCTACGAGGATTTGTGTATCCGTTTGCTCAGCTGCACTTGAGTGTGGAATACGTATCTCAAACCCGTCACGTCTACAGTTGAGCTCACTATGGCATGTGCAGATGCCCCCCCCCCCCCATGACACACAGTCTCATCCCAGAGTCTTCCTGCTCAGGTAGCTGGCTGTCGTCTGCTCCACACCTGGAGGCCAGAAAGAATGGGCACTCCTTGACATCTGTTAGCCTGTCCTCTCACTCAGAGTGAAGGCCAAGCTCCTTACCACACCTGCAGGGACAGCAGGATGCTCTCTCCCTCGCTGTCTGTGTCTGTGTCCTTCTCTCCCCCTGCTGACTCCAGTGCAGCCCTGTGGCCTCCTGGCTGTTCCTCACAGACGCCAGGCCCATCCCAGGGCCTTTGCACTGACTGTTCTCTCTGCCTAGAATGTTCTTCCTCCCGATAGCTGGATGCCCACTCCTTCGCCTCCTTCACGTCCTCCCTCAGGAGTTGCCTCCGTGAT
Organism: Mirounga angustirostris; assembly: GCF_029215605.1. NCBI lineage: Eukaryota > Metazoa > Chordata > Mammalia > Carnivora > Phocidae > Mirounga > Mirounga angustirostris. Next base: position 134,982,315 of record NW_026991713.1, read on the forward strand.
ACCTTCTCTGTCACCTTACCTAAGAATGCAACCCTGCCCAGTAAGACCTTTCTCTCTACTCGACTTTGTTTTTCTGTTGGCACATATTCCTAATTAGCATGCCATACGGTTTACTGATTTATGCTGTTTATTTCCCATTTACCTTATTCGAAATGTTAGATTCCTAGAGCAGGATTTTTAAAAATCTACTCTCTCCCTGAGTGATTACTAAATGCTGGTTGAAGGAATAATACCATCAAATGATAGAGAAGGTAAGGAAGGGAGAGTGGAGAAGCGGGAATTAACATTGGTCATTTTAATCAGTAATTAATTATTTAGTGATTTAGCACTTCCTATCTCAAAATTATTACTATATATATATATAGAGAGAGAGAGAGAGAGAGGGAGAGAGTCTACCTCCCTTGCTAAAATGAAATACCCCTGATGTGACTTACATCATAATCACTGTATCCATCCCTAGGTCTAAAAAGTAATTTCTTACTGAGTAAAGGGGTAGATGAATTACTTCTGAGTGCTTGAAAGAAATTGAACAACAGTGACATTCTTATCACCTTCCTCTTCATTGCCTTGAAATATTTGTTAACTGTATGTATTAAACCAGGTTGGCATGGTTTTTAAAAAGGCAGAATTCATTTCTGCCCTCTTGGGAGTTTAAATTAGCAACACAAAGAGTTTATCTCCTTAAGTTGTAGAATAATACAGTACCTGCAAAAATGCACCATATTGGTTTATTTTTGTACCTGTGTTCGTGAGTTTGTAAGTGTATTTTCTACATTCTATTCATTACAGTGTCAAGGAGGGGTACATGGTTATTATAAAACTGGGTGCTTTTGTACCTGTCCAAAAGAAAGTTCCATTAATTTTCATACTTAAGCCAGTTTAGAAGAAACCTCTCTTTATCCAGCCCAGAAACAGTTACTTGACTAAGTCTCTCCCTTTGCCTTTTAGATTTGTTAAGCATCCAGATTATCCATTTTTTGATGAGAATTGACAACAGTGTCTGGTTGCTCCAGAGTTCTTTGACTCTGGTTGATGACTGGCAAACAACTCACCGATGAGAAGGTATCTCGTTTATCCACGTTGCTTAGCCTGACAGGTTGATATGTGGCTTGATTCCCCAGATCTGGAAGTAAAAGTTTCTAAACCCAGTCTCCCCCTCCCCGCAAAAGTCAAGGAAAATACATTTCAAACAACCTAGCCTTGGTTTTTAGTCTGTTTTGCTTTTTCTTCTGTCACAGAGGTTGAAATGCTGATCTTTTGAAGTGATCACAGGGAATATTAATCTCCAAAAAAACCTAACCATTTAATATACTTTCAAGCTTTTTACTTGTCCGTAAGAATTTCTTTTCTCTTTTGTTCTGTGAATTTACCACACTATACAATTTTATCAGACCTTTTAAAGGGATCTAAAACTTAATTAAAACACAATACAAAAAAGGCCATATTTCAATTAAAAATTACTCATAATGCCAAGGACAAGATTATCAAACTCAGTGAAAAAGAACAAGCAAAGGATGCCCTACACCAAGATGACCAAGATATGAAAATTATCTGAGAAGGATTTTAAAACAGCCATCATGAAAATGTTTCAAGAAACAATGGCAAACACACTTGGAACAAATGGAAAGACAGAAAGTTTCAATAAAGAAATAGAAGATATAAACAATCACAAAATGGAAATTTTAGAACTGAAAAATACAATAATTGAAATGCGAAACTCAAAGGATAGACTCGATAGACATTAAGGGACAGTAGAAATGATTAGTGTACTGGATGGGAGGTAAAACAACATAAATCACCCAATGGGAACAAGAGAGAGAAAGTAACTGGGAGTGGGGGGGAAATGAACAGAGCCTTGTTGACCCTGAACAATAACAAAAAATCTAACATTTGTGTCATCACAGTGGGGGGAATGCAGAGATGTTGGTCAAAGGCACAACTTCTATTATAAGTTCTGAGGACCTAACATTCAGCAGGGTAATTATAGATAATAATACTGTACTGTAAAATTGGTATTTGCTTAAAGAATAGATCATAAGTGCTCTCACCAAAACAAAAAAATATTAGCCATCTGGGGTGATGGATGTATTAATTAACCTGATCGTGGGAATCATTTCATAATGAATATGTTTATCAAATCATTGTGTTGGTACACTTTAAATGCATAGAGTTTGTCAGTTATATCTCAGTCAAGTTGGGGAAAAAGGAGGAAGTGGGAACAGAAGAGAGAGGAGAGTATGTTCTGTGTCTTGATTGTGGTGAAGGATTCCTGAACACACACATGTGTAAAAAATCACAGAACACAAGTCAGCATAAATCTGGGAAAGTCTGAACAAGATCAGTGGATTGCATCAATGTCAAAACCCTGGTTTTTGTGATTCTGTGATTCTGTGTTATAGTTTTTCAGGATGGTACCACTGGGGGAAACTGAGTAAAGAGTACATGGGATATTCCATATTATTTCTTACGACTTACTGTGAATCTACACTTATCTGAAGATAAAAGTGCTTTATAAAATAAGAAACCAGAAAATTGGTTTCAGCTCCATATATTCCCTTTCCTTTTGGAATCTTTTCTAACCCAGTGTCAAAAGAATTTGGGTAAGGCTCTAGCCATAGGCCCCTCTACCAGTCCTTGAGTAATCCCAAGAACAATCTTCTCAGAGCACAGCCCAGAGGAAGTGGAATTGAAAACAGGAGTGATTTAGCCCAGCCAGTGAAGCCAGTGGCTCGACACACCTCCTTCTCTGAACTTGAATGATGGGGATTTCAAGCCAGTCGTAGGACTTGGCATTGTTAGTTACCAAGTGGTGGGATAATTCAGAATTTGGGGTGAGGGATTCAAAAGTTCAAATGAACCCCAGGGGAAGAACAATCCTTTCTGGAAATTGTTGTTAAATTCAAATTTTAATTTCCCCCTACATTCAAATGATTAACCATAAATACTTTTCTTTAGCAACATATACTCTTCAACTTGAGAATATGGGGGGGGGGAGCTCTTTTTTCCTAAACTTCAATATCTAGAGGTTCAACTGCTATCAATTCATAGACACATTTGTAAGGACTTTGGAATATAATCCCAACTTTCCTCCAGGAGAAATAGATCTCCTAAAAGTTACTGAAAGTATAATTTTTCAAAAAACTTAACATATATTGGAGATTCCAAATTTCAGAAATGGCATAATTGGTAAAAGGGACTGAGAAATGAGTGCCGTGATTAAGAGCTTCCAAAGTTGTGTTTTCTTCATTTGCATCAATGCATCTTTGTGAGCAATTTCCAGCCCCAGCTGCTTGCCATAAAGACCATGTTTCAAATGAAACTGAGTTTAGAATCAGAATTTCAAATTTCTACATCACAAAGTATTGAATCAAGATTGACTATATATATATATATATATATATATATATGTAAAGCATAGTCAAACTATTGCTTTGAAAAGAATTTGTTAGTAATCAATAAATTAGAACAAAGAGTTTGGACTGTGATTAAAGTTCTTACTTTTCAATTTTTTATTTCATCTCTGGCTTGGTTTAATTTTTTTTTTCTATTTTGAGGCATATTTTATAATGTACATAACGGACAGTAAAGAATTCATTTATATAATACATAAAAAATATACATGTTTTTGGGTGCAAGTTCAAAAACTGTTACTAATAGTAGAGGTTCCATCAAAAAAGATGGACCCCATTGTTCAGAGCTCACGTTGCCCTTGTGTGCACGAGACGGGAAAGCAATGGCGTCCTTTTTCACCGGGCTGTCCACAGCACGGAGAGAGAGACCCCCCCCTGGCAGCCCTCCAAACTACTGTTGGTCTCCCTGTGGACCAGGCGGGACGGGGCCATTCCCAGACGGGGGCAGGCGCCACACCTGCGGGGAGCCGGGGCAGGCGTCACACCTGTGGGGAGCGGGGCAGGCGTCACACCTGTGGGGAGCCAGGGCCGGAGTCACACCTGTGGGGAGCCAGAGCAGGCCTCACACCTGTGGGGACCCGGGGCAGGGGTCACGCCTGCGGGGAGCGGGGCAGGCGTCACACCTGCGGGGAGCGGGGCAGGCGTCACACCTGCGGGGGGCCAGGGCCGGAGTCACACCTGTGGGGAGCCAGAGCAGGCCTCACACCTGTGGGGACCCGGGGCAGGGGTCACGCCTGCGGGGAGCGGGGCAGGCGTCACACCTGCGGGGAGCGGGGCAGGCGTCACACCTGCGGGGGGCCAGGGCCGGAGTCACACCTGTGGGGAGCCAGAGCAGGCCTCACACCTGTGGGGACCCGGGGCAGGGGTCACGCCTGCGGGGAGCCGGGGCCGGGGTCACACCTTCACGGTGCCTCGCCGGAACCCCTGGGCTGCCTGGGGAGAGGTCCAGTCTCAGAAGCTGGGTAAACAAACAGGGCCCAGCTGCTTGGTCCCCGCCCCCCCCCCCCCCCCATCGGCTCCCCTGCTTCGCCTTCCCAGCCAGCGCCCCCGATGTCGGTCCGGGGTCGGAAACGAACCCCTGCCGCCTCCCCTGAGCTGGCCCGTGCGCTCTTTACGTCCGTTTCCGTCCTCTAGCCCGGCTTCCACGACCCCCACCCGCGGACGACCCCCATCCCCGGACGACCCCTCAGGTAGAGCCTCCAATCCACAGGCGGGGGAGCGGCGCCCCCTGCCGCCAGAGCCGCGAATGCGCCGGCGCCCCCCGCGGACCCGCTTCGAAATCCTCCCACGCAGGCGAGGCCTGGGGTCGCCGCTGGGGTCCCTGCCTACTCATGGACAGTCCGCGCCCTCGTGCTTTGCGGAGCGTTCTCGGATGTGCACAGTGCGACAGAACCTGTGGGCCGCCCGCGCTGAGCCCAGCGGATGCAGGCACAGGGCTCACGGTGTGCACGCGTCCTCGACCCCAGCTCTGTGGGGCCAAGTGTTTCTCATCTTCCCGGTGTTTGCCATGGTGTTGCTCTTCCAAGTGGTCCTAGTCAAAAAACCACTTACAAATGTGTAATCCTTTTTTTTCTGTAGAATATAAAATGATGGAACTTACAGTGTATGGTCCCTCAAGGGACATTTGTTTAAGGTGTAGAGATGAGAAGCCGCACCCCCCCCCCCCCCCCCATCGAACAGTGCCTTTGCAAGGCTGGAATTATGGTGATAAGGATTCAGTGTAAGATGTGGAAATCATTTACACTAGGCAGGAAGCTCGGATGATCAGTTAAAATTATTTGTCAAAATATTAAGTGAACAGTTGCATGAACTGTACATCCAGTATATACATTCATGCATTTTTAAAAAGCAAGTTACAAATGACATATGCTGTGTGGCAGGTTTTGTGAAGTGTTTATGTCCATTTATTAGATGTGTATATGTGTTGCATATATTTTTTTAAGATTTATTTATTTGAGAGAGAGAGAAAGAGTGTGTGGGGGGAGGGGCAGAGGGAGAGGGAGAAGCAGACTCCTCCCTGAGCACAGAGCCCCACTTGGGGCTCAACCTTACAACCCCGAGATCACGACCTGAGCCGAAACCAAGAGTCCCACGCTCTACCGACTGAGCCACCCAGGCACCCCTGTGTTACATATTTTATGTAATTTGTTTATCTACATATGTCGTGGACATGGGCAAAGATTAGAAGGAGCCACTAGAAAGATGATTCTTCTTAGATACTGCTATTTTAGGCCATTTTTACTTTCTATAATTGAGCTTTTTTCCGTTCTCTTTGCATTCTGAATCCGGTAGAATTACTTTGTTACATAGAAAATTTCTGTAAATATTGATAGAAAGCATTATTAGCCAGTTGTGTAGAACTTTTCATACACTTAACAGAAACAGGGAAACACCTGGCAATTAATTCATGAAAATGAGCCTTTTTAATCTAACATAATAATTGGTCCGAAGCTTGGTGCCAAAGTGCCACCTAGTGAGACGAGTCCCATGCTGCCCTGAACGAGCCCATGTGGACATGCGCCCTCATGCTCTTCCTCACGCGGCACGTGGACGGGCTGGACCCTGAGTGCATGAGGGGGATGGGCCACATGTCCTCTCCGAGCTGGGTTTTCCCAGCTATATTTAAATAAGAAGAAAAGCCTCTGTGTTGAACTGAGACCTCTCCCACGTTCAGCCAGGGGTTCTCTGGATGTGTGAAGGTTAAGGATTTTGGGGGGATTGGCAGGGACAGAGAAGCACAGATGACACAAGGAGGGCCCAGGGTTGGTGAGGGGACTTGAGTGACAGATGTAGAGACTCGTTGACACCCCACCTCAACTCTTGTATTTAAGTATTTCCATAATACAATCTTTATTTTGAGAGTACAGGCCACATAGCTTATCTTGTAAAAATCCCATCACACTGTGCTCAAAGGATCCTTAGGACTGAGGGTTCTCCATGGAGAGTAATCACCACTCCCATGGTGTTTGTCTCCATCACTGAGACCGGCTGAACCGTGTGAATTTCTCAGGGAGCTCAGCTTCTATTCCAGGCAGGAATCCACCCAAATCAAACCCCGTCCCTCCCCTCCCTGGCCGCCCTGTGCAGAGGCGGGGCGGGTCAGACCTGGGGCATCTGTCCGGCAGCAGGAGGAGGAAGGGGGGAGCCATGCTCAGTAGTCTATGTTGAAAGGATAGTCCTTGTGGTTTTTAGCTCTGAAAAACAGGAAAACAAATAAAAAATAGAGATGTTCATTCTTTTTAAAAGAAACATACTAAAAGCGACAGTCATGTACTTTCAAGCTCCCCGATGTATTAAATTAAATTAGTCTTTGGATTCACTCAGTGGCCCAGCCTCAAACAGGAAAGACTGATGAAAAGGCTTAATTTAACCTCAAACGTATATAATCAGCACCTCTTCAGGAACCAATCCCTGTCATGAGAGGAAGTAAAGGAGACATATTTACATGGGTAAGCTGCACATTCGGAAGTTCCTGTCTAGGCCGAGGATGTCATTCATATCCTGTTCTGATAATTCGAAGTCAAACACCTGCAGCCAAAACGGATGTTCACAGCCAGTTCAGATCGGTGAACATTTCGCTGAGCACGCGTCACCTGCAAGGCACTGAGCCAGGCCCGTCGGGGACATGGCGCTGCGGATGAAACACCGCGTGTGACATCAGCAAATCCCCCAGAGCATCGGCCTCCGCACCCGCACGTGGACTGTGAGCCGCCGCCGCCGGCTGCCGGCTGCCCAGGGCTGGGTGGGAACTGCATGCACCCCTCGGGAGTAAGGACATCCCAGAAGAGTTAAGAGGTGCAGCAAAGCATTTTCTCCCCACTGCTCACAAAAACTAAAAAATGAAAAACCAAAGCCCCAAACCATTTGTGCCCCACACCCTGCCAGCCCAGAGGACACATGGGCCCCGGGACCGTTAAGTCTAACAGTATCTGTAACACGGTGTGATTTTCATGTCCTTTCCTTCTAAAGCAGAATTCTAAGCTGCCTCCCGCCACCCTGCCCGCCCTTTTGCTCTTCACACACTCGAGGACTAGGACTCACTCCTAAAATCAGAGCTTTTCTCCCAGGAGAGCCAACCCTAGTCGCTGCTGAGGAGCTGGGAGAGAAGGTGCAGTGGCCGGGGGTCTGGCCTCTCCCCACAGGGGATCCTCCACCCCAGTCCAGCAGAAACCAGGGACTCGGTGTCCACGCAGTTCTGACTGGAGGGCGAGCTGGGGCCTCGGGGGAGGCTGGGTTCAGTTCTGGAGGGCTCAGGGCAGCCCCAGGGCCAGCGGTCCTGAGGGTTGGGGAGCAGGCTCCTGGCTGGGCGGGCGCCCTGGGCGCCTCTGGCCGACTCCCTGGTTCATCACCTCTCTGTTCCCTGTTTCAGCTGGTTTGCCAGCTCCTAGGCCGGTGCGGTCACCCTCTCGGGTTCCTTGTGCTGTGGCCACAGCTTCATCCCGCCCCTCTGCCGTGTCAAAGCCACAGGGGGCCCGTTTGCTGCAGTGGTCAGACACCCAGCTAACTAACATATGATCCCAAACCCTCCGAGTAAAAGAAGAAAAGCACTTTCCTGGATATTCTCAAGAATCCGCTTTGGGGTGACCGATTTGGGGATCACTATCACATTCCTCTGGATCTGAAATCGGAGCAAAATCTACAGAAAAAAAAGTCTAATATCAGACAAGGGAAATCCCATGGAGCTAGCTGTTTCCCGCGCAGTTTACGTTATATTGTGCAATGAAGTCCAAAAGTCAGGGGCAGCTGGAGCTTTTATTATAAGCTCTTCTGTTCCAAAATCCTTCAGGAACCAAACCGGCGTTTTCTGGACAGTTCTTCCAATGTGTGTGTAATGACTGACGGGGCGCCTGGGTGGCTCAGTCGGTTAAGCCACTGCCTTCAGCTCAGGTCATGATCCTGGAGTCCCGGGATCGAGTACCGCATCGGGCTCCCTGCTCAGCGGGGAGCCTGCTTCCCCCTCTGACCCTCCCCCCTCTCATGCTCTCTCTCTCTATCTCATTCTCTCAAATAAATAAAACCTTTAAAAAAAAAAATGACTGCCACTGGCCCATGGAGAATTCAGTGAATTAATGAGAATTCACTGAGGCGCCCAACCCCCAGTCGTTGGACATCAGAGCACGGAAGAGAGTGGTAAAGCCCATCCCTGTCCCATTGGGCTGGCGGGCCGAGGGACACGGCCCCAGAGCCCCCATCCGGGATCCTGCCCACGGCGGCTCGCAGCCTCAGTGGCTGGGAGCACGGCCCTGGGCTGGCGGGCCGAGGGAGCTCCGGGCAGGGGTCATCTGGGCCAGCGTGAGCGAACCCTTCCTCCATCCAGTCCCTGGCTCCCCAAGGAAGCGGGCACGCCCCCCCACCCCCACCCCCTAGCCCCGGCAGCCCCTTCCTACCTGGGCTGGAGACTTGTTGTACTTCCGGGCCACCCTCTGAATCACGGGGTCATCCAGCAGGTCCACCCCCTCACTAGAGAGAGCAGGACCGGGCAGGGAGTCAGGGGGTCAAACGTGTGCTTCTTGCTTCAAAACACACAACGTAAAACCCAGATTTGTGTTTGTCTGAGCACAGTACTTGCTCCCTGTAGGGAAGTTAAATGGTACAGGAGAGCTCATCACCCAAATCCCACCACAACCAGTGCTAACACCCCCGTGGAAACAGCCGGATGCCCTGCTTTCACGGTCATTCGGTGTGTCCTCGACAACAAGGTGGCAACATCGGAGGGCCTGCCCATGCTCTGGGGTGTGCCCTTCTGACACTTGCCGCAAGGCCTGGAGTGTGCCCGCGGCACTGTTCCTAAGTAATTGTTGATGATGATGGCGAGTCGAGAAAAGTTCAACTCAAATACCAGCACAAGCCCAAGACTGGGGACGTGTCGGGCTCCAGTGCACAGAATGGCCCTCTCCTCAGCGTGGGTCCCACGGGCCCTAACCTCCCCGGAGAGACATTTCTGCAGGAACATTCTTTAAGCCGCTCGTACGTTCTGAGCACTGCTCTAGAAACAGTGCTCAGCATCTCCTGAAGGAACTAAACGGCTGATTGCCTTTGCCGTGGGCCCAGCACTCAGCTGGTTCCCCTCCCCTGGGCGGCTCCCACCTCACACTGTGGCCCCGGGACCCCACGCTCAGTTGCACACCACCACCCGGCCTTCCAGCAACTCGCTTGCTGCTACCAAGTTCAAACACCTGTGCCTGCTTCCCATGGGAGACACACAGAGAATCAGAGTCAAATGCTTCCAGCCCTCCCGGGGCCCCTGCTCTGTCCCAGGCACTGAGCCAGGGGCTGGCGGAGTCACACATCACATGCTGTCCCTGCACTCAAGCAGCTTTGACAAGTGGGAAAAGGAATTAATGACAAGACAGTGCAACAAGGGCTATGGACAAAACCTGACTATGGGGAGTCGGGAGGGCTTCCTGGAGGTGGTGACGCTGAATTAAACCATATACTAGAAATCAGAGTTAGCCAGATTAAAAAAAAAAAAAAGGATAACAGCAAGATTCTAGGTAAAGAGAACAGTGTGCAGAGGCACAGAGACTGGAAAGAACGTGCTCTATTCTGGGAGCCCCACGTAGTTTAAAGTGGTTGGTGTGCACACTTCCTGCAGGAAGAAGTGAGGCAAGAAGTAGGCAGAGGCCAGACCAGTTGGGATCCTAGGCCATGCCAAGACCTGAAGAGTTTTTAAGCAGGAAAGTGACATGATCGTATTGAGGTGCCCCCTTCGGCTACCGTGAACATGAACAGGGCAAATCTGGCCGGAGTGAAGAGGCCACAGAATTACCCGTGAGAACTCCCAGTTAACTAAGGCAGGGATGGCGAGAACAGAGATCAAGAGACAGATCCCAGGTCCTCTGGCAGAATAATCAGTGGATGTTGCTGATGGATTGGAAAGGCCGGATTTCCAGGTGTCTGGTCCAGGGGCCGCGCGAGTGGGGGCTCGTTAGCTTAGCTGATGGAGGGAGCATACAGTTCAGGTTCTGGGGAAAGAGGATGGGTGGAGTCTCTGTTCTGGGGAAAAGGGGATGTCTGTGAACCAGCCCAACGGAGAGGCCTAGCAGAGGACCCTACGTGCTAGTCCAGAGCTCTGCAAGAGGCTGCTCCCAGCTGCTTCTGTCCCTCAAAGTGACTCTCCTCTGGCTCCCAGCACCAGCCCCCTCCTTCAACTACAGGGTCCAGGGGTGCTGTGAGCGCCCCCTGCAGGTGCCTGTGGTCCCTGCACGCCCTGCCCACTCCCTCCTTCCTGAGACCCTCTGCCAACTACCCAAATTCAGCTGGAGGGTGCATCTCTTTCCTGCTAGAGCCTCGACTCAGCACCACCGACGCAGCCCTACCTGGAACCACCGAGGGGCCGGTATGCGGTCACGGACACATCTCTGGCCTGGCAAAAACGGATCAGATCCTTCTGGGTAAGATACGGGTGGCACTCAATCTACAAAGAGAATCCCAGCTTACCAAGAAAATTCAGACCAACCGTACATCAGGAAACAGGGCACGCATTAATGTCTCGGCTCTGTCACTGAAGAGCTACATGACCCACGCCTGTGAAGTGACAGGCCACTGAGAATGGGCAGGAGGGACACCTGCGTTCCCTGGACGCTCAGACAGCGCCTGCTCGGTGAGGCCCTCAATCTGGTCCTTTACTTTCCGTTCTAGCCTGCGTCACTGACATCCTCGATGTTGTACTGATTTGCCATCGTCTGTCTCCCTCCGTGAAGGCACGGGTTTGGTCTGACTGTTGCGCTCCCAGACATCTCCCCAGCATCTAGAATAAGCTAGCCACACAGAACGTGCTCTGGCAACACTTGTGAGGAGAGCGAACGAGGCTGGGGAGTCACGGGGCACACACGCTCCAGGGGACACCGATGGACATTAAAGAAACTGGAGCGCAGGATTCCCGTCTCCACATTCTCTAAATTCTCACGTACGATTCCAGGTTCTCAGTGGGCTGAAAACAGATGCTGGTTTAGGGTGAATGAAGAGCTACAACAGTGCCTTGTGGGCTCCAGGACAGAGCTCGGGGGCGTGCGGGGCATGGCCAGCAGCAGCAGCGGAAACACAAAGCCGCTGGGCTCTCTGAAAACCCTACTGAACCCACGTTCCTGGGGGCTCAGAACCCTAACTAGGAAACATACCCTCCAGCCCCTCTGCACCCCACAGATGAGGCACCAACCGTCCCCTGGATTTACAGTGCCGCCCCAAACCCTGACAGGACAGGAGCTATGACGCACATGAACAGATTCTAGGTGCGCAAGGTTGTAAAGCAGGGAAACTAAGCTGTGCCTCACGTGGGGACAGCAGCTAGAAGAGCTTCTAGAGGCAGAGGCTGTTCTGCTTCCTGCTCTGGGTGCTGACCACTCGGGCACCTCACCTGCGGAGACTCACCAAGCGACACCCTTTCCCGTATCCATGTGGTACTTCAGCTAGGAAGGTTTTTTAATAAGAAACGGAACGTGATGCTCTATTCTTAATGTCCCCAAACCAGAAACTACCCAAGTCCCCATCAGCGCTAGAATAGATAACTACCCTACGCTCTACTCATGTAATGGAATACCATGCAGAGATCAGAACGGGGGACAATCATACACGAACACGGAAGCATCTAACAAATACAAGGTTGAAAGAAGCCAGATACAAACGAGCACATAATGTGTCACGTTATCTACATAAAGTTCAAAGCTACTCTGTGCTTTAGTAATCGGCATAGAGGCTGCCCTTTGTCAGGGGCTGGTCCACAGAAAAGAGTGTGGTGGGGATCCCAGGTGCTGGCCACACTGTTTCTAGACCTGGATGCAGAGCACAGCGAGGCTCCAGTTAGGAGAGTCTATCAAGCTCTACTGTCATGTACGTGCACTTTGTAAATGTACATGACACTTGAGCAAACGTCTAGGTAAAATAAAGTGCTACAAAAATGCCCTTTCCTCACGAGCCAGCTCTCTGCACAGAAGTCCTGGGAGTGTCTGTGAACGTGGCGGTCTTTCAGCTGCCCACCCTGTGAGGCTGGAGAGAGGGGAGGGGGCCCGGGTGCTTTCCCAGGAAAGCTATGAGCACCACTGTTAGTGAGGGAGGAGGGCACGCCGGGACCCTTCACCGCTTCTGCGCGGAGAAAACCCAGCTCGGCCCCCGCCCTGCCTTCTGAGGGCACCACCTGTCCGGACAAGCCTCTGGAGCAGCTCCCCTGCCTCGGCGCCAGCTACCTGCCTAACTGCTCCCTAAGGCACCCATTTGCAGCCACAGGAGAAAAATGCCCACTATGTGCCCACCCCTTCTTCCGTTTCCCATTTAGCCACATGGAAGGGACAGCTGAAAAGCCAACTCCACCAACTCACCTGGTTAGTCATTGGCTTGAATCTCAAGTTGGGTTTATTCAGAAGTCTCTCAAGCTGTTCGTGGTTGAAGTTTGACACCCCAATGGCTTTCACCAGCCCCGTAACCACCAGGTCCTCCATGGCCTAAAGAGAACAAAGAGTCGTTCTGCTCCACTGATAATCCACGCCCCTCACTCCTCTGCACACTGCAGGAACCAGCTGCATCCAGGATCCCTAAATAGCCCCCGGACACCCCCCCAGGCATTCTGCCCCCAGGGCCTAATCCACTTCCACCTCTCCCTGGCTGGGTGAGCTTGGGTGCATTTATATGATCGCACTAAACCTAAGTGTCCTCATCTGCTAGCCGGGACAAGCTTGTCCATGTCACAGGATTGTTTTAAAGATTCCATCAAATAATGCAGGCACAGCATTTAGCTCCGGGCTGGAAAGTGGTGAACGCTCAACATTGCAGCTGTTATTATTCCTCTTACTCTGAAAACCTGTTGATACGGTGTTGGGCAAGGACATCCACTGCTGTTTGCTCACCCCTCTTTCTACCTAGATTATATGCTCCCTAAGCACAGGAAGGGGCCGTCAGTCTCTGGCTGGCCCCGAGCCGCGCATGCATCAGCAGGAGTCCACAGTGGCCACGGGCGGGCGACCAGTGAGCGCACAACAGCTGCAGGCTGGACAGCTGTACCCCCCGGGCACCACCCGGAACCCCGCTCCTGTGCACAGACGGCCCAGAGTTTAACCCACGGCTTCCCGAGAGGCCATGTGGTGGATCAGAAAGGGCTGGGGCCGCTGGCCCCCGGCCTCACAGCCCAGACTGCTCAGCCAATCTGTTCCGCTGAGTCCCCTGTTTAAGAGGAATGGGGGGAGAGGGTGGCCTGGCTAGAGCTCCTCCCCGTCTGTGCACCCCCTCGTTCTGCTGGTACTCCGAGGCCAGCTCCCACGACTCTCCCTGACTCAGCGTGACCTCACCTGCTTCCCACGCCTCACCCCTGCCCTCCTCTACCCCACATCGGTGTGCAAGATTACACGCACCACGTGGCCTGGGGCAGCGGGACCCCCGGCCACCTTCCATACCAGGGCGCCACGTCGGCCCAGGGCAGCGGGACCCCCCGGCCCCCTTCCATACCAGGACAGTTGGCATCCCTCGCCCCGACTCCCGTGCTTGCTGCTTTGCTTGAGGCCTCTTCCTCCCCTCGTGTCTGGACTCCAGCAACAGGCTATAACCCTCACCACCCTCCAGCTTCCCCCAGCGCCCCCCAGACCTGGCCGTGCTGCCTGGCATCGCTCCCACGAGCCCTTACAGTCAAGCCCTCGGCAGCTACAGACCAGGAGTGGTCGTTACCACCACATAATGGAAAAATGGGATTATTATTATTATTTTTTTAAAGATTTTATTTATTTATTTGAAAGACAGAGAATGAGAGACAGAGAGCATGAGAGGGAGGAGGGTGAGAGGGAGAAGCAGACTCCCTGCCGAGCAGGGAGCCTGATGCGGGACTCGATCCCGGGACTCCAGGATCATGACCTGAGCCGAAGGCAGTCGCTTAACCAACTGAGCCACCCAGGCGCCCGAAAAATGGGATTATTAAATTTTCTTTTTATCCTCTTCCGTATTTCTGTAACGACCGCGTGATGTTTTCTAATCAAAAAACAAGTCCACACTGAGCCTGACAGGGAGGTCTGCCTCAGTAACCCCTCAAACAGACGATTCGGAGAGCGGAACCAGCCGGGACTAAGGAAGCAGACGGCCGCCCAGGTGTCTGAGTTTCTGAGTCAGGTGTGCGTTCCCCATTCATACTGCACACCTGTGCTGGAACACAGCCAGCTCCCGGAGGCCCGGCACCCTGCCTGGAGGCCCACCAGCCCATGGCTCACCTCCCATGTGTCCAGGAAGTCGGTGTCACTGGGTATCACCATGCCGCTGTGGTCCAAGGGCATGTCTTCCTCCCCGGGCTGTGAGGCAGAGGAGTGAGCTGATGGGGGCCCGCAGGGGTCAGGGGGGCCTGGAGCCCAGGCTTCTGCCGAGCTGAGGCCCACGCTCCCTGCACCACCCGAAGGGCGTGACCAGGAAGGAAGGTGCTGCTCGCACCTTTCATACCTTGAAACCCATGGGCCAGTGTATGAGGTAGAGGTCCAAGTAATCCAGCTTCAAGGCCTTCAGACTCTTGGTGCACGCTGCTTTCACCAAGGACTTCTTATGGCTGGTGCACCACAGCTGTCGAGGGGAGGAGGGAAGCCAGGGTTAACACGTCTGCCCCTTGGCCCCACAAATCCAGTATCAGGAAGACAGACAACATCCAAGACCAGATGGCAATAAACACAACAGGGCTGTGACGTTATCCTCAGATGGTTCTGGGACTCCCTCGAGGAGGGATCTCCAAAACTGGGCTCTGCAGCCCAAGTCCTACTAAAGGGAAGTTGGAGGTACTATGAACTATTTGGTGGGGGGGCCGTCTGGTTATCTGGATCCACTGGGACCAAAAAAAAACCAAAGCCAAACCAAACCAAACCAAACCAAACCCAGCGCCTGGGAGCAGAAAGGGGAGGAGGGAAACTCAGAAGAAATTCTGCATTGTCTTTCCCACTTCAGCGCCATGGTGAAGTCCTTGGGGATGAAGGCCTCACACTCGTGCAGTTAAGTTAGGTGGGCGAGTGAACATTCACCGGTACTAACTTGGATATTTCCCTCCCCGCCCTCTGGTAAGTAGAAAATCCGTGATTGGTTTTTCCTCTCGTTACTTCCCATCAGACTGTTTAGTATTAACTGTGATGGGAGCCAATCTAAAGGCTCCGACAAAGCAAGAGAAAACACAAAACAAGTACAAGAAAGAGGATGCAAAGATGTAAAAACATACTGTAAACACAGTATATTGACAAAAGAGAAGAAAAACAAAAAAAAACTAAAAATACCTTGTTAACAACAGGACTCCCTAGATGGTGAATACATAAAGTGATTTTTTTTTTAAATTATATTTCCATGACTTTTGCAAATGTCTAGAGTAATGAGCACAGCTCTCCCCCGGATCTTGGCTGGCCTCAGCAGTCCCAGCACCCACCTCCCTTCCTGGGGTAGCAGGAGAGACATCTGTCCCTCGGCCAGGTGCGTACCTAGGCATCTCCCTTACTCGCCCTTTGCTCTAGCTTTAGAAGCAGCGACGAATTACAGAAATCATCAGAGAGTAAAACAGAAGAGCAAATGTTCTACAGAAACAGCAGTGAATTGTGCAATTATGGACATCGGACCTGGAAACTACTCAGGCGATGATCAAATCTGAGTCTCGCTTTACACACAACGACACTGTGACCCCGCGCCATCCAATGACTGACCCAGGCTCTCGGGGCTTGTGAGAGACAACTTGGAATGAGGGCCCGTGGCTCCTGGCCACAGGGTGTTAATGTTTCGCTTCAAAGTCAAAAGCAAAGGAGTTCTTGAACTCTGCTGTCTGGGTCTGCCCCTAACCGGCTGCATGGCTGTCCCCCTCCTCCACCGTCTCCACTGTCCACGTCCGGGCCACCCTCCTCTCCCACCCATGCTGCCCTCAGTGTCTCCTATCTTCTGCCTCCTGCTCAAACACACGCTCCGTTCAGTGGCTGTAATCGCCTAGATAGGACACAAGTCTCACTGCTGTAGAGGATAAGTTCCCTACGTAAAAACCTTCAACTGTGCGCCTTTATCTATGGGAAAAAGAGTAAGGCCCTTAAAAGGCATGCAGGCCTCTGTGATCTGGCCCGTCCCCTGCTCCAGCCTCGTTTCTCAGGACTCTGGTGCCTACCATTTTCCAATCCAGGAACACCAAGCTTCTTCTAGGTCCCTGTACCCAAGGTGCTGTCCCACGCCTCGTGCCTCTGTGCAAGCTGTCCCCTCTGCTCGTCACCCTGTCCTGGACGCCTTCACCCGCACAACTCCCAGCACGTGTACCAAGCTGCCCAAGTCTAGTCAGGTCTGGTTCCAGCTCCTAGGAGTCCAGAAACCCCTCCACACGCTGGGTCAGCCGTCTTGTTAACCAAGCCCCGCGTGGTCGACACCCTGCTGGCCCTGTATGTAAAGTCCTACCTTACTGACGATAAACAGGTCCTCTCGTTTCACCACACCCTCCTTGATCTTGCACTGGATCCCGGCTCCGACCTCACTCTCATTGTGGTATAAGTAAGCGCAGTCGAAGTGCCGATATCCGGCGTCGATGGCCAGTTTCACTGCCTCTGTCACTTCCCCTGGAGCCGCCTGCAGAATGAGCACGACAGAAGCAATCCACTCACATTCAGGAGACCCCACCTTTTCACTCTAAAATGTAGACTCAAACGGTGCGTAAGTGAGGAGGTCACGGAATTGGTGCAAGTATCAGTCAGCACTAAAATTAGGGAATGTCAGAGTCAGAAAGGATTTAGACACAATCCAAGTTCCAACTCCTTTCCTTATTTGGGGAAAACTCTATAGGTATTTTTAGTGCCTGCAAATAATGGAGCCAGATGCTGTGCTTCCTGAATGAACAGAGGAATAAAGAAATGGAGGAGGAATCATAATAGTAACTGAGATACTAGAAGGTGTAGACTCACCTTCTACCCAACAAGACCAGAAATCCAGGGGTAAAGGTGAACAGGTGTATACTCACATGAAGATAATCCACCACCCCTGCAGCATCTCCCCAAACCCACAGGAACGGTATGGATTCCATCAAGACTGTGGAAGTTCAGAATTGCTCACTGTGAACCGGGGCTGCTCAAGCAAGCAAAGGGATGGAAGCAGGGAAGAAGCCTGGGCAGGGTTCACAACACATCGCACTGAGCCTTCCCAAAGGGCTTCGTGGTTCACAAAGCACCTGCTCACTCGACCTTCGTGGAACCCCATGCACCATGTGTAATGGTCTTCTCTTGATGAGCAACACATTCAGAGGGGCTGAGAGCTAATGAAGCATTCATCTCAAGTCAGGAAATAAACCGCCAAGAAATTAGAAGGAAAGAGAAAATTTGAAAACAAGAACGAACATCCAATAAAGACATGACAGAGATCAACAAGCTGGAGGCCAGTTCTTTGAAAAATCTGAATAAGGTGGACAAACTTCTGATGAGACTGATGGGACCCTTTTTTTTTTTTTTTTAATGATCTGAATGAAAAACAGTCATACAGATTAAACAGAGACCCAAAATCTCAGAAAATATTATCAGTAACTACAAGCTGACAATTTGGAAAGATGAAAAGAATAGGAAAAGTCCCTAGAAAAACTTACTTGAGAAGAAGTAAAAGCTGACTTGTCCTATATTTATTTTTTAAATGAAGCAATTAGTTAAACACACACACAGTTCTACAAAATTTTCAAGGACGAAATCATCCCAATTTAACACAAAATCTTTCAGAGAGGGGAAAAACAAAGAATACTCCCAATTCATCCCACTAACCCAGCATATCCCTGGAATCAAAAGCAGACAAAAATATTAAAAGGACAGTCACACATTCATCTCACTCATGAATAACAGTTGCAAAAACCCTAAGTAAAATAACCGCAAATTGGATGCAACAATATATTATGGAAAAAAAAAATACCACACCCACCCTGAGTTATCTGAGAAAGCCAAGGATAGCTTGATATTAGGAAATCCATAATAATTCACATTAATAGACTAAAAAATAAATCATGTCAATCAATGTTGCATAAGATTCAACACCCATTCCTGATTTAAAGTCTCAGTGAACTAGGGCAAAAGGGAACTCTTTAACCTGGTAAGGAATACCCACATTTAAAACAACAATGATAACAAAAATATCAAGAACAAACACAACCCAAAAAACCTTGGGGCAGACATCATCCTAAACGTGTAAGTATCAGAAACATTCCCTTTAAGATCGGGAACAAAACAAGAATGTCCACGGTAATGGAGGCCCTAGCTATCACAATCAGCTCAGAAAAGGCAATTTGAGACTTAAGGATCAGAAAAAAGGAAATGAAAGTAGCATTATTTGAAGCTGGTATGATCATTTATGTAGAAAACCCAAATGAATCTATAGGCAAATGAAGAGAACAATAGGACATTTTAGCAACGTGGCTGGAAATGTGTTGAATATACCAAAGAAGATTGTTTTTTTCTATTAACTAGGCTCCACAACCAACATGGGGCTTGAACTTCTGACCCTGAGATCAAGAGTCCCACCCTCTACCGACTGAGCCAGCCAGATGCCGGAGAAGATTGTTTTTCTATGCATCAACAACAAATGAGCTGAAGACATAATTTCAGAGAAGTTTCATTTCCAATAGTATCACAGACTGTCCAGTATCCAGGAATAATTCCAACAAATGAAGGGAAAGCTGAATATACAACCAGATGAAGAGACAGTGAGAGATGCAATCTATCTAGGACAATTTATTAACAGAGAAATATACTATGTTTGTAGAAAGCCAGATTTAATACCATAAAGTTGTGAGTTCTCTCCAGATTGATCTATGGATTTAATGTGATTCCACAGACTCAGAATGAGCTATATTCCCCCGGCTCTTGAACCTGGGCTGTCCTTGTGTTTTACTGCGCCCAACAGAATGCAGCGGAGATGCTGGTTCCAAGCCGAGGCTTCAGGATGCCTTGTGCATTTCCCTGGCTCCCTTGTGCTTCAGCCATCACCAGGAGAATATCCCAGATTAGCCTGCTTGAGGCTGAGAGTTAGGTGGAGCCAGGTGGAGCAGCCCCAAACGTCCCAACCGAGACCAGCCAAACCCCAGACATGGGAGTGAGCTGCACCAAGATCCCCAGAGCTGCCCAGCTGACCACCTGCACGCAGCAGTAATAAGCCACAAGCCAGTGAGTTTTTGTGCTTGGTTGTTGATAGGCACTTCTGGGGCATTAGACAGCTGATGGTAGTAGCTCTGTGACCTTACACGACTGAAAACTACCACATAAAAACAAGACTCTGCATGATCAGGAAGGGGTGACTAAGACTGATCCAAGTCTGTGCACCTGAAGTCCAACAATAACAGAAAGGAATGTTTTGGCCTCTGAAGCAGTGTTTGCAGGTTTTCCTTGCGCTGTGTGCAAGACAGGGCTCCCACACTGAGCCACGTGCAGAAGACAGCCAGAGAAGGCTGGCCGGGAAGTCAAAGCATTTAAACCGGCTGAGCGCTTACTGAGCGGCTAGATGCGGAGAGCCACCATGAAGAAAGTTACATCCTTGCTCTTTAAAGAGTTGGAAAGTATTTAGAAGAAATCACTTGAATAATACTTGGCTGAGCAGGGGTTGATGATGCTAATTCCTACTCATCCGATCGCTTCTTTTATTAAACACGACGTCTAAGTAAACAGGGCAAGCAGGTGCGGAGGGCTCTCGGTGAGCGCTGGGTCTCACGTCCCGGACAGCGGTGACAAAGTCCGAGGACACGAGGGCGCACAGTGTTCCGCCCCCGGTTCGCACAGGTAAGTAAGTTCTGTCCCAAACCGCACTAGTCTTCGGGATGCAGGTTCCCTGGCCCAGGGCGCCCGCGGGCAGGTGGCCGCCGGTCCTCCCGCCCCGACACCGGCCTGACCACCGTCTGCTCCCGCCTTTCGCCGACATTTACTGGCTAATGCTCGGGAGAGGGCAAGGGCGGTGGCGCCGGGGGGTGGGGAGGGAGGGCGGCAGGTGGCCCCGCGGATCCCCTCCGCGGCTGGGGAAAGGCCCCGCCCGCCCCGGGGCGCGAGGTCCACCTCACCTGCCAGGTGCCCAGGCCTACAGCCGGGATCCGCTGCATGCTCGGAGCAGCTAGACGGCCGCAGCTCGACTACCCCCGTGCGCCGCCGCGCCCGCTGTTCCGAAAGGCCGCACCGCGCGCGGTGGGCGGTGCCGGCGGGAGGCGGCCCTGATTGGCTGGCGGCACCTCGGGCCGGGGGACACGCCCACATCCCTGGCGAGCCCGAAAGTCTGGCGTTGGGGAGCGGTTGTGCGCAAGCGCCCGACTCCGCGGTCTCACGGCCATGGGTCCTAGGCGCGCGGCACCGCTAGGGGCGAGGTCCCCGGCTGGTGGGCTGGTGTTCCGAGGTTCCCGGGGTCGGTAGGGCTGAGGGGAGACGACAGGTCTGGGGCCCTGTCCGCCGCTCTGGGCGCCTGGAACCGGGGGAAGCCCCTAGCACCCACCCCCATGGCGAGGGGGCTCCAAAATAGAGACGGAAGGCCTTCCTTCTCAGCAGAAGTCCCGGGGGTCCCACAGGCTCCTAGAAGTCGGTCGGCCTCGGTTCCCCATCGATGACACACCTGGCTAAGTCCCGTAAATGCTTTCTACTCCCTGGGGTCCCTGGGAGTAGAGGGCGGCCTGGGACTGAGGACCTGGGTAATGCAGAATGTGGCAGAGCACTGGACTGCTCCTCCGGGGTCCTGTCCAAGGACCGACCCCCCTTGCTGGAGCCTCAGGTGCAAGTGGGCGGAGTCATTGCGGGGCCTGGGGTGAGTAGACTTCATG
The DNA here is from genome assembly GCF_029215605.1 of Mirounga angustirostris. Lineage (NCBI taxonomy): Eukaryota > Metazoa > Chordata > Mammalia > Carnivora > Phocidae > Mirounga > Mirounga angustirostris. The sequence continues at coordinate 135,003,447 of NW_026991713.1, forward strand.
AGTGAACTGGAAACCCCAGAACAGTGGCCGGAAACTGGGGGACCTGGAGGATCCGAGGTCCTCCTCATCCCCCTTGGAGGCCCCACGTCCTGCCCCTTTGTCCCCTGGGGCCTGGGAACCCCCTGCCTTGATGACCCCAAAGGTGTGTTTTAATTTCTAGTTTCCTGCCTGGGGCTGCAGTGCTGGCGGCACCTATGGGGGGTGGGGGGGTGGGGGGGCGCGCTCACTGCTCAACGGAGAGCAACTGGACCTTTCATTATGAGCTTCTCAGAAGTGGGAAGGTGCTCCAAGTCCCTCTCATTGACTCATTTGGCTACTGTGCCCCTGCAGTCATCCAGGGTGAGTGCTGAAGGGACCACATGGCCCCTGCCCACTGGGAGCTCACCGCCCACAGTGGGAGATGGACAAAGACAGGAAGAAGAGCAGATGATACACGGAAATGAAGCAGGGTGCTGGAGGGCCAGCCAGGAGCTCCTCAGTAGGTCTAAAAGGCCTCCAGGGTGGCATTTGTGCTGTGACCAGAAAGACAAGAGGAGCCAGCCTTGCAGAGGTCTGGGAACTGTGTGCTGGGGGAAGCTCCCAGATGCAGAGACTCAGGGGCACAGGAGCATTTGGCCAGAGATGCTGAGAAGGAACCAGTGTGGCTGGAGAGAGCTGGGGAGGGCAGAGGGAGAGAGGGAGGAGGGCAGGCCGGAGCTGGCCCTGGAAGGATATACTGGTGGTCGATGCTGTGAGACACATTAGCCTAAGTGCTCATCAGAACAAACGTTATCTCCTGTGTCTCTGATTCGGATCCAGGCTCGGCTCAGCTGAAGCTGTGCCCCACCATCTCGCAAGAGGCTGGGCTGGGGTTTCAACTGAGGCTCGGTTGGGGCAGGGTCCACTTCTGAGCTCATTCACAAGTTATTGGCGAGGTTCAGTTTGGACCGAGATTTCAGTTCTTTTAAGTCAGCTGATCTGATCTGAGCCCTCTTTTGGTTCTTAGTAATGGGAACCAGAGAGACACACACGGAGGGACAGAGGGAGGGAAGCAACACAGGAAAGAGCAAGCAAGACGGAAGTCACAGACCTTTTGTAAATCACCTGTCAATCATCTTGCAAGTGCTATCCCATCACTCGTCAGTGTCCTACGAGGGCCAGGAGCCATGAGGGAACAGCTGGCTCTTCTGTGGCCAACCACATACTCGGAAAATGTCACCAGTGGAAAGGCAGACTAAAACTAGAAAGCACTGGGTGGCTCAGTTGATTAAGCGACTGCCTTCGGCTCAGGTCATGATCCTGGAGTCCCTGGATCAAGTCCCGCATCGGGCTCCCTGCTCGGCGGGGAGTCTGCTTCTCCCTCTGACCCTAACCCCTCTCATGTGCTCTCTCTCATTCTCTCTCTCTTAAATAAATAAATAAATAAATCTTTAAAAAATAAAAAAAATAAAAAATAAAACTAGAAAGCACTAAAGCATTCCTCAGAAGCCAATGCCAGAGAAAGGGTTAACCCGCCAAAGTCCCATCAGTGCATACATTTGCCTAGCAGTGCTGATCCTAGGAATTTATCCAAAAGAGATTCTTGCACAATTTTTCAAAGATCTATTTAGAAGACGACTCACACAGTGTCTGTAGGCTGTTCACCGCAGGGCTGTAGCCTGGCCCCTCCTGGCACAGAGCTCCTTCCTCTCAGGGAACCCGGCATATGTAGGGCAGCTCAGCCAGGCACAGGGACGACCTTGGACATGCTCCATCCAGGGGAAGTTCCCACTTGCAACAGCAGGACCCACTTGAGCTTGTGTGAACACAGGAGGCTTTTGCCAGGTATATAGAGGGGGCTCAGGAAAACTGCTGAAAGGGCAGAGCATTCAGCTTGGGGCTTTAGAGAGGGAAAAAGTGCTCAAACCACATCTAAGGCTCTACCAAGAGTGGCCACTGCGCTAGCCCCCAACCCACGTATCCAATACACTCAGCTTCTACACGGGCCTCTGGTCAGTGGAAAGGAAAGGGGGAGCCCTCAAGGCAGGGTCAGGTGGAGTCGGCTTGGTCCGAGGCTGTTGGGTGAGGCCACAGTCAGCAATGTGTCTGCCCAGACTTGGAGTCCACTGAGCAGAGAACATCAGTCCTCAAGGGCGGACACCAAAAGCACAAGTATAAAAGAAAATATAAACTGGCTTCATAAAATTGAACATTTTTTGCATCAAAAGTGTCAATAAAGAGAAAGACAACCCACCAAATGGGATAAAATATTTGCAAATAATATTTCTTTTTTTTTTTTTTTTTTTTTTTTTTTTTTAAAGATTTTACTTATTTATTTGACAGAGAGAGACACAGTGAGAGAGGGAACACAAGCAGGGGGAGTGGGAGAGGGAGAAGCAGGCTCCCTGCAGAGCAGGGAGCCCGATGCGGGACTCGATCCCAGGACCCTGGGATCATGACCTGAGCTGAAGGCAGTCGCTTAACCAACTGAGCCACCCAGGCGCCCTTGCAAATAATATTTCTAATAAGGGACTTATGTATATTAAACAACTCTTACACCTCCATAATATAATAATATAAACATTCCACTTAAAAAGTGGGGGAAGGATCTGACTATGACAAATTTCCCTAAGAAAATATACAAGGGTGTCTGGGTGATGCAGTTGGTTAAAACGTCTGACTCTTGGTTTCAGCCCTGATCTTGGGGTCGTGAGGTCAAGCCCCGCGACGGGCTCCGTGCTTAGCGGAGAGTCTGCTTGAAATTCTCTCCATCCCTCTCCCTTTGCCCCTCCCCCCTCACACTCTTTCTTTCTCTCAAATAAGTCCTTTAAAAAAAGATATACAAATGGCCATAAAAAAAAGGTATACACATGAAAACTGCTAAGCATAATTATTCATTAGGAAATGCAAATCAAAACCACAATAAGATACCTCTTTACATGCAAAAGGACATCTATTATTAAAAAGACAGATAATGAAGTTTTGGTGAGGATATGGAGAAAGTGCTGATTGAAATATAAAATAGCAGTCCTTCGGAAAACAGGTAGTTCTCCAAAAAGGAAAACATAGAGTTACCACGAATCCACCAAGTGCACTCCAAGGTATGTACCCAAGAGAATGAAAAACATGAAAATCTATGTACATTAATGGTCATAGCATCATCATTCATGATAACCAAAAGGAGGAAACATCCCCAAAATCCACCCACTAATGAACAAGTGGACAAAATATGATATATTCATGCAACAGAAAAGTGTTCTGCCATAAAAAGGAATGATTTACTGATAAATACTACAAACATGGATGCCTTGAAAACATTAAGCTACATGGACTGTCAGTCACAAAGGGCCACATATTATTGTAGGACTCCAGACGTACGAATGGTCTAGAATAGGCAAACTACAGAGACCAAAAGAGTAGTGGTTGTCTAGGCTCATTGCTTTCCACAAAGAGATACCTGTTGAGGCATTTTATGGGGATTACATTGAATCCAAAAAATCAAACTGGGGAGAACTGAATATTGTGCAAGAGGAGAAGACTCCATAACTTAAAAAAGGAAGGAATGGTAAGCTGGGACAAATGCCCACAACTCCTATCTTGGGCAAGAGCCTAACAACCCCCTGTAAATAAAGAGATCCTAGAAACATAAGAAAAAGAGCATGGAGCGCCTGGGTGGCTCAGTCGGTTAAGTGTCCCACTCTTGGTTTCAATTCAAATCATAATCTCAGGGATGCCTGGGTGGCTCAGTCGGTTAAGCGTCTGCCTTCAGCTCAGGTCATGATCCCAGGGTCCTGGAATCGAGTGCCGCACTGGGCTCCCTGCTCGGCGGGAAGCCTGCTTCTCCCTCTCCTCCCTGCTTGTGCTCTCTGTAGCTATCTCTCTTTCCCTCAACTAAATAAAATCTTTAAAAAAAAAAAAAAAAGAAAAAGAGCAGCCACACAATATAAAACAGGCAAAAGACATTAAAAATACACTTCACGAGAAAGAAATATAAACAGCCTTACACACGTGATGTATACTCAGTCTCAGTCATGACAAAATGACTAAATCCAAAAGATTACAAGGACAGTTGGAAGCTGTGTAGAAAGAGGAACTTTTTATTCATTGTTGATGGGAACCCAAGCTGCCCTCCCATGGAGGCGGTCTGGCCGCACGCAGCCAAATTACAAATGTATTTCCGCTTTGATTCAACAGCCCAGCTCGGGGCATCTATCCCAAGGAAACGCTTCTCCACTTGACCTTCATCCGGGGTTGTGCACCACAGGCTTCTTCATATGAGCGAAGATTGCAAACCACCCAGCTCCCTTCATTAGTGTCTGGTGAAATGAATGACCCCCTTCCACGAGATGAAACGCAATGCGGCGGGTGGGGGGACAAGATGAGAAAGAAAACGTGAAGAGTGAAGCTTCTTTCTGATGGTTTGCCAAGATAGCAAGCCCCACGGCCCCTCCAGCCCCACCCTGGTTCGTCCCGAGCTGCTGGACAAGGAGACGCGGGCAGCCTGCTCATCACGGTTGCGGCTCCCAGCTGAGCCCAGGCCCCGCGTGCCCTCATTTCAGCGCTGCGTCCGTCAGCTGCACCCAAGCTGCTTTATTCCCAAGGCTCCGGAAGCGTCTAGCACGCAGTAGGCACTTAGCCATGTACTGATGCAGGGTCATCCTCCCAACGGTCCTAGGACATGGCTGCTGTTACATTACAGATGTGAAAAACCAGAGATACAACGGCCTCTTGGGTTAGCTGACTCCATTCATTCATTCATTCATTCATTCATTCATTCATTCATTCATTCAGCGCCTGTGTAGTGCTCCCTTCAGTGTGCAGGCAGATACTCCCCTGACCCTCAGAGCTCACAGCTGAACAGGTGGGACAACGTCTACCCCACAGCCAGGAAGGGGGCGCGGCTACAGACCTGCCCCCACCTCTAGCACAAGACCTGGCACGGGGAGGGAGGGGGAGCCTAGAGCTAGGACCAGCTCCAGAATTAGAGCTCCCTCCGGCGTCAGCACTCGGACCGCTCGAGCTCGAGACTTAGCCCGCTCTGGTTCTAGATCCAGACCGGAAGCACACCCATCACGGTTCTCTCCCCAGTTCTGGTACCACCGCCACAATCCAGGGCCAGCCACAGAACAGAGCAATTCTAGAACCAGCCTTCGCATGACTTCCTGTGACGGAGCCAGCTCCAGCTCTGGAACCTGGTCCTGGGCTAGTTGCCGAGCCCCGGGCCAGGTGCATCTCCAGCTCAGCCATGGCGCCCCCTCCCCCGGGGAGCCCCCCCGGCGCCCCCGCACCTGCTCCTGAGAGCCAGCGCTGCTAGAGCTGTCCTTCCCTCCCTTGTGATGACACCCTGGTTTCTACTTCTTCTTCTTCTTCCTCTACTTTACAGCCTATTAGATTTTGTTTTAAAAAGTACACACAGTGAAATTTTACCTTTTACTCATTTTAAATTCAGTGGCATTAAGTAAGTTCAATATGCTGTGCACCCATCACCACTATCTACTTCTAGAATGTTTCTAAAGACAAATCCTGTATACAGTACTGCAGACACCCGGACTCTGCCCGTCTCCCCAGGCCCGCTCCCAGCTCTGGGGGATTCTAGAAGCTCTGCTCAGGAGCTGGGGGTGCAGAGTGGGGAACACTGGCACCAGGAAGGGGTCCCAGTGCCCACACCCCTCACCCCTTGGCCCCCACTAATCTCCTTTCTGTTCCTATGCATTCCCTTCTCCCAGGCCTGCAGCCACCTTCTGAGCACAGCTGATCCTTCCTCAGTCCCTTCTTCGGCCCGTCCCCCACCAGAGCTGAAGACCCCTGACAACGCCAACCTGTTCTGCACCAAGAGCCCTATTGCCAACTGTGTCTTTGTCCTGAAGAATCAGACTTTCACCAGGAGGGCAAAGGCCAGGCACGGAGCCAGCTCAACCCTCCCTCACACGAAGCAGACGGGACTCAAAATTGCCAAGGATTCCTTCTCATTGGTCCCCTAGCACCGGCTGGCACGGGGCCTGGCGGGTCAGGGAGCTAAGTACTTACAGACCGCAGTGTCCCGGACCAGGTGGGCATCTTCTGCCCAACCTCCAGCCCAGGCCACTCCCAGGGTCCAGATCCACCCCAAAGCTCACTGGCTGCCACCATGAATGCCTGCCCTTCAACAGGCTGGCCTCCCTTGTCCACTCACAGCCTCAGGTGTCCTCTGTTCCCTGGGAACCAGAAGACCGGCTGCCGCTTGCCCTGCTGCCCCCTGTACGCGTCCCCACACGTCCTGAGTGCAGGTCACAGCCACGGCGCCCACAGGCATGTCTCCCCACCCCACCGCACGGCCGCCGCCGATGCGGAGCCAGGAGCAGTGGCAGCTCCACTCTCGGTCCCCAGACCAGCTCAGGGGTGTCGTCTACCTCCACGACATGCTGCTGCTGGTGTGTTCAGGATGCAACCCGTCACCTCCTCCAGTTCGGAAGGGGAGCAGATCAAGGTGAGCATTTCCCTGGGGTCCCCACTGGCCAGCCCGTGAAGCTCCTGCCTCATCCCATTGCCTTAGCGATTTTCTCCCTCCCCATCTCCCCCTTCCTGCGGCCAGTGTTCCCCACTCTGCACCCAGGGAAGAGCCAAGTTCCCCCGGCTCCTGAGCAGAGCTTCAGGAACCCCCCAGAGCTGGAAGGAGCCTGCAGCTCTTGCTGTCCCCACCGTTCTGGGGACCCACAACCCTGTCACGCCCAGGTCATCTGGCACAGGCCCGCCTCCATCAGCCCCTCTTCCTCTCCGGCTTTAGCACCCCGCCAGCCTGCGCGTGGACGACAGGCTCCTGTGCAGGAGCATCCTGGGGGGCTGCCCAGCGGCAGCTCCAAGTCCTGTGCCCGTTACAGATGCAGCCCCACCTCAGCAGTGCGGGTCTGGCTGCCGTGCTCGGGGAGCCCTGGACTAGCCCCTCCAGCTCCACGGTGGAGGACGGCAACGGAGCACCATCCCACACTCCTCTGCTGGCCTCCCTTCCCCAGGCTGGCGTTCCCTAATCTGCACCCACACGAAGAGCCAAGAACCCAGTTCCCAGAGGCCCCGAGCTGCCTCCTGGCATGGGGTACTCTGACGAGTCTGGGGCTTCTGCTCACCTTGCCACCTCCCACCGTTCTGGAAGTCAGGCTCCTTACTGTCCCCCCAAAATCCACAGCATCACTTGGGCCTCGAGCAGCACGTCCTCCTTCTCAGCTCCCACCGCAGTGGTGCCCGCCGCTGCCAGCCACAAGGCTGCAATCACAGCCCCTCACTGCTCTGTACTCCGCAGGGGGGCCGCGCTGCCTCCTCCTCCTCACCCCTGCAGGAGGCCAGCAGCAGCATTTCCGGAAGCGCCCTCCTGGGTATGGGCAGCCCCTCCGGTCCTGCCACAGCCCTCACTGTGCAGGAGGACCCTGGAGCAGGCCTCCTCATGTCTGGGTGCCGCTTAGACGTCCATGCTCTGGCGTGGGTGATCACATGCCCACTAAGCTCCCTCCAAATCTAGGACGCTGTGGCTCTGAGAAGGTGGCCTGGATTGTGTCTCCTGCCCACCCCGCCCTGCTGTGCCCCTGACTCTGTGGGGCACTCAGAGCCCCTCCCAGTGTGTATGCCTAACACCCCACTGCAGCCGCCCTAGAGCCCTCCTCACCCAGGGAGCCCACCAAGCCCTTGCCCCCACGGAAACCCCTGGCTGCACTGCCCCTCTGCGTGACCCCCATCCATGACAGACTCCTGGCCAAGGCTGGGCTCAGAGGCCACCTCCTCAGGCTCCTGTGTGCAGCGCACCTGTGGGTCCGACTGCCTGGGGCTGTGTCACAGCCCTGTGACAGGCAAGCTTATGTCACCACTTCTGAGAGCCTCAGTTCTGCTGCGCTTGGTCACTTGAGTGACCTTGAGCCCTGGTGCCCCCACTCATCTAAAATGGGGTGAACTGAGTGACCAGGAAGGGCCCCCCTCCTTTGCCTCTTACACCAGCGAGGGAGCTGGACCTGTGTCCCCAGGGCCTGCCAGGAAGACAACGAGAGGAGGTGCAGAGGAAGAGGGGGAAGGGGCGGCCTGACCTTCTCCCTGCCCGGACTCAGGTTTTCCTGACCCAGCCGTGCACCGAGCTGGCCCCGGGGTGGACCGTGGGGACCAGCACACCAAGGCAGGAGGTATGCCGGACTCTGGTCGGTCTCCGGCCTGCCTGGCTGGCCTGGGGCGGCCTGGGGGGGTGCTAGGGATTGTGAGGTCTCACTGCAGCAGCCCCCAGGGACTGCAGGGGCCGCCGGCAGGCAGCCGTTGGTGAGTTGAATGCGCACGCGCGCTGCAAGGCGGGGTCTAATGCACGTGCTGTCGGTGCTGTCCGTGGGCACTAGGGTCGGCCGCCCCAGGGGGTCCCCTCTGGTCTGCATGTGGGCAGAAGGCCCTGCGCATCCCACAGTGCACCCTACCAAGCCCACCCAGGGTCTGAGAGCCCACGCTGCATCCACACCACCAAGGGGGAGGCCGTGAAGTTCTGTGTCCGGCCCTCCTGAGACAATCGGGAAACTGAGGCCAGGAGAGGCAGGAACTGGCAGTGAGCACATCCGATGGCCAGAGTTTAGAGAAGTAGGGAGGGTTCTGGCCACCCAGGCCAGGGCTCAACCCTCCTGTGGGATTTGCTTTGGAAATGAGAGCCCCTAAGATTGTGGGGGACCTCTGCTCACTCCCCCATGTGGAGGGGCCCTTTCCTCTGTGCATGCCCATGGGAGCACCCCTCCTCCCTATTCGTCTGCATGCCTGCTATGGAGAGAACATTGCTTGCCCTGCTGCCCCCCCCATGAGAAACTTAGCAGTGTTACCTGGGGGAGTGGAGCAATGAGGTGGAAGACATAATTACAGACATTTTGGCTGTCGTGAGATTATTTTTATGATATATGTAAATTTTTAATTTTTAAAAATAGTTCACAAATTGAAGCAATGTGGAAAGAGGTATTTTATAAATTGAAGTATAATTAACATACAGCGTTACATTAGCTTCAGGTGTACAACATGATTCAATAATTCTCTACGTTACTCAGTGCTCATCACGGTAAGAATAGTCCCCATTTGTCACCAAACATTATTACAATATGATTATATTGCCTATGCTACTTGTCATCTCTGTGACTTATTTTATAACTGGAAATTTGTATTTCTTTGAGAAGGCCAATAATGTAGGCTAGCATGTATTTTTTAATAGATATCGTTTTAGAAATAATTGTTTTATTGTTGATTATTTATAGAAAATTACAGAGAAAATTCACAAATCAAGTAGATGACTATTTAGAATGTGCTTCACCTGAACTTGGGAAATGTCTTGTAATTGTAGAAATGGGTTTATTAATTTAGGAAAAATAATTGCATGGTAAAAAAAATAGTTACCTATTAGTTGAGGATACTCCTAATACAACACCAATTACGGGGATCTGCACGCAGACTTCAGCTTGGCTCTCCTGCCCTCTGGTGGTCATTCCTCAAAATGCAGACACAGCTGTATGCAGGTGGAAGGTCTGAAACTATTCGGACAACCCACGTGTCTGAACTGCACTCCCAATTTTTTAGATTTGAGGAACCTGAGCAATTTTCTCATTCAGGTTCCTCACTTTAATTTTGCCATGTCATCATTGTGTCTCGATTACACAGTCCCTTCAGATTCCTGATACAAAACTGAATTCTGGCATCTCTTGACTATTTGACTTAGCAGCTTTATCCAAAGCTACAAACATTTTCGGTAAAATTTTTTACATATATACTATAATCTTAGGCCTTATAAGTACCACACAAAAGGTGTTTTGCAAATAAAGAAACTAGTAAATGTACTTATTCTGTGTCTTACTATTAGATAAGTCCTTTGCATATTGTATTTTTTTTATTCCTCGTAACCACGCCATACACCTTGTGAAGTATACACTGTATGTTTCAGATTTCATGGAAATAAAGCAACATTGGGGAAGGCTGACAGAATGTAGGAAGTAGTACAGCCTCGGCCTGAAAATCAATCTGACTTTAGATTGTGTCGTTAACTTTTCTCCTTTTTAAAATCCATATAGTTAATTAATTTTCAATTGATTGTATATTACTTAATGAGAGTAAGTTGGTAGTGTGTTTTAATGTTTTAACATGCTCGTTTGTTGAAAGCAACATTTGTGTATCATATTTTTTCATATGCTGATGTGAGTCGCGCTCAAAGACCTAGACTCCTCTATAAAGTTTAAGAACCAGGCTCCACGATTTGATTTGATTTATTTTGTTTTTAAGATTCATTTATTTATTTGAGAGGGAGACAGAGAGAGAGAGGAGGAGAGAGCGCAGGCAGGGAAGGAGGGGCAGAGGGAGAAGCAGACTCCCCTGCTGGGCAGAGAGCCTGACAACGCAACAACATGGGGCTTGATCCCGGGATTCTGGGATCATGACCTGAGCCCTGGGATCAGATGCTTAACCGACTGACCCACCCAGGCGTCCCTAGGCTCCAGAATTTTAGAAAAGGGTAGATTTTAGAAAGTCTTAAAATACAGGTTTTTCATTTTTAACCTTCCAACTTCTTGAATTTTTCAAGAATTTAAGGAGAAACCTCAGGGAGGCATATGAGAGACTCGGCCATAAACAGGAAAGCTCAAGTCTGGCCATTTGTACTATGTCCTTTGTGAAAGAGTTTTAAAACAATCATGTAACTGGTTTCATGTTAATTTAATAATTGTAGCTACATGAAATACTTAAAACCCAATTTTTCTAAGTTCTAATGCAAGCGATTCCCACCTCGATCCCCAGGAGGTGGGTATTCTTGTTAACCACATTTTTGTAATGAGTAAACTGAGACGCATACAAGTCAGTAACTTTCAAGATTTCAATCTAGTAGATGATGGAGCAGGATTCATCCTGGGTTCTAGGTCAGGACACATCAACATGTTGCTCTACCACCTCATTTAAGATGGTCTACGCTTGTGATGGTTAATTTTGTGTGTCAACCTGACTGGTCCACAGGGTGTGCACATATTTGGTCAAACGTTGTTCTGAGTGGTTCTGTAAGGATGTTTCTCCATAAGATTAGCATCTTAATCGGTAAAGCAGATTACCTTCCCTAATGTGGACAGGCCTCAACCAAGGCCTGAACAGAACAGAAAGGCTGACTCTTCCCTGAGTAAAAAGGAATTCCTCTTGCCTGATTGCCTTTGAGCTAGGACACTGGTCTCCTGCCTTCAGACTTGGACTCAGACTGAATTACAACATTGGCTCTCCTGGGTCTCTAGGTTGTTGTTGACTGTTGATGTTGAGACTTCTTGGCCTCCATAATTGTGTGAGCCAATTCCCTACAATAGATACATATGCTGTTTATATAATACACATGCATTCTATATATTACTTATACATATACATAATTCCATAAATTTATACATATAAATATATATAATTTCTATAAATATATATATAATTTTATAATATAATTTATATGTATATATTCTCTGGAGAACCCAGACTAATACAGATTTTTGTTTTGAGAATGGGCATGGGGAAATACATACAAATATATATATATAACATATATATATAACATACATATATATAACATATATATAACATATATATGTAACATATATGTATATATATATTACCCTGATGTGTTGTAAGCTCCCAAGAATGTGGAAATACGTGTTATCTTTCCACTGCATATCCAGCACCTGTTATAATTTCTGCTGCAGGGTAGGCTTCCCCAAATTATGCATGTATTCATTGGCGAGAAATGCTAGATGAAAGAATACAGAAATAAAATACTTAATTCCTGGGGTGCCTGAGTGGCTCAGTTGGTTAAGTGTCTGCCTTTGGCTCAGGTCGTGATCTCAGGTTCCTGGGACACAGCCCCCCACCGGCTCGGCACTCAGCAGGGAACCTGCTTCTCCCTCTGCCTCACCCCGCTCATTCTCTCTCTCTCAAATAAATAAATAAAATCTTTAAAAAATTACTAGTTCCTGCCTTCAGGGGCCTCACACTCCTTAGGATGACATGCAGAATCTACATGGATAAAATCTAATTAACTGGGTGACTTCCATATTAATCTTAAATGGGTATGGACCTAATAATGGAGTTTCACAAAGTATGAATCTGAAGTTGATAGATTCCCTGTAAAGGGAAACAGATCCACAATCACAGTTGGAGATTTCAATACGCCGCTCAGCTACTGATAGAATAAATAGAAAACAACCCCATCCACCAGTGGGACACAGTTATTAGCATGTACAGAACACTGAACCTAAACAAAGCAGAACGCACATTCTTTTCAGGAGCACTTGGTGACGTTCGCCAGGAGAAACCATATTCTGGACCGCAAACTGAGTTTGGATGTCTTGAAGAGGACAGAAGAAATCCTACAGCATTCCTCCTGGCCTGGAAGCCTCCCCGCCGGCTCAGGCGGAGAGAACCCAGAAGGGAGAGGGCTGCATCCAGGGGTGACAGGCGGCAGGCAGATGTCTGCGATGACACGTCCCTGAGCCGGACGTGTCTGAGAGCGTGGGGGAGACGCAGGGGGAGAGCCGGGGTGACGACAGGGACTGGGCCCCTCGCGGAGGCAGGAGAGCCGCACCTGCTCCCCGCACCTGCTCCCCGCACCTGCTCCCCGCACCTGCTCCCCGCACCTGCTCCCCGCACCTGCTCCCCCGGCTTCCGGCGTGGGTAAGTGCAGGGACGACGATTCGGCTTACCAGTAACATAAGTAAAAATAACAGGCCCCTTCCGTTCCTACCTTCTCGCAAGAGGAACGCTGCCTCCCGCTCCTCTTCCTCAAGTCCCGCCCCTTTTGCCCACCGGCCGGGGGCGACGAATCTGCGGCCGCGGAACCGCCCCAGCAGCGCGCCGCGCTCCGGGGGGCGGAAGTAGATCTTTACGCGGAGCCGTAAAGCGCGCTCCCTTCCGGTTAACGACAGCCGCCGCGACCGTCCCTGCCGGCCATCCTCCGGTAAGCATCTCCGTCGGACCCTGGGCGTTTCCACAAATCTTCCCAGCTCGGGCTCTTCGCTGGGGGCGCCCCCTTCGCCTTGGATCATGTTCAAGAAGTTCGATGAAAAGGAAAATGTTTCCAACTGCATCCAGTTGAAAACCTCAGTTATTAAGGGTATTAAGAACCAATTGATAGAACAGTTTCCGGGGATTGAGCCGTGGCTCAATCAAATCTTGCCCAAGAAAGATCCGGTCAAAATCGTGCGCTGCCACGAGCACATCGAGATCCTCACGGTCAACGGAGAGTTACTGTTCTTTAGACAGAGAGAGGGGCCCTTCTACCCGACCCTGCGGCTCCTTCACAAGTACCCCTTCATCCTGCCGCACCAGCAGGTGGACAAGGGGGCCATCAAGTTTGTGCTCAGTGGCGCCAACATCATGTGTCCCGGCCTGACGTCCCCGGGGGCGCAGCTGTACCCCGCCGCGGTGGACACGGTCGTGGCCATCATGGCCGAGGGCAAGCAGCACGCGCTGTGCGTCGGCGTCATGAGGATGTCCGCCGACGACATCGAGAAGGTCAACAAGGGAATCGGCATCGAGAACATCCACTACTTGAACGATGGGCTGTGGCACATGAAGACGTACAAGTGAGCGTCCGGAGGGGCGCCCCGGGACTGGAGCTGTGGACGTGGTGCTGTGTCTGTGTTGGTGTCTGTGGGACGGCATGAAGAGCATTCCTCCGCGCTTACGACAGATGCTCAGAGGAACAAAAAACCAAGTAAAGATTTGGAAGGAGCCCAGCTGTCTGTATCTGTGTCCTTTTGCGCGTGTGAGTACGGGTGTGCGTGTTGGCAGCGGGGCGCTTCGTGGAGAGGCGCCGTGTCCTCTGCCCCAAGGGATGTCGGTTCAAAGGCAGGTGCATCATCTGTGGTAGAAAAGTAGATTTTTCAAAGCGAAGGCATGCGGTTGGGAGACAGACCCACAGTTGGGATCCAGGAGTTGGGAGGAAAAAATGACCGGAGAGGGGCCCGAGCAGCTCGGTTAACACAACACTGGAAGGATAAGCAGAAAGTCCAGTACAGAGTGTCCCGCAGGCATTAGTGACTGTCTGCCCGACAAGCATCATCCCATCCCCCCTTGCTGGCAAAACTCAGTCCGTCCCGGTTCCACGTGAGCCAGGAAAATTCCGATTAGTTAGGCCCACCGCAGTGCTCTGTTTCCCAGTGAGACGGAGTCATTTGTGGGTGGTCACGGGACCTGCGGCCAAGTAGAATCTTCCTATTTAGGAATCCCTAGGAATCCGTAGGTCCTTCCTCCCACGGTTTTGAGTTATTTACCTGGGCGGCCATGTGACCTGTGTTAGGAAGGGCTGCTTGAAGGTTTCTGGGAAAGGTGTGCAGGCTCTCAAAGATGCCTGGGGAGAAACAGCCTCCCTGCTCTGGGTGGACGTGGGCATGTGTGATTTTGCTCTTGCCGCACACATACACGCACACAGACTGACATTCACACACTGACATACACACAAAACCTTGATGAGCATCAAGTCTGAACATGGAAAGCAGCCATGCCCTTGCTGATGTATGAGCTGATGATTAATCAGCTGTTTAGATTCCATATACCGGGACTCTTTATTAAGGGATGTGGTGAAGTTATGTGAGATAAAACAGTTTTCTTACCAATTACTTCATCTTGACTTGGGTTTTCTGAAACTTAAAGCCAAAGTTATCTCAATTTTTACAGAATGGCATCATAGACACCCAGCTGAAAAATTGTGTAAAGGAGAGGAAAACAGGTCAACCGAAGGCTGATCGGCGACTTCGCCATGATCGGTTTCAGTGTCACTCCTATGAATGCAAGATAAATTGTGGTAGATTTAGGGGTGAATGGAAAGTGAAAAGGTAAAATGTGGATATTTAGACTCATGTTATTCCTTACAGAAGTTTGGTTGTGAATGAAAAGATACTGGGTAAAAACTAGAGGAAGGTTATAGTCAAGATATTTTGTTTTCGAGTCCAGATTATTTTTCTGTTATTTTTATTGTTGTTGTAGGTTGTTGATGGGATATCTAAGTATGTCTACTTGTTGAGGAGAAAGATCACTAAGAGTAGGAATACTCGATGGGGATAGAATCAATGGGCTAGAAAAGTGGGAAGGAATGTCTCCAAAAGGAGAGGAGGGGCTGATCTGCCCTCATAAATCTGCACATTTGGATTATGTCCGTTCATCACAGAGTTGTCCTGTAACAACTCAAACTCTCCTCATTAGAACACTATTTTTTCCTCAGAGGATTAGGGCTTTTGCCCCGTTTAACTGTCTACCCCAGTCAGCACCACTCTGGCCGTTGGTGGACACCTGAGGAGGCCCTGGAAGCATCTCATGATAATATTCGGGAGCGGCAGTGACTGACGAACACGGACGGAGACACTCAAGGTAAGAACCCTACAATTCTTTCACTGTGTCGCCACCAACTATCTCCACCAGAAGTTGAAAGAGGACCCTCTGCATCTATTTTAAGCCTTCTTTCAGGACTCCTCACTCATGCACATGCATGCTATCTTCCATTATTGGTCAGTGATGCTGATCCTTGTATTGATACCAATCCTACCAAACAACTCACGGTAGAAATCCTGCATACACATTGGAAGGGATGGAGGGCAAGAGTTAACATGACCTTCCTGGAATGTCATACAAAATTTGGTGTGTATATTCAGGCATAGATGTATTTATTAAAGCCTTCTCTACATTCATCATACGTTTAAGGTGATCTGTGAGCCAAAAGGTTATTATGAACAATTAAAGTAGAAGAGGATTGTCTCTACTTACTCTTGGCTAATACCAATGTCTAATTCGATGGTGAGGAGACGGGCAAATACAAGTGATAGTCACATCTTACCTCAAGAATCTGCTCACTCCAGTGCTGTTTCATCCAGAATAGTTCAACAAACATTATTGGGTACTTGCTTTGGGGCTAGATACTGGGCTGGAAGTAAGATGCAGAAATATAAAATATCACCCTGTTTTCCAGGAGCTTAGTCTTGTTAGGAAGGCAAACATGTAGATACATAACTTAATTTCAAATATGTGTGTATGTATATACATCTACATATAGTAAATGTATGAATTACTTATTGTAATATGGTATGAATGAGTGAGGGAAAGTTGTCTCTGCCTCGAAAATCAAAGAGGATTTCTTTTTTTTTTTTTTTTTTTTTTTTTAATGAGAGACAGAGAGCATGAGAGGGAGGAGGGTCAGAGGGAGAAGCAGACTCCCCGCCGAGCAGGGAGCCCGATGCGGGACTCGATCCCGGGACTCCAGGATCATGACCTGAGCCGAAGGCAGTCGCTCAACCAACTGAGCCACCCAGGCGCCCCAAAGAGGATTTCTTAATTAGAGACTGTCTCAGTAGAAATGTTAAAAAAAAAGATTAAGGATGTTTTCATAATGAAAATGGTGAAAAAAATTCCAGGAAAAGAAATAGTGTGAGCAATGCAGTAGAGTCACAGAAATAGAAGCGGCTTGACTCCTGTAGGTCATCATTTTCCAGGAGAAGAGATGAAACTAGAGGCTTATGGTAGAGACCCACTTTTAATGTGCTAAAGGATTTATGTGCTTACAGTTGAAATGGGTCTTTACAAGAGTGTTGAGAAGGAGTGTAGCATGAGTGAGATTACAGTTTGGGTAGATGATAGTGGGAGAATGGATTCGAGGGGACCTGGGACTAGAGGAAGTAACTAATATTGCAGCATCGCAGATCCTGCAGGCAAGAGACGAGGACACTGATTCAAGGGATTTGAATTATTCTAAACATTTTTGTGGAGGAAAACTTAAGACATTTACTGGGAAGAGGAAGTCTCTACTTGGTGGAAAATGGCCCCATAAATAGAACAGGAGCCAGGAGGGGGATGGTTAGGGCAGGGCAACAGAAGAGGAGAGGGACATCATTCTGGTGATGCATATGAAGTATACATTTCTTACGGGACCTCCAAATGGGACTACCCAACAGACGTACAGGTAACAGGTGTCTGGAGAGCAGGCAGTGCCAGGGCTTTGATGCAGATTTCTGAGCCGTTAGTATGCAGATGGTGGTTAAAATGATGAAAAGTAAATGCTCGTGAGTTTTAAAAAGAGGAGGCTGGAGATGGAATGTGTGAGTGGAGGAAGATCTAGCCACTTAGAGAACGAAGAGGACAAGAGTCAGTGGGACCATTAATCCTATGACCCACTAATTCCTGGGAGGAGTAAAGCGGTTTCTTTCAGCTCTAGAGAACTAAGTAAATGCCTAGAATTGGTGACTTATAGTGTCTGGAAAATTTTGAATGGGACTCACTGGGACAGAAAGAGGCTTGTCCGTCTTCAAATATACAGTGCCCACTGGTGGCAGAAAAGGGGGACCTGTGCATTTTCCCAGCAGTCATTCTTGGCCAATCCCACTAGACTTGGGTTGCTATTTGGACAGTTAATGTCCCTAATTCTGGCCAGCCACCTTGAAAATCTATGTAACCTCAGATTCAGAGAAAAAATTTGTGTTGGGCAGGCTGTGCATTCTGGCGCCGAGGACCTGGCAAGAATGCAAGGCTCTGACCACGCAGAGTCACTTTCAGCGTTGTATTGGCAGGCGTTAACCACGAGGGATGAGGTGACCCCTTCCTCTGGAGAAGGAGCAGCCTTGCTTCTGCCCGTAAGAGCCGCGGATGCAGCAAGCTTGGACCCCCTCCTGCAGCATGAGCCCCTGTGTTTGCAGTCATCACCTGTGGGGTGTGAAGGTCCTGGGGAGTCAGTGCAAATGAACATGAAGCTCCGGCTGCTGCTTTTCTCATGACTCCGCTGTCCTTTGTCTCTGGCTGCGCAGCCTCGTGCCTTCTGCCTGCGTTCATGAAGCAATCTAGCTTGCTGGTGTGCAGGTCGGGTGAAATTGGAGACCCTGCACAGTTCTTGACAGTTTGGGGGATGAGGATGGGATGCTAACTGAGACATGGCTTCTGGAAGAGAGAAAACGAGGCCAGGCAAGAGGACTTAAGACCCCTCAGGATCCTGTGACAAAGGCCCTTGTTGTACCAGCAGCGGGTGAGAAGGGGAAGCGGGGCACTGCCCTCTCCTGTCTGTTCAGAAATGTGTAGAGGCTGAGCAGCGAGAGACAGGATTGAAACCAGCCTTTCAAATGGCACCTTGGTGGTCACTCCCTCCCTCCCGAGTGAAAGAACGGGATGCTGTCACTACCAAGGGCAGGCCCCCGATTCTAACTGAAAGGTGATGTGGTTTTGATTGCAGAGTCAGGGGTCTCCAGCGCTGAATTAAATGATGTCCACAAGGGGATGGAAGGTTTTGGAGGGAAAAGTTTGTTTATTGACCTGAACAGGCAGCCTCTGGAAACCAAAAGTAAATGCAAAACCTTCCTTCCTGTTCCTTGCTTCCTACACTGTTCCCTGAGGCCCTCATGCCTCCCTCCCTCTCTCCTGCTTCAGCTGCTTTAGGAACAAAGCCAAATGAGTTAGCCCCTGAGGCACAGGTGTTAAATCCTTGTTCCGTGTTAGCATTTTGGGGGTGGTTGTGGGGAGCAGCATCTGAATTCAACTGATAGGTCTCAGAAAATTCACAAAGAAAATGGTAAGAACCAGCTCACTTATGAACTAGGTGACTAGGGGCGCCTGGGTGGCTCAGTCAGTTGAGCATCCGACTCTTAATCTCAGCTTGGTTCTCGATCTCGGGGTCATGGGTTCAGGCCCCACGTTGGGCTCCATGCTGGGTGTGGAGTCTACTTAAAAAAAAAAAAAGGTTGCTAGAAGAGTACTGTTGTACAGGAACAATTTTACTTCTACCCTTCTAGCTTCTGTGGCTGGTCAAATAGTTACAATAGCATAAGACAGGTTAACAAGAGAAAACCAAATTTAATTATGTATGGGAGCCCCATAAAGATATGAAGTCTCACAAGGCAGCTCTGAAGCTTATATAACATCCTGAGTGATAGTGAGGGTTGGGGGCCTGGGGAGACAAAGGGAAGGAAGGCTGTTCACAAGAAGGCAGAGGAGGTGTTTGGAGAATAAAGGTTTTCCTGTTATCTACACAGTTTCTTAGGTCAACTGGCTATCTCTGGTTAAAAGCTCTCTTCCTGGTACCAGACCCTCTTTCCCATGTAAATTTAGGCAGTTGAGAGAAAGGTGAAGAGCTTCTCCTGAATCTGCTGGGTTTTGATCGCCTTTAGCTCAAAATAATCCTCGTGCCAATGTGGCATATATTGGGGAGACTCGTCCTGAAACCCTTAGTTCTGTACTTATTAAAGTAATTAAATTTGTAGTTAAAGTTCTTCAAACAAAGAAAACTCCAGACCCAGAAAGTCTCACTGGTGAATTCCACTAAACATTCAAAGAAGAAATAACAAAAATTTTACAGAGTTTCTTCTTTAATAAATAAGTTTAGGGGACGCTTCCCAATTCATTTTATGAAGCCAGTGTTACTCAAAAACCCAAACCAAAGACATGACAAGAAAATAAAATCAGACCAATATCCTTCATGAACATAAACACAAATATCCTAAAAAATATTAGCAAATTGAGCTAGAAATATGTAAAAATAGCAAAACATGGGGTTTATTCTGGAAATGAAAGGCTGGTTGTCATGAGCGAGCCATAAAGTCACACGCACGAGTTGTGTCTTTCCACAATGTCAGCTTTATTCAATCATAAAGCAAAGTTAAATCACAATTACAGAGCAGGTTCAGGATTCCAAACTCAGTGACATTTCACCATGTGATTAAACTTGGCTTCTTACACAGCACACAAAGCAGGACATGAGACAAGCCACACAACAAACAAGACAACAGAAGGGTGCAGGAAGTTACCGAAC
This sequence comes from Mirounga angustirostris, assembly GCF_029215605.1. Lineage (NCBI taxonomy): Eukaryota > Metazoa > Chordata > Mammalia > Carnivora > Phocidae > Mirounga > Mirounga angustirostris. The sequence goes on from NW_026991713.1 coordinate 135,023,161, forward strand.
CAAACGCCAAGTCAGTCTGTGGGCGTGCAGTTGAGATGAAGCCTCGGTCTGGCCGGGTCAGCTCTCGGCACTTACTGCTGCTTATGTTCAAGCAGTGACGGGTCTCAGTTCTGTTTGGAGATCCATCGGGCAGAGCCTTTGGCCGCAGCTGCCTGTTTTAAGTGGTCAGACAGAGATGGGTCAGGTCTGAAGAGTCTGACAGTTTGCTGCCCAAGTCCTTCCCTTTTTAAAGGGATTTAGTGGGCTTTGGGGTCCCTACAGACCTCTTCTGGTTCTGATCATTATCAGTTCTGGGTGTCCGCTGATGCCGGTCCCGTTGATATCTCTTAGCTGCGGTACCTTAACTGCTCGAGTCATTGCTTGACACGGGTACCTGCTTGACATGAGAGACTCCATTTTGCTCTCTGCACTGGTTCAATGTTCAGAACTTAATTAATGTAATGAACCGTATTAGTAGGTTAAAGAAGAAAAAGCACATGCTTGTTTTACTAGATGCAGAAAAAAATTGATATAATTCAATATGAATTGGTTCAATAAAAGAAGGTTTCCTCAATCTGGTAAAATAGATCTACAAAACATCTACTGCTCACATTATATTTATTGGTGAAAGGCTGAATGCTTTCTTCCTAAAATCAGGAGCAGGACAGAGATGTCCCCTATTACCACTTATATCAGTCATTCTACATGGTCCAATAGGGGAAGAAAAAGAAAAGACATACAGCTTGCAAATAAAAAATAAAACTGTCTATTCACAGACAGTATGATAGTCTAAGTAGAAAATCCAAAAGAATCAATAAAAAGGTTTCTAGAACAGATATGTGAGATTAGCAAATCAATTTATTCCAAAATCAATTGCATGTCAGTATGCTAGCAATGAATATTGGAAATTGAAATTTAAAAATAGACCATTTTCAGTAGCATGGAAAACTTGAAATAATTATGTATCAATCTCACAGAGTACGTGTATGATCTGTATGTCAAAACCACACAAAACACTTAGGAAAGGAGCCCAGATTAAAGGGAACCCTAGCAAGCACAGAGGTATGCTCTGTTCACAAACTGCAAGACTCAATAAGGTGGTAATTCATGTGGGAAACAAAAGCAAAGGAAAAAACCTCGATTACCTTTCTGGCTACAGCCTATTGACAAGTCCTTGAGTCAGGCAGAGTGACCTTCCTCTATGAACTCAGCTGCCTCGATGTTAATGCTTTGCTAAGGGCAAAAGGTAGTCTTAGCCTGACCCCCTGGGATCCTGAAATTCAACATATAAAAATTACTTTGGAAACTTCTTTATATCTACCCTCCAAGATATATGTTGGCAATCATCCCCCAAGCATACGACCCACCGATATACATCTACAAGGTCTCATGACTAGGGTTTTACTAGACAGTAATAAATGACCTTTTCCTAACAACAGCTAGCCCCTCAAGGTCCTGGAAACCTTACTTCCAAATTCCTTAGAGGCTTACGCTCTCCCCAACCCCCTCCCAACTTGAAAGTATATAAATAGTCACCTATCACAACCCCAGAGCAGCTCTTTCTGCCCACGGGTCTTATGCCCATGCTTTAATAAAACTACTTTTTTTGCACTGAAGACGTCTCAAGAATTCTTTCTGGACTGTTCACTCTGAACCCCAACATTTCTACACATCAGTAATGTCAATTCTTCCCAAACAAATGTATACATTTTATATAATTGGTGTCAAAATCACACAAGATTTTTCATAAGAATTGACAAACTATTTCTAAAGTTTCAGGGGCCATTAGAGGGCATGGAATAGCTGAAAACATTTTGAAAAGAGAAAAAAGTTGGGGGCTTACACCACCTGACTCAAGGCTTACTATAAAGTGATGATAGACACGTCAGTAGGGTATTAGCAAAAGGATAGACATGTGAATTAATAGAACTGAGAAGAGAGTCCAGAAACAGACCCACTAAGCATTGTCAAAGGGTTTTTTACAAAGCTGCAAAGGTAATCCAATTGAGGAAAAACAGTCTTTGCCATAAATGGTGCTGGGGACATCCCCATGCAGAAATATTGGCCCTCAGACCATCCCTTGCCATGTAAACAGGTGTTAACTCAAAATGGATTATAGACCTAAATGTATTAAATTTCTAGAAGCAAACATAGGAGAATGCCTTTTTGACCTTGAAGTCAGCAAAGACTTCATAGACATAACACTAAAAGCACTATCCTTAAATGAAAAAATAGAATTGAAATTAGGAATTTCTGAGTTGAAAGACAGCTAAGAAAATGAAAATACAAGCCATATACTAAAAGAAAATATTAGCAAAACATATGTTTAATAAATAATTAGCCTTAGGAATATAGCAAACTCTCCAAATGGTGAAAAAGCAGAAGCATTAAAAAACTGGACAAAAATTTGAACAGATACTTCACCAAATAGGATATATACACGTGAAAAGATGCTCAGCACCTTTAACCACGAGCGACATTCAAATTAAACCACCGTGAGACACCACTACATATCTGTTAGAATGGACAGCAACAACAGAACCCTGAGCACGTACGTGTTGGTGAAAATGCAGAGTTACTGGTAGGAATGCAAATGGTATGGTCACATTGGAAAGGAAATGTGTAAATGGGTTTATTTGTAACTTTCCCGAACCAGAAAAACAGGAACATTCCTACCATTGTCACACGTTTACCTGCTCCCTGCTCTCAACCTGTATTTTACTGGGAATCTTGTAGTGGCCCCTAATGGCCAATGAGGATTTTGAATATTACAAATCGAGGTTTTCAAATTGTGAGGATTAACGATCATGCACATGTTGGCACATTTTTCTTTTACGTCTACGCACTTTCTCATTTTTTAAAAAAATCAGAGTCTACATTTACTGTGGGGCCCCAGTCCCTTCATTTCATCCTCACATGATAAACTCCAGGAAAACGTTAAAACATTTACAAAGAGCATGATTGCAATTCTTGCATGCTCTTTCAGCAGAGCTAAATTCAGGATATAATTATTTTCTTTAAAAATTCAGTTGGCTCAACATATTTTCAAAAGAGGAAATTCCATGGCTTTGGAAAAGCACATCTGTATTACAGAGAAAACATTTTCTAAGCAGGAAAAGTCTTTCTGACTATGCAAGATATCAAATTTTCAATCGCATGTTTTGGGATTATTTCTATCCAAAGACTTTTAGTTGGAGCGATTTAGAAATGTGGGCACTCAAGTCATGGTACTGTCAGAAGCTTAGCCGAACAACTGTGAATGCTATATTAAATGATTTTCTTAGGGCAAAATAGAGGCTTTTTAACGTGAGCTGTGCACTTGGCGTGTGCCTGAAGATATCCTTGTCTTTCAAAAGCATGAAACCTGCAGCTCTTTTAAGGGCTCCTTGTGGACACATGGGCCGTTGGTAATGATGTCTCTGTTCCTTTGAGGTCAAATGTCAATTGATTCTCTGAAGTTTGTGTTCACCTCTGTATCTCCTTAAAAATCGACAAGAGTGTACAGTAGAATAAAAAGATCAAATGGAAATTGTCCCTTTTGCAACAACACTGGTGAACCTGGCCCTCTGTCATGCTGAGTGAGTGGTGTCAGTCAGTCAGAGAAAGGCAAATACTATAGGGCATCACTTACACGTGGAATCTAAAAAAGGCCAACTCGCAAACAATGAATCATGGAACACTACATCAAAAACTAATGATGTCATGTATGGCGATTAACATAACGTAATAAAAAAAAATGTAAAAAAATAAATAAATAAAAAACCGTGAATGTTGGGGGGAAAAAAAAGCCTACCAAAACTAACAGTTGATTTACTTGAAATCTAATTTTGAAAATAAATTTTATGTCATAACAATTAAAAAAAGAAAAAAAGTCCAACTCATTGAAAGGGAAAGTAGACTGGTGGTCGCCAGGGGCTGGGGGTGGAGGGAATGGGAAGGTGTGGGTCAAAGGGAACAAGCTTCCAGTTACACGATGAAGAAATTCCAGGGATCTCATGTCCAGCATGGTGGCTCTAATGAATAATCCAGTACCACATACTTGAAATTTGCTAAGAGAGCAGATTTTAAGCAGTTGCATAAAAAGGTAATTATGTGAGGTGATGGGTGTGTTAGCTTGATTGTGGTGATCGTTTCAAATCGTATCAAATCAGCATGGTGTACACCTTCAGTACATTACAATTTTATGTGTCAATTCTACCTCTGTAAAGCTGGAAAAAAAAAAGGAGTGGTGAGATGAAAAACTGGTGTGGACAATGGACTCTATCACTGAAACTTTGGAGCGAGCTGCCTCCCCCTGCTGGTCACTGGTCTTCATTACATTTCTCCTGCCCCTTCTGGAAGGAGGTGTGGTCCACACTCCAAGCCCTTTGGAGGCCTTGTGTTTCCTGATAGCAGGAGCTGTGAGATATTCCAGTCCCCCAGTCTGTGTGTCCTGATGTTCCTTTTCCACTCCTCAGAAGGAACCAGAACCCGGAGCTGTGGTGTCACAGCTGGGCCTAAGAGGCACAACTCGATAACTCTGCCATAGACCGTTTTGAAAAAAGTCCCAGTATCATAGTTTTTGTAAAGAATACAGAAGTACTAAACCTTGTTCATGTTGCAAGGTGTTGGAGATAACCTCCCTTCATTTAGAGGATGAGACTACGGAACCATGGGAAGATGAACAAAGTTGGTCCTGGGTTTGGACATCCTGAGCTGTGGAGACTTCTGGAACCATTGGATTAGGTGGTAATTAACTTTGCATAGCTGCTACCACCATTACTCCAGCCTTCCTTCCCTGGTGCCCCTTCTCTAAAAACCTACACAGTCTTCCCTCTGCAGCCTCCCTTTCTCCCCATACACCTTTAAAAACATCAGGAGTTTATGAGAAAACCCATCTGTGATAGTATCATAGCCTCTTTGGAGATGACAAACTCGAGGCGCAGAGGGGCTAAGCCAATCAGCCAAGGTCACAGAACCTGTGCACGGTGGGGAGGGGTTGTCCTCCAGCATCTGTGAGCTAGTCCATGGACGGCACCACGGTATTACCCTTACTGATTCGTGTTGTCATTTCACTTGTTAACCCCAGAGGCACGAGGGCACTTCCATTCGTTTCTTATTGCTTACTGGGGGAAAAAAAAAAGTGCTAGAGATTCTTAGTTTTCAATATGCTTGTCTGGAAAAGCTAACGTTCTCCAGTCCGGCCAACCTCTTTTCCCCTCTCTCTCGCAGACTTTGTATGGACATTTTGATTCCAGTTATTCTTTTATCTTGAGTTTGCTCTTCCCTCCTGGCCTAATTACATTATTGCTTTTCTTCAAAACTTAATGGGAGTTCTACATTTCCTCTATTAGATTCCCTTTTCTTATTTTACTCACCCAAAATCAAATCTTCTGAAATCTTACCAGAACTTAATGTCTGTATATCTCATTTTATCACATTGGCCTCAAGGAATCAAATAAAAGCTGCATTGATTGTCACCCAGTTGCAAAACCACGGTGCTGGGTACTATCAGGACTGCAAAGTGGGACGAGCAGAGTTCTTGCACTCACTGAATTGATATATGTGAAGGCAGAATATAAATAGGATTTTTTTTTTTTCCCGAAACTGAAGGTATGCGCGATAAGACAAGATGACAGCAAAGGAGCTGACCCTATGCAGAGGGTGTGTGAGGGAAAAACCACTTTATGCGGGAAGAGGAGGAAGAGTAACTGGAGTCTGACCAGTCAAGCAGGATTTATGGGGGAGACCCACGCAGCCTGGAGGGCAGAAAAATGTAACTTGTAATCCTTGAGGGCAGAAGTGGAAGATCAGAACGGAAAAGGTGGATTGCAACCACCCAGGAGAGGACTTTGAGTTCTCAATCACTGAGTTCACTGAAGGCAAGAGATCGCCTATTCTTCTGATCCTACCAGTGGAATGTTAATTTTGAGAGTGTGTGGCGGGAGAGACTAGGGAGAGAAAACTCCCGGTGCTCCAAACGGGACGGGGCCACGGAGGGCTGGAGCCCTGCACTTGGAGGGAGAGGGACAGGGAAGGAAAAGGGAAGAGGGTGACAAAGTTATGACTAGGAGTTATCCACACATGGCTGTGTGTGTGTGTGTCCATGTGTGCGTGAGTGTGTGCGTGTGAATGTGCACGCGTGTGAGTGTGCGCGTGCATGTGTGTGCGCGCATGTGCACGTGCCTGAGAATATTTATATTCCGAGAATTGCGCAGGACAACTCGATGTGGACTTTTTCCTACAGAATCCCCAAATAATGACCGATTCAGTAGGAATAATAAAGTGTGTTATCTGACATCTCTCGCCCAGGAAGAAGTACTCTTTGGCAGACATTCTTCGCTCCCTTACCTGACCTGCATTGCCTTAGTATCTGAACTGTGTCTTTTTTTTTTTTTTTAAGATTGCATTTATGTATTTGAGAGAGAATGAGAGTGAGAGAGATTACAGAGGGAGAGGGAGAAGCAGATTTCCCAAGGAGCAGGGACTCCGATATTCGGCTTGATCCCAGGACCCTGAAATCATGACCTGAGCTGAAGGCAGACACTGAACCTACTGAGCCACCCAGACGCCCCTGAACTGTGTCTTTTTAAAACCATCCATACTACACACTGGAAAGAACAAACACCACCCATATGATTAGGGAACAATTTGTTTGCTTGTTCTTTTTCTTTTTTTTTTAATGGCAATGTGAACTACAAAATCATATATTCTTTTAGCACTAGAAACATGAATGATTTAAAACATGTGGTTGAATTCAGGTAAAATAAAATTGGTGCAGAAATCTGGCTGTGAAAAACAGCACCAAAGAAGAACACAATATGATGTGCAGGGTTTTTCCCCATAAAACTCTAGTTCAGGAACGATCACACATACGTTCATATATATTTAAATACCTAAAAATTAAGAAATATATGAAATAAATGTGCATAGAAGCTGAAACATGAAATTATGGTAGAATGGGTATGTAGTATAGTTTATTCCCTTAGAATATTTCTTTTTTTTTTTTAAAGATTTTATTTATTTGAGAGAGAGAGAATGAGAGAGAGCATATGAGAGGGGTTAGGGTCAGAGGGAGAAGCAGACTCCCTGCCGAGCAGGGAGCCCGATGTGGGACTCGATCCAGGGACTCCAGGATCATGACCTGAGCTGAAGGCAGTTGCTTAACGAACTGAGCCACCCAGGCGCCCTCCCTTAGAATATTTCAAGGCTTGAATTTAATAATGCATTAAGTTATTAATAATAAAACATTTTTGTAAAGTACATATCTCAATTTTAATACACAACACAACAATCCAATAATGGAGAAGGCCTCAGCATTTCATATAGCTTTTAAAACTTATAATCTTTCATTTTACACCTATAGGCAGATGTTTAAATAAGAATTAGTTATTTTAAACATTAGGAAATACAATTTTTATAAAGTACTGCACGTTGGATACTTCCTGCCTAGACAGTTACACGGGAAAGGACCGCTCCCCCCCAACACAACGTACTACACAGATCAAGTCTTTCCATTTATTTTAAAGTTTTTATTCATTTATTTGAGAGGGAGAGAGAGCTCGAGCACGAGTGGGAGGAGGGGCAGAGGCAGAGGGAGAAGCAGACTCCCTGCTGAGCAGGGAGCTCCACTCGGGGCTCGATCCCAGGACCCCAAGATCATGACCTGAGCCAAAGGCAGACGCTTCACCGACTGAGCCATCCAGGCGTCCCTGAGTCTTTTCATTTAAAACAAATATTTTGAACAACATAATCATAACAGTGCCTGAAAGACAAACTGCTTCTTTTGAGGAGGGAGGAGGATGTGATTAGGAAAGAAAATGTAATAAACAGATTTAGATAATTAGTTGGAAGAAATAATCAAAAGCCTTATGTTGTTAATTTTCAAAATTCATCTGCAGTCATCAGCTTAATTTATGCATTCATTTATTCTTACATTAATTCATTTAATAACTACTAATTAATACCCACTCTGAAATGGAAATTAAAACACTTAGGCAAGTCTTTTTGGTTCAATTAACAAAACCCCATTGCTCTAGTAGGAGCAAAGCACTGTGGGGTGATTTTAAAGATTTGAGGATCTAAAGGAAGTCACAGGCTGGGGGGGGCGGGGTTTGGTTCTCACAGGAGACTGGGCCTGCACACCTGTCCTGACCCAAGGTGACAAAAGATTCTCTCCGCCTCTTCTCTGCTTCACTGTGTTCTCTCCTAGCAAATCAACTTTCTCTGATTTCGGCGTGCATGAGTCAAAAGTACCCAGACCATTCTTCTGAATAGCCATGGTCATCAGTCCAGGCCATGCAGGGATGGTGATTAGTGTCTGAAATAAAAATCCAAATTCTAGGAAGAATGTATACAGTCGGCATTGCTTTGCTCTCATCACACCTCGGGCTCATCAATTACATTTAGGAGCAGAGTCATGCAGTGTAAGCACTGCCCCAAGATCCTAGCCCCGTAGATGGGTAAGGAGGTGGAGAGTGGGGCTTTGAACCCTTCGGTTTCCAACACCATCACCAACATCCTCCTTTATGAGCTTGATATAAAATCGGCAGATAATGTTATATAACCAGAAAGAGGACTTTTAAAAATTAACAGACTGCCCTATGTTATAATGTAGAGGAAAATAAAAGGAAGGCAATTTAAGATAAGATATGATTTGAATATTTAAATATCCTGCACAACTATCCTGAAGACATAAGTAGGCACTCAGATGCTTACATAATATACACAAAATTACTGTGAGTGTGGTAGTTATAGAGACAATTCAATTCAGGCGAGTTACATTGAATCCTCAACTCAAGCCCCACAGGTAGTAACATTCCCTGTGATGTGGTTTTTCTGAGATGTGGAGAGTTTGGGGGACATGTCTGAAGCAAAGGACAATCTTCTCTCGATTTGCACATTAATTGAATTTCTATAAAATTCAGTGTGTATTAAAACTATGCAAAAATGTGTATGTGCTTTATTTCAGCAATCTGGGTAGGTTTTGCGGGCTCTGTGAGATGTTGGAGGCTCTCCGTGCACTGCAGGATATCCAGAGTCTCTGGCATTGTCCACTAAGTGACGGTAACATCAGTATCCCTGTGACAATCCAAAACTTCTCCATGAATTCCAAGCTACTGTTCCCATTTCAGGACCTAGAAATACATTTCTTGAAAGAGTCCAACATAAAATTCCATCTCTCATCTGCCTTCCGGTTCACAAACCGATACACTCCTTAAATACATTGGCAATGTTCCGCCCTTATTGTGTTTGACCTACTCTTTCTCTGCCCAAATGCAAGCAATTTCTCCCCAGATCCCCTGTTTCTAGTGTTGGTGTTCCTCAGAGCTCAGGCCTAAAATTTCTTCCCTTCTCATTCCACACACTCCTTGGATAGTCTGTCCTCTCGCAGACCTTTCTGGGATGAACTCGGGGCTGATGGTTCTAGTATTTATACCTTTGGCCCAGATCTCTCTTTAGAAATTCTGAGTATGTTCTACTGCCAGGCAAAATGGCCCTCAGACAGTCCTACAGGGACATCAAATGCAACATGTACAAACCCAACCTTCCATGTCCCCACCACCCTGTCCCTTCCCGCCCAGTGATATTACTGGGGTTTCACGGAGCAGTAAGCGTAGTGAGAAGCCTAGAACGAAGATGTTATCTGTTGCCTTTCTGCGTGGGAGAGATAGATGGTCACATTACAGCACAATTATCTTTAATCCTTTAATTCATTTCAATGATTCTCTGGGTTATTTAAACATTAAGACTAGTAGAGACCAGCCTCTGTGTATAGAGAATACGGCAATCTTCTGGTTATAGCAAACGGTCTTAGGAAAAGCTGAATTTCCCTGTGGTATGTGGAGCCCGTGGGGAGAGTGGGCAGTGTGGGTAAGAAGCAAGGGAAAAAGCTTTGACATTCCCATTCCTTCTCCCCATGATGGATGGAGGGGCACCTGGACGGTGAAACTTGGGTGGGCCAGGCTCCCCTGGCAGATCAGTTTTAGCTGGGCACGTGGCTACTCAGGCTCAGACCCTGTTCCCCAGGGTCCTTTCATCCCCGTGACTGAGTGCCAGCCACTGGAATGGTGCAGAAATGCCTGTGTATCTGGTCACCTCGGCGTCACAGCTCACTGCTCTGGACTTTCTCGTCCCTCCCAACATGGCACGTGGACATGGCTGGGACCTGGCTTCCAAACGGCCAAGTAGCGCGAGTCACCAGAGCAGAGATGCTTCCTCTCGGTTTCCAGGAAAAATGGTTAAAATGTTATTTTCACAGACTTCTAAGAAATTTACCATTTCCTGTAAGTATGATTTAGAAAAAGCCCATGACGGCATCCACAGCGCTCTGTCTCTGTCACCAGTAACAACCGTGGATAGTTTCATGCTTTATCACAGTAGTTAGTGACATCTGAGGATGAGCGCTCTGTCCATGCTCTCGCTACTTCAGAGGGTGGTGCTCGTAGGTCCTTTCCTGGACTGTGTCCCTGAGTGTCTTATTAGGGACACACGGATATTACTGTCTGGATACGGTGCTCCAACGGCCATAACAAAACAGCGCAGACTTGAGGGCTTAAAGAGCAGACATTTATTTTCTCAGCGCAGGAGGCTGGAAGTCCCAGATCCTGGTGCTAGCTCATTTGGTTTTTGGTGAGGCCCCTTTTCTTGGCTCACAGATGGTTGCCTTTTTGCTTCTGTGTTCAAGTGGCCTTTCCTTGGTAAGTACACATGCGGAGAGAGCGAGCGAGCAAGCGAGCAGGGGAATAGAGAGAGGGATAGAGAGAATGAGAGAGAGGGGGAGAGAGAGAGACAGAGAAAGAGAGGGGAAGAAAGAGCAGGAGGAAGTGAATGAGCGCTCTGGGGTCTCTTCTTGTAAGCATACTAATACTGTAAGATCAGGGCTCCACCCTCCACCCTTATGCCCACATTTAACCTTAATTACTTCTTTACTCCAAATACAGACACACTGGGGGTGAAGGCTTCAGTGTATGAATTTTGTTGGTGGTGGGGGCGTCGGGGGGGGGGCAGGATGCTCATGGACACTAACATTCAGTCCATAACACCATACTACAATTTTACAAAAGGTTTTGTTTTTGTAGTTTATAATTTGATAATGGTATCATATATTGTGTCCTTTGTGGTCTTCTGTATTTTATGATTCACTCTCAAAATAATTTTTGAGGAGTCTACAGGTCTGGTCACACTGCCATGGAGAAGATTATATAAAACAAAGTAAGAACCCTTGCCTAGAGCACTATTTAACAATATTGCAGGAAGAACCTGAGTCTTTAAATGACTCCATGGAGCACCATGATGACGCTGCCTTTGGGTTTAATCTCTCTGTTTTTTCTGCATGGAACATACGCCCTGACTTTGCCTGGTGAACTCTTACCCCTCCTTCTGAGTTAACTGCACATTGGATCCTGCAGACTCTCCTACCCCAGGTCTGAGCTGACACCTGCTGTGCGCTCCCCTTGTCGAGCTCGGGGCATATACACCGTAGTTGTCTGTTCCTGTGTTTGTATAATCCATGAAAACTTCTTTCCACCTATAACATACTGGCTTCTCAATTAATACTGATTAAATAGGTAAATGTTCAAACAAATGGATTCCACAGGAGGATAAGGAGATTCCCAGACGGGAAGCAGACCTTAGTATTGACCGCCCCTCCCCCCATGCTAGGCAAACTGTCAAGGAACGCTCTTGTTTAAGGGAAATAAATGGATGATTTTAACTCAGAAGAAAACAGGGTGGGTGATAGAAAACAGGGGTAACTTTAATATGGTGGGTGTTTGAAAAGTACAGTGTCTCGTCCTGGTTCTTCATTAACTCATTGTGCAAAATGAGTCAAATCCCCTATATTAGAGTCCATTTACTCAAGGATAAAATAGAGCAGACTTACCAATATCACGAGTTGTTATAAAATTTAAGTAAAATAAGTATTTAGAAGCTGTAAAGAGATGTCCCTAAATGGTATAAAGTCTAACACAATTATTTTGTAAAAATCTGTATCCATCAATAATATAACAAGTCTAAAGGGTATCTGAGTAACTTGGAGATCAACATTTCCGTAACACCTAAGGTATTAGCTCTTTTCTTGGAATCCCAGTGTTGAGATGGCCAACCTCATGCTCGTTCTGTGTGGTGGCACTCAGCACCCGTTTTCCCGTTCCCACTCTGCATTGGGAATCAACTGAGAGACAGACAAGTCGGGCAGACGGGGATCCGTATATTTATTACTGCAGAAGCTGTCAGACAACGTGGCTTAGTTGTGTGGCAACAACATTCTTACTGATCCTATGACAAGCCCACAAAATTTAGGGTCAACTGTTGGAATTAAGGCTTTGAAACTCCTTAGCTCAAGTCATACGTTCTTGTGTGAACCTTGATTTCATTATCTGTAAATAGAAATAAATGTCATCCCAAACTACATACAATTTTGTAGTTTTATGTGTGTGTGTGTGTGTGAGAGCCACATCAAAAGCATGTGAATATGATCCATATATGCTTTTTGTTGCCAGTTTTATTATTTTTTTTCTAATTTAAATTCAATTAGCCAACATATAGTACATCATTAGTTTCAGAGGTGGAGGTCAGTGATTCATCAGTTGCGTAGAACACCCAGTGCTCATCACATCACGTGCCCTCCTTCATGCCCATCCCCCAGTTACCCCACCCCCCCGCACCCATCTACCCTCCAGCAACACTCAGTTTCTTTCGTATAGTTAAGAGTCTTATATTCCATGTATTTTTAAATGATGTAAGCATTTTATTAATTGAGCACTAACACAGAAATAACACATAGTAATATCTCTGAGATGATAGATTTAGTAACTCAAGACACTGAAAGGTATGGGCACCAGGCTCTCGCTCAGTGTATACTTCCGGTGACAAATTTATAGTTCCAGAATTTGAAATTTGAATACTTTTATGTGTATTTGCTCATTTTTCTTCAATGTTTCAGTCAACCATACATTTGAGTATCTTTATTATCTAGTTTTATCCTTTTATCATATTGTATAATGATAATTCATTTGGGTTGGCTTTAGTTGTTTTTTTTTTTTTTTCCCAAAATATGACCTAAATGTATTTGCTGAGCTAGAAAATCTTTTATTGTTCTTGTAAGCACTCTTTCTGCCTACGTCACTCATTTTATCTTCTTTCTTGCTTATTCTGAGCTCCAGGTTACTGACTAGTTAGGTAAGGTCTGACTTCAGAACCCCTCATCCTCCTCCTGGTCCAAATACAAAAAGGTTCGGACCTGTCCTCAGTGAGTGCAGAAAGAGGGACATTCAGAAAGCACATGAGTGAGTGAGAAGTCCAACATCTCTCTGGTACCTGGTGTATTCTAGAGAATCATGGGTATAAAAGGTGCTTGACCTTCTTATCCACCCCAACCCCTTCAGCTCTTGAATGGGAAAAGGTGAGTGAGTAACTTTAAACCCTGATTCTCAACCACTGAATAAACCAAACTCCAGTGGTAGGTTTTGTGAGCATACAACATTCACAATTAAATGACAGAGATTTTATGGTGAATGGTTTCCAAATCCACCAAATGGAAAAGCAACTACGTACTTTTTATAGAGAAAGTATATTGCTTATACACATTAGATACCTACAGAAGCTTGCAGCTTCTATAAATACACTGTTGCTTGAGTAATAGAATAATCTTGTTAAGGTAACATGCTTGAATCCTGCTGTAAACCAGACATTCCTCACCACAAGCTTCTACAACGAGGTATCTGCCAAAATCCAGCCTAGGAAAGTAGAATGATACGTCCTTCCTGATGGATCTGTGACTCTCAAATCCAGTGCAAAATCCAATACAGAATGTCACTATTGAGCTGAGCTAGTCCTCAAATAACCCAGATCCATAGGATTCTGAAATCTTGCTTCAGTGACTGATGCTGGAGAAGGTTCTTCTTTCTGGATTCAGTGCTGTCATTCCAGGCAGGGATTACTTTTAAACCCTAAACTTAGATTCTTGTAGTCAACTGGCATTTTTTATTTATACTTGCATGCGTTTGCATGTGTATAGCTACAGAGGTAAGAAAAGTCTACTAGTCTTGAGAATGAATGACTCTCCTAGGTAGAATTTCATCATGCACATTAGGGTAAGGAAAAAATAATGTGAAGAGCAGTTATTATATATGAAAAACACGAAACAGAATTTGTCACAATTAGGTATCTTTATTTCTCCTCTCTCTTCATTCTGATTATATAAGTAACAATTTATTTGTGATTTTCCTTGAAGTATTTTTTCTCTATTTATGAAAGCCAAGGTTATTTTACTTAGAAAAATCTGTTTAAAATTTTCTTGGATGGTGACCCCCAAAAGGTAAGTCCACAAGGAACCTCAGAATATGGACCCTTGGAATAGGGTCTTTGCAGATGTGATTAAGGGAAGGATCTGAAGATAATATCATTATGGATTAGAAAGGTTCCTAAATCCAATGACCTGTGTCTTGTAGGAGGAAAAGACGCACAGCCCAGGGGACAAAGACATGTGGAGACATAGGCAGAGATTGGACTCTTGGAACGACAAGCTGAGGAAAGCCATACATTGTTGAGTCACTGGAAACTAGGGGAGAGGCATGGACCAGACCCTCCCTCAGAGTGTCCACAGGGACCCAACCCTGCTGACACCTTGATTTTGGACTCCTGGCCTCCCAAACTGTTAGAGAACACATTTTTGTCGTTGTAAGCCACGTTTGTGGTCATTTGTTACATCAGCTCCAGGAAGCTAATAGAGTGGCTAATCGTAACATTCAAAACACAATTTTATTTAGGTTATTTTCTATTGACTTTCATTAAGATAGCTAAAAAATAAATTGTTGTTTAAAAAAAAATCACTTTCCTGGGGCGCCTGGGTAGCTCAGTTGGTGAAGCGGCTGCCTTCGGCTCAGGTCATGATCCCGGGGTCCTGGGATTGAGCCCCGCATTGGGATCCCTGCTCAGCGAGAGCCTGCTCTGCCTACTTGTGCTCTCTCTCGGTCTCTCTGTCAAATAAATAAATAAAATCTTTTAAAAAAAAAATCACCTTCCTGTCCTCAGATCTTCTTTTTGCCTTTTTGAAATGTATGTTCTGAATTTTTAAAATTTCTGTTTTGGTTAGTTAGGGTTTATAGCTTACCAGCATATAAATTATGAGTTGGAAAAAGGAACTCATAAAAGCTCCTTGAACAGTGAAGAATGGCTACTTGAACTTGGCCTTCTTAGTTCTTTTGGGCAATAAAGTGTAAAGTTATTACATTCCTCTTGAGAAGTTGGGACGTAATTTAGATGATCTCAACATGTAGCCAGCCATCTGGAGAGAAGAATTTCGGAGATGCAAGACAGAAAAAAGCCATCAGAAATGGAAGGATTTGCTGTCATCATCATCAACATTATCATCATCAAAATGTTATTACTGAGGTCATATCATGGAAGTAGGCTCTAGAGGGTCTAATATAATGTTCTGCCCTCAAGATGGACGTATCTTAGAGAAAGATTGATGAATAATTTTGACTTGTCGGAATCTTGCCTGAGACTTGTTTGCACGTTTCCAGGTGGAAGGCAGAACTGTAGAAATCCAAGTCAATCTCATGGAATCTGAGTCGCAGAGAGAAGGCTTTGCCCCTGAGACCGAGTATTCTGCAGGCCAGTACCTGCAGGGGGCGCTGTGTGCTCTTTTGTAGATGTGCTGAGTTGGGATAATGGGGCAGGGAAGTGGGAAAGCCTCCTTCACTTGCAGATTGCTGTGTGAATCTGAAGACAGGTGTTAGAAACTGAGGTGCAGCTTTGCGTGTGGTCAATGCCCCCTTACTATTCCTCCACTTTTAAAGAAATAGCTTTCCGATGCTTACCTACTGTGACCATCTTGTGGGGGCCCACTTACTCTCTAGTTCTCTCTTTTTAATAAAAGCACCGAGATTTTTGTTCCCGCAGGTTTGGGCTCAGCCCTGCCTTGCCTCCAGCCCGGGGCAAACGGATTGTTTTAGGGATTTGAGCAAGTATTCCCATTAGTCCCCATCCAAATGCTGCCTAGGACTTCATATAATGATCAAGGCAGCGGGCTTGGAATGGGGGCCATGCAGATATTGCTACCAAAGAGGAGTCAGACACAAAATGGGGAGGGCCATTTTGGGAGCCCCCCCCCCCCAAGAAGCTGCTCTGACACTTGATGTTCCTCTCACCTTTTAGTTATGCGTGTCTATAACTTTCCTTTTCAGCTTGAGCCAATTCAATTTGGGACCTGCAGGTTTTATTTTTTGTTACATTTTGGCATTTGTTAACATAATTGATTCATAAGATTGGATTTACAGATTGCTCCAGATATTCAAACCGCGTTATTCAAATTCAAATACGTGTTCGCATCACGTATTTCTACCTATAGGCTGGGACAACCTTGGTAATCTCATCTGAGAACCACACACTCTCTGGGGCCTCCAAAATCATGGCATTCAATCCCTCATTTTATAAATGAGAGACTGAGGCCATCAAGCATCAGTGAAATTGTCCAAGCGAATAGACTCGGATCACGGCACAGTTAAGGGTGAAAATCAGTTCTCTCAGCACCAAAGGTGCTTCTCCTAGAACAGAGCATTTTTCATTATGTTTTCCATGCACTGTGACATCCCCGAGCCAGGAGCCAGGCTGAGCCAGCTGAGAGTGCCGTGCAAAGGTGGGGGCACAGTGGAACAAGGGAACAAGCCCCGATGGGAGGAGGGGAAACACGAGGACCCCAGAAAGGCTTCTACCACCTCCTAGAATAACGAGTGCAGACACAGAAGGGAAGGAGAGGTTCACACGCCAGTCAGCTGCCCTTCACCTCACTGGAGAGGAGCCCGTTCCCCAGCAGAGACGGGAGCATGCAGGAGGCTGGGCCCAGGAGCTCAGCCCGCCCTGCAAGACCACACCCGTGAGCCCTTCCTTGCAGGAAAAGACAGTCTCCAGGTCTAATCTGGAGAGCGATTTTGCAATGTGGAAAATCATTTTCAAGGCAACCAACCTTTAAAAACCTTAAAGCCCATACGCTGAGCAGCATTCAAAATAATATGTTTTCGGTGTTTGCTTATAGAAGCATGACAGGTGGCTTTCCTTTCACGTAGCACGAGGCAGTTTTAGGTTTAGAGAACTGGAATGCATAACTGAGCAAAATTCCTGTGAACAATCATTTATCCATCTGTGTCACTGCAGAAACAAAAGATTGCCCTCTTTAAAAATTTTTATTGCAGCAGAAGCTGTCTTTTCTACAAAGAGATAGTTAGATCACTTGAGTATTTAAACATTCCATTCCTGATAGAACCAAGTCTCATTTGTTTCAATAACAACATTTTTTTCCTTATTGTGTACATATATTTGCCAAATGATGTCACGGGTTCTCTTAGGGTGCTCGGAGGAAAAGTAACAGGTGTCTCTTATTTTCCAGTTTTCTGTGGATCCTTAAAACACAGGCAATCCCAGCCTCCATTGTGGTTTTCTTGATAATTAAAAGTATTTGTTGGATACACGTTTTCATAGAAAGCTATGTGTGCCTTATGTATAGGTTTTCTGGCCTCCTTAAAATAATATTTCCATAGTATTTGTGGTTAACCGATCACTGGGCAAACATTAGACCTACTAGCAAACAGTCAGTCTACTCTGAAACTCCCATGTTCCCAAAGATTTTAGTGGCATCTGGACAGAACATTTTATTTCCTTTTAAACCCCTATTAGCCAGTTTCAAGGTTCCCACCTTCTCAAAAGTAGCTGTCAGGTAGGAAGCTTGAGTTTCTCCGCATTTATGAATTCCATGCCATTATCAGGAGCACCTCCCGGGACAGGTTCTGTGAATACCTTTCATTACCCCTCATGGGCACGCATCTGAAACTCAGCGCGTAGAGCAGGATGAGCTCATTGTTCAGAAAATGTCTGAGAAAAATTGAGCAAGCCTGACACTCTCCCTCAGAGTGGAATGGACCAGAATACGGTATTTTATTAAACGTTTGCCATCTTTATGAGGTCTAGTATGTACCTATAATGTATGGGACACACACACTGGGGGTGCACAGCTCTCTGAGCATCCCCCTCCCCTGACAGCAGCTTTCTCAGGGTTTCCCTGTCTCCAGTCTGGGTCCCCATTATCCTCTGTCTACCACCACAGCTCAGGCCAGGGGAGCCACGGACCAGGAACAGAGCCCCTCACACAGTTTTCTCCTCTTTTATTTCTGGCCTCCTTTTCTCGGTGTCTGTCTGAGATCCATCCATGTTGGTGTGCCTCTGTCACCTGCTCCTTCTTCGCTGACCAGCGCTCGACAGCCTGCGTTCGCTGCCATCTCTTCATCCGTTTGCCGATGGGTGGAGCACTGGGCTGTTTTCAGTTTGGGGTTATTACAAGTCTTGCCACAGACAAGTTTTCCCCCAGCAGTATGTGTTATTCCTTTTGGGTAGACACCTATGTGTGGAATCGCTGGGCCATGATTCTAAGTTCCCAGCAGCTGTGTATGAGCTCTCCACTGGCTATACATCCTCAGCAACATTCGATAGCGTTTGCCTTTCATGTCAGATGTTACATTGGTTACAAAGTGTTATCTAATTATGGTTTTAATTTGCATGTTTCTGATTATCGAGGACACTGAGCACCTTTTCATATATTTATTGGCCATTCTATTGTGAAGTACTATTCAAGCCCTTTGCCCATTTCTTAGTGGCTTGCTGGTCTTTGTTTTATTGTGTTGTAAGGGACGCCTGGGTGGCTCAGTCCGTGAAGCATCTGCCTTCGGCTTGGGTCATGGTCGCAGGACTAGGGGATCGAGTCCGCATCGGGCTCCCTGCTTCTGCCTCTGCCCCTCCCCCCACTCCTGCTCTCGCTCTCTCTCTCTCTCAAATAAATAAATAAAATCTTAAAAAAAACTTTATTGTATTGTAAGAATCATTTGTATATTCTAGATAAATAATCACATACACATATATCACTGTATGTATACTATCACTTCTGACTCGAGCTGAGGTGGGTGGCCCTTCCGTTTGCTGTGCGAGTTTTGGGACACCAGAACGTTCTCTAGCCGCGTGAATAAGATCCCATGATGAGCTTATCCTGCCTGTGTTGCTCCTGCCAAGTCCACTCATTGGATCGTATGACCGGTCACTGCAGGAAACGCAGCATTGACTATGTAGCGTCCTGCGGGCCTTCTCAGTTTTCCTTTTCTGGATGATCGTAGGGACTCAAAATACATGTTGTATCTATTCTGCGCCTATTGTATACAGTAAGACACAATCGTTAACTTTAAGAGGCTTGCAGTTTGAGCAGAGTCAAAATGTATGTACATATAATGGTGATGCTAAAATGTAATCTAAATGTAAATCGACGGCACAATGCGAGAGCCTTCCAGATCACCTGAGCGCTGCTGGAGCTGTCCAGAATAAAACAGCCTTGGAGCTCACGGACCATGTGGTGGGTGAGAGACAGTAACGATCGTGAATGGTAAAAAGTGTGGGTGTGCCCATGCCCGTGCATAGTTTGACTCCGAAGACTTGGCGGGAGGACCAGGAAGAGGGTATGGGTGGGAACATCAGAAAGAAGACTCTCTGGAGCCAGCCGTGCAGCAGTTAAGGCCGGAGGCGCTGGGGAACTTTCCATCACCACAGTGGAGGAGAGGCAGAGGCTGAGGCTGTTGCTTGCCCTGGTGGTGGGAGATGTGCGGGGTGCAGGAGAGGGAGAAGGGAGGAAGGACAGCGGGCGGGAAGAGCTGGGCAGTGTGTGGAGGCCGCTGTCCCTCAGTCTGCACCATCAGCAGCCACACTGACCTCGTGCACTCAGGGGTCAGAAGTCAGCTTGGAGGCTGGAGACTCCCTATAGTGCCTGGCTGGCCCAAGGCCAAGCAAGCGGGCTGAGGCGGAAAAGTTGTTTGAAACTGTGCTTGACATTCACCCAAGAAGCTAGAAATGTCAATTGCTGCTTGAGATGCTCATTTCTTTTCCAGGGTAAATGTGACAGCGTCCACCTGGTCGCGACCGCGTGTCATTCAAGCACTTGCCTGCAGGATGGTGAGACATCTTGGAAATCGCCTTCATTCCTAATCCGTATTTGTGTTTAACTACAAAACCATCTAATCCACCAGCTCACTGTCGTACCAACACAGAGAGCACATAGAAACATTTCCTTCATTATGAAAGTAAAACAAAACCCAGGACTTTGCTTTAGATTCCTTTTGAATACTAATGCATGAAAGCTCAGATTAAATTAATCTCAGCTGTACAGTCACACTTGGCAAATGAATCATAAAATAGTTTCCTCTTCACATGACAAGTTGCCCTTGACAGCAAATTAAAATCTTAATAAGGGTTTCTAAAATACACATGCATATTTACATGCATAAGCTCACTTAGTGGAGCTCAATGTCAAAATACAAATTATTTTGCTTTGTATTTCAGAAAAGGTGAACTTTTAAGAACATCTTTCAGACCTTTTTAGCTGGTGGCTTCATATCCTTCGTACACTTGAGTTCCATTCATTTACCTTCAAAATGATTGTTTTGGAAATCTTGTTAGAATCGTTGGCTAATGTTTTGTTCTTTAGAATGACATAAAAATCATTTGTTAACTCTTTACCGAAATAATACACATGTTCATGGTATAATTCTCTACGTCCCACCTTTCCTCAATAACAGTGGCTTCTGGGGCTCTGACATAACAGAGAGAGATCAGAGGCCAGTTAAGGATGTAGTCGCAGCCCAGGGACACAGGCTCACTAAGACACTTCTATTACAACTTAATCACGTTGTAATAGAATACTTGCCCTCTCCTGAGCCTGCCACCATGTGTAATAACAGCAACATGTAATGGGGAGAGCTGTGGGACACAGAATCTAGGGAGGACCTCTTGGGGAAGCCCCAAAGATGTCACAGGAGATGGAACTAGAAAACTTTGAAGCCTCTGACACCTTCAGCTAAACAAGTATTAAACACAGCCTAGATCTCCCATGAAAGGTCTCTTTACTTCCCGTTCCTACTACACAGTAGGTCATGTCTGGCTTTCAATAAAAACAAACAAACAAACAAACACAAGGCATGCTAAAAGGTGAGAAAATGTACAATCTGGAAAGACAACAGAAGCATCCGATGATGTCATCATTTCAATTTGACACAGATTTTGAGATTATTTAAGTAACTATGATTAACATGTCAGGAAAAAGTGACAACCTATAAGCAGAGACAGGTGAGGTCAGCCAGGGGGAGGGAGAAACAATTTGACGTGCTTCTCAGTGGAGTAGACGAAGCCAGGGAGAGAATCATTCAACTGGAAGATAGGTCAAGTGAAACTTCCCAAACTAAAATGCAAAGAGAATTAAAAAAAAGGGGGGGGAAAGGAAACTGTGGAAGGAAGGAGAGACAGAGGGAGGGAAGAGAGACTAAAAGATGACTGATATCTGAACTTTATAATGTGTTTGGCCATTTGGGGGTTGGGGGAAAAATACAGGACAAAGGTCGAGTCAAGATCGCATGATCTTGGGATAGATCACAGATGAGCAGATGCTGAAGGACCATGCACATAGCTTATGCCCAGCTCCGAGGGACGCATTTTGACCAAAGATTACACAAGACACTTTTTCTCACTGCAACATCTTCCTTTGCTTCCTAATCTTGAGCCTGTCCTTTCTGGATCTGGGAGGGGACATCAGTGCTCACAATCCTTACGTGCTCTCTGGTTCAGGCTCCTCAGCTTCCTGGCACTTGTGTCCAGACTGTGAGTCTACATGAGTAAGAGAGCCTGGCAATGTTCTAGTAATTGTAATAGTCTCTTAATACTGTCTGTATATCTGAGATAATTAAGAGCAGACTATAAATTATTCTCTGGCCAATTGTTCTCCATTTCAGTATTCCAGTATTTTTATAGATGTTTAAAATAAAATCTCATTTAGCTAGGTGCTTTGCATATGAGAAATGTGGAATTATTTCAAAATGGTTGTGTTTTTAATAACCAATATTGTACTATTTGCAAGCTCATGTTTGCTTTGCATAAGCTTAATGCCTGGCATTTCTATAAACCTCCCTACAAAATTGCATTTGATACTTGATGGTTCGGCTTTACTTGGAGGCTTCCCAGTTCGGTCCTGTGACTACTGAATTTTTAAATGGAATGTTTGGCAGCCATTTCTTGACAATCTATTGTCTTCACTCTATTTGGGTCATCCTAAATCAATAGACTTGTAACTAAAGTTTTGGATCAAAGACTGGTTTGGTTTGAAACACTGAAACCTTACATGACCTTTGCTCAGAGGCAATAGATATATGAACGGGTTTGCAGTCATGGGCTCTGGAATAAGTTTCTGGAGTGGAATCCCGTCTCTATTCCTTGGAGGACATGTGACTTTGAGAAAGCAACTTAATCTCTACATGCTTATGTATTTTCATATGTAAAATGGGTATAATCCTAACTCTTACCTTACTTCGTTCTCAGGGGACTAGGGGTGTTAATGTGCATCCTTCATTCAGAAGATGGGCTAATGTAAGCACTTGATGAGTCATCACCTTTACCTTAAAACCGCCTTTGGTCATAAAAATTATCCTGCCCTGGGGCTACACGTACATGTTGTTAAAGCCAGTTGTTCTATTTGGTAAAATCATTTGTTAAAAGATAGACAAGTACTTGTAGTCCTGAAAAACACAGCAGTGTCTGACTAACGGGGGTTTTGCTTGCCACCCATGGATGCAGAATCGGATCCGTGTGCGCAAGCCTTCCTTCCCTAATTGTGAGAAATGTATTTTGGTAAGTTTCCCTGTCTTTCACAGAGTCCTCTGTTCTCTCAAGTTGACTCATAAACATGGAGTTTGTTTGTGAAACAGTGATTCTTATATCTCTCGCCCGATGGTCTGGAATGTGGCACCTCAGAATCTATAGTTTTAATAAGTACCTCAGATATATTAATGACTAGCTTAGTTGGAGAAATATTAGTCTAAAAATCTACATGCCAGTTGATTTCTATCTCCCAAGACAGTTGGAAACAAGCATACCTTTCATACATATTGGAAACCATGTTAGAAAAATTAGTCTCTGAGATTCTTGAGAACTCTTTCTGTTTTGTGTTATATTGATACGGTTTAACTTGACTCTCACTTGTTAGGACAATCCATTCTTTTTCATAATGGTGATGTGGGAGGCAGAAGAATGCTCCCCACACCCCCCAAAGATATCCACAACTAAATCCCCAGAACCTGCTAATATGTTATGTTACCTGGCAGGGGGGAGTTAAGGTTGTAGATGAAAATAAGACTGCTAATCAGTTGACCTTAAAATAAGGAGAGTCTCCTAGATTATCCAGGTGAGCCCAGTGTAACTACCAGGGTCCTTTAAAGTAGAAGAGGGAGACAAAAAGGAAGGGCAGAGACAAATTTGAAGATGCCCTGATGCTGTCTTTGAAGACAGAGGGAGGGGCCATGAGCCCCGGAATGCAGGCAGCTTCTAGAAGCTGAGAAAGGCATGGGTATGCATCCTTCTTAACATCTCCAGCAAGGAACACAGCCCTGCTGACCTGAGCTTAGCTCAGGGAGAACTATTTTGGAATTTTAACTTCCCAAAAGTGTGAGATAATACATTTGGACAGAATCTCCTTGACCTTCAGTTTGGTTATGAAAGTCTACCTACAGCACCAAAAGCATGATCCATTAAAGAAAAAAAAATGAATGACACCCATACCCCACACCCACACCCAATCCTCACAGGTGAATGAGAGATAAACCTTGCTATTTTAAGCCTTTCAGATTAGGAGTTATTTGTTACCATAGCATAAGAATAACTTTGTCCCTTCTCATTGGTAAAAGCCAGAAGAATCGACCTGCTGTGTGTCAGAACCAGATACGAGACCAAAGCTCTTTCTGCTAGCTCAGTTAGTAGATGCTGACCTTTGAAATGCTAGAAGTAGAGCCTAGGACTAAAATGGCCTGGAGGGGGCGCTACTCCACCTGAAGCTATTTTATTGGAAGATGAAAGGCAAGAATGAACTCTCATCCTGAAAGACACTTGCTTTTAGCTGGTAAGCACTTATGTTGCATTCACATTTTGGAAGGAGGAATACAACAGACGAACAACAAAAACATTTACAACAAATTCAAAAATAAACTCGGACTTGAATTTTGCACAGCGCATTCTGGTGAAAACATTTTCCTAATATTAGTAGTTGTACAAGATTTAAGGTCCATGCGCAACACCTGGAAATCTCGTTAAATGAAAATCCTGATTCAGTAGATCTCAGGTAGGGAATAAGACTATGCATTCCCAGAAAGCCCCGTATGATGTGGATCCATGGACCACACTCTGAAAAACAAGCTATAGAATACACACATGTAAGTAGAACATTTTAATTTTGTTTGAATGTATAATTGGAATTATACATTATTCATTTAGAAATGAATGATGTATCCAGGCAGGTAATAACGGTAGTTGTAGTTTCTCAAAATATGATGAATTAGCCAGCTAAATTAAAATGCTTTGTCTGCTACGTGTTCTCAACATTGACTTAATATTTGGCTCAGAAAGGATTCCTAACTGAAATCTACTATCACAGATAAAAAAAGAGAGAGAGAAAAATGATGTCAAAATATAAATTAAGAAGAAAAACACAATGTCAAAATTATTCAGGTTATTTCTTTTTTATTTTGCTTTGTTGGATGGAAGAAAATAAGACAGTTTATATTTACCAAAGAAGATTTACAGTGAGGATTTTGAACGTTAAGTATATTACTAACCATTTGTTCTTACCTTTAGCATCAAATAAGATGCTCAGTGGACAAGTACACATTCAGTTGCAATAGTAATGTTCATGCCAGGTTAACCAAATGCTAAGACATTTAGAAAACTAAACGCCTAGCTATTATCTCTGTACTTTTTTTTTTGGTTACTGGTGCACTGACCTTTCTCTCTGGTGCTAGACTCAAATGATTGTTTTATTTATTTTATTTTTTATTTTTTTTTAAGATTTTATTTATTTATTTGAGAGAGAGAGAATGAGAGACAGAGAGCACGAGAGGGAGGAAGGTCAGAGGGAGAAGCAGACTCCCTGCCGAGCAGGGAGCCCGATGCGGGACTCCATCCCGGGACTCCAGGATCATGACCTGAGCCGAAGGCAGTCGCTTAACCAACTGAGCCACCCAGGCGCCCCTCAAATGATTGTTTTAAAAGCAATATTCTTACAGTCAAACTACACATTCACTTACTATTTGAATGCTTCCTCGCAAACTTCTTTTATAGATTTATTAGAATAAAACTGTTTGTTAAATATCAATTCTATTGCTTTCCTTATTTATAGAATGGAGACTAGAGGCACAAAATCCTGAGACTTCCAAGATCCTGCTTTCAGTTAAGGAAAGTTGAAAACAGAACAGGAGAAGTCCCTTTAGCTACTTATTATTTTCCATACTGGAAAGACTGGAATAAGATCTACTAGAGGTTGAACTTAAGTTTTGTCTGAGTTACTAGGACTTAATTTTAGAAATATATATTTGAGAGCACGTGGGTGGCTCAGTCAGTTAAGCATCTGCTTCAGTTCAGGTCATGATTTCAGGGTCCTGGGATCAAGTCCCACGTTGGGCTCTCTGCTCATCGGGGAGTCTGCTTCTCCCTCTCCCCCTCCCCCCACTCATGCTCTTTCTCTCTCTCAAGTAAATAAAATCTTAAAAAGAAAGATATATATATATTTCGATCATGAGTTCTTGTCTAATCTGACAAAATCGAGAGATGTGGCTCAAATAAACGTTAATATTACTCTCACTGAAAAATTATGAATCAGTGATTTTTAGTGTTACATGACTGCCTGTTGCAAAATAGTTTCATATATTCAATTCAAATGACTAACACGCAAAACCAAATAAACTTGTACATATTTAAGAAAATTAAAGGCGTTAGTTTTTTTTTTTTTAAATAAACTTTTAATTTTGGAGTAGTTTTAGATTGAAAGAAACATCGTGGAGATAGAAGGGACTCCATTCACCCCACAACCAGTTTACCCTACTGGTAGCATCTTATCTTACTGTGGAATATTCGTCACATTTAACAAAATGACATTGACATGTTATTGATGCAGCCGTATTCAGATTCCCATAGTTCTTGCCTAATTCTTTTCCCTGTTGCACCCTCCCATCCAGAATATTACCTTACTTTTGGTTGTCATGTCTCTTTATGCTCCTTTGTGCCATGATGGTTTCCCTGACCTCAACTTTTTTGATGACATTGACAGTTTCCAGGAGGACGAGTTAGATATCTTGTAGAATCTGCCTCCGATGGGATTTGTCTGATGTTTTTCTCTTGCAATGACACTGGGGTTATGAGTTTTGGGGAGTCCAATCACAGGGGCAAAATGCCTTTTACCAAGTTCTATACTATTAACTGTTGACAATAACTTCTTACCGATGATGTTAACCTTGGTCATCTGGCTGATGGCAGAGTTTTTCAGGATTCTCTGCTACAGTTACTCTCTTTGTCCACTTTTTCATACTGACCTCTTCGGAAGGGAACTCACCAAGCTCAGCCTGCACCTAAAAAGTGGAAGTTTTGCTTTGACTCTGAAGGCAAAGAATCAGCATAAATGATTAGAAATACTAATGCATGGGAGATTTGCCTCTTCTCTCTCATTTATTTGTTTACTTATTGATTATTCCTGTTAGCAGGGACTCCCGGATATTTATTTTTATATTTTGGATTACGATCCAATGGGAATTCATTTTGTTGCTCACACTGTTCCAGCTGTGGCCACTGGACGTCTCTTAGGTGTCTCCCGTGTCCTTTTGACATACTGCCATCCTTGTGGGGTTGTTGCTGTTACTAGTGTTGTTTGTTTAATATCTCTGCTCTTTGGCACTGCGAAGATGCCCCAGGCTCATCTTGTGTATTTCCTCAACCAGTCCTGGGATTGGCCACTTCTTTGAAGAGCCTCATTCCTTTTACTAGAGAATGGTGTCAGAAGTTGAGATCTGGGGGCGCTTGGGTGGCTCAGTCGTTAAGCGTCTGCCTTCAGCTCAGGTCATGAACCCAGGGTCCTGGGATGGAGCCCCGCATCGTGCTCCCTGCTCAGCGGGAAGCCTGTTTCTCCCTCCCCCACTCCCCTTGCTTGTGTTCCCTCTCCCGCTGTGTCTCTCTCTGTCAAATAAATAAAACCTTTAAAAAAAAAAAAGAAGTTGAGATCTGGGGCTAGGTGTAAACGTTGCCGTTGGTAGGAGTCCCTGCTTCTTGGCTGTCAGTTGACAGAGTGTATACTATCCCACGTATATGCATATATCTATAATATTTTTATGTGTAAATGTATATCTAGATCAAGTTGAATATGAGTTTATATTTCTGTCTGCCACTCAAATTATCATGTGCATCAATTCAAGACTTCTCCCTTGCTTATCTGTAATCTTGTGCCCCCAAAATGAGAACCTGGCTCATACCATCTACCATCCATTTACTTAATTGCTCAACTCAATTGCTCAAGTATACCCGCGTGGTGGTTTTCCTAGTGGGAAAGCATACATGCATAGCTTTATCAGCTGGACCAGGATTTATGTACAGTTCCTTTTGACTGTAGTCTTACAGACAACACCCACTTCAAAAGTTACTTAGGTCAGCCCCTCTTTCCTCCTCATTCAGTGAGCTATTTTCGTGCATGTGTAATTCTGCATATCATCTTAGACTCCTGATTTATTTTGAATTTGCATATATTGAAGTTTATTCTTTGTGCTATAAAGTTCTATGGGTTTTGAAAAAGCATAATGACATGTATCCACCATTATAGTCTTGTTCAGAATAGTTTCACTGCCCTGAGAATCCCTTGTGCTTTCTCTCTGGGCTGTGACCTGCATGAGTGTTTCTCCCCGTGGAATAGCTTTTTTTCCCTTGACCCCTTTCTCCCTTTTTGGGCTGTAGAGCTTCCCATCTGTTTCCTTGATGCCCTCACCTCCTGACTATGTTTTTGTGTTACCCCCTTGGATGAGACATAAATGTTAGATGGGCTGGATTGGAAGAAAGACCTTCCCCCAGCTGAGGTAAGGCTAACTAAGGCTTCTTTCCTGAAGGGTGAGCCTTTGGTAAAGAGAAGGTTCTTGGTTCACCTGGATTACTCTTCCTCTCTCCTTGCCTGAGCCACAAGGCTATCTTTCTGGGGTCTTTACCATGAAAACCTTCTGGGTTACCTTGAGGTGTGGCCAGGAAAGTGTGGGCCCCCACCCCCAGGACTGCGACCTCTTACTATTCCACACCCATCTCTCAGCAATTCATGAAATTTGTAATTTAAGTGGCACCCCCTGTTTATGGCTCCAGAAGCTTCTGGTCCAGGTAAGCAGAGGCTGTGGCCCTCTGGATTCTCCCGTCTCCAGATTGCAAGATGGCGGGTGGCCCTGCAGCCTTGGTTCTCTGATGGGTCCAAGAGAAGTCATTTGTGCTCAGTTTGTCTAGCTTTTTCCTTGGTGTAAAAATGGGAGTGGTGGGGCGCCTGGGTGGCTCAGTTGGTTAAGCGACTGCCTTCGGCTCAGGTCATGATCCTGGAGTCCCGGGATCGAGTCCCGCATTGGGCTTCCTGCTGTCAGCAGGGAGTCTGCTTCTCCCTCTGACTCTCCCCCCTCATGCTCTCTCTCTCTATCTCATTCTCTCTCTCAAATAAAAAAAAAAATGGGAGTGGTAGCTTTAAAGCTCTTTACATGTCAAAGAGGAAAAGGGAAACCAGGCATTCGTTTCTTGGGTAAATTTTCTCCAAAACTTCTCATTTCCCTTGAAAAGAACACAACTTTACATGGGATCATGGCCAAGCAGTAAATGCCTACAGGAACATTTTCAGGACAATGGCGATACTCAACCATATTTTACATGACTCATGGTTAGACCTTGTGATGTTTATCCGGTTAAACAGAAAACTCATGAAGGAAGTGTGGAAACATTACAGCCATTCTCAAATATTTGAAGGGCTGCCTTGTGAAGGCGCCATCAGCTGGGTTGTGTGATAGATAGATTAAAATGATGTGACAAACAGATTACTAAAAAAAGATGTATTTCTTTCACAAGTTTATTTAGAATGTCAAAGGTTAAGCGTACACACCTAATTTTCCTGCTCTGGCTAATGCATCATGCCACACTGTGTGCAATCCTCTGAATCACATACCACTGTTAGAGTTTCTTTGTTGACAAACTTAGGGCTGCTCACTGCTAGGAACACACACAGTTAGGATGTCACTGATGAGCTGCCAATACCCTCTGCATCTTTTCTTCTCTGCCTCAATGTTCCTCCTGTCTTCTGAAGCCAATATTTCATTCTTGGGCATCAAGGCCTCTTGTTTTATAGCCCTAGATTAGCCATGCAAGCACTTTGGAGGAATTGTCAGATACGGTGAAAGTCACAATCATGTATAAATGGTTGAGACTGTCCATGGAGAAGGTTCTGGCAGGGCCTGAGGACCTTGAGTGTGTATACAGGAGAGAGCACAGAGCATCAGAAAGTCATTTTAAATACACTTAAGGGGAAACTGGGGAGATTAAGAGCATAGTCTCCTGATTCACAGGTTTCTCATTTGCCAGCCTTGAGCTTGTCTACCGGGATCTACAGTCCATGGCCCACTGGACACGCGGCCTTCTGTTTATGTCACTGGGCTGTTGCTCATCCCACCTGTGTTTTAGGACATGGCGGCCATGGTGGGGTAGATTATTTTTTAGAGAAAAGGACCTATTTGCAAAAAATGTTGAAGGCTGGTGTAAGATTTTATATATTGTTGATGACGGTCGTAAACTTGTATGACAACAACAAAAAACACAGACCAAAACCCTCATACTGGAAAATGAAATGGCTTCAAGACAAAACTATTTCAAGTGACTTCTCCTTAATGCTTAAAAACTGCTATTAAGGGGCGCCTGGGTGGCTCAGTCGGTTGGGCGTCTGCCTTCGGCTCAGGTCATGATCCCAGGGTCCTGGGATCAAGCCCCGCATCGGGCTCCCTGCTCGGCTGGAAGCCTGCTTCTCCCTCTCCCACTCCCCCCACTTGTGTTCCCCACTGTGTCTCTCTCTGTCAAATAAATAAATAAAATCTTTAAAAAAAAATTAAAAAAAAAAACTGCTATTAAGTTGAACCGCAGACCTCTTTTCTAACAATAATTATATTAACCCCTTAAACTGCCTTCACACATACTCATTCTTCCAAGGATTCACAAGATTTTTGAGTAAGAAGATTAACACTGCTTTGGCCTTCTCAAAGATAGTCACTTATGTTTAATTATTGATTGATTGAAACCTACAAGTATGATTTTTCTATCATCAGATAGCTTGATTAACATATCCCCGTATTTTCCTGGATGTTTTTCTGTATCAGATTTCAAGTGGTCCATAAAAATATGGAGCCAGCTCTTTACGGACTTGCTAAGAGGAACAAAGTCTCAGACTATTTTCTTCCATATAGAAACTCTTTGGAAATCATTCTCTGTACTCAGTATTCATACTGCATTTTTTCACAACAAGGTTAAATAGCAAGCATGGGTTTGTTGATCTTTGTATTGAAAAGCTTATATGCTGTAAGGAAAGTATTTTTGATGCCTAAAATGTTATGAAGCAACTAGACTTCATTGTGTCTGCATTCTGAATTCAAATGGTGAAATTTACAGTAGATCCTCATCAAGGTGAAGCACATGTTTTTTAAAGATCAGATCTCATTATAAGATTCATGACAAACGGTGGTGGTCTTAGAGCTACATCTCACTATCCTGGGCACATTCACCAAGAGGCGACAGCTTGTAATTTTCCAAGTGTCTATTCTTGTTAGTTACTTCCATATTTTAAAAAAAAATATGGCTTTCGTGCTATTTTTCATAGCCCTCCCTTCCTCTCCTCTATGGATTCTATCTACTATATCACCATTATGCACTAAATAACTGGTCAGTGACTGTAATATTAGGACTCTGTAGCTACCACTTAGCTAAAAAAAAAAAAATGCTTCTACTTCTTTGTTAAACGATTTTTACTTGTTTTGGAATTTTCGATTGTTCTTTCATTTTGACTTTGTTTACCATTTGCTTAATTTTCTATATACCCTTAAATAATTTCTTTAAATGCTCCAATTAAATGGCAAAACTCTCTTTTACTGGGAGCTCTCTTCTCATGGCCAAATGCATTGATTTCTCTTCTCCTCATCAAAATCTCCCAGTTACGGCCACCCTCCCACTGCTCTGCACACACTGTTCCCTGCGGCATCCTGCCCGCAGCTGGTGTCTTGACCACTTATCTGACGCCCTCACCCTGTGTGTCCGATTTATCTGCATCCGTCATTTTTAGCTCCTTTCTCCTTGACGGGCTGTCTTAGGGATTTCAGAGTTTCCTCTTTCTTCACTTACCCTGTTATCTTATGGACACCATCCTCAACCTGAGCAGGGAGGGGTATATAAGGGAGGTACATTGTTTGAGAACTTCACAGTCTCACACGTCTTTAATCTCCCCCAACATAGCATTAAGGGGAAAGTGATTTTTTAGGATATCATGCCATTGTCTTCTACTCTCTAGGTAGCTGTTGACATGTCTGATTCCTGCTTCTTTGTAGCTGCCCATTTTTGTTTTTATCTGTCTGGAAGCTTTTGGAACCTTCTTTGTAACCTTGATACGTCTTGGTGCAGGTTTTTTCTTAATTTCTTAGTCAATACATTGGATACTGGCTGGTCCCTTTGAAGACAGAAAATCTTGCAGTATAATTCTCTGAGAGCTTGATATTTCTTTAATAATGTCTCCTCTCTCTCTTGTGTGTGTGTGTGTGTGTGTGTGTCCTTACTCTTTCTGGAACTACTATTAGCTGAGTATTGGACCTCCATGATCAACCCTCTGATATTCTTAATTTTACCTCCTATTAAGATGAATCATAGGACATTGTAAATATTCAGTCATTCTTTAATCACCAAAGTGGCAATTCCATATAGTTCAGTCTATACGTCAGTTTATGAAACATTGCTTTGACTATACCATACAAACTATTTTATATTAATCATGATATTTTAAATTTCTAATTTATTTGCATTCAATATCAAGATTCTTGTTGAATATCAAGATTCACTGTGTTCTTTTAGTCTCTTGAGGATGTTAATTGTACTTTTTGAATGTTTTCTTCTACTTTGTGAACTTGTTTTTTCTTCAAAAATTTTTTTGTACTCCTTGCTTTCCCTTAGGAAGTTTTTTTGAAATATCTGGCAATGTTTAACTATCTGTTAATGTTAAAAAATGGATCCCTAAAAAGCTAATTTGAAGCTCTGTGTTCACAGTGGAGTAGGCAGGCGATTGGATGTGGACCCATTCATTTTCTTGCTAGAGCCTAGGATACAATAAATTGTAGGTCTTTAAATTTTTCCTCTGAGACCAATTTTGTCCTATCTTCTGCCTGAAGGCCGTATGATCAACTTTCAATTTTGAGGAGTTGGGCAGAGGAGAAGAGAAATATTGCACAGTTGAGTTCATAAAGTTCAACTTAATTCCTTAGTTTTATGGTAAGTCCTGCCTGCCACCATGCATGGGGCCTACCGTGTGGTACTGGGGGGACAGGCAGAGCCACCAGGCTTGGGGAGAGAAGGGATCCTGGACACCTCAACGCTCTGTGCTCACGCTGCCAGTCACCCCAGTTTTGAGCCCCCTCCGTCCCCTCCACGGGTATGTAGTACCTTGTACTTCTGATTCCCGATCTTTCCCAGGTTCAGGAAAAATCCACTCAGGATTCAGCTTCTCTGTTCTTCTAAGTCCATTTCCACTATCTGTCCGCTTTCTTTCTAAGATTTGTTAACACTGTGTCTTCTTCATTCACTGTGTCTGGGAGCCTAATACTTTTCTGTCATTTTAGTAGGACTTCTGGAAGGAGCAGACATACATGAGCATGTATTTAATCTACTACGCTTAGCCAGAATTCCTACAATTTATTTGGTTAGGAATGTTATGAAACTTTTTTCTAAATCATATGACAGCCATCATGCATTATTGGACAGAGCAGAACTGTGTATTTTATGGCTTTCTCACCCATGCGTAAGTAATGGAGAACTGAGGATACTAGATCTTAAAGGTTTGAGGCTGAAAGCATCTCATTTTTCGAATTTGAGAAGTTTGTAATCCCTGGGGAAGAGACTGGTATTTCTCTTTAGGCAGATCCTCGCCTTGCTCTTGGAGGAAATGATGTGGTGAATATAACTTCATGGATGTATTGTCATTTCCGTGTAAACTCATGTGGGGCTGAGGTCGGTACTTCCTCATCTTTGTTATTTCAATGGATTAGCCCAGATGCACTTTCTTCATTTTGAGACGCTGTGCCTTCATTTGGAAATGGAGACTGGATATATGAACAAGGCAGGATCCCT
Organism: Mirounga angustirostris; assembly: GCF_029215605.1. Classification (NCBI taxonomy): domain Eukaryota; kingdom Metazoa; phylum Chordata; class Mammalia; order Carnivora; family Phocidae; genus Mirounga; species Mirounga angustirostris. Next base: position 135,056,389 of record NW_026991713.1, read on the forward strand.
GTACAATGAGAGCATTTTAAACCCAATTCTGGAGTTAGACTACTTAATGATGAAAAATTAGACATGTGCTCTCAGAAACTTGGAGGTTGTTCAACTGGTAGAAGAATGTGTCCGAATGATCTCTGCTTGATGTTCTTTGGAGGGAATTCCATGGCAAGGACCTGGCCACGTTGAGAACATCTCCAACTGTTAGTTCTTCAAGGGGCTATTTAAGAATGAATAAGATGTGACTTTGGGGAATTGGAATATGTTATTTGTAGTTTCTGATGGACAGAGCACCTTTGAGCGTCTTTTGAGTGTTGATACCTTCCTCATCTATTAACCTGCTGCAGGACAGAAGGCAGGACATGGATTTTTGCCAATGTTTTGAGAAAGGACATTCACTGATCTTCCCTCTTCTTCACATTTGGAATCCAGCTCAGGAAGCATTGTTATGTGGACTGGGCAGATATTCACAGAGGGTTTGATGTTTACTGGGAAGAAGGAGACTGAAACCCACACCCAACAGACAGAATTACCTGAAACGATACCTCTCCAAAGAAGACATACAAATGGCTAACAGACACATGAAAAAATGTTCATCATCATTAGCCATCAGGGAAATTCAAATCAAAACCACATTGAGATACCACCTTACACCAGTTAGAATGGCACAAATTGACAAAGCAAGAAACAACAAATGTTGGAGAGGTTGTGGAGAAAGGGGAACCCTCTTACACTGTTGGAGGGAATGCAAGTTGGTACAGCCACGTTGGAAAACAGTGTGGAGGTGCCTCAAAAAATTAAAAATAGAGCTACCCTATGACCCAGCAATTTCACTCCTGGGTATTTACCTCAAAGACACAGATGTAGTGAAAAGAAAGGCCATATGTACCCCAATGTTCATAGCAGCAATGTCCACAATAGCCAAACTGTGGAAAGAGCGAGATGCCCTTCAACAGATGAATGGATAAAGAAGATGTAGTCCATATATACAATGGAATATTACTCAGCCATCAGAAAGGATGAATACCCAACTTTTACATCAACATGGATGGGACTGGAGGAGATTACGCTGAGTGAAATAAGTCAAGCAGAGAAAGTCAATCATCATATGGTTTCACTTATTTGTGGAACATAAGAAATAGCATGGAGGACATTAGGAGAAAGAAGGGAAAACTGAAGGGGGGTGGAATCGGAGGGGGAGACGAACGATGAGAGACTCTGGACTCTGAGAAACAAACTGAGGGTTTTAGAGGGGTGGGGGGTGGGTGGATGGGTTAGCCCGGTGATGGGTATTAAGGAGGGCACGTACTGCATGGAGCACTGGGTGTTATACGTGAACAATGAATCACGGAACACTACATCAAAAACTAATGATGTACTGTATGGTGACTAACATAACATAATAAAATAAAATTAAATAAAAAAAAGAATTACCTGAAACATTAATGATCAAGGAATCCCGCTTGCACAGATCTCTCCAGACTCTTGGAAGATGCTCCATCAATGTTTCCCCATCGCAATATGTCTTATAAATTTTGTGAAGGTAAGAGGCCACTGTCTCTTTCCATTTCCCTGGGTGTCAGAGACTGCCTTCGCCTTGTGTCTTCCGGTGTGTGGCCATCCCTCTCATGTCTCTCCTTATAAGGATACTGGTCCCCCTCATATGGGGCTGCAGCTCCCCAAGGCCATTACACTGGGATTCAGACTTCAACATGGGAATTTTGGGGAGACACATTTGGTCCATTACACAGACCAAATGCCAAGCACAGAAAAGGTCACGAGTGTCCCAGTGACACTGTGTGAATCCAAGAACAATCTAATTACATGATATAAACTCAGGAGGACATCTGGTTTGCTTTGATGGATGCCATCATTTTGGATCCTTTTTCTTTTTCTTTTTTTTTTTTTTCAGAGTTCTCAAATGTTACATGTGATGGAAAATAAGTGTTGTTGATGCAGAGTATTTATAATTAGTCACTACACAAGGATACTTGAAATGCTCTGAAATCCTGCAGTTCAGATGAGCAATAACCTCGACAAAGATTTTCTTAAAATTGACAAGAATCCTAAAAATTTACACAAAATAATCAGCCATGAATTGTGAAGTTGACATGAGCTTCTCAATACCGTCAATAACAAACACTCAGATTCTGGCCAGCCTAGCTACAGGAAAAGGAAAAAAAAAAAAACCCAACAACCTGAATTATGTTTTTGGCTTTTTTAAATATAAAAGTTATCCTACAAGAGCATTTCCATATAAAGAGATGGTCAAAGAGAATATGGTCAAAAATGCAGGTAAAAGCATTATACAGGTATGGTGGGCAGCTAATTAATAAAAACTTTTTTCGTAGATGTGATGTTTATGGTATTTATTAGCTTTTTAAAAACTTGTACTTTATGGAAATGTTTATTTTCATTTCAAACAAATATTCAATGCTTGTACATATTTTTGTATTCTTTTTCTTAAACAGGGTCCCCCAGTACCATGTTGATGCCAGACCCCACAAAGACTGGGTCTGCCCCTACCTATCCAGAGATGTTTTCTTTGAAGTTCATATCATGCAAGTCTGCAGAGCTCAGGTTCCTGTAACTGAGGCAAGCAGATGAGACTGGGCAAGCAGCAGTCCTTGAAAAAAGGAAGATCTTGGGGCACCTGGCTGGCTCAATCAGTGCAGCACGTGACTCTTGATCTTGGGGTTGTAAGTTCGAGCCCCACGTTGGGTGTAGAGATTACTTAAAAATAAAATCTTAAAAAAAAAAGAAAATCTTAAAAAAGAAAGAAAGAAAAGAAGGAAGGAAGGAAGGTCTTGTTAAAAGGGAAAGTTTGGTTCAATGATCTGGTCCTGGACCCTGGACCTTAGTTATTGACCTGGAGAACAGAATCTCGAAGGAGAGACCCCACGTGGCCTGGGAGCCCTTGCTCCTGTTCACAGGAGGGGGATAGGCAGGACCCAGAACAAAGAGGAGAGAGGACATCTAAAATAACCATATTTTGGGGGTGCCTGGGGGCTCAGTCAATTAAGCATCTGCCTTCAGGTGGAGTCCTGGGATCGAGCCCCGCATGGCCTCGGGCTCCCTGTTCAGTGGGGAGTCTGCTTCTCCCTCTCCCTCTGCCGCTCCCCCTACTTGTGCTTTCTCTTTCTCTCTTGAATAAATAAGTAAAATCTTTTTAAAAAATTTAAAAAATGAAATAACCATATTTTCCTGAGCCTGGGGTGAACATAGATACTTCTGGCTCTGGGCAGACTCTACACGAGAGTTTTTAAAAAAGACTGTTTTTTTTAGAGCAGTTTTAGATTTGCAACAAAATTGAAAGGCAAGTACAGAGATTTCCCTTATACCCCCTGCCGTGCACCCCGCCCCCCAGTTAGGCTCCCCACTATTGACATCCTTCACCAGAGTGGTACTTTTTAATTTTTTTTTTTTTTAACCAAGGATGAATCTACATTGACACTTTTTTTTTTAAGTTTATAAAGAAAATTCTAAAGTTGATCCAAAGCCTCAGTAATGAATGAGCCACATCTGTATTGCCTACCCTTCACTTTCCTTTCTTGTCTGGAACTTTCTCAGCCCAAAGCATAATTTGCAAGAAGCAAAAACAATCTTATCTTCATATTAGGGTGTGTACTTTGTTTACAACGAATTTGTCTTATTTCCTGCTTCCTGTAGATGGAGCTAAATCCTCAAGCATGTGTTTACACCTCTTCGAAATTCCCGGGAAGGAAATCCTTGGAAGACAGTATCAATTTCTGCTGCGGAGGCTCTTGATTCTTCTTGCTGTAAGAAGTGCTATAGCAAACAGGACTCGGTGTTAAAGAAAAACACATTTTTGAGATGCAAAGTCCTGCTTCTGCCTCCTAGTCTTTGCAGGGAGCCTGTTTTAAATTGCAATTGATAGGGATGTTGTTGCTACTTTGTATTTTGTCTAAGGTCATGTCTGACTTCTTTTGTGTTTTGTTAAAAATTAAGCTGTTACACTGCCCGTCATCCATTGTCCTTTTTCACTGGTGTTTCCTGTGTCCTGGTTTTATCCTTTGCTCTGAATGACCGAATGACCACATGGAACCAGTTGTAACGAGCTCTCACCATTTCTCTTGGTTGTTTAATAAACACTGCTTATCTGTGGACAGAGAGATGCACTTTATTACTTCCCCATATGGCTTCTAAGGCTAGGGAGAACACAGTGTGACAGGCCAACAGGAAACCTAAAAAAAGAAACAGAAAAAAAAATGTTTTAAAGAATCTGACTGTGTCCATACCAAGACCTATGTATCTGTGTAGCACAGTATTTGTTTATTGATTCCAAAACCAGAAAGAGAAATTTCAAACTTTAAAAAGAAAAGGAAAAGCCATGTAATATTTCAAGGACTTTAGAAATCACTATCAACATAGGAAATATTATTAAGTAAATTTTCCTGTGTCTTACATGCTTTTTAATTTATCCAATAGTGTAGCGAGTACATTTTACTTCTTGAAGAAAAACAGAACTCTTCAAAAAAGTTATGGTGTTTTTCTATTCTTTCCTATTAGCTACTAATTATGTAGCTAGTATAAGTCACAGGCAGAATAAAAACAGAGCAATGATTTTAACTGTAACCTGAAATATTACCTTGAGCTTAAGACATCAGAATTATTTTGAGGCTTAGGGAGGAAGAAATTCTGGCAGCAAAGTAAATTTCATACTCCATGTTTCTAAGCTGTGTATTAGAAACTTGAGCAGTCTTATGTGCATTTTACTTCTCTAAAGCTGTGGCATTTTCAATAAGCAACTATTATTGGATATTTGAATTAGTATGTGGATTTGCATATTGGGTTAATTTCATTAATATGTGAGTTTTAAATTTATGTTTCAAATACTTCTCAAAATACTGCAATAGCTCATTTCACATATTAGTTTGCATTCAGATGTGTAATTTACTATTTGTTTTTTGGGTTCGAAGGATTGAAAGAGTGATAATGCTAAAGTGATAAATTACAAAATTTGTGGCTCTCAAAACAATATCCAGGATTATTCTGTTTTTAAAATGTAATTCAATTTTCTCAAAGTTACATTTCCTATTATACAAACTATTCCTTGTTTTGATTTATTAAGAAGACAGTAAAGCCATATCCCTTTTTATGCATTTTTTCTTAAGACCCCATTAAAACAAATGGCTTTCCGGTCTGTGCCCCATTTCAGGTAATTTTATATTGATTTGCAAAAAGGGACTCCATTACAAAAACCTCTTGTAATTATCTAAATTCCATGTGTTTAGGAAGCTTTTGAGACATCAAGGAATAAGCCAATTTCCGTAAGGTTGATAGAATTGTATGGTGGATACAATGCTTGTCTGTTTACTTAGGCTTATACATGAGTAAATATATGATTTATTAATTAAAAAAGAAGTAAAAATAATGATGACCTTGAGTTGTATTGTTGTTTCCTACAAGAAGAAGAAGGAGGAGGAGGAGGACGAGGAGGAGGAGGAGGAGGAGGAGAAGACGAAGACGAAGAAGAAGAGGGAGAAAGCAAACCACTAGCCATTATGTTTCTATGAGAATGTTGTCAACCCACTATCTTGAAGATGGAACTAAGAAATCAAAGCTGATATTCTATGTCATGGGGAAATTTAAATTGATTTTATATACTACAAAGTTTAGAGAAAGATTCTCAGCATGTAAGCATTAGACTGGATCCCGAAACACTTAAAGCATGCCAACTGAACAAGATTTATAAAGATTATTGATGGTGTTACCTTTGCATACATATTGAGAGTACATTTACATTTTAAGATGGATACCAGGGGCTTGTGGGTGGGGGAGATGGGGACAAGGTGGTCAAAGGGTACAAACTTGCAATTATAAGACAAATACCTCTGGGGATCTAATGTACTTCATGGTGATTATGGTCAGGAATACTGCATCATGTTCTTGAAAGTTGCTGAGAGAGTAAATCTTCAGTGTTCTCACCACAAAAAGAAATGGTAATCATGTGACATGATAGTTAATGCTAAGGTGGTAATCATTTTGCCATATATAAGTTTGTCAAATCATCTGGTCGTACCTTAAAACTTCCACAATGCTACATATCAACTATATGTCAATAAAGCTAGGAAAAAGGGACAATTTCTAAAAAAAGAAAAGAAAACTTTAATTTGAATATACCTTCTTATGGGCCAGGTATTTTCAAGTCGGCCATGTTCAAATCTGTTATTTCCAATTCTCTCCTCGCTTAGGGCTCTCTGGAAGCAAAGGGAACTAACTGAGTTAGGGCAATGGGTTTCCAGGGTCCTCTGGGCTGTGGCCTTATTTAATAAGGCATGGCGTGTGCAGTCGCTAGCTGGATTTGATTATGTCCCTTCCTGACATTTTCATTCATTTGATTGCCGAGGCCTAATATGTTAAGCAAGATGAGGTCTGGGGCCAGGATGATTTTCCTTAGAAAGCATCAGAGCTCATTGGATTTAAATATTTGCTTCTCCACCCCTCTCCTGTCTATATCCAAGCCGATTAAAGATTTTCCCATAAGACTTATGAAAGCCCCCCCCCACAAAACAATCAAAGAAGGCACGCATTCAAACCTGTGGACTCAATTATAGATTGAGACATGGAAGGGTAGATATCATTGGGCTGTGCTGGCATGGAAGTGTCTTTTATTAATTCAGGAAGTGTGGGAAGTAGCCCTGGGAAGGCACTGCCTTGAGCATAAGGGGCCGCTTAATGAACGTCTCTCTCCTCCTGCCTTACCCATTAGTGCCACAGCCCTCCCACAGTTTGCCTCCTGACCCCCGGTAGAGGGTGAGGTGGATGGGAATGCAGGAAGAGATAAAGCAAACTGTGGTGAATCATGGTGCAGGCAATCTGAATTGCATAACCTTACTTAGGTTGATAATGTTTTCCAGGCAGAGGAACAAATCAGTCTGCGTTTCCTGAGTATATGTTACCTCCCCTGTGCTGTGATTAAATCACATGCTGCCATGGATTTGCGAGGGGCTCAAGCTAGAGTGAGGCTAGCATCTGGTGGAAGCCCCCGAATCGTTTGTCAGAAGTCAGCCACGGACATGAATGATGTCAGCAGCACTTCATGAACGAGACTACATGTAGATTCACTTTTAAAACACTTTTGCTTTGCGTGTCATGATATTCATCAGCAATTCCAGTGTGTAGCTGCCTGGTCCCTTCCAGGGATTATGACGTGACAATGTATCTTTGGTAGAATTTGGAATCTATCATGTCCTCCTTCAAAGAGATTTCAGAATCGAAAGATGCCTCCTGCTTATCACCTTCAGTATGTGCACCTGACATGGCCTCAGGGGGCATTTGGGCAGCATCTGGAATCCACCCAGACCCCAGACTCTTCTAGAGGAAGTTCTGCAGGCCAGCCTTACGTGAAGGGCTGTGAAGGAATACAGTTCTATTTTTTTTTTGATATTAGAACCATAAAAAGTCACCGAAACATTACCTTTCTGTTCACTATAAAAGGGACGGATGCACCACGTTCTGGAGGAATTTAATTAGAACATCTTCAAACGCACCTCTAGGTTGTTGCAAGACACATGATTTCAGGGACGTTTATGTAGTGAATAATGGAAGGTTGAAGATTCCTTTATTTATTCCTTTGATGATTCCACCCCAAGTGCATTTTTTCCCCCAAGAAGACATTGTCTTTGTTCTTTGTTCATTAACAGATGTTTATTGATCATAACTTGGAGTTAAATGGTCTGTTCCACCCTGCTGCGCACTCCCTCCTGTCCCTTGGTGCAGGGATGACAGCATATGCATGACACCTCACTGAGCAGTATTTTGGGGGAAGTCCTCTTACTGTGTGTCTGGGGAGGAACAGTTAGGGGGCTGTAGTCATGGAGGCTGCTATTTTGTAGCCTTTAGCTTCCTGGAGGGAGTCTGGAGATGGGGAAAGGGATTCCATTTTAAATACTATGTACTTAGAGTGCACATGACCCACGTATTTATGTCAACAAATTCAATCTAGACATCTTATTTTACAAATGTTTGTATCAGACCCTCTTTAGAGAAACACGGGGAAATGTATGAATAAAAAGCTCACTATTTTAATTATTTTTAGACTATGACAACTATCTTGGCATTTATGTGTACCTTATGTGAAGATCAGAAAACTCATTTAGAAAGCTTTTTTGGGCAACGGGGTAAAAAAGAGATGTGCCCTTGAAACCTGAAAGCTAGTGCAGGCCCCAGAATGACCAGCAGATGGCGTAACAACCCACTTGATAGCAGGAAGCCTTTCATTAGCAGAAAATCACCGAAAATGGAATCTTTCTCTATGCTTATTAATTCTTCATGCACTACACATATAAAGCCTCTAGTGGCCATAGCATCTAAACCTATAATGAGAAGCTGTAATAACTGTGTTAGAGTCATGATAAGACTATTATACACGATGTTTGACTTTTTGAACCAAAAAGGACCTTGGCTCTCCAGTCTAATTCCCGTATTTAATAACCAAGGAGACTGAGGTCTTTGACCTTGAACTCGTGGCAGCAGCTGGGGAGGTGATGAGAATCCTGGTCACATCACCGAGTCCGGCATTCCTTAATTCAGCAATGCCGCCTCTCATCCAAATACCATTTTTGCTCTATCATCACAATTCAGGGGTTGTATAGGATCATTGAAGTCAACGGATACTTTTTGGCTGATGTTTTATCTGTAGAGACTCTTCAGTTCTCTTGTAAGGGGATTCATCTTTGCAGGGAAAATGGCATCTTCCGGGAGAACACGATCTTCTGTGGCCACTTCTCTACCATTTTCTTAAAGCATCTGTTTTCAGCTGTGAATCGGCAACACCATTTTGCCAAATGCTGCCTTCCCAGTCCCTGGCTCTTTTTGCAGGAGAAGGAAAGGGATTGTCCACACATGTGGCTTATTCTAGGAAGATGTTTCCAATAGAGGCAACAATTAGCATGTTAACAGGAACGATGGAGGAGACCTCGCTTCTGTCGTGTGGCCAGAATGCGAATGTAAATGTGTATTGTCCTTCAAAAGTGGAGGCGACAGGACGTTGTATAATTACATCATAGATAAAAAAAAGGATGATGGAAGCTCGTGGTCAAAAAGAACACAGTGTGCCCAAAATAATCATCTCACCTGAGAATGAAAAGCACAGGAAATGGATGTGGCCGTCATGGACTTTTAAAAAACAGAAAATTTATTTTGTAACTTCCATGATTTCTTTGTATTCATGTCGCCAAATGGCTTGAAAACTGTCTGAAGGATCATAAATGATTTATGCCATAAATAATCTATTAGAGGCTTTTGCTGAAAAGCTGAGGGAAGATAATTTTTCCAGAAAACCAAGATTTCCTACAAGATTGTTTCCTATTTGCTTCCTTTTATCAACAGGTAATACTTTCACTCAACCACCAAAAAATGGGGATAGTAGTATAAAAACAAAATAACTGTCAGTGTGTTATAAACAAAACAAAAAAGGTAAACAAAACTCCCATCGAATGTCTGGTTAGGAAAAAAAATGAATTACTTTACAGAATTCTGCAAAATCATTTTAAAATGTGGTTTCCTTTTGAAAGTGTCTGGAAATCAAACTGCCTAGATTATTACACATTTAACTGAGTTTCAGTTTGACAAAGACTCTCCATTGGGCTATGTGTCTTAGAAGCAAGATTTAAATGAATAAACACAGATAAAACACTGTTCCCACTGCCTGGCTCAAATAACTTATTTTTTATTACCATTACTAAGCAGCGAAATGGCCATCCAATTTTCGATGTGAGCTACTTTTGAGCAGAAGGACCTTTAGCAAAGAACTGAACGTCCGGGTCTTGGTTTACTCATAAAAGTAAATGGCCTAATCAGATACTCCTTTGGAGGCTTCTGAGATTTAACATTTGGTGATTTTGCCTCCTTATCCCAAATAAAGAAGCAAGGAAACTGCTCTGATTTAACTGTGAGGGCTCTGTCTGAATAACTGGGAGAATTTGGTAAAAGAAATCTTATTTGTAATACCTATTTGAATTGGAAATGATCTCTTAGGGAACATGACCTCCCTGATGGTTACTAAATTAGAAAATATCTTGGCAAAATATCCTCTGGGGAGCAATCCTGCATTATTTAGAAGGCCTAACCATTTATCTTTATATCCACATGTAAGCCGTTTTGCATATCACGGGATTTCCTTTGGTTGTTTAACTTAGCTTTTCTCTTTTAAGAAATGAATAGAAGCTAAAACAAGTAGAAAATCTGCTGATGACTTTCATCCTAGGAACCAAGAAAATAATCTGAACCTAGTAATAACTATGACAAAATATTGCTTACTAATTACGACACTACGACCGTCTTTTTCTTGTAGCATCTACCTTTGTTAAACAGTTGCCAAATTTTCAAATTTAGGGATTGCAACATTCGAATGTGGGAAGCCTTGTCCTGTGAACCCGCGTGGGCCTTAGGTTCCCCACTCAAAACAGAAGGAATCGAGCCGATTGCGATCTGGGCTCTTTCCTGGGTCCAAATGTGGTGTCTGTCCCTGCCGCCCCACCTGAGCCCAGAGGACGGCGGACGACCCCAGGACAAATCAGCCGGCGGGTTTGGCCCCCAAGGCCACTTGCAAAATATGCTGGATCCAATGTGTTTCCAAATTCAGATGTATGTTTTCCTTTTGGATTTTAGACAGGAAATACGTGGCCGATGCATGCGTTACATCGGACCCGGGCAAGTGCTGGGACAGCCGCCCATAGTCCAGCCCACTGATGATTCTGGTGGCGAAGCAGGGATTATGAAGAGCCCCTGTTCCAGGTCAGATGCGACTACAGGGGTTACCAAAGTCTTGTTTTCCCCACGTTGTGGGGAGGAGATTGTAACCTGGACAACCACGAAGCCCGCTCATCATAACAAACACAAACGCGGAGGGGGCAAAAGTTGTGAGAACAGCAGTGGGAGTCAAATCTGGGGGGTGGACACTGGGCTTCCATCCTCTGCTGAAGCCCGTTTCCAGGGCAGGGGAGTCGGCCAGCGCCATGTGCTTTCGGGAGGGACTGAGAGGCTTCCTCGTGGACAGAGGGGAGGGCTTTGGGGGGACCCCGACAGAGGCTGTTGACCCCGACGGGAGCTTGGGTGGCTGAGGAGAAGCGGGGCATCCCATGTGGTTGGTTAGGGGAGCATATCTGACTTTCTCTGTTTGGTTCTGAGTTAGGAGGGAAGGGAGAGGGCAAACTGGGGGAAGCCGGTCTTTCGTGCTCAGGCCCTGACCCTTCGGGCTGATTGCTGCGGAGGTTGGGCCGAAGTCCTGTGTCATAGATGGTCTGGCTGCATCCTTTTCCATACAGTCTCTCGGGGTAAGCAGATGCCCATGGTGGTTGCACAGTCTCTACAAAGGGGAGACGTAAAGGGATAATCTTGAGGCTGGAGAGTCTAGGGGACTTGTTAGGGAGCTGTGTGTGCATAGGAAACTCCCTGGCTTTACTTGGATTATTTGTTTATTTGGAGGGGCTTTGGGGTCGGCACGCTGCATACAGTGAGTCTTCTAGAGCACCCACTGCTCCTTATAGCTCAGCAGGGGGGGTCCTCCTGCCCTACGTTTACTCCATTCTCACGTTCGCTTTCTTAGTGCATTTGAGCAGCAGAAAGGCTCTGAGAATAGGCACAAATTTCAGGTCTTAAATCGAACATTCCCGTTCCGTGCCAAACTCTGCTAATGTGGTCCGCTAACCAAATAATTTGCTTTGCAGGTCCCAGGGAAACTACTGCGAAAATGATGACTAGGAAGAAGGGTGAAGGGACAGGAAGATCGGAGGGAGAGGGGCCAATGAACTTCTGAGTCACTTGAACAAAATCAAATACTAACTATGGAAATTAACTATTACTCAAACTAATTGATTTATAAGATGAATAGTCCTCTCGGAATCAAAATAATGATATTAAATGGCAGAGTAACTGCATTCGGGGTTATTGAAAGGAAGGAAAATCTCTGCTCTGACTGGAGTTAATGGCCTGCCCCTGCCCTGCTGTCAACCTCCTCCGTTCAGAATATATATATTTTCTCTCTTCTCCCATCCGTGGATTATTAATATCCATATGACTATTGGATTAATTCACACATCACAATAAAACAAAATTATGAGGTGAATATTACTCCCATATTTTGAATACTCCCCGAAGTGCCTTTTGGGCGATTAGAGTGATTTTTCATTTAGAACATGAATATACTGATTTTTAAAATGAAGAATTTTTCCTATACACAGTACCTAACTGCATATTATCACTTCCCATTTTGATAGAGACATCCGTCTGAGGCTTCCAAAGCCCATGGTTGATTTCAGTTTGTATTATATCCAGCCACGCGGCTGCCTGGAAGACACGGACACGGTGCCGCTCCCGACTGGAACTGTCTAGAGCTCTGAAGGGTCTGAGATTTTGCCCAACTTGCAACCAACAAGTGAGGTTCCCACAGTTTTGTGGAAGCTCCCAGAAGACATGAGACTCTCACGTCAGAGACAAAGAACTTTATGACTCCTGGTAGAGCAGGCACCTTGAGCACTGTGTTTGCTGAGTTAGGACCACTGGCTCCCAGAGGGAGGATGCCATCAGGCCCAGATGGAGGCATGCACGTGCCATGGGGGAGGTTGCTGTAGAGGAGCCCCGAATTTGGAGAGCCCGATCTGTTGTACTGGCTAGAAAGTATGTCTTCCCTTTGCTCTAGAAAGAGACAGCGTATCTTCCACGCGGTTTGCTGTTCAAATACCCTGAAAAGATGAGAAACCCTCTGCTTGGATGATGTACCAAAAGTCAAGAGACCCATGGAGAATGACCTCCCAAAATACGGTGAATTTTCCCATGAGCATACCACTCCATTGGCCACAACGAGTAACCTGACCAAGAGAGGAAGGAGCCAAACCTTTTCAATTTGCCTCCTATGACATTTAATTCGGGCTTCTACCGATAGGACCCCAAGCATCAGGACGGTGGGTGGCAGGCAGGGTGGAGAGGCCATCTGGACTGCCAGGCCATCGCCGAGTGGCTTTTGCTATACAAGGCACACCACTGCCAGACCACACATGGGGAACCTGGGCCTGATCGTGTTCCGGGCCCCAGTGGTGTGGCTGGAGGAGTCCGCCGGTCAGAGTAGAAGAGCTGCCCTGCATTATTCTGATCAAATGTCAGCTGTGTAGCTGCGGCCGATTGGCCAGGAGCAGTGGGTGCGTTATTCCATGCAAAGTGGCCTCCCTCACCCACAAATGAACAACTGGGCCCCTAGCAACAGCCCAAGAGTCAGCAGAGAGATAAAACGGTGCATCAATAGGAGCTTTGGCCAGAGCTCCGAGGAGTTGTGCCCTCGGCCTTGAGTTGTGCCCACTGAGCACAGTGACCACATCCGTCGTCTGTTCCGTTTAGCGGGAGCTGAGCCGGAACAACCGCAGCAGCTCAGAGAACATACCATCCGGTTTCAAGTTGGGCACATGGTCAGTGACCAAGGCCTACAGGGAAATCTGTATAGGCCGAGGGCCCCATATGTCAGCAGCTTTGCTTTACGAGGCAGAGCAGGGGATAACACTTTCCCCAGCTGCCCAGAGGACAGTGACCGCTTATTCATGGAAAGCTGAGATGCCACTGAAGCCCGGCATGGATGTTCTTGAATAGACCATTTCCTTTGGACAAGCAAGGCTTCCTGCCCACCTTGCTAGTCATGGTGTCTGAGGGGACCTACCCTGAAATGAGAGTAGCAGGTCAGAGACTCCCAAGGCCTCCACAGGTCAAGCATGCAGCTCTGAAAAGTCCCGCAAAACAAAGGCTGCTTTTCAAAGGGTGTTCCTGATGACTCTGTCAAATCTCCACATCCACTACCCCAGGCACCTTTGGGTGAAGACTGCCACCCTGTGCCAGAAGATCCTGTTGATAAAATCCATTAGTCCCAGAGATCTGTGGCTAAAGGGGTCACTAAGGTTGTGGGCCCCCACAGCAGAGCTTGATGGACACTTTCCAACACAGCTTTTGGGTTTGGGCTCCTTTCAAAGGATTTGTGGGTCAGCCAATAAAAAGGGCCACATGGAGTGCCCATGTGAGGTACATCCTGTCTGCAGAACCCAGGGGGCTCTGTGAGGTCCTGGGTTCCTCTCCAGGGTGTTGGCAGGTAGAAGAGAGAGGCAAAGGTGCGGTGGTGTTCAGCTAAGTGCCAGGGAGGTTGGGAGCCTCGAACCCACCCACACATTCCCAAGAAACAGTATTTGGTGACAAAGCCCTTGAATTTTAGGTTGGTTTCTACCTATTGGTAGAGGTGTGATAATCCGCAGTCAGGGTCCCCGAGGCTTCTGCTTCTGACCAATAGTGAAAACTTTGGACAAGAGTGGGCTGGGGCATGTGCTCTAAATCCCACCCTGCCCTCCAGGCCAGCACCGATGACTGGGAGCTTGTCTACCCACGGTTCTTCCTGATGGGGAAATCCCCTTGGCATTTATTGGACTGGAAAGTACATGCATTTGACACTTCAAGTCCTTATACGTTCAGAAGCTCCAACGGCCCCATACTCTCTCTACTGAGAACTCTGCTCAACCCCATCAGTTGACTTTGGGCTTCTATAGGATCAGATCGGGTGGAGACTCGGATGACAGTGTCCAGCAGAGACACAGAGGTTGGAGACTCTTGGATGGGTGGGCATGGCCTTCAGCCCACCTGGGGATCAGAGGGACTTCCTCTGCACCCCTAATCATCTTAAGTGCTTTAAACGCTGTCCACACTCTATTTAAGGGATTCTTAAAATGATAGTGAATAGCTAATGTTTAAGCCCAAATATGCCAACTGAGGACGGATGTTTTATAATTTCTCATCTGTAAGGACTCTTTTTTTTAAAGTAGGCTCCATGACCAGTGTGGAGCCCAATGTGGGGTTGGAGCTCACAACCCTGAGATCAAGACCTGAGCTGAGACCAAGAGTTGGATGCTTAACTGACTGAGCCACCCAACTGCCCCAACTGGAAGGACTTTTTAAGGGAGTCTTGTTTGGGTCATCACCTTCTTCTTACATGGGTTGCTGGTGGTAGCTCATTACTCCAACATGGCAAAGTCCTGCCCTGGCCTGTGCCCTGCCTGGCCCACCACCATTGTCACCAAACTGTGCTAGGCTTTCCCACATTGAAGAGTGCGCAAGCAGTGCGGAGCAGGGGAGCTTAGAACCGCAGTGCGCTCCTCGGATCTGGGTTCTGAGCCTTGTCTGGCTTGTGTTCACTTCTCCTCTGTTCTAAATACACCAAGCCATCATTTTCCTTCTTGTATCTGTTTTTTTTTAAAGATTTTATTTATTTATTTGAGACAGAGAGAATGAGAGAGAGCACATGAGAGGGGGGAGGGTCAGAGGGAGGAGCAGACTCCCCACCGAGCAGGGAGCCCGATGCGGGACTCGATCCTGGGACTCCAGGATCATGACCTGAGCCGAAGGCAGTCGCTTACCCAACTGAGCCACCCAGGCGCCCATCCTTCTTGTATCTTCATCGAGGACTCCTACTTTCCGTTATTAGGAAGATACATTATTCTAATGTGCTTTAAGGAATTAATGCTGTGGGAGACTCATGCATGTTCAGCTTCTAGAACTCCCTGGTTCCTGAAACCAGTGTCCTTTCAGTGTCCTTACGAACAATTAGGGAGGACATGGGACAGTAGGCATACAATATAGGCTGGTGGCCACACAGCCCTAGGAAACATTCTCAACAAATGTAACCCTTCACTGCTTGCTACAGTCAAATATGTACTGAACAGGTGAAATTGACTTTGTTTTACATTGGATGAATTCTTGCTACCTTATCCATTTATTGTTATTTCCAGAAAAATTAACATACAGTGTTATATTAGCTTCAGGTGTCTAACATAGAGATTTAACAGGTCTATACATTCTCACTACTTCAAATACAACAACACTGCCCCTGTATGGTGATGACCTGTGAGAGGAGGTAGGTAGCAAGTCCTTGGGTTTTCCATTGTCTTCCCTGTTTTTCATTCCCACCTTAGGAAGGGACAGAAATAGCTTGCAGATCACACAAAGCTCTAGTTAAGTTACTCTAATGTAAAAAATTGTTTCATGTTTTCCTTGGGACAAGACTAAGAGTTTGGATAAGCATACCTACAAATTTTTGTAAATTTATTTCTGACTTGCCCATGTCATGCACTTTTTCTTGATGTAGTTGTATCTGTATCTCTTTCTCTGTATAGTTGTAGTATCTTTGTTTTATATATGGCATTAGGAAGTTTACTTTGAGATATATATTTCTTTTTTTATTATTGTAGTAAAATATGCACAATATAAAATGTGGCATTGTAGCCATTTGGAAACATATAGTTCAAAGGCTTGAAGAGTACTCCCTTGTGCAAACCATCATCATTACCATTTTCAGAACTTATGTCATCTGCTGGAACCGAGACTCTGTCCCCATTAAACACTAACTCCCCATTTCCCCTCTCCCCAGCGCCTGGTAATCATTTCTCTACCTTTGGACTCTACGAATCTGACTATTCCCAGTACCTCAAATACATGGAATCAGACAGTATTTCTTTCTTTTCTTTTTTTTTTTTTTTTGTGCCTGGCTTATTTCACTCAACATAGGGTCTCCAAGGTTTACCCATGCTGTAGCTTGTATCAGAATGTCCTTCCTCTTTAGGACGAATATTCCTGAAATAGATTTTTAAATATAAGCTATATAAATAGCAGCTGTTTTCCTTTCAAGTCGAGTTTATCGGTTTATGATATCCTTTCATCTAGACGAGAATGCGAATGCTATCCACATTCTTTCAAGTGATGCCTTCCTTGGGCAACGTAAGGACTCTTGAGAGGGTGAATAAAAAGGAAATAAAATCTCTAAAATCCACATCAGACCACAGATAAGGGATACAGTGTGTTAGTGAGAAGAAATCTGATTCTGCTGACCAGTACTAAAGTTTGACCTCTGTCTTCATAAAACAAAAGTCGACTGCTGCACTACGAAAATGTTTATTCATGGATCAACAGGGTGAGTGAGACCTTGATCCTGGAAGAAGGTCTTCCCACAGATACTCAGACTTTTATGCCTGCCAACGTGACTGTGGGTTTCGGAGAGCAATCATGGCTGTAAATCTACAGCTCATTCGGGCTCCGTGCACCCAGCTTTCTTGCCATTGTTCACTTGACCTCTTTATCCATTTTTTTCCCCACCCACTTGCCAATATCACCTTGTTCTGATGTAGGCTCTGCTTCAGCCAGCTTCAGTCTCACTAACAAATGAGGTGAAATCCAAAGGAGGAGGAATCGGGAGGCATGTTGAATTGAGAGAGCTTGCCTCAGGAGCAGCAAATTAGGTGTACAACAAGAAATAGAGCCCCAGAATGCACATTTCCAGTCATTTCCTTCAGCCGGGAGCCAGCCTCCTTCGATGAATCAATCCACATTTACTTACCCGTCCCCTGCAGCCGTTTTGCAAATCGTTTTCAAAAAAATCATTGAACCACTAACAGTTTATCCACTCTGCAAAATATACACAGCTTCTTCTCATAGCCACCAGGTTCCTCCCCTCCCAGCCACATTCAGCAATTTTTATTGCTCCTGATTTCGATAAGCAGAAAATAGATACACCTGCCCAGGGAAATGACTCTTAGCACATAACTGCCTCTTCTATTAAATGTCTCAAAAAAGAGAGTGGAGGAGCCGAAGTGTAGCATTCTTCCGACTTAAACATATTTACCTTATAAATAACAGGCCGGTCACCATTGCTCCCTCCTTAAGCGTGACCCTTGCTTCCTTCAGCTCCAATGAAATCACCAGCGAAGATGTTATCCTTACCCGTGGCTTCTATCCCAGCGCCTCAAATGCATGCGGGGGTCCCCCAAGGGGCTTCCTGCTGGTCATCCTGATCTTGCAGTGAGAGGCGGGGTGGGGGCGGCAGGGCAATGCTGGGGGGTCATGATGCTGGTGCGTCTGCAGATTGTACCTCGGGGAACGTTCCTAACATAACGTCACTTTCTTTGCCCGGAAAATGAAAATAATATTTCCTCCCTCAGAGGGAGGGAAATCCTCCTCACTCTGCTTTTCTGTTGTTTACACCTGTATGAGGGGCTACCTCATATCTATTGCCTTGTGAATCGGGCCAATAAAATCGGAAGTGAGAGGCAGCACGTAAACTTTGAATAAGTGATTGAAATCCACCTTCACAGTTACAGGCTGACCTGCACAATTTAGCTGCTGGCAATAGCTGGATTCTTCAGGTTCGTTACGGTATTTATAGTAGTTAGAGGGAAAAATATATATTTTCATACACGTTTAGCTTCCAGAACTCCCTGGTTCCTAGGAGCAAGAATGAGTAATCTCTGACTTTCAGGGTCCTTAGGAACAATTAGGGATAATACGGTAAAATAGTCAGCATAGGCCAATGGCCACACACCCTGGAAAGATTCTCAACAAATATAACCCTTCACCAGAGGCTACAGTCAAATACGTATATTAAACATTTGAAATGGACTTTGTTCTATATTTGATGACTTCTCACGACTTTAAATAAAAGGAAAAAGAGCCCATGCATGGGGCAACATATGATATATACGTCCCTGTTTGCTACAATAAAACCGTGTATGAAATTCTAACACGCACACCTGTCTTCCTGAGCAGCCTGCTCTCCTAGAAGACGCCAAGCCCCGCTCTGCACCATCAGGCCCTCCATCCACGCATGTGGTTTTCTGTGAGGACCAGCCCACTGTGGGTCCCAGGGCAGGTAACAGAGTCTTCTGCCGCAATACCTCTGTGAAAAGGAGTCACAGTGTCATACAACAAAGAGCATCTATTCCTTTCTCGTGGGTCTACAGCTCAGATGCAACTCACCTAGCTAAGCTCACTGCTGGAATTTGGACTAGAGGCTCCAGGATGCCAATCCAGTCCCAGGCTAATCCATGTGTGTTCTCAACCTCAGAGGACCACTGCCATCTTGGAACATCTTTCCGTGGCAGTTTATATGGATGGAAGGTGGTTGGCTGGACAGGACATGCGTGCGAGTTTAAAATGTTCTTTATTCCATTCCATTGCTTCAACAGTCTGCATGACCAAATCCAGCACCAACAGGGCAGGTATGTTTAGTTTGTCTATTCTGCGCTGCGTGCAAGGGGAGACCGTGAAATGGGAGGCATGATGGTAACAGTAATCCATCCACCGCAATGGAACATTCTCGTACATGGACAGTAAATCCTTTAGGAAAGGAAGGTAGAGACACCAAGGTTGTGTTTGTTCAGCTCAGCTGTCTGGTCAAAAACTTGGAACCTGGAAGGAATTGTATCTTGGAGACCTACCGAGCGAGGCTTTGGGAAATATCAGTTAATGTTAATGCCAATTGTATTAAATATGCAGGGAAACCTGATCCTCCAGTACATTATAATGTGAACATTTGTGAGTGGATCAATGAGATCGTATTTACTCTTTGGATCATTTTTCAGGACTCAGAATGATTTTGGTAGAAGAGTATATGGGGCCATTTTTATTTAAAACTTTTTTTTGAAAAGGGCAATATGCCCAAATGAACTTTCGATGTATTTGCCGTACAGTAAAATGTAGGAAGTAGATTAGCCTCAAAATACAGAAGTAATCTTAATACAGAAATAAGACATTAGATTTTCAAATGCTTAGGAAATAGTTCATGCTCTCCATTTCCTTAGATTCTGCATATCTTAAATCAGAAATGTCAAGTCCAGTTGAGTTTTGCAATTCCTGCTAAAAATAAAAGTACTAAACCAGTCTGTAGAATTCAGAAATAAATTGTATGACTATTTTATTCATGCTTAAATATTTCTTAAAAATGAGCTCTCTCCAAGAGTATTCATATCTCCCCCTTCTAAGGAAGGAAATTTTATGTATTATTCTGACATAGATTTTGTTGTTGTTGTTTCAACATACTATAGATTCATTCTTAGGTACTAGTTAAAAAATGCCTCTTAGTTCAGATACCATTTCTTACCCAGTAGCTTTAATGGTATAAGCCAGCAGTACAAAATATGGTTTTGCTGACAGTAAGGTATGTTATTTATTGAATACAAGCAATAGTTCAATAATTCAAGTCCTATATTTATTTTCTCAGAGTAACTTGCTGTCAGGAAAAGGCAGATTTATGCAAACACATTTAACAAACAATAGTGGATTTCAACAGCTTTAACTCATTTTTTTAATTTTAATTTAATTTTATTTTAAATTTTTATTGTTATGTTAGTCACCATACATTACATCATTAGTTTTAGATGTAGTGTTCCTAACTCATTTTTGAAGAAGGACTCTATGCAATTCAAGGAATGTAATTTTAATATGAAATACTTACCTTAACAACTCAAACACACTCATCTAAGAGCACGTTTGACATTTTCATGTCCTTTTTACATAAATATTAGGAATGGTTAAGTAGTGTTTGGAAAGGCTTTAATTTTCTTCTCTGCTTTGGCTTAAAGAAATGAAAATTCAAAGGAAATTTCAAATTTTGGCAGGGAGCAGAATGGAAGTGGGGGCGTGGAGGGCGTGGAGGGCGTGGAGGGCATGGAGGGCATGGAGGGAAGGGACCATTTAATAAGAGACACAAAGATGCCTTTTCTTGGGGAGAGAAGTGGTCTTAACTCTATTCCTCCCTCAAAAAAAAAAAAGGTTTCAATGTGGAAAATATGCAATTTCCCAAACAATTAACAGATAATAAAACCTAGGAAATTGATTTCTATTTTTCAAGAGCAGAAACAATATCCCGGCTATTCAAATGCATTAGGCAATTCTTTAAGTTCTTTTTTCCCCTTATGTGCCCAATATTTTAATCTTTCAAACTTACTGATGTTAGAAGTCTAATTTATCGGTAATTGAATAGATTATGTTGTCTAGAAACATGAATGATATGTTATCAGAACATATTAATGATATGATTAGCTTATTGATGATATAATAATTGACTAATATAATAATGATGTAACGATGCAATAATTTCTCAAATGTGGTATGTTGACTACTGTTCTAAATGTTTTCATGCATTAATTAAGAAACTGCTGTATGTAGTCCCTACTGCCACACTCCCCTCCCAGGACCGTAGCTCTCATTCACACAGCTGTCAGAAGTCTGGGTGCTGACTGATCACAGCTGGGTCCGTCTCCAGAAACTGCCTGTGACCCAGGGAAGTAACCTTGTCTCTAGTGGAGACATCCCTGCAGAGTCATGCCCCTCCCCCCCAGGTCCAGAGGTCCCCAACACTAGAATTCATGTTGTTTGATTCTGATACTTATGTTGCATTTATATTTATGTTGTTCGATAACACATATTCTAGATCTACATATGTATGTTGCTTAATTCTGTAGCAATGAATAGTTGCAATGAGAAGTCAATCCGGAAGAAATTTTTAACCCCTGAAGTCTTATGGCCACAGAAATTTTTCATATTTTTATTGTAGTGAAATAATATGATGATTGATGAAGCATTTTCAGGCATAAAAACATTTACACTATATACAATTCCATGAGAAAGATGGAATAAAATTTATATTCAAAGAGAAAGAAAAATTATGTAAAATAGCCAATTCTTATTTGAGTTTGTTCATGTGTACTTTTCAGTGCAAGATCCAAATTATAAAATTATTAAGATATTTAGACTTCATTATGTAAGTTTAAAAACACGTACCTAAGTTTGAGTTGACTCTTATGTTTAAAACTCCAATATTTGCTGATGTGGAAATTATACTCTTGACATGATTTCAACTTATGACAAAGCCTTTTTAGTTTCAACTTAACATTGCATATGGCGATACACAGTTTTTCAAAAGTCTTTTAGGTGGTAAGCAGGCAAAAATGTCCACTAAACTAGATGACCCAAATTGTCTTTCCACTATAGAATCAGTAATGTTTTCTTATTGATTGATTGATTTTTTTTTTAAGAACTGGAGTTAGTCTAATCCAGTCTTTTTTGGTGAGCACCGATCCACGGCGGAAAAAGGATTTCGAGCAGCGGGAGAGGGAGCATCTCCAGGAAACCAAAGCTGGAGGTAAGAAAGAATGGCCAACCCATTAAGAGACGAACAGCCAATTCAGTCAGTGGGTCATTTAGGAATGTCGTCTGTGAGAACGTTCTGCACCAGCCTTCTGCCCACTTTTGTCAGTCTTGACAAGACCTATCGAAAAAATCTAATGAGATCCATATAATTAACTAAACAATTACCATGCGGCATGCTGGTTATATTAGTTTCCTAGGGTGGTCACTAATGAAATATCACAGACTTGGTGGCTTAAAAAAAATTTTATTTCCTCACAGGTATAGGGGCGAGAAGTCTGAAATCAAGGTGTTAGCAAGACCACTCTCTCCCTGGAGTCTCTACAGGGGCAGAGCTCCTTGTCTGTTTGAGTCCTCGGAGGCTCCTGGTGTTTGTGGCTCACAGCGCCCCAGTCCCTGCCTCTGTCTTCACATGACCTTCTCTCTGTGGCTGTTTTTTTATGAAGAGATTTTCATTGACTTTAGGGTAATGTAGTATGATCTATCTCCATCCTTTTTGTAATGACATGCACAAAGACCCTATTTCCAAATGAGGTTGTATTCTGAGGTTCTGGGCGGACATGAGTTGGGGGGAGCACGGTGAAACCCACTGGGATCATGTATATGCAAGGTCATCAAATCATCCCTTCCACTCAAGACAAAAATGACAAAAACAGAGAAGGATGAAGACGAAAAGAACTGTTTGAGAAAAGTGGTTTTCCCCCCGCTCTTCACGATGAGGTGATGTACGTCAACGGGCACGTTGGAATGTCTGAGCTGAGATCAGGTCTGGTTATGCTGGGTTGCAAATGTCACTCTTGGCTCACAAGTCACTGTGCTCTGCCAGCCGCCGCTCCGCCTCCCGTCCTGTTTCACGTGCTCATCACGGTAGGTGACGCCCACACCACAAGCCTTAGACCTGCATTGCCTTGGCATTGGTCTCACTGAAGGAAAAAAAGAGGGAAAAGGATTTTGTGAGATTTCCGCCTTCTTCCCTCACCCGCTGATGATTTGCTTTCCAGCAGATGGAAGCCCCCTGCCCCATGGATAAATCTGTAAGCACCTGCATAAAGTAACCCTTCAGGTACTCAAGTATGAACACAGACAAGTTGGCATCCAGTGTCCTTGCAACTCATCTGCTCGGATAAAACAAACTTCAGCTACAGGCCAAATACTGCAGGTTGTTTCAGGAATCACCCTGCTCTGGGATGCCTGGGTGGCTCAGTTGGTTAAGCGTCTGCCTTCGGCTCAGGTCGTGATCCCAGAGTCCTGGGATCGAGTCCCGCACTGGGCTCCCTCCTCGGCGGGGAGCCTGCTTCTCCCTCTGCCTGCCGCTCCCCCTGCTTGTGTGCTCTCTCTCTCTGACAAATAAATCAATAAAATCTTAAAAAAAAAAAAAAAGAAATCAACCTGCTCTTCTTAGTATGTGACCTTGTACATTTGTATTCTCCTAATGTGTCCCCCTTAATTATTGTGTGATTATTATCAGGACAAAAAAAACCTCATGATTTTTCACACAGCATTTTTATACTCCTTTAAGATGAAATATTTTAATTGCCTCTGACATTTTAGTTGGGATCTTTATAATATCAATGTGACTAAGAGGAAATCATATTCCGTGCGTATGGCTTTAATGACTGAGAGAAATAATAAATTTCTCCCCACAGAATGAGGAGTCACTGTAAGCAAGGCATGATGGAGTGGAATTCTAATCAGGAATAAAGAGAGAAGCGGAGAGGAAAGGGAGGCCAGACGTCTTGCATTTTTCTGCAGGACGACTGGAGCTAGGGGTCCAAGTATTTGTGGTCCGGCTGGAAGAGCTGCTTTGTTTCTGGAAAGAAGCGTCGCTGTGGGCTGGGGGACAGAGGGCTGTTGCCTTGCACGTCTCAGGAAATGCACCCAAACTAGCAGAGCGGCAGCGACAGACTGATAAATTGTCAGGACGGTTGAATCCTGCCGATTAATTGTCTGTGGCACCAAACTCTTAAAACAGCATCACTAGCATATTTACAGAACTTGCCGATCTCCTCCTTGCAAACTCCAACGCTTCTGTCCATCTGCGCTCTGTGATAAGACCCCATATTAAAGCCAAATAGACATGCTATTTTCCCCTCTTCCCTTCCAGCTGGGATCATCACAGGACTCCTAGTCTTATGTCAACACTTGAATCAACAGCTTTATCTGGTCAGGAGGGAAGCACAACAAGAATTACATTTGGAACAATAGGCAAAGCAATGATTCATACTTAGTGATTATAATGAAGTTCTTAGGCGAAGAGCTAGTCAATCTAAGCATACAGGAAAAAGTGAAAGGCAATTAGGAGCTGGCATCTGTGTGGAACGACTTCGTTTTCTTTTTTTTTTTAAAGATTTTTTTTTTTTTTTTTTATTCATGAGAGACAGAGCGAGAGAGAAAGGCAGAGGGAGAAGCAGGCTCCCAAGGAGCAGGGAGCCCGATGCGGGACTCGATCCCAGGACCCTGAGATCATGACCTGAGCCGAAGGCAGACGCTTAACCATCTGAGCCACCCAGGCGCCCACGACTTCATTTTCTGAGGGAGAGATGTCCTCCTTCGATAGGAAATAGAAGAGCTTCCCCTTCACCCACGCTGATGTAGAAATACATGACAGGAGCATTTCGAACAAACCCATGCTGTAAGACAGGTAATATGACCTGTGTGAATGAAATAAAATAGCGGAGAAAGCAGGAGGAAAATGACTAAATTATGATAGAAATTCTTCTCTTTACTCCTTAACTGTCCTACTGAAATAAAAAAAGATTCAATCTTAGCTGTTTCCGAAAATTCAGAAACTAGAGCCTTACATAACGTTGGGTGAGGATTTATAATACACCAACTAACGTGTGCTTGGGCTCAATAAAGAGCTTCTATTTAGAACGGAGAACACAGGACAGCGAATCCTGTGTGATCAGGATTTCCCTAGCTCATGCCAGATTTGAATATGTTATTTAATCCAGGAAGGTGACAAAACGTGAACTCTCCTCACTTTCTCTGTTAGAAAGTGTAAACCTGACCTTGCTTTAAAAGGAAAGCTGGTGCCTTTAGCAGGACCTCTAAAATATAGTTGGGAGTTTTATCAGAGTTACTCAAAACTGCTAAAGTAAAGATTCATTTCTATATGAGTTTCCGTTTTTTTTTCTAGCAAAAATGAATTATAGCTACAATATTTCACAAAAATTAATTATACTAGCAGATATCAGTGTAAGACCCCAGGCTATAAGTAACCCAAAGTTGTATGGTTGGATACATGATGCAGCAGATTTTATTGTTGCTGTTCATTTTCTTTTGAAATGATCACTGGTGATAAATTACCAATGTGCTAAATAATGAACCGGAATGATTTTTTTAAAGTGGAATCCTAAGTCTGCCCAAGTTTTCAAAATAGCACATTGTTTGACTGAAAGCAAGCATCCTGGCAATACTTATTGCAATGTGATTTTTTTTAAAGATTTTATTTATTTATTTGAGAGAAAGAGTGAGCGAGAGAGAGAGAGAGAGAGAGAGCGAGCGCACGAGCAGGGGGAGGGGCAGAGGGAGAGGAAGAAGCAGGCTTCCTGCTGAGCAGGGAGCCCCAACTGGGGCTTGATCCCAAGACCCTGAGATCATGACCTGAGCTGAAGGCAGATGCTTAATGACTGAGCCCCCCAGGCGCCCCTGCAATGCCATTTTTCACCATTACCGGCAAATCTTAACCAAAGTCAATTTTAATGAAAACTTATTCTTGCAAAGTACCTTAAAGTCATAACATGGAAGGAAAGATGCTTCTCTCATGGGATGGCATATAAGGGATCCAAGGAAACATCAGGGTCCCCATCAAAGAAGTCAGTTGCTGCTCAGAGCGACAAAGCTCCTGGTGGCCTTGTGAAATTCAGACTCCCATGTACAAGAGTGTGGTCATTATTGTTCAGCTGGAGTTCATAAGACATTTCTCCACCCAAAAAGGAAGGCGAGTTACATATTGTAGCTTTGCTTTTATTTTGTGGTGCTCTGTCCAGTTCCTACATGACATGACATGAGGCTGTGTGACCACCTTGGGCTCTGAAATGCATTATGACCTATTCCTGAGAACCTGCACAGGGCTCTCTTGTAGCAGCCCCTCACATGAGAGCCTGCATCTATAGAAACATACAAAACACCGTATTTTTTTTTTACCTCGTTTTTTACTGCCAAATAGGTAATATCAACATCCAGACTCTGTTCATTGGCAAAACAAAGATATAAAACCAACACTGGTGCTATGGAGAGTGCATTTGTCCTCTCCCCGAATTCCCTCTCTGAGGAAGGCCTTGGTCTTTCTTCTCCACCCATCTATGCACTCTCTGTGGCCAAGTCCATAATGGCCCTTGTTTGAGACGATCTCAATTTCTAGCCCCTTTTCCAGGCCACCCAATTAACACCTTACTATACAGTAGCTAATGCACCGATTATTTTTACTCAGTAACGTAGCACTGGATAATAAACTATTTTGTTCTTCAATTTTTTTTTTCTTGAATATGATGCTTGTCTCCCCAGTCATGTTATAAAGATTGAGTCCAGACCCAGAACCAGATTGCCTGAGCTCCAGTTCTAGGTCTTTACTTACAAGAGTGCGTTTAAGAAAATGACTTAAACTTATTTGTGCCTTAGTTTTCTTCATGCAAAATAGGGATGATGATACACAATACAGGCTTACAGATTGTTGTGAGGGGTAAATGATAAATTTATGCAAAATATGTAGGACAGTTTCTGGTATGTGTTATATAATGTTACCCATCATCATAATACTGTTTTATTATTATTACCATTTTTATCCTCGATGTCAGAGACCTACATACTGCATTTTTTGAATCATGCCTCACACATGGTATGATTGGTCATACAATGACTACTCCATAAATTTTGATGATTGAATGGTAAGACTAGAAGCAGAAAGAACATCCATAGACCAGTGTGTCATGTCTGCATGTGCATGAGTTTGGGCATGACTAATGATCAAATTGCTGACCTGAGTAGGTCTACACAGCCAGAAAGTATGCTTGTGGGATCCTAATGAAAGAGTAGGAGAGGCAGAAACTCATAATGCATCAATCAAAACGTGGTCCAGTATTTAATGCAAAGTTCATCTGCAGTTCATGATGACACAAACTAGAAGCAGACATGGGCCTAAGCTTGCAGTAGGTGCAGGGAGAGCATCTATGCAGCAACTGTGGGGAAAGGTCCAATTTTTAGGTCCATTAGTCATGGAGGGAAATTCTACAACATCATCTTTGAAAATTGAAGGGCAGATATAATACTAGGGAAGAGTACAATAAATGAGATGCATTCATGGGGGTAGAATATAATAAAACCATTCAAAACAAGATTGTAGAAAATACTGACTGTATGGAAAATAGTTCCTGAGGTACTGTCAGGAGAAAAAAGATGAGTCGGATTAAAGTTTTGTGAAGCAGGAGGAGGAGGAAGGGGAGGGAGAAGAGAAAAAGCAGAGGGAGGAAGTTGAGAAAGTGAAGGAGGCGAAGAAGAAGGTCAAGAAGAGGAAGAAGGAGGAGGAGGAAGAGAAGGAATGGAGGGGAAGAGCTTGCTTTCTGCTAGGCTGAGGTTTAAAGAAAACTATTTCGGAGTGAAGAGTTTAGTCGAAGCTTTGTGCAGAGCTCAGTGTGTGAGTGGGCTCATGACTACTGACGGGGGAGAGGTAAGAACGTGGGAGCAACATCAATGTCGCTTGCAGAGAACAACTGCTCTTTAGTGAAGAACAGAGTGAAAGACTGTGATGCTGCACTTAGTTTAGAAATAGCACACACACATTTCTTTGTTCCAAAAAGCCAGGTAAAAATGATTACTTGGAAATGGACTTAGGAAGTAGGCTGTCTTAGGACAGTCAGGGCAGAGGGAAGAACAATAAAGACAAATAAAAACCTGTGTGTCTGTGTGTGCATAAACATATTTTTATTTTAACTTAAAATCCTAATAAAAATAAATCATTGCATATACTGTATATAGATCCAAAAAGCTATCTCAGTTCATCAAAAACTGCCAGATAAGCCACCCATGCAGTTCTTTATTTGTTCCATGGGAAATTTTTCATAGAGAACACAGAGAACCTCTGGAATAGTTGTATATATTTATAACTTTTAAAAAAGATTTTATTTATTTATTATGTATTTATGTATTTATTTATTTATTTATTTGAGGGAGAGAGAGAAAGAGAGCACAGAGGGAGAGAGGGAGAAGCAGACTTCCCACTGAGCAGGGAGCATGACATGGGGCTTGATCCCAGGAGCCTAAGATCATGACCCGAGCTGAAGGCAGACACTTAGTCGACTGAGCCACCCTGGCGCTCCTATTTATAGCATTTTGAAAGCATAACTGTTTATTCAAATGAGAGTCATTGTTTATTCAAATGAGATACATGAGACCCTCTTCAAATAAAGAGATCTTTAATCTGACCTAGTTATACACACAGGCCAGGAGAGCTGTTTACCAGGAGGCAATTTAGGTTTTATGGATTGAGATATATTGACTTTTTTGGAAACTCAAACTCAGAACAAAACTTAAGCAGGAAACACATGGGAAATGTCAACATTGACTCTATTCTGACTGAATTGTTATGGTTATCCATATCCATATATTAGGATGACAGACATATTGATAAATACACAGTTAATCATTCTTCTACTTGGGTAGTATGGAATAATATTTTTATTATATATAAGGATGTGCACTGGTGATATGTATTTATTCATTAATGCATTAATAACCTTTCCATGCAGATATTATTCTCTCCAATGCACAGATTCAGGGCCTTACACCAATTCTGTAACAAAATAAGTGTCCTCACGAACTGAATCGAAAGCCTAAGCACTATGGTTATTTTCAATTTCTAACAGAAAACAGATTTCATGATGCAATCCCAAATCTCTATTATACGTCTGGCTCATGTTACCTAGCAAATTCCAGTCACAGGTTAAGTAACGACAGGTTAAAGTGAAACTTTCATGTAAAGAAAATCAGCAAACATACAAATAGCTGCATGCATGTATGTTTCCATCATTTTCTGAGATGTCTCAACCTCGTGCTATCAGCTGGAATTCATTCTGAATGCAGCACAGCCAAATGCATGTTTTTACTGTTTGCTTAGCCAGGAGATTTTTGTGGGTAATTAAATTGATTAAATTTAATATTGTAAGATGAGAATAGCAGTGAATAGCATTTTCTGAATGGAAGGGTCACAGATAAATCAGAAAAAAGTGGGGGAGAAGAAAGCAAATATTTAAGGATGTTACATTTGGGGAATAGACCAGCTCACACAGCAAAAGGAAAAAGGGCAGCAGTGAAAGATGGGAGAAATAAGGAAGAACTCTCTGACATATCCACTCTTTTTTTTTTTTTTTTTTTACAAAGGCTTACCTTGTTTGGCACTGACCGAATTTAAAAACGTGGGTTTCGTTTAGATGTTGTTGATAGAGGGAGGAGGTAGAGACATTTACTCTGGAAAA
Source organism: Mirounga angustirostris (assembly GCF_029215605.1). NCBI lineage: Eukaryota > Metazoa > Chordata > Mammalia > Carnivora > Phocidae > Mirounga > Mirounga angustirostris. The sequence continues at coordinate 135,085,809 of NW_026991713.1, forward strand.
ATATTTCATACTAATGCCCTAGAAAGATGAGGTGGAGATAGGGAAGAGACATCTGGGCTGTGCAGGAGCTTGAGGTGAAAGACAAGGGAGACAGAGGTGGACATGTGTCATAGATAATTTGATTTGAGAGTCCTGGTCATCCTCTTTATAAGTAAGAGCATCTTTATTCTAAAGCAAAGAGTTCTGTCCAACTCCTCCTTTCCTCACTAAAGCTGCCGAGACACGTCAGTTTGAGGATGCTCTGTCCTCTGCCTGAAGTAATCGCTCTTTATTTAGCACACACACAGCACACGTGCACACGCATCCTGCAGACATTCATGCCCAGATTGCCTTCTTCTCTGCCGTGGCTCCTGATAATGTGGCCGTGATTTGGATGCACCTTGGACTCGCCCACTGCGTCCTTGGCAGAAATGGAGCAGAGGAAGGAAGATGTTAGGCCACACAAAACGGTGTTTGAAACTGCCTGTATGCCAGGAAAAAAGTGTTATTTAAAACAAAAACTGATTTTGGCTGATTTTGATTACTAGGGTAAAGGTCACAATCCCTACCCTGAAGGTGGTTTTTTGTTAGAAAAGTTTCTAGTTTTGACTTTAGAATCTTATGTGACCACCTCGCTCCTAAATTACTTTATAGAGTAAAACAAGAGAAGTTTTCATTTACTGTAGACAGATCAGAAGAAAGGGCTCAGGGGGCAAAAGTAGAAAAGATGGCATTTGAAGAATAGCAGGGAATCAGATATATAGAAAAACACAAAAATAAAAATATAGAAATATATAAAAGGCTTTGTTTCCTGAGGAAGAAAGTTCATTGGCAAAAGACTCTGGGAAAAGGCAGGGCCAAACGATAAACAAGTTTAATTTGGCAGCTGTGCTGCGGATAAGCTGTTTTATTACACCAAATTTTAGTAAAATTATGCAGTATGCAATAGCCTCATGTTTTTGGTTTGTGGGGAACTGTAAGAAAGTTGCTAGCATCTTACGTGTGGGTTTGCTTGTTACAGAGAGATGGTATGGGCCACTGTCAGGGAGTTAGGTAATTCAGCTGTAAGAAACATGGAGTCCCAGATGGCCATGAGCATCTCCATGGTCTCTATTGGATATTCCATGCTATGTAGGGGCTGATGCACGTGCACGTGTGTGCGTGTGTGTGTGTGAAGGTGTGCGCATGTGCATGTGATATTAAAGAAGAGGAAACCCCAAGAAGATTAAAGGAGTCAGAGACCCACAGCTTGTATTAAAATCTAAGAGCATGAACTTGAACTATGGGATTCAAGTACTTTATTTAATAATCCATTCACTTATACAAACAGCTTTTAGGTACGATGTTAGGTGGTCGGGGACACAGAACTTAATAAAATGGTGTTTATCCTGGGTGTTATTCTCTAAAGGAATGGAAATTTAAAAAACATCAAAGGCAATTTCTGAAGTAAAGGGCATATTTACGATCAATGAATGAAGTAGAAAGAATTCTTAAATCTGGTGCTAATGTTGTGAACAGAGTACTTTAGGCGAAACTTCATAACACAATATAATATTTATGAGAGTGGCCCAAAAAGAGACAAAACCCCCCCCCCCCGAAACACAGCAGTCATTTTAAAGGACATGAATAGAACTTAATTCTATCCAGAAACAGTTATTTTCCACTAGTCGTAAAATGCCATTTGGAGATAACAAAAACGCTTGCGGACACAACTCACTGTTCTTTTTTTTTTTTTTTTTAATTTTATTTTATTATGTTATGTTAGTCACCATACACACTGTTTTGATGATGTAATCGTTCCTACAACCTGTATTGGCCAGAGCTGGGCTTCACGTGGCATCACCTGCACAAAGAGTGACTGGACACATGGCCGTAAATGGAAGCTCTGCGAAGGTACAGGTCAAGCTGATGGAAGCACGCAAGATGTGGAAGCGTGCGGAAGCTGGAAGCTGCAACAAGTTATTACCACCCTGCCAATGGGGCATTTTCAACTGGTTTATAAAATATAGCAGCCGGGTCCTCCACCACCTCCGTCCTTCCCTTGGTTCCTGGATCTGTTCATTTCAGGTGGGAGAGAGGTGGCACCACACACAACCCGCTGGTTCCGAGTGGGGACGGCTCGCTAGTGGGACAGCGCCTAAATCATGAAGGTGCTCTCTCCCAGCTGGTGACACGGCTGAGTCTTCAGCAGGGCTTTCCACCGGTCATGACGCTAAGGGGTGGAGCATGTGCTAAGACCACTGAATGTATGTTGGTCTCTCTTTTTATTTGTGTCTTTACACTTGAGTGTCTGGGTTGGTTGGGAAATTCTGCTGCTTTAGGGTGATCTCAGCTGGCTGGGCTCATTCCTCTGTGCTCAGCTCCTGTGGGGGACTGGGAGCTGCTGCTTCTCCCGCACACGTCTCAGCCTCCAGGGGCCAGTGGGCATGCATGCGCTTCTAACAGTGCTTGGGTTCCAAGGAAGAGCATGGAGGCCCACAAGCACTTTTTCAAGCCCCTTCTTGCCACACACTTGCTGCTATCCCACAGGCAAAAACAGGTGCAGTGGCCGAGCCCAGAGCCCGTTGGGGGAGAGCAACGCACACAGGTGTGGGGAGATACGGAAAACTAACTCTCAGCGCAACCTGCCATGGGTGTGCTGGCCTCAGAAATGAGCCTGGAAATATCCCTTTTTAATATATTCTCTGGGTGAGTTTCCTGTGCACAGTTATCACCTATTTCCTCAATGCTGGGAAGAGTCTGTAAATGATGCTGTTTAAGTCTGGGGCTTTCTTCTCTGGAATGTTTTCAATTACATTTAATTAAGAAATCAATTCATTTCATAGATAAAGGATAATTTTTAAAAAATTTCTGGTCTTGGTTTTGAAAAATTTTTAAATAAAAGTTCTGTATTTTTCAAATATTTGTCACAAAGTTATTTTTTTAAATATGTAAGATTCTTAGTAATAAGCCCTGTATAATTCTTGATATGTTTAATGTGTATTATCTGTGTTATTTCTAGACCAATCTTGCTAAGATTTGATCGATTTTTTTCACTTTAAATTTTTTCCATTTTTTATTGTAATAAAATATAGATACCATAAAATGTACTTTTTTTTTTAAAGATTTTATTTATTCTTTGAATGACAGAGAGACAGAGTGAGCATAAGCAGGGGGAGAGGCAGAGGGAGAGGGAGAAGCAGACTCCCCACTGAGCAGGGAGCCTGACATGACACTCGATCCCAGGATCTGGAGATCATGACCTGAGCTGAAGGCAGACACTTAACCATCTGAGCCACCCAAGTGCCCCTAAAATGTACTTTCTTAACCACTTTTAAGTATATGGTTTAATGGCATTAAATACACTCATATTTTTGTGAAACCATCACCACCATCCATCTCCAGAACTTTCTTCATCCTGCACAACAGGAATCTGTATGTAATCATTAACCAGTAACTTCCCATTCTCTCTAACCCCCAGTCCCTGGCAACTACCGTTCTACTTTCTGTCTATTTGACCACTCTAGGGACCTCGAGTAAGTGGAATCACACAGTATTTTCTTTTTGGGACTGGCTAATTTCACTCAGTATAATGTCCTCAAGGTTCACTCATGTTACAGCATCTGATAGGATTTCCTTCCTTTTTAAGGCTGAATAATATTCCGTTGTATATGTTAGGATTTTATAAGTTTGTTGATCTTTTTATATTTGATATTTTGGGAGGTAATCCCCATGAAATATTTTAAAAGTGTCAACAATTAGGATTGGCCAGGGAAAAACCACTAGATTGTGATAAAGATCAGATATCATTGAAGTTAAAGTTGAAGATTAATGGCAGCCTGATATATATAAATTCAACTATGAGTAGCAAGGATGTGGAAGAAAGTTACAGTTAATTACTAGGAGAAAAGGTTGGTAAGTGAAGGAATGTTGCATCTGGGCAAGCACAGACCTGGGAAGACACGAAAGCTATCTTCAAAAAATTGAAAAGGCTGTCATAGAGAAAAGGGGTTATTTTTCTTCTGGGCTTCCCCAAGCGGTTGGCCAGGTAGGATTTACCGGTGGAAGTGATAGGGAGACGCATTCCCACTTTATCTAAGGAAGACCATCACCGCTGTCCCAAGACGAGATGTCCTGGCTTAAGGTGTTCACACTGAGGCTGGACCCCTGCCTAGTGAAATTATAGAGCTGTGGTTCTCCGAGGGTGGTGGCCCTGAGATCTTGAGAGGATTCTGCACGGTCAAAATCATTTTTACAATTACACTAAGACACAGTGCCTTTTGTGTTGCCCTTGGCATTGGTGATGGAAAAACAATGGTGGGTAAAATTGCTGATGGCTTAGCATGAATCAAAATGGTGGCAATAACTACGTAGCAATTGGTTGTATTTCTCACCATCAGCACCTTGACAAGTGTTGGCTTCCCTTAAGAAGCTCTTTACTGTAGCAGTAAAGTATGTTCATTTTATTAAATGTTAACCCATCAATCTTTTTATCTTTCTGTGTGATGAAATGGGAAATTGGAACAATTCTCTTCCGGATAGAAACCAAAGTACAATGATTATCTTAAGGAAAACACATGTGTGATTGAGATGTGAGCTGAACTAGACACCTTTTCATGGAAAGTCATTTTTTACTTAAAAGAATGACTGACAGAAGATCTTTGGTTATTCAGACTCAGGCGACCTCTTCTCGAACAGAATAAACTCATCTGTTACCACAAGGAAAACAATGGACTCTTCTTTGTTGCCCGTTAATATTTGGGTTTTTAAGGGACAGAATTTGGAGCACTTATATCTACCATGGAGTTCTTGCAACTCTCTGGGACTTAACATTCTTTTCTAATGAGCTCAGTGGTGACGGTAGAAGTGGGTTTTCGGTATTTTATATGGAAATAGGTCAGTATTTGAAAGAACTGAAAAACTCATGAACTGGTATTTTCCAAATGACAATGGCATGGTTTTATGACAGAACACATAGGTAAAAGACCCATTCAAAGTGCAAGATAAACCCTCATTAAACCCATATTAATGTAAGAGAGTCCAAAAAAGGGCGCCTGGGTGGCTCAGGTGGTTAAGCGTCTGCCTTCGGCTCAGGTCATGATCCCAGGGTCCTGGGATCGAGTCCCTCATTGGGCTCCCTGCTCATCAGGGAGCCTACTTCTCCCTCTGCCTCTGCCTCTCTCTCTCTCTTTCTCTCTGACTCTCATGAATAAATAAATAAAACATTAAAAAAAAAAAAAGAGAGAGTCCAAAAAAGTGTATTGTTATGGTTTCAAATTCCAAGTTACAGTTTTCCCCTGGAAATCCCATGTGACAAATTTTGGTATAGTATCAAAAAATATAACAATTACCTGGAAAGTCTACTGCAAACGACTTTCTTTTCTAAATATATAGTTTGTAAGAGGCCGGATTTTTTTTATATACATCATGCAATGCAACATATTTCAACAGAATGAATGAGTGAAAAAGCAGATACGCAGATATTCAGAATTCAGAGACTCCACCTATGTTCGGTTAAGTCAGATATATATATATTTTTAAGATTTTATTTATTTATTTGAGAGAGAGAGAGAATGAGAGAGAGCGAGTACATGAGAGGGGGGAGGGTCAGGGGGAGAAGCAGGCTCCCTGCCGAGCAGGGAGCCCGATGCGGGACTCGATCCAGGGACTCCAGGATCATGACCTGAGCCGAAGGCAGTCGCTTAGCCAACTGAGCCACCCAGGCGCCCCTGTTAAGTCAGATATTAAAGAGATTTTCAAAAAGGTGAAATAATGCCTCTCTTCTCACTTTGTTTTTTGGTTTTAGAACACACAGTCTCAAAAACATGCTAACAGAGTATGGGTTTATTATTATTATTTTAAAATGAATCAATGGTCAATTGTCTTTTTTTTCCTTCAGTTTTAACTCTGAATATGCTACAGATTTTTTTTTAAAATTTTTATTTATTTATTTGAGAGAGTGAGAATCAGAGAGAGAGAGAGCACATGAGAGGAGGGAGGGTCAGAGGCAGAAGCAGGCTCCCCGCTGAGCAGGGAGCCCGATGCGGGACTCGATCCAGGGACTCCAGGATCATGACCTGAGCTGAAGGCAGTTGCTTAACCAACTGAGCCACCCAGGCGCCCAAATAAATAAAATCTTATTTTTTTAAAATTTTTTTTAATTTTCTAAAGATTTTTTATTTATTTATCTGAGAGAGAGAATGAGAGACAGCGAGCACGAGAGGGAAGAGGGCAGAGGGAGAAGCAGACCCCCCGCCGAGCAGGGAGCCCGATGCGGGACTCGATCCAGGGACTCCAGGATCATGACCTGAGCGGAAGGCAGTCGCTCAACCAACTGAGCCACCCAGGCGCCCCTGTATGCTACAGATTTATAGACATAACCCACACACAATCCAAAGCTCTGAAGTTTCTTAGACGTGTAAAGGGATCCTGAGTCCAAAAAGCTTCAGAACCACTGTTACAAATCAAACACAGTGGCAAATAGGCCACATGATGGTGGCTGGATCTATCCTGAGGTGCTATTTGTCATATCTGTAAAAATATAATATTTGAACTGCAGTGTGGTCATTTTTGGTCTAGGATATCTTGTTGACTTAGTTCCTTCAACCCAAATAAAAGAAATCCCAAATATTTGAGCAATAGGGCTAACATTCTTCAAAATGATTGGGATAAAAGTTGTCAAAATCCTTGAATTATGTGGACATGGTTTTATTTTCATAGAAAATGGGTTTCCTATCTAATATTTAATGTAAGATGTTCCCTCACACCATCTGTAAGTAAATATTGATTGTCAGTCCAAAAAGCACACGGATCCTAGAAAATATCCGTAAGCTGATTGGCATCAGAACAGGACAGGCTGCCCTGTTTGCTAACGTCTGGAGTGAAGACTGAAGTGGTTTATAATTACACACAACAAAGGTGTGCAAAGTTCTCCTTTAACCATGAAGGAAAAAGAGCTTCCCGTGAGTTTACAACGTATAATATTTCTCTTGTTTCACTCTTTCACTGTGTTTACGATCCCCTGGAAGGCACATTATGGATGAATAAACGGCTGTTTGCACTTGATTTTTCTTTCAATTTTTGTCTCTCCAAATGGCAAAAATCTGTTTATGTGCAAATTTTAAACGTTTGAGGATCATGCCTCAATGTTAATTGCTTTTCCCCCGAGAGACCAATTCTAATTAAGTTTTTTAAAAAATGTTCACCTCTTAATCTGAACTTTTAAATGGTATTTTCTCATATTGCTATATACCAACTACACCCTAATTGGAAATTTCAACCCTAAAAAGATACTAAATATCTCCAGAAGAGTATTGACCTAGTAATAATATGTCATTTATAAATATGGTTATTTAGTAAAAATGCTTTTGAATATAGACTGCTACTCCCAAGACAATGGGAGACAACATTTTTTTTCTTCTTTCTGACATCGCAGGACGTCTCGGCATGTAATTTTTATCCTCAGAAATGTTTTGTTACTTATGGTGTTGAGAAAATAACAGGAATCTTCAGATGGCCATTTTGCCATTTGTTTAAGCAAATATTTACTGACATCTAAGTGCCATTAATTTTGCAAGTTATGGGCATATGGGGCAACCAGACAAACATGCATCTATCAGGTAATACTGGTTTTGTTCCACGAAAATCTAACCCTGAGTGTGTTTGTGATCTACTATTCTTGGGTCCATCTCCAACACTCACAGGTACAATTTGCCATTGCTAACCCAGGGATGCTCATGAACTGTATCCATGTTTAGGAGTATTAATTCTTACTAAAGGATGCAAGAGAGCATCACATCAAAAATTTTTTTGTGTTCAACAATGACACTGTCTTCATAATAATATTGTAATGTGGATGGTTTATCACCTCTGTTTTCCATATCAATGCCTATGGTCCATAAAAATATAGTCAAGGTCAACACACGTAGGACACTCAATATTATGATCTTCTACTCTGTTCGTGCCATGAGGGCAGAAATCATAATTTAAAAAAAATTACCTAAGTTGGTAAATTATTTTTTCATTATTCCTGAGGCCTATCTATGATCTTTGAAATAGCATATAAAATGGAAACTTCAAACCAGTACTTAAGAAAAATGAGTAATGTCTCTAAATTACCTAAAGAAATATAAAACTGAGAAAACAATGTCAGTTTGTTATGCAGTTTTAACAATCTGTCCACAGGAAGTAATTTCCTGGCACCATCAGCTAAATGGCTTGATTATTCCTCTCATTCACGGACAGATATATTATTGGGATCAGCATTTATAAGCAGTGAGCAATGTAAAAAATACAGAATGTAAGGAAGTAAATCTATAATGCTTTTAGGACAGACGATGAGTCATATTGCACTTGAAATGAATAATGATTATGATCTAGACTTGTATGGCCTGATGTAGGAGCCACTAACTTCCTGTGAGTCTGGACACTTAAAAGGGGTGCGTTCTGACACCTACTGCAAGTGTGAAATACACACCAGGGTTCAAGGACTTTGTGGGAATAAAATCAGGCAATATATTTCATTCATCATTTTATATCGACTGCATACTGAAATGATAATTCTTGAATGTACTGGTTTAAATAATATATGTTAAAGTTAATATAGCCCCTTTTTAATTTTCATGTGGCTACTAGAAAATTTAAGATTACCTATATGCCCCTCATTCTACTTCTACCAGGCAGCACTGAGATCCACAAGTGATGAATGCAATGTGTGGATTAGAAAAAAATATCCACACATCCACAGAAAAAGATTGTTTGTAAAGCATGTCAATAACATATCTGGTATTAACTTTTAAAAACCCCTTTACTGTGTCTGCCAGCTGACTTAGTTTTTTATCTATTCAGTTTGATTAATTTCCAAATTTGTTGGCAATGGCATGTTATAACTCTTTACTGCAACAACCTATATCTTTTTCAACATTTTATTTTGCCATTCAGAATGATCATGTTTTTGATAAATATCAGGAATGTGCCCTTGAAGGGCACTTGCTTAAAAATAGGGGAAAAGGTTCAAAGCATTTAAATAACTTAAGAGTACATGGAGACACACTGTCAGATAAAAGTTGTATATGTAATCTGCAGAATATGGATGGCATCCAAAATATTATCCTTTTTGCAAAAATAAAATAAAATAAAATAAAGGTCCCTCAAATTGAGACTTGTGGCGACCTAAAACACTGCTTTATCTCTGAACTGGTAACAAAAAATTTTTTTGCTGGAATTGGTCCATTCCTCTCACTACCTAGCCCTGCTTTGAGCTCAATTCCAGGACCACTTTGCTGGCTATGCTAATTGAGTGAAGGCATTAATGATTTAATTCAGGAGAGTAAAATATATCAGATGACTACAGGTCAGAATTCCAGTCAGACTTTGGTGATAACTAGGTGACTGGGGGGAGATTCACAATCAATCATAAAATGGGAGAAGGAAAAGACAGCTCTCCCTCACCATCCCCCTCCCCCTGCAGTCTATATGTCTCCCCCTTCCCCCACCCCCTGCTATTGTCTGTCTCCGACCCCCCCCCCCACCCCGGCTTCTTGACTCTGCTAGAAGTTAGCAGCTCTCAGATTTTAGGAAATCTGCATTGTCCTCCCAGATTGCTTTTTTGGCTCCAATCAAACCCCTTTGCTGTTCTATCAATTGTAAAGTGGTCCAAATTGTTGTTTGTTTTGTTTCGTGCCTTTCCTGCTCTTATTTCCCTTTTTAAATCCCAATTTCCACCTGAAACCCTGTGCAAATCTATCATGAATTCAGTGCTCTTCAGATGATGCTCCATCAAAGCCCCTAGCCTCTGTAATACCCTGTTCTCTGGCTCGTCCCTGACCCTGGCCCATAATACAAACTCAGGTGGCGCAAACACAGCTCTGGAAAGTGGCTCAGGCGACTGATACAATGAAGCAGTTTGTGTGAATGTCATAGGTGTGGATGGCATTGTGCATTCTTCCACCAGGCAATGCTCTCACAATTTAACAGCGACCCGCTTTAATAATAACACAGAAGATTGATGATGTGACATTCGGGTATGGAACATCTGGTAGAAGATGGACCTTTTAGAATCCCTTCAATTAAATAATGGTCCTGACTAATCCTCCTTGTTTTGATTCTTTCTATATAAAATCTATGGAGCTATTGTTTTATCCCCACCATTTTTGAGACTCCATGTCACCGTTCAGATTAGAAAGATCTTATTCAGTCCAGAAAAACAAAAGAGAAACTTCAGGTTGGTGGCAATGGGTTCTGTTATTATTGAAATGATTTTTAAATAATTAAATACATTTTGTTTATTTAAATATTATTAATATATAAAACATATGTGTGTGTTTGTTATTTAAATAATGTTTATATGTATAAATATAAATAAACAAAGCATATATATGGCATCTATGTGCGTGTGTTATATAGAAACAGAGAGAAAAAACACTGCCAAGTTCACATGGACTAGGATGTAACAGAAGGAAGATCCTAACTCAAATTCTCTGATTCTAGAGTCTAAGCTTTGTGGGACCAGGTTACTTTTGTATTCTTAGCCCCAGCCCCAAGAGCAAGGCAAATAAAAAAAAAGGTAAGAAATTTCATAGAGCTCATGAAATTTAGTTTGTTTGTAACCAAATCATTGAAAAATTGGCAGATTTTCACCAAATTTGTAGAGTATGTTTGGAACGATCTGCATGAGAATATAGACCATATGGCAAACAGAAAGGTCCACATTCACTGTCCAAGGGATGAAGCGATGGGGTCATATCCCCGAGAAGTATCGCTGTTGAACGTCCAAGTTGGAAAGTAGGGTTTGGTGGTTGGACTATATGTTTTACCCAGCATCTGCCTTGGGGAGTCCTGATAGGGGGCAGGGGAAGGGGGCCTGAAAGAGGAGATGACCCTTCCCCTCCCTAAGAGCCACATTCTGAGAAATGTCATTTAGAAGGTGGACAAGCAGCACCCTCACCAGGTCCGACGAGGCAGTATCACTGGGGAAATCTCTGGTGGCAAGAGGAGCATCAGGTGTCCATTATTCCTAGGGCAGCTCAGGTGTGGCAGGACCTAAGCCGGACTCAGGACCATGATGTCTATCCTATGGTTACGAGGCATTTAAGAGCAGACGTGTCCCAGAACCCTGATTCCTGTCCATTCCTGCTAGCTAAGCCTCAGTGGGTGGAGGGGTCCAGGACCCTCACCTGGTGTGATTGGTGGGGAACCACGTGGGGCTGCGGTCCAAGTCTTACAATGGTGGCTGTACGTCATGGCAAACTTGCAGAAGGCATTGCCACATCATTGTTTACAGCTGGCAAAGCACCAGCTCTAATTCTGGCATTATCAGTGTGGATCTGGATTTACTGCCTTAAACCTTGGGCCATAATCCATGGTCATGGAAGTCTGCAGGAGGCCAAGTTTCTCTTCGGGATGCCAGACAGCAGGGGAAAGTCTTAGACAGGTTCACCTTGACCTCTGCTAGTGCCTTCATGTATAAGCTCCATTTCGGTAATCAAAAGGGCAAATGCTTGGGAATGGAGCTGTTGATTTGCAATTAAGCTCCTTCTCATGAGGCAGCTCTAAATGGAATTTTCCGTCTGAGTAAAAGCTGGACTTTATTCAGTAGAGTATTGCTCAACATTTTCCGTCTAAATAGTCTTTCAAATGAGTGGAATCCTGGACATTTTCAAAGTTCTATAAAGATTCTTCTATAATGCTTTATTCCAAATCTCTATGGCTTGAGCTTATGTTTCCAGGTTCAAGGGTTAAACCTACATTAGACCTATACTCATTACTCTCTACTCTATGCAAGCACATGACTTCTTGGGATGGAAACTGACCGGGAGGTACTATTTGAAAGTTGAGTTGATGTTTATATTTTTGTTAAATAGTTCAGAGGAAAAAAAAATACGTGAGTATCTATCTGAAGTATAAAAGTAATATTTTGAGCTGAAACCTTTTTGTCATTGTCAACACCACAGTTACCCTTAGATAAAAGGTATAAAAATCTTTTAAAATTAACAAATTATGTTAACTTTAAACAATTAAAAAACACCACTGGATTTTTAATAAAGAATGCTTCCTTATGGATTTGTTAATTATTTCTTACCTTTAAAATCCACATCCTGTATTTGAACTCATCTAATTATGGGTGGACTGAGTTCAACTGCATGGTTAAGTTCAGTGAGAGACCATGCTGTCAAATTTTTCACAGTTACTTAAATTGCTACCTTACAGTTTACTATCTTTATTTCTCTGATTCTTAAAAAGTTTCATTTCAAATATATATATATATATTTTTAAAGATTGTATTTATTTGAGACAGAGAGAATGAGAGACAGGGGGGAGGGTCAGAGAGAATGAGAGGGGGGGAGGGTCAGAGGGAGAAGCAGGCTCCCTGCTGAGCAGGGAGCCCGATGCGGGACTCGATCCCGGGACTCCAGGATCATGACCTGAGCCGAAGGCAGTCACTTAACCAACTGAGCCACCCAGGCGCCCTTCATTTAAAATATATTAAGAAAAATAAAATGTGTGCATATTCTATAATGCACACATAACAAATATGAGAGAGGGAAACGAACCATAAGAGACTCTTCACTAGAGAACAAAGGGAGGGTTGAGGGGGGAGGTGGGTGGGGGAGGGGCTAGATGGGGGATGGGTACTAAGGAAGGCACTGGTGATGAGCACTGGGTGCTGTACATAAGTGATGAATCACTGAATTCTCCTCCTGAAACCAGTATTGCACTGTATGTTAACTAACTACAGTTTAAATAAGAATTTGGAAAACAATAAAAGAATCCAGAGATTTTTCTACACATAAAAATGTAAACTTTAGGAAATTTACTTTAAAAGCAAAATATAATTTACTGAAAATCAGTACCTAATAAAATGTAATATTTCTAATTGACTGAACTTACAAAATGTGATTTTTTTTTTTTTTGTAAGTGCTGTCACACAACCACACTCAGAACAATGGCTAACTTTATCTCGAAAGTCAGCTTTGGATAATGTGGCATTGCTCTCTTGAACTTGGGAGGTAAGGGAGCTGAAAAATAAACTTTTTACTTCCCTAATCCATAGTAATAATATTTCAGTGATTATATTAGGATGCCATGCTTAAAAAAATGCTACACTGAAGCAAGATCTTTTGTTACTGTAGAGTATTTGGGGATTTTTATGCTATCCAGTCCAGAGATGCACATATTTGGCAATGTCACATGCAATGTTCACGTGGCTTGTGAAATCTATGAATCACCTTTACAGTGAAATAGGTCTAAAGGCCTCTGGCTTGATCTGATGTCGGGGTGAGTCATAATGGAAATGATGTAGTCAAGGCAAGCGACGAGAAGACGCGCACACACACCAATGCAGTGGGGCAAGATGGTGGCACGTACTGAGGAGTCGGAGACCCTGAACTTCACAACAGATATCTGCCAGGAATTAGCCCAGGACACAGACGACCATGTAGTCGCTCCTTTACAGACAGCTCTTTGCGGAGGCGAAATTCAATCACTGTGATGTGATTTCTAGGCGGTGCTCAGCAACGAGGCAACTTATGTTTCTCTTTGTATGGCTTAAGTGCTCACGGTTGTTACCTATTTGGATACAATATCATTTAGGTCTTTGGTCTCTTTTTCAAAATTTTCTAGATACTCTCTTATTGTTAACTTCAAACTGAAACTCCAAAATGTATCACATCAAATCTTAAGACAACTATATCCTTCATTCTCTCACATTACTTCAAAAAGAGAAAGGCTTTGATCTGAATCCTTTGTATGTAAAGAAAGACTAAATCAGAGCTGCCGTCTGTTAAAAAATAAAACAAAACAACAGAGTTCTTGGTTGATAGACTTTATAGTATGATCTATCATGTGTCTTTTGTTTAATAAGAGTATTCAAATATAAAATTAATCAATTAAGTACCCATTGATGTATGGAGTGGGGAAGGAAACAACAAGGAAAAAATATAGGATGTATGAAACAAGAAAAGAATATTTGTGTCAAAGAAAGGATGCATGAAAACAGTTAATTTTGATTCTATATACATGTTTTAAAAACAAGTACTACATAGATAGGAGGGATCAGAGAAAATATTTATAAGCCAGGATTCAAAAACAGACCTTTTTTTTTTTTATAAGATTTTATTTATTTGAGACAGAATGAGAGAGAGAGAGAGCATGAGAGGGAGGAGGGTCAGAGGGAGAAGCAGACTCCCTGCCAAGCAGGGAGCCCGATGCGGGACTCGATCCCGGGACTCCAGGATCATGACCTGAGCCGAAGGCAGTCGCTTAACCAACTGAGCCACCCAGGCGCCCTCAAAAACAAACCTTTTAGTGAAACAGATATGCAGGTTTTAATATATCTGAAACAAATCTATACATTATAAACTTTTATTTTTTTAATCACATTTCCACTCTGCCCAAATATGTAGATTTATTTCAGTATGTATCAAAGAAATGGCAAAAATAAAGATATTCTACCTAAAATGACTTAACACAAAATAAATAAAAACATGGGTGGATCCATGACACATCATTAAGTTATGAACGTTTGGAAACAGGGGTGTGATGAGAGAACTTTTGTCATGAAATGTTAAGGTACCATGAGCCTTTAATAATTACATTGACTGACTGGTGTGGATCTGGCAAAAGCACGTCAGATGCTGTACCATCAAGCTGAGAACCCCAAACCATCTGTAGGAACTTGGCAGAAGATTACACTGCATTACAGATCAAGGGGAAGGAACTCACCCCATTTATGTGAGCCTTGTCCTCACCTCGTGTTATATGTGCCAGGAAGTCCGGGTGGATTAGACATGATATAGGAGTATGCAAGTGGGTGGAGGGGAATGGAGGAACAGAGGAGTAACTGGAGAGGAGGGGGTAAAGTGTTAGAGGCCAAGCCACGAATATAAGTTGTGGATTTAGTAGGCTTAAAAGCTAGAGGCAAAAATTATAAAAGGAAATATTTCAGATTTGACTGCATAAGATGTGAACGTTTCTGGCATTACAAACAGCAATCAAGCCCAAAGGCAAACAACAGAAAGCAAGCACACACCATGCAAACATGCAGATCCCATGCAAGAGAGGGCACAAGCAACCGGCTTCCAGAAAAATGGGCAAAGAACATGAGCACACTTGCCCAACGAGGAAACCCAAATGCCTGACAAAATCTAAGAAAAGCCAACCCTCATTGTTAATTAAATAAATTAAAAAGATAAGATACTATAGGTGATCTTCTTCCTTTTTGCAAATTTTAAAAGGACTAAAATGGTGTATGGTTTTGTAATAGGATGAGGTGGGCTCTTGGACTTTGCCTTTCAGTATGAAAAGGAATGAAATCTGACAATTGGCTTAAAAATATGTGTAGGTATCAAGGGCCTTAAAAATGTCCATGACCCTTGGTCCAGTAATTATCACTTGGGAGACTCGTTCGATGATATGTAAGATTTCTATTTTTAGAAATCCATCTTAAAATATGAATCGTTGATAGAAAGTATTTAGAAATAGTCTTCAATATAAATATTCCAAAATCAAGGAAAGATAGAGTCAGGTGGTGAGGAATAGGGTACTGTTGCCAGATTTTAGTGACTGACCCGAAGAGAGTTGAGAGCAGGTGCAGGTGCACTGTGGATGAGAACAAACACCAAGATGGTTAACAAGATATTTGCCCTCCAATAAAGAGATAAAGGTTTCAGATCAGCAGACTAACCATGCCCTCTGGTCAATGGTCTTTTCCCTTTATTACTCATTCCTTCCTTCCTTCCTTCACTAAATGAACATCTCAGAGGTCACTGCCAGGAAGACATGAAGGATATATAAAAATCAATAAAGCACCGTAACTACCTCTAGAACTTTATATTCTAGCAGATTTACATTTGTCTCAAACTCAGATCTTGCTCTTTTCCCATAGCATTGTTTTTGCACACGTGCTAACAGGCTGCACCATTCTAGCACGGATTCCCGAGGACACCCAAATCCTGCTCTGCACCATGGGAGGCCATGGGTGGGGGTGGGGGTGATTTTCTTTAAAATTGTTTTTTTCCCATTAAAAAGTAATGTGTAGTAACATCTTAAAATGGGGATATTCACAATGTCTTCAAAATTATTTTCAAGGATGATGGTGTTTCATGATATGTTTCAGACACATTTCTTTTTAAAGATCTTATTACTTTTTAGTCATCTCTACACCCAATGTGGGGCTCAAACTCACAACCCTGAGATCAAGAGTCATATGTTCTACTGACTGAGCCAGCCAGGCGCCCCTCCGACATGCATTTCTATCAGATAAAGTGAGAGGTGCTTCTATACAATGACCTGATCTATCATTTATCATAAAAGTTAGACCCAGCTTTCCTTTGTGACCTACTTGGGGATGAAATAATGACTGGCCTTTGTTCTGAAAAGCACCTGGATGCAAACATAGGACAAGCTGGTGTCCTGTCTGCCCTAGGACACTGCTATCAGCACAGTGACATATCCCAGCTGACGGCTTATGACTTGAGCTTGACAACATGCTGGCCTGGTGTATTCGTTAGTTTGTATTGGTTGGTTGGTTTTCCTTGGGTTGCTTATTTAACCCCATATCAAGTCTCCCCGCAGATCATTTCTGAGATATTTTCCTAATTTTGCCTGTGTTCTTAGTTCATTTGGACTTGGGTTTCTTACCTCTGTCAGAGGTGGTCCTTTCTGCAAATTGCTGTCTTGGTATAGGATCAGTTTATACGGCCAATATACTTGACACGGATAGCTTTTGTAGGGACTACTTGCAGTCTGAATGAAGTGACCCCAGATGGGGGTTTGTGAGCTCTGACCCTATGTTACACATGTAGGCTAACCGTGAGAATGTCAGTATTTTGTTTTATTGAAATCTCTGTATTGCAAAAGTACCACTCATTGCTAAAGCACCTGATGTGTAAGATGTAGTTTTCTTCTTGAGGCAAAAGAGTGCTGTGGCTTCCCTGGGGCCCCGAGTCTGGTCAACAAGACATTAACTGAGGTGGTCCAACAGGGATTCCTTTGTCAAATACATACTTTAAAATTTTATTGTATGTTTTTGGAATATTATGCAGCCATCAAAAGGAATGAGATCTTGCCATTTGCAACGGCGTGGATGGAACTGGAGGGTATTATGTTGAGTGAAATAAGTCAAACAGAGAAAGACATGTATCATATGATCTCACTGATATGAGGAATTCTTAATCGCAGGAAACAAACTGAGGGTTGCTGGAGTGGTGGGAGGTGGGAGGGATGGGGTGGCTGGGTGAGAGACCCTGGGGAGGGTATGTGCTCTGGTAAGCGCTGTGAATTGTGCAAGACTGTTAAATCTCAGATCTGTACCTCTGAAACAAATAATGCAATATATTTTAAGAAAAAAAAAAAAAGAAGAAGAAGGTAGCGGGAGGGGAAGAATGAAGCGGGGGAAATCGGAGGGGTAGATGAACCATGAGAGACGATGGACTCTGAAAAACAAACAGGGTTCTGGAGGGGAGGGGGTGGGAGGATGGGTTAGCCTGGTGGTGGGTATTGAGGAGGGCACATTCTGCATGGAGCACTGGGTGTTGTGCACAAACAATGAATCATGGAACACTTCATCTAAAACCAATGATGTAATGTATGGGGATTAACATAAGAATAAAAAATTAAAAAAAATTAAAAAAAAAGAAAGTGAAAAAAAATTTTATTGTATGTTTTATTAACTGAACCATACAATAAATGAGGAATTACAAAATCCTAGTATTAATTTTCAGTTTCATCTCCCCAAAGATTCATAAAAACTCTTAGTTTATCTTGAGAAGATGTTCCAAAATGTGTTTCAAGATGTATTCATTTCACAAGCTGCTCCATGGAAAAATGTGGGTCTGTGTTGAAAGAAATTGGGAAATCGCCCCAATTCTAGTCTTCCCTCCCATCGGGCTCCATGCGTATTAGTGTATCAGTGTCCCGAGGAGTAATCAAGGAACTTGATCCTGTTTGGTTAATTCACAATTTCCCAATTCATTCTCCCACACAGCTTTTTGAGCAAAACACCCTGTAATGTGGTACAGGGAGTAGGTGACCTTCGACCCATAGAAACGCTGGCTTTGGTCTCTCTGTCCTGTTCCATCCTGACTTCTCCTCTTGCTCCTGCTTCTTGTGCACTCTCTGACTTGCAAGTGTATAATTCCTGTCTCACCCGATGTGCATTTCTCTCCACAGAAGGGTCTTTATCATAAATGGAAAAAAAAATTTCAACTCTGTTGGTACATTTGTGAAATATGCAAAGTTCGGGTAATAAAAGCAAGTTCTTCATTAATTATATTTTCAAAAGTGTTACTTTCCCAGTGTTTCCTCTTAAATGCACAGCGGTGGTTATTGATTAATAGGAGAGTGTCTCTTCCTTTGCAGAGTGGCCCTATAGCATACTGTCTTTTGCAATGATCTAAACACTGTTCTCAAAACATTTTATTCTCTTTTTCTCTCTCTCTGAAGATATTGAAGTTTTCTGAGCCCTTCTTTCTTGTCTTTATTTGGGATTGCCATTTGCTATCATGTTTATCTCAAAGGCATCATCTCTAGTTAGGTGTTGTCATTCTCTAATCCTTACCTGGGAATTCATTTTTCAATAGTTCCTGATCCACACCATCCTCCCCCAAATACACCTGTTAAAGAATGTGACTGTATGGCATTTTGTTTGCCCATTCTGGCAGTCCAGGAAACCTCTAGGGGCAAAGACTCCTGTTATCCTTAGTACCAAACAGTGTAAAAACAAGGAAACTTTCAATGCTTGTTAATACATGACTGATTTGTCTGCAACATTTGACTCCTTATACTTACATTTTGTACATTTTTTTATTAGTTTCAGATGTAGAATTTAGTGATTCATCAGTTGCATAGAACACCCAGTGCTCATTCCATCAAGTGCCCTCCTTAATGTCCACCCCCCAGTTACCCCATCCCCCCACCCACCTCCCCTCCAGCAACCCTGTTTGTTTCCTAGAGTTCAGCATCATTTATCGTTTGCCTGCCTCTCTATTTTCATCTTAGTTTACTTTTCTTTCCTTTGGCACAATCGGTTAGCACGCGGTACTTATATATTTTGTACATTTTAAGAAACACTTCTGGAGGTGCTAATTACAAATGGCTCAAA
The DNA here is from genome assembly GCF_029215605.1 of Mirounga angustirostris. Taxonomy (NCBI): domain Eukaryota; kingdom Metazoa; phylum Chordata; class Mammalia; order Carnivora; family Phocidae; genus Mirounga; species Mirounga angustirostris. The sequence goes on from NW_026991713.1 coordinate 135,104,866, forward strand.
ATTCAGCCTTGTACCTTATGTGCATGCATGTTTCATACTATGCCACTCACTAGGTGCAGACATGTTGTCTTTTTCCACAGGGCATTTCACTTAACTGTTACACCATTACAGAAGGGTTTTTTGACAATGGCTTTTATTTATTATTATTATTTTTTAAAAAGATTTTATTTTATTTATTTGAGAGAGAGAGTGAGAGAGAGAACACAAGAGGGGATAGGGTCAGAGGGAGAAGCAGACTCCCCGCTGAGCAGGGAGCCCAATGCGGGACTCGATCCTGGGACTCCGGGATCATGACCTGAGCCCAAGGCAGACGCTTAACCAACTGAGCCACCCAGGCGTCCCAACAGGAACAATATTTTATTAATTAAAATCATTTTTACTAATTTGTTAGTAGAAAATCATATTTTAAATTGTTTTAATTTGCAATTTCTATTTCTTGCCATGTCAAAGAGGTTTCGTACATTTGTATTCTAGTAGTATTTTCCTTTTTTAAAAAGTTTTTATTTAAATTCCAGTGCACTTAACATACAGTTAATATTAGTTTCAGGTGTACAATACAGTGAGTCAACACTTCCATACATCCCCAGGTGCTCATCACAGCAGGTGCGCTCCTTCGTCCCCCTCACCTGTTTCCCCCATACCCCACCCACCTCCCCTCTGATGACCATCAGTGTGTTCTCATGGTTAAGAGTTTGTTTCTTGGTTTGTCTCTCTCTCTCTCTTCTTTCCCCTTTGCTCATTTATTTTGTTTCTTAAATTCCAAGTATCCATCGACTAATGAATGGATAAAGAAGAGGTAGTATATGTGTATATATATATGCACACATACATGATGAAATATTACTCAGCCATAAAAAGAACGAAATCGTGCCATCTGCAACAACATGGACAGAACTAGAGAATATTATGCTAAGTGAAGTCAGTCAGTCTGAGAAAGACAAATACCATATGATTTCACTCTGGTAGTATTTTTAATTGTAAGAGCTGTTTGTTTATAACCTTTAAGGATGTGTCATTTGGAGTTTCAGTTGTTTTGTCCGGAAATCAGGATAGGCTAAATTTACCTGTGCTAACACATACAAATACATTTCCTAGGGTGTCAACGTGTTTTGATTTTAATTTTGTTATTTATGCTAGTTTTTAAATTGGTAGAATAAATTTCTAAATGTATGCTAGATGTAAATTTTATTTTTTAATTTAAAAATCCATTTTAGTTTTTAAATACGCCAGTCTTTGTTTCGGTGATGCCAACACCAGCGGTCTCGTTACTTCTCTGCTCTCTGTTTATCTTTAGCTTTTCCACAGTCCACTCTGGAATCCACCTAGAGTTTATTTTGGTATATAGTCTAAGTTTTGCATTGAAATGTTTTTATTCCAACAAGACCTATTAAAAGACTACTTATTTTTTTCTTCCCCAGTGAGACTCTGAAATCTGTCCTGCAGAATGAGTGGATATTCTCTTCTCCATCATGCACTTGGAATGCCAGAGTTTATCCACCTGCACAGTCAAGTCCCAGGAGCCTGAGAGGGGCTTCTCATCCCAAGTCACACCTCAGGTAAGTGGCTAAGGCTAATACTTACTTGAAAAAATGGTGGGTACTATTTTCTGGTCAACCTGCTTTAAGTTGGCTTCCTGGTCAATGTTATACTTACCCACAGTCCAGGGCCTTGTTGGCCTTTGTTAGATTGAATATAAATATATGATTCTGAATCTCTTAGCAATAATTAGATGTATTGGAAACATAATATCACTACAGGAACATAAGGTGAGAAAACCCCTCTAGAGTGAGAGACCAGCAAGAGGTTGGAAGTAACAGCAGGAGGCAAGGCAGCCTCTCTCCTCTCCTGGCCCCTCTGTGCACTCTGTCATCCCCCCCATCGGGGAGGAGGAGTGACCGTCTGCATGGCAAGTTCAAGAAAGAAGCATCTGGATATGTGGTCTTCGTGCCTTCACTTATCTCTCTGGGATCCACCTGTCTCCAGGGAATTTCTTTTTGGCTCTTGGCTTTTGGGCACTTAGCATGAGAGCTTGGCCCCTGGGAGGGGAGCCCTGAGCTGTCAGAACCTGGTTCTAGAGTCCATTGTTAGATCACCTTTGTACTCTACTCCTCAGCTGAGCCTTCCAACTTAGCAGTAATAAAGTTGATGTTTTGATCTCCATTTACCAAACTTCTACACCTGCCTTTTAATTTAATTTAATTATTTTATTTCAATTTATTTATTTATTTATTTATTTATTTATTTATTTATTTATTTATTTAAAGTAGGCTCCATGCCCAGTGCAGGGCTTGAACTCACAACCCTAAGATTCAGTGTTGTGTGCTCTACCCACTGAGCCAGCCAGGCGCCCCTGCATCTGTCTTTTAGTTGGTTCCAAGTATGGATGGATATAGAAGTGCCACCGATTTTTAATTTTTTTTGAACCCCAAAAGTAATCCAAGATCAAGAATAAACATAATGCAAGGAATCAAAATATCAGCTCCTTATATGTGTAAAGATTCATTCCCTCCAGGTCACTGGATATCAGTAAAGACATTTTCTGATTCCTCTTTTCTCGAGACTTCATATATTCACATACAGGAGTGCTCAGGACGTTACAGCATACAGAAAAATACATACATATTCTCTATAGGTAGACGGACATGCAGACATATGTATCTTCTGACCTTAGAGATACATACATGTTGTCCGCCTTCCCCTATTTCTCTTCAACTTGCACAAAACATGTTGAAAAAATGATTAATCTTATAAAGAAGAAAGATTTGGGTTTCCCTTACATTTGAGGACTCCAAAATTCAAAGGCAGCTGCAGTAACGTGTGTGGTGTGTGTTGCCAGTGGATGTAAGGGGAACAGGCTAGGGTAGCCATCACCGTCGGTTGCAGGGAGTTGACCCAGCTGGTGCTGGCTCATGGCGGACCTGCATGCATTCACCTGAAGCTACCTGACAGAAAGGTTCACGGGAATTGTCAAATGCCTCTGGTGTTTTTGCAATAGTCTTAAAATAATAAATAGATAGTCGACGCCTCCCAAATTCAGCTCAGGTGTTACCTCCCTGGAACCATAGACTTTGGGATGGGGGAGGTAAAATTCCTCAGTAATACTTCCATTTCCAGCATGGATCACAGCACCCAAAATGTAGTTGGCAATAAATATTGCTTGAAACAAAAAACATGATTGAATAATCTACTAATGGTAAACACAAGTCCCAATAAAAGAATAGAGAAAGTAAAACCAGTGTATTGGCCGACCCACATCTGTAGGGGTCTGTTGCAGTTTGTATGCTGTTTTTCCTGATTTTGTGTCCTTTCGACTTTTAGATAAATGGGTATGAGTCAGCATTTCTGTTCTTAGAGTAAAGTAGCATCGCGTGAGTCCCAACATCTTAATCCAGAAGCACTGGAAGTCTTTCTAAAGGGTCCCTCCTCATTTTTATTTTTGCTCTCTGCTTTTGGATTGCTGCACCTCATTCTGGAGAAGACAGAAAACGCAGGTTTTCAAAAGTCAGGAAATCTCATAAATAATATTTCCAGAAAAGACCTTAATTCTATCCCATTTCAGTTTCCTCACATAACAGAAACAACCAGACTCTGTTTCAGGGTCTTTCCGAAAAGCTGGTCAGTGGAAATGAGACATGAAAATCAAGTCTCTTAACACACACTCCAGAGCAATTTGTCTGGCACTATGACCTTGGATGGACACCCCTGCATGGTTCACCTTGAAGATGTCTTCCTTCTAAAAATTTATTCTTTTCTTTAAAGACTTGATCCAATGACGGTTATGAAGGTTAGTGAAGGTGGAGGAGATCCATTTCCTTGGACAGATGAGACAGTTCCAAGAAGACAGTTTTTTCTTCTTTAAGTGGGTTTGCTTTTTTTTCCAAACTAGTCTTGCATCTGCCGTAATTTTATGCTACAATGTGAGTAATGGATCTGGAAAGCTTTCTCTCCAGGACAGATGTATGCATGAGGCATTTCGTTACCTGCCATTCAATAATGATTATTTTGATTACACAAAGAAGTTCCTAGATGAGTGGAACAATATAAAATTAATGTGAAAAGAAGCTAAAAATGTTTTCTTGAGTATCATATGATTGTGGAACCAGTCATTACCTTGTGTGTTGCATAATGCAGAGTAAAGCTATCCTAATTCCATTCATCAATTACTTTAATTTTAATTCCACTTCAGCCTACTTTGCTCAGTTTCCACTGAATCTCTGCAAGGAAGATCCACGGACACCCCAAACATGACACGATAAGAGCCTGATGGAGCTCCTGGGGCCTTGGATTACTTTCTGGATTTAGGTGCAGGTGTCTGTGCTGGGAAATTTTTAACTTTTGCAAAAGACTAATTGCTCCTTGTATCCTTAAAAACAAAATGTATCTGATACAAACATAGTGATTCGAAGGGGCACCTGCACCCCAATGTTTATCACAGTAATGTCCACAATAGCCAAACTATGGAAAGAGCCCAGATGTACATCAACAGATGAATGGATAAAGAAATGTGGTATATATATACAATGGAATATTATGCAGCCATCAAAAAGGATATGAAATCTTACCATTTGCATTGAGGTGGATGGAACTAGAGGGTATTATGCTGAGCGAAGTAAGTCAGTCAGAGAAAGACAAATACCATATGACTTCACTGATAGGTGGAATTTAAGAAACAAAACAGATGAACATAGGGAAAGGGAGGGAAAAATAAAACAAGACAAAATCAGAGAGGAAGAAAAACCATAAGAGACTCTTAATCATAGGAAACAAACGGAGCTTTCCTGGAGGGGAGGTGGGTGGGGTGGTGGGGTAACTGGGGGATGGGCATGAAGGAGGGCACGCCATGTGATGAGCCCTGGATGTTATATGCATCTGATGAATCACTGACCTCTACCTCTGAAACTGGTAACACAGTATATGTTAATTAACTGATTTAAAAAAATAAAATGTATCCAAGACTTTATGTCAATTTAACACAACTCTGAGGGTCACCTTCTTCAGTGGAAGCAACAAGAACCCCTTTAGCCAAGGCTTAGCAGATAAGAAGATTAGGAAAACGGATTTTAACTTTCATTTCTTTAATGTGAAAGGTAAGAAAAACTGATTTCAATATTTAATTCCTTTGATATTTTATCTTTGGATTTAATTTTCTTGAACTTTAACTTGCAAGAAAATGTTATTCTTTGCACTCGAGTTTCTCCCTGGAAATGCTGAAACGGGAGATTTGCATTCACACTGGGTGAATCTTGATGATGTCATTTTATTACCATGCCCTTTTAATGCTGTGATTGGATTTTATTTCAGAACCTCTAAGGGCCATATTGACAACTTGTATGGACAAAATGTGGGATGGGAGAGAGAGAACAGGAGGGAAGCTTTCTGTCTTGTGTAAAGAAGGCCTCCAAGTTAAGTTAATTAGTGAAGAGCTCTGACCTGTTTTAGAGCCTCCTGGAGTGAAAAAGGACCATTCACAACAGTGGTCCTGGGGACACCCAAAGGCCAGTTTTGGGGAGATGCTTTTGTGGACCATGTTCCCTTTTATGGTCTCCCCATAATGAATGAGTAGCAGAATCAGTAAAGGCATGGATATATTCAGAAAGTCATTAGAGGGGTTCATTCAGCATTTGGCTTGGACCAACCTGTCCTCCCTCAAAGTCTCTGTTCTGGTCACACTGGCTGACCCACCGAACTCACACCCACATCCACATGGTGCTGCTTCTTGCTTTCATATTTGCCCATGCTGTTGGATATGCCTTTGTTACCTAGCCCATTTCTACCTCTGTCCCAAATCTTGGTTCAGAGATCATTTCCCCTAGAGAGTTTTTTCTGATTCCCTCAGAATCTCTCTCCTGCATTTCCTTGGTACCCTGTAGTGAGGATACCAGGGACATCATTTAAATTACTGTAGCGTATCACAACAGTCTGTGCACAAGTCTGAACAGTCTTTTCTGGCTACACTCAAAGCTATGCAAGGGCAGGAATTGTATCTTATTTAGTTTTTTTTTTTTTTTAAGTAGGCTTCATGCCCAACGTGGGGCTCGAACTCACAGCCCTGAGATCAAGAGTCACATGCTCTACCAACCGAGCCAGCTAGGCGCCCCTCTTATTTACTTTTTAATAACCCAACCTCTAGCACATAGCTTGGCATAAAATCTCTGCAAATAATTTTTGAACAGAACAGAAGACATTTCAACATATATTTACTTTTGTTCCGATATTTTTTTTTTAAAGATTTATTTTTTATTTTTTATTTATTTATTTGAGAGAGAGAGAATGAGAGACAGAGAGCATGAGAGGGAGGAGGGTCAGAGGGAGAAGCAGACTCCCTGCTGAGCAGGGAGCCCGATGCGGGACTCGATCCCGGGACTCCAGGATCATGACCTGAGCCGAAGGCAGTCGCTTAACCAACTGAGCTACCCAGGTGCCCTGTTCCGATATTTTTCAAAGGGACTCAGAATAGAACCAATCAAAATGCTTTAAAAATGGGTATCTCTTTAGAAATGCTTTTTTAAAATCTTTTTTTCTACAGAAAAAGACTGGACATTAACAGCACCCAAACCCCCCTTTAAACCATTTATTTTCCTCTACTGTTTTGCCCCCGGTGGCCTTCATTTGGGCTAGTGAGTTGATTTCAAAGGGTCAGCCATCATACCAATTTCCTCTATGACCTTCAGGAGGTCGTCTCATGCCTCGGTGACTTTGCTTGTGAAATCAGAGATAATGACCACTCTGAGCAATATTGATAAAAAGATCCTTGACTGAAAAGTTTCATAACCAAATTCTGGCAAATAATGATTTCTAGTAAATTTTTTGCTGAGGTTCTCATGATCATATTAGTAATCAAGAAGAGAAAGGATGGGTTTTCGATCTGACACTTTGGTATTTCTGTCAAATCAAGTTCTCTGAGTTAAATATTCAAGTCAATTTTAACTCACGTCTCTTGTTCCTAAATTATTCAACTATGTCATGGAAAATAATATTTGCTTGATCTTATCATTAGATATGCTGTCAGGCTTATAAAATGATACGATTTTTCATTTTGGTAAACCATATTTAAATCATCATTGTATTCCTTATCCATCTGCTAGGCAGTAATTTGGTTTACTGCTATCAATGTGCATTTTACATTTTTTGACTCTTTACTCAAAATGGCTCTTATCATCCATTCCCCAAGTAAAATACTATACCCAGAGATAATGTAATATTAAAGAGAAATGTCTAAGGAACACAAATAATCTAGGAAAGTGAAAGAAAATGGGAGGCTAACACTGAAAGTCAGGGCTTTGCCTCATGTCCTTCAGAGGTGAGTTTAACATTGACCTATGGTCATATCATTTCTTTTTTCTACCCTGTGGCATTCATGGAATTTTATTGTTTATCTCTATGTCAATAAATTCTGACTTGCTAGATCTGATTTCTTACTATAATTTATAATCTCCTATTTCCTGTGCATATCTCAGTTTTGGATATTGCAAATTTTCAAGTTTCAGTGAATAAGATAGACCAAAAATCAGGTTTGCATTCAAAGTTTGGAGATTAGTTTTATCACCAACTTGAATACGTGTAGAGCAATTTCTGCAGACGATGATATAAAAGACAGCCTGAGGGAGTGCATTTCCATTTGCTTCCTGTGTCCCACTCAGTCTGTAGGACGCTGGGAGGGGGCCCCTCCTATTTTTCCCTCCAGCAGGCTGATGGGGAACCTTGCCCAATTCAAGGCTCTACCCAGAGCCACAACTGCAACTGTCTGGGATCCGAAGTCCTACAGCAGGGCTGCCCCTGGCCCTCCCCATCCTGCAGAGAAATTGCATCACTCTGAGAAATTAGTCCTCACCTCCTCAAACCCAGAGTCTTTCCTCACTACAACCACCGTGTTCCCCACCACCATGGAGCCATGGTCCCTGTAACTTGGGTGCATCGCGGTTAACCTTCCCTGTTTTCCTTCATCCGATCAGACCCACTTCATGGCAATGTGTCCTCCAGAGTATTTCTAAGCTGTCTCCTTTACTGTTTCAGCATGTAACTGCCCAACCAAGAACTTTTATTCAACACTGTCTTGTGGTCCTGCTTTTAATCTCCCTTCATTATTCCAACATCTGTGGTTGCCTCCACAAGACTCAGCCTGGTCCTCTGGCCCTGGTCCTAGAATCCCCCTGAGTCTCGCCACGGATCTGTAGCATCAGCTGCTTGTCGCTGTCCTACTAGCAAGTCTCAGGAAGCCCCACATGGAGGACTGGGACCACACGTTTCCACAGCTGCCCGCCTTCCCAGAGGCCAGTTCACTGATGACATCAGCACTGTTCTCCATTCAGGAGCCCCTTAATCTCCAAAGCACAGTGACCCTGCTTTTGTTTTACCAGCCTTGGTGATGGGCATAGATGGACTGGGAAATACGACATAATTCCCTTCCATTCCCAGTAGGGTCTGTTCATACAGGTAAACACAAGGCAGAGTGCCTAAATATTTCTAGGCTGGCTGATGTTCCTGTCAGAAGTCTGCCCCCATGTGAAGCGAGTGCAGAGCTGGGAATCAGGTGAGTCAGAGGCCCATTCCCTGGCTTCCTGGCTAGGGACACACACCAAGTGCCTAGGGAAGCCGTGACCTCGAGTGTTCACCTCCATGCCTCCTGGGGACTGAGACTACAGTGGGATAAGGAAGTCCAAACCTGATGCAGCAGCCAGCTCTTAAAATACCCCCAGTTCGAGGGTTGCTGGAGTGGTGGGGGGTGGGAGGGATGGGGTGGCTGGGTGATAGACATTGGGGAGGGTATGTGCTATGGTGAGCGCTGTGAATTGTGCAAGACTGTTGAATCTCAGATCTGTACCTCTGAAACAAATAATGCAATATATGTTAAGAAAAAAAAAAGAAGAAGAAGGTAGCAGGAGGGGAAGAATGAAGCGGGGGAAATCGGAGGGGTAGACGAACCATGAGAGACGATGGACTCTGAAAAAGACACCGAGGGTTCTAGAGGGGAGGGGGGTGGGAGGATGGGTTAGCCTGGTGATGGGTATTGAGGAGGGCACATTCTGCATGGAGCACTGGGTGTTATGCACAAACAATGAATCATGGAACACTACATCTAAAACTAATGATGTAATGTATGGGGATAATATAAGAATAAAAAAATTAAAAAAAAAAGGAGGAGGCAATCCAAGCAATATGAAAAAAAAAATACCCCCAGTTCTGGTCAGGACTGGGGAGAACCTGAGCCTGCAGGGTCTGGGCATCCATGGCTGGTATTTAGCGAGGCTTTCATAGCTTCACCCAATACATGTTGTTAGTGCACTCGCTGATTATGAGAAGACAGAAAAACCAACATCATAAAAATCAAGGCTATGATAACTTTTAAACTCTGTTCAACTTTCTTGCATATGGCCATTTCAAGGACTATTCCTATTCATTAGTATGGACCCATCAATGAGAAAGAAATACTCTTAATCATGGGGCAGCATTTTCTTGAGGAAGAATCGACCTCTTAGAGGCTCTTACTATAACACGTACTCATTCTATTATTACAAAACAAATTCTAAGTTCCAAAAACATAACTTTTCCAAGTTACAAGCATTACAGCATTATTTAAATTGTAATAAATAATGGCTTTTGGCCAGATTTTTTTTTTTTTTTTGTTGCCAATTGTCTCACTTGTAGTCCAAATTCTATTTAGGAATTGCTTTGGGGGCTTTTTCCTGAATCTGTGGGGCAAAGCCTACAAGTCAAGGAAGAAAATGAATTTTTATCAGTAACTGACTGTGTAAAAGGCAATAAATGCTTTCCTTTCCCAAGGCAATAGATGAGTCATACTCTGTTCCTTGCCCACCTCTGGGGCCACGTAGGCTAGTGTTTGAGGTTTTGTTTTGTCTGTTTGCTTGTGTGTGTATGTATGCATGCATTTGTATTATTTTCTTTTTTTAATTTTTTTTAAAGATTTTATTTATTTTTATTTGACACACAGAGAGAGATAGTGAGAGAGAGAGCACAAGCAGGGGGAGCGACAGGCAGAGGCAGAGGGAGAAGCAGGCTGCCTGCTGAGCAAGGAGCCCGATGCGGGGCTCAATCCCAGGACCCTGGGATCATGACCTGAGCCGAAGGCAGACGCTTAACCGACTGAGCCACCAGGCGCCCCTATTTTCTTTAGAGATCTAAGGATATCGCAACGCTGTGGCTCATAATTTAAGTTAAATTATATGCTTACGCAGTACTTTATAACTTTTCAAACTGAGTTCATGGAATAAGCAATTTGATTGTCTGGTCAGCATGTGCAAGTACTCAGAAATGATCTGATTATACCTACTTTGTCAGGGAGCTGACTGAGGCTCAGACATGTTGAACGGCTTGCCACATCCACCCATGACTCTGAGCCAACCCTTTCTTCTCTTCAAGCCTCCTGCATTCCCTTCACAGGCTGACTACCTGAAGGAACGCTTGCTTCAAGGTGCTGGAATTCTCTTTATCTTCTTGATCTTTAGGGACCCAAATTCCCCAGGCTCTCGCTAGCAGAGGAGGAAGGAAACAAGAAGGTGCACCTTCTCTTCCAGAATCCAGGAGACATGACGTGCAATCCCATTTCATTTTTTTTAATTATCCTATTCTCTGCTGGATATAATTAGGAATAGTATAAAGATGGAAGGGAATTGATATTTAATGGGTTCCTACAAAGTTTCAGGAAGAATGTTAGATTTATACTTTATTTGCATTTTCTCAATTTAATCCTCAAGACAACTTATAAATAAGATATTATTTATATCTTAAGTAGGAAATCCTAATTTCCTTTTGAGGAAATAATACTCAGAGATGTTGAGCCTCTGATCCAAGTTTGCACATCAGCAAATGGCATACAGGATTTGATTCTCGCCTCGTTTACCCTAAGCTCGTTCCTCCATGGACACGAGATGGGGCTGGCCCCCCTGACGCTGATCTCCTCCCCTCCCCTATTTCTAACCCATTGAAAACCCTGTTCTGTATGGCAAGGTAAAGACAACTAAGAAACTGAGAACATTCCCTTTTGTGGAGGAGTTTGAAAAGATAAGCTTTCGGGGCGCCTGGGTGGCTCAGTTGTTGAGCGTCTGCCTTCGGCTCAGGTCATGGTCCCGGGGTCCTGGGATTGAGCCCCGCATCGGGCTCTCTGCTCCTCAGGAGGCCTGCTTCTCCCTCTCCCACTCCCCCCTGCTTGTGTTCCCTCTCTCGCTGTGTCTCTCTCTGTCAAATAAATAAAATCTTAAAAAAAATAAATAAATAAAAAAAAGAAAAGATAAGCTTTCTAACTTATTTAAATCTCTGGGCTCTTTGGAAATGAGTTATCAAAAGTATTGCCCTTGATGAGTTATTTGGATTTTTTTCTGAGATTCTAAGTAGGGATAAGGAAAATGTTAACATTTCCCTTCTTGCAATTTTAGAGTTTTCTACCTCTTTATGTCCCTCTGACATAACCACAGATCAGATCTGTGGGCTGACTCTGATAGAGAGCCATTGAAAATACTGGATGAAACAAGAGACTAAAGGAGGGTAAGAAGAAAGAGAAAAAAAAGGACAGCCGACAACACAAAAGAGGAAGAGAAAACAAGGGGTGGACAGACAACTGGCAAACATTTGAGGCAAATAAGGTTCAAAGTTATTAAATAAATATTCTCCCCTCTTCAGCAAAAAACTCGAAACAATAACAAAAAGACAACAAGAATTCCCTTTAACAATAAATAACATGAGCTTGGCCATCTAGATCTCACGTTTGGTCTGTTTTGTCAATCTCCTTATAAGTTAAAAAAAAAACAACCCAGAATATTCATTAGGGAAGTACTAGGATTCCTTTCTAAAAACATTGATTTATTTAACTTGTTATTGTGGAAAATTGCAATGACTTACAAATAGATGGAGAGTCCCTGGTATCATGGACCCGCTGGGGTTGAGCGGGCTTCTTTAGAGATCTAAGGATATCGCAATTCTGTGGCTCATAATTTAAGTTAAATTATATGCTTACACAGTGCTTTATAACTTTTCAAACTGAGTTCATGGAACAAGCAATTTGATTGTCTATCTATCTATCACACGCCTCTTGGATCCATCACACACCTGCCAACGACATCAACCCAAGGCCAACTTTGCCTCATTGAAAGCCCCTCCTTTCACTCCCCCCATGTCCTGGATTCTTTTGAAGCAAATCCCAGACAATATAGCAACCGTAATCAATGCTTACCCCTAAAGATACTTTTCTTTCTTCTTCTTCTTCTTTTTTTTTTTTTTTTTTTACAAAATATAACCTCAACAGCATTATCACACCTAAAATTTTAGTAATAATTCCTAGTATCATGAAATATCCACTTGGTGATCAAATTTTCCCAATAGTCTCAAAAGTTTTTACACACTTCATTTTTATATGCAAAGGCTGAGCTCACTTTCAATCACTGGTGCTGATATAAGCCACATTCCTTTTGTTTCTATGTCTTTTGAGAATATTTCCCCTAAGATACCTGAGCAATCTTTCCAAGTTCTTTACCACTTAGTAACCTTTACCCTGTGATTCATGGCAAAACTCACAGGAAATAGTTTGATCAATATATACCAGACCGACCACATCCCCACAGATAAGCTTTGCAAAGAAAGGTTTGTTATTGCCAGAAGACCATACCAGCCCAACCTCACATACTGTTTATGAATCAACGTGTGCAATCGTGCATAAGCCCGGCTTCCTCCCGGTTCACAGCTGTATACTTGCCAATTGTGTTTTGGAGACATTAACCTCCTCTTGAAAGTAAACACCCTTAACCTATTTACATGCTACTTGACAGAATTTACATGCATTGCTTCACTTACTACACGTGCAAATATCTGTATCATTTCAGACTATGGCACTTTTGTATCAACAGTATACGGCCATTCTGAATGGAACAAGAGTGATGCAAAACTATTATGCCTGAAGTTGAATCACAGGATATGATTCAAAAGGAACAAGGAAATAACAGGAACTGTTCAGATGAACTCTTATAAAAACACCCCACAATGGCTTTCTCTTTTTTCCTTTTTTACATGAGTAATCCTAAAATTCTAAAATCCCCAAATCTTCTGATTTTACCAAAGAGACCTGTTATAATAATAATGACAATAATTATAATAGTCCATTAAAATTAAAAATCTCTGCTGAACTGGAAGTAAGCGTGTGGTGAGTTGCTTCATAAACCATGGCCTTTGGGGATTTGTAAACCGTTGGCTAAATACTCCTGAAATTCAGATAAAGACGACTGGCAAATATAAATTTAGGAAATTTACTGAAGCCCGTCATGAGAAAGGTAGAGAAGAATTCAAGGGAGCAGACAAATACCATTATCCTTAAATCCACACGGGGTCTGCCCACAAAATATCCGTGTGTCACTCCTCAGACTCACTCAGCTCTACAAGCCAGGAGAACAATCTGCTTGTCTGAGAGATGGGCTGTGTTCACAAGAGTAAAAACTTCCCCACCCCCTGCCGCCCCCCGCCTCCTTCCTCCCCCTCATGAGCTCCCAAGGAGAAGCTCTTTGGTGGGCTCGGTCCCATGTAAAGACAGGAAGCACTTTATAGGCATTTGGGCAACAAGGCAATAATTTCCAGCTGTTACAGAAATGAAATATTAATACGAAACCCATTAAAGAAGATGGAGCTGATTCTAGAGCTCATGAAGAGTGGGATTCTAAAGTTCCCTCCTCTGGAGATGCTTAAAAATCAATGACTTGGTTACTTATTCAAAGTTTCAAGGAGAATGGGATGTAACTCTGCACCTCCATGGACTCAGATTCCTCCAAATGGAAACATGCACATGTAAATGGATGAAGATATTTTAGAATCTATAGAATACATAAATTGGTCAGATATCTCCAGACATAAATTTGATTCAAATTAGTTGTTTTTACCTATTATTTTTCTTGAAGGAATCTTTCAAAGGGTCCTTTTTCCCTGAAAAATCACAGAAAGATAATTGTGGCAAATAATATTTGAACAGAGAACCAAGAATTATATCACATTGAATGTCAGAATTTTTTTCTTGAATTACCTTAGGTAGAAGATAGATTTGGTTGTGTATTTTTAGTGCAGTTTTACATTTATAGACCATAAAATTCACTTTCTGTGCCCAATTGTGTACTTTTTGACAAATGTATAGAGTCGTGTGATCATCACCATAACCAAGGTGTAAAAAAGCTGCCCATCCCTGGAAAAGCTCCCGGTGGTGACATGTGTAGTCAAACCCTATGCCAATCTGTCCCTGCCATTTTCTCTTTTCCAAAATGACGTATAAATTGAATCAGCCTGTATGCAGACTTTTGGGTCTGACTTGTTTTCTTTCACATAATGTACTTGAGACCCATCTGAGTTGATGGATGTCTCAGTGGTCCACTGTTTCTGCTGCTGGATGGTATTCATTGTACGGACGAACCATAGTTCATTGAACCATTTGCTTACCGAAGGATTTTTTTCCACTCAATTTGTTGAAAAGACTGTTCTTTGCCCATTGACTTGTCTTGTCAGCCTTGTAGAAATTCACTTTACAATAAACGTCACGTGTGTTTCTAGATTCTCAGTTCTGTTACACTGAACTCTATGGCCAGCCTATGACAGCATCATACTGTCTGTATTACTATAGTCTTGTAGTAAGTTTTGAAACTGGGGAGTGCGAATCCTCCAAGTGTTTTCTTTCTCAAGATTTGGTTATTCTGGATGCTCTGCATTCTCATGTAAAATTTAGGATCCATTTTTAAATTTATGTCTAAAGTCCAGCTGGGATTTTGATAGAGCTTGATAGAGCTTACACTCAATCAGTAGATCAATTTGGCGATATTTGTCATCTTAACAATATTGTCTACTTACCCATAACCATGGTATGTCCTTCTATTGAATAGATTTTCCTTAATTTCTTTCAAAGATATTTTATAGTTCTCAGTGTACAAGTCTTTTAATTACCATACTAAATTTATTTCAAATATTTCACCATTTTGAGTACTATTGTAAATACAAGTCTTTTTAATTAGGTTTTTAAATTGTTCATTGCTAGCATTTAGAAGTACAATTAATTTTTGTGTATTGATCTTATGTCCTTCACCTTGCTGAAATTCTTTATTAGTTATAATAGGGTTTTTTTTTTTCAGATTCCTTAGGATTTTTCTATATACAAGGTCATGAAATTTACAAATAGAGACAGTTTTACCTCTTCCTCACCAATCTTTATGCCTTGATTTCTTTTCCCTGGCTAGTTGCTCTGTGTAGAAACTCAGTGTTGGATGGAGAGGTGCTGGTGTCTTGTTCTTGATCTTAGGATGAAAGCATTCAATCACTCACCACTAAGTAGGATGTTAGCTGTGGGTTTTCTGTGGGTGCCTGATAGGTTTTGAAAAGTCCCTTCTAGTTCTAGTTTGTTGAGTGTTTTTAGCACGAAAGACTGTTGGATTTTGTCAAATTCTTTTTCTGTATCTATCTCCAAGTATAATTATTAATCTGTCTATACATACTTTCTGTTCTATCAATTTTTCAAATGTATTTTGAATTCTTGTTTTTAGTGAATACACATGCAGGGTTATTATGTCTTCTTGGTAAATTAACCTTTCTGTCCTTTGGTAATGCCCTAATTTAGCCCTTTCGCTTTTCATTTTTCTGAAGGTCACTTTGCCTAATGTTAATGCAGTCAGTGTAGCTTTCTTTTGATTAGAGTCTGCATGGTTTATCTCTTTTATTTTCTTCTGTCCTGTCCCCTTTTAACCTCTCTATAGCATTATATTTACAGTGGGTTTCTTGTAGACACCACATAGTTGAGATTAAAAAAAAAATCCAGCTTGTCACTCTTATCTTTTTTTAAAAACTTTTTTATTGTTATGTTAATCACCACACATCACATCATTAGTTTTTGATGTAGTGATCCATGATTCATTGTTTGCATATAACACCCAGTGCTCCATGCAGAACATGCCCTCCTTAATACCCATCACTGGGCTAAAACCCTCAGTTTGTTTTTCAGAGTCCATTGTCTCTCATGGTTCGTCTCTCCCTCCGATTTCCCCCCTTCATTCTTCCCCTCCTGCTATCTTTTTTTTTCTTAACATATATTGCATTATTTGTTTCAGAGGTACAGATCTGAGATTCAACAGTCTTGCACAATTCACAGCGCTTACCATAGCACATACCCTCCCCAGTGTCTATCACCCAGTCACCCCATCCCTCCCACTCCACCCCCAACTCCAGCAATCCTCAGTTTGTTTCCTGAGATTAAGAATTCCTCATATCAGTGAGGTCATATGATACATGTCTTTCTCTGATTGACTTATTTCGCTCAGCATAACACCCTCCATTTCCATCCACGTCATTGCAAAAGGCAAGATCTCATTCCTTTTGATGGCTGCATAATATTCCATTGTATATATATACCACGTCTTCTTTATCCATTCATCTGTCGATGGACCTCTTGGCTCTTTCCACAGTTTGGCTATTGTGGACATTGCTGCGATAAACATTGGGGTGCACGTACCCCTTCGGATCCCTACATTTGCATCTTTGGGGTAAATACCCAGTAGTGCAATTGCTGGATCATAGGGTAGCTCTATTTTCAACTTTTTGAGGAACCTCCATACTGTTTTCCAGAGTGGTTGCACCAGCTTGCGTTCCCACCAACAGTGTAGGAGGGTTCCCCTTTCTCCTCATCCCCGCCAACATCTGTTGTTTCCTGACTTGTTAATTTTAGCCATTCTGACTGGTTGTCACTCTTTATCTTTTACTTAGTATGTTTAGATTATTGAATTTAATGTAATTATTGATTTTGTTGGGCTTAATTGTAGCATTTGATTGTTTATTTTTTGTCACCTCTGTTTTTTGCTTCTCAGATTCTTTTTTTTTTTTAAAGATTTTATTTATTTGAGAGAGAGAATGAGAAAGAGAGAGCACATGAGAGGGGGGAGGGTCAGAGGGAGAAGCAGACCCCCTGCTGAGCAAGGAGCCCCATATGGGACTCGATCCCAGGACTCCAGGATCATGACCTGAGCTGAAGGCAGTCGCTTAACCAACTGAGCCACCCAGGCGCCCTGCTTCTCAGATTCTTTTTCGTCAATGCTATGAACTGAATATTTGTGCCACCCCCCTACTCCCAAATTCATATGCTGAAGCCCTGACCCCTAGTGTGACTGTAAATTGGAGATATGGTCTTTATGGAAATAATTAAGGTTAAATGAGGTTGTAAGGGTGGGGTCCTAATCCAGCTGGATTAATGCCCTTATGAGAGGAGACACCGCAGAACGGTGTCTTTTCGTCTCTCTGCATGCACACAGAGAAGTGGTTGTATGAATGCACAGTGAGGAGGAGGCCACCTGCAAGGCAGGAAGACATCCCTCACCAGAAATGGAATTTGTTGGCACCTTGATCGTGGACTTCCAGCCTCCAAAATTGTGAGAAAATAGATGTTTCTTGCTTAAGCCCCCAGCCTGTGGAGTTACGGCAGCCTGGGCAGAGTAACACATTTGTCTTCTTTTTTGGTTCACTTGGAAATTTTTTTAATATTTCATTTTAACATATCTATTTTTTAGAAACATCTCTTTTTATTATTTTAAGTGGTCAGTCAAGGGATTAAAATACACATGTCTAGCATCACAATCTTCAAGTGAATATTTTACCCCACCAGGTAAAATGTAGAAGACTTGCAACCCAACAGACTGGCTCAGTGCCCACTCCCCCACCCCCCCGCTCGCTATTATGGTTTCCACGTGAATCACAGCTATCTGTACATAGTGAACTCTCCCCAGATAAAGTCAGAATGTTTGCTTTCAAAAATCAGGCATAGTTTAAAGATTTTAGCACTGGAACAATACTCCATTACTTTGGGTAGATAGTTACTATTTCTTTTGCTTTCCCTCCATTCCTGATCTGGGAAGATTCCTTCTGGTATCACTTCCCTTCAGCCTAGAGATTTTTAGATTTTTAAAATAGCTCTTCTGTTGGAATTGAATGATCTTAGGTCTGTTTCATCTAAAACTGCATCCTGCAGATAGACACTCTTATCTCAGACCTTATCTTTCCTGTCTCTCCCAGGCACGATTGGCTCTTTTTTGGATTCTCTGCGCCTATTGGCAAAGTATCCAAACCTCACACTGGGGAGTCCTGCTCTCTTGTTTTCTCTCTCTCTCTTGTCTAAGTTTTAGTATCATACACATCAGTAATTCCTATTGATTTAACACATAAATATTTTTCATATATACTTGTTCTTTTCCATTCTAAATGACATCGCAAAATAAAAAATCTAGAGACTATCTCTGCTTCCTGTCTGGCCACTCTCAAATCTGTCAGACACACGGGTACCTGTATTTCTCAGTTTGAAATCTACCCAAGTGTTCTTGCTCTTGAAACCCTTCAATGGCTCCTTCCTGACTGTGGGATGAAATGCAAAGCCCTTAGCTTGGTATCAGGTCTTATAAATAGGTTATAATCACATTGCCCTAATAAGCAATAAGTTTCTCAAGGTCGTGGCTTGTATTGTGCTTTGCCTTTTTTGGTATCTTGAATGCCTGGTATAATTATGGCCCAGTATAACTTTTATCTGCTACATAGTAGATACTTACTAGTATTTTCTGAGCTGAAAATCTTGTCTTTTCCCCAAATTTAACCAATAATACAAATACACCTCACTATGGCAATTAACCCATTCTCTTAGTCTAATTACTTTTGTCCATGTACATGTTTTACACACCTTAATAAGCTCTAAGCTCTCTTAATATGGAAACTGTGTCTTTCTTTTACTGTATTTTGCCTACAGTAAAGATCTTCCCTTATACCTAATTGATAATCAATAGATATTTTGTAATTAAATGATGAAAAAAGGGAAATATTCAACGATAAATTTCTTTTGATATTGTAAAGATTCCCTCCTTATTTTATTTAGGTTTGTAATATTATTGTATGATGTATTTTGAACAGGAAAGTATATTTCTCATTAGCATAACATGAGTAACTACATTTCAAAAGTCACCATTTAAAAAGCAGAAATGAGATATATGTGACATATTTCAGAGACAAACTCTGTCATATTCTCCAGCCTGTTGATTCGCCAACATAATATATCTACATCTATCTATGTATCTGTTAGATAAAATAGTGAAAAATATTAAGTTACTCCTAATGAAACACATCTTAGCCATCACTAAAGCTATAAATTCAACAACTGGGATCAGGATCTTTAAACAAATGTCCTCAAAAGGCATTCAAAGATATTTTCTGATTATAATATTTTCTAAGAGTAAAATAATCTGGAAAATTATTATCTGTTCATATTATTAAAGAAAACTGTAAGGACTTTGATTTTGCTTTGGTTGGAGGTTCGCTTTCTTTCTCAAACATTTATGTCTGTAATAATCTTGATGTTCACCTTGTGTCAACACAGAGCCCATGCATTCAAGTCCATGGCGCATCCTGTGCCAAGGTCATGGCTGGTTATTATGGTGCCTGTGGAGCCCATCATGGAAACAGTACAAAGAGAAGGTGGCAAACTATTTGAGTAGGTGGGTCTCTCTGAGTGATCAAAGGATTTGCATTGGACTCAAAGGGGGAATTCCAGCATCAGCCACTTTTGGCCAAGAACTTAGAAATAAAATAGAGGGGAGTGGAAGGAAGATCTGGTTTCCAGGGGTACAGATCAGGTGATTTACCGTGAGAACCAAACATAAAATAGCTAGAGAACATGGATTTAATTGAGCTGGAGGTTTTCTTTCCTCTTCTCCTTAATTTTCCCAGATGTGCTAACTTCTCTTCCTTTTTCTCCTTTTGAGTCACACGTGCATGCACACACGTGTACTGTGATCACATTCAGCATCTTAATCTTGACTACATTATTATCAACAATCCTGGAAGTAGATTATAGATCTCCTTAATCCAAGGAAGCAAAATGAGAGATTTTAATAAAATCAGAAGCCAAAAAAACAGAGTTTAGAATTAGAGAGCGCCATGGTGCTTGTGTAAAGGATTATATATTTTATACTGTCTATTACAGGTATGAAATGATATAATCAGCGGGCTCTGTAGAGCTGTGCCGTCATGATTTCGCATCTTGGGATGGGCACTAATTTCACGATTCCAGAGTGCTTTAGGGAAACTTCCCCAGAACAGAGTCAGACAGAGGAGTGCACAGGGGCCGGCCTGACATGCACAACATGAATGGAAAGACTGAGTCAATTCACAGGCTAATTCAGAAAGGGTTTTCCTACAGCGTGTACCATATGAAAATCAGGTTTCCGGGGCCATGCAATCCATGGAGTCGGTAGTCTGGTGAAGTGCCTGCAGTGAGCATGAGAAACCAGAGATCACCTGCTCATCTGGAGGAAAAAGGGTGGTAGGTCAGTTGCTGACGTCCAGGGCCAGAACCAGCCAGAACCTTTCACACTGCCAGACACCACTCTGCTCTCTCCAAGCCCATTCTCTCTGCGGGTCGGCCACAGTCTCTTCCAGTCTCTCATTGGTTGTGGTTGGGTGGCAGCCCCTTCACTTTGGATCCAATTCCTTCTTCCTACCTGACTCTTTGGACTGTGGTTCTGAGCCCGCCCTCTCTGGGAGAGATGCCTTTGCACTCCTGTGCTAGTGGAGTTCTAGGTTGTGCCTCCCTTCCCACCCCAGGGTGGTCTTGGCCCCCAGCACCCCCCCTCGGCTGTCCCATGCTCTGAGCGTGGGGCTCAGATAGCAACTGGAAAGAGACGGGCTGCTATTACTTATTTCTATTTTGTAAATGGGGAATCTGAAGTTGGCAAAGGTAGTAAGTAAGTCACTCCTCATCCCCCAGCCCCGGGCCATCGCTGGTCACGTATATGAATGCTTGAGATGCCAAAAATCACCTGGGGCACCTCTAAGTATTTCCATGTTTTGTGATGAAAGTCAACGAAAAGCTACAACTCAGTCCAGGCAGGGCTCATGGTTCAGAAGCTTCTGGAGTGGCCACAGATAGAGAATGTGAAATGGGTAGTGGAGGAAGTAAGTTGCAATATTATCTATGGTCATTGCAGAAAGAAGGACCATGGTAGTGTTCATTGTTTTTACTTATTTGATATTTGATGTGATTCTCTCTTTTTTCCTTCCATTTCTGTACATCCTAGAATAAGATACTTTAATAATAATTAACCTTACACCTCAATAATTAAGTGGCAAGTTAGTTTCCTAACTGACTAAAAGCACCTGCCCATCTGCCGGGAATTCTGGACAAGTCCTCCGTCCTCCGCCCTGTCCTCTTCAACTATGGCTGCCGGCTGGGGGTGTCCCCCGTTACACGGGAAGGTTTGTCGTTGAACTTTCCTTTCTTCAGAAAGGTTAACAGTTGCATAGCCAAGGTTTTGTCTCTGTGGCTGTTTTCTGTTTCATGCATCTTGCCTGGTACCATGAGAGAAAAGTTCAGAAGTGTTGAGGAGGAAACACGATCAAGCCAACCCCAGTGGGATTCCATGGGCAGCATGAGCCACACATGACGCCCAGAAGGAGCAAGCATCGGAGATTCCATTCACTGCTATTGCTATGACACAGTTAATGCCTTTTGATTGTTACGGTCCCAGAATTCAGTGGCTCAGCCTGGCACCTTCCACTGGTTATGGGCCTTTGCTCTCTTTGGTGTCAGTTGGGCTTTGCTTAGTGACAGCAGGCTGGTCTGGAGGATGAAGAGAGCTTCTCTCCCATTTCTGATGCATGTTGACAGGGAGGGCAGAAACGCTGGGCTTGGCTGAGCCCTTCCCCAGAGACCTCTCTCCGTGTGGTCCCTCCAGCAGGGCAGTCCAATTGCTGCTAGAGTAGCTCCGGGATCTCAGGGAAAGGTGGGACCTAGAACTTAGTTTCACCTCTGCCACTTGCCCTGAGGGGTGGGGAAGTCAACCCCACTTGCGTTGCAAGATGGGTTAAAGAATGTGCAGCATCATTAATTCACCACGTCACTTCATCTCAGTCCTGAAGCCAGAGATTATGATGGTCACAGTAAAAAGCCCACCTACTTCTGTAACATAGTGCATGGGGCCATCAAAGGGACTGTGTTCTGTTTAGTCATGCACCCCTTTATAGGAGAGAAAAATAGTCTTTCTACCCCCTTAGGTTCTTTAGCTGGGCCTGTGAATTAGACGTAAGAATCTGACATAAGGCAGGTTAATGGGAGAAAAGCACATACATTTTATGTAACATTTTTAAATGTACAAGAAGAGTCCTCACAAGGAAACTGAAGACCCAAAGTAGCTGTGAGACCCAAAAGCTTATATACTTTTAAAAGCAAAAAGTAATAATTTATGGGGACCTAATGAAACAAAGGAGCTTGGGCTGGGGCATTAAAGTGTGGGTCAGTGACTATGAAATAGATGGAGGAAAAGAATGGCAGAGAAGGGTTATTTTAGGAGGTCTGTTCATGCAGGTTCGTTGTGGTGTCTACGCTCAGTCTCTGGTGATGAGAATGTGGTTTCTTCCTGGTGTAGGGACAGCCTTTCCCGTGGGAAATCTGATGACCTGCTTCTAGGTACAGAGAGGGAGACCAGTGAGCCCTTCCTGCACAAGTTGATTCTTGAGTGCCTTCGGCTCACAATAATCAGTATGCCCAAGTGGCGTATTTTGGGGTGGCATGTTCTGAACCCCTTCATCTTCATAGCTCCTGGTTTTGTGCATTTTAGCTAGTATTACTTTTTTATCATCCACTGATTCAAGAGTGCTTAGGGATACATAAATGGACAGATGATAGATAAAATTTCACATATCGAATAAATAAATAAACACAATTCCTGGGTCAGTGTTCCCTCTCTTCAAACATGATTATTGTAAACAGTCCTTCAGAACAATGCATCAATGAAATTACTATGTTAATGAGATTGTCTAACATGAAAGGGACGTGAACACAGCAGTGGTAAAGAGACTCACTCAAGGGTTTCCTGTGAACTGAGGTGGCAATGTGCACATTTATTTGTAATGCCAATAAATTGTGTCTAGTTTGCATGCATGTCTGAAATCCTTGGCTACTGCTTTTGAGATAGTTTCCACTGGCAGCAAGTTTTAGCTACTACTGCCTAATTAGTTCGGAATCATAATTAAGAGTCTGATTCCTCCCACAGGTTCGCACTGACACCGGGAAATGTTTACATCTAAAGTCTCCTCCTCACGACTCTAACCGGTTCGAGTATGAGTGCCATCTTTAGCTCTCTGGCATTTATTGCCCTCAGTTTTATATTCCTTTTTCTAGTTCCCCAGATATCCTTATAAAATAATGTCTAGAGAAGTTCAGAAAAATTTTTTTTAAGATTTTATTCATTCATTGGAGAGAGAGAGAGATTGAGAGCGCCAGCAGGGGGAGGAGGTGCAGATGGAGAAGCAGGCTTCCTGCTGAGCAGGGAGCCCGATGCAGGGCTCCATCCCAGGACCCTGAGATCATGTCCTAAGCCAAAGGCAGATGCTTAACTGACTGAGCCACCCAGGCACCCCAGAACTTCTGAAAAATATTAATACTAAGATCAAGAAGGAGTGCATTTGTTTAAAGATATCATTGCATCTGGCATTATGCTCACCACTACATATAATCCAGGACATTGTATGAAATGGTTTTTAATATTATCTGCATTTTTAAAATGAGGAGATACAGACATAAATATTAATTAAGTCGCCCAAGTTTTAAAATACAGAAAAGAGTAAAACTGTTGATAAACTTAAAACACCTGCATGGTCTGGTCCCTGCTTACCTCTTCAGCCTTATCTTGAATGGTCCTTTCCTGGCATTTTTGCCACGTAATTTGCAATAAAGCAAAAACAAATTTACAGTGCACAGGAAACGAACTCTAAAAACATTCCAAAGATCAAGAGATGGCAAAGAGGTATTAATTGTGTCATTTTAAATGGGTACGTCCTAGTTTAGTGAATTATTTGTATATTTGTAAATATAAGAATAATGTAAGGACTTCGGGTCTGTCACCTGAGACCTTGGTCCCGTACACCCTAATTTTTCTTTAAAGTCTGAATTTGATAACCATTCTTTCTCTTACCAGGGTTCTGTGTTTTTGTTTGTTTTCAGACAATGTGAATGACTGCACGAGTTCCCTTGTGTCCTTGTTCTTGTTCCCACGGCCCACCCCTTTGATGCTGACTGCAGGTTCCAACTAGGCTCTTGCTTCTTTCAAATCCCTCTTACTGCTAGAAAACACACAAGTACACAGACACACACGAAGTGCAGAAAAAGAAAAAAGAGTTAAGACTGGAATTTGAATTCATGTTATAAGATGCCAAATATCAAATTTATAATACCTGAGCTCTATTCCTAATCCATTCCTAACCACATAGATTAGAAAGAACATAACTAGAAAAATGCCAGCAAAATGTACGATTTTAAGCCTATGTTCATGCCTCTACCAACAAATGGCGTAACTATTTACCAATTGCATGGGAATAAATAAAATGATAAATGACATAACTTTTAGGCTAATTGGAGGACAAGTTCAATAACACATGTTGTATCTCCAAATTATACAAGAATCTTAAAAATATGAGGTGTATATATTCTTTTTCAGATATATGGATGCCTTATGCACACATATCCTCTGATCTTTTTTTTTTTTTTTTTTAAGATTTTACTTATTTATTTGACAGAGAGAGAGACAGCGAGAGAGGGAACACAAGCAGGGGGAGTGGGAGAGGGAGAAACAGGCTTCCCGCGGAGCAGGGAGCCCGATGCGGACTCGATCCCAGGACTCTGGGATCACGACCTGAGCCAAAGGCAGATGCTTAACCGACTGAGCCACCCAGGCACCCCAGATCTTTTTTTTTTTAGATTATTTATTTATTTGAGAGAGAGCAAGCGAGAGAGAGAGGAGAGAGAGAAAGAGCGTGAGTGGGGGGAGGGGCAGAGGGAGAAGCAGACTCCCCGCTGAGCAAGGAGCCCTACTCGGGGTTCAATCCCAAGACCCTGAGATCACGATCTGAGCCGAAGGCAGAGGCTTAACTGACTGAGCCACCCAGGCGCCCCTATCCTCAGATCTGTCTCAATACTAATAAAATCTCATGGGTTTTAGTCATTGAGTAAGAGATGATATCTCTCATGATATGACAAAGTTGTTTATACTTGGTCTCACTGCTTCTATTCCTGCCTTCCCATGGTCTGTTTTTACACAGCAGCCAGAATCCTTTTGGAATATAAGCCACATAATTGTCTCTCCTATGCTTAAATCCTGCAATGGCTCCCACTCACTTGGACTGAAGGCCAACACTCTTACAGTTGTCTACACGAACTGCTCTCTGCCCCGTCCCCCACTCCTGTCATATCTGACCTAATGCTTCCTATTTAGAGCATTCACATTTGCACTACCTGCTTTGTCTAATCTAGAATGCTCTTCCTCTTGGTTTCTCTGTAGCTAATTCCCTCTCCATCTTCAGGTCTGTGCTCAAAAATTCTACGCTTGCTGAAATGTAGGGGAGGAAAAACTTCTTCTCTACCTTCTTAGATTCCGTCTCTGAGGTCTTGTGAATTAGATGAACAGAAGGTACATTAACAGGAGGATAGATATACAGATTTTTTTTTGATGTTAATGTTTTTATGTGTACGACGCCTTTACAGAAAAGAAGTGAAAGCCCAAATAGGCAGTTAGACGGGGGGCTTATACACCATTTTAACAGACAGTGATAAACTGTGGGGAAGTGACACAAAGGAAAGGGGGCTTTGGGCTCTAGGGGTGATACTGTTGGAGGATAAATATATGGAAAAGTAAGGGTAGATAAGGGTTATTTAGTAAAGTCTGTTATGTAGATTCGCCTTGGTGCCAGTCTCCATCCTCCATGATTAAGGTTGTTCTCCTCTAGGTATGGGAGAGAGGGACACCTGCAAAAGCAGAATTTATGTCCACTTTACACAGGGAAATTTATGCTCTGCTTTTAAGAAAGGGGAAGGCAGGATGTTTCTCCTGTAACTGCTACTTCTCAGTTGCCTTTATGCCAAAGTGACATATTTTGGAGTAGCATGTTCTGATCCCCTTCAGAGGCCACCCTGACCAGGTTTTTAATACTACAGTATTCCCAATCTCTGCCTACACTGCCTCCTTAGCAATCCAGGTCTCTCTACTTTCTCCTTTTGCTTTTTTAAATAGCACTTTTCATGCTTTATTGTTTATTTCCTATCTTTCCTACTACAATATAGGCTTTACATGGTCTGAATTTTTCTCTTGTTCTCTGATATATCCTAAGTATTAGAATAGTGCTTGGCATGTATAGGCAGCCAATAATTTGTTGTTAAATAAAGGAATTATCTTTGTAAGTACTCATGCTGTACAATGCCTGAACAGTTAAACATGAGTCCACTTAAAAGAGAGACAAGTTATGCTTCACACTGCAGCTTTGTACCACTTTATTGGTTTGTTCAACTTAAAATATGTGAAATTGTTGAGGTAGATTATGAAATCTTCAGCATTTCTGAGTTTTCAACAGATCTCATTTCTTCCATGATGAAATTAATTTGTTGGGTAAGGTGAGTAGTTATGTCTGGAAGCAAAGCCCACGTAAGTACCCAAACCTGGTGTATTAGTTCACGTTGGAAAAATGACGTTTTAGAAAACATCAGCAAACTTTACAGTTCCTTGTTTCTGAAATTCAACATCAAAGCAAATTCTTTCTTATTACTATAATATTTTGGATAACTGAACACGTGTCTCAACAATGCTTCCATAACTATGCCCGACAACACTGGATGATAGCATGGACCATCTCGTTCAGAATTGTGGATGGCAATTCATAATGTTCTCATTTGTATTTGCAAAGCTGATAGTCCTGCCTGGGGTAGAAAGTGTGTGACACCACAATGTTTATAGCAGCAATGTCCAAAATAGCCAAACTATGGAAAAAGCCTAGATGTCCATCAACAGATGAATGGATAAAGAAGATGTGGTGTATATATATACAATGGAATATTATGCAGCCATCAAAAAATGAGATCTTGCCATTTGCAACGATGTGGATGGAAGTGGAGGGTGTTATGCTGAACGAAATAAGTCAATCAGAGAAAGACAAGTATCATATGACCTCAATGATATGAGGAATTTAAGAAATTCCTAGGGGATCATAGGGGAAGGGATCATAGGGGAAGGGAGTGAAAAATGAAACAAGACAAAACCAGAGAGGGAGACAAACCATAAGAGACTCTTAATCTCAGGAAACAGACTGAGGGTTGCTGGAGTGGTGGGGGTGGGAGGGATGGGGTGGCTGGGTGATAAGACATTGGAGAGAGTATGTGCTATGGTGAGCACTGTGAATTGTCTAAGACTGTTGAATCACAGACCTGCACCCCGAAACAAATAATACATTATATGTTAATAAAAAGAAAAAAAAGAAAAAAAAACAACAACAAAAAAAGAAAGAGTGTGACGGGATTATCTGTCCTTTCCACAGTGAGAATCCCTAGAGATCCCCTGTGTTTCTTAGAAAGGCCTGTGTGCTGAGAGGTTTAGCCTCTGTGTCTCGCAGCTTGAGTGATCTTTTTGGCCCAAGCGAACTTGTCTACCTAGTTTAACTCCCTTTATCCTTAGTAGTTTCAAAATATTGTTATTTCCATCCTTCTGTTTCTTCTAAAAGTATGGGTACGTAAGAGTTATGATCTTTGCAAAGCTCATATGTATATGAAAATGTCAAATCAGAAAATTAGTTTCATATTTAATTTGTAAATCCTTACTTTATAATGGGAATTTATCAGTAAGCAAAAATGCCAGGTAAATATTAAAATAGTTCTATAGTTATTATGATATTCATATTTAAAGGAATCAGGGAGCCAGTGAATCCCATCTTGGCCTTTTGGCTAAGATCAAATGTAACAAGTTAACAACATGTGTGTGTGTGTGTGTGTGTGTCTCAGTAATGTACACATTACTTCTCACACCAATAACCAGGGTAATGTTCCACCAACTGCAGTACAATTTTTTTTTCTTTTCATCTGGTGTCTATCAATTTTACCAGATGGAATAATTTATTTTAGGGCTAACCAACCTGATGTGGGTTAAGTCCTCCAGAAAATAGATTTAGTCCAAGATAAGAAAGGAAAATTAATTCTTTTCCATGACAAGATAAACCCACGTAGTAGACTAAGCTGGAATGAGAAGAAAAAACCATGCAGTGTTTCAGAGAGGAAATGACCCTCAACGTTCACTCTCCATGTGATCTAATCACTGTCAATCACATCCTAGTAATACCAATATTAGCCCAGCTTTGAGACATGTCCTCAGAGAGGGGCGAATCATTGGGAAAGGAGAAAGTTTGTGTAAAGTATCAATCCAGGCTGCTTCTGAGACAGTGGAAAAGATGGACTACATTTTAATTCCCTAAAATAGTGAAGTGACTGCTTGCCTCAAGGACACCAAGCTTTTTTCCATTGCTTTTAAAGTTCAAGTCACAGAGACATCACTCAAACACTGGAACAATGAAGACAATGTATTGGCTCTAATCTGGAGGCCCTGGGCTGAGGGGGTCAGGCCATGACAGCAGCATGGCCTCTGACTCAGTTGCTGAGTTCACCTCCTTTAGATTTCTCTCCAAATCATGGCAAAGACATCTCCAGCACCTCTATGCTACGTGAACCCCAGCACCCGTTCTCCCAGGAGGAGACGCATTCTCTCCTGTGCAGTGTCCATATTAAACTCAAGTATATTGGATTTCTAAATTTATGCTCTTACTCCTGGACCGTGAAAGGGAAAAACTTATCATGGGTCTGAATCATGCCCGTCCTGTGTGAGTAAACTTGGATGCACTTGTTCGGGGGCAGGGTGGGGGGGTAATTTCCAAAAGAAACAGAGGGGGAAGGGATACTGGGCAAAATAAAACATTCGATGACATTTTAGGGGCAAAATAATTTTGTAAAATACTCTTTTCTGGCTGTCTCATTTGCCTGGAGAGTTCACTGACTCTCTAATCACTTTGTAAGTGTTGAGTGGCCTCAGCAAGAAAAATGCACTTCTTTCTATGGCTTATTCTAAAGCCCTGCAAACACTTTGGAAAATAATGATCTGAGGGACATTTTAAAAGGAAAGAAAGTTAATTGTATTAATTGTCTATTTGATTTATACTTAAATTTCTCTACATGATGCTTCTCTCTATCTCCTGTATTCACTTTCACCAAACGTATATGGGTTAATTCATATGTCTATACATATGTGTGTGTGTATACATATGTATTTCGTATGTGTATATGTGTACATAGATAGGTTAGTCTATATGGTGATTCATTTCATTTTTTTTTTAAACTTTATTTATTTGACAGAGAAAGACAGCAAGAGAGGGAACACAAGCAGGGGGAGTGGGAGAGGGAGAAGCAGGCTTCCCACGGAGCAGGGAGCCCGGTGCGGGGCTCGATCCCAGGACCCTGGGATCATGACCTGAGCCAAAGGTGGACACTTAATGACTGAGCCACCCAGGCGCCCCTGTGGTTCATTTCTTTAATACTGTCATATCATCACATTTGTCAGTTATTAAAATTTGTACTCAGAACTTAAAACTAATTGCCCTTGCAAAAGGAGCAAGACTATGCAATGGGAAAAAGACAATCTCTTAATACCCATTATCGGGCTAACCTATCCCCCCACCCCCTCCCCTCTAAAACCTTCAGTTTGTTTCTGAGTCCATAGTCTCTCATGGTTCATCTCCCCCTCCAATTCCCCCTCTTCATTTTTCCCTTCCTGCTATCTTCTTTTTTCAGTAATTTCTCTGACATGGGCCATGGAAACATTTTTCTAGATAGGTCTCCTGAGGCAAGGGAAATAAAAGCAAAAATAAACTATTGGGACTACAGCAAAATAAAAAAACACAAAACTGCACAGCGAAGAAAATAATCAATAAAACTAAAAGACAACCTACTGAATGGGAGAAGATATTTGCAAATGACATCTCTGATAAAGATTGGTATTCAAAATATATAAAGACCTGGGGAATATAGACTGGTTCACTGTAGAAAACAGTATGGAGTTTCCTCAAAAAGTTAAAAATAGAACTGCCCCTCAATCCGGCAATCTCACTACTGGGTATTTACCCAAAGAATACACAAACACGAATTCAAAGGGGTACATGCACCCCTATGTTTATTGCAGCATTATCTACAATAGCTAAGATATGGAAGCAGTCCAAGTGTCCATCGGCTGATGACATGGATAAAGAAGATGTGGTGTGTGTGTGTGTGTGTGTGTGTGTGTATAATGGAATATTACTCAGCCATAAAAAAAAAAAATGAAATCTTGCCATTTGCAATGACATGGATTGAGCTAGAGAATATGATGCTAAGTTAAATAAGTCAGAGAAAGACAAATACCATATGATTTCACTCATATGTAGAATTTAGGAAACAAAACAAATGAGCAAAGGACAAAAAAACAAACAGAGAGAGAGGCAAACCAAAGAACAGACTCTTAACTACAGAGAACACACTGATGGTCACGGGAGGGCAGGGGGATGGCAGGATAGGGAAAACAAGTGACGGGGATGAAGGAGAACACCTTGTGATGAGCACTGGGTGATGTATGAAAGTGTTGAATCACTAAATTGTACACCTGAAACTAATATAAACACTGTATGTTAACTATACAGAAATTAAAATAAAAAAAAACTTTAAAAAACCGTAATTGCCCTTGCTAGCAACTGGATTATTTTCCTTGTCTAAATTACATTCTAGCAGCTTGAGCACAACTCTAGAAACATCTCTCATAATGGAAGCAAAGGCTCAAACTAGTTCCTGATCACCGTCCACTCCCCTCCTGTCCTGCCATTTATGCAAAGACAGATTTGTATGGGTCCATGTGCAGAACTTTTGATTTCTCGTATTACTGCTATCCCCTTCAGCTCTCATCCTTTGGTTTTGTGAACCAACAGAGGCTCGTAAGACAACACGCAGTTGGCCTTTGGTCTTTCTCTCTACACAAGTCCTGCGCCACTGGATTCATTTGGAGTGCATAGCAGGACAAGTACAATATACTAAAGTCTGAAGAAATAAGCCCAAAGTAGTTCAGATAACTGAACATCTTCCCAGAGCAATGCCTGATCTTTTCAACACCAGACCCCAAATGAAGAGATAGATAACATTCCAAGACTGACGGGTCAGTGTCTTATCTGTGTGCAGAGAAAAACACAGACACTTCTAGTGCAGAAAGTACTTTCCAGATGTCCAATGGACATTCTAAGAATGCAATGGCATCATGAGGTTGTTGTCACAACTTTGAAAATCTTTGGCATTTTTGTACTCAGGAATATAAATGTGTGTGGGTATAAACACATGTGTATATATAAAAATTAATTTCCGTATGCATACATGTGCATGTTTATATGTGCACATGACAAGGGGTATAAATATGTCGTAGATCCCAAGCTGCTCATTCACTTTGGAGAATGCAGCAACAGACTGCAAACAAGTGACGTCCGTGTGATTGAGCGGCTCCCGGGGCTCCACGGGGTGGCTGCCTGGATGACAGTGGGCAGGGCCACCTGCATTCCGCCCTCTGTGTTCAGGTAGAAAAGATGACTTGCAAAGGGCCAAACTGAAAGAAGTGACTGTCAGAAGGATAGTGACTTTTGTCCTCATTCAGAGTGTGTGAGGGTTTTCACAGCTCCACCCGTTTCCTGTTTAATATGCAGTTTGGACATTTTGAGGAAGAAATTTAATTTCAAATCGTCTACATATGTTTAACGACAACCATCATGCTGTTTGAAAGCACATCACTCTGAGTGACATATGTCTTGTGCGCTACTTACGGTCGGCCCAGAGGGATTTCTTTTTTTCTGAAACAATTTTCTTTCAGCAGAACATGTTATACTGTTTCTGAGTAACTAGCAAAGTTATATACTATAGAAATTATATGCTACAGAAGCGGACGATATCACAATGTTTCGCCCTGCACATTTATGCAAAATTAATCGGACTGACTGATTTTTTTTCTATCCCTTTTATAGGATAAAAACCCAACATACAGAGAAGCATTTCTCCCAAGGTTTTCCCTTTCTGCAGGAGCTCCAAATAAGCTTTAAAATCATTATCTTAGCAACTTCAAATTCATATGTAAAGGCACACACATATGGTGTATCCTTATCCTATCCAAATCCCGTGTAACTTTCAGAGTAAAAACTCCCACCACTCTTCAAGCAAGAAGACCAAAAATAACTTGATGCCATTTATCATTTGTGTGAGTTCTCAATACCAGACACAATGCTTACCAGATGGAGGGAAGCTTCCACGAAATTCCACTCTGATGCGCATATGGTTGGGGTGTGAGGTTGAAGGAGAAGCACACAGAGGTCTTTGGCTGTCCCCGCCATTATGATAGGATTCACTCCACTGAGAGTCAGGGAAACTTGAAACTAAAAGAGAAGAAAACTCATGGATTCCCATGAACGGGAATCAGAGGTCAAATCCCTGCTGCAGGTTATCAGCCAAGTAGGCTACACATCATCTTCTTCCTGTATATTTATATGTTTTCTTTCTTTTTTTTTTTTTTAAGATTTTATGTATTTATTTGACACAGAGAGACACAGCGAGAGAGGGAACACAAGCAGGGGGAGTGGGAGAGGGAGAAGCAGGCTTCCCGCGGAGCAGGGAGCCCGATGCGGGACTCGATCCCAGGACCCTGGGACCATGACCTGAGCCAAAGGCAGACACTTAACGACTGAGCCACCCAGGTGCCCTATTTATATGTTTTCTACTTCCATCAATCAGTCCACAGGCATCTCATAGCTACTCTGCAAAAGGCACTGTGCTCGTCCATACAGGAGATGCCAGGAGAGGTGGAAGAAATCCTGTTCTCATGGAATTTATGAGCTAGCTATGAAGATACAGGTACAGTCCGAGTGCTGTGTCAGCGTTTATAAACCTCCGCACCAGCCGCTCTTGCTGCCAAACACGCACACGGAATACTTACAGGATAGTCAGTTACCAGCTGGTGTAATTATAAATACGAAATAAATGATGTAGATATTTAGTTAAATTATTTCAGAGAGTAATATCCAAATTAATTAATGTAAGAAGTCAGACATGACCAAGCTTCATGGGACAGATGCGTGGGATGGATGGAAATGTGAAAATCCCTCTCAAGATTCTGCTGTCCCCTGGCCATCCTTATCAACAGCATTCACCACGGGTATTTATATCTCTAGAGCACTCTGTTAAGCATGATTCTGGAATGGTTTGTTTCAGGAAATAAGAATGGTTGGTTTTTTGTTCTGGCAACTGGTCAGTTTGAGTATGGATGACTGTGTTTTTCTGTGTGACCCTATGCAACCTGATTATTTAAGGAAAGAAGGCTGAGCAAAGACAGATGGGCTGCAGAATCCTAGCTCTTAAAGCTTTGCAAGGGCAAGTGTGAACAAGAAGAAATATAGATATATATCTTTCTGTCCTTGGTTCCTGACACACAACTCCTAAAACTCTTGTGATTCCCCAACTATTGGGGGAGATAGAAGCATCTGACCCAGAGCTCCTAAATCTCTTGGAATTTCCTGGGTGACAGAAGTTTCTTTTGTTTTCATGAGGCAACACTTGGTGGCCCCTTGGATGGGGGTGGGTCACCAGAAAGTCCAAGCCATGATTAGAAGCCTGGAAATTTCATCCGTATCGCCATCCTCTGGAGACGGGAGAAGGGGCTAGAGATTGAGTCAATAATTGAGCATACCTACATGATGAAGCCTCCATAAACATCCCTAAGCCATCGGGTTTGGAGAGCTTCAGGCTGCTAAACACGTCCTCATATGGGAGGATGATGCACACCAACCCCACAGAGACAGAGGCTCCTGCGCTCAGGACCCTTCCGGAGCTCACCCCATGT
Source organism: Mirounga angustirostris (assembly GCF_029215605.1). Taxonomy (NCBI): domain Eukaryota; kingdom Metazoa; phylum Chordata; class Mammalia; order Carnivora; family Phocidae; genus Mirounga; species Mirounga angustirostris. The sequence goes on from NW_026991713.1 coordinate 135,138,609, forward strand.
ACCTCCTCATCTGGCTGTTCATCAGTATCCTTCATTGTATCCTTTGTAATAACCAGTAAATGTAAGTAAATGGTTTCCTTGAGTTTTGTGAGCATTTAGAGCAAATTGTTGAGCCTGAAGAGGGGGTGTGTTGCCAACTCAGACATAAGTGTGGGGATCCCCCAGGATGGAGGGATTCTCTACTTGAGAATGGCCATCTGAGATGGAGGCAATGTTATGGGTTGGGCCCTTTAACCTATGTGCCCTATGCTAACGTTGGGCGCTTAGTGGCAGATTTGAATGAAATTGTAGGACAGTCAGCTGGTGTCTGCAGAGCATTGGAAAACTGCTTGGTGTGGAAAACCCATGCATTTGGTGTCAGAAGTAGAGAAAGTGAATTTTGCAATGTTCAGTAAATATAGAACTGTCCAGCAACGTTTATCAGAGTCCCTAAGAGGAGCTGCTGTGGGAGGTTCCCCGGTGGCCTTGCCTGGCTCCCAGGGTCTGTGGGACCCAATCCTCACCACACCCCTCTCCCCACTTCCTCTGCGCCCCCCTCCTCCATCCCGGACTCTGCCCTTCTTTCCACCCTTCAAAAACAATCCAGCCTCAGGGCCTTTGCACTGCAGCCTCCTCTGCCTGGACTCCTGTTTGCCAGGTATCCTCAGTGCTCACTCCTCACTTCCCTCAGGCTTGGCTGAGACATGACCTCCCTAGAGAATGCTCGTTCTGCCTTCCTCTCGAAAACGGCAAACGGCTCCCTTGACTTCCCCCTTCAGTTGCAATTATTGAAACCTGCGACTGTGTATTTTATCTCTATTATCTATATGTTTATCCTTCCTTCATCCCCTCCCCTTCCTACATGCACGAAGCCTTTGTAGTCAGACATTCAATGTTTCTACTGCTCTTTCTGCAGCACCTTGCACGTCACCTGGCATGTAATGGGCTCTCGGAAACATCTGTTGAATGAGTGAACTCCAGGCAAGTAGGAATCACAAAACTGATCCACTGTGTGCTGTGTATTTTTCTGAAGCATTTTTAAATGCTCAGAACCAGCCTAGGCAAACAGTGCTCTTGCCATTTGCTTTTCTCATGGGGGAGACACTTAATTGAAATCTGTGATAAATACAGCAAATCCACCCCTTTGAGGACTTCAACTGGTTTATTCTTTTTTTTTTTATTATTCTTATGTTAATCCCCATACATTACATCATTAGTTTTAGATGAAGTGTTCCATGATTCATTGTTTGTGCGTAACACCCAGTGCTCCATGCAGAATGTGCCCTCCTCAATACCCACCACCAGGCTAACCCATCCTCCCACCCCCCTCCCCTCTAGAACCCTGTTTGTTTTTCAGAGTCCGTTGTCTCTCATGGTTCGTCTACCCCTCCGACTTCCCCCACTTCATTCTTCCCCTCCCGCTACCTTCTTCTTCTTCTTTTTTTTTCTTAACATATATTGCATTGTTCGCCTCAGAGGTACAGATCTGAGATTCAACAGTCTTGCACAATTCACAGCGCTTACCAGAGCACATACCCTCCCCAGTGTCTATCACCCAGTCACCCCATCCCTCCCACCCCACCCCCCACTCCAACAACACTCAGTTTGTTTCCTGCGATTAAGAATTCCTCATATCAGTGAGATCATATGGTACATGTCTTTCTCTGTTTGACTTATTTCACTCAACATAATACCCTCCAGTTCCATCCACGTCGTTGCAAATGGCAAGATCTCATTCCTTTTGATGGCTGCATAATATTCCATTGTATATATATACCACTTCTTCTTTATCCATTCATCTGTCGATGGACATCTTGGCTCTTTCCACATCAACTGGTTTATTCTGTGTGTACATTGTTCTCGGTGAGGCTACAGTGAATTCAGCCATGTATCTGAAAGGACATTAAGTGATACTCTGTAACACAGGGCATGTTGCTATTATTGTTAAATCCATGGAGATGGCTTTTAAGCTGGATTGATCTACTCTTTATATGAAATATCGCTGCTGTTTTTTAAATACTCCCCCCTCTCTTCTCCTGTTCTGGTTTTCCTCCGAATTTCTAAGTCTGTCTGCATGTTTTGCCATTTGGGGTCCTTCCCTCCAGTGGTCTTGACCTTTAGAGGTTATCCTTCCATTGAAAAATCACTTGATATGGAGTTCTGTGAAATATTTCTCAGTGCACTGTAAATAGTGACAGGTGGCTTTGATTCCCAATTCCTGCTCTTTTGTTTTCCTACATTTTTTTTGGAACTGTAAAAAAATCTAGCACATCTCGATGTGTTATTGCTTACATTAAAAGAACATAAAATGTCTTTATGGAATGCCAGGAAATCCTAAAATTAAAATTAGATTATTGTATTCATGTTTTTGTTCATTTGCCCAACAGATACTCTCTGTGTCTCTGACATGAGTCATGCTCTACGGTAAGTGCTGGTGCTTTGAGATGGATGCAGGCAGTCCCTATTATAAAGCAGACCATTGTCTGAATGTGGGTGGTACTCTGTCCTCATTTTCCTCTTTACTGGACTGATGCAGGCACAGTAGTCCCAGAGACAAACTAGTCATTGAGTCTGCCTTCTTCCCTCTTCTTGAGAACCCCTCAACCAAATCATTCTGGCATGTTGCCTCCCTGTAACTTTACATTTTGTCTCCCCACCCCACCCCGCTCATTATTGATCCACTTTCCTGAAAAGTTCCCCAGAACCTTCCTTCCAGCCAACTGTGAAGGTTGAGAAGCAATCCGATAACTCATCCATGTAGTACTGGTCTTTTTGTGAACCAAATAATTATTTTCTTATTGAAAACCCGAGATAAATGGAGGGTATTGTGTTCCTAATGGTTAATCTTAAAGACACTGTCTATCCACACCCACCTTATATCTTATCCACAATGCTGTTTTCTCCTTTCTTCAAAGCATCATAGAAAAGTCTCTCCTCAGTTTCCACGAGGCAAAAAGATTACCGAGAGTGCTCTGAAGTGCAATCGTAGTAAACAAAAATATAAGACTACATAAGTGGTTTCCTTGCTAAGGCAAATCCACATGGGATAAAGAAGAGATTAAAGCTTTCAAAAAGAATATTCATGGCTTCTTATTTTCAAAAAGGGAGCTGAATAAGAAACCTACCCTATCGGTGAGACTCTTACTATTGAGTAGAATAAGCAGGCAATGGTTGGAGGATGGGATGGAAACACCACAAAGTCCCACGGTGCTTCCCCTTTGTCACTCCCCCCAGCGGAGCCTGAACATTCATTCCTCTATCTCAGTGATGCACCAGGGAGGCATGACATGTTGATGTAAGCAGCCCTTCACACTTCAGTGTGAATTGGAGCCAAGTAAAATTTTTAACAAAGGAAAAGCTAAACACAAGGGCACACAGGTGATTGGAGGGAAGGATGCTCCCTCATGATAATGGAGCTAAGAATACAACAATAAAGATCACTGAAGAAGAAGATCACTCAGAAAAGTTGCTTCAGACTCGTTTGAGCAACAACTCAGTGAATATATTAATGGTGAACCGTGTATGTGAATGCTCACTCAGACAGGAGCTAAGATGACCCACATGGACGTGCTTGTCCTGCATTTTCTGAGTGATGAAGTCATTCCCCTTCTGTTGTCAAGATATTAGTGCTTATGTTCAAAATGGGCTAATGCCCATCAGGCCATTGTAATGCATTAGCCCAGTGATGATTACAGCCTTAACACAGACGCTATACATTTTAGCATACATTATTCAGCTAAAGTGAATTTTAATCCTCATGCATCCTGACTGTGATCTGATAAAAATTTAATGGCACATTAGAGTAGATGCTTTAGATTTATTCCTACAAATATCAAAGCAAGCCTTGGTTGAACGAGTCTGTCAATTAACTTTTGGGGACTTGAAAGGCTTCCTTCCGTTCTTTATATTATGGTTCCGGTATTTTCGTGTGTTTATAAGAGAAAAGCAGTTTCCATTGGAACTTGTTACATGTGTTTGCTTGCTGTTGGCTTTAAAAATGTTTTTACTTACATTCACACAGGGTACAGACAGACAAATGTGAGGCTGTTGAACTGTAATTCGCATGAACTGTTCTCATGTTGGGCTCCTACTAGCGCCCCATCTCACTCACCCCTGTTTAGGTGAATATAAAACCAGCTCAAAGGCTTTAGACTCAGAAATTGTCTTTCATGCATCAGTCCAAACTTATTTCATGACCCCATGATTGTTCTTACAACCTTCCTTCCCTAAAACAAATATTTTAAGAGCTTTCTGAAATCTTTATTACAATCATGACCATGACTTAGATAACTAAGATAATGAACCCACCCCTAAACGCTGCCTGCCACTCAACGAGTCTAATCCTCTAATCCGTAGCATCTGCCTCCCTGGAACCTGCCCCCAGCTTGCCGTGGGGGGCACTGGGAGAAGCCGCAGCTCAGCTGGCCGTTAGGTGTTGGTTTTGGTTGGGGTCATATGCCAACAGGCTTTCAGTGACGTGCGGCACCACCAGGCAGGAAGGCAGTGTGCAGAGATACAGAAGAACAATATATATGGCATTTTAGGCTTTATTCTCTTCATAATATGGCATATTAGGCCAAGGTGGCTTAGGAAACATTATTTCACCAGGTAAAATTGGAAGCACTTGGAAACATCCTTGTCATATGTGTAGGCTTAGAATCAATTTGTCAGATCTAAAAAAAATTAGAGACAGAATCAATTATGCTGATGCTTATTTCCCATAATTAACCCATCATTAAAAAAAATAGGTAAGGCAGATCTTTCTCGCCTGGATTAGCCATATGTTTACCATGGTTTGCCATTTCTCTTTGTACTCATAATATTCCTAATACCCTTCCTCTAAAATATACTGTATTGGGTTTTTTTTTTTTTATTCTGGACATGAACTACAGAAAGAAATAATATCATATACATCTCTGTACTTCTGCAAAACTTCCATCTCCTTAGTCAATGTTCACTATTTCCTAGCTTATCATTTTTGTTATTTTTGCATGCATATTTTTATCATGTTTCCTGACAGAAGGGTCAGTGTTGGATTCAGTTGGGATCCTTCTATCACAAAGAGCATAGCATATAGTCAATAAAACTATGTGCTAAGCTCTGAATAAATTAATGAATATAAAATTGAAATTGTAAGCTTAATTGTGACATTCTTCAATTGTCTTGCTGTTGTGCCCAGACATAAAGAACTCATCAGAAGATGCAAAGTATGGCAGGTCCTGAGACACTAGCTCGGAAACTCTCCTTTTCTGAGGGTATTTCCCCCTGGAAAAGGTACAGCATCTGCATCATCCACATGTAACACTTAGAGGCAAAATCCAAGTCGCCAGAGACAAACTTAATTATCTCTTTGTTAATTGTGACATGTGGTGACGATATACATCCTGATCCTGATATTTTTGTGAAATTAATTCAAGTGACTTACGAGCCTTTCAGCAAAACCCAAAGGAGAGAGAGGGAATTAGATTTCTAAAGGAAAATCATATAAAACAAAAACAGTTTAGAAATAGTTAACAACATATATTGAACTATCTCTTTAAAAATCAAACTTGAAAAAAAAACTTCTTACTTTCTTTTTTTTTTTTTTAGTTCAGATATTTTAGGGGAGAAAAAGTTCCATAAATTAGCTGAAAATTCACATGATGTTTTGCGATGCCTTTCATCTCATCGTAAAAATATTCAAGGGAGCCGATGTAGCTTAAGCTATTTCTTCTTTTTCAAAGGGACAGTCTTTTTTGCTAAAGGTCAGTGAAAAGCACTGTACCTGATTTCTCTGCCAGCCCCTAGCATGCCCTCAAGGCAAAATTAGCGATGCGATGCATGGCAGCACTGGGAATGGGGGTGGTAGGGACCAGAGGGGTGGGGAAGGACCAGAAGGATTTCACACTTACTGAGAACATGTTTTCTCAGTCTTGTCGGTAAGTGCTTGGGGGTGTTCTCACTAACTGGGTCCTTCCGACAGCTGGGAGACAGGTTTTCCTATCCTTTGCTTTCAGATGGGGACACGAGCCTGAGAACCCTGACTCGCCCCAGGACACAGGACCCCTTCACTGGGACCCAACCTCCTGATCCCAAGGCTTTGAGTGTCTTCAGTCTCTCAGCTGCTTGTCCTATGTGGAAAGATGTGGCAAAATAATTTACATGGAGCTAAATGACTGCAGCCATGCTGTTTTTCCTGGCCTAACTTTTACGCCAAGGAATAAACTTCTGATGATCACATTTGTGTCAGGACTTTCCCCAGAATCGGTGATTTCATACTCCACTAGCAGCGACCTGGTTTTAACTGTTCATTGGCTGTCAGGCTCTGTAGGCAGAAAATATTAAAAAAGGTAAAGATTTGAAAATTGAAAAAAATAAGAAAACAGCCTCTCCACACCAAACCTTTACAGGCTTAATCATCATTTCCTACTCTCAACTCTTCTTACCAATTCTCCCCCCATATGTCTTTTCCTAGGTTAGGTCTTTAATATCCGCTGATAAGTGAAATATGTAGATCAGTAATTTTATTGCCCAGAGCCACGTGATTCTCTTGTGATAAGTTAAAGTATGAAATTCCATTACATTTCACTTTTACCCCTCTTTCTTTCCCAATCCCACCACTTTGTGTTTGGATTTTTGCAAAACAACATGAAATTAGCCGATAAACAAAATGCTAATTCTGTTTGTGATAAAGCCATTTTAATTCCAGGTGATAAAACAAAATATCAGCCATTAAAATATTTCATAGTTGCTAGGGCTTGGGGTGAGTATCTACATTAATGAATGATCTTCAACAAGGAAAGTGGACTTGGAAAGATAAGGAATTGGAATTTCATGGTTACTAGAATTTACATATATAGATAGGATAGATCAAGTAGCCTAACCAGAAAGAAAGTTCCAGGCATTCCGTTTTGGGGAGGGGGTATTAAATATGATTCAGACTTTCTATTGATTTCTTCTCCTTACTGAGGGGAGGGGAAGAGAATACCAGAATTCAAAAGTATAATCCATCAATAGTTTCACTCTATTTATCTTTTAGTTCTAGAATATGAGAAATAATAAAAAAAAATCAGACTTGTGACTTTCACATGACACAATGAGCTTAAGGAAGAGGAGATAAATAAAACAGAGCTGGTCTTCATCTGTGGCAGTCCAGCAGGAAATCATTACAAATGGTGATGACAACTCAGTTTGGTTTCCTTGTCCAAGCAAAGGCATGGCTCTGGGAACCTTCCGCTCCCATGTGGACTCTGCCAGGAGTCAAACGAGACCATGAGGAAGCATCTTTGTTTCTTTTGTACCTTCAGGTTACTTCATCTGTAAACACTGAGCATCTGTCTCCCATCAAAGTAATTCTGATTTTACCTTACTTAACAGTGGAAATGATGCTGGAGTTGCACTGCGTTGTATATAAGCTCTTAAATATTATTTTTGCAAGTTGCTACAACATCAGTATTATAATTACGTTGAGATGAATGGAGAATCTAAACATGTGGTGGCTTTTTGTTATTGAGGAGGGGTTTTGATGTGAAGGGCCTTTGGATTGTTTTTTCCACGTTTGCTCTATTCACCTGACTGAAGAAAAACGTGCATCAGACACTTAGAGGAGTCCGAGGAACTTCTCAGAGCACTGCTAATCTCAGGTGTTACAGAACTCCAGATTGGTTTCTGATTTATTAATTTTAACTGTTCCTTGGACCTATAATTAACTTCTCACCAGCCCGATATTTTCCTCATTCAATAAACACAAAGGAATGATTACAGAGCCTCTTACAGGCAACAGTATCCATTCAAACTGGCTCTAAACAAGGATTCAGAAGAAGGTTGAATCATTTCCACATACATGGGTGATCAAATCTATTGTAAACTATAAAACTATAGAAGCTGCTGGTGAGGAGCGCCTGGGTGGCTCAGTCGTTAAGCATCTGCCTTCGGCTCAGGTCATGATCCCAGGGTCCTGGGATCGAGTCCCGAATCGCATCGGGCTCCCTGCTCAGCAGGAAGCCTGCTTCTCCCTCTCCCACTCCCCCTGCTTGTGTTCCCTCTCTCGCTGTGTCTCTCTCTGTCAAATAAATAAATAAAAATCTTAAAAAAAAAAAAAAAGAAGCTGCAGGCGATGTGTTTTCCTATCACCATGACGTTTTAAAGTTTTTATTTGTTTATTTTTATTAGAGAGGTAGTTTCTTTGAGTCCTAAAGAGACTTAGGGTAATTCCTGACATATGGAAGGGTAGACACCTTCTTCTTCAAATAATTCTGAGTTCTTTTTACTCTTTTAGAATCATTTTTGGAGGCATGTGTGTAATTCTCTGAAATCCATTTAAGAATTTTGATTAGAACTTCAAAAACAATGTATCTATTTGTCTTCTCTTTTTTCCTTCATTATATATATATAAAATATATACATGTAAAATATGTATATATTAAATCTATATACATATACATATATTTATATTATAAAAATATATACATATATACTTTTTCCTTTCTATCATCTATCTATCTATCTATCTATCTATCTATCTATCTATCTATCTGACTGTGTGTCTTACAGCTAATTCCCAATGTGATGGTCTTTGGGGATGGAGCCTTTGGGAGGTAATTGGGTTTGGATGAGGATGAAGGTGGAGCCCCATGGTGGGATTGGTGGCCTTATAAGGGGATGAAGGGACCACAGCTGTCTGCCTCTCTCTCTCCACCACATGAGGACAGAGCAAGTTGGTATCTCTCTGCAAACCAGGAAGAGGTCCCTCCCCAGGAACCCAATTAGCTGGCCCTTTGATCTTGGACTTTCCAGCCTCCAGAACTGTGAGGAATGATTGCTGTCGAAGCTACCTAGTTCCTGATTCTGGTAGAGCTGAATTATTTTTTTAAAGATAAAATTTATTCATTTGAGAGAGAAACAGAGAGAGAGAGGGAGAAGAGGAAGAGGCAGAGGGAGAGGGAGAAGCAGACTCCCTGCTGAGCTGGGAGCCCGACATGGGGTTTGATCCCAGGACCTGGAGATCATGACCTGAGCTGAAGGAAGACGCCCAACCATCTGAGCCACCCAGGTGCCCCTGGGCAGATTATTTTTAAAAACTTATTTATAGGTACTTTAGAGTTTTGGGGGTAGCTATTATGAAATATTTGTTCATATTATTAGATTATTATTACATTACAATTGATTTTTTGTTGGTGTGTAGTAATATTGTTTGAGTTCTGATCTTGTAGCAAAAAGCTTCTTGAATATTCCTTTTTGCTTTAATTGCTCATCTATTCTCTTAAACGTTCAATGAAGATGATCTTCTAAATCAATGGCAATAATAGTTTTATTTCTTCTTGGATTAGCTATTTCATGGAATGACACTCTGTTTGCACTCGCATTAATGCAGGCCATTCTTTAAATTAGTCCCAGAATGTATTCGTTTCCTGAGGTGACTATAACAAAGTACCACAAACTGGGTAGATTAAAAGAGAAATTTATTCTCTCACAGTTCAGGAGGGCAGAAGTCTGAAATCAAGGTGTTGGCAGAGCCCTTCTAACCCCCAAAGGTTGTAAGGAAGAATGGTTCCTTGCCTCTTTGCTTTCTGTTGGTTGTTGATAATCTCAGTTTATGGTCCTATAACTCCAATCTCTGCCTCTGGCTTCACATGGCTTTAGTCCCCATGCATGTCCATGTTCAGAGTTCCTCTTTCCTGTAAGGACACTTGGATCAGGGACTGCTCTAATCCAGTGTGACCTCATGTTAACTTCACCACACCTGCAAAGACCTTGTTTCCAAATAAGGTCATATTCACAGGTTCCAGGGGGACATAAAATTTTTTTGAGGTGGGGATACTGTTCAAGCCAGTAGAATCCACTCCCTGGTATCCCAAAATTCATGTTCTCTCATGTACAAAATACATTCACCCCATCTCAACATCTTCCAAAATCTTAAGCCATTCCAGCATTAACCCTAAATCCAAACCTCATTTAAATATTACTCACTGGAAAAAGTTCCATATCTCATTATCCAAATTATCTAAACCAGGTATGGGTAAGACTCTTGGTCAAATCCATTCTGGGCCAAAATTTCTTTCCATCCACAGAACAGTGAAACCAGAAAACAAGTTATTTGCTTCCAAAGTACAATGGTTTGACAGGCATAGGATAGACATTTCCATTCCAAATGGGATAAATGGAAGGAGTAAGGGTGAAGGGGGAGGGTACTGGTCTAGAGACAGTTCTCAACCCCTCCAGGCAAGTTGCAGTAGGTTACAAGGCTAAGAATCATCCTCTGTGGTTTGATGCTTTGTCCTTGGGGCTCTCCAGGAGGACAGCTCTGCCTTGTCTGGCCTCTGGGTCCACAGCCCTGCCCTGGGAAGTCATTCCACGGATGTCAAAGAGATCGAGACCTTTAAATGTGAGCATCCTGCACAGTTCTTTCTTGGACAACCTGCCCGAGAAGGTCGATTGGATCCATGAGTCATACATGTAGTCTCTTTAACAAATGGTTTTCCAGTCACACCCTTGGCCCTGTTTAGAGAGCACGCTCTCTGGAAAGACAGAATTTTCCAAATCATCAAGTGCTGGTTCTTTTCCATGTAACATTCATTGCTCAATTTCTCCCCCCGCCTTTTTTTACTACAAAGAGCAAGGAGAAACGAGGTCACATCTTCCAGTTTCCCTCGGAAATCTCAGCTAAATATCCAAGTTCATTGATTATAAGTTGCACTTTCCACCCAGTGGCAGAGCACAATGTGGCCAGGTTTTTGCTGCTTTGTGACAAGGTAGCCTTTCTTCCAGGGTCCGAAAACATGCTCCCTGTTTCCATCAAAGGCCCCGGTTTGGGTTCAGGTTCCCTGTTGTTTCTCTCATGTGCTGAGTTGTTTCCTGTGTTGTAATTTTTTTAAGTTCATCTTCATTTGCCTTTGTTGTTCAATGTGCCCTGTGTTGTGGGACATTTGTACAACTTTTATATCTGTTTCATGTTTTATTTAATTATATTTCATTATAGTTCCCATTGTTTGCTGATTGTATGCAACAATACAATTGATTTCTGATCTTTTTGAATTAATATTTGGGGTTTCAGTAGTTGTTTTGTAGATTTCCGAGGCTACTTTGTGTAAATAACGGTGTCATTTTCTCCGTGATGGTTTGAATCTCTGCCTGGTGCAAGTCACGAGTATCACGCTGTCTTTGTCTCCTTTTATCTGAGATTGTCTTTATTTTACCTTCGTGTTTGAAGAATGTGTTTGTTGGATGCAGAGTGGTGGCTTGGCAGTTTATCATGTTGTGCGACTGTCTTCTGACCTCCAAAATTTCTTAAGAAATTTCTTAAGAAATCAGAAAATATTTGAATCAATTTTTTTTTTGCATATGGGTAATATATCATCGTCCTCTGGCTTTTAAAACATTTTTTTCCTTTGGTTTTCTGTATTTTGACTATGATATGCTAACTCATTTTATGCACACCCACTCTTGGGATTCACTGAATGTCTTGATTCTGTAAATGAGATCTTTCAGCAAATTGAGAATTTTTCAGTCATTCTTTTCAGTGATGTTTTTATGTCCCATTTTCTCTGTCCTCTGCCTGTGGGACCTCAGTTACATGTATGTTGGGAATTCAGATATTGTTCACTTTGGTTTTCAAACATCTTTCTTTGTTCTTCAGATGGAAAAGTCTATTGATCTGTTTCCAAGTTTACTGGCTCCCTCCCTTGTTAACTCCATCCTGCTATGAAGCCCAATCAGTGCAAATTTATTTCATAGATTGAGTTTTTCACTCTTGAAGTTGGGACTTTTTAAGTTTCTAGTTTTCTGATGAAACTTCTTATAGTTTTATTTATTGAGAGCATATTTTCTTTCATGCCACTGAGAATAGGTAAGATAGATAAAATAAAATACTGTCTGCTTATTCCAATATATGTGTATTTGGGAATTGGTTTCCATTGATTGTCTTTTCTCTCGAGAATGGGTTAGGTTGTCCTTTTTTCACCTGTTGGCTGAATTTGTATTGTTTCCTGAATATTCTACTCTGAATTCTATTGTATTCCTAAATAAAGTGCTGATTTTCTAAATTACAGCAGACAATTAATTATCTTGGACTCATAAACATTGCCTCTTTGGTGTAGCTCAAAATTCATTTCAAAATGCTGTGTGTTTGCCCAGTGTATGCCTGGTTCAAAATCGGCCAGTCAGGTGGCCAAATTTCTTACACAGGATTTGATGCTTCATCTCTCTGGCTCTGTTCTTTTTGGGATTTCTTCCTCACTTTGTAGTGGCAATGATTATTCCAAACTCTGTCATGTGGTTCTGAAAGCCAGAACGATATGGATTTTCCACCAATGTTTTACCCTGTCAGGGCTGAGTCCAGCCTGACTCTCAGGCTTAAGTCATTAAAAAAAACCCAGGAAGATCACCCCGGGCCATTCTTTCTTCCGAACTGATTCTCTGCTATAATCGTCCTGCTTTTGTTCACTCGGTGCTACCTCCAGGCAGTTTTTTAAAAATTTATCCAAGTTTATGGCTGTTATTTGTGGGAAAATTGGTCTGGCAGGAGCTTCCTTGGCCATGCCTGAAGTGGAACCCATAAAAGGTGATTTTGATTTTGCATTTTCTTTGGCTGGAGCCACCAATTATTTCATCAAGCCAAAATACATTTTCTCTTAATTTACCAGCTTGGGGGTTCCACGACCCTTTGATAATATTACTTTGGACTCTATAGCTGTGTGAAGGTCGGACAAGGATTTAATTTCTTACAAAAAGTATCCCTCCCACCCAAATCAGAGTCCCATACAGATGTCTAGTTCCCTTGTAGTATGTCTGGCCCTGTTTGGGGCATGTTTCTATTTCTGGAACTCTTACTATGAACAACATTCCTTCAAGAGTCTCGACATTGGACAATCTATTTGAAGTTCCCAATCTTGTATATGTTATGACAATGAACTATGTTCATTTAATACCCACCTCCTGTGGGTATTAACACCAAACACTATGCACACTTCTTTTTATACCTGGGAAATTATCATCCACCTAGGAGATTTTCACAACCTTTAATGGACTGAAATAAATAGGAAAGTGTAGAAATCGTTATCAAGGTAACCACCTTACATAAGAGACTCCTTGATCAACGAGCAGGAAAGTTGGCCCCTGCTTGATGAAGCCACTTGGAATGTGATACGATGACTTATTTTCTGACTGTACCAGAGCAAAAAAGTTTCTAGATCCATTAGAGAGACAAGTCTTAATCACACAGAGTTTATAGATCTTGCTAAAAATAATGGACATATACAATGGCAGAATCACTACCCTATTCATAAGTGACTCTCTGAGACGAAAGAAAGAATGAGCCAGAATGGCTACCGAATGTGTATTATCACTATGTAGTTCATGAGAAAGTGGTAATAGTTCCTGTTGCATATTTTGATTTTGTGTAAAGAGGACTGAAATATAATTTTTATGTAATAATGAAAAACTTCTGAAAACATCAATTGATGTAAAATTGTTTGCAAAATCAAAATCTTTACCAGAAAGTATTGTAACATTAAAAAGAAAGTTCTTCGGAAACAATGACTCACGAAAGAGTGTCAAGTGCCATATGCTTAAATGCTGAATCATGCCAAGAAAATCTCAGTGGTTTGGAACATTATTTTTATTACTGGTCTAGTGATATTTTTGAAAATCCAAATATGTAATTAAAATGGCTGAAAGCAATACATTAAAATAATAAGTAGTTTAGGCTTTTATTGTACATAGGCTATATTCTGATAAAAAAAATTCCTATCTGTCATTTATTTTCCTAAAAACTCTAGGCAACACCAGTACTCATTTGCGATTCATGTTTTCCTAATAATATTACATTCTGTATCGAGTTACAGTTTGTGGCATTAAGAACAAAGATTTTGCCTCTGGCTGTTATCTAAAAAGGCAAATAGAAAAATATTATCTATATATTCTTATATAGAAAGAGAAATACAAGGAAAATTCCTTAAACTATTTTAATCTTCATGGAAGTTCAGATAATCAGGAGGTGTATTTATCATTATTATTATTTTCAAGACCAAAGCCCAATGAAAAAGAAAAGAAACAGATTGCCTTTGAAACCGGGTTCTATCCATTACTAGTTGTGTAACTGTGGGCCTCTTATTTAAGATCTCCATTTTATAATTTGTAAAATACAAGTCCTTTTTATTAACTTCTTCAAAAGATTGTTGGAGGGCGCCTGGGTGGCTCAGTTGGTTAAGCGACTGCCTCCGGCTCAGGTCATGATCCTGGAGTCCCTGGATCGAGTCCCGCATCGGGCTCCCTGCTCGGCAGGGAGTCTGCTTCTCCCTCTGACCCTCCCCCCTCTCATGTGCTCTCTGTCTCAAATAAATAAATAAAATCTTAAAAAAAAAAAGATTATTGGAGGTAGCAAATTATACAATATGTGTGAAAATGCTAGGCACGGTATTAGGATATGTTCACGGAGGCTCCAGAAATCAGAGTAGGTTTTTGGATTTTTTTTACCCCTTTCCCTATATTCACAAATACATTATATTTTCCAAAGCAAACCGTGGAATTTTATAATACATTTGATTCCACTTTAAATGGTTCTTAACCTCAATGTTGTTTGAATGGTGCAGTCTACTAAAATCAATCATATTAAAAAAACAAACAAAATACAAATTTGAAATCTCACAGTGAAATGCAATCACAAGAATTTCAAAGATGGAGGAATCTGTTGTGAGAAATGCTTAATCTAAGTCATTTTGGTGCAAGTGATATCCGGAAGTAGAAGAGAGTAGGCCACTTTTATGTGCCCAGTGAATCAATATCCAGGGGATAAACTGTGCATTTACTATTAAACACAAACTAGCCTCCTCTGCTTGTGATCAAGAGAGTAATGACAGTAACTGAGAAAAATGTAGCTTTCCCAACGCGAAGAACGGAGCTTCCTTCTGTAGTGTGTTTCCGGAAGGATGTCCATGCCACTGAGTCAAATTGAGGCCTTCACATTTTAAGGCACTTGGTTGCCTTGGATTCTGATAAATTCAAAATAAGGAAATTGTTTACCAATCTGAAGAGATAAGGCCACGGGATGTCAGCGTGGCTGTTGGAGTAAGGACTTCTGAAAATCCTCTACTCTATGAGAGCAACGAGAACCTTGGCAACAACAATCAGAATAGACCTGATTTTCAGAGCTCAGGAAATTAACCAAAGACAACAATCCGGGGAATGTATATTAAAAAACAACAACAACAACAACAACAACAAAAAACCCCCAAGCCAAACAAACAACAAACTGCCCAATCTTGGGAAGAACAGCAAGTTTTGTGGAGTTTTAACGTAACTTTCCCCATTTCCTCTTCTGCTCCCTCAGCTGTGTGGTAGCCTTGGAAACAACACACAATCTTGGGGAAAACCAGCAGCCTGGCAAACCACCGATGGCACAAACCCAATTCCCAGAGAACTGTCATTATTTTAACTGTCTGTGGTTTCCAGAAGATCCCACTCATCAGCCTTGTCTTTATCTGACCTGACTCCGAGTAAGCTTTTTGCAGGGTATTTGTTGGAATGGATCAGGCACCATTTTCATTTTCCCGGGGGCCCTAGGTGGTGGGTAATAGCACACCCAGCATGAGGCAAACCAGAAAGGTTAAAAGGGAAAGTTGGAGGAGAAGGTATCTTGAGGGGGATTTCTAAAAGCTCTGGCACATTCCTGGGAATCTTGAAGGTTGCATGCATGCATGCATGGAGCCCTGCTCATGCCCAGAGCTACCCCCATGCTCAGAGAAGACCTAAGTTCTCACGTCTGGCTGACCCTGAGACTCTGCTCGAGTAGAGAGTGAGGATGAGGCAGAATTTTCAAACACTTGGCTGAGTCTTGAGGGCATAGCTGAACACCAGCACGGAGCCCATCGGCAGAGACCGAGAGACTTACCGCTTCCAGGCATTTAAGGAGATTTCTCTCGAATCATTAGCTGACCATAAAGCTAACTAAACACAGACAAAGAATACAGACACTACAGATCTGGTTCTGGAAATTCATGAATAAGGAACAACAAACCCTGAGTGAGTATGGATCTGATTTCCAGTGTTGACATAATGTTGTTGAAAATTCCCATTTTCAATAAAAATTACTCTATGTGCAAAGGAATAAGTAGGTCTGACCTATATAAAGGAATAAAAGCAGTCAAAAGACACCATTCCCCAGGAAGCCCAGATATTGTGCTTTGAAGGCATAGGCGGCATTCACGAAAGTATTGTGCATGCTTGGATGATGCCCCCCCACCCCCAAATCCGCACCCATCAAGAACTTCAGAATGTGAGCTTACTTGAAAATGGAGTTTTCACAGATAGAACTACCTAAGTTACTATGAGGTCATACTGGGTTTGGGTGGGACATACGGGTATTTGTAGGCCTCTGTTTAACACCAACAGGATACACATTTTTCTAAAGAGCAGATGGAAACTTCTCCAGGATAGATCATAGGATAAGTTGTAAAATGAGACCCTGTTTAACAAGTTAAAAGTACTGAAATCATGAGATATCAGCTCTGATTGCAGTGGAATGGAATTAGAAATCAGCAACAGAAGAAAAATGAGGAAATTCACAAATATTGTAGAATGTCTAGAAAAGGCAAATCCACAGAGATGGGTGTTTCCAGGGGCTGGCGGTTAGAGGGAGAAAGGGGAGTTGCTGCTTGTGAGTATGGGATTTCTGTTCTCTGATGTGAGAATATTTGGGACATGTATCGTGGTGATGAATATACAACTTTGTGGATCGTATACTGAAAACCACTGAAGTGTACATTTTAAAAATTGGAATTTCATGGTATATTTTAATCTCATTTTTAAAAATGTATGAGAAAAAAAGGCATGACCATGAGACAGAGAACAGACCTTATGACACACATGCATTATATATATATATTTAACAAGCGCACTGGTGGCTAGAAATGGACTAGACCCAGGAACTGTTTTCACAGAAGCTGTGCAAGCTCATTTCCTGCATTTCAAGCAACCTTGATTTTGTAACAAAACCCACAACAGCATTCATCATATAATTGTTTGTTTAAAATATACTGATTCAGTGAAACCAGTGAGTCTTTAATGCCCACTCATTTATGTGGTAGTCATGAAATCTCACCCAAAGACTTCCCAGGCTTAATCATAACAGGATTTGACATATTTGGGAATTCTTTACATAGTGTTCACATCACCTCATTTCATCCTTGCAACAACCCTTTCGGTCAGACTCAGCACTTTTATTCTCATTTTATGTATGAGGAAACCAAAGAACAAAAGACTTTAAGGGTCATATTCATGATATCATAATAAATCATTGATGGAGGTGGTAGCCGGCTGCTAATCCCCACTCTTAAATTACTTCCAAAACGCACAGAAGGGAGAACTCAAGCTAAGAAAAGTGTCTATTAATTTAAATGCTTGGTGAGAACATTTCTCCTACTGGCTTACAAAAATCATGCCAATAGGTAGTTTCACTGTAGTGAATGAAATGTTCCCTCAGCTTTATTTCAGTGCCATCCTTCTCTGAATGGCTTGAAGAACCTTTGGTACCTATCAGGTTACACGGTGACACAGACCCTTCAGAATCGCCGTGTTACTTTTTAAACAGACATTTTCATTCTGGCGAGTTCGCAGATTAAAATCCGTTAACATGCAGGACATTGAGCTCTGTTTGTAGACTATACCAAAGACACATGGGGAAGTCATTATGAATAAAAATAGTTTTATTCCTTCACAGAGGCGTTCAAAAATCAACCAGGAGGCTGCAGTTGAAACCTGGCCCAGGGAGGGGACACTCTGTCTTGCAGTGACAGGTATGAGTATTGACTGGGGAAATCTGTGAAAGCTCAGAGCCCTGTCTACGCTGGCCTTCCAGTAGTTTCTATAATTGGGGCTTCTTCTGTGCCACCGGAATCTCTGAATGGACCCAGCGTCTCCTGGAGGGCTCCTGTGACTGGATCGACGGACATCATCACCCAGGGAGCTTCGTGGCGGGGAGGGCCCGAAACCCAGCTGCACCCTGAGTCAGAGGTGGGGAATCCCTGGACATGTGTTCCTGTGACTCACCACTGTGATCTGCAAACAGCCACTGGTTGAGATGTTTACTCAGCACGGTTACTTTGCCCCTGCCACTCGGGATGAATTTTGATTTGGACTAACACAAAACACAAGTGAGAACAAAGTGTGACAAGGCACTTGCCCTCTCCCTAGAAAGTCAGGATTGTTGGAGAGTCCTGTGTGAGCTTCCCTAAGCCGGTCTGGACACTTGTGTTTACCGGGAACCTGGAACTCTAGGAAACTCAGGCAGGACTGATCAATGGGAAGGAGGGGGAAATAAATATGCCTCCTGTCCTAACCCCAGCGCAGCCTCCCCCACTATCAACACCCCCCACCCGATGGTACATTTGTTACCGAGGATGAACACACTGACACTTCATCATCACCCTGACTCCATAGTTGACCTTCGGGTCACTCTTGGTGCTGTGCATTTTAGAGGTTTGGGCGGATGCATAATGACGCGTATCTACCATCATGGTATCATATGGGGGGAGTTTTACTGCCCAAATCCTCTGTGCTCTGCCTGTTCATCCTTCCCTCCCCCAAGCCCTGGAAACCGCTTATGCTTTCACTGTCTCCATAGTGTTGCCTTTTCCAGAATGTCAGAGAGTTGGACCATACATGTGTAGTCTCTTCAGACTGGCTTCTCAGGTTATCCTTCAGAAGTTTTTGATTAGTAATCCTCATGTGTGACACATTAAGGAAATATTGCCATGAAAATATAATTAGAGACTTGCCTTAATTTAGCACTTTATTATTGTAAAAATAATACATTTTAAAAAATTTATTAAAATAATATTATTTATTATTGTAAAAAGTACATTGTAAAAACTACATTTTTTTTTCTGGATAACACACTCTTCTAAGATATAGTGGTGGTTACAGAAAACTATACTCATGAACAAGATGCATCGCCATGAATGCATACATGTGTGGGCACTTGGATTCTTGGGGAGACGGGGAAGCTGAGCTGAGGAGGAGAAAGGAACCCGGGCACTGGATCTGACACAGCCCTGCTCTCCACACCGACTCTATTCTCACTTCAATTTGCTTCATGTGTTGGACTTCGAAGGCACTGAAGTGCGCTGGCAAACAAAGGAAACACAAGAGATAATCGAGGACGTGTGGGCCAGAGACAGAGACGAGGGATGGGGTTGTGTAGCTGCAAACGGGGCGCTGGTGGGAGCGGAGTCTGCACTGGGTCAAGGAGTCCTGGAGACAGCATTCGGGGAAGCACTGCAAGTCACAAGCTCAGATTTAAAGATTTTATTTATTTATTTGACAGAGAGAGACGCAGCGAGAGCAGGAACACAAGCAGGGGGAGTGGGAGAGGGAGAAGCAGGCTTCCCGTGGAACAGGGAGCCCGATGCGGGGCTGGATCCCAGGACCCTGGGACCATGACCTGAGCCGAAGGCAGATGCTTAACGACTGAGCCACCCAGGCGCCCCCACAAGCTCAGATTTAAAAGAAAAGAAAACACGGGCCACGTGATCTCGTTGGCTGTTAGCACAGCCAGCATCCTCTGTGGCTGACACGGCTCCTGGGACAGGAGCCCAAGGAGGCGACACGTAGGACAGTTGCCCAGGTCGTGCGTCTGGGAGCTGAGCTGCCCTGTGCCCTGGAGATGCCACACTGAACGGTTCTTCCACACTCACGCCAAAGGCTAGTTCTTTCTGAGAAATTAGAGAAGACCAAACAGGAAAAACACAGCCTGGAATGAGCGGGCGTGGGAACAGCGAGCACCGCGCGCTGCCGCCCCGTCCTCTGCAGGGTCCGCTTGCCCACCCGGCAACCACCGAGCAGGACAGATTCCCGCTAGCATTATGGGTTCATGTGAAAGTTCGGCGAATTTTGCAAGCGCCACCAGATGCCGAGTAAGAAGTGACTTTCTATATCTATCTGGCAAACACCTTTGGTTAATTCCCCGAAATGGAGGTATTGCCTAAACGCTCTCTTGGCTACTTCTTTTGCAAAACTCTGTGTTCCCTCAAGAGTAACAGAAACAAAATCTGGTTGTTTTTCATCACGGAAAGCAGTTTAGTTGCCATAATAGGACTCTGGCACGTGGAGTCATTTAGCCCCCTTTGCCATGTGGTGCCACAGTTTGGCTCCTAGACTGGACCGCAGTGATCACCTTGCCGAACCCGCCCCCCATCTTTCCTTTTTGTTAATGGGTCCAGCCCAGCCACGTGCGCACTCGTTCTCAGTGGTCACCCAGGGTCAGAGGGGCTGGAGGAAGTGGGAGGGAGGGAAAAGAAAGTGGGAGGAGGAGGATGAAGGGGAGGAGGTGGAGGTCGGGGGGAGAGGGTATTGAGAATGGGACCCATCGAGGAATCTGCAAGAGGCAAGGCACACACGTTCCCTTTATTCCTGACTGCTCTTACAGCTTCATAACACACGTCTTGCACAGGCCACCCTTTCTGTCCCTTGCCCTCTGGTACCTCTGTTCATCCTCCATCCTTTCCCACTGATTTGTGGTCAGTGACACTGATCTCTGCCTATTGTGGTGCCCAGGGGCCTGGGCCTTCCAGCTCCTATAGAGTTAACCATGGAGGCAGGGGCAGGTGATGGGAAGGTGGGAAGCGGGAGACGTCGGGGTATTTATTCCCTCCCGATATCCCGTGGCACCAAGTTTTAGAGACCCAGTTCCTGCTGAGCGGCCCTCCTGTGGCTCCAGAATGTCCCGGTAATAGACACAGGGCAGCTGGTGGCCAACAGCGGACTGAAAACGGTATAAACGGGTCCAGTTCTGCAAGGCGAGTCCCCCACTGAACTCTCTTCAGCAAAACCCTTTGAGAGTGCTGTCTACTTCCTGAATTTATCTGGATTTCTATTATCTGTTGAGCTTGAGAACAAAGACTTCCTGACTATGGCCCATAGAGTACAGAAATCAAAGTTATTGTCCAAGTGAAAGCAAATATTCTACTGCTTTTGCTCAGAAACAAAACCACTTTTTTTTTTTTTTGGGTCTCTTAAAACTTAATTCTCTCCCAATGACGTGATAGAAAAGTTGGCAGACTGTGGGTTAATATGTAGATGTACCAAATAAGGACATTTCCATTTTTGATCAAGTTTTCTGTTAAGGTCCACTGCATAGAGCAAAAATTAAGTGCAGAGCTTGTGACGCTTTCTCAGTTAATATGTACACAATACCAACATTTTCAGACGATTCTGCAAAGTTGAATTGGCCGGGGGTGAAGAGGATGGTGAAATCCACATATCTTTCTTAATTCCTTCTTTTTAACAACAGTGAGACATTATTAGCTCCGAATGTTTATACAGGGCTTTGCTCATTTCATGGCCTTTCACATAATTATCTCATTCGATCCTCACACTGCCCCACGAGTGACTGAGCATCAGCCATGGCAAATATGACTTGCTGGTCCATCCTACGAGAGACTGAAGCGGCTTCCCGCAGGAGCTTACACACTCTTGGGGGATGGACAGATTCAATGCCAGGGGAGCATTACATGAAAAAGAACAAATATTCATCTTTGGAAATGACAAATTCCTGCTTAGAAGTATCACAGACCCAAACCCAGTATATTTCTGAATATATACAACATATGTGGATTCATTTTTAAAGCAATTATCTTAAGTTTTTAAAGCAGATTTGACACATGGTATCAAAAAGCCTGAACTACATTTCAATATTTAACAGATGAAATCATGCAAAATAATGCAACAACCACTGAAGTATTAATACTTGATTTGGGTGTGCCCAAGGGACCAGAATCTGCCATCAGGATATACAGGTAAAAGAGGTTTGCCTTCACACAGATTTCCCCCTTGGTTTCTTTCCAGTCTCTTTGGTTCTGTAAGTATGACTGTTGATGTGTCTCTTTTAATTTGGTTATGCCTAATGCAGGACTGTATTTATCACATTGCCTGTGTGTTTCCTCCAAACCAGCACAAGTTTCTGAATTCAGTGGCAATGGTTGAGAGCATGTTTGAGAAAAGACTTTGCCTTCAGTGTCTTTTGCTGACTGTAAATAAATTGCCTGTAGATCTGAAGACTTCATCATATCAAACCTAGCTCTATGGAAATGCTGAATTTCACAAAAAATAACAACAACAACAATAAAAAATCCTTGGATGTGTCAACTTCTAAAACAAATTGGAACTTCAGATAACTTCAAAATGAGGAAAGGCTTTTGCCAGCTGTAGAGTTAAAATGCAGATGGTTGTCACAGTTTAGGCTCCTTATATTAAAAAAAAACCCCCAAAACCTGACAAGTGCAAAATAATTTGCAGAAGTATGTGTATGTATGTATACTCTCTATATGCCCTATCATATATATACACACACACACACACACACATGCAGTACTCTATATTGTACATATATAAAACTACATGTATACAAATACACTTTTAATATGTTAAAAGTATAAATACTGGAACGCCTGGGTGGCTCAGTCGGTTAAGGGTCTGCCTTTGGCTCAGGTCACGGTCTCAGGGTCTTGGGATCGAGTCCCGCATCGGGCTCCCTACTCAACAGGGAGTCTGCTTCTCCCTCTCCCTCTGTCTCTTCCCCCTGCTCATGCTCTCTCTCTCAAATAAATAAATAAAATCTTTAAAAAAAAGTATAAATACTTTGAAAATATATGTACAAAGTATATAGAGTATACAAAAGTGTATTAAAGTACATAAAATACTCTGAAAACTATAAAACACTGATTAAAGAACTTGAATGACACAAGCAATGGGAAAGATATCTCATGCTCAAGGATTGGAAGAACAAGTATTGTTAAAATGTCCATACTACCCAAAGCAATCTACACATTTAATTCAATCTCTATCAAAATACCAACAGCATTTTTTGGACAACTAGAACAAACAATCCTAAAATGTGTGTGGAACCGCAAAAGACCCTGAACAGCCGAGAAAAACAAAACTGGAAGTATAACAATTCTGGACTTCAAGTTATACTACAAAGCTGTAATAATCAAGACAGCATGGTATTGGCACAAACACAGACACATAGATCAACGGAGCAGAATAGGGAACCCAAAAATGAACCCACAACTATACGGTCAATCTTCAACAAAGCAAAAGAATATCTAATGGGGGAAAAAAATGTCCTCAACAAATGGTATTGGGAACACTGGACAGCCACATGCAGAAGAATGAAATGGGACCTGTATCTTACACTATACTCCAAAATGAACTCAAAATGGATTAAAGACCTAAATGTGAGACCTGAAACCACAAAAATCCTAGAAGAGAGCACAGGAAGTAATTCTCTGACATTGGCCGTAACAACATCTTTCTAGATATGTCTCCTGAGGGGCAAGGGAAATAAAAGCAAAAATAAACTATCAGGACTACATCAAAACAAAAAGCTCCTGCACAGCAAAGGAAACAATCAACAAAACTAAAATACAACCTACTGAATGAGAGAAGATATTTGTAAATGACATATCTGTTAATATCCAAAATGTATAAATAACTTATACAACTCAACACCCCAAAAATGAATAATCCAGTTAGAAAATGGGCAGAAGACTTGAACAAACATTTCTTCAAAGAAGACATACACATGACCAACAGACACATGAAAAGATGTTCAACATCACTGATCATCATGGAAATCCAAATCAAAACCACAATGAGATACCACCTCACACCTGTCAGAATGGCTAAAATCAACTACACAAGAAATAACAAGTGTTGGCGAGGATGCGGAGAAAGGGGAACGCTCTTACACTGTTGGTAGGAAAGCAAACTGGTGCAGCCACTGTGGAAAACAGTGTGGAGGTTCCTCCAAAATTTAAAATTAGAACTACCCTATGATCCAATAGTCACACTACTAGGTATTTACCCAAAGAATACCAAGAACACTATTTCAAAGGGATACATGCACCCCTATGTTTATTGCAACATCATTTACAATAGTGAAATTATGGAAGCAAACCAAGTGTCCATAGATAGATGAATGGATAAAGAAGATGTGGTATATATGTATACAATTAAATATTATTCAGCCATAAAAAGAATAAAATCTTGCCATTTGCAACAACATAGATGATCTAGAGAGTATAATGCTAAGTGAAATAAGTCAGTCAGAGAAAGACAAATACCGTATGATTTCACTCATGTGTGGACTTTCAGAAACAGAACAAACAAACAAAGGGAAAAAAAAGACAAGGAAGCCTGGGTGGCTCAGTTGGTTAAGCAACTGCCTTCGGCTCGGGCCATGATCCTGGAGTCCTGGGATCGAGTCCCACATCAGGCTCCCTGCTCAGCAGGGAGTCTGCTTCTCTCTCTGACCCTACCCCCTCTCGTGTTCTCTCTCTCATTCTCTCTCTCTCTCTCGCTCTCAAATAAATAAATAAAATCTTAAAAAAAAAAAAGACAAACAGAAAAACAGGCTCTTAACTATGGAGAACACACTGCTGGTCACCAGAGGGGAGGGAAGTGGGGGGATGGAGGAAATAGGTGAAGGGGACCAAGAGTACACTTATCTCAGTGAGCACTGAGTAATATATGGAATTGTTGAATCACTATATTGTACACCTGAAATTAATATAACACTGTATGTTAACTATACTGGAATTAAAATTGAAAAAAAGAGAAGAAAAACCCCTCAAAGTATACAGAGTATATAAAAGCGTATAAAAATATATAAAGTACATATTTACCATAAAAATATATATGTAATATAGTAATATTACTAACATATTAGATGTGCTAACATATCAATATTAATAACATACTAAGCATTAACTCACATATTAAAATATATGCTATTTTAATACATACTCTTTTAATATAATTTTAAAAATTGAAAGAGATTGAGTTTCCTTTCTGTCTGTGTTCCTACATGTGAAGTCCACATTTTGCTGGTTTATTTCACTAGCCATGGTCAAGATATTCCCTAATTCTAAGCTCACGTTTCCCAGAGTCTATGTGTGAGGATCCCCATTCTCAGCCTTTCTGAGGAGTAAGCTCAGGGGTTTGTAATTTCACAACGTCCACAAGAGACGCTTGCTAACCCCATGTAGAAAATCCCTGGACACTTACAGAAGGTGGACGGTAGGGGGCAGAGCTGTCCACATTTCTCTGATTCAGGTGACTGCTTCTGGCCTGGAGTTGGGGAAACCATTTGACTTCAGACACTTGCTACATTCTGGAATGTTCAGATGAAGATTTCTTATCTGTTCTCTAACCTTCCAGCCTCCAAAGAAATAACTTTTTATCCGTATAAAAGTAATACAAATTTATTGAACAAAATTTGGAAAATACCAATATAACAATAGCAAACAAAACCAAAGTGAACCACTCAAATTCCCACTGTTGAGGAACAAATATTCTGATAGTATTTTGTCTTATTTGCCGGTATACTTTTGCGTGTGTATATGCATATGCACAAAGTATAATACATGTCTACAATAAATACAATAATATATACAAAATTATATTGTATATACCATGTTCATTCATACATGTGTGTAGTTTTTAAAAATGCAGATCACTCTGAAATATTCAATTATAATTTCTGCTTCTTTGTCTGAGTTTTGGTAGTGAACAGATAAAGTTCATGGCAAGACACACCAGGCTGAAGCGCTTTGCAAAAGGGATTAAATATTGTATGACCGGGGGCTGTGTGATGGAAACAGAAGGGGGCTCTCCTCTTCAGCCTATCTGGGTCACAGAGACCCTGGGAAGGAATTCATTACAGACTCACATTGTACTGCATCTGTGGCAAAGAGTCTTAACTAGTTCAGGAATGGCAAAGTCTCAGCATATCTCAAGGTCTATAAACTCTCATTTAACATGCATGTAAGTGGTTTATATTTTGTGCCTTAGGGATTTCCATCTTGAGATATTCTAGCCTTCTTCAGACATGTGTCCTGCAGTATTTACTTAGAACAGTTTTCAATCATTTTAGTTCTCTGTCCTGTAACTTGGAAAGCTAGACTAATATAATCTTTCTGGCTGTCAAGGACTAGCAGTCTGAAATTAAATCAGTTCAGTTTACTCTTTCTCTTCCTAAATACCTGTGAGGAGCTACGACAATCTAATTAGTGGAAAAAATGGTAAACAATACAGACTGTCAAAACAAAAACAAAAACAAAAACAATACAGACTGTCAATTTTCCAGCCTCTGTGTAAAATACCACTCTCAGAAAATGATGACTACGAAGTGCTGGTTTTCTCTGTAAATATCATGTCCACTAAGAACAACTTTATTTTGAGCGTTGCTGAGTCAGCATGCAACCCTGGAGATTGTGAGGGGAGGAACGCATCAGTCCCAGTGCTACAGCTCAAAGTACTGGCCTTGTTCTCCTTGCCTGGTAATGACTTATAAAGCCTTCCCATAATTATTGGGCCAATTAATTAAATCAAAATCAACTTAATTGAGTTAACATCAGGTTATGTTAAGGAATGGTAGATCGTCTGGTGGACTAAAAAGAGGAAAAAAAGATTTGCTTTTCATTCAATGAACGTTACTGGAAATCAGATACCCATGTGGAAAAAGTAGATAATACTAAAAAAAATAAATTTATTCTAATATGGAACTAAATATGAAAAGCAAAACTTAAAAGATGTAGAAGAAAATATGGAAAAGTGCCTTTCCATCCATAAGGAAGAAAAGAATTATTCAAACCAAATCATGATTCATGAAGGCAATCCATCAATCAATAAAATATGGAATATGTTAAATATTTGACCAAATGTTCCATAGTAAAAATAACAAGCCGCAGATGGGAAGAATAGATAGATTGATAGTGTGTATAATCTATAAAGAACTAGTAATCAAACTATTTAAAGTTGTCTGACAAATCTCCAGGAAAACGACCCAAAAAGGGGAATGAAAAGTGAAGGAGAAGAAGAAGCAATTCAGTGAAGATGAATTTTTCATGGTCAATAAAGAGATGCCGTTGTGTTAAAATGGTGTGTGGGGATAGGGAGGGGAAGGAAATGAACTGGATGCCCATAGCAGAAGAGGTTTTGCATAATTATAAACTAGAACTGTTCCTTGGATTTTAGTATTATTCAAATTCTTTGTTGAAATAGTCTCGGTCTCTCTTTCCAACAATTCAGACAGAGCCATGAACAGGATCCAGTGCCAAGTATGTAAGTTACAATGTACGTGCCAATGGAGAGAGTTGCATTAAGTATAATTTTGTTTACATATTCTCAAAGCAATGTGTTTTTTAAAAAATGCAAGAACTGAATTAAAGTGAACTAAATTTATATAAAAGAAAATGGCCACTCTTGCTAAACAGCCTGTGTACCTGAAGTGTTAGGTGTCTTCGGTTGAGACAGGGACAATCTAAATGGAAATAAAGTTGCCTTCTAAGTATAAATTTGTGTTGGAGTAAAAGAATAGTGGGGAGCTCTTGGAGTACTAAAATCCAATGATAGGTAATTCCCAGAACAAAAAATATGAGCCAGAGTGAATGTGCCAAATGATATTGTCTTGGTTTGGGAGGTTAGCAAGGTGGTTGATGTAAGGTCTATAAGGAATTGTAATGGAGGGAAGAAGGTAAGTCCAGACCTCAGAGTGCAGAAGAAATAAAGAAAAAAATCCAGCCAACTAATGATACCTTCTGCCAAAAATATGGATTTGATCTTATTCCCATTTAATAACTTTTGATAGTTCCCAATTTCCTACATTTTTGGTTTCATATTCTCTCAGTAGCAAATTTGGTAGCATTGAAAAATTATCACTGTGATTCCAAAAGTCTTTGCAAAGATCATTCCTAAGAATCTGTCCCTTGTCTCATCTCAGGACACTTCGCACCTGCTCCAGGTGTCCACTGAGTAGGTTGAGCAAAAGACGTCATCAGTGGCTCTAAGATGTAGTTTAAATTTAAAATAAGTCCAATTAATTCATTGGTAAATCCTTTAATACCTTAACATTCAGAGAGAAAATTTGGATCCTGGATCCCATAGACGACTCAGTGTCATACAAAGCCTAAAGCCTCAGGGTGGGGTGGGCGAACCATCCCACATCAGGGACATTAGGTGGGACTTCCTAATCTTTTAATTATTGGTTATGAAACAAATTGGTTGCAAAAACAGCAAGGCTTTTATGAGTTTATGATGCCATTGTGTCTGTGAGCTCCCACAATAAGCAGCTTCACAGAGTTTCTGGTGGTGTTAGTGAAATTGTTGACATTGCTTTTCAAGATTATTTCATAAAGTTTATTTATTTATTCCCTTGTTTACATAACATTGACCACATGGAAAGGATTATTTGGTGCCTTTTAGCAATAGGTGGTGTCCCATTTAAATGCTTCTGTATTGTATGCAAATAATATTAAGATGGAGCATCTTATCAATCTAGTTACCTATAAGATGATATTGAGTGAGGTGCTACCTGGATAATTTATCAAATGTGGAAGTCAAATCTATTAAGCCTGTTTGAAAACCTATATGCATGTATTAAACAAAGTGTGAGATAGTTAATTTTCCCACTATCTTGCTGCCGATCTCGTTTTCTTTTTCCTTGTTTACTTTTTATTAATGAGATACCCTTAACCTTCAATTTTAGGTCCACATTTTACATAGTCCCTAACACAAAATTCTTTTACTAAAGAACCCTGATGAGAGCAATACCTTTCTTTCTCTCCTGCAGCCTCTTCCATTTGGGCAGTAGTGGGCCTCTGTTGTCCCCAAGACCGAGCTCCAAGCTTCACGTCATACTTGTATGGGAGGCCACCAGCCTCTCGAGCCCAGCTGATTATTTTGTTTCCTAATCTGCATCATTATGGAGACAGAAGGCTAGACAGGGGAAGTTAGGAGAATAGATCTTAGCTGTATGAAGTCACAGAAGCTGGCAGCCCATAGGAAGAGGATGAGCAGAAGGACGCAGCTAGAATTGCAAAAGAGCGTAGTGAGTGGGAGGGGGGCATTTGCAGAAGGATTAAACCAGATAGTTGTGATGTTTAGCTGAGTGCTAGTCATGCCCAAGTTCTGCTCATGGGGAACACCTTCACGCTCATAAAGAGCCCCCACTCTCCCGATGAACGAACACCTGCTGTGATTGAGTTCCTTCTTGTGTTATCTGCTTCTACACATTTCACTACCAGATTTGTGTACCACTCTTTCAGTACTGACCTCAGCCTTTCCTTTTTTTTTTTTTTTTAAAGATTTTATTTATTTGACAGAGAGAGATACAGTGAGAGAGGGAACACAAGCAGGGGGAGTGGGAGAGGGAGAAGCAGGCTTCCCGTGGAGCAGGGAGCCCGATGCGGGGCTCGATCCCAGGACCCTGGGACTATGACCTGAGCCTAAGGCAGACGCTTAACGACTGAGCCACCCAGGCGCCCCAGCCTTTCCTTTTTATACTCCAGATATTCTTCTCAATAAACTGGTGGTTTGAACCCTGTATGGTAATGTAGGTTTGGAAGGTTTTGGGGGCAGTGGGCAACACAGAGCAACAATGACTCACCAAGAACATTGCCAGTTTTTTTTTCTTTTTTTACTTCTTTATTGTTATGTTAATCACCATACATTACATCATTAGTTTTTGATGTAGTGTTCCATGATTCATTGTTTGTGCATAACACCCAGTGCTCCATGCAGAACATGCCCTCTTTAATACCCATCACCAGGCTAACCCATCCTCCCATCCCCCTCCCCTCTAGAACCCTCAGTTTGTTTCTCAGAGTCCATCGTCTCTCATGGTTCGTCTCCCCCTCCGATTTCCCCCCCTTCATTTTTCCCCTCCTGCTAGCTTTTTTTTTTTTTTCTTAACATATAATGTATTATTTGTTTCAGAGGTACAGATCTGGGATTCAACAGTCTTGCACAATTCACAACGCTCACCATAGCACATGCCATCCCCAGTGTCTATCACCCAGCCACCCCATCCCTCCCACCTCACTCCCCACTCCAGCAACCCTCAGTTTGTTTCCTGAGATTAAGAATTCCTCATATCAGTGAGGTCATATGATACATATCTTTCTCTGATTGACTTATTTCGCTCAGCATAACACCCTCCAGTTCCATCCACGTTGTTGCAAAGAACATTGCCAGTTTTCACTGGCATTGGCTCACATTCTCAATCCTGAAATAAAGCCAGGGTTAGCATCGAAGAAGAAGCTGGTCAGTTTCCCCAGAGCAGTTTGAGGAAAAGGTACAGAGATTGCCCATACACCCCCTGACTCTACACATGAACATCCTGCTGTCCACATCCCCACCAAGAGTTTGTTGCAATTGACTGATGAGTCTACATTGACACATCATCACCCCCTAAGTCCATGGCGGACATTAGGGCTCCCTCGTGGTGTTGTGCATTCTATGGGTTTGGACAAATGCATCATGACATATATCCACCATTTTAGTATCTTTCAAGGCATTTTCACTGCCCTAAAAATCCTCTGTACTCCACCTAGTCACCCCTCCCTCCCCCCAGTCCCTGGCAACCACTAATCTTTTAATGTCTACATAGTTTTGTCTTTTCTAGAATGTCACAGAGTTGGAATCATACAGTGTGTAGCCTTTGAGATTGGTTTGTTTCACTTAGTAGTAAGCATTTATGTTTCTCTATGTCTTTTCACAGCTTGATAGCTCATTTCTTTTTAGTGTTGAATAGTATTCCATTGTCTGGATGGACCACAGTTTATTTATCCACCACCTACTGAAGGGGTTCTTGGTTGCTTCCAGGTTTTGGCCATTGTGAATAAACCTGCTGGAAACAGGTTGTTGTGCAGACATAAGTTTTCAACTTCTTTGAGTAAATACTAAGGAGCAATCACTACAGTTTTGAGAAAGGAATGACAGATGTCCTGGAAAATCAGAGAAAAGGAAGGAAATAAACTGAAAACGTAAACTGAAATGGAGCTCTTGGATTGTGCAGTGTGTTCGGAGCATTGGAACGTAGGACAGAACGGTGATCCAGAGAGCTTGTCACCCATGAAATGAGTGTTTTGTGAGCAGGTTAATCTTTCTCTATCTAGTGGGTCAGAGTCTGGATTAGTCACACGCTTCAGGCGACAGACTGGCCAAAACATCGTCAAGATGAATCGAAGGGTGCATCATACCTTTGCAAAGCAGATACAAATATTAAAACAAACATGTTTCCATAATGCACCTATTTCCTTCTGTCCACTGTCTACTCTTCTGCATTATATCTTCACTGACCGCATTATGCGTGGCGTGGAAACAGGCATTGCGTCTGCGATACTAGTCTTTTCAGACCAGGGGGCTGCATGTGGTGATAGAGAGGTTTCTAGTATGTCATGCTTTCCAGCATAAGAGCCACATTTCCCCTAAAGTCATTTAATATTTCAATCCTCGAATACTCCACGATGTCAAACAATCTGAATCCTTTGACTTTTTGTTGTATGAGTAAGAAAAAGAAAACATCCACTTACATAAAAATCCCACAGATGTCACTTAGAATCAAGCAGTAGATCATATAGCCTGGCAGCCGTCACAATGCTCAGTATTTTTATGATTCAGAAAACATCACAGTCACGTTAAACAAATAGTCCTTTTTATTAAATGTCACTCAATCCCAGGGCTGGTTATTCATCTGTGTTCCATTCACGGACTCAAACACCGTCCTTACAATCAAAAGACACCTTGAGTTGTCTGGTCCTGTCGGTTTGTCTTACTCTGGAAATAAAGGAACAAAGCATCCCTGCCCCCACCTTCACCTCCCCCCCCCCCCAAAAAAAAAGAAAAAAAGAAAGAAAAGGAAGCCATGTGTCATTTAGGACAAAGATGCACACTTCTGTGCTGTGAGTTTAAGTACAGCATGTACTTCTGAAGCCTAAAATTAGTGGCCAAGGACACTTACGAGTCCCACATTGCTCCTTCATTTCAGGGAATCCACGCATTTTCTGCACGAAGAAGAGATACAGCACACACGTTTCGTGGCGGGGCTGCTGTGTGTTCTCACGGCAGTTCTGCGCGGAAACGCATAAACGGAAAGGCAGTTAAAAGCCCTACTGTTGATGTGACCGAGCACAGGGCAAACGATGGCCACGGCGCGCGGTATCGCGGGCTGAGAGCACCTGCTCAGCACAGACTCACGGGCTTCTCCCCAAAGCATGACCTGCTCCCCGGCGACCTGGCCCGCTCTGCCCCACCGGCACCTGCCAGCGCACAGTCCTCCAGCAGTCCCCTGAGACCAGGCTGTGTCTTTCCAGTCTGGTCGTTGATATTTTAAGCGTAGACATGCCTCCCTGGCCCGGAGGCATGCCCACTTTCCCACACCATCCGCACACAGTATTATAATGATCAATTTGCTTGTCACCATTACTAGACTGTAGGCTCCCTGAAGGTTGACCCTGGGTTTGGCATCCAGCGGCGCTCCGTAAATATTCGCCAAATGAGTAACTGTGTACTCAGGGTGGGGTGACATCCATTTAATTTTGTGGTTGTTTCTAACGTTAAGGATGCCGATTACACGGTTCCATCTACAGAACCGCTATCCCGTAAGCCACGACTGATATTAACTGGTATCTCCATTCTTAATTATGCATTTGTATTCTTGTTGACGTTCCTAAAATAAATAAAAAGCGCGCTCCAGGGAAACCCCCATTCTTAAAAACAATGGCAGGAACAATAGCCAAACTGTGGAAAGAGCCAAGATGTCCATCGACAGATGAATGGATAAAGAAGATGTGGTATATATATACAATGGAATATTATGCAGCCATCAAAAGGAATGAGATCTTGCCATTTCCAACAACGTGGATGGAACTGGAGGGTGTTATGTTGAGTGAAATAAATCAAACAGAGAAAGACATGTATCATATGATCTCACTGATACGAGGAATTCTTAATTGCAGGAATCAAACTGAGGGTTGTTGGAGTGGGGGGTGGGGTGGGAGGGATGGGGTGACTGGGTGATAGACACTGGGGAGGGTATGTGCTCTGGTAAGCGCTGTGAATTGTGCAAGACTGTTGAATCTCAGATCTGTACCTCTGAAACAAATAATGCAATATATGTTGAGAAAAAAAAAAAAGAAGAAGAGGAAGGTAGCGGGAGGGGATGAATGAAGCGGGGGAAATCGGAGGGGGAGACGAACCATGAGAGACGATGGACTCTGAAAAACAAACAGGGTTCTAGAGGGGAGGGGGGTGGGAGGATGGGTTAGCCTGGTGGTGGGTATTGAGGAGGGCACATTCTGCATGGAGCACTGGGTGTTATGCACAAACAATGAATCATGGAACACTTCATCTAAAACTAATGATGTAATGTATGGGGATTAACATAAGAATAAAAAATTAAAAAAAAAAAAAACAATGGCAGGAGAACACATGTGCGTTTCCACTTCAAGCAAGAGATGTCCACTGGTAAAATTAAGTTGTGTACGTTTGCGTATGAAATCTGGGAAAAATGTCTTGTTCCAGGGCCTGAACTGTACTTTGAAAGTGCTTAATGGAGATGAATGCTATTGCCATCACGTTTGAATCGTATATATATATATATATATATATATATATATATATATATATATATATATATATATTTTGAATCATATATATATTTTAACATTTACATTCTGTTCCGTTTTCACACTTTCATGGTGTTTGGCAACATGGGGCAGCTGTATATGCTTACTCTGAATTTTGAATCGCAAAACTATGGTAAGTCACCTAAAACACCTACTACTTTTACCTTCTAGGACAGAGAAATCATAATAATTTCTACATTAGATTCTCCTCTCAGACCTCCAGCAATTATTTCTAATCTACTGCTTAATTTCTATATTATTATTTATTTTACTACTATATATGGCTTCCTATGGATATCAAATATTTCAAAATTATCATTAGTTGTCATAACCCAATTGGGGTCATTTTGATAAAATCCAACATACTACTCAAAACCATTCGTTCAAAATAGCACAAATTGCTAGAAATATTCTATTCAGTGGAGGAGGATATTTTATTTATATGGCTTAAATTGCCAGGTGTGCATTTAGGAAATTTAAATGAACATAGTTGTGGTGTAATTTCTTCCAGTCAAAGATAACAACAGAGAGGTAAAGAGAGATAGGTCAGTGGTTGCAGATCACTGAGCAATTATGAGATTTTCCTCCTGATAAAAATTCAGCTAATGCCTGTTTTTTTTTTTTTTTTTGAAGTCTGGCAGAGTATTTCACGGTGGTAATAGGTATCTGGTTTTGAGTTTCTGTATTTGAAAATATGCAGTACCTCCATCAAATTTGTTGTAAGGGATCCAAATTTGTAAAGTTCTTTATAAATGTGAAACGATAGATGAGTGGTTCTGGAATCTCCCTGGGCCTGATTCCTGGCTGACCAAGGGATTTGCTGACTGTGTCCTTCTCCAGGCTCTGAGAGGTGGCAGGAGGCTGGCTGTCATTCACCCCCGCTGAGAGTTGCTTCCACCATCTGCCCACTCACAGTTTTGCTTTCTGAACAGCTGCCTGGGTCAGTTATTTTGACTAAGATATATCAGAATTGGAAAGTTTGGAAAATGGATGGAAGATGTTCATCCTACCAAGTCTTCAGTGGTCATGATTCTACCACTTAAGAAACCCCAGGAAACCACCTTTGGTGATATGAAATCCCATGGAGTGTCTGCATGATGATATTTGTATGTTGAGATTCTGTTTCCTTTTCCAACGTTCTTCCTGTAGGCTGCACTGGATTTAAAACATGTCTGCAAATTCTCTGACCATCTTTCCATCAGGAGGTGGAAGCTAATCCTTCCCCTTGAATATGGTCTGGCCTTAGGGATGAAAAGAAGGGGTTGAAGTGAAGCTTGCCCCTAGAAGGCCATCACACCTTTGCACCCACCGCTCCCTGCCCCAATTTCTCTGTCTTCCAGGGTGCTTGCTCTTGGAGACGTACCACCATATTCCGAGGAAGCCCCCGCCATTTGGAGAAGCCAAGTGTAATACTGACATTGCGTCTAGTAATAATATTAATACGACGTGATTAATCCTGACAGTGAAATATAAGTGAAGTAGGTGTGTTTCCTTCTGAAGTACATCAGTGAAAACCCCACATTTCTCTTGTCCTATAACAAACGAGGGGTGCATCTGGGGTCTATTTATATGGCGGTGTTTCCATCAGTTTGGGTTCCTGAAAGAGAAACAAGCAAACATAAGCAAGTCCTTGACTCACTAATACTTATTTATGAGATTTTTAAAGGCAATATATATAGAAATGTATAAAGATAAGAACTGCAGTCAGAATAAAACATTTAGAGCCTTTCTTCTTGTTGGTAACCTCTGGCCACACCTTTCTTATTCTCTTCTGAGACAACAACCTTGTACGTTTGCGGAAAAAATGCAGGGCACTTAAAGCCATAGAGGAAATTGATTTTCTTCATGAGCAAATTTTTCTTTTTATATTTTATTTTCATTTTTAAGTCTGTACAGAAGATGAATTACATGTTAGACAGGTTTTCCATCTTTTGGTATATCTAAGTCAAGGATAAAAAAAATGAAGAATTGGAATGTCTTTCCATTGCCAGGAATGGAATTCATTAACATTTAAAATTCACTAATTCTATTGATCGGTTGCTGGGGGACTTGGTTTAAATTGCTCTACTTCTACCTCCCGAGGTGTAGGCAAGTGGGAAGCAACCAAGGCAGGAAAGAACATGTGATACTCTTTATGTTTAGGGTGGAAGGAAGAATGGGCAGGGCCAGCATTGCCTTTTTATCCCAATTTCTTCTTTTTTCTTCGCTCTTCCTTTTTTTTTGTCTTTGCTAAGAAACATTATTGTAAATCCCCCTCACCCCATTTGCATGAAACGTATGATCAGCAGCAGACTGTATGTACATTTGCCCTCAACTGCATACCCACTAGGAAGACCCAGACAAGCTTTGGCATTGCTTCCGATTTCTATAGGACTGACTTTTTAGCTCCATTAAGACTGATGACAAAGGAACTATTTTTGGTGCCTCTGTGAAAGAAACATGCTGGAGCCTGTTATTTTTCAGTCATCCTGCTGTTCGAAGAGAAAAGTGCCAACAAAGCCCCTGCATATCAAACAGCACTAAATTCTCTTACCTCTGCGGGTTTGTTCTTTAGTCTACCCACTTGCCCCAAAGTGCGGCACATCAAGGTGAACGAGCCCCGCTGGTTGCCTCTCCCAACAAAGGGACCAAAGGTGTATTACTCCTTTTGTCACGCCCCAGATTATGTATCTTTAAAACATTTTTTTGTCTTTCAGTGTTAAACAGGGGTGCCATTTTCATATCTCATCATGGAAGATAGTTTGAAATGCTAGCCCCTCCATTCTTCTCAATCTCTGCTCCTGCAAACACACATCCATGCATGTTCAAGTTAAGGTTTGCCTAACTTCACCAAGCAAGTGAAGAAAAACCCCTGTGACATCAGGCTGGTAAGATTTCTCACACTCTCCCTGTGTACTCGTGGGCATTTGATAACAGTGGGCAGACCTGTGTCAGCTATTAATGAGGAATATTCGAGAAAGAGAATTCATGGACACAGAAACCCGATGGGAAAAAATAAAGTTGGTGAGCACTGTCAGTGAGAATGGAGTGGATGTGTATTAAATCTCTAGCCTGATTCCACAGGATGAATGGGAGAGGCACCACAGAGATTATACTTCAGATAACTCGGAGAGTCATTTACGTCTGTTTGAGACCAGAAGTTGAGGTAACAGCATAGTTTAAAATTTGGATGATGAACAAAATGTACTGCCTCATATAAAAAAAAGACTGCTGGGAGGAGTTTCTACGGGGGAATGCTTTTAGAAGAATCATAAACATTGAAGTGTATGGGTCAATACATTTTTTAAAAGTATCTGTTGAAGAAGAACAAGGAATTCAGAAGCCTTGGTGAGTAGTGAACACTGTGGTAGTCAGTCAAGTTGAAGGGAATGGTCAGTGGGCGGTCTCATGTAAGGTGAGAAGCGCCGCTCACCCCTCCTTCGTGCTGTGCCTCCATCCCGCGGCTCAGCCCCCACATCCGGTATCTGACGATGTCCTGTTACTTCTGCACAGTTTTGTATAAACTAACACTTAGTACGTGCTGCACACCAGGTGAAGTACTTGGGTTATCTTGGTGAGAAACACAGAGCTGTTTCCTGTTCCTGTGGGTCTTACACTCCGTGGCAAAATGGAGTAAGAGATTGACAAAGAACATTAATTCATGTACCTGTGAGTGATTTGGAGACAAAGGGAAAAACAGGCGAATGAGTTAGGTGGACAAGGTTAGTTGTTCTATTTTTTTCCAGTTTATCGAGGTATGATTCATAAATAAAAGTATACATTTGAGGTATAGCATACCTCAAATATCAAACTTGATGATTTTATATATGTACACACTGAGAAATGATCATCACATTCAAGTTAATTAACACACCCACAACTTCACACAGTTGTGTGTGTGTGTGTGTGTGTGTGTGTGTGTGTGGTTGACAACATGGAAGCTCTTCTCTCTTAGAAAACTTCAAGCACACCCTACATACAGTATTGTAAACTATAGTCACCATGCTGTGACTTAATCATCTCGTAACTGGACGTCTGTACTCTCTGACCAGCATATCCCCATTTCCACCCCCACCCCCAGCCCCTGGCAACCACCATTCTACTCGGATTCTATGAACTCAACTCTCTTAGATTCCACAGATGAGTGAGATCATGCTGTATTTGTCTTTCTGTGTCTCGCTAATTTCACTTAGCATAATGTCCTCCAGGTTCATCCATGATGTCACAAATGGCAAGATTTCCTTCTCTGTATGGCTGAATATATTTCCTTGTATATATATGCTGCTCTTTTTCTATCCATTTATCCAATAGTGGACACTCAGGTTGATTCCATGTCTTCGCTATTGTGAATAATGCTGCAATGAACATGGGGTGTAGACATCCCTTCGAGGGACTGATTTTGTTTCCTTGGGTATATACTCAGAAGGGGGATTGCTAGATCATATGGTAGTTCTATTTTTAGTAGCTGGGATACAGATACATTTTGGCAGTACAGTCAACACGACTTGTTGACTGACCAGCTGAATGTGGTTAGGGGTGTAGCCGGGAGAAGGGTGGTGAGGGAGAGAGGAGAAGCCAGAGTGATTTGAAGTTTCGTTTTGAGTGACAGAGTGATACTGACCGAGATGAGGAGAAATGAGGAATGAGCCGATTGCGCAGGTGGCAGGGATCGTGCAGAAGGAGTGAAGAAAGATCGTGTATAGAGTGTGCTTATGGATATCCAAGTCAGAGACACAGTGCGCCTACTTCTACATCTGTACCCACATCATCCGAAACCATAGCTATACCTTACACACACCTGTATTTCATATATTTGATATTTAGGACATTAAGTTTCCAAGTACATATTTGGTATCATCGGGGTATAGAAGGGAAGGGATGAGAACACCAAAAGAAGGATAGACTATATCAGAGAAAAGAGGTCCATAAACTCTTGTCTGTTCAAGAATTTAGCTTCAGTGATTTCCCCTTGTCATCACAGTGTCATCAGTTTCTCCCTTGTCTCTGCCTATAGACATCATCTCATTTTAGATTCAGAACAAAATACATCCTTTTTAGGCCTTCTCTTTCCCTCTAGCTACTGCCCACTCCTCTGCTCCTTGCTAGAGTGATCCACTTTCTTCTCCCTGTTCTTTCCTTCACACACTCTGACCAGTCACCCCAGCACCACACTGCTGCTTGTCAGTAATATCCTGGACCTCCACTTTGCCAGATCCAATGGCCAACCATCCACTTTCATCTTACTTAACGCCCTTAACAGTAAAACAGGTTTTCCATTCTTACCTCCTGCTCCTTCTCAGTCCCCTCTCTGGGATCCTCCTATCCATCTAATGGCTCTCATTCAGGGCTTAATCCTGGGCCCTCTATTCTTTGGTATACATTTTTTATATGTCAAAAAATAACTCAATAAAGCTGTTTAAGTAATTTGTTGCATAGCAATAGAAAACTGATAGAAGGGCCAGTAGACTGTTGATGTTATTAGAGTAGAAGAATTGTTGAAAAGTTACAAAGTATTCAAAGAATCAAATCCTTGCAATTTACATGTGATACAGCTATCTGGGGGTGAACATAAAAGAGAGATGTTGAGGAAAGTTCTTAGGGAAAAATTTAGAAGACGGGACTGGAAGAACCCTGGTACCAAGAAGAGAATGTGGTATCGGATGTTGGCTCTTCTCCAATGCCTGCCTGTGCTGTCCTTGACGCTGCCTGCTCTCTGGTCCTTGTAAACCCTCACAGTCTTCCCATGGCAGCATTTTGCTTTCCTGTCCTTCCTAAAATATTCAGATTGACTTAATAATTGTAACAGTTTATGTACGTTTCTGCTTTATCAAACACCTTGGATGTGGGATCATGTATTGTCAACTCCTGGTCATACAGAGCTTAACTAGGCTTTGCCAGATGGCAAATTCTCCTTCTAATTCTAAGCCAATGTTTATTAAAATTATAACACAATACAATTCTCAATTCTTAATGTTATGTGTGTATGTTATATTTTTCCTCCTTAAATTTGACCTCTTTGTATTAGTTAATTAATTTCCCTTACTTTAAGACTTGTTTTGTGAATTTTTTCAAAGCCCATGGGGCTCTATGACAAGCTGAGATGCACTTCCTGTGTCTATACTCTGTTTGTTACCTAACTAGCACATCCTTGATATCAGATCATTACATGCATTACCTTAATTTGGAGAAATAGTGGTCTGGCCAGACTGGCTCATCTTCCACTTTTATAAAAATTGAACATATTACATGATGTTGGTGAAAAATGGAGGCACATTTTGCATGTTTGTTTTTCAGAGCACACCAAGCATATACTTCTGTGGTTTTTAAAAAATATCAAGTGAAATTTGATCACAGAAATTTAAATGATACTAAAAGCAAAGCACTTAAACTTTAGATAAATTTGAGTTTCATTACATTACCATCACAACTCTTATAACCATTTAGGCAACAATTGGTAGAAAAGTCTAGAAATAGACTATACAAAAAATGAGAGCAAATTCAGTTTTGTCATGTGGCGAATTTATAATCCAAAGTTCCTATCTATAATTTTCTGTGCTGTTAGTACATTGATCTCAACAGGATTATTATCTGTGAAATGCTAACAGGGTGTAAAACAGAATTTCCCGCTGAGACAAAGAAATCTCCTTGAATACCTCTGAAAGGTGATTTCTACCCTGAAGTTTATTGTAAATACATATAACCATTGGATTTCTTTTCTCCCTTTCTCTGTAAGCCTTGCTTTTCATGGGGTCATGTGTCTGAAGCCTTACTCATTCTGTCTATATCACCAGCACAGAGGTTCAAGTGTATTAGAAATTCAAGCCCTACCATAATGTCGTGCACCCAGCAGGAGCTTAATAGATAGATATACACATATCTCCTTCTATATGTATACAGACACTTCTCTGTCCCTTTTATATCCCGATTGGGTGACTTCAGTCCTTTAAATATAGAAACTCTGATTTACCAAAAAGAACCCATGTTTGCTCTTTAAATTACTCTGTCCTTAGTATTTATAATTAGATGCGTTTAAAAAGTATTTTAGATCAGTTTTAGGTTCACAGTATAATTGAGAGGAAGGTACAGAGATGTCCCAGATACTCCCTGCTCCCACATGTCCACAGTCTCCCCCAGGAGCAACATCCTTTAGCAGGGTGGCATGCTTGTTACAACTGATGAGCCTACGCTGACTCATCATCATCACCCAGAGTCCACAGTTTACATTAGGGTCACTCTTGGTGTTGTACGTTCTATGGGTTTGCAGAAATATATAATGACAAGTATCTACCATTATAATATAATTCAGGATATTTTCACTGCCCTAAAAATGCTCTGTGCTCTGCCTACATATTCCTCCCCACTCCCAAAGTCTGGCTCTCACTGTCTACGTAGTTTCGCCTTTTCTAGAATGTTGTATAGTTGGAATCATATGGTATGTATCTTTTTCACAATGGCTTCTCCCACTTAGTAATATGCATTTAAGTTTCCTCCATATCTTTTTATGGCTTGGTGGCTCGTTTCTTTTTAGTACTGAGTTATATTCCATCATCTGGATGGACTATAGTTTATTTATCCATCCATTTACTAAAGGACACCTTGGTTGCTTCTAAGTTTTGACCATTATGAATAAAGTTGCTGGAAGCATGTGTAGGTTGTTGTGTGGACATAAGTTTTCAACCTCTTTGGGTCAACCAGTAATTTTCAGAACCGTCCTTCTTCCCTTCCTTTCTGAGGTTAGTTTTGACTTTTTCTGACTTACTTGAAGTATACCAAGTGCTTCCAATGCATTCTATTTTTTCTTGTTATAGCCAAGTTTCTTTATGTTTCCTGCCAGCAGAGAATTCTAATAGGTCAGGCACTGTCACTGGACCAGAGCCTACCAGCATGATTTCCAGAGAGTTCTGTAGACAAACAACTCCAGTTGTTGAATTCCAACCTCAGAACTTTACTTGGACCATGTTATATCAGCCTGGGAAGCTGACAGTAATAAATGAGAAGTGCATTCTTATGTGAGCATATCGTATCCACACTGCATTCTTTTATACTCTGTACAATTATCCTGTTGTGTGATTATACATTAATGACTTACAACTGGCCTTGATCAAGTGCTCCCTAACTAACTACACTCATATTCTACAAGTCTGCATGAAGAACTAACTGCTCAGATTTGATACATATTTTATATGACCTATGGATTGGAAAGGAGAAAATTGATCTAGAAATCTAATGTGTTATTTGCTCACTCAGATGTTGTTATTATGCATAACTCTACAATTCCTGGGGATGATTTTTGGGTCTGGAAGCTTGAACTTCTTCTGCTGTAGATCAATACATACTATTTTATCTGTTGTGTATGCTGACTTTGCTGAGTTCTGTCTGTACCCTTTAGATAAGGACACCCTTTTTGGTTTACCCAAGTGCTATCTGTACCTGGGTTGTTTAATCAGTCTGAGCCAATTGGTAATGTGTCGGTCCAGTGGTTAAGTGCTCATATACCTGATTTTTATATGTTGCTCTAAGTGCTCTTGCCATAATGTTGTGTTATGCAATATTTTCTCCATTTGAACATAGCAGTCTGCCTATTGGAAGAAAATAAGTCAAAGCTTTATATGTGAAAAAGTTGCTCTTTCCAAGTTTGTTGTTGTTCATTTTTGTTTTTAAAAAAGTTGGTTACCTAGAAGAACTGACTTCTAAATACAAAATTTCACATGGCCTTGTGGGCTGTTAATATTCAAACTCAGATATGTTATTATTACAATCTATACTAAAAAGAGCTGTGGTGTTAACTTGTGGGGCTATTGTGAAAATTGATATGGAATAAATTATTTCTGTACATGGAAGCAAATTTAGATGATCATAGTCCAAACCGTGTCATTGAAAGGATACAAAATTAAGGCCCAGCTAATGTGAATAAATTGTCAAGATTGTGTACCTAATTAGAACCCCTGTAAAGGATAAAACATATTTTTTAAGTGTAATGTGAAAAACAAATAAAACCCCAGAAACTGTAATGTGATATAAAATGGAAGACAACATGCTTATGCTTATTTCTTGGAACAATTTTCTTCCCCATACAGTACATGGGATGATTAAAAATGATAAGTAAAATATTAGATGTTATTTGTGGGGGCAAGATACCCAAAGGCCATGAATCCTCTTTGACAGAATTATACAGACTGGAGGAAAAGTTTCAGAATGCTTTTTATCCCATCACCCAACACTTACTTTCATATCTTCCCCATAATATAATAGCATCCACCGAGGTTAAAATAGTGGTAAAGAAAAGGGACTTTCTGGATAAACTTGGACATTCTTACCTTTGTATTTATCTTCATTCCCTCCTGAGAGGGAAAATATGAAATTGATAGATTGCTTAATGTGTTTGACCTTATTCAGAGGTGTTTTGCATTTATATTGGAGAGTTTGAAAAGGATTAGAGATCGATGTTTAGGAAACAGGACATCCATTCATATTTTAGATTTTCCCTTCACTAGATGTTGATGAAGCTTCCGCACCAGGCACTGCTCTAGATGCTGCAGATGCGCGGGTGGACAAGAAAAACAAAGGCAGCGTGTGAGGGTGTGGAATGTCGCTGCTATCTTTGAGGAGCCTCAAGGAGGCCAGTGGCTGGGGCAGAGACATGTAAAGGGATGCAGTTGAGAGGAGGTTGGGAGGAAACAGAGGAGAAGATGGGACCTGGCTTAGGCCTTTGTAGGACTTGGCTTTTACTCTGGTGGGAATGGGCAGCCTTTGCAGGGCTTTGAGCAAAAACTCCTGTGTTAAAAGCATGACCCTGGCTGTGTGTTGAGAATAGAATCCAGGGGCAAGGACAGAAGTAAGTGATTAGTTAGGAGGGCTATTTGTGAAGGGCACGTAAGGATTGTGTGTGTCTTGGAGATATGTGGGAGCAAGGGGTGTGGTGAGACAAGGCTGGCCTGTGGACATATCCTGAAGGGAGACCTGGAAGGACTTGTCCTTGGATTGGATGTTGGATAAAGAAAGGCCTGAGCAACAGGGAGGATGGAGTGCCCATTTACAGATACGGAAATTTTTTCAAAAGATTTTATTCATTTATTTGAAGGGGAGAGCAGAGCGAGTGAGGGAGAGAGAGAGAGCACAAGCAGGGGAGCGGCAGGCAGAGGGAGAGGGAGAAGCAGGTTCCCCGCTGAGCAGAGAGCCTGATGCGGGACTTGATCCCAGAACACTGGGATCATGACTTGAGCCCAAGGCAGACGCTTAACCAACGGAGCCACCCAGGTGCCCCCAGATATGGAAAATTTTGTGCAAGGAGATGTTTTGGGGCGAGAGCTAGGCCATAGAGTGGGTATAAAATCAGGAGTTATGTTTGGGGCATAGTCCTTACACATGCTTATTGGGCATCCAGGTAGAGATGCAGACAGTCTGATATACAAATTAGGAGTCCAAGTGAGATGTCTGGTTAAACACAAATGTGGTTTCAGTGGCATGCAGATAATATTTAAAGTCAAGCACGAAATAGAGGTCCAGAGGGGAGTAGGTTTGGTATGTGGAGTAGAGCAGAGGTCCAAGGACTGAGCCCCAGTTTGCCCCCACATTAGGCAGGTGCAGACAGGAGTAAAGGATGAAAAGAGCAGCCAGTGCGGCCCTGCGAAAGCGAGTTCTGTGTGCTATTTTGAAACCAAAGTGAAGTGGTTTCCATGAGGGACAAGTGACCAACTGTGCTAAGTGCTGTTGTTGTTAGTTCATGTAAAATGAGAATAAAAAAAATGACCACAGGATTTCGTAACCTTGGGGCAGAAACTCATCTGAGAGGGTTCAAGAGAGAATGGGAAGAGAGGGTTTGGAGATAGCAAATATATATACTTCTATGAAGGAGATTTTCTAAAGAAGAGGAGCAGGAAGTGGAATGATAGGAGGTCAAGTGGGATCCAGAGAGGTTCGTTTATTTATTTTTAGTATGCTTGTATACGGGATGGAATGATCTAGTAAGAAGAAAGCAGAGAAAGAGAAGACTTGAAAAACCCATTGCACCTAATTGATTTCCCAACTCATTTTCGACAAGTTCATTTTAACTTTACAGGACAGAAACGTCCCCAGACCCTGATCTCCTGTTACATGAAATTACATCTCTACAGGCGGTTGGATGATCCTGAGGTGGGTGTGTTGGAAATGCTCGAACATGATACTTTCGGGATTTAGTGCACATTTTTAAGAAGAGACAGAGAGTTCTGTGGTTGGGAGAAGAACAGCATGGCATGGATGTTGATACTGGTCTGGGGGAAATTATTAACTTCTCATTCAAAGAAGATAGGCTGCCAGAATGAAGGGGTAGGAAGGGAAAATTAGCACAGGTCACTTTTGAACTATGTGGGGGTTAGGAACACCAACCCCCCGCCCTGCCCGCCCAGGTGAAAATCCCTGAATAACTTTTGACTCACCCAAAACTTAACGACCAATAATTACCATTGACCAGAAGCCTTACCA
This sequence comes from Mirounga angustirostris, assembly GCF_029215605.1. NCBI lineage: Eukaryota > Metazoa > Chordata > Mammalia > Carnivora > Phocidae > Mirounga > Mirounga angustirostris. The sequence continues at coordinate 135,183,470 of NW_026991713.1, forward strand.
ATATTATAAACAGTCGATTCACACATAGTTTGTATGTTGTATGTATCACATATTATGTTTTTATAATAAAGTAAGCTAGAGAAAGAAAATGTTAGTAAGAAAATCATAAGGAAAAGAAAGTCTCTTTACAGTATGTATTATATTTATCGAAAAAAGGCTGCATGTAAGTGGACCTGTGCAGTTCAAGTTCATGTGTTCAAGGGTCTACTGTAGTTACTCAGCAGAGAGAAACAAATACACAGCACGATATTGGGCTCAGTTGTAAGCAATGTGTATTGGCTTCAAGAAAAGCTGTGATTTGATGACACTGGAAGAGTGACAGATAAGGATGATACTGAAGGGAATGCGGGAGTTAAATTCTGGTATTTCACAACAGGGACTCAAGGCTCATTTCTAAACTTGACAGAATAATAGCACATGAAAATATGATTTAAAAACGGGTGAATGCCAGAGAAAGCAGAACTGGGAGTGGGATCTCAAGGGCAAGAGGTAACAGGGGCTGGGGTGGCTTTTCACAGGGAAGCTCACCACATAGTGTGAGTTTTAAAATTTGATTTAAAAATAGGAAAAGAGAGAAGCAGAGATGTAGAGTAAAGATGTAGAGGGATAAAGTTCTACCTGTGGAGCTCCTTTCACGTAATCCTCTTGCCTTCCTATTTTATGAGCTCATAGAGGTACTATGTTAAGAAATAGCCAGTATATTGGGGTGCCTGGGTGGCTCAGTTGGTTAAGCGACTGCCTTCGGCTCAGGTCATGATCCTGGAGTCCCGGGATTGAGTCCCGCATAGGGCTCCCTGCTCGGCGGGGAGTCTGCTTCTCCCTCTGACCCTCCCCCCTCTCATGCTCTCTCTCTATCTCATTCTCTCTCTCAAATAAATAAATAAAATATTAAAAAAAAAAAGAAAAAAGAAATAGCCAGTATACCCATACTCTTATGCATTCAATTGCGGATAGTTAGTTATGTTTAAAAATTAAGGGCTAAGCATCCAACACATTAATTAGGTCTATTATCATTAGAGAAGCTTTCTGGAATGGAAGTGGCAAGTGATTTGGTTTTGTGTTTTATACAAAACACAAAGCATAGCTTACAAGTGTGTGGGTTCTGTTTGCTTACATGTTATTTAAGGTTCTTTTCTATCAATATTCATTAGTGAAATTCATGTGCATTTTGTTTTGTTTTGTTTTATAGTAAAACTGTTTGAAGTTTTCAGATCAGTGTTTCAGCTCATTTAGGAAAATGATTCAGGTAGTTAAAGATTTCCGTATCGGCAGCTTACGTGTGCCTTTAAGGGGACTGGGAACCCTATCACTGGGCTGATAAGCATCAACACCCTTTTCCTTCATCCTTGGGTTCCCCAGTGAGGCTTACGCGGGAGAGCTCCCAAAGCTGTGGCGGCCACTATGGATCTCACATTACTCCCACGTACACAAGAACGTCGTGGCAGGTTGGAGGCAAATCATTCTCAGGGCTTAGCACAGACTCTTCCTCCTGGGGGTGGGGGCACTGCAAGTCTCCACAGATGGTGGCCAGCAACAGAAGGATGGGCAGTCCTCTTGCAGTGACTGCCCCCAGCCATGCAATTTGGGATTCGCTGTTTCAGCTGGTGGGTTCCATTACCAAACTGTTTATTAATATGAATAATTAACTTTCATGGACTTTCTTCTATTAAAATATAGAACTATTAATCCTCCCCCCCAACCCCATTAAAATTTAAAGCAATTTTTATTCTTTTCTCTGAACGCCAAAATTTAGGTCAAGGTGTGTTTGGGATGGGTTGGGAGGTGAAGGAAGGAAGAAAATAGGTTTCACAGGAACTATGACCTTCAGGGAAGTGTATTATTCTTTGTGACTTCATTTTTTTTTTTTTTTTGAACTGACACAGTGACGCCAACATGCATTCCTAATGTCTAGATTTATGAGGTGTTAGTGGATATCCACAGGGTCACTGTGGGAGAAATGAAACCTTAAATTTTATTTACTTACAAACTACCTTCTTTCTTACAGATTTTTTTTTTTAACACAATGCATTTAACACTAGAAATGTGTCACTGAGCTGGAAGAGTGTCACTGAGCTGAAGGAAAATGTATGTGTGGGTTTTTAAATAATACTAAGTCAACTTGCACTTTTCTACTTATTTACATTTTCATGCTGAAGGTTAAACAGAGTAACAAATTATATGCAAAACGTGTGTCCAGGACAGTTACCTTTAGGTCATTTATAATTAGCATATATTTGAAATCTTCAGAGAAAATGTTCTCTACAATTCAGGGCTTGGATGATGATGATGATGATGATGATGATGATGATGATTATTTAATCACTGGCCTAAAAATGCTAAAAGAAAAAGGAATAGCAATCATAAGCTTAGCGCTTCAGATAGGTTAAGAATTTGGTTGTGAATCTAATAAAGCCTTGAATTGTGGAGGTCAATCCTCCTATTGCTTTTCCTATAAAATGGTGTCAAAGCAAGTGGATACTACGGCTTTCAAAATGCATTCTCCAGGCATTCTGCATCCGAGTGGAAACATTCGTGTACTCGAGACCATTAAAGAAAAAGAAGCTGTCAGTTCCCATGTGTTCGAGTATGAGCCTGTCTGCAGTCACTGTGTATCCCATAAACACCAAGACGGAAGTGTCAGGCTTCACATCACTGTGATGAGGGGAGGGAGGGAAGGAAATTCACGCTGGAAAATGCAAATAAAGCCTTTCTTATTACTTTCTAACATGACACAGGCTCATTTTTTTTTCTTCTTTAAATTTAAAGTTCTCTGCACATGGAGATTGGGGAGAAGTCGTTACAATGCTTGCTGGCTTGCTACGGTTAAACGTTGAAAGGATAAGTCTTCTAGACAACCGTGCCACATACATCTGAGATAGAAAGCAGATGAGCATGTTGTTTATGCAGGTGACTTAGCAAAAGCGAAAGGCAAAGGGGGAGAAAAAATGACTGTCTATTCTGGAGTCAATAGAAAGACTATTAAATGTCCTATAACCCACAACTTCTGCATCTTTCTTCATAAGAATAAAATTTTAAAAAAGCTAATACTCAGACTGAGAACTCTGAAGAGCTATAAGATTGTCTTGAGATTAGCCCAGCAAAAATTAGCAAAAATTATCCAAAATATTTTTGTAAGTGCTCAGTTCATCAGTTAATCAAATTAACCTAACATTCAAGGACTGGAGATATATATATATATATATATATATAATATAATAGACAGGGGCCTTACACTCACAAAACTCAATGGTCTCCCACCACAGCTTCTGTGAGAGAGGACTTCTACGCATGTTCTAAGCACCTGCTCTGTGCCAGGTGGACTCTCAAGATTTTTGTTGTTGTTTTTGCCTTATTTTCTTAACATTCATTGCCTCCTTTGATCCACAAAATCAGCTTGCAGTATGAAGAACCCGAAGCTTGGCCACCGTGTGTTTCAGGCACATGGTATGAAGCTGTAGGACTGCCTTGACATCTGGCGATTCTCACTGTCCAGCCTGGGGGTCCGAACTTTCAGCGCAGGTGTTAGTGACTTTGGCAGAGAAGAGCCACTACCATTTCCGGGGAGTGAACACGGACCACCTTGTCACCTGCTTGGGGCCTCTTTCTAGCCAGAACTCCCTCCTTCTCATAAGTAATGGCATGATGGTATTTCCTCCCCTTTTACCCACTTCCTCATTTCTCTTCTCTCCCTCCCTCAGTTTCCCCTGTGACTGGAAGGACCCAGAGGATGGGGAGAGGGTGACGAAATGTGGGTGCTGCCACTTCCCTCCCATTTTCTCCCTTCGACTACCGTCTCCATGATCAGATCTGGCAATTCCCATAACTGTCCTGTTGGCACCTGGGACCCTGCTTTGCAGCACTCGGCACAGATGTGATTTGTACCGATTTGTCTTTATACTGATGGATGTTTCACTCACCACTAAACAGCGGCTCCCTTAGGTCCGGCCAGTGTCTGTTTTGCTGTGACGCTTCACCTACTGCAAACAGTGCTGGGAACATGAGCTTGGTTAACGTGATAAATACAGATCGTCTGAAGATGAAGACCTCGTGCAAACAGAGCTGTGCCTATTTTCACAATATTTTCTATTTTATTTTATTCCTTTTCCCCCTAATTTTTCTAGTTAGTATTTCCAAAAATGTGTTCCATGATAAAGATGATTGCAGGCATTCCTGACTGTTGCTAATTCCCTGGGCGTCCTTCCAGTAGCCCACAATGAAGCCTAATACTGGACGTTAGTTTGAGATATGTTTATACCAAGTTTCATTGATTTATTTTGCTCCTTGGGAACGGAAGCTGAATATTATCAGTGACTCTTTGGCAACTATGAAGTGGCCATATGGGTCTTTTCTTTCAACATATTAATGTTGGAACTAAATATTGTGCTTTCAAATATCAAATCAATAACTTATTCCTGGAATGAGCTGTATCTGGTTATTTTGTTATTCTTCTAATATACGTTTGATGTAGGCTTTGTTTCAATGCTCACATGTTCAGTTTCTCTTGTGTTAGGGTGCTTCCCAACCTCAGTTTTGGTATCAGTTAATTTGGTTTCACAAGAAAAATAATTATATAGCACTCCTTTTCCCCTGTGTTAAGGAAGAGTTTCCAAAACCCGGGGGAATTTCCCTTTTCTTACAAGTTTGAGAACAAGTTGCTCATTAGCCTGTCTGTGGTGGTTATATTTATTTATTTATTTTAAATTAAACAGAGAGAGATTGAGAGAGAGAGAGCACAAGTAGGGGGCATAGCAGAGGGAGCAGGAGAAGCAGGCTCCCCGCTGAGCAGGGAACCTGACACGGGACTCGATCCCAGGACCCTGGGATCATGACCTGAGCCGAAGGCAGACGCTTAACCAACCGAGCCACCCAGTTGCCCTTTGATGGTTCTATTTAGAAAGACAACTCTACACCTTCTCTCAGGGTACTGGTCTGTTGACATGTCTCAACTCAATTGTAGCAACTGCCTCTTCCAGGAAGACCTAGGAAACCATTTGCCTCATTGAGCTTTTTAAATTCATAGCGCAGACTTGCATAGTGCATTCTGTTACTATGCCTTATAGCTTTTAGTTTGCCTGGTTCTATGTTTATTATTTGTTGTTACGTCTAATTTATAACTACCCCTGCCCAATCTCTCTAATGGCATGCCAGCCCACCAACTCTAGCCTGCAGGTTGGACCAGGAGGATGTAATCGTCCTGGAGCAGAGAAGAGGGTGGAGTGCTCTATAAAGATGGTCACTGGAGTCTTCTTGGAGAAGACACCTGAAGGGAGGATAGAAAGGAAGGTGGCTCAGGCAAGGGACACATTGTGCCAAGCCCTGGGAGTGGGAAGCAGGGCTCCGGGGGTACAAGGAGCCATTGGGAGAGGAGATGCTTCCATGAGGCTGAGAGGGTAGCCAGGGAAATCTCCAGGGCCATCAAACTCCATCAAGGAGTTTGCATGTCCTTCTTTCCTTCTAGGTGTAGCAGGAGCCATTGATAAGAGAATTTTGGCTAGTCAGTCTTCAGGAGGTGATTCTGAACCAGGGAGAGGAGATAGAAAAAGCTGTTGCAATCATGCAGTTAAGGGATAATGACAAGTTGGGCTAGGATTCTTACAGTGGGGAAGGGGAGAAAGGTCTTGATTGTGGATATATTTTGAAGATAAATCTACAGCTCAATGTTATGTGTGAGAATTAGGAAACACCCATGACATTTACAAAGATTCTGAGAGAAGCAGCTATTTCAAAATGGCAGTAAATCTTGGAGACTCATCAGAACTCCTATAACAAAGTACGCTCCAGAACTGGGCTTTCTAGTGGTTTGGAAATGGCAGTGCTCCAAGTCTACCTTTTAAGGTTTCCTTTCAGACTGTCTTATAATCATCTTCTATTACTATCTTCCAGTTGCCACTTCTTCTGTGATCCCATGGCACTTTGTACTGTCATCTGCTGACGCCACCTTGCTTTCCTTCTGTTAAGCACACTGAGTGTATGTCTGTACAGATCATTTAAGATAGGGGAAGTGTTTACCAGAGAAAAGTTTTCTAGGGCAAAGAAAGACTCTAGGTAATTTAGGATAAGAATATCCCCAAAGATCTGCTGCTAATTTTCATTTTAATTTTGATCTTATTTATATAACTTTAAAGACAGATGTTGCGCTCAGATTTTGTATCCACTAGACAAGGAAACATTCAAGAACAAATTTTGGAGAAAACAACAGAGTGTTCTTAACTTAGCGTTTTTCCAAGTAAGGACTTTAAAAACATAACAACAGCATTTTCTTACACAGTTATTTCAAAAAAGGGATAATGTTGTAATACCTACAAAGGAGGAAGGGCATCATTTCTGAAACTGGTTTTGTCTTTTAAGTTCAAGAAATGTAAATTTATTAAGAAACTCATGGTGGTGCTCTCGTTTTGCCCATTTCTCTCTTGATCTTTGAGTATAGCCTCACAAGGCTGAACTAGTCCGGGCGCAGAGATGTGGGTGCCAGAGGGATGGCAGTTGGGAAGAAGAATGAGGGATGGATCCTTTCCTTTCTACTTGGAGTTGCCAATTTAGCTAATCCTGAAGATGGTAACTATTTACTTTTTAAATTCTTTTTATTGTATTTTTACTTGTGGAGTTTCACAAGACCAAATTCTATTATAAAGGATAATAAACAGAGAGCTGGTTCTACTGATTTCTTACCTCTACAAATAATACTGAGGTATCAGTAAATGTCCGATGCTCTGGAGGAAGAAGAAAAGGCCCCCTTTGGAGCCTGAGTAAAGAGAGCTGATGATATGAAGGAGAGGTATATTAAAGTGGTGTCTACAGAAGAGGACAAAAGTAGGTCCCTCATCCCGGGGAAAAAGCCAAGCGTGTAGTTTCAAGGGCAGTGAGTCCAGTTGAGAGAGGCCACTGCACGCCAATGTGGCCCATGACTCAGAAGATCCGGACATGAAGCATGATCCAGAGATGGCGGAGGGCCATGGGGCTCTCGGTCTTATCCCATTTCATCTTCACAAAATACTACAGACTGAAAGTCTGGGTCTCCCCCAAATTCGTATCTTGAGACCTAACCCCCAATGTGATGGTGTGAGGAGGTGGGGTCTTTGGGAGGTGAGGAGGTCATGAAGGTGGGGCCCCCAGGATGGGATTAGTGCCCTTATAAAACAGACCCCCAGAGAGTCCTGTCTCCTGTCCCATCATGTGGAGACACGACAAGAGGAGACACTGAATCTGGTGGAGCCTGGATCTGGGATGTCTGGTCTCCAGAACGTGAGGAATGAACATCTTTTGTTTATAAGCCACCCAGCCTGTGGTGTTCTGTTAGAGCAGCCCAAATGAACTCTTTAAGAGAGTTATAATCATTCTCTAATCATTAAATGATTTTGGACTCTCTGACCAAGCCGAAGAGTCATCTGTCAGAGATCTGACCCAAAGTTTCATGTTGTTTCTAGCAGCAGGAGCATGGTGATGCGGCCATTGAGCTGGTCACCTGCTTCTGCTGTCCCCTGACAGTGAGAAGCCACTGCCAGGCTAGGAACTGATGCTGAGCCCCTCCTGCTTCCCACTCCTCATTTCCAATAAATGAGTCTCCTTAGGACAACAAACTTCCAGGAAGCTTCTTATGTACAATGACCTCAAAAGCAGGCCATTTAAAAACAGTGTGGAGCTTTAAGATACATCCTAACTGATGAACTCTATAGCCTAAAAAGGGTTCCAGAGTGGGCAATCATCTTGGTGTGTGGGATGTCAAAATGCTGGTCACACCGCCTGGTCCAGAGAATAACCTTATTGGCCAGGAAGCGTTCAAGCTACGCTAATTGTTCCCAAATGCCAGGCCTGATAGTGGGTGCCCCTTTGTGCTTTTACCCACCCCCCCCAGTAATAACAAGGACATTATGTATTACTGGAATTATCTGCGTTTCACAGATAGCAAAGCTGAGGCTCAGAAAAGTTATCGATATCCAGGATTTCAACTGGAAAGTTGAAGAGTTCAGAGTCTTTTCAGTACATCTGCTGGTTTCATCAAAACTGTGTATCACCCACTGTGGCAATTTCAAGAATTTGCCTCATTGGATGAGGAATCCGTAAAAGTCCTTATCGATCTCTTTCCTACCATCTTCCCAGCCTCACTTAGCACTCAGCTCCATCCTCTGGCCAGCCACAGCCTACAGAGTGACCTGGAGCCAGCGTTAGGTCTCGAAACTACATAAGTTTCCACTGTTTCCTCCTACCCATTTTTTTCCAAAGCCCTGTGCCATACTCCCATTCCATAAATTACCATCCTGCAGACCAACATCACATTCAGCAGGTGCTTAGCTTTGATCACAGATGTGCTGGCGCAATCAAATCTCTCAAAGTCCAACTGCTTCCCTGAAACGAAAGTGTGTTTGCTTCCGGGAAGTACAATTCCAGCCATCTCTTTGTCTAGTGCATGCGAAGTGAGAACAGTCATGTCCAGTTACATTAAGTAAAGGGGATATTCTCTTTAATTTTCCAGGTGAGTCATTTGTAATCCTGCTTTGTGTTAAAGTTTCTGGAATGTATTTTCTTGTTGATCAGAAGTTAAGACTCACTTGTTCCCCTGTGGTTACTAAAGCTTTGGAAAATTTTCTGCCAAAAGCAATGGTTAACACTGCACGCTAAATATGGTGAAACCAAGATCAATTATGCAATCTCAAAATGAATGTTCTGCTACTTCCACAAGATGAAGTTTTGGCAGTAATGTTTCCCCATCAAGAGGGGAGAGAGAGTAAAAAATGACCTATCGTCCAATTTACAAAAAAAAAGGGTGCCATCTGGACTCTTTCCAATGGTAAGGCCCACAGCCTGGGTAACTTTACTGTGCAAGTAAGTGAGACTGACTGAGCTTATTCAGATTATTTTATTGTGATCTTTACGATGACTACTACCATTCCCATGACTATGTTAAAGTAGTTAAACATGGAAGCCATTAGGCTGGAGTGGCTTTAATGTCTTTGTAGCCTATATACGCAAACCAAAACCTAAGCTAGAGCCAGTGCCCTTGAATACAAGGAAGTAAAACTCAAGAACAATCAATCACCAACAGCCAACCAAGTTGTTGCAAATAGGGTGACTGCTTAAGCTATAGCCAAGCAAATAATTGCTTTGCTTTGCTTCAGCATCTTCTGTATAAAAACCTTGCCCCTAGCTTCTGTCTATGGAGTGCTCCTAATTGCCTTTGGTTTGGTATTGCCCCATTTAAATTGATGCAGGCTCAAACTCCTGGGAAAAAAAATTAATATTCCTCAGTTTACCTTTTAACACTATTCACCCACCACCTTCCAGAACAGTGACTCTAAACTGAATCTGTGTAGAGGAGTAGCCCGCTGAAGAAGAGTAGAAGTTTCCATATTGCAAAAATCCACTTTTCCTCACTTTGCCTGGAAGTAGACATCAGTGAAACACAAGGAAATGTCACGTCCAATGACATTTTGGGAGAGATAATGTTAAAATGATTTTAATGAAATAAGGACAAGGAATAATTTCATGATTACACATGCATGTCTAAGGAGCAGTTAATGAATATTGGTATAACACATGATGAAAATCCATACATTATGGATTAACCAAGTCACAACAATTAACCTGAAGATGATAAGTGCACATTATTTAATATTAAAAAAAAAGGGAGGGAACTGCCATGTTAAACCTCACCTCAAGACTTACTAATACAAACACGACCACAGCGTGCTTTACCCCACCTGCTGGGATTCCTCCATGCTCTTTGACCAGAAAGCACTGAATTGTTCCCCAGTTGGTGAGGCGGTCAGACTTTCTAGTAGAACAGTTCCCTGAAACCCCCTATAAATTCCAGAAATGTGCTCATTTTAGTTCAGAAATAAGACATCTTAATAAGTGTTAATAACTCAGTGATTAAGTTCCAAAAGAGTAGGCTTCATCCCGTGTAGAAGGCACATCACTGGAATTAGGTTGTTTGTTTACAATCATACAAAAAGGGTAAATGTGGGGCATATTTAGGGCATATGTGACCGTATTTTTTATGATTCTCGAAATGCCATCCATGGAAGAAAGAAATTATGTAGACTACCATAAGATCTTAACTGCACTTTGGGGAGAACGTGTAGTCAAGGACCAGATATACCATATCAAAAATGAAACTTACGCATTGTGAAACTTCCCTAAGTTGAGCACATCTATTAATTATTTCATGAAGTCATAACTGGGAAATTAGTTATTAATACAAAAGCTGTAGCCAGCTGATTGCTTTAAGAATTCAGGCTCTTCTCAGACAGAGGAGGGAAGTGGGTGGCAGTCTCTCCCTGCTCTGCAGTGTAAGCTAGAACCCTAATGACTGTCTTCTCTGGCCCTAGGTATTGTCTGCTTGTCAAAGTGATCTGGAGAAGTTCAACAGGACGTGCATGCAGCAATAAAAAACAAGATGAAACCAATATCCTGTCACTTTTAGAGTGAGCCCGTGGAAGGCACAGGATGAGAAGCATAGGGGAGAGAGAATACTAGAAGCCGTTCACTTACGGAACAGTAGCTGATACATACCTTCCTGTCCCTGGGAATGTCGGACAGCCTAGCGCCCAAGCAATAGGAGAAGGAAAAAAAAAAAGGGAGTATGGGTTGCTTGTCAGAGGAGACTCGATTATCACAGTAACAAGGTTCTTTGTCCTCTTCTTATCCAACTTTCTGAGAACGTTACAATAATTTTCTTTGGGGAAAATTGATGTGATGGAGGACAGAGCATACACGTTTCCAGCGCAGCTGTGCTCATGAGAAAATCCATCTAAGTAAGAGCAGGAGACAGTTCTTCCCAGACACCAGTGAGATGAGGTGTCACTTGTCAGAGCAGGAGTCTTCATGAGCAGTATAGGGGCAGGGGTGTAGAGGGAGGGCAAGAAAACATATGCATGTTTTAAGCTAAGAACCCAGAAGAAGAAGGGGGAGAGAATTTTAACAGCTGCTGTTAAATTTTACTTATAAGTGTGAAACATGGGGGAGGGTGAGAGATGTCTGAAGAATAATTTTGGAAATTTTGGATGTGTGAATGACTATGTCACCCCCTGATTCACCACTTTAGGAAGATCAACAGTAAACAGATTATTTTTCAAGGATGTTGGTTTTAGAATATGGTTTCTTTTTCTTTTTTTTTAAGATTTTATTTATTTATTAGAATATGGTTTCTTTTGAATGTGATCTTGGGCCCAGGAGATCTGGCTTTGCCAAGTTACACATGTGGTTCCTGAGGAGGGGTGTGTAAAGGAACATTTCCACGCATGGGAATGGCTCAGACTAGACTCATCATTACCTCCTCCCAGGTCAGCTAAACCTTTCAGGCATCTCTCTTTTGTTCATGGCAGCACTCACTTCCCAGCAAAAGAACAGCACCCAGAGCTTCTTTGTACTCTCATATTACTACTGTTACCACCAGGCGAGGAGAGAGTTAATGATGGTTTAACACTCAATACGCATGATAATTGGTTCTGAGTTCATCTACAACCCACTTTAACAGTTTTTAGCAATGATGTCTGCTTTCCTGGCATATTGTGTCATATCCATCCCCCCAACATATAGCAAATTTAACAAAATCAATTAACATGAAAATATTGATTAATTATGACATAGTGAATTAAGGGAGTAAAGTGCTAAGCAGGCATGCCAAACCCCTTTTCCCACCCCGGAGTGCTCCAGCCATGCAATGACCACACGTTGCAGATAATGCCTGAAGATGGGTGACATGGATGCATACGGGTAGCATTAGGGGCCATGTCACCACCACTCCCCTGCTCCCCCCACCCCCCACCCCAGGACATTCCTGGCACAACTCTTCTAACTTCGTGATGGCCAGGGGAAGTAAGGACACCTGTTGCATTCAGCCACCTTTGCTACATTTAGGTTTAGCTTTAGATTCTCTGTCCTATTATTTCTTCTCTTTTTTGTTTGTTTGTTTTGTTTTCCTTTATTCACCGAACTTTTATTTTTGCTCTTCTTTCAGGGGCTCCCAAGGAAGTCAATGGGACACTCTGTTCTTTGATATGTTCCTATATTTTCTATCTCACTAGCAATAATGAGTTATGGATTTGTGGGATTATACCCTTTTTTACATTCTTATCATGATCATATATATATGAGTCTAGAAAAAGTAAAAAAGAAGAAAGGAATATTATCTTGCCAAATATTATTGTCAGTTTCAGGGGTTCTTGTACTTGGCAGATTGTGCCAATCAAAGAGCTGTGGCCAGGACTTCAAAACACAGAGGTTTTATTCCTGCCCTTGCATGTTAATAGGCGTGTCAGGCTCTGTGAGCCACTGCCTTCTCATCTGCAAAATGAGAACATTCACGTTGACTTTGGGCCTCTAGAGACTTGCTGCCAAGGTATTTCTGGCAACAATGCAAGGCCACTGATCAGTTAACAGTTGCTCTGTAATCCGGATTACCGGGTGCCGTTGGGGAAACCTGCCCCGATGTAGGAGGAGCCTGCAGAAGTGACGTGGACCCTGGAAAGGGGAGAAAGACTCAGCTTCCATGTGGCAAGTTTGTCACAAACACGCTTCCCAGACATGAAACAACAACAGATCTTTTTTTCTGTGCAAAACCAGAACTATACAAAAATGAGGAAAAGAAGAAAGACTAAAATGGGTAGATAAATAAATAAGCTATAGACCGTTTTCCACATGAGGATAAATAGAATTTCTTTAATTAGAAAAATTCATGACTGGGGCACCTGGGTGGCTCAGTCAGTTGGGAGTCTGCCTTCGGCTCAGGTCATGATCTCAGGGTCCTGGGATTGAGCCCTGAATTGGGCTCTCTGCTCATCAGGGAGTCTGTTTCTCCCTCTGCCCTTCCCCCGCCACTTGTCCTTTCTCTGACAGATACATAAATAAAATCTTAAAAAAAAAAAAGGAAAAATTCATGACTGTAAGAAAAGTGATGGAAATTTTTATTAAAAAATATAGGTACTGTATGGTGACTAACAGAATATAATAAAAAAAATATAGGAGCAAGAAGATCTGTTGGATCTTCATATCATCGTCAAGGAGCCAGTGACAAGTTTTTCTGAATTTTAGAGGCCAGTTTGTTTGCTAAAGCATAGTCTACTCCAAAGCATATCCTACTTATCTTTGACCAGGATGCTCACTTGCCAACATATTCATTCTTACAGAATAATGATGCAAAAGTAATTTTTTATAAAAGAACGGTTATGAAATTGTCAGGAATAGCTATTTCTTTTGAGGCATTAATACATTAATTTTATAATGGCTTGTTTGGAGAGAGAGTTAGAGAGAGAGACTGACAAACAGGGAGAAAGAGAGAGAGAGAGAGAGAGAGGGACAGAGACTTATTGTTTCTCATTAAACCAGAAATCAGAACAAAGGCTGAAAAATTGACAATGCGATGTGGTGCTAACGTTAGTTGGCGCTCCAGTCATTCATGTTGGTTAGTTTCTGCTCTTAAATTAGCATAATTGGCAGCTGATATGTCATATATTTCAAAGTCACTGCAGGTAGAGAGGTTTTTAACTTCAGTGAAGGCATGGCTTTTAGCAAATCTCTCGCACATGATCAATGATTGTTTTAAAATTACAAGCTGGAGATAATCACCCTGTATGATCCATTAGAGTTTGGGCCTTTTTTCCTAAATGCTTTTAGAAACAGGAAGGGCATCATATTAATTCTCCTCGGGATTTCATTAGTTTCATGTCACTCCTTCCATTAGTTATGTGCTATTTCACATTGCTGTCAATGACACAACACTAATTTTTTGACACACACTTTTTTATGGTCCTCATGAATTGTGCTCATTACGGAAAATGGGCTGAATTTTTTATTGGTTTATCCTGAATAAATGATTATATTGAAATAATTCACGTGTAATTGTTGCCAAGAAGATACTTTTGCAAAAGCATGTGTATTTCTAAAGAAATAGTTTCTTGGGAATAAAACTTCACAGTATTTGATGGACAATGAATACAAATAATGTAGTTATAGTCACCATATTCTCTGAAAATCACCTCCCCCACTGTTGTCTCAGAAAACAAAGATTTTTTTTTTTTTTACAATCAGTCTAATTCAAGAAAATTCTTACTTTTTAGAACTGCTGATATTAACAGCATTTAAAAAGGTAGAATATGGGCTCCAAAATATTTAACATGAAAAATTTGCCTGTAGACGGAATTTGCTTATGGAAGGAATATGGCAACAATGTGTTTAGAAGCATATACAATTGCTACCAGTGCATTCAAACCTTCAGTAGTAACCATTCTGGAACAATATTTTAGACATAGAGTTACCATACCACTTCACAATTCCATTCCTAGGTGCATAGCCGAGAATTGAAAAACCTATGTCAACACAAAAACTTGTATGTGCACGTTCACTAGAGCATTTTTCATAACAACCAAAAAGTAAAGACAACGCTAAGATCCATTGATGGATGAACGGCAGAACAGAATGTGCTGACTCCATATAATGGAATATTATGCAGCCACAAAAAGAGATGGAGTATAAATACCAGCATTACCATGGATGAGTCTTGAAACACTATGCTAAGTGCAAGAAGGCAGACATGACTAGTTATATATTGTATGATCCCATCAACACGTAATATCCAAGATAGGGGCATCTGGAGATAGCAAGTCAATCACTGATTGCCAGGTACTGGGAGAAGAGGTGAGCGGGGAGGGATTAACTACCAAGGATCTATAGTCTCTTTTTCAGGTGATGGAAGTATTCTGGGATTAGATAGTGGTGGTGATCTGCACAACTTTGTGTATATATTAAAATCCACTCTGAATGGTATGCTAAAAAGGTGAATTTTATAGTTTATGAATTTTACATAAAAATGAATGAATGGATAAGTAAAATAATTGAATATTGATTGATATAAAATAATTGGTGTTAGAATTTCACTAACATCTTGGTCTTGTACATTTTCCTCTACTTCATGTTAAAACAAAAGGTAGATTGGGATACGAATGGGCTTTTTCAGTTCCTTACTTTTGTCTGACTTAGTGCTTCTGGGCTTCAACTGGCAGATGCAGATAATGCAGAAACAGAGAGAAGTGAAAACAAAGCAGAACTGGATATTTTGCACAATGAAGTAACAGAGATTTTGTCTTTTAGTGTTTGAAAAATAGAACAGCATCCTATTTCTATTTTCCTTTGCTAGACTTCACATCTTTCTGATAATTAATAATAAATGATACACATAATGCTGTCTCCATTTGAAAGAAAATGGCCAAATAGCCTGATGTAAAGTCATCTTCATACAGAGGGTAAGTAAATACGTTTTCAAAGTAGAATTCATTATAGTGTCATTATGAGTTTCAAACTGAACTTAAAAAGCTCTGGGGTTTGAATTTGGTTTATGCTTGACAAAAGACAACTTGCTTCTTCAAAGAAAGACATCTATAAGGGGCTTTTGAGGTTTTCTAAACATCAAATAGCTCTCATTTGTATGACTTAATTGTAAACAAATAAAAATAAGATTTTAATTTACTTTGACCACCCATGAAAATTTGAGAATTCAAAAGCTGGGTGGGAAAGAGGGAAATAGAGTGGAAAACTAGTACATGGAAATTTATTTAGAATTTTTTTGAAACCCATGAGGGGATCATGAAGGAAGACAATTTCCTTTAAAAGATTTTTTTTTCTTTAAAAGATAAACCTCACTATGATCAACACAGTTACCATTTAAAAAAAAAGATAAAGCCCAATTGAAAGATATTTATAATTTGATAGCAACTCATTGAATACTTGAGTTTGAGAACACTTTGATTCAGAACACACATGATGAAACATGAATCCAAGCAATGGTCAAAGTTTTCATGCAAGAGGTATAGATATGATACATCATGGTCCTTGTTCTAAATTTTCCTAATGATTCAGGTAGGAAAACACAATTTTTTTCTGAACACATTTGGAAGCTCTAGATGGAATGAGATTTTCATATACAATATGGTGAACTTTAGTTTTTAATATTAGGCTACACTGAAAGAACATACCTGTTAGGTAAATCAAATGTATTATTCAATTATATCTTACCCAACTTGACTTTTTTTTTAAGTCTGAAGGAAGAAGGGAAAAATGTGTTGGTTCATTTAATGAATCAGCACATTATCTGGATTCTCTAGACCTCAGATTCAGGGGCTCCTGATGCCTTCTGAACTACCAAATATCTGGCATAATCAGTATCTTGGATAAGTGAAGTGGCCAACCAGTACATAATACATAAAAAAAGAGCATTTGTACCATACATAATACCAGATTGTAATTTTATCATTATCAGTCAAATCTGTTAAATGAGAAAATGCATGTGGAAAACCACGGCAAATGGCAAGGGCTGCAGACACGTGAAGCATGCATCAAGAATCTGAGTTGCTTGTCATTTGGATAATTCGTGGATGCAGGCAGGATGCCAGCACCTATTACTGTGCAAAATGAATAGCAATTAAATATATTTTTGTGAATATTAGTAAAAGCAAAGAAAGGTAAGAACTCATTAAAATTAAAAATCATTAAAATACAGAACTCTCTGTAATCTGCAGGTGTCTGTTTAGCCTGTTATATTTCCAATGAATCTGCAATGCACTGAGGCAGACAGTGACGTCCTGTCTCAGTCAGTGGTTGCACACAGAGTATGTGTGAGACTGCGTTTTGCTCTTCCCCGATATTCCCAGATGGCTCCCTACATACATGTGTGGGGCAACAAAATTACACCTACAGAAGGATGAAAGTGTTCAGGCAGTTTCTGTTGACTTTAAGGGACAGTGAATTGTTTTAGAATTGTTTTTGCTTGGTTTTCAATCCCCACCAGCTTCATGGGGAAAGAACCTGCACTGAGGCAGGACTTCATAATGTGCCCTTTGCATCCACCACCACCAGTGACTAGGTTTTGAATGACGCTGGGATGATTCCCGGGGTCTAGGATGATACACAACTCACTTAACTGTTAGAACAAATATAAAATGTCTTTTGATGCTACATGGATGGATATTTTTGTAAGGAAAGGGAATGCTGTGACTTTTAAATTGAATTACCATAATGACTGTATAAGTAAGTATTTTACGGAGTGGCCATTAATCTCAAATTATGAGTTCCCAAGAAAAGAGTGTGTGTGTGTGTGTGTGTGTGTGTGTGACATTTCCTTAATAATATATCAAACAGGTAAAAAGAATTTTAAGCCAGATGGAAATAATGGGTGATTTGGGAATTGAACAGCATATGACCTTAATATGTCACTGTTAATTAACCAAAAAAGTTTTATTTATTTTAGCTAAGTGGTTCGTGCTTATTCTTTTCAAATTTTATCATGTAGCTAACAGTGTCATTAATCATGTAATTTTAAGTGGCCTAAATTGAGTACCTCTGAGAATGAAAAATAAAGAGAAGCCACCCCCAATGCATTGGCAACAATGACTTCTAGAAAGAAAGCTGTTACACATGACACACTGAAATTCACAATACAGGACAATTTAGAGAGCTGGATTAAACGAGCTTAGCTGGACTGCCAGAGTGAAAGGGTCACCTTCTTTGACAAGCCTTGCTATCATGAAACGAGGCAATGTACTCAGCATGTTGCAAGCTTAGCCCTCAGAATGCTGGTGACAGGGTACATGACAAGAAAATGTATTCCATGAGTATATGGAATTCAAATTTAAGTCCTTAAATATAGCCAGGTAGCAGCTCCAATACTCCAACTCCTCGATTGTTAGAGGTTAAGCCAATTAAAATTCCTTTTGGTCTGCCTCATATTTTGCTTTGCTTCATTTTCTTTTCTGTCCTACACTATCATCTGTTAAGAGGATACTATATTACATAAATCTGGTAATTGCTTCCATCAATTAAAAAAATGATACCTCAAACCTAAATTACGGCTTTATCCTTCTAGTACTGTCACTGTAGACATTAATTCAATAAGGGGGAAAAACAGTAGGTTTGGACTTTCTGCTGAATGTAAAATTTGAGGGTTATTTGATGTGTTCTTTGCCATTGTTTCATTCAAGGGGGGAAGAACTTGAAAGTACCAAATCTTAATTTCATGTGATTATGCCAAATTACATTACTCTAAGAATGGTAATAAGAGTGACTGATTGCAGAGATGCGTTTTTGGTGGGACTGAAAGGAACATTCCAGTTCTAATTGCAGACCAATTAAATACGCCAGGGATTTGGCACCTGAGATTTCAGACAGAGGAAGAAACAAAATATATATGTTTTTCTTTTGACAGACTAAATTCTGAAGAAGTGTGTGCATGCGTGTTAAACAGGAGATAAATGTCCGTAGAGCAGAAGAGAGACATATATTTGTTTTTTTTTTTTTAAAGATTTTATTTATTTATTTGAGAGAGAGAGAGAGCACAAGAGGGGGGAGCGGGAGAGGGAGAAGCAGACTCCCTGCTGCGCAGGTAGCCCGATGTGGGGACTCAATCCCGGGACTCCAGGATCGTGACCTGAGCCGAAGGCAGTCGCTTAACCAACTGAGCCACCCAGGCGCCTGAGAGAGAGATATATTTGTAGCATGGCACCATCCATTGGAAAAAGAAAGGGGGAGCTGCAAATGAAAGCTGCATAAGTAATTTTAAATTATCTAGTAGCCACAGAAAAGAAAGGGAAAAGGACACACAGGTGAAATTAATGACAAGGCTTATTTAACCCAGTCCATCGAGAATGTAACATTCCAACAAGTGGTAAGATAAAATGATGTGGATGTCTTGCTTTTTAATGTTTGCACCAAATCTTCCCTACGGTCTTGATTTGGACTGAGGAACACCTGCTAGAGCTCCCGGCCACATGTGGCTAGTGGCCCCCTTATCAGGTGGTGCGGGGGTGCTGGAGAGCGACTCTTAGTTTGCTTGTGCCATCGACGTTGTGTGATCCTCCCAACGCCCCCTGACGAGCCATGCTAACGTCGAACTTTCATTACTCTATCTGTTAAAAACAGGGTTATATTCCCAACTTCAACCATTGAAGGTTGGTTATGACCAGGGCAGTAGTAACAATCAGACTTGGCATGGTCTCCACACCTAAATTATGATTACACTAGTTCTCACAAGACCTGATGATCACTGATTACTTGTTGCTAAATGTCTTTAATATTGTGACTGAAATGGGTTTGGTAAGGCCCTGCAGTTGTCAGCAATGAAGCCAATTAATTTTTAGAAAAATGTCAGACATTGTTGTTAACCTGAATTTCATTTCCCTTTCTGCTTTATGAAAACAATACTGATTTGGCTTAAGAATCTACCTGATGTGGGAAGTGACCATATCACCTTCTTAGGGATTAATCCTTGTCTGAGGTTTGGCTCCCCGGCAAACAGACCTTGAGGCAGAGTCCTGTCTCTGCAGGTACTGACTGGGAAGTGCTCTCTTCAATCACACTCTGTGATTGAAGGAAGCAGGAGTGAGCCACACAGGTGCAGCAGAGGTCTTGGCAAAGTTCATGGAGAGCTCTGAAGCCAGGGAGACCCTTTTGCCAGTGTCCCCAGTCCAGGTGATGAGTCTGGGCCATGCACCCATATCAGACAGGCATTGAATGTGAGCTGCGCCCGGGATGGGACCTACACTTGGGCAACACTCTTGCTGCCATTAGAAGAAGCTCTTGCAAGGATTCTCAGCCAGCAACACTGCCAGATGCTGGAGAATAGAGCCCCTTGATCCTTGCCAGTCCATGCAGGGCTGCTATAACAGAGAGGCACAGACTGGGCTGCTCATAAATAACAGACATTTATTTCTCACAGTTCTGGAGGCTAGAAGTCTGATATCAAGGTGCCAGCAGGTTGGGTGTCTGGCGATGGCCTGATTTTTGGTTCACAGATGGCATCTTCTTGCCGTGTCCCGCTTGGCAAGAGCAATGAGGAAGCTCTCTGAGGTCTCTTTTTAAGGGCACTAATCTTATCATGCCCTCCCAAAGCCCCCACCTCCTAATACCATCACCTTGTGGGGTAGGTTTCAAAATGTGAATGTGGGGGGACACAAACAGTCTGCCCATAACATTCTGGGGGTATCTAGATAAGGACCACAGCACATCTAAGATGAATAGTATAATGCAGTCCTCCCTGAACCATCTCCAGACCCTTCTAGGCAAATAGGAGTTTATATAGAGCACTGGGGTAAACAGGTAAGGCTGCAGTGGAAGGAGGTCTTAGCTCTCTGGCCCTGAAGATGAAGGGTGTCAACATCTTGGCATACCTGTGGCACGTGATGGTAACCTGACACAATGGTGGGAAATCCCCATCAAAAGAGATCTCATTCTTGTAGAGAAATGGGCATGATGTCCAGTTCTGACCCACAAGATGGAGGGAGAGTTCCCTGGGGAAATGCCTGACATGCTGAAACTTGCCACTGGCGATGAAAATTTGCACAATCCTTCTGTATAGCAACGTGGAGAGAGAGAGAGAGAGACAGAGAGAGAGAGCAGAAGGTGAACAAATTAAGGTAGATCCTATTGATAATAGATTCTGAAGCTTTAAAAATACCTAATTATACTCTGTTTTCATAATTGCAAGATCTGCAAGGGGGTTAAACATGGCAATTGTCAACGCACTGGTGTGGCAGTGATATTTATCTTATTTTTATTTCTGCTTTTATTGAAGTTGAAGAATATCCTTTTAGCAATATACCTGTGAGATTGAAGAATATTTTAACCCCATTTTAAGATTAGAAGAATGAATGCGAGGGAACTATTTTGACCCTTCCTGCAGATGAGGAGAGTGGGTTAGAGCAGGCTAGGAAATGGCCAGAACTGCTTTGGAAATCAGCAGCAGAGCCTGAACCATGGGACTTGGACCAGCAGCTTTAATGTTCGGGGGACAAGCTCTGGGCTCTAAGCATCTACAGTAATTGAAAACATGCTCCATCCCGAGGACTGTACTAGGTCTTGGGAATCACAAGCATGCTTCCCCAGCTATATGGCCTTATTATTCCCATTACATTATGTCTCAGGAATGGACAATTTGGAGAAATCAGGCAAAATGCTACAAACCTTCATTTTTGTTTGTTTTGTCTTGTTTTAAGGTAAATATATGCTCTGCTTACTTGCAGTGTTGATGGCCTAGTGTTTAACTCCTACTTGGTTCAGCAGAGATGGATTCTCTTCCTCAGGTTTATTACTTTAATAGTTATTCACTTGAGTAACTGTGTTTCTGAAGCAATTTTGATCATGTCATTGGACACAGTGAAAGTAAGACAGGCTGACGGGGGCCTTTTCGTTTCTTACTATGGGTAATTGCTATTTCTACAAATGTCAGAAAGTGCCATGTTTTCGCAGAGCTGTGAACAACATTGTCAACTCAAGGGCAGCAAAATGTGAAAACTATTTCAATGCTTTATGGGTACTGATTTAGGAATAAACAGTAGGATTCCATAGTTAATACTCAGTATTCTCTCTTATAAATCTAGTGCTTATAAGCTACAGATACTATTAATACAAAGGATCTAGAAAATGGCTAGGATAGCATCTTGATAACTTCTTACAGAAGATAATCATGATTTTCTTCAATTCTTCATTAGTTATTACACATCAGGCCTGCCATATCATATGCAATCAAGAGAATATCCTAAATTCAAGTCACATTTCTATCAGCTTCTGTGTTAAAGTGGTTTTTTTTTTGGAATGTGCTAATATAATAAAGAGGAAGGTTTTGAGTGGCACCTATGTCCACAAGGAAATTATAATACAGGCCAAAAATTGAGAATCAGTGGCTTTTGGTAAAGTCACGAAATGGTCCTGGTATATTTATTTCTGTGGCTCAATGCTCAAACAATCCCCACTTCAATCAGCAAAGATTTGGTGCCTACGAGGAGCAAAACACTGCTATGTACTAATAAGGGATGAAATTTAATTTCCCTCCTCCATTCAGGGGGAAATCAGAAAAGACTCCTTTGGATCTAGAGGAGGGGAGTGAGCTGAAGATTTTTGCATGCAAGTGGGGAGGGAGTTTCGGATTTCCCCATGAAGCTTTCACTCCTAGAGGACAGGTGTGTGTCTTAGGCTTCATCATGAGCCATGCTGGTCCCAACTGACCCAGCTCACCCCTGCTGCTTCCTGGCAGGCACTGACACCTGGGCAGTCCTAGTGGACCAGTGCTCACACACAAGGCAGGTGAGGATGTTGCCTAGGTCAGTGTCATGCCTGCTGAAGGCCTCATTTCACAGGAAGGAATGCAATGTGGCTTGAAAAGGAGTATTCATAATTATCATAAGCAGATCTTTATATTTTGAGGTGGTTCCTGCATGGACCTAATTCTTTAAAGGGCAGCAAGACCAAGATCCACACTCCCAAATCCTGTAGATTCCTTCATGAGGGTCAGAATTTTCAGTGTGCATCCATGTGGATCTAGAAAAGCACTGGACAGCTAGAGCTATTTACCCCCAAGTCTTAGTCTTCAATGTATGTTCTTTGTGCCTCTTTTGGTTTTTTGTTTGCTTATTTTTTGTTTCTGATAACTAAAGTGCAAACAAAATGATACAGAATCTACATCATCATTTTAACCATTCTTAAAACCCATGCTGGCCTGGGCTGGTTCACTCTTTGCAGTAAAAATGAAGCAGCAAAAGGAAGTTAACTCTCTCAGGAGAACTCACAAACCCTGCTGCATTTCTGGCTATAGCAGAGAAAGGCAAAGAGTAAACAGAAGTCAGTATCTTCTATCACTTGAAAACCTTCACTGTCCTACCGTGTTGTTTCAATCATAAGGTAGAGTGCAAATTTCATGCTTTTTCTGTAAAATCCAACTGGATTGATTTTTTTTTTTTTTTTTTTTTTGGTGAATCTTGATCATGTCCAGGGCCCTTTTCCTCCACTGATTTGTTTTCCCTTTCTCATTAAATTTTAAAATAAGGACATTAGCTATTTGCCTAAAAATTACATTGCATTTTTTGGCAATGTGTTTTTCTTATGGCTTTATCATATTTTTAAGTTAAAATGTTTGTATAATTAAAGTTATATATATTTTATTTGTGGTGTGTATATTTACGTCCAGCTTAGAAAGAGCTTCCTTACTCCATGTTTATAGATAGATGTTTTCTTCCTTTCTCTCTCTTTCTTTTTCTTTCTTTCTTTCTTTCTTTCTTTCTTTCTTTCTTTCTTTCTTTCTTTCTTTCTTCCTTCCTTCCTTCCTTCCTTCCTTTTTCTCTTCTTTCTTTCTTTCTTTCTCTCTCTCTCTTTCTCTTTCTTTCTTTCTAAAGGTTTTATTTATTTATTTGAGAAAGAGTGAGTGAGAGAAAGAGAGAGTACAAGCTGGGGGAAGGGCAGAGGGAGAGGGAGGAGCATACTCCCTGCTGAGTAGGGAACCTGACATGGGGCTTGATTCCAGGACTCTGAGATCATGACCTGAGCCGAAGGCAGACGCTTAACTGACTGAGCCACCCAGGTGCCCCTAGATAGATGTTTTCTTCTAAAACTTTGTAGGTTTATTTCTAAAAGTTTAATATTTATATCTCTGGGAATTTATTTTCATATAAGAAATGAATTAGAAATCAAATGTTTTTTTAAGAATTGATGAAACAGTTTCCCTAACACATTTATTGAATATAAGATTCAATATAGAGTGAATATGCACTCAAATAAATCCAATTACTTGCACTAAGCAAAACAAAAATATAATGCAAAATAAAGCACAGTGGGGGAGGGGGATAAAATATATAACTGTGAGGATTTTAAGTGTTTGCATTCAGTGAGTATTATCATTATTATTATATCTTGTTAATTATTATCATAAAGTTAATTTTAAGCAGAGAGCTGATAAACAAGAAGAGGGCAGAGAAGTCAGTACAAAGGAGGCAAGAACTCAGCCTTAAGCACCTAACAGTAATTTAGGATTAAAATCTGTAAGTAAAAAAAATCCATTAAATCTATTAGAATAAAAATATATAGGATCCTGACAGCTTTGTGGTAGAAAAGGATGAAAAAGATATATTTTAAAGACTGAAAATATAAAATTCAATTGGTTTGTAAATTTAAAACAAGTAGCAGATAAGAAGATATATTTGATACTTCTGTATTAAGAAAAAGGTTTATCGTTCATATTATATAAGGAATACCTATTGTATTGATTTCCTTCTGCTTCTATAACAACGTACCAAAAATTCAGTGGCTTAAAAGAATACAATTTATTATCTTATAGTTCTGAAGTTCAGAAGCTCAAAAGGGGTGTCACTGGGCTAAAATGAAGGTGTTAGCAGGGCTATGTTCCTTTTTGCCAGTTCCAAGGGTGATTCCTTTTGTCTTTCAAACTTCTAGAGCCCATCCATGTTTCTTGCTTCAGGGCACTTTCTCCATCTTCAAAGTCAGCAATAGTTGTGGTCTTTCTAAGGATCCCATTTCTCTGGAACGACTCTTCTGCATCTTCCTCATGTAAGTGCCCTTGTGATTACATTGGGCCCAGCTGGATAATCCAGAATAATCTCTTTATTTTAAGGTCAACTGGGTTATTCCTCTTGAAGAAAGTTTTGCAAATATACCCAAATAGATATATACAAGAATGTCTACTGCAACGTCCTTCAGTTGGGAATGAAAGGATTAATGTTATAATATTAATTATATTATATTATATATTTGTATATATATTTATATATATTTAAGTTTATATATTTAAATATATAATATATATTATAATAATATATATTAATGTTATAATATTCACACAATAAAATACCAGGCATTGGTAGAAAGACCAGGCTTAATCAATATGTCTAAATCTTAAAAGCAATGTTGAGGGTGCAAAGACCGGCAGGCAGGGCAGCAAGAAAAACAACAGAATGAGAAGACAGAGGATTTATCCCAAATGAAAGAACAAGATAAGGCCATGACCAGAGAGCTAAGCAAAACAGATATAAGTAACATGCCTGATGGAGAATTTAAAGCAACAATCATAAGGCTACTCACTGGGCTTGAGAAAAGAATAGAAGACATCAGTGAGACTCTTACCACAGAGTTAATATAGTTAAATAACAATCAGTCAGAGATGAAGAGTGCAACAATTGAGTTTGGAAACATGCCTGGTGCAATGAACAGCAGGTTGGGAGAAGTAGAGGAACAAATTAATGATCTAGAAGACAAAGTAATAGAAAGTAATGAAGCTGAAGGAAAGAAAGAAAGAATTATGCAACATAATAGACTTGGGTGACTCCATTAAGCACAATAACATCCATATTATAAGAGTCCTAGAAGAAAAAGAGAGAAAAAAAGAGGCAGAAAATTTATTTGTAGAAATAATAGCTGGAAAGTTCCCTAATCTTGGGAAGGAAACAGACATCCAGATCCTGGAGGCACAGAGAACTCCCATCAAAATCAACAAAAGCAGATGCACATCAAGACATATTGTAATTGAATTTGCAAAATATAGTGGTAAAGAAAAACTCTTAAAAGCAGCAAGACAAAAGAAGTCATTAACTTACAAGGGAAAACCATAAGACTAGCTGGAAATTTTTCAACAGAAACTTTGCAAGCCAGATGGGAGTGACATGACATATCAAAGTGCTGAATGGGAAAAATCTGCAGCCAAGAATACTCTATCCAGCAAGGCTGTCATTCAGGATAGAAGGAGAGATAAAGAGTTTCCCAGACAAACAAAAACTAAAAGACTCTGTGACCACTAAACCAGCCCTGCAAGAAATATTAAAGGGGATTCTTTGAGTGGAAAGGAGAAACCAAAAATGACAGTATAAAGGTAGAAAACACAATCGCAGTAAAAATAAAGATTTCTGTAAAAAAATCAGTCAGGGAACTAACAAAAAACAGATATAAAATATATTAACATACACCTAAAATGTGGGGAGGAGAGGAAAAAAGAATGGGTTCAAACTTAAGTGATCATCAACTTAATATAGATTGCTGTATACAGAAGACATTATATACATACCTAATGGTAACCATATATCAGAAACTACTAATAAACATGCAAAGAACAAAGAGAAAGAAATCCAAATATATCACTAAAGAAAGTCAACAAAACATGAAAGAGAGAAAGACAAGAAAGGATCAGAGAAAATCTCCAGAAACAACCATCAAACAAGTAATAAGATGGCAATAAATATATATCTACCAATAATTACTTTGAATGTAAATGGACTAAATGCTCCAATCAAAAGACATAGCATGTCAGAATGGATAGAAAAATAAGATCCATCTATATGCTGCCTACAGAAGACTCATTTTTGACCTGAAGGCACCTGCAGATGAAAAGTGAGGGGATGGAGAAACATTTATCATGCAAATGGACGCTAAAAGAAACCTGGAGTAGCAATATTCCTAGTGGACAAACTACACTTTAAAACAAACACTGTAATAAGAGACAAAGAAGGGTACTATATAATAAGAAAGAGGACAATCCAACAAGAAGATATAACAATTGTAAATATTTATGCACCTGACACTGGAGCACCCAAATACATAAAACAATTAATAACAAACATAAAGGATCTGATCAATAGTAGTAAAGCAATAATAATAATAATAATAATAACAATAATAATAATAACACCCCACTTACATCACTGGACAGATCATCTAAACAGAAAATCAATAAAGAAACAATGGCATTGAATGACACACTGGACCAGATGGACTTAATGGATACATTCAAACATTCCATCCTAAAACAGCAGAATTCACATTCTTTTCAAGTGCACATGGAACATTCTTCAGAATAGATCACATATTAGGCCACAAAGAGGCCTCAAGAAATTCAAGAAGACTGAAGTCATGCCACATACCTTTTCTGACCACAATGCTGTGAAACTAGAAATCAACCACAAGGAAAAATCTGGAAAAACCACAAATACATGGAAGTTAAAAAACATGCTACTAAACGACATATAACATCATACTCAATGGTGAAAAACTGAGAGTTTTTCCTCTAAGGTCAGGAACAGGACAGGAATGTCCACTCTCACCACTTTTATTCAACATAGTACTGGAAGTCCTAGCCACAGCAATCAGACAACAATAGAAATGAACCACATATAAAAATTAAAAAAAAAATACATGAAAACAAGTGAAAATGAAAACACGATGGCCCAAAACCTTTGGGATGCAGAAAAAGCAGTTCTAACAGGGAAGTATATAGCAATACAGTCCTACCTCAAGAAGCAAGAAAAATTTCAAATAAACAATCTAAACTTACATCTAAAGGAGCTAGCAAAAGAACAACAAATGAACCTGAGAGCCAGAAGGAAGGAAATAATAAAGATTAGAGCAGAAATAAATGCCATAGAAACTAAAACAAAACAACAACCAAAAATCAAGACAAAACAATAAAACAGATCAATGAAACCAGGAGCTGGTTCTTTGAAAAAATTAATAAAATTGATAACCCTCTAGCCAGACTTATCAAAAAGAAGAGAAAGGACCCAAATAAATAAAATTGCAAGTGAGAGAGGAGAAATAACCACCAAACACCACAGAAATACAAACATTTATAAGAAAATATGAAAAACTATGCCAGTAAATTGGACAACCTAGAAGAAATGGACAAATTCCTAGAAACATAAACTACCAAAACTGAAACAGGAAGAAATAGAAAATTTGAACAGACCCATAAGCAGGAACAAAATCGAATCAGTAATCAAAAACTCCCAACAAGCAAAAGTCCAGGACCAGATGGCCTCACAGGCAAATTCTACTAAACATTTAAAGAAGAGTTAATATCTATTCTTCTCAAACTATTCCAAAAAATACAAGAGGAAGGAAAATTTCCATATTCATTGTATGAGGCCAGAGTTACCCTGATACCAAAATCAGATAAAGACACCACTAAAAAAGAGAACTACAGGCCAATATTTCTGATGAATATAGATATAAAAATCCTCAACAAAATACTAGCAAACCGAATTCAACAATATAGTAAAAGAATCATTCAGTATGATCAATTTATTCATGGGTTGCAAGGGCATTTCAATATTCACAAAACAATCAATGTGATATATTACATTAATAAAAGAAAGGATAAAAACCATATGATCATTTCAATAAATGCAAAAAAAGCATTTGACACACTACAGCATCAATTCATGAGAAAAGCCCTTAACAAAGTAGATTTAGAAGGAACATACCTCAACATAATGAAGGCCATATGTGACAAACCCACAGCGAACATCATACTCAATGGTGAAAAACTGAGAGCTTTTCCTCTAAGGTCAGGAACAGGACAGGAATGTCCACTCTCACCACTTTTATTCAACATAGTACTGGAAGTCCTAGCCACAGCAATCAGACAACAAAAGAAATG
Source organism: Mirounga angustirostris (assembly GCF_029215605.1). Classification (NCBI taxonomy): domain Eukaryota; kingdom Metazoa; phylum Chordata; class Mammalia; order Carnivora; family Phocidae; genus Mirounga; species Mirounga angustirostris. Next base: position 135,211,659 of record NW_026991713.1, read on the forward strand.
AAAGCATCCAAATTGGCAAGGAAGAAGTAAAACTTTCACTATTTGCAGATGACATGATACTATCTACGGAAAACCTGAAAGATCACCAAAACACTCCTGGAACTGATAAATGAATTCAGTAAAGTCACAAGATACAAAATCGCTGTACAGAAATCTGTTGCATTTTTATATGCTAATAACGAAGCAACAGAAAGAGAAATTAAGAAAACAATCCCATTTACAATTGCACCAAAAATAATAAGATACCTAAGAATAAACCTAACCAAAGAGGTGAAAGACCTGTACTCTGAAAAGTAGAAAACATCAATGAAAGAAATTGAAGATGACACCAAGAAATGGAAAGATATTCCATGCTCATGGATTGGAAGAACAAATATTGTTAAAATGTCCATACTACTCAAAGCAATCTATACATTTAATGGAATCCCTACCAAAATACTTAAAGCATTTTTCACAGAATTAGAACAAACAATTCTAAAATTTGTATGGAACCACAAAAGATCCTGAATAGCCAAAGTAATATTGAAAAAGAAAACCAAAGCTGGAGGCATCATGATTCTGGACTTCAAGTGATATTACAAAGCTGTAGTCATCAGAACACTATGGTACTGGCACAAAAACAGACACACAGATCAATGGAACAGAATAGAAAACCCAGAAATGGATCCACAACTATATGGTCAACTAATCTTCGACAAAACAGGAAAGAATGTGCAATCGGAAAAAGACAGTTTCTTCAACAAATGGTGTGGGGAAAAGCAGACAGCAACATGTAAAAGAATGAACCTGGTCCACTTTCTTGCACCAAACACAAAAATTAACTCAAAATGGTTAAAGACCTAAATGTGAGACCTGAAATTATAAAAATCCTAGAAAAGAACATAGGTAGTAGTAACTTCTTTGACATTGGCCATAGCAATTTCTTTCTAGATATGTCTCCTGAGGCAAGGGAAGCAAAAACAAAAATAAACAATTGAGACTACATCAAAGTAAAAGGTTTCTGCACAGTGAAGGAAACAATCAACAAAACTAAAAGGCAACCTATGGAATGGGAGAAGATATTTGTCAAAGACATCTCTGATAAAGGCTTAATATCTAAAATATATAAAGAACTTACAAAACTCAACACCCAAAAAACAAATAATCCAATTAAAAAATGGGCAGAGGACATTAATGAACAGACATTTCTCCAAAGACATACACCTGGCCAATAGACACATGAAAAGATTCTCAACATCACTCATCACCAGGGAAATACAAATCAAAACTACAATGAGATATCATCTCACACCTGTAAGAATGGTTAAAATTAACAACACAAGAAACAACAGGTGTTGGCGAGGATGTGGAGAAAGTGGAACCCTCTTGCACTGTTGGTGGGAATGCAAACTGGTGCAGCCACTGTGGAAAACAGTATGGAGTTTCCTCAAAAAGTTAAAAATAGAACTAGCCTATAATCCAGTCATTGCACTACTGGGTATTTATCCAAAGACTACAAAGACACTAATTCAAAGGAATATATTCACCCTAATGTTTACAGTAGCATTATCTACAATAGCCAAGATATGGAAAAAACCCAAGTGTTCATCAACTGATGAATGGATAACGAAAATGTGGTATATATAATGGAATATTACTCAGCCATAAAACGAATGAAATCTTCCCGCTTGCAGCAACATGGATGGAACTGGAATGTATTATGCTGAGTGAAATAAGTTAGATAAAGACAAATACTGTATGATTTCACTCATATGTGGAATAAGAAACAAAATAAACAAGCAAAGGAGAAAGAAAGAGAGTGAGGCAAACCAAGAAATAGACTCTTAACTCTAGAGAACACATTGATGGTTACCAGAGGGGAGGTGGGGTGGGGAAGAGGTTAAATAGGAGATGGGGATTAAGGAGTGCACTTGCTGTGATGAGCATTGAGTGTTGTATGGAGGTTTTGAATCACTATATTGTATACCTGAAATGAATATTACACTGTATGTTAACTAACTGGAATTTAAATGAAAACTTAAATAAAAAACGTTGAGGAACAAAAGAAACCTTGTATATTAATATAATCCTACTTTAAAAAATTTGTGTATACATATAAATATATAAATATGTTTATGTTTGTATGTGGATGCATCCCTGCGGGGGTCACGTATGTTCATATGTGGATGTGTCCTACCAGGGGTAAACTGAAAAGCTTCACATTAAGACCAGGAGAGAGACAAACACTGGGACTGGGGAGGAAAGATAAAGAGAAATAAAGAAGATTAAAAAAAAGAGCAGACCATCATGCTGGTTCTTATGAAACTAATAGCCCAAGGTTCAAGTAACGGTTCCAGCCCCAGAAACATGAGTTTGAATCCTACACCCACCACTTCCTATTGTGTGGCCTTAGGAGAACTGGTCAGTGGCTGTGGTCCTCCAACATGCTCCTGCAGAAAACAAATAGAATGACACCCACTGCTCCAGTCATTACAAGGATAGAGTGCCATGTTGTGTACAACGGGCATGGTGAGCACTCAGAACAGGTTGGCCAATGTGAGCTGAGAACAGTGACCTCTACCATCTCAGGAGGGCAGTGAGTAACTGAATTCAGCAGATGCTGAGTTTTTTACCTCTAGCACAAGCACACATAGAAGAGTGATTTGGAGTATAACAATAACAACTTAGTTTTTTTCTAGCCATTGAATGTATGCTGTTTTTAGTCTGGTGCCTGATATGGGTAGACAGGCAAAGGTAGTCAGTTTTGCCATTGTTGGTGGTGGTGTTATTGTTGAAAGCACAATTACTTCATTTTTATAATGGCTTCATTGAGATATCATTCACATAGCATATAATCCACCTACTTGAAGCTCATAATTCAGTGATTTTTCTGTATTCACAAAGTTGTGAACCATCATCACTGTTATGAGCTGAATTGTGTCCCTCCAAATTCCTATGTTGAATCATCACCCTTGGTACCTCAGATGATGAGACAGGGTCTTTAAGAGGTGATTACACTAAAATGGGAAGGTTAAGTGGGCCCTGATCCAATGTGACTGGCTGTCCTTACAGGAGGAGGAGATCAGGACACAGACAGGCACAGAGGAATGACCAGTGAAGACGCCATCTGGCCATCTACATGCCAAGGAGAAGGGCTCAGAAGAAACTGATCTGCCCACACCTTGATCTCAGACTTTCAGCCTCCTGAACTATGGAGAAAATACATTCTGGCTGTTTAAGCCCCTCAGTCTGTGGTACTATGTCATGGCAGCCTTAACAAATTAATACAATTACTTTCTAATTCCAGAACATTCCATCATCTCAAAAAGACACTACATACCATTAGCAGTCACCACCCATTCCTAACTCCAGAACATTCCATTGCCTCAAAAAGAAACTACATACCATTCCCTACCTCTCCCAGCCCAGGCAAGCACTAATCTACTTTCTGTCCGTATGCATTATACCTCTTCTGGATATGTAATATCAATAGACTCACCCAGTATGTGGTCTTTTGTGCCTGGCTTCTTTCACTTAGCACCATATTTTAAGGATCATCCATGCTGTAGCTTGTCAAATAATTATTTTCATTGTCAAATAATATTTCATTGTATGAATATACAGTACCTTTTGTTTATTCATTCATCAATTGATAGATATTTGAGCTATGTGTACCTTTTTGCTATTACAGGTAATGCTGTTTTGAATATTCATGTACACATTGTTGTGTAGACATGTGTTTTCAATTCTCTTGGGCATGCACCCAGGGGTAGAATTGCCGGGTCCTATGGTAACTCTGTGTTTAATTTTTTTGAAGAACTGCAAAACTGCTTTCCAAGATGGCAGCAACATTTTACATTCCCACCAGCAATGTATGAGGGGTTTCTACTTTTTGACATCCCTGCTAAAATTTGTTACTGTCTTTTTAATTACAGGCACACCATGTGTCATTGCCTTCTACTTTATTGTGCTTTGCAGATAGTGCATTTTTTTTTTACAAATTAAAGTTTTGTGGTAACTCTGTGTTGAGCAAGTCTATCAGTGCTACTTTTCCAATAGCTTTTGCTCACTTTGTGTCTCTGTGTCATATTTTGGTAATTCTCACAATATTTCAAACTTTTTCATTATTATTGTATTTGTTATGGTGACTCGTGACCAGTAATGACGACTCACTGAAAGCTCAGATGATGGTTAGCATTTTTTAGCAATAAAGTATTTTCAAATTAAGGTATATGCATTGTTTTTTATTTTTTTTAGACATAATGCCATTGGCACACTTAATAGATTACATTATAGTGTAAACATAACTTTTCTGTGCACTGGGAAACCAGAAATTTCATTTGACTTGTTTTACTGTGACATTTGCTTTACTGTGGTGGTTTGGAACCAATCCCACAGTACCTCCAGGGCATGCCTGCATAGCCATATACTGGGTAAAAGTAGTATCTCATTGTGTTTTTGATTTGCATTTCCCCAACAGATTGTGATGTTAAGTATTTTTTTCAGATGTTTATTGGCCATTTATATACTTACTTTGAAAAATGTATGTTTGAATCCTTTGTTCATTTTTTTTCAAAATTGAACTGTCTTTTTATTGTTGAGTTGTAAGAATTATACAGTCTAGATACAGGTCCTGTTTGGGATTTTTTAGCATTTTATTCCATTTTATGAGTTGCCTTTTCACTTTCTTGATAGCGTTTTTTGACACATATACACTGCTATTTTTTATAAAGTTGAATTAATCTATTTTTCTTTTGTTGCTTATGCTGTCGGTGTCATGTCTAAGAAATCCATGACTAAGCAAAAGTCACAAAAATTTACCTCAGTTTTTAAATTTTCTTTTAAAAGTTTTCATAGTTTTAGTTCTTGTATTTAGGTGTTTGGTCTACTTTGAGTTAACTTTTTAATATGGTGTGAGGCAGAGGTCCTATTTCATTATTTTACACGTGGATGTCCATTTCTTTCACCATTTGTTGACAAGATAATTGCTTTCCCATTGAATTATCTTGGTACCCTTGTTGAAATGACTTAACCGTAAATGCAAGGATTTATTCACGGACTCTTGAATCTATTCTTCTGGTGTATGTGGCTATTTTTATGCCAGGGTCATACAGTCTTGATTCCTGTAGTTTGTTTGAAGTCAAAAAGTGAGCCCTCCAACTTTGTTCTTTTCCAATATTGTTTTGGCTATTCTTGCTCCCTTGTATTTTCTTTACTTCATCTTGATTAAGCATTTTATTTGGATTATTGTAACTTACATCCAAAGGAAAATGTGTTCTGCAGCTGGAGGGAAATATCTCAGGTAGCTCAGATGGAAACAATCCGCATTTATGCCTAGTATCTCTGTATAATTATTAGGTATGCCTTTCTTTTACTCCTCTAAGAGTCCTAATTATGAATGCTGAAGTATCTGGTCATCCTCATTTTCAATCACATGAGTTGCAAAGCTCTTTCAATACCCAGCTAGGGAATTGAGTCTGTCCGAGAACTAGGTACAATCCGTAATCCATTCCAATGCCGTGGAGCTACTTGAAATTATTCTTCGCTTCAACTTTTAAAAGATAAGCTTATCAATCACTTTTAATGTCAAGTTATCTCTCACAGGATATCCTCTAAGTGAGTTTTTTTGTTTTTTTTTTTTTTAAATCGATCCCTTTCACTGACTTTCTCCTTTAGGACAAAGAGACAAAGCATGGAGAAAACATGCTTTTCAATCCTTCCTTTTATCTCCTCAATATTATTACATTTGAAAATACTTTAGAGTATTATTTCTTATTTAAATATACATCTTACTATTGGAAAAAGAATTTACATAAAATATTTAAATTTAGCAAATAGACTTTTGTAAATCATGTCCAGTGGTACTCAATAACAAATAATACTCAGTTAGCAAATGTTAGTCTTGAATTAGTCTAGTGTGATGCAGGAACACTGACAGTAAGGAGACTTGGCAATACAAGAGTATCACTTCGGAGCTCCAATGCAAGCGCGAGATCAGGAATTTGTAACTACAGGATTTATATCTGGGTTGTTTGGTTTTACTTTTCACTTTGAAGATTACATTTTATGTAGGCCTGGAGTAATACATGAATACACTCAGTCTTCTAATCCGATAACTATGAGAAGTCGACATAAAAATGTGAAATAAAAATCAAGAAAAATATTTGAAGTTGGTACTAAGTATTTTAATTGTAGATGGGTTTTTGGTGTCCTCTCTATCTTTGGACATTTACTTAGAAAGAGTGAGGCTCTTCAATATAAACAAACATAGCTAAATAAGGAGACATTAAAGCACTTTACTAGGCTTACTGAAGTGTCCTGTAGTATAGTGAAATAAAATCAGGTAAATAATATCAAATTTGTTTTATTGTGGGGGCAGATAATTTATGCAATGAACAGCATCAAGCCTGGCTCAACCTGATGCATATTCAGTAAGGTTCTGGATCACTACATTACCTCAAGACTCCAAAACTTACTTATTGCAAAAGTTTTCCTTTGCATAAGGTGACAAGTGTTTGAATCTGAAGGAAAAAAAGAAGAAGAATGGAAAAGAAAAAAAAGGAAGGAAAAGGATGCATTGCTATTTTATGCTTTCTCTTTCTGTATCTGCTCTGTAGGGAGTATTTTGGTTCTGTGTTTCAGACAATTCACCAGTGAATTCTCAACAAGGTCAAGAATGAAAGGAATGATTGTGCCCAGTGTTAGAGAAACTAAAAGAAGCTGCAAGATCACAATATTGGGCTGTAGGAGACTCTTAACTTTGCTTTTGAAGAATGTGTCAGTGGATATATGAATTGAATATGTATTAAGTTCTATCATTTTTCAAGTTAAAGGTCACTTCAAAGCAGATGATTTCTCTTCTTACCTCTCTCTCTTCCTCGCCTGTCTCACACAGCACATACACACACCCACATAGGAACACACACACCCACATAGGAACACAGCACACACACAGGAACACACAATGACATGCTTCCTCTATAAGGTGACACATGCAGATGGATATAAAGACTTACTTTCCAGAATTTGTATCATATCCTGGCTGTTTTAAAGAGATGGAGTGCGAGCTTTTTATTTTCATGTCCCTGATGATTTTAGGAAGAAATGGTAAAGACTGACAAGGATTAAAAGAATGCTTTGCAACTAACTTGGTCTGGATTACCAAGGAAATTTTATGAGGTTATTCAAACAGTGGAGGAAAAACTAATGCCTTGGGGTGGACTTGCTCATAAAGAATTAAACATTCACTGTATTCCTCTGCATGTTTTGAGAAGTGTGGCATTCCACTTGAATAAAATCTACGTCACCCTACAATATATCACTAATGAATTATTAGTGTATGACTATATATTTAAAAAAAGTGCTTTTTGGTCAAAATAGAAACAACTCAACTAAAACAAGAATCTTTTATTCAAGTGACAAAATTTGCATCTTTCATAGGGAAGTCAGTGCATTAAGACACAGCAATTTTAGACGTGTAGCCCTTAACTATGTGCAAATGGGTTTTTGGTAAAGTTACATTCCTCTCAGCTCTGTGTTACAAAGGACAATACACACAAAGAACTTTGGGAACTAATAAGAGCTATTTCTTTTTATTCTGACACTTAAGTCTACTATTTAATTGTTACATATAATCCTATTCACAGCAACTGGAAACAATGACAACTTTCTTTGCCACTTTTGCAATTGTCTCATGAATCAAAGAGCACTAGTAGGCTGCAAAAGGAATAATAATAAAAATGCACCATAAATTTCTCTAAGCAATTATCATATCTCATGCCTTATTACTAAATGGAACTTTAGGAAATGGAACCATGATTTTTTGTTGAATAAAAGGTCTCTTATTTAAATGTATTGTAATGTGATCCAAGGAACACACGGTTCCATGTAGGGTCTTGCATCATTCGTGGCAATGAAGGCAGAAACTCAGATCTACGGGCTGGTTCTTCTGTCCTCCTTTCTCCCCACCTCCCTCAGCCCACCATACTTCAGCAAACAATGCTATCACAAACCATGCAAGTGTCTGCTTCCCACTGGGCTCCTTGTCTGAACCACTGTGTACAAGAAATGGATCAGGATCACGTTTCCGACTCATGGTGCTCTAGAGACAACTCTTTATCCAGATTACAAGTGATATGATACGGGGTATTGCTGGTTTTCTCTTTAGCAACACTTTGGCAATCCTTATGTACCACAACCAGTGGGGGAAAGGGGTTATCCATGCATGAAAGAAAATAGAACTCTTTTGAAATGCATCTTTCATATGGAAAATTATAGCACAGACACTGTGTGATGTGGTAGATAATGTTCTAAATAATGTCCTGTAGCAACTGCAATAGGAGGTTTCTAAAGTAGTACATTGGCAATTGTATGTTGAATAAATTCCCCTGGTAAATATAATATTTGCCACAGTTTGTAAACTTCTGCAATAGATGTTTAATAAATGCTTACTGGTTGGCTGAATTCTGAGAATTTTTGCATGGTCACTTACACACAACAAAATCAGAAAGTAGAAGAGGCAAAGCTGCATAAATGGTCCCTTTTCTCTTACATGTTCCAATCTAAGATCAAAATCTGAACACAGAACAAACAATTTATGATATTCCAAACTTCAGTAGATGCATGAAAAGAATTCCAGACAAAGGTTTATACCAATATCAACACAGTAGGAATCACAGTGTGTGCCAAGGGGACCACAAGAGGACTCACATAGATGTTATAATATCTTAGGGGGGGCAGTGGGCATTGGTGCCCCACTGTCATGCGTGTGTGTGTGTGTGTGTGTGCGAGAGAGAGAGAGACTCCCAACCTTAATGACCATATGGAGTCATCCTTCCTTATGAAAATCCGTTCTTCTAGGTATGCCTGGGTGGCTCAGTCAGTTAACCGGCTGCCTTTGGCTCAGGTCATGATTTCGGGGTCCTGAGATTGAACCCCACATTGGGCTCCGTGCTCAGTGGGGGTTCTGCTTCTCCCTCTCCCTCTGCTGCTTCCCCTGCTTGTGCTCTCTCCCACATGCACTCTCTCTCTCAAATAAATCCATAAAATCCTAAAAAAAAAAAAAAGAAAAAGAAAATCTGTTCTTCTACCAGCATGGTTGAATCGAGACTCAAATTTTGCATGAGGATAATTTTTACTATATTTTTTGGGCAATTTTAAAGATAGAAAAGTATAATTTATTGCTATAAAATGCCAATTAAATGACTTCAAAAGAGTTGATAATCTTTGTAAAATTGGTTGAGACATTGTGCTAACAACTATATATATATACACACACACATATGATTATATTTAATTCTTACAATTGCTCTATAATTATCCTTACATATTATTTTGTAAGGATAAAATTATCCTTATTTTATACATAAGGAAATTAGGAGGTTGTGAGTTCTACCACCTATTACTTGCAAAAAAATCATCTGGTTGTATGAAGGCGCACAATCTTCTTGAAAACCTGAATATTTTTGGAATAAGCATGAATACATATATATAAAATATATAAGAAATATATGAAGTATTAAAGCATTAAAATCATGTGTCAAAAGAGTAATACAGCCCAAAAGGACATGTTTATTCTTATCAATTTCTTGGCCTGTTTTTAGTGATACACCATGAAATGCAGAATCAAGGCAGAATCACATGAACTGCAAACACACCAGGGTCCCAGACCTTTGACCTTAACAGACATTCAATGCAAGGAGGGGGACTCCGTGGACGCATTAAAAGACCTTCTGTAGAACTAGATTACACAGCTACTCTACAAAACTAACTCCCATCCATTTTTGAAACAGAAGGCCATTTGAGTGAATGCTATGCTTTTCTCTTCAGTGAATTCTATGACTCTTCAGTAGAAACTCTGCTGGTCTACTGAATGCATGGAAAGGCCAGCTCATAACCACTCATTCAGGCCAGCAGAGCACCTGCTGGTTTTATTTTATTTATTTATTTATTTATTATTATGTTATGTTAATCACCATATATTACATCATTAGTTTTTGATGTAGTGTTCCATGATTCATTGTGCATAACACCCAGTGCTCCATGCAGAACGTGCCCTCTTTAATACCCATCACCAGGCTAACCCATCCTCCCACCCCCCTCCCCTCTAGAACCCTCAGTTTGTTTTTCAGAGTCCACTGTCTCTCATGGTTTGTCTCCCCCTCTGATTTCCCCCCCTTCATTCCTCCCCTCCTGCTATCTTCTTCTTCTTCTTTTTTTTTTTTTTTAACATATATTGCATTATTTGTTTCAGAAGTACAGATCTGTGATTCAACAGTTTTGCACAATTCACAGTGCTCACCATAGCACATACCCTCCCCAATGTCTATCACCCAGCCACCCCATCCCTCCTGCCCACCCCCACTCCACTCCAGCAACCCTCAGTTTGTTTCCTTAGATTAAGAATTCCTCATATCAGTGAGGTCATATGATACATGTCTTTCTCTGATTGCCTTATTTCGCTCAGCATAACACTCTCCAGTTCCAACCACGTCGTTGCAAATGGCAAGATTTCATTCCTTTTTATGGCTGCATAATATTCCATTGTGTATATATACCACATCTTCTTTATCCATTCATCTGTCAAGGGACATCTTGGCTCTTTCCACAGTTTAGCTATTGTGGACATTGCACCTGCTCGTTTTATACACTGCACTGCTCTATAGGGGGCACCATTTCCTTTACCCCAGTTAGATGAACACTAGCGTGGTGGGCGTCCTTAAATACCTCATCATGATATTATATTAAAATAATTGTTACACTGAAAGAGAATCTGAAAGCACCAGAATTCTTACTATAGTAGTGCACTTCTCAAAATAAGTGTGCATGCACGAGCTCCTCAATTATTAAAATAATGTGTGTTTAGTATGAAATGCTAGAAAGTATGAGGAAGAGGAAAACATTCTGTAATTCTACCACCCATTAATTAAGTGAACTTTAAAACTAGGATCCTCCTTGGGGCGCCTGGGTGGCTCAGTTGATTAAGTGTCTGCCTTGGGCTCAGGTCATGGTATCAGAGTCCTGGGATCTCAGAGTCCTGGGATTGAGCCCCGCATCAGGCTTCCTGCTCAGCGGGGAGCCTGCTTCTCTCTCCCCCTGCTTGTGCTCTCTCTCTGTCAAATAAGTAAATAAAATCTATAAAAAAAATAAAACTAGGATCCTCTACTACTTTAGATTATAATTACCCGAACATTTGTCTTGCTAATATGTATTACATGGTCTTCTAAATTCTCACTTTTCTGACTTTATCATCATTTATATGACCAGTATTTTATGGTTAGACATTTATGTTATTGTTTATTTTGCACTCATATAATGTGGTGATAAACTTTTGATATAAACCAAAATAAGTGTATAAAATAAATACAATTATCCTTACTTCTTATTATTTACCTTCAAGTATATTCCTAATGGTGTTTCTGGGTCAAAAGTTCTGAATATTTATTGCTTCAATATATACTGACAACTGCTATCCATCAAGGTTGTGTTAATTTGCAGCTTGGCCATCAGAGTAGATGTCTATTATCCTGCATTCTTACAAATGTGGGGTATGAACATATCATATTGGTTTGCCAGTGAAAATCATGTTTTACTGCTGTTTTAATCTGCAACTTTTATTGCTAAACCGCTAGAATGTTTTACGTGTTTACTTGTCATTTGCTTCTTCTTATATGTTCATGCTTTGCTCATTTTTCTATTGTAGTGTTCACATTTTTCACATGACTTTTATGGGAGTTAAATAGAGGAAGAAAGCTGACACATTGCATTGTGAGCATTTTAGACTTGTTTTATATTAACTTTTGCACACATTGTGAGCATTAACTCAGGGACAAATTATATATACCAATGGTCAGGAAATATGGTTGGTAGAGCCCATTTGCAAGTAACTGGGATAAAAATTTAAAGATTTTTTTTTAAGATTCTTTTTGAAAAAAAATCCTTGTCCTTGAAAAATACTTGAAAAATGAATGCATGACCCATTTTAACCATCTGGTCCAGAGTATTTTATTTTATTTTATTTTATTTTATTTTATTTTTTTTTTTTAAAGAGATTTTATTTATTTATTTGAGAGAGCAGATGAGAGGAGAGAGAGAGCACATGAGAGGGGGGAGGGTCAGAGGGAGAAGCAGACTCCTTGCCGAGCAGGGAGCCCGATGCGGGACTCGATCCAGGGACTCCAGGATCATGACCTGAGCCGAAGGCAGTCGCTCAACCAACTGAGCCACCCAGGCGCCCTGGTCCAGAGTATTTTAAAGGAAAAAGCCACTTAATAATAATAGTGATAATGTTAGTAACAGTTAACATTTGCTGTGAGTGTATGTGTAAGGCACTGTGCCAAGCACTTCAGATTCTCAAAACGATCCATGAAACAGATACTCTATCCACATTTTATAGTCAAAGAAACTAACTCATAATGTAACATGCACAAGATTACTAAACCAGTGTATATATATATCCTACCACTCTTTTACTCTGGCTGAGATGGCGAAAAAAATGTGCATAAAATTACCTTCTGTCGTCATGGAAGAAAGAGATTTCCTAAAATAAAGTCCTGGAATTAATGTATTCAGTTGAACCCTATGGTTCACGATCCAGTTGAACACTTGAAACAGATACTCTATCCACATTTTATAGTCATGGCTCTTTTGGTAGGTCAATAGTGATCAAATATTGATCATATAAGTTTATGTGGTTCAAACAAATTCATTTGAAATGGTTAGAAATGACAAGAAAAAGTGCATGCAAACAACCTGTAAAAGAAAATCTGTTTTGGGGATGTCATTACTAAAGCCCAGTCCATGTATTTTACAGAGTGCGAAGCTGTCACTGACAGAGGGCACACAAACTTTCCAAGCACTTAAAATAAGTGTCCTTTTAGAAAGATTATACATCTTGCGAATGTCTTCTTGAATATTCAGTGACCACGAAGGTTTCTCTTCTTTTCATCATTCTGGTAAAATTTTTTGGCTCCTTCATCTTCTGCTCTTTCCCCAAATCCAGCCCTACTCTCTCTCTCTCTCGTTGTCCCGATTACTCTCCACCTTCCTCTCCGCTAGTCTGCCTCTGTCTAGGGAATGTTGATTGAGGAACTACTAGGTAGTATGCTTGATGCTATAATCTCTTGTTCATGGTGGTGAACAGGACAGTCTTTTAAGGAGTTTATTTATGAGGGTGGAGAAGAAAAGAGGTGACTTGTTTCCATTAGATAGAAAATCACTTTGCCGTGGCACTTAAAATAATCCTGGATGATGGTGGAAGGCCTTTCCACCAGAGGTGACTTTGAAACTGGGATGTTGGAGGGGAAGGAGCCCCAGGAGAGCACTTGAACTTAGGAGACAGAAACTGAAATTCAAATTCAATCCACAGTTGGAATTCGTGGGACGGGGGACTAGGGGTATGTAGTTTCACTTAACAGCACCATGTTTATAAAGACAATGAAATTCTTAATTAAAAATCTTCCCACAAAGAAAACTTTACATTCAGATAGTTTCACTGGTAAATTTCATCAACCATTTCAGAAAGAAATATACTAAACTTACTCAAGTTCTTTAAGATATTAGAGGAATACAGAACAGTTTCTACTCATCCTATGGGGTTAGTACCAGTCTGATATCAAACTCTGACAAAGACATTTTAAAAAAAAATTATAGACTAATATCTCTCATGAATATAAATTAGCAAGATCTTAACATAATATTGGTAAATCAAATCCAGCAAAAAAGCAAAAATAAAATGCATTTTATTTTCCTGATGTAAAAGCCACAAATCACAAAATCACCATCTTGTTAGAACAAAAGAGAAGATCTATATGATGATCTAAAAAGATGCAGAAAAATCACTTGCCAAAACTCAAAAAAATTCATGATAAACACTGTCAGCAAATGAGGGATAGAAGGGAAACTTCTCAACTTATAAAAGGCACCTACCAAAACGTTCAGCTAACATCCTATGTAAAATCAGAAACAAGGCAAGAATGTGGGCTCTCACCACTGCTCTTCAGCACTGTACTGGAGGGCAATGTCATGAGGCTCGATAAAGTGAAAACATCGTAATAATCGAAAACAAAGAGGTAAAGTTGTCTTTATTCTCCGGGGTCATTATTACTTATATATAAAATCCTTAGAACATTTATCAGACTAGTAAGTGAAAATAGTATGGTGGCAGGGTGCCTGGTCAAAAAACAAAAACAATTTTATTTCTACAGTGTAGCAGCAAAGACTTGGGAAAAAATGTAGATATGAAAGGATTAAAAAAAAAAAAACAACAGTTAGACTAGCATAAAAATCATAAAGTATTTGGGGCAAATTTAACAAAAGGAATATAAGACCTCTACACTAGAAACAACAAGACTTTGAAGACATACGAGAGATAAGGACCTACATAAAATGAAAGTTATACCATGTTCAGGAATTAGAAGATTCAATGTCATTAAGATGTCAAGTATGGTGCTTCTTTACATACTTGGGGGTAGAGAAATGACTCCTGAATAGGTCCATGGACTCAAGGGACCCAACGGGAGAGGGTCCTGACACTGATGTCCCCTATCTAAGAGGACTCCATGGCAAGGCTTCAGGTCCTCAGGTATGGAGGCAACTTGGACCCTCTGCCATGGCTCCCAGCATGTCTGGCTATGCCCTGTAATGTTCCCGTTATTCATGGCTATGGATGTAAATTCCTCTGAAGAAGCACTGGAGGAATCATTACTGTATGCCCTTGCTTGGCTCACAGCATGTTGCAGCACCTTGTATCATGGAGCTCCAGTCTCTCCTTTTCCATTTCTGAGAGTTGTCATGCTCACATCTGATATCAAAATATACTCTAAGATAAGGCAAATGACTTCAGTATAGAGAGCCCATAATTCCCTAGTATTGAATTTAATAATGATGGTAAGTGCATTAGAATTACCTGGAATGTTCTTTAAAGCTGCAGATCCCTGGACCCCATATCTGACTAACCAATCAGAATATGCAATGGCCGCTCCCCCAAGTCCGCATTTTAAAAGGCCCCTCCCGTTCTGATGCACACTACAATCTGCGAAAAAGTTACCTCGCTGGCGAGGCAGATTGAAGAAATGGCAGACAGTTAGAGTGTTAACCCCAGAATTATTTAGGCAAGCGTAAGTACCAGAATGTTTATCTAATGACATGCAATGCAGAGATTTCAAGTGGAGGTCAGGCAAAGTTGATTTGTGTTTATAGGAGAGCAATTTATTCATAGTAGGTCCTGTGTGGTATCACCTGTGTAATAAATGGGGAAGGAAAGTTAGCCCTTTGGAGGAAGGAAGCATTTAGAACTAAATTAGGTGCGATGGCTTCCTGGAGTCTAGAGCAGAGCCCTAGTCTGAGGGGAGATGTGACGTAGGAGGCTGCATAAAAAAGTAGCAAGTGATTATTGAGATGATCTAGGGACCGCACTCAGAGCAGGCTGGGCTTACGAGGTTCTGGGGTGCAGGGCCCACCCTGATGTTCAGAATGTCCGTTTGATCACTAGACCCTTCTTCTGACATCAGGGAAACTCATTACCTCAGTTCTTCATCTTCCACGAAACCCTCAAAACCATTTTTTTTCCTGATTCTTTCATCTTGGTCGTGTGTCACTCACCCACAATGGTTGCACTGTTTCACACCTCATGCGTGTGTGACAGATAAAGACCTGTCCCCGGCAGGTCCGCAGCATTGTTGCTCGGCTCCGGTCCTGAGTTCCACGGTGCAGAGCCCTAGTCGCAGAGCAGGTGCCTCCTACTTGTAACACAGGTATCATCTCCATCGCAGCTTCTTGCTAGCAGTGTGGCTGAGAGACACCTGCTCAGGTCTCCAAGTTCAAAAGTGATGCACAAAGTACGCCAGCTTCTCAGCGTCCGGCAGCCGCCCCAGATTACTCCTGGACGTATCTCACTCTGATCCAGCCTTCCGATGTAGACGTGTGGCAGTGTGCGTTACTGACCATCGCCTGTTTATGACCCGTTGCTGAATGTCGCCACATGAACTAGGGTTGGGAAGTGCTTTGAAACTTGATAGAGTGTTTTTCCAGTCATCATTTAAAATGTATGACAGGGGTCGCCTGGGGGGCTCAGTCAGTTAAGCCTCCGCCTTTGGCTCAGGTCATGATCTCAGGGTCCTGGGATCGAGCCCCGCGTCGGGCTCCCTGCTCAGCAGGGGTGGGGGGGCTGCTTGTCCCTCTGTCCTTCCCCCTACCTTGTGCTCACTCTCTCTCTCAAATAAATAAATAAAATCTTTAAAAAATATATAAAATAAGATGTATGACAAACCCTGGCATTTCAAATTCTATGTTCAGCAGTTGACATCTTTAATTCTGATCGTTAGACAAACAGCTATATCCTGACAAGATGGTTTTTATCACCTCCTCTGGGTGAGTTACGTGTGCTTGGGAGGGCTACGGAGGGTGCATTTCTGCAGCTCCGCAGCCTTGTTTGTTCTGCGCTGTACTTATGCTGCATGGGGAAAGGTTTGAAAAACCGAGTCCATCTCCTGGAGATGACTTTACGTTCTTCAAGTCTATCAAGAGCTTAAAGAAATATTATGCAAAAGAAAGAGTAAAGTGTAAAGTTCTAATTAAATTAAAGTGTCAGTTTTGCTACAAAGGAATTACTGAGGTTTTTGGCCCTGCGGCATGTTCCGGTGGAAAGAGGCAGCGAGCTGTGAATTTCATTCCAAGCTGTAGCCCTGGCTCCATCAGAGACCAAATTAGGACCCTGAGTAAACCATTTCCTGGATCTGGACTTCTGGGCCATGGGTCAAAAAACTAAACATATACTATATTGGAAAAGGGACCCCATCTAAGGGGTCTGCCATCCTTAAAATGCTTACTTTTATGAATCGATTGAATATATGGTGTTACCCTAAGTTTGTATTAGGGAGAAATCTTTTGTGAAAATACAAATCCTAATTATAGCTTGATTCTTTCCCATGTCTGGCTAGATGGGGTTTTTACTGAGTGGGCTGAACCACAAATTGCTCTGGTTAGCCTAGCATGGGGAGATGAACTTAAAGATTAACATTCCACATGGAAGACAGTGTTTGTCACCCCCAACCATGGTCTCTGTGCACTGGATGGCTTAAGAGTCCAACGTTGTGGATGGGGGAAAAAAAAGGCGTTTCCCTAGAATTTGTAACCAGTTGTGCAATTATTGGCTAGGGAACCCCACGTCCGGACCCTGTGTCTCTCATGGGGGCTGTGGAGGAGCTCCGTAGTGCCAGGCAGCTCTGCGGGCTGACCCATTAAATTTGACCAGGAACAAAAGGGGTTTTGCCTGACTTTCTACTTAGCATAAACAGAAGAGTTCACACTTTATAGCAAATATACACCTTCATTACTTATCACAGGCTTCCGTGCGAATTTCAGATCCTCTGAGGACATGCATAAACTCTCCGGAGACAGACAAAGTGTGGTGAGGTTGATGTGTCTGAGTTGATAACAAACCCAGTAAGGTTTTCCTGCTTTTAGATTTCATGTTCTGGGCATCTCCATCACACGCACAAAGCTGACACACAAGATAAATGTCAAACTTTTTAATAAAGGAGCAGTTAGTTAAAAACTACAAAAGTAAAAAGAACTCAGACTGTCTCATTTCTGTTTTCTGGTTTCCTTTCTTTTTCCATTTTGGGGCCTGTTCTTTACAACTCACTGAGCAGCTGAGTTTACGCGAGAGGAGAATTTCATCTGAAGCGAAGCTGGACTGAATTGCCCCTTTGGAAACTTCCCAAGTACAGAGTAAAGGATGCTCGGCATTCCAGGCCGATGACAGAGTGAAATGTGACCGGTGCCAAAGGCTCTCTGCTTTCCTGGTGCAAGGCTACTCCAGGAAGTGGCCGTTAAATAGAAAATAGGCTTCTGGCCCGAAATACGGTCTCAAAATTTCCCTACCTGCTTTTGTGCGAAGATTGTTTGAGCAACACCGTCAGTGGATGGATATGATTCTTCAACTATTTTACCTTGACTCCTCGTGGCAAAATGATAAGTTATGCAACATAATTCATACTCTGTCGCAGAGGATGTTTTTCTATTATTTGAAAGCAGAATAGTAACTTTGAGACCTACGAAAAGATAGAATCACATTTTCCCCCTTTTCTCCAAGTTATATAATCAATTGCTTTTAAATATATGACATGTCTTTCCGATTTGGGTGAACATTGTTGTTCATTCTGTGTGTCCATGTGTGTATGTACACATAGGTCTGTATATTTTACATAAAAGTCCCATCTAAGTGTAAACATTTCATATCTAGATTTTACATACTTTTTTACTTTATATATTTTAGCTTTTTTAGATATATTTGATATATTTTAGATTTTAATATGAGTATAAGTATTCATATGCTTATGTCTATTTTACATCTAAGCATAAATATTTATATTAAATATATACCTGTGCATATGGAGGGAATTCATACATTTAGCAAATACTTATTGAGCAACTACTTTGTCAAGCCATATTCTAGATTTGGGGGGTATTCCAATAAAAGTTAAACCAAAATTCTGCCCTCATGAATCTAACACGCTGTCAGTTTTCACATTCTTGACTTACTGTTGCTACTTGGGATAAAGCAGGTACTTCTATGGCCTTATCAGTACAAAAAACATTATTATTACAGGAAATAATATATAATGGGCATTTTTTGAGCTCTAGTTTCATTTGTATCAATTATTAAGTGCAAGACACTTTTGCCTTGATCAATTCCATTTTGTTACATTTTAGAAGTACGATCTTTATTAGGAAGCACCCTATGGCATATATAATTCCTATTTTAGATTTTAACAAACATTTAAACTATTAAAAATATAAAGACACATAAATTTCAAATAACCATATAATTATTTCCCTTCTACATTAATTTATTGACAGATAAGGTAGCACAGACAATTTTGTGTTCTGTATTCCTAGTTCAAGGTCTGAAGTCAAATTTCTTCTCTGTTCATAGCTGTCATTCTGCGTTGTTTATCTGATTATGAAAACTGTGTAAGGTAGGTTGTGAAAATGTATAAACTACAACAAGAACGTTAAAATTAACAATAAAACAAAAGTGGAGACACATACAGCTCATACGTATGCAACTAAAATGCATTCCTGATCATGGATATTCCTAGTTTATGTCAGTACCTCTTAACCACAGTTGCAGATTCAAATATTTAGGGAGCTCAAAAATACAGATCCCCAGACCCCTTGCCCCTTAGAATCTGACTTGATTGGTCCTCTGAGGTGGGGACTCTGAAAGGTTACATTGTTAAGAATTTGAAAAGCAGCTCTAATCTGCAGCCAAGGCGGGAGACCCTTGACTATAGACTTGTCTCAGTTTCTGGGCAGATCAGGCCACTGAATGAAAATGTCCACAAGGCTGAGATAAGTAAGATCCTGTGGTCCTAGAACGAAGTAGACGTTTCCTGGGGGATGCTCGTGGGAAGACTTACTGGGACAGAATTCAGTGAGGAGAACCGTTGGGCTCTTCCATGTACCGATTCTGAAGGTGGCATCACATTTCTTCCACAGCTGGTAAAATTTTCTCAGCTACTGTGGTATTAAAAATAGAAAGAGAGAGAAAATGTGGAACAGGTGCAAGCCTGCGGAAATGTACGGCCCTGGAATTCACAGCCACATCACTTCTGGCACGTTTCTAGCAGACATAGATTGGATACAGACCAATTCTCACTGTATTGACTCAGCTATATTAAGCAAAAGGACTCCCATCATTAAATTAATGAGGGAAACAACCTATAAAAGTAATTAGGCAGGAAAGAAGGGTAAAGTCAAGCCCAATAAATGGTCAGAGAAGGGTTTATTTTTAGCAAAACATGGAAGTTTTACAATAATGACAATAATGTTTTGGAAGTACCATTAATCTTTGTAAAGGGCTGATAGCAGTGGAAATTGAAAACAGTGTAGTGCTGAAGGCTGATCTATGTGTTTTAACTAGTCTAGAATTAGATTTTATGAATCTAAACAATAACTTTTGATGTCTATTTGTCGTTGCTTAAAAGCACAAAGTTGAACAAAGATCAAAATGACTTCACTAATGCTTCAGCAAAGCTTGATTTTAAAGTCATCTATTTCCTCTCTTCCACAAATCTCCCTTCTTCCTTTCTTAGCCTTTTGTTTCAGGAACCTGGCACCACCCCGAAATCGAGGAAGGAGGCTCACAGCACAGACACAATTCCTGTAGAAACCAGCTAGATCCTGCATTTCCCTATAACCCTCCCCCTGTCCCCCCAGTCCCTTCCTCTGGGTCAGGCTTGCAATTTTTGAAGGTCAGAGCCAGGGCCTGCTGCAGTCTCCTTTGCCCAGCAAAGCCACAAAGCTATTGTTCCTCTTTATCCCAAACTCTGCCTTTGCGTTATATTTTGGCTCCGAAGCACAGAGGTCAGGTTTTGAAAATGTATTCCTACCTCTTTTGATGTGACAGAGAAAAGATTCCTGTCAAAACCAATTAAAAAGCTGAGATTATTTGGAAACATTAAATGCTCAACATTAAGACCACAAAAAGCTTGTAAAAGTTTAATATTGTGACCTGCAAAAGGGCATATTCTAAAATAACAGAAATCACCACCCATTCTCACTGATGACGGGGATCAGCTACTGGTGGTGTTGTGCCTGAAGGCGGGTCATTGATCATCTCTATTACCACTGTTTCCATGCTGCCCAAACTGAATCATGGGCATTAGCCACACCCACTGCTCCCCATCCCCAATGTCCAGTGTGGGATTAGAAGCCCAGATTGGAAAAGTTGCCAGACCTTAATGTCAGATTTTTTTTTTTCAAAATGTTTGCTGTAAAAGATACTGCCAAGTAGTTCAGCAAGTATCTCCACATTTGTAAAAGTAATGATATCTCAAAAGCTGTGCTAAAAATTATTTTTATTTGAGCAAAAATCTAGAGTAAAAGCCTATTGGGCCACCCTAAAACTTTTGGAGACCATGGCCAACCACTGGAAGTCCACGTACTTGGAACTTTTAGTCTATTGAGAGAAATGGTGAGTTAAGCTCTTGGCACTGCTAGTCAGGACCCACACGATCAGGACTGAAATTTTTGGAAAAAGACAAGTGTGCTCTGTTTCTCAAGGTGGAGATCTAAGTTGGGAGGGACATTTTCTGGAAATTGAAAAGTGGAAAACAAACAATAGTGTTCTTTTAGACTACCATTTTGTTATTATTATTTTTAAAATTGTACTTTAAGTAAAATAAAATTCTCTTAGGTGTGACCGTGTGGAAGGACACTAAGTATGCTTGAATCCAGTTCTACACAAGGGTTTCAGAAGAAGTGAAAGATCCAGACTACTTATTGACAGCCAGAGAAGGAACTATAGATGTAAAAATAAAACCAAATCCAATGTGGGACTCTGACCACTGCATTAGTAAACATACAAGCAATGAGTAAAGACAAATCCCAAAGGTAAGCATGGCAGAAGTGAAGGCAAAGGGCAAAAAATCAAATCAATTTAGGCTACTGATTCACTAACAAAAAAAGAAGTATTGGAAAAAACTGCAGGAAAAATTGTAAAACCACTAAAAGTGATGTGTTGTCTTCTTTTTTTTTCAAAATGAAAGGGAACACGAGGTACTTGGTGCCCCAGTGTACTGATATGTCCGTCTCAGAATTAAAGACAAATGTCTCTCTTGCCAGTCATTTTCATCCTGGTCCTCTCTTGGTGTGACTGGCCTCTGGCTCGTCTGCTCCAGAGTCTTATGAGATTACAATCAAAGTGTCAGCTGGAGCTGTGGCCTCATCTGAGGCTGGACGGAAGTGGGGTGGGGGAGATCTGCTTCCAAGCTTGGTGGTGGTCACATTCTGTTCCACACAAGTATCAGTGCGAGGGCCTCTGGTTTTGTTGCCTATAGGACAGAGGCTGCTGTAATCTCTTTTCTATGTAGCCCTCTCCATATGCCAGCCCCTAACCTACAGCTTGTTTCTTAAAAGTGTTCAAGGCAAAGATGGAAGCCATAATCCTTTGAAACACAATCACACACACGTAATCAGGGGATCCCTCCCCTTTGCATTGTCCTCCTTATAAAGGCAAATCACAGGACACACCTATAGTCAAGCAAGAGGATGAGACACAAAGGATTCACAAAGATGGTCAGATTCACAAAGATGAATAGTCTGGGGTCATGGGGCCACCTTAGACTCTGTCCAATGCATATATATAGAAGCAACACTTTTAATAAAATGTTAACAAATATAAACAGCAGAATGTGGAAAGGATTATATGCTGTGACTGGTGGAGTTTATCTCAAGAATGAAAGATTGGTCCAATATTAAAAAATAGCCAATATTAGTTTTCTCCATTGACAAAATAAAGTAAAAAAATCGTACGAAATCTCAGTAAATGCATCAACGTAATTCAACTTTCATTGGTGATAAAAGCTCTCTGCTTAATAAGAATAGAAGTAGTAAAGGGCATCTAGGAAAAATGCATACCTTATATCACAGCTAATGGTGACAAACTGGATGCTTCCTATAGAAGAACAGAGATAAGGCAAAGACTTTTTACTCCCAGAACTTCTGTTCATCATTGTACTAGGAATCTTAGTCACTACAACAAAGTGAGCAAAAGAAACAAGAATCATAAGATGGGGGAGGGAAGGGGGTGCTTAGGTGGCTCATTCTTTAAGTGTCTGCCTTCAGCTCAGGTCGTGATCCCAGAGTCCTGGGATCGAGCCCCACATTGGGCTCCCTGCTCCACGGGGAAGCCTGCTTCTCCCCCTCCTACTCCCCCTGCTTGTGTTCCCTGTCTCGCTGTGTGTCTCTCTCTGTCAGATAAATAAATAAAATCTTAAAAAAAAAAAGATGGGGGAGGGAAGTACAATTTTCATTCACATATGATTATATATATATATATATATATATATATATATATATATATATATATATATATAAAATCCTAAGAAAAATATTACAAAGCCATTAGAAAAAAATAAATTAATTTAGCAAGATCACAAGAAAAAAATCGATATAAAAACAAAGTATATCTGTTAGCAATGAGTTTCAGAAATAAAAAAATAATCCATTCATAATACCAGCAAAAATCAAAGTATTTAGAAATTAGTTTAATAATAAAAGATATACAAGATGTATTCAGGAAAGCATTTCTGAAAGAAACTAAGGAGGACTAAATAAGTGGAGAGATATACCATGTTCATTGACTATAAGGTTCAATAACCTTAAGATTTTAATTTCCCCCAAATTTATCTATGAGTTCAGTGCAACCCTAACCAGAATCTTAGCAGGACTTTTTGTAAAAATGGACAAGCTGATTTGATATTATGTAGAAATGCAAAAAACAAGCTAAAACATTTTTGAAAATGAAGAAAAGTCAGAGAACTCATGGCACATGATTACCAAGTATAACAATAATTAAGACAGCATGGGAAAAATAGGCAAATAGATCGATGGAACAAAATAGGTCATCCAGAAGATGACCCCCACTATGGTTCTGTTGTCTAACTGTGAGGTTGCCTCCAACTGAGACCTTGGACTTGCTTTAGCCAATGGGAAGTTAGGATGTGATGTTAACAGAGGAAAGGTACATGCCAACGAAGCTTGCTCACTGTGGCATGTCTGCCATGACCCCGAGAACATGCTCTAGCTAGTTTGAGAGAGAATGAGGGACATGGGGCCCAGATACTCCCATTGCCCTGTCGCAGAGTCAGCCCACAGCTGGACATGTGAATGAGCCAACTAAGAAAACAGCTCAGCTGAGACCAGTCGAAATTGCAAACCCACAAAGCCATGACTTCTATAAAAGCTTATTATGGTTTTGAGGTGGTTTGTTACTGCAGCATCATTTTGCAGTGGATAACTGATGTACTTATATCTTATCTACCTCAAAATTTCACCTCAGAGGAATCCTCATTCATTTTAACAAGTTATTAGTGTTATTGAAGAGGGTGTGTGTGTGTGTGTGTGTGTGTGTACTGGTTGGAAAATTTGGTGATTCATATTATGGGTTTTGATCCCCCCCCACCGTTGGCAACTCAATCATCTTTTCTAGAAGCTAGTGCTGCTCCAAGATCCCAGATGTCAGATATGACTTGCAGAGGGTATTATGCATAAATATTTGGATCTTAGTAAAGTTTCCTAGATGTTAGTACGATTTGCTTTTCCCACCAAATTCCAGAATACTTATCAAATTATCTCCAATTTATGCAATGAAAATATTTATCCTACAAAAGAGTTTCCGTAAGATTGAACTTGACATTTGCATTCATTATGGTCGAGACTTTTTGTTTTGAAATGTGGGACTGGTACATCTATTGCCTCCTGAGATTCTGTTAAAAAAAATCTCTGAGGGGGGGGGGGTCCCTGCTCAGCAGGGAGCCTGCTTCTCTCTCTCCCACTCCCCCTGCTTGTGTTCCTGCTCTCGTAATCTCTGTCAAGTAAATAAATAAAATCTTTAAAAAAAATCTCTGAGGATTTATTTTCATTTTTCATGTTTTAATTCATGTCCAGCACATGTTACCATACTTTAAAAAGTTTTTATTTCATTCATTTTAATATCAATTGACTTAGCTAATATCTTTCAGGTGTAATCTTCAGCCCTTAGAAAAGGCTTTTAATGTGGAAATGAAGAACAAGACCAAATATCAGATGACAATGAATTAATTTCTACTTAGATTTCTGCATTTAGCAACTACTCTCTTTGAATTTTTTTAACTGAAAAATGTGTGTATTCTTATATTTCTCCTTTAACATTTTTTTTAAAGCCTGTTAGTGACCTTCCAAAAGATATTTTTTTAACCAGATATTTTAATTTTAGAAACTGTGATAGGAATTTTGGGAAACCACATGACCTCTATGAGCAGCAATTGACTATATTAGAATCCTAAATGATACTACATGATGGGAAAGAATCCCAAAAGTAACCTCAAGGAATGTATAACATTCAGGAATAATCTTATTCCTGAGATTATTTCGTGATATGAGCTTTAATAAAAAATAAAGCTAGAGACTAAAACCACAATTTGCCTCAGTGGGTTAAATTATTTGTCAACTTAAACTTTTTTTTTTTCCACTCTGTTGAGATATAATTAATTCACAGTAAACTACACATATTTAAGTTGCACAATTTGAAGGATTTTGACATATGTGAGCTTTGTGAAACCATCACCATAATCAAGACACTAACTACTTCCATCTCCCTCAAAAGTTACTTCAGGCCATCTCTCCCTCCCTCCAACCCTGTCCCAGCAATCAATGATCTATTCTCCACCATTATGGATTAGATTGCATTTCCTGAAATCTCATAAAATAGAATCAGAGCAGGGATAGTGTTCTGTGTCTTCTTCCATTTAGCAAGATTATTTTGAGATCCATCCATGTTGCTCTATGTATCAAAAGGTTGTTGCATATTATTACTGAGTGGTTTTCAATTGAATAAATATACTATATTTTGTTTGAGTCTATTGGTGGACATTTGGGATGCTTCCAGTGTTTGGTTATTATAAATAAATCTGCTATGAACACTGATGTAATAAATTTTTTTATATACATTTATTTCTCTCTTGGGTAAATACCCAGTAGTGGAAGAGCTGCTTCTTATGATAAGTGTATGTTTAAGACGATGTCAAACTGTTTCTAATCTCACTCACAGTGTATGAGAGTCCAGTGGTTCTACATCCTAGGTCAGTCCTTCTAGCCATTCTAGAAGGTGGGTGGTGGTATCTGATTGTGGTTTGAATTTGCATTTCCCTGCTGTTGATATTGAGCATTCTTTTGTGTATTTCTTGGAGGGAAATTAGTGTATTGGGGGGATTTTAAAAAAAATTATTTATTTAAATTCAATTTAGTTAACATATTCTGTATTAGTAGTTTCAGGGATAGAATTTAGTGATTCATCAGTTGCATATAACACCCAGTGCTCATCACATCAATTACCCTCCTTAATCACCCAATTATCCCTTCCCACCAGTCGCCTCCCCTCCAGCAACCCTCAGTTTGTTCCCTAGAGGTCAGTGTCTCTTAATGGTTTGCCTCCCTCTCTATTTACATCTTATTTTTTCTTCCATTTCCCTATGTTCATCTGTTCTGTTTCTTAAATTCCACATACGAGTGAAGTCATATGATAATTGTCCTTCTCTGACTTATTTCACTTAGCACAATACCCTCTAGTTCCATCCACATTGTTGCAAATGTCAAGCTTTCATTCTTTTTGACGGCTGAGTAATAGTCCACTGTATATATACACATCTTCTCTATCCATTCATCTGTCAATGGACATCTGGGCTCTTTCCATAGTTTGGCTCTTGTGGACATTGCTGTTATAAACATTGGGGTGCATATGCCCCTTCAAACAATTATGTGTATCCTTTGGATAAATAGTGCAATTCCTGGGTCATAGGGTGGCTCTATTTTTAACTTTTTGAGGAACCTCCATACTGTTCTCCAGAGTGGCTGCACCAGCTTGCACTCCCACCAACAGTGTAGGAGGGTTCCCCTTTCTCCACATCCTCACCAACACCTGATGTTTTTTGTGTTATTGACTTTAGCCATTCTGACAGGTGTGAGGTGGTATCTCAGTGTGGTTTTGATTTGTATTTCCCTGATGCTGAATGATGTTGAGCATTTTTTCATGTGTCTGTTGGCCATTTGTATTGGGGGGATTTTTGTATCTTATTTTGTAAAGGACTGTTCAATATTTTGTCCATTTTGTTGGGTCATTTGTTTTGCTATTACTGAACTGTAAGAATTCTTCCTATAATCTGGAAACTAGTCCTGTATTTGATGTTTGTATTGCAAGTATTTTCTCATGCTGTTCATTCCCTTTTTATTTTGATTGTGTGATTTTCTTAATTCTTAGAAGAAAAATAGTTTTAATTTTAATAAAGTTCAGTTTATTAATTATTTGTTCTTATAAGATTCAGGGGTGTGTGTGTGTTGTGTGTTTGTGTGTTTATCCAAAATCATAAAATTTTTATTCTCTTTTACATATTCTTCCAGATATTTTAGTATTGGATTTTTAATTAATATATGTGATCTAGTCCAAGTTTTTAAAAGTGTGGTTATGAGTAAAGGGTCTATGTCTACTGTTCTGGTATCACTTGCCGAAATGACTTTCTACTTCTCATTGAATTGCTTTGGTATCTTTGTCAAAAATAAATTTACCATGTATGTGTAGGTCAACTTCTAAATTGGTGATTCTGAAATGGGGGGCAAATCTGTAGGTTCTTGGACATCCCCTGTTAGATGTATTCTTACATATTTTATGGTTTCTTGTCCTATTTTTTTTTTAAATCTTAGATAAATGGTTAAAGTTATAGATGAACATTAAGAATGGGCACATGGGTAGTCCATAGATGCCAGTGGATTTAACAGATGTGTTTGTCTTGATTTCTGAGAACTTGCTTTCCCTGAATCTTTAAATCCCCAAATCTGTGTCTCCCAGCTCCTGGAGAAAGGCTCTCTCTTGCTGCATTTTCTTCAAATGGTGTTTTTCTAGCTGTTTTCCGGGTGCTGCTTCTTCTCTCAGTTGTTCGATTGCTTGGAGCTTCTTGTTTAGGTTCTTGATCTGTTTGTCTGTCTCAGGCTCTCAAGAGGTGGCTGAGTGGCAGTCTTTCGTGGTATGCTCTGTGGGGAGAGAGCGGGGCCAATCAGGCCTCTTGCCACTTCTCAGGCCCTGCTCTTCAGCTTTCTTAGCCTCAAGTTTCCTTTAATTTTGAGGGGCTGTTTTCAATAGAGGCTTTTCATTTCCTGGTTGTGATTTTACGTTCAGTGGTGGTTCCTCCTCAAGCAATTTAGAATTGGTGATTGGTTTATTTCCTAAAACTGGGCTTCTGTAAGCCATTGCAGCTTTGTGTTCTTCACTGGGTACGTCACTTGCAACTGCTTGGTAAGTCATTGTTTTTGCTGGAAACAGTCCATCCAAAAATGGGTGCCAAGGGACCTGTCGTATTTCTGCATTTGATGGCACATACTTGTGCAAGAAGAGCCAGGTTAATGCCGAATCTTGTACCCGATGTTAACATGGAACCTGGGAGGACACGTAGCTTGTTAAAAGGCACTTGCCATCTGAGCACCAACGGACATATTTAGAATCAGAAATAAGTTTGTAGTTCGTAACATCCCACCCTTTTTTTGTCTCTTCAGCTTTTCAAATTTAGCTAGTACTCATATGTGTCCATGAGGACTGTCAACGTCTGCATTATGACAACCGGTTCCAAAGTCAAACACAGAATCACATTTGGCAAGCATAAAACCATAATTTGAGCTACATCATCAAGAAGCCAGTTTTGGTAACTGTGCTCCAGCATGTCTTCTGTTTGTTGCTATGAACTCACACTGGACAACTGTTGAAATACATCAATTAAAATTGCTCGCAAGCTCCCTTTGTCAGGAATCTCTAAAAACCATAAAAACAACATATGTCAGCTTTTAATAAATTACAATAATTTTTAAATACTCTCTTTATTTACATAGAATATTTACTAGTTTGGCATTTGTTTCTTTACTCAAATTATCCATGAAACATTCAATAAAACAATGTTTATGATCTGAACATTACTGGATCTCCATAATTCTGAAAGGGTTCTGTGGTCTTTACAGAAGGTCTTATAAAAAGAATGACAAGATAATTGTTTGATTAGCACATGGGTAGTAATAACTGGAAAAATGGAGTTGATGTAGAGAAACCCATTAAAATGTTTGGGGCGGTAGGATGTAGAAAACAAGTGAGTTACAACAGCAAAAGAGAGATATCTCATTAACCCTAGAAAACAAGATAGAGACCTTTTTTTTTTTTTTTTTTTTTTATTTCCCTATACTCTAAACCAAAAGCTACTTGTTTTTAAACCCATCAGGAAGCTCTTCCCTCCCTTACTTGGCTGATAATAAGCCCCAGTCTATCCCAAATCTTGGTACTTAATTAGGCTTTTATAGCAAATGAGAAAATAGTGAAGTTAATGCCCCTTAACAGGCATTTCATCTGTACCAGTTTCATTCTGAGTATGACAAATCCATCCAATACACTCAATCTTTACACAAAAAATGATTTAAAACAGACGATTAGTTGGGCACAGTAATTGAACTTTCCCCTCGGCTATGAGAAAATCATGTCTCCAGTAATAAAGACTCTTTAAAACAACTGAATTTCAACACAAAGAATGACCTCAGAGGTTGAGGGGTTAATTTCTCATTTAATTTCTCCATTTTCTGTCATTCGTACCTACCATTCAGAGTCTCTCAATTCAGTGTCTTTAATTTCATTTCCCTTAATGTCTACCCTCTACTACTTTCCACTGGACGATGGGCTTGTTCTTTGGGCCCTAATGGACACATTATTCTTCTTCCAAGGAGGTTAACTTGGCCACATAAATTTTTTGCAGTTAGTGGGCCGTGTACATTTGATTCTAAAATAGGTAGTGGGGGGGGGGCTTCTTTCCTTTTAAAAATATGGGTTCCTGACTCTACTCTTTGATCTTTATAAAGCCATATGGTTTTTCTGACCTTGGATAATGTAAGAGATATTGAGCAATTGAGGATGTGCAAAGGCTGTTGAAAATCTATCAAGAAATAACAGAACACTAGCAGAGGATGGAGACCATTGCCCTCACCACCTAAAGTATCTGCATCTCCATTCCTTTGGATGCACCAGACAAGAGATCAGAACTGCTGTTAACAAAACTCAATACCAAACACAGTGCTTGTGAGGCTAAACCACTCTTTCCACCGCTGGTTTTCCCCTGGCTGATCAGTGGATCACCCATGGGTGATGGGGGGAGGGTGAAGGCACAACCAAACAGGGTGATTGAGGGAATCCAGTCCTAAAATCTCCTTCCCTGGATGGGTGAAGAGAATTAAGTTCAATATGTTGAAATTTATTTGTTTAATTAAAATGGTGAGGTACTCAATTTCAAGGAGCCTAGGAAACCCAATCAAAACTTTTCTTGAGTTTTTATTTAATTCTAAATTTTATTTTACTTTAGTCATAGCTTCTGTAATTTTTAGTGCAGGAAGCTGCAAAATATATTTTAAAAATTGCAAGGAA
The DNA here is from genome assembly GCF_029215605.1 of Mirounga angustirostris. Lineage (NCBI taxonomy): Eukaryota > Metazoa > Chordata > Mammalia > Carnivora > Phocidae > Mirounga > Mirounga angustirostris. The sequence continues at coordinate 135,241,624 of NW_026991713.1, forward strand.
GTAACGTTACCCAAGTATCAAGTATATAAAAAAAAAATAACTTGTTTAACTCATCTGTGTAGTTTGGCCAAAGCTGCTGAAGGGCATCCAACTTAGAGTATTTTATGCTTTATTTTTCTATTCTATGAGTGGATAACAATTCTATTTTTCTGTCCAATGGAATTGGATAAAAAATATTTATATGACTAAATTTTAGTATATTCTATGCACTTTGTCCTGTCCATATTTATGCCCAAATACTATTCCAACAGTTAGGCAGTTTAAAATAAGCCATAATATATTCTTCTGAACAAAATTATATAAATGTTGTATGAATTTGGGAGTGACTTTACTTGTAGGAATATGTTACAAGAAATTCCTTCATTTTTAAAATATATAATAAGCTTATAAGATAGAGAAAAGGGTTATTATAAATGTGCTTTCCTATTCATTTAAAATTGTTTCTCAAAGCTTCCAAGACAGGTGGAAAGGTTAAATACCCATGTTAGTATGTTCGTTTGGTGACAATTTTTTCATTGCACAGCAAGCGAAATCTTTTAAGACTGTGATTCCATGGGTTGCTGGTCTCAGGTCAAAAATAGATGCCACCCACTTTTATGTAAGTTTGCTGCATAACCATTCACCAAAAATCTTTCCTCTAGGCCTTCATGAGTTTGAAGAATGAATTCACTGTTCATATGAATTTTGCAAGTCACCTGGATATCATGACTGGCTGGCACTGTTAGAACACAACAAATTGTGTTATTTCCATCACATGACAACCAGCATCTTTCATGCTTTGTTAAATAAGGGAGATAAAGGGTTGAAAGCATTTTGCAATCAGAAGATGGCTACGTAATTTACGAAATTGTTTTTAATACTATTATGGCCTTTCAGTTCTAAATAACTTAGAAACAATTTGGACTTGAAAACATGTGGTCGAGGTGGGCTCAAGGGACAGTGTCCTTTAAAGGATTCAACATAGACAACTAATGTCAATGAACATCCGTGCTAGGGACCTTGCTCTAAGGCTCTCTGTGCATTTCTAATGGGAACCCCCTTGAGAACATGCACACTGACATTGCTATAAATCCTTGGTCTCCCACTTCGGTTAGAGTGAAATTCTCTATTGTAACCTCCTTTGGTTCTCAGTTGGAATGGGGCTGCTGATGGCTTTTAGCGGAGAATGGCTCAGCAGTAAACGGCTGCCCACAGGCTAATGGGTCTGTGAAAGTGGTTTCAGAAAGTGACAGCAGGGGATGAGTGGAAAGAACCAGATGCTCCAAGAAATAATGAGGCAAGCGCAAATATCCCTGCCCCAATTATACCTGCTCACAAGCCAAGAAGCTTATAAACAGTACACGGGGAGATGATCGGGAGAAACGGTAGGATTTTCTATCAGTTTGGAATGTGCCAAGGAATTCCATCTGACTTTTACAGTTTCTGTGTCTCATCTCCAGATCAAATTGTATTAAGTGCCAAGCCAACCTCCAGAACCCACCTGTTGAAAAAAAAGGTCATATTATGAACAATCTCAACCAGCTGATTCATGATCCTGCCAATTCAGCAAAAGAAATGTGTTCAATTTTTATCAGATTGTAAGAATCTTTTGAGCTCTGATTTCTGTATACATTCTATATCTCTAAATTCTTTAAATTCAAAAGAATGTCCTTATCAATAAATTAAGTTCAGAGGTTATTTCTTAATATTCCTGCTGCTTTGTACAATAAAGTTAATAGATGACATTCTTCATTTTTCTTTTCTTTCCCCACTGGAAAAGTAATGGCCCACAATTTGTCTTGAACTGCAAATCTATTCTTTTGGCCTTATGAGGCTGTTTCTGGAAATTTCATTGTAAAAATGAAAAAGTCAGGAGTGGGAGATACAAATTTCTAGTAAGTCACTGGTTTCAAACCATAAGTTAGATATTCTCACAAGTAATGTAAAGCCCAAGCGCAGGCCACCCCAAGATGGGTCAAACTTTGACATGAAGATTATTTTGAATTAGAAGCAATTGAAATCTAGCAGATTCAGGAAAAGCTCTCTACCTCCTCCACAACTGGCTAAAAAGAATTTAGGTAGAGGACATGCTCCAGGAAGAGAACTATCACCATAGATAGGTGATATCTAAGAAGCGGGTATGGTAGGTAGGGAGGAACCTAGCGAGGCCTGTTCAATCAAAGTCCTCTCTTTGTCCCATGGTTTCTGAGTGGCCCAGCAAACATTTGTTTACTAAATTCTTGCTCTTTTTCATTTTCCTGTGAATTGCATTCCTTCCCTTTCAAGTCCTAGACCCTTACCCCTTTCTTCTTAGTCCAGAATGACATATATACCCATTTTGCCTGTCTTTGGAATTTTTCCATGTCTGTGTGAATTCCCCATACGTATGAAATTAAATTGCATTTTCCCCTGTTAATCTGTCTCATGTCAATTAAATTCTTAGTCCAGCTAGAAGGACCTTGAGGGGTAGAGGGAGTTCTTCCTCCCTGACAATAGTCATCCAATATAATATAAAAGAAAGCAAAAGAACCCAAACAAACCAGTGTGACACAATTGTTCATGGTCTATGTTAGGTATAGCATGGAAAAAGTGTTTTTTAATCACCAGCCATAATTTCTGCTCTTCTGACATGTCAGAATGGGGCAAATTGGCCAGAAATTTTTAATAAACACTGACTAATGCAAATCATACATATATAAAATATAAGATCTCACTGTAATATGCTAATATTTCTAGGATATTGTTATGAAGGCAGGCCAAATACATTTTGTTGTCATTAAAATGATAACAACACAAACCTGGCATTCATCATTTTATAATGTCTCTTTTCTAAAAAATGTGGGATCAGAATTAATAGGTTTTGAGCATTGTCTATTGCTCTTCAGTACATTATTCCAAGATGTACCTCTCTCTCAGAGGCTTTCTATAAAAAGAAAGAAATGTAAAGTCTGTAGAATCTCTTTGTTAGGAGACCGTAGAAGCCTCTATTCTATGTTTTTATTAGAGAACAGTGAAAAATACAGTCTCTTGGTGCCTCATTAAGAGAGCTTCAATCAGATGTTATCTTTGTATGCATCTCAGATTAAATAAGGGAATTGTGAATGGTTGGCTCCCATGACTGATCAATGAGATTAATAGTGTTGAATGGGGTCAGGTGTCCCTCCCCTGGCATATACTTTTATAAGAGTGGTCATCTGGTCTTCTCCATAAAACTGAGCTGTGAGATGTGGGCAAATCCCTGCGCCTACTGCATTGACTGAATGAGTATGCAAGTTTGTAGGTGGGGGCAAGGAGCAGCTCTCCTGAGGTGAGAAGAGAAAGCAGCAGGAGTAACACCTAAAAGTTACCACAACTGCCTTAAAGAGGCACCATTTAACAAACTATGGAACTGACTTTTTGTCTCTTGGTATCCTGAAATACCCTTCTCAGAGACACTGCTGGTCAGTCGGCCAGGAAGCTTCTCAATTTTGCCAAATCCTAAAACAGTGGACCTACAAATTCATTTCAAGTCTTACATTATTAGTTATGGATTTAGTGATGGAATCTTGTAATAATGAACTGTTGATTGGCAACTTGATAAAGGGCATTCTGATGCTGAGATCGAGAGCCCTTTTAGGGCACTCCCCATCTGTGCAAAAGTGGCTTCTTATCATCTTGTTTCCTATAATTTTTTGCTTTTATCTCATACAGTAGCATTCATTCACCTTGTATTATGACTAAACACCAAACCCTATTATCATCTTTGAGCCTTAAAATGGTGAAGGAGCAAAGTATTGATACTGGGGATTATTTAAAGAAATATGATTTGTTCCAAGAAAATTATTTGAAAGTTGAAATTCTTTCTAAAATCTACATTTATAAACAATTTGTAATCATCTTTCTATCTAATTTCATCGAGGTGTAACTGTACTCACTCATTACTACCCCTTGGCACTTTTAAACTAGGTGGATTTATTTTATTCCTAAATCAATAATTATTATTCATGTGTGCTTTCATAGTGAAATTCATTCTGATGGGACTCAAAAATTTATGTAGGATGTTCTCAAGTCTTCAGGCAAAAACTTAACAATTATTTCATTTCCTACTTTTAAAAATGAAATTCATACGCAGTTAATAATGTAATTAGTACAGTGTCTGAAAGATGTCAGAAATTACTACCGTCCGTTGGAAGGCAAGAAGTTACCTCTTTTAAAGAATGGGTTAATATGTGGTAAGAAATAAAATCTCATCCAGCTTCAAATTCTACACAAAACCACAAAGCCTGGAGCTTCAATATTAAATAATGACTTTAGTGCTTTGCCTAAATTACTCATTTTCTTTTTCTCTTGTTATTGTTCTTTGGAAAACAAAGGCAATGAGGGGACATTAGGGATCATCTGGTCTAATTTACCATAGCGATGAGCAAACTTACGCCCAGAGAGATGAAGCGAATTACCTAAAATGAAGCAGATCAGCAGCAGAGTGGACAGTAGGCCTTCCAGTCTAGAGTAGGGCCTGAATCCCAGCCAGTGTCCTCATCTTCCCCCCACTCTATGGTTCTTTAGTTGGGCTTTTCTCTCTACATAAATGTAAATTTTAAAATGCAAATTTCTCTGTTAATACAAGGCCTGTTAATAAAATCTGTCTTCTACTTTAAAAACTCTTGAGTTAGAAAATCTAATATGTAGGCATAATTGGTGTGTGGCATACCATGGCTCCCTGGTCTGGTCCCTGACCCATTTCCAGTGACATCTTATTCTCACGCACTCTGAAATCTAAAGAAGATCACTCAGAGGAACTTAAGTTGTGTCCCCCTCAAGGGCATTTGCAATTCGGAGGATGCAATCTTCTTTAAGGAATACCTCTACAGTGATGGAGTGTGAGATGGTCATGTTTGTAATTTAGACAAAGCGTCCTGCCTCTAGCTTCTGCCATTAGGCTCCAGACATTTATTCAAATGTTTGTTTGTATCCCGTCTTGTTTCCTTTGTGGACATCCCACAGCCCATAGTTTCTGCCCAGGTTTAGGCAAGCTTTCTACAATCTTTAGGGAGTTAAGGACATCACTAATATGAGGCATCTAGACACCTTTAGTCATTAAGTACTACTAAGAGCTACAGGACTGTCTGTAAGGATCAACACAGAAAAAAAGGATGAATAAATTATGAAAATCACAAGCAAAAAAAAAAAAAAAAAAAAAGAGCATAGTTGAAGAAAAATAACTCCAAAGACAAAGAGTAAGAAAAATGGCTAAGTATCCAAATAACCATAATAAAAAAGTTTTGCTTATACAAAAATCAGTTCAAAGCCACGTCTAATAAGCTCTTTTATACTAACAAGTACCAACATTTTGTCCCTCTTAGTAAGTGTTAATTCAATGCAAATGGTATTTCCCTATTTTAAATAAATGTACTCCTCTTGACTATAAATTAATAGAAATAGATCCAATTATAAGAGTTTAAAATACCCCTTTTTTTAAAGCCAACTTCCAAATTATATAAATATTAAAATCTAGAAAGAAAACAGAATACATTATTGGGTCAATATCTTACCATAAACATCTCAAATTAATTATTAACTTCCTATAATCAACTAATTTATTTTGATATACTAAAACATAAAGGGCTCCACATAAATTATTGTTAATTACATCAATTTCATCTCTTATGCTGTATATTTTCCATTGCACTTTAATCAGAGCTATTTATATGTGTACTATTATAAACATATTACATATTGGTTTTTTTTTCCAGAACTGCAGTCATGAAGGAGAAAAAAGCAATTGGAAATCAAGAAATAGAATAAACATGGTATAATTTAACAGTGTTGGGAACGGCAATCAGACGAAGCTGTTTGCAAATTATTTTACTTTCCCTTTGGCCAATGTTCTGTCAGAGTCCTGGCCCCTGGTGTCCTAATGAACTGCCTGCAAGGAATGGTGCTTCTCAAACTTCCACAGGCAGAACAAATAACTGGGGTATCTTACCAAAATCTTCCGGATTCTGTAGGTCTGGGATGGGACTTTTGAGTCTGGATTTTTAATAATCTCCCAAATGATGCCAACCACGGGCTTACAGTTTGGGAAGCAGGGTCAACAGGGTGATAGGCCTCAACTGTGGTCTCTCAGCGGCAAGCAGGATTAATTAGATAGCTTGTTAAAAATAAATGCAGAATGGGGCCCGTTGGGGGCGCATTCGGTTGAGCAACTGATTCTTGGTTTTGGCTCAGGTCGTGATCTCAAGGTCGTGAGATCGAGCCTCCCATCTGGCTTCAGGCTCAGCGCAGAGTCTGCTTGAGATTCTTTCTCTTCCTCTCCCTCTCCTCCCCTCCACTCCCCCTCAAATAAATGAATAAATCTTTTTAAATAATAAAATAAATGCAGAATGTTAGAGATCACCCCAGACCCTGTGGAACTAAATTCCAAGTGAGAGCCAGGTTTTGAGCAAGCCAAGCACGTGGAAGTCTCTGCACACTGAGGATTGAGAAGCCTTGCTCCAAAGGGGACTCCTCACAGCCTATGGCTGTACCTGTGTGTGACCTTGAGTGTTAGGCATGGGGGTCAAGGGCAACTGTTCACGAAATAGTCAAGTGAGTACAAGGCTGTCAAAGAATACTGGTGCCAACAATTATTGCCCGAGACAAGCCACCTGATCATTAACTTTTTAAAATAACTCTGTCATCTTGCCTCTTCATGTGAGGGCACGGACTCTGGCTCCTGGACCGGCAGCCCTCACACCTTAGCGTGCGTGGGAGTAGCTGGAGAACTTGGTAAAACCCATGCCCAGAGCTTCCGGGTAAGTAGAATTTGTGCTTCTAAGCTCCCAAGTGATGCTGAGGCTGCTGGTCTGGGGACCACACTGTGCCCCAGACTACTGCATGATCTTGATGCCTCCCGGCTCCTAGAAGGCTGATGTCCTGTTGCATTTTTTCAAGTATTCTTTACAAATGGGTAGGTTTATTGAACACGAACTGTTTGCCTGCATGCCGAGATGGTCCAGGAGGGTTAAAAACCAGCATAAGACAGAGTCCCTATTTTCTGGGGTTTTGCAGTCCAAGTAGATAGAACAAGCTAAGATAAAAAACCATTCCAGAATACTTCAAGGAAGCACACACAGCCAAGGGTTAAAATGAATGAATTATTCATTCATTCAGAATTCAGTGTGGACTAAATTAGCTTTTATTGGTTTAATGAAAAACATGGCATTAAACATATTCCTGTTTGCACTGATAGCAAATTGAAAGAACATTAATTCAATATTTGCAGATTCTTTGGCCTTTTCAATAGAGGCAATTATATCTCTTACGAATAATGATTGCCTTGTCCTGCCTTTCCAATCCTTATGTTTTGAACTCATTTTATGATTATTTTCTATTTCCATGTGATTTTTTTTATTATATAACATATCACATGGTTCTAAAACAGGCTTGCTGCCAGTGCGTGAGCTGAGGGGTGCCCTTTCAGATCCTGGTCACATGGAGTTCTAAGGGAATGACTCCCCTTCTGGTTTTGCTCCGGGGTGCCGTCCACTCAGAATCTGCAAAGAGGGGCTGAAATTGCACAATGCACGATGCTGTTCAAAAATAATTAAGTACGTGCATATCTGTTATACCTTTTATATTTATGTTTAAAGATGCCCTAAGGAAAGTCTTATGGTCACTGTGCCCAAGCCATCTGGCTCCTCCTCTGAGCACTCCCAGGCCAGCCCGCTAGTCTCCCTTCTTCTGTGCCTCTTTAGGAACAGGTGCCTGCTCAAGCAGGTACGAATGTGCAGTGCTACATTTAAAAGGAGGCCTTTAAAAAAAATGTTTTCATAAAAGATACATTGTCTGGTCCCTTGTTTTTTATTCACCTAGAAGTAGGCATCTTAGAGGTTTTCCCTTATAATACTGAGTTCTTTTTTATTCTTTCAGACCTTCCACTCTATAGTTCAGCACTGCATGGATTCATCATAATTGACTTCGCCAACCTATTAACAAAAGTTGAGGTTGTTGACAATGTTTTGCATGATTTGCTCGCATGTCACAGGGCACGTATTTCAACTCATAAATGGAAATCCTAAGAGCTACACTGTGGGTTCAAAAACTGTTATGTGTTTGCGATTTCCACGGTGTTGTCAAAGTGCCTGCCTAGGGGTTGAATGTGCTTGCAGATGCAAAGGCAGGGATGCGCACATTCCTTCCACTGAACCTTACCATCAGGACTTAGCTTGCACTTGGAACTGTGCCAAGAGTGAAAAACAGGGTTCCAGATAATCATGGCTTTCCTTTGCTCATGGTATCTGGGGAGATGAGCATCTTTTCTTCTATTTAAAGGCCCCTGTTGTTCCCTTCCCATGGACTCTTCATTCATGGCCTTTCCTCACTTTTGTTTAGACGTGTTCATCTTTAACTCATTAGGGGGATAACTATTCTTTTTTTCTGAAATATGAACCCAAACAATTTTTTTTTCAGTTCTTGGGTTGTTTTAACTTTGGTTATGAAGAACTTCCTTTTTAATGTAGTAGGCTTTTAAATGTAATCAAGTTTATCCACTTTTATTTATGTGCACTGGATTTCAGACTTTAGAAAAGACCTACTTCACACATATAAAGAAGCCCTATTTGTTTTTATACGTTGTTTTCATGGTTGCATTTTTTAAGAATTAAGTCTTTGTCCATCAGAAACTTAACCTGGTGTGCATTTGGAGATACACATCACGTTTACTTTTTTTTTTTCCCAGATAGCAACTGGGTTGTCCTAATACAATTTATTTGAATGAACTTGTACATTATCTCCTTGTCCATCACTGATGATGGTTATCTGAGTCATCTCCAGTTTTTTCTTGATCTGCTTCACATGGACTTTCTAAATCAAACACATTTTTGGCTCTGGTGATCTTCTCTGTGGTCCATTCATTTTCTGTTTTATTAATTATTCTTTTACTTTTCCTGTTTTTCGTTGTTCTATCTTTCGAGTTTTATTTGCCATTGTTTACCTACTTTTTTAAAGTGAGTGTTTAGCTCACTGATCGCAAGCCTTTCGTTTTTCCCCCCTCTAATATATGCATTCACAATTTGAAAAAGAAAACAAAACCCTGTAAGCATGTCTTTAACTGTATCCACAAGTTTTGAAATGGTCGGATCATTTTAAAATTGCATTCAGTTCAAAACATTTTCCAAATTTCATTGTAATTTCTTCTTTGATCCGTGGGTTATTTAGAAGGATATTGTGTATTTTCCAAATGTTTGGGGATTGTTTCATTTTCTGATTTCTAGCTTAATTCAACTGTCTTCACGAAGCATGTTTTGTATTATTTTAATCCTTGGAAATAGTTGGAAACTTGATTTGTGGCCCAGAATATACTCTATTTTTGTAAATGTTTTACGTATACTAGAAAATAGAATTTTTGCAGACATTGGGAATAATATTTTAGGTATGTCAGTTGGGTCTCCTTGGCTCACATCTTTTAGGTCCTTCTGGGTCATCATTTTGGGTCTGGTTATTTTACCATTGACGTCAAAGGGTGTGTTAACATTTTCTGTGATGTGGATTTGTCTCTGTCCTCTCTTACAAAGTTCTTTATTTGTATCGTGTATTTTGAGGCTATGCTAGGACATGAATTTAACTTAGTAACTGTTGCCTCTTCTTAGTGAATTGCACCTTCTAACATGAAATGCCCCCCTTTCTCCCTTGTACCACTCATTGCCTTGAGGTCTGCTTGGTCTGAGATGCATCTAGCTACATGGCCTTTCTTTTGTTCAGTGTTTCCGTGACAGATATTTCTCCAGCGTTTTACTTTAACCCTTATTTGATCTCATGTAATCGTTTGTAGAACCTTTACATAATCTCATGGCGAGTCAGAATTCGTGTGTGGGTGTGAGTGTGTAGGTGTGTGTGTTTTAATTTAGTCTGACAATTTTTGGCCTTTTTCTTAGAGACCTTTTGTATTTAAAGTAATAGCTAATTTATTTGTGTTTAGATTTACCACCAAGTATACTATTCACTTACTATTTTTATGCTCTTTCTTCTCCCTTAGAGTAAATATTTTAGATTATTTCTATTATTCTATCCCCCCTCAGCTTTTTAATTGAAACATTTTTATTATTATTTTAAAGATTATCAGAGATGCCATGGTATGCATTCTTGATTTATGAACACCGAACATAAGCGGGCACTTTCACCTCATTCAACACAAGACAAAGATCTCATAACTCTTACTTCATTTAACTCTCTCCCAAACTCTTAAGCTATTTTTGTTTCTCCTTTTGTGTCTAAATTCATTTTACATTCCAGAAGATATTATTTTTTAAAGTTTTATGTAGTTGATATTTATTTGGCTTGCTCAAATCTTTACCTTTCCTTCCTCACACCTTCCTGCAACTCTATGCCTTCATCTGGGACATTTTTCCTTCTGCCAGAAGGACATTCCTCACTATTTCCTTTCATGCCAATTTAAGGGGGATGAACTCTGTTAGGTTTGTCTAAAAAACAATTATTATTTTACTTTCACTTTTGAAGGGTATCTTGGTTGGATATACGATTCTGGATTGGGGGTGTCTTTCAGCAGTACTTCAAATATATTGTTTTCTTGACTCTACTGCTTGTTCTCAGAAGCCAGCTATTCATTTGAAAGTAGTCCATATTTTTTCTCTGGTTGCTTGTAAGGTTTCGTGTCCACTTGGTTTTAATCATGTCATCATGATGTCATAAAGCACTTCCTGAAAATTACATATTTATTTGCTCGTTGGTCATATACTCCTTTAATGAATGGGCAGCTTGATCCTCTTTCTCATTTTTGGAAAATTACTAGTCTTTGTTTTTTTGAGTATTGCTTCTGTGCCATTCTTTCTCTTCTGCGTTGTATTCTCCACATTTCTGCATATCTAGCTAGCAGTTTTTTTCTAATTCTCATTTTTTTCCTGAGTCTCACCTACTTTACCCATCCAGTGAGTCCTTAATTTCAGCTGTTATATTTTTCATTTTTAAATCACCACTTGCTGCTTTTTATAAAGCCAACCTTTTTGGCGAAGTTCTTCATCTCATCTTTCATTTCTCTGAACATATTAAGACTAATTATTTCCAGGTCCATGAAGGTTACATCTCTTATCTGTATTCTCTGTTTCTGTTTTCTGTTGTTTCCTGTCGTATGCGTGTGTATTTTCTTCTCAACTGCCTGATTATTGTGAATTAGGTGTGGTGAAACTCATTGGAAACATGTAGAATAATTTGTTATCTCCTTTGGAGAGGATGGTTCTTAACTTCTTATAGAAGGCTGGTGACTCAACAAAATCCTGAATCACATTTTGCAATTTGAAGGAGAGGGATGACCTCAAGCTAGGTTGGTATTTTTCTAAGTAACTCTCATTTCTCAGGTGTAATCTTTGGGGTCCAGATCCAAAGCCAGGATTTACCAGATATGATCTCCTTTGTTGGGGTCCCACTCCACCATTCTGTGGTAAGCCAATACACCTGCCTCTCTCTCTTGGGTGCATATTCTGCTTAGCAGAAGATGCTTCTAGCTGTAAAATTGCTCCCAATCCCAGATCACTTCCTGGGGATGCCTTATCATCTCAGATCTTGGCATCATAATTTTTCATAGATCTCTGACGACTTCAGTCTGATTTCTAAGATGTCTGATCTGGCTTTTCTGTTCTGTTCATTAGAAGAGTTGCCCTGAAGAATATCTGGGCCCACCACCACCAGAAGCAGAATGGCCTTTTTCTGCCTATTTGAAATGCCATCTTTTAAAATTTATGACATTGTTATATAAACTTAATCCAATTTTTAGATTTTACCTTTATGTTCCATAAGTTTTTCTGTCTATACATGTGGCAGCAACTCACTGTTTTATTCACTGAAGCTGTATAACATGTTCTGATACCTGTAAGGATGATCCCTTTCTAGGGGTTCTATGGTTTTTGAATCAGTCCTCCTTATTTTAGTTTTTTGTTTCTCTCTCCATGAACTTTCATATAAGGTTAGCTAATTCTCACTAAAAATCTGTTGCTATTTAAGGGGAAGGGATAATCTTAAATTTCCACATTGAATTAAGACAGAAATTTCTGTGATGTTGGATCTTTTTATTTGAGAACATTGTTGATCAATTGTTATGTTTGTCATTTTTCTGTCCTTCAATAGTTTTAATGGCTTTTTTCATAAGGATATTGATATTTTAGTTATGCTAATCTTACATAGTTTATCATTCTAGTATTGTTGGGAAAGTGATATTTTCCCATTATTTTTGGGTGTTGACATAAATGAGGGCTATTTATTCAGTATGTTAGTTATATGTTAAACTGGATTTGTGTTACAGGGTAGTTGTTAGTAAAATTATCTTGGTTTTTAATTTAACTAAATCACTTTTCTTTTTAAAATAATCATAGATTCACAGGAAGTTGCAAAGATAGTACACTGAGTACTCCTGTGTACTTCTGTTCAGTTTCCCTCCATAATCATAGTGTAATATCAAAACCAGGAGTTTGCCGTTGGTACCATGTGTCTGTGCAGCTCTGTGTCATTTTATAACACACATAGTTCGTGTGACCACCCCTGCAGTCAAAATACAGAATGTTCTATCCCCACAAATATCTTCTCCTGTGCTATGCCTCCATAGTCATAACCTCCCACCCATCTCCACCTTCCTTAGCCCCTAGTAAACACTAATTTTCTCCCCATCTATATAATTTTTGCCATTTTGAGAATGTTACATAAATGGAAACATATGATATACGACCTCCTGAGATTGACATTTTTCGCTCAGCACAATGCCTTGAAATCCATAAGAATTGTTATGTGTGTCACTAGAGTGTTCCTTTTTATAGCTCGGTAGTATTCCATGGAACAAAGTAATGCTATTTTTTTTTTAACCATTCAGCTATTGTAGGCCATTTTAGTTGTTTCCAGAGTTTTGGGTTATTTAAAACAGAGCTTCTGTGAAGATCTATGTACAGGTTTCTATGTGGACAAAGGTTTTCATTTCTCTGGGACAAATGCCCAGGGGTGGGATCAATGGGTTGTATGCTAAGTATATACTTAGTTTTGGAAAAAAATTCCAGGGTGACTGAATCAGTTTGAGGGAAGGGTAGAAAAAAGTACATCCATTTACCCCCCCATTTATAACATAACTGTCTTCAGTATTTCCTCTATCTGCAGACGGTTGCAAGTTGTGCTCCACCTGTCAGGCATGATTTTGAAAGCATTAACAGGAGAAGGAAAGGCAATTGCATCTGCCCATAGTTTTGCTTTCTTCCTCTTTGATGTTCCAAGTTTCCTTCTCTTCTTTCTGTTTAGAGAACTTCCTTTCAGTCATAATGTTAGTGGAGGTATGCTGGTGACAACTGTCTTCATGGTCTTTGTCTGAGGACCCCGGGACTCCTTCCCCTTCGGGCTAGAACGAGATTTTCACTGGGTGTGGGACTGCAGGCTGACTGTGCATTTCTTCTAGCTCATGAGAAATGTGTCCCTCCCTTCAGTTTCTAGTGAGAAAAGTCTGATTATTCTGACTGTATATCCTCTAGAATGAGGCATCTTTTTTCTCTCACTGCCTTTGAGATTTTTCCCTTTGTCTGTAGTTTTCAGAAGTTTAAATAGGATGTGTGGTGGCATAGATTTCCTTGGTGCATCCTGTTTTAGTTTACTGGTCTTTGGCCAAATTTGGGGATTTTTCAGCCATTATTTCTTTGAGCTCCTTCCCAGGGCTGCCTCCTTCCTCGTGTTCTGGAGCTTCAACAAGCGAGTGTCAAATCCTCTGCTGAGTCCCTGAAGGTCCCAGGAGCTCAGTTCATTTGCTTTTCAGTCTGTTTTCTCTGTCATTCAGATTGGGGAATTTCTATTGTTTGGTCTGGAAACCCACTGATTCTTTCTTTTGTCCTCTCCGTTCTGTTGTTGAGGACATCTGCTGAATTTTTTATTTCAGTGTTTGTATTTTCAGGTCTAAAACTCGTTGTGTCATGAGGCTGTGGATTTTTTTTTTTTTAATTTTAACATTTTTTTTTTTTTATTCTTATGTGGATCTTACTTAAATATTCTGTTAGCAGGCCTCCTCCTATAGCTTTGGGAGGGGGGTTCCTGCCTCATTAGCTCCAGGGGACGTGGCCAGGGTGAAGGGCGTTTGTTTTGTTGGGTGGTGGTGGGTGCCCCCCTCTGTCCCCCATGTGGTTTCAGTGACATTACAAGACAAGGGAGACTTTGTGTCATGCACGGTGGTACAAGTTGACTCCTCTTCCTCTTCGGTTGGAGTGGACCAGTTAGTATCTACACGTTTTCTTGCATGGCTGCCCGTTTCCTCGCCCTCTGCTAAGGAGAATATGCTTTCCTCGGGGCTTTTTGTCTGCACCTGCTAGTGTCTCCAGAATGCCAACTTCTCCATCACAGTTTCCAGAATGCATGAGGGAACTCAAAGCCATCTTTTCCCCCATCCTTAGGGATTCTGCCTTCTTCTGTCCATTTTTCAGAATCTCCTTACATTTGTTTCTTAAAACGTCCACCGTCTTTAGCTGTACCTTAGCAAGATGTAGAGGGAAAACTGTGCCTACTCCATTTTTTTGAGATCTTTCTTGACTTTTTGGGTATGGAGCTGTATTAGTTAAAATTCATTTCCCCCAAATATTTAGATTGAAAAGGCAACAGCAGTTGGAAGGTTGTGGCACAAGAAAGATCCCCTAAACCTCAAAGACAGTGGTAAGGAAAATTGCTAAAGAAATTTTGTAGATTTATGCATTTTTGTTGCAAAATGCTGATTTTCAGTAAACCAAGTTATGTTTGCTGCTGTCAGTTTTACTGTCTTCCTTGCACCTGGTCCTTGCACTGTTCAGTTCTCATGTTCCAAGCAGGAGTTGGGAAGAAACAGCAGGACAGCTGGAGCCCTAACCCACAGCAAGCAGATTCGTACCAGAAGAGGGAAAGAGAGGCTGAGTGCGTGTCTGAGCCCTCGGATTCCCTTCCCTGCCAGTGAGAACACATTTTCCTTTCCGCGTGGATTTAGGGGAAGGCAGTATGTGTCCTTTCATTTCAGGGAAAATTTACTGAACATCTTCGTTGTGACAGGCATTTTGCTTGTTGTTTGGAGATGCAGGTACAACAAGAGAGTGGAGCTCCTGATGTTCTCAAGTGAGCTCTCTGTAGCAGCAGGTCATGCACTGCAGCGTGGAGAGTGAATGAGTAGAGCCTGGCTGAGACAGGATGCAACATGCAGCAAGGAGAAAAATACACCATGTGACCTCACCCCTGAGAGGCCAGGCCCTCTTCCCAATGGGGAGAATCTAGAGAAAGGGAAAAGCATGTTCAAAGACATGGACATGATTTTAGGCAAAGGTTGTTTTGTTTTGCTTTCTTTTCTCTTTCTTTCTTTCTTTCTTTCTTTCTTTCTTTCTTTCTTTCTTTCTTTCTTTCTTTCTTTCTTTCTTTTTCTTTCTTTCTTTCTTTCTTTTCTTTCTTTCTTTCTTTCTTTCTTTCTTTCTTTCTTTCTTTCTTCTTTCTTTCTTTCTTTCTTTCTTTCTTTCTTTCTTTCTTTCTTTTCTTTCTTTCTTTCTTTCTTTCTTTCTTTCTTTCTTTCTTTCTTTCTTTTCTTTCTTTTCTTTTCTTTCTTTCTTTCTTTCTTTCTTTCTTTCTTTCTTCTTTCTTTCTTCTTTCTTTCTTTCTTTCTTTCTTTCTTTCTTTTTCTTTCTTTCTTTCTTTTCTTTCTTTCTTTCTTTCTTTCTTTCTTTCTTTCTTTCTTTCTTCTTTCTTTCTTTCTTTCTTTCTTTCTTTCTTTCTTTCTTTCTTTCTTTCTTCTTTCTTTCTTTCTTTCTTTCTTTCTTTCTTTCTTTCTTTCTTTCTTTCTTTCTTTCTTTTCTTTCTTTCTTTCTTTCTTTCTTTCTTTCTTTTCTTTCTTTCTTTCTTTCTTTCTTTCTTTCTTTCTTTCTTTCTTTCTTTCTTTCTTTCTTTCTTTCTTTCTTTCTTTCTTTCTTTCTTCTTTCTTTCTTTTTCCTTTCTTTCTTTCTTCTTTCTTTCTTTCTTTCTTTCTTTCTTTCTTTCTTTCTTTCTTTCTTTCTTTCTTTCTTTCTTTCTTTCTTCTTTCTTTTGTGACTTTGTTCACTTTTTCTTTCAGGAACTACCAAATCAGCCCTGCTTTCAGTGACCTCATGTTGGCAGTGAGCACCTGTTAAGAGTTTAGCAGGCTTATAAATTTCATTCCGAGGCATGAATGATTTAATGTCTCTCATTTTGGTCATGGTTATAATTTGCAACCAGATGCAAATGCTGAACACGGCTAATTTCAAGGCCTATAATAAAATTTCCAATGCCCTGGTGCTTAAGCATTAGATAAAAAATTGAATTAGATCAGGAAGTTTTAGAACTTAGTCAAATTCCCCATCTATCTGATTGGAATGACAATACACATTGAAAACCCCAAAGCCAAAAGAGGAAAGTGAAGAACAAACAAAGGGGTGGAATGAGGGAGTGAGGAAGAGAGGCACAGAGCAAGAACAGAGGGATGGAGGGCTCTGGACGCTGTGTTGCTCGGTCGCATGGGGTTCACTAGCCCACCAAGCTCTTGATGCACATCCACAGTAAGCTGGGTGCTGAGGGGACGCAGCCATGCAGAGCTGTGGGCATCTGCAACGTGTGCTGTGGTGTAGGACCCTGCTCTCGGAAGGTCCTGTGCTTGGTTTAATGTTCTGCTGCTGCCGTCTTGAAATTCATAGTCATTTTATCTTTGAATGGGGTTTTTTAAGTGTAGTTTGATGGGACACTGGGGCCTGCACCTGAGCTGAGGAGATAAGCGTACAAGATGTATGTCCCCAACTGCCTTTAGAGTTTGCAAGGCCCCTATACACAGAATCCTGGTGCACCTGCATGAGTGGGAGTTCAGCAAGACCCCGGCATTGAGGAAGTAGGGGTGCTGACAGCTCCAGGAGGCCTGTTCACCATTCAAACTAGAACTTAGAACGCTCAAAGAAGGCAATGAAACCTAAAAAATGCATGTGGCCAAGGAGCCATGTCATAGCCTTTCTGAACGACCATGTCTTTTCCCTGTTTTCGCCAACCATGTCCTTGGACAATGACAGCATGGAAAGAAAGAGAAAGTGGCAACCTACTGCCCCCCACCTGTCTGTCCTTCCTTCTGCGGCAGTCAGTGGAACACAGAGAGTGCTGGTAGACTGTGTGCATGTCACGAATGGAAATGAAGGTGCTGAGTTTGCTTTCTGTGGCGCTGACACTCTTCTGGTAAGAGAAAATACATACATGTGCCTGAACTACGAATTGTACAATTGCCATGATTCCAAAGACACAGTTAAAGAGCCTACAAGTTAAATGTCTTACATTTGTATCTAAAATTGGCATTGCACAAAAGATGAATGGTAAATTCCATGTTAACAATTTAAGTTCGTGTATTTTATTTCTTAGAATCACATTAAATAACACATGAAAGACACCATGACAAATTGAGTGACCACGTAAGAAAAGAACAGCCTATATTGGAACCTCTTTAATGGCACATATTTCCTGCATTTTGAACAATGAGTTCTGAATTTTCCTTTTGTGCAGGGCTATGCAGATTATGGAGCTGGCCCTGGTCCCAGCTCTACATGGACCGGGAATCTAATGAAGGAACATCATCTAGCTCAGTCACTGGCCAAAGTTGTCAAATGTTCTGAAGGACTTTGCAGCAAAGACTGTGATCTTCTCACCTTAATCATTGTGCTTCTTTAACCAACAGATCAAGGAAGTAAGAATCATTTTGTATTTAATAATGGATGAGGACTAGGGTTGTTTAGAGCAATGACTGTCTTTCTCTCTCTCTCTCTCTTTTTTTTACCTTTGTTACTGGATGGAAGTCACCTGTATACTCCAGCTATATGGTTTCCACAAGAAGCTATTTAAAGATGAATCCATTTACACGGAAGCGCTCATATTTTTAACTAAGGGGCTGCAATCTGGGAGATAGTGAACTAGTGAAAAAAAGGTAGGGTCAGTATCCTCCAATGTCTCTTATTTGGTAAAAATCCCCAGGTGGGGGAGCAAGAAAGGGCCAAACAAATCTGTCTGCCTTGTGATGGTTGTTCTCTGCATCAATCTGACCGGGCTAAGGGATGCACAGATCACTGGTAGGACATTACTTCTGGGTGTCTGTGAGAACGTTTCTGGAAGAGATTAGCAATAGAGTTGGTGGATTTATAGAAAAGGTCTTCTCCAATGTGGTTAGGCATCATCCAACCCTTTGAGGACCCAAGTACAACAAAAAGGCAGAGAAATGTTAACTTTGCTCTCTTTGCTTGACTGAGATGTCCATTTTCTCCTGCCCTAGGACATCAGTGCTCCCTGTTCTTGGGCCTTTGGGTTTGGGCCAAACAACACCACCAGCTTTCCTAGACAAATCAAACAGGACTGAAGGTAGGGTGACACGAAGCAGCTGTAACTATTTCAAAGCACGGCTATTAAAATGCTTCCAGTCCTTCCATTCCAGAGGAACTTATCATGCTTTATTGATGTGGCAGCATTCACTAGTGGTCTGTTAAAGGTACATCTACGGTGTTCTTGGAATTCACAAAATAATCATCATTTCTTCATGCCAATGAATCTAAGTTCCTCCAATCTTCTTGTCAACTTCCCACTGAAAGAGAACTTATTCATTTTTTTTCCCAAAACATAACCTATTAAGGACAGTAGATAAATTGATTAAATTATAACACATTTAAATTTGTGTCTCATGATAGCATTTTTCCCCACAGCCTCCACAACCAGATTTCATTTGTGATCAATGGGCATGCTATACTGTCTGCTCCTGCCTTGTTTACATTATGCTATAAAAGTTGTCAGTTATTATCACGATCACGTCATTGTTTTGGATGTTCAATTTCTCCACCAGTGCTGTTTTGGGATATACACTTAAATTTCTACACTCAGGTGAATATCCCTAGACTCCAGGAAGAATCTTTCATCAAATGAACATGTGTTCCATCCAGGCTTCCAAGCGAATTAAAAATTCCAATATTACTTCTAATTTATCTTGAATCATATCATTGATTTTATAATAATATTTTAGAATGATATTTCATATCTTTTTTTGCAACTACCCAAACTCTGCAACCACTTGCTGCCACCAAAGCTGCTAAAAGAAGGAAATTAAAGTAATTTTCATTTGTTTTTATCCAAACAACAGGGGTCAAGGCTAACACCAGCTGAGAATGAAGGCAGACCCTTCATTCTTCGTGTCTCCTTTCCCCAGGGACCCGTCACTGCAAGAAGAAAATACTTCCATATTTTTTGCTAAGATTTTGCTCCAGAACAAAATTTTTCACTGGTGCTCTGCTTGCCACAAGGATAAATTCAGATTTCTTACTCGACATTCAGGAGCCCAGCAAGCCCTCATAACGCACATCCTCACTGTGCCCCATGTACGTGTTCTGTTCCAACAGAAGTGATCTAGTCACTGTCCCTCAGCCAATCCTCACAACTTGCCTTACACTGATCCCCTGCCTGATAATCTTTCCCTCTAAATATGTCACTCCTGCCCACCTGTCTTAGTCTGACCAAGCTGTTGTAACAGAACACCACAGAATGGGCAGCTTATAGACAACAGACATTAATTTCTCTTAGCTCTGGAGGCTGGAAGTACAAGATCAAGTTGCCAGCTCACATGGCATCTGCTGAGGGCCATTTCCTCCCAAATGGAGTCTTCTCTCTGTGTCCTCACATGACGGACGCAGTGAGGCGGCTCTCTGGGGTCTAGTATAAGGACGCTAATCCCATCATGGGGGCTCTACCCTCATGACCTAATTGTATCCCAAAGGTCCCACCTCGTAACCATCACCTTGGGGGCTAAGGTTTGAATATGAATTGAAGGGGACACAAACATTCAGTCCGTGGCAGCACCCCTTCTGAGTCTTCTCTGTGGGATGCTGAGCACACTTTTCACAGTGGAAGGGGTTGCTCTGAGACAACAGGTGGACATCTGAACCCCCTGGACTTTATCAGAGTTTGGGTTTTCAGATTATTAGATTACATTATCTGTTTAAGAAAACATTTCAGTTTGCAGCAATTTTGTAGCTACCCAGCCCCAGCTCCTTGCAGCCCGCCTTCAGTAGTTTCTGTGGGAGGTGCTCCCGGTGCCGAGCCCTGCTCATGTCTTGGGCTCTTTGCTGCCGTGTCCTCTCAACTCAGCTGCCCCTGCAGGCTTCCCTCAGCCCTGGGATGGCCCTGATGATGGGGCTGGGAGCATAAATACCCCAGTGTCCATGCCCAAGGGGGGATAGTTCGGGGGTGTGTTCCACAGCATTTCCCAGAGACACCCTGGGAAGTGAGCGCAGTTGCCCATAGAAGTGGGTCCACTCACTGAGGACCTTTGCCTGTTCCTTCCCTTCCTTGTCCCCATTCCCTGCTCCCCAGGTAGCAGTCACTATGATTTCCTCCCACACAAACTACTGGCACTCAAGTCCTCGTATCATACTTGCTTCTGGTGAAACCCAACTGAAAATCGTCCCTACCCTACAAAAATCCCACCTTTACACAGAGATAACACTGGCAGGTGCCTAACTCCTTGTGTTCTCTATTTACTACGAATTGTGGACTCTGTATGCCTATGATCCACTTATGTCTGGTCTGTTGGTCTCTTATGAAAGGAGAGAAGGACAGGAAGTAAGTTGTCAGAAGACTTGGGTTCTAGAAGGCTGGTGATCCCCACACATTAGCCTCATGACCTCAACAAGTCACCTGCCTTCTCGTGAATAGAGCTTCCACATCTATAAACAAGAGAATGGCCTCCATGTTTCCTTCCCAGAGTTGCTGGAAAGTAGTGATGAGAGTGGAGTCACTCTCAAAACAATGGAACTGCTATTAAGTGGCCTACAGGAGACAGTGGGACCAAGCTAGGTACAGAAGCAAGGATACTCCAAGGACACACGTCTGCATTATTTCTGACCTTAACACTGGAGATCTGTTTCCTCGGTAGGGAAGACATTTTATGAAATGTTTGCTTTGGATTCCTTTGGTTTCATCTTCAATAACAATACCCGTTTTCATATAACCTCTGATGAACAAAACTATATGGAAATTCAGTATTTGGGGTGAATTTCCCTTTTACCTAGCCAAACCTCACCATTTCTAAAATATTAATCTATTATCCAAGGTCATGTCAACTAACATGAAGCAGATGTGAATTTAGTAAAATTAACTCATCTGTCCCAAATATTACAAATTTCACATAGCTCTCTCTCGGAAATTACAGTTCCTAGAAGATTCAGGAGACACTAAAGAATATTCAGCAACATAAGGCCACTCTCAGATGTGAACACAAAATGCACACTGGTATTATTTCACATCCCTGTGACCACCTTCAGCGCTTCCCTTTATCAGCTCTGTTGTGATGTTCCAGGGAAAGTGAGGGCAGGCGGAGTAGGTGATAAATCACACAGAGTTGTCATTTAGCTATTGGATATATTACCATTCATATTTAATGTAGCCCATACTTGACTTTTAAGGCTTTTTAAAATTATTATTATTATTATTATTTTAAAGATTTTATTTATTTATTCATGAGAGACAGAGAGAGAGAGAGAGAGAGGCAGAGAGAGAGGCAGAGGGAGAAGCAGGCTCCCAAGGAGCAGAGAGCCCGATGCGGGACTCGATCCCAGGACCCTGGGATCATGACCTGAGCTGAAGGCAGACGCTTAACCATCTGAGCCACCCAGGCGCCCTAATTATTATTTTTTTTAATAAAGGAGCTCAGCCTCCTGTTTTCAGTTAACATCCGCAGAGTGCATTCTGTACCAGAGGGTAGCTCATTCTCTGTCTGTGTTGATCAATCAGGCATGCACTGGGATTCTGAACTGCACAGAGCATGGGTTGCAGTGCCTTAGCTCCCCTGCCAAGCCTCCAGAATGCTTAAATGCTTTCAACTCCCAGAACACTGGTGATGTATTTGAAACCAAGTCTGTTTCTTGTTTTGTATTTTCTTTCTGGGAATTCCAAGGGGGTGGGCTTATGAGAAGAAAACAAAAATAGGCAGCCCTTCTTCCAAAAAAAAGCCTCCCTTCCCATCCCTCACCTTCAACTCCTCACCAGGGCCAAAACCATTTATATATTTCTGGAAAAACACTACTAAAGCCAAGATAAATTACCCAGGGGACATTTTTTCCTTCTTTTTGGAGCAGAAACATCCATCATGGAAGAATGGTTTAGGATAACTATTAGCTGGAAAAAGGTCAGAAGACTTGATATCACATCTTTTTAACCTCTCCCTAACACCTGATTAAGAATTGTTAGTTTTCTGTTCTTTTTCTTCCTTTTGCCTTCTTATATAGCATTTGCTAAAGTGTTTACATACTTTCAAGAATTCATAGGTTTTATCATTTAGAGGTTCAGGCCAGCCTGTGTGATATAACAAATAATATGTTTACCTTTGGCAATGGACATATTTGATTTCATAATAGCAATTTGACTAAAAAAATGATTTTGCAACATGTAAGCTGGTTTTTGGCCCATGTGCCATGCTTCTGTCCAGCCCTTACCTTGCACTACAAAAGCTCTATAACTAAGACACAGTTAGTGAGAACCAAGGTCAGAAAACCAATGGCCTCTCCTGTGTACAACTATAACATGGTTCTGATTTGTAATTCAAAGAAATGACAGAATTGAAAAGATTGACATTTAAATTAAAATGGTAATCCATAATGTCTCAAATTCCATCTGCTACAGATAATTTATCTGCTCCTCAGAAATCAAAACACCATTTATTTAACCCACGTCAGAGTTCTTTGCCTTAATTCTAAAATAATGGGGGCTCATTTCTCATTTGCGTTGTGTGGCAGACACTGCTCTCTGCCTCACGGGATCCTGCCCCACCATCATGGCCTCGCTCCAGGCTCACCTCCTCCTTGAAGGCCTCCAAAATCCCTCCATGTCATTTAATTGCTATGATCTCTCATCTAGAGAGTAACAATTATTCAAGGATGACATGTATCTTATTCCACATTTCCTTTCGCAATGATCACCTACTGGCCCTGTATGGCCCCAGAGTTCAGTCATGATGTGGCTTACAAATGTATTTTTTTTCCCCACAAAGCTAACTGCAGAACTGCATTTACTAGTAAATACTCAATATTATTGTTGATTAATTTGTTTTATATAGTGATATACTTAAGAGATAGCACTATACGTGAGAAAAAATAATTTTCATGTGATAGAGGAGGCAAAATTGTAGCTCTCTCCTCAAAGGGCTTGAGAATTAAGTTGACACAAGACAGATTGGCTGGAGAAAAGCACACAGGGCCATTTAGTGTAAGGTTTAGTGACACACAGCCTTCACAAGGAATGAAGACCCAAAGAAGAAGCAAAACTAAATGCTTTTCTAACAGGCTGAACAAAGAGGAAATGTTGGAAAAATAATGCAATATAAAAGGATGCTAAAAGAAGATGGGATTTATTTTAACAAGGTCTGTTTGCACAGAATTCTCTCGGCTTCCATTCCTCATCCTTGGTAACGAGAATGTTACTCCCCGCCTCCCGGAGTTGAAGGTGGGGGGACAGGAGAACGTTGTCCATGTGGGACCTTTCCTCCTGCTTCCAGGAGAAGAAGGGGAGGGCAGAGCACCTTTCTTGGACCTGATGTTTTTCAAGTGCCTTCAGCCAAAATATGAAATATTTGTGGAAACTGTCTCTTGCCACCCACCTCAACTTACATTTGAACCTATTTAATTCTGACCAGTAGATTTAATTTGCTCTTGACTTGAAAGTTCATCCACTTTGTATCCAAGGGCAATGTGAAGACACTTCAGTCTAATTCCAAGGGCCATCGTTAAGTGCATATCACCCCCAGCAGGTTCTGACAAGATTTCTGGAATGAGGACAGATGTCAAGGCAGGAGGCTCTGCCTTGATTGGACATCTGGCCCCAAGTCTGCAGTGGGGCAGGAACCCTGTAAAAGTCTCTCTAGGGATCTGGAGGCCAAACCCTGTCAGGATGCAGCCCTCCCAGAGGCCACTGTGGAATATGCTGGATCCCAGGGCTGCAGTCTGCAAGCCCCAAATGGAACCGCTGCCTGGATGATCCTTTTGACCACCATGGGCACAAGGACGGCCTGTCCCCATTGGCTGTGCCTGCAGCTGCCCTGTCAGACACATCTTGTCTCCAGAACTTTCCTTCTTGACAAGTAGGACTAACCTAAAAGTGCGGCTGCGTGTGCCCTGCAGAGGCTCTTGGTTCTCAGGTGCGTCTGGTTTCTTGAGAAGGCAGACACAGAGTTGGGATCCCCAAGCCAACGTGGGCACAACTGTGAGATCTGCAAAACCAGAGGTTCCCACGCCTTGTTTCTTATCTCTCCTACATCCTAGGTCTTCATGCCAGGTACAAAGAGTGAGAGGCGACTATTGAAACAGGCTCTCTTACTCTATTATGATCATTCCTGGCTCTCTTATCTGACATCATACTGTCAATAACTCCTCTCTGGTGCTAATTTTTCTGGTCCTTTTAATGCCTATTTTATGGGATAACTGTGTAGAGTAAGGGAAATTATATGAAGCATTGAGTCCCAAACCTGCCATCCAGTGAGACTTCAAATCTGTTTTCTTCCTTAAAAAGCAGCAATACAAAGGAACCGAGTTCACTTTTAAGGCTAGCATTGTGGCTTGGTTTGTTCTTTATTTCCATTTAGATTTGTATTTATTATTTATGTTTTACAGCTTTATTGAAGCATAGATATTCCACTAATTGCACATATTTTAGGTGTGAAATCATCCTCACAATCAAGACAATGAGCATATCTGGCTTCCCCCCAGGTTTCCTTGTGCCCATCTGTAGTGCCCTCCACACCCTCCCCTGCTCCCCTCAAGTGCCCATCCTCAGGTAGCCACCAAACTGCTTCCTGTCACTTTGCATTAGCTTGCACATCCTGTGTTTATAGAAATGCAATTACACAGCATGTACTCCTTCTTGGGCTCATTTCTTTCACTCAACGTAATTATTCTGAGATTCATCTATTTTGTTGTGTGTACCAGTGGTTTCATTTCTGAATAGGATTTCATTTTATGGATATGTGATGTATTTATGTATTAATCTGTTGATGGACATTTGGGGGGGTGGTTACAGGTTTGGCTTTCACAAGTAAAGCTGTTACAAACACTTCAGGATCTAAATGTAAGAGCTCAAAGCATAAAACATTCTAAAAGAAAACATAGGGGAGAATTAGTGACTTTTAATTTGGCAAATATTTCTTAATGATAAGTAAAAATCAAGGATTACAGAAGAAAACATATCAATGAAATCTCCTTATCAAAAATAAGATACTTTTGCTCCTCAGATGACACTTAGGGAAATGAAAAGGTAAGCCACTCAGTAGAAGAAAATATGAGTGAATGAGATTTTCAAGAGCAAATCTGTATCTAGAATATATAAAGAACTCTTACAACTCAATAACCAGAAGACAAAATAACTTGGAAAAAAAAAAGATTTGAAAAGACCCTTCACAAAGATGGTACAGGGATGACTAATTAACACATGAAAAAATGTTCATCACATTTCGTCATTATGGAAATACAAGTTAAAACCACAATAAGATGCCCCTACATGCCCACTGGAATGGCTAAATTCAAGAGTGATCACACCACATATTGATGAGGATGTGGGCAGTGGGAGCTCTCTGCTGTTGGTGGGCATGCAAAATGGTACATCTGCCTTGAAAAACGTGTGGCAGTTCCTTAGAAGTTAAACATAAACCTACCATATGATGAGGCCATTCCATTCCTAGGCATGTACCCAAGAGAAGAGAAAGCATATGTCTCCACTAAGACCTGTAGCTCTATGTTAAAAGGAACTAAACTGAGCTCAATCTACAGAAACCAACAATTCAAAGAATGATTCAGGCTTCATAATGCAGACCAGTCCCTCAAAGGGTCATTTAAAATTCTATAACAAAAGAACACCTTGAAGTCCTCCTTATTTTCATCTGTGGTAGAAATCAAGGGCTATGGGGCGCCTGGGTGGTTCAGCCGTTGAGTGTCTGCCTTCGGCTCAGGTCATGATCCCAGGGTCCTGGGATCGAGCCCCGCATTGGGCTCCCTGCTCTGCAGGAAGCCTGCTTCTCCCTCTCCTGCTCCCGCTGCTTGTGTTCCCTCTCTCGCTAGGTCTCTCTCTGTCATATAAATAAAAAAAAAAGAAAAGAAAAGAAAAGAAATCAAGGGCTATTAGAAGTTGTGCTATAAAGGAAAGAAATGATACAAAAGTAGAGGGAAAAAACCCAGAAGACACTATCTAATACCAAGAAATAAATTAGAGGAAGATATATGCTAATAAACACACTAACAAACAAAATAATTTTGAGACATATATATTAAGCATATAGTGTTATTCCACTCAGTCGTCCTAAAATCTCCAAGGGTAGTTTGCAGGGAAATACACTGTGGCAAGGCAGGACTGACTTCCAAATAAGGTCTGGGTTGTAGGTCCAGGTGTGCATCCTTGGGCTAGTCACTGGCATCCCCAGCATTCAGTCTGATGTTAGGCTGATAGGAGTCCTACAGTGTCTTCTAGCTCCACAATACTGGTTTTTCAGTGAACTAGTGCTCTCCTTGTAAAACCTACCATTTTGGATATCATGTTTCTTTCTTTCTTTTTTTTTTTTAATATTTTATTTATTTATTTGACAGAGAGATAGCGAGAGCAGGAACACAAGCAGGGGGAGTGGGAGAGGGAGAAGTGGGCTTCCTGCCGAGCAGGGAGCCCAATGTGGGACTCGATCTCAGGACCCTGGGATCATGACCTGAGCCGAAGGCAGACGCTTAACGACTGAGCCACCCAGGCGCCCAGATATCATGTTTCTAAGGAGTGAAATCTTTTGTCATTGGTGAGGAAGACTGGAATTGCCACCGATGCATGGAATGGCCATTTCAAAGACCAATGTTTTAAAGACAATCTTAAATACATCAATGCTTAAATAGCAGTCCTACGTGATTTATAGAAGTAAACTCTGATTTGGCCTCTGCTTTAAAATCTTTGGATGAAGTGTGTTAATTCGAGATAACAATGGATAGTGTATAAAATATACAAACACAGCAAATCTGTTTGCTTGTTTTCAGTCATTTATGCACCATATTAAGCTGTGTGATTCACACCCCAATTGACAGCTCCTAAGTAAACTGTTCCAGAAATATGAAATCTTCGTCTAATAATTCCCCCCATATGTTTCTGGCAAATATATAATTGGGGCTTAAGAGAAATAGTATCTCTGCTCTCATTTCAAAAGAACAAAGACACAGTATCCATTTCTACTCTTAAAAAATTATTCACATCATAGATCACTTAGTTTGAAGGAAGCCAATATTAATATTTCCTTTTCATCTTACGGTGCTCATAAAGTAGTTCAGACGCTTTCCACACATCTGCCACTTAGATGTAGATGGGCCACGTCCTCTGACGATGTACTGTGAACATTCTCATCTTTCAAAATTCTCCAAAGGACTGCCAAGCAACTGTTCGGCCTAAGTCCTCTGGCTAATCAGCCGGTGGCATCAGCCCAAGTCAATGGAAAGAGAAGGGAAAATGCGTCCTTGCTGTTGAATGGCAAGCAGCACTGGAATGGCAGCACTGGAAA
The DNA here is from genome assembly GCF_029215605.1 of Mirounga angustirostris. NCBI lineage: Eukaryota > Metazoa > Chordata > Mammalia > Carnivora > Phocidae > Mirounga > Mirounga angustirostris. Next base: position 135,269,126 of record NW_026991713.1, read on the forward strand.
GAGGCTCACTTGGGGAATCAGGAATTTAGGTGAACCATTTGAAGCATAGTTTCTTCCTCTTCAACTGAAACTATGGTGGGACAAAGGGCACAGCGTGTCAGGGACAGGCTGTGAGGCAGGTGGCGCTTCTACCTACCCTCCCTGTCGCACCTTCTCCACCTTCTCAAGAGCCCCAGCCAAGACACCAGCATGCCTCCCTGACTGAGAAACAACACAACCAAACTAAGCCCAAACACGAACTGATCTGAGTTTCAGTTCTCCTGATACAAAAAGAAGAAAATAAAGACGCATTAAACACATGGGAATTTTCTTCACATCGAAGGAGGGTCTGCTTCAGTGACTCTGGAGAGCCCAGCCCAGCAAGCCTGCTTTCTTCCTAAGCTCACCTCCGTTTCTCCCCCGGTTACTTCCATGAGCATTCTTTGTCAGCGCATAGCATTTCCCATTTGGCAGGAATAATCTTTCTAAGTTTGACAAGATTTAAGTAATTTCAAATTGTTTTCAAGGCTCACTTTCAATTCATGTTTTAAATTGCAGTATACGAAGCATGTAAAACACTTGTTTCAATGAGAACATGATGCTTGCACTTAGTATTTACACAATATGAAATAAATCATGTCAGAATTAATAAGGTCTAATTCTATTAATGTCAGAAAAGATTAACGTAGGTTCTCTCTTCTAAGCAGACTTGCCCGATTCTCTTTGAATTATTCTTGACAGTGTTAAAATTAGACTAAGCCTACAAATAAAATAGGTCAGCAAATAAATTGAAGTAATAAATTAAGACACTCTGTAAATAAAGGTATCTGCACTAAAAGGAGCAGATTTGATTGAAAACCCTTAGCAGGTTTGTCATCAACGATATACTTCCTAGTCTCTCTCCTGATGCTTCTAACTGTCTCCGAATGGGGTTTGTTTCCTTTATGTGTATTTTATTAGATGAAATTTTCATACTCTGGATGAAAAAGTTAATGATAATTAGAAGACGCTATACCAAAGCAAGTGAGCGTGATTTAAAAACATGACAAAAGGGGTTTCACTGGTCAGGTGGATTCGCCTGATTGGAGGTAGCTAAAATGTGCATGTAACCTCATGGGTTTGTGCAGTTAGAGAGAACACGCATGGAGCATTTACCTGTACTCATCCTTTTCATTTCCAAGTTTGCTCCCTCCTACTAACTAGTGCTTATGGAGAGGTGTTCTTGTAAGAAGAGGGAAAAATAAGAGGTGTTTGACTTAAGCTTTTGCTGAGCCTTTTCTATCCAGCCTTGTAAAAGCGTTGCTTTCAAATAAAAAAAAAGTTATTTAAAAATATGGGTAGCATTCCAACTGGTAGTAAGTGATATTATTCCTGTAATTCATTAAGAGAAATACAGATCAGGCTGGGGGAAGTGGCAAGGAGAGAGATGACATAAAGTTGTCTGAAATAGTGTAGAACAATGTAAGAACAATATATGAACTTACAGTACTATGTTCTTTTTTTTTTTTTTTTAAGATTTTATTTATCTGACAGAGAGAGACACAGCGAGAGAGGGAACACAAGCAGGGGGAGTGGGAGAGGGAGAAGCAGGCTTCCCGCCGAGCAGGGAGCCCGATGCGGGGCTTGATCCCCGGACCCTGGGATCATGACCTGAGCTGAAGGCAGACGCTTAACGACTGAGCCACCCAGGCGTCCCACAATACTGTGTTCTTAATGGGCAGAGTACTTGACAAAGGGTGTTATGGATATAAGCAAATGATCAAATTGTACAAAATATGAAATATTACGGCTTTATAGGATGAATTAGTTGTTTCTTTAAATTGATCCCTACCCAACACTGGATCCTTCAAACATTAGGCATATTCAGAATGATACCTTTGCTCTCTGTCTCATAAATTTTATACCAACTGTAGTTGTTAAGACAAATGTGATCATTTTGCTGTAAGAAAGCCAAAGACTCTTACATCACCAAAGGCGGGGGATGGGGAGTGGTGTAGTGAAGAACTAACCATGCCCAGAGAGCATTGGCCTTTGCCCCTGGCCTCCTGGAAGTTCATCTCTAAGCCCCTAGAAGGTCCTGTCTGATGGGAGTATCTCTGTTTACCTGGGGCCTGGGGCACTGATTGTCTACGGTGTAATTTCTGGCGGGGGTTGTGGGATACGTGATATCAGCTCAACTTCAAGAGGGTCTGGGGATGAACGATCAGACAGGTGGGCAATCAATTATGACAGAATCCTAATAAAAACTCTAAACACCAAGGCTCTGGGAGCTTCCCTGTTTGGCAAAACTCCATGCGTATTACCACACATCATTGCCAGAAGAAGCCAGCGCTGCCCACCGTTGCATGGGACAGGACAACTGGAGGCTTTATGCCTGGTGTGTCCTGGTCACTGCCCCCCAGCCCCTCTGCCCTTGGATGACTTTCCTCTCTATCCTTCTGCTGCAACGAACCACAACTGTGAGTAAAACAGCTTTCAATGTGAGTTCTAGCAAATTATCAAGCCTGACTGTTGTCTTGTGGGGACCTGGAACTTAACAATTGGTGTCACAGGTGAGGGAAGGGTAGTCTCATTTCTGCAGAGTAAAACATACAATCATTTATGGAGTATTTTTACCGAAAATACATTAAAATAGAACGTAATCATGAGAAACAATTAGACAAATCCAGAATATGGAACAGTTAAAACCAACTAGGCTGAACTTTCAATTATGTCAACAGTCTGAAATCAGGTACCAAAAAAGTGCAAAGAAATCTTCTAGTATAAAGCATTATAGCATTTGTGAAAGAGAGAAAACATTTCTCCTAACCATGGAACAAAGGTCTTTTGTTTTAGACACTTTAGGCCAATGTAAGTGACATGCCCATCCCTGTACCCCTGGGAGAGAACAAGGGATTTCCAGCATTGCCTGGTGTAGAGCTGGATTTGAAAGCAGTCCTGGCAGAGTTCAGGAGGTTGCTTTGATTTGCTCTGCCTATTCAGAGACCAGCCCCAAACCAAGGATAGAGTTGTGTTTCCTTATCAGATATGTTCTATGCAGGAAAAGTAACAACACCATCCAAGGCATACACATACTTTGTCCAGATTTTGGGTTCAAACACAGCAGAACAGTAAATTTAGTCCCCTTTCTCCTGAAACTGAAGAAGGACTACAAGCATGGAGATATGTATAAAATTTGGACTCCCAACTGCAGAGACCTAATTTTGTTTTAATACAGCTCAACATAAACCAACTATCCTCAAGAGATAACTGACAAATAGTAGCTACTTGTAAACCACTAATTAGCACTGCTTGGAATGTCCTTTTCCTATATTTTATAGGTACTCCTGCCTGAGATATTGCTAATATGGGTGGAAAATATCTCTAGCCATTAGTACCATGCTTCACCATGAAACATGTCCCCCAGTCCAACCACGGGTGGTTAAGAGCAAGATTCAGATGTGCTTTTAATTTCTAGATCCAATCTAACCAATTGGAAACATCTCGTTTATATTCTGGTATCCAATTTTTTAAAAGTTCTACTCCCTTGAATTGCTTTCTATTTTATTCTGTTATTTTTAGAATCAGAATTGTAGCTTCAGAGGTCATCTTAGTGACCATAATCAATCAATCAGGACGTGGACAACACACAAGTCAAACCAGTTACATACCGTCCCGCAGACCTAGGTGGCTAAAGGGCAGCCTTCTCTTTGAGCAGGGGTGGGAGGTACTTCTGAGAGCAAGCTTTGTGCTAGACTGTGTTCGGCCAGGGAGCCTACAAGTTAACATATACCTCAATGGTAGTTTTGACCTGGTCATAATGTTCTCTCTCGTTATCCCCTCTTCCTGATAATTGCTGGTTTTTCTCTACTTTCTCTTCATGCTACATGGAGCTCCAGAGGTTAATTGATTTGTCTGTATTTCTTAAGTCATGGAGACATTCCATCACTAGGGCATTTCCTAGAATTTTAAATATACATTTCTTTATTTTCATACTTTGTATTCTGCTCTACAGTCCTTCCTTTTGTACAAGTAAACGAATATATGAATTAAGAGTCTGATTAAACAAACAAAAAGTAAAAAATTAGTTTTCCTTAGAAAAATTTTATTGCAATCCTCCTAAGATTGCATGCTAGGGCTACCAGCTCAGGACTCACCTGTGCGCAAGCCAGGCTTCTGACTGTACAGTTCTTTGCTGCGGAATGCCATGTCACTTGAGGAACAGTCTTTCTTGCCATTCTTGGTTGAGTATGTGATGCAGTATCATTCACATTCCAAAGGCTCCTTATTTCTGTATAGCCTGAAAAACATTTTTTTTAGACATTATCCTCAAAATTCACATAGTAAAGCTGTATGGCCCAAGAAAACAGATTGGAGGCCTGATCTGACCTGTGTGTTGTCACATATAAGAAGACCTAGTCTAATTTCTTATGGACGCTAAGATGACCTTGCAATCTAAAATCTTATGATTCGGGGCACCTGGGTGGCTCAGTCGTTAAGCGTCTGCCTTCGGCTCAGGTCATGATCCCAGAGTCCTGGGATCAAGCCCCACATTGGGCTCCCTGCTCTGCTGGGAGTCTGCTTCTCCCTCTGCCTGCCGCTTCCCCTTGCTTGTGTTTCCTGTCTTGCTCTCTGTCAAATAAATAAAATCTTTAAAAATAAATTAAATAAAATCTCATGATTCAAAAATAATAGAAGAAAGTAAAAGTGACTCAAAAGAGTAGAACTTTAACAAAATTGAATAAGAGTTGAGCAAATTACATGTTTCTAATATGTTAGATAGAACCTAAAAATTAAAAACACATCTGAAACAAAAATAATATTAAAAACAAAAGTGAAACTAAGAAAGAAGGAAATCACATTTAAAAAAAAACAAAACAGGAATATCTCAATTTAAGGGAGTCAAATACATGATCAGACAATACTGGTGAAAGAATGTGCAGATGATTAGAAAATGAATATAAAGTTTTAAGTTACATGAACCTAGGACTGCAGCTAGGAATGTTGTGGTTAGGATGTTGAAATCAGAAATGATAGGTTTGTTGCCAGGACACATAAGTCGAATAGTTTTTTAAAAAATCCATGGTATTTATTTCATAATTTAATATAGAGTTAAAATAAAATGGCCATTAATTTGAAGCATTTTGTTAGAGAAGAAATCCTGATTTCCGTCATATCAGTTTGAGTAATTTTGTCTCTGATTAGCCTAGAAGAAAATGTACATACTAAACCGGCTTTATTTTTAATTTTGGAAAATAGGCTTATTTTTCTTTGTTTTGATAAAGGAAAAAAAATCAACATGATCAAGCCTTAAAATACTATTTGAAATTCAATCCTAGGATAAATACACTGACAGAAATAAATCATCAAAATGGTCCATTTTCTTTTACTGGCAAATTATACATTCCCTATAAATTCTCAAAAGACAAGTAAATACCAATTTGTAATAGTTCATAGCTACAAAATGGAAAACTGGTCAGAAAAGCCCATGAAGCTGAGATATCTAGCATTTCCACGGGAACATATAGCAGTAGGATGAACAATGGGAACAAAATCAGTTCTGGAAAAGGCTTCCTAACCTATCTACATAAACATAAAACATTGACTTCTGCATCTGACAAACCTCATATCCATAGATGGACCACACAGTGGACTGCCAATCATTTCCCTCCTGACGTGACATAAAATATAAAATACGAAAATTGTTTCAATCTTTACGGGAAAGAATCAATTTTACTTTTAACCTGCTCAATCCTCTCACTGATGTTCAATAACAATTTATCCTTTAAATGGTACTTAATTTAGCCTTAATTTATTGTCTGGCAAATGCCTCTGGGCAAAATTGAATTCAATAAGAACCCATTTTGCCTTCTTAAACTTCATCCTTTCAAAGATATTATAGCACAAATTATTGTAGAGTTTTTAACTTTATTTTTGGTGTAATTTATTTAATGAAGACTAATAGAAAATCAAACAAAGCGGTGCCTGGGTGGCTCAATTGTTAAGCGTCTGCCTTCAGCTCAGGTCATGGTCCCAGGGTCCTGGGATCAAGCCCCACATCGGGCTCCCTGCTCCATGGGAAGCCTGCTTCTCCCTCTCCCACTCCCCCTGCTTGTGTTCTCTCTCTCACTGTGTCTCTCTCTGTCAAATAAATAAAATCTTTAAAAAAAAAAAAAAAGAAAATCAAACAAAAAATTATCTTCATTTGTTTTCAAAACCATGTCAGGCTTCTGGTTGAAGGTGGGAGAATGAAGAGATCATGTGAACAGTTAGCAAACGGAGCAATTAAAAATGCACACATTTAAAGATGCTGGGAAGCATCCGAAAGCAAAGAGGAGCAGGGGGAGAGTTGAAACTTGAACAATAAAATTGGAAGGACGGAAAGACGTGACTTTCCAATTGCAAGCACAGTGCTCAGCCTCTGCAGAATGATGGTGGTGGGAGAGACCCCAGCCCCACTCATCAACGTGCCAGGGAGTAGCATTCAGGGCTGGGAGTGAAGCTGGAAAAAAGTAAAGGGGAAATCAGGGTACTGTGAGAACCACAGGAGTAAAAGAACCTATAATTAATTAATGGGTCCCGAGGATGAAGAGGAGACATTGCATCCACTAAATAAAAACAGGAGAGCAAGAATAAGGGAAAATCAAGACACATGAAAGATGCCATGGGAGTTGAGAATAAGAGAAGAAAACTGATGGTTCGATACAAGGGTGGGGTGACAAAATCAGGACAATTTCTCTGAATTAGTATAAAAACAAAAGAAGAAGAGACATCACTTTAAAATATATGTATATAATAAAATAGGAGCATAAAACAATTATGTCTAAAGCCCTACTTGTATGTGCCTCTGTGTGTGTACACATAGGTGTGAGTGGGTATAGTGATGGAGACAAATGTATTAAGAAAATATACAGGGGGCGCCTGGGTGGCTCAGTTGGTTAAGCGACTGCCTTCGGCTCAGGTCATGATCCTGGAGTCCCTGGATCGAGTCCCACATCGGGCTCCCTGCTCGGCAGGGAGTCTGCTTCTCCCTCTGACCCTCCCCCCTCTCATGTGCGCTCTTTCTCTCATTCTCTCTGTCAAATAAATAAATAAAATCTTTAAAAAAAAAAAAGAAAATATACAGGAAAAAGTGTTGAATGGAAAAATTACAAACTGCCCCACTGAAACTGTGTGCAGTACCCAGTGAAATGAATGCAATGATATAAACAAAGGCATGTTTTTGTGAAATCTGAAAACACTAGGGATGAAAAGATTCTCATAGATTATAGAAAGAAAAATACGTCTTCCTACAGAGACACAGAATTCAAAACAAATTCATATGGTTTGAAGTCAGTGTACAATGGGAGGGAAATTAAAACTGATTCCTCTCCTGCCTCAGAAATACTGGTGGCCAGAAACACAATGGAATATGCCCTTCAAGTTGGGAAAATAAATTATTTCCATCCTGAAAGTTTATGTTCCTCAGATCTGTCAAGTGAGGAGGGAATCAAGACATCTTCGGACTCGCAGTGACTCAAGATCCTTACCCCTTCTGCACTCGTTCTTTCAGATCTGGTTTTGTTTTCACCCCCGAATATCCTCCATTTTACCCTGTCATTGAAGTTGTCTCTTTTTGAGACAGATTGCCATTTCACTGGCTTGTCCCAAACCTTTTCAAGGCTTCTCACTGCACTTAAGATAGAATCACAACAGTTAATGTAGCTAATGATGCTATGGCACTATGGTTGGAACTGAGCCTTTTTTATTTTATTTTTTTAAAAATATATTCATTTGGGTGCCTGGGTGGCTCAGTTGGTTAAGCGACTGCCTTCGGCTCAGGTCATGATCCTGGAGTCCCGGGATCGAGTCCCACATCGGGCTCCCTGCTCAGCAGGGGGTCTGCTTCTCCCTCTGACCCTCTTCCCTCTCGTGCTCTCTGTCTCTCATTCTCTCTCTCAAATAAATAAATAAAATCTTTAAAAAAATATATATATATTCATTTATTTGAGAGAGAGAGAGAAAACATGAGTGAGGGGAGAGAAGGGGCGGAGGGAGAGGGAGAGAAGCAGACTCCCCACTGAGCTCGGATCCCGATGTGGGGCCTGATCCCACAACTCTGAGATCATGACCTGAGCTGAAATCAAGAGTCAGGCGCTCAACCAACTGAGCCACCCAGGTGCCTCAGAACATGTGTTTTTATATGAATTAAAAACCAGATCATCTTGGGAAGTTTGGGGCTAATTTGAACAGCACATTGGCAAGAATCAAAGCAGTCAAGTGGTATTATAAAAATACTTGAACTTTACTTCCTTTTTTTGTCATTTCCACATTATCTTTCTCTTCTTCTTTTGGTAGCTTTTTGGCATTTTTAAATTTAATCATGATACATCGATCTGGCACTGCCTCTGTGATTTAGATAGCCATGTTCATCAGAACTCTTCAGAGAAACAGAACCAATAGGATGTGTATATTTGTAAAAAGGTATTTATTTTAAGGAATGTAAGGCTCACATGATTGTGGAGTCTTGGCGAGCCCAAAATCTGCTGGGGGAGCAGGCTGGAGACCCAGGAAAAAGCTATAGTTTGAGTCCTAAGGCAGCCTGCTAGAGAATCAAGAAGAGCTGATGTCACTTTACTCAAAATCCACCACTTTAAATGAAAATCTCATAGAACAACACCCTCACAGAAACATCCTGAATAATGTTTGACCAGATAGCTGGGCGTTGAGGCCCAGCCAACTTGACCCATAGTATCATTCTCATTATCAATACCGCCAGCCCCACTGAAGCATGAGTTGTAGACATCACAGTCCTTCAACCCCAGAAGACTTCCTCATCTACTCCCAAGAACAAAGAGTCACCTTACTCATCTATGGTGCCGTTATCAAATTCAGAAAATTGATCATGACAGTCCTAGTACATAATACAGGATTACATTCATACATCATTAATTGTTCTAGTGAAGTTCTTTCCCAGCATTTTGTTCAAGTCGACAAGCAGTCTGGTTGGCTGGTTTCCTTCAGCCGCCATGCCTCTCTAGTCTTCTTCAGGAACAAGTCCTCAATCTCTGCCTTTTATGACATTTACATTTTTTGAAGCATATTTTCAAATTGTCCCCGGATTAGTAAATTTTTTTTTTATTATGCTATGTTAGTCACCATACAGTACATCATTAGTTTTTGATGCAGTGTTCCATGATTCATTGTTTGCATATAACACCCAGTGCTCAATACAATATGTGCCCTCCTTAATACCCATCACCAGGCTAACCCATCCCACCACCCCCCCTCCCCTCTAAAACCCTCAGTTTGTTTTCCAGAGTCCATAGTCTCTCATGGTTCATCTCCCCTTCTGATTTCCTCCCCTTCATTTTTCCCTTCCTTCTCGTACTGTCCTCCAGGCTATTTTCTGATTGCTTCCTTATGACTAGACTCAGGTACCATTTGTTTGTTGGCAGAGATGCTCCCTGAGGTGCATGTGCTCAGTCCATCATGCTGGAGACACCTCCCCATCCCATCTTTGCGTGGAATGTTAGCTTTAGGCTCTGGGCTGTGGTGGTATCTGCCAGTTTTCTCCAGTGCAGTGACCTTTTCCTGGTGTTGTGAATAAGCAATCTCTGGGGAGATATCTTCAGGTTCTTTGAATATCCTGTCCCCAGTGAATTTTATCAAATGGTTTTAGCATTCATTGTTACTCTTGCCTGGATCATTTATTACTACCATGTTTGCTAAGTGGCTATTCAACTACCTCCATCATTCCTTTTGTGTTTACTAGTGGGCATTCCACTGTGAATAAGGCTTTCTCTCCCCACCTCCACTTTCTGAAGTTAATTTAATCATGTACTTTGAAATCAGCTTTATAAATATAAAGCTATGGCTAAAATAGGACAGACAGTAGATATATGTCTGGTATATAGCATGTCATGTGGACCTCAAATGGAAAACTTAACCTGAATTTCATCCTGGTTCTACTGATAATGTGCAGGGGATGTTAGTTAGGAAAACCACTCACATCTCTAAGTTTTGGTATTTTTATCTATCCAATCTTCATCTTAGACTATTTAATATGAACACTTTTTTTAGTTTTAATGGTCTATGGCTCTTAAAAAAATTCAGTCAGTCTTTGTGTGGCCTAAAGTATCTCTAAGAGAGGAAACTCCCCCTTCTCAGTCTTAATAACAGCCAGCTTGATTAACTGCAATTAGCCAAGAATTGGCAAAGAATTCCTAACCCTGTTAAACTTATTTTGGTTCTCATTAAACTTTTAAATCCACTTACTTTCCCGTTCCCGTGTCTATTTCAAGTTATATTTCCATCAGTGTTTCTCTTTGGCAACCATATTTGGAAAATGCACAGATTGAGCACCAGTGTGGGAGGAATTACACAGCTAAAAAACATTCCATGAAATGATCATGGGTATTTCAGTTTGCTTCAGGATTAATTATAGCCTTATAATTCCCACATCAAGGCAGTCTGTGGGTTAGAAGGTTGGGCCGACAAAGTTGTCATCCCAGTAATGACATTCAAGGGGATGATTTACTCAAACAAAATCTGTATCAATTTCAACCTAAACTTTTAAAAAAAGCCATATAAGCATTAAGAAAAATGGCCCTAGGTATGTTCCTAGCAAATTCTGCCCTATAAATTCTAAAACTGTGAGAAAAATGTGGTTGAAAGCTGAAGGCTGACAAAATGTATAACCTTAGGAACCATAGGAATGGTAATTTTAACATCGTTACTAATACTTAACAAGAATCTAGAGAGCAAAATGAAAAATCATTCTGGGGATAACATGGGGAGCGTAAAATAGTTAAGCATATATCAAAGGTTTAAAGTTTCAATTTCATAAACACAAATATATTCGGTCGTTCCTCTTGATATTGTTCAGAGAATGAATTACACATACGATAAAACAATTTGTTACTTTCATACCTGTCATTTTTAAACTGTAAATTTTAAATTGAAATGTTTTAAGGAAGGTTTATAATTCCACTGTGATTATCCTAGAAATAAAATATTTAAAAAATTACATGATAAATGGTCACTTTATCTTTATCTATCATCTGATATGCATATGCATATGTGTACATAAATATATCTTTATAAATACATGAGTGTAATCGACCATTCTTATTGAGTACTTCCTTGGAAAGGGGTGCTAAGCACTTCACGTGAATTATGAACTTATATAAATTATATCATTTAGTCTTTTTTTATTATGTTATGTTAATCACCATACATTACATCATTAGTTTTTGATGTATCATTTAGTCTTTTTTAAAATTTTAAAATTCTAAGAGATATCTACTACCATTGTCCCATTTTGCAGTCATGGAAATCAAGTCAAAAGTGATTAAGTTGTCCAGAACCAGACTATTAATAAGTGGTAGGACAGATCATATGCAACTAAGTACTGTGTTTTTTACAGTTGACTCTTCAAGAACATAGGGTTTGGGGGTGCCCACCCCCACACAGTCAAAAATGCACGTATAACTTTTGACTCTGCAGAAACTTACCTTCTAATAACCTACTGTTGACCGGAAGCCTTAGCGATAATATAGGTGATTAACACATATTCTGTATGTTATATGCATTATGTACTGTATTATTATAATAAAGTAAGCTAGAGAAAAGAAAATGTTATTAAGAAAGTCATAAGAGAAAATACATTTACAGTATTGTGCTGTGTTTACCGAAAAAAAATCTTCATTGTAAATGGACCCTTGCAATTCAAAACCATGTTGTTCAAGGGTCAACTGTATTCTTAAATTTATTTATTTAATCAAATGACTTGATATGGATGCATTTCACTTTTTCTTTCAAGGCATATTTAAAACCCATATACAATGTGTATGTTTTTATATTTACATATATATGTATATATTTACACTGACAGAAAGCACTGTGTACAAATCCATTTCCCATCTGTTTTTCACAGTATGAGGAGCCCAGCCTGCCCATGTGGGCTGTCCTAGTTTACACTCTGATGGACTGTGACTGCATTCTCTGGTGAAATGTGGTTCTCTTGGTCAATATTAACCTTCAAAGCCTATAGGCCCATGACTGTGGGACTGGGAAGCTAAACTCCTCCTCGGGGTCCGTTAATGTAACTGTGCAGGGGCTATTCTCACTCTACTCCACTGTTTCCAGTTCTTAAGATGGTGTTGACGGCACAATACATTGTCTGTGAACTTGAGAGTCAAACGGAATTCTATGGGACTGAAACCCAAAGTCAGAGGAGTTGTCTCCCAGCTCTGAGCCTTCTGCATGCACTCTATCATTCTATCAGCTGTCGTAAGATGATGAGGCACCAGGTAACACCAGCCAATGCCATGGTGTGAGCCCCCTGCCTCCTCTCTCTGATTAACAAGACATTCTGAAAGTCTATGAGTGGTGATTCTAGAAGAAGCCTTGTGGCAAGTGAAGGGAAATTCCTATCAATATTGTAAAATAAAGTTTCCGTCTTCATTATGAAAAGTCCAATGTAATTGACTTGCCACAGAGTAGGGCTGGTCCTTCACAGAATGGTGTAATGGAAGGGCAGTCAGAATTGGTCTCTCCTTTAAATCTCATCAGCCCAGGTGAGTGAAATGGAATAAATTTATGGCCATTATTTCAGAAATTTATATGAGTAACTCAATTGCTTCTCTTTTGGGTGCTTCCCACTTCCCCTCCTCTCCCTTTCATTTAATGATTAAAGCATGTCTCCGAAGGCTGGCTACCGTTGTTAGAAAGCTTCCATAGCAAGTTAAAGATTAGCAGGAAAATCAGAGCTCCTGGATTTTTGAGCTGGTCATGGTAGCACCCGCTTTTTGTTAGTCCAATCTCCCCCAGGAGTTATGAACGTGCAATAAGTTTGAAAAGTAGAAACCCAGGAAGGAAGATTTGAGGACAACCAAGGTGGATGACACCCCTGCCCCCTCTTATTTAGAGCTTTTGATCACCAGAGACCTTATTTTATATCACAATTAAAAAGACTTGAAGAGTACCGCATCAAACAAGCATGCAAAAATGAAAGCAGTGTGGAGCCAACTGGGTGCAGTTAATTTTTAATTATATTCTCTCTTCTCTGACTGTATTTATTGCCAAGCAGCTGTAAGGGTAGAACCCACCAGAGGGTAAATCACTGGTTCTGTGTGAACAGGAATATTGTTATAGTACATGGTTCAGAAATAGATTACAAGTGAGACACACAATTCAGAACAGCTTATTTTTTCCTTCTGAAATGTCACAGTAATACAATCACATCTCAAAAAAGCCAAGGTGCACAGCCACGTGCAGAAGCGGAGGCTCTCAAATTCCCCTCCCTCCCACTTAAGGAGAGGTCCTGTTCAAATCAAAAGAAAAACATCAGTGCCTGAATGGAGAAGGAAACAGCACAAATTAGAAAAACAATCTATGAATGCCTTTATATTCAGTTCAAGAACCATCTTTTCCTTTATCATTTGGGGACTTAAAAAAATAAAAGGGAAATTTGTGCTTTTATGAGAGCTGAGATAGGGTCAAATCCCTCATATACTCAAAACTTCACTACTTTTTGCCCAAACCCCATGATCCTGCCTTGGAACAGTCACCAGTCTGTGACCAAACACACCACGCTGGCTGCATCCTTCTAAGTGACGCCTCCTAAGGTGAACACACCCAGGGTCTGTCAAATATGCTAGCATACACACATTTGAGGTTGCTGACTCCTGAGTGAGAACTGTGGCATCAGATTTTTTTCAGCTCTATTGGTCATGGATAAAATGATAACACAAAAATAAAAGCAAAGAGAACAATAGCTGTTGTCCCTCCAAATCCTCTGAAAATACAGATTCCAGGATAAATCTTTCGGAATTACTTGAGTTCTCAAATACAAATGAAAACAATTACAATCAGTGCCCAATAACATGGAACTAAATCAAGAGTGCAAATTCCTTGGGAGATGTGTTGATTGGTTGATAAAGTGTTGATATTGAAATGCAACAGCATTATAAGATGCTTACTGTGTTTGTACAGTGTTATATCCTATTTATCAGGAGTAAGTTAATTTTTTTTTCAGTTTTTCAAAGACACATAAAATCTTGATTGTCACTTTTAATATAAAAACTAACCCAGCACACCTCACCTTTCAGATAAGCCTAATGGAAGTTCCTACATGAAAGGTACGATTTTTCTCCATGTTCACATTGTTTTGTTTTGTTTTGTCCCATTCTGGGGTGGCTTTGCTGTCACAAGGGAATGTTTTATTTTAAGTTGTCTTTAGACCTGTTTTTAAGAAAAATTCATAACATGGTACCAAGCATTAGAATTGGTGAACAAACGCAACTTCTACTCCCATGAAAGTGTTAGATTATTCATTTTTAACCCTGTTGGATGTGTACCTAAGTCCCCAGATTGTATATTTATCAGGAGAGCACTTGAGTGTTTCCTTTGTAACCGTTAGATCCAGGGACAATTTGGTACATATGTTTCTAATTGACTAGCGCTTAGCTCATCCAAATCTGGTTTTGTGGAGGAAATGTGATGTCCAAGAAGCTGCTGGGAGGCACTTTTCTTGGAAAAAGGAAGTCGTGTTCTTTTATTTTATAGTTTACAAACAGACTTCTAAAGATTGGCATTTATTTCTAATGTATGAATTCACAAATTGCAAGTACGTTCTAAATTCGGCAGGGCACTCTTCCAGTTCTGATTAGGATGATGTCACAGTATGAAGCTGTAAGGAGAAGAAACTCTAACACTGGTGGACCAAGGAAGGAATGACTGCATTTCCAGCATTCCTTTCTCTTGAAATTCCCTTCAACTGTGGCCAAATCACTTGTGCACAGACATGGTCAACCCACGATGTCATATTTCCTGGTAAGTCTAGAACAAAGTTATATAGCTCCCAGACCAAGTTTGTTTAATATTTTTAAAATAAATTTTATTTTTTTCTAAAGATTCTATTACTCCATGGAATCCTTCCAACCTTCAATACATAATATGTTTAGATTTTGATAGTTCCATTTTAGAAAATAAGTCATCCATTCCTTTCAATATTACTGGAGAGCGACTGAGTCATGGTGTAAAGTTCAAAGCCTTCAAAGCCATAGACCTTGGTTCTTCCTGCTTTCTTGGCTATGGGGTCTTGTATGAAATACTTTATTTTTGTGTTTCAATTTCTTCATATATAAAATGGGGGCATTAATGTTCACCTGCAATTTTGGCAAAAAAAAAAAAAAAAGTAAACGAAACCCTCTTGCACTGTTGGTGGGAATGCAAACTGGTGCAACCACTCTGGAGTACAGTATGGAGGTTCCTCAAAAAGTTAAAAACAGAACTACCTTATGATCCAGCAATTGCACTCATAGGTGTTTGTCCAAAGGATGCAAACATAATGGTTTGAAGGGGCACACGCACCCCAATGTTTATAACAGCAACGTCCACAAAAGCCAAACTATGGAAAGAGCCCAGATGTCCATTGACAGATGAATGGATAAAGAAGATGTGGTATATATATACAGTGGAATATTACTCAGCCATCAAAAAGAATTAAATCTTGCCATTTGCAATGATGGGGATGGAGCGAGAGGGTACTATGCTAAGTGAAATAAGTCAGTCAGAGAAAGACAAATACCATATGATCTCACTCATATGTGGAATTTAAGAAACAAAACAGATGAACATAGGGAAAAGAAAAAGAAGGAGAGAGGGAAACAAGCCATACAAGACCCTTATGGATAGAGAACAAACTGAGGGTTGAGGAAGGGAGGTGGATGGGGGATGGGCTAGATGGGGGAAGGGGATTAAGGAAGGCACTTATTGTGATGAGCACTGGGTGTTGTATGTAAGTGAAGAATCACTGAATTCTATTCCAAAAACCAATATTGCACTGTATGTTCACTAACTGAAATTAAAAAAAATAAAAATAAACAAGATCATGCCTGAAAACAAGTAACAGTGGTTGGCATTTGTAGTGACTTAACAAAAGCTAATTTCCTTCCTTCTTAACAGGAAATCTCCCTACCATTATTGACAGCCAATCCCTATAATGAGTTCTGCTAGATAACAAAAACCCACTTTTAATCACATTTCAGGGAGTGAAATTCCTATGGCAACTGAGATTTATTATCTTCTTGGAGAATTCAAAGTGTTCGATGGATGGTGAAACTACATTTTAAACCAGAATTTAAACGTATTTAATTAAAATTTTAATCATGCATGATAGACTTTTGACCTCCCTACAAAGAAGAGAAAAATTGAAGGGCTTCTAGCCAACTCTTTTGTTTCTGTCACCCTCAGCATTTCTTTTATCACTGCTGTGTCTTCCGAGCATCTTATCAGCTCTGACTACACCTCCCAGGTCTTTGTGCCAATCCACCGGAGCGCTGTTGAGAAGGAATGCCAGAGTGTGGATACGCTTATTCCACCACAAATCACTTCTTGGAAAAAAGGCAAGACTGAAAATATAGATGTGGGTGTGTCCAAAACTTAAAAGAATCTTTAAAGTCCACCTCCAATGCTTAAATTTTTAAAATGCTCTTAATTTACTATTTCATCCGAGCATGTTAATAGTCTATGCAATATTTTATTATGTCAAGTCACAGTGGAATTGGGCAAGTGCTCCAAATCCATAAAACTCAGGGAACTTATCCTACGTACATGTTCTTCGTTGCCTGCTCTCTGATGGAGACCATCACCAATGGTGCTGCTCTGACCCTGCTTGGACCCCACTGCTGTATCACACAGCCCTCTGCACCTTAGGGATTGCTCTCAGCACTATGTCTGTTTCAGTTTTACATCCCTGTCTTCCTATGACTACGACCCTTTGAGATGACCACACCTTGCTCTTTACAATCAAGGTGACTTCAGAAGAGTCCCTCTTACTCCCTTCCTTCTAGCCTCTGACCTAGGATATATCCTAAGAATATCTCTTTATGTGCTTGGAGATAGCAGCATGGCCCAGGAACATGGCTTTGGGCAAATCTCAACTGAAATCCCTTATTAGCTGTGTGACCTTGGATGAATTTCTTGAATTTTCTGAGCCTCACTTTACTTCATCTATAAGATGAAGAAGTTGGCCTACACCCTGCCAAGGGTGGCCATGAAAATAACATTTTATAAATCATTTAAGGTTGTTTCTCATTTAAGATTTCCTCTTGGTTCTTTACTTCTACTTCATGAGTAGCATTCACTAAAAATACTTTTTATTTGCAGCTAATAATATTCAGCTTTATAAATGAGTGTGAACGATCCAGCCAAGAGAGCTGTCTGTACACACAACCTGGAAGAGACCTTGACACAGATCTTGCAAACTTAACATTCTGTAGAGAGTGCCTTTTGCAGTGCGTTTCTACTCGTGCTGGGAGGCAAAGCCATAATGGCCAGGTGGTACCCACATAGCAGAGAATGACCTCTAGCAATATTTATACGAATTTATTTACTCAAGCAGGAAGACTGAGAATTATTGAATACTCAGTGAGCAAATTTACAATCTAATAAAAAGTAATTATATAAACAAGAATATAAAGAGATTCTGATATTAATTTCAACTTTCTCTTCATTATGGCATTGATTACGGTGCATGATATAAAGTAAATGTTTGTGTTCCCCTAAATTCATATGTTGAAGCCCTAACCCCCTAGGAGGTGGGGCCTTTGGGAAGTGATGAGGTCATGAGGGTGGGACCCTCATGATGAGATTAGTGCTCTTGTAAGAACAGACAGGAGAGAGATGATCTCTTTTTGCCATGTGAGGACGCAGCAAGAAGCGTCTTCTGCAGATTGGGAAGTGGGTTCTTACCAGACATGGAATCTGCCGGCCCTTTGATCTTGGGACGTCCAGCTTCCAGAGCTGTGAGCAGTAAATACACATTGTTTAACCATCTGGTCTCTGATGTCCTGTTCTAGCAGCTTGAATGGACTAAGTCAGTACACGTCAGCAGGAGTAGTTAAAACTTAATCACCTTTGTGGTCTGGTTCGTATTTCTATTTGTGTGTTTTCTAATTATGTGTGTACATTTCTGTGTGTTCCATATTCTCATAGACCCTTCTGGCCAGTATTGGGAGATTGTGTTTGTGTGGAGCCTTATTATTATGACTGGATTTTTGCTTTTCGATGGTTTTAGTTCACTTTCAGCCCATTCTCTCACCATGGGAATTTGGAGGAAGACATACTAATCAAATTTTCTTGGCAAGCCAACTTGTTTATTTATTAGCTTCTCTTCCAGTTGCTTCTCTCTCTCAGCACTTGCTTACCATACCCTCTCGCCTAGTCTGCCTGGAACATCAACGAGGGGTCGGACAAGAATTGAAGTGCTGGTTTTCATGAAAACTGTTTTCTTAGTTCTCACAACAGCTAAGGAAATCACATAGGGTTAGAGCAAGATTCTCCAACCTCTCACTACTGACACCTTGCACTGGATGATTCTCTGTGGTGGGGCAGTCCCATGCATTGTAGGGCATTTAGCAGCATCCCAAACCTCTGCCATTAAATGTCTATAATAGCCCCCTCCCCATCACGAAAACTGAAAATGTCTCCAGATGCCGTCAAATAGCATGTGTGGGACAAAAAGCCATCCTCCGCTGAGAACCACTGGTTTAGAGACAGTACTTTTTAGTACGGAAATTACATTCAGAAAGGATAAGTTCATATGTAGTTACTTGACTAGCTCAGTATTAAATGGCATACAAAATACCTTATAATTACTAGTAACTATAATAGCTCACTTACCTTGAGCACCTGCCACACAAGAGACCCTACGCCACATTCTGTATGTATATAACCTAATTTTATCCTTAAAACAACACTAAATGTCTGTTACAGACGTATATAAACCTAGGCAGGGTGTACAAACACATGGAGGACTTCAAATTTTGTTGCCTTAGAAGTTACTTGAGGCATCCACTGGCAGAGCCTCATAAGTTTGCCTCACTTTATTCACGATCAATTGATCTGTGTGTGTGTTTTTTAAATCTTTTCCACCATTGATTTCTATTAGAGTGTAGCCATTAAATGATACTTACCATAATTTCTTTCTTTGAAATAAATCCTGCCATTTTATTTTATTTTCCTGTGTTCTCAGTGTCGGGCAATACAATTAATTGATTTTCTTTTCCGTGTATGTCAACTTGTGTATTTAAATGTATTCTTGCCGTTTAAACTGTCACTTTGGGAAGTACAGTGACAATGGAGTTTGCCTCTGGCCCGTGGGAATTGTTAGTAGAATGATGTTACCCAGATTTTCTTCTTCACTGATGAAAATGGATTTTCAGTATGCAGTTCAGGATTTTCAAAAGACATGGTGAATACAGTTACCATTTTATATGTCTCACAACTCATTCTACACTCACAATCTTCATGTAGTACAGAAGAAGAGAGATTTTTATTTTTATTAAGAAAGCCACATTTATCTAAGAATATTCCTCCAGAATATGGTCGCGTTATCAGAAAATCTGCAAGCAATGTGTCCAGTGGAGAGGGTGAGAATTCATAACTCACTGTCAAGTCACTGAGGCACTAGTAGAGGCTGAAATTAAAACTGTGTCTGAAGACAGATTGACATTCAAGGCCAAGTTTCTACCAACTCCTACAATTGATGATAGAATTTTACCGGACAGGCTCATCTGGACAACTTGAAAAATTATTTCATATCCTGAACTCAAATGATTAATAAGTATTTTATTCCTCTCAATAAATCACAGACTTATTGAAGATAAATGAACAGCCTTCTCTATGTCCAAAGTGCATCAATAAAGAATTCTGTATGTTAAAGAAAAAGTGACTCCCAAGTTATAAATGTTAAACATGCTACTGAATTCCTAAGGCAAGACGACTTTCTCCATCACGGCCCCTGGGCCTCACTGCACCACAACAACCACGCGTAACGGAGGCCTCTTCCCAATGTCCTGCATTTCTCTGGCTTCTCAGTCTCTGCCTAAATGTTGGAAGAAACAACAAAAATTCTCAGCCGTGGGTTTCCTATAGCATTTCAAACTATGTGCAAAAGCCTGTGGTGCGCCTGGTGGGTTTTGGTCTTACATAATCCAAGAACGAGGACAGAGTGCTATGGACATGTTTCTGTTTTGACTATGACATATACCAGACAGAGTTTCATCACTGGACAGCAAATGAAGTAATAGCGCACAAAGGGCTAGAGAGCATGACAGGCAACAGTAAACAGGAAAGTTGTTAATCAAAAGAACAGAACTTCGGGTGGTTGTTCTGAGCAAGTACAATTTGAAGTGCTCATTGGTCAAGAATTCTATAGTACGCTGAAAAAGTAATATTTAATAGTTTATAATGCATTTCATGTTTATTCACATAACATTTTCCACATATTGGAGAATGTGCTAAGCATCTGCTGACAAATCACCACATACAATGGGCATAATTTTTTTTTTAAAGATTTTATTTATTTATTTGAGACAGAGAGAATGAGAGAGACAGAGAGCACATGAGAGGGGGGAGGGTCAGAGGGAGAAGCAGGCTCCCTGCCGAGCAGGGAGCCCGATGCAGGACTCGATCCTGGGACTCCAGGATCATGACCTGAGCCGAAGGCAGTCGCTTAACCAACTGAGCCACCCAGGCGCCCTGGGCATAATATTTCATTACTCACTAGCTCTGCACTACTCAGCTTAATAAAGACCTAAAATATTGGATTTTTTTTTCTGTTCCAGAAAATATAGTAGACAACATAAAAGATGAAACCGGGTCTTTCTTCAACAGATATATTGGAATGATAATGGGAAGTTAGTTTTACAAAAGTTCTGAACAATTAAGTATTATATATTTACTCAACAAGAAACAATTTCATAAGACTTTAGGACTATACATGTGCTGTTTCCTGTGGCTGTCACTGGGTTTAGAATAATAAAGAAGTCACAAGAGCTCTTCTCTGCTTTTATGAATTATCTATTCCAGACTGCAAAGACAAGCCTAGACACAGTTAGAAGCAAGGAGGATGGCCATCACATAACATGGATGTGAGGCAATGAAGGGACTCAGTGGGCTGCAAAATTAGTGTAAAGTGTCGTGAAGGACAAACTCCAGATATGATATTGTTTCCAGAGGAGCCTCTTGGAAAAGCAAACAAGTGAACTGAAACTTGACCTATAATGACAAGTTGGGCATGTGAACATTCCAGATAGAAGGAACAGAAAGTACAAAGGCCTTAAAGCAGAAAATTGCTAAGAGTTTTGAGAAACTGATAGTAAACCAGCATGTCTAGATTCAAGATTCTATTCTCAATGTATTCTCAAAGATTCTATTCTCGATGTATTAGAGGCCACAGAAAAATAGAAAATTTTCTTTTGGAGAGCTCACATCATCTGCCATGTGAAAAATGAGTTGTAAAGAAGAGACTCTTAGCAGGTACATCATTTAGCAGCTATTTTATGTAGCACCGGTAAGAGGCGACAGTGGCTAAATCTAGCATTAGCAGAGATTCGTACCAGAGTGGATTTATTTGAACTTATAACTGATATAAATGACTGAGAAAATTTGACACTCAAGGGGCCTACTTCAATTTTTTTAAATAGTTCTTTTACTTAAATGAGCTACCTTGAGTCATCCAACATTTGCCTAGTTTTGGTTTATCTATCCTCTTTAAGAAACATGTTGATAAGTTGGTCCGGGTTCAAGCCAGAGTAACAAATACTTACAAGATTACAGACCAGCACTTAAGAATTAGGAGCTGAATGTACTTAGTGCTTGTGCATTAGAAGAGCTAAATTTATAGTTCAGTTTTAACAATATCTACAAAACTAAGCAAGAATGTTAGATATGGTATTCTTTTCACATCCTGATCACATAAAGAAAGGAAAGCATAATTCTACTGTAGGGATAGAAATTTTTTTCTTATATCTTTCTAGGTTCTTTGGCAGACCTAGTAATTAAATTGACATAAGACAGATTAATGGAGAAAAACCAATTTAATTTATTACGTAGGGGCGCGCCATGAAAATAGACCCATTGGCAAGTCAGGCAGTTGAGGCTTACATACAATCCTGAGCTAAGGAGAAGGGGGTAGGGGTCTGTGGCTTCAAAAGGAGGGAAGACAATTCACACAAGATGGGAAGAGTGGATGTTTGGTAAACAGAGGTGTCTCATGGCATGCGGAGGCAGTGGGTCAAAGGGAGGAATTTGAACTCTGCACCAGCTGCCCCCAGATTACCACACCTGGCCCACACTCTCTGTAGACATTGCTGGTCATATCTCTCTTCTTGAGCCAGGCTCCCTGTCTCAGTTCTTAGAGGCAGTTAAGGAGGAAGGAAAAGCTCTTCCTGAGTCTTTTGGGCTTTGATGATCTTCAGCTCAAACTAATCCACACACCAAAGTGGCATGTCTTGGGGAGGCTCATTCTGAACCCCCTCACTACTCTAAGAAGTAGGTGATATTTATTTTAATGAAAATTATTTCAGTAAAATAGTTGAATCCATATTTCAAGAAGATAACACCAAGACAAAATGGGGAATTAGCACAGACTGCTAGACTAGTTCTTTCCCCAAAATCAAGCTTGAAGAAGCTAGAAAGATGGAGGAAAACATCATCTGGGCGACACACACAAACACACCGACACAGAGACACACAGACACACACAGAGTGAAAAACAAACCCTGAGGGACAACAAGGCCCAGCATAAACTGTTGTGTGTATGGATTGCAGGGAACAAGGTGTTATATTTGTTGGCTACACATAGCATATGAATTGCAGGAGAAAAAAAACCCCACTCTTACTTGTCCTGAGTCACGCACTGGGATGATTATCGCTGTCCAATTATTACAGAAATTGGAAAGGAATCGTCCTAGGTTAAGCTGTTGAAGAAAACAGGTTGACCAGCTGCCTTTGGACACGCACTCCTGAAGAACACCTCCACCCAAGGCAAAAAGCTGAAGGAACATAAATGAAAAATATTTGCCTGCCAATTCTGCATCCACTTAAAAGTTTAAAAATAAAACACTGGCTAGACGAGTACACCATAACAGAGATAAGTTATCAGCCGTGGCTCTGTGTTCTTTGGCACACACCGCTTTGGCCACATTCTCTCCATTCCAGTGGACCTCACCTGGAGACACACAGACAGGGGCCTGCCTTTGCCCCTCCCTCGAATACTTTACCAGACACGGTGATGAGAGCCCCAGAGAAAATGGGGAGTACAACCATGATGAAGGTGACAATGGATGAGCCAACATACACCTAGAAGCCTGAAAGTTTGTAAAAGATAAGGAGTTTAGAATAAGAAAATCCTTACAAAGGCAAGGATGGATAGTTTTCATCTGAAAAAGAAATAAGAACTTATCAAATACCAAAAAGTACCATTAAGCACAATGTATAGGAGTTGGAATAAAAGAAACAAGCCCTGGGGGGAAAAAGCAAGACTGATAAAGCTGCAGAATGAATGATGCGAAGCATGCCATCAAGGAAGCCTTGGATAAAGCAGCAAAAAGAGATACACATTCACAAGCAGGAATGTCAGCATCTGGTAACAGGAGTCTGTTAAGAAAAGAAAAACTACAGGAGAAGAGGAACGGCTAAGCTCTACTCTCCCATGAGCTAGAGTCTCCAGGCTGCACAATTCATCCGGGACTTCTGCACATTATAGCTGAAACCTTGTGCCCTTTGCCAACTTCTTCCCGTCTCCCTCTCTTCCCCCCAGCTCCTGATAACCACCATTCTACTCTGGGCTTCTGTGACTTCCTTCCTTCCTTCCTTCCTTCCTTCCTTCCTTCCTTCCTTCCTTCCTTCCTTCCTTCCTTCCTTCCTTCCTTCCTTCCTTCCTTTATTTATGATTTTATTTATTTGAGAGAGAGTGAGTCCAAGCCGGGGGTGGGGGAGAGCAAACAAGCAGACTGTGGATTGCGTGCAGAGTCGCGACGTAGGCCTTAATCTCAGGACCCTGAGACCATGACCTGAGCTGAAATCAGGAGTCGACACTTCACTGACTGAGCCACCAGGTGCCCCATCCACATTTTTAGATTCCACATACAAGGGAGGTCAAAGAGTATTTGTCTTTCTGCGTCTTATTTATTCACTTCACATAGAGCTCTCCAGATCTATCCACGCTGTCTCAAATGGCACCATGTCCTTCTCTCTTAGGGCTGTGTTAACTGATTAGCTTGTGGTAATTGTTTCACTCTGTGTGTATGTAACATACACATACATCTCAGATCATCATATTCTACACCTTAAATATATGTAACTTTGTCATTTATCTGTCAGTAAAGCTAGAAAAAAAAAGGAAGAAAGGAAATATTTGAGGAAAATAGGATGACCGACTTCTTGTCTTTTCAAATAGTGGGTTTCGAATTGACAAGGCATCAGAATCACTTGCCACAGTGACCACCAGAGCCTCAGTTTCTGATTCAGTAGGTCTGGGGTTGGGCCCAAGAATTTGTATTTCTAGCAAAGTTGAATCCTTCTGGAGGGCATACTTTGAAAACCACTGTTTCAAAAAGGTGAAAGTTATCTGATTTAAATGGCCTATAGAATACTAAAGAGAACTGAAAAAAAAAATCTTCAAAAGAACACATTAAAAGAAAATTGAAGAATATATTCTCTGATGATCATTTAGATGCTTCAGAGATAAAGAGGGACCACTGACAAAGGTAAAATTCAGACTGACTAAACTGGACCAAGAAAGTAATGAAGTAATATTTTAAAACTTGGAAGGAAAAGGCAAAACTTTATCTGTAATTTTATAGCAACCCAAATTGTTTTGTAAAATAAGGGCATAATACTTATTATCTCAGCCACATGAGGTCTTTGAAATCTTGCTTCAGAAAGACCATCTTAAAAAACCCTTTTGGATCCAGAAGGCTTCTGTGAAATTGCAGCCAGCTAACATTTCAGCTTGTGAGTAGAGTAGAATCTCAACCCTTGTGCTTCTTGACACATGGAAGACTGTTATTTTTGTAGAATGCCCGTCAATTTCATCATGTCAGAGCAGTAAATATTATGTACTATGCAAAACTTATGATTCATCTACTCTATTATTAGGAACTGGTCAGAACTCTTCACTATCCTTGCTTCTGTGATAGGAAGGAAGAGTTAGGGCGGCCACTATTCGTAGGTGATACGGTCATCCACATTCGAAAGCCAGAGACTCAAACAAAATTTAGAATAAATAAGAGATGTAGTGAAAAGAAGGGCCATATGCACCCCAATGTTCATAGCAGCAATGTCTGCAATAGCCAAACTGTGGAAAGAGCCAAGATGCCCTTCAACAGATGAATGGATAAAGAAGATGTGGTCCATATATACAATGGAATATTACTCAGCCATCAGAAAGGATGAATACCCAACTTTTGCATCAACATGGGTGGAGCTGGAGGGGGATTATGCTGAGTGAAATAAGTCAAGCAGAGAAAGACAATTATCATATGGTTTCACTCATATGTGGAACATAAGGAATAGCATGGAGGACATTAGGAGAAGGAAGGGAAAAATGAAGGGGGCGGAAATCAGAGGGAGAGATGAACCATGAGAGACTATGGACTCTGAGAAACAAACTGAGGGATTTAGAGGGGAGGGGGGTGGGGAGATGGGTTAGCCTGGTGATGGGTATCAAGGAGGGCATGTACTGCATGGAGCACTGGGTGTTATACGATAACAATGAATCGTGGATCACCACATCAAAAACTAATGATGTATTGTATGGTGACTAACATAACATAATAAAATAAAATAAAATAAAATAAAATAAAAATATAGATGAAATAAGAGAGTCTATCAATGTCGCCTAACAACAAAGCTACAAAAAAATATGGTATGATCTATACCAGCAGTAAAATGTAGAAAATGTAATACTGAATAAGATATTTCCATTACCCCTCAAAAAAATATGACATTTCAAAGCACTGACTGAAGAAAGAAGACAAAGATCTCTCTGGAGAAAAAAAATTATACTTACTGAAGGAACTTTAAGATGGAGAGACATCCTATGATTAGTTGGTATTATTATTAGTTACTAAGTATTATTAAATGATGATTGTCCACGTATTACATGATCAGTCCTATGATGTCCTATCAAAATTCCAGATGGATTTTCCCCCCACATTCAACATTTATCAATTTATTATTTAACATCCCAGTCAATGCAAATGTTGTTAATGCTAAGATTTGACAAAGCTACCTGGTGGATATACAGCTGGGTGTATTTTTGTTTAAAATATTTAAATTTAAAAAATTAAGGTTTTATTTTATTTTAGAGCAGTTCTAAGTTCACAGCAAAATTGAAGGTAATGTACAGAGAATTCCCATATTCCTCCTTCCCCCATACATGCACGGCCTCCCCCGCTGTCAACACCCCCAGCAGAGTGGCACTTCTGTTATAACTGATGAACCGACAGTGACACATCATCATCACCCAGAGTCCACAGGTTACATCAGGGTTCGTTCTTGGTGTTGCATATTGTAGGGAGTTGGACAAATGTATAATGACAGGGATTTATTATAATATCATACAAAGTATTTCCAGTGCACTAAAAACCCTCTGTGTCTTCCTACTCATCATCCTCCTTCCCCTAGCCCCTGCCAACCACTGCTCTTTTTACTGCCTGCCCAGTTATACCTTTTCCAGAATGTTATGGACTTGGAAACATGCAGTATGTACCTCTTCCGGATTGGCTTCTTTCAGTTAGTAATATGTGTCTAGGTTTACTTCATGTCTTTTCATGGCTTTATGGCTCATTTCTTTTTAGTGCTGAATAATATTCCATTGTCTATTTATTTATCCATACATCTACTGAAGGACATCTTCACTGCTTCTAAGTTTTGGGGATTATAAATAAACCTGCAATAAACATCTGTATGTGGGTTTTTGTGTGGACATAAGTTTTCAACTGTTTTGGGTGAATACCAAGAAGCATAATTGCTGGATTATATGGTAAGATCATGTATAGTCAGAACCCACCAAACTGTCTCCAAAAGTGGTTGTCTGCAGCCTTTTGCATTCCCACCAGCAAGAAATGAGAGTTCCTGTTGCACCACATCCTTTCCCCACCTTGCCAGCATTGGGCGTTGTCAGTGTTCTGGATTTTGTTCATTCTAATAAACGATTTTTTAATGTTGAACCAGTCTTGCATATTTGAATAAGTCCCACTTGGTCATAGTATATAATTCTTTTTATACACTGATGGATTCAATTTGAAAACATTTTGTTGAGGATTTTCACATCTATGTTCATGAGAGATATTGGTCTATAGTTGCCTTTTCTTTAATATCTTTGTCTGATTTTGGTTGTGAGTTTGATATAGTCTCTCTGCATCTATCCTCTGATAGAGACTATAGAGAATTGGTATATTTTTCCCTTAAATGTTTGATAGAATTCACCAGTAAGCCCACCTGAGTTCGCAACTTTCTGTTTTGGATGATTTATTAATTATTGATTCAATTTCTTTAACAGATACTTAACCTATTATATACTGATATTACTATCAATTTAATAGATAAGACTTTTCAGATTGTCTATTTCTTCTCTGAGTTTTGGGAGATTATGCCATCTAAGTCATCAAATTTGTAGTCGAAGAGTTATTCATAATATTCCTTTATTATCCTTTTACTGTCTCTGGGACCTACAATGATGTCTCCTTTTTCATTTATGACATCCTCTCTCTTTTTTTTTTTTCCCCTTAGTTAGCCTGGTTATATCTTTATCAATTTTATTGTATTTTCAAAGAACCAGGTTTTGGTTTTATTCACTGTCTCTCGATTTCACTGATTTCTGCTCAAATTCATATTCTTTCTTTCTTCTGTTTACTGTGGATTTAATTAGTTCTTTTTCTGGTTTACTAAACATAAACTCAGGTTATGGATTTTATATCTCTCTTCTTTCCTAATATGTGCATTCAACACTTTAAATTTTCCTCTGGTCATTGCTTTCCACAAATTTTGATAAATCGTGTTTTAATTTCCATTTAGTTCAAAATACTTTTTATTTTCTCTTGTGATTTTTTCTTTGATCCATGTGTTATTGAGAAGTGTGTTGTTTAATCTCCATATATTTTGGGTTTTTCCAGATATCTTGCTGTTACTGATTTCTGGTTTAATTGTGTTGTGGTTTAAGAGCAGACATTGTGTGAGTTCTGTTCTTTTGAATTTGTGAAGGTATGTTTATGGCCTAGAATGTGGTCTATTTTGGTGAACGTCCCTTATGAGCTTGAGAAGAGTGTAGATTATGCTGTTGTTTGGTGAAGCAGTCCATAGGTGTTAATTTTATCTGGTTATTTGATGATGTTGTTGAACTGCAGGTGGATTTTTTTGAGGAAAAAGTACTATATGTAAGTGTTTTTTTTCCTCATACCCATCTCTAGGTATCATTTCTATTCCTGCTTTACTATGGCGGTCCCTAATCACCACCATAACCATCTTTTTCCTAACATATTAACGATGTCTAAAACACAACCACCAGTGCATTTTTGAGCGAGCATAATGTGAAAAAGCGTTTGTCAATGTAGGCTTGTAAATTAGGTTCTAATATGAGGGCAACCCATTTCCAGTGGAGTCATTAAGGAAATATTGGGAGGAAAGAAACAAAGTGAATGTTTGATAGTGACATCCCAGTGTAGTATCAGCTCTTCTTTCGATTGTAATGTCAACTGAACATCATTTTACCCAACTACTCCTGATCTGAGGGTACTCCAGCTGGTTCTCCAGGTAGAAGTGTGGTTGGTCTCTCACTTCATCACTGTTCCTAGTGATAAGTCTGATGGTGTCATTTTCTACCTGTTAATAACAATGAAGGGAGAACCTGAAGGTGGATTACGATAAGAACACTGTTGAGGTTTGGCATTCCCTATAAGTAACTTTTTTTTTAAATAAAAATTTTAACTAAACATTTTAAACTATTTAAAATTTATATTTAACATTATTTATAATTCATAAAATATACAAAACTTGTGACAAATTATTTTTATAATTTATTCTGATATTAATGGAGAGGAAATATTTGGGAAAGCATATTCTACACTGAATTGTTTTCTTTAAAGTTATTGAATCCTTTTAGGCACTGTGGTTTAGAGAATTTTGAACTATGTAGTTATTTTTTAAGAGTGCTGTGAGAATTTATGCTTAATAACAGACTTTTTGAGCAGAGGTAGTGACATGTCTGTTACTTTTGAGCTTTATGTCTGTCAAGACTGAGTTCCTTGAGAATAGAAATTTGAAGGTAGCAACCTGTTTACCTTTGCCTACTTATCTTTAAACCTGGTAGGTGTTCAGTAAAGCTTTG
The DNA here is from genome assembly GCF_029215605.1 of Mirounga angustirostris. NCBI lineage: Eukaryota > Metazoa > Chordata > Mammalia > Carnivora > Phocidae > Mirounga > Mirounga angustirostris. The sequence continues at coordinate 135,298,248 of NW_026991713.1, forward strand.
TTGAAATAAAATGACATCTTGTCCTTGGCCACTGCCTCATTCTGGGGGATCTTGCCATGGAAAAAAAGTATAGCTGTTGATTTAAATCAAGATGCTCTTAAGAATTTGTGAACTAATCATGGAACACTACATCAAAAACTAATGATGTAATGTATGGTGATTAACACAACATAATAATAAAAAAAATAAAGGAAAGATCAAATTAAAAAAAAAGAATTTGTGAACTGATTCACCTCTGCCAAGTAAGAACTATTCTATCAAACTAAAAGCATCAGTTGCATACCTACTGTGTATTTAGCATCATTAGATTGGCACACCTACTCAGTAATTGTGAGCAGATGGAATTAGCTGATATAAAAGAGCATGTGTGTTTTTCCCTCTCCGTCCCCTCCCCCACAAAGTAGAAAAATAGAATTCTCCATCATTTTTTTTTCTAACAAGGACATGTTCAGATGTATTAGTCAAACTTGGAGTCCCTCCAACACTAAAGCTTACATCTAAATTTAGAACTAATGAGCTCTCTGTATGTACCAGACTGGAAAGCACATATTCTCTCCATTAGCATCAAGGCACTTTTATTCGACATAAATCTATTGCCAAAGAGAATATTAATGTTCCTTAGTGTTACTGGCTCACAAAACTCACTCTTTTCTTAACGTGCTCGGGAAAAACACAAATATATCCATCAGAGAAGAACAGCAAGTGTATAGAGAAAACAGAATGCAGAGAACCATAGAGATCTCCATAAAATGGGCTGTAAAGGTCTTCTAGTCCAACACACTTTGACTGCTAGAATTCCTTTCCAAAATAACTTTCCTGCTTGATCACCCAGCCTCTAAATACCTCCCCTGCCAAGGTTCTCTGATCCCCCTTCCCCTTTTGCTAGCTCTGATCGATAGTTTCTCTGGCATAAAATCAAAATCCTTTTGCTACTGCCTCCCAATTAGTTTCAGATATGCTCCTTTGGACACACAGATTGATAACTCTTTTATATGACTTTTTAAAAATGCTTGGTGACAACTACCACATATTCTCCCTCTCTAGTTTCCTATCCCTTTGCTTTCCAGTCCTCTCTTCTCCAGGCTAAAATCTTCAGTTCATTTACCCTTCCTCATATGCTCCCATTTCAAGCTGCTTCATCCTCCTGGCCGCACTCTTGTTATGTTCCAAATAACACAACTTTTCTAACAAGGGCATCATGACTTTTAAAGGAAGTTAACTATGGCAAAAATGTGATAAGTGGCTGCTGGGGAAGGTACTCAGTCCCCAACAAATGGTTATGGTTGAAATAAATGACTATTAAAATAGTACATTTGACTTGGGAGAGGAGAGAGTAAACCCATGACTATCTTGCTTACAGAATCAAATGAAGTAATGGTCGCTTTGATGGGATGAGGCTGGGGAGATGAAAAACTTGAGAACAACCTTAAGTCTACCTTGAGAGGTTAGTACAGATGATATCATCACTTTGCCTCAGAATATAAAGGGTAGAGAGTAAGTTTACCTACAGGAAGAAATGCATAGTATATTGAATATGTTAGCTTAGAGACATTTAATAAAATTGCTGCATAGATAAGTTTATAGAGCAATTACAATATCTATATGCTGGTTATATGCTCCCTTTTAGATGACGGTGATTCCTAAATTTGGAGCAGAGTTCTTTCATCCACGTGTTCTCTAAAACCAATTTGTTCTTTTGAAGCAAAAATCTTTATTTTATACTCTGGGATCTCTGATCTAGGGGAGGTGAAAGAAATCTCTGGCAAATTGATCTGCACAAAACCATTAAGTAATATAGATTTTTTAAAACTTGCAGTGCTAATTCTCATGTTTCTGAAATGAAGACATTGGGTTGGCTGACATTCTGTGTTTTCATCCAGTTTTCTTTAGGTGGCTGGATACCCTGAGAATTCAGGCTCCAGAACTCCAGGTAGCCAGACCATTTCTATTTGAACTCTCTGCTAGTTTAAACCATTGGCCCATTGTTAATTTTACCTATATATGTATGGCTTATTAAAAGTTGCTCTTGGGGCTCCTGGGTGGCTCAGTTGGTTAAGCGACTGCCTTCAGCTCAGGTCATGGTCCCGGAGTCCTGGGATCGAGTCCCACATTGGGCTCCCAGCTCGGCGGGGAGCCTGCTTCTCCCTCTGACCCTCTCCCCTCTCATGCTGTTTCTCTCTCTCTCTCTCTCAAATAAATAAATAAATAAAATCTTAAAAAAAAATTAAAAAAAAAAGAGTTGCTCTTATAATTTAATCTGGTCTGCTTGAAATTTCTATTTCCCCCTCCCAGGCCATCTAACTAATTTTTATTTGTGGTCTATTAGACATGAATTTTTGGCCTTTCTCTTATAGCTTATAATCATATTAGCACTAGCACATTTTGGCCTATAGAATTTCACACCTTTCACTGCCTTAAAAACTTCGCTGATTTCTTCTTATTCAAAGTAATTTTTGTTTCAAAACTTTAAAATGAAAATGCATGAAAAACTCTGCCTTATTTTGCATGTGGAAGTTTGAAAACCATGGGCCTACAGGGCAGGATAGCAGTCACCCTGCACAGTACAAGATACTACTGTCCTTTATTATCCAACATTTTCATCTTAACTACCTTTAAAGTCCGACCACATCCAACTACATTCTTCCTACATTTTTGAACATCAAATTTCTTAATTTGTTCACTGCTCTCTAGTCTCTAGACCTATTAGATGTTTTTATATTTTCATAAGTTCTTATCTCTGTTTGAGAGACCTTTCTCTGCATATATGAAAAACCCACAGCAAACATTGTACCCAATGGTGAAAGATTAGAAGCTTTTCCTCCGAGGTCAGGAACAAGACAAGGAAACAAGCTTTTCCCTCTTCTTTTCAACATAGTTCTGGGGGTTTTGGCAGAATAAGAAAAGGAAATTAAAGTCATCCAAATTGGAGAGAAGAAGTAAAACTGTCTCTATTCACACATGATATGATCATATCTGTAGAAAACCCTGAAGACTCCACAAACATCATTAGGAGTTTATAAGCGAATTCAAAAGTACAGGATTCAAACTCAACGCACAATTCAGTTGCATTTATATACACTGTCAGTGAACAATCGAAAAGAGAAATTATGAAACAATTCAAATTATAATAGCATCAAAAAGAATAAGATACTTAGGAATTAGCCAAGGAGCTGGAAGACTGCAATGCAAACTGCAGAAGACCAATGAAAGACATTAAGGAAGAGAGAAATAAAGAAAAACACACCCATCATGGACTGGAAGACTCTATATTGTCAAGATGTCAATACTACCTAAGGCAATCTGCAGGTTCAATGCAATCTCTATCAGAATCTCATGACTTTTTTTTGCAGAAATAGAAAAACCCATTCTAAAATTCATGGGGAATCACAAGGGATGCCAAGCAGCCAAAACAATCTTAAAAAAGAATAACAGGGGTGCCTGGGTGGCTCAGTTGGTTCTGTGCCTGACTCTTGATTTCAGCTCAGGTCATGATCTTGGGGTTGTGAGATGGAGCCACTAGATGGGCTCTGCCCTTGGCAGAGAGTCTGCATGGAATTCTTTCCTTCTGCCCCTCCCTGGCTCATGATCTCATTTTCTCTGTCTCTCTAAAATGGATAAATAAATCTTAAAAAAAAAAAAAAAAGAAAAGAAGAACAAAGCTGAAGGACACATACTTTCTGACTTCAAAAATTACTCCAGTAATTTGATTTTTGATTACTACACAATCAAAAACAGTGTAGTCCTGGCATAAAGGCAGATACACAAGTCAATCTAACAGAACAGGGATCCAAGAAATAAATCCTCACATGTGTAGTCAGGTGATTTTTGACAAGGCTGCCAGTACCATTTAATAGGAAAAGGGCAGTCTTTGTAACAAGAGGTTCTGGGAAAACGAAATATCCACATATAAAATAATGAAATTGGATCCTTACCTCACACCAAATACAAAAATTAACTTTAAATGCATCAAAGACTTAAACATAAGAGCTAAAACCATAAAACTCTTAGAAGAAAACATAAGGCAAAAGTTCTATGACACTGGATTTGGTTGCTTCTAGTTTTCATCAGTTGTGATAAGAAAATGCCAGAGTAGGGCAAAAGCTTCATGACACTGGATCTGGCTGGACTTCTTGGATATGACACCACAAGACAAAACAGACAAATTGAACTCCATGAAAATTTTAAAAATTTCTGCCTCAAAAGACAAAATGAACAGAGTAACAAGGCAACCCAAAGAATGGGAAAGAACATATGCAATTCATATATCTGATAAGGGATTAATATTCTCTCTCTATATATTACATTTTGCTTATCTATACCTCTATAGATGGACACTGGGTTTCTTCCATGTTTTGGCTATATATTAATTGACTCAATCTTTTATTTAGTCTGCCCTAAGGTCACCAAAAATTTAAAAATAGCTACCAAATTATACTATAAGCAGTCTTTGACAAAATGGTGGAGTAGATAGATAAGGTGTCTGTTTTGTCCACTTCACTTCCTAATGCCTTTTATCTCTGCTCAGACACCCTGAAATCTCAGGAAGTGAGTGAGCACATCATACTTGCTCAGTCTAGAGGTCCATCCTATCTCTTGTTAGCAATTCTTTTCTTTGTTACCTTGCTTTGCCATTACCGCAGAGTAGGGGTTCACAAAATACCTTTCCTGTGTCTAATTTCTGCAATGTATGGTCATTTTATTCATTATAATAAAATATTAATACAAAAACTGAGCACATTTTTTTAAAGGCTTTTTTTTAAAGATTTTATTTATTTTTTGACAGAGAGAGACAGCGAGAGAGGGAACACAAGCAGGGGGAGTGGGAGAGGGAGAAGCAGGCTTCCTGCGGAGCAGGGAGCCTGATACGGGGCTCGATCTCAGGACCCCGGGATCATGACCTGAGCCGAAGGCAGACCCTTAATGACTGAGCCACCCAGGTGCCCCACTGAGCACATTTTTATCGAGTAATTACACTATATGCTTATCTTATTTAATCCTGGCAATAACTAGATGAGATGGATTACAGTGTTCCATCATTTTATGGATGAGGACCCTGATGTTGAAAAGAGTATGTAATTTACCCAAAGTTACCTCTGCTCCAGTCTGGCTAGCTCCAAAGGTCTTGGTCATAAGCTCTGAAGTAAGATTAAGGAGAAGGGGGGAAACCTGGATGGCTCAGTTGGTTAGGCATCTGCCTTTGGCTCGGGTCATGATCTTGGGGTCCTGGGATCGAGCTTCTCGCTGTCTCTCTGCCACTCCCCCTGCTTGTGCTCTCTCTCTCTCTTTATCTCAAATAAATAAAATCTTAAAAAAAAAAAAAAGACTAAGGAGAAGGGAGGGCCTTCTAAGAACAGCTTTCCACCCAAAAAGGCCCATTTTAATTCTGAGAATTCTACAATTTTGGCAAGCCTATGAAAGAAAGGATTATGATGGTCATCCACTCTATTTCTGTGGACTAATCACCTGAGGTACTTTCAAAAGAAGGAGGGGTGGTTGTGAAGTGGGTTTAAATGGGAAGAAAAAGACAAGTTTATCATTTTGCAGCTCTGAAAAATAATGATGATCTTCAGGATTAGATTGCATTACAAGTCTGTTGTGATTTAGCCTGCATGCCAAGAGTGATGTGTTTGTTAACAGGAATATGTTGTTTAACATAGGCAGTGATTATAATCACACTCTAAAATGTCCTCTTACTTACAAAAGTAAAAGATTTAAAAAGTAATAATGACTTTTAATCTTCCCTTGAATTTTTTTAAAGCCACTGCTTTACTGTTTTCTAATTAGTGAAAAATCTTACGAAATTATGCGTAACTCAATACTTTAAAAATCATTGTTTGCCTAGACTTTGAAATGTTCAGTACTGTCATTTCAAAAATGGCTTTGTGTTTAAATACGAAAATTTGCAAGCAATTAGTTCTTTTGGCGGACTAATTGCTGTTGCTATTTAAAACTAAAATTAAACAGTGCAGCTATTTCAATTTGAATAGGAAGACTTACTCTCTAACATAAATAAATTCATAGGACGTTTCCTGGGGAGATTCTAGCTGTTTTCCCCTATGCACACATTACCTTGGTCAACTTATACAAAGGGCTATTGGGCTGATGATTAATAACCTGAGATTTCTCTAAAAAAGCTTCAGTGCAATTGATCTGGAAGACACAGTGCTGTCGATTGGGTCATTGATTTTTAAACTTCAAATTCCCTTCCACACTACCAAGTTATTAATCAGTTGCAATGGTTCCACTGCAGATATGCTAATTAATAAACCCTTCTGATTAACTCCTTGATATACCCTTGACCCAATTATCATTACTGCAAACATTTTAGTCTTTTATCATATTGTACAAGTAATCTATAGAGTTCGATAGCCACCAAGAAACAGCAACACCATTATTTTTCAGACATGAGGGGAATGACCTCCATTTGGATACTATCCAACTTGGTCCCGGGAGGTTACTAAAATGAACAAGAAAGTCATTTCAGTTTGTGTGTTTACAGAGGCAAAGAAACAGCACCTGAAGCGAGGGGGCCCTGGGCATTAGGAGATATGGGTTCTTTTACTAAGACCCTGTGTACTCATGCGAACTCGAGCAAGCAGTTAATCTCTCTGGGAGACTCATTCCTTAGTGTGAAACATGAGCGCAGTGCACAATATGATTTCTAACCCACGGCACACTTTGACCCAATCCTGGAACAGCTTGTGTTCCTGCACCCCTAGAAAACTTCTGTAGCAACAGAGCTGGGGTAATCATTACCATTGCTCAATGTTTTGATTCTTTGCAACAGATACCAACTGTGATGGTCTAAGCTGTGAAGGAATTTGTTGTACAAATATTGGACAGTCCACGGAGTTTTCCAGAGGGTTAGAATCTCCACAGCCAGAAACACAGACAAACATGCCACAGCATGGCTTGGTAAGGACACGGCTGCAGCTGTTACCCCTGCCCCCCCAGGACCGAACTTTCAGAGTGTTCGTTCCACTTCCTCTACTGCATCCAGAAATCACAGGTTCTCCGTTGCAGAAAGTGGACCAGGCTCCAAGACCCTGGAGGTCTACGCTGTAATGCTCTGACTGAGGCTTAGCAGCGGTCTACACAGCCCTCTAATGACCACAGCAGGATCTGCTGTTTCATATGGCTCAAGCTGGAGGGTTCCTTTAACTCATGTTGAATCTGCTTCAAAGTTATCGCTGTGCCAGGCTGTTCTCCAAAACAGCAACCCTCCCAGGCACTTGATACTGGGCTGGAGTAGTTTGAATTTCTGGATTCAGACTACACTGGCTCTCAAACCGAAGACCCACATACAGAGAGCAGTGTGCTTCCTTCTTTGTGTCAGGAGATGCGAGGTATAAATGTGTTCTTTACTTTCAAGAGGATGTCACGCCTGAAGCTAATGTAACATTGTGTGTCATCTATGCTCAAATTAAAAAAAAATAAAGAAATTAAATTTAATTCAATTTAATAAAAAAAAAAAGTGATGTCACAGAATATTCCTGAACTCTTTACCAACACCTGATACTCCTTAATCTTTACTGGAACTTACTTCCCACTGTAGGGTAGCAGAATATATCACCCCAAAGCATGCCACTTGGACAGAAGGATTATTTTAAACTGAACAGAACTGAGAAGAAACAGACAGAAGGAAAAGCTCTCTGTCCTCCCCTGTAAATCTGTAAGGGTGTCCCCCTCTCCCCTTCTCTACCAGGAAGGACAGAAGTTAACCGCTGGAGACATCTTTAGATCCTGATCAGACCAGAGATGGCACAGAGGAGTCCACACAGCAAACCTCACTAACTAGGCTTTATCTCCCACTAGCTCCCCAGAGACTCGCCTCCCTGTAATTTGCTGCCCTAGGAACTCAAATTTCTTTTCCTTTGTCTTGTCACCTCTCTACAAATGTATTGTTCTTTTGCCAAGATGCTCTATAAACTCAAGTTCTAACCCCCCATTAGATTACTACTCATCTCTGAGTGCCTCCGTGTGTATGCACAATGCATGTGTTAATAATCTCTTTGCTTTTCTCCTTTTAGTCTTCTGTCAGTCTAATTTATGGCTGCCCCAGTCAGAGAACCTAGGAGGGCAGAGGGAACAAGATGTCCTAACTTGTCTACCTCATTATTTGTCTTTATGGTAACTGCTCACCTGCTCTGTACCATCTTTCTCTAGACAGGTCAAGCAATACCCTCATGGCTGCGCATCTACCTCCCACGTGTGCTTCCCTTGTCTGTCACCAGGGCCACAGATCCCCTTGTTGCTCCCTGGCATCTGCCATTTCAGAATCCTGACACTCCACGGGTGCTGGGGAGCTCATGCTCTGCTCTCGAGCTGGCCCCCCAGAACTCCCCGTCAGCCTCATTAGGTAATTGACAAAAAATGTACATCTTTAAGGTGTAAAATGTTATGTTTTATATACATATAGGTTGTGAAATGATGACTTCGATCAAGCTAATTAAGACATTCATCACCTCACGTAGTTAGTACTTCCTTTTTGTGGTGAGAACACTTTGGATCTGTCCTCTTAGCAAATGTCAAGGGCGCAACACAATATTGTTACATGCCATCCTTGCATCCTACATTCGGTCTCTGGAGCTTATCCGTTTAATAACTGAAACCTCATACCCTTGGACCAACATCTCCCGCTCTCAGCAACCACCATCCTATATGTGCTGTGAAGACATACGAGAATGACACAAGAGAATATCATGAACTTTAAAAAGAAGGAAATCCTGGGCGCCTGGGTGGCTCAGTTGGTTAAGCGACTGCCTTCGGCTCAGGTCATGATCCTGGAGTCCCGGGATCGAGTCCCGCATCGGGCTCCCTGCTCGGCAGGGAGTCTGCTTCTCCCTCTGACCCTCCTCCCTCTCATGCTCTCTGTCTCTCATTCTCTCTGTCTCAAATAAATAAATAAAATCTTAAAAAAAAACAACAACAAAAAAACAAAGACCATGACTTAAAAAAAATAAATAAATAAATAAAAAGAAGGAAATCCTGCCATTTGCGACAACATGGATGAACCTGGACAACATTATGCTGAGTGAAGTAAGCCAGACACAGAAGGACAAATACCGTCTTGTGTCACTTGTATGTGGAATCTAAAAACAGGGCATTCATAGAAGCCCTTGTTTCTTTTCAACTGCAAGCGGATAGACGTGGTGGATGAGCTGTTTACTCCTGTAATGCACGCTGTCCATATTAAACTGCAGCTGAGTAGAGAGACACTGTTTATTTTATTTTATTTTTTTTAAGATTTTATTTACTTATTTGAGAAAGAGAGACACAGAGAGAGAGAGAGGGAACACAAGCAGGGGGAGCGGGAGAGGAAGAAGCAGGCTTCCCGCTGAGCATGGAGCCCAATGTGCGGCTCGATCCCAGGACCCTGGGATCATGACCTGAGCCGAAGGCAGCTGCTTAACCACTGAGCCACCCAGGCGCCCCGAGAGACACTGTTTTAATAATGTACCTTTGTCATCACTATTCTCCTTCTTACTAATACTTTAGGGTCCTTCCAATGTTTCCCATTTCTTTTCCTTTTCACGTTGTATTCCAACAGGCAAGTCCCGTGATTCTCTCTTTTACCTGTTTCCGAATGAGTTTCACACATCAAACAAGGCCTACTCTGGCTGATGATTTCCGCCCGAGGTGACGTAGTATGGTGAGGACTGATGCCAAGAAAAGGTTCCTCCCTTCTACAAGAAAGCAGAGATGTGACCTCTGTTTGTTCCCAGGCTGGCAGGGGGACAGAGACACTCTGTCTCCTTCCTTTCCAGGGTTCAGTGGTTTTAGAGAGGCCTCGTTAGCCCCTATTCAGGTCCCAAGAGCTATTACTGCAGATGTGAATACAGAAGGAACATGCATTATTGCTGTTGCCTGGGGAGTGAAAGCCAACCTGCAAATGGCACTTAGGTTAGAAAACATGGAGAGAGAAGACTGGAAGACGCTTGAGCTGGTCAAGAAGGACAGCTTCAGCAAGGGCCATGGTGAAAGAGACTCCATATGGCCGGCGCAGATTTGAAAAGAAAAATCTTTTATCCAGGAAGATGGTCTTTTGCTTTCCTGTTACTTCTGTCTTATCAGCAGGAATTGTAAATGCCTTGCATCCATCATACAGGTCTTGCTTTTAGCCCCTCCCCCCTCCGCCAGCTCCTTTGTGTGGATCTGTGGCCGGGGGTCAGCCTGCTGGAGTAAGTGGCTCTGGGGCCATTAGACTCAGGCTTCAAAACCTCAAAACCAAGGCCCCCACTGCTCCCCTGCAGCCGCTCTCTGTCATTAATTTGGCCTTGGGTACTTGATTTACAGGACAATACATTCATTGACACTCAACAAAGAGAACCCATTAAACCCAAGCTCCAAGAGTGTTGGGGCATTTGATGGGAAGTAACCAGCCACTCCTCGGATTTAGGAGTCTCATCTGAACCCTTTCAAAAATCTAAGAAGCAGCTGAGGATCCTTTGAAAAGCAAAATGGGATTCCCAAGGCAAATACAAAAAGAAACCCAGAGAGCACTCATTTACCTTGTTTTCTGAAGACACATCTGAACGGTCTGGCCTGTCTGCAGCTCTCCAGTTTATGGTTGCTCAGGATAGGTGATACACCAGAAGCAGAAAGGGGCCGTCTACAAATATATATAATTCATATCACATTTACTCCAGAAAAACAAAGCACCTCTGCCAGGCATTGAACACGACGACCCTTGGGACGGGGCAGCCCTGGCTTAGCCCCTCAGAAGGGTCTTCCCGGGAGCACACGGTGTCCCCCCCCCCCCCCCCCCGATGCCTTTACTCACATGGCCCCTCAGCCTTCCTCACGCTGCAGTCCCTCTTTGATTGCAGAAACCTTATCCTCATAACCTCACGGGGCTGGACACAAAACCTTCCACCTGCAACACTAAGGAAGGGTTTTTCTGTTTTAAGACTGTTTTTTAAATTACCTTTAAAAAAAAAAAAAGATTTATTTATTTATTTTAGAGAGAGAGAGAGCAGGAACAGGAAGGGCAGAGGGAGAGGGAGAGAGAAACTCTCCAGCGCAGAGCCCAATGTGGGGCTCGATCTCACTTCATGACGTGAGCCGAAACCAAGAGTCAGACACTCAACCCACTGCGTCCGCCAGGCGCCCCTATTTTATGACTGTTTTTTAATGGTCACTCTGCAAAATAAATAAATAAAAAGAAAAAAGAAAAAAAAAATTAAATGCATATGAAATCAGTCTCAAAATGCTGCAAGCAATCCTATGCCTCTTGTAAAGGTAGAGCCCGAGAAGAGGTAGAACCAAGAAGGTGTTCTCACTGACATGCTGAAATGTCTTTGTACAGAACATTTTTCCTGATAATAAAATTGCTGACAAATGCTTATGCTCATTTATAAACCATGTTTTACAGAAACTGAAATTCATTTCCTCTTCTTCTTCCCTCCAAAGGACTCTGGCAAAGTTAATAGAAAAAAAAATACAGACAGAAGACAGAACTGATTATTCATTATTAATAAGACCTGAAAGCCAACGCCCCACGTGTTAATCTTTTAGTAAACTGCAAATGTTTCCACATGCGCATCCATGAACTGTAAGTGCTTTGATTTTTGGCAAATGTTACAGAAGAGATGAGAACAGAAAAGAAAGAATCAAGATAACAGGAATATAAAGACTTTTTTGGGGAAAAGCATGGTGTTTCTGCACGTCGTCTCCTTTTGCAGTAAACACTGACATCTTTGTGGATGATCACTGTACTTTGGATGAAACATTACCAGAAAGAAGGTATGTTAAGAATATTTTATAATCTGAAGTATCAAACCGGTCAATTATCCATCCACTTAAGGACAAGGATAAAGGCTCACAAATATCAGAATGGTAATTTTCAAGGCATTAAGAAATGAATTCTTCCCTCTTATTACTATAGAAACAAGAGGCTCTTTTGTTTATTAACGTCATAAACTTAGACATGTACGCAGAATGAGAGTCACACCAGAAGCCTAAATATAGCCAGATATTGAATTAAAGTTCAGGAGCTCTGAGCAGGATTTCACGTCACTCACTGGAAGGTAGATATGGTTCAATTTAATTGTGGGTCATTCATTTTAATTAGATTGTCATGGGAAATTAAAGGATAGTTTGTGCATTAGCGCATATGCTGTTCCAAGACTTCAAATGAAATTAGAATTCTCCTGGCACGCGGGGGAAATGTTTCCTGACTTAGAAGGTCAAAATTAGTGTCATATGGACTTTAGAGCAATTGGTAACCAGTAGCTTTAACCATTAAGATGATCACTGAAAATCAATTATGGGTAGACGGAAAAACGGCTAAATGTTGTTCTACTTTTATTTCATGTCGTCCATGTTAGAATCGGTTTCCTTTCAATTTCCTAAAGCCTTCGCCCCTGGAATTAACTCCGGGTGGTGATTTCCTAGGTTTTCATTTTCATGACAAATTCGAAAATATCTTTTATTTTTAATTAGAAAAAAAATATATTTCACTCTGAACCTGTTCTTGTGGCTGTTAAACTGAGGCATAGTAACACAAACTTTTTTTTAGGTTTATTGGAGTGAAAGTTGATTCTAATCGGGCGGTGCCGAATAGGACGTGGTTGGATGCACGTTGCCAGCAGGAGCCAGGGAGAGATGGGCAGAAAGTGTGCAGCAGAGCAAGAAAATTATTGATGGGCTGTGGCTGAAAGCCTAGCTGGCGACTTGTGATGGGGTCCTGGGAGCTCTGACTGCGTAACCTTGGGGCCTCGGTAGGCCTAGGGTCGGGTTTTCTTACCTCGGCCACCACACCGGGAGAGCCAACTTTTAAAGCTAAGTGTTGACCAGTATGTATTCGACGATCCCACCAGCGGGACAAAATAATAGAAACACATTACTAAGAATCAAAATGGTAAAGATAAAAAATTCAAATCCAGGAACTCTGCAACGTGCAGAGGATTATCTCATTGAGTGGGGAATCTCCCATTTTCATCCTGGCTCGTATAAACCATTTGATCAATGATATAGTCTATCTATTTACTTGCTCAAAATGTCCTTCCGGCGGTTACGCCTGATGGCCAAATGTGACAAAGAATTACTGTGACTTCATTTGGAATCTACACACATTTCTCGCCCAAAATGTTGAACGGATTCCTGCAGAGGCCTGGATTCTTCCTTCCCGTAAGCTAGTCATTTAAATAAACACTAGTACGGCTTCTTTTTAAATCCTCACACATTTATTTTAGAAATGAACTTGAGGCTGCACTTCGACAATTACACTTTCTAAGTCAGCAATGTACATCCTTTTTTGGCTGCAGCATGGGCTCAGCCTGAGAACCTCCGTCGAAAGTCTTAATAGAAACGAACAGAGTAATAATTATATTACTTAAAAATGAGTGGAGTGATTCTTAGCTGATTACTTCCTACAAGCATAGCTAATCTAACCTTTCGCTTCCCATGCAATAATGGTTAAAATGCTAATTGTTAAGCCTTATTAGACTTAATTGTTATTTGCCTCAGCTGGGCTCATTAATCATTAGCCATCTGACTTCCCATTTTTGAATAGAGAATCTTTACTTAGTGGGACCGAGGAGGACCTCGTGCCAGTGTCTGCTCCCCTTCCCTGGTTCTCTCTCTTTCTTACAGTCTCAGATCTCAGGGTGCAAAGGAGGATGGGAGATGAGAATGGGAGACGTCATGGATAAGGTAAATAAAGACTAACACGCAGAGACCTTCCAATATTGCGCCTCATGCCCCTGGGTAAGAGAAGTGAGCGTGCCAAACACAGCCCTTTCTACAAACCTGCTGACAGAGCAGAGCCCTTCTCCACATTTCTTCCAAGGAATACAGAAGGAGACACAGGTGAACGATGCGGCTGGCACAGAATTAAGACGGAGAAGTTCTGAGTCCCTGCTTGTTTTCTACACGAGACATGGATAGGGCTCCACTTTTGAGCACCCGGCTCCGCTCCCCTGCAACCACGCTGCGAGCCTGCCCGGCTCACTTGCATACGTTTGTAGCAGTTTATTTCCTCATCCCTGATTCTATAGTCTGAGCGCTTCTAATCACGGTATCGAGCTTTTCCACTGATGGACACTTTTCAGGGGAATAAAATGACCACAATTTTTTTTCATATAAACTCTTCCAATTCTGTCTCATTATTCTTTATCATATCCTTCTGCACCTCATCTATCTCTCTTTGCAGGGTTCACACCCAACAGATATTTGTAGACATTTATTATGTCTTTCCCCGGTCGTCACTTAGGAGAGTTATTCATATTGCATTCATTTAAAATGTCTTCATAAATCAATGCAAACACCTCCTTTATCATCTTCATTCCTTTTCCTTAAACTCCCATCAGGTCTTTGCATGTCTTGCACACACAATTAGGAATCCAAAGGCCAAATAAATACCCTAATAGATGGGCGCTCCAGATTCACTGGGAAGCTGCTTTGATTTTTTTTTTTTCCTTGTTCAAGGTGACAGTCTTGTGGTTGCAGTTTTAAATTTCATGATCTCCCTGAAAAGAATCTACCATCCTGTCATATATGAGACTTTTAATTCCCACAATCTCACGGTTGATTAGACAGGCAAGAGCTTTTATTCCCAGTTTAGAGATAAAGATGCTCAAACATAAGCCAAGCCTCGGGTATTATGGTTGGAGACAATTTCTATTGTATTTGAGTTCATTTCAATATATAAAAATATATACATTAACACTTTTCTAGTAAGTTGAAACATTTGAAAATACCTGGATAAATTTAATAGAACCAGAAGATTATGAAAATGACAAGTTTTTATATGACTTTTTGGAGCCGGTAATATTTCTGATAAAAAACAGTTCAAAGCCACATAAAAGCCAGACTAATTCTAAACCCAAGAGTCTGCCACAGCTTAAGGAAAAGCCTTTCTTACCATTTCTTGACATATACTATTCCTTTTATTTTGAAGCATGCCTTATCCCTTAAAGTTCTTGCTCTCATCCTGCTGTGGACTGAATGTTTGTGTCCCCCCAAATTCATGTGTTGGAACTTAATCCCCAAGGTTATGGTGATAGGAAGAGGGACCTTTGGGGAGGTGATGAGGACATGAGGGTGGGCCCTCATGAATGGGATTAATGCCCTGATAAAAGTGACCCCAGAGAGCCCCCGACCCCTCGTACCATGGGAAGACACAAAGAGATGACAGCTGTCTGCACCCCTTAAGAGGGCAATCACCAGAACCCCGACATGCTGGCACCCTGACCTCAGACTTCCGGCCTCCAGGCTGGGGTGTTTTGTGACAGCAACCCAAAGAACTCCCACACCATCCCTGTCCCCAGACACACACACACACACACACACACACGCACTTGCACACACATACATGCATGCATGCAGCCTAAGATACATCACAATTCCTTTAAATAGTGCAACCCCAGCTCGGGACGTGTTAGGAAGAACTGGGGGATGGAGAAACCAACACGAAGGGAGAGAAGATGAGGTTCGGAGAAAGGGCTGTGTTTAGCACACTCTGCCACGCATTGTGCCAACATTCATTATTTTTTTTTCTGGAAAAGATTTAATAACATGGTTATGGTATAACGTTAAGTAGAAGGAAATTCAAAGAGCAACTTTCAAATCTCTGGATACCATGAGACAAATTTTATTAAAAATTATAAAATTTTGAAAATAAACTGGGAGATATCGCTCTATAATTCTGTGAACAATATGTCAAAACATTACTGGGTGGACCAACTGGAATGTCCATACATTGCTGGTAAGAGTGTCCTTGGTACAGCCACGCTGGGAAACTATTTCAAAATATCTATAAATGTGCACATATGCATGTTCTAAGCCCCAGCGATCCCATTCCTAGGAACGTACCTGACAGGTGTGTATTCTGTCCATCAAAAGCCATATGCAAGAAGGTTTAGATCAATTCTATTTTTAATAACCCAATGCTAGAAATAACTCAATAACCATTCTACTGTGCCAACATTCATTATTATTATTATTATTTGACTGAGGCATTAGTATCCAATGATCTTAATTCAACAGCAAATCCTAAACTGTGGGAAGAGCCCACTGGTACAGATACAGAAAGGACAAGCAGATCAGGGACTTAGTGAGACTTTTCCACGCTGTGTGAGCAATACAATATTGTTGTTGATGGTACCCAGACATCCTTCCTTTTCTTAGTCTGGAAGCTGCTATTCAACTGAATTTGCATGTATCAAAGCAGAGCATTTGCCTTTCCCGAACTTTAAGGCTGAGCAGTCTTTAGATAAGGATAAATGAAATTCTCCTGGACATTCCGCTAGCCCTTTGGATTTAGGTTGGACAGGTCCTCACTGGTAAAAAGAAGCAGTAAAAAAGACAAGAAAAAGGAAAAAAAAAAAAAGAAAGCTCTATGTTTATTTACCTTGACTAATACCAGTGGCTATGGATCTTCTAAGCAATGACAAAAATACCTCCTGTGGTGAGAAAAAATATTTTCTCTCTATACGTAAGGAATAAAAACACAACCTCTTTGATATTTTCATTCGAAAGTAACAGAAGCACATTTTAATTCCTCTAGGAGAAACCATTTTCAAACTAAAATCTAAATGCTAAATTTATCCACTGAAATTTTAGCCAATAATAGTTACTCTATACAAATAGCTTTACTTCTTCAAAATGAGGACTTAAAACCCCCTCCAGTTGAAATGCTAGTTTTTCTGAACGGTCTCAAATTTTAAATTGTTAACCCACAGTTACAGTTGTGATGAAAATTCCACGTTGATATTCTGACAAATTAGTTTATGTAAATATAGTCCATTTTATTCTCTCTTCAAGTAAATACTAACACATAAACAAATAAAAATCCATTTTATTTAAAATGTGTGTGTGCGCATGTGTGTGTTTACACAGAGGAAAAGGTGGCAGAAAAAAATTTAAAGTATATAGTATTTACACTGCAAGGGCATAAAAAGTTATTAAAACATCAACTTAGGCAAGGACATACTAGCTAACATAAAATAAATTAAAAATACTAACAGCTCATTCTTTTTTTAAAAATTTTTTTTATTAAAGATTTTATTTATTTATTTTCACAGAGAGAGAGAGACACACAGCGAGAGAGGGAACACAAGCAGGGGGAGAGGGAGAAGCAGGCTTCCCGCCGAACAGGTAGCCCGACGCAGGGCTCGATCCCAGGACCCTGGGATCATGGCCAGAGCCGAAGGCAGACACTTAATAACTGAGTCACCCAAGTGCCCCACAGCTCATTCTTACTGAGCACCGGGCATAATACAGATACTGTATCTGTACAATGGTCGCGTCTGGCCATCTGTGGAACAGAGGAGTGGAAATGTGGCTAGTTCAAACTGAAATGTGCTAGAAGTGTAAAATGCAAAGTGGGTTTGGAAAACACAGTATGAAGAAAAAGTAAACTCTATCAATAATTTTTATTTTCATTACATATCAAATGATAATACATATTGAGTTAAAGAAGCCAAATAAGGGCGCCTGGGTGGCTCAGTTGGTTAAGCGACTGCCTTCGGCTCAGGTCATGATCCTGGAGTCCCGGGATCGAGTCCCGCATCGGGCTCCCTGCTCGGCAGGGAGCCTGCTTCTCCCTCTGACCCTGCCCCTCTCATGTGCTCTCTCTCTCTCATTCTGTCTCAAATAAATAAATAAATAAAATCTTTAAAAAAAAAAAAAAAGAAGCCAAATAAACTTAACTTCGTTTGGTGTTTTTTCCTCCTGTTTTTAGTGTGGCTCCTAGAAAGTTTGAACTGTGTGTGGCCGCCATCCTATTTCTTTGGCTGAAGGCAGATGCTTAACCCACTGAGCCGCCCAGGCGCCCCCATCCTATTTCTTTGGGACAGTGCTGTTTGCACTTCCCTCATTGTCTCAGATAACAAGCTCATGGGACAGGCCGTGGAGGGACCTGTGGCCACGCTTGTCCTAAGGGCTGGGCGCAGCCCCCTACCTTTGGCCCCTGTGGCTCCCGGGCTCCCGCACGAAGTAACGCCACGGTACTATAATCAATGCTGTGATTCCTTTAATCATGTAATTGTTGTAGAGCAGCGTATTTCTTGTACTAGAATAATTGTGTCTGATTGCTGAAATCAGAATCAGACAACATAGACTCTAGTCATGCTTTGCATGAGATAGCTGTGTCATTTCATAATGTCCCGAGTACAGCTCCACACTGGTGATGTGGTTATAAATGTGTCCACCAACACATCATCCGTAAAAGCAGCTCCCAGTCTCTCCCAGACTAAACTCTTCCTAGGACGACCGGTGGTGACAGGACATCACTTCCCTTCGGAAGTATCCTAGTGTTGACAAGCGTGGCCTGGCTCACTGGGCCGGAGTAGACTGTTCCTCCCAGATCTGCCTGGTGTGAGGTTGGCACTCCCCAGGGGAAGGAGTGCTGGATGCTGAGTGCTCCCTGCCGAGGCCCTTCCCGCGAAGGCCCTGGCTGCAAGCGTACGTTCCTTTGCCTCTTTGAGGGACACTCAAGGGTGTTTTGAGCTCCAGAGCGTGGGTCGTTCTGACCAAGGTCATGTTGAGGTTGTCCTGAAGTTCACTTTTTCTCTCTGCTCAGATCTTCTTCATTGATTTCCTCACACGTGTTACTTCTAATAGTCTTTCCCGATAAAATCTTGTAAACAAATTTCAGTCTTTGTTTCCTGTGGAAACAAATCTAAAACAGACAAACTCAGAGTCACATAGCAGTAGGAGATTGCTCAGGTGCATTGTTGAATGACTTAAATACTGTCATACCTGGGACACTGACCTCCCACTACAGGTTGACTCCTCAAGGTCACCCTAAGATAAGATTGGCCTTATCTACAGTCCACTGTTAACAGACTCCAACTAAAAGCTGAGCCGTGGGCGCCTGGGTGGCTCAGTCGTTAAGCGTCTGCCTTCGGCTCAGGTCATGATGCCAGGGTCCTGGGATCAAGTCCCACATCGGGTTCCCTCCTCGGCGGGAAGCCTGCTCTCCCTCTCCCACTCCCGCTGCTTGTGTTCCTGCTCTCGCTATCTCTGTCTCTGTCAAATAAATAAATAAAATCTTTAAAAAAAAAAAAAAGCTGAGCCGTACAGTTGCTTGGGAATGCCATTGTTCCAATTCTTCCTTCAAAGATGGTGGGAAGAAGTGAGGATTTATCTGCTTCTGGGGACACATTATGCCAGGTGCTCCACGTGGATGACATCTTCCCATGGCATTCCAGAAACTTCAAGAATCTGGATATTTGGCCTATTTCTCCTCAGTTGGCTTCTTCTGAGAATCACTGTTCAATCAGGTGCTTTGGGTCAGTTTTCCACGACTGGAACCTGGTCATTTCTTTCACATACTTTCAGCATCTTATTTGGGGAATTGCAAGCTCATAGTCATTGCAGATGATGTAATGCCTGTCACCCCAGCTTAAATTGTTGATTGCCAAGTTTCCTCATCTTATGAAGCAGAAATTGATTCCCTTACTGACTTCTGAGGGTCAGGAGTGCAGCCTCTCACATCCTGCCTGGGAGCGCCATCTCTGTCATTCCTGATTGCCCTCAACTGAGCTCTGGGGTGGAGAGGCGTTTCATCCCGTGAGATCCTTATCTGCAATAAGTTATTTTGGTGAATCATCTGATTTGTCCTGTCTCATTTTCAGAATGCAATTTATACTCAGGCAGTAACATTTAGGCTTCCCAACGTATTTTTCAAGAGGAGAAAGGGAAAGAGCTTTCCCACCAGAGCTGTTTTATACTGACAGGGCAAGACCCATTTCACAACAAAGACAAGCTCTCCTCTCTGTCCCTGAGACCCTTCCCGAGCAGCGTCAGTCTGTGTGGCTTTCTGCAGTCCTCCAAGCTCACCAATGCCTACCCAGTGAGCTTATTTGAGTTGTGCCCAACCTCATCTGAAGACTAATGGGACATTGAAAAGCCCTCTCTTTTTCCTAATAAAAAAACCTAGGGATCACTGGTCCAAGCATCTGATAATGAAGAGAAAATCAACAGAGTGGTTTCCACTTGTGTTTAGACACATGCTTACAAAAGAAGTACATATTGATCCCGCTAAATCTTCCACAGGCTTCAGGGTCTGGATTTTTTTTTAAAGCCTCACTTTGTCTCCTAGGAGGTTGGTCCCCTAAGGAGTGCTTAAGGCTAGGTCTAGAGTGGAAAGAAGATAGATGACTGGAATACTTTGTGCAGCGCAGATGGGGTGAGTCCAGCAAAACCTGTCCATTCTCTGTGACCTTCTCTGATCCTTGCCTGATGAGCTTTCACACTGTGGCTCATGCAATTGCTTTCAGTGTGGTCCCAAGGCTTTTTAGACATATCTATGTATGCTCACCATCTTCTCTGCCCAGTAAATCATCCAAGGTTCAGAAGGTCTTTGTCTAGTTGGTCAAGGCCACTGCCATCAGCTGTGGGAAATTCCTGATAACAACACTGTCCTTCATCCTTTTCCATAGGCTAGAAACCTAGAATCATCCTAAGCTGTTCCTTTTCCTTTGCTTACCACATAATAAAAGCTCTCCTGATTTATTTCTCCTATACATCTCTCAATCCATCAACTTTTCTCCATTTCTTCCACAGCTACCTGAGTTTGATCCTTCAGCTCTAGTTTCTCTGTTCCTAATCCATGACCCTTTCCAAAACTTTCCTCACTTACAACCAGAGCATTTATCCCAAAGATGTTCAAGATACTCTTTTCTACTGTTTACAACCCTTCATGGCTCTTCATTGCTTTTAGAGAAAAATAAAGGAAAATTCCTATCTTCCGTCCCCTGTTTGCTCTTTAGCCTCACCTGGTGCCTTTGCTCCCTACCCCTCACTCTTGCAGAGCTGGCCTCCTTGGTGCATACCTGGGCATACCATGCTTGCTTCCACTGGGGGCCATTCTTCCTTCTGCAGGTGCCATCCTGAAACCTTTAGCTAGCTCTTCCCCACTTGTCCTTCAGACTTCAGGACACATATATACCCATGGAAGCCTTTCCTGTCTTGGTGAGTTTTCTTCACCACCATACAATTTCACATAATAATTGTTCTTTCCTTTTACAATATTTATCTCACCTTGTAATTCTAAAGCCTGGACAGGAACTGTAGGAATAATGTCAGTCTTCTCCTCTAGACTGTTCTTCATGAGAGCAGGTAACAAGTCTATCCTTGTAAAGTAAGTGTAACTACTGAGCCTGAGTCTTCTCCAAAATTCTATTATTCTGCTTTAAACAAATGTCTTAATACAAATGATGTCTATGGTATACATTCTGAAAGACAAAACAGAGAAGAGGAATTATTGGTCTCAAGCATTATCGATACACTGATTTCTCTCACGTGTGTAGAACCTGAGTGTAGCAGAAATTAAAATCTTGCACCATATTTCTTAGACATCATTTTATATTCAACTCGCAGATCTCAGATCTATTTTAACTAACTCTTAGATCTATTTTCCTAATCAAATTCACATTTCTGAAAATTAAATTTTGCTACTGTTGTGCTTTCTATAGATTTCTAGTGGGCTTCTCACTAGACTGTACATGACATAAACGTGTTAGAGTAACTCATATACCATATGTGCTAACTGTACTTTGCCCTGTGTCTTTCCCCCAGGATATCCAGCTGGCAGATTCCTTGCCTTTCAAGGCCTGGCTCAAGTCTCACCTTCTCAGTAAGACCGTTCTCTTCAACACCGTCACTACCAAAGAATATTAATCTCCTCATCATGCTTTACCATTTTTTCTTTAACTTCTAACATACTACATAATTTACTTACTTCCATATTTATTATTTATCATCTGTCTCCCTTAGCTAGATTTGCATTTTATTTTGTGATCTATCCAGGCATTGCAAAAGTGCATAACTGGTGCTTAATAAATATTGATTAAATGAATGATAAATGATTCTTTTTCAAAGATGAGTCTACAATTAATATATGAAATAAAGCTATTTTAAAAAAACGTATTCTCCCTTCCTAATTTATTCCGGACTTTCCCTGAAACTCATATCATCTTTCACTATGTACGTCCTGGCACACTAATGGATCAACACACTTTTATCTCAACTGCGTATCTGTACAGCATGCCCCAGCCATCACAGCTGGTTTCCTTATCTAGTAACTTCTCTTTCATTAGGCTTGAAGGTTAGAGCCCAAACTAACAGAGGCCTTCACTTTTACATGATTATATGTAAAGTCACATACATTTGCTTTTTAAACACTTGACTAAAAGAACAAGAGCAACCACAACAAAAAACCCTTCAGAATAAATCATAATGGTTTTTACGTGTCCTCTTAGAGAGCATCTAATGGAGCCTATATTAGCCAGCTGAAGCTGCCCTAACAGAATACCATAGATGGATGTCCTAAAACAACAGAACATTATTCCTTACAGTTCGGGAGGCTGGCAGTCCGAGATCAGGGTGTCTGCACTAACGCTATCTTGAGGGCCCCACCCTCATGACTTTATCACCTCCCAAAGGCCTCACCTCCTAACACCATCACATTGAGGGTTAGGGCTTCAACAGGTGAATTTTGAGAGGTCACCAACATTCATCCATAATATAGTCTAAAAACACTTCTGGTAACTTCATTAGCTTATTTTGAGTTTTCTATATTACTTTATAAATATTTAAGCAACATATAATAACAGTGAGGTTCATTAGAGAGTCAGAGTAATTAAGATAAAGTCTGAAATCTGTGCCTGAAATTGCTGATTTTGCGGTTTTGCTTTTCTTTTTTTCTTTTTTTTTTTTTAAGATTTTATTTATTTATTTGAGAGAGAGAATGAGATAGAGAGCATGAGAGGGGGGAGGGTCAGAGAGAGGCAGACCCCCTGCTGAGCAGGGAGCCCGACGTGGGACTCGATCCAGGGACTCCAGGATCATGACCTGAGCCGAAGGCAGTCACTTAACCAACTGAGCCACCCAGGCGCCCGCGGTTTTGCTTTTCAGTAGGAAAATTGGACACAAATCTTGGGTCACCAGTTTAACTTAGTCGTGTATCCTGTACTCCTGCTTTGTACTTAAAACCACATCTCAAATCCTCCAGTTAACACTCCCATTGTCTTTCCAGATGCTCAAGCATGGCCATGAATAATTAATTCTCCCACTTTAACCTCCATAGGATCTCCACCTGCAAGCCCTCCACTTCACTACTGGGACCCAGAACAATAAGGCTTTCACAGACCCCTAAACTGAAGAAAGCTTCCACGGGTCATCCAGGTAGGTTAGCAGACAGCCTTGTGGCTGACCCATGATAGATCCTAAACATGTATCTGAATGAATTAAATAATCATTTCCACCATGTCTGTGCAAACTCTCTCTCAACATTTTAGTTAGGGATGGTTGAGGAACTTGATTCTGGTCATAAGAGAGAACAGAAGTCTGCTGGAAAAAGCCTTGGCTGTTTGGTTTTGCTGACATAGAGACAAGGCTGGCAAAGCTCGTCCACCTTCTCTCTGCCCTGAAAAGAGAAGTGATGCGTGAAAGTGACCAGGAAGCAATGAGATGAAGGGAAGCTACAGGTATCGCAAAGATTCTGGGTTTCCTGTTGTCCAGCTCCTGGAGCAACAGTGGCCATCACATCCTCTAGTTGGCTTTTGGGGGCTGCTCTTAGGAACAAAGCACTCTTAACAGAGACAGTTCTTTATTCAGATCTAAAACACTGTAAGAAACAAGCTGGTGCAATTTAAAACCTTCTTAGTAAACAACATTACAAATAAATACATAAAAAATAATTCCAAAAATATTCTGAGATCATTGCTACGAAAAAGCTTATAATCAGACATAAGGGGGAATATGGAAGTTGTAATGGACACAACAGGTACCTACTTTTCACATCTATGTTATATCGAAGAGACTTATCACTTGTTAGCAAAGCAAGACAGAGGTTTACCACACAGTTAATACCCATATTAATCATTAATTACCAGCAGCGACCAACTCTGTATAAAGACTTTCCCTGCTTGCCTAAATGAGAATGCCCATCCTGATCCTTTTATGGCCCTCACTTTTTTTGGAGCAGATATTTGAAGAAACAGTTAACCTTAAAGAAGTGTGAAAGCCTAGGGCTATGTTCTGAGTTATGGCCAAAGTGTCATGGCTGCAAGATCGTTACAAGGGCTGTGATTCATGTGAAGTTGTTTTATTAGAGAAATTATAGGTTCTTCTTCCTATAACTGGAACGCTTGAGCCCTCCATCAAAGCAACTTTCCAAAACTAAGATTAAAAACTGGAATCAAAGTCAGAACAACAAGTTGACACCATTTTATATTGCAATTCCAAACAGGAAGTAAGCCATTAAAATAGTGATTGATGATAGCAGGTCTGTTCTTTTTGGCTTAGGGGCAAATACAGGTTTCAAGTGTCTGAATTATACATTTTCTATGATGTGTCTTCCCTAAGACTGATGCTATGGTCTACATAAGGATATAAACAAGCATGTGAGTGAACTATACAGGGAGATTTTCAGTGTTAGCCCAAACCATTTTGATTGTTGAATATACTAGTAGCTAAGTTGGAAAGGGGAAAATTTCTGCTTCCTTGGGAACCGTTTTCCTTTGATAATAATTCAAGCCAGCATCTTCAAATCTAAATGACTTACAAGTACATACATGAGGGAAAGGCAACCTTGATAAAATAAAATAAACACTGGCCTTGAAGGATCCGGGAGTAAATTGTTACCATTGTTCCTGGCTCTTTGGTATTTAACATCTCTGAACCTATTTGCTTTTCCAGAAGACAGGAAAGCTCAGTGGAGTAGAATTTAAGCTTTAGAATCAGACATTCCTGCTCCTTCACTTAGGAGCTCTATGTCAGTTTCAATTCCAGTTAATCTTCTGGCTCATCTGTGAAATGGGGATAATAATACTCATCATAGTGTCACCATGATGACTGACTCTGTAATGCATGTAGTAAGTGGAAAGGGCCCAGAAGAGTGGTTGAAATGAAAACATGATGCTGTTATAGTGTGTTAGTCTAGTATCATATATTATACTATATTGAAGTATATTTGTTTCTTTTTTTTTAAATTTTTTTTAGATTTTATTTATTTATTTGAGAGAGAGAATGAGAGAGAGAGAGAGAGCGCACATGAGAGGGGGGAGGGTCAGAGGGAGGAGCAGACTCCCTGCCGAGCAGGGAGCCCGATGCGGGACTCGATCCAGGGACTCCAGGATCATGACCTGAGCCGAAGGCAGTCACTTAACCAACTGAGCCACCCAGGTGCCTGAAGTATATTTGTTTCTTAAAACTGTAATGGAGTGTAACTATACTGTACTATCATTATAGTATTATAATGCAGGATAGGATGTCACTGTTCAATTGAACTGTAAGGTCTCAAGTGGGAATGCAAGCAACTCTTTAGTCCTTCCATCACACGTTTATTTTTATCATCGGCATGGAGACATGGTAGTGTGCCCTAAGAGAAATTTCAGAAATATCTTTCAGAACCAGTCACTGTTTTCTAGGTGAGTAATGTTCTGTCAGCAGCAAGAGCGAAGAAGCGTGATAAGTGGTGTGGCTCATTACTGAAGGAGAAGATCAGAGAAGATGTTGATTAGGTGAGATGTGGTGGATGAAATTCCCACCACCCAGTAGATCAGAAGGAAATGCCATGCAGAGGTCTGTAGGTCAGAGGATGTGGTCTAGAAAGGATAAGTAGGTTGACTGTGACAGATGGTTCTAGAAGAGAACAGGGGGCAAAACTAGAAAATGTAGGCTGAGATAAGAGTGTCGAAGCTCATAAATCTTGCCATTGAAAATTCATATTCTGTGAGCTTTTCCTGGTTTAATCATAGAAGAATTTAAGAGCAAACATCACTGCAGTACCAGTGTGTAATAGAAAGAACACAGACTCCCGAGTCAGGCAGATTTGATTGAAAACCTAGTGCTACTTCCTATTAGTTATGTGGTTTTAGACAAATAATTCCAATCTTAGCCACACACACACAAAACAGGAGTATATGCACTACATGGAATTATAACCAGGATTAAATGGATTAGCAGATATCAATCCACACTAGTTCCAATTTATTCCACCTAGCAGGATTATACATCTTTCACTTGCAGTGCAGATCTAATGTCTGGACTGAGACATAAACAATAACTTTTTAAACGATGAATTTAGAAACTTTTATTCGGGTTTAAAATGTCAAATATCTATTAGCACTGGAGCTAGAAAATGTGTAATGGAGTGATTACATGCCGAAAGTGTCCCTTACTGGATTTCTGCAGGGCTGAATTAATTAGTAATTGAGCACTGGTGTTCCACAGTAGACCAAAATCCCTTAAAAATATCATTGAGCCATCAACTCTGCTTGTGTGATTAGTCAAAAGTGGGGGCGGCTGGGGATACGAGGCCACTGAACGATAGGTGACCTCACTAAGGGGTCACTTTCTGAAAGAGGTTTGTGTGAAAGTAGTTGTCCCCATGTTTAGTAGTTTGATAGCAACACTATCTTGCATTCACTTCAGCCGAGCAAATGATGAACTTGAACCTGTCAAGATAATGAAGCGATGGAAGAAAATCAACCCATCAATGCTAATTTCTTATCAAGTCCTCTAGTCAGGTAATAGTTTATTAGTAAAATCTTTCAAAGCGGGGAATCTTTTTTTAAAACTATAGCCACATGTATATATATATATTTTTAATTATGTAAAACATCTAACAGTGAAAACAGACAGTGGACCAGGCTTGTAAGGCATGGAGTTTAAGTGGTGGAGAGAGATGCTTGACTATGGAGTGGGACTGTATACACTTGGTGCTATGAAGAAGGGTTCAGGAAGAGTACAGGACTGTGTGATGCCAGTCAGGTCTTTGAAGTATGAAATCAATTTCAGAAACAGTGGTTTGGCATCATATACATTGACTATAGTTAGCATCCACCAGAAATAAAGTTAAAACAGAGACAACAGGTACATCACTTGGGCTGGCCAGGGTCAGCAAGCCCCAGAGTTTCATATCCTTTCAGAAACTTGCTTCACTGGCTGGCACAAACTAAGATTCACTCAAGCAATGATTTCTGAAGTAACAGGAGTGGAGCCAAAAGTGTAAACAATGCAGTAAGTTTAAGTGTTACCCCAGCAAACCTTTGAAGGGGGGGGGGTTAAAAAATGTTACTTAAATCCTTAGGCCAAAAACTATCTACTCTTTATTTAAATTTGTCAACTTAGCAGAAGAATAAAATGTTGGCATTCTACCTGTTGAGAAAAGAGAGAGACAGAGAGAGAGAGAGAGAAAGAGATGGTGAGTGAGACAGAGAGACAGAGGGAGACCAAGGAGGGAAGGGGGCAGAGACTGGGAGGCCGCAGTAGAAACACACACATTTGTTTTTGTGCATCTCTGCCATGGCCACAAAAAGAGTCTCATGAGACTACCTTGCTGATTCCAGGAAAGGACTGAGAACTTGGCACGGGGCTGAAACACCCCAGAGGAACTCTGCATAATCAGCTGACTCATACCTAAGTGACAGAGGCACAGCAGAGCCCAGTCAAGATCAGCAGATCGCCCAGGCACACCTGGCATGTCTTCTGAGCATCAGCTGCCGTGGAGATATGTGATAATATGGGACTGTTGTAAGCAATGAAATTTAGGGAGGGTTTGTTAAATGGCATTTTATGGCAATAGCTAAAAGACTCATAGGTAGATAACCAATAATTTGAGATTAATTAAAACTTTGGGTGCATCTCTATGTTGCATGAGATAAATGCACAAATACAATGCATTTATTTAATATGAAAATTTAGATGAATATATATTAACAGTTGAGAAATAAATATTATATATGATATATTTAAAACATCCAATACAATATATAAAAGTAGCAAAATATTTCAAAATAACAAGATAATTTGATTTTAACATCCCCCAAAAGCATATATGTATAAAAGACACAAATGATGAAAATATTAAATGTGTTCACCACAAATAAAGATAATTCAAAATAGAGCTCCTTGACCAGTATCACTCTGTCACTTTAAAAAAAATGTGGCTTACAAAAAAGCACAAAAATTTCAAATTTTTTTCGTTTGGATTAAACCCTTTTATTTGCTATGAGATACCTACATGGTATCCTTGAACATAATTTGTTAAACCTCCATTCCTGGAGATATTCAATAATTTATATAGATGCATGATAATTTTACATTTGGTGATATACTGAACAATTTTCTTCTAGCACAGATGCTTTATTATTAAACTCTGCATTGTGGTTCATAAGGTTTCCGGGTAAAATACATCACAATCAATGACCCGTCTAGATTGTCCGGTATACCTTCTAGTTCTGACAGTCTAAAACCTATTCAACTACTTCAGATGTCTTTTTTTTATTTATTTAGATTGACCATGAAGGATGAATTTCATTGTTCCATGGAGAAGGCATCCACCTACTTTATTCTACAAGTCAGAAGGGATGGACAGGAAGGGGTTTTGAGACACTGAGTTAACTCTAACAAAATGTATATCTTTTTTTTTTTTAAAGATTTTGTTTATTTATTTGACAGAGAGATAGACAGAAGAGCACAAGCAGAGGGAACGGCAGAGGGAGAGGGAGAAGCAGGCTCTGCACTGAGCAGGGAACCCGATGCGGGACTCGATCCCAGGACCCTGAGATCATGACCTGAGCCGAAGGCAAACACTTAACCATCTGAGCCACCCAGGCGCCCCCAAAATGCATGTCTTTATTTGCCTCTATTATCAATTTGGATTATCTGATGATAATGCATATAATAAAAAAGCCATCGATTTTCAAACATTGGCCCAAGGAGGTCTTATTTTTAAGACCAAACTGTCATCTATACAAACTGGTGTAAAAGCCCCCAAAGAAATATTAAATAAGTTATATTCAAGCAGGCATTGTCGAAATGATTAGTGACATGTACATTTTTAAGATCCTTGCTTCTTTATTAAAACAAAAAGCCTACTTAATTGAGAGGTGAGAATTTTTGCAAATCCATCAATAAATAACATTTTTACTTGTTCATTCCCTCTTGGAATCTAAATGCTGGTCTCAGAGTACCTGGGCAACCCTTGACACTTTCCAGATCGCAAGATCCATGAAAAGGCACGCTGTGATCATCTAGGGGCTGCCATAGGCAAACGCAGGTTCTTACATGTCTGCATTGTAGTCTTCCCTCTTTTGATCATGCGTGGAATCTCAATTTGGCTCTGGGAAGTGTCCTCCGTTTTATGCAGCCTTACAGACCCAATGAACATATATGGTCAACGGCCATCCGATTCTTCTCCAAGGAATCTGAATCTCATGGCAGGACGGGAAGGGAGTGAGAGTTGACTGATTCATAGCAGTGCCCCACTAAGGCTGCCCATCAGTTCTGGCTGACCTGGTTCTGATTCTTCCAGTTATTCAAGTTTGTCTTCAATTTGATGAGCTACAGAAGCTGACATCTGTCTGCCTCTGGAAACTTAATTACAATGTCTACTCCATTTCTTATTAAACTCTAGCCATCTCAGTCTTCAGTAGAAGACTGAGCCTCAGGGTCTTTGCACATGCTGCTCCTTCCCGGGAGCAATGCCTGCTGTTCCGGCTATCACTGGGTCCTCCTCAGCCTTTGCATCCTAGTTCAAACATTACTTATTCAGAGAAGCTTCTTCTCATTATACCAACTACAGCAATACGCTCACCCGGACACCATCACTGTTATTCTCTGTGACTGGATCAGCACATTATTGCCCTCAGACTAAATCAAGCCCACCACCTGATTTTTTCTTAAAATAAATTTTTTTGGAATGCAACTATACCCATTGTCTATGGCTGCTTTCAACCTAAAATGGCAAAGTTGAGCAACTGTAACAGTGACAGTACATCTTGCAGTGCCTAACGTATTTTCCTTCTGGCCTTCTAAAGAAAAAAAATTTGCTGACCCCCGCTTTAAAATGTTATTCTGTTTATTTCCTTATACAACTTACCATCATCTTCAATCATCCTGTTCATAGTTTAGTTGATAAGTATCTGTCTCTACCCAGCACTGAGGAGTTATGGAATTAGGTTACTTGCCTGCTTTTAATCAGTTATGCATCCCTAATGCCAAATCCAATGCCTGTTGAGAGTGGAACTCAACAGGTATTTGTGGAATCGGTGGCTAAATAAATGAGTGTGTCTCATCATCATGTGCTCAATGAGTATTGGCAACACCATCTCTAGGATTCAGTATGCACCACAGTGAAATGTCCTCACTTTCCTTGCTCAGGCAGACGCCCTCGTGCAATGCCTGTCTTATTTTGCAGCCATATTCTACGTATCAGGAACAAATTCACCCCAGGTAGTTACTGGAGTGGGAGCGGGCATCCAGCTCAACAGCAGCCAGTAGGCAGACCAGCCAGAATTCTCGGATCGTAGGCATAAAGATTAACTAGATCACAGGACCCATGAATTTGAGAATTTGAAGTTGGAAATGTGGCTCAGGAGTTGCACTTGTCTCTGTTGAGAGATGCCTGAATGAGACTGAATTTTGTGGTCTTGATGCATTCTTGCATCAAACCCACTTTTTATTTAAGCTAGTTTGAGTGTGTATCTGTTACATACATTCGAAGCAAAAAATTAAAACACAACCAAGTTATACTGAGCAAGACTACACATAAATAAATAAACAGGCTAAATAAGCAAACCAGCTGCACTCTCATGGAAAAACAGAACATGTGCCTTAGGAATGAACAGAGGCATAGCTTGATGACAGAAGCTGCAAGAGAGAGTACCTGAGTACCCGCACACCTCAACACGTCTTAATGAAGAACAGACTGTCTTTCTGAAGTAATTGGTACTAACCAACGACTCAAGGTGCAATGCCATGCCATTAAAGTGACTGATGATAGGAAAGTCTGAGCATGCGTATAGTAGCGTTTTTGTTTTATCACTTTAGAAATAAAATGATCTAACCATCTCATTTCTTTTAAATAAAGAAGTACAAAGAAGTGTGGTTTCATTACTTTTTTTTTTTTTTTCCTTTCTGGGAGTTGCCTTTACTACAGTTAATGTCGAAGATTAAATGAGTATGGCAATAAAATAAAATTCACTTAATAAAAATGTATTAATTAAGCACCCAATTTGTGCTCCATTTTTTTCTTGTCTATAGAGATTTACCAACTAATAAAACTGTCAAAAATATATGTGATCATGGGTGTGAAATTGGGTCATGTACAACTCATAGGAACATTAAAAGACATTTAGATATTTTGGGGAAAATAAGAAACTTAAAATCAACACTAGTTTGAGCAAATTGTGATTTGCCCCTCATCATGAATGCTACATAGTCTAGAAAACAATTAGTAGAAGAAAACTTGTTGTGTAGCATTCAAACTTCCACTAAAAATAAGCCCAAGCAAAATTTTATTCTATTTCTCACTTTCTATTACTGTAAGAAAATATCTTCTGAATATTTTATATATTATCCTACAAGAGAGAACAGGATTTTGTCCCTATTGCACTAACAATGCTTTCTATTTTTTGTTTTGTCATCCAATTTGCTTTTATTTCAGATTTTTTCCTCATATCAAATATCTCATGTGTCTGGTTTTTTCTAGTTCTTTTAGTCTTTTCCCTATCTCTTGTATAATCCTGTTGACTATTTTACCAATTTTATTTGTTTTCTTTTATTTATATACTCTTCAAATCTGCTTTGATCTACTTCTTTTTCATCTTTCATGTAATCTTTCCTTTTTTTCCAAATTAATTTCCCCAAATTAATTAATTTAACTTTATTTTTTAAAAAGATTTTGTTCATTTATTCAACAGAGAGAGCGAGAGAGTACAAACAGGAGGAGCAGTAGAGGGAGAGGGAGAAGCAGGCCTCCCGCTGAGCAGAGAGCCCGATGCGGGGCTTGATCCCAGAACCCTGAGATCATAACCTGAGCCGAAGGCAGATGTTCAACCATCTGAGCCACCCAGGCGCCCCTAATTTTATACTGTTTAAACACACTCCCCTCAGACTTATTACGCTGAAACAGTACTCATATATTCTATTCAGATACAGTCTTTCAAAGAAAAGTAATTTCTACGTACTAAATTATAATCATTTATAACAGTAAAAACATAACAACAAAGTATTTCTAAATCTATAACACAACCTTGAGGTGGATCCAGTGGCTTAAAAACTAGATCATGAATCAAGTTCAAATAATAGTCATCATAGAGCAGAACTACATTTTGTGGTCTACATGCGAAACCAATCTAATTTTTTTTCTTTCTTTTTCTTATTATGTTATGTTAATCACCATACATTACATCATTAGTTTTTGATGTAGTGTTCCATGATTCATTATTTGCATATAACACCCAGTGCTCCATGCAAAACGTGCCCTCTTTAATACCCATCACCAGGCTAACCCATCCTCCCGCCCCCCTCCCCTCTAGAACCCTCAGTTTGTTTTTCAGAGTCCATTGTCTCTCATGGTTCATCTCCCCCTCCAATTTCCCCCCCTTTATTCCTCCCCTAAATCCATCTAATTTTAACCTGTGATCACCCATCATGGACGGCAATGCTGATTTGGATAAATCTGATATACATCTACATCAAGTCAGTGAAAAGAGGTATCCAAATGGACTATCTGCACAAACTCCTTGAATGTGTCTAGGAGACCAGGGGCACAGGCAGAGCGTGGGTGGTGGGTCAGGGAAAGCTTCCTGAAGGACATGACTTATGACTTAGGAGTCCTGACTTTGGAGTTAGCATGATGGAGAAAGAGAGTAAACACTAAGTGGGAAAAAACAGGGTTGTGAGACTATGGTAGATTTCATGAAATGAAATTAGTTCAGTGAAGCTGGAGAATGTGGTCTCCATCTGGGAGTGGCAAGAATTCCAGGACTCAGATTATGAAAATTCCCCTGGGCCACAGAATGGGTCCTCTCCTGCAGGAGGAGAGGATCCAGTGAAGTGTTTTCAACAGTGAAGAATTATGTTTTAAAAGAGTAGTGGATCAATAGCCAAACTGTGGGAGGAGCCGAGATGTCCTTCAGCAGATGAATGGATAAAGAAGATGTAGTTTATATATATGATGGAATACCTACTATTTGCATCAACATGGACGGAACCGGAGGTTATTATGCTAAGTGAAGTAAGTCAAGCAGAGAAGGACAATCATCATATGGTTTCACTCATATGTGGAACATAAAGAATAGTGCAGAGGACCACAGGGGAAGGGAGGGAAAACTGAATGGAAAGGAATCAGAGAGGGAGACAAACCATGAGAGACTCTGGACTCCGGGAAACAAACTGAGGGTTTCAGAGGGGTGGGGGGTGAAGGGATGGGGTAACCGGGTGATGGATATTAAGGAGGGCACATGCTGTGATGAGCACTGGGTGTTACATGCAACTAATGAATCATTGAACACTATATCAAAAACTAATGATGTTGGCTAATTGAACATAAAAAAAAAAATGAAATAAATGCACCCAAGAAATCACCAATTATTACCTATATCTGAGTATTAAATATATGGATAATTTTGAGAATGCTTTTCTCTCTAGCCTGCTGTATTTTCTGTAATGAGTGTATCTATACTTACAATGGAAATTTAATTTTTCAATAAAAATATTTGATAGACTACTATTCAGTAATAATAAAAAAAGAGTAGTGGAGAAAGACTTCAGTTTCTAGATAGAAGCCTGATAGATTGGTACCAAGATAGGAGCCAAGGAGGAGTGGGGGTGGGGGGGTTTCTGAACAGAGCAGGGTGCAGGTTGGGAGGGGCAAGCCAAAGGGAAGGCTCTCTGCAGGGCTTGCAAGTGTTTGGATGTGCAGGATGAGGAATGCTAAGACTACTTGGTGGTCCCCAGGAGTCTGCATTTCTGCCTGCTTACTCACTTTCTTTTTCTGTTTATTTCAATATTCTGAAAGTGTTTATTTCCTCAGGTACATGTATTGTACTTGTTTGATTAATTATCATGACAAGGATTGCTTTGGACCTTTTCCCAATCTTCTACTTGCCCTTTCTAATGAGGATCTACTGCTTATGTTTTTATTTTATTTTATAACTATAATAATCCTCTCTATGCATTCTCATCGCCAAACCTGAATATGTTGCCAATCTACTTGAAATATATGCCTTGGGAATAAAGTGCAGAGAAAAAAAAAAGAACAGTAGGAACTGGATGGCACTCGGGTAGTCATTGGCAAATACGACAGAGATGAAATCACATTTAAACAGTATGTCTCCATCATTTTAACCCATGTTCAAGGCTTTCCCCACCTCTCAAGAAAGTCAGGCTGAATTTAACCTAATATGTAGCAGGAGGGCCAGGCCAAACTAGCTTCACACAGTAGGTGGGAGTAACTTCTGAGGGATGCAGGCGTTTGTTTTCCTACTTCTACACGGGGAAGGTTGTGGACTGGGAAACGGAGGCAGATTAAAATGTTTAACATCTTTGGCTGTATACTTGTGAGGTGGTTTGCCAATGGTTTGGTTTTCCTGTCTGTGCAAGTCTCTCCCTAGATATATATAGATATAGATATAGATATAGATATAGATATAGATATATAGATATATAGATATATGTATTTCCCATAAGGCTACATTTATCACTAAGTTAATTTACTTTTAGAAACCAGATTGTCTATAAGTTTCTCAATTTATTCCAAATGCCCATCTACTTTCTTATTTGCTACATTGCCTTGAGGATCTCTTTTTCTGTAACCATAACCAACTGCATCTAAATGACTTCCTGCACTCATCGTGTTTTAAAAGAATACTTAAAACATATAGGACTATATCTATAACATTAAAAAGTCCCATTAGTTTGCTCTTCAATTTAATTAATGGTGGGAATAGCACGTATGGTTCTCTATTACCTCTTTTACATTTAGTGAATTTCCCTCGGGAAAAAATAAGAGCACTGCTAACATGAATTTATTATTTTTTATTACACTACCTATTGCCAATGCCTTAAATGACAATTTAGATGTACTTCAAAATACACAGAATGTAAAATATTTTGAAAACATAAATTTTCTCCCATCATGCTATGGAGCGAACAGAATTATTTCCTATTACAATTTGGAAAAGAATCTTTATTGTAGGTCCTGAAATAGGAAATATAGTTCATGATCCTACTATCTAATAAAGATCACAGTTGGCTGACTGTATAACATCTTGATTATTAGTTCTTGGCAAATTTCTCTCTAGGTTACTATTCTAAGGTTGTAAATGTCTACATCTTGAGTATTGTAGCACTGGACAGAGATTTTGCCTGAAGTTTTTCTGGAATCAGCAAAACATCAATGCTTAAAACTGACTTGGAGAGCCACAAGATTTTAGAAGATCTCTACTACCTCAAGACTTAATTGGTGTTGTTAGCAGTCAAAGAGTTTAATGATGACCTGTTTATAAGACATTTTGTTAGGTAATACATAAATGTATAGAAACCAGTGACTTATATTCTTAGCCATATTTATTCTGTGAATCTAGACCCAAATATCTCACTCTCTCAGGAAAATCTCCACATGTTTCTCTTGCCTATATGACAAAGCTCAATTTCCAATTCTGAACTCACTAATATACTACTTAAAACATAACTTGTGGGGCACCTGAGTGGCTCAGTTGGTTGAGCATCTGACTCTTGATTTTGGCTCAGGTCATGATCTCAGGGTCCTGAGACTGTGCCACGCATTGAACTCCGCACTCAGCGTGAAGTCTGCTTGGGATTCTCTTTCGCCCTCTCCCTCTGCCCCTCTCCCTGCTCATGCTCTCTCTCTCTCTCTCAAATAAATAAATATTTAAAAAAACAAAAAAACCCTTAACTAATGGCATCAAGATTCTAAGTTGTCATTCCATTGGAATGATACTTATCTTCTTTGGAAAGAGATAATTTATTTGGGGGAAATAGCATATACACACATAAAAAAAACCTATTAGTCATAAAATGTAAATTTCAGTACAAGAAAACAATACTCAACTGTTTCTGGGGGTATGGTATGCATATCCCCTATGGTCTGTGAGAAGATGTTCGGTGGAGCACTGTGTGATGTGTCATTTTATTTCAGTGGCTATGCTTTCACTAAGAATGTATACTATGTCTAGGAAGGCAGAAATATCAAAATTAAAGATATTTTTATATTACTGATCCCCTCATTCTCTATTCCAGCTCCACGAGTAACATATCTTTGTGGATTTCAGACCCAAGTGGGTTTTTGTTGTTGTTGCCATATTCGAATCTACACTCCCCTTGGTAGCCCCAGTGCCGCTCCCACATGTTATCACTTCATCTCCTTGGTGTCACGGAGTCCCACAGCCTTGGCCTCCAATTCAGGCTCTCTCATCCAGCTTCATGCTGCATTTATTCTCAAATTTCAGGACATTTCATGCTTCAAAACCTTCAATGGATTCCCATTGAAATGATGAAAAAAATGATTCATTTGGTGTTTATGTAGGTCCATCATTTGGAACCAGCTTTTTAGTTTCCCCCATAACATCAAATCGTATAATTTTGCCACACTGGCCTCCACTCTTCTTCCTGAATATTTGGGACCGCCTTGCTTTGGTTCACCTTACTCCTTCACCCTCAAAATGCCATCTTCTCTTTCCATTTATTGAAATCTGATTTAATCATCACACTCCAGTTTAGACATCATCTTCTGTGAATGTTTGCAAAATCTCTCCTCTCGCATTCTCCAGTACTGTTTATCACTTTACAAGAATATTTTCCTCTGTGTGTTATATTTTGCTGATACATGGCTACCTCCTCAACTACATTATATTTTTAGGCAAGGACCATACATTATTCTTACTTATATTTCCCATAATTCTCACTAAATATTGGATGAATATATGAATAAATGAATGAATAAATAAAAGACTGCATTGCTATTGACAATAATGAAGGGCATACAAATACCTGAGAACTGAGAAAACCCTGAGCCAGTTTATAGTTTTGAAAATTGTATGACACAGTCATTTAGAAAATAGTCAAACTATAGATTAAGTTGATAATAAATTCTAGACTACATTGATAATAATAAAATTGTGGTAGAAACAGATTTATGAAATACTCTGAAATATCCTAACTCTCGTAAGTATGCAAATTCCTAATTTCTATAATTAGAAAGTAGTTGCTTTGTAGAATTAATAGAGATGAATAGACATAATTCTAAAACATTTCTTTATGTTTTTCTTGCAGAACTCGATCGATGTTAAAGTGCTTTTGCTCACCAAGCTAGGGTGTTTCATAAAGGCAAAATAAATAGTTTCTTCTACACCACATTTTATCTGAGTTAGGGTTAGGATATCCCATTCTCTTAAAATCAATGAATGTTTATTGACTATCTGCTAAGGCTAAGGCACTGTGCCAGGCAGAATAATCTGGTAGCAAACAAGACAGAGTCCCTGCTCTATCCTGGCCTTGGGGAATACAGATGCAGCAGCAGACTCTTCATATCCAGACTTATAAATGCTGTAATAAGGACTAATGTTCAGGGAGTTAGGACAGAATTTCTGGAGGAAGTGAATTTTAAGATAGCTAAACGATTAAGAGTTAATCATATTAATGAACAACAAATAATACTCCAGAGAAGAAACTGTTTTTAAGGGGGCCTGAGGTTGAGACAGAAAGCAAAATACTGTGGACAAACAGAAGGTCATTAGTCCCATGTAGATGGATAGGAATGAGTAAAAAGGAAATTCTGAGCCAGCTTGCTCAGAGTTTGCACGCCTTGTGAGTAACTATTGCAGACACCATCCTGAAGACATGGACCAGTGGTGCACATGTAAATTCACTGGAAGGGTACTGTGGCTGTGGGTGGCAGGAGGAGCCGTGGAAAGATTAGAAGCAGGTGCTATAAAGGGGACACAGAACCTGTTTGGCATATGATGTTGACCTGAAATAGTGACAGGGGTGGGGCAGATAGAAAGCTGTTAATAGAGTTGAGAGACAGTGAAGGGTTCAGATTCAAGCAGATTTTGCTATCAATTTTCATATTAAGGGTAGAAGGAAGAAAGTGGGTCAAATTAGTGTCATCTGGACTTGCAGGAGAATTTGGGTGAGGAAGGGAACCTTCACTGTTTTAGTCCACTAATGTTTGGGGCTATTTGTTATTGCAGGATGGCAAAGACCTTTCTAACTGATACAAACCATGAAGAATAATATATAATCTCCCCCCACAGCCCTTAACCAATAACTGTTATTAAGTAGCTACAGCATGCATTTCTGAAAATCAACAACAATAATAGTGCTACTGAATTTCTAGGTAAGTTTACACAGGGAGGGGAAAGACTTGGGCAGTAGAACACCAAGAAGCAGTTGTACCCCTTCTCCAGCAACATGAGCAATGTGAGATCCTAGAGGGATAGGGGGTAACGGAAAGTGTGTATATAGTCTTTCTGATTTCTGGAGATAGTTCATCAATAAAGGTGCTTCCCATGGTGAATAACCCCCTCCCCCCAAAAAAAGCCCAGCTGAGTTTCTAGTTACATATGTATAAGGTATATATAAATAAATGTATGTACAAATAGTATATAAATGAGATATAGGTATACACATATTTGCATTATGGAGGGTATATTTATACATAACGATACAGTTATTACGTGGCTGTGGTTGCCTCAAGGCAGGTGGACAGGCAGAGATGGGCTGTGTAGCCCTTATGGACAGGTCTGAGAGCAGAGCCACTGGCCAGACTTCTGCTCAGCAGCAAAGCCACCAGCACGTTAAGCCTGAGTGAACTTAATGGGATGAAGTGAAGGCTTTCTTTTCTTGCCATCATGACGAGGGTGCACATTTACACCAACACTTTTTCTGCATGCCTATCTTCAATCCAACAAGGCCAGTGAAGCTGCGACTGCATTCCACCCTCTCAGCAACTGGCCTTTCTCTCTCCCGTTCCATTTTCTATCCCAGTCTTGCTCTTATTCTGCACAATGATATGCAACTGCCACCAACCAGAAGTTACAGTCAACCCTGCAACTGTCGCAAGCAGGACCTGGGGGCCATAGGCACTGTCAGGGATAGTAAACCATTTCCTGGGAAGATTTGGTGAAGCTTCCTTCAGAGGAGTCCCCATGTCCCCATGTACTTGGTGTCCATGAGCCAAAAGGATATGCAAAGATGCTTCCACATTTCAAGGCTGGTTTCTTGGTTCGTATTCAACTTAGGTGCTTAGGAACCTAAGTTGAATACTGATGCCCAAGGGCAAAAACCCCATCTCCCTTTTTTTTTTTTTTATCTTTTTTAAAATTTTTTTATTCTTATGTTAATCCCCATACATTACATCATTAGATTTAGATGTAGTGTTCCATGATTCATTGTTTGCGCACAACACCCAGTGCTCCATGCAGAATGTGCCCTCCTCAATACCCATCACCAGGCTAACCCATCCTCCCACCCCCTCCCCTCCAGAACCCTGCTTGTTTTTCAGAGTCCATCGTCTCTCATGGTTCGTCCACCCCTCCGATTTCCCCCGCTTCATTCTTCCCCTCCCGCTACCTTCTTCTTCTTTTTTTTTTTCTTAACATATATGCACTATTTGTTTCAGAGGTACAGATCTGAGATTCAACAGTCTTGCACAATTCACAGCGCTTACCAGAGCACATACCCTCCCCAGTGTCTATCACCCAGTCACCCCATCCCTCCCACCCCACCCCCCACTCCAATAACACTCAGTTTGTTTCCTGCGATTAAGAATTCCTCATATCAGTGAGATCATAGGATACATGTCTTTCTCTGTTTGACTTATTTCACTCAACATAATACCCTCCAGTTCCATCCACGTCGTTGCAAATGGCAAGATCTCATTCCTTTTGATGGCTGCATAATATTCCATTGTATATATATATACCACTTCTTCTTTATCCATTCATCTGTCAATGGACATCTTGGCTCTTTCCACAGTTTGGCTATTGTGGACATTGCTGCTATAAACATCGGGGTGCACGTACCCCTTCGGATCCCTACTTTTGTATCTTTGAAAACCCCATCTCCCTTAGGGAAGGGGGTATGCTTGACCATTATGCCCAGTAAGGTGCAACCCTAGACTTTCTGTTTTTCATGCTTTTATTCCTTTTCTGTTGTTGACCTTGTGCCAGGTTTGTTTACAGACGATGTATTTTGTTTAACTGAATACAAAAAATGGAAAACTCTATACATAAAAAGGAAAACAGAAGAAAAGAAACATGGGGAGAGAGGGCTGAGGTGCAGGTGCTGGGTGAGACAGGGCACAGTCTGGATGGCCGCCTCCCAGGCTCATGGCTCAGCACTGGGGTTGGGGTCTTGATGAGTCCCACAAGACACATATTTTTGCAATTCATAAGTAAAATTGATTTTATTAATAAGGATCTTTCCACATGTCTGGAGCAAATAAGTAATGAATTCCAAGGAAAAAACCCACACACAGTGAAATGGAAAGTATCCCAGGATGACAAAAATATATATAAATATGTACACCTGTAATCACTGCTGCCTCAAAGAACCATTTTTCCTTCTGATCTTTCTTAGATATCCTCTTCTGCTTCCTGATAGGATTCTGGTCCTCATCAGGATGAGGGGTTCTTCCTGCCAAAGCACTGATGTCACTGAAGTGAGTGGAAGACTATTACATGCTCTTTTTTAAAGGATTTTATTTATTTATTTGACAGAGAGAGAGATAGCGACAGCAGGAACACAAGCAGGGGGAGTGGGAGAGGGAGAAGCAAGTTTCTCGCTGAGCAGGAAGCCTGATGCGGAGCTCGACCCCAGGACCCCGGGATCGTGACCTGAGCTGAAGGCAGACGCTTAACCGACTGAGCCACCCAGCCA
Source organism: Mirounga angustirostris (assembly GCF_029215605.1). NCBI lineage: Eukaryota > Metazoa > Chordata > Mammalia > Carnivora > Phocidae > Mirounga > Mirounga angustirostris. Next base: position 135,338,895 of record NW_026991713.1, read on the forward strand.
TCACTATTATGTGATTTAATAAGAAGAATCTGAAAAAACACTGAGGTGAATGTGAATTTGAAGTCGGTTTGTTCTCCATATAAGCTATGATGTTGTCTTAATCCATGTTAGATGATGACAAAGCTAATGTTTGTGGGCTTTTTTGTTTTTTGTTTTTTTTTAGGAAAATAAAGTCAATAAAATTCCTTTTAATTTATAAATGAAGATGTCTTATGGATCCAGCTACAGCCTACGGAGGGAAAACACCGCTCTCCCTGTCCATTTCGAGAGTGGAAGTGGGTTGGCTTGCACGATGCCCACTCTTGATGAGGGCAATGAATCACAACCAGGATATTCCTTGTACTTTACTTCTATGAAACATACATGGGAATCAGCTATTTTTGACTTTCATTTGCAAATAAAATATGACATTTTAACATTGCCAATAATGAATCCTTCTGAAAGCTATAACGTAATCTGAAGGGTCACTGACAACCAGTTTTCTTGTCAAATTCAGTGAAATTAAACTGAAAAAAAATCACTATTTTAAAGGAAAGTAATGAAGAAATGCAGCAGTGTAACAGTGAAATTAAACCGAACTTTACTGTTTTGGGGACATTATTTGCATTGACTGTCTCCTCCTCCTAGATATGTAACTTGCCTCCCTTTCTGTTCTGTGTTCTCCCACTTAGAGAATGGATCCTCATGGTGAATATTTCATAGGAATCTGATTTTTCTTTAGGGTTTGGACTTATTTTTCTTCTGGCTTATTTACAGCTTTCACTGGTGATAAAATATGTTAGGATTGGACATACAGTAGGTAAAGCAGTCTCTCCCAGCTCTTGGCAGCCTGATAAAATGAGTTCAATTTTCCTGCTGGTTTCTTTCTAGAGACAGGCAGCACCAACTCTGTTTTCAACTAGCAGAGGGATAATTGGTACCCAAAGACTGGTCCAGTCATGATGATGCTAAAAAAATTAGAATAAACAATGATAGAAAATCTATTTACTGTGGGGATATGAAATATTAGAACAGAAATCTGGGCAATTTAACATACTGTTCACTGTTAGATAATGAAAAAAAAAAAAACCTAAAAAAATTCTACTCACACAACTAACAGTAATGTATGTTAAAGGCTTGCATGGATTTTTCCTAATATGGCACAATTTCAAAGCGAAGAAGAGAAAAACCCCATATGGTGCTGAAGATGGAGGGGTGAATTCCTAAGTTATCATTTAAAAGATAAGCCATGTGAGGCCCATGGGAGCTTTATCCCCTTTAACCACATATATGTGAGTGGTTATTATAGTGTGGTCTTGTCAAGGGAACTTAGCAACGAGATAAAATAACAGCTGTATATTTTGTAGTGAAGTTTGCTTAGGAAGGCAGTTGCCATGGGAACGCCTGGCAATAGCGATTTGATTTTGTGTTGTATGAAAGTGATGAGTTTACTTTGTCTAGATTAGGTTCCTCCCGCTGGCAACTTCTGGAGGAAAAAAAAGGAAGAAAAAATAGTCTTTTCCAGACATTTGCATATTAAAAAACGATCCACGTCAATTTTGAGTAGACGTGGCACAGACGTTACTGACAAGCTTCTTCATCAATGAATCACATACTTATGCCAAAAAATATACATTGTGTAAATTTACTGTATTTCCAAAGAGCTCTGGCTCTTTGTGCTGTGGCCCCCCCTTATTCAAATGAGTCACATTCAATTATAAGTCCTCAGAAAATTGCCTAAAATAGTTGCAGCTGGGAGATGTAAAAAAAATCTTATGAATGAGCAAAAAATGAAGTGAATTATACTCCACGGGGAAGTCTCTCAATGAAAAATCTGGTCAACAGGCTCTTGGGTTGCGGGGGGTGGGGACGGGAAACAGATGCTGACTGATAAGAATTTGCTTATTTTAACAGGGAGACACCAGTGTATGTGCTGGGGTTCGAATGAATGAGGAATCGGCTGAACTGTTTTCTCTCTGCAGGTGGCTGGGCTTCAGCGAACTGAAATACCCTGATCAAAAGATGAAACGCATTTTACCTCGGAGACTGGCAACACGCATTCCTTTCATTCAGATGTAGGGATTCAAGATGGCCAGGACCTGCAGGTGCCTACAGAATATGAAATTTGTCGCCCAGTCCTAGAAAGTCTGCCAAGGCCACGGCCACAGCCACAGCGTGTCACCAAGGAGTGAACAAGAGGCACATTCACACACCCTTCCAAATGCACCCCTTCCCCACTTGGCTTCACAGCAAGTCTTGGTGAGAAAAACTGTTTTGCAGATGCCTGGACAGAGCTGGATTGGATCTGACATATCGAGAGTTGATCCATCATGTCCTGAGTTTAGGAAAAGATCTCCTCTCCACCAAGACTGAGAATCTTTTTGTTAAAGGGAAACTCAGGGGCGCCTGGGTGGCTCAGTTGGTTAAGCGACTGCCTTCGGCTCAGGTCATGATCCTGGAGTCCCTCATCGGGCTCCCTGCTCAGCAGGGAGTCTGCTTCTCCCTCTGACCCTCCCCCCTCTCATGTGCTCTCTCTCTCTCAGTCTCTCTCTCTCAAATAAATAAATAAAATCTTTAAAAAAAAGAAAAAAAAAGAAAATTAAAAAAAAAGGGAAACTCAGAAAGGTTATGGAAAGACGACAGATGAAGAAGCAGATTTTTGAATGTAAAGTCACTGTAAGATCTAGGACACTTTATTACTGACCTTAATTACTTTAGCAAAATCTAGCTTCCAGGATGTGTCTTTTTTGAAAAGCAACGGGGTATGATTAGTTTTGCTGTCTCAGCTTGGTTTTTCCTTGGAGATTGGAAGAGTGAGCCATACATTTATCTTCCCTTTATCCTTCCTTATTTGTTTCCTGGACTTAGTCAAAAATTTGAAAGCTCCTTGAATTCTTTTGTTGGACGTCGACTCCTTACGTTTTTCAGGGCTTGCTTGGACAATTTAAGGTCATTTTATATGAAACTGCATCCATTTGATCAGGGGTGTTAGCAACTGATGTGGGAAACAAAGGCAGAAGAAAAATTATCAAATTTCCTACTACTTACAGCCCACTGACAAGTCCTTGAAAGAAGCAGAGTGACATTCCTCTAGGAATTTAGCTGCCTCAATGTTCATACTTTGCTAAGGGCAAAAGGCAATCTTAGCCCAACCCCCAGGATCCTGTAAGTCTATTTTAACATATAAAAATTCCTTTGGCAACCTCCTTTATCTCTACCCCCCAAGATACGTGTTGGCAATCATCCCCTCAAGCATATAACCCACTGATATACATCTTTTTATTTTGTTCGTTTGTTTGTTTTTGTTTTTTGGTCTTTCTTTCTCTCTTTTTTTTATTATGTTATGTTAGTCACCATACAGTATATCATTAGTTTTTGATGTAATATTCCATGATTCATTGTTTGCGTATAACACCAATATACATCTGAAGGGTCTCATGACTCAGGTTTTATTAGACAGTAATAAATGAACTTTCCCAACAATAGCTAGCACCCTCAGGATCCTGGAAACCTTGTTTCCAAAAATACCTGGGAGTCATATGCTATCCCTAACCCCCTCCCAACTTGAAAGTATATAATGGGCCATTCCTCATGACCCCAGTATAGCTCTCTCTGCCCACAGGTCCTGTCCCCATGCTTATAAAATCACCTTTTTGCACCAAAGATGTCTCAAGAATTCTTTCTTGGCCATCGGCTTCGAACCCTAACGTCTCTCCTACATCAACAATTACAACAGGTAGTATTTCTTCCACACGCATGTGTGTCTTACACTGGGATTTCTAAGTCCTGCTTCACTGCATGACATAGTGAATGACAGCAAAGTCAGGACTGTTACAATCTCCACTTTATGGAAGAGGAGACTGAGGTAAAGAGGCCGTGTCACTTCCTTAAGATGGATTTATGTTGGAGCTGGAACTTGAGTCAGGCTGCTGGACTCCTGAGCCTAACTACACTGCAAGGTGTCCTCACCTTCCACAGCTCAGAGGACCTTTTGGACCATCCTCCATACCTAAATAATCACCTCCTCCTGCCTCTGAAGAGGACAGCTGTGGGTTATAGCCAAAGAGTTCTGGAGCAAATCACAGCTCACTCTCCAAACCATATTTTTCCATACACTTCTTATTACTTAATTTTGCTATTAATCCGGAAACTACTCAGCTATTTGGAAATGACTTGAAAGTCCCAATGTATTCAAGATATCACAACTTAATTTGACTGTTGTCAACTGCACATGATAGAATGAACACTGGGTGTTATATGCAACTGATGAATCACTAAATTCTACCTCTGAAACTAATAATAGGGTATATGTTAACTAAATTGAATTCAAATAAAAATGCTAAAAAAATTAAATAAAATTGTTCCCATATGAAGTCCTTAAGATACACTTGAAATACACAAAATTAGGGATACATAAAAATGGAATAAAGGACTATAAGAATATAATTATAGAAATTAAAGTCCAACCAGAGTCCTCTTTCTTTCAGAAAATTTATGTATGGATGTAGTAGCAAGCTATTATTTTATCTTTACTTTGGAAGTAAAAAGGAAAAATTGATTTATCTTGGAATAGAAATCACACAAGCTATATAATGAAGGGTGTTCTGCTGATGCTTTGCAAGCCCAGAGTTTTGCCAGGAATTTAGTAACAGAAATTCCTTCTGTGGTAAATCTTCCAAAAAAAGCTCCTGTTTTGAAGATATAACTCAAAATGCACGGCTTAAGGTCAGAAAGGATCAGGATAGATGATTCTGTAATTTTATGATTTTGGAGTTCTACAAATTTATTTCAATATCTGCAAGTATTATAATCTGACATGTTTTTTTTTTTTTTTCCATTTCCTCTTATTTAACAGCTTTTTATCAGGCGCTGGAAAATAATTTGACATTTCCAGAAATACAATATTGCTTCTTAATACTATATTAAAACAAAAAAAAATTAACTGAAATACCAATATAATGAAATATCTACTCCAATTTGAAAATAGACAAATTAAAATTATATAAATGTGAATAAATGTAGAGTATTGGTTTTAGCAACAATGGCTAACATGATTTTAAGGGAAGTTTTCTTTTCTTATTTTGTTGTCTTGGTTTCACTTGTTCTCCTACCCGCCCCCCCCCCCCCACACTTCATGGGGTGTAAAAAAATAAAAGGAAATGCTTCAGATTCAGTAGGATTTCAGAGCCCAAGAGGACAAAGTCAACAGGAGCCAATGCTGAAAATGGCATCCACCTGCAATGGTGCATATGCCTAGGAAACCCGTGTAACTTTTCTGCCCAGAAACACCATTCACAGAAATGTCTTAGCTGTACTAACACAGACGTTGCACCCTGTCTAGGTACGACTAGATTCAACCCAGGATGCTCTATGCCTGAGGTCTAGAAAGAATCCACTTTCTCATATGGTGGAGGTGAGGTGTTCCTATAGATGCTTGAGACACTCAAACAAGGATGTGAGCGTCAAAAACATAACTCACAACTGAGGAAGTCATCCCTGTACAAAGCTCTTTTAGAAATAATGCCAGACTTGCTTCATGCGGGGAGCGGGGGACGCTGCACTCTGGAATGAATTAGAGACAGTTATGAGCATGCATGCTGAGATTTTAGGAAACTCAGAGCTCTAGCACTGCTTGCCAAATCCAGACCAATTCTGACATTTATTATTTCCCAAGTCCCCCCTACATGACTACCTTTCTTCTGTATCCCACAACATAGACGTTTATTGTAAAAGTTCAATCGAAATGTTGCTTTCTGTTGAGACAGAAAGGAATGGAAAGACAGAACTGACTGACTTGTATGGTATGAACTTCAGGGTCACCAAATCCAATATTTATTTAATTTCTTGCAGAATTTTGAGGTTGTACCACAGGTATACTTGAATTTGAAATTAACTTTAGCTCTGAATAAAATATAAACTTGGAGATGTTATGCCCCCCATAAGGATCTACGTTTAATACAAATAAAAATTTGAATATGCTATTAAAAAGGTGTTTTAATTAATCAGACATGTTTTCGTAATTATTAATGTTGTGTTCCATTATAATTATAGTGAGCGACTGTTGGATTATTTGCCTGCTCCCCTCCCCCTGGCCTCTTACTAAGAACTGACCCTTCCACAAATCCACGTGGTCACATGGGTGACTCCCAGCACCCATAATGGTCTTGTTTTTAGGCTACAATCATCTGAAATGGGATCCACCTAACTTAGACCAGGCTACCCACAAGTTCATTTCCAAGGAATCAGAACTGGGACTAAGAGACTTATCTAATTTCTTTACCATAGGCTGGATCCTTACCACGTTTGAAGCTTTTGGCAACCCTGATCTCTATCATGTGAATGAGTGAAACAGAAGAAGACAGCGGCAAAGATGTACGCAAGAAGCAGACCCACAGAGGATATCTTTTGCCAAGACCTTTCATTCCAGATGGGTCTTTGAAATAACTCAAAGCATCTGCTTCTTCTCCAAGTACTTCATTCTGAAAATAAATAAATGTATCTAAAAAATGTGTAAGTGTAACACAAAAGGGTTTTATGACATAAAGAATTATCATAGACTCATGAGTGCAAATTACCAGAATGATCAGTAAGTAAAGCCACATTGTAAATTATCCTCAAAAGAATTCATGTATACCATAATGAATAGCACAACGATGAATGTTCAGGAAAGCAAACTTATAGTCGACGAAAACATCAAAACTAGTGATTCAAAATATGACGTAAGTATACTAAGAGGACAGGAGAAGCTGGAAGAGGCTCATGGGGTTCATGGAGGAAATATTTCCCTCTATTTGCTCAAAGCACGAATAGCTTTAGAATATCCAGTAACACATTTCTGGTGGACTAAGCAACATCTTTATCAAATAATTTTTCCTATCTAAAAGTGACTGTGAATTAGTATTTGATGGTAGGAGAGAGGGAAAGTGTGCACTTGTCATGCGTATCCCCAAGCTATGGGAAATTGCTCACTTTTGCCATCTGATGCACCACTGAAGCCACCATATTTCCCCCCTATTACCTGTGACAGACTATAGCACACCTCTGTTGCTCACAACAGTTTTAAATGCATTCATAGTCCTTTTCATATCTTGCTTCCATGGAGCATGTGAGCTTTTACATGTTGAAGTGTTCACACAAGATATCCTCAAGGAACAAAAATGACAAGACATTCTATCAAGATTCCTGTTAAAGAACTTCCATCAGAATAGTCAATTTTTCAACTTTCATCCAACATGTAACAAATGCCTACCAAACGTAGGTCTAATCTTGCCTGCCTTTTATCAGACAGCTCACACCCAGGGCATCCCCAGACATATGAAATACAAAGTTGAAAATCAAGGTATCTAATCCTATTACTACTTTGGGTTAGTTGCCTTGGACTAGAATAAATTACCTTGCTTTTTAAATTGACCTTTTGATAAACACAAGTTTCCACTGTTTTCAAAAATATTTTTTTTTACCTGTCTGATAAAAGATCTTTATTATATATTCAATTTCTTGTCTGGATAATTTGTAACCTACAAATAATTTTCAATGTAAAGATATTTGTAAGACTAGAACAAAGAATCTCTTTTTTTTTTCCTGAGCCTTTTGGAAATAAGTTGCCAACATGATGTCTCACCACATGTAAACATTTTAGTCTGTAATTCTTACAAACAAGAACATTCTCTTACATAACCAAAATGGAAACGTCAAAATCAAGAAATTAACATTATACATTATCACCATCTAATCTAGGGACTCATTAAAGTTTTGCCAGTTGTTCCAATAATATACTCTGGGAAACCAGAAGATCCAATTCAGATGATGTGCTGCATTAAACTGTCCTGCCTCTTTAGTCTCCTCTAATCTGAATTAGACTTTCCTTGTCTTTCCTGACCTTGAAGGTTTTGAAGATTACAGGACAGTAATTTTCACAAATCTCCTTGAATCACAAGAGTCTCTGATGGAATCCTGAAAGAAATTGTAGAGTTTTTGCCTACTGCTTCTCTTTTTCCTTTTCCTGCTCCTCAAATGAAAAATTATAAAATAATTTTAGGTAAAAATATTTCAGTTTTATCTCAGTTGTCTACTAAATATGAATAAAATTCACAGATATATAATTAAAATTCAATTCGTAAAATGACAATCTGGAAATGAAGACTCCTAAGGAAATATGAAAATCCTAAAAGCATTCAAAACAGGAATACCCAGTGGATTTCCCTGATGACCAAAAAATCTCAGACCTTGGCATAACCTCATTGTCAAAACTGACATGAAACTAAAAGCAATGAGACAAGATAGGCTTCAATTATAACCAGAGATAAATGAAAAAAATTCTTACTCTCATCCCCTTTCAAAATTGTCATGAGACTCAGAACTGCCTAAACTGAGCTTAGAAGAAAAATCTGCTTTTAATTTCTTTGGTTTCAGTTTCTATAACTGGCTGAATTTATTGTGTATACCATTTATAAAAGTTATAGAAATGTATTAAAAATATTACAGCAACTATATGTGCTTCCATATGCAGTCGGGTAGTTTTATAAAATAGTCATTGGGTAAATGAATTACATTTTAAGTACCTGGAAATAGTAAGTTAACATGGAGTTTCTACATAAAAAAAAAATCTCTTCAAAAAGACAAGGATATTTTATAAAAAAAACTGATGCTTGAGATGTGCTTTAGTAGACTGAGTCACTCACACCCATTAGAATGGTTATTATGGAAAACAAAACAAGAAATAAGTGTTACCAAGAACGTAGAGGAGGTAAGATCCTTGCCCTGTTGGCAGGAGTATAAAATGATGTAGCAACTGTGGAAAACAGTACGGTCATTCTCAAAAAATTAAAAATAGCTTTGCTATAGGATTCAGCAATTCTCCCAAACTGTCTTCCAAAGTGGCTACACCATTTTGCATTCCCACCAGTGACAAATGAGAGAGTTCCTGTTGTGCCACGTCCTCACCAGCATTTGGGGTTGCGAGTGGTCTGGATTTCACCATTCTGGAAGGTGTGTAGTCTTACCTCACTATTGTTTTAATTTGCAATTCCCTGATGGCATAAGAGCATCTTTCCGTGTGCTTATTTGCCATCTGTATGTCTTCTTTGGCGAGGTATCTGCTCAGATCTTCTGCCCATTTTTAACCGTTTTGTTTTCTTATTGTTGAGTTTTAAGAGTTGTTTTATATATCGGATAGTGGTCCTTTATCAAATTTTTTTTTGTTTTTGCCAATATTTTCCCCCAATTTGTGGGTTGTCTTCTTACTAGTTTTGTTTTGTTTTTTTTTTTTTTTGGTAACCAAATTTAACGTCTTATGCAAAAGCAGAACTTACTGGGAGGGAGAGGGTTAAAAGCACTAAAATTAAACCGGTATTATGGTACTGTTGATGTCTTTTAAGTATGTGCTTTTGTTTCTTCTATAATATGAGTTACAAATTAAAGTGCATTTCCTTTTTTTTAAAGATTTTATTTGTTTGAGATACATAGAGAAAGAACGAGCACAAGTGCAGGTGAGACACAGAGGAAGAGGGAGAAGCAGACTCCCCACTGAGCAGGGAGTGAGCCCCGATGCGGGGCTCAATCCCAGGACCCCGGGATCATGACCTGAGCTGAAGGCAGATGCTTAACCAGCTGAGTCACCTATGCGCCCCTAAAGTGCATTTCTGAATTTTTTTTTTTTATTCTACATTTATGTGATTAGATTAACCTTGTAAGTGAAAGGTCACAGGAGACTCATTCTGCTATCATTGATATCAACATGCTGGTTGACATGAACTCTTCCTAGGCTCTTGACTATGCCTTTGAGCCCACCCGCCCCTGCTTACCTTTCATTTAGCTGAACGACAAGGGACCAAATGAAAATCTACGGCCTTTATTTTAAACTGGGAGACTAGATCAGCTAAGAGGTCATTTGCGTCATGTATAAAGGTCATGGATTAAAGAAAATTTTCAGTTTAATATGTTTTACTTTACTTTCAATGTACTGACCACAGGAAAGAGAAGAACACTCATTCTCCTGTCTCCACGGAGAGTTATGAATTCCTCCCAATACCCTCCCATGGGTTTGTCTAAATACAGCAATAATAATTAGCTACTCATCTCACCAGTCAATTCAGCGAAACTACTTGCTTTACATTTTTTCTTTCCCTACTATGACTGGAAAACCGCCTGTACTCCTTCAGTTCTTTGAATTAACATAGCGTTACCTTCCCCCAAGAAGTTCACAAACCTGCATTCACTGTTATTTTTTTTTAAAATTTGTTTGTTTTGTTTTGTTTTGATAGCCATGACTATTTGCATGTTTTGTGTTTCGCCAACAAGCCAAACAGTGAACTGGATCATCTCCTTTTTCCAACCCAAGAGTTCGGCCAGCCTATGGAATGCAGTATTTCACTGTAAAGGAATAGTTTTGATCATTTTGTGTTAGATTTGTGGTTGTAGACATAGTATCTGGCATCCACAGGAAAAGAAAATGCGAGTTAAATCAGTCTCCCCGTGGCAGGGTGGGGGAGCGGGGGCCTCTAGGGTTTTGTGGAGGTAGCTAAAGGGACAGAGGCAGCAAGCTGGTCTGTACTTAAGTTTCAGGCTTGTCATGCATTGTTGGAAAACGTTAGGCTTACATTGATAAGAAAAATAATTAAGATAAGGCTTCCTAAAATAGAGATATTTTTGTGTTCTCCTCTGGACTCAGGACAAAACTCCCAGAACCCCTGCTGTATGTAGTTCAGACTAATTTAATCTTCGGTGTTCAGGAGCTGCTTACACAGCCATCCACAGAGCATCGGTTCAAGAGGGAAGACTTGATAGGAGGCAGTTATCCAGGAGCCCAGCTCCCCAGCTCCGGGCAGTTTCCAGAAGCAAGAGGTGCTCCCTTGTTGTCACTGATTTGTAAGGACAGATTCATACGTTTCTGCAAGAAATTGTCCTTATTTCTCTGTTTTTTAGCATGGTGAGTATATATAAGCAAAGAAAATAATGGTATAAAATTCATTGCGGAATTTAAATCACCACACAGCAAAGAAAGTTTTGATCTTTTGCTCAATAAAAAGGAATCTGTAAACTTGAGATCCTGGTAGATAGTGAGAGGTGGTTCTAATAGATATAATACCTTTTAAAGGATATTGAGAAAAAAAATATCCTGAGGTTCCCAATGACCTATTAAGAATCGATCAAAGGAAAAAAATGATTATATTTTTAAAAGTAAATTTCTACCTGAATAATGAAAATAGTAAATATTACATCTCATAGGAGAAACTTTAAAAAAAATAAATATTGCATCAGAATTCTTACCATCTCTAGGATGTTAATGCCTGGCAATTAGTATTACATATAGAAAAAGTGATCATGATGTAACAAATTTGGAATTTGCCCAAAAAGACAATGAAACATAAAGAGGCATACAGACTGAAACATTTTTCAACAATAAACAGAAACATTACCTAAGTCCTTAAGAGTTTTATGCAATCAAAAAGATACGAATTTTTTTTAACTTTAATATTTTTAATATTTTTAATATTTTGCCCATAAATAGCATTTTTTGAAATATATATAGTATTCTGCTAACTAATGGAAAATACAAAGAAATACCTGTGACTATAACATTTGAAAAGCAAGTGAGTTTATGTAGTAGAAAATAAAATGAAATAAACCAAAGGAACTTATTTTGAATTGAAAAGTACAATTATATCAAAATATACGGAGTTATAATTCAAAGCAGAACATTGGAGACATTCCCTCATTTTTACAGTAATCAGCTAGAAGCAGATAATAATGAGTTTGAAGACAATCACACAAAGGTACAGTGTTATTGATTGATTCAGAAAGATATCGATAGCTCGCATCTAGTGATCATGCTGTATATGAATCCAAGAGATAATGTACTTGGAAATGTGGACACAGACAAAACTTGGGATCTTCAAGATCATAAATATTCAATAACTCACCCAAATATGCAAAGGCAGGAAATTTATAAAAATAAACACTAAATACACATTTAATTACAATATGGCAAAACTTGGGAACTGCAGAAGCAACCCCTACGCCATTAGCAAGAACTATTTTGTGCATATATGCAGATAGTATTCATTTACAATCAGAAATACTACATTATTTATTTTCTTAGAAATTTGCTTATATAAAAAGTTCTGCAATTAGTTTCAAGTGAATTTTCCAGGCCAGTTATGGCTACATGTGGCCCTTTGTCTTACCTGTATTCATACTATCCACCTCCAAACCATGGCTCTAGCATCTGAAACCTGTAGCACTGATATGCCTATTGCTGACAGAAATGAAAGAAATGGGAAGCCAAGTGTCAGAAGGGGCTAGAGAGTGGATGTTGGCTTCTCCTCCCTGAGGGTCTCCCAGCTGCTGCCTAATGTCCACAGCAGCAAGAAAACACACCTCCATGACAGATGAAGCATTTCTTCCATTTCCTAATAAATATTATATATATTTTAAAACGGATCTTCCTGTATCCAAAATATATAAAGAAGTTATACAACTCAACACCAAAAAACCCCCAAATTATCCAGTTAAAAAATGACCAGAGGACAAAGAGACATTTCTCCAAAGATGACATCCAGATGGCCAACAGACACATGAAAAGATGCTCAACATCACTCGTCATCAGGGAAATGCAAATCAAAACCACAATGAGATATCACCTCACACCTGTCAGAATGCCTAAAATCAACAAGAGAAGAAACAACAGATGTTAGCGAGGATGTGGAGAAAAAGGAACCCTTGTGCACTGTTGGTGGGAATGCAAACTGGTGCAGCCACTGTGGAAAACAGTATGGAAGTTCCTCAAAAAATTAAAAATAGAACTATCCTATGATCCAGTAATTGTACTACTGGAAATTTACCCAAAGAATACAAAAACCTAATTCAAAAAATATTTGCACCCCTATGTTTATAGTAGCATTATCAATAATAGCCAAAATATGGAAAGAGCCCAAGCGTCCATTGACAGATGAATGGATAAAGAAGATGTGGTCGACATACACCATATTATTCAGCCATAAAAAAGAATGAGATCTTGCCATTTGCAACAACATGAATGGAAGTAGAGTATAATGCTAAGTGAAGTAAGTCAGTCAGAGAAAGACAAATACCATATGATTTCGCTCATATGTGGAATTTAGGAAACAGAACAAATGAACAAAGTAAAAAAAAGAGACAAACCAAAACACAGACCCTTAGCTATAGAGAACAGACTGGTGGTTTGGGGGTTGGGTGAAATAGGTGATGGGGATTAAAGAAGACAGTTATGATGAACACTGAGTAATGTACATATGGTATACCTGAGACTAACATAGCACTGTATGTTAACTATACTGGAATTTAATAATAATAGTAATAATAATAATAATAATAATAATAATAATAATACAGACCTTTCTTATATTGAGGGAAATTCCCTTTTGTCTTCGCGATATTCAGGGAGGCTCCAGGAGACCTGCCACAGCAAAGGGACCAGAGTGGAAGTTTCATCCTAGACATGACCTGGCTGTGCGCCAGAGGAAAGACAGGCTGCATGAGCCAAAATAGAATCATTCCAGAAGGCAGGGGCCACTCCAGCTCCCTGTGAAGGGATGTTAGGGGACAGCACAACTAACATAGTAAATTCAGTCAGTTGCTAATTTCTTCATTTACAGTTTTGGAAAGGAGAGATCAGAGAGTTTGGAGAGTGGCCGACTAAGTCTGAAAGTGATTTAAGAAGCCAGAATCACGTGTTATCATATTGTGAATATCATGTTACCAAATATGAAGTAGCAGTGACGTGGGGCCACGGCATTCTTGCTGCTCTCGCTGCAGTTAGGAGGGACACTGAAGTGCTGTGGTTAAAATGGTGAGGCAGAAGGTAACTGCCTCCTACACAATATCTATTCTCTGCCTCTACAGAACCTCACGTTTATTCTGGGCAGGGTATACACATCCAGAAGATTAAACGTCTGTCTCTTTTTCATCCAGTCATGGCATGTGGCCACATTCTGGCCAACGAGGTGCAAGCAGAAATGTGTGGGAATTTCTGGAAGACTCTGTAAAGGGAGGGAGATCAGCCTTCTCCTTCCTCCTTCCTGCTGCCTGGAATGCTTGGGTGATGAGTCTGGCAGTCATACTGGACCATGAAGATGAGAGCCACGCTAAAGGGATTATAGCACAGAAAGCACAGAGGCTTCGAGTCTTTGGGGAGTAGCCATATCACCTCCAAATGGCCAGATGATGGGCTTCCTTTCTCATGAGAGATGAAAACATCCTCCCCTCCTCTGGGGGTCCATGTGAATCGCCAGGGGAGAGGTGTGAAAACTTTATCCCTCTCCCAGTCCTTTCCAGTGCAACAACACACCCTAAGGGGGCTCATGTTGTCTTAGAGTCTTCACACCTGTTCTCTCAGTCCTTCTGCATACAATATGACCTTGAGCTTTCTACCTCTGCTGACTCAATGTCACCAGTTTGCTGACATTGCCCATACAGGTCACTGTTCAGAAGTAGTCCAGGTGTGGGGCGCCTGGGTGGCTCAGTTGGTTAAGCGACTGCCTTCGGCTCAGGTCATGATCCTGGAGTCCCTGGATCGAGTCCCACGTCGGGCTCCTTGCTCGGCGGGGAGTCTGCTTCTCCCTCTGACCCTCCCCCCTCTCATGTGCTCTCACTCATTCTCTCTCTTTCAAATAAATAAATAAAATCTTAAAAAAAAAAAAAAAGAAGTAGTCCAAGTGTAATCTGATCCACAGAGATTTGTGGAAGGACAGGAGTCCCAGCCCACCTGGAACGGAGGTGAACAGGGAATGACTCAGAATGCTACACAACTAGCCCACTCACCACAGGGCTCCAGAGGGGAGCTGTACGTATGGAGAAGGTGCTCAAGAGATTCCAACAATGAAGAATCAGTAAAGAAGATGAAATATTATTCAGCCACGGGGAAGAAGGGAGTCCTGCCATTTATGATGATATGAATGAGCCTGGGGGGCATTATGCTGCATGAGAGAAGTCAGACGGAGAAAGACCAAGACTACATGGTGTCACCTAAATGTGGAATCTAAAGGGAAAAAATAGTCATTTATAGAAACAGAAAGTAGAAAAGTGGTTGCCAGGGGCTCAGGGGTGGGGCAAAATCAGAAGAGGTTGGTAAAAGGGGTACAGACTTTCAGCTATAAGATGAGTAAAGTCTGAGGATCTAATGTACAATCTGGGACTATAGTTGATAACATGGTATTGTAAAACTGAAACTTACCAAGAGAGTAGAACTTAACTGTTCTCATCAAAGGGGGGGGGGAGGAATAAACATAGGAGGTCATATATATATTAATTAATTGGTAAGATTCCTTTCATGTATATGTGTATCACATCACCGTGATGTATATTTTAAATGTATTACAATTTTATTTGTCAGTTACACCTCGATAAATCTGAAAATAATGACAACAAACAGCTTAAAAAAAAAACCCACACAATGGTTATAACTATGCGTTCAGTGACCACGAGAGGCAATTCTACTGGTGGTGGCAGCTGTGGGAACAAAGCCACGTGGGGGGCAATGCAACTATGTCACTTCAGGCATGTGGACATGTCTTCAACGATTTATAACCCTGGAAGCCAGAGCATGAAGATTTCATCCTTTGGTTCTCACACTGCACCCAAAATACAGTATAGGAACACAGCTAAAATGAAACACACGCACACAGTTTAGCAAATATTTTCTTAATGCTCGTTCTACATAAGAGAAGTGAAATAAGTAATCGAAAAGCAATTAAAGAGGTTATTAAAGCAAAAAAAAAAAAAAGCGGGGCTCAAAAGAATCCTATCCTTGATTCAAAGGCACAGTTTTTCAGTGTGATTGGGCAGATAATTGCCCCATTTCTGTACTCCGCTTTGTGAGCACAGATATTTCCTTAAATTGGCGTGCTTTTTATTCATATACCAAAGGAGTGAATGTCGCCCTCCCAAACATGTTATTGCTTCCTCCTAGAGTAAAATTCTGTGTGCTGCCATTGCCTTGGAACGACAGGTCTGAAATATCTACGCCATCTGGAGCAAATGGTTTGGCTTCCAGCTGTATTCACTTAGCTCTTCATCTTGTCTAAGTGGAAAAGCTGAGTGTCTAAGCAAGAGCTTCTTTTGGACAGAGCAAAAGGAGGTTTAATCTGTACTCTGTATATACACAGAAAGACTAGACTTTGAGCAAAAGGCATTTCCCCCATGCCCAATGTAATCATTTCTCATTTTTTCCCAGTAGGATTGCTTGAATTTATGGGCCAGCTATGGCCATCCCTCTCAGAAGGGATCACATTGCTGTGGGGCTTCAGAATTTCTGAAATGCTTTGATCATTCAAATCTATGGCGTGAGGCTAACTGTAAGGCCATGCTGCACAGATTAGTAGAAAAGAAATCATACTGGGATGGTAAACTGCCGAGAAGAAAACACTGATTTCGATTCTTATGAATTTTTTTCCTTCGACATTTAGAGACAGAGTTTATTTTCCTATTGTTGGCTAGCGAGGCAGCAGAGTATTCCAGGTGGGAATCTAGTGCCTGCACCCCAGTCCTGCCACTTACCAGCTCCGCAGCTGCAGGCACCTCTTCTCACATTGTACCTCACTGTCTCTTCTGTAAAATGGGGACACGATTAATATCTATCTCATAGGGATACTTGCAGGGTTAAAAAGATTATGTACTATAAAACATTTGGAACAATAACTGGCTAAAAAATGAGCACTCTATGGATATTTATTAATATTAGGGAAGCTGCTTTTTTTTCATATTGTGTTATTCCAGAAAGAGTTAATCGACACAGACTCTCAATATACATCCATAACTAAAAGAAGTAAGGGAGTGAGAAATTGAAATTTTTGAACATAGTACAGTTAGCTGTTTTATCTTTTCTCTCCTTATTTAAGTCTCTCAACATCCTATGATGGAGGTATTTTTAGTCCCATTTCTACATAAAGCAACTAAGGAATATGCAACTCATGAGGAGTGATCTACATGCTATATACTATATGAGGTTAAATGCAATTAAAAGAACATTATCAATCATCCATTTAACCATGTATACATACTATTTGGCATTTTTAAATGAAATAAATCAAATCAAAATAAAAAATTAAACTATTAAAATAATTGACTTTATATTCTTGTGACTTTCACTGGTAAAAATTTAATTGGGCCTTTTTTAAAACCCATTTATTTTTCATCTTAAAAAGAGTTAAACTGTCAGGTCTGAATATATGGCAAAAATAGCTCAGAGTCAAAATTACTCTTTATAAAGCCCTAAGTGGCTCCTAAAACATAGTCAAAATATCTCACTTAGGGTATTCCATTCTGTGAAGTGTTCTTTGGGAACACCAGAGTTTGAGCTGGAGAATGGGAGAAAGAGAAATTCTACAAGTGGGTAACTGACTTCTTAAACCACTGTGCCTTTGTGGTAATTAAGATTTGGAGTCTGGGATTATAAGTGGTTTTAAAATCTAAGCTAATTCTAATATTGTCTATACCATTCATACAAGGTAACAAATTTGTTAGTTACAGAAAGCATTCAAAGAGCTACTAAGTAATACCTTGAAATAGAGGGCATTATGTTCTACATTCTGGGCATATATTAAGTACTCCTATGATAGGATTCATTTTTTCCCTCATATTTTAGGCATGTTGCATTTATTAACCCACTCCTTAAATATAAATTTAATATTTCCAAGAAAATTTTGTCTTAAAATTGTTATTTGATTTTCAATTTGCCAATTTTACCCTGTTGTTATTTGATATTTATTTCACGATAGTACTATGTTTTACATTATGTGACTATCTGGCATTCGATGGAGTGTATTTAGATTGCAGAGCTAAACGCTGCATTATTATTATTGTTCCCTGTTTCCACACTATGCTTTGATAAGACCCACATGATCTGGGTCTAGGGAGATGTCTCCCGTTTGTTGTGGGCCTTTTGGCAATTTCGTATTTTATTTGCCAGCATCCATTTGTGCCGGCTCAGCTTCTGGGGGCACAGGTGGCTGATTGAAGAAGCAATTAGCTGATGGCACTGCTGCTTGAGGGTGTGTGCAGAAATTTCATGACCACCTCCAGATGCAGACACCAAGGTTGTGTGCCAAAAGAAGTCTGGCTGAGGCTTTATGGAAATCTAGACCAAGTTTTTCAAGACTGATGCTTATAAATAAATAGATGGAATTCACACATCATGCACACATTTTATGGGACATGTTCTACAAAAAAGTAGAAGATGAGATTTTTAAAGAATTTAGAGCCCTTAATCATATTTTTAGGAAAAAAAAAAACAATTTAAGATGTATTTAAATTCTATTTGACTCATGCAATGACCATATTGATTATCGGTGCTGGGCTAGCTATTAAGGGGTAACAGGATAACTGGAGGTCATTCATTCTTTCAAACTGGTCTCAGTTTAGTGGGAGTATACCCAGGATTGCCTAAAAACTAAGAATCAAAATACTCAAATAAAGCAAACATAAATAAAATACTACGGCCAGCCAAATCGGCTATGTATTCCATGGGTGCAAACATCCGAGGTTTGTTTCAAGCCCCGCATTGGTCCTCATTCCCTACCATTTGTATAGTGCTCATGCAGCATCCTTCTAAGACAACACACTTATTTTATTTAAGAGCAAGAAATACTTTGTGTTCAATAATTAATCCAAAGTAAACAGTTTTGAGCATAATACAAAGAGTATACTATAATCATGCTTTCCTTGTAAAATGGCATTTGACGATTTCCTGTCTTGTATAAATCAATGATTACTACTAACACCAGAGTTTTTACTGGCATGTATGTGAACTCCACATTGAGTAAAACTCAGGAGCCAGTCTATAGATTTTGACTTTAATATGTATGGTGAGTATGCTCTAGAGCAGCTTTGTGAAAAACAAATTTTGTAAGACTAATGTAATTCTCCCCAGTACTGTACCATTCAGAACCATAAACAAAACTAGTGGGAGCCATGAGGCTTGTGTCTGATTTCCAAGGACTGGAGGTAACACGACGTGAGAGGGTTCATCAGCGTGGTTGGGCGCAGTCCTCGGAAGGAAGATACCTGGTTTTGGGCAACGCTGGAAATGTGGAGAGACCTCAAGAGGAAGCCAAGGAAAAGGCTGATGGCAGAAAAAGGGAGTGGGACAAAATAATTCTTCAATAGGAAGAGCCTGGTGGGTGGTTTCATTATAAAAATAATTGATCAGATGACCCAGAATGAGCCATTTTCTTTTGTTTATTGAGAACTAAATGAGGGCAAAATGTAAAATTTTTAAGAAAACACATTGGTTGATGTAAAAATTCATCCAAACTGTGATGGTTAATTAGTTCAAAACAGTCTAATGGAAATTCTTCTTTTTCATGAAAAGGTGTGAAGAATGAACAGCCATCTTTCTGCTGATTTGGCTTTATACTTGTTTGAAGGCATGGATAAATATACCTATTTGAGGATCCTTCTTGTGACTTTCGTCTAATGTATGGGCTGGAGATTGAGGATATTTATGACCAAGTACTTTGGTGCTCTGATAAGAAAAATACTCAATAGTGATTCATAATTCCTACAGAGTTTGAAAATGAAGCCCATTTAAATAGAAGCTTTATCAATTTGTAAGAAATAGAATGAGCCTTGGAATTGGAGAGGATATATATTAAAACTGAATATTAGACATTATGTCAAATTTCACATAATTTCATGTATTGTGGCATTTAATGGACTATGAAAAGCCTGCCATGGGTTTGATTTTCTCAATGAATCAACCACACTGAATAGTTACATTATTTCATTAGTTTCTTGTCAAAACATGATAGTGACTTTCTCCATGTTATACAGATATTTAAAACCTGTAAAGATATTTTAAGATACAATGATTACAGAAATTTACATTTAGAAAGTGTAGTGTATTAACTTTAATAATTAGTCAAGAGTGAAGAAGAAATTGGAGCAATTAAAGACAGAATTTGCCACTGGAAACATGAATGGATGTTGGGCTCCGTTCTTCAATCTCATAGTTCAGTGACTGAATATTAATTGGAATCCCCTGGTTTCATCCCCTGGGTCAAAATCTATAGACTGGCTCCCGAGTTTTACTCAATGTGGAGTTGACATACATGCCAGTAAAAACTCTGGTGTTAGTAGTAATCATTGATTTATACAAGACAGGAAATCGTCAAATGCCATTTTACAAGGAAAGCATGATTATAGTATACTCTTTGTATTATGCTCAAAACTGTTTACTTTGAATTAATTATTGAACACAAAGTATTTCTTGCTCTTAAATAAAATAAGTGTATTGTCTTAGAAGGATGCTGCATGAGCACTATACATCCCCAAGGTTCACAGCATGCTGCCAGAACCAGCAAGCTATTCCAAGGAAGCCAAGAACAACAGGCAGATAATAGTATTTCTTTAGACTAAAATTTAGAAACTTAAAATTGTTTTCTAACAAAAGAGTTATTTTTAACCCACATTGAGAAAATTAATAACTTGGTCAGACTTAATGTCATTCCTACTCAAAAAGCAAGTCCCACTTTAATTTCAATGTCTGCCAGATACAGCATAAGAGACAACCACATGGATTTTAAGTACTGATATGTAAACAGATAAAGTAGAAACATGGATATGCATTGCCTGAATTAGTAGTGTTGTGATCACGCCAGAAGCTAATTCTTTTTATTTTTATTTTATTTTATTTTATTCTTATGTTAATCCCCATACATTACATCATTAGTTTTAGATGAAGTGTTCCATGATTCATTGTTTGTGCATAACACCCAGCGCTCCATGCAGAACCTGCCTTCCTCAATACCCACCACCAGGCCAACCCATCCTCCCACCCCCCTCCCCTCTAGAACCCTCAGTTTGTTTTTCAGAGTCCATCGTCTCTCATGGTTTGTCTACCCCTCCGATTTCCCCCGCTTCATTCTTCCCCTCCTGCTATCTTCTTCTTCTTCTTTTTTTTTTCTTAACATATATTGCATTATTTGTTTCAGAGGTACAGATCTGAGATTCAACAGTCTTGCACAATTCACAGCGCTTACCAGAGCACATACCCTCCCCAGTGTCTATCACCCAGTCACCCCATCCCTCCCACCCCACCCCCCACTCCAGCAACCCTCAGTTTGTTTCCTGCGATTAAGAATTCCTCATATCAGTGAGATCATAGGATACATGTCTTTCTCTGTTTGACTTATTTCACTCAACATAATACCCTCCAGTTCCATCCACGTCGTTGCAAATGGCAAGATCTCATTCCTTTTGATGGCTGCATAATATTCCATTGTATATATATACCACTTCTTCTTTATCCATTCATCTGTCGATGGACATCTTGGCTCTTTCCACAGTTTGGCTATTGTGGACATTGCTGCTATAAACATCGGAGTGCACGTACCCCTTCGGATCCCTACTTTTGTATCTTTGGGGTAAATACCCAGTAGTGCAATTGCTGGATCATATGGTAGCTCTATTTTCAACTTTTTGAGGAATCTCCATACTGTTTTCCAGAGTGGCTGCACCAGCTTGCATTCCCACCAACAGTGTAGGAAGGTTCCCCTTTCTCCGCATCCCTGCCAACATCTGTCGTTTCCTAACTTGTTAATTTTAGCCATTCTGACTGGTGTGAGGTGGTATCTCATTGAGGTTTTGATTTGGATTTCCCTGATGCCAAGCGATATTGAGCACTTTTTCATGTGTCTGTTGGCCATTTGGGTGTCTTCTTTGGAAAAATGTCTGTTCATGTCTTCTGCCCATTTCTTGATTGGATTCTTTGTTCTTTGGGTGTTGAGTTTGATGAGTTCTTTATAGATTTTGGATACTAGCCCTTTATCTGATATGTCATTTGCAAATATCTTCTCCCATTCTGTCGGTTGTCTTTTGGTTTTGTTGACTGTTTCCTTTGCTTTGCAAAAGGTTTTTATCTTGATGAAGTCCCAATAGTTCATTTTTGCCCTTGCTTCCCTTGCCTTTGGCGATGTTTCTAGGAAGAAGTTGCACGCCGGAAGCTAATTCTAAAAAAATATGAAAGAATTAAAAAACAGAAAGCTAAAACATGTCAAAGTTTAAATCCCTAGAATTAGTGGTGCTGCTTTATATTTGTATAAGGTTCCTGGTTATCAAATAACATTCTATGATAACCG
Source organism: Mirounga angustirostris (assembly GCF_029215605.1). Classification (NCBI taxonomy): domain Eukaryota; kingdom Metazoa; phylum Chordata; class Mammalia; order Carnivora; family Phocidae; genus Mirounga; species Mirounga angustirostris. The sequence continues at coordinate 135,360,986 of NW_026991713.1, forward strand.
TACTAACAGATGTGAAGTTTGCACTTTCTTCATTTGGTCTTCTAAATGTGGAGTAAGAAGTGTCCGTGCCTTACATGAATATACAGACTAACTGAAAAATATGAAGATTAAAAGTTATGAAGTTTTTAAAGTGGATGTTCTTAGTGAGTTTGCTAACGTCAAACAATGTGTGCTATTTGCAACACATATTCACAAACACTGTTATCATGGCTAGAGTCCATGAAAAATTATCACTCATTTGCAATTAAACATGATTAACAATGCAATCTATTTGTTTATTCCATTTGCTTATTTATTTGAAAAATAAATATTGAGCACTGAACATGTTCCTTGCAATGTTCTGGATTCTCTCATTGATTCCAAATGTCTTAATTGGGCTGCTAATAGAAAAAGAGTAAAATTATTTTTTATTATCTGTATGGTTGACATACAACATTTTGTAAACCTGATTAGGATAAGAATTTTGTTGTTTAGTTTATGAGTTTACCAAATTTACATATCAGTGGCATATGAATTTAGAAGTTTGGTATGCCTATCAGTATTATGAAGGGATTCAATATATTTTAAAGAGTTACATTCAAACTGCAAATTCTAATCCAGGATTGTATGTACAGCTCTTGTTTGTTTCTCACTTAGCTTCCCGATTATGAAATTAACATAAAGCCCAAAGGATAAATGCTTTAGTTCTGAAAATATATCTTGGAAACATCTTGAGAAACCAGAGAAGAGATAAGAACAGCAGGATATCTAAACATCTTTTTGGATCCAGTTCAGTGTTTAGATTCAATTCAAAACCTGTGACTTCAATTAAGCAGGGAAATTTGTCCTGAAGAATGGAAGTTGAATGGAATAACTGGACTGAAACACACTTCTTTTTTCATTCTCGATAATCACATTCTGCCATTATGATTAAAATAAATGTGAAAGTAACAGGTTTCTCATGCAGTACACAATGAAAGACTGTATCTGTGATAGGTGTAAGAGTGGAATTTCTATAAGTGTGAATAAAACCTAGAAGAAAAAAGTAGCTATCATATTTACATATGAGTAATGCCTTCTAAGTTCTTTACAAAGTATCTCATCTAAAAAGAAAAATCTATGAGATGTGTTTTTATTCCTCTTAAATATTAAAAAAAGCCCTGAGAATTAGTTAAGTATTTTGCATTAAGACAAATGGCTAGTAAGTAAATGTCACCATTTAAACACAGGTATGATGGACTCGGTTCTGCCAATGGAAAGAGCTCATGGCTTTCGCTAGAGTGAGAACACTTCCCTCCATGTCTACTGAATTATAGAGTGATGACCTTTCCTGGCTCTGCCCATCTAGGAGGGCTCACTACTATTTAGTGACTGATAAATTTAACTAAAATAATATCAATATGATATTACAATAACAGATTTAGGCATTGTGAAGAATCATCAATTAATGCTAAAATGAGTAGCTGAGAGTTTGAGGAGTCACAAGATTTTTACAGTCTCAAAGTATCTAAGGACAGAAGACTACAGAGCAACAGAAGATAAATAGTAACTTTTTCATGGGGAAAGCTGGTCTGCATTATTTAACCAAATAATCAGAATCAACACTGCAGTCATGGGGTTAATTGACAGCATTTGAACTAAGAAAAACTCAATATCATTTCTGTGATATTTCTGCCAAAAGTATGTAACCTGAATCTAATCATGACAAAACATCAGGCAAACCCAAATGGTAAGACACGTTACAAAATGTGTCTAATATTCTTGTAAAGTATTAACATATTAAAATATATAAGAGACACAGAAAGTGTTCTAAATTAAGTGAAACCAGAGACATGACAACTGAGTGAAACCGATCATCTTGGATTTTGTCTATAAGTTGACATTACAGGGACAATTGGTAAAATCTGGACTAGGTCGGTATATTAGAGACTAGTATTGTATCAATGCTAATTTCCTGAGTTTGATGATTATACTGTGGTTTTGTGAAAGAATGCTTTGTTTTTAGGCAATATACAGGGACTTATTTAGGGAAGAAGGATCATCATATATGCAATTTCCTCTTAAGCATTTCAGAAATCTCACATGCACATGTGTGGAGAGAGAAGGGAGAGATGGATAAAACAAATGTAGTAACATGTTAACATTTGAGAACTGAGTGAAAGGTGTTTGAAAATTCTTTGTAGTATTTGGAAACTTTTCTGTAAATTTGAAATTATGCCAAACTAAAATAGAAATTTAAGTACATATCTATCAGAGTGTTTAAACTGTCATTGATTATAAGAAATTAAAAATCATGAATGTTTGTAATTTGATAAGAAACCATTGTTCTTAGAAATCATGCAGGTAAAGTTCAAGTAAAGCACTTGACTTAAAAAAAATCAAATTTAGAGGCGCCTGGGTGGCTCAGTCAGTTAGACGTCCAACTCAATTTTGGCTTAGGTCATGATCTCAAGGTCCTGGGATCAAGCCCTGCGTAGGACACCCCCACCCCCCACTCAGCAGGGAGTCTGCTGGAGATTCTCTCTCTCCCTCCCTCTCTGCCCTTTCCATGGCTTGCACTCTCTTTCTCTCTCAAATAAACAAGTCTTTTTAAAAAAGTCAAATTTATATACCTAATATCCCAGTTCTGTTATAATCACTACTGATCATCATTTCCTAAAACCTTGCTAGCTACTTCATCTGAAGATGTTGATCTTTTCTTCTCAGGAAATCTTGGGGGAGGGAGACGTACTCAAAAGAATACTCAAGGGGCGCCTGGGTGGCTCAGTTGGTTAAGCGACTGCCTTCAGCTCAAAAGAATACTCATGATAATATATTACTACTAATAACAAATTTTATTGACTTCTACTAAAAATAGGAATGTGTTAAACATTTTATATGTACTGTTTCATTTCAGCTTCAAATGTCTCTAGGAGTAGGTAATATGTCTCTCCCCATCGTATGGAAAGCAACTGAATCTTAGAGATTTTTGAATAATTTTCAAAGTCAGCTAGTTAGTAAACTGTAATGTGAGAAAGAAACCCAGGCCCTGCTCTACTCACTGCAGCTGCAAATACCTTCAGGAAGAGCTTCATCCTGATTCTTTCTCACTTAGGCTACATTTCTATTTTCTGAATGTTCAACTGTATCTTCTGATGCAGTTATTTCTTAAATTAGTAGTATTAATTATTCTTTAAATTTCCACACTGAGATTTTATTTCAAAATATGACAAATCCTTTAAAGCTTAGAGTCTTTTATCTTTATTTAACCCATAGTGAACTTTTAATTGCAAAATTTGTGTGGCTGTTACCCATCCTTGCTCTAAGTTCTTTCAAACTATATCAAGCTTTCCATATTCTGGTGCTCCGCCTCTCCAAAAAGCCTGTGGTGGTTAAGAAATTTTGAGACAAGAGCTATATAGAATTGATCAAAGTTTATTCATTCATTATCCCTTTCCCCCCCAAACTTTTAAATCAGCTTTTTAAAATCACACTTTATTTTTATCTTTTCATTGTGTAGCATTTATTTATTTATTTATTCATTTATTTATCTTTTATTATGTTATATTACTCACCATATAATACATCACTAGTTTTTGATGTAGTGATCCACGATTCATTGTTTTTGTATAACACCCAGTGCTCCATGCAGTATGTGGCCTCCTTAGTACCCATCACCGGGCTAACCCATCCCCCCACCCCCTCCCCTCTAAAACCCTCAGTTTGTTTCTCAGAGTCCATAGTCTCTCATGGTTCATCTCCCCGTCCGATTCCCCACTCTTTATTTTTCCCTTCATTTTCCTAATGTCCTCCATGTTATTCCTTATGTTCCACAAATAAGTGAAACCATATGATAATTGACTTTCTCTGCTTGACTTATTTCACTTAGCATAATCTCCTCCAGTCTCATCCATGTTGATGTAAAAGCTGAGTATTCATCCTTTCTGATGGCTGAGTAATATTCCATTGTATATATGGACCGCATCTTCTTTATCCGTTCATCTGTTGAAGGGCATCTCGGCTCTTTTTTTTTTTTTTTAATTTTTTTTGAAGATTTTATTTATTTATTTATTTGACACAGAAAGACACAGTGAGAGAGGGAACACAAGCAGGGGGAGTGGGAGAGGGAGAAGCAGACTCCCTGCCGAGCAGGGAGCCTGATGCGGGACTCGATCCAGGGACTCCAGGATCATGACCTGAGCCGAAGGCAGTCGCTCAACCAACTGAGCCACCCAGGCGCCCCATCTCGGCTCTTTCCACAGTTTGGCTATTACAGACATTGCTGCTATGAACATTGGGGTGCATATGGCCCTTCTATTCATTACATCTGTATCTTTGGGTTAAATACCCAGTAGTGCAATTGCTGGGTCATAGGGTAGCTCTGTTTTTAATTTTTTGAGGAACCTCCACACTGTTTTCCAAAGTGGCTGTACCAACCTGCATTTCCACCAACAGTGTAAGAGGGTTCCCCTTTCTCCACAACCTCTCCAGCTTTTTGAGGTAAAATTTAAAAAATATATAAAATGTACAAACTTTACAGGTACAGTTTAAGGAATTTTTTTTTCTTTTTAGAAAGACTTTATTTTCTAGAGTAATTTTAGGTTTATACAAAAATTTACAGAAAGTACAGTGAATTCTCATACAATCTCCCCTACCCCTGACAAAATTTCTCTTACTATTAAGATCTTACATTAGTGTGGTACATTTGTTAAAACTGATGAACCAATTGGCTGAAATCTATAAATACTTTGGGTTTACTTTTTTGTGTTGTATAGTTGTAGGGGTTGACAAATACCATATATCCACCTTTACAATGTCATACAGAATGGACTTATTCTCCTAAAATTCTCCTGTGCTCTGCCTATTCATCCCTCCCTTCCCCCACTTCCGACAACCACTGATCTTTATACTATCTCTACAGTTTTGCCTTGCCAGGATGTCATAGTGTTGGAATCATACACCATATGGCTCTTCACACTGGATTCTTTGATTACCAATCTGGGTTTAAGGGTTTTTTTGTGTCTTCTCATTGCTTGATGGCTCATTTATTTTACCGTTGAATAATATTCCACTGCATGGAATATATATATATATAATTAAGTTTATCCAACCACATAGTCAAGAATATCCTACTTGCTTCCAATTTTTTGGTAATTACAAATAAAGCTGTTATAAATGAAGTTGTTTTCAATTCTATTGATTTCTGCTATGATTTTTTTCTTCTTTTTCTTCTGCATCTTTTGTATTTAGTTTGCTCTTCTATTTCTATTTTCTTATGATAGAATCTTAGATCATTGAATTGTAGATCTTCTTTTCTAATATATGCAGTCAATGCCATAAATTTCCCTTTAAGCAGTGCTTTTATTATTTCCCACCAATTTTCATAAGCCATATTTTGTTACATTTAATTCAAGACATTTGTGATTTCTCTTAGAATCTCTTTTTGAGCCATGTGTTATTTACAAGTATGTTTTTCAATCTCCAAATATTGGAGGGGGTTTCTAGCTATCTTTTTGTTATTAATTTCAAGCTTAATTCCATTTTAGTCTGAGAGCATTCTTCATATGATCAATATTCTTTTAATCTTTTAAGGTCTGTTTTACAGCCCAGTATCTGGTCTGTATTAGTACATGTTCCACTGGAGCTTTAGAAAAACATGCAATCTGCTCTTGTTGGATGAAGGTCTATAAGTGTCGATTAGATGCAGTTGATCCTTAGTATTTTTGAGTTCAACTCTGTCCTTACTGATTTTCTGCCTGTTGGAGTGGTCAACTACTAATAGAGAGGTGTTGAAGTCTCCACGTATGAGAATTTCATCTATTTCTCCTTGCAGTTCAATCAGTGTTTTCCTCATGTGTTGTGATAGCTGTCAAGTGCACTTCATGTTAATGATTGTTCTGTCTTCTCGGAGAACTGACCCTTTGTTCATTATGTAATGCCCTTCTTTATCTTGATAAGTTTCCGTGTTCTGCTTTGTCTGGACATCAGTTTATTTTTCCATTCATTCATTCACATATTTATTGAAATAGTGGCATTCTGGGCACAAAGCCTATGGCAAGCCTTCCTTCACTGGACATTTGATTTGGCCACACAGGGAAGTAGGGATTAAAGCAAAGAGGAGCTGGATTTCAGGTATTAGAAAGTGACACATGGGTTGATTGGTAATGACAGAAATTATGATTGCATGCCCTCGATTGTATAGTTTAAGTGGAAACTCTTGTGGTTATGCTATAGACACTCAAGTACACTCCCTGCCCCATGCCTTCAAAGGAATAAAATAAAAAGGTGAAAGCAGACCCACGTCTGAACTGTGGGCATACCTCTGTAAGAAACGAAATATGAGAAAAAGTGCTAACTTACACTATCATGTAAACTCCATATCATAATTCACTTTATTTTCCAACCTAAAAAACAACATAAAAATAATGTTGTTCCAATTGTTTTAGTCATTGATAGCATGTATATACTAAATATGAAAAAAACCCCACACCTTTTTATAAGAAATTGGGAACCATTTTAAAACTAAGAAAATGGCCAGGGAACCAATGTCAGAATTGGTATTATTTTATTGAAAAAATTTTTTATTATTGATATACAATGTTATATTATTTTCAGGTATACAGTATGGTGATTCGACAATTCTATATATTACTCAGTGCTCACCATGATAAGTGTAGTCACCATCTGTGACAATAGAACATTATTACAATATTATTGATTATATTCCCTATGCTATACTTTTCATCTCTGTGACTTTTTATTTTAAAACTGAAAGTTTGTACCTCTTAATCCCCTTCATCTGTTTCAGTTTTATTTTTTTAAGTGAAATAATTACATTTGCCATTAATGTATCATTTATAAAAATTTGGAAGGTCATGTGATATAATTCATAAGACTGATGAATCACTGACCTCTACCTCTGAAACCAGTAATACATTATATGTTAATTAATTGAATTTAAATTAAAAAAAGAAACAAATATGGGCACCTGGCTGTCTCAGTTGGGAAAGCATGTGACTCTTGATCTTGGGGTCATGAGTTTGGGCCCCACATTGGGTGATGTGATTACTTAAAAATAAATAAACTTAAAAATTTGGAGACATCTGAATAATTATTGATGAACAAGTAGTTAATTAGATAAAGTACACACTTCAAGTAAAATTAATCTAAATTGGTGGTGTGAATAGTTCCCTTCTAAAGAAAATGCTAATCATCCTCAGTTTGGTAAGTGTTAAGGGTTAATATTTAAAACTGACGGGATTGATAGATTATTGAAAATTTACATAAATGACCTTGAAAATGACATGTTTTCTTTTTATTTGCTTTTGTTTTTTTCTTTTCAATATTTTATTTTTTTTAATTTATTTTGTTTTCTTATAGCTTGCATTTAATGATTAAAGTGAACCAATGAAAATGCAACTAATGTAGTCATAATGTATTTAATGAAAGAAATAAAACATATTCTTTGATCATCCTGATACCATTCATTAAAAAAATAGTGCACATCTGTTCTAAGATACCTAAAAGCATTTATATAAATTTGAAACAGGGTTTCTTTATATACTTGTTTTTCAAGGAGGGGCCATTCACTTTACCTATGTAAATTTGACTCTAAATTATGAAGAGCCTAACCTGATTAAAGTAAGGCTTACCTCAGAAACACCTGGAATTTAAGAAGGCAAGTGTCTACACATTTTCATCTGTAGAATAATTATTTGTATTACCGAGGAATTTGCGCACTTCAATTTTATGAGAGGATTTAATTATTTTCAGCTGTAGAAAAGCTTCTAAGAAGCTCTTTATTAAAAAAAAGATTAATACATGAACTGAAATGTTCAATCTAAAAATTCAAAGCACAAAACTTTTTTTTTTTTTTTAAAGATTTTATTTATTTATTTGACAGAGAGAGACACAGCGAGAGAGGGAACACAAGCAGGGGGAGTGGGAGAGGGAGAAGCAGGCTTCCCGCTGAGCAGGGAGCCCGATGCGGGGCTCGATCCCAGGACCCCGGGATCATGACCTGAGCCGAAGGCAGACGCTTAACGACTGAGCCACCCAGGCACCCCAAAGCACAAAACTTTTAAACTCATGTAATAATGCTGACATCCAAAGAAAAAATATAACATTATACCTATTAAAAGTAAAATAAAAATTGCATGATGAGATAAATCTATTCATAAAATTGTAGTGCTCACTTACAACTGCCTCTTAAGGAGTAAATTGATGTCACAGTATAAGTCCTTTGGCCCTGGACCATTCCCCTGAAATTCCACCAGCAAAAAATACATATATTTGGCTTTGGTAGGTTTTAAAAAAATTCTTTTGTTCTGAAAATGTTCTAAACTATACAAAAATGCAGAGGATAGCATAATGAAACAGTCTGTTTGCACGCCCTGATCATCATAACATGCATTGCATAAGCACTTTAGGACGTAGAGATAGAATTCTGCCCATAGAATTTCCAGTCTTTAAGGATTTCTTAATAAAATTATTCTAACAGGGACTAGTACATATTCATTATTAATATCACAATGAAATCAAAAGTAGAAGAAAATGATGTCCCAACCAATCAATGTTGGAGGGCTGGTAGTGAGTGGTATCAATTGGAGACAGCACCAGGTCAATACCTTACACACTTCACAGCTTTGACAATTCTGAACCAGGCTTGGGACAAGACACAAGGATCAAAACAGAGAATATTCATATGTGGCCAGCCTAGTTAAGCTCTTGCTCTTCCAATGGACAGTCTGCAACTGCAGTGGCATGATGTGCGATAGGAGTGGGCTACATCCCAAGGAGGAAGTGCTTGCTGCTACCATGGGAAGAGGGTATTGTGGGCACGCAAAAATCAAGGTGTGCATCACAAGGGCAGGTCACGCATGAAAAGCACCTTGTGATAAGTACTGGACAAGTCTGTCTTTGTCAAGTTATGCATGGAATTGCCTTATGACAGATAAAGGAAAGAGTACAAACTTCAACTATTTATCTGTTCATGTAACAGGTATTCATTGTGTGTCTACACATACAGTGCTGAACAAGATAGATGTTCTTCCTTTCTCCTGAAGGTCCATATTCCAAATGGGGTGCATGTTAGAGACAAGTGAAATAAATGAAAATCCTGTGTTGTAGTTGTTAATGAGTCAGAAGATCAGGTGTTATAACAGTTACATGAGATAGTACAGAAAGGACCACCACATTGAACAACTTCATGGGACACTAGGACACAGGATATCATGTTTTCTCATTTTATATTCAAATAGTACCTTCTACAGTGGCTCAGTGTGATCACCTTGTATGTGCCTTCTCAAGAAATGACATCTCAACTGGGACTTAAGATGGATGCAGTTGGTCAGCAAAAGATTCTGAGAAGAAGGCTGGTCAGGAGAGAAAAATGGAGAGAAAAGAGGAGTTGGAATTATGCCTGAGAAAATACCAGAAGCTTTATGTGATAGGGATGTAGAGAGAAAGATGAAATTACAGAAGATGGGACAGAAAGAGATGTCAGAGCACATGGGGTTTTCAGAACATATTAAGAGATTGGGCTTTATTCTAAAAGTAAGGGGAAACTATTGGAGGGATCTGAGCACCAGCTCAGATGTTTTTGAAGTGTGGGGTATGGATTAGGTTCTGGAACGATCTAGGAGATCCATAATTTTCACCTAAGTTCAGGTGGGAAGCCAGAAGGAAGAACTAGAGGTCTCAGGACTTGAAGGCTGATTAGATGCAGGAGATAAAGACAAAGCAAGGGTCAAAGATAAAGCCCAAGTTTCTCACTGCACAAACTGTGTGGATGGTGGTACCACTGCTATCTATAGGGGGAGGGAAACAGGGGTATGCTTTTGCATCCACAGAATTTGAGGTTCTCATAAGTTGGGTACAAATTGGTATCTAGTACTTAGAATTGTGAGTGTGGATCTCAAAACAGTGCTCTGTATTTGCCGTATCTGGGAAGTTTTTTGGGAATAATCGAGGGTGTCTAAGCAGTAAGATGCACCTCGAAAGTAGAAGAAAATGAGACTGAAAAAGATAAGTTGATATAAGAATGGCTTGTCAAGCACTGGGTCAGAATTTTGTTGTTAATATTTAAGATGAACTGCACCCTTCTTTTTTTTAAGATTTATTTATATATTTGACAGAGAGATAGGGAGAGAGCACAAGTAGGCAGAGAGGCAGGCAGAGGGAGAGGGAGAAGGAGGCTCCTCGCTGTGTGGGGAGCCTGACGCGGGGCTCGATCCCAGGACCCTGGGATCATGACCTGAGCCGAAGGCAGCTGCTTAACCAACTGAGCCACCCAGGCACCCCGAACTGCACCCTTCTAAGTTTAACTTTGTTCTGTATTTGCACATTTCCTCATCACCAGCATAATAGTGAATGCTTACTATGAGTGATATTCAAAAGAGATACAGAAGGGAGAAGAAAAAGACCCTATTTTCTGTTGCCAGCTGTAAACAAGATCATGGGCATTTCTGGAAAGGACCTGAGGTTTGGCCAGTGGCTTCATGGTGGTACTGAAGATAACACACTCTGGGATAAAGCAACTGTGGTTGCTGCAGCTTCTCTGTGATTCCTGCAAGTCCAGATTTCCTTTTGGTTTTGTTTCTGTGTGTTTTTGTTTTTAATTGAGTAGTACTATGATCAAGCTTGCATTTAGTAAGAGCTCATTGGTCACAGGAAAATATGCAAGATTTAGGCAAAAGGAATTACTCATATCTACTTTTAATATTTAGGTGTTGGTGAGCCATTTGATGAATCTGTTTGGAAGGGGGAGAACTGCGAATTGATAGAAAGTCCTGGGACTGAGATGATGGTAGGTTAATTGCAACTTTAATGGAAGTCTCATGTGATGCAAGACACATTTTTATCTGCGGAGCTATCTGGTTTTCAAAAGCATGAGAAAACAACATATACAACTGACTGATAAAATCTATGAAAACATGATTTGGGGCAAACATGTTAATACATCAATATGACAGTGTAGGGAGTGGGATTTTAAAAGATGTTATATTTAAATATTGGGCAGAAACCAGCAAAATGAAATTTTACAAGTATATGATTTTTTTCCTCCCAAGTACGTATTTCTAGAGAAGTTTATTTTGTTACATACTCTTCCCAATCCCAGTCTGAACTCTCAGTAAATGCTCATTCTTGTCATTGTTTTATCAATGGTCTTTAGGAGAAATATTCACTAGTTTAACAACATTCTTGTCCCATTACTTACTGTCTTGAGAGGCTGAGGCGTGCTTTGACATGCTCTCTCATAGACTTTTTTTTGTGTCCTCAGACAAGGGAGGATATTTTCAGTATTGAAATGCAACTTAAGTGACACGTCGTCAATAATTTGCATAACGTTCATCCCACTTTTTGGAACTTCTTCTAAGGAAGTACCTTAAAATGTGAGAGACAAAACCGTATGCATGGCTGTGTTTTCCAAAACAAGCTATATAAAAGAATGAAATACTATAAACAACCAAGAGTAAAAGAGAATACAGTTATATTTTTTCCTCAATTACAATTGTATAAAATTTAAATTCATAGGAAAAATACTGGAAGGAAATACATAAAGTTATTAACCTAATATTAGAAGAGAATTGTGATAATTTTTAAATTTTATTTTATCTAAGCTGTAAATATATTACATATATATGTAGTTTTACTTCTATCTGTTTATATTGGAGTATATTATTATATATGTTGTATGGTACAGACTGAACAACACTACCCTAGGGAGCTCTGTAGACAGAAATCCCCCTTCCACCACACATTTTCTTCCTGTGCCCTGTCTTTATGCCATTATTCAATCCTGTGTATGCTTTTATGTGTCTGCCAATTTTCACAATGAGATTTTAATTTCTCTTGAGGGAAAAATTTAGGTTTTATTTTCTAAGGCCATACTTTTGCAGTGCTTTGCACAAAATGGGCACTCCATAAATACTTGTTAAATAAATTATGTGTCAAAACCATACATTGATGTAAACATTTTGATTGAAAAACAACTATCCTCCTAAGTGAAACATGCAGCATGTACTACATTTAAATTACCAGCAAGTTTCAATTTCAGGTCAGTTTGTTTAAAATGAAAAAAAATTAAATCAATAAATCAATAAAGCAGAAAATGTGACCAATCCATGGTAGTATAATATAGGGGTCATTTGTCGTGTGCAGAACCAATCAGACACTTTTAACAGACCCTTAAGGAATTTTTTATTTTAAAACCTTGAGAGAAAATTTTCATCTAGAGACTAAGGGGGAAGAAAAATTATAAATATCTATGTGGTCATATACAAATTCATCTTGAGTTCCTTACATGTGACTTTAACAGAGTATTCTGACAATGTAGCCCAGACACATTTTTTAAAAATAAGCAAATATTTACAAAATGAAAACAAATCTGTGTAGTTGTCTATGTAACAAAGATATATCACAGACTATTCAATAATCAAATGAAATATTGGATGGATATCTAATACATGTACCAGTCTACATAAGTGGAAACAGTTCTGCAAGAAGTGTATTTACTTATGTCTTCATAAATGTTCATACAGCCTTCACCTTCCCTTTCCCCGGGACACACAATTTGAATTCTACAAATAGCATAAGAGCCCAATAAGCGAAACCACATTCTTCAGATCTGACTGTCATTAATCATTAGTGATCCTGGGTCAATAAGTATCTGACTTCGATAATATGAAAGATAATATGTTTCTCCCAAAGACAATGGGATTTCTGAAGCAAAATAACCTCCCTTAAGAATACAGAGACTGCAAGACAGAATAGAGCAGATGATGAACAAAGTGGTAAAAGAGATCTACATGACAAGATCTGTTAACAATGTACAACGTGAAAACAAATGTATATATATACTTTTTAAAAACAGAATCAAAAGATTTTGGTAGGGGCGCCTGGGTGGCTCAGTCGTTAAGCGTCTGCCTTCGGCTCAGGTCATGATCCCAGGGTCCTGGGATCGAGTCCCACATTGGGCTCCCTGCTCGGCGGGAAGCCTGCTTCTCCCTCTCCCACTCCCCCTGCTTGTGTTCCTGCTCTCGCTATCTCTCTCTCTGTCAAATAAATAAATAAAATCTTTAAAAAAAAAAAGATTTTGGTAAATTCATCGAAGAAGAGATTCTTAACTGGAACTTTCCCTTGATATACCTCCTTGGGTCTTAATACATATTTTAGCAATTAACCCTTTAGGAACTATTTGAACAAATATCACCTTAAGATTAATATTTTAATTTGTATTACAATTGAAATGTTAATTTTCTAGAATGGAGTCCTAATGGGCTAATACACATGGAACAAATACCATACTAACTTACATAATGGGCTACATTCAGCTAGGAGATTTTTAGCTGATGCCAATATGGAGGTTAAAGCTCAAATAGGGACAATAAGCATCTTTAACTTCATGGGGTGTGGAACATCAGTGTTTTAGAATCAACAACTGGAGACTAAATTATGTTATAGTTATATGACTCACCATATATAACCCTGGCCTGTTTTAATTTTAGTGGACATAATTTTTCTTGTGTTTAAAATAAGGCAGCAGAATTGATAAGGTTCAAAACATATGGCTTGCCATATGTTAAATCATATTTTATAATAAAAATTATGTGACTAATATTGTGGGTTTTATGTAAAATAGGTCTCCTTGGCAACAAACACTTCTATTTGGGAAATTCAAAATACACCTAAAACACCTAAAGGAACAAACAGCATGTAATAGGTGCTAATATGATGATTGGGCTCTTTTGGATTGCAAAGGTCAAAAACACACTAGCTACAGTAAACACGTGTGCTGGGTGGAGTGAAATAAGGGTGTAAATACATACAAAGACACATAAGAAAACATTTCCGTGGGCTGGAACTGGGGCGCTGCCCATTCACGCTCAGACTGCAAAGGCAGCTGTAATGAAGCAACTTCCTTTGGCTGATCCTAGAGGTCAGTCTTTCTCAGTCTCTGTCCCTGTCCCTCTCCCTGCCTGGTCTGTCCCGCTGTGGAATGGCCAGCTCCTTTCTGTGGCACTCAGTCCTGAAGGTGGGCCAGTTATAGGCAGGGCTTCAATCTAAACGTGCTCTGCCCCCTGGCTTCTCCACCATGATTTCAAATCCCTCTCCATCTCAGGGCCACTCCACTTCAGGGTCCTCTCCCATGGAGAGCAGGCTGATGGGTAAATGTGGTCTTAACAGCTTGCTCCCTTGTTGGACTGTAATTTCAGAGCAGACCTACCACAGACGGCTGGCCAGAGACCCACAGCTGGCTTCTGCCCAGTCCCTGGTCCAGTGAAGGAGGGCAGAGATCTTTAGCTCTCTCCGTCCACACACTGCCTTTAGTATCCCTGCAGTATTTGTACAGTGCTCCATTCCAAAATAAATATAGCTCTGTTCATTAAGTAGTTAAGTCCAAAAAACTTAATACACATTTATATCCTAACAACTTAGGGGCCATTGGAAAAAATAACACACATAAATTGAAAGAAAAATATTATTTTATCCTATAGTTAATTACCATTAGTGGAAAATGTGCACCTGTTGGGCTCTGTGCAATTTCTCAATCTTCATTTCTTGATTCACATTTTCATTGTACATGCTTTTAATCACACCAACCATCCAAACTCCTGCTTTGCAAAGAGGTGCCATTACTGAAAGAATTATAGTGTGATCTAATATTGAAGCTATTAATTATGCAAGTTAGTATTGTAGCAGTGTTTGACAGATGTCAAGTATCTCGGTTTCCTTCAAAGTTGGAAATATCTTGTGGTCCCCCATGAGTTTGGTTGGTCCCCAGGAGCACCTTCATGCAGTTTCTGAACCATGTTAAGATAAAGATGGCAGGTTGCATGATACACAATAACTTGCATATGAGTAAATCAACATGATTTTTTTTCTCAGAAGGGATTAATGGGCATGGCAGAAATGCAGAACATTAGAATAGTTCAATTGAGCTAATTATTAGGAACATGTAACAGTTGTAATAAGAGTTGTAAGAAAAATTAATCATTGAAGAGAATTCTATGGGAGAGTTCAGTCTGAAAGGATGGATAAAAAGTATGTTGAGATGAGGAAAGTAGGTATGTCAAGAGCTTAAGGAAGCCAGAGTAGTGGCAAGACGAGAAAGGGTGACCACTCAATGCAGCTTTGAATGAAACTGCTCTGCCAGGGGTGTAAATATTGAGTCAATGTTGGGGAGATGCCAATGGGAATCTTCTCTGTAACCTAGTACAAGGTGATGAGGACTTAGAATTCATTAGCTGGTGGCTGGGGGAATGAGGAAAGGAGACAGAGCTGGGGAGGCTCTCCCTCTCATCTCCCTGAGACTTTGCTTCATCAATCCTTTCCCTTTCTCTCCTTTAACTTTGTTGTTGTCTCTCTAATTGCTTCTTTTCCATCAGCAGGAGCATGGACCCACTGAAATCTGACTGCTTGTTACTCCTACAAATGATGCATATTCTTGCTCAACATTCTCCATGTTGCAGAATCCCATGGGCGTTTCTCGGTCACTACCCTACCAAATTCTCAAAACCCTGCATCTGCTTCCTGTCTCCTCTCTGGAAACTCTTGTTTCATCTTCTTTGTGGATTTCTCCTCTTTGTTAGCTCTTTAAATATGCATTTTCTTTACAGACCAGTGCCAGTCCTCTCCTCACTCTGTAAATGGAGCCTATCCTCAAAGTGGGTTGTCCTTTTACTTACTAGCCCTTTCTCCAGTCAGGTTCCTGCTTCGCACTTACACTCAGTCATACTGAGCCCACTGCCATGCTTCAACTGACCATGTTCTTTCATGCTTCTGTGCCCTTGCACAATGTTATTTCCTCTATCCTGGACTAGCCACATAATCTGTACAGACCAATGCAAAATGAAAACATGGAGCTTCTTGTCCAAAAACTACTATGAGTTCCAAGATGGTGACACTGGAACACTAAGCCAAAGCACGGATCCTTTCTAAGTGAGGGCCGAGTGCCTACTGAGGTCACACACTGCCTTATCTTCTCCTCACCCTTCAACACTTGTCTCAAGCACTCTCTCTCCCAGGAAACCTGCCTGACCACCTGTCTCACCCATCTAAACCCACTGTCTCTGTCTCCCACTCCTCTGTGTACCTGAACCCTGGTTCTCATCACTGTAGATGCTGCCCTCCTGACTGAATGGGATAGTCTTAGTAGCAGAGACTGTGTGTCTTTGTATCTCCAGCACTTTGGACCATGCTTAGCAAAATTCAGTCCAAAGTGAATGCAGGTAATATGGAGGGGGCAGAGAATAGAAAGTAAAATATACAAGGACATAGATTTGGATGATGAGAAAAAGAGAATACAAATCCAAAGATATGATTCCACGTGAACTGCATGACAGTTCAGGGAGGCAGAATGGGGAGGAAAATTCCGAGTTGAGGCAAGTTGATAATACAGCACAGAACTGGTGGAAAATCCAAAAGTCTGACCTCTACTTAAATGGCCCTTGTTGAATTTGTTTTGAAGTTTACATACAAAATTCCAAATGAGAAACAGGAGGATAACCTTACATTTCGGGTAATCTTACTAAAAGCAAAACTAAAAACACAGCTTCTCAGGTGTGTTCCTGTTAAGTACCTGCTCTTTGTCCTGGTATAAAGAGGCGATTGTGTGCACTGAGGAAGAAGAGGTAGTGTGTTGAAGAGTCATGAAATCTTCTAGCATGTATTTCTACCATTCGCCCATCTGCTGCCCTACGGACATTTCCAGGTTAAGACACCTTGTGGGGGGAGGTGTGATGACCAGTGTGTCACACTCCATGGTGCCACCACAGACCACTGCACGCATTTCTCATGCACATGATGATATGGCTGAATGAGCAGAGTGGTACAATCAGGGCCAGGATAATCTACACACCACAGTCAGAGCATCATGGTGATTTCCTTGACATTCAGTCTTAATTCCATAAAACACATGTCTCATGAAACCTGTATTTAAAAATATCTTGCATTTGATCATCCTGCTATCAAACTGGCTGCAAGTGAGCCTCTACATTTTTTAATAAAGGAGCATGCTGTTGGCAGTAATACCACAGCAAGAGTCCAGAACACTATGCCAACATCATCAAATTTCTCAGAGGTGTAGTTCTATGCAACAAATCTGTCTGCAGAACCTGAGTGGGGGGTGGGGGTGGGGAACAACCACAGGCAAATGAGTTGAAAATCGTTAATGTGAGAACAGTTACAAATTGTGTGTGTTGTTTGGTGCTCTATGTGATTGTTAGATTTTTTTAAGTGTAGAAAGTAATCAAAAATCAAGGAATACAAGAGAAATCTGGGATTGTTAAAAGAGCATACTGGCTTTCTCTGGTTGGTGCGGAACTAGGGGGCAGAAACAGGGTAGATGGTCACTGTTGTCCAGGTCCTGACAGTTCCGGAATGATCCCTGCAGAGGCTGCTGGTCAGAGTCCCACTGCCATGTGTGGTCTGGGATTGTCCACGTGTAAATTCAGTCTTTTGATGACAATTCTCAAGAAGACCTCATGAGTAGTTATATTTAACACTGAAGACTCGTAGGGTTTAGGATATGATGGGAGAAACAGTGAAGGGCCCAGTATCATTTTTGAGTGCCTACTATGTGACAAGAACTACTTATAGCACTTATTTTTATATATTTGAAATTGAAAATAAAAAAAAATTATTACTCACATCATCTTGTGGTGGAGAAATGGACTCACAAGAACACAGATAGAAAATGGCAGAGTAAATGCTGATTTTATTTGGTGGAAGAGGGCTTGCAATGATTTCTAATGTTCCATATGTGTATGATTCTATCATGAGAATACTGATGTAAATGTATTACAGTGCTTTAATCATGAGTAACAAATAACCCAACTCCATCTTTCTCCCACAACAGAAGAGATTTCCACTCCAGGACAATGCTTACAGTTGGACCTGGACATACAAGGAGGTCACCAAGGCGCCGTTTCCCTAAGTGTCAGCTTCCTTCTGAGGCTGATGGTTCTTCTGTGGCTGTAAAGTGCCAGATAACAACCAACCGCCCTTGGGAAGACAACAGGTTTCCTCATCCACGAATGGGAAGGAGATGGAGACACAGATTACAGAGGAAAAGAGGCTTTCCTACTG
The DNA here is from genome assembly GCF_029215605.1 of Mirounga angustirostris. Lineage (NCBI taxonomy): Eukaryota > Metazoa > Chordata > Mammalia > Carnivora > Phocidae > Mirounga > Mirounga angustirostris. The sequence goes on from NW_026991713.1 coordinate 135,379,034, forward strand.
TGTTTTTTTTTCTCCTCAGAAGCGCTAAGAAACTTTATTTTTCCAGAAGGAGAGGGACGAATGGATATTGGAGAACCAACGAGAGTCCAATTTAATAAAAGAGGAAGACAACCTTCGTATATTAGTACTCATATTGTGAAAGAGTAAAGAGGATACTATCAATGAAGGGACACTGTCACCTCAAAGAATTTCTAAAGTGTCAATTTCTATGATTTCTTTGAAGGTTCGAGATATAAGATCCTAAATTTTAATATTTTAATAGATTAACATTATTCTGATTAATATAATAAATTCATGTCCAATGCTACCCCTGCTACCTAAAAAAAAAAAAGAAAAAGAAAGCAAAATTTAAAATTGCTATAATCTCTGTGCTCAGAGAAAACCACAAATAATATTTTTGGTATGTTTCCTTTCAATTTGGTATATGTGCATATTATATTATTATTTAAAGGGCCTATACTCAGCTGTATTTATGTATCCTCTCAGGTTATAATTTACTAACATTGTAATTTCATTGTGATATGCAATTCACTGTAATTTGTTTTTCTTATTTTTCACATTATTTCCAGAGCTTTCAAATGAATGTTTATTTCATTCATTCTAATTCAGTAATACCCAAATTTAAGGCTATAGAGTTTTTTTTTTTTTAAAGATTTTATTTATTTATTTGAGAGAGAGAGAATGAGAGACAGAGAGCATGAGAGGGAGGAGGGTCAGAGGGAGAAGCAGACTCCCCGCCGAGCAGGGAGCCCGATGCGGGACTCAATCCCGGGACTCCAGGATCATGACCTGAGCCGAAGGCAGTCGCTTAACCAACTGAGCCACCCAGGCGCCCAAGGCTATAGAGTTTTTTAACGGGGCTGTGACCACAGTGAGCATATTTTTATAGAGCTCTGACTGTTGATGTTTTACAGTCCTCATTCCCCTTTTATCTAGTAATTAATTGGAATAATGATTTACAATACTAAAATGCTAGAGGTCATTTTTTGGTTATGTTGAATTTTATTATTATTTTATTGCATTGTGTTCTAGAAAACATGGCATGTGAAATTTCTGCTTTGGGGAAAATTGATCATTTGTTATATAAAATGTGAGGTATTCCTTGGATGTAATGTTATATCATTTTTTGTGACATTTCCATGGGGTATAGAAATGAAGTTCTTATTCCTTGAGGATAGCGTCCAATATGTGTTTCACAGGCTGGGGTTTTGGAAGCAGACCCCGAGATGGGGTATTGTATGTACACTTATATTAGGGGTTGATGCCTAGGGGAGGTAGGGGAGGAAGCAGGAATGGGCTGAGGGTAGAGTCAGAATGTATGCAAGTCCAAAAGGAGGGAAGCTCTGGAGCCAGGACTAGCGCTGAGAGTTATTCAGAATTAAGGGGAAAGGCCAGACTTTATACTCCCCCATAAGTCACTGGAATTGGCTGCCCCCAGGAAGGTTGTCCCTGGAGCAAGGAGCTCTGCAGAAGGGGCAAAGCCTGAAGGAGTTGACCAGTAGATGCTGACTACTGACAGTGGGGGCAAAAAGTCCACCTTAGAAGAACAATGGATCTTTGTGTTGATCACCCTATAGTAGAATATCCTCATGAATTCTATCAGACTTTCTATATTCTAGACTCAGTATTTATTGTGTCTCCTGGATTTATAAAAAACTCAGGAAAATGTGTTGAAGCTGTTATATTTTTTATCAATATCACCTTACATTTCTTTTAAAACAATGTTAAAGCTTTTCATCTCAAATAATTTCAGCTAATAAAAAGGTTGAAAATACAAAAAAAATTCCCATGCACTCTTCACTCAGTTTCTCCATTATAACTACAACATCACGAGCAGAAAGTTAACATTAATAAAATGAAATGCTATCCACTAATCTACAGATCTTATTTGAATTTTGTCAACTGTCCAACTATATTGCTCTTTTCCTTGCTGTTGTTCCAGGAGAAAATCCCAGACCCCCATGTCTATTGATGATCTCGTGCCTCTAGGCTTCTCCAGCCTGGGAGAGCTTATCAGTCTTTATTTGTCCTTCAGGACACTGAAATTTGGAGATTTGAAGTCTACTGGCCAGTTAGGTTCCAGAATGCCCCTCAGGTTAGGTTTGTCTGATGTTTTGGTTAAATTCAGGTTAGGGATTGTTTTATAAAGATGCCACCTCAATGGTGCCTTTCTCAGTGCATTAAGTCAGGAGCAATATGGGTCTTGATATGTTTCATTACTGATGTTAACTTTGACTACCTGGATAAAGTACAATTTAAATTCCTCCCTTTGTCATTAATAAGTACCTTGTTTGGCGATATTTTAGAGTATATAAATATTCTGTTTCTCTTTATACTTTTGCCCACTAATTGTAACATCTGTGATAATTCTTGCTTGAAACAAACCTGATGATAGTATTTGTAAATGTTGACTTTCTATTGTTGTCATTATCCCTTCTATGTTTATATGTTGGAATTACATTATAAGAAAAAGTTTTCCCTTCTCCCCCATTTATTTATTTCTTTATATCAGGGGAGACTTATAAAATATCCATTTGTTTATTTTATGAGCTATAATTCATTACTGTCAATTATTTTGTAGCTCAAATTGTCCCACATTCTCCTGGCATCTGTAAATATTTTGGTCTACAATTTTCTAACGTGTTCTTAAGCACGACAATTCATGCTTTTTTAAGTTTTCCCAATTTTATTGACCCAATCAAATTCTACTAATAACAGTGAAATAAATTTCTGCATGTATTTATTTATTTATTTATTTATTTATTTTAAAGATTTTATTTATTTATTTGAGACAGAGAGAATGAGAGAGAGAGAGCACATGAGAGGGGGGAGGGTCAGAGGCAGAAGCAGGCTCCCTGCCGAGCAGGAAGCCCGATGCGGGACTCGATCCAGGGACTCCAGGATCATGACCTGAGCCGAAGGCAGTCGCTTAACCAACTGAGCCACCCAGGCGCCCCTGCATGTATTTATATGATGGTTTAACAAAACCCATTGTTCTATACCTACAGATTTTCAAAGTGTTATAAAAAGTGTAGTGAATCATTACATGTACATAGTTCTTTGCATCAATGGTCTTGACTTACTACCCGTTCCTTCTGCATCTATAAAAAATAATATAACCCTTTCTTCTAAAAAAAAAAAAAAGGCATCAAAGTAGTAGAATAGTACAGATAAAACTGATCCATTCAGGTCAGTTTTAATCAGAATTGTAAAATCAGCAATATAAAAATAAATCTAGGAAAAATAAAATCTAGTTATAAAAAAACCAGCTTTCATGTGAATTGTAGCAAATTGTAATGTTTATCAAGAGAAAATAGTCCTCATTTTTTTTTAAAGTTTCCTGCCTCCAACATGACTGTGTCTGGCAGTAATATTCTAACCCCTGTGTTGTTTCTATTTTCACTTCCTTGTAGTTAATCCAGTTCTTCCTTTTCCTATGCTAATGCGATTTCTCCCATAGTTGTTATGTTCCTCTGGTCATTTTAATAAGAGAAAATTTGCACATCCACGCCTGTGTTACCATCTGACTTCAAGCTCCTTATGTTTGTTTCTAACAAATTACTATCTGTTAATACACAGACAATTTATGGTGGTGATGAGAATGAGCCTGGAAAGGATATGGTTTGAGGTTTATAAAGAAAACTCAGCTAACGTTGGTCCTGACTAATAAATCAACATCTAATGCTCTGCTATCAAACACTAATTAATTCTTCCTTTCCTCCCTCATATTAATTTCATGTCATTCAAGTCTTTAGGGGAGAGTGCTTGCAGCTTTCAGCAGGAACACACATGCCTTGCCAGAGATTTTTATTAATTGCAGTAAATGCAGTGATTTTGGACAACCAAATTTAGAAAAGAAAGATGAGTTTGGAAGACAGTTCCCCCCTTCGGCAAGTATGATATTTCAGGATCTCAATAAATCTTTTTGAATCTAATAGAACTGGAAATAATTTTTCACATCTTTTCTAATACTCAGATATTCTGGTAAGCCAATTACAAGGACCCTTATATTCCAACATTCATATTAACACTAATTTCGAAATACAAAATAAGTTCAACAAATTAGTTCACTAACCCTAGTCCTAAGAGGATATTTCACTCTCATGACAAAGACGTATTTATACATAATTTATATTAATACATGGCTAAAATGCCCTTTGAAATATTTAAAATTCTGGTAGCCAGCTGAATCTCCTATATACAATTATAAATACCTTTCTGGGATAGTTTAAATTTTTCTGAGTTTACTGATTTTAAAGACCATTCATAAATCATGTAATGGAATCTTTCTAAACAATATGGTATAGTGTGGAATTAAATAGAAAGTCAGGGTACTATATAGCTTGAATGGCTGGTAATTATTATGTAAACTTAAACACCTTGGCCATTCATCATACTTTGTTATGCGTGAAATGTGAGACAGACACTCTCCTGCTTTCTTCCATGTATATTATGGAAATAGAAATAGTGTAAGGGAGGGAGACCCCACGGAGTGGTGCACGGCCTCAGATGCCTGCACAGGCCTGCAGTGACGCCATCTCCCTGAGTCCACGACCAAAACCACACACAAGTCAAGGTAGGGTTTGGAGAGGGCGGCCATAAACGACAAGACTGCTTCCGTGGAGAGGAAGAGCTTTCCTTGGGCCAGAAACAGGACAAAGCTGGGTTCTCTATCCAAACTAATGTTAGCTCCTGGGTGTGCAGATTTTTCATTTCTTTTCAAGCAATTTAGAATTTTGGGAGTGCTCAAAAGTTTTTAGATGTGTTATGACATCCTTGGAGACTAGCCCTTACTACAGTCTGTTAAGATCTGAGAACGCTAGAGCTGGCAGGTCCTGCTGCTGAAGTGGGGAATGAATCAAAGGCCTGAAGTCGGCCACAACCTTGGGCCTGGGTGCTTTGGTGTTAAATATCCACCTGCCTGAAGCTGGCTGGGTTACTTAGTTCAAACTCAAGACCCATGGCTCCCTTAGGATGGTAAACCAAGATGGGCAAAAAGACTTGGAATGATGCTGTATAAACCACGTGCCAAAAGGAATATACTTGGTTGGGGAAACTATATTATTTTCACATCACCAAGGGAATATTTAGCATACCATAAAAGGTAAAGCAGCTTCCAAAAGTTAAAAATATGAACAGGGAGAAACACACCTACTCAGCAAATTGGGCTCAAGGTGTGTAAAGTTCAAAGAAAGATAAACTACTGTAAAAGTTGCTGGTCTAGGGTCATCATACCTCTTAAATGACAAGGTGCTGAAGGTGACTGTAGGCATACACTTGGCTAGACACTGTTCATTTAAAAAGTAGATGCTCAAATAAATCAATTCTATTAGGAACCTTGAGAAAGGCAGAGAAAAGACATAAAGCACAGATCAATCTTTCCTTTAGGCTTCAATTTGGATTGCTCGACACGGCAATACGTGAAAGTATTTCACCTTTTAGTTTCTATTTTATTAGCAAAGTAGGCTTAAGAGTTCCCTAGATGTTATGTGGAACTATACAGATTAGGTACATTTGTCATGACCTCTAAATAACCACAGAATCTTCTACTTGCTCAGCAATATTACGTTCCCCTACAGTTCCTGCATCTACACAATGAGGTATCAAAACCATCTTCCTTGTTTCTTAAGAGAGTTCTCTTCAAAACTCAACTTATTAAGAAGGTGATAATATTTCTAGGGGCGCCTGGGTGGCTCAGTTGGTTAAGCAACTGCCTTCGGCTCAGGTCATGATCCTGGAGTCCCTGGATCGAGTCCCGCATCAGGCTTCCTGCTCGGCAGGGAGTCTGCTTCTCCCTTTGACCCTCCCCTCTCTCATGTGCTCTCTCTCATTCTCTCTCTCTCAAATAAATAAATAAAATCTTTAAAAAAAAAGAGAAAGTGATAATATTTCTAGTACTTGTGGGTTATATTAAAAACAGAGACTCCTGGAGGAAATTTAGCTCAAAGGGTCTCATTCTCATTACTTTGAACTGCCTCTGAGAAGTGACACGTAAGACACATTGTTAGAATTTCTAGCACATTTTTGGATATTTATAGCACATAACACTAAATGTCCTGTGACAGAGGTATCTGCATTCTTGTTACATCTTCCACAAGGGTGAAAGGGGCTTAGAGTCAGGACCCTTGTTTCATTATTGTTTTATCACCTACAACAGTGCTTCACAATATTTATTCCTTGATGTTAACAGGGTTTAAGAGGAATGAAAAAAATCTATTCATGTAAGAATAGGGGAACTGTGTTAAGAAAATTTAAACAAATTTTAAAATTTCATGTCCTATGAGTCTTCAAAAGCTGGATATATATATTTGAGTTTATTTATTAAGAATACATACAATGTCTGCTTTAAAATTCTTGTCTGGTACTATGTGGTGAGCACTGTGAGTTGTCTAAGACTGATGAATCACAGACCTGTACCCCTGAAACAAATAATACATTATATGTTAATAAAAAAAAATTATTGTCTGTTAGTTGAGATATCTGGTTCATCTCAGAACAGGCTCTCCTGATTTTCTTTTCTTCTGAGACTGTGTTCTATTTTTTGGATTCTCCACATTGTTAACCTTGGATTACATCTCGGGTGTTATGAATTTCAACTTAAGGAGGTTCTCGATTCTATTACGTTTCTCTGATGAATATTGTTTCATATACGTTAGCAGATAATTTGACTCTGTTTGAGCCACAAAGTCTACTCCTTAAGAGTCAACTCAGGTCTGAGTCAGATCATTTGTCTTTAGCTTAGATGATTATTTAGCCCCTCTTACACATGGGTTTCAGAGCTCAGTCAGAGATGTGCGTGGAAAGATTTGGGTGATCTTCTCTAGCTCTTTCTCTTATGGGATTCTCTCCATCTCTTCAGCATTCGCTTTCCAGCTCACTTGTCAGATGTCCCTAGCTAGATAGACTGCGGGTATCTTCCATGTCTGCTGCCCTATGCCACTGTGCAGGCCACGGAATCTTTATAGCTGTCAGTCGCCAATCCTCTCAGAAAGCATGTACTCCTCACTAGGATCTTTCTGCTACTGTCCACTCTTCAGTGCCTTCAGGTAGCTGTTTTTTGTATTATGTCCAAGATTTTCAGTGGCTTTTTGCAGGGGGTTACATGGTAGAGACTTCATTTGTTAAACTTAAAAATAACATTCATCCATGTTGTAACTTATATTTTCACTTTTGTGGCATCATTAATGAACAGAATTCCTCAGTTTAAATGGAGACCAATGTTATTTTATTTTTATTTTTATTTTTTTACTTTATGGTTATTGCTTCTTGTGCTCTATTTACCTGATCTGGGTACTTGAGATTTCCTTCTGTATTTTCTTCTAGAAGATTTGGTGTTTTAACTTTCTCATTTAGAACTACCATTAATCAGAATTGATTTTTATATATGGTATGAGTAATTGATCAGAATTATTTTACCAGTGAAAACACTCTGATAACTTGATTTTTTAAAAAAATATAGTTAAGTAGCTATAGTTCAACGTAGCTAAGTAACTGCACAGAAAAAAATTCTAAATAAATACTAAATATGAACCCATAATTTGTAAATTTCACTTATGATTAGCACTAACTCAAATATCTCCACGTTAGATACAAGAATCAAAAATCAGCTTGTCACCAATTAATCAGTCTTCAAGTGAAAGTACCAACTATGTTGGACTGTTAAAATGACATCAACAAAAATGTTTTAATCAAATTAACTTTTCTCAGCAACTAAATTAGGTTTCTCAAGTCAAGCATGTGATTAGAACCCATTTCTCTCTGGTATATATACTTTACACATTAAGTATGCTTGAAATAGTTTTTATTTTGTGAATTAAAATAGAAGAGTAAGCTTTAGTCCTTTCTCTTTATGAATGAAGCTCTAAACATATAAGAATTTAGCAGCCAATCTAGACACTTTTATTCACTGTATCTTAAAACAAAATTATATTATGTCTACAAGCTTACAATATATCTTTAAAGTACCCTATAATCTGTAGTGTCTCCTTAATTATCTTTTTATACACCCTTTTCTGTGTACAACAGAAAAACGTAGATAAAAGAGTGAAAATAAACAGCTAAGAAATAAAACTAATGATCAGAATGTTAAAAAGAGTAATGACAGATGTTACATTAATAAACAAAACATGACTTTTATAAGTATTATTTAAACTTAATATTTATTAGTATCTCTACAGAAAGCTTGGCTTTGTAAAATACTATTTTTCCACTGAACTTAACATGTACATGAAATGCACAGTGGTTTTCCTGGCCTCACCTATATTTAATTTTAAGCTTTCTAAAGCTTAAAGCTTTCTAAAGCTACTCATCCCTCTTTCCCCAATGGTAATATTTTTCCAAAGTACGCTTCATGACATTAACTATATGGCAAAAAGAAATCGTCTCATCGGTTGTGAAGATTAAAAAGTTCTATAGCTTGACCCCTAGATATATACGGTACTTTGTGATAAAATAAACCAAGTTCCTTATATGTGTCCATTTTATCTGCTGAACTATATCTCAACACTTCATTTCGATTAGGAAGAAGAAAATTCAAATCAGAGCCTGTGTCAACGCCGCCATTATAATTTCAACATTGGCTGACACCTGGGTGCCGTCTCTGATCAGCGACTAGCATGTAAGTGGGATGAAAAACAATAAAACCAACAACATGTGGTTAAATATCGTTGAGGAACTGATGTAAGCGAGACATGAACACAATGCCAGTGACTCAGCTCGTTTTATGCGGGCCTTCCCACGCTCTAACCTCCGTTTCTCCCACGTCCCTACTTTCCCCTGTACGTAAGTTACGGATGACGTGATGCGTGACGTCTGCGTCCACCCGGCGTCAGCAGGTGCGCGGTCACACGTCACTCCGGGGGCGCCCGGGAGGGGGTTTCTGGAGGGGGACACTGGAGTCGGAGGGCTTGGAGTCCATCTGAACGGCCTCCACATGCCCACAGGCCTCGTCCAATCTCTGAAGGCCTGCACACAACCAAGAGGCCGACCCTTCTCCTTCCCCGCCGGCTGTCGCCACGGACCTCGCACGGAACTCACACGACGCCTCCTCTGGGGGCGTGAGCCTGACGGCCCCGAACCGCAGCTGCACCCTGGGCTCTCCTGTCTCCACCTCCCCGACTCGGCCTGCAGCTCTTGGGACTTGTCAGCTTCCGCTTGCACGGGCACTGACGCCTTACATAAACCAAAAATAAACCTTGTCAGTGGTAAGGAGAGGCCTCAGAGGCCAGCCGCGTGGCGGGAGCAGGGAACCCCGCGCTGCGGGAACGAGGCCACACCGGCGACGGGAACCCGCTGACCGGAAGTCGATCTGCCGCATCTTCCGCCTGGCACGGCTGGAAACGCGGTCTCTGCAGGGGGCCGGCGGCAGGCCTCAGAGGCTCATGGTGAGGGTGAAGGTCAGCTCCCAAATTCAATGGACTGTTTAAGGAAGAGCACTAGTTTTGCACGCACAGTGCTTGGATAGTACCAGGATGCAGCCCACTGATCCGTGCAGGGGTGCGGCAGCCCAGGGTCTCCCCAGTTCCCGCTCGGTCAGCCCCGTGTGTGTGGACAAAACCAGACAGCCCCGGAGAGGCTCGGGATGCTGGCGGGCTCCAGCGTCCCAGCATCCCCAGGAAGTCGGTCCTCAGCATGTTGCAGTGCGCGGCGCGGGAGCCGACGCGGTCGAGAAGGAAGGGGAGGACGGCCAGATGCTGCAGGATTTGGTGTCAGTAAACTGATTTCAGATCGTATTGAGATTCCTGATCCCATTAATGCTTTATGAGGCCCAGCTCAGGTTTCACGGGTGCACTGCTTGCTCAGCTGTGGCCCCTGTGCCCTTGACCTTTGCTGCTGGACCCGCATTCAGTACGTGTAAGATGGAGTTGGCGTGGGTTTAGCGGCGGGTTTCTCCCAGGAGACCACAGGACCAGACCTTTAACAGCTCGATGATGGTGCCGGACTCCTGTGAGGCCAGGCCGTCCTGCAGCCTCTGTCCCCTGCGAGCAGCTCTGTTACCTGTCCTGGCCTGTCACTGAGTTTGCTGAGGTGGGGGCGGGGGTGGGTGGGTGTTAGGGGCCTACTCGCCGCTGGCACTGAAATGTCCTGAGCACCTGGCCTGGTGAGGCAGGCTGCGCTCGGCTTCCAGCTTCTGCAGATGGACTTTCTGCCACCCGGGGGCCCCCTGCTCCCTTTGTGCTCCATAGTCATCCAGTATGCCTCCCAGATCCCCAGCCCGTCCTCCAGTCCCAGGCAGGGAAACCGTTCCGCACAACCCACTGCACGTGGAAGAGCAAGAGCTCCTTCCCTACTTGGGGGGGCACTGCCCTCAGTTGCCCAGATCCCGTGGCACAAGGTCATTGCCTTGTACATGAGCTACAAACTGAGGCCTGACATCCCCCAGGCTTCCCATTATATCAGAGGCACCAAGTGAAGATGGTTAGGGAGATGTATATCTTTTTAAAAAATATTTGAAAAAAAAATATGATGTGCCTTTGTCATGGGAACAAACCAGAATGCAGAGGCGGAAGGAACATCAGCTGAGTCCGGAGAACTTGGGGATAAAGTCTTTTTTTCCTTCTGCAAACATTTTTCCTACTCTGTTACTTTGTGGGCACCGTAAAGAGGAGTGTGAATTTCAGGGTGGAGGATATGAGGAATAGAGTCTCTGCCCAGGAGCTCCTGGCCCACTGTCTGACTAATCCTCTGCTGCTGGAGGAAGAGGAGAGCAAGAGGTATGAAGATCAGCTTCATCTGTGGTTGTCTGAAGACTCAGGAGCATTTACCAGTTCGACTTCCCCCCTTCTTTACCTTCCTCAGATGCGGATTCCACTGTCTGCTAGATTTTTGATCTGTGATGCAGAATCCTCTGCACTGCCAGCCTTCAGAATGAAGGACAGGGAGCAGCTGCAAGTGTTGGTGGCAACAGGCACCTCTGACAGAACCTGAAGCCCCTGGAAAGGCTGATCCTGAGTTCAAGGGAGGAGGAAGTCGCCTCTGAGCTTCATCTCTCTGCACTGCTCCATGTGGTGGACGTTTGAGCTGCCTGACCTGAGAGGGGGGAGTCTCTCCAGATTTCTTCTTTTACTCAAAATAATGTTATTCTCAGATGCTGATGCACTGTTGGAAATATGATTATTAATCATTCAAATAAAGCATTTGAATGTTAAAAAAGAGGGAGATAAGATAACAAAAAGGGGTCAATTCTTCAAGAAGGCATAACAATCCATGATGTATATGCATTTACCAGCAGGGAATCGGAGTATGTGAAGAAAAAACTGATAGAATGGTAAGGAGAAAGATTAATCCACTATTAGAGTAGGAAATTTCAACACAGCTTTTACCAGTAATTGACAGATAAAACAGGCACAAATGAGTAAGGATATAGTTGAACAGCACCATCAGTTGACTGCCTGGACTTCAACAACAGAAGATTACACATTTTTTTTTCAAGTTCACTTGGAACATTCACAAAGATCACATTCTATGGCATAAAGCATATCTTAAATATAAAAGGATAGAAATCATACAGAATAGGTACTCATAATACAATGGGATTAAACTAGAAATCAATATCAGAAAGGTGGCTGGAAAACCTAAGATATTGGAGGTCCAGCAACACACTTTTAAATAATACATGGGTCAAAGAAGTCTCCAAAGAAATTAAGAATATTAAAAACTAAATAAAATCAATTTTTTCAATTTGAATGAAGTTTGAATTTGAATATAAAACATCCAGAATTATGGGATGCAGGAAAAGCAATACTTAGAAGGAAACCTACAGCATTGAATGTGTACATCAGAAAGTAGATACATCTGAAATCAGTAACTAAAGCTTCCACTTAATGAAACTGGAGAAGGAAGAGGAATGCAAATCTGATGAGTGCAGAAGAAAAGAAAAATTAGAGCAGATATGAATGGAAACAGGAAAATATAGGAAGTCAATAAAATCAGAACCTGTTTCTTTTTATTGATGAAAATACCAATAAAATGATAACCTTCTAACCGGGCTGAAGAAGATAGGAAAGAGCAAATATAAAAGTTACTAATATCAGAATTGAAGTAGAGCTATCACTAATGATTTCATGGACATTAAAAGAATGATAGAGGAATATTATGAACAACCCTAGGACATAAAATTTGATAAATGATATGTATCAATTCCTTGAAAGACACAATCTAACAAATTTCCCACAAAGAGATATAGGTAATTTATTAAAGAAATTGAGTCAATAATAACTTCCTAAAAAGAAAGTACCAGATATAGTTTCACTGGTGAATTCCACCAAATATTTAAAAAATACCATTTCTTAAAAATTTCTTTCAGAAAATAGAAACAGAGGTAATACTTCATACTTATTCTATGAGGCCAGCATTACCCCAGATAAAGACACTACAGTAAAGGAAAACTTCCTGTAAACAGAAGCAAAATCCTCAATATAATAATAGCAGCTTGACTCAAATAATATATAAGAGAATTCTATACCATAACTAAGTGGGAATTACCTCAGGTATGCAATGGTATTTCAAGATTTGAAAATCAATTAATCAATTAATGTAGTCATCATATCAACAGGCTAAAGAAGGAAAATCATATGATCATGTCAATTGATGCAGAAAAAACATTTGACAGAACCTAACACTAATTCATAAAACTCCCTAAAAAGTGGGAATAGAGATGGACTTCCTCAGCTTGATAAAAAACAAAACAAAACAAAACAAAACAAAATAAAAAAACCCTACAGAATAATTTACAAGCTAACATCAAAGATAGTTGTGAAAAACTAGAAGCATTCTACCTAAGATCAGGACAAAGCAAAGATGTCTCCACTCATCACTCTTATTCAACCTTATATTGGAAGTCTACCTAATGCAGTAAAACAAGAAAAGGAAATAAAGGTAAATAGGATTGAAGAACTAAAATTGTTCATGGATCACATGATTGTTGAAAAAAAAAAACTCATGAAAATAAGTGCTTATAACAAGGTTCTCAATATAAGGTTAATAAACAAAAGTCAATTGCTTCCCCATATACTAGCAATAAGCAATTGGAACTTGAAATTAAAAACACAATATAATTTAGCACCAAAAAAAAAAAAGGATGCACATAGAAATAAATCTAACAAAATGTGTATAAGATCTTTATCAGGAAATACACAAAACTTTGATGAAAAACATTAAAGAAGAACCAAATAAATGGAGAAATATTCCAGGTGCATTAGTAGAAAGATTCAATATTGTCAAGCTATTTCCAACTTAATCTATAGATTCAATGCAATCCTCCCAAAATTCTGGTATTTTGTAGATATCAAGAAACTAGTTCTAAATTTTATATGGAGAGGAAAATGACCAAGAATGGCCAATACAATATTGAAAAACAAAGTTGGAGACTGACACTACTCAACCTCAAGACCTACTATAAAGCCACAATGATAAAAACATTGCAGTATTGGCAAAATGATAGATAAGTAGATTGATGAGACAGAATAGAGGTCTCAGAAATAGACCCACATACATATAGTCAACTGATCTTTGACAAAGGAGCAAAGGTGGCCTTTTTAACAAATGGTGCAAGAACAACTGGACATCCACAATCAAGCCAATAAATCAAGACCCAAAGTTTTTACCTTTCACAAAAATTAACTTAAAATGGACCATTGACCTAAATGTAAATACCAAATCATACAACTTTTATAAAATAATATTGAAGAAAATATAGGTGACTTTGGATCTGGCAATGACTCTTTAGATATAACACCAAAAGCATGATCCATTACAGAAAAAAATTAATGTTAGATTTCATTAAAGTTTGGAATTTCTGCTCTTTGACAGATACTGTTAAGAGAATGAAAAGACAGCCATAGACTAGAAGGAAATATTTGCAAAACACATATCTAATAAAAGACTTATCTTCATATTTGCAAATGACATATCAGATAAAGGGCTAGTATCCAAAATCTATAAAGAGCTCATCAAACTCAACACCCAAAGAACAAAGAATCCAATCAAGAAATGGGCGGAAGACATGAACAGACATTTTTCCAAAGACATCCAAATGGCCAACAGACACATGAAAAAGTGCTCAATATCGCTCGGCATCAGGGAAATCCAAATCAAAACCTCAATGAGATACCACCTCACACCAGTCAGAATGGCTAAAATTAACAAGTCAGGAAACGACAGATGTTGGCGGGGATGCGGAGAAAGGGGAACCTTCCTACACTGTTGGTGGGAATGCGAGCTGGTGCAGCCACTCTGGAAAACAGTATGGAGATTCCTCAAAAAGTTGAAAATAGAGCTACCATATGATCCAGCAATTGCACTACTGGGTATTTACCCCAAAGATACAAAAGTAGGGATCCGAAGGGGTACGTGCACTCCGATGTTTATAGCAGCAATGTCCACAATAGCCAAACTGTGGAAAGAGCCAAGATGTCCATCGACAGATGAATGGATAAAGAAGAAGTGGTATATATATATACAATGGAATATTATGCAGCCATCAAAAGGAATGAGATCTTGCCATTTGCAACGACGTGGATGGAACTGGAGGGTATTATGTTGAGTGAAATAAGTTAAACAGAGAAAGACATGTATCCTATGATCTCACTGATATGAGGAATTCTTAATCGCAGGAAACAAACTGAGGGTTGCTGGAGTGGGGGGTGGGGTGGAAGGGATGGGGTGACTGGGTGATAGACACTGGGGAGGGTATGTGCTCTGGTAAGCGCTGTGAATTGTGAAAGACTGTTGAATCTCAGATCTGTACCTCTGAAACAAATAATGCAATATATGTTAAGAAAAAAAAAAGAAGAAGAAGGTAGTGGGAGGGGAAGAATGAAGCGGGGGAAATCGGAGGGGTGGACGAACCATGAGAGACGATGGACTCTGAAAAACAAACAGGGTTCTAGAGGGGAGGGGGGTGGGAGGATGGGTTAGCCTGGTGGTGGGTATTGAGGGGGGCACATTCTGCATGGAGCACTGGGTGTTATGCACAAACAATGAATCATGGAACACTTCATCTAAAACTAATGATGTAATGTATGGGGATTAACATAATAAAAAAAAAGACTTATCTTCAAAATATATCAAGAAATCTTGAAATTCAACAATAAGAAAACAAACATCTTAACTAAAAAGAGGAAAGGATCTGTACAGATACATCATCAAAGAAGGTATACATATGGCAGATAAAGCATCTGAAAAAATGTTTAACATCATGTATCTTCAGGGAATTACAAATTGAAACAATAGTGAGCACCACTAGACATCTATTAGCATGCAAAGTCTAAAATACTAACACCACCAAATACTGGTGAAGATGCAGAGCGCAAAGAACTCTCATTCGTTGGTGGTGGGAATGCAAAATGGTACAGCCACTTTGGAAAATAGTTTGGCAGTTTCTTACACAACTAACTGTACTCTTGTATGTGTTCCAGCATTTGTGCTTACTGGTATTTATCCAAATAAGCTGAAAACTGGATACAAAAACCTGCACATGAATGTGTATAATATCTTTATTCAAATTGTCAAAAATTAGAAGCAATCAAGGTGTCCTTCAATAGGCAAATTGATGAATCCATACAATGGAGTATTATTCAGTGATAAAAAGAAATAGAGCTGTAAAGCCATGAAGAGACATGGAGTAACCTTAAATGCATATGACTAAATGAAAGAAGACAATCTAAAAAGGCTCCATACAGTTTTATTGCAACTTGGAACTCTGGAAAAGTAAAAACTATAGAGACAATAAATTATCAGTGATTTTCAAGCGTTTATGGGGAAAAAGGGAGATCTTACAGATGAAGCATGGGATGTTTTTAAGTCAGTGATGTTATTCTGTATTGTACTCTAATGGTGGATACATGGCATGATGCATTTGTTGAAACCCTCAGAACTGTAAAACACAGAGTGAACCCTAATGCCAACAATGGACTTTAGCTAATGATAAGCTCTCAATACTGATTCATCATTTGTAATGAATATGCTATGTTGAGGCAAGATATTAATAATAGCAAGAAAAAATATAAGCAGGGGTAGGAATACATGGGAACTCTGTACTACCTGTTCAGTTTTCTATATATCTAAGATTTCTTTAAACAAGAATATCTGTTAATTAAAAAAACTTTAATGTACAACCATTTCTTTTACTAGTAAAGCGTATCTCAAAAAATTTCATATTGTCAGATTTTAATGTTTGTTTTTCTAGTGAATATAAAATATGATTTTGATTTCGGTGCATATTGCTAAGACAGAGAATATATAGATATTATATAAATATACATGCATTCTTACAAGAGTGAGTATTCTTCAATATTTGGTTTTAATACAACTGCATTATAGTAAGCTTGTTTTATAGTCACTTACTAACTGATTTTACTATTTGTTTGATCTATCAATTACCAAAAGATCTGTATTGAATCTCTAACTATGATGGATTTTTCAATTATTCCTAATTTCTGTCCACATTTGCTTTACATAATTTGAAGGAACATTATTTAGTGCATGCAAGTATAGGATTTCATATTTTCTTGGTGAATTCAAATTTTTTTTTTATCATTATTTGATAGCCCTCTTTAACTTGAGTAATTTAAGTTTTGGCCTAAAATATATTTTACAATGATAATAATGTTAGACCAACTTTCTTTTGCTTAGTATTTGCTTTATAGATGATATATCATTTTTTTATTATTTTTCAATCCTCTCTGTCCTAAAGTTTTAGGTTTGTCTCTTGTAAATGGCATATAGATTGATTTATTGGTTTATTTATCTATTCTAACAACCTTGTCTTTTAATTGCAGAGCTAAGTCCGTTGACATATTGTGATTATAAATATATTCAGAGAGTTTTGTTGAAAATAAAGTTTTCAGTTGATAGTTCCCATTGTTGATGAGAGGGTACATTTAACTTTCTTGATCTTTTTCAGGTGTTCTTTGTTTAACTTTGTCTTGTTTTATTCCCTCTTTTTCTATTAACACCTTCTCTGTCTTTGGGATTTAATGTTTCTGTGTAATATGACTAGTTTTATTTTTTCTACATTTGTTGTCTGGAATTCACTGGGTCCTGAACTAGAGTATTAACACTAACCAGAATTTCCAGAAATTTTCCAGCCATTCTCTGACTGCTGTCCTTCCTCTGGTCATTTTCATCTCTCCTCCATGAACTCCAACTCAAACGTTAGACGGCTTCCTCTAGTGCAGTTTGTCTTCACTCATCTTCCATGTTTTCAACCTGTCTCTTTTGCCATCTTGAATATACAATGTATTTCTTTAGTTCTTTCTTCGTCTAGATGAACTGCTGTTAAACCTGATTTTTTAAAAAATTTTCATTCATTTTATTTTTCAGGCCTAGGTTTCAATTTGGCTATTTTTTTAATGTTTCATCATTTTTATATATATTTGCTTTTTAATTTTTCTTTTAATAACTTTTTTAGCTTGCTTTCTTGTGTGTCTTGTGATTTTCTTTTTAACTTCATTCAATCTTAGCTTTCTTACATTTTTTATGTGAGAATATTCTGCAGAGTGAATCAAAGTGCTATTCCTTCAAAGGAGATTGCATTTTCTTCTATGTATACCATAAACCTGGGGCCACAGTAAATTAATTTTTCTTTTAGAGGAAAATTCAGCCCTTAATTTTTTTTTATTCTTATGTTAATCCCCATACATTACATCATTAGTTCTAGATGAAGTGTTCCATGATTCATTGTTTGTGCATAACACCCAGTGCTCCATGCAGAACGTGCCCTCCTCAATACCCACCACCAGGCCAACCCATCCTCCCACCCCCCTCCCCTCTAGAACCCTCAGTTTGTTTTTCAGAGTCCATCGTCTCTCATGGTTCGTCCACCCCTCCGATTTCCCCTGCTTCATTCTTCCCCTCCCGCTACCTTCTTCTTCTTCTTCTTTTTTTTTTTCCTTAACATATATTGCATTATTTGTTTCAGAGGTACAGATCTGAGATTCAACAGTCTTGCACAATTCACAGCTCAGCCCTTAATTTCATACATGGCTTGGCTTTCTTCTTCCAACCTGGTCCAAGGCCCTTTCCTATCTTACTCTGTGGGGCAGGTTCTTCTTCAGCATGCCACCACACAGAGGTATAGACTTCTGGAGTCGTTTTAGATTCTCTACCCTGGTCATGCCCTTCTTTATCTTCAGTTTTTAAAATCAAAACTCATGTTTGCCAGGTTTTATTAGATATCTTAGAGTAAAATCCAGTGTCCTGTTTTCCTTTTCGATCCCATTTGTACATTGGTTTTCAGTTTTTCAGAATGCTTCGCTTCCTTGACAGCTGACTAATGCAGTCTGTGTGTCTTTGTGTGTGAGTATGAGTATGTGTGTGTGACTGTTTAAGTTTTCTTACAGCATTTTGAGTGGTGTTTCAGCAGAAAGGTTTTTGTTTGGGGCACCTGAAAGCTATTCTTTCTCCTCTCCTTTCTCTTGTTGTTACATACTTTTCTGAACTCTCCATCCAAACTGGCCTGTCCTTCTAGACATAGGTCAGTGCTTCAGGTTATTTCCTTTTGCTGCTCATGAAAACGAACTTCTCCTAGCACTTCCGGGCAAGATCAATTAATATATACAATGCAATAATAAAGTTACTGTCATCACATAAGGAGAAAGCCTCTGGGATTCAAATCTTCAGGATCAGTCATGTGCCTGTGGCAGGGTCCTTTGGTATCCATGGAACTTCACCCACATTTTCTTCTATAAAACCAGGGTGCGAAGATCACGTGAGACACTGTATGTGAGATCGCTTCATTATACGCAATTCCCCCTACAAGTACAAGTTATTTTGGTTTTTCACCTAAAGAACTGTGGATCCTAAAACTATATGAGCCAAAGTCATAAGTAATAGGGATAATTTTAAGGAGTTATGTAAATTTATAAGTAAAGATTTTTTTTGTTTTTTTTTTTAAGATCACTGGGGTTTTAGTGACTCTCTGGATCAGTCTTTAGAACTTACATGCTTTATTCTGCCTGCTCATACATGTGCAGAGAATATGTTTTACACCACAAATGCATCATCTGTCCTCGTGAATATTTGGAAAAGGCAGCAAAGGATATCTCCTTTGTAATGTAGCTTCCTCATCATCAGCGCTGAAATGGAATCACAAAGCATAGTTAATTTCATTTCCAGAATTTTTATAATAGTAGGACAGCTGTTCAGCATAACTTTTCCTGTTGCTTTTCAATTTATGGTACATATGATAAAATAAATTTGGAAGTAAAGGCCAAGAGGCTTGGATGAACTTTATGAAATTTAATTTGGCTGTGTCAGGGGTTTATTTTTCATTGGGACATTTTCAATCTCACGGACACTGGTTTTGAGCCAGTTATCAGTTTCCTAACCTGGTTTAAGATACAGTTTTAAAATGAAGCTGAAAGACAATAATTATATGAAAAGCTGGTTTAGAAATCCTCATTGGTAACATGTGTTTGGGAAAAGGGTAGATTCTGTTTTTATAAACCCACTACTTACGTTGCCCATTTTGATACTCAAGTGTAATTTTTCAAATCAAATATTCTGCTGGTAAGAAATGAAATATTCAAATATACCAACATTAATATTTTGCAGAAAATCCCATCTCTATGACCATTGTTGCATGTTAAAACATAAGAAAGCCTGGAGTCTTGAAGCTGGAGAGATAAAGTCATTTGTTCAGGTGGGTAAATGGAAATTAACCTAACAATGGGATTGATTATATTAATTTGGTGTTTCAGCTTGACAAATTATAATTATAAATACATGGCTTCCATTTCTTGATTTTGTAAATAATGGCCAGAAGTGAAAAAGGATGTAGCTAGTAAAGATCAGATTAGACCACTAATTATTCTTCTTGAAGCATTTTCAGAAAACAGAATTTACATTATTCATAGTGCTTAAAATGCCAAGGAACAGCCAAACTTCGGCCTCAGCTGGCCTCCAACACCTGGTTTTTAACCACATCATTTTTTTCCTTCTTTTTGGTAGGATGATAAGCATTTTGAAATTCAGAAAGCTTCCATGAATTTTAAGTGTGGGTGGATCTCAGAATACCAATGATACAAATGTGTTGAGAAATTACATTAACTTTAGGGTTTTATGACTTCATCTCCCTTTCAGAAAGAATCATACCTTTAATTACTATTTGTTCAGAACCCTTTGAACATTACAGTAGTAGAACAAGAAGGCCAACTGATAGGAAAAATATCTCAATCTATGTCCCATTTCCAGGGGACAGAAGATCATCTCTCAGATTTGAAGTGAGAAAACTTTCTTTAAACAGGAGCCAATAAGCAACATCTGCACACAACTAATCCTGAATCTGAACCAACTCTTCTCTATATTTTAGAATGTGCCTGTTTCCTCTCATCTTACTTTTCATTTCATAGGCCCCGGCAGCCAAGCACGGTCAAAGGACTACTTTGTAATCATTTTATTTATCCATAAGCAGGACATTTACAAGATCCCTTAAGAACTCATACTCACAGATTTGTAGCTCAATTAAGCAGATTCAAGTAGTCTAGATAGACTGGCTAAAGAACATACAAGGCTCAAATCCCAAAAGATTCTAGGATCTCATGCAGTTTGTTGTAACAAAAAGCCTCATTTTCTTGCACCGGTACATGTTCTTCAAAACATTTGGAAAGGAAGCTACATCTCTGACAAATGAGGTAACTACAGTTGAATTTTGCAGCCCCAAATTTTCTCCATACCCTGTCTTTAGGAACATGGGCATAGGGTCAGGACACACAGTCAATATCCTCATTATTTGATGTCCAGTAGACTGAAAGATCCTTTTCCACTCATGTGTAGCCAGGTGTTGAAGAGAGAGAAGCTCAGGTGCCTCTTGTTTCCCCCAGCGCAGATATTATTGGTTGGGTAAAAATGATGGAAACTAATGAGTGTTTGAGGTCCTATTTGGCCCCAGACACAGTGCTAATTTTTATCTGCTTTGCCTAAGATGATTCTCAACACTACCCTATGAGGAAGGTCCCAAGAAGAAAAGAAGGCTGAGATATTTTTTATTAAAGAATGAAAGTGAGAGGAAAGAGGGAGAGAGAAGGCAAAGAGGAGGAGAAAAAGGAAAATGCATTCAAGAGCATGTACCTATTATGTGGCATATTAACACTTTATCCAAGGTCACGTGGCTAGTACAATTGGCAGAGTGAGTAAATATGTGGTTTGTGTGACACCAAAACTTGTGCTGTTTACTGCTCATGTTCACTTCATGGTCTGTCCACTAAAAACTTTCTTATAAAATCCTCACCCTCTTTCCCTATTGGAAGGCTGGATGAAGGGCTGAGAGGTCATAGGGAGAGCAACACCTCATAGTAAAAGCGGTCCAGGTCTCTGAAACAATGCACAGAAGGTTGTCTTAGAGACACGCATGGAGAGCTATTTGAGCAGGAAGTAAACGTCTACCGGTGAAGGGGTGGGCATTAGGAATCATTTATTAGAGCACTTTCCTCACCCTGAATGCAGACCCGAGCAGATGGCACAGCATTGTACATCCCAACCTCCTCTGGCTATGTTCCTACCCCCATTTTTTCTATTTGACAATAAAGCCTAATCAGGTGAACTAAACCCTACCAGTGTGCTAGCCTCTCACAATTAGCAATGCCTCTGTCCCTGAAGACCAAGTCCTGAAAATTTCACACCTGGAGGAATATCAAGAAAAGGTGTCAGGGAAACATCTTAACCCTCAGCACATCATACTGTGTAGGCAGTTGCCTGTTTACATACTGGATGTCTCAGTCTTATGCACATTCCATTCCATGCTCTGCCAACACTGTAACAGACAAGTAATAAGAAAAATAAGGTGACCAGTCTGTTGATTCTTAAAATTGTATTGTGTGTGGATGCAAGCACTCGTTATTCAATGTAAAGCTGTAAGAGAGAATAAACTCTCCCCCCACCTTCCCAAATACAGACAAGTATTTCTAATCTCTATGGAAAATCTAAAGAAACAGGCATCTCCAAAGAGTGTGCCAATGAGAGCTTCACCTCCTCATAGATTTCTTTATTTTTTTATTTTTTTAAAGATTTTATTTATTTATTCATGAGAGACAGAGAGAGAGAGAGAGAGAGGCAGAGGGAGAAGCAGGCTCCCAAGGAGCAGGAAGCCCGATGTGGGACTCGATCCCAGGACCCTGAGATCATGACCTGAGCCGAAGGCAGACGCTTAACCATCTGAGCCACCCAGGCGCCCTCCTCATAGATTTCTACTATCACAGGTCTCAAGTTGAGTTCTCGAGCCCACAAATTATCATACTCACAGCAGGGTAACATCTCCGTGCTGCTGTTATGGTTATTAATGCAGTTACTATTGAGAATTCTGTTGGCTGCATGCTTGACTAAGGATATGAGTTTATCTTCACAATATCCCTGGTAGGCGGACAGGTGATGACTTTTATTAACACCATTTCAGTGATGAAAGAGCCAGGAAAGAATGCAAAGGCATTTCCCAGCATAATGCAGCAAATCTAAAGCAGAATTAAGTTCAGAACTCAGAATATTTCAGTTGTTAGTGTACACTTAGGCTGATTCCCTGCCATACAAGTGCTGGGACAGAATCCCTGTAGTTGAGCAAGATCTCCAAGGGCAAAAAAGAAAAAAAAATGCTAATGGCCTTGGTGGTAGATTTAAAAGACTCCATGACCTTTTATTTTAGTGTATAGGTGTGTCCTAATAGAGCTGGGAGTGTGAAGGAGGAGAGGGATCAGCCTGAAATACATTTCCTACAAAGGACATTTCAGCATTGATCTAGGAAGCATGTAGGAATGTTCCCCAACATTCACGGCATACCACTGTGAGTTTATTTCTGATCTTCTGGCATTGGAAAGACTTAGCATAGTAATTCAGAATCACTGAAGGAGAGGAATCCCTGCCCAAATCCCAACTAATGCTAAATGTCCCCCATCTCAAAGGCTTGCTACACATGTAAGGTGAAAACCATCCTCTTTTCTGACTTACCAGGCCCTCAGTGATCCATTCCCAAACTCTCCTTTCGGATATATGCTCCTGCCACATACAAACATATTCTGAACTTTACACCAATCACCCTATTTCTTATCCCATTAACTCCCTGGAACTCCTCTGTCTTCATACATTTTATGTTTATTCCATCCAGTGGGGGAAAATCTTTATCTTCATGTGAATCTACATGTCAGAGTCCCTTTTCATCCTTAAAAGACATTCTCTGAAATATTGCAGCTTCTCTTGAATCACAAAATTACCTTTTTGGGTCATTCACTTCCTCTCTTGCTTCCCATAAGATTTTTCAATGGCTTGTGAACTCTTGGAATATAAAAACTGTCACATTCAGTTTTTTTTTTTTTTTTTCCAGAACTAGCATTGTATTTTGTATGCAGCAAATATTTAATTAAGTGCTTCTTGCTTAACCAGTTTTTAATGTAGCTTCTTGCTTCGCCAGTTTTTTTTTTTTCTACCTCTTCTGGTAGACTTAAAAGTTGGAATGAGACATGAATTCTTTATAGGACACAGAAGGGTAACAGGGTCTAGAAAATACTATATATATTTGGTGGCATTAGTCATTTTGGATCAAGGATTTTTTGTTTGTTTGATTTAACTGTTGCTTATTTATTTTATTTGATCCTCCCTCCATTATATACATGTTAGGATTTCATGTTTTCCAGAGATGTTGTTAGCATATCAGGTGCTCTTTTCTCTAGGTCTTTAAGAGACTATTTAAAATTACATCCACATGCCAGTAATGTGTGAGATTGACCTGCAAGTCCCTTTTAGAAAGATGAAAAGATACATTCATGTTTCTAAAGGGATAGTTACACTTAAAAAAAAAATAGAGAAAAATAAAAAAGATGCCTAAGTTGAACTTTCCTAGAAAAAAAAAATATATAGCCAAAGTCATTAGTATTGGAAGAAATGATCATTATAAATTACTGGAGTTAGAACAGCTATTACTCTGAAACATATTGTAAAAATACAGGGGATTTCAAACATTTTGTCCAGCTTATTATGTAAGCAAGATAGCATTACACTGGATGATCCCCACACCTTTAGACTTTTGGGACCTTCTGTCCTTTGAGATTTATATAAAATTGCTCAAATCTCTATCCCATTTTTAATGGAAAATTCAATATTCATATTCAAATTCATATGTCCAAGGTCTCTTGGGTTGGGATGAGATTACTTTAATGAAGGCTATGGTATTTGTCACATGTATTTATAACTCCCTTTATTCTTTATATGTACAGATTTTAGAAGTTCAATGTGATCAATCCATATTCAAAGGCACAAACATCTATCAGAGAAAAAAAAAGTTTACAGAAATAAAGTTTGCTGTTGTTGGAGTTGCATTCAATAGACTCTAACTGTAGTTAATAGCAAAAAAAGATTAGTATAGGGGAAGAATTTCTGGTGGGATTTGGGGAATTAAAAAAAGCCAACATTTAAAGTGTAGGGGTACCAGGCCTCATAATAAATCTTCACTTCAGAGTGTTGTCATCAACATGATCTTGCTGCCAAAAATCTGTACCCATTATTTATTTTTCTATTTAAATTCCAAATCCTGGGAGGAACATGAATGGCCCAAACTAGAACAAGGGTCCTATAACTAAAGTCTCTTCCTGCTTTATAATTAGGCCAAGGAGGAGCAGAAGGAGCTACTCAAATCCTGCTTCTGTGGAGTTGCAGTCTTTCTTAGAAAAGGGAACAACTGTGTGTGGAGAGCCTCTTCAGGAGGTGTTGAATATAAAGATTATGTGGTTTGCCTCCTCACTTGACAGATGAGGACACTGACTCCCTGAGAGCTGAGTGGCGTGTGGAAGGCCACGAGTTGGAGGCTGATATCTAAGTGGAAGGAGGCCTTCTAACTCCCATTCCTTTACTGTGTCTACCCCGCCTGGAGATGCATTTGGGGCCTTTTATTACAAAGATTAGAAGAATGAGTAGAATATTAAACCATTTGATATTTTGGGGAAGGAATTCTGTGTTTTGAACTTAGAATCTGAGAAGGTTTTCAAGCATGTATAATACATACGAGGTACCTCTCTTTCCTTGCCCTATTCCCCATACCACCACTGGACAGCAGAAGCCATAGGAATAAAAACTGTTAGAGGAATAAAAAACATCCCACAATACAATCCTCTCAGCTGCCCAGACTTCAGTCTAACCATCATGTGGAATTTGAGGCCTTCACTTACATATCTGATCAGTTTCTGGGTCCTGATCTGATACACACTCAAGTTCGAGGCTCATGGTCCCAGTCCACTTGCTCATAAAGTTGGGTCTCTACAGCAGCAGTATCACTGTCGTGGAGAATCTGTTAGAGATTTAATTTTTTTAGGCACATCCTAAGATCTGCTGAGTTGAACACTTGGGGTCAAGGCCCAGTGATCTGGCTTTAACTAGCCTTCCTGGTAATTCTAATACACATTCAGGTTTGAGAATCACTGCTTATAGCTATTGATAGAAACCCTGTCTGGCAATTACGTCTTTATAGGCCTAGCTTCTCATTTTACTTTCAATTGATAAACCTTATAGAATAAATTCTATATGCCCAGTGCTGTTCTAAGTATTTTAGACAGTCATAACAGCCCTAACACGTAAAAGTGACATGATCTCAGTTTTATATTGGAGAAACTCATCATATTATGAAGTTTAACACTGCTTTATTATTTTTCCTGTATTGTCCTCCAAAACAGTTGTTTGTTTTTGCCTACCCCAACCACACTGGAACAAACATGTGGCACAAATGTCATGATCAAGAAGAACTAGTAAAATGAGTGAATGTAGGAATGAATGAATGAATTCCTCTCATACATGTGAGGAAAATGACTTTTATAGAATTCTCAAAAGGTCATGCCAAGTCATGCCATAAATCTTTTTCTGACTCTATAATATATACCTTCACATGGTTCAATGAGGACAGAGAACATCAGTCAAAACTTTCCACATTGCACGTACCTGGGCTATCGAGCTGGTTGATTAAAAGATAGAGGAATCTGAGACCTGTACAGCAGGTGGACTTTTAGAAAAGAAGCTGCAAATAAAATTTATTCAAGTCTGAGAAATAGAATCTCATTCAGTTTCAGGACTGAGGAACTGTAGGTAGAGACACAAATAAAAAACTTCCTTTTGCATTGTGCTAGAGGCTGAATGCTTTTGTCTCCCCCAAATTTCTCTCAGTGTGATGGTCTTAGGGGATGGGGCCTGTGGGAGGTGGTTAAGTCATAAGGGTGGAGTGTCCTTATAAACAAGACCCCACAGAGCTCCCTCACCCCTCCTACCATGTGAGGACACAGAGAAAATATGGCATCCATGAACCAGGAGGCAGTCCCTCACCAGACACACAGAATCTGCCAGCACCTTGATCTTGGACTTCCAGCCTCCCGAGTTGTGAGAAATCAATGTCTGTTGTGTGTCAGTCACCTCATCTATGGTTATGTTTGTTATAGCAGCCTGAATGGACTAAGACACATTGATAAAAGACTTGCCGTGGGAATGAGGCCGATGGTCACACCCTGGTGTCTCACTCATAACCAGAAGAAGGCAGATGATGGAAGGCAACTGTCATCTTCAAATAGGAGGGCCTTTTATATTTCAAGGATAGTGCAACATCTACCAAGTGTCATGTCTGGCGGATGTAAGAGTTAAAACGTCATGATCTGACCCATGTCATATCTGAATAGAACATGTGGTAGCAGAGTTTCCTTGCTCCTACAAGATTACAGACCAGGATTCAGAACTGTAATTTGGGATTAGGAAGATACAATAGAACATACTGGCCTAACAGAAGATATTACCATATAACAAATCTATGCTCTCCATTAAAATATACTCCTGAAATAAGTCACTGGTTGAGTTTAACAGCAAATTGGATTTGACAGAAGAAAAGTCAATGCAATTAGATGTGGATTTACTTATATTGTGCAACTTGAAGGAAAATGAAAAAAATATTTATAGTAAGTAGTGGCAACATTACATGAGAAATAGGTAAACTCACAATGAGATAAAAGTATTAACTTAGAAATCAGAGAATCACTTGACAACATGAACAATAAATGTGACTTTGTGAATATCTGCAGGGTTCCATGCCCCGTTTCTGCAGTTAACTTCAAGGGTTAAGTGAGAAGGATTGTAAGTAGCTAGCTTTCCACCCATGCTGACATCACCAAGGCACCTAACTTCTGGCAGAGGGAACTCTTCATCAGTCTCCTGGCCTAGCAAGCCACCTCCTGCAAGATAGGTTTGAGTTATGTTTTTCCTTTTTCATGGTCATCAAGCAGCCTGAGTCTTAGTCCCCACTGATGCTAGAAAAGTGATGTGATGATGCACAGAAATTCTCCTGTGACGTCAGCAGGAAAGCATTGAGGAAAGTGACCATAGACATCCTGGACAAGACAAGACCGTTACCTTGACTCGGGGACAGGTAGCTGTGAGCTTGGCATTGTTACTTTCCCATCCTGCTGATCTGTCCTGATGACAAACTTAACACGTAAGTGGGGGTTTGCAAGCTTGCCCCAATGGGCTCTGCCAAATGAGCCCAAAGAGGAATAGTTCTAAGATATACTGAAGACAAGGATTTCTGGGACAAGTTCTCATGTGAATTAATAGCAAAAAAAAAAAAAAAAAAAAAAAAAGAAAAAGAAGAAGAAGAAGAAAGAAACTTTCCTGGTGGCTTGCTTTCATTTATATCATCTCATATTTTTCATGAGTACATCAATATACCAGGGTTAGAAATACAAAAAAAAAAAAATTTATGAATTCCATGGGATGAATACTTGAAGTAATAACATTTGCCTTGTGAAGTGGTATCAGATTTCTCTTGCACACAGGACCCCTCCAAGCAAGAATATCATTGCATGAACAGGGAGCCATTTCGTTGTATGGCTGTGTGGGTGTGACCCTAACGAGAAGATCGTCAGGCTTCAGCTTTGGTTTAGAATTCACTGACAGTTTGAATGTGGGCTCAATCTTTCTGCTACTATTGGAACCCAAGCTGCATGCTGAGTTATAACAGAAAGACCGGAGCTTTGAGCCTGTTTTGGATATTTCTAGTTCTCTCCATTTTATTTTCATTGATAAATATTATTTTTGTATCTTGACCAAAGTTTATTTGCATACAAATTATTTGCATACTAAGATCATTTTGGTGAATAAAAGACTGGGAACCCTAGGAATCAATTACTTCCCATTAATCCATGGTTAAGCAGTGTCCTTTAAAAACTGACAAATCCCTCTTTTCTTTATTCTTAAATCCCATATAGCTTTCTGTTGCTTAACTACTCATTTTTTTTTGTCTCTCAATAAACACGAAGAACACTTTCTATTTCTTGCTGTAAGTTAGTGCTATTTATATTTGAAAAATTCTAGACCCCTTCACAAGTCACTTGAGACCCAGTGGCAAGAATGAATTACCCTGAACTGTCTGTCTCTCTCCTGACAGGTCTGCCTGAAAAGCAGCTGCCTGGAGCTGAATTCATTGTTACTTCGCTATCTGAGAGCTAGCTAGCAAGAGACACTTTTACAAATTTTTAACATAAGGCATAAAATGAAATTCTACAGAAACTGATTTTTCCTTTTTTAAAAATTCCTGACTTTGACCAAATTTAGAGGCGGACATATTTTGAATTGCATAGTGTACATACTGTTGTATTTCTTTGAAGTTTAATCTTAAAATCATTGCTCTAGGGAAATCGTTGCTCTAGGGAGAAATATATTAAGGTTTATTGGCAAACACATTTCCCCTGATTTCCTTTTATCCTAAAATAAAAAGATAAATTAAGACTTAGCACACATGCTAGCATTTAGTATTTGGTATAACTTTGACCTTGCATAGCCAAATAATGATTGGTAACCTGTAGCAACCAATTATAATACATGTCTGGATATTGTGCAATTTTAAATTAGTAGAATGGCTAAACTGGAGTTAAAACAGAAAAAAAATGTTTATTTTCTAGACTAATGACATAATCTAGAATATCTGAAGTGAATGTTAGTGTATGTTATCCAGAGTCAATTTTACAAAACTAATATGGAAGTCCAGGTTCTTTTATTCATCCTAGAAATAAATCTATGTTCTGATTATCTCTATAATAATTACACAACTTGTGATACAGTGTTTGTTTCTGACAATCAATCCGGCATTTTTTCATGATCTCTCTGTTCCTTGAGTAAGCCACAGGCAAACAAACACATAGTTGAGATGCTCAGAGTTGCCCATGTGCCCTGGGGAATGTCAAAGATAAACATTTTCTAAATGTTAGCATTCAAAATCCTCCTTTTACATTGAACGTTCATGTTTCAGGAGAGAGAATATCCAACCCTGGTAAAATTTGAATCTATAGAACCTGCAATTCTTGCCTATATTTGCAATTTTATTTTATTTTTTTATTTTTATTTATTTTTATTTTTTTAAAGATTTTATTTATTTATTTGACAGAGAGAGAGATAGCAAGAGCAGGAACACAAGCAAAGGGAGTGAAAGAGGGAGAAGCAGGCTTCCCGCTGAGGAGGGAGCCCGATGTGGGGCTCGATCGCAGGACCCTGGGATCATGACCTGAGTCGAAGGCAGATGCTTAACAACTGAGCCACCCAGGCGCCCCTATATTTGAAATTTTAAAATCACCTCTTATCACAATGCTTTTCCCAGTTAATAATAAATAATAGTAGTAATGGAATAATAATAGTAGTAATGGAATATTTATTTATCTCCTTGGAATGTGCCATACATCCTGTTCAGCACTCTTTTTCCTTACTTAATTCTCACAACAACCACATGAAGTTAGCAGGTCTATTTTACAGGCAAAAAAAATGCATAAAGGTTTTTTGAGGTTGCATTATTTATCATCACAAAGTGAGTCCATGGCGAATTTCCAATTCAAAGGAAGACATCTCTAACCCAGTGCCTGAAGTCTTCCACACCAAATGCTTTTGTTAATCATCAGTTTCATAATAATAAAAAAAATTAATAAAAAAATTTCTGTTTCAGTTCTCCTTTTAAGTATAGTGTAACACGTTTCTTAATAATTGTAGCCTAGAAGTCTGATCTCATCCTAGAGCCACACTTAACCTTTTTACTAAACCAAGTCCTCTTGATTTCCTCACGGTATGATTTTCTCCAATACATTTATTTCTCTCTCTCTCTCATTGCAGCATAATTCAACCTACAAACCTATCTTGTTGGATTACTGGAAAAAAAAAAAAAAAAAGCTTTCTAAGGGGTCTCCCTGGCACTACTGGGTGGCATCTTTCCATAATCCATTCTCTACAGCCATAGGTGTCTTTTTAAAACACAAATTTGATGTCAGATACCTACCTTAAACAGTTCGTTGGTGCTCCATGGATCTTAGGATAGCACTACAATACTCAGAATAACTTGAGTGGTCTTGTGTAGTCAGCCTTCTTCATGAGTCACCCCAAGCTCTTTTTCTCCCAGCCCCAATGGGGGACCGGGCTCCTCAGTCCCTCATACGCATGTTGCTTTGACAGACCTCCTACATGTGCATGTCCTCTTCCTTCTACATAAATTGTTCCTCTGTCCTCTTCCACTGCTAACCTACCCTCACCCTCCAGATCTCAGTTGAATTGTAATTTTCCCCAGAAAACTTTCCCTGACCTCCCTGAATATTTCCAAACCCTTATGACAATTTGGCATAGCCCCATGTTTCTCTTATTAGCATTTTTCACAGATTTGTAAAGTCTGCTCCTGTGTTGTGTGCTCCATAGGACATTATGCTTTCCTCCGACTCCAGATCTAATTCACATCACATGCATTATAGGCACTTGATAAGTATTTCTTGAATGAGTGAATACCACTCATCAGCAATGGAATTTAGAATTTCTAAGTCCTAAGAGTTAAGTGCATGTCAATTATTGACTAGTTAGGCCCTTTTAAAAGTTTAATTAAGATGAATAGATACACACAGAGATCAGTCCATACATTTTCTTCTATAATTTCATCACACAAGCTTCCTACATTATATGATTATTGCCATATAGTCAAAGCATTTTATAAATTTTTTAAAGTTTTCTTTTTTTAAGTAATCTCTACACTCAACATGGGGCTCAATCTCACGACCCTAAGACCCAAGAGTCACACGCTGTTCCGACTGAGCCAGCCAGACGCCCCAAAGCATTTAATATTTTGAATAACTGCTTTATTTACTTATGGATTATTTATGTTTCTTAAATTCCAAGGATGTAGAGGGCTTCTATTTATCTTTTTATTATGAATATTTAGCTTAAGTTCACTGTGATTGGTAAACATATCCTGTGAGATGTAAATCCTGTGAAACTTGTTGAAACTTGATTTATGTACTTAAAAATGTTTCATTTTTAAGGTATGTGCCTTGTGTATTTATATTTTGCAGGATCTGGGTACAGAATTTTATAAATATCCACAAAATTAATGTATTATTCATATTGTTAAATTTTTCTCTGATTCTTCAGTTAAAACTTTTATCTGATTGTGACTTTGTTTCTTATGGGATTTGCAATTGCTTACTACATATATTTAGTTTTTCTAATTTTTCTTCAAAGTGAATAATATAATTTGATCCATATCTAAGTGCATTGATTTTTATTTTGTCACATCCAATCTGCTATTAGGCCCTTCCAATGACTTACTTCACAACTGTATTTTTTTTCTAGAGATTCTGTTTCTTTTTATAACTTTTGTTCTTTGCTGAGATTTTGTATTTTTTTACTCATTGTGAGTATATTTTCCTTACATTCTTTAACATCAATGTTATACTGCTTTCAGATCTTGTCCTGCTCATTTCTACATCTGGGTCATTCCTACTGATTTCCTCTTTTCTCTGATAATTTTTTATTCCAAATTTTGTAAATAATTATTGTACATTCCATGGATTTTGGTATGTGCCTCTGAAGAATATTAGTTTTTATTTCTAGCAGATTTAAGAGAGTTGCATTTTTATATTTTGTCCAGAACTTATAATTATTATATTGAAGGGAGTTGGCCCAATACAAGCTACTCTGCCATTAATGGAAGTGAAACTCTGCTTTATGTATTTTAGGATAATATTATTAGGTATATACAAATTTAGAATTGTTAAACCTTTCATGATTATGAAATATGTTACTTAGATGCTATTTAGAATTTTCTTTAGTGACAATATGCTCTTGAGAGATCCCACTCAGTTTCTGATAGCCTGAGAATATCTTTATTTCACCCTGTTCCTTGAAAGATTTGACTTTCATTTTCTCTTATGGTTCTTGAAGGGATAGCGTTCTTGTCATATTTTTGTTATATTTTAAAAGTTAGCTCTATCATTTCTTACTGGGTGCTTTTAAGATTCTTGTTTTTTTCTGTTTATTTGTTTTGATTCTTGTTTTCCTTAATATCATTCAGTTTCATTAAAATGAGTGTAACAGAATTTTTTTTCTTTGTACGTATCCTGCTTGGATTGGATTTCTTTAACATGTGATCTTTTTCCTGGTTATAAAATGTTATGATCTTTTCAAGTATCATCTTTGCCCATTCTCTTATATCTTTCTGGAATTTATGTAAAAGTTAATTTTCTCGGGCGCCTGGGTGGCTCAGTTGGTTAAGCGACTGCCTTCGGCTCAGGTCATGATCCTGGAGTCCCGGGATCGAGTCCCGCATCAGGCTCCCTGCTCAGCAGGGAGTCTGCTTCTCCCTCTGACCTTCCCCCTCTCATGTGCTCTCTCTCTCCTCTCATCCTCTCTCTCAAATAAATAAATAAAATCTTTTAAAAAAAAAAAGTTAATTTTCTCACTCTGTCTTGTTTGTCTCATAAAATTCCTTTCAAATTTTTACCTCTTTATCTCATTTTGTCCCATTGTGTTTAACTTCCTCAGATTCATCTTTCTTTACCCTCATAATTTTTCTGTCTAGTCATCTTCTGATAGTCTTGTTCATTATGTTTTTTTTCCCAATCATTACATTTTTCAGTTCTTAGCATTCAGTTTGATCCTTTTTCAATTCTGTTTGGTCATTCTGTGAGTTGGAACAAAAATGGGTTGTTATTTCAAGTCACACATGCAAAAAGTAATACAGACTTCATGTCAAAAACTATAAAACTCATGGTAGCAAATCTGATGTCTACTTATTACACTTGAAGTAGGGAAATATTTCTTAAACAAGAAACAAAAAGTATTGACTGAATAAAAAATCATATTCTGGATTACATTAAAATTAAGAACTATTATCTTCAATAAATTTTAAGTTTTCATTTAGTTACAACTGGAAGAATAGATTTGACATGTTGATATTTGATACACAGTACACACAACTAAGAAAATATTAGCATCAGGAATATATAAATACGTGGAATACCTGGGTGGCTCAGTCCATCATGGCTTAGGTCATGATCCCAGGGTCCTGGGATTGAGTCCTGCATCAGGCTCTTTGCTCAGCAAGGAGCCTGCCTCTCTCTCTGCCTGCTATTGCCCCTGCTTGTGCATGCTCTCTCTCTTTCTGACAAATAAATAAATAAAATCTTTTAAAAAAAGAATATACAAATACTTCAAATTAATACAAAACCACAAAAATATAATAGGAAGTGGCCCAAAGATATGTAGTGACAATTCAATAGATAAATAGATAAATAAATAAAATATATCATAAAATAAAACAAATTAATGATAGGTAAAGAACTTTAAACATCAGGGGTGATTAGAAACATACAAATTAAGGCCACAATAAAATCTCCCTTAATTGCCATCATTTTAACCTGGAAATGACAATTATTAAAGAAAATATGGAGAAATAGAATATTTTATATGGTGCTATTGAGAGAAAATTTGTATATTCAGTATGGAACAAAATTTGCTATTTCTATTCAATTAGAATATTTCTTTTCCACATGAAATATCAGTTCCACTCCTGGTAATATATTCAGGAGAGACCATTGCACATGTACAGAGAAGAAATTTGCAAGCATATTCATAGTTGCAAATTGCAGAATTTCTGAAAATCTTTTGATAGGATAGTGGATTAAAAAGTATTCTTTTAAAAAAGGAAACAACTATCTATCCATACTGTAGAATATTAAGCAACCATTAAAAAGTAATATATACCTTTATTATACATATGTTGACCAATGATAGGTACAAAGGTATGTATGTACATACATATATTAGTGTAGACATAGACATAACAAAACCTTGTAGATTTAGATATTTTCCATTACATATGGATAGATGATTAGGTGTAAGAAAGCAGATCAGATTATAAATACATACATATACATAAAAATACAATTGTTTATTATATACATGGTACATATGTAAAATACATGTAAGACCATATGTAAAACTGTTAATAATGGTTTTGTTTTAACAAACCTTAATCTTCTTCAATTAATGCCTAGTAACAAATGGTTGCAGAGTCATTGAAGCATGTCTGAACTTTCAAAGTCTACTACATCTCATTTTCTTGAAACATCTTTTAAATCAATTAGATTGCTTCAGAATTTAGCTAACTAGAAAATGTTACATCTACATTTTCTCATATGTTTTCTTTCTTTTAAAATTCAGGGCATTAGTTTTTGATTGATATTAAGCAATTACATCTTCTAGTTTTTGGAAATTTTAGGGTAAGGCTATTTTCAAATTAAAAATTGCTCAGCAAGAATCGATGTTGGAAGTTGGCAGCAGAGTAGGAAGACTCTAGGCCCCCCTTGTCTCAGGAATACAACTAGATTATTATCAAATCATCCTAAACACCTTAGAAATTGACCTGAAGACTGACAGAATGAACTCCACAACTAAAGGTAGAGAAGAGGCCACATTGAAGAAGATAGGAAGTGTGGAGACATGGTTTAGGAGAGAAATGGATCCTGGCTACTGCACAGGGGAGGGAGTTGTGGCTGCAGAGAAGGACTAGAGATAGACTGGCACACAGGGGAGCACAGAGGGAACATGCATCCCCATAGCAATTGGCTTGGAAAGCAAGAGGGACCAAATTCTGTGACTTCTGGCAACCAGTGAAGCTTAAAGCCTGGAATTCTAAAGGTCAGCAGGCTTGGCTTAGAGAGAGCCCTGAGGGCATTGTGGCTGTTCTTGGAGAAAAGGCAGGCAAACAAACCCTGGACATACAGTGTAGAAACAGCAATCTGATGAGTGCCTGGGGCATACAGTGGGAAGGTTATTAGCTCATCTGAGAGCATGTCTCAGAGAGGTAGTATTCATGGCAAAGGAACTAGCTAATGCCATTTCCGTCTCCACGCCTCAGCATAAGCACAGGGCCATCTGTGGGAACAAGTGCAGAGCAGACACTGGCTGCCTAACTTTCTTTTCTTATTTATTTATTTATTTATTTATTTATTTATTTATTTATTTATTTATTTATTTTTATTTTAATTTTTTATTCTTATGTTAATCCCCATACATTACATCATTAGTTTTAGATGAAGTGTTCCATGATTCATTGTTTGTGCACAACACCCAGTGCTCCATGCAGAATGTGCCCTCCTCAATACCCACCACCAGGCTAACCCACCCTCCCACCCCCCTTCCCTCTAGAACCCTGTTTGTTTTTCAGAGTCCATCGTCTCTCATGGTTCGTCCACCCCTCCGATTTCCCCCGCCTCATTCTTCCCCTCCTGCTACCTTCTTCTTCTTCTTCTTTTTTTTTTTCTTAACATATATTGCATTATTTGTTTCAGAGGTACAAATCTGAGATTCAACAGTCCTGCACAATTCACAGTGCTTACCAGAGCACACACCCTCCCCAGTGTCCATCACCCAGTCACCCCAACCCTCCCACCCCCCCCACTCCGACAAGCCTCAGTTTGATTCCTGCGATTAAGAATTCCTCATATCAGTGAGATCATATGATACATGTCTTTCTCTTTTTGACTTATTTCACTCAACATAATACCCTCCAGTTCCATCCACGTCGTTGCAAATGGCAAGATCTCATTCCTTTTGATGGCTGCATAATATTCCATTGTATATATATACCACTTCTTCTTTATCCATTCATCTGTCGATGGACATCTTGGATCTTTCCATAGTTTGGCTATTGTGGACATTGCTGCTATAAACATCGGGGTACACGTACCTCTTCGGATCCCTACTTTTGTATCTTTGGGGTAAATACCCAGTAGTGCAATTGCTGGATCATATGGTAGCTCTATTTTCAACTTTTTGAGGAACCTCCATACAGTTTTCCAGAGTGGCTGCACCAGTTTGCATTCCCACCAACAGTGTAGGAGGGTTCCCCTTTCTCCGCATCCCCGCCAACATCTGTCGTTTCCTGACTTGTTAATTTTAGCCATTCTGACTGGTGTGAGGTGGTATCTCATTGAGGTTTTGATTTGGATATCCCTGATGCCGAGCGATATTGAGCACTTTTTCATGTGTCTGTTGGCCATTTGGATGTCTTCTTTGGGAAAATGTCTGTTCATGTCTTCTGCCCATTTCTTGATTGGATTCTTTGTTCTTTGGGTGTTGATTTTGATGAGTTCTTTATAGATTTTGGATACTAGCCCTTTATCTGATATGTCATTTGCAAATATCTTCTCCCATCCTGTCGGTTGTCTTTTGGTTTTGTTGACTGTTTCCTTTGCTTTGCAAAAGCTTTTTATCTTGATGAAGTCCCAATAGTTCATTTTTGCCCTTGCTTCCCTTGCCTTTGGCGATGTTTCTAGGAAGAAGTTGCTTCGGCTGAGGTCAAAGAGGTTGCTGCCTGTGTTCTCCTTTACGATTTGGATGGACTCCTGTCTCACATTGAGGTCTTTCAACCATTTGGAGTCTATTTTTGTGTGTGGTGTAAGGAAATGGTCCAGTTTCATTCTTCTGCATGTGGCTATCCAATTTTCCCAACACCATTTGTTGAAGAGACTGTCTTTGTTCCATTGGACATTCTTTCCTGCTTTGTCAAAGATGAGTTGACCATAGAGTGGAGGGTCCATTTCTGGGCTCTCTATTCTGTTCCATTGATCTATGTGTCTGTTTTTGTGCCAGTATCATGCCGTCTTGATGATGACAGCTTTGTAATAGAGCTGGAAGTCCGGAATTGTGATGCCGCCGGCTTTGCTTTTCTTTTTCAACATTCCTCTGGCTATGCGGGGTCTTTTCTGGTTCCATACAAATTTTAGGATTATTTGTTCCATTTCTTTGAAAAAAGTGGATGGTATTTTGATGGGGATTGCATTGAATGTGTAGATTGCTCTAGGTAGCATTGACATCTTCACAATATTTGTTCTTCCAATCCATGAGCATGGAACGTTTTTCCATTTCTTTGTGTCTTCCTCAATTTCTTTCATGAGTATTTTATAGTTTTCTGAGTACAGATCCTTTGTCTCTTTGGTTAGATTTATTCCTAGGTATCTTATGGTTTTGGGTGCAATTGTAAATGGGATGGACTCCTTAATTTCTCTTTCTTCTGTCTTGTTGTTGGTGTATAGGAAAGCCACTGACTTCTGTGCATTGATTTTATATCCTGCCACTTTACTGAATTCCTGTATGAGTTCTAGCAGTTTTGGGGTGGAGTCTTTTGGGTTTTCCAGATAAAGTATCATATCATCTGCAAAGAGTGAGAGTTTGACTTCTTCTTTGCCAATTTGGATGCCTTTGATTTCTTTTTGTTGTCTAATTGCTGTGGCTAGGACTTCCAATACTATGTTGAATAGCAGTAGTGATAGTGGACATCCCTGCCACGTTCCTGACCTTAGGGGGAAAGCTCTCAGTTTTTCCCCATTGAGAATAATATTTGCTGTAGGTTTTTCATAGATGGCTTTTATGATATTGAGGTATGTACCCTCTATCCCTATACTCTGAAGAGTTTTGATCAAGAAAGGATGCTGTACTTTGTCAAAAGCTTTTTCTGCATCTATTGAGAGGATCATATGATTCTTGTTCTTTCTTTTGTTAATGTATTGTATCACATTGATTGATTTGCGGATGTTGAACCAACCTTGCAGCCCAGGGATAAATCCCACTTGGTCATGGTGAATAATCCTTTTAATATACTGTTGGATCCTATTGGCTAGTATTTTGGTGAGAATTTTTGCATCCATGTTCATCAGGGATATTGGTCTGTAATTCTCCTTTTTGATGGGTTCTTTGTCTGGTTTTGGGATCAAGGTAATGCTGGCCTCATAAAATGAGTTTGGAAGTTTTCCTTCCGTTTCTATTTTTTGGAACAGTTTCAGAAGAATAGGTATTAATTCTTCTTTAAATGTTTGGTAGAATTCCCCTGGGAAGCCATCTGGCCCTGGGCTTTTGTTTGTTGGGAGATTTTTGATGACTGCTTCAATTTCCTTAGTGGTTATAGGTCTGTTCAGGTTTTCTATTTCATCCTGGTTCAGTTTTGGTAGTTGATACATCTCTAGGAATGCATCCATCTCTTCCAGGTTATCTAATTTGCTGGCATAGAGTTGCTCATAATATGTTCTTATAATTGTTTGTATTTCTTTGGTGTTGGTTGTGATCTCTCCTCTTTCATTCATGATTTTGTTGATTTGGGTCATTTCTCTTCTCTTTTTGATAAATCTGGACAGGGGTTTATCAATCTTGTTAATTCTTTCAAAGAACCAGCTCCTAGTTTCGTTGATCTGTTCTACTGTTCTTTTAGTTTCTATTTCATTGATTTCTGCTCTGATCTTTATGATTTCTCTTCTCCTGCTGGGTTTAGGCTTTATTTGCTGTTCTTTCTCCAGCTCCTTTAGGTGTAGGGTTAGGTTGTGTACTTGAGACCTTTCTTGTTTCTTGAGAAAGGCTTGTATTGCTATATACTTTCCTCTTAGGACTGCCTTTGCTGCATCCCAAAGATTTTGCACAGTTGTGTTTTCATTTTCATTGGTTTCCATGTATTTTTTTAATTCTTCTTTAATTTCCTGGTTGACCCATTCATTCTTCAGTAGGATGCTCCTTAGCCTCCATGTATTTGAGTTCTTTCCGACTTTCCTCTTGTGATTGAGTTCTAGTTTCAAAGCATTGTGGTCTGAAAATAGGCAGGGAATGATCCCAAACTTTTGGTACCGGTTGAGACCTGATTTATGACCTAGGATGTGATCTATTCTGGAGAATGTTCCATGGGCACTAGAGAAGAATGTGTATTCCGTTGCTTTGGGGTGGAATGTTCTGAATATGTCTGTGAAGTCCATTTGGTCCAGTGTGTCATTTAAAGTCTTTATTTCCTTGTTGATCTTTTGCTTAGACGATCTGTCCATTTCAGTGAGGGGGATGTTAAAGTCCCCCACTATTATTGTATTGTTGTCGATGTGTTTCTTTGCTTTTGTTATTAATTGCCTTATATAATTGGCTGCTCCCATGTTAGGGGCATAGATATTTACAATTGTTAGATCTTCTTGTTGGATAGATCCTTTAAGTATGATATAGTGTCCTTCCTCATCTCTTATTACAGTCTTTGGTTTAAAATCTACTTTGTCTGATATAAGGATTGCCACCCCAGCTTTCTTTTGGTGTCCATTAGCATGGTAAATGGTTTTCCACCCCCTCACTTTCAATCTGGGGGTGTCTTTGGTTCTAAAATGAGTCTCTTGCAGACAGCATATCGATGGGTCTTGTTTTTTAATCCAGTCTGTTAGCCTGTGTCTTTTGATTGGGGCGTTTAGCCCATTTACATTCAGGGTAACTATTGAAAGATAGGAATTTAGTGCCATTGTATTGCCTGTAAGGTGACTGTTACCATATATTGTCTGTGTTCCTTTCTGGTCTATGTTGCTTTTAGGGTCTCTCTTTGCTTAGAGGACCCCTTTCAAGATTTCCTGTAGGGCTGGTTTTGTGTTTGCAAATTCCTTTAGTTTTTGTTTGTCCTGGAAGCTTTTTATCTCTCCTTCAATTTTCAATGACAGCCTAGCTGGATAGAGTATTCTTGGCTGCATATTTTTCTCATTTAGTGCTCTGAATATATCCTGCCAGTCCTTTCTGGCCTGCCAGGTCTCTGTGGATAGGTCTGTTGCCAATCTAATGTTTCTATCCTTGTAGGTTACATATCTCTTCTCCCGAGCTGCTTTCAGGATTTTCTCTTTGTCTATGAGACTCGTAAGTTTTACTATTAGATGTCGGGGAGTTGACCTATTTGTATTGATTTTGAGAGGAGTTCTCTGTGCTTCCTGGATTTTGATGCCTGTTTCTTTCCCCAAATTAGGGAAGTTCTCTGCTATAATTTGCTCCATTATACCTTCTGCCCCTCTCTCTCTTTCTTCTTCTTCTGGGATCCCAATTATTCTAATGTTGTTTCGTCTTATGGTATCGCTTATCTCTCGAATCCTGCCCTCGTGATCCAGTAGTTGTTTATCTCTCTTTTTCTCAGCTTCTTTATTTTCCATCATTTCATCTTCTATATTACTGATTCTCTCTTCTGCCTCATTTATTCTAGCAGTTAGCGCCCCCATTTTTGATTGCACCTCATTAATAGCCTTTTTGATTTCTACTTGGTTGGATTTTAGCTCTTTTACTTCTCCAGAAAGGGTTTCTCTAATAACTTCCATATTTTTTTCAAGCCCAGCTAGTATCTTAAAGTGATGATTCTGAACTCTAGATCTGACATCGTACTAATGTCCGTATTGAGTAGGTCCCTGGCAGTCGGTACTACCTCTCGTTCTTTTTGTTGAGGTGATTTTTTCCGTCTTGTCATTTTGTGCAGAGGAGAATAGATTAATGAGAGAACAAAATGCTAGCAGAGTAACCACGTCCCCAGAAAATATACTCTAAACAAATCAGAAATGACCTGAAGCAGTGGGATAAGAAAGGGAAAGAGAGAAAAAAGAAAAAGAAAAAAAAAAAAGAAAGATAAAAACAAAAACAAACAAAACAAAACAACAACAACAAAAGGAAAACCAGAATGTGATCAAATATGATCTATATGGTATATAGGTCAGTGCCCTACACTAGATTTAGGGTGTATTTTGGTCTTTTAGAAGAAAGTGCCTCCCAAAATTTTAAAGAAAGAAAAACTTATATATGTACAAAAATAAGGGTTGATATGATGAAGGGATGGAATATGACTGTAAAAATGGAAATTATAAAAAATGTTATAAAAGGAATTTATAAGAAGTTGTTTGAAAAAAGAAAGAAGAGGATGTAAAAAAAGAAAAAAGAAAAAGAGAAAAAAAAAGGGAGAGAATGTTATCAGGCAGGGGAATAGAAAGCACCGTATACTAGAGATTTAGGGCATATTTTAATGTGTTAGAAGAAACTATCTCAAAATTTTAAAGAGAGAACAACTTATATATATAAGCCAAAAATATGGGTAACTACTATGAAGGGATAGAATATGACTCTAAAAATGAAAAATAAAAATGTTTTTTAAAAAAAGGGATTGATAAGATGTTGGTTGAAAAAGGGAAAAAGAAAAATTCAAGAAGAAATAAAAAGACAAAAAGACAGTTAAAAAAAAATTAACTTTAAAAGACTAAAGAATCATGGTAAAAAAGCCGTGAATTCTATGTGCAGTAGTCCCCTAGCGCTGGAGTTCTGCCGTTCTCATTGATCGGTAAACTTGGTCTTGGCTGGCTGTTCTCGCTGATCTTCTGGGGAGGGGCCTGTTGCCATGGTTTCCAAATGTCTCTGCCGGAGGCGGAATTGCCCCGCCCTTGCCCCCTCCCGGCTACGTAATCTGCTCGGGTTTGCTCTCCGGGGCTTTTGTTCCCTGCGAGCTTTCCGTACAGCTTTGGAGGCGGAGAGTGAAAATGTCGGCCTCCCAATCTCTGCTCCGGAGGAGCCGGGAACTCGGGGTCCCACTCC
Organism: Mirounga angustirostris; assembly: GCF_029215605.1. Taxonomy (NCBI): domain Eukaryota; kingdom Metazoa; phylum Chordata; class Mammalia; order Carnivora; family Phocidae; genus Mirounga; species Mirounga angustirostris. The sequence continues at coordinate 135,420,683 of NW_026991713.1, forward strand.
TCAGTGAGCCCCCAGAGAAAAGCCGTCAGTCACTCCTGTCTCCCCGCTCTCCAGCTGCACTCCGTGCTCATCCGGCCTGCGACCGCACGCCTCTATCTCTGGCACCCAATCCTGGGTGGAGTCTCCAAACCCAGCAGATCCCTGCGGTGCACTCCCGTGCGGCTCCTCCGGGGGAGGAAGGTGAGTCTCCCCGGATCTGCCGCTTGTTGGGTCCCTGCTTGAGGAGCAGGGGCCCGACTGTGCAGCGGATCACGGTTTATGGCAACCCCGAGCTGAGAGCCCGCGCCTGGGCTCCGCCTCTGCAGCCGGCTTCCCTGCTCCGATACCTGGGAGCTCTGCCGCACTCAGGCACCCCCAGTCTTTCTGCGACCCCGAGGGTCCTGAGACCACGCTGTCCCGGAGGGTTCCACCCCCCGCTTAGCCACCAGAGTGACGTCCCTCAGCGGAGCAGACTTTTAAAAGTTCCGATTTTGTGCTCCGTGGTTCTATCACTTGCCAGAAGCGGCCGACGGAGGCCCCTCCCCCGCCGTCTATCCTCCCAAATATCTCCTCGGATTCACTTCTCCGCACGTCCTACCTTCCAGAAAGTGGTCGCTTTTCTGATGAGAGAGTTGTTGCTCTTTTCTTCGATCTCCTGTTGAGTTTGTAGGTGTTCAGAATGGTTTGATCCCTCTCCAGCTGAATTCCTGAGAGGAGACGGAATCCAGGTCTCCTACTCCTCCGCCATCTTGCTCCGCTGCCTAACTTTCTTACACCAAGCCCTGCCACCCCATGCTCCTGTGGAACTGCCCTTCCCAGTCTCACTTGCCTCAGTCCCAGTTTGGTGGGCCTCCTCCCCAGAAGACCAGCCCAAACCCCTTCTCACACCTTGTCTCCCAACTTGGGAGTTTGGGGGAGACTTGGTTCTGGTGGCGGTGGCAACAGTCTCATTTAATAAGCAGATCAGAGCACAACTACTTTAAACACACCACATTCAGGCCAGGATCAAAACACTGCCCGTAATAGGCAAAGGGAGCCTCTGCTCAGATGACTGGCCTGAAGGATAAAACAGCCAGGACAAAAGAGCAGAGCATACACAGCACACATTGAGGTATTCCTGGAAGTGTCAGGCCCTGGGGAACAGGGGACACTACATGTCAGGACAATACAGGACCTCATATTCATAAAGCCATTACTCTCAAGAACAGGAGATGTACCTGACATTCCTTACATACACAGGCACAGAGACTTAGACAAAATGAGAAGACTGACCTAACCTACAACCAGCAAAAGGTAGGAAATAATAAAGATTAGAACAGAAGTAAATGATATATAAACTAAAACTCAACAATAGAACAAATCAAGGAAACCAGGACCAGGTTCTTTGAAAAAAGTCAATAAAATTGCAAACTTTTAGCCAAACTTATAAAAAAAAAGGAGAAAGGACTCAAATAAGTAAAATCACAAATGAGAAAGGAGAAATAACAACCAACACCACAGAAATACAAACAATTGTAAGAATTGAAAAACTATATTCCATCAAAATAGACAACCTAGAAAAAATGGGTTACTTCCTAGAAACATAAACTACCAAAACTGAAACAGGAAGAAATAGAAAATTTGAACATACTGATAACCAGCAAAGAAACTGAATCAGTGCTGAAAAACAGCAAACAAAAGTCCAGGACCAGATGACTTCACAGGTGAATTCTACCAGACATTTAAAGGAGTTAATACCTATTCTTCTCAAACTATTCCAAAAAACACAGGAGGAAGGAAAACTTCCAAATTCATTCTATGAGGCCAGCATGACCCTGATGCCAAAACCACATAAAGACACCGATAAAGAGAACAACAGTATTCCTGATGAACACAGATGCAAAAATACTAGCAAACCTAATCCAACAATACATTAAAAAAAAACCACTCACCATGATCGGGTGGGATTTATTCCTGAGTTGCAAGGGTTTTTGATATTCACAAATCAATCAATATGGTACATCACATCAATAAGAGAAAGGATAAGAACCATATGATCATTTTAATAGATGCAGAAAATGAATTTAACAAAGTACAGCATCCATTCATGATAGGAACTTCAACAAAGTAGGTTTAGAGGGAACATACCTCAACATAATAAAGGCCATGTATGAAAACTCTACAGCTAATATTATCCTCAATGGGGAAAAACTGAGAGCCTTGGCCCTAACGTCAGGAACAAGACAAGGATATCCACTCTCACCTCTTTTATTCAACATAGCACTGGAAGTTCTAGCCATGGATATCAGACAACAAAAATAAGTAAAAGGCATCCAGATTGGTAAGGAAGACATAAAACATTCATTATTTGCAGATGACATGATACTATTTACAGAAAACCCAAAAGACTCTGCCAAGAAAACTGCTAAGCTGATAAAGATTCAGTAAAGTCACAGGATACAAAATCAATGTACAGAAATCTGTTGAATAATGAAGGAGCCAAAAGAGAAATTAAAGAAACAATCCCTTTTATAATTGTACCCAAAATAAGAAAATATCTAGAAATAAACCTAACCAAAGAGGTGAAAGATCTGTTCTCTGAAAACTATAAAACATTGATGAAAGAAATTGAAGATGACACAAAGAAATAGAAAGACATGCTATGTTCATGGATTGGAAGAACAAATATTGTTAAACTATCTATACTACCCAAAGCAATTTACACAATTAATGCAATCCCTATCAAAATACCAACAGCATTTTACACAGAATTATAACAAACAGACCTAAAATTTGTATGAAACCACAAAAGACCCTGAACAGCTAAAGCCATCTTGAAAAAGAGAAGCAAAGCTGGAGGCATAACAGTTCTGGACTTGAAATTATATTTCAAAACTGTAGTAATCAAAACAATATAGTACTGGCACAAAAATAGACACATAGATCAATAAAACAGAACAGAAAACTCATAAATAAACCCACAATTACCTGGTCAATTAATCTTTGACAAAGCAGGAATGAATATACTATGGGGAAAAAAAAATCTCTTCAAGAAATGATGTTGGGAAAACTGGACAGCCACATGCAAAAGGATGAAACTGGACCGCTTTCTTTCACCGTGCACAAAAATAAATAAAAATGGATTAAAGACCTAAATGTGAGACCTGAAACCATAAATCCTAGAAGAAAGCACAGGCAGTAACTTCTTTGACATTGGCCATCGCAACTGTTTTCTTTTAATTTACTAAAATTGATTGATTGATTGATTGATTGATTCTTATGTTAATCCCCATACATTACATCATTAGTTTTAGATGTAGTGTTCCATGATTCATTGTTTGTGCATAACACCCAGTGCTCCATGCAGAATGTGCCCTCCTCAATACCCACCATCAGGCTAACCCATCCTCCCACCCCCCTCCCCTCTAGAACCCTCAGTTTGTTTTTCAGAGTCCATCGTCTCTCATGGTTTGTCTACCCCTCCGATTTCCCCCGCTTCATTCTTCCCCTCCTGCTACCTTCTTCTTCTTCTTTTTTTTTTCTTAACATATATTGCATTATTTGTTTCAGAGGTACAGATCTGAGATTCAACAGTCTTGCACAATTCACAGCGCTTACCAGAGCACATACCCTCCCCAGTGTCTATCACCCAGTCACCCCATCCCTCCCACCCCACCCCCACTCCAGCAACCCTTAGTTTGTTTCCTGCAATTAAGAATTCCTCATTCAGTGAGATCATATGATACATGTCTTTCTCTGTTTGACTTATTTCGCTCAACATAATACTCTCCAGTTCCATCCACGTCGTTGCAAATGGCAAGATCTCATTCCTTTTGATGGCTGCATAATATTCCATTGTATATATATACCACTTCTTCTTTATCCATTCGTCTGTCGATGGACATCTTGGCTCTTTCCACAGTTTGGCTATTGTGGACATTGCTGCTATAAACATCGGGTGTACGTACCCTTTCGGATCCCTACTTTTGTATCTTTGGGGTAAATACCCAGTAGTGCAATTGCTGGATCATAGGGTAGCTCTATTTTCAACTTTTTGAGGAACCTCCATACAGTTTTCCAGAGTGGCTGCACCAGCTTGCATTCCCACCAACAGTGGAGGAGGGTTCCCCTTTCTCCGCATCCCCGCCAACATCTGTCGTTTCGTGACTTGTTAATTTTAGCCATTCTGACTGGTGTGAGGTGGTATCTCATTGAGGTTTTGATTTGGATTTCCCTGATGCTGAGTGATATTGAGCACTTTTTCATGTGTCTGTTGGCCCTTTGGATGCCTTCTTTGGAAAAATGTCTGTTCATGTCTTCTGCCCATTTCTTGATTGGATTCTTTGTTCTTTGGGTGTTGATTTTGATGAGTTCTTTATAGATTTTGGATACTAGCCCTTTATCTGATATGTCATTTGCAAATATCTTCTCCCATCCTGTCGGTTGTCTTTTGGTTTTGTTGACTGTTTCCTTTGCTTTGCAAAAGCTTTTTATCTTGATGAAGTCCCAATAGTTCATTTTTGCCCTTGCTTCCCTTGCCTTTGGTGATGTTTCTAGGAAGAAGTTGCTTCGGCTGAGGTCAGAGAGGTTGCTGCCTGTGTTCTCCTTTACGATTTGGATGGACTCCTGTCTCACATTGAGGTCTTTCAACCATTTGGAGTCTATTTTTGTGTGTGGTGTAAGGAAATGGTCCAGTTTCATTCTTCTGCATGTGGCTATCCAATTTTCCCAACACCATTTGTTGAAGAGACTGTCTTTGTTCCATTAGACATTCTTTCTTGCTTTGTCAAAGATGAGTTGACCATAGAGTGGAGGGTCCATTTCTGGGCTCTCTATTCTGTTCCATTGATCTATGTGTCTGTTTTTGTGCCAGTACCATGCCGTCTTGATGATGACAGCTTTGTAATAGAGCTGGAAGTCCGGAATTGTGATGCCGCCGGCTTTGCTTTTCTTTTTCAACATTCCTCTGGCTATGCGGGGTCTTTTCTGGTTCCATACAAATTTTAGGATTATTTGTTCCATTTCTTTGAAAAAAGTGGATGGTATTTTGATGGGGATTGCATTGAATGTGTAGATTGCTCTAGGTAGCATTGACATCTTCACAATATTTGTTCTTCTGATCCATGAACATGGAACGTTTTTCCATTTCTTTGTGTCGTCCTCAATTTCTTTCATGAGTATTTTATAGTTTTCTGAGTACAGATCCTTTGTCTCTTTGGTTAGATTTATTTCTAGGTATCTTATGGTTTTGGGTGCAATTGTAAATGGGATCAACTCCTTAATTTCTCTTTCTTCTGTCTTGTTGTTGGTGTATAGGAAAGCCACTGACTTCTGTGCATTGATTTTATATCCTGCCACTTTACTGAATTCCTGTATGAGTTCTAGCAGTTTTGGGATGGAGTGTTTGGGGTTTTCCACATAAAGTATCATATCAGGGGCGCCTGGGTGGCTCAGTTGTTAAGCGTCTGCCTTCGGCTCAGGTCATGATCCCAGGGTCCTGGGATCGAGCCCCGCATTGGGCTCCCTGCTCAGCGGGAAGCCTGCTTCTCCCTCTCCCACTTCCCCTGCTTGCGTTCCCTCTCTCGCTGTGTCTCTCTCTGTCAAATAAATAAATAAAATCTTATAAAAAAAAAGTATCATATCATCTGCAAAGAGTGAGAGTTTGACTTCTTCTTTGCCAATTTGGATGCCTTTGATTTCTTTTTGTTGTCTGATTGCTGTGGCTAGGACTTCCAATACTATGTTGAATAGCAGTGGTAATAGTGGACATCCCTGCCACGTTCCTGACCTTAGGGGGAAAGCTCTCAGTTTTTCCCCATTGAGAATAATATTTGCTGTAGGTTTTTCATAGATGGCTTTTATGATATTGAGGTATGTACCTTCTATGCCTATACTCTGAAGAGTTTTGATCAAGAAAGGATGTTGTACTTGGTCAAAAGCTTTTTCTGCATCTATTGAGAGGATCATATGATTCTTGTTCTTTCTTTGTTAATGTATTGTATCACATTGATTGATTTGCGGATGTTGAACCAACCTTGCAGCCCAGGGATAAATCCCACTTGGTCGTGGTGAATAATCCTTTTAATGTACTGTTGGATCCTATTGGCTAGTATTTTGGTGAGAATTTTTGCATCCATGTTCATCAGGGATATTGGTCTGTAATTCTCCTTTTTGATGGGTTCTTTGTCTGGTTTTGGGATCAAGGTAATGCTGGCCTCATAAAATGAGTTTGGAAGTTATCCTTCCATTTCTATTTTTTGGAACAGTTTCAGAAGAATAGGTATTAATTCTTCTTTAAATGTTTGGTAGAATTCCCCTGGGAAGCCATCTGGCCCTGGGCTTTTGTTTGTTGGGAGATTTTTGATGACTGCTTCAATTTCCTTCGTGGTTATAGGTCTGTTCAGGTTTTCTATTTCCTCCTGGTTCAGTTTTGGTAGTTGATACATCTCTAGGAATGCATCCATCTCTTCCAGGTTATCTAATTTGCTGGCATAGAGTTGCTCATAATATGTTCTTATAATTGTTTGTATTTCTTTGGTGTTGGTTGTGATTTCTCCTCTTTCATTCATGATTTTGTTGATTTGGGTCATTTCTCTTCTCTTTTTGATAAGTCTGGACAGGGGTTTATCAATCTTGTTAATTCTTTCAAAGAACCAGCTCCTAGTTTCGTTGATCTGTTCTACTGTCCTTTAAGTTTCTATTTCATGATTTCTGCTCTGATCTTTATGATTTCTCTTCTCCTGCTGGGTTTAGGCTTTATTTGCTGTTCTTTCTCCAGCTCCTTTAGGTGTAGGGTTAGGTTGTGTACTTGAGACCTTTCTTGTTTCTTGAGAAAGGCTTGTATTGCTATATACTTTCCTCTTAGGACTGCCTTTGCTGCATCCCAAAGATTTTGCACAGTTGTGTTTTCATTTTCATTGGTTTCCATGTATTTTTTTAATTCTTCTTTAATTTCCTGGTTGACCCATTCATTTTTCAGTAGGATGCTCCTTAGCCTCCATGTATTTGAGTTCTTTCCGTCTTTCCTCTTGTGATTGAGTTCTAGGTTCAAAGCATTGTGGTCTGAAAATAGGCAGGGAATGATCCCAAACTTTTGGTACCGGTTGAGACCTGATTTATGACCTAGGATGTGATCTATTCTGGAGAATGTTTCATGGGGACTAGAGAAGAATGTGTATTCCGTTGCTTTGGGATGGAATGTTCTGAATAGGTCTGTGAAGTCCATTTGGTCCAGTGTGTCATTTAAAGTCTTTATATCCTTGTTGATCTTTTGCTTAGACGATCTGTCCATTTCAGTGAGTGGGGTGTTAAAGTCCCCCACTATTATTGTATTGTTGTCAATGTGTTTCTTTGCTTTTGTTATTAATTGCCTTATATAATTGGCTGCTCCCATGTTAGGGGCATAGATATTTACAATTGTTAGATCTTCTTGTTGGATAGACCCTTTAAGTAGGATATAATGTCCTTCCTCATCTCTTATTACAGTCTTTGGTTTAAAATCTACTTTGTCTGATATAAGGATTGCCACCCCAGCTTTCTTTTGGTGTCCATTAGCATGGTAAATGGTTTTCCACCCCTTCACTTTCAATCTGGGGGTGTCTTTGGTTCTAAAATGAGTCTCTTGCAGACAGCATATCGATGGGTCTTGTTTTTTAATCCAGTCTGATAGCCTGTGTCTTTTGATTGGGGCATTGAGCCCATTTACATTCAGGGTAACTATTGAAAGATAGGAATTTAGTGCCATTGTATTGCCTGTAAGGTGACTGTTACCGTATATTGTCTGTGTTCCTTTCTGGTCTATGTTGCTTTTAGGGTCTCTCTTTGCTTAGAGGACCCGTTTCAAGATTTCTTGTAGGGCTGGTTTTGTGTTTGCAAATTCCTTTAGTTTTTGTTTGTCCTGGAAGCTTTTTATCTCTCCTTCAATTTTCAATGACAGCCTAGCTGGATAGAGTATTCTTGGCTGCATAATTTTCTCATTTAGTGCTCTGAATATATCCTGCCAGTCCTTTCTGGCCTGCCAGGTCTCTGTGGATAGGCCTGTTGCCAATCTAATGTTTCTACCCTTGTAGGTTACATATCTCTTCTCCCGAGCTGCTTTCAGGATTTTCTCTTTGTCTATGAGACTCGTAAGTTTTACTATTAGATGTCGGGGAGTTGACCTATTTTTATTGATTTTGAGAGGAGTTCTCTGTGCTTCCTGGATTTTGATGCCTGTTTCTTTCCCCAAATTAGGGAAGTTCTCTGCTATAATTTGCTCCATTATACCTTCTGCCCCTCTCTCTCTTTCTTCTTCTTCTGGGATCCCAATTATTCTAATGTTGTTTCATCTTATGGTATCGCTTATCTCTCGAATTCTGCCCTCGTGATCCAGTAGTTGTTTATCTCTCTTTTTCTCAGCTTCTTTATTTTCCATCATTTGGTCTTCTATATTACTGATTCTCTCTTCTGCCTCATTTATCCTAGCAGTTAGTGCCCCCATTTTTGATTGCACCTCATTAATAGCCTTTTTGATTTCTATTTGGTTAGATTTTAGTTCTTTTACTTCTCCAGAAAGGGTTTCTCTAATAACTTCCATATTTTTTTCAAGCCCAGCTAGTATCTTTAAAGTGATGATTCTGAACTCTAGATCTGACATCGTACTAATGTCCGTATTGAGTAGGTCCCTGGCAGTCGGTACTACCTCTTGTTCTTTTTTTGAGGTGATTTTTTCTGTCTTGTCATTTTGTGCAGAGGAGAATAGATTAATGAGAGAACAGAATGCTAGCAGAGTAACAACGTCCCCAGAAAATATACTCTAAACTAATCAGAAAAGACCTGAAGCAGTGGAAAAAGAAACGGAAAGAGAGAAAAAAGAAAAAGAAAAAAAAGAAAAAGAAAAAGATAAAAACAAACAAAAACAAACAAAACAACAACAACAACAACATAAAACCTGAATGTGATCAAATATGATCAGGCTGGTATATAGATCAGTGCCCCACACTAGATTTGAGGTGTATTTTGGTCTGTTAGAAGAAAGTGCCTCCCAAAATTTTAAAGAAAGAAAAACTTATATATGTACAAAAATAAGGGTTGATATGATGAAGGGATGGAATATGACTGTAAAGATGGAAATTATAAAAAATTTTATAAAAGGACTTGATAAGAAGTTGTTTGAAAAGAGAAAGAGGAGGATTTAAAAAAAGAGAAAAAAGAAAAAAGAAAAAAAAGGGAGAGAATGTGATCAGGCAGGGGATTAGAAAAAACCATATACTAGAGATTTAGGGTATATTTTAATGTGTTAGAAGAAACTATCTCAAAATTTTAAAGGGAGAACAACTTATATATATATATGCCAAAAATACGGGTAACTACTATGAAGGGATAGAATATGACGGTAAAAATGAAAAATAAAAATGTTTTTTAAAAAAAGGGATTGATAAGATGTTGGTTGAAAAAGGGAAAAAGAAAAATTCAAAAAAAAAAAAAGAAAAAAAGACAGTTAAAAAAACATTAACTTTGAAAGACTATAGAATCATGGTAAAAAAGCCATGGATTCTATGGGCAGTAGTCCCCTAGCGCTGGAGTTCTGCCGTTCTCATTGATCGGTAAACTTGGTCTTGGCTGGCTGTTCTCGCTGATCTTCTGGGGAGGGGCCTGTTGCCATGGTTTCCAAGTGTCTCTGCCGGAGGCGGAATTGCCCCGCCCTTGTCCCCTCCCGGCTAAGTAATTTGCTCGGGTTTGGTCTCCGGGGCTTTTGTTCCCTGTGAGCTTTCCGTACAGCTTTGGAGGCGGAGAGTGAAAATGTCGGCCTCCCAATCTCCGCCCCGGAGGAGCCAAGAACTCGGGGCCCCGCTTCTCAGTGAGCCCCAGAGAGAAGCCGTCAGTCACTCCCGTCTCCCCGGTCTCTGGCCGCACTCCGTGCTCACCCGGCCTGTGACCGCGCGTTTCTATCTCTGGCACCCGACCCGGGTGGAGTCTCCAAACCCAGCAGATCCCTGCGGTGCACTCCCGCGCAGCTCCCCCCGGGGGAGGAAGGTGAGTCCCCCCGGATCTGCCGCTTGTTGGGTCCCTGCTGGAGGAGCAGGGGCCCGACTGGGCCGCGGATCACGGTCAATGGCAACCCCGAGCTGAGAGCCCGCGCCTGGGCTCCGCCTCTGCAGCCGGCTTCCCTGCTCCGTTACCTGGGAGCTCGGCCGCACTCAGGCACCCCCGGTCTTTCTGCGACCCCGAGGGTCCTGAGACCACACTGTCCCGGAGGGTTCCACCCCCCGCTTAGCCACCAGAGTGACGTCCCTCGGCAGAGCAGACTTCTAAAAGTTCCGATTTTGTGCTCCGTGGTTCTATCACTTGCCAGAAGCGGCCGACGGAGGCCCCTCCCCCGCCGTCTATCCTCCCGAATATTGCCTGGGATTCACTTCTCCGCACGTCCTACCTTCCAGAAAGTGGTCGCTTTTCTGATGAGAGAGTTGTTGCTCTTCTTTTCTTCGATCTCCTGTTGGGTTTGTAGGTGTTCAGAATGGTTTGATCCCTCTCCAGCTGAATTCCTGAGAGGAGACGGAATCCAGGTCTCCTACTCCTCCGCCATCTTGCTCCGCCCCTGCTACTGTTTTCTAAATAGGTCTCCTGAGGCAAGGGAAACAAAATCAAAAATAAACTGTTGGGACTTCATCAAAATAAAAAGCTTCTGCACAGCAAAGGAAACAATCAACAAAACTAAAAGACTACCTACAAATGGGAGAAGATATTTATAAATGACATATCTAATAAAGGGTTACTATCCAAAATATATAAAGAATTGATATAACTCAACAAACAAAAACCAAATAATCCAGTTAAAATTGGGCAGAAAATAGGAAAAGCCATTTCTCCAAAGAAGACATACACATGGCCAAAAGACACATGGAGAGATGCTCAACATTGCTGATCATCAGGGAAATGGCAAATCAAAACTGCAATGAGATATCACCTCACACCTGTCAGAATGGCTAAAATCAAAAAACACAAGAAACAATAGGTGTTGGTGAGGATATGGAGAAAGGGAAACTCTCTTGCCATGTTGAGATATATAGATAGATGATAGATAGGTATGTATATATATATATCAGTATCATCTATCATCTATCTATTATCTATCATCTATCCTTCTATCTATCTATCTATCTATCTATCTATCTATCTATCTATCTATCATCTATCTATCATACTCAGCCATGAAAAGGAATGAAATCTTGACATTTGGAACAAAATGAATGGAGCTAGAGAGTATTCTGAGTGAAATAAGTTGGTCAAAGAAGGGCAAATACATATGCTCTCACTCATATGTGGAATTAAAAAACAAAATAAACAAGGAAAGGGAAAGAGAGGGAAATCAAGAAACAGACTCTTAACTATAGAGAACAAACTGATGATTACTAAGGGGAGGTGGGTGGGTGGATGGTTTAAATAGATGATGGGGATTAAAGAGTGTACTTGTGATGAGCAGCAATGATCAATGGAATTACTGGACCTAAAACTAATAAAACAGTGTATGTTAAAAAATATTACTAGGCAAACATTTTTTTAATCTTAGATTTTTAGTCATATATGTAGCTCCAGTAAATTTAGTTATGAGAAGCTTCAAGCAACACTACTGCTTGAGAATTATCTTGAGGGGGTACCTGGGGGGCTCAGTCATTAAGTGTCTGCCTTGGGCTCAAGTCATGATCTCAGGGTCCTGGGATCGAGTCCCGCATAGGGCTCCCTGCTTCCCTTGGTGGGAAGCCTGCTTCTCCCTCTCCCACTTCCCCTGCTTGTGTTCCCTCTCTCACTATGTCTCTATCTGTCAAATAAGTAAATAAAATCTTAAAAAAAAAAAAAAAAAGAATTATCTTGGAGGGGCGCCTGGGTAGTCAGTTAAGTGTCTGCCTTCAGCTTGGGTCATGATCTCAGGGTCCTGGGATTGAGCCCCACATGGGGCTCCCTGTTCAGTGGGGAGTCTGCTTCTCCCTCTCCCTCTGCCTGCCGCTCCCCCTGGTGTGTTCTCTCTCTCTCTCGCTCTGTCAAATAAATAAATAAAATCTTAAAAAAAATTATCTTGGGTTTATTAACAATAAATGTATCCATATACTAAAACCTCGTCCCTTTGTACATTTAATTTCTACTTCTTTTCTCTGGGTCTCTTTTTTAAAATATAATTTTGGTTTTATGTTATCTTCATATTAAAATTCTAGATTTTTTCAAAGATATGTTCTTAGACACAACAGATTAATTGGAAGTCTGTCTAAAGGAATAGGAAAAAATGAACATACATATTTTCTTAATACAGAGTATAATTTAGAATTCTAAATGTTAGGGGAAAATTTGCCCAGAATAGTTCACTACTTAAACTTTAGTTTGGAAGCCCTAATTTCTCTTGAGCTACTTTTTCTCAATAATTTCCCCAGAGTAAAACCCTAAATTTTTGGATGGGGAACTTATTATAAGTATTATTTCCAAAACAAATGTTTTGATGAGTTATATATTGAAGAATCAGAAACACATGGGCTGAGTTTCCCTACAAATAAATAAATATGAAATTAAGGAAAATTGATTTTCTGAAGCTTGTTTTATTTTCCAAATACAGAGTATTTGAAAATCACTTAAAATACTGGACCCTGTTGAACACCACTTAGGACTTATATACTTATAAAATATATATATTTATATAATATACATATACTTATATATGATATAAGTAAATATGTAAATCCTAAGGTGCTAAACCAGGTCCAATATTTTAAGTGATTTTCAAATATATAATATATATAAAATAATGGCTAAGGAATTTCATTAGTTCTCAGATACTGTTACTATCATAGATCTGCTCTTCCTTATTTAAATGCTCTGGTTTCCTCTTATTAATTAAGTGCAAATTATTTGATTATCCAATATTATATACTTAAAATAATTTAAAGGAATTAAACAATGGACTGCAACTTACAATATTCTAATGTTAATTTTTTTTAAATAATCAAGGTATTCGCAAATTTAAATGATAGAAAATCCTTGAATTTCACATTTCTGTGAAGTCATCTTACCAGTATTTTCTAATTAATTTGAAAATTTTGCTTTATGACAAATCTGATAATTAGGACATAATAATTGATTTTATACATGATTATATATAGTTGTATATATTTTATATATAATTCAATATTATAATTCGATTTTAGCATGGAGATTAAAAATTACTTAAAAGACAATGCCAGTTTTGGACATCTTATTGTTATGATAATCCTGATGATTGGTAAGAAGAAAAAGTGCTATCTTATTATGACATAAAGGTTGTTTATTTGTTCTCCTTTGTTTAAAAATTTGTTTTACAGATAAGTAAGCGAGATAACATAAATTTAAAATATCTGAGATAGAAGGAATTAAACAAATTTAGGGAAAGCTATGAGCTAAGATGTGGCATCAAACAGCATTTCTGAGTTTGAAAATATGTTCCATGAGGCTCTTGCAGGTGCATCTTATACATACAAACTCACACGCATGCATACACATATATACATACACACACTCACATCCTTATTTTCTGAGAAAAGAAATCCTGGGAAATACTCCAAACTCCATCTCTTAGAGGAAACCTTAAAGTCTCTGAAAACTTCTGAAGTAAAAATAAAAAACCAGAAAACCCAAACCTGATATCAACTCTACTTCATCTACTGCTTTCCAAACGTATTATACATCAGAGAATTTTTTCTTTAGTAATATCTAATGTTAACCCCCAGAAGTCATTTCTTTTCCACTCACTGTGATAATGGAGCCAGAGAACCCTATGGATATTAATTAACTGGCTCTACACTTTGCTGAAGCTAACCTAAAAAGGAGATATGATTGGTTAAATGATTTTTTGGTGTCAGTAACATAAAAAGGAAACTGTAGGAAAGTAGGCTTTTATAAAATAGGAGCTATATCACTGTGGTTTCTGGTTGTAACCCCTAATTGAGTTTGGAGCTGGTTGAAACATTGAGGCTCTGAATTATTTAGAGATGAGTAAGTACTACAAGGTAAAAATATATAGTTGGGTATTACAGTCAATTGTTTTAAAGTTAACATAGTCAATTTAACTCAAGGAATAATTCTCCTATTTTTTGCCTTAGTGCAAAGACTGTAAGTACATGCTCATTCATAATGTGCAAAAATGAATAAAACTCCAAGAAATAAACTGAAATCCATCTTAAATTTTATCACGTAGATGGCTATGCTGATACATCAATGAAGGTAGTTCTATATGCATGAGTATCAGATATGTAACTATATGATATCACTGACCAATTCTTTACATTCAAGTATAAATATATATAGAGAGAGATAGAGATAGATATAGATAGACATATATATATATAGATATAGATATAGATATTACCCCTCCAGGCAGCATCATATTTATGTGTGTACTCATGTATGTATCTATGCATGTGCATATATAAGTAAATATGCACATAACAAACTCTTTTTTAAAATTCAGCTGCACCCATGGCACTGCCAAGCATTACTCTCCCCAACTCCAAAATTACTTTTTAATACTTCTACACTGTTTTCCAACTATCTCCCAACAAAAATACAAATTCAACAGATGATCTTTAATTTTACAGAAAAAGAAAACATAAAGCGGAAAGCCAGTAAAGCTCACTGCTTTCTGTGAAGTCTACAGAATGCTTGCATTGGTGTCTACACTTCCCTCTTTCCCGTTTGCATGTACATCAGAGCCCTCTCCCTGAATCTGTTTTCCCCCCGTCCTTTTTGCACTCCCCTCTGCCTTCTGAACTTTTTAGTTACCTGCTTTCTGTTAATAAGCATATTCAAAGAAGAAGTACTACTTTTTTAAAAAGTTAAATCCCCCTTAACCCACAGCATCTTCAGATAGTATTCTCCTCTTTCTTCGGTCTCCAAAGTCAAATTCCTTGAAAGTTTTGTCTATTTTGTTTCCACTTGCCCACTCTCCAGTCATCTTCCATACACTGTAATCTGGTTTCTTTATTGAGAATTGATTTTTTCATAAGGGCAGAGGGAGTGATGCTTTTTTCAGCCAGCTCTTACAGCAGTATTAAAACATTGTCTCATTTTATAGTGTCTTTTAAACAGTTCTCATGTTTGGCTTCTGTAATTTCACACTCTCCTGATTGGCATCCTATTGCAAGTCCCTGTTTATATGCCTTCCTGGCTCCTTGCCATCTTCTTGACTAAGACATAATGAAGTCCTAGAAGACTTTCCAAGTCCTCTTTTGCCTCCCTACATTCTCTACTCATACATTTCTTTCCAGCCTCTGGTTTCAATTACCCTCAGCATGTTAATGCTCCCTGCCCTGACTCCTCTTCTGAGGGCCGTATCATAGATCAAAATACTTGACGTCTCCACTCGGATGTCTCAAAGGCTCCTCAAAAGCAACACTATCAAAATAGAATTTATGAGAATCTGTACCACACCATTTCTCCCACTGCCCAGCAGCTGGGGAGTCTGGGCAAAAAGGGCAACACTTTCATCCACACAACCAGAAAGGTTGGTTGGCTCTAATCCTTAAATAATTTACAGGTTTATTAAAAAAACAAAAAACAAAAAACAAAAAACACTACAAATGACGTCTCTCTTCCTCTTATGGATATAAGATTAGAAAGCAAATTGAAAAATAGAAGGTATAACTCCATAGAGAAATGTTATCAATTGTCCTCTTGTTTGGCATCTTGTTTGCCAAGAAAAAAAGTATTTCAGGTTTCTTTTTTATATTTCCTAATAGGTCTTTCAAATCTATCTTCCATTAAGGGAAAATATATGGTGTATGTGAAATATAGTAATTATCAATGTGGTTTCAGCTTCCCCTGGTTTCCTTTTCTATTTAGTCCCTGAGCCATTCTATTGAGCAGAACCGTGAGCAAAAAGTATACACAATGCAACTCTTACTTCCTGAAGCTGACATGCTAAGGAGTGACAGTTTTCCATCACAGTAGTCATTTCTCTAAAAAATTCCAAATTTTGCTTATAGAATGCACTAAATTTGTGCTATGGCCAATGTAAATCTTGCCTGTGTAAATAAATGTAGAGAATCTTATAGAAATCATTCTTTTAAAGTATATTTGTTGATGAGGCACCTGGGTGGCTCAGTTGTTAAGCATCTGCTTTCGGCTCAGGTCATGATCCCAGGGTTCTGGGATTAAGCCCTGCATTGGGCTCCCTGCTCAGCAGGAAACCTGTTTCCCCTCTCCCACTCCCCCTGCATGTGTTCCCTCTCTTGCTGTGTCTCTCTCTGTCAAATAAATAAATAAAATCTTTAAAAAAATAAAATATATTTGTTGAGAATATCATGTTTTATCATTTTAATGCAAATCCCTATCAAAATACTAAGAGCATTTTTCACAGAACTAGAACAAACAATCCTAAAGTGTGTATAGAACCACAATGACCTTGAATAGCCCAAGCAGTCTTGAAAAGGAAAAACAAAACTGGAGGTATCACAGTTCCAGATTTTAAGTTATATTACAAAATGATTGCAATTAAAACTGTATGGTACTGGCATAAAAATAGACACATAGATCAATAGAAAAGAACAGAAAACTCAGAAATAAACCTACAATTATTTGGTTAACTAATCTTCTATGCAGCAGGTATGAATACGCAATGGGAAAAAGATAGTCTCTCTTCAGCAAATGGTGTTGGGAAAACTGGACAGCCACATGCAAAAGGATAAAACTGGACCACTTTCTTTCACTGTACACAAAAATAAATAAAAATGGATTAAAGACCTAAATGTGAGATCTGAAACCATAAAAATCCTAGAAGAAAGCACAGGCAGTAACTTCTTTGACATTAGCCATTGCAACTTTTTTCTAGATAGGTCTCCAGAGGCAAGTGAAACAAAAACAAAAATAAACTATTTGGACTACATCAAAATAAAAAGTTTCTGCACAGTGAAGGAAATAATCAACAAAACTAAAAGGCAACCTATGGAATGGGAGAAGATATTTGCAAATGACATATCTGATAAAGGGTTAGTATCCAAAATATATAAAGAATTGATACAACTCAACATACAAAAACCAAATAATCCAATTAAAATTGGGAAGAAGACAGGAACAGCCATTTCTCCAAAGAAGACATACAGATGGCTAACAGATACATGAAAAAATGCTCAACATCACTCATCATCAGGGAAATGCAAATCAAAACTGTAATGAGCTATCATCTCACACTTTTGAGAATGGCTAAAATCACAAACACAAAAAACAAGTGTTGGCAAGGATGTGGAGAAAAGGGATCCCTTGTGCACTGTTGGTGGGAATGCAGACTGGTACAGACACTGTAGAAACAATATCGAGGTTCCTCAAGAAGGTAAAAATAGAACTACCCTATGATCCAGCAATTGCAGTACTAGGTTATTTACCCAAAGAATACAAAAATACTAATTTGAAAAGATGTATGCACCTTGATATTTATAGCAGCATTATCTATAATAGCCTAATTATGGAAGCAGCCCAAGTGTCCATCAACTGATGAATGATAAAGAAGATGTGGTGTATATATATATACAATGGAATACTATTCAGCCATAAAGGAATGAAATCCTACCATTTGCAATAACATGGCTGGAGCTAGAGAATATGATGTTAATTGAAAGAAGCCAGAGAAAGACAAATGCCGTATGATTTCACTTGTATGTGGAATTTAAGAAACAAAACAAATGAACAAATGGAAAAAAGAGAGGGGGGGGGCAAGCCAAGAAACAGATTTTTTTTATTTATTTGACAGAGCAAGAGAGCACAAGCAGGGGGAGCAGCAGAGGGAGAAGCAGGCTCCCCGCTGAGCAGGGAGCCAGATGTGGGGCTCAATCCCAGGACCCTGGTTAGGATCATGACCTGAGCCAAAGGCAGACGCTTAAATGACTGAGCCACCCAGGTGCCCCAAGAAACAGACTCTTAACTATGAGAACAAACTGATGGTTAGCAGAGGGGAGGGGTGTGGGAGAATGGGGGAAACAGCTGATGCGGATTAAGGAGGCACTTGTGGTGAGCCCAGGGTGTTGTATGGAAGTGTTGAATCACTATATTGTATACCCGAAACTAATATTACACTGTATGTATGTTAACTAACTGGAATTTAAATAAAAACTTAAAAGAGGAACAATATCAAATCAATCATCTAAAAATTCCTACTCCAAGAAATGGAAAATGGAGACTAAAATCATTGCAAAGCAAGCAGAAGGAATTATATAATCAAGATAAAGACAGAAATCAATCAAGTTGGAGAAAAGAAACAATAGAGAAAATTCACAAAACAAAAAGCTGTTTCTTTAAAAAAAGAACAAAATTAATAAACCTCTATCAAGATTGACTATAATTAAAAACAGGGAAGACATAAATCACCAATATCAGGAATACAATGTGATATTACTTTTGGTCCAGGAGCCATGAATGAGCAATAAGTGAATATTACAAGCAAGTTTCTGTTCATAAATTCAAAAATGTGGAAGAAATGAAACAATTCTCCAAAAGATAAAACAACCAAAACTCAACCAAAAATGAAATAGACACTGTGATTTGGCCTATAACTATTGAAGAAATTGAATTTATAATGTATGAGCTTTGAAGAAAGAAATCTCCAAACACAAGTAGTTTCACTGGAGAATTTTACCTGACATTTGAAGAAGAATTAGTACCAATTTTACAGGTTTTTTTTTTTTCCCAGAAAATGGAAGAGGAAAGATTAATTCTCTACCTACTTTATGAAGCTAGTATATTCCTGATACTAAAATAAGACAAGGAGTTAAAAAATGAAAATGAAAAAATGACCCTTGGGGCACCTGGGTGGCTCAGTCAGTTAAGCATCTGCGGCTCAGGTCATGATCCTGGGGTCCTGGGATGGAGTCCCGCATTGAGCTCCCTGCTCAGCGGGGAGTCTGCTTCTCCCTTTCCCTCTGCTGCTCCCCCTGCTTGTGCTCTGTCTCTCTCTCTCTGACAAATAAGTTAATAAAATCTTAAAAAAAAAAAGAAAAAATGATCCCGGTCATGAACTTAGACTGAAAAATCCTCAACAAAATATTTAGTAATAGAATACAACAATATGCAGAAAGATTTATATACCGTGATCCAGTAGGATTTACTGCAAGCATGCAAAGCGTGCTCAACATCCAACACAATCCATATCAAGAAGAAGAAAATTATCTGATCCTATTAATTGATGTACAAAAACATTTAGCAAAATCTTACACCCATTTACCATTCATGATGAATCTCTTGGCAAGTTAGGAATACAGCTTAATAATGAACATTTTTTTTTTTTTTAAGGAAGGCTTATAGATTGGAAAGAAGAAAAAAAAACTTATTTGTAAGTGAAGTGATTGTCCATACAGAAAATCCCAAGGGATGTAAAAAAAAAAAAAAAAAAATCCTAGAATAAGTTAGTTTAGCAAATTTACAAGACACAAGGCCAACCCAGAAAATCAATCACACTTCTGTATATTAACAAAGAATGTGAATTACAATTAAATCAAAAACATCATATCATTTACTATCACTTCAAAGGAAATGAAATGCTTAAAAAAAAAAAAAGGTCTACATGCTGGACATTACAAAATGCTGATAAAATAAATCAAGCCCTGGACAAATGAGGGTCATATCATGTTCATGAATCAGAAAAGTCAACATAGTAAAGATATCTATTTTCCCCAAATTGAGCTATAGATACTACCAAATCCTAGCAAGGTTTTTGGTAAACATAGGCAAGTTAATTCTAAAATTTGTATATAAAGGCACAGGTCCTAGAGAAACGAAAACAATCTTGACAAAGAAGAATATTGTCAGAGAAATCACTCTAACCTATGTTAAGGTTTACTATATGTATAACTACAATTGTCAAAATGGTGTTCTATTGGCAGAGGGATATACATAGATAGTGGAACAGGATAGAGAACATAGAAATACCTCCCACATAAATATGCTTGACTGATATTTGACAACATTGCAAAAGCTAATCTGTATTGGAACAATTGAACATTCATAAACCAAAAAGAAATAACGCTGACATAAACCTTATATCTAAAAAAAAAAAAAACCCTCAAAATTTATTAGGGCTTAAATTAAAGCTATAAAACTTTTAGAAAAAAATATGTAGCAGAATATTTTTGGGGATCAAGGGTAGGCCAAAGAGTTCTTATAATTGACATCAAAAGCATGATCCTCAAAGGAAAAAGTAATGAATTGGTCTTTATAAAAATTTTAAAAATTTTGTTGTATGAAAGCCCTTGTGAAGAGGATCAAAGATGAGCTACACTGGGAGAAAGGATCTGTAAGCCACATATCTGAAAGACTGATAACTAGGATAGATAAAGGACTCTCAAAATTCAACAGTAAAGAAAGAGCCCAATTCAAAAAGGGGCAAAAGACACGAAGAGACATTTGGCTGATAAAGAAACATAACGTAACCATGCAAATAAACACATGAAAAGATTTTCAACTAGCCATTAGGAATATGCCAATTAAGACCACAGTGTGGTGTTGCTATATAACTATTAGAACAGCTAAAATAAAAAAAAAATAGTGACAATATCAAGTATTGGTGAGGGGTTACAGAAACTGGATGACTCACACATTGCTGCTAGCAGAGTAAAATGTCATGACCCACTCTGAAATTGTTTGGCATTGTTGTATAAACGTAACCATGCAATTAACACAAAAGCCAGTAAATGCACTCAGGCATGCATCCCAGAGAAATTAAAACTTATTTTAACAGATAAAAGTACAGAGCAATTTTATTTGTAATAGCCAAATAACTGGAAATGGTTCAGATGTATTTCATCAAATAGATTGTTAGATAACTACTACTTAATATTCCATGGAATATTACTCAGCAGCACAAAATAAAAATTTGTTGATACATGCTTGATGAATCTCCAGGGAAATATGGTAAGTGAAAAAAGTCAATCCTAAAATATTACATAATACATTATTCCACTT
This sequence comes from Mirounga angustirostris, assembly GCF_029215605.1. Classification (NCBI taxonomy): domain Eukaryota; kingdom Metazoa; phylum Chordata; class Mammalia; order Carnivora; family Phocidae; genus Mirounga; species Mirounga angustirostris. The sequence goes on from NW_026991713.1 coordinate 135,441,584, forward strand.
ATATAACATTTTTGAAATGACAAGATTTTGGAAATGAATAGATTAGTGGTTGCCAAGGACTAAGGAAGGAGGTGGGGAGGGGGGATAGGTGTAGTTAGCAAAGGGCAATATGAATCATCCTTGTGTTCAGTTCTTGATTGTGGTGGTGGATACACAAATGTACACATGGGATAAAATTGCAAAGAATCACACACACACACACACACACATACACAAGTGCAAGCACAATTTAGGTAATCTGAATAAGATGAATGGGTTGAATTAATGGGTTGAATGTAATATGGTACTATAGTTTTGCAAAATAGTAACAATGGGGGAAGTATTTCTTAACAACTGCCTGCGAACCTACAATTATCTTAATAAAACATTTAAATTGAAAAATACGAACAACCCAACAGACTAAGGCAAAACTTTTTTCAGAAGGCGTGTCTGAATGGGAATCAATTGTTCTGAGCCCAAGGAATATGCAGTAGGTGGAAACAGATGTGTACCCGACATCCGCCTATAAACACAAAACTCAACCTGCAGTCTTAGAAGTTTGTTCAAGCACTATTCAGGCTCCCTTCCTGCCTCCACTGGTTTGCTTCACACATTGTTCTAATTAGAGAGCCGTTTCCTCTGCACAGCTGTCCTCAATTTAACAAACCACAGTGACGTGCAGAGAGACAAAATAGCCTTTCTCATCTTCGGTGAAGACATCTCTCCCTGAAGCCATAAGAGTTAAATTTTTGGACAGTTTTTATGAGTGTATTGCAAACTACAAAACACTTCCAACAAAAAGATAACATGCTGCACTAGAAAAAAAATTATTCTATAGACTAAATAGTAAGCCACTCCTTATGAATACTTCCCATAAATTTATAAACTTAACAAGTACAAAATGAGCAAAAATATGTTGAACTGAACTTTGAATCTATGAATTAATCTTAGAAAATATACAGAACACAAGTTTTATTCTTGCCTTCTTTTTTGCCTTTATGGCAACTTCTCTGTTATAAACATGCTTATTGGTTATGATTATAAAAGTAGGATGGTACATGTTCAGTTTAGAACTTGAGAGAAACAAAAATAAAGTACAGAGAAGGAAATGACCTGTGATCATAGTTCTACCACACAAAAGTAACCTTTGTAGGATTTTGTTTTAATTCTTTCAGGCATTTACTTTATTTGTGTATGTGTATATTTAACTGAATCATAACTACACACAGGTCTTAAGATCTTGCTTGATGAATTTTTGCAGGCTTGTGCGTTCTGGAACTGTGTCCCTGATCCTGATAAAGAACACTTCCAGGCTGCCAGTGGGCCTCCTCATCCTACCACCAGCCGGTGGTAACCACTGTTCTGACCTCTACGCAAGAGAAGAGTCATGCCTGTTTGGGGATATCATATAAGTGGGACGTAGGCTTTTGTGTCTGGTTACGTTATCTCCACATGAGGTTAGTTAGGCTCATCCTGTTACAAGTAACAGTGGTTTGCTCTTTTCCCCAACTGTGGTAATATTCCCCCCTGTTAATATATAAAGGTTTATTTATACCTCTCCTGGGATGGATATTTAGGATGATTCCATTGTGGGGCTGTTGTGAACAATGCTCCTCTAATATTATATCTTTTGGCAGACATAAACACTCCCCTCTATTGGGTACACATCTAGGAATGGAATTATTGAATCAGAGGGTATACATACGTTCAGTTTTAGTTGATACTGCCAATTTTTGAGAGTTCCAGTGCCTTCCCACCCTTGTTGACATGGTGTGTCCTTTTAATTTTAGTCATTCTGGGGATAACATAATTGTAAGCCAAAATAAGAACATATTGAGTCTGGAAACTTGTATCTTGTGTATTACATCATGGTCATTCCTGTGGATTTATTCCTTATCCTCAAGAAATCCTGAGTTTTGACCTTTGGTTATTATGATCTCTGTAAGCTTGATTAGCTATAAAAACAAAAGCAAAAATGTCTTCTAGAAAATGCTCACAAAAATGTCTAAAGTAGTTACATATTGTGGGAGTTTAAAGTCACTTTTAATATCACAAACACTGTGTTTGTGTGTATATTTAAAATAACGTGTATATCCTATAAAAAAAAGGGTAAATTTTATCAAAACAATTGCCATGATTTGGTTGGCCTTAACATATGAAACAAGAGTTTTCAAAAGAATGGCATTTTAAAGGTATTGTCCTTTGCGTTAGAACATGGTGATTCATATGATGATATGTAAAGTTACACAAATATGAATTTGCTATAGAACACATTTTAATCTTTTTAAATTTTTTGTTGTGTTTTTAACTCTAGTTTTCTGTGACCATCTATATTGTATTCTGCCGTGAAAGTAATAAAAAATAACTTAAAAGATCTTCATTTAGAACCTGCCAGAAACTAAAATCTAATTACTAACACACTATATTAAGAACTCTATTTATATCATTGTTATTATGCACGCAACATTGTGTTGCTATTGTTTTCCCTCTCTTCCTTTTATCTTTACTTTTTTCTAGCTTAGAGATTTCTCCTCTTTTTTCTCTTTGTGGTTCTGTTTTTGTATACATAGTACATATTTTCTCTACGGCCAAATAGCTCCTACATATTAAAGAGGATCAAAGGGGGATATACAGAAATTAGCTCTAATCTACAAGGACATACTTCAGATTTTTCTCTTGGGGAAAGGTGTAGATATAAACACACATTTTTATTGACTTGCACATTTCACAACTGTCTGATTCAATTATATAATCTAAGAAGGAGAGTGAATGAGGAATAAATTCTGAAGTTTACTAGCTCATGCTAGTGTTCTCTTCATAGTAAAAGGTGCCTTTGAAGCCATTGGTGGTCTGGGCCCCTCTAGCTCAGCATGTGTATTTCGTGAATGGACTGGCTGTTTCCATCACTGGGAAGCTTAGAATTAGTTACAGTTGCCTGCTTTCCTTTTGATACTCACTTGATTCAGAGATGAGGCCAAATCTACATTTTCGCTGATTGGGGATATTACAGAAAACACCACTCTGTTTTATTCCAGAAGATTGTGATGTTAATCACCTCTCACATCTGGTTAAATTACACATTGTCTCTGTGCCTCACGAAAGCACTTCTGAGTTCATTCAACCCAGGCTCTTCCCCACTTCTCTTGCGGATGACCCCTCTCCTCTGACTTCCATCATGCTCTCATCAATAAAGACAAACTGCAGAAAAAAGAAAATAAACTATAGTTTTTGAAAGTTGAAAATGCAATCAAACCTTTGGTATCCTGGAGATTCTATAAATGATTTTTTAGGAATGCAACTGTTGGGTATCAACCGGATCAATCAAATACATTATTTTTGTGCGAATGAAAAGAAACATTTTGGTCAGTCACCCAGACATTTTGTCTACAGGGTAACCAAGATAAAACTTAACATAATATTTTAAGGTGTGGAAAACATATTTTATGTGTTCCCACATACACAACTTCCAAGAAAACTGGAACAAGAAAAACAAGCAGAATGAGATCGGTTTCTCTCAGGCACATGGTGCTGTAGTGTAACAAGTTTTGTGGGCTCTGGGACACTTGGCCGAGAGTATATTTTCATAGCTGTTAGGATGAATATTCATAATAGATCAAGCTCAGAAGGCCCACTACTGGATGCCATCTTCTCCCCAAATGTGTTTTCCCTTGAGTTACTCCCATTTCGGGTAGCGCACTGGAACATCAGGGGGCCTCACTGCCATCCGCCAAGGAGCACGTCCTAGACGAGCTGCTGGAAGCCCACTCATCCCTGATGGGGTGCGGGGCTTGTAGGGATGGACTTCCCTTCAGGGCCAGCAGAAAGTTGAGGACATCATTCCATGAGGAATATTTTGTCTGAAGAAAGTGCTAGAAGACACTCGGTGGTCCAGACAAACTGCAGTGTAATTGTGGAGACAGGAGAAGGGGACTTCGAATCAGAGATGCCTTCCTCTGATCTCCATTGTGGCTGGTGACAATCTGTAAGGCTCTTCTTTCTGAAAGGGAGAACAGACAAAATTGATGCAGAGGCAGAGTCCTATTGATCCTGGAATACTAAACAAGTTTCTAAGACAGGGACTCTCACTCAGGAAACCAGACAGTTTCAAATGGAAAACAAGATGAGGGCTGAGTTTGTAGAAGGAATTAGAAGCCTCTTCCCCAGTCAAAGGGCAAACAGGTGCTAGATAAGTCAGCATTATATCTGAAAAGGATAGGACAACTTACCCACCTTTCTTGAAGTAAGGAGTAGCCCTAAGTACTTGAAGATTTCATATTAGATTGCATATTCTCAGAGAAAGTACAGAATTGTAGAAAAAGAGATGGCCGACTTTAAGACAAAGGCAGAAAAAATAAAGGATGATCGAGTTAAGAAATATTTAGATTGAAACAGATAAAGAGAGGGTTGGTGGTTGGCTGGACACCATGTTTTAGAGGGCAGGAGTATTATAGGTTATCTGAGTTTTCTATCTCGTAAAATCTAAAGTGTTTTACTTGACACCTACTTTTATATTCTACAGTACCTTTTATCAGAAGAAAAATAAATACCTAAGGATTGTAATAATTATAGTTTGACAGATGGAACCAATTTATGGAGGCTAGTTGTTCTTTTCATGTATTCATCACACAATTTAAGGATTGACAAACCAGTCTATAGAGGGGGCCACATGATTCTTTTGGGTGGAGATGCAGCCCGAGAAAAAGGCAGAGATGGGTGCACCACCACACTTGGTCAGCAAGATAGAAGTTTGGGGTCCTGCAAAACCCTTTCTCCCCTCTTCCCAAGAAGGAACATCTGAAAAGTTCCAAGTGTGTTGATCTGTTTCCATCTGCCCTTTCTTCCCACCATCTCCAGCAAGATTGGGTTTGTCACAACCTTCTCCTGGGCGGGGGCGGGGGGGGGCATCGTTGCCTTCACCTGTACCCATTCCTCCCCTTGGACCCGTCATACACGTCATTGTCAGATTTATGTCCTGAAAATACCGCTGATCCATTGGTTGCTAAATAGCCATTGCCCTTCTGTTTGGAAATTTTTAATCCATATTAAAATCTGGGTCATTATACTTCTGTTTTGTAAATATTTGATATTTTGGATTGATATCTCAATTATCTGCTCACCAAGAGAGACACAAAAGTGATTTTTATCCAAGAACCATCTTTACCGAAACCTTTCCAGGTACTGACTGACTCTTGTCTCCCTCAGCCTTTGGTGCAGAGAGGAGTCGGCATGCGCAGAGAAAACCACTTAGCCAGAAGACTAATGGGATTGCTTGGCACCCGGGCAGCTCAGGCAGGACGCCAGGTGGGTGGGCTTCTATCTTTGGCCCAACCATGAGACAAGAGAACGTGAGCGTACAACTATCTGTTACGTGTGAGCCACACCGAACTGACCAGCGTCTGTGGGAGAGGCAGCTCTCCGGCAACATCCCAGAGGTTCTCAGAGAGGCTCGTCTGGATCAACATATGCATTCATAGTCACACAAAACTAAAGGTTTTCTTTCTTTATATCCTCTTTTGAAAATGTCTGGGTCTCCCAACCACGTATTCTGTCGGAGCAGACAGTACCAGCCTCTGTAGAGTCTCTCTGGTCCACGTCGCTCTGTACATAAAATGGAGTATCACCTTGGCAGAACTGTAGTTGTTGGAGATGGTCTCCTGGGCTAAGCTGCCCGGCATGGGACCGGTCCAGTCTTCCCTTGATGAAAATTCCAATCCCAGCTGGTTTCCACAAGGGCCGTGTAAGCATTATTACATCTCTGTCTCAAAACTATGCACAGAACCACTTGTGACTTATTATAATATCTCAGTCCATGTTCTATATGCAGTCGTTGGTGTAAAACTCCCCCGTCTTTAAAATATTGTGATAATTTTGGCTCAGTTGCTTTTTCAAATGAAGTCTTTATTTCCTCATATTTCTAAGTTGAATTGTTTCTAAAATGCTGTTTGAACTTGATTGCAGTAATAGGTTACAATGTTTGGATGAAGGGAGGTGTACATATTTTTGAAAACAGAATGTAGTCTTTCAGTCAGATTTGGTCTTACTTACGTAACAACTTTCTTGAGTGGTCCTCTTGGTGTTGGATTGTAATCTGCATTTCACGGCTGTTGCCAGGAGTATGACAAGGTCAAATAAAGAACTGGTCACAGTTCGAAGAGGTTTCCTCTCACACTACATCTTTAGTGTCTGAGTGTGAGCTGTAAATGTTTTAAATTAAACATGTAAATGTTACAAATGTTTTAAATGTTGTAACTAACTTTGTGATTTTAATACATGCTTTTTCAGAGTGCAAGACCAGCAACGTGTTTTTAGGATAAGTTTGTATCTACTTCCAGTGACATGGTAAAGAATTATTGTTGGTAGAGAGGAGTATGGATATTTTAGCATCATATAGGGGTTTAAAAGAATAGAATAAGTTACTCACCTTTCAAAGAAGATAGAGGGGAAACAAACTCATGAAAAGATGCTCAGCATCACATCTCATTAGGAAATTACAAACTAAAACAAGAATGAGATACCACTGCACAATGATTAGAATGGCCGAAACCCATGCGAAATGGTGCAGCCACTTTGGAAGACAGTTTGATGGTTTCTTATAAAACTATAAACTTTAGCCATCTGACCGAGCAACCACGCTCCTGGTATTTACTCAAAGGAGCCGAAAGCCTGTGGCCAAAGAAAACCTGCACGTGGAAATGTCCAGCAGCTTTATTCGTAATTACCAAAACTTGGAGGCATGTCCTTCACTGGGTGAATGCATTAAAAACAAACAAACAAAACCACAAAAAGACTGTGGTCCATCCAGACAAAGGACTATTATCCAGCACTAAAAAGAAATGCGCTCCCAAGCCACGAAGAGACATGGAGGAAACCTAAATGCATATCTCCAGGAGGAAGAAGCTGGTCTGAAAAGGCTACACATAAATGTATGATCCAGCGGTATGACATCTGGAAAAGACAAAACTATGGAGACAGTAAAGAGATCAGTGGTTGCCAGGTGTAGGAGGGAGGAGTAGAGGGATGAGTACTCAGAGCACAGAGGATTTTAGGGCAATGGAGTTATTCCGTGTGATACTACAATGGTGGGTGCGTGTCATCATACACTTGTGGAAACCCATGGAATGCATAACACCAAGACTGGACCCTAATGTAAATGATGGATTCTGAGTGGTAGTGGTGTTTCAGTGCAGATTCATAGATAGTAACAAATGTGTCACTGCTGGGGGATGTTGACAGAGGCTAGCCGTGCGGGGAGGGAGGGCTAACTTGGAAGTCCCTGTACCTGTCCTTCAATTTTGCTGTGAACCTAAAACTGCCCTCAAATTAAGGTTTATTTTAAAATTAGCACAAGTTATATAAAAATGTCCTTACTAGAGTTAAATAACAGTGCATGAAATGGTGTTTTTTAAGATTTTTTTTTTTTTTTATTTGAGACAGAGAGAATGAGAGAGATAGCACATGAGATGGGGGAGGGTCAGAGGGAGAAGCAGGCTCCCCGCCAAGCAGGGAGCCCGATGCGGGACTCGATCCAGGGACTCCAGGATCATGACCTGAGCCGAAGGCAGTCGCTTAACCAACTGAGCCACCCAGGTGCCCCTGAAATGGTGTTTTTTAACACACTGATCACAAACCTTCCTTGCAGTCAAATATTCCTTACAGATGTCTTTAAAAAGTTAAATGGGTAGGTTAACAAAAGGTCAGAATGAGCAGAGCCTATTTGTTGTTGGCCAAATAGGAATTTCCAAGGTTTGCCGTACTTGGTGTGCACTGTTGTGTAGGTTTGCGACACCATGCCATTTTCAGCATCCTGTTGTTACCTGATTTCATCTCTGCCTTTTAGAAATGACCTGAGGGACGCCTGGATGGCTGAGGTGGTGAAGCATCCGACTCTTGGTTTTGACTCGGTTCATAATCTCGGGGTCTTGTGGAGCTCCACAACGGAGTCTGCTTGTCCCTTTCTCTCTGCTCCTTGCCCCTCCCCCTTACCAAATAAATAAATAAATAAATAAAATCTTTAAAAAAAAGAAAGAAAGAAAGAAATGCTCTGAGTTCTCATCCTCAAAGGATATTAGAAGGATGATGCAGCACCAGATACACAGCTTCAGGAGACTCCGACTGGTCCTGTGGAGGGAACGATGCTGAATTTTAAATTCCCTATCAACTTCCCATGTACCTGCCTCACAGGCCATTGCTGGGGTAGAAGCATGGACCAGCACCAGGTCATACTGGGTGTCTGGCCCACTTCTCACTCTGACTGGTGGGAGCAGAGGAGATCTTTGACAGACTCGCTCTGGCCTGATTTCGTACAATGCTAGTGTTAAAACACACCACCCCTGTAGGAAACATTCTGTCTACGCAGCTCCAAGTTACAGGAAGTTATCCAGTAATAAGATCTAGACTTGATTGCCTAGCCGACCAGCAAGAGTTAGGAGAGGTCGGCTGTGTTTTTTAATAGCGTTGCTTTTTGGGATACAGAAGACCTATCTAACTGATATGTATTATACTCTTCATTGTATGCTTGTCAATATGTAATATACTCTATATTACACTATTCAATTCGCCTTTCAATTCCACACTGGATTGTAGCACCAAGACATTTCTTTCGATTAGCCCACATTTCAAAATATGCTTAATACATATTTTTAAAGGCCCAAACATTGAAAACATTCTCAAGTGATGGTTTGTGACATTTTTAGACCAAGAGGTTTCCAGACATATTTATTTATTATACTTTATTAATTCTGAAATATGTCATATATTTCAAATATATCATAATGGAAAGGATACATAATGGAGATACGGTTTAAAGGAGAAAATTAGGACAGATGTCCATGTATCCACCACCAAGCTTTAGAAACAATCTTTTTTTTTTAAAGATTTTATTTATTTATTTGAGAGAGAGAGAATGAGAGACAGAGAGCATGAGAGGGAGGAGGGTCAGAGGGACAAGCAGACTCCCCGCTGAGCAGGGAGCCCGATGCGGGACTCGATCCCGGGACTCCAGGATCATGACCTGAGCCGAAGGCAGTCACTTAACCAACTGAGCCACCCAGGCGCCCAAATAAATAAAATCTTATTTTTTTTTAAATTTTTTATTATTTTTTATTTATTTATCTGAGAGAGAGAATGGGAGACAGAGAGCATGAGAGGGGGAGGGTCAGAGGGAGAAGCAGACTCCCCGCCAAGCAGGGAGCCCGATGCGGGACTCGATCCCGGGACTCCAGGATCATGACCTGAGCCGAAGGCAGTCGCTTAACCAACTGAGCCACCCAGGCACCCCCGCTTTAGAAACAATCTTACCAAGGTTTTTGAAGCCCCAGTGACATAGCTAAACATCCTCTTGAGAGGTAGCAAATGTGTCCTGAAGTTTGTGTGTATTATTATTGTTCTGCATTAAAGGTTTACCTCTGGTGTATCCCCACATGACATATAACTTAGCTTTGCATACATCTGAAATTTAAAAAAATGAAATCATGCAGTATTTTTCCTTTCGTAACTTGCTTTTTTAGAATTCCACATTGCATTTGGGGAAGTCATTCTCAATGAAGTATGTACTTAGTTCATTCATATATAATGGTCCATTGCAGAACTGTAACACAATTTATTTATTTTTCCTATAAGTGGATGTTTATGTGTTTTCAATTCTTTTTTGTTACACAAAGCTTGGATGCCTTTTAGCACATATGTGCAAGTTATTCTTATGATATATAACAGAACCATAAAGCTCATTTCTCTAAGCACATCTCTAGATTCAACAGGAAATCCAAAATTGTTTCCTAAAGGAGCTGTGCCAATTTATACTCCTACCAGTGAGCAAGACTTGATATTGTCAGATTTTTTTTTTTTTAATTCCCAAGCTGGTGGTTGTAATATTACATTTCACTGGGATTGTATCTGCATTTCACTGATGATTAATGAGCCTGAGCATCTTTGCAAGATGTCCGTTGGTTTTGTATATATGTATTTTTTTCTGTAAAATTCCTTTCAGTCTTTTACATGCTTTCTGTTAGGTTATTTCCTTTTTTTCCCATATTTTTTCTAAAGATGTAACAATTTGTTCTTTGTGGTCATGTCTTTTAATACATTAAAATTGGTTTTTGGGGGGCATGGTGTAAAATACAGATCTAATGTTTTTCAAATTCAGATAAGCAGTTATTAGCATGCTATCGAATAGCTCGGGTTTTTCCCAGAGATCTGCAAAGGCACCTGGCCCAGCTCTCTCTCTATGCCCCCTGGTCTATTTCTGGGCTCTCTCTTCTTTTCATGGTGTGTTTTTCTATTCAAGAATCTTAATCATGACAGCTTTTTATCAATTCTTGATACTTGGTGAAGGGAGAGCACCTACCCCCACCTGCACAAAGTTCTTTGGAAACAAACTGGGTAATATTTTTGGCCCCCCATTTTTTCATATAAATTGACAGACTGTACCATTCGTGAAGCAATGTCTAAGATTTTGGTGAAATTACAGCGACTCTATAGAACAATTTGGAGATCATGGAAATTTTTACGGGATTCAAATTATATAAAATCATGACAGAACTTGTATTAGACATTTTCAAGGATTTTTTTTGGTATTACAAACAATTTCATAATTTTCTTCATAATTATTTCATATGTCTTTTAAAATAATTCACTTTTAGATATCTTCTATATGTAGATCTTCCTTAAAAATGTATCCTTAAACATTTCATCATGTTTTGTTTGTTGCCAACACCTTCCATTGTTTATTTCCACATCTTAAAGCACCGCTACTTCATCTTATTAATTCTAATTACATATTTATGTTTTGGGCTAAAGCGATCATGTCATTCCTAAATAATGGCATATGTGTGTCTTCTTTTTAAATTATTTTTTGACTTTTTTTCCCAATCCTACTCTAATGGCTAAGATATCCAGGACAAAGGTGAAGAGAAAAGCAGACACAGTCTTGTCTTGTGCACAGACTACCTGAACGTAAGGGAATAATTGCATTTCACCATGGAACATGAAAATTGTTACCATTTTGGGGTTTTTTGTATATAATGTTTATTGGATTAAAGAAGCTGTCTTCTATTCTCAGTTCACTCACATTTTTATCATGAGCAATTGTTCAGTATTATCACTTGCTTTTTCTGCATTAATAGATGATCGTTTAGCTTATTTCTGTCCATTTGTTGACATGGTAAATTACCTTAATTATTTTCCTTATGCTGAAAAACTTGCTGGGATGATAGTACATTCTTTTTGATGCATTTGTGAGATTGGAGGCCAGTTTTCTGTACTTCCATTGCGTTACTCTGGTTGTGATGGTAAGGCATCATTTGTCTCATAAATCAGACTATTTCCATTTTTTATATTTTCTGGAAATACTTCTGTAAAAGGAGTTTTGTTTTCTGTATGTTTGGTGGATTTTACAAAACTCACAGAGATTGTTACTTTCTTAGTGGAAATATTGTGAATTACTGAGTTAATTTCTTTAATGATACAGGATTATCAATACTTTGGAGACAGCGTTTTGTCAGAAGGATTTTAAATATTAAATATTGGATTAAGGATTTTTAAAATTTGTGTGTTTGTTTGCTTATATTTTTATTAATTCTTAACTGGGTTGTTTTTTATGCTTTGTATGATGCAAACTTTTCAAATTTATTTTAGGTGTGTCTTTTGTAAAGAGCATATGGCTAGATATTTTTAATCGAGCTTGACAGTCTTTGTTTTTAACCAGATGATTCAGTTCTTTCCCGTTTATGGTGTTTACTGTATATTTAGATTCATTTCCAACATCTCATTTCTGCTTCTTCTGTGCTTTACTTTTCTTCATGCAGCTTTGTTTGCATTAATTGAGGAATTGGTGTGTCCCCATTTTTATTCTACCCTTTAAAAAGTTATAAATTCAATGTCTGTTTGTTTAAGGTTACCCCAGAAATTTTAACATGCACATTTTACTTAATGAAATCGAGATTTAAGCACTGGTCATATCACACTCTCAGATAAGTCAAGAACCTTAAATATTTTAACTATGTTCAGTTTTTGCAATTCCCATATTGTGCTTTTGGATAGTTAGGTCTTATTCTGGTGTCACAAATTAGACATTACTTTATTGCTTCATACACACATTCTTAACTTCCTTCCCTCCACACCTCCTGATTCCACATTGTCCAACTGGAATCATTTTGCTTTTTTTTTTCTGAAGGACATTCTCTAAACGTTATCTACCAACACGAGTTTGTTGGTGATAAACTCTCAGTTTTTCTCTGAAAGAAAATATATTTATTTTGTCCTCATTCTTGAGTTCACTGAATATGAAACTCCAGGTTGATAGTAATTTTTTTTTCTCAGCATTTTGAAGAGACTATTCCACTGAAGTCGGGCGTTAGCTGTTTCTGTTCGTTTAATTGCTATTTCTCTGTGGGAAGCCTGTTTTTTACGTTATTCTGCAACATAAAATACCTCACTGCCTTTGCTGCTATATGGCTTGCCTAGGAGATTTGCAGATGGGGAGTTCAGTGGGCTCACTGGATTTGCATTTCCAAAAGAAGTTTCACTGCTGCCTCTGAATCTCGTCTTTCCTCATGATCCTGCTTCTCTTTCCAAGGTCCCGAGGTCCCCTTTGATAAATGCTGGGTGTTTTCAGTCTATAATCCATGTTTCTGCCCATTTCTTTCTTTTTTTTTTTTTTATAATTGTTCTTTTTTCCGTTTTCTGGTGTACATGCAGAGAATTCTACCCCCCGCCCCTGATATACTTACCAGCACACTAAATTTGTTTAGATTTCCACACATACTGGGTTTTAAAGTCAATTACTATATTCTGCTTTTAATATCAATGATTTTTTTTAATTTATAAAATTTCTGTAGGTTCTTTTTCAAGTCTGTTGCATCGTTTTCGTGGCCTCTGAAACTTGGCTGAAATTTTTACATCCATATTTTCATGCCTTCTAAACTTATTTCCTTTATGCATTTATGTCAGGAAATGAAAATATTTCCAGTGCTTGGAGTCTGACACTTTGCCTCTCTGCATGGAGCTTCAGGGTACTTTCCTCAAGAGAGAATTTGTGGTTGCTTCTTCCAGGTGCCTTCCCCATACACAGTTCTGAGAAGGGTCTATTTTACATAAATAGTACATTTTCCTTTCCGCCTGCTGCGTGATGTGAATTCTAGCTCCTCGCACTACCAAGGGCCAACTTGGGGTGATGGGTTTTCCTCCTCGTGGCCACCCAGGGCCGAGACCCAGAGAACAAGCTTCTTTTTCAGTTTTTGTCTTGTTTACCTACAAACATGTCACTCTTCAAGTGTCCCAGTAACTGCTCTGGGGGTGGGGAGGGTGGGGGTGCTGAGCTCCTGCCCCTGTGTGCCCTGTGCTTACTCTTGGTCACCGAGGTCTGCGGGCACTTCCAGGAGCCGCTCTTGGCCCTAGCCCTCTAGCCTCTTGGAACTCATGCACACTCATTGTTCTGGGGCCTCTGAAGGTCATCTGGACTTCCTGCTAACTGCCAACTCTGTGATGCATTACAAGAGATTTAAAAAACATAATCTAGCACATTTTCTCTCTCCCCTCCCCCTCCCTGGCTTCTTCCCCATTCTCTCCGTCTCAGGTACATATACATCGTATACATCTGTAAACTTATGTTGTGTAGGTGCTTTCTTTAAAAGTGTCAGTGAATCTTCCATCAGGATAAGTTCAGTACTTTTCGATAAAATTCAGTAGCATTTTTAATAAGTTATCCTAAATATGATTTTGCGGGCTGTAGTTCTTGTTTTAAATTATGTATGCATTATATACATCTGGATTTCATATTTCTTTCTTTATCCATTTTTCAAAAGAAAAGCTTTTCCAGGCATACCATGGAAATGACAGCAACAATTGCATGTGTTAAAACTATTACCATAACACTCCAAGATCTTCTCAATCACTATCAGATCAGATTATTATTTTCGGTTAAATTTACATCAAAATAACCTAGAAACTCTGTTCTTACTTTTAAAGGGTATTTTGTAAAATTAACACTATAGTGTATAAATTCTGTTGCACTTTTTCTACACATAGACCCACATATACCTCACATTTTGTTGAAAGTACTTATTTTGTTAATGTAGGGTATTTGGTATAGACTTTTCACATAATTTTTATAATTACTGAGGCATTGCAAACATGCCAAAAATGCAGGAAATGTTATCAAGTATGCTTATGTATCCTCCACCAAGATTAACAAGTTGTCCGCAAGCTCGCTCCATGTCCCTCTCACTTACTCAGTCACACATACTGTCTCTTTCCCTCTATCCTTCTGTATTTTTATGTATCAGTATCTTTCTTAAGAAACAAAACTGAAAAGATACAGCTAAAACTTTACATGACCCTTTTCCTCCCCATCTGCCCCAGAATCAACCACTCTTGGAAATTCTACTTATACCTTTCCTGTATCTGTTTCTGTGTTTCTGGCACATAGCTATGCATCCATAAATAATACACACTGCAGTGTTTTTTTTTAATGTATATGCATTTTTCATCTTGTTTATATCTTTTCGTGACTTTGTTTTCTCCTCTGTACTTTGTAATTGGGAGATTTAGCTCTGCAAATATAGATTCAGTTCATTCATTATAGCGGCTGTATGAAATGCCACTGCATGAATAAACCATATTATTATGTATTCACCTTCTAAGTGACAGTTAAATTGTTTCCACTTTTCCTCTCTTTCAAACCCTGCTACAAACAGTCTGCACACCTAAACTAGTGAACATGTAAGAGTCTATTCTCTAGGGTCCACGATTAACCTGAAGAACGGCTGGTTTATAATATTGTATTTCAGCTTTACCAACTATCGCAAAATTGCTATCTGAAGCTATTGTACCAATTTACACTCTCTCAAACAATGTACAATCTTATTTCCTCTATTTGTGCCCAGTTGTTGCTATCAGACATTCATCTGTAGCCGTAGTTGGGGTATTTAATTGTATTCTATTATGGGCTTATTTATATTTCTCTGACGGCTACTGAAACCAATCACCTTTTATAAGCTTATAAGCAATTCTGCTTCCTATCTGTGACTCTTTTTGTCTATTTTCCTATTTTTTAATAGTTTCTTTTCCTATGTATTTGTAGGAGTCCAATATATCCTGTATAATGATCTTTTCTTTTTTACAGAGACTAGGCATCTTTTTCTAATGTGTGTTTTATTTTATTTAGTTGGTGATTTTATTTTTCATTGATATGGTTTAAATTTTAATAAAATCAAACTTAGTCAATCTTTTGTTTTCCTCCATATTGTTTGCTTTCTAAGATTTACCTGAGGGAAAAGTCTCCTTCCCCAAATGTAACAAAGATGTTTTCCTACTTTTGTTTCAAAATCATTACAGTTTTTATGTACTGAGACCTTCAGGTTATTTGGACTTTATGTCTCTAGGTAGTGAGGTAGGGATCTAACCTAACGTGCATTTAGGATGAACAGCCAGCTCTGCTTGGACAGTTTGTAAATGGTCCCTTTTCAACTTCCAACACATATTCATATATCTCAGGCTTTATCGTGTGTGGAGTCCCAATGTTCTGACAAGTCCCCTTCAGGGTTTGCATTTCTATTCCATCGGTCTATTTTTCCATCCCTCTACAAGGTTTCTTTTCCATAGCATTTTACTAAGTAACAATATATTGTAATAGGAGTCTCCCATTGGTGGTCTTGACAGTGTCCTCAGCTCTGTATTTCTATTTGTTTGTTAGAGAAGCAGTGTCCTGAAGACTTCAGACCCTTGCTCTCACACTGATTGTTTGATCTTGGCCAAGTTGCTTAACCAATCAGTTCCTCCAAATGCAGATGATACCATTATCTCCTAGGTTTTTTTTTTTTTTTAATAGGATCAAAGGAGTTATAATATTTAAAGTACTTAGCAAAGTGCCTGGCACTTAGTAAGTGCTATGCAAATGTTAGATTTTTTTAAAATCACTTTTCCCCTGCATTTTTCATAGGCATATTAATACATATTTCATGTGTATATTTGTACATGTTTATCATAAAACCTGTTAGGATTCTGGTTGGATTAACATTGAAATTATAGCTACTTTGGGAGAGAGTATTTTTATAGAATTGTTCTTTTCAGACATGTATAGAATTTACTCTTTATTCACTTAGATCTTGTTTTACACCTCTCAATATTTTTTATTTGACATAAAAGTCTTTCACTTAGTTATATGTATTCTTATGTACAGTTTTTGAGCTATTAGATTATATCTTTTAAAAATCATGTTTTCCAGTTGTTTGTGCTAGTGTTTACAAATACTGTTGATTAATGTACATTGATTTTGTACGCCGGGTACAATTCTCTTATTAGTTTTAATATGATTCTGTAGCTTATTTTTAACTTTCCAAGTAGAAAATAATATGCTTGGTAAAATAGTAAGATTTGTCTTTTCTTTTCCAATCTTTATAACTTATTTCATTTGTGGATGTTATTGCATTATCTAGAAATTCCAGGTAATGTTAAAAAGAAGCTCTGGTAATGGACTTGTTAATGACTTGTCTTGTTCCCAAATTGTAATAGAAACGATTCTAAGATTTCACCATTAAGTAGTGCGGTTTACTCAGACTTTGGGAATACGCCATCTATGAGTTAAGGAAAACATTCTCTTCCAAACTTCCATCCCTATAACTCCTTAGAACACCTGCCAGAAGAGTGTATAGGTGTTAAATTTTATCAGAGATTTTTCTTAAGCATAAAAGATTACCATACTTTAGTCTTCTGAATCTGTTAATGAGCTTGCTGAGGTGAAAGGTGGCTTGTTGTTGTTCTTTGGGGGGACAGGGATTGAGAGATTGCTGCAAGGGTAGCCTTTGGATCAAAGTAAAGACAATTTAGGTGTTAAATTAGCTTAAATACTTAACCATTGATTTACTGAAATAAAAAAATCAAATTTTTAACCATAATGTAAAGGTATTTTTGTAGCTTAATTAATTAAATCCCTTAAACATTTCAAACTATGTAAATGTAATATATTCAAATTCATTTTTAATCATCTCCATTGCCTGATAGATTTGCATTCCCTAGCTCAGAAGTAGATATTAAAAATCTAATAAACTAATAAAGAGAGCAATTTTTAATTTCTCTTATCTATTTCAATACCGTTTATAAACTTAACAAGATCTCAAATCATAACATAATAAAAATGTTTCACTTACATCATCTTAAATTGGAATTAAAATGTCATCTTGTTATATATTCTAAAATAACAGATGAATTTACTTAAAATACACATTTTTCTGTATTTATCAACATTTTTGATTCTGTAAGTTTAATTCACTTTGTCTCCATGAATGCCATAATTATTCAGGGTAGATAGAGATACTTAACCATTAAAGAAAGACTTGTATCATCTTAAAGAATTATGGGGTTACTTTCCCAAGGGAATTATGGGTATTACCCCAGACTGAGGCTTTCAGTGTTAGATCTAGAGCTGTAGATGTCTGGGGCTTTCCTTCTCGCTCCCACGCTCTGATTCCAAGCCCTCTTCATGGTCACAGTGTCATGCATCATAGACAGGGGTTTCACTTACCCCATCGCCAAGTGTGAGTTATAACATTTCCAAAAAATTACAAATGTCCAGCTGATTGGATAATTGCTTCTAAGTGGTCTATATGATTTCTGGCCACTGAGGCCACTCAGCTATAAACAAATAAATGTTGTTTGATAAATGTGGGCTATCTCTGGGGCTCTGACGTGCTGTCCCATTTATTAAGGTCATTCTATGAGAGTGGAGAATTAAATTGATAGAATTTCTACTATTAACTCATATTTAATTTGATAGTATCTAAATCAACCATGTTGTGTTATCCTTTTTTAAAACATTGGTTGATGTGGTGCCTGAGTGGCTCAGCCTATTAAGCGTCTGCATTTGGCTCAGGTCATGATCTCAGGGAGCCCCACTTGGGGATCCTTGCTCAATGAGAAGCCTGCTTCTCCCTCTCCTTCTCTGTTCCCCTTGCTTGTGCTCTCTCACTCTGTCAAATAAATAAGTAAAATCTTTAAAAAATTGGTTGAATCAGTATGCTAATATCATATATAAGAATTTTTACATCCACATTTGAAAGTGAGATTCTTCTAGAACTTTCCTTACACTATACTATCTTGGTTTGAAATCAAGGTCATTTTAGCATTGTTTAATGAGTTGGGGAGACCGTCTATCTTTTTTTCTCTCTCACTTGTTGAGTTTGTATAAAAATGGGACTACATTCCTTGAAGGTTTGGAAAATATTACTTAAGCTCATCTGGTCCTAGAGTTTTACTGAGGGATACATTTTTACCTACTAATCTAATTACACGGATTCAAAAGCGCCTTTCAATCTTTTAGTTTTTCTCTTATACTTTTTGTGATTTATGTATTTTTGAAGTTCATTTTATGTAACATTTTTAATTTGTCAGTATAACTTATTTATATGAAATACATTTTTCATTTTTAAGTATATGAGTTACTTGTCATAACTTCATTTCTCTTGTTATGTACATACACCTTTTCCTTATTTTTATTCTTTAAACTTTTTAAGAGTTTATCTTTTTTTCACAGTTTGTAAAAAGTAAATTCTCTGACCCTCAGAGTGAGAGTAAATTTTTTGACCCTTTCTATCGATACACAGTTTTCTACTTCATTAATTGTGCTCTCAAACTTATTCTGTGAAACATTCTGGATTTTGAGGTTTATGTATGGTAACTTAAATTTTTGTTGTTGAAAATTTTGCTTAGTAATTTTGTTATTCTTGTTTCCTAATATATGCATTTAATGGTAACCTATTTTTCTCCAAATGCAAATTTAGCTATATCATATGAATTTCTTTTTTTAAATAGTGCTTATATTGTTTTGCAATGCTATTTTATTTTTACTATGATGGCGTTTTTTGGTCAACGGATTATTTAGAAGAATTTTGTAATCTCTAAATTATTATTTTTGTTATCATTATTATTTTGGATTTCTTCTATTAAGAAATCTATGTTTAGACTAAAAATTGTTCTCCCTGGGTAAGATCTTCTTCCTTTGTCATTTACTTTCTATGTAGAAACTCTGTGGCTCTGACCTTTGGCCTGACCACAGTTTTTTCTCTCCTGGTTTTGCCGAACTCCACGGACACAAATGCTGAACTGTTTCATTCCACCCCACCCACAGGTTCATGTCCTTTTCTTGTCCTCCTGCTAATATTTCTTGGTGTCTTTCTGCATTGTTTCCTTGTCTTCTTCCGAGTCTCTCCTTGATTGTATTACACCTGCTTTTAGATCCATCCATTAAGTTTCAAAGGCTGTATTTTTTAATTTAATGCTAGTGGGTTTCATGTACTCTTTTTTCATTGTGCCTTATTCTTTTTTTTTTTTTTAGGATTTTGATTATATTTATGCCTTGAGCATTTTAGTTATATTCTTTTTATAATAGTCTTCAGATTTCTATTTTATTATTTCAGATCATTAAATCTTGACTTTAGTTTTGCACACTTTCACTCATATCCTGTTGTGTAACTCATTGATGGAAGGCTCTTTTTCATAATGGGGAACCCTTGTGGCCTAGATTGTGAACATCTCCCATTGTGGATTTTTATTTACTTTTGCCAAGAGCCCCAGGCAAGCAACTGGCCTGGGAATAATTCTTGAGTTCATGTCTTAGTTTGATGGTTTCTGGACCTTGTGAGTAGTGTAAATACACGTTCTCAAAACATATCCCAGGTGCATGCTTATGGTTTCAAGTTCTACCAACTCTTTTTTTTTCTCTTCCCCAGAACTCAGGCTGAGAAAGCCCTCAGTGTTGTCTTCTATGCATACATTTCATTTTATTTTAAATAAATTAAATGTGTTCTGATGCTTTTGCTCATAACTTCATAATGTTTCTTGCAAGAGGGTTTTCCTTTTATCATTATAGTCACAGTGCTAGACACAGATTTATATATGCATCTTGACCTGACTGGAAGTTAAAGTTATTAAAACCACTAGAATATCTAACGTGTTAATGATTTGCTCATCTCTACCAGGCCCCTAATGACTAATGAAATTCTAAAAGGTTTTATGTTAATCCATCCCTATTTCATTTATATTAACACGTTGGTTAACAGAATCTGTGTGTTGATTGCCCTGACAATAAGGGAATGTTTGGGGTGACTCAGGTATGGAATTATCTATGTTCTTCTGAAGCAAGAGACCGGTGACATACTTGTCTACTCTACCACAACAGACGCTTCAGTTAGTCATGCAATACTAGGATGTCTAGAATCTTTATTAGTATAAGCTGGAAGGGTGTCATTGTGTTGTCAAATATGTTAATTATTATAGAGGTAGCATGTGAGAATCAGGGTGCACAGCCAACAGATACTACAAAGACTGAACTTAGAAAATTGCCCATTTCCCATCTTTAAGAAAGCTGCATTTTCATGACTTCATAAAACACAGCCATATATAAGACAGTATGTTGGTTCCCATGCCTGAGAATACATGAAATAATTTGTTTTTTTAATCCTAAAACACTTTTATTTTGGTAAGTGATGAAGTCTTACTCATTAAGAAATATATAGCTTTCTAAGTAAATATTTCCTTTCATCCCACGGAGACATGATTTCTTGCCTTCGGCCAAACCGGTCCTTATAATTTCTCTTTCAGATCTTCCTAAGTGTCAAAACCAGCCTGGGAAATGTGTCTCAGAGCCGGTGAAAGCCTGGCTCACACACCAGACTCAGCCTAGAGTCAGAATTTGGTGATAGAAAGATGAATCACGCAGGAGTGAGAAAAAAACCACAGGTGTTCAAACCGCAGGGGCCCGCGGAGCCCCCGCCCAGCCGCGTGGGCGGCCTACCTGCCTGGCAAACATCCAAGGACAGCTCTGCTTTGCTCCTGCTTAGATTTCTGGCTTATCCCTTTCTTGTTTCATAGCTTGCTCTTCTAGGATCAAGGACGCAGTTTAATAAATCTGTAAAGCCCTAGGGCCATCTTGGTATGCAGTAAAGGAAGGCCCAGAAAGAGCCTCAGGGCAGGTGCTGGCTGGGGCACCTCTCTTTCATCTTCACCCTTCCACAGCCTCTTGTTGTATTTAGTGTGTCCTCCTGCTTCTTCAGAATCCTACTTCCCTGCTTGGTCTGGATGTCTGCTTGCTAACCACCTACAAAGAATCTAGGTTCTAAATTACATTTCATCTCTCACCACAAAAAATAAATAAATAAATAAATAAATAAATATGAAATAAAGTGAATTATTTGGTCCTGTGTAAATAATTTGATAAGCCTAAAAATCTATTCAACTTTTTCTCAACTTTTGTTAACTCCTGTGACCACTTATCATTAAAATATGTCAGAATCCTTTCTTCCTGACTCCTGATCATGGAGACCCATGAAAGAGATTCACCAAGATAGGTATTATCCCAGCAACTAGGGTGAATATCAGATCTGGGCACTCTGAGAAATAAGAAAGGCTATAAAAATAATGCCAGCGTCTAAAGAGGCAGAGTTATAGGTTAAATACAGCCACATAAATAAGAATTTTGAGCCAACAAGATAAGATCAATGAGAAGTGAGATTAGAGTCAGTTATGGAATATTGTTGGTAGAGTAAGGAGTTGCTCGTGAAAGGGAGCGTTTACCTCAAATAATTTTGAGCCAAAAGGAACAAAATACGGAAGAGAATCAAACAATCCTGGAGGCAAATAGAATTGAATCAGTTCCTGTCTTCAGACATAGCCTGAAATAGAATGCATCATCACATTTAGCCAATACTGAAAATAAAAGAATACAATTCTCACAAATGATTATTTACCTACATCATGAGAAACTGACCTTTTTTCTTCAGGTTTAGTACAGATGTGTACAATTTACTCACAGTCCCTTTGTGCATATATTTTCAGTGATGATTTAATTTTCTTTGCATTAGCGGGGGGGGGGCTCTGTTTCTAAGTTAGAATCTCTATCTTGTCTAATTTCCTTTTCATGGGTTTTAACCTCCTCTCTTATCTCAGAAGCAAAATTTACTGGAATTGACAGGCTAACGCAATGAAAAAGAAAACTGCATGTCTTCAAATACATCCTTGAAGAGTTACATCAAAATAAAGACTAGAAACTTGTTTTTACTGCATTGCTTGCTTGGTAAAATTTGTGAACCAGAATTATAAGCCTGACCCAATTCCTTTGGCCCTCCTATTAGCTGTCTAATATCTGGTGACTATGGCAACACACACACCTACACACACGTGCACACACATCGACACACACATACACAGACATGTACAAACGCAAAGTCGCAACAATAACTTGGCCATTTATTTTAGTGTGAAATGTAAGTCAAATTAACAAAACAGGCTTGATTTTTGATTATCCGCGCTAGTAGAGTTGGTGCTGCAGTCAGACTGTGTAAATCGGAAACCTAAGTTTGAGGTCTTTTCCATTAGCTACAGGGAGCCTAATGCTGACTTTGCTTCAGCTCACTTACCAGCTCACTCATCCAAAATGGGGCTAATAATGGTATCTTCCTCATGGGTTGTTGAGGGACCCTCCCCAGATCAACGTGTTGAGAGCAGAACAGAAGCTGTCAGCATCCACAGCACATGTACTTAATTTCACTTCTCTATAGACCTCGTCATGAGAGTACCTAGTTTAAGGCTGCTAACAGCCATGTCTGGCATTAAGTAAGGTCCCAATGAATAGGAGTGATAACTGCCGACTAACTGAAATACAACAGCATCTGGAGTTCCTTGAATTGATGCTTTTTTAAACAATGGGTAGTACAAAGAACAACATAAGAAGAGAAAACAAAGTTCAGTGTCTCGGGGTGGGTACCCCAGCAGCAGGCCCTGAGACAGGGAGTCACGTACAAGCCAAGAGAGGAGGTGTCCTCCTCCACCCCTGAGGTGCATTCCCTGCCTGGAAGGTGGAGGTACGAACCACATCATTTTGGGCGGTCTTCCATCCTGGATCCTGCTGTAGTTGGAATAGGAATGTGAGAGTAAACAAAGGGATTATTCTATTATCTACAAATTCCTACCTTAGACAGAGAAAGTATACATGTTCTCGAGAGTTTCAAACTACCGTTTGCCTGGATAATGTACAATTCATAGAAACTCAAACATAAAACTTACTGCATAGGAAAAAATCTTAAAAAATAATCATTGCTAATGTGTGCGAATGCTCCCATGTGCCAAGCACCCTGTGTGAGCAGTTTACGAGTATTATCACATTTGGTCTTTTTCACATGGGGAAGCTCGGGTTCAGAGACTTTTATGTCCCATCGGTGCTGGGGCCGGATTTTGAAGGAGAGCAGTTAGAGCTCATACTCCACACACTTGCCCCTAGTTCCATGCCACTCCCTTCCTCCCCTTCTGTAGCACTGCTGGTTATTGCTTCCATGTCCCCTTGACTTGTGAGCAACCACCCATTGAGGCCAGAGCTCTTGTCTGCTGCCCTCACTCCTGCATCGCCCAGCACAGCACCAGACGCAAATAAGACCAGGAACAGACGCATGTCGATTGACTTTTCATAGCATACAGCTGCTCATTCCCTACTATATTTCCGGCCAAAGAAAGAAAAGTCACAGTCATTTTTACTGCCCATTAAATGTTTAATCCTCCCTGCAAAGCTGACTTGGTCACAGGCAGACTATATTTCTGTGTTACGTGTTTCATCGATGTGAGCTGGGGTTATACTTTAAGTTATAAGTCCATTCTAATCACAGGAAATAGACGTTTAGTCCTAAATCAATGACCGGTTCAACACTTGAAATTTACCTTCCAGCTTCAAGGGTATCTCATTGGCCTAGACAGCTTGATATTTAAGGTAATCCAGATTTCCTTCGTTCCCACTCTGCTCCACTCCCATTAAACAGAATGCTTTGGCAGAAGCTGTTTGGAACATGAATACACATATACTCGCCTGGATTCAGTATGGAGTCACGTTGTCCACACGCCCTGCCACTCATACTTTATCAGGCATGGTGTTTATGTTATTTTCTATCCCCTTTCAGTGAAACTTATGGGGGGGAATGATGCAGCAGTGGGGATGTTTTGCCATCCAGTTCCCAAAGCATTTTCTCCCGCACGTGCTGGTGAAGACTCAGGTTTAAGAGTAAATGTTCTCTGAGCAACTTGTGTGTAACTGTGATTATTCAGGAACAAAAATGAGTTCCTAGAAGAGAGGAAGTGGAGGAGGAAGAAGGAGGAAGGAGAAGGAGAAGAAGAAAGGGGGAGTTGGTAGCAGGTGTTGGAGATTGACGTCCTTGTAATAAGGAGCCAGAGAACCAGAGCTGTGTGAACACATAGACAGTGTCTTCCCCTCATTTTCCTTGAAATCCCTTTGACTAGAGTTGGTGAT
Organism: Mirounga angustirostris; assembly: GCF_029215605.1. Classification (NCBI taxonomy): domain Eukaryota; kingdom Metazoa; phylum Chordata; class Mammalia; order Carnivora; family Phocidae; genus Mirounga; species Mirounga angustirostris. Next base: position 135,465,840 of record NW_026991713.1, read on the forward strand.
GAAGAGTCCACTATGTAGATAATAAAGTCAATAAGATTTTAAAATGAAAACTCATATTGAAATGAGATGTAGGCAGAGAGTTATAAAGAATTAGCTTTCAGTTTAGCAGCAGAGGAAACGGGATCTGTTTATAGAAGTAGACGTTGAAAGCACAGGGCTTACTATTAATATCTACAAGCATTACCTAACAGATTAGCTATTTTTGTTTCCAACAGCGGCTCCTAAATTTGTCCATATATTAAATATTTTCCTCAGAGGGTATGATGTAAGGCCAGAAACATCACAATGGTTGGATGGGATGTTTAACAAATACACTTGGATGCCCGTCTTCAGTCACCAGACACTAGGAATTCAGTCGGCTGTGTCTCATTTAGGAAGTCACCTCTTCCCCAGGCTCAGCCCACCTCCACCTAGAAATCTTAGCCAGGGACACTAGTGGAAGTGTTTGCTGTTCTTGTTAGTGGCACTAGACGGTGACAGTGCTGTGGCAGGAAAGCAGGACATGAGCCCAGATGCGTTGGCTCCTGGCTGCACAGGGCCGTCTAGAGAATGGCGACACTCCGCTGGGTGACTGTGGGCTGACTCGGGAAGCTCAGCCATGACAGCCCCCCATCAGAGTGCAGTTGGATCATGTTTTATGATGGAGTTTCATCTTTCTCTTCCAGACACTTTCTCCCTCCAAGTAGGAGAAGATACTAGAAAGGAAGGGGAGAGGCAGTAGGGGCTGAGAAGTCTTGTGAAGGATGAGGAGGGTGAAGCAGGCTGACAGGGCAGCCCAGTGGTTCCCTGTGCAATCCTCACCTTCCCCTCCTTACTCTCCCATTTTCTCCCACCCCTACCTGTCTCCCGTGGAGCTCCCGTTAGGGATTAACATCAAGCAGCAGCTTATAGGACAGCCGGCCCGCAGAAGTCATGTGATGTGATGGTGTCCAGGCAGGAGGACAGGCCAAACTCAGTTTAAGAGCTTAAGAGGATCCACTCTGGGCACAATGGAGAAAATGCATTTGGCAGAAACTCAGGTCTATAAAATAAGAGCATGGTCATTTCATAGTTGCCTATGTGTAAGACACTTAGTAAGACCCTGGAAGCCCAATTACTTATGTTCCATTTTGAAAGGGGAATCATAATACAGAGGATGACATGCCTCCATCTTAATTTGGTCTCCAGGATGCTTCCTTGATTTTTAAGAGAGCTACTCACCAGGCAGTGTGGGGGAGAAGCTCTGTGGGTAGGTCCTGTGAATACCCAGACCCTGACAGGTGGCAGAGTCTCTGTGTTGAGAACTGCAATCCCATCCTACTGGACCAAACCAGACACATCTCTCAGTGTCTACCAGGATTTGCACCAAACATGTACAAGTTCCCTCCAGATGACCCCTGGAAACACTGAGATCACTTTGGAGGTGCTTCCGTAGCTTACCTTAGATTTTCTCCTTAGCTCTGGGTCTCAGCTGGTGCAACACGAAGGTGGGGCCCCCATCTGCTTTGTTCAGCACTCTGATTCCAGGTTCTGCACACTGTCTGGCATAGAGTGTGTGCTTAAAGAACACTTGTTGAATGGATAAATCCATGACTGCATGAACTGGAAACAACCTACCCAATATTAAAGGGTAGATATCTGTCACAGGCAGCTAATGCACTTCCCCAAAAATGTTGTAGAAGAGGGAAATTTTCTTTTTCCTCTACCCATCTTGGGTTCTTTGGTTGAGGCTTTGCCAAGGAGACTGACAAAGGACAGATTAACAAGAGAAAATTAACACAAGGTTGTTAATGTGTGCATTGTGCTTATACATGAGATAACTCAGTGATAAGTAACCCCAAAGAGGAGTTAGATCTTGGGCTTATAGAGCATCTTAACAACAACAACAAAAAAACCCCAATAAATTTGTAAAGCAGTGACAAGATGAAGGAAAAGAATTTGACTTTCTAGGGCAGCACATTATAGAAAGGTAAATATATCAAGAACTAATGAGAAATAAAGGCTAGTTTAGTAAGTCTGTTATATAGATTCCTCTGGTGCTGTCTCTGGGCTGATGAGGATCTAGAGTTATCTCTGTGATCAAGTTTTGTCCTTCCTGGTAGAGAAGGGAGAGGGAGAACACCTTTACAAAGTTATGTCCTACTTTTAGGCAAATGATGGAAGGCAGAGAGCTTTTCTTCTATCTGCTTCCTCTCAGTTATCTTCAGCTCAAAATAATCCATATGGCATAGTGGCATATTCTTGGGTGGTATATTCTACTACCCTTCAATGTCTACATCTTAATCTAACCAGATCTGTGAATATGTTGGGTTATGTAGTGAAAGGTAACTAAGCCTGTAGGTGGAATTAAGGTTGCTAGTTAGCTGACCTTGGGATGGGAAGGTTGTCCTGGGTTATACTGGTGGGGGGTTCCATGTAATCAGTCACAAAGGTCTTTCCAAGTCACACAGGGAGAGATTTGAAAATGCTGCACTGTTGGCTTTGAAGATAGAGGAAGGAGCCATGAGCTAAGGAATGCGAGGAGGGCTCTGGAAGCTGGGAAAGGCCAGGAAATGGATTCTCTCCTGAAGCCTTCAGAGGGAATGCAGTCCTGCCCGCCCTTGAACTTACCTCAGGGAGACCCATTTTGGATTTCTCGCCTCTGGAACTGTAAGATAAATTTTGTTGTTTAAAACCACTACGTTTGTTTCAATAGCAATAGGAAACTCATCGGGTGTTCTTGTGTGCAGAGCTCACCTCTTGAAAAGTTGTGTATTTAAAACATCTTTTTTTGTAACTTCCATATTCCTTCTCATTATTCCTTTTGCTCTAGTTAAGGCATTTTATTCTCCCCTGGTAATTAATTTATTCTATTCAAGAATTAACTCATAAAATCTGAAGAGGAGGGCGCCTGCATGGCTCAGTTGGTTAAGCGACTGCCTTCGGCTCAGGTCATGATCCTGGAATCCCTGGATCGAGTCCCGCATCGGGCTCCCTGCTTGGCGGGGAGCCTGCTTCTCCCTCTGACCCTCCCCCCTCTCATGTGCTCTCTCTCTCTCATTCTCTCTGTCTCAAATAAATAAATAAAATCTTTAAAAAAAAAAAATCTGAAGAGGAAATTATTTCATTTTAATATAAAGCTCTGGCAGTTCAAAACCTTCTGTGCTTAAGTAAATTCAATATCTTCTGACTCTCAGACCAGTGCTGTCACCCCAACATGTGTCCACACAGCCTACGTGTGACGTGGTTGGTAGGGCATCTGAACCACAGGAGTATTTGACCAAATCGAATTATGCAGTCAGTTTGGCTTTGATAATTCAATTTAGCCAAATAAAGTTTCAAATAGCTTGGTATTGGCATTAAAGGACATTTTATTTCAGATGAAAAAGATCATCCTTAGAAGTTAGAAGCATGATCCTTTTCATTAGCTCCTAGAGCGTAAGGTCCTTACTCAGCCAACACTCACTGGTCGGTAATTGCTGGTGTTCTTAGGACAGGCGTCACAGTGCATCCATTACAAAGTACTTGGTCTGCAGATGAGAAAAAGGAGGCCCAGAGTGGAGAATTGACGTGCGTGAGGCCACACGGGCAGCTGGTGGCAAAGCGAGTCTCAGATCTCAAGCCAAGGAGCCAATAGGTTGCTGTCCTCTCCTCCACACCATGTGTTTCTGTCCTATATTTAGACACTTAATCCACGCCAGAAACATGGACATCTCGACGGTTTCTTTGTTTACCCAGGAATGCAGCACTGTAGAACTGTCACCTCCTGGGATCAAGGCGTAAATTCTCTGCTCTGACTCACCTACATTTCTTTGCTCTCACGTGTGTTCATTTTCACAGCACACAGAGAAATTCAGTCTTCAAATATTGAAGGACTCATGTAAAATCTCATTTCCTATAGAGATATTATATAAAGTTCACCAGGCTGAAGTAGAAAGCAATGATTTATTGAGAAAAATACGGAGAAATTGAAACGTAGTAATGCAGACCAGGTTCCAAGAACTAAAGCAGAGGAGAAAAGCTTTTTACTTTTATAGCCTTTTCTCCTTGTCGTGATTTGTGCTAACGCCACGTAGGGGATAATCTGAAAACACACTTAGCTGTTAGAGCCTCAATGTTAGTGTCCCTGTCTCCCAGGCCCTCTTCGCTTTGAAATCCCACCCACATATTCTGTAAGCATGAGACCAGGAGCAGGTTCAGAGGCTGGAGGAGCCACCCAGGCAGGGCATGGTGCAAGTCAGCCTTCGCAGAGAAAGCACCTTCATTCCTGTCTGGGTTGTCTCTTCTCTGTCTGACTCTTCACAGGCATTGAAATAGGAGGATGTAAATCAAACCTCCGAGGCTGTGTCTAAGACAGAGTCAGGAGACAGCTCTCTGAGTAATGAACTGAGGGGAATTTAGTAGAACAAATCAACATACAAATGTACATTCAGAGGTTAATTTATATGTGTCTGGGTGACAGCCCCACATTTCACAGCGTTAAAATAGGGAAAGAAACATAGAGGAAGTAGTAAGAGAAGTCAAACCTTCCAGGTCCAGCCATTAACTCCAACATTAACCCCAAACAAGTGGGACTTCCTTGTCTGCGTCTCCTCCGCAGATTACTATGCCCAGTACCTGACTGACGGGTTTGGAGTCACTTCTAAATGCGTCAAATCTGATCTCTACAGTGCTTTGGAAACAGAAGGCAGCAGCTAGGGCAATGCTGGTTGCTTTTAACGAGCATCCTCACAAACACGTAGAGTGGCTCTAACGTGATCATCTATTTGTTTCTCAGAGACCATGCAGGAATGGGTCTTCCTAGCTGGCCGTGGCTCTCCTCCAGGTGGTGACTCAGAGACCAGTGTCTTTACCTCTGTGGTTCCACCCACTTCAGGCTCATCCAGCAGCTGTGCTCATGCACGTGAAGGGGGCTGTGGGGAATCCTGAGCACTGAGGATTGTGCATGGACAAGTTTTATTTTCCAAATAAAGGGCATGATGAAAGACGTGTGTGTCGCTTCTGATCATAGTTAATAGACTGTAAATTTGTCCCACAACCACAAAGAAGCCTGAAAAGTGTGGTCCAACCGTGTTTGCAGGAAGAAGAGGACATGATGAGTAGGTACGGGGTCTCTGCCACTAGAAATACTGGCCTTAGCTGGTCTGTGCAACATCCTGAGACCCTCTCCCCCCAAATCCTTTGGCTTTACCATCTATCACAACTCATGGCAAATTTGAGTGGATGTTAACAATTAAAAGAGTAATCAGAATTCACCTATTCCAAACTCTCATTTTCAATAAAAACAAAGTCTAGGAAGGTGTAATAAGTCTTTGAGGATCGTACAGTTTAGCTAGTAACAAAGCCAAAACATTTATTTTTAATTTATTAAATTTATAGCTTAATGTTTTTTCCACCACAACTCATAATTCAATATTTGATTTTTATCATAAGCTCTCTCTTGGACTCATTAAAATGCGTAATCCCGAATCACTAGGAGTTTGGGGGAAAATGATAAAAGTTTAAGGGATGGGTCTATTAAAAACGTATTGATGAAAATAAGTGAGCTAATAATGCGTAACTATTATGCACACATCTTTACTTTCCGAGAGAGACGATTTTTGAGTGCAGATGGTTATGTTCTTAGCTACTCACTTTTTCAATACTTCACCAAACTTGGGGCAAAATCATTTATGAATATAAGAAAGAGGAAGATAAAGATGCAGATGATAGAGTCTTACGATTCTGAACAAGGAGTGACTTTAAGAAGTAAATGACGTTACTGACCACTTCTTGTCAGCAGGAATTGTTCAATATCAATTATACTAAAACAACATTGTCATTTTGGGGCAGACACTTTTTAGTACAGAAACAAACAAACAAAAATTACACTCTAGTCACGAGGTTAAATCATTTATTTGGCTTAGTTCGGCTTTATAGATAACATTCTCTTAGATTACTGAGGTCCAGCCCCATTCATTTATTTATTGAAAAAATACTGAGACCCAATTAGATGTCAGAGGATATACTAAATGAAAGTTTATGTTTACAAGATTTGTGATCTTCTGCAGAAATGTAAATTTGCTGTTTATTTACTTCCTTGTTTTGTGTTAGAGGTGGAGGGCTGATGACTCCTCTCTTGACATGAATTCAGAGCCAACAAATACATATGTGTTATGGTCCTCAACAATGAGGGGCTGCAGAGTGAATGTCTGTGTCCCCCAAACCTGTATGTTGAAGCCTCAGCCCAGTTGAGTGGTATTTGGAGGCGGGGCCCGTGAGAAGTAATTAGGGTCAGATGAGGTCATGAAGGTGGGGCCCCCGTGGTGGGATTAGTGCCCTTGGAGAGGACGAGGGGAACTCAGACCTCTTTGTGTCTCTGCCACGTGAGGACACAGAGGAGCATGCTGTCTGCGCACCAGCAAGAGTGCCCTCCCTCCCCAGGAACTAGTCAGCGGCACCTTGGTCCTGGACTTCCAGCCTCCAGAGCTGAGAGAGACAGAGGTCTGTTGTTTAAGCTACCTGGCCCCCCGCCCCCATCTGTGGTGCTCTCCTGTCACAGCCTGGGCTGACAGGAGCCCTTTATAGAATTATAGTGGACATTTGACAGAACAAGTGGCATTTCCTGCGAGACACAAGGGAGACACAGGACATGTCTGGCTGCTGGAGCATTTGTGGTCTACTTGATAAAAAGTAAGACTCGCCATCGAAACAAAGGCAAAACCAGGACATGGTAGTGTTTACGACAGAATGGAAAGGTGACCAAGACCATATTTCTTTTTGTTTTTTTGTTTTTTTTTGTGTGTTTTTTTTTTAAAGATTTTATTTATTTTTTTGGCAGAGAGAGACACAGCGAGAGAGGGAACACAAGCAGGGGGAGTGGGAGAGGGAGAAGCAGGCTTCCTGCTGAGCAGGGAGCCTGATGCAGGGCTCGATCCCAGGACCCTGGGACCATGACCTGAGCCGAAGGCAGATGCTCAACCGACTGAGCCACCCAGGCGCCCCTTTTTTGTGTTTTTTTTGTAATGTATCTTGATCTCATGAAATGTGAGTTGTGAAACAGGGTCCTGTAATTCCACTCTGGTAGATGAAAAGATGTTAGAAGTTGTGATGACTGGGAGCTTTAAAGCCTGTATGGCAGGTTTTAGTTAGTTTTCCCCTCCTTCCTTCTCTAGAAAAATACCTAGGGAAGGGGGAAGGGGCCTCCTGAGAAGCCAGGGTTTTTTGGTCCATTTGTACATAGTGTTTCTGGAGCACGTGAGCTCCGTCAGGCACGGTGATGGACCCTAGGGACACAGAGGTGGGAAAAGAGCACGTCAGCCCTTGTGTTATGTGAAGTCTGGAGCTCCATGATTCATAGACTGGGCCATGTTAACCTGATAGAATGTCCCAGCCACAGAAATGTGTTCTTACACTTGGTGACTATGTGATGGGAGGAAAGAAAACAAGGTGCCCAGAGGTTCTGAATCATTGGGTTGGAATACAGTTACTGTGTCTCGTGCTATTCCTGACCCTCCACTTATAAGTACATTTAAGGATTTTCTTTCAAATATTTTCATTCATGTACAAAAACAACATTCCACACTGATTGCTGTATTTTATATATAGTGTGGAGATAAAATTGTGGAGCCGGGGCCATATATATATATGTGTATATATAGATATATATATGTGTATGTGTGTATATATATATATATATATATATATATATATATATATTATTCCCCCCTGTAATCATGAACTGAGCAACAATAACTGGGAAAACATGCAAATATCAAGCCCCGCACACTGTGCTGATACTAGGAAAATACCCTGCATATCCAAGTGCCTTGAAGAAATAGATAATTTAGTGGGAATTTGGAAGGGTATAATGACTAAATTAAGTATATAGGCATTTGCACATCACACCTATGAAAGACAAGGGATAACTATCTTTAAAGTATTTTTTTTTCTTATCCTACTTGCATCTAAATGGAAGCATTTGACTATAACTTAAACAACAAAATCATCTCTGGACTGTTCATTTTAATAATTAGTAGTTCTTAAATGTGGCCATTTTGGATAAAATTGCTTCTCCAGGTTAGCCAAATATTTTTGAGTCTGGAAAGATGACTGGGGATTGCACCAAAACAAGATTTTGTATGAATTACCTAATTTGGGCCAGGCCAAACACTCTGTCAAAAAGACTGCTATTTGTGCTTTCCACCCACAATGAAACACAGAGAAAACCACTGTCAAAGTTTGAACGTAAGAATCTTTTTTTTTTTTAAAGATTTTATTTATTTATTTGACAGAGACACAGTGAGAGAGGGAACACAAGCAGGGGGAGTGGGAGAGGGAGAAGCAGGCTCCCCGCGGAGCAGAGACCCCCCGATGTGGGACTCATCCCAGGACCCCAGGATCATGACCTGAGCCGAAGGCAGCTGCTTAACGACTGAGCCACCCAGGCTCCCCTGAATGTAAAAATCTTACGTGGTGTGTTTGTTCTTTCTTTTCCAGCAAAGGACTGTGCTATGGTGGTTTGAATTCAGGGTGAAACTGGGGATCTGCTTTTCTCTCTTGGCTGAGCTGGATCGGTGACCCATTGCTTATTTAAAAGGAAACATCAGCTTTGCAGTTCGCTCTCTACAGTGGCTGTTGGCGCCGCAGTGGGAAGGCCCCGGCTGTGGGAACAGTGCTGGTGGGGAGGAGGGAGAGGTGGTGGCCGGGCGGGCGCTGGGCGACCCCGGCGCCGCTCCGAGGAGAAGCACCGTGTGCGCTCCTGAATGTGGGTTCCACGCAGGCCACGCCGGGGAGAGCATCCGCCCGCACGGACTGGCGCGCCCGGTGGAGGAGCGGTTAGAGCTTGTTCGGACCGGCAAAGCATCGTGGAAGACTAATCTAAATACCAGGCCGGAGCAAAAACCAAGAGGAGAGCAGCAATAGTGCAAGAAACGGGAAAATGGCAGGCCAACGGGAAAGAATTTGCGTTTTGGACGTTGGTTTGTTTGTTTTGTTTGGCTTTTGATCATTACTGGAGAATGTGAAATTCTTGCCACCGTTAGTTAAACTACACCGTCCTGAGTCCTTGCTCTCTCGGCATTTGATGGGGCAGGATTTCCTTTTTCTGCTACTGAAACAAAGATTCCATTTCTCAGCTTTGAAAACTCTGCAGACCACTCACTCACTCACCCCTGCCCCATGGGTGGACCGATGTAGCTGGAACGGGTGTTTGGTAACTAAAACACACACACACACACACCTACACACAAACACACACATACACACCCAAATACACATACAGATACACACAAATACACATGTGCACGTGCAAATGCATACATATACACATGGGCACACACAAACTCACACACATACACACCAATACCCACACAGGCACAAGCAAAACATACATATGTACAAAACACACACAATCGTACTCACAACAAACATGCACATACCCACACATACCAACATGTGCACACATGCACACACACATGTGGGAGACTTCCAACCTTCCAGAAAAGGGTCCAGGCCATCACACCTTCTCCGGCATCCCTGCTGTGTCATTGTGTTCTTGTCCAGTGGTCTGACATGCAAGGGGCAAGTGTATGAGCACCTTCTGGACTCAATCTTGTCCAAAAAGCATTTTCGCTTATTAGACTCTGCTCTAAGTCCAGTGCTGATATTAATGTGATCCTTAAAATGCCCTGGAGTGACTTTGTCAGATATCGCCGGGTATACCAGATGAGCTTGGAGGGAGCAGGTGTGATCCTATAAAGATACAGGTAAGGATGCTATTGTTTTCTTTGGCATCACATCAAATTCCCTGTTGTAGCAACAGCCTTCTTCTGTTTTCCCCTCCTGCCTCCCTGGAAGGTGACTCAGTCCGCACACCAAGAAACCGTGGCACAATTACAGTATTCAGAATGACTTGTGGGTAATGGCTCAGCGTTCCTCTCCAATTGGATGCTGCCTTGTTATGCTGAATGCCAGTCAACGGATTCCTAAAAATATCCCCTGACAGAAGTCATCCTCTTCCAAGGGCCCTGGAGAATGTTTTCCACAGAAAGGGTAAGGCGCAGAGTGGGGCCGTGCTTCTGGGGTGAGTCACGTGAGGAACGTTCGTCAGTGGTATGTTATGTTATATCTTCCATGCTCCCTGGCGCTGAGCTCGGGTCGCCGGAAGGATTTGGTGAAATGCAGGCCTCTGTGGCAGGTTCAACTACGCCTCCCACGCCAGTTCCCGAAAACGCATGAACCTGTGCCCAAGGAAAGGTGCTTCAGGGTGTGTGGGTCACTCGCGCTTTGCTTTCTCCCCAATGAGAGGGAGCAGGAAAACCCCAAGTCAGAAATACGCACTGTGCCTGCGGGCTGTAAGCAGGAAACCTGTCCTTCTTAAAGCTGCCCCTCTGGCAATGACAGTTAAGTATGGGCTTGCCCGAGGGGAGGGGTGGGGGATATTCAGGTCCCCCGTGCTAGCCCTGCATTGACGGAGTGGAGAAGGTGCCAGGGGGCTGCATGTGCTGCTTCTCCTGTTATATATAGACCCCGCAGCGGGGCTGACGCTCGTGGGGCGTTAAGACCCTGCCATCTCCAGCAGTCATTACACCTTCTTACAGAATCTAGGATTGCAGACGTGTGAGCGTGTAGTTTTGGGGGAAGAGAACTTTTCTAGTACTCCTGAAATTTTACAACTTAAAAGACCATAAAGATCACTGTACTCACAAGAATAACACAGTGCTTCAGATCCTTCTTCAAAGTAGATAGGATGTAAATACAAAGAAAACAGGAGCACCTGGGTGGCTCAGATGGTTGAGCGTCTCCCTTCGGCTCAGGTCATGATCCCAGGGTCCTGGGATCGAGTCCCACATCAGGCTCCCTGCTCCACGGGGAGCCTGCTTCTCCCTCTGCTTGCCACTCCACCTGCTTGTGCTCACTCTCTGTGTGTCAAATAAATAAATAAAATCTTTAAAAAAAAAAAAAAGAAAAGTAAATGTCCATTCTGATGATCAATTTGCACAATAAATCATGAATTCTTTCTTTGGAGATGATATGAAGAGCGACATGGGCTGACTGACCCTTCGGTGGAAGGGTTTGACCTCTCTCGATTCTCAGAGAGAAAGTCTTTAGAATCTTGGTTTTCTGATTTAAAATAGTTAACATTCCATTTCCAAATGAGAGTTTACCAACTATATCATGATTGAAAAAAATCAACTTTCAATCAGACTTGAAAGTCATAGATAGGTTTAGAAATCGGACTAACATCTCTTAGGCTAACAAGGGGTTGGAAGGTTATCTAGAGACGGCTTAATAATCTACAGCTTCGGGGCGCCTGGGTGGCTCAGTTGGTTAAGTGACTGCTTTTGGCTCAGGTCATGATCCTAGAGTCCCAGGATCAAGTCCTGCATCCGGCTCCCTGCTCAGCGGGGAGCCTGCTTCTCCCTCTCCCTCTACCCCTCTCATGTTCTCTCTCGCTCTCTCATTCTCCCTCTCTCAAATAAGTAACAATCTTTAGAAAGAAGAATCTATAGTTTTGAAACTTTCAGGTTAAAAACATGTCCTTCACTAAGTAATCTCAAGGTTTAGGGGTCAAAATAATTTTTAAATAGGAACCAAATGGTTTTTTTATTGAATTAGAATTCACATAACATAAATTGACCATTTTAATCTCTTAAACATGTATAATACAGTCTCATTTAGTGCATTCCCAATGTTGTATAGCGACTACCTCCATCTAGTTTCAGAGAGTCTTCATCAACCCAAAAGGAAACCCCAAACCAGAGGGCCACTCCCCATTTCCCCTTGCCCCCAGCCCCTGGCACCAACTGATTTTTTTTTTTTTTGTTTCTATGGATTTGCCTATTCTGCATATTTCATATAAATGGAATGAATATGTGTCTTTTTGTGTCTTGGCATCTTTCACTCAGCATGACATTTTTGAGGCTCATCCGTATTGTAGCAAGAATCAGGTCTTTATTCCTTTTCATGCCTGAATAATATTCCTTTGTATGATTGTACCACATTTTGTTTATCTATCCATCAATGGACGTTTGGGTTGCTCCTACCTTTTGGCTATTATGAATAATGCTGCTATAAGTATTCATGTGCAAGTTTTTGTTTGAACACCTGTTTTCAGTTCTTCTTGCTGTGTACCTAGGAGTAGAATTGTTGCATCATATAGTAATTACATTTAGCCAACCTGTTTCCATAGCATTGTATCATTTTACATTCCCACCAAACATGTGAGCATCTTAATTTCTCCATATTTTCACCAAAACTTATTGTTTTTTGTTTTTTTAAATAGATTATGGCTATCCTAGAGAGTATGAGGTGGTATCTCACTGTGGCAACATGTTATCAAAGTACAATCTGAAGCAACATTGAAATTATTGCACATTTCAGCAAGGGAGGGCAGAGAGGGCAGAGAGACCTATCGTATTTATTTATTTATTTTTAATTTTATTATGTTATGTTAATCACCATACATTGCATCATTAGTTTTTGATGTAGTGTTCCATGATTCACTGTTTGCATTTAACACCCAGTGCTCCATTCACTACCTGCCCTCTTTAATACCCATCACCGGGCTAACCCATCCCCCCACCCCCCTCTCCTTTTGGGGGGTAACTCTTCATAAGAAGAGTTAGGTCTGTTTAACACACTGGGTAGACTCTTGGCTGTCCTCAGAGGGAGATGGCATTGTGTGGAGGAAGAATCTATGGCCATGGCTGTGGTTTGATTAAATACACCATCTCCCATGGGGCACCTGGGTGGCTCAGTCAATTAAGCATCTGCCTTCAGCCCAGGTCATGATCCCAGAGTCTTGGGATGGAGCTCCCTGATCAGCTCGGAGCCTACTTCTTCCTCTCCTTCTGCCCTCCACCCCCACTCATGCTCTCGCTCTCTCTCACTCTCAAATAAATAAATAAATAAAATCTTTTAAAAAAATATACCATCTCTCACCACCCTTTCAATGGCAGATTTCTTGGAAGGAGTAGTTGTATATATTCTTAGCTTTCACATCCCTATCGCCTACCCATTTCTCAGCTAATCCCAATCTCCTGCATTTTCTATGCCAAAAGGCCATTTTTTAATAAGATCTTCAGTACTATCTTGGTTTCTGTCTTAGTGCTTTGGCTGCTGTAACAAAATACCACAGACTGGGGGGCTCATAAACAGCAACCCCACAGCTCTGGAAGCTGGAAGTCCAAGATCAAGGCACCCTGTGTCTGGTGAGAACCCTCTTCCTGATTCATAGACAGCATCTTTTCCCTGAGTCTTTACCTGACGGAAGGGGCGAGGGGGCTCCCTGGGGTCTCTTATAAGGGCACTGATCCTATCCTGGGGGCTCCACCCTCATGACCTCATCACCTCCCAAAGGCCCCTCCTCCTAACATTGTCAGCTTGGGAGATAGAATTTAACACAGGAATTTGGAGGTGGGGGTGGTGGGGGAGGGACACAAGCATACAGTCCATAGCAGATCCCAAATCTGTTTTCCTATTGAATCCTCCTGCTTCTTGGTCTTCCGCTTGGGATGGTGCTGTTGACCACACCCTTCTTCTTAGAGCACACTATTCTGTGGGCACTCATGGCATGCACACTCCTGATTCTGGCTGGTTTCTCCTTCTGATTCTTATGTAGCCACTTATCAGTTATTTCTGTTACCAAGTTCTGTTCCTTTTTCCCCATCTCTACATTCAAGAATGGTTGTTTCCCCTTAAACCATCTTTTTTTTTTTTAAAAGATTTTATTTATTTATTTGAGAGAGAGATGAGAGAGAGAGAGAGAACATGAGAGGGGGGAGGGTCAGAGGGAGAAGCAGACTCCCTGCTGAGCAGGGAGCCCGATGCGGGACTCGATCCCGGGACTCCAGGATCATGACCTGAGCTGAAGGCAGTCGCTTAACCAACTGAGCCACCCAGGCGCCCTCCCCTTAAACCATCTTGAACATTTTCTTTGCTGATTGCTTTTGTGATGTGTGTATGTGATTGATAAGTCATCTTTCTCCCAATATTGAGAACCCAGTGTCATCCTCTATTCCTCTGTTTCCATTCCCCAAATTCTGGGAAGTGGGGGGCAATCGAGTGATTGGAGTAAGAGAGCAAAGACTTATTGAAAGAGGAGGTTTTAGGAAATGAAATTTATATTTCATTAAGCTCAGTGTTACCAGGAGTCAGGGCTTCTGTGCAGTGTCCTTGAGTCCTGCACAGATGTACAGGACTCTGTTTTATAGAATGAGAAATGAGAAATGAGAAATGATTCATTAGTAGAGATTTATTTGCCACTTATGTCTGAGTGACAGAGAAATGTCAAGTCCCCATCACTAGATCCTCAGTTCCAGATATGTTCTGCGAAATGAGCTGTCTCCTCAAACTCTCCCAGCAGACTCAGTTTCCCCTTATAGAAAACGAGAGAGAGTGGCTTAGAAGATAAGATCTCCAAGATAAGATTTAAAACGTGCTTTGGGCAGGTTCTCGCATGCGAACAAAAGAAAGGGAGTCCTATTAATATTAGCAGAAAGGAATTTGTTAGAAAGCTATCTGGTGGTTTACAGAAATTACAGGACATCTGGAGAATGAACCTGGGGAAAATGTGAAGACCCAGAGGAAACCAGGTGTCGGGGAACACAGGCCGCTGAGTGCTGATCCATCAGATCCCAGCATGGCACTGGACACCCTTTCCCCATCTGCGAGCCTCATGCTGCAGCCATCTCCAGAATATGCCTCAGCTGTCTCCAGGTTTTGTGTCACTTCTTAAAAAAAAAAATAAATAAATAAATCCTAGTTTCAAACATGAGCTTGGCACACATAGACCCTATTCTCATGTCCTGGTAACTCAGGGGAAGCGGGGGACAAGAAATCCAGAGTGGGTTGTGGGGCCCTGAAGCCACAAAGACTCGTCAAGGGAGACACCCCCTAAATGTTAGTGGTTTTTGTGGCGCTGGGAGGGAGATAAACATCTACCACATTACAAGTCCCATACTATTGGTAAAAGAGATTCTTACTTTTATTGCTACAGACGGTGTTGAATATCTGTCGCTGGGCTGTTAAATGGGCCGAAGGCAGGCGTGAAGTCAGGAAAATAAAAAGGGGGAGGAGAGACATAACAAGAGGAAAAAGAGAGAAAAATACTGTCACATTTTATTTGGGACTGAGCCACATTTTGTGGAGTCTAAAACTTATACAAGTCCTAGAAACTTTTTTTTTTTAAATAAAAACAGCAAAGTTATGAATACAAATAAATTGGTTCAAAAGTAAATATTTATTTAGAATGAGAAGAGAGATCCTAAGAAGTTCTTGTGGCTTTGCACATGCAGAACACTTGCTGAGGTGTCTCTCAGCACTCACCAGATGTGGGATGAAAAGGCTCCTTATTTTTTCAAAATTTAATTTAATTTAATTTAAATTCAGTTAGTTAACATATAATGTATTATGGTTTCAGAGGTAGAGGCAGTGATTCATCAGTCTTACATAACACCCAGTGCTCATTACATCACGTGCCCTCCTTAATGCCCATCACCCAGTTACCCCATCCCCCACCCACCTCCCCTCCAGCAACCCTTGGTTTGTTTCCTATGATTAAGAATCTCTTATGGTTTGCCTCCCTCTCTGATTTCATCTTGTTTTATTTTTTTCTCTCTTCCCCTATGGTCTTTTGTTTTGTTTCTTAAATTCCATGTATCAGTGAGATCATATGATAATTCTTCCTCTGATCGACTTATTTCACTTAGCATAATACCCTCTAGTTCCATCCACATCTTTGCAAGTGGCAAGATTGCTTTTTTTTTTTTTTGATGTTTGAGTAGTATTCAATTGTGTATATACACCACATCTTATCTATCTAGTCATCTGTTCATGGACATCTGGGCTCTTCCCATAGTTTGGCTATCGTGGACATTGCTGCTATAAACATTGGGGTGCAGGTGCCCCTTTGGATCATTATATTTGTATCCTTGGGGTAAATACACAGCAGTGCAATTGCTGGGTCCTAGGGGAGTTCTATTTTTAATTTTTTGAGTAACCTCCATACTGTTTTCCAGAGTGGCTGCACCAGCTTGCATTCCCACCAACAGTGTAGGAGGGTTCCCCTTTCTCCTCATTCTTGTCAACATTTGTTGTTTCCTGACTTGTTAATTTTAGCCATTCTGACTGGTGTGAGGTGGTATTTTGTTGTGGTTTTGATTTTTATTTTGCTGATGTTGAGTGATGTTGAGCATTTTTTCATGTCTGTCGGCCAATTGTATGTCATTGGAGAAATGTTTGTTCATGTCTTCTGCCCATTTCTTGATTGGATTCTTTGTTCTTTGGGTGTTAAGTTTGATAAGTTCTTTATAGGTTTTGGATACTAACCCTTTATCTGATAAAACATTCGCAAATATCTTCTCCCATTCTGTAGGTTGTCTTTTGGTTTTGTTGGCTGTTTCCTTTGCTGTGCAAAAACTTTTTATCTTGATGAAGTCCCAATAGTTCATTTTTGCCCTTGCTTCCCTTGCCTTTGGTGATGTTTCTAGGAAGAAGTTGCTGCGGCTGAGGTCGAAGAAGTTGCTGCCTGTGTTCCCCTTTAGGATTTTGATGGACTCCTGTCTCACATTTAGGTCTTTTAACCATTTGGAGTCTATTTTTGTGTGTGGTGTAAGGAAATGGTCCAGTTTCATTCTTCTGCATGTGGCTATCCAATTTTCCCAACACCATTTGTTGAAGAGACTGTCTTTTTTCCATTGGATATTCTTTCCTGCTTCGTCGAAGATTAGTTGAGCATAGTGTTGATGGTCCATTTCTGGGTTCTCTATACTATTCCATTGATCTAAGTGTCTGTTTTCTTTTTTTTTAATTTTTTTTTTTTTATTTATTTGTGAGAGAGAGAATGAGAGACAGAAAGCATGAGAGGGAGGAGGGTCAGAGGGAGAAGCAGACTCCCTGCTGAGCAGGGAGCCTGATGTGGGACTCGATCCCGGGACTCCAGGATCATGACCTGAGCTGAAGGCCGTCGCTTACCCAACTGAGCCACCCAGGCGCCCCCTAAGTGTCTGTTTTTGTGCCATTACCATACTGTCTTGATGATGACAGCTTTGTAATATAGCTTGAAGTCCAAAATTGTGATGCCTCCAGCTTTGGTTTTCTTTTTCAACTTTCTTTTGGCTATTTGCATCTTTTCTAGTTCCATACAAATTTTAGGATTATTGGTTCCAGCTCTGTGAAAAAAAACTTATGGCATTTTGATAGGGATTGCATTGAATGTGTAGATTGCTCTGGGAAGCATAGACACTTTAACAATATTTGTTCTTCTAATCCATGAGCATGGAACATTTTTCCATTTCTTTGTATCTTCCTCAGTTTGTTTCATGAGTGTTCTATAGTTTTCAGTGTATAGGTCCTTTACCTCTTTGGTTGGGTTTATTCCTAGGTATCTTATGGCTTTGGGTGTAACTGTAAATGAGATAGATTCCTTAATTTTTCTTTCTTCTGTCTCATTGCTAGTGTATAGAAATGCAACTGATTTCTTTACATTGATTTTGTATTCTGAAAAGCCCCTTATTTTTAACCTACTTTCCCTTCACCAACAATACTCTATGAATCCCAACACCTTTTCTCATGGGGGTGCATGAAGCTCCCAAATCTGCTCAGAGAATCTGCCTCATGGCTCTCTGCCTCCGTTGGAGGGATAAGACCTGTTACGTGTTCATCCAGGCTTCCATTCAAAACACTGTGGTTGAGGACGAGTCATATGTTAGCACTGCACTGGGGGCTCGGGGCCCAAGAGTGAACAAGGCAGAAATGGCCACTGTTCCTGTGGTAATTCACACACTAATCAAGAGAAACAGACTTTGGAAAACAAGGTGAAATGGTTTTGAGATCCTAATCACTCCTCCAGCCCATGAAAAGACAAAGGCATCTCCTTGTTCCATGGACTTTTCTAGAATAGGGTGTTCTGTTGTATGTAAGCCATAGAAACTTCAAACTTATAAATATGATTTCTTATATAACACTGATTCTATAGTGTACATAAATCCAGATTTATAAACTAGCATCTAAGATATATGGCATTCTCTCTGTGCAGTACCCAAAGAGGGGGAGTGGAAGGGTGGCCCACATGGGTGAGGGACAGTAGTGTGACCCAGTGTCAAAGGTCATAGCACAGTCACAGACAGAATGATGTTCTAGGGGGACAGCTGGGAATCCCTGATGTCACAAAATCCTAGATACACTGAAACCTCCCAGAGCACACTGTGAAAGTCTATAAAGTCAACACTACTTTACAACAACTCAACAAAAAAGCTCTCTTCTGTTAATATCAGAGTTAGGATAAATGGCTGGAAAAACAATGCTCAGAATAAACCTCTCTATTTCTCTTAACAACCAAATCTTAACAATGGTTACCAGATACTGGGTCTACAAAGGATGTTATATGTACATATACAAACTCACATACACATACTAAGTACCCAACCCAAATGAGTTTTGCACATAGATTATGAAGCTAGTATCTTCACAATCATTTCATTTCTGAAAAGAGCATGTCAGCCCTTCTCAAATGTCCTTGAAGCAAAAATATAATTCTAGGAACACATAATTATCGTTTCTGAAGCAGCCCACTGAAAAGGATTTTGTTGACAATATTGCCAACAATGGGAAGCATTTATGCCAGTCTGGGAATGCAAGGAAGGTTAAGGGGCAGAATCCTCAAAGCCTTTAAGGAAATAGCCTGAGTTTGTGTTTTAGACTGTGGCAAATTGTAAGCGTTTCAATGATTTTTCCATTCTCTGAATCTTTATTTCTACTAGACCCACCAGGATTTGGCTCCATTTGACTGGAGCCCGTCATCTGGCCCATACTGAAATATGTGTCCCTTCACATGTTTGCTGTGTCATCATTTTATCAACATGTGTCAAGACGCTTTGTCTTCATGCTCCCCCCTGCTGGTCCATGGACCACCCTAACGATGCAACTGATTTCTTTACATTGATTTTGTATTCTTGACACCACTGCTCACCAGGGCTCCACTCTAAGATGTGGCAGCTTTCGCTGTACCATAAACAGAATGGAAACACAACTCAAGTATTTGTGGACACAGTTGGGGACACATGGAGCTTCTGAACCTCACAAGGCAACCTTCTTCTTATAACATACTACTAGGAAACATGATATTCCTTATTGACCTCAGAGGTCTTAGAATGAGAAGAAAGGGAACCCTTTCTGTTCACTGGCCAGCTACACAAACAACGCAAGGAGGCGAGTTATATACACAGAATTCAGACACCCTGCGGCCACCATCATGCATGCGTGCCATACTGTCAGCAGACCTCAAAACACAACCCCATTGAGCTTGTAAACATCGGATGAATTAAAAGCAATTTTCTCACTTTATTTAAAAAGTCACCCTGTCACAAAATATATTGCTCTGTGGATATGCTAATTAATGCCTCATCTCTGGTTTGGTTAGAGAATGAGCTAGTTCACGTCTAGGAATCTTCTAGATGAATGAAGTTTCTCACTAGTATGCTAGAACGTTTTGAAAAGTTTACTTTTATTTTCCTTGTAGCCTTTTAAAAATATATATTAAAATTATCTCTGTCTTCTGTCTTAATTACATACTTTTTGCTCAGATTATTTCATAATCTCTGCCTTACCACTAACAGTGTGCAGTCAATAGACTAAGAAATCATAAAAACGCAAAATCAAGCTCAGTGAAGTTTGTTGTTTTATTAAGGCCTTTCAGATTGCATACCAAATGATAAAAGCCAAATCATGTTTATTCCAACAAAATCCGATATTCAGAAAATGGCTGTATATTTACATATAACTCTCCTTCCTCCTCATTATTCATCCCCACCCTCTGCCCTGTCTCGAACACCCAGCATACACTCAGGCCATCTGTTGAATCCAACTGATGTCTCAACCCACACCCTGCAAATCTTCCATAACTTTTTTCTTAACTTGGATTGTTCTCTTTTTTTCTGTAAAACCAAAGCCCCCTAAGAGAACATCTCATCCTTACAACTGCCCAGGTTCATCCCAGGCAGCAGAACTTCTTAGGAGGGCTAGAGTCATCATGCAAAAACCTCAGTTTTCTTTCTTTCTTTCTTTCTTTCTTTCTTTCTTTCTTTCTTTCTTTCTTTCTTTCTTTCTTTCTTTCTTTCTTTCTCCTTCCTTCCTTCCTTCCTTCCTTCCTTCCTTCCTTCCTTCCTTCCTTCCTTCCTTCCTTCCTTCCTTCTTTCCTTCCTCCCATTAAGCAAAATTTGTGGAGAATACCTGATTTTTCAAAACTTGGAGGAGTAGTGGTATTGCATATATTAGCGACTCTATACTTGTCGACTTCATGGTCATCAATAATCAATATCAATCTGTGTTTGATATAGCTGCCCTTGAAGTTTTGAGGTGTGTATGAAGGGTGTCTGCCCTACCATGGATGGCAATTAAATTTTACCTGGACGGGAAGTTCTGAGCTATTGGTGGTGACTGCCCAGAATACTGTGTTGAGAAGGATTTTGTGGCCCTATCTAGTCTTCATGAAGGTTGCAGACTCTTGTGCCCAGGATGGGATTTGTAGCTTATATGATGTGGCTGTACTATGCCTATCTTCCACACTGCTGCCTCCAACTGTTAAGATTCTTGAGCTCTTCTTACTACTTGGCAACCGTCACTTCACTGAGTGTCATTCACATCAAATCTTAAGTTTGTTAGTAGACCAAGATCTATCAGGCCTTCTATGGATACTCTTTGCTTGTAGAAATCCATTCTAATTGATTGCTTCCAAACTTCCATGGGTGGAAAATGAGGTAATTTAACTTGTTAAAATTGTGCTTAGGATGGATTGATTTATGGACAGAGGAATGAGAAAGATGGATAGGTATGGAATAAGACATAATGAATGTTAATTGTAAAATCTAGGTTGGGACTGTGTTTATTATGCAGTTCTGTTAACTTTTTTGTATGTTGGAAATTTGTGTAAGAAAATGTTGTGGGGAAATTGTGCTTATGGTAATAATTAGTAATCAATGATTTTGTGCATGAGCTAATTGCTAAAAATAAAGTGCATGTACTTTCATGGATATGATATAATTAAATAAACTCTATTGGTTCCATCAGCTCACTTTCACATTTTTGCTTTCTAAATATGAAAATAGTCAAATAAATGGCATAGAGTTAACTGGATCATTATTTCATATTTTAAAAGTCATTGAAAAATAATGTGATGCTTTTTTGTTGGCTTGCTTATTTTGCTTTGGCTTTTTGATTATATTGAGGGGAGCCAGTAAAACACGAGTGATTTTTTTTCCTAAAATATAAATCCAAGATAAATGTTATTTTCCCTTGTCAGTGATTCTGGTAAAAGGGAGTGGTTATGCCAGCCATAATATATTACTCTAAAAAGCAAAACTGATCTACTTAATTTTGTATTAACCCAGGAGAGATTGCAAAATCAATGGAATGTGCCCAGGAGATATTTGAAGTCCAAGACTACCTCTAACGGTTGACTCAGCCTTTTAAAAACTGACTGAGCTGTGGTAATGACCCCAGGTTATAATGGATCCCCCAAAAGTTGATGAAAGACAGGCAGTGATAAAATCAGGAGTAAGAAATGGGTGGTGATATTTTTTTTTTCCTTCATTAAAGGGTCATAGGAGTATTTCCAATTTTTTCTTTTCTTTCCTTTTTTTTTTTTTTTGGATAAGTGAAGGAAATAACCTCACTAAACTTTGAAATTTAAGTGATTCATAGAACATATAAATATTTAAAAAATATTCACAAAGTAAATAAACTGAAATAAACAAGGGAAGTCATTTGCCCTCTCACTTTTGGGCTCTGGAAGCTTCCCACTTGTGTTAGGAAGGAAAACAAAAAGAACATCTCCATCAGCATAAGAGAAGGGATTAAAAATTGGCCTCTGATGGGAAAAAGTAGAGTCTGGCATGAACGGTCACAGAAGCCTATACCCAACAAGGCCCCGAGTCCTGGCAACTCTAATCGTGTGAAAGTATGCCAAGGGAATCATGGGTCTTTGACTTCTTAGAATAACAGAATTCTCTCTAATAGATTATTCCACACGGTTGGGCAGATGACGGCCACAGGCTGTCTTCAGTGGGGAGTGCTCAGGCCACAAAATAAATTGAAGATGCGACTGGCATGAGCCAGAGCTCAGATGAGCGATTCACGGAAAAGAAAGCCAATGCCCGGTAGACTAGAGAGGCCTGACAGTGTGCCCTGGCCCGGGCTCCTCAGCCTGCCAGGCTATGGCGATGTGGTGGGGAGCACCGTGACAGCAGAAGCACTTCTGCCAGTTTTGAATAGTTATAAAATGAAAGTCTAGCTTCTTGAGATCCAGAAATAAAGCACTGCACAGCAGTCCACAGCCCTCCCAGTGCAAGACATTATTAAAACGTGAAGGCACAGCTGACTTAAGACACTGGGCAAGTAAACGAGTCAGTGGACATCAGCTATTAGAGAGATGTTTGCATTCCGCTTTGGAATCCGCCAACCCAAATTCTGCCTTGGCTGTGGAAAACTGGGGCAGAATCTGTGTGGCTTTCTGCAGGACCCCAAAGGCAACTGGTCTCTGATTCTGGGGCGACACTGGCAGCAGGCCTTCCTAAGTTTAGTGCTTTGGGGTCACTGCTATGTGCGTGGGGAGGGGTGGCGAGGAGGGGGGCAAGATCCATCATTTTTATTTTTATCTGGAGCACCAGCTTATTAGTTATTGGTGTAGACAGCACGAGTGATGGGAACTTGCAGAGGGTTTGCACTCAAGATGGAGCTCAGCCAGCCACCAGCAGTGAGTGGGTGAGTTCTCAGCCTCTGGAGGCCAAGGTTTCGTCCTTTGGGAGGGTCTGAAAATGGCTTGACCCCCACACTGTGGGGCTGTTGTGAGAGTGAAGAAGAGAGTGTGTCAAATGCCTTGTATGGGGTCAGGTATATTAGGAGGGCTCAGCACATTCTTGCTATTTTCACCACCATGTTTCAGACCATTCTTTTTGCAGATACTGTCTCTAATCTTTAAAACCTTAAGGAATAGTTACTCTATTTTTTTAAGATTTATTTATTTATTTTAGAGAGAGAGAGAACAGGAGTGGGAGTGACAGACGGAGAGGAGAGAGAATCTCAGACTCCTCCCCTGAGTGCAGAGCCCCATTCAGGGCTTGAACTTACGACTGTGAGATCATGACTTGAGCTGAAACGAAGAGTCGGATGCTTAACCAACTGAGCCATCCAGGTGTCCCTAGTTAGTTACTCTTACTCTTTACCATAGAGATAACTAAGGCTCTGACAAGCTGGTTTGCCAAAAGTCCCCAAGACCGGTAAAGGTGGAGTCTATATTTGAGCCCAGTGTGTGGCAGGTGAGGTGACCAGCTCTCCTGGTGATATCCCTGAGAGCCCATGGCTCAGGACACCCTTCAGTCCCAGATAGAACGGGACAGCTGGTCACCCTAGATTGAGCTCCAAATCCTTTTGCTTTCCACTATGCCATAGCTGGAATCATCTTACCCCTGTTTTAGATTCTGTCCGTTAAATTTTCTTTTCCATTTCTGTCTTGAGCCACATAGATACCAACCAATGATAGAAGAGGTACAAAAATGCTTAGGGACAAAGTTATATTAAAACATATAAATCTGTGTTTCTTACGGACTAACTCTAATACATAGATTTAGCAAAGATGGTGTGTAAGCTAGGACTACATCATTCAAGACTATGCACTCTTGTTTTCTTTTTTTAAGAGATCAAGATCATTTATTTTCATTTACATAATGGGGAGGGGGGGTGAGTGGACACTTACTGCCAGACATTTTTATGGGGAAAAATGCTAAGGAGTAAAAACATATGTTTTTAAAGGTCACACTAGTCAGAGTTGAACTTGTCAGTATTCCAAAGCTGAAGTTATGGGCATGGATCATTAGGAAAGGTCACAAAGGTTAGTGATACAATCTGTGACTATTTAAAGAGAAAAATGGCCTTGTCCCCACCCTCTGGGCACAGGGAGCAGAAACAGTGTGTTCACTTTGTCCTAAAAGTTCCATCACCAGCCGGGAAAGGCCACTCAGCATAGATACGTTCCAAATATTTGCTTTAAGGGTGGGCAAAATTACCAAAAATAGAAATTTAGGCAGCTGAAAATTTCAGCCAAAATTCTCCCTGATTTCTAGCTTCAACCTGTACATACAAAATATATGGCTGCAAAATGTGGTCCTGATAGTTCACATCCAGACAAAAGGGGACGAACATCTGTGAAAACACACAAAAGCTTAATGACATCATGCTTTCATTCCGTGGAAAAAAATGTGGCGTTGATTCATTCTCAAGCTGGAATATATTTCCACATTAAAGTAAATTTTGCCTTCAGTTTTAGAGGGAGTTTTTATTATGAGAAAAACATATCCAAAAGGAAAAAATAATTTTTTCCCCAGGCATATGAAAAGTCATCAAACAGCATAAGAGAATGTATTCGGCACAATGCCACCACATCTAATGGAAAGAGCTCTCTTGGTGATCCAGTGTTCACTTTGACCGAGACCAGAGAAGCGTCAGGATGACCTCTGTCTGTCAGTGATTTAGTATGTTAACAAACTTAAGTCAAATTTGGCTAGCACTTGGAAAATGTAATGTATTTCCTGCATATTATTATGGGAAAAAATAAACATATATAGGAGTAAATTCTCCAAGACAAGGGAAATTATGATGTGGTATTATTTTGACCATCTTCCCTTGATAGCAAACTAATTTGTTCCTTTCAAAGCCGAGGAAGAATTTTAGTGTGTATTAAATGCCTCCTGTTTCTCATTCTCTGTGATTTCGGTTTCACGTAGTATCTCAGCTGATTTTCAGAATCATGTCTGAGTAGTGAGTACTGCCATTCCCATTTGTAAGTGAGGAATCCAGGCTTATGGAAGTCAAACAGCCTCGTTGAGGTGCCCAGCCAGCCCCTACCGCCAGGCTTCGTACTCAGAAGTCCTGACTTCCAAGAATGAGGAGGCGGCGAGGCTCCTAGCTCTTCCACAGAACCTCACTCTTGCAACTCAAGCTGTGGTCTGTGGGCAGCATTTGTGCCACCTGGGAACCTGTTAAAATGCTCAGGATCAGCTCCCACCTGACCTCCGGTTCAGAATCTGCACGTGACACCATCCCAGATGATGCAGACGCACACATGTGGGAGAGGTTCTGCCCTACACCATACGGCTGCAGCAGACAATGGTCTTCTGGGGCATTGTGGATTAAATCTCCAAAAGATCCCGTGTCCAAACCTGAGGCCTGGGAACCAGAGCCAGGAAAAGTCAGTCCTGCCTGTCGCGCACCATTTTTCCAGCTTAGGGCCTTGGGGAAATCACTTGTCTGCGCCAAATCTAAGTACTGCAGACACTTAATCAAGTATAAGGATTCTGCCAAAATCTCAGCTACGTTGTAAAGTTGGCTGGAAGTAGATAAAACACAACCCTGCTTAGTCATCGTTGTAATAGCTGGAAAGGTGTGAAGTATTTGTCCTGTAGCTTCTGCTCAGCAGAACATTCGCCCTTTACACTTGTGATGGTAGGAAAAACATTTAAAAGTTTGTACATCTCTCCCAGATTAGCTAATAGTAGTAGGTATGAACGATATAGGTAGCTTTCAATTTTCTGACTCCACATCAAGTCACTACTTTATATTACCTTGCTTTGTAAATACATTACATTTTCCAAGTGCTAGCCAAATTTGACTTAAGTTTGTTAATAAAGGGACTGGCTTCCCCTTTCCCACCTGTAGGAGACAGGCCTCTTACATTATAGTGCATTTTTTAACAAACAGCCTTGGGTAAAGATGAAGGCTTCCTATATCCAGAAATAACGGATTCAGTCTGTTAGTATTTAAAATGTTACTTCAATTTGTTAAAAATGAGATGACTGGGGCGCCTAGGTGGCTCAGTCGTTAAGTGTCTGCTTTCGGCTCAGGTCATGATC
Organism: Mirounga angustirostris; assembly: GCF_029215605.1. Lineage (NCBI taxonomy): Eukaryota > Metazoa > Chordata > Mammalia > Carnivora > Phocidae > Mirounga > Mirounga angustirostris. The sequence goes on from NW_026991713.1 coordinate 135,491,681, forward strand.
CCAGGGTCCTGGGATCGAGCCCCGCATCGGGCTCCCTGTTCTGCGGGAAGCCTGCTTCTCCCTCTCCCACTTCCCCTGCTTGTGTTCCCTCTCTCGCTGTCTCTTTCTCTGTCAAATAAATAAATAAAATCTTAAAAAAAAAAGAGAGATGACTTTTCATAAAACACAATTTACCTATGATGCACATTAATAGATTAAATTTCAATTATCAAAATTGACTCGAGTGAAATTACCCTATGCTTTGCTTTCTAAACTGTGTCATTACTTTATTTCTAAAAAGACTCAGCAAAATATTCCCAAACTCTGACAACCTACTTCTAGCTTCTGGTATTATGAAGATAGTTATTTATTGCTGAGGAATAACCTGATGATCAAAATCTGTAAGATATGTAAATACAAGCATTAGCCCAACTGGCAACTTTGCTTATGGGTTTTTTTCTATTGTACGTTTTTTTTTAAAAAAAGTATTTGCCTCTTTCTAGGAATGTAATGTAATCAATCCCTGTCTTATCTAGCAGTTCTGACATACTAATATTTAGATAATAAACAGATCATGGCATAAAAATACAGTAGAGCCAAACTATGGGGAATCATGTGTTCCTAGAAATGTTCATTAAAAAAAAAAAAGGAAACAGAGCACCTGTGGTCAATTATCACATGCAATCCTAAAGCTGTAGAATCCCTCCTCCCATTCTCTCTGTTGGACAGACATAGTTATGTTTTGATACAGTTGGAGACTTAGAAAGTAGAATCTGCATTTTTCTTCTGTTTTTTTTTTTTAACAGAATTCTTTTTTTTATAAATTTTTTTAAAGATTTTATTTATTTATTTGACAGAGAGATACATAGTGAGAGAGGGAACACAAGCAGGGGGAGTGGGAGAGGGAGAAGCAGGCTTCCCGCGGAACAGGGAGCCCGACGTGGGGCTCGATCCCAGGACCCTGAGGTCATGACCTGAGCCGAAGGCAGACGCTTAATGACCGAGCCACCCAGGTGCCCCTTTTCTTCTGTTATTAATGGATATTTGAATTAAGGTATGTTCTGCAGAGACCTGATGTCTATAGGAGGTCAGCTATTAATGGGAGAATGTTAATAGACAATGAATTCATCTTCGCATTATTTTCTCTGTAATCAAACACGTAAAACTTTTCCCACTACCTCAGATAAACTTTTAATGACATATTAATTAAGGGCTGAAAAGAAAGTCATTCTCCACTTTTATAGAGACACTAAGTATTCATTTATCATAAAGGGCAACATTTAATAGAGCCAGGATTAAAGTGTAAGTGGTGGTGATGGTCTTCTTCCCACCTCAGACCCACTGTGTAGGTACATGGGAAGCAGTTCTTTTTCGGCAAACTGTGGACTTGATGTCTGCAATGGACCCCTTCTCTCTGCCCTAGCAATCCACCATGGACTTCAAAGCCTTTTGGGCCCACAGAGCTGTGAGCCCTCTGGCAGTCATGGCCCCAGGGGCTTGAAATCCCTTTGATCCCATAGTGTAGTCACAACCGCTTTGAAGTAAGAAGAGGAAGTGAATTAGAGCGGGTCTCTTTGTCTCTCTGGCTGGGGATCTGCAGATGGCACCGCTAGACCCTCACCAGTGGTTATCATCAGCTGCACTTCATAATTCCCCAGGGCAGCTTTTACAGCATCCTGGCTCCCACTGGTTCTGATTTAATTGGTCTAGGGTGTGGCCGTTTAAAAAAAGCTCTCCAAGTAATGCTGGATCACAGTGCCCAAACTTCCAGTTTGGAATGATAAGCGTACCCAAGAGACCAATAAATAAAACCTCCCATCTTGGTGGAAAATAAAGGGACAAATGTATTCTGGCTCATGATGTGGTGCAACCCTCCCCCGCCCACCCCCCAAAAATAGCAGCAGCAACAACAACAAAAATAAAACATCAAAATCAGAGAGAGAGAGAGAGACAGACAGACAGAAAGATAGCCTTATAGGGCTTACATTTAAGATGGAAACCCTGATATGTTAGTAAAATTAGTAAGTAGAGGTCAGGTGAGCAAACAGGGTGAGTGAGTCCTTCCATGGTGCTCATGCCCGAGCCCTGTTACCACCAAGAGGGGACACCTTCAGCTTTGGGGAATGAGCCTTTCCAACATGCAGGTGTGAATGAGGGGAATGGACATGACCCAGTCTGGACAAACACCAATAAACATAAATAGCTAGAAGACAATAGCAAAAACTGATACTCTATATATGTAATGATTTATCTATACACCACAAATTAAGTTTTCAGGAAAGCTGTGTACAGTTATGTTGGGACAGCTTGACTTAGTTACTTGAAATAATGACCGAGTCTCTAAATTCCAATGGAAGAGTCCCACCCAGTAATATTGGAAAGATCATATTTATACGAACCCAGATAAGTTCTGATGATCTTCAAGTCATTCCTAAGGAGACTGCTCAGAGGCGACGACTCAGCTGGCATGCCCCAAAAGAACAGTTAGAGAAATGACACCTAAACAGCTATCATTACAAAATCAGAAACCCTCATCTCGAGTCTCCTACCTGATGGTGTGCAATTGGCATGCTTTCCTAAGGCACAGATCAACGCCCACGCTGTTGTGTTCCGCGCTAGTCCTATCACGGTTTCCACACACAGCCGCCCAGACAGCTTCCACGCGAGTTCCCGCATGCCAAGTTGTTGTCAAATTCCATCTTGCATGAGCCATTCCTTCTTCCCCTATTGGTTGGCACAGGGAACTGACTTTGATTGATTCTTGTGATTCAAATTTACAAACAGCTAGACAAACAGAACTACTTTTGGATAACATGTCAGTAAGAACAGCAGAAGAAATAGCAAAAAGCAAAAGCCAAAAAGTATAGTCCAAGTTTCCCTCAATTACTGTCTGCCTTAATTCTCTCTGCTTCTGTTTTCTTAGGACAGAAACATCCTCTTCATCTTACATTTTCTTTGATCTTTAAATCAGAGTCAGTGTTGGCAATGAGCACCTTGTGTTTCTTATATCACAAGGTTCCAAGCAGGTTGGAATAAGCTATTTAGGTGTATAGTGAGGTCTTTTGATTTCAAGGAAGAGGAACTTATTCAAGACAGCAATTTGGGGAGCTGAAGCCAGTGGAACGACCACCTGATTGCTGTCCACTAAGCTCTGTCCCCACTCGCAGAGCATCCCCACTGGTCTCAGGGTCTGGCTCTTTCTTATACTCAGTGAATGACTACTTCATTCCCATCTAGGGCCTGCGCCCATACCAGAGCTTCTCATCCTCCCCTCCCACTTTTAGGAAAATAAGCCAGGATCTGCCGAGAAAATGAGTCAGTGTTGGGGATGGCATCTTGGTTTGATCTTCCGTATCTGATGAGTGTTAGTGGAAGTGATCACATTGTCGAGAACTTGGCACAGAGCACAGCCTCCATACATGGGAAAGGGCTTACAGTTTAGTCTCACAGGTTCCCCAATTTCATATTTCCCCTTCTTCTTTTCCATATTAAAACCTACTGGTTTCTTGTGATATCTTTGGATGCTTATCAAAGTCAGGGTCACAAATAAAAAATTCCCAATTCAGGGTTATCATGTCAGCCAGTTCAGTAAAATAACATGAGAAGAGAAAACGATTTGGGTCGAATTCAAACCATCATCTGGTCTTGAATTCCTGTGAAGTGCCAAGTGTATAACAAATACTAAATACATAAGAAATGAGGGAAGGCACCAATCTATTAAATATGGACGCTGTTCTCCTTTATTCCTTTCAGAAGAAGCTCCACGTTTTGTTTGTTTATTCATTTTCAGACATTATTTTGGGGCTCTGGCTCAATCACAATCCCATTTATTTACCAAAGTAGCCAAGTTGTACATTCTCTACGGCTGACTATATGTCCAAACTCTTCTAGAAAGCTGTTATTAACCACTCTGGACTGCCTCCTTCAATGTTTTGTGCATTTTTTAAAAAATACATTACTTGTGACATTTTCTCATACTTCATCTAACACCTCACAGGCCACATAAGTACCACTTAATAAACATGTCAAATACACACTTACATGCAGTTAAAAGGTATGTGTGTGTGACGTCAAGTTAAGAGAAATCTAGACTTAAGTGAAGAGAGACATATTAGAAAAGTCTATGGAAATAGGGAGAGCACATCAATCTGCACGCATCTCAAAATCAAACAGGGGTCTGTTTTAGGGAGAGTAAGGAGGGGTATAAGACTTGGAAGGGTGGCGAGTGATGTGGACAACAGACAGTGCGATTGGGCGGTTTCATTAGAAATCTTTCTGTGGTCAGTTGGTTCCAGACTCTCAGGATGAGCAGTTGAGGGGGAATTCTTTGCCCTTAGTACTTGCTTGTGCTTGCAGGCTACCCAAAGTTCAGGGCCCTGTGGGGAGGAGAGATGCCTCCTTGATTTGGTCAAGCCAAGTCAATGGGCAAGCTACAGGTGATAGCGAACACTTGGTTGACATGCAGCCCTATATTCTTTTTTTTTTTTAAAGATTTTATTTATTTATTTGTGAGAGAGAGAATGAGAGAAAGCACATGAGAGGGGGGAGGGTCAGAGGGAGAAGCAGACTCCCCGCCGAGCAGGGAGCCCGATGCGGGACTCGATCCAGGGACTCCGGGATCATGACCTGAGCCGAAGGCAGTCGCTTAACCAACTGAGCCACCCAGGCGCCCCGCAGCCCTATATTCTAATAAATGCATGGACATGAGCTACCAAGTGCACTCATCATGCTATGGACACCATGGAAATAAATACTCCATTTTAAAATATGATCCCAAAGCAATTGGATGAACAGATAGCGTGTATTTACATATATCAACTTGTTATTCAACCAAAGCCTGCCAAAATTTTATTTTAAAATCCTTAATTACTGCATGTGATATTTTCATAAATTCTTATAAATATTTGTGAAAATCTAGCTTATATATTTGTATAAAATGCATATAACTGCTTTTAGTATTATAGTTAATTTTTTTGACGCATCAGTACATTTTTCTGTGTGAAACAATGGGTAGGTAACTCTTTTAAGGAAAGGATCGGTGTCCTTATAGAAGAGCATTTGAATCATTTGCATAACTCACTACAACAAAATCAGTTACCATAAAAACACGCATTACAGAAAAGCCTGCTATTTGTTTGACTGATCGACCCTCTCCCCCTCCTGTGGGAAACCGCTGACCTTTTGAAGACTAGAGTTTTCCTTTCACATTACCGAATGTTTTGAACGATAGTTTCAGCCTGAAAAAACTAGAACATATAATATATGAAACTGTGTACTTTTACAGATAGTTATATATTTACCTCAAAAAAAAAAAAAAGAACAACATCAAGACTTCGGTGACAATTATTCTTGAAAACCATGCAAATGTGTTCAGAAAACATTGGCTGTCTTTCCAATTATGAACTATCTTGTCTTCACCATATAGACTGAATATAGTTCATGGCACTGTTTCTTTTCTTTTTTTTTTTTTTAAAGATTTTATTTATTTATTTGACAGAGAGAATGAGAGAGAGAGCACATGAGAGGGGGGAGGGTCAGAGGGAGAAGCAGACTCCCTGCCGAGCAGGGAGCCCGATGCGGGACTCGATCCCGGGACTCCAGGATCATGACCTGAGCCGAAGGCAGTTGCTTAACCAACTGAGCCACCCAGGCGCCCATGGCACTGTTTCTTAAATGGTGTTTCATGTTATTAAAATGTAAAAAGTGGTGTTAACAAGATATTTAAAATAGTTTTTTTAACATTAAAATATTATTTCACTGCGAAAGAAGCCCATGGTCAAATCTGTTTTAGTTCCTAAGCTGTAGTACTTTCCAGTGACTCATTTATGCGAATGCAGATTGAGAAGTTCTAGTTTGGGGATAGATTATACAAACGTTTTGAAAATTATTTAACAATGCAGAATATAGCAATTGTGAAAACTTTGTCATCTTTTATAATGAGCCTGAATTCCTACGTTTAAAACTAGAAAAGCCCAAAAATATTATTAAATGTAACTTTAGACTATGTCAAAACATCTTATTAGTAGATAAGGAAAGTATAGTTGGAGTTTCAAATATACTCAGTTAAGTGTTTCTTACCAGTAATGTCCAAATCCAAGCTAAGAGGCTGTGTTTTAGGAACAGGAGATTTTCAAGGAATGGAGACATTTCACTCAAATGTAACAACCTACATGACTCCATGATCTTTTTTTTTTTTTTAAAGATTTATTTATTCATTTGAGAGAGCGAGAATGAGAGAGAGTACATGAGAGGGGGGAGGGTCAGAGGGAGAATCAGGCTCCTCGCTGAGCAGGGAGCCCCATGCGGGACTCGATCCCGGGACTCCAGGATCATGACCTGAGCCGAAGGCAGTTGCTTAACCAACTGAGCCACCCAGGCGCCTGACTCCATGATCTTAAAAGAAGAGATTTCTGGACATCTTTTCTTAGCAAAGAACTTCTGTGTCCTTTTGGATGTCACATTGTGTCCCGCTTTCTTCTGGTTGTCATTCCTACTGCAACTGCCATGATGGTCTCCAAGGGAAAGGTTAATTTGAGAAAGAATTTGGATACCTCTGTGTGCTATTTCTTCCCAGTTCTGTCCATCATAAAACTCTCATTTTAGTAAAAGAATCCAGTGTCTTTGCTGAGAACATAGAAGCCTGTAGTGTGCTTTGTGAGTGCCAGGATAAATTTGAGAAAGTGCTCTTAGGATATTTCCAAAACGCTTTGTAATACAAAACTGAGCGGCACCCTCCTTGTTCCTCTGGAGTTGATGGCTAGGACCTGAAGCTGGGCAGTCTGGGAAGCGTTAAGAATCCCACATCCTAACGCAAGTCCTCTATGAGTAGGTCCACAAACCTCTTGAGAATGAGCCAGCCTCCTGTGCCCAATAATCACCCCAAGGTCCATTTTATAAAAGGAGAGGGGAGCAGGGATCTTTGTTGAAGGTCTTTTGCCATAAAGAGTTAGCAGGAAATGAGTGCTTTTCTTGCTTTGCTATAGCAAGGGAGAGGGGCTTCTAGACTCTTCGATAGAAAAGGTGGACGTTTTCTCCCTGGACAGCTGATAGCCAGCAGCTGGGTCGACCTGTCTGTACCCGAGAAAGGGAACGGTCAAGCTGGGCTGGAGAGGCCGACCTGCAGCTGGGCACCCACTATGATGTGGCAGGGGCCTGTGGCATCCCTGCTGGTCCAGACTTGCATTGTCTTGCTGGCATTGCTCCCAGAGGCCCTGAAATGTGCAGGGTCCACAGCTACTGAGCAGTGATGGGCTGTGCGAGCAAGGAGGGTGCAAGAAGACAGGCTGGATCCAGCCATGGGGTCCTGCAGCCGATTCACACGAAGACCCTTGCTGGTCCGTCAGTGCTATAGTGGGGATAACAAGCAAGAGAGAGGAGACTCTGCAGTGGGCAGTTAAGTAAAGAGACGTTTGCCTTACCTCCTCTAAACAAGCCCCTTTCGAGTCTTAACACAAGAGTTAGGCTGATGCGTGGATAAAGAAAATGTGGTGTATCCACACAAACGGAGTACTATCAGCTTCCAAACAGAAGGGAGCTCTACAGTACGAGACAACACAGACGAATGTTGAGAACGTTGTGCTAAGTGAGATGAGCCAGACACAGAAGGACAGATTCTGCGTGACTCCACTTATAGGAGATAATCTTCAAATAGATTCATAAAATCAAAGATGGAAATGGTGGTTGACAGGGGCTGGGGAGGGGGCAATGAGGAGTTATTAATCAATAGGCAAATGTTTCAAGTAAGATGAAAAAGCTCTAGCGATCTGCTATGTAACAGTGTACCTACACTCAACGACAGTGTGTTGCACACTTACAATTTATTAAGAGGGTAGATCTCATGTTAAGTGTTTACTACAATTAAATTTTCTTCTGAAAAGAAGTTGGGGTGGGGGGGCACATATCTCATGACTCCTGTTATGGGTTGAATTGTGCCCCCCTCTAAAATCATGTTGAAATCCTAACCTCTAGTAGCTCAAATTGTGACTGTGTTTGGAGATAGTGTCTGAGGGAGTCCAGGACGTGCCACCTCAAATGCGTGGCCATGGCATACTGGTTATTTGAGCGGAAGGCACTAGAAATACAGAAGGTGCAGGGAAAGGCTTTCTCTGAACTCCCCTCATCTGCCTGAAAACAAATCCTCCAAAAGGACCTCAATGTCCTCAGTCTCTTCACCAGGAGCTTCACCAACCAGGAAGACTGACTCTTGTCCCAGGAGAGGAACTGAGAAGTCAACCCCACATGCAAACTGTCACAAACTGTTCCTCTCCCATCTGTTCCTCTGTGGACCCAGCCATCTCCCCTAACCCGTTCACTTCCCCCTGAGATGCCTCTATACCCTTCCGTCCCCTACTGGGATGGTATATGAGCTCTCGGATCTCACTGCCTTTTGGGGTGTTTACTTTTTGTCCTGTGATGCCCCCGTGCACATAATATTAAAAATTAATAAATGTGTATATCTTTCTGCTATTAATCTGCCTATTGTCAGCATATTTTATAGACCCAGCTATGGAACCTAGGAGGACAGAGGGGATGTCTTTCTTTCCTTGTATGTCTTTACAGAGATAAACAAGTTAAAATGAAGCCATTAGGGTGGCTCCTAATCCAATATGGCTGGTGAACTATCAAGAAGAGGAAATGTAAACACAAATATATACACAGAGGGAGACCAAGTGAGGACGCAGGGAAAACGCTGTCATCTATATGCCGAGGACAGAGGCCTCGGAAGGAACCAGTCCTGCCAACACCCTGACTTCCAGCCTGCAGAACTGGGAGAGAGTACGCTTCTGTAAAGTAGCTTGGTTTGCAGTGCTTCGTCACAGAAGCTCTGGCAGGTAATGCACCCTCCCTCCCCACACTCCCTGGGTCAAGGTGGTTGGAGGATTGGGAAGCTGAGGACATGACCCTCTCCCCTAAACCCTGGAACTCAGGCTCCCCTACGTTAGGGGAAGGAGGGTGGGGTGACAACCAGGTGAGATGAAAATCACATATGACATGGGACCTTGCAGGTGAATCCACTTAAAAATGACTCGAAATTTTAAAAAGATGATAAAAGTGATTTAGCAAAAACATAGCAGAAAACCATCCCTGGAAGACTCACATTATTACCCTCTATGATTTGAGATTGCAAAATAAACCATAATCATAAGTTATCTTAACACATCAGAGTGGTGAAAACTAATGAGAGGATTCCTTGAGAGCTATGGTGCACTTGTCAGGGCTGTAATGTCAGAAGGGCAGGCTGCGTGAGCACTGAGCGCCGACCTCATCCCAATCCCACGACAGCTCCCGCCCCCCAGGAGAACCCGCTGCATTTCTCGGGTGAGGCTTCTAGTGCATATTGAGATTTGATTTGTTTAGTTTTAGTTTTGTTTTGTTTCCTATACACAATACGCATATATTGGGCAGGCTCCCTCTTCTGATTTGTTCTCGTGGTTAAAATGGTTATGACTCAGCCATTCTGGAAGGGAGAATATGGTGGCCTGGGTGGGGTGGGAGGGCTGACGTCTGTGTTGGAGAGCGCTGACCTCCTTCTTTCCCTTCCTTGGCTTATACCAGTCTTTAGCCTTCTGAATATCTTCCTCCTCAGAGCGCCCCCCCCCGCCCCGCTCTGTTTGTTGTACCTTGACCTCCCTTGATTAGTCTTAGCATGATACTAAAAATATAGTTCAGAGCTATATCCTCTGCTCTCCTTTACAGAGCAAGTTAACTGTTCAAGAACCTGTTGGTTTTTGGTTTTTGTTGTTTTGGTTGTTTTTTCCATCCTCTCTATATAATTAATCAATAGCGTTTGTTCATTCCATTACTAGTTTTTGGAATTCAACTGATTTCTTATCAGATTGGTCAGCGGTTCTTGGTAGGAAGAGTATATATTCTCCACCTTGGATGAGTTGACATACTCCTCCCCCCGTACAGTACTAGGTGTTTGGGATGTCATAAGACATTGCTAATAATGCAGGCTGCAATGTTGTAACTCCCTTGTCTACTCTCCAGTGGAGCCTGCCTGGGTATTTTCCCGAGATGCAGATGAGAGGGCGTTCACAGACACAGTCATGGCTGGGGGGCAGTTTATATTCCCTCAGAGGGAAACTTCACATATGTCTTTCTGTTTGTGTTCCTGAGCAGGGCTCTCTGACCTAACTTTTTTTTTTTTTTATAGGATTTCTGCCAAATTCAACTTGTTGGAAGGAGTGGTTTACTATTCTGAGCATAAATGTTAACAAATTGTGGCGTGAAGCTACACTTTTCATGACATTTGCCAAGAACATGTTTCTCCCATGAAGTCTCTGTCTCCACCCATGAAGGCCTCCGGGGAAAAGTCATTTCATTTCTGGAAACAATTTAGCATCAAACGTGGGGCTGCAACTGGTATCTCTTCGTTCAGCTAGTTATTTTCTTCAAATCCATTATTATTCTCACTTAAGAGCAAAATGAATTCTCAAGTGGTATCTTACCATTTCCAACCAAAAATATTCTGTCCGAGCCAAATTTTAGGTCAATAAATTAAGTTCCCTGTGTTAACAATTAAAAGACAAAAAGCAGAGAGGGAGGTGTGTAATTGGATTAGGTTCAAGGCCTTTTTAAACTAGTCTGTGTTCATACGGCTGAGTTATAATGTACTAGGGAAATATATAAGGTCCAGGGCAATTACTGAATTTTGTTTATAGTGGAAAAGGAAAAATCCTCTTGAGAATAAATGTATTTTAAAAGAATCAGCTATTCTAAGCCTTTTTACTTGGTGTTTCTTATAGAAAAGAGGTTTAGGATACCAGATTCAAGAAAACACAAATTTTACATCATTTTTTTTCCTTGGAAGAATTTCCTAAGATATGCAAGTAGATAACTACACTCCTTCCTCCTCCTCCCCCTTCTTCACTTTTATCTAGTTCCTTATTCTCCCACTAGTCAAGTTTATTCCGCGTCACAGAATAAAATAGGGTACTTAACCTAAGATTTCCTGCTGGCAGTTTGGAATTCGGTTGTTTTCTTTAAAACACATATGTGGAATCTCGAGAACAGTAACTGGGAAATATATTGATAATAGGCAAAACGCAACCTTATTATAATTCCTTAAGCTCAGAATATAGATTCTCACCTCTGTACACAGATTTCTAATGATTTGCTTCCCGTGATCAAGTGTTCTTATCACTCAGTTACAAGTCTTTTGGGACTTGAATCCCGAGTCATGATTTTACAACAGCGTCAGTCCTGGTGCTCCGCTCACGGTTCCCAGATTGTGTATCTCAGCAGACACATCAAGGATGAGAAGCTCATCTCTCTGGGCATAGACGGTTTTTCCCACCTAAATCCTATTTGGAATGTCTATATTCACAGCAAGATGATGTTGCTCTCCATCCCTATTTACTTCCTACACTAGTATCCGCAGCCAAGAAAATCTAAAGGACAGCATTCTTCGAGTTATTTATAAAAACAGCGTAGTGTTCCCTGAAAGCGCCACCCAACCCCCTGCTTATTATTTCGATGCTCTTCTTTTTAAAGCCTTGAAAAAAGGCTAATTTGAGGCTCCTGCTGGAAATGAAACGAGTCTTTGGACTAGCCCCCCCTCCCGCCCATGCCTTTCCTTCGGGCTTCCTGAAGGTGATGTCATCTGGACACATGGAAACTTATTGTTCCAGTGAGACCCTCTGAAGGGTCCTTTGTTGGGATGCCCAGGCCCACGGCTCACAAGCCAAGGAGATTGAGTGGTGATGGCATTCTGCGGTTGGACCCGCTTCCCCGGCAGAGCAGGATCATGCAGAAACCTCTCCAGGGGATGCTGCCACTCAGGAGCCACATGCATGACACCCAGCCACTGTTTTTGTTGTTGTTGTTTGGTTGGTTGGTTCCATTCCCATAAATGTGACATGAACCAACATTATAACAAATACCATTTTTTCCCTCCCTCGACCAGCACCCCCACCCCTTATGCCAGCTTGCCACATGCTGGCTGAGCTCTCTGAATGTTCTAACGCTCAGAGGACAAAGAGAGTCTGTGCAGTACACGTAGCTCAGCTCCCTTCCTCCCCAGACTTACTACACCAGTTGCCCGGTAGGTGCTGTCCTGCCTTGGAGTTACTTCTGCTATTTATGTTTTCTGTGGTGTCTGTTTTTTTTTTTTGAAAGAGGTAACCTGTTTCTTAGAAATTTCACCTTAGGTTGAGAAAGAGCATCCTCTGAGACTTGCCTTTGAGCAGGGGCCACAGGAAAGAGAAGAACCTGTAAATTTTAAGTGTAAGAACGGCAAATGGAAATGTTTTTTCCTTCCCGTGTATTACACGGGTAGTGATAGACCTTGAGGGACAGGCGTTCATGTCCCTCAGTGAGGTTCAAAGAGGCTGAGCGGCCTACAGAGACTGAAGGTTCCCCCACCTAACCCATAGCTCAGAGCACCCAGATGATACAGTGACTAGCAAAATCTGTAGGTGTAAAGGGATTTTCATTGTTTCTCATAATAATTTTGTTTTGCTTTTATTCTCTCAACTGGAAAATTATTCCCGTTGAAAATTTTCAATCATTACGCATAGAAAGATGTTTAGCAAGGACCGTTCAGCACTTGGAAGCTGTGAAAATCTACTTGCACTCTCAAAACATCTGTAACCCCCAGTGGAGTTTGGCTCTCACTCCTCTACCTCCCTTCCAGTAAAAACACAGGAGAATGGCAGTTTCCCATCGATGCTGCTGCGCAAAGCCATAATCTTGGGAAGAAATGAGTAAACACATCACTGAATAGCAGCATGAAAGAAGAGACACAATTGCCTGGTTGTTTCAGTGAAATAACATAGGGAATTAGTTGACTGTGTTCATGTAGATTTGGGTTTATGTACCTCCCACACATACATACACATACATGCACACTGACAAATATCTTTAAGAATGAGATTACTATCTCGGGCGCCTGGGTGGCTCAGTCGGTTAAGCGACTGCCTTCGGCTCAGGTCATGATCCTGGAGTCCCGGGATCGAGTCCCGCATCGGGGTCCCTGCTCAGCAGGGAGTCTGCTTCTCCCTCTGACCCTCCCCCTCTCATGCTCTCTCTCTCTCAAATAAATAAATAAAATCTTTAAAAAAAAAAAAAGGAAATAGATACTATAAAAAAAAAAGAATGAGATTACTATCTCTGTTTTTATAGAGGACAAATGTTAGGCTCAAAGAAGTAAATAGCTTCTCCAAGGTCAAGTAGATTTATACAAATATCTTTTTATGTTCTATTAGGCTAGCCTGATACAGTGTATGTCGACAGGGAGAACAGAGCGAGGACTGAACTCACCTGTTTTATACAACATGAGACTGCTGACAGACCCTGACACAGTGACCATTAAGCTTTCATTCCTTATGATTTACCAATCAGTGAATTAGCTAAAAAAAAAAAAAACCAACGTAATAAAGCCTGTCATATTTAAAATACAGTTTTTCCATTTTAACATAACCATATATTGATTTTACAATTTAAAAATATGTTAAAATATAACTTGTTGTTAGGTAATGAATATTAATTTTACATCTATTACTTAATAAGGTGTTTCTGAAGTGAACCCTAAATGTAGAAAACCCTCACTTTACCATATAGTGAAGTTGAAGCTACTATCTTGCTAACCTTGTACAAAAATGAGTAACAAAAGGATTAAAAGTCATCAATTGCAGGTTGATTGCATATGTTTGATATCCTTTCAATGATCTGTCTGAACAAGAATTAATATTGATGTTTCATCAGATGATTTTGCATGCCATGACCAAAGCCAATTAATGCTTCAGAACTTCAACAAACAATGAAATTGTTTGCAAACACCATTGCAAGAAAAAACTGTCTATGTCTCAGACTCTGTGTATGCCAACAGATTCAATTATTAAAAAGGGGAATGCTTAATGGACATTCAAAATATGCATTATGGTGACATTGGGAATCCATAATGAAGGAAATCTGAGGTACAAGTCACGAAAGGACCGTCCATCATTGGGATTCAGTCTGGGATTGCCTGGGAGCTGGGACCTGTAAGGTATGAAGCACATTCATTTTAAGCCCCCAACAGCTTTTCAGATAATTCCTTTTATCATCTTCTTTCTCTCCTGGACCATTCTCCTGCAACTTGCTTCTTCTGCTCAGGAAAATGATCCAGGGATCTAGTTCAACTTATAGCGGAGACCAAGAGAGGACACATACATTCATTAAGGACTCCCTTTGTAACAGGCATTTTGTATATATTTTCCTATTTAGCAACAAAATAGATCTACAATAATGGGTAATATAATAGTCTCCCCCCTTTACGCATGGGCTAGCCAAGGCTGATGTCCTTTAAGTAAGTACTAGAGAAAGCCTTTGAAACATATTCTGTTTTTTTCTCCAATGGTTAACCTCTTTCCACCACTTCACCCAATTTGACATAAATAATTTAACACAGAATTGTTTAGGACCACATGGAGAGAACAGTATTTAACTAAAGGGAAACCATTGTTCAGAATGAAAGTTCAGTCTTTGGGACAACAATATGTTTTGGGAGAACTTCTTGGACGGTCAGAGATTTCAAAGCTCTTTTCATAAAAATCATTTGGCAACTGTCTCCTTTTATATGCCATCATTCTCAAAATGTATGTGCCCTGGAAACTCCTTTATACTCTTTAAATTTATAAAGGACCTCAAAGAGGTTTTGTTAGTATGAGTTATATCTATCAATATGTACTATATTAGAAATTAAAACAGAATTTTAAAAAGTATATTTATGTAATAATCTATTTAAAAATTACCATAATAAACTCATTACAGGTTAACATAAATCACATTTAATATAACTGTTTTCTAAAATACAAAGGAAATGTGGTGAGATGAGTGGCACTGTGCTATGTTTGCAGATTTCTTGAGTGATAGCAGATAGCTATATTTTCATATCTGCTTCAGCATTCCACCTGTCAAATATGTTGTTTTTGTTGAAGTTTATGAAGAAAATTCTGTCCCTGGAGACATGCAGTTGGAAATGCCAAGAAGTATTTTAATAACTAACCCACGTATTTGTAAATATTCTTTGATAATACACCAAAATTCCACAAGTGGTCATTCCTTAGAGATTAGCTCTGATGTGGAAACCAAAACCATATCAATGAACTTTTCACACTCTTTGACATGAAAACCCACTGGACCTTGATTGTGTGATAGCCTGCATTCTTCATTTATAAAATATATGGCTCACTGAAATAATTTTGTCTGTTAGTCATTCTCCAGGTAAAAGTGGTGTGCCCTGGAAGAGCAGCCTCTGGGCTGGCCACTCAGTTGCACAGGTGCCATTCCTCAAAGCACCTGTTGTATTTGGCACAGCAGGAGTGCTTTATATGCATTTCTGAATTTTCATTCCCAGATAATGAAAAGACATACTCAAGAATGAAGTTTTAACTAACTTAATATTTTGTTCCGATTCATCAGGGGCATTCTTTTTTTTTTTTTTTTATACAACTGGCTTTTTCTTCTTCTGTGAGCATTACCAGTGGAGGATAGAGTGACCACCAATAGAACTTGAAGCACTGTCTTGATTTTTTTCCCCATTGCCTTTGAATTTAGGTGAAACTTTGTAAAAATACTGTGGCAGGTTCTCAATGTCTGTGGGTTTTTTTTTTTTTTATGAAGGAATGAATACAAAATACTTATGTGTGCACCTCATCCAATTATCTCACAGAGTTACTATGGGAATCTCAAGAAACAAATATTTGTAAATGGCAAAAAAAGACACAAATGTAAAATACTTGAAAGTTGTAATGTCTAATCCATTCAAGTTCCTTTCAATAATATTCAGGAAGTATCGGGGATGAAAAGTATCATATTTAATGTCTTCCATTTGCTTTTTTTTTTTTTAAAGATTTATTTATCTATTTATTTGAGAGAGAGAGAGAACACATGAGAGGGGATAGGGTCAGAGGACGAAGCAGACTCCCTGCTGAGCAGGGAGCCCGATGCAGGACTCGATCCAGGGACTCCAGGATCATGACCTGAGCTGAAGGCAGTCGCTCAACCAACTGAGCCACCCAGGCGCCCCTCTTTCATTTGCTTTTATGTGTTCCCTTACCCACCCCTTACTTCTGCTCTTGCCCATATGGGTTGAAGTACTTGTCCTACTTATTCCATGACTTGTTTTGAGGATTGAGTGAATGCAGAGCCACAAAGGCACTCTTGCAACATAACTATGGATCCATTTATTGAAGCAAAGTATTGTATGATCTTAGACAACAGTAATAATGAAGAATAATGTTCAAATTAGGAGGCTGGGGAAAAGGACTCATAAAAGATAAGGAATTTGAACTTTTTGAGACTTAAATGATACTAGCAAAGTCAAAGAGGTGTGTCATGTGGACTGGTGAGTAGCAATGTAGGATCTAGATTTTAGGGGTGGTTATATCTAGGTGGTGTTGGCAAAGGAAGACTTAAATTCACGCAACCTAGATAGATCTAGGAGAACAGTCATGGAGCAGCGATAATATGATCCACAGAATTTTTCACTATATTTCCTATCATGGTAGTGTGGGTAACAGATGAAAGACCTTTGGCAAGAGGCGATAAAGAAAATATATTCCAGGGCACCTGAGTGGCTTAGTTGGTTAAGCGACTGCCTTCGGCTCAGGTCATGATCCCAGGGTCCTGGGATCGAGTCCCACATTGGGCTCCCAGCTCAGCAGGAAGCCTGCTTCTCCCTCTCCCACTCCCCCTTCTTGTGTTCCTGCTCTCGCTGTCTCTGTCTCTGTCAAATAAATAAATAAAATCTTTAAAAAAAAAAAAAAAGAAAATATATTCCATACATGAAAGGATAGAGACATGAGTAAATGAAAAGAAAAATTATTTTAACAATTATTTATTGTGGACCACCAAAAAATAGAAACAGTACGATAATAGCCTTTCTAGATGATATGATAACTGGTACCTTCAGGATGTTTGACTTAGGGGACTGCACTACACACATCTGGGCACAGCTCTGAAGGGGGTTTTGGGTAGGTTAGAAGAAGAAACAGAAGTGGTAATTCCTAGTCACAGACAACAGGCACTCCCAGGAGACAAATGGTCTGGAAATCCTGTCTTACCAGCAAACACCTTCACTTACTCACCAGCAAGTGAGAAGTGCATTCCATCCCTGTTCTAAACCCCTGCAAATAACGGCAACAATAATTTCAAGATGCGAGGCTTCACACTGTGGGATCTTAATCCATGCTTGTTAGCCGGACGTGTTCCCTCACAGGATGGAGAGCGCTCTTGATTAGCATAATACTCCACAGCATGTCTTCAGCTTCAGATCACTGTCAGGTTCAGAATAATCATAGCAGCTATTTTTAAAATGCTGTAATTTTAAAAATAGTCTTGCAATAAGACAGCTGATTGTCCTAATGCCTCTCCCTTTTAGACATTCATCAATATTGCTATTTAGATTACATACATAGTGCATTTATGATTATGCTATTTAAAATGTCTCATATTTGTTGTTTTGTAGGCATTAGGCACTGGGCTGAAGACTTTAAAGCTCTTGTCTTATATGATTCACACAAACCCTAGGAGGTTGCAGATGAGGACATTTGTAAGATAGAGGTTAACCTGTCTGACAGAACACAGAGTAGGTGCTGCAGCTGGAACTATTTTCAGGTCTCTGATTCCAATAACCATGTGTGTCCTTCTAGAGAGGATATTTCTACTATTTATAACAAAGCATGTGTGTAAAATGCAAGTGATGTTATGTCTAAATCTCAAAAACACGGCATACATATTTTTGTATTCTTTTAAATAAAGTTAAATAATTACATTTATTCAATGAGTTAGATTAGTATTGTTCATAATAGAAAGAGACCATATTTAGACAATGGTTGAGGACCTACTATGTGTTGGGCACTGTGGAAGTGACTTTGCCTCTTTCATCTCACTTAATACATGTACAGTAGAAATCTTTGTCAATGTTTTCTGAATAAGAAAATCTACACTCAAGCGCTCACAGCAGACCCAGGATTTCAACACAGAGGCTTTGACACCAAGTCTTTGTCATGTAAATGAACTTAATATAAGCCATTTTAAGAACCGTGTTTATTCCTGGAACCATCTTCATCATCCTTAAAAAGCGAAACCATTAGGGTTGGCTTTACACATTATCAGAAATGAAGTACTCACTTCCTAAACATAAAAGAGTTTATCAATAAGAAAGCCAACTGGGAAGATCCAAAGCCTCTGTAAGATGAGGGCACATAAGACGTAGTAGGGATTCTGTTCTGAATTTGCCCAGTTGGCCTCTCCCAACTTGCTGCAAATGATCCATATTCTTTGTGGGTAAAAGGGAAAGAAGGAGAGATTTAACAGTTAATGATCACTGTGTCTCTGGAATAAGCACTCCTCACAATAACCCCCTGAAGTAGAAAAAACAATTCTGTCCAATTTACAGTGGAAGAAAATTAAACAAATTAAGATAAGAAACTCACTGGGCACCCCATGGATGAGGAAGTCACTCACAATGGTGAATCAGGCCTCAAAATGTACAACTTGATTTTGCTTAAGACAAGCTTTAACATTTTATTTGTCAGAACATAAAAAAGTTGTTGTTAAATATTAAAAATAAGCAAGTGAAATACACTGAGGTTTTCAGAAAGAAAGTAAAGAATGAGAAATAGAAATCTCTCCTCATTGGTTAAAATTATGAGTTGCACTACTATTTATAGAATTTGGCCTCTAGAGCTTTCTGCTGGGTCATCTTCCTCTTCTCTAAAAGGAATGGAGTGGTTGAAGAATTAGAGAAAATGCTGTCATACAAAAGATTCAGCCACAGCTCTAAATTTCCAAGAAAGTTAAAAAAATATATAGATGGTAGCATTGGCAGAGGATTGCCAGGCCTGCTCATAGTGTCATTCATTCTTTTGATGCATTTTCTTATACCATACATCAGTTCTTTATTAACAGTGCCCTGAATTCCAAGTAGATTAGAGAAGTACATTATGTATAGTTTTGCTTCATATACTTAATACATTATTTACACTTCTATTTTCAGACCATAAATTATTTGCATTTTGTTACATTCTTTCATCTACACTAAAAATACTTGGGGACTCAAGTGTACTCTCAGACAACAAGGAGCCTTGTTCACTCTATTCCATTCTGGACATCTGCACAGAAATCTCCTCTTACCTTGTGTTAATTAAGAAACATGTACTGTCTCTCTCAACACTTGGATCTTCAAGACCAGAGATTTTTTTTTTTAAGATTTTATTTATTTGAGAGAGAGAGAGAGAGAATGTGTGAGACAGAGAGCATGAGCGAGCGGGTGAGCGGGTTCAGAAGGAGAGGGAGAAGCAAACTTCCCACTGAGCAGGGAGCCCAATGTGGGACTCTATCCCAGGACCCGGGATCATGACCTGAGCCAAAGGCAGATGCTTAACCAACTGAGACACCCAGGTACCCCAAGACCATGGATTTTTTAAAATCCTCGTGTAGTCCTGTGCTGTCTGCAGTTCACCATAAATTCCACATTGAGGAAGGTGGCTTTAAGGGAGTCACAAGAGAATAGAATTAAATGTTAATAATTTAGGTCCCCATTACTTGCACACTTATTCATTCTGTAGGTGATAGTAAGTACTAGAATCAAGGGACAGAGTTAAAAAGGCAGCAGATCAGATCTTCATCCCCATAGAACCTTATAGCCCATCAATGAAAACAAGTTTCCTAACAGCTAACTACACATTTCCTTGCTTATGATTGTTGTGAGTTTTCTAGGAAGATGAAGTGTCCTTCATGAGTGTATATCAGAGAGCATGGGGAAGTTGTTGAGTATGAATCATAAATGTGACAATTGATGGGGCACCTGGGTGGCTCAGATGGTTAAGCGTCTGCCTTTGGCTCAGGTCATGATCCCGGGGTCCTGGGATCGAGTCCCGCATTGGGCTCCCTGCTCCTCAGGAGCCTGCTTCTCCCTCTGCCTCTCTCTCTCTCTCTCTCTGTCTCTCATGAATGAATAAATAAAATCTTTAAAAAAAAATGTGACAATTGATGTGAGATCTTAAATAAGAGTAGCTGTAAAAACATGGAAGAATGTGAAGGTTGTGTTCTGGATTGGAGAAATAGCCTGCACGAGGGCTGTAAATTCTGTAATTGTACATTGCTTTCAAAGCAAAGAGAAGAAATATAGTTTGGGAGTCTGCTAGGGACTGAATGTTCATCTACCCCTAAATCCATATGTTAAAGCCTAACCCCCAGTGGGATGGTATTTGGAGGTGGGGCTTTTAGGAGGTATGAGGTCATGAGAGTGGGGTCCCAATGAATTGATTAGTGCCCTTATAAAAGAGCCCCAGGGAGCCCCCTCACCTCTTCCTTCATGTGAAGACACCGTGAGGAGATGTGGTCTGTGAACCAGGAAGAAGGTCCTCACCAGACACTGTCTGTTGGTGACTTGGTCTTGGACTTATAGGCTCCAGAATTGTGAGAAATAGATCTCTGTTCTTTATAAGCCCCACAGTCTATGGTCCTTTGTTGTAACAGCTGAAATAGACTAAGACATGGGTCGAAATCACAGAGAGGAAACACCCAGCAGTAGGTTACGCAGCTAGTTATTT
Source organism: Mirounga angustirostris (assembly GCF_029215605.1). Taxonomy (NCBI): domain Eukaryota; kingdom Metazoa; phylum Chordata; class Mammalia; order Carnivora; family Phocidae; genus Mirounga; species Mirounga angustirostris. The sequence continues at coordinate 135,512,203 of NW_026991713.1, forward strand.
ATTTATTTATTTATTTTGTCTTTATCTAGCAAGAAGTGAGTACTCATTGTATTTCCTCAGCTAGAGAGGGACATGGTTTGATTTTTGTTTTTTAAAGCTCACTCTGGTTATAACTGGAGAATGGATTAGTGCGAGGCAAGAGTGAATGTAAGGATGTATGTTAGAAAGCAGTTGAGGGACGCCTGGGTAGCTCAGTCAGTTAAACGTCTGCCTTCAGCTCAGGTCATGATCCTGGGGTCCAGGGATCGAATCCCACATCAGGCTCCTTGCTCAGCAGGAAGCTTACTTCTCCCTCTGCCTCTGCTGCTCCCCCTGCTTGTGCTCTCTCTCTCTCTGTCAAATAAATAAATAAGATCTTAACAAAAAAGAAAGCAGTTGAGGAGGTACAGCTGAGAGAGATGGCTTGAGTGATGGTGGACATATTTGGAAATTACTGATGAGATGATGCTGACAAGCTTGGTGGGCATATATACGGGGTGGGGGTGAGACGTGGGACTTGCAGGGATGACTTCCAGGTATGTGGATTTTTGGATGAGAATTGGGTGAATACGGGTGCCAGTCACTAGAGAAAAACTGGGGAAGATGGTTTACACTTGATACTTGATAAATAATATATAATAATAATATATCTAATTCAAGAGAAGTGTAAGGGAGAGCTAATGAAAGAGCTATGGATGAGTCTGATATGCTTATGAAAATGTATCAGGTGAAATGAGTCCAGAGCAGTGGAATTGAAGTACTTGATATGGTATTTTCAAGAATAATAAACTACAGTTAAGTTTGAGTGTCAACCAAATATGAGAATACTTCATAGATCCATAACTTCATATCAATGAAACGTTTATGCCAATGTTGTTAATAAAAGATAAAAGTGAGCTTAACAAACAATGAATCATGGAACACTTCATCTAAAACTAATGATGTAATGTATGGGGATTAACATAAGAATAAAAAAAATTATTCTTATCATCTCATAGCTTCAGACCCTGGTTAAAGTGGAGAGTGGCAAGGCTGAGGGTTAGACGTGGCAGATTTCAGATGTGCTTAAATAAACCATTTCTCAGCAAAAAAAAAAAAAAAAAAGTGAGCTTAGGGTTGAGTCCAATAATCTAAAAATATTCCTTCTTTATTAAATGAGTCTGAATGGTGATATTAGTTGGTTTTAATCAACATTCATAATACAAATTACTCTTTTTAAATAAAAGAGAATAATGTGTCAATTTCCTAAATTGTTATTTGATGGAGTGGAATTCTGTTATGGGGATTTCCCCCAGAAAGATATGTTAATGTCCTAAGTCCCTGTACCTATGAATGTAACCTTATGTGGAAAGAGAGTCTTAATCAAGTGAAGATAAAGTCATTACGGTGGACATTAATGTAGTATGACCTGTATCCTTATGCAAAGGGGAAATGCCCCATGAAGACAGACACACAGGGAGAATGCCATGTGACTAGGGAGGCAGAGACTGGAGCAACTCTGGAAGGCAAGGTTGACAAGCACCCCTGAAGCTATAAAGTCACAAGGAGGGACCCTCCTCAGTCTCAGAGAAAGCACAGTGTTTAGACTCCAGGACTGTGGGAGAGTAAATTTCTCTTCCTTTAAGCCACGGGTGTGTGGCCATTTGTTTGGCAGCCCTAGGAAACTAATCCAAAACCTATCAATGTTAAAAGGGATTTTGGCTTTATTCTTTATTTCAGAGTACCCAAAAAGGCATCATGAAAGAAAAGAAAAAAGGCATAGCTCAGTAAAGTCTCGAACAAGAAAAAGGAAGGGAAGAGAAGGAAAGACTACATAGCTCCATTCTTGAAACTTGGCAATCAAGTCAGGTTGAACATGTTTGAAGCAACTTGTCATCAGTGAATTTTTCCCTCATCCTCCTCTCTCAAGTTAGGGAGATCCTCAGAAAAAGAAGATATTTTAAGTATGCTGAAAGTCTTAATTTTCCTCCTTTGGAAGTAGCATCTGAAGGCTTCAGAGCACAGAATGATCAAATGAAGATGGAACCATCAATTTAATTCAAATGATTGCCCTTCTAAAGAAAAACAGCACTGATAAGGAAGGGAGTCATATCAATTCAATAAAATTTAACTCAAACATTTTTGAAAGAATGAGTGCCATTTTAACAAGACTGTATTTTTCACTTAGGAAATAGAAAATACACATTTTTTTGGTTTGTTTTAAAGAGTATCTAAACTAAAGCTGGTCTTTGGAAGAATGATATTCTGCTTCTCCTTAAAATGCTCACACTTAAAACTATTAACTAAGCATAATGAGCTGTTTAAATAGCCAACTGTTTCTCCTGAACTAAAGGCTAGTATATGAATGAAAAAGAAAATCATGAGAATTCTGTGTTCTGTCTCTAGAGACATCAGTGTGTTTTATATTAGGTGTTAAATTGTTCCATTTAAAATGAACTAAATATAGCTATTATTAAAAAAGAAATTGGCGTTGGGCATATTTATTATCTAAATTATCCTCTAAACTAAATCACAGTTGTTATTGTGTTTTAGATTTCTAGCTACCTGCATGAAACCATGCCCAGTTTTTCCAGCAGTAAGCTCTTTCTAGGAGGGAAGTGCTGTCTCTTTAACACTTTTCCATTCTAAATCCTCATATATTATTTATTAAGTATCAAGTGTAAAATTTAGCAGGGCAACCTGAACCAAAACGTGCAATTCTTTTACATGAAATAGGCTCCTTTGTAACTTTATCCCTTCTGAGAAAAATTATAGGAAGCAAAAAAACCCCACAAAAGCAAAAAAACCCCCCCCCCCCCAAAACCCTGCTAGAAATGAAGTAGCTGACACATCACATATATTGAAGCTATAAGGTCTTCGAAGTGATGACTTGATTTTTCATCCTCAACAATGGTTTTTGCCAGAATGCTGCTTGACTTGGAAGGGATGGTTAACAGAGCAGACACTCATGTGTAATGGCAGCATGCTACTAATTCATTTAAAAATAAATTCTGATTTGCTAGCAAGAGGAAAGAACACAACAAGAAGACATTTTCCAAGTCATCTTTCTTCTAAAATCATCCATTTTCAATATAAGCCCAAAAGCTCACACGAAGTCTACATAAGTCCCAAAGGGTCTATAAGTATAAAGACTGACATATTATAATAAAAATATAAATGCTTCACCATGAGCCTACAACACTTTCAAATACAGGACTCTGCATTCTCACCTGAACTGATACAATAGATAAGCCAAAGCAAGTAAAAAATTGTTTAATGTGTGTAATTACTCCTCATTTTAATAGGTTGTTCTAATTTGTAGTTAAAAGGAGAGACAGATGAAAATATTTAAAACTGCAACAATTGCATTAAGATGCAACCATTGAAATGCTATCAGTTCTGGACCGCTGGTATCCCTTTCTAAAACACAGACCTTGATTAATAGGACAAATTATGCTAATGATAATGCTGAAAAAGGCTCTATTGACCTTTTAATGACAATGTTGGGTGAGTGAGGCTGCTCTAAGATCAATTCCAGAAGAAGGAAGTCAGCAACATAGTTGTTGGGGAATGTCCTAATATGTAAATACAGTCTGTTTATAAACCACAGGGAAGAGAATCCAAGATGCTGGGCCAGTAAGAACAAATATTTGCTTTAAAAACTCATAAATGGAGGCAATATCATCAAATGATAGGCTTTGGTTAGATGTGGGAAATTAAGAGAATACATTTAATTTTAAATTAGAGGACTAATTCCACTTTGGGCAAAGATAGAGTAACAGGGACCGAAATTAACTTCCTTTGTGAAACTAAAAGACTGAACTGAATATACAAACATTGGACATCAGGAAATAAAACGATCCTTGAAAAGGAGAAAAAAATCAGGTGAGCCCTATGGCTGCCTCAGGTTTCTTCATGGGCGAGCATCCAGGCCAAAGTGCGAGGGAGGAGGACCCAGGCTTAGCGCAGTGATTTCCCTGGGCTAAGGAGACAGTGCTGAGATTCCGGGGGGCCAACATGAGTCTGTGAGGCAGAGTATGGAGGGGGGACAACAGTCCAAAAAGAGAGTCTGTAGACTTGCAGAGGCCCCCTTGAATGTCCAGCTGAGTCATAATGAGCTCACACATGTAGGAAAGTACACAAAGGGAGGAAAGGAAATAGTCCTGAGAGCTATCAGAGGGCCAGGAACGGTCTGTATTCCCACCAGCAAGATTGGAAAACTAATCCATGGGCATCAGATAGAGTTTTCAAAAGGCATTGCCTCCGTACTGGAGCAAAATTACATTAGACTATAGATTGCCTTAACAGTTTAGAGACCTCAATAAGACCTCAAAAGGATCCAACTCTTAAAGTAACTTACCTGCATGCCAGAACAAAGGTTGAGAGTATTATATGAATAACATAATAGCCTGGATCCAATCAAGTAAAATTCACATTGCCTGTCATCCAATAAAGATACTGGACAAACAAAGAAGCAGGAAAATATGACCCATCACGAGGAGAAAAATCCATCAGGAGAAATAGATGCAGAAGTGACACCAATGATAGAACTGGTGGACAAAGACATTATAAAAACATCCAACCATAATTATCTTCCATATGCTCAAGAGGATAGAGGGAAGATTGAGAATGTTAACCAGAGACACCAAAATATAAAAGAGAACCAATTGATCATCTGGAGACTGAAACAATGCATCCAGCATTACTCTGAAACTAAAGACATTATAAAGAAAGAAAACTATTGACCTATATCCCTCATCAACATAAATGCCAGAATTCTTAATTGGATGTTAGAAAATTGAATCCAACATTCAGATCAAGTGGATCTATCCCAAGAATTCAATTTGGTTGAACATTTGAATAAATCCATCCACATAAGTCTCCATATCACAGATTAAAAAGAAAAAAAAAAAACATAAATAGGACCATCTCAATAGATGCAAAATTCAATTTTCATTCCTGATAAAAATTTTCAGCAAACTAGCAATAGGAAGGAAATTCTTCACACTAATAAGGGAATCTGTGAAATGTCTAGAGCTGGTATTATATTTAATAGTGAAAGACTGAATCTCCAAGAACAGGAACAAAGATAGGATTCTTGCTACACCCCACTTCTATTCAACATTGTGCTGGTGGTCCTCATATTAGGCAAGGAAGAAAAAAAAAAAGCAACCAGATTGGAAATAAAGGCATAAAACTGTCTTTCTTTATAGGTAAATTGTGGTTATCTACATAGAAAATCTTATGAAATCTACAATAGATTTGGCAATGATATGACACCAAAGGCACACACACAACAAAAGGATAAATACACAAATTAGACTTCATGAAAAATATCAAGTTTAAACATAAATGGTTGTTGAGTTTTAGGAATTCTCTATATATTCTGGATAGTAATCCCTTGTCAGATATATGATTTGCAAATATTTTCTCCCATCCCATGGGTTGCCTTTTCACTCTTATAGTGTCCTTTGGTGCACAAAAGTTCTTAATTTTCATGAAGTCTAATTTGTGTATTTATTCTTTTGTTGTGTCTACACCTGAAAATAATATTATACTGTATGTTAACTAATGAATTTAAACAAAAACTTAAAAAAAAAAACAAAACCCTCAACAACCCAAAACAACCCAATTCAAAAATCAGCAAGGGACTTCAATTGGCATTTCTCCAATGAAGATATATAAATGGCCAATAAGGACATGAGAAGTTGCTCAACATCACTAACCATTAGGGAAATGCGAATTAAAACCACAGGGCGATACCAGTGCATACCCATTAGGATGGCTACTATCAGAAAACCAGAAAATTGCAAGTGTTGATGAGGATGTGGAAAATTGGAACTCTTGTGCACTGTTGGTGGGACTGTAAAATGGTGCAGCCACTGTGGAAATACTATAATGAGTCCCCAAAAAGTTAAAAATAGAATGACCATATGGTCCAGAAATTCTCCTTCTCCATATATACTCAAAACAACTAAAAGCAGGGTCTTGAGGACATATGTATACCCCATGTTCACAGCAGCATTATTCACAGTAGCTAAAATATGGAAGCAACCCCTTTCCCCGATAGATGGATGGATAAACAAATGTTGTCTATCCATACAATAAATATTATTCAGCATTAAAAGGGAAGGAAATTCTGACTCATGCTTTGACATGAATGAACCTGGAGGACATTGTATTAAATGAAATAAAGCAGTCATTACTACATTTGGGTGCCTGGGTGGCTCAGTTGGTTAAGCATCTGCCTTCAGCTCAGGTAATGAATCTAGGGTCCTGGGATTGAGCCCTGCATCGGGCTCTCTGCTCAGCGGAGAGCCTGCTTCTCTCTCTCTTGCTGCTTGCCGCTCTGCCTGCTTGTTCTCTCTCTCTCAAATAAATAAATAAAATCTTAAGAAAAAAAAGAATGAAGCAGTCACAAAAAGGCAATACTGCTTGAATCCACTTATATGAAGTAATTAGTCAAAATCATAAAGACAGTAAATAATGGTGGATGGCAAGAGGTGTGGGGAGAGAAGAATGGGGAGTCATTGTTTAATGGGTGTAGAGATACAGTTTTATAAGACAAGAAGAGCCATGAAGCTGGAAGGTGGTGATTGTTGCACAATGTATGAATGTACTTGATACTAGTGAACTGTAAACTTAAAGTGGGTAAGATGGTAAACTTTATGTTATGCATATTTTACTGCAATAAAAAATTGGAAAAAAAATTGTAGTTCTGTATACTAGAAATGGATATTCAAAAATACAAATTTAAAAAAAACAATACCACAGTAGAGTAAAAAATATGAAACTTAGAGATAAATCTAATAAAGTATATATAAGTTCTGTACCCTGAAACAATATACTACTGAAACAAATTAAAGAAGATCTAAATAAATGGAGAGATATATCTGTTTCTTCCATTGTTCAGTCAATATATAGGTCTGTTCAGTTTATGGGGATGAGGAATACATATGCCAGCTGAGGAGTGGATTCATTGGATAATTCTAGCTACTCTGAAAAATTAACTCCCAATTTTCGTGGCTTCACATGATTAAATTTTGTTTCTTGCTTACATGACAGACCAGTGTGTGTGTTAGTTAGGTTTCTGCTGATCCAGAGACCTCGGGGCCTCTAGATTCCTTCACTTACCTTCTCTTGACGGGAGGAGCTATGAAAGATTGTGTGAGGGGGATTTTTATATGAAGGAACTTTATATCTTTAACTTCAGTTTTGGAATTCTGCTTCTGAATGTTGGCTTTATGGTTTCATATCCTCTATTTAAAGAGAATAGTAGGGGGACAGTCTTTATTAGCCAGATATTCATAGCCCCAGGTTTCTAGAAATGTACAAAAATTGTTATGAGATGTAATACTGTCTTCCACAGAGTCAGCTTTCACCATACCACTCTGATTTCTCATTTTGTAGAGTTAGGAATTGCATTTGCCTTTATGCCCATCTTCTTGTGCATTAATTTCTCAGAGTAGCTCTTACGCATCACTAAAAAAAAAAAAACTGTAGTGATTTGGGGGAATAGGAAAAATAAAGCAAAATGAGGATTAATATCTATTCAATGAACTAACTCATACATTTATTAAATATTTACTAAACCCCTGTTAGAGGGTAGGCACTATTCTGGACCCTGAGAATGCATCAGGGAACAAGAAAGAAAAAAAAAAAAAATCCTGTTTTAATGGAGCTTACTTTCCAATTGAGAAAGATAGAAATAAATAGAATGAATAAATCACATAGTATTTTAAAAGTTGGAGTTCTATGGTATGAAAAAGCTGTGGAATGGTATAGAGTGGAGAGGAAGAGGTAGGATATTACTGCAAGTATAAATAAGTACAAATAAGATAGTCAGGGAAAGGCCTGCTGAGAAAGTCACATATGATCAAAGACTTGAGGAAGGAAAGTAGTAGTGTTGCAAGCAAAGGTGTAACAGCAAATGGAGGGATATCTAGAATGCCCTATGAATAGCAAAGAGACCAGTACATATAGAGTGGTGTAAGCCATAAAGAGAGTAGTAGGATTTGAGGATAGAGAAGCATGGTAGAGAAACAAACAAACAAACAAACAAAAACAGTGCATGGCCCGTTAGGTGATTGAATGGGCTTTGACTTTGACTTTGAGTCAAGGATCATTGGAGAGACTTGACCAGAGGAGATAAATAATCTGACCTGTTTTTTTTTTTTTTTAAGTCATATTCTAGCTGATGTGTTGAAATAAATTCTGCAGTAGAAGCAAGGAGATAAATAATTCTGGCAAGAGTTGATGTTCACTAAGACCAAGATGGTAGCAGTAGAGGTGATGATGTGTAGTAGATGAATATGGAATTTTGGTGAAGACAGACCCATTAAAATCTGTTAATAAGTTGGGCATGGTGTGTGAGGAAGGAGTTAGGAGTAAGATTCTGTTCAGTGCACTTGTTTATGTTTGGCGTTCCCTTAACTAAGAAAGGATAGAGTATGGGAGAATGGGTTCAAAGGTAACGACCAAGAGCTCATTTCAAAATAAGCTAAGTGTTACAGATTTGGTGGAGATGTTGAGAACACACTTGTATTTGTGATTCCTAGTCAGGAGAAATACTGGTGATATAAATGTGGGGTTTTTCAGCTTCTGGACAGTGTTGAAAGCCATGGAACTGACTGTGATCACCAAACAAGTTAAATATAGATAGAGGAAAGGAGTCCAAGGATTGCACCCTGGAACATTCCAACATTTAGAGATTGGGAAGATGAACCTGAATCAGGAAAGGCAGTTGAAAAACTGGTAGAGGAAAGCCAACAAATCATGGTGTCCTGGATACCAAGCAAGGGAAGGACAAACATGATGAAGATTATTGATGACTTCCTTCCCATGAACAGTTTTGGTCTAGGAGTTTGGGGGAATGCCAGCTTAAAGTCAGGTTTCAGACAGAATTGGAGGGGGAGAAGCATTGGAGATATCCAATATACATGAGTTTTTCTGCAGATAATAGGACAATTTCTGTTGGAGCAAGTGGAGTCTAGACAGGGTTTTTGTTTGTTTCTATTTTAAGGCTGGAGAAATAACAGTAGGGGAACTTCCAAAAGAAATGGAAAAATTGATGCAGAATCAATAATTACTGAAGCAATATTCTTGAATCGATGAAAGAAAGTGGAATCTAGTCCACAAGGGGATTTGGATGAAATCATAAATACATATTCTTTAGTAACAGAAGATTAGACAGATTTGTGGATAACATCCCAGTGGTTGGGTACATGTGCTGGTCAGAACTTCTGGTTCCGCTTTGGTGGCTGTTTGTTTCATTTCATTTCATTTTCTTAAATGAGAAACATGACATTAGTTTACAGTGGGAAACTACTAGATGCTAGATGTTCAGATAGAAAAAGCAGACCGTGGTTGTTTACGAGATTGAGTGTGGAAGGGGCCCTGGAAACAGAATAATGAAAGTACAGCTTTAGGTACACCTGTACCCGCTGTCACATATGTCAGGGGAGACCAGCACGGATGGACGTTTTCTCCACAAGTCTTAAGATACAATGTGGAGTGAGTGGAGAGCAGGAGTCAAGCAGGGGTGGCTTTTGCCAAAGAAGCAGCAAGAGACCTAGAGTCCTATGCAGGGGTGGTTCCGGGACATAAACTGAGGAAGGGAGAGTGGGAAGGGGGAGGGCAAGGAGGGGCACGAGTAGGGAGGGAAGGACAACTAGAAAGCAGTATGGCAGAGGGAGTGGAGTCTCTGGGGGACTGAAGGGTTACTGTTGCTTTGGAGACCCCAGAGCTGAGGGAGCCAAGAAGGAAGCAGCAGTCAAAGAGGGGCTGCAAAGACCACCAGTAACTGGGGCTGCGAGAGGAGATAGCAGGTAAATGGTGGAGCAGGCTGAGCGAAGATCTGGAAGGACAGAAGCTGTCAAGTGAGAAGCTGAGTTGTGTGAGGATGACTTCTGTGTGTATGGAGATCACTAATAAGTAGGACTAGAGCAGTACTGAAGAGAGCGATAGGGAGCCAGAACCCGAAAATACAGAGATTTGAGGAGGAGTGATCCACAAGCTGCTGGTGGTTGGAGGTAGGTGATGGTGGCATGTAGGAGTGTGTTTGCGCATGTGTGCAGGTGCGTGTGCAGGTGCGTGTGTCTGCACAGGTGTGCCTGTGTGTGCGTGCATGTGCATGGATGTGTGTGTTAGCACCTCCCCCTTTCCTCAGACACGCACATGCACACAAACATACATGCTCGCACATGTATGTGTATACGTGTGTATGCATGTGCGTGTCTGAGGAGATCGGGAGGTGCCGGGTGTGAATCAGAGACTATTACAGACAGAAGAAGGTGTCCTTATGAATTCACATTCTTGTATGATTGAAAGGTCAATATACAAATAAACAGATGTTAAGAAAAAACTATTTTAATTTATATATCAATAATCTTTTACCTCATGGGTTTAAGACATGAAGTCAATATGTAATCTGGGGAAATAATTGATGGGAAACTGAAGTTGAAATCCTACACAGGCAGCCTGGTCTTTGGCATAATAATTTATGGGGGGGTTAGGATATACTTTATTAATTTGTGACAAAAAAGCCATACCTACATCTAGTTTCAGTCATCTAGTTTCAGTGTACTAAACAACTGGGTTCCCAGTTGTTACATTTGGAAGAAAATTTCTCATCTGCAATAATTGACTAGAACCCAACCCCCACCCATAAAAACAAGTATTATAAAATTGAGAGCCAAGTATGTGCTCAGCTAGCATGTTAGATGACTCCAGAGAAAATATTAGAGGTGGCATTTTTGTTGGGAAACACATGTTTGAAAATAAATTTACTCATATTTTCACTCCTGATTGGAATGTCCTAAGTGCCCTGAGAGCAAATCTCCCCATAAGATGTGGCTGAGGTCCCAGCTTCCCTGAGAAGTCTCCCTCCTGGCTGCCCCACTCTGCTCTCCATATAAATGCCTACCATGTATTGGGCTCTTTGTCCTTGGTTTTTGGGGTTTTTTTTGTTTTGTTTTATGGAACTTGATCATAGCTCATATTACTATAGAAACCATTACTTAAAGCTAATATCAATATTGACTGGGAAATTACTGCATGCCAAGCCTTGCTTTAAATGCTTTACATTATTTTATTTAATTCTTAATTCTCATAATAACCTTGCTATTTTTCTTATTATTACCATCATTTCTAATTTACCGAAGAGACAGTCTTTTTTAAAAAAATTGATTTAATCGAGATTGTTCATGAGTAGGATGGTTATGTAGGTAGTCACTAAAAGGTGAGCTGATGTGAGGGACACTCAGGGTGGAGGGTCCTTCCAGGCTTGGTAATGCTCTGTCCCCTGGCCTGGCCACACAGCGTTTTGCTTTACAGTTGCTACTGTGTCCACATTGTGCATCTTCCGTGGCATTATATTTCACAAACAAAAAGTTGTAACAGGAATACAAGCTCATGAAGTATATGGTGCAATGCTAAACAGTCATTCAATACCGGGTTGATTCAATTAAAGACAAATGGATGATATCAGTGATTAATTGCAAAGGTGAAGTTGATTTTGAAATAAAAGCTAGAGTTTTAAAATCTTAGATTGGAAGGGGACTTTTCCAATTCTAGCTAAATTCTCTACCTAGTCATGGGTCCCCCGTACCATGTCTTCCATGTCTAGAAATCATACAACTTAGAGGTGAAAATGACAAACTAATTTGGTTAAGTCAAGCTTGAGTTCAGATCAGAGCTAATATTTAGTAGATATTCTTCTTAATGTTAAATTAACTCATTTCCTATTATTTCTTCACACTGATAGAAATTCTTCTTAAGGTACAGGGGAAAAAAAAGCTGTTAAAAAATAAATGAAATGATGAGCACTGGGTGTTATAGGCAACTAGTGCGTCATTGAACATTATATCAAAAACTAATGATGTACTATATGTTGGCTCATTGAATATAAAATAAATAAATAAAATGAAATTCTACCTATATAATACTTATTCCCCTGCCTCAAATTTGGGCAAGAGGAGAGTTTAGAGTATGTAATGTTGTACTGAAAAACAAAAAAATCAGATTATAGTCCCATACTTTTCATAGAAACCAATGGGAAATACATATATTGGCCTAACACTGTACTATAGGCTGAGTATTTGTGTGTCCGCCCCACCCTGCCCAGACTCCTATGTTGAAAGCTAATTCTTGATGTGATGGTATTCGGAGATGAGCCTTTGGGAGGTTATCAGGTTATGAGTGTGGGGCCTTCATGAACAGGATTAGGGCCCTTATGAAGAGACATAAAGCGATGATTCCCTCTCTCTCTCTCCTCTTTGTGAGGATACAGCAAGAAGGTCTGCACACCAGAAAGAAAGCTCTCACCAGGAACCCGGTGTGCTGGCACTTTGATCTGGGACTTCCCATCCTCCTAAACTGTGAGAAATAAATGTTTGTTGTTTAATCCACCAGTCTGGTATTTTGTTATAGCAGCTTGAGCTGACTGAGACAATGAATGGCACAATGTTAAAATGAATACACAGCTGACGTCGAGGCTGAAGGTGATTCTTCATCAGAATGACTCTCTGGTACACAAGTATAAATCTGAACCTGCACAATCCCGAAATAATTACCACAGCAATTTTATTATAATTTTGGGCCCAAATTTTCAAAGTTGGACTTTTTATTCAAGAATGGTAATATCCCATCGCCATCAGCTGCAGCTTTGCTCCTGATGACATGCTTTTCATATTTGCAACACCAAATAGAGGCTCCGTTCCAAATGGCACGTTTGTTGATATTAGGAGCCTTTTGGTGCACAGCTGAATATAATTCAGGGAAGAGATTTTCAGAAGCCTTTTTTTCTAGAACAAAATTTGTGCTAAGAATTTACTGTTTGGACAACTATAAAACGTGCTTTATCTCTAGCTACTGAAAATGATTCAGTGTTCATAGCAATAATTTGAAATTTATTTTATCAATTTTAAGGAGTTCTTATTGTAATGATTGAAATACAATATTAAGAAGATTAACTGGAAGAAAAAATATAATCCTCTTTTTTCCATCATTTTGTTCTTTTCTTTACAATTTTTATAAGATACACTTGTGTGCTATTCTTGCTATGTCTTTACCATGTTCCTTTTATCATGTATGGAATAAATTTTGGAATTTTTCCTTATTGAGAAAATTTAATGTGGCACAGTTGTTAATGTTTTTTTTTAAAGATTTTATTTATTTATTTGAGAGAGAGAGAATGAGAGAGAGCACATGAGAGGGGGGAGGGTCAGAGGGAGAAGCAGACTCCCTGCTGAGCAGGGAGCCCAATGTGGGGCTCGATCCCGGGACTCCAGGATCATGACCTGAGCCGAAGGCAGTCGCTTAACCAACTGAGCCACCCAGGCACCCTGTTAATGTTTTTTTAATTCATCCTCATAAAATGTGAAACATTCTCTAAAGGGTATTTTTCCTATCTTTTCCTTTCTTTTTCCCTTTTCTTTTTTTTTTTTTTATTGAGAGATTCATGTCTAAATTACCCAAATTCAGTATAGCTCTTAAAAGATACTTTACTTTCCACTACAAACGTCAATACACTAGATATTTCTAAAGAGAATTATAATTTAACCAAATCTCTATTAACCTACTTTGTATTATTATTTTAATTTAAGTATTTGGTTTAAATATTGTGACTCAGAAAGTTACAATGGTCTTAGTAAGGGAACATTCCAAATGATTGCCCCTTAATACGACATTACTTTAATCTAGTTCTCTACTCAACTATTCAAAAGTTCTTAACATCATACCTATATATACAATTAATAATTTTCACAAGCGTTATTACAGATATGTGTTTTAAGGTAGCAATAATAAACATATATTATACTTTAAATTCTCAATGCATTTTTGGACATAAAGCACACAGATTTCTCCCTCGAGGTTACAAGTTCATTTGACAGTCAATATTCAAATACTAACAATAAATCAGAATGGCATTCCTTGTCCAAACAACGGATGTGTTACCCTGTTTAGGTAGGATGGAAACCTAGAAGCTCACAGACATTACTCAAGCTCAGAGACACCAGAAATGATGAAGGAGGCACTCACTTTTTGGCCTCCTGAACAGTCAACGAACAGCAGCTGATCTTGTCAGAGCATTGAGACCGACACTAAACTTTGATGTCTCTTTACTTCTACATATTTTAAAATATATATGGCTCAATGAGAAAAAATACTTCTCAAAACTTATATACTCTGTAGGCTTTGCTTTTAACCAACAAAACAAAATAACAAAAACTTCACATTGAAAAAATAATACAGTACTGAACATGCCTGTGCCTGCTTTCAAAATGCTACCAAGATGGAAGTGCCTGGCAACCTAAATAGAAAAAATGATTTTTATGAAGATTTTACTTGTGATGATCACTTCTAATAATTTTTTTATAGACTCAATACTTATAAATCCATCATAGTGAGAGGCACTGTAGTTAGTCTGGAGAATATAACAACCATCAAAACCGAAGCCCTTTCTTCAGGGGAATTTCAAAATGGCAAAGAAATGAAACCCGCTTTTTGATGTTTTCAGAGAATAAGCCATAATCTCAGCATTACATTGTTCTATAAGCGTACTCACATACACACAAAAATAAGAATTGCTTTCTGGATTTTTGGAAAAAAAAATGAGAATAAAGCTTTTTTTTTTTTTAAAGATTTTGTTTATTTATTTGAGAGAGAGACTGAGAGATAGAGAGCATGAGAGGGGGGAGGGTCGGGAGGGTCAGAGGGAGAAGCAGACTCCCCACCGAGCAGGGAGCCCGATGCGGGACTCGATCCAGGGACTCCAGGATCGTGACCTGAGCCGAAGGCAGTCGCTTAACCGACTGAGCCACCCAGGCGCCGGAGAATAAAGCTTTTTGTTGGCAGCCATAGGTAAAACAATTTTCCATAAAAATAAAACAGATTTTTAACACTCGATTTACATACAGTCCATTGTGTAAAACGACTCAAAATTGGAGATCCCATTCCATGGTTCTATGAAAGCAAAGTAACATAACGGAGAGAGAAAGGGATGGAGAAGACATACAAGCAGAGGCTGCATTCTCTAATCTACCGTCAGATTCCTTGATTTCTGTTTTGTTCTTTTCTATTTTACCTGATTTGAGTATATGTAAAATCCCCATATAAAGATAAGCTCTGAAAAGACAATTATCATATGGTTCCACTTATTTGTGGAACATAAGGAATAGCATGGAGGACATTAGGAGAAGGAAGGGAAAAATGAAGGGGGGGAAATCGGAGGGGGAGACGAACCATGAGAGACTATGGACTTCAGGAAACAAACTGAGGGTTCTAGAGAGGAGGGGGTTGGGGGCGATGGGTGAGCCCACTGATGGATATTAAGGAGGGCACATACTGCATGGAGCAATGGGTGTTATACGCAAACGATGAATCATGGAACATTACATCAAAAACTAATGATGTACTGTATAGTGACTAACATAACATAATAAAAATTATATAAAAATAAAAAAATAGATGAATGAATAAAACTCATTTCTATAAAGTGAAACCCTGAAGAAAAAAGATAAGCTCTAAACCCATTAGGTAGAATGGATGTGCGCACGCACAAAATTATGAATGAGTGACAGAGACAGAGATAAAGAGACAGACACTCAGTAATCTTAACTATATTTCAAGAAGTGTTTCTCTTTTTAAAACTGATTGTTTCATGTATTAACTTCATATAGAAAAAAATACATTCATTTCCACATGTATTAGTTTCCTAAGGCTGCTATAAAAATTACTATGAACTGGGTGTCTTAAAACAACAGAAATGCATTCTCTCACATCTTTGGAGGCCAGAGGTCTGAAGTCAAAGTTCATCAGGCTTCGTTCCCTCTTGGGGGTTCAGAGGAAGTATCTGTTCCTTACCTCTCTCCTGGCTTCTGGTGGTGGCCAGCAATCCTTGGGATTCCTTGGCTTGTAGATGCATCCCTGTTGTCTATGCCTCTGTCTTCAGATGGCCTTCTCCTTGTGTCCACGTCTCTTCACATCTTATAAGGATATCATCCTACTCCAGTATGACTTCATCATCTTAACTTGATTATCTTCAAAGGCCCTGTTTCTAAGTAAGGGCACATTTACAGGTGCTGGGGGTCAGAATTTCAGCATATCTTTTGGGAAACACAATTTGTCTTAGTCCCTTCAGGCTGCTACAACAAAATACCATAGACATCCAGTCTGGCTTATAAGCAATGGAAATATATTTCTCACAGTTCTAGAGGCTGGAAGCCTGTGATCAGGGGACCAGCAGATCTGGTATCTAGTAAGGACGCACTTCCTGGTTCATAGACAGCATCTTCTCACCGTGTCCTTGCATGGTGGAAGGGGCAAGGGAGCTCTCTGGGATTCCTTCTATAAGGATGCTAATCCATTCATGAGGGTCCCCTCTCATGACCTAGTGGCCTCTCAAAGGCCCTGCCTCCTAATATTATCACACTGGGGTTAGATTTCAACATGTGAATTTGGGGTGGGGGGGACACAGATATTTAGACTATAGCACAGTTCAGCCCATTCATTACAACTCAGTCAAGTCACATATTATTGTATGTGTATTACTGGATGAAGCATCCACTGCAACTAAGATAATTAAGACCAGAGCATAGCAGGCAAACCACCTAAGATCAAAGGCAACTCCTGGTCAGTCATGAAGCTGGACATAGCAAGCATTCTGCAAGAATACACTATCTAAAACATATGCAGTATTGAAAGATTTCACCCATTCAGAGGCATAGCCATACTTTACATAGCAAGTGGACAAAACAAAAGTCACCTTGTTTTGTTTTTATGTTTCCACTCCAGAATTGATAAGATTAGTTCTTTGTCTGGGTACTGCTGATGAGATCATGATAAATAGCTTGAAGTATTTCAATAACCTGTCATAATCTAAAGGTTTATGCATAGAGAATTATAAATGAATCATTTGTGCTACCACTTACCGTGTGAAAATAATGATATTGAAGAATCAATTTCTCTTTGTTCGAGGACATAGTGAGGCATGGAGCACCTTTCATCAGATAAATTAATCGTTGAACTCATTCAGAGTCAAGCTGTGGAGCAGCTTGGAAACCTTTTGTTCAAGGGAGGCATTAAATGTCAAAGGAAAATGGTTTCAGTTAACCAATTGTTCTTTAGATGTATCTCCAGTGAAAGCAGTTTATTTTTCCTTTTAGTCTCTCCATATTTTCTTGCCAAATCCTGTGAAGACAACCATCCCAAACACTTTGAAAGATACAGTCACATTTTCAAAATGTTTTCAAAATATTAGTGTAGTAGTCTTCTTTCAGAAAAACATGATCTTCTAGGAAATTAATGTCTTTTGGGACAAGAATAGCTTATTGTACTTTCAAAGGTTAACCATAATTTTTGTTAGTATTTCAGCTTCCGCTGCTAACTACAGACATCCCCCCTGACCTGCGGGGATATGTTCCGAGCCCCCCAGGGGATGCCTGAAACCAGGGATAGTTCCAAATTCTGTGTGTACCATGTCTTTTTCTATGCATATCTACCTATGATAAAGTTTAATTTATAAATTACATTAGGAGACTAACAATAGTATCCAATAATGAAGTAGAACAGTTATAACAATATACTGTGATAAAAGTTATGTGAATGTAGTCTCTCTTTCAAAATATCCTCTTGCACTGTCCTCGTCCTTCTTCTGGTGATGATGGGAGATGATAAAATGCCCACGTGATGAGATGCAGTGAGGGGTGTGACGGGGCACTGGGACGGAGGGGTAAGGCTGTTGTCAAGGAACATCTGCTCTGGAGTGTGGTTAAGTGTGGGTCACTGAAGCCATGGAAATCAAAACTGCAGATAAGCAGGGGCAACTGTGTAGTCTCAGACCCAATTCCTGAGAAGAGAATTTTTGTACCTTACAAGTTATAGGTTACAGACCAGCCTATAACTTGCTGGCTTGGATCAGGTGCTCACCCTTAACCCCCAAACCATATGTAAACGGCTATGTGTAGCAAATATGGCCGCCTTTGAGCTTCATTTTCAGAGGAACCAGGCAAGTACCTTGATGAACACATTTAGGACAGTTAGAGTCGACGTTCTTGTGTGTCTTAGAAGTATGTTTTTAAAGATTTATTCAATATTTAGATCTCTGGGGTGGAATATAGAGTCCTGCTTTTTGTATTCCTGCAAAGGATACATAGCAATGCTCCAGAAATGCTAGACGTTTGTCATCAACGTATGGTGGTCAGGGCATGGAGTGTAGTCAAAGAGGGGCTGTAAAAATATGTTTGACATGGCATGTGTGATGAAACTCAGTAATAGGATCATCTCAGCCTTTTCCCCATGTTAGACTCTGATAAGAAAGAACATTTTTTTTTTTTTTATCGGTTAACCTAGGAGGAAAAAAGTAGGAAAAGGAAAAAAAGCATTTGGAAGGGCAATGATTACATTGCACCTATTAAATATGAGCGCATTGTGCATTCTATCACTGTGGAATACCTTGCTCTCACTGTAGAATACCTTGCTCTCACTGGAAAGCACTTCAGCTTTGTGGAGCAGGACTAGGATGGTATAAGGAGACTCTGGTGCTGGTGGGGAAAGGAGGGAGTGATCATTTTAGTTCTGTTAGCCATGGAAGAAAAACAGAGGCCCCCCAGTCCTCCTCTCTCACAGTTTCACAGAAAGAAAGTTTCCCATAAGCACAGCTTAAATTTGAAACAAGAGATATTTAAGAACTGTGATCTGATCATGCCACGGGATAAGGAGGGAACAAGGCACGCAGTGGGGAGTGGGGACAGGGATTCAGACCTCCCAGGAGAAGTGCACAAGGAGAGCCAGGGAGCCCCCTGTGGCCACTGTCCACGGAGAGATGGAAAGTGCTTGACAGGAGGAGCCCAGGTCAGAGGGAATGATTACAGAGGGACATCGCCTTGGGATCCTGAGTGTCTCCTAGTGATGAAGCAAACCTGGGGCCTGAGAGGCAAAACCTCACTGAAAACCAAGGAAGGGCAGAGTGGGCTGGCCGGAGGTAGCCCTGAGGCTATACATGGTCCTCAAGCTGCTGGGCAGGGTGGTCCTGATGGAGATTCTGATTTCCTTCTTTCTTTCTGCTCTTACTGTTCCCACCACCTCTTTGAACTTGCTGGTTGACTTTGGTGGTGACTTTGCTGGTTGTCAGTGTTTAGAATCATCTGTGCCAACTGTTACATTGAGTATTGGGGTGGGCAGGAGAAAATCCCATCCTGTGTTTATAATTAAAGGCCTCTCCGTGGCATAAATAAAACCAGAATCTTCTCTTATTATGAAGGCATTTTTGTTTGTTTTTTACTCTTTCCAATTCTAAAAAAGATAGAGTTCATTTACAAGTTAAAATGCAATGCAAAGTAGTTAAACCTAAAATTTGGAGATTTTAAAGAGTGAAGGAATCATCCAAAAACAGCTAAAGGGTAAGATTCCTACCTGTGATAAGAGAATATTAAACACTACAATTGTCCTCCCATTTCATTTAAAGATTTTTGATAGCTGAGAAAATAAAAAGAATATGCCCCATTGCACCAGTCTTTTCTAAGGAGAGAAAACATCGTAATCATTTGCAGAGATGTCTACCCTCTTTTGGAATTAAACTTAAGCAGAAAATTGTTACATAGACTTAAGAACATTATCACAGCATCAGCATGGGCTAAAAATCAAAGGTGACATGGGGGTCGGTGTCCACAGCTCTGCTTGGCACTCCGCAGAAGCCCACACTTCCCTCAGGCCACATTTACAGAAGAAACCACGTAATAACTAGGTGAACCTCAGCATCCCAAAGCGCTCCTTTTCTCTGTAGTCATAAACAAAGCACCCATGAGACAATGCTGTTTATTCACAGGTATTTAAAATAAAGGTGTCACAATAAATTCGTGGTAATGATTCAACATAGGGAGAACTGAGTTTATATTTGTATCGTGTAGACCCAGAGACATTTGAATACTTCTCTCCCTGTGTGGGGCGGCACCTCCAGAACCAGATCATCACAGAAAGATGGAGTCTTCTGGGGTGCTTGGGTGGCTCAGTTGGGTGGGGGTCTGCCTTCAGCTCAGGTCATGATCTCAGGGTCCTGGGATCGAGTCCCGCATCAGGGTCCCTGCTCACCGAGGAGTCTGCCTCTCCCTCTCCCTTTGCCCCTTCCCCTGCTTGTGCTCTTTCTCTCGCAAATAAATAAAATCTTTAAAATAAAATAAAATAAAATAAAATAAAAAAGATGGAGTCTTCTGGAGAATTATGAGTACCTCCTACAACCTCACTTTATCATGTGAGTGAAAGGTAATTGTTCTGTGTTGAGCTGCTCCCACCAAAGCATTGAGAATGGTTTAGATGTCCAGTGTTTGTAAAAAATTCTTACATACCACTAGGAAGTGGGTTTGGGGAGAAGAAAATGTAGAAAGTGGATTATGAACGGTGAAGTCTGAAAACTTTGTGGTTTTCGGTGAACCTAACCCTGATTAGACGGAGAAAATGGTAGAACAAAAAGTATTATCTGGATTTTCAGGAAATTTATGTTTATTCTGAAGCTGTAATTTGAGTAGTCCAGCATACTGTTTCCTGTGGGGCATTTCCACATGCTTCCCCCAAACCAGAGCTGAGAGGCTCAAGGTCTATGAGGATGCATCAGCAGTTGTGGGCGGACTTCCTAGTTCCTGCATCTTAATTTGGAGACGCTTTTCTTCTGGACAGTCTTATCCTGGTTAATATATTTCTTGGTGAACATCGGCTGTGTTGTCTAGTACTAGAAAATACAAGCAGCCCCGGGGTGCCCCCGATCATCGGCCCAGTGCTGGCTGGGCCTCAGTGCCGGAATCGCTGACCAGCCAAAGGAAGCGGGAGCGGCCATGTCAGCGCCTGTTGGGTATGGGCCCCTAACAGAATACAGTAATTACAAACCACTTATTCCCTCGGTGCGGTGGGGGTCAAGGGCAGAGTTCTTGCAAGCTATTTATATTGCTGCAGGAATTCTCTGTTCTCAACATTACCAAGGTTTATATAAATGGTCATTAGGAAAAATTGACTACACTGAATAAAAGTACATTCTGTACTTGGAAGTGTTTTGCACATATTCCAAAAGGGTTGAGAGGAAGGAGGAGGGAGGGCGGTGGGGGGGGGGGAGATTCTCACATTTTTGGAAAAATGTCGCATACATAAGGCTTTCATTAATGTTAAAAAAATCCCGACTGTAATTAATATTTCAAAGTTGTGCACATCTACACGGAGGCCCTCAGACCCAAACATGAGAATGTGAAAATAATAAATTTCACAGGAAGACACTCCCCCATCCGGGTTTTAAAGAAAGGATTCTTCCCACCACATTCATGCTCATGATGGCCTTACGTTTTTTTTTTTTGTTTATGATCTTGTGTGCAGTTTTAACAATATTTAAATCAGAACACAGTAAATATCCATTTCACAGTCCAGGGCCACAATGTAAGGTTAATATGCTGATGGCTTCAGTCCAACTTGGCAGCATCACATGATCTACCCCTAATATCTTATCTGCCCTTCTCACTCCTCAGAAGTACCGTCCTGGTACATGTCCCAACAGTACTTGTATTCTTATTGGGAGCTCTGGTGATAATCTTTGTTTTTTGTTTGTTTGTTTGTGTTTTTGGTAATTACACCTCCTTGAGTAGCATTTTAAAGAAGTCTTATTCTTTATACTAAATTCTACACGTAACTTGAAATATTTGGTGTTTCCATGAGCCTTAATGATTTTAATAATGTTAATGTACGGGGCGCCTGGGTGGCTCAGTTGGTTAAGCGACTGCCTTCGGCTCAGGTCATGATCCTGGAGTCCCTGGATCGAGTCCCTGGATCGAGTCCCGCATCGGGCTTCCTGCTCGGCAGGGAGTCTGCTTCTCTCTCTGACCCTCCCCTCTCTCATGTGCTCTCTCTCATTCTCTCTCTCTCAAATAAATAAATAAAATCTTTAAAAAAAAATAATGTTAATGTACTACCTAGTAATTACTTACTTCCTTTAGAAAGTAATGACAAAATAAATATACCCTGGGAAACTAAAAGACATTGAAAAGAATCATTGTGATTAATATTGAAATACTACTTTTAATTACTGCAAGAGTATTATGCAGTGTCAGGGCACATGGGTCCATGGATCAGAAGGGCCCCGAGCTTGGGGCCTAAGGCTGTGTCTCCTGCTTCAAAGTCCTACTGATTGTACCTTTGAGGGGGTCCCTCTCACGGTACCCTCCTGCATGCCCTGTATGTCCCCCCCACCTGCGCCCCTGCCCAGTGCCCCCAGTATGCAGCCCCGGTAGGGTGGGGGTCCTGGTGCCAAGGGGATCCTTCCAGAGGGGTGTGTGTGTTGAGCTGTTTGGGCAGGACATGGGGACAGGAGCATCTAAGCGAATCACTTGGTCTCTGAGCCTCAGCCAGCTCAGGAGATGATGGAGTAACACCAGCCTCCTGGTGCTGTTGGGAAAATTAGAGGGGACGAAGATAAGTTCTTCAGCACCAGGCCTGACCAGGAGCAACTGCTCCCATACCCACCTGCGGCCTCTGCAGTCTCGGTAGACCTGGCCACCTCCTCTTACCTGTTCAGTTCACTCTGTCCAGGCAACAGTTTGGGGGAAAACTAATGGACATCTCTAACTTACAAGAATAACTAAAATAGTAATTTCATTACTGAGCTGTAGAAGTATTTCCTGCTTGATGACAATAAATCGAAATAGGAGGCAATGAATTCATTCACTCATTAAACATTTTTTGGGTGACTGCTATGTGCTAGGTACCATGCTAAGCTCTGACAGTCCCAAAATAATTCAGACTTCATGTCTGGCCTACAGGAATTTATGGTCTAGCCAAGGGGACAAAGCTGCAGGAGGACTCTGGGGAGGGCCCACCCTGGCACGCAGTTGGGACTGAATATGCAGAGTAAACCGGTGGCCTGGACCCAGACTCAGCTTCTCTGAAGCTGAATCACGTCCTGTGAATGCCCAACAGCAGGACCGGATATTGTGCAACAGCCTGGCTTTGACTCCTGAGATCTGTCCTCTGAAGCCCAAATATCCCATTTTGTGTTTGGAGAAAGAAGGGCTGTGGTCAAATGGAAAGGGTCCTTTCACTAACACTGAGATATTAGGTGCTGTGGGGGGAGGAAAAATAATCCCCCTCTACTCTTTGGAGTTCTTGACCGAGACTCTTATAATGAAAGACAGATGGGGGTTCCTGGGTGGCTCAGTCGTTAATCGTCTGCCTTCGGCTCAGGTCATGATCCTGGGGTCCTGGGATTGAGCCCTGCATCGGGCTCCCTGCTCAGCGTGAAGCCTGCTTCTCCCTCTCCCACTCCCCCTGCTTGTGTTCCCCTCTCGCTATCTCTCTCTCTGTCAAATAAATAAATAAAATCTTTTAAAAAAAATGAAAGACAGATGAACAAGAAAAAAAAATTAATATGGACATGCCACATGCACATGGGAGATACTGAGGACGATGAACAACGCTCTGGGTGCCTTAAGTTCAGGCCCACATACCATCCTAGTAGAGATGGCAAGGGGTGGAGGCATCTCAGGGGAGTGAACTGTTTAGGGGAGATGGCTGGGCCCTTAGGAGGACAGATGCAAAGGTGAGGGTTTGTGATAGTCTTTCTGGGTGGGGGTCAACTTCATGTCTCCTCTCCTGAGACAAGAGTCAGTCTTACTGGTTGGTGAAGCTCCTGGGAAGGGGACTGAGGACATTGAGGTCCTTTTGGAGAATCTGTCTTCATTCAGTGGGAGGAATGCAGAAAAAGTACCCCAGTATCTCTTTCAAAGCCTTCAGCTCAGAATAACCAGTATGCCATAGCCGCACATCTTGAGGTGGCAGATCCTGCTGCCATTCAGACTAAAGCAACAGAGAAGCAGGCCTCTAAAACGGAGAGTGGCCAAAGGGAGCCAGTGTTGTCTGTTCTTTCTCACGCTGCTCACCTGGTCCCCTCTCTGTGGGACAGTGTGTGGAGAGCGGCTGTGCTCCTCGGGTCCCAGGAGCCCTCAGCCAGACACAGGTATCAAAGTGCTTCCTGCCCAGGAGTAACACCTGCTGCACCCCAAAAGCCATGGGCATGCCAGGGTTATCTCCTAAGGGTGGCGGACATCCATTCCTCAGAGCCGAGCTGCAGTTGGAATCTGGGAAAGTGAGGAAGATGGTATGATGTTCAGTGCCAATGATTCTAAGCAGGGTAACTCGGGTATAAAATTTGCATTTCAATAAGAACACTCAGCTCACAGAAGATGCAATAAATCTGAAGAGGGCAAAATTTGTGACAGGAAGAGTCAGCCTGAGGCTGCTGGGGCAATCCCAGTACTATGTGATGAGAAGCTGAGCTCAGGCAACAACGTAGGAGGGAGGAAGAAGGTTTCAGGAATGCAGAGTCAGAGCTGAGGGAAATGTAAATGTGATTGGGAAGGAGGTGCTGAGGAACAAGCAGGAACTGAGGGTAACCATGGTATGTCTGGCCTGGGGGCTCCGTGGCTTCCTCTGTGAGGGCAGGAGGAAGGCAGGGAGGAAGCCAATGGGAGTGACGGCAGGGTGGCTCGCTTGCAACAGGACCACCTCTGGTGTGGATGCACAGCTCTGGAGTTCAAGGAAGAGATGTGGGCTTTGGGAAGGGATCAGTCAGCAGGATTGGAAGAGAAGAAGAGTCAGAGATGAATCCCCAGGGAGACTGAAGTTACGGGGAGGAAAGAAAAGAAGGCTTTCAAAGGAGAAAGAAAGAGAAGATCTCAGAGGGCAAAGGACTGAAGCCAGATGGATGGAGAGTCATTTGTCAGTGGTCCTTTTATTGAGCGTTTCACATGATCTATGAGTGTGGCAGCAACTGAGCGGATCTGGATGGACTGATCTCCAAGAAAGCATCAAAGACACTGAAGGGGTTCAGACGACGCCACCCCAAATGATACCACTTTAGCAGAAGGATTTTTCTAAGCTGAAGATAATTGAGAAGGAGCAGGTAGAAGAAAAGCCCTCTGTCTTCCCCTCATTTGCCTCAAAACAGGACATAAGTTTGTAAAGGTGCTCCCTTCCCCCACCACAAAGGACAGAAGTTAATCACCAGAGATAACTCTAGACCCTGATTAGCCCAGAGATGGCACAGAGGAGTCCACACAGCAAACCTCACACTAACTAGGCTTTATCTCCCACTAGCTCCCCAGAGACCCGCCTCCCTATAATTTGCTTCCCTAGGAACTCAAAATTCTTTTCCTTCGTCTTGTCACCTCTCTACAAATGTAATGTTCTTTTGCTAAGATGCTCCATAAGCCCAAGTTCTAACCACCCCCCTCCCTTTGAATTACTCCTCTCTGAGTACTCCTGTGTGTATGTGTGATGCTGGGGTCAGAGCCTTGAAGTTAGTTGTATGACCCAGCAGATGGGTGGCCTCCAGGGCCCACTGTCAGCTCAGCACTGGATGAAGGTGGACTTCAAACACCACTAATAGCCAGTTCCAATGGAACTCTTCAGAGAGGCTGACCTCATCCAGGCATTTCAGGTGAATACTTACACCAGGGCCCCTCGAGCCTCTCATTTCTCCCTTAATTCTCAGAGCATATCAACAAAGCAGGACTCATTTTTATCTTAGTTTTATAGGTGAAGTTGACCCATAATGATGTTAAGGGGGTTCTCAAGTCCCCAGAGCTAGGGCCCTAACTCCAGAGCTAGGATTCCTAACACCACCATCTAAAAAACTGGACAGAGCACAGTTGTAGAGGGCAGGGGACATTCACCCTGAATGCAACTGAGAGCCACTGGTAATTTTAAGGAGTGGGAGGTCCAATTTGTGTTTCAGAAATCTCACTCTACTTTGAGTTTGGAGGATAGACACATTGGGGAGACCATTTAGCTTACTCCAAGAAAAAGCTGAAGTCCTGAACTAGGTGAGGCAGCCACCATGCAGATGGAGGAAAGGATGCTGGGCCAACTTCTGGATACGATGAGGTGTTTCAGGGAGGCATGAAACTCTGAATTTCAGAGCTCCCCACGTGTGTCCTAGAATAGGCGGTCAGTAAATGTTTAGATTCCATGTGTAAAAGAGTTGATTATAATACCTCTCCCCACCCCTGCCCCCACACCCTTGCTGATAACCAGTGAAAAAAACTCTGCCCCTTGTCTACTGACCCCATTCACCTTCCTTTCCCTCTCCCTGACTCTAGCTATTACTGATGGTGTTCCTGTCTTTGAGAAGTACTTAGAGGAAATGCTTTTACAAGTCATGAAATGCCAGAGTTCCTCATTAGTGCTTAAGTGCCGTGGACATTTATGGCTATGACTATTCCTTTGTCATGAATATTATCCCATTATATCGAAATGCTTTATAGGCCATAGTAGGAAGACACTACAGACTGAAAGTCCTAATTATTATTATTGCCATTATTACTATTACGATTTTTAAAGTATTTGCAGAATGGTCCCATTAAAGGACAGTTTATTACAAGTTTACTGTCTTGCATTCCTCTTTTCCAGTGTTTCCAATGCTCTTGATCTCTCTTACAGTGTTTTATTTGTTCCCACTAATGAAAAGAGAAACTATTAAAAGCAGGTTCACAGAATACAAAGTCATGTATTTATTTTGAGTAGTCTCTTTACAATAACCCTATTTCTTGCCACAACGGAATACAAACATCTTGTTGATTTTCTGTCTAAATATCTATCTAAATCAAGTAATAAGTATCAAGCATCCTCATCTGTTAAAAAATGGGCTATTCAAAGAAAGAAAGATAAGTAATCACAGATAATTGATGGTGATGATGTCTTTGGCAAATTGTTATAGTTAAGCTCCTTTCTATCAGCATATTCAGATATATAGACTCACTGGTAGTGGTTATTAATCTGAGGCCAATAA
Organism: Mirounga angustirostris; assembly: GCF_029215605.1. Taxonomy (NCBI): domain Eukaryota; kingdom Metazoa; phylum Chordata; class Mammalia; order Carnivora; family Phocidae; genus Mirounga; species Mirounga angustirostris. The sequence goes on from NW_026991713.1 coordinate 135,538,976, forward strand.
AATATTTTTAAAGATAGGGATGTTTTTCCCTATATTTTTTGACATACAATTCCAAGGAATTTCAAGACTCTTTGAAGTCCATTCACAAAACTCTAAATATCCTTGGACTCCAATTTCAGAACATTAATTTTTAGCTGACCAACATCCATTCTCCTACCTATGGTAATAAAAGAACCCAAAATTTCGATAAAGGAAACCTCTCCTTTTTTCCTGTTTTGGGGGGATAGACTCCACAACCAGCTCCTCGGGTTGGATCAGTCAGTTGAAATTGATCAGTACATCCCACGCCCCTTAAATGTAATGACTGGTGAAAAGCCAGGTGCCTAACACAGTGAGAAAATGTGTGCTATTACTTGTGAAGAGGAGCCTCAGCTCTTCCTCTGGGCTTGATGGTGTCAGTGGAAAAGGCATGGGGCAGCCCAGGCACCCTGGGATCTTAGTAATACAGTTTGATCCCTGCATCAAATCCAATTTAAAACAGCTCTACCTGTAGACGTCTCTGTTACATGAGCTGAGGTTTTCCCATTTTTGTTAAGCCAGTTTAAGTTGGGTTTGTTGGCGCATACAACACAAATAGTCCTGAATAATATGTACTAGCCTGGAGACACAGGTTCTAGTCGGAAAAAAAAAAAAAAAAAAAAAGATGCTTCATTTAGGATTTGCAAACATTTTTGGTTTTGATCATGTCTTATTCGAATGTGGTGTAATGGGGATTTCATTAATTTTTTTGATTTTTATATCCTTTAGTGATCACTAAAAAGTAAAGAAGAGGTTACAGCAAATTGGGTACAGCCAACATTAACTTTTAGAAAAATATTGAATCCTGGAAAGTGGAGAAATGAAGCAAAGCTAAATCACAGGAGAAGTAAGATGTTAGAAGAGTGTTGGGCCAATTGATATTATACAGCCAAAGATGTAGAAATATCCGGAGAGTTCCTCCGGTAAGAACTAGACTTGAAGAGGATTTAGGATTTCAGGTGTATCCTTCCTGCTTCACATGACACATGTCATTGAAAGGGACAAGGAAGCATTTCAGGTAGGATAGATTTCCTAGATCAAATACCCGGATGAAGAAAGATGATTCCTGAGGTCTTCACACAAGATTACTTGCAAGGAGAGAGAGCATTGTCTTATTGTGTGTGCACTGTTCCCTTCCGATGTGAGGTCTGATGCAGATTCTGGGAGAAAGGGAGAAGGAGAAAGAGCAAAGACTCACTATTTGAGTACCACTTGACTTTTCATTCTATTGATTAAGGTAGAAGTCATGTGAGTAGTTTTTTTCAATTCTCAAAATAATATTAAATAAAACAATACCCCAAGACTTTAAAGAATTAGTAGATATTCTATATTAATTTTTTGTATACCATGTATGAACCTATTTTTTCTAAGATTTTATTTTTTATTTTTTGTTATTTTTTTCTAAATAGAATAATGACTGTTATTAATACATGAAGAAAGTAACCTTTGTCAATTCAAAAGCGATTATCACAGAACTTCTGATGTAATATAGAAATGGTTAAAATTATATTCTCTCAAATAACCAGTTCTGATAATATTTAACAAATTCCCTTATTCTAAATATTTGATTTTTTATTAGAAAAGGTCATAATGGATGCTCTTGAAAGAAAAAAAGCAGGGAACCGGTTAATTAGTTTTAAAAGTTGTTTGAGATATACATTTTTACAAGTCACAGTTTTGAGCCAGCTTCCCCTTTTTAAAATTTTACTTCCCTTATTAGAGGGTAAAAGCTTGTTATGTACTAAGATGAGTCAATATTTGTTTTCTCATCTCAGCTTCTCCTTGGACATTTTAAAAGTGCATAGTCTGAATCTTGCTTCTTTTAGATATTAATATTTAATGACTCTTGTATTAGAGTTCTCCAGAGAATCACAACCACTGGGCTACCCTGCAGAAGATTTACGACCAGGAGCTGGCTCATGCTATTACGCAGGCCGGAATGTCCCACGGTCTGCCAAGCTGGAGACCTGGGAGGGCCGGTGGGGTCAGTGCCAATCCAAAGACAGGAGAAGCCTGATGTCCCAGTTCCACAGCCAAGGAGAAAGAGCAAAAAATCCAACTTGCCTCTACCTTTTGTCCTCTTCAGGCCCTAGAGAGATTGGATGAGCCCCCACACTGGGGAGGGGGATCTGCTTTGCTCAGTCCGCCCATTCAGATGCCAGTCTCATCTGGAAACTCCCTCACAGACACGCCCAGAGTAACGTTTAACTGGGTAGCTGGGTCCCCTGTGAATCAGTCGAGTTGACGCGTAATGTTAAGCATCCCAATCCTGGCAAGTCTTCCTCTAGGCAAGCAGGTCTGAGACATCCTGCGGCTCCTCAGGGATGCCTCCTTCACCACCAGCTCACTGTGGGTCACCCCTGCCCACCAGACTGCTCTTTTCCAGCACACAGAGCTGATGAGAAGTTGAAATGTCTCCAGAAGTAAATATTCTTGAAGAAACTTCATCTCCAGTTTCATAGCAACGAATATGCAAACATTGGGTTTTATGGTAATCCACAAAATACATGTCCAACAAGGGGCAAACAAAAAGAAAACTGACAAAATCATTTTTCTCCTATAATTTTCCACAATAATTACCAAATATAATTTCTTCATTTCTTGAGTTAAACTTCAGCAAATATTAGTATAGAATATAGATAATATAATAAACAAAAGATCTATATATATATACATATGTATGTGTATATATATATAGAAATAGATAATTTAGATAATAAAAATGAAAGTCATTTCATAATTGAATTGCCTGATAAAAATAGTACTCCATTTGGGTAATGAAGTGTTAGCCTTTGATGGAATAGTTTTGGCATGTGTATGTGTCCATATGACCCAGGGAGAGAGAATAATGATAAATATGTTTCTGATTTGGTCCAAGTGAAAAATCTAGATAAAAAAAATCAATCACGTTTTATTTTAAAATAACACAAATTCTTCCCTCATCTTTCAAAATTTACCACTGAAGATTTTTCTCAAGGAAAGTGAATTGAATTCATCCTAATTAGTTCTAGTCTTTCAAATGAGTATCCTAGTCCTGCAAAGATATTCTTTCATATAACTGCCCTTTAGAAATGCCAATAAGCATGTTTCTGCTTTCCCATGAGAATATTTCACATTTTATAAGGACAGAAAGCACCAGCATGTGTAGTTGAAATAAGTCTGTGTAGCACGGGGCTTTCCTATTTGTATCACTGGATAAATAGATCTATGCAGAGAGTTTAAATAAGAGAATAAAGGATCTTTTACTGAAACTCACCATACACTTCTTTTCAAAAGATCTAAAATGTTGAATTCTACAAACAAAAGCAATAGGAAATATGTTAATCCAATGCCCTATTCTTATTTGCTAGCTAGATTAAAAATATATATATAAAACAATTTTTTTTTAAAGATTTTATTTATTTATTTGAGACAGAGAGAATGAGAGACAGAGAGCATGAGAGGGAGGAGGGTCAGAGGGAGAAGCAGACTCCCTGCCGAGCAGGGAGCCCGATGCGGGACTCGATCCCGGGACTCCAGGATCATGACCTGAGCCGAAGGCAGTCGCTTAACCAACTGAGCCACCCAGGCGCCCCTATATAAAACAATTTTAAAAGAGAATTATTTCAGTGAAAAAAAAAAAAATCCTCCCCAAAAAGAAAATATGTCTGATCCAAGAAAGACCAAAGTATATATTAAAGGCCTAAAAATGTAAGCAGTTGAGGAGGAAACATTTAACACTAAGGTACATCAGTTAAGAACAAGATAGAACACATGACGTTAAAGGGGGCTCTGGTCCAGGGCATTCGGTGTCTGAGACTCATCCCCTGAAATGTAGGGAAGTCCATGTGAAGGCATGGTGGTGCCGTGTTGTATCTTGGGCACTGCCGATGACCAACCCCAGTGGGTGAGGGTGGTCCCAGGAATGCTCGTCTCTGCTCATGACACTGACATGGTGCAGTCTCTTGGAGAACAGTTTGGCAGCATCCAGTAAAACTGAAGATGAGCATTCAGTTTTACTGAGAAATTGCATTTGTAGGTATCTGAGGAAAGCCTTGAACTTAACTTAAAAAAGAGAATAAACAGGCAAACTGTAACAAAGGGAAAGTCCAGCAACAGAGCCTTAAAAGAAACACAAGAAATCTTGTTTACAAAAAAATGATAAATATCCATAAAAATATGATACAATCTTGCCTCTCTGAAATAAGGGCAGAACCCAATAAAAGATAAGAGGAGCAATCAGATAAGAGAACTTTGTGAAATGAAATTCGAGAGCCAAAATTTTTCTGTATGTTTGAAGTGTTGGAAGGTGACCTGGGGGAGATAGCCCGGGAAGTAGAATATGGAAGGGGTGGGGGCTGAACCAGGGGAGAAGGAGCAGAGCTCCGGGAGCAGGTAACCCACACTAGGACACAGGAGCATGTACGGGGTGGTGGTGGAAGGAGCCCAGCCCCAGAGCCAGAGCCTATATTGCAACAGAAGGGCAGAGAGCAGCCAGACATCCCCAGTCCAATGCTGCTTTCATTGCCACCCTGTCGTAGTGACCTTTGTGTTTCCCTCGGGAGCATTTAATTCTTCCCTGAATTCTAACTGAACACATTAAAATATAATCAGCCAGTATAATACACTGATTTTTAAAAAATCATAATGCAGCATAAACTCAATTGCTTCCCGAAAAAAGAACATTTTGGGGAGATTTCACATGTACAAAACTGTGGACCATCTCTTCATTTTTGACACCTTTGGAAGCTGCCAGAAGAATCCCACCATCTCAAGTTTGCACATGTGATGTGAGTTGTGCTGAGCTCCTCCTGGCTTCTCCTTTCGAGATCAAGGCTGTAGGAACAAGCATGCTTGGCCACGCAGCTCTCTTGGTGGAGTGGCGCTCAGCGTACGTCTGCCTGCTTTCTGGACTGCTTATATGCATGTAGGTCAGTGGATCCCGGACACAGTCTCTTAAAAAAGTCTGGCCTGAGAAAAGACCCTTTACTACCAGCACTGATTCGAACCGGTCCACATGAGCATAATAGAAGAACAGACAACAATTGGTGAATATTCATACAGCAAAATACTCCATAACCGTTCAAAAGATTGCTTATGTAATAGAATACATTCTCCAAAACTGTGTGAAAAAGGCTACTTAAGCAATGGAATATACAGTACATCAACATTTAAATTTAAAAGTAGACAAAACAATTTTAATCTGATTAAAAGTGGGCAGAGGATCCGAACAGACATTTCTCCAAAGAAGACATACCAATGGCCAACAGACACATGAAAAGATGCTCAACATCACTGATCATCAGGTAAATGCAAATCAAAACCGCAATGAGATACCACCTCACACCTGTCAGAATGACTTAAATCAACAACACAAGAAACAACAAGCATTAGTGAGGATGTGGAGAAAAAGGAACCTCATGCACTGTTGGTGGGAATGCAAATTGGTGCAGCCACAGTGGGAAACAGTATGCAGGTTCCTCAAAAAATGAAAAACAGGGGGCCCCTGGATGGCTCAGTTGGTTAGGTGTCCAACTCTTGGTTTCGGCTCAGGTCATGATCTCAGAGTTCTGGGATTGATCCCTTTGTCGGGCTCTGTGCTCAGTGCAGAGTCTACTTGTCCCTCTCTCTCTGCTCCCCCCCCGCCCACTCTCATGTTTACTGCAGCATTACCTACAATAGCCAAGATGTGGAATCAACCCAAGTGTCCATAGATAGATGAATGGATAAAGAGGATGTGTTATATATATATATATATATATATATAAGAATATTTGTCACAAAATAGAGTGAAACATTGCCATTTGCAACAACATGGATGGACCTAGAGAGTATAATGCTAAAAGTGAAGTCAATCAGCCAGAGAAAGAAAAACATCATATGATTTCACTCATGTAGGGAATGAACAAAGAAAAAAAGAGACAAAAAACAGACTCTTAATTGCAGAGAACAAACTGGTGGTTGCCAGATTTGGAGGGTGGGGGATGGGTAAAGTACATGAAGGGGATTAAGAGCACTGAGAAATATATAGAATTGTTAAATCATTATATTTTACACCTGACACTAATGTAACACTGCATGTTGACCATACTTGAACAAGAAAAAAACAAAACAAAACAGGCAAAACAACCCAGTATAGAATTTATGAAAACAATACATAAATGTAGCATAAAATAGGAATGGGATGACAAATTCAGGTGTTGATGATCTCTAAGGGGGAGAGAAATGCTCGATAAGGGACTTCAAACTTACCAGTAAATTTCAATTTCTTAAAAAAAGTCTGAAACAGGGGCGCCTGGGTGGCTCAGTTGGTTAAGCGACTGCCTTCGGCTCAGGTCATGATCCTGGAGTCCCTGGATCGAGTCCTGCATCGGCTCCTTGCTCGGCAGGGAGTCTGCTTCTCCCTCTGACCCTCCCCCTTCTCATGTGCTCTCTCTCATTCTCTCTCAAATAAATAAATAAAATCTTTAAAAAAAAAAAGTCTGGAACATACCTATCGAACTGTGAAGACTTGAGAAATCTGGGAGTTCGTTACATTATTGCCCATATCTTTCTTATATTTTATAATGAATACCAAAAATCCCAACCCTGTATAAACTGTAAAGTGACCCCATTGTCACCCCCGCTAGTGAAGCTTGTGCGGCTCTGGGCAGCTGTGCCCTCCGAGTGCCTGGATGAAAGGCTGATTACCTCCTTCATCTATTGGCACAAAATGCAATCGATGAACATGTTATTAATTGAATGAAAATCCTGACTACAGCAAAAGTGGAAACTAAAATGAACATTCCTTCTTAGAGTTATCATTGCCACCTAGTACCAAATTGACAGGTCATTGTTCCCAACACTTCCGTGAGTTCTTGCTAAGGGATAATTTCCCATATAAAACGTTTTGCCTTTTGCCTGTCCTTGGTCTCTCTAATTCTCATGGCTATGGACTGAATGTTTGTGTCTCCTCAGATTCTTCCGTGGGTACCCACCTGCCTCCAGTGTGATGGTGTGAGGAGGTGGGGCCTTTGGGAGGTGATGAGGTCATAAGAGTAGAGCCCCTAGGATGGGATTAGTGCCCTTATAAAAGAGACCCCAGAGAGCCACTTGGCCCTTCCCCATGTGAAGACACAGTGAGAAGGTGGCCTTCTGCCAGCCAAGGAGAGAGGCTTCAGAAGAAGCCAAACTCGCCAACATGCGAATCTTGGACTTCAGCCTCCAGAGCTGTGGAAAACAAATACTTGTTGTTTAAACTCCCTAGACTATGGTATTGTGTTAGAGCAGCCCGAGGAGATGAGACATTCCTCCTTCCCCAAATGTTGGAATCCTTTTACTGTGGCAGTCATTGGGCAGGGGAGGAGCAGGCCCAATCAACAGTCCTGGGTCCAAAGTTCCTGGGACTAAACTCACACTCATTCAGCAAACATACAATGGAAGGAATTCAGATGAAACAATCCTCCCCCTGTCCCGCCCATTCCTATCTTAGACATTGCCAACAGCTTTACACAATAGAGCTGAACCAAGGAGACGTTAAGTGCTTTTTCCAGGGCTAGGGTGGCCCACTATAAAATTCTCTGATGCCTAAAGGAGAAGAAATACATACTACCTATGTGTTTGAAATAATCTCAGAACCATCACAAATTGATTTGTTAAAGAGAAAAGTGACAGGTAATTTCATTTCCAAGAAAATCACATTGCTCATTGTCATTGGGGTCATTAGTAATCGCAAATAGAGTCAAATATGTGTTTGTGATTTTTTAGTTATTTTATCGCCTGGAAAGAAGGATTAAAGTAAGTGAATTCTCTAAAAATGTCTATGTGTCCATATGACGTCCGTGCACCCCCAGGTCTCATGGCAGCCCCGGCGTGCCCCGGGAGGACAGTGTGAGGCTCAGGCACACGCAGGATGAAGGTGGAATGATGGTTCTTAGGGAGTCACACTGAAGTCTGATTGAATCAAGTCTACATCTCGGGCCATCCTTAGCCTGATCTTTGAGTGATTTTCTTCTTCCTTCCCCGGGGACAAAGCTTACTGGTAAAGACCTGAGATCAACATGTGTCCACAACACATGTGTAGAGTTTTCCTGCTATAAAATGATAGGAGTTATTTGGGAACAAAAGAGTGAAATAATGTACCGTTCACAAGAATATTGATAACCATTTTTTAAAGGCTGAACTAGAATCTTATTCAACTAAGGAGTTCAACTCTACCACCCCATGCCATAGAAGGCATGTTGATTACGCATCTCGTAAATGTCCTCTTCTAAACCACCATCCTGGAACGGCAAGCTTGAACTGGTGCTGCCAGGCTCCGTGCCCCTCACACCTCCCTTCTCCAAGCGGGCTGCTGGTCCCAAGCCCTGTCCCTTTCCTGTCCCCTCCCGAGTAGCCCCTCTTGTTTGATGCCCATGACCTTGGCAGGGCTGGCGGCAAATGTAGTAGGTAGAAATAAATGACGTCAAGATGAGGTGGGATGGAGGAGTCAGTCCCATCAGGTTAGGTTGCCATCATGTTGTCACTTCGAAAACTAAATTTACCATCGTAACCTGAGCCCATCATAACCCTATTACCCCCTTTTCCATGTCAGCCTGGTGGATACGGCTGGGGTTCTCTGCCTCTGGGGTTGCTCTGAAATCTAAATGCAGTGAGCAATACCAGATTCTCCCCAAGCTTCACAAACCAGAGTCTGCACTTGTGACCTTCATTTATAACTCCTTGTCTCATGCATACAACTTTATCGTTCCAGCAAAGGAGAACCAGGTTTCTGTCTGTTGTGATAAAGGTCTTCCCAGAGGAAATTCTAGTGAAACATCGGGATTTTAATCCTGCAGATTTAGTCTGCACTGCATTGCCTCCATGTCTTACTTCTTTTTGTTTCAGGTGCCTTCTTTCTTTTTATTATTATTATGCTCCAATCAGACACTTAATTGTCTGAAATCCCAGCTGATTGATAACAGTAACTTTCTCCAAAAGTGGAATTTCACTGGGAACCGGGGACATCCATATTCATTTCCTTCCTATCTAATACTGCCTTTTAAGAAAGACCTAACATCCATCCTTCACAGTATTGAAACCCACCCCCTCTGAATTCTTACTCTTTAGGGCCCAATCTCCCAGTCTCCCATTTCTTAAATTCCTTGAAACAGCTCAATGGAAGAGGTACCACTTCTTCTTTGAGTAGCACATAACTCATCCCAGGAGCTGCCATCATAAACAGAGTTTGTAAAGGGTGACAGGATTCTTGGAAGCATTTCAAGCACTCAGCCTACATAAAGGAAACCTGGAACGAGGCAGAGTGCTCTGATTCATACGCAGCTCTCTTCAGATGCTGACAAAGGACTTCTCCATTTCTTTTCTTTTTAAAAAAAATTTTTTTAAATTACATCCATCATATCAAGATTTAGTGAGGGAGATTCTAGCTGGAGGGGTGCGCCAACTGCTGACCTGGGCGTTTTTCTAAGGCCCAGGATTGAGAAATTACAGAAAGACTGTAAGATGCGCAGAAGTATATCCGGAGCCCCTGCTCCGTGAGAACACCTTGGAGCTTTCCCCTCCTTCTTCTGCCAGTTGACCGCTTCCCGGCCGCCCTAGGAGGCATCGGCAGAGAATCCTAGCACACACGCACATCCCAGCAAGGCTAGAATGTGTTCATTTTAATGCAGCCTTCATGGTTTAGCTAAGTATATGACAGAACTCGCTCATCCAAAAACAAACAAAAAGAGCAAAGCCCCATTTTTTTTAAAAAAAGCTGGGCAACAATTCCAGCAACTAATCAGTAAGCTCTTTCTACTCAACACCCAGATTTGTCATCAACCTAATCACCATCCTCAGTGCACAATTACTAAGTGGCCACATCTGCAGGACGCTGAGCCAGACCCTCTTGAAAGCAAGCTCGTCTGTGCCTGCGGAACGTGGGCCTTGAATATAGATGCACCAGAGCGGGGGCATTGGGACCTCACGGTATGCACACACACAACCACACGCTTCACCCACACATGCACACGTGCGCACAATCTAGTTATTACATACATATTTTCCAATCAACCGGGGTACTCTCCGTTTAATAGAACTGAGAAAAGAATCTGATTGTATGCCATCATATTGCACAATATTTATGAATTAAAACCAAACAAAATTTCAATCTAGATGGCAGAGTATGTAGAACCACAAGTCTGGTTTCCCCTGGAGAGGAACACATCCCACGCTAACTGCCCCAGAGGGAACCACTGTATGTCGTGCTCTCACATAGAATCTTTCTGGTATGCGATGGATAGTTGTTTAATGTAAATGCTTACTCCCTAATTTATGTATAGGGTGAGAAAGAGGTTTTCTCTATTTCTAGATTAAGTTTTATCACAGAGTGTCACACCTAAATTCTACTTTGCTGCCAATCTCTAGAACCCCACATTCTGACATTCCCCCAGGCGAATCCATAACTTACTAAAAAGCTCCTGTAAGAATAACAGAAAATGTATTATTGGGTTGCCATTTACTATTCTGCTACTGAGGTATGACAGACAAGGTAGGTCTTACTCAGCATTTCACCTCAAGAGCAATCATCTGTGTGCGGAAACCGATACTCCTTTATTCGGTTGGGTGTCGAGGGAAAGTACCTGGAGCTCTTTAGCCTTTAGCAGGTGGGGCCCTGTTACCACAGCTTCGTCGTCTTGCTCTCCCACTGCCCTGCTCTGGAGACGGGGACATTGCACCTCCCGTCCTTGCTCCCCACAGATGTTTGCGGGGACTGGTCCCTGGCTTCCTCTAAGCTCTGCTCAGACGATGTCCACTGCCCACCGTGTCCCTCCCACACAGTCCTGTCGCTATCACTCTCCCTGGCTCGCTATGGTTTTTAGTACATGGCTTTTGTTTTCTCAGCCAACTAGAATATAAACCAAAAGAAAGCAGTAAAGTTATCTGTCATGTACACTTTTATATCCCCAACATCCAGACCAATGCCTATAGGACATAGAAAATGCTCAATAAATCTTTGTGGAATTAATCAATCATCTAGTTCACTGTGTCACCAGACACAGGCTTAAGAATCAAATGTGACTTCCATCCGTCTACATACTCTGTCACAGACCTTTGCTAGGTGGTGAGGGGTCCTGAGGCGACCACTCGCTTTACTTCTGCACAGCTCTCCCCCACTAAGCTCCTCCCCTGGAAGCATAGGAAACAAATGCCCTGGTGTGTGATCACCAGGACAACTGGCCCGGTTGTCCCTGGCAAGTACCCAGGGCCCCGGGGACGATCGGGGGTGCTTGCACCAGTTCACCTCGGCGGAGAAAATCTCTGAGTTTGGTGGCAACCTCACACTTAGTGATGTGTGATTCTTCCATGATGGTTTCTATCTGGGCACAGGGAAAGGCATGAGGCACATCTCACCTACAGCTGGAGGTCGCCACTCATTCATTCCCTCGCAAATCCGCACAGTCTCTGTGCTGACCCCAGGAGCCTGGATCACAGCTCCCCGTTCTCAGTTCTAGGTAAGGGAAGCGAGAGGCAAGGATCCGGCTTGGAGACATGACACCGCAGGTGGAGAGAGCTCAATCTTCTACTTGTAGACCATCTTCCGACTCCATCCTGCGATGGAGAGCCTGCCATCCTGTAGGACGTTCTTGGGACCATAGAGCGCAGTAGTGAAGAAGGAAGAAGCTACTGTTTTCGTGGAGCTACAAGAGTCAATTAAACGAAGCATAATCTTGGATAGGGTTAAGTGTCATAAAGTGAATAAAGCCGGGTGGTATGAAACATGTAGCTCTGAGGATGTTATCCCTCCGGATTCTCTGGGGCGCCCGGATATGTGAGCCACAGAGTCCCTGAATGGGGCTTGTGGTAGGGGTTAGGAGGTGGCCCATGAGATGCCCAGGCATTTTGTCTGAGATCACACTCCTCAGAGGTATGCCTGGAGGTGAGGATTAATACGGAAATTACCTATCAGAGACGCCTTCCGAGAGAAGCCAGTCTGGGAACCGGGGAGCAAAACTGGGAGAAAGAAGAGGTAAAGCTCAGTGGAGTTCCAGGGCTGGCGGGCTCTAGAGGCCTCCCTGCCCCCCAGAGTTGGCTCCACGGGAAGGAAGGAGGCTGGGCTTTCACACACTGGCTGCAGGTCCAGGCAGTCCCTGAGCTTTCTGGGGAGTCCCAGGTGCCACAGACCATCCCCTGAGCAGAGCTGATCTGCAAAGAGCAGGGCAAGGTCACCCTAGGGAGAAGAAAGGGAAGGCACAGGTGCCTTGAAGAGGGAAGGAAGAGGGTGCAGGTCAGGGCAGGAGCCCAGTGCGTATAGGAGGGCCACAAGATGAGGGAGACGCCGGGACCGAGGGCTCAGATTTGGGTCTGACTTCGATGCGATGCCTTTGGAGGGCCAGGAACATTCCTGTCTTATTTTTTTTAATTATTTCAGGAACCAAAGGGAAGATGATTTGCAAGAGGGCAAAGGTGAGAACTGGAAGTACCACACATGGACATGGCAGATTTAAAATAGTCCAAAATCTTTACTTTTATATGTTTCTGGATTTAAGTAAGAGCCGAGACTTGAAAATATATGGCAAATGAGGTACTTTGAATATCTGTCTGCCTCTCTATGTATCTACCAATCTACATGCCCCCCAACCCCCCGCAGATTATTTCATTCTGGTAATTCTTCATGGAATCCCCTTATGCCAAATCAGATTTGCATTTCAAATTACAGGAGATAAATAAGATGATCTTTTCTCAGATCTTAAACACCTCAGACACAGTGTCACAGAATACATGAGTGACCTTTTGTGAATATTTGGTTAATATCTCTGCAATAAACATGTCCAAGAGATGATAGAGTAAGACGTGTCAAATGACATATTCTCAAAAAATTTTGGAAAATAACTCACTAAGGCTCTAAAGAATAATCTAAAAGATTATTAAAACCAGCTGGATGCCATGACTTAATATTTGAAAGTAAAGAAATACATAACTGCTCATTGTCTGTGTCTTCTAAATGCAAAAGAAATGAGTCTTGTTTTCATGGAAATATGGACACCCGTGGGTTACGTGCTCCCTGCCGTATACCAGATCATTTTGACACAAATCTACGTCTTTCTCTGGATCTGCTGGTACACGTTATTTGAGAAAGATCAGAAGTATTTCCGTGGCCATAACAATAGAGTACTCATTGCTGACGTACTGGATTTCACTATTGCTTTGGGACATACGTCCGTCGTAAATAATATGAAACCTCAAACATCCATAGCTAGGGAGTGCTTTATTGCCTTAATTAGTACTGAGTGATACACAAACATTAAACACAACTGCCCATTACAAATTTCTCCTGATTTCTGTATTCTATACTTTTCTCAACAGCTTCTGTCTTATAACTAGTGTCCCCTTTTTTAGTTTAAACATAGTTAATGTATTTTAAAACCCAGAGGCATTTGGCTAGCCTATTTTCTTAAGATTATATAGTCAGGGGTTGGTTTGCTCAACGGACTGAGGGAAAACACAGTTTGCAATAGGGTTGATCAAACCTGTGTTTTAGCTTGTTGATGTCTTTACCCCCATGTAATATGGGAACAGAGTAACAAAGCATTCGGGCTAAAATAAAGATACTACAGCCAAAAAAACAAAGATTGTGCCAATTGTGTCTTCCGAGCAACACTCTTCTGTTTCAGCCTGTAATGTGCACCTTTATGTTGGTGCTGATTTATAACCTTCTGCTGAGCTAGAAACAGGCCTGTTGCATAGGGAAATAAAGCACACGCACAGAAACATTGAAATCTCACGAGGCGGGCTCCGATCACTCGCATACTTAGTATACCTGCGAGTACACTTCTCCCGCGCAGACAAAAATAAACCGCCTTCCCAAGGTATGCGAGTCACCCCCCAAAGTGGGGATGAGGGACCTCAGTCCCCCATTCCAGTTACGACAACCGTCCCCATCCTTTGCCCTCTCTTGGGTTTGACAGCCAACTTTAAGAAGTCCGTACAAATTCCAGTAGATTCAAATTTTCTATTTTTATTTCCTTCAGGATCTCTTTCTTCTTAGATGGTTCACATTTTAAAAATCTAGTTTCGTCAAGAAAAAATGTTTAATTGAAACTTTTTAGAAAGCATCCTTGTCGCCGAGAAATTAATCAGCAAAATCAGTGAGCTAATTTTAATGATGATTACTATTTTAATGGGTGAATATTTTTAGCTCTATCTGGAATGCAAAACTGCTCTCTGACTTGGTGAGATTTAAAGTGAGTACAGACTGCGTTTTGCCACATCTAACAAGCGCAGATAGCACATTATCTTAATTCAAATTAGAAAGATATTTATAGACCAGCCCAAGAAGCTGCAGTACATGTACTGAATAAATGATGCTAGCGGAGACCAAACCCTGGTAAGTGGTTAATGAGACCGTCCCCACGACGGCAGCGGCAGCCAGCTCGCTGTCCTGCTGAGAGCTTCAAAGATTTCATTCTACGCCCCTTCCCTTGTTTTATGAAGAAAAAAATGTCTATCTGCCAATTCAGGTTAACGCTGTAAACTACTGTGTTATACCTGTTGGGGGTGTGTTTATGGGTCTCGTTAATCAAAAGTGAGTGCTGTTGTCTAGGATTCGGGCCGAGTCGAGAATGGAATTTTCCATAGAACACCGTGTTATGAATTGCCATGGCTCATAATAGGTTCCCATAAATAAGCCCTCTCTGAAAAGCGTATTGTAGTAGTCACCGTGTGGAGTATCTGCACCGAGAGATGTTGACCTACCGTTATGTGAACAGCATTTTCGGTCATTTGTTTTCACAGTTGAAGCATGAAATGGAACCGTAATATTTACTACGCACATTTGTCCTCCGTTGGCGTGATGTGTTGCGAGGCAGCGTGGGGGCCAGGGCCAGGCAGCACAGAGAGGACAGCCTGCCGTCGACTCAGCGTGGCAGTTACAAAGGCGCACGCGGAACTCACTTGCTTGTGACATACCCTGGTGAGGAAACTTGATACACTGCAAGATTTTATTTGTAAAATAATGCAACTAGGGCTTTGGAGAGGAGCTTCCTGGAATTGGAGCCGATCGTAATCATAATCATAATGACAAGATAGCTGTGTCTTATCTGTACCCAGGCAAGCCCCATGGCTTCTGGGCATCCCGCACCTTCGAGAACAATTGCCTCGGCGACGGAAGGCCTCCCTCCACCCATGCACCCTTTCCTCACCCAGAAGACTGTGGATAAATGAACAATTAGGGCTTTCGACTCCAGTAGCAACTGGCCTGAAACTAAAAATATTTCAAGTTTGGCAACTAGCATCCATCAGAATAACGAGAGGCATCCACTATTGATTTACCTACACTCAGCCCAGAGACTGTCCCCAGGATGAACCTCCAGTGGCAAAAATGGAATACAATTCAATGAAATGATATTCTTTTCCCTGAGAGACATTTTTGTTAGCAGTTTCTATTACTGAAAGTAGTTATTTAACCTTTTATAATAAAATAGCCACCTTATTAGATAAATGCACACTTTTATTTTCAGCGTGATGATTTGAAATATTTCCGAGGTTCTCATTATTTGCAGAAATATCACAGAGTCACGGCTTTTAGGACTTAGGTTTTGTTTTTTGGTTTTTGGGTTTTTTTCCACATTCCTCGGATGGCACTGATTATACTTGCTGGATGTCAAATATAACACGCACAAGCGTGTCCTCAAATGTACCTGCCCGGACCTACCTCCCCCTCCACTTGAGACAGAAAGCTTAGGTTATATACCACCGAAGGGAGATTTTATTCTTTCTAGACACATAGCTACTAGGAAATGGTTGTATTTATATATGTCAGAATTGAACTGTGGCTTGAAATCAGAGGGTATATTTCAGGGCTTGTGAAAACAGGCAGAAGAAGGAACGTAATGTCTTTTCTCCCCTGCTGTAGAGACACGTTGTTTCCCAGCACACGACAAAGGAGATGTTGCATAATAAAAACAGGTGCCGTGACCATTCCTATTAAGGTTCTTAGGTCTTCAGCTTGTCTTGTGTAGCTTTTATATGCAAGGTGTGCTGAGCACAAAGGAACATAAATATTTATACGATAAAGCATCCTCTTTCCTTAGAAGCCTGACGGGGAAAATACAGGTAACCGGGCCCTTCCCTGACATCAGGTCACACTTTCCATCCTGTTTGCCTGGGCTGTCATGAGATTTTCACTAAAGGAGCTCAAAATTTGCCCACACCCATTTGTGATTCCAAACATCTTCCCAAAGTTTTTTCTTCACTCCGGGCTTTGCGGGACATTTTATTTCATCAGCTCCTCAGAATCAAGCTTGCCCCGCCCCCCAGCTCCACACCCCTTACACCGAACAGTGTGGAAAAGTCTCATAAGGACGGCTAGACTGCCAGCTGCCTTGCTTCTGTGGGTCCCTGTCCTGCCTTTTCTTTTCACTCTCACTGATTTTGTGCCCCTACACCCCCTTCTTCCCTTTTCCTTTCTTGGTAAGCTTTCATTTTAGGTTGAGTTGTCCCAGAAACAGACCTTGAGATGAGGAGGATTTGCGGCAAATATTTATTATGGAAATTCTTCCGAGAGAACCCAACTGGTAAGGGAGTAAGGGAGATCCGTACAAGCGAGTTCCGGGTGATCCCACTGGGAGACCCAGGTGGGCACCCACCCGGCAGAGTTTGTTCCTGCTGGAGACAGAGGAGGGGCTTCTGTGCTCTGGGGATCAGACCTGGAGGTGGGGCTGTGGAGGCAGGGAAGCAGGGGGAGGGCTGGACTCTGGGCTTTTCCAGGGCAACCCTTAGGCAGCAGAGGACAGTGTGGTCGGGAAATGCATGGTTGGCTAGTAACGAGGGCCGGGGGCCTTGATGGGCGAAGACTGTGTGCCACCACGCTCTTGTTGACCAACTAATACATTCACTTTCTGCCCCTTCTTTAGAAAATCAATGCATCCGTGATGCTGTGTTTACCTCAGATAGCGATGAAGTCATGCTTGTCTTTGAAGCACTTTTTGAATGAAGATTTGCCTCCAGGAATGTCTAACAAAAGTTGGGACAATAAAACAAGACTGAAAAGTATCCTATCTACGTCAGCCCAGCCCCAGGGCCAATCGAACCAAGGAGTGGCATAAATTACATTTAAAGTTTAGGTTGGGTGTTTTTCTCGAAAATAGAGGAACGTGGAGAATGAACAGAAATGCAAGTCATGGGTTTTCCTAATTGGATATTTATGATAAACTTAAGAACTCTTATGAAGGAGATGGACGAAATGAGTAAGCACTTGACATTTATGGAGAATCTCCTGAGTCAGTGCAGAGACGGACCTCCTTAATCTGCACAACAGTCATTATGGTTGAATTAAATTCTTCATTCTGTTGATGAATAAACTAAGGCTTAAATAAAAGTACTTGTCCAAAGTCACACAGCTTGAGTAAAGCTGAGATTCAAGTCTGGGTTTTCCTAACTCAAAAATGGCAGTTGTGCTTTTTTTTTTTTTAAAGATTTTATTTATTTATTTTGAGACAGAGAGAATGAGAGACAGAGAGCATGAGAGGGAGGAGGGTCAGAGGGAGAAGCAGACTCCCTGCCGAGCAGGGAGCCCGATGCGGGACTCGATCCTGTGACTCCAGGATCATGACCTGAGCCGAAGGCAGTCGCTTAACCAACTGAGCCACCCAGGCGCCCCTATGTTTTGTTTTTTTTTTTAATATTTTATTTATGTATTTGACAGAGAGAGACACAGCGAGAGAGGGAACACAAGCAGGGGGAGTGGGAGAGGGAGAAGCAGGCTTCCAGCAGAGCAGAGAGCTGGATGCGGGGCTCGATCCCAGGATCCTGGGACCATGACCTGAGCCAAAGGCAGACGCTTAACGACTGAGCCACCCAGGCGCCCCTTAAGTCTATGTTTTTACTATAAAATGTGACAATCAGTGAGCCATGATTGAGAATCCTACTACACAGACACATGTTCATACGTTCATTCAACAAAGATTTATTTAAACCTTTACTATGTGTTCTGGGGGACGGGGATAAAGAGATGATTAAGCATAATCCCTACCATCAAAAGAGCCACCTATGTTGGAAGTACACCCAGATCAGTTTACTGAAATGTTATAGGACTGGCCAGGAGATGTGCTTTGTGTCACAAGAGTGTGAATAATAGAACGGCCAATTCTATAAGAACAGGCTTCATAAAGAGGATTATATTTAACAAAGTCTTTAAAATTAGTAAGTATTTATTAACTGGGGTGGGGGGGTGGACAAATTGTAAGAGGGAACAGAAGGAGAAAATCAACAGGATCCAAACATGTGAAGCAGCATGATTTGTGACCAAAATTACAAGTGAGAACTCACGTGACCGGGATATCTGTGTATTCATAACAATAACATATATAATATATAACTTAAAACCTTAATTAGCTATAAACATTTGAGAAACCGTCAAATGTAAGGGGACTCTTTTGTGTGTGTTTGTTTATTAAACTTTTTATTGAAGTAAAAATACCTACAGGAAAGTGGACAAGTTATGTATTAACTACCGCCCAAGTCAACAACGTCCAACCCCCACGTCCGCAGGGAGCATCCACTGGTGAGCACCCCCTCGTGCTGGGTGTGTCCTCGGCCTCTGCCAGCTTGTGGAAGGTCAGCGTCCACCTCCTTCTCCTTCCATCTCCGCAGTCTTTACCTCCCTCCCCTGCCCAGCTTTTGATGGTATAGATCAGCCTCATTTCTGTTTTCTTTATTTTTTAAAGATTTTGTTTATTTATTTGAGAGAGAGAAAGAAGAGAGAACAAGTGGAGGGGCAAAGGGAGAGGGAGAAACTGATTCCCCGCTGAGCAGGGAGCCCAATGGGGGACTCGATCCCAGGACTCTGGGATCATGACCTGAGCCAAAGGCAGATGCTCAACCGACTGAGCCACCCAGGTGCTCCTGTTTTCTTTATTTTTATAAACTTACATAATGCTCCGTATTCACTGAGACTGCTCAGATAAAATCCTTGGTTTACTTCTCTTTTTCGGGGCAGATGGTTACGCTCCATCCCTCAGCTTCCCTTCAAAGACCACGTGGCCATGTGACAGTTGTAATTAAGGTAATACAGGCCAGCGCGATATAAGTCACGTGGCCACAGCTTTACAGAAGTGGGCTTGTGTTTCTATGTTTCTTTATCAATTTCACCAACGACGTGTAAATGACAGAGCAGAATTATAAGATGGAACAAAACCAGGTCCCTGAACCATCATGTGGCTTCCTGATAACCAGGAATGCCAACTGGAGCTTCTTTGTGAGGAAGAAAGAAACGTTTATCGTATGAAAGCACTGAAATCCCTTTGTCATACCATCCAGCATTGCTCCCGTACCAACCAGGAACTGACCCAACGAGCAGGGAATGTTCATTCTGTGTGAGAGGAAGTGTTTGACTGTGGAGAATTTTAACTTGCTTGCATGATGGAGTATGAACCACCTGTAGGGAGGAGGGTGGGGCGGAGGATGCAGGCCCCGAGAAGTAAGAGCGAGGGAAGCAGCTTGCAGAAGTGTGATCCCTTGTGTCTCCTTTGTCCTTGTAAAACAGCTCCCTTTCTTTGGGGGCCAGGTGTCACAACTGAAGTTCACTGAGGAGGGAAGAAACATGGTAACATTTCTGTATGGAAATGCTCACCACATCGGCAACTGGAATTAGGGGACACTGGCCCCTCATGTCTCATAGACACAGGTGGAGTATGGAAAGAACATGAATAAGACAGCAGCCCACCAGCAGGAGAGGGTGGGAGATCACAGAAGTTGAAGGAACAAGACCTGGTTGTCACTGAAAAGAAAAATGGAAGGCAAAACCATGGAGACGGGCAACAGGCCAGGGCTTGCCTGGCTTGGGGGGATGTGGAGGGATAGACAGCTGGAGCACAAAGGATCTTTAAGACAGTGAAAATTCTCTGTAGGATATTGCATTGGTGAATACATTCCTCAAAACCTATAGAACTACACACCATAGAGTGAATCCTAATGTAAACTATGGACTTCAGTTAATAACAATGTATCATCAATAATACTGGCTCTTCTGGTAGAAGAAATAGAAACCTAGATCAATGGAACAGAATAGAGAGCCCAGAAATAAACCCGTGCCTTTATGGTCAATTAATCTACGACAAAAGAGGCAAGACTGTACAATGGGGAAAAGACGGTCTCTTCAATAAATGGTGCTGGAAAACTGGACAGCTACATGCAAAAGAATGAAACTGGACCACTTTCTTAAACCATACACAAAAATAAGCTCAAAATGGATTTAAGGCTTAAATATAAGACCTGAAACTATAAAACCCTTAAAAGAAAACATAGACAGTAAACTTTTAGACAACAGCCTTAGCAGTATTTTTCTAGATAGGTCTCCTGAGGCAGGAAAAACAAGAGCAGAAATAAACAATTGGGACTACATCAAACTGAAAAGCTTCTGCCCAGTGAAGGAAACCATCAACAAAATGAAAAGGGAACCTACTGAATGGGACAAGATATTTGCAAATAATATATAAGGGGGTAATATCCATAATATATAAAGAACTCATACAACTCAACATCAAAAAGACAAACCATCAATTTAAAAATGGGCAGAAGACCTGAGTAGACATTTCTCCAAAGAAGACATCCAAATGGCCAACAGACACATAAAAAGATATTGAACATCCTTTATCATCAGGGAAATGCAAATCACAATTACAAAGAATGGCCAGAATCAGACAAGAAATAACAAGTGTTGGCAAGGATGTAGAGAAAAAGGAACCTCATGCACCGTTGGTGGGAATGCAAACTGGTGCAGTCACTGTGGAAAACAGTATGGAGGTTTCTCAAAAAATTAAAAATGGAAATACCCTATAACCCAGCAATTCCACTTCCAGGTACTTAACTGAAGAAAACAAAAACACTAATTCAAAAAATATGTGGACCCCTGTTTTTTGCAGCATTATTTACAATAGCCAGGATATGAAAGCAACCCAAGTGTCGAACAATAGATGAACAAAGATGTGGTGTATATACACAATGAGATGTTACTCAGCCATAAAAAAGACTGAAATCTTGACATTTGTGATAACACAGACGGACCAGGAAGGTATTGTGCTAAGTGAAATCAGTCACACAGAAAAGACAAATGTTTCATGATTTCACTTCCATATGGACTCTGAAAAACAAAACAAATGAAATAACAAAAAGAACACAAAAAAACAAAAAAAAAGATACAGACTCATAAATACAGAGAACAGACTGCTTGTTGCCAGAGCAGGGATGGGCAAAATAGGTGAGGGGATTAAGATGTACAAACTTCCGCTTAGAAAATAAATAAGTCACAGGAATGAAAAGTACAACATAGGGAATATAGTCAATAATATTGTGATAATGTCATATGGTGACCGATGGTGAGTACACTTATCGGGGTGAACGTTTTATAACGTATAGAATTATCGAATCACTGCTGTACACTTGAAACTAATATAATATTATGTGACTACTACACTTATATAACTATGCTCATATTCTGTTAAAAATACTAATAATATTGGCTCATCAATTCTAACAAGTTTACCAAATTAATGCAAGATGTTACTAATAGAGGAATTGGGGCAGGGGAGAAGGGTCGTGGGGGAACTCCCCGCACTTTTTCACTGTTTCTCTGCAAATCTAAAATAGCTCTCAAACATGATTAATAACTAAGAAAAAAAGAAAATGGACCACTTATGTTTATAATTACCATCTGTGTTTAAGATGCGGTTCTAAATTTCCACACTGACTTACTTGTCGGGGTCCTAAGCCTCGCTTTGCACTTGTGCTCACGTTCGCGATGTCAGAGACATGGGATGCGGTGTAGACAGAGTTTCTGGTGTTACTTTGTTGTTCCATCACTTACAATATTAAAATTCACAACCATGACATAAACATTCGACTCCTGTGCATGTAAACAGTGACCACAAACTCAGCTGGGAAAAAAAAAAAAAATGGTTTTCTTTTGTAGAGTTACTAAAACAGAGGAAGGGAGAGTTTGGTGACTTAACCACCACTGCTTTCCAAGTATGTGGATAAGCTGTCGATAAAATAATTTCTAAGCTCCAGAACATCCTCTGTTGCAGAATCAAGCTCAGGCCTCCAAGCCAAGCAGAACTCCCCGGTTAGAGTGTGTGTGTGTCCCTCTCGGCTCTTGACAGCTCGGAGGCCAGCCGAGTGCAGACCTGCGGATACAAACCACTAGGATCTAGCTGTTTTCTGCAGCTCCTGGCAGAGGAGAGTGTGAGCCTGGGGCAGCACCTCCTGACTGCGCTGATGGAGTCAGCCACTCCAGAACCACAGCCCCAGCTCCGACGGCAGAGAATCCCCCTGTGTAATCCCCACCCTGGTCCCTGAGCTGAGCAAGATGAAACACCGAAATGTGACCGGCAGCCAAAGAGTTACACGTGTAGGACCTCCCCCCTTCCCCCCGGCCCCCGGGGTGTTACATTGCCTCCACGTGTGTGTCTCTGGGCCATCCCCAGTGGACTCAGACGCTGGGAATCTTGAGGCCCCAGAAGTGTGGCGAGTGGGTCAGAGGTGACCCGCCCCATCCACTGAACTGGGGCCACAGGTCCCTGTTTTCTATGTGGATGGAGCCCGTTGTCGGGAGGGTCTGTACTGCAAGACGTGGGCCTGAGCCACGTGGAAGGCAGGTCACCAAGAGATCCTCCTCCTGCCTAGTGAGGATACAAGAAACTTGTCTGAGTACAGAACGGGGTTGCTCAATGCTGATACTTTTGGGCCTGATGCTTCATCGCGGGGAGTGGTCCTGGGCATAGTAGGATGTTTAGCAGCATCCCTGGCCCTCACCCATGAGATACCATCTCCCCAGTTCCGACAATCCAAAGTGCCTCCAGGGGTGCTCGGATGGCTCCATCGGTTAAGCCTCTGACTCTTGGTTTCAGCTCAGGTTGTGATCTCAGGGTCATGAGATCAAGCCCTGCTTTGGGCTCCCGCTCAGTGCCCGGCTCTGCGCTTAGCACAGAGTCTTCTCGAGATTCTCTCTCCCTTTCCCTCTGTCCTTCCTGCTCGTGCTCTCTCTGGTTCTCTAAAATAAATAAATAAATCCTTTATTTAAAAATGCCTCCAGACATTACCAAATGTACCCTGGGCCAACAAAATCACCCCCTTGAGAAAGACTAGTGTAGGATTTGCCTCTAGTGATAGAGGGATTTGTTTTGGACAGGAAATGTTTCCTACGTTCCGTTTTTACTTTTTAATTAGTTGCTGCCATGCCGAGCCCAAAGAAATCATCAACTGAATTCTTAATTTTGTGAATTCTCCCTCCATTTGCAAAGTAAATGAAGGCTAAGAGCTGACTATTCATCTGTTCAGCATCCAGCAGATGAGGCTGAGCTTTTGCAAACCTGAAAGATCTTCCCAAGTTCCTAAACCCTACAACTGAGGGGCCAGTTCTAATATACTTTACATCTGTGTGGGGAAAATTGCATCAGAATAGTTCAAATAAAAAGGCCAAACTGCATGATTCATTTTGGAAGAGTAGTTCAAAAAGTGAGCCCTATTTTAAAAATTCACATTTTTATTTTTATCCAGGACTCTGATAGTTCCACTAGAGATAAATGATTCCTTCTCAGAGGGGAAATAAGAAGCAGTTTAATCTTGGCCTTCTATTGCTCGAAACTATTCCACCTCTGTGAACTCATTTCATATTTTAAGCTCCCAAAAAAGGATGGAAGAATTTAGCAAACCCCCATGTGACCACATATTGTTAATAGAACAACTTGTCATTTGAAAAATTTCCACCTTACTAAGAAGATACTCAGTATCATCTACCATAGGATAAATTTCAGTTGCAGTGTCGTCCCTATTTTGATCTGGTCCAAAAGCACTAATATTCATCTATTCATTTACTTAAAGTGCTTTTATTGAGACCATATTTTTTTCCTCTAGGTATTAAATACTGAGAATGATTCTTTGAACAAAATATAATGTGGGTCCACATACAGCTGAGAGTCCTATGGAAGAACCATCAGTTACCTGGAAACTGAGGCCTCACGCTGTAAGGCTGTGACAGGAAATCAAGGTACCTCTACATGACGGGCACAGAATGTAGGTTGAGAGCCCAGCAAAGCTCCAGGGAAGCGACATCCAAGATGAGGTGTGGCGAGAGAAGTTGGCAGGTTAACCTGGGGAGAAGGGTTCTAAGCATAGGCATATACAAACCCCCAGAGGTGCCATCATGAAAGCTTTCCCATCACAAGGTCTCATGTCCAACCCTCAGAGTTGAGAACTCAGGGACTGGAACCCAGATGTGTTAGCCTGGAAGTTTCTCCGTCTCCCTGAAGGAAACAGAAAAGTGAGAGATACTTCATCTGACTGTGGTAGAAGATCTCTCCCCTCTCCTGACCCAAGTGCAGGTTGGGTCCCCCAGACTGGTACACACTTAACAACCCTTCAGATCTGACGGAAGGTCCCTCCTCCTGGAAACCTTGCAAGGCCACTCTGGCTTCTATTGATCTCTTCTCCAAACTGCTCTAACTTTCTGGAAGGTACTGACTTGCTTTCCAGTTAGGATTCTAGAACCCTGTCAATACTATTCAAATAGGCTCTTAGTAATATACTTCATTACTTATGTGTTTCCTGTGCATGTGATTGACTTTATCAACAAAAATATCGAATGCTTGCATCGTGTTTTGTTTTATACTTTCCAGTGAGCTATACCCAGATCTACAAATAAATTATGTTTAGATCTGCAAAGAGGTGACTTAAGCAAGTGTAAAATGAAAAGCAAAGAAGCATGTATGGGTAGGGTGAAGGACAATCTGCTGTAAGAACATGCCCTCCAAATGCAATGATTCATACTAGTTAGAGGTTCCTTTCTCTCTCAAGGGATAGTCCAGGGTGGGTAGACAGGCTCTGTGCCAAGGACTCACTTCCAGGGGTGGGGAGTCAGGCAGTTTGCCATCCTCTTATCTTCTCAAGGCTCTCCAATCTTTGCAACTTACATCCAGCCAGAAGGAAAGAGAGGTCCTTTTAGGTACAAGTTGAACATGTTCTCATATTTCCATATTTACTGATTCATGTTCTACTGAGAAGAACTTAATTACCAGACACCAGGAGGTCTGGAAATTAAAATCCAACTGGACGCTATGACCAGGAAGGATGAGAAATCCACATGAGGAGACAGGGAGAATCTTTTCTACCAAGCATATCTTTTGGACACTCAAGCCTAGTTGCTTGCTTCCATCAATCCATCATGAGCCCTTTATTTTGCATCTCTATCATAGGTGGAAGGAAGGGCAATGTTTTAAGCAGAATGTTACTTTACTTCTGAAACAGCCCCAAATTATTATCTGGGATTTGTGCAATAGAACAAAAGATTGCTCCACCATCTCCCCCGACCTGTACCTCCACCATGGGCCACAGAAGAACAATTGTTTAACTTTTCAGGCTAAAATGAAAGGATCAAGATGAAATAGCCACTTATCAATATGATATTATTTTCTCAGTACTCTCAGATACAAGACATTTATCCACAATGGTGTATATAATCTGCAAAGGTAATTTATTGCTAAGTAGTGACAGTGCCCATTCAGTTAATTTTTAATTTTAGGGCTTTCAAAATATCACAGAAGATCAACAACAACAACAAAACAAATAGCTGTTTAAAAAATGGCAAAGAACTTGAACAGATGTTTCTCCAAAGAAGATATACAAATGCCCGAACAAGCCTATAAAAAGATGTTCAGCATCATTAATCATTACAAAAATGCAAATAAAAACCACAAGGAGATACTACGTAACATCCATCAGGATGGCTACTAACAAGAAAACAGAAAATCACAAGTATTAGCAAGGATGTGGGGAGATTAGAACCCTCGTGCACTGTTGATGGGAATGGAAAATGGGGCATCCGCCACAGAAAATAGTATGGCAGTTCCTCAGAAAGTTAAAAACATAATTACAATATGATCCAGAAATTCTACTTCTGGGTATTCACCCAAGAGAACTGAAAGCAAGGACATGAAGAGATATCTGTAGACCCATATTCACAGCAGCATTATTCACAATACACAAAATGTGGAAGCAACCCAAGTGTCCACTGACAGATGAATGGATAAACAAAATGTTGAATGTTATTCAGCCTTCAAAAGGAAAGAGATTCTGACACATGCTATCACATGGAAGAACTTTGAGGACATCATGCTAAGTGAAATAAGCTGGTCACAAAAACACAAATACCATATGAGTCCACTTATTTGACGTACCCAGTGCAGTCAAACTCATAGAGACAGAAGTAGAATGGTTGTTGCCAGGGGCTGGAGAAGGTGGGGGTGGGGAGGGAATGGGAGTTATTGTTTAGAGTATCAGTTTTACAAAATGAAAACGTTCTAGAGATTGGTTGTGCAATGTTATACTTAACACTACTAAACTGTACACTTAGATATTATTTTGTGTGCTTTTAGCCACAATTAAACATATTTAAAATATAGTATAGGAGAAATATACAAGAAGCAGAAATGACACTGAGATAACAGAAAGGAAATATTTGGTTGAGCTAATATACTTTAGATTTAGGTAAATTCATTACATCTTGGTCAGTGCGTCATTTTATTGACCATAGCAAATGATTTGTAATTGACTTATTCTTTCTAATATTCATCCTCTCAAAACATCATTTGTTGAACACCTGTCCTAGCAGACTGTGCTACACTGGAGAGATATTGATGAACCGAAATAGTCATGCTCCCAACCCAGTGGAGCGCATCTTCATGTGTCGGGAAAAGACATCAAATGTAGGATCCTGTGAGAACAGTGGTTTTCAAAGTATGGTCCCTGAAATCAGCTGCAGCAACACGGATGATAAACTTGTTAGGAATGCAGATCTCAGGCCTCATCCCAGACCTGCTGAGTCAGAAACTCTTGGGACAGGTCTCAACACTGTACTTAAAGCAACCCTCCAGAGGATAGAAAGCATGCTGGCACCCGAGGACCACCGGTCTAGGGAAGGGCACTCAGAGACTGATGTGGAAGAGAAAGACCCAGGTCGGGGAAGACAAGCGACAGAGCTGGACAAGAGGGTGGCTGGTGTCCTTGAGGGACTCAAGTCCGAAGGATGTGTAGAGGTTAACCAGAAAAGGGGTCTTTGGAGGTGAGAGAGAGAGCCAATATGCAGATGCCTTTGGCAGGGTAAAATCTGGCACATGGAAGGAGCCAGAAACATCAAAGAGAAGGAGAAATCAGAAGAGCACAGCTAGATAAGACCAAAATCAGACCACAGAGAGGCTTTTAGACCCTAATCAGGCTCTTGGATTTTATAAGAAAAGGAAAATAACAAGGATTTTAGAAGAACAGTCATATCATAACAACTTTCATCTTGAAAAATCCTTCTGGCTATAGGATGACGTTACTAAAGGGTCATTAGAATGGACGCAGAGACAACAGTTAATAAATGTTTGGGTATTTGGGGCAAGAGATGATGGCAGGTTTGGACCAAGGTGGCCAGGTAATAGAGGTGCAAAGTGACCCAAGGTCCTTCCACTCCCGTGGAGGCTGTAGGTGTGCAGCGGGATGGGTGCTTCCCGATCTCCGAAGAACGGTTTCGGCTTTCCGACATTTGAGTCACTGATGCTCAGTTGACAATTGAAACCACGTGAGTAACTAGCAAGAGTGTGTAGGATAAGAACAAAGACCTAGTCTAAGTAACTCCAGCCTAAAACTGAGCCTTGTTCACAGATGAGACAGAGAAGGAGGTTGAGAGGCTAGATCAGTGATAAGAGATTAGAAGGAGCTGTCTACGGATGACCCAGCAAGCGGGAGTTTCACAAAGCGAGGAGTCACCAGAAGTGATAAATGCTCTCGAGTAGTCTAAGAGGCTGTATGGATGTTGTCAGCGGATCTGCTGGCATGAGGGCCAAGCCGACCTTAAACTCTGTCTCGGGAGTACTGGGGTAGAAGTCAGGCTCAAGTGCATTCACAACTGGGAACATGGTAAGGGGATGGAAACAAGATAGCATAGTCAGTGTTTTTGAGAAATTTTCCTGAGACAGGAGACACATCAGTCAGTAGGTCAGGAAGGATTTTGTCTGTGGTTTTTTCAAAGGACATAATAAAGATATATTTTGAGAATATTAAAGCAGAGAAATTTCAGTCACGTTACCAAAGATGCTGAACATCAGAAAGTTTAAATGTTTAAATCCCAACACCCCACCCTCCAAATTATCTTCTAAGCAATTAGTTTGAGGCTTTCTGTTTGGGTTCTTTTTTTCATTTTGACATTGTGCATTTTACCTTTCCCTAAACAAATGCTCTAAGGCCTGGAGTAATCTGATGCTGGAACAGAAGGCCTGCTCTGTGTCTCAGCTGCTTGCAAAATTCCTGCCAAGTTAAAGTCCACTCTATAAACCTGTGTGAAAGTCTTATCTTCTTAGAGCAGATTTTGAAATACCCTCCCTTCCCCAAACACAGGAAGCAGGAAGTGATCCCGATCCCGCTGTTTACCTGAGGGTCATTAGTAAGCCTCTCTGCATTTGTACTCGGTCACAACTTAGACGTGGTCTGTGACCATTTGCAGACCATCTCCTTCTTTTGGGATTCAACCTCAACAGAAGCCCAGCACAAGGAAAGCCCAGAGTACACCTATCAGTCTTGGGTGGGCTCCTCCCATGGCCCCAGGCTATGATCAGAGAAATTCCAGATGCATCTTCTTCATCTTCAATTCACTGTTTTCCCAACTACAGTCTAGTAAAGAAGCGACAACCCAGTTCAAACTGTGCCAGTCCAGTAACTGACCACATCATTATACGTTCCTCATCAGTTGAGTGAGTGCCTGTGAGATTAGAACAGACCAGACAAGGGTAATTAAACTATGCACCTGACAGTGAAATTTTATTCATCATGGAAGGTCAGTAAGGATTCTTACATGTGAAGCTAGCCCAAAGCCTCCCTATGTTATGCATCTATTACTTTACAAATATTATGTTGTTGATGATGGTGATGATGCGACAAAGAAAGATCCAGAAAAACCTTTGTGGAAGAATGAGCGAAATTTCATGACTGTGTGCTGGTTTTTAAGAATGCGTCTAGATGATTTAAAAGTAGCCATTCAGATCTTTTACTGAAGCAAGAAGAACTCCTGAGATATTTCATCAAGAATCCAGATAGAATGCCCACTTCTGCAACTCCCCCATATAATCATCCCCAGGGGCAGAGTTGGCAAGAAGAACATGGGGTTTAGTCTGTGTTTCTGAGCATCAGCTTATTTCCTCCATCCCATATCGATCGTCCTTCACACCTGCCCCTCTGTGGACGGTGAGCTCCAGTATCAGACACAAAGACAGCAGACTTACAGACGTGGCCTAACCAGCTCCCACTGTTGCAGAAGGTCAGATACCCAAACACAAACCTACAGAGTTGTTAGGCTTCCCTGATTTAGACTTGGCTGAGGCAGAATTTGGTGTTGAAAGTGGTTCTAGAGGAACAGAATGAGCTCTCTGACTTGTTTCAGGGTTTTCTGGAACTGGTTTTCTGATCTGATTAGGTTTAGAGGCGCTAATGACCTTATTTCCAGTGGTAAAGGAGTATTTAGCATATAGTGGCAAAATAGTTCCTCAAATTATCAACTTTACATACATGCAATTAAGTTCCTATTGAGGACAAGGTTATGGGTGGCCAGGTATTTACTGAGAACATTCTGATGAAAACAAGGATTGGTTGGTTACTCTTAACTGTGCTAACTTAGGAAAGAGACAATGATGAGCTCAGGGCTTTAAATTCCCAGATTAAGGTCTATATAAGGAATCTAAAAGCTTCCAGATTGGCCCTGTAAGAGATCCTATCTCCTGTAGCCACAGGGCCAAGATTTCTGAAAATTAAACCCAGAGTTTCATCCTGCAAGTGGACAAATTATAGCCCAATTTGAATTCTCAAAATCACAGGGTCTCTTTTATTAAAATGAGGACATTTATTGGAAAAGAATGGGATTTGGAAGTTTGGTCTAGGTTTATATGAGCAAATTCCAATAAAGCTAAGGATCTGGAGTCCCTAATTCTGGCAGCCTCATTTGCCTTCTTTACCAATGGAAGCAGCCTCACCTCTGTCTCAGGAAGCAGTCCCCTTCTCATGATGGACCTCTAATGCTCCTGACACCAGGTACTTACCTGATAACCCTTGTTAAGATCTGCTCTCACCATTTCTCCTTCCTTCTTGGCCTGTGTGTAGACTCAAGTCCCAGATCTGTGATGGGGTGTCGTACACACGGAAAGAGTTGCATGATAGCCAGTTAATATCAGCAGCAATTTGGAGAGTAAGAATGGCAATGTATATTACTGTATGGGATTAAGACAGGAAGAATGCGAAGTTGACTCATGCTGGACCTACTGAGAATGGTTGACTGGCTCAGTGTTTTTGTTGAGGGCCTAGGAATGGCTCCAACAATTTGCTGGACAAGTTGGCTGAATGATGAACCCAGAGGTGGCCTAATGAAGTGGAAATGTCAGAACTTTCTTAATGTACTGGAGAGAAAAGCCTCCAAAGGTGTAGGAAGATCAGGGTGCCAGGGAGGATTCGCCACGTGAGACCAGCTTACCCACCGAGGATGCCTTTTACTTCGCTAGGCTGCAGTAGAGACTCTATGCCTGATTCTGAGCCATAAAGTTACCAACCAGCCCGACAGCCTATCGTGACCCAGGGGCTGGCTGACCCGCCAATACAGTTTTGTTACTTTTCCGAGGACTTTCAAATATGTTTTTACAACTCGGGAACATAGGGAAGATTGGTTCTCTTCCTATTTTTCTGAGTTGAGGAAAGTTGAGAAGTTCACTTAGAATTATGCATTTTTTATATGGATAAAAATAGTACGTCTATCTGCAGGGGCATCAATCCAGATGGTGAAGCCAGCAAGATAATAATAGATCAATAGGAAACTTGGTTGGATTCTAAGTCCTACATTTAAACACATCTATCAATAAATATTAAGTAAGAACAGCTCAAGTTACAAACTTAAAATACCCCAAGTAAGTAAGGTTATATCAGAGCACATGAAGAATATGTCTGTGGTAAAAATACATCACAGCCCACATTACATAGAGTAAGTGAGATGTGTGGGAAATGACCTGCCCTTTTCTTCCATTAAAGGGCAGAGTTTTTTGAAAAAAAGATGGTTCAATTTCCTCTCTCCAAGCTGCCTTTTTAAAATAACATAACATAACACATATTGTGACACAACTCCACATGACTCAGAGGTCCTGCTTAAAATACGACCAGACCACATTCATGGAGACTGAATCACCTCTAACCTTCCAAACTTGGTGAGGATTACTAATCAGGATGTGTTTTCATTCCGAAGATAGTATGGGAAAGTTCTGATTTTGACAGTTAACCTAACGTTCAATCAATATATTATCACTGGAGCTCTAAACAAGTTGTGTTTTTCTTCTCTCATTGTCTCACCAAGATTGAAAGATAACCCATGTAAAACTATGTGTCTTCCAGTGTAAATAAAGACTGCCCATCTCCGGGAAATAAACAATTCCCGAGATGGCATTTTAAAAAGGAGTCAAAGTAGCTTATGAAAGCATGTGACATTCGTCCACATCAGGACCTCCTCCAAGCCCTCTAGCGAAGAGAGACTTGCACGTCTTCAGACTTCATTATGCTGGAAGACAGCTCCTTCTCCAGGCCCAGGAAAACTTTTCAGTAAAAGTCAAGCACCATTCGGCATTTTTCTTCTGGTTAAATTGAGGAGTAACACTGAATACTACTATCGGCTGCATACGAGCATGTATATGTTGCACACCATGCCCTAGTGATTACCTCCTACTGGCAAGACTCTGCGTGCCAGCTCACAGACTCGTGTGTCTAAGCAGAAAAGCTCTAGAGCAGAAGGACAATGACCCTTGAACTCAGCCTAAATTGGAATCTTTCTTCCTGCCAGACTGAAGCTCTCAATTTCTTCATGTGAAAAATGAGAATGAATGGTGTTTACCTCAGATGTGAATAAAGCAGACTCATGCATACGGACGTGTTTTTAGGTCTGAAGGACTGTCCACTTGGTAAATGTGATCGTTATTAATAACAGCAAATACGAGCTGTCATGACTAACTAGCCTGAACTCCGAGGGGACTGATTTCTTTGACTCACTCAGTCGGAGTTTCCTTAGTGACTGGGGCCCAGAAGATAAAGAATTGTAATCACTTCCTGTGAGTGATGTCTTTCCCTCCTTTGTACAATGAGTAACATTTATATCATTCATTTTTAAGCACTAGCCTATTTGAGAACCATATTTCCCCCTAGGCATTTGGTTAAATCAGCCTCAGTGGAGTGATGGCTCATGGTTCTCCCTCCCCTGTCCTCATGCTTGGGGGTGAGCTTTTCACAGCAGACATTCTCTCTAACCCCCTCCCGGGCAGCCCACTGATAAGTCCTAGAGTACAGGGGAAAATTCTTGCCTGAAATAGTCATCCTCCACATTTGCCCACGTTCAGGGTTGGTCCAGAATGTCACATCCTGGTGGGAAATGACTGCGTGTGTTTTGTTCAGATCCAAGGTCCTGTTGACAGAATCCAGTGCTGCAGGTGTCCCCCCAAAATGATCACACAGTGACTTTCTTAGTCAGAGAGAAGTATAAATATTATGAGTCCCATCTCCCGGCGACCTCCGAACGTCCTTCCTTTTCAGAGACTTTCGTACTCTGTGTCACTGAGTACTAGATTTTTTTTTTTTAATAAGTCTGTGGGGGCAAAATTTAATGATAATAATAACAGCAACCCTGCTTCTGTTGCTCACCTCCCCAGTCCCATTTCTTGAGTTTTTTCTTTTTTTTTTCCCATTTCTTGAGTTTTTAACGTGGGGTTTTGATATCTGACAATCCGAGGTACAAACCAATTTCCATCCCTCACGCTCCCACCTGCCCTCTCCCAGATCCCCCTGGTCCTCGCTTTATGTAGTTAAAGTTCTCGGTAGGCACTCGGGCTCCCGTTTCCTGGAGGCCAACTTTCTCCACGGTGTAACTTACTCAGAGGAAGATGGCAACAAGGAAAAGCTGAAGCACAGCAAGCAAATCAATGAGGGAATGCACAAATGCCCACTGAGGACGCCGAGCAGGACACTGGAGGGTGGCCTCATGCAGCCCACGTCTGGCCATCTGGCCGCTAACACAGCCAGGGCCTGGACCAAGCACAAGGGCCACACCTGGGAGCGTGGTGTGCGACTGGGGGTAGCTGGCCTCGCATACAGCGGGCATCCACCCAGACCATGTGCTCTGTACAGAAGGACAGAAAGTCTGTGTTTAGAATATCACTAAGGAAACCCAGATACATTATCTTTGCCAGAGTAAAAAAGACAGTTCAGTTAGTGACTGACTCGAAAGAACAGAGCCAGAGAACAGGCATTAAGGATGTTGATGGGGGGGGGGGGGGGAGAGAAGCAAAGAGTGGCCACAGTTTTTACACATTACCAATAACAGGAATGTCCCTCGCCACAGCTTCCAAGAAGATTTCCACGGCTCTTTTTCATGGTGGTGGCTTTTTACAGGCCGAGAGCAATTGAAATAAAGGCATGTCCGTCTTTCCACTCAAAGATTTGGGCTGCCATAAATTGATTTTTCAAATATCAAGACTTTTGTTCCTGCTTTGAAACCTATAAAACATGTTTTGTTTCAATATGTAGTGCCCAGCTGTAAAAGTCTGTTTTGGCCCCAGAATTATGTGTGACCTCAGCATTTTGAAAGTATGTTTTTGACTTCCAAACTCTTACTCTAAGAAAATGTATTATGTGTGCACTGCTCTGTGTGTGTGTGTGTGTGTGTTGTGGGCAGAGCCCTAAATTTCATTCAGCAGCTTACTTCCATTTTAATGCCAGTTAATTTTTAGCATTATTAATAACCCAGCAAATTACTATCTAAAAATAAGGTGAAATATGTTTGTATTTGTAAAGTTTAGGCAATAGTAATCTCATCTGCAATATCCTTTAACAGATTACCATCTATAAAAAGATAACAGGAGCAGTGATTTGTTTTATCATAATAACGTCCCCCATTACTCTTAAGGCACATGCTGTGGATTTGTTATTTCCATTTGAGTCAGCCTGATTTCAATCCGTCTATGTCAGTCTTCGGTATCTTCTTCATACCATCATGTATTACGTAGTCTTCCCCTGTTGCATTTTGATTATAATGTTAAAAATTCCCACTATTAAAATATATAAAGATATTAATTCATTTTGAAGTTGTCAGTCTTGAAGAATCTACAGTCGGCTTCATAATCCAGCAACAAAATGACTCAGATCATCGAAGCAAGGATCCCACGTACTGAGGAAGGATTTCATGCCTGGTTAATGTGTTGGAAGTGATGGTGAATGTTTTGTTGTTACTTAAAGCAACAACAAAACTTGGGCACTTTTTACACACATGTGTACATGGATGTATCGTCACAGATCATGCTCATGTTTTTATTTGATTTTTTTTTTTTTTTTTTTTTTTTTTTTTGGCCAACAGCACAAAACAGATGTGGTTCGAGGAAGCCAGTGTGTAACCCATGGGACTCAATAGCAAGTGTATAACCTAAACCTCAAAGCCATATTCAGTAGAAATATTTGGCCCTTCTGATGGAGACACCTGGAGGTTAGCCTCACAACAGGCATGAATCATCTGTTGATAGAATATGAAAGAAATGAAAGAAACCAGTGCCCAAAAGTTTGTAAGCATAGGCATGAAATTCAGTCAAGCCACTTAACGGGAAGGCTAAAGAATGAGTTAGTAATTTTTAAGAAAAAAAAAAATAAACCAGGGCAATAAGACAAACTTGGTAGGTAGTAACAGTTGCAAATTAGAGATCCTGAGATGCAAGTTTCTGCCATTTAAAACCCTTTACCCAAAGGGACTGTCTCTATTCTCATTTTAAAGCATTTGTGAAGCATTTGTACAGTTACAACTGCCATACCATTGATACACAAACACAAACCCACATTGTTCCTGATAAGAATTGCAATTGCTGGGAGGCCTGGGTGGCTCAGTCAGTTGAGCATCTGCCTTCAGCTCAGGTCATGATCCCCGGGTCCTGGGATCAAGCCCCGCGTCACGCTCCCTGCTCCGCGGGGAGCTTGCTTCCCCCTCTCCCACTCTCCCTGCTTGTGCTCTCTCGCTCTCTCTTTCTTTCTGACAGATAAATAAATAAAATCTTAAAAAAATTGTAATCACTAATTCTGACAGCCTAGTGAAAAGTCTGAATTCAAGCTAGCTAGAAGACAAATTCCAGAAATTAAAAAAAAAAAGAAATGACACAATTTGCTTGTGATCACAACCCATGGAGTATAAAGGTGGTAGTTATATTACCTAAAGAGAGATTTATATTGTGTGTATTAGAGAGAGAGAGAGAAGAAGAAGCACAATCTGACTTGGAATAAGCTGAACATACAGCACAGAGAAACACTTTTTAAGGGGTCTTCACGGTACTCAGTAATCATTGCCTAAATACATTTGAAATAAATTTCAAATAGCATACTTCAAACTAAAGACCATGCAGAATAGGGCATTTCATTACCAATATGCATCCATTTAGCATCATATAATTGCAGAGTTGAACATTTGTATAAAAGCATTTAAAACACCACTGGTTAAAACTCTACTTTCTACGAAAATGCAAGACCTAGATACTTCTAAGGAAAGATTCACTCAAGATTCTTTAGCTCAGACCCTGGCAATACCTTTTTCTTGATTAGAATACAAAAAACTCAGATGGTTATAAGCACTAAAAAAGAAATATATTAATAAATATTTTAAAACTATAAATTGATTCTAATTATTCTCCTTAAGGCACAACCAGCTCTCAGATAAATTATATCTCAGATAAAGATACATTCAGACTACAGACAGCTCCAAGAATTAAATAGGTTTTTCCTACCCAATCTTCCTACTTCCTGTCCAGGTGTCTGAAGTTTTAAATGTATCTATTTTTATATCTGGGATGGGGTGATTTTTGAGGAGCATCTATTCATATGAAGTGACAATAATGATCAGTAACATAAACTACGATAGTTAGTTTTGCATTTATGATATGAAAGTACGTCTAATCAATACATAAGTATGCCACCTAGTTTTTGGCTGCAATAATGGCATTTTCTATAAGCTTGCAGAACAACATGAGTCTACTCTGAAATTCCTTTTCTAGCCAGCTTTCATTAGGATGAAAGAGAAATGCATATCTGCTAGTTTACAGCAGGCAAAGGACACAGACTACTAATGGGGGGGTGGTTAATCTTGTCGATGATACATAACCCGCGGTACATTTATGTTACAACAATCTGGAGTTAATTTTTGCAGAATGGATAAAAGTATAAACACAACTCATGATTTTCTCCATCAAGCCTCCTACTTGCACACATCATTGTAATAACAGTGTCCTATTTCTCTCAATCTGAATAAATACCTATCAGAGAACATGTACATTCAGAATTCTCACTTAATTCCCATCACATGTTGACCACCCATTTAAAAGTCAGACAACGTCTCCTAGAATAATAACAAAACTATTTAGCAACCATGACAGCCAGGTAAATCAATCAGCAAAGACACTGGGGAGAACACCAGAAAGGACACAGAGGTATGAACTGGCAGCACATCGGCTCTGCCTGCCACCAAATTTGTCCTCAGACAACCTCTCTTTCAGACTGCCATCCTCAGGTGCTGAGAATTTAGGCTGCTGTAGCCAGAATGCCTACATGTAAAACCCAATGCGGTTTCTCTCTGCTGTAAATTTCTGGACACATTTCGAGACTCTCCGGGGAAATATTTTTATGGAGCTACTAGAAAACACGACACACCTCATGATGGGACAAACAGATGGGTGAAGGATTCGTAATTGCATTGTCCTTATGATATGTTTACTTGTACTAAATAGCAGGAAGGCAAAGTCAGCATAAACAAAAACAAAACACAACACAACACAAAAGCATGAAGGAACACCCAGCATCGGATATAGAGCTCCCCACAAATTCTCCTGCTCTCTCTTCACTCCACGGAGCCACAAACCATATTCCTTACAGGACATCTATTGGCAGGACAGACCGAGAGGGAGACGAGGCCAGAGCCAGCCGGGCACAAGGCTCAGTGTGGCAGATCTCTTCAAGGCGGCCACTGGCTGCTGAGCTGACCGTCCCCAAGTGTCCTCAACGAAAGGAGTTCCTGGATTCCCCGAATGCTAGGATAACCCGAGTTCATACTCAGAACTGGCCACGCAGCTGGAAATACATCTCGGTTTTATTGTAGATTCTGTCTGAAGGCCTGTAAGAAGGCTTTTATGTAGACCAGCATTGTCAGTGTTACCTAATCCCGAGTGTGAACCAGGAGAGGCC
Source organism: Mirounga angustirostris (assembly GCF_029215605.1). Lineage (NCBI taxonomy): Eukaryota > Metazoa > Chordata > Mammalia > Carnivora > Phocidae > Mirounga > Mirounga angustirostris. The sequence goes on from NW_026991713.1 coordinate 135,576,239, forward strand.
TCAGGGCTTATCCCAAGAACTGGCAATACCTCTGAGTACTCTGATGATGAAGGCAGCGGTAAATGGGTCTGTGAGCAATGAAAGCGGTAATCACAGGAAAAAAATGAGTATTGACAATTTATTTTCTAACTTTTTAAAATTGTTTTTCAAAATAGCCATCTAGGGGTGCCTGGGTGGCTCAGTCGTTAGGCGTCTGCCTTCGGCTCAGGTCAGGATCCCAGGGTCCTGGGATCGAGTCCCACATCGGGCTCCCTGCTCTGCGGGGAGCCTGCTTCTCCCTTTCCCACTCCCCCTGCTGTGTTCCCTCTCTCGCTGTGTCTCTCTCTGTCAAATAAATAAATAAAATCTTAAAAAAAAAAGAATAGCCATCTTTCCCTGTCTAACGCGAATCAGCAACCAAAACAACCCTGCATTTTCTAAAGAATGCCTGACCAAACTCCTGGGAGCAAAGAATTTCTTTTGCAGAGAAGTCGTCAACATGACCATGGTGATAATCGGAAATACACCAGCAACTGTGGGCAAACCTACCGTCCATGCGGGGCACGCCGGTCCCGGGCATCCGGCCGCACAGAGCAGGACCAAACAGATAACTATTTTCATTTTTATGGGTCGTCCTGCACGGGCTGCAACCTCTGCCCTCTGCCCCCTGGAGTAAGAGGGGCTCTGTATGAAGGTGTGTCCGTGAATGGGTGTGGCAACGCTTGGCCCCCGGGCTGCAGTTGGCAAGCCCCTGCCCCGGAGGTGGATTTGTTTATTATAAAAGGATATAACTCCAAACATCCACCCTTAGTTGCTTCCAAAAGTCACTTCATTAACATACCAAAAGACCCCTTGCCGCTCTTTTCACTTAGGAAGTTCCAAGGGTTTTAGGAATTCTGTGCCAGGAGCAGGATGAAGACCAAATATACATTTCTTATCGTAAACCACGTCTCTCCCGTGGCTTTGGCATCGTGTGGCCTGCCAGCGCCGGGCACGTGAAGACTGCTGCGAGCTGCTCATCTGAGCTCATTCTTCCCTGCGGGCCCAGAGCTGCATGGGCGCCGGAGGCCCCGCTCTGCTGAGTGGGCCCTGGAGACGGTGCAGAGCCAATGTCAGCCTTGTGAAGACAAGAACACCCTAGGATCATGGTTCTTAAGGTGTGGTTCTCTGGACCAGCAGTTTCCGCGAAATAGGCTGTCGCAAGTGCAGACTCTCTGGCCCTGCCTCGAACTGTTTGAATCAGGGATGCCAAGGGTGGTCCAGCTATGTGTGGCCGAACAAGTGCTGCAGGGAGTATGGGTCCCTTACACGTGAGAGGGAGTACTGGGGTCTTGTCATCAGGGCCAAGTTTTACTCTCACAGAGATGCCTCCTGATTAGGGTTCCTTAGAAAGCTCCGTGGGCTGTCTCTCTGGAGGGTTAAGACTCTCCTGGATTTGCGTCACGTTTCTGGAGAGTTGGACCATGCCTTTGTGTATATTTCGTAGTGCTGCTATGAGTGTCGAAGGCACCTGGACTGCCTAAGGGCACAAGCCTTGGGGGCTGACAGGAGTCCCGGACCCCAGCTGCCTTGGATTCAGGAGGTGTTCAATAGGTGTGTGTTGAATGGATAAAGAAAATATTATCAGGTGTGTTTCCAACTTGGAACCCTTCCAAGACAACTGCTTTGCTTAAAAGCTTTGGAAAGTGTGTTCATGCATCTAGTGTTCATCCCAGCCACCATTTGAGAAGCGTGTTTTTTTGATTTTGTGTCTGTAGTCGGCATCCCTGAGGCTCAGCCTGGTGTAAATCCTTAGGAGAAGTGATAAGACAGTGGGCTCTGGGAGCAGTGCCATCGACGGAACCCCCCGTGGGTGACCCCACGTCTGTCCGAGAGGCAGAGCCACAGACCAGAGGCCCATGTGACATGAGCCCCCTGTGCACAGGGCCCTGTGGGGTGTCCTGGACCTTCTGTGCCCTCCACAGGCTCACCGCAGTGACACCCTTCCGGGGCCTGCTCTCAAGTCATGTTGTGCAGGACGGCATCCTTAACCAGGCCTTGACACCCAGGAAAGTCTCCCATTTTAGGAGAGAAAAAGAACCTCCCTTTGCCACAACGTCCTCTCTTATCAGACCCCTGGAGTGAGTGGCCCCCTCCATGGACACCATTTCCTCACTCCCACTCCGGCCTCTACCACCCAGTGTGGCTGCCCCCCCAAACTTCACAACACACCTACACGTCATGACGATGAATGCGTTAGCTCAGTGTGCAGCGACACCCAGAACGTCGAGCGTGGACTGTAACTGCAGCAACCCGCTCTGGACACCTATCAGGCCCGTTCTGAGCTCACGTGCCCTCCGCACCCCACTCCGCCTCTTCCCATGGAGGCTCGACTGTTCATCTTCTTTAGGCCAGTCCTCTGAGCTTCCGAAGGTGACAAGACATCCCATCGGAATGTCTCAGAGACGCTTCAAACCCCTAAATCCTGTCTGTGAACCCCCAGCTCCCCAGACCTAGCCTGCGCATTCTCAACGCTCCCACTGAGGCCCCGTGCCCCCAGGTTGTTGTTGCTCCCCAGATGTTCCTTCCAGATGTCATGGCCTCCAGAAGCTGCTCCGAACAGGCTCCTCTCCCTGGCCTCACGCCAGACACCAGACTCCTCTGCCTTCAGACCTTTGTCTGGGTTTGCACTACGTGATCTTGACTGTGCATCTAAGAAAACAGGGAACTTGTTTGCTTTTGCTCACCCCTATAGCCACTTAAATTAAATATTGGTTAACAAATTTGAAAATGTAGATTGCAGGTTTTTATTTCACACTGATACGCCTTTACTGTTCTTGCCAATTTTAGAGTAATATATATTTGGTTTGAGGAACAAAAAGTCTACACACACACACACAAGCATAGAAATATAAATTCAAATATAAATTGCCCACCACCCAAAAACATGCCACTTTCCAGAAATAATAACTGCAGACTATTTGACTTTTGTTCTCCCCGACTCACACTAGATAGGTTTGAGTGCTTTGATGTTTACAAATGTGGAAAAAAAGTGAGATCTAACACAATACTGTTTTTAAACCTATTTTGGTTTCCACTGGATTGTGGTGATAATAATACAAAGTGTACTTGTAGGTCTTAACTCATCGTATTTTATATATTAATTATGTGCACTTTTTGTAGACTAGTCATACCTCCATAAAGCTGGAAAATACTGAAAACAAAACACAATATACATAACCTAGCAATTCATATGTAGATCCAGTTCCCATTGCGGTGGCTCCATACCATTCCATTACCTGGCTATAATGCAACTCCCTCTTGCCAATTACCTGCAGGTGGGCTTCTAGGTGCTGTCTTACATATTTTGGACCAAGAAACCCCTCAGAAGTAGGGTACTACTGCTCATTCATTTGTTGCAGATCCAAGATTACCAAGCTAGTTTATACTTTTGCTGAATGAATTTCTTGTGTCTCAATTTCTCCATCAACTCACATATGCACGTATTTTTACATTGCAACATGCTTGAAATCAGGATGCATCTTGTAATCTATAGCAACTTACATTTAGTGAAATGCAGTACTCCCCCTCCCTAAACCATCAGTAAATAGCTGCATTTGTCTCCAGATCTCCTGGAGAGACGGAAATATACATATGCTCAGCGAGAACTAAGAGACCTTGATGGACCCAGGAGTCCTATCACCCCCCTCAGGGGACTAGAAGCAAACACATCTACTCCACAGCCAGACATGTTGATCACCAGGCAGTGAGACGCTGTGCAGATGGACGAAAAAAGTCGTGACTCCTGGGAGGTAAACAGTGAAGAGAACCCAGAGGCCCCAGGGGGTGAGGCAGGATTGCAGTGTGCTGCCTGGTGGGAGGCTTACCTCCAGTCTCTCCTGTCCTTGGGCTTCTTCCTTTGTTTTGATTGATTTGGGCACAGTCATCTCTTGGGTGGGCTGTCATGCCGCCAAGTCAACCGACCCCTTCTTCTTGGGTTTGATTTGCATTTTAAGGCTAACACAGTTGATCAACTGGTTCCAAAGGAGAATTACCAGGCCACGAGGTCCTCAGAGATAATATTCAAAAACGTCAGTCCACATTCCAACTCTAAGTCAAGATCCAAAAGGTATGTTGTAGAACCAGCTTCTTGTTAAAAAATTAAATAGGGCAGAGTAGCAGCGAGTGTGCTTTGGCAGAGCGCAATTGAATGCTTCTTAGAGAAGTGATGGTTTCGGTTGTTGGGCTTAAATGGTGCCACCGGACAGCACTGACAGAGGTTTCTCACTGAGGCTTGTGCTTGTCACACCACCGTCGAGCTGCTCTTCTCTGCCCCACTCTGATGCTCCAGGCTGTTTCTGGTGCATGGCTGCCCCCCAGGCTGAGAGCTGGGTCCCCCGCCCCAGAGGTGCTGGTTGCACTGAGTCATTGCCGGGCTCCTACAGGAACTCGCCTGTTCCTCCTTTTCTTATACCTTTCAAAGTCGTCCTTTTATTCCCTTCACAGAGCTTGGTGAGAAAAGCTGCAGGGTACTTGAGGATTGCTACTGATTAAAACAAAATCCCTTTCCCACCTTTTTATACTGCCTCACTCGTTTTTTCCCCAAACTTTTGCCCTAATGGTTCTTAAACCTCTCAGGAGTAAGACTCCTTTCAATCCCTCTCAAAAAATGCAAAACCCAGAAAATACTACCCCAAATTACATGTAGTTGGAGATTCTTTGAAGCTGGGTCAAGCTGCACATCTACTGGAGCCCCGTGAATCCAAGCTTAAGAACATCAGACTATTACATTAACCATGCATCAAATATGTGATATGGTCAGAGGGTAATACATTTAAAAAAACCAGGCACGCTCTGCGGGCACCACTTTCCTGTTGTGCTCACTCTGAATACCGGTGCTTTACCTGTAATTGTCAGCTTGAATTCTGCCTGACGCAGCACAATACAAAAGTAAGTTCTTGAACTGGAGGTATTCAGATGACATTGAAAGAAGAATCATTGGCATTTCCTGAACTCACACCACAGAACAACTTCACCAAACACTTAATTTAATCATGCTTTTATATAAAGGTAATGATGGCGGTGACACATGGCTTGTATTTGGTACTAACTTTGATCTCTTCTTATTAAAGAATTGATGGAGCAGGTGTAGATGTGGTGAATGGAAATGTCCCTAACCTCATCCAATCTAGCTTCTCTTATTCTTTGACTATTTTGTTTCTGTGTCATTTAATGATCCTAATTTGCACCAAAAAAGGCGTTTCATTATATCAGAGACTCTGGTACTAATTGTGTGGTATCATGAATGGTACTATCTGCATTGGACCCAAATTGGATAAAGCATAGCATTTTCATTAGCTCCACGCATTATAATTAGTTCAATTCAGGAATAGAAGGTTCCTTTTCTCCTTCAGTGAGCTTCTGAAGCCACCTGTTGCCCCTTTTCCAAGAACTGTTCTTTTACCTGGCCTGTATTTGACATTTTCATGGCATGTTTTGACCTCTAGATTGTGGGGATGTAATGGTTAATTTTATGTGTCAGCTTCACCGAGTTCCAGATAAACATTAGATGGGTGTATGTTTTGGGGGTGAGGTTAACATTTAAACTGGGGGACTGAGTAACGAAGACCACCCTCTGCAGTGTGAGGGTCTCATCCAATCCCATGGGGGCCTCAATAGCATGAAAAGGCAAATGAAGGGTGAATCTGCTTTCTCTGCCTGACTGCCTAAACAGGGACATAGGTCTTCTTTTGCCCTTGGACTGGGATTTGCTCCATCGGTTCCCCTGGTTCTCAGGACTTCAGGCTTGACTGGAACTGCCCCAAAAGTCCCCCTGAGTGTCCAGCTTGTAGACTGGTAGATCAGAAAATTTCTCAGCCTGCATGACCACATGAGCCAGCCTCTCAGGATACATCTCTTTCTGTACGTCTGTATATGTTTTATTGGTTCTGTTTCTCCACAAAACCCTAATACAGCACTTTTGATATTCCTAGAAAATTAGATAACCATGCTAACAACCATGTCGTTGTACACAGTGGATACATCAACATTCTGATAAAAAATATAAACAAGAGAACAAAAGCTTTCACACTGGTTTACCTTCTCTTCCTTGAAGTCTCTTTGTTGTGATCACTAAAATTATGGGACTCTCAGGAAGTGGGGGCAGACCATCAGAGATGGTGACACATATCTAGTGCATCACAAGAGGATGGGAGGACAGTAACAGGTGAACCAGAGCAGGAGTTTTGCAGATACTGGAGAACGATGCAGAAGCCAGAACAAGTGCCATCACCCTCAGCCTGAAAGTGGGAGTCAGTACCCTAAGAAGAAAGCATGCTGGAGTGAAGACATGCTCCTGGCATGCATGTGTCCACCCTCATGTCAACCCTCTTCATTCTCACAATGTGAGGAAGAGATGATGAGGTTAGAAGTCAGTCCTGGGAGACGGTGCCCTACCACACATGTGCGCAGCAAGCTCTCCTCAGCTGCCTAGTGTCAGGCATCCTAGTCCACTTTTCTTAAAAAGAACAGAAACCCAAGGAAACTATGATTCACAAAGATGAAAAAATGATCCAGATGTTTGAGGAAAACTACTGTATCAAAAATGAAGGACCAAGATGAACCAATAGAAGTATGAATCTAGAGAAAAAAAGAAGCTAATTTAAGGAACAGAAAAAAATTTTAAAAAAGGAAGGAAAATAAGACAGAGATAATGCAATACATATTTTATGCATAAAAAGATTACTATGAAAATAAGCAAGGGAGTGTTTTGAAAAATTAAAAACACAATTGTTAAAATTACAAACATTCCATAGCAGTGTTTCCAACCATTCTTATACTTCCAGAAATAAAGAAGGAAGAATCTCAAAATGTACCAAAAACAAGAAGAAAGATGATGGATAGCATGAGTGAAATAGTAAGACACATAAAGGATCAATTAAAGAGTTTATGAATGTGAGAACAAAAAAAAAAATGAGAAGGCTTGAATTATCGAAGAAATAAGAGAAGCCATGTTTACCATGGCTGCAGATAGGCAGCTCAATATCGAAGACAGAGTATCTAAGTTGGAATCATGTATCAAGAATTCCAGAAAAGGTGAATGCTAACAGACTCCCCCCTCAGGCTACCCTCATAAAAACTTAAAAGACTGAGTATGAAAAGAAAAGCCCAAGATCTACCAGAAAGAAAGAACAGGTCAGCTTCAAGTCAGAATTAGATTTTCCTCGGACTTTCCATTAGCAACCTTAGGAAGAAGAAAAAACGTGCAGAAATGTCCCCAAAGTCTAGGTGGGGGAAAGGGGGGAGAAGAAACAATTTTGAACTTAAAATTCAATACCCAACCAAAACACCATTCAAGTGTGAGGAGAAACAAATATTTTTTCAGAAATACAATGACTTGGGAAGTTTATCTATCCCATACTACCTTTGAAAAATTTGTTTACAGATACTCAAATAGGAAACAGGACCCAAGAAAGAGTGATATGATAAACTAAATTGGCATTGAGAGTCCATTGTCAAGGATAAGCATTTTAAAGGAATCCCAGGTGGATGGCTTCATAGAAAATCTAATCTCTAAGAGTGGGGGAGGGAAAAAGTTTTAGAACAAAACCAATTCTCTGTAAAAAATAGTGTAGCTTAGAAAGTAGAATCTAATTATTTATAATTATTATAAATCATAAGTAATAATAGCTGCTTTGTACATATGTTGGGCCAGATGGAGAGCCCAGAATTCTACCTTTCTCAGTGAGCACTTGGAATGGTTCTAAGACAGGAGGTCCATGGAGCACAGTTTTACAAATACCTCTCATGAGTCATATTCTACCCAAAGCTTACCCAAAATTATAAGAAGAGCTTTGACTATCTAGTACCAAAGAATGCTTGCTTCTAATTGTAAGAAGTACAAGTGAGATGCCATACTTTAAACTACTAATACCTAGAGGTGTAATGAGTGTAAACAACACAATGGGGTAATCCCCATTCAAAATCCCGTTCAAAGATCTCTATTGCTGTATGGTTTTTGAGGGAAAGGCACATACCAATCCTTTCTGAAGTCACCTATCTCCTGTTCCCACACAGCCCCTTGTTGAATTCCCTGGGTATGTTCTTTCCTTGTCATCATAGCTCATAGATTTTAATTATAAGCATGCAATTCTGGAGAGTAATCATCATCTTTAGATTCTAAATCTTTCAATTTTCCACTCTTTAGAGAGTTACATGAAATTCCATGTACAAAATTATTTTTAATATGAACAAGGTCCATGCTGCTAAATTCAAAAATTATTTGCCCTGTAGGTAGCACTTAGCACGCGGCTGACACCCCTTCTTGGGTTCCTGTTTATGTGGTTTCACGACACTTTGCCTCACCTCCTAGTGCTGGTGTTTGCACACTGCGCTTCACCAAGATTCAGCCCCTGTCTTTTCTCTTCACCCTATCTTTTCTCTATATGCAGTTTTACCCATGCTCATATATTCATCGTTGATTCACCAGTTTCAAAATTATCTCCCCAGCTCCTATCTGCACTCTGTGCTCCATGGTTCTGTACCTGCCACCTTGCATCATCTTCACTTGACATCCCCAAAACTTCTCAATCCAACGTATCCAATGTTGAGTGCATTCTTCCTTCCACAGAGAGATCCCAAGATGCCATCTGTTTTGAATGTCTCTATGTCCCCTGTCTCTTGAAATGATACGCCTTCTGTCTTGTTGCCCAGGCCTGACAACTTGGGGTCATCCTCAATTTTGTTCTCTTTCTTATCCCTCCTGTGTGACCCAGTCAATCACCTCTGAAATGCCCCTCAGGTCTTTGCCCTCCTCGCCTCTATTCTCCTGCCATAGCCCCACTTCCACAATCCAGCTGGATTCCCGCAGGCACATGCACTCTTCCCCTTGTGGTTTCACTTTGGGAAATGCTGGTGTTTTCCCAGCTTTATTTCATTCTTTTATTCTTACTCATTTTCTTTCTTTTAATTTGTTTGATCTCAGTTCCAATGTCATGTATTCAGAGGAGCTGAATGGTAGGTTTGTCTGTCATGAGATCTTGTCTTTCCTCTTCACCTTAGTAATCAGATTTCCAATTACGTATTTATTTGGTTAGTTGTTTTAGCTCAGTCCTTTCTTAAATACGTTATAACTTTTACCTCCATGAGGGTAGGGCTGATATAACGTATTTATCATTGGATACCTGGAAAAGAGCATGGCAAATGCCAACATGGGATTCCGGATCAGTTTGATGCATGAGTTTCATAAATTCTTTCATCAGCCCTAAAAGCTCAGTGTTACCCCCATGTCAAATTAACCTGAGGCTCGGCAGTAATCAGCAGTCCACCAGATTAACTGACAACTTATTGTTTAAGCCATGTCACAGACCTGTAACATAGCCCGTTTGCCCCTGATTGTTGAGAAATCTCACTCACTGTATATTATGCAAAAAGACATTGGTACATTTCTTCCAACGGAAAAAAAAACAACAACAACATAGAACAGGTCTAATCTCATGGTCTACTTGGAGGAAGTTCCCAGAGTCTCATCTTCTCTCCATCTGAGGTCCCCTTTTTCAAGCTCATTTCATGGAGCATGGTCTGCAGCCTCCATTACACCCTCTTGCTGGTATCCCCCTTTCCCTAGGGAAGCAGGATGGGAAGAGCATACCACTCGCCAGGCCTGTCCCTTGGGAAGTATCTTTGCTTTCTGTCAGCTTTCATATCTTCTTTTGGTAAGCGTGGCCTTCCAGGTGGACGTGAAGTGTGGATTCTTTTCTTTTTTTTTTTTTTAATTTTATTTATTTATTTGACAGAGAGAGACACAGAGAGAGAGGGAACACAAGCAGGGGGAGTGGGAGAGGGAGAAGCAGGCTTCACGCTGAGCAGGGACCCCGATGCGGGGCTCAATCCCAGGACCCCGGGATCATGACCTGAGCCGAAGGCAGATGCTTAATGACTGAGCCACCCAGGTGCCCCTGAAGTGTGGGTTCTATACATTCACAGACATCATATTCCCAGCAGGCACCTGGTAGGCACTCAGAAACCGTAGGCTCCCTTGCCTGATACAATCTATATCATTTCAGTCCTGTCTCACAAGTTTGCCACAAATAAATATGTATTTATATGGATTTATGCATCAAGCATAAATATTAAGAAATACCATGTATTGGTATTTTTAAAAACTGTATAAATAATAATTGACGAGACTTAAACCATACACTGTCACAAACCCTTAAAGTCTCCTTGCAATAAGTTGAGTTTTTTTAAAGATTTGGAATAAACAGAGAATATCCTGAAATGCTATAATTGGAGAGGCAAGTGTAGCTTTTCTGTCCTTTGGACAGTAAGTTTCTTAGTAAAAACCTTGAGGTTTTCCTTAATGGACATATAAAAATGCTTTTTAGTTACTACATGAAATGATTTCTTGAAAATGATTTCTTGAATTCCTGAGGAATTTGAGAAACAAGACGGAGGGGGAAGGGAGGGAAAAATGAAACAAGACAAAGCTGGAGAGGGAGACAAAACCATAAGAGACTCTTAATCTCAGGAAGCAAACTGAGGGTTGCTGGAGTGGAGGGGCTGGGAGGGATGGGGTGGCTGGGTGATGGACATTGGGGAGGGTATGTGCTATGGTGAGTGCTGTGAATTGTGTAAGACTGATGAATCATGGACCTGTACCTCTGAAACAAATAATACATTATATGTTAATAAAAAATAAATAAAAGGAAAATGGTTTCTTGAATATCAGTTTTTCTTAAGGAGTATTAGAACTTTTCTCTTAATTCTGTTTTCTTTGTCACACAACTATCTTTAACATATAGCAAAAATATGTAAATATATTTAAATATAAATTTAATATGGTATATTTGGCTTCTGTTGTCTGCTGAGAACATATTACAGTGCATGAAAATTCTTCCTTACATACAATATGCTCCTCCATAGAATGCAGTTGCAATGTGAATGAGGTTAGAATAATTACTTATGATTTTATAATCAAAACATAAACTTAATGTCCTTGTTAAATTTTAAAATTGAAACCACTCTGATAAAACTCTGTGTTTTCTGGTTGTACTCTTTGAGTAAGTGAATATATCCGTATGTGTAGATATATAGGTATAATCTCAGAACTTAAGAAATACTCAGCAGATATTGATGTGGATCTTGGTTCCATAGTCAAACAGAAATATTTAACTGAGAATCAATCTAACCACCCTCTCTGGGAATGAAAACTGTCAAAATTGGTAAAGCTCACTGATACTCTCTGTAAAGCTCATTGATGCTATAAAAACTTCCATAATCTTCTGTTCACTTATTTCATCTCTAAGAATTTTGATAATCTCTGCATCACTCCCCCTCCCGCCTCAAGAACACCCTCGTTTACAATTGTCATTTTTAAAACAGGCTTTATGAAAGTAAACTTTGTTACTAAAATAAAGGCATTACATTTAAAAATTCTTAGACCACACCCTTCACTTGAAGCTGGATACAATTTCTAATTTTTCGTACTACTGCTTAATTATATAACCATCCTCCTAGAGAGTGCAATCACCTTGGATCTGTCATCAAATGACGCAGAATGAAGGGTTAAATGCATTCTGATTTGTTATTGTTGTTATTATTATTTATTCAGAGCGTTTTTGTGCCTGATTAGTGATGGTTCCTGAGAGTATTTTGACATGACATGCTGTCAAGAAAGGGAAGAGCAGCTGCTCTGGGATGTGTTATAGGCTCACTGAGGCAATTTGGAAGAATAAGGACTGTCAAAAGCAATCAGACCAACGCCCGAGTCTCTATTAACTGTGAGGGAAGACATTTGGCAGACCTGAGTGAGAGCTTGGAGCCTGCTCTTGCGAGTGACAGCCTTGGGGATCCAGCCGCCCCACACTAACCTTTCTGACCCTGACGAGGCCTGGAAGACTTTGCCCAACTAGAAAGATCCCAAGATCCACATTTCCCACCGAGCGGCATTCATTCATGCAGAACCCAGAGCCCCATTGGCTCAACACCTTTTAAGGGAATTGTCAAGTCTGAGAACACAGAAGACCAAAAAGACATTCTTAAACTACCACTTGCTTTATAAATCTCTGTAAACAAAGTTCTTAATCTTGAACATGCTTTTGCTTCTTTGGGTGGAACATTCCTGCACGTCCAAACCATCATGATACAGCCATGATCTGAGCTTTGTGTTCTCTGACGGATGTGAATGATCAATTGTGAAGGTTAAGAGGACGACCGTCTGGAAAACAGCCCTGCATTTAGGAACACACAGCAGCGGGCGGGGGGTTGCAACCTGGTCAGATGTACTTGGATGTGAGGAACGAGGCAGCAGTGATGTCTGGTGCTCTGGGTGGAGAGCAGATAACGTGTCAGCTTCCCCGAGTCTTTGCCGGCTTGTGTCCTGTCCCCTGCACTCCCTCCCCACTTACGGAGCCTCTCAAGCTAGCTGGGAGGGAGGTCACATTGCATGAGCTTATGGATGAGCGCAACTGGCTTTCGAGCATAAGATGAAATCTATGCAGCCCTACAACTACAGCAGGGAATAATCATAACATCACTTTGAAGAGCATTAAAAGTCTTTAAAAGAACTCCTTTGAAAAAATAAAATTGTATTTCTCACTTGCTAATACAATTCCAACACATAATTTGCTTCATCATAAACATGAGCTACATTACACCAAGGGGTTCCTATTTGCTGTAATTCACATATCATTTATAATTTACTCTAGATAGGGATCTTCGTGTAAAATTTAAATGCTTCATTTTTAGCTAAAGAACATAAAATTGTTTATTGCTATTTTACATTTACCCCCTTTTCCAAAAATATATGACACATTTTCCTCATGGTGCAGTGTTTCACACAGGAATACAAAGTTCAGTTAGCGATGGTAAACAAGAAAATGGATTAATAAATTATTTGGAAGAGTCAAGAAAATCCATCTCATCATTACTCATCTGCTCTAACTGCTATTCCTCAAGACAAAGCACACTCCACGGAGAGAGCTGGGGATGCTGGCTCCCCCTAGGTTTCGATAAGAAGCAGGACCACAATGTCCCCAGCATCACCTGCCCCTTCCAGGGAGACACTGGCCTGGGAGCTCCTTCACCCAGCAGGTTGAGTCTCCCCATGTGATAAAGCCCAAACATTGACAATATTGAAATAGTTTGTTGTTAACTTTGGGATGCACATTAAAAAATTGGGGGGTGGGGAGCCTGTGTGGCTCAGTCAGTTAAGTGTCTGCCTTCATTCAGCTCAGGTCATGATCCCAGGGTCCCGGGATTGACCCTGCATCCACATTGGACTCTCTGCTCAGCGGGGAGCCTGCTATTCCCCCTGCCTGTGTGCATGCTCTCTCTGTCAAATAAATAAATAAAATCTTAAAAAAATTGGAGGGGGCTGAACAAAGACACTAACATGTAATAGCCAGTTACTACATCAAATACAGAGTCATGCACTTTGTATGTCAGCAATAAGGGAAAAGTCATAGCTTGAAACACTTTCTATTTCTTTCCACACTGCTGTGTGTCTCATTTTATAATAAAAATTCATGCTGACAAGCAGCATAATATTTTAGTAAAACAACTTTAGACCTATATTCCAATGCTCCCCCCCTTTTTTGCTAAGTTTTTAAAAAATTCTAATGACTCCTGACTTCTGGAACTTCAAGCACTTTCTTCTCTAGTTTGCATATCAAGTGAAATAAAATTAAAGGAGCTCACTATTTAAAACAAGATCATTCTCTTCATTAAAAAGTCATACATTTTTCCCAGTAAGAATAATTATCTCTTTATCAAAATTTTAAGTTTTGTTTTGAATCTATGAAGCATTTAGTGAAATGCCTCTTCAAATATGCTATAAAAAACTTCTTGATATACAAGTGTAGTGATCCAAAGGGGTACGTGCACCCCGATGGTTATAGCAGCAATGTCCACAATAGCCAAACTATGGAAAGAGCCAAGATGTCCATCAACAGATGATGGATAAAGAAGATGTGGTATATATATACAATGGAATATTATGCAGCCATCAAAAGGAATGAGATCTTTCCATTGGCAACGACGTGGATGGAACTGGAGGGTGTTATGCTGAGCGAAATAAGTCAATCAGAGAAAGACATGTATCATATGACCTCACTGATATGAGGAATTCTTAATCTCAGGAAACAAACTGAGGGTTGCTGGAGTGGAGGGGGTGGGGTGGGAGGGATGGGGCGGTTGGGGGATAGACATTGGGGAGGGTATGTGCTATGGTGAGTGCTGTGAAGTGTGCAAGACTGTTGAATCACAGATGTGTTCCTCTGAAACAAATAATACATTATACGTTAAAAAAAAAAGAAGAAGAAGATAGCAGGAGGGGAAGAATGAAGGGGGAGAAATTGGAGGGGGAGACAAACCATGAGAGACAATGGACTCTGAGAAACAAACTGAGGGTTCTAGAGGGGAGGATGGGTTAGCCTGGTGATGGGTATTAAAGAGGGCATGTTCTGCATGGAGCACTGGGTGTTACAAACAATGAATCATGGAACACTACATCAAAAACTAATAATGTAATGTATGGTGATTAACATAAAATAATATAATAAAATTAAAAAAACTTCTTGATGATCAAAGGTTGAAAGCCATTATTTTATTATACCTTCAGCTTTTTCAAAGTGCATTCAAAATCATAAACCCCATAGCGGGGGAAAAGAGAGAAACACTGGATTGTTGGAACAAAGAGAATGAACTTTCTTGTAAAAAAGGAGAAATTCCCATGCACAGACTTGCCCCTGATAAATAAATATATTATCATCTGAAAGACAACCTCATCATACTGGGGGATGCTCTACAGCCCCAGTCATAATATCAGAGCTGCTGTGAGGGAAACAATGTTTATATAGTAGACATGCAATCAAAAGTAAAACTTATCTGTAATCAAAGGAGCTTTTTATTTAAAAAAAAAGGAGAAAAAATCATTCAAAACTAATATCCCATTTCAAAACAGTAGGATATCACTGTGATTCTAAGGAAGCTTTTTAGGGTAATGTAAAATGGACAGTTTCTCAAATGCAACAGGACAGGAGCCAATTATATAATTAGTCTTTGTTCATTATACATGTGTGGTATAATCAGATTTAGGGATAATATCAAACTATGAAACTGTAGGTCTTGTCACATTAAATTGATGAGAAAAATTATTGCTTAAAGAGACCTTATGACATATTAATAAATGGGTATAGTCTGTAAGGAATATTAACAAAACCTGTCTGAATGAGATTATAAATCTCCAGTGAGTTTTTAAATTACTCATGCCTCCAGGACACAGAAACACAAACTACTGGATTGTAGCCATGTCAGATTTGCAGCTACAAGCCTTTAAACAATAGCAAGATAAAAGGCAATGCTTAATTAAATGTGCCCACAGATAAATCCCAGGTTAGGTTAATTCTGTCTGTGTAATGCAAGTGTGCCCACGGACACTTCAAAATGACAGGGGCTCAATCTCAAAACATAAGGAAGGCCCAAGTGTGCCCTCAGAGAGTAAATAAACTCTAGGACAAATACATCTAGTATTTATTTAATATCTTATTAGACACATTTCTTGTAGGAAGAAGAAACTTACATGGATGATGTATAGTCAGGTTAGAAACTCTTCTCAGGCACTTTGTTGATCCTTCAAACACCAATCACAGGGAATGTATTTATAACAAATAATAGATATTCAGTTTGCTTCCACATGCTTTAGGTTTATTAACTCAGTTTGTCTTTACAAATTATGAAGCTCAAGTCTGTAGAAATTAAGGTCCTTGGACCAAGTCATGTATCTTCTCGTGCCATGCGTCTGAACCCAGGCAGGGAATGGGCTCTAACTCAGTTTTTCAAGTGTAAGCATAGTGACGTTTACAGCCTCTCACAGTTTCTGAGAAAACTAGCTCCTCTGAACAGTAAGGCAATTTGAGTAAACATAAACAAAACAATGAGAACTTCAGTAAATCATCAAAGAATGTGAGAGGTATCTTAACACCTACTTATTTTAAATATTGCACTATATCATTTTCCTTGGCTCTGCTGAAAAATAGAAGCCTAGATTCATGTGTATGAATGAGATTTGTGAGAGAATATGCAGTTCTTCTCAGTTTCTGTCACATAAGGGTGATGTTAAGAGGAAGTGTGATCGGCGAACATGTAGAAGAGGGAAGTTGACAGCTGTGTAAAGTGGTATTTCCAGGAACTTCTACTGATGCGCAAGAATCCA
This sequence comes from Mirounga angustirostris, assembly GCF_029215605.1. NCBI lineage: Eukaryota > Metazoa > Chordata > Mammalia > Carnivora > Phocidae > Mirounga > Mirounga angustirostris. The sequence goes on from NW_026991713.1 coordinate 135,592,410, forward strand.
TTCTCACTAGGGAAGGCGATGAAGCTTTACTTTTCATGGTTCTGGTTTTGGTGGCAGATCAGGTAATGTCAGTGACCATGGGTGGTGTTTCGTGGACATGGTTGGTGAGGAACAGTGGTGCTGACCTAGCTCCTGTTCTAGGAGAGAGCTTTGCATTCCCCTGGGCAGAAGCTGGGCGGCTTCGCTTGTCCTTCCACAGAATGCTCTTGGCATTAAATCCACCCTGCTGACCAGACTATTGACCACTGACTTGAAAAACCTTCTTGGAAGCCTCATGATCTAGAGTTCAAAGATATAATGGGCAACTCAGATTTTCTCTCAGATAGATGTGTTGAGTATACCAAAAAAGATACTGTTGAGGAGAGCATGTGCTGTGATGAGTACAGGGTGTTATACTTAACTAATGAATCATTGAACATTACATCAAAAACTAATTATGTACTATACAGTGGCTAACTGAACATTAAAAAAAAAAAAAAAAAGATACCAGCAAGATTCCTCTCATTCATTCACTCATTTACTCATTCACTCTACCTTTGTGCTATTTGGAAGAAGCCTTCATGTGCTTCTTCCAAAGTGTGCAGCAGATTAGAGGCATTCCAGTGTAACTACTTGTCTTAGAATTGGTGGGCAGGGCTCTGAATGTCCATCCAGAGCTCCCATTTCCATTTTAACCCTTGTTTTACATCACGATGTTGCTGGAAGAAGTAAAGACAGGATCCTTTCGCTTAAACAAAAGTTTTTTCTTTTGATGACCCAGATGACCAGATTTTTCCAACCTCAACTCCAAGTTTAAGCATAGCACTACCAAATTGGTATCACTAAGTATACAGCTACCAATACTAGTAAAAGTATTAGCATACATATTTTCCACGTAACTATATTTCTTTGAATATTAATTACAGTTATTTCTTTTGTTTTATTTTTCTTGGACACCTATTGTGCTGTATTTTGTTATATCTAATCAGTGTTATTATATGTACATTATGATTGATGATGTAATAGTCAAAGTTGAAGCAATTAGAAGTATTTAAGAACTAATTAGTTTTATTATTTAAAAAACTGCTAATATTTTTGTTCAGGAAATGTCAGAGGCAAGAATTGGTGTGAAGGAGTTGAGTATGGTGGTATAGAGGTGAGAGTGTTTGAAAAGAGCAAGAGGAAAGAATTAGTTCATGCTTCAAAAACTTGTCTAGCACTAATCAGTTTCAAACTGGATAGAAGTTACCTCCTTGGTTCAATAAACATTTAAAGTGCTCTTCATCATATTATTTTGAACTTCTTACTCAATTTCACTCTCATTCCATCACCCTCATTCCATCCCATGTGACTTCCTCATTTTAAGTAGTTGTTCATAGACCAGCTGTATAGCTTTGGAATGTCTTCCAAAGGGTAGGGAAGTAGGAGTAAATTATCTAGATGCATTATTATGACTAAGAAAAACCAAATTCAGTTATTTAGATCTTAGTCCACTCCATTATAAACATATTCCCTAAATACTTCAACTACCTAAATCAATGTGTTTTTTTTTAAAGATTTTTTTAAATTTATTTTTTAGAGAGCGAGCGAGAGAGAAACAGCATGAGAGGGGAGAGGGTCAGAGGGAGAAGCAGGCTCCCCACTGAGCCGGGAGCCCGATGTGGGACTCGATCCCAGGACCCTGGGATCATGACCTGAGCCGAAGGCAGACGCCCAACCATCTGAGCCACCCAGGCGCCCTCAATGTTTTTTTTCTTAATGAAGAAATATCTATATATTTCTAAATATTACTGTTGTTTACATAATTTTGGCAATTGCTTTACCTTGTGCTGAGAAGTTGTGGGATAACATGTCCGTATATTATGACACTCGGATTCTTTGCACTTTAGCCTTAAGATTTCTGAGTAATGTAGTGAGGGACCTACTTACCTAATCAAGACTAAATTTCTTAGGTCTAAGAAATTAATTAACCATAAATCAGTGCCCATAATATTCTACAACCAAAGCAAGTAAATGTGCATTTACTTGTACTTCTGTTTATTGTCTGTCTTTCCTCATTAGAATTTAAAGGCCAAGATGGAGACTTTTTTACTTAATTCACTAAAATGTAGAATAGTGCCTGGCATATAGTAGCTGCTAATAAATATTTTTGGGAATAAGCACACGATGATTAGAGGTATGGATGGACAGAGGATGGGTAGAGGACAGATGTATAGATAGAGGTGGGTAGATGAGTAGATGGATGGATGGATGGATGGGAGGGTAGATGGATGAATGGCATAGCCTGCATCATTTCCTTCTGACTTTGGTTTGATGGATTACATTGACTGCCTTTGAAGACTATTTTGATGAGAAAGTCACTTGATAGGCAAAAATAGATAGGATTCTTCTAACACTGAACTCTGCTTAATTTAGGAAGAATGATCCATCTATATATTGATCCTAAAATGATTTTATTTTTCAAACCCCTAATGCTTTCATGATTTTATTTTCCAAACATCTTCCTGGAAGTCACCCTAATTCAGATCTCTTCATAATGCTTACTTGAAAATCACTGCCTAATCATGTTAGTGCTTGTCTCAACTTTGTAACATAATTGCAAGTTGTCTTATGAAATGTCCTTGGACAACTGGACCCCGAAAATAACTATGTCCACAGCCATTGCAAAAAAACTTTTACTTTTACATTTGGGCTATGATAGAAGATGCATTCAAATTACTCTCTTTAGTAAGTGATGCTTTATTTCTCTAGAATAAAGTATTATGTGTTGGGAAAAAGTAAGAGAAGAAGTTAAAGAGAGAAAGTGAAAAAGCAAGTCTGGGATGTTAAACTCAAATTGAATCTATATATTTTATTAAAATCATGACTGCTTTTCTGTGATTTTCTGAGAAAAGTATATTAAAATTTTCCATTATATTTGTTGTTTTATCAATTTGTCACTATGGTTCTTTTTTTAAAGTTTTTGTTTTAAGTCCACTTAGGTAACATACAGTGTCACATTAGTTTCAAGTGTACAATATAGTGATTCAACACTTCCATATATCACCCTGTGCTCATCACAGCAAGTGCTCTCCTTCATCCTCATCACCTAGTTCCTCCATTTCCCCACCCAGGTCTCCTCTGGTGACCCTCAGTTTGTTCTCTATAGTTAAGAGTCTATTTCTTGATTTGCTTCTCTCTCTCCTTTTTCCCCTTGGCTTGTTTGTTTTGTTTCTTAAATTGCACATATAAGTGAAATCATATGGTATTTGTCTTTTGCTGACTGACTTATTTTGCACAGCATCATATTCTCTGGCTCTATCCATGTCATTGCAAATGGCAAGATTTCATTCTTTTATATGGCTGAGTAATATTCCATTGTGTGTGTAACCACATCTTCTTTATCCATTCATCAGTCAATGGACACTTGGGCTGCTTCCATAATTTAGCTATTGTAAATAATGCTGATGTAAACATAACAGTGCATGTATCCCTTTGAATTAGTATTTTTGTATTCTTTGGGTAAATACCTAGTAGTGGAACTCCTGGATCATAGGGTATTTCTATTTTTAACTTCTTGAGGAACCTCCATACTGTTTTGCACAGTGGCTGCACCAACTTGCATTCCCACCAACAGTGCACAAGGGTTCCCCTTTCTCTACATCCTTGCCAACACCTGTTGTTTCTTGTGTCATTGACTTTAGCCATCCTGACAGGTTTGAGGTGATACCTCACTGTGGTTTTGTTTTGCATTTCACTGATGATAAGTGATGCTGAGGAAAGGGAAATGGCAAAAATAAACTATTGGACTTCATCAAAATAAAAACCTTCTGCACAATGAAGGAAACAATCAACAAAACTAAAAAGCAGCCTTTGGAATGGAAGAAGATCTATGCAAATGGCATCTGGTAAAGGGTTAGTATCCAAAATATATAAAGAACATAAAATTCAATACCCCAAAAATGAATAATCCAATTAAAAAATGGGCAGGAGATATGAATAGACAATTTTCCAAAGAAGACATCCAGATGGCCGATAGACGCATGAAAAGATGTTCAACATCACTCATCATCAGGGAAATACCACCATAGTTCTTTTAGTTTGATGTGTATATTTATATGTGTATACTTTCAGGAGTTTTATATTTACCTGGTGAATTACACCTTTTGTCAATAAATAATTACTTTATCTTAACCTAATATTTTCTTTTGCCACAGTGTGCATTATCACTATGTAATATAACCATATCTTCTTTTGTTGGTCAGTTTTCCTTATAAATATTTTTAAACTTCAAACTTCTGTGCTAATATATTTTAAATATTTTGGGGAAGAACGATATATATAGTTATTGTATTAGTCAGGATTTTCAAGATAAATGAGACAATATGATATAAATATATCTATTTTAGAGAGTGGAACTTGATAATGGCATTAAGCACCAAGTCATTGGTAATATCTACATTATAAAGAATCAGGTGACATGATTATGTAGGTTGGTGGCAAGCCGAAACTGCAAGGTGGAATTTAGGCTGGAGATCTAAAGTTCCAGTTCAAAGGCAGTCTGCTGGAGAATTCCCTCTTATTCAGGGGAGGGTCAGCCTTTTGGTTCTACTCAGGCCTTCGACTGATTGCACGAGGCCCACCCACACTACAGAGAGCAATCTGCTTTACTCGGCAGATGGCACTGTTAATCTTATCCAGAAAATATCCCTTGCAGAAACACCCAAAATAATGTTTGACCAAATCTCTCAGCACCCCATGGACTAGTCAAGGTAACATAAAATTAGCCATCACAATTGTTTTTGTCCATTCTAAGAATTTCTGTCTTTTAAGACATGATTTTAATTTTTTCCATTATGATTAATGGTATATTTATGATCCACATAGTTCAGTTCTGTGATCTTATGACTATTTTTATTTATTTTCTCTTCTCTTTCTGTTTTCTCTTTTCTTGCCTTCCTTTGGATTCTTCAGATTCCTTAACTTATCATTTTCCTTCTATAGTTTTAGCACAATTGTTTTCCTTTGTTGTTGCCTGCAATGGGTTTTCTTATCTACATTTTTCAAAAGTATCTTTTGGCATTTATCCTTACATATTGACATGCATACTTGTCTAAAAATGGCTAAAGTTAAATCATATAGGTATCATTTTCTTGAATCATGACAAGATATTTAGATTACTTTCCTATCAATCATTTCAATCTCATGTTACATGTTATTTTATTCAGATATTTTAATGCCATTTCACTATAAGGACATCAAATTATTCATTGCTATTATTATTGAATTTCAGAGCCAATGCTTATTCAAAATTGTTAATGTAGTTACTAGTTTATTTGTTCTCTTTTGCTTCTTGGTCATGTATTAGAGCCTCTTACTATATTCATCACATCTTTTGTCTCTTGAGGTTTTTTTTTTTTTTTTTTTTTTCTTTTTGAATTTCTGTGCTATATTTTTAGCCAGGGGTCAGTAGTTTTTGTTGTCATTGTTGTTTTGTTTTGTTTTGTTTGTAAAGGGCCAAATAATAAATGTTTTAGGATTCTTAGGCCACAAAAATCTAACATACTTTTACTTGTTCCTTCTTTCTTTTCTGGTAAATCCTAATGGTAAAATGAGGTTTCAGTGTTGGTCAAAGCCAAATGAAGGTATGTGGCAGATGATAATACATTTAAAATCTTAGCACAGATTGATGAATGATTTTCTTTAAAAAGAAATAAAATCAGTGGTTTTAGATATTATTGAAAACAAATAACCAGGAGTTATGGAATTGCACACTCATGAAAATGAGGGATTTCAGTATAGTTTAAACCAGCTTCATTCAACCAACTTTTTTCCTTATGGCCTGGTTTCAACATAAATTTTGTTGATAACTGTATCCTTTCTACTCTCAACTTTCTATGGCCCAGAATAGATCCTCAGGCCCAAATTCCTCCTTTAATCACACAATGTGTGCCAATTATACTATAGGTCTCTCAGGCCTACTTGAGCTTATGTATGTGGTCAGCTTTACTTGAGCATATGTATACATATGTATTGGAAAAACTCATCCAGTGCCTCCATAGTTTTTTATGGTAATAATCCCACTTGTTAGAAATTCATCTTAGAAAGGAGAACTTGAGGGCGCCTGGGTGGCTCAGTTGGTTAAGCGACTGCCTTCGGCTCAGGTCATGATCCTGGAGTCCCGGGATCGAGTCCCGCATCGGGCTCCCTGCTCGGCAGGGAGTCTGCTTCTCCCTCTGACTCTCCCCCCTCTCATGCTCTCTCTATCTCATTGTCTCTCTCAAATAAATAAATTAAAAAAAAAATCTTTAAAAAAAAAAAAAAAGAAAGGAGAACTTGATAATGACATTAAGCTCCAAGTCATTAGGGTGCCTTTAGTTGTATTGTTTTGTAATTTGTTGAATATTGTTGTGTTTGCCTTAGGTTCACTCTCTGTAGCCTAGTCTAATTATTAATAGTTAAGAAAAGCTTTGGCCATCATAGGAAATGTTGGATAGGATGTGCATTCAGACAGAAAGCTCAAAACCAATCAGCAGATCATGATAATATTTGTTTATTTGTTGGTTAATTATGTCTTTCAAAAAAAAATTTATTGAGCATCTACTACATACCAGGTACTGTTCGAGGCACTGAGGATAAGTTGGTGAACAGATCAGGCAAGTGCCTTGCTCTCAGGGAATTTTGGGTTTTGTTTTTTTATTTGTTTGTTTAGCATTGAATCTATAATAATCACATTTGAGCAAGCAGTTACCATACGGTTTTTTTTCTGAGTATTTTATTTTTCTCAGGAAATAAGAAAATGGGGACAGAGTGAAGTGGATATTTTTATTCATTTCAAGCATAGATTAAGTATACTTTCTCAAATGTACACTGATTAACTGGTATTTGATCCACACATGAATGCATAAGATGTTCTTAATACTATCTGAAAGTTGAATAAAAACAAAGATATAATTGCATGAAAAGGCAGCCCTCAATGCTTTTAGAATAAATGAATAATATCTACTCTACAAAAGTTCATTTGTAAGAACAGTACCAACTTATTATTTTCTAGGAGAAGGAAAGTCTTTTGTGGGGGCAGCTGATAAAATTTCCTTCCTTGTGAGTTTTCCAAACTTGTCCAATCCCTTTTAAAGTCTATTTTAAAGTTATGAGCGAATTTTCAATTTTATAGATAAATAGTACCTAGCAAATATATTTGCATCAGAGTGCATATTTTTGATAGTTTTGACAAAAAAAAATCTACTTTTGAACTAGATAAAACAGTTCCCTTTTATTTAGGCTTTCAATGTGATTTTCTTCATATGTAATGCTGTGGACCCCCTTTACCAGGTTCAAATTACTCTCTCCATTAGTTGTGATGGATGCACATCTGTCTCTCCTCATCACCTGATTCCAAATAAGTTATAGGATGTTTCTGGCAAAAGGAATCTGTGATTGATAAACAAAGCACAGCCTGCTACCCTTGAGTAAGCTATCAAAGATCATATTTGCAACTCTGGTAAGAGGTTTTTAAGTCAATCAGCCAGTTGGTTTTAGCTACACATTTAAAAACACAAACAGAATTTTTTGCAGATGGAACAACATCTTTGTTATTAAAGATGCCCTGGTCACTCCACTGTGTAGAGAGGACAGAGAAGCCTGAGTATATACACGATGCCCACCATGTCCCCACTGAGCCTCTACTCCTGGTGCTTGCATGTGTGTTCAACCACTGTCCAGCATTTTACAACTCTTTGCCCATGTACTTTGTCTCTGTAACTCTCTTGCTCAGGAAGTGTATGCATGCTCATTGCCTCCATCACCAATTGAGTAAGACCTCTAATCCTGACCATCCGCCCATACCTGAGTTTCGATATTTTGTTGTCAATCTGGTATTTGTGTAAGAATGTCCCACTCTCAGGGCTCACAAATCCAAGTCCTGCACAGCATTTTCTTAACCAAGCTAGAGACCATTTCTCCTTCCTTTTGGTACAAACATGATCACAGTTCCCCACTGGGGACCCTTCTTTCTTCCCTCCTTTTTTTGCCTTCCTTCTTTCCTTCTTTCTTTCAACTCTTGTGTTAACCTGCCATCTCTGTGTATAATCTGTATCATGTTAATTCAACCCCTGGACCTCCACATCTCTCCCAATGAGGAGAACATGGGCTCCTTTATTCCAGGGACTTATCCTTCTGTTTGTTTCAGGACCCAACATACTGCAAGATAGAAAGTAAGCGCTCAGTAACTGCTTCTTGAGTGGACTAATGAATGCGTACAGAGGGAAATACACGTATGCAATCACACAACTTCATTCACTCTTCCTTTATAATATGTTTTGACTTTGTTTCTTGCCCTTCTTTGGGCACACCTCTCTAAAACAACTCTTGTTTGGATGACTACAAGTAATGTCGTGTGACTCCTTCTTGCCAAAATCAACACCTGGCAGCCCATTGATAAAATCCTGTTCTGTACTTTATTTTATAATCAATGATGGCTATTAGTGTCTGGCGATCTCAGAGCACAAGGCACTCAAGAGTCGTTTGTTGTATTACAGCTACAGCCTCTAAACTGGCAGTGCTTTACCCATACATTCATAAGCAGCGTACTTTAATTAAGACGTTCAATGGGGCCAAGAGGAGGAAGAGAGCAACCAGTTTCATCTTCATTTCTTATTTAGTCATGAAGGAAGGCTTAAATCCATTTCTTTTTGAAGAAATTCTCCCAGGAAAGCATGCAGCTTGCCTGAGCTCCTCTCTCCTTCAAGGATCCTAGAAAGTTGCCCTCCTGAAAGAGAGATGGAATTGGAATTGACTTTGAATACTTCCAGCAAACAAGCGTGGAAGATTCTGTCTTACACTGGGATTGTGGCAAAGCCACATGGGGAGAACTGCCCAAGAACCCAGGTTTGTGAAGCTCCAGTGGACATCTATAAAGGATCCACCGAAAACATATTACAGATAATCATGCATAATGGTTGAGACATGCTGAGCACCTAAATGGATCAATTTATCTTCAAAGATCTTTACTAATATGAACTAATTCTTACAGTATCAGCCCCATGATGAAACATCAGTCAGCTCTGGATTTTGTTTCAGGGAGGAATGAATCAATATAAGAAGTAATATTTTCACAAAGAGAGAGAGAGAAAAAAGAGTTTTTGAGAACAATTTAAAATGGAAAATCTAAATAGAAGTGGCTTAAAGACATTAACTCATCGTTGCCAGTTCCTTTGGGATTTACCAATGAGAAGCAAAACTGGTTTCCTTTCCTATCCAATAAAATTCTGTTTTGATCCCTGCTCAAGATGCAAAGCAATAAAGCTTCTTCCAGAAGCAACCAAGTAGACAATCGCCTTGAACAGAAGAGCAGTAATTGCATCAAAGGATAAATGACGTCTCTCCCTTAGAAGCCAGGTACTCTGCCTGAGGATCCTGGCAAGGCCTGGTGTAGACGAGTGCAGGACTTTCACACCCAGAAATATGTGCTGAGGGAGGGCCTGTGAAAGCAGAGGCCAAATGCCAGCAAACAGGCATTCTTCGTTGCTTTTTTTAAAAGTAGAAATCATATATGTTTTTGACTTTCAGTTCTATTGAGCTATAATTGACATACACCACTGTACAAGTTTAGGATGTATATCATGGTGACTTAACTTACAGTTAGTGTGAAATGATTAGAACAGTAAGTTTAGTGAACATCCATTACCTCATAGAGTTGAAAGAAAGAGAGAGAGAGAGAGAGAGAGAGAGAGAAGGGAGGAAGAGGGGTGGGGGGGGAGAGAGAGGCAGGGAAGGAAGGAAAAGAAAAATAAATGGGTTTTTCCTTGTGATGAGAATTTTTAGGATTGCTTGGAGCCTTACCACTGGCACTGATGGTATACATGGGGACTTTGAAGAGATACCTTGCTGCTCCTGACATCACCCAGCAGAGGAAGGCACAGCTGAGACCCCTCTGCAGTGAGGGGACATCACACACGGTTAAGTACTTACATCCTTTCTAAAGCTGGGAGCCCTGATGTTTCCCCTGAACTCCACGGCAGGCATCAGGGCAAGGCCAGCACCAGCTCCAGACCCCTGCCTCTGATTCACAAATGGATTCAGCATGAACCCAGAGAAGTAATCAGCTCAAGGTTTCAACTGCACAAACAAAAACATCAGACTTAAGTAGAATCCTTAAGAATCCAAGGGTTAACAAGGGAACAGTCATTTCTCTCTCGACCTAGAGGACAATATAAATAAATCACCTGATATTGGTAACAAAGTTCCTATCCATCACAATTGCACAGACTCACAGGTCAAGAGTCAGAAAATAATGACCCAGGAAAACTTGTAATAACAGAGCACAGTTGAATGGCGCTGGCCATTGACGCTGCTTTTGCGTCATTGAGATGTGGTTGACCTAGAGCAGCTAATGGCTTAGAGTGGCATGCCGGCAACATGGAACAGAGAAGCTTTTAATTGCTGGTAAGATAAACCCCGGTTCTGTGCTCAGGGACTGCTTATGATAATGCAGAATGAGGATTGTACTAGTCCGCGCATCAGAAACATGCATTTAAGCATTCATTTCTCTAGAAGACATTTTTCAAAAACGTTTGCGTGAAGATTCGATGGTGGATTTGTTGTTGGTTTGCTGCATAATATTGGCACGTTGCCTTCCCTTACAAATGTCTCCATCCATGTGTTAAGCATGGATACCAGCCCGGCTTGCCCACACTCACAGCTTAAGAGTAAAATACTAAGAAATTAAAAGTGAATCCTATCACAACTTCTAACATTTGACAAACTCAGGCTTTACAATTTTTTTGAATCTTTAATATCAACCATGTCTAGAAGATGGCTATTTTGATTGTGAAAAATGTGCGATGTTGTGTATAAAACACAGAATGAGAACTTGTCTCATGCCTTTTCCAATGTTAACTAATCATAAACCAACCAGGAGGGAGTTGTCAAGGGTCTGGAATGGCTGGACCCCACCAGACAGGATGGTGTTTTGCCTTTTGCGTGCACTGAATTAGGCTGGAGGAGGAGTAAAAAGTTTCCTTGGATTCTGAGTGTAGTGAGCATTGGTTTTAGAGGATTTGTATGACACTGTCTAGTGGAATAGACTGTTCAGTTGGCTATCAAGATGTGTGTTCTTGACTCTGTCTCAGAGCAAGTCAGCCTACCCAGGTATTTGCATATCTAAAATGAGATTCATTTTTAAAATGTATGTTAATGAATAACATCATTAGCATGCAATTTTACATTCTGATTGATGCTATTCAGGGGCCTACAAGTAGGCAAAGGACAGGCACTGTTTACATCCTATTCAAGAAAAGAACATTCAATATTAAATCTGACCATCTACAGCTACCTAAGTTTAGGGAGTAGCATTGGAATAACCATGTTTAATGAGATTTATTAGTTAAGTATATGCAATTAGATCTACTTTGTATCCAGTGAACTAATATTATATATTTCAACATTTTTATTACTAAATACACTATTACAAAAATACCTTAAAATAATACTAATTCACATCTATACAAAGTTTCTATTCTGTTGAGTCATTGCAATTAGATCAGTAATTGGATTAAGATCATTGCTCCCACTGGAAAGAGATTGTACATTTGAATGAATCATCTGCTTCTTACATGCTTCTAGGAAGTATCTGATCCCCTTTACTGTCTGGCTCTTCTCTGTGCAAGCCATGAAGACATTTATGAACATGGTAAATTGTGCTGAGTAATCGAATTGCATGTAATCGGAAAAGAAATGATTAAGAAAATAAGGCTTGAGGGAGGGTAAGGAAATGAGCTGGGTGAGGGTGTGATATAGACACATGGGGTGGGGGCAAGGTAAAAGCCAAAACTGTAACCAACTAAATGATGGGGTTGAGGCTGGCCCAACTTTTTAGTTCAGGATTGTTTATGTGAAACCTATTAACAGACTCTCACAGCAGTGAATCTGGCTTGGAAACAGAGGCTCATTACCCGGGTGGCAGGTTTGCTTGAGTCCGTCATCTTGTCAATGTCTGCCTCTGGATTTGAGAATGCTGAATGAGAGAAGCAGTTGATGTTGGAAAGATTTCATTTCCCCACAGAGGTTGAAAAAAATGAAGGAGATGAAACCAGTGCAGTGAATGCTCGCACTGAGATTGAGATCAGAAGCTTTCCTTCATGCACAGAGCCCATGCCTCTCTTGCTGATCTCCAGGGCTGTCTTTGCATCCCTCAAAATAACTCTGTAATTTGTCTCTGGCTTCTCCTAGAGACTGAGGGGGTGGGTCTCAAGACACAGTCTAAATATAGAATCTCCCATCTCAGAGAGGATGAAAAGAAATGCAAAGAGTAGGTATCCCCGTTTATTTGCCAAACAGAGCCTCCTTCTTCCTCAGACAAAGCTCTGAATCATTTCAGGAGAATAGCTCAGAGTACATAAGATGTGCTTACATGCAGTAATAGAAGGATCACAGAAATGGAGGGGAAAATGGAAATACCTCCCAGGACTGGTAGAAAGTCAGTTTTTTTCTTGACTCTGTGGATCAACTGGATTACTGAATGATGCTCAGAACAACATTCAAAACAAAAAATTCAGGAAAAATCAACAAGTTCTTTGATCTCCTTGGGAATTAGGGATACGGCAGGAGAATTTTGCTGACTATTCCTAACACAAATTATGTGAAAGGCATATAGCTACAGCTTCTCATGCACTACTACTTTAAAAGAATTCCCTAGTGTTTTTCATTGTTTCCTTTTTCCTGTGTTTACCCCAAGTTGGCATCAATGAATTAGTAAAACAGTTTGCAAGTTGTGCATCTGTTAATGATGTCTAAGTCCTAGGGCTGGAATATATGAAATTGGCAGAATCTTAAATTTTAAGATATTCCAGAAAGAAGGAAAGAGAGGAGACAGGGAGGGAAAAAGGAAGGGAGGAAGGCCACAGCATGATTATTGAGGCAATATTCAATTATATAAGGAATCTCAAGTTATATACAAGCCCAGAATAGGAATCTATATTGAAATGTAGCTATTTTAAACTAGTTACAATGGGGTAAAGTGAGAGAACATTCCTCAGAATGGGACCCATTGCAGAGACAGGGTCATTAACAGAGGTGACTGAGTGAAAATGGGTCTTGTACTGTTGGTGTCCTGATCAAAAGGGAAATGTGGCCACAGACACACAGGCAGGAGAATGCCACGTGAAGATGAAGTCAGAGTTTGGGGTGATGCATCTACAAGGACTGTCAAGGATTGCTGGCAAAGCACCAAAAGCAGGAGAGGGGCGCGGACAGACTCCCCCTCAGAGCCTCAGGAGGATCCAGCCCTGCCCACACCTTTGAGCTGGGACTTCTGACCTCTGAACCACGAGACAGTAATTTCTGTTAAGTCACCCCTTGTGTGGGGCTTTGTTCTGGCCGCCCTAGGAAACTAATACGAGGTTATTGAGGAGTTGATGGACTGTTAATGTAAAAGCTTAGAAGCATGCCAGGAGCAAGGCAACAAAGCTCAATGAAAGTGAGTGAGGATTATTGTTATTATTAGTGCAATGACTGAGGTCATTTCAAGTTTTAATAAAATATGTTCTATATCTCTTTCCTCTAAATAATGTAGCTACCCTGAGTCAACTGCTTCTCAGGGGGCTCCTTACCAACTGGGCTAATGGGCAGTCGGGCACAACTGGCCAGTGCATTCGGGAGGGAGAGATACGCAGAGCCATTTGGGGAGACATCCGCCATCCACCCAACTCCATGTTCCTTGAGGACGGACGCTGCCTTCCGGTCCCCGGGCCACAGGCTTCCCCGTCACCTGCCGCATCCTGGAGGGCGCCACATGGACTGCTCCTCCTGCACCAGGGCAAATGTTGGCGCACAAGCTTGCACACCTCTGAAATTAAGTCAATGTGCTATTCTTCTTTTCCGGACAGTAAGACCAGATGGGGAGACAGCCTGGAGCGGAGAAGAAAGGCAGCCTCTGTACCCTGTCTGCACCAGGGCTATGCAGTTCCAGGCTTAAACAGAGCATCCAGCCCACTATTTTATGCCCGCAACTGCACTGCATGAGTGAAAAGGCTTATTTCTAGACTTGCCCAAGAACCGAGAGTGTTGGAAAGGCTGTTCCATGCACCATGCTCCCAGTGGCACGCCCCTCTTGGTGTTGAAGCCTGGAATGTTCTGTGGTTTCCTGCCTCCATGGAGAGGGCACAGCCACTTCATGGGCACAAGCCACTGTTTCCGAGTCACTTCCTCATACTCAGCTGTGGGTAGCTTACATGCCAAATACTTGACTCAAAATCTTGGGCTGAATTGTTTTGTCTTCAGGATTCCTGCTTCTCACCTGCCCCAAATGTTAACTTGCCGCTGAACTCTGCGGCCGGCAGCTGACACGTGGCTCATGTCTTCCTTGGGAGTGCATGCAAGCTAAGTGTCCGCTCCACCAGACAGGAATTCTGCACAGCAAGGCATTTCTGGTTCTCCACCCTTCCATGTCCCCACCCAAACAAATGTAAGGACATTCCTGAAGAGGGCTGGGACAGTGGTTCTGTGGGCGCCAGCCTTCCTGCAGGATCATCTGTGGGGTGCAAAGACCTGTCTCATTTCCCAAATGCTTGAACACTTTGTTTAAAGCGTTCCCAAGTCATCATCTTCTTTAAATATGTTTTCAGGCAAAATGAAGTCTAAACATTCATTAGGTGGTTTAATTTAGATGTCCAAACAACCTACTGGCTTTGGTGGAATTTCTTCTTGATATAATGGCAGCAGGTGAGTGAGCTCTTCTTTGTTTACATTATTGCTAGAAACTCGAAATACACAGTTATTGTGACAAGTCATACAGCATCTTCTCAAATGCCTTATATTATTGTATGACATAGAAGGCTGTTACTTTTGCATATTTTAGACAATAAGTCACCATTTAACTTTTTGATATTGATATCAATATTAAATAAGATAGAGACATATATATACATACATATATATGTATTTGATATATTAGTAGTATATAGTACATATAGTAGTAGTATATATTTGATATACTATCAAATAGTGTTCTAAGGGATGTGAAAAATTAGCTTTGCTCTTAAACGAAAGAGAACATTCCAATGGCAGCCAGGTAATTCCAGGTCGTCATTGGTCAAGTTGATTTCTCAAACATGCAAATGTTCTTCAGGCTTTCAGGGCACACATCAAACATGCATTGAGTGTCACTTTATGCCAGGCTTTTAAAGATAAAAAAGTGAATAAAATAACTTTTGCCATTCTGGGGTTCAAAAATATAGAAAATACAGCCCATCTAATGACAATTTAATGAACGGTTATGAAATGAGTTTAAGACAAATTACACAGATGCAGATGAGGTTTTTCAGGAACATTCATATTTAGTGTATAAGGGAAGTTATGTGATAAGGTTGGTACCTAGCGAAACAAGGGTGTGCAAATTGATGAAAGATTCATGAATTTTACCTATTAAATAGTTGAATTGATATTATGTTTCATTCAGTAGCTCTCCTAAATATGTAAAATTTTATTTATAATTGTAAGTGAATATTTAATATATGATCATGCTGTAATAGAAATATTTGTAAAATACTAAAAGAGCAGAAAAAAGATAAATAATTTTGCTTGCAGGTGAAGAGAAAGACTTTAGAAAAGTTGGCTTTTGATCAGTGTCTTAAAGAATGAGGATATTGTAAAATGTAAAGTTCAGGACCCTGATAGAAGGGCATTCTGGGAAAATGAAGGATAGTGGTCAGGCATAAAATGGTAAATAGAAGTGAGATGTTCAAAGAAAGAGGAGCGGGGCACCTGGTTCGACTCTTGATTTTGGCTCAGATCGTGATCTCAGGGTCATGGGATCACGCCTCGTGTCGGGGTCTCCACTTAGTGCAGAGTCTTCTTCTCCCTCTCCCTCTGCTCCTGCCCCCTGCTTAGCTCTCTCTTCTGCTCTCTCTCTAAAATAAGTAAGTAAAATCTTAAAAAAAAAAAAAAAGAGCATTCTCATATGGATGATGATAGTGCAGGTGAGTTTCTAACATCCTTCTACCTCTGGCAGGTAAATGTTTCTCTTTTCTGCTCTCTCCACCTACCTACCTACCAACCTGTCTATCTATCCATCTATCCGTCCATCCATCTACTTGTCTATCTATCTATCTATCTATCTATCTATCTATCTATCTATCTATCTATCTATCTATCTATCCATCATCTATAGCTAGTTAGGGAAGAAGATTGAATCATACATTAAGGGTTAGTGGTGTGGAGCATGTTAACAACACGTTTGGTCAGGTTCACCAAGAACTTGCTGGGCCTGACTGCTGGACTCTGTGAATACAAGACAAACCCAACATCATTTTGCCCATAAGCACTAGGTTTCTAGTGATGATTTAGGAGGAAGAGACTGTGGCTTGACTGATACATATGGACTTCTTTTATTCATGGAAAGTAAAAAAAAAAAAAAAAGAAAGAAGAAGAAGAAAAAGAAGGAATCAAGTACAATCAGTCGCTCCCTGCCCCCTTCTCTTCACAGTCATTGCATTAGGTTGGGATTCAGCTGACTGACCACAAGGTCTCGGATCAAGAATAAAAATAATGGTAAGATTTAATAAGATATTGGCAGGTGGTTTCAGTGACTTATTAGAGCCTGCATCACATCTACCGTATTACCATATACATGTACAAGGCAGGGCCATAATTCTGCTTGGAATTTTAGAGGCTGGGACAGTTGAATCTGACAATTGGGAACAGAGCTCTGGGAGCGACCATAGACATGCTAGTTGTCTGCAGAAGTGAGAATCTTACTTTTCACCCCAGACTTTTACATCTCTGTCTGGTAATTTTTGGTTCTATTTTTGTTGTCTTCTCTCTCTTTTAGTACTATTTTTTGGTAAGTCTGGTAATTTTTTTTTTAAAGATTTTATTTATTTATTTATTTGAAAGAGAGAGAATGAGAGAGAGCACATGAGAGGGGGGAGGGTCAGAGGGAGAAGCAGACTCCCTGACGAGCAGGGAACCCGACACGGGACTCGATCCAGGGACTCCAGGATCTTGACCTGAGCCGAAGGCAGTCGCTTAACCAACTGAGCCACCCAGGCGCCCAAGTCTGGTAATTTTTTATTGAGGAATGGGCATCTTGTATGAAGAGAAATGGTAGAGGTTCTGGAGAATTCTCTCTCTCTGGAAGAGAGACACCCTCTTTTCTGGCATAAAGCAGAGTAAGGGCCCTGCATCTAAATCCAGCGATGGGCTTCTCTGACCCGAGGCCAGGTTCAGTTTTTATATGACTAGTACACCCCGTTCTAAGCGATGTCCATGGGGGTCCACGAAAGTCACGGCGTGTCAAAGCCACTCTGCTTCATGGATTGGAGGACCAATAGATTGCCAAAAGGTCTGTTCACGTATACAGATGCTTCATGTGCAGACCTTTCGCTTTTCTCTGCTGTGCAAAAGTAGGCAAATACCTTGAAAAAGATCCTAGTGCAGAAGCACGGTCCTTCACATTCTGATGACCTCAGTGTGTCTAAACTCTAGTTTTATTTTTGTTGTTTTTTTTTTTTTTTTTTACTTACTCCCAACTCCTTTGAGATGTCCAAAAGTGCTGCTTTTGGATTTCTCCTTGGTTTTGCTTGACTTCTTGGCCTCTAGGTCTGAGCCGCTTAAAAGCCAGAAAGCTGAAGAACAAATGACTGATCTCTATAAGCTTTCTTTCTCTTTCTTCCTCTCACTCCCTCCCAACCTCCCTCTCTCTTTCCCTCTCCCTCTCTCTCTCTCTCTTTCCCTCCCTGTCTCTCTCTCTCTCCTCCCATTCTCTCTCTCCCTCTTTCTGCCCGCCTTCTCTCTCTGTCTTTGGAATCTTGGCTTCCTAAGTCTCAAGTCCTGGCTGCTTTGGAAATCTCTTATGCCTTCAAATTTTATTTATATGTTTATATTTATATTATTATTTTTTACTTAATTTGGGTTTTGTCCAGCTTTTCTGGCTTTTTATTGGGAGTCCAGCTATGCCAGCGTAGCCCAAAGTGGAATCTCCCTTCAATGTAATTGAGCAGAACCCAGGACAAGTGCCTGCTGAGGCCTGGAGGCAGAAGAATGGAGCACATTCGTGGCTTCCCCTTCCCTAAAATCCTTTGGATGTTTGTGGACAAAGGGTCAAGAACTGTTTCTATTGGTTCATGATTCCTGAAAGCCTCTCCAAAGTTGTATAATCTCGTAAGGACTCCGTTTGCCAGGGAACTGGTAGCTATGTTGGAATATTATATCAAAAATGATATGAAGGACATATTTTAAAACATTTCTAAAGGTCAGTAATTTTAGAATCAGTTCCACTTCTTTCAAGCAACTCAAGTAATGTATTGGCAACTTCAATTACTTTTGTGCAGGTGCACTGTGCCCAGAGTGTTCTAAGCGGCGGACACTTTCATCCTGTGGCTCTACCATCTTTTCTCCATGTAAGGCCATCGTGACGCACTCTAACAAGTCCCATCAAGTTCAGTCTCGTATGGAATTTCTAAATGTCAAATTCGATTGAGAGATTAGACTTGCTCCTTTTGAGCTGCACTATTTCAAATGAAGGTACATTGGAGACGTTCCTTTCTAATGCTGGTTTAAGTTTAGGTAGGTTTGGTTTACGGAGGTGATGTAACCCGGGGGATGGGAAGTCAGATGACCGAAGGCAGGAAGGGTGAGCACATGCTGCTTTCACCCCGACAGTCTGTGCTGAGACACAAGCTGTGTGAGGTGCGTCCTTCCCTGTTGGTTGAGTTTCTTTATTCCGACTCTGGATGTGCCTCTCTCGGGTGGCGTGTCCATGAACATTCCCGCAGGGTGCTCTGGGGACCAGGTAGGGTCACCGCTAAAAGGTATTTCCTTTACAGACCACCAATATTCAGTCTCTCTCTCCCTCTCTTTAGAACAACTGAGCTTCCTCTCCTCAGACAAGGATGCCAGAGCTGTCCTTTCGTGACAGGCCTTGTTGGACACGTTGCTGTTTTTTATGTATTAAGTGCACCATGCACCATGCACTGCAGAGTGACCTCTGATCTTGTCGATCTTGCTTGCTTCCCTTCTTTATGGGAAGGCTTCCAGCATGCTTAATGACTGAAGGTGAATGAATACAACCGCCCTTCAGCCGTGGACTTGCAGAAGCTTTCTGCAGTTTTCCCTCAATTTATACCTTTTTACAGCCGACATTTATTTTTAAAAGTAACAGTTAGTTTTAATGGTTGAAGCATATGGCATCTATACTCTATTTTATTTCCTCGAAACGAGTTTTGCAGTGTTTTCAATTTTGAATTTTTTAGAGGATGCATGGGTTAATAATCTTTTTGAATCATTAGCACTCCATAACCCAGTCCTGTCTTACAGTAGTATATTCTAATAGTACCTTGGTTTAATAATAAATGAACTTTGTTAATCTAATCATGGGTAATTCAGGAAACAGAATGTCCTCCTCTTAATGTCTTTTTCTGATAATGATGGAGATTTATATTGATAAAATTGCTTCCACGGAAGATGAAGGTCTCCTGATGGCTGCTTTCAATCTTGGAAGGGCCCATGGAAGCGTGTGAGCTTCCTTCGGGTGGATGGAGCACGTACTCTATTCTCAAGGGTAGAGAATCAGGCTATGTTCACATAGAGGCTTCTCACTGAGAGAACCCCAGGCAAACAGGGCAGGGATTAGAGAGCTGACATGCAGGGAAATCAGGGCAGAGAGCTTGGGTTTGTTTAGCTATTTTATTCAATCAGTCAGTTGATAAATATTTACTGAATGCCCATTAGATACCATAGATTTTACTGGGTAGGGAGGATCAAGCAATGCAAGGCACCTAGAAATATTTGCCATTCTCAGAGTTTACATTTAGTGGATATAGTCAGAAATTACGTATGAAGAGACTGACAGACTATATAGTATGTTAGGTGGAGGTGAGGGTTATAGGGGAGAAGCAGAAGGATGGAGGCTGCTGCTGGGCAGAGGGGCCAGTTTTAAATAAGGGGGAAGATAAGGACTCAAAAGAAGAAATAACAATTGAGCAAAGTCTTGGAAGAAGTGAATCCAAGAAGAAGACATTCCAGATGAGCAGAGAGAAGAACAAGTCCAGCGTGTGGGAGCCAGGGAGGATGCTGGTTCAGTTTCAGATGATGTAAGGGTCTTGCGGCCATTCTAGGGACACTAAGAGGGCCCGTGGGATACTGACATAATCTGAATATGCTGCTTAGACTATAGGGGGCAGTGGCCTAACTAGAGCCCAGGGAGGGCGGCTACACAATAATCGTGGCAAGATTTAGCGGTGGCTTGGACCAGAACAGGAATAGCAGCGATGGTGACAAGTGGTAGGGGTAGTTTCAAGGTTAAACAGATAGAATTTGCTTATGGATCAGGTGGATTCCGATCATGGGTCAGAAGATTGTGTTAGTTTACCAAGGTTGGTTTGTACAGAGCTCTCAGCTTTCTTCCTCCTGGGATAGGGAGGGCTCCCTTCATGTGGAACTTTTACCTCCAGCTTTCAGGAAGAAAAAAGAAAGAGTGTCCTTCTTGCACCTGCTGTTTTTTCAAGGGCCTTAGCTCAAAATATTATGCCGAATCAGTGTGTTTTGGGGGTTATCGTGTCCGAACCCCTTCATACTCTCCTGACCCTGTTTGCTCAGGACCACAGCTTGCAAAGACACACACCTTCCCCTGGGTGTGGCCTATGAATTGTGAGCCACTGAGATCTGCAGTGAAGAGAGGGGTGACGGGGAAATATTGTTTAGTATGGTGACAGGACGTGGCTCCTTCCCTGTATGATGTGAAAGCCACTCTGCATAAGGGCACTCCCAGAAACTGTGGCATTAGCTGCCAAGAACAGAACAGGGCCACAGGGATGCCTGGGTGGCTCAGTCGGTTAAGCGTCTGCCTTCGGCTCAGGTCATGATCCCAGGGTCCTGGGATCGAGTCCCGCATCGGGCTCCCTGCTCCACGGGGAGCCTGCTTGTCCCTCTGCCTCTGCCTCTCTCTCTCTCTCTCTATCTCTCATGAATAAATAAATAAAATCTTTAAAAAAAAAAAAAAAGAACAGGGCCACAAACGCATTGAGACCTGGAATGAGTGCACAGTTCTTGGGCAGCCTGCACGAAGGACGTTTCCTATGGAATGCTCTCATGAGTGCACAGAAGAACATCGTTCTCAGGCTTGCACATGAACTTCTTGGGACAATGGGCTGACCTTGGGGAGAGGCCCTGGGGAAGCTAGCTGGTCCCCAAATTTCTCTTTCCCTTCCCTTCAAAGACTAGCTCACTGAGCAAAATTATGGCATTATAGATTCGCTCCTATTTAGGTCCAGAAGGGTTTATGGTTTGGAGGAAAGTTCTTATGAGAACGAACATTTCTTTGGGAGGAGAAAATCATTAAATGTTTCTCAACTAGCACCCACAGTAGGAATTGATTTCCAACCTAAGTTTGAGGTGTATTTGGAATTGGGCAAAGGCTGTGTACTTTCAATAAGCTAGGATCAGCCATCAGGAACAGAGAAAATGGGCAGTTGATGGGGGAAGTAATAGAGCCCCACAGGCTTGCTTGAGTGCCTTTGTTTTGACTGCTGCCTTCCCCGTTGGAGGTGGGGAAGACCCTAGCACTGTTGGACTCTCCAGCCTTGCCTTGTTGCCTTGTCTTTAAAGTTGACCCAAGGAAACACCTTTAAAATTGAATCTATTCCCTCCTAGATTTTAAAAGACACCAAGAGGAATAAAAGTTCTTTGTAACAGATAGAACTGGAAGGAGCGATGCTAAGAAAAGCAAAGGAAAATGATCAACCATTACACATCTGCAGCTGTGCTTACAGCAGTTCAACACTTGAAGCAAAATATTTCTATTACGGAACATGGAGCTCTCTTCATCTGTGTTCACTAATATGCCCCTGGCTACCTATTAACATCTGGGGCCAATTAAAGCTGTTGATTTTGTTCTAAAATCCTCATGCAAAATCGAGTTTCTGATTATCTTGGAGTTTACCACTCCCCAGTTCCTCACCACGATCCTTTGCTTCACTGAAACTCTTTGAGAAATTGTATTTTTCTCTAAGTAGGTCAAAACAGGAATTTGCTTTGCATTTGGTTCCAATTTTTTTTTTTTTATAGCTGGATTTTGGCTTTTTATTTTCACCTGCCCGCTACTGTCACCGAGTCACTAACAGTCCTGAGCACTTCCTGGAGTGGCAGACGGTCTACAAGTTGCCCTAGCAGTAGGGACCCCGCCTGCCCCTCTCTGCTGAGTGCGCTGGATTGACCTACGCCTTTCCGTCTCAAAGGATCAGTGTTGCCTCCAGAGGACTTCACTGTGGGGGGAATGCCTAGGACATTGAGCTTTCCTTTTTTTTAATGGACGCTCAAAGAAGCTGAACGAGTGACTGAGGGAAACCAAACTGATCTCAAATGCATTGATTAATGAATGGTGTGCCATCCTGCTGTAGTCTCAAGAGCATCGGAAGGGGGATTCTCGCTTCACAGCTGGTTGGCTGTATGACCAGAAATGACTCAAGTAGCTCTTCTGAGCTTCGCTTTCCCCTGGAAAGCACAAGTTTGACGGGAAGTCAGGTGAGGTCCCATGAATTCATGCTGCCGATGCTTTCATTGCCTTTGTGTGTGGAAGCCACTCTGTCACCCAGGTCAGCTGAGACCTGAGGGTTCTGCAGGGCAGAGCGTGAAAAGCATAAGAATGGGTGCTTTCCAGAAACCCACGGGTAACTGCAGCTCCCAATAACAAAGAACGGGCAGTGTTGGCAGGTGCCCTCCAGAAGCACTTTGTCCGCTGGAGGATGGCATCTCACCTTATTTGCTGGGTGGCATGAGCACATTGGGTCACGTGTCAGAGCCTCCACTTCCTTCTGTAAAATGGGAGCATTGCAGGAGAATTCTGTGGGGCACAGTGTGTGCACCACTCAGCACATGGGCTATGAGGAGCCAAAAATGCACAGGGAGCTCCTTTATTTTTCCAATGTGAATTGTCAAGGGACATGATATTGCAGAAGGTCTGCTTAAAACAGGCCTTCAAGGTTAGTTGCTTTAGTCATTAATAGATCTAAACTAGAGGGAGTTTTTCTCATTGTAGCTTTCCCTTTTTTTTCAGTGTCTTTTCTGCAACAAACGTATTTTTAAAAAGCATTATTTTTAAAATGTAACTATTTTGGAAATTTCCTACTTGGAAGCAATTCTCTATTGCAAGTCAAAGGATTAAAGGGAAAAAAAAGGTTAGTCATAGCAGAGCATACATTGTATATGATTTCTAGAATGATTTTTTTTTTTAAGAAAGCAAGAAAAGTCTAAGCTAAGGGAAGAATTTAAACTTGAAGCATTCATTCGGCAGCCTTTATAAGGAGAGAGGATTGAACTGTGTCCAAATCAAGCATCAGATTTCCAGGGAAAGCAGATGAGAAATTAGAAAGTGTGCAGAAAATAGCAGAAATGTCTGTTAAAAAGGTTATAACCTTTCAAAATTGACAAGACTTGGTCAGATAATAGAACCAAGAGCTGGAGGTCTTAATTCAGGCATGAAGATAGGGAAGGAGGAGGTGGGAGGCTTGCAGAAAAAAAGTATGTCACTGCCAAGGGACGTCTGAGCCTATAGGGAGTTATCTAAAATCTCGTTTAGGTAAAAGATTAGAAGTCAGAAATATATATATAATACATGAATCAGCAAAGCAGTTAGGGATCATGTCCAGAGTTCCTTGGATGGCAGGTTCTCAGCCCAGCAGCATTATCTAGGACTCGGGCTCTGGGGACCTTTCATCTCTTCCAGTGTCACAGGGAAGCCTAGGGCCTCAGGCTAGAGTCTCCACCCCAAGCTTGGGCATGACAGAGACCAAAGGAGATTAGAGTCCATCTCCTCTGAGCCTGCTTCTTGACCAGGCCTCAACCTTGGCCCCCATCTTTGTCAGGCCTGCACAGCTCCTTTTCAGCAAAAATCCCTCCACCTGCTTGATCTGATCAGATTCATGATCCCCAACCCTGGAGGCCTGATCGCTCTGGTCTGCCTTCAACAAGAATCCCCTACCCCTACGTCTCCTCTTGGTAATTTTCTGTCCAGTGACACCCCACTCTGCTGTGTGCTGTCCATCCCCAGCTGTGTTTGCTGTGTTCCAAGTGAGCCCTAGTCCTGGGTGTTTTGCTCTGGCAGCCCAAACCCACGAAGATGACATCCCACAGCCTAAACCTCAATGAAGATGTAGTGTGAGTGAGGATTAAACCTGTGGGCTTCCGTTGGTGGTGGTTTATTTGTTTTTATTGCAGCACGGCAAAGTCTAGGCTTTATCATTAGACCATAAAACACAGACTGTGGATCAGAATGTCCTTCCTTGAAACCGTGAGCCCATCTAACTTTAGTTACGCTTCACAAACATCTGTGTCTCTCTCGAGGTATTGTTACATCATATCAGGACCAGAAAATTCTTTTAAAAAATGTGACTTTGCGGGGAGGGGGGGGTGCCCGAGTGGCTCGGTCAGTTAAGTGTCTGCCTTTGGCTCAGGTCATGATCCCAGGGTCCCGGGTTTGAGTCCCGTGTAGGGCTCCCTGCTCAGCAGGAAGCCTGCTTCTCCCTCTCCCTTTGCCCCTCCCCCTGGCCCTCCCCCCACCCCACACTCATTCTCTCTCTCCAATAAATAAAATCTTTTAAAAAATGTGACTTTGGGGATTTCTTTTAGGAATTAGGACTTTCTCTTTACATAGTATGACATCTATCATTTAATCCGCCCCATTCTGTTGAGTCAAGGCAAATCATTCCATGCTTTTTATGCATGTCTGCCACACTGCGGGTAATAAAACCTGTCCAGATCTTGATTCCGTTGCTCCTCTGTGGTCTTTTGGGCTCACGTCACTGTTGTTAGCCCCCTGCTCTCCACACAATCTCTCTAGGCATTTAAGCTGCTCTGGACCTCCACCACCCCATCCCCGGAGGGCAATTCCTTCTCCCAAAATAGGCCAAAGCCCCTTAACTGTCTCCTCCCACCTCCCAGTGCTTGGCGCAGCTATAAGTTGGCAGTGGGTGTAAAGAGGTTCAGAAGATGACACCTCTAAATATGTGGAATCTGCGTGGTGATAGTTCATGCTGAAGGCACTTGCAGATGCAGGAAGGGCTCTCTGAATTTCCACGTTTTACCTAAAAGCAGATCACCAAATTTCCCATGAGAAAGTGCCTCCCCTGAACCAGGCAGAGCAGAGCATGTTTATCCATGCTGAAATGGACCTGTGCAAACACACCTACTAAGATCACTCCAATCTTTGCTTAGTTCTCACCCCCAGATATCTCCTAGTCACTGTCCCACAATTTACTGCCCAAGCCCCTTGACTTGTCACATGCTCCCAATTTAACAGTTTTTATATAAAAAGTATATAATAAGCTTTTGGCCTAATGGCTTCTTCCATCTTCATGTTCCTTCTGCAGCCTCCCTTGTACACATAAAAATATTAAGTGAATGTGTATGCTTTTCTCTCATTTATCTTTCTGGTGTCAGTTTAATTTTTAGGCCAGCCACAGAATCTGAGAGGGTAGAAGGGGGTTTTTTCTCTCCAGCAGGTGTTAATAACTAATGTCATGTGAAACTCTTCCAGGGCCTACAATGCTCTAATTCAGAGGGGAATGGTTTATCATACCCTTCAAAAGGAATATTAATCTTGTAATTTTAAGAAACTACAGCCAGTTAGTAAGACAGAGACTTTTCTTTCCAAAGGGCTGGACATTCATGGCACACATGTCAGTCTTTGTAAGACAGTTCCAAGCCTGGGAGACATACTCTCAAGGAAGAAGAAAAAGACCCCATCTGTCATCTTCTGTGCAAAACAGGGCAGTTGCATGCAGGTGGGACATTTGTGCAGTCAAAAATATCTCCAAGATGAAAACAAACAAACAAGCATCAGGTTTCTAAACATAAACTATAAGCATATTCCAAGGTGAATGAAAATCCATCAGATAGAAGCACACAGGTGAGAAGCTTGGATCTTCCCTTGGTTCTGCCATAGTGGAGACAATGTGCGAGAGACGGAGCTAGGAACTGTTCTGTGTGCATTACACTCTCCTTCATTAATTTTCCCAGCACTGACACAATCACTTCACAGCCACAGTTGTACGAGGTTACCACACTGATTAGGAAAAGCTAGGATTACAATACATGTATCTGATTAGTTTGAGGTTAGGTAATACATTCAGTTTCTTTGTAATAAGAAGCTTAGAGGGGCGCCTGGGTGGTGCAGTCTGTTGAGCATCCAACTCTTGGTTTTGGCTCAGGTTGTGATCTAGGTTGTGAGATCAAGCCCCACGTCAGGCTCCACGATCAGCAGGAAGTCTGCTTTAGACCCTCTTTCCCTCTCCCTTTGCCCTTCCCCCACCCCACTGCATGCACTCTCTCTCTAACACAAATAAATAAATCTTTTTTTAAAAAAATAAGAAGCTCAGATTAAACCATCTCTGTAGTTTCTTCAAGTTCAAAAGATATATGACTGCATGAGCTACGATCATAATTTTAAGGCAGTATTTACCAAGATTTGTATGAATCATCACTCCCAAGCAATGTTAATACAATTTGAAAAACAGGATTGCTTGGTCAAACAACTTAGAGCAACAATGCACCCTTTTTCCTCCCTTTGAAAGATTTATGATACACATTAATATATGAAGAACTCAGAAATCTTACTGTCAGGAAAGCAGTTTCACTTTGTTTTACCCCGTGTTTCCTAAGTAATTAACAATATGCCCTTTTTCTGAAGTCCTTATTAATTCTTTCAAATGAATATTCCATAGAATATATTTTCCAGATTTGGGATTAAACTTTTATTTCACATCTTAATGTGAAACAAGTGATTTAGATACATAAAGTTAAGAGATCCAAAAAATAAAGGTATTTAGTCAGTTGTCCTTGGTTACAATAATCTAGTGCTAAAGGGGTGTGTGGTCTTTAGACGTTAGTGGTCCACACTGAGAGAGTTTTCTTTTGGACCGGAAGTGCCAGTCTTGGTGGCTGCTGACAAAGATATATAATAATGTTTATTTACGATTACACACTGTACCAGGGCCAAATATCCTATCTCAGAACTCTCAAACTCAGCCAGCATTTGATGACACACTTCCTGTTGTTTTGCACTTTCCACATAGTCTTTTAATAACTTATGTGTTGGTTTGACTATTCCAGTGGATTGCAAGTTTCTTCCATAACTTTAGTTTCTCCTGCTATGTTTACCTGTGGACTGTCACCATGAATATAACATCAGTCATTGGTAAGTTGACACAAGCCATTTAAGTAAATGGTTACAGAAGCACACAGCTGAGGAAACTCACTGGTCAGCTGTCCCAGTCACTCGAGGACCTGGTGACATTATTTTCCCTCACATTTAATGCCTCAAAGGACATGCACAGAGTCTTCTACATTCTTACTGCAACTGATAATAAGGGTGGGGAATGGATGTGAGTCAAGTGAGTCAGCCAGCACATAAGAGAATTCCAGTAGTGTCCACATCATTCTTTTTTTCTTTTTTAAAGATTTTATTTATTTATTAGAGAGCGAGTGAGAGAGAAACAGCATGAGAGAGGAGAGGGTCAGAGGGAGAAGCAGGCTCCCTGCTGAGCCGGGAGCCCGATGTGGGACTCGATCCCAGGACCCTGGGATCGTGACCTGAGCCGAAGGCAGTCACTTAACCAACTGAGCCACCCAGGCACCCGGTCCACATCATTCTTACTGTTCAGAATATCATCTCCATTTTATGATGAATGGGGAACTACCAAAATGGTCCAAACATGAAACCCTATAGCATCACACCCCACTGTTTGCTAGATGTCTAAACTAAATTTTAGGATGAAAATATATACGGATTTTGTGCATCATACTTTGGAAGACATCTAAAACAGTGTGGATGCCTGGGTAGCTCAGTCGGTTAAGCGTCTGCCTTCGGCTCAGGTCATAATCTCAGGGTTCTGGGATCGAGCACCCTACAGGCTCCCTGCTCAGAGGGGAGCCTGCTTCTCCCTCTCCCACTCCCCCTGCTTGTGTTCCCTCTCTGACAAGTAAATAAAACAAACAAACAAATAAATAAATATAGAAATAAGCCTGAGACATTTTTTTACCATTTCTTCCATTATGAATTAAGTCCCCCAAACTTTTAATTTGAGTTCTCCTAAATCAAAATATATATTTGAACATATTTGCAATCATGTGTGTAAGACCTTAAAATTGTGGAATGTTTGCTTTACTCTAGTGGAACAGACATGGAAGAATGAAAAATATATAATATATAATAAATGTATGCAAATCTATTTGTGTAACATATCTACTTAACATGTTTTTCCACCTACCTACCTAATTTATCATCTATATTCACCTTCCTTCCCTTCCTTTTCCTTCCTTCCTTCCTTCCTTCCTTCCTTCCTTCCTTCCTTCCTTCCTTCCTTCCTTCTGTCTATTATCTCAGAAAAATGTTTAAAAGATCAGAGTGCCTTTCCCATGATCTCCATTTTCAAGTGTTCAGGCTTGTACCGTTTTGTTTTATCTCCTCTTATTTTGGAATTTGGGGGAATGACATGGTTCATGTGTAATGATCCCAAAGAAAGAGTCACTATGGCAGGAATCTGACTTATTTTTTCCATTCCACTCAAACTCAATCATCTATATAAGTAAAGGAACATGAGTTCAAAATTATTTCAGTTCAAATTCAATAGTAAAATGACTTTACATAGTAAGTATTCCTGGAATTTTATTTATTATGTCATTCAATAAATTATTTATTATCCATATGTATTAACAATGAAAGTAATATAATACAAATAATAAAAAAACAAACAATATTCATAAGCATATTCATTTAGAGTAATATGAAATACTTATTTTATATTGCTTATTATATATTATTTATATCACTGGCATTTTATTTATCAATTAAACCAACTGCCTTTTTAAAATTAATTTAGGACAAAAATATATGCATTATACAGGAATGAAATATTATTTTTTAAAGTGGGTGATGATATCTGGACAATGTGGAATGAAGTGTGGAGCGATGCTGTTGAAGGAAGTGCACAGAACATACACTCTACTGGCCTGGTGCTGGAGATTGTGGAGAGAGCCACAAACTCAACTAGCAATCCCTAATGAAGAAAAGTAAGAAAAAAAAAAAAAAACGTGATTAGTTAAGTGGCTCAGAGATTACACAAGGGACAGGAACATTACTCCCTAGGAAAGACGCATCCACTTCCAGTCCATTTGGAACATTTCCCCAGTTGCTCCCCCTGAAAGGGATAGCGTGCAGCATACAAAGCATCATCCCCAAGAACACCTGCCCCAGAGACGCGGCAGGGCTTTCTATCATGCCCCTCAAGGCATGGCAAGAGCACAATGCCAAAGCACAGTTTTATAGGAAAAGGCTTGCTAGAGGGGTTGGGGGGCTGCAGAGCCGCCGGCAGGCTAAAGGGTACTGTCCCACAAGGCTGCTACCTCCCCGTCTAACATAGAGCGTCCTAGGTTAGAGGACGGACTACATACCCCTCAGGCCATTTTCCTCGTGTTTCTTTCAAGGAATCTTTCTCAGAATGATCTTTTTCATAACTAGTGCATATCTGTCCATTACAGGTTAGAGGTCATGAAAGGACCTGGAAGGCAGCCTCCCCCTGTTCCTGGCTCAGGGTCGATGGGTTGTGCAATCTCTTCTGTGCCTTAATGGGATGTGCAATGTCTTCTGAAAGCAGAGGCGCCTGTTGAGGGTATATAGCTGTATGTAGCTGAAGGCCTAGGTCACACCACAGGACAAAACGCAGCTGAGCCTAGGCTCTGGGGAAGTGACATTCAGACTCTTCTTGCATACAGATCAAGGGACTGCCCGGATGCAGAGTTCTATGCCAGCAAAAAAGCTGTAATTTTTTTTTAAGGGAATATGACTAAGGATCATGCTCAGTTTTTTTTTTTTTTAAAGATTTTATTTATTTATTTGAGAGAGAGAGAATGAGAGACAGAGAGCATGAGAGGGAGGAGGGTCAGAGGGAGAAGCAGACTCCCTGCCGAGCAGGGAGCCCGATGCGGGACTCGATCCTGTGACTCCAGGATCATGACCTGAGCCGAAGGCAGTCGCTTAACCAACTGAGCCACCCAGGCGCCCTGATCATGCTCAGTTTTACAAAACAAAGAGAAAACAACAATGAAGACCTGGGGAATGCATCACAGACATGTGATTTTAAAATCTCCTATCTTTCAGAATCAGTTGGTGGCAAAATGCACGTCAGAATAACTGAGTGGTTAAAGTCCCATAGAAAGCTACTAACTCATCTCGTTTGGCTCAATGATGGGGTATATTGGCCAAACTTGATAAAGGTACTTAGAATAATTGATCTATAACCTTTCTTGTGATAATGGTTAAGAGTTCGGAGCCAACAATCTATGAACCCCTCTCCTAGTCTATGGCAATACAGCCTTCTGGTCTTCATCTACAAATATCTTAAACTCTCTTCTTCCTGATCAATGTAAGAGAGAAACCCAGAAAGTTCTCTTCACCTTGAAGTAATATCAAGTCACCAGGATCCATGCTAATGTTAGGAAATATTCACAAAAGGGGAGGGGATCGAGCACATGTCTTTAACCCTCTGGAGATTATTATCACATCTGTCAGTGAACATCCCTGCAGACTCCAATTATTGATTGCCATTGTGTCAAACAGCTAGAAATATATACGTAGGAATAAATGATTGTGGGCTCACTAGGGTAATAAGATCTATCTTGTCTCCACCTAAATTCCTTGAAAGTATGATCTGATTGACCACCATCCTATACCTTCAGCTTCATCTACAAACTCCCTCATATTCTGTGCTCTGATAACGTCAAGTTATTTTTAGATTCCAGAAGGCAGTGTGCTGCGTCCCTCCTCCTAGCCTGTGCTCTAGCAACTTCCTCCGGTCCCGGAATGGCCTCCCCCCCCTTTCTACCCAGCGAGCCCACCACCCAAGCTTCGAGTAATGTTCAGGTACCACCTGTTCTAGAAATATCCTTCCCACCCACCCTCCACTCCTGAAGAAGTATGAATTCCGTGTTCCAAGCAAAACTTTGAGAAGACTTCTTTAATATGCCTAACAGAAAAATCAATAGATTATTGTAGCAAGGAGTTCTCCCATTCCATACGAGATCCTCTCCAATTATAATTATAGCAGACTATAGTATTTTCGTTACAGTCACATCTAAATCAAATCTTATTTTCTCAGTGTAATATAACCAATCCTAAAGTAGGACCAAAGCCTTATCATTTTATATCAAACTGATGCAAAGTTCTCAAGGTCTAAGTATGGGCATTTTAAGTACGAGGAACAATGCACATTCAAGAAAAGCATGCTTCTCCTGTCTTGATAATCTGCTACACTTCTTTGTGCTATACTTTTTTTGCATAGGCAGGCAGCCTGGTGTTATTCAACAATTTATGGTATAATTCTCTCTTCATGTTTCAGTTGTATTCATCCCAAAGGCTCATTTCCTTGAGTGTCCTCCAGCTGGAATTCAAAATCTTAAATGAAAATTTAGCAAGGCAACTCAAGAAGTACTGAAGAAATAAGTCAATTTTTTTTTTTTTTTAATGAAAAGAGAGCTGCTGGCAAACTCACAGAACACAGCTATGCCGATATTAGTTGTTAATAATGGCTGGGCACTCAGACCACTGCCCATTGCCTATCATGCACTGGCTTAGATGGATGGGCCACACGGCGCCTACTGGGACATGCACTGAGCCCTCCCCTTAAAGGCTTAAAACATAGGGGTGCCTGGGTGGCTCAGTCGTTAAGCGTCTGCCTTCAGCTCAGGTCATGATCCCACAGTTCTGGGATCGAGCCCCGCATCAGGCTCCCCGCTCCACGGGAAGCCTGCTTCCCCCTCTCCCACTCCCCCTGCTTGTGTTCCCTCTCTGGCTGTCTTTATCTCTGTCAAATAAATAAAACCTTTAAAAAAAAAAAAAAGGCTTAAAACACTGACATCTGGTGAATGAGAACAGCTTTTTTTTTTTTTTAAAGATTTTATTTATTTATTTGAGAGAGAGAGAAAGCATGAGGGCGGGGAGGGTCAGAGGGAGAAGCAGACTCCTCGCTGAGCAGGGAGCCCGATGCGGGACTCGATCCCGGGACTCCAGGATCATGACCTGAGCCGAAGGCAGTCGCTTAACCAACTGAGCCGCCCAGGCGCCCACTGAGAACAGCTTTATATATCACCAAGAATGAGTCTGCTATGATTCATTACATATAAGGCATAATTTTCATAATCATGAGATTAAAACTACGTGCCGTTCTCTAGAAGTGTTTGATCCCTGTTACACAAGCATGTCCTGAACTTCTACGGAAACAAATAATTATTTGAACCTAGGCATACCCAGTGGCCCACAATTATATTGAAAATATATCCATGAACATTTCTGCACAACAAAAATGATTCTATCAATGGTGATATTTCCTCTGGAAATGGCCGTAAGCTGACTTATTCTGTTCTGGGGAAAGGAAGGGTCTTCGGGAAAAAAATCCATCATGATTAGCATGCAGTTAGTTTACCAAAAAAGATAATAGACTGATGTATAAAACAGTTTCCACTAGGCTCAAGTAAACTGTGGGATGACAGGTCTATTACATCTGTGTGGTTAGAAAAACAGCCCTAATACAAAATATCTAAAAGGAGGGGAAACATCCTCAGAAGCACAGGGTAATACTTGCAGTTTTAGTTAATCCTTTTCAAAGTACTAAATTCATCTGAATGAAGGTGAATGAGAAAAAGCTGGGGAAGGATCAGAGGAAAATTATGATCATGATTGAAATTTGAAAAACAGTAAAGTGCTCAGCATATAGGCAGTTAGACTCGTTCAAATGTTAAAACTGCAAATGAAATTAGGACTAATCTTAGCCTACACTTTGTTTCCTAATTCAGAGTCGAAGGAGCTACAACCAGCAAAGTCGGGTTGTTTATTCACCACCCCACAGCCAGCTCCATTCAGGAATGGACGGAACGCACTTTCCTACACCAGCACCGTGCTTGGTATATGACAACAAGGGTCCGCCCATAACCATTAAGAGGTGTAGAGACAATCAGACCGGAGAACGAAACAGCAAAACAATACTTAGTTACCAAGCACCTTCTAAGGGCAAGGAATTTCATAATGAGTCTAAAGGAAAAGTCAGTGATTGTAACTAATATAAGTCATTATGCACAGCTGGTTTGACAAATTTCCAGAGGGAAAACTTTTAGGAAACCACCATATGGCTTTGTTTTGTACTCATTTACTTCACCCAGGCTGACTGACTTGGTTCTTTGAAGACACAGGGGCTATCCAGAGACGGGCCCCTTCGAGATCCGCGGACAGCTGCGGCATGTTTCAAGGACTGGGGAGTCTCCCCCTCTTCTCATGAGGCACCCTAAAATGCACCTGCGTAACTTGTGAGCCAGTTTTAGTTCTTGGGATTTTTTGGCTACCTTTAAGTCATTCAGTGAATGGTTGGCTCTGACTTCCAGGAAGCCTGCGTCGTGCACGGCGCTCTAACTGCTTTGGGCTGCTGCTGTGTGGGATGCGGGGAAGGTTCCGGAAGTACACTCAGCAGGTTCCTAAGTGACAGGGGCCACAGAAGCCTCAGCTTCCAAGCTGCACATGATGTTCTGCTCAGATACATGAGCCTCCTTGGATCCCCGAGCGCCTCCACTTGGCACGCGGCAGGCTGGTGCCCACAGTGCTGAACGTGGAGACCCCACTTCGTGCTTTCGCTACAGATAAGACCTTCACGCATCATCTTGGGCTGCTTGGGCTACTATAACACATATCACAGACTGGGTGCTTACAAACAACACAAAGTCACTTCTTAAAGTTCCGGAGGCTGAAGTCCAAGATCAAGGTGCCGGCAGATCCTGTGTCTGATGAGGTCCGGCCTCCAGGTTCACAGACGGCATCTTCTTTTTTTTGCTGTGTCCTCACATGGTGGAAGAGCCGAGGTAGCTCCCTGGGATCTCTTTTATAAAGATGCTTATCCCATGATGAGGGTTCCACCCTGGTGACCTCATCATCTCCCAAAGATCCCACCTCCTAACACCATCACATTTGGGAGAATGTGACCAGAGGGAGGTGGGGAGGTCAGGTAGGAGGAACTGGGGGGTATATACATGAATACATACATGTATAGTATATGTGCTAAGTATGTATTGTTTGATTGTATTCAGAATACATTTTGAATGAGGGCCAGCCAGATAGGACCTGAGATATGAGGAGGGGGATGAAACGGGGGAGATGTTTGAGGCTGAGAAGCTGGGTAAGTGCCCACACTTCATGCTGCAGGATGGACTGGAGTGGTGGGCAAGCTTGGGACCACAAGGAAGGGGTTGGGGAGGAGTCCGGAGTTCTGTTTAGGATCTTTCACATCCAAAAGGGCTATTAAGCAACCAAAGGCAATCTGGAGTTGACAGCAATAAGTAATAATGCTTGTTTGGAGAAAGCAGACTTGTCCCGATGCAATTGATTCATCAGGGAATAATTCGGGCACAGCAGGGATCCTCAGATTTCATATTTGCTTACGTACAATTCTGTACACAAAGAACACTACGTGAGTGCAGAAAGCGGCCCCCAGCTGAACCCCACGCACGAGAATGCACACAACCCAGCCTCCGCTGGAACCCCCCCGCGACACCCACTCCCAAAAGCGAATCTCCAGATTTATTGTAGTAGTTGCGCATTCTCAGCCATTTAGCCTGGGTAAAACTGCTAACGCTTTATTAGTTTTCTACCCTTTTTTACATCACTGCTGAGTTTTTTGAGCATCGGGCCTCACTCTGTTCCCCCACGAGCCTTGTGGTTTTGGCTGCATGACTTTACCTGGTGTGGTGGATGATCTTTAGGACATACAGTCTGTGTGAGGGCACAACTCAGCAGGTGGAGTTCAGGGGGAGAGGCAGGGCTGGGGCCTCAGAGACTGGGCTCTAGGGAGGGATGTGGCTCTCATCACTTGCACACCTGTGACCCTAGGTCGCAATCACTTCTGTGCTGGTGACCTCCACCGGGAGCATCTTGACGGTGTGAACTCGTCTTTATATGTCGACTTCCAACAAAGGGTCTGGCTTTTAAGGGCTGCTTGATGATTTGCTCACTTAGCTGTCCCCTGAACAACGTCTGCCCTTCTTCAAAATGTTAATCATCAAGGACAAAATGATGTTTGCTGCAAGTTTGACTTAGAAGTCTCAACTGAGTTCTGTGCAGGTCTTTATCCTTAAAACATGTGAACAAATGCTGGCTCTTCTCTCTCTCTCTCTCTCCCTCTGGTATGTGCTTTTGTCTCATTTTGGAAGATCTGTTGATGCCTATCCCATGAAGTTCTCCAGAATCTTTCCCACCTGCCACTCAACCCACAAGGTGTCATTTGCACACAGCCTCTCAGAGGCCCACACGATGGCCTACATTCACGCCATTAGTGTTCCTGAGAGCCCCCCACCCCTCCCACCGTGTGAGGGCACAGGGAGAATGTTGTCTATGAACCTGGAAGCAGGTCATCAGCAGAGACTGGACCGGCCAGTACCTTGACCATGGACTTGCCAACCTCCAGAGCTGTGGGAATTAAAGTATGCTGTATATACACTACTCAGTCTGAATAGACTAGGGCAAAACTCACACATCTTTTCTACTCATGTGGTCAGAATTCTGGTCCCATGGGCACTGTCCCTACCTTCTCCTCAAGGCCCGGGAGTGGCCATGTCTCTGGGGTAGACTTAGAGGGTAGAATTTTCTGTGGATTGTGCCTGCCTCAAAATTATACTCTCTCTCTCTCTAGTCATCTTGATATAAAAGGGGGGAAGAGGGAGATTCACTCTGTTGGCTTTGTTAGACATTTCCCTTTTAGAACATTTGCAGTAAAATGCCTGGCACACCCATGAGAAAGTACAAATTCTAAAAGCTGAGGCTCTCGGGTTTCTGTTCTGGCTGTGGGCAGCTCGCACCTTCCTGTCAGGATCTGGGAAGCATGGGGAGTGTGGGTGGAGGTGGAAGCGCCTTTCCTAGGGTCTTGGAAGACTCCCACCTCTTTCCCTGCAGACAAACCTGGGCTCTAGCCACGCTCTCTTAGAGGTGTTGTAAAGTGCTGCTTTCTCGGAGTTCTGAAATTGACCATTGTCAATAAAGAAATGGCACCCTTTTCTCACTCATGATCCACTTTTTAAGGCTTCTTAACATTGCTAACATTGGTACCCTTAGCAGACTGGGGTAACAAGCATTTTATGACTGGCTTTCAGGAAGACCGACCTGTGTGTCTGAAACCCTTAGGAAACGGGCCTATTTGGCTGCCTTCCTGCTTTGGTACGTAAACTTCCATGTGTAAATAATCACACTCCCATCCATTCACTTGAGGAAGATTATTATATTTCACACACCGAGAAATGCCCCGAGTGTCAAAGGCATGCTTTATAACATCACCGCCGGCAAATATATCATTGTCAGAAGGCTTACTCCAATAAAACCTCTTTATGGGTGATAGATTTTAGTTGTGAGTTTATGACAAATATCTGAAACATCAGGTATTCATGTTGTAATCACTTTTTGTGGGCTTTAGTTTTGTTCCATCCTCGGAAAGAGCATGCACAGCCATGCCTGAGATTTAGAAAGTTTGGTACTTAGATGCTAATTCCTCAGGCAGCCTTGGGCAGGTTGCCCCGTTCCTCTGCATTGTCTCTTTATAAAACCTATCTTGCATGAATGCGATGATAATTAATTGGGCATTAATTCTAATGTTCTTTGAAGATTTGCAAGTGCTCTGTGTGGCCATCATTTCAACTGCTTTATGAGTTCAGGTCCTGTTTATTGGTTTTCACTGATTGCTTTATTATTTTTATTCATGCATTAAAACTAACCCCTAAATGAGAATGTTCCTATTGCATTTCCCAGTTTGGAAGAGGAACATTTCGGTCTGGCAATGGAAATTGATGTGAATATACATCGGCATGTGCCTGGTGGGGTTTGCTGCATTTCTTTGTTCTCTAAGATTGAAGGGTGAGAAATCTGCCTTGTACAGACAAGCTTGAAATATATTCCAAAAATGGTGTTTTCCAAGAAGTGCCGATTGATACGTCAAATTGGGTTGTCATTATGCTCGAGCACACTCTGGGCTATTGAGGAATAGGTTTATTTCCATAGGGACACAGTGAAGGACTGTCCAGTCGACTGCTAACTGTTGAGGAGGGAGATGTCCACAGTGTGGCCTATCTGTCTGTGCTGGGAGGAGGTCGGGCAGCAAACAGCACAGAGTTCAGTGGGCCATGGCTCTTCCTTCACTTTCCCTTTGGACGTGCTGCCAATGGACAGTCCACCAGACAGGCATAAATGCCTCTGGGTTTCTCCAAAGCAGACCCTAGTAAATGGGGGACAGTAAGTCTCCTCTGCGTACATACAGAATGGGGCAAGTCAGGCCTACATGCAAGACAGGGAGGTTTCTAGAAAATGTCAAAGACAGTTCTGGAATCTAGCTCTACCCACACACCTGCTACATAATCTTGGGTACATTTTGCAAATTGTCACACCACCGATGTCCTTACCAGTTGAATAAGGAAAATAGTATCTCTTCTGGCTTTGAAACAAAAATGGAATATGCTTACATTCCACATTGCATATCATTAAGTGGAGGCAGGTAGAAAGTTAATTTTTTAAAAGTTGGACCTAGAGGGGCACCTGGGTGGCTCAGTCATTAAGCGTCTGCCTTTGGCTCAGGTCATGATCCCAGGGTCCTGGGATCGAGCCCCGCTTCGGGCTCCCAGCTTTGCGGGAAGCCTGCTTCTCCCTCTCCCACTCCCCCTGCTTGTGTTCTCTCTCTCGCTGTCTCTCTCTGTCAAATAAATAAATAAAATCTTAAAAAAAAAAAAAGTTGGACCTAGAGGGCATTATGCTAACTGAAATAAGTCAGACTGAGAAAGACAAGCACCATATGATCTCACTCACATGCGGAATCTAAAAAACAAATGAATAAACAAACAAACACCAGAAACAGACTCATAAATACAGAGAACAAACTGATGGTTTCTAGGGGGTGGGGTGGGGGATGGGCAAAATGGGGGGAAGGGGAGAGGGAGGTCCAGGCTTCCAGTTCTGGATTGAATGAGTCAGGGGGATGAAAGGTACAGCACAAGGGAATATATTCAGTGATACTATAAGAACATTGTATGGGGACTGATGGCAGCTATGCTTGTGGTGAGCACGGCGTGACGTGTAGACTTGTCTAATCACTATGTTGATCACCTGAAACTAATGTAATGTGGTGTGCCAACTATACCCAAATAAAAAATTTTTTCAAAAAGTTGAACCATCTAACATGATGAGAAATATTTAAAAGACAGACATTGCCTGAAGGTAGGTTAATCGTTCAATTAGATTTAGAAGCGATTCAGAACATGGTGTCTGAACACTTGTATTCACTGTGATGGCCTCTGCACTCAGCTCATTTACTCCACCAGCGAACAAGCTCCCTGAGTCCATTCCAGGAAAAGCATGCTTCCACCTAGCCACCTGTGCTCTCCATTCAAAACCATGCATTTCCGGGTTTGCTACTGGAAGTATATCTTAAGTCGTCCAAATATGAACAGCAAGAGAAGCAGTGCTGACATATAATTACTCCTGTGTTTCACACATTCTTGAAGGTAAACCTCATCTGGTTGAACTCATTCCAGTAGTAAGACTCGGATGAATTTTCAGTGTTTAATCTGGAAGCCTCAGCCACTGTAAAACCTGTCTCTATTGCTAAAATTAAAAGTGCTATGTATGAGACATGAGGTAATAAAGGTATCTGGTGATGGGCTCAGTGTCTACCAAAAATGAAAATTCACCTATTTAATTCCCAAAACATTTGGCAATGCATGAGAAGCTGAGTAACATTTTTAAAGACCTACAACATTTTTGTTGTATTTTGCCTTTAGCCTTTTCCTTGCCAGTGTGACAGCAATTGAGCTATATTATTTGTTTTGTAAGTTTTCGCTCTGTATGTGGATTTTACTAAGTGAAATGTCCATGTTGACACTATCAGTCAATTAATTCCTTAAGAACTATTGTTTTTGCTCAACATGTAAAATAAAGAAATTTAAAATGTGATTATAGCTCACAAGGGGCTCTACAATATATTTAGGGAATGGGAGTAAGCACATGATTAATCGGAAGTGGCAATTCAGGTATACAAATCAAACAATGTGTTGATTGTGCTGTTGAGACCACTCTCAAGTGGAAATCAACTAAATAAAACCCAAAGGATGATTAAGTTAAGGATGAAATGAGCAGCAGGAAGTGAGACTCCAACAGACTGGCACTGTTAGGATGGATGCCAGTGGCTGAGGCCAGGATGGCCAGAGCGAAGCCTGAGGCAGATATGGGTGTGGGGGCAAACGCAGCTGTGAGCCCAGCCTCTGCACTCCTCTCCCACAGCTGTGTGATTCCAGTCCACTTGCAGCAGGAACATGACAAAACCCAGAGTAGGGGATGAGTTGCTCTGAACACCAATTGGGCTCAGTTTCCTGAGGCTGACTGCTTACACTATCCTTTTCACCCAAGCTAAGTGGAAGAGAAAAGAAGAAAATTCACAGTGAGGAAGGAAATCATGCTGAAGTGCAGAGAATCAAAGGGAATATGCTCCATGTTGGCATGGCATTTTGAGGTTCAGAGAATGCTTCAGGCTTGAGATGGCTTCCCATCCAAGTCTGGGTTCTCCGAACCCTAACGTGACTCTTTTCTCCCCTCTCCTTTTGTGAAGCATCTCCTTCCCTCTGTCCTCAGGGCCACTTTCTCTGTCCCCATCCTGTCCACCAACAATCATTGGCTGAGTCCTATTTTCCCTTTGAAATATCAGCCTAATTGCACATTCTTATGGTCATCTTCCCTGAGCTCTTCAGACCCTGCGAGGACTCTCAGTTCCATGCCCAAAGACCTTGTTCCTCAAAGTGTCTGGCAGCATCAGCATCCCTGGGGGGATGTTAGAAATGCAGATCTCAGACCCTACCCCAGACCTGCTGACTCGGAACCTGCATTCTAACAAGACGCCCAAAGAACTGTCCGCGCACTCAAGTTTGGGAGGCACTGGTTTAGAGCACCTGAAGTCCTTCTTCACACGTTCACCATTATTAGCAACTAAGCAGGTGTGGACAGTTTCACGAAGCGAGCTCAGTGCCCATGGCTGACTCACTTCCCCTGACAGCATGTTCTGTGGAGGAAGGGACCTCATTTGTTGCTTGCATTGTCTTCATGGTACCCAGGCTAGCACTTTGCTAAGCATGTTGACGAATGAATGAATGAATGAATGAATGAATGAATGAATGAATGAACGAATGAGAGAAACCTTTGGGAGAAATACCCCGCCCCTCCATTTCTGGAGCTGTGGTGCCCACAGGGGAGGAGCATGACGGCACGGGAAAGAGAGGAGTAGCTACAGAAACCGCCCCCCCCCCCCCGAGAGGAGGGGTAGCCACAGGGTCTGCAGTGGTTCTCAGTGAAAGGAAGGACTGAAAGTTTTAGGGTCCCATGCACTCAGGTCTTGGACTAGTTCCCAAAGACATAAAAGTTACGATCATAAGATTTTCAGCTCCAGTTACTTATAGTGTAAGAATCCCACTTCTGGGTGGGTCATTCCCAGGAAGCTCTCTTGACCTTGCAGAAAAGCTTGGATCATCTTTATACTCTTTGCAGTGCCTAATGGAGTGTTTTGTATATACTTAATTCTCATCCCGCTTCCCAAATTAGATTGAATAGAATTGCCTGGTGGATCCATTTGAGATAGACTGCACCCTGCAGGAAACCTTGAGACTTTGGTCACTTCAGAGAAGCCTCCGCATAACGCTATAAAGGAAAACATTAACTTCATATGAGCAAGACATAGAAAGACTTATAAAAGTCATCACAAAATAAATGAACTTAAAGACACAATTAAAGCTCCAATACAAACATGCCCCATGCTGACTTTACTTTTATCTGCTTCTCCCCCGAACCCCCCTCCAAGCAACTATTATCATTTCATCAAAACACCCATGGGGAGAGTTCCCTTTCAGTAATACAAATCTTTCTCCTTCCTGCTCGAGGACTTCAGTGGCTGTTTATACTCGGTGCCTTAGACATCCAAAGAGTTAGAAGGCAGGTTTTTTGGATCAAGTGATTCTCAGTGATATTGTGAGAATACAATATAAATAGAGAATACAAGATGATCCATAAGGATGCAATCCCTTAACAGAAATCAGTGTTTCACCCACATGGCTTATTAATGAATGCTCAAGTTCAGAGGCAAAGTAAGACAAAGAAAGGAAAAATTCCTGGTTGAAAGAACACTTTGTGTAGCATTAGGATAAATAAGGAAATGAGGAAACCTACCTTCCTGGGCTGTAGCTGAACTAAAATATTGTTCTCCAAAAGGCCAGTTCTTGCATACCCCAAATAATATAGGAAATGAGATCTGATTAAACACAATCCACTCTTTTACATCGTAGAGGTATTAAATGTGAATAATCTATTATAATCTGTTTTTAAAGTGGAAACTGAACCGATGGTTTGCTAAACAAATTCACATCTGCTTGGTGATATTACACTGTCTAAATAGCTAACAGTTGCTTTGCCCCTGAAATCTGTGAGACTACCTCACAGACTCCTCTGTGTTTATCTTTTGTTTGGCTTTTTGGTATCCTCATAGCTCTTGGGGGCATGGCCAGACCACATCTGCTAGGATGTGTTTGGCTCAATGGAATCAAAGTCTTCCAAAAAGCAAATACGGAAAGCATGCCACTGTAACCAGACCTTTCAGCTTCCCTCCGACTTAGCGGAGATGAGTTTTCATCTCTAGTCACATGCTGTGTCTCAAAAACTAAAAGATGCACATGGTGCTGGAGGGCTGGGGGTGGGGGTGGGGGTGGAGACAGGGGAACGGCATGTGGCCACTGCAGAAAGATCTTCAAAGTTTATTTTTTCAGCTTTCTAGAGTTAGAAAGTCCTATGGTGCCATCATGAAAGACAGAATTCTATTCTTACCATTAAGATAAAAAAAATTCTCAAAGCACTAAAATGCAAGGTCAATCTTTAAAGTTGGCAGCAAAGCCAGGTGGGCAGGTGAACCCTGGGGTACGTGGGAACTGGAAAAAAATCACCAGGGGGGGAAATTGATAAAGAGATTTGTCATAAACAAACGCCCTTTTGTTTGTTGAGGTATTCAGATGCTGGGAGCTAAAACTGTTTGAGATTTTTTTGTTTTTCTTTGCTCAAAGTCCTATCAGCAATTCAGCAAGTAAAGCTAACAAGAAATTCAATCCTGTTTTTCTCAAGAATCACACATTCCATCAATTTGGGCCTGAAGCCACACTCTCTCCTGGGCAGGCCCCTGAAAGTAGCCTTTCATGGGATATACTTGTACACACTTGCATACATTTTAGACAAAATAGGCCACCCTGAAGGGTCCATCTTCCATCACTGGGCGGAAAAGAGAATGTGGTAATCAGAGAGCTTTGGCGTTAGAATTAGGACTTATTTTCTGAAGCACTGATTGAGAAATAAAGAACTATTAGGAAAGATGAATAAATGGGTCTCATTAGGGATTACTCTGTGTGGCGTCTGGCCTCACCTGCATTTTGGCCTCTTTACAAACAGTATAACTGTAGTGTAGGTTTTTGCCGGAGACTGTGGTCCAAATGTAATAAAACTCGCCTTTTCTTTACTAGGCTGGAGGCAAACACCCCACTTCACTTTTTTTTTCAAGAGGTCAATATGAGTACCATCCATTGATTACGGCTTAAAGGTATGAGTTTGGAAAGTTCTAGCCTGTGCATGAAAGGATTAGACCAGAAAACAAAGCAAAGCAAACGGTCTTTGTGCAGTCAGCTCCCTGCATGATGGAGAGACCCAGGCTGTGCACGCAGAGGGGACACTACCAGGGTTTACTTCGGTGCAGGAACAACGGTGTTTGCAAATATATCGCCCAGGTTTTTAGGAGGCAATGTGTCACCTCAGAAAGAGTGCGGGATTTAGAGTTAGAGACCACTGCTTCGTTCCAGAGTCACCTCCCTGGGAGAAACCAAACCCAGGGTCATTGTGAGCAGCCTCCAGCAGCTTCATTACCCATGTGCACTTCATTACCCATTCTCCATGGAGGAGGGTGTGACTATTTCTACAGCCACACTTCTTCAAAATCACAAGGAAGACTTTCTAGGCTGAGTAACCAACGTGGATTACGTGGATAGCGTCATTCAGTATTCCCTGTAGTATCTAGACTATATACTCAGAAAATAAATGACAAAAGTGGTTTTATTTGCAAAACTCCAACTCTGGGCTCAGCTCTGTGGCCATGGTTAATATTGGCACAAACTTCCAGTGGAATTTGATTTGGCAATTCTTACAGTATAATCAGGAATTTACGACCATTCTGTAATTCCCTAATCATGTGATTTGGGAAAACACGGACTGTGATGCTGGGGGTGGGGAGGTGGCAGTGTCTTGGATGCTGAATCATTTCTCTCTAATGCACCAGTTAACTTGGGCAGTAGAGTATTTCCTCCCTACGTGTCTATCCAAACAGAGATGACATATCATAATTCATCTGTTTAGTGAGTAAAAGAGCAAGAGCAAGAAAGAAGCCAAGCAAATGTGTTAACATGTTACTTTACTAGTTTAGTATAGTTATTTTATTAATTATGTTACTATATCAATTACCTATGCAATAATATATTAGTGATATATTAATTACCTAGAAAAAAGTAAATCTATATGCATAGGAATGAAGTCCATCATTGCAGAAAATCTCAAAATTATTAGCTGCTGCCTTTTCAATAAAAAATATTAAGTAAAGTATTTGAATCATTAAATTGTTATTGAAGTGGAATAGAAACAGGAAGTTGGATTTGAGTAAATAACGGAAATCTCAGAAACAAAATGCAAATGACTCAAATTGTAAATGTCCATAGTAATTCAACAATATTTTCAATAACTTGCAAAAGCTATTTAGCTTGATAAAAGCTTCTTACATTCCCCTTGAGAAACAATTTGTTTAACATGTCCAGAAGAAACACTGTGGCTTTAACAAATTCAGGAAAATTCAAAGCCCAGAGTTGAAAGAAAAAAATGGAGCAAACTAATTTCTTTAGGTAGCATCACTTAAAACAAAATTAATTATGAGTGAATCAGAAAAGGTATCTTGTAGCTAGTGAATTTTTTGCCCGTGTTGAAATTAGA
Organism: Mirounga angustirostris; assembly: GCF_029215605.1. Taxonomy (NCBI): domain Eukaryota; kingdom Metazoa; phylum Chordata; class Mammalia; order Carnivora; family Phocidae; genus Mirounga; species Mirounga angustirostris. Next base: position 135,636,472 of record NW_026991713.1, read on the forward strand.
CAACACAATCCCCGCCATGCTCCAAAATGGTCTCCCGTTGGGCACTCCCAGGATAGGGAATTGTTTTCTCAGACTAACAGGAAAGGGAGGGGAGTTGAACTGTAAGCCCCATCTGGTTCTCATTCCACATTCCCAGGAAACTCTCATGCACCAAGTCCAGAAAACGAAAGCCAGCATATAGTGGCATTACTTGGAGCGAACAGGCCAAGTGACTCTGAGGGGCCAGCACCCAGCTCTCTGCACGTTGGGATGTCCGCAGTGGTGTGTCTGGCTTGGGTGGCAATGTGGTTGAGGAGAGACTGCTTTTAAGTGAGCGCTCCAGTGTGTCTGTGAAATACATCATTGACAGTGTCTTGTTAAGCTTCTATCTAACCTGGAATAGAGCACCCCCCTCAATAGGCATCCCACTTGAGTTTCCGGCACCATCAAGTGTCCTGAGCACCTGTCAACCCCCTCTTTGTGAGAAGCCCTCATTGGGCGCCATTACTGGACCTGCCCTGCCCGTGGTCATTGCCTTCCATCCAAGACTCAGTGCCCAGAGTCTGTACTGATGCTCAGGTTCTACTCTGCTCTTGTACCTGAGCTGTTCCCTAATTTTGTTAGGGTTTGGGAGAAACAAGATGAACTCAGAAATGTAACGGAAGACTAAGATTGCTTTGATTGCTAAAGCTTTTCTCCCATGCCCATGAAGTTTGGTTTTGTGAACGCTCCACTGTGTGCACAGCAAAGGGAGAGGTGTGTCTCTGTACAACAGCTTGTAAGGTTTCTGAGCCTAACTTAGTTAGTTATGTGTCTTTGGCAGATATATGGGCTATCGAAAGACATATGTCCTAGTGTGACAAATAGATTGTATCTATGTATCTATGTGTAATATAGATTTTTATACAGACATTCTCTAGTGAGTCCTCATGGATTTGTACAGAAACAGGGAAAACAGTCAAAATTTAAGGAAAGCAAGCAAGATTGTAAAAAATAAAACAAGACAAAGCTTGAGTTTCACTAGCACAAGGATATTGAACTTCTTTAGATTCCAGTGTCTGAATTGGCAAAGTCAAGGGAGCTGGGTGGTATAATAGACCTCCAGTTCTTCAGTGAACTGAAAAATAAATCATGCTTTACTATAATTGGAAAATGAAATTTAGGCTCTATTTTTGAAGAGCATAAATGAGTGAGAGAGCAGAGGCAACCATGAACAGAACCTAATACACATGGGTCCCCTGGGGTCAATCTCATTGGATGGTATCACCTCACAAGGTATTGGGAAGGCACAGTTCTAATGTGGGCCATCGCTGGTGAAGCTTCCGATTCCTGCCCAGGGAGGAGGGGCCCAAATAGAGCTGCATCCATGAAGACTTTCCTACAGCAGGGCAGTCACAACCTGAGCTAGCCAGACTTCCCCAATACTTTTTGAGTTTTACAAAATTGAAGATAATATTCTAATATTTTTTCTGAGCTGGAAGGAAGGGTACAACAAGGTTGATGGGATTTTTATGATGTGCCCACGTGCAGTGAGGTTTTCACAAAAAAATGATGGACAGTGTAAGAAAACTAGCCGAAGAATAGTGAGAATAGCACTGAAAGAAAAAAAAAAATAACAATTCATTGTCTGACTTTGCTCTGACCCTACTGTTGAGTTACTCAAGTCCCGTTTGTTGTCCAGGTGGCAATATTAACACAAAGATAGCTCTTTGTACCCATGTGTTTTGACAGGGAAATGAAATATCAGTGATCATGCTTCAGAAATCAATCCAGGGATTAGAAATCATTTACACATGCATAAAAAATCAGTAAGAGCTCAAAATATGAATACCATGCGTTCTTTTTCCTTCTTACTCAGCTTACATCAAATTGGTGCCACTTTTGAGTTTATAAAATATAATTTAAACACACTCCTAACTCCTTCAAGAAAAAAATGTGCATAAATCCCCCAGTGTCTAAACTCTTATTTCTATTGTCAAATGGCAATGTAACATTTAATGTTATCCTATTTTAATTTGTTCAGAAAGAATTTTTTTGCTTTTTGTTCTGAATTATTTTAAATTTACAGAAAATATAGAATAGTTTGGAATCAAGTTTAACTCTATTTCCACTTCAAATTTTATAATGTAGGCTGCATTGTGTACACTTAGCATGAGTAAACTATAGAATTTTGTCTTCCGCGTAATACGCAAATGTTTTTACAACACAAGTAATGTCATCTCAACTGGCATCCTTAGCATAAGAATACTAAAACTGGCAATATGTCATAAAGATTTCTGGCATTTGAATCATATTTGCGTGAGATATTGCTAAATACCATATTTCTTTTTGTTCTTTCTAAAGCTCAAATAACACATAATCTTATTTCTAAAACAAACTCTACTTTTTTTTTATCAGTAAAGCAGTACTCATGCTGTAAGGAATTGAACGTTAGTTAGAATCATCAAATTACTATGATTTTAATATAATTTTTAAAAATGTAAGAAAAAACATCCCTTTTACTCCAAAATAGGCAGTGCATCCAGATTTTCTAATTTCCTTTTTTTTTTTTTTTTTAAAGAAATCACTTACATATTTGAAAGCAATTCATAAACCCCAGTGGCTTTTTGGAAAGTGCTTTCATGATTGTGTAAGAAAATGTTCTCTATGTCAGTAATAAATGGCAGTCATGGAATTTGGCAAATGTTTCAGCCGTCCACATGAAATGGATGAGTTCCTCTGCTTTAGATTGGTTCATGTTATACTGTTACTGCAGAGAATAATAGAATCCCTCCTGTGGGCTTGTGCTGTATAAAATATTGTATCTGTTCTATAACATTAAACAGGTGAATGAGATCAGACAGTATTTAAAAAGAGGGGCTTCAGAAATGGTGCCTTCAAAGAAAAGTGTAGTGGGAGCTATCATATCTTTTTTTTTTTTTTAAAGATTTTATTTATTTATTTGAGAGAGAGAATGAGAGAGAGAGCATGAGAGGGGTGAGGGTCAGAGGGAGAAGCAGACTCCCTGCTGAGCAGGGAGCCCGATGCGGGACTCGATCCCGGGACTCCAGGATCATGACCTGAGCCGAAGGCAGTCGCCCAACCAACTGAGTCACCCAGGCGCCCCCCCTTTTTTTTTAAATTCCCTTATTTAAGCCCAGCTCTGCCTCAGGTCTCAGGACAGCTGATTTCACAGTAGACCTGGATAGACTTGGTTTTAAATGTCAAAATGTAGAATAATTTGCCATAGATTGGGGCAAGTTGTCCCTGAAAAAGAAAATTATGTTACCTACAGAGATAAGCATAACCACGCAATTAATATGTAATCATTCTGAAGGTTTTCTTAAAAAAAAAGGGATTGATTGTACTTGGCCAACAATGCTGAAATATGCCTCTAAGCACTTGGGGCTGGGCACACTTTCACTCCTACCTGGATCAGCCCCTCCCCTTACAGGAACCCCTGCATGCACCGTGCCCTGCACCAGACCACTGCAGGGTAATGTTTACACTGGCTTGCGGGTCTGGGGGAGAGACGTCCCACGGTCACTCAGCTGACACCGACGCACACACGTGTGCCTGCTTGCACGCACACGCACAGCCTCGAGGGCAGGCTTTTATCACACTTACTTCCAGATCACTAAGGACTCAGTTCTTTTTTTTTTTCTTTAACCTAATTTGCCTTCTTGATCAAAATATTTTTAAATGACTCATTTGCGTGCGTGTGTGTGTGTTTTCAAAATTTTAGCTCCCCATTGATTTTAATCTGCGATTCTTCAGAAACAAGTTAGCCGCACTCCATCTCCTCTCTTGCCAGTTGTTCTTGGAACCCCTCCTCTGTACACTGGAGACCTGGCAAAGCAGCAGTGTGTGCCCTCCTTTTGAGAAGGAGAGTCCTTCGCTCCCCCTGCGTTCGTGTGGTCTTGCAGCTTTTGAAAACAAGTGGGAAGGAAAACAATGGGAATGCACCTGCCGCTACTGTTCAGCAGGGCACCCCAGCCTCCCGACTGGCTGCACACTGGTTTTATTTTTCCCCTGCTTCGAACGGTCTGCTTCTCAGTCTCCCAAACAGCAATCAGTACTCTGTGCTGAGATGGAGCAGCACAGGGTCACCCTCGCTGCTGCCGTCTCATTGCCTTGTTCCAAGGAACAGCCCATCCTGCTGAACTAGAATCCAAGTGCACATTTGTCTCTGCTACCCAGGTCACGTTTGCAACCACAGAGGAAGCTGATCAGAGGCAGCAGCTGAGGCTGCTGTCACCCGTTTCTCTCAAGAACTGGACCCCCCCCCAACCATGGCAATCTGCAAGTCGAGCCCACAGTGAGATCTGTGGAAATGATCATGATTCTCCTCTTAAACAGGACCCTCTGCTTTGGGATGGCCTGAGAAGCTTCAGGACAGTGGTTCCCAAACTTGACAGCACATTGGAACCCCACTGTCCAAGGCCACACTCAGAACAAGGACAGAGTCCATGCATCCTTATCTCGTTCTCCACATCTACACACGTGCACGGGAGGGAGTCCCACACACCTGGATTTAAACTCTTGCTCTGCCACCTCTGAGCCTGGTGGTGTTTGTCATGATATGACCATTGTCTGTGAGATGGTCCTTCCTCCTTCAAGGTGGAACTAATGACCTCAGAGGATAAATAAGACATTTTTAAAAAATCTAAAATGGGAAAAATCCCCAAATGCAAAAAATCCAAAATGAGGGAGAATGCATCGAGGGAACATAGTTAAAAACACCTGTGTATATAAACAGAGTTTCTGCTAAGCTTAATCAAACCATAGCAGAAGAATATCAGAAGGAAGGTTTAAGTGCAGAAAACATGAGGCCTGTCAAAAAAGGTTAAATGAACAAATAAACTTTATTTTTATTTCCCTAGGTTTGTGGAACGATCACTTTGGGAAAGAGGTATGAGGGTGACATGTGACAGAGAAAAAGCGAAAGTGCTCGTTTTCTTGGTTTTCAATCTTTTCCACCAAAGAGCAGAATCTCCGAATTGGAAAGGTGAAGTTACGTTCTTCGGATGGGCATGAGTGGGTGGGTACGTCCTGTGTCTAATGAACGGCAGCGGACATTAGAACCCCCAGACGGATCAGGACACCACCGAGGATTCCTCGTGAATGCGAGACGTGCCGCACCCTGGCTGTTCTCCTGGATTTCAAGGAGAAATTATGATGTTGATCCCTGATAAAACCCTATAGCAGTTTATTAGGGCACATAAAACAATTTATTGGAGTTTATAAAACACACACACACACACACACACACACACACAGCAGGTTTTGCTAAAAATACATGCCAAGCTTTCATTACTTTCCGATAGCAATGACAAAAACCCAAGAGTAATCTCCTCCGAATACTGTTTTTAGATTTCATTTTGGTGCTTAGCTCAGAGGCAGTGAGCGTGTGGCACGGCTGGTCCACTCCCCTCTGTGTGGATTGACCCCAGCAGTAGACGTGGGACACCAGGGGTCTCCCTGCCCCATGCTGAAAAGCACCACCAACTAGGCGGCGATTGGTGGGAGGTGGGAGGGAGAGGGTCTATTACGGTGACATGAATGTGCACCATCTGAAACGGACCACGTGACTGGGATTCTGCCTCCTGTCAGAGTGCCCTGATTTGGTCAGAGGGCCAGCTGGCTGCAGCGTCTGGGATGGCGACGACCGAGCTATCATAGCTGAGCCATCTCCAGAGTGAAGCGTTTCAAGAAGGAGGGAGTGGCCACTTCAGGACGCGGGTCAAAGGAAGGTGCCTTTGGATATGGCAATATGGAGACTCTTGGTAAATTTGGCAAGAGCCATTTCAGGAGGCGCGGCGGGGAGACTCCACCTGACATGGGGTGAGGAGTGAGAGAGACCTCCAGGTAGCAGTGGCAGGAGGAGCACAGACATCAACTTCCCCGTCTGAAACCAAGTAAACAAGGTAAACTGTAAAGGGATTTTATTGGACACAAACCCACAATTAAAAGGATAATGTGAATGGCAAAGACAGCACGTGTTAGAAGCTTCCGAGCATATGGATGGCAGTGGCTCCCATTCCAAAAGACAGAATCTAAATCTGGCTGCGGGAAAATTAGTTAATTTTTCATTTAATTACTACCAGACAGCAAAATGATGATCAGCCAGAATCTTCAGACATCTGAGAGAAGCCTCTAACATGAAAATAATAGAAACCCACACAAAAACAAATTGCAAAAAAAAAAAAAGAAAAGAAAAAGGCAAAAGAAAGAAAATCAACAATAACAAACATAAAAGGAAAGCCACTTGGAACAAACAGGGATGATGAAGGGAGAAGAAAACGTCCAAACATAAACAAACAAAGCATTAATGTCCTTGGGAATTAATGAAAACATTGCATCTAAGAAGCAAGAACATGTGAGATGTGTGTGCATGTGCGTGTGTGTGCGTGCATGAAAAATGCAGATACCAAAAAAGAGCACTTAGAAATTTAAAACATGATATAAAATAATTAATCAAGAGAATGTTTGGTAGGTGTGTTGATGACATGCAAGGAAAAGAACAGCTAAACTGAAAAAAGGGATAAGAAAGAGAAAAAAGATTTTTTCAACAAAGCTGGAGAACCAGTTTCAGGTGCCCAACTTATAGTTAATAAGAATCGTAGACGAAAGGAAAAGGAGAAAATGCAAGTTAGAGAATATCAAAGGAATACTTCGATCATATTTCCAAGAACAGAAGGACCCAATGAAAGCCCACAACAAGAGATGAAAATAGACTTACACCAACAAATTATGTTGTGAAATTTCAGCAAAGAGAGGACGCACCAAACTTCCAGAGGAAAAACACCTAAAAATAGGTCATACACAGAAGATCAAAGACCAGAATGACTTTGGACTTCTTAACAACCCTGAAAGCTACAAGACAATGGCCAGCTTCCTTTACAACCCTAAAAACAAAGCAAAACAAATAAACAAAAATGTCTAAGATCCTATACTCAATTATTAATTGTGAATGCTAACAAGCCTAAAGAAAATGGTTTTCCAGGGGTGCCTGGGTGGCTCAGTCGTTAAGCGTCTGCCTTCGGCTCAGGTCATGATCCCAGGGTCCTGGGATCGAGCCCCGCATAGAGCTCCCTGCTCGGCGGGAAGCCTGCTTCTCCCTCTCCCACTCCCCCTGCTTGTGTTCCCTCTCTCACTGTGTCTCTCTCTGTCAAATAAATAAAAATCTAAAAAAAAAAAAAAAAAAATGGTTTTCCAGGCATGTATCTCCAGGTGGTGCTTAGAGAATGTACTCTATCCGAAAGAACATGTGAACTAAGAGAGAAGCGGCTGTGGAAATGAGAAAACAGGATGCAAGCCAGGAGAGATGAAGGGAGACCCCCAGGATGAAGGCAGAGCGCCTCACACAGAGGCGGTCAGTCCAGACTGAGAGGATCCAGAAGCTCCAGGAGAGGATTAGCCCAGAGGCGAACCTGATCATCTGAATACACCCAGAGAAGTACCACTGGGGTTAAGGGTCTGAATGGATTTGCAATGAGAATTCAGAAAACCAAGCAACGCAGGACCAACATAATCACAGAATAATCATTAACCACGGGGGACAGGGAGGGAGAGGGAATGGAGAGAAGAGTCATAGCCAAAATTTCAAGGAGTTTTTCTGAGACAGGGAGCAGAGAAAGGCAGGACCTGGAGGAGATGGGTCAAGAGAGTTTGGGGTTTGTCGGCTGTGTTTTGTTTTGTTTGGAAAATACTAAGTTATGGTTCCTGGGTATGAGAAGGCTCCATTGGTGGTTGAGGTTGGCATTTCGGGAGAGAAAAGTCACTGGAGTGATGGCCTCCTTGAGAGATGAGAAGATCAGATCTCGGGGACAAGGAGGAGGCCGTCTTTGCCAGGGAGGGGCCCTCACTTGGGTTAAGTAGCAGGAAAGCAGGGAAGATGCTCTTCTCCCTAGAGACTTAACGGAGGGAAGACGAAGATGAAGTGTTTTATAAAAGAGGAAACCGAGGCTCCTAAAACTTATGTAACTTTCCTAAAGTTGCAGAACCAGGAGGAGGAAGAGCAGGGAATGAAAATCAGGCTGATCAGACTCCGGCAGCCTTGCTCTTGAGTGCTCCGCAACAAAGCTTCCCCTAAAGAGCTCAGCTTGTCCTTGAGCCCCCGGGGGAGATGGGCACACCAGCCTGATGACAGCGTGTGCCCTCGATGCAGTGAGCTGGGCAACAAACACGTTGGCCCGATCCAGTCTCGCCGTGCTCTCTGCGTGCGAGCCAGGACGGGCAGGAGAGGAAACCAGGAGCTCTATTTTTAGCCGAATGAAATTTCTAACAGATGTCCAGGTCCTCAAGGTCCCTGGATAGCCCTGTTTCTTATCTGCTCAATTCATCCTGTCAGACTCAGAATTCTCAGTGACTCCATCCTTCTCTGGTCGAAGTAGGCAATAGCTCGTGATGTCTGTCCTGCCTTCCATCACAAGGCATTTGACCTATCCGCACACCATGCCCGGTGTGGCAGCCGCCTGGCTGGAAACAATGGCGTCAATATTACGATGTTTGATTTTACTGATGAGCCATAGACAGGGGAAAAACATGTAAACATTTCACCTTCTGAAAAAGGCTTTGACAATTTTCAATCTACCTCCACGGTGGGCAACACAGGTTCAGGGCTCCTCAAGACATTCCTAAATAAGGAGTACTCAAAACTGAGCTTCTGCAGAGGCAGGGTGAATGAGATGAGACTGAGACTAGGCTGGGAGGACCCCAAAAGGTAGACAGACCATCATGGGATGCTATTGTCAAATATTTAGCGTAAGAGCAGAGCAGAGCCTGTTCCTAAAAGTCAGGCTTTGAGTTAAGGTGTAAATCTGAAAAGAGAAGCATATTCTATCGTTTACCAATCATCATCATCATCATCATCATCACAATAAAAGAGTGAAATAAATCAACACAAAGTCCACGAGAATCATCTAGGACAGGGAGGATGGAGTCAGGACGGTGAGGGGCTCTGTGACTGGGGCATTACATCCTGGCTGGGCTTTGCCTGTGTTTCTGCCCTACCGCTCTGTGAGGCAAATGCATTTTCACCACCAACTTCAGTGGGCTTTTGCAATTTAAGAAATACATGATTTTAAGGGCCTTAACTTACATCTCACTCCATGCTCACACCTGTTTGACACACACTTTGACTTTATAACTCACCCACTTAACCCAGCAACTAGTTGGATCCTTAACACACCCGATCACTGGTCTATTTTCAGGAGGGGAAACAGGTCTTCCTTAAAAAAGCTGGTCTTCATTTTAGCAACAGGTCTGGGCCCCTCCTCCCCCTTCTTGCAAATTAGCAAAACTTAAAACCCAAAGATCGGGTTTCTGGGCAGGGCCCAAGCATTTCCTTGCCAAGGACATTTGGCTTAACTGCCCTCCATTAGGTCGTTTGTCACTTTGCTGAGGTCTTGCTTCCCTGCAGGCAGATTCCTGCCATTTTTTCTCAGCACGCCCATAAAACTTGAAATCACTCTCTGTAAATAGCCAGAAATTATATGCATTCGGAGGCAGGCTAAGGAAGTTGGGCCTGCTGGTCTGCCACCTTGCCCTTTGTTAAAGACCCGAGCAGGTGGTTTATATCAAGCCGTTCCAGAAAATCAAAAACCCGGTATGAAGAAGAAAAAAAAAAACGCCTTTGTTTATGAACTCATTCTGCTCTCACTGCCTAAAGACAACTTAAACGCTTCTTTAGGCAGACTCTGCTAGCCCTGCGAATTACACAGGAGACACGTACACTATTTCTTGCTTTCACTGGACTTCCCTCTAGAGGGACTCAAAGACAGACACGTGCAAACGTAGGAAAAGTTCTGTGACCAAAACCCAGGGGAGTGTCAGCCCCCCTGAAGGGGCATCCGGCGCGACGGCAGAAGTCCCGAGGCCAGGTCCAGCCCCGGGACCCAGCCAGTGCATGGGATCCCGCAGGTGCGCATCTGCGAACTCATTGTCATGGCTGACAGCTGTCGCTGTTCCAGGCACCGGGGTGCTGTGTTGTCTTCCATCTCTTACCTTTTACCGCACTGGGACGAGTCCCTCTCTTAAGTCTGCGTCCGCATGAAGCTCCTGAGCCTTGGGGACTTCACCCCGCATCCAGCACGACAGCCAGACAGGGCAGAGCCGGGGCTGCTGGAGCCCGAGGGATTTCAGGACAGCCCACCTCTTGCTCTTGGCTTGCTCTGTGGAGAAGGAGGTCAGCAGGGAAGGAGGGCTAGGGATTCCAGATGAAGAGAGTGCCTACGGAGCTCCAGGGTTCATAGACCATTCTTCAGAATTCCCTTTCTTAGTGAAATGTTGCCCCAGTTACCTAGATAGAACACCAGAGTCTTGAGGGTGCGTGGGTGGCTCGGTAGGTTGAGCGTCTGACTCTTGATTTCAGCTCAGATCATGATCTCAGGGTCCTGGGATGGAGCCCCACGTCCAGCTCCATGCTCAAGGCAGAGTCTGCTTGGATTCTCTCCTGTCCTCTCCCTCTGCCCTCCCTTCTCTCACTCTCTTCCTCAAAAAACAAAACAAACAAACAAAAAACAAACACCACCCCCCAAAAAAAGAAGAAGAAGAAGAAGAAGAAGAAGAAGAAGAAGAAGAAGAACACAAGAGTCATGAGACAGCTTGCTATTTCTTGCCAGGAGAGATTATTCTCTGCTATCAATGATCCCAGAATGCAGAGACTGAACATTATCAGAACTTATTTCTTGCCCACCTCACTGGGACAGCACCAGCCAGAGGAAGGCTCTGCTCCTCATTGTCACTGAAGAACCAAGTCTGATGAGAGCGCTCATCCTTCCCCTCCAAACATCACAGCATAACAGGAGAAGGAAGGGCACAGCAAACACAGACCCACTCCCTGGCTTCAGTCTACAGATAACCCATGCCATTGCTGTTCCCCGCACATTGGCCAGAAATGGTCACCTGTCCGCACCCAGAGAGAGGCAAGGGGGCTGGGATGGGAAGCATGTGGCTGGTATAGAGGCAGTGAAGAGACCTTCACTAATTCACTTCCTGTGGGCCAGGCATTGCAAGGGCTTTCAGATATTAGCTCGTTTATTTCCCAAGTCAACCTCAAGGGGGTTCTTGGAGAATCCTTAAATGCATGTATGACAAATGGGTAAAATTTCTCTCACATGACTGGAACAGAGAAAGGAACACAAAAAGTAGGGTCAATGTGAATTAAATTAAAGGCCTACATGATGCAACAGTGCAAGTATTAAACATTAGCACAGTGGCAGCAGGAACTTCGGATAAGAAGCGTCCGTAATTGGCCCACCAGCTGGACACGAATGAGTGCGTTGAGCCTGATGTCCCTGATTTGCATGCATGACCCATAGAGTGATAGCCAACTCCTGCAGACCACTTTCCAGTTACTGCGGAGTCTAAGCCAGGAGAAAATTAATTATTATGCCTTACTACATCAAAGTGTTTTGCTTTTAGTTGTTTTCTCCCCCCATTCTAATCTATGCTAAAAGCTGTTATCAGATTGTTATAGCTCCCAGAGCCCAGTCATGTTGCTTCACTGTTGTATTGGTTGCATTCTTTAGTTTCAGGCAACAGGAACAAACATTCAGCTTAAAGTGGGAGTTTGTTGGAAAGACAGGATGGGGTGTTTTGTGCAGCCAATGGATATGGATGAAGACAAGCTTGAGGAAGAAACCAGAGCAGAGGCTCTGGCTCTCATCCTATTTCTCTCTGCCCTCTCTGCCCGTCTCTGTCTCTCTTTGTCTCTGTCTCTCTCTCTCTTTCTGCTGTCCTATTTTGCTCATCTGTGGAACAGGACCTGGCTACTTTCTGATTCCCAACTTGATGGCCTCTTACAGTTCTAATCTTTTGGTGAGACCGACTGAAATCTCTTGGCTTCAGTTCTGAATCCCAGGGAGTGGAATGTGATAGTCCAGCTTGGGTGAGGTCCATGCCTGACCCCATCAGCCTGGCCAGGCCCGTGGGACTACTCTTGACCCCCGCCCCTGCAATAGGGAAAGGCCATTCCCTGAGAAGGTGCTGTGAAATGTTTACTATGGTTACAGATGCCCTTGGGGGAGCACAGTACATGGGCTTCCTGTAGCTGTTATGCCAAAACACATTGTCTAAACCAGCAGACAGTTGACAGTGTCCTTTCCTGCACTTTTCCCAATCTTGTATTTGTGAGCTCCAGTGACACATCTCCAAAAACGGACCATCAGAATCACCCAGACATATGTGACTGTGTGCCCTGTATTTAGTGAGTAAATGAGGATTTTAGGAAGCAGCATGAGAAGTGCTTCCTCGTGCAATGGTGCCCTGAATGTCCTGTGTCATCCCCATGGGCATTCTGCTCTAGAATCACGATGCTTCCCTTTGCTTCTACTTTTTTGGAAAGGTCAAAGTGGAAGGTCACTTCCTCCCTGAAAATGTCCCCTCTAGGGGCGCCTGGGTGGCTCAGTTGGTTGGGTGTCTGCCTTCGGCTCAGGTCATGATCCCAGGGTCCTGGGATCGAGTCCCGCATCGGGCTCCCCGCTCATCAGAGAGCCTGCTTCTCCCTCTCCCTCTGCTGCTTGTGCTCTCTCACTGCCTCACTCTCTCAAATGAATAAATACAATCCTTAAAAAAATGTCCCCTCTGACTCTCTCTCTGTCCCCCTCCTCCCCTGATTCCACCTTACCCACACACCCACTCAGACTTAAGCTTTGAGAATTTGATTAGCACTGTGATATGTAAACAGCCAACACAATTAGCAGATGCTACTTTCTTTCTTAAGGAATACGAGTGGCCTTTAGAACCTAAGGATGGCTTCTCAGTGTTTAATTTTAGGAACACCTATTAGCATGCCCATGCATGAGATACTCATCTCTAAATCATGGAAAAATAACTCTCTCCCCTTTTGGGTGAAATGACAGGAAGCGCCATGTTGGCATGTCTTCAGCCTGCTGTCTGTGCAGAGTGGTTAGTGGGTGTTAGATCGCTTACTTCGCACCTGAGACCCTCCCCCACTTCCCTCCTCATAGTTCTCTCTGTAAACCATATTTCAGCCTTACAGTAGGGTGATTTAAGTCTCTGAAGTTCCTTGAATTACTTTCTGGAAGACAGATTGAATGGAGACAGCACCACAAATACATCTGCAGACCAGGCAGCATCAGCAAACATCCAAAGCAAAAGCAAATTAAATCCTTTACTTAAAAGCTGAGATTCTGGGGCACCTGAATGGCTCAGATGGTTAAGTATCTGCCTTTGGCTCAGGTCATGATCCCAGGGTCCTGGGACAGAGGCCCACGTGGGGCTCCCTGCTCAGTGGGGACTCTGCTCCCTCTCCCTCTGCTTGTGTGCTCTCTTTCTCTCTCAAATAAATAAAGTCTTCAAGAAAAAAGCCAAAAAACTGTGGTTGTATAACTGAAATGAATAATCATAACTGGCTTTTAACAGATGCACAAAGTGGATATTTCACTCAGAACAATTATTCCCCCAAAATGAAGCCTTTGCTGACAACAGGGGCAACCTCATCTTTTAGCGAGACTCCACTTGGCTGCTCACCTGGCCAAGCTGCCCCACAGTCCCGCTTCTCAGGAGACAGAACTCCTGGATGGGCAGCAATTCCACACTCAGAGCTGAGCTTGCTCTGATGCTGTTCTTTCTCCAGGAAAGGGGGTCCAAATAGTTTCTTCTAAGCCCCACCAGCTATGAGAGAGCTGACCTCTGAGCTCTTTGAGTCTGGGAATCTGGAAAACCAAGTTGTAGTCCTCTTGCCTTGCCAGTTCGTCTGCTCCACCTGCAAATGGTTCTTGTACTCGCTCATCTGCACATTCCTCGGCCCTCCAGTCACTGGGGGTGTGTCCTTAGCTCTTCTGGTGTGAGCACATCCCAGGGTGAGGGCCACACCGCTCTCTGACCCGCTGCCAAAGCCCGACCCAACCTCGTGGACAATTTCTCACCACTGGAACCGTAGTTCATTATCTTTGCACTGAAGAGAGGCTGTTTCCACCACAGGCTCTACCTCCCTCCTACTTTGAGGAGAGAATCTGTCAAGCCTTTGAAATGCTACAGATCAGCCTGGGTCCTTATCTATCAAAATAGATCTATCTATCTATCTTTTCCTTGTGTTTAAGTAGCAAACCTTTAAAAGATTAAATTAACATTTATAATGTGGGCATAGCCTTCACGCCAAATCTACGAATAGGTGGAGAAGAATATTCAACAACAAGCTTTCATCCAGGACCTCCCATTTCAACAGAGAAGCAAGGCAGGAAGTGCTTAAATAGATACAAAAGAATTCTTCCAGCGCATTATCAGATGGACTGATTTATAATTCCTAGCAATGAAAGAAGGGTTATGTCATGGAGCTTAGTGTTAGTGCATCAACTGCCAGGACTTGTAAGTCAAAGGAAACCAACCAGCTCCTCCTAATGTCTTTGCTGTTAGTTGTTCAGGGATGGGGAGGAGGTGGGGGCAGATGAGAAGCACTTGGGGAGATGAGATAGTCCTTCAATCTGGCTATCTGCAGAGCCTCCAGAGGATAATCATGGACAGAAGCAAAACAGTTTCTCCGGGTGGTGCCTTCCAGCCCCATTTGGGTTCTTAGGATTCTAGACTCTTAGCCCAGCCTCCTGAATTAGAACCTGCTTTCTTATAGGACTGGCACATGTTTCAAAATACGAAATACATCCTGTTTCCCTTGAGCATCATTGGCATTCCTTTCTCCCCGACTCTGAATGTTTTACTCATGCAGATCAGAGAGTTCATAAAAATGCAGCATGGACCCATTTAAACTATATGATTAACTGCTAATATATGATGTTAACTTGTAGGATTTTATGGAGATTAGCACGTGTAATTATATTTGATGGTATATGATAATTACCTGTTTGGTTGCATTTTAAAGTATGATGACTTGAGACCGTTCATCAGTTCATACATGGCTCGAAGACTGATACAGAATTGCAACTCATTTTAATTGTTTTTAAGGTAATCAAACTGACATCTTTAAAGCCTAAAGGAGACTGATTAATTTTATGGGGACCATGTTAATAATACAGTGATTGGAATGCTAATTAAAATACTTGTTAGAAAATGGGGCGTTCGGATCAATATTTTCCAAATGGGCTAATTAAGTATGAATGTAATGTTTCCACGTTTCAGGTTAAACATACAAAAATTCAACTTGGGTCCTCTAGAAGCCAGGGTACAGTTTCACAGAAAAGGTTTTGGAGTTCAGAAGGTAGATGTCTTCCTCGAGCCGTTCTTAGTGAAGCTTCTGCTTCTTTTCTCTCATTGCCAGTTCAGTAGCAAAATGTCCACAATTGTCCTTATACTACCCACTTCCTGTGCTTTTCCTTGAATTCTTTCTGGCCTTTCAGAAGCTGCTTTTGTCTTTCTTCCTAAACAGAGTAACTGACTTGATTATAGACCCATGATTCCTGATATTATGGGACAAGAAGCTCTATTTTCCCCTCTATCCTTGCATGGAGTTAGTTGATATTTAAATTTAAATTACTTTGGGCCTTCTTTTTTTTTTTTTTTTTTTTTAACATTCCTCACCCCTGTGTTTTTCCTACCTCCCCCAGATGACTCACCTCAGTGTGAATCCTAAGTGATAACACATGGGAGGCATACAGCTTAGCCTAAAGTGCAAGTTCCCTTCAGCTTTGAGGCATACACCTTTCAAGTTTTGACTCACATTGACCATGTAAATTGGGCAAGACCAAACTCAGTAATCTATTGTACATAGGATCCTACATCCAGGCTATCCCAGCACCCTGTCACTTCACCTTTGCTATCTAATACAGAGGAGTGAGTGCATTGAGTCAAGAGACCCCCATGGGGACCCACACTGAGTGCGGGAAGAAGTGGGGGTGGGGGCTTATGCAGGTTGAGCCTGTCTACACACCAACTCAGGAGAAATGGCTACTGGCACTGACAAGTGGAGGGTAGAGCTAGCAGGGTGTGGAGGATGGACACACACCCAGTGTGCAGAGCACATCCAACAGACACACTTCTTGTATCTTTAATCATTTCTCCTGAATTCCGATGGCTTTGTCTATGTTTCATATCCACTGATGGCAAAGCTCTAAAGAGAGATGTTTGATTTTTTTTCATAATGTTAGCTAGTACCTTTTATGGTTGGTCAATAAAACCATGATTTCAGTGTCTTTACAAAAACTTTACATTCTTTTTTTAAAAAAATCATAACTGGAACACAAACAAATGAATCATATTCTATTTGCACGTACACTGCTTTCCTAAAATGAAATGAAATGTAATAGTGTAAAGATAGTTCTTTTGAAAAAAAGTTAATGCTCAGTTTCTAATTATTAACAGAATTAATCTTTCCTGCTGCAATTTTAGGATACTAATAAAATTATTAAATTTAAGACTAGCTTCAGCCAACTTAGTGTGTAATTAGGAGGGCTTGTAGATTTTATGTATATAACTGAAGTTTCAAGTTGAGGACTAATTTTCTAGCTAACCCTTCTGAGAATTAGGAGAGTTGATTATTAATACTCAGTGACCAAATTCACGAACGTAGAATCCGGGTGGTAATCCCCAAAAGGGTGGTGCCTATCAAGGACAAATGAGATCTTACCACTCTGTGTAGAGCCCTTAAGAAAATATGTGATTTCCTCATGAAATGAAAGAAAAAGATGTTATTTCAAGTCAAAGACAGCATCATCCAACACTAGAAATGTGTTCAACAGATATGCACTATGCCCATTATTGAACCACAGATGCTGCAGAGAGCATCTACAAGTGAAGGGGGCTGTGACAGTTGCCTTGGGCAGGTTACAGTCTGCTGGGAAAACCGGGCAAACAGTCTACTACTCTGTCAATGGTATCACGCTTCAGGAGGGTTTCAGAGCTCCTGAAGCACATGCACACCTGTTGGGTTGAATGGAATCAAAATCAGAATGACAACAGGAGGAAAAAATCCCACTGGTAGTGACACATATAAAGCATTTGAAGAAAGCAAGATGATGTCAAGTGGGTTAACGCGAGTGTTCACATCAAGTTTGGGAGGTGACAGTGCTGTTGAGGCTCTTTGATTTGATTGATTGATTGATTTTCATTGTGTTAAGTGTGCTCTTTAACCTCCCTCCTCTATTTCCTTCATCCCCCCACCTATCTGCCCTCTGGTGACCATCAGTGTGTTCTCTGTAGTTAAGAGTCTGTTTCTTGGTTTGCCTCTCTCCTTTTTTTCCCTTTGCTTTTTTGTTTTGTTTCTTAAATTCCACATATGAGTGAGATCATATGGCATATGTCTTTCTCCAACTGACTTATTTCACTTAGCGTTATACTTTCTAGCTCTCTCCATGCTGTTGTGAATGACAAGGTTTCATTCTTTTTATGGTTGAGTGATATTCTATTGTGTATATACCACCTCTTCTTTATCCATCAGTTGCTGGACACTTGGGCTGTTTCCATAGTTTGGTTATTGTAAATAATGCTGCAATAAACATAGGGGTGCATGTTTCCCTTTGAATTAATGTTTTTGTATTTCTTGGGTAAATACCTGGTAGTGTAATTCTGAGGCAGGTTCATAAGGAAACGTACATGGGTGCTCACTCCAGCATTTATTTGTGGGTGAGGGCCATTTCTAAGAGAGCGGTTACGTAAATGTGGTGGCAATGCACCTTACAGAATTATATAAACAGGAGCTGAGAGATGGTATGTACACACAGTTACATGGTTGACTCTTAAAAGTACAATGCTTAGTGAAGGAAAAAGAGTAAGAAACAGAATGTGATGTAAAACATGGTACCATTCATTTGCAAACATATTTGCATAAATCAAAGATACACATTATGCAAAGCCTATAAAAGCAAAATTATGTGCATTCATAATAGTAACGTTCATAATAACAACAGAGCTGGAAATAACCCAAATGCCCATCACCACAAAATGGATAAAGATATTTTGGTAAAATTATTTAATGGGATATTATTCATCAGTGAAAAGAAATGAACCGTAGAGACCCACACAATGTAGATGAATCTTACAGACATTAATTCTATTTATATAAGTTTCAAATATGTAGAACTAAAGAATATATAGTTTGGGATACAAAAAAGTGTTCAACACCAAAGAAAAGCAAGAGATTGTTGGGTTGGCATTCAGGAGAATTGTTGCGGTGGGGGAAGTAGGTTAGAGGGTTCCAGAAGTTCAAAGGGGTCATGTGTGTATATGTGCACATACTGCATGTTCTCAAACTAAAACTTGGGTTCACAGGTATTTCTTGTACCATTATTCTTTATTTCTTAACATATGTTTTGTAAGTATCTTTTGAACGATAATTATTAGCTTAAAAAGAAACACATTTTTTTAAAAAAAGTTTGTGAGCAAGGGAATGTCATGTGAGGTCAGACCAGGGCCAGCAGCCGTGAAAGGTCATACATTGTACAATTCCATTTATAGGACATATCCAGGAGAGGCAAATCCGTAGAGACAGTAAAAAGGTTCCTGGTTGCCAGGGACTGAGGAGAGAGGGATGAGGAGCGGCTGCTCACTGAGCATGGAGTTTTTCTGGAGTGATGAAAACATTTTGGAACTTGATAGAAATGGTGTTTGCACGACACTGTGGGTATACCAAATGCCACTTTAAAATGGTTAAATTTTTTTTGTTATGTGGTTTTTGCTTCATTTTTTTAATGTTAAAAAAAAGGCCAAGGTTTTAGTTTCAGCTTTATTATTTCTTAACTTAGTTACTCCTTTCTGAGTATGTTTACTTATTTACTTTTTTTTTTAAAGATTTTATTTGAGAGAGAGAGAATGAGAGAGAGGGAGAGCACATGAGAGGGGGGAGGGTCAGAGGGAGAAGCAGACTCCCTGCTGAGCAGGGAGCCAGATGCGGGACTCGATCCAGAGACTCCAGGATCATGACCTGAGCCGAAGGTAGTCACTTTAACCAACTGAACCACCCAGACGCCCTGTTTTCTCATTTACTTAACAAGCATATAGATATCTGCTGTCAGACAATCATTATAGGGATAGGTAACATCATGCATGCGTTGCCCCAGTATGTGGTAGGTTTAATAAACAGTAACTGTCTTTATCTTCACTATGATCATGGATAACGCTATGTGGCTGTATGCTCTTTGTAATTTGAAAAGACCTGGATTGTTGAATCTCTGGCTTCTAAATGTGCAGTCTTTCCTAAGTTCCCTCAAATATTGACTGTCCACTGTGGGGACAAATGTCAGTTTTTCACACAGATGGGTTTAAGCAAACAGAATGATCTACATCTAATACATTGGTATTTCAAGAATTAAGGAAAATAAATTATTTTTTCTCATCATAGGAAAACAGGCTATGGAAAAAGAAGAAAATAGTAAATAAGTGGGAATGCAGTATAACAGAATTTCTACACAGTGATTATTAAAAATGTATAGTATTGTAGATCAAGGGAAGAGGCTCTTGTCTAGCAAGGTATTGATCCACACCACATAGAAACCAGATAAGTAAAAATTAATGTCACAATAAAGGATTCAAGTGTGTTTTCATTATTCACAAGCTAAAGCTCCTTAAGTTCATGGAATCTGTGATATAAAAGACAAAAAGAAAGCATCCCTCTCTAAGAATTCTTTGCTCAGCAATTATTCAAAAGCTTTAAAACAAAGACCTTATTCCCGAGTAAGCTTGAAAAAGGCCACAAGCTGAAGACTGTATTTAATAAGGTTTTTGGTTTTGTTTTGGTGTTTTGTCATACATAATGTCACGGACCGTCAGGCCTTACTTTAGTGAACCAAATTGCAAGACCCTGCTTGTAGGTTTGTTTTGCAGATGTTTTTAGCAGTGAATAGAACTAAAGAGATGCTACTACATTGAAAATGAACTTGGTATGTGATTCATGTTTGACATCTTTTAATATATTTCTAAGTTGTCCTTTAAAAAACAACAGTGGTTTTTGGTCCAAATTAAAGAGTTTGAAAGCTGTCACTCCTATTCCCACAATAGGAAAAAAGCTGAGCAAGCTAAAAACCAAGAACTCTGCTTAGGTCCAAAAGAGATTGAAGTCCCAGGGCAGTCTGCAGCCCCAAAAACTGGAAGGGGATTGGGGCGCCTGGGTGGCTCAGTTGGTTAAGCGACTGCCTTCGGCTCAGGTCATGATCCTGGAGTCCCGGGATCGAGTCCCACATCGGGCTCCCTGCTCAGCGGGGAGTCTGCTTCTCCCTCTCCCACTCCCCGTTCGTGTTCCCTCTCTTGCTGTGTCTTTCTCTGTCAAATAAATAAATAAAAAATCTTTAAAAAAACAAACAAACAAACAAAAAACTGGAAGGGGAGGAGAATACTAAGAATCATAGCTTACTAGAGACATGTCCAGGAGCAGACCCACCCACTCTTACAATATTGTTAGGATTTCTGCTTTGGCATCAGTCTCTAATTTGGGAAAAGTCTCTGTGATTATTACTTCAAATGAACAAATAGGATTTATCCCAGGTAAGCAGAGCTGGTTCAACATTCAAAAAGCAATTAATGTAATTAACCACACCAGCAGTCTAAAGAAGAAACATCATATAATCATATATGGAAAAAAGTTGATAAAATCCAACACCCATGCATGATAAAACATCTCAGCAAAGTAGAGACAGAAGGGGACTTCCTCGGCTTGATATAGGACATCTACAAAAACCTACACCTACCATTACAATTAATGGTGAGAAACTAGTTGCCTTCCTGCTAAGATTAGGAACAAGGTAGGATATCTGTTCTCAACACTGCTTTTCATCATGTGCTGGAAGTCCTAGATAATACAATAAGACAAGAAAGTGAAAAAAAAAAAAAAAGGTATACATATTAGGAAAGAAAAAAAAATCAAACTGTCTTTGTTTACAGATGACATGCTGGTGTCTGCAAAAAAAATCACCAAGAATCAAGAGGAAAACTCTTGGAACTAATAAGTGATTGTAGAAAGATTGCAAGGTATAAGGGTAATATACAAAACCAATAGCTTTTGATATCCCAACTATGCACAATTAGAATTTGAATTTAGAAACACCAGCATTTATATTAGCAACAAAAAATGGATACTTAGGTATAAACCTAACAAATAGGTATAAGAACAATATGAGGAAAACTGCAAGTTTCTGATAAATGAAATCAAAGAACTAAATAAATGGAGAGAATATTCCACTTTCGTGGATAGGAAGGCTCAATATTGATGTCTGTTCCTCCCAGATTGATCTATAGATTCAATATAAACTCAGTCTAAATTCCACCGAAGTATTTTGTGAATATCAACAAATTGATTCTAAAATTTATATGGAATGGCAAGAGACCCAAACTAGCCAACTCAATATTGAAGGAGAACAAAGTTGGAGGATTTAAGACTCTCGGCTTCAAGACCTACTTACTATAAAGCTGCATTGATTAAAACAGCATGGTTTTGGTGGAAGAATAGAAAAATCAATGGTACAGAACAGAAAGCCCAGAAATAAACCTGATCTTTAACAAAGGAGCTCAGGCAATTCAATGAAGAAAGGTTAGTCTTTTCAATAAATGGTATTGGAACAACTGGATATCCATATATAAAAAGAAAAAAAAAGAATCTAAACACAGACCTTATACCTTTCACAGATATCAACCCAAAATGGATCATAGACCTAAATGTAAAACACAAATGTATAAAACTTATGGAAGATAACATACGAGAAAAATCTAGGTGACTCTGGATATGGCAATGACTTCTTAGATAAAATGCCAAAAGCATAATCCATGAAAGAAACATCGGTGAGTGAAGCTTCATTAAAATTATAAGCATATCCTCTGTGACAGACACTGTCAAGAGAATGAAAAGAAAACACAGACTGGGAGAAAATATTTCCAAAACAGATCTCTGATAAGACATATTATGCAAAATATGCAAGAACTCTCAAAACTTAACAAAAAGAAAGCATACAACTCAACTTAAAAGTGGGTGAAAGATATGAACAGACATCTTGCTAAAGAAGATATACAAATGACAAGTAAGCATTAATGCATGCTTCATATTATATATTATTAAGGAAATGGGTATTAAAACTACAATGAAGTACCACTATGCACCTATCAGAATGGTGAGATCCAGAACACTGACAACACCAAATGCTGGTGAGGATGTGGAGCAACAGGAACTCTCTCTCATTGCTGATGGAAATGCAAAATGATATGGCCAGTGTTTCAGGGGGAGGGATGAAGAGGTGGAGCACAAAAGATGTTTAGGGCCCTGTAACTACTCTGTATGATACTATCATGGCGGATACATGACATGATGCATTTGCAAAAACCCAATGGAATGTACGACACAAAGAGTGAGCCCTAATGCATGCCAACTATGGATTTTAGTTAATAATAATGTATCAGTATTAGCTTATCAATTATTACCAATGTACCACGCTGATACACAATATTAATAATAGGGAAAATAGTGTGCCTGTCGGAAGGGGGAGTGGTTCTCTATGGAAATGCTGTGTACTTTCTTTGCAATTTTTCTGTAAGCCTAATAATGCTTTTAAAATTTAAGTGCATTAAGAGAAATAAGATTATCACTTGTTTATTCTTAATAATATTTCCCCCACAATATATCATTTATTATTCACTGTGGGCTTTGAAGAATATTAGTATTTTACTCATATTAAGCAAAATTGAAACCTTGATTAAAGGATTTCTGTTGAGAGACAAGTGGAGCCCACTTAATACTTTTTAAAATCCCCATAGACGTGACATCCCCTTTTATTCCTAGTTTAGTCAAAGAATAATTACTGAAGTAGTATGCTCAGTACTGCAATAAATACTTTAAAACTTCGAGAAGTGTGGACAGCAGCTCTTGTGTTCAATCTTAGCGTGGTGACATGTCATACATTAAAAAAAAAAAAAGGTGTAAGAGATGTCACAAGCCAGCATAGCATCAGGTGCAAAATAAGTGCTATGAGAAAAGAGAGGGGTGCTTGGAAGGGTTCAAAGTCACTTTTTCTGAGGGGTGTCCTGGCCCTCACCAAGCTCTTAGGAAATTGAATTGCTCTCTCTTCTGTGTGCACATGAAACCTGACTTAGCCCGACGTTGTTACGCATTATACATAATGATTTTTAAGTGATGCTGGTGAAGTATTGTGTTATAAGATACCTCACAGAAAACTTAAATCGCTAAGTTAGGATAATAGCACCAGTTCAACATGCTCAGAAAATTAGAATTATTTGGGACTGGGGAAGGGAAGGGAGGAGATTTGTCTAGTCTCTTAAAAAAAACTATTGACACACAATGTTCTCCCTTTGGTTTTCTCCATGGGTCATGATCTAGTGAGAGTTTGTACCATAGAAAGAGAAAGTTCTAGACAAGTCCCCCTACTCCATGAGATCACAATCCTGCCCACACAGAACTTCATTTTCTAATCTGTGAAATGGGCGAATAAGACCCGCCCCAGAAGATTGCTTTAAAGGCCAAATGAGATGGAAGGCACCTAGCATGCAGATAGGTTTTAAATATTCTTTTTTCCTTATTAAGTCATTGAACTAACTGAAATAAAGACAGCAAAATAATTGGACATCAGAAAAACTGGAGTCTTAACCATAGCCCACCTACTTACTAATTCTATAATTCTGCTTCAATTATTTAATTTCTCCAAACCCCAGTCTTCTCATCCCCCAACCCCCCACCCCCGACCAAAAAAGATAAGTATGTATTTTTGGAGTTTTATGTCAATGAAATGAGGTCATTTATATGCAGCTTTGAGTTCAGCACTAGGAGCAAAATAAGTGTTCAGTAAATAATAGGTGCCTATTATGGACTGATTTGTGTCTCCCCACATTCGTAGGTTGAAGCACTAACTCCCAAGGTGACTGTATTTGGAGATGGGGCTTCCAGGAAGTAATTAAGGTGAATGAGGCCATAATGAGTGAGGCCCCAATTCAATAGGACTGGCATCCTTATAAGAAGAGAGACACAAGATCCCTCTCTCTCTTTGTCTCTGCCTCCCACCCTCTCCCTCTCTCAATCTTCATGCACACAGAAAAAAGACATGTGTGTACATAGTGAGAAGGTGTCCATTGGCAAGCCAAGGAGAAAAGCCTCAGGAGAAACAACCCTGATGGGACTTTGATCTCGGACTTCCAGACTCCAGAATTGAGGAAATAAGTTTCTGCTTTTTAAGCCTCCTGGTTTTTGGCACTTTGTAATGGCAGCTCTAGCAGACTAGTATGATGCTAACACTTTATATAGGAATTTCTTCCCTCCTACCTTTCCCATCGATCTTAAAACATCCTCCGTGAGGTTGGTTCTGTATTCCCGCATCTACAGAGAAACTGGACATCCACAGGTTTAAGTGGAATGGGGGGTCCACAGTTTAGTTCAGATCCCCAGGCTTGACTTAGTTCTGCTCATGTATAAAAAACTGTGCTGTAAATACTATTCTGTCCAGGTAAGAGGAAACTACTGTGTAGCTTGGGTGTAACACGTTCTATCTATGGCATATGATGTGAGTTGTTGCGCACTGATTTGCTCCTACTTTCTGTATGTGTATAGTGTAGAGAAAGTTGCCTGGTACATGTACAAAGTGATTGTGGTTCACATCTTTGGGTGGAAGGATACCTGCAATGTATTGTTTCCCTTTTTTATGATCTTTATTAGTGATTCTGCATGTATGTATTTTGCCATGAAAATATGTATGTTTAAAAACATTGACATCAACACAAAAATGAATTGCACTGAAGTTTTGTGGGCATGCTGTGTGCAAAATAAAATAAAGCAAATCCTCCCAAGAGTTAATTAGGGGGACATGTTCCCTTTTCCTCACTCCGCATTGGCATGCTGATCATGCATTTTTGTCCATTGTGGGGCCTTTCCCCTGCTCTTTGTCATCTTCCTACGTGCTGTCACCAGCACAGCTTCTCATCTTCAGAACACGATCCTCTGGCTGCCAGGGGTGAATTCACTTACCGTTTATCTCTACTGCTTCATGTCAGTCCCACCCACATCAAAGTATGCTGATGATCCATATGAGCACTTTACAAATGAATCATTTCTTTCCCCTCAATCATCTCTGGCTCCTCATAAGCTCATAGCCTTCACAGAAGATAAATTTTAAGCCATGTTCCAGACTTTCTCCATAGAATGTCTCCTCTGCCATATTTTATTAAAAGATTGATCTTCCTTTTCTTGGGTAATAGCCATGTAATCTGCCCCTCTTGGTTATCTGTTTCTTAGGAAAAGTCCTAGCAGCAGTGGGCCAGGACCTGAGAAGCCCTAAAATAATCCCAGACCGGCTGTTCTTGCTTAATTCATCCTGCCTGCTGTTGCTGGGAGGGTAGAAATGCAAACTAACTGCAATCCAGCGAAGTCTGGACAGACCAGTCGTACTTGGAAATACGCTCTTGCTGCTAAAAGAAATTTCCAGATAACAAAACATTAAAATAACACAATGGAAACAAACCTAAATAGAAAACAAGCTTTTAAAAATCCCCTTTTGCCCCAAAGAGATTCTCCTAAAATGCTTTTATCCCCCTCATTGGGGTACCCCTCTCTTACCAACCTGATGATCTACCCAGAGGTCTACACAAAACAGATGTTTCTGAGAGGTAAGAGAAGAGCGTCACTTTCACAACCAGCAACAAGACACTATTTCACTTTCTAAAAGCTCATCAAGGAGCAGGCTTGCCAGTGTGGACCTTTGGCAAGGAAGTGGAGCCATCGGTGGGCCCTGGAATCCTGCCCATGTGGAGGTGTGTGGGCAGATGCATGTCCCATCCCAACACCCAAGGCCACACTGTCTCTCTCCCTGGTGATGAACTAGTTTGTGCTCAAACATGGGTGCCACATGCTCTTGGCCCTCGGGGACTCCACATACCTTCACTCATAATGACTTTCCTACCTTTACTGAGTTCATTGAGTCCTTTTTCAGCAGTGTGATAATTGTAGTTCTCTATTTTAAGAGCAGTCCACACAGGGAGACGGGGAGGGCACTCTGCTCCGTCGATGGTAGCCGGACCTGGATTCTCTGCAGTCTTTCTAGGCACCATGACTCAGTCAGCAGTAAGCAACATAGGTTTTCCCAAATAAAGTTAATTTTTTGGAAAGTATAACTATTAAAGCACTTTGTTTATCTACTGGAATGTCATCATCTTAAAGAGGGTGTCTCTGTACTGAGTATTGTTTGTTCTGTTTGCTGTAACGACATCTTCAAGCTGGGCAGCATGAGGTAATGAGGCACCAACAAAGGAAACGGTCTCAGGAAGCAGGGAGCTGGTTTCAGTTTTCCTGGTTTTGTTGCCTTGCACTCGTAGGTGAGTCACAGCTCTCCTCTGGTTTTCCGTTCACTCTTCTGTTACATGGAGACCTAGTGAGGAAGTATGAAATATTGAAATAATAACACATTGAAAGACCACTGGAGGGACTTGGTTGTCCGGTAGCGAGGCTGGCGCTGGGAAGAGCACACCAGCGGTGTGCCTACTGCTTCCCTCAAAGGAAATCATCTTAAGACATCTATTGCATTTGCAGGTGAAAGAGATACATTTGTAATCCTAAAATACAAAACATAACATTTTCAAGGAGAAAACTAAAATGGAACTATAGGCACATAAATGAGTTTCATTTTAAGTATAACAGTTTGTTGAAAAAGAAAAGTTAACACAAGCAAAATCATCTAGTGTGCTTGAGAAATATTTGGACCAGATGATGGACATGTTCTATCCTAAAACTGCTATGGTGATCAGTTTCTGCATTGATGCTTTCAACAATGAGGACTTTTTTTTTTTTTTTTTCACTGAAAAGAGCCAAGCTGATAAAAAAAAAATAGTAAGGATCACTACTTTGCAGAGTGGCTCCAGAGCCAATCGAGACAGTGCAGCTAAACCTCTGGTGCAGGCAACCAGGAGAGAAGCCTCAGGGGCAGCTGCCTCTCTGAGGAAAGGGGTGTCCCCATTGGTCCAGGGCTCCTCTGTAAACAAGCATGTGATGGGACTGAATCCTCCAACCTGTGCCCTCAGCATTCATGAAGAAACCTGGTTCCCATCAGCTCCCCGGCGGAGATGCTATACTCTTCCAGCATTTGGTTCCCTTATCTTGGGGCCATGTTGGAACAATCTTAGAAAATGGGTGGATACTCATTCAAAGCATGTGTTTGCCCACGTGGTCATCACGGATGGTCACTCAAGTTACAGCTGCATATGACATGCCTGTAAATGGTCAGTATTTAGTAATATGTCAATAGAGGCCATCTCCATGGGGCTAAACCCAGTCCACAAATAACAGGTACGTGAATGGGATCATGATTTGAGCTAACAGGAAATTTGTTCAGAAGAGGAATTTAGTTTAGGACACACTTTTTTTGTTTTCCCTAAATAATGTCATCTAATATTTTTTAACTATGTACAGAGGGAAAATACAAAGTATGAAATCGATGGAGATTTTTCAGTACCATGAAGGGAAGTTTGAAGGTTAACAAAGTCATGTTTTAGCATATTAGAAGTATATGAAAACACCAAAAATCCATTTCCTTTGAGGACAAAAAAGTAATAATTTAAAATAGAGCCCATAAGACATTCAGGGGAGAAAATCTGGGGAGACACTAAGGGGAGGATTCTGGGAAGATGCCACCTAAACATGCCTCGCTCGCCTTTCACTACCAGCTCGACTTCATTGAACTGTTCTCCTGTGTCTGTCATCAGCACTGGAGTCCTCTGCAGTAAATCGCATAAAGCAGTGAGTCTTGAAAGTGCTCAGGCTAATGAGATCTGGAGACCCCTATGGAGGAGGTCAACATAGACTCTGCCTGAGCATGCTTAGGTGCCCTGGCCTCCTACAGGTGAAGAAATAATTGAATGGGGCAGAGCCCTTTCCGTTCCAGAATGTCAGAGACAGAAAGACAGGTGAATAGGAATGAGGCCTCATCCAAGCATTTCAGGAGGTGGCTGAGATTCTGTGGCCTCTGTACTAGTGGCTCATGGAAAGAGGAACCATTTTGCCTTTCTCTAGTTTTACAAGTGCCAACACTTGGGTGCTACAAAAGCCAGATCTGAGTTGCAGGAAACAAGCAAAGCAAAACACCACACATCTGAGAGGTCTGCACCAGAGAAAGGAAGAACGGTCACAACAAAGACCACACCCTTTTAGTGAAATGGAACCACAGATGATGGCTCCAATGGAAAATATCCAGGTGTTGCACTAAAAACATTCTCTGAAGCTAAAATCTAAATTATTTTCTAGATGAATTGAAAAGAAGATGGTTATTGTTGAACACCAAATTAGAAACCGGGAAAACCAAGTCTAAAAAATATCTCCAAGCACAGAACAAAACTGTGGAGTTGGAAATCGTGGGCAGAAAAGTAAGCCCAAGAGAAAACTATGAGAAAAACAGCAACTCTGGAAGGAAAGGAAGAATTAGTGGACTTGTGGAAAATTTCCCAGATATGCCTCGGATAAAAATGAGTTTTAAGGAATAAAGAGGCAAATACAGAAATAAATGAGAAGACACTGAAACATCCTAAGTCTGTAGATCAAAGGGACTTCTTTAAAGATACTGGAATACCATCTTGAGACAATATATGAGAAATGCCAATCATCTTTCAGAACAAAAGGAAATGTGAAAATGCAGTCATTTGGAAAATGTATCAGCCTCTGCTCCATCTGAAAGAACTCTAGGGGAAATCCTGACACCAGAGAGCAAATGCATTATAACAGAGAGCTCCGGGTGGGCAATAAATACTTTGCAAATGGAAACAAAAATGAAAGAAGGACAATCCGGGAGAACCTGAACTTTAAATTTAAAAACACAAAAGAACTAAAAAAGAGGAACATTCTGTTTTTCATATGTACCAAACTATATAGGCCTGAGTAAATAAAGCAAAATCTAAACTGCTAATATTATAACTTTAGAGGGATATTTTAATCTGCTTCTTTAAGATCTGGGCAGATCTGAAAGACAAAAGCATTCCATAAAATAACTAAATAATTAAATGAATAAATGTGGTTTAGTTGTTATATGCCAAATCTTACATTCCTTGAAAAGATAATTTTTTTGTTCACATTTTTATGGAAACTATACAAAATCAACCCCTTTCTTGGCCCAAAAGAATTCTTAAGTACATTTTTAAAAATAAATGTTTATTGAGTTCATTCTGTGAACATGAACTATTAATGTCAGAAATAATTAATAATAGAAAAGAGCTAAAAATTAGAATCCCTTGGGAATTAAGAAGCACATTCCCAGACAGAATACTCTTGGATCAAAGGGAAAATCAAAAGGACAATTACAACCATGGGGAAAGTAA
This sequence comes from Mirounga angustirostris, assembly GCF_029215605.1. Classification (NCBI taxonomy): domain Eukaryota; kingdom Metazoa; phylum Chordata; class Mammalia; order Carnivora; family Phocidae; genus Mirounga; species Mirounga angustirostris. The sequence continues at coordinate 135,665,620 of NW_026991713.1, forward strand.
TAAAGAAGAACATTCTTCCCAGTTAAACCTATGGGACAAAGTGAAAGCAGTCCACAGAAGAGGACAAAAAACACAAAAACCTGACACGAAATATCATCATTATTTACAAAGAAAGTAAAAGAATAGAGAGAATTTGTGCTCATCCTAAGAATATAGAAAATAATTTAAACAAAGAGCAAATAAAAAATGGAAATTCAAAACAAAAGCTAAAACTAATAAAAAATTTTAAAAAGCAGAAATTTTAAAATCCAAATCTAATTTAAGTCAACTTACTTACATTAATGTTTCATGGGCTTGTTTAAAGGAGAAAAAGAGAAGGCAGAAATACACCAAATTAGGAGACAAGCAGGGAATAACCATCAATATGGAAGTGATTGAAGTAGTCATAAAAATATATGTCTATGAAACTTTCTGACAAGACATTTGAAAATTTAGAGGAAATGGATGATTTCCCAGCAAAATATATATTGCCAAAATTTACCCAAGAAGAAAGGAAGGGGAAACTTAAATACATCACTTACCATAAGAGAGTTTAGAAAAAGACACTTGAAGATCTACCATTGAAAAAGGCACTGAGAACAGATGGATTCCCAGCTGAGGTTTATGTAACATGAATTTTATATAACCTTAAAGAAAGAGGGCTTTTCAAAGTTAAATTATTCCAGGCCTTAGAAAAAAGATGAAAGGCCTCCCCGATTCACTTTACAAAGGCAATATAACTCTTTTAAAAAGCTGATAAAGATAGAACAATAAAGGAAAACCGCAGATAGATCTGATTTATGAATAAAGATGAAAAAATCATTATAGTATTAGAAATTATATTGCAGCATAACTTCTTTATTTATGGAACAAATTTTATATGGAGCCCCTAACATGTTTCATGTCACCAAACAAAATAAATAGATAATAAATACCTAATATGTTAGATGGTGACACATGGAATGGTGAAAAACTAAACAGAGTGCTGATAGGAGAGGTTTGTTGGGAGGGACTGACCATTCAGGTGACCTCATTAGATTTGTCAGAGACGGCAATTCTCAGGTTATTAGTAAAGACTAAAAACAGGTGAGAGAGCATCAGCGATGGGGGGCTGAGATGGGTGGGAACTCCATTCCAGGCAGAGGGAAGAGCCAATGCAAAATCCTGAGGAGCAACCCAAAGACAGTGTACCTGGATAAAAATAAACCAGGAAGAGAGTGCAAATGATTTGATCAGAGAGATAATGGGGCCCAGACCCTGGAGGGCATCACAGGCAATAATGAGCATGTTTCTGAAGCCATTGGAGGTACTTTCAACATGGAGCTGTCATTGTGTGACCTCCCTTTCAGCAATGTCACTCTGACTGCTGCACTGAGATTGGATTGAAGGGGAACAAGGTTGAAGTCAGGAAACCAATTAGGAAGCTTTTGCAATAATCCAGTCAAGAGTTGTAACAGTAAGGAGGATGGGAGATGATGTGAACTTTCATATATTTTTAAGATAGAATCAAAAAGTTATCTTGGTGGATTGAATTCTGGATGTGAGGGGGAAAAAAACGAAGCGATAAGAATACTCTGAAGATAGTGCCTGAGAAGCCTGCACGAAGAAATAACCATAGTGAGCTTAAAAGACTATGCGATCAAGTCTGGGTAGGGATGGGGAAATGTTGCAAGTCAAAGTTTGAAGATGTCAACTTTAAGATACCTATTAGACATCCAGATGGTATCAAATAGAAGGCTGGGTACATGAGACCTGAGTTGGTAGGGAGACTTCCTGGTTGGAAATGAAGGTCTGGGCATCTTGAGCTATAGTTATCACGAAAGCTGTGTCATTGGATGAGATTTCCAAGACAATTCGAGGAAGTCCAAGGAGGCATTCTATAATTGAGAGCTGTTTCAGTGGAGTGTGGGAGGTCAGAAACCTAATTGAATGGAGCTTGGTAGAGAACAGGAACACAGGGCTCGGAGAAGAAATACAGACAAGTCAGAGGAGTTTTACCATAAGGAAGGGAGAAAATGAGGCAATAATGGGGCAGGAAAATAGGATAAAGAGAAGTTTTTATTTTTTTTAATTATCGGAGAAGTAGGAGCATGTTTGTATTTCATGGCAAGATTAATTCATCAGAAGAAAGAAAGCATTCCTGGAGCAATGTCCCTGCACATGTTGAAGGAAAGGCAGCTTGGCTGAGTGAGGGAACATCAGTTGGCAGGGGGTGTGCATGTGTGTGCGTGTGCGTGAGTGTGCGTGAGTGTGCGTGTGTGTGTGTGTGTGTGTGTGTAGGGGTAGTCTGTGTCCCTTTTCTCAGAGATGTCATCCACAAGGGGTGAAGAAGGGGGAGAAAGGTAGGAGCTTACTGGGGAGGAGAGTGGAGGAACTACAGACATAGACTGTGAGTGGTGGACAGCTCTAAGAGTGTACCTCAGGTGTGTTTATTTTCCTCTGGCACATTCAGCCGGGTGGGAGTGGACATGAGCAGGCAGAAAGGTGAACCACTGCTTGGTCATGCAGAAACCATTATATAAACACAAAGAAAATCAATATAAAGTGTTAAAAAAGATGTTTATGAAACATCCCTTTAAAACTTTAAGCTAAAAAAGGGGGTGATATGAACCATTTAAGGAGAAATAGTATTTCTACAAAATACCTGGAATTGGTATTCCAAATGGTACAATGCAAAATCTGTTTTAATTAAAATTAGATATTAGACATGTATCCCTACTAATATGTTTTAACTTAATATTGTCTTCAAGGATCTAGTCATCGTAATTAGATTAAGAGTTTAATAAGTGGTGCTAAATTTTCAAAAGATAAAAATCTCTCTTTTTTTATGACATGATTTTATAACTAAAAAACCCCAAAGAGTCTTTATAAACTATTGGAATTAACAGAAGAACTTGGTAAGGTGAATATATAAAGGCCATTAGATTTTTTTTCCTAATTTAATAATAAGAATATAAAGGAAAATGAGAAAAGCTTGAGATATTCAGTATAAATTAACAAAAAGGAAACAGAACCTATATTAAGAAAAATAGAATATCTTGTTGATATATTATATGAACAAATGGAAAGACATACAATATTCTAAAATGAGATGTTTTTGATATATAAAATGTTAATTTTTTCAAATGTAATATATGTTAATTATGATATCAAATTCTGTTTGAATTATATGGCCATAAAATTTATATGAGAAAATAAATGTCAAAAAAAATAGCCAAGAATAATTTTGAATATTAGAAGTAGGGATGGACTGATTTGACTTACTAGTATCAGAAAAAAAACCAAACAAACAAAAAAACAAAAACAACTATAAAGTCATTAAAGTAAAATTAGCATGCCATTAGTATAGAGGTATTCAAATAGATAAATGAAAAATATGAGATGCTAATATATAATAACGATAGTATTTCTGTTTAGTGAGAAAAGAATAGACTTTTTAATAATTGGAGCTGACAAAATAATTGGAGCTACGTACCAAGAGAAAGATAAAATGTGAACACTGTTTTGCTTCACATAAAAATAAATTCCAAGTGGTGAAATACTTGAATGAAAACAATAAGATATCAGTTTTGGAAGAAAGCCTGAGTGAGATCCAGGTGGCCTTGGAAGCTCAGCTCCCCACTTTCAGCAGTTCATTAGGCTACCTAAGGGCTGAGCTCCGTTGCCTCCTCTGACAACAAGAATTTGTTGTACCCATTCCCAGTATGCATGTGGTGACAAAGGAGTCCATATACAGTCTACCCAAACACAACTCCACAAGGTGACGAGGGTGGGGTGCCACCTACTTCACCTGTCAGTTACAGACTCCAGAAGTAAACCACACTTACTGTCCCATTAGAACTGTCTGCATCTCTGCACTTGGCACAACTCTAGGTAACGAGATATAATCTAGGGATTGGAGAATCTCATTAAACAAAGATTGGAATCTCAGAAGCTATAAAAAAAAGAGGTACATCTCCTATGTCATAAAAATGACATATTTGTGGGATAAAATGTATCAGGAACAAAGTAAATAGAAAGCCTATTATTTGGGGGACTGTTGCTAATAATATAATAATCATGCAAAGATCTGACAAGTTCATCTGGAGGAGAAAAACAATCCAATTAAAAAAAAAATAGGCAACAGAGTGAAGAGGTTGTTCACAGAAGTGCAAATCTAAATGACCAGTGAATTTATGACAATATGTTCAAATTTACTAACAGACACATGCAGATTATAGTGACAATGAACTATCATTCTTTTTTTTTTTTAAAGATTTTATTTATTTATTTGAGACAGAGAGAATGAGATACAGAGAGCACGAGAGGGAGGAGGGTCAGAGGGAGAAGCAGACTCCCTGCTGAGCAGGGAGCCCGATGCGGGACTCGATCCCGGGACTCCAGGATCATGACCTGAGCCGAAGGCAGTCGCTTAACCAACTGAGCCACCCAGGCACCCATGAACTATCATTCTATACTTATTAGAGAAAAAGTAACTGCTGTTGCTAGCAGAGATATAGAAAATGGATGCTCTGGCAATTGAAATGTAAACTGTTATAGCTTTTTGGAAAAGAGGCACAGTGCATGATAAGTTCACATTTATGACTTATGTAAAACAGTGTCTGTGAAGAGAATTTTTTTTTTTTTTTTGTAAAGAAAAGGAAAGGGCATCTACAGCTTGATGAGTCATCAGAAGCTGAAGGGTCATGCTAATACAAGATTCTAGACCTGGCATAGAAATACCAATTCTAAACTGACACTGTCTCTAACAGATGGCCACATTCGGTAGGACACCTTTAGGAACTAGGCAGCAAGAGAGAAATAACAGATGTTTTCAAGTGAGAAGGCCAAGTGAAAATACTATTTATCATGAATTCCACTTCTGAGTAGGATATAGAAAACTAGAAAAAAGTTACTTCTCCCTTAACAACAAGAAAAAAAAAACAATCTATAAAATCAACTTTTTTTGAACCCATCAGAGCTGAGATTATAGGACAACCAAGTAGCCTGAAATCTCAAGAAAGAGGAACCAGTTGTTTGAAGAAAGAGGGGCACAGAACAGTGGCTGAGTGTGGGAGAAAGAGGGGCTGAGTACCATACAGGTAAGTTAAAGACAGCTAAAATTCAAACACATTGTTAAAGGTTTTTTTATTATTTTATTTTATTTTATTTTATTATTTTATTTTATTTTATTTTATTATGTTATGTTAGTCAGCATACATTACATCATTAGTTTTTGATGTAGTGATCCATGATTCATTGTTTGCATATAACACCCAGTGCTCCATGCAATACGTGCCCTCCTTATTACCCATCATCTGGCTAACCCATCCCCCCACCCACCTCCCCTCTAAAACCCTCAGTTTCTCCGAGTCCATAGTCTCTCATGGTTCACCTCCCCCTCCAATTTCCCCCCTTTCATTTTCCCCTTCCTTCTCCTAATGTCCTCCATGCTATTCCTTATGTTCCACAAAGGAGTGGAACCATATGATAATTGACTTTCTCTGCTTGACTTATTTCACTTAGCGTAATCTCCTCCAGTCCTATTCATGTTGGTGCATAAGTTGGGTATTCATCCCTTCTGATGGCTGAGTAATATTCCATTGTATATAGGGACCACATCTTCTTTATCCATTCGTCTGTTGAAGGGCATCTCAGCTCTTTCCATAGTTTGGCTGTTGTGGACATTGCTGCTATGAACATTGGGGTGCATATGGCCGTTCTTTTCACTACATCTGTGCCTTTGGGGTAAATACCCAGGAGTGCAATTGCTGGGTCATAGGGTAGCTCTATTTTTAATTTTTTGAGGAACCTCCACACTGTTTTCCAAAGTGGTTGTACCAACTTGCATTCCCACCAACAGTGTAAGAGGGTTCCCTTTTCTCCACAACCTCTCCAACATCTGTTGTTTCTTGCCTTGTAAATTTTTGCCATTCTAGCCATTCTCACATTGTTAAAGTTTGAATGTGGACCAGCCTGAGAGCCACAGATACAAGATGAGTTTGCACATACTTGTAGGTGCTTCTCCATGGCCCTCCACTGAGTGCTTACGAGAAAGATGGTAGACAGGGGCAGAAAGGGCTCATTGATGGAGGCAAATCATGCAGCCTGAAGTTTCTGGGGGAGGAGTAGCAAGCCTTGTCACCCCCAGGCACAAGTGTAGACCCACTGAAGGTAGAGGAAAGATTTAAAAACAAAACAAAAACAAAAGCAAAACTCTCTAACCATGGAAGAGGGGCAGGAAAAGGCAAATCCTTTTACCAATACATTGAAGTTCTACCAAGAAGGACAAGAAATTCTTTCTTTGATAAGACCCACCAAAGATACAAAGCAGCTCTTTGCTGCCACGAGGTCAGGCAGGATCACTGAAGAATTTCTATCTCTAAGACCCAGGCACACTTGGGCCTGTCTAGGACTGAGCAAGGGCCACAGAGGACTCTCTTCCCTGCACTCTCCCCATTACCTGGCCAGCAAACATTAAGAAAGAAGCATAGAAGTCTGTCACTGGACAAGGGCAAGAGTGTGTAGAGGCCCACATTCAGGCTCAGGCACACAGGGAGAGCTGCAAGCTGTAGGTGCAGCAAGAGCATGGACTTCCCATTTCTTCTCTCACCCTTAGCTCAAGGCAATTCTGGAGGAATCTGAAGCTGTGGTGAGGAAGGCAACCGCCACAACAGAACCCAAACATAGCTCAACTGCTGAGTAGGCTAACTCAGCCTCCTGTCCTGAGAGTCTAGGTATGCCGTGTCTAGGCATAAATAGTATCTACCTTGGTCTTACTCTTCTGTACATAGCATTCAGTTAAAAATAATGAGAAGAAAAAAAAAAAGTAAGAAAAAAAAAAAGACACATACCATTTTAAAGAGACAAAATGATCAACAGAACCAGACTCAGAGATGGCCCAGATTTGTAACTATCAGACAGACATTCTTAAATAGCAATGATCAATATACTGAAGGCTATCATGGAAAAGGTGGACAGTGTACAGGAAGAGATGGGGAATTTCAACAAAGACATGGAAATTATAAGAAAGAGGCAAATACAATGCTAAACAAAAATTCCATAATGCCATAGGTGATGAATGCATTTAACATTCATGAATAGACTCGATGCACCCAAGGAGTGAATCAATGAACTTGAAGGAATAGGGGAATAGAAACTAATGAAGCAGAAACACAGAGAGTAACAAGGGGGCAATCAATTGATATAATAATTGCTCCTCTGTGAGCAGGCTCATCTATGAGCGTCTCTGTGCCACAATTTCAACAGAAGTCTCACTAAACAATCCTACCCCTTCCCCTTCACTTTCCACTCATACCTGGGTATAACAGCTGAAGACAAGACATGATCAGCATGAACAGGAGCCAACCTTCAACCAGAATGACCAGAAGATACTTTATATGTATCCTGCCTGCTCATGTCTGCCAAGACACACAAGAAAACATACACTTCTCTGACCCCCACACAAAAAAGTGAGGCCATTTATGTGAACATGGCATGCTTTCTACCCATCCCTTCCATTCTTACCACATGTGGATTTTACTCTCTGAAAGTCTTTCACCACTAATCAGACCTGTCCAGTACTGGTCTTAGATGATTTAAGCCTCCGTTTTGTTAACTATAATAAGGAAATTAAATATCTTTATAAGACAATATAAAGAACCTAAAGCAATGCTCAGAACAAAATAAGCACCTAATAAATAGGTGTTCTTGTTGCTCTGGCTATAGTTGAAGTTATTTTTATTATGCATTCATGATCTCAAATAACTGAGGGTGGCTAAACATCACAAATTGTATGCAAGTTATAAAATCTCTTTCCCTAGAGAGCAGGATAAAAGTCCATCTGTCTGAAATGGTTCAGGTGACTCCTCCTGGCAGCAGGGAGACAGAACAAATCATCTCTGAATGGCTCTTGGTCCTTTGGTTCTTGGGTTTTTCCCACTAAGCGACTTTCTAGAATCTTTGTCTTTATTCACTCTTGCAAATTTATAGCCAAAATTTGGGAAAGTGCATACTGGTCCACTTAATTACAGGAACTATACTATCCTATTAAGCTTCTCTTAGGACAGAATAAATAAAATATTTTAATAACTTCAGCAATTAAAAAAAATGAATTAGCCAGCTAGTCCTACAATCTAAGACATATTGTTAGAGTTCTGATCTGATTCTCTTTTATTCTTTGTCCCTGCTGTACATTATTAAATATATAATATTGCATTGGAAAATGACTCAGGGCAAATGGCAAAGTGTTAATGGTTGGACATGTCTGAACCAGTCATGTAAATATGAGTGTAATAATTAATTCCAACTGCAGAATAGCAGATTAATCACTTGTGCAAACTTAAACTTGCACATAATTTGTCAATGTTTATGTCAGGAAAGCTCCCGAGTAGCTTTAATCCACACACCTGTATTAAAATTATTTAATGGTATTTCAAATGATATTAATCAAATATGATTAATAGAGAAGAGAATAGAATTTTGGCTCATACAGCACTTTTCGTAGTTGAGATAGCTCCAAGTGCTCAGCAAATTAATGACGAAGGTGTGCAGTGACTGGTAAATATTATAAGGTCACAGGCCTGTTGTAGCTTACAGCCAGTCTTAGATAATAGAACCTGATTCACCACTGCAATACAGTCTTTTCCTGTCCACATTTGCAGCAGCCATGGAAGGAGTAAAGGGGAGGCTTACAATACCTCATTAAGAAATGGAGCTATTGTGGCACCTGGCTAGCTCATTCAGTAGAGAATGTGACTCTTGATCTCAGGGTTGTGAGTTCAAGCCCCACAATGGGTGTAGAACTTACTTCAAAAAAAAAAAAAAAAGATTAAGAAAAACAAAAGGAGCAATGACAATGCAACAATGCAGAATATTTAGACCAGTCCATCTCTGATCAGCACTGGAACCATCCCTCCACACTGACAGAAAATGTATTGGGTACTCTTCTTTATATATGGAGGTCCCCGAGTTCTATTCTTCTTTCATGGGTATAACATCCAGCTCAACTGGTTGCTTATGGCATTGCCACTTCTTTGTTTAGAAAAGAATTCTAGAATTTTAATTATCATTGAACATAAGCAAATAATTTTAGTGCATTTTAAGTATACTGCGATTTATTCATTCACTTTACTCTTTAGATGCACTGGCTGCTTCACCCTTGGACTTGTCATGAACACTGTCACTGTAAAAATTCTCGTATCTATCTTTTGGTGAATGTCTTTCTCAGTATGGTGGAGACGTTCCCAGGAGCTGAACTGCTGGTGACACTGAATGTGTGTCTTCCGTTAGAATGGAATTACACACGTGGACATTTCCAAGCTGCTCCCACCTTTCCCACTGCCTGCCCTGCCAACAAATCTATTCTTAGCAATTCTGGTTGCTGGGTGTATCGTGGGATCTCATTTGATTTTCAGTTGTATTTTCCTGTGACTAATGAGGTGGGCACTTTTTCATATGTTTATTGGCTGTTTGTGTAGTCTCTTTTGTGAAGTGGCTGTTCAGTTCTCTAGGGTATATTTCTATGGGATTATTGATCTCTTTTATTGATTTGTAGAACTTCTTTATATATTCTGGACATAAGTCCGTGGTGCCATATGGATTGCAGATTCCTCCTCTCTGTCTGTGGCTTGCTCTTTCACTGTGTTGATGGTATCTTTTGATGGGAGTTCTCAATTATAATAAAGGCCAGTTTTATAAACTTTTCCTTTATTCTCAGTGCTTTTGATCTTCTTTTTAAGAACACTTTACCCACCCCAAGGCCATGAAGATATCCCTGTATTTTAAAAGAGATTTTATTGTTTTCTTTTCACGTTTATATCTGTAAGCCATTTGGAATTAGTTTTTATAAATGATAGGAAATAGAGTCATTTAATTTCAGGGAAATAGTAATAAATACACCACAGTGCCTTGCTTCAAAAACCTTGCTTTCTAATGAGAAAAGTGGACAATTGAACAATTAATTACAATATAGCAGATATTTCTAAGTGATACTCTAATAAGAGGGGGAAATGGTTATTTTAAAAACTATGCTTTGAGTTTGCATTAACAAGCCTAAGGAAAATACCGTAATTGGTCCATCTGGTGATGAGAGGCCAGTTTTCCTGGCACAGGTAATTTAGACATCTTTAGAGAAGCAAGAGCTATATTGCTCTGCATAATAATTAACCAGACTATGCTGTCTTCCCCCGAGGCAGGTAAATATGGGGAATGGGATATCCTGAAAGAGTAGAATGAGGGTGTTTCAGCAGACGTGGTTCCTGAACAAGATGGCAGCCACAGATGTGAGGAGAAAGATGGCCATCCAGAAACCGCCCGCAGCAAGAATGGCATGGGGAGTTTTGGGCAAGGATGTTCTGTCTTCAGGGCTCCTGGCATGGGACTGATGTAGTCTCCTCAGTTATTCTTTTTTTTTTTTTTTTTAAAGATTTTATTTATTTATTTGAAAGAGAGAGAATGAGAGAGAGAGAGAGAGACATGAGAGGGGGGAGGGTCAGAGGGAGAAGCAGACTCCCCGCCGAGCAGGGAGCCCTATGCGGGACTCGATCCTGGGACTCCAGGATCATGACCTGAGCCGAAGGCAGTCGCTTAACCAACTGAGCCACCCAGGCGCCCCTCCTCAGTTATTCTTAAGGCATTAAGTAGGTGTTTTATATCCAAAAGCCTCAGTGATGTGTTTGTCTAAATTTTCTTCTACCTTCATGAACTCTCTCCTCCATGTGGCTTTTTCCCATTTGTTTTGACCACTCTGTTTCTTAGGATTTACACAATGTCCGGTAATCTATGCCTATTTACTACTCACTCAGGAAAGCCACCTACCCACATGATGAAACAACTCCACCATGTCTGTGACATGAGGGGAAAACATGCAACCTAGCTGAGCAATGCCGCCTTGACCAACAACCCTGGCGGTGCATCCAAAGCTTCCTGGCCGTGGTGATAATGGTGTCATAACAACATTCTGCATTTCTCTGTCATGCCCCTCCCACACCCCGGGCTTCCCTCTTAACACCTTCCCCCACACACATCTTCACCACCCCCAGGCCCTGTTCTGTTCTAAACCGATGTGTGTGCTCTCTGCTTGACTGGAAATGACAGGAATCTCAAGAGAACCACCACACCCTCATAACTGCATGCCTAGACCATCTGTAGCTACACATTCTAGCTCCCATCCACCATGCATACATGGTCCGTGCCCCTTGTGCTCAGCCAGCCAGCCCACTTGTTCCCTGGAGCATATCCCCTCTTCCTATTCAAGGATATGGCTCCAGGAATTCATTTTCTCTTCCATGACATTGCATTTTCTCCCCCTACTCAATCATCCCCACCAGCATGAAAACATGCCATTGTTTCAATCATCCTGAAAAGTATAGGTCCTCTGCTCATTTTGGAAACAAGAGGCAGTTCTCAGTCCTCATTGAAAGGGGTGCTTCTCCCTCCCTGCCTAAACACTTCTGCTGCTTCGCTTCAGAACGCACCCTGGTCTGCCGTTTCTTCCCAGAGCCCAGGGAGCTCATCTCCTCTGGCTTCTTTGCTTGTTCCCACTTTTCTTCCAAGCTCTTAGGTGCTGGTGACCGAAGGTGTGGGCCTTCTTCCTCTGTCTTTCCACCTGCACTCACCACCTTCAAGACTTCACCCAGTGTCATACTTTAAAGAACTCCACACACCAGTCACTCAAATTTTACCTCCAGCTCAGACCTCTTCCTGGAGCTGGACTCACATATCCAACTCTGCAGGTGCCTTTCCCACCTGGACTGCCAGCAGACACCGGCCCTAATGGACCCCAGACTCAAGTGCTAATCTACCTGATCCTTCTATAGCTGTCACACACGTGCCCGACTGACCCAAACTCCCTTTACTCTTCCCACAGTGGGTTAAAGACCTTGGCATTGATTTCACCTCTTTTTTCTCACTTCTACATGATCCAAATTGTTGGGAACTCTGTTGTCTTGTCCTTCAAGATGTACTCAGCATCGGACTACTACTCATGTTCTGAATGTCTTTGCTTCTGTCCGGGATCCCATTGCCTTTCCTGGGGGTCATGTGATGTGGTCTCCCAGGTTCTACCCTTGCCCCTCATCCCTCTGTACTGTAGCCAGATGGCCTCAAAGTGAAATCAGGTCGTGAGATCCCCAGCCTCCCAATGGCCTGTTCTTCCCTCTGTGTAAAATCTGTCTCTAACGGTGGCCTACAGGGTACTGGATGGTGGACTCCCTTCATTGCTCTGGCTCCCCTCAGACTTCCCCTGCTTCTCCTGCCCACACTGTTCCCTGAGCTTCCCGTTCTGCCCTTTGGGGTCCTTCTATACTAGTGCCAACACGCGTCCCCTCTGCCCAAACTGGTCCTTCTCCAGATGCAAGGCTCGCCTTTCCACCTCTTTCAAGAGTTTACAAAAACTTATCTCTTTGACCACAGGGTCTGCCATGAACAATTTATTTAAAATTTCAACCCGGGGTGCCTGGGTGGCTCAGTCGGTTAAGCGTCTGCCTTCGGCTCAGGTCATGATCCCGGGGTCCTGGGATCGAGCACCACATCAGGCTCCCTGCTCAGTGGGGAGCCTGCTTCTCCCTCTCCCTCTGCCTGCCACTCTGCCTCCTTGTTTTCTCTCTCTCTGTCAAATAAATAAACAAAAATCTTTTTTAAAAATAAAGGACATGCATTTTTTTTTAAGATTTTATTCATTTATTTGACAGAGAGAGACAGTGAGAGCAGGATCACAAGCAGGGGGAGGAGGAGAGGGAGAAGCAGGCTTCCTGCAGAGGAAGGAGCCCGATGTGGGGCTCGATCCCAGGACCCTGAGATCATGACCTGAGCCGAAGGCAGACGCTTAACGACTGAGCCATCCAGGCTCCCCAAAGGACATGCATTTTAAAAAACAAAAAACAAAACAAAGTAAAACAAAACAAAACAAAACAAAACAAAACAAAACAAATAAAATAAAATAAAATAAAATAAAATAAAATAAAATAAAATTGCAGCCCAGTCCCTGGCAACCCAGCGTTCCAGATTTTCCTTACCCTGTTATGTTCTTTCTGAGCTCTTATGATTTTCTAGCACATCATAAAATTTACTTATCAGTTATGCTTATACTTCATTATAAAGACTAAAAGCTTCTTGAAGGTAGATGTTGTTGTCTGTTTTTTTTTTTTTTTTTTTTTACTAATTTTTTTTCCCACAAGTTTCTGGAGTAAAGGGGCGCCTGGGTGGCTCAGTCGGTTAAGTGGCTGCCTTCGGCTCAGGTCATGATCCCAGGGTCCTGGGATCAAGCCCCGCATCGGGCTCCCTGCTCAGCAGAGAGCCTGCTTCTCCCTTTCCCTCTGCCTGCCGCTCTGCCTACTTGTGCTATCTCTCTATCAAATAAATAAATTAAAAAAAAAAAAGTTTCTGGAGTAAAGACCAAATGAGTAGGTGTTCAGTAATACCTGTTGAATGAATGTGTATCCCAGGGCGATGACCCAGAGCACACAGAAGAGGTTCACATTGTTCCATAATAGAGACTATTCTGTTGTCCACATGATTTAAGAAGTATCAGCAGTTTTAGTGAGGGGAAAAATTAATGCCAGGATCCATGTGTACTTTACTACACTGTACGTAGGTACGTGTACAAATATACACACACATAAACACGCATAGTTTTCATTCAACTTAAAAAAAATCCCATCTTTAAAAGTATCCCTAAGGCTTAGATACGGTGACAGAAAACTTTGATCCTGCCGGATGGCTAAATAAATATTTTTGCTTTTAGAGTATTCATGACTCTTAAAGAATCCTACTTTAATTGGGATAAGTTCTGCTTGAAAATGATACATATTTCACTTGACAAAGCGAGGATCATTATATTTTCCATCAAATCCATTTGGGCTCAGAATGAATCCTTACGATATTTTGAAACCTTTCTAAATGGTGTCCACAGGCCAAAGCATTTTAAAACCTTTTATTTATTGAATAGCTCTGGGAGAAAACGTCTTTGCAGTCATTATGTAGTTTGTGACTTCTTTAGCAATGGGATCTTTCTTCTCACCCTCTAATACTTTAATTCTTGTTTTCTCATGATGTTATCTTTTTGAGGGTTTTAATTTTTTTTGTATATATCTTCTCTGTGCTGTTAATTATTTAACTCCTTGATGGAAGGATACAGATCACTCACCTGTGTAACCGTCCATTCTTAGAGCCAATAGATGGATGTGCCCTTATTAATTCATTAAAAACATCGAACTCACATCTTTCCATCTGACATCCAAATTTAGCACATTGTGGAACTAATATTTAGCTGAGGCTGGTCTACTGACAAACTGTGATCACTTAACGGTTGATTTCTAAAGTCATTCTCTGGAAAATCTCTTTGAAAGTGGACCTCAAAGAGGGGATATCGTCGCATGCCAGATGCCCTGGACAGTTTGCTCCACCCAAAAGCCAAGGAGACACACCAAAAGCTCAGGCCAAATAAACAAAGTCCTAATTATGGGTATACCTAAACTCGATAGGGTCCTTCACTAGAAGAGAAAAGGAGAGCATAGCAAATAATTTTATTAAGGCTGGCATGAAAGAATCCTGGAATCTTAAAAGCAGTGAAGTAGGTGACAATGTTTCCTTTCACTTTTGATCTTAAAAGGGGCTAGACTGTTGAAGAAAGTACTGGGTTCTTAGTGTTACCGTAAAATGTGGGTGGCAATCATTTATCACTGTAGGTTAGCGTGCATGTGTCTGTGTGTGCATCTGTGCCTGGCTGTGTGAGACTTTCTGTTTGTGTCTCTATCTTTCTGGGTAAGTCTGTGGGTTTCTGTGTGTCTGTATTTGTCTCTGTGTTTGCATATGTATCCGTGTGTGTTGTGTCTGTGGGTGTTTCTGTGTGCATTTATATGTGTCTGCATGTGTCTGTGTTTCTGTGGGTGCGTTTACTTGAGTGCAGACCATTGTAGTTTGTTAAGTTGCAGAGACTCCTGCATTTTTCCTTTCACAGTGGCTGCAGATTTTAACTAAGATCTAATTTTATTGTTGAAAGTGAAACTGTTCTACTAGTATCTGATGCTTGGTGTTAGCTATTCTCGTTCTTGGAATAATTTAAAATTCCACTAACAGTACAAACTTAAGCTGATTTTTTTTTTTTTTTTTTTTGAGGAACTCAAACATGCAGAATTGAGATCTGAAATCTGCTGGTTTGTACAGATTAGACCCTAAAATAGGAAGTTAGGGTTTTCGTTGCCTTAATGGAAGGGAAATGACTCATATCAATGCTAGTATGTAATAGACAGCCTAAATTTAGCTTTCCTTTTAGTGTAAAACCTAACATTGATAGAGCTACATGAAACGTTATTACCCTAAACTGCAATTTTCTTGTTCCTTTCTCCTGTCAGTCAATTATCACATCTTTCACTAAGTACTGTTAAGAGATGTTTCATATACAAAATAAAGTCTTGTAAAATCTGAGTTGAATTCATAGAGCATGCTGATGTAAGAAATGTTGCACATTCAACTAAGTAAGAACAAAGTGTCTCCAGTCCATTGAATTTGGACACAAAACATAAAGAACTTGGGGATAATATTATAAATGAACATACATCCTTTGACCCTTTTAGAAATGAACAGAGATGTATACAACAGAAGGTGTGTCGGAAGTACAATTAATTTTATACTCTGAATCTCTTTACTTATTGTTATGTGCTAGAAAATCATAAAGCACACTTAATACTTCATCAAAATATGTCTCAGTGTAAAAATTAAAGTAAGTATTCTTACTGGAAACTAAAGAAAGGACAAATGAAAGATTTCATGTTCGTGTATATAGAGAGAGCATTTTAAAATTCCTTACTCATCTGCACTAAATGTCCATTAATTATTCCTGACATTTATCTGGAGGTGCCTTCACAGAGTACACCTGAGAAACAAAGACTAAGAAAATAGTAGACTGTGTACATCAGGCAGTTTGATTGCTCTGTGAGGTAGTTTAATTAATCCAAACATAACCATATTCCCTGACTTGCAATGGTTCAACTTAGAATTTTTCAACTTTATGGTGGTGCAGAAGAGACACACATTGAGTAGAAACTGTACTTGGAATTTTGACTGTGAATGTGGATCTTGTCCCAGGCTAGTGACACGTGGTCGGATCCGCTCTCGAGATGCTGGGTGGTCAGCGGCATCCCCGCAGCCGGCCGATCCCTCCGTTCTGTTCTTCACTCACAGGGCTGTCCACAGTACGTGACCCGAGACACTCAACACCTGATTATCCAACAGGCTTCCTGCGAGAGGACTTGGCCCACCTGGAGGCTGACGGGAGTGTTGTGGGCACGTTTAAGGTGGGCTGGGCTAAGTAAGAGATGATGTTCGGTAGGTTAGGTATATAAAATGCATTTTTGACTTATGATATTTTCAACTTACAATCAGTTTATCAGGACATGACCCCATGGTAAGTTGAGGAACATCTGTATACCAGGAATTCTGCGGACAGTGTTTGACAGGCAAGTGGCTTTTAGGCACCTTTGTGATATTAGTTTTTTTACAAAATGCAATTGCCAGAAACTTACACCTGGGAGCAGAAAGTAAATTCACTTTAAGAAGCAAAATTATTACTTGGAAAATTGTCCGTGAGTGATAATTATTTGCCCTCTCCAGAGGTCTTAATTGGTTTAACTAAAAGCACCACTGGGTATACTTTCTTAAAAAGTCTGTAATTAATTGAAACTTCAAATCAGTTAATATAATCCCAGACCTGCAATGCTGAAAGGGGCTATGGACAGGATCTCCGTGCTGGGTGGGGAAAGGAAATCACTAAGACCATAACCTGCTCAGATCCACTCAGGTAATTTTGCAGAAGAGCTGAGATTCGCACTCATACCATCTCTCTCCCAAAATAACTCTTTTTCTCTTTATTATTCAAATTGCTTCATAGAGCTCCTCTGAGACTATATATAATATGGGGGGTGGGGTTGTAAAATAACAAGATTTCCAAAAGTTAAAGGAAGGGAAAAATGCTCCCTGCCTTTGGCTGAATTTCAGTGGGAAGAATCACCCCACCCCGGGGTTGCTGGCAATGGTATTAATCACAGGCATGCTCTGGGCCACCTCCCCAGAGAAGATACCCTTCTCCTCATGTTTTCTCACTGAGAGTGTGCAGAAAATTAACCTTCACATCAAAAACTATGGGCTTGCCAATGTTGAAGCATTTGGGGGGTGTTTTGGGAGGATTTTCAATGAAAAATCATAAAATTTTAGACTTCCAATTAGTAGACATGCCATTTCTCTGATTTTGAAAGAATCCTTAAGGAATCTGAATAGCAGTGGATTGCAACAAAACATTTCAGACTTTTGACATCATATTACTGAATTTGGCTGAAGTTTTTAGTCCGTAATGCAATATAAGGACAGGAATTGGGAGCCATTTATCTGATAGTTTATTAGTTTGCTACTGCTGGGTAACAAGTGACAACACAGAGATCTGCGTAAAAAACAAAACACATTTATTCTCTCCCAATGTCCGTGGGTCAGGAGTCCACTCACCGCTTAGCTGGGTTCTCTGCTCAGGCTTCCACAATATCGCTACCAAGGTCTCAGCCAGACTGTTTTCACCTCGATGCTCAACTAGGGAAGAATCCACTGCTGAGACTATCCAGTGTGGTGGTTAATTTCATGTATCAACCCGACTGGGTTAAGGGAGGCCCAGATAGTTGGTGTGTCCATAAAGGTGTTTGTGGAAAAGAAGAACATTGGAATCCATAGACTGAGTTCAGGAGATGGCCCTTCCCAATGTGCCCAGATCTCATTCAATCCATTGAGGGCCCAAATGGAACGAAAAGGCAGAGAAGAGCAAATTTGCACTCTCTCCCCTTGAGCTAGGACAAGACATCCATCTTCTCCTGCCCCCAGACATCAGAACTCCTGGTTCTCAGGCCTTTGGACTCTGGGACTTACATCACTGCCACCCCACCACCCTAGTCATCAGGCCTTGGGCCTCAGACTGGAATTACACTATTGGTTTACCCTGGTTTTTCCAAGTTGGACTGAATTATAACCCTGGCTTTTCTGGCTTTCTAGCTGCAGATGGCAGACTGTGGTACTTCTTGTCCTCCAAAACCCTATGAGCCAATTCCCATAATAAATCTTCCCTAATATTTCTATATATCCTATTGGTTCTCTTTCTCCAGAGAAACCTGACTAATCCATTCAAGTTGTTGGTAGAATTCATTTCTTTTGTGGCTGTATGACTGGGGGACCTCCAGCTTCTAATATGATGTCAGCCAGAGGTAACCCTCAAGTCCTAGAGATGACTGCCCATGTGCCCTGCCCTATGGTGCTCTTCATAGGAGCCCAAAACTTGGCAGCTCACTTCTCCAAGGCTAGTAGGACAGTCTCTCTCCAGTCTAAGACCAAGCCCTATATAGCATAGCAGTAATCATGGGAGTAATCATCCCATCCTCTTTGCCATACAAGTTAACCTCATTGAGACAGTGACATTCCATCATTTTGTTGTGCTGTATTGGCTAGAAACAAATCACAGGTCCCACCCATACTCAGTGGGAGGGTATCACTCAGGGCATCATCACTGGGGTCACTAACAGTTTGTTACTCAATGCTAAGAACATTGGGTTCTTGAGGGTTTTTGAGCCCCCACAACTCAGGTCTGCAATTGAATTTTGCCTTTAGATCATTTAGCATTGAAATCAAAGTGCCAAAATAAGTGTTTTATGTGTTCCATTCAGATTCTATGGTATTTACTTTCTGATTCATAATCAAGCTATTTCCTTATTGGATTATTATTATCTTGTTATAGTCAACCAGTTTGACAGTGCTCTCACTTGTATTTTTTTCCTTTGTGAAGAAAACTGTTCCAAAAGTAACAATAAATACAGGGTATTACCCCAAAGTGGTGGTAGCACACTGGGTTACTGATTTGTTTCTCCCTGTTATACATGGAGAGAATTTTACTTCTGTAGCAGATGCCTTTAGGGAAGGCTTCTCTTTTTTTTTTTTTAAGATTTTATTTATTTATTTGACAGAGAGAGAGACAGTGAGAGAGGGAACACGAGCAGGGGGAGTGGGAGAGGGAGAAGCAGGCTTACTGCTGAGCAGGGAGCCTGGTGTGGGGCTCGATCCCAGGACCTTGGGATCATGACCTGAGCCGAAGGCAGAGGCTTAAAGACTGAGTCACCCAGGTATCCCTAAGGAAGGCTTCTCAATCAGTGAAAACAAACTTCCCTTTGGTGATAGTTGTTCCAGTGACATGTGGCTGCAAGATTTACCCTTTGAGCAAAACTTCGTGATCCAACGCAGTAGATCCATATTATGTTCTTCAAAGTACTGGAAGTGCACCGTGGCTGAAGGGGGCTACAAGCCAGGGATGGGAAAGGTATCAGAATCAAAAGGTATTGTGAAATGCTGTTAACAAAAAAACAATAAGATTCCATTACACACCTATCAAAAAGGCCAAAATCCAGAACACTGACAACGTCGAATGCTGGCAAGGATGTGGAGCAATAGGAACTCTGATTCATTGCTGGTGGGAATGCAAAATGGTGCAGACACTTTGGAATTATTTGGCAGTTTCTTATGAGCAAAACATACTCCTCCCATATGAGCCAGCAGTCAACCCAAAGGAGTTGAAAACCTAAGTTGACACAAAAACCTGCACTTGGATATTTATAGCAACTTTATTCATAATTGCCAGACTTGGAAGCAACCAAGATGCCCTCCAATGGGTGGATGGATAAATAAACTGGTCCATCCAGACAATGGGTTATTATTCAGCGCTAAAAAGAAATGAGCTATCAAGACATGAAGAGATGTGGAGGGATCTTAAATGCTTATTACTAAATGGAAGAAGGCAATCTGAAAAGTCTCCATACTGTGATTCCAACTCTATGACATGCTGGAAAAGGCAGAACTATGGAGACAGTGGTTCCTGGGAGAAAGGGGAGATGAGGAAGGATGAATAGATAGAGTACAGAGGATTTTTAGAGCAGTGAAAATACTGTGTCCTACCGTAATGGTGGATACACATCATTCTGCATTTACCCAAGGCCATAGGGGGCCCACCACCAAGAGTGACCTCAAATGTGAACTGTGGACTTTAGGTGACAATGATGTCTCAGTGTGGGTCCATCAGTTATAACAAATGTACCTCTCTGTATCACTCTGGTGGGGGATGCCAGTAAAGGGGGAAGCTGGGAAACCCGTGTACCTTCTTCTCACTTTTATTTTAAACCTATAACTGTTCTAAAAAACTAAAGTCTTTTAATAAAAGCAAAAAAGCTAAGCAGATGTCTTTCTGTCGGGGCTCCTCAATGACTTCAAAATGCTGGTGTGCTTTATGAAATCTTCAAAGAAGTGGATATAGCTGTCCATTTTGATGAAAATTTTTTGAACAAAACAATTATGTGACACACTTATTAATACTCATGGGATAATCTTCTGTATAGCCTTTGCCTATAAAATGTTGGTTTAGAAAATTTAGAACTCCCTCAGGAAAATCCTTCAGAGAGCTGGCTGGAAAGATCTCTACCCAAATGTCTGTCACTTTTTGTGGTGCTGGTTATGTATATTATTTATCATAAATTCTAAATTAGAAAGTGATTGTAAATATTAACAGGGCACCCAAGTCTGTTGAGCCTTAGGATTTGTAACAAGTATTGATGTGTCGGACTTCACAGTGCATCAGCAGTGACTGGATGGTCTAAGATGTTGTCAGCCCCCTTCTCTGTTTTGTTGAGTCTGAACCAGGAAGCTGACGTCCCTTCCCCTAAAATTAATGGCTTCTTATTTGCATAATGGCCTCCTTGTGTTCACTTTACACAGGCAGTTAATTACGTCAGAATACCTCAAATACAGGGTTTATCTATTGGGTTAATAATACGCTGACGGGAACCATGAATTTCCCCTCTGCTGTCCCTTGCTAATGACCATGGTTTGTATGCTGTGGAACTGAGCATGCGGAGTATTTATGTGCAGATTTTAGAAGACAAAGTACCATGGCATATCATAACATAAAATCTTAAAAGTCGATTCTTTGATTTGACTTGGAGCAGGATAATCTGCATTAGGAAAAATCCCCAGCTTGTCAATAAACTCCAAATAACAATGGGCTTGGGATAAATAAGGTAGAAGTTTATCCCTCTTTCCCTTATGTAGGTCTGGAAGTGGAGAGTCCAGAGCTGTGTTGACAAGCTTGCCCCACCAAATCGCAGAAGCTTGCAGCCTTCTGTTCCGCCTTCCCCAGGGTATGGGCTGAACCATCACTGCTCAAGGTGGTAGTCTCTGCCTTCTAGGCAGCCGGAGGGGAGCAGAAAACAGAGAACAAAGTGTTCACTATGATTGTCTCTTACTTTAAGAAAGCCTAGCTCCAAGGTGCTTCCAGTACTCTGTTGCTGTTTAACAAAGTACCACAATTTAACAGTCAAAGCAACACCCACTTATCAGCTCCTGGTGATGGGAGTCTGACCTGGTGTGGCTGGGTCTTCTGCTCAGGGTCTCACAAAGCTAAAATCAAGATGTCAGGCAGGCTGTGTTCTCACTTAGAGCTCAAGGTCCTGTTCTAAGCTCATTCAGGTTGTTGGTACAATTCAGTTTTTTGCAACTGTGAGACCGAGGTCCCCCTTTCCTTGCTGGCTGTCCCCTGGTGTTTCCTCTCGTCAGCTAGATGGCCCCCCACATTCCTGCCAGGTATCTCTCTCCATCTTCAAAACCAGCCATGAAAAATTTCCCATTCAGTTTTTGTCCTGCTTCAAATCTTTACTGGGAGGACTCTAGTTCCTTTAAGGGTTGGCTTGACTAGGTCGGGTTCCCCCAGGATAATGTCCCTCTCTTAAAACCAAATATGCCATATAAATAACCTAACCATGGGGGTGATACCCCATCGTTTTTACAACCTTGGGGGTCATGTGGAGCTCGTATGCCAACCCAGGGCGGTCTTGGGGACACCTTAGAATTCTGCCTACCATTAGTACTCTTTATCCTGGGTGGTTTAGAAGCTGAGACCCAGATTTTTTGAAGAATCTGCAGCCTCTGCCAGAGAGATTATTCCTGTGCCTGGTTTCATTCATCATTAGTGCTTAAGAGAAATGGCAGAGATCTCTGCTATACTCAGTGAAAATTTTCATAAAAAAAAAAAAAAGAAGAAGAGGAAGAGGCCAAGAAACATGGTCTTCCACTAATCACAGAGTTGTCTTTCCCAGCACCAGTGAGGCTTAGGCCACCACTTGACTCGACCACCATCCTGCAGGAGTCTCCTCCTCTAAAAGACTCTGATCCTTGGTCACCGGTCCATTCTCTTCCAGTGTACTTTAATGTAAAGCCACATTCTTATATGCCATACCGACTGCACCTCAGTGAGGAAACGTAAGGATTTCACACACACTAGACAAGGACGTCCTGTGATCCTTTCTGAGAGAATAGTCACAATTCCACAGAAGATTGTATTCCCCAAAGATGGCCACACTCTCTTCTATTCCATGTCTTCCTTGTATTGTGTGACTTCAGCAGCTCCCCTCCTGATGAAAGGTGGAGGCTATTTCTGTCCCTGCCTCTGGATGGACCTTAGTAACAGGTGATACACTAGCTTCCAGGGTGGAAGAGGCCACACCACTCTGCTGAGGTCTCTGGGCACCCTCACCTTTGGAGGTGAGGCTGCGTGAGGCTGCCACGTGGTCAGGGGGCCCAAGCTAACACCTGTGAAGGACCAGGCGGAGAGGTTCTGAGGCTCACAAAGGCAGAGTGATGTCCAGAGCTCCCTGCGGGCCAGCCTAGCCACGCTCTGATGGCAGACACGTGGGATCACATGCCAGACAAGCCCTTCCCAACCTTCGGAGACCAGGAGGCACTGACTGGAACATTCCTCTGGTCAGAACTGACTTAGTGACTTCTCTAGATGTGATATGGATACCAAGCATGCATACTGCAAGCATTCTCAAAAAAAAAAAAGAAAATACAGGATGTGTTTGCTGTTTTAGTCAAAGACATGCTGGCGATGTGACCTGAGGAAGACACATTCATATTTAACAATATCAACTCTAACTGTGTGGTGAGAAGGTTATTGCTACAATGTCAGGTAAATATAAATAAATTTTTGTGTATTTGAGAAATATTTAAGTGATTTTAAAGTGTGATGTAAGTATAAACAATTGTGAAAACCAGGGTAAGGATCATATAAAACTTCAATAACCATAAATAAAATAAATAAACTTTAATAAATCTCTGTTTTGGGGCATTTTTGAGACATACTTATATACATTTATTGTTTTTTCCAGTTTATCATTTCTCCAGGGTTTTGGGGTCATAAATAAGTAACTCACATTTGTTTGCAGAGGAAAGCACTCAGCCTCTTACCCCTTGATGAATTTCTCTTTCAGGATATTTTTTAATGAGGTGGAATTTTTGCTATTAGTATCTTCTGAGTGGTAGTCAGAGAACACAGAGTTTTCCTGAATATTGATACTTTACACTAACGTGAGTGTGAACATGAATGAGGCAGATCTCCCTTGTGTACGTGGATGGCTTTCTCGGGAAGGTTTGATGAGCTTGGGATTCCATTCTTGGCAATGTTCGCACAGCAGATAGGCTTTCATCTAAAATGACATATTAAAAAGATGAAAGATACTGTTCTTAAAGTCTAGTTTTAGCAGCCTTTGAATTGACCTTACACATATGACTCATGACAAAATGTTACCCCTTTTTAAATTCTGCATGTGCTCATATCATTCACTTTAAACACAGACAGGCTCTAAGACCCCAGCCCTCTCTGCCAGGAAATGGAATGTCAGCTGGATTCCACATGTATTTCTTTTACAAAGTCCCCTACTAAATGCAAACATCTACTTCCTCTTTGATCCATAGGCTTTAAAGTTATGGGGAATCAAGCTCAGCAGCAACATTAAAGGCACAGGAAGAGAGAAAGGGGGAGGAGTTGGGGAGGGAGAGGGGAAACTGAGGCTGGCAATTGCTGCAGGAGCCAGAGGGACCACACTGGGACAGCACCCTGGAGGCTAACAGGATGCCATCATCCTTTGCTTCTGTCACTACCAGAAGAGATGACAATACTCTTCACAGAATGTATTCCAGTCTTTGCAAATATACTTCTCAATGATTTTTATTCCTATTTCAACATAGGGGAAAATCATTCTTTTAGACTAATTGAGTAACTAGGAAAATAAAGATTGATTAAATAAAATTTCTGAAATTGAATGTGTTTAGACTTATTTTGTTATTTTCAATATTTGAAAATAGGAAGACAGTAACGTTTTTCAGTAAAATCCTCTATAGTGTTATTATTATATGTAAATGAAGTGTATTATATATATGTAAATTATATAACATATAAAAATACATACATATATTGTTGTAATCTCTTTTAATTGTTAATAAATATAAATGATGCTTTTAAGGAATTGGAAGATGGTTTCTTTTACAGAGTTAAGTGCTTTCTTTGTATTTCTGTGGTTTAAATTATCTGCAAAAACTTATTTGGGTAACCAGGGTAAAGAGGATTAACACTGGTTGAAACTTCTCTCTAGGGACATCGAATATATTGTCTCAATTACTTTTAACAATGAACAAATTTAAATATGAGGTTCAAAGAGGTTAAGTAATCTGCCCAGTGTCGCGAGGGCGCGGTGGTGGTGTAGCTGAATGGTGACTGCAGACTCGAGTGACCCCCGCCTGGCTCCTTCCTGAGCCTTCCCACTAGAGTTAGCACATCAGCTCGGTCAGTAAGAGCTGGTTTCCAGCATGGGAGTGTGCTCATGTTCAAGACCTGCCTGCTTTGGGTTCTAACTACCCCTTGCCCTCTGCCCCCTGCTCCCAGCACCATCAAGTACAAACACATCCTCTCTCAGACAGAGTGCGTGCGGATTATGCCATCCTGTGAACTACCAAATCTGTGACACTTTAAAGAGAATATTAACAGCAACAAAATCAGGAAGTCCTCAGTTTCATAAATACCTAATGACCATGCTGCATTTTACTTTGATATTTGGAATCTGACTCTCTTGTATGGATTTTATGGTACATGGGATTTATGGTAAATTAGTTTTCTTTCTCTCTCTCTTCCTCTGCCCCTCCCTACCTCCTTCCCTCCCTCACTTCCTTCCTTCTCCTTTGACAAAAGCAATATATCCCTTCATGTGATCAGTGATTCCATACTATTTATTTCAGGCGTTTCACTTCAACATTTTTCCCTGGAGCCTTCTGATTCCCTACCTTAATAGATGCGATTGCTTTCATTTTCAGGTTAGACCCAGAATTTCTTAAATCCGATTTACTCTTCATTTTTGGGTGTTTGGGCTGGTTGGTTTTGCAGCTGATTCTCTCCAGGTTGATGGGTGGGGTGGGTGTACCAGAAGCCACCTGCTGGCGGCATGCAGGCAAACCTGGTTTGTTGGACTAGGGTTTCATGGTGTTTTCCTAATCTTATCTACTTAGGTGGGTCCTGTCCTCCTTCAGTTTCCTCCCCATTGGATTCTTAGCATCTTGCATCTGACCAGGTTCATTTTTTAGTGTTGTTGCTGTGGGCATTTCCATTTATAATCCCAGGAGAAAGACATTATTTCTCGCCATCTGAACCGACTGACATTATTATGAAGGGCTCTAGGTTCAAAGTGATCTACCTGCACAACTGACTCCTGGAGCTCCCTCACCATGCTCACGAGCATCCGGAAACTGGTGCCAGCCTGTTTTCCTCCCATGTGGTGCACGTTTCACCTTCGGCCTCTGTGGGCTTCTCAGATACACTCTTCTCTCTCCATGTGCTCTCACCTCAAGAAGCTGTGTCAACCCGCCCAGCTACTTCATTGTTTGATCTGCTCGATTTAATCTGAAGATCCATGCCATTCTTTAGTGCTAGCAAATTCTACTCTATTTCATTAGATTTTCCCCTCCATCCCTGGGGTCTTCTTCTTGGAGCTGGATTCATATGGACTCATGGACTGACCTGCTGTTCTCATCTCATGTATTTCTTATTTCTTTTCTTTATCTCTTTGTCCAAAATCTGGGAGATTTCTTTATTTCTTCAACCCCTTCAATAGAATTCTATTTTTCTATTTCTGCAATACATTCTATTAGAAATTCCAAAAATCTGAATAGAAATGGTTTCCAGATCAACGTGTAAGCAGCTTAGAAGTTGTCATTGTGTTACCCACACAACAACAACAAAAAAAAGCTAAACAACCAGAGAATCAACAACTCTTCCTAGAACGGTCAGAGAGCTGAGGTTACAGGTCAAACTGCAGACCTGACAGATGAAGAAACAGACAGGTAGATACAGAAAATCACAATTTATGGGGCAGAAATCCACAAGCAGAAACTTCCTCAGAAACCAGAATCAACTACTGTTTTTATTTTTATTTTTTTTTTAAAGATTTTATTTATTTATTTGAGAGAGAGAGACTGAGAGAGAGAGAGCATGAAAGGGGGAGGGTTGGAGGGAGAAGCAGACTCCCTGCCGAGCAGGGAGCCCAATGCGGGACTCGATCCAGGGACTCCAGGATCATGACCTGAGCCGAAGGCAGTCACTTAACCAACTGAGCCACCCAGGCGCCCCATCAACTACTGTTTTTAAATAAAAATAAATCCAAGGGGGTTTGTTTTTCCTTTTGGAATCTTTAAATCCCATTTAACTATAGCATGTTCTTCCTTCAGTCTCATTATCTTCTTGAATCTTTCTTAGGATATTAATTATGTTATATATATATATATATATATATATATATATATATATAATATTTTCCACTATCTCTAACAATATCCATTCATCCTGGAAATTTTGAGAGGGTGGGCCGTACTGATGTTCTTCTGTCATCTGATGAGCCTTGGCTGTCCACTCATGTTTATTGATGAAGGACCAGGTCAACCACAGAGCAGAGTGTCTTCCACAACCATGGCAGTCTGTTTCTACAGCGGTCCTCCCCTTGAGTAGGTAGGTGGGCTATAAACTCTGCTCCCCCAGGGAAGCTCGGGTGATTGGAGAGTCTCAGCAGAGGGCACCCAGGTGAGGAGCAGGAGGGAAGTCTGGGCCCTCTCATCCACCCTACACAGAGTAAGAAAGGCTTGACTCTGGGCTTCAATACCAGGTGACAGCCCTCAACTCTCCCGTGTTTCATTGACATGCAGCACGTTTAACCTGGAGAAAAGTGCCACTCCCAAAGGGCTGTGCGTGTGTGTGTGTGTGTGTGTGTGTGTGTGTGTGACACAACGCCTCTTTTGACAGTTTTACATTTAACCATGGTGATCTCTGTCCCTCTCATTTCTCATGTTTTTTTTTTTTTTTTAAGATTTTATTTATTTATTTGAGACAGAGAGAATGAGAGACAGAGAGCACATGAGAGGGGGGAGGGTCAGAGGGAGAAGCAGACTCCCCGCCGAGCAGGGAGCCCGACGTGGGACTCAATCCCGAGACTCCAGGATCATGACCTGAGCCGAAGGCAGTCGCTTAACCAACTGAGCCACCCAGGCGCCCTCTCATGTTTTTATGCAACAGAAGTGTCACTTCAGGGACACTTCAGAAGGGAGGTGTTTGTCCCTCCCCTAGTGTGATTTCCTATCCATGTTCCAGGCTGGGGTGAGTTTTGATTTATTTGTAAATGATTCTGAATGTTTTCCATGTTCTAGATAGTTATCAACATTTCTGATTGGCTGCTGGTGGTCCCTCCTTCCTCTCCGGATTTATTTGGATAGTCTTCTTTGTACTTCTTTACTGTGACTTAAGTGAGATTTCAGGAAGGAAAGGAAGTCCTCACGTGTGCTCTCTCTGCTACCTTGAACTTAAAGACAGGCACAACCTCCCCACAAGTGTCTGTATTAAACATCTCCTGCCACCCTTAATGAGAGACAATGTCCCATTGAGTACCTGCTCCATCACCCATTACCTACTGTCTGATTTTGTATATGTATCATCTTCTCAGTGTTTACACTTGAAAACATGATACAATGAATATTATCTGTACATGCAGCTTTTGCCTTCAGTTAAATTATTTTCTTTGGATCAATTCCCAGAAATAAGATTACTAAGTCAAAGGAGAAATTTATTTTTATGACTCAGATGCTTTTTCAAAGAAGTTACGCCAACTTACGATGACACCAACAGTAAATGAGAATAATACGTGCAGTGCACTATTCACCTCTGGTCACTACTATGATGTTAAATATTTACTTTCCTGTGACTTTTAATTTTTTTATTTCTTAATTAATTCATTAAGTCTCTAATTATTACTCTTGCCTCATTTATTAGCAAAACAAATGGTTTAGACGAAGTAATCTTTTTGATTTTTTTTAAAAATGAAAGCACAGACTTTATTCAGATTCTTCTGATTTTAATGTACCAACTTTTATCAAATAAGTTAAATGAAATTAATTCCCACATTTTACTCAATAATTTTGCCTTTCTCTACTTCTCAGACCAATCCCATAAGTCATTCAGAGTGATTTACTATCTACCTTCAGTGCTCCATCTCTGCTAGAAATATATTACCTTTGACCTAAGTAACAAGTTTTTCTCTTTGCCTGCATAAATACAATGCAACAGACACAAAGACAAACAAATTGGTTTTAATAGTTAAAAATTCCCTTAAAACTAAGTATTATGGTGCCTACCAACTATTATCTGAGACCAACAAGTAAATGATTAAACAAGGCTCTTCTTCTGGCGTTATGTGCAAATGTTATATGCAATTTTCAAGACAAATTTGTAAGGCAGATATTATTGCCTCAGCTAGATTTTTCTTAACAGCAGACTGGAAGCAGCAAACTAGAAAATCCATTTGAGATTAAAGTAATTGTGGTAGGAGGACCCTTGGAATGAAAAGTGGGGATGGTTTTTTGCTAGTCAAAGGGGGGCCAAACAGAGAAAAAATTGAGATCATGTTGTACAGATAAAAAAACAAAACAAAACAAGAAAAACTGGCGCTTAAATAATGATCAATTGGATCATCAAAGAAGTTTAAAATTTGTCCAAGCCCCACTTAGAGAAAAGCCTATCTAACATATTTTAGAAAATTATAAAGTGGTGAATGGGGAAAATATTTGTTTGACATAGTTATATGTCAAGGAAAAACTCTTCATAAGAAGTAAATTGTGTTTGGGGCACCTGGGTGGCTCAGTCGGTTAAATGTCTGCCTTTGACCCAGGTCATGATCTCAGGGTGCTGGGATTGAGTCCCCGTGCGCGGATGGGGGAAGAGTCTGCTTCTCCCTCTCCCTCTGCTGCTCCCCCTGCTTGTGCTTTCTCACTCTTTCTCTGTCAAATAAGTAAATAAAATCTTAAAAAAATAAGAAGTAAACTGTGTTTAAAATTTTCAAATTATGAAGTTAAAATTTTGAGGGGCGCCTGGGTGGCTCAGTCATTAAGCATCTTGCCTTCGGCTCAGGTCATGATCCCGGGGTCCTGGGATCAAGCCCCGCATCGGGCTCCCTGCTCGGCGCGAAGCCTGCTTCTCCCTCTCCCACTCCCCCTGCTTGTGTTCCCTCTCTCGCTGTCTCTCTCTGTCAAATAAATAAATAAAATCTTAAAAAAAAATAAAATAAAATGAAGTTAAAATTTTGAAAAGTCCGTGCTTCTTTGCCAAAAGACAAGCACATGGAGGCTCAGTGTTGCCTGGAATCCCATCCCCAAGTGTCTGTTGATACATTTGGAGGGAGCTGACCCACATATACAGCACAAACATATGGAATGATTAGAAAGTAAAATAGCATATCATGAACTACAAATACTGAATATAAGCAATCAGAAAATAAGGTACTAACTATATAGTATTGAAAATATAAATAAAAAGAATCTAGAGAGCTGTTATGGACTGAAAGTCTGTGTCCCCCAGAACTCATATGTTGACATCCTAAGCTCCAGGGTGACTGTGTTAGGAGATGGGGTCTTCAAAAGATGATGAGGTCATGAGGGTGGAGCCCCATGAGGGATCAGTGTCCTTATAAGAA
Source organism: Mirounga angustirostris (assembly GCF_029215605.1). Classification (NCBI taxonomy): domain Eukaryota; kingdom Metazoa; phylum Chordata; class Mammalia; order Carnivora; family Phocidae; genus Mirounga; species Mirounga angustirostris. Next base: position 135,695,481 of record NW_026991713.1, read on the forward strand.
GAGAGCCCAGACAGCTTGCTTCCTTCTCTGCTCTAGGCCACGTGAGAACACAAGAAGACAGTGTCTATGAACCAGGACACAGGTCTGCACCAGACAGCAAATCTGCAGACCCCTCAATCTTGGACTTCCAGCCTCCAGAACTGTGAGAAATTAATTCCTATTGTTAAAGCTGCCTAGTCTGTGGTGTTCTGTTTTGGCAGCCCAAACTGACAAAGACATGAGCTGAGAGCTAAATATTGACTCAAAGCAACAGGAAGAAATTTACAGAGGATGGGAGTTAGTATCTTAAGATCCCTGCCTTGATTAGCATGTTACTGCATTTCATTTTCCTAACCTAGATTTTAATTCAATTAACTAGAAAATACTAACCATATGATTTCAGCTTCGAGTGAGGAATGAGCTATGAAGGTGATTCAGGATGAACCCTGTCCCATAAAAGTACACATTTTGTTGGTTAACATCTTTAAAATGTCTGCTTTGCTACAGACATGCTGATCAGTGCATTTCCAAGCACATCAGCACTAATATAAAGATCCCATCCATTTTGTATGAATATGGAAACTATGCAAGTGAAAATTATGAATTTAAAAATCTTGTCATTGTGTCATGTTGAAACAGAATATTTACACATTGATGAAGCCAGGAACAAGAACAAAATTAGATCTTATTCCAATGTATTCACCCATAACCTAAATCTGATAGAAGTTAGGAAAAACTCTGTGCTGAAACCCCAGCTCCGCGAAGACTCCCATAAAATCAAAGGAGATGACTCACAAGTCTGGGGCTACTGATGAGCCCGAGTCAGACTGCATCACTAGGGCTCAGGAGGGGCTGCTACGTGTGAATGAGAACCAGCAGGCATCCACTACAGTTCCGACAGCTGCCGGCACCTTCCTCGCCACGCCGGCTGTCCTCTCACGAGAAACAATAACAGACATGCTTCCCATCAGACTTATTTTCTAGAAAAAGAGGGAAAAAGGAAGGGAAAGAGCTCTTGATTCTGCTTGAATAGAAACACACCTGTATCCTGTCCTAGTGGTGTCGGAGGCCAGCAAGTAATTGGCTAAACAAAGCCTACTTCTGGGCCTGGTGCACAAACAGCTCACATGATTTCCAAGATAATCTTATAGGGCAGGTACTGTTATTGTCCTGTTTTTCAGATGAGCAGAACGAGAGCCAGAGAGTTTAAGCAATTTGTTCAAGGTTACACACCTGATAAATGAGAGAGGGGATATAAGCCAGGTCCGCAGTTTCAAAGCCAGTGTTCTTCACTGTGAAGCCGTATTGCTTCCCTAATGTGTTAGGAAATGTCTATGTTAGCCAGTCAAGTTACCTCTTGTTAACAGTTCAATAATTGATGAAAATTAAGTTCTCCGAGGACAAAAGAGATTTTATGGCAGAAGAAACTTTTCTATCCTTAGCATGTTTTTCTAGCAGTGCTAACAAAAGCTTGCTTAGTCTAATACTTCTTGGGGATATATGCTAACAGGATGGTGTTCTCTCTTTCACCAAACACAGAGATTGTACATTTAAAACTAACATAAAAAAATAATAAAAAAATAAAATAAAACTAACATAAAAATCTGCAATTATTCTTCTGCACTGGCGTTTCCTCTGGCCCCAGACAGAGCAGGAAAACCCTGCTGGAACATGGGACGTTGAAAGGAAGTAAGACAGTGTCCCTGGGTGCCAGAACCCTCTGCTGTCTAGCTTACAGCTGTTCCTTAGCAAAGCAGTTCTCAACGCTGAGGACGTACTCACTGGCGAAAACAGTGGCTCACGCAGTTCCCAACTGTGCCCCAGATGAGTGAAATTGTCATCACATCGAAGCTACAAATTGAAATCTCATAAAACAATCAACATGGATGTGTCAGCCACACGAGGGGATCATGTCCATGTGCACGTATTTCAAAATCCTCACCATTTTCCCCCAACCTGAAAAGCAAAGTTTCAAGGTATCATTCAGTGCTTCCTTTCGAAGTTTGTGAACATAAATGTGCATTTTATTGTTTTCTTACCAGAAAAGTCTTGAATTACCCCCTTATCTGAAAATGATCCAGATGAAAAGGTCCTGAAAGGAAATTTTCACAGTACACCAATGTTATTCGTTTAACAATTAAATGAATAAAGATGTTTATTTAGCTCTTGCTGAGTCAGTCCTTTAGGGAAGAATATATGCGTAAGTATTACCAAAGTCTCCACCGTCCTTGTCAATCTACCTAAAGTCAGCCCTCATCTTCTGGGTCTAACTCCACTTCTACTTCTGCATGAAGCTTTCACTGTGACAGCAGATCCATAACGGTCTGTCTTTTCTCGGAGACCCAAATACGCTTCTTGGCCCTATATAATGTTTCGGATACCATTCCTATGTTTTCTAATCAACTTTAAGCTTCATTTTAAAAATAGCATTGCAGGGCGCCTGGGTAGCTCAGTTGGTTAAGCGACTGCCTTCGGCTCAGGTCGTGATCCTGGAGTCCCAGGATCGAGTCCCGCATCGGGCTCCCTGCTCAGCAGGAGGTCTGCTTCTCCCTCTGACCCTCTTCCCTCTCGTGCTCTCTGTCTCTCATTCTCTCTCTCTCAAATAAATAAATAAAATCTTAAAAAATAAATAAATAAATAAAAAATAAAAATAGCATTGCACTGCTGTTGTACCTATTCCAGCAAGAATGGTGCGTAATAATTGTGTATTCACTGATAAAATTTATGAACGTTTTTTTTAGTTGAAAGTACTAATTAATTGGTTGGATAGTATAATGTCTCTAATTCATATTCTGGGAAGTGTAGGTTGTATTTCTCTCTAGGTTTATACTAAGATAGAGGGGAGACAAGATGTGAAATATGGGCTTAGTTGCACCTCTATATGAATATTTAAGAAATTGGATGGTCTGATCCAGAAAATCCATGTTTTACCTTTACTCTAACACTGGTTTCCTCATTATATTCTTTTTCTGGACTCCACTGGGAGGGTAAGGAGAAAGGAAGACATCTCCAAATACATATAAACACGTTAAATATAGGATAAGAAGGGGTCTCATCTTCTTACAACAGTTTGTAGTTGTTCACTCTTCTGACACTGCCCCATTTCCAATATCACGTGAAAATCCATCTGGCAGCCAGAAGAGAACCAGGACTGTCTTTTGTGTAGCACGTACAATAGACTGGTCTCAATTTGGAGCATGTGTAATATTCGCTATCCCCTCAGTGCTAATATTTGTTAAGCTTTATTTGCCTTCTTTGGGTAAATATTTTGGAGAATATTAACTTATGTCTTATTCTCCTGACTAAAAAGTAAGGTATTTCAGAACGCCTTGCAAAGTCAGGTAATTGATTCCACAGGGAATTTTGTGGCTAGAATTGCAATTTCCTCTAAAGGAAACACCCATGTTTGGAATCTTTAGTAGCTGTCTCTATGTTATTAACAGCCCTACTTATATTTGACAGACAAGTAATAATGTGGCCATCTATCTCCAAGACAGCAGAGCTGAATATATTTCTAACTTTATAAATGAACTTTAAAAGCCCTACAGACAAATGTCATTAAAGTAAAGAATGGAAATTTGGTAAATGGAGTCTTTGGAATTTATTGATGAATGAACCTTTACTTTTCTACAACTGCTAATAAGGATCTGGAAGGTTAAATAAATAAAATAAACATTTCCTGCGTATTAGATATAGTACTTTGTGAGCAAGGTGGTGTAGAATGCTCATAGGATGGCTGTACTTACACATTCTTAAGGCAGGGCAAAAGGATTCCATAATATCCGGTGGAAAGAGTGCCATGGGGGAGTCCTGTTCTTCCACAAATGAAAACCAAGAAGGATACTCCATGTTCCATCCTAGATCCTTTTCGCTACATAAGGATATACAAGATCAAGAGAATCATGTATTTTGGAAACTCATCTTCACAAAATCACGTTCAATATTGTACCTCTGGTATTTTAGTGAGTTAGGATAAAGTGGTTGATTGGTATAACAGTTCATTTTTTTTTTTAAGATTTTATTTATTTGAGAGAGAGAGAATGAGATAGAGAGAGCATGAGAGGGAGGAGGGTCAGAGGGAGAAGCAGACCCCCCGCCAAGCAGGGAGCCCGATGCGGGACTTGATCCCGGGACTCCAGGATCACGACCTGAGCCGAAGGCAGTCGCTTAACCGACTGAGCCACCCAGGCGCCCCCAGTTCATTCTTGATATGGTGAAGTTACCTTATACTTTTTTTTTTTTCTTAGAAGGAATTTTCTTTCTCCTAAGAAACAGTGTTGGCTATACGTTTACCATAAGTCAAGGGCTTCAAGATGTTCTTGAATGTCGGCACATGGGGACAGTCCCAAGTTTTGGTGTCAACTCGTCTCCAAGGATGGCCCCACACTTAAGAAAACCTTGAATTTCGGTAAAAACAGAGGGTCCTACTAAAGATGTTGGTGAGCTGAGTGGAATCTTAAAAACTTGTTTTGTGGCACCTGTTAGTCACCTGCTGAGATTTACCAAATTTCCTGGTGTGTGGGTTGAGGAGGAAAGACACTGACAGAAATTAACTTTCATTTCAAAGAATTTTCTGATGTTGAAGCCAACTTAGAAAAGACTACGTTAGGGGGGCGGAGCAAGATGGCGGAGGAGTAGGAGACCTGGATTTCGTCTCCTCTCAGGAATTCAGCTGGATAGGGATCAAACCATTCTGAACACCTACAAACTCAACAGGAGATCGAAGAAAAGAAGAGCAACAACTGTCTCAGCAGAAAAGCGACCACTTTCTGGAAGGTAGGACGTGCGGAGAAGTGAATCCGAGGCGATATTCGGGAGGATAGATGGCGGGGGAGGGGCCTCCGTCGGCCGCTTCTGGCAAGTGATAGAGCCGCGGAGCACAAAATCGGAACTTTTAAAAGTCAGCTCCGCCGAGGGACGTCACTCTGGTGGCTCAGCGGGGGGTGGAACCCTCCGGGACAGTGTGGTCTCAGGACCCTCGGGGTCACAGAAAGACCGGGGGTGCCTGAGTGTGGCAGAGCTCCCAGGACATGAACCAGGGAAGCCGGCTGCAGAGGCGGAGCCCAGGCGCGGGCTCTCAGCTGGGGTTGCCATTAACCGCGATCCGCGGCCCAGTCAGGCCCCTGCTCCTCCAGCAGGGACCCAACAAGCGGCCGATCCGGGGAGACTCACCTTCCTCCCCCGGGAGGAGCCGCGCGGGAGTGCACCGCAGGGATCTGCTGGGTTTGGAGACTCCGCCCGGGGCCGGGTGCCGGAGATAGAAACGCGTGGTCACAGGCCGGTTGAGCACGGAGTGCAGCTGCAGACCGGGGAGACGGGAGTGACTGACGGCTTTTCTCTGGGGGCTCACTGAGGAGCGGGCCCGAGTTCTCGGCTCCTCCGGGGCGGAGATTGGGAGGCCGCCATTTTCACTCTCCGCCTCCAAAGCTGTACGGAAAGCTCGCAGGGAACAAAAGCCCCGGAGAGCAAACCCGAGCAGATTACTTAGCCGGGAGGGGGCAAGGGCGGGGCAATTCCGCCTCCGGCAGAGACATTTGGAAACCACGGCAACAGGCCCCTCCCCAGAAGATCAGCGAGAACAGCCAGCCAAGACCAAGTTTACCGATCAATGAGAACGGCAGAACTCCAGCGCTAAGGGACTACTGCACATAGAATTCACGGCTTTTTTACCATGATTCCTTAGTCTTTTAAAGTTAATTTTTTTTTAACTGTCTTTTTGTCTTTTTATTTCTTTTTGAATTTTTCTTTTTCCCTTTTTCAAACAACATCTTATCAATCCCTTTTTTTAAAAAAAACATTTTTATTTTTCATTTTTAGAGTCATATTCTATCCCTTCATAGTAGTTACCCATATTTTTGGCTTATATATATAAGTTGTTCTCTCTTTAAAATTTTGAGATAGTTTCTTCTAACAGATTAAAATATACCCTAAATCTCTAGTATATGGTGTTCTCTATTCCCCTGCCTGATCACATCCTCTCCCTTTTTTTTTCTTTTTCTTTTTTCTTTTTTTAAATCCTCTTTCTTTTTTCAAACAACTTCTTATCAATTCCTTTTATAAAATTTTTTATAATTTCCAATTTTTACAGTCATTTTCCATCCCTTCATCATATCAACCCTTATTTTTGTACATATATAAGTTTTTCTTTCTTTAAAATTTTGGGAGACACTTTCTTCTAAAAGACCAAAACACACCCCAAATCTAGTGTGTGGCACTGATCTATATACCATATAGATCATATTTGATCACATTCTGGTTTTTCTTTTGTTGTTGTTCTTTTGTTTTGTTTGTTGTTGTTTTTATCTTTATCTTTTTCTTTTTTTTTCTTTTTTTTTTTTCTCTCTTTCCCCTTCTTATCCCACTGCTTCAGGTCTTTTCTGATTTGTTTAGAGTATATTTTCTGGGGACGTGGTTACTCTGCTAGCATTTTGTTCTCTCATTAATCTATTCTCCTCTGCACAAAATGACGAGACGGAAAAAATCACCTCAACAAAAAGAACAAGAGGCAGTACCGACTGCCAGGGACCTACTCAATACGGACATTAGTACGATGTCAGATCTAGAGTTCAGAATCATCACTTTAAAGATACTAGCTGGGCTTGAAAAAAATATGGAAGTTATTAGAGAAACTCTTTCTGGAGAAGTAAAAGAGCTAAAATCCAACCAAGTAGAAATCAAAAAGGCTATTAATGAGGTGCAATCAAAAATGGGGGCACTAACTGCTAGAATAAATGAGACAGAAGAGAGAATCAGTAATATAGAAGATGAAATGCTGGAAAATAAAGAAGCTGAGAAAAAGAGAGATAAACAACTACTGGATCATGAGGGCAGAATTCGAGAGATAAGTGATACCATAAGACGAAACAACATTAGAATAATTGGGATCCCAGAAGAAGAAGAAAGAGAGAGGGGGGCAGAAGGTATAATGGAGCAAATTATAGCAGAGAACTTCCCTAATTTGGGGAAAGAAACAGGCATGAAAATCCAGGAAGCACAGAGAACCCCTCTCAAAATCAATAAAAATAGGTCAACTCCCCGACATCTAATAGTAAAACTTACAAGTCTCACAGACAAAGAGAAAATCCTGAAAGCAGCTCGGGAGAAGAGATATGTAACCTACAATGGTAGAAACATTAGATTGGCAACAGACCTATCCACAGAGACCTGGCAGGCCAGAAAGGACTGGCAGGATATATTCAGAGCACTAAATGAGAAAAATATGCAGCCAAGAATACTCTATCCAGCTAGGCTGTCATTGAAAATTGAAGGAGAGATAAAAAGTTTCCAGGACAAAAAAAAACTAAAGGAATTTGCAAACACAAAACCAGCCCTACAGGAAATCTTGGAAGGGGTCCTCTAAGCAAAGAGAGACCCTAAAAGCAACATAGACCAGAAAGGAACACAGACAATATATGGTAACAGTCACCTTACAGGCAATACAATGGCACTAAATTCCTATCTTTCAATAGTTACCTTGAATGTAAATGGGCTAAATGCCCCAATCAAAAGACACAGGCTAACAGACTGGATTAAAAAACAAGATCCATCGATATGCTGTCTGCAAGAGACTCATTTTAGACCCAAAGACACCCCCAGATTGAAAGTGAGGGGGTGGAAAACCATTTACCATGCTAATGGACACCAAAAGAAAGCTGGGGTGGCAATCCTTATATCAGACAAATTAGATTTTAAACCAAAGACTGTAATAAGAGATGAGGAAGGACACTATATCATACTTAAAGGATCTATCCAACAAGAAGATCTAACAATTGTAAATATCTATGCCCCTAACATGGGAGCAGCCAATTATATAAGGCAATTAATAACAAAAGCAAAGAAACACATCAACAACAATACAATAATAGTGGGGGACTTTAACATCCCCCTCACTGAAATGGACAGATCATCTAAGCAAAAGATCAACAAGGAAATAAAGACTTTAAATGACACACTGGACCAAATGGACTTCACAGACATATTCAGAACATTCCACCCCAAAGCAACGGAATACACATTCTTCTCTACTGCCCATGGAACATTCTCCAGAATCGACCACATCCTAGGTCATAAATCAGGTCTCAACCGGTACCAAAAGATTGGGATCATTCCCTGCCTATTTTCAGACCACAATGCTTTGAAACTAGAACTCAATCCCAAGAGGAAAGTCGGAAAGAACTCAAATACATGGAGGCTAAAGAGCATCCTACTGAAGAATGAATGGGTCAACCAGGAAATTAAAGAAGAATTAAAAAAATACATGGAAACTAATGAAAATGAAAACACAACTGTTCAAAATCTTTGGGATGCAGCAAAGGCAGTCCTAAGAGGAAAGTATATAGCAATACAAGCCTTTCTCAAGAAACAAGAAAGGTCTCAAGTACACAACCTAACCCTACACCTAAAGGAGCTGGAGAAAGAACAGCAAATAAAGCCTAAACCCAGCAGGAGAAGAGAAATCATAAAGATCAGAGCAGAAATCAATGAAATAGAAACTAAAAGAACAGTAGAACAGATCAACGAAACTAGGAGCTGGTTCTTTGAAAGAATTAACAAGATTGATAAACCCCTGGCCAGACTTATCAAAAAGAGAAGAGAAATGACCCAAATCAACAAAATCATGAATGAAAGAGGAGAGATCACAACCAACACCAAAGAAATACAAACAATTATAAGAACATATTATGAGCAACTCTATGCCAGCAAATTAGATAACCTGGAAGAGATGGATGCATTCCTAGAGATGTATCAACTACCCAAACTGAACCAGGATGAAATAGAAAACCTGAACAGACCTATAACCACTAAGGAAATTGAAGCAGTCATCAAAAATCTCCCAAAAAACAAAAGCCCAGGGCCAGATGGCTTCCCAGGGGAATTCTACCAAACATTTCAAGAAGAATTAATACCTATTCTTCTGAAACTGTTCCAAAAAATTGAAACGGAAGGAAAACTTCCAAACTCATTTTATGAGGCCAGCATTACCTTGATCCCCAAACCAGACAAAGACCCCATCAAAAAGGAGAATTACAGACCAATATCCCTGATGAACATGGATGCAAAAATTCTCACCAAAATACTAGCCAATAGGATCCAACAGTACATTAAAAGGATTATTCACCATGACCAAGTGGGATTTATCCCTGGGCTGCAAGGTTGGTTCAACATCCGCAAATCAATCAATGTGATACAGTACATTAACAAAGGAAAGAACAAGAATCATATGATCCTCTCGATAGATGCCGAAAAAGCTTTTGACAAAGTACAGCATCCTTTCTTGATCAAAACTCTTCAGAGTATAGGGATAGAGGGTACATACCTCAATATCATAAAAGCCATCTATGAAAAACCTACAGCAAATATTATTCTCAATGGGGAAAAACTGAGAGCTTTCCCCCTAAGGTCAGGAACGCGGCAGGGATGTCCACTATCACCACTGCTATTCAACATAGTATTGGAAGTCCTAGCCACAGCAATCAGACAACAAAAAGAAATCAAAGGCATCCAAATTGGCAAAGAAGAAGTCAAACTCTCACTCTTTGCAGATGATATGATACTTTATGTGGAAAACCCAAAAGACTCCACCCCAAAACTGCTAGAACTCATACAGGAATTCAGTAAAGTGGCAGGATATAAAATCAATGCACAGAAGTCAGTGGCATTCCTATACACCAACAACAAGACAGAAGAAAGAGAAATTAAGGAGTCGATCCCATTTACAATTGCACCCAAAACCATAAGATACCTAGGAATAAATCTAACCAAAGAGACAAAGGATCTGTACTCAGAAAACTATAAAATACTCATGAAAGAAATTGAGGAAGACACAAAGAAATGGAAAAACGTTCCATGCTCATGGATTGGAAGAACAAATATTGTGAAGATGTCAATGCTACCTAGAGCAATCTACACATTCAATGCAATCCCCATCAAAATACCATCCACTTTTTTCAAAGAAATGGAACAAATAATCCTAAAATTTGTATGGAACCAGAAAAGACCCCGCATAGCCAGAGGAATATTGAAAAAGAAAAGCAAAGCCGGTGGCATCACAATTCCGGACTTCAAGCTCTATTACAAAGCTGTCATCATCAAGACAGCATGGTACTGGCACAAAAACAGACACATCGATCAATGGAACAGAATAGAGAGCCCAGAAATGGACCCTCAACTCTATGGTCAACTAATCTTCGACAAAGCGGGAAAGAATGTCCAATGGAACAAAGACAGTCTCTTCAACAAATGGTGTTGGGAAAATTGGATAGACACATGCAGAAGAATGAAACTGGACCACTTCCTTACACCACACACAAAAATAGACTCCAAATGGTTGAAAGACCTCAATGTGAGACAGGAGTCCATCAAAATCCTAAAGGAGAACACAGGCAACAACCTCTTTGACCTCAGCCGAAGCAACTTCTTCCTAGAAACATCGCCAAAGGCAAGGGAAGCAAGGGCAAAAATGAACTATTGGGACTTCATCAAGATAAGAAGCTTTTGCAAAGCAAAGGAAACAGTTAACAAAACCAAAAGACAACCGACAGAATGGGAGAAGATATTTGCAAATGACATATCAGATAAAGGGCTAGTATCCAAAATCTATAAAGAACTCATCAAACTCAACACCCAAAGAACAAAGAATCCAATTAAGAAATGGGCAGAAGACATGAACAGACATTTTTCCAAAGAAGACATCCAAATGGCCAACAGACACATGAAAAAGTGCTCAATATCGCTCGGCATCAGGGAAATCCAAATCAAAACCTCAATGAGATATCACCTCACACCAGTCAGAATGGCTAAAATTAACAAGTCAGGAAACGACAGATGTTGGCGGGGATGCGGAGAAAGGGGAACCCTCCTACACTGTTGGTGGGAATGCAAGCTGGTGCAGCCACTCTGGAAAACTGTATGGAGGTTCCTCAAAAAGTTGAAAATAGAGCTACCATATGATCCAGCAATTGCACTACTGGGTATTTACCCCAAAGATACAAAAGTAGGGATCCGAAGGGCTACGTGCACCCCGATGTTTATAACAGCAATGTCCACAATAGCCAAACTGTGGAAAGAGCCAAGATGTCCATCGACAGATGAATGGATAAAGAAGATGTGGTATATATATACAATGGAATATTATGCAGCCATCAAAAGGAATGAGATCTTGCCATTTGCAACGACGTGGATGGAACTGGAGGGTATTATGTTGAGTGAAATAAGTCAAACAGAGAAAGACATGTATCATATGATCTCACTGATATGAGGAATTCTTAATCGCAGGAAACAAACTGAGTGTTGTTGGAGTGGGGGGTGGGGTGGGAGGGATGGGGGGACTGGGTGATAGACACTGGGGAGTGTATGTGCTCTGGTAAGCGCTGTGAATTGTGCAAGACTGTTGAATCTCAGATCTGTACCTCTGAAACAAATAATGCAATATATGTTAAGAAAAAAAAAAAAAGAAGAAGAAGAAGAAGGTAGCGGGAGGGGAAGAATGAAGCGGGGGAAATCGGAGGGGTAGACGAACCATGAGAGACGATGGACTCTGAAAAACAAACAGGGTTCTAGAGGGGAGGGGGGTGGGAGGATGGGTTAGCCTGGTGGTGGGTATTTAGGAGGGCACATTCTGCATGGAGCACTGGGTGTTGTGCACAAACAATGAATCATGGAACACTTCATCTAAAACTAATGTTGTAATGTAAGGGGATTAACATAAGAATAAAAAAATTAAAAAAAAAAAAAAAAAAAAAGAAAAGACTACGTTACATGACACACTCAGTTCCACACACAGAGATCTTTAAATACCTAATGCATAGAAAACTTTAGGCAACCAACAGCCAGGCTCTCAAATTACTGCAAACTACTTTTCAAGACATTGTGGTCCGTTTCAGACAAAGATTTTATTGATATTCTGATATTGGGAAAATACTATGCATCAAAAGGGTGAACAATTACCCTCAATTTCCATAAAATCACTCATTCATTTATTATTTATCACATACGGTGTGCCGAGTCCCTGGGACTCTGGGGCCTTGACACACAATGAGGAAAAAGACCCAGGCTGTGCCCCTGGACAATAGAAACCACTGAAACGTTAATTCAACAATTTTCTTTTCCTCTTCAACATCTATGTAGATCAATGGAAATAGAAATTTATTTTTTTCTGAAATACAGCTACACATTATTCCCTTTAGTCCATAAGCAAAACCATCCAGCATGCACTAAGCATTGTGGCATCACCATTGTGAATGCTCAAGCAATAAAACCACCGAGAAATTGTAACCTGACTGGGAGAAAAGGTGAATCACAGGGAAAATTGAGGCTGAGATAACTAATTGACTAGTGGTAAATCAATTCTGTTATGTAACAGTAAGCTGAGCAAGAAATCTTCTATTGATCAAATATTTGGGCAACCATTTAAACTAGGCAAAATATTAACCCAGGTCTCCCAGGGTCAGTGCGGCCAGGTGAGAAATCTGAATTACAGTCAGGATTATGGAGGGCACGTATTGCATGGAGCACTGGGTGTTATACGCAAACAATGGATCGTGGATCACTACATCAAAAACTAATGATGTACTGTATGGGGACTAACATAACATGATAAAATAAAATAATTAAAAAAGGATAGAAATATAAAACATGCTTAGCCGAAATGTTAATCAGAAGATATTTTTGAGCACCAGATGCATTTAGAAATGTACTAAATGAAACATCCTGGCATTATAGAATAAGAAAAAGACACCTGGTCTTGGCCACTAATACTTGCCCTGTGAGGTTAATACTACAGGTACTACTTTACAGTTTAAGAAAAGGATCCTCAGCTAGGATAAGTAGCTTATTCACAGTTCCTCAGAGAACATGGGTGATCTGAGATTTGACCCAGGCCCATGTGTCTGAGACATTCTGAAGCCCTGCTGTTTTCTCTTCTCGTTATGCTGACTTTATGTCAGAGCCATGGAGAAATAAACTGTAAAAAGGAGTCACCAGGTCACAAGGTAGAAGGACTGAGAAAATGTCAAGAAACAGACTGCAAAACAGGCCAGAGCAAGTCATTCCATATTATGGCAGGAAATCATATCTGAGCATGGAAATCTCACTAATGTATGGGGTTAGCTGCACAGTACGAGGCTAGTCATAATGACTCAGAGACTGAGAGGTCGTCTGGCATGGGTCCCCAAGGCTAGGAATCTGTTAAAAAGAAAGAGATCAGCGGAGGCGACTATTGTCTGGAAAGGTTTCTTGGCAATAACATTTTTTTTCTCCAGCTATGAAGGGTATGAAGAATTTGGGTAGGAAATGAGCAGCGGGGTGAATTGAAATCAAGGAGAGCAAATGATTCAAGGATGTGAATGGGCAATGACATGGCCAGAACAACAGAAGATATAGCAGAGTGTTCTCTCTGCTGGTTGAGGATCGCACAGGTCCAAGGTCATGACTACCAGTCGCTCACCGCAAGAAGATGCTATAAAAAACAATGCGTATTAATTTGTTAATCAGTTAGGAGACTCTTGTTAACATTCTTCACCTTTGATTATTTCATTCCCTGTAATGTCTTGGAATGATATTTTTAAATTACTTCAAATAGAAGCCTCATACTATTTATATAAAATCCATTTCCAAAATTCTTTTCAAAGTAATTACAGGAAATTATCAGCCTTTGTATCTTGCTGGCTGACACATCGTATAAATCATCCAATGTGTCACTTCTGATAAAGCCCATGTAATCATATTACATGACAGGAACTGACGGTCATAAATAGACATGATAACCTAATTTGGAAAACTCAGACAAATGCAGTTTCTTTAAACTTTAGTTCAAAACCACTGGTGAAACTCTACAGAGGATTGGCATATTGATGTGACTTTGAAGAGTATTTGTAATATTTTCTTCCTTCAGACCTGAAAGCTATTTCGGTTTCATGCCTCAGATATAAACTCATAAAAGTGTGCAATAGAAAATATTTATAGCAAACGTTAAAAAGAAAGAATAACGTGATTATTTGACTCAGTTTTTACTTAGTTCACTCAGTAATTAGAGTGTTTTTGAGGTGCAGGGCATAAACAGGGGTCTCTTCCCTCGGCAGAGAGTGAGAGTTTTGACGATGGCTCCATATTGAAAAAAAAGTCATTCAATAGAAAGAAGGAAGATATACTCAAAATTGTGTCTACCCTGGTGTGGTTGCCAAACTTAGAATTTCACAAGCAAGATGAACACTAAAAAGGCAAGGTACCGCATCTCTCCAAGCACATAGACTATTGATAGGAGAACCTGACGTGCTGATGGTGGGATGAGATTGAGAGTTCTCCGTTCTTAATGCAAGAGTCTGGCGCCTGCAAGGCACAGGCTAGAAGCTATAAATAAGGTATATACCACCCCCCCCCCAAGGTAAAGATAGGGAGCCTTGCACAAGGCTTGGGCCAGCCCGGCTCTGACTGTTATCCTGAGTTGGGCAGGTCACTCCTGGTTGCTAGTTGCCATCCCAGAGCACTGGGGCAGCAACAGGTGCTGATGGATGTGAATTCCTGCTTCTTCTCCCCCACTTGCTATATTCAGTTGACTCAATGGGATAGCACTGATCACGCCTGTCACATTTCCACTCTCACTTGCCTGCAATCCCATCTGTTTTATCTTTGTGTATGAAAGTGGTGAGTTTTCAACCACAGTACAAGGAGACTCATATTCTGTAGGCTAATTTACCTGGATACATATATGAGAATACATAGACTATGAAAATACCATATTATCTTGGGGCAGGAAAAATGTTAGAATCCATGTTTCTAGAAGTATGACGTCTTTTTTGTGAATCTGGGAACAAATTAATCCTTTCTTTTTTCGTTTCTAAACAAGTTAAAAAAACAAAATTCAACTCAATACCTCTGAAGATAATGTCGAAAGGGGGATATATGTGCTACCCACAAAACTTCCCATGTTCCTCCCAGTTAGTGTAGAGTTGTTTTTTGTTTTTGTTTTTGTTTTTTTTTTTTTCAAAAGACGGGGGGATGCCTGGGTGGCTCAGTCAGTTAAGCATCTGTCTTTGGCTCAGGTCATAATCCCAGGGTCCTGGGATCAAGTCCCACGTTGGGGTCCTTTCTCAGCAGGGAGCCTGCTTCTCCCTCTGCCTGCCACACACCCTGCTTGTGCTCTCTCTCTTTCTCTCTGGCAAATAAATAAATAAAATCTTAAAAAATAAAAAAAGGGGGATGATGAGTGATAATACTGACATGAGGTTTTCTTCTGCTAGTTTATTTAATCCAAATCATCCCTTTCATGAGAGACTATGGACTCTGAGAAACAAACTAAGGGTTTTAGAGGGGAGGGAGGTGGGAGGATGGGTTAGCCCGGTGATGGGTATTAAGGAGGGCACGTTCTGCATGGAGCACTGGGTGTTATACGCAAACAATGAATCATGGATCATCACATCAAAAACTAATGATGTACTGTATGGTGACTAACATAACATAATAAAAACAAAAAAAAACACACAAACCCCCCCCCCCAAAACCAATCATCCCTTCCCCTCAATATACACCAAAGAATGGGGTAAATTATCTCCAAAAGTTATCTCAAATTAATTTCTTACAAGTCAAAAGCAGGAAGATTTAGCTTTGAAAAATCTAATAAAATTTATCAATGAAAAAAATCACAAAACTGGCAACCTAATGAGTCATATTCATGTACCTGATGAAACATTCAATTAATAAAAAAAGGATGGCCATCATGGGGACTAGACAAGGAAGAATCAGGGAGCAAAACCATATTGCATTTGACCAACTGTGCCAGAGAGCAATATGATAAACCTAGCAGATCTAAATCTTACTGTCCTAAAAAAGACATTCTGTTGTGAAGCAACAGTAGTTCAGGTCTATTTATGACCTAGAGAAAGTATCTCTCAAAAGTACCCATTTCCTGTCATCATGTAACGTTACTTTGGAGTTATAGTAAATGCAGTAAGATAAGAAAATTAAATATAAATATAATAAATAAAGGACATGTTATAGATACATTTTGATGTCTATTTTTCAAACGTCTCCCTTTATAAGATGTTTAACCCACTGACACTTTGACAGCCTGATCCTGACCTATAAATTACTGATCATGTGAGAATTTCGCTCAAGAGTAATTCACCCACAGCTGGGCTAGCAGCATCTAATTTACGTGGCTTGATTCAAAAAATGATTAGGCCAATCACATTCTCTTCCCAGGAAAATCGAGATGGTTTTTTTCAATAAAAGTATAGAGAAAGAAGGAAGCGAGAGAAAATAGAAGGGAGAGAGTCCTGAGTAGAGAAAGGAAGAGAAAAAGTGGGAATGTCCCTCAGAGAAAGCAGCCCTGGTTCTCGGCACCTTTCACTTTCCACGGGAAATAAACATCTCTGCTTTGCTTTTTGTTCTTAGATTTCGATGAGACCTTTTTGTAGTCTTTAATGGATGATAGTCTGTTTCTTGAAGCTGAAAGAGCTCTGAACATCCAGGGTAGGTAAAAATACTTAAAGTTATTAACAATTACTAAGTGTGCATGATGTGACCAATGCATTGCTTACAATTCTTCCTTTGCCTTCTCAGTAATTCAGGATGTAGGTATTATCTACATCAGCTAACAAGGGATAAGATCTGCATTAAAACAATACATTGCTAATGATCCCATATCAGATAATGGAGAGAAGATTCAAATCCAAGCATTCTGACTCTGGAGTCCATGTTTTTAGCTAACTGCAGGGCTTCCCCTTCACTGTTGATGATGTGACAATCCTTATATAGAACTGAAGAGCATAAAAAAAGAAAACTATTAGTATTATTGTAGTTCCTTGATTCTAAAATGTAATCAATTTGAATATTTAAAATCACTTTAGTAAAAGCAATTTACAGAAGACATAAAACACCGAAATAACTTTACATTTTTTTTCTAGGAGGCAAAAACAGAATTTATCAATACAAGTATATCCTGCTTTCCTCTGCAAGGTATCATCAATAATTGAGTTTAAGTGATCTTCATTTCCCAGACTAGAGATTTTTCTGAATGATGTTTGACCAGTTATGCATGGGGACTCACTGGTTTTGATAACCTGCACACATAAATTTTAGGCTTGACAGTTTAATTTCAAGGATTTTAGAGAAGATTAGAGTTTGGTCAAAATTATAGTTTTATGTATTTTTTTTATTCTTATGTTAATCACCATACATTACATCATTAGTTTTATATTTATTTTTTTATTCTTATGTTAATCCCCATACATTACATCATTAGTTTTAGATGAAGTGTTCCATGATTCATTGTTTGTGCATAACACCCATTGCTCCATGCAGAATGTGCCCTCCACAATACCCACCACCAGGCTAACCCATCCTCCCACCCCTCTCCCCTCTAGAACCCTGTTTGTTTTTCAGAGTCCATCGTCTCTCATGGTTCGTCTACCCCTCTGATTTCCCCCGCTTCATTCTTCCCCTCCCACTACCTTCTTCTTCTTCTTTTTTTTTTCTTAACATATATTGCATTATTTGTTTCAGAGGTACAGATCTGAGATTCAACAGTCTTGCACAATTCACAGCGCTTACCAGAGCACATACCCTCCCCAGTGTCTATCACCCAGTCACCCCATCCCTCCCACCCCCCACTCCAACAACACTCAGTTTGTTTCCTGCGATTAAGAATTCCTCATATCAGTGAGATCATCCATCATTAGTTTTAGATGAAGTGTTCCATGATTCATTGTTTGTGCATAACACCCAGTGCTCCATGCAGAATGTGCCCTCCCCAATACCCACCACCAGGCTAACCCATCCTCCCACCCCCCTCCCCTCTAGAACCCTGTTTGTTTTTCAGAGTCCATCGTCTCTCATGGTTCGTCTACCCCTCTGATTTCCCCCGCTTCATTCTTCCCCTCCCGCTACCTTCTTCTTCTTCTTCTTTTTTTTCTTGACATATATTGCATTATTTGTTTCAGAGGTACAGATCTGAGATTCAACAGTCTTGCACAATTCACAGCGCTTACCAGAGCACATACCCTCCCCAGTGTCTATCACCCAGTCACCCCATCCCTCCCACCCCACCCCCCACTCCAGCAACCCTCAGTTTGTTTCCTACAATTAAGAATTCCTCATATCAGTGAGATCATATGATACATGTCTTTCTCTGTTTGACTTATTTCACTCAACATAATACCCTCCAGTTCCATCCATGTCGTTGCAAATGGCAAGATCTCATTCCTTTTGATGGCTGCATAATATTCCATTGTATATATATACCACTTCTTCTTTATCCATTCATCTGTCGATGGACATCTTGGCTCTTTCCACAGTTTGGCTATTGTGGACATTGCTGCTATAAACATCGGGGTGCACGTACCCCTTCGGATCCCTACTTTTGTATCTTTGGGGTAAATACCCAGTAGTGCAATTGCTGGATCATATGGTAGCTCTATTTTCAACTTTTTGAGGAACCTCCATACAGTTTTCCAGAGTGGCTGCACCAGCTTGCATTCCCACCAACAGTGTAGGAGGGTTCCCCTTTCTCCGCATCCCCACCAACATCTGTTGTTTCCTGACTTGTTAATATTAGCCATTCTGACTGGTGTGAGGTGGTATCGCATTGAGGTTTTGATTTGGATTTCCCTGATGCCGAGCGATATTGAGCACTTTTTCATGTGTCTGTTGGCCATTTGGATGTCTTCTTTGGAAAAATGTCTGTTCATGTCTTCTGCCCATTTCTTGATTGGATTCTTTGTTCTTTGGGTGTTGAGTTTGATGAGTTCTTTATAGACTTTGGATACTAGCCCTTTATCTGATATGTCATTTGCAAATATCTTCTCCCATTCTATTGGTTGTCTTTTGGTTTTGTTGACTGTTTCCTTTGCTTTGCAAAAGCTTTTTATCTTGATGAAGTCCCAATAGTTCATTTTTGCCCTTGCTTCCCTTGCCTTTGGCGATGTTTCTAGGAAGAAGTTGCTTCGGCTGAGGTCGAAGAGGTTGCTGCCTGTGTTCTCCTTTAGGATTTTGATGGACTTCTGTCTCACATTGAGGTCTTTCAACCATTTGGAGTCTATTTTTGTGTGTGGTGTAAGGAAATGGTCCAGTTTCATTCTTCTGCATGTGGCTATCCAATTTTCCCCACACCATTTGTTGAAGAGACTGTCTTTGTTCCATTGGACATTCTTTCCTGCTTTATCGAAGATTAGTTGACCATAGAGTTGAGGGTCCATTTCTGGGCTCTCTATTCTGTTCCATTGATCTATGTGTCTGTTTTTGTGCCAGTACCATGCTGTCTTGATGATGACAGCTTTGTAATAGAGCTGGAAGTCCGGAATTGTGATGCCGCCGGCTTTGCTTTTCTTTTTCAACATTCCTCTGGCTATGCGGGGTCTTTTCTGGTTCCATACAAATTTTAGGATTATTTGTTCCATTTCTTTGAAAAAAGTGGATGGTATTTTGATGGGGATTGCATTGAATGTGTAGATTGCTCTAGATAGCATTGACATCTTCACAATATTTGTTCTTCCAATCCATGAACATGGAACATTTTTCCATTTCTTTGTGTCTTCCTCAATTTCTTTCATGAGTATTTTATAGTTTCCTGAGTACAGATCCTTGTCTCTTTGGTTAGATTTATTCCTAGGTATCTTATGGTTTTGGGTGCAATTGTAAATGGGATCGACTCCTTAATTTCTCTTTCTTCTGTCTTGTTGTTGGTGTATAGGAATGCCACTGACTTCTGTGCATTGATTTTCTATCCTGCCACTTTACTGAATTCCTGTATGAGTTCTAGCAGTTTTGGGGTGGAGTCTTTTGGGTTTTCCACATAAAGTATCATATCATCTGCAAAGAGTGAGAGTTTGACTTCTTCTTTGCCAATTTGGATGCCTTTGATTTCTTTTTGTTGTCTGATTGCTGTGGTTAGGACTTCCAATACTATGTTGAATAGCAGTGGTGATAGTGGACATCCCTGCCGCGTTCCTGACCTTAGGGGGAAAGCTCTCAGTTTTTCCCCATTGAGAATGATATTCGCTGTAGGTTTTTCATAGATGGCTTTTATGATATTGAGGTAGGTACTCTCGATCCCTATACTCTGAAGAGTTTTGATCCAGAAAGGATGCTGTACTTTGTCAAAAGCTTTTTCTGCATCTATTGAGAGGATCATATGATTCTTGTTCTTTCTTTTGTTAATGTATTGTATCACACTGATTGATTTGCGGATGTTGAACAAACCTTGCAGCCCAGGGATAAATCCCACTTGGTTATGGTGAATAATCCTTTTAATGTACTGTTGGATCCTATTGGCTAGTATTTTGGTGAGAATTTTTGCATCCATGCTCATCAGGGATATTGGTCTGTAATTCTCCTTTTTGATGGGGTCTTTGTCTGGTTTTGGGATCAAGGTAATGCTGGCCTCATAAAATGAGTTTGGAAGTTTTCCTCCCATTTCTATTTTTTGGAACAGTTTCAGAAGAATAGGTATTAATTCTTCTTGAAATGTTTGGTAGAATTCCCCTGGGAAGCCATCTGGCCCTGGGCTTTTGTTTTTTGGGAGATTTTTGATGACTGCTTCAATTTCCTTAGTGGTTATAGGTCTGTTCAGGTTTTCTATTTCATCCTGGTTCAGTCTTGGTAATTGATTCATCTCTAGGAATGCCTCCATTTCTTCCAGGTTATCTAATTTGCTGGCATAGAGTTGCTCATAATATGTTCTTATAATTGTTTGTATTTCTTTGGTGTTGGTTGTGATCTCTCCTCTTTCATTCATGATTTTGTTGATTTGGGTCATTTCTCTTCTCTTTTTGATAAGTCTGGCCAGGGGTTTATCAATCTTGTTAATTCTTTCAAAGAACCAGCTCCTAGTTTCGTTGATCTGTTCTACTGTTCTTTTAGTTTCTATTTCAGTGATTTCTGCTCTGATCTTTATTATTTCTCTTCTCCTGCTGGGTTTAGGCTTTATTTGCTGTTTTTTCTCCAGTTCCTTTAGGTGTAGGGTTAGGTTGTGTACTTGAGACCTTTCTTGTTTCTTGAGAAAGACTTGTATTGCTATATACTTTCCTATTAGGACTGCCTTTGCTGCATCCCAAAGATTTTGAATAGTTGTGTTTTCATTTTCATTGGTTTCCATGTATTTTTTTAATTCTTCTTTAATTTCCTGGTTGACCCATTCATTCTTCAGTAGGATGCTCTTTAGCCTCCATGTATTTGAATTCTTTCCCACTTTCCTCTTGTGATTCAGTTCTAGTTTCAAAGCATTGTGGTCTGAAAATAGGCAGGGAATGATCCCAATCTTTTGGTACCGGTTGAGACCTGATTTATGACCTACGATGTGATCTATTCTGGAGAATGTTCCATGGGCACTAGAGAAGAATGTGTATTCTGTTGCTTTGGGGTGGAATGTTCTGAATATGTCTGTGAAGTCCATTTGGTCCAGTGTGTCATTTAAAGTCTTTATTTCCTTGTTGATCTTTTGCTTAGACGATCTGTCCATTTCAGTGAGGGGGGTGTTAAAGTCCCCCACTATTATTGTATTGTTGTCGATGTGTTTCTTTGCTTTTGTTATTAATTGCCTTATATAATTGGCTGCTCCCATGTTAGGGGCATAGATATTTACAATTGTTAGATCTTCTTGTTGGATAGATCCTTTAAGTAGGATATAATGTCCTTCCTCATCTCTTATTACAGTCTTTGGTTGAAAATCTAATTTGTCTGATATAAGGATTGCCACCCCAGCTTTCTTTTGGTGTCCATTAGCATGGTAAATGGTTTTCCACCCCCTCACTTTCAATCTGGGGGTGTCTTTGGGTCTAAAATGTGTCTCTTGCAGACAGCACATCGATGGGTCTTGTTTTTTAATCCAGTCTGATAGCCTGTGTCTTTTGATTGGGGCATTGAGCCCATTTACATTCAGGGTAACTATTGAAAGATAGGAATTTAGTGCCATTGTATTGCCTGTAAGGTGACTGTTACCGTATATTGTCTGTGTTCCTTTCTGGTCTATGTTGCTTTTAGGCTCTCTCTTTGCTTAGAGGACCCCTTTCAAGATTTCCTGTAGGGCTGGTTTTGTGTTTGCAAATTCCTTTAGTTTTTGTTTGTCCTGGAAGCTTTTTATCTCTCCTTCAATTTTCAATGACAGCCTAGCTGGATAGAGTATTCTTGGCTGCATATTTTTCTCAGTTAGTGCTCTGAATATATCCTGCCAGTCCTTTCTGGCCTGCCAGGTCTCTGTGGATAGGTCTGTTGCCAATCTAATGTTTCTACCCTTGTAGGTTACATATCTCTTCTCCCGAGCTGCTTTCAGGATTTTCTCTTTGTCTATGAGACTCGTAAGTTTTACTATTAGATGTCGGGGTGTTGACCTATTTCTATTGATTTTGAGAGGGGTTCTCTGTGCTTCCTGGATTTTCATGCCTGTTTCCTTCCCCAAATTAGGGAAGTTCTCTGCTATAATTTGCTCCATTATACCTTCTACCCCTCTCTCTCTTTCTTCTTCTTCTGGGATCCCAATTATTCTAATGTTGTTTCGTCTTATGGTATCGCTTATCTCTCAAATTCTGCCCTCGTCATCCAGTAGTTGTTTCTCTCTCTTTTTCTCAGCTTCTTTATTTTCCATCATTTGGTCTTCTATATTACTGATTCTCTCTGCTGCCTCATTTATTCTAGCAGTTAGTGCCCCCATTTTTGATTGCACCTCATTAATAGCCTTTTTGATTTCTACTTGGTTGGATTTTAGTTCTTTTACTTCTCCAGAAAGGGTTTCTCTAATAACTTCCATATTTTTTTCAAGCCCAGCTAGTATCTTTAAAGTGATGATTCTGAACTCTAGATCTGACATCGTACTAATGTCCGTATTGAGTAGGTCCCTGGCAGTCGGTACTACCTCTTGTTCTTTTTGTTGAGGTGATTTTTTCCATCTTGTCATTTTGTGCAGAGGAGAATAGATTAATGAGAGAACAAAATGCTAGCAGAGTAACAACGTCCCCAGAAAATATACTCTAAACAAATCAGAAAAGACCTGAAGCAGTGGGAAAAGAAAGGGAAAGAGAGAAAAAAGAGAAAGAAAAAAAAGAAAAAGAAAGAGATAAAGATAAAAACAAAAACAAACAAAACAAAACAACAACAACAACAAAAAGAACAGAATGTGATCAAATATGATCAGGCTGGTATATAGATCAGTGCCCCACACTAGATTTGGGGTGTATTTTGGTCTTTTAGAAGAAAGTGCCTCCCAAAATTTGAAAGAAAGAAAAACTTATATATGTACAAAAATAAGGGTTGATATGATGAAGGGTTGGAATATGACTGTCAAGATGGAAGTTATAAAAAATTTTATAAAAGGAATTGATAAGAAGTTGTTTGAAAAAAGAAAGAAGAGGATTTAAAAAAAGAAAAAAGATAAAAAAAGGGAGAGGATGTGAATAGGCAGGGGAATAGAAAACACCATATACTAGAGATTTAGGGTATATTTTAATCTGTTAGAAGAAACTACCTCAAAATTTTAAAGAGAGAACAACTTATATATATAAGCCAAAAATACGGGTAACTACTATGAAGGGATAGAATATGACTCTAAAAATGAAAAATAAAAATGTTTTTTTTTTTTAAAGGGATTGATAAGATGTTGGTTGAAAAAGGGAAAAAGAAAAATTCAAAAAGAAAAAAAAAAGAAAAAAAGACAGTTAAAAAAAAATTAACTTTGAAAGACTAAAGAATCATGGTAAAAAAGCCGTGAATTCTATGTGCAGTATTCCCCTAGCGCTGGAGTTCTGCCGTTCTCATTGCTCGGTAAACTTGGTCTTGGCTGGCTGTTCTCGCTGGTCTTCTGGGGAGGGGCCTGTTGCCATGGTTTCCAAATGTCTCTGCCGGAGGCGGAACTGCCCCGCCCTTGCCCCCTCCCGGCTAAGTAATCTGCTCGGGTTTGCTCTCCGGGGCTTTTGTTCCCTGCGAGCTTTCTGTACAGCTTTGGAGGCGGAGAGTGAAAATGGCGGCCTCCCAATCTCTGCCCCGGAGGAGCCGAGAACTCGGGGCCCCGCTGCTCAGTGAGCCCCCAGAGAAAAGCCGTCAGTCACTCCCATCTCCCCAGTCTCCGGCCGCACTCCGTGCTCACCCGGCCTGTGACCGCGCGTTTCTATCTCTGGCCCCTGACCCCGGGTGGAGTCTCCAAACCCAGCAGATCCCTGCGGTGCACTCCCGCGCGGCTCCCCCCGGGGGAGGAAGGTGAGTCTCCCCGGATCTGCCGCTTGTTGGGTCCCTGCTGGAGGAGCAGGGGCCCGACTGGGCCGCGGATCACGGTCAATGGCAACCCCGAGCTGAGAGCCCCCGCCTGGGCTCCGCCTCTGCAGCTGGCTTCCCTGCTCCGTTACCTGGGAGCTCTGCCACCCTCAGGCACCCCCGGTCTTTCTGTGACCCCGAGGGTCCTGAGACCACACTGTCCCGGAGGGTTCCACCCCCCGCTTAGCCACCGGAGTGACGTCCCTCGGCGGAGCCGACTTCTAAAAGTTCCGACTTTGTGCTCAGCGGCTCTATCACTTGCCAGAAGCGGCCGTCGGAGGCCCCTCCCCCGCCGTCTATGCTCCCTCGCCTGGGATTCACTTCTCCGCACGTCCTACCTTCCAGAAAGTGGTCGCTTTTCTGTTGAGAGAGTTGTTGCTCTTCCTTTCTTCGATCTCCTGTTGGGTTTGTAGGTGTTCAGAATGGTTTGATCCCTATCCAGCTGAATACCTGAGAGGAGACGAAATCCAGGTCTCCTACTCCTCCGCCATCTTGCTCCGCCCCCTTATGTATTTTCTTAATTGAGTTACATAAGGATAAAAGTCAGTAAACCTATTCTTGGAAGACATGGACATTTTAAACAGATATTTAATACCTAGTGATAATCTCTCATGATGCATAAAACTGTTACAACAACCTCTCTAACTTTAAAAATTATATCATCTATTGGAGATATTTAAAAATCAGTAGTACATTAAGCTGGTATGTAGAAACATTGCCTGTGCATACAATAAATTTTTGTTTCAATATTTTATCATGTGTAATCATTTTTCAGATAACTGACAATTTCTGGTCCAAATTTCATTTAAATTTCAACTGCATCCAGTGTCACCAATGCAAGGGGCTCATGTGATGGTCAAATGAACTGATGTTTCCTATGCCCAGATGAAAATGATTTACCAACAAGGACAGTCCTGTTAGGACTCATCGCCTCCAGTGATAGCTGTAGAGATGTTGATTAAGATTTGATATCTTGATTTCAAGGACATTAAAATGTGAGGAAACCATGCATTTAAAAATGATAGAAATGGGTGATGAGAATTCAGTAAGATGGCTGGTTACAAAATAAATATAGAAAAATCAATACTTCTCCTATGTGTCAGCAATGAAAAAATCATTATACATATTTTCCTTTGTGGGCAGTTGGGAAATATATTGGAAGAGATCATGCAGTTATAATCTTTATGCTATTATAACGATAGCCTCACAGTCACAAAAATACCTTGCAATAAATTAACTTACCAAGCAACTTTGTGGAGTGATAAGAGGGGCATGCTCTGGAGTTCTCACCTTCTGTCAGGAATTGTGCTAAACGCTCTTCATCCACAATCTCATTTAATCCCCACAAGAACCCACATGGAAGCTGCATCACCAGTGAGAACAAGGTGAATCTGAGGCTCAGAAATAATAAGCTATGAAAGGTTCCAGTGAGAGGTAGACTGAACTATGTTATCAGTTGCTGCACTGCATCTTGAACTTCAAAGCTATATCTTTCTAAACCCCAAGTTCCAACAAATTCTCCATAATTACATTGTTTTAACAAAAGTAATTTATCTCAGAGAAAGTGGCCAGAATTGTTTTTTTTCAGAAGTTAACAAGGGACTATTTTACTTACTGGATTTTTTTTTTAAGTGGTTGAACATTAGCCATGTTTGGGGGGAAAATAAGTATATCAAATTTTATTCTAATATTTTTCCAATACTTCTCTGAACATATTCAAACCATTAGAACTTTCTGAGACCATAAACCAGAATCAAAAGCCCTGAGAAACTTATACATTTTTCTATTCTCAAATTAAGGAGGTTTTCAGTTACAGGTTCAAAAACAGATCTAAATTTTTTCATCCATCTCAAATCACCGTGGCTGGATGTAACCACGGCATCACAACAACACCAAATGGCATGAATCCAGTCTTTGAGTCTACATAACGCACACATATCAAAACACAGAAAATTGATAAGGAGATGACAGAGAGTCCTCTCAGGTTAAATTACAGAAGTTCTAGGAACCACCTTCACTTTTTTTTTTTTTTTTTCCTGTTTAAATGAGATCCGATGAGAGCCTTGATTTGGGCACTAACTGGTTTTCTACATTTTATTCCTCAATTGTAGTCCATTCTCAAAATGTGGACTATTGAATTATATATTTACTGAATTGGATTTGAAAACAAAACCATGTCAAATAAAAATGCTATTGAATTAGTAATCTAACAAGCAGTGGACATGTTAGCTGTAGGGGTTTGTAGGAGGGGCAGACATTTGTACTGCCTACCTACCTACTGCTGAGTCATTGCAGACCTTATCCAAGTTCCGCTGTTGGCAGAATGCCTGCCTGGAACCCTGATTAGTTGCCACATTTGGCAATTACTAGAGTGATTGTAAATCTATAGCCTCCTGTAGACCTTGGAACCACCATAACCAGAGCATCCACATTACCCTTAAAAACTGGTTACAAAAAAGAGTCATAATTTTTAGCACACAAAGACTCCAACCATGTACAGTGAAAGGATTTGGGGAGCTCCAGTCCTCTGATGGCATCTCCTCCTCATGAGTCTACCTCTCAGGACTCCACTGGGAGCTGCTTCTTGTCAGGAAGGTAGTGAAAGTTCCAGGCTCACCTGTGACCGAGGAGGGAGAGGTAAGCTAAGAAGAGCATCAGCAGATGTGCGTGTGAGCTGCTCTGCCCCATGAAGGAGGCAGGAAGACCAGGACTCGGAGCCACAGCTGTGGTCACTCACATTGCAGAGACACCGTCTGACCGTGCTGGCTTGTCTGGGGCATTGGCTTGTCTCACCACTGAATGCATGGCACACCCCCAACGTCCTGCCACTGGGTTGCATCCAGTCCGTAGGGGAAGGGGCCCATGGCCTAAAAATGCCATCCCAAAAGCCACTGTCGAAAACTTGGTGGAGAGAAATGACCACGGCTGCTTCTGTTTTCTGCTGATCCCACATTCTGATGACCATTCAAGGCAAATCATCAATTTATCGCTCACAAACGGGACTGTGCATGCCTCCAGGATAAAAACTGGAGTCATCTCTTCATTCAGCAAACAAATATGAAGCACCTACTGTATGCCAGGAACCAGACAGACAAAGATCCCGACCATCGTTGAACTTCCTTCCTGGTGAGAGAGACAGGCAACAATCAGAAAATATAATATAAACACGTGAATTATAGGGTGTGTTAGAAGGTAGTAAGCACTAAGTCAAAAGGAAACACTTAGAGCAGAGAAAGGCTTAGAAATATCAGAGCCTGGGGAGGTAGGGAGGTTTGGGTAGATGTCTTGTTTGTAGAACAATATATCAAATTAAAAAAAAAATCACCTGCAGGCAAACCATGAAGGT
Organism: Mirounga angustirostris; assembly: GCF_029215605.1. NCBI lineage: Eukaryota > Metazoa > Chordata > Mammalia > Carnivora > Phocidae > Mirounga > Mirounga angustirostris. The sequence goes on from NW_026991713.1 coordinate 135,723,037, forward strand.
TTTCAGCTCTGTGCAGTGTTAATTAAAATCTGGCTCTCTCCACCCCACACCCGAGCCCACCCTCTGCATCCCACCGCAGGGAAGTCATGATGTCATTACCGCTATGTATATAGGCAAAGAAGTCTGAATTCCATTCCGACGCATTGGGCATCTGGTCCACCGTAATAGCATTCTTTCCAGGCAACTTTAGGCTTACGTCACTTGAAGCAAGTAAGGGTTCAGACAATCCCTGACAGGAACCACCACAGAGATAATACCTGCCCTTTGAGGAAAAATTAGGTGACAGTAGCAGGGAATGTACATGAAGGTCCAATACATGGCGGGTTTTTGTGTCCAATAAGCTGAATTTTCAAACTGAGCCTCCAAGTAAGGGGATGCTCTTTGTATTTTAGAAAAAAATGAAATCACACACATCTGTTTCTCTCATAGTGAAGAATCTTATACAAATTCATTTTATATATATATATATATATATATATATATATATATATATATAGAACAACTAAAGTTGTATGAAAAAAAGAGGAATTTCAGTTAATTCACGTGGAATGGGTAGCAAGAGAATAATGATACATGTTTTAGCCCATTTGGGCTGTAAAAAAAAACCCCACAAAAAACACATAGACTGGGTGGCTTATCAACAATGGACATTTATTTCTCACCTCTCTGGATGCTGGAAGTCTAAGATTAAGGTGCCTGCAGATCTGGTGTATGGTGAGAGCCACTTCTTGGTTCACAGCCTATCTTCTCCCTCCCATGGAGGATGAGGCAAGGGGGCTCTCTGGGGTCTTTGTAAGGGCACAAATCCCATCATGAAGGCTCTGCCTTGTGACCTCCTCACGTCCCACAGACCCTACGTCTCATACCATCACCTTGGAGAGTAGATTTCAACATACACATTTGGGGGGACACAAGCATTCGTTCCATAGTAACAGAACATACTTCTTTGTATCTGAGATAAATATCAGCCTTTGGAATGAAAGAACCTTTACCAGAGATGGCTGTGAGGTGTTCTAGACCAGGGATTGAGGGTTTAGGCAGTGACAGGGAAAGGACACTCCCATGGGGGAGGGAGGGGGCAGTAGTCCTCATGTCAGAAATGAAGAACTACTCCCTTATTTGACAGATGACAAAACTGAATCTCTCAGTGATTGCCCAAGGCTGGCTAGTGAAAAGTTGCAGATTCAGTAAGTGTGGGAGCCACCAAGGGTCAAGCAGTTCCTGAGCTTCGGGGATGCAATGGCTGGGTTGGCTCTATACACATCCATCTAATCAGCTGGTGAAGGGCCATGAGTCCACCTGGATAGATAGTCTACTCCTTAGGACACAGCAGGCAGCAAAGCTTTCTGGTTACATTGGTTCTCCTCACTCTCAATTCCCATGATGGGGATACAAGGTGGGTCTGGATAAGTGTCACACACTGAGGTCTGAATCACTATGAAGGAGCCTGAGTTTAGGAACGCCCCAATCTCCTATAGAATACCCCATTTTCCCCTCTGGAGAAAGACATTCTCTTTAAGAGCTGGGGATGGAAGCAAATATTGTCTGGGGGAGAGAAGAGGAAGTCTATCTTTGCTATCTGAAGTGTAAATAAATCTAAGCCAATTGCTATCAATGCCTGCATATGAAGACATGTTCGAGATTACACCCAACAAACCCACCCTGATTCTTTTCCTGCTAGACTTCTGGAAAATTTTCCTACTTTTGCAGCCATTCTGATCAATCTGACCAATAAGAACAGGACCAAATCCACTTGGTTTGGCTAATGCAGCTTTCAACTAAGGCACAATCAATAGGATTGCAAAAAGTTGTAGAAATTCAGGGTAATAGATGTACTTTGCATGGATGTAAAGAGAGCTCAACAATGTTTGTTGAATTGACTGATACTTTACTTAGTGAGAGAGAGATAGGCCTATTTTTAAATTGACTCTTCTTATTTAAACATGAAGTTTTTATGAAACTGAACTTTGCCCATATTTCATAACTTTGGATTATCTTAACCTAGTTATAGAGGGATTACTTATATTAAGCTTTTTTAGGCTGGCTTTGAGGAAAGCAAGATCTACAAATCAGTCTACATATTCATTCCACAGATACTTATTAAGAGTTTACAATACACTAGTACATTGCATATCATGTGAATTCCTCAAAACCCTCACTTACTATATTTAATACAGACATAAAGGCAATGGGGGAGTAAAACAACAGATTATAATATGAGACAATAATGCCTCAAAAACCCCTCCGATCTGCCCCTTTCCTAGTCTCCAGAACACCTGCCCCATTCATTACCTGAAAAACATTATTGTTGCCCATATCATTAGGCTACTTTTATTTACTGCAAACCATCACTGACTCAGCTTAGAAATCTTTTGGAAGTCTCTTCGTCACTTTGAGAATAAAGTTAAAACTTTTTCACAGGACATAACAAGCCAAACCATTCATCTTCTGTCCATCACCAAATACCCAGCTTTGGCTCTCTCTCTGTGCACTTCTCCCTTCTGGAAATGTAATGTGATATTTCAGCCCACTTCCCTTCCACCCACAGTGTTCCTGCTTCCCCCACCCCTACAGGCTGGGGGAAGGGAAGGTCTTTCTCTCGCCCTTCTAGACAGTTTAAATGTCATTGTCCTTCACTCTTCCCTAGACCCCCTTGAAATTATGTTCTTTTGTGCTCATTGTACCTTAAACTTGTTTATAGATTGCACTTCTGCGTATCATGACTATTTTTTAGAACTTTGTTTTCCTTCTTAGAATGTGAACTGATGGAAAGCAGGAACCATATTTTATCTGTATTTGTATCTCAGCACCTAACACAGTACCTGGTACATAATAGATATTCCATAAATATTTATTTAAAGAACGAGTAAACACATAATAGAGTAAGAGGCCTTCTTGCTTCTATAGTAGCAGACAGATTCCCAGGCTTTCCCCAAAACCAGTCTTCCCTTCTGCCATAGTAATGGGATTTTAATGAGACAAGGGGCCCCCCATGTAGAGACTGAATGAGTGGACCTCCCTTGAACTGCATGCATGGAGAGATCTGGGTGAGGGGAACGTGAGCAGAGGAGACGGTGAAATGTTGAGGTTGTCTCCACCTAAAGGCAAGCCACGTGCCTGAAATTCTGTCCCCTTCTCTTCATGCACCCTGGAAATTTCACATGCCAATGACTCAGATTTGGCAGGATGCACCCAAGCAGCCAGAGCAAAAGAGCAGACATCCCTCCATGGGTTCATGGAGCTGAATCCTATGGGGTAGGAAATGGAGAAAGAAACTTCATTCATAAGACTCTGTATCTGAGGTTTCTCTGTCATTGTGCGGAGTCTGTTTCTCACTGGATACAGACAGGAGCTGTATCCATGATAGTCTAGACAGGTCTTTATCCAACTTCTGTTTGGATGCTTCCAATGATGTTCCCTGCCTCACAAGATAGCCTCTTCCATTGTTGGAAACTCTAAATCTCAGAAAGTGTTTCTTTATAGTTAAATTGAGTTTCCTTGTAACTTCTGCTGATTGGTTCAGCTCTACTGTCTAGAGCAGCATGGATGTGCATACTTTCATTATGGGAAGCAGGCTGTTAACTTCTCAACAGCCTACACTTTCCTAGACTGTAGAGTTATGGTACTCTGAGCCATTTCTCCTACGACGGGTCTCCCAGATCATTTTTACATTGTTCTCCAGGCTTTTCCAAGATTTGCAGTTTGTTAATATTGATCATTAAAGGCTACAGTCTGGAACTGATATAAATATGGCCTGAGCTGGTCCCAGGGGCTGATAGTACCATGCACACATATATGACAGTTGGCAGTTTTTCATTCCTTCAAGAAGAACTTACAGACTGCCTAATACATGCTTGGCATTCCTTCTCATACTGGAGAAGAATAAGACAATCCCTGCTTTATAAAAGCTCACAGACCACACAGAGAGCAATTTTCCTTCAAAACCATTAGATGTGATCATTCTGTCTCAGATCCAGCAGAACATTGCTCAAGTGGGAAGCTTTGTCTGTCCATAGATATCAACAAAATTCAGCTTTTAAAGCCTAAATTTCTCCCAAACATATTCTTGCACTGCAGTAAGATTGATTTTTATTCCAAAGACCAGAAGTTGGCAGGCTAGTTATTTTTTAAAAACTCTTCTTTGCAAGTATATGATCATTAAATGTCCTTACATTACATCTGAGGGAATAAGGTCAGTTATGAGCAAACCTATCTCTCATAGACATGTTTTTACAATTCTCTTTTCTGATGAAATTATTCTATCAAGGTGTTTGTGTGTTTATGTGCTTGTCTATGTGTACGTACAAAATATATATATGAAGTTATCCAAGAATTTCAAGACAAATACTTCTGACAATGACTGGACACCTTTGGGCTACTACACTCTTGATATGTACCATTATGGTAGCAGGATATGACATAAACTAGAACGTGGAGTGTCATGCTTTTCCAGTGATAGGTATATATATATTTTTTAAAGATTTTATTTATTTATTTGAGAGAGAGAGAGTGTGTGCACAAGCTAGCGGGGTGGGGTGGGGGGAGAAGTGGAGGGAAAAGGACAAGCAGACAACCTGCTGAGAGCGGAGTCTGATGCAGGGCTCGATCCCATGACCCTGAGATCATGACCTGAGCCAAAATCAAGAGTTGGACGCTTAACCACCTGAGACACTCAGGCACCCCTTGATAGGTATCTTTTAAAATAATGCCTGTTTTTCTAGTCAGTGTAAATTTGGTGTATGAAAGAATATATTCGTAGGCTATACTGTTCTGCTTCCTAATTGTACCATGTGTGGGCATGTGTTGGATTATACGCCAATTCCATTTGTGAGAAACTTCATCTCCACGTCCTAGTGACTGCCTTAGGAGACTTTCCCATGGATTGCCTGGGACAAGTGCTGTTGTTGAAACTGTTTGGCTTTGGTCATCACCAGTGAGGTGATCTGTTGAGTCAACAGTCACGTGATTCATGGAGAGCACACAGTGCCCACTTAGCATCAGGTTATGTTCTAATGTTTTGTCTGGAATCTCTTCCTTTTTATTTTGGTATAGAGAAAAGCTGTCAGACTGAAGGTTTATTTAGCCCACCGTCATCTGGACTATAGCACAACATTTTAATGACAGATAGAACATGTGCTTTCTGTGGGAACAATGCCTGGAACACAGTGACAAAGAGGGACCCCAGAGCCCTAGTAGCAATTGGTGGAGGGACCCTCTGGGAGCCCAGTGACCCACAGGAACATTGCTTCCTAGGTCTGCAAAAGAAGAGGTCCCTATGAGCCCTATGCTCTTTTTTTAAGATTTTATTTATTTACTTATTTATTTATTTGAGAAAGAGAGAGCATGCATGAGTGTGGGGGGAGGGATAGAGGGCGAGGGAGACAGAGTCTGAAGCTGACTTCATGCTGAGCTTGGAGCAGGATGCGGGGTTCCATCTCCAAAGCCTGAGATCACGATCTGAGCTGAAATCAAGAGTCGGATGCTTAAGCGACTAAGCCACCTAGGCCCCCAGAGCCCTAAGCTTTGTTTAAATCCTAGACTATGCTTAACACCGCAGAGATGCAAAATGCCTGCAAGTTCACCTTCTCCTGCTCTCTGTGCCCAGGAATAAGGGCATGTTGTCAGCTCAAGAGTTCGTGGGGGACTGCGCAGGGAGACGAGGTGTTGCTGGCACAGGGTCTTCTTGCCTCTGACTTTAACTGCTCCAACAGGGAGCGAATTGCCCACAGCTTTCACTCTCTAAGAGAAATGCTCGAAATTCCAGGTACTGGAATCCAGTTACTGGGAGGAGGGCAAACAAATTAGCCTGAGGAGACTGAAGGTTTTTTGAGAGGAAAAGCCTGAGAGCCCAAACCCTTCTGTCACTATTCAGAGTTCTGGAAGACAGCAGAGTGGGCAGAACGGACTCACACAAGGACCAGGGTCAAGAAAAGTGTCTCAGAGAGAATCCCCATGGGGTGGAAAGACAGGGCCAGTGAGGAGGGCCTACTCGGAGTCTGGGGTGGAAGAAGGACCCCTTTGGGACCCTGTTTGGGTACACTGGGCCTCTCCCATCACAGCCCTTCCCCAGCCCAGCCCCGAGAAGGGGCTGCAGAAGAACACTGAAACAGCCTTTGGGAGCCCATGCTTGATGCCCACGGAAAGTAGCCTTGATGAGGCAGGGCGGTGACCTTGTCCAGGGCTCACCTCTCCCAGGTGTCAGCGCCGAGACCAAGGAGGACATATATTCTTGGCGCCGTAGGGTACCCCGGTACCTCGCAGTTGATGATCAGCCAGCTGTGTCACCACCTCTCTGCACCATGGCATGCTCCTGAGAAGCATCCATTTCTAGTGGGGCTGGGAATGAGCTCCAACCTCACAGTCACATCTGAGTCCCAGCTCCCTTTGAACAGGCACTGGAGGCACTCTCAAGTTCTAGTGACATGGTGGGCCCTGGACAGGAAAGAGCATTCTCCGGGTGATGGAGAAGGGATGAGGGGCGCATCCCCGTTGCTGCTCCCAGGCTACCAAATGGAACGTACTGGCTGCACATCTGAAGCTTATTTCCAATCAATACCAATGCAAGTTACTGAGCCCCTTTTCCTCTTTGTATAATATGTTTAACAAATCAATCCACAAAGAGAGGGGGTCCAAAAAGTAAAAAAACAACAAAACAAAACAAAACAAGCAAAAAAAAACCCCCAAAACAAAAAATGATTAAAAAAACACTTTATGGCCAGATAAAGGAATTGACTGTTCCTCCCACTGAATTGCCTATTATTTTTGGCATCACACAGTAGAGGCTAAGAGACAGACAGAGCAAACGCGGGTATCCAGATAATGCTCCGCTCCGCTTAAGTGAAATATTGTTTGTATGTAAATTGAGTCTTTAAAGATTAAGATCATTACTGTTTGGTTAGAGTCATTTATCTGTGTTTCCGACTGAGCCTCAATTAACAGTATTTATTAACAATTTTTTTTTTTTTTTTGCATTCCTGATCCTTCAAGTTCAAAAGACTTGTGGAACTCCTCAGTGTACCAAGAGATTCCTTATCTGACTCACTTGGGAAATGAGGGACTGCACTTCAGTATGAAAAATGACTTCCACTGTTGTGTTTCTTAAGATGTTCATATCAGGGCGCCTGGGTGGCTCAGTTGGTTAAGCGACTGCCTTCGGCTCAGGTCATGATCCTGGAGTCCCGGGATCGAGTCCCGCATCGGGCTCCCTGCTCTGCAGGGAGTCTGCTTCTCCCTCTCCCACTCCCCGTTTGTGTTCCCTCTCTTGCTGTGTCTTTCTCTGTCAAATAAATAAATAAAATCTTAAAAAAAAAAAAAGATGTTCATATCATGTGTTCTTTTAAAAATTACTTTAATTATTTATAAACTAATATATAGAAACCTTGGAAAATATTGGAGAATAGTTCCCAATATCCTCTATTTGAACACAACCAATGCCTCAATTTCTGAGCATTCTCCCACTCTTCTTCTTCCTCATATGCTCATCTTTTACAAAGTTGAACAAACTATATAAATACAGATTTGTGTTGTGATTTTTCACTCAGTGTGGTTTCTGTTCCATCACGCCTCTTGTTTACAAGCCGTGGAGACAACTCTGACCTGTTCAGAAGAAGGAAATGGGATGACAAGATCAACACCAAGCTCATGGGCTGAGAAGCTGTCCAAGCCCCGGGCACCTGTTCCACCAAGCTGTCAGGGGCTCAGTGTCTCTTCTCTCGGCTTCTCCAGCTGCCCCCTGCCCCTTCAGCATTTCTACTCACCATCTCTACAACTAGTGATTTCAAATGTAACACACCCACAAATCTTACTTAGCTTCATTAACCTATCCTCTTTCCCCATTGGATATTTAAAATGTTTCAGATTTTTCTAAAGCAAGATTTGCTTTATTCTGTCTCTCATGTGTATATATGATACATACATTGCATACATATATATGAGAGATATGTACATATAAATACCTAGATATCTCTCTATATGATCTTTCTATATCTTTAGATATAGACCCATATATAATAGATACGTAATAGATATGTGGATCTACAAATATGTAGCTAGATGTATCTCTGTGGATAGGGATAGGTAGAGATCTCTCTACGTATAGACAGATACATCTAGGTACATATCTGTGTATCTATATATGTGTCACGTATCTTTACATATTTATTACACGCATAGATCTATACCTAACATGAATGGATACAATTTTGTCTACATCATCAGTAAATCTAGTGCAGTCAGTGACGATGATTACATCGTCATCGGGCCTTGGTTATAAGAGGAAGCCGAGGGACCTAGAGTCCTCTAGGGAATATCTCAAAGCCAATTATTTCTGTATATCAAGTTCATGCATTATACTGCATAAATTTCAGAACCACGGGTACCATCAGCTCAAGTGAAGACTGGGTTTGCCGCCAGACCAGCATGACAGCCCTCCAGCCTCGGATTCATGGAGAAGGAGCACTGGAAGGATTGGGAGGGAGGCAGGGGGGAGCTCCAGGTTGATATAGGGTAGGAGTCAGATCCCACTACATGCCCCCCTGTGTAAGGATGGGGAAATGATTTAATGCCTCTGAAACTCGGTTTCAGTGTTTATAAAGTTAAAGAAGGAATATATAGCATCAAACACATGGAGTTGATACAATTCACTTCAGCCTATTTCCTAGAAACAGTGTGAGATCTCTTCAAAAACGCGTTCTAATTCATACCAAATGTTTAAAATTAACCAAATAGATTCTTAAAATATCATCTTTCTAGTCTTCATTTTTGTATGCTTTATTTTTAAAGCAAGGATACATGGACAGTACTTAGCTCAATATCAGGCATATAGAAACCGCCTAATAATTTCCACAGCTTTAGCAATTTAACACAACATAAACAAGCATCAGATAATGATAAGATCTTCCAGTAGGAAAACATATCGTGTGAGTGGAAGCATCATCTAGCACGTTCTTTCTTAGGTCATTAATCATCATGCATATTTATAACATTTAAGCTGAATGTTGCATCCTTTTTGTTACACGTTTATATATACCAGTGAATTTATGTCATGAATAAGACTGATAAACTATTGAGTGCTGGATTGCCTCTTTAGGACTACTGCACCCTTCTAGAACTTGTCATATTTGGGAATTCTACCTATATTCTACCTATAAGTCAACCTATAGTTCGGGTCTTCAACACAAGAATGTATAAAGATCTCTTCTGCTCTAGGTAGTGGATGAAACTCATTTACTTCTCAGGACACATCCAAAACCTGTATTCCTTTCAAGGACATCTGGCCAATAAGACACATTTTAATTAGCATAATTTCTTCTTTAAGCTAATGGATTTTTCTGTTCTTTCCTTTAATCATGGCATGATGCTAATAGAATAATAAAAATATCACAGTAAAGAATGATTGGTTTTAAGAAACATAAGCCCTAAATTTACTAACATCCAAAGTTTTACTCATTTCATTAAATATTCAACAAATGAGCTAACTGGCTGGCAAATTAATTAGGGGAAGTAAACCAACAAATATGAAAGCTAAAGAAATTCAAGAGTACATTTTTGTCGTTTTGTTGCTTAGTAAATAAGTTTTCAAGCAACTACATATTTGGTGGTGATAAACTATAAGATTGCCACATTGTAAGCAATTGGTGAAACTTAGCTGCCTTAGGAGAATTTTCTTTTGTTACCATAAAATCTCGTAATTGCTGACAGGCATTGCAAAATGTCAGCCTGGCCTGCACTTACAAAAGCTCTTGAAATGATCAATGTATGTCCAGGGGAAAGCTAAGAGAGAAAGATGATCATTGCACATCTCACTGGCAGAAGCACCCACAGATGAGGAAATCTGTTTATCTAAGCTAGTTGTTCCTACTCTGCTAATGATGCCAAATACATCAAGAGTTGTGGTGAGCTGACGGTATGCTAAGCAAATCGGTTACTTCAGAAACCTTGGGCCGGAGCTAATCCTCCCTCAATCCACATCCAAAAACACTTCCAACACACAATCCTCCAGCACACACTGAGGTCTTAGAACTCCCTTTGGCATTAGGGAGGAGGGTCCCCTTCAGCCTGCCAGGAAAATGCACTTCAAGAAAAACACCCTACCCATTTCCACTCTCATTTCAAAGCTCTGGTGCTTATCTCTTGGCCCACTGCCTAGAGAACACTGTGAGTTCCCATAAAGATATATTAACACAAGATATCAGAATTTGCTATTCTGAAGGCATCTGCTATCTGTCAGCTGTCATTCCATGCTAGTTTCTCATCTGGACGTCAATGGCCAGTGACATTGGCAGCTTCTAAAACCAAGATCCCAGAGTCAATGACAAAATCTGGACTGTCGGCTAGGGTCCCAGCTCTGTACTTTGCCCAGCACCTCCACTTTGTAATAGCGCACCTTAGAAGTTTATGCTACTGTGAATCCTATGCCTGGGTTAGACACACACATTGTCAAGGCCTATGACAATTCCTGAAATTCTGTAGGCAATTGTTCTTGGATAGGAACAATAAGAATGTAAATATTACCCTTACTATTTACCTTCCTTTGCCCTGTCTGTGGGAGGTTTAACTTCCATCTCACAAAGGCTTCCAGATAGGCTTAGAAAATGCAGACACATTAGGTTTTGAAGATAGAAATTGTGTCATAGAACTTCCTTAGCATAAAAATCAAGATGCAGAGGTCCAGAGAGGTGCATGATTTGGCAAGACCAGGACCATAGTTCTCTTCATAGCTCTATCATCTGGCTCCTCTTCTAGCTCCAAATCTCGAGGCTTCTTTCTAGGCAGTAGTCACCAACTGAGGTCCTAAAGCTTCGAGACAGGACAGGATCAGTCCTGATCATCAGAGGTTCATTAAAACACCACGAACAATGGGCATGTCAATCACACAGACATAACTACACACCCACGATGCACACACACTTCCACCACGCATCCTTCGAAAATGCCTTATTGAGACCACACATATATTTGGAAAACAGAAGTAAAAATGAACTTTCCGGAGATGTAGCTTAAGTAGAGGGAAATGTGCCCTTGAAGTTGCAGGGAGCATGGGAATTGGCCAGAACCCACTGGGACCACTTCTAATGTTTCATCTTTGCTTCTCTTCTGCCCGATCAGCTATCAAATACACACTCCTGTCTTGGCGGGCTGTCTGATGTGCTGGAGAAAGTAAGGACCTGAAAACTAGACCAAGATGATATTCAAGCCCTCTAGGAGTCCACAGAGTTGTGTGCTCATGAGCATGTCCCCTCTCTACACATAAGTGACTGTAAAGTGTATCTTTACATAAAATATTATGTATCTTACTGCTTTAGATGAAATATAGCCTCTTTGAGCTGAATTGTGTGCCCTAAAATTCGTGTGTTAAAGGCCCAGTACCTCAGAATGGGACCATGTCTGGAGATAGAGTCTTTAAAGAAGTATTTAAGTTACAATGAGGACACTGGGGTGGCTTTAATCCAATCTGACTGGTGTCCTTATACGAAGAGGAGATCAGGACACAGATGCACACAGAAGGACAACCACGTGAGGACCCGGGGAGGGGACAGCGTCCATACGCCCAGGAGAGAGGCCTTGGGAGAAACCAGCCCTGCCCACGCCTGGGCCTTGGACTTCTGGCCTCTAGAACTGTGACAAAATAAATGTGTGTTGTTTAAGCCCTCCGTCTGTGGTATGTGCTATGGCAGCCCTAGAACACTAAAACATAGCCTTTAGGGGGCGCCTGGCTGGCTCAGTCGTTAAGCGTCTGCCTTCGGCTCAGGTCATGATCCCAGGGTGCTGGGATCGAGTCCCAAATCGGGCTCCCTGCTCGGCAAGAAGCCTGCTTCTCCCTCTCCCATTCCCCCTGCTTGTGTTACTGCTCTCGCTATCTCTCTCTCTGTCAAATAAATAAATAAAATCTTTAAAAAAAACAAAAACAAAAACATAGCCTTTAGTAGAGTAAGGGCTCAACACATTACAGGCATAATCTCAGTAATCATCACCACTAACTCCACATCTGTGTAGAAGAGCCTCAGCTCTGAGATCCATGTGTAATGAGCAGAGATGAGAGATCTACCCAAGTCACATCATAACTTATTTTATTCACTTCCTGTTTATCCCATCGCGGCAAAGGGTGTCATATTTTAAAGTTTCCTGTTTTTGCAGATATTTTATTATTATTATCTACAGATGTATTTTTCTTCAACTTTATTTTTCTCTTTCAGAGAGGAAGGAAATAAAATTGAACCAGGAAGATGAATATCAATCACAAATTATATGGGCATCTGAGCCAACAGATAAACAAATCAACTATATCATAAAAGCATAAACTCAGCATGCGAGCTATTTGTGATCTAACTCAAAGCTATCACAAAGTAATTCCAAGACCTTAGGAATTCATTTCACCATAATGGACTTTGGCTTCCTCATCTCTGAATTATGGAGTTAGGTTCAGTCTCTAAAATCCCTTCAATCTCTGATTCCATGGCTCAGTATTTCAGATCTACATTAATAAAAATATCAACCAATATTTCTGATACTCTGGTGGTGGAAATACCAGGTGATCCTTGGCTGGAGTTATTGTCTGGAGAGGAAATTCAAAGATTGAATAAAGAGGTAAACAGGGAAGGTTGGAAATCAGCAAATGGGAAATATTTTCCTATTTTATCTTCTGGTGCTCAAGTTCTATGGGACAAAAAAGTGTTCATTAATGACCAGTTTCTGAAATGAGAAAAATATACGTAATGTTACAATTTCTACAGTTGTTCTTAGACATCTTTCAAGGTTTATCATATGACTTTATTCACCATCACTTTTTTTATACAGAAAAGTGTCTTCTCATTTAGGAATGTTATTCCTGACCAGTGAACTTTACCCCATCAAATACATAAGATATACACATAAATGTATACATTTATACACATATGTGTACAAATGCACATATGTATACATACAAACCTATGTAGAGTTCTATGCACACATACATAATATAAATATTAAGATTGGTATTATCATAGACATCCTAGATACTGTGGTAAAATAAATTATATTATATGTAGTGATACATATGTACATGCCATTAGACAATTTGCTTACACTTACCCTCATCTGTAAAAAGATAATTAATACTGCTTAACTCAAATGCTTTTGTGACAAATAATTTTATTGTATAGCTATAGTAATTTTTTTAAATCTGCCTAGCAGATCTATTTAATACTAGACAGTAAAGAATTCATACTTCTCCAATGCTTGTTCTGAGAAACTGGCTCACAGTCAATTATCCCAGAAACATTTCCTTTCCTTTCTTTCTCCAACATCTCATCACCCCCACCTCTACTTCCCTTTTGGTGAAAGAGTGGTCTTATTAACCTGCACGGTCCAGTCCATTAACCACTAGACACATGTGGCTATTTAAATTTAGATTAAATAAAATTTAAATATTCAGTTTCATTTCTAGTGTTCCATAGACACATGGCTAGTGGCTACCATATTGGAGAGTGGAGATATGGAAATTTTCCATTTGTTCACAAAGTTCAATCAGATAGCCCTGTTCCAGCCTGTCTTGGCTTTTTGATAATAGAACTTCTAGATTGAATACAAGGTGAGGAAGTTGCTTTTGCTAGATACAAGCAGTTGAACTAGCCCCTGAACTGTGGCTTGCTTCTTAGATGCTAGCTGATGGGCTACTACTACTACTTGTAGTTGTAACTACAAATCTGCCTCGTTTATATCACAGTCATTTCAAGTTCAGTTCAAGTTGACTTTGTGAAGTGTATACCAAAATACTCTTTATTAGCCAGAGCTTACAGGAATAGGAGAGATGGCCTCCCTGTTCTAGTACTTTTTAAGGAAACAATTCCACCTCCTATTGGATTACACTTGGGAAATAATTTGTCAATTATTTGCCAGTAGCATCTCTGAGTTGCTCTTTATCTCTTTTATCTGAGCTTCTCTGTAGGCTCTTATTAAGTACTTATTCTCTGCAAGGACATTCACTGAGTAGAGATGACCTCTCTCTTCTAGCCTGGATGTGGCTAAATATAAACATGGAAGGAAGGAGGGGAGGAAGGAAGGTGGTAAATAGAGAGATAGATAGACAGATAGATGGATAGATAGATAGATAGGTAAATAGATGGATAATAGACAGGCAAAACTTCCAGTTCCTCTTGATATGAACTTCTCCCCATTCCTCAGCAAAGCCCAGTGACTCATAATGGCGCCAAGGAAGAATGCTTGATATTGGGTAGTTTCCCAAAGCACTATAAGAAAACAAGATAGAGGGGCACCTAGTAGCTCAGTCGTTAAGCATCTGCCTTCGGCTCAGGTCATGATCCCAGGGTCCTAGGATTGAGCCCCACACCGGGCTCCCTGCTCAGCGGGAAGCTTGCTTCTCCCTCTCCCACTCCCCTCCCTGCTTGTGTTCCCTCTTTCTCTGTGTCTCTCTCTCTGTCAAATAAATAAATAAAATCTTTAAAAATAAAAAAAGAAAACAAGATAGAATAAACAAATACTGGCAATAAGCCTAGCTCCTACAGCTAACACAGAATCCTCACCATTTTAAGCCAAATCAGTGGGAAAGTTTAAGTGACCCTTTAAAAATATCCAAACACACAGAGATTTTTAGAGGAAGACTATGCCCCGTTAAGTTGCTCAGCCCATTGCCAGTCATTTATGAAGTAGACATACCTCCTCCAAAGCATCTCCCACAATCATATTTAAAGAAAGAATGAAGCAGAAATGCATATCATGACAATCAAGAATTTAGAAGCCCACCTGTAACAATGACGTTATATCTTTGCAGATTCTTAATGCAAATGTGTCAAGGGCTTAACCCCTAAATGTTGAAGGGATTCAAAGAGAGAAAAACATCAGATAAGGTAAGATATACAGCCACAGCAATGCTGCCTGCAAGTGATGGAAATCTAACTCAAGAAAGCTTAGGTGAAAAGAGACAAGAGCAGGCTGGCCCTTTGTCACTCACAAACCTGGGAAACTCAGTGTCTTGGGACTTGGTAGATCCAGAACAAGAAATGCTTTGTCTTATTCTCAATCTGAACGTTCTCTTCATAGGATGACAGATGACAACCAGCAAGCTAGTCTTTATTCTTCTCACAGTTAGAAATTCCAGTAAGAACGTGTTCTGTGTCCCCATAATTCAGCTGTAGTCACAGGATTCGCGCTGAATGGCCCACTGGAGGCATGCACTCATCTGGGGAGCGGGAGACCAGCATGAGGGCAGAAAACTCTGATTGTTAGGACCAAGGTGCCCCCCGCCTGATCTGGAGGTCAACTTCAGCAAAACGCATGGACTACGAACAAACAAAGCCCAGACCCGCTAGAGAAGCTTGGATGTGGGCTATCATTTCCCCTTGTATTTACTGTGGGAAAAGGTTAGCGCACCTTTTGTTAATTTCAAAAGCAGCAAGAGTGAGAAAACATAAATACAGAAGCTTAGGAAACTCCCACGCCATGGCCACGCCTCTGAGCTTGGTCTCAGACTGTTCGGAGGCAGGACAGAGGACACAGATATTTGAACTTACCAAATGCTATAATATATTGAGCTCAAGGTTAATTTGAGCTTTATTCCTTTCTTTTCTGGTATCAGTGTCTTTGATAGGGCTTGGGAGGTGGCATGAGGGAAGAGAGGACAGGGCTGCCCCAGCAACCTCTGGTCTGTCAGGTACTCTTTCATTGAACCTCTGCACATTCAAGGTCATCTGACAAAGCGACTTCAGAGCCAGACAGAGGTAGACACAAATTTGAGTGAGCCACTTAGAAGCCCTGTGATTTCAGGGAAGCCACTTCATCTCATTGTCCCATTCCCCACCTGCAGGGTGGTGTGAACATTCAATTACGATGGACACGTGACCAGCACATTCTAGGCACTGGAGAAATACGTTTCCTTCCATTGTCTGTTTTATCTTTGCTGTCAGTGAGATACTCAAGGCACTAAGAAATTTGAACAGATATGTAAGTACAGCAAGGCCAAAAAGCTCCTGTAAAAGGGGTAGTTGATTTTGCTTTAGAATAGCTCGTACAAGTTAGCTAATATTTTTGCCCTACCTCTTCTGTACCAGTTAAAGTTCTAAGCACTTTACATATGTTAGTTCATTTAAGTCTCCCAGAAATACTATTAGGGTAGGTATTCATATAGTCTCCCTTTTGTACCTGAAGAAACTGAAGCCCAGACAGGTAAAGTAACTTGCCCAAGGTCACACAGCCAGTAGGGGTAGACTAAGACTCAAATACAGCCAATCAGGTTGCAGCGTCTAAGCTCCTCAGCACAATTTTAATGCTTTCTTGAGACCAACTACTTAATTTATTTCAAATTGTTTTTATCATTTGAAAAATCACAACTATATCAAAATTGCTTCTGGTGCTTTATAAATTATAATTCAGTTATAAATTTAAGTATCTACTTTCATTGCAGGGCATTTCAATTTGTCATTGATGAAGTTCTCCTAATTATAAATACTATGGAAGGTTCCAATAAAGGAGTTCCCTTTGACCTTTCACGGTACAAAAAGAATCTCCCTAACCTACATATTTTTTATGTGATCTTTGTGATGGGAACAAAGCATGTCTGGGACCTACAGAGATACAATTATTACTGAAGAGGTCATCTAAGAAAGAGGTAGAGGTAAAACAAAGGATTTTGGTAAAGCACATTAAATAATCTGTCAGTGATGGAATGGGACTGAATTGCCCATTGTCGTCTGCTGAGGCAAGCCCATCCTTCTAGAATAAAAGTGGGAGAAATGATTACATTGTGCAATAGGAGTCACCCCAAGTCAAATGCATGAGATAGACAGAAGCGCTGAGGGTGGGGAGCATTGCTGGGGTGCAGAGAGAATCGCATAGTAGATCGAAGACACACCCCAGAGAAACGGTCCCTGTGGCTGAAGAATACTGCACTGTGAATTTGTATTAACATTCTTCATGTGGGGTAAAAACATCCTTCCTGAAGTGTTGTACGAACTGTCATTCCCAGGGAGGCTGGGTGCAGTGACCAAGCAGAGTGGCAGTGCCCAGGGGCTCTGGTGGTGCCATCGATGTGGGGCCATCGGCCTGTGACTTTAAGGAACACTGGAATAAATCCATGAGCATATCTGATCACCTCTACTTCCTCTTCTTTCCTAGGAGACAGTGTAAACAGTTCATGTTTACACACCTATGTTCACACCTATGTTCAGTACACACCTATGTAACATGTGTGTCCACACACAGATATATGGCGTGTCCATATGAGTGTGTGTAAGGATGCAGGACAGTATTACTGGAATGCCTACCCTCCAGACCCCATTTGCCAAGGATTCCTAGAGGGCAGTGGTCACTTCTGTCCCTTTCTAAGAATCACCCTCAGCTGCAGAAAGCCCCCTTGCCCAAGGATATGCCCCCTGTTGTTGGATCCAACAACTGGTCAATGCTAGGTACAGAGTCCTCTGGTGTGAACAGTTCTGAAGGGCATCCTAGCCTGAGTTCCCTGAGACCTGCTGGGACTTGCTGGAACTGAATCTTGGTTGTATTTCTCTCATTTCCTTCCCACCTCCACTTCCTGAACCCCCACAGCTTTGCTCTTGAAGTCGCTGGAGGAGGCAGGGGAAGCTGCAGGGAAACCTCCATCTCTCAAGGTCTGTTTCCCAGGGAAGCTAATATAAGACCAAATATGAGTATATATTTATAATTCCCTCTCTGGTGGGAGGGAGGATGGGAAAACATTTCCAGCTGTGAAGGAGATGAGTGCATTCTCCTGTCTCCTCCTAATGGGGTCACTTACCAGGCTGCTCTCAATGGGTCAACTATTGCTAGATAATTATAAACACACATAATAAGAATTATTTTTAAATTTTTTGAGTGAGAATTAAATAATTTCTGCTAATATTTGTATTATTTTGTATCTTGATATAAGGTATCTTCACAAAAACATACTCTCCCTATTATCTGCAGTCTTTTTAGATTGAAATTATGGAACTAATAAGGTAAGTTCATTATTATTCCATGATTTTTAAACCAAAAGAGCCCTCTAAAGTTTGGAATGGATATCAGTGACAGTAAATGGATAAGAAGTCAAGAAGAGAAACAAGACGGAGGGTACCACAAAACAGGCTATGTACAGATGCCCTTCTGAAGGAGAGGAGAAGGGGAGGGAGATGAGAGAGGATGAGCCTGGATGCCTGTGATGGTGTTTTCCTGACATGAGGGGTGTGTGGACATCCACATTTGGCGCGTGTGTATACTGTGATTTTGGCTTGCTATGTTATTTCTAGTCCCTTTATGGCCACACATATTTGTGATCTATTCCAGTTGATCCGGTTTCCTGTGTCCAGTTGCTTCTGGTTCTCTTGGTTGGTCATCTTGGGTTGGGGAAGAAAACGGTTTCAAATAAGATCAACAATTGTAAACTTTGATGACAGCCACTTCAAAATACAGCATATAAAAATTAAGAACTCCAGTAGAGGTGTCTTTAGAGTGGGGTTTGTATTACCAGTTCTACAAAAAGCTAAGGATTTGTATTGTAGATTTTTAAATATCACGAACACACCACCCTATGCTATGTGGCATGATCCATAGAAGGTATGATGAAAGGCCACACACAAGCTTTCAGAAGTCAGACATGATGATAATGAAACCTTCCCAGGAGTGGAGAGTTTCCCCATGTTGTCGCCCTACTGTACTTTGTAAAGCTGGGCACACATTGTGAGTGAGTGGCTGGCATTCCATTGGAGGACCCCCATCAGGGCACAGAAAATAAAGTAACCCAAAGAAGCTCAAAGCTCCCTTGCCCCACATTAAATGTACACACACACACAGTAAACATGGAAAGAATGTCTAGAGAAAATGTGGGAAGAGAAATTTATGCCTCCGGAATTTTTCAACAGGATGCTTTCTTTGTTGGGTTTCTACTAAGACCTTAAGAATTCCCCGACAACTGAATCTCTTACTGCGGTGCCTTCTGTCCAGACACCATCAGAAGTACAGATGCGGGTGCTTTATGCAACCCTTCCAATCTCCTGCCGTCCTCCGACAGTTAGATGAAAAGAGCAGTGGAATGTTTGATTATCTAACTTCTCGTTGGCCAGGGAAGCCCAGAGAGAGAGATGGGATAGGGTCATTGCTACCATTCCTACTGGGACTGGAGGTGGGGGGTGGGTAGGGGTCTGGTCACATGACCACGACATAGCTTCGGGGGTTGCGAAGACGGATCACTTCACTAGATGTCCACTAAAAGCTTGCTGGGGGCAGTCTTGTCTACTCTGATTAAAGACCATGTTAATGCTTAAGAATTTCATTAACTTGGCCTTTGAATGCTGCGAAGGGTGAAGGGTCATGGGACAGAACCCGAGTGAGTCACGTGAAGGGCCCTGGGCTGTCCACAGAAACATCTCTGAGCCCCTACGTTGTTTATAGTGAGAACACAGGGGCACTTTTCTGGAAGAACACCACGGCCACTCTGCATGACCCCTGGATCAATACGGCTGTTTGTCCACCACTTAAACCACCTATGTCCAAATCCGTTTTACATCAAGAGTGGATAAATTGAGAGGGAAAATGTTTTTAAATCAACTCCAATAACGGTAAAACAAGAGGTATTCTACAAGGAGGCTTTTCTATCTGGGCAGGTTTTCCTCTTTTGAAATATCAGAGCGCCTACAGAGTACTTAAAATTTCCACTGAACAGGATTTGATTAGTCAGTATTTATGATTTCAAATTGCCCCCTCTGTAAGTATATATTCTACCACAAATTTTTATTCACAAATCATATGCTTTAATAAAAATATTAAGCTAGGTCTCTATGGAATAAATGAGACATTTTTAGTCATTGGAGAGAAAAACTCAATGGATATTTTCCCACGTTCACTACTTAGGACCTTGGATCAGGTCCAGGGTTAAAATCTTACAAGTTAAAAGGGAGAATTCTTTATGGAATTTTATTTTTGAAAACGTATATACACTCTCAAATTATAATTCCCAGCCATATGCTGACTTTGCCCAACGACAGGTATAATTCAGAAGCCTTCTTTGTTCTTGGAATTTCTCTCCCCACTTTTAAAAAATGATTACAGATAGCTGTCAGGGAAAGTTCGAGATGGCAAAGTTAAAACAAGAACCAAGAAATGTTACAGCAAAAATCACAGAAGCAGTTGAAGTGGTCAGGAACATGGCAGTGTGTGTCCATGGAGAAGCAAGGGACACCGGGAGGAAACTCTCTGCAGAGCGAGCAGCACGGGCAGGGCCCCGAGGGCAGGCGCTCAATTTCTGGAAGGGCAGTGTGGGGAGCTGTAGGAGGCAGGGGTCGAGATGGGGCTGGGAGGTGTGAGCGGGAGGAGCCTCAGGTCTAGTTCCATGTCACTCAGGTCACAGCGCAAACTCTGGGTGCGTGCTGAGCGCGGGGCCACGGCAGTGGCCCGGGGACAGCCACCTGCTCTGATCGGGGCCCCTTGACCCCGAGGCTGTGGTTCTGGGGGTGTGCTAACAGTCACAGCCACAAGCAGGGACGGGATGTGGGGTGTATGGGGACAGGAACCATGGAGAAGCCCCTGCATTTTGGCCTGAGGAACAAGAAGGAGAGAGCCGACATTTTCTGGGATGGAGAAGAATGTGAAAGGAAATGGTTTAGAAAACTGGGAATTCATCTTTGGACCTCGTATGTTCCAGATACCGATGGTGTAAGCAAGCTGACAGAGAGGCATGACAGTCTGGCATTTGAGGAGAGGTCTGGGCTGAGATAGCAGTTTAGGGACTTTGGGTGAGAGGTGGACAGTATTCAAAGCAGTGGGGCTGGAAAGGTCACCCAGAGAGTGAGCCCTGGGGACGGAGCTGGGGCGCCGGGGACGAGAGGGACCAGGGACAGGAAGAAGCAGCTCAGGGCACTAGGAGGAAACCCAGGAGAGAACGCTTCTCCCATGGCCTGGGAAGGATGGGTCTGCAGAAGAAAGAAATAGCTGTTATGTGCTGGATGCCACTGACAGTCAAGGAAGATGAAGCTGGTGATGCGGCTGGGTTAGCAAGGGACATGAGAGGTGACCTGAGCAGGAGGGGTCGGGGAGGCCTCTCTGGAGGTTTCAACAGAAGGAGAGGAATCACAGAAGTCTAGGATAACAGATGCCACCACCAAGAACAAGACAGACAAGTGGCCAGTAAAAGAAAATTAAATAGTTTGAAAAACTAAGAAAGTTTAGCTGAAGCATAATAAAGCCCCAGAAGCCTGGGGTCTCAGAATAAAGGAAAGAGTGAAGGGGGAACGGTCAGCAGTGTCCCCCTGTGCTGTGGCCTCTCGAGGTGTGGCCTAAGATACCATCCTTGGATTTGGGCATTGGAACGGGACTTGTGATTTTTAAGAGAGTGATTTTATTAGAAGAGGAAGCCAGATTGTAGCAAGATAAGGAATATCTGGGACGTAGGAAGGCAGAAACCCGCTGCTCAGTCTATTTCAAGAAATTTAATATCTACTGGGAGAGGAAGATTAGGAAGTGTTTTGGCATTGATCTCACAAATACCATTACTTTTTATGTTATAAGATGCATATTTTTTCATATTTTAACAGCTCTGAAAGCAGAATGCCTCTTATAATTGATGGCATTTTTCAGTGTTAATTGGCGGCATTTTTTCATTCTATGCAGTGCATAATGTAATGGTGCATTTTGTGATCGATATGGCCTTAAATTTCATAAAATATGGGCATATAATGAGTGTCTAAGCCCAGGAATGGAAACAATGTAAGCAGATGGAAAGGCAGAGATCACTGAGAACGGCATCATCATTCAGTAAATATTTGCTGAGGGAGTGAGGTCACAATAGTGATAGGAGCTGTGAGTGGATTTTTTTTATCAGGGTCCTGTGTCCAGGACCAGAGGGACAGAGGCGGGCAAGCAGGACCCAGGAGGACAGAGAGCGATCAGAACACTGTCCTGTGCCCTGAGGGAGGCACACTGCCCTGCGTGGGGAGGGTGAGGAAGAGGAGGGGGAGGTGGGGGTGTGTCCGTGGACAGGAGAGTTTCTGGGTGTGAGCAGTTCCCGGTCATGGCCCGCCCCAGGGTGTGTCACTTGGGAGGATTCTAGAAGCCAGACAAAGGTTAAGGTTGAGGGAGTGGAGGAAATCCATAAACCTTGAATTAGGGTGTTGGGAGGGCAATCGACAAGCACAGTGGTAGATAATAGATAATAGTGGTGGATAAAGTATTGGAGGAAAACCAAGGTCTCAAAGTCCTCAAGGGCCACAGAGCGGTGATGCCAAACAGAGCGAGTGGCCGGACATGAATGGGAGAAAGGTGTGAACTTTGAGAGAGAGAGAGAGAAGCATGTGTAAGGTAACGTGGCCCCAGCAAGAAAGCACCCCAAAGACGTGAGCACCTCCTGCATGCCCTGGGCTGGGCAGGGAGGCAGCATGGTCTGGCTCCCTCCACATGGAGACCTGTGGCTTGCGTATCCTGTTTGCTGGTGAGACACGGGGAAGCTCAGAGACACTGTACCAATGAATATGGTGTGATAAGTCGGCATCGGAGGCTCTCCTCTCTAGGAAGTCTCTGTGCCCTGAGATCTTTGCTGCTAAGTCAATTCTGGAGTGAAAGACTCCAGAAGAGTCAGGAACCTGACTCAGAAATAGGGGTCACTCTTCAGACCTCGCAGCAACTTCCAGTAGGGGTCTCCAGGGATGGAGCTCAGGCCACCACATGCCCAGAGTTGCTGCCCCAAACCTAGAGACTGCTCAAGGCCAGACGGGGCAGGGCAGGTGGTCTCTCTTCTCTTTAAGGCTCGGAGTGTGTTCTCTACGAGCTGTGGAAAGGAGGCTTGGAAGGAATGGGTGTATCTGTCCCTGCCCCACTCCCTCCCCGGAGACTTCCCTTTGCAGGGCAGACCCCTGTTGTGAGCATCTCTAAGAGCCCCAGGGCCACCGGGCAAGGGGAGGGGAGTGGGGGCAACCGCTCAGATGTTACCGTGATGGCTGGGAACGTCAATGTTCAGGGGCCCTTGGTCTACTTAATACGCCAAGCAGCGTTAATACTGAACACAGGAAAATATTCAGGATATCCCCGTACGTAAGAATCTGCTCTGTTGTGGCCTGTCCTGTCACAGTGATAGAAAGATGGTACGAACCATGGTGGATAAACTGTCTCAGCAGCAGAGTGTTTGCTTTCCTCGTAATCCCAGAATATTCTGTTCTCTCTGGCATTAGTCCACATTTGATTATAACGTTTTCCTCGTTACTCTGAATTTTTACTTCCGTTTCTCAGTCAACCCCACAACCACCTGTGAGGCAGACCTTGTAATGAGTCCCAGGTTCAGGGGCCACAATAGAAAAATTGATCTGTTAAAGTTCATGTAGATAGTAAGCGGCAGGATTTGAACTTGAACCTGGATCTTTCTCAGTCCAAAGCCTGTGGACCAGGCAATATTGCCTTTCATGACTTATGGTCCAATATCGTTTAACCATACTTCATTACTCAGTCCAGTCATGTGAATATAGATGGTCAAGCCACCAAAGGAATTTGGCTCTGGGTTCCTGCAAGCTGGAAAATTGGGGCCCAGCCATCCAAACTGCCAAGTTCAAACGAGTGGGGGAAATTAAATAATAAAATGCTCTATGCTATTTTAGCTGAAGACCGTTTTTATTTATAGTTAACTGAAACCAGCCTAACTCAGACTCTCGTCTAATGTTTATCTGTGAGTCACCCTCACATGTGAAAGCTTCAGTCACAGATCCACAAAGACAGTGTCTGAGGCTCCTTTGCCTGCTGACAAGGTTTTCTTTGGTCCGCCTTTTGTAAAATAACCTAAGGAGCCGTCACATGTAAATGAAACGAAGCCTGTATGTGGCAACTCCCTTCTGATGGCTCCTGGAACCCACCGTCCACTCAATGTGCTGCACACAGAATGTGCCCCAGGACCTTGGCATGTACTCAGACGCCAGCCTGTTTGTGGGCTGCCACTCTGCGAGATATGCTTGGAAGGCAAGGAGACGAATTCTCTCGGATTCTCTCCCACGGCAGCTGAGGGGCTGGGCCCCCAGGAGGTGGTCAGAGAGCGCATCCGTACAAATGCTGTGCAGTCCCATCGGGGTAGGAATGCCGCGTTCGTGTGATGAAGGTACACGTCTGTCTACGCGGGACACGTTTATCACCATTTTGCAGAACGTGAGTCCCCTGAAGCACTCAGCGTCGACGCCGGGAAGAAAACCTCGGGCATGAATTCCCAGGCTTTCGTAATAACCACACACCTGTAGGGAGTCCTTCTCCAGGGACAGTTGGGGCACTTCCCAACAGAAATTGGGCCATTCTGGAGGCAGTGCCTTTGCAAGAGAGCTGGTTTCTACACACAAAGGGATTCTCTTCTCTCTCCTTCTCCGCTGCCCTCCCAGCCACGCTCCGTGGCCTTAAAGCAGGATCACGCGGGATGCAGCACGACGGCAGAGACAAATATCAAACGTCGAAGGAAAACGACTTTCTGGTCCCCTTCAGACTTTTGTTCCATTAGAAGGAATATCGGAGACTGGTGTATGTGTCTTTTTAAGTAACCTTTCTAATTAAAAAAAATGTATTTGATATTTTAAAAATTCAAGGAGAAGGACACACTATTTCCTAACCCGGAGCCTGTATGTATGATAAAATAATTTACAGCCTGTAGTCTGCCTTCCGATTTCAGCCAAATCCCCTCTGAGGACAAAGAAAACAGATAAAAACAGCTGATGGGCGGGTGGAGGCAGGAGACCCCCAGAGGCTGATATGTATTATCAGATGACGGCCCCTAGCACATGCTCTAGAACAGAAACAAACACTATTCCGTAGTTCTGAGCCACCCTTGTTCTGGGATCAGATGATAACCCTTTCAAGTAAAATGTGTCTATTTTAAAATTCTTTACTCTTCATTGTTTTTTTTTTTTTTTAAGTCAAATGTGCATACACACTCACAATTATATGTACGGATATCAAAGGCCCATTGAAAACATTTGGTTTAATACCAGGAATAAGCTCTATCCACTGTCACTGCCTTCCAATAATGCACGCGCCGTAAGCCAAAGGAAAGGAGCTCCCCGCCCGTGTGCCCGGCCAGGGAGGCCTGGTGGGGGGCCCAACAGGTGCAGAGGTGAGAGCCGCCCTCCCGATCCTCAGCCCCACAGTTGCCTTCTGGCTGAGCAAAGAGGGGCTGACTCAGAGCTCTCCCTTCTGGAGCCATCCCATCCTCTAAAATAACTTACTCATCTTCCTGTTGTGGGAGAGGGCATATCAGGAGAATGCCCATTTTAAGATGTCAGTTTTATTATTTATTATTCGGGGCTGGTGAGACCACCAGATCAGGAAATGACGGCTATTGAAAAGTCAGCTTGTTACTCTCCGTTCCAAGAGGAAGGGGCTGGGGGGGTGACACCCAGGGCCATGTCGGGGAGTCCCAGGGGCGACCGGGAGACAGAGGGAGCGAGGGAGAAACATGGGCAAGAGTCTGTATGTGTTTCCACTTGAGGCAGGATGAGCAGGTGTGGGACTGCCTAGTCTAAATAATTTTAGTGGACTCTGAGGCATAGAGGCTGCCCCTCGTCTGGCCCCTGGCCTTTGGGGCGATCGGCAGGGGACACAGTGGCCTGGAGTGTGAGAGCCCCACAGAAGGGGTTGGGTTGGGGGGTTTGCTTATGAAAGGTGTACTAGCTTAAAGGGGAATGTTTTGCTACCTGTAGGAATGAGCTAACCCTGGAAGGGAGGTCTCTCCCCAGTCAGCAAAAGCCCAAGATGTCAAAGCACTGGAAAATACAGAAAATGAAAAAAAACGTGATTAATACAAGGCCTGTGTGCCTTTGTGCCATCCACCCCACCATGACCATAGTCAAAGAGAATCATTCTGCTTAGTACCAGGAATTCAGGAGGAAATAAAGATTCCTTAATATGCATTAAGCCAGAGGGCCTCAAATTTTATTGTGCATGTAAATCACTGAACGATCTTGTTAAAATGGTTTCTGATTTAGTAGGAGGGATGATGGGGTCTGAGAGTCTGCATCTCTAATAAACCCCCAGATAATACCAGGGCTGCCAGTCCGTGGACCACACAAGTGGGAGGGCATTCAACCTTAATTATGTGTCCCATTTTTTCAGGCATGTTCACTTGTTAAGCAAAGCCTGGGAATATTATTTAATGTGCACAAATGAGCTTTAGCCTAAGACTTGCTTGCATGAAGGCAGTTACAATTAAAGGCTTTTTTTTTTTTTTTTTTTCCTGCACAAGCCAGTTTCTAGCCCTGAATAAGATGTGATCTTACCATACAGCTCATCCGATAAGAATTGGCCCCGGACCTCATTAATTCTCAAAAGAAAAGTGCACCAGTCAGCCACAGAAACTCGTGGTAGGAAGACTGGGTCTGGGACAGGCAAGAAGCAGGTCTGGGAGATGGACAGATCTGAAGGAAGTGTTAGAGACGGTTTGTTCTGGCATTAAAATCGGGAATGTAATCAACCTTGAGCCTGACTCAGCACAACTAGAAACTCTAGCATACTTTGAAATAATCCCAATAATCCCAACCAGACATGACCTAGGATTAGCCATGAATAAGGATACAAAACTAGATTTGGGGATAAATTCACCAGGAGGGACTTGGGGAAGCAGAGGAGGGTGGGCAGAAGGTTGGGTATTCACGGTAATGAATTCCTTGTAGATTTGGGATGAGAATGAGTTAGCATTTGGACAAAGACTACCTCCATTGGAAAGGACACCTATGTATACCACCAAGAAAAATAGAACAAGGTAGATGAAGTGACCCATGGTACAAGGAACTCAGCTTCCCTAGAAGTTGCCAGTAACACCTCGCACCCTTGCTCCTGGCCCAAGGAACCACATTATTCATACTGAAATTACACATTTTAGGGATCTGGGGATGACAGAACCTTACATTGTGGGGAAGCAGCACAGCTCCGCATCCTTAGAGGGATTTTCCGTATGCTTCAACAAGACAAAACAAAGCAACAAACTACAAGCTCCATGACCAAAGAGAGACATCTCTCTATTTGTCATTAAAGCAGAAAGTCTGTTTGCAGAGTCCACATCACAGAGCAGGCTGTTTGCTGGGGGTGGGGGACCCAGCTGGTTAATCCCATACTCTCCGGAAGGGGGCCGCCCCATCAAGTTGATGGCCATCTCTCTATCAGACCCTCAGTGTGTGAGGAGGGTGGAGTGCGTGTGCGCATGTGCATCTCCTTTGTAAAATATTTGTGTCACGTTGCTACACAGAACATCCTTCTTTGAGCACAGGCTGAGCTCCCTCCAATCCTGAACGGGTTAGTTCCTATCATTCTTCAATACTCAACATAAATGCTATTTCCCTAAAGAGTGTCCTCAGGGCGCTCAAATCCAAGTTGGACTTTTCGGGAAACTATCTCATTGTGCCTGGGCTTTTCCTTCACAAAGTGTAACATACTTTATGATAATATATCCTTTGGGATTTTTTACTCGTTTGATGCCTGACCTCCACTAGTTTGTAACTTCCCTGAGGACAGAACAGTATATGGGTCTTTATTGTCATTTATCTACACATAACACAGTGCTCAGCACCCAGAGGTCAGCTAATGTATATTTTTTGGATGAATACGGGAGGGAGTAAATAAAATGATCCCATATAGCCTAGAAAATGTTGTGATTATCACTGTTACTGATTTATCACCACTATTCCAATTTTGGGTTTGGTTTTTGTTAATAACTCACAAATGACATTCCCTAAATAGAAGAGCAAACAGCAGCTTTTATTCTATATTAGTAAGGTTTCTAAACTGAAAGGATCAGTTCTTCCTATTCCAAGAGAATTTCTAGTTCGTACATGACATTTCTCTAGATGTATGCAGGGACACATTCTGTATTCCATTAAGTTTTAGCTAAGAATATTTTCAATCTCTAGTCAGTCTGATTTTCCCAGCTATGTTGGATGTTAAGAACCGTGTTTAACATTAGGCTCAGAGTAAATCATAAATATGCATTAGCTTCCAACTTGGTGCTGCATCCTTGGCCCTGGGCAGGATGAGAGTTTCATGTTGCCTTTCCAAACCCCCTCCTACTCGCCACCTGAGACCTCCTGCACCCCTTCCCAGCCCCCTCTCTCCCCGGGTCCCCTTGGCCTCCTCAGGCACGCACGGGTCTGTCCCTTCTGCAGCTCAGCCTTATACATCACAAGCCGTGCGAACATGAAGAGGCAGGGAAGAAGATGGAGGGGTGCGCAGAAGCAAACAAACAGAAGTATAAGCCAGTACGAGCTAAATAAACCCCCTCTGCCTGGCATTTGGACACTAACACAGAGTCTCGAGGATATGTCAGCATTCAAGATGAGGGAGGAAGATGGAAACCAAAATGTTTCTTTCTCCTCTTCTTGCCACACCACTCCCAACACACCATTGCTCTGTCCACTTCAGGTGAAATGGGTTTAGTTCAAGGTGCGTGGAACTCCACCTAAGTCAGGTGGTCAGGTGGTCGGGTTAGGAGCTCATTACATTCAGGGCAGCAGGATTAATGCTGGCTGGCCATGAACAAACAGGAAATAGGCTTCTTCTGGGAGACGATCCACTTCATGATTTGACTGATCCTGTGCCCTCCTTCTCATCCATGCCCTCCTGCTCTAAAGCTGTGGTTCTCACCCCTGGCTTCCTGTGAGGGTCACCTGGGAAGCTCTGGAAACTCCCAGAAGGAGGGATCGCAGGAGGCATCCCAGACCAGCTAAATCGGAGTCCCAGGGGACCTGGAGGTGCTAGCTGCTAAAGCTTCGCAGAGCCCAGCGTGCGATCACGCCTGAGATCCACTGAAAAGGAAGTTAGCATACATCCAGTTCCACTCTTTTCCCCTTAGAATACGTTTTGCTTTACTCAAGTGAAGGTAACATCCACCACTTCACTCCATACGGAAATTCTGTTTTCCCACTCAGTTTTATGGCACCTCTATTGCTACAGCTATAATTTTATATGACGTCTTGCTGGCATTTTGCAGAGCAAAAACATTATATGTAGTTTCTAGTGCCAAAAGGTGCAGAAAGTTTTGTTGAAACCATGGAAGGGAAGAGAGCAATAGGTTTATTTTAAGATCATAACATTTTTATTTGATTTTCCCCCCTCCTTTACACTGGCTACTGTTATTTTAAAAGTCTCCTGGCATTTAACTGGCAATAAACAGGGCAAAACAAACTGTTCCTTCCTTTAGATTGTGCAATCTTTATTGCTCTGTTTTAGGGCGACCAAATATGCCTTTTAGAAAAATGCCTGTTTAACCACCTTCTGTTTGTTAAGCAGCAGGGCTATTAGCGGACAAACCTCAAGGGTGAAGTAGTGGTTTTCTGCGTGCCTCACGTTTTTCAAAGATCCTTAGAAACACCTCAAGTTAAGGGACCCTGACGACACTCGTTCCTAAGCCGGGCAAGTGCAGGAACCTGAATCAGAGACCGCTGAGCTCACTGTGAACCCAATTGTCACACAGATATTTAAAGCAACTGCGAACGTCTGCAAGACCACGGTGGCTCTGGCGTGGATGCAACCGAAGGACTTGGCGTGGAATTATCTGTTTACACAACATTTAGGAAGCCAGTGGGCAGAGTAACCATTTCCACACTAAAGCGGCCAGGACAGTGTTGATCCCCTGGCAATGCGATCCAACAGGGATGGGGTGTGTTAGCTGATACGCCGCTCTGCTTCCGGTCCCCACATCTGTTTGCTGCATGCTTGCCTAGACTCACAAAGCTTCCGAGTCATGAGTCAGCACCAAGTGGTGAGTTGCATTCCAACATATTACTCAGGCAGGGAAAAAGATGGATTTCATAGCAGTAAATATAACGAAAGATGAAATCTGAAGAATTCAGGGTGTTCTTATTCTTCTCAGGGCACCTGTATTTTTTTTGTTTATTTTGCAATATGTTTCACCTCCAAGGCAAATAGATCGATAGAGTCCACTATCAAACAGCTTTCTGTGTGGTTTCCACAGTTCTTCACTACCTTCTTTAATTTTTTTGGTGGTCTTAGCAGCAAACCTGAAATGAAAAGATTATGATTTCCTATTCTGGAACTACTCAAAATCTCTTCCAGATTTAACCCATCCCCCTTCCTCCAGTTTCCTGCCTCTTGGGTATTACTACGCAGTGCAATTAAAACTTCTTTTCTCTAATACCACTTTCTGCTGTTGCCACCTTCACCAAGAACATTGCAGTAATAATAATAATATTTAATTTTTATGGCGTATTTCCTGCCCCCACTTTGCTAAGTACATTACCCATGCTATTTATTTTCTACAGCATTAGGAAGCATTTATTTTTTATTGTACCATTTTACCATTAAGAGTTGTAGACAGCTTAAGCGACAGCCAAATATCACATAGCTAGAAAGTAGAGCCCAGCCGTTTTATTAAAGATCTCCTGTTGAAATCTGTCAGTTTTTCTCTATAGCTCTGACAGTGTTTGCTTTTAATACTTTACTATTAGTTGCTCCTAAACTTAGTTACATCTTCCTTGGAAAATTGAAACTTTTATGTTATATAATGACCCTCTTTATCTTTAGTAGTGGTCTCTCCCCTTGAGTCTTTTGTACCCGACAAAATAGTATTATACCAGCTTTCTTTTACTGAGATCTGCCTAATATGAGTGTGTGCAGACACTTAATTAAATGCAAAATATATATATATGCACACATACACGTATGCATGTATGTGTGTATGTATATGCTTATTTACAAGTTCGTATACATTTATTAGTTGACAAGAAGAAAAATTTTCAACCACCCAAATTTTCTAAATGCTTGTAATTTGGTTGTGTCTCTCTTATAAACAGCAATCAGCTAGATGTTTTTAAATCCAGTGTGAAAATATCCACACTGAACATTGCAGTGGACAGTGTTAGTTGCCTGCAAGCTCCTTTCCCACTTCTTCCTCCGGCCCAGGGGACCCTCTCTCATTCCTTCATGGAGCTGAGCATCCCAGACACGTGGAGCTGAGCACGGGAAATCGGGACGTGGGCAGAGGAACACAGCCCGCTCCCAGGCAACTGGGTCACAACCTCCAAAAGGAAGATGTGGTCTCCACTGCTGTCTCCTGTTCTTGTTAACTCTGAAATGCTGACAACAGAGGGGCACCTTGGAGCCAGGGATGCAAGTCAGGAGGCGAGGAGGACAGGGCCTCCCTCTAGCCCTGCCCCTCACCAAGAACTGTCAGGAAATACACTTCTCCCTCGTTACAGACGTGCACCCTGCTCTGTCGTCAGTGTGGCTCCCTGGCTGTTGTATTTGCATCTGTATTACTATCTCATTTCACGTGGGCTCTTCGCCTGTTTCTTGAATTCTTTGAATTTACTGAGGCTTTTTACTCACTCTAGTTTTCAAATTTCTACCAAGTTTAATTTACAACTCCTATTTCTGTTGTTTTACTTTAATGGTCTTCAAACTGAAGTTGAAATATAATCGATATCTTTATCATCCAGTACAATACAAAGGCCTGTGAATGATGGGTGTCTGCAATATTTTTTATCCAGCATTTTAAGCTTAGCTTTTAAAATCCTACAAATCAAAATTTTCCATTATTTCAGTTCTGTTGGTGGCAAACACACTCAGCTTTTGCTCTATTTTATATTCATTCTTGAAAAAAAAATAGCTTTAATGAAGATCTAATTAAGCTGATTATCGATTTTTTTTTTTCACTGCAAATAGAAAATAATTCCCCCTGTTTTATGATTCCCATCTTTGCAGCTAAGAAATAACTCTGGGTCTTTTTATCCTTCCTTTGGACATAACCTGTCTTTCTTGCTAAGAGTTCCAGTAACTTCTCTTTCTTTGAAATTTCATTTTGATTAGTCCAGATGTGGATTGTTTTTTACCCTATTCTGCCTGACATTGAAATTTTGGACTCGAGGATTAGTGTCTTTCAACAAATCTGGGAAATTCATACAAGTTAACTCCTCAAAATCTCTCTTATCTTCTAGAATTCTGAACAGATGAATTTTAGAACACCTTCCTCATCAGACCCCTTGAGTTTTCCTTGCTCTGTTTCATTTTTTTTCTATTACTGTATTTTGTATTCTTGCATCAGATTTATTTTCCAATTCACTAATTGCTTCTTCAGCTGTGTAAGTCATAATTATAATTGAATTAAATTGAATTTTTTTAACTTTTAGTTTTTTATTTCTCATTTCTAGAAATTCTATTCTTTCCTCACACATTTGCTTTTCTATTTTTTAGGATTCTTATTATTTGCTTACATTTTTTGTCACCTCCTATATTTGACTATATTAAATATAATTAATTAACGTAGACACATATAATACCATAGATCAGATTACATTGGATGTAGTGTCTGGTAGTTCCAACATCTCGTGAGTTTGCAGGCTTGACTCTGTAGTCTTTCTGCTGGCTCTCACCCACAGTGCCTCCCTTCCTTGAGGACTTGGGACTGGTAGCTATGAGCTCCTATTCTTTGAAAGTTTCTTGTGTAAGAATCACCTAAGGCTTATGCTGAAGGTATATCTCTCTAAATATAATTTATGTTTGCTTCTGTCAAGTATATTACTTTAAGATTGATGATTGCTGAAGGTTTTCCAGCCCAACTATCTGGCTGGAAGTTGATTCAGATAGTGTTACAAACAGATGTGAGGGCTAGGTTCTGGTTACAGAAGCATTTTGTTTAGGTTTCCTTACACTTGGGGCCAAGATTGTGGCATACGTTTTTCCTTGATGTTTTTTTCTGTGAAATGGGTTTATTTCTCTTTAACTCTCATATTGAAGGGAAGTCTCCTGTTAGATCCCCCTTTGGTAGGCCGTGGGCTTTGTCCTCTGCCTTAGCCCGTAACAGAATACCATAGACTGGGGAACTTAAACAACAGACATTTATTTCTCACAATTCTAGGGGCTGAAAGTCCGAGATCAAGGCATTCTGGTGGGGGCCCTTTTCCTGGCTTATAGATGCTGTGTTCTCCCTGTGTCCTCACCTGGTGGAAAGGGTGAAGGAGCTCCTCGGGATATCTTTTATAAGAGCAGTAATCCCATCACAGGGCCCCACCTTCCAGAGGCCCCACTTCCTAACACCATCACCTTGTGGGTTAAGTATCACCTATGCATTTGGGAGGACATTAGCATTCAGTCCTTTGCACTTCCTCTCCCCAGACTCTACATGGTCATCACAGATTCCTTCAAGGAGAAGGCCAACTTTAGTGCTCAGTCTCCATCTGACTTTCCACTTTTACTGCAGATAGTGGATCAGTGATCATTAATTACTTACTGACAGTTCAACAAAAGTGTGTGTGCACTGGTGTAGCACTGTGTGTTCTGAAGTGGACAATTGTTCAGGATTTCTAGCCTACCTCCAGAAAACGAAGTGAAAGCTCAGGATTTCTACCACTGTGTGCATCTGGCACTTGGTTGCTGTTCGTATTAAACTCAAATCTTGCAATTCTGAATGAAGCAAATATAAATCTGGGGCTCTTTACCACACAAAACTTTGAGCTTTCCAAATGGCCAATCTCTGGGCAAGTCTTACTCAGGCTTTGTTGGGTCTCAGTAATTTCATGAGCCATCTGAGGATGAATAAGGTCATCTGGTGGGATCCCCAGGTGACCTCTCCCCTTATGTGGTCTTTTAATTTTTCTGATTTCCTAGCACTTTCTCATCTCCCCAGCAATCACATCCACAGCTTTGACACACTCATATTTCACTTCCTTCCTGGGCACATCTAGTTCACATTGCCCACACTTTAACTCTGAGTCTTCAGGTCATTTTGTGCTTTTTACGTGACAGAGGCTCACCCTGGTGAGTTGGCAACAGGTAGGCATAGCTTTAAAACCCCACTCCATCACTAACAAGTTACCTGTTCTAGTCTGTTCATAAATGGGAATAGTCTTTGGGCCTTCCAGCTCCTGGGAGGAAAGATGAGGTAGTGTTTCGTGGGTATCTGTATGTGTGCGCATGTGCAGTATTTCTTTCAAGAGTGGTGGACATTTTTTTTTTTTTAAGATTTTTATTTATTTGACAGAGAGAGATACAGCGAGAGAGGGAACACAAGCAGGGGGAGTGGAGAGGGAGAAGCAGGCCTCCTGCCGAGCAGGGAGCCCGATGCGGGGCTCGATCCCAGGACCCTGAGATCATGACCTGAGCCGAAGGCAGACGCTTAATGACTGAGCCACCCAGGCGCCCCAAGAGTGGTGGACATTTAATGAATGGAAGGAAACTGATTTTTTTTTTTTCCTATACCTGCCAATGGGCTCTGTATTTTTGGTAATGCTGTAAATATCTGGTTCTCATAGTAAATGTTCTGATGTAGAGTTGTCTTGTGGCTGATCAACACTATCCATCCATGCATAGTCTATGTGATCTGGGAAATCACTGCAATGTGATCATAGCCAAGGTGCTCTGCCACACGCCTATCCACTGCATTCTGTCATAAGGGTATCAGGCCTTCTTTCCAATGCGGTCATGGGCAAATCTGGAAAGAACAGTTTCTGTGAATGTGCTTCCAGTAGAGCAGGAAATAGAGAAATCAGCTGATCATTGTTGTAATGAAAGACTTCAGCTTGAAGATGTCTTTAATAACCAGAAATAATTGTGTACTTGCCTAACTGAATAGGAGACGAAAACAAAAGGAAAACACACAGCAATCCCTTGCTTCATTTTCCATGTGTTTGTTTTCAACATTTTATGAGTAAAGAGGTCAAATACTGTCCAATACTGATGAGATTAGAAAGTAATTTTTCATCTATAGATACATATATATATATACATATGACATATGAATGTATATATATTCATCATCCCTTTTTCATTGTGAAGAACCATCTGTGGTTAGGCAAGATGGCCAGAGATCAAGTCTGGCTGCAGAGGTCACTAGATCTGTGAACTTGGGAAACTGCTCTGAGTCAGCTTGCCTCATTTAAAGAGTGGGATCGCAGTGATATCTACCTCAGGAGGGCTCAAGAGAATTCAATTAAAAATGTCCATAAAACTTTCTGTGGAGCCTGATGCTTAGGAATTGCAACTACATAAAAAGTTAAAGTAATCTTTGGTTAAAAAAAAAAAATATATATATATATATAAAATCGATAAAGAAAGACATAAACAAGTGGAACCACAAATAATTTCTCATTGGAAATAGCTTCTCTCACTGCACCACTGGATTCTTGCCTTCCCCAAACATTACTTTCTCTCGCGTTCATGTTTGTGTGTGTAGTTTTGCCTGTAGAAATGGAATATATCACCTAAGGTTTATTACCTCTTTTTATCAAGTAACACTGTCATAGGGATGTCATTACATGTCAGTAAATACAGATCTAGACTGGTGATCATTTTTATTGGTGCCTAATAGCTCACTGCATGGATATGACAGGATTTATCTGATCAATTTCCTACTGGTAGGCCTTAATGGCTTTTATTTCCCCCTTTTATTCCTTTTCTGTAATGACCATCCTTGCTTTTCACTTTTTGTGGACTTGACCTTTTATTTCTGTAGGATGAATTCCAGGAAGTATAATTGAACAATCTAATGGCCCGCCTTGCTAAGATTTTGTATCTGTGCTGCCAAATTGCACTCCAAAACTGTTGTGACGATTTACACTCCCACAAGTAAAGCATGAACGCATCTACCCCCCCATGGTTTTTCACTCTTTGCCAATTTGATGACAAAAAAACAATCTCTTTGTTGTGATCATCCATGCAGTTTTGATTGCGAGTATAAGAGGTGCAGCGAGACAACATTCAGAGAGTATGTCAGCAGGTTCTGTATAACGTGGGTGAGTGTAAGCCACGTGACGGCTCCTGAGCAGTCTCCATGTGCCCCGGCCAAGACTTCTTCTTCCCAAATACAGTGGGACGCAGAGCCCTGCAGGCTTAGAACAGCTTGCATAAGGAAGACAGAGCCTTCGGAAAGAGGCAAAGACAGAGGACCCACCTCTGACCAACATGCGCAGAGAAGAGAGCCTACTCGCCGGGGCACAGGCCATGGGAGGTGAATGGATTACGACACGGAGCCAGGCTCACAGGGAGGCCAGTGCCAGCAGAGTGTGTGACTGAAGCTGGGACGCTCTTTCAGCAGCCAGCCCCAGGGCCTGGGCCATGGCTGTAAACTCAAAGGGTTACAGACCCGAAGGCAGGACAGTGATGGAACCCCCAGGCCAGGAAAGGAACCCCAGCCCCACGCACACGTTGGTCGACCGAGCATGATGGTGACTCATCCGTCATCACTCTGCTTCCTCCCTCTGCCTGATATTTGGAAGCAGAACAGATGCCCTTTGGACCATGTAAGCCTCAGGGTCCCTGGATAATTGAAAGAAAGTCTCAAGAGGGAGGGGATGGTGTGCTACAGTTTCTGTGCTTGGGGCATTGTCGACATTTGAGCAGTTTGCTGGGGAATTTAAAAAGAAAAAAAAAAAACACACAAGCTGGTAAAACCTAACGGTTAAACTAGTTTCAGTTAAACTGAAAGAAAGCCTCACATGTCTCCTGGCATTTTGGAATTCTTGCTTTGAGAAAGTCCTATTTATATCCTGTCTCCATTTTTTACACTGGGTATTCCTCTGTTTCTCAGTGACACGAACGCATGGTTAGATATCAGTGGTATTAACTGTTGTCAGAAATATTGGGAACATTAGTGACAGGAAAGAACCAGAGGGAGTGGGATTGAAATGCCATGTGAAGTGACCTCTGGTTCTTAAAGAGATTGTGATTTACTTCCATCCTTGCCAATACATTTTTAAATCAATTAAGCAAAAGAAACATTACAGCATTTCAGAAACGTTTTAAAGCGTTAACCGACTCTTAAAGGAGGTCAGTCACGTCCTAATTCTTTGGGGCTCACAAGCTCCAGAATATGAGTTGGAAGTCGGGGTGCAGTGAGGGCGGCTAACAAAGGCAGGAGAAGAGGGTGCCGTGCCGCGTGTGACCCAGCAGCCGGAAGCCTTACAGAGCAAGCAGGCCGTATGTGGTCAAAGGACGCTGGAACATTCTAGCAATCTGACCCGCACTCATTCTTGGAATGGAGACAACAAGGGATATGTCATTCAGAAAACAAGTTGACCTATTTTAGACAAAAGGTAAACTGTGAAACCACATTTCAAAAGAAGTAAAAGTCGAAAGGCTGATTTCAGTTTGTAGCATCGATACTTCTTAGTCAAGAAGCCTTAAGCAACCTTGGTGTTCTTGCGTCACCTAGTAATCGTGTACTGGGTTCCAGCCTTGTGCCAGGACACCGTGTGGTCCCCAGGAGCTTTTAAAATGTGAATGAGAGAAGTAATCTCCCTCAGGAAGCTTGACCTCTGTAAAGGGTGGCAGATACCTAGAGAGACAAGCATAATTCAGCATTGGGGACAGAGATAATAGCAGCCAAGACAGAATTCAACAGAGCAGTTGAGATCAGACTCTGAAGAATAAGCTGTGTGACCCTGGGCAAGTTGCTTAACCTCTCTGTGCCTCACCCCTTCACCTTTAACACGGAGATATTCCTAGATCCTGTGTCAGGCTGGTCTAATCTGCGGATGATACATATGCGTGAGCAGCACAGGGTTCTGGAACATAGGATCCAGGAAGCATCAGCTATTACTATGTCACTAGTAGCTCCTGATCTCAATGACCTCATCTAACGTGGGGATGATAACCACAGCCTATCCTGGAGGATGACCCTGATGCTTACATGGGGATACAAATGTGCCAAGACCTGGACCGTTGTAAAGTCTGTTCAAAGGCAACATGCCACCTCAGTAATCAAGTTCCCCACGAGGTCTCTTCACTGCGTAAAACTAATGTGCAAGTTTCTGAATTACGTAGCAGGTACCACTTCCCTTGACTTTTGATGGTGGCTCACTTGGTGCTTTTACAAATATCCACTGGTGATGAGGCCAGGGTTGCTATTTGTAACCAACCGCATGTTAGGCTTTCCTTGTCACCCATGTCATTAAACAGAAGCAAGGAGTGAGTAAAAATCCAGCTCACACGAGACTCGAAACAAAATCCTTTCCGCTTTCCAAAGATAAGGAAAACCCCTAGGCACACACACGTGTCAGCTAGGCAGCCAGAGGAACCACACACAACCAGCATACAAGGATTAAGACCATAATAATGGATTTTCTCCATCACAAAGTAAGGGCAAAAACAAAGTCCTCCCAACCAAACTGAGGATTAGTATGAATGAAGCGGAAGAACCAAATTTGCTGACCCTTATCAACTGTGTTCATCATCTGCTCTCCTCATTAGCCAGCTCAGCTGATTCTGGAGAGAGAAGTCCGATCCAGTGCATAAAATCTAACCAAACTGACAAATGAGCTGCTAAGGAGACCTGATCCAATTAAAGGACACGGTCCATCTTTCCTCATTCACAGACGCCCTCTTCCCGGGTCCTCTCTCCTCTTTTCTGATCCAGACCACTCAGGAAAACCCACTTAGTATGCACAAAATGGAAGCTTTCAAGCCTGGACTCATGGGTCCCTCACTGCTACAACATGCTAATGGTTTTGTTTTGTTTTATTTTGTTTTTTTTGGTGAAACTTCATAAAACAGTGGAAAATAGGCGGAGGCGTAATGAGCATAGAGTTCTTGCCCAGCCCCCTCAAAGATGCCATGAGCAGAAGACATCCCCTCCTTGTGAAACAGGATTTCAGTTCATTCTACTCTGCTACACCACTTCACATGTTACTAATCCCTAGTAAATAAAATAAAACCAAGGATTTCTATAGAGTTAGATGCCTTTGTTCTAATAATTAGATCCTGGTGTGTAAAAATAAGAGGACATTACACTTTTGCCTCTCTTCTGTGAATGACAAGCCACGGGGCTGTCCGTATGAGGTACTAATAGCTGTTTAATAAATAATATGATGGGATAAAGCTTATCTCTCAGCCTAACTGGTAGCTTATCTCTATCCCTATATCCCATAGTATTATGAATTGATATCCTATTACTGACACTTGAACAAAAATCCTAAACAAGGCTATAAAATTGACAAGGTTTCCCCTTCATTTTTTTGGTCTCCCAGTTGTTGAATTTGAAATGTTACAGATTACCGAGACTACTAGACAGACTGGTTATCACTTCTAAGCGTCAAGCCAAGTGTTCGAGGAACGCCTCTTTTGTGTGTTTGATTTTTGCTTTTGCTATTTTGTTTTTCACTTGTATGAGTGATACTGAAGAAACAAAATACCGCCGTGTTTTTCTGCCAAGAGTTTATCATTTAAAGAGGGCAGTGGGATCAATATTGTTGGAATACTTGGAGAAGTGAAGATAATCCAGGGCTGCACAGCAGTGGGTTTCTGGACTAAGAACCCGAGGAGGAATATTCCCCACCCCCGAGAGCTGGTGTGCTTGGGCAGTCTGGGGTAGGTGTCCAGGCTGGCCAGACCCTGCCTGGACGAGAAGAGGAGAGACACAGTGGACTATAAGCTTGGGCCACCCTAGACGAAATCAGGGGAGTTTCTGAATGCACAAGGGCACCTGGGGAGCACTGGCCTAGAACAAGGGGCTTGATCTCCCAAGCGCCAGGGTTGAACCCAAAAGACAGCAAGAGGCAGTCGGGAATGGAACTTGATGCACTGGGATATTCAGAGTTATGGAAAGTGCATGAGTGAAGAGACAGGTGGGAGTGATTTTGAAGGAGGATGAAAGGGAAAGAAATGGGAGAAATACGGGTTTGGCCACTCATCTCGGAGGCCGTTGTGAGATCTGGGGATGACAGTCACAAACTCTGCTGGAAAGACACACCCAGAAAAAAACTCGAGGGAAAATACCAGGACTTGGTGATCTACACAATGGCAAAGAGAACTTTTTTTGCTTGGAAATTGTGTTTCTCAGTGTTTTTCACAGAACCAATGAATTAGAGTATTTGAATCAGCTTAGACAGCTTCACTTAAAGACATAAGGAAGCAGAGGCTCTTATAGGAAACCGTCCACACACTTCCTAAAGGAATTAACAGGGTCCCTAGAAGAAACCTCATTATCCAGACACCTACCATTCAAGTTTTAAATAAATATACTTCCATAGCATGGTGTGTGGGCTTAAACAACAAAACTACAAAGATCACATCGGTGAATTCGTGTTTTCTCTGGATGCTCCCCAAACTGCCAACCCTGCTGGGGCTCCTATTGCCGAAAGGGTGGATTGCCGGGGCCGTGCATAGCACAGATCTGTCCATTATGGCCCCTCCAACCCCCTTCCTTTGAGAGGCACTACCATCCTCCAGCCAGTCTCTCCCCAGTCAGGTTACAACCGCTGACAAAACAGACACACTCTTTTATTTTCATGGAGCACAGAATCCAAAATATTCCCTTATAGATAAGCACAGTAAAGGTTTCCTTTTAAAATTTTCTCCCGGGGCCCCTGGGTGGCTCAGATGGTTAAGCATCTGCCTTCGGCTCAGGTCATGATCCCAGGGTCCTGGGATTGAGTCCCGCATCAGGCTCCCTGCTCCTTGGGAGCCTGCTTCTCCCTCTGCTTCTCTCTCTCTGTCTCTCATGAATAAATAATAAAATCTTTAAAAATAATAATAATAAAATAAAATTTTCTCCCAGCTATGAAAAACAACTTTTTTTTTTGCTACTTTTTACAGTGCAGGATAGTAAGTACTCATAATCTTGTTCACTCATGTACCTATGATGTCCTTCTGATGAAAATGATCATAATTTTTTTTTTATGAGTGGAGGCCTTTTAGATTTGGGGCAGTTTGGGGTCTTATAATATATTCACCTGCTGAGACAATTTTTAGGACCCAAGCTAATGGTAACATTTCTAGAAATGCCAGGCCACTGCTTCCAACAGGTAAGTCCTGGGAACATGGCAGGTTACTCTCATAAACCAAATGCTAGACCATTGTTTTAGGGCCTCAGGAGGAATGAAGAGGCAATTAATTATCCACAATTACACCTCCCTTAATTTAAACAGAGGAATGAAAACACAGGTAGAGACCAGGACAAAAAATAAAAAAGGAAAATAGTTTTGCTTGTAATTCTGTTACCCTGGATGTTCTTGTTTGGTCATTTAAATGTTGGAGGCTTCTAATCTGGCATCTCTCCCTCTAAATTCTCAGTGTGGTGAACTCTTACATAAGCGTTTGGAGGAACAAGTTGAAATGTCTTACTGAGACTCTTCAAAAATTTTTTTAAATTTATTTCTTCAAAACCAGAAGTAAATACTTTAAAATACAATATGAGAATCTGCAGAAAGTTTGTTTGGATTAAATTTTCATCTTCTTCTGAGATGATTTATTTGGATATTGTTTATTTGGATATTTGGATATTATAGGATGATCCATTAAACAGAAAGACTTACATATGGTCCTTTTCTAAGGCAAAATATCTATAAATTATTTTGAAAACTTGCATTTCAAATCTGTCATGTGAGTTTAAGTTTAAATTCATTGCTACTTTCAGACTGTTGAATCTCAGATCTGTACCTCTGAAACAAATAATGCAATATATGTTAAGAAAAAAAAAGAAGAAGAAGAAGAAAGTAGCAGGAGGGGAAGAATGAAGGGGGGGAAATCGGAGGGGTAGACGAACCATGAGGGACGATGGACTCTGAAAAACAAACTGAGGGTTCTAGAGGGGAGGGGGGTGGGAGGATGGGTTAGCCTGGTGGTGGGTATTGAGGAGGGCACATTCTGCATGGAGCACTGGGTGTTATGCACAAACAATGAATCATGGAACACTACATCTAAAACTAATGATGTAATGTATGGGGATTCACATAAGAATAAAAAATAAGAATTATTTAAACTGGAAAAAAAATTCATTGCTACTTTCTAAAAGGGTATGCTTTAAAAAACAAAGGATATTTGCCACATGTAGGAAAATGATGGTATTGAGAATTTAGTCACCAATTCAAAACCCTAAATACCCTACAATAGTCTTCTGGGACTTTCCTGAGCTGATTCTGTATGGCCACCTGCCACCCAAACCACATCGGACATCCAGCCCACTCACAACGCTGTCCTCCCTCCTGTATCCCTGTCTATTCCCTCCTCTCTGTGTCTCCAGTGCTCCTCCCCATGCGGACCAGCAGTTGTGGCTTTAGAAGGGTGCAGCCTCTCTTGACCTGCCCAAGCCCCATGGTCTCCTCCCATCCTGTGGGTGAGGTTCACAGGGGAGGGTAGCTCCAATGGAACCCACTGTGGATGCAGAAGGAGGAAATTCAGAATCATGGAAGCAGATTCTTCTGCTTGTTCAGGAGGGGGGTGTTTGGAGATCATTTCTGTGCTTGGAAGACCCCCCATCTTGCCCACTCATAACAGATCCCAGCCTGTGTAAATGAGTGGCTTTGCATTCCCACGGCTAGATCTTCATGCACATTCGTATTATCTCATAATTACTACACTGTAAAGATAAATGCTGCATGTCTTTATTTCAGCCCTGCTAGTTACTGAATTGAAAGTAGATGTACTTTTTGAAACGCTTCCTATTTGTTAGAATACCACCATTTTGGCATTTCCTGAGAAGAAGAAAGAAACAAGTTTCTAGACAAAATGGAGATCAGCTATTGTGTCTGATAGCACATGCTATCTTAGAAAACCACACCCTGAGACGAGTCTGCATGGAGGGGTTGTAATATGTGACATCCTGGCCAGAGCCAGGATCTCCTCTCTAGCTTGAAGGTCCAGCACCTGGCCTGCTTCCCACCCAAATGATCTGGAAGGATGGGAAGAGGGTGAGAATGTTTTCTGTCCACTGTAGTAAATTCTCTTTTCTTTCGAAATACAGTATTAAGGACAAGCCATCATTGCTCTTCATATAAAAAGAAACTTTATATCATTGGCTAAGTTAAAGACTTTTAAAATTTGAGGACCGGGCGTCTGGGTGGCTCAGTTGGTTAAGCGACTGCCTTCGGCTCAGGTTATGATCCTGGAGTCCCGGGATCGAGTCCCACGTCGGGCTCCCTGCTCATCAGGGAGTCTGCCTCTCTCTCTCTGACCCTCCCCCCTCTCATGCTCTCTCTCTCTATCTCATTCTCTCTCTCAAATAAATAAATAAAATAAAAATCTTTAAAAAATAAATAAATAAATAAATAAATAAAATTTGAGGACCTTCACATCTGGAAGAAAGGAACAAGCTGGGGCAATATCTTTCATATCTCCAAAGTGGGAAAAGGGGGAAATAGATATTTTATCCAAGGTGACATGAGTTCCAGCAAGGGTGTGATATTTTCCCGTAGGCTCTTTGGGCTGCTGAACTTCTTCATGAGTAAATGTTGCTTGCAGCCTACTGGTTCACACCTCACCCTTCCTAAAATTCTATACCCTGGGTGGGGGCACCCAGGCAAGAGCCTGTCTTTCTTTTTCAAAGAACCTTGGTTTTAAAGACCCCTGATGTTATGGGTTGAGTTCATCTGTTGAACTCCTGACCCCAGAAACTCAGAATGTGACTGTTTTTGGAAACAGGGTTTTTAAAGAGGTCATTAAGTTAGAATGAGGTCACCAGGTGGGCCTCCATTCAATCTGTCCTTAAGAAGAAGGGATTGGGACACAGACATGCACTGAAGGAAGACCATGTGTGGACACGGAAGAACACGGCCATTTATAAGCCAAGGAGAGAGGCCCCAGGGGAAACAAAAGCTGCCCATGCCTAGATCTCAGACTCCTGGTTTCCAGAACGGTGAGAAATAAACTACTGTTGTGGAAGCAGGGCAGCCTGTGGTGTTGGCCATGGCCACCCAGAGGTAACCTATCTAGTGTGAGTGTGTGCCCACCCACAACTGATTTATCCTGAGAAGGTGAGGGTTTTCATTATTCTGGTCTGATGAGTGGCAGGCAGTGTGATATATATCTGCAGAGGAGTAAGCATCTGAACTCGCTGAGTCACTGAAGTCCGACTTCCTTCACCTTCCTTCACCTTCCTGCCAGAATGTGCAGAGCTAAGAGAAGCCATGAGGTTCTGCCAACCAGAAGAGGCGAGCCGGAGACAAGGGGAGGGGAGTGTGGGGCACACACTGTTCACACAAGCACCCCATGCTCCATGGGGAGAGATGTTTCTTGAAGCAAGGTGCCCCCACCACAAATACTGTGATGTGGGGAAATTGGGATCAAACTGGTTGATCAGAATTCAGAGGATGCAAAGAAGATTGAACTCGATTTACAGAATAACATAGAAACGTCTGTCTGTTTTTCAAAGAGACAAAAACCTTGGGAAGTGATATCCTAGTTTTTC
Source organism: Mirounga angustirostris (assembly GCF_029215605.1). Lineage (NCBI taxonomy): Eukaryota > Metazoa > Chordata > Mammalia > Carnivora > Phocidae > Mirounga > Mirounga angustirostris. The sequence continues at coordinate 135,767,096 of NW_026991713.1, forward strand.
ATCCTTATAAATAGAATTTAATTGTCATTTCCTAGCACTGGGATGGGTTTCGCTTCTGAAATCAAATATGTCCCTGTTTACAATCAATCTTTCATACTCATAATCAACAGATGAAAATTTCAGTTTTCGTCTCTTCTTCCCTGCTCATCTGAACAATTGGTTGCTTTCTTTTTTTTAGTGGTTTCTGAACTTTCCATACTTCCTCGTATTCTTTAAAACCAAAGGCTCAGTAGTTTTAAATCAAGATAGTAAAGAAACATATTGTTTATGGGGAAAAGGATCCTAGATATTTCAAAATCACTGATACACTCTCAAGCAATGTATTTCTATCAGTTTAAATATTTCAAGTATTTATCTATGAAGTAGAAGTAAATCAACATGACCTCATCAACTGACACTGATTTTTTTTTTGTAGATGTCCAGAAAATGCTGATGAGTACTGCAGCTTTTCATATTTCCTACTGATGAATGAAGGGAGACAGAAATAGAAGTTCTTGGCAATTGGTGGTGTGTTCCAACATATGCAATCACTTCCTTCTATTGCAGAAAAGGAAGTGCCAATACAAGTTGCTCCAGAAAGATAAGATGCACGGGGGGCTTTGTGGAGGAGGGAGGGCGAGATGAGGTAGGAACAGTGGCAAATAGAATCAGCATGGACGGTGAGAATGGAGTGAGTAGTATTGAATGTGTCTTGGCCAATAGCTATCAACAGGCTGACCTCCGTCAATAATCAACAGCTTGTAGAAGATATGTTGCTTCTGTTCTCATACAATGTTGTTTATCATCTCATGCCTGCTTTTTCCTTTACTGATTGCTTCAACAGCTCTTCATCCAGAATCTTACTGGAGGTCAGGCAGTGAGCCAAGGAGTCAAAAACCTCTGTCCTTACAATCTACTTATAGCATACTAGACCATGCAACTTTACGGAATTAGATCTTATAATCAGGTTTCCTGCATTTTAAAGGTTAAAAATTAATACCCAGGTTATGTTTTGATCTCAAAAGAACCCCTAAATGACAATAGAGTAAACAGTGTATATTCCCCCCTCAAGGAGTGGTATATATGCAGCCTGACCGGAGGTGATGAGCATCATTCCATCTCCTGAGCAAGTTCTGTTTCTCCAGGCTCATCAGGGACCTATAGGAGAGAAGTAGCATGGGATACAAATGCGACTGTGGGGAATTTGGAGCCATTTCTTCACCATGAGGGAAAACAATATGGCAAAGATGAGCCAAGAGAATCACAAAGAATTGGAGTTAGATTCCTGCTCAAACATACTTGAATGTTGCTCTATCCATGGACTTAGCTGTTATGTGGGCCCCTAAATTCCACAGATTGTTTAGCTATTATGTGGTGGTTTTAAAATATGCACACAAATTATTTCACACTTGTCCCTTGGTGTTTAATTTCCCCTTCCCTTAAAAGTGGACCACACCTTATGACTTGTTTCTAATGAATAGAACGTGGCAGACGTGATGGTGGGTGACTTCTGAAGTGATGTAGTAATGATACTGTCACTTCCCTGATGTCCTCTCTTGGATGACTCACTTTGGGGGAAGATAGCTGCCATGTTGTAAAGATACTCAAGCAGCCTGTAGAGAGCTTCACGTGGGGAAGAACAGCTGAGGCCTCTAACCAACAACCAGAAACACTGTGTCATCTGTTTGAATGAGCAACTGTGGAGACTGATCCTTCATCCCCAGTCAGACATTCAGATGAGGCAGCCTCTACTGGTATCCTGGCAGCAACCTCTGAGCAACTCCAGCTAAACTGGCCCTCGGAAACTGAAAGGAAAATGTGTGCTGTAACTTCTAACCACTAAGTTTTGAGTTAATTTTTTATGCAGCAATAGATTACCATTGCGGATTTTGGCAGTAGAAACAGGGGCGCCTGGGTGGCTCAGTCGTTAAGCGTCTGCCTTTGGCTCAGGTCATGGTCCCAGGATCCTGGGATCGAGCCCTGCATTGGGCTCCCTGCTCTGCAGGAAGCCTGCTTCTCCCTCTCCCACTCCCCCTGCTTGTGTTCCCTCTCTCGCTGTGTCTCTCTCTATCAAATACATAAATAAAATCTTTTAAAAAAAAAGAAAGAACGAAACAGGGCACCCTCAGAAGTGGGAAGAAGCTGCAAAGATATTGAGATGGGTGCAACATACCACTAATTGCTCAAAGATATTGAGATGGGCGAAAAAATCAAGAGTCTCAAAGACCCTGGCAGTGGACATCCACTGGCCTGTGAGAAGCCCACAGGGAAAGGCTTAATGTACAGTGGAGGAAATGTTTTTGAAAACAAGAGGAAAGGAAGCCTTGTGTGTTGGCAGAAAGTTTAGCAATATTGTTGATTGCAGTAATTCAAAAAATAAAAAATATATATATACCTCGTGCACTTGGTGATCAGCCAAGGAGATTTCCAGGCAAGGTTTTTGGGGGCAGAGTGACACCAGGCTGCTTTTTGCAACAAACAGTGAAATGTGAGAAGAGAGAGATCCGCTAAAGGAAGTAAGGATAAGCAAAAAGGAGCAAGGACTTGTTAATACTGAAATTTCCTAGCGTCCTGAGGGTAAACAATGCTAAAATAAGACATGACTCCCAGGCAAAGAAAAAATCCAGAGCACAGTCAGGAACACCTGCCATTAAGTTGGAGGCAAGGTGTGATTCAACTCAGAATGATCTAAAATGAGGTCTTGAAGAACCACATGGTGAAACAGTAAGACTTTGAAGAAACTTGAAGATGTGTTTCTTTAGAAGTCCCAGCAGGAGCTCAAGGTAAACATGAACTACTCTTCAGAATATTTCTAGGTGTGGCTTTCATCAAATGAAATGTGTCTCAACAAGAAACATGGGAGACACACACAATTTTTCAAGAGAATTACAGTAGCAGAAAAGCCACCAGCTTAGACTAGAAAAGACAGAAGCTGTTCAAAAGGAAATGAGGCATTTGGGCCCCAAACTTACACAGGCAAGAAACAACCAAGAAAACAACTTAGCTTGGTGCATAGGCCACATTTCATGGGAAAAGGATGATTCAGAGCAAAACCGAGAGCCAAGAGGGCAGAGTCAGGAGCCAAGGAGGATTACTCACACACCTGGAGTCTTCAAGAAGGAAGTTCCAACATGAGTCCTAGGAGAACCAAGGATTGCTATGTGGCAGTGACTTCCGTGTGCCTCCATTGTGAAGGGAAACGTGCATATTGGTTATCTTGTGCTTGCCACACCATTATACATCTGGGTGACGTGGTCTGTGTTGCTCACAGGTCTTCAGAGTCCAAGAAGTTGAACTCAGCTACCACCACTAGTGAGATAGGAATGGAGTGGGTTGAGTGTATTTTCCGTGCGAGAGGATAGATTTTTTTTTCTAATCAAGATAAGAATTCACTTGGCATTTTAATCAAATTTCATAAAGCAGCAAGTCTTTAATTTGACTTTGAGTGTTTTCTTCAAAGACATTTGTGGTATCCTTGGTACTTGGACTAAATTGTGTTCCCCATATTCCTATGGTGAAGGTCTGCCCCCAGTTCAACTCTTCGGAGGGAGGAAGATGAGGTCATGAGAGAGGGGCCCTGACCTAACACAATCAGTGTCCTCATAAGAGACACCAGAGAGCCTGCCCATTCTCTCTCTGCTGTGAGAAGTGGTCATCTACAAGCCAGGGTGAGAGCTCTCACCAGGAGCTGAACTGGCCAGAATGTGATCTTGGACTTCGGACCTCCAGAGCTATAAGGAAATAAATTTCCGTGTAAGCCACCCAGTCTGTGGTATTTTGTTATGGCAGCCTGAGCAGACTAAGACACACAGTATCATTAATTTAAAACTCTAAGATATTTGGGGCTAAAAGCATTGAATTTCGGCCTGATTATACTTTTTTATTAGTTTTGAGGCCATTGTTCATAAACTGTATGATTTTGGCAGCCTCTACGTCTTAACTGGGGACACTATGAAACAGAGGTAGGTTTACTGCAAAGCTATAACGCTTAAGGCATTTTTGGGATTCAGCTAAAGGAAAACTGAGATAGAGGTACTCTTTTTTTTTTAAGATTTATTTATTTATCTGAGAGAGAGAGAGTGAGCACAACAGGGAGGGGCAGAGGGAGAGAAAATTTGAAGCAGAGTCGGCACTGAACGTGAAGCCTGACATGGGGCTCAATCTCATCACCCTGAGATCACAACCTGAACCAAAACCAAGAGTCAGATGCCCAACTGACCATGCCACCCAGACACCCCTGAGCTCGAGGTACTTTTAATCTGGGTTTTCTAGGGTATAGCTGTGTGATTCTTTGGCAAATCTAGTAAGTTATTGCTAACTAGGTCAACAGAGGAATGCCCTGCAAGGTTACTCCCTGCCCACCCCACCCCCATCTTCACAACAAATACCCTGGCATTCGTGATAGCAAGGGCTGGTGCCTCTGCTATATGCCCAGCTCATTTTCTTGATCTTGTTGGGAAAACTAGCTGCCTCCATAAGTTCTGAAGTTGTTGACCTCGTCAGTAATTTGCTGAGATGATCCTAAATGTAAACGTGCATGAAAAATTTAATTTTTCTTAAGATAATACCAGTGAAACAACAAGGCAGGACCACTAGTGTTCAAGCTTTGAAAATTGGGTCCCATGATGTTTTAAGGACTCCACGGTAAATATTTGAAGACTCTGAAGAGAAACCCAAACACAAGTGAGATATGATAAATTTATTTAAAAGACTGATAAAGCTTGGGTATGCCATTGTAACTGCAATGTGATAGGATGTTTTAGAAGTTTCAATAAGGGGGGCGCTTGGGTGGCTCAGTTGGTTAAGCGACTGCCTTCGGCTCAGGTCATGATCCTGGAGTCCCTGGATTGAGTCCCGCATCGGGCTCCCTGCTCGGCAGGGAGTCTGCTTCTCCCTCTGACCCTCCCCCCTCTCATGTGCTCTCTCTCTCAGATAAATAAATAAAATCTTTTTTTTTAAAGATTTTATTATTTATCTGAGAGAGAGAGGGATAGAGCACAAGCAGGGGGAGCAGCAGAGAGGGAGAAGCAGGCTCCCCGCTGAGCAGGGAGCCCGATGCGGGGCTCGATCCCAGGACCCTGGGATCATGACCTGAGCCGAAGGCAGACGCTTAACCGACTGAGCCACCCAGGCGCCCCTAAATAAAATCTTTAAAAAAAAAAAGTTTCAATAAGGAATAGGAATTACAATTTCAATAAGAAATAAGGAATTACAAGTTCCTCATTTATACACATACAATAGGTATGTTTCAATTATTTTCAAATATATTATTAAGTAAAACACAAAGCATAGTCCAAAAGATAATGGAATATGAAACAAAACAGAAAGATGTGTATTGAAAATAAAACCCTTATTCCAATATTGAGTAGAAAATGTAATAAACTTTTTTTCAGATGACACCAAAAGCAGTAATTCATTAAGGATAAGAAATAAATTTCAAACAGAAGCCACAAAAGGCTTTTTGAATTTTCTGATAATAACAATGAAGAGATGTGCATCATCTAGACCCATTGCCAAGAAGTTTGAAAATTCTTGCTTATCTGACACAAAATCCTGGCATTGATTATGTTAACATGAAACACATACTATGCCACTAGAAATGGGACATTTTTGAAAAGCTGGTTAATGAGTATCATCAATCAATTCCATTAAATATGAGTACAATTTAAAAATCTTGAAATGCCCTGCAAACTTAGGGTTTACATAGAAAGAAACTTGATAGAGGTCTTCAGAATATACCATTGCCAATAATGAGTTGTAAAACTGGAAGATATTTTTCTAAACTATTAATTAAAAAAATAGTCTGCTAACCATTCTAGAGGAAAGACTAAATTTGTCTGTCTGTTCTATAAAAATGGCAGAACAAATCTTTACACCCGAATTATGTATGCTACCAATAATTTTTAAGGGTTTCAGAGTTATATTAGACAGCTAATTAAAATATAATGTGATACACACACACACACAATGGAATACTACTCAGCCATCAAAAAAGAAATCTTGCCATTTGCAATGACATGGATAGAACTAGAGGGTATTATGCTAAGCAAAATAAGTCAATCAGAGAAAGACAATTATCATATGATCTCACTCATATGTGGAATTTAAGACACAAAACAGAGGATCATAGGGGAAGGGAGGAAAAAATAAAACAAGATGAAATCAGAGAGGGAGATAAACCATAAAAAATTCTTAATCATAGGAAACAAACTGAGGGTTACTGGAGGGGAGGTGGGTGGGGGGATGGGGTAACTGGGTGATGGGCATGAAGGAGAGCACGTGATGTTATATGCATTATCATTAGCGCTGGGTGTTATATGCAACTGATGAATCATTAAACTCTACCTCTGAATCTAATAATACATTATGTCAATTAATTTAATTTAAATAAATAAATAAAAAGACAATTATGTTAGGGGTGCCTGGGTGGCTCAGTCGGTTGAGTGTCGGACTCTTGATTTCTGCTCAGGTCATGATCTCAGGGTCATGAGATGGAGCCTCAGGTCAGGCTCCCTGTTGAGCATGGAATCTGCTTGGGATTTTCTCTCTCTCTCTCTCTCTCTCTCTCCCCCTCTGCCTCTCCCCTTACTCATGCACGTGTGTTCTCTCTCTCTCTCTCTAATAAATAAATAAAATATTTTTTAAAAAGACAATTATGTTAATTTTCTGAATTTTATAACATTTGTTGTATTTGAATGCTTTTATAAAAATTGCAATTTCATTTGTTTTCTCCTGATTAAAAACATTACTTTATTATTAATTTTCTACTTATTTTTTAATTTTTAAAGAAGGTCCCCCAAAATGTATGTTTCAGACCCTACAACATGGGACCATTGTGCTGGGGTGACCCTTGGCAGTGGTCACTGTATCACTTTCAAGAGTCTTGCTTTCAAGAGTAAAGGAAAAAGAGGGATGGGGAAATGGAGTTATTTTAATTTTCTCTTTTTTTACTTTACTCTTCGATGGCTTTTAAAAGATGTGATTATGATTCTCCCAAATAGATAACATTATTTAAACCCCTATTAAAAATTAATAAAGACAAAATTATTAAGGTTCATATCCCTTTAAATAAGGAGAAACCCAAATGATGACTCATTCATTTCAAAGGTAATACGCAACTCAAGAACGAAGATCTGCCAAAATGAGAGAAAAAAATACTTACCGAGTGGTTATGGTTGGGGGTATGGAGACTCCCTGAGAAAAGGAGGGGAAGATGTGGGAAGCTTTTTTTAGTCCCTGCAGAGCTAAGCCTTATCTTGCAAATCCTCCTAACCTGGAGAGCTTTGGCATGCCATTACCTGTCCAAACCCACTGGGGTCCAGAGGGAAGAACGCCAGGTGACATTACCAGGGGCACCGACAGACTTTCATGTGTAGGTCAGTTTTAGTCTCTGATTCATGTATTTAGATAAAATGCTTTTTATGGATCTTTCTATGGAATTTAACTGGATGATTGATTCCCCTGGCAGGGCTTGTAATCATAATTAAAGGGCTTTCCATACTGCGAGTGTAACAAGAATCTCTGCTTTGATACAGGCCAACAAATTGATTTGCACATTAAGTAGTAGATACAATAAAATATTTTAAAAGTGAATATCACACACTGTTAACAGCACAGTTGGAAATTATCAACAAGAACTAATGCACGTTTTTCTAAAAAGACTTTTTTTGTAACATGCAAGTAATTCTCTTCCGCGGTTTTGTTAACTTGCTGAATGCTTAAGATCATCAACACTTGATCAAATGCCTCAGGAGTGGAAGAATTTTAGAGGAATATCAAGTGAAGCTAAGTGTGAAAGGGGGAGGACAGAGGGAAGAGGAGAGGGTGGGGGGAGGGCAGCCGAGGCGATGATCCCATCCCTGCAGGCTGGACAGCATCCCAGAGGAAGTCAGGCAGATAGGCATTCCACGATATCACAAAGCAAGTAACACAGCAAGGAGCAGTAACAGAGACTCACAGAGGACACCAATGGGAAGGTAACACATCCTCTTTAAGTCACATTGTGTCTGATCATTTGTTTTCAAAGAGAACGTAATTGATCTGTGAACTGATGGATTACATTTTTTTTGCAACAGATTACTGGTATGTTTCACATAATTCAGAAAAAGTTTTAAATACTTCAGTGAAATTCTGTGACACTCCAGCTCTTCTCAGGGCCCACATCAACTGAAAAAAAAAAAAAAAAGCCTTATAAATAGATTTAATGCTACACTTATCCCATTCTGTCAATTAAGTAGTAATTACCCATGGATACATAAACTCATAAAAAATATGCCCATCGATTTCATTAGGCCACACATTTCTAATTAAATTCTATCTTTGATTTTCTGAATATAAAGTTGTACAATATATTTGTTATTTTGATCAATCTTATACAAATATTAATTATAACTCAGTATAGAAAAATGTAACATTTGGGGCGCCTGGGTGGCTCAGTCCTTGAGTGTCTGCCTTCGGCTCGGGTCATGACCCCGGAGTCCTGGGATCGAGCCCTGAACCAGGCTCCCTGCTCAGTGGGGAGCCTGCTTCTCCCTCTCCCACTCCCCCTGCTTGTGTTCCTGCTCTCGCTATCTCTCTTTGTCAAATAAATAAATAAAATCTTTAAAAAAAAAAAAGAAAAAAGAAAAATGTAACATTTAGAGCTGTGTGGGCAGAATTAAAATACTCCATTTTTAATTTATATGTTTTCTTCACAGAAGGAATAATGAAACAATTGATAAAAATGTTCAAGAAAAAATATTACATTAAGATAAAATTTGTAGAGGGATACAGCTGGAATACAGTTCAAAGAGAAACAGGAAGAATTCCCACAGCTGAATTGCTTGTTTTGAATTGTGTATGTCCTTTTAATAGGTGATGTCAGTACCAAATGACCGTTGTTAGTAAAAGTCCACTGACCACATTTAAAAGAACAATTCCTTAGTTTCATTTCCGTCTGTCCATAATATGGTGTGCTGAAATTCTCATTGCTTGCAACTATTCCACTTACGAAGAAAAACTTTGTATCTGTTTAATAATGATTGAGAGCTTGCAGTTTGCAAAATATAGTATATTCATATACTAATATAGTATGTTATAATAGTGAAAACATTTGAAGATCACTGTTCTGAAGCATCATGAAACCTACTTTCTGAAGCAAAATTACCTGAAAATGGACTTTTTTTTACTCATTTGAATAGCTTTGTCATTTTTCTCAACATAGTGATCTATAAGAAACATGTTTTATGTTTCTATGATGAAATATGTATTACTTTGTTGAATTAACTAGTAATTTCATCATAATTTCCGTGATTTTCTTTCATGACACTATGTCTCCACTGAAGTTCATTTTGTTTAGATTTTTAAAATCCGCTGAGTAAATGTTTAATCTTTTTTTAATAACATGGATTATACACATTTTCTAACATAGAGCATCTTAGCAGAAACACACATACGCACACACACTTAGAGATTTTAACTTTTAGGACTTTAGAAATGTAAGAGTTCTTATTGTCTTAAATAATTGGTTTCACCAGACATGCAAACTAAAATAAAAATTTGTAGCAGACAGTTGAAACTTATAGTATATGGCATCTAGATGTAACCACCTGGGCTCATATGGAGGGGAGCAAAATATAGCTTCAGCTGATATGTTCTGGTCTGAACAGATGTTTCCAAACCCACATGGAGGATATGAATCTCTGAAAATAACACACCATTTCCAGGGGCAGCATTAGGATTATCAGCAACAAACTGCTATTCACTAAAACTAGCAAACGCATAAAGGCAGAAATTTCAGAAGTGTTTTATAAGGGGAGTGGGTCATACTACACCCTTTAGGGGACTCTCTGATGCATGGTAGGTACCCAATAAATACGTATAATTGCAGCTCTACACAGAACCATGTGGAGAAAAATTTTGCAAATCCTGGAAGTGAGGCAAAAGGATGAGTGTGTATGTGTGTGTGAGTGTGTGTGTGTGTGTGAGTGTGAGCGAGCATGTATGTGTGTCAGTGAGTGTGTGTGTGCATGAGCTATGTATTCGTGAGTGAGCATGGGGGTGGTATGGGTGTGAGGATAAGCCTGAGTGAGTGTGTGTGCACGAGTGTGTATGTGTGAGTGGGGGTGGCGTGTGTGAGAAAGAGTGTGTGAGTGTGTGTGAGTGTGTCTGTGTGCATGAGTGTGTATGTGTGAGTGGGGGTGGTGTGTGTGAGAATGAGGGTGTGAGTGTGTGTCATGTGTGCATGTGAGTGAGCACTGGGGTGGTGTGTGTGAGAATGAGTGTGTGAGCATGTGTGTGAGTGTGAGCGAGCGTGTGTGTGCGTGGGTGTCTGTGTGCATGAGTGTGTATGTGTGAGTGGGGGGTGGTGTGTGTGAGAATGAGGGTGTGAGTGTGTGTCATGTGTGCATGTGCATGAGTGTGCATGTGAGCGAGCACTGGGGCGGTGTGTGAGAATGAGTGTGTGAGCGCGTGTGTGAGTGTGAGCGAGCGTGTGTGTGCGTGGGTGTGTATGTGTGAGTGAGCGTGGGGGCGTGGGGATGAGCGTGTGTGAGTGAGGGAACCTGACTGTGTGAGCACATGTCAGCAGTTTTAACGAAGATGTGGAAGGCGTACTGAAACCGAGCCCGTCGATAACTTCCACCATTCCTTCTCTCAAGTGGAACCTGAGATCACCACTCCTCTCTTCAGACACCCCGTCCTGGCTTTGCCCATGAGTTGTTAAGTGATCCTGCCACTTAGATGTCATCATCTTGCCCTTTCACCCACCCTGACCTCACCTGTTCTCTGTTCACCTGGGACCAATAACCAGCGTCTTGTCCGTAAGCACCTCCAAATTATTTAAGGGCAAAAACTGGAGAAGGATGAATAAGTTAGGGAGAAAAGTAATCACAAGTCAAGATTTGAGTTCATTTTCTTTAGACAGTGTCTGTTTCCTCTCTGTTTTCTTGGGGGCTTGTTCCTTGCCCTAGGAACGCAGGAATGAGTCAAATGCTCTCCTAAGGGGTTCCCCCAAGGTGCGAAGCTGCGCTGGACCTGGCAGGGTGGGGGTTTATGACTGGGCTAGGGAAGAGCAGTGGGCTCCAGGGGAGGTGCCCCAGGGGTCTGGGGGCTGGCATGTGCTGAGCGGTGGGGGGCTCTGGGGTGGCAAACTAGAATTCCCATTTTAAGGAAAGTATGAGAATCTAGAGAAAAGAAAGCACAGGATGGAAGTTCTGAGTTAAAGCAATGTTGAGCCCATTAAGCCAACTGATTTCACTCGTACAGAGACTCAGAATTGTAAATGATGTGCCCACAACCTAACAATCATGCTTCTTGCCTCTCTGTCAGGCACACTCCCCCGACTCTGGGTGTGCCTGTGTGTGTTGGGGGGTGAGTTGGTCAAGGTTGGGAAGGCAGATGAAACTCTGCAGTCTGAAAGAGCATGCTTTAAAGAACATCGGCCAAATGGTTTACAAGGTACTGTTTTCTCAAAACAATGTGACAACTCACTGAAGACAGATTCTGAGTAAAGGAGGGTCCGAATGGAAAGTGGCGAGCCATGCTGATGATATGGAGGGCCAGACCAAAATGTGTCTGTGTGTCTCTTTGTTTTTCTGATGAGCAAAGTGGTTAAAAAGGGCTCTAGACTTGAAGTAGGGGGTACAAGGCCAAGGGAGGGATGGGAAGGGGTAAGGACGGGCCAGGCCATCACCTCAGGACAGCTCTACTGATACATGATGGTAGAGAAGCAGGCTCTGTGGCCCCCAGTCTCCCCAGCACCGGGCACTCCATCACCCTTCAGTGGGCCAGCATCGGGGCCTTCAGACTCTGCCCCACAGGGCTCTTCTCATGAGCAAGGTGAGGACGGAGTTCCCAAAGTAAAGGAGGAGAATTGTCCCCGATGATATTGCCACCCCAGAATGTGCACATAGCTGCCCAGGACACACCACCCCAAAATGTGCAGCCGTGGCATGTTGCTTATTTGAATGGAAGGCACTTGAGAGACAGCAGGGGCAGGAGGAGGCTTTCTCTGAACTCCCCTCAACTGCCTGAAGACAGATCCTCCAAAAGGACCTCAATGTCCTCAGTCCCCTCCCCGGGACCCAGGAAGAGGAGGAGAAGGTGACACGCAGAATGTCACAAGCTGTCACCCCGCCCATCTGTTCCTCTAAGGGCCCAGCCATCTCCCCTAACCCGTCACTCTGCCCTGAGATGTCTCCAGCAGCTTCCTTCCCCATCAGGATGGTGTTTAGGCCTACATCTAAGCCGCCCATTTTTCCAGGTATCTCCTGTGTGTATGCGAGTTCATATGTTTCTGTTTGTGTTTGTCTTGATGCTCTATGCTCTACTACAGGCGGGGCTCAGCCATGGATTTGAAGAGCAGAGGGGAAATTATTCTCCTCCCCTACTCCATGCACATCTAGGGACAGAGTTGGCCTGGTCCTCAGATTTGGGATCAGCCCCCTGGGCCACTCACCTTCTTGGGGAGGCTGCATAACCTCCCACCTCCCACCAGCTCCTTAACGCAGTGCTCTTCTCTCCAACTTTCTCCTGCATCCACCTGCTGTCCATCTCTATGATTCTGGCAGACGGCACCTGGCGTGACTGCCCCCTGCCCCGCAGGCCTGCCTGGCTGTGTGAAGCTTCCTGCCAGAGCACAGACATTGTCTGCGCGCAGAGCCAGGGGCCCTAGGGCGCGAAGCCTGCCCCGGCCCCACCGGAGCCCGGCACAGTTCTGTGCGGAGCTATGTTGCTCTCCAGCAGCCGTAACCTCCTCTGTAAAAGCAGGGATGGATTTCTAAGTTCTTGCCTAAGTTTCAATTTTGATTCCATGACTCAGAGTTTCGCTGTGTTTGGTTTGGTTTTTCCAAACATGTGTTCTGGATGTTTCTCCTCACCAGAGTCCAAGCAAGAGACAGACTCAGCAGAAGCGTCACCTCTGAGGGATGGTTTCCAGGTTGGCATCGGTGGCACTAAGGAAGGTGGGGGTCTTGCTCGGGACCCGGGGTGGGTGGTCCGGCAGTGTGCATGGCACCGCTCTAGGTACAGGTGGGCTCGGGGCCCCTCGGGGCAGCTCCCAGTCACCGACACTTCTAGCACTGCTGCTCTGGGCAGGCTACATCCCCTCGTTGCGCCTCCATTCCTTAGCAATGAAACGGGCATAGACACTGCACCCTCGCAGCAGGATTGTTGTAGAAACTGAAAGGAATCAACGCACGAAGACGGGTAGCGAAGTGGGGGCACCCAGTGACTGCTCCGCACCGCTTAGGATGACCGGGGCGGGGAAGACGTGGGAGCGATGAGCGTGCCAGTCACAGAGCACATGCCAAGGCGGGGATGGGGTCAGGGATGTCCTGCAGAGACAGAGGGGGAGCAAGGGCCCCACAACTTCCTGGCAGCCAGCACCAGACTGCATAACCCCTGCTCCAGCTTCTTTCCAAGCAGTCCTCTGGTCCAAGCATCTGGTTAGGAGGTCAGCCCTTCATGCAGCAGCATCACGAAGGACATAAAACATTCAGGTGATATTTATCCCTGCACAGGTCTCCCTTTTGTCCTTATTTAGACCACTGGTGCCCTTCATAATGTACATTTGGACCCTGACGTGCTCAGCTGCCCCAGCTGCATTTGTTGGAACTACCTCTTCTCCTTGTCATGATTTTAACATTTCATGGACTTGAAACCCTTTTAAGCAACAGATAAATAAGATTCTCCAAGTATGTGGTTCAGATTTCTAAAAGTTTGATAATATGATTCCCTAAGACTAAGTATCCAATTTAAAACAGGAACCACCAAGCATAGAACCTCCCTGGGATCCTGGCTTAATTAGATTATCCAGTTTCTTGGTAGGAAGTCACATGCAGCACAATTTTAACAGTGTCCCTGGATTTTAACAATTTACCTATAGTCTTCAAGGGAAAACCTATGGTGGTGTTTTGACCTCAAGCTGGTGGTCATTCCCAACACACTTGAACTTCTCCAACTTGATTCACTGGCCTCCTGAAAACCCTCTTTGGGACACATCTTGCGTCTGGGTGAAGGAAGGGTCCGATTTCACACGTCAATCTCCAAGTATGAGAGTGCTCAGGACAGAATAGTGATTTTACCCTGACTATAGGAGGAAATTATAAGAAGTAGGCGTTTCTCTTCATGTAGAAATTAAAGGAAGTCAAAGAAGTGGTAGATCAACTTCTGACATATTCACATCTGACATGTTACACTGCGGGTGTTTTAATTAACATGGGGTAAAGAAAATAAAAGACAAAATAAATATTGAGATAAGGATTCACACTTAGAACTGCAAGGCTGAATCTCTTTTTAAGTTTTTCTGAAGAGATTAACACCTGATAGAGGAAACTCTATCTTCATATTATCACAAAACTGGAAATCAGTGTAAATGGTGTCCTTTTTTTTTTTTTTAATTTTTATTTATTTAACAGAGAGAGAGAGAGAGAACACAAGCAGGGGGAGTGGGAGAGGGAGAAGCAGGCTTCCCACCAAGCAGGGAGCCCGACGCGGGGCTCGATCCCAGGATCCCGGGATCACGACCCGAGCCGAAGGCAGACGCTCAACGACTGAGCCACTCAGGCGCCCCGTAAATGGTGTCCTTTTTAAAACAACTAAGAGGGCGCCTGGGTGGCTCAGTTGGTTAAGCGACTGCCTTCGGCTCAGGTCATGATCCTGGAGTCCCGGGATCGAGTCCCGCATCGGGCTCCCTGCTCAGCAGGGAGTCTGCTTCTCCCTCTGACCCTCCTCCCTCTCGTGCTCTCTGTCTCTCATTCTCTCTCTCTCAAATAAATAAATAAAATCTTAAAAAAAAAAAAAAAACAACTAAGAATAATTTACTTTCACCTGATTTTAATATTCTTCTTTCTTCTAGACTTATCTCAGGATGCCATGCCCACTGCCTACTAAGATTAGATCAGAGAGTTTTCCTTCAAATTAGGAAGTACGAGGTATATGTTATTCATTCCCACTAAGTCCAGAAAAATCAAATGGTTAAGTTGCAAAGTTTATTGCTTATTTTTTCTTACCTCCCCTTACCTACTGGCAGAGATTATGATTTAAACATAGAAGCACATAGCAAAAAGGCAAATAACTGGAATAAATAACCGTATAGCTCATTGCTTGGAATGAAAGCTTGACACAGGATCTCCGTGTACCTAATATCATTTGCTTGAACACGAAGAGAGGAGTATTTTGTACCTAGAATATATGAAGAATTACTTTAATCTTTATGGCTTTGGATAACACATTCCTTCTTACCAGAAGAAAGTGGACTTAAAGTTATGAAAAAATTAAAATTAAATTCACAATTTCTATTTTCCTTTTAAGAAGAGCTCTCTCTACAGCACCATTGCCCTGACAAGAGGAATGAATCAGCTAAAATAAATGAGGTTTCCAGGGTATCGAGATGCAACGTAAGCTTAGTATTTCATTGTCTGGCCAAATATTTGTGGTGCAGATTGGAGTACAGACTTGGGGATACAACTTTAAATAAATAACTCGTTATCTAAAACTCCAAGGCTTGCAAGATTCAGTGTGGACTTTCCCATAAATAGTCAGCAGGCTTTCCTACAAGAATCTGGATGTAGGTCTGTTTGGGGGCCATAAATCCCAGGAGCCTGATGTACTGGCCTGCGGATTTCACCAACAACACTCTTGACTTTCTCACAAACACCAGACATTGAGGAGCAACTGTGCTCTGTTCCCGACCATCAGAGACCAGCAAGTGAGGCCGTGTCCCAGAGACCTCTCACTGCTGCCTAGCAATCTCAGTAAGTTATGCGAGACGGTCTCAGTTCTTACTGCTCCCTTATGACTATTAATGATGCACGAGTTTCTAAAGCTTGAAGGGGTTCAGCACGTGCCACCCCAAAATATACCATGTTGGTATATGGATTCCTTTGAGTTGAAGGCACTCGAGAATCAGCATGTGCGGGGCAGGCTGGCTGACCTTCCTTTTTCTACCCAAAAGCAGGTCATCCAATTTTCCTCGAGAAAGCACCTCCCTGCGCCAGGAAGAGCAGCACATTGTTATCGATGCCAAAATGAAACTGTGTAAACACACCTGCTAAAATGACCCTGATCTCCCATGAGCTCCCTTAAGATCTCCCCCTTATTGTCTCACATTTGACTGCCCCGGCCTCAGCCCCTTTCTCTTGTGACATCCCCAGAATCTACCATTCTTTGTGTAAAAGGCATGCCAGCTTTGGGGCCTAATGGCTCTGTCAGATCTTCATTTTCCTTCTGAAGACTCCTCATGGTAGTGTAGCTCCTCCACCACAGATTCTGAGAGGGTAGAAGGAAGTATTTCCTCTCTGACAAGCTTATCTTGCAAATATATGGCACTGAGTCACGGGTCCTTCAGATTACTTCTCGCAGGCACATTCCTGACATTACTGTTGCTAATGTGGGGGGACTTCGAGGCTCAGTGAGCAGGGGGAGAGCCCTCTCCTCTGACATCCAAATCATGACATGAACAAGCCTTCAAAGACCAGTGTTCAGTGCCCAGTCAGTTCAGCAAAGAACATAGTAGAAGCTCAATAAATATTTGTTGAGCAAATGCATGATCAGTTCTTCTATATGGAAAAATCAGCAAAGAATCTGTGGGGCTAAGAAGCAATTTTTAGTAGGCTCTTCTTTGTGTAAAGTCTGCCTCAAATGCTCAATTTTCAATGAAAACAAAATTTCATGAAGTTATTTACTGACTGCACAATTTCCTTCTTCAAAGTGATACTGTGGAATATTTTTACTTGGATTTTTTTCTAAAGTACAATATAAAAAAGAAAGAACAAGAAGAAAACTATACTTCTCTTTAAAAAAAAAAAAAAAACTACTCAGTAATCATCCTGAGTTTGTAAGATGGTATATGTATATTTTTAGTACCCCATATCAACATAATTAAAGTTGATAACTTTGAATTTTGATGCACAGAGATCTTGTACAATGTGAACTACTCAATGCCCAGGCGTCCAGCTCAACAGATAGCAAGCACTCTCCTAGACATCGCACTAACATGACAGCAAAGAATACTAGTTCATTCTTCTTTAGGTTTGAAAAGCACTGTTACATACATTATCTCATTCCATCATCATCAGGACCTTGTGAGTTTCAAAGAGCAGTTTGCCCAAGGTCATCCAGCAAGCAAGCTGCAAAGCCCTTTGAGGAAGATCATCTCCCCGGAAACAGTACCGCTGTACGGACCCACTGTGATAGGGTGATGGGACGTTTCCATTTCATTAGGCGTCGTCAAGGGTGAAGTTGGTGTTGGATAGAGAGGGTTTCATTTGCAGCAATACTGAGGAATGAAAGCTCTCTCTTTTCATCCTACAAATGATCGGTGAGTGGCTGCTAGACTACTACCAAAATCAACATTTCTCTGCGTGCAGCACGCTTTGGCAAAAACGATTTAACTGACACATCTTTCGAAGATGAATGGAAGCCCCTCAGTGAGGGCTACACATTGTCTTTTCAGGACGCAGAGATGCACAAAGCTGGTGTTTGCACTGAAGGCATCTGTGATGGTGCCAGGAAAGCGGAGCTGTAACTCATTTCCATAAAACCCCACATGTTTTTCTTACAAATGGATGGGCCAAAGCAGCACGTTCATTGTTTATACAATATGTGTAATTTCTCCCTCTAATGAAAGATGACATGCCGCCAGCAGAGAGCGGAGAGCCTGTATGGTGGAAAACAGGCTAATGGAGCACCCACAAGCCCTGAGCAGCCATGTGACCCCCCCACTGGCACTCGGGATCTCGAAACTGCTGATGGTGGTAGTTTAAAAGAAATGACCCGAACGGCACGAAAACACACATGCGTTGTCATTTTCTCCTGAAAAATACCTCATCACTCAACTTCAATCTACTTCCTCTTGGGGAGTTTTTGCAATATATTCAGACATAGGTAATATCTATAATTAAAATAGAATTATAATTAATTGCAAAGATAATGTTCTACTAATATAATTGATCATAAATATAATTATTATATAACATATTGTATAATAGATATAAAGTATATTATATATTATCATATATTATTATATAGTATATGCATTATTATGTTATATTACATAAGTTATATATTTTATTTTATTTTATCATAATACATACACATTATATATTTTAACATAATATGTGTGATGTATTATATAGTAATTTATGAGAGATATATGTATTATATATTTTATATAAGATATGTGTATCTACTATAATATATACTGTATATCATAATATAGCTTATATTTTATATGCTACATTATAACATACATTATAGGGCGCCTGGGTGGCTCAGTCAGTTAAGCGTCTGCCTTCGGCTCAGGTCATGATCTTGGGGTCCTGGGATCAAGGCCCCCATCAGGCTCCTGCTTGGTGGGGAGTCTGCTGCTCCCTCTCCTTCTACCTCTCTCCCTCGCTTGTGCTCTCTCTCTCAAATAAATAAATAAATAAAATCTTTAAAAAAAGACTATTAAAAATAATAAATGACATATATTATATATAATATACAGTATGTTATACTGTAGTATGCTTGTTACAGTCTATGTGTTTTACATATATGGTACATATGCGTCACATCTATAGTGTATGTGATTATACACTGTTATAATAGAACACGTTATGTATACATCACTTGCACAAGAGCTCACGGGTGGCTGAGCATCCCTAGGAAGCTGTTGGCCTCATTCCCCTGCTCCTTGCCAGGGTTACTGTTGCACTTCCTGGAGTTAGCCGCCCCCCCCCCCACGCCCACAGATGCACTGCCACACCCCGGCCCCTCCAGCCCATGCCACACCCCGGCCCCTCCAGCCCATGGTGTCCCTGTCTCTAATTTGTCTTGCTGCCTCACAAAGCCTCTCGAATCATCCTGGAGCAAGTTTAACTTAGTGTTGAAAATCTGGTTGAATTTGTTAAAATTATCATCAGCCGACCTCTTTTCCATAAAGTCCCCACATCTCCACTTCTCCTGCCTCAACATGTATAGACGGCTTTCAGCCGGTCCATCTGGAGAGACTATCAAGTTGGAGGCCACAATCATCCATCATGCCCTACTAACCATGAAAAGGTCAATATTCAAAAGATGAATATATTTTCAATAACCAAGTTCTAAATAATACCACATTGTGTTTGCCTACTGGCTAAGGTGGCTATTAATGTCCCAGTAAGACAAATTGGATGTGAACTAGAAGGTTGAGATGGTAAGCGTGAACACAGACTCTGGGGCAGGACCTTGAGCTCAGGGTGCACGTTGTCTGCACTTCCCATTTCTGACTGGCGGCCAAAAGCAAAGCATCCCGGAAGGCATTGTGTGACTGCTTCCTGTATAAGGCAAACTCCAGGCCAGTGCCAACCCTTCCCCACTTCAATATTTGGCCCCTGCAAAAGGGTTTTACCTGTAATAAAACAGTCAGGTGAGCCTTGTCTCTGCCAAAAGGGATAGAATCTTACCTAACGCATCTAAGCTTATAGTTGAAATTTCTTATTCTCCTTTTGGATGTGTCCAAAAAACTTACCCTTGATACCAAACATATTTAAACAGTAGGGCCACACATGGGGGGGAAAAATCTTCTATCCACATTTTTACTGAAGAACAGAGTAAGCTGAGAAGAGGGGTGCAGGCGAACTCTACGGGCCGGTGAGCAGAATCTCAGAGGAAGACCGCTCTAAAAATACCAACAAGACTTTCCCTCTTCATCTACACCTTTGCTAACAGGCTGTTAAATTCCATCCAAGTGACTGACATATTTGCAAAGATTATTATATTTCTCAGCCTCGTGGGAGGCCCCGACTGAGAAAACAGTAAGGAAGCTGCTTTTGAAATAAAGCCTCAGACCCAACAGGGAGAATGCTGTGCACTCAGGAATCCACAGTCCCTGCTCGGAGGCGCAGTCTCCTGCCCCACCCAGAGGCTCCCAGGCAGCCGGGGTGCAGGGTGGTGGGGCCGCCAGCAGCACCACCGTGGGCTTCCTTCCTCATGATCTGAGTATTGTGCTACTGTCCATGAATCTGAGCCCCTTGGCCTCTGCTTCCAGCCCTTGAGTCCCGTGCCTTCCTCAGCAGGTTCACCTTGATGCCTTCACATCGCACTTCCTGAAAGTTGGCACCCCTGGGATTCCTGCTCTGCCCGCCCTGCTCCCGGGGAGAGGGTTTTGCCAACATCAGGCACCTTTTATTGAGGAGGAGGAAGGAGACAGCACAGCCTCCTGATGCACCTGCTATGTCCTGTCTCCCTAGGCTTTGCAGCCTTTCCCCTTCAATGGGGCAGTGGCCGCTGGCCCTGGGAGAGGGGCCGACAGAGCTCGCTGGTGTGGTCGCAGCAAGAGCACAGAACGACTGACATAGCTGCCTCGGCGTGTGGGCTCTGATGGGGAACTGACAGGGCCCGCAGGGCTGCAAATTCAGTCTTATGGATGTCAGCACAGGGCATGGATTAGGGATAAGCCAAGTAGATGGGTCCGATTTCAAGACAGAGGGCAAAGAAGTGCATGACAGAGTTCCAGATGCCGGCTTTAGGAATATGGGCATTCACTAGTCACATGACCCCGAGCTCCTGTGCCCCCATCAGGGTGAAGGCACAAGGCAGGGGCTTCAGGGAGTGAAGGATGAAACAGAAACACCTTTTTAGAGGCCACAACAGCAGAGTGGTGTCAGAGCAGAGTCAGAAGGAGAGCAAGGGCACAAAAAATTTGAGCAAATAATTGGAAGGTATGTGCAAGAAAGAGAGCATGCCTGAGAACTGAAAAATGCTGGCATTCTTTCCCAAAATATAGCACACAGGGATTCTCCGCACTCGGCATACAGGTACACGATGAGGTATTTCAGTCATTTAATAATATGGTTAATTTATGTATGTGCATAGCCATCTGTGTGATCTGATATCGGGCAGATCACTTAAAATCTCTGGTTGCTCTCACCTCCTCTGAATATGGAAGTTGAAAGGGACAAGCTCTAAGGTCCCTGATGGCATTGTGACTCTAAGATTCTAAGGTGTTCTGAGCAGAAATAATAGAAATCAAAGTAATTATCCTGATCTAATTATGGTGTCATTAGGAAGCAGGTGCTGGGAGGGCGACAATAGACCGCTGACTCAGAGCTCGGGTACAAGACTCTCCAAAATGGATTTTGAGTTTGGATTAGCGCAGTGATCGCCAGACATTGTCTTTCTGCACCCCACGGTCTGCTAAGTGGCCTTCAATTAATTGCACGAAATGCTGACTCATCCATTGCCAAAGTCCTCATTCAGAAGAAAAATGTCCACTCAAGTCAAATCAACTGAAATTCTTAATAAAATGGCATGCTGAGGCTTTCCTTTTAAAATGGAACACGTAGGAAATTAAGAGCCCACTTAGCCAACTTCAGTGATTTAAGGATTTCATTTTGTTTGTTGGAGACGGTGTGCACATACTCACTTGGCATCTGTATACTTTTGTGCTTTGATTTAGTCGTGATAATTTCAGAATATCAGGGTGTAAAAGGATTCCACCTGAAAAACTGCAATGCTGGGGAAGGAAGAAATATCCTTTCCCCCTGAGAATGAAATTTGGGGAAGATATACTTTTTAATAAGAAGATATAATTATTATCTTTAATAATAAAAAAATAGAGTGGGATGCAAATTTGCCAGAAATATTAGGATAAAATAGGAAACTCCCAGAAACTCTCTCTTATGACAAATGACCCAAACCACTTCGTGACCTACTCAACATTTCTATTCACTTTTATCAGTAAAGACATTTTGATAGAAAAGCCTGAGAGGCATTGCTTGATTCACTCATTAAAAATAATAGCTTGTTTATAATTGCCAAAGCTTGGAATCATGCAAGGTGCCCTTCAGTGGGTGGACGGGTAAATAAACTGTGCTCCATCCGGACAAGGCAGCAGGAAGAAGAAACGAGCTCTCAAGCCATGAACAGACGTGGAGGAAAAGTCAATGCATCTTACTAAGTGAAAGAAGACAATTTGAAAAGGCTCCATACCGCATGATTCCAAATATAAGACATTTTGGAAAAGACAAAACTATGGAGACAATAAAAGATCAGTGGTTGCCAGGGGTAGGGAGGAGAGAAGGGATGGACAGGTGGAGCACAGGGGATTTTTAGGGCAGTGAAACTACTTTGTGTGATATACCACAGTGGTGGACACCTGTCATTATATATCTGTCCAAACCCATAGAATATACATCACCAAAAAGGACCTTCATGAACCAGTTTCTGGGTGATGATGACGTGTCAGTGTACGTTCATTGATTGTAACAAATGTACCACCTGGTGGGAATGTTGATAGTGGGGAGGCTTTGGGAGGACCGGGGGTTCGTGGGAGATCTTTGCACCTTCCCCTCAATTCTGCTGTGAACCCAGAACTGCTCTAAAACATAAAGTCTCCCACCCAGGAGTGCAACGTGTGATGAGGACAAGAACCTTGCAGTGTGAGGTCACAGCCCTCTGGCTTTCTAGCAAGCGGCCTTTCTAGTCTTGCCAGGAGATGGGGACAAAAGAGAAGGGGTGCGTTAGTACCAGCTTCTGCACCTGTGATTCACTAGCTGTCTGTTGGGGCCAACCTTCCAGGTGTGGATTCTGAGTGTCCATGATGGGGCAATGTTCTAAGGTAGAGAAAGATCTTTCCACCTGAGCAGTGGTGCTCTGTCTGGTCAAAGGCACTGCCAGGAGGAGGTTCTCCTGCTCGAAAAGTGGCCAGGGCCACACAAGCTGACGTCCCATACTGCGGGGAACCCAACAGAAGGAGAAAAAACAATTTTGCTTAAAAGACAAATTACGTTTAATCTTCTCAAGTAAAGACCATCCAGTTGGGGGGGGGGGATGTTTTACACTCTTTGATGTTGATGAACTTGATCGTAGCTATTGTGTAGATACAGGAAAATGTCATTGAAGGACTGAGGGAGCACATGAGAGGCGTTGCTTGGAGTCTGTGTGCCGGTCTCTGGGGGTCCCCTGTCAGGAACTGGTCTCACCCTTGCCGCCCTCTCTGAACCCACAGGACGGCGGCAATGGGAATCAGAGCAACGTGGCGTCCAAGCTCCTTGGCTCCTCAAAGACCCCAGGCTTCCCAGGCAAGGACAGGCAGGTGCCCGAAGTCACCGCTTGGGCCACACGGCTTCTGTCCCTTGGTGTCTCTCCTGCAGAAGGCCACCTCGTCCCAGCTCATCTCTCCTTGGAGCCCCTCCACTGCTAAGAATGCCCCCAGCCAGGCTCAGATTTGAGCTTCGCTCTTGGTTGTTGCTTCCAGTCTTCCTCCCACCCCCATTTGGTGGTTCTGAGGATCATCTTCCGGTACATCCGGCACCTGCCCCAGCCCAGGCCCTGCTGCTAAGAATGTGTCCAGACCGTTGTGGTGCAGCCCCAGTGACTTCATTAATGAGAAAGACTGTACTGTGCTGGAACGTCACGTCTGATTTTATTTTCAGATGTGGCGAGGCATTTTGGGGTATTGCAACTTCTGCAAATACGTTTGTGTTGTAACAGGAGGAGGTGAACTGGCCATTTTGATTATAGTTGTCAAGTGTCCTTGCCAGGTCCTTTCCAATCACCAACTCGGTCTAAAATCTCCCTGTGTGCTTAGGAAGCTGTGAGTGAGCATCGGGGAGAAGGGGCCGCCGTCATGGGTCCCTCGCAGGAGGTGGCCCCTCTGCTGGGCAGGACAGAAAGGTGTCGGGCGGAGAAGGGGAACCAGAATCAAACACAGCAGGAAAGGCAGGGCTTTAAAAATATATATATACTGCTAGAAATAAATTATTGCTTCCTTGAAACCGTTGCTAAGAAATGGAAAGGGGTTTAAAAGTCTTCCAGCAAAGTTCACTTTAGAAACAGCTCGAGGAACGCACCCCTCTGTTAGACTGTTGGTCCCTCTGGCTGTATTATTGGTGTTCTATCCCCTTTCCTTCAGCTTTCCACATCCCCTGATTATTATCCTAACCCAGATGTTTAGAAAGTGACTTCCTTTATATATGGTTTTTTTTTCAGTTTGGTGGTCCTTATTTGCCTCATTTTAAAAGTGAGGAAACATCCAAGGTTCAAAGGGGAGAGTGCCCCAAATAGCTGGCAGGTGAAGAAGCAGAGGGGGGTCTGAGCTTCTCAGATAGTACTTTTCCCTAATGCTTTTATAGGACCCTTTTCTGGATCTTCCTTGAACAACAACAACAAAAAAAATCTTGTAATTCTTGTATTCCTAATTTCTGCCTTTTTGGAACATCAGGATGTTTTGGTTATGCAGAACTTGCTTATAGATCCATAGATAATTGAATGCAGCCACCAAGTCTCTTCCCCTCCTGCCTCATATATGTATCTGCGTATCTGTGATATATGTATGAGTATACACACGTTAGGTACATATGTGTATTTGTGTGTATATATGTATATCTGTACACACATACTTGTGTATATACAGATACGCACCCACATAATCTCAGGGGTTCTCACCCTCAGCACTTCCGACGTCACTTGCGGCCACATGATTCTTTGCAGTGGGAACTGTCTTGTGTTTTGTGGGATGTTCAGTAACATCCCTGGCCTCTGCCCCCAGCAGGTGCCAATCGCTCTCCCTCTCCCACTTCCGACAACCAAAAATGTCCCCCAGATATCGCCAACCACCCCCTGGGGATTAGAATCTCCCCTGCTTGATTGAGAATATGACACATATATGTACATTTTTTCCCAAGAAATATTCATGAAATATAGAAATGCTTGTATCGTAAAAATAAATGAAAACTTTATTTGATTTCTATCACTGGATTTGCCATTGGAAAATAATAAAGACACAGTGGGTTTAAAAATTACTTCGTCATCCCATTTCTTACAGACCACATTACAGCATGGTCACCACAGTCAAACCACCTGCCATTGTGACCAGATTCTTACAATTCTGAAGCCACTGTTTGATCTGTTTCAATAAAATGAATAGCCCCCAATATAAAAAGGAAATATTGTTCTACATGTTATCATTAGATTTCTTTCCAACTATTTTTGGACTTTAACCAAGTACACATGACTGTCTTGTGACTCTTTTTATTAACGTACCACTTCATTTGTGTTTAGAGATAATAGAAAACATCTCTTCAATCAAGAGACGTATGACTAATTTTTCAAATATAATCACAAAGCCCCCATGGTTCCCAATCCCTGCAATTAACAGACCCGGGAGTGCCTGGTGTTGAATAAGCCCCAAAGCCCATTTGCTAGGGGCAGATTAACAGTGGCAGTCACCGGCCCTCCTCCCCATGGCCCTTTGGACACCAAACGCCATTTCTTTGTGTGTCTTATCACTCAGCCACTGCCTGGGCAGATTCTCCCCATGAGGGCAGGCTTATTCAGTCAAACAGAACCACTAAATAATTTCTGCCCTCCAGTGTCTACTCAGCGTGGCAGAAAGATGATCAAGGCCCAGCCTGCCAGGAACCTCACAGTGGACATGGCATTGAGCTTCTACGCCATCCAATTCCCCCACAGTGACAGTTTGACCCAACCTTGTAACTCAGTCCTGCTCAAGGGTCTGTGATTTTCAAAGCTGCTAAACAAGACTGATATTCTAGAGCTAAAAAGAAGAAGAAAGAGAAGAGGGAGAAGAGGGAGAATAAGGAGAAGAGGGAGGAGGAGGAAAAGAAGGAGAAGGAGGAGGAGGAGGAGGAGGAGGAGGAACAAAAACAACCAAACAAAACACCCCAGGTTATTTATCAGTAATGTTGTTGAGCTCCAATTTCTGAAAGATAATGTTGGCTGAGAGTGGGTGGAAACAGTCACCCAATTTCATTCTGAAAATAGGCAGGGTGTGGATAACAAAATCAAGCTCAAGTAGATAACAATCTGTGACCCAGCATGGGGAGGAAGGGCCTGAGGAGCAGCAAGGAAGTCGGGACCCAAGTGCTTAGCATAGAGTGAGCCCCAGGTCAAGGCCAAGAAGTGACTGGGGAGCATTATAATAGATATGGCTTTTTACCTGAGAGACTGCCTTACTTATTGCAAACTCAAATGCCTTCAGAGACCAACCTGGCAATGTATATCAGAGTGAGAAAAATCAAATGTTTCAATCTGTATTTTATTTTACCATTTTGGATTACCAGGAAGACACTCAGGAAGGGAGTTTTATAGTAACAGAAATGAACACAGCACTCGATGGCCAATGGTGACTCACATGGGACTTCATGTGGGTGTCAGCGGTAGGACATGGAGAGGCCCAACCTTCCATGGGGTGGCCCTCACTCAGCTCCAGAGCTGGTGACCAGGGGACAAGGCAGGTTCCCCAAGAGAGCCCAAACTAGGATTTGTCCATGTTCTTTACAACTCTCCAAGGAAAACATGTCTGCAGGCATCCAACAGAAAGAACCCTCTGGGTCCTCCTCCTCAGGTAGCACGGGAGAAAGCCCAGTTGAGTGGAGGTGGTGTATCATGTCCACTCCTACTGGAAGGCTGCCAATCAGAGACCCATGTCCTTTGCTTCCAAGTCTAGGACTCTTGACACTTCATCCCCAGACGATGCATTGAGAGTCATCCAAACCGTCCCCCCGTCTAACTGATCACCTCCTAAAGAGTGGCAAAGCTTTATTCAGGAAGGATCATGTCCTTTGATCTGCCACAAAGCCACACCAAGTTCAGGATTTCTTCAAAACCTGCATTGAGATCTCCTTCTCCAGGGAGCCTGTCCTGAATAACTTTGCTTACTTAGAATTTTGAAAATACTTATCATAGAAGTTCCACTACTGTGTCTATCTTTAGTCCATACCCACTCTCCAGCTTTGTACACACACACACACACACACACACACACACACACACACACCCCTTGCTTCCTCAAGAGAACTACATTCTGCTTGAATTGAAAGAAGGCCTTGTGTGCCCATGTGCATGCACGTGCTGTGTTTGTAATGCCCACATGACAGTTCCGAGGAAAGAAATCCACATATCAGCACTGAGTTGATGCAGTACATATTGTGGGAACATAGGGACAGTGGCACCAGGATCATATTATGCCCAATTAAAAGAGCAAACATAGGCATTTCTCAGAAAAATTCATATTTTGGAAGTATCATATGCCATGAAAACCTAAATGTCACTAACTGGGATTCAGATGGGAGATGCATGGCTTTCTTTCCTCTAAGACTAAAAGTTCAATGTTTGAAACTGAAGTAAGTCATGATTCCCGCCACCGGCTGATGAAATTAAATGCTCCCGTCAGTCCCGGTAGTTAAAAACTGCAGCATCCAAGTAAAGTTCTAGTGCTCCCGAGCCCCGTGAGT
Source organism: Mirounga angustirostris (assembly GCF_029215605.1). Taxonomy (NCBI): domain Eukaryota; kingdom Metazoa; phylum Chordata; class Mammalia; order Carnivora; family Phocidae; genus Mirounga; species Mirounga angustirostris. The sequence goes on from NW_026991713.1 coordinate 135,794,275, forward strand.
GACAGATCCATTTCATAAGCTTTAGAAAATATGAGATTCTTTTGTGTACTAAAATCTGATCATGATCGTGCCACCGAGGCCTTTGGGCAACTCTAAATATAGAATTATGATTTTTTAAAAATAAGGATTTGGAACAGGCAGGATGATTCTGTGCTCCTGGGGAGACTGAAGTCTTCGGAATGTGGTGTGTGTTGAGTTTTCTCTTGGACCACAGGCAAGAGGTAAGAAGTGGGACCTGACCTCTCTGTCTGGGTTGCAGGCATGAGCTGGGACAGATGCACCACTGTTTATGATGAAGTAGCACATGGCTAGCGACCAAAAGATATGGATCATGGTTCTCATTCTGTTGCCACAAATATATTATGTGACCTTAGAATATTGCTCATTCTCTTTCTGCCTTCTCTGGCTAATGCCTGACCCATATGTATCATGAAATGGTTGTGGGAAGAACATGTCCATGACTCTAGAAATAGCAGACAGATTGGTCTTCATTGAGTCTTATCTTGCTCTCATACTCTTGGAGGTGTTCAAACATTAGAGAAACAATATCTTTATGAATCAAGAAACAAAGTTCCAAAGGCAGAAAGACGCACCTGTGAGAAACAGTGACTGAGATAAGCAATTTGATTGAGAGTAATAATTATGACATATTATTAGAATATCTATTCATTCAACCAGTATCTGTATGCTCACTTTGGGCCAGGCCCTTGGCAACACAAAACAACAAGATATGTTTATTTAGACGTAAAAGATAGATCAATTAAAAAACAGTTGTTAATTGATTATTTGTATCCATCATATTTCATCACATTAAAGAAATCATTGATTTTAATGTAGAACAGCATTTTATATGCCACACAGATCTTTAAGTGGTCGGCATAGACGCACCCTTGTAGAAACTTCTAAACATGTTTATGTTCAGAGTAAGTTTTTTCTCGAGTATGTAAGTCCCATTTCTGCGACTGCTCTTTCTGACAGTTTGATCCTGGTTTCAAGGGTTTGCGAGCTAGGGGCTCCATGTATGCGAAGCCGCTGACGATAAAACTACTGAGCCAGCCTGCCTTGTGTTGAGGAGGTCTCTCCCCCGTCCCCACCCCCAAGGCTGACCTAGACACTGATCCTAATTCTCTCCTAACCTGACTTGGTCACTCATTACATTGGTTTCCCTCCACTTCTATCTCACGTCTCCACCCATAAGATAGGTTGGGTCAAGTATTCGACCCTCACTAAAGCCACACGTCATTATAAATTCAGCTCTGGTAGCTGAGAAGCAGCCCCAAAGTGATGCTGAAAGCAGAAGGAGAGGAAGCAGGGGCTTCAGAAAGCAGCCCCTTCCAACCACCCCATCCAACACCACCCGAGCGGGGGACACAGGGATGCTTTCAGCCTGGCAATGCCCCACCCTGGCTCCTCATGCTTGCAGGCCCGCGTGGATCAGATGCAGGGTCCCATCTGATCCCGCCATGTCACACACATGGTAAAAAGTGTTCTTTGTCGGGCGCCTGGGTGGCTCAGTTGGTTGGGCAGCTGCCTTCGGCTCAGGTCATGATCCTGGAGTCCTGGGATCGAGTCCCGCATCGGGCTCCCTGCTCGGCAAAGAGTCTGCTTCTCCCTCTGACCCTCCCCCACTCATGCTCTCTCTCATTCTCTCTCTCAATAAATAAAATCTTAAAAAAAAAAAAATTTAAAAAAAAAAGTGTTCTTTGTCAAGTGGCTTCTGCCTCTCGTGCTGGAGATAGGGTGAGTCGAAGCTGCTAGAGAAACAGGGGAAACCCCGCCAGGTTTTGCCCCGTGGGATGCTGTTCCTATAGCCACACCACAGGATCTTACCTCAATGTCATTTCTAACAGGAATGCGAAGTGCGCCAAAGTGCAGAAACCCGAAACCACTTGTTTTATGAAAATCTGCCTCTGGGAACTACTCATTAATATTGTTTCCTGAAAACAGAAATAGACTCTCAAGTGCATCTAGAGATTTTAGGCAATGACCACAGGCATGATTTACATATCCTAAAGCCAGAACCCAGTATGACACTTGAATATGAAGCCAGCCAGACATACTCCCACTCCTCCTACAAACAGGAAAAGAAAGGAGGGAAGCAAGAAGGAAGGAGGGATGGGAGGGAGAGAGGAAGAAAAGAAAGGAAAGAGAAAAGGGAAAAAAATTGCACTATAAGAAAATGTAAACAAAATTAAAATTAAATGTTTTTAAAATAAAAAAGGTATATATAAAGTGACTGTAAGGAAGTACCTAAAACCTAACATCCATTGCATTTTCTAGTCCCATAACGTATAAATAGTTATGATTCCTTCATGGTTGAACATACGTCATTTGGATCACTACGAATTTCTTCTTAAATCTGGGTCAAGACGGCTCTCCAAACATTTTTCTATTTCCTGCCAATCTGTGCAAAAGTAATCCGCGACAATACCATGTGTTTACCACTCAGTAGCTGGAGGTCCTAGAGGCGCAGATCATGACAGGCAGAAATAGAAGAAACTGGAAGGACATTTGGTCCTCTCATGTTGAGAATGTTTTCACACTGGGCAGAAAAGTGAATTATTTGAAATACATTCAGTACTCTACTAGCAGCAAGAGTATTGGAAGTTAAGTGCTTGTAGAGTACTTGACATGCCATAGGCTCATGATAAATATTAAGTGAATAATTGTGACGTTTCTGTTTAAATTTTTAAAAAACAGATTAGTCTGTATCTGAGCTGTCCAATATAGTAGCCACCAGTTCTGTGTGGCTATTTAGATTTTTTTAAAAATTTAAAACTTAAATAAATGTTAATATTCAGTTAACATTTCCTCAACTAGCCACACACGGGCTCCACAGCTACGTGTGGGTCTTGGCTGCCATATTGGGCATTGCAAAGATTCTGCTGGACAACATGGGTCCATCTACTGACAGTGCAGGTCCCCCACAGCTCACAAGACCACATGACCCTCCTTATTCTTCTTACAGATAGTCTTATTTTTATATAACCTGCCTCCCCTTAAAGTTTGTTGATTTAGGACAAGAAAAAAAACGCAGCCCCATGAGATGCCGAGATCCAGTGGAGCTTTCCCCACCTCTGAATAGAATAGAACTTCTGGGTTGGTTCCAGAAGGTCCTGACTCTCCCCATTGACCACCCCTCACTCCAGACTTCTTGTTTATAATTGGTTTGCTGACCGGTTGATGTTTTTGTTTTGCTCGTTTGCTTGCTGCTTTTTATAGCTAGTGTTTTCTGAGGGCCTGAGGGTAACTTCCAGATCTAAAGGTTGTATTATAGATTCTAGAAGCTATGAGACTGGGTTGAATCTGTTGTGACTTCTGCCTTTTATTATGATTTAAATAATTCCCTCAGATGAGCATTCATGTTATTCAATATCTTTACTATGTTTTACATGATTATCACTCTTGTGAAGTAAGGGATTCCTTCTTACCTTTTCCTCAGTGCCACTAGAGAATGTATTTTAGTACCACCTTCTGTTGCCGGCATCACCCTTATTTTTAACTTTCAAAGCAGTAGCACATACATTATTCAAAGCTTTTGCTAGAAGATCTGGGACAGACTCTGCTCTGGTGATTGCCTTTGAAAGCTATGAGTTGCCAAGCACTGAGCAAATCTCTTCTCCCATTTGCTAATGTTTTTATCTATCACTTCCATTCACCAAGTAAGTATAGGAATTATTACCAAAAAAATCATTCGTGTGACCAGACGGAGGAACTGTTGCTGATCATTAATTCATAACATCTAATTTATTCTTCTAACTGTCTTCATGCAGTGCTGTTGGGTGTGAGGGTTCTCGTTTCCAACTGTCGTCACGCTGGGATTAACTGAATGATGAGTGCATGAGTGTGCGTGAGTGTACTTGTACTTCAGCTTTCACTTGTGACTTTGTCTGCAGGATAAAATGAATGTAAGTGGTCTCAAGATGTTCTTCCATTCTCCCACCTATAAAAGAAGATGATTAAATAATACAGGTGTTTACTTTCGTCCCTAACATATCTATCAAGCTATGAAAACAGCAGTACATCTGATGACATGAGTGTGGTGCTGGATGTAGGTGGCAGCAGTCAGGGCATCCCTCCCTTCTGTCACCATGTGGTCTCCATAGAAAGTGTGCTCCATTTTGGTGAAGCTCACCAAGTTCCCAGCACACAGCTCAGGCTCTCACCCAGAGCAATGGTTACATGTTCGCTTTTGAAGCATCCAAAGCAAGCATCCAAAGCATCCTTCATAAGTTATTTTCATTTCCACTTCGATCAAGGCGACCCTGCAGAGCAGCCTCCAACAATATAATCTCATAACTGTCATCAATTTCATCTGGGAATGCATGACTTTCAATACAGAAAGAAGTATTTCTTTTTAATGAGAGCTTTAGGAAATATATATAAAAAGCACTCTAGACAGAGTTCATACAGATTTACCCAATGAATGTCGCACTGAACACACACATACACACACACTCACACACATGTGGTCGAATACGCGTGAGCTCTTCTCATTGCAGACTGTCTCTCGAGCCACAGGTCTAGAGTGAATCCTGCTTCCTTATTGCTCTGCTTGACCTGTTTTACGTGAACGCTTCAGGGCCCATCCTGGTAACAGCCACTGTCAGAGAGGTCCCTCAGATTCTCTGTGTGTTTTCTCATTATCTTCAGCCAACATTTCAGGGTTTGAATAATGACGCTTTCCCCTACCAGTTTATTATCATGGACAAGTTGCTTAACCTTGATGAATATCAGTTTGCCCATCTGTAAAACAGGGATAAAATGGTACCTAATAGGTAGAGTTATCATGGAGACTAAGTGCAATAATGCAAATCCTCAGCACACATCATTTAAAAATGTGAGTGTTATATTACTATTGTTACGATCATGCACAAGTTCCCCAATCTTGAATGTAAAGAAAATTCTTTAATGTTGTAGAAGTTTGCTAGTTGTGATATATTTCCCCGGTCTGACTCATGTCTGTGCTCTTGATCCTGTTTTGCCGATTTCAGTGAGGGGGTTGGAAGCCAAGTTCTCCAACCAGATGTCTTAAGTTCAAATCACAGCTCCAAAGCCTATTGACTGATGGCTGTATAAACTCCAAAATGATAAACTCCAAAATCCCAGCAGATCTGGAGTTGAAATCTAGGTCTTGTTCACATCTTGTCCAAAACAAGAGGTCCTGATTTAACTGGCAGACTATTTCCTTCCAGGCAGTAACTCGGGGACCCAGCCTCCTTCCATCTTTTGTCTCAATCCTCGTCAACATGTGGCTATCAATTCAACAGGCTCAACTGCATCACATGAACAGAGCAGGAAATAGGCAGCATCTCTCATGGGAGTCTGCATGGTCCAGACTTGGAAATGGTATCTATTACTTCTGCCTACATTATATGGGCTGGAACTCAGCCCGATAGCATATCTAACTACATAAGGTTCTAGAAGCACAGCCATGTGCCCAGAAAGAGTGTGTGAGTTTGGTAATTACCTGGCAACACTGTCCAGCAGAATTTTCTGGGGTGATGGAAACAGTCTAGATCAGTTCAGTTGCCCGTATCTTCATGGGGCTATTGAGCACTTGAAAAATGCCCCCTGAAACTGAGAACTGTTTTACTCTTATTTGATAGTAATTAGTTTTAAATAAACTTGGATATCCACATGTGTCAGTGTTTCCAAATTGGACAGAGCAGAAGGCTCTCACACAATGACTGATCAGTTTACTTCCGAGTTTCCTTATCTACAAAGTACTGAGTAACAAACGTGTGCATTTCAAAAGTCAACTAAGTTAAATGAGTAAATGCTCAAGTTTATAATCACACTACATTGCAAGCCTACTTTTAGATCCTTCTCTCTCGTTAGCAAATCATTGCCATTCTCTGACCCCCTTGTCAAGTATGATGGTCAAGAACAGCAAACTGTAAAGGTAGACTCAAATTTGACTCCTCATTCTCAGTGTATCAGTTGCGCTTTATTGAACAAATGACACAATCCTCCTTTTGCCTATCTATAAGGGATACAATCATTCTTAGTTATGTTTAAGGATTAAACAAGATAATAATCAGCAGAGAGTTTAGCTATTAGATCTCACCCCATATAAAAGGCCCCTTAATTGACTCAAATCAGATGGTCACCTGCATAAACTAATTCCCAACTAGTAACAGCTTCAACAATTTGCAAATAAAAGCCAGTATTGGCCACTTTGATCTGAATTATTCTGCACGGTTCTCTCAGCAGTGACAATGACTACTAATTTTTAAAATCTGGAAGGCCCTATGTTTTTAGCAGGACCTTATGTTTTGTCATTTTTTTCCCAGAATTGTCCCTCAATTTCCAGGCTCACAGCCCATGAGTCGCTCACTGAGGATGGCACAGAATAGCTGTTAATTATTTCTTCCTACTGTACATGATCTGTAATGCCAGCCTGGATACTGGGGCAGCTTCCTGCCTTCCTTTCCCATATGCCAACAACACGATCCCCTGCATGTCCAGAGTCTCAGGAGGTGGAGTGCATGTTTTTTTTTGTCATGAGTAGGCTGTGAAGGTAGGTAAAGAGAAAAGTGAGCCCTGATGTTTTTGTAAAGATGAGAATGAGCAAGGTGACCATGCACCTAGAATACAAACCAGGGAGCAAAGATCTTTTTCCATCCCCAGGCACTGAGTTAACTGGTTTTCAGGAAATATTCAGCAGGTCTCTGAAGAGACATTTGGGGTGAAAACTATCAGGCAGGCACCCTGTGGCAGGCCCCACTTTTCATCTAAGCACCGCTGTTTCAACTAAGTAGGCAGTTTGCAGAGGCGAAGGCACATCGTTAAAGGCCCAGATCTCATGCCTCTCTTTCCATATTAATGAGGTTCATGATGAGACTGTCTTTTTTCCTTTGCAAATTAAAAATAGAGCTACCCTATGACCCAGCAATTGCACTCCTGGGTATTTACCCCAAAGACACAGATACAGTGAAAAGAAAGGCCATATGCACCCCAATGTTCATAGCAGCAATGTCCGTAATAGCCAAACTGTGGAAAGAGCCGAGATGCCCTTCAACAGACGAATGGATAAAGAAGATGTGGTCCCTATATACAATGGAATATTACTCAGCCATCAGTAAGGATGAATACCCAACTTTTACATCAACACGGATGGGACTGGAGGAGATTATGCAAAGTGAAATAAGTCAAGCAGAGAAAGTCAATTATCATATGGTTTCACTTATTTGTGGAACATAAGGAATAGCATGGAGGACATTAGGAGAAGGAAGAGAAAAATATAGGGGGGGAAATCAGAGGGGGAGACAAACCACGAGATACTATGGACTCCAAGAAACAAACTGAGGGTTTTAGAGGGGAGGTAGGTGGCGGGATGGATTAGCCCAGTGATGGGTATTAAGGAGGGCATGTACTTCATGGAGCACTGGGGGTTGTACGAAAACAATGAATCATGGAACACTGCATCAAAAACTAATGATGTATTGTATGGTGACTAACATAATAAAATAAAATTTAAAAAAAATGAAGTTCATGATGGCATGAACAAATACTTCTGTGACCAGTTGAAGGCAGGCAACTTATCCATTCAGAAAGTTTCAGAACAATTTTCACAATTCTGATGCAAATAATAACTGGCTTATCATCCAGGATCACTGCACATCATTATATATCACAATTGCACTGGTTCACATTATAATTACATGATTACATGTATTTGAGGTAAGCGTGTTCTACGATGTAATTACCAGTAAGGTCATGTCCAGGTAGTTGTTCCTTGGCCTCTCTGCTGGGATTTCTGTTTCATAACCAGATAACTATTTGAATTGGCGATGTTGATGACAAGATGTACCATATTAATATCTTTCTTCAACAGTATACTCTCTGTCACAGTTAATAAGTAGTTTTTTTAAATACAGGCCACTTGAAGAATTCAGATTGAAACTCACTACAAGAGTGAACCAAACTTACTACATTTGCTTTGGGTCCAAAGCACATGCACCCTTGTGTGCTACACTCAGCAGACCTGAGCTGTGCGGTGCTCGCTGGGAGTAAGGGGGAGGAAAGGGCCTTCAGAAGACATAACGGTAAGCAATTCAAAATAGGATCAGGAGTGAGATCTTCTGTGGCTGTTTCTGGAAAATAAAATCAACACTCCCAATCACGGAGAAAAAGCAGAGGTCTTCAGTGAAAACTTTAAAGCCCCGTAGAATAAGCCAGGAATGACGTGCACAACGTTGGACTCAGTAAAGCAGTAAATGTCTTTGAGGGTGATTCAGTGCCAGAGCGAAGCTGAGACATCTGAAAGTAACATGAGCCGTGGATTGCAAGTACACTGCAGAACGATAAATGTGATTTCTGCCACTTGGAAAGGTAAAAGAAATTATAACTAAAAGAAAAGCTGTACAGCTTCCCCATGGCTGAGGCCTTGAAGTCTTATGCCCCTTTTTTTGTTTGTGGTGGGGGTATGATTAATAACACTGGTCAGCATCCACCTTCTCTCTTCCCATTCAATCCACCTATGGAGCCAGGTGCCTCAATTCACCTCAACCTGTAGGCTTCAAACTGGGCCAAGCTGGTGAGCATTTTCTTTCTCTTCCAAGAACATAGGGATCTGTTCAGACATTTGCACATTATACTATTGAAACTCCTAAGTATCAAAGTACCAAAGACTCTGTAATTGAGTTTCCCACTATCCTGCACATCACTCAGAAGAATAGGAATGCTATCAGCCCTTGTTAATCTCTGTTAGAAAATGAGGCCATCGTGAGACCAGGGCCCTCACGGCTACTCAGCTTCTCCATCTGTCACTGTCCACTTTCATAAATCAGAATGGAGAGAGTGTTAAGATACAAAAAAACATTATTTTGGAGGATATTTGAAGAGTCTGGCACCCAATTTAAAGAGAATTTCTTAGTTTTCCATCATGAGCTTTTAGGAAATATTTCTACAAGATAATCAAAGTCCGTCTTCAGAAAATTATGAAGAAAGTCAATTTTTACTCTGGGATCTTCATGTTTATTCTTTCTCCATCCTCTGCAGCCCCAGCTTCAGTCTTTTCATTCAGTCAACAATCTCCCATTGAATATGTTCAGGTAATCAGGCTATGTGCAGGGTACCAACTGCTGCCATGATGGACCCCTGGCCAAACCTGCCCTTGCCCTGATGCTTGCCTTGCATCCTTGGTTTCCCCCTTGTTGGACCACACTCCTCCCAAAGCCCGTCCCCTGTGAAATCATATTTATCCATGTAGTTTGAAAATTTGTTTGTATACATGTGTTCTGTCACTCCCCTTGTGTCTAGATTCCAAAAGAATTTGAGGAGATCTGAGTTCACTTGTTAGTGTCTAATCCCACAAAGTTCCTGTATCACTTGGTAAAACAAGTGGAACTATTCCTGTTTTATAGATGAAAAATCAACAATGTGAGATCTAACTTCTTACCAAATTTTCAAATGCACAACACAGTATTGTTCACCATAGGCTCTATGTTGTATAGCAGGTCTCTAGAGCTAACTCATATTGTATAACTGAAATTCTTTTTTTTCCTTTTTTTTATTATTATTATTTATGTTAATCACCATAATTACATCATTAGTTTTTGATGTAGTGTTCCATGATTCATTATTTGAGTATAACACCCAGTGCTCCATGCAGAACGTGCCCTCTTTAATACCCATCAGCAGGCTAACCCATCCTCCCACCCCCACCCCTAGAACCTTCAGTTTGTTTCTTAGAGTCCATAGTCTCTCATGGTTCATCTCCCCCTCCGATTCTCCCCCTTCATTCTTCCCCTCCTGCTATCTTCTTCTTCTTCTTCTTTTTTTTTAACATATAATGTATTATTTGTTTCAGAGGTACAGGTCTTACACAATTCAACAGTCTTACACAATTCACAGCGCTCACCATAGCACATACTCTCCCCAATGTCTATCACCCAGCCACCCCATCCCTCCCACCCCCCACCACTCCAGCAACCCTCAGTTTGTTTCCTGAGATTAAAAATTCCTCATATCAGTGAGGTCATATGATACATGTCTTTCTCTGATTGACTTATTTCGCTCAGCATAACACTCTCCAGTTCCATCCACATTGTGCATAACTGAAATTCTATCCCCATTGAACAATTAACTCCCCATTCTTACCACCCTCCAACACCCAGCAACTACCATTCTACTCTCTGCTTCTACATGATTGATTATTTTAGGCTCCATATAAGTGAAAATGTGCAGGATATGGTGATGGTTTCATGGGTATATGCATAAGTCCAAAGTTTTCAAATCATATACATTAAGTATATGCACTTTTTAGTATCAATTACACCTCAATAAAGCTGTTTTAAAAGAAGAACATGGCACTAGTATTCTACTTGAAACAGTTTCAGGAAACATTAAATTGGCCTTATGCTCCAAATTCAATCTTTAGAATAAATGTTTGCTATCGAACTTCAGAAAAACATCAATAAGTTTAATGATTTTTAAGAACATTTTGTTCTGGTTTTGTTTGTGAGAGCTCCTTAAAAGCAAATGGTCTAAAATAATTGAAAACACACTATAGATAATGTAGGTCATATAGGAGATAATATTTGTGCTAAGTGCATTCAAATGCATATTTGGAGTGAATAAATCAAATAATAGAACGGGAAAAAATGCTGCATTATATTTCTAAGACCATGAATTTTCTTCCTTGCCTGTGAACCTGATAAAAGTGAAGGCTGAAAAGATGACATAACTGTCTGTTTAAAATGTTTTTAAATATACGGAATAGCAAACCAAGGCAAGTGGGTGGCAGGTATGTATTGTGGCATAAGAATGTTTCCTTGACTCTCAAGTCAGAGATTAAGTGGTTGCTTCTTCTAATTTAGTGATAGCTGGTTATCATTCCATGCAAATTGTTTTTTTTCCCTTACCCTGAAAATACACCTATCCTTTCTGATGAACAAGACTTGACTTGAGATGTTGTGGCAACTCCCGAGTGATTCCTAGGGTCACAGTCTTCCACACCAGCAGGACCTGTGCCACCCACATGGTTTACCTCGCTGGATGAAGTGCAGGGTGATGGATAGGAGCTGGTCTGGCTCAGTTCCAGGGATGGTTGGAAAGACAGAGCACCAGCCCATCACAAAAACGGTTGAACACTCTTGATTCCCGCCAAGTAATTTTATGTGAGTATGGAGGCCAGATAACAAGAAGCCAGAAATCCATAGCTCTATGTGAAATCTCATGATTTTTTAAACGTCAGTGTCCAGCCAAGATTTAAAACTCTGTTTGGGCCAACGATGTGAAAAACACTGTTTGAGCCAACACTGTGAAGCCAAAAATCACTGCTGAGCCTGGCCTGGGAGCCACCAGTTTGTGACTTGGATTTGGGAGTTCTAGAGGGTCTCCTCATTATACCTACCGTCTATGAAACATTGCTCCCTGGAGCGACTCCCTTGGCAGTAAGCCAACACCCAGCAGCCAGAGACGGTCACCTGCACTTGCTGTTGTTAAGTTCCCCTGGCCACTGTAAAGGAGCACATGGCCCAGATCAGAGCTGATGGCTTCTATGTCACTTCTCTCCAGAATAGCTTAGGTCATAGTGCACATCCCTGTGCATCTTTTCTGTCAGAATGCCTTGGCATGGAACTAAGCCATGACTACATTTTGTAAGTCTCTTTGCATATCCAACAATAAAACCAAACAGACCAAAATGTTTCAAATGCCATAATTGTTAAAGCACATTATCTAGTCATACCTGATTATCTCAAGGACAGCCAGACTGCACTGAAAACAAGCAGGAGAATTCTCGGCCCTGAGGGTACTTTCTCAGAAAGTCTGAGAAGACTAAAATAGGGAAAGTTAAGGGAAAATGCCTTCTCAACCACACAAGGGATTAAGTCTGTAGCACATTGCTTTTGCTTTAATAATGATAGGGTTGGGTTGGTTGGTTGGTTCTCATTTCTGCCACATAGTTCAAAATGCCAAATATGGTGGCAAGTTGCCAACTTTTGTTAATATCCTAGTTGATTACAAGACATTATGCATCACTTAATTAAGTTTTAGAACGTTAAAAACATGAAATTAGATAAACGCAAGAATTTCAGTACCTGGGACTCCAGTTACAGAAGAGAGGTGATGAAAGGAATCAAGGGAAGTTCAACTCCACTTAATTTAGCAAATATTATTTGAGCATGGACCATATATGCTTACTGTGGTGAGCACTGTGTTGATATGAAAGAATTAAGATTCTGCACATTCATTAGGATAGCTTATAACATAGGAATGAAGATCTCTTTTTCAAAACTGCTGATAAAATAATACAGACTAGAATCCCAATATTATGAATTCCAAGGCCAGAAACAAATTGCATTCAGCTTGAAGGCTGAGGGGACTGTTAGACTCTGAAGCAGCCCAATGGAAAGGCTGACTGTGAAGGACAAATTCAAAGACACATGAAAGTATTAAGGCTGCATCCTGGGGAATAGTGGGACCATTAGTAGAAGCAGGAAAGTCAGGGGCATGAGGAGTAGATTCTGAAGGAAAGTTTGATTTGTGCCCTCATTAATCTTAGGGAACAAGCAGGTCATGCTGGAGTTGATGCCAAAAAGACCATTGGAGGTGTGCAGCTTGAGCTCAAGAGAGCCCACAGCTGGAAAATTGTACTGGAGACTTCGACGGAGAGGGGATAACTAAAGTCTTTTGCCTGAAAGTTATCCCAAGTTCAGGAGAGAAGGTTGAAAGAGAGAGGGCGAAAGGCAGCTGAAGCCAGAATTAAAACAACAACAACAACAACAACAACAAAAAAACACTTATATTAAAAGTTTAGAGAAAGAGGAGTGCTTGTGTGGCTAAGTCAGTTAAGCATCCGACTTTTGATTTCAGCTCAGCTCTTGATCTCAGGATGGTAAGATTGAGCTCCTGGTGGGGCTCTGCACTCAGCAAGGAGTCTGCTTGGGGTTCTCTCTCTCTCCCCCCACCCACCCCCTGCCCTGCTCGGGCTCTCTCTCTAAAAAAAAAAAAAAAAAAAAAAAAGTCTAGAAAAAGAAAGCCTTAGGAAGCAACACAAAAGGAGGAAAACCAAAATAATATGTATTTTGATAGAAGCCTTAGGAAGGAAAGATATCCAGAAGGATGTGGGGTCAAAACATGTCTAATAATGTCAAATGTTGCCCAAGTTCAAAGACAACGGGGCTGCTTGCTTTGGTGAACAGAAGGTGAGCCTTGATAAGAGAGGATAAGCGATTTTAGCAGCATTATAGGGAGAAACATTATAGATCAAGAGACAAATTATAGGTAGAAGGAGTAGGCACAGTAAGAAAAGAATAGCCAGGCCTGTTAGGGAGTTAGACATTGAAGAGAGTTGTTCTATTGAATGATTAGTGAAGTCAAGAGAAGGTTTCATTTTTTTATAGGAAAGAGAAGACAAAATGGAGAAAAAATAAAGCACAAAAGAGGAAATAACTGGTGGATAGAGATTCTGAGGATGAAGTAAAGTTCTTGGAGGAAAGGAAACATGGGAATGAGAAGGATTGTTTTCTCTACAATAGGAGACAAGGAAGTGAGAAGGTGAGCATATGGAAACATAGGGATATGAAATAGAGATGAGAAACATCAGCAACACAAACTTGACTCCATGTGTAGAAGGAATTGAGTGAATGACTGAGATGTCAGCATGATGAGACAGAACAGGGTAGCTTGAGGAAGATCAGGAGTTCCTGAGTGCTGCTCTCACATGTGGGATAGGCAAAGAGGATATAGAGATAGATAGGCAGATATAGATAGATATAGATATAGATATAGATAGTACATAATTACATGTGTTCTATTCTCATCACTATTTTTTCCTTCTCCTGATAAAAAGACAAGACACAGACTGGAAGAAAATCTTTGCAAAAAACATATGTAATTAAGGATGAGTATCCAAAATATACAGAGAACTCTTAAAATTCAACAGTAAGAACCCACTTAAGCAACCCAATTAAAAAATGGGCAAAAGATCTGAATAGACACCTCACAAAAGATACACAGATGGCAAATAAACACGTGAAATTATGTAATTAGGAAATTGCAAATTGAAGCAACAATGAGATACCACTAGTTTGCTGTTAGAATGGCTAAAATCCAAAAAACTGACAACACCAAATGCTGATGAGGATGTGAAGCAACAGGAACTCTCACTTATGGCTGATGAGAATGTGAAATGGCTCAGCCACTTTGGGAGACAGTTTGCCAACTTCTTGCGAAACTAAACATACTCTGACCATATGATCCAGGAATCATGCTTCCTGGTATTTATCTAAGAAGTTGAAAACTTATATCCACATAAAAACCTGGAATGTATATAGTAGTGTTATGCATAATTCCCAAAGCTTGGAAGTGACCCAAATCTGTCCTGCAATAGATGAATGGATAAAAAACATAATACATCCATACGGTGGAACATTATTCAGCAATGCATGCATGAACAGGTAGAACACAGGGGATATTTAGAATATGGAAACCACCCTGTGTGATGCAGTATTAATATGTGCATTTCCTTATACATTTATTAAGACCAATGGACTCTAGAACACAAAGAGTCAACCCTAAAGTAAATTACAGACCTTGGTTAATAATCATGACTTGATATTGGCTTATCAATTGTAACAGATATACTTCACTAATGATAGATAATACTAGGAAAAACTGTGCAGGTATACACACACACACACACACACACACACACACACACATAGCTGTTCTTTCCACTCAATATTTTTGTAAATCTAAAACTACTTTTTAAAAATAAATCTATGAATTTTTTAAAGATATAAGCGCCATTTTAGGTCCACACCAAAACTGAGTGAAAAGCCTGATTTGGGAATTCTCACCAATTATTTACACTTTATCAAATTCTTTTGTCTCTTTAATTTTTTTTTTTAAGATTTATTTATTTTTAGAGGAGGGAGGAAGAGGAAGAGTGTAAGCAAGTGAGGGACAGAGGGAGAGGGGGAGGAGAATCTCAAGCAGATTCCCTCCTGAGTGCTGTTCGATCCCACCATCCCATGACCCTGAGATCATGACCTGAGACGAAATCAAGAACTGGATGCTCAACCAACTGAGCCACCCAGGCGCCCTGGTCTCTTAATTTTTGTGTGTTATGTATTCAGCCTTTAGAATATAAGTGAGAAACTGACAGAGAGAGAATTTCCAGAGGAAGAAATTGCAGTATTTTCTTTTTATGAGCCCTTATCATATAACACAGCAGGAAATGCTGAGTATAAATAGACCATCTTTATTTTTTATTTTATCTATGCAACTTAGATCTGTATTGCCACTACATTAAGTTTTCATTTTTGAGAACTTAAAGAATAGCTTTTACCTATTTTTCACAATCTATGGTAATTTAGCAATCCCTACTCACATATTAATTGATATTTCATTTACCAGGATAGTGAAATCAATAATGTCTAACTAATTTCAGGTTATAATATTAAATAAGGTGTAAAGTGGGAATTGGGGAAAATGTATTTTTAAAAATATCTGTAAAACAAACGGTTTGAAATAATGGAAGTGGAGTGGGTTTGTGGAAATAAATGCGACGGAACAGAAAACTGGATTGAAGTGGATATAAGTGAAATAATGGGTTAAGTGAGATTGATTTCAGTGGAACCCTTTATATAGGCAAATTGATAAGTAATCATTTTTTGCATGTCACGAATTACCCACATTTCCACCATCTCTCATGTTCAAGGAAAGTGCTGACGAATTACTGCTTATTAGGGAAACAACCATGAAACAAAATGACACTCCACTTTAGGCAATATATGCAGTCAAAATCAGAATGCTAAAAACATTTAAAAATCTGTCAATTAATCCTCTTTTTTTCACGACTATATTGTTGCTGATAACAAATGAGTCATGGAAACAATTTCTTGCATATAGAATTTGGATTTAAGGAGTGTTTGTGTCAAAGCATAGAAATTCAGGAATTACTCCTAATTTAGCCAAACCTAGATAGTGCACAGCAATCTCTAATAGTTCACTCAGAAATGAGTAAATGTAACCCGAGTGACTGTGACTGACTCACTCAGGTTCGTCACCAGGAGGATGGCTATACCCACTCCATGAGTATTGCACGGACATTCAGACTGATGGACATCAGCTTCACATCCATGTTTACGAGCATGTACAACAGAACGAATGATAGTAAATAATGCACGGGGGGAAGTCAGAGAAGTAGTACCAGAGATACTGCATTTGTTTATGTGTATACCAAAAAGGAGACAGAAACACCAGTTATGCCAATGCAGAAAAATGATGTAACTGTTGACCTGGCATCGGGTTGGGAAGGAAGCAAGTGGGAAGGCAAGCCTGTGTCCACGGGGCATGGGCAGCAAGTGCAGTGGGGGAGAGGAGAAGAGATGGCTGAATCGCAGGTGCTGGGGGGGGGGGCGGGCAAGAAGCTGAAACTCACGGACACCTGAGGAGGGGGCGCCATTGTGTCAATGCTACCAGTGATCCTGAGCTTCAAGGAGGGTTTCGGCATCCCTGGGAAAGCCTGAGGCAGCCGCTCCTGCGAGTGTTGGAAAACTGCACACTGAATCTAGCCGTCCCTGCAGAAAGGAGCCAATCTGGGCGGACTCTCGGGAAGAAAGACCATGGAGGCCACAGGGAGCAGAGGAAGGAGCAAGCCTGGTGTCTGCCCTCTCGCTCCCTGCAGTAGAGTCTACCCTGGGGCCAACTGGCCCAGCAGGAATGGGTTTGCGGGGCCCCAGCCCAGCACCATGGAGCCATGGACACGAGCTCGGTCGCTGACCCGGGGCTAGACAGTAACCCCTCTCACCTTCTGCCCAGTTCCCTCATTCTGGGAACACAGTGGGATTGCTCCTCCCCTTTCTTAAGATGTGTCTTGGATCCTCCCATCCCACCCCCAGAGCATCTAGGCTCCATCCATTTCAGTCTCTTCAATGAGACAAAGAACTTCCCTGAAGTCTGTCTCCTTGACTCAGTTGCCTCCTGAACCAGAGTCCCTTTCCTAAGCTGCACAGCAAACCCCCCACACTTGTCTCGTGGATTGTGAGCCCTGCAGCATGGACGCACCAAGTCTGTAACTCTCCCCTACCCGTCTGTAATCTCCCTGAGGAGAGGAGCCCCATCTGGGGCATTTTGTTATGGCAGCCCGCGCAGACTGAGACAGATGCCAAAGATGTTGCCAAGTGGAGGCTGGAAACAACAAAGGAACAAACCCTCCAAGAGAAAGAGCGGAAGAAGCATCCTGGTCTAAGAGCTCATCGCTTGGACTTGGTGCCAGCAAATCTCCAGGGCGAACTCATCAGACAAAGACTTCAGGATGCGAATTAACAACCACTGAGGACAGATGCCTGACCCCCATACCCGGGTGGAGGCTCTCAGAACGTTGTGAGTCTGGGGCTCCGGGTTCAGCATATCCATTATGGTATCAGCCTAATCCCTTGCCGAGAAATGCACGTCCTTTGTGACCTAGATGCTTTATTCTGCGTTGTCACTCTGGTTTTCATTAGTCCTGTCCTCAAAGCAGAGCAACTACATGCAAGTCAGTGTGCATTCGTTAGCTGGCTTCTGGAAAAGAGAAAGTGGGTGAAAACAGACTCAGAATGTAGGATGTCGAGCCTCACCACCTTCAGACCGTGCCTCGGAATAATAACAAAACAGCATTCCAGCCCAAACTAAACCCAGTGTCAGTAGATCCGTATCAGTTCTGCCACTATGCTGCAACTGGGTTTTAGTTAACCTTGCTTAAAAGTTTATACCATCTGAAATTCTCAAGTTGTGTTTGCAGGTAAGTTTTTTCTTTACGACTAGAGAGCCTTTATTTATTTATTTTTTTTTTCCTTTTTCTCTGTCATTAGTGATGTGTAGACTCATCTGGGTATATTGGTTGTTAATTGGAATACCCACCAAAAAATAATTAGCACAGACTCTCGGTACGATGTGACAACTGAACAGTCGTGACGAGCTGGGTTTCGAGTCGAGGAAATACAGAAATTGCGTCTCTCTCAAAATAGCCTGCTCAAAACCCGGATTAAGTGTGAGTGCCTAGATATCTAACAGCAGGCGGACCACAGAGCCGGGAATCAAGAAACGAACATCCAAAGTGATTACGGGAAAAGAGAGGTAACGAGGTAAACCCCAGCGATGACGCAAATGTGCAGCAGCGAGGAAGTGACCAGGAGAGAGGATCTGGAGGAAGACACACCCAGAGGAAGGAATGTTTAGGGTAGTATTAGCACACATGTGGGGAAATACAACTCATTTGAAAAAGAACATTCGTACCCTCTGCCCCAGAACGTCATGAGAGTGGCGCCATTACATTAAATAATTATCTCTCTGGGGAGGAGGCACAAGCGAATTTACTGAGGTATTTAAAATCGGACCGGGGAAGCAATTTTTAAAAATCCCACTGAGAGCTATAATTCACTGGCAACGATATTGACTCGACAAAATGTTTCCCATTCTAATTTCAGAGGGCTGGATGAGGCTCTTATTTCTATCCTCTGTTTTATCTCTAACCAACGTCTTCTGAACTTGAAAGGGGGCTAACCAATGGGAAGGAAGTGCTGGAAGTCCTTGAAAAAAATACTCACGATTTAAGATCTGTAGTTCTTACATCGCAAATGAAATACTGAAGACCAATGAGGCTGACAACAAACGAACACCTTCATTCATAAAATCGGTATTAAGGAAGAATCTTATTTCATGGACGGGTCCGTTTCCTGATGAGTGTGTGTTCGCTGGAGCCCATCAGGAGCAGAGCGGCTGGGCTGCTTCTCCTCTGTTCTCGTCTCTGCTCGCCACTGGCCTCCACCCCCCGTGGGTACTTGTATCTGAAAACACCTGCTCTGCGTACCTCACAGAGGGGTAGTGAAGACGGAACGGAGGACCGGGTAAACAGAGCTGTCTGAAAGGCTAAGCTACTCTCCCAGGCAAGGATCAGTGTTGTGTGATGTTAGAAGGAAGACAGTAAAATGGTGAAGTGACCAAGTCTAGTATGGGATTATGCGCTCAAAAGCTTGATACTCATAGAGAGAGCTCTAGGGTTTCAGAAAATGGGGATCACACCTACAGGCTGAACTGGATGAGACTGTATACGCCCCAGTGACTCCCTCAGTGCCTTCAAGTGGCCTCTTCTCTCTGACCCAAATGTTTCAGGCAACATCGTCAACCCGTTTTCATTTCCTCCGTCCCCAGATGACCCTTCAAATGCTTTGCTGTCACTAACTCGGTCCTCGGCCTTTCTGCCTTTCCGACCAGGGATCCCACACTGACGCAGGGCACTGGGTTCCAGCTTGCTGTGTTCCTCTGGTCTCATGTCCTATCCTGCCCCTAAAATGCTGCAGTTCTCTGATGTCTAGGCCTGCTCTCTGAGAAACCCTTCACGCGTTTCATGAGCAATTCTTCCACGCTCCATAAGGACTGCCCTTTCTGAGCCTCAGCGAAGCCCGCAGGTCCCCCCTGTAGGTCCTCCTCGTCTCGACCCCTTCCCACCCCATTTTCAGTGTGATGCTTTCTGGATGGAACACATGCACCCCACATTACAACCGCGTGACTTCACAGGCTTCAAAACTCCTTCCAGTTTTCCCGTGGATTTCTCATGCTATGTTGTTCCAAATACATTCACCCTTTCCCTATAGAAGATTAGTCACTGATTTATTTAAGGTGTGGTGACCTTCATCACAAACTAAGCCAATTTACCATCTGTGTTCTAGGACGTGCCCTCCTTCTGTGCTATCTAAATAAGTGAACATTCTTGTGCTTTTCATTGGGGATGATGAGCGATGCTTACAACTTGGTGGCTGTAAAGGTATAATCAATAAAATAAGGGAAAGGCAATTTGGAACAAATTCTTTGCTCATAAAGATTGTTGTCCCGTATTCCCCAAATCAGTTGATGTGGGACGGGTGGTGACCTTGGGGGGCCTTGAAGGACATGACAATGAGACAGCTGGAAGATTCTCCGTGTATCCACAGGGCTCGGCTGTAGTTAACAAGAACTGACCTCAGAGTCCCTGAACAACCCCCGTTTCCTTTCAAGGGAGGCTCACATCCCACCTTCTCCCAAGTGTCCCTGCTCTCTGCCGCTTGCTGTCACTCTCCTCTGAACTGTTGGAGCACTGCGTCTTTGCCCCTGGCTTCCTCATTAATGACTTAGCATAGACTGCAGCAGGTAATTCCAAACATATTTTTAAGCATGCGCGTATTCACCCTTGCCAAATAGTTGCAAGCCATGGAAGGCAGAGAACACACGGCATGTATCTGTTCCCCAGGGTCTGATGCTGAACCCCATGTTCCATCGATGCCCCAAAAATACAGAGCGGGGACTTGGGCAGTAGGTAAAATGAGAAGATGCACAACCAAACAAGAGCGATCGCTCATCTAAAAGCAGGACTAGGCGTTTACTGGGTGGTTCCTTCATTCTCCATTAACACTTATCTTCGAGCAGATCTGAGCATTCAATGAGTGAATGCGTGTAAACCGCTTGATCACAGGGCACCTGCTCTGCAGACATCAGTGATGACTGCGATTGTTCAAGAACCACACTCCACCCAAAGTGGGAGCTCAGAAAATATTTCTGAATGTAAGAGGATTGAATTGGTAGTAAAGATGCCACAAACACTTCCTATGTTTGATTTTTAGAATAAATGACTGATCAAATCCTACTGAAGCAAATGGCAAAAGACGTTGTGATTCAGTTGCAATAAAATTTCATGCAGATGCACTCATGGCAATCATAGTGAGGCATCGTGGGGCCTGAGGACCAGAAGGAACAAATAATGGGGCATAAAGAAGACAACGAAGAGCTGTTCTGAACGTAGTTCTGGAGGAGGAGAAGTTGTATTTTTAAGATGTGACATATACGCCTCAATTTTTATTCCCAAGCTCATTATTGGAGCTGTGTGTCACTTTCTGTTACAGCCTTTTTGCTTTGTTTCGTTTTGATCTGAGAGGGTGAGGATTAAGGGTAATGTTGCTATAAGGGAAAAACCCTCCCCTGCTGCGAGTCCTTCTGTCTCGATACCTCACTGCAACACAGCCCTCTGGCACGTGGGACAGCTCTGCAGCCCCAGCTGGGTGTGCTGCCATCTAACCCAGCCCCGACACCATCTACCTGGAGACGGGTCGGACCCCACAGGCTGAAGTCCCTTGCGGATGCAGGAAGGGACCGCTGACCTCCTTCTTTCCCCAGGAGAAGGGTGCCTCGGTGGCTCAGTCGGTTAAGCATCCAGCTCTTGATTCTGGCTCAGGTCCTGATCCCAGGGTCGTGAGACTGAGCCCTGCGTCAGGCTCCATGCTCAGCACGGAGTCTGCTTGAGATTCTCTCTTGTCTTCTCTCGCTCACTCCACTCATGGTCTCTCTCTTTCTGTCTCTAAATAAATAAAATCTTAAAAAATAATAAAATAAAAACTGTCTTAACAAAAAATTTCCCCAGGAGAAAGGCACCTTCCCTGCACCGAGAAAAGCATAGCATTCTTACTGATGCCCAAACTGACCTGTGCAAACATACCTACTAAAATAACCCTAGGGGCGCCTGGGTGGCTCAGTCGTTAAGCGTCTGCTTTCGGCTCAGGTCATGATTCCAGGTCCTGGGATCGAGCCCCGCATCGGGCTCCCTGCTCCAAGGGAAGCCTGCTTCTCCCTCTCCCACTCCCCCTGCTTGTGTTCCCTCTCTCGCTGTGTCTCTCTCTCTGTCAAATAAATAAATAAAATCTTTAAAAATAAATAAATAAATAAATAAATAAATAAATAAATAAATAAATAAATAAAATAAAATAACCCTAATTCCCCCATGGTCCCCCCATTTATGTCCAGTGTATTGCCCGTGGCCCACACCTCTTTTTCTCCTGTCTTATCAGTCTCTGCCATGTACCTCTTTGTTCAAATGGTACATGAGCTCTCAGGCTGGTCTCCTTCTTGGGTCTTCATCTCTTACCTAATGAAGGCATCCATGTACACGAAGAATGTTAACAATCAATAAAGTGTGTATGCCCTTCTGTTCAGTTGTTTGTTTTTTTTTTTTCAGTTTAATTCCCAACAGCCCCAGACCCCAAACGAGTAGAAGAAAATCCTCATCTCCTCTTTAGTTCTGAGGACAAGGTTACCTGACCAGCCAATACCTCATTTATGCAACACCAACCAGGATTCAGAAATATTCCTGTCATAGCGACATTTCTTCTAGAAGCATCCATCAGTAATAGCTCCCTAGTAAAATTTTTCCTGATTGCCATACTTTATGCCCTTGTTTTAATTTGCTTAAGCAGGCGTTATGATTATAAATTGGCTCTTGATTATCCACAGAGGTATTATCTCCCGATACTTTCTGAAAATAACCGAGCAGAAGAGGTACCTAAATTGTTTATTTTCTTTCACATCGCTCTGCACGTGCTGTTGCTTTTCTAGTTCCTGTGACTGACAGCCCATGAGAGATTGGATAAGCTGAAATATTTGGTGACTTCCCCAGCCCTTCAAAGAGGGGTAGAATAAACCTGGGAAGAAGGGGAGCTCGTGGGCGTTTTTGCTGGAAACGAGGGTCGTGGGAATGCTGAGGAGGCTCACAAGGGAACAAATTCCAAGCAAAAGTAGGCAGGCAGGCAGATATCCAGGGACTCTCCCAGCGAGCTTGGATCAGGCTCCAGACTGGGGTCATAACTGTGTCTTTACTGTGTCGTGCATTTCGGGTACACCCCACCCCTGACAAAGATGGAGGTGCATCGTTAAAACAACGTGAAGATTCTTTATCCTACTGTTTCCTCAGTCGTGCGCAGTGCAGGCAACCCGTGCCCCGTTCGTATGGAGACTCGCATCGCGACGCGCATCTCTACTGCTGCAGGCCTGTCTTAGTCAGCTCTAGCTACTACAACAAAAATGCCACAGACCGGGTGGCTCGTGAACAGCAAACATTTATTTATTCCTCACAGCCCCGGGGGCTGAAGTCCAAGATCAAGGTGCCTGAAGATTCGGAGTCTGGTGAGATCCTGCTTTTTGGTTCACAGACACATTTTCAGTGTCCTCACCTAATGGAAGGGGGTGAGGGGGCTCTCTGGGGTCTCTTTTATAAGGACTCCCATCCTGTCATGGGGGCCCCACGCTCATGACCTCAGCACCCCCCGAAGTCCCCACCTCCTAACACCATCACAGTGGGGGGTGAGGCTTCAACATATAAATTAGGGGGAATACAAGCATTTACTTTACAACATGCCTCAAGGTCCACAGTGCCTGCCAATGAGTGCTGGAAGCACCCCACAGTGGGAGGGGAAGGAAACCAGAGGTGCAGGATCGGCACGCCCACGACTCTCAGCAAGGCACTGAGACCCTGGGCCATCAGGGGGCTGCACGGGAGAAGGCCTGGGAGTGTCCCTTCAGGAAGTGGTGACAGTTCTGTGGTGGCAGGACAATCCCTCCTGACACTGGCCCTGCTTATTTCCAGAAATGTCATCACCCTTTTCTCGGAGGTCAGCCCATCATGCTGGGGGGCCACACGCCCGGGAGGACTCGGGCGCTGAAAGCAAAGTCGAAAAGCCACCAACAGGCAGCGAAGCCAGGCCGGCAGGGGGATGTGCCTGAGGGGCCTTCTGCTGGCAGCTTGGCTAGCAGCTCCAGCCAGGCCCAGCAGGTGCGTTCTTTGTGACAGCAGGATGCCTCATGGTCATCCCTCAGCCCAGGCTATGACCCACTGTCCCCAGGGCTGTGGCCATGGGTGCCTGCTGAGCCCGCACCGCTTCCTGCCGTGTAATACTCAGTTGCTGACTTGTCCTCGGGGTCTTAGCAGGATTCCTTCAGGCAAAGAATGGTCCATCCAGGAGGAGCCGTCTCCCTGCAGACCAAAATGGGAGAATCAGGGACCACCTCCCCACCAACCCAGGAACAGAAGGCGGGATTCCCATGGTGTTTGGGTGGCGATTTATTAATTCGTGGATGGGGCCGTTCTGAAATTCAGAGGAGCCAGAAAGTTCTGGAGAAAGAGAGACTGAGACAAAAGGACAGCACCTGCCTGGGAGGGTGGAGGAATTTTCAAACACAGTTATCTGTTTTTAATTTTACTTACTGAAGGTGGTGAACTCTCCACCGTTCCGAAGATGGAGTCAAGAGCCCCCTTATTTGGATGTCAAGTGAGAATGATGTCAGAGGCTTAAGGGGTATATGGTCCCTCAGATTATATTAAAATTTTTATTATACACGAAGGCCACCTCCCAGGCAGAGCCCCTGGGGGCAGTCTGGTCCTCCCTACCCCCCGGCTCAGGAGTGTCAACTAGCCTCCAAGGGCCCCCACCAAAGGTGCCCAAGGTGGACTGCCATATCCAGCCTTACCGGGGAGAGGGAATTCCCGAGCTCTGCCCCGCGGGCGAAGAGCTCCAGGCCTGGGGAAGCCCCAGCAGAACCGCAGAAGAACCCCAGGTGCTAACGATAAGAAGCCCTAGCCAGAGATTTAATTTTATAATCATCTCAGGACATTGATATTTTTAAGTTTCTCTTATGGAATTGAACAAATTGTAGAGTATCAGTATAAATATTATTATATAATCACCTAGGATGCCAAATCTGAGGAATAAAGGGGAGTTGTTTTATCACCGTTTTCTTCAACCTTTAATGACTGTAAAATTACTGGAAAAGTTGAACGGCATGTGGATTCCATTTTGCTAATGATTTAAGAAAGTAGAGGAATCAGAGACAGGAGTAGAACAATTGAATTAGAATCTGAACTTACCGTGAGAGACCTACACGTTGGGGTCACACGAAACAGGACCAGTTATATAGAAATAGGCATGCAGTCGTGTGTGAGGCCGCTCTAAGGTGATGACTGAAAACACGTGCCCTGGAATAGGACCGCCCTGTCTTCGTCCCCATCTTCGTGTCGACTCCAGCAGGTGGGGAGCCTCCCCGTGACTCAGTGGCCTCATCTGGAGGGTGCAGGTAACAATACCCATCTCAGGGTGGTGGTTGTGGACATAGAAGTGAGTGCACACCCATAAAGTGCTGGGAACACACGCACACACTCAAGGAAAGAGTCGCGTCTTGCCCACAAACCAGCAGCACGAGAGCTGATAAGCGTGATAAAGCGGGATCTTGAGTCTGCTTCTCCACAGACGACATCCTAGCTGAAGTCACATCCAGCAGAGTTGTTTCCAAGGCCAGACAGAAACTTGTAATTTGGACACTGGGATAGGAATTTCACACCTGTTGTATCTGTTAATCCTCACAATAGCTTGAAAATCTGGTGCTGTTATCTATAGAGTTGTGCCAACAGAGACTCGGGAAAGCTGTCCTCCTACAAATAGGTAAACTAGCATTTGAAGCCAAATTTAATAGTCTAAGATGGAGATTGAGAAATTGGTATTCATTCAAGGGGGTGGGGGAATGGAACAGTTAGAAATCATCAAACTAGGGCACCCTCCAGAAACCTGGGCACAGCTCATATGAACAAACAAACCACAACAAAACGCGCTTGACATGAGACCTCGTTTTTGTCCAAAGTACCCATGATGGGCAGAACATGGGTAACAATGGCCATAGTTGGGATGAAGACTAGTAATGTTTGTGTGAAACTTATATTTTAATAATCACATCACTTTCTATGCAGGAGGCAAATATTGTCAAGAAAGAATTCAAATGTCGAAGGGGCATTAGAACAATCTACTATTCGATTGTATTTCTTATTGAGTAAAGACCCAATGAAGCAAACACTGGGAATATTCAAAGTCTGGTCATCTGGCTCAAATTAATTTCAGTAGCAGGAGAACAGCATCAATTACACACTAAAATAGATCTAACATTATTAGTGTGGAATACAGGGAGGCCAATCATGATTCACTTCCGTGGGCTTAGGTGACCTCAACACCAGAACATCTCAGCTCAACTAACCTCAAGGGGGCTGGTATTGTTGCAGAAAGCCCTGCTCGGCACTCCCAGGCAGGTGAACTGTTTATGCATTTGATATATCCCAAATGGACATGTTGAAGACCTATTTACCATTCTGATACCAATTCCAGTGTGGGGGTGTCTATATAGGTCCCCCCTACAACACTAAGCAATTCACCACCACCTGGGTGTCCTACAATTCGACTCAATTCTGACACTGTCTACCTGGAGAGGGGTCAGATCTCACAGGTGAAGGGCTCAGTCCCACAAGACTGCCTCCACTCTTCATACACCGATTACAAGTCCAGGTTGTGTGACCAGGCTTCTGACAGATGGCTGTAGATCGGAGGTTGCAGCAACCCCCTCTCTAGAGTCCATTAATTTGCCAGAGAGGCTCATAGAACTCCGAGAAATAGTTTACTTACTGGATCACCAGGTTATTTTTTTTTAAGATTTTGTCTGTTTATTTTAGAGAGAGAGCAGAGGGAGGGGCAGAAGGAGTGGGAAAAAGGGAATCCCCAAGTAAGCTCCCTACTGAGCAGGGAGCCCAACGCGGGGCTCAATCCCAGGACCCTGAGATCATGACCTGAGCCAAAATCAAGAGTCGGCAACTAGGCCATTCAGACGCCCCTGGATCACCAGTTTATCATAAAGGATGTAACTCAAGAATGGCCAGATGGAAGAGACACATAGGACAAGGTATGGGGGAAGGGCTTGGAACTTCCATGTCCTCCCCCAGAAAGCCACTGTCCCCAAGTCTCCAGGGGTTCCCTGGAAGCTCTCTGAACCGCATCCTTTTGGGGTTTTATGAAGGTTCCATTACACAGATCCCCCTTCCAGCCCCTCTTTCCTTCCTGGAGATTGGTGGGGGTGCTGGATCTGAAACTTCAAACCCTCCAGTCACAGAGTTGCTTTTCCAGGCAACCAGCCCCTAAAAGACAGTGCCTTCCAAAAGATGCCTCATTAACATAACAAAAAAGACATCTCCATTACCTTCTTCACTTAAGAAACCCCAAAGGTGCTAGGATCTCTGTGCCAGAAACAGGGGAGAAGCCCGAATATGTATTTCGTACTATAAATCACAACATCACGGCCTCGTTAATCAAAGACCTTGAGCCTGGCAGGGAATGGTCCCTGCCTGCCGCTCTCCCAGCAGGAGTGACCGTGGCCCAGAGACAGACTCCTGGAGTAAACACCTGCTCTGGCCCTGACCTGGGGGTGAGCCAGAGGACTCTGCGCAGCTCTCAGTTTCGCTCTCTGCGTGAAGGACTGTCGCCAGAGTGAAGGAGATCCTGCGCCCCCCACGTTCACCCAGTGCCGGAAACAGAGCTAAGTCCTCAGCAAATACTATTATGTCATTAACAGGGCTGACAATTTATGGCAATTTCCTTCCTCATTTCATGTTTTTCTTTCTGATTCTGCTGTCCTACTTTTCATGCTATAAATCTGGTATCTAACCACAGATAGCAAGTTCCATCAGAGTCTATATTTTACAGCTTGGTCGTTCATTCTGACATTGTCTAAAACGCCCTGCAGCATCCAGAAGCATTCAATAAATCCTTGGCGAATTAAAGGGATTTTCACATTAATAATGGTAGCATTTATTATGTATTTTCTTTGTGCTGGGCCCTGTGCTGAGTGTTTCACGTGCTCGAACTCCCTTAATCTCCACTAACAGCCTTGAAACGCAGATACTCTATGAATGAAATACATTTTTTGATGAGCGGCAAGGAAGCTGCATTTTTCGTTGCCATAGCAACAGAGGTCTGGCCACACAGATCCGATTTTCGGAGGCAGAGTCATTGTTCTGCTCTGGTCTCCTGTGTCAGCCCGGTTTCAAGGCACTCACATGAAGACGGTGCGGCGTGAGGCCTGCCCAAAGAGATTTTCTTCATTGCTGCCATTGTTTCCCACAACGGCAGATGGATGTTCTAGAATCTAGACCCTCCCATTACTGCATGGAAGCTCTCTGTGAGCCCAGGCACAGACCTCAGAGGTCCGTGGAACGTGCCAAAGACATACAAAACGAAAAGGGAGAAAGTTGGTGTGTACTTGGGGAGCTTGGCTTTAATTCGGTTGTTAAATGCTTGAAAGCATTGGGTCTATAAAAGTGCAGGGGGCACGATCGATTGTGAAGGATTCAGGGTTTGCATGAGCACTTCACATACACTGTGAGCTGGCCAGTCGACACCCCAGACTTCTGCTCAGGGTCCTTGGCAGGCCAGATGGGTCCCAGAAATCTCTTTCACGGTGGCAGCCTCTGTTTGAGAAGGGATCGTATTCATAGATGTCCTTTGCAAGAGGTAGGAACTTTATAATGTACCCTTTATAATGTCTTGTCCACTCGAACTCATAATAAAGCACTAATGAACGTTCATGGTGCAATGAAAGAATGTGTGCCCTTGAGTAAAAAAAATAAAATAAAATAAAGAGATATATTTATAGAAATATATACATATGTGCTATAGTTTTCTAATTTTTATTTTATTTTTTTATTTTTTATTTTTTTAAAGATTTTATTTATTTATTCATGGCAGACAGAGAGAGAGAGAGAGAGAGAGAGGCAGAGGGAGAAGCAGGCTCCCCGCAGAGCAGGGAGCCCGATGCGGGACTCGATCCCGGGACCCTGGGATCATGACCTGAGCCGAAGGCAGACGCTTAACCATCTGAGCCACCCAGGCGCCCCTAGTTTTCTAATTTTTAAAATGTTATTGAATACTGAAACACAGTATTTCATTCTTTTTACATTTTTGTTATGGTAAAGTAAACATACTATAATATTTACCATTTTAACTGTGTTTAAGTGTGCAGTTCAGGGATGTTCTATATATCCATATGTTGTGCAGTGATCACCATCCATCTCCAGAACCCTCATTGTCCCAAACTGAAACCCCTTATCCACTAAACACATACACTGCTTTCTTTCGTAGCAGCTATCAAAGCAGACTCATGAGGATTCTTGCTTTTTCTTGTATTTTTTTTTTCTTTTCTTTTCTTTATTTTTTATTTACTGAAGTGGACTTGACATACAATATTAGTTTCAGGTGTACAACATATGGATTCGACAATTCTATACATTATAAAATGCTCACCACAATAAGTATAATCACCATCTGTCACCATACAACATTGTTAAAATACTTTTCATCCCTGTGACTTATTTATTTTATAACTGAAAGTTTCTACCTTTTAATTCCCTTCCCTTATTTCACCTGCCCAGACCTTCCTCCCCTCTGGCAACCACCAATTTGTTCTCTATATTTATGAGTCTGTTTCTATTTCTGATTTTGTTTGTTCATTTGTTTTGTCTTTTGGATTCCATATGTAAGTGAAATCATTGATGTTTTTCTTTCTCTGCCTGATTTATTGCACTTAGCATTATACCCTCTAGTTCCAACCATGTTGCTGCAAATGCCAAGATCTCATTCTTTCTTATGGCTGGGTAATATTCCATTGTACGTGTACACCGTATCTCCTTTTTTTTTTTTTTTTAAAGATTTTATTTATTTATTTGACAGAGAGAGAGAGCGCACAAGTAGGCAGAGAGGCAGGCAGAGGGAGAGGGAGAAACAGACTCTCCACTGAGCAGGGAGCCCGACATGGGGCTCGATCCCAGGACCCTGGGATCATGCCCTGAGCCGAAGGCAGCTGCTTAACCGACTGAGCCACCCAGGTGCCCCCGTATCTCCTTTTTTTAAAAGTTTTATCTTTAAGTAATCTCTACACCCAACATGGGGTTCAAACTCACAATCCTGAGAGCAAAAATTGCACATTCCCCTGACTGAGCCAGCCAGGCGCCCCGACCAGATCTTCTTTATCCATTCATCTACCAATGGACACACAGGTTGCTTCCATATCTTGGCTATTGTAAAAAATGCTGCAATTAACAGAGGGGTGCATATATCTTTTTGAATTACTATTTTTAAATTTTTTTAAATTTTATTATGTTATGTTAGTCACCATACAATACATCATTAGTTTTTGATGTGGTGATCCACGATCCATTGTTTTCGTATAACACCCAATGCTCCATGAATTACATGCCCTCCTTAATACTTTTGTTTTGGGGGGTTAAATACCCAGTAGTGGAATTACTGGATCATAGTGTAGTTCCATTTTTAACTTTTTGAGGAACATCCATACTGTTCTCCAGAGTGGCTGCATCAGTTTGCATTCCCAACAGTGCACGAGGGTTCCCTTTTCTCCACATCCTCACCAACACCTGTTGTTTCTTGTGTTGATTTTAGCCGTTCTGACTGGTGTGAGGTGATACCTCATTGTACTTATAATTTGCACTTCCCTGATGATCAGTGATGTGGAGTATCTTTTCATGTGTCTGTTGACCATCTGGATGTCTTTGGAAAAATATCTGTTCAGGTCCTCTGCTCATTTGTAATCATATGTTTGGTTTTCTTTGGTATCGAGTTGTATAAGTTCTTTACATGTTAACCCCTTATCGGATATGTTGTCGGCAAATATCTTCTCCAATTTAGTAGATCGCCTTTTCATTTTGTTGACAGTTTCCTTTGCTGTGCAAAAGCTTTTATTTTCATGTAGTCCCCATAGTTTATTATTGCTTTTGTTTCCCTTGCCTCTGGAGACAGGTCCAGAAAAATATAGCTAAGGCCTATGTCTAAAAGTTTACTGTCTATGTTTTCTTTTAGGATTTTTATAGTTTCAGGTCTTACATTTAAGTTTTTAATCCATTGTGAGTTTATTTTTGTGTATGGTGTAAGAAAGTAGTCCAGTTTTATTCTTTTGCATGTTGCGGTCCAATTTTCCCAACATCATTTGTTGAGGGGACTGTCTTTTCCCCATTGGGTATTCATTCCTCCTTTGTCGAAGATTAATTGCCCATGTAATTGTGGGTTTATTTCTGGGCTCTCTATCATGTTCCACTGATCTATGTATCTGTTTTCATGCCAGTACCATAATGTTTTTATCATTATAGCTTCGTGGTATAGTTTGAAATCTGGGATTGTGATTCCATGACAAATCTTAAAGCATGCATATATATTTCAGTCTCTAACATTATGGGATATTCAAATCAGGAAACATATTCTGAGGTGTTTGACATTCTCTGTGGAAATGTGGGTCATGTGAAACTTAAAATAGGGAAGTGACTACGACTTTATTATTAAGGAAATGCGCTGAGAATTATGAAATTAACACATGAAATTAGATACTAAGCTTGAAATTTGAATCACATTTGCATTACTTGAAAATAAAAGAAAGAAAGAAAGTAAAAGGAATTGTGTCTAAAAGAAGCCAGAAAAGGATGTAGGTGGAGTTGCTTAAGATAATAGCATCCGACAGATTTTAGTACAGGTTAGCAGTTCGTGTGTTGCTCTTAGGCTCAAAGTGAGTTACATGGAGTTACTGATATTATTATTGTTAGTATTTTATGTTTTAATCTTTTCACACCTCACTTGCTTCCATGACAGATTTCACAGTTTCGTGGATGGTGCTTTAAGTGGGAAGAAGGTGGGAATACCAGGACAATGGATCTGTATCACAGTAACAATGGGATGCTGCCCAGATGGGCCCCCAGCACTGACCCTGCATTTTCCAAAAGCCATTGTATGAAGAACCGTGTCTAAAAACTCATAGAACTAAATTCAGTACATACATATTTGAAGGAGAATAACTCTGATTTGAGGATTACATTTTCGAATCCTTTTTTCTCTCCCAAGTGGATGGACTTTTCAAACTTGTCAAAAACACTCTTCCGTCACTATAGATCCTTTGTCCTCTCTCTTCCTTAGGACAGTCCACGAGAGTTACAGAGAAGAGCCTTGCATTACTAAATACTGTCAGTAGAACCAGATCGTGTCCAGGAGAATATTAAAGCTAAGCTAATGACAGAAAAAATTGATTTAGCATTTGCAACTGAAATTTTTTAGTTTGCAATATCTTTTACTATATTCTCCATGTGAGCAAGTAAACATTTTGAGTAATGAACGTTTATTACCGTATGCTCCTAATATAAGCTTTATATTCTGACCTACATTTATGTATAAATGTCCAATACATGGGTTAACAATATAAACCAAAGATTTACAGAGTTACTTCATCTTTGGTGTTTAGTACCTCATTTACAGAAAACAGTCCAAAATTATTTGCCAAATGGAACAGTTAGGGAATAATAGTTTTGTTCCAGTTAAAATAAATCCTGTAAAGGAGTTTTGTTATCTTATCTACATAGCATCCTCTAAACTTAGCACATGTTTTATGCTATTTATATTATTTAAATAGGAAAATAAGAAACAGTTGAACTGAGCTGAATTATCAGATTAAGTTCTTTGTTTTTAATAAAAACATATGAAAGATAAAATAAGGGCCCTCTATGAATTTACTATTACCAAATAACTTTTCCAATATTTTTGAGATCTTTCTTTTTAGTCTTTTTTATACATATTTTATATAGCAATTATAATACTGTGCTTTGTTCACCTAACGTGAGCACATTTCACATTTTAGAAACTTGACAAACATTTTAATGAATTTTTGCTCATTTGTTGCCTAGACGTGTCATGCTGTAATTATTCACTTTTATATTGTTGAAAATTTAGATCTTTTATTTTTATTACTATTATGAGCACACTATGAGAAAGATCTTTCCACATGTGTTGAGATTATTATCTCAGAAAGATTCCCCAAAATAAGAATACTGAATCAAAGGCTATGAACATTTAAGATTCTTGTCGATTTGCTTCTTCAGGTAAAAAATTTTCTCAAATAAACAAGACTTATTATTTATAGTCACATCAGCAATGTACCTGAGCACTCATTTTTTAATTATAAAATTTAAAGGTTATAAAATACCATTTCTTTTTAATACGAGTCTTTTGAGTAACAGTGACGGTTAGCCTTATGTGTCAAATCTACTGGGCTACAGGGTGCCCAGATACTTGGTCAAAAATCACTCCAGGTATTTGTGTGAGGGTGATTTTGGATGAGATTAGTATTTCAATGGATAGACTAGCTCAAGCAGATGGCCTTCCCTCATGTGGGTAGGTCTCATCTGATCGGTTGAAGGCCTGACTAGAACAAAAAGCTGGCTCTTCTCCAAGTAGAAAGGAATTCCTCCTGCCTGACAGCTGTTGAACAGGAACACTGTTCTATCCATCTACTTATCCACCCATCTATCTATCTATCTATCTACACATTCACACATACATACATATGTACATCCTTTTGGTTCTGTTTCTCTGGAGAGCCCTAAGACAACCACTTGACCAGTTTACTGCCTATTTGCTAATTAATTACATTTCCTTACTTTTGAATGATATGCTCATGTTCTCTGGCTATGTATAATTTAGGGCGTTCTTACTGGTTGCCAGGAAATAAATTCTATACATTTTTATCATATTTTCAGTAAACTTTAACTGTCCTGATCAACCCACCTTCCTAAGAAATTCACTCAGAAACACTAAATTTTAACGAAAACTTAAAGAAAATTCTGATTCAGAAAAAAAGAAACGAATGAATAACTAGAGTATGTAGGACACGGCTTCTCTTCCTCCTGGTCAAAAAAGAAAAAAAAACGAAAAGCCAGTTTCATGTTTAGTCCTCTATGAATTAGTTGCTCTTTTGGCATTGTGTCATGGCCAAATCCCAAGGACTGGCCCCGGGTTCTCCAGCAATGCATTAGGTCTCTGCCACTACAGGGCAGTTTGACAGAGCCGTGGAGTTCATTTTTACTTGTACTGGAGAGATTCTCAGCCTTGTGAAGGCGATCAGCCCGAGGCATTGGCAGAGCAGTGGGGTTGCGGGCCGAAGATCTGCCCTGAACTGTGCAGGTGGGCCTCCCGCCCTTGGCCGTCTACCTCACACAGCTCCAAGCTTCGGGAAATAGGGACACCACTGCTCCCATCTGGCACCTTCCTACGTCTCGCAGTTGCCCGTCCCTACATCCGTCGACAGGACATTTGCGCCAGCCATGCGCTCTTCCCTCTACCTTGGAAGCTGAAAGAGAAGTAAAACAACTCTGCAACCAACAGGAACAGTTTCTGACCTCTGCGGTGGTTCTTAAGGATTTATTTAGCTGCTTCTGGTTTTCGTGGCAAGAATTTCCTTGAAACCCTAAAAGGACCTCCACTTTTACATAAATCAGACCAAAACAGTCCCTGGCCTTGCTTGCTATCGTTCTCCCTGTGGCTGACCACGAGCTCTGTGTGTCAGGGACACGCAGCCCGGGACCCAGGCCCTTAACTCCATTAGGAGGGGCCTAATTGGCCACAACCTGCACACAGAGAGGGGTCTCTACCTTAAAAAGCCTCAAAAACCCACTGTCCAAACTAAAACTCTCAGCATGCTTTGCTGCCTAATGTTCACTTACAGAAGAAAAAAAAAATGAAAACTGGGATTAAGAGAGCTGGAGGAAATGGAATTCCAGCCCTAAAACCCAACTGGCCAATAACTAGCCACAGAAAGTGGGATCATTCATTGTTTTTTCCTGAGACTAAAATTAAAACTATTATTATTTCCCCCACTTAATGGTTTAAGTTTAACCAACAGTTGTAAATATTTTAGCAGGCAAAGAAAGGTTTTTCTTAATAGGATTTCATTCAAAATATAGGATAGTAATTAAAGGAAACCACTGGTGTTTACAGTTTTATACTCCCCCTATTAAAATGAGCTATGTATGAAGAAAAATGTGTATCATAAATGGAGATTATGGTCACGGGAGAGGATTATCTATTTTAAGCTAAATATAAATAATTCATATGTTCCCCATAATAGCACATGCTGTCCTAGATGTTTGATATCAATTCATAACACAAAGAAACTGATAACGTTACTAAAAGGTGGTCATAAAAATATTTCTAATTTCCATTGTCTACCACAAAAATGCTGGTAATTATTTAGGGCGAGAGCTTTTTTTGTTTTCTGAAATTATTCTAACAAAACCACTTCCTTTAAAGATGCATGATGAAGTGCAGGCCTCGGCTCATTGCAAACACATCTGTGCAAAATTGCTAAGAAACCTATTCGAATGTTTCTTTTTTAAAGTGCATATCTTGGGCTGTAACGGTCATTGGAAAGTGCCTAAATTTGCAGGAGAAAATTTTGTATAGAACATTGCTTTAGGGAGGAAATGACAATTAAGCCCTTAAAAAAAGATTTTGCAGCAAGAGGATTGTACTTCTATGGCCTCAAACATTTTCTTCCTACTTTTTTGTAACACAAGAAAGATTTGGGGTTGCCTTAACAAAAAACCTAGATAAAATAAAAACAAAGATGATTAGCAGAAAACTAAACAGCTTAGGGTCAAGCTGCTGATTCTTAGAGACTCCTCCAGGAAAACCAGAATTCTAGATCATATCATTTCTCTGGGCCACACCTACCTCCGAAAGGCAGGTTGTATAGTTAGAAAAGAGCTGGGGTGGCAATCCCAGGACCACAGGTCACTTCAAACATCCCCGCATCAAGGAGAAGACAGGGGAAAAGAAATGCCCTGGACAACGAGTCCACCAAATAGAGACACTTAGTGACCATGTCCTGTGTGAGATCCTGGGGCACAGGACCTGCAAGTACAGACTCATGCTTTGCCTCAGGAAGACCCTGGTCTTTCAAAGCAGAAGGAGGCGGGGCGCCTGGGTGGTTCAGTCGTTAAGCATCTGCCTTCAGCTCAGGTCATGGTCCCAGGGTCCTGGGATCGAGCCCCACATCAGGCTCCCTGCTCGGCGGGAAGCCTGCTTCTCCCTCTCCCTCTCCCCCTGCTTGTGTTCCCTCTCTCGCTGTGTCTCTCTCCGTCAAATAAATAAAATCTTTAAAAAAAAAAATAAAAGCAGAAGGGGAGTGTCGTCGAGTGCTGAGCCATGAATGCAGCCTAAAACAGAGGGGGTCACTCGTGCAGCAAGAAGCCACCCCGCGAGCAGGATGGGAGGTGTGGGGCAGCACGGTGGGACACACCCATGGCGATGTCACCTTGGCCGCTTCGGCCCCCGTCCCGCCCTCACCTCCACCTGCCTGGCTCTCCTTCTCCATCCTTCTTCCCTTCCAACCTGCCAAAGGCAGTACCCTAGAAGCACCAAGTTGAAAGAGATCTCAAAACACCAGGTTCACAATGTTCAAATCATTCAGGGTCTCAGGTTTCGCCCCTGCTAATAATTTCAGTTCTTCTTGCTGGACAGCTAGGCAAGCCCCATAGAAAGCATCAGGGAGGGCCAGCCCTAGTCCCTTTCCAATAGCTGGCGGGTCCCCATGAATAGAGTGAGGGGCAGTCTCTCTGGGAGGTCTTTGGGGCTTCCTCCACGGAGCCATGCCTTTCTTCTGCGACCTTCCAGCCCTCAGCGTGTGTGCCTCCGAGCCTGTTTTCCACACCTGTGAGCCACCCGGACCACAACTTCCCAGGCTGGCCCAGTCCCACCCTGAATGATTACACTTCCATCCTGCCTTAATGTGTGCCTCTCCCTGCGTCCCTCTTCTTTCGGAGACTACCTCCCATGCCTCTGCTCAAATCTGCTCCTTCTCGCGGGCTTTCTGCGGTTTCTCATGTGATGCTCAGTGATGAAACCATCTACAGTGTTCCAGCAGCTTCTGAATAAAGCCAGGTGTTTTCCACTGTTCTAGTCCTGACTCTCCAACCAGCTTTGTGACCTAGAAGAAACCCTTTCCCAAAATCAGATATATTGTCTATAAATGACTGGTCTCTTTGGATTATATGTTGGGTAAGAGACCATCCTGATGAACTCTGGAGGTGCTCTCAAGCTTACACTACATTCATGTATTTATTTACTCATATATTTATGTGGTCAACAGATAGTTATTGAGCACTTGTTCAGTTTGGGGCACTGTGCTAACAGCTAGCAAATGTCGTATAGGATGGCAAATTAAAATAAATTACTGATTAGATTTTGTATTGATATACATCACTTCCATGCATCTATTTATCTATATCCTTACATAGAATGACCTATTATCCACCCACCCATGAGCCCACTGTCTCCAGCACTATGTTATATGCTTCTCAAGAAGAGGGACAGAAACCGTATCTCCCTGTATACAACCCAAGAACCCAGCACACTGCCCTTTGGTTGACATGAATGTTGGTGAACATTCCTTCATTCACTCAACACTCATGCTACGTGCCACTGTATGCTTCAAATAGAGTCATCACAAAGCCCTGCACTCATGGACTTTGCATTTTATGGGGGGAAACAAGGAATGCAAAACTCAATGAAAGAATAAACAGCATCAGCACAAACTTTCAAGTAGTTGAGAGTAGATAAATAAGTGAGAGAAATGTAAATGCAACAGTGACTCAGCACCACAAAGGGAAGGTGAGAGAAGACCTGTTGGAGGGGAGCGCTGAGCAGAGACCCGATTGGACAGAAAGAGCAGGAAGCTGTGAAGACAAAGGAAAGCAGCATTTCAGTGGTGGCCAGGGACCAGAACACATGCCATATTCCGGGAAGAGAAAAGAAGGCCAGTGGGCCCAACCATAGCAAAATCAGAGAGCATGACATAGCACTGTGGACAAGAATGACTTCTTGAATGGACTGTAGACAATGAGGTGCTTCTTTACCCGTCAGCCAACTGATCCTTTCAAAATATGTCATATAGTGCAACTCTTCTGCTCAAAATAGCCCATGATTTGGCCACTTGGAATAAAACCCAGAGTCAATACAACAACTTAGGAGTTTGTAATGCCCTCTGCTCCTGACCCTCACCCTCTAGCCATCCACATGCCTCCCTCCTCACTGTCATCATCAAAAACTTCTTCAGAAGCCTTCCCAGACACCTGTCCAAAATCTAGCCCTTTCTTCTACCACTAACCACTAACCTCTCTGGTCTATTTTTCTTCTTAGCCCTTACCAATGCCTTGACAATTAACTAGTTGGTTATTCGCTTATCCATTTGTTGTCTATCTCTTTGAACTAGGATCCATTATCTTGTACATGACTCTATACCCACCACCAAGAATCACGTCACACACAGAATGGGTACTCCATAAATACGGGCTGAATGAAAGAATGAGGAAAGTCATGGATGCAACCAGAACCAGCGAGGAATATAGAAAGCCATTGGATCAGCTCTGATGAAAGGGGACAGTATCTTGTATTGATGTCAGTAGTAGAGATGGAGAAAGGTGGGAAGACTCAGTAGAATCGATAGGAAAGGCAGTCAACCAGGCATGAGAAATAGTGGCAACTGAAGAATTAGGAAGGGCTTGGAAAAGTTTGGAATTTGAACAACTAGAGCAATGGTGGGACTGTTCACTGGGAAGAGAGGACTAAAGAGTATGGTTTTCTGTTCATTTTCATATTTATACTCTTATTTTTACTGGAGTTTTTCTTTTGTCCATAATAGTCTTGTGTAATATGTTAGCTCAGTGAAAATTTCACTTATGCAGTGGATTAACAAGTCTGAAGCTCATAAGAGAAGTCATAACTAGAAATATAAACAACGATCATGTACATACACAAATAAGTTTTTTTCAGAGCCATGCAGGTGAATGACTTTGCTTGAGAGGAGAAAGCTGTTATAGAAGAAAAGGGGGTCAAGATTCTACCTTCCTGACATTTAGAGTTTGAGAAGATGAGGGAGACCCTGCAAAACAGACTCAGAAGAAGGAGCCGATAAAGCAGAAGAAGAATCAGGAAATAATACAGGGTCTTAAGAGGAAATGTATGGTCAGCTGCGTCAAATGCTCCTGAGAGTTCAAATAAGATAATTCCAGGGAAGTGAACATTGGATTTAGCAACACGAAGAACATTGTTGACCTGAGGAGAACAGTTCCCGGTGGGGTCATAGGAACAGTAGCCCCTGCAAAGGTTAACTGTTCAACTTAATACATGCGTAAGAAGAAGGAATGCTGTCTCTGTCTATCATCCATCCATCCTTCCATCAATCCTTCCTTCTTTCTTTCCTTCCTTCCTTCCTTTCATCCATCCATCCATCCATCCAACTGTCCATCTACCCATGCCTCAGGAGAAGGTACTGGCTCAGAGAGACAATGATGTCTAGTCCCCTATTAGGCAAGAATTGTTTGAAGTAATGGGGTTACATGCTCAAGCGGATATGTCTGATAAGGAGGAAAAACTCAAAGAAAAGATTAGACTTGAAATAATGATATAGGAGATTGTCAAATCCATGAGAGTGGGTGGAATTATTGAGGGAAAAACATACTGGGAAGAGAGCAGGGGTTTGTGAAGGAAAGCCCAGTGGTCAGGGAGAAGCAGAGTGGTGAAAGGAGCCGGAGGGTAAATGTAGGCTTTTGTCAGAGATCTAATTCAGGGACCAGGCTGACAAACTGCAAGAGTACATCTCAGAGGTTATTTGAGCAACTTCAAGTCAAGCTGCAGGATGCATGAAGTGAAAGTGTCCCCCATTGTGACTTGTTACTGCAAAAGAATCATCACACGCCTTCAGCTGCAGCCTTGTGGCACTTAGACACACCAGGTGACCCAAATGTGGCATCCTCTTGCTCTATGACTATGCCAGGTGGGGGGGGAGTTTCTGAGATTTCCAGCGGTGTGGCAGCCCCTCAGGAGGGCTGACCTGCCTTCTTTCTGATAAATTATAAGCTGTTCTCCTCCTGCAAGATCATAAAGGCATGGGATGAAAAGTGCCGGGAGAGGTCCATCAGGAGGCTACTTGTGGTTTTTCCTCTAAAAAAAGATGTGAAGTTTGGAAGAACTAAAGCTCCTCCTAATATTTCTACTTTTGGGTGGGCTAGAGAAGAACAATGGACCGGATTCCATGCTGGGGACAACAATCTAATTATCTGGCCTGTGCGAAGGAAAGCTGCCGTCGCCCCTGCAAAGAGCTCCCAGGATCACAGGTAGCCAGCAGCCAGCATCCGTCCCAGACGACCCCAAGTCCCAGCCACCCAGGGCCGGTTCCCTCCCCTCTCCCCACACACACGTCCCTTCTGACACCTTCCTCCAGTCTCTCCAAGGTCGCTCTCTGTGGCACCTGCCACAGTGGACTCTGACATGTGGGGCTCTTACCTGAGCCCCTCTGCCTCCTGCTTCTCATGTCCCTCCACTCGGACAATGCTCTCAGACGCAGCCACTAGCCTGCGTGAAGTTGAACGAGGGACCAGAGAAGATCCCTAGTTAATATCTCAAAAAAATATCGTGCCACCACACAACATATCCCAACTTCAACATCCCTTTGGCCAAAAATGATCATTATCTTATCTTCACACTCTGCCCATCTCCTTCCCATTTCATGGTACTCATGTTCAGTCACCCAGGTCATTTCCTACCACACCCTCCCCACCAATGACACCGTCTCTCAATCTCTCACACTGCTGAGTTTGTTTCATCAGAAACCACAACTGGTGGTCCTTAGACACTTCTCTGGAAAAATACCATTTTACACAAAAAAAGATTCTCTTCCCCCCAAAAGGCTGATTAAATAAACACGAACAACTGAGAAGTCACTCGGATATATAGGTCAGTTAGCGAGTCACAACTGGAAACAAATAGGATATGCTTAAAAGGATGCCTGAGAGCCATTTTTCCAAATCACACTGGTTCTTTAAAGTAACTTAGATTATACGAGCGAAAAGCATGCTCATTAGCAAAACCTAAATCAAGGCCGATGTAATTATATGGGTAACAGCTCGGTCTGAACACCTCAAGCTGCCTTGATAAGTGTCTCCGTCAGCTGGAAATGGGGGGGTGGTGGTGCAGGGCCGTGAAGCTGCTTTTAGCTACAGACATTTGTGACTTTTATAACTAGATAAGAAAGATAAAATTTAATTAATTTTAGTGTAAAATGGAAGAATCACATTCTGATTCCCATAGACACTCAGGCAGCCACTTTCAAAGAAAACTGACCAGGTTTGACTGAATCACCGGTACTCGAATTTCTAAGACGTTCTCGACACCTGACACTATTGTTCACTTTCTAGCTCGCTCACTGGCATCCAGCAATGGCTTAAGTATGTTTTGCTAAAAGCTAACTGCTGTAACTACAAATAAATATATTTGTGGGTCAAACACTAGGACGCGAGTTTTACAAAAACTTGAAGTTTTTGTAAATAATGGTCACATTTTAGAACCTGGTAATTAAATGGTAAACGAGATTAAAAGTTTTCATTATGTGTTTGAAAGTGGTTTTTTTTTTTTCTATCTTAACTCAGATCTTGACTAAAATAATACAGAATTGATTTAGTCAATGCTATTTGATTTCTTAGAACTATAGCGACTAGAACAGGATTTCCTGGTTTTTGAGAAAGCCGCAGAGATCAAACAACACATCTGGAGCCCCGGGCCTCATCTGCTGGGTGGTGGTGCAGTCATGCAGATTGCTTTATTAGTGCTTGGTTTCCACGGGTCTCCTTCTCTCTTTCCCTCATTGACTGGAGGAGTGCCTGGGACCCTCCGGGTTCTCCCCAGGACACCAAAGACTGTTCTCTCCATGGGCTTCTCTGTGTGTTTGTTTCGATTTTGTTTCTGATTTGTCCCATGTTGCTTTTCACGAAGAAAAACGTAAAGGAAACTTTTAGACAGAGCTTTTCTCTTTTCATCAAAAGAGTAAATGCTTCTCCTGATCCTTTGGAAATTTCCCCTTTCATGATACACTAAGCATTAAGTCACCCAATGTGAAGACTGTGGGATTTTAGCAAACGCGGTACCAGGGGGTTGCGTGCTCCTGGGATTCCCCAGTGCCAAGGGGAGCACACTGCCGGCTTGCGGTTCGTGCTGTGTGTCTTCAGAGGAAGTGGGCTCATTTATCTCTGATTCACTCTGTGTCTTTTTCCTGGTACAGTGTGAGCTCCAAGTAGACCACATCTCAGTACCGTGGCCAGTCAGAGACAGGGCTATCACCAAAATCCCATGGAAAGAGACGTCTACAGCTTGGGGCTGTTGATTGACTTTGCGTTTCTATCTCAATCCCAGCTCCCTGTCCTCAGCGCCAAAGCAGTCTGGGATTACAAACCGTGCAAAACTACACCTGGAAGTGGCGACAGGTATCCAACACGTGTCTAGTCTTTCCAAGAAGAAAAAAGCCAGATTAGGTTAACAATTGTTGACCTTTCCATTGCAGCGTAGTTATGACAAGGTGCCTGCATACACACCACTTTCGTGTCCCTGAAGCAGTGACCTCAGACTCCTGAAAAGTAGCTTCCTGTCCTTCATTTTTCTATGACCGGGTGGACTGGGATGCCTAGAGCATGGCCTAATCTAGACCCATCCCAAAACATCTCCACTCCAGAGGCGTGCATGGGTAAGTCTCAGATTCACCTTCGTTTTATTTCCAGGTGACACATGTTCCTACTGGGGGGAGGGGAGGTGGTGCATCCTGACCTGCAGCGTGTATTATGTCCACTCAAGATCAAAACAGTCATGTACTGAAAT
The DNA here is from genome assembly GCF_029215605.1 of Mirounga angustirostris. NCBI lineage: Eukaryota > Metazoa > Chordata > Mammalia > Carnivora > Phocidae > Mirounga > Mirounga angustirostris. Next base: position 135,836,412 of record NW_026991713.1, read on the forward strand.
GGGACCCAGCATGAAATCCAGGTGCCCTACAAAGGATCTGGAGAGTTTTAGGTAAACAGCACACATTTACTGTCACCCCCTCTGAGCGCAGGGTAGGGGGGCGCTAGGAAGCTCGTCCCCATGGCCGCTCACCGCAGAGACAGGGAGACTGCATAGCACACAGCAGGGAAAGGGTCAGGCAGGGGGGGGGGCCCAGGGAGGGGGGGGCGTGATTAAGTTCTCCATGCAGCCTGAGGACCCATATAGGACAATTACGTCCTAAATCCAGTCCCCAGAGTATGGCAGATGCCAGACATTACAAGGACTATTTGTGTTTAAATTTGCTACTTTCAATAACAAAAATTGCTATAATGAAAATACTAAGGAAGTCCATTTGTTCTGACCTAGGGAGAAAAGTGCTGACACCAAGAACAGCCATATATTCCCAACATAAAGTGAAAATTTTCAGTCACAGCCATGATCAAATAGTTAATATCTATTGACCAAATCTTTTTTTTTTCTTTAATCTTCAGTTTACCATTTATATTCTCCTTCCACAGTCAGGAAGAACTACTGAAGACATAGACTCCTAGACAGATGATAATACAACCATCTTTAGAATTAAAAGTCATATTAAATAAGCCCAGAGGCTGGGCGCCTGGGTGGCTCAGTTGGTTAAGCGACTGCCTTTGGCTCAGGTCACGATCCTGGAGTCCCTGGATCGAGTCCCGCATCGGGCTCCCTGCTCGGCAGGGAGTCTGCTTCTCCCTCTGACCCTCCTCCCTCTCATGCTCTCTGTCTCTCATTCTCTCTGTCTCAAATAAATAAATAAAATATTAAAAAAAAAAATAAGCCCAGAGGCAAGCACCTCCATGCATAAATATTTCACATTTAGTTGATCATTAGAAAAGTGTGAAAAATATTATGTCTTCACCCTGACGAAATTATGGGAAGACATAAAATTTACTTGAACCTTTTAACCCTTGCCAAGATCTGACACAAAATGCAAAATCAAGGGCAAGCTGACGGTTTTTTTCTAGCTCACAAAGTTGCCAACGAGCACCGCAAAGTTTGCTAGCACATTTTGTGCTTATAATTTTAAGATCAAGTGTCTGGATCCCATGGTGGACCAAGGATTCATAGAGAGGAGGGAGCAAAATGGCCTAGGGATGGGCAGCCAGCAATGCATTGTCTGTGGAGAATTCAAAACGATGAGAAAGCCAGCTGAAAGTCAGTTCACCGTCTATTTTCCCATGAACAGGCAGCTACGTGTAATATCAGCGTGAAGTCCTTTATTAACAGGAGGGAAATCCTAACAGTTTATGAAACATTCACCCACATTATCACTTGCTGACAATCCTCAGTCGCTTAAATACACATAGAAAATCTCCCTTCACACAAACAAATGTAAAATAATACTAGATCAGAGGTTATGCAACATGTTGATTGTTCTCCCCACTGTAGTTCAGGCTCGGGTGATACATTGTTGGAAGGCCCAGAGTAGAAATTTGAGCAGGTGCCTCCAGAATTGAAAGGAAACCTGCCACTCTGTAATTGACTATATTCAGTATTTCGAGTGAACTTGGTTTTGAATACATTACTCGAAATATTGCCACAATGCTCTTCTCGGCTTCATTGGTAAGAATAACTTTTGAGGAACTTCAACCACCAGGATTGGAAGGCATGACACTTTCTACGGTAACATCGTTGAAAATTATGAGGTTAAGGCAAGTCACAAACATTTTTGAAGTGCTAATTTTTGCAATGGACTCATTCGCTGTAATATGAGCAAACACACGCCCTTGTAGTTTCAACGTGAAAAATGAAAGGACCGTGCAACATGCCAGGCGTGCCATTGTGAGCCTGATGAGAAAGCAGACAAAGAAACCCATCACAGAGAGACGATGGGCCCAAGCAGCCTCTTGCAGAGAGCACACATCGGAATACATCCTGTGGTACTTCATCTAATGCATGCATGGACTCAGAGCCTTACCTGTAAATACTCATGGCCATGACATGCTGCATGCAGACAGACATAAAACTCGAGAGATGGACCGGTCTGTGGAGAACGAGCTGTTGTTGCTGCTGAGAAACGAGAAAGAAGAGATAGAAATAGGGGTGGACTACGCAGGTAAAACAAGGCTCACGCTCAGTCCCGTGCTCCGGAATGTTCCTTCTTCTAGTGTCAAAGTGCCAGCCCCTTTTTCAGATAGAAATGCTCTCTATCCCCATGCAGAGGAAGGAAGTGGATCACCGAGCAAATGCTTCTACACACACACACACACACACACACACACGGAATCTACCTTGAATTTTATAGAGTCACTGTCGTTCAGAATGTTTCAGAAACACCTGCTGTATGTCAGGCTGTGTGCTGGGCACCCAAGAGAGGCGAACAGAGGGAGGCCCTAGGAAATGGGCTGGCCCAGGCCCTACCCCCGGGTCAGCCTGCCTGTGGCCCAAACAGCTCCCCACCCCCACCCCACCCCCGGTAACTCTGACGCCCGTGGTTTCGAGCTCCAGTTAACACAGAACGGCAAACTCACATCACCCAAGGCTGTTGAAAACACTTGACTTCTCCGTCAGGGGGATGCTCTTCTGCACCGGTAGTCCCCAGACTCTGTGGCGAAGGACCAGCTCAGATTGCGTTTGGTTGCTAGTTACTGGTTTTAAAAATCCCTGGCCTGCTAATTTTATAAATTAGAAGAATCAAATTACAAAAAGAAATGCATACAAAATGCAAGCCAAGCTTTTTACTATTACATTCGCTGACCTAGAATCACTCTGTCAAATTACTATAAAACTTTCTGAGAGCTACGGGTCTGGTTCTGTGCTGAGCGTGTGACACACTAGTCACAAAGCGCTCGCAGACAGCCCTGGGGCGCACATCACCCGCTAAGTGGCCCCACTCTAGACTCCAAAAGAGGATTGATTTGTGGATCAATGTACGTCTAAAAACAAGGTAGTAGGAGGCTTAATTTTAATTGCCGGCAATAAAGTGGAAAAATGCCTGGCACATAATAAGCATGTGACAAATATCTGCTGGATGAATGAATAAACAGATAAATGAGCTGTCCGTGGCAGCCTGGGGGGAGAGGAGTATAGAGAGGGAAGGAAATCCCCCCTCAGAGAAGGTGCCGGGAGAGGCGAGGACGCCCAACACACACATGGGAGTGCAGACACGGTACTGTCAATAAAATGAAGATGCAAAAATTGCGAACATTCAGAGATTAATCCAATGAAACGTAACAGAGGAAAGTGCAGATTCACTGCGTCTGGAAGAAAGTGAACCGCACCCCAACGAGACCATGAAAAAAAGGACACAAGGCTCACGGCGTTATCTATTGACAGTGAGATGAACATGGGATGAAGCTGCCCATCCCAATTTCACCAGAACAAGAAATACAGCAGCCCTAAAACATTCAGTTCAGGCTGAACCATTTTACAGAGATTTTGACAGAGAGCTTACGTGGGCAGGCGTGAGAGCAGCCAGGATTTGGAAATGCAGGGACGGAGATCAATCCTGGCCGGGGTGCAGGCCGGGGTGGGGGGAAGGGGCTCTCCTCTGATAGTTCTTGGTCATGTCACGTGGAGAAGGTACTAGGTCTATGTTCTTGATGGCGGAGGGAGAAGAGAAGGCTGGACATATCTAACCTGTCGTGAGGTTTTAATGTCAATAGAAGGAAATACTTTTTAATCATAAAATTGGTCTACAACTAAAGTGAAACATCACCTTTGGAAGTGGTGAGCTTTTCCCCATCACTTTGTATTCAAGATAAATTGGGTGAACCTATATCAGAATGTTGTAGAGAAGGATCCTAAATTGAGCAGAAACCAGCATACTTATTAGGAAGTTCTCCATGATGGAGGCCAGTCTTCCATTAAGGAAATATTTACTGAGCACCTGCCATGGGCCATCATGGTTCTGGGGGCACCACAGGGGAGAGCAAACAGTTCCTCGTGTCTGAGCTCCTTTTCTGCCAGGCACATAATGAACATGATTTGCTTTTTGACTGTCAAATCAGTGGTTCTGTTCACACCAGCAAGACCATTCTCAGAGGGGGGCGCCTGGGTGGCTCAGTCGTTAAGCGTCTGCCTTCGGCTCAGGTCATGATCCCAGGTTCTGGGATCGAGCCCCGCATCGGGCTCTCTGCTCGGCAGGAAGCCTGCTTCTCCCTCTCCCACTCCCCCTGCTTGTGTTCCCTCTCTCGCTGTGTCTCTCTCTGTCAAATAAATAAATAAAATCTTTAAAAAAAAAAAAAGACCATTCTCAGAGGCAGGATATGTGGAAAGAGGAATTTCTAAATGACAAAGTCCTTTTTTCATGTGTTAGAGAGCAGGTGTTATTCGTGGAGATGGATCCTTCCTGAGGGAGAGGGAGAGGAAAAGCTTCTTGTCTCCATGCCTGTGGAAAGTTCAGGGGATATCATGAATTTGTTTGATGTCAAATTCTTGAATGACCTTTTCCCTTGATGACAAGTAAAAGTGACTTTGGATGTGTCCAGGGAGTGTGGAGCCTCTGAGGACACAGGCTATTGACAAACGTTCCCTGGGAGGCTGCAGACGATAACCTGCCGTGTCGCTGACCTCATAGCTTCCCTGCGGCCAAGCCAGCCAGACATCACTTACGGCTGTGTTCCTGTTGTGCTCACGCTCACACACCAAGTTTCAGAATGGGGAAATCGCATGTCTGTTATGGGGCAAGCGATGAGAGGTGGCATATGTGAACAATGAACGTTTCGCTGACAAAACCGACTCACCTGACAGAATTCAAAATGACAAAGTCAGATATGAAAAAGAATATTTGGAACACATAAAGAATCAGAAAACCTAAATTTTTTAAAAAGTGACCAATACTAAAACCTCCAGAAAAAGAATATAATATTTTTATTAATGAACTATCTGACACATTTCCAATTCTGCTCTTCATACCTTTTTCTTCAATGTTCTTTGATCACTTCTTCATGTGGTGATGAATAATAAATATTTCTCTCTAAAGAAAATAGATAATTCAGTCCTTCCTCTAGCACAGTCGGTCAAAATGTTTTTTATTAGTATTGATTGGTGGGAAAGTTTCTTTCATCTTCATAACTTGCTGAAGACTGTAGTGTCTCAAAGGTATATCAAATCACTCAAGACTCAAAGCAAGGGGAAAGAAATCTGGTCCTACCAATACGTCGAGATTCAAAGTATCTCCAAGTGGATAAATGGCATTTCTAATGCAGATGCAACAGAGTTCTTGAGGTCCACTGAAAAGACTGTGGCACAAAGATACAGATGTAGTGAAAAGAAGGACCATATGCACCCCAATGTTCATAGCAGCAATGTCCGCAATAGCCAAACTGTGGAAAGAGCCGAGATGCCCTTCAAAAGATGAATGGAGAGAGAAGATGTGGTCCATATATACAATGGAATATTACTCAGCCATCAGAAAGGATGAATACCCAACTTTTACAACAACATGGATGGAGCTGGAGGGGATCATGCTAAGTGAAATAAGTCAAGCAGAGAAAGTCAATTATCATATGGTTTCACTTATTCGTGGAACATAAGGAGTAGCATGGAGGACATTAGGGGAAGGAAGGGAAAACTGAAGGGGGGGAACCAGAGGGGGACAGGAACCATGAGAGAATATGGACTCCGAGAAACAAACTAAGGGTTCTAGAGGGGAAGGGGGTGGGGGGTTGGGTGAGCCCAGTGATGAGTATTAAGGAGGGCACATTTGTAATGAGCACCGGATGTTATACACAAACAATGAATCATGGAACACTGCATCAAAAAAAAAAAAAAAAATAGAATGGACGCCTGGGTGGCTCAGTTGGTTAAGCAACTGCCTTCAGCTCAGGTCATGATCCTGGAGTCCCTGGATCGAGTCCCACATCAGCCTCCCTGCTTAGCAGGGAGTCTGCTTCTCCCTCTGACTGTCCCCCCTTTGTGCTCTCTCTCTCTCATTCTCTCTCTCTCAAATAAATAAATAAAATCTTTAAAAAAAAAATAGAATCTGTGGCTTGAAGACTAGTCGGTCACTGGGCTGCCATCAATAACCTGGTGAACAGCACTGGGTCAGCTGGTGCAGACTGGAGGAGAAGGCTACAGCTAGTGTGAGTTCTGTACTTGAACAAGTCTAGTGGGAAAATTGGCCACGTGCAACGCCAGCCAGAACAGATGCCGCCATTGGGCTCAGATTCTGTGCCCTCACCAAAGTCTCCTCTGGGGGCTTATCTGAGTTCTATATTTTGTATGAAATTACTTCCTCAGTAGAGTTGCCAAGTGCAGAAAGCTTAGATTCTCATCATTTATGCAAATACCTCATTTCACCCTTTTCTTAGAATCTTCAAGGATGAGTTACGTTCGGGGGCTTAAGACCGTGGTGCAACGGTTCCAAGTGCATAAACCATCAGCATTATTTGTACGTCATCCTCCACAGCTTGGAAAGTTCAGGGTGCCTCTGACTCGTACCAGCGAAGTCAGAAAAGAAATGCTCTTCCCCGTTTTCACACAACAGGACTGTGTTTCTGCGGGGATTGTCTCGCACCAGCTATACAAGTTTCTCTTAGACCCTGTGCTCTGTGTCCTGTAAGTCCTGTGATCTTCTCGACAACATATGTTGGCTTCACCCCCTTTCCTTGTCCAACAGTTTGGATGACAGTTATACACCACAAGCTCCTAGATGCATATATATTTGTGTTTCGGGCATATTCTTAACACTGGGTACTTTGCAGGATTGAACCCTTTGCAAAGCCCTTTTTCATGATCTCATGACTATTTTCTTCCATTATCTCTTTCATTTTTGTCTTCTCAATCTTGATCAGATTTCCATTCAAAACAGATAGGTGTCTGAAACCTTTCTGTATTTCAAAACACCTTGATAAAAATACTTAATTTGTGGTTTTTATGCAAATAGTAACTGTTTCCAAACATGAATAGTCAAATATCAGTTCCCAAATTGTTTCCAAATCCAAGGTTCAGGCTGTGCTGTTCAGGAAATATGTGCCAAGTTAACCCAATTGATTTTGTTATGCAGCACATTAGTGCATCAGATGTGCTGCTGAAAATGCTTTCTGGGTCCACTCAGAATTTCAAATTCTTCTAGATTTCTTACTCAGTTTCAATGATGACAATGCTGGATGAGGGCCTCTCTTGTTACAAAATGAGATGACCGTTTGCCACGCTGCAGTGAGTCAGGATGATTCTTGGCAGGAGCGTGCCCACGGGACACTGTTCCCAACGCAATAATGACATGATAGTGAGTAATAATGATCCCAGTTCCCACTGAGCAACACCTATGGGGATGGGTGATGTGACGTGCTGGCCGGATCACCTCTCAGGATGGAGACGCTCACTGCCCATTCCCCAGGTGTGTGCCCACTGATGACTGACAGTCGAGTCCCTCCCCCAGGAAGTGCTCTGACCCCCGAGGAACCGTCTTACCCAAGATTCATGTCTGTCCCTGGGGGCAGCTGAATCTGATGACTTTTCCAAAGATGTCACAAAAGTCCAGGCACGTTGCCTCAATTCACAAGACTGTGGGATCCCAACTCTAGAGCTCCCACAGGATTACTAGTGGGGGGCCTCTGTTTACATCAGATCACAATGTCTGCCTCAACCCATTCCTGCCCCCTCTCTCCCCCACACTTGTTATTCTTGAGCACTTACCCTGAAAATCTCCATCTCAGAGTGCTTCCCCGGAGCCTGAACTAATGCTGCTTCCTCTGTGCCAGGACCCTGCTGACCTCTCCATATATATTGTCTCCTATATGGATGCAGCTGTATCATAGAGACTTGTCGTCCCAAGATACATATTATTAGATCCGTTTGACAGATGAGGAAAATGAGATTCGGGTATTGGAAAACGCTAACATCAGGGCAAGGATTCAAAACTGAGACAACGTGCATCCACAGTCACAGTGACTGCTCACTTCAGTCTCCAGAAGCTCCTTGGAAATCTTTCTGACATTTATCCATCATAAAAATCAATCATGATTCCCAGAGAATGTATCAAAAAAAGTAACAGTCCACCTAAAGAAGGAAATCATATCCATCAGCAGCCATAGAGTGGCGGACCCTGGCGAAACACTCTCTCTAACTTTCCCCCCGATCTAATCGATCTCTTACAAAATGCATGCAGGAACGATCAGATTTTGTTGTAAGATCCGGGCATCCAAAAAGTTCAGGTTTTGAAGCTCCATGATGTGGGGGGTTACACTTGCCCATTGCTCAAGAGGCCAAGTGTTGGGGTGCACAGGGGACAGGTATTGGATCAGTGAGAATGGGCTGCATCCTAGGTACCTTGCCAAGACCCTTAAACTCCGTGTGTCTCGGTTTTCCAGGGGGAAGTGATAACATCCATTCCTTGGTGCTGTTGTAGGAATTAAATGAGATATGCACTGAGCTTTTACTAAAAGGTCCCATATGTGCTTTTCAAAAATCATTGGTTCAAATTTATGAAATAAAAACTCATGGCCAATCATAACAATTGCTATTGCAAACAAAAATTAAAATGTTGACATATGTGGTGGGGATTCTTAGAAATGTCCTCAAAAGTTTAACTCAATGAGAAGTCCCTCGGATCATGGTCCCAGATGGCCTCTGTTCAAACTCCAGGAAGTGCCGGCATCAGGATGCCCTCCTCAGAAGCAACGAGCGTCCAGCTGAAGAACAGAAATCAACTCTGGATGTATGAGGTGTAGGGAATAACTTCTGCAGCAGAAGCAAGATAACCATTGAGACTTGATAACCCCGGACATTGAAATAATCTTTTGTTCTGATCAATCCTCAATAGTATTCCACAAGTCCATGGATGGCAGGGGTTTGTGTTTGGGGGCGGGGGGCGGTGCATGGAAGCTGGAGAGAAATCAGACAGTCATGCATTTGCTATCTGTTCTGGTTTTATGACGCTTGTCTAGAGAGCAGGAGGTATTCTTGGATCCTCTTCTTGAGGTGGAAGGAAAAGACTGAGCAATCTCCTGCAAGAAATAATTTTGGGTAACCACAACTATTTTTATCTGAGAGTTCAGGAGCTAATGTTTGATTTCAGGGCAAAAATTGAAAACAGTATTAAAAAAAAGAAACATCAGTTGTATGTTTTGATTTTTTTTTTTAATTCTTTCTCCAGAGGCAAGATTTGCTTAGTCACAGAAACCCAAGCTGTCCTCCTAAAAGGAGTTTAATTGGCAGCAGAACATTGTTAAGGAAAGCTTAAATCCAGTGTCATAAGGAAATAAACCTACAGTGACAAAATTAAAGTTAACTTTTACAAAATGGAAACCAGACGCAATCTAAGCCAAGTGCCATCTGTAAGATCTTTGTGGCATGGAAGGACGCATGGAGCATTTCAGACCTTGGACGGAAACATTCTGCAGGATTCCAGCTGGTCTCGGCTTCCTACAGGCCACGTCTGGGGGGATGTGAGTCCCACTGGTGGGTCTCTGACAAGGGGTGGGGGTCAGGACAGGAGCCTCATGCCCTGAGGAGGACCCCAACACTTCAGACGCCCGCCCAGCTCTGTGCCACATAAGAAAATGCCAGGCACCGAGAGAGAGAGAGAGAGAATGGCAAGCAGGGCCCCACGTTTCCTGCAGGGGTTCAGACAAGTCTGCGTGCACACACGCCCGATCACACGCACCTGCTTTGGCGTGTGGGCACTGAGTTTTAATACCGTGTTTTCCTCCTCTGTCCCTCTCTTCTCCTTGTCTGGGGGCATTGGTCCTCCAGATCTGTGTTGATCGTCATGGAGCATTTTGAAGGCGAGGAGGAGAAAGCAAAGGCGAAAAGTGTGGGGAAGAGGCTGTAAGACAGGTTTCTTTCAAGTGCTGTGATATTCAGGGCACCTGGGTGGCTCGGTCGGGTAAGCGTCAGACTCTTGATTTCGGCGCAGGTGGTGATCTCAGGGTCTTGGGATCGAGCCTGCTTCGGGCTCCATGCTCAGCGGGGAGTCTGCTTGAGACTCTCTCTCCCCCTGCCCCTTCTCCTGCTCTCTCTCTCTTCTCTCTCTGGGTCTCAAATAAATAAATACATAAATCTTTAAAATAAATAAGTAAATGGGCGTGTGGGTGGCTCAGTAGGTTAAGCGTCTGTCTTTGGCTCAGGTCATGATCCCAGAGTCTTGGGACTGAGCCCCGCATGGGGCTCTCTGCTCATCAGGGAGCTTGCTTCTCCCTCTCCCTCTCCCTCTGTGCTCCCCTCCTCCCTCTCAAATAAATAAAATCCTTTTTAAAATATCTTTAAAATAAATAAGTAAATAAAGTGCTGCAGTATTCTCTAAAACCAGAGCAGCAGGTTCGGTAGTACAAGCAACTGCCTTCTTTTCTTAACACCAGGGACAATTCGTATTTATTGCAAAAACTGAGAAAATGAAAATTGCTGAAATCTCCTTTCGGAGTTACCTTACGACTCAAGACACCAAATTGTGTGTTCCCCAAACATTTCCTTTCTCTAAAAGTAGAATAGATGACATTCTAATGGAAGAGGTCCCTGAGAATCTAAATATCTAAGGTCTTTGCTAAATATATATATATAATATATATAATATATATAATATATATTGTATATATATATAAACACTGCAATGATAATAGTGATGATCTTGATGATTTTTAAAGTTTATAAATTTGGACTGCAATTATTATGCATTGTTTCTGTTTAAGTTAAGACAAAGATCAGCAGCATTACTCATCAGACTTGGATGGTAATACGACTTTAGTTCTGTCATTCCTGGCTTAGGAAAGAGTATTGCAGACAAACTCTCTGTTTTCCATTTATTTATGTTTTATTATTCATTTCTCTTTTTTTGTCCCTTCTGGGTAACATATCAACGTTTCCTGAAAATGGTACAAAATGTTAAAAAGGAGTATGATTTCACAAACAACTAGACTATATTTAAGAAAGGTAAATATTATCTTGCTCTTTTGGTTTCTTCCCTGTAGCTTAATTATACACTACAAATCTTTTGCATAAGTAGCCTATTAACTAAATACACAGAGCTTAACCCCACATGCAAATAGGCCTCACTCTGTGTTTTCCTAAACTGCCTCCCTGGGGAGTATGCATTGTCATAAAACATGGTGGCCCCTGAATTTGAAAAGAACAGCTTCATGTCAATAAAGCAGCCCATTTACTTCCCAGAAAGATGAACATCCATTCCGGTCAGGGACCTTGTGCCCTCCTCCCAGAGATGACATTCTATTCCTCTCCTTCCGCCTGCTACCTTCAGCTCCCCGTGACACGGTACACTCACCCCTTCTGGCCGCTCTGCATATCGCCCCGGTTCGGGAGCTGCAGAGCTGGCTTCTGAGGGCTGACAAAAGTCGTTTTCATAGTTTGGGTGCAATGCCCTTCATCTTTGGTATTTGTGTAGAAGCTGGAAGGTGCATTTTTAGAGGTTGGGCCACTGGGTCAGTCTGGCGCATCACCAGATGAGGGTTTGCTTCTTGAAGGGACAACCACGGCAAGTCAGACTTAAACTGTGTCAGAGAGAAAAGGTCACATAATGATATCTGTCCTTCCATGGCACTGGCTCAACCGGGCACTTTCCAGTTCCCCTGTGTTTGGTTATTTATTGATTTATGTAATAAGAACCGTGTATATTTAAGGTGTATAACGTGATGATTTGATATACACGGATGCAGTTAAATGATCACTATAGTCAAGCTAGTTAACACATCATCTCCTTGGATGGTTATCTTTGTGTGCATGTGATGAAAGCACCTGAAATCGTGTCTCTTAGCAAAGTCACACTATATAGCACAGCCTTATTAATTACAGTCACCATGCTGTATGTTAGATCTCTAGACTTACTCATCCTATGGAACCACAAGGTATGTCCTCTGACTCACATCTCCCCATTTCCCCCCTGTGATTCAGCAATCTCATTCCTGGGAATCCACCCAAAGAAAAGGAAATCAGTGCCTTGAATAGCTATCTGCAATCCTGTGTTCACTGCAGCACTATTTGCAGTAACCAAGACATAGAAACAACCTAAGTGGAATGAATGGATAAAGAAGAAGTATATATGTACAAGGGAATATTATTCAGCCATAAAAAGCATCCTGCCATTTGCCATAAGATGCATGAAACGAGAGGATGTCAAACTAAGTGAAATAAGCCAGACACAGGAAAAAAAACAAAAACAAAAACAAAAAAACTACATTATCTCACCTCTATGTGGAATCTAAAAAAGATGGCCCTGTAGAAGCATGCAGTAGAATAGTAATAATCATGTGTTTGGTTTTGATCATTTGCTCCCAGTGGAAAGTATGTTATGTTTGTGCTTAGCAGATTAGCTTTTTATAAGTCTATAAATAATAGCCACATTCAGGGAATTTTGACAGGGGTTTCTATTCTTTTTTTTTCCCTCTGTTATAACATTTTTTTAAACTAGAATACACCACCCAGATAAACAATGTCTCCGTATCCTGATGACTATTTGGGCCAGAAATAAAGGCTAGCTACAGAAATTTTAAATGGCATTTCTTTGAAAGGACCTTAGGAAGGAAAGATGTACTTTATAAGCTTTGAATAAATCCACTCCTTCACAGTACTTCAAAGTTAAAAACCTCTTCCCCTTCCCAGTTCAGCCAGGTACTGAGAGTGAGCTGGGAAAATGTCTGAACTGAACACTGAGTCACACTCCTCCTATCAGGGGGTCCATGCCCAACATGTCCTTCTGTATTCAGTGCACCTCGCTTTACACAACACCCTCTCGGTCCATCCCAGAGAGCACCGATGGCAGGATCTTTTAAGCCTGAATGACATCCCATGGCATGATGTATACGTATATCAAATTATCAAGTTGTATATTTTAAAAAGACACAATTTCTATTTGTCAATTACACCTCAGTAAAGCCGGAGAAAAAGAAAAGAAAAAGAACACATTACAAAGTCACTGGTCCCACCAGTGCTCTGGTGACAAGGACCCCCTCAGAAGACAAGGAAATGTTATTCACCTGGATTCCAAGTTTTGGGTGCAAGTCAAGGTTGCAGAGTACCATCTTTCTATCAAAGAAAAGGTTCAGAAACCTGTTGATATGTTGACATGGTCACTGAATTTTGTTGAAAGTGCTGAATGGCTGTTGGTAAAATGTAAGCAGAACCGAGGGAAATACATGAAGATGATCAGTGTCCCAACAAACCCTTTTGCCACATGCATTCAGAGAACATTTTTCAAGCCGCTGATGAGTAAATCATCACGAGTACTCTGTCAGAGAAATGTTGTGTGATTTGAAATTAAAATAGTACAAATGGGGCGCCTGGGTGGCTCAGTTGGTTAAGCGACTGCCTTCAGCTCAGGTCATGATCCTGGAGTCCCTGGATCGAGTCCCACATCGGGCTCCCTGCTCGGCGGGGAGTCTGCTTCTCCCTCTGACCCTCCCCCCTCTCATGTGCTCTCTCTCTCCTCTCATCCTCTCTCTCAAATAAATAAATAAATAAATAATCTTTAAAAAAAAAAATAGTACAAATGTGATGGGTCTCTGGGTCTCTGTCCTCCCCATCCTGGCTGTAGCAGGGTCAAGGCCACTGCCCTGGGGCCACAGTCCCCCTCCCCAGCCTTAGGCAAGGAGAGGAGCCCCTCTGCACTCCACCTGTCCCATCGCTCCCACAGTTATTTCCTGAAACAGCCCCCCCCCGCCTCCAAAGGTGGTAGGAGCACAGGACCCCACCTGGAATCCCCATGCTAACCTGCTTCGCCATCCTTCACTCAGAACACACAACTCACCCTTGTCCCCACACCCACATGCAGCAGCGGACACACCAGTGTCTTACCAACTGAGGCAGAGCTCATCCAAACAAAAGCCTCCCAATTTGGAGGATAGTTTAACAAGGTGATGGGACACTGTTCCAAAGGCCATTGACTAGCCATACGAGTCACCTCTTTTAGGTCTGATTTCAGAGCACGGAAGCCAGAGATTAAACCAGGGAATTCCTAAGGCTGCTCATACTTCTAAATCTTATGAAATGTAACAAGAAATGGTTTCACAGAGTTGACATTTGATTTAATAAATATGCATCCGCACTTTTGGTTACTTTTGTGGAAGGACAAGTTCATGACTACCTCTCTTCATTTATAGCAGGATGGTAAAGGGAAGCTCATCTCGTTTAGGGGGATTGGATGTTCTTCTCCATGGGGTCTTCTGTCCAACTCCTGAAATGCAGATCATAGAACCCCAGAGCTTTCTCACCCATGAATCTGTGCTATTAACCACAGTCCCCAACTCAGAGGGCTGCTGTGTAGATTATCCAAGGCACAGGGGTTCACAGGCGAGGTCAGTGTTAGATATTCATGGTTGATAACTCAGGATTTCAAGGAGGCACAGACACACTCATGCATCCTCCAAGTTAAGATCACCTGTCATGTTTGTCATGGTTTTTGGTATTAAGTATGCTGAAAAGAAGAGGCAGCTAAAGTATATGCAATAAATCACGAAAACACTTGCCTCCAACAAACCAAGTTTTCCTCCTTCCAGGGTTTTATTATTTTTTAACCGTACAATGCACTGTTTTTGTATAGTACTTGAGTATTGTTTCAAAGTAAATTGAGGGGCACCTGGATGGCTCAGTCGGTTAAGCGACTGCCTTCGGCTCAGGTCGTGATCCTGGAGTCCCGGGATCGAGTCCCGCGTCGGGCTCCCTGCTCAGCGGGGAGTCTGCTTCTCCCTCTGACCCTCCTCCCTCTCATGCTCTCTGTCTCTCATTCTCTCTCTCACAAATAAATAAAATCTTAAAAAAAAAAAAAAGTAAATTGAATGAAGAATGTATATCCATAGCCCTTCCTGAGATATTAGTATGTGATGTTAAAGGAAGAACGATGTCATTTTGTTATAAAATGACAAGTCTAAGGAAAAATACTAGTAATAACTTTTGGATAGCAAATGAGGAAAAGAGGATTATGCATTTTTTTAAATAGCATTTACATTAAATTGAAGTGGATTTCTGAGAAATAATCCCTAAATATATAGTTTGAAGAGATAGATGGGTAAAGAAATGCAGGAAATGTAATTTAACACTAAAGTAACATTTATTTGAGCAATTTCAGCCTTCAGTGCAACATTATGGCCATCTATTCACCAAGTTCTGTACTTCTATGAAGGAACCCAGCAGTGCGATTGAATTTCCTAAAAAGTAACCTGTTATTTCTGCGTATCCCCAAATATAAAATGAAGAGATGACTTGCTGCAGATCCAGAAGCAGCAAAGCATTCTGCCCTGCTTTTGCTGGGATAAAAATTATAGATAGGTAGATAAACGTGTATGCATTTACTATTCTACTTATTTGTATGGAACACACAGACACAGAATATGATACAACTCTGAAAGGAAAAGAATATTTCTATCGGATTTTTAATAATGCAGAATTGTATCATTTGATTTAAATTCTATCACAAAAAAATCTAGCATTTTTCTGATCATAAAAATAAATTACATGTTCCTTGGTCTTTACCCCAAAAGAGTTAAAAATGTTATGTCCACACCAAAACCTGTACATGGATGTTTACAGCAGCTTCATTTATAATTGCCAAAACCTGGAGGTAACCAAGGTGGATAGATAAATAAACTGTGGTCCATCCAGACAAAGGAATATTATTCAGCAGTAAAAAGAAATGAGCTATCAATTAAAAGACATGGAGGGAACGTAAATGCATATTACTAAGTGAAAGAAGCCAATCTGCAAAGGCTGCATACCGTAGAATTCCAACTCTATGACATTCTGGACAAGGTACAGCTGTAACAATAATAGAAAGATCACTGTTGTAAATAGGGGTGGGAGAGATGAGCGGGTGGAGCAGGGAGGACTTTTAGGGCAGTGAAAATTCTCTGTAGGATATTATAATGGATAGATACATGTCATTATACAGATATCCAAACCCATTAGTCCAAAGCTGCAGGAGGTATACCAAGAGTGAAACCTGGGTGATGATGGTCAGTTGGCATTCATCCTTGGCAAACAGCGTTCCACTCTGGTGAGTGACATTAATAGTGTGGAGTCAGAGGGTATATGAGTGTCTGTACCTTCCTCTCAATTTTATTGTAAACCTAAAAGTACCCTAAAAAAATAAAGCTTTTAAAAAACTATAAATAGGGGCGCCTGGGTGGCTCAGTAGGTTAAACAGCTGACTCTGGATTTTGGCTCAGGTCATGATCTCAGGGTCCTGAGATCAAGCCCCACATTGGGCTCCCCACTCAGCAGGGAGTCTGCTTGAGTTTCTCCCTCTCCCTCTGCCCCTCCCTCCACTCCCTTGAGCTCTCTCTCTCTCCCTCTAAAATAAAGAAATATTTTAAAATATATGCATAAATAAAAGCATGCAAAAGATAAATCATAAATATCAATATAGGAGTTATGCTGAATTCCTAAGAACATACAATGCTATAGAATGTATTTTTTAAAGGGAAACCATTAGCTAACCTGGAGATCTGCTAATCATCTCTAAGGTAAGATGAGGCTACCCAGTTGGGGCATAAAAATTCAAGAAAGTAGGGGCGCCTGGGTGGCTCAGTTGGCTAAGCGTCTGCCTTAGGCTCAGGTCATGATCCTGGGGTCCTGGGATCGAGCCCCACATCGGGCTCCCTGCTCAGCGGGGAGCCTGCTTCTCCCTCTCCCTCTGCCCCTTCCCCCCATTCATGCCTCTCTCTCGCTCTCAAAAAATAAATAAATAAATAATCTTTAAAAAATTTCAAGAAAGTAGTGAAGTATCAATGACTTAAGTATCAATGACTATGATTAACTTGGAGAAACATCTGACACTAACTCTCTGAGAAAATATATTTCACAAATTATGGGTTTGCTCTTCAGTCTAGACCAATTCAGGTACCAATAACAGGTGCTTTCTCAAAGCAAAGTGTCAATTAGACAGCTCTGCTTGGCACTGAGAAGAAGACACTTGTAAAGAGAGAAGGGCTTTTCTGTGTGTCCTTGAGCAGCTGACTGAGGCATCTGTGTCTCTTGTTCTGCATTCAAAATGTCAGAGATAAAAGATGTTTCTAAAATTACTTAAAGACCCCTGGTAGAAAGGTGAGGGATTCCAGTGGCATCTTTATGGAGCAGTACATCAGAGGCATAAAGGCTGTGGAGAAAAAGGGCTTTGCCTGGCAATAAGTGGTTCCAAACGCAACTGCAAATTAAATGCAAATTTAAAATTAAATTTAATATTATAATGTCAGACCCTCCAAGAAGCCATTTCCTTGGGTATTTGAACCTGGAGGTCACGTTCATTTTGAGAGTATATAAATTTTTTTAAAGCTACAGTTATTTATAAATTATTGGTTATATACTTTAAAACATTGCAACTTGAGCTCCATGGCTTAAGTGATGGAACATAAAACCTTTGGAGGAACATGGGTTAGTTACAGTCAAGGAGTCATAAGGTCAAGTTGTAGGGTTGATTCTATTTTTACTTCAAAGATGAGGAAACAAGATATTGGAGTTGACCCTTAGCTGGGATGAAATCTTTAAAATTTCCATGTCTTTAAGTGAACCACTGTCACAGAACCAGAAATACAGGCATCAGTGTATGGGCTAGCTGATGTAATTTTCGCGTTCTTGAGGCATACTCTTTACTTTGAAAGGAATAATATGATTAAAA
The DNA here is from genome assembly GCF_029215605.1 of Mirounga angustirostris. Taxonomy (NCBI): domain Eukaryota; kingdom Metazoa; phylum Chordata; class Mammalia; order Carnivora; family Phocidae; genus Mirounga; species Mirounga angustirostris. The sequence goes on from NW_026991713.1 coordinate 135,853,966, forward strand.
GTGGCTTTTATTTTTTAAAATGTGTAACAATACCCCTGTCGTTGAGGGTATTGTGCTCTCGAATTTAATAAATATGACTTTTTAAGTTTTTTGCCTTTTTAAAATATGTTGTTAGTTTTAAAACATAGCCAAAATTCCTAACACTACTCCTATCAAGACTTGGGGTGTCTGTTCACTCCCCTTGAATCTGAGCTCTGCATCAGCCCGACCAATATAATATGGTAGAAGGGAAACTTCCAGATTCTAGGTCCAGATCCCAAGAAACTATCATCCCCTACTTCTTCTCTTTGGGAAGAAAGTCCAAGTACCCAAGGAGAGATCCACAGAATAGTAACCACAGCCCTCAGCCCTCAACCACAGCCAAGCTCCCAGTCAACACCCCACACCACCTTGCCAGCCACCATGGGGTGCTATCTTAGAAGTGGGTCCTCACAGATTACCCCAGACCACATCTTAGAAGTGCAACCTCACAGATTACCCCAGACCACAGCCCGCAGCCAGGGCCTGCACAAATCACAGATCCAGGAACGAAATAAAGCCTTGTTCTCACTGGATGCCGTTCAACGTTGGGATGATGTGTTATGTAGTTACAGAGAACCTGAGTAGATGGGGGTACCCAGAAGCAAGGTGCTGCCAGAGAATGCCTAATATATGGGGTACTGGCTTTAGGACAGCAGTGTGTAGAAGCTCTGAGGGCCTTGAGAAGAGTTTTAGTAAAGTCTTAAAGAGCCTCAGGAAACAGGAATGGCCCAGAGGAGGGTGTCAGTGGGAGGCGCTCTCTCTGAAGCATCAAGAAACAGGAGGAAGAAGTTACAAAAGCTTGAGGAAAGGCTCTCCAGTTATGGGGAAGCAGAGAGTCTGGCGAGTCTTCTGGTGCCTGAAATCATGTGAAACTGGGAAGGTGCTGTATCAGTTAGCTCAGCCACCATAAAAGAGTATCACAGACATTAATCTCTAACAGTCCTGGAGGCTGGAAGTCCAAGATCAAGGTGCCGGTTGGTTTGGTTCCTGGTGACCCTCCCTTCCGGTCTTGCAGATGCTGTGTCCTCACGAGGTCCTTCTTCTGCATGAGTGGAGAGAGAGGGAAGACGCCTCTTTGGTGTCTTTTCATCTTTTCATTGGATCAGGGTCACACTCTGATCACTTCATTTAATCCTAACTAATCCTTAAGGGCCCCATCTCCAAATACAGCCACACAGGGTGTTAGGGCTTCAACATAGGGATTTGTGGGGGGCACAAGTCAGTCTATACCATGCACCTAATGAGCTAAGTGACTTAGCTAAGGAGAATCACAGCCAAAATATTAAAATATTCAATGGCATTTGTTTGTTGCCTGTGAAAATATGCAAAACGAAATAAATATGCTGAAGCATAAACTCTTAACTGAAGGAGGCAGGATTGGCCGAGCTGATAATTAAAAGATTTTCTCTTTCCCAGCCTCTCCAGATGACAAAAGATCGCATGGCACCTAGTCTTTATAACTTGGAGCAGGACCTGATCCTATAATGATAGGGTCAGTGTTTAAGCCAGTGGGAATGGACTGCCCTTGAGACTGGAAACATGTGAGTGGATTCCAGGGTCAGTGTTCTGATCCAATGGTTGATATCATTTGTAGGTATTGAGTTCACTCTCCTAGAAGTTTGGCTTTTTTTTTTTTTTTTTTAATTACTACAGGTCATCTTTTCTTGATAAGTGTTTTTGGTTATCTTTTACAAGAATGATTCTTGAACTCCCCTGACCCAAAGTTTTATCACTGCCCATCAGTCTAACTTAGGTCGAATGGCAGGGTCATTAAGGGATCCAGCGTGGCAGTCTTCCAGATGTGCCATGTGACTAACAGACAGGCCATCCATCCACACTAAGGAGTTTCAGAGTCTCCAGAATGTGCAACTCGATTCTGGGATGATTTTTTACAAAGGAAGAGCAATGACTATGTAGTTCATCCATCTACAATGATAATAAGAGCAACCACCACAACCCCAGCGGAGCTAACGTGTACTAGTTCTCATGGTGGACCAGGCTCTGACCCAAGCACATCTCACCCACTTACTGATTTCATTCTCAGAACAACCTATGAGTTAAATATTTTTTTGTCATGCACATTTTGCAGAAAAGTAAACTGAGGCATGGAGTTTAAGTAACTTGACTAAGTTTGTAAGACTGGTAACAGGCGGTTGAGACAGGATTCCAAACTAAATATTCTCAAAGCTAGGACTATTCAGTTGAAGAATGCAAGATGCTTGGGGAGGCAGAAAATTAATTCCACCTACTACCATGAGCTTACACTCACAGTAAAATTGGTCTCAGGGCTTAGAACCTCACAGTATGTGAAAAACCAGAGACGGTTAAGTCCTTTTGCTTGGAGGCCATATTATTTTATTAGCAGCTATCATGCTAATTATAAATCCTTGTTTCTGTGGGTTCCTGTGTCCTTGAAAGTTAGGTATGTCAGGATTGAAACTTACTCTAGGTTAGTGTCATGAGCATGTGATATGTATAATATTTTAATTAATTTAAAGTGAAATACAAATGAGTTAGGGTAATAATCTATAGGTTAGCTTGGGCTTCAGGTGAGGCCACCCCAGAACTGAAGCTCGGAGCTCTTTACTGTGGTTGGGACAGTGCTTTCTCCCCACCCTCCGTGGGGCCTGGCCGCACCACTCCCTCCTTGAGGCTTGGCACACACCTAAGCCAGGCCACCTCTTTTTTTTTTTTTTAATTTTGTTATGTTATGTTAATCACCATACAATACATCATTAGTTTTTGATGTAGTGTTCCACGATTCATTGTTTGCGTATAACACCCAGTGCTCCATTCAATACGTGCCCTCTTTATTAAAGGGTTTAGATCGGGGGTTCATTTGCAATAAAACTCAAGACTGATTGGGAGAAGGAAGGAGGTGCTAGACCAGCAACCACCCTATAAGATGCTGCCTTCCCTCTCCCAACCAGCATGCAGACCTACTCAGAGCAGAGCTAGCAAACCAGCCACAACTGATGGAGAAATGCATGGGGAAGAAGAGCCAGGCTCAGGGCCAAAGGACGTTGGGAGCTGGGGAGAGAGGAGCATCAGTGAGGCGGATCCAAAGACAGCCGTGGACCTCCCACCAGTTGGGCCCAGCACAGGTGCAGGGATGGCTCGAAGGGGTGCAGCATCTCCTGTGGATACAACCTGCCCCAAGGGAAGGACTCTGCACATGCTGTAGATTCCCTGGTGTCCTTTGTCAGGAAGGGTCTACTAAAGCACAACACTCCCTGTTCTGCAAAGACTATTACTCAGGAGCAGTACTCAGATAATGGGGAGCACCACCCGTGTCTCATGGTAGACCTGAGTTTCCATTCCTTCCGTCCTTAAAAGTGGATCCTCCCCCTTTTGTTCCCCTGGTCTCAAAATACACACAGAGTTACTTTCAGAAATCTCTAGGAGTAGCGTGAGCCTTTTCCCTTTGTCTGCCTCACTGATGTCTTGCTACCTGGATTTCTCGTTCTTGTTCCAAGCCTAGCGCCAGCCCCTCTGGGATTCTTGAAAGCTTCCCCTTCTGCTTCCCGAGAGGGTTGAAAAGCAGGGGCAGACAGGCTCATGTGGGTCCACATTTGAAGGTGGGTTGAGAATTCCTGCAGAGCTAATGAGACCCGCAGCGCCGGGCTTGGGGCCAGCAGGGCAGGGCCCGCGCGCGGGAGACCCGCTTTCCAACGGTGGGCTGCAGGCTAAGGCCAAGTGCGTCCCGCAGTGAAGCGTGGAAACCTCAAAGACTTGTTTTCTCGCTGGCCTAGATTTCGGATTTCTCTATTAAGACCAGGATCCATGCCCTGGCAGGCAGCTCACCCTTTTTCTTTTTTTAAGAAATAAAAACCGATATAGAGAAAGAGGGGAATCCAAAAATAGGATTCGTCTTCTAATCAGAAAGAAATCCCACCAGCCTGGCAGAGTCCAGATATACACAGTTTGCTTAAAATGTTTAAAAAAAAAAAAAAAAAAAAGGAAGGAAGGAAGAGAAAGGTTCTTTTATTTTGGGTTTGCTTCACTCTTTCTGAAAACCCCTTCCTAAAGCCCTAAAAAAAGATAGCATTTTGTGTGTCTGAGGTCTTTTAAAAATCACCCCATATTATTTAAGAGAAAAATCAGCTGGAGGCTTTTTCTGCAAAAAGGTATTTAATTTCATACTCCAGGCAGCAGCACCAGCAATTTTGAAAGTAGCCACCACTAGATAAAGGGAAATTTATAAAAATGTTTTATAGAGATTGAGAATATAGGCTGTAATTGCTGGACTGTCCCCTAACCACGGATGTGCCTTTCGGTGTCAAAGATACTTTTCTAATGTGTTTCTCTAAGTCGATATATGATTTCATGAAACCTTGATGGCAAAATTCCCCACATGTGTGTCTCCTGGGTTGTGTTCCTCTTTCACGCAATGCAGCGTGCGTGCCAGGTAAACTCTCAATGCTGAAGACAGTACCTGCAAATGTCCCTCATCACAACAAGAGCCAATGCTCAGATGGCACTTGCCACATGCTGGACACCGTCCACGCATTGGATGTCTCTTACCTGATTTATGCTTCACATGAAACCAAGAGCGGCACCATGATCAGCCTCCCCACGTGCAGACGAGGGACTCAAGGTGCCCGGCTGTTCGGCCCCACCCTCCGGATTTCAGAACTGGACGGGGGCAGGGTGAGGATTCCCACTGGGGGATCTGCTGCAAGGAGCGGCTTGCAACCCCCACACACACCACCGCTCACCCCACTCCCTCCTTCATGGTAAGGAAGGTCTTTCCTCCTGCTTACTGCCAAGCCCTTTGCCTCTCTCCACTCCAGACTCTAGAATGAAGCCAAACAACTCCTTCAGAAAGCCTGAGCCTCACAGTGCTGGAATCACAGTGTCCACATTGTGTGTGGTTTCTCCTGCTCCACATGAGATCTGTGAAGTTCATCAGGTCACGCACATCAGCAATTGGTTCCTACGGTGGTGGAGTCAGACCAGAGTTAACTGCAGAGGGGTAGAGGTGGCGTTGACCGGGAACAGTCAGGTAGTCCCCAGTGGTTGATGGGAGTCTCCATTCTGATCCGGGTGGTGAAGTGACACAGGAACACGTGTAAAAATTCGCTGATCTGTGCACTTCTTGGCAATGTCTGCCCCAGTAAACAAAATACAGTGGGGATAGAATGTTTAGAAGAAGCCAGTGTAATCACAGGATTTCCCTGCTTCAAAGTCTTAAATAATTTCCCACCAGCATGAAAATCAAAATCCTTCTCAAGCTTCTACAGCCTCACCTGGTCTCCTCCCTTGGGATCATTTCCCGCCTGCTCCCTCCTCTCTCTCAGACTGTGGTCCAGCCACACGGGGCAGGGGTCCTCCCCCTCCTTGAGCATTCCCAACGCTGCCCTCTCCTCCCTCAGGGCTCCGGACATGCTCCCCTCTCCGGCCAGAACATTACCTGTTTGCCTGGCCAACACCACCTCTCTCCTTTGACCTCAGGTTCAACAGGAAAAATGAGATCACTAAAAAATACCCTCCTGTGGCTTTAGGTACTTCTCCATGTTAGCATTTTCATGATTATAACTTTATATTGTTTTGCTGCTATCGTTATTACTTTGTTTCGTCTTTAAGTGGACTTTATTTTTTAGAGCACTTTTGGGTTCACTGCAAGATAGAGCAGAAAAGTAGAGATCTTCCTGAGACCCTCAGCCCCACACGCACACGGCCTCCCACTGTCAACAGTGGGCACCATACTTTTGTTTTTTTAATTGTCCCATTAATGTCTGCTTCCCTTCTGGATAGCAAACTCCATTAGGGCAGGAACTTGACCTATTTTTGTCCAAATTGATTTCTGTCACCTTCTGCTGACTTGCTTAGTAAGTGTTTAATAAGTGGATTGATGAGGCACTCCTTTTGGATTCCAGATCCAACGCTTGATCTAGCTCACTGTGCAGGTCAGTGACTAGGACTCAAACACTTGTTCCTGAGATGCACAAGGAAGTTTTATTTTATTTTCAGGAGGGAAGAGAGAGCTGTCGAGTGATCTTTTTTTAAAGGCTTACATTTCTGCAAAGGTGGTGGGACCAAAGGAGGGGAAATCAGGACTTTCTAAGTTTGTACATTGATCCTTCCTAATTACATGAGTGAAAGTTCACTGGAAGCTGTACTTCCCTACTTCTGAAAGGTTACACAACTTCTTTAGAATTGGAAGACAGAATTCTAAATGTAGTAATTACCTTCCTGTTCTGTTTGTAGTGAACATCTGAGGGATGGTCCCCACTGGAGTGAATGTCTTTGCAACGGTGACCCAAAATAAGAGTGGAGAAAAAAAATAAGGAATAAAAGGAAGGAAGGGAGGGAAGGAAGGAAAGAGGGAAGGAGGGAGAAAGCAGGGAAGGAAGGAACATCTCTGTCACCATATATAACACGAACAGAAGATGGTCTATCACTGCTCCTTCTAGGCCCACCATGGTCTTCAACCACTGGGAACATCAACTTGCCCACGGAGCTTTATAAAACCTTTCTCACCCTTATTGAAACCATATTCCCTGATATTTTCTATTTTATTCCATCCTATCCAGTTCCAATAAATTCCATGATATTTTAATCTATTATATTCTATGCTATTCTACTTTAAAACTCTGCGATACAATCCACTAAATTAACTTACCACTATGACGTGCCTTTTTAAGAAGTCTACAAGAAACTGGCATTGGTGTTTTCAAAGTAGAACCACCTGGGATAAACAGCAAGAACTCTGGTCAAATTGTCCCGTGGCCTCTGTGGAGATTGGCAGCCTCATTTTAACTGGGCTGCATTTCTGTTCTCCGGTGCCTTGTTTTGTCGATATGCCCATTCTTCCCCAGAGACGTGAGCTACGGTGATTGTAAATGCTCAGCATAAATCTCATAAATAAATACAGAGGAAATCTTTTCCAGAGTTTCCTGGCGAAGTTTGGTGTTAATCAGGGATGCAGAGCAGAAGCACATGGTCATAGACACCTGTTCGGTGAGGAGAGGCCCCTTCGCAGTCAAGAGCGGCTCAGAAGTTTTAACCTAAATTATGCACCACTTAAAAGTCCTGAAATGAATTAAACACCACACAAATCAATTGCCAAGTGAAAACCACACGTCCATCTGTTCAGTTCTGTGACTCACGAAAACCTCCACTCAACTCTATGCCGTTGAGAGGCGAGAATGTCCGGATGACTCGATCAATTAGTAAAAGTGATAGTGCATATGCGCGAGTCTAGACACATTTATTTACTATTTTCCTGGGGATAGCTACGGAAATCGACTGTCTACAATCCGTTGTTGCGGCAACGACTGTAAACACCAGTTTGACTACTGGCTAGAGAACAGGTTGAAATCATCTGTTTAACTAGCAATATGTGCTAACAAATCAAGGGGAAGAGTATCCTATTCGCTGATTTCCAGGGACTGGCAGCATATTTATAGCTCAATAAATGTCTGCCGAGGGAATGATTGAAGGCATGATTCAAGTTTTTTCAGTTTTTTTGCTAGATGTCAAAAGAGATGAATCCAAAATTCTTACAATTGTAAGAACCAACAGCAATTGTGAGAAAAGCTCCCCCCTACGCTCATCTTTCTGGATCATTTCCATCAGGATCCGCAGGTCTTTTCATCTCTAATAGCTTTCCTTCTGTCAACTTCGCAGGTCTCAGGCCTGCCCACAGCATCCTGCTCTTCCTAGAATCTTGTCTACCAACCTGAACATTTTTTTTTTCATGATTTTCCATTTTACTGTTCATTGTCCACAGGCTGAGCACTCTCTCCACATCAATTGTTCTCATCCCTATAGAGACTGATAATTGTCCTCTAATATTCTTTCTCTTGATGTTCCAACTCCTGGATTTTATCTTGATGAATGACTGTCCATAACAGATCCTCTAAATCGATGCTAAATGGCAAGGAAAGTGCCATGTGACAGCTTCTAGGTGTGTTCCTTACAATGTGTCTTGTTGTATGCCCCCTTATCCTGGTAATTGGAACATAGATGTGATGACTGGTACTCCAGTCACTTCTTGCACCACGAAGATGGCGGGTTACACCTAGGGATGACAGAGAATGGCTATCTCGGGTCTTCATAGAACTGAGTGTTCCTCCTCCGTCTGGGCCCCCCCACCTCCAGGTTTCTATGTGAGACAACACTTCCAGCATACCTGGATTTTCGGGCTTCAAGAGGGAGGTTGCATGCTGGTTTAAAGTGCCATCCAACTGTGCAAACTGGGGTCCTCCGGGCCTCGGGCAAAACCTGGAGAAGGAGTGGGCCAAGGGCATCTCTAGCTACCACGAAACAAAAGATAGCTGTCAGCTGTGTTCAAATAAATGGTCCATGCCAGGTTTTGATGCAAATCCACACCACAACGAGATATCACGTCACACCTGCAGGAATGGCGAAGATCAAAAACAACAAGTGTTGGCGAGGACGCGGGAGGAAAAGGAACCTTCGTGCACTATGGGGGGAAATGTAAATTGATGCAGCCACCATGGAAAACAGAATGGAGGTTCCTCAAAAAATTAAAAATAGAGCTACCCTATGATCCAGTAACTCCACTACTGGCTATTTACCCAAAGAAATGAAAACACTAATTTGAAAAGATACGTGCACCTCTATGTTTATTGCAGCATTATTTACAGTAGCCAAGATATGGAAGCAGCCCAACTGTCCATCAGTAGATGAACCAATAAAGAAGATGTGGTTTATATAAACAGTGGAATATTACAGAGAATAGACTCAGCAATACTATGATAGTGTGGCGTGGTGGCAGATGGTCCTTGCAGAGGAAGCTCAGGAAAGATGCCACCCTCTCACAGTATCGCTGAGTCTACATGTGATGAGCACAGAGTAACGGAGAAGTTGCATCACCATGTTGTCCACCTGAAACTAACATCACATTGGGTGTCAACTATGCTCAAATAAAAAAAAAAAATTAATGGTCCACGCCCTGTACATATTAAATAAGTAAGTTTTACACAATGTTGGGATTGGAACTTGAATTTATTATTTACTGTTTTGTGTTCCTTTTCTTCCATGTTATTTAAAATTCATCAGCACTCATTCAGTCTGTTTCCACAAGCATGTTTATTATGTGCATCCCCTTGTCAATACATCCTCAGTTCTCTCTTCAGTGTCTACAGCTTTCAAGTCAGTGCCTGGCCTTTTTATAGCTGTGAACTCCTTTCAAAGTCAATACTAAAAAAGAAATCAGCATCAGTTAATCAAATTGTCTTCTTTATTGAACTGGCATTTGATGTATGAAATCTTTCCAGATGAATGGTAACGTTTTGTTTTATTAGAGATTAGCTCCCGCTACTGTTTCCAGAGAACTTTCTGGCTTCTTTCCTCGGGAACTTGCTTTTAAAATCAGCCCCAGAGACTCCAAACTCAGAGGCGCTTAGCAAAGGGCATGTGAAACAGCGTCTGTGCACTCGCCACCAGAGTAAGTGCTCCTTTTGATGTTGTCTTGTTGCTGGATGAGCACATCAAAGGCCCCCAATGCCTGGCAGCTGAGGGCCAGCAGAGTGACTGGACACTAGGAGCCACCGTGGGGAGCAGAAAGATGACTCCTGGTTTGAAACATGGGCAGTAACATCTCCTTAGGTCAGTAATAGCCACATCTCTGGCTGAACTTCTTGGGGTTCCTTCTGTCTTCACATTCTTGAAACTTGACAAACCACCTAACTGCCACTGGGCTCGCAAGAATTCTTCCTTCCTTCCTTCCTTCCTTCCTTCCTTCCTTCCTTCCTTCCTTCCTTCCTTCCTTCCTTCTTTCCTTCCTTTCTCTCTCTTTCTTTCTTTTTGGTGTCAGCAAAATAACCCAAGAGAGTAAGTATGCTCTAATATTTTTAATGGCTTCATATTTAAGAAATAGAATTGTTTTGCTTTTTTCTTAAAAAGTTGGAGAACAGGGGCTCCTGGGTGGCTCAGTTCGTTAAGCATCTGCCTTCGGCTCAGGTCATGATCCCAGGGTCCTGGGGTCAAGTCCCGCATCGGGGGTCCCTGCTCAGCGGGAAGCCTGCTTCTCCCTCTCCCACTCCCCCTGCTTGTGTTCCCTCTCTAGCTGTGTCTGTCAAATAAATAAACAAAATTAAAAAAAAAAAAAAAGGTTGGAGGACAGCAATGAGGCACTAAATTTTGCATAGAGATCGGCACGAGTGGAGATCTGGTGAAACATTACCTCATGCGCATTGACACCTGCTGTCCCATGACCAGCATTAAGGTTCCCACAAAATGCTTTCTACGCTCGAGATTCTTCCGGCATTCGCTCCACAGAAGGCTGGAGCCAGAGCGATGGAAAGCCACCTTACAGAACCCCTCACTGTGCAGGGGAGGAAGCCAGGCTCCTGGCTGGAGGGGCACGTGTGGTCAGGCAGCACCCACTCCAGTCGTGAGAGGCAGCCCGGGGCGCTGGGATCTGGATGCACCCCTCCTCCTGTTTAGGTGGCCAGGTCTGCCCAGAACCCATCTGGCTCGGGGCCCATGCAGTGTCTTCCAGAATCTGTCACTATGATACAGGGACCACAGACCTTCAAACAACCAGGACCACAAATTCAGATGTAGTAAAGGGGGGCTTGTCCCCTCTGGGATCCCCAGGGAGTCAGGTCCCCGGACGCCTGAGAGCCTCGGGCTCCAGAGCAGGCAAAGGATCCTCACAGCTGTCATAGTTAACCCAGGCAGGTTAGGCTCATAGATCAGCCCTTCTGTTTTATATTAGTTCAGTTTGGGTTAGTCTGTTCTATTCTATTCTATTCATTTTTACTTTATCTTATTGTATTTTACTTTTCTTTTTACTTTGCTTATTTCATTTACTTTGTTTCATTTTACTTAACTCTAAACAACAGTGGAGACCCCTCCCACCACATGCCCACACAGTGTCCGATTTCTGCCGCACATCTCCCTGGAAGGCCTGGGCAGGGCTCAGACTCCAACCAGAGAAGATAACTGCAATCCAGGAGGACTCACACTTCATAGGAGAGGACGTCCTTCAGGTCAAGTGATAACTGAGTCAATCAGGCCAAAACCCAAAAAGCAAACCTGCCTCTTCGAGGAAAAGAAACAAATTATGAAGATGTGTGTTTTCCCCACTGAGCTGCGGTGGGTTACAGACCTGGCTCCTTGAGTGATGACACATGGTGCTGTGGGGTGCTGACACCTGCAGCCTTCTGGGGGTCCAAGCACAACCCTGGTTGCAGACAGAGCCAGAAGAGTGCACCTGAGCCATTGTCCAGCTGTTGGAAGGGGCAGCAGGGCCATGTGAGTAGGAGGCAAGGGGGGACGGGCAGAAATTTCAGGACACAAGACCTGGGACCTAGGACCCAGGATGCAGGACCAGGACCCAGCATCCAGGACCCAAGACCTGATGCAGGAGGTGGGACCCCAGGACCCAGGACCCAAGATGAGGGACCAGGACCCAGAATCCAGATCCCTGGACCCAGGATGCAGGACCTGGGACCCCAGAGCCCAGGACCAAGGATCCAGGTCCAAGGATGTAGGACCAGGACCCCAGAGCTCAGGACCCAGGACCAAGGATGCAGGACCTGGGACCCCAGAGCCCAGGACTCAAGACTCAGGATTCAGGACTAGGACCCAGCATCCAAAACCCAAGACCCAGGACCCAGGACCCAGGACCCAGGTGCTCTCGGCCCTGCACTTTCTGGGCACAGCATGACCCCTTGCGCCTCTCCTGAGACTGGGTTCACCGGGAGCACAGTTTAGCTCGGCTCTTCTGTGAGCATCGTTGTGTCTTACTCAGTCCTACACCCCCAAATCTGGGCATTTTGCCCTGTAAATAGGAGATGTTGGTTTAATAAACATTTATCTCATTCAACAAAGAGGTATTGAGTACCCTCTGTGTGCCTCGTCCTAGGAATAAACTAAGAAACAATAGAAAATGTCCAGGCTCTTATAAAATTTCCATTCTAATCAAATTTCTGCTCATTACTAAGTAAGTAAATAACTAAGCTACCCATCTCAGCTATGTGAAGAAAAACCCAAGAATGTATTAGATGGAGATGTTGGGGGGACAGGCTGGGCAGGCGCCAGCTACTTTAAAGAGTCTTAGGGGATGCATGTTGGAGACATGCCAGGTGATCTCAGATCTGAGCAGCAAGAAGGAACCAGACAAGTAAGAGACAAAAAACGTGCTCTCACACAGAGGGGACAGCCAAATTCCTGAGGCAAGAACAAGCTGAGGGTGTTGGTCTCACTCGAACTTGAGAGCACCAATGGGGGTCTTTGTCCACTCAGGCTGCTGTAGCAGAACTCCACAGACTGGGTGCTTATAGCAACAGATGCTTAGTCTTACTGTCTGGAGGCTGGATGTCCAGGATCAAGGTGCCACCAGATCTGGGTCTGATGAGACCCCACTTCCTGGTCCATTGATGGTACCTTCTTGCTGTGTCTTCACATGGTAGGAGAGTGAGGGAGCTCTCTGGGGTCACTTTTATAGACAGTAATCTCGTCATGGGGGTCCACCCTCATGACTTCATATCCCAAAGGCCCCACCTCCTAACACCATCACACTGGGGGTTAGGATCCAATGCATGAATTTTGGGGGCATACCAACAATTGTCCTGTAGCAGGGAGCGGAGAGAGGCAACAAGCTTATACACAGAAGGAGCAGCACCTTCTGGGTTTTGGGGTCCCAGTCGGGAATGGGGGTGTTACTCCAAGGAAGTGGGAAGCTATAGACAGGATGGTTATGAACTTGGGAGACGTGTGATCCCATGGAGGCAGCATGTCGGAGGAGAGGATGGTGAGCTGAATGAATATCGCTGAACCAATTCTACAAGGAAATGCTTGATTCCTTCCCATACATCTTGACGGATGCATGGCAAACACAGTGAACACCTACGTCTTGAAATTTTCAAGGCCCCCTCTCCCCGTGCTAGAGGCTGAGCGGGGCTGCCAGCCGCTGTGGGGCAACAAGCTGCCACTTCCAACGGAGCACCGAGCTACTCGAGGTGGTGGCAAAGGAAACACATAAAATGCCCAAGTGTGTCGACCGGGATTTCAGTAATCAAATATCATTTGTGTATTTTCCGCATTATGGTGGGAGCACTCTGGAGCCAGCCTGTTTCCCGTCCTGTTCCTGTTAAATTGTATTCTTGGAGTGAATTCTCATCAGTCCCACTTGAACCCTGATCCAGGTTGTGCCTGCATTTCTATTCTAAACCGTGTTTACCGAAGGTTTACAACTTGGCAGCAAAAACTAGTTGGCACCGAAACTGGAAACTTGGCGTGAACAGTTTGGCATAAACATTGCCCGGAAGCAGTTTTTCTATCTAAATCTGAGAAAAACAGGCTAGGTCATTTTCCAGTTATTTGTGTTATTCATGCATAAATAAAATGAAGCCTGACAGCCTCAAACAGTTGTTTGCTTTTGCACTCTTCAAAAATAGATTTGATCCAAGAAAAGTAGCATTTGGTAAACAAATACTCCATGACGGACTGTAAAAAAAAAAAAAGAAAGAAAAAAAAGTGGGCTGGACTACATTAAATAGAAAGGGAAAATGGAAGTGTTTCAAAAGTCACTTTGTGTCCGAAAGTAGGAGCTCCGCGAGGTGATCAGACCAATTCTAGAGGCACATTGAGAGAGGCCCATTTGAAAGTGTAAACAAGCCAAAGATAGACTGCCCATTAAAATAAAGTTCTATTAAAATCTGAGCTCATCCCAAAATACAAGGTAACTAAATCTATAATGTGCAAGCAAGGAAAAAAAAAAGGGGGGGAGTTTTTTTAAGTGAGTTTTCTAAGAGCAGTGGGTAGAAGGAAGAAAAGATAAGAATGGTACATGAAAATGTGCTGATTTAAAACAAAACAAAACAAAACAAAAACTAATGGCGACATTTGAGGTCCTCTGCCCATCTATGTGCTGCACTGAACACCTAGAAATGCAGTCTGTGGGCCTCGAATTCCTGTAGCCGGCACCAGCTCTCCAAAAAGAGAACGTGAGGGTCTAGACCTCACTCCAAAGAAAGCCTTTCTGGCAAATTTAAAAGTCAGCCTTGACGTCAAGCGACTCTTGACAACACTCGCTTTGAGCTCCGTGGCGCGTGGGCAGAACGGACTTTCACTCCGGCCACCCCATCAGCGGATGACTGCAAAGCCCATGTAGGGCAAAGTAACACCAGGCCAACTCAAACAGAAAGTAAAAATAAGTCAGAGAGGAAAGAAGGCAGGACGGGGAAGACAGGCCCCGCCTGGAACAAGTTCTCTCTCTGGAAGGAATTGTTTTCCCAGGTTTGCTTTGAGTGGATGTGCCTTTCCAGTAGTTTGTTTTTGTTTTTTTTTTTTAAGCTGCAGTCACTGTTCAAATCAGATGCAGGAAATCATCCATCCATCCCATGGTTGTTCTTGGTTTAAAAAAGAAAAAAAAAATCTTGTGTTTAGGCAGACGGTAAGCAGCACAATAGAATTCTATCATCTGATGGTGGAAGGGTTTGCCACCTGCAGTCTTACCTGAAGGACCCCTATGGTCCTTGGTAAATGAAGGCTGGAAACACTCCCAGGACACATCTCGGAGCCATTTTGCTCCCCAGAACCATCACATGACCCGGAGAATCTCTGAGCACCAGGCCACTTTCCCAGGGCAGACCCTGCTAGCGTTCCCTGTCGCTGAGGAGAAAGCCTCTGTTTACCCTAATCCTTAGGTCATTGCCATAGCAATGACCTGGCATGGAGAATTCTGACTTGTCCCCAAATTTGTGAAATTTCTGAAATTTGTGAAACATGTTTTTACAACATGAAGAGCTCACCTTCCTCAGTGAGTAGGATAAATAACTGTATAGATCATGCAGTTGAGAAAACTCACAGTATGAAGAAGGGAGCGTCTCCTGCCTTCCACGGGCTGCAGACCAAACCAACACCCAGCTGACAGGCCTCGCCAAAACTAGCCGCTGAGATCCAAAGTATGTTCTCAGATTTTGCATTGCTTCTAAACATGTTCTTTAGTGGCGCACTGTTAGCCTGAACTGACTCGTTCTCGAAGTCGGTTCCTTGAGGCCCGAGATACATTTTATTTGTGTTCTCAATTTCCAGCACAGCTCCTGATGGTTGGCAGAGCCTCACTGAACATCTGTTGAGTGGACCCACAGTCACCGTGGGATTGATGCTACGGTGCTGGTGAACGTTTATACCTACAACCAGAGAGAGAGAGAGACCTTTTTTCTTGTTTTAAAACTGAGGGAAAGAAAGGTTTAGAAGCTGAAAGAGATGTGTACCGCTCAGTGTAGAGGCAGGAGTTGTTTTGAAATGTGCGTAGATGGGAGGCCCAGGTCCGACATAGAGGGGCTGATGGGGTTCGGGATCGGGGAGAGCAGACAATTCCTGGAACAGTGCGCTCCTCAGTACATAGTCTAAAGCTTTGGGACCCAACAAGGGCAGGCTTAGCTAGCTGTAGACTGTGGATGTAGAGGAGTCACGGTTAGGGCTGGGAACCCCAGGGAAGGTGGGTGTAGGATGGGAGTGTGCCTTGTAAAAAATTCTGCATTTCTGTGTACAGTTGTTAACGGGGGAAAGCACTATATTTTTAATCCAACCTAGAGAAAGACAAGAAGTCAAGTCCACAGAGTCTCCTGGCTGAATGGCGTGTGCGTCCTCTTGATTTATCAGGCTGAGATCGGGGCTGCAGGGACACCTGTGAGGACAGTGTGTGGCCTCACCTTGTCACTTCCCTTGGCCACTTTGCTGTTGCATCAGTGGGTATTCTATGTACGGAAATCAGAGTGTAGGACACACTCACTTTGACCGAGAATTAACCCAACCCAGTATCCATGTCCCGAAGGGACTTCACTTAATGCTCTTTCTGCACTCTGTACTACATCTTGGGAAGTGAAAGAGAAGCCAAGTGTCAGTGTTATTTCTTGGAACCGAAACTGACAATGAAGACAAGCGGCAAAGGAGAAGGAGCTTGAGTTTTGGATTCAGAAAGCACGGGGCGGGCTCCTCTCCTGTCTCTGCACTTGCAGGACCTGTGACTTTGGGCACGTTTCTCAGCCCATCTGAGCCGAGATCATCTTGGCCATAGATTGAGGCTGTTCACACTTACTTCCAGAGAATTCACCAGAGGGGCTCATAGGAGGTGCCCCACGAGGTGCATGGCACCTAGAGGAAGTTAGACTCGGCACATAGCTGCTCTCTCGGCATATCCAGGGCTGGTCTGCCTCCACGTTCTCCCTGATTCTGACCCGCTCGGTCCTCTCTTCCTCCAGGCCACAGCCACGTCTTGCCCCAGCTACTCTCATATGCTCTCGCCCTCTCCTCCCTGCCCACAGCCCCACAACACCCTTAAAGGAACGCACAAGCCCAGAGCAGAACTGGCCCCGCTGCTTCCCACCTGGCATCACATTCCCTCCCTCGGCTCATCCTGGCTTCCTTCCTCCTACTTCTGGAACGTCAGGCTCCCTCCTGCTCTAGGGCCATGGCCCCCAGCTTCTCCTGCCAGGTGTGCCAGCCCAGAGACCTGCACCACCTGGATCTCCCTGACATCTAGTTGCCATGTAGGAGATCCCTTCTTTCAGTAAATACTGAGTTTTCAAACTAAAGGAGGCTCCCACCTTCCCAAACCCTCCGTTAACTTTCTCTGTCACATGTATCCTCACGTGCTCATTTCTGTCTTCCTGCGCTCTGGCCGGCCCGGGGGGCTTATGGACTACAGCCATTCATCCCTCAGAGCTCTGGAGGCTGGAGGCTGAGATCGAGGTGCTGGCAGACTCGCTGTCTGCTCAGAGCCGTCTTCCTGGTTCACCTGTCTTCTCGTGGAGGAAGGGGCAAGGGGGCTCTCTGTCCTTTTAGAAGGACACTAATCCCATCATGAAGGCTCCACCCTACAACCTAATGACCTCCAGCTCCTCACACCATCACTGGGGGTTAGTTTTCAACACATGATTGGGGGGGCAGGGACACAAACGATCTGCAGCACAGAGTGTGACTATGGGAGTCCCCCCAGAATATCAGCCCCGAGGAGCGCAAGACCACTGCACACCACCAGACAGCGCTAGGCGAGCCTGGCAGCAAACAGGTGAGCACATGCGCCCACGTGACAGCCTGCTGAGCCCTAACCCCTCACTCCCTGGTCGGTCTGGGTCCATCCAAGTCACTGGACATATTTGAGAATTGAACTGATCACAAAACAATGATGCTTTTATGCTCTGAAACTATAATAATGTGCTGGCTTAGACGGAAGGGAGAGGGCTGGGGGGCTCTCGGCAGTGGCTCTGGGGTGCGGGTGGGCAGCCCAGCTCACTCACGGGGCGCGCAGAAACCAGTGGCAGGGATTCGCAGACGGTTTCGGCCGGGTTCTGGCTCCATCGTATTGTAACAGCTTTATAAATTACTTTATCCTTTTTCCATAAGAGCATTCGTGACGTGAAGAGGTCAGTTCCATTTTCAGTTATGCTTTATTGCATTTTAAGGGAAAATTATATATTACAGTCGAAGTTGCCAAGTTGGGTGTTTTCAAAGGTCACAGAATGTAAGACGCACAAATGTGAAGGAGACACGGTTGGGCAGATGCTTTACTAGCTGTCTCAAGAATAACTTCTGGTCTCATCTGCACTTTTGATTTAATCTTCAGACGAAACGTGTCGGCCTCATGTTCTCTTCCCGCACACGAGGCCGGGGGTGCAGAGGTGGGTGGTGGGTGCTGTCACCTCAGCAATGAGGCGCTCCAGAGCCTCCCCATGAGCCAGCACAGGGATAGCAGGAAGCGGGGGGGGGGGGGGGGGGGGGCTTAGGTGGGCGGCAGGCATGACCCAAAGGTGGGAACCCCTTCCCCGCCTCCCAAAATGTCGCAGATGGAAGGGGTGTGCTCTGGGCTGTTATCAATTTCCAAAGCACCCAGTCAGTCCAGTGTAGCATGCCTTGGGTCTTGTTTCTTGGAAAATGGTCAAATCTAACTTTTCCGGGGTCTCTACCATTGTGGCGGTCACTGCTCCCCTTGCAGGCACTCCATATTTATACCCATGAGCCCTCCCAGTCGACCAGGAGGGCCTTACATCTCCCAGAAAGATCAGAGATGCCTAGCTCATGGCATGAAGGAACCCACTCAGAGCACTGGTCAGCAGTGGCAGGACTCAGACCTGGGCCCGTCATTACCGGTGACAGGATGGTGGGGAGGCCGATAATGAACACTTACTGGGCACCTGCTGGAAAGCAAGGTGGAAACACAGCAGCCCTGGGAGGTAACACTATTATCATCCCTGTTGTCCAGGTGAGGAAAGCAAGGCTCCCAAGGCCAGAATCTCGGTGCTGGCAAGTGGTGTCTGCCCAAAGTCCACTCCCCATGCAGGGCCCGGCAACAGACGTCCCCAGAACAGCAGGGCTGCCCCCACGATCCTGGCCACAGCTCGAACCCTCGGGGGCTTGGACACACCGGAGTTCCTGGGGGAGCCCTGGGGGGGGGGGCCCTCTCTGTCTGGCATCAGACTTTCCCTGCACTCTGTTCTGATGCACAAGGAGCGGCTGGGTGGCCACCTGTCACAGCTAAAAGTGAGGATGCTTGAGGCAGGCAGCCAGCTCATCATCCCTCTTCCTGACAGCAAAATGGAACGGAGGCATGAATAAGGTTGATGGTGTGACTACATTTTCTACAGAAATGTGCTCTGCGAGTCATGGAAGGGCGTCTACAAGTGAATGCAGTCACCCAGCAGATGCACCCCTCGTGACGCCCAGCCAGCCTTGGATTCACTGTGTGGTCGGCTCCCCTCGAGGTCTGCCACCTTTCCCTGGCTCCAATAGCTGTAGATTCACAGAAGTCTTTCCCGAGCTTCCTCTGCAAGGACCATCTGCCTACAGTCCCCAAGGATCTCCCTCTATGGTAGCAACCATGTCCCTCTTACTGTCGCTGAACTCTTCCTTCTTGGATACAGGTCATGGTTCATGCACCTTTTCCTCCTGGAGTGTGGATCCCCTGGGAGCAAAGACCCACTCAGCCCATCCCTTACCGTGCCTCCCAAAGTCTGCTGAGGAAGACAGGATGGAGCGTGGGAAAAGCTCATCCTCTCTGGGATGAAGTGAATACATTTTTCCTGCCCCAAAAAAGGAATTCAGAGTTCATGTAACCCCTCCTAGAGAGCTCAAGCACATCCAAGCCTCGCTGTCGAGTCTAGCAGGGCTCAAGCGTTACCAGTATTCTGAAATCTAAGAAGAGGCAAAAAGGGAATATAGGTTTTTAAAAATATGCCTTCTCTGCTCGCTCTGACCCCCTCTCCCCCTCTTCCTTCCCTCTGGTCCAGCTACTTCGTATCCTACCACAATCTCTCTGGTGAAGGCACTGGGAGGAAGCAGGCATTTCTATATTTATTTAAAAATCTACAGGCTACAGAAAGCCCTTTATTTTGACAGCTAGCTAGGCCTTTGTTATATTGATAATATATGGCTGCTATTTTTCTGCCAGTGTCCTTTTCTGTGGTCAGAGTGACATCTTTTTTTTTTTTTTTTTAAAGATTTTATTTATTTATCTGAGACAGAGAGAATGAGAGAGACAGAGAGCACATGAGAGGGGGGAGGATCAGAGGGAGAAGCAGGCTCCCTGCAGAACAGGGAGCCCGATGCGGGACTCGATCCAGGGACTCCAGGATCATGACCTGAGCCGAAGGCAGATGCTTAACCATCTGAGCCACTCAGGCGCCCCAGAGTGACATCTTTGCATCACCCAGAGTAGAGCGACCAGAAGTCAGTCGACAGATAAATCACATTCGCAGCCCCACCATGAATTAGCTCTTCAGTGTGTGGATGTCTGTAATGATGCATATGGAATCCAGGTGCCACCGAGATTTTAGTTTATCAGGGAAATAATTTAAGTATTAAAAGATATAGTGTTCGCTTCGGCAGCACATATACTAAAATTGGAACGATACAGAGAAGATTAGCATGGCCCCTGCGCAAGGATGACACGCAAATTCGTGAAGCGTTCCATATTTTGCTCTTCTCTGACATCCGCGGGTGGGGAAACTGAGGCTCCACACATGGACGCTTTTACTCCGCGGAGGACCGGTCCCGGCGATCCCGGCACAAGGGCAGGATGACGCAGCGCCGTGCCCTAGCTGCAGCCAAAAGGGGGGGCGGTTCCCGGCACCCTGCGAGGCTGGCCCTTCCCTCTGGGGACCTGGGATTCTGTCTCTCGCGCTGGCCACTCAGGTGCCCCCTGTCCACTGTGCCACCACGTAGACGTGCATTCTTTAATAAATAAATAAATAAATAAATAAATAAATAAATAAATAAATAATATAATATAAATATGTATTTAGCAATGCTTTTCTTTGTTGTTGTTTACTTTGGTGATTTCTCTTAGACTTTTCATAGAACTGCTTTAGTCTCTGAGCAGAATAAGAGACTCATTAAAAAAGCACAAAGGAGTCAGGGCTCAAGTAAGACAAAATTCTGTTAAATTGCAAGTAAGTGGCTAAAAGGAACCCAAAGCCAAAATGCACCTGATGGGTTACGGTGGCCATAGTTAAGGGTCCCTCAGCAGGGCATGGGATGGCGGGGACCCAGCAAGCTCTCTGTGGATGGGCAGTCACAGTCAAGCGTTGCTGGATTTAAATATTGCATTGAGTGTGTGTGTGTGCATATGTGAGCAAGTGTGTGCATTATCTTTCTGGGAAGATACTAAAGAAGGAGTATAGAGTAAACAGCTGTTACTTTTTTGGGGTGGAGAAAATTAAATAAAGAGAGGAGTTTATTTTATAGCTGTCTGTTCTGCTTTAATGTTCCATGTGCAGGTCATTCACTTCTCATTGTTAAAAATGTCTTGGTGGCAGAGTCGATGCCCGCTTTTCTCCTTACATATCTCTATATTAAAAATGAAAGCAATTTATTTTAAAATAACTACCTAATGGCATTTTTTGGACTTCGATCACTAGATAAATATATCAAGGCAGAGAATTTACTTTGATCTCACACATTCTCTACGTTTCTAAAAGTTTACACCAGCATTTTAACACCTTGCTTACACTTTCTAGATTGGCATCACTATTATTTCCACTAACTGGAAAACATTTTGTTCTGTGATGAGCAGACTTCCTTCATGACAGCCTGAGTTGGAAGCAGAGGCCTTGAGTCCTCTCCAGGGGACCATGACACACGCTCGGAGTTTTCAGTGTAATTAGTCCGAACCCACTGCTTATGAGAATCACAGGGAGGGCAAATCACTTTAATAGGTTTCCAGCACCTTTATTACCCAGTAATTTTATAGTTTGTGTGCTAAATGCTCCGAAGCTTATAATCATTTCTGCTCTCATTCGGCACACCTACCACTTTACAAATGTATGAAGGAAAACAGGAGGCCAAGTGAACCGCCAGGTCAGGGAGCCTGCTGCAACTGCTGGCCTGGAGACATAGCCGTGAGGCTTTTCCAGCTAAGTTTCCTTCTCACCCACAGTCCTGTTTAAAAGTGTGGTCTGGGGACACCTGGGTGGTTTAGTCAGTTAAGCGTCTGCCTTTGGCTCAGGGTGTGGCCTCAGGGTCCTGGGATCGAGTCCCCTGTCGGTGGGGCTCCCTGCTCAGCAGGGAGTCTGCTTGTCCTTCTTCCTCTGCCCCTTCTCCCCACCCGTGCGCTCTCTCTATCTCTCTCTCTCTTGCTCTGCTCTCTCTCTCAAATAAATAAATAATATCTTTAAAAAAATAAAAAGTGAGGTCCCGGAGACACTCACATAGGGAAAAAGATGTTGTTGACGTGTTTGGGGGTGTTTAATGAGGAATTCATCTTGTTGAGAAACACCTGCTCCCTGGATGCTGTATCAAGACTCCCAGCACTGAAGAATCTTGAGACTTTTCTTCTGTGTCCAATCCCCAAAACACGTCCTATGACACCACGTCCTTTCTCAAAATGAAGGTCCATACAAGGGAATAATTTAAGATGCAATGGAAGGACGTTGGAAGTTTGGCTGTTTTGGTAATATGTTATTTCTTAGAAAACACTGATATGATATTTGAAGCAATTATGGGAACATCCCTCAACTTCAGTTTGCTAACGGCTCGTCTGCTGTTGTGTGAGTCCTCAAGCGTGGAGCTCACCTAGATTGCACATTCTAGAAACTCTTCCTGTTTCTCTGTGTGAGCTCCATGCCACTCCACACCCAGATATTTATAACTCCTTTCGCTCCAGAGTTTTCTGTGACCCCTATTTATGTTGGGTATCTGGAAGGGGCTGGATAGATTTCTCTACCAGACTCTGAAGCTAAAGGCCCTTCACATGTGTAACACAAAGGCTCTGACAGAGATTGCACCAGTGAAAGGCTAATTCAGCAGAGGGAGTGAGCCACAGAGAGGAGGCTTTGCTCCATCTGATGTAACATCAAACAAAACACATCACATCTTTGTACATAGTCTTTAAATCATACCCAGAAGAAATACCATATATTCACAATAATATTCACAACAATATTCAACACTGTGGATGATAATTCTATCATAAATGGTGGCCTAGGAACCTACACACCATTTATAACTTTGGAATGTGGGACATGTTTTTTTTCCACAGGAACCTAAACATATTTCTAAATTAACCTTTAGTGCACAATTGATTTGTATACTGGGAACTGATCCTACGTCATTGCTTTCACTCTGAGCCTCAAGTCAGAAGGGACAGTGTTACCACCCAAAGGCAGGCCCCTGGATGGCTTGTTTGGCCGAGTCAGAGGAGCTGAGCCATCGCTTTTGCAGACAACCAACCAGTCTCACTGATGTTGGAGACAGGTGCACTCCTTAAATCCCGTCTGCTGTTACCGCTCTCCACGTCCACCCTCCATCCTTCGCCATGCCTGACTCGGGTTCTGTTAGTAGCTCGGTCCAAGCTCTAGAGAGAACTTAGTCATCTCTCTCTACTTGTCTACCTCACAAGGAAGAGGAACAATGACATTGGATTGTTAAGTAAAAGGATGTAACTAGAGACAGGATGATACAAGATTTTGAACCTTTGGCCCGAGGAGACCAAGACGCCTATATGGGACAAATGCTTTTCCTTTCTGTGCCTCATGGGAGGTTACTGATGTCAGGTTCCTACACCCACAGACCAAGAATAGAACATGGGTCTAGGGTAGGGTGCCAAGGAGTCTTTACATTTCACATGGGTCCCAAGACAGCACATCAAGAGAGCTTCAGTCCAAAGCTTCAACCAGAAACAAAAAGAACACATTTCTGGAGGATCCTCTTTCCATATACCCCTCAAGAACCTACCAAATGATCGAGAAATTGGGTATTCTGGGTCCTGGCCAATTCGATCAGCTTCTCTCTACTTTAGATAAGACCAAAAGATCCTAAGGTGGCAGCACTCACTGTAAAATCCTTAATAAACATAAACACAACAAGGTTGGGGCCAGGGGCTGTCCCTACCATATAGACTGTACAGAGTCTGCACTGTCCAGGCTGCAACATGTTTTAAAACATCAATTCTAAGACTTTCTCATAAATAAAGAGCAGAGCTAAGATGAACACCAAGTTCCATGATCTTCAAAGTGCCAGGCAAGTATGGTACAAGCAGTAACCATATGTTCTCCTTGGTCCTAAAGTCCTTCACCTTTAAAAGCAAGTCAGTGTGTGTGACATGGCTCTCCCCTGTTTGCTGCAATCCAAGGAGGGACAACTTCCCTTAGTCATAAGGATAAGCCTGTGATCCAGGCTGGCCATTCAAGTCACACTCATTCATCCCCAAATCAGCATTCAACCCTCACTGGACCAACATGAGCCCTAAGATGGGTAGGTATCAGTTAGGAAGCAGGAAGTATCTTTTTCTGAGATCCCAAAATCCCAAGGAGACCTTCCTTTCCACCCGATTGAGAAAACGTGTCTCAAACGAAGCTAGTATTATATGAAGCAGAATTGCATGAAACAAAGTTCCAGTAATATCATTGAGCTCCTGTGTCTGGCTGTACCCAAAGACCAGTCATTCCCAGAGCTTCGAGTCCCCTGGGCCCATATGTTTCCCTTTTGTTTCATCTACACTGAGCTGCATTCCTGTCACACACAACTTGAAAATTCCTTACGAGTGCCCTATGATTCAAACCGTATGTTGTAGAAATCACATGAAAACAAAAAACACAGGTTACTTTTATGAAGGGTCGATACCAATCTTACAAATTGTCTACTACCCATTTATCACTTCTTAAATTCATCACACAGAAAATGAATACCCTATTTTTGGAATACCTTTGAGTTTTTGTAGGGGTCTTCTAATTAAGTAATTATTCAGTTTAATTGAAGCACCAGAAGCACACTGATTTGTTAAGAAGTCAATGTGCATTATTATAGTATTAATGTTTTTAAAGATTTATTTATTTATTTTAGACAGGGGGGAGGGGCAGAGGGAGAGAGAGAATCCCAAGCAGACTCCCCGCTGAGCGTGGAGACAGACGCAGGGCTCGATCTCATGACCCTGAGATCATGGCCTGAGCTGAAACCAAAAGTCAGATGCTCAACTGAGTGTGTCACAGTGTCCCCATAGTGTTAATTTTTTAATGAGACTGGTAATCTTTTTTTTTTATTCTTATGTTAATCCCCATACATTACATCATTAGTTTTAGATGTAGTGTTCCATGATTCATTGTTTGTGCATAACACCCAGTGCTCCATGCAGAATGTGCCCTCCTCAATACCCACCACCAGGCTAACCCATCCTCCCACCCCCCTCCCCTCTAGAACCCTCAGTTTGTTTTTCAGAGTACATCGTCTCTCATGGTTTGTCTACCCCTCCGATTTCCCCCGCTTCATTCTTCCCCTCCCGCTACCACCTTCTTCTTTTTTTTTTTTTCCTTAACATATATTGCATTATTTGTTTCAGAGGTACAGATCTGAGATTTAACAGTCTTGCACAGTTCACAGCGCTTACCAGAGCACATACCCTCCCCAGTGTCTATCACCCAGTCACCCCATCCCTCCCACCCCACCCCCCACTCCAGCAACCCTCAGTTTGTTTCCTGCGATTAAGAATTCCTCATATCAGTGAGGTCATATGATACATGTCTTTCTCTGTTTGACTTATTTCGCTCAGCATAATACCCTCCAGTTCCATCCACGTCGTTGCAAATGGCAAGATCTCATTCCTTTTGATGGCTGCATAATATTCCATTGTATATATATACCACATCTTCTTTATCCATCATCTGTCGATGGACATCTTGGCTCTTTCCACAGTTTGGCTATTGCAGACATTGCTGCTATAAACATCGGGGTGCACGTACCCTTTCGGATCCCTACTTTTGTATCTTTGGGGTAAATACCCAGTCAGACTGATAATCTTAGCAGTTTGCTTTTTAACAGCAAAATAGCGGAGGAGATCCCTGCGTTTCTAGAGTGAAGCTACCATATTGACTGTTAACCGCAGGTGACATCTATGTACCTGTACTCACAACTCCTAGAATTTCAGGTGCCTGGTTCAAGTGGTTGTTCATCTGAACACAGGGATGGGTGAGTTTGCTCCACAGAGATCGGGACATTTTCTACCTAGCCCCGAAGTATCCCTGTCTAGCGCAATGCCAGAAGATGATATCAATTTGGAGCCTGCTAGGAAACATCCTTTGGGTGGGATCGGGTTGTAGACAAAAGCAGAAGGGCTCTCATAAGGCAGCAAATGACACGGGAATGTGTAGGCTCCAACACAGAGTATTATGTTAGTAGAGAAAAGGTAGATCTTCTCTCGATAAGAGGGAAAGACAGAAGGAAGGAATCTCCAGCAGTGTTGGTGAAAAATAGGATTTAAAGGATTAGAGGGAGATTTCCTCTGTGGCACTTGCTTGACTATCAAGGCACCGGCAGCCCCACAAATAAGTCACACACATTGCTACAGATGTGACACAGATACCAAGGGGCGGGGGGTGGGGGGGAGGTTGATTGCAGGAGGAGGGCATGCTCGTGTGCAAAATCTAGCTGAGCGAGCTGTTTCATACAGAGGGAAAAGGGGAAGGGAATGTATAATGATCTCATTATTTTTGTTGTATACATAGTCTCAGATAACATTTTTGAAAATGTTTTACCAATTTCGCTATTAAGATAAAGAAAAACACTGCTAAATGCAATCCTGTTTCAAGGGGAATAAGTTTCATTTTATAAACACAGTTCATTATACCAAAACCCACACTCGGAATTCTTTGAGATGAGAAGCCACGGATTGGTGCGAGCCATGGACTGGATAGTTGCCGCTAACAGGGAGCTGAATTTCTCTCTCCTGTTAGCCTCCGGTGACGCAGGCTTTCTTTTAACATCATATAAAACATCTACACTCTACAGACATAGGCCTTAAAAGCTGGAGAACCACGTGACTCGTGCACAGTGTTTCAAAAGAGAAACTTTAATTGCACTCGCGGTTAATAAATATTTTGCTATTCCTAACACGTTAAGAGTGGAAGGATTGAGTTATGGCTCGATCCACAGACATTTTTTTCCCCATTTCTTTATACCCATGCAGGTAACCACAGCTATTTAGAAAGGCCCTGCTTTGCATATATGCAGAGCAGCTAGAACAGCTACTGGAAATGCTATTTGCAACCCTAATAATAGCAGAGTTTCAGAAGCTTAGGTATATTCTTGGAGTGACCCAATTCACTCAATCACCCTCCAGACACAATGCAAGGCTATTGAAGGGTCCGGGACCCTGGCGGATTTGAAGGCTTTGTCCTTATTTCAGAATGTCTTTGTTCCAGTAACAATAGGTGACATCCCACACAAAGCCATGTCATTTGTACAACTGCCTGCAGAAACTTCCTGTTTAGAATGAAGCAGAGCGATTTCTGAAAAGCCTGGATCGGTTAGTGAGAAAAGGGGCCAAACAATGCCGGATTTCCAGGATTTTCTCCTGTTGAAGATGAAACCAAACGTGTGCAGGTCAAGGGGAATGATGGTATTCCAGGGGGCAGCCAACGGGCTTAGGACTGAGCTCACACATCCGTGAACTCTCCCCAGAACTACTCAGGAGAGAGGCCTCCTGACCTACACTCGAGGCCGAGGTGGCTTGTGTGGCTACAGGGCAACCCGTTTGCTCTCTGGAGGCCTGAAGGAGGGCCTCCAATCTGCAATTTCCCAAAGACTGCTGTTTATGAAAAGGTTTCCTTGAACTCTTGAAAACATCTTTGTGTAGTTAAAGCTACCGTGGGTATTCGAAACCTGCCAAGTAAAGAAGAGAAAGCAGCAGATCTTCTCAACAAAGTGTCACTAAAGAAGAATGCACGTTCCTGGAAGCTCCTAGCAGGGCTGGCAGAGACCTAACACCCCCGCACGCTGCTCCCGCCCATGACCTACAAGCTTGCGGCCAACAGAGGGGCGTTGCAGAAGGACTCTGGGCTCCGAGCCTGGGCTGTGGGGGGTCTCAAGTCCTGCCCTCTCATGGCCGTGTGGCGGGTGGATCCTGAGCGTGTTCACCCCACTGAGGCTCTGCTTCCTCACCGTGGGTAGCAACAGTGCCCTGCATTGTGGCTGTAGAAGGGGCCCTAGATGCAGAGCACATCGTGGTCCTGCCCACTGAAACTGGATACAAGAGACATTTCTCCCTCCTTGGAGCTGATTCTCGTTAGGCTCTTGGACCAGGATTACGTGACAGACCCATAGCATCTGATTATTTCCAGCACGGCTTTCCAGAAGAGCTTTCAGATGAATCTAACACCATCTGAATGGTGGCCTGTGTACTACAGTAGTATTTGCCTCTGAGGCGGGTCTTTGTTTTATACCAGAAGCAAATAAGCCTTATCGGTGGTTTGTTGATGCAACACAAAGTAGTGCAAAATGTATTTGGCAACTTTTCTCTTAAGGACCTAATACAGTTAGATGAGAGCCTAAGAACATACTGACGGTACAGAATACACTCACTAATTTGCCACAGATAATAACAGCTGACATTTATTGAGCAGATAGTATGGCAGAGATGCTGCTATTCACTCGATATGCAACATCATTCATCATTCCTCGGAGGGAGACGCCATTATGATCTCGACGTAACAAATGAGAAAACTGAATGAAATGAGCTAGTGGATGTCTGATCTTGGACAAGGGAGACCTTTAGATATCTGCTACCAGCAGGCACTCTGATGAAATATTTTGATTATGAAATAATACTATCTGATACTTACTCTTCTGATTTGATCGGGAAAGAGTGGGTTGCTGCGAGTGCCTACATTTAGGAGCCACACTTAGGCAGACGGGTCAATGCACATCTGGCCACACCAAGTGATTCATGACCAGCTTTTGTTTCCTTCTCTGCTCTACGTGTATCCTCACGCCCGGTTTCAGAATCCCATGTAATTCCTATGATAATCTTGGGCTGGTGACTTGACCTTGCTGTTCCTCAAGTAGCCCATCTGTGGGGTTAACCCCATTAATGAGGTTAATAACAAGAGCCCACCCCGGAGTGGGTGTCATGAGGACTGGATTAACCGAGTTGAGGCCAGACTCATAATAGATACTCAATAAATGTTAGTTAATACAGAGACTACTAATTGTCACTCTTCCATCTGCTCTGTACGGAACTCTTATCTAGGACACACAATCATAGAATTCAAGTGCATGAGTAAACTGGGAATTACAGTTTGGCACAAGCTCCCACCCTTCAGGAACTCACTGGCCGACCTCTCGGCCCACACCACTCTACGAGATTCTTCCTTATGTTCCACTCCGGCTTTATGTTCTTCCCTTTCCTCCCACTCAGCTCTCTGTGCAGGGAGGAGGAGTGAACAAGCTTCCCTCCTTGACTTCCAGCCGCCTGGCCCTCGCTCTCTGGGCCTCCTGGTCAATCCGTGTTTTTGTCGTTTTCTCTAGAAAAACTGGGGTATCTCTACTCTTTCAGTATTTACCACCTAACAAATGCCTTCTTATCTTGCATTTTGACTGTTTGCCTTTCATCCAGAGTACACTTGTGTTCATTCTATGGTAAAAATTATATTTTATCATGTGTCAATTTTTTTTTTCCTCCAGAACATGTGTCCTCTAACTACTACATGGCAGGCAGTATGTTAGGGCTGGCGATACAAAGGTAAATAATACAAAATCCTTAAGTTGGCAGTTGTGCCTGTCTGGTAGGGGACACGGACATTTTCACAGATGATGGAAATGAAGTCAGTCGTGTGAGGGCAGACAAATGTTCAGGAAGTTTGGAGCGGGAGGGCAGCGGTGACCCCACGAGACTCCCCCCTTACCCTGCTGGGGCTGCCGCTGGTGTGGAGGAGTAGGGAGACCTGTCCTTTCTCCCCACCCTCTTGAGAACTCCGTGCTGCAGGCTGGTAAGTTGGGCCTTGATTTGGGAGGAGGAGCAGGAGAGAATGAACTGATCTCATTTTCCTGCACAAAAAGGACTCAAATGACAGTCTGCCAGGGGATATGACTGGGGAGTAAGAATACCCTCCTTCCTGCAGCTGACAGCAGCTTGAGACAAGTCCCAGAGACAGTTTTGAGTCTGGGCTGTGAAGGTGAGGAACTAAGGAGGAAGCACAGAAAACTCCCTATTAAGAAGAACCCACTGGCAAGCCCTCCATCCCCATCGTCCACCATGTCATACCTACTACCTCTGTGAATGCAGCCATCAGACTACTGAAAATCCAGCTCCAGATCTCATCTCCAGCTAATTGGAAACCATGCAGAGTCAGTAGGGAAAACAGAGACAGTAACAGAGGTCCCTACCTATGTTTGTACTCTCCCTTAAGGAAAGAAGGATGTGCCTTCTTAGGAACTGGGACATGTTATGGCTTACTGTATCTTGTCTCCTAAAATTTCAGATAGTGTTCATAGTTGGCCAAGAGAGAGGAGGCACCAAAAACCCGTTACATCGTCTATAAAACCTGCCCCTCCTGTCTTCTGCCATCCCTTCCTATAACTCCCACCAGATAAACAGAGGAGAAGACAACGATGAGCTCTGATTTGGAGGTGTTGGGCCAAGTGGGGAACTCATGTTCCCTGAATGACAAAAGATTAGACCTTCAAAGTCAAAAGCTCATTTTGAACATTGGTATACAGGTGTAAGCCCATACCCCACAAAACTGTTTTAAGTCTTGATTTTGAAACTGAACCAGGAGAGAAACGGATTCAGGTAGTTGTATGGTGGTCACCCCCAAGGTCTTTAGAGCCATGTCAGTATGAACTTCAACTGCCTGAGGTTTGAAACAACTTGTTTTAGATCCCAAAAGACACACAGGCTCCTTATCGCTTGAGTGTGTCCTCCCTCCCTGAGCAGATGAAGTGCCTGCCCCACACGGTTCATGTGAGATTCCATCAGCAACTGGAGGGTGTGTGATATAAAGCGTGTCCACAAGGGAAGAGTCATCTTTTACCAGCAATCTGCGAGCACTACTGAAAAATGTTCCTCTGTGATCAAATTATTAATGCCTTCACATCAAACAAAAATTTCTTGTCTAAACCCTGGGTGGATATCAGATGCCATTTTTTCTCTGCTCAGCATTTTGATGTAACTACGTGATAATGTCCCAAATAATTCCGTGTCTACATATGCCAGGTGACAAGCTGCATATGTGGAATTATGGCATTTAGTAAGGGATATTAGAAGTATCTAAAGCACAATGAAAACTGTATATTGAAGCATATTTTTTCTTCTACAGTTTTATATGCAGTTGACAAAAAGCAGGCAGGAAAAATTATGCCAATAGTGAAAGTACCCCCCATGCATTCTCCCACAACATTTTCCCGTTATGGATGAAGTCAAAGATGAAAGAAGAAATTGCTGCAGAATTATCTAAAAGAGAGCATAATTATACAACTATTGTAGTTAATGTTCTGGAAATCATTTCTGTGAGTGTGAAAAATTAATATTAACACTTCTATATGAAGACTACAATTTTAAGTCAAGCTGGTCTTTCAAAGACAAACTAATTAGCATTTTTTTAAAGATTTTATTCATTTGCAAGAGAGAGAATGAGAGACAGAGAGCATGAGAGGGAGGAGGGTCAGAGGGAGAAGCAGACTCCCTGCCGAGCAGGGAACCCGATGCGGGACTCGATCCCGGGACTCCAGGATCATGACCTGAGCCGAAGGCAGTCGCTTAACCAACTGAGCCACCCAGGCGCCCCACTAATTACCATTTTAAACAAAAAGATAGAACATGCCAAATGGCATAGTATGTGGACTTGAGCAATGATCTAATTGACTCTACTCAACATAGCTCATTTAGACCTAAAAGAACGACTTCCTAAATAGCAGGTTATCAGTCTTAAAATTATCTAGATTATTGCCTCAGATCTCCAAATTTCTTTACTGTTAACATACAGCTAAAGAAATGTATTTAATGAAACAACAATAAAAAATGCAGATTTGGTTGATTAATTCTCTTCCTCAACAAGCTCAATTTAATGTAAGTATTTATTGAGTATCTATTTTATGCCAGCCACCAGAGAAGCCTCTCAGATAATGAGCCTTTCCCTTACTCAGCTCATTACACTTTGGACTGCCATTTCTGCTCTATACAGAGAAACATGTACTAAAATCCTTCAAGCCTCAGAGGAAGTGCCACCTGCTTTCTAAGGTCCTCCCTGGTATGGTTCATCTATGCTTTGTGTCTTAGAGCAATTTAGAAGAATGAGGTATATTCACATGTGCTAAAGAGGAAAACCATCCAAGACAGATTTCAAAGAAGTCACTAGAAGCATGTGAAGGTTCTTTTTTCACACGGCTGCCTAGATCCATCCTCTGCCTGTCTGCCCTTAGAGCCCTGAAAGGTGCCAGTTGGCTTGGTCTGGCTAAGGGAATGCATCATTGATGGCTGAGTGTCAGCAAGGAGGCATCATTGTCTCTCCCCTGCTTTGACATGATGCCCATGGCAACAACCGGGCTTCTCCTAAATTCACTGATTCCAGTGGCCTTTTCTCTACGGTTCTGCCTCTTGCTGGGCTCCTTCTCTATACTGAGCTCTTCTTTTTGTCCCCCTCTCACAGGGTGGAAATGGCTCGCTACCACCTCTGGCCTCAGGTCTCACCCTACCTCATTCACATTCAGCACCAGGCATTATTGGACCCTGTTTTAGTGTCTGAGGTTTTCAAAGTGGTTTAAATGGCATTTCATGACTTTTATCCTCTCTTAGAGGTCTTCCAAAAACCAAAGATAAAATACACTTATTTTTAAAAATAGAATAAGACGTTTAATCTTTTAATTACCATACAGGTCCATTGGATTCTCCCATAAGTTCATCATCACCATAAGGCACATTATGAGTCTAAGTGATCTTATTTTTCCTGCATCTTGAAATGTTTTGCTACTTATAATCCCAGAAATTATATCATCATCTCTCATCCTTACCCATCAATTATTCCCAGCAGTGCTAAAAAAAAGACCAAATAATGAGAACCAGAGGGTGATAGAAGGACCTGAAAGATGAAGCAATTGTGAAACATCCTCAGCTTTCTGTTTTCTTCTTGCCCTGCCCGAAGGACTGCACAACCTTCAGTGAAGATTTAGAGACTTGGGGGCGACAATGGGAGTTCAGAACTTTTCTTTTCTTTTTTTTTTTTTTTAAGATTTTATTTATTTATTTGACAGAGAGAGAGAGACAGCAAGAGAGGGAACACAAGCAGGGGAAGTGGGAGAGGGAGAAGCAGGCTTCCTGCGGAGCAGGGAGCCCGATGCGGGGCTCGATCCCAGGACCCTGGGACCATGACCTGAGCCGAAGGCAGACGCTTAACGACTGAGCCACCTAGGCGCCCCAGTTCAGAACTTTTCATGTCCTGTCCCTAATGGTACAGAAGAAAACTGGCAGAAGAAAACTTTTTACACTCATTCATCAAAAGGCAAATGAAAGAGATGGAGATCAGCACTCTACACTGTAATCATGATAGTAAAATTAATGCATAAGTAAAATCTTAGATTATAAACCTAGATAACTATCCTTAAACTCAATCATCATTGAGTCATAGTTACCAGGGGCTGGGGAAAGGGGCAGGGTGGAATTCTAGGGGATCATGGAAATGTTCTATAAGTTGATTGTAAATATAAGTATGCCCCCAAGAGACACCTGGGTAGCTCAGTCAGTTAAGCATCCAACTCTTGATTTTGGCTCAGCTTGTGATCTCAGAGTCATGAGATTGATCCCCAAAATCAAGCTCCATGCTCAGATCGGAGTCCTCTCTCCCTCTCCCTCTCCTCCTACCCCTCTAAAATAAATAAATAAATCTTTTTTTTTTAAAGTATGCCCCCAATAGACCTGGAATTATTAATGATCTATTGCTGCATAACAAATTACACCAAGATTTAGTGGCTTGGGACAGCGCACATTTATTATCTCACAGCTTCTTTGGGTCAGGGGTCCAGGTGCAGCTTAGCTGGACCCCCTAGAATGGAGTCTCATCAGCCTGCAGCCCAGTGGTGGCCAGGCTATGGTCACCAGGAAGCCCAGCCAGGGAAAGGACCGTGACCAAGTGGTTGTTGGTATAACTCGATTCCTCGAAGTCTGGCTGTGGGAGGCTGCCCTCAGATCCTTGCCAAGTGGGTCCCTCCATCATGGGGGCTTGCTTCATCAAAGCTTCAATGCAAGAAGGCAAGGGAGATACCAGCAAAACCAAAGCCACATCTTTTGTGACCTAATCATGAAAATGAGACCTCAACACCTTTGCTGTGTTCTATTGGTTGGAAGCCCGTCACTAAATGCAGCCCACCCAGCAGAGGAAAGAGTTACAGAGGTGTATGTGGACAATAATTCTTGTGGCTGTTTAGAAATCTGCCTCCCACAAAGACACTTCTTTCTTTCCCTGGCTTTATTGAGCTATTATTTACATGTAATATATGTAAGTTTAAGAAATACAATGTGAGTAGTTTCTTCATTAAGATCTCTTCATTTGAATCATCTAGCCTGAATTTTGCGTCCTTCCAGAACCCTGATTGACATAAGCAGTACTTAGTTTGGACACATTTGTGTTTAAAACACACACACACACACACACACACCAGCCCTCCTTTTGGGGAAATACTGAGAGACCCACGTCTTGCAGTGGATTGTGTGACCAGACCAACCAGCCAAGGATGCCTGGAACAGATGAGGTTCAGAGAACAGAGCATTGCTCTGGGTGTCCATGCCCTAAGGGAATCACTTAGGAGCTTTACAAGTACTTCCCTTATAATGTTGTTTTTGTTGCCAACCACTCAGTTCTTTCCAAGCAAAAATCACACAAACTGAATACATGTTCTGATGATCAAAGTTGTGAAGGAACAAAGAATCCACACTCTCCCTGGAAATGGATGGTGCTGGGTTTGCTTGTGGTCTTGCGCTGTCCTCTCAGCTACCACGGGAGGAGTATTTTCTTGCATGAAAATGCTGCCATTACCCAGTACCTTGTGGAAGTGCTCTTCTGGTCCCCACACTTCCACATGCTGCACATGGGGCCAGACCCTTCCATTCTGTCTCTCCTGGACTCAGTTTGAATGCTGTTGCAGGTCGTGACGCCTACATTCCTTAGAAACTTGTTTTCCATGATGACACAGATTCTAGGCAGGTAGAGAGAAAGGCAGCTAGACCTGGAAGAATAATTGACCTTTAGCTCCAGTCTTCATGAGTCACTGTGGAACTCCCAGTGGTGACATCCTGGTAGATCTCTGAATATTTAGGTAAATAAATATGGCAGAAATTCCTAAACTGAGACCACACTCCATACAATGACCCACAGGACTGTTTTCACCTGTGCCCCTCCCAGGATGACTTGCAGAGGTGCCTGGTTGATTCCCACCGTGCCTAAGATGATGTTTCACATAGGGTAGGAAACTAATATACATTCCTCAACCATACTTTAATCGGATGGTGCTGAACAGATCACTTCTAACTTCAGTTTTTGGTCGGAGTGCCAGTCCATTTGTCACATGGGTCTTACTTTCACCTAACACTCAACATGCTTTATTTACTTGTAACCAAATGCATGTCATCTTTGCTCAGATATCTCACAGGGAGTTAAAAGATCATGGGCCCGTAACTTGAACTTTTCATATCTGCAAAATAATGCCACTTCTCAGTCTTCTCATCTCGGCAAGTAGCACACCTGCGCCCACCTGTTCAGGGAAGAAAACCAGCCAGCTTTGAGGGTGGCCACTTCTCAGACTCCACACTCATTGGCGAGAACCATCAAGACAATCTTGTATGTGTCTGTGGAATGGGAATATTTCTCACTGCCTAGGGCCACCATTCGGGGACTAGCCTGTGCTCTCTGACTTAACTTCTGCAGGGGTGGCTCAGAGCTAGAATTGGGCCCTACAATCCCCACACCCCTTGACACCTATAGAGCCCCATAAAATACAAACAGAGAGGTCACCTCCTCAGAGAATCCCCCTGCCTCTCCTCTTAGGTATGCTCACCTCTCTCCCTCCATACCCCGTTATTTACTGATCGGGCTGTGTGCATTTTCAGTGACACGCAGTGCTTCCAATATTATATATGAAGGCAGGGACTTCATCCGACTTGCCTGCCACTACACCCCCAATAGCTGTCATGTAGCTACCACTTAACAAATATTTATTGAGTTAACAAATGATGTAACTCCTTCTAAACTGGGTTCATCTTTGTGACCCAACAGTCTCGGGCCCTGCCAGCACCCACACAAACCCTGCCACATAGATCATGGTGCTGTCCGCGAATGCCAGCAGCTTGACCTGTCTGGTGGCTCTGTGCACATTTGTACTTCCCTGAGAATGGTTTTCTCTTCTCTCTAGAAATCCATCTCCTCTGCCCTCCATCCAGACCCAACTCTAATTCCACTTCTGTGGGAAAATCCTTCACCAATCATACTGGGCCACAGAGATTCTGTCCTTCTCTGACATTTTCCCCTCTATTAAAATCCCCTATTTCTGCTCATGAGTCACATGATATTTTAATTCAGTGTTCTTTAAAAACTATTTTCTACTAAGCCTGAATCGTCAGTA
Organism: Mirounga angustirostris; assembly: GCF_029215605.1. Taxonomy (NCBI): domain Eukaryota; kingdom Metazoa; phylum Chordata; class Mammalia; order Carnivora; family Phocidae; genus Mirounga; species Mirounga angustirostris. The sequence goes on from NW_026991713.1 coordinate 135,889,786, forward strand.
AAAGCTGAATCAAAGGCTGGAGCCCATTCATCCACTGCTAAGAAATCCAGGAGAAAAGTATTTATGGTGAAGAGTTATTAATTACTTTAAAGTAGCAGAAATCCCTCCCTGTCTTTTAAATACTCAGAAGTTAACTGGAGACCAGGGAGCTGTCATTACAAAGGTGTCTGAAGCAGCATGATATTGCTGTCATTTAAGAATTTCTTTCTACTTCTGTTTTACTATGCACCATAGAGAGGAATCAGGGGAAATAACAAGAGAAGGGACTTTCCACGAAGAGGGTTTTTAGAAAAGGTTCCGGCCCTCCTTCTCCTTGCCCAATGACCCCTAATGGCCCTTGCCCTTTGCCAACACTGACTGGAAAGTGTGTTTCCACTTCAGAAAGTCACTGAAGGCACTCATGGCTTGTTGGATAAACTGGAGCTTATGATGATTTTAAAATATACAGATTCCTAAACCCAGAGAAGTGTTCCACTAGTCTCAACATATGCTTGGAGTATCTGAATACATTCTCAAATTGAAAAAAAAAAAAAAAAGAAAGAAACAACAACACAACAAAAGAGCAATGAAAAGTAAAGCTACTGTGCATTGCTATAAATTAATTCTAAAACAGTGGGACCATCTGTTCAAGATTTTGATGCCATCCAACTCAAGAGTAGACAATAAGCCACAAAGTCCAGGACATCCAACTAGCAGGTTGGGGGTCGTGAAATAAAATCCAGAGTTTGGTATTGACACATGAACTTGAAGATGCCCGTGCGGTGGAAATTCCAGGTAAGTAGCTAAATATACCAAATTGGAATTCAGGGTACATTTGGGTACTGACAAGAATGGAAGGACTGTCAATCTTATATGGTATTTAAGACCATGGGGAATGATGGCAGGGTAGGTGGGAAAGGCTTGACAAACACGAGATAAAGGAAGAAAGCAATTCCAGAGGAGGGAAGGGCAATCTGATTCCATGTTACAGTAGGTGAAGGAAAGTTGGGGGCAAAGGAGAAGACGTCATGCAAGAGTCTAGCTCAATTGACCCTCTGAATGTAAGTGATGTTTACATTCCCTAATGTGAGTAAGCCATCTTTTCTCTAGAAGGTGCTTGAGCAAATGGTTTAACATAGTTCTCCTCTTTCAAGACAAACACCCACCAGTGTTAAAACTCTATTGATCATACAGACACCTGTTGGTTTGTTTGCTTCCAAAATGGGAACGGGTTCACCAGCAACACCCACCTTGTTCTTCAGGAATTTGTACCCTAAACCTATGAAGAGATGAGTGCCTACAAAATCATTTCAAATCTTGCCACTTTTTTCCTACCAAAATTTAAACCCCATTCCTGAGGAAAATTGGTCTTTACAAAATCTTCTAGGCTTCCCAAATCCAGAACTCATTGCCTCAAGTGTACCGAGCTGTTGGCTGCTAAGCAGGCTGATAGGCAAAACAATAGCACTTTCTGTAACTTGAATTTTTTGTTAGCCTATTGGCCATCCAGTTGAGTCAATATTCAAGTTCCCATAGTATACGCATCATTTTAAGTACATGCCAACCCAATTTCTATATATAACATTTTCTTCTTTTCTTCCTCAATCACTGCTATCTTCTAAAGGAAATTTAGTCAACACTAATAAAAATGGAAATCTCCTTTGGAAGAGAGATGAAAGATTTTTCACAGGGGTTTAAATTAAAATTAACAATCAATTAACTAGAGACTATGTAGTGATGTGAAGTCACTCAAGTTTGTAGATATGAGACAATGCATGGAAAGTGCAGACCTCAGAAGTGTAAAATAGGACATACAAGTACAACAGTTAGATGGGGGCATGTGTAGGCTTTGTGGGCCCTGATGTCCATACAGTTTAGGGGTCCATTTTATAGACAAGAATACAAAATACAGATATCAAAAGTCAGGATGTATTTGGAAAAACAAAATGAAATAAATGATAGATGTTGTAATACTGACAAATACCATGATCATCACAATTCCAGGAGAACACTAATATTGGATTAATTAGCTACCCAACATATCTAACACACTTCCATACATTTTCCCCTCCCTATTCTTTGACTGCCTCATTATTGGCAATGGTTTTGTGACATCATCCTCCAGAAGTGGAAGGATAATTCGGTCTTCTCTTCAGCAAAATAAGACCAGTTTTGTTTTTGTTTTTTGTTTTTTATCAGTCATACCTGGAAGAATCCCTTCCAGCTTCACAACTCTTTGTTGATGATATCAGGAAATGTTTTAGATTTCTTGTCAAACTTGAGAAACCTCTATCAACTTATTTCATCTATAAACTCTAAAAATGGCATCTTATGTTTTCCTGCAGAGTAACTAATTGTAAATCACTACCTGATACTTCTGTTAGAAACTTACCTCCTCCTTTTAGTACATTTCTGTTTCAATATGACAAAAAATGTTATACAACCTACTTCTCAGCACGAGAATCATCTCCACTGATGTCACTGCTCGTATTTATTGTTTTTGTTTAATATTCTATTGATTTTTGTCTCAATCCCCCCACCCCAGTCCCTTTGACTAGATGACTAGAAAAGGTACCTTTTAGATTCACAAAACCAGAAGTTGGGAATTTCTTGCTTCATTGAAACATTCTAAAATGGCTTTCCAAATTGCTATTAAAATGGCATATTCCCAACTTAACTTACCTTTAGCCCAGTCTCAAAAATTCCTTTAGCCTCCCACCACCAGCTGACACCACAAACTACAACAGGAGACACTAGAGGCAGAAGAGACAATGGTCTTCACCAGTGTGGTTACATCCCTTTAGAAAAATATTCATAAGATATGACAACATTGTCATTGCAGAGGTCTGAAGTTGCTCTAGCTGCATGGAAAATGCACAGATTCCCTTTCACAAAACACAGAAAATTTAAATTACCAAATTTCTTCTACCTAGAGACAAGGAAGGCTCGAAAGATGCCACAGAACTCCATTGAAATTCCGGATCTTTACCACTTCTTTTTTAGACCTGCAGTAAATCAAGCCAACTGCCACATTACTCATCAGAAAAGGATCATTTACATGACACACAGTTTTATTTTTTTTTTAAAGATTTTATTTATTTATTTAATTGACAGAGAGAGAGAGAGAGAGAGAGGGACAGCTAGAGAGGGAACACAAGCAGGGGGAGTGGGAGAGGGAGAAGCAGGATCCCCACCGAGCAGGGAGCCGATGCGGGGCTCAATCCCAGGACCCTGGGATCATGACCTGAGCTGAAGGCAGTCGCTTAACCAACTGAGCCACCCAGGTGCCCCGACACGAAGTTTTAGAAGCACTTCTCCTCCAGCACTTTCCAAATTTGCATTATTTGTGGCTTAAAGCAAATGCATAATTCACTCATATACTGATTCACCCATTTTTTCCTTCTCTATGCCTTACTTGCACTAGATTCTGGCAGATGGAAACAAAGACAGGACATGCTTTCTCCCTGAGGGTCAGACTCTAGCCAGGGTGACAGGAAAGTCAACCACGGACAAAACATCAGAACAGGTGTGTAGAGGAGTCAGCACGGCACAAGTCATGTACAAGTGGGGTCTTGGGGGTGGGGGTGTCCACCCTGGGCCTGTCACCCAAAGTAAGATGTCTAAGCCATGCATTAACAGACAAAAAAGACAACGATAGTCAAACAGTAGGATGTGAGGGCAGGGAAGGGATAATTGCTGAAAACCTTATAGGAGGAACAACATTAATAGTTGGTGTTTATCATATAACTGATTTATTGGGTAATTTGCCCACCATCACATGCTAGTAAACCACACAGCCAGGACAAAAACCAGACAGGCTGGCTAGAGAGCCATTTCACTGCTTCTCGGAAATACTGGTAACGCTAATAACAGGAGTCAATGGCAATATAGCTATAGATAAACTTCTATTTCACTCCATTTTTTCTTCTATAGAAATTTATAATACCATTGTATTCGACATGGATGGAGCTAGAGGGTATTATGCTAAGCAAAATAAGTCAGTCAGAGAAAGACAAATACCATATGATTTCACTCATATGAATGTGGAATTTAAGAAGCAAAACAGATGAACATATCAGAGGGGGGAAAGGAAAAGAAAAAAGAGAGAGGGAAACAAACCATAAGAGACTCTTAAATATAGAGAACAAACTGAGGGTTGATGGAGGGAGGTGGGTGGGGGATGGGCTAGATGTGTGATGGGTATTACGGAGAGAACTTGTTGCGATGAGCACTGAGTGTTATATGTAAGTGATGAATCACTAAATTCTATACCTGAAACCAATTTCACCACATATGTTAACTAACTAGAATTTAAATAAAAACTTGAAATTTAAAAAAAAAGTGCTAAAGAATAATAATACCAATAGTACCATTGTATTACCTAACAATTTTTACTTTTCTCAAAGGTACATTATCTCCTTTGAAGTAAATTATGACAATCTTGTAAGAAGATATAACAATGAATTTTTTGATCTGCTTCTAGACAAGAAATAAAACTCTTGGCAAGAAAAGTATCCTACACCAAGTGGTATCAGAAAAACCACACCCAGGTCCTCAAGCTTCTTGATTCCTAGCCAATTTATCAAACTCATTTTTCTGGTTATCCACTTCCGTGTACCATATTACCCCAATACTCAGGGACTGAAAGTGAGCATTTCATCTTGCTCACTTATTTTTTGGGTCACAAATTTGGAAAAGGCTTGGTTGGGTATTTCTAGCTCAAGGTCTCTCCTGTGGCAGCAGTCAGATCGAGGATGGAGCCAGAAGAGCTGATGGAACATCAGGGCTGGCCAGACCCCTCCCTAGTCTGTCTCTGTCTCTGTATCTTCCCCTTTCCACCCCTCTTCATGTAGCTCAGGGTCTCCCCATGTGGTCTCTCAATGCAAATATTCCAGAGAGCAGGTAGAAACGTCCTTATCTTTTCTGTGCTAGCCCCAGATGCCACATAGCATCATTTCTGCATTTTCTGTTGGTTATGAGTGAGATGTCAACCCTTTCAGATTCAACAGGAAAAGATGTGGTCCCACCTACCTATTTACACCATCCCAGTGCAACACCTCTCTAGGTTCCAGTTGGGGTGGTTTCATCAATCCTAAGGCTTTGAAGAGAAGGAAAAGAGAGAAAAAAGAGAAGGAGGGAATGATAGCAAGGTAAGAAATGAGATAAAACAAAGGGAGAAAGCAGGAATGGGGGAATGGGTCAATTGTCCAAAGGAAGTGATGTACACTGAAAAGGTAAAACAGCTACTGATGGACAACCCCAGTGGACACTATCTGCAGGTCACTTGATTTCATTTTCACTTATCTTTATGGTGTCAAGTGGTAGCAACAAATTATGTAATTTATATTTCCCTTTTAGAAATTTCTGTTCAGGGAGTGCCTGGGAGGCTCAGTCAGTTGAGCATCTGCCTTCAGCTCAGGTCATGATCTCAGGGTCCTGGGATCAGGTCCTGCATCAGGCTCCCTGCTTGGTGGGGAGTCTGCTTCTCCCTCTCTCTGCTCATGCTCTCTCTCTGTCTCTCTCAAATAAATAAATAAAATCTAAAACCAACCAAACAAAAACTTCTGTTCCTAAATGTCATTTCAATAGTGAACAAAAGTCAACAAACCTTTTTTTTTTTTTTACAAAATTTTCTTCTATTTTTTTCTCAAATTTACTACACTTGTAAAAAGTTCCTGAAAGTAGAACTAGAACCAATAATCCTAAAATTTGTATGGAAGCACAAAAGACCCAAATACCCAAAACAATCTTGAAAAAGAAAAGAAAAGCTGAAAACATCACAGTTCTGGACTTCAAGTTATTTTACAAAGCTGTAGTGATCAAAACAGTGTTGGACTGTTTGGGCATAAAAATGGACACATAGATCAATAGAACAGAATAGAAAACCCAGAAATAAACCCACAATTATATGGTCAATTAATCTTCACCAAAGCAGGAAAGAATATGCAATGGGAAAAAGACAGTCTCTTCAACAAACAGTGTGGGGAAAACTGGACAGCCACATGCAAAAGAATGAAACCAGATCACTCTCTTTCACCATACACAAAAATGGATTAAAGACTTAAATGTGAGATCTGAAACCATCAAAATCCTAGAAGAGAACACAGGCAGTAACTTCTCTGGCATTGGCCATAGCAACCTCTTTCTAGCTACGTCTCCTGAGGCAAGGGAAACAGCAAAAATAACTATTGGGTCTATGCAAAAATAAAAAGCTTCTGCACAGTGAAGAAAACAGTCAATGAAACTAAAAGACAACTTTCCGAATGGGAGAAGATATTTGCAAATGACATATCTGATAAAGAATAGTATCCAAAATATATAAAGAACTTATACAACTCAACACCCAAACAATAAATAATGTCATTAAAAAATGGGCAGAAGACATGAACAGACATTTCTCTAAAGAGGATATACAGATGGCTAACAGACACATGAAAAGATGCTCAACATCACTGATCATCAGGGAAATGCAAATCAAAACTGCAATGAAATATCACCTCACACTTGTCAGAATGGCTAAAACCAACAACACAAGAAACAACAGGTGTTGGTGAGGATCTGGAGAAAGGGGAACACTTTGCACTGTTGGTGAGAATGCAAACTGGTGTAACCACTCTGGAAAACAGTATGGAGTTTCCTCAAGAAGTCAAAAATAGAACTACCCTATGATCTGGCAATCACACTACTGGGTATCTACCCAAAGAAAATGAAAACACTAATTAGAAGGGATATGTGTACCCTTATGTTTATAGCAACATTATCAACAATAACCAAATTATGGAAGCAGTCCAAGTGTCCATCAACTGATGAATGGATAAAGAAAATGTGGTATATATACAATGGAATATTACTCAGCCATATAAAAAAACGAAATCTTGTCATTGCAATGGTATGTATGGAGCTAGAGAGTATTATGCTATGTAAAATAAGTCAGTCAGAGAAAGGCAAATACCATGTGATTTCACTGTAAATACCATATGTGGAATTTAAGAAACAAAACAAAGGAAAAAGGAAAAAACAGAGAGAGACACAAACCAAGAAACAGACTCTTAACTGCAGAGAACACACTGATGGTCACCGGAGAGGAGGTGGGTGGGGTGGTGGGGGAAATAGGTGATGGGGGTTAAAGAGCACACTTAGGATGAGGAATAAATAAATAAATAAATAAATAAATAAATAAATAAATAAATAAGATTTTTTTTAAAAGACCTGTAAGTGAATCACTTCACCTTTAGTCCAGATCTGAAAATCAGTAAATATGACTTACAACCAACTCTTCCCCATGTTTTTACAGTAATTCCTTACAAATTTTTAATTTTAGGTACAGCAATATCTCAACAGAAAGCCAGCTGGTGGGGGCTGCAGGATGGGCTTGGCCTGTGCAAAGGAGTGGGACAAGCAACCCTAACATGCTGATTTCTGAGGTGGAAACACTCCACTGCCAGAATGCACTATCAGATTGGGTGAATCCTTGTTTCAGGCAAGAACAAAGTCGTAAAAGAATGTTATTTCTCTTTGAAATACTAAGATAGGCATCAAAAAAGGTAGTTCAAATGGATGACTTGTTCTCTTATGTAGAATAATTGGCTGGTATCAATTCAGCTGGCAGGAAGAAATATGCAAGTACTGATTAAACTACTCCATTTTTATGATTCTACCCAAAACCATCATCCAAAAATGAATTAGGGCACAAATTAGGAAGGGAATCACACGAATCATGTTTTCCCCCACCCTTGTTATAAATGAATTTTGCAAACTATATATTTTAAATATTTGAAAACTCATCAATACATGTATGTATTCTATTCTACAGAAATCCTTTTAAAAACCTGAAAGCATCGTTATTCTTATTTACGTTGTGTTACAGACAGCAGTCTTCATGTGAGAAGAGAAAACCCTCCAATGGGTAAGTGATAATCCCTGGAGAAAGCAGGAACTGAAAAGAAGCATACCTTTTGCAAACTGCTTTAGCAAAAATGACAATGTCAGTTAACATATCAAATGGCATTTCTGAAATGTCAGAAGGAAGGGAAATGTCTTTGCCCATGGAATTGAGAAATAACACAGCAAAGCGGAGGAGCTTGGCAGGAAAGATCCATGAGGAAGCCACTGGGCCATTCTGGAAACGCGAGGGCCTAGACATTGCTAGAAGGTTTTAGCAGTTCATACCTGCTCCAGCAGAGTGTCCTTCGAGGGAGGTGGTGCTGGAGGGCAGTTCTAGGAGTTCTCCTGGGGTCCCTCATGGAACTCTGGAGGACAGTGAGCGACAGGCCATTGAGAGCACGTGAAGAGGAACCGCCTCCCTGGAAACCTGAAACCTTTATGCAGATGTAGAGGCCTGGGACAACCAAACAGGTGTCAAGTAAATCCACGCAGGGACTCGCACTCCAGCAACTAATTCCTCATCAGCACTTCACATGGGCTGAAGAAAGCAGTGACAACGGATCAGCTTGTTTTCACCACCTGTTAGCAACCCAGTCTAGAGCTTACCAGACAAAGACGATTGAACGACAACTTGTATTTTTCATTCCAAACCTGAAAACTGGCAAGTAAACTTTATCTCACACCATTGAAGAATGATTCACAGGACAGCACACTGAAGACAGTGGAACAAATATTGTAGAGGTTATATAAAAATCCAGTCAGTCCTTTGAAAATCATAATCGTCTCCAAACCCAGAAACCACTCACTAGTGATTTCTCTCCCTGCCTTGTCTTCAAATATTCAGTCATTGTCTTTAAAGACATTCAGCTGGAAAATTCCAGTGGGCAGGACAGATCTGCCCACATGTTTATTGGAATTGACAATAATGGAAGAGATTTCAAACTGTAAAGCCCAGAACTTACCAAGGAGGCAGCATCTTTAATGGAGAGGGAGATTGGAAGCCAGGAGCCCTGGACTGCATTCGGGCTCTATCAGTTACTAACCATGTGGCCTGGGGCAAGTTTCTAACCCCCATGAGTTTCCCATCTATAAACTAGAGATGATAAATCCTCCTTTCACTCAGAGTTGCCCTGAGATTTCAATAAGTTCATACCTGGGGGAAAAAAAATCCATTGTAAAATGCAAAGTTCCATGTAAATATCATTGGCCTGACATGGACATAATGACTTCTAGCAACGAGTTCCTCTGTCAGGTGTGAAAGGCAATGCCAACAATCCCAGCTTGCTGCTGGGAGAAGACAAGGGAAGGAATCATATTTAACTGTGACAGGGTTAAGGGAAATCAATGGTATTAATAAAATACTATTTGCCACTTAATAGGATTATATCTACCAAAACTCCCAAAGCTAAGATTTGATGAATAAAATGCTATGAAGAGTAGAAGTTGCAAATAAAAATGCCTTCATGGACCAAGAAAGCCACATAAGAAGAAACGTGGGCTGGGAGTAAGAAACACAGACACAAAAACACAGGAACAACTGGAAAGAAGCACTTGGTCTCAGCAGGTGCAGCTCTAGGGTGTGCTAGAGACCTTGGGGAAATGGGGGCAGATATCCCTTAATGAAGGCAGGGTTGCGTCAGGGAAATTTGCATCTAGTCTTGCTGGATTTCCCTCATTTTGGAGGAGAAGATGGAAATCTAAAGGTGTTACAGAATCTTCCCATTTTTTTAAAGTTGGCTCATATTTCCCTCCAAAAAATACCACATAGATCAAAATGGGAGCCCAGGAAACACACGTGCCATTAGGTCTGCTTGCCAATAGCACCGTCTGAAGTGAGAAGACAAGAGGCAGAAAGTGGAGGGGTTGGAGGTTGAGCAGATACCTGATTGATGTCAAAATTCATTGAAATTGTTAATTTGCTAATGTGGAATGTGGACGCTCTCAAAGAAGGCAGTCATAAGAAAAGTGAAAGTTGATGTCACGGCCAGGTCATTTGTGGGAAATGACCACTGAGATCATCTGGCCTCATGTGAAACTGACCTTTTCATGTTTTCCCCCTCATGCTGAACATTCCTGAGACCAACATGCTGGAGACGAAACCAAAACATCCCCCTCCGGCCAGAGAGCCCTTGATTACAAACAGGGTGCACATGATGGATGGCCAGAGACAAGGTGGCTTGGTGGTAAAAGCTTGTCCCAAGTCGATCAGCTGAGTGCAGGAAACAGCACCCCACCCTTTAGAACACAGACTACTAGAGAAATGTGAAGGCCTGAAATCCAACTCAGTCCTGTAGCTTTTATAGCAGTATTTTTATGACATCTTAGATAACACACAGAAAGAACAATATGTACAAAAACAAGCACCACCATTTAAAAAAAATAAATAAATAAAGGCAGCCTCCTGGAAACAAAGACTAGTTTTGATCTTGGAAAGAAATTCTCATTAGTTTGTTCACTGCATGAGAATCTTAATTTCTCAAGCCAGTAGGTCCCAAACAACTTAGGCATCTACAGCTGAGTAACATTATAGAAAATTGAATTTATCAACCTGTTTTAATTTAAAATTGGACATAGAACTAGGTTGTATATTTTGGGGGGCAGGGGGACTAACAAGCAATTAGAAGCTATTAGTCCGGACTTTTTATTAGTTATAGACTTATTGGTATTTTTGTTTCATGATAAAAAAATATATACATTTTGGTTGGTCCAAAATAACTGATTCAATCAGTAAACTCACAGGATACAAAATCAACGTACAGAAATCCGTTGCATGTCTACACACTGATAATGAAGCAGCACAAAGAGAAATTTAAAAACAATCCATTTACAACTGCACCCAAAATAATAAGATACCTAGGAATAAACCTAATCAAAGAGGTGAAAGACCTGTACTCTGAAAACTATAAAACTATAAAACACTGATGAAATTGAAGGGGACACACACACACACACACACACACACACACAAATGGAAAGGTATTCCATGCTCATGGATTGGAAGAACAATATTGTTAAAATGTCCATAGTACCCAACGCAATCTAGACATTTAATACAATCCCTATCAAAATACCAACAGCATTTTTTCAGAGAACTAGAACAAACAATCCTAAAATATGTATGGAACCACAAAAGACCCAAATACCCAAAACAATCTTGAAAAAGAAAAGAAAAGCTGAAAACATCACAGTTCTGGACTTCAAGTTATATTACAAAGCTGTAGTGATCAAAACAGTGTTGGACTGTTTGGGCATAAAAATGGACACATAGATCAATAGAACAGAATAGAAAACCCAGAAATAAACCCACAATTATATGGTCAATTAATCTTCACCAAAGCAGGAAAGAATATGCAATGGGAAAAAGACAGTCTCTTCAACAAACAGTGTGGGGAAAACTGGACAGCCACATGCAAAAGAATGAAACCAGATCACGCTCTTTCACCATACACAAAAATGGATTAAAGACTTAAATGTGAGATCTGAAACCATCAAAATCCTAGAAGAGAACACAGGCAGTAACTTCTCTGGCATTGGCCATAGCAACCTCTTTCTAGCTACGTCTCCTGAGGCAAGGGAAACAAAAGCAAAAATAAACTATCGGAACTACACCAAAATAAAAAGCTTCTGCACAGTGAAGGAAACAATCAACAAAATGAAAAGACAACCTACTGAATGGAAGAAGTTATTTGCATATGACATATCCAATAAGGGGTTAACATATAAAGAACTTATACAACTCAACACAAAAGAAAACCAAACATAAGATTAAAAATGGGCAGAGGACCTGAACAGATATTTTTCCAAAGACATCCAGATGGCTAACAGACACATGAAAAGATGCTCAACGTCACTGATCGTCAGGGAAATGCAAATCAAAACTGCAATGAAATATCACCTCACACCTGTCAGAATGGCTAAAACCAACAACACAAGAAACAACAGGTGTTGGTGAGGATCTGGAGAAAAGGGAAACCTTGTGCACTGTTGATGGGAATGCAAACTGGTGCAACCACTCTGGAAAACAGTATGGAGGTTCCTTAAAAAGTTAAAAATAGAACTACCTCATGATCCAGCAATCACACTACTGGGTATTTACCCAAAGAATACAAGAACACTAATTCAAAAGGATACATGCACTCCTATGTTTATAGCAACATTATTTATAATAGCCAAGATATGGAAGCAGCCCAAGTGTCCAACTATTGACGAATGGGTAAAGAAGAGGTGGTGTACATATACAATGAAATATTATTGGGCTATAAAAAAGATAGAAATCTTGCCATTTGCAATGACATGGATGGAGCTAGAGAGTATTATGCTAAGTGAAGTAATTCAGTCAGAGAAAGACAAATACCATATTTTTTCACTCATATGTAGAATTTAAAAAGCAAAACAAACAAGCAAAGGGAAAAAAAATGAGAAACACAAACCAAGAAACAGATTCTTAACTACAGAGAACACACTGATGGTCACCAGAGGGTGGGCGTGGGAGGACGGGGGAAATGGGTGATGGCAATTAAGGAGAGCACTTGTGATGAGCACGGGGTGATGTATGGAAGTGTTAGATCACTATATTGTACACCTGAAACTAATTTAAACACTGTATGTTAACGAACTGGAATTTAAATAAAAACTTAAAGTTAAAAAAAACCTGATTCGATTGACAATACTAGTAAACCAAGAATTTTCTTATATAGCTTCAGTGAGATCAGCTATGGATCCAGCAATAAAAAAGGAATTATGATATTTTTTCCTCTTACCAAAAGAAATTCAGTATTTCAGATTGCAGATATACATTCACAGTATATGCATATTTTTCCATCCCTTTGTCCACCCATAAACTCGCTGACCACTGTGCTCCTGGGTTCATCAATGTCATAGTGTACATTGAGAGTGTCTTAGCACCTTTGGTCTCAAAGCAGAGAGCTATGCTGGGAGATAAGTGCCCTGGAAAACAGCTTCCTATCTTGTTGCTCCAATTTGCTCACTTACTTAAGTCACACATATTTATAGAGCAATCAATGTGCCAAGCACAATGATAAGCACAGAGCCTGCAAAGCAGGCCACCCATGACCTTGCCCACAGGGACATATGCACTCTGCCTGGCTCTCTGACTGTCGATAAGTAGCTGCTTACTTGGTTAATTCCGGGAGGATTGAATAAAAATATGGCTGGATCCTTAGTGACTAGCAGATGCATGTGTCATCCATTTGATAAATAAGTGAATCAGTAGCACTGGGAACAGAATGGGGAGGGCTGGGAACATTTCCAAGTGTTTGAGGAGACAGGGATGCATCTGGGGCAACCCCAGGCCTTGGAGATTCATCCAACCCAATCCCAGAACTTCCATGACAATACGGACCTCAGACAGGGACAAATCTGAAGCTCAGATTTGCCAGGAAATTCTCCTTCCTGGGAAGGATGGATTTGTTTTAATTTGTTACTTGTCCCACCTGCCTTGAGTTCACAGGAGTCTCAGGAAACGTCTGGAAATTTGAGACAATGGACAAAATAAGATGGGAAGCAGCAAACCCCTTGGAGGATGGGACAATTGTCTGGCCATAATGGCTCCCCAGCAAATAATGTGAGGTGTTTCGCTGATTGTCTGGTTCCCCTAGGTAGTTTTGAGGACTGGAGTGCCCCTATAATAAAGGAAGGCACCCTGGAATTTACAGATAAGCAGAAGGGGGCTGAGTCCCCTCCGGCCCCATACAGTTCATTGTACATTAACTAGTAAAAATGAGTCATTTCATTCCCCAATTATGTACTTAAGGAGGAACTTTGTTCTGATTCCTCATCTGTTGCTGGACTTTGTTATTAAAATGAGGTAACCCTGCTTACATCTTTAGTCACATTGCTTTCTATCTTGCCTTTCAAACGCCGTGCACAGTTCATTGAAGCTCAGAGTTCCCTGTGACGTCACTAATAACTGACCTATTTATCTGTACCCCCCGCTGCTCATCTGAAAGTTGAGGCTTAAAGAGAGGACCAGAAATCATTATACAATTAGTAATCGGAAAAACCCAGAGAGAGATAGAGAGAGAGATGGGGGAAAATCCTCTGTGAAACATGCGACAGGGAGAAATCCCTTGGAAAGTTAGAAAATGTCTTCTGTAGAGCCAGTTGGGTATCTCTGTGTGTGGTCAGAAAAGGCCTGTAGTCAAGAACCTCCCAGGCAAGTTGCTTCAGGATCAGGGTGGGCTTTACCCACCAGTCAACCGAAACAGGACCTCCTCTGCAACAAGCTCCCATTAACCATTCACACCCCAAGGTCAAATTCTTCTTCTGGGTCTCTGGAAGTTCCTCATTTCCAAGCAATTACAAAGGGGACCCCTGTGTCTCCTGAGGGCAGGCAGTTCCAGGCACTGTCCTCATCAATAAAGAGAAAGGAATCTCGGGTCACTGAAATCTCTGAAAAACAAAAGCAACACTAATTTTTGGAAAACGCCTGTACCAAGGTACATAAAGATAAATAGGACAGAAAAAAAAAATCAGTAGGTATTTCAAGAAAAACGAAAAGAGTCTAATACCCTTTTCCGCAAGGAATTGCAAAGAAGGCAGATGGCTGAGGTTCCTGGTCTCCTGGTCGCTGCCAAACTCTGTGCAGGACGCAGTCCTACCGCAGGAGGGGAGGGGCTTCCAGGTAGCCTAACCTGGCGGTCCTGCGCTTGGGCACGTATAGGCACAGGGTCTTCAGGCTCTGTCCCTGATGAGGGGTGACAACCCCAAGCAGTCCTCCTGAGCCCGGAAAGGAGTCAGTCCCTGCAGGTGGCCGTCTGTCAGCCACCTCCTGGTCAGCGGCCAAGCCCCCAGCCTTGCAGCAGGACGCTCCTGTTAGCTTCCTTCCGCGCTCCCTTGTTCCATTCTATATCCAGTTCTTCCTTCTCTGCTCCTCCTGAACCCAATTATTTGGACTTTCCCCACGTTACATGGTCTCTGATCTTTCCCTGATTTGCATGCATATTAGAACCACATTCCAACATTGCAGCCACTTTTATTAAAGAATATCAGGGATTCCTTTGCAAGACAATCACCTTAGAAAATCAAAGACTTACTGTGAATTGAAGAAAATCCATCTAAAACCATCTTTTGCATCCTCAAAGCTAAACCCCTTGTCAATCCTTCCAAACCCCAGACCAGTGTTACACCCCTCAGCCAAAACAGTGTTAATAAACTGCCATTCATGTGGAAAGACTTATTCTATTTCTTGTTTGACATCAGGGACATCTCATAGACCACCAGGCATTTTGTCAGAAAGCAGCTGCAGGATTCAAAGTGGGAGCAGTGACTGGCCCTTATGATTTTTATTAAGGGAAAACGAATCAGTGTGTATGTTGACATTGCTCCCCATGAAAATGTTCACAATCTAAGTGGACATCAGCCGAGCGTCTCGGCTCCACTCCTGCCCGGCTCTGTGATGCCGAGTTGACCGGCACGCCGCAGCCTGGGCAGGCCTGGCCAGAGAGGCACTCGCCGGAGCCCGCAGGCTTGGAGAAGAAAGAGACCCCTGACCCCCAGGCCTCCTGTGGGCTGCCTCTGGGCTTCTTGTGACTTCTGTCTCTACAGCTGTGGTACCAGCAATGATGCTTCTCGAGCAGCCTCTGGGCCAAGTGTGGAGTCTCCCAGCCCTTGGAACCATGACACCAGCCCCAGTCCCACAGACACCCTTCCGGAGACCTGGGTCTGGGCTCCAGGAGCCCCGACTCGGAGCTCTTCCTTTCATTCCCTTGGCCCTGGGGGTGCAACAGCTCCCTACGGGGACCTCAGTTCTGTGGTTTTCCCTCTCAATTGCCCCGTTGGCCATCTTATCATGGTGCCAGCCCTTCATGGTGCATACTCGCTGTCCAAATAATTGGAATGCTATCGGCCTCCGAGTGGATCCTTTAAAGATACCTTAAAAACTATGATTACCGTTCAGAAAAGCCATTGTTTGAGAAGTGGGGTCCCAGGCTTCATGAACAAAATTTTCTCTCAAAATTGTCCTTAACCAGCAGCTTCACGAAGTACATGGCCAAAAAATGGACTGGCCAATAAAATCCACAGCAGAATGTTCCTAACTGACCAGTCAAATTCCCATTGGGTGGATGCCGGCAGCACTGCCCGGCTGCCCCCTCAGCACCACCCCCAGCCCCAGGCTGGCCCTCCTGGAATGGCCCTCCGCTAGTGGGAGCCAAGAGGCTCCAGATACCCCAGCCCCTGGGAGCAGCCAGGATCCAATGACGGGCCCATGCAGGCCACAAAGTGGTGCATCTGTAGTTTGTCTGGAAACATCTCTGAGGTGCCGTGCCTGTTTCAGAGCAACTCGTGGGATCCGCTGAGCTCCCCCGCCCCCCCCCAAGTGCAATAACTGCATTGTGGGTCACCTCTCCCCTGCCTGCCCTGCCTCACTCACCCCCTACTAGGTGCTGCTCATCTCTTCACAAGCCTGTCTCCTAGTCAGCTTCCTTTGGACTAGTGTCCCCAGGGCTTGGCACTTCTTGGCTAACGACCTCAAGGAGGCTCTGTGGTAATCCTCGTTAGACAAAGGCTAACGCCAAACCTAAATGCTGCTCCTCAGACTGGGGTTCCCTCTCCAGGAGAAAGACAATGACTGGGGTCATCAAAACCAACCAAGAAAGCACAGGGAGCACTGAAGGAGGGGAGCCTCAGGGCTGTCAACCATCGCGAAGACTCACACAAGCAAAATGTGACTGAAAAGCAAACAATCTATAAGACTTCGAATAAAAATACAGATGTTTGATGTTCAAAGTTATCAGAAGAGCAGACAAAAGTCCTGAGGGCATCCCCACAGTCTCCACCTGCCACACAGCAGGACCACAGACCAGGAAAAGGTCCGGGTGGGGACACGGAAGGACGGAGGACAGGAAGGTGGGACCCGAGGAGGAGCGCTAGAAGGAAATGCTGTCATGTTATTCTAGATTTATAAGCTGTCTACAGAAGAAATAGCCCTACGGACTGGTGCCAGGGACCGAGCGTTTGTGTCTCCCCAAAATGACTTTGGTGAAGCCCCGACCTGCAGTGTGCTCGCATTTGGAGATAGGCTCTTTATGGAAGCAAATTTAAATGAGGTTATATGGGCAGGGCCCCAGTCCTCGAAGAGGAACATAGAGCCACACTCATGCTCTCCGAGCACACATGGAAGAAAGGCCAGGTGAGGGCTCAGAAGACAGCCGACTGTGAACCAGACCCCGAATCTGCCCGAATCTGCCCGTGGCAGCCAAGGTGGCTAAAACCATTGGTTGAATGGTTACTGCTGGAATTCTGTTGATAAAGTGAAACCCAGAGTTTAAAAATTATTTAACATCCAAGCCGTCTTGGACTTTATCTTAAAATTCCTGATCTTCACAACCCTTTCTGAACGAAGAGTACCTGACGGATGACTCAGTTCTTTCTAGAATTTGAGATCCTCCCTTGACTTAGAAGCTTCAGGCTGGCTAAATGTTTGCCAACATTACAGGATCAAACTGTAGTAAGTTTATAATCAGCTTTGGCAAAATAAGAAGCAGCTCATTAAACCTTTGTAAATGACTAATGGTCTCAATGGCAGTTACAGGAAACATGATTCATTTTCCAATAATCATTAACATGTATTGATTACTGTGTATAAGGCACGGCACTAATCACTTAATGTACACTGTTATGCTTATTCCTACAATAGCCTTTTGGAATAGGTACTATTATATCCCGATTACAAAGATGAGTAAATAATCTGAGGCACAAAGAATCAAGGGAACTTTCTCCTAATCAAACGGCTCATGAAGTATTGAGCCTGGATTCAAACCCGGGCATCTGACAGCTGAGTTAGTGTCCTTAATCATGTTCCTGGGATGTCTCCAGCTGGAACATTGGATGTTCCAATGAGTCTCCCCAGCTTCTCCTTCCAATGCTGCTGTGCATTTTCCTGATAATTATCATGATGTATTTATATAGGGAAAACACTCTGGGCATTACCTTGCATAAATAAACTATGGAAAAGCCCCACAAAATAATAGAGAATTTCTTTGCGAGTGCCCTTTCATGATTACCCAGAACAAGCAGAAGAGAATGGCTTAATAACCTCCCTAAGTGAAAACCATCCATCCAACGGAATGTTTGGTTTTGGTGATTTGGAATGGTGGCTTGGCTTCACTTCCAACTTCTTCCTAAGTTTTCCTTCTTCTTTGTTCTGGAAAACAGTACTTCTATGATAGTACCATGTAACAAAAGCAATCATACAACTGGATACAATTGATTTTTAATCAATACGCTTAGAGGAAAAATATACATGCCTTTCACATAGAAGTATATACACTCATGCTCTCTCTCTCTCTCACTCTGCTCTCTCTTTCTCAAATAAATAAATAAAATATTTAAAAAAAAGAAAAGAAAAAGTTTCTTTATGTACCCTAATCTTCCATATGCCAGTCTACGATCAGACCACCCTAAGAAGGGTAATCTGTTTGAATTGGACATTCAAATTATAGTAATTATAGGCTTTTAGAGAATATTTGCATTATTTCCTTCTACTGTACTGTCAGGATTTCCCCTCAGTTATCTGAAATCATCATCTATGAAAGGACCCTCCTTCGAAGAAAAAGATTATGTATATACATGTGTAAAACATTCTATCTTAACACAGGCATAGAGAGTTAGGGACAGTGTGTTCTGTTGTCGTCCTGCTTGTTATAAACAATGAAATGAGATTATGAATAGTGAGATAAGAGCCAGGAATAATAGCAGTACGTAATATTCATTGAACCCTTGGCATGTGCCAGGTAGTAAGTGCTTAATTGTCATGAGCTCTTATGCTCCTCATGGTGTGAGTATGAGACTGTTTTCATGCACATTTTTTATATGTTTATGTGATTTTTCTTTGACAGGGTATTTTCCGGGGCAGGCAAGCCACTGTGGGAAAGCGGCTGCCTTCTTTCCCAAAGGGAATTGATTTTGTTACAATTGTACTGTTATTTTGGAGAAGGGCAAACAGATTCGTCATGATTTATTATGAGGTCAATGTCAGTTGGGTGAATATATTTAGCATATCAATAAAAGTGAAAATAATTCTGTTTGCACATATTTATTAGAAACCATAATCCACTGGCTCTTAGAAGCTCATACAGTCCTCGACAATGAGATCATAAGCAAGGAAAACACGAGTGACAAAATCCCCTAGAAAGCCCTGGTGGGTTTTTTTTAGATCTTTCAGATACAATTTCCTTTTAAAATATAATCTCAGAGAAGAGTGAAATGCCATTAAAAGGTTCCTTTTCAAGAAACTGTGCTATTAACATATAAAAAGTAAAATGCCAACAGGGTTCTGACATACAAGAGAACAGAAACCAAACATAATATTGTCTAAGAAAACTTCACTGGATATGTTATACTGTCAGCATAACAAAAAGAAATGAGAACACACTTTCTCAGAGAATTTTGAAACAATAATTATATTGTAAATTTTGATGGTTACATAAAACAGTCAGCTTCTAAACTCATTCATAAGTAAATCCCTGATCAGGGTATTAAATGATTTCTAATAACCAATTCTGATAAATGTTATGTATTTTTCCTGATAGAACTGAATCGTGTTGATCCTTAGGCTCATAGGAGATTCAAATCCGCTGAACAAAATTTGGTTGATGACAGTTTGAATTGATGCAATTTTGCGTCTTCCCGGGTTTGTTTCACTTCTGCAAAACAGAAGGGTGCCACATTTGTTCACTGAAAAGGACCCAGGAGATTCCAGGCAGCCCAACCTCTCCGTCTTACAAGAAGACGTTCAGAGAAAATAGATGATTTGGATCCTGTCCTAGAATAAGAACCCCAAATAGACCCAGGCCAAAGTAGTTTGAGGACCCAATGGTATGGGAACTGGCCCCTAACTAGGGTCTTAACAAATTTGAGAAAAGCTCCAATGTGGGGAGTTTAGATCCTTCTCATTCAAAGTGAGGTCCCCGGACCAGCCAGTTGGGTGTCACCTGAAAGCCTGTCAGCCATGCAGAAACTCGGGCCCCACCCAGACCTGCTGAACCCAAATCTGCATTTCCACAAGGTCCCCAGATGCCCTGCTGTGCCTGGAGGCCAAGGGACGCTGGGGTAAGGTTTGCTGCAGGGATGGAGGGCCGGAAGGACCCCTTCTCTGGGGCTTCCCATACTGCAGATCTGCTGCTCAATAAGGGCAAGCACACTGAGGAGACAGCTCTGGCAAGTCTGAATGTTTACCTCCGCTGAGCAGAAAACCTAAAGCTACCTGCTGCAGATAGACCAGAGACAGGATGGTGGTGGGGAAAAGCTGACGAAGCTCCATGGCCAGTGCTGAGCCCCCACAGGTACCTCCCCTGCTTCAGGCTCTCTCTGACCCCACACTTCAAATTATCAAAAGGAAGAAGGGAAAATGAGTAACGTGTAACAAGTTTACGCTTAGCAAGTGTTACCATGCTAATCTCCCCACAACTCTGTGGAGTGGGTGGTCTCTTCCCAATTTTACAGATGAGGAAGATAGGGGCTCAGAGAAGCCCGGTAGCAGGGACCGCAAATCTGGCAGCGAGGAGACACTTGAGCTGGGATCCACTCACTCAGAGGCCTGACTGTCCCAGACTGACACCCCAGGGCGCAGTAGGTCCAAACTGTGACATCAACTTCGGCTCATCACGGACTCCTCAAAGCAGAGCGAACTATTTCCCATTTATAAATTATTATATGCCCCCGCCATATCGATTCCTTTTCATGCGAACATCAGGGAGGGAAAGTCATTTAAATATGTTCTTAAAGGATGACAGACTCAAACAGAAAGTGAGAGGCAGGCCTCGGAAGCGCCTGGTTAAGTGGGGCAGAGTGCAGGGCGCCAAGACCCAGACCTGCAGGGCCCGGCAGCCCACTTCAAACGTCTGACCGGAAAATTGTCAGTAGAGCACCTCTTACTTCTGTTAAGTAAAAGAACTAGCCCCACATTGGCGATCTTCTCCTTCAGTGCTCATGGGAGCCTCGGGAGCTGGAGCAAAGGCATAGTCCCATTTCTGCAAAGAGTCCAAAAGATCTGCTCCCAAGAGAAGAAATGAAGGGTAACGGTAGGCAAATGTAAAGACAGAAAGCACAAAAACCTACTCGCTTTTCTCTCTCTTTTTTTCAATCGGAGAAAAAGGAAGTAGTAAAATTCCCTTGAAGTCTATTTTGCAGCTGTTCCTCCAGGGCTACAAAATAAAAGGCAAAACGCATAGAAATTACTTAAAATGCAAAAATTGCAAAGGAAAATATTGCTGTGGGTAGGTTATAAATGACTTCAGAGATTTGGGGAAGCTAAATCACCCAGGCCAACTGAAAAACCGTCACTTTAATCTGAAGATGGTAAAC
The DNA here is from genome assembly GCF_029215605.1 of Mirounga angustirostris. Taxonomy (NCBI): domain Eukaryota; kingdom Metazoa; phylum Chordata; class Mammalia; order Carnivora; family Phocidae; genus Mirounga; species Mirounga angustirostris. Next base: position 135,910,975 of record NW_026991713.1, read on the forward strand.
CTCTCCCTGGATATTGCTCATGTATTGGAACACCCTCTTATTAAATTACAGTGTTTTATAACTAGCGAATAAAATTGGTATCATGTTTACTATGCAAAATCCCCACTATTTTTCAAATGGATGTGTGTTTTAATATGAAATTGAAATTTAATATCAAAAGCACCAGGCAATAAAACCAACCCACCTAGTTTCAAACCCTGCTTAAATTATTTTTTGAATTTTGTATCTAATAACATAGTACAATAACACTGAAACAAGATTAACACTGTGATACTATTTGTTTAGGAAACCTAGAGTGTTGCTATGGAAACAGACATTCTGCATAACTATGGAAACAGTGACAGTGTTGTAAATAAACATACTGGAAAGGGAACCATGTAAACTTAACATACAAATTCTAAGAAGAATAGAGAGTGAGGAGGTGGAGGGACGAGGAATTCTATTTTTTTTTTTTTTTTTTTGGTAAAACAAGCATACTTACGTATTTTTTATCTCCTGGTAGGACTTTTAAGCTAAGTTTTCAAAACCTTGATTGTGGTTTCTATAATCTTCTTTTAGTTCCTCTTTCCTCATTAACTGTGCAAATCGTAACCTATGGGTTTGGTTTTTTTTTTTTATATTTTTGTAACCTATTTATACTTAATGATAAAATTCACTGAAACCTGTGTTTGACTCAACTTTACTTTGGTAACATTTTAGAAGCCAAATGACTTTTCCTAAAAATGTTAGAATGGAAAAAAAATGCAGAAAGCATATGTTTAACTTACTGCATGCTGAGGTCCTAAAATAATGCTTTTTAAGGCCCTGTACATAATATTTAACCCCCTCAATTTTTTTTAAATTTGGCTATTAAGAGAAAATTAGATTTTTTTTTAATGCTATGACTGTTTGAAACCATTGTTGGAATACACATTTTTTTTCCTTCCTTTATGATTGAGTCCCAGGCTACCTCCCGTCCTAATGGAAAGTTGTGACCGTGTCTCACTCACCTTTGCAACTCTCCTGATATCGAGTAGACCACAACACGCCCAGGAAGTGCTCACACACTGTGGCATGAATGGATCCATAAAGTTATAAAAGCAATGGGATATTGCACGACAATATATCACCTGAAAAAGAACAGAATGCCCCACGATGCCAACTCCCTGGTAGTGATTTGGCAAGTTTGCTGGGTCGTGAACATGCGGAAACTGACCTGATCTCATTTAACAGGCAAGTGATGGTGATAACAGGAGCCCCATAAAGTAAGGGGAGCAGCTTGGAGAGAGGGAAGGAAGTTGGGGCGGAGCCATGAACCCGTGAATGCAGGTAGAAGGCACAGTCCTTGTTCACTGAGACCACCAGGTCTCCCTGCACTGTCACTACCTGTGTGCTTCCCACTGTCGCCACTGGGAGGTCAGATGGTGTTGAATATAACCACCTTCCTGGAGCCCAAGGTCACGCTCATGCCTACACGGTTAGTTTCTAATTCTTGAGATTTGGGCAGATGAATATGTCATGTGCAAACACCTACTACGTATCCTGCCATGTTTTTAAAACCCTACGATAATGCTTTTTTTGCTTGTTTTAATTTGGAATTGTCATTTTTGAAGATCCCTAAGAGGGCAGCAAATAAATAAAGGTTTTAGATAAGCACTTTGGACCAGATCATTGGTTTTCAAATTATGTTTCAGGGAAAGGGAGGGCTGGGGGGCTCTCTGCATCACCTACAAACTGCCTCCTTCAAACTGCGCCTCGAAGGACCGTCTCCTTGGCTCACAGAAAATATCAAACAAAAATAAGCTTGAAAACCACCAGACAGAAAATTCCTTCCAGCTTCAGACTTCTGTGATTCTCTGGTTACTTCTCAATATAGAATCATAGAACAACCACTAAAAATGTGGTTTTAGTCCAAGAAGCTCTTTAAAATAGAGCTAAGAGTCCGTTCCCTGGGACAACATAGTTAACAACATCAGACATCTACAGCATATCTACCAGGTGCCAAGAGCACTGCGTGGTGGGGACAAATAATAGTGAGCAAGGCCCCCGTGTTGGTGCCGGGAACCCCCATGAGCTGCCGAGAGTCAGCGCCAGGTCTTTGGGCGAGAGCCTGTGAAGGTACAGGGGGTGGACGCTTGGGAGGGCCCCCGCCTATTTCAGGCTCTGCCGTTGCCATCCTGAGTTCTTAATTATTTTATCTTTGAACTCCTGCTCTTCAGTGAGGTCTGATGGGATACTGAAGCACAAACAGGAGCAGACGCAGGGTGGGAGAAGCACCGAGGGCCTTATGCACAAAGGTATGACGTTAGTGAGCTCAGGCTATAGTAACAACAGACCACAGACAGGAGGTTTATAAACAACAGGCATGCATTCCTCACAGCTCTGGAGGCTGGAGGTCCCAGATCAAGGTGCCGGCAGATCACAGGTCAGGTGGCTGCGTAGAGCTCTCTTCTTGGCCTGCCCATAGCCTTCTCACTGAGGGCAGGGAGGGAGCTATCCACTGTCCCCTCCCGTCCTATCAGGGACCCACTCTATGCCTCACGGAAACCTGACTTCCTTGCTTACTCCAAAGACAGACACACTGTTGGTTACAACTTCAATATAGGAATTTTGAAGGGACACAATTTGATCCATAATAACATATTATCCTTGCTTTGTTTTTTATGGTTAAAACACATGGGAACCACCACCAAAGAGCAATTGTTGGTTAAACTGGTACAACCACTTATTGGAAAATTACATGCTCATTCTATATTACATTGTTCAAGTTTCTTTCATAACGCAGAAAAGGTCTTGTTCGTATGATAAGTTGGAGAAGTCATAAAGTAGTGTGTATGTACACAGTATATGGACCACCTGGTAAAAAGAGACAACTCTGCCTAGAAAAAAGTTAGTCGGTATATTTGAGTATGTTTTAGGAGTAATTGTGTACACCAATAGATAACTAATACAGATGACAGACAACTAAACACTGAAAGAAATCCATTCTCCTAAAGGGTCTTCAAATGTAATCATCATAAGCCCATTGCTGCCCACACACCAAAAACAGGGGAATAAAGGTCATTCATTTTAAAGCATGTTTTGGATGTTTGGATGTAATTATAATGCCCACCCTGTGGCTGTTCCACCAGAACAACAAAGGATGCATGCACTGCTCTGTGGGTCTGGTCCCCGGAACAACATCCACCATCATTGTCCATGTGATATGGCAAAACGAGTTGGCGAGGCCTATCACAGGTAAACAGTGACAGAACTGAAGAAAACAAAGACAAAACCCCAGGAGAGGAGCTATGGAATCAGAAAGGCCTCTCTGCCTTTTCCTGGGTGTGACCATGGCTAAGTTCTTAAACACCTCTTATCCAGAAGTGACCCACTTATACACAATAAGGATACCAATGCCTAATTGCCTTGATAGTTTTGATGATTCCATGAGAAAGGCCATAATAGAACCTGCTACGTACCAAACATTTTAGGTAAAAGCTGTACGGCCTTATCTCTTTCCACATATATGAGCTGTCTGGAATCATGCTTGCCACGTGGTAGGTAATCAATAAACCCTGGGCCCCATCTTCTCCCAACATAGGAGATTTATGCGTGTTCATGTGTCGGTGATCTCATTTATGTGCCCTAATACAAAATCCATTACTTCCCCTTTGTGATTATGGCAGACATCTTCTTGTAGCTGTGCTCTACCTAGAAGAAAATAATTCATCCTTTGTGATTTCAAAGTAATAAACATTACAATGAATCATACTAATGAATATTTAAAAGTTACTGTTACCCAGTGTGGCTTTACTTCCGAAGCCTACTCACTCAGGCGGGGTCATAAAGAGGGGAAGGACCACTTCATTTTCCCCATGAGGACCTCCCTGAAGCCCCCAGGTCTCCGATTAGCTCAGGGGTCTCAAAAGCGGGGTGCACGTGCCCCAAAGCCTGCAGGAAGTGATGAATCGCAGTACAAGGACATCTGTTAGAACCTCCACTTGCATATATGCTTGTCTGATTCACAGTTTCACTTGATGTTTCTGTGTATCTTTTTTAATGCTCCAAATATATTAGAAGACTTCCACATCTATAACTTATAAATTAAAAAATTAGTGACTTTGGATATTTATGATTGAAAACTTTTTACTGATAGGTGTGTCACCCCAAAGTGTTTAGAAACCTCTGCTTAGAGTGTTAAAATTAGAACTACAACTGTCGCTTAGCATTTATATGAACTGAGACTGATTATGTCACCCAATTCACAGTAAGTTTGTTTCAAAAAATTACAAGAAAAGAAAGTGGCTGGATTTATTTTTTTAAAGATTTTATTTATTTATTTGAGAGAGAGAAAGACACTGCACAAGCAAGGGAAGTGGCAGAGGGAAAGGGAGAAGCAGGCTCCCCACTGAGCAGGGAGCCCAATGCGGGGCTCCATCCCAGGACCCTGAGCTCATGACCTGAGCCGAAGGCAGACACTTAACCGACTGAGCCACCCAGGTGCTCCAGAAAGTGGCTGGATTTAAAGGCAATTTCCAAATTACTGGTAAGGCTGCTGCTTGCTTTTTCGGATAAGATATTCCTATATAAATGACCATGAGGTGAAAACACTTCCAAGATGAATATCAAAACATGATTTGCACTATGATTTGCAATTGTTCCCATTGTTGCTGTTCATGGAGGAGAGCCTTGAGTTTCTTGACAGCTCCAGAACAGCCAAGAGTCGCATGTCCTCAGTGTCTAAAATATCAGATGACATGACACCAAAAAGACAGGCACCAAAAGCAAAAACAAAGTGGGACTACATCACACTAAAAGGTTTCTTCAACAGAATGAAAAGACAACCTATAGAACGCAAGAAAATATTTGCAAATTATATGTGTGAGAGGGCATTAATATTCAAAGCATATAAAGAACTCTTATTGAGTTATAAGCTATTGAGTTAGAGCTAACTAACTAAATAATCCCATTAAAAAGTAGTCAAGGGACCAGAATAGACATTTTTTTTCCCAAAAAAGACTTACCAATGGTCAATAGGTAAATGAAAATGTGCTCAGCATCACCAATCATCAGGGAAATGCAAATCAAAACCGCAATGAGAGATCACTTAACACCTGTTGGAGAGACTATTGTCAAAAAGACATGAAATAACTGTTGGGGAGGATGTGGAAAAAAAGGAATCCTCTGCGGGTGAAAACGTAGATTGGTACAGACACTATGGAAAACACTATGGAAGTTCCTTAAAAAATTAACAACAGAACTATTGTATGATCCAGCTATCCCACTTCTGGATATACATGCAAAGGAAATTAAACCACTATCTCTGAAGAGTTTATGCATTCCCATGTTTGATGGGGCATCATTCATAATAGCTAAGGCCATGGGAGCAACCTAAGTTTTCACCAATGGATGAATAGATAAAGAAAATACAGCATTTACATGCAATAGAATACTATTTCAGCTATAAAAATCAAAATTCTGCCACAACATGGATGAACCTAGAGGACAGTATGCTAAGTGAAATAAGCCAGACACAGCAAGATGGATATTGTCTGATCTCACTTATATGTGGAGTCTAAAAATGTCAAAGTCCCAGAAGCAGAGAGTGGAGGGGTGGCTATTAGGGGCTGATGTGGGGAAATGGGGACATGTCCAAAGGATACAAACGTTCAGTTACAAGATGAATGAATTCTGGGGATCTGATGTACAGCATGGTGGCTACAGTTAATAATACTGGTTTGTATGCTTGAAATTTGCCAAGAGGGTAAATTTTAAGTGTTCTTACCACACTCCACACACACACAGTAACTATGTGAGGTGATGGATACCTTATTCAGTTAATTAATCATTAGTTAATTAATAAATGATTGTGGCAATCATTCTTCAATGTATACATATGTCAAACCATCATGGTGTACATCTTAAATATACACAACTTTTTTTTTTCATTTTTCCTGCTTTTTAAAAAATTTTCATTCCAGTATCATTAACATACAGCATTATATTATGTTCAGGTGTACAATATAATGATTCAACAATTCTGTACATTACTCAGTGCTCATCAAGGATAAGTGTCCTCTTAATCCTCATCACCTACTTCTCCCCTACTGACCCCCACATCCCCTCTGGTGACCAGCAGTGTGTTCTCTAGAGAGAAGAGTCTGTTTTTGTTTCTCTCTTTTTCTTTGTTCATTTGTTTTGTTTCTTAAATTCCACATGTGAGTGAAATCATATAAACATACATACTTTTTGGGGCACCTGGGTGGCTCAGTCGTTAAGCGTCTGCCTTCGGCTCAGGTCATGATCCCAGGGTCCTGGGATCAAGCCCCAAACCGGGCTCCCTGCTCTGTGGGAGCATGCTTCTCCCTCTCCCACTCCCCCTGCTTGTGTTCCTTCTCTGGCTGTGTCTCTCTGTCAAATAAATAAATAAAATCTTTTAAAAAAATACATACTTTTATCTGTCAATTACACTTCAGTAAAACTGGGGGGGAATGAAATAAAATTTGTCATGTATTTCTGAGACAAAGGTGAACAGGAGTATGGTGCTTATCATGAGAAACAGTGTTCCTCTTTAATTTGTATCAAGATACCTATTCCTACTGAATTGCAAATACTCCTACTAAAACAAGACAAATATTGATGGACTAAGTGGTATTGCCAAAATGGTGAACCACACATTGGGGAAAACCAGTTCTGAACGGGTAATCATTTGCTGTTGTACAGGATATCTCCTACAGTTATATGTTGGTTTCATTAGTTTGAGGATCTACCTGCAAATTAAGCAGATTCTTATTTTATCGGATCTCCATCTGGTTATTCCAATGCCCATTTTAAAATGTGACATCAACCTTTCTATCTATATTTTTAACTACTGCGATCACAACAGAATTACTTGCTTTTAACTTTTAACTCAGTAAGTGACGGTATAAAATGGATATCCTTAATCAGCACACCTGACCTAGAGGAAACTCCTCTTTTCTTCCTGAAGCAGATAGAGATGTAGAAGATAGTCATGCAAGTGTGTTCCTTGCCACAGAATGCCATCTCGGGGGTCCAGCGGTCACAGCAAACAAGAAGTTTAAAGAAGAGCGAATTATTGGCAGTGTGTTTCACAATTACAGAATATCTAAGCAGAAATCTTGCCAAGCATTAGGGGTAACTAATTACTTTTGTGGCCTGTTGCAACTTTTGAAGTTTCAGGATGAGTCACATTTCCATTGTGGTCTTACCCTATGGTCTGGTATCACTACCTTTGATATTTAGACTTACATATTGGGAATTTCCTTAGAGGAAAATAAAACGCTAGTGCTGTTGTATTCTGTGCAGTAAAAGTAGATTTGAATGAGCTTTTGGAAGGATGGCGTGGACTGTAATCGGTCATAGCCAATATGAGCAAGCGGTTATTCCCATTGATAGAAAGTTGGCTGATAGAAAAAGCTCTGGGGGCGCCTGGGTGGCTCAGTCGGTTAAGCGTCTGCCTTCGGCTCAGGTCATGATCCCAGGGTCCTGGGATGGAGCCCCGCGTCGGGCTCCCTGCTCGGCTGGAAGCCTGCTTTTCCCTCTCCCACTCCCCCTTCTTGTGTTCCCTCTCTCCCTTTCTGTGTCTCTCTCTGTCAAAGAAATAAATAAAATCTTTAAAAAAAAAAAAAAAAGCTCTGAAAAGCAGGTCAAAGCTATATTTAAAGAAAACCCAAGTCAATTATTAAATAATTTTTTTCACATGACTTGTGATCGAATACTGAAGATGTATTTGAATTTAAATAAGCTCTACAAATGCCAGTAAGTGTTCTCATCTTTATGAATAAAATCTACTTTTCTTTCATGATTTCATTTTTTTTTCATGATTATAAATGATAAAGTCATCTGCATGCAGTAAGGACGTTCCCCTGGGTATTTCCTCCTTGGTACTTTTACATTTTTACACTCATTACAGAGTCACGTGGAAATAAGAAAATAAAATTTTGCAGTTTTGCTTTTCTGTGGATGGTTAAATTAGGATATAATGTAGAATAAATACACATCCTCCTGGAAAGTTTGAGTGTGATAAATGACCTCCTCCACATGAAAGCACCTTACCTACGTGCGGGTACTTTTTACCCCGCTTGGGTCTTTTCCCCTTCCCGGTGAGGACACACGATGGGGTTTGCCAACACAGAGGTGGGGCCTTGGTTTTTGTTCCCAATGTTCATCTCTAAAACCATGGGCTCTGTTCCTTGCTCTAGACTGTGCACACCATTGCCTTGCTCGTACATACTACAGCATGGTACTCCTTGGAGGTGTCAGTGTCTGCTTCTCTCCTGTCATCTGAATTCTAACAGCAGGTACTTCGTGAATTGCTCCTGTGGCCTTCACACCATGATTTGCCTCCTGTCATTGCTAAGTGTTTCATGGGGACCGCTCACTCAGTTCGCTGTAAGCTCTTGATGGGATGGGATTTTCTCAGATATGACTCTGGTTCTGTGTCTGCCCAGTGAGTTAGTTTGCTGGGGCCCCCTGAACAAAGACCCACACACTGGGTTGCAGAAACAACAGAAATGTGTTGTCTTGCAGTTCTGGAGCCCAGAAGCCTGAGACCCAGGGCTAGTTCCTACTGAGGCTCTGAGGGAGGATCTGGTCCCTGCCTCTTTCCATTTTCTGGTGGTTTCTTGGCAACCTCTGGCACTCTTTACCTCACCCCCAGGCCAGACTTCACCTCCACAGGGCCCTCTTCCTCTGTGTGTGCCCCCTTCTTAATAAGGACACCACTCAGGTTGGATTAGGGATCACACCGATGGCAACTTTTAACTTAGTTCCCTCGAAAAGACCCTACCTCCAAATAAAGGCACACTCTCAGGTAGTGGGATTAGGACTTCAACCTAAGAATTTGACACAATTCAACCCATTACACCGAGTAAAGTGTGTGCCTGGGAGATGTCCCCAGATCCCGCAGGTCACTGAATTCACACCCATAGAGCCCTTGCAGACGGAGATGGCAACATTTCAAAGGCAAACCAGGACAGGAAACGTGTCTCAACAGGGCTCCAGTTGTTAGAAAATGCTAGCTTGTTGGCGTGGTTTGTTTGTAACTTGGGGGTTCACCTAACCCACTTTCTTGTCTCCCTCCTTCCACGTCCCTCAGGACGGCAGCGGTAGGAAGCTCCGCCTTCCCTTCAGCCTCATCAGTCTGACTTCTAACCGATGGACGTGCTTCTTGCTTTGCTTCCATTTTTAAATCTCGGACCGTTTTAGATGCTGAGTCTAGCAAATCTAACCCTGGAGTTGACCCAAGAGAATGCACTTCGACTTCTAGTTCTTCCTCAAAGTCGTCATATCAGGCAGAATGAAATCAAGTCTTTGTTTTTTTAATTCCATTTTTTTTTTCATCTAAGAGTTAATGAGTTCACCTGGGTTTAAGGAGATTTGTAATGGATTTTCAAATCCTTGCTATTATTATTTTTATTATAATGTGGGAGTATTAATACCAAGCTAAAAATGTCACTCAATATGCAAAACGAGGTGATAAGTACCACTTGGCTTCTAAGAAGTACATTATATAAGCAGTCCATTATGAGAATAATCTCAGGTTATAGCCAGCTCTCAAAAGACCTGGCAAATAAGATTTTAAAATCAAGGCACTTGCAGGCCATTAAAACAACTAAATTGGTAAAACATACTAGAATCCCAGCATAATAAGCGTCCCTTAGAGAACAGTGACAAATTGTATTAATTTTGTATTTCCCAAAAAAGTAAAATAACAAGACTCAGTTGAGGTTGAAAATACTACATCCAGCGATATCAATGCAGAAGTACACAGCATCTGTGCATGGTACTCAGGTATCAGGCTGGAGGGGACCCCGGGTCCCGAAAGCCCATGTCAACACTTGATGGTCTTTTCCCGATATTCCCAACAAGTGGCAAAGTGCCGATCATCAGGCAGGGCTGTCCCCGCGGCACGGGAGATGACAGCAGGCACTCCCATCTGCAAAGAAGCCGCAGGCTCCGATTATCAGGAGGGGTCTGTGGGAAATCGGGAAGGGCCGGGAGGGAACCTGCAGGACCAACAGAAGCTCAGTGACCGCGAGGCACTGAGGGTAGAGGGTGTGAGTGAGGGGCAGGTGCAGGCTCTGCATGCGGCATTGTCGCCCACACAGGACGGTGACGGCTGATAGATGAGCTGCTTGGGAGGGGAGAGCAAAAATCTCTGGACTTGCTGACTTACTGTAAGTCCCGTGGCGCTGTTATTTGCCTCAATTAGCTCCAATCAGGAGGACACAATGAAAGGGATGGAAAGTGACTTCTGACCTACACTATGTCCCAAAGTGCTCATGCCTCATGAATGTGGGAGCAATTTCCCATTGAGTGAAAGGCAACATGTGCAAGCAGATATGGGAGGATGCAAGCTAATCCACTGCAAGGACAAGAAAGTAACAAGAGCAGTACAAAAATAAATAAAATAAAATAAAATAAAATAAAACAAAACAAAATAAAATAAAATATGCATGACTTTTTGCATTCAAAAGTGTGTTTCCTCCTGCAATAATATGAAGAAAGTCTTGTGTGTATGTGTGTGTGTGATCCAACTATATGTAATCCAAAAAAATGTGCTCATTTCATTTTAACCTTAATTTTTCATTATCTAATAGAGTCACACAGTTTTTTTTTTTTTTTAAGATTTTATTTATTTATTTGAGAGAGAGAGAATGAGAGAGAGAGAGAGAGAGAGAGCATGAGAGGGGGGAGGGTCAGAGGGAGAAGCAGGCTCCCTGCCGAGCAGGGAGCCCGATGCGGGACTCGATCCCAGGACTCCAGGATCATGACCTGAGCCGAAGGCAGTCGCTTAACCAACTGAGCCACCCAGGCGCCCTAGAGTCACACAGTTTAAAATTCAAAAGAAATCATGAGAAGGAGTCAGGAAATTCTTCTTTCGGAAATGTTGTCAGATGGAATTCATTACACAAGATGGTCAGGCTCATGACTTTAGAACCACACTTCAATTTTTTGCTTGTTTGTTTTTACGAGGAGCAACATTCCCCAGATTAATCACCAGCTACCCCTAAGAATCATCCAAACACTGTGCCTCGACAAAGGCAATTAATTCACAGACCTTAGGGCTGGAAAGAATTTGAATGACATCCACAAGGAGAACTCGAAACTCTTTTGAGCAAGGAGCATATTCCTGGTCCAGGATTCAAATTTTCTGGAGTTTTCTGCACAAGTTTAAAGATTCAGGCAAAAGCTGTCATGAGACTTACGAATTTAGCTTTCGGAAAAAATCAGTCAGGCCATTAATTCAATTAACTCTCACTGGCATTGCATTATCCACTGAATTACTGATTTTTTGGATGACCATTTTAATTGCTGAAATAAAAGTAAAAAATACTGTGTGGCTTTTTATATGCTCCAGGGAAGTGAAGTGCCAAGACAATTATTCAGACAATTCGTGTCAAAATAGTATTCTGACCTAAATTGTTGGCTTTATCATGGCTTACAACAGTGGATAATTGTGGCAGATATCCACCTGAATTAATTTGTAAAATTTTGCTCCTCAGTGTGTAATGTGCAAGCATGGTGGTCCCTTTGTCATACACTTTGTCTTTCTTCTTCTCTGTGTTCAATGAAATCCCACAAAGGAAAAAGAATCATTCCTAAGGGTCATTTAGAAATGTGTTTTCACTGAAGAACAAGGGAACTGGGTGGGGTGGTGGGGGAGGATATATATTATATATGTATATAAATACTTTTAAAAACAAAATTCATCTTAACTGACTTCTAGAAAGGCTAAATACAAATTGTATGAGTTTTTAATGCCTTAAAAGACCCTATTGCAGGCACTTAAATACCATTATTTTTAATAAATGTAATTGTATTTCTGCTCTAAGTCCCTGGCAAAACCAGGAGAGAATTTTGCAGAGGAAATTTTGTCCCTGCTATCTGAACTACATTATATGGTGAAACTTTTGTTAAGACTGGAAGGCTAAGTAACTTTAAAGGCCACCTTGATCTCTACAAATTTATGCTTCACGGACTTTGACATCAGACAGAACCGAATTCAAATCCAGACTTGGCGGCTTTCAGTATAACACTGAAAAAGTTTCTAAACCTCCCTTAGTTTCATTTTATTCATCAGTAAAATGAGATGAGTAGTATGTACCTTAGTGCAGAGAGTCAATTCAATTAGGAGTAGGATTAAATGGGAGAAGGGGATTACATGAAAATGAGAATAACTCCTTCCGTGGAAAAATTAAATTATATAAGGGAATTCTGATGAATCACAACATAAGGGGGCCTTCTGACCAGCCACTTATATCTGCCAGCATCAGCTGGGTCCTGCTGCAGTAACGAAGAGCCCCCAGTCTGTGAGGCTAGGCACACAAGCATTTGGTTTTTCACTTTTTGGTCCCACTGATGTTTGAGTTCTGGGCTGCCCTTCAGCTGAGGGGATGGAACACACCTTTGGAACTTGACCGCCTGGGTTTGCACACCTGATCCACCATTCTTCTGTTCTGTGACCTTGGAAATTGACTTAACTTCTCTGAATCTGGTTATATTATCTATAACGTGGGGAAAATAAAAGAATTTACCCTCGGATGTTGGTTGGGAGGAAGAAAATAAGTACCGAGTGCATAAAGCACTGGGATCAGTGCCTGGCACAGTGCAAATGCTATATGCATGTTAGCTCTTTTTATTCTTTTCCTTTACAACAATACAGCATATGTCTTTTAATCACAAAAATGACTTTCTCTTAATACATTTATTCAGGACCTTTGGACTACACGTCAGGGTAGACTTGTGACAGTGGGAATATCAACTCTCACCTTCAAAGGGAGTTTTTTGAAGAGCGTAAATACATTTAATTTCTCTGCCAGACTCCGTGCAAAGAGAAAGAGGATTGGCACTGGATCAGGCCCCCGTGGCATCCAGTCTCAGCTCTGCTACTGACCAGGGGGGCCGCATTAGGCAGATCAGGAAATTCTTCTCTCATTCTGTGTCCTCGTCCATAAGCAAGGGTAGGATAACACTGCCTCGTAAAGCAGGCAGTTAAAGAATAAATCTGAAATTGCGTGTAAAGTGCTTATTGTCACGTCTGGAACACAGTAAGTCCTCAACAAATGTAGACATTAATAGTATTATTAGCATCCACATTATTGAAATCTATCCCTCCATTCAAGACCCTGATCAAGAGATCCATTTTACAAAACATTCTCCAAAAACCTGTATTAATTCCTAATTCTCTGATTGCTCACTTACTTGATAGTGTGTCCTAGAGTTGGGTCCCTTATTATTGATTGATAGCCTGTGGTAATAAATGTATTGTTTCTTTATCTTAAATGGATTAGCCAGGATATAATCTTCTTAAGGAGAAACCCAACAGCACACATGGTAAACAGACTATAGGTGTTAAGACAGTAGCTGCAGGGTTTGTTGGTTTTTGTTTTTTTTTCCTAATTGACAAGCCCTTTTCATGGATCTAATGCTGTGCAATTGAAAATAACAATGTCAACAACAGTAATAATAGCTTGTATTCTTGAGTGCTGGCTTTGTGCCTGGGATCTCACGGTCCTTGCAATTCATCCCAGCAGCAACGCAGAAAAGCTGGTGTGTATCAGTTATCTCTTTCTACGGCGAATTTAGTGGCTTAAGCCAACAATGCCTGGGTCTTTAAAGCATATCCATGGGTTTGTTACTTAAAGCTTCTGCAAGTCTAGACTGCCCTTACACAAGCCGCTGCCCTTAGTTTGCAGGTTGGCAAGACATTGGGCTCCACTGGAACAGCTAGGCTCTGTGCCTCTCTTTCCAGAAGGGCACTCCTGCCAAGCCTCTTCACAGAATGGAAGCTCCGTGCATCACCCTCGCCCCTGCACAAGCTTACGCTGTGCTTGTGGTGTTCTGTTGGCTGGTTTCATGTGCTTTGATGTCTGGTTGGCCAAAGAAAGTCTCGATGAAGCCTAGATTCAATGCGTAAGAGGAATTCATACAAAAGGAGTGATGCACCTGGCGATTCCTGCAGACGTCTACCGAGTGCGCAATCTCATTTTACCAACACAGAATCCGAGGATTATGGGCATTAAGTATCTTTCCTAGATCATACAGCTATCGGGTGATAGCACAGAATTTGAGCCCAACGTGGCTCATTTCATTTTATTCTTAGTTCTAGTAAACTAGCAATCAATTGACTTTGTTTTTTTTCTATTGGAATTTTGTTTGGATGAAGTCAACAAAGTAACGAGATAAACCCACAACTTGACTTTCCACAATGCCTCTCATACCACATACATGAAAGATGCTATGGCACAGAGCTGGATTTGCTACCCAAAAACCACTGAAGTCACCGTCCTTTGCTTCCTGCACTGTAGAGATCAGAAAGCTGATCCCAAGCCTCCTTTGTGCTGGGGTGCAGACATGTGACAAAGTTCTGGATTATGAGAGGTGGGTAGATTTTACTGGGAGGACTAGACTTTCCAAATATGTTTAAAAAAAAAAAAAGATAAAGACAAAAGATAAAAAAGAAAGTTTCTTCAGGAGAAAGCTTTGGACTCTTCTCCTTTTCTTTTTAACAGCTTTATTGAGTTATAATTGATAACTCAATTAGAGAATTGATTACCATCGGGGTAATGGACATACTTATCACCTCCAAAGTTTCCTGGTGTCCTGGTTCATTCTTTCTTTCCTTTCTTCCCTCCTTCCTCCATTCCTCCCTCCCTCGGTCTCTTTCTTTCTTCCTTCCTTCCTTCCCTCCCCCCTCCCTCCGTCTTTCTTTCTTTCTTTCTCTTCTTTCTTTCTTTTTTCTTTCTTTCTTTCTTTCCGTGTTCTTCCTCAGCAAGGCCAAATTGGCACTTGCCAAATGATCAAGATTGTTGACATTATAAAAGTTTTGCTCGGATTGTTTCTTTAGTTAATTGCTTGAAAAACTTCTGCGTTGTCAACTTCGCTCTCTTGAAATGACTCTACACATCTTCCCACAGGTGGGATTATATTCAGGTTTTGATTATTCTTATCCTTTACAACAGGATTTCTTTTCCTTTCCTATTCAATTCCTTCCTTCCTTCCTTTCTTTCCTTCTTTCTTTTTTCTTTCTTTCTTTCTTTCTTTCTTTCTTTCTTTCTTTCTTTCTTTCTTTCTTTCTTTCTTCCTTCCTTCCTTCCTTCCTTTCTTTCCTTCTTTTTTCTTTCTTTCTTTCTTTCTTTCTTTCTTTCTTTCTTTCTTTCTTTCTTTCTTTCTTTCTTTCTTTCTTTCTTTCTTTCTTTCTTTCCTTTCCCTCCCTCTCTCCCTACCTCCCTTCCTTTTTCCTTCCTTCCTACCTTCCTTCTTTCCTTCCTTCCTTCCTTCCTTCTCTCTTATTGTTAGAAGACCACTTAATGGAGATCTACCTCTGACATTCTCCAGTGCACGACACAGTCTTGCTAACTATGCACGATGTTACGCAGCAGATCCTGGAGCTCACTTACCTTACATAACTGAAACGTTATGCCTGTTGAACAACAATCTCCCCCCTTTTTCTAAACCTGAATGTGGAGCTGCCTGCACTGGCAGCAAGTGTCCTAGAACCTGGAGAATAAAAAATACAAAGCAGAGGGAGCCTGGGTGGCTCAGATGATTAAGCGTCTGCTTTCGGCTCAGGTCATGATCCCAGGGTCCTGGGATCGAGTCCCTCATCGGGCTCCCTGCTCCTTGGGAGCCTGCTTCTCCCTCTGCCTCTCTCTCTCTCTCTGTCTGTCTCTCATGAATAAATAAATAAAATCTTTAAAAAAAAATACAAAGCAGAGATGATGGATTACAAACCATGGAACGATACAAGGTCTTTGAAGATGTTACTAAGAGGCTGCATTAGCCCCAAACCCTCCTTGTTGGCCCTTATTTTTATGTGAACTAAATACAGTGTCAATCGTGACTATCTCTATGAATTGTACTCTCTGTAACTTGCACCTGAATATAATCCCACCTGCGGGAAGATGTGTAGAGTCATTTCAAGAGCGAAGTTGACAACGCAGAAGTTTTTCAAGCAATTAACTAAAGAAACAATCAGAGCAAAACTTTTATAATGTCAACAATCTTGATCATTTGGCAAGTGCCAATTTGGCCTTGCTGAGGAAGGACACGGTTGCCAAAATTACTGAAACAATTAAGTCATTGCTTTCCTCTCCTTTGCTTCTGGAGCCCGAGCTGAAGGCATCAGAGAGCAGGGCTGCCCAAGGAGCTTGCCATGTGGCCTTTAAACCCGCATGTTGCAATTTAATGAAATAACGTCAGAACAGTTTAAAAATATATATATTTGCAGAGCTCAGATAGAAACCCACTAACATCATGGATAATAAATTTCTGAACATTACTGTTGAGTAAGCAAAATATCGCTAATACATCGTCCCAAAGAAAAATCATTTTTATAATTTAATAGAAAGATAACTTTGATTCAATGACCTACATCAAGTAGGTCAAATTAAGCACAGGGTCATTTTAGGTCAGAAGTGCAAATGAAAGCTCTTTCAGATTATTTTATGACATACACACTCTCCCTAGGAGAACAATTAAAAAGTGTTAATTCCTGGTCACTTCAGCAGGAATAGCTTTATTTTCTGATCAAGTGCAGGTTATCGCTGTTAATTGAAAATCTTGCTTTTGCACTAAATCGTGCGGCCGCAACTGAAGAGTTCGGCTCCTTTCTTTGAAATTAATTTCATGCAGAATGAAGAAAGGAACACCAGGAGAGTAGAAAGAAATCATTTTTGGTTCAACCGGTATTTTCTCCTTTTTTACTAAGAAGAGATTAAATAATTTTAAAGAAAGGGTGCAGGATGAAGCATCCTGGTCAAGTACCAGAGAATTTAATGGGATTTTGATTTTATTGATAAAACACCTTCCGTTTGAAGACAATTAAAGCACTCCTCTTGTAGGATTTGGCACGTACTGCTTTATGTTATGTCCGTGAGCCAGTTAAAGGGCAGAAGTAACTCTCCAGATCGTTCCAGGAGAAAATAAACAGCTCTCAGCTCTCTAAATAGCCAGAGGTGTGTACAGAATATTCTCAATATTTCTCTGCCTATCCTGAAACCAAAGTAAAAATGAACGATTTCAGCCTACCAGGTACAACTTGGCTCATCCCATCTGGCAGACCGGTTGATCAACAAATATTCCTTTTCATAGTGTGAGGGATGTATTTGGCTAGTACCCAAGGGGGACAAATATGTGCACGACCCCTTACTGGAGTCCTAACAGCAAGGCTTCTACTGCAAGGGGGCGGGTAAGAACGCACGTGCCGTGGGAGACCCCAGAGCACCAGGAAGCAGAGATTCAGAGGGAGAACCATGACCAGGGCCCTCCTTGTATGGCTGATCGAAGACGCCTTGTCTTAGTCAGCTTGGGCCACCGTAACAGAACACCACAGAAGGGCTGCTTAAACCACAGACAGGGGGCGCCTGGGTGGCTCAGTTGGTTAAGCGACTGCCTTCGGCTCAGGTCATGATCCTGGAGTCCCGGGATCGAGTCCCGCATCGGGCTCCCTGCTCGGCGGGGAACCTGCTTCTCCCTCTGACCCTCCTCCCTCTCATGCTCTCTGTCTCTCATTCTCTCTATCTCAAATAAATAAATAAAATCTTTAAAAAAAAAAAAAAAAACACAGACAGTTCTCACACCTCTGGAGGCCACGAGTCCGAGATCAAGGTGCTGGCATGGCCAGGTTCTGGGGGGAGATGTCTTCCTGACTTGCAGACCACCGCCTTCTCACTGTGTCTTCACATGAAGGAGGGGGAGAGAGAGAGAGCCAGACCATGCTGCTGTCTCTTCCTCTTCTTACCAGGACACCAGTCTTATGGGATCAGGACCCCACCCCGATGACCTTGTTTAACCTCAGTTACCTCCTTAGAGAGCCCATCTGCAAATACAGTCAGGCTGGGAGTCAGGGCTGCAACAGGTACATTTGGGAGGGACATAATTCAATCCACAGCAGTCCCATGGGCTGGAGGAGGCCCGAGCTGGGCTGCATGATGGTGAGGCTGGGACACCTCCTTCACAGGTACGAGGCCCAGGCTCTTGAGAGGCCATGACTATCACCTGGCAGGGTGTAAATCCATCGGAGTCTGACTTCCACTGGCCCCACCCCCAAAATTTGTTCTCATGCCCTCAACAGGCCTTTGCTTTCCATCCAAACAATTAAAAGTGACCCCCAAAACGATAAAATAGATGGAAGTTAGACTCTCTGTCTTCACACACACGTGATTTCCAAAGACGGCATGGTTAGCTAAAAGCTACTAGAAATGACGGTTCTGTTGTCGTTCTTTATTATCTGATGGCTCCACATAAAAGATCTCCTACAGAGGCTGACGTCCACACCGAAGACAGAGGGATTCTTCCTCTCAGCTCCCTGCCGTAGTAACACGCTCAGAAGAGCAGGGATTCGGGCATGTTTGCTCATGGTGTAACCCAAGCTCTTAGCATGTAGCCCCTGGCACGCGTCTCCTGCACTCTGGTTGGCGGGACGGATGATGGGCTGCGCCACAGCAGGTGCGTTCCTGAGCACCTTCTGCTTCTTGTCACCTAGGAAGAGCATCGTCTGCCCTTACACGTAAAACGGCTTTGCATGTTGAGTTAAAATGGATGTGTGCAGGTGGCTCTTGGCCCATCGTGGCCAACGGGGAAACACCAGTGCTCAGATACTCATTGAGTAAAATAAGCGAGAAGTGAGTCAGTGGGATTTGAATACCCTGAGACAAGTGGCAAAGACTTTTCTGAGAGAAGTGACATTTTCGAAGCAGCATTTGAAGACCCATCTGGCCATCATGTGAGGCATTCACGAGAACTGGAGGGAGGCGTGTGGCCCAAGGAAGAAGAAGTTGGAAGTACAGATGGGCCTGACATAGGGAGGGCCAAAAATAGGACCGTGGCCGAGGGGATGGACAGGCGGGGAAGGACAGATCTGAGGGTCGCCGGGAAGGCAAAGGCTCTTTAGGTCTTTGGAAAGGGAAAGTGGTGGGGTCAGGAAGGGAAGAGAATGTGCTCTGGGGACCTCAGGCTTATGAGTTTGGGAGAGAGAAGTCACCATTCACTGGAGGAGAGGAGTTAGGGCTTACCCGCCGCCTTGGCGGTTCCCACCACAGAAAGTCTGATTCCTAGAGGCTTCCACCACTTGCTGAGGCTACATAGCACAGAGAGGGTTAAGAGGGAGGGATGGGGCAAATAAGGCAGAGGAGGGAGTCCGGACTCCATCTGGGCAGACCAGGCACCAGGACATGACCCATTCTGTGCTGCCTTATAAGTCAGACCCTGAGAATCTGGAGGAGGAGAGACCTGCACAGGCCAGCATGGTCCCTGAGCCCTGCCCTGACTTCCATTCTGAGTGGCCAACTGAGGCTGCACCAGCCTCCTTCTGGGCTTTGCTTTGACATTCCCTTCTAAACAACTTTCAAACCCATTTATTTATCCCTTTGGGTTAAAAGGAACTCTTGTCTGAAAGCAGATCAAAGTAGAGCTGTCCAATTTATAAAACAGATCAATGAGGGAGGGGGAGTTGGCACATGCCACATCCCACTCACCAGGCTAGCTCTTAACCCTCCCTGCAGACCAACTCGATGCCTCCGCAGATTCTCAGATTCCAAATGCAGAACCATACCATTGTCGTCTGTTCGCGAGGAAGGAGAGAAATACAACGCGACAGATCTCCTCCGGGCCCTGAAGTATTTGAGATTACCCCCACCCCAACCCCCCAACCCAATATTTAGATCGAGTTCATTGGGAGAATTAATTGCAAAACATAGGAAGTAACTTCAAAAAAAGCGTGGACTTCCAGAGACTCAAAATTCCAATAGCCTTTTATTAGGAAGCCAAGAGGAGGAAAGAACCACTAATAAAAATGCTTGTTAGGAGAGCCCACATGGACATCCTGCAACAAGGTCTCTGTCCCCTGGGCAGACATTTGGAACTGCTCTTCCAGCCAAGGCAGTGGGCTTTGCTGTGACCCAACAGTTCCCTTTTGCACAGTGGTTGGCCAACATTCTGGAATGTAGTCTATGGCTATTCAATGAATTCTTTCCTCTGAGCAAACAGACCAGCTGTAGAGGTACTGTACACATGGTCACTTATTCCCATTAGCAACCCCAAACAAGCAGACGGCCTTACCCAAACAGTAGAAAAGGCTAAGTTATTTTTAAATGTGCTCAATTTAACGTGTTTCACAATTTGTGATTTCCC
Source organism: Mirounga angustirostris (assembly GCF_029215605.1). NCBI lineage: Eukaryota > Metazoa > Chordata > Mammalia > Carnivora > Phocidae > Mirounga > Mirounga angustirostris. The sequence continues at coordinate 135,931,093 of NW_026991713.1, forward strand.
AACCACAAAAAGAATTGTACAACTGTTAAAATTACACGAGAATTCAGAAGAAGGCATACGAAGTAGGGGAAAGAGACAACAGAGGGCAAGCCACACGTTATAAATGAATGAAAATAACAAAATCCTATTTAGAGAGCCTACTTCCATTTTTGTAAAGTCCTAGTAAGATCTAGTCGAGGAAGAAAAGAGTTATGAGTTTGGGTGAGGAATGCACCCATTCTCCCAATGTTTTTCTCCCAACAGGCTTCTTGTGTTTTTTAAAATAAGTAGGCTCCAAACTAACTTTGAGGAATGCGTTGTAAAGGCAGCCTTGAGTATAAAGCCCAGGAGATTACAGCAAGATTGCAGAGAGGAGGTTGGTTTCCCAGCATGGCAGTGCCTGCCATGTCAGCAGGACATGGCTGGAAATCCCACAGTCCCCAGTCCCGGTACAACTGAGGCTTCCCTAGATACAGAGGGGCATCCAGCGTACTCGCCCACAGATATTCCACCCAGATGTGCAGCATTGCCAGTAAACACATATCTGGTGGGAAATAAAAAGAAACTTTGCTTTAAGTCCACATTTTTATTTTCTATGTCCAATCATCTTTACACCTGATTCCCACGAGCTCTTTCTTCTGAATATTGTCCAAAATCAGCAGTCCTCACGTAGTCAAGGTTAGAAATGGACCTGGCTTTTAACATCTGACAGGATTTCGTAATAAAATTTCCCTTTCAATAGACCTGATAACCAACAAGCCAATGTCACGGTCAGCCTGGCTTTAAAAAGACTCACCACGCATTACCTGAAGGAAACATCACTTACCTGGGAGATAGTCATTTCTCCAACAGTCCCTTTCATCTGTAAATGAGGAAATGAGTCAGCTTTACTAAGTGTTACTTCATCATTGGTGTTGTGTTATTCAGCAGGACTAGGAACACATTTTGTTACTCACACAGGCTTGGTTTCACCAAGCGTCCAGGTCCTGCTGTTACCTCGTCTTCAAACAACTCCAGATTCTGTTAAAGATCTTAACTGTCTTTCTGATTGGAAAAGTGCCCGGCCGGTCACAAGATTGCATGACTCATTGCAACTGCTCAACTTTAGCTAAGCACAGAGCTGAAAGAACAAAATCAGCTCTGTGATGTCATCCCTTCACTATGTATCTTTAACATAGTTTAGATACAGAGGTTGTTGAGTAAGACACAAAGCTTTCAAATGAGAAGAATGTGTCTCAAATGCTTAGGAGAGCAAACATTCTGGGGTTATGTTTGATTACAAACACTGAGACCTGCTCCAGGAATCTGGGTGTGTGGTCTTGGCTGATAGAAAGTATTCCACGTGGTCTGCTAACTGGTCACCTGGCTTGGTCAAAGTTTAACCCAACTGAAATGTGTGGAGCTTCAGTAACCATTCTGATTTCAGAACAGACAGACGCGTCCTCATTTAGGATTATTTGAAACCTTCAAAAAATAATGAGAGTTCCTAAGTGTGTCTCAAAATCAAGGAAAATAGAAAGTGTTTGTCTGAAAGTTTGGGGATTGTCAGTAACTTCTCTTTTTTTCTATTCATTTACAATTATTTAATGAGCAGGCATTGCTTTTAGCTTGACAAAAATTCAGTGGAAAGAAATGTTTCCAGCTTCCTCCGAGTTCACTCCGTAAGACGGAAAAAAAAAAACCCAAAAGCCAAAGCAAACGGAGTTAAATAAATTGACAGCTACCTCATATCTTGTTGATACCTTTCACGATGATGTTAGTAAACCCGCATGACCCAAAATGAGATCGCTGTTTACCTAGCTACATTACGGGTCCCAGCAGAGCCCGCGTGAAAGGGGCTCCCAGAGCCCTCAGCTATTGTAACGCCAGGAGCCATCTCTTCTAAGAACTTGAACCACTCCTTTTGGTAAAAGCCAGCCAAGACAAAGGAAGTATTTTTAATTAAGCTGATGATACCACTTCCTCGGGATGGCTTCAGTGGAAAATTGGAGAACAAAAGCAGGGCAAAGAACGTTGCATTTGGGTAAGGTTTGGTATCATGTGAAAAGTTAAGTTTCTGTTGGGCGCCTGGGTGGCTCAGTTGGTTAGGCAACTGCCTTCGGCTCAGGTCATGATCCTGGAGTCCCTGGATCAAGTCCCGCATCGGGCTCCCTGCTCAGCGAGGAGCCTGCTTCTCCCTCTGACCCTCCCCCCTCTCATGTACTCTCTCTCATTCTCGCTCTCTCAAATAAATAAATAAATCTTTTAAAAAAAAAAAGTTAAGTTTCTGTCAAATTTAGCACATCATTGTTTAGCTTCCTTTTTTCCCCCCAGCATTGTCTGTCTGCTGGGGGGAGGTCCTATGAAAATACAGAAGCTTTGTCAGACTCTAAAGAGGAAGTCAAGTATTTGATAAGATGGCATATGTGATCCCTGACCCCCAACGCATACAGCTTGTTTTTGAAGAAACTTGCTTCCCCAGCCATGGTCCCGCTGGTTCCATGAAGGCTGTAGGGTTAAAATCCTGTATGCCTGTCACTGAATTGTTCTTGAAAATATCACCTATGTGAGAACCTTTCAACGCTTAATTCTGCAGACGACAAGGCTGGTGTCCGGGACTCTGGCTGTCTGTGCCCACATCTGGGGTTCTCCTGGCCGTGCACCTCCCTGCTGGGAGTGCCTGTGCGGTGCCTCATCTCACTGTCATCCATCCTCCCTGTGTCCATGGCCTAGTATTGATCATTTTAACCTCAAGTGATCACTAGGAGATATATCTCATCAGAACCAAAGACTGGCATCTTTAAAGGCCAGAACCAAATTTACAGTCAGTAACAAAAATAAATATATGGACCCCAAAAAGTGATTCTTAAATAGATTGTTTCCCCTGGACGTCCTTCTAGACAGGTTTCAGTAGTTAGTAATGACCAGGTAACATATGTTCTTCAATGATTTGGATTACTCTGAAAAACTAGAAAAGTGATGCCACGGCTCTCTTATTGAAACTTACCTTCTCCTCGGAAAAACTTCGTTTTAAGGGTGAAACTGACAATGTGACTTTATTTTTTCTCGCATCTTGTTTAAAATTTCTCTCTTATGCCAGGCTCACATACCAAGATTTTCCCCACAATGTCACGATTCATGTCTTATTTTAGCCAGGCTGCAAAAGGACTGCATCAGTCAGAAGTGCTCCTTTCCTTTAGATGCTGAGAAATCCTGGACACCCCAACCACGTGGGGCTGCCCCTACTCCCTCACACTGAAGTCAGGGGTGCACACCAAGTATCCTTATCTTCACCAAGGCAGGTGATACACTCATTCGAACCAGAGAAGCTCCCAAGTGCATTACCATTTCAACCAGGAGATGGAGGAGAAAAGTATGGGACCCTCACACAAGGAAGCAGGAAGCCCTCCCACAGCTTCCTCTGCCCCTTGAACAAACACATACATACTTTCTGAATCAAAATAAAATTATTGATCTGAGACATGACTTTTCCAGATTAGTAATTTTACATATATATGAAATGGCTTTCATGGTTATGAAATTTAAATGACATGTACTATGTTTTCAGTAATTTGATTCCAGCAAATTGGAAACCTGTTCCAATGGAGCAAACCAGTTGAAAGACAGTAATCTTGTAGAAAACATAAAATTCCTCGTGGCCATAGCAGCCAGTAAAACTGGATGGCCAAGAAGAGGGAACGTGATTGTCGTCACGGCGACATTCCTCTGGTTTTATTGCCCCTCAGTAAAACCATACCTATGACACAATCCCAGCTGAAACTTTCTCCCTGGTCCCTGGCCACTCCCACCAGCATCTTTCCCTTGACAAGTGCTGGTATTTTTAGTTGTTCAATAAAAGTAGGTGCAGGATATTGAAATATCTTGCTCAGTTTTTGTTTATTGCATAAATAAAAGCAAGATATTTAGGATTTATATATACATAATTATATATACACATTTAGCTGACATTTTGGGTCACATTCTCAAAGTATTTGGTATGCCAATTATATGAATGAGTGAGAATTAAAGAAAAAATGAGAGAAAGGAAAAAGAAAGAGATTCACCCCCCAAACAAGTAAAAAGAGAGGTTAATGGCTACAGGGAATTCCAGTTAACAAATACTCAAAAAATTAAATCACTATTTCATAAAAGCTACTGATATAGATCATTTCTACTCAGTAGGAAATTGTTTGATTCAGTAAATTTGAAGTGAAATTACCTAGAATCTCTATGGCAACTTTTCTAGATTCAGGCCACCTTATATTTTTTATTATCATTGTTTCAGTTAGTATGGAACAGAGAAAAGTTTATATATATATATATATATATACACACATATATTTATTATTATATTAATACTATTAATATTATATTTAATATACAAATACATACTACATGTATTTTATGATATATAAAATATATGTAAAGTTATATCTACCTCATATATTATATATATATATATAATACATAGTTACAGTTATAGACAGTTACATAGTCACACACACATACACATAAAGAGAGAGATGTCGGGTTCTTCTCCCTGTCTTGAGTTAAAGATAGTAGCATAACTATCATTCTGTATTTCAAGAAACACCATTCTGTCATGCTACGACACCAGTTAAATATTGTGTAATTATTTTTTCAGTAGACTTGAGACATCTGATGATTATTGATCTCTTTCCAAATATCTTAACATCAAGATCAAACAAAGCTGCAGAGAAGCAGTGATCCAATTTTGGTCTGATATAGGGCTGACTCTCATCCAGTCATTTTGATATTACATCAGAAGGTTGACACCAAGCAACACTGTACATTTTTGGTTTTTGGAGCATGTGGAGCTCATATAACTAAGGACTCTGAGTTTTCTATAAATTAGAACCCAGGTGAAGAAATAACCAAGACAAGAACAATCAGTGTCTTCATGTAGTTACTCCCAAGCAACGATGGTGTGCAGTTTCGTACCTAGGGCAGAAAAGGTCCAAATTTATGAATCAATTGGGAGTTGTAAAAAGTTAAGTGACAGAAAACATGCTTTTCTACACCTCACCTTCTTATGAAGTTTCTTAGTGGGGTTAAAAAATATTGATATTAGGGGCACCTGGGTGGCAGAGTCAGTTAAGCATCTGACTCTGGGTTTCGGCTCAGGTCGTGATCTCAGAATCCTGGGATTGAGTGTCGGGCTCCACGCTCAGCATGGAGTCTGCTCGAGATTCTCTCCCTCTCCCTCTGCTCCCCCACTGCTGCTTGCTCTCACTCTCAAATAAAGAAATCTTTTAAAAAATTGATATGAATAATTACAGTACATGAGGTAGATTTGTCCTAGAACTCATGACATCCATGAAACTGAGTTATCCAGTCACATGGCTGGCTTAACAATTGTTAGTTCATGTTGAAATAACACACTCACCATGTCCCATTTCTAATTAAAAAAAAGATCCTATTTGATATTTGATCTATCTAATGACTACATCTGGTGAGGATATTATGACACTGCTGAAGAATTTTAGTGCCATCACACATGTTAAAGCAATCTAGTATTCCATCACTGAGCCAGAGGCTCTAAACTGAAAATTCTTGGTTATGTAAAGAACTAGCCCAGTTTTTAAAAAGGAAATAGATTGGGCACCTGGATGGCTCAGTTGGTTAAGCGACTGCCTTCGGCTCAGGTCATGATCCCAGGGTCCTGGGATCGAGTCCCACATCGAGCTCCCGGCTCAGCGGGGAGCCTGCTTCTCCCTCTGACCCTCTCCTCTCTCATGCTGTCTCTCTCTCGCTCGCTCTCTAATAAATAAATAAAAAAATCTTTAAAAAAAAAAAAGGAAATAGATTGATAGTCTATTTGGGCAGCCATGTCATCTCAGATACAAATCCAGGGCAGCTGACGGTGGATGAGGGGCAATGAGGGGGAACAAGGCGAAGCCGTGGCCATACTGAATGCCTTGGGCATGAGCTCAACCTTCATTCATGAGTTTATCAAGAGAGACATCCTCAGGTGACTTAGAACCCCCAGTACTTAAATATTCTTCATACGTAAGTAGTCTGCTCGAAGGGTTAATTGAAGAATCTGACTTGACAATCTCAGACTGCATATGCAAATTTCAATGGGAAATCGAGGGTCACATAAGGAGGTAATTCTCCTCCATAGGGACTTATAAAAATGAAATACCCGGTTCTTTCAAGTGTTGGCCATATTTGATCTGAATTAAGCTAAAATCTTTCTATGTTACAAAAAGTTAGATGAGCAGATAAAGGAATCTGTCTTAGAAGCATCACTCTATGAGAATGTGAACTGAAGAGTTAACACTGGCCAGTAAATACTGGGTTATGCAATTCAAAAACCCTGCTGATTAGCACAGGCCCATCTCACCCAACAAGAAAATAAGTGACCTGGAGGGAAGAAGAAATTTTGATAATAATGAAAATATTATTTAAAATTGTTCAGATTGCTAATGTCTATAAGGATAACTGGAATTTCTATTGAAATGTTTGCAAGGGCAGGTCAGTGGGGAGAAAAACGTGCTTAAAAATCATATATAAAAATAAATACATGAAAAATAATAAAAATTAAAAATCATATGCAGTATTTGAGACATTATCTCAGACATGTTTCTATGTCAAGAATTAGGAGTCCCTACTAATTTCCAATGAACAATAAGATCTGTTAATTCAATGTTTTTGTAAACCAGAAATCACAGTAATTATTTATTTGGCATATCTAAAATAATTCCCCAGAGCTCAGTTCAATTCGATTCAACAGCTATAGCTAGCTCAATACCAGAGTTGATTATTCTGAGTGTTTCATTAACCCATATATGTCTCAAGAAATGAAGGAGAAGGAAGAAAAAAATGTCTACAACTAACCCTCCAGGGACTGATTAGACAATAATGTGTTAAGATTACCAAGTAAAACAGTTATTACACTATTGAAAACGATAAATCTGCCTATTGTACTGAACATTCCACTTAAAAAAAAAACACACTAGCAAAGAAGCAGTAAGAAGAAAGGTATTTTGTAAATGACATCATAACTATTTTCCAACCTTGGGCATCATGCGGCTTAAAATCCAGGGACCACTATGGATGAAAACATTCAGACAATTCTGTATCCAAAGTCATTATAAGGAGACAATACTGGCAAACAAAAATTAAAATGTGAGTTCTATAGGACCTTCAACACAATCACCTAGAGACCTTGTAAAAAAGCAGACTTCTAGGCCTTTTCCCAAAATGTCATCAAGTATATCTCTGTGTGCACCTTAACCTCCCAGGTGACTGGGAGTTTGAAGACCACACAGTGGGATTTCCCTGCAAGATCCCCAAGCTCCATGTCTACCTGCGTTTCCTCTGAAACAAATGTGTGTGTGTGTGTGTGTGTACTTATTCTCTAAAAATGTTCTGTGTATACATACCAAAAAGTTAATAATTTTATTCCTAATCTTTGTGAATTTTTTTTTAAGTAGGCTCCATGACCAGCATGGCGTCCAATGTGGGGTTGACTCATGACCCTGAGATCAAGACCTGAGATGAGATTAAGAATCAGATGTTTAACCGACTGAGCCACCCACAGGCACCCCAGTTTTTGTGACCTTTCAAGTAACACAGTGTTATTACTATGTATTATTACTATTACTTAACTTAACTTAAATAATACATCATTATTATTATGTTATGATTATTATGCACACATACAAAGATGGATGGATGGATGGATGGATGATGGATGGGTAGATAGGATAAAGATATAGATAGACACAGAGATATAATATGATATAGATATAAGTAATTATAATTTTCAGATTATAATCTTCCTGGAGGTGGATTTTACTTCTGTCTTGCCATCCTATTCCCAACATCTAGCAAATGTGGCCAATAATCATTCAGAATCTTGCAGTGAATAGTAATATATATATAGTACTGTTATACATTTCAACTATTCTGACAGTGAGATTCAAGCTGCTCTGGAATCTCCCTAGAACAACATCTAGAAAACCCACTACCCAGTGCATTCCTGAGGGACTTTCTGAATTATCAACCTGTACTCCCGTTCCTCATTGGCTGAGGCACCATGGACTCTCCTGGATGGGCCAGGCGGTTGGGAACAGGGCTTCACCGAGGGGTATCTGGTATATCAGCTCCCCCTGACTGCAAGCCTGAGACCCACACAATCGATCTCAGCTCTTCATTTGCTTCTGCACCAAATCCAATTGCCGTGGCGTCAGCCTCATGGACTAGTGCCCGACTGGCCAGGACAATGACCAAAACCCCCAAATCTCTTGGGCTCCACCAGCTCCGCTCTGCAGAGGGCAGAGTTTCAGACTATGCTAATATGATCAGGAGCAGAGGAGAGTCCACGGTAGGGGACCAAGTGTGAATTCAAGGGTTGGTTCCTGAGAACAATGATTAGCAGTTAGGACCGAAATCTTGGTGTTGGACAGAACATGTTTTATGGAGCAATAGTATGCTGAAATTTATCCTTCTAAAACCAACAGCATTTTGGCATTTTGGAATTAAAAAACTAATAAAAAAATAAAATAAATAAATCAACAGCATTTTGCCCAGCAACCATCCAATTCATTGGCCCTTTTGGTGAACAATGACATGCTACCTTTCTGCTCCAGGCACCATGAGCATTGCAGACAGAATCACTGCCAAGACCGCAGCCCTACTTTCCCTGCCTGGCGGGAAACTGTAGCCCTCGGGATAATTCCAGCCTGCTGCCTATTTTTATATGGCCGTGATCTCAGAATAATGTTCACATTTTTACACGGCTGAAAAAATCCAAAGAGGATCAGTATTTCTAAAAATCTATTGAGATATAACTGACATATGACATCGCATCAGTTACATGTGGACAGCACAATGATTCTATATTTGTGGGAATTGTGAAGTGATGGCTGCAGTAAACCTAGTTAATGTCCATCAGTAGGCATAGTCACAAATTTTTGTATTGTAATGAGAACTTTTAAGATTAGAAACTTTCAAACATGCAGCACAGTATTATTCGCTCTAACCACCAGGCTGTACAGTTCATCCCCAGGATATAGGGGTGTATGTGTATATATATATATATATCTGCTAGTTTGTATTTTTGCCTACTCTCCATCCCCCATCTCTGGCAACCACCAATCTGTTCTCTGTATCTGTGAGCGTAGGTTTTTACAATTTTTTTTTAATTTTTTTTAGATTCTTCATAAGAGAGACCATACTGTATTTGCCTTTCTCTGTCTGACTTATTTTGTTGAGCATTATACCCTCAAGCTCCAACCCTGTTGTTGCAAATGGCAGGATCTCCTTCTTTTTTATGTCTGCTCCCAGCCCTGCTGGCCTTTGGCACCTCCCCCAGACTAATCTTACTTTGTTTGGATTTCCTCCACTGGTCAGGCCATTTTAAGCACTCTTCCATGTTGAATGAAGGAATGTATTAAAATGTACATATTCAGGACCTTAATTCTCTCAGTCCATTTGGGTAAATACTGACAAAATTGTCATAACACAATATAAGCATTCTGAACATACTAGGAGCCCAGTGTACTCTTATTAGACCAATGTCGCCATTGCCTTCAGGCCCATGGACATTATCTGCCTCTGGCTTCCCTCGGGCCCCTAATAATCAGCATGGGGGATTTAGGACACATTGTGTTTAGAAGGAGTAATTTTTTTTTTTTTTTAAGATTTTATTTACTTATTTGACAGAGAGAGAGACACAGCGAGAGAGGGAACACAAGCAGGGGGAGTGGGAGAGGGAGAAGCAGGCTTCCCGCCGAGCAGGGAGCCCGATGTGGGGCTCGATCCCAGGACCCCAGGACCATGACCTGAGCCGAAGGCAGACGCTTAACCATCTGAGCCACCCAGGTGCCCCTAGAAGGAGTAATTTTTAAAGCAGAATAAAATGCAGGAATGGCTCTGCTCCAAGAGGACAAAGGAATTGTTCTAGAAGGGAATATTATCCCACAATCAGGCCCCTTATGCCGTTTGCCCAGCCTAACCCAAGAGTGTGGATGACTTGGTGGGCTTCTAAGGAGACCCCGTGTGACTCCGCTGTCCGCGAGCTAAAGGTCTACAGAAAGCTCCCAGAGAATCGCAGAGGTGTGGGAAAGGTCAAGAAACCACTCCAGGGCACTATTAAACTAATAAGGATGATTGAAACCACTTGCACATGCTAGAAACAAACCATCAGTCATAAAATTTTTGCCATTAAAAAATAAAGCAGGTATGTCACAGAAAATTTTCTCAAGTGTTAGGATTTAAATTTATGTGTAAACCTTCTTGGATCATTCGGACACGGTGAGTTTTATTACTGTTAATTTTGGGGGGATGACAGGTCAACCAAATACAGGAATGACTGTGTGCCGGGCACTGTTCTCATTGTTTGAGATGTATTAACTCACTTCATCCTTACAAGAAGCCTAGGAGGCGAGTACCATTATCTTGGGTAAGTAAACTGAAGCAGAGAGAGATGAAGTAGAAACTGGTGAAGTAGGAATTGGGAACAAACTTCTTGGCTTGAGATCTTTCCCCTCTCCACACCAAGGTGGCTCTCGACAAATAGTAGAAATGGTTGGGATTGCCAGCCTATGACTTCATGAAGTCCATGTGCTTAATGCAGGATTGGTGATTTGTCAATCATACAGGGAAACTGGTCAAGGAAAACCCAGTCAACATTGTTGAGTCCATGTGAGATTTGTGAATGCATGGGTCTGTATGTGCATTTTTTCCTTGTTGGGGAAGAACAGAATACCAGATTATTTAGGGTCAGCTGTTAAAACATACAAACAACAATAGCAAAGGACCGTGCAGCCCTTTTACATTACTAAACTTAAATCCTCGCAGGTTTTGGAGAAATGGTGTAGCTATTTACAGCCAGCTAGACTTTGTCCCAAAGATAAACGTTAAGTATGTCTGTAAGATAACATGCAAATGGAAGTTTGATTTTCCATGTCAGTATGAATATTACGGAGCTAATGCGTCATGAAAACCTTACTTGGTCTGGTAAGACTGGCTTCTTTGAGACCGGCATTCTGTAATTTATAAACTTCTAGTCCCAGTTGTAATCTATAAACTCTTATTCCCAATTGTAAGAGCACAGGAAAATTTGACAAGCTGACTGACTCCAGTTTCCAAGTTCAGAGAGTTGGATCACATCCAGAAAATGTGGAAATGCCGCTCTCCATGAAGCTGAGATTGAAGACATTCCTACCTAGACACAACACTCACACGATGAAAAACATGGCATAATTTCAGTTCTAATCTATCCGTAGATATAAATGCTTTACAATAATATATAGATATGCACACAAATAGATGCTTTAAAAACTAGCTATGAGTTTTCTAGAAAGTATTTGGGTATAGTGGAAATATAAGACCAACAAGGAATGCCACAAGATAGCCTACATAAACTGGTAAGGAAAAATTAGTGCCACGTCATAATCTACATACACAGATGAGCTCATAGGTGACATGTGGGAAGTCTGATGGAGATGTGAAAGTCTCTAAGTCACATAACTTTTAAGGACCTCATACGTTCCACCATATACACGAAAACCCGTTAGGACGCTTCACAGAGCATCAGTAAGTCTCACATGCTTTCTTGCCCCAATGTCTGCCCAGGTGCTGTTCCGTTCTAGCCAACATCACCGATTATTTAAGTACACTTAAATTAAGGTACAAAGCAATAACTCCACAAAACTGAACCAGACTGCAGGGGTTTTGAGCTGGAAGTTCCCGCACAGAACACGGAGTCGAGCCTCTGAGTGTATCTACCGTTATCAGAGCATCGAATCTCCGCCCTATTGTCTTCAATCAATAACCTGCAAACTTGCTTTTGCAAATAGGAATTGCGGTTCTCAGTAAAATTGGTTCCTCCTGCCAACAGTCCAGATAACTTCTGTCTGCCTTTGACAGGCAGCTCTCTAATGAACTAACTAGTTTCATTTTAATTAGAAAGTATGATTCCATAATTAAACGATCTCAAAAAAATGACTTGAGAAATCAGAAAGCAGTTTGGTTTAAAACAAAACAAAACAAAACACAAAACTCTGTACGCGTTATGTACCTGAGGAAGGAAGGAGTCATTTATTTTAATTTGGTTCTCCTCAGAACTTAAACAGTCACAACTGAGTTGAAGTAATTTTCAACCCCCTTAGAGAGAAAAAACTTGACAAATGGTTTAATATTACTCAGTAAGTCAGTGTATTTAGAGAGCTATTAACATCTGTTAACAGAGTTAATAAATTAATGCATTTATTAAGAGATTTAATAAATAACTGGAAACTTGGTAATTATTAATTTGAACAAATTTTAAAATTCACTTTACAGATGCAAGGCTTACATTAGAATAACTAACAAAGATTTAATTACACACATGTACATTTTCATACAACAAAATTTTATTAAGTAGATAAAACACTCACAAGAGGAAAATAAGTAAGAAGTGTTATGCCCCTATCATGGAAAATTTTCAACTAAGTATTATAGATGTTGAAGATAGGCTCAGTTCATTAAAATTTTATTCATTTGGATTTTTTAAAAAGGTGTTTAATGGTAAATGGCATGATTAATCAACCAACTCCATACAGAATCAAAGCAATTTTTACTGTTTTGTCCACATATTGCCCAAAACTTTTGACTAAATATATCAATTGTGTTGTCATTCTATACCTCAGTGGGGTGCTCTTAAACTTTTGGTTTTATTCATTCTCCTCAAGACCATCAACTCTGGTTCTTTTCAATATATTAAATTTAATCTGAGAGCAGGAAGATTTTTTGAGGGTCCATATGGAAAAGCACTGTGTGTTTACACAGATTTGATGGAACAAAGATGAATAAACCCAATCACTTCCTTCCAAGAGATTATAATTCAGTCCGCAGAAATCAACAGCTCTGATATAAAATAGATTTTGATGATAATCCACACCGGGATCTCACAGTGTTGCTAATGTAAACCTTTAAATCTAAAACGCTTTTCAGATATGGTCAAGGAATGATAAGACCTGGCTTTATACATAACAAAAACTTGTTTGTCATCTATCGAACAAGTAGAGAAGAGCCTCCGGCTACTAGACACTGTCCTTGGCATACACCGTGTCAGGGAACAGACCTAGTCCTCCCATGTGGGGCTGAGTATGGGACAGAGTTGAAGATGAGGGGATTGACTCATGTTCCAACACCTCCTTCTCCACCCAAACTGAGAAACAGGGACCCAGTTTTCTTCCTGGCCATCCCGTCCGTGTATTGCACACAAAAGAGATCCAGCCCTGGGGGCAGGGGGTTCTTCAAAAACATCTGTGCCAGCCGTTCCCAAATCCTCCCTTCTCTGTGGGCTCCCTGCCAAACTCAAGTGTTCCTGGTTCACTTCAAGGGCTATCTGGAAACTGCAAGGGATCCTCTAGCCTGGGGTCTCAACCACCGCGATGAAGCAGAAGCACACCCTTCAGTTAGACATTTATTTTCTTTGGGTTGAAGGTGCTTTACCACCTCCTTCATCTGATGACAGTGATAATTTACTAACACAACACTGACAAGAGAAGCAGCTAAGGGTGAGCACCTGTTCATCCCGGACAGATAGCCGGGGCACTTTACATGGATGGTCTCTCGTCCTCACCGCACCGCCCATGAGGGAAGGAGTCCTGTCATTGTAAGTGGGAAAGTGCAGTTTAGATAGATTATATCAGGTGCCCTCGATGGCACAAGGAGTAAGAGACGGAGAGTCCCCATCTGGGCGGCCTGTTCCCAGATGTCGGCATGTTAGTGTGACTCTCAATCAGACACTGGGCTGAAGCTCTGGAAGGACACTGAACACAGAACAGGTGCTCAGGAAAGTCTGATCCCATTTGAACCAGGGACTGCTGCGTGGCATTCGGGACAAACAAGAGGCCTCCTAGCTGGTGTCGGGTGTGAAGCAGGGCAGGGATATTTCAGAGAACACACCCCCACTCACCCTGAGAGACTGCTCGACCCTCAGAAGGAATTACATCTCCCCTGATAAGCACATGGAAGACTAGGGGTTTCGTTTCCATCTGGTCTGGCTCTCCCTTGTCGGGAAGGTGCTGGAATGCCTGCCTAACTGTCCTGCTCATCTCTTCCCCACTTCCCTACAAACCTTTATTTTTCTGCCTCTGAAAAGATTCGCCTCTCCCAGCGGGGTTCCCGGGACACGTCTCCTCTCGAGCCCAGGACCAGCGGGCCATCATCTTCAAAAAAATCTTTTTTTCCTTGGGCTGCCTGGGTGGTTCAGTTGGTTGGGCATCTGCCTTCGGCTCAGGTCGTGATCCCAGGGTCCTGGGATCGAGCCCCGCATCAGGCTCCTTGCTCCTCTGGGAGTCTGCTTCTCCCTCTCCCTCTGCCGCTCCCCCTGCTTGTGCTCTCTCTCTTTCTGACAAATAAACAAAATCTTCAAAAAAAAAAAAAAAACTCTTTCCATCAATTTCAAATGATGCTTCACACTTCGATAAACAGGCTTAAAAAAAAAAAAAAAAAGTCCTAAACGAGACCTCAGGCTCTGGAATATTTGCCAGTGTCTAGGGAAGAAAAACCAGCAGGAAGAGCTGGTCAGCAATCCACGACATGTCCGTAAGCTGTGTTCTTGTCTACCTGGTGACTGGTGTAATAATTTCCATCTCTTTCATTCCATGGGATATTAATATTTAATCAAGGGGAAGCAGTAAACAAGAAGACATAATACTTGGGTTTTGTCTTCATTGTGAAGATTTTGTCCAACCTTAGGACACTTTAAAATCTGAGTGTCCGTCTTCATTCATGAAACGGGAGTTATGATGCATGAACATCCTCACAGTGATTTCTGGTAAATGAGTAGTTTATATAAAAGTTACAAAAATGCAAACACTTTCACCAGACTGTTACAAGTGAAAGTTCCTTCCTTCCTTTTAGTTTTTGAGGGAATTGACTTAGGATTAAAAACTCTCTCTCACATTCCCACTGTCCCACGCATTTGCTACGTGGGTGCCCCGTGAGCCTCTGCCCAACAGAACTCGGCCATTCTGTGTTGATGGCTTGCAGTGACTCTTCAAATGCACACAAGAAATCTAAGACCGTTCCAACCCCGATGTCTCCCAAGGATACATTTAATTCCGGTTACATTGGATATAAAAGCAGGTAAGGAACGCAATTTTTCATATCCAGAGTTCTTTGTGCAGTTCCGTAAACTCTGGGCAGAATCACTCGGTCACCGGAGAGAGGGGTGCACATCTCGGCATGTTGACGGCGGACTTGCTGGAACCTGATGACTCCACGAATCCGAAGAAATGGCTCTTTTGCAGCCAAGGTAATTTCTCTCCATCAAAACAACACATTGAAGGTATTTCATTGATGTAATGCTGAATGCGATTCAGAAAATGTTCATGCAGACATTGTTTCATTCAAAAATGGGAAATCACCTTCCTTCCACCATTCAAGCCGATGATGCCTTATCCCAGCCTCTCTTTTCCACATGTTTCCATGTTGCTGCCAACTCAGGTCAGGTTAAAATTTATTTAACTTCTCGAAAGAAAGCTGATCTGAGACAGAAGGGTCACGTTTGCAATCTAGAGTCGATCTTTCCAAATCAATGGCATGAACCAAACTGTACACTTTTTCCTCAATGTTTTCTCCCCCCTCCATTTCTGCCTCCTGAGGCATCACCATCAGCTGGAGTTCTGTGCACAGAACACATTAATAGCCAATCCTCACATCTTTATTTAGGATGCAAATAAACTCTCTACAGATATGATTTTAAATAGAAATTGCTTATAAATGTTGTTTGCATTTTACAGAAAGAGCTTTCCTTGTGTGGGGAGGGAGTTATTTCTATTGTACAAGTTCAAACACTCAGTCACTTTGAAAACAGATTAAAATCTAATCTCCCTAATGGGAAATTTGATGACCTGACCGGGACACTCTGCTGTCTTTATGTTTGGCTCACAACTGTTATCTGCCTTCTTTTTTGAATTCTGCCGCCAGAACCTTCTGAGCTCCATCCAAAGTTTGGAATTTCAAATGAATGTGTGGTGTACTTCTTGAGTGTGTTAGGACCCGTTTTCTGGAACCCTCTGCCAGTTGGCTTACATGCTTATTTGAAATCAATAATAGAAAAGCAAATGATTGGCATATTAGTATTGTTCAAGTTCGCTCCTATTAGAATCCTAATCTAAACCATGGGGATTTAAAGGTGCTTATATAGACAGCCAGTCTGAATGCCATAATACAATTGTTAAAAAAAAAAAAAAAAAAAAAACCTCTTTGCCTCTTTGATCACATAACTTTTAGCATTTTCTGCTGCCCCATTGCATGCTGGCACTCATTGTGCTAAATGGTTGCTGTGTTCTAGGCATTTTCCCGGTTTTGTTTCTAACTTTGGATTTTATCCACGTTTTACTGAGAGGAAATGCTTGGAGACATGACCTGGCATGCGGTAGGTCACACAGAACGTGAGGCGCTGCAGACCCAGGACTCGAAACACGCCTCAATCCAAACCCCTCCCAGCGGGTATGACATCACCGCCTCCTATCGCATGGCAGCAAACTCCAGGAGATGCTAAGAGAGGTCACTATTATTTTTTGAAGTGTCCCTAGGTCCACCAAATCTGGGAAACACACCCTGAAACAATATTCAGCAGACTTTTTCAGCGGTAGGAAGTCTTAGCCCTGACAGTATGCCCACAGCATTGTGAACGCCCCAGACAGGAGCACGGTCTGGAGTTCCTGAGCTTGCGTGTCCCCCACAGAGGGGACTAACTGTGAGATGCCCTGAGGAGGATGTTCTCTGTAGACGTGCCCGTCCTTGCAAGCCAGGCCCACAGAGCACCGAGAGACAGCCACAGCCTCACAGCCAGGCTCCTGGACTTGATTAAGTTGACCACCATGAAGCCATGCATTATTCACTTGAGCAGGAGAGGAAGAAGCAGACTCCCCACTGAGCAGGGAGCCCGATGCGGGGCTCAATCCCAGGACCCTGAGATCATGACCTGAGCCGAAGGCAGATGCTTCGCCAACTGAGCCACCCACGTGCCCCTGGAGCACCTCTTCTTTGGGAGCTCGGCCTCCAAGGCTTTCTTCACACTTCGCATCTTCAGCCGATCTCAGTCCACAGGGAACACGGGCAGGGAGACAAGAGGCCCTGCTGGCAAGTGCTGGGAGCACAACAGAGCAAACCTTCCAGAAGCTTCCATGTGGGCATCACCCATGCAGGCAAAGGGCTACATGGGAGGCTGCCTCGATTTTATTTGTTTATTTACTTATTTTTTGCTTTGTTTTTCGAGGAGAAACTATTGTTCTAACTGTGTGCTCGGCCGAATGCAGTCAGATTAGACTACCTTCTCACTGAGAAATTACGGGAGCCGTGGTGATGTGAAGATGGGTTTCTGCCTCACGGTCAAGCCACCGTGGAGACCTTCCTAATACCCCCTCTCTAAGCTTCTAGCAATACGAGATGCGCCCCCTTTTAAAGCCAACATGCATTGACTCTTAGATTTTATAAATAGAAACTTAAAAACCTTTGATACCAGGTTTGCAAATGTAACTTTTTCTTAATGATACCGTTTTGTTTCTTGATGACAATGTTCGGGGCTTGAAAGGCACGGCTGGAGTCCTGGAGCTTCTCTCGCTTCCATTTCAACTCTGATCCTGCTGTGAAAGGGAAAGGGAACTGGTGCAGAAACAGTGCGTGTCATTCAGTCAAAGGCCAAAGGACTCAGTAGTAATGAAGAGAAAACGGATGCAGGGGTGTGGGGGTGTCCCGACCACGAACCCCAAAGGAGCGTCTGTTCCTCCAACACGTCGGTATAGTCTACACTGCGACATTACAGCTGTGCCTAGTCGCTGTTTTTGAAGTCCTTTCAAAATCGATTCCTGCTTATGCTTATGAATTCAGTCACTGGTCCATCTTTATTGCAAGGGAAGATCGATAGCCATGCTTCCCGAATAGCTCTGCTTCGGGTGCATCTACGAGGCTGCAGGGGAGAGTTACCCCACGGGCTCCAGAGCTGCGCGTCCAGCAGCGGGTGTGTTTGCTTTCCACGAGCACACCGGAGCCCCGTGAGCTTACTGCAGAGCTTCCTGATTCTACCTCTTCTCCCACCACACAAGTGCGCACCCACGCACACATGCACTCACATGCACACGTTTGCAAGTCCATACTCACACAATACACATATGCACCCACACATGCCCACAGAGACACACAAACACACATACACCCCACACACAGAGACATGCAAATGCATATACACATATGCATACACACACACAGAGACCCAGCCACAGTCACACTTATACACACATGCATGTATGTAAACACACGCACACACACAGACACACAATCCATACCCACAGACACAGAGACACACATGCACACAGAGACGTGTGCATATATACATACACACATTTGCACACGCGTGCAAATACACACATGTGCACGCACACAGAGATGGGGGGTGGGAGGCGAGCAAGGAATCTCACCTTTCTTCTCTCTCCCTACCTCACACTCCAGCCAGCATTACTCAGCCCCTGGCCCAGGAGGGATCCCCAGCAGATGTCAAGCCAGTCACCCTGTCACTAGCATGTTGGAACAGAAGTCAGACAAGCCTGGCCAGGAATGAAGAGCTGGAATCAGGCATCAGATAAACGCCACCATTGAGCTTTCTCACCCAGACCCCAGGGCTCCTCCCCATGGAGACCTGCCTGGATTTTATAAGAAGCTCCGTCTTGAGTAATGAAAAGCAAAGACGCATTAATAAGGTGACTTCGCTGAGGCTGGTACCCTGGAGCATGACTAGGGTCACCCAGACCTGGCCCGAGCTCTCCCCCCATGGGCAAAGGCTGTGTCCCCACCGGGGGGTGACGGGCTCTTCCAGCTTGAGTCTGTTTCCTCATGCATGACAGGGCGGCGGGGGGCGGGGGTGCGGGCAGGAGCTCCTGCCCTCCTTGCTGCCCTGTACAACCCTGCTCCCCACTGGCTGGTGCGTCTCCAGCGCCCACCTTCCAGCCCGCTCCTGCAGCCACCCACTCTGTGACACTCTTTCACTCCCGCTCACAGACGCCTCGCCCATGAGGGCCACACTGAGTTCTAACGTATGCGTGGAGGTGGGTGGGGTGGAGAGGAGAAGAAACTGTCAAGCAGCACTGAGCTCCTAAGGAAGGGACAGTGCTTTCTGAGACGGAGTCACAGAATTACCCCTCCGGCAGCCAGCTCAAGCCACAGACGTTCTTAAAATTTTGTAAATGTCGGCAGGGAGTCTGCTTCTCCCTCTGACCCTCCTCCCTCTCATGCTCTCTGTCTCTCATTCTCTCTGTCTCAAATAACTAAATAAAATCTTTAAAAAAAAAAACAAAAAACTTTTGTAAATGCCCTACGATTACACGTGGTTGCTGACAGATTCCCCTTTTCTCCTCTTCCTCCTTACTGTCATCAAAATAACAGCAGCGGGTTTCAAGCATCCTTTAATTTATTTGTCAGGGTCCTGTTAGGGCGGGAGCTGGTGTCATTGGGCCTGAGGGGTTCCGTCTGACTTTTCATAGGTTCTGTGACACCCAAGCCTCCAGGGAAGCGTTATCTGGAGCCAAAGCTGGCCAGGTCCGGGGTGAAGGCACATTCTTCCAGCCAACGCTGGGGTCAAGCCTCAGAAATACTTTTGAAAGTGAATCTGGCCTACATAACTTGGGCCCAGTCTCTTGAGAGAGTTAGCAACCCTTCCGAATATTCTGGTTTCATGAGTGGCTTTCTAATTCCCACTGACTCAATACAGAGATTTCCAAATCTGAGACCACAGGGAGATATCTAAGTAACCTCTCCCACCACCTAATATTCTAGCCTGGTCTCGGGCTACATTGCAACTGGAAATACCAGAAGCCACCGTCGTTGGTGGGACCCCTAGGAGTAATGGAAGACACCTCACGGCCAGCGTATTCATAACCAGAGCCGAGAGCTTGAGCCAGTCCCCTGGCCAATGGTTTATATCCGTGCCCAGCGGAGGCTCTCGTCCACCAGTGACCAGCAAGTCATGGAGAGGAGGCAACAGTGAGAATCAAAACCAAATGCCCTGGGGGCACCCGGCGGGTGCAGATGCGACTCTTGATCTCAGGTTCATGAGTTCAAGCCCCACATCAGGCGTAGAGCTTACTTAAACCAACGAACAAACAACAACAACAAAACACCATGCGCCGTGGCCCCTCCTACACGAGGAGCTGTGTCCCTGTGTGTGACTTTCAGTTGTGAGCAAGCCAGATGTGACCTCTGCCACGCCTGACTCACGTATTTCTGAAAGAGTCAAGTTAACCCACAACCTCTATCTCTGTACTTCAGCAGCCTCTTCTTACACACACGCGGGGACGCACCTGAATGGTCGGCAGCCTCACCACGAATGTGGTCCCGAGCACGAGGCTGACATGAGGTGGCCGCTTGGGACCTCAGTCCTCTCTGAGAATCCCTGTTCATATAAATCTACTTCATTGATAGCTGACTTGCTATAATCTTCCTATCATTAAATTATTCTATTCAATGCTTTTAAGTTTTTTTTAAGTAATCCCCACCCCAGGTTAAGGACATTTTTCTCTCTGGAGATGCTATAAAAATGGGCAGTGTCTTCATTCCACTCCAGAACACTATGCCAGTTTGCAGTTTTCTCCGATATTCAATCTGCATCATTCAAACACTTGCTTTAAGATAAACGGAATTGTCCTGACATAGCCTGAGGTTAATGGTCTGCTAAAGTCCCAATTGCTCAGGCTATATTCCAACATTTTTCATAATCCTGTGGCACACACTCTGCAACCTCATCTTTCCCCCAAGTGACAGATACCTTATTTTCAGAGCAGAGACTCCCCCGTGACTTCATGGCTGGGGCATTCTGTTCCTAGGCTCTAGACATACCATTCCAGCCATGAGTCTTTTCCCATCAATCCTAAATAAAGGTGTACTCACAGTCAGATTTCCTCTCCCGAGTTATTTTTTGTTGCTTGGGGATCGAACACCAACAAGGTGATGGAAACCACCCACGATGACATACAAAAATACAGTATATTTAAATTATTTTATAGCTTTCCCGTAGGTCTTTGTTGTACGCATATGCCATTCACTATTTTTTTTTAACTACAGCTTTTTTCCTTAAAGAAGACTCAGCCTCCATATCCCAGACCCTGCTGTCATACCAAGTAAATATTCATCTTATACCTAAACAAACAAACAAACAAGTCATAAACAAAAAATACTGAGTTTTTAGCCAAAATGCCTTCTGAGAGGTTGGAGATCTCTGGTGAAAGTAGGCTCTGAGGAAGGCATGAGAGCTATACTTCAGACTCTTTCTGGAAATATTTCCACCTTAGCTGAACAATTACAGTTTTTATGTAACGGTGTTCGGAATTGTAACTCTGACCCCCAAAAATCTGAATATGCTAGATGAGTATTTTGGATACTGTTCCAGTGTAGAATACTTAAGTATACAAAATTGTAACCTGGATCCCAGGACCATTAGATAGATTTATAGAGTCATCGAGACAATAATATTAAGCATATATATCAAAAAATTCCTTTCTTAATATACTAAAATCAAAAGGAAATCACCTTTTCTTCCAATAACGCATAGCAAGTAGAATATATGTTTTAAAACTATTTGTACTGTGTGCCATTCAGAGAAGAGAGAATTAGTACATGAAATTGATCTAGCCCCATATCCATACTTCACTAGCCACTGGCCCCAAGGAAGTCACTTAAACTTCATTTAAGTTCTGTATCCTCTTCTGTCTTAAGGAGACATGAATACCTCTTAAAAGTCCACACTGCTCTTGGGCATATCAGTGAGATAAAGAGCCTGACAGCACCTTGATCATTGTATTCCAACACTGCACTTCCACTCCTAAAAATCTTTATGTCATACCTAGAAAAAAGAAATCAATATGGAAAATATGAACCGAAGAACCAAAGTTATTCCCTTTGAGATGTCGAGACTTTCCCAACTTAAGTTAGGAAATGGGTTACAGACGAAAGATTAAGTCGCAGTATCTGTTAAGACTCTTCATCACGACCTAATTTCTCAATTATGTGGCTGGCTCTTATCACCAGGATGTCTCCACTTTTCATCTAGACTTTCCTTCTCTTTGAAGATCACAGGGAGCAGCTCTAGCTTGATCTTGTGCGCGTTGGACCAGCTATCTAATCAGTGAGACTGATAGGCCTCCATCACCACCTTGATAAACAGGAGGGGAGAAGAGCTGAATTTCCCAGAAACCAAGTCTGATTAAAATAAAAGTGCTTAGCATTCCTCTGCTTTACACAAAGGCCCACACAAAAGAAACGGTGTTTTTAGAAAGAGAAGTAACATCATGCCAGGCTATTGGGAAAGGGAATCATATGCTCGGTATGCTCCCTACAATATGATATTGTTCTTGATTGACGTGATTTTCTTTCCTATGTCCCAGTCTTAACAATGTCACGAGTAAAGTTCTTGTAGTTGTAATTCACAGTGAACGCTGGGTTTATCTTAATTGACCGAATATAGATCAAGGAAAAGAGATGCTGCTTGAGAGAGAGATGAACAGGAAATTCAGATAATGCCACACCAGAAGTACGCAGAGGGAATTCAAACAACCTCGCTTCATAGAGAAAACCTGATGTGTTCAAAGCAAGACAATGCCTTATTTGTTTGTTTGTTTTGAGGTGGGGGGAAAGGCCGGTATATTTTCAGTTAGTTCCAACAGTTGGCATCTCTACCATCTCTGAGGGCGAGTCTTAGAAACAAGAGGTCATCCTCGTAAGCTGAGAGCTAGATGACGCACACAGATGCTTCTTAGATACCTTTCGTGGAATTCATGAAATAAATGCATAGTCTCTGTAAAGTACAATAAATGCTGAAGGCAACACAAAATTGTAGGATCGCCACCTTCCTAAATATTACAAGGTCATATGCTTTAAACTAAAAACCACTGCGGTGATTTATCTGCACGTGAGTTTGAACGCATTTGCTGTATGACTCATGCATCTCTGAATGTGTGCTTCCTGACTCTGTGTATTCATGTGCATTTCGTTGTGAGCCTTCAAAAAGGAAGCTGACTTACAAAAACAGCAGGTCAGCATCCGTACTTCAGAGTATTTGAATGCGTTGTTGGGCAGTGTTCAAAGATTAGTCATGAGAAAAACATCTTCATCTTATTTATTGAATGTATAGGATAAAATGTCCATTTCACAAATTCCCCACAGTGGTATTTAGAAGAATACGCCAGCTCATGAGGCAGAATTCCTGGGTTGACCCAGGATCTACGGAGAGCCTAAGCCCAAATCAGACCCCTCCAGACTCTGGTCCATGGTGAGGTCGGGGCACAATATCAGTTCCTTAGCCAGGAATCCAGTTCCTTCTGGTAATCCGATTGCTGGTCTTTCTCTAAAAGAGAAAATTTTCTGCCACGAGAAGTTTGTAGGCATGGCCTAAGGACTGACGGTGATTTTAGATGGGAACGCATAATGCCAACATCTATGAATGATATGAATTGAAGTGGCAATGGAATATTGTTTCAACCTTAAAAAGAAGGAAATCCTGCCATTTGCAACAATGTGGACGGACTTGGGAGACATTATGCCTCGTGAGATAAGCCAGACACAGAAAGACAAATACTGACTGAATCATCTCACTCATATGTGGAAATGGGAAAGATCTGGGGATCTCAGGTACAGTGTGGTAGTTAATAATACTATCTCGTACACTTGAAAGTTGCTTTGCGAGTAGATCTCAGGTGTCCTCACGATACACACACACACAAACTATGGTAACTATAGGAGGCGGTGGATGTGTTAGCACGATTGTGGTGTTCATTTCACAACATATATCAAAACATCACATCGTGTACCTGAAACATACACAAGTTTTATTTGTCAACCATAACTTCCAACTGAAGCTGGAAAAAATTGAAATACCCTATGCTGGAAATCATTTTTCCAGAGATAAAAAGTTACTGGAACCTATATGCTTAGCACTGGAGAAGAGAAGTAATGTCATTTTACTGACCGAGAAATAGAAAGGCTCCAAAGGGGTGAAGTTTGTGCTCACTCGGTCACTGATTCATTCACAAGCATGTGCACAACCCACCAGATGCACCTGCACATGTGGGGGACACAGAAATAGTAGGGGGGGCCCTGGAAGGCTCTAACCCCAGGGGTCCTACCTTCCTGACCTCAAATTTCCGATGACATCCCACAACCCGGAGGGTGTCAGAATGAGTCTTGCAGATGTGCATTTGAGGAGATAGATTCGAAGCTCCAAACTTGGGAGTATGTGAGGCAGGGACCGCGCTCCTGAAGGACGAGGACTTTCTCATCACAGCTGCCCACGGCCTGCCCGGGTTAGACCCCAGCCTGTCAGGGGGGCGATCCCTGCTTTTTCCACCCACCTCCCTCTAAAGCCAACTTCCTAAGTGTAGTTGTGTGAACAGCAAGGCAGCAGAAGAGATGAAAGCCTGTGGCCAAAAGGACTGCGTCCCCGCCCCCCCACCGTGTAAGCCGCATCTCATTCGATCACCAGGATAAGCGCAAGAAACAGGCACTGGTTTTTAAATCAGTGTTACTGACCTGTGATTTGCATATACTAAAGTGCACCCATTGTGGGGTTCAGTGTATTGACTATTAACTACTGCATACCTGTGTGACCACACCCACAACCACATAGAGCATCTCTGCGGACACATCTGCACGCCCCTCTTCTTCTTTTTTTTTTTTTTAATTTTATTCTTATGTTAATCCCCATACAGTGCTCCATGCAGAATGTGCCCTCCTCAATACCCACCACCAGGCTAACCCATCCTCCCACCCCCCTCCCCTCTAGAACCCTCAGTTTGTTTTTCAGAGTCTATCGTCTCTCATGGTTTGTCTACCCCTCCGATTTCCCCCGCTTCATTCTTCCCCTCCCACTACCTTCTTCTTCTTCTTTTTTTTTTTCTTAACATATAATGCATTATTTGTTTCAGAGGTACAGATCTGAGATTCAACAGTCTTGCACAATTCACAGCGCTTAGCAGAGCACATACCCTCCCCAGTGTCCATCACCCATTCACCCCATCCCTCCCACCCCACCCCCCACTCCAACAACACTCAGTTTGTTTCCTGCGATTAAGACTTCCTCATATCAGTGAGATCATATGATACATGTCTTTCTCTGTTTGACTTATTTCACTCAACATGATACCCTCCAGTTCCATCCACGTCGTTGCAAATGGCAAGATCTCATTCCTTTTGATGGCTGCATAATATTCCATTGTATATATATACCACATCTTCTTTATCCATTCATCTGTCGATGGACATCTTGGCTCTTTCCACAGTTTGGCTATTGTGGACATTGCTGCTATAAACATCGGGTGCACACCCCTCTTCTTGAAATGGAATCACACAGTGTGTCTCTTTTGGGTCTGTTTTCTTTTGCTCAGCGCCTGGTAGGTTTTGCTTCACTCACATGGCACATTCTGGGTAATTTCCCCACCAGATAGTTCTGCTTCATCAAACAGATACTGAAAACTTTAACGAAATTCAAATTCCATTCATGATTTTTTAAAAAAATGATTTAACCTACTAGACACTGGAAAAAGTTTCCAGTTTAACTTGTGGGAAACCATCAATGGGTCATCTTCTAGCATCTTCACACAAATGTATAACACTTGACGTCAGAAATCACCATATAAATTTTAACAATATAATACCTGCCGAAAAACGTTAAGTTTCTGATTATATACAACCTGGCACTCTTTTTTATTAAGTTCAAAGAAAACTGACAAATTAAAACATATGCTTTTTAGAAATACATGTATATGGAATGGAATGGTATCAAAATCAGAGGAAGGAGCTAATGATCATAGGATTCAGCACCACCTTGCCCTGGGTGGAAGGAGGCTTGTGAACCAGGAAGAAGGTTTTCGCTCCCACGTCACAGAGGGAAAGCCACCTGCTGATGGTTTAAGTGTCAGAGCAAGATCATCAAATGCACATTTGCAGACGGTCAAACAAATTCTTACTTAGAAATGCAGTGTGCTCACGTGTGTGCGTCTATGAGTTCATACACACACACCTCTATGGGAAAAAGCAGGCTCGTCTATTGAAGCTCCGAGTAACTACGGAAAGAAGCAGGCACATCTCGAGGCAGGAATCATTGGGTTTCTGAACAGGATGCATTCTGTAAACCCCGTGGGCTCTGAGGGAGGGACGCTCCCTGGGCAGCTCACGACTTCTGGAACCCCAGCTCCAATCTCTCATGAGGCAAGCAGCTCTTCCTGCCTGTCAGCTCTGTGTCTTCCAACAGAAACTCCTGTTAGCTAGTCTGTTGGCTTATTTTGATGTACTTCGAGCAGTTTCTTTTCTTTGCCACCAAATACCCCCAGACCAAGCCCACGTGCCCCACTGACAACATGATTTCCCTAGCTGAGAAATGATGCCACGGCATGTCTGGAGCTATGCTGGATGCTCTCCTCTGGCAAGGGAATATTCGGTAGAACGGGACATCTTGTGGTGTATTATACCTTCTCCAGCCCTCCATCCCTCTCCCCTCCCTCCAACCCCGCTAATGCTGCGGGTTCAGGTTGCTGATGGAAGCTATGACCTCTGAAGCCAGGCAGTGGGCATCCGAGTGGGCCTTTCTTGGGAACTCCAGAAGGAGCACAGCCCTGCAGAGAATTCTGTGGAAAAGTCACAAAGATCAGTGACTCCAGCGGCAGGAACTGTCCGCGTACTCACGTCACAAAGCCTTCTCGCTGCCTCACTCCCGTCAGCCCTGGAAGCTCCAGGTCACCCCGAGCAGCTTATGACTTCTCCCATATGCTTTGAACCACAGGTCACCAGCCCATTGCCCCCTGCAGTTTGCTAGGCCAGAGCCAAGTGTAGAAGGTTACGTCAGATGAGGATAACTGACGGGACTTGGGGTCAGCTCCACCTAGAGACGGTCCTTATACATGGTGATGAAGATGAACAAGTTTTTCAAACACAATTAGCTGTGGCTAAGAATGTTTCTCAGTACTTGTCAACAAAGCTGCAAGTTTGATAGATTCCAGTCAATTAAGAAGTAAGAGTAACAATTTTGTTCCTTTTAATGGCTGAGTGATACTCCATTGTGTGTATATACCATATCTTTACCCATTCATCTATTGATGGGACCTTGGGTTGCTTCTGTGTCCTGGTGACAGTAAAAAATGCTGCATAAACACAGGGGTGCCTATCGCTTTTCAAATTAGTGTTCTTGTATTTTGTGGGTAGATACCCAGTAGAGGAATTACTGGATTATGTAGTGATTCTAGTTTTAACTTTTTGAGGAACCTCCATACTGTTCTCCACAGTGGTTGCACCAGTCTGCATTCCCACCAGCAGTGCATGAGGGTTCTTTTTTCTCCACATCCTCGCCAACACCTGTTATTTCTTGCCTTTTTGATACTAGCCATTCTGACAGGTGTGAGGTGATGTCTCATTGTGGTTTTGATTTGCATTTCTCTGATTATTAGTGATGTTGAGCATCTTTTCATGTGTCTGTTGGCCATCTGTATGTTTTCTTTGGAAAATTGTCTATGTAGGTCCTCTTCCCATTTTTTAATCAATTGTTTTCTTGGTGTTGAGTTGCATAAGTTACTTATATATTTTGGATATTAACCCCTTATTGGCTGTATCATTTGCAAATATCTTGTCCCATTCAATGGGTTGCCTTGTTTTGTTTTGATGGTTTCCTCTGCTGTGCAAAAGCTTTTTATTTTGATGTAGTCCCAATAGTTTATTTTTGCTTTTGTTTCCCTTGCCTGAGGAGACATATTCATAAATATGTTGCTAAGGCTGATGTCCAAGAGATTACTGCCTGTGTTTTCTGTCAGGAGTTTCGTGGCTTCAGGTCTCACATGTAGGTCCTTAATCTATTTTGAGTTTATTTTTGTGTATGGTGTAAGAAAGTGGTCCAGTTTCATTCTTTTGCATGTAGCTGTCCGGTTTTCTCGACACCATCTATTGAAGAGACTGTCTTTTCCCCATTGTATATTCTTGCCTCCTTTGGCATAGATTAATTGACCATATAAGCATGGGTTTATTTCGACTGATGTATGTGTCTCTCTTGCCATTTGTGACAACACAGGTGGACCTAGAGGGTATTATGCTAAGTGAAATAAGTCAGACGGAGAAAAACAAATACCGTATGATTTCATTTATATGTAGAAACTGAAAAACAAAACAAATGAACAAGCAGACTCTTAAATACAGAGAATAAACTGGTGGTTGCCAAAGGGGAGGGAGGTGGAGGGAGGGGGGAGACAGGTGATGGGGATTAAGAGGTACAAACTTCCAGTTATAAAATAAATAAGTCAGAGATGAAAAGTACCGCATAGGGAATATGAGGAATAACACTGTAATAGCATTGCATGGTGACTACGTTTATCATGGTGAGCACTGAGTAATATAGAGAATTGTGGGATCACCGTGTTGTACACTTGAAACTATTATAACATTGTCTGTCAGTTATACTTCAAAAAAAAAAAAAAGGTCATAGCAATGACCCAGCGGCCTTCCAGATGAACATTAGGGCAGTAGCTTTAGGAGTAGGATATGAAGTGAACCTGTGGTGTCTACTTTAGACCTGATAGAACACCATTCTCTACCCTTCTTTTTTTTTTTTTTTTTTTTGAGAAAGAATGAGAGAGAGAGCACATGAGAGGGGGGAGGGTCAGAGGGAGAAGCAGGCTCCCCGCCGAGCAGGGAGCCCGATGCGGGACTCGATCCCGAGACTCCAGGATCATGACCTGAGCCGAAGGCAGTTGCTCAACAAACTGAGCCACCCAGGCACCCCTCTACCCTTCTTTTCACTCACTAGCCCTTCTCAAGAAAACCAGCCCAGGGCAATCCCTTCTACTTTCTACAAATGGAGCTGCAGAATAGGAAGTAAATGTTTTTTAAGGGATAATAATGAGCTGTAGAATATATTTACCCTGAACATACATATGCCCGAAGAGGAACTTCAGTGGCAATTGTGCCAAAGTTCGGAAGCAAGCTTGCGAAACAGGATGTGTGATATATTGCAGGAATGCTCCCGTGCAGGTGCTTTTTGGATTATGAATTGATGTGCTTCTGGTGTCAATGAGCAAGGGTGCTTCCTAGTAGGCGAGGGAGCTTTTCCCTAACCAACTGAAATTTCCATTAATCCATATTCTTTTACCGCCAGGGGAATCTGTTACCTAGTGGTATGTTTACAGTTGGATCCCCTAATTTCTGTGGGGAACAGTTCCTTTTTTATGTCCAGAGACCTCGAGACCACAGACAAAGGGGTGGGGTGGTAAAGAATGAAGTCCCCTACATGCTCAGCTTCTGGTTTCCATTCGGGGAGTTTGGACTGGTTCCTGCACTGGGCAAGGAGAGGGTTCTAGAAGGGAAGTGATGCCACAGTGGCCTCAGAGACCTTGGAAATCTTATGGGTTGGCAGCTTGGCTTATGGGTGGGACCATGCTTAATGCAAACATGAATGAACCCTTCTTGTTGGTCAGAAGTCCACCCAAACTGCATTTTCCCTTTGGCCTACTTGAGCTTTGTTATTTTTCTTATAGGCTTCCTGGAAAACAGGATTCTTCAGACAGAGGCACTTGCATTTGGTTCCCAAAAGGAAAGCTCAGTGTAAAGCACAGTGTGCTGGTGAAGCTAAGACTCCCCCGTTTTCTCCTTCTCTGCTGTCAGAGAAGGACAGAGAGCAATCAACTGCCCTCTGTTTCAAACCTTCTTTAAAACCCAGGACAGGAGCTGGGCGTGGAATCCTCTCCCACTTCAATGCCTACATCCCCATAGATAAATGAGTCTAGGTCATCATGAAATTTTTCTCCAGAGCTAATCTATGGGAGGACCCATCTATATTTGCAGTCAGAAACATCCCACACAAAATTTAATTGCAATTAGCAAATGCTGACCCCCAATCTGCCGTGTCAGATCAGGAGTCCAACGTGTGATGATTCTGTGAGCAGAATTCCTACCAGTGCTGTGTTCTGTTATGTCTAAGCAGGCCAATGAAAACACAAAGTATATGATGTACTATATGTTGGCTAATTGAATTTAAGTTAAAAATATAAAAGGAAAAAAAAAGAAAACACAAAGTGTAATGATTTATAAATATGTCAGTCTGGTCACTCAAAAAATATATTCTTGAATTTAGGAAGTGCCTAACACAGTAATATTGGGTATTGATTGGGGTTGTTTTTAGGATCAAATTCTTTGATCCTCTCCCCTTGTGAAGAGGGTGACGTCTGTGTCCTTTCCCTTTGACTCTGGCTGGATATGTGAGGGCTTCGACCAACAGCTTATGATGGATGTGCTCCCATAGGGCTTCTACAGTTAGGTCAGAGAAGCTGAGCAGCTCTGAGGTGGTTTGCTGGCGCTGCTCGCCCTGGGAAGCTAGCGCCCTGGGACGCCTGGCGTCCAGCTGCCCAGAGTCTGCTGTTCTGGGAGGCCTGGGAGGCCACCTGTAGGTGCTCCCTTTGGCAGCCCTGGTGGGGCTCCCAGCCCACAGGCAGCACCAGACACCTCCCAAGGGACTGGGCCATCTGGAACCTCCAGCCCAGTCAGCCTTCCGGGGACAGCAGCTTGCCAACGTGTCCGACTGCAATTGTATGAGGGACCCCCAGGGAGAACTGCGTGCTTGAGCCATTCCCAAATCTCTCCCACAAAATCACAAGAGAAAATAAAACGGTTGTTTGAAGTTGCTGATGTGTAGGTCACTCGATCCAGAGAAGAGACAGCACAGTCTACATCCTGAACAGAACCAGACCTGGGAGTACAGCAGGTGCATTCTCTTTATGGAGATGACTCCAGGGCCACTAGGAGAGGGGTCCTGGTGACACCCAGCTCCCTGGGTCTCTTTTAAAGGAACTTGGGAATTGGGGAGGAAGAAAGTAAAGATAACAGATTAGGTGCTATTCCCAGAAAGTGTGAACACACCGCTGGTTTTAATTCCACAAGTGCACGTCATGTAACATCAGTGACACAGTGATACGTTGCAGGACTGGGTTCCCCTTTTTATCCCAATGGTTACAGACTGGGGGCTGCGTCCTTTTGAAGGTGTAATAACAAGTAAGTCATTTGAGTCTTCTGGGCGTGATCACTGGCAGATGCTCATGAAACTCACAGAGATGTGCCTTTTTCATCACGTGACTAACCCTGCACTCAAGTAGATGCTTTTAAAATAGTCTCTTTTTTTACATCTGTATATTTGCAAAGCCGGAAAGGGAAACAAAGGAGACACATCTATTCCTCAATTACACGTGACTCTCTTGTAGTGAGAGAGAAGACTTAGTCACGAGGAGCTCGTCACAGCACATTCTGGTATGTCTAAGATGCCATACCAAAAATCACAGCAAGAAATGGCCTATGGATTTAACTTGTGAAGCCCTGCTGAGCATTTGCATTCAGGAACCTCTAAGGCACCACACATGAAAAATGAATAGAGCCATGTTTTGAGTGCTCACGTGAATCTGGCTAATGGGACCAAATTAAGTGGTTGGATTTCCACAATCATCAGAAGGAGCAGGTGGATCAGGTTCATACTCAGGAACAGCCAGTAGGACCTCATGGGTCCTGGGGGCAGGAAAATGTTAGAGACAAGAGACAACGCAGGGTAAGTTAAGCTCCTGGGCTGGGGATCCAACCCCCCTTAGCCTTGAATTCTGGCTTTGAACATTACCAGTCCTGTGATTTGAAGGTTTACCTAATTTCTGTAAGCCTTGGGTTCCCTCACTTATAAAGCAGGAACAATACCATATGAAATAGGAGCATCTTTGAATTCCGACAAAGGGGGTTTCTCTCTAACCGTGGGAAGGTGTGGCTTGCATGACCACTGTGTTGTGTGCTCTTTTCGAATGTTTAAAACTTGGAGCACATGTTTAATCATTAAATGCCAGTAGATTCACAAAATTTATGCTGTACGTCCACTCTGAAACATGGTCGGTGGGAATGCAATTTGGTATCATAATTTTTTGAGAATGTAATTTGATGAAACATATCGAAAGTCCTAAAAACGTGTCTACTTCTGATCTAGTACTTTGAATCCTAGCCTTCGCACTATTAACTACGGGGATAGTAACTGCAAACTGACTCTGTGTTTATACAGTATTTTATTCTGTGGGTGTTACAATGAGACAAATAGATATTCACTAATACAGAATAACGCACCTAATATATTCTTAAGGATATACAGCAGGTTCCCAAACACAAAGCTGACTATTATTTATCTCGATAAGTTAAACACACGCACAGCTGTGTGAATAGACGGATAAACACAGATGAGTGAAAATGGAGCAGGTTGTACACGCACTGAGACTCTGAGGGTGCTCAGAGCTTCCCCTAGGCTACACATCCCACTGTTCATAGAGAAAGGTACTCTCCCAGCCCAACCTCCACTGCCCCCCCAGCCCCCAACCAGCGACCAGGCTGAGCAGCCCAATGGCACCTTCCTCTAGGTTGTGTGATTATGGGTAATTTGTACTACCTTCCTTTTGTTTATCTGTATTTCCCAATTTTTCGACACTGAATAAGTATTATCATCTTGTTTTTAAAAAATTGGGCCCTGAAATTCCTTGCACCACCCCAAATCTCTATCAGTCCCAGCTCCACCCCTCACACTCAGAGGGGTGGTAGGTGTGGGCTTGTTGGCCGGGAGGCTGTGGCCAGATGTCCCTACGTCTGTCCTGTCCGTGTTGCTAATATGGGATCTCTCTGGCCATGAGCTCCTATCTGCTCAAAGGATCTCAATAACACAGAATCAGAAACTGGATCAGGATCAGCAAAGGGTGGCTTGGAGCAATGAGAAGAATGAACCGAGAATGTATCTGACACTTCCCTTTCTTATTGACTTGGTACATTTTGAATGATTTATATTTAAAATAGATGGCTTCTGTCTTCCTCTGAATTCTTCCAGATGCAACAATAATACCTTTTTTTTTGGCCTGTGCCTATGGCTGAAGAGATATGAATAAGTTATCTCTCCATCATTGACCATACAAGAAACACGGTGTCTGTGAAAACTGCCTAGGCCAGAAATATGCCCCTCCTCCTGGTAAATGGTGAGACTACCGGGGCGGCGGGGGGGGGGGGGGGGGGATTGTGCTGGTAGAATAAGTCTATATAAGATAAATTCATGTGCACAGCCTTCCAAAACACCCCCAAAAATCCACTCAAAGAAATGAAATAGCAAATTCCTAGGATTTCTCTCCACTGCTCTGTATTTTAATGGCCGCGGCGCTTTCTATCTTAGACATCCACCGACATGAAAGAAATCACCCCCAAACCTAGTGGCCTGAGACAGTGACTATTTAGTATCTCACAGTCCTCACTTCAGGAACCCCAGAGCAGCTTAGCTGGGTGGGCTGACTTGGGGTCTCTCGGGAGCTTGTATGTAGGATGTTGGATGAGGCTGCTGTCCTTTGAAGACTTAACCGAGGAGAAGCCACACTGAAGAGAATCTGCTCACGCGGCTCTGGGCGCCATCCTCTCCCCCAGGGGCTGAGGCTCCTCACCATGTGCAGCCGGCCTCCCCCAGGCCAGTGATCTGAAACACTCACAGAGGAGACCGTGTGCCTTCTGGTCTCAGGTACCCACGCAGTCAAACTCACTTCGCCACATTCTCTCCATTAGAGGGGAGGCACTGAGTCCAGCCCACACTCAAGAGAAGGATTATCAAAAAATAAAAAATAAAAATAAATAAAAATAAATAAATAAATAAATAAATAAAGAGAAGGATTATCGAAGAACTTGTGGACATGTTGGAAACCACCACAGAACCTTACTAAAAACATGAACATTTATCTTTTATTTCTGACTTGGGACTCTATCAAAGCATATTTTTCTCTGATTTAACTCAATAGAGTACAGATATTTTTCCCAGACGCCTGAACAACTGAAGCGTATTAACTTACACTGTCTGAACCTCAGATATTTTTAGGAAGGTAAGTGAATTTTAATCTGTCTCTAGAAAACACAAAAACCTATTAATTAAGTTGGGCCATAGACCCAAACCTTGGTCAGGATTGAGGATCTTACTCCTGAGGTAGACTATTTAGGAAAACCTGCGGCCTCCCTCCTGAACGTTTCCCACTTTGTACGGAGAAACAACCCAGTGAGGGTGGAAGCCAGTGCGGAAAGATGGCGCACGTAAGCATGTGTGAGGGAATGGGGTGGCTACGTTCAAGAGCCAGATACAACTCCTGCTATTACTACTAGTCTCGTTTTACT
This sequence comes from Mirounga angustirostris, assembly GCF_029215605.1. Lineage (NCBI taxonomy): Eukaryota > Metazoa > Chordata > Mammalia > Carnivora > Phocidae > Mirounga > Mirounga angustirostris. The sequence continues at coordinate 135,965,242 of NW_026991713.1, forward strand.
TTCATTGCCTTAGAGAGCTGCCGGTGCAGAAAGGAGATTGCTGGGTGTGGGGAAGCAGGCCCGGGGGGCCAGTCACAGCAGGCTCCTGGAAGAGAGGTCAGGTGAGGACTCTTCAACCCCTCTTATTCTCTTCAGCCACGCACACACAGACCCACTGTGATTCCCGGGGCGGTGGTCTGCGAATTATAAAAGGTGGCAGCCAGAGACAGATGTCTTTCAGGGGCGTTTTGCTCTAATCCAGGAAGGATGGTGAATGGCTGTCAGCGCTTACGGAAGCACCCTCATCGTCCAAACAACGAACGTGTTGGCTTTCTGTGGTGCTGGGTACAACTGGGCAGAGGGGAGAACCGGTTCCTGAGCCCCCACGAAACTCTGGAGAAGGTGTCCTGGCGGGTCCGTGTTTGAGTTCTGCAGCAACCGCAGGCCCCTGCTGGAAGGAAAGAGCTCATGTCTTTAGGACTTTTAAAAAAAAGAAAGAAATGCTAGTTCTTACCCCTCTGGCTTTTAGATTTAGGGGAAAAGCACTTCTTCAAATCAATGCCTACAAGTGTACTTACCAGAATGTGTCACAGCACAGCATGTTTGAGGGACGGGAAGTACCGTCCGTGGAAAGCAGGTTTCAGGGAGGGGTGGCTTGCTCACCTGACAACCCCATGCGAACGTTCTCCGGTCCTCCTCAGGTGCCCTGAGAATTACTGCCGGCATGGCAAGCGTTACTGTGGTGACCTAGCACATAAGCACATCTATGCATAAAATGGACACAAAGCCAGTGATCTAAAGGAAAAGAATTTTTTAAATATCTCCTAATAATCATCGGCACAGCCACCATGTGCCCGGCCCGAGCGAACCAAGGTGCTCCCCGGCAGAACCACGAACCCGCTGGGACCTATGTCCTTTGAGATTCTTTTTGGGATCTCCAGCTTTTACTTACTATTTGCTGAGAAGTCGGTGCACTGGACCGTTTTCTAGCCTCTCCAGCTGGGAAACACTGGGGGCTTATATTTCTGGACTCTAACCAGCTCCCCACCGGGCTGCCAAGCATGCCAGTTGATGAGAGTTTAGGTGACAAAGTCAACTTGACAGCATGTCAGGAAATGCTACATTGCAGGACTTTATTTTGATGCCCACCCCCAGCTCTGTCAGAATGGCTGCATGTGGTCTACTGGAAAGACTATGGGGAGACACTTCATAACCAGCACAGGGAGGTCAGTCCCTGCCCTCATGAGTTCACTCTCTGGGCATTTCTTGACATATTTGTGTGTTTACCCTGAAAAAGCCAAAACACGTCATATTAGTAAGAATTTAATTTTACTCTTTGAGCAAAGTAAGTTATGTAACTAGCTACAAGGAATGCAAAGGCAATTTGCAAACATGAAATTGCTTGAAGGAGTAAATGTAGAATGGCGCTATTAAGATTATCATCAAAATTCAATTAAATGTTCACTGGTTTTTCGTTATGAAAAGGAGAACACATACAGAAGAGAAATGCTAGCCAACTGTTAAATAATAATTAGTGGAAGCAGTGTTTCCTGATCTGGCCCTGAAAGTCGGTGAAGCATTTCAAATAAATTTCATAAAAACAAATTTTAAAACTACCTAGAGTGTCACTCAGCAAGTCTTGGGAATCTGACCTCTTTCACAAATTAAAGCTGAAGTATTTTTCTGGTGTGTACAAAAGTTTTCCCCTTTTTTTTTTTTTTTTTTTTTTTGCTTCCTGTTGAAATTGTTACTTTCACCCATATATAGCTCCAAACATACAAACCATTTTAGAGTGGCTGTCGAAATTATTCACTCTTGGCCTAGAGCTAATTTTGGTTTTCACTCCCAGCAACATCTTCCGGGAAAGTGCTAAGTGAATACAGGATTATAATGCCCGTGTACAAACTCTGGAGCATTCTTCAGCAGAAACCACATACATGTCCTTGTTTTTTTTCGTTTGTTTGTTGTTTTGAGAACATCTGTTTATCAAAGGGCTGCTCCTGGCTCTTCGGAAACACATTTTCCAGGATGTGTGTGTGTGTGTGCGCGCTGGAGAACTTTGAACGCACTTGCTGATTTCAAAGCAGGGCCATATCTTTTCGATGACATCAGCCTCTACTCCCCAGTACCGGGAACTCACCGTCCTCTGAACTGAAAGTTAAGGGTTGGGTGCCAAAAGTTGTCTCACCTGTGAGTGCATTTGCTGTAAGCTCAGCTAACTATGCGTGGGGAGCTGACCGGTTTTGACAGGGAGGCAAACCCCTCCGGTTTTTACATGCGTCAGCCTCAGGACTGTCTCTGGATTATAGAAAATTCCACATGGAATCTCCACACTTAGCAGCCTGTCATCGTCCTCACAAGGCTGCCCGCTCCCCTGGCCGTCGGAACAACAGGGAATGATCTGTACAAAGTATTCTGACCCTCATGGGCCTGAAGTGAATCTTACCATTTTTATTACATGGTGTCACATTGTATGAAACACCCACAGCCGAAACTCCCCACGCCTCAATTATTATATAATCATTGCTAATGTTCTGAGGAACCCGTGTATGGACAGACATCTCTGAGGGATGTAAAGAAAGAGGTTTTCCTGGGATTACAGGAGCCATCCTATTCAGAAAACAGATGAGTAGATGAGGAATTCCCTCCGAACACACACACACACACAAACACACACACACTGTAATGTATACCTAGAGACATTCTAGAATGTTCTTTACCATTTCTTTCTCCAATTTTTCACAATAATATCACTGTGTAAATCTGATTTCTTCTAACTTTAGGTATGAAAGCATATTTGTAAAATGTTCTAACGTCTCTCTCTTGTTTAAAAAGACATTTTTAAAACCGTTCTGAATGAAAGACAATCAGTGTAACTTCTCCCACCCTCTATTTCTTCTGTGGGTGCCTGACATCTCACTACGTAAAACCAGACAGAGGCCCTCAGCGAGCCCCTGGCCATGACAGAGCCTGTGCTTTCAGAGCCAGGCAGTTGCCAAAATAGCTGGTGAAGGAAACGAAACCCAGACTGAACAATACCGGACCTAAAATAGCCGCAGGGTTTATAACCACAGCAGCAGGAACGGCTGCTAATCACTTGCCGGGGCCCTTTATTCTGGCTTGCCACTCTCGAGGGGCGCGGGGGACTTGGGGTGCAGAAGCAAGCGGGCCGCCCAGCACACTAGTGCAGAACCACAAATCAGAACATCTAACAATAGCACCTGGGGCAGAGCCATGTCTGTGAAGAGCTTTCAAAGAGTTGGAGTCCAGAGATCCGGGAGGGACGGTCAGTGACGTTCACCAAGCACCAGCTCTGTGTCAAGCAGCAGACGGGGCATTTCCCCTCCCCACGACTCTGCAGAGTCCATCTTCGTGTCCTCATGCTACAGATGAGACCAGCTCGAGGCCACACAGCTGGAAAGCTCCTTCTAGAAAACCACGGCTGGACGAGTGAGCTGGGGGTCAGGGAAATAGTCTTACCTGGCCCACCCCTAACTGAAGACAGTCATGCAGAGGGAGAACTCTACATTTCAGATTGTCAAACAAATCATACCACACAGGGGCCTATAGACAGGCAGGGGAGGAAGATCAGGCAAAGCAGGGATGGCTGGAAAGAAGAAGGTGGAAGAAAGGAGGGGACATTGTGGCAAAGCAAAGCAAAGGGGGGTGGGGGTGGGAGCAGCTCACAAGAGAGGAGCCTAAAAAGAAGAGGTGCGTTTTCAGCCCTTTACCAAGTGTAGCTTCAGTACACATGGTCTTCAGATCAAGAAGCTTTCAACGTAGATGGCCAGTTATGGGACTCAGGCTGGAGGATTCTGAGACCACACCATTGGAAGTGAGAGCCAGATGTGGAGACTCACCTGTCCCCTTGCTGCAGGAGGATCAATGACCCAAGGATACTTGGAGAGAGCCCCTAGGACAGGGCATGGAGGGAGACCACAGATACACAGCCTGTTGCTTTAATTTGAGCAGAAGCAAGAGGTGACCAGCCCTAGTCAATATACAGCCCACAAGCTCTTGATAAGCAGAAGCAATTCAGGGGTAGACTTTGTATTTCTTAGGTTCTTCATGGAACCCAGAGATCCAAATGACTTCTAAATGCTCGAGCCAGACCAGGTCACTCTGGAATGGATTGAAGCCCTGAGATTAGCCCAATCCACTTCCACATCCCCAGATTGTGTCTGACTGGGACCTGAACCCATGGCCCAAGGCCCATCAACAGACTGTGGGCCCAGCTCCTGAGGACGATATGTGTCCCCCACCCCAGGAACTTCTGGCTTTAACAGAAGGAAAGAGGGTGAGCATATTTTCAGCAGTTTGCACGGCAGCGTATTCTTAAACCATGCTCACGTGACTGAGGCCCAAGCGACAGCCCAGTCACAATAAGGAGTGTTGGCCCTCATCCCACGCACACAGGGAACATGCAGGTGCACCAGGCTGATGGCGCAGGTCCGTCCCACCCAGCGGCCTTCGTACCCCACTCCCACCAAGGCCACCTTGCGCAGTCGGTGACAGGAAAACAGCATCATGCCCATTGTATTCCTTCTTTGTGACTGAGGGCAAATGTTGACTTAGCAATTGGAGAATGCCTTCCCCCACATTAGACACTTGTGTAGAGTTCTACTGAATGTAAATAAGATGTTAATTATTATAACTTAATGACGCCTTAAGATGAGGCTCTGGATGGATTTTTAACACACATTTGAGAAGCAACATGGTCATCATGCAATTCTGGACGGGGATTTTGAAAGAGAGATGGTTGGTACCCAGATGCGGCCATAGAGGCAACAAGATTTTAAAGGAGGGGGGGGGCAAAGCCATGACTGGCTGTTTGTCTGAAGTTCCCTTTCTACCGCAGGAAGGCCTGCTCCCCTCCAAAAAGACCTTACTTCATTCTTGCTCTTAGGGCAATGTCACACCTCATGAGTCAGCGAGGTGGCTGCCTGCCGGGGAAGCCTGCGAGGCCCTGGAACGTGTCTCGGTGCACTGTGGATCTGACCCAAATCATGTTAATGCCCCCAACAGCCTAGGATGCTATTTCGGAAGTGGTCGGACTAGACACACCAATTCTCTTCCTCCCCCGCCTGCCATGTCCTCCAAGCCCTGGACCGCGTCTTCCAGCCCACCCGCCCAGGGGCAGTCCGGAGCTCTTCAGCTGCTGAGCTGCAATGATTTGCAAAAACGCTAGCACCCCGGGGCCACGGCCGCCTTGCCCTGAAGGCAGTGTGGCCGTGAATCATGCAGGTGAATCACCTAAAATGTGCCCCGTGACCCCCCTGGGGGGCCGGCTTCTCGGTTCAGGGAGCCGTGGGCACAGATGGCACAGAAACATGCCAACACGATTTCGTGATTCTGGGCAAAGAGTGCAGAGTTTGTCACTGCAGGAAGCCCAGGGAGATGAGGCTATTTGACACCATCATTTCACAAATGTGGAAATGGAGGTCCGAGGTCAGGTGGTCACTTGAGAGCAAAGCCGGGTGACCAGCTGGAGCACAACTCTCAACCTTGGGGGAAACCACTGCTCCTTTGGGTTAGGACTTTGAGGACAGGAGTAAATGGCCCCTTTGCCAGGTGAAATTGCAGCGGCATTTCATGCTGCCAGGCAAGCATTCTCGCTCCCATTAGGGAGGCTTGGTTATAGCGTAAATAATAAAGAGGGCAACGGCTGCAGCCAAAACTGCTCACCGAAAGTTTCTTTTTTGGTATTAGAATGATGAGTGTATTTTCCCTAAGAACTTTCTGGCAGCGTGTCCACATAAAGCCACACACACAGTAACAAAGCGTGCTGCTTAGCATGTAGTGGATGACACTCTTGTTATTGAAACAGGAAGTGAGTCAGCCGCGACAGATCATATATTTTATTCCGTTGTGTTGGCTCACTTGAAAAAAAATAACCTATCGCAAGGCAACAGCGTTTGTTGTCTAAATAATACATTTTTTTCGGATGAACATGTAACACAGAGGTTGATACTTTGAAATTTTAATTAATGGTTTCTAGGAAATTAGGAGAGACTTCCTCAATCAGGATCTTATCGTTAAAATTTTTACAAAATGGTTTTCACAGGTATTCTAATAGAATCAAACAAGTATGTTTTATAATGAAAATAAAAACAAGTTTAATACTTTCAGGGGCATGGATTCTAGCATTTGGTATTCTTTGTAAAACCGTCTACAAACTGAAGAGTAGTGGTATGAGTGCTATTAACTGGAACCTACACTCAGGCAGGGGAACTTTTTAAGACATTCAAAGGGACTGAGTTTTTAGATATTAATTTCAGAATTTTTATTCATTAACTCTGAGCAGGGCTGGGATAAAGTCAGTCCTTGCCCACTAAATCTTTGCATCTATACAGTGTAAATTGGCAACATAAAAAATATATTTCAGGACAAATGCTGAAAACACTTAAATACATTTCCATGTGGACAACTAAAGCTCCTTGCCTGCTAAACACTGAGAATACCCTTATAGTGCATGGGCTATTCAAGAACAATGCCTCTGCTACTGAAATGTGCTTAAAATAAATAAAAAAGGATTTTTGAAATTCTATTATTAGGTGCTCACAAATTCCCTCACCCAGCCTTTCAATGATTCAAATAGGCTTCTCTGGCTACAGAGTCAGATGGCATTCTTGTCAAGTGCTGGCTCTCCAGAAAAACCTCCGCCCGACACACCACGGACTTGTAAGGAACGTCTCCCATGGTGGCATGCAGCGGACAGATCCTGGAAGGAGAGGCCCTGGGAAGGTTCCAGGCGGGCCTCTTCATGCACAGACACCAGAGCTAGAACCACTGCGTGGTCCCTGCACCTCCTTCCTCCCTCCGCGCGAGCCCCAGTGTCCCCTTGCAGGACGGTCCCGACTATACTGGCTCCTTCCCTGCCCTGGGCTCCCACGGTCCCTCAGAGGCCGCGGGCTCTTTTTCAGTTTTGGTCTGCTTTCTCCCACCTTGAATCTCGGAATGAATAGTATCTATCTGTAACTGTTGGTTTTGTAGCTTTAAATAGTGGACCAAAACACCTAACATCGTCTCTGAACGGATTCGCACACCCGCTGCCTGTGACCTTGGGGATGGCCCCACCGCACTGTCCCTTCACTGTGTCTGGAGGGAGGCACGGGCTCAGAGAAAGTGCCTTTACCGTTTTTGTCTTTATTAGCTCCACATCGCCTGTTATCTGCTATTCCCACATTCTGCATAGATCTAATTTAGGTATTTAAAAAAAAAAAAAGATACCCCAGACAGTATCCTGGATTGGCAGTTTCAGAAACGCATGTAGTTTCAAGCCTTCATTGCAGATCTGAAGCGAATTATTTCTGTAAATGTGTGAAAAATTGACTTTCTTAAAAACTGACTTCTGATGTATATGAGCTAAAGCCTGTTCCGGAAAACCACAGTGCCTGACATTTCCTCTCCATTATTTTCCTCGAGACACGAAGAGTCCTTGATAATCTTAGCTTTCTAAAATGACAGATTCCATCAATTTGCTTTTTAGAGGAACATGTTTTCTTGTGCTCTGTCATGTAATATTTTACCTTAAAGCCTTAAGAAAACATCTCTCTGCTCTGCCATCTGTAAGGGCTTCTGGGCTCAGGAGAGCGACAGGATTTCTCACCACAGAAGATCCAGTCCTTGTGGTCGTATGCTCACTTCACAGAGAGACAGTCACACTGTAACATTTCCTCGCTCCCCTGACAACATGTTATTTTCAAGTACCACTTTTTTTTCCCAGCCCGTTCCAGGATTTAACTCCTAATGAGATGTTGCATTTCAACAAGGTAACCTTTTAAAATAGTGTTATAAATAGCTCATCAGTCAAAGGCTCTTCTTTCAACTGCACTGTCTGAGGATAGGCAATTCTAGCCAAATATTTGCTACCTACTCAGTCCCTCAAATTAATCATTCAAATGCTCTTGAAATCTGGCATGTTTTTCTGAATCTGTTTCTCACAACAATACCATAGTTTATTCTAAAGTATATCTAAAGGTACTCATTCAGGCTGTACTTTGCCTTAGGTCAGCTACAGAATTTTAACAGCCCAGGAGCTAATTGGCTATGACATAGCCAGGAGACCCTCGCTCCTGTGTGTGTGTGTGTGTGTGTGTGTGTGAATGTGTGGACTTCTGAGTTGTCTATGTGTGTCTGTATGTACTTGTGTGAGTGGTGTGTCTCTGTCTATCTGGGTGTGTGAGCGTGTGTGTATACGTATGCATGCACCTCTGTGTGAGTATGTCTGTGAATTTATCTGTGTGTCTCTGCATTTGTGTGTGTGTGAATGTGTGTGTATGAATGTGTCCATGTGTGCCTGTCTGTGTGCCTAGTCCCAACCAAGACTATTTCTAGGAGTAATAAAAACCAAGCAATTGGGTGGCTCAGTTGGTTGAGCATCCGATTGGTTTTGGCTCAGGTCATGATCTCAGGGCGGTGAGATTGAGCCCCGCATGGGACTCCATGCTCAGAAGGGAGTCTGCTTGAGATTTTCCTCTCTCTCTCTCTCTCCCTCTGCCCCTCCCCCTGCTCTTTCTCTTTTTCTCTCTCTCAAATAAGTGAATAAAAATCTTTAAAAAAAAAAAAAAGAGCAATCAGAGAAATCAGGGAAGACAGTGTGCATTTGCACCGTGGTCACAAGACTGACTGCACGGAGATGCCACCAAGCCCTCCTACATGCTAACCATCAAGGACCAAGAAAGCACCACAACAGTGGGGACATGGGGACTTCTCTACTGTCTGAGGCCATTTAAAGCCAGTGTGCGGCCAGATGTCTGTACAACCGAGAAAAGATGGCAATACAGGGGGAGAGAAGCCAACGAAACAAGCATTCCTCCTCCAAGAATTCACCTGCCCTCTGTGCCCACCACTATGACGGCCCCTGAGCCCTGAAACGGGGAAAAAATCCTCTGCAGTCTGCTGGTAAATGTTACCCCACGTTTAGTATCTGCGGAATCTGCCTGGGAGTCAGGCTGGATTTGTCACCGTACCTTAAACAGAGCTGTGTCTAGAGCTGTGGGCTAAGCGAACAGTATCTCTTGTAACCCCCAGCCAGCCAGGCAAAGGTAACGGCCATGCAGAGGAGTTGAGTCAAGCTGCCAGTTGTCTCCAAGAGCAGACCCTCGCCATGACCCTCAAGGAGGTCAAATGAAGTAAAATCAACATTGTGTGTTTAAACTCCATAGACGAGGGATATGTTATTAGAGGTTATGGATCCCAGGTCACCCAGGCTGGCTTCCAAATTCTTCAATAACAAATAGGGAGCGGGAAATCACTAAGCCCCTTGCTGTTACTATCCCATCTCTGGGGACGGATGCTGAAATCTCTCATCTCAGGCAACGCCCCGCAGAGCCCTTCACAGGTGTCGAGGACACTGGGAAGGGTGAAGTGGGCAAGTGCCTCGGTGTCAGGCTAATCCATGCAACCCACTGTCACTTCTGGATTTGGGGAATGTGGTGTAGCCCACCAAGCTGCCCAGGGTTTGTGTGAGACATGGGACTCAGAGCTGCAAGCTTTCTTAGTATGTGTCCCCTGACTCTGAGAGAATGCAAAGGATCACTTACCAAGACAGAAAAGAAGCACCTCCAGCTACAGCCGTGCAAAGAGCCCAGTTGTGCAAAAGGCCCAGTTGTGCAAATGACCCAGTTGTGTAAATTGCCCAGTTGTGCGAATGCCCCAGTTGTGCATATGGCCCAAGCAAACACTGTTACTCAGAAGCCAGTTCATGTTTGTTCCACTCTTGGCAGTTTGGGTGCCACACGAAATAAATCTTGGAGAACATTCCAGGTAGGAGGCTGAAGTGCTTGGGATTCTGGTTCCTCTAGAACCAACCCCCGCATGTGACTCACAGTGTTCTAGGCTCCTTATCAGATCAAAAAACCATAAAACAGAGATGTCATACTGGCTGGACAGCTGAGGGGCTTTTGAAATGGTCTCATCATCCCTGGGCGGTGGTTGACCTGGTTTCCTACATTAGATTCAAAGAGTCTTGCAACATATTCAAACGGAAGACTTTCCATGCACATACTTACAATAAGTTTTAAAGTACTGATTTCCTCCAAAAAGTTTCGTGTAGGTTGTCATGACCTCTAGAAGTTTATACCTGAGATTGCCTAAGAACAAACATTGTCTAACAAACAAACAAACAAAAAAGGCAATTAATACATAAAGAAGTACCAACAGCGATAGGAAATCCTTAAATACCTTTTATTTTTTTAAAGATTTTATTTATTTATTTGAGAGAGAGACAATGAGAGACAGAGAGCACGAGAGGGAAGAGGGCAGAGGGAGAAGCAGACCCCCCGCTGAGCAGGGAGCCCGATGCGGGACTCGACTCCAGGACTCCAGGATCATGACCTGAGCCGAAGGCAGTCGCTTAACCAACTGAGCCACCCAGGCGCCCTACCTTTTAAAATCATGGCGGAAGAGGAATGATTGTCACTTGATTATTCCTTCTGCATGCACTTCCTGCCAGATACCGCTATGCCTTCCTTTCATCCCCCCACCTTACCCCTCTCTTGGCACAAATGCACCTCATCCAAGAACCATCCTAAGACAGCATTCACTAACTCCCCCTGCTCATCACTTCCCACCCCACCGCCTTCATGGCATCTGTCATCACCTGAGTTATTACTTGTTTACCTGCTGTCCCTCCAACAGAACATGAGCTGGGTGGGGAGGTAATTTTGGACACTGCTGTATCCCGAAGGCATAGAAAGATGCCCAAAAAAGAGCAAACACTCAGAAACCAAATAGAATTTTCTCTGAGTGCTTGGGATGTTTTTGCATCCATACAATAGAAAGGGGTTACCATAGATGATAAAGATTTGTGACTCATCTGAAAATGTGAACATTTCATGGAAATGAGACAGTTGCACAGAAGGAAGGCTAGACGACCTTCTGCACTGAACTAAGTTGGAGATCACCTTTATTAGGGAGACTTCTCTTTTCAGAGAAAAGTGTCACAAAAATTTGGCCCACATATGGATTTGCCAAGTTCTCAATGTGGTTCCTCTTGTTATGGGAAGTTCGTTTTGGGTTCTTTCTGAAATACCAAGCAAGCATGGTTAAAGGTGCCACGTTTCTTTTCATCCTTTCTTTGTGTTTTTCTCTCTCCTCCCCCTGCTCATGTGCTCACTTTCTCTCTCCCCGCCCTCCCCCCGCCCCCCGCTTACATCTTGGGCTTATCAAGTTTTATAAAACCCAGTACATGAAAACGGAAAGAAGACAGATGTCTATCATTGGCAGAGTAAGAAAAAACATAACCATGATTATTATTGTGGGTGGTTAAACTTATTTTTTAAATGAAATTCACTCCGTTTGGTTTAAGCCAACAGTCCAGACCCATAATTTTGACCCCATTCTCTCTCTAGACACCTTTGAAATAAAAATGCACCATTACAACAACAAATAGGTAACAGGGATCGAATAGGGAGATATAGAGGAGATCTCAAGACGGGCCTAGAATACAATTCGGCAACAGTGAGTGGAACAAAGTATCAGGGGGAGACGTCTACAGCCTAGAATACGCTGGAAGTGGGTTTCAGACAAGGCGAGTGTCAGCGCACCCAACTGAACCACATAGGTGTCTGAACCAGAGTGACACACAGATGGGTGTGGGGGTGAGAAGTGGGTGGAGGACAGGAGAAACAACTGAAGTCCTATCTATGGGGTAGTGCACCAGTGAAAACCTCAATCTAGGTTCCCCTGTGCCACCCATCCCCTTAGAGCACAGGCACTTACATTCCAGAAAGACATCAGACCTCTCCCTTCCCAAAGACACTAGAGCAAATATTTCAGACAATGTCCGTCATGGGGTAAACACACAGCCTGTGGGAGCTCCCCGCCCACTTATCCTAAATGATTTGTCCCTTAGAGTCCTGGAAAGAACTGCTACCAGAAGAGATGTCCCTGGAAACATCCCTAGAAATGGAAAATGCTAGAAGACCACAGGTATACACAGGTATCCCCAGCCATGTGAGAAGAACCAAGAAGTTACTGGAGGATGTACTCCAGAAAAACTAAGGAATAAACACAGAAAAGAAGAGAAAAGGGAATCCACCAAGAGCGACACAGCCCAGGAACAGCCAGGTGCAGCAAGACTGGCCGTTTGTCACCTAGAGGGTCACCCTGTCCAGGACTTCATTTTATTTTTTCTTCCTTCAATTTCTCCAGCAAACAATAAAATACCATTTTTAAAAATATTTCTGAGTCAGCCTGTAATTTATCCCGTGGATCTGCATTTATTCAGGACTGCAACTCACATAGGTAGCTCCTAAGTGAAAAGCAATTTAGGACATAAAACCAACTATGACTTCTTTAGGATAAAAGGAGCCATCCTTTGTTTGAATTTCTGGATGGGCAAAAAGAGGGGAGAAGAGTGAAGTAAAATTAGAGAACCAATTTTATCTTCATTTACTAAAATTAGAAAATACTTTGAAGTGACATCATTAACCTTATCCATACAGACACGGACAGGCGCTTAGAGTATTCACTGAATGGCTGCTAGATCAGGCCTTATGCTAAGAGCTAGTTATGAGAAAAGAATGAGTACCCTCTTTGTTCAGCCTGTTAGAGGAAGGAGACAAAGGCATAAGCCAACAGCTAAGGCCATGAGTGGCACGGAAAGACGGGGTAGCCATCCTGCAAGTATGAGCAGGGTTATTTGCTTATTTGCGTACTATGTATTTGCAGGGGCTCAATACCTGAAGACCATCTATATCATTACCTGCTTATGAAATTTAATTTCCTGGGGAAATTTTTAGTGACTGCTAAGTTTTTAGCAGGCACTGTTGGCAGTTCCTTTTTATTTAGAACACAGTAGGTGAAAATAAGATTGAAGGTGTTCACCTGCAAACATAATCCTACCTTATTTAATTTACGACAGCAGACTTTAATCTTACTTGTAATCGCCAGTCTGCAATCCTTGTACTCAACTGTAAGTTTTTTATGTTCTCTCTCTCTCTCTCTTTTTTTTTTTTTCTTAACAATTTAAGGCTCAATGACAGGCTTTGGATTTAGACCAAATGCGTCAATCATTAATTTCTGGCGATCTTCCCTTTTCTTTGTGTCCTCTTGTAAACTCTAGCTCTGAATCTCAATTTTTAGAGGCTGCCTCATACATAGAGTGAGTAGGCAACATCACTGCCTCTAGAAAATTCTCTTAAGATGAGTGCCTACTGACATCTGCAGAGTGAAGAAGGACAGCAGTACTCATTATTACTCCTTGGAAGCTGGCGGTCTCCTAGGGTGAAGCAACATTCATGACTGGCTGGGGCGCAAGACAACAGTACACCTCTCGACAGGTAAACTCGGCAAACTTGCCTCCAAGGCACCATCTCACAGAGAGTGAACGGAGTTGCATTTCTGAGCCGAGCCATAAACCCTGTCCGCCATGACAGTGAGATGTGGACGTGGAAGTCAGTGCCCCTCGTGGGGAGCTCACAGACCTTGGGGAGAATGACAGCACAGCGAGCCACAATCACCGCCCAAGGCCATGAGTGCAGAGGGGACAGAGGGCATGACAAGGTGCTGAGCATATTGATGGGGTGCTGGGGAGGTCTTCTCAGGGGTGCATTTGGGCGGACTCTCCAAGAACATGCAGGGGACAGTTACAGAGGGCTCTCAGGTATTGCAAGGTGGGACACACCCGGCTGCCCAAATCAGGAGGAACTTGGAGGAGACAGTGACACGGGATGTGACCATGCAGAGCTGTGGCAGCCAGGTCCAAGGGAGCAACCAAGCCCTAAAGGCTGATGTGTAGACCCCATAGCTCACCACCCCGAACCTCACCTCCCTGCTACGAAATCCTGGTGATGTTCCTCAGAAGCAAACCTGCAGTCTTTTCTCTGGGTTTCCACGGCTACAGGCACACAGGGTGGTGGTCGTGCCTTCGGGCTGGGCTCCGCCTGCCCCAGCTCCAACCCCAACGCTGTTCCTTTGACCCAAGGCCGCAGAGCTTGAGCTGCGAGCTCAGGAATATTCCTGCAGTCTACTCACTCCCCTGTTTCCACTTGGATCTGCTGCTCTCAGCCAGGTTACCTCAGGCAAGTGACCTGCCTCTCCTCACCTTAGCTTCCAGATCTATGAAACGAGATAACAAAAACATTGATCTCAGAGGGTCGTACTGCCAAGTGCATAGGAAAGATTGTGTTTCCTTACTCCCAGCTGGATGACTTCAAACAAGGTGTAGAATCTCTTGTGTCTCTGTTTCCTTTCGATTTACCGTGGCGGTGGTGGGGTGGTCGTGAAGACTGAAGCGGATAATCCATGCAGAACACTTAGCAGTGCTCTGGGGTCCAGCTGTGCTGATTCAGCCTCTGAGGAGAGCTGCTTAGTGCTTAGAGTCACTACCGAGACCTTTCTCACCTCTTGCCTGTCATCCACTTGTTCTTCCAAATCATGCTCCACACTCCTGCCACGATTTCCTTGGCAATGAGAGGCAGGAAACATTCTGCCCGTGCCCTCCAGCCTCACCTCCCCAGATCCTCTTCTCTACAAGCCAGAGTGCCATCCTGGCTCCTGGTCGCATTACCTCGGGGGCTGCTCATCAGGCCCTCCCTCCTGGCGCTCTCTGTCACCACCCTTCAAGACCATCCCCAGGAAGCAGCCAAAATCAATGTCTCCTCTCCTTCCCCCGGCAGGGTGTGCCTCCTGGCACCTCCTTGGGGCTGCTGACTTGATACTGGAATGAGGGAAGAAAGGGGCCTTCTCCCTAATCTCTTACCCATCTGACGAAGGGACCAAGACCTAGCCATTTTCACAGGCCCAGATAAATCTTTGTGTATCTCTGAAACAGGCTGGAAAATCTGTTCTGCTCTGCCTTAGTAGAGTAGCAGCTCTGGACCCTGGACCAACAGCCCTCAATTTGAAGTGATTAAATTCTTGAAGAAAAGCAACCTGAGTTTCTGTCCCTTGTTGGTTTGTATCAATACTCCATCAATCAGGTTCTTAACGGGGACGTTAAGACTTGTGCCCCTGATAACTGATGATACTAGTTTTGAACAGGAATGAAATAAGCAAGCCCTAAAAGTGATCATATTATCTTAAAAAATCTCTGAAATGTTAAGTAACATATGCTCTATTGTACAAAAATGTTTACTGTTGATAATGTAGGAAACTAGGTGGCGTTTGTCATATCCCATTATTCTAGTGCCATAAGTATTATTTAATACAAGTGAATTTACATTCTTTTCACAGGGTGCAAAAAATGACCTTCCAAAAGATGTCCTCATCAAATCCCTGGAATCTAGGAGTATGATCTTATTTGGAAAATGGGCCTTGGCAGATGTAATTAAATTAAGGGACTCATCCTGAATTATGTGACTCGGCCCTAAAGCCAAGGATATCTGTTCTTACAAGTAAACAAGGATGGAGATTTGAGACAGAAGAGGAGGCAGCTGTGTAACCAGGAAGGGGAAAGGGCAGTGATGCGGCCACAAGCCAAGGAAGCCAGAGGCCACCAGACGACACAGGGGACGAGGAAGTGTCCTCCCCCAGAGCTTCCAGAGGGAGCGTGGCCCTGTAACACCTTTGTTCAGACTCATGGCCTCCAGAATTGTGAGAGAATAAACTTCAGTTGTGTCTGTGGTGATTTGTTGCAGCACCCGAGGGAAACTAATACAGGATAAACAAACATTAATTTCATATTCTGACTCATTATGTGCTTTTTTTTTTAAGATTTTATTTATTTATTTGAGAAAGAGAGAATGAGAGAGAGCACATGAGAGGGGGGAGGGTCAGAGGGAGAAGCAGACTCCCTGCCGAGCAGGGAGCCCGATGTGGGACTCGATCCTGGGACTCCAGGATCATGACCTGAGCCGAAGGCAGTCGCTTAACCAACTGAGCCACCCAGGTGCCCGACTCATTATGTGCTTTAAATCAGTATAGCACATTCCTCCTTTCTGTCTCTCTCGTGCCTCTCATTCTTTCTCTGTTTCAAAGCACACTGCACACCTTAATATACTTCCCCTCTGCAGCCTGCACATCGTAGTTAGCCAGAGTTCAATATTTGTATACAGTTCTTTATTTTGGTGGGGGGAAGCAAAATTTACAGGAAGTTAAATCCACAAGGCTTAAATGTAACATTGGATCAGTTCAAACGAATGCAATCGCCTGTGCAACCACACACCTATATCCAGATAGAACAGGTCAATAATCACCACCATTCATCCCCATCCACCATCATCATCACCATCACCATCATCACCACCATCACCACCATCATCACCATCATCACCACCATCACCACCATCATCACATTCATCACCATCATCACCATCATCACCACCATCATCACATTCATCACCATCATCACCATCATCATCACCACCATCACCACCATCATCACATTCATCACCATCATCACCACCATCACCATAATCACCATCATCACCACCATCATCACCACCATCACCATCATCATCACCATCATCACCATCATCATCACCATCATCACCACCATCATCACATTCATCACCATCATCACCACCATCACCACCATCATCACATTCATCACCATCATCACCATCATCACCACCATCACCATCATCACCATCATCACCACCATCATCACCACCATCACCATCATCATCACCATCACCATCATCACCACCATCACCATCATCATCATCACCATCACCATCATCATCACCATCACCACCATCATCACCACCATCACCATCATCACATGGTCAAAAACTGGAAACTGTCCAGGTGTCTGTCAGCACCCCTGACTGCCAAAGTCAACCAAACATCAGTTTTACCTTGTCTAGAACTTAATGTAGGTATTCTCTCAGTAGGTATTCCTATGTGCAAGGCTTCTCTCACTCAGCGTACTCTTTCTGAGATACATTCATGTTGCTGCACATAGCGATGAGTAGTACCAACTATAAGGAAATACCACCTCTCCTGCTCACAGACAACTGGGCAGTTTCCAGTTTTTGACCATTATGGCTAAACTGCCATGAATGATCTTGCACAAATTTGTGAACATGTTCTTTCAGTGCTTTTAACTAAATGCCTAGAAGATGAAGGAGCTGAGTCATAGAGTAGGCATATGTTTGGCTTTATTAAAAATGGCCAGCATTTCACACCTCCACCAATAGTGTAGGAAAGTTCTGGTCGCCCCCCACACATCTTCACCAGCTCTTAGTGTCCTGGGTCTTCTTAACTTTAGCTATTCTAGTGGGTTTTATTTTACATTTCTCTGATGACAAATAATGTTGAACATGTTTTTATGTGCTTATTAGCCATTATGTATCTGCTCATTTCTATTTTTTACTTTTTCAAAAAAAATTTATTATTGACTTGTATGTACCTTGGATACCTGTTCAACACTAGATATATGTTTTGAGAATATTTTCCCTCAGTCTGTGACTTGTCTATTAATTTTCTTAGTGGTATCTTTTGGTGAAGTTTTAAATTTGGTGAAGTCTAATCTGTAAATCAGAAAAACATATTTTTTTCCTTATGGTATGGCTTTCTGTATTCTGTCCAAGAAGGCTTTGCCTACCCTTATGTCATGATGATTTTCTCCTATGTTTTCTTCTGGAAGCTTTATAGGTTAGTCCTTCATTTACTCTATAATCTGTCTCAAATTGATTTTGTATAAGATGTGAGATTGGGCCAAAGTCTGCCCCCCACCATATGTGTCCTCAGGTGTCTCAAAGGTGTCAAGACGCACCGAGGAGAAGTCCCGCCCCACACTGATTCACCCTTGGCAAAGTAGGAAGAGGCAGCCGCCATGGGAGAAAAGAGTGATACGGTAATAATTTGCTAATGCCTAAGTGTGGGCTGGCAGGACAGACAGTCTGGAATAAAAACGGGAGCCTGAGACACAGGCTGACCCGCAAACTCTTTCCACAGGCCCCCACCAGGTGCTCACAAGACAGATGGGTGCACAGGGCGGGAAAGCAAAGACACCCCTCCACTCTCCCCACGTGCCCCGCACCCCCAAGTGGGAAGGAAGCATGAAACCCCATGCATACTCCCGGACCCTTGCCTCAAAGGAAGCGAAAGCCTTTCAGAGCTGGGGCAGATGCAGGAGCCGGGTCCTACAGGCCAGGAAGCAGAATTCTCTTGCCAGGAGAGGGCCAGACTCTCCCACCTACCAACGCTCCTCTGACAGGTGCAAGAAAGTCTGGCTGCGCAGGGGAAAGATGCAGCCCCATGGAGAAAACCAAGCTCTGGGGCCGCTTGAGAGAGCAGTTAGATCAGAACTGAAAACACACCCTGCTCTCACTGTGAGCCCAGAGCTCACTGAGAAGCCCAGCAGCTACTGCTGGGCAGGACAGGCATCCCAGGTCCCTTTATCAGACCAGGGATGTTCCCTTCCACGTCGAATTTCTGAGCGTCTGTGTCTTGAATGGCCTCTTTGAGCTCACCTCCTTTTAAAGGACATTCCTTTAGGTCAGGCCCACCCAAGATAATCTCCCTTTTGATTAACTTGAAGTCAGGTGACAGAAAGGGTGGGTAGCCTAGCGCCTCAGCATGCGCTCAGGAGGAGGGGGTGGTGCTGGTCAGGGGTCCCTAGGACACCTTAGAGCTCCGTCAGCCACAGGCTCCTCCCACCCAGTCCCGTGTGAGGCTCTTGCTTGACAAGACCTGGACAGGTGAGCTGTAGGCTGTCTGTGCAAATGAGGAAGACCAGGATTAAAACACTTCCCCTGCCACAGAGTGGATGGCACGCATTCTCTGAGCTTTAAATTTGTTTTTTCAACTGTCGATTGTAACACCTACTTCACGGGGTCCTGTGGGCACCACATGGAAAAGGTTCAGCGCAGTACCTGACACAGGGAACATACTTACCGAGTGTGGACTGATTCTCTTCTCCTTTTTTCATTCCTTTCTATAAAACTTTGATAGCAACATATTTTCCCACTGTCATCAAATATCCCAGAGTTCATTACGATATTTTAAAAAGAGGGCCACTAGGACAAAGATGTGTATAAATTCTTAGATATGTATAAATTCTCCCCCTTTGATGCCCCAGAGGCCTCACGGCCAGAGCACTGAGCATATTCCATATGTTGATAACGTAAGTTGGAAATCTATTAAAAACTATCAATAGAGAACTTTCCTTATCAGCTCTTCTCAGCAGTAATAGTTATTTAAGAAGCAAATCTATACCTTAATGGCATACAGTAATCAGCATTTTGGTAATAACACCAAAATCAAAATGAAACAAAAGCAGCTTCTTGCCCAACAGAGCATCTTCTCCGTTGTTGGAATGATCCTTGGATCGGCCTTCATTAGACTCCTCTTAAGAGCCCTACCTGAATTATCCAGAAGAATAGGAAGGATCAAAAGTACCAAAAGCCTATATATCATCCCATTTATCTTTAAGCTGAAAGTTAGGTTTAAAAAGCCAACTTTATCTTAAACTGTGTTTTTCTAAATGTGGTAGAGAGAACTTAGTGGTATGAAATGTCTGAGTGTGACCCAAGTGTGACCAGAGAGGAAAATGGAGGAGGGCGTGGGTGGGGGTGGGGGGAGGTGAGGAATCAGCACGGGGTTGCTATGGGGTCAGACTCCTCGAACATCCCGGAATGTGAAGAGCCCGGGGTGGCCACAGAGAAGGGTCCTGAGCCTCTGAAGATGGTGGGCGGTGTGACCACTGAAGGAACAGATGAGCAGAGGGAGATGGAGAAGAACAAGGGTCATGCTCACCAACTAGAGTTTAGGATTTTCTCTCCACAGCTTGGAGAGCGAGAAGGGGTGGGAGGGAGGGAGAATTTGCAGTGTGGGCTGGGTGGGCCAGAGAGGCGCTTTTTTTTTTTTTTTTTTTTTAAGATTTTATTTATTTTAGAGAGTGGGGAGGGCAGAGGGAGAGGGGAAAAAAATCTCAAGCAGACTCCCCTCTGAGCATGGAGCCCGATGTGGGGCTCAATCCCACAACCCTGAGATCACAACCGGAGCCGAAACCAAGAGTCGGACGCTTAACGGACTGAGCCATCCAAGTGCCCCAAAGAAGCTCTTCTGGTTACTGGACCTCACTGTGGGCCCAACTTTGCCTCTGATTGGCTATGCGATCTGCGTAGGTGATTTCATCGTACTGTCTACATTCACTCACCAATTTTTTTAAAAAGTGTGTGTGGGGAGGAGGGGGTTTATAAAACAAATATCTACAGCAAACTGAAGAGATGACTGTATGTTGAATAATTGAAATACTGCCTTCAATTTATGAAATGACTATCTGTCATAAACCAGGGGTTTTAACGCCTCATCTTTCAATTCTACCAAACTGATTCTAACAGACATTTTCGTCTCCTATTTAAAGGATGTGACCAAGGCCACACATCTAAACACCATGCCACACTTCCCCCCACCCCCCACCCGAATGACTCTGGCCTTCTCTGATTCTTCTGTGCTCATCTTTTTAGAAATCAGATGTGACTAGTATAACTCAGATCCCACGCAGACTTTTCTCATAGGAGGCTAACACTGATTCCCCACCAAATAGCTGCCTCTACCAGGAGCAGAAATGCCTGTTTTAAGATAGCTCCCCTCCTATATATTCCTATATATTTCCCGCCTCCCCCGCCACAGGGAGCTGTGCCTATTTTGTAAACGTAGGAGAGTCCCAAATACCTGGCCAGTCACGGGACGTGAATATGAATAACAGGAGCTGGATGGCTCACCGGTGCAGTGGGAGGCCACAGAGCTTCTTCTCTTTGAAAACCAGTCTATGTATCCTGTTCTTATACCATTTTTTTTTCCCTGAAAATTACCATTTTGAGTGTATCTGTATCATGTCCAATTAGGTTCACTATTTTAAAAATAAACTATACAATCTTCTAAGTATTTGTCAGTGCATGCAAGAGACAGGGACAAATCTACATTGCGTAGGAATGCAGATAAGGAAAATTATTAAAACCACGAATAGTTAATTGTCCAAAAGGTACGTAGAGCACCATAACCGGGACACCCGTATGCATTGCACAGAGCCGTTCCCTTCTGTGGACTTGGGGAGGACTCCCCTCCCTTCCCCTGACTTTCCTCCATATGCCGGGATGCTGGCTTTGGTCACTTGTATATTCCCCGGATTCTTGCTTCCTTTGGCAATGGCTGCTAATTACTGAGAAAATCCTATCCCCAGCAAAACCACACTCTTGCAACCATATCCCAAATATGACCAGCTGCTGGTCACCAGGTTAGCTCAGCCTGTGGGTGGTTCAAGGCCAAACCATCTCTGACCCAAGGAACATATCTCACCTACAGAAGGCTAGATATCCTCTTTGTTTCTGGGGCAAAATGACATAAACACAGGCCAATGATAATTTGTATTGATTTGAATTGTGGATCATCTTCACAGACTATGTTAAGTACGAGGAGCCAGTAACATTTTCTGACTTTGGATTCCCAAACAAAGGTCCCAGCCTAGAATCTTACAGGGTCATAATCCTGGTATATTCTAGTCTGCTCTAATCTGTGAAAATCTAACACACAAAATCCTCTCAAAACCCTTTTCCGTGCTACATTTTTAAAAACTTCGAAAGGATGTTCATTAAACTCTATCTTGAGATAAAAATGAAACTACTAGTTATAATTCAGTTTTCCATTTTGAATTTTAAAATGCACATTCTTTGTGGTCTTGGCATTTTTCTTGAAAATGAACATTATGGCATATTTTAGGACATAATTCATATGGGGAAAAAAAACACGTTGAATGTCAGCACCATCCTAATTTAAATGGTTTGCACATTCAGAGGAAAAGCTTAGTTGTTAACCTTGCCGAGGGTTCTTTGAGATTGCAGCTCCCCTAGATAAACAGATTCCTCCCAATTAGACGTAGCCTCTCAGTCTTCTTAGGATGAGGGCCGTTGTACAGTAGGTAACAAGTAAATGGACACTTTTAAGTTCTCGATCCCTGGTTGGCAAAACTGCAGTGGGCAACAGATTTACCCGGGAGGGGGCTGTTCACACACAATGGCCGGGACAGTCCGGGCCCGGGTGGCGTCAACCCAGCTTCAGATTCTGTAGGTTTGGGGGCTGGACCCCGAAAACTGCATTTTTAATAAGTACAGTATGGATGCTGGTACGGACGCTGTGCTAGGCTTGGGACCCCACCGAGAACAAGTTATAAGGCATCTCTTTTTTGAAGATCAAAATTCTAAAACCTGCACTTCAACCTAAAGTACCCCACTCAAAAGCCAGCGGATCCAACATCACTCTCCCAGGCCTTTCTGACCCTTTTCCTGCAGTTCAGGCAGGTTTCCGAGGCACACAGGTGTGTGTGCCTGAGGGAGTGGGAAGGAGAGACTCAGATTCACTCCCAGCTTGTCAGGTCCCTCACCACACACTGGCTCTGTCCTCCCGCTCCAGGGGTCACCAGCCCTGTGGGCCTGAGGTCTGAGGGGGATGGGGGGGCAGAGGAGAGTGGGGGGGTGGAGGACGACAAAGGGGGACACAGGGTACAGAGGGGGGCGGGTGGCTCCGGAATCAGAGGCGGACGGACAGAGGGGGACTGGGGGACAGAGGAAGATGGAGGGCGACAGGAGAGTATGGGGGGCAGAGGAGGAGTAGCGCAGAGGCTGGATGGAGGCGGGCAGGGTTGGGGGGACAGAGGAAGGTGGGTGGGCAGAAGAGGATGGGGAGCAGAGGGCTGACAGGGGACAGAGACGGTCAGAGCAGGTGGAGGCGATCGGAGGGCAACAGAGCGGGCCGGGGCGCAGGGAGTCCCCGAGTTCGGAGGGGGAGGGACAGAAGGGACGGAGCAGAGGAAGAACGAGGGGAGCAGCGCGGCCCCGAGGGCGGACAGAAGGGGACAGGGACGAGGGGGCCCGCCCGGCTCCCCTCGGCCCGGCCGCGGCGCACTGAGCCCCTCTGCCGGGGGGCAGGGGACGGGGCCGAAGTGACCGGCTCGGGAGACGGGACGGGAACGGCCGGTCTAACGACCGGGACGGGGCCTGAGGGCCGAGCACCGCGGGGGGGGCCGGGGGGGCGGGGACGGGACTGCCGGCCTGAGCGGTGGGCCGAGGCCCGACCCGGGGACCGGGGCACGGGGACCGGGGCACGGGGACCGGGGGATGGGACGCGGACCGGGGACGGGAGGAGCGGCTCCCTCGGCCGGCCGCAGGCTCACTGAGCCGCTCGGCCTGCACCTCCCAGCGCCGACTCCTCCGGCGCGCGGCGGCCCGCGTCTTATATACCCTGCTAAAAATAGCCTGCGAGGACGCCTTCCAATCAGAGCCGCCTGAAGTTCGAATTGAGCCAATGGCGAGGGCTGTGATGGAGAGGCTCGGTCACGCCAGGCGGGGCCGCTGTGAGTCACCGCCTGCCATTGGCCGGAGCTGACATCACCGGCGCGCAGCCCCCGGGCCGGGCGCAGCGTGATTGGGCGGTGCGCGGGGCGGGCGCGGGCGAGTCACGTGGGGGGAGGGAGTGGGGGGAGCCAGCGGGGAGGAGGGGGAGGCTGGCAGCGGAGCTTTGAATAGGGAAGTTTTGCAGGGGTTACGTTTGCAGTCAGTCCGGTGTTTGCAAATATTGTGTGGGCTCGCGAGCGCGTCTCTGGGCTCCGGTAGGATCCGAACCCGCGGCGCCTAATTGCTGTGCACTGAGTTTGCATGAAACTTTCCCCGGCGCTGCAGGCACGACTGCTGCGCTCCCGACTCCAGACCGCACACCTCCCTGTTTTCACAACAGCAGTGACTGTCTTTTCCAACCCGACATGGATGTACTCCCAATGTGCAGCATCTTCCAGGAACTCCAGATTGTGCACGAGACTGGTTACTTCTCGGCGCTGCCCTCCCTGGAGGAATACTGGCAACAGGTAAATAGGAATTTTCGTGTGCCAGGTGCCCGGTGCACCGAGGAGGGAGTGCATGCACGCACGGACAGGATGGTGTGTGGTTGGAGGTGCATTTCTTTTTCTTCTTCTTCTTCTTCTTTTTTTTTTTAATGGTTCGGGTAAATTTTTAAAAAATTAAAATAATTAGTCTTAAAACGTACTTTGTGCTGCTTGCGTGCGGAAGGCACTTTAAAGGGGCCTTTGACGGCGTGAAGTGGAGTTGTCATATGAGCGGGGCGCCGCAGCGCTTGGTCTCTCCGAGCGTTTTCGCCCGTTTCTGGGGCTTCTGGACTGCATCCTCTCGAGGGCAGTCCCAGCTCCGCGGCCTGATCCCGGCCCGAGCCCTTGGCAGAAGTTTGGTGCCTTGTACCAGCTCCAGACTCCACAGCTGGATCTTGTCATATGAACTTGCCTGGACTGCCAAGGGTTGTTGGGTTTTGTTTTGTTTTTAATGGGGAATTTGTTTTTGTTTTTGCTTTTTTGGTGTTTGTACAGAGTTGGGTTTTTTGTTTTTGTTTTTGTTTTTGTTTTTAATTAAAAATGTCACCCGTGAAGCATCCACCAGCTCCTTTTTTCTCTACTAGGTCATTTCCAGTTTCTTTTTCCCCTTTGGAATCCTTAAGATTTGTTTCGATCTGCCTTGTTTTTCTTACCTGCTTTTTTTGTTGACCAGAAAAAAAAAAAAAAAAAAAGCCAACAATGTTTGCACAACCAGTGACTTATCAGTCATATGACAATGAGCCCGTCCAAATTGCTTCAAGTCTGAATTTGAGAAGAAGAGTCTCGGTTTCCGGCATTTTTTTAGTAGAACTGGAATTTTTGACATTGGACATTTAAGAAAGTTAACCCCCCCTCCCCCAATTCGTTAGGATTGCCTGAAGGGAGAGAGATTCTGACACTTGTCTCATTGTCTTTAAAAAGATAGGAGGAGGGGTGGGGGCTGTCTCTCTGCCCTGCTAGGCTGTTTGCTTTTTGTCACAAAGTGAATTAGCAGATCAAATATATTCTGTGTTTCAAAGCCTAGAAAGCTTTTAAAAGAGATGAAATGCAAAGTGTTGCAACCTTCACATGCCTGCTTAATTGTTCCCAGCCCTATCCTGCCTTCCTCTCCCCTCCCCCCCGCTTTTCCTCCTAAAGAAGCTGCTCCCTAGGACGTGATTGAAATTGATCTAAGTAGTTTCCTACGGGCATTTGGGATTTGGGCCCCAAGCCAGGCTGAGCTCCCGGTCCTCTTCAGAGGCTTTTAAACTCTCGGAGAGCTACGTTTTGGTCCCCAGTGCTTATCAGCATAATGGAGATTTCAAATTAGCCAGATTATTAAAGTTTAACAAGATCTCAGTAAATGTGCTTTCCTTTTTCTTTGGCGCATCAATAAAACACCTTGCCTTCTCTCCTCAGAATACTGTTTTCTCAGAACACTGTGGTATGCACTATAACTCAGACGTCTAATTTTAGGGGTAAAGAGAAAACAATGATTGTTTTTTTCCCCTTTGCTTGCTCATGCTGGCTATGTGACGAGTCTGGGGAGGGGGAGGGTATGTGCTATATTATAGCAGGCACATTTGCTAAGTAAGCAAGCAAGCATGAGCCCTTTGGGTAGGCTTTGCTAGTCCTGAAAATGATTTGCTAAAAAGAGCAGAGTTTGCTGTAGAAATTTAATTCTGTAGAATTGCAGTTGTATAGACAGCCTTATATGGACATGCAGACACTTGATCCTAGTAAAGATAAGGGCAGACATAATTTAATCCTAAAATGTTTCCTACCGTTTTTCTTTTCCAGTGGCTAGAAAGTTTGAGATGGTGGGGAGAGGGGATGCTGGTCTCTCGGCAGTTGTAGCTTCTTGAAAGGTTGGTTGTGGGGCTGGGGAGGGGCACTGTCCATGACACACTGCATGTACATTTGAACCGGGTCCTTTTTTGGCCGCCGGTCAGAATTTCAAAAGGAAGTCTCCTTTGGCATTGCGTGAAAGAAACAGAGTGATGACTCATACAGTTGTACTCTTGGCCAGTAGATAAAGTTCTTGTCCATTGTGGGACTCCCAGCAGGGCTGGGGAGGAATTTCCCCTCCTGCATCGTTTACAATAGCAGATGGCCATTCTGGAATTATTTCTCCACTCCTGTTGTTGAAGCTCTTGTTTTTCTCTGACCACTGTGGAAGTCATTAAAGTTGTGTGCGAGCATGGCCCCGCACTTGGGAATGGCGTTCTTTGAAAGCCTCCTAGGTCGGGCACTACAGGAAACAGGGTGGTTTCTCCCAACAGCTCCATTGATGTCCCTGAACACAGACCGTCCGCTAGCGGCGTGTGCTGGCTGAGTGTGGCCCTGTGCTCTCAGCTGTGTCGCTAAAGAAGGACACATGCAATGTCAGAACACACTGCCTCGCGTGCAGTGCAGCCTTTCTGTCTTGTGCGTGAGAAGGGAGGGTGTCCGGGGCATTCCTTAAAGCACATGGTTCTCGAGACCGTCAGATGATCTGGTTAAACCTGTCGGGGGGCATGTGTCTGAGGCTGGTTTTCTTTGTGTGGTTTACAGAAACTCAGTAGTCACGTCAACACTGGTAACTATGACAAAGGTGGCCTGGTGAGACCATCAGTCCTTGTGGCCACTGGTCCAACCTGGGAAGGCCTGGAGTCCTTGTGGCCACTGGTCCTTCTCCTGATTGCATATATCCGTTCCTAGAGACGCGATTCTTACAGCCCCATGGCCACAGTCTGTTTGCCCTTGATTCCTGCATGTTTTTGGAAACGTGCTTTCAGTTCCATTGTCAGTCGTCATCACGATCACATGCCTTCTTGTGGTTCCTTTCGCACAGACCTGCCTGGAGTTGGAACGTTACCTCCAGAGCGAACCCTGCTATGTGTCAGCCTCCGAAATCAAGTTTGACAGCCAGGAAGATCTGTGGACCAAAATCATCCTGGCTCGGGAGAAAAAGGAGGACCCGGACCTGAAGCTTTCCTCCAGTCCCCCCGAGGATGCTCTGAACAGCCCCGGCTTTGCTTACAACCTGGAGACCAACAGCCTGAACTCCGACGTGAGCAGCGAGGCCTCCGACAGCTCTGAGGAACTTTCTCCCACCACCAAGTTTACCTCCGACCCCATCGGCGAAGTCTTAGTCAACTCGGGGACCCTGAGCTCCTCCGTCACCTCCACGCCCCCGTCTTCTCCAGAACTGAGCAGGGAGCCTTCTCACCTGTGGGGCTGCGTGCCAGGCGAGCTGCACCCCCCCGGGAAGCTGCGCAGTGGGACTGCGGGAAAGCCGGGCGACAAGGGCAGTGGGGACGCCTCCCCGGATGGCCGGAGGCGGGTGCACCGCTGCCACTTTAACGGCTGCAGGAAAGTTTACACCAAAAGCTCCCACTTGAAAGCACATCAGCGCACTCACACAGGTCAGTCCCTCCTGCGCGACGCGGGAGGTGGGCTGCTGGTGGGCGCCACTGATGCACCAGCCCTGGGAGGGGGCCGGGGCTCCGCAGGAGGCTGGCAGAGCAGACACATCCTCACCTCATGCTTCCCCAAAAGAGTTGGGTCTCTGGGGAGGACAGAGTGGGAGCTCAAGGACTGGACGTGTGTGCCCGATGAACGGGTGAGACTTTCAGATTAAACAAATGAGGTAAATCTCATTCTCCGCCTACACCCCATCCCTCACTCACTCCAACCTTCCCCGTGATCGCTGGGGGGGGCCCCCTGTCATGTGGAGTTACCTCCGATTTTCTGAAATGAAGCTCAAGCGTTGGGGGGGAAGGGGCGGCTGGGGGGTGTGGAGCATGCGGGCTCCCCCGGGCCATGAGATGTGGGAGCCTGACCCACGCGCTCCACCGGAAGCAGTACTGACCCCCGGGTACTTGCTGAGAAGTTCTCTGTGTATCACGTGGCCTTTGTTTTCTGATACCAGTTTAAACAAACAAACAAACAAAACAGCTTTGTAATGAAAGCCCACAACCCAGATGAAAGTCCCATCTGAATAATTACTGTGACAGTCTGGGGTAGCCGGGTGAAGAGTCACCCAAGTTCCGGAGAGGGGAGGGATCTTGCATGTGGAGTCACGTAAGCTCTGACCTGGCCGGGGAGGGTGACGAGAGGGGACCTCTGAGCCCTCAAGTCGGGGTCCCCGGCAGAGCCGGGGTCAGGACCCAGGTGTCCGCCCCCGCCCTACCCCCGTATGTCCCGACAGCCCACTCAGGCACTGGCTGGAACAACATCTTGAATTTCCTCAGGTAGCACTTGTAGTGAATTCATATTTATTGTCTGACTGATGGAAGAGGTAGATTTGGTCGCTTGATTGTCATTTAGAAAGTGCTTTGAAGGCCCTCAGGATGGGGTTTCCCAGAAACTCATGACCTCAGTTTTGGAGAAATGTCGTTTCCCGGAGGAAAGTACAAAGCCTCATTCCACAGGGAAGTGAGTAAGGAACAAAATAAGTGCTTGAGAGAAAGCGTTTCCATGGAGAGAGCAATAAAACCCTGCCCCCGCCAGGGCTGTGGGTCCAGTGGGCTGACACGTCACCTCAGAAGTATTTCGCCAGGCTGAGCATTTGTCATTCTTACTGGGTAATGCTGATGACGGTCCCGTGGGCCCTGCCATGCCCAGGTCCCGGCTGCAGCACTTGGCGGCCCCCCGGCTGGCTCAGGAGGGGGCTCCGCCGTTTCACCTCCAGTACGGGCTCCGTCCTTAACCGAGGCCGGCCCCGGAGCTGGCGAATGAGTTGACTTCGGTGCGGCGGCTTGTGTGTGTCCTATTGCTGCGTACCTCCTCCTACTCAGTGAAATCACGGTGTGCCTGTCGTGTGCTCTCTTCCCAGGAGAAAAGCCTTACAGATGCTCATGGGAAGGGTGTGAGTGGCGTTTTGCAAGAAGCGATGAGTTAACCAGACACTTCAGAAAGCACACTGGTGCCAAGCCTTTTAAATGTTCTCACTGTGACAGGTACGTGCACAAAGCGCAGGGCCCGGAATGGCCTCTCCCGGGAGGGGCGGGAGGCAGTGAAGAAGCCAGGCGCTTCCATGTCCCGCGCTTCAGCCGGGGCCTTTCTGAGACAGTCTGTAACCTGCCAGTTGTCCAAATTAGGAAGAGCTGGGTTCTGGGTGCATGAGCATCGAGTGAGTTCATTCATACTTTCTGGAGGTTGGCCTGCAGCCGTGCAAACTTGACGGTTGAGTAATAAGGTCAGGTGAAATCCTCCAAAGAGCAGATTGGAGTCCTTCCTTTATCTGCCCGTCCACTGGAGTTTCCTACTTCCGAAACACAAAAGGGAATGGCTGTGACTTAGTGGATGCCCCCCTTGCCTCGGAGAGCGCTTGGGTCGGGGGAGCGCAGGCCAGGAGGGCTGTAGCTCGGGGAAGGCGGAGACCTAACCTGTCGGGTGCTGATTTGCTCTGCAGGTGTTTCTCCAGGTCCGACCACCTGGCCCTGCACATGAAGAGGCACCTCTGAGGGAGCAGAGCGGCGAATCCTGCGGGCTAAAAGGCTTCCAGGCTGAGAGACAGCCGTGGAAGGAGGGTGCGTGTTCCAGCCAAAGCATGCCATTTTGCACCCCACCCAGTTGCCTCCAGGACCTCTACTTGGAAGGTCTTTCGAGGGCGAAAAACGTCATGTCAGAAGCGGCAGAGCACCCGCGGTGTGTGGTGTTTGGGTGGCCCTGGACTCGCCACTGGTACCTATCTTCTGAGTGGTCCCTAAGCCTTTGCCGTGAGCATGTGCACTGAGAATGTTAATGGTTGGGTTGACTGTCTGTGGAGGGTCTGTTAGTTACTGACTGTGTGACGGGGGCAGAGTCTTTTTTCCCTTGCGGTAGCGAGACTGCAAGAGGCAGCAAGCGCGGAGTTTGAATGTTCTGTGTGTGAGGAGTATCCCAGGAGATGAGGTGACCACCGATCATTTCCCGGGGGGTGGGGTCTGCGCCTTAGGAAAAAAAAAAAAAAAAGAAGGGAAAACATGGAGGGCGGGAGTGGGTGGTCAAGACCCCCGAGTGGCGAGTGGGTGTGGGGAGGGGAGCCCCTCCCCGTGCGAGAGAACTTTCGGTGTCTGGTGCAGCTACGAAAAAAAAAAAAACGTGCAATGTGTCAAGTAGCTTGTTTACTTGCTACAACAGAGCTCATTTGTGACCCGTTGTATAAGCTGTGTATTTACAAATATAACACATTGATAACTTTTCCTTGTAAGACTAAAAGTAATGCATGGTCTGGGAAACTATCCGCTTTCCATTCTTAAATCAGGACTACAATGTTGATTCCAGTTACTGAGCAGCTAAGAGATGATTGGTCAAATTCAGTGATCCCTAGCCATCTGGGCCTGGTAATACACAATCCTTCCCCCACCTTCCCCCCAGCGATTTTGTAACACTCCCCTTTCAGAAAGGCGTCGTGCAGCATAGGATTATTTTTTAAATGATTCTGAATTTGAATTACCTTTTTGGAGAACTTCCTGATGCCCTTTGAAGACATTGGGCATATGTTGGGTATCAAGAATGCTAGGGCTGGGAATTGCTAGTCTAATGTGACGTTAGACTAAGAACCTAAAATTTTTCTCAGTTGGGTGGATAAAACCACTAAAGCTTAGAAACTGTTTTCTCATGCAGCTAAGTTTCTCTTATTTATGCCTTGAGGACTAATTTCTGGTTTTCTAGCTGTTAATGCACTGTAGATCTTAATAATGGTGCCTTATGCAAGTGACCCCTTCTGTGGGGGTCTCATACAGGGGTATGGGTGATGCATGCTTTATTAAGGCTCTTTTTTCACCTGGCATTGTACTGTATCAATATATAATACAGAAAAAAAAAAATCTCTTTAAAGTCCTCCTTCACAATGACAAATAGAGAGATAAAACTCCCCAAACAAGTCAGTATTTACTCGATATTTTAGACAACTTGACTGTCAGTGTTGAAGTGGAAAACACATGATAATTGGAAAATCGGACCATTTCTGCCACCATGAGACTTTCATACAGACTTTGCACAACAATTGTATAGATCACACACCGGCTGTATTTAATATGTAACGTTTTCACACATATTAAAGATACAGAATATAAAAAAACAATGTTAATGTATTTGCTTAAAAGGCACAAGCTCCACATATCTATCTAGCTATCTGTTGGTAATACAGAAAGTATATTACTTTTTTTAAAAAAGTGGGCGGAATTCTTGTGTATGTATATTTGTGTGTATAGTATGTGTATGTGTGTATGTGTGTGTGTGTGTATATATACATATATATATAGATAATATATAAATATTTTTTTAAGGAGAAATGAGAATGTTTAGATAGAAAATTCCACAGCCTGTGAAGAAATACTTCAGAATGGCCATAAAGGAGGTAAAAATGAAAACCATAACTTTTATAAAGGCTTTATCTGTAATTTAATGATTTGCCACAGATCCTCGGCATCCAGTCTATTCCAGACTGCTGAGTTTGCTCGTCATTATTGGCAGGTCCAGAATAAGGGATCTTCGGCCATTCAAAAGTGGCACGAAGGGAATCCTCGCCCACTAATTGGTCTCAGACACACTAAGGATTTGATTTTGAATTTCAGCCTTATTAGAACATCTAACCTAAGAGGAAGCTAATCACAGGGATTCTTTTTTAGAATACTTTTTATGCAGATGAAGCTATTTTTTCCAGCACATAGATTCTTCCAGTTTTTCCAACGAGTAATTTCCCCGAATTGGCATACTGCAGCATGGACAGCTGATATTTCATCCAGCTGCTGGCTTGTGGGTGTGGATCTTTTCTTTATATATATGTATATATATATATATATATACACATATGAGTCTGGCTGGGCTGGTATTTTGTTTGATCTTCCAGGAAATGAGCAATGAGGAAAGCTCACATAACTGGTTTTTTATCTGGGCTGATGAATACGCGTACCTGAACAACTCACTTCATTTTGCTGAGGGGAAAATGCACTTTTCTTTTGGCAACTCCAAATCCAGGCACTTGATTTGCTGGGTTTGGGGAAACTCCTTTTTTGGCCCTGCTGTGTTGCTTAGCCATAACAATTCCATTAAGCAAGAAGGTAAACAAAAGACAAAAAAGGAAAAAAAAAAAAAAAGCAACCACCACAACTTGCACTGGCTTGTCTCACTTATGAAACACCATGAAGTTGTTTGATTGGGTGGGGCTGGGTGCCATGTGTGTCAATGCCTGTAATTTTCATAATAAGCAAGTACATAAAGAATTACATTCTGTTCAGGTGATAACTGAGCCTCAATCAAGCAGAAACTTTTTGCTTGACATTAAAAAAAAAATTTCTATTAGTGAAATTTCTTTTTTTTTTTTTTGAAACACCCTGTTATCTAAAGAATCTTTGTAAGATTTTTGTAAAATTTTGTTTTACAAGATTTTATTTGAAATTGTTTTTTGCAAGATTGTTATATTTCTGTATGAATGTATTTTTTATTGGAATAACATAAAAGAATTCTTATCAGCATCTTGAGTCTGGTGGTTCTTTTTTTGGGGAGCGTGAGGCAAGGGTGTCGAAATAGATTCCTGTTCTATTAGTCAGCCTGGCTCCTCCTTGGGAAATACCGCTTGTGCAATTCGGAGAGCCACTTGCCTGTCTTTCCCCCCTGACTTTTTAAACAGCCTGTCCTGGGAGCTAACATGGAAAGAGGAACCTGATGTTGCTCTGAGGAGGGTAGAAATGGCAGAGCCGGCCCAAAAGTCACCCCCTGGCCTTAAACCCACTCTTCTATATAAACTGTATATTTACTGATCAGCCCAGTAAAATAGGGCAGAAAGTAAAAGATTGTTTACATGATCAACACATGCTTTTATGTATATATATATTTAAATATATATATATAATAAATATATATAAGATATAAATATGTATATAATATACAAATAAATATGTAATTTTTAGGGCCAACAGGATGTATTAAATGTAGAGTTTGAAAGTACAATAGCTTTTGGTTTTCAGAAATGTTTCGTGTGAGTAGCTTGAGATCTTCATCTTGGTTCCGCTGTGTGATGAGTAACAATTGGTCTGCCTACAAGTCCATTTCCAGATCATATTCAGACTCGGTAGTGACAGGGTAAAATCAATGTGCTTCTACAAGAAGGGGGCTGCAGGATGACGGAAATGCCCTTAGGAATGAGCTTCCTAACATCGTTGTTTCAAGAAGTTTTTGATTTTCGCTTGCTCACTACTGCTCTTCCTAGCGGATCTTCATTTTGCTACATGTGCAGAGTTTACACTACTTGGCTTTTAATTTTATAATTAGGGAGGGGAAGTTTAAATGCCTCCCCAGATTAGGAATGTTAAGTAATTTTCTTTCTAGAACGGCAGTAAAAATATCTGCAATTTGCAAAGAGTTGCCATGTGGGAGGCGGCAGGAAGCAGATGTAATTTTTGCCAGGACTCATGGGTGTGTGGTGTTCTGAGGCACATGTCAAGATGACTAATAGTTGGATTGCCCTGACAGTACAGCTAAATAAAGGCTTGATAATACATTCTCGGCTACTAGTAAGACTTGACCACTTTGTCATGCGAAGACTATGCCGAACAGCTCAGTTATGTTCAAATAAGGCTGTTAGAAGCCGCGTCATGTAAGGAATCAGCTGTAAACCGAGGATATTTATAGAAGTCTAAAAAATTTCAGTGTGCTTAACGAATTTTTTGAAACCTAGCTCAAAGGGTATGTTCCTGTTTGAACTAGCTGTGTGCTTCTGGACAATTTGCTGTGTTTCGCTGGACCTCAATTTTCGTATTGCTAAAATATTTTGGGCCAGGTCACATGTGTCTGGCATTTTATACAGCACTACAATTCTGTGGTCTTGTGAGTATAGGGTGGATTTCAAATTACACGTTCACCATTTTCAGAACGCTCAGCTCAGATCTAGAAAACTTTCTTTTGCTACAGTAGAAAGTATTGTTGGGAAAATTGCTCCGACTTGGAATGGAAAATGAAACGTTCTCAAATTGCCCTTTGCCCCTTTAATTACAGTTAAGTTATTCAGGCATTCGGTGCTTTATGGCGTACCATTTTTTTAATTAAAAAAAAAAAAAACTCTTTGAAAAGTGCCATTGTAGCCATGGCAGATCCA
Source organism: Mirounga angustirostris (assembly GCF_029215605.1). Classification (NCBI taxonomy): domain Eukaryota; kingdom Metazoa; phylum Chordata; class Mammalia; order Carnivora; family Phocidae; genus Mirounga; species Mirounga angustirostris. The sequence goes on from NW_026991713.1 coordinate 135,999,036, forward strand.
AAGTGTCTCAAGTTGTCCCGAGGCACCAGTCATATTCTGCACTTCCCAGCTGACCTGGGTGCCCCTGGGGGAGTGAGGGCGGGGGTGATTGGAGTCAAGTTGTTTACCTTCATATTTTAATTGCTATGGAGAAAGAGCATAGCTTTCGTATGTAGTTCCTTTCTTAGGATTTAACCTTCTGCTACTCTGAGCTACTTTTTTTTCACCACAATCCTCCTTCTCAAACTGAATTATTCCCCTCCCAAATTTGGGTGATGATGAAGATGATTAGTACTGCGCCTTAACCAGGAGTTGGGTAGGCAATATGTTTTCTCTCTGCCTCCCTCTCTCTCTCTCTCAGTTTCTGTGTATTTATATATGTTTCCCAGAGCATGCCACACAGTAGGTGTTACCCCATTTCACAGATAGGGAATACTGAGGCTTCACGAAGTTAAAGTTCATTTCCCGAGATCACTCAGCCAGGGAAACAGCAGGCTAAGCACTCGGTCCAGCTCTCTCAAATGCCAAAGAGCAAGGTTTCCATCACCACCCACCCCTGTTTTCTGTCTTGTCCAAGCTCTCATGAGAGCCTTCTGCTCTTTCCACGGGATGCACTTTAAAAAATGAAGTTACATTTATGAAATGGAGACAGAACTTTCCTACAATTCAGAGGCACTAAGCTATAAACTATGCTGTAATCCTGAGCAAACAAAAGTAACCATTTTGAATTGCTTTCAAGATATGAGACAGATGGCATGTATTTATTTTTAATGTTTAAGAAGATAGAGAAAGCAATTGGGGATGTGACATCCTGCATTAATTGGCAAGCATCACCTAATGTACATAGTTAAGACACAAAGAGAGGAAAATTAAGTCCATGCATCACACAAATGAGGCAATACAACAAAGTGTATTTAACTAGGTTTATTTTATAACATGGTCTCTCTGTTTCGCTCTAAGTAATTTTAATGAGAATTCTCTAAACGTCTGTGAGTGAAAAGAGACAAAGAGGAGAAGGAGTCTGGGTACCACATGTCCTGATAGGAGCCGTGCTGGGCTGAGTAGTCACTGCAGAATTTTCAATTAAAGACAATTTCACTAGAATGTCCGATGACCCTGTCAGTTCCTCCAAACTCGGGGTGCTAGGCCTTAACTTCCCTTTATGTAAGCCATACCAAAAAGAAAAAAAAAAAAAAAAAAAGCAAAGAAATCATCTGGAACTGTTCCTTAAATTAAGAGCCCCCAATTCAAAGCTGCCATAAACAATTATTAACTTTCTAAACGGCTTAGCTGCTTAGCTAATGGGTGACTCTTCCCCATGCCACTCATGAGCATTTTCTGCAGCTTCTTACAGTGCTGGGTGCCCAAGCATGTTTAGCCGTGACTGGCATGTACCCAGCAAAGCATAGCTCTGTTTCGTCCATTTCTTCAGTTTCACATTGCCACACTTCATTCTGGTTGTGCAAGACTTCCTTCCAGATGTGCAAGACAGGCGATGTCAGTGAAGTCGGTGAAAGCAGCATTGCGGGGTGTCACTTCTCTGCTCCTGCAGGTGAGGAGAGGGACAGGTTCAACAGCAGCGAACGGACCGCGTGCCCTCTCTTCCCGTTGAGACGGGAATCGGAGAAGCTCTTCCCTAGCACCCCTATTCTGACTCCTACAAATTGCTATCCTCCCCAAACCAGGTCATTTATTCACAGCTCAAAAGCTAAAGCAAGCCAACTCACCACGAGACATATGTGTGCCTGTATTTTCACTGTAAAAATTTAACTCTTCACGGTAAAATTGCCTTCAGGCAGAATTCAGACAAGTCGTTCAGTTAAAATAAATGAAAGAGAACGGTCATGCTCACTACAGATTGAAAATAGGGAACCAGGGCAATGCGTTTTTTTTTTTTTTTTTAAGATTTTTATTTATTTATTTGACAGAGAGAGAGATAGCGAGAGCAGGAACACAAGCAGGGGGAGTGGGAGAGGGAGAGGCAGGCTTCCTGCCGAGCAGGGAGCCCGATGCGGGACTCGATTCCAGGACCCTGGGATCATGACCTGAGCCGAAGGTGGACGGTTAACAACTGAGCCACCCAGGCGCCCCCAGGGCAATCCGGTTTTAATGATCTGTCTGGCACGGTGCTGTCTCAGAAGATGGAGACAGGCAGCAGGGGCTAGGGCCTGGTGGGCAACAGACCACTGGAAATCCAGCATTTATGGGGTGGCCCTGGCAACACCCCCGTTCCCTGGAGAGCAGAAAGAGCCGCGAGGGGGGCCTTTACTGAGCACGTGAGGACGGTCCCATGGGACGGGCCACCTGTGTTTGGGCTTCTCCAGTCTGTGATGCAGCATACTCAACTTCAAGGATGTCAGGGGGAGGGGGTAATGAGAACTGGTTCCAGTCCCATTGTGACTAGAAAAGTTCATGGGGTTTGAGAGAGGAAGGCGCGCCAACAGCTTCTGGTTCACCATGAATCAATCACGACCCACCCACCGAGCTTCCTGTGCTTAGGTAATGAGGAGCATTGCCTTTTAAGGATGCATGTATTCCAGCGACAGCTGGGGGTGAGGGGGCACCTGGAAAGCACACAACCACACAAGAACGTGGGAAAGCTGTTGTCCAAATACCCCGGAGCCCTTCCTTCAAGCTGTGAGTTCCCTTGGAAACTTTGAACAGTGATCCAACTTAGGAACTACTGTGTTTTTAAGGGAATTCTAGCAGTTCTATTAGCCAAGACTGGGCATTTACCCTCCTGCATTCTGGGGAATCCATGGTGAACATTCCCACATAGAACTTACAAGTGAAAAGATTCATTAATTCTCAGCTGTGTGATGGTTTCCTAAACTCTTTAAACTTTGCTTTTCTCATCTCCAAAATGGGAATAATGGAAATCCTTTCGGGATTGTTGAAAGACTAGAGAAAAGGTAGGTCGGCGGGGACTGAGCATGGGGTATGGAACATGACATATAATCGATAGCTGATGATTATGCTCAATTGCATGGTGGATATTTATTTCTCCATCAGGAAAATAACTCTTGTTTTCCCTACTGAATTTATTTAAAAATAGATTTTTTTTTTTTTTTAAACTCAGCATTAGGCAAATTTCACTCATGTTTGCTTTCCACAACATTTTCCCGTAAATCCGGTGAAGGACAAGCTTAGGCTTTGTGGGGTGTTTTCATGATCAATACCGTAGCTTCCTCTCACAGTTCTTGCCATGCTACTGAAATCTTACAGGAAGGAAGTTCTGCAAATCTTTGAGTAAAACACTTTCCTGTCAGAAGCCGTGAACATGCTGACCAATGGCAGAATGGAATTGACCAACACATTCAGTGAGCTGAATTCACAGTGTTTTTGACAAATGACAAAGAACCCAGAAGTCCTGAGTGTTACCGCGGTTTTCACATGTGGCTGTAAATCCCAAGACTGGTCCAATTGTTCTGAATCGGGTGGGCCGTGCTTAGGTTCCCATTAAACGGGTATCTCATCATAGTCCTTGGACTCACTGCATTATTTAACGTACCATGTTCTTCCTGATGGAATGAATTCTGTGCATGGAAAGCCTCATCCATCACCAAGTCCCAGCCTCGATGCTTGAAGCTGCTCTAATTTGGCATATGTTCTGTCCAATTAAACTTCCTATGCTTACATGCAGATACACATGTTGGTTTGTTTTCTTTCTTGTTTTCTTTTAGTTCACTGATGTCTGCTTGTTTTTTGTGTTCACCCCCTTTTCCCATGCCTCCATGACTTTTAGTGAAAATAAAACACCGTGTGTTTGCCGAGGTTTGGGGGGGGGTTTGCTTTGTTTTGTTTTTTCTTTGTTTTGCTCTGTTTTGGGGTTGCTGTTGTTGTCTGTTTGTAAAACAGTCTCACTGGCCATTGTCCTCTGACAAATGAGCACTCCCGAGGGTTCTGATGCAGCCGACCACTCCGGGGAACAAATCTGATCAGCAAGACCGTGAAAACGGCTCTCGCTTTCTCCTCAAACCAAACCACCGATGGTGAGCAGGCAGCCGCTAGCGTCCTCGGTTTGCAGGCTGGACCCGAGTCTCGGTCAGTTAATAGACACAACCAGCGGGACACAACCAGACACAGAAATAGTAGCCAACGCATCTCGTCCTGCTATCGTGATAGGTTCTGGGTGGCTTCCTAATTAATGTCAGGAATCAGACTCTCCAGAGTAACAGGTGCTCCCGTACGAAGTCTGTGTGGACTCCCGTCAGACCCACGTTCACCTTCTCAGCCGACCCGTAGCTGAAGTCCATGAGTCAGGGACAGAGGATCTGAGAGCAAAGCCCGCATTTCATTCATTCACTCAACAGTCAAACCCAGCCATTGCAGACAGCATACAACCGAGTCTGGACTCTTTTTTCCAAGCTTTGGATAAAACCAGACCCCTTCCACCAGCCCTCGGGCCACGCCGGTCCACAGGTGTCTCCTTCCCTGAGTTTCTGAGCCTTGCTTTTTATTTGCCTTATTTGATACACAATGCAAGGCACCTCTGTGCTTTTATTTTTCATTTGAAATGCACGGCCAAAGAGTCGGGCTTTTCAAAGCCACGCTTGTGTATCTGTGGCCCCTGCACCCAAATCCCATCACTGCCTATCAAGTCGGTGCTCAATAAATGCTTGCTCGTTGGGCAGTGATGATGCAGGTGTCCGTGCCTGTGTGTGCCCACGGCTCCCTCACCAGGGCCCCACATTTGATTCGATCTGATAACAAGTCACCCGGGCCATTCCTGCTGACCACAGAGCATATCCTGCTGTCAGGAATTATGCCCACGAGGATGACTGGCAGGTGCATGCCCTTATTTCTGGACCTGTGTTGGAGCTTCTACCACCGAATACCAAGGATGGACCTGGACAATATATCCATGGAATTTGTTTTCATGTCTACGATGAGGTGGTTGAATCGTACTAAGAGAATGCCTTGCGCATCCTTCCCAAGGTGTGATGGCGTTTCAGAAAGGGATGAGAGCATCCTGTGATGGCCAGCTCTGAGTCCCTCCTGGGGCGTCCGCTCTGCTCTCCTGAACCTCCAGCATCTGCCTCTTCTCTGGGTTTCTTCACTTTCTCCCGCGCGCTCCCCAGAGTAGGAGCCCCTCTGGGCGGTGAGTGGTCCACCTCTGACGGCTAGGTGCCCAGCGTGGGTGTGCTGCACCTGCCCATGCCACGCATGAAGGAACAGATGTCTACTTCACTCCTGTCATCAGCAGCATGCACACCTTAATCTTAAATAAAGCCCAGCTACTCACTTGATCCAAAATATTAGACGTCTCTGGTAAACCTGTTGTCCAGAGGGGCTTGAGGGAGGCCACTCACCCAGCATGTGCTCATTCTTTTCCTTCTCCCTGTCACCTTCGATATAAAAGCTCTTAGAGAATATGAAGCTGCTGAAGATCAGAGGAAGATGATGGGGGAAATCCATACGCAACATTCACAGGGGCAATGTCGCCCACCCGAGTTCCCTTCTTTCCACTTGACATGAATTCAAAGGACTTATCCCTCCTGCAAACACACCGAATGCTGCAGAAAGAGCCCCATGCCTCGGAGTAGAGCCACTTGGTGAAAACGAAAATGAAACTTTATTAGAGCAGGTTCTCTGCCTGTCATTCAGATTTTAAAAATCAAGTGTTTTGACATATTACTTCTAAACTAAGTGCAAAGCCTTTTAAACCACAGAATGAGTTGGGTGTTCCCAGGTGGCTGGTTTACTCGTCTACAGACCCCGAACCTCCTCCCTCAGGAGCGTGGCGCCTTTTCCCATGTCCTATTTGCCAGCCATTTGTGGTTGATTCTCCCCCATCCCACCAGAGCGCCCCTCTTTTGCTCCAAGCTCACAAGATGACTGCTTCTCACAGGCTCAGTTCAGCCAGTGCCCAGCGGAGTACGTGCCTTCCTGTCCCAGGTTTAGGTACCAGGTTCTGGTGACCCTCTGAGATGAGAACATCGAGTTCAAAACCCTGCCTGGATCGTGTCATCCCCGTGGGCAGAGTCTACAGCTCCGCGTCTGCGTCCGTCTCTCGCTGCTGCCAGTGGTCGACACGGGGCTCGCACCATCGCTCCCCACGCAGCCCCAGTGCCAGGAGGCGGCAGGAAGTCAAACCCCAATCCACTTTTCTCCAGGTGGCTCACTTGTTTTTGTCTCAAGTCCTTGGGTAGAACCTTCTCTCGCTCGCCATGATTCCTTTTAGTGACCCTTCTTTATTGCATCGATTTTGGGGCCTAGTCACTGGGAAATAGCCTTTCAGGAGATCCCAGGAGCAAATAAAAGGCAGCAGAGCCCCAAGGCCTGGCATCCACCGCTGGCTGGGTGGCTTTGGCACTTCCCTGGGGGTGAAATCACCTGTCCCCCAAGTCCCGAAGACAGGTGTGCCACTCTCGGGGGCTGATGCCTGGGCAGATGCCTTCGGGGAGTAGGACTGTGTTCCCGTGTCCACGCTCCGGCTGCTTCTCGACCTCCCTGGGCTTCGGTTTGTGATGCTGGAGTTAGTGGGACTGCACGAGACATCGTGAGGAGCCTGGCCCGGGACCTGGCGCCCGGCGGGCGACGGACATCACGGTTCCCTCCGGTTCGGATGACTACGGTAGGCTCTTCTTTGAAAAACAGGAGCAGTAATTTGAAAACAGCCTCCCAAAAATCTTTAAAAAAAAAAAAAAAAAAAAAAGGGCGCCTGGGTGGCTCAGTTGGTTAAGCGACTGCCTTCGGCTCAGGTCATGATCCTGGAGTCCTGGGATCGAGTCCCGCATCGGGCTCCCTGCTCGGCAGGGAGTCTGCTTCTCCCTCTGACCCTCCTCCCTCTCATGCTCTCTGTCTCTCATTCTCTCTCTCAAATAAATAAATAAAATCTTTAAAAAAAAAAAAAAAAAGAAAAGAAAACAGCCTCCCGAAGTTGTTAGGTGGGTCCGGGGACTCAGACATACGGCAACACTGAGTCTTCAGCTCGTGTGGACACCGCCATCCCTGTCGGTGTGGCCGAGCCTGGACCTGCGCCCGTGCGTCGCCGCCCCCGCTCCAGCGCGTGACCCTCACACCGACTGCCCGGGATGAGGACTACAGCGCGGGGACCCGACGGGGGGCCCACGGAGAGCAGCGGTCGCGGCGACCGCCGATGGCACGCATGGCGAGAACGTAATGCTCACCCGTGCCTCGTGATCATGCACCGTTTTACGATCCGAGCGCTCTTTCCTTACGAAGAGGAGGTATCAATGGCAGACGAAGACCCACCTAAGACGATGCCGTGACTGAGCATTGGTCGAACTCACTGCTGGCCGCCTTGTCACGAGACCGTCAGACCGTCCTCCCTGGGTAGCTCGGGCGTACAGAGTGCCGCGTCTACACGAGGCATCATCATCCGAGGGTGCGCGTTCACCGCGGTCCAGAGAACACGGCAGATGCAGCCCGGCCGCAGAAGGGCGGCCACGATCCCTCATCCCCTCCCCGAGCCACTAACAGCGGGAGCCGCAGAGTGGATGGAGGAGTAATTGTTAGCGGGCACCGATCACAAGCCATGCTTGTCTCTACGGAATGAACAGGAAGGTCCTTATCTTGGCGGAATCTCCCTTCCGCATTCTAGACACTCCTTCTGGGTCCCCTCCCAGCTCAGCGGCCCATGCGGGTTGCCTGTCTCCCCATCCCGTTCCCACAAGGGCAGCAGAGGAGGCACAGAACAAGTCTAGTGCTCTTGGGGACAAGTCTCTGAACAGGCCGTGGACGAGAAGATGGACCCAGAAGAAGCAGGGTGTTAGTGAGGCTCACGGGGAGCAGATTCTCACCAAGGAGCAGCTCTCTGTGCAGGACCATGGACGAGGGCTACGGTGACTCAGTTGCCCTGGGCCTGCACTCACACACGGCCAGTGACTCAGAGCATGAGCACCTGGGGTGGGGCCGTCCAACAAGACTCTGCACTTTCCTTGCCCATTCGTACCGTTCTGGGAAAACCAGCCGAGCCTGGGATGGCAGCCTGACACATGTCACAGGACTCTATCTCCTAAGCATGTGAGTACAGAGGAGTTGCACCCCTAACCTTACAGGAAAAGGAAGGGCCCAGGGGAGACTCCCTGAAGAAATGTGAGGTGTGTCCTTGTAAAACTGGATGGCTGGGGCATGACTTATCATGTGGGAGGCAGCGCGGAGTCATAGGATGAGGTGGGTTTGAGAACCGGGTCTGAGCCCTGCCTGCCCCATCTGAGCTGTGTGGCTGTGGGCAAGTCACTCGACTTCTCTGAGCCTTTGGTGCAACAGCTATGAAAAAAGGACATCTTCCTGGCAAACCTTCATGGGGATGATATAAAATAGGTATTTGGCAAATACGAATTCCCTTTTCTTTCAAAGGTAAGGATTTTAATTTTCTAGAGGCAAAGAAAGGGATGGTCGGGGGACGACTGTTTAGGATAGTGTCCCTCGGGCTATGCTGTTGCAGCTGCAACGTCATGCTTTAGAATCACGTGGGCTGGCGCATTACAGGTGCAGAAGTGACAAGGTTGGGGGGCCTTGGTGGCTCAGTTGGTTAAGCGTCTGCCTTCGGCTCAGGTCATGTTCCCTGGGGTCCTGGGATCGAGCCCCCCATCGGGCTCCCTGCTCAGTGGGGAGTCTGCTTCTCCCTCTGTCCCTCCCCCAGATTGTGCTTTCTCTCTCTCTCAAATAAATAAATAAAATCTTAAAAACAAAAGAAGAAGGAAGTGACAAGGATGGTGTATTCACCTACTGATGACTACTGGCTAGAAAAATTTATTCTTAGAATAGTTATTTTGGGAGTAATTTTATATTAGCTTATGTAGTATTCACAGGTGTTATTGTATCCCCACAGTTAATACAATGAAGAAACTATTATTCCCCTTATGTTCAGTTTATGATGTGCCTTAGAATTCGCAGGCTTCCTTCGATCCGACTGCACACACGTGCCTTTGCTAAGGCCTGAGTGACATTTAGGACACTTGCCTTCAAGTATTTCCCATTGCAAACAATAAAATCTACAAACACATTTAAAGGAGTATTGCATAAGCACTCTTAGGCCCAATAAGTAATGAATGCTTATTAAAATATGTTGACATGGTAATATTCTACATGGTGCGCTCATAACATAAAAGCCTGGGTTTGCAGTTTTCTCCTCATTCAAAATCTATTTGCTGTGTCCTTGATGGACAGAAAACCAGATGCACAAACACATTTTTTTTTTTTTTTTTTTTTAAAAGCCAAGGTTTTCTTTTTTTTTTTTTTTTTTAAGATTTTATTTATTTATTCATGAGAGACAGAGAGAGAGAGGCAGAGGGAGAAGCAGGCTCCCAAGGAGCAGGAAGCCCGATGCGGGACTCGATCCCAGGACCCTGAGATCATGACCTGAGCCGAAGGCAGACGCTTAACCATCTGAGCCACCCAGGCGCCCGCACAAACACATTTTGACCAAACTGTCAGCTCCAAGGAGCCGGTCGCCGGGAAGGTTATATGCAAGTTGTAGGCATGAGCTGTCCAAATGTTTCCCCAGAACGAATGCTGGAGTGTAGTGTAACCCGTAAGGAACCCGAGCTTAATTATTAGCGTTAAAGTGAGGTCTGAAGTCTGGTAATAATGGTCGATTCCCTTTTTCCCCCAAAGTGCAGAAAAACGGGCACATCTGACCTTCTAACGGTTCATAGGATGGGTATGGATCAAAAGTTAGACTCCCGAGGATAGGCAAAAAGTCGTTTGTGTGTATGTCCTTCTGTTTTCTAACTTTGGGGAATTCGGCAAATCAGAAGCAAGAACAGAAGGGAGGAAAGGCTTGAACAGGGCTGGAGCAGGGACCTTGCACGGATTACATGGGTTTACAATCTCTTCTGCAGCTTATTTAGTCTTTAATGTTTAGTAAATATATACAACTTATTTTCTGCCTAACCTTCTTTTCCACAGTCAATGATGACTTTATCTCAGTGTACTTTTTTTAGGAAGCCCCAGATGTTTGGCCCAGAAATAAAGCCAAAGGTTAGGGTTTGAGGTGCTTCTCTGCTTTTTCAAAAATGCCAGGAAAGAAGGTGAACCCGAGCACAGTTAGGTTGGGTCCCGCGAAGAGTCCCAGAGCAGGGTCTTTTCACGGAGTGAGACCTTCCCAGCGCTTTGTTTGCAGAGCAGGGAAATGCAGGGCTTTTACTATTTTATTTTATTGTTTTCCAAGTCAAATCTAAATTAGGAGACAGAAACCAAGATGACTCAAGAGCTCTTGAAAAAAGGCAAGTCTCTTAGAGAATCGCGTGTTTTCATGCAGCCTGTGCAGGGGGAGGGGGGCTGTGATGAAGGATCTGTAACTTTTATTTGCAGACTTTCGGTTCTGCTCTAAGTTGGTAGAAACCATTGGTTCCCTCTTTCATTTCCTGTATCGAGCACCCCACTAAGAACAGCTTCTCACATCTCTATGCTGGCATTCTGAGGAGCAAGGCCATGCCCACATCGGCCTGCCCCTGCCGGGGATGGAGGACTCTAGTTCGTTCTGGGGAGCAATCCCCAAGGTAGAGGCTAGCACTCCTGTGGTGGACCGCATGGAAGAGCGCCATGCTCATTGCCAAGCCGCGCATGTAGCCCACGACTTGATACTAAATGCAGAAGTCATGGACAGGAGGAAAATGCCATCTCAACTACACATGGAGCTGTGGTTTTGAACCAGAGTAAAAATCAGAAGATTCAGGGGGAACTTGAACGTCACCCAAGGCCCATGGCTCAGAGATTAAAAATTTAGCTTCTCTTTAAATACCATACAAATCCTGAGTCCTGAACATGCACCAAAAAAGAAAGAAAGAAATGGGCATGTTTTGGTACGCTTTGGAAAAAGAAGGGACCAGTCACTACCTGCCTTCAGTGTTCTCCTTGATGCTAATAATTCAGCTCAAATGCCTTAGTTAAGCACCAGATAAGCCATTTTGGAAGAAAAGTAATCTGAGAGCAGAGGTGGAGAGATGGAAATCTTGGAGGCATGGAAATCTTGGAGGCGTCCCCTGACTGTGCTGGTCATGTTCCCTACAGTTCTTGTCATCATTAACCAGGTCCACTGGCCTTCCACAGGTCAAAACTGTGAGAGGACATCTGTTATCACTCAGGGGCGTTCTGAGAATTATCTAGAACATATTTGAAAAAGGAAATAGAAAGTCCCTTCTATTTATTTTTATTTGTTTTTTAAAGATTATTTATTTTTTCTTTAAGATTTTATTTATTTATTTGACAGAGAGAGAGAGAGCACAAGTAGGCAGAGCGGCAGGCAGAGAGAGAGGGAGAAGCAGGCTCCCCACTGAGCAGGGACCCCGATGCAGGGCTCGATCCCAGGACCCCGGGATCATGACCTGAGCCGAAGGCAGATGCTTAACCAACTGAGCCACCCAGGTGCCCCAGATTTATTTATTTTGAGAGAGAGAGAGAGTATGAGCAAGGGGAGAAGGAGAGGGCGAAGGAGAAAGAGAGTTTCCAGAAGACTCCGTGCTGAGCGCAGAGCCCAACTCGGGGCTCAATCTCACGACTCTGAGATCAGACCTGAGCTGAAAACCAAGAATCAGACACTTAACCGGCTGTGACACCCAGGCGCCCCCCGCCCTTTTATTTTTTTGAGTAACTCATTGTCTTAGTTATCTCATTTTGGAGAAGGAGAAGGAGAAAAATGCATGAAATGTGAGTTCTGCATCCAGCTACAGAGCTTTGTTCTGCCTGAGATTTGCATCTCGAAACCATCTCAAGGCTACAGGGTGCATCCTGGGTCTGACGCCTGGGGAATGAGCAAGGCGAGGGCTTGGTGCCCCACACCCAGGGAACTATGGAGCACCCCAACACCCAGACCTTCTCCATCTTGGGCGGGAGGGGATGCGATGCACACAGCTAGCTCTTCAGCCCCAGAAAGAGAGGGGGCAACGGGCCAGGTGGCAGAAGGAAGAACGGGCGTGCAGGGTTTGTCCCCTCTTCCTTTCATGTCACGTCTTCCAAGAGGTTCTTGATGTTTTTGAGGGAGTGCCCATTTCTGTGATTTTCAGAGCTCGGAAGCTGGCTGTGTGGGGAGGAAACAGCAGGGACCTGGGCTTGAGTCCCTATTGTGCCACCACCTTGCCCTTGGCCTTGCAGGGCATTGTGGCCTCTCTTTTCATCTGGAAATAATTGCAAATCTTTCATAAATGAACATTACTGAGATAATATAAATATGTCACGGGGGCTCCTGTGAGCATGGTTTGCTGTTTAACCACACAGTGTGGACTCTAAGAGATGGGTAGCTGCAGGAGGTCTGTCCTGGTGCCAAGTGACGTCTGAGCAAGGACAGGGAAGGTCCCCTGCAATGGGTCCTCTTGTTGCCTAAGTTCTGAGAAGATACTCTCAGGAAAGTTATCATAATGCTCCTTAGAATCGCTATTTACTGCTAATGATGATAAACCGCAAGCTTCAGAGGTGACTGAGGTTTTCCCCTCATTCCAAAATCGAATCTTCCAGACAAGATTGAGGGGTGCAGACACACACAGCACCCTCCTCTGGAACCCCTCAAGTATCTCACACCATCCTTAAATAAGATCGTATGGATACCGCCTTAAAACACACATGGCATTTCCTCCTCATCCATTCCTGCTGCCGTAACACACACACACGCACACACACACACACAGTCACACACGGTGGGGGGCTTATGAACAACAGACGTTTGTCCCCCCAGCTCTGGAGGCTGGAGTCTGAGATCAAGGCACCTGCAGATCCAGTGTCTGCAGAGACCCCATTTCCTGATTCGCGGTGTCCTCACGTGGGGGAAGGGGCGAGGGGCTCCCTGGGGCCTCTTTCTTTATAAGGGACACTTCTGCCTCCTGGGGGCCCCACCCTCATGACCCCATCCCCTCTCCAAGTCTCCATCTCCTAAGACCACCACCTCGGGGGTCAGGCTTCAACACATGGGGGACACAACATTCAGTCCGTCGTGGTCCTCAGACAGGTGCCCGCAACGCGGCCACAGGCAGCTAGGATCGGTTTGCTATTGGGCATCCTTCCTCACTGCCCCTGGGAAAAGGCAATAGCTCAGCCGGGACAGTGTGGGGACCCGTGCATGTGGGCCCGGGGACAGAGGCTTCACGGAGCCCCGCGGCAGCTGGAGGTAGCCTGAAGAGAGGCTGCAGGGAGACCCTTAGCTGCCGGCAGGAGTGGGAGGGCAGAACGGGGACCCGTGCAGAGGTGACACCTGGTCTCAGGTGACCACGCCCAGGGGACTGGCCAGGGGCTTCAGCGGCACCAGCCAGTGGGGCTGGAGGAGCGCGGACAGGTCCTTACTGACATCGCTATCGTTCTTATGCCTGGAAACACAGTCTTCTCTGGTCTTCATCTCATCTTACTTATTTACTGCATTTTCTACATGATTCCACTTGCGTAAAGGTTCAGAGAATACATGTAATAACACCATTGATTGAAATAATGAAAACAGATTGTTTCAATAAAGACAGGGCTGAGCAGCAGTGAGCAACTGGCTTCTCTTTTACTGTCCCCCTGGGACGCCGGCGGAATGCCCTGCTTCTTGAACATGCTTCACTGTTGGGAGCAGCTCTGGGGCGATGGAGAAAGTGTTGAGCAGAGGCAAGAACAGTGGAGCTCGGGCAGACCCGAAGGCCTGAGCAGGGTGCCCAGCCGGCACGTCCCCTGTGACCTCCTGGGGCCGGGAGGAGGGTTTATGTCCCTGGAGGTAAGGTGAGTGGCATCCCGCTGGCTGTCATGTTTCCTTTTAGTGAAGGGGTGTTCTTGTATTCATGCGGGACATTAGAGAATTCTGCTCTCCTTGGTAGGGGAAGTTTCTCTCTTAGGAAAAGTAAAAAGCACTTGCTCACACAATCTGGGTCTTCGAGTTCCTAATAGAAACATGGAAGGAGGCGTCCCTGCTCTGTATGGAATGGGGCTTTCTCTGGGCGGACCGGAGACACACAGCGCCAGGGCCCCTGACTGAGGACAGCCGTCACCTTTAGGTCCCTTTCAGGAAAACACTGTCCACTGCTGATAGAACAGGCCCAGGCACTCGAGCAGCATCTCCAGCAGATGTTCCCTGCTCTCCGTTTGGGTGATGTTCTTCTCTAATGTGATTTTCCTTCGTGGCTAGCGATTTCTGTTCCGTTGTCCCACGGCACCTCCGCTGGAGGACTGGGAACCTCCACGAGGTGTTGGCTTACAGAAGCTCGGGGTCATCGTGTCCTTTGCTCTCTACTTTTGAGTAACTGAGACTTTCTTCTCACACATCCCTACTTCCCCAAATATAGCACTGGCATTTTAATACCAAAATGCCAGGAGTCTGAGGGACCATGGCTACGGAAGGGAATGTGGTTGTCGGGGAGGGGCAGACCCCCTGGTTCCAGGCCCCCCAGGAGTTGTTAACAATAGCTGGAGCTGGAGGCCCTGGGGCTGCAGCCTAGATATGCACGTCCTTCTGTCTGCCTGCCTGTCTATCTAAAGAGCAGGACTTAGAGATTATCCAGGTAAACTGACCCTGAGGACCTTCCACCCAGAAGCATTCCAAGGATCCTCACGGCACTTTGAAGCTCAGCTGTGCTGTTTGACTTGTGACCGGTCCCTCAGAGAGACACGTGTCATTTCTGTTAAATTAGTGACATCATCCCAAGGCTGTTGGTTTGGAAGCATCCCCGGTGGGAAGTGGTCCAGGGTCCTCGGGACAATAAAACTGTCCCCCTCCTCCCCCGAGTGTTCACACAGTGGTGAGTACAGATAAACGACCCCACTGTGTGTGCAGTATGGATGTCCCCTTTTCGTGCATCAGACACTGACCCCCTCTTCCAGGTGAAAATTCAGACAGCGGCGGTTGCCACTTGCATGACTGAATCACCCGGCAGCCCGGGTATTGGAGCTCACACAATGCTTTTGGGCAAATCTCAGCTGAGTCAGCCTCTGTGGGTCCCGCTCCAGACAGACGGCGGTGGGAAGGCTCGGAGCTCCAGCAGCCTCCTGGTCCTTTTCATCTGCAGGCGGGAAGATAAAACCTGACGTCAGAGCCAGTGACTCAACCGTCCGGGAGGATTCATTAGGTTCCTAGGAACATCCTTGCATAAATCACAGCCAAGAAAGCCTGGCAAGACGGTGTTTAAATTTCAGACTCAACGAGGAGAACTAGTGAGAAAACAAGACTCCTCCTGGAGGCGAGTGCCCTGTCCTGGGAATCGCTCAAGAAGGGACTCGCTTCATGGTGAACACGGGTTTAGCGTTGGTCACTGCTCACGGGCTGTCCTGCTGAAGATCCCTGTCTGTTATGATGGGAAGTGGGTTCATTCTATCCATAGATGCCACCTTTGCTCACTTCACAGTTTGGGATGAGGGCCTGGAAAAATAAGTCTTATTGTGAATTTATGTGATTGTATTTATTCATTTTAATCAACCCACAAGATCCTGTGTTGATATGTTATTTTTGTCGGTCACTCTGAATATAAATTTGTCTCCATGTAATAACTCAGGTACGATGCTAAAAACTGCAAAATTATAGCAAATAGTTATTCAGGGTTTCTTGTGCCCACAGCGTGAAGATGAATGTTTTATATTATTTAATACTCTGGGAAACTCTGACATGGATAGTGTTTTTCTCACCCTGTGATGGATGAGGAAACCGAGGCCACAAAGAGAGAGCAAATCCTGACTGGTACTGCTAGCAGCCTCTGTCTGCAAATCGAAAGGTTACCTTTATAATCCAGCACTGCTTTCCTCTTCATTTTCAGGAAAAACAGCTTTTTAACTTAGCCAAGAAAACACTGGTTTACAAGATCTGACTTAACTCCAGAGCAGTGAGTGAGTTCATACAATGGTAAGATTCATTAACAGCCCTAAGGCTCTCCATATAGTCTTATATGCATGAGAAAATTTATATATGACATATATAAATTTAAGATATCAGACCCATTTCATTCCAAATAGTTTAGACTATGTTTTCTCAACCTTGACCTATTGACATTTCAGCCCAGATAATTCTCTGTCTGCCTGGGGCGGGGGGATGGGGGGGAGCTGTCCTGTGCACTGTGGTAGTTCAGCCTCATCCCCAGCCCTGACCCACTAGATGTTAATAGCACCCACCGTGAGTTGTGACAAGCAGACATTATGCAGTGTCCCCCAACCCGCCCCGGTGGGGGGACATCCAAACCATCCCCAGCGAGAACCACTGGTTGGGGTGTTGTAGAACACTCTTATTCTTGAGGTCCCATTTCATGGTCTGAAACATAAAATGCATTGGTGGCAAACATTCCAACAGTTGCTTGCTAGTCAGGAGATTGGATGCTCTTCTATGTTCCCATGTCAACACCATTTGGCCCAAGCAAACTTCTCATCCTAGAAAGTTTTCTTTCCTCTTCTCTGAGACCATGCAAGAGATTCTTCAATGTTCCATCAAGCTCCAGCTTGGACACCTGCTCCGTATCTCTCAGGAGTCTGCCCAATCAAAGGTCTAGTCTTCCCCAGGATCTGATTATGTTGCATGACCTTTTGTTCTAAGTCTTCAAACTGCTTTCTGATGAGCTTTTTTTCTTCTTCTCTTTCAAAAAAAAAAAAAAAAAATCAAGAGCATTATTGTTGGCTTGCCAATCATCCCTGAACTAGACTATCAGCAGGCTGCTTCTTTCTTCAGAATATCTGGAAGAAAAAAATCCTCACAAGAAATTGACTTTAAAATAGGATGGTTTTCTTGAGTTCTTGGAATGGTTTTTATTATCCAGACCACCTGGTGATGAGAACAATTGCATAAATGACATAAGTGTAATCTAAAAGTATGTTCTAGCACATTTCAACAGGACACTTGCATTGCAGGTGCTGGTGGTTGGTCCTGCATAGGTCACTGGGACCTGACAATACTGACCCCAAGAGAAGCAGAGTGCCCCTCTCCCATCCTTTCTAAAGCTCAGGGGATCCAGCAGGACTTTCTCCAAGCACCTGCTCCCTTTCACCTCCAGTCACTGTGCTGGGATTTCTCTTCTGCATCCTGCTTGACCGTCTGCAATTTTCTGGGCCAATTTCTGCCTCTTTCAAGTTGAAAGCATGTCTGAGACCACAGAGATATATTCTTGAGAAAACTGGCAGTTTCCAACTTATGAAACCTAAACTTAGCCTAAGTCCCTTGGTGTTGTTGTTGTTTGTTTTTTGTTAGAACGAGGCTCTAGTCATATGAAGGGGAAAGAGATGAGATCAAGTTAGAGAAGCTACAAGACCTATTTCTAAAAGATTTACATATGCTAACACTTCTAAAATCTTTTACAATGAGGACTAATCTTAAGTAAGGTAGTCTGCGTTATTTTTAACTGAGGTGAGAAAAAGTTCCTGCTATTAGATATATAGTGGAAATGGAATGGAAAATATAGGTGCCTGGGTGGCTCAGTCGGTGAAGCGTCCACCTTCGGCTCAGGTCATGATCTCAGGGTCCTGGGATGGAGCAGCATCTGGCCCCCTGCTCAGCGGGGAGCCTGCTTCTCCCTCTCCCTCTGCAGTTCCCCCTGCTTGTGCTCTCTCTCTGACAAATAAATAAATATCTTAAAATATGAGTAAATTTAATGGAAAAAAGTTCTAAGATAACTCCTAAAATTCTCTTCACCTGCACCAAATGTATTATTGATTAATAAAAATCAGGGACTAATGTGCCTGGACTATACTACAATGGAAAAACTTGTCCTTGTGTAAGAAAATCCATACCACCAGATGTCTTCCTCCACAGTGATAAGCGATTGCTGCAATCTTCAAGCTCTACCACTGAAAGCCATTTTATATATTCTACAACACACAGGACATATTTTCCTTAGTCCCCTATGTAGTGTTATCTCAGTAAAATACAGTATTTGTCGTCCTAAAACAGACCTAATAAAGCACTTGGCACCTAAGCTTAGTTTCAATGTTAGACTCTTGCAGGGTTTCCTTATAAAATCAAACAATATGGCATCATAGTCTTTGCTCCAAAACAGCCTGGTCACACTCATTTTTCTCCCCATTTTTCTCCATTTGAATGAAAACATACAGAAATGCTGGAAACAGCGTCGGATCCATGAGCCTCCATCTGAAAGCCCCACAGCCTGGTTATTAGGACTGATCTCAGATATTGAAAGAAACCCAACTCCAGGAAGTACACTTCAGCCGACCAGCAAGACAAACCACACCAGCCTGCACCCCACTCACCCTCTCCTTCTGGGTCACCCGTCCCGCGAGACTGGATTCCAATGGATGCCTCTGATTCACTTCTAGGTGGTGGGGAGATGGTCCCTGTGTGTGTGTGTGCGCGCACGTGTGTGTGTGAGAGAGAGAGAGAGAAGTGTGTCTTCTTTATCAGAAACCATCTCCTCTGTACAAAGGTGATTTCTGTGTGTACCTGCAGTCTCAGCTAAGGTTAAGGCAGAGAAATAACATGCATAGAAATAACAAGCATTCTCTCTCCTGTTTAGAGATAAAGATTTTGTCTAGTGTCAATTAAACCACCCATGCTTTCTCTTTCTGCCCACCTCCACCCTCCTTTTAATATCTTGTCACAAGGACTGACACTTCACTGTATGTTTAGGTTCAAAACTCCATTGCACGTAGCTGAGAATTTAAAATATATTAATAGGGAGGTGAGTGAAGCAATCCACTTGCAACTTGAACCCCCCCATTTAATTTCTCCATCCCAAGATCAATTGATCGATCGATAGACAGAAGGGTAGATAGGTAGTCAGATGTATCCACAGAAAAGCATAATAAATGTGACTTTAAAAATAGCGAGAAAGAAGCCAAAGGAAAAGTAGCAAAAGTAAAAACAAAACAAAAACAAAAACCCCTGGGCTTGAACTCCCTGTTTGAGCTACCTTTCCTGTATTAGTCATAGGAAGTTCTCAGCATATGTACGTGAATCAAATATTCCATAAAAATTCAAGCCCAAACATACAAAGAAATTTTAGCTCCTTTGTTAAATAAATATCAGCTATCAAAAAAGTACTTGGAGGGAGCTGTTTTCAGTCCTTGGACAAGGGCCCAATAATCCACGCTTTGCACTGGGGAGAAAGGAACGTCAGCCACTCTGTTTCCTTCCGCATTATGCCGGCAGCAAAGTGCCCGGCACTGGAGAAGCCCAAGTTTCAAGTCTGCCTGTGGCCAAGCCGTCCCTTGGGGGGCCCTGACCCCATCACGGTGCTGTCGGCTGGGCTGAGGGTCAGCTGTCAGCCCTGAGTGGGCCATTTGCTTTAACCGGGTTCTCTGATGTCGCTAAACCACTGCTAAAGAGGTGACCTAATACAATTTTAGACTCCGTCTTAAGCCCAAAGGATGCATCCGATTGGCTGTCATTTTATTTCTATCCTTAAAATATCTTTACAAATCTAATGAATGGAAAATCAACTGTCACATCCATCTTTTAAAAATCAAATCTCGGTGGTTGGATTCAATTGTGTTGTGTTCTTCCTGATGGTTCAGGGTTGATGTGGTGAGGCTCGCCTGTTGTCAACTGCATTCCCTGCCCCTGTCCATGAGCTCAGGAACAACTATTTTTAGGCGCAGGCGAGCCCCAGGGCGTCAGATGGTAAATTATTAGCTGTGACTATAAAAATAGTCATCGATCCACTTTGGGAACTTTTCCTTCTCCATAGCATATGGACTGGAATTTGCATCCCACCTTCTAGCAGTCGGGTCCCTGTAAATAGAAGGAAACCAACCACAAGTGCTCCCCACAGCCGAGGGGGAGCTATAAAGGACTCGCTGGGTCACCCCGGGCCTCCCCGTGTTTAGGAAACAAGCCCTCTGGGGAGGGGAGGCCACACACCTCTCCCAGGTTCTTTATGCTGCAGGAACACGCCACAGAGGGGCAGCCGGGACTGGGTTTGTGTGTTGGGCTCGTGGCTTCACGTCTGTCTCCATAAGGTCGATGTCAATGGAGGACGGAGCGTTAGATCTCAGAACTGGCTAGCCTGAGGTTCCAAATCTCCAGGAGCAAGGTCTTTTGTAAAAGCCTGCCATTGTTGCCTGCTATCTGGGAAAATCCACGACTGCCAACATAGTGGCATTCCAGGCTCCTCGTTGGACGCCCAGGATCTTGACGCCCGGGGAAGGGAGGTGACTTTGGGCAACGTTCTGGCAAGTCACGATGGCACCTGAGACATCCAGACTCCCCAGGGAATAACAGTCTGTCCGCATGTGGCTGCGAGTGACTTCAGCACAACACACAAGCGCTCCTTTATCAGAGCCTCGCTTCCAGACACGGTTTTGGGGGGAGGAAAGGAGACAATGAGGGAAAGGTTGAAAATTCAAACTCTCTATGATCCCACGTCATAATCCTGCATGGTTACGAATCTCATCCTCCCTGACGCAGGTGGGATAGCGAAGTTATCCCAAACCGCATTCTATCTATCAGTGCCAACTCCCCTGCTTTGCAGAAAAACTCAGCTTTCTCCTGGTCCAAGGAGCATTTCAGAAAAGGCAGAAAAAAAGAAGATTCATCAGAAGCTTTCATTTTGGTACACTTTTTTTTTTTTTTTTTTCCCCAGGAGGAGGGGGTGGGGTTTGGATAGAGGAAACCCTTTCATACCAGATTTAAAAAGGAAGGCGTTTTTAGAAGCGACAGATGAGAATATCCACCACCACTGTTTGCTCAGCTTTGGGCAAGTTAGAGGTCAGCTTCCAGTTGTTGACGGGGAACAGTCTGGTGAGCAAAATACCTTTATCATTAAATATTATCTTGCAAAAATATTTACTAGGGGGTAAACGTAGAACATTGTGCTAATAATGAGACACACAAATTTTGGAAACTGCAGCCAAACCTATGAAACAATACCCAGGAAAAGGTCTTGTTTTCATCATCCCTGGGGTGCGCGTGCGTATATTTAAGACTTTGCCTGCTGGCTCGGTTCCTTGTTATGAACTCCCATGGATCCTGGTCAGATAGAACACTTTTTATCCCTCCCCCAGAGTGAATGCAAAAAAGCTTTTAATTTACGTAATAAAGTAAGGGTCTCTCCTGAAAATCAAACTGGATTCAAGTCATATTCCGATTTGGGGAACATCTTTACTTCCCCATTTCTGCTCATTCCATTCCCTCACAGCCTGGGTACATGGGAGACTCTTCCTTTCCAAGGAGGAAGATAGTGAAAAAAGATGGGTGCAGCAAGGATGAGGAGAATTTGGGGTGGGGTGGGGGGATAATGTAACCCCTTTGTGCCCAGGAGTCCAGAACCAGCGATTCAGACTTTCCACTTGCGTGCGTGAGCCCAAGCGTTGTATCCCAGGGGGCACGGGGGGAAGGGGGGGTGAGGGCCGCATCACCCTGCCCGGGACTGTGGACACAGCCTGTTCTCAGCCCTTCATGCCCAGATTACGGCCATGGCCTCCTGAGTCCTGGGCCAACACTCTCCACGTTCCGATTCATGCTGCCCACCTGCGCCGGGCTGAGCTTCCCCATGCCCCTTGCCCCCTGCCATCCTCCAGCTGGAGAGACAAGGACCACTCCCTTTGCCTGCCCCACCAGGCTTTCCATCACTGACTCTGAAGGAGGCCCAGGTTCTTCAGACTGGATTCTCGGGGCTGCGTCCTCCTCCCCAGGGAAGCTGGTCTCCAGGACCCCCACTCTGAGAGAGGACTTCAGCTGCCTCCATTTTGACCTGAAACTTGCCAGTTGGGTTCTTTCCAACTTGTTTCTGGACTCGGGGGAAGACCCTGAAGGCAAAGCATCCCCGGATGGCACCGAAATTACCCTCTCAAGCAACAAGGACTGCCCTGAGCCAGGAAGACTCCGCCCATGATTGACCCCAAGACAGTATCCACTTGACCTTCTCTGCCCTCGGGCACGTGCCCATCCGCTTTGCCCCACATTTTCCTTCTATAAACCTGGAAGTATGTTCAGCACTTTGGAGACCGTCTTTGAGATCTTGGTCCACCGTATTCCTGGTGTCAGCCTCGCTGAACTAAATTCCTTTCTGGTTTCACCACCAGTTGTTTCTCTCTTTGGATTTTGTCAGTGACAAGTGGCTGAATCTGGTCTGTTTGGGATCCCCAGAGCTGGGGACCCTCGCACCCCTGCACGCCCTCTCCAATGCCTCCTGTCATGAGGACTCCAGGGTCCGAGACTTTGTGTCGTTTGTCCACAGCGGCCTGTGCACTCTCATGAGCGTGACTGCATTTCTCCACCCACGTAGACGTGTGTTGGATCCTCCGAGGGGTTCTCATGAGGGTTCTTGAACCAGTAGTAAGAGTCCACCATGCATTGTTACCGTACATGTTGTCAGGTGTTGCTGGAGTCAGGAGGTGTCCCTTCCCAAATAAGAATAATGGGCATCAGGGCGCCTGGGTGGCTCAGTCATTAAGTGTCTGCCTTCGGCTCAGGTCATGATCCCAGGGTCCTGGGATCGAGTCCCGCATCAGGCTCCTTGCTCAGCGGGAAGCCTGCTTCTCCCTCTCCCACTCCCCATGTTTGTGTTCCCTCTCTCACTGTGTCTCTCTCTGTAAAATAAATAAACAAAATATTAAAAAAAAAAAAAGAATAATGGGCATCCACTCTGAAATAAAAATGCGTCCTTTTATTTTAAATCAAGGTCAATGAAGATGGAGAGACTCTTAATGAGCAGCATCATATCATGGGCAGTTCGGCCTCCTGGCCTGAGCAGCGTGGCCTTGTGCGGGGCTTGGTTCATAGGGGCGAGAGCAGCCCTGAGCCGCCCCAGAAGCCGCC
The DNA here is from genome assembly GCF_029215605.1 of Mirounga angustirostris. NCBI lineage: Eukaryota > Metazoa > Chordata > Mammalia > Carnivora > Phocidae > Mirounga > Mirounga angustirostris. The sequence goes on from NW_026991713.1 coordinate 136,021,627, forward strand.
TCTCGTGCTAATCCCAGGAACCCTGGCCACCCCAGCTCTTCCATTGTAAGGTGCATTTGAGCGTTTGGCAGTGTGTTCGGACACTGTCTGCTAGGTGGGTAGATAATACAGTGAGACACGGCCATCAATCCAAATTTTATAACCATTAGTGAACTCGAAAACCTATTTATTTTTAAGGTGGAGAAACTCAGGCTCACCTGGTTAAATGATTTTCCTAAATGTCTTGGCAGCTGAACTGGAAGTGGGACCCAAGTGTCCAGGTCCCACCCAGGACTGTGCCTCCAGGCCCTAATGTCTCTGCATTTCATTGTGTAAATTATAGGTGTTTAAATATTATCGACAAAATGTATATTCATTCTAAATATCCGTGAAAAAAAAATAAAGGGGGAAAACAGAAAACAACTCACCATGCAGCATTAACCGTCCTTAGAGATCTTACCAGGTTTTCCATTTTTTCTCCTTTTCCTGGTTTTACTACAGATTCTAATTTTACTTACTGTTCGGAACCTGACTCTTATAAAATATCATGAATGTCCTTTCACATCAATAGATATGACTCGACATGACCATGTTTAGGGTTGACCTGTTATACTACTGAATGGATAACGTGATAACATGACTTACAATAAGAAATGTATATTTGGTTTCCAGTTTCTGGCACAGAGCTCCCAAACCCTTGAAATTTCCCAAGTGATCAGAGCAATCAAGGTGTCTTTTGTTAGGCTAATGAGGTAACTTTTGGGCCCCACCTGAGGATGGGGCTGGTTGCCACGGGAACCAACCCTGTGATTAGAGGTTTGGAACTCTCAGTCCCACCCCCTCAGGCCTCCTCCGAGGGGAGAGGGGCTGGAGGTTGAATCCATCACCAATGGTCAATGATTTAATCAATCTTGCTTATGTAATGAAGCCTCATTGTAAAGCTCCAAAGGAAGGGGTTAGGAGAGGTTCCGGGTTGGTGAGCACGTGGAGATTCTGGGACAGAGGCGCCCGGAAAAGGATATGAAACTCCACGCACTTTCCCCCTACCTCACCCTACGCATCTCTTCCATCTGGCTCTTCCTGAGTCATATCCTTTCATGAGAAACCAGTGATCTGGTAAGTAAAATGTTTCTTTGAGTTCTGTGAGCCACTGGCAAATGACATGAACCCAAGAAGGGGGCGTGGAAGCCTCCCATCTACCGTCTGTTGGTCAGAAGCACAGGTGACCACCGGGACTTTGATTGGCGCCTGAAGTGTGTGTTTTGGGGGCAGGGTTATGGGCCTGAGCCCTCAGCCTGTGGGATCTGACCTCCCTCCAGGTCGACAGTGTCAGAGTTGATTGGAATTGCAGCGCACCCAGCCGGTGTTGGAGACTTGCTTGATGGTATTAGGGGGAACATCCCCCACCCCCACCCACCACACACACATGTTGGAATCATGACCAGACAAATAAATGAAATTTAGTGCATTTTATCATCTCTGGGTTGATGGGTATTTGGACTGTTTGCAACTTCATTATGCTTTTAAGGTAAATATTTTCCTCCCGATTTTATATTGGCATTTCTTCCACTTGTGAATGAATCCCTGAGATGTGGGTGTCCTGCCGAGACTGGTGGTGATGTCCTATTTTTTTCGTAGGCTAGCTTTGACTCTAATAGACTCTGAAGCAAAAGACTGCTTTTGGAAAGGGTGCAGCACGCCTTTCTGAGTTTGCTGTTAAGGTCTTCTGGATGCTGATTTATATACCCTTGTCCGTTGGGTGCTTGTCTTTTTACCCAGGGCTCTTTCTCCGTTTCCTGGCGGGTGACCTAAGGAACCACCCTTCCAAGGAAGAGAGGAAGAATCTCCTCTTTCCTCTCTCACCCCCATCACCTGTTTGAGAATGCAAGTAAAGTAAAAATATGTGTACCGTGTCAAACAGAAAACCACAGGCTCCAAATGGCGCACTCACACTAGGTCAAGTCACCAAACTGGGGCTTCATGCCTGACCTCACTGCAGTTTCAACCTCCCCGAGGAATGTAGTCTTAACTGGTCAGCCGGGAACTTCCCGGTGTGCACAATGAGGTAATCGGTCACCTGGGCCCTCACCATCCCCCAAAGGGAGATGAGGTCATCTGCATATTAGACCCCCTGCTGTCACCCCCTCAGGGAAGGTGAGGTCGCCTGAAACTTTACTTTTGCTAGTAACTTCTTGCCCTACCTCCCTTCCTATTAAAACCTTGTATTTTATACATCTCTCCTACTTGCTGGAAGGGATAAGGCCCTATTCATGACTCACTTAATAAAGCCAATTACATCTTCAAATTTACTCAGTTGAATTTTTGTTCTTAAACGATCGTGACAGATCGTTACGAGGAATGAAGAATTTTGGAAAATAATTTAACTTTTCTTTGAAGGTTAAACATTTGGCAGCTCATGGAGTCCCAGTTAACTGAGAATATTGGTTCTAATGAGTGACCGTTGGAAAAGGGACGGCAGCTTTAAATGTATGACAAGAAGGATGGGGTCTGCCAGCTCTCGGGTGCGTGAATGACCAGTGCATGTAGATTTCTGCAAATGAGATTTCGTGGAACCGCAAGTAAATGAAAGGACACAAGGCCCTGACTGGCTGGTAATAAATATTCCGATGGATTATAAAGATGGGTAGTGACTAAGATTTTTAGGAGTCAAACAATATTTTTACATCGTAATTTACTGAGGAGCTTTTCTCAAAGCCTGGAATAGTTTTAATACGACAAAGGATGGCAGGATAAAATAAAGCTTTCAGTGCTAAGGAGGTCAAGGGCAAAGCCTTATTCATTCTAAATCTGCAACACCTAGCTTGGCTGGTGAGCGCCCAATCAATGTTCATGAATGTTCCTGGAGTGAAGAGTTAATTGTCTTTCCTCCCTAGTCATTGAAGCTACTTTATGGCTTCTTCTTAGTGCACATTTAATCCAATCAGCACTATTGATAAAGATATTATGCAAGGCATTGTCATTGTTTCAACCTTACTTCTCCTCCCATAAATCCTACTTCCTATATGATATTGATGGTAGAATTTCAGAATGTCAAGATAGCCATTTACATGAGTCTGGAAGTTAATTCAGAAAAATGTAAAGATGGAAAAAATGACAGACAACTAGTACAGGAAAGATAAAACAAACAAATAAAAAAAATGAATGGGAGCTTTAGTCAAAGAAAAGTAAATAGAAATTATAAAAATAAAACAATATTTTTCAAACCCAAAGAAATGAGCTTTTAAACCAAAAGACCCACAAAAATACCAAACAATTCAAATAAAAGACCCACATCTAGGCATGTGCTTGTGAGTTTTACATAACCAAGATTAAAAACGAGTTACTAAAATGTTCAAGACTGAGGAAAAAAAAAAAAATCACTAAAGTAAATAAATAAATTGCATCAGCAGTATTGGATGCAAAATGCAATAGACCAAAACTGTCAAATTATTGCCAGGAAATTACTGAAATATTTGTTAGATATAGCCACTCTGTCTTATGTGCTCACACTAAAGATATTCATTCTACATAATAGTAATTTATTAACCAACACATTTAGACACTATTGTTACTCAACCCATTTCAGGTATTTTGAGCTATTAGAAGAGAAATCCTAAGCAAACGGGTATGTTGGTTTTCTCTTAAAACTTCATTATCAGGGCTTCTGGGTGGCTCAGTCCTTAAGCGTCTGCCTTTGGCTCAGGTCATGACCCCGGAGTTCCAGCATGGAGTCCTGCATTGGGCTCCCTGCTCCGCGGGAAGCCTGCTTCTCCATCTCCCACTCCCCCTGCTTGTGTTCCCTCTCTCGCTGTGTCTCTCTCTGTCAAATAAATAAATAAAATCTTCAAAAAAAAAACCTCATTATCAATGGAAGTTAGTTTGGTTAAAGAGGACACACACTCTGGAATTTTTTTTCTCTGCCGAATTTCCACTCATCTGTTGGCTGTATAACCAGTGACAGTCTTCCTTTAAAGCTTTGAAGATTTTCTGGTTTCTTGCACATTAAAATATTTTTCCTCATTCATGCGTGCAATTACTGAGCAAGCCTTTATGGAAGGCATACCATACACCATCCATTGTGATAGGCAGCTGGAGCATAAGCCAAATAAAGTACATTTTTTGTCTTCATGGAGCTTATAACCTATAATCTGAGTGGGGATAGTTGCTCAGATAGCCGAATAAGAAAATAGGTGATGAAAATCCAACTTGGTAAGTGCTATGATACAGTATGGAAAGTGGGCTGAAAAGCTCCTGGGATGGCTATCTATTTCAAACTGGAAATAGGGACTGCAGAGAAATCTTCCTAGACATGAGAACATTGGAGGGCAGTCAGGAATTTTAAAAAAGGAGATATCTGGTTGAAACAAAGCTAAGAACCTGAAGAACTTTCCACACAGAGGAAGCTCATATCCAAAGTCTAGGTGCAAGGGACTTGTGGTGTATAAGGACCCCCTCTTGGTTAGAGATGGGGAAGAGGGGAGATCAGCATGTGCTAGATCAGTAATACCTTGACTGACATGCTAAGCAATTTGGACTTTATCTTGAAGATCACAGGAGCATTGAAATGTTTTAATGGGGGAGAGGCATAATCAACTGTATGGTTGATTAGAAAGATATTCTAGTGAGTGGAATATTTAACACTGGCACAAAATCGAAGGCAAGAAGGTCATTTGGGCTATTTCCATGCAACATACAAGAATAATGGAAGAATAAACTGTAATATGAAATCAAATCAGGAAAGAGAAATAGAGGATTCAAGAGATATAGTAGTGGTCATTTTGAGAGGATTTCACGCTCTGTTGTTATATGGAGGGCAAGAATAACTGGAGTTTCTGGAAAGAGCAGTTGGGTAGATGGTGAATGATTTTGAAAAAAAAAAAAATAGACACTGGGTAAGGGGTAAATTTTGGGGTAGAGGGATAAATTCATTTCCCTTTCAAACAAAAGATCTCATATTTATTACTGAACCAACAGAACAGAAGCATAGAAACAGAGAAATCTTTTTCCCCATAAGACACATCCAGTTATTCAGACAGTAGTGTTGTTTACAGAATGATAGGGCATGAGCAAGTGACCTTGATACAGCATAAATATATGTGCCATCTCTGTGTGATTCCTTATAGACCAGCCCTATTCTTCACTGTTTCCATGGAAACAGTTGGTGACCAAAGATCACCTGGGAAAATGTGTGAAGTGCTCACCTAGGGCACTCTAAAAAACTCTCAGGGGTGGGCAGGAAGAAAGGATTCCAAGAATGAAGGAAACTATGGACTAGCAGAGAGGGAGACTAAAGTTCAAGAGTATGGAAACAGGGAAGAGAGTTTCAGAACAAAGAGACTGACAAGTGGTATTTAATTTTACAGAGAAAACTAGTAAATATAATGACAGAATTTTTTTGTTGGATTTTGCAATGAAGAAATCATCGATGACCTTTAGCAAGACCAAGATACAGTTACCATAAATAATTCTGTGTTTGAAAACATGTTGTAAAAGGTTTTAAGATACAGCCTTTGTCACTCCTTACTTTTGGAATATGATGATGGATTCTGACGTTGAAGACATTTTGTCTAGACACATGAGTGAGGACATGGCTGTATATCCAGATTTTTCCTCCCCTGTCAGGGAGAGGGAGGTGCCATTCCCTGACTCTTACTTGGTTGTTTGTCCTGGCCTTGTACCATTATACAAACCTCTCAAAGAGATCCTAACCCAGAGGCTGGCATTGCAATGCATCTGGACCCTGCATCTCCATATTAGAGAGCATCTCCGTGTCTGTTTTCCATCAGGTCCTTCCCAGCCTCATCTAAGACATTGTCATTTTTTTTAAAGATTTTATTTATTCATTTTGAGAGTGAGAGAGAGCATGCACAGGAGAGAGAGAAAGCGAGAGAGCACAAGCCAGTGGGAGGAGCAGAGGGAGAGGGAGAAGCAGACTCCCCACCGAGCAGGGAGATGTGGGGCTCCATCCCAGGGCCCTGGGATCATGACCTGAGCCGAAGGCAGACGCTTAATGACTGAGCCACCCAGGCGCCCGGACGTTGCCTTTTAAAAAAAGCAAAACAAAACAAAAAACTCTTTTATTGTGCTAAGTTATTTTTTCTCCCCTCTTCCAATTTTGTTATGTTATTCCCAGCCACTTACTGGAGTAAACAATAAAATCATTTTATTTGAATTTTTATTTTTTGCTCATATGGACTTTCTCTTTCCTTCCTTCTCCCTCCTTCCTTCCTTCCCTCCTTCATTTCTCTTATCTTCCTTTTCTTTCTAGTCTTATTTTTTAAAATTCCATTATTGAGTTAGTGAATTTTAGATTCTTCTGAATTTATTCTAGGATCTCCAAATTTGTTCTGTCTTTTTAGTATACATCTCTTTAGTTTACCAGATTCAAAACTCAAAGAAAGGCTCAAGATAATGAGTACTAACGCAAGCCGTTCTCTATGGAAAGCCTTGTCTTGCACAGTGCATTTAGTCAGTCGGTATTTGCTGAATGCTTACTGTGCGCTTTGCATTGGCTAGACTCTTAGGTGAGAGATATTAAAAAAATGATACGGAATTCTCCAATTTAACAGAACAAACAACACTACTAAAACTTGTGAGATAATTAGCAAACATTATTCAATTTAGCATAAGAGTATTTTATATATATTTTATACAGTAGTATATATTTTTATATTATTTATATATATTCATGTACATTACATATGTATCTCTGTCTTTTTAAAAAATATTTATTTATTCTTAGAGAATGAGCGCACATGAGCAGGAGGGGGAGAGGAAGAGGGAGAGAGAATCTCAAGCAGGCTCCACGCTGAGCGGGGAGCCCACCAGCAGGGACCCATCTCACCACCCTGAGATCAGGACCTGAGCCTAAACCAAGAGTCGGAAGCTTCACCAACTGCACCACCCAGGCTCCCCTCTGTCTACCTACCTACTACCTACCTACCTACCTGCCTACCTACCTACTTTGGTTTCCCTGCATTAGCAATGAGTTCTTGGAACAACAGAACACATTATTTAATTAAGTATTAGATTGTGTCACCATGTACTAAATTTTACTCATTGTGGTGAGATGGAAAATTCTTTGGGAAGGATCCAGAGCTCTTAATATCCTAATTGCTTCTAACATAGTCTCCTACCTGCCTCCAGGCGCCCGGACAGGTGCACTGCTCCAGGGCCTCGCTCCTCCTGGGGCCGAGGACTCGTGTCCCCCCGCGTCGTCATCTTGAGCCACTGCGCAGGGTGGGTCACAGACCCTGGCCAGGTGTCCGGCGGCCATCCTGTCCCCCAGCCATCCGTGGGAGGGGACAGGTGGCAAGGACCTCTCCAGGATGGGCGCTGGGGAGTCTGTCTGTTCTCATGCTCTTGGTGCTCAGACTTTGTTCTTGTAGACTGAGATTGCGTGTCCCCGTTCTGTGTAGAGGAGCTGACGAGAGGGGAGGCACACAGATGGTCGAGGACAAGCACAGAGGCAGCCTCGGGCCTCGAGCCTCGAGCCTCAAGAAACCGAGGGCTGCATTGCAGTGCACTTGGATGGGGTATTGAAGAAATCATCCCGAGAGAATAGTCTGAAGAGTTGATGGATGATATGATGATATCGTGGTTTTATTGAGCGAAAAGCGTCAGTTGCAATAGAAGATGATCCTATTATGAATCTTTTTCTGAAGGTTTCTATTTCTTGTAACAGAAACCGTTATTTCTGCTTATTGGTACTTGAACAACACCAGTGTAGTGAGGACCACTGGAATTCTGCCGGTGCTTTTTCAAAGCTGTAGCTGCAGCAGGAACATGTCCATACATGAATGGGTGACTAGCTGATGGGGGTCCTTACTATGGGCCAGTTTTTGCACTTAACACACTCTCCCTGTACCTCCTCATAGCTGCCCTAGGAAGTAGATGCTCGCCTGCATTAAAAATTGGGAGGCAACAGAGGTAACAGGGGCTCAGATCATTGCCTGAGATCACCCATTCAGCAAGAGATAAAGTCAGCATGTGAATTTTCCCCTAAATGCCACGTCATGGGGCCACTGGGAGAAGGTTCCCTGGCTCAGCTTGTTAGCCGTCCTCTCCTTGTGATTCTGTGGGTATGGATCCTGTTTCATTTGGTCTATTTTGGAGAGTTGCATAATGGACCCTTCTCTGTTAGAGATGTGTATCATTGCTGGAGAGTATGAAATCTTTTAAAAGGTAATACCTGAAAAAAAAAAAAAAAGTAATACCTGGAGGATTTGAAGATGGCAAGGTAGGAATGAAACAGCTTAAAGACTCAGCTTAGCTGCACTTCTGCCTCTGCTGGGAGCTCTTCCTTTTCCAAAGGCTCTGGTTGGTGCGGGTGGAAAAAAACTTCCTCTCTCAACACCTGCCCTTGGTGGAGGGCAAATTCACTCCTGTCTTTATCTTATCATAGATTTTGTTGTGTTCCTATTTATCTAGGGAGGAGCTCTTAAACAAAAGCATTTGTCAAATACCTAATTGGGGAAAAAAGTATATTGACATCCCTACTCTTAAGTGATGTATTTGATACCATTTTCTAGTGGGATTATTACAAAGAAGAGTGTGTATGAAGTCAGTTGACACATGATGCTAATGCTGTTCATTGTTTATATGAAACATACCAACTATAAGAAGAACTACCTGTTTGTAAACTTTTTTTTTGTCACTTGAGGTACATTAAAAATTTTTTTCAGGTCATAAAAATACATTTTGTTGGTGGTAAACTTGGAAAATACAGAAAGGAAAAAAAGTAAAAACTACTTGAAAACCCACTATGGACAGGTGGCTTTTATGAATATTTTCTGCTTCTTTCTATGCCTGTATGTCCATTATACTTCGATGCAAGTTAGGTGATGATTTCTTTCCCCCTTAACATATTAGGTATGGGATAGTCCGGTTTTACTTTAACACTTTCCGGAAGCTAGTCAGTGAACCTATAAAATGCATAGGAGCTGGACTTAAAATATGTTTTCCTAGAAAGTAATCAACATTCTTATAGAGAAATTAGGCAGTGAAGAACGAAGAAAACAAACAAGTCTCATCATTCTATCACGTGGACAGGAGGAGTATTGTTTTCATGACTTTTTATACATTCTCATTCTTTCCATGAAAATGAGCATTTTTGTTCTATAATGGTGTCATTTTGTTACAAGTCAGTACATCATGGAGTAACTTTCCCTACCAAATAATTGTTATCACTTTCACTAACTTCTAGAAGCATTTCTTTTTTAATCACAAAGGAAGGAAAACATCTTTCTTTTCATTTAATAAAGAAATCTAATGGCATAACACATGCTTATTAAAGAAAACATAATCCCATTATCAGAGAAAAAAATGCACTAATATAAAATTCCACCATTCTCGAATAATCTCTTTGCTGTAATAGTGTCAGTTTTTGTTTTTGTTTTTGTTTTTTGCCGTATATTACATACATACAAATACTTTTTCTCACAAAACTGAGATTATAATATATACTACTCTGTTTATTTTTAATGCTCTGGTAACATTTGTAAGTGAAAAAAAATCAGATAACCGCTTCTGATGTTGGAATGGCAGAAGTGTTTTCTGATTTTATGAGCAGGAGCCTCACCTCTGGTTTTAGATAGTGGAGCGAACCCCCTTCTCCATGGCTCACCCCTAAATCAGTTCAATCTCCAGTATGGTGTCTCTCAAACTTTTTCAGAGAATGAGTCTCCTTGTTCCGTTTGGAGAACTCCCAGAAGGCACGGACTCGAACACTCTGTGCCTGTGTAAGTCAGTCCGACGTTTGCAAAAGGCCAGGACACAATCCCAGGTTAATGGCATGTCTAAATGTGTGTGCCCGGTGGCTGACTAACTTTTTTTTTTTTTTTTAATGATTTTTATCATAATTTCCATGTCACTATATCAGTATCGTTATGAATACAATTATTTTATTTTTTTTTAAGATTTTATTTATTTGTTTGACAGAGAGAGACACAGCGAGAGAGGGGACACAAGCAGGGGGAGTGGGAGAGGGAGAAGCAGGCTCCCCGCAGAGCAGGGAACCTGATGTGGGGCTCGACCCCAGGACCCTGGGATCATGACCTGAGCCAAAGGCAGACGCTCAACGACTGAGCCACCCAGGCACCCCTGAATACAATTATTTTAGATTTTTTTATGTCATCTCTACACCCAGCATGGGGTTCAAACTCACAACCCCGAGATCAAGAGTCACATGCTTCACTGACTGAGCCAGCCAGGCGCCCCAAAATCATTTTAAAGATTATTCTGCCATCAGGTACAACAGGGCAGAAAGAGTCCTGGTTTGTGTCAGGAGTGATTGCTGGTGCAGGCGGACTTTCTCTCCCCACCTCTTGTCATCATAATGACTTCAGAACCAGGTACTTCATTGATTACTGCCAAGAATGGATTGGAACCACAGTTGCAAGGTCTAAAAATGGGTCTAAAGGAGGCAATCCGATGCCATTTCTCTAGACTAGTTTTGTTCATGGTGTTTTAATACCTTTGAATCTGAATATTTTAGATTGCAAATAAACTTGCCAAAGGCCTGATCACTTGCGATTGTCTGGTACCCAGATACTTCTATGAGTGGTACCTAGTTGCTCCCTTCCTGTCTTTACATTTGGTTTCCTGGTCTATAGGGTAGATGTTCAAAGAGATGTTGAAATAAAAAAGATGAGTGGACAGGTCGGAGCAGGTCACTATGTAAGGTGGGAGAGGCAGGAAGATAGGTAGGAACCCCCTTGCTAGGACAGATGGCCTGGGGCAGCTCCCCAAACCAGTGCATGGAGACTGCAGAAAGAAAGATCTTTGAAAGGACAAGGTGGGAACAAGGATCAGAAGAGGCAGGTGAAGCAGAGGTGGGCTGGGGCATGGAACAATGCTGGGGATGGTTCCTGGAAGGGCACGTTGTGGGCTTCACTGGCACCCTCAAGCTAAGACAAACCATCTGTGCCTCTCAGGTCCTCGGCTGTGTATCCAGAGTCACTGTGTCCCATCGTTCCCCCCACCCACCCCCACCCCCGCCAGCATCTGTGGCTGGAGCAACATGGAGCCATAAAGACAAAGCTCCTGATAGCATCAGGACGGTGCTCCAAGTTGTAAATTCCCAGCTCTTCTCTGATGGGCCTGGTGTCACTTCCTCTGGGGTATATTTGTCAGTCTCAGAGCCCAGAGTCACGGTGAGGAGAATCAAGGTGCCTCGTGATGAGCCAAGTGACAGAATTTTGGAGGCACTTTTTATACTACCACTGGGGGTTGGAAAGCCTGTCTCCCTTCTGAAAAATACAAACACTAATCGCAATCAGCTCATAAGGTCACTATGAGAACTGAATAAGGTCCTCTTGCAAATGTGCTTGGTGTCATACCCGGCACCATTGCAAGCATGGGATCAAACTTAGCTATTGCGATATTCAGTGAAGACTGGCCATTTGGTGGGCATTGACTAGGGATGATATACCACTGCAGTGGTTCCATGCTCTTCCCCACGGCTCCAGGACGAGGCTCCGTGAGCAGGACTGAGGTGAGACAAGCTGACACGTGCAATTTCTCTTTCCAAAGCTACATGTAAAACAACGGAAAGACACATAAGCTTCTTTGACAAATATGTATCCCACTGAAATGAATTACCTTGAGATTCCCGATCATCCAACTCAAACATTTTTAGCTGTGTCATAAAATTCTCAGAACGTTGGCTGGGGTAATTCTTCGGGCACAAAGCTGAAAAACTATAGATAATATTTCACTTCACACGACATAAAATTGCTGTATGTTTTACAGATTCTTTTATCTGAAACTTTTGGTAGCACAATCTAGGAAAAAAAAAACTATTTCTAGCTAAAATAGTCATTGTAAAGAAAAATCCCAAGCCTGTCATAATTTTTTTTTTAAGATTTTATGTATGTATGTGTGTATGTATTTATTTATTTAGAGAGAGCATAGGTGAGGAGAGGGGGAGAGGGAGAATCTCAAGAAGACTCACTGATATGTGGAAATTGAGAAACAAGACAGAGGATCATAGGGGAAGGGAGGGAAAAATGAAACAAGACAAAACCAGAGAGGGAGACAAACCATGAGAGACTCTTAATCTCAGGAAACAAACTGAGGGTTGCTGGAGTGGAGCGGGGTGGAAGGGATGGGGTGGCTGGGTGATGGACATTGGGGAGGGTATGTGCTATGATGGGTAAGAATTGTGTAAGACTGATGAATCACAGACCTGTACCCCTGAAACAAATAATACATTATATGTTAATTAAAAAAATGCGATACATTAAAAAAAAAAAAAAAAGAACACTCCCCGCTGAGCATGGAACCCAATGCAGGGCTCGATCTCACAACCCTGAGATCATGACCTGAGTCTAAACCAAGAGTTGGATGCTCAACTGACTGAGCCATCCAGGTGCCCCCAAGCATGTCAGGATTCTAAGTGTACATTTCTCTGGAAGGTTAACTCAAGGTTAGATCTAGTGGATAGCAGGGTGGTGCGTCATGGCCTGGTCCTAGTACAGCTAATGAAGACTGCGATGCTAGAAATTTCAACACATTGACAAAATTCCCTGTAACTTAGAAGATTAATTCAATAAAGCTCCATATTTTCACTGGAAACATCAAGTTAATTTCCAAATGGCCATTTTTCCAAGAGTTTAATCTCTACATGTAACCTGGACGTATGGTGAGAGAAGGATGGCCATGATTGTTTAATTTGTGAAAAGTTAAACAATGGCATGTTGTGCTAGGGCGTAGTTCCTTATTGTGTTTTCTTTTCTAAAAAGTGTAAGGTCAGGGGCGCCTGGGTGTCTCAGTAAGTTGAGCGCCTGACTCTTGATTTCAGCTCAGGTCATGATCTCCGGGTCCTGAGATCAAGTGCCTTGTTGGGCTCCACAACGAGTGTGAAGTCTGCTTGAGATTCTCTCGTTCTCTCTCCCTCTGCTCCTTCCCCTCCCTCCTTTATATAAATGAATAAATAAGTAAAATCTTTAAAAAAAAAAGGTGCAATGCTGTTTACTCACTCATAAGAAATACAAGATATAAAGTGTCCATAGAAAATCCTTGTTGATTTTATTATTGAATTTTTGCCTCAAATAAAATTTTTACTGTGCAGTTATATAGTAATGATCATGCTGTTTTTATTGTTCATTTTGTGACCATATCTAGTCTGTGAAATTTATGAGAACGTCTGCTATACCATCTGCTGGATAATGAGGTGGTTCTAAATACATAGATGGCTTCTTTATAAATGACCATTCCAACATTTGGAAAAATTATATTGACCAATATCCCATTCCCCTTACCTAGTAACGTAGAAGTGATACAGAAGACAGATTCTTGTTCTGTCTTTCTTAGACTTTGTAGCTTTCTTAATGTTATGCATAATTCAACATAAAGTGTAAGTAAACTAGATGACGAAAATTCAAATTTTACAGAGGAGTTGTTTTTTTTTTTAAGTAAATGACAACTAAAACAAATTCCAGGATGGAGACCGGAAATTATAAAAATATTATTTCCTTCCATATTAATTTATAATTCTGATGTAACTCCAAACAAAATCTAAATGAATTGTTTTCCAGACTTCATGAATTTATTTTAAAATATTTTAAAAATATTTTCTAAGCTATATCTTAAAATATAGCTTAGAAATAACTAGGCAAGAAGAGCTAAGTGAATCTGTGAATTTTGAAAAAGAAGAGTAATAAAGTGAATTTAATCTCCCAGAACACACACACAAGCATGTGTGCATACATACACACACATACATGCCCCCACCCAACAAAATGTTATTTTGTAAGACTATTTAGACAAAAATGTAATGTAATGCATATAATTACCATAATATGTTTTAATGTAATGCATAGCCCCCGAATCAGCCCTCGTACATGTAAAAAAAAAAAAAAAATCTCCTTCCTTTTAAAATTTTTCTAGTAACAAGTCCAAATGTACATTTTCCATGAATAGGCCTAATCTTTGCTTAAATCTACCCTAATGCTGACACATTCATCGTGGGGGTATTTGGTATAAAAGAAAGTACAGTTTTCAGCTGTGTGAGTAATTAGTATTGTATAAACACATTCTTGAGGACGGGAGCAATACAATAAAGTATTTAAAATTACCACTAAGTCTTTCCCAAATAAAATGAGTCAGTGAATAAACTGTTCAGTCCTACCAAGTTTGGTAAACTGGGTTACTAACTTTGTGATGGACAGCAGATTCTGGAGAATGTGTTGTAATCAAGAGGACCCTGTGTAATCAGTCCCGCCTTGAAGCTCTCCTGGTTTCCTCCAAATTACTTGCATGTACACATGCAATACAATAATAGTATGTAAGTGCTATAAATTATTCACCCACAGGTGTACATTTCCTTACGTTAATACGTAAAGGTGTTTGATACCGATTTCTCAACCACGATCTGTAAAGCGAAACCCAAGGAAAGTAGAGTGTGTATTCAATATACCAAACTGTATTTTCATACTACATAAGGCTCTTTTGAGCCCAAGCAGGCATTAAGAGGGCATAGGCATTGGGGCAGTGAGTCACTAATTGGCCACCCTGGCAGTCTGGAAACACACCAGAAGTGTTTAATGTACTCCCAGGCTGGGGTTGAGAGCAAGAAATACTGCCTTATTTTGGGGTGGTAACTCGCTGAGACCATTTACACGTACTTACCTTACTATGGTAGGGAACTCACACTTTAACAAGACTGCATAAAGAACATGGTCGGTGGGACAGTTTCACAGCAATATATTGGATAATGGGGACTGTAACTATTAATTGACCTAACGGTGGAAAATGGAGACTATAATTGTTTTTTCCACCCACTTACTCACCTATGCGCCACCCATTTCTACAGGTTGAATCTCTTCAGGCTAAGAACTGAAGATACAGAGGTCAGCAAGACCCACTCCCTTTCCCGGGAAACTGGCAGCAGGAAGTCAGGACTATTCCTAGGGCAGAGCAGGAAGCAGGGGAGCCTGGAGAGTTGCTGACAGTGTGGAGGGGGCTGGCTGGGGAAGCTTCCAAAGGAGCGAACACAGAGCTGCCGTGGACAAGTGTCAGGAAAATCAAGTAGTCCAGGGAAGAGGGCGGGGTACGGTGTCACGGTGAGGAACTCAGCCATTGCGTGTTGTTGGACCTCAGGTGCCTAGTCTGAGAACCTTTGCCATAACTAGCTCCTGTCTCCTCTACCCCAGGCTCATCCTGCCTTCCAGCCTGGCAGGGTCTCCTTCCTCTTGTAGTGAGCCTCCCCAAGACATCCACAGGGGAACTCTTTCCCTCCTAAAAGCATCCTTTCAGATCCCACCTACATCATGAGTACAAGCCAACCCCTTGCTTACAACTGCAGCTCCTCCCTCCACTCACCACACTTGATCCCTCTTTCTGACTCTACCTTTTATTTTTCTGGAGCACGTTCCACCTTCTCCTCTGCTGTTAGGATTTTTGATTCATTCTGTTGCACATTTGTCTTCATGTGCTAAAATGGAAGAATGTGGGAGCAGGATCTCTGTTGGGTTTTATCTACTGATGTATTCCAAACACATAAGTGGGACTGAGCACAGAGTAGGTGCATTGCAAACATTAGTTGAATAAATGAAAAAGTTATGTAGGTCAGGCTATCTTCTGAAGATGTAGAAAATATGGTTTGAAAGCTACTCAGCTTGGACTCAGAGGGGAAGTCCCCATACCACCTGTTGTCACAGCAACCCTGCCATAGTTACTCTGATTTGGACTAGGAACTGCATTCTCACTGTCCCCGCCAAGAAGACATCTTCACCATCATCCATGCAAGGGCGCTCTTGGCTCTTAGCTCCTATTAGTCACATACTTCGTGGTGGATTTTTGCACAGTTGGCAGAAGCCAGGTGGCCTGAGTAGTCTGAGTGGCAGGGAAACCTACAAATGTGGTTTTGGAATCATGAAAGTCAAGACAGAAGGAGATCGGAATGGGAATGAGTGGGTCCCATCTGCCCTATAGAACTTTATTTTATTTAGTGAGTTGAGTCCTTGCTCTGTAGGGTGGGTGCTGTGCTGGTTATCCTGACAGGTGTGTTTCATGTCTATTTTCTGTTAAATTTTATACCAACTCTTGAAGTTTGAATGCATTATTGTTAGTATTTTAAAAATAAGAAATCAAAGCTGAAAGAGGTCCAGTCATTTCCTAAGGGAAAATCATCTCTGCTTCTGTTTATTTTTATTTTTATTTTTTAGATTTTATTTATTTATTTGTCAGAGAGAGAGTGAGCGAGAGAGAGCACAAACAGGCAGAGAGAGAAGCAGGTTCCCAGGACCCTGGGATCATGACCTGAGCTGAAGGCAGACACTTAACCGACTGAGCCACCCAGGCGCCCCCCTGCTTCTGTTTATTTGTTAACAGAAGAAAGTTTTTACCTCATGTCTCCTAATCAGGAGGTATATGAGGTACTTTGAGGTTCTTGACCCAACAATGCCATGCAGAGCCAGCCAACTCTAGACAAAGTCCTAAATGTAGCAGTTTATTTTGCAAGCATTTGAGCGTCCATGGACTTCTGTATCTGTTAGGATTGGGCTCATCCGTAAGCTGTAGTATTGACAGAGGATAGACAAATAGACCATAAGAAATTGACTTGTTCATTTATAGACCACTCGATAGAGAGTTGACACAGCAGACCAGTGCGGGTAAGACTGACTTCTTAGTAAATGATAACATTTGACTTTTCGTATCCATCTAGAAAACCAAAACCAAAATCCAGCCTAATTTGATCCCACCTCACATCACATATAAAAATCAATTCTGGATTGATTAAAGTCTTAGATGTAAAAAACAAAACTTGAAATTTTAGAATAATGCAGAGGAAATTATGGACATAATGATAAGATTTGGGAAGTATTTTTTAAAAAGACCAAAAAAATGCACACCATTAGGCAAAATACTGAGACATTTGACTACATTCAATTTAAAAAATGCTGCTTATTATAAAAAAAAATTAAAAGGCAAGTCATAAATTAGAAGAAGATATTTGAAACACAAGAAATCAACAGTGTTTATAGATACATATAGTGGATAGACATGTGTATTTGTGTGTGTGTGTGTGTGTGTGTGTGTAGGAAAATGACGAAGGAGTAAGGGCATAAAAGACACAAAGAGGCATTGCATAGGGGATTTCATTAGGGTCTTCTGTGGACCTTAAATTCACTAAAAATACCTAATATCTGACAAGATTTAAAAACCTATTATCTGAAGGCTCTGGGGACTGGACAAGAATAAGCAAGTTTTGGAGGGGAGTTGAATGTGAGGCAAGTGATGGGTATAGAACTCAGTTCCTGGGTGAGTAAGACTCTGGCTGGAGGAACCAGGGAGAGAAGGCTAGAGCAGCCAGAGCAAATGGAGAAGGACAGAACCCCAGGAAGGAGGAGGACAAAGAAGAGACATCTGATTGTGAGTATAAGTGCAGGCCAAGGCTCCAGCTCACCTTTGAACCCCATGTGCATGGGGCAGACTGATAGCAGCTACAACAGAGGCTGAAGTAAAATCTGTGTGTCTTGGGTGACCCTTGTGTGATGCCCTACACCCAAGAGTCTGGTGAGGTTATTGGCCTGCTAAGACAAGAACGTCCACACTCTTCTGAGCAATGACAAAGTGTTCAGAATATATGCAACCTGGTGGATACAATTCCAAATTACCTGACCTACAGTGATCCAGGAAAATGTGACCTCATCTCAAAGGAAAAGATAATTGATGCCAGCCCTGAGATGACCCTAAGTTAGAATTATCAGATAAGAACTTTATTTATTCTTTCAAGTTTTTTAAAAATTCCAGTTAGTTAACATACAGTGTAATACTAGTTACAGGTATAGAATTTAGTGATTCATCACTTACATATAACAAGTGCTCATCATAACAAGTGCCCTCCTTAATCCTCATCACCTATTTCGTCCATCCTCCACCAACCTCCCCTCCAGCAATCCTTCTCTATAGTTAAGAGTCTATCGGATAAGAACTTTAAAGCAGTATTAAAACTAATTAAAACTATGCTTGGTGTGCTAAGGAAAATACACTCACAGCAAATAAAAATACAGAAAATGACAATAAGGAAATAGAGAATATGAGAATGACCAAATGGAAAATGTAGAACTAATAAATAAAATACCTGCAATAATAAATGCACCAGAAGAACATAATTGCAAATTAAAGATGACTGAAAAAAGATCTGTGAACTTGAAGATAGATCAATAGAAAATATCAAATTTGAAGATGAGAGGGAAAAAAATTGATGGGATCTTAGGGTACTGTGTAATAGGAGTCTTAGAAGGAAAGGTGACAGAGAGCAAGAGGGATCTTAGAGCAAAAGGAGAGTGAGAACGAGACAAAAAATATTTGAGGAGATGAAGGTCAAAGCCTTCCCAAATTTGGTGAAAGATGGAATTGAGATTCAGGAATCTCAGTGAACCCTAAATAGGATAAAGCCAAAGAGAATCGTGATGAGGCACATCATGGACGAACTGCTGCAATTCAGACATAAGGAGAAAACCCTGATATCACAAGAGAAAAATGACAACTCCTGCACAAGGGGAGTGATCTCCATCAGCACAGATTTCTCATCAGAAGACATGGAGGCCATGAAAAGATGGAAAACATTTTAATTTGGTAAGTGAAGAAACAACACACAAGTTAATTCAGAGTTCGATGTCCAGTAAAGATACCCTTTTACAACGAAGAACAAAGACAATTTTCAGAAAAAGATAAACTCAAGGGATTCATTACCATGAGACCTGCAGCACAGAAATGCTAAACAGAATAGCTCAAACTGAAGGAGTGTCATGCCAGAGGAAAGCTGGGTCTTCGGAAATAAATGAAAACCATTGGAAATGGGGAATTTGGGGGCAACCATGAAAGGCATTATTTCTCAGTTTCTTTAAAAACATCTGATTTTTTATTTTTATTTTTTACTTTTTTATACAATTGTTTAAGGTAAATAACACTGCCTTGTGGAATTTACAAGTATGTATGTAATATATATGATAAGTAGAGTATAAAAAGTAGCTGGAGAGGGTAAATGGGTTAATACAGTTGCATATTTCTATATTTTATATTAAGGGTGCAAATCCACTCTTAAGGAGTCTGAAAAGCTAAGGATGTATACTGTAATTCCTAGAGAAACCATTTAAAAAATGCAAATCTGTACAGCTAAAAAGCCAATATTCTTTTCAAAATAGGATTTCAAAACATAGGATCTAAAAGAGGTGAGGAAAGAGGGAAGAGAGAAACAAAAAACAGGGAATGACGAATAAACAACGTAATAAAATGGTAGACTTAGATCATATCAATAATTACATTAAATGGAGTGGATTAAAACACTCCACTTAAAAGCCAGAGATATCAAGATGGATAATGAAGCAAGAACCAACTGTTTGCTATCTATAGAAGATGATTTGCTTTAAATATACATAATAGTTGAAAGGAAATGGATGGAAAAAAATATGCTATCTAAATAATAAGCATAAGAGGGCTGGAATCGCTATATTAATAGCAAATATAGGCATTTTCAAGACCAAAATTTTTATCAGACAGAAAAAATTCCAAATTGATCAAAGGATCAATTAATCAGGAAGTCATAGCAAACATATATTTTTCTGTATGTATGTTTTCAGAGAACCTCAAAATACAAGAAGGTAAAATACAAACAGTTAATAGGGAGAAATAGGGAATTCCACAAACATAGTAGGAGATTAAAAAAAAATTTTTTAGCAACTGCTAGAACAACTAGACAAAAATTGATAAAGACATAGACACTCTGAATAAATCTATTATTCACCATGATCTAATTGATATGGAAAACTATGTCCCAAAACTACAGAATATACTTCAAGTGCATATGGTATGTTTATCAAGGTAAACTGTATATATTGGGCCATCAAACAAGTCTCGATGAATTTGAAAGCTTTGAAACTAGACACAGTTTGGTCTCTGACCACAACAGAATTAAAGTAGAAGTCAATAACAATAAGTTACCTTGAAAATCCCCAAATAATTGGAAAATGTAAGTACCACACTCCTTTAAAAAAAATTTTTTTTGAAGATTTTTATTTTTAAGTAATCTCCACCCAACGTGAGGCCCTAACTTACAACCCCGAGATCAAGAGTCCCATGGTCTACTGACTGAGTGAGCCTGGTGCCCCCAGAAACAGTACACTTTTAAATAATCCGTAAGTCAAAGGAAAAATCGGAAAGGAAATTAGACGATAATGAACTGAATGATAAGTAAAAGACATTAATATTTGTGGGATGCATGCAGTGTTTATAGGGAAGTTTATACCTTAGTATTTATGGGATGTGTGCAGTTTTATAGGGAAGTTTATAACACTAAATATTTATTTAAGAAAAGAAGAAAGTTCTAGAATTAGTGGCCCATGGTTCCACACTAAGAAGATAGGAAAACAAACAAACATGTGAGAACATCATTCTTGCTAGACAAATACTGGATTTAAAGTACAGTGGGCCACCACCATACACCCATTAGAATGGGTAAAATTGGGGGCGCCTGGGTGGCTCAGTTGGTTAAGCGACTGCCTTCTGCTCGGGTTATGATCCTGGAGTCCCGGGATCGAGTCCCGCATCGGGCTCCCTGCTCGGCAGGGAGTCTGCTCCTCCCTCTGACCCTCCCCCTTCTCATGTGCTTGCTCTCTCTCATTCTCTCTCTCTCAAATAAATAAAATCTTAAAAAAAAAAAAGAATGGGTAAAATTTAGAACACTGACTAAGCCAAATGTTGGCCAGGTAGAAGAGGAAGTGAAACTCATTCTGTCTTGGTGCAATTGCAAAATGGGGCAATCACTTTGGAAATTATTTGGCAGTTTCTTAAAAGTCAAATGCTCATCTGTCTGTGGAGAGATTGGAACTGTCATGCACGGCCAGGGGAAATGTAAAGTGATACAGCTGCTTCTGAAAACCATCTTGTCACTTCCTCAAAATGGTAAACACAAAGCTGCAATACAAGCCATCAGCTCCACTCCCACGTAAATACTCATAAAAAATGAAGACAGTTCCACACAAGAATATTGATATAACATTATATATACAAAGTAGCCCAGAGTGGAAGCAACCGAAATGTCTATCAACTGAAGAATGGATAGATGAAATATGGTACAACCATTACAGTGGAACATTATTAGGCCATAAAACGGAATGAGGAATGATACATCCTACAAGACAGATGAACCTTGCAAATATTATCCTAAATGAAGGAAGCCAGTCACACAATATCACAGATTGGTCACATATAATTCCATTTATATGAGATACCCTGAATAGGCAAATTACCTCTAGAGACATGAATGGATTGGCAATTGCCTAGAGCTGGGGGAAGCTGGGGAAAGGGCATAGTACCTTCTAATAGATACAGCAATTTTTTTGGAGTGATGAGAATATAAAATTGATTGTGGTGATATTTGCCCATTTTTGTGAATATAAGAAAAATAATTGAATTGTATACTTTATATGGGTGAATTATATGTTGTATGAATTATATCTCCATAAAGCTGTTGTGTGATATTGTGATTTGTAATGAAAAAATATCTGTTTGCTCTCGGTCCCCTGTTGCATTCCTTGAATCCCAGGGGAACCAGCTATGTGATTAGAAGGTTGGAGCTTCCAGCCCCATTCTCCAAACTGCAGGGAAGGAGAGTGGCTGGAAGTTGAGTTAACCCTCAGTGGCCAATAATTTAATCAGTCATGCTCTTGTAATGAGGCCTCCGTAACGTACCAAAAGGATGTGGTTTGCAGAGCTTCCAGGTTGGTGAACGTGGAGGTGTTGGGGTGGGAGGGTGTGCCCTGAAGGGACATGGCAACTGCGCCCTGTCCCCATACCTTGCTCTGTGCATCTTTTCCACCAGCTGTTCCTGAGTTGTATCCTGCAAAATAAGCTGGTAATTTAGTAAGTAAACTTTTCCTGAGTTCTGTGAGCATTCCTAGCAAATCATCAAACCTGAGGGAGGGGGCTGTGGGAAACTCCACAATCTATAACAGGTCAGAAGCACAGGTAACAACCTAGGCTTGCATTGGTGTCTGGAGTGGGGCAGTCTTGTGGGACTGAGCCCTTAACCCATGGGATCTGATGCTATTTCTAGGTAGACTGTGTCAGGATTGAGTTAAAGTGTAGGACACCCAGTTAGCACTTGTGGAGAAATGTGGACTTGCGTGGGGTGTGAAAAATATCCACAGATGTGGGGTATAGAGGTATTCTGAGTATGGAGAAACAGATGTTCCTTTCAGCTGTATTAGAAAATGTGTCCATCTACCGCACAACCCAGCTCTTCCACGTTTGGGTATTTGCTGAAGAAAGGTAACATAAGGCCACACAAAAGCATATATATCAAAACTCATAATGTCTTTATTCACAATAGCCCCAAATTGGAAACAACCAATGTCCATCATTGGACATTGGATAAACACAATGTGGTGTATTCAGAAAAGGGAGTACTACTCAGCAGTAAAAAAGGATGATAACCCACAACAACTGAAATAAATCCCAGAATGATCCTTCTGACTGAAAGAAGCCAGACACCAAAAGGTGTGTACTGTTTGATTCCTACAAACCAGTCTGTGGTGATTGTTGAAGGAATAGTTGACCGATCCAGTGTGAGAAGTCTTTTGGGAGAGGTGAGATGTTCTGTATCTATCTTAACGTGGTAGCAGCTTCATGGCTATAAATAACTATCAGAAGTCATTGAAATGTTCTCTTTTAATGAATGCCACAAAATCGGGGCGCCTGGGTGGCTCAGTTGGTTGAGCAACTGCCTTAGGCTCAGGTCATGATCCCAGGGTCCTGGGACCAAGCCCTGCATCAGGCTCCTTGCCCAGTGGTGAATCTGCTTTTTCCTCTGCCTGCCACTCCCCCTGCTTGCGCTCTCTGTCTGTCAAATAAATAAATAAAATCTTAAAAAAAAAAAAAGAGTGCCATGAAATCGCATGTGGAAATAGGTTCGCTCTCGTTAGTAACTGGTGAGATACACATACAAATTAAAAGAGGATAGCTTTTTCTTCTGACCAGATTGGCAAGAATAACAAGTTTGACAATACGTGCCCTAGAAAAAAACAATGGGCCCTCAGAGGGGTGTAGACAAACGTTGGTAGCTGCATGGCTTGTGATAGCAAAAAGATTAAAACCAGTGTGTTCAAATGTCCACTTTTAGGCAAATGTAAAAGAAATCTGTGGCTTATTTTAAACTGTAAATACATACACGAATGAAAGTTAATGGAATACCCGTTTATGTATCCACACAGCTGTTCTCCAACACCTGATGTTAGGCAGAAAACCAAATTACGTAGAGTAGAATTCGATATATATAAATTTTGATAACATCCAAGTGAAGCAACGTACTGTTTAGGGTTATAGACCACATCTGGAAAAGCTTTAAGTATAAATACGACAATGATAAACACAAAATTTGAGGTGGTGGTGACCTGTGGGAATATGGAGAGTGTGTGATGGAGGGTGAGAAAAGTTTTTCAAAATTCTTTGGTAGTGTTTCCTTGGTGACTATGGATGGAGTATACTTGGGTATTCTTTTAGCATTATTCTTTAAATGATACATATACGAAGTATGTTAAATGAGACTTTTTTTTAATTTCAGTTAATGGAAAAACAGACATGAGAAATAAAATTCATCAATTTTATATCCTTTTTTTTGTCCAGTGCAAAAAGGTGTTTTTATTAAAGCACAGGGACAGGATCCGTGGGCAGGAAGAGCTGCACGGGGGTCATGAAGAGCATTTGATTATATACTTCTGTGTGTGTGTGTGTGTGTGTGAGCGCATATGGAAAAAGAAATGTATCTATTTTAAAGCGGCATAAGAAAATGTATTATGCTCAACAAAAAGAAATGAGAAAATATTTTAATACTGAATATAGGAACATGAGTAAAACGGTAAAGATAAATTTTAATATAATTTTGATTATAATACATGTATGTGTGTCAACTTCAATAAAATTATAGACTTACAGATTCGATGAGAGAAAAAGATCTAGCAACATACAACCTATAATCAACATATAAAAATATTCAGGTAGGTTGAAAATTACAGTATTGGAAACATGCAGGTACATTGGGCAAAAATAAAGCAAATGAATGAAAAAGCAATTTTAAAGAGAAATACAATTTAATTCAAGACAATCATAAGAGACAAAGAAAAATGTAATATACTGGAAAAATGAGTCAAAAGATACAATACTTACGGGCTCCTGGGTGGCTCAGTTGGTTAAGCGACTGCCTTCGGCTCAGGTCATGATCCTGGAATCTCTGGATCGAGTCCCGCATCGGGCTTCCTGCTAGGCAGGGAGTCTGCTTCTCCCTCTCCCACTCCCCCTGCTTGTGTTCCCTCTCTCGCTGTGTCTTTCTCTGTCAAATAAATAAATAAAATCTTTAAAAAAAAAAAAAAGATACAATACTTACGAATGATATTGCTTAAAAATTCAGAAAGCAACTATTGATAAAATTTTAGGGAAAATGGATTTTATTTAGAGATTTTAACACATTTGTTAGGAAATTTTCAACTCAAGTATACAAAAAAAGTACAAAACATACTAATAAAGCAATATACAGCAGTTTCATGTTTGCGGATGTGTGTATGTCTCTCTGCGCACAGACGCACATATATGTATGCACTGTATATAACTTTACAGATCAAAATAGAAATCCATACTCTTTAGCCATCTGGAACATTTACCCAAAAAAGATGATATAGTAGGCTACTCTGCATATCTTAATACATTTATAGGAGAAAAATAACAGTCTAAGCTTACTACAAATATAGTCAAATTAGACCTAAGTAATAAATGAAGCTAAAGAAAGCCCCTTGTTTCAAAAAGCTAAAATCATACTACCAAAACACTGCTAGGATTAAAGAGGAAATCATAAGACTAGTACAGAAAATTGAATGACCAAGAGAGCATTACATATCAAAATGTCAGGGGCAGTGTGAAGCATTGCTCAGATGGGAGGTTCTACATTTAACTGTGCACACAGAGAAGACTGAAAGCCAGCTGAATTTTCAGCCCAAAAAGCCAGAATAAAAAATGAGATTCAGTAAAATCAAACAAGAAAGAAAGCAATCGTGAGGACAGAAATCCATAAAACAGAACTACTACAAAAGCTGAGTCTCTGTAAAGATGAATAATTAAATCTCTGGTAGGGCTGATGAGAAGACAGAGAAAATGCAAACAAAAACCTGGGGTGAAAAACAGAGAATTACAGTCACCAAAGGGCAGTTAGTCAAGAATGCAAGGAAATTGTAAAATTTCAACCTCAGAAAGTCTATGAAATAATTTATCTCACGAACTACAGGACAAGAGCCCCAGTATAATTTCCACAGATGGAGAAAATATATTCAAATGTATTTATTGTATCTATTTAAAAATACTCCAAACACTAAGGAAAGTTCTTGTCATTCAGTTGGTATGTATTGAGGTGCCTACTAAGTTCTAGGCATTCTTTCTGCTGCACTGAGATAGAACTTGGATTATATGTAGAGAGACATATTCCTTCATGGGGAAGATAATGTACCCATTTATAACCATTATGTAAACATCTTATGAATTGGCAAGTTCTAGAACTGCCTCTCATTCCTTCACGTAATGATTTCATGTTTTTTTGTATATGCCTTTTTGGATATCAGCAATATTAGCACATGTATTGAATGTTGTTGTAGAATCCTAAATTGAAGATCCACAGTTACCAGGTGAACTGCAGAACTATAGACTTCAGATTTCAGAGGGTACACAGCTTGTGTATATGTGTGTCGTTTGTAACTGACCTTTCCTTTCCTTGAAGAAGACCCGGGAGGCATTCCTAGACAGGTTCTTCAGATTTCCTCAGATCAAAAGTGGCTCAAATCTAATTTTTTTGCAGGTGCTAAATAAAATCAAGATGAAGTTAAACAGATGGTCACACCTCCCTCTTCTCATCTCAGTTAGTCAGCCTGATTAAAATGGTCATTCTTCCAAAACTTGTGTATCTTATGCAAATGCATCAAATATTTCCACAAACCATATGGCCAATATCCTAACTTAAGCATGAGTAGATTTATGTGAAGAGTCGGTATTGGCACCCACTCTAAGAATGCACTCTTGGAGACTCTCAAAGGAATTCTGATGAGTTGTTTTTGTTTGGTATACACCTATAAAACATGGAAAATTTTATTCAAAGTATTAAAAATATTGTCATAATACTAGAAGTATTAATAGGAAGCGATCCATAATCTGTACCCCCCAGAGTGATTCACTGTGCACTGGACAAACGTGAAAGGCTTTTGCCATGCATAACAAATTTGCATGTTAGCCTTAACTAAATTTTTAAAAAGTCTTAATGACTTAAAAATAATTACAATTCTTTTCCTTCGCTTATTTAATCTGAATTTAACCAAACCCCATTCTTTGCAGGGATTTATGTTGAGCAAGCAGGTCTAGAGTTTTGAGTGAATGAAGTTTATAGTTTCTGCTTATGTAGCTGACATCTACTTGAAGGGAGTTGAGTGGACTAATCATCCTGGTCTAGTGTAGACAAAGCTGTGAAAGTTTAAGAATAAAACCACCTTGGGCGCCTGGGTGGCTCAGTTGGTTAAGCGACTGCCTTCGGCTCAGGTCATGATCCTGGAGTCCCGGGATCGAGTCCCGCATTGGGCTCCCTGCTCGGCGGGGAGTCTGCTTCTCCCTCTGACCCTCCTCCCTCTCATGCTGTCTCTCATTCTCTCTGTCTCAAAAAAATAAATAAAAACTTAAAAAAAAAAAAAAGAATAAAACCACCTCTACCCCCTTCCTTCTTCTCAAACTACAAATATATATAGCATATTTCACAGACACTTATCTGTGTGATTATTATGCACACCCAGGGAAGAGTATGTCACAACCTGACAACTGGTTTCATCCGATTAGCCTATTTTAATATTCTAGATCATGTTAAATCTAAAGAGCTTTGGGAGAACACCAAGAGCTCGTAATATGTTCCAATTTGGAACATAAATTTATTCAGCACCTGGTATTGTTTGAATTGGTATTGTTTAAAAAAAGTCCACTCTGTTAAATCGATTTGGAACGACTTTAAAATAATTTGGGGGTACAAAACAGGGATTCATTAAATAAGTAAATAAGTGGATTCTTGCTTAGGTCCTTCAAACAGGCTGGTGGGAGGAGACAGGCTGTGGGTT
Source organism: Mirounga angustirostris (assembly GCF_029215605.1). Classification (NCBI taxonomy): domain Eukaryota; kingdom Metazoa; phylum Chordata; class Mammalia; order Carnivora; family Phocidae; genus Mirounga; species Mirounga angustirostris. The sequence continues at coordinate 136,048,743 of NW_026991713.1, forward strand.
CAGGCTATGGGAGTCTTAGCCCCACTAGTCATTCTGGACAATTCCATGAGTGTTTGAAGTCTTGGGTTCCATGCAGTTAGGGGGATAATAAGATCTCCTTTTAGGGAGAGTTTGTGAGAATTACACTAGATAACTTACATATGTAAAAAACTTCTCCCAACAAATGCTTTAGGAGCTCAGTAAACTCCCCCTATCTGTAGAATTATTGATAAAATACTTTAATAATTGACCATTCATGGAACATTTACTCTGTACATGGAAGATATGAAAATAGCAGACATTTCTAGGGGGGGAAGTATTGTCACTGATTCCACTGCTTTAGATTTCTGAACATCTTTCCAAGATGTTGATTAAAGCGGCTGCCCACATTTAGAAAATTCTTAAGTGAGATCTCTGTTGTATGGGGATTCTTGATGATCAAGTTAATTGAGACTGTCAAATTCTCTCTTAATTGCTCTGAAATTAAATTACCAATGAATCCCCAGGCAGAGCAAACGTTTAGTTATTCACACAAACATAGGTCACGGGCTCAGTCTCCTCCTGGCACCCTGGCACATATCCCTTATTTGATGAAATTATAAATATGCTCCTACTTAAAGTATGGAAAAGCTAATTACCAGTCCTCTTGATTCAAAATGTGTGATTTTTAAACAAATCTACATTTAATTGAATATTTTATTGAAGTAATTTTAAAATGTTTTGGAAAATACGTCACTAACATACGAGAAATGTTCTATAATGTCCAGTCATATTAAATAATCAAGTAGTCGAATTTACTGCCACCATGGTTACTTTCCAAGTATTCCGAAATAGAAAATTTTGAGTCCTACAAGAGTCAGTGGTGCAGAAAAGAATGCAGAAAAGCTGCTTTTCAATTTACTCGTTTTCTTTTCTTTTTTAAGATTTTATTTATTTATTTGAGAGAGCGAGAGAGAGCGAGAGAGAGAGCAGGAGCAGGGGGGAGGGGCAGAAGGAGGCGGAGAAGCAGATTCCCTGCTGAGCAGGGAGCCCGATGTGGGACTCGATCCCAGGACCCTGGGATCATGACCTCAGCCGAAAGCAGACACTTAACTAACTGAGCCACCCAGGTGCTCCTATTTATTTTATTTTCTATCTTCCTTATATCTGAGTAAGGTTCTACAGGATCATAACTCCTCCTTCGATCACGTAAATTATTGACTGAATAAGAGAAGATTCTTCTGCTGGTCATATAGCGAGTCATTTATTCCTACCATCACATAGATCCTAGATCGGACAAAATCTCTGGAGTTACTTCTGATTTAAAGATTATACTCTGTTTTTCCTACTGGGGCTGAGCCTGATGCTCACTTTATATACATACATGTAACTGATGTTACCATGTAACTGATGCATTCAATGTAATTGGCCTGTTTTCTCCTAGGGTCTTACGTTCGGAGGTGGAACGCTTTTATCTTGGGCTGCTATAACAAAAATACCATGGGCTGGGCAGCTTATAATGGCAGAAATTTATTGCTCATGGTTCTAGAGGCTGGAAGCCCTAGATCAGGCTGCCAGCATGGCTGGATTCCAGCGGGAGCCCTCTTGTAGACTGCTGAGGACCATCTTCTTGTTTCACGGGGCTGAAAACAGCGAGAGGAAGCAAGGACTCTCCTGACTCTTAAAGGGGCAATCCCATTCATGAGGCTCCAACCTTATGACTGCATCTAATCCTAATTACTTCCCAAAGGCTCCACCTCCAAATACCATCACATTGGTGTTTTTGACATAGGACTTTTGGGGGGCCACAAACATCTAGTCGATAGCAAACACCTTTCAAACCACAGCTGTCATATGTTCTGTTAAACCATCAAGCCATTGTTCCTTTACATGATTCGTTCACAATCAGTGGAGATCAACAATTTTAGTCATTCAATTTGTACGGCTACACAGACATACCAAACCCACTATGAGCTAGAATAGGTGTGAATTCAAAATCTCCTTTGTCCTATGATGGTGGCATATTGAATACTGTGGGAATATTTCTGGGGTACCCAAGAATCCAAGTTGCAGATTTCGGGATCTGTGTTCTACATAATACAAAAGCATTGTGATGGAAGCAGAGGAAATGAAGGAAGTGTGCATTGATGACTTCATCCTCCAGAAAAAGTGGAGGCTTTCTTGGGGACCTCAAGGATGTGCTGTCATGAGTTAATCTCTTCTTCAGTTTAGCTGGTTACTTTTTGACTTAACCTGAGGCTCATAGACTGAGTATTCCTTCTGTATCAGGAGATCATAACTCCTCCTGAGCATATGAACCATCTCCATCAGCAATTTACTTAGATGAGTTTGGCTGTCCTAAGAATGCCAGACTGCATCAGGCTCCGATCTAACTGGAAGGCTGACTCACTCCACCGCCTCCTGTCAATTTTCCAAATGATTTCCACATTTCCATCAATATGTCCTGGTCTTCTCAGACTTTGGATGTTCCAAAATGCACTTTCCAGCTCAGTCCCAACCTGAAAGCCAACGTGCGCACTTGGCCACTCTCCCTCGTCAGAGACTCTAATCTTTACATTAAGTTTCATGGGATACATGGATGAGTGCTTGTGATGGGATTTGGGACCACTCATCATCATAAGGGCTGCTGACATTTGTATTATTTAGAAACCCCTGGGCACATGAAACAGGAGGACATCACTTGGGTCTTTCAAACTGGTGCATGTCTGTCATGGCACATTGTCTCTGCTTCCTGAGATAGAGCCCAACCCCTCTTCCAGAACTTAATGGCAAATATGTGACTTGCATTTGGAGAGTCAGACTGGAGTATTTCCTAACTCCATTTTGGTAACCATGTGGCAACATGATTCATAGATTTTGCAAGCTAGGAACTTGGGATGATAAGTGGTGTTAATAACTCCAATCAGCACTCCGAATCTCATGACTGAATCAAGTAAATGACTCCTCACGCCCTTAGAATGTTGAACACAATAACAGATTAATGCAAAACAAATACGGTTCAGAGTAGGCTTTTACTGAACTGGGATGAATATTTGGCATGTTTGTCTATAATTGGAAGTTAACCTTTACCCTATAGAACCCAGAGAGGGAATCCTCTTTCTAAGTGTGCTCGCTTTCCTGTGTTAATGATATCATGACAACTACTCTAGTCTTTTTTTTTTTTTTTTTAATGACAAGAATAATAAGTTGGTTTTGGGGATGAGTAGTAATTTTAATCATTACTGAACTTTCTTCTTTTCTTTTTCTTCTCTTTTTTTTTTTGCCTAAAACTACTACATAAACGCTTGGAAACCTGAATTCCAGACAACGTACTTCACTTTCTTCTGTTCCTGATTATAAATACTGATGTACATAACAAATCCCGACTTGCGAGACACCCATAGAAGCCATCTCTTTCTTTATGGTTTTGGATTTGCCCAGTCTCTTATGGGATTTATTACCCTGTCCTTTTTATCATTCGTCTTTATCTTATTCCTTTCCCTGCCACCCATGTGATTCTTTGATATTTTCACTAAGATGGCTTCTTAGGGAGTCCCCAGTAGCTCTCATTTCCCATAAAGGGCTTTCCCTGGTTGTAGGTCTCCCTCCCCTTATCCCTTTACTGATCCCTGGGCATGGTCACATCCCAGCAGGATAATCGACATATCCATTTCCAGGAGCACCTGCATAACATCTGCAAGGATGGAGCTCATATGTGGGCAAATCTGGAAGCCTCATCTAGCTGTTTCCTCCTCTGGCTGAGGTCACTGCCCAGAAGGAAGGGGATATTCAAGATGCTCGTGGCCTTTTGGGGCCAGCAACCTGATGTCTGGCCTGGACCCCTTCCCTGCAGCCCCTTGAGCCCTGTTGTCAGTGGTGCTTTCGCATCCAGACTCTGGATGGAGGCTTCTGAGTAGAGCAGCCCAGTGGCTCAGTGTCTGGCTACCTCTGCGCCCCATGCCTGCTAGATGGTCCCTGTCCTTCCATGGAGCCCCCTCTCCTTTCCCTGCTGGGTCCTGCCTTGTGGTCAGTCTGGTCTCCAAAGCTGGGGCTTGGCTCCATTTTCCTGCTCTCATCACTCTAAGGACCAGAGTCCTGACCCCAAGCCCACTTCCCAGGACTGGACTCCAATTTCCCTGAGCACCTAGCCCTCACCTGCAGACTGGACCCAATCATATCCATTAATTTGGTTGTTGCAAGGGAAGGTTGAGGAAGACCCTGAGAGCAGGTGTTGCACAATGGAACGTAGGTCAGGGGTCAGTAAACATCAGTTGACTTTCCTTCGTTCTGCCTCCTGCTGGTACCTCCTCTCACTTATATGTCTGCAGAGCTTCAGGCTTCTCATGATTTCACTGAATAATGTTCCATTGTCTGGATTTACCCATTCATTCACTTACTGAAGAATATTTTGGTTGCTTCCAAGTTTTGGCAATTATGAATAAAGCTGCTGTAAACATCTTTTTCATTTTACAGAATCTTTGCAGCCAAATGCAGGTGGCATTTAATTTTTTACATTCCTCCCCACCCCCAATCCCCAGGTATGTTCTATTCCGCCTGGGAATGCTGCTACTTGGGTTTTGAGCATCATAAAAGGAAATCTAATAAGGAAAGTGATTGTGCAGGGCTCCTGGTGAATGGGAGTGGTGATCTTATATCATTTGTCTTGGAGGATGGGGTTCTCCTCCGAGGCCCCGGGGACATCGCCCCTGCCCCCACCCTTAGCTGGGTGCTGGGCCCCTCTCTCTCCACCCTGGTCTCAGCCTGCATGTGACACAGACATGAGTGTTCAAATCTTGGGGTGTCCCCCAGGAATATTTGACAGCCAACACCGCAGAAGTTAGAAGTGTGCATATCTCTATTTGTGTAAATGCGTAAGATATCTTGCTTTGTTTTTACCTGTTTTCAGATTTTAAGAGGAGCATTTACCAGGTACCCTCGTAGGACACAGCTTTGCAGGCCAGCCTGGCTTGTGTCTCCTGATTGGGTTGCTGATGCTCACTCACCAGGGTCAATGCTATTCTTAGATTATAGCTGTCCGTTGTACACTGTGAATCTGTGAAATGTGTTGTTTTACATTTCCCCATACTAAGCATGATTCCTTTCTTTTAAAAATATGAAACCATGCAGAGAGGATCATTGTAGAAAATTTAGAAAAAATAATAGAGGTTTAAAAAAATCAAAAACCTACAATCATGCTCTGATCTAGTGAGTATTCTGCACCTCTATATATCTGCAAAACGAGGGTCCCATCTGTCTTTTGTATTATTGGCACTTTATTCAGGGTAGTCATGCTTCTAACATTAATTATTTTCATTATCTGCAGGAAAACAATTGCTTGCTTTCCCTAAAAGACTTGTAGCTTCCCTCCTGAAGCTACAAAGAAAAGCTATAAATAAATTAATCTCAAAAAGTTTGGTATAAAGTGCCAGCATTGTCTGAACACGTTCAGATAATTGGTTGGTTAATTGGCAGGCTGTTTTAATGTTCTCTCATTTGCCTCTCTCCCTCAGAGGGAGTACGGTGGGGGTGGGGGGGGAGTGATACCGCCATCACAGTGGATATCATTAATTGTCTATCAAAGGTGAAAGAAAGGTATACATTCTGAAACCACTAGTGTTTTAATTGAAGAACAAACATTTGAGCAACTCTTAGCCACAGAAGGCGTTCCCTTTAAATAAAACAAAGTAAATCTTGATCTAAACTTCTTTTCTTCTCTTCTGGAAACCTTTTATATTTATATTTGACTCTCCTTTTACCTGTCAGTAGGCATGAATGTATATTTCAAGTGTGTGTGTGTGTGTGTATTACACATTTAGGAAAAGAATAATACTCTTAGGAAATTCTTTTCCTTAAAAGGGAAGTCGTATATATGCACTTTCTTGCCACACACCTCTACTAATTGGCATTTCCAGGCTCTGCTTCAGAAACTTCAAGTCTCCTGGTGAGATTCTTCTATATATGGTTTGACTAAAAGTCAGTTGCAGAGTTTCTCTTTTTCTTGAAGAAAGTTGCTGCAGGGAGAAGCCCAGAAGTACAAACCGGCGTTGACATCCAGACCGTCTGGGAGGACAGCTGTCTGTCTGTCTGTCCTTAGCAAAGGTGACCTATTTCTTTTCTTCTCCTCCCTGTGATTCTTCCATTCAGCAGCAAATCTGACCATCACAAAGCTTTGTTTTCGGACATAGTTGTTTGGGGAGTTTTTATGGTTATTTTTTAGGTAATACCAATTGTCATTTTTGAAAACAACTTTTATCAGAGCAGCTAAACCATTCCTTAGGTTAATCGTGTTTTCTGAGAAGGAGTTCAGGATTCACCTGGGACCTGGTGTGCTATGCAGAATTCTCTAACCAGCTTCACAGAAAACCCAGCTGCTTTCCTCATTCTTAAATGGTTCGCTGTTTTATTTATGTGGGGGGCAGAAAAGCCAAAGAGCCGTATACTCATCGTCTGCATGTAAATTCTCATGTGCTTTAGAATTTACCATGGTTGAATTTACCTTGGTGAACCTGTAAGGGAAGTTTACCTTGGTGAACCTGTAAGGGAAGGAGATGCTGACTTTTTTATCCAGTTCTGAAGACGTGTGCATCCTGGGATAAGCAGCTGTGAAGACCAACAGCCCCTGGGCAACCTTTGTGTTTCTCTCTCCTCCCGGATGTAGGAATCCACCACATTTCTACTAAAATTAGTCACCCCTGGAAGGAGTCCCACAACTTCTGAATATCTGGTTTGCGATATCCATCCATCTTTCACTTTGGATAGTTTGAGGTCAAAATATCCATTTACCAGGTAACACTGATACAGCACTGTCTTGGAATCAGAAGAAAAATGGATAGTGCTAAGTGTTATTAGCGGAAAAGTAGCAAAGTGATTATTCTGTCCGTTCCACACACTTAGTTTCTTTGATCTTAAATAAAGAGATCTATACATTCTGTTTCATTCACTCCTGTTTCATTGTATTTCTCTCATATATTAAGTGTTCCTTACAAATACTGCGTTCATAAAAATGGTAGGGTTAACTAATCAGCATATAATATGAACACAATAATCCTAATCGATAATAACAATTTGGCATTGCTTTATTATCATATGAAATGACAGTAGTTTTTGATTATGAAAATGTGTGGCGTTTTTAGATATGCTATTGTTAAGAATGACCTATTGGGACACTGTCATAAATAAGGTATAAAACAGCCAGCCACTGTCCCTGACATTGATGTTGTACCTGAAGTCTGGAGACCTTTGGTCCTACCTCTGCATTTTTTTTTTTCCTTCTGCATTTCTTTCTTTTTTTTTTTTTTTTAAGATTTTATTTATTTATTTGACAGAGAGAGACACAGCGAGAGAGGAAATACAAGCAGGGAGAATGGGAGAGGGAGAAGCAGACTCCCTGCTGAGCGGAGAGCCTGACGCGGGGCTCGATCCCAGGGCCCTGGGATCATGACCTGAGCCGAAGGCAGACGCTTAACGACTGAGCCACCCAGGGGCCCCAGCCTTCTGCATTTCTTGGAAGAGAAAATCCTGTCTCCTATCAAGCTGGTTATAAGAACCCAAACTAACTGCTTCAGGAAAAGGCTTCTATACATGACACTGGAGGTGCATCTGGAGTCAGAGAGAGTGAACCCTTTAGAACTCTGGACATTTTGTATGACTGTATGTGTCTGCTTGCTAATATACCTCTGTGTGTATTTTTATCTATGTATCTCTATCTGTCTCTACCTCTGCCTATCTATCTATCTATCTATCTATCTATCTATCTATCTATCTATCTATGGCAGAGATTGATCTAAAATTTACATGCATTAAAATGATGAAGCATCTAGACCATAAGAATGTCCTCATTGTTAACATATGAAAAAATATATAAAACATTACTTTCTAGACACTGGACAACTGGCAGCCTGAGAAAAAGAAACAAACAAGGTGAGCCCTAAAATTGCCTCAGATCACAGCCTAGAGGCAGTGTCCAGACCCTACCACGAAGGGAGAGGAAATTGAAGCAAAGTCTGGAGGTCTGGCTGAATTGAGGAGACTTAAGAGTGGAATTTAGGAGGCCAAGGTGGCTGAAATATGTGGGACAGAGTTCTTGTAGATGAGCTGCCCAGAGCGAGTTGCTGAGATCGTCAGTGGGTCTTCTCTAACCTCTGGCTGAGAACTGATGTGCACAGTCCTGAGTTGGGGGGAACCACATCCAGGAAGCAGCAGACCCAACATCCCTGGACCTTGCTCTTGACTGTTAAGAGCATGTGCTCCACTAGTCACAGTGGAAAGCGTGCATAAGACACGGGGTCTTGATTAGAGTCCAAAGAAGGGCAACACCTTAATTGTGGGGCTAACAGTCCTAGCATAAAGGCTGTTCTTGACCTGGCTTATCAAGGCTCAAACGCGATTTCAAAAATATTAAAATGACTGCAGTAACTTAACTGCATGCCAAAACGAAGCCATGCTCTTTAAAGGAATACAACGGAATCCAGCATTCAACAATGTAAAGTTCTCAGTGTCCAGCAACCAATGAAAACTTACCAGGCATAGAAAGAAGAAGAAAAATATGAGTCATTATAGGAGAAAAATTAATCAGTAAAATAAACCTTGAAATGACAGAGATGATGGAAGTAGCAGAAAAACCTTAAAACAGTTATTATTAATCTTGAAAATACATCAGATAATGTACAGAAAAAAATGGATATGATGACGAGAGATGGAAGATTTAAAAAGATCTAACTGGAATGTCCAAGGATGAAAACCTGCAGCATTTAGAAGCCAATTTGCTGAGGTGGGAACATAATACCTCTACATCTTTCCAACTAGGGCTAAAAATCATAATATCAACAGAACAACTGAACTGGTTCAAGCTGGACTCTAAAAATCACTCTATTCTTCTTAGATTAACCTTTGACCTTTTACCAGACTCTTCTCAAAGAATCTGGCCCAGCAAATCCACAGATTGTCAGCTGCTCTGTTCTTGAGGATGAACAAGACCTGCCCGGCCCCACAGCACCAGTCTTTCAGGAGGGACATCCTAGAAACCACGGCAGGCCAAAGAAATCTTCTCATTGCTCCTGATCTTTGAAATCCAGTGTATTCAGGTTCTGTCCAGGCAATGTTTTCTCTCTACTTCTCCTCTCCTGGCATGCAGGTTTTCATGTCTGGAACATTAAAGTATGCCTCCTCTCTCACCTGTGTGTGTGTGTGTGTGTGTTGTGAGTGGTGTGTGTGTGCCATTCATGTGTGTTGTATGCTCTGTGTGCATACATGTGTGCTGTGTTGCATGTGTATGTTGTATATATGTCTGTGTGCATGTATGTGTCATGTGGTGTGGCTGGCACGGAGCATACATGTGGGTTGTATGCTGTGCACTGTGTAACATGTGTTGTGTGCTGGATATGTGTATACGTGCATGTCTTTTTCATGTGTGCACATGTGTTGTGTGTTGTGTCACACACATGCACATACATGTATGTGTCACATGCTCACGTATCATGCATCATCTGTGGGGCACACACATGTTGTGTGGTCCATGGGCATTTGCGCACACACGTGTGTTGTTTTGTGTGTTTTGTGTCTACGTGTGCATGTGTGTGTTGTGTGCATGTTCATGTGTTGTGTGCATGTATTGTGTGTGCATGGGTGTGGGGTGGTGTGTGTGTGTGTGTGTGTGTGTGAGATAGCCCCGACTAGCTCCTGTTGGTTCCTCAGGGCTCACCCTGGGCCTCACACTTTCTGCAACAATCTCAGTTTCTGTCTTAGCATTCTCCACTAAACCAGAACTCATCACACTTCATTTTAAATGCTATTTATGTGTGTGTATCATGTAAGACCACAAACCCTTTGACAGAAGGATCATGTTTATCACTGTTGCCCAGGGCTTGGTGTCTTAGGTGGAACAAGGCACCTTCATGCCATTATTAGTCACCATGAAGCTTCCGTTTGGAATCTAGAACCCACCAAACCTTGAACAAATCACAAATACTGAGCGATGTTAACATTCCATTGGGTGTTGATGTCAAAAAGAGAGTGAAAACAGGGAGGGGCAGTTTAATTTAACAAAACACTTTCCAGCGTGATAAGTGGCTGTAAAAATGTAAATAACAGTCGGTGCAAAATGACCCTTGTACTTTTTTCTTAATCACCTTTTCTCACTAAATATGCTTCTTTTTAATACTAGAAATGATTAAATCTAGGAGATTTTCTTAGGATTATTTGGTCTATTGTCTCATGACCCAGATGGGAGTTTTATTTTGCCATAATATTTCCAGTTTCCTTTGAAAAATGCTTTATTCAGTCAATGAATGATTTGACAATGTATTTGACAATCCACCTTGGGTTAAGATCGTTTATTTCTGGGCTTTGCTAGTTTTCTCCATCAGGTCATTTATTAGGGGTCTCTAATTTGGGCAGTGACTTTTTTTTTTTCTTAAACCACATTGTCAAATTCACATTATCATTATCATCACAAACTCTTTTTGTCCACACTCTTTGAGAAACACTATCGCCTGAGGCTAAGAGCAAGTTGACTGTCTTTCCCAAAGGAAAACACCAGAAAAATCATTTATCACTTCATCCTCTTCCTTATCAAGGATTTCTTCTCACAGACTGAGGCTTGTCCCTGAGGCTCTTTGGAAATTGACAGTTCAGGAAGAATCAATGCGGAGCTGCATTTTTGATGGATGAACCATTCGAAAATTCTATGGCATTCTTCCCATGACCTTTTCTGAAGACAGATAAATAGCCTTCCAAAGGTTGCATTTTATTTTATGTTCAAAAAACCCTAGCCAGTCAAGGTTTATTAGAAACAACCGAGTTACATTCAGTTCTTTCCCAATATGAAAAAAATAAATAAAGGGGAGGAAAATATAGTGCAACTTAGAGACGTCTTCTGGAAGAGGAAGAGAGACTTACAAAGAGAGAAACTTAGTACCACAGGAGTCTGAACCACAGGATACAAGACTGCACAGAAGCTCTCCATTTCCTTAAAGATGATTTATTTTATATATTTTATTTTTTTACTTAAAGATGATTTCTAACCTGGCACCCCACCCTGCTAGCTATTTTGTACTTGATACATCTAATTTATGCATCGCCCCACTTGTGCAAACCTAACACTGTGCAGTTATCCATAGGGACGTCTCTAATTTCATGGCCCATGCTATGTTATGGAGGAAAAAAAATAAATACATCGAAACAACAACACACCGACAAGATGAAACATGGCCTTAGAAAAGTCTCAGTATTTAAATTCAGTGAAGCCTGAGCAAATGTGAGGAATGGTGATAGCATAGGAGTCAGAAAGTACTTCATGTAGTTTCTTATAGGATTTGAGTATGGGAACGGAAAGGAGCATCTTGAAGAATTTAAATAATGATACAGAAAACAGGTAAAAACGATAGAGTGAATGAAGCCACAGCCTGTGGCCAGTGATAGAAAAAATGCTTTTGAAGAGTCAGGAAAAAGGAGATGTGCTACAATGAGGAAAACGCTGGACTGTAGGCGAATTACATTCCCAACTCCCGCCCATAGTCTGTCAAAATTAATATATCTTGAAATGTTTAAACTGTAATTTTATTTAGCTGAATTTCTGTTGTGTTGTGTTGGGCTGTGTTTTCTAGGGTTTAGGTAAGCTGAAAAAAGAGATCCCCAGTGACGTGCACCGCAGTGAAATTTCACATACGGATTTGTCACATATATTAATGCCGTTAACCAAAGTCGTGATAGATCCCGTGTGTTGAGTGTTTACTGTGACATCCACATCACAGGCCATACCTTCTTAATTCCCTTAACAATTGTCGGGTGACTGAATTGTTATTTTGTCCATTTGATAATGTCAGACAGTGATTACAGCGATGACTGCAAGAGGTTTTAGGAACTCTTCAGGAGACAATTTGATAATACAGCATCTCAGGCTCCTATGTTGAGAGATTTGTTATCAGTGTCTTTCATGTCACCCATTGTTGTCTTCCTAGATTGGCCAGCAAAGCACCAGCCAATTTCAAGATGAGGAAATAGAGAATTAGACTCTTCTGTTAAAAACAGTCTCCATGAAAAAATTTCATGCAAATTATTTACAAGAAGTAATAAAAGCTGTGACAAAAACCAGCCACTTTGACATAACAGACACTGGCTATGTGTACAAAATTCTGTAACTCAACAACAACAAAAAAAGCAGCAAGCTTTCCAAGAATGAGCTAAAACCCTTAACGTAAAATATCTTCAGTAAAAATCCAAAGAAGGAGAAGAAATACTTTTTCAATTGTGACACAGGCAAATAAAAATCTCTAGAACACTCAGAGGGGCTTCACTGTATTTGTGATGAGTTAGTCAAATAGTATAAATGGGGGGAAAATTCTCTGAATATAGCTGTTCATTTTTTTTTTTTTTTATGTTTTCTCTGAGTCACTAAAGTGAAAACCATTTTGGAAAATGAAAATAGTTCTTAGAATTTCAGGTAGATTTTGCAAATTTTAAATCATCACTTTCTATCTTCCTTATCATGAAGTCCTCATTGAATGCAGATTATGGGCTTGGCAGTGAGTAAAGGAAGGAAAAATAAGACAAAAGGAACCATGCTCAAAGGACTCCAACCTAATAAAAAGGCAAGTTTGCAGTGGACGAGGGATAGACAACATGACAATATGAGAAGTTATTCGTCATGGGAGAAGATTAACACGTGCCTTATAGACTGTCAGCCCGTTCCCATTTTCCTATGTTTAAGTTTGGAGACATATTATTTGATTCTTTTTCTATAAATGTGATTACAAATAAGACATTTAACAATACTTAAATTTTACAAGATTGTAAAGGTAAGAATACTTGGAAAGAATAGTATTTCTTCCATAGAGGTACAATAGGAGAAGAAGAGATCAAGGTCCTAGTAGGAGACTTTAATGTATGATACCAGCCATGGGTTAGAATGTTGTCCAAGGATCTTTAGGAAAAGTGTGAACTCTTAGTTATTATTTAGAGAGATTCATAATTCCATCACATTGTTCACATAAAATATATCTGTCAAGAGACTGGTAGAAGTAGGAAAGAGGAAAATATGAGAGAGAAAAAGAACCAGAACCCAACTAGTTCTCAGCTAAGAGAAGGATCAGGTCAGGGCTGTGGGTTTAGAGCAGGGTGGTCACTGGGTCTCCTGCGTAATGTCTGGTCAACATCTATTTAGAGAACCATCTGCAGCAGGAGGATCGTGGTAGCATTAATCAGTCTGTCCCCAGCTCAAAGACCTTGTGTTGTTAATCAGGCGCCTGCCTGGGGATCTCACCTCCCACTTCAAGTGTCTTGGGATATTCCTCCCGGCCCTATCAAATGTTCTCTTTCCGGGGAGCTCCAGTGAGTGTGGTGTTTTCCTCTTCCTGCATTCCCAGGGCTGATTCGCGGCCCCAGTCTTTTCTCGCCCCTTTTTATTGGTTCCCCAGGGAGCTACCCTGCTGCAGCATCCATGAATCCATCATTTTATCTAGCTCTATTCTAGACAAAAATTTCATGTTTCGGAGGAGCATTTTCCAAAACATACTCAGTACGCTAGTTTTATAAAAGCTCAACACGTCCTCCCTTTCCAACAAACAGAAGAGTTTTGAATAGTTGCATACCTGTTCACAATGTATATTAATATGTCCAAGAGTCTGAGAACTCCTTGAGTAGAAACATACTCTGTATCTTAATTCATTCCTGATTTTTAACACAGTGATAGGACCATGGCATCATTTTGGCAAGCATACTTCAGCATGTGCTACAGATTATAGTCTGGGAAATGCTGAGCTACCATTCACAAATCCTCCTGAGAAATACATAGAAGTTCTACAGACTGGCAAGGCCATCTTCAGAATTACAAAAATTTCGTGATATCAAAAGAGTAGCGAAATATTCAGGTTCCTTTTGTCCTTCTGCGCTCTGCTTTCCAGACGTTAATGTGTTTGGATATCGTGCACAATCAGCACAGAATACATCGGAAGTTGCGTCTCCAGAGGAGTGATGCAGAGACCTGATCGGGTCACTTAAACTCTTGGGGGGGTTACAAAATGGAAACATTGGGGAACCCCAGCAGGCTGAGAGAAAAGGCCGTGAGAAGAAAAATAGGATGTCTTTCATCAGTGAAGTGACCATGAAGGTGGGTTTTCTTGTGGCATAAGATAAACTGCATGCCCTCCCTGGGTCTGTGCACACTGAGAGGGTCACAGCCAAGAGCCAAGTAAAGACTGTGTTTGGTCCCGCTTCATCGAGTGTGAGTGCCTGTGTGTATCCTTCAGGTGAAGTCCGTTCGGGGAAGATGATGAAAAACAAAGCAGGTTCAGTTCAGAGGGGAAACTACTATGTGCCTCGTTGAGTTTCCTGAAACACCACCAGAGGGGTTAAGTTTTGTTTCATGGGACGATGACTAATCGCCGTGTGTCACTAGGGAGCAAAACAGTTTTATCCTCATTGTGGTCTTATTTGCTTTGGAATGATAGGATATGCCGGGAGATTTCTGGGGGGAAGTTAGAGGTCCATAAAAATGCCCATTAGCTCTCTGAGAACATGGAAAACCACATCCTAGAATTCACTTGTAAGCACTCCCCACAAATCATATGATTATCCTGTAAAATAGCTCTTCCAATGGACGTTGCCAGGAATGGGTATTTAGTGTACAGTGTTCCGTGTTGAGTATTTACGGCATTTTATCCTTCAGACCATGACATCCTTTGGAATTCAGTGGGTCTCGCTCTGTGTTCCTTTGCAAAGCTCTTTGGTGCGTGCATAGCAATACTTCTGAGCACTTAATACGCGCTCTTGTAGTGCAGTCTATGTGTCCTTCATGAGGCTCTGCGAAGGGCATCACTGTAACCATCATCATGATCTTACGGATCAGACAGCTTGTCTTGACCAAGCTAATGCTGTCTCCAGGCCAAGGATTCTTCATGACTGCTCTGTGGCTCTTTTCCTGTCTTGTAAAATATATCCTGAAGAAAAAATTCCATAACTCTCCTGTGTCTGGACCCTGATAGAATTTTCATTACTTGCCTGGGTTTTGCACAAAACATCTCCCCATCCAAGTCCCAGATTATTAACAGTGAACATTAGCCCATGTCTAATTTAATAATTATGTCTAATGTTGTTAATAATAAAACACATCATCAGACATTCGGAAAATCATTCATAATAGAAGAAAGAAAAAGGGAGAAAGAAGAGAGCAGTGTTTTATCATGGCCAGTTTGAAACAGCTTGGTTTTTTTTTTTTTTGTTTTTTTTTTGTCATCTCCATTACAGTTCCAATTACTGAGATATTTAAAAGGCCAGCTTAAGAAAAGGCAACATACTGAAAAGAAAGCAAAGAAAAAATGTTCGGGCCTGAGTAAACAGTATTCCTCTGCAAATTGGTGTCAACAGTCATTAAACCTTCATATGAAAACAGCAAAGAGAAACTTATAGTTCACTTTGGTTTCAGAACTTGCTAAAGCAAGGACACAGAACTGCTTTGCTCTGAGTTTTAAACATTTTAGTTTCTCGTGTTTTTCGTGGTGTTTTGCATAAAATACTGTTAAGGACATTGACTGGCAAACAGAAATTACCCCATTGTCTGAAGGAGGCCATCCAGCATGAGGGTTAAGGCTGGGCTTTGCGGAGTGAGCTGGGATGGTATACCTGCCCAAACACACATCACTTGTCTGCTGATGCATGAGATTTTCATCAACCTCAGCTGTGCTGCCCAGGCCCGCTCAGAAGACGCAGAAGAACGCCCA
The DNA here is from genome assembly GCF_029215605.1 of Mirounga angustirostris. Classification (NCBI taxonomy): domain Eukaryota; kingdom Metazoa; phylum Chordata; class Mammalia; order Carnivora; family Phocidae; genus Mirounga; species Mirounga angustirostris. Next base: position 136,064,414 of record NW_026991713.1, read on the forward strand.
TGAAGGATGGCGCCCGGTGGCTGGCTCACCGAGGGTCCCTTGTGAGATGAGTGAGTAGGGCCCCTCCAGTTAGTGCAAGCACTTGTACTATGAGTGAATAACATGGCACATTTCCAAGTGTTTGCTAGTTAGAAGATCCGTGACTATCCACTTCTTCTTCATACAGTCATTTCAACTTTGTACCAACGGAAGTGAATTTGACTTAAAATTTTTGTTCCTAAAAATGCGTATTTTTAGAATTGCACGTTTCAGAAATAGAGAACAAAACCTACACATGCCATCCACTGTCGCTCCATTCTACTTGTCTATGTCTCTTCTAATGAGTGGGACATTCCTTGACACTAGGGTTTAAAAAGTTTTCTTCTCTCTTCCCTAGTCAGGTTCCTTTCCTATGATAAATCATGTTACTTTTCCCCACAGAGCCGTCTTCTTGGTGGGCTCAGCTCTGTTGTGTTTTCTCCGCCTGACACTTCGACACTCACCTTGAGAAAGAATTTCAGGCAGCTAGCCAAATCATACGCCCTTTGTCTATGTCAATATTTATGCTACCTCTCCTCTGACTCTCCTCAAGTTTGTCTCCCTCAGAATTAATTATTAAGTTCTCAAAGGGATGTTTCCTTTGATAAGATTGTTTTTTATATAAAACTGCAGGCTTTTTAATTTAGAAAAAAATCACACATTCAGAAAATATTTAAAAAGTCCGTATTAGAAAAGAAAAAAGTTTATGCTCAATTTCTGCCTCACTACATGTGACAATTATTTCGTTTTTTTTTTTTTGTTTTTTTTTTCAGGTGCCAGGTCTGCTCAGTAACCGTGATATGTCACCCCCTCCCCCCCCCCCGTGCTTACTCACCCAGTGGGGGCTCTGATCTCCAGCTCCAAATGCTGATGTGAGGATCGAACGAGGCCCTCCCTGCAGAGCAGTTAACACACTATTGTTGATGTCATCATTTCTCTCCTTTATTTGCACTAGTTCCCCTTGATTTGCACCCACAATTTACAGAGTACCCTGTCGGACACGGGTGCGGGGGGAAAGATGGTGAACGAATCCTTGTGTGTTCTTAAGTGCGGCCTACGTGGGGATCATCACTGAACAACCAGCTGGGGCATTCCAACCTACTTATTATTCAGTATCACTTCCAAATCTGTTGGATGAGTCTCTTCAGACTCATCTTCCATGTGAAAAAGTGTGCTTCTCTTTCCCGTGTAGGATGAAGAGCTGTGTCCACAGGGGAGTCAACAATTTGAGGGATTCATCCACCTTGCTACTGACTGATCTACATTCCAAGAGTCAAAAACATGGGACACGTCAAGGGGAATTTATACCGTGTGTAAATTCTTATCACATGGAAACAATCTGGGTTTACAAAAGACCTAACCACTTCTGCACTGAATGGGAGATGTAGAAACCAGAATGCCATTCATATCCAAACAAATGACTGAAGCCTTGGGAATGAGTCTCTTTACTAAGTGTCCTGAGTCAGCACATAGAGAACCATTTTAATAGACTCCTGGTGCTGTCGGTCCATGTCTAGTTTTCACAGGCTGGTGCTGTTTTGGGTTCACCTTCATCACAGAATCGTGGGTGGTTAAATCCCCAGTTAATGCTTAGTTAGCCAAACTTCCTGCTTAGGCATTAATGTTCTTTACAAGTCAATAGTGAGGTCCTATCCACTCTGTCATCCTTGTGTCACCATGTCTCTATCTTTTTGGAATGATTAAATTCCCAAAGGAACTTAATACATTGATTTCATGCCCAGTGTAATTCACCTATGAATCACAATGCAAAAAGCCAGCAGGTGTAGAGATCCAAGACTACACAAACTGATAGATGGGAAGAGAGATCCCCTGCATGGGTGAATATTTCAGAAGCAAAATAAATGCATGGGAGAGCTAAACGTAACATGACGTGCAAATTTCTGAATTTCTGGCCACAGTTAGTGAGAGGAATTAAAGGCTGTGATGTTTGGCTCAAAAAATCCTAGGCTGATTTTTCTTTGTGATAGATGATGCTGTGTTAATGACGAAATGACGAAGCAACGCTTTGAGCATGCTGAGAACTTCCCAACTGTCTCCCAGCTACTTCTGTTTTATCCTCACAAAAGCATATGAGACAAATACATAACTCAGGAAGCTTAACCCTTTTGAACAGACCTCACAGGTATATGGATCAGGCTTGAGCCAAATTTATGTCAGAGCAAGCTAAGTAAACGGATTGTCCGTGGCTAATTGCCTCTGGAATATGGATCATAAAAATGCAATAAAGGAGGAATCAAAATCAACACACATAAAAAAGCTCAAAAAACATGAAGCCATCTGGTTTTTGAAGGACAGAATTATTTGATATAAGCAGTGTTTTGTTGCACTGGTGAAAACCCCTCCTGGCTTCTGCCCTCAGAATTTGACAGAACAGCTCTTGCAAAGGTCACTGGTTATCTCCGTGTCACCAAATGAAAAAGGCATTTTCTCTTCCTCCTTTTTTTTCTTAAATTTCTAGCAATACTTGATGCAATAGACTGACTACTTCCTACTTCCTGAAACACTTTATCCCATCTTTCTGATTTTTCTTGTACCATGCTGGAGGATGTGTCTTAGACCTCTTTGCTGGGTCCTCTTTTCTACAGAAATCTTGAATGTTGCCTTTCCACTAAGTTCCTATCCAGGTTGATGGTTTCAATTGCCGTCTGGTTGCTAATGCCTTTCCATTTGAGATTTCTGGCTTAGGCTCCTGTATTCAAGTGTTTATTAGACATTGCCACTTGGATGTTTCAAAGCATCTTTAATTCAACATGTCACAAATGGGGCTCTGGCTTCTCTTTCTCCCCCCTTGAATCCACCGTTGTGCCCAGTAGTGGCCCCCTTGAAAAGCCCATAGCTCAGTGAAGGGCTCCTTCATCTACCTATCTTCACCAGATGTTTGGGAGAACCTTGCCACTTATCAAAAAGGCAGAGCATGGCTGTTTCTCCAAACATCCCCAGACAGACCTGTGATCAATCAACAGGACAACTGTACACTGAGGAATGGAAACAATCCAGATTTTCTAGGGATTATAAAATAATCTATCTGACAGGATGTTAATCCCTAGAGACACAAAATATCATGATGGTCTGTTGGCCAAAGAAAAGCAGGTGATAGACAGGCGGCATGAATCTATTTCACAGAGGGTCCAGGTAGGCTATGAGCTTATCTGTGGCTATTTACAAAGTCTTGGAGACTATAAATATACTTAACAACCATCAGAATCCCCACAGAGGTCTTGCTATTGGAGCAAGCACTATTATGGTAGCAAGGACCCAAATGGAAATTCCTGGAAAGGCCTTCATCTTCAAAATAGTAAACGGAATGACATGGGAGAGTAATGGAGATTTGTGTCTCCATCAAGATGTCAAGATGCAGAAGTGGGGATTCCTATCACACCCTCCTCCAACTCACTCCTTTGGCTGGTAGAAAAGCCAGATGGATCTTGCAGAATGACTTGGATTATCACAAACTTAATCAGTAGTGATAACAATCACAGCTGCTGTACCAGATGTAGTATGTTCACTGGAATAAATCAACATAGCCTCTGGCCGCTAATATATACCATGCACCCATTGATTGGGTAAACTTTCTTTGCAATGCCCATCAGTAAAGATAACCAGAGGGAGTTTGCCTTCATCTGCCAGGGAAGCCATAAACCGTTATTGCCATAGCACAGGGCTATGCCCAACCTCCTGTTTTTTGGCACAGTTCTGGAGGAACCTTGACTATCCCATATATTCTTATCACACTGGTCTATCATATCAGTAACTTCATGTTAAATGGACGTCAGAGACAGTGTTTACAAGCAACCTAATTGGCGACATGAGGGGATAATCACTCTGGATCTCCAGATGTCTGCCACACTGGGGAGTTCCTCGGGGTCCACTTGTCTCACATTTAAAGATGTTTCCTCCAAAGTAAGAGGCCAGTTTCAGGGCATAGCCCTTAGAGGATCTCTCTGGATTCTGGCACAACATAGATCATGTTGATTTTGCTGCTCTGCCTCCAGGTAGCCTTCAATTTCTAAGCTCTGAAAGGAATCTGGAGTAGGAGAAGGCTGTGCAAAGAGTTGAGGTATGGTGAAAACTGTCTTGCTACTTGGACCTTAATCCCTAGTAGATCCGCTGGTACCTAGAAGTGTCTGTGGTAGAGGGAGATGATGCCTTCCGGAGGTTCTGGAAAGCTCCGGTAGCAGACTGACACACAGGCCTAGGGGTTTTGAGTAAGACCATGCCTACTCCTGATCATAATATTCTACATTTGAAAAGCTGCTCCTGGTTTGCTCCTAGACCCAGGTAGAGACTGAAAATCTGACCTGGGGATATCAGTAACTATGTTGCTATGCTATGACATAATTTGTCAAAATTGGGGTTTATACAAAGCATTGGGTCATAAAAGTTCATTTTGAATATGCACAGCAGCATTTTGTTATAACATGGAAGTTGTATATGCAGGACTGGCCATGAGCAGGTGTACCGGGCACAAATAAATTGCTCAGGATTGACTCCCACAGGCCTTGTTCCTGTGGCCTTGCTGCCTTTCCCTCAGCACATATTAAGAGGCCTCCTAGGGAGTTCCCTATGATGAGTTACGGAGGAGGGAAAGGGTTTACCTGGCTTACAGGTAGGCCATCACGGCACATCTGCGCCAGCTAAGAGTTGGCTGCTATACGCCAGCCCCTTCGCGATGGTCAAGGAAGTTAGGGCACACACCTCCAGCTGTCTGCTGGTTGTCCAGTTCCTGGAAGGGGGGATGGCCTGATGTTCAGATCTGATTCTTGGACAGTGGCTACTTGGAAGATTGGTGACCAGGAGGCCAGGGAAGAGGAGTGAGGAAGGACCATTCAGAGCGGTGACAGAGAATGAAGATCCCGTGTCTTGCAAGAGATATGCCAAGTAGAGGACACTCATTTCCCAGGAAGCCCTCAGCAGACCAAGTGGCCTCTTGTGTGACAGAAGACTGCCTTTTCCTGCAGGTGCTCCAAGTTGCCCTGGACACCTTGCACAAGTGTCCCAGCAGCAACAGTGCGGTTCTTGTGTGAGACGAACAACATGGGCTCCCTTGCACCAAGCCCAGTGTGGTTTCAGCCACTTCTGAGGGGGCCCAACCTGCCAACACAAGAGGCCAATGTTGAATGCTTGATATGGCCTTTCTCAGGGGGGAGACTTGGCCACATATTGGATGCTATATTAGAACTGTTTCATTACAGAGGGGGCTGTGATTTGTCCTCAAAAACCTTCCAAATACTCATCTGCCAACCCTACCCGTAAAATTTGTGCCAACATCATTTGTGGACTTATGGAATGCCTTAACTCATGAGCATGTCACCACAGAGACCATTGCCTGAGACTTAGGAACTCCTATGTTGACAAAGGAACTTTGGCCTCCTTACTGCTCAGAAGCAGCTGGTGTGATACCATGGTAAGTTCGATGAATGCTAAATTATGGCACTGATTAGGAGGGAACACCCTGCAAGGTTAAGACACTGTCCTTCAATGGATAGTATAAGCCTTTACACCAGGGCCAACGTATGGTATTCTGTTCCCCAGCAGCCAAACTCCGTGGGTCCAGGAGCCAAGGGGCGGGAGCAGGAATCCTGTCTCACTGTCACATCTCATTACCCAATTTCAGACATTTGCCTCACATCTCCGCAGTCTTGGGTTTCCTGTATCTGGAGACCCAGCATCCAAGGGAGGAATGCTTTTGGGAACACTGCCATGGTTTTGTTGAGTGACAAGCTAAGGCTGCCTCTTAGCCTTTGAGACACAGAAGGAGGAACACAGGAGGTCACTGTACTACTCAGTATGGTTCACCTCAGTCACTAAGGGAAAGTTGGGTTGATTTCACACGATGACAGCTGGGAGGTTGTGAAACCCCCAGGTTCACTGAGCTGCCACCCTCTGCTGCTGTCTCATCATCAGGGTCAATGGGAAACAATAGGAACTGAACAAATGTATGTCCACTAGTGACTGACACCCTTTATTGATAGGACTTAAGAAAAAACAAATAAACAAGCAAAACATTTTGTGAGCCAACACGCCATGCCAGCTGAAGATAAGAGGGAAGGTGGGATGGTGAATTTAGGCTGTGCAAGGGAGGCTCTGCTGTATATTTATCCTTTCTTCCCTCCCCCATGCCTTCCCCCGCCCCCACACCACTTTTCACAAAGGACTCTGGATACGGATAATATTATCATTTTGGTTCTTAGTGGAAGCTTGATTAAACGGACATCCTTTTATGAGGAGACAGTGGTTTGATGGGAAATGAGTTTCCTTTTGTTGGGTGTGCGAAATTTTCCATCGAAAAGAAGGACAGGTTGTACATTAAGTGGTAAAAAGGGCGGATCATGCTGGTGATTGTCTTCATGTCCCTCCAAAGCCATGTCCTGTCTGTGCTCTGTGACACTCACCTCCATGGACTGTATCGCCTGGTGTTTTTGGCCTCCTTAATCAATACAGCCATGGAGAGGCATGGAAGGAAAGAGGGCGGGGGTTTCCTCCTGTTCCCTTGCTGCTGGCCCAGGGCCTTGGCCATGTTTGCGCACTTTTAGCCCCAGCTCTCCACAGAGACACTCCTGCATGGAAGTGGCCATCAGTGGGTCTGGCAAAACCCACTTCAGGGCAGGGCTCATAACTACCATTGCTTGTTTTCACGACTTCACTGTTGGTTTTCTCAACACTCTCTATACTGTTGTAAATATCCTTGTTATTAATGTCCTCAATTAATCCTCGTTAATGTGCCATCTGTTTCCTGCCAGGACACTGGCAGATACACTTCACAAATAGCTCTTAACTATGTCTACTTTTCTCCATCTCTAACTGTATCGGTGAGCTTGGGTTGCTACGAGATACCACAGCCCGGGTGGCTTACACCATGATGACGTACATCTCATGGTTTTAGAGGCTGGACACCCCAGATCAAGGTGCTGGCAGATTCGGTTCCCGGTGACAGCTCACTTCCTGGCTTGTAGCCAGTCACCTTCTCACTGTCCCCGCATGATGGAGAGAGTGAGTTCTGGTCTCTCCTTCGCTTCCTATAAGGACACTATTTCCATCACGGGGCTCCACCCTCATGGCCTCATCTGAACCGATCATCTCCCAAAGGTTTCACCTCCAAATACCATCACATTGGGGATTAGGCTTCAGCACACAAGTTTTGGGGGACACAGACATTCAGTCCATAACAGTACTGTTACCAACTTACCCCTACCTTACCCTCAACTCTAGTCCTACTACTGCTGCTAAAGACACATTCTACTCTTACCACCTTCCCACTCCGAGCGTGTGGGGTAGATGGTTAGTGTCCCCAAAGCATCACTTCTCCAGGGGTACCGTCAGAAGTCCTTGCAGTGATGCCAGTAGGATGTGCAGAGTATGTGTCCCACCTCATCGGCTTTGCTCTGACCAGTGGAAAGCTATAGGCTGGAATGCTTGAGGAGATGCTAAATGTGCTCCTATGATTCGATCTGGTCAAATTTACTTCTGCCATCTAATGAGAGGAACCAGCCCTGGAGGGCTATAGAATAAGAGCTCCGTGAAAGAAGAAGACCCGTAACCACCCTACAGCCTGGGGGCACGTTGAGCCCGTTGTAGCCAAGCCCATCAGATATACTGGCTTTTGAAAGTGGGTAGCTGAAAGTTACCTGATTTCCATCAATCTAGGAGTATTTAAATAATCTATTAACCTATGTATAATAGTCACAGACTTTATACAACTCAAAGATGATTGTAATGACTATATAATAACCTGAGATCCACTGAAAAGTACACCATTAAGGGGAACAGGTTATAAATTGTATACATAATACATAAGAGGCCACACATAGAAGAAAGGTTGGAAAGAAAAAAATGTTAATAACCATTGCATTTTTGAAGAACAAGTATTTCACAATTTCTTCATATTTGAGGCAACTTAATGGAGCAGAAAGAGCAAAGGTTTGGAAATCACGCAGTCCTGAACTTGAATCCCCACTTAGCTCTATCATGTCGGATGTTATTGAGCTTCTCTGAGCTTCTGTGTTCTTATCTGCTTCCTTATCTTTATCTTGTTTATCTCAAAAACCTATTGAGTGGATAGATGAGAAAAATGTTTGTAAATCACCTGCAGCTAGATGTTCTCTCTTTTCTTCTTCTTCTTATCACTTGTTGTTATTTATAAAGAAAAAAATAAAGGAAAGGAAAGGAAGGAAGGAGGGAAAGAAGGATGGAGGGAGAGAAGGAGGGAGGAAGGAGTTTCTTCGAATGAAGTAAATCACTGTCTTTCTGAGAAGGAGTTACCAAATGAACACCATTACAAAGATATACCCTCTCTCTAAGCAATAATAAAAATACAGATTCTCTTTTGGATTGGAATGTGTTGTAGTGACAGCCAGTAATCTATATTTTTTAAAAGTTCCACAGGAATTGTGACTAGCCATTAACTTTGGGCATCACTGATGTAAACTCTGGAAGAACTAGCGTCATCTCGTGGGGAGTGTCAAGGCAGATGAATGGTGGGTCCTGGGCGTTGGCTGGAGTGTATGGGTCTGCTTGTCATGCTTAAAGGTAGTTCTGGTTTCTGAGAAATGTCTGAGAAACCAGGCCAGTCTTTTCCATATGTCCATTTGTGAAAATGAAGACAAGAGGACAAGGAAGAGTAAATTAAGAATGCATTTGAAAGGCTCTGATCCCCATCCTGTCCTGTTTAAGGAACAAACCCAACAAAGCAGATGGGTCGAGTTGGGTTTTTATCCTGGCAGCTGCCTCCTTGTCTTCATTTCCTGGGCTCTGTGTGTAGACAGGACAGGATGTCATTGCACTACGTAACCTATCAACCAGATGTTTCATGATGGAGTTTTCTGATGTAGAAAGCTTCAGGGACCACGGGGCAAAATGTTAAATGAATTCTGGGTGAGGATATCTGACCCAAAGCAAGTGTGTTTGTGATCAGGAGTGGATCTGCCAATACCATTCTGCATCTAGGTAGAGCATGCTGGTTGTAGGGAATCGTGGAAGTCCATTTGCCGGTGAACACTCCAGAATATTTGCAATCGCCGGGGAAGGAAATGAGTGGCTAGTCCCAGCTGCCCTCAGAGGGACCCCCATTCGTCAGGCAGGTTGGATGAAGTAGTAGGCACAGCTCTGGACTGTGTCTGTGAACGGGGAGTTAGGAAACAGGCATGCCGGAACACAGCCCCCAGCACAAAGCGGGCACGGGATGAAAATGTGGGTGATTCCCAGAGCAAAGGTATAAATCCCCAGCGAGCCAGAGACAGACTTTGTAAACAACAGATCTGGGGGATTTTAGACTCTGAATTTGTTTAGCCCCACGAGTCCTTATCTGCTGGAAATGGTCAGAATTGTTACAACTGGATAAAAGACATGTAGAATGTTGCATGTGATTTGAACCATTTGAATAATTGTGCAAAGCCCCAGTGCTTCATATTTAATGTACTTCCTATTTTGGTAAGTCTGTTACATGGGAACATAATCGTAAAGCAAAGAACTTGTCTCCTGATTCCTCGAACGAAAATCACAGAAACACTGTGTTCGACATTATGGCTTAAATAATACAATAAGTACCCGAGAAATGTGATTAACTTATTAACTGTGTGCTAGAGGTCACAAAGATCATCAGATTCCTGATCACTAAAAATGTGGAGGCTGCCTTTACTTGACTATTTTAAGAATGAAAATCACAAAAAGGAAAGTCAGTGGTTTGAGGTAATAATGAAATCTTGAGAGAGATTTAGCTCCTAAGCCTTAGTCACCTTCTACAGTTCCCATCACTTGTGGAGAAACCGAAAGTATTCTGATCTTTCAGCACCTCCTCCAAGCTACAATTTCTGTTCAGGAGGCTGCTTTCTAAGTGAGACAAAGCCTTTTTATTCATCATCTGAGGGAATTATCGGTCTCCTTGGCTTGTTTTGCAACTCCCTTGAACACAAAAGTTGCTGTGACATTTCTTATCACCCCCGCCCCTTGTGAATATTTATCTTCGGTTTAAGAAACATCGAAACCTCCCTGTAGAATATTCTGACCTCACCACGCCTTTCGAAGCAGAGGCTTGAATCACGACTAAGGGTTGGCCACCTTTCATTTCCACGCCCTTCGTTTGTTTTCTGTCTTCTCGGCTGAAAGTAAGCTTTATTAATTATGTAGAACATTACCCTCGGGTATAAATACACAGGCAACTTGGACCCAAAGTCTGACTGAGAAGAATGGGGAGTGGACATCAGCTAGAGCAAGGGCCTTCAAGCATCCATTAGGCCATGTCTACCCAGGGCAGCGAAGCGTCCACGCATTTGTCTGAGGACTGGAGACTGAGGAAGGGAGAGCTTTTGGGCTGTTGTTCTTGATGGTCTAGAAAATTACCTGACTCTGTTTTTTCATTGTAGGCAAGTTACTTGAGTTTAGGGGGAAAGTAAAGTATTGCTGATAAATGTTACTGCTGAATGTCACTACATTTTTGTCTTTGGTGACCAGAATGGTCAAGTACCAAGTTGCCCTAAGTGTGTTACCACTACTTCTTTCTACTCTGATGAAACCACATACCACACCTGCCATACCAGTACCTGCAGGGTAGACCATCTGTTCTCCTATGGGCCTGAGTCACTTGTCTCTGTGGTCTCCACGCTAACCTGCACGGAAGCGTGTGTATTCTATCAGGGGGAGCTGCATGACGTTGGAAAGAGGAGCCTTGTGTTCGAATATGGACTCTGCCACAATCTGCTGGGTGCCCCTAACAAATCACTCTATACAGCTCACCCACTTTTTTTTTTTTTTGGTAGAATAGGATGACGGGGTACATGAGTTCTGATCTCCATCCATTCCTCTCTTCCTCCTGTCCTCACGGAGTTTTTAAGATGAAATGAAGCAGCATGTACAAAGCATTTTTGGTAGCCCTTCTGACGTGCAGAGAGCTATCGTCTTTGTCCTTCTAAGATGCACACGAATTGTGGATTTTTGTTGTCCTATGCATTTCAATTGTAAGGTATGGAATTTAGCTAAGCTACAGAATCATGTGCCCTTATGTGTGCAGAGATTGAGCTATTTACTCTGCTTTTGCGGGTACCGGTCCAGCAGTGGAGCCGGGGGGGTACTTAGGCAACAGGAAGTGCAAATGGGCAAAGAAAGGCGTTGACACCCAGCATTCCACCTGATGACACATTCACTTTATCTTCTGCCTGAGAACTGTTTTCTTTCCTTAGAAATCATTTAACTCAGGCAGGAGAAGCAAGTCTGGCCTTATTTGCAAATTATATGGCCTATTCCTCTTTATTTTGCCTCGGATACTATTCACATTATATCGTTGTACTTTGGTACAGAGGCAGATATTGAAATATTTGTAACAGGAGCATCTTCACAGGTGTGCAGTGCCCTTCATTGATTCCAGTTGGATGAATGAATAACCGAAGGCATTGTTGATCAACATTTCAGTTTCTCTTTAAATGACGATAAATCAGAGTTCAGAATTCTTATTTTCACCCATGACTTTATTTAATAAGAACTAATTTTTAGGTGTCTATTTTCTGAGTAAGGGACTTTCTCTGCTTCACAGCGTTAACAATGAAGACACTTGTGTTTTGGTCACCCCAAACATATATTTTCTGTATATAAATTTTATCTTCACGAGCTTCACCTACTTCTAAAGCAAGGGCACTTTTATCCTGTGTTTCAAAGTTCTTTAAGAGCAGCTTTGAGAAGAAGAAATGAAAATGCACTGGGGCTCGAAGTCTGGATTTCTGCCCTGGACCCAGTGTTTATCCTATCCCTTCTAAGAAAAATTACCCTCCTACCCATAATTTTTTGGGAATCAAATAAAAAAAAAAGTGTGAATGCTTTGAAAACTGTGAGGAACTGCCTAGTTATAAATCTTCATTTGCAAATAAAATTCACTGCAGAGGGGAGATTCACCAGTTGCATGCCGTAGGTACAGAGTTCGGTTTCCAAAAGTGAATGTGGCCCTGCAACTGAGTTTTGTATTCCTGTTATGAAACTGTGTTATAAACCTGTAGTGTATTTATTCCAGACATTTAATTTGTTATGAGATAATTGACAGAACAAGTATATTCCAAAGGCACCATTAATAAAGTATTTCTGGAACAACAGAGCAACTCTTCTCAATTTTTTTTAAATGTGCAAATTCTTTACTAGAGTTCTATTTAAGTCTATCCAGTGATATCCTAATGACATGCCAAGAAGGAGTGATCTCTATTCCACTCAAGGGCCTCAGTATCGATGACATCTATTCCCACTTCTGGCTAATAGGAAGGTGTCAACAAAATTGAATTCCAGTGGGCTTTCAGGTTAGCTACAAAAAAAGCCTTGTACACAAACCATAATACTTGAGTGACCATTTATTCAACAAATATTGGCTGTTGGGTATATTCCAGACTGAATTTAGGACCTAGAGATTCAAAAATAACATCCACACAGCCTTTGCCTTCCAGGAAAACTCTGTCTCCTGGGGAAGAGTGGATGAATAACATATAAACAAGCAAGAATGACACCATGCAGCAGACATTACAATTAGGATGTGGAGAGAGGGGTGTGTGTGGGAACAGTGAGGACAGAGTTGCTCATGCTCTTGAGTCTTTTTTATTTAAATATTTTATTTATTTGAGAGAGAGAAAGCGAGAGACAGGGCACAAGCGGAGAGGGAGGAGTAGAGAGAGAGGGAGAAGCAGACTCTCTGCTGAGCAGGGAGCCTGACATGGGACTCGATCCCAGGACACTGGGATCATGACCTGAGCTAAAGGCAGACGCTTTAGAGCTAAAGGCAGACTGAGCCACCCAGGTACCCCCGTGCTCCTGAATCCTGATAAAAATTTGTCTTAGAAAATAAACTCCCCAATGGACACAGACAATGATGCAACCTCGTGTTACATAGCTGCCGACGTAACTGGGGAATTCTCAAGAAACATCCTCTCTGACTTTAGCAGGAACTGCTTGTGAGCAGATATGTGGACCTGCATGAATGATTTCAAGCCGAGGGGAAATGAAATTGGGTGTTTGTGACCGCCAGATATATCTTAAAGCTCTGTGGCAGCATTTCAGAAAACTATTCAAAATACACTCTGTTACGTGAGGGGCATTGGGTGATGTATGGAAGTTTGAATCACTATATTGTACACCTGAGACTATAAGACTATATATTAACTAACTGTAATTGAAGTAAAAATTAAAAAAAAAAAAAGACAAAAAACGCAGTCTGTTCTCATTGGCTGCTTCCTCTCCTCCCACCCCACCTAGACCTCTGTGGAGTGAGTTTTGAATTTTCTTGGTGTGCCTATTTGATTGTAGGGTGCACTGAGGAATAACAAGGAAATCCTCATTTCAGATGATTGAGTCATAGACTCTGATTTCAGAATAGAGTTATTTAGACCTCAGTGTTGCCCTCAGAAGGAATCTCCTTTGTAGCAACACTACTCACCGCAAGTTCTGAGTAACTGGTGAGGACCCCACAGAGCATCCACTCTCTCTTCTAAATAACATCCAACAAAGTATTGAGGACAATAGGTCTACTCTAAGCTTTTCTTCCCCAAACCAAAAATCCCCAGTTTCAACTTACTTGTCTAATGACTTGATTTACATTCTCTTTAGCCATCACAGTATTTCTTTTTTTTTTTTTAAAGATTTTATTTATTTATTTGAGAGACAGAGAATGAGAGAGAGAGAACACCTGAGAGGGGATAGGGTCAGAGGACGAAGCAGACTCCCTGCTGAGCAGGAAGCCCGATGCGGGACTCGATCCAGGGACTCCAGGATCATGACCTGAGCCGAAGGCAGTCGCTTAACCAACTGAGCCACCCAGGCGCCCACAGTATTTCTTTTTTAAGATTTTATTTATTTATTTGACAGAGTGAGACACAGCGAAAGAGGGAACACAAGCAGGGGGAGTGGGAGAGGGAGAAGCAGGCTTCCCACAGAGCAGGGAGCCCGAAGCGGGGCTCCATCCCAGGACCCTGGGATCATGACCTGAGCCGAAGGCAGACGCTTAATGACTGAGCCATCCAGGCACCCCCATCATAGTATTTTTTAATATGTCCTTTTTTTTGGTCATTTTTTAAAAGATTATTTATTTATTTAAGTAATCTCTACAGCCAAAGTGGGGCTCGAACTCACGACCCTGAGATCAAGCATCACGTGGTCCCCAATATGTTCTTCTAAACTTACTAATAGTTCTCTTAAAATGCAGTCTTTAATTAAGAATATCAGATGTAAACGATGGAAACCCAATTCAAATTGATAAAAGTAAACAAAAGCCAAACAAAAACCAGGGTGGGGGATACACTGATTCATGAAGCTACAGAATCCAAAAGTGGAGCAGTCTTCGGCCATGAGTAAATCCAGGTGCTCTAAGGGTGTCATCAGGAATTGATCACTTTGTATTTCTTGTGTAGATTGATTCTCAGGTAGGCTATCTCCAAGAAGTAAAAAGATGGCTTCCACGATGTCGAGACCTGTATTTGGCAACCCCCAGAGAGAACACCTGTTTTGTACGAGTTTCAGTAAAGGCCTTGGGATTGAGTTGAATTGCAATGGATTGGGTCATTTACCCAAGAAAATGAGGCTTGGGTCACATGCCTACTCTTGGAAATGGGTTGGAATGAATTCTAAAGCACATGGATTGAAAGTTCAGAGGGAGTAGTTTTGATTGCTGGGAGAAGGGAGATGAATGCTCATAAGGGCAGAAGCAACGCATGTCCACCACATAAAGCACTGCAGGTCTTGACCTCATCTCTGGGAACTCACACCAACAAATGTGCCACAGAGAAGCATTAATGACACTCAAGATGGTAGCAACTCTTCCAGCATTTGAATTCCACTAATCCCACTTGCTTTGTAGTTATCAAAATCACTACCTTGGCAAAGAACTGTCTTCTCTTATCCCTTTGGAAAGAATTGTACACAACTGATGAGTAATAAACATGGCAGAAATGGAAGGGAAGTGGGACACCTGGGTGGCTCAGTTGGGTAAGCATCCTCCTTCAGCTCAGGTCATGATCCCAAGGTCCTGGGATGGAGCCTGGCATCGGGCTCCCTGCTCAGCGGGGAGTCTGCTTCTCCCTCTGCCTCTGCCCCTCCCCCTCCACTCATGCTCTGTCTCTCACTTTCTCTCTCTCAAGTAAATAAATAAAATCTTTAAAAAAAAATGGAGGGAATTAAAGAAGCAGCTGTCATGTGTGATGTTTTTAATCCTAACTTAAAGGTTTTGAAAGAATGAGCTTTATTTTCTATTGGTCCTGGCATTCAACAATTCCTTCCAATCTTTAACCACATTTTATTTAAAAACAGCTTAATACTTGAAATCAGAATTCCATCATTAACTTCCAGATTTAACTAAAACTGATAATCATATTTAATTATATCTTATCTGTTTAATTTTTTTAATGTTTCTCTTCTTTCCTGGACCCTGTGAGGGTTTCTCGAGCTTTTTTCCCCTTTACCTTGGATAACATGGTTATTTCCAATGGTTCTTCTCCATGCAAGATATTATGAAAAAGTTAATTTTCAGCCTATGGACATCATTTTTTGTTTTATTTCCAGGTAGAGTGGCCATGAACACAAAAAGGTAAATGAAAGGTACCCAAATATCAACCAAGAGAAACATCCAAGGGCAGAGGATGAGTTCTGTGCATACAGATACTGCAGGCAACCTCAGAGACGGGGAGTCAGAGGAGACCATTGACCACACTTTACAAGTTGGAAGATTCTCGGTACATTAATTAAGAATTTACAGCAACAGAAATTGTGGCTAAATTGAGTTTACCTGTCTATTACCTGCAACCAGAGCATTTCCTAAATGAGTTAAAAATAAATCAAAGCCAGGAAGATATTTCAACTATTCAGAGAGCAAACTGTTCTCCAGTACACAATGCTATCGACAACCCGTTTAGAAATAATTGAAAGGCTCCATAGGACTAAGCTCTGTCTTTTCTTAACACATGAATAACGGATCTCTTTGTCCCCAGATAACAGACTTCATCCTCTGTTCCTTCTTACCTGGCGTATGATGTGACAGGTCTTCCAAGTAGCTTCTGAGAATATAATTCTCCTACTCATGGGCTTTTCCAAGCATACCACTTGGAGCAGAACCTCCCACAGCTTCTACAGGAAGTCAGGGAGCCTTGTTAGATGATGATGAATGAGCCTGGTAAAGGTCCAGGTCACAGGTGACCGGTTACTCCAACACCAATACCCAGGGAAACAGAAGGCTATTGAAAATCACATCCAGGGCGCCTGGGTGGCTCAGATGGTTAAGCGTCTGCCTTCGGCTCAGGTCATGATCTCAGGGTCCTGGGATCGAGTTCCGCATTGGGCTCCCTGCTCCTTGGGAGCCTGCTTCTCCCTCTGCCTTTCTCTCTCGCTCTGTCTCTCATGAATAAAAAAAAAAAAAAAGAAAGAAAATCACATCCATCTCCAGACTTCCAGAGCCTTGATTTTCCTTCACTTCTCTTTCTGTCAATCCTCTCCTTCTTACACATTTCTGTCCTCAGTTTCTTTGTTCTACCATTTCCTCCTAAATGGCTTTTAAGCACAATAATATGGAACAAAAGTGAATATAAAAATCCATATATGGGTCAAATACATTTTACATCACGTGCTTTGATTTTAAACTTCAGTTTAATTTAATATTAAGTACAGTTCAGAAAAACTGCGTGTGTTTGCATCTTCGTTGATTTTCCTCCTGTGGGTTGGTGATTTTCAGGCTGAGCAAGTTCTTTGAAATCACCAACATTTATCGCTTAGACTGGTTACATTTACTGTATGTGTCTGAAAATAGTAGTCTGAATTTCTTTAAATAACCTACCAATCAGGCCTCAAATAAACTCAGGCTGGACTTCTTCCATATTCACCTCCATTAGTATGATCAGTTCAATGGAAAAAGCAGAATAAACTTGATCAGATTATTTTTTTTTAAAGATTTTTTTTTTTTAATTTATTTGAGAGAGAGACTGAGAGAGAGAGAGCATGAGAGGGGAGAGGGTCAGGAGGGTCAGAGGGAGAAGCAGACTCCCTGCCGAGCAGGGAGCCCGATGCGGGACTCGATCCAGGGACTCCAGGATCATGACCTGAGCCGAAGGCAGTTGCTTAACCAACTGAGCCACCCAGGTGCCCCAAACTTGATCAGATTATTAAAATCTTCTCCAAAGTAAACCAAAATGGCACAGAATCCTATCCCAGTGACGGATGGAGACCAGGTGTGAGACAAAACAGTTGCTAAAGATTATAACAGTTTTCACATATTTTTTCAAGGCTACGAAACGCTTTCAAAGAAATATTACCTAGCAGCGTAGTATATCAAGTACACAGGAGAGGAGTCATGTGGATTAAAGCAGGGTCGGTGAGGGAGGGGGATGCGGGCAGGACCCAACTGACTCTTCCTCCCTCCCTGCACGTCCCCATATAATCCCAGAGGCATCATCTTGGGAAGCCAGAGAGCCCTGCAGAAGAATTGATGAAGAGTTCGTTGGTTTGAGGTGAAGCACGATGAAGCTGGAAAATGTTACCTGACACCAGGCTTTGCCTTCACGTCATTCACGGGATAGACCAAAGCAGAGGTCCTTCACTTAGAAAATGCATGAAAAGCTCACCGTGGCTTCTAGTGAACAATGCACCTCTGGGGCCCAATTCCTAAGACTGTGGTATGCTACATTCCAGAGCCTTGGAAGCTGCACTATCTATCATAAGTCCTTGCACTGCTGCTGGGCAGGTGCTATCAACACTCCATTTTAAGGGGCGCCTGGGTGGCTCAGTCGTTAAGCGTCTGCCTTCGGCTCGGGTCATGATCCCAGGGTCCTGGGATCGAGCCCCGCATTGGGCTCCCTGCTCCGCGGGGAGCCTGCTTCTCCCTCTCCCCCTCCCCCTGCTTGTGTTCCCTCTCTTGCTGTGTCTCTCTCTGTCAAATAAATAAATAAAATCTTAAAAAGAAACCACTGCATTTTAAGAGAAACACCGGTCTAAAGTTTCTTCTCAATGGTCCTCTGAGTGACTTCTTTCACTAAGGACAGCATCTTTGGCTCCTTAGGTTCTTTTTCTCTTTTCAGGTATTTTAGCGATATTGTCCTTGATGCACCACGCACCCTGACATACAAACGCACACAGAGACACAAACACGGACACAGTCATATCTCTACCGAGCGCCAGTCCCACACATGCCGTCAGTCTCAGCCTGCTGCGCACTACACATACGTGAGAACTCTGATAGGAGGGTGTTCTCTGTCACCATCCTAACCCTGCTCAGTTGTACTCCTACTTACCAATTCCTTGGAGGGAGGGTACAGTATTCTTTCCCATAAACTAGTAGGTTGGATTGAATTTACACAAACTTACCTTAAGGAATTTGCTTTTATTTTCAGTTACAAATATGAAATGCCAATCTAACAGTTGCCCAAAGAAAAACTGGTTAAAATCCTGCCAGTTCTCTGTTGTCAAGTCATCCCATGCTAAGAATACCTCAGGTTCCTGCAGAGAGAGTCATTGTTCCTGATGTCTATGTAGCTGTTCCACACAGACTGAAGAAAGGCCAACTAACGTCCAGGCGAGGGTGATTTGGTCTATAAGGTTAACATCTGGTACATGCCTAATGAATTATTTTGAGTCACTGAAGTTCTGTTGAAACATATCATTGGAGCGTTAACCATGACCAGTTATATCTAAAGCTAGAAATGGCGGCACACAA
The DNA here is from genome assembly GCF_029215605.1 of Mirounga angustirostris. Lineage (NCBI taxonomy): Eukaryota > Metazoa > Chordata > Mammalia > Carnivora > Phocidae > Mirounga > Mirounga angustirostris. Next base: position 136,083,102 of record NW_026991713.1, read on the forward strand.
ATCATATTTTCCAGGAAGACATAACTACGTGAGCTGTGAGTGAACATCTCTCTAAATTAGAAAGATCTGCTTAATTAACACCTTCTCTTCTTTTGGGGTCTTTAAAATATGTGAAGGTATAATCACAATAGGATTTTAATATAGCAAGGTGTTTTCTCAAAAAGAAATGCAAAAAAAAGATTTTCTTAATTTTGCTAATATATTGGAACATTCTTGTTAACCAGTAAAAACCAGTCTATTTACAGATTTTGGTTTCACTTGTAATGTACTTCAGTCCCTTAAGCATAGGCGGAATTAAACGTTGGTAACTTGGCCTCTATAATCTTTGCTGGGTACATTTGGGTCCAACATAGCTTTTTTTTCTTGAAGACTTGAATCTTTTAGAGTAATTGTAGGTTCACAGGAAAATTAAGGGAAAGGTACAGAAATTCCCCTTATGCCCCCTACCCCCACATAGGCACAGCCTCCCTCATTATCCACACGCCCACCAGAGTGGTACCTTTGATACAGTCAATGAATGCACATTGACTCATCATTATCATTCACCCAAAGTCCATACTTGACATTAGCATTCACTCTTGACATTGGACATTCTTTGGGTTTGGACAAAATGTATAAGGCATGTCTATACATATGGTATCATAGTATCAGGGTAGTTTCACTGCCCTAAAAATTCTTTGTGCTCCACTTATCCCTCCTTCCTTCCTCCAAACCCTGGTAACTACCCATCTTTTTTTTTTTTTTTTAAGATTTTTTATTTATTTATCTGAGAGAGAGAATGGGAGACACAGAGCATGAGAGGGGGAGGGTCAGAGGGAGAAGCAGACTCCCTGCCGAGCAGGGAGCCTGATGCGGGACTCGATCCTGGGACTCCAAGATCATGACCTGAGCCGAAGGCAGTTGCTTAACCAACTGAGCCACCCAGGCGCCCCACTACCCATCTTTTTACTGTCTTTATAGTTCCACCTTTTCCTAGAATGTCATAGACTTGGGATCACACAGCGTGCAGCCTTTTTAGATTGGCTTCTTCCCCTTAGTAATATGCATTTACGATTCCTCCGTGTCTTTTTGGCTTGATAGCTCATTTCTTTTAGTGCTGAATAATACTCCGTTATATGGAGATATCATAGTTCATTTATCTATCCACCTGCTGAAGGACATCTTGCTGCTTCCACGATTTGGAAATTAACAAATAAACCTGCTATAATTATCCATGTGCTTTTTGTGTGGACATAAGTGTTCAGCTTTCTGGGGTAAATACCAAGGAGTACGATTGCTGGATCGCACGGCAAAAATGTTTAGTTTAGTGATAAACCACCCAACTGTCTTCCAGAGGAGCCGTACCGTTTTGCATTCTCCATCTGCTCTGGGCACTAACACTTGCTCTCAGCACTGGCCGTTCTGTCGGCGGCCGTGTCTTGGGCTGGGTATTAATATGCAGACCTTTACCACTTTGCCGATGAGACAGGCCACCGAGGATCGATATGTCTTTGTGCCTGTCGGCCCTGCACACCCCAGAGGAAATCTGCAGTCCCCACCTGCTGTGTGGCCATGTGGGCTTCTTCATTCCTTATTTTGTGTGACAGAACTTCAAGCTTTGAGATACGTTTTTCCTTTTGTGTTTCCCTGACTTTTTTTTTTTTTTTTTTGCAAAGAAGAGAAGTGAAAATATAAAAATGCCTCATTACTTTGACCCCAGAACCTGTGGAGTTGGCTGGTGCAGACAGAACACAGAGCACAGCTGCTGGGTGTGAAAAGTAGGGCATTCAGTATTACTTTAATTTATTCCTAAGCATGCACATATGGTGGATGATTGAAGATATTTTATGATGTTTTCACATTTGTGACCACTCACATAGAGCTGAATCTGTAAGGTGTGGCATTGCAGGGATCGTCATAAATCTCTGTTCATCTTGAGTCACTTATTGTCCTGCTCCATTCAGGATGCCATGACAAAGTACCAGACACTGGGGGGTTACACGCCACAGGCACTGATGTCTCGCTGCTCTGGAGGCTGGAGGTCCACAGTCCAGGCACCTGCAGATTTCATGTCTGCTGAGAGCTCAAATACCGCTGTCTTCTTGCTGTGTCCTCACATGGGGGAAGAGGTGAGGGAGATCCCTGGGGTCTGTTTCACAAGGACACTAATCCCATCATGGGGGCTCCACCCTCCAGACCTTGTCATCCCTGAAAAGTCCCATCTCCTAAGACCATCACACTAGGTTTCAACGTGGATTTTGGCAGGGACACAAACACGAGTCCATAACACTAACACATTCACCAACGACTAGAATTTAGGAGAGGGCTGGTCTATATTGAGCCTTATTCAAAGAAATTCATCATTCAGAATCTAGTTTGCAGCACATGTGGTGATGAGCTGTGGGTGAGGCATGGTTCAAGCATTGCGTGCTTGAACAAGCAGGCTTATACCTGCACCACTCGGGACCGTCCCAGGTTGGGCTCTCTGGAAGCCGGCACTGAGACAGCATTTGGAGTGCAGAGTGTGTAGGAGGTGTCAATATCGGCGAAGGAAAGGAGTGGGGGCCGGGGGTGAGACTACCGTGCGTCCAGGACTGGGATGAAATGGTGAGTGGGCAGCTGCCTGCTGGTGCCACCCTTTCCTGGAAAGGGCATCCGGGTGTGGCAACTCTGTGTCCACCACATTAAAGAAGGACCAGACAAGGCAGGAGGTAAGTGGGAGCTTGGGATAGTCCAGTCGCTGGCGCAGATGAGGCATTACTCGGGCCAGGTTGGGAGACCAGGAGTGGATGCTTCATGAAGGAGGCAGGATCTCCCTGACCTGTGAAGGAAGAGTAAGATTGGACAAGCAGAAGAGTGGACTCAGAGTGCATCCCAGGCAGAGAAAGGGGCCTCTGCAAAAGGGCAGAGATGGGGAGTCACACTCAGGAAAGGCGACCGGTCCGTGCACACCCGCGTATCTGAGAGGGGAGGGAATGGGAGTGAGATGTTTGGGACCTATTGTTGGTCATCAGGGAGTTCTGGAAGGCTTTGACTGCTGAGTGTCATGAGTAAGTGTTACATCAGCGACACTGGTAATTAGGGTATGGAGGAAGCACGTATAAAGTCATAAAGCATCTGGATTTACATTCTGTGCTATGATACTCTGTGGCTGGGGCTTTTGCTAGCATTTCCGAGTCTTGGTTCCTTCATCTCTAAATGAGACTTCTGAAACCTACCAGGGCTCACCTATGGGGATTATTTTTGTCAATATCAAACTGGCCTCCAAATGCACGTGTAGACAACAGGTCGATTGGTGTGGGTAGGGCTGTTTATTTTTTTTTTAAGATTTTATTTTTAAGTAATCTCTACACCCATCGTGGGATGTGAACTCACAACCCCAAGATCAAGAGTCATGTGCTGTGCTGACTGAGCCAGCCGGGTGCCCTGGGCTGTGCTGGTCTTGCTACAGAGTGCTAGGCACATGATGGGCACTCATTCTGTCCGTGGTACATAGGAGGCTAAATTGGGAAGGGAAGAGGGGGTTTTTAGGAGATGTTTTGAATGGTTAAGAGGTGAGATAATTAAGCCCTAATCCAGGGGGAAGGGTAAAGTCTCAGCCAGTGAAACTGTCCTGGTTTTGGCGAAATCCTCTCTTGTTCCTGCCTAACCAATCCTGCCATGGGTTTGTCACAGAGCCTGAGAACCTGGAGGATATTGGCTGCATTCACACAACTGGGGATGCCAAGCAGTGGACTAGGGTGGCATAGGGCTATGATAGTTTAATTTCAGATAGATTGTGTTTGGGGAAATTTAGGCTCGAATCTCTCAAGAAAGGCAGGTCCAACAAATCAGCTTGAGACCCTCTGGACCTGAGGTCCAGAGACTTGGGTGGAGTAGGAAGGCATCCTCACTTCCAGAAGGTCACCAGACATCCTAGGCTTCCTAGCTCTTGTTCTAACCTCATCCTTTCTCTGTGGATTGCCAGAAGGGATGCAGGAGAGGTCTCTCTGCCTCCAGTCTTAGCCTCCCTGAGGCCATTCTCCATCCCGCTACCAAAATGACCTCTCCACATCATCTGATGACATGTCCTCCTGGTCTCTTTTAATGTAGATGATTCACCACTCATCCTCCTTTTTTTCTTTTCATGGCACTGACAGGTTGGAGAAACCACATGGGTTGTCCTGGAGAAGCTCCACACTCTAGATTTCTCTGTTTGTGGACTTTAATTGCTCCTTTGCCCCAATATTCTCATATTCTGCTTCCCTCTCCTTCAGATCACACACAGGAATATCCCTGGTGGTCCATCCTAACCAGAAACAGGCAGGGAATGGGACTGTGTGGAGTGTAGCTCAGCCTGGACTAGTGGACACCTTAGAAAGATACCAGACCTCTCTTCCTTGGTGCTGGCTGCAAACGTGGCAGCTATCACAGCCACCCTCAGACCTCTGGTGAAGCCCAAGATCATTAGCGAGAGGACCAAGAAGTTCATCCTGCACCAATCAGAACCATATGTCAAAATGAAGCTCAACCGGCAGAAACCCAGAGGCTTTTACAATAAGGCAGGCAGAAGATTCAAGGACCAGATCCTGATGCCCAACATAGGTTATGGGGAAATAAGAAGCCAAGCACGTGTTGCCTGGTGGCTTCTGGAAATTCCTAGTCCACAAGGTCAAGGAGCTGGAAGTGTTGCCAGTGTGCAACAAATATCACTGTGCAGAGAATACTCCCAAGGTCTCCTCCAAGAACCGCAAAGCCATTGTGGAAAGAGCTGCCCAGCTTGCCATCAGAGTCGCCAATCCCAATGCCAGGCTGTGTAGTGAAGAAAATGAATAGACAGCTTAGGTACTCGTCATATTTGTGTTAATAAAACCACAAAACTACAAAAAATAAAATAAAAAAGAAGAGAGTCACCTAGAGTTGACCTTGGTCTTCTCATTAATGAAGAAGGGGAGCATGGGTTGGCAGCAGAGCGAAGAAAAGGGAATAATTATCCTAGAGCTGACTGGCAGCATCAGGTTCATTAGGACCCAGCTCTGGGCTTTCTGCTCTATCCTCAAGGCCACTCCATGGTCTGAAAAGGCTACTGGAGCACAAACCTTCCTTTCTATGTCCCTGCAGGATGTAGGAGGAAGAGGGTCGGGAGTACACAAAAGTGGACCTCCAATGAGAATTGGACATCTGTGATGAGTTTTCCAGAAGCTGCTCCTAAGACTAACTCTTGCATCCCTTGGTCACTATGGCTTAGGGTGGCCATATATTTTCATTGTCCAAACTGAGGCACTTTCAAAAGTGCCATGTGCAACATTATTGATAATTGTGTCAGCTTATCAGACTGAAAAAGATACTATTGCAGGCAAACCTGAAACTGTGGTTAACATCACCCCTAGGAAGGGGGAGTATATAGGCTTTGAGTTGAGTGCTTTGCTGCCCCAAATAAACCACGTCCTTTATGAGTAAAGGGGGAGGGAAAATGGTCACTGGTTGGGTGACAGGCAGTTCTACCACAACGCCCACCTCCAGCAATATGTTTCCTATAAATGACTGAAAATCAGCTACTTAGTATCATTCATTTGTGCCTTCTCTCTTTCCCTGTTAAGGAAACAGCACTGAATGTCTCTAACGCTTTAGCCTGAATGATTAGGGCAGAGCACCATCTACTAACACTAGCATGGAGGCAGCTATCCTGAAAACATGGCCTTTATAGGGTCAGAGAGATGGGGGGATTTCTTCTGTTGCAAACTTAGGGTATGGGTACAAGGAGGCCTTGGTCAGGGATACCCAAATGGAATAGAGGATGGGTAGTATTATCTACACATTAACTTATGACATGTCCCCCCCACCCCAGCTGATTTTGTGGGGAGGAGACTGAGGCTGCTAATTTGGGACTAAGCTAATCTGACAGCTACAGCAGTACAGACATTTAGGATATTAGTTTAATAGGAGCACCATGCAGAACATTGATAGCCATACTCGGAAATAATGAATCAATCTGTTGGATCTGTCTCCAATTAGAAATGATTATTACCCAGTTTGTTTTTTCGCCTGCTCATTAGGAGAAGTGGATGCCCTTCGGAGTGGACAGCTCAGTGTCAAAAGCATGAAAGGCAGCATGTAAAATGCATCTTGGTAAAGGACAGGACCTTGTGTTTCCACATGGTGGGGAATTCTCGGCTCCCGATGCTGGCAGCTCCACTTGCCTGAGAGCTGAGCGGACACTTAAGACCCAAACTCTCCATAGTCTGGCACCTCACTCTGAGTAGGAGCAATTGGCAAAGAAGGTTTCTAACTAACTCAGTATTTAAAGGACAGACCCTGTAACTCCTGATGAAGTCAAGGCACATCATGTGGCACCAGGTATGACACGTTCTGACCAAGACAATGAACCTGAATCTGATAAAGGCCTTGGAGTGACTTGAGTTTATAGGAATATTGGGGTCAAGGGACAATCAATATCCACCTCGAGGAAACAAACAGACCAATGTGGAGTATGGGCTTCTCCAGGACAGTTCACCTGGTTTCCTGAATGTGTCAGTGCCCCGGAGAAGAAGAAAGGGGGGCTGGCGTAAGGTGGAAGGAACCAGAGAACCACAGCGACCAGAGAACACGTGGGGTGCACAGGGAAGCTCTAATAAAACATCGTCCAGGCCACCCTTGAACCTGGAATATGGGTTCTCTGTTAACTCTCACCAAGGAATCATTGCTAATTTTATTAGGTATAAAAATAGCATTGCATCCACATTAAAAAGCCCTCCTTTTAAGAGATGTGTATTGAAGCCTGTAGGGAATTAAATGCTGATGTCTGTGATTTGCTCTAAAACACATCAGAAAAGAAAATAAAAGAAAGTAAGAGGGAGTTTAAACCAGTGTGGCACCATTCTGGGAAGTGGCCAGTCTGGGTCATAGGCCCGTGTTACTACAGTGGCTTATGCTGTGTGTTCAACATTTTCTTAGTCATTCATATTATGATTTTCTAAATACTATATCCCTAAGGAGTATTTCGGCTCTGAGATTCTGTATGATTGAAGTACTGTCTGTCCGGGTGGAGAGTACTGGAGATGCAGCTAGAGGTATGCCTTGAATCAAAGGGATTCCAGAAGTCCACCTTGGAAATTGCATGGTTGGAGGCCTTCATTGCTTCACAGAATTCTCTACTTGGCTCGATTATTGGTGTCTTGACGATAATGGAATAACAGCGTATCGATTTATATAATATATAGCTATCAGTACATGTATACACACACACACATATTCACATCCTTACAGAAAACTGGGACTGATATCTGACGCTCAGGTAACTTCCTCCCTGAGCTTCTACCTCTGTGCTTTTGTAAACACCAGCAGAAAATCACCCTGCTCAGCTCTGGGGAGCTTTGGAGTCAGAACTAAGAAAATTAAAAATCTCTGTGCTACTGCATCCTGGCCTATTGGCCCTGGACAAGCTCTGTACTCCGTGGGCCTCAGTTTACTTCTCTGTAGTTATAAGTGTGGTAATACCTACTGATTTGTCTTGCCACCATCGGCAGTTTAACACATATAAAACACCCAAGGGAGTGTCTGCCCTAAGAATGAGAACTCTCTGCTCCTAAGATCTCTCAGACTTAGCCCCCAACTTTACAAGTCAATTTTATTGATGTGTCATTTATACACCATAAACTGCATCCATTTCAGCTCACCAGTCTGGTCAAGATCTAGAACATTTCCATTACATGTCAAAGTGCCCTGTAATTCTTTGCAGTCCTCTTCCCTACGTGGATCCTGGCAACCACCCACCCGCTGTCTGTCATGTCAGATGAATCCGGCCTCAGCTAAAATGTCACGAAAATAAATCCTACCTTGTGTGTGGTCTTCTGCATATGGCTTCTTTCACTGGGTTAAATGTTTTGGGGTCCACCCATGATGTTGGGTGTTACCAATAGTTTGTTTGTTGTTTATTTCAATTAACGAGTGATATCCCACTATAGAGATAAATCACAATTTGTTCACGCGTTCACAATTCAATGGATATTTCGGTTGTTTCCAGCTTGGGGCTGTTATGCTTGAGAAAGTCTATGTTTAACTTAAATGACAAGTGTTATGTTTAGTTTTATAAGAAACTTCCAAACTATTTTCCAAAGTGGCTGTGCCGTTTGCCTTCAAATGTGGGAGGGTTCCAGTTGCCCCACATTTCCCACTGCACTTGTACACTTACATTGTTGGTCATTTGTTGGTTTGACAGATGCTCTAGTAGGTGAATGGAATCCCACTGTGCTTTCAATCTGTGTTTGTCTGATAGCTGATGGTGTTGAGCATCTTCACGTACCTTATGGACCATCCTTCTTGGGCTGAAGGGTTTGATCAGCTCTCTTTTCTAAACATCAGATATCTGTATTTAAGTATTTTATTCCCCCAATCTGTTCTTGTGCTTTCATTGTCTTACTAATGCAGAGTTTTAAAATTTTGGTGAAGTCCAACTCACCAATTTTTTAATTTTATAGTTTATTTTCTTGTATCCTACCCATAAGATCTTTGCCTAGGATTGCATGAGAACAAAGGTTTCCTCCTATGTTTGCTTTTTGGAGTTCGATAACTTCAGATTTTATGTTTGGTCTCATGGCTCATTTGTGTGTAATGTGAAGTGAGTTGAGTTTTCTTTTCCATTGGATTCTATAGCTATTCCAGCACAACTCGTTGAAAATACCATCTTTCTCCATTGAATTAATTTAGAACTTTTGTCAAAAATCAAATGGCTATATATGTATATATATCTATTTCTAACTTCTCTGTTCTGTTTCATTCTCCACATTTCCATCTTCACGTCCTCATCACACTGTCTTGATTACTGCAGCTTTATAGTAAGTCTTAAACTCAGTCAGGGCAAGTCCTCCAACTTGGAAACGATGTAAAGAAAGCAGGACTGTGGGGATAAGATCATTGTGCTTTATTTTTTTTTTAATTAATTTATTTATTTGAGACAGAGAGAATGAGAGAGAGAGAGCACATGAGAGGGGGGGAGGGTCAGAGGCAGAAGCAGGCTCCCTGCCGAGCAGGGAGCCCGATGTGGGACTCGATCCAGGGACTCCAGGATCATGACCTGAGCCGAAGGCAGTCGCCCAACCGACTGAGCCACCCAGGCGCCCAGATCATTGTGCTTTAGAACAGCCTCTGTCACTCCCTGGCCGTGTAAACCCAACAAGATCACAGAGCCTCTCTGCCACTGAGGTCAAGTTTGAAGAATTGAAATGGACTTGAGCTACCCTCAGTGTCTCCACCTGTTAAATAATGATGACAATGGCAAGTAGTATGGATACAAGACTACACGAGTGCTCAATACGGTCCCCAGCTTAGGCACATGTTATATAATGTATTCCTCACTTTCACGTTTTGAGGCACATCCTACTGCTTTCTCAGTTTAGAGATGGAGACACTGGAGCCCAGAGATGAAGTTATTTGCCCAAAGTCACATAATTAGGACATGATTAAGCCAGGACTTGGACTCTACCTAGTACAGATGCTGTGAACAGTTAATAAAGAACACAAGCGCCTTTAAGTTTTGACTGTCTGTGCTGATACACAATGGGTTATTTACACGGTAGTTTCTCAAGCTGTGATTTAGCAATACGAGATATGTTTCTCTGATAGAGGTAAGAACAGGAAGGAGCACCTGAAAAGGAGACCACATGTACATCTGATACACTTACAGTGGTATTATTTCCATCTCTGGAGATGTTACATGTATGTGACCATTTAATTCTATAGTGACATAACTTTATTTTGACTCATAATCAACTTACTAGTTTCTAGGCTATGGTTTGACCACAATTTGTGACTTGAAAATGAGATCACCTAAAACCATTTGTGGCATCCTTGCTGGCCCATGCTTCACCTCTGCGCATGCTCATATGGCTGTGGAGGGCACCTCAATTCCTTGACCTCTGTGCTTTCAGAAGGCCTGTCCTGGCACTGCCTTTTTAGAATATAAGACACAGTCAGGGGTGCAGGTTTGCAAAGCACATGGGAGCCTACACGTCATCTCAACGCCAAACAGTGAATTCCTCCGTGTACTGTACAGCTTACCCACAGACCTTCAACAAGTTCAGAGGGTGCACGTGAGATTTTTAGAGGTACCTTTTTTTCTGTAATATTCTTGATCTGTTTGAGTTTCTCTTGGAGTGGACGCATGAGGCGCTGTCATCTGATTCTGCCATATTTGTCTTCCTGAACCAAAGCCCATTCAAGAACTGGGAAGAAGATGACAAACTTCCCAGCTAAATTCCAGCCCTCTCCTCCAGAAGCTGGTGTTTACTTTTATGTGATTCTCCAATTCCCCGCATCCTGGAGAAACAGCTCAAGGTCTAATCTGCCTACTCATTTAATGGAAACCAGATAAGATAGGTGGCGGAGATAGTGAATCAGTGGGGAAACAAGAGAAGAAAAATGAAGAGAAAAATAGTTTAAAATATCTGATTTGTCATGTGCCTCAGTCCCGGACTCTGATGCTCTTCTTTGGGAATGCATAGAAAGAGGACCATGATCTTCTATTGTGGGTTTTTGTCCAAGTTCTCAGTGTGAACTCCTCCCCAGTTAGTGCTCAAACCTGGAACAGTAAAATCTTGGAATCTCCAGCGTAACAAAGACAACAACAAAAGCTTTTATCAGATAAATTATTAATCATTGCAATATATCCCTCTTGACATCAACAAAGCCAGAAAAATCAATTTGTCTCGGTCCCATGTGTGCTGGCAGCTGCTTCACTCTGTCATGTAGGTCAAACCAGATTGGATGCTCTAAACCAGAAACACAGGGCAGAATATAGGACTATACGATTGAAGGTGGTCTTCTGTGCCTGCACAGTAAGGGTTCCAAATACGGGACCCAGGGAAGAGTAGCAGTGGGAGGGGCCGCCGAGGAGGGAGCTGAGGACCACCCCCCCCGCAGCTAGGTGGACTGGAAACTGGGTTAGTGGAGCATCAGGTAGTCACCGTATGGAGGATCTGCCCTGCTGCTGTTCCTGCCGGGGAGGTGCCTGCCAGCGAGGGACAGGGAAACAGGGCTCCATGTGTCTACCTCGGGTTTGCCACTGCAATAGGTGACAAGGAAGACTTTTTCCTCAAGAAGGAGCACCAGAATAGAAGTTGCGTATCCTTCAGGTGTTTTTGAGAGGGAGAGAGGAAAGGGGAAGGATGCTGGATCCATTTTTCTTAAAAACAAAAACAAAAACAAAAAACAGGCCAGCAGGCTAGCATGGTTAAAAATAAGCTTCAGTTGGGTTCCCCCTTGCATCTTGCTGCCACTCACTTCAGTAGAAACCAACCCTTGGAATAAAAAGTCTGGGGAGTGGTGGTGTTCCTTTTAACTGGTAAGCCCTGGACGTAGCCCATCTGGTTGGGAAATAAGGTCCGGAGACCACAGCTGGGCTCTCTGAGGGCTGTACAGGGTGGGCACCTGCCTGCACCCAGCTGCGCATGCGTCCCGAACACACCCATGGCCCCCTGCACTCAGGGCTCCCCAGGCCTCTCCAAATCTGCACGCACCTATGGAGAGCCAGCCGGCGTATCAGGAAGCCTTGCAGATGCCAAGGTGTTGCTGTTCTAAGGGCTCTGGGCTCTGGCTGCCACTAACGTGTGTGCCCTGTGTGCGCCGATCAGCCATGGGCCATGACCCCGCTGGGAGTCCTGAGCCTGTCCGGCATCCTGTGAGCTGGCCAGGCGGGCAGGGCAGGGACACTCACTCTACATCGAATCCAGGAAAACCCAGGACTGGCCTGGGGAACAAAGTTCTACCACTGGTACTGAGTGTCTGTGCATCATCCCAAACCTACCCCCCACAGAGGCTGGGGGGTCAGCCAGCCTGGGCTCAAATTCCCTGTCACCACTCAGCAGCTAGAGATCTGGCATGCCTCCTTTTGCAAACCATACAATGTGCACCTGATAGACCCACAGATTAGATGATGCATGACCCAAGTGTATTTCAGTTCCTACCACTCAGGAACAAGCCACTGGGGACCCCAGAACCCAGTGGGTAAAGCACGTGTCCTGTGCCCATGCATCCTGTGGGTCAGGACTTGACATGAGCTTGACCAGATCTCCTCTCTGGTCCTCAGTGTGGGGGTCTGGGAGTGGTGGCCCAATGCCACGCCAGGGTCATCAGGCTGGGCTGTTGGGGGCTGTTAGGGACCGAACCATGTTCCCTTCAGATTCTCATCTTGAAGCTCTAACCCTTGGATCTCAGAATGTGACTATATTTGGCGATTGGGTCTTTGAAGAGGAAGGTAAGTTACCGTGAGGTCCTATGGGTGGACCCTAGTCCAGTCTGACTGCTGTGTTTAGAACGGGTTAGGAGACAGGCTTGCACAGAGAAGCCCATGTGAGGACACAGGGAGACGGTGAGCATTCAGTGCAGTCTGGAGCTGATGAACACATCAGCCTGACCCCCTCTCCGGAATCCAGGCTCTTACACCAATTTACTTACTCTCGTTTCCACTTGAATCTCATGTATTTCAAGCCGGATATGCTCAAGACAAAATCAGTCTTGTTCCTGATGTGTCTGTGGTCTATTTCCCACGTCACAATATTACCGCCCAATTTATTATTTTTTGAAAGTTTTTCTGTTTATCCCACTAATTTAGTGGTTGCAAACAACACGCATCCATGATCTCAGCATGTGTGGATCAGAAGTCTCGGGGCAGATGGGCTAGGTTCCCATCCACCTGTTGGCTCACCTGAGGCTCCCATCTTACCTGGTGCTTGGCAGCATTGGCTCTTTGCGGACTTCTGCACTGAGGTCTCCTTTTCTCGCCAGCTGTCAGCTGGTGGCTGCCCTCAGGGGCTTGCCATGTGGCAGCTCATAGCACCCAGCTTCTTCAGGGCCAACAAGAGAGGGCATCTTCTAACAGGACGGCTTCCAGTCCTTCTGTGACGTCATCGTGTGCATGTCATTGCCCACATGACAGTGTGGCCATATTCTGTCGGTCAGAGGGAACTTACCGGTCCCGTCCACACTGCAGGGGTTGACCAGCACACGGTGTGAACACCGGGAAGCGGCGATCATGGGGCCACCCTAGAGTCTGCCATGACACCTGAAAAACACAATCTCCTTTTCCTACCTCAGCCACTGGAAGCTTGACTCTTTCCATTGCTCCAGTCTAAATGCTGAGCCTTCTCCTGTACTTCGATCCCACATCAAGCCCAAATCGGTTGATACTACTTCGGGACTGTGTGTGCAACCTGACCATGCTCCCACCTGCTCTGGTCCAAGTCTGCCGTCCCCCACCTGGATGGCCGTGGTTGCTTCTGGACTGTGTCTCGCTCTGCTCTTGCCCCTTGAGCCAACGCTCAGAATAGCAGGCAGACAGATGCTATAAGATGCAAATTAGAAGTAGATCAAGCCACTCCCTGTCCAAACCTTCCAGTGACTTCCATTCGGACTTAAAATCCTTATAGAAATAGCAAAAGCCCCTGCATCCCACCCCAGGCCCTACCTCTCCCTCCTGGGCTGGCTTCCCTCCTCCCTGGTCTCCCACATCTCCTTCTGCTCAGAGCCTCCTACCTCCCGCTGCTCTGAGCCCCAAGGCCTCCTCCTCTGCAGGCCCTTGCTGAGCATCCTGTGTAAGGGACAGCATGTTGCCCAACATGTCCTGGCCAGCTCCATCATCTCCCAGCACTCGCTATGTCTCAGCCGCTCATTGCAGCAGAGGTCGGCTCCCCTTCGGCTAGAAGGTCAGGTCACGGCGGCAGACGTGTCTTTTCCTTTGTTTGCTGGGAGAGCCTCAGTGCTGGAGCAGGGCCTGGTACAAAGTAGCTGCTGAATCACTAGTTATTGAATACATTCTATAAAGTACGTAGCTTTATAAATTATATGTTGCTCTTGTGTAAAAAACAAAATCCTTTGGTATGATCCAGTCATTTCTTGGGCAGTCTTTGGAACTGACAGATGCTCTCATACTTGCAAAGAGTTAACCTCTGAACCTGGAACATACTCCCCTCCACATGTCATTGGAGTAAGTGTTTCAAGTCTTAGCACACCCGTCTCCTCTCTCCTGGGTTTCCATCAGGGACGGCAAACTGAGTGCTTGCTGATCCTGCCCTTCAGTCCAGCTTTGTCCCAGCCACGAAATGAGTGCTTGAAACCCAACAAGGCCTTCCGTCTTCCTTCATGCATACAGATGAGTTTCAGGACACAAAGCTGCCCCTGCCTGGGTCTCTGGCCTCACCCACCCCTGCCCACCCTTTGCTTTGTAAATGGCCTCAGATCTTCACTGAAGAACTCCCTCTTATCCTGTAGGGGACTTTCAGGTATGAGCCCAGACTCTCCAAGCTGCTGTGAGGCTCCCCTTGGAGGCGTTGCCTCGAGTCTCCTTTATGATAAACTGCCTTCTTCTGCACCAAACTGTGAGTTCACTGGGAATGTAAATTCAGATGAGTCACTATTTGTAATGTGCTTAAAACGGTGCCTGCTAGTGCAACTATGATTTAATTGTTGAAAAATTAAGTGAAAAGAACTGCATAGAGTTTGTCATTTTTACCTTATCCTCAGAGCTTAGGCCAGAGTGGGCAGCCAGGGAATAATGGCTAAGGGAAGGAAAGAACCCAACAAAATATGGGTTGAAATAATAAGACATGGAAGTCATTGCATGAGTCATAAAAGGTCTGACTTAGAAAGACATATTTTGGCAAATGCACTGTGATGACCTTCAGTGTCTCCTAGCCCCCAGCTCCCCAGCCGTCTGCCAGATTCCTGAGCAATGTTCTCCAGAGCTCCTCAAAGGGCCTCTCCATTCCATCAAGGACCTGAAGCCCGGTTAGATGTCTGCCACGGGCCTGTTTGGTAGAAGGCTCTTTACTTCTGGCAGGTTTATAATGAAGGCTTCCCAGGTGCTCAGACACAATTTCCCTACACAGGCTCAGTAATGCACCCATAATCCGGTTTACCTTACATTGGCTTTTCTAATTATTTTTGCCATCCGGGCCTTGTTGGATTGATCACAGTTTGTGAATTACTGGACTGAAGTAATCAGGTCTTTCAGGATCTTTAATTATATGTAAAGGTGGCAGGGTAATTACCTCATTTAAGGCAAGACCAAGGGAATTAATCAAACACAAGAAAATGAGACACAGAAGTTAGGTCTGAGAAAGGGTTAACTCTCTATGATTCACATTCAGAACTGCACAGAAAGGTTGGTCACAGTCAGCGGAAATTTTTGCAAATAAGTCATATTTACGTGTGTCTGGCCCTTGTCGATTTTTGTGTCCTGGAGGCACAAAGTGGAAAATCTCATACGGACCCTGTGCAGGCTAAGATGCCCTGGGTTTGTGATTTTATTACAATCATTTTCTGAAGAGAGGAAGAGTGGGGTCGTATTGAAATGATCTACTGCTGGAGAAGGGGTATAGCAGAAGTTCATATCTAAATGGAATGACTAAAATTAATATTCCAGGGATTACCAATTGCTTTTAGGCTAAAATTGCTTAATCACACACACACACACACACACACACAGAACTTTCTTTTACATCTAAAAATGCAATCCAGTCAGTGTGAGCTCACGTTTTTTTCCCTCCGTTCTCTTAATGGACTTCTGTGTGCACACCAGTCATTATAAAAACCCTGTTTTTAAAAGAAAACAAGGCACCGTTTGAACAATCTTGCTCAGTAAGATATTCTTGACTTTGGTGGCACGTGAGGCCAGGTCTGGTTTCTTTGGTGACCACTCCTGTCCACCCAGCCTCTGGCCTCAACCAACGGCTGAACTGACTCCCCCTGGACTCTGGAGGTCCCATTGTGGGCATGATGAGCAAATTTATGTTCACATGGATAGTGTGGACTTGGGAGCCTGAAATTGGACATGGTGGGAGTGTTACGTTGTAGAAATTGGCAAACATTACAATGAGGGATCTCTTACCACCCTCAGAGCTGGGTTTTGTTTTGTTTTAAGATTTTATTTATTTATTTGAGAGAGAGCGCACACAAGCAGGGGGAGGGGCAGAGGGAGAAGCAGGATCCCGACTGAGCTGGGAGCCTGACACGGGGCTCGATCCCAGGACCCCGAGATCATGACCTGAGCTGAAGGCAGACGCTTAACCGACTGAGCCCCCCAGGTGCCCTCAGAGCTGGTTGTTAAACACTAGTACCCAGGCCATGGCTCAAGGCCATGTGCACAGTTCTGTTCACCCAATATTTACACCAAGTAAAGACCGAGGAACTCATCAACTGGCATAAATCGCAAATGTGTATTATTGCAGAAAAACTGCTGACAGGAAACATGGAGCAGTTTGAAGTTGTCCCAGATTATCACATATACATTTTATTCCATTATTGTAAGATTATTACATATTACTGCTAAAGAGGCATGACATCTTCACATTTTACAAGCTATCGACAGAGACTCAAAATTCTCCTTAAGAAATTATTCAGTCGAGAGGTTTAGATCTAAGAATGGAACACATGGATCTCAAAAAATGTCTTCAATACAGAAACCCCAGACCTTTGTGGAGGCCAGGCTTTGAGATTCTGGGTCTTAGCACCTTCCCGAATCTGACTTTCATCCTCAACCAGCATGACCTTCTGGACTAAGGCAGGCATGAGCCTAAGTCAGCCAAGAAGTGATTTTTATAGATTTTTCTTTAAACCAAATTAGCATTCTGCAATTAAATTAACAGGCGACTCTGTATGCAAGCACCTACGTAGCTCATGACCGTGTTTACATTGTAGTTCATTGGCCTGAGGCTGATTTCTTTCTTAGAGAAGGAGACTTGTTCTCATTGACTACCATAAAATTAAAGTTTTCCACTCCCTGTTGTCTAAATTTCTACTCTATTTTTCATTTGTTCTTTGGATTTAAGTAGGAAATAAGAGAAGGGTAAATTAAACTCCAGCTGATGACCTGTTTGGTCATCGCCACACCATTCCTCACCTCTACCTCCGTAGGGCTGGATTCACCATTGGTCCATTCCTGGCAAGACCTCTTCAGACTTCAGTACAAGAAAAAGTGCCGGTTCACTACAAAGTGTGGGGAGATAACTCTATCAATACTTTGTAAGTATTATCCAGCTACCTAAATTAGATGAATGTTTCTGCCTGTATTCCCTTCCTGAAAAATTAAACACACACACACATGATCTCCACCCAGGCCCCACACCCCAAAAAAGAGGGGGGGATTAATTTTGAATTGATTTCAATCACTTCTGAAAGTTTTGAAAAAAATAATAGTATGTTTGGTACTACGATTTCCTGTCTTGAATGGGCTGCAACAGTCTCTGCTTTCTGTTTGAAATACACATTAAAACCAATATTTATCACCACCAATGTAGTTTAAGCTATGAGGATTTGCAAAAAGAGACCCAAACATGATATGAAAAAGGTTGACAGGTGAGGCATATAAATAAACATGCCTTAATATCACACCATTTACAAAGTGAAACAAACCCTATCTTGGATCCCTTGGGGACCTCCAATTCCTCCTCCGCCTCGTGCAGTCTTCTCATGAGGTTTCTGAATATCTCTTCACCCATGTCATTCCTGCTCCTTCCTTCCACCGCCTCCTGGGCCAGGTCCAATGAGCACCAGATTGTCACTAAGGTCACTTTTCCAGCCTCATTTTCCTTAATCTCTGAAACACTGAACACAACTGCACGTCCCTCCCCCACCTGCCCCCCCACTGACTGGATATGTTGGAGCAAAACAGGTCATGGATCTGGGGCGCCCATTTATCTCCATGCACCACTTAAAATTGCATCTAATTCTGTATTTTTAAATACTCCAAAAGTTTGTGATCTCAGATTTCTATCTCTACTCCTACTTTTTCTCCAAACACTTTTATCCAGGTGCCTATTTGGCCAATCCAAATGTAACAACGCTATTGCCTCTCTCAATTGTCCCATCCCAGAAAATGCATCAGTATCTGTAGCTCCTGAGGCTGAAAACCCCATCGGAAGCAGCCTACTTCCAAAGCATGTCTCAGATCTTACTTACCCCCGCCACCTGTTCTGCTCTCACCATCTTCTGCCTGGCCCGTCACATTAGCTTCCTATCTGGTCTTCCTTCTCCAGTCTTATGCCTTCTGTATTATTCTCCACAAAGCAGTGAGTGTGGGCTATGGAAAATTATAATCAGATGGTATCAGTCCCTTCTCTCTCTCTCTCTCTTTTTTTTTTTTTTTTTGATGCAGTGTTCCATGATTCATTGTTTGTGTATAACACCCAGTGCTCATTGCAATACATGCTCTCCTTAATACCCATCACTGGGCTAACCCATCCTCCTACCCCCCTCCCCTCTAAAACCCTCAGATTTTTTCTTGGAGTCCATAGTCTTTCATGGTTCATCTCCCCCTCTGATTTTCCCCCCTTCACTTTTCCCTTCCTTCCCCTAATGTCCTCCATGCTATTCCTTTTGTTCCACATATGATTGAAGCCATATGATAATTGACATTCTCTGCTTGACTTATTTCACTTAGCATAATCCCCTCCAGGTCCATCCATGTGGATGCAAATGGTGGGTATTCATCCTTTAATAGCTGAGTAATATTCCATTGTATATATGGAACACGTCTTCTTTATCCATTCGTCTGTTGAAGGGCATCTTGGCTCCTTCCACAGTTTGGCTATTGTGGACATTGCTGCTATGAACATTGGGGTACATGTGCCCCTTCTTTTCACTACATCTGTATCTTTGGGGTAAATACCCAGTAGTGCAATTGCTGAGTCATAGGGTAGCTCTATTTTTAACTTTTTGAGGAACCTCCATACTGTTTTCCAGAGTGGCTGCACCAGCTTGCATTCCCACCAACAGTGTAAGAGGGTTCCCCTTTCTCCACATCCTTGCCAACATTTGTTGTTTCCTGTTTTGTTAATTTTTGCCATTCTAACTGCTGTAAGGTGGCATTTCAATGTGGTTTTGATTTGAATTTCCCTGATGGCTAATCATGTTGAACATTTTTCATGTGTCTGTTAGCCATTTGTATGTCATCTTCAGAGAAGTGTTTGTTCATGTCTTCTGCCCATTTTTTGACTGGATTATTTGTTTTTTAGGTGTTGAGTTTGAGAAGTTCTTTATAGATCTTGGATACCAGCCCTTTATCTGTAATGTCATTTGCAAATATCTTCTCCCATTCCTTCGGTTGCTTCTTTGTTTTGTTGACTGTTCCCTTTGCTGTGCAGGAGCTTTTTATCTTGATGAAGTCCCAAAAATTAATTTTTGCTTTTGTTTCCCTTGCCTTTGGAGACCTGTCTTGAAAGAAGTTGCTGTGGCCGATGTCAAAGAGGTTACTGCCTATATTTTCCTCTAGGATTTTGATGGATTCCTGTCTCACATTGAGGTCTTTCATCCATTTAGAGTTTATCTCCGTGTATGGTGTAAGAGGATGGTCCAGTTTCATTCTTCTGTATATAGCTGTCCAATTTTCCCAGCATGCCAACGGACCTCAGAAGAAAGCTGGGGTAGCAATTCTTGTGTCAGACAAATTAGATTTTAAGGTAAAAACTGTAGTAAGAGATACAGAAGGACACTATATCATTCTTAAAGGGTCTTTCCAACAAGAAGATCTAATAATTGTAAATATCTATGCCCCCAACATGGGAGCAGCGAATTACATAAGCCAACTGTTAACCAAAATAAAAAGAACATATTGATAATAATACTTTAATAGTAGGAGACCTCAACACTCCACTCTCAGCAATAGACAGATCATCTAAGCAGAAGATCAACAAAGAAACAAGAGCTTTGAATGACACACTGGACCAGATGGACCTCATAGATATATACAGAACATTCCACCCTAAAACAACAGAATATGCATTCTTCTCGAACACACATGGTATCAGTCCCTTCTCATACCTGCAATGGCATCTACTTGCCTGATCTTAAGGTCCCATATGGTGGCCCCCATCATCCATCTGTGCTCTCCTGCCACTCCCTGCTACTTTACTGTTCATCCCACCCCATCACACCGGACTTCCTGATGTTTCTCAAGCAACTCAAGCTTGTTCCTGCCTTAGGGCCCTCAAATGAGTTACCTCCTCTTCTTCAACTAATTTTTTGTTGTTGTTTTTTTGTTTTTTGCTTTTTATTTATTTATTTATTTTTACATATCTCCTCATGCACTTACTCTTGTCCTTTGGGACTTAGCATAAATGTCACTTCTCAGAGAGGTGCTTTCTGAGGACACAATCTTATATAGCCTGCTGAATCTTCATCATTGCATTGCCCTGGTTTTTGTAATAATGCCAAGCCTCTCTGTCTGATATTAAGGTTTCATTTGTGTATGGTCCAACTTTCTCCCTTGTAACGGAAGCTCCATGAGACAGACTTGTCTGCATATTCATTGTGGCATCCCTAGAGTCTAGAACAGTGTCTGATACTTATTAGGGGCTCAATCCATGTGTAGAGGAGTGGATATATTAATGACTTTTAAGTGGAATTTGAAGTTGGCTTAAACGTAGGAAAGAAGGACAATCTTCACTCATGGTCAGCTTTTGTCAAAGAGACAATCCCTAGCTTAATCATATTTATCATATCTATTCCTGTCTTTATGTGTATGCACACACATATGTGTGTGTTTGTGATAACTTCCTGTCCTGTATTGTGTGTGTGGTAAGACCATCTTTCAATCAATATCCTGATCATGTGTAAACTTCTAAGAATCATAAAATAGGAAATATGAACAGGTTAGAGGGGAGAAGGAATGGTTGTAAGAAAGAAAAAAAAAAAAGAAAATGCTTGCTTTTCAAAGAGCAGAGAATGAAATTCATCTGCCTGATTACTGGTTTATTTTATCTCCTTTTTCTTTCTGAGAGATTTCTGGAAACCATGGGATTTCAAAGTCATGTTCTGTAGTTGGAAATTCTGAATGATATAAATAATTCTCAGTAGGAAATAAAATGACTGATATACATAAATAGGAAAGAAATGTTCTTGGATTGATATTTCCAAAAGTTTTCCAAACCAGCTTCACATCTTGGCCTAAAAGCATATAATCAGAATTCCCATCGCCTGACTTGGGCCAGTTAGGGCAAAACCAATGGCAGTTTCAACCCCTTCTTACACTGCCAAAACATGTAGATGGCATCTAAGAATTTGGCAATATTAGTGGCAAAGGGAAATAATCCAAACATAATACATGTTGCAAAGATATGGGGGAGAGAATTCTAGAGTGGAGTATTTCACCGTGATAAGGGCAGCAGAAAAAATATAAAAGTAATGACCAATAGTCTAACAAAGAAATCCAACAAACAACTATCACAATTAGAGTCAGGGCTCTTACATAGCTGGATCCTTATGCCAGAAGTTAAATGTCATTTCTTCCATTGCAGAGAGAAGGGCTGGATGAGTAAGTAAAAATTAACAAAAGGTGGAAAACATTGTATCCATTTCCTTAAATTCCCATTATGATTCAGGGGTTAGTCTTTTTTTTTTTTTTTAAGATTTTTATTTATTTATTTGAGAGAGAGAGAATGAGAGAGAGAGAGAGAGAGCATGAGAGGGGGGAGGGTCAGAAGGAGAAGCAGACTCCCCGCTGAGCAGGGAGCCCGATGTGGGACTCGATCCCAGGACTCCAGGATCATGACCTGAGCCGAAGGCAGTCGCTTAACCAACTGAGCCACCCAGGCGCCCCAGCGGTTAGTCTTTATGGCAAAATACTATTCTTAACAAATGCTTCACTCAGAAACTTTGAAGTTAGAATTGGAAATAAATTCTAATTAGAAAACAAAAGATAGAGATCTCTTTTCAAATTTCCCTGCAAACAGCATTGTAGTAGTGAAGTCATATTTCAGGGGAAAACGTAAAGCATCTGCCACTCTTTCCCCTCCCCCATCGATAATTGGATGGTGATTGGGGACAGTCCTGTAATAGTTCCAAAAGCCACCTGGAGTGCAGTTGATTGTAGTGAATCTCATTTTAGCCTTCCAGGTGATGTTATCTATTCCTTTTTGTGAACTTATTTTTTCGTGGACATGGTCACCATTTAGGTTTATTCATACGTAGCTTTCAGGCTTGTGGAACATAAAAGGAAAGAGGTTTTAAATCAAAGCCCTTAATTATATTTCCTATATTGTTTAAGAACAGTGGTGTTACATCTACCTGCTTGACTTCCTGCCCTTGTCTTTCTCGGGGTAGATTAAACTAGTAGACTCAGAGCACACCTCTGGACTCTGAGCACACACCTGTCTTACAAGGGAAAGCATCTCCGGCCCTTCGGTGTGCCTATCTACGTGTGTTGTGCCCACTTCGACTCTGTCCCAAGGATACCCACAATTGAGGTTCTGTTTGTCTCCCCCTCATCTGGAGTCTTTCTTGGGCCTTGGCAACTCTGTCCTAGTAGGGCGGGGGGTGCGTTGCAGTGACTCACCTTGCGTTCCCTCCGCCAGTCTCCTCTCAGCAAGGAGTCACATTGTGCTTGCCTGAGTTCCCTCCCCAAATGCCTCCAGGTCTTGTTCACTCCAGTCTGCTCAATGTGATGCCCATCAGATCCTGGTTAGGTCAACTGGTTTGCTTGATTTATATACAATGCCGTCTATGGCCAACATGGAGAGCCAGAGGGAGTTTGATAAGAGCCGGCCTACAGGAAATTCCTCCTGTCTTCTGCGTCCTTTGGTAATTCTCAAATAACTTCTTGAACAAGTGGCACGCTCATATTAAATTAAAATGTAAATGTCTGTTTTGGAGGAGTTTTGTGTTTTCCCACACTGGGGAGGGCTATCTTCTTTACTAGTCTATTGATTCAAATGCTCATCTCTTTCAGAAATTCCCTCACAGACACACCTAAACAGAATGTTTTACCAACTATCTGAGCATCCTTAGTCCAGTCAAGTTGACACATAAAATTAACCATCATGGGAGTAACAGAGTATCCATTTCAGAGGAAATAAGAATCTGTAAAACTTAACTAAAAGCACAACTAAATAAACAAAAAATTGACTTGCTGAATTTCTTTCTTTCACCTAGAAAATTTACCAGTGTTATTTCTTTCATGTTACTAAGAAAACAATCATAAATTTGCTCTGACCAAATGGCTGTGATTAGGTTATTCTGTGAAAAGATGTATTTTCACACCGTGAGTAGGAAGGACTGATTGCTCAGTATTTCATGATCAATAACTCCTTCAATATCTCAGTCTGTGAAAGGGAAGTTCAGCAAAATAGAGTATGATGAGCAGGTAGCAGGGGCTGGGGAGGCAGAAAACACAAAACTGGGCCTCACCCGATTAGTTGAGGGCATGAATAGAACAGAAAGGCAAAGGAAAGGCAAATTTGTTTTTTTGCTCAAGCTGAACTTGGACGTCTGTCTTCTCTTGCCCTTAGATATCAGTGTTCTTAGTGCATAGGCCTTTGGACTCAGATTGAATTACACCCCTGGCTTTCAACTATCCAACTTGCAGAGGAAGATCATGAGCCCTCCTGGCCTCCATAATTATATTAGCAAATTCCTATAATAAATCTGTGTGTATGTGTGTGTGTGTGTATAAAATTATAAAAATGTATTATATATCATGTAATTATATAACATATATTTATACTTTTATAATATATAATATATATAATATTTCCCTTCAATTTTTATTTCTATTTTCTCACAAGGAAACTCAGTATTTTGGTGGTGGGGACACCATTCTAACCACATGGAATTATTGGCATGAAGCACTTTTTTCTATCGCAATTTTAAAATATTTATAAAGATATCATTAAGTTCATAAAATGAGGTTCATCCTCGTTAACCCATTTTAATGCCGCCGTTCACCATCTGGGGGATGCCTTGTAAGAACCAGCTGAGCTCCTATTCCCTTAGAAACAAGGAGTCAGTTCTTCAGGTAAGTTACCTGAATTACCACAAAGACTGCTTTACCAAATAAAGATAGTGTCTGATAACAAGTGTAGTGGATCATACAGGTAGAATGTACCTCTATGTCTTAAAAAGACTTCCTTTTAGTTTCTTCCAGGCTGTAGTAAGAAATAAATGATGCTGATATTCACAAGTCACTTAAGTAGCTGTGAAGTTAAATTATTATTCTGAGGTACTCTTATCTCAGAGATATATCTATAGTCAGCTGAGTGAATTCTAGGCAAGGAAGTCTAATAAGAGGGATCAATAGCGCCTAAGTCTATTTTAGCTACACGATAGGGTAAATAAGGCAGGGGACACAAAAACATTGGTGAAAATCTTGACTTTGAGGTAAATGAAGGGAATCTTGAATGCCACATTGGGACACATCAATTTTCTTCTATAAGTAAGGGTAATATACATGAGTTTTAAAATAGGAGAAATGAGATAAATCTTTAGTGGTGGTGATGTAAGGGTTTACTAAAATGGCAGACTGAAAGTTTTGGGGCATTCAAATAGTTATTTTAGCAAGAGATGTTGGAGGCTTGACTTGGAAAAATGGCCATGGGAATAGCAATGGCAGAATGAGGTGGTGGACAATCCATGGGATTGATGGTGTGCTGTATTAGGATGTTTGTCAAAAAGAAGAAGTCAACAATCACATGGCGATGTCTATCTTGGTAACTCGGTGGCTGGTACATTGTTAAAACAGCCTGGAAAGGAAAATTGGCACACGTGGAATATCCATTGGGCCATATCTTGTGGGCAGATGAAAATATGGTGTGGATTTCAAGAGAGCCATTAGTCCTAGCAATACAGATGATTCTCAGCGCCTTAGAAGTTGTTGAGAATGTTCGGGAAAGGTTGAAAAAGAGAAAGGGAAGGCAGGACCTTAAGGAAGGCATGACTTTAAGGGGGAGATAGAAGGCAACATGGAAGTCTGAAGAAAGATCAGAGAGGCTAGGGGGAAATCAGAAAGTGGAGGCTCAAAGACAAAGGGCACAAGGGTTTCAAGAGAGGTGGAAGGGGGTTGCAATTTAAAATAGAATAAAAAATTGTAGAGGATGACAACCAAAGAGAAGGTGTTGAACTGACGATTGGGACATCGATGGCAACCTTTTGTGAAAGAAAACGAAGTGGAAAGGGAGGGACTGAGGGGTGAGTGGCAGGTGAGGAGAGCAGGCAAGCAGACCCAGCTCCACTCTTCAAAATAGGCTGGAGTGAAGGGAGACTCTGGGCAGGAGACTGACAATAAAGTTGAATTTTTCATTTATAAATCGGGGTAATTATATCCACTTTGAAGGAGTTTTGAAAAACTTAACTAAAGATAGTTTTTATAAAACACATAATAAAGTGCCCAGTAGGTAGTAAGTTATAAATTTCTATTTCTATTTTTATTAGTTTTCTGGGGCTTTTTCTATTTTCATTATTGTTAATTATGACTAAAATTAACAGTGAGTTAAAAAAAAAACTATAATGCTGTATAAAAGGGAGCAGTAGAAATGACTGCTGATGCTGAGGAGCTGGGGGTGTCTGCTGGGGTGAGGGCCCCCTGGGGATTGGAGAAGGAATTGAAAGTGTTTTTATGCTTCACAACACTTCTGACCCCAAATGTGTGGGTTTTCCACACCAAGTAATTCTCCTGCTGTCTGGACACCAACGGGGTGTCGTACAATTCTGTCCAATCCTGACATTAATCACCAGGAGTTAGCTCAGACCCCACAGGGTAAGGACTCAGCCCCACAAGACTGCCCATCACTTCACAGTCCAGTTGTCAAGTATTGGGGGCCCGTATGCTTCTGTCCAACATGGCTGCCAGTCTGGCATTCCCCAAACATCCCCTCTTTCAGGTTCCCGAATTGGCCAGAAAGGCTCTCAGAACTCCAAAAATCACTTTTACTTACTATTGCTTATTTATTACAAATGGATAGAACTCAGGAAGAGCCAAATGGAGGTAATGCCTAGGTCGAGGTACGGGGGGACAAGACCCTAACCCTCCCAGCACCTCGCAGTGTTCACCAACCGGAAGCTCTCTGAATTTCGTCCTTTGGGAGTTTTTATGGAGATTTCATTACACACGCATGATTGATTAAATCACGGCCTATTGGAGATTGAACTCTTCAGCCCCTCTCCTCTCCTCAGTGGAAAGTTCCAATCCTATAGTCATAATTTGGCCTTTTTGGCCACCAGCCCTCCTCTGAAATTATCAAGGGGACCGCAGCTATTGGTCATCTCATTAATATGCCAAAGATGTACATCACCCCAAGAGCTGCTGAGAGTTTTAGGATCATCATGCCAGGAACTGGGCACAGAGACCAAATATATATTTATCACAGTTGTCAATATGGGAAGGAAAGAATTTGTGTGTGTGTGTGTGTGTATGTGTAATGACATCATTTAGGGGTAGGTAGATTTGAATACAACAAAATGGAGAAAGGCTAGTTTGCAAAATTTAGGGAAAAATAAGCTAGTGAAAAGTTTGAACTGTGTCCTCTTTATTTTTACTTAAACCACAAGGTGAGATTTATGTCCATTGAATTGGGGTCCTTTAGTAGTTAAATGTGTGATATATAATAAAATTAAAAATAGGTACATGTAGAAATCTATAAATTACCCATAAGAAGTGTTTAAGTTGAAGCAAATAAAATAACCAGAAGAGAAAGAAGCCTGAAGGTCTTTAATATTGCATCATTTTCATCCTGGAGAGTTTGTGGGAAGATCCAGTGTTAATCCCTTAAGAACCACGGCTGACCTAGTTTGCCCTGGGCTTATGTGTCCTGAGGATCACGATGCTGCTCCTGGTGGTGAGTAGCTGATGTCCTTCTAGTCCTGGCATCATGCAATCCCCTCGTGGATACTTGCTGCCCCCCTGTGTGTGCATGCACACGTGTGTGCGTGTGTGCGTGTGTGTGTGTGCACATGCAGTGTGTGCACACTGAGGTTAGCTCCACAAGCAGGCTTTAATCATCACCATCGACTTCTCTGAAGAGCAGTAGGAACCCACACCCCCAGGCTTTGAGCATTCGGGCGTAGGATTGCATCTGTGCGTTCTTAAAAGGACCTCGGCACTTTCTTGAGCCTTTTTTCTTAGCTAAGCATAGCAGCAACTAAACTTGGATTTCTTTTTAATCACATCTGATTAAGTAGGACACCAGCTTCACGCTGAGAGAGTGTTCCCCCACACCTCACCTGCTCTCAGCAGGATGCGCTATTTCAAGAGCATCCTAAGATTTACTTGCATGCCTTCTTGTGGACGGGCAACTTGAAAGGAGCAGGTAAATCTTCCGGTACAGAAACCATTTAGTAAAATTATATTCGCCGAGGTTATTTTTATGTATGCCTCAGCTTCATGTCTGTATTAGGGGGTTCCCCAGAATAGTTCCAGCTGTGAACTGCTTGTGCCTTGGCAAGAATTTACTCGTAACAGAAAGGGCTGGTGGTTCAATCCAAGGTGATGTGGTATCTAAATAATTTTTAATGGGAAGCTTCTATTGAGATATAGCATAAGTTACCAAAAAAGTGCATATATCAGCAAATCCCTGGCTTTATCATTAGCCTTTTTGGAAATCTGAAAACACTATTCATTCTTGAAAATAAATTTTCTTTTACATAGCAAATTATTTTATGACTTCCCTCTTTCCTGAAGAATAGCCAATAATTCAGCCCTTACTTTATAATATCATAGCTTAGCACCTTCCATACTTGGATAAGCATCGCAACATCACTCAACTATGATATATCCTGTCTCCCCCATCAATATTTTAAGTGCATGAGCATATAATACTTGTCAGCACAAAAACAAGTTTCTAATAACAATGGGGCTGATTCCTCCAACAAGATGAAAAGAACAGGAGGGGGTGGTTTGGAGAGTGGCTGTCCAGTGGCCAGGATGAATGGATTTGGGGCAGACAGGTGTTCATTTCTACTCTTTCGTCTTT
This sequence comes from Mirounga angustirostris, assembly GCF_029215605.1. Classification (NCBI taxonomy): domain Eukaryota; kingdom Metazoa; phylum Chordata; class Mammalia; order Carnivora; family Phocidae; genus Mirounga; species Mirounga angustirostris. Next base: position 136,110,788 of record NW_026991713.1, read on the forward strand.
GTGGCCCACAGACTGTGCTTATCTAACTGTCCCAGAAATGGGCTATGACCCAGGGCATTGAGTGCCACCCCATCCCTTAAGTGATGGGGACTTATCTTTTCATGACCCCCCCTATGCTAACCCCCCACAGGCTCACCTCTTCTTCCATTGTCTCCTTCATCCCCTTGAAAATTCCTCCAGGACTCTATGCTTCCTCTAGGTTCTGATGTCCTCCAATCTCCACACCAACATCTACACATCCCACTCATATGTTACCTGACCTGAGTTCTAGACCCTGAAAACTAGTCTCCTGTGTTGCAAAGTAGCAGGCAGTTATCCAGCTATTAAGGTTATCAGTGATGGAAAATGTCTTGATGTCTCCCATCATGAGCGCATTTGTTTTCTAGCAAGAGACCCATTGTGGACGCAATGCCCAGGAGATTGTCTCCAATCAAAATGTAAGGTGCTTTCATAATAAACCCCTTTCTTGACCTCCTGTTATATATCCAGAACATGTACAACTTGATTTAATTTGACAGTAGTCCTATAACGTTGGCATTATTATGACAGTTTTTCCTAAAAGGAGATAGGCTCAGAGTGGTTAAGTGACCTGCGCAAGGTCACACAGCAGGGTGTGATGCTGAAAAGATTCAAATCCAAACATGTCTGAATTCAAAGTTCCCAACCACCAGGAGATATTGAAAGACAGTGATTGGCTGAATCTACAGAGGCCCCAGGTTATACCTCCTGCTACAGACTGTTCATACTCCGGGCTGGAGCAGATTCCCTCAGAGATGTTACTGTTACACTCTTCTGAAATGGAAAAGACAAACTGGGCTCATTGAAGAAAAAGACCAATGGATCCACCCTACGTCACAATCATAATAAGAACATTGAAGGCAACCATGAAGACAGAGAAACCTTCCTTCCTTCTACCGTTTATGTACAGACCGTCCACGGGAACCCGGGACTCAAGAACACGGAGGAGCATTGGTGTTGGCCAAGTGCCCTCTTGCCGGTTCTCAGCTGCTCACATCATGAAGCCCAAATTCCCCCATCATGTAGAAGGCCCATCTCAAAGCCGCTAAACCTGCCTTCCCAGCCTCCCATCCCATCCCTAACCACACACCCTCCTATAGCACCTGGACTGCATTATATTTATTTTCTGTATATTCCCTAATTTAAGTATTTAGTATTGTAACATGAACTTCCAGACTTCCATGCCTCTGATTGGAAATCTCTTCTGACACCTTGTAGGAAGCACTTACTGTTTAAGGTCCCTACGGGTCCTGATTCAGCAAGAGTGGGCCCGATGATGTTTTCCCTGGCAACTTTCTTTCGTTGATTGGAGTTACCCATCACACATTTACAAAGCACCTCTTATGTGCCATGCATTGCACTCAATTTATCTCATTTAACTTTATGTGATCATACCTCTGGGGTGCATTTTCATCCCGACATTATAACTCTAAAATTGAGATTTGGGCGGGGGGGGCGGGGAATGCCAATGTTCCTATGGTTAAGAAAACTGTAGTTCTAGAATCAGGATTCAAACTCCGGTAGTTCTGATTCTAAAGTCCATGAGAATAATCAATGGCATTCTCAACACTCACCTCATCTAATCTAATTTAGCCAACGCTACAACTACAATTTTAGCAGGATAACTGCCAATGTATGCTTAAGGTAACCAAGGGAAATTCAGGATCTGTTTCACATCTTTTCCCTCATTAGGACCTTCCCTCCTAGGCAATTATGTGGCCAACCGGAGAAAAAGGGGCCAGGGCCAGGTCCCAAACTGTAGCACCCAACCAGCAGCCTCCCATCTTCTGGGAACTTACCAGATATGCAAACTTCTGGTTCCACCCTGGACTACAGAATCAGAACCCTGTGATGGAGGCCCCTAAATCCATTTTAACCAGCCTCCCCATGAATTCCAATATGTGCTCAAGTTTGCGAACCACTGAGCTGGAGAATGGAAGCAGAAGTCAACTGTGCGCAAAGCATTTAATAATGGAGAGTTGAGTGGACATGTGTCTTAGGATGGTGGTTCCCAAACTTGGCTGCACACTGGCACACCTGAGCATCTGGGAAATTTTCTCCCACCTGGCCCTGGGGGTGTTCAAGGTGAAGCTATCCTCAGGTAATTCTATTGTCAGAAGCCTGTGGTCTGGAGAAGCTACAGTACCTCACGTTATCATCAAAGGCAAGCAGGGTGCCCTGAAATAACTGGGGTGACCCAATAGCAGTAGGTTGGTCTTTTTTAGGTGGGCAGAAGCAGGGTACCTGTAACAGATTTGTAGAACCGGTTAACTCAAATCAATCTCCTTTTCTGTGTCCCAGGGTCTCATGCAGGGTCCTTTGCTGCATTTTGTCTGCACATTATATATATATATTTTTCAGTATGTTGCATTGATTCAAGAGGGAATTCAGAAGGGACTCTGTTTTATGGGAGGAAGAATTTTGTAGGAATAAAGCAAATGAGCTCAGTGGATTTAGGGATCGGGGCGGAAGTTGGTGAGGCTTTAGGGAGAGAGAGGCTGGAGACCAGCAGACAGGGCACATTTTGCATTCTTTCAGAAGTGAGGGAGCCGGGAGTGCCTTGGGGTTGGCTCCGCCGCAGGATGGAGACCTTGGAGGAGAAGCGGGCTGGGAGAACATCATGCAAGGGAAGGGGCTGCTAGCCTGCCGGCACCAGTCAGGGCAGACATTGGTTTCCGTGGAAGTCCAGCTGCCCTGAGGCCAGAGGCTGCTGAGTTTTTTCAAGCCTGCAGCTACATTCTCCTCTGACTGACCTTCGTGGTCACCTTGTGGATGAGGTGACTGAAATGACCTGAGTGGCTGCCCCTACATACCTTATGTCCACCCTCCTGTCCTGGCCTGGCAAGCAGCTCAGGAGGTTGAAGGGGGAGCAGTGGGGAGCCGGCAGTCCTGCTTGATGAGCAATCCTGATTCTAGGGCTCAGTTTGCCTCTAACAATGTCTAGGGTCCTAGACCTCCCTCTCTATCTCTCCGGCCAATGCCCTAATCTATGATATAGGACTATTAGACTAGATTAGTGCAATGAATCTTCTCCAGGTTTAATTTTTTAAAAAAATATGCATTTGCCTCTGATACATAACAGTGTTATTGGACAAGAGGCCAATTGGACTGATTTACTTGCCGTTTAGCTCGCAAGGTAGGTTCGAGTCTTGCCTCCAACACTTTCTTGTAATATGATTACATTAGAATTACTGGGGATTTTCAGTCATATAAATAAAGTTGGGTTTAATTAAACTTATATACTTCCATGGCTTGTAAATTCTTAAGAAGGAAAGTGGTTGGCAGTAATAATAACTATGTATTGATTATCTGCTGTGTGCCAAGGGTTTGACATAATTTGTCTTATTTAATTCTTATAACAACCCTAGGTGGCCTAGAGGAATTCATTCATTTGCAGAAGTCACAAAGTCAGCAAATGACAGTGATGGATATTTGTACCTGCTTCTTTTCCTCATCTTCTGCTAATCTCACCTCTTAATTTGGGGAATTGCCTCTCTCAGTCCTGCGGGGGTTCTCAGTAAAACTGCCACCTCAAACTCATGGGCGGCATATTCTCAAGGACTGGCCAATTCTATGTTCTTTCCAGACATAATGGTTGGTCCAAAAGTGGGCAAGTGACCACAGTGCAGCAGTCCTTGGCCTTCCCTGGGACTGTAGGAATGGCCACTGAGAAAAGCCTGTGCTTTCCTTCTGGTGGAGGTGTCAGGCTGAGGCAAGTTGTGCAGAGCTGGTCCCACCCCAAAACACGCAGAAAACCAGCCTCTTCAGCCACAGGGACAAAAGAAGGAGGGAGGTCAAGACCAGAGATACCTCATTCCCCAAAGAGCCAGGCCAGCTCCATTTCTAGCTCTCCCAGTCACAGAGGAATCAAATCCCATTTCTGGTTAAGGTAGTTTGAGTTGGATTTTCATCACTGCCGACTAGCATACTGGAAAGACCCTGGGCAGAGCTGTGATGTGACCTTCTTGTCTTCACAGGTCTGCAGTGAGTGGAGGATACACAAGGGAGAGCTATTACTGTGGAATGTCTACCCATGGACCTAGTTTCAGCACCCAGCACATCTGGTGGGCTATATGGAAATACCTGGGTCTCCAGTCCCCTGGGCTTTAGGGGAGGGAGGACGGTGGCTTATCTGCCATCTGGCCTAGAGGACTGGTAGCCACAAGGGAACATCTTTCAACTTGTTATATGGCTGTAGGTCAACCCCATCCTACCATTCCAGGCCCAGGTCAAAATCTTCCAGGTTTCCCTTTTTCTTTTCTTTTCTTTTATCTTCTCTTTTCTTTTGTTTCTTATTTTTTCTTTTCTTTTCTTTCTCTTCTCGTCCTTTTTAAAAAAGATTTTATTTATTTATTTGACAGAGAGAGAGCACAAGCAGGGGGAGTGGCAGGCAGAGGGAGAAGCAGGCTCCCCACTGAACAGGGATCCCGATGCGGGGCTTGATCCCAGGACCCTGAGATCATGACCCGAGCCAAAGGCAGATGCTTAACTGACTGAGACACCCAGGCACCCCTCTCCCAAGTTTTCTAATAGAAAGTTATACATGTACCTCCTGTCATTAGGTAAAAATCCTTTTCAGGGCACCTGGGTGGCTCAATCAGTTGAACATCCAACTCTTGGTTTCAGCTCAGGTCATGATCTCATGGGAGGTGAGATCGAGCCTTGCATTGGGCTGCCCCCTGAGGAGGGAGCCTGCTTGAAGATTCTCTCCCTCTGCCCCTCTCCCCACTCACATGTACTCTCTCTCTCAAATAAATCTTTAAAAAATGAATTTTGAGAGCAGCTTTACATTGGGAAGAAATAAGAGCGTGGCATCCTAAAGTCTATCTGTGGGGATAGGGGGAGATAGGAAACAAGGAAAAAACTGGATGCTGGTCCTTAATATTGTTTGAACAGGAGCCACAGATGCGGTATGGAAACTCCCTTCCTCTGCTGTTCCCCTCCAGGCAGGTGGTGTATTTGTCTCTGTTTCCTCCCACCAGTAAGTCAAGATCAATCATTCATTACCAAACTTTGGTACTTACCTGGCTGGGGAGTGTATTAAAATGCAGATTTCTGGTTTTTTTTTTTTTTTTTTTTTTTTAAAGAAGCTCTATGCCCAGTGTGGGGCTTGAACTCATGACCCCAAGATCAAGAATTGCATGCTGTACTGACTGAGCTCTCCAAAAGCCCCAAAATGTCGACTTCTGATAGAGCATGTCTGGGATAGGAGCCAGGCATTTAAGGTCCTTAACAAGCCCATTTGGAGATTCGGATGTGTGTGAACCTTTGAGTAATTTAAAAACTGAGGCTATGGGGATTGTCTGGATTCCTTGCTCTCTTCCAATGCTGCATTTGGCACCCCCCACCCCCATCCAGTGGAATGTCTCAGGTTAACCTCAGGTTTTCTCTTTTTACACTTTTATTTTCATGGTTAACTCTTCCCCCATCACAGTAATTTCAAAATTTCATATTTCCCCAACCGTGTCTCCTATTTTTAACTTGGAAAAAATTTACTCCTGGTGGACAAGCTGATGAGTCACAAGGTGGGCTAAATGTTCTAGCATTACCTCCCTCACTGGGTTTATTAATATGTCTAGAAGCTTTGGCTTTGGAGATAGGGGTGCCTACGGGGTTCTACCTATGTAACTAGGTGTTTATGACTTTGCTTCCTATTGGCATCAGCAGATACTTACTCTAATAATGAAGTAATGAAGAAGAAGCATTCCCGGTTATTGTTGAGAATTGTATTCAACTCTGGAAGAAAATATCGGTAAACAATTAAGAGAAATGACCTTGCAAAATTAGATCCTACCATTATTTTCTTTCATCAATGTCGAATTTATGTCTTAGTTTGTAGTCATAAGATAAGGGCAAAAGGGTTTTTTGTTTTGTTTTGTTTTGTTTTGTTTTTGTTTTGTATCATTTGCTTCCTTGATATTAGGAAACTCTCTTGTAATCTGGCTTGCCAAGCCTTGCTTTATGGCTGGCATAGCTGATCCATATTTCCCTATTTCACACTGGTTTTTATCCAAGTGTATGTGTTAGCAGGAAATGGCTTTTGCAAATGCAAAGTATACAGCTATAACTATAAGAGCCAACATTCTCTGCAGATTCCTAGTACTTGTCTAAATCCACAAAAATGTCTGAGTTGGAAAGCTTCATCTCTGGTTCTCACTACACTGTGCCTCTTTGAGGTCCCAGTGCTGCTTAGAGTCTGTCCTGTTTTCAGGGACTCCCTGGCATCTAGCACAATGTCCAGTAAATGGTTGACATAACTGCATATTTATTAAGTAAGTAAGTCTTAACTATGTTTACAATATTAATATGGATATCACACTTGGAGCAAAGAGAAAATCCTACTAGCTTCCATAGAGAAAACAATCAGGTCAACATAAAGCAACAATGGTGGAAAATATTCAAAGTTCTCAACCAAAACAGTGGAAGCTGAATGATGATAGAAAAATATCCTCAAAATCCCAAAGGAAAGTGACCTTGAACCTGGAATTTTATACCCAGCCCAACTGTTGATTAAGAATGAGATTACAATAAACATATATTCATGTTTAAATATGTAAGTTCTCAGTATTTATCTTCAAGAATCCTCTCTGAAGAGGTACTGAAGCATATACTCCCCATAAAAGAAAGGAGGCATAGGTCAAAAACAAGGATGCTGGTGAGGGAACCTAAAGGTGACCAGGCACAGAGCATGGCCAGTGTGTACTGGGGCAGGTCAGAGGGCTCCAGGAGGTGTCCTTCAAAAAGCCAAAACTGACAAGATACCTGATACATCTGACACAGTTGGGAGGAGATTTAGACAATGAGCATAGTGTTTGGGGTTAAATTTGTGGGAAGTATAGATAGCTAAGCAATGAAAGTGGAGATAATTATTGTTAGAAACAGGATAATAAAATGTACAGGAAAAGAAAGGTCATTATACTACTTGCCTTACCTGTGGATAGTGTTCACATAATTATAACAACAGAAACAGAGAAGATTGATAAAACCAAAATTCATTATATTAGGAGGGTGGGTAGTTAGGGTGCTTTTAGATGCTTGAATAGTATGGTGAGAGAAATCTAAACCCTGGTTTCCAGAGTGGCTAGTTCCTAGATTCTGCCTTAATCTAAAAAACTGAAAAGTAGCAATATAACCATTTTATTTTTAAAAAATGGAAACAAACACACAAAACAAATTGAGATTGGTTACTCTGAGAAATTGGGGAGGATGTTGGGATGCTATTCTTTTCCTGATAAGTTTTGTAAAAATCTTCACATTTTTGAACTGTAAGCAGCTATTTTAAAAAATATATAAATAAACACCAAACCAGCAAAACATTTGCATCATAAGGACAACCTTTAAGACTGCACACAATCATAGAAGTCCCTTCAGGGAGTTATAGGTCAGTTGATGTATGGGGGAGCTCTGGCCCCTTTTGCAGTTTCTGGTCATACCTTCCAGAAGGGTAGAGCCTCTCTTCAGAAGGTGGCACATGAATGATTAGGAATAAACTCATCATCACTTCAGCTGGGCAAGCATGATGTTTTCATACAACTCTTTTGCTACCACCGTTGAGCCCAGGGACATTTTGACATGACCTAAAAAAGATATCATTAAGCGTTCAGCTATTTTTATTCCAAGCAATGTGCTCAACAAACATCCTCTCCTCTCCCCATGAGCTCAGCCCTTCCTAAAACTCCCCGAATCCCATCTAAGGATGATTGCAGGGGGAAGGTCAGCAAGAGAAAAAAGACTCCAGTTGTCTTACTGATAACACGTTCTCTGGTGGCATTTCATAGTGTGGCATTTGGACACAGCATGATTAAAAAGAGCTCCCTTAAAATGGAATACCAGCAAGCTGTGAAGCATTCACAGGGAAGAAGAAACAGGGCAGTTACCCATCACAGAGTCGTAGTGCTTTTGGTGCTAAGACTCCATTCTGCCTTGTCATTCGAGAGCTATTTGGAAGCAGAACGGAATAAGGCAAAGTGTTCAGCTTTGGAATCACATCAATATCCAACTCTCTTAGCAACTTGTCCTGCGACCAATTCTCTGTGTTTCATTTTCCTCGTGTGTAGAATAGAAATAACTATTGTGTCACAGGATTACTAAAAAGGTAAAATGGGACTGCTGTAATTAATTGCTGAGACCCACATCTTATTCGTCTTTGATGACTTCTGCAGAAGACACTGCTCGGCACACAGGAGATTTAAAATAAGAATCTGCCAAATGAACATACATTGCACTGGTGAGCACAGAGCCGGATAGTGGGAGGTGAGTGCTAGTACCTGTCTCTTTCCCCTCTCACCGCAGCCTCACCCCCTGCCTTCTGGCCACAAAGAAACTGAGAGCCTCCAACATTAAATGCTGTGTTTCAGTGGGTGGCAGAAATTGAATTTGGATGAAGGTTGCCAGATTTAGCAAATAAATAATACGCGATGTCCACTTAAACTTCAACTTCAGGTAAACAAGCGATAATGAAGACTTGGGACATAACACTAAAAACCCTGGGGTTTACCTGAGCTTCAGCTTTAACTGGGCATCCTGTATCTCTTCTGACAGCTCTAATTTGCAGAAAAGCCCTCTTGCTCAGAGTCTAGCACTTGCTCTGTGCTTGTCTGGAGGAGGAAAGCGGTGACAAGTCAGAGCAGGGGAGCCGGCCGGCTGGAAGCCCCAGCCATGTGTGCACACGTAGCGATGTGAGCAAGCATTCTGGGGTGGCACTCACAGCACCGCTGGATCATCCACGAAAGCCCAAGGGACATGTGACACACCCCTGCTGGATGGGAAGAGATGTGCCTGGATAGGACGAGCATTTGACACACTCTGAAAACTATGCAACGGGTTGCTCCCTCCCGGCTGCTTGGCGGTCCGCCTGCCCTTCTCAGGTGTCCTGAAAAAAAATCTCAAGATGCCTCCTCTGTCCTTGCTGCTTCCCCTTGGCTCGGGGGCCCCTTTACCAGGTTGATGCATTACACATCTCACCGCGAGTCTCGGTTACTCAAGGAGAGTCTTGCAGGTTCCATATATGGCATTTCTCAGCTGAGGCAGCAAGGCCGAGTTTTCCTTTGCTGTTCAGATCCGTGCTTGTTCAACGGGAAACACTAGACTGAGCGCCTCGCTGCTGTGGGGTGGCCTCAGAATTGGTCTTTCGGGTTACCCTGATGAAACTCAGTGGGAAACCACATGAGACATCTCTTGTCCTTCCCCGGTGACACATACCTTCCATTAAATTCAAACCAGCATAGTCATAGTAAATGCTATGAGCCCTTTCCAAAATCCCCTATGAAATAACCAGACTTAGTGCTCAAGTCCCAGGGACAACTTCCTCTGCCCAGAGACACACCTCGAGCTGTGGCACTGCCGGGGGCCAGCCATAAAACAGGGTTATACTTGAACAGCAGGTAAGAAAACAAGTCAGTGCGGGAGCAACCGAAACTTCCCTTCTGCCAGGAAAGATCAGCAGAAACTATGAGTAGGAAAAAAAAAAAAAAGAACTTCAAGGTAAATGGAACAGTTTCAGCTTAAAGAAAGGCTGATTGTTTTCACAAAAATCCCCACAGACCTGGCAGCGATTATTAAAGAAGTGATTCCTGAGGATCAGGGCATGGAGATTTCAGATGAATATGCAAACGATCAGAGCCATGTTTAATTCAGGGAAGTAAGCAAACAGTAGAAATAATTAAAAGCTGTTAAGGCATATGTCTGTTTGGCTGACACATATGTTATTAAAAAACAAGAGTCTATAGCCAGTTGCCTCTAAGAATCTGTCTTTGCTACCACCCACTTCCATTAGTAATAGTGCACAATAATAGTTTACATCCATGGAGCGCCTTTCATCAAATACATCAGCTCTCCACTCCGCGTTGCGCTCCAGCAGACAGACATTCACTGTGGACGTAACTCACCTCTGGACTTATCAAAAGCCACTGGCTTGGGTTACTTGCTCCAGACAACTGTTAATTTTATCTATAGATGGACAACAGGACACCAGGAGACGCCTTCCTCATACTCTGCTAGCCCGACACCTGGCTTGCCACGCTGGAACTCTCCAGCTGGAAGGAGGAAGGGAAAAGGAAGGGACGCTCCATCCCCTGAAGGCCGTTACTGGAAGCTGCACCCACTCCCCCACTCATCTGACGGGGTGGCCCTTTAGTCACCTGGCTACTGACCCCTGGCGCTCTTTATTCTGAGTGGCTCCGTCGTTTCTTGGAAACCAGAAGCTCTGTTACTAAAAAAGAAGGCACAAATATTGAGGAACAACTAAGTAACTTCAACAGGGCTCCCCAAATCCTCCAATCAATTGAGTCTATATGCCTAATTAACTTAGGTATTGACACATGGTGATTACCCGAGGAGTACAGGGCCATGAATGTAACACTACACTTAATGGAAAGTGAACCATTCATTTGCTCTGTAAGACATGAAAAATATAACTGTTGGAGCTTTAGATGACACACTCAAATATATACTCATAATCCTTGATTGATGAATTTGGTCACTAATTTATATTTAAAATCACTTATAAAAGGTAATTTGTTAATTTAAGAAATATTTGTGCTTATATTTATAAAACAATTGTTAAGGGTCAAGCTGTTCATGAGTATGCTGGATATCTATTTATCTTGAGCTAGAGTTTCTAACAGTATCTATGAAAGAACCTTTGAATTATCAATGGAATTTCCACTCTCAATTATTGTTTGAATCATCACCACAGTCAAGGAGGTGATTATATCTATTTGGGTCCTGTGTGGTTGAGATGAACATGAAATCTTGATCTTGCTGAGTGAATCAAGAGTCCTTGGAAATCAGAAAATCAATCTGTTTGAGCAGCCATGTACCATCATCACTCTGAAAAGAGAAAGGGCACTGGTGGGTCTGCTCTGTTGTGTTGCGTAAAGTAAGGCACATGGACCCATGTTGCCGTAACCTGGTGTTCTGCCTTCCCTGGTGGTGGCTGAGGGATGGTAAGAGTTCATCACAGCCATCTCTTGATGGGATCATCCTTGAAATCATCTTTGAAATAGAACAGCCAGGAGGAATGGAAGTTAAAATTACTCATTTTATTAATTCGATATATTTTATTACAAACTAAAATTACTCATTGGTACTACTCGTTAATAAGTCTAGGGTAGTGATTCTTCCATCTGGCTGGTTATCACAGTCAGCTGGGCAAATCTGTTTTGAATTACAGACCCTGGGCCATACCTAGGGCCTACCGAATAAGGATTTCTGGGACAGGACTCTAGAGTCTCTATTTTTTCAAAGCTCCTGAAGAGACTTTGAGGCAGCCAACCTGACATTATTCCTTGGAACAGGATTTGGGAAACATCGGCTAAAACTTTCAAGAATATCCTCCTCAAAGTTTGGAGGGTGGGGTCAGAATTTAGGAGGCAACACTCTTTGGCGTAAGTGGAAGAAAGGACACTTGAACAAATAAGATGTGATTCAGAAGACTTAGGTTGGTTTCTTCTGATTTCTGTTGTTTTTTACTATGCAAAATATTTTATTTACAGCATGCATATTCAGTGATGCCTCTAGCTTGAGGGCCTCCCAGTACCTGATGGCTTTTTCTTCTCTTTCCTGTGCTCTCCTGCGTTCTAATTCCCATGGCAATAAACAGGCTCCTAGCTCCCATGGGTCATGCTGTCTCCCTTCACTTTTATAAATGCACAATTGAATCACTAGATCTTGATTTAGGACTGAAATTTGGCAGAGAGTTCAACTGCTCATTTATAAAGTGTGCAGGTTATCAGGAAAATCAGTTACTTCATATATCAAACTCTTGGAAGGTCCTCCCACCAACACCTACCGCATACCTGACTTATTTGAGTAGTACATAGCAGTTCCAAAATGGAAATATTATACTGACTGAATGGGGAATTTACGTAAGGTGAGCTTCCTCTTTCTTCCAAATGAGAGTTTACTTAGAAGACAGTCTGGAAAACTCAGGAGGAAAATTTTTACTGTTAGCTAGGTCACTGAATTTGTTATTCCACCTTCATCTAGCAGCCGTGTCTCCCTTATTTACTCCCTTATTATTGGAGAGCCTGTCAGAACAGGCAGGAGTAGAACTGAGTGTGGTGGGTGGGGTGAGGAAGCTCAGGAGAACTCTCCCTGCTCCGAGTAGTGGAGCATCGCCTTCCTCGGATGTGTCCTATTTGCAAGAAAGAGGAAGGCACAAGACTCCATTCCTAAACGATTTCTCTTTCTTTCTCCCTCAAAACCCTCTGCTTCTTTGAGGTACATGACACCATCTGCCCCACATTTCTCTCTCTCACTGAAGACTGGCTCTTCCCCTGGGAAGCCCTGTTTCTGATTAAGCCCAACCACGTACCTTTCTCTTTTGCCGCCCACCCCACAGCAGCTGATCACTGACAGACAAAATCACACAAGGCTTCCGTGTAAATTTACACTCACAAATCCCAAGTGGGCACTTTCCACCACCCAGCAGTCCTGGTTTGTTTTCCTATTGTCTGTCTTCTAGTCGGGAAGGTCTTAGAGATCACATGACCTTTCCTTGCTTGTTTTTTCCTTCTGGCCCATCCCTTTTCCCACCCTATCACCTGGTTATTTTAGAATTGGTTGTCTAATCTTACTGTCTCCAATTTCTTGTTGCTGTCTCCAAATCACCTTCCAGTCCAGTTGGCCCTGCGAACCCATTATCACTGAGACCTTCTCCCCATGCCACATTCACTCACTATGGCAGTCACAGCGTTGACCACTTGACCACCACCTCCCTGTCAGGAGTCTCAAAGGACCTGGCTCTTCTCTCTCTCTCTCTCTCTCAGGCCTGCAGATTTTTTCCTCTACCAGCCCCAGGGCATGGTGTTTCTTCTTTTCTGCCTTCACTTTTTTTCTAAGTGATTTCATCCTGTACTCTCTGTGCTAATGCTGTCCAAATCTCTATCTTTAGTCTAGGCACCCCCAGTTTCCTTTTTGACATGTCCTTCCCCGTGACTAATAGACATCTCAGAAATGATATTCCAAAATGGAGCTCTTAGTTTCTATCCTTTGCCCCCAAATCACTTCCGTGGTTTTCTTCATTTTCTTTATCTACAATAAAAGCCAAAGTGTCCTTGATTTCATATCTTCTTTCAACCATCACATACATATTTTTTGTTGTTGTTGTTGTTTTTTTATTCTTATGTTAATCCCCATACATTACATCATTAGTTTTAGATGTAGTGTTCCATGATTCATTGTTTGTGCATAACACCCAGTGCTCCATGCAGAATGTGCCCTCCTCAATACCCACCACCAGGCTAACCCATCCTCCCACCCCCCTCCCCTCTAGAACCCTCAGTTTGTTTTTCAGAGTCCATCGTCTCTCATGGTTCGTCTACCCCTCCGATTTCCCCCCCTTCATTCTTCCCCTCCTGCTACCTTCTTCTTCTTCTTCTTTTTTTTCTTAACATATATTGCATTATTTGTTTCAGAGGTAGAGATCTGAGATTCAATAGTCTCGCACAATTCACAGTGCTTACCAGAGCACATACCCTCCCCAGTGTCTATCACCCAGTCACCCCATCCCTCCCACCCCACCCCCCACTCCAACAATACTCAGTTTGTTTCCTGCGATTAAGAATTCCTCATATCAGTGAGATCATATGATACATGTCTTTCTCTGTTTGACTTATTTCACTCAACATAATACCCTCCAGTTCCATCCACGTCGTTGCAAATGGCAAGATCTCATTCCTTTTGATGGCTGCATAATATTCCATTGTATATATATACCAAATCTTCTTTATCCATTCATCTGTCGATAGACATCATGGCTCTTTCCACAGTTTGGCTATTGTGGACATTGCTGCTATAAACATCGGGGTGCACGTACCCTTTCGGATCCCTACTTTCATATCTTTGGGGTAAATACCCAGTAGTGCAATTGCTGGATCATATGGTAGCTCTATTTTCAACTTTTTGAGGAACCTCCATACTGTTTTCCAGAGTGGCTGCACCAGCTTGCATTCCCACCAACAGTGCAGGAGGGTTCCCCTTTCTCCGCATCCCCGCCAACATCTGTTGTTTCCTGACTTGTTAATTTTAGCCATTCTGACTGGTGTGAGGTGGTATCTCATTGAGGTTTTGATTTGGATTTCCCTGATGCCGAGCGATATTGAGCACTTTTTCATGTGTCTGTTGGCCATTTGGATGTCTTCTTTGGAAAAATGTCTGTTCATGTCTTCTGCCCATTTCTTGATTGGATTCTTTGTTCTTTGGGTGTTGAGTTTGATGAGTTCTTTATAGATTTTGGATACTAGCCCTTTATCTGATATGTCATTTACAAATATCTTCTCCCATTCTGTCGGTTGTCTTTTGGTTTTGTTGACTGTTTCCTTTGCTTTGCAAAAGCTTTTTATCTTGATGAAGTCTCAATAGTTCATTTTTGACCTTGCTTCCCTTGCCTTTGGCGATGTTTCTAGGAAGAAGTTGCTTCGGCTGAAGTCAAAGAGGTTGCTGCCTGTGTTCTCCTTCAGGATTTTGATGGACTCCTGTCTCACATTGAGGTCTTTCAACCATTTGGAGTCTATTTTTGTGTGTGGTGTAAGGAAATGGTCCAGTTTCATTCTTCTGCATGTGGCTATCCAATTTTCCCAACACCATTTGTTGAAGAGACTGTCTTTGTTCCATTGGACATTCTTTCCTGCTTTGTCAAAGATGAGTTGACCATAGAGTTGAGGGTCCATTTCTGGGCTCTCTATTCTGTTCCATTGATCTATGTGTCTGTTTTTGTACCAGTACCATGCTGTCTTGATGATGACAGCTTTGTAATAGAGCTGGAAGTCCAGAATTGTGATGCCGCCAGCTTTGCTTTTCTTTTTCAACATTCCTCTGGCTATGCGGGGTCTTTTCTGGTTCCATACAAATTTTAGGATTATTTGTTCCATTTCTTTGAAAAAAGTGGATGGTATTTTGATGGGGATTGCATTGAATGTGTAGATTGCTCTAGGTAGCATTGACATCTTCACAATATTTGTTCTTCCAATCCATGAGCATGGCACGTTTTTCCATTTCTTTGTGTCTTCCTCAATTTCTTTCATGAGTATTTTATAGTTTTCTGAGTACAGATCCTTTGTCTCTTTGGTTAGATTTATTCCTAGGTATCTTATGGTTTTGCGTGCAATTGTAAATGGGATCGACTCCTTAATTTCTCTTTCTTCTGTCTTGTTGTTGGTGTATAGGAATGCCACTGACTTCTGTGCATTGATTTTATATCCTGCCACTTTACTGAATTCCTGTATGAGTTCTAGCAGTTTTGGGGTGGAGTCTTTTGGGTTTTCCACATAAAGTATCATATCATCTGCAAAGAGTGAGAGTTTGACTTCTTTTTTGCCAATTTGGATGCCTTTGATTTCTTTTTGTTGCCTGATTGCTGTGGCTAGGACTTCCAATACTATGTTGAATAGCAGTGGTGATAGTGGACATCCCTGCCGCATTCCTGACCTTAGGGGGAAAGCTCTCAGTTTTTCCCCATTGAGAATGATATTCGCTGTAGGTTTTTCATAGATGGCTTTTATGATATTGAGGTATGTACCCTCTATGCCTATACTCTGAAGAGTTTTGATCAAGAAAGGATGCTGTACTTTGTCAAATGCTTTTTCTGCATCTATTGAGAGGATCATATGATTCTTGTTCTTTCTTTTGTTAATGTATTGTATCACATTAATTGATTTGCGGATGTTGAACCAACCTTGCAGCCCAGGGATAAATCCCACTTGGTCGTGGTGAATAATCCTTTTAATGTACTGTTGGATCCTATTGGCTAGTATTTTGGTGAGAATTTTTGCATCCATGTTCATCAGGGATATTGGTCTGTAATTCTCCTTTTTGATGGGTTCTTTGTCTGGTTTGGGGATCAAGGTAATGCTGGCCTCATAAAATGAGTTTGGAAGTTTTCCTTCCATTTCTATTTTTTGGAACAGTTTCAGAAGAATAGGTATTAATTCTTCTCGAAATGTTTGGTAGAATTCCCCTGGGAAGCCATCTGGCCCTGGGCTTTTGTTTTTTGGGAGATTTTTGATGACTGCTTCAATTTCCTTAGTGGTTATAGGTCTGTTCAGGTTTTCTATTTCTTCCTGGTTCAGTTTTGGTAGTTGATACATCTCTAGGAATGCATCCATTTCTTCCAGGTTATCTAATTTGCTGGCATAGAGTTGCTCCTAATATGTTCTTATAATTGTTTGTATTTCTTTGGTGTTGGTTGTGATCTCTCCTCTTTCATTCATGATTTTGTTGATTTGGGTCCTTTCTCTTTTCTTTTTGATAAGTCTGGCCAGGGGTTTATCAATCTTGTTAATTCTTTCAAAGAACCAGCTCCTAGTTCCGTTGATCTGTTCTACTGTTTTTTTAGTTTCTATTTCATTGATTTCTGCTCTGATCTTTATTATTTCTCTTCTCCTGCTGGGTTTAGGCTTTATTTGCCGTTCTTTCTCCAGCTCCTTTAGGTGTAGGGTTAGATTGTGTACTTGAGACCTTTCTTGTTTCTTGAGAAAGGCTTGTATTGCTATGTACTTTCCTCTTAGGACTGCCTTTGCTGCATCCCAAAGATTTTGAATAATTGTGTTTTCATTTTCATTGGTTTCCATGTATTTTTTTAATTCTTCTTTAATTTCCTGGTTGACCCATTCATTCTTCAGTAGGATGCTCTTTAGCCTCCATGTATTTGAGTTCTTTCCGACATTCCTCTTGTGATTGAGTTCTAGTTTCAAAGCATTGTGGTCTGAAAATAGGCAGGGAATGATCCCAATCTTTTGGTACTGGTTGAGACCTGATTTATGACCTAGGATGTGATCTATTCTGGAGAATGTTCCATGGGGACTAGAGAAGAATGTGTATTCCGTTGCTTTGGGATGGAATGTTCTGAATAGGTCTGTTAAGTCCATTTGGTCCAGTGTGTCATTTAAAGTCTTTATTTCCTTGTTGATCTTTTGCTTAGACGATCTGTCCATTTCAGTGAGGGGGGTGTTAAAGTCCCCCACTATTATTGTATTGTTGTCAATGTGTTTCTTTGCTTTTGTTATTAATTGCCTTATATAATTGGCTGCTCCCATGTTAGGGGCATAGATATTTACAATTGTTAGATCTTCTTGTTGGATAGACCCTTTAAGTAGGATATAATGTCCTTCCTCATCTCTTATTACAGTCTTTGGTTTAAAATCTAATTTGTCGGATATAAGGATTGCCACCCCAGCTTTCTTTTGGTGTCCATTAGCATGGTAAATGGTTTTCCACCCCCTCACTTACAATCTGGGGGTGTCTTTGGTTCTAAAATGAGTCTCTTGCAGACAGCATATCAATGGATCTTGTTTTTTAATCCAGTCTGATAGCCTGTGTCTTTTGATTGGGGCATTTAGCCCACTTACATTCAGGGTAACTATTGAAAGATAGGAATTTAGTGCCATTGTATTGCCTGTAATGTGACTGTTACCGTATATTGTCTGTGTTCCTTTCTGGTCTATGTTGCTTTTAGGCTCTCTCTTTGCTTAGAGGACCCCTTTCAAGATTTCTTGTAGGGCTGGTTTTGTGTTTGCAAATTCCTTTAGTTTTTGTTTGTCCTGGAAGCTTTTTATCTCTCCTTCAATTTTCAATGACAGCCTAGCTGGATATAGTATTCTTGGCTGCATATTTTTCTCATTTAGTGCTCTGAATATATCCTGCCAGTCCTTTCTGGCCTACCAGGTCTCTGTGGATAGGTCTGTTGCCAATCTAATGTTTCTACCCTTGTAGGTTACATATCTCTTCTCCCGAGCTGCTTTCAGGATTTTCTCTTTGTCTATGAGACTCGTAAGTTTTACTATTAGATGTCGGGGTGTTGACCTATTTTTATTGATTTTGAGAGGGGTTCTCTGTGCTTCCTGGATTTTGATGCCAGTTTCCTTCCCCAAATTAGGGAACTTCTCTGCTATAATTTGCTCCATTATACCTTCTGCCCCTCTCTCTCTTTCCTCTTCTTCTGGGATCCCAATTATTCTAATGTTGTTTCGTCTTATGGTATCGCTTATCTCTCGAATTCTGCCCTCGTGATCCAGTAGTTGTTTCTCTCTCTTTTTCTCAGCTTCTTTATTTTCCATCATTTGGCTTCTATATTACTGATTCTCTCTTCTGCCTCATTTATCCTAGCAGTTAGCGCCCCCATTTTTGATTGCACCATTAATAGCCTTTTTGATTTCTACTTGGTTAGATTTTAGTTCTTTTACTTCTCCAGAAAGGGTTTCTCTAATAACTTCCATATTTTTTTCGAGCCCAGCTAGTATCTTTAAAATGATGATTCTGAACTCTAGATCTGACATCGTACTAATGTCCGTATTGAGTAGGTCCCTGGCAGTCGGTACTACCTCTTGTTCTTTTTGTTGAGGTGATTTTTTCCGTCTTGTCATTTTGTGCAGAGGAGAATAGATTAATGAGAGAACAAAATGCTAGCAGAGTAACAACGTCCCCAGAAAATATACTCTAAACAAATTAGAAAAGACCTGAAGCAGTGGGAAAAGAAACGGAAAGAGAAAAAAAGAAAAAGAAAAAAAAGAAAAAGATAAAGATAAAAACAAACAAAAACGAACAAAACAAAACAACAACAACAACAACAAAAAAACAGAATGTGATCAAATATGATCAGGCTGGTATATAGATCAGTGTCACACACTAGATTTGGGGTGTATTTTGGTCTTTTAGAAGAAAGTGCCTCCCAAAATTTTAAAGAAAGAAAAACTTATATATGTACAAAAATAAGGGTTGATATGATGAAGGGATGGAATATGAGTGTAAAGATGGAAATTATAAAAAATTTTATAAAAGGAATTGATAAGAAGTTGTTTGAAAAAAGAAAGAAGAGGATTTAAAAAAAGAGAAAAAAGAAAAAAAAAGGGAGAGAATGTGATCAGGCAGGGGAGTAGAAAAAACCATATACTAGAGATTTAGGGTATATTTTAATCTGTTAGAAGAAACTATCTCAAAATTTTAAAGAGAAAACATCTTATATATATATAAGCCCAAAATACGGGTAACTACTATGAAGGGATAGAATATGACTCTAAAAATGAAAAATAAAATTTTTTTTTAAAAAAAGGGATTGATAAGATGTTGGTTGAAAAAGGGAAAAAGAAAAATTCAAAAAGAAAAAAAAAGAAAAAAAGACAGTTAAAAAAAAATTAACTTTGAAAGACTAAAGAATCATGGTAAAAAAGCCGTGAATTCTATGTGCAGTAGTCCCCTAGCGCTGGAGTTCTGCCGTTCTCATTGCTCGGTAAACTTGGTCTTGGCTGGCTGTTCTCGCTGATCTTCTGAGGAGGGGCCTGTTGCCATGGTTTCCAAATGTCTCTGCCGGAGGCGGAACTGCCCCGCCCTTGCCCCCTCCCGGCTAAGTAATCTGCTCGGGTTTGCTCTCCGGGGCTTTTGTTCCCTGCGAGCTTTCTGTACAGCTTTGGAGGCGGAGAGTGAAAATGGCGGCTCCCAATCTCCGCCCCGGAGGAGCCGAGAACTCGGGGCCCCGCTCCTCAGTGCGCCCCCAGAGAAAAGCCGTCAGTCACTCCTGTCTCCCCGGTCTCCGGCCTCACTCCGTGCTCGCCCGGCCTGTGACCGCGCGTTTCTATCTCCGGCGCCCGACCCCGGGCGGAGTCTCCAAACCCAGCAGATCCCTGCGGTGCCCTCCCGCGCGGCTCCTCCCGGGGGAGGAAGGTGAGTCTCCCCGGATCTGCCGCTTGTTGGGTCCCTGCTGGAGGAGCAGGGGCCCGACTGTGCCGCGGATACCGGTTTATGGCCACCCCGAGCCGAGAGCCCGCGCCTGGGCTCCGCCTCTGCAGCCGGCTTCCCTGCTCCGTTCCCTGGGAGCTCTGCCACACTCAGGCACCCCCGGTCTTTCTGTGACCCCGAGGGTCCTGAGGCCACACTGTCCCGGAGGATTCCACCCCCCGCTTAGCCACCGGAGTGACGTCCCTCGGCGGAGCAGACCTTCAAAAGTTCCGATTTTGTGCTCCGCGGCTCTATCACTTGCCAGAAGCGGCCGACGGAGGCCCCTCCCCCGCCGTCTATCCTCCCGAATATCGCCTCGGATTCACTTCTCCACACGTCCTACCTTCCAGAAAGTGGTCGCTTTTCTGATGAGAGAGTTGTTGCTCTTCTTTTCTTCAATCTCCTGTTGAGTTTGTAGGTGTTCAGAATGGTTTGATCCCTATCCTGCTGAATTCCTGAGAGGAGACGAAATCCAGGTCTCCTACTCCTCTGCCATCTTGCTCCGCCCCCTAAGCATTTGATTTGTAGGTAAACCCTTCTTGCCCTGGAAGAAATGAGTTATCCACATACATATTTTTAAGCGGAAATTAAGATTATATGTAATGAAAGTGTTAGAAATTTTTAGAAAAAAATGTATGCCAAACTAAGGCAGAATGAAATGAAAACTCACAAAGCCATAATACATGGTGATTGAAGTGGAAAGGATATAACGCTGACAATTTGTATCAAATCAAGAGAGTAAAATTTTTGCAGTGAGAGCCCATCTCCAAAAATCACAGAAGAGGTTATTTATGCCAACTGGGCATTCCAAGTGTAGAAAAGCCACAAGCTCCAAGCTCCATTTCAGTTTTCAGAGGTGAGTTTTGCATAAAGAACCTTGAACTGAACCTTGCATGGCATTAATATGCTCAAATCGCAAGAGAGCATTGAGCTTTTTAATGGGATATAATTAAGTTTCTTCCTGGAGGTTTGATGATGTCACTGGGTCAATGCTCTTCTTGAATAATCTGACTTCAAATACACAGGTATTTGTATACCCTTCTCATTCTAAATGCAAGATAAAATAACAATGAGGGTTACCTTTCAGATCACCATAGATCATATTCAAGATGATAGGATGATGGCAGGTGAAGGGAGAGACTTAGAATCACACACTTTGGCACAGAAGAGTCTGTGACAGGAATCACCAGCCTGTGGGTTGGTTTGAAATGCCTGGTGGCTGTAAAGGAACGTGTATGGCGGGAGAAGGGAGTACACTGTGTTATAAACAGGAGACCACACGCGTGTGGATTCCTCTCCTCTTTACTCTTAAAAGTGCTATATAAAGTTTATAGCTGAATTTGGAAATTATATATTTTTTTCAAATGACAATTACTAAATAATTGCAAAAAAAAAAAAAGTAACTGCTCTCATGAGTTGGTTCATGAGATTTTTGAAACTCCACAGGTAAATTTGAATTCATACCTCATGCATTGGAGCAAAATAAATTTCAGATGAATCCAAGACCTAAATGTAAAATATAAATAAGTCCATACGAAAAAGCCATAGGAAGATATTTCAAAAATAATCTTGGGGGTGTCTGGGTAGTTTAGTCCGTACGGGTCTGACTTTTGATTTCAGCTCAGGTCATGATCTCAGGGTTGTGAGATTGAGCCCCATGTCAGGCTTGGTGCTGGGCAGGAAGTGGGCTTAAGATTTTCTCTCTTTTCCCTCTCCCTCTGTCTCCTCTCTCTATAAAAATAAATAAATAAACAATCTTGGAACAAGGAAGACTTTTTAATATAACCTACAACCCAAGATCTGTGGGAAAAAAAGGGAAAGAACGATTGTTGAATGGTGCTCCATAAAACAAAACTATGTGTGAAAAACTGCCATAGTCAACAACATTTGTGACTTATTTTACAAAGGGCTCTTTTTATCAATATATGAAAACTTCTAACATCAATAAGAAAATGCCCCGAACTCAGTAGATAAAAGGGCATGTTTTGTGATCAGGTGAAGGACAGGAAATAGAAATAGATCTTAAATAAGTGAGAAGATATTCAAGCTCATTTAGAATACTAGAAGTGCATATTTAAACCTCATGGAGAGGGCGCCTGGGTGGCTCAGTTGGTTGGGCAACTGCCTTCGGCTCAGGTCATGATCCTGGAGTCCCGGGATCAAGTCCCGCATCGGGCTCCCTGCTCGGCAGGGAGTCTGCTTCTCCCTCTGGCCCTCCTCCCTCTCATGCTCTCTGTCTCTCATTCTCTCTCTCTCAAATAAATAAAATCTTAAAAAAAAAAAAACCTCATGGAGATATTTTCTGCCAATCCTATTGTTAGAGCACAAAGGGTGTAATGCACATTCTGTTGCCAAATGTGTAACATAATAGGAAGTCCCCTATATCCCTGATAGAGATGGATACACGTCTAGGAAATGAAATTTAGCAATAGCATAAAAGTTGCAAATGTGGATGCCTTTTTACCTGGCATTTTCACTTTTAAGAACATACCCCCATAGATGTAATCCATAGATGAGTGAAATAGATTTTCTAATGGGTCACTTATTACAGCATTATAATTGATGGCAAAATACTGGAAATAATCCAAATGTCCATCACTAGGTCAGTAGTTAAACAAGTTATGAAAATCCATACAGTGGAATGCTAGGTAGCTATAAAGAATGGGTAAGATTCATTTTGTAAAAAATAAGGAATTCTCTCTTATTTTATACTGTTAAGTGAAAAAAAAAAGCAGTATGCAAAATAGCACACCTGGTCTGTCCCCATTTGTGCAAGAGGAGAAAAACACATGTCTTCTTCTATATGGATAATATAGCTTGGAAACATTAAATGAGAATCTGTTGATATTGGTTGCTTCTGGAAAGGAGAACAGGGTGGAGAAGGGAAATTTTTATTGTGTATCCTTATACACATTCACATTTTTATTTATTTATTTATTTATTTAAAGATTTTAGTTATTTATTTATTTATTTGAGGCAGAGAGAATGAGAGAGACAGAGAGCACTTGAGAGGGGGGAGGGTCAGAGGGAGAAGCAGGCTCCCCGCCGAGCAGGGAGCCTGATGCGGGACTCGATTCCGGGACTCCAGGATCATGACCTGAGCCGAAGGCAGTCGCTTAACCAACTGAGCCACCCAGGCGCCCCACATTTGCATTTTTAAAGACAAGAGAGTTTTATAAAGCAGACAGACTGGAAGGAGAAGTGTTTGACAACCGCATTTCTGGTTCGTTCCCTACTTTGAGGAACAACTTGGGTGGAGATGTGGCTTGCTCAGGTTCAGGCAGCTCAGTTGTGGGGCAGGAGAGGGGTCTTTATGCTCAGTCTAGGCCTCTTCCCCACATCGACCATCAGACAAAGAGAGGGACAGTCTAGGAATCCTTAGTTCCAGGATTTGGAAACAGCCAAAACACCATGACCACAAGCATGGAGATCAGAAAACAGAGAGCATGTCCAGCACCCAGTGAGTGGAAAAAGCAGGTAGCATAATGTGTAGAAGAAATGAAAATAGGAAGAAAGGTGAGCCCAGAATGCAGTGAGGGTGGTGCGGGGGCAGCTGGTGTGAAGGAAAAGGAGGGACTTGAAGGTTCTTCTATGGAGTTTAGGTGTGTACACCTGTAGGTGGTGGGTTGCTGAGGAGGGACTTTTCACTTACAACCAATGTGAACAAATGTGGACTTGGATTAGGAAAGAGTGTTCTGATTACAGTGTGTGAAATGGACTCATGACAAAGAGACCCAGACAGGCGGGGTCAAGGCAGAATACAGGCAAGGCTGCAGTGTTGTGTCATACTTCTTAGCAGTAGGTGAGAGTTCATCTTTCTATCCTGTGCATGGACAAATGAGGGTTAATAATACATTTGCCTTAGTAACACATCTCGGGAACTACTGAGTTGCCTTATGAGAGCTTTGAATCTCTAAGAATGACTTGGTTTGGAAAGATCATTGCTGATGTTTATCTTGAAGTCCATAGGAATCGATCCTTCCCAATGCCCACCATACCACCGAGTTATTTTCTTTATTAATTGAGTGCTGTTGTGATGGGTAATTGTGTGTGTCATCTTGGAGGGTGTTTATGGATGAGATTGACATTTGAGTCTGTGGATGCTGAGTAAAGCAGATTGCTCTCCCTGATGGGGGTGGGCTTCACCCAATCAGTTGAAGGCCTGAGTAAACGAAAAGGACTGGTGTCCTCAAGCAAGAGGGAACTCTGCCATCAGGAAGCCTTTGGACTTCATTTGCACCACTGACTCTCCTGGGTCTCTGCCTATTGACCTACATAACAGATTTGGACTTGCCAGCTTCCATAATTCTGAGTCAATTCCTTATAACCAATCATGTATCAATTCATATATTTAATAATTCATGTAAAAATATCTATCTTATTGATCCTATTGGTTCTGTTTCTCTGGAGAACCCTGACTAATACAGTGGTAACACTCCACAATTCCTGCATCTCTGATAAGTGTACTCTTTTTTTTTACAGCTAAGTAAAACTCATTTTTTAAGCACTTAAAAAATACTCTTTAAAATGATAAACATCAAAACATACAGAAAAACATGCCCAGATCCTAAGCATACAGCTTGATGAATGATCACAATGCGAGGAAGCCAGTATAGCTGCCTTCTGGCTTGAGACAGAGTATAACCATAGAAGAGGAGTGCCCGTGGGCGCCTGGGTGGCTCAGTTGGTTAAGCGACTGCCTTCGGCTCAGGTCATGATCCTGGAGTCCCTGGATCGAGTCCCGCATCGGGCTCCCTGCTGAGCAGGGAGTCTGCTTCTCCCTCTGACCCTCCCCCCTCTCATGTGCTCTCTCTCATTCTCTCTCTCTCAAATAAATAAATAAAATCTTTAAAAAAAAAAAAAAAGAGGAATGCCCACTTCTCGCCATGCACTTCACCTGGCTTCCCAAAAGGACCTCTGTTCCCAATCTCTGGCACGCTGATTAGTTGCTATTATTTTGAACGTTGCATGAGCAGAACCACACAGCATATAGACCTTTTCATCTGGCTTCTTACACTCAGCATCATGCTTGTGAGTCACTCAGGTTGCTGTGTGTTATAATGTGTTTACTTAGTTGCTGCGTAGAGTTCTATGTGTCTGCTCCTGATGGACATTTGAGCTGTTTCCATCTGGGGGCTGTTACGAGAAATGTTGCTATGGACATTGTTGTATCTGTCTTTTGGTGACGTATGTGCACATTTCTACTGAGTATAAACCCAGGTGTGGGATTACTGGGTCATAGGATGTGATACGTTAGAACTTTGCAGATAGTGCCAATATGTTTCCCATAGTAGTTGTACCAAATTACAATCTGAAAGGCAGAGTTCCGGCTGCTTCACATCCCAGCCAACACCTGTTATTGTCAGTGTCTTTATTTGAAGGCATCCTGGTAAAAAATGTAGATACATAATATTATAGGACGCCTCATCACTTTTGAATGTCAGATAAACAATAAATACTTTTAGCATAAGTATGACCCAAGGATTACATAGGACATACTTATATTGAAAATTACTTGTTGTTTATCTGAAATTGAAGTTTAACTATGTCCTATATTTTCATTTGTGAAGTTGGGAGATCCTATGTTAGTAGATTTACAATATCTTCAGATAGATTCTTATTTAATATATATGTTTCTTCATAGTGTGTCCCATTGTTTTGAGTTGGAAGGCAAGTCAGAAACCAGATAGTTGGGTATGGTTTGAAAAAGAACTCTCACTCTTTTGGCAGATTTTTTTTTTTTTTTTTTTTTTTTTAAGATTTCATTCATTTATTTATTGAAAGAGAGAGAGACCAGGGGGAGGGGCAGAGGGAGAGAATCTCAAACAGACTCCTCACTGAGCGTGGCGCCCAATGTGCAGCTTCATCCCACGACCCCCAGATCATAAGCTGAGACAAAATCAAGAGTCGGACACTTAATTGACTGAGCCACCTAGGCACCCTTGGCAGACAGTTTTAACTCGAGAGTTCTGGAAGACTGGCATGCCTCATTTCACCCTTGTTTTCTTTGTGCCTGACATACTAAGAACCAGAATAAAGATTGGTCAGATGGAGATGAATTAAATAATCCACTGTATACCAAAAACACACCCACCTCATGTTGCCATTTACCTGTGCAGTTATGTCATGGGGACATGGCCAATCTTCCTGGTGAATGAGGGACATCAGCTACCATTTTCAAGTGGGTAGAACAATTCTCCTAGGATGCCACCGGCAGCTGTGTCTAGTTCTCTCTCTATATGTGTCCCAAGACTTGGAATTGTTAAGTTCTTGGTGTTTCTTTTTCTTAGGTGGTTTTTCTCTCTTTACTCCTCGTGAACTGGCTGGCTTTGTCTTGCTCAAGGAGCGAGTCTAGAGATCATCGGTCGCACTCACTATTGCCCACCACAGCGAGAACTGTAGGCATACGTTAATTGTCCTGTTAACAGTCACCAACTGTAGCCACATGGGTTATGCATGCTGCAGAATGAGGACTTGGACAGCCCAGGCTATTTTATTGTTCTGAAGTCATAATGGGTTGAGGACACTTTACTGCTTAAAGAATGGAATGATCAGTAGCTTAATTGAGCTGAACATAAACGGCCCTATTTAAATCTCTTAAAATCTGCAGAGGAAACAAATCTCTCCCTTGTTGAATGTTAAATT
Source organism: Mirounga angustirostris (assembly GCF_029215605.1). Lineage (NCBI taxonomy): Eukaryota > Metazoa > Chordata > Mammalia > Carnivora > Phocidae > Mirounga > Mirounga angustirostris. The sequence continues at coordinate 136,137,161 of NW_026991713.1, forward strand.
GAAACAAATTGTGAAAAGATTTCTCTATGTTCTTTTAGCTTACTTTACCCCTGCTACCAAATCAGAAAAAAAAAAAAAGCGCCTTATAATAAAAAGTGGTTGGGGGGGCGTTCTACAAGTAAAATATTTAGTAGGATGCAAAACTCAAGGTAACTTTTCTTAAAAATAAAAAGAATTTTAGCTTAAGGAAATTTTTGAAGGTCCTGAAATACCAAGTAATTAAAATTACTCAGAGGAAATCATATAATCCAATGGATGCTGCTTTTGTATTTACAATTAATTAATCACGCTTTTCTTAAGCACAAACTACTCCCAGATCGCTACGTTACCTTTTTCTTTAGGACACATTTCAAGCTGTCAAAGACTAATTAAGTAAATCATCACTAGTATTTTGGAATAATTTATCTCTTTATTCTTCCCTTAGGTCATTAAGGGATAATCTCCATTTGTTGCTCTCATTCTCATTCACAAGCCTCTAGGCTAATTTTTTAAAATGCAAATTTAGTGCTCTGCAAGAATATAGGATCTCTCTAAGTGCCTGCCTTTCCTCAAGTAGACCCGGGACAGTTTCAGAGACACACACACAAGCCAAGTGCCCTGTGAAACCCACCAAAGGGTCACGTCCAGCTCTAGAGAGTTTACCATCTCAAATCTGTTACCTGGAGTATTTAAAAGCATCAGTTTTTTCCTTCTGTGATTGTAACAACCCTTTCCTTCCCTGAAGAGTAGGGAATCGGTTTGAGAATCAGCAGCTTGAGGATGTTTCCCAAGGGTTAGACGTTGCAGGAGGCACAGTGTGTGAGTCCTTCCTTGCCTCTGTCCGCTGCCCGCTTCCATATAATGTGCACATGCAGACTGTGTGTTTGGGGAGTTTAGTTGCTCTCATGCATGTTTCCAAGTCTGGGTCTGAAAGCACCTGACCTTTCACACCATGCCAGGACCGCCCTTGGGAAGCCGTCTCTGTGCCATGTGCTCCCGTGCCCAGAGGTGCAGCCCCTGCCATTCGATGCCCCTGTGATCATATTTTGTTAAGTGGCCGCAAGTTCTCATCACCGGTAGCTCAATGCACAGGGAATGCGGAAGAGTGTAAACACATGAAGATGTATCATTTAGGAGTAAGTTATTAAAGTTTACTTAAGCAGGGGCGCCTGGGTGGCTCAGTCGTTAAACGTCTGCCTTCGGCTCAGGTCATGATCCCAGGACCCTGGGATCGAGCCCCGCATCGGGCTCCCTGCTCTGCGGGAAGCCTGCTTCTCCCTCTCCCACTCCCCCTGCTTGTGTTCCCTCTCCCGCTGTGTCTCTCTCTGTCAAATAAATAAATAAAATCTTTAAACAAATTTAAAAAAACAAAAAAATAAAGTTTACTTAAACAAACAGAAAATAGGATGGCTTATTCTTATCCTCAAATTGGATCTTTCGTTGTATTCATTACCTAACACGACTTGTGTCATTGCGGATTCTAAATTTTAACTTTGTCCTGTGAGCACATGGTGGTGCCGCTCGTGGGTTCTCCATGTAGGAATTCTCTTCAACGGAGGAAACGAAGCATGTGTTCAATGCGTTCTTTGTTGAGTCTTCTAAGGGTGAAATTCATGTTCATGGAATTGTGTGGTGTCTTGTAACCTTTTTCCCTGTCCCTCTATTTATAGTGTACACATTTTTGCCAAGCCTGGGCCAAAAACTATGTCAAAAATTCAAGCAATGCTGCAGTGTTGAATTCTTGAACACAGATCGTTTCTCCTCAGCTTTGGTTTTGTAACTGCCGTGTCCTCATGAACTGAAGGTTTATGCTTCTATTTTGAACCAATCTGTTAGACTCATTAGCATTCCCGGCCGCTTGCCTTACATAGCTGGGGCTGTTTCCCTCTTTAGGTGTGAGAACAACAGCTGTGGAAAATATTCAAATTAAACTGGTGACCTTGTTAGCAAGGAACCTGTGAGCACATTTACCTCCGTCGGCACTGTAATTTATAAAAATATAATTTGGCCACCGAGCTAGTAAAATGGGTTAACAATTATTTTCATTGTCTGGGCTGTTTTGTTGTGTCATTCCATATTTGTTATTCAAATTGCCATAATAAGAACAAGGCATTTTACCGTTCTCATTACAAGCCATATAATGTCTAACCCAAGCAGTGATTTAGAAGAAAAATTGGAGTGTGGGAAGTGGTAATAGCAATAAGTTTCTTTTATGAGTAAAATAAACAAGGATAGAAGAGCCATTTCCACCACCGCAGTTCTGGGCCGGCCCCTCTCACGCCACCACCTTGGGGTCTCTCGCTGACCCCTCTGACGACAGCCCACCGGTCTGTCCAGGTACCTTGGACCAACACTCTGTAAGCAAGGTCCTCCGTAACATCCATTAACAGATTCTAGACGTCCCTTTCTTGGATGACGACTAAGCAGAGAACAGAGAAAACTCTCCCACATACAGAACAGAACATCTTCTCTGTTTCTGGGGTGCATCCACGACAGATGAGGGGGAAGCACTGCAGGCTCTGTCGTTAACAGGTCTGTGCAGATGGATGGTGCTGTTAGGTGCTTGTCCTTCCAGCCCTGCGTGTCCTCCTCCTCCAGCAGCCTTCATGGAGAGCCAGCCCCGTGAGGATTGCCCTTCTGGGGTTCCATGGGCTGTTGAGGCTTAGCATGGCACCTTGGCTCCCACGGGTCTGCCTGTGTTCGCTTCTGCCCACAGTCCCATTGGCCTGGCCTTGCTGGGCCTGCTCCTCCCTGCAGAACACGAGCACCTGACCACCTGCCATGCTGCTGCCCGCATCCCTGCCGGCTCTCTTCATGCTTCCCTCCACTGTGTTAATGTCACCCGTGGCACCTCCAAAGGGTGCAGTCTGGGTACCTGGCTGTCTCGGCCTGAAACCACTTTTATCTATGCTTCTTTAGACTATCTGTTTTATTTACTTATTTTTATTTTTTTAAAGATTTTATTTATTTATTTGAGAGAGACAGAGAGCACAAGCAGGGGGAGCAGCAGAGGGAGACGCAGGCTCCCCGCTGAGCAGGGAGCCCATCTCAGGGCTCGATCCCAGGACCCTGGGACCATGGCCTGAGCCAAAGGCAGACGCTTCACCGACTGAGCCACCCCGGTGCCCCTAGACCACTCAGAATGAGTGGGTGTGAGGATATTACTATAATTATATTGACTGATGAAGTGTGAACAGATATTGCTAGGAAATAACTCTACTGTTGGCTTGGTGCTTTTTCTTTTTTTTTTTTTTTTAAAGATTTTATTTATTTATTTGACAGAGACACAGCGAGAGAAGGAACACAAGCAGGGGGAGTGGGAGAGGGAGAAGCAGGCTCCACGCAGAGCAGGGAGCCCGATGTGGGACTCGATCCCAGGACCCTGGGATCATGACCTGAGCCGAAGGCAGTCGCTTAACTGACTGAGCCACCCAGGCGCCTGGCTTGGTGCTTTTTCAAGTCATTTCCAATTAGCTTTGATTTCAGATTTATACTATGCTGAGTACAAATTTTACCAAGGACAGGTGACCGTGGTAGACTCTAAGGAAGATAGATTAGAAATCTTGAAGCTGTACATTCATTAGGGAAGTAAAATGGTACACACACACACATACACACACACACGTAATTTCTTCTTTTTTTTTTTGCTAGATTTCTGCTGCTGATACTTTATGGCAGCTTACAAACCTGTAAAGTTTATCTGTCTCTCCCAGACGCTTCTGAGTGCCTGTGGGTTCCCGGCAGAGAAAGGAACGCCCCAAGCTTTCATCCTTTCACCTTCTGGGCTCCACATCTCCGCCACCTCATTCCTATGCTACTCTTTTCTGTTGGAGTGTCACTCCGAAATTCCAGACGGCTATCACGTAAACCCGCCTTCCCGTCTTTATCCTGACATGTGCTGCTTGGAAATGAACTTTCAGGCGGTTTCCTGCTTCCTTGCTTTCCCTTCTCAGGGAGCATATGTGTGCGTGCGTGTGTGTGGGTGCATGTTGTCTGTGCACGCATACCGCTGTACACACAAGGACACGAACGTGCATTCTGTGCGGAGAGCTGCAAAGCCACAAGGTCAGTGTCTGACACATCACAATTTTTTTTTTTTCATCACAAATATTTTTCAAAGAAGTGGGGGCAGGTAAAGGTTTACTGGCACTAGAAATTTAGTAAAAAGGAACCAAATTTCCAAATTTGGAGTGGCCTTTTGAATGCAGTAGTCCTATTTAGTTATCACTAATTTCGACCTCAAATTTTTAATCTACAGAGGATTTCTTCTTTCTTTCTTTCCTTCTTTCTTCTGAGAAGGAGAGAGGTGGGGGAGGAGCAGAGGGAGAGAGAGAATCTCAAGCAGGCTCTATGCCAGCACAGAACCCCAATGCGGGGCTCAATCTCCCGACCCAGAGATCACGACCTGAGCTGAAATCAAGAGTCAGATGCTCAACCAACTGAGCCATCCAGGCGCCCCCAAGGAGCATTTCTTAAAGTATGTCCACCTGATGTTAATAAATGTAACTAAAAACTAAAGAAAGATTTAAAAATAGGTTCAATGACTAAAAAAAACCTTGTGAAATCCTGTTAAACATGATTAAAATGGGTTATTTTCTGCAGGGCTGGGCAGTACTTCTGATCTGTTGGATTGTTTCATGACTCTGGAAGGGCTAGGGGTGAGGGTTGGGGGCTCTATTATGGACTATAGGCCATCATTCTTTGACCACAGAATACTTTTTTAGGAATAGTGTTTAAAAAAAAAAAGTGCCACTCTAGGAGGGGCGCTTGGGTGGCTCAGTTGGTTAAGCGACTGCCTTCAGCTCAGGTCATGATCCTGGAGTCCCGGGATCGAGTCCCGCATCGGGCTCCCTGCTCGGCGGGGAGTCTGCTTCTCCCTCTGACCCTCCTCCCTCTCATGTTCTCTCTATCTCATTCTCTCTCTCAAATAAATAAATAAAATCTTAAAAAAAAAAAAAAAAGTGCCACTCTGGGAAACACAAGCCTGGAGAATCCAGACTTACCAAGAGTTGTAAAGGGTTTGTAGAGGGGAGCACTATAACCTTCTCCTGGGTCCCCAGCTGGAAGGCTGTGCTGTGTTCTGTACTCATCTGCATGGTAGCTCAGCCCTGATGTTAATTTATGCTCCAGACATTCTCTAACTCCCGTCTCTGAAATTAAAAGGTCAATATTTTCCATAATGTAAAGTTCCTTAAGAATATATTGTAACCCCCACCCCAAGGGAAACTGAATGACACCTTCTTTTCCTGTTTAAGCTCATCAGAGAGCTTCATATATCCTTCCTTTATCATTTTATGGAGGATTAAAGTGGAATATACAAATATGCAATAAAACTGACACAATTTATGGTCACCTTTCCTATGAGAATTGTTCGCGAAGATCGTAAATCAAGGGTGTTTCCTTCTGGGAGAAGCGCTTGCAAGCCCCTGGGAGCCATGGTGCTCTTGCTGGTGCAGAGGAACCATTGTGATTCAAGGCCATCCTCACCTGGTCTTAATAACACCTTGTAGCAAAATTAATTTACTCTTAAAATTCCCGTTGCCATAACAACTTGGTGCTGCTGGTCATGTGACTTAATGAGATTCTAGAAGAGAAACCTTCTAGGGGGATGAGGGCACAAATGGAGATCGCCCACCTTTAAGTACTTGCATGTAGATTAGTTAGCCAAAGGAGGTGCTTGCTGGTAAGAAGAGGCACAGACTTTGTGTGCCTCTTCTTTGTTTCTGTTTTTGTTTTCCTTGTTCTTTAATCCCAAGGCAGCCGTTGCTTCTTCTCTCCTCCTTTTTCCGGGGTTTTCCATGGGAAGCAGTGCATTTTAACCGGGTTATAGCAGACTTGAAATGAAACGGAGATTATTTTGATTACAAAAAAATAAAGATTACTTTATATCGACATATTTCTTCTTTTATTATGCAGCCCGCTATTACGGTCCAAACACGTTATGTGTGGAATAGGAAATGTGTCTGCAGTAAATTTCACTCACATTCTTCTTGTATTTTTGCTTGTTGACACTGTATATACTGTCCTAAAATACGAGATACCAGCTAAAAACCTGAGTGTGAGTTGGTCTTGTACTGGGCCACCCAAACCCAAATGTCACTTTTTTTTCAAGCTTTGTAACCCATTCCTCCAACAGGGAATAAAAATTGACCTTTAAACATCACAAAAACCATCAAAAGAATTGTGTGTGTATGTTTTTAAGCAGTTAAATAGGTGGTAAGATTAGCAAAACAGTTGTAAATCCTTTTTTGTGTGTGGGCCTCAGTCTGATGGGTTTGTTTAATTTCCCAGTGGGCATACATGTTGTTGAAAATTTGGAAAATATAGAAGAAAAGATGGGGAAAACAAAAGTCTTCTTATCTCATCACCTAGAGATAATCACATTCTATAATATATTCCCAGCCATTCTGGAAGAGAACCTGTCCTTTTAACTCCAATGATTAAACATCCTTCCACAATGTGTCTTGTAATGGTGGTCCTAATTTTGTTCTGCCATTGTATAATAAATATTCAGGTCAATCTCCTTTATTAAACATTTAGAGTATATCCATCTTTTGCTTTTGTGAATAATTCTGTAAAATATATAGTGTCTCCAGATTTTCAATGCATCTCTGTTCCTGTGGCTGATTTCCTAGGGATTGAATTCTTGAGTCAACACACGTGAATAGGTTAAGTCTCTGGGTGCACATTGCTAAATTCCTTGTACAAAGTCTGTACCAGTTTCCCTTTGCACCAGCCATATAGGAAAAGGCTCTTTCCCTCTCCTACTCGCTACTCACACCCATGCTAGATATTATCATCAAAAACGTTCTCTTACTCACCTATTAGAGTGGCCAAAATCTGAACCCTGACAAATGCTAGTGAGGATGTGGAGCAACAGGAAATCTCATTCCCTGCTGGTGGGAATACAAAACGGTACAGCCACTTTGGAAGAAAGTTTGGCAGTTTCTCATAACCCTAGACATACCCTTATCATGTGATCCAGTACTCAAGCTCTTGGTATTCACCCAAAGCAGCTGAGAATTTATGTCCACACAAAAACCTGCACATAGGTGTTTATAGCGGCTTTGTTCATTAATTGCCATAACTGGGAAGAGACCAAGATGTCTTTCAGTAGGTGAATGGATAAACAAACCATGATATATCCAGACAATGAAATATTATTCAGCACTAAAAAGAAAGGACCTATCATTCCATGAAAAGACATGGAGGAAATATCACTAAGTGAAAGGAGCCAATCTGAAAAGGCTACATACATACATGCATGATCCCAACTCTGTGACATTCTAGAAAAGGCACGACTATGTAGACAGTGAAAGGATCCATGGTTATGAGGGGCTGAGAGGGAGGGAAAGATGAACAGGTTGAGCACAGAGGATTTTTACGACAGCCTGTGTATGATAGACAGAGTATAATACTCTGTATGATACCAAAATTATAGACACATGTTATTATACATTTGTCCAAACCCATAGAATGTACAACACCAAGAATGAACTATAATGTGAACTATGGGCTTTGGGTGATAACAATGTCAGTGTAAGTTCATCAGTTGTAACAGATGTACCATTTGGTGGGGGATATGGGGCAGGGGGCAAAGGGTGTATGGGAACTCTCTCTACCTTCCCCTCTATTTTGCTGTTAATGCAGAAATACTTTTAAAAATAAACTTTTTTGGGGGGCGCCTGGGTGGCTCAGATGGTTAAGCATCTGCCTTCGGCTCAGGTCATGATCCCGGAGTCCTGGGATCGAGCCCCACATCAGGCTCCTGGCTCAGCAGGGAGCCTGCTTCTCCCTCTCCCTCTGCCTCTCTCCCTGCTCATGCTCTCTCTCTCTCTCTCTCTCTGTATCTCTGTGTCTCAAATGAATAAATAAAATCTTTAAAAAAAAATTAAAAAAAAATAAACTTTTTTTAAAAAGTTCTCCAATTTGATAATTGAAAAAAACCCCTCATTTTATTAGTGCATTCCACTGATTGTCAGTACCAAGTTTAACTTTTATTGGTATGTTAGCACCTGAGATCCATCCTTTGAGGCCTCAGTCAGGATGGAGGGAGCTTCACCCAGTCCACTTAGACATGAAGTTCAATGTGTTTAACTTGTTCACTTCTGGCTGGAACTCCAGCCTCGTTCAATGTCCTGGGTTCTCTGCACATGGACCCAAATGAGGAATGTAGATCCCACCTCCAGTTATGTCTGCGCTCCCTAAGATGTACACACAGGCTGTTGATGTAGCTCAGAGAGTGTTGCAGAAGAGCTGGGGAGGAGATTTACACTGAAAGTAGAAACAGTTAAGGAGAAAATCATATGTCCCTGTTCTAATAAGCCTTTCAGCCTTTCACTACTTGCCTTGGCCAACATCCTCTTTCAAATCTCTCCTGTCCCCCTCTTTAGGATTCCTGATTTCTTCCCATGCTCTCAGGTTTGGCAGATGACGCCCGTGCACCCATAGCCCAAACCGCTCCAGGTGGCTGCTCTTCTAGGGCCCAAATGCACTTGCCTCCACAAGGGAGGCACTTCACCCTTCTGTCCCACCCCGCATCAGCACAGGGAGGGAGCAGGATGGACATTTCCTATCTCCCTTGAAGTATTGCAGTTTTCCTAGGAAGCAGAAGCAGCTACAGTTTTAAATAACAATTTTTCACACAGGAAATCCATAGCACACTGGAAAGGCCATAGACCGGGGCTGGAGACAGATCGATCACTGAGAGAGCTACACCAGGATAAGGGGCCTGGAAGACAGAATCGAGAACCAGAGTTGGCAGTTTTCTAGCAGAATAACCCTCAAACAGAGGCTATGATTGGGGTGTTCAAGTTGCTATGAGGATTTTCTTATGTTGAGATGAAGTCTACCATATCACTGGGCCACCTTTTGCTCAAAGTTTTACAAATAAAACCACACAGCGTGTCAAATCTGTAAATTTACTGAAAAAAGGAAAAGATGTGCTCTCCATCGGGGATGGAGATTAAGACCGCATTTCCAACATGGTGCTCAGGATATTACTTGTACGGGATGCTAGCAAAAGGAGCAAAAAGTAATGCAGGCTGCGTGCACCCATCCCTCCAGCAGATACTAGGGTGAATGACATAAAGCAGAGTTGCACACCCCAGCACCTCGGCTCGAGCTTATGTGGACATTATCATCAGTACTTCCTTGGTGGATCTGACCATGCAGTCTCTTTCCAAGGGGAATCTCATGGGGCTTAGTCATTCACAAGAAATACTTTGGGGAGAGGTATTATATGACCACCATACTATGTGGTCAGTGGAGACTGTTGAGGGTAATCCCACATTCAGTATCTCTCTTGGCTCTCAACAGCCTGTCCGCCAGACCGCTTTGCAATGTCCCCATCTTCAGCCCCTGCCTCCTCCAGGTGAAGGGTGCCCATAGATTTTATAGGTCCCCTGCAGGTGCTGGCCACATCTGGCTGACTTCCTCCAGTACCCCAGAGCCTAGCGCCATTAGCAAATGCAGGTTCGCAAGACCTTTACGCACCATGGTAGTTGAACGCTCACCTTATAACTTCACATAATAATGTTTGGTTATTTCTATTCATAGTTGTTATCCTTCAGGCTCTGCTATTTGACCTGCATTATGAATGTGTCGATGCAATAATGATCCGTGTTATTAGCAGTAATCTATTCTAATTATTTTGGTCATGATTTACTATTTTCCTATTAATAACCATTCACCCAGGAGGTTAAAATGTTTCACATAGCTTATGTATTTAATATATTCTGTGATTTCCCCATATATAGCTTTTGGATTGTTCAGTGTGCATAGGAATTAGTCCAGGTTTACAGAACCACCCCCATGTCTAATTCCCATTTTGTTTTAAAAATATCTCATGTAGCTCACTATGTGTCAGTAGAACGAAAACAGATTTTTCTTCCTTATATTTTTCTCCAGTAGAGTTTCATCTGTCTTATGTATGTTTCTCCATATTGGAGACTATGTGGAAGTTGGAGCCAAACACCTTCCCTCATCCTGAGTCTAGGTCACAGGCGTCCTAGGGAATGCTATGACTTGGGGCTGGGGTGGTTTCTATCCCCAGAGGAGCAGGGAGTCTAAACAGAATCTGAACTTGATTACAGGGAAGAATAAGAAATTTCCCCTGTGCCTGAATTGTATGGCCTGTTACTCATGTCACCTGGGGTCTCTCTGGTTCTTAGTTGAGGAAAACTTGGACTAGAATTGGAGTCAGTATTCAGACAGCATTCGTGATCCCGTGCACAACTGGGGACACAGAAGAAAGATGGGGGGCCACCAGAAGGTGAGCTCAGAAATACTGCTGAGTGCTTTACATTTCGAGATTTGAAGAGCGTTCTGTGGAGGAGTGAGAAGCTGGCATGGACATCCTCTTAGAGTCTGCGCACGAGAGTAATCTGTGCCACTGGGTTTTTGCTGCAAAGGGACATCCACAAGAGAAAAATATGACTACTGAGCCCACCCAAGCAGAGGGACTCTACTGTCTGCCATCAAACTCACACGCTCCAATCTGCCCAGCAGGGGAGGCCCGGGATGCTTGCAAGGAGCCTGGACTTAGGTGAGCACGCTGGCCTGCCCCACATGGAAGGCTGAACCGGACCTAGGGCACATGGGCCCTTCCCTTTGTGCTGCTCAGACAGAACACAGACGTTTCCCAAGACAAAGCTACCCACCGAGAGACCCCACATGTGGGAAATGGTTGCCTGGTTGCATTTCCGAAGCTGGAGAGAGACCGGAGGATGCTCATAGCCCCAGGCTCAGCTGAGAGCATCTCCTTTCTCAGAGGACCCAGTCAAGGCCCAGGGTGGTGGGATTCACAGAGCAGCGAGGAGAACCTGCTGGGATTGGAGATCCGGGCTGTAACCCAGCATATGTCATTACCAACTCAAGCTCCCGAGAATCGGCTCATTTCAGAGCCCTGGGTTGGGGGCTCTGGGAATGGAGTGCTCGTTGCAAAGGGACAAGCTTCTTGAGAGAAGACTAATGCACCCAGAGTAGGGACAGGAGAACTTCCAGTGTCCTGGTTACCTGCAAGGGCTTGCCGGCCCCGGTGGGAACACCACCCTCTTGGCCTTATGCTGCTTTGGGTGTCAGCATTTCCATATCAAGGAACCTGCCGCGGACACAGACCTGCTTCCCACCCCCTCAGAGTGTGTGGACTGGAGAAGAACAGGGTTTAGGGGACAGAGAGATTTCTGGGGGAGAAATGTGGCTCTGGTCAGGTCGCCATAGAACTTTCAATGGTCACTGACCTCAGGGAGGTAAGATCCTGGCTTCTGCCTTTAAAAAGTGACCATGCAGCCCTGAGAGGTCAGACGGCAGTCAGACATGGTCCCGGGGCATGGCCTTGGATGTGGGCATGGCCACAATGGAACAGCACTTCCAGATTATACACCAGGGAAGACAAATGGGACACTACGAGGAGGTGCCCGGAGAAGGGGGCCATGCTTGGAGACGTGAGTGACTTTGCAAACAGTGCTTCTTTATTGGTGCATTATTAAAAAGGATCCAATGGGGATTTGCTGCTTTGGTGGCAACAGTCAGGGCTGAATATTACCCAGAGTCCTGGAATAAAGATAAAGAGCATCACTAGAGATAGTACTGGGTAGTGTCCTAGTGGCTTCTTAATTCTCTTATAAAAGTAAGATTTCTTCACAGTAGCCACTCGTGTGTGTTTATCTCTTAGAATACTAGTAAGATTTACTAAAGTAGGGATTCCTGGGTAGTTCAGTCGGTTAAGCGTCTGCCTTCAGCTCAGGTCATGATCCCGGGGTTCTGGGATCGAGCCCCGCATCCGGCTCCCTGCTCCGCAGAGAGTCTGCTTCTCCCTCTGCCCTCTGACTCTCCTCCTCACTTGTGCTCTCTCTCTCAAATAAATAAATAAAAGTTTTTTAAAAAGATTTAATAAAGTAAGAAAATATTGTTTGAAAGTCAAGATTTATGGCATGTAGGTAAAAGATACATGAGTACCTGGTTATTTAGAGCTGGTTTCAATAATGGATCTAAAACCTCCTTATACCAGAGGCAAAGAAAGAGAAGGAGAGGAGAGGAGGGAGGAAATGGGAGGGGGAGGGGAGGAGAGTTAGATACCCGTGGGTGTTCCAGAGATAGGGCCTTTGCCCTGCTTCCCTAATACCGCAGTCTTGGCTTGCAGTCTTGAGTGAGGGTCATCTAAGGAGATCCTAGATTACGCACTGTATCCAGCAAAGTGCAGGGAGCGGCCACGATTTCTTTGGTATCCAGGAGGGACAGGCAAATATGTGTAAAGAAGATTCTTTGCATTTGCAGGGATGAGGACAACGGTGTGTGGGACCCAATGGCTGGAGACACAGTGGATCTCAGGCATCTCACAAGATATTAGTGTGCATGGGAAGCCTTGTCCAATGACCAGATTCCTTCCTCCCACCCCAGACTTTGGCAGCCATGTATCCCTGAAATGTGGGCACAATCCCAGCTAAAATTGGCTGAGATCATCCTGAATTGGCCAAGATGAAGTTTCTGCCATTTGTTGAAAATGAGGCTCAATAAAAGAAATTAAATTGAGTATCCTGTGTTTGGGTTTGAGAATTCGTACATAAAGAAGTCTAGCTAATGAGTAACTACTAGAGAGCTCTTGGATCCCAGAAATTTATTGGCATATATGCCCATAGTTTAAGCACATCTCTGGCGGAATCGCTGTCCTTTTAGCCTGGTTAAAAATCACTTTCCTTCAAGTTACATGGTTGTTCACGTGCTCTGGATTTGAAGAAATGGGAACAGGGAGAGGAAGGAATATTTCAGTAGGGTCTCTGAAATGTTTGGGTGGATTTTGCATGAATATATGGTGATTTATGATACCCGGAGTCACCAGGGAAGGGGTGATTGCCACTTATGTGTCATCCAAAGGCAGTGCTGGTGAAGAAAAGGATGCAATTTATCATTGAAGGCCCTGGCTTTTTCTCCCTGTGGTCTGTTTTCCTCCCTCAGACACCCACTAAGCCCACTAGGATGGCATTATCTTCTTCGTCCTCCTAAAGTGTATGTCCTTGTGTCCTTTGGTCAGAGGCAGGTGACACAATGGGAAGAGTTTGGACTTCTGGAATGCTGCTACCATAATGCATCTCAATCTGGCTCTGTGGCGTTTTTTTCCTCTTACTGCTGTCATTTAATGATTTCATTTCCTAATGAAAACACACCTATAGAAATATTAAAATATTAAAATATTTTTATGTAGTAATGTGCATGATCCATCAGAAGATCTGATTTAGCCCAACTATGGCAATAAGAGGTGAAAAATGAATTCTACACATTAACTAGAGTTTCATGTTTACTCACTTTCTCCTATCTTTGGAACTTGGGAATATAACACAGCAGCTTGGCACTTTAAATTTCAAAACATATTGGAGTATATTTTGATTCATTAGCATGGAACAGAACTTTAGGCAAAGAGATGCATTATAAACTGCGATATGTTCCCTTTTATAATAAAACAAACCACATTTTCAAGTTTGGAAAATGTTTAAATGCACATGGTTATTATGAATTCCCTAACATTGCACTTACAATGAAGTCAAATCTGGAATGTTTCCAAAGATATTCTGTATGATCTTCATAACACAGAGCATGCAAAGAGTCCAGAGTAAATGGTATTTGCATTTCTACTGGAGATTTTACGGGGATACTCTTTTTGGCAATCGTGGTATACCTTAATGTTTCATTTATTGTTTTCCAAAGGTCTTTCTGTAAAAAGACATAAAATGCTCAAGTTCAGCCATCTTGATTTCATAATCACTGGTCAGTTAAGTGGGGAATCCAGCTGCAACTTTCTGACTCATTCCTGGTGCTTATGAAAAATGACAGCATTGGGCAGAGAAGTGCTTTGTTTTTTTCAGGATGAACTGGCAAAGAGCCATCTCCTGCTTAATAATCTGTTTTTCACCTCTCCTTTATGGAATCATAGCTCAGATTCAGAGAGAAGATATTGAGATGCCAGAATATGATGATTCTCTCATCTTATTCACCTGGTACCTTTGTCACTCACACAGATAATAGTATTTTTCTAAAACGTTCTCAACTTGTACCAAATGCTGATCTGCTGGCTCAACTGAAAAGTGTTCCTTCCCTTTGGGTACGATTCTGTCATAAAGGAGATGGTTACAGCATTGCCTTTTTAACTCACTAGCAGCGAATGCTTCGTCATCCATTCACGCGGGAAATATTTTAGAGTAAAGCTCCCGCATCAAGAAAACGGTCACACTACTGTCAGGTTCCTATCTCTGCAATCTGGTTAACCTTTGATGGGCTTTTAAAAATCCCTGAGACCTAAAGGAGGATGGATTTTACCATATCTTCTCAACAAACCCTTAGTACAACACAGTCTCTCACACGCACACACAAACAGGAGTTATCCTACAACAGGTTGTCATGGCAACAAAACTACTAAACACACTGGGAGGGAAAACACTTGGAAAAATAAAAAAAATTGAACATAATTTTAGGAGAACTTAAAATTATATGTGTGTATATATGTATATATACACACACACATATGTGTGCATATAAAAGTTTCTTGTGTTTTTTCTTAAGTGAGGGCCTTAAAATAAATGCAAATGCAATGTATAAGTTTAATAAAAAGCAAATACCCTTTATTCCAAATTTGTGATTTCTGCAGCTTTTTAATTTTGAATGGTTCTTTCTGTAATCTAGTTTTCTGGGAATTTATTGTGCTTTTATCTTTGGCCTCCAACTCATCTAAATGATTACTGTAATTCCATTCATACTGGCAAGCATCTGGCCCTGACTTTGCATTTTCTATTTTGTTCTCACTTTTATGAGTCTTCTCCCAGTCTCTCATGCATTTCCTCAACTCAACCACCTGAAATTAAGCAAATCTCTACCCTTCAAAAACTTAGCACAAAAGGCAGGCCATCAGCCACCCTTCTCCAAAAGCTATTATTTGGGTTGCTGACTTACTTAAGTGATTAATTTTGTTGTTCTGTGTCCATTTCATCCCACAAATTCCACCACATTTTTTTCTAGAAGGAATACCTAATGTACACTTGTAAAAATCTTCTAGTACCTTCCTGAAGCCAAGTCAGATGTATCAACAAGATGAAGGATGTGTAAAGAAAATGAATTTACGTATTTCCCTTCTGTGTATTTGCCAGATTCTAAGGAGGCAACTGATTTAAGAATTGAGGTGAATCTTTGCAAGATGTGTTACTCAATGGTCACAGAAATCAGAAAACATCACATGCTCTGAAAGAATCAGAGTCATGAGGACGCTGATGATCTCAGCGTCATGAGATCGAGCCCCATGTCAGTCTCTGTGCTGGGCGTGGAGCCTGCTTAAGATTTTCTCTCCCTCTCTCCCCCTCTAAAAAAATGCTTTAACCAATGAAGTCAAGGTCTTTGTCTGGATATGGAAAGATTTATCTGATGTATTTTTTAAATTGAGGTTTAAATGTATGTACAAAGAAATGCACAGATCTTAAATGTATAATTTCTTTTTTTTTTTAAGATTTTATTTATTATTTGAGAGAGAGAGAATGAGAGAGAAAGCATGAGAGGGGGGAGGGTCAGAGGGAGAAGCAGACTCCCTGCTGAGCAGGGAGCCCGATGCGGGACTCGATCCCGGGACTCCAGGATCATGACCTGAGCCGAAGGCAGTTGCTTAACCAACTGAGCCACCCAGGCGCCCTTAAATGTATAATTTCATGTAATTTTTTTAAAGTAAACTCTACGCTCAATATGGGTCTTGAACTCACAACCCTAAGATCAAGAGTCCTGAATATATATGCCCATGACCAGTATCAGTCAAGATACAAGACATTTCCATCATCCCAGAAACTCCTCCTCTTGTCCCTTCCAGTAAATTCCCACTCCCTATTGGCAACAACTATTTTGATTTCTATCATCACAATTAGTTTTGTCTGTTCTTGAAGTTCCTATAAATGAGATCATACAAAACATTTCCATTTGTGTCCGGCTTCTTGGAGCAATGTGTCTTTGTGATTCATCCATGTTGTTGCATGTATCAGCAACTTACTCATTTTATTGCTGAGTATTGCAATTCTGTGAGATGATTACAAAAAGTTAATCTGTTCCACTGTTGATGAAATTTGGATTGTTCTTAGTTTGGGGCTACTAGGAATGAAAAATGCTAAAAACAATCTTGTGCAAGTGTTTTTCTGGACATTGTTTTCATTTCTCTTGAGTAAATACCTAGAGATACAATTGCAGGGTCATAAGGTAGGGGCATGTTTAACTTTGTAAGAACATGCCAGTTTTCCAAAGTGGTTGTACCCTTTGACACGCTCATTGTTAGTGTAAGAGAGCTCCCTGTTTCTCATCCTCCTTATTGGCACATGATGTAGCACTCTACTGAGGTCAGGACTCGGTAAGTTTTAATCCTGCATTTCTCTGATGGCTAATGATGTGGAAAGCCTTTTGAAATGCTTGTTAGATATGTGCCTTTAATTTTTCAAGAATTTCCTCTTTTTTGTATCTTTTGGTATTATTTATTTAGTATTATTACTGGGATGGGGAAGTTCTTTATGTATCTGGAGTCAAGTCTTTTTGCAGATATATGGATCGTGATGTATTCTCCTAGTTTGTGGCTTAGTTTTTCATTTTCTTAACCTTTGATGCCTAGAAGATTTAATTATGATGAAATTTGTTTTATTGTTTTCCTTTTCTTTCAGAGTTGGTGCATTTTGTGTCCTAAGAAATCTTTACTTACCCTAGAGTTGTGAAGATAATCTCTTATGTTTTCTTCCAGAAGCTTTATGTTTTTGTTTGTATGTTTTTCTCCACAGGATGAGCTAACATCTGAGATTCATTCTCCCATGGTTGTGCTGATCTGGTTATTCAGCACTGTTTGTTGAAAGACTTCTTTCCACGTTGCACTGTCAAGGGGCCTTCGTGAGGGTCTGTTTCTGGAATTTCTAGTATGTTTCCACAATCTACTTTTTAACCTTATGCCAATACCATGCTGTGTTGATTATGGTAGCTTCATAAGTCTTGAAATCAGGCAGTTTGAGTCTTGCAAATTTGTTCTTCAAATACATATATTCTTAAATTTAAAAGGCCAATAATTATTTTGGCATAAGGAGATAATATATGAATATGTGCATAAGTAAATTTATACATTACCTCCCTTTCCCGTGGACAAAGCAAGAAACTATAAGCTATGGTTTATCCTCGGGAAATAGAAATTGTTATTAGAGTGGGGGCAGAGTCTTGCACTTTTGATTTTATGCTCTGTTGAAGGTACGTTTAATTCTTTTAAATGAACTCATTAATTACTTGCATGCTTGAAGTGTGTTCGTGGTGAGCTATGAATCTTCTTTCCTTAATATTGCATTGTATTTAAAATTTTTAATTTTAATTTTATTTTAATTCCAGTATAGTTAACATGCAGTGTTATATTAGTTTCAGGTGTACAGTACAGTTATTCAATACTTCCATATATATGACTCAATGCTCTTCATGAGTAAGTGTACTTTTAATCCCCATCACCTGTTTCTCCCATCCCCCACCACCTCCCCTCTGGTGACCAGCTGTTGGTTCTCTAGAGTGAAGAGTCTTGGTTTCTTGGTTTGTTTCTTTTTCTCTTTGTTTGTTTTTTCTTCAATTCCACATATGAGTGAGGTCATATGGTATTTATTTTTCTCTGACTTATTTCACTTAGCGTAATACCCCCTGGCTCCATCCATGTCATTGAGAATGGCAAGATTTCTTTCTTTTTGATGGCTGAGTAATATTCCATTATATACATGTACCACACCTTCTTTATCCATTCATTTGTCGATGGACACTTGGGCTGCTTCCATAATTTCCCTATTGTAAATAATGCTGCAATAAATGTAGGAGTGTGTGTTTCCCTTCAAATTAATGTTTTTGTTTTCTTTGAATAAATACCGAGCAGTGGGATTACTGGATCGTAGGGTAGCTCTATTTTTAACTTTTTGAGGCACCTCCGTACTGTTTTCCAGAGTGGCTGCACCAGTTTGCATTCTCACCAACAGTGCATGAGGTTCCCCTTTCTCCGCATCCTCACCAACACTGTTGTTTCTAGCATTGTTGATTTTAGCCATTCCAACAGGTATGAGGTGGTATCCCATCATAGTTTTGATTTATATTCCCCTGGTGATGCGTGATGTTGAGCATCATCTCAGGTGTCTATTGGCCATCTCAATGTCTTCTCTGGAGAACTGTCCGTTCAAGACTTCTGTACTCTGGGCGCCTGGGTGGCTCAGTTGGTTAAGCGACTGCCTTTGGCTCAGGTCATGATCCTGGAGTCCCTGGATCGAGTCCCGCATCGGGCTCCCTGCTCGGCAGGGAGTCTGCTTCTCCCTCTGACCCTCCCCCTCTCATGCTCTCTCTATCTCATTCTCTCTCTCAAATAAATAAATAAAATCTTTAAAAAAAAAAAAAAAAGACTTCTGTACTCTATTTAAAATGTAAAAAAGCACTTTTCTCTAAACAAATTTACCGATCTTACATTGACAGGTAGAGCTGATGGAAAAAGGAAGGAAACTCTTTTTGGGATTACCTGGTGTGGATCAATGCTTACAGACACATTCTCTCAACAAGAAGACATTACTGGCTTGGAGGCATGGGTAACTTGGTCAGTAGGTGATACAGGTGGGACATGACTCTGACATTTGAAAGTCGCCTCTTTTTTTTAAAAAACTATATTACCTCTTTATTAAAAAAAAAAAAAAAAAAGACTTACCTTGCACTGGTACATGGTACTTGAGAAGGAGAATGCTGTTGCTGCTGGTGCACATGGCCTTCTGCCAAGGCTGGCAGGAACTACGCAGAGCTCCCCAGGAAAGGCCTCTTCCATGCTCACTGAGGCCCATGGATCTGAGCTGGGTGTTGCTCACGAGTGGCATGCTCAGTGTTCATCCAGAAGCAACTCCAGGTATCTTTACTAAGAAACAGGAAGACCATTCTTTACATTCTGGGGAAAGACCCTAGTCTGGCTTTCAAGGCCTCGGGAAAGAATTTTCAGACTGGGAGCATATAGCCACCGTGAACCATCCAACCATGGGATGTTGCAAAACCACGGACAGGGTTAGCTGGCCCTCAGTGAAAAAGGTCAGCCCTTGACTGAACACCCAGGGAAATAGCACACATACCAAGCACTTAATGAAGAGATTTTCCAAAAGGCTGCAGACAGAGCAAGCCTTTGTCTGTCATCCTAGAAGCGCACATCCCCCTTGACTCACAGCACAGAAGCAACCACAAAGGAACGGCCTCGTCTTCCCACGACCCCCACCAGCGTGCACGCTGCCCTCCTGCTGGGAAGGACGAAATGGGGGCTTCTGTGGGAGGCCAGGCTGGAGTAGCTCTCAGCGTCCTACCACTGCACGCGCTGGGTCTCTACAACCGAGACTGTCCTCGCCCTGTCCTCGGTCTACCCTCCATCCGAGGGTCATTCCTGCCTGTTGACAAACCTGCTCTCCCAGGTCTCGTCCCAAAGACAAAGACCCCACTCCTGTGTGGCTTTTCCTGGAGGAGCCCTTGGGAGAGTTGATGTGCTGTGCCTATGCTGCCCTCCCTCTCCTCCCCCTGCCGCAGCAGCCAAGCGCCCTCACCTCCCCCTGCACTCTCTCTCAGCCGAAGACAGTGGCTTCAGACCCACCTGCATGCCCACGACATCCACATTCTTCCCTCTCCCAGAGAAGTAGTCTTCATTCTCACCTGCCACTGCAGACTTCTTATATTCTTTTATATATTTCTTATATTCCCACAGCCTTGTTCTTTCATAACTCCACATTACCTGCCTTCATGCTGTGTTTAAAGTAAAAGCTCAGTGTGTCTTTATTAAAATGAAAATAAACACGAACCTTCTCCTTAAAACATATGGGATCTCCCCTAAACATACGGGGTTGTCTTGAATATCAGTAGAATAGCAATTTAGGAAAAATGACCTCAGATAGCAAACCATGCGTCTTTCCCTATTGTTCCTAAATTCAGCAATGTCTGTCTTGAGTGTGAATTGTTTGGGACAACCTCACAGATCTGGCCTTACCCACCCAAGTTTCCATGAAGGGCGGTCTTACCTGATCAGGCCCCTCCACACACCTAATCTTGGTTGTCGATGTTTATTGGGTTTTTAACTGGATCGTATTCCTGCCTGAAAACATACAGGAAGCCACCTGGCTATTAATTCATGGTTTTATGGGGACAAAAGGAAGGATTATGTGATGGACGGTAACATAGATGCGATTATGTTTCTAGACACCCTTAGCAAGTAAGACGCCCTGCACGTAGCTGCACGTGTGTTTTCCCCGCGGGCCCGGGGCCACCACACTCGGACGTGGCTGCGGGAAACGTGCGCATCTTCCTCCGTGCAGGTCCTCTTTCTTCACGCTTGCTCTGTGTGCTCTTCTCGTCCTGTTTTGTGCCATTTTCACAGAATTATCCTTCATTCCATGGCCATTATGGTAACTGAAGAGACTTCTTGTTGCATTTCTGAGCTCCGGTCTTTCTGTGTCACACCTGAAGCCAGAGATCAGAAGCAGGGAGTGGAGTGTCATAGGCTAACTGTGCCTGAACATGTCCGTTTTTGTTTTTCCTTTTGGTGTCCCACAGCATCCTTTATTTTAAAAAGCTGAACGATCTGTTAAGTTAAAGAGCAGGGCATTTCGCCTAAGATGACATTTCCAATTTCTTTGGAGAAAACCAGGAAACCTAGGCCAGTGTTTCCCTCCGTGGAGCAGTCATCGAGAGCTGCGGAGCTGCCTCTTGTAGAAGGCATGGGGTCGCAGGCTCACCCCCATCTCCTCCAGGGGCCCAGCGGCTTTTCTTCTTCTTCTTTTTCTCTTGACCCCTCTTGGCATTTGAGCGGGTGCATTCTGGCTCCTGCCAAGTGCTCCAGTCCGCCGTCTAGGCCGCATCGCTCCGCTGGTCCTGAGGGATGGACAGGCACTGCTCCACCGGTCTGCTCCCACTCCGGCCCTACTTGTCCCGTAAAACGCCCGAACCCAGAAAGGGTGGCCTCGTCTCTTGTCCTCGGAGGCCGGGGGTGGTTTCACGTTTCCCGAGAGAGAGAGGCTTACGGAACCTGTCTTGCTTTGGGCGGGCAGTTCGCCCCCTTCACGAGGAGCACTCTCGAGGAGGTCTTCGCTGCTGGTCGGAGCTGTCCCTGTGCCACCAAACTTCCCCCTGGCACAGCCCCGGGAGCTTTAGCGCTTAGCTACTTCCTGTTCTGGGTGAGTCTGTGAGTGACAAACAAGCCATCTGTTCACCCCAAATGAAATTACCTGGTAGTCCGTGTCTCTCTTTTCCTCAGCACATGTGACCCATGGGAGACAAAGAAACGTAATCTGTTTTTACTCGGGTTACAATGTGGTCCCGGGGGTGGGGTGGGGGGCTTCCTGCTATTCATTTATATACCATGCTAGCCTGGAATGTAAAAATACGGTGACTATCCACGCTTATTGATGAACAATAACATTTTCAATTTTTTTTTTTCTGTGAAAGGTTCGAATTCCTTTTGAATTTATCAGACATGCATTTTGAAGGTATTTCAGAAACAACCCTTTCCCCCACTTCCTTACTTAAATGGCATGCACTTGACTGTTTTGAGTGCCTTGAGGTGTCGAATTAAGGATTTTACACGTCTGTCCCTACACTAATACTATTTTTCTAGGAAAAACTGCATTTTTGACTTCCAAATATGCTCCTTTAATTATGCATGGCCTGGAAGCCAATTTTTATTAGGTTAAGCTCTAAGGGCTGATTCAAGTTGATCACCACCATCCTTTACAAGTCTCCTTAAATGCTGGCTGGTGTGAGAGGATACTGCTTAAATTTTCTGATAGGAAAGAATTATAGACGATTTTAATATGATCAGCAAACATGCCTGTGAATATTTAGCCTTCCAACAGCCAAAGCTCTGGGAGGAAAACATGACCGCACTTGGGAATAAATCCTATTCCTGTGATGGTGTCAATCTCCGTTTTCATTAATAACTCGGTAAAGAGCATGTGTCTTTTGTAATCATCTCAGGTGGATTTCACAGAGCAGGAGGTTGATTTCAACAGAAATGTTGTATGAAGGACCAAATAGCACTCGCTCATTCCCCTCCTGTCATTGGAAAGGCAGACTAGCCGTGGGATTGGCGCTTCTCTGCCTTCCAAGTGAATCTCTGTTCCGTAAATATCTGCTCAGCCAAGGGCATAGGACTAAATAATAGAACTCAAAAAACCACAGAAACCAAAAAACAAAAAGCTAGTCAGCATGAGTGTGTTCTCTTCTCATCCATCCTCTATTCCCTGGTTTGTAATTACTCAATAAATTCCAATGGGTTGTAGTTTAAAAACGTCATCCATCATCCCAGGGACGCATTTAAGTTTTACTCAGCACGGCATGCTGACAGGTGTCCCCCTGGACGCCAGGGTGGACAATGCTGGCCGCTGCTTAGGAACCCTCCACAGAAGCTGCCCAAGTTTACAGAAATTCACACTTCTTACGTTTTACCCCATAGTTGTACTTACTGCTCATAGATTACAATCCCAGGGCTAGAAGGGGTCTTTCATATTATTTTATCTGATTATTTTTAGTTTGTCTTTTTTTTTTTTTTTTCCATCCAGAAAACTCTTTCTTCGTGTCCTGCACTTCACCTGGTCCCATCACATTCCTTTTTCTCTCTCCAAGGACTGTGTGAAGCAGAGTTTTAAGTGCCTCCACGAGTCACTGCTGTTTGAGAGACATTGTAGTAAGGTTTCTGAAAGGACAGGACTTTGTGGGGTGTATCTTTCAGGATAGACTAGGGTATGCTGCAATAACAGGTTAGTATTGAAACCCCGCTGCTATGTGCAGCCACCACCGTATCTTGCTTGGAGGGCATCTGCTCCAGGTATGGGGGCTCCTGATGTGGTTCTCCAAAGCAAGTCGCCCTGCCAGCCATGGCAATGGTAGACTCCTTGGTTGGCACTGGGGGAAGGAGGAGTTGCACAGTGTCATGGGGCTTCTTTATTCCCTCAGCCAGGGACTGACCGATGGTGCACCTCTGCTCACGTCTCATTGGCCAGACCTGACCACAGAACCTCTCTGAACTGCAAGGAAGCTGAGCGGTCTGCTTTGCGTGTGCTAAGAAGAAAGCGCCTGGGTTGAGATTTGGTGAACAAGCTGTGAATATGGGCTGGGACTCGAGGCTCCAGCCCCCTTGCTTTCTCTGAAACACAGTCCGTATCCTGGTATTCGCTTGACAACCCGTTCTAGAGGCAAATGTCAGTGTTAACACTGGATGCTCTGGATTTATGCACGTTCACTTGGCACTCATCACGTAGCCCAGAGTAACTGCTTGATTTAGATGGGGCAGGACAAGCCTGGCCAGCAATGATAGCATTTAGTTTGGTGACATTAAACATTAAACTAGTGAATGCAACCCCTTAATAAGAACTGGGAATTTAAACACTCCTTTTAAGAACCACGTTGGTTGGGGCACCTGGGTGGCTCAGTCGTTAAGTGTCCGCCTTCGGCTCAGGTCATGATCCCAGGGTCCTGAGATCAAGCCCCGTGTCGGGCTCTCTGCTCAGTGGGGAGCCTGCTTCTCCCTCTCCCACTCCCCCTGCTTGTGTTCCCTCTCTCACTGTGTCTCTCTCTGTCAAATAAATCAATACAATCTTTTAAAAAAAAGAACCAAGTTGGTTATCAGTTAAGTAATATATAATCTTGGACATACTGATTTGAAAGTTAAAGTTGAAACCGAAGGCAGAAAAACATCACATATTCTCAGTGAGGTCACCTCTAACTCTCCCCAACGTGGGAAGGTACATGGGCTGGTCTACAAACCCACTCGTGGTCTGACCCTCTGCAAACCAGTTAGCCCTTCCTACTCTCTTTTCCCCTAATTTGTTTTCTGACAATAAAAAAGAACACATGTTTATTGTGATAAATTTGAAACTTATTAACAATTATAAAGAAAATAAACAGAATAAAATACTCTTACCATATCAGTGTGTCTCTTTATTCATGTCTGTGTGTATGTATCTATATATATGTATATATTTAAACAAAATTGGTACTTACGTAATATCATCTTGTATCACATGTTTTACTTGACACAAAAATATGAAGATTATATTTCCGTGCTATTAATTATTCCTTGAAAACGTAGCATTAAAATTTAACAGTAGGGTAGAAGCACAAACAGTTAACAGCCCATATTATGGAGTCATTCCCCTATTTTTGATATTTAAGCAATTTCTATTTCACAATATTCCATATAATGCTGTAGGAAACATCTTTATAAATAAATATTGTGTACATCTCTGATAATTTCTTCTGAAGACACATCAAGAACTATAATAGTGGGAATATAACTGTTTAATATTATTTGCATATATTGCCAAATTACCCTGGAAAATCCTGAAACAGCACTATAATTTTCTTTTAAATCTTTCCTTTTAAGATAATTTATATATAGTACTGCCTTATTATTTTCATTTCATTTTGGATGGTTGAACAGGTCAGGTTTTTTTATCATGTATGTATTGATTGGTTATACTTATTTTGTTAATTGCTTTTCTATCCCCAGTTTTTCTAATGGATTATTGCACTTTCTTGTTTCCTTTTAAAAAGTTCATTTTAAATGAATAATATTAATGTTAACCCTTTAAATTCCAGTTACCAATACTCTAACATGATAATCATATTGGTTTTGGATTTAAAAAAGACACGCAAATATTGAGTTAGCAGCATTAAGCAAGAATATTCAGTAAAATGTATTGCAAAAGGATTATTCATATGGTAATGCTACTAACAATTACTATTTTTGGACTGCTCTCTGTGGGAATTGAGTTATACACTCCACCTACACCAGCTGCTGAAGACTTCTGAAAAATGGGGGCTCCTGGGTGGCTCAGTTGGTTAAGGGTCTGCCTTCGGCTCAGGTCATGATCCCGGGGTCCTGGGATCGAGCCCCACATCGGGCTCCCTGCTCAGCGGGAAGCCTGCTTCTCCCTCTCCCACTCCCCCTGCTTGTACTCTCTCTCTCTCTGTCAGATAAGTAAATAAAGTCCTTAAAAATAGATAAATTTTTTTTTTAAAAAAAGACTTCTGAAAAATGGGCATTATTCTTCCCCATGTTCAGATGAGGAAGCTGAGGATTAGCAAGATCACATAGCTTCTCTAGCAACTAGCATCTTGTGGAGCTGGAATTCAAATCTAGGTTTTGAGTACTCCAAGGCTTGCCTTCTGGTCATGATGCTCATCATAATAAGGTCGACCACAAGCACTGCAAAATGTCTGGGAATGAGCTTGCAGGGAATCCTGCAAGACCTATTAATTACAGCCGTCTCTAAGATCCCGATCACCAAACTTCATCTAAATGGTGTGGTGGTGATCTTCCACACCCCCAGCCCTCTGCCATGAGAATGCAAGGCCCACAGCGAGAGCTGAAAAAGTCAGAAACCAGTGCCTCTAATGAAAGTGTCATGTCTTGAATGGTCCTGGGTGAGTTTCTGAAATTAGTTTTATTTTGCACCAGGGATTACAAAATACATAAAATGCACAGGGAAGATTTCATTGTATGTAAAGAGTCTCTGAGTTTGGGGGACTTTGAGATGAAATCTCACATGCCCTGTGGACTGCAAACCCCTGGGAGCTATGCAAACATCAGGGCTCTCACACCCAGGTTCTGATGAGAGAAACCCTAGAACATACCAGAAAGCAGAAATTAGAACCCAGAAATTAGCACCAGGGAATGACTATTTTACTGTGACTCCACATTTCCTCCTATGGAAGTGGGAGGCAGGGGGATGATGCTGAACATCCCTGACTCAAGCACTGTGTTGGAGAGACCGTCGTGTGGGTTCTGTCGATGCACGTAAGTTAATATCTATTTGGGTATTGTCTCAGTCTTTGTACTTACACGCTTTACCTTAAGGAACTTAAAGACCAATTCCATCCTGCACTATCAGTCTCAGAGAGCTGGATATTATGATTCTGTTTTCCAGACAGACTCTGGAGAAAGTACTCGCTGGGGGGATTTGCTAAATGGGGTGAGGGCCTGAGAGCTCGGGGCATCTGAGCCTGTGTTCTCTGGGCAGGTAGGAGGTGAAGGGGAGGACCAGCGTGACTCATTTCCAGCAAGTCTGATTCAAATTCTGGAAATCGATCACATTTCAGAAAAACTTAAGGGGTTCCATGTTACTCATTTACATTCCTTCCTTGATGATTAAACATTTATTAAGCACCTGCAGTATGCCAAGCAGTTACACTTTCTAGGATTATGATTGCAAGTTTGGAAAATTATATTAAAATCTTCAATTGGTCATACTGCTTGCTTAGTGCTGTTTTAGAAATTTACTCAAAACAACTGTCAGATATGCACCTAAAGATTGATTATGAGGATCAAAGCATTATTTAGTTTAGAATAAAAATGTTATTTAAAAATAAATTGCTCTCGGGACACCTGGGTGGCTCAGTCGGTTAAGCGTCTGCCTTCGGCTCAGGTCATGATCCCAGGGTCCTGGGATCGAGTCCCACATCGGGCTCCTTGCTTGGCAGAGAGTCTGCTTCTCCCTCTACCTGCTCTGCCTGCTGCTCCCCCTGCTTGTGCTATCTCTCTCTGACAAAAAAAAATAAATAAATAAAATCTTTAAAAAAAATTAAAAATAAATAAATAAATAAATTGCTCTCTCTCTGTCTCTCTCACACACACAGGCAGTTACTAAGTGATTGTTATTACATTAAAGTCAAATAATTGATTAGTTGACAAAATAATTAACCTTTGAACTAGCAGTGTTTATTGAGAGTAGAGAATTTGTAATTCCTGTGCTCTCTCTGTCAGTGGAAAATGGGGCCATGTTTTATTATTTTCCCTAGAGAACAAAGTAGTATTGACTCTACTGAGAATTATTTTTAAATGCCTCTTTAATTCTCATGAAAATGTGAGTATTTTTCTTGAAGTAGTGCTTACTTCTTTTTTGTTTATTTTTTTATTCAAGTATAGTTACCATGCAGTGTTATATTAGTTTCAGGTGTACAATGTAGTGATTTAACAATTCTATGCATTTCTCGGTGCTCATCACAATAAGTGTGCTCTTAATCCCCTTGACCTATTTCTCCCATCACCCCATCCACCTCATTTCTGGTGACTACCAGTGTGTTCTCTCTATTTAAGAGTCTGTTTTTTTGTTTATTTCTTTTTTTCTCTGTTTGTTCATTTGTTTTGTTTAAATTTCACATATGAGTGAAATCATATGGTATTTGTCTTTCTCTGTCTGACTTATTTCACTTAGCATAATACCCTCTAGCTCCATTCATGTTGTTGCAAATAGCAAGATTTTATTTTATTTTTTATTGCTGAGTAATATTCCATTGTATATATACATCATATTTTCTTTTTTTTTAAACTTTTTTTTTTTAAGATTTTATTTATTTATTCATTTGAGAGAGCGAGAATGAGAGAAAGAGAGAGCACATGAGAGGGTGGAGGGTCAGAGGGAGAAGCAGACTCCCTGCTGAGCAGGGAGCCCGATGTGGGACTCGATCCTGGGACTCCAGGATCATGATCTGAGCCGAAGGCAGTTGCTTAACCAACTGAGCCACCCAGGTGCCCCATATACATCATATTTTCTTTTTTTTTTTTTTTAAAGATTTTATTTATTTATTTGACAGAGACAGAGACAGCGAGAGCAGGAACACAAGCAGGGGGAGTGGGAGAGGGAGAAGCAGGCTTCCTGCAGAGCAGGGAGCCCGATGTGGGACTCGATCCCAGGACCCTGGGATCATGACCTGAGCCGAAGGCAGACGCTTAACGACTGAGCCACCCAGGCGCCCTACATCATATTTTCTTTACTCATTTATTATCAGTGGACATTTGGGTTGTTTCTATGTCTTGTTTTTTTGTTTTTTTGTTTTTTTTTTTGTTGTTGTTGTTGTTGTTTTACAGATTTTATTTATTTATTTGAGAGAGAGAACACCTGAGAGGGGATAGGTTCAGAGGACGAAGCAGACTCCCTGCCGAGCAGGAAGCCTGATGAGGGACTTGATCCAGGGACTCCAGGATCATGACCTGAGCTGAAGGCAGTCGCTTAACCAACTGAGCCACCCAGGGGCCCTGTTTCTATGTCTTGGCCATTAAAAATAATGTTTCAGTAACCATTGGGGTGCAATATATTTTTGAGTTAGTGTTTTCATTTTCTTTGGGCAAATACCCAGTACTAGAATTACTGGATCATGCAGTATTTCTATTTTTAAATTTTTGAGGAAATTCCACGCTGTTTTCCACAGTGGCTGCACCAGTTTGCATTCCCACCAACAGAGCATGAGTGTTCCTTTTTCTTCACATCCTTGCTAACACTTGTTATTTCTTGTGCTTTTGATTTTACCCATTCTGACAGGTGTTAGATAATATCTCATTGTAGTTTTAATTTGCATTTCCCTGATGATGAGTTCTGTTGAGCATCTTTTCCTGTGTCTATTGGCCCTCAGTATGTCTTCTTTGGAAAAATGTCTATTCAGGTATTCTGCCCATTTTTAAATTGGATTATTTAGTTTTTTGGTGTTGAGTTGTATAAGTTCTTTATATATTTGGGTATTAACCCCTTATCAGATATATGTCATTTGCAAATATCTTCTCCCATTCAGTAGGTTGCCTTGTTGTTTTGTTGATGACTCCTTTAACACTGTAAAAGCCTTTTTATCTTGGTATAGTCCCAATAATTTAATTTTGCTTTTGTTTCCCTTGCCTTTGGAGACGTATCTAGAAAAATGTTTCCATGACTAATGTCAAGCTACTGCCAATATTTTCTTCTAGGAATTTTATAGTTCCAGGTCTCACATTTATGGTTTCAGGTCTCACATAAGTAGGATATACAATTGTTGTATCATTTTGTTGGATTGTTCCCTTTATCATTATGTAGTGTCCTTTGCCTCTTGTTACATCTTTGTTTTACTTTTTTTAAGTAAGCTCTATGCCCAATATGGGGCTTGAACTAATAGCCCTGAGATTAAGAGTTGCATGCTCTACTGACTGAGTCAGCCAGGTGCCCCTACGACTTTGTTTTAAGTCTATTTTGTCCAATATAAGTATTGCTATCCCAGCTTTCTTCTCACTTCCATTTGCATAGTAAATATTGTTCTATGTCTTCACTTTCAGTTTGCATTTGTCTCTAGATCTGAAGTGAGTCTCTTGTAGGCAGCATGTAGATGGGTCTTGCATCTTTATCCATTCAGTTAGCCTATGTCTTTCAATTGGAGCATTTAGTCCATTTACATTCAAAGTAATTATTGATAGGTATGTATTTATTGCCATTTTGTTACTTGTTTTCCAGAGGTTTTGGTAGTTCTTCTCTGTCCTTCTTGCTGTCTTCCATTGTGGTTTGATGGTTTGCTTCAGTGATATGCTTGAATTCCTTTCTCTTTATTTTTTGTGTATCTATTACAGGCTTTTGATTTAAGGTTACCAGTAGGTTCATATATAACATTTTATTCATATAGCCATCTGTATTAAGTTGATGTTTGCTTAAATTTGAACCCATTCTATTCTGGAGGGGAGGGGGGTGGGAGGATGGGTTAGCCTGGTGATGGGTGTTGAAGAGGGCACATTCTGCATGGAGCACTGGGTGTGAATCGTGGAACACTACATCAAAAACTAATGATGTAATGTATGGTGATTAACATAACATAATAAAAAAAACACCACATTTTCAAAGAGAGAAAGAATAGAAGAGGAAATAAAGTTATGTGGTAAGACCAAAAAAAAAAAAGTTTGAACCCATTCTAAAAGCACTAAATTTTTACTTTCCCTTCACATTTTATGTATATGAGGTCATATTTTACAACCCTTTATTTTGTGAATCCCTTGACTGATTTTTAGAGATATAATTTATTTTACTGCTTTTGTGCTTTAACCTTGTACTGGTTTTATAAGTGATCAATATACCAGTTTTATTATGTTTGTGTTTACCGGTGAGAATTTTTTCCTTTCCTAGCTTTCTTACTCCTGCTTATGGTCTTTCCTTTCTACTCAAAGAATCCTATTGAACATTTCTTGTAAGGCTGGTTTTGTGGTCACAAACTCCTTTAACTTTTGTTTGCCTGGGAAACTGTTTATGTCTCCTTCTGTTCTGAATGATAACCTTGTTGGATACAGTATTCTTGGTTGCGGGTTTTTTCCTCTCAGCACTTTGAATGTATCATGCCATTCTTTGGGCCTACAAAGTTTCTGCTGAAAAAGCAGCTGATAGCCTCATGGGGTTTCCCTTGTATGTAACTGTTTTCTCTTGATGCTTTTAAAATTCTCTCTTTATCACTACTTTTTACCATTTTAATTATTATGTGTCTTGGTGAGGACCTCTTTGAGTTGATTTGGATGGGAATTCTCTGTGCCTCCTGGAACTGGCTGTCTGTTTCCTTCCCCAGATTCTGGAAGTTTTCAGCTACTATTTTCAGCTACTGTTTTCTGCCCCCCTTTTCTCTCCCTTCTCCTTCTGGGATCCATGCAATGCAGTTTTTTCTTCTTGCTGTTCAGGGTGACTGCTTTCCATCACTCTGTCTTCCAGCTCACTGATCCATTCTTTTGCTTCCTCTAGTCTACTATTTATTTCCCTCTAGTCTATTTTTAATTTCAGTTAAGTTCTTCACCTCTGATTGACTCATATAAAAATGTTCTATCTCGGGCGCCTGGGTGGCTCAGTTGGTTAGGCGACTGCCTTCGGCTCAGGTCATGATCCCGGAGTCCTGGGATCGAGTCCCACATCGGGCTCCCGGCTCAGCGGGGAGCCTGCTTCTCCCTCTGACCCTATCCCCTCTCATGCTGTTTCTCTCTCTCTCTCTCTCTCAAATAAATAAATAAAAAATTAAAAAAAATGTTCTATCTCCTCACTGAAGGTCTTACTGAGATCCTCTATTCTTTCTCACATCCAGTGACTATCTTCATGACCATTACTTTGATTTCTCTATCAGGTATATTGCTCATCTTCATTTTATTTAAGTCTTTTATTGTGGTTTTGTTCTGTTCTTTCATTTGGGAAACATTCCTCTGTCTCCTTATTTTGTCTAACTCTCTGTGTTTGTTTCTGTGTACTGAGAGTCCGTTATATCTCCTGATCTTGACAGTAGTGGCCTTATGAAGACGAGGTCCTGCAGTGTCCTGCAGTGCAATGTCCCCTTGTTCACCAGAGCCTGGCACTTTAGGGATGTCTCCTACGTGTGTTGTGTGCACTCTACTGTTGTGCCTTCCACAACTGTTGTGTCGTGTTTGCCTTCAGCCCAGTTGGCTGCAATGACCCGCTTTGCCTATGGTCAGCAGAATTTGATCCCTGTGCTCTTACTGGGCTAGACTGGTGCTGCTGTGGTTTTGTCATTGGGTGGTGTCATCAGTTAGGCCAGATGCCTGCCCTCAGCCTGTTTGCCCAGGCTGCCATTGCTTGGAACTGCAGGACAATTTCCCTGCCTTGTCCCCTCGGAGGCTTTTTTGTTGGTGAGTGAGGCCTGCTTACAAACCACCTGTCTGCCTCCAATCCATCTGCCCAGGCTGCAGTGACCCTGAACTCCAAGGCTGTCTCCCTGTGCTGCCCCCCAAGAGGTTTTTGTTGGTGGACAAAGCTGCAGTGAGATCAGATGGCTGCCCGTACACTGTGTGGCTAGGCAGGGCTGCAGACACACCGATCAGCAGGACAGTCTCTCTGCACTTCCAGTGACAAGCTTCGGTGGCTGTTGCCGCCAAACTGGTGTGTGTGGTTACCTTCTCCTCTCCCCAAGGCAGGAGTCACTTTGGAGTGGTGCTGGTCCCCACCCAGGGCTGCTTGCAGGATGAAATGCAGCAGGAGCAGCTTTGGAGGGACTCCCGCTGAGTGGGGCAGGTTGGATGGGCAGATCTGTGGGAGGATTTCAGGGTGGGGTGGACAGTGTTAGCAAAGTTGGTGGGCAGTGTTCATGCTGGTTCCCAAAGTGACTGGGTGTCTAGGCTGGTGGAGCAGAGGGTTGGTGTCTGCCAGCTCTTTCCTTCTTGGGGAAGTATACTAAAGATCCATGTGCCTCCTGTACACGTTCTGAGATTAGTAAATGAGACTCCTTCAAGTATGCCCCAGGCATTTTTCAAACTGCTTTTTCTGTGCTGTCTGTATGGATGGGTGGTTTTTGTTATGCTGTCTTTAAGGGTAGAGACTCAGTTTCCTATCACCCTCAGGCTCTCCCAGAGCTAAGCCCACTGATTTTTTAAGTACCCAGAGTTAAGGCTTGCTAATTGTAAAAACTTGTGAAGTTAAGCCCCACTGGTTCTCAAAGCCAAATGTTATGGGGACTTGTCTATCCAGTGCAGTGTACCTGGGGTGCCTGGGGTGGGGACTGCTCCTCTCCCTTCTCCGTGCTTGTGGTATCTCCCATTTGTGGTGAGTCTCATAAGGAGTTTGGTTCCTGACCACATCTGTGCCCCTCCTACCCTTTTTATTGTGGCCTCTTCTTTACAATTAGCTGTGGAGTCTGTTCTACCAGTCCTTGGGTCATTGCCAGGGTTAGCTGTACTGAAGTGGCTGTTATCCAGGTGTATTCACAGGACCAGGTGAACTTAGGGATCCTTCTACTCCATCACTTCCCAGAAGTCTCTCACTGGCTCCTTTCTTGACCATAGGCATCTCTGTTTCTAAGGAATCTCAAATTATTTTTCTACAGCCTACCTCTCATTCAGAAGCAACCCCACATCAGTGAAATAAATGGCAGTTATGTTCTAATATTGATGTGTTCCTCATCTCATTTTGCTAATTTGGAAAAGATAATAAACACTTTTCTTAAAAGAATTTGGCAAAGAAAAATTTCAGAAATAGCTTTATCATATTCAAGCTTTTTCAGTATCTAATCTCAGCGAAGGAAAGGGTAAGATTGAGTAAAGAAAGGAAATAGAATATAAATTTCAACTGTATTTGCTCTTTTCATTTTACTAGGGGAGCAAAGTACTGTTTTGCAAAAATGCCAGTGCAAGCCACATTTAATGAAATCCAAACCGAAGTTGACATATCTTGGTTGAAACTATAATCGCCATAGACAATTAATTCCACACAATATCCTCAACACTTCTTTGAAAGGGCAATTTTTGGGGCGCCTGGGTGGCTCAGTCGGTTGAGTGGCTGCCTTTGGCTCGGTTCATGATCCCGGGGTCCTGGGATCGAGCCCCACATCCAGCTCCCTGCTCAGCGGGAAGCCTGCTTCTCCCTCCCTCTATTCCTACCACTCTGCCTACTTGTGCTCTCTATCTCTCTGTCAAATAAATAAATAAAATCTTTAAAAAAAAAAAAAGGCAATTTTTACTTTTTTTAAACACCAAAACATTGAGGGGGTGGAAATGGTTTAAAAAATGACCAGTTTTCATATACTTAAACCCGGGCTTGACATTCGTTTTACTCTGAGCAAATCTGATAGATTCCTGTCGCAAGGGTCTGCTCTTGACCCATGACTCTGGCCTCTGAGGGGCCTGTTAACCTACAGTGTTGACCTTTTCTGGAGCTTGAGCTCCCACTTGATGCTGTTTCAGTCCCATCCCATGTTCCTGGGGACCTCATAGCCCCGCTCACTTCCCCTCACCCCTTGTGCACTGCAGCAACCCTACGTTTTTAAACTTTAGTTTGCTTTGTAAGTTCGGGGATCCTGCACATTATAGATATGTACACACACACGTGCAGATAGGCATACACATATGCACACAGATACAGACAGGCATGCACACACACAGGCATGCACACGTACAGAAGCACATATGGACACACAGACACACACACATTCACACATACAGATAGGCATACACACGTGCATGCACATACAAACACACGCAGGCACACACAGCTAACACTGCTCGGGACACTTCCTCCACACCCAGGGGGACTATTTTATGGGCTCCCTGACCTGAAATGCAGTTAATATCAATGCAGAAATAATGAAATGAATGATCAGTTTTGTAAAGCTATTTAGGCAAAGGATGCCTTAAGGCATCCTAGAATTCCTTTGTGAACAAGTCGTCATCTTAATTGTGTCCAGACTACTCCCCACATCAAAACACATGGTGACAGGGTTAAGGTCTTAGCAACATGGTAGCTGCGGGTGATGATCTTCCTAAGAACAGGTCTCAATATTTGGGGGTATGGGATTTCTGTTCCTTTTTAAAAGACTTGTGTTCCTGCTTCAGAATAGATGAGAATTCTCAAGCCTCTCTTAAGAGATGGATGAGAAGTACATGGGCTGTTCGCTCCTCTCCCATTGCTCTCGGCACTGCCACTGTCTGCCCACTCAAACTGCAGCTTGATGTTCCGATGGGTGCCTCAGCCAGGTACCTCGGTGCATCTGGCACTCATTTTCTCAGCCTGAAACAGGAACAGCATGGAAACAGGCACCTTAGGATCAGCACGGTGATGTGCACTGTCTGTCTGAAAGGGCTCTGGTAGGCAAAATGCCCACAAGGGGACGGGACAGCTCCGTGAGGTGTCGCTTGCCTGGATGCCTCTGTGCTTCCATGTGGCCATGCACACCCTCCTACATTTTACTATAAAACATCCCTCTTGTAAAGACAGGTGAAGGGACAGCTGTCTGTGCTGAGTGAGCATCGTTTGTGAATAAATCAGGTGTCGTGAAAATGTCACAGCTGGATGGTAATTTGCCCTATGCCAGCCCTCCTCCTTAGTGGGATTGCCATGTGTAAGATGCCTGATTGACCTCAAAGAAGGCTCTAGCATTTGCAGAGATGACTATTACTGCTGACCTTAATAGGCGATTGCTATCATTTGATGAGAAGGTGAGCGCAGCTAAATGCCCGGAGACCACATCTGCCGGCCATTCAAAAACTGCTTTTCCAGTACAAGCTCCTCAGACAGGACTCTGCACCCATCACAGGATCTTGGGGGAATGATTTAGAAGGTCCCTATTTGGGGGCCACTGCTACATCCAGAAATTTCCAGCGGACCGGGGGCTCCTCCCAAAGGCAATTCAAGAAGCAAAGCAGACACTCAGCTAGGCTAGAGAAAATTCCTGACCAGCCTTCAGATCACGTCACACCAGGACTCTGGAGACTGGAAGAGGAGGCTGCTCCTCAGAAGGTTCAAAGGCTGGGCTATAGTTTCTGCTTTGCAACAATTAAAACAGAAATAAGGAGGCAATTCACACAATTTTGTGTAATAATGATAGCCAGAATTTATTGATTGCCTGCTCTGTGTCAAGCCCTGCCTGTGGTAAATTCTTTGCAGACATGATTACTTACTGTTACAAAAGCTCTGCAAGTATTTTTTCACCTGCATTTTACAGATGAGTAAACTGAGGCTGAAGTTTAGAGAAATAAGGCAGTTTGCCAAGGGATTCTGCTTATAAATGCAGATTAATCTGTGATGCTTAGGTGATTTCATTTTATGACAAATGGCAAATTATTAGCTGAACAAAAAGAAAGCATTTTAATTGATGACCTGTTTATTTGTTTCTTTCTGCTTTTGGTTTCCATGCAGATTCAAATTCCTTCTGGAACATTCCTGACAGTGGCAGAGACAACCTTACATCTCTCTTTCTTCTGACCTTAGAACAGCAGGTCGGGTGTGGAGGTCTGTCTCCTTGTATTTGGGGGCAGCCTCCTAGAGTCACACCCACTCCCAGGCTTCCAGAAGACAGAGGGAGATGGGGCGACAGAAATGCCAGGACTGTCTTCCCTCCTTCTCTTTGGCTTCCCCAGCCTCTCATTTTCTTCCTTCTCCCTCCATACCAAAGATAACTGTCACTGAAGTTGGTTAAAACTGGTAGAATATTTCCGTATGGCAATAAGGTAATGAGTGTTAACCACTTAAATAATAAAGACTCATACCCTTTGAACCAAGAATTTCCACTTCATTTTAAGAAAACCAGAAAACAAAGCAGACAAAGAAGTATATTCATGGACATTCATTGTGACGTTGCTTGTAAGAACACAAAATATGAAAAATGCCTTAAAACAACACAAACTTATTGTCTTACATTCCTGTAGGTAAGAAGTTCTTCAAGGCTCTCTCTGGTTTACAATCAAGGTGTCAGCAGGGCTCGTTCCTTTCTGGAAGCTCAGGGGGAAGAGTCTGTATCTCTGCCCTTTGTCCAGCTTCTAAAGGCCACCATGTCCCTAGGCTCGGGGCCCCACCTCTTGTCGTCAGGCAACATCAACACTTTCTGGTATTACATGCATCTTCACAGTTTTCTCTGGATACAGTTGGGAAAAGCTCTCTGATTTTTAGGGCTCTTATGATGATCTCGGGCTGACCCGGGTAATCAGGATAATCTCCCATTTCAAGGTCTTTAATTTGATCACATCTGCTGGTTCCAGGGTTAGGCAGTGGACAGTTTGGGGGGGCCATCATGTTGCCCTAGCAGACAGACATTGTCTTTCATTACGAGACTTTACCTCAATCCTGCTGTTATTGGTAGTTGGAATTAATTCTGCCATGGGGTCTTGTAATGCCCATGCTGTCCTTTCACTTTCAAAAAATTTCGTCTCCTTCCCTAATTGATGTTGAGTTGATGGAATTAATTCTCTTTTCTCCTTCTACCAGTGCTTTTAATTTACTAGCTACACTTAAATTTTTAAATTGTTTCCCTTCATATTTTTCCCTAAAAACGTTCAAAGTTAGTTTCTACAACGAGACCATTATCTGTTTTAACTTTCCTCCCGATAGCCATCTTCCCATCTCCGTGTTGCTATAGTCTCAGGTTTAATTAGAACTTGTTTGTCTAACACAAGTGGTCACCATTATCCTCATAATCACCATTGTCATTTACTTCTCAATAATAACACAGATCCAACTATGCTTCTTCACGATTGTACCATTCACTCTTAGTTCTTACATTCTATTTTTTTTTTTTTTTACTTCTGAGTTGTTTTCTCCTCATTGAAGGATATGCTTTATTATTTTTGTTCTCTGAGGAATTGTAGGTAGTAAATTATCTTTTTTTTAGATTTATTTATTTATTTGAGAGACAGAGAGAGAGGAGGGGCAGAGGGAGAGGGAGAGAGATACCCAAGCGGACTCTGCGCTGAGTGTGGAGCCCAAATCTTACCACCCTGAGATCGTGACCTGAGTCAAAACCAAGAGTTGGACACTTAAGCGACTGGGCCACCCGAGGTGTCCCAGTAGTAAACTATCTTATCATTGAATGTCTGAAAATACTTTTATTTCACTATAGAGTTCTGGGTTTCCGGTTATTTTCCCTTACACTTGAAAAATATGTTTCTCCTTTGGCTTCTGCATCCTTTATTACTAATGAGAAATCAAGTATCAAATATGGCATTGTTTTTATTTTTATTTTTTGGTAATTTCCCCTGTTTCCATAATATATTCTAAAACATAATCTCTCTATCTCTTGTACATTGTAGGTTTACCATGATGAATGCAAGTATGGATTTTATGGTTTTACAAGTGCTGAATACTTGATATGATGTTTCTGTTTGAATGCTTATGAGCTTCTTCAGTCCTGAGAATTTTTGAGTCATTATCAATTTAAGTATTGCCCCTCCCTATGTGCTCAGTTTTCTTCATTTAAAACTTTCTTCATCTATCTTTGAAATCCTTTAACCCATTTTTTTTTTTCATTTCCACCTATTTATCTCTCTGACCAGTGTTCAGGATTACATCTCATGTTGTGCCCACCTGACTATTTTTCCCATCTATTGAATTTTTGCACAAATTATTAGATCATCAATTTCCACCCTTTGCACTTGATTCTTTTTCATTGTTGCCTCTTCTTGCTATTGTTTTATGAATGTCCATTATCATTTGTTTATTTTATACATGCTTGTGTGATTATCATTTTTAGATTTCTCAGTTGTCTCTTTGATCCTTCTATGAGCGTATTGGTTCCTAATCATGGCTGTGGAATTCTTCATCCAAGCTGCCATCTTGATGGAACATTGTTTTGGGTAAATATATTCTCCCACACCAGTGAGACTCTTTCCCAGGCAGGGCTGTTGTTTTAGCAACCTATTGAGAATATGGTCCTGAATCAGCTCTGCTAGTAGCTCAGGGGCTTTCAGCCTGTGAAGATGTTGGGTTCCCAAAT
Organism: Mirounga angustirostris; assembly: GCF_029215605.1. NCBI lineage: Eukaryota > Metazoa > Chordata > Mammalia > Carnivora > Phocidae > Mirounga > Mirounga angustirostris. The sequence continues at coordinate 136,175,126 of NW_026991713.1, forward strand.
CTCTTGTCCATTTCTGAGTGCCTCTGCTTTCTTCTTTCTCCACAAGCACATGTTTTTGGCCTGAGCCTCAATGGCTGGGCAGAAATATTTCAGCTTCTGTCACAGGCAAAGATTGAGGTCTCAACCAATAGCTACCCTCCAGAAGTTCAATTCCAGCTCCTTGGCATTCTGTAAAGGAACTAAAACCCTAGTCTAAATGGCCCAAATATGGTTTCAGTTTACCATGAGGCATGAGCCAGGCAACATGCCCCTCTATTTCTGTCCACAGAAATTATCCTCTTACTTTTGACTGCAGCTTGTCTTTCTAAGAATGATCTATTGTTGTGGTGTCAATGTTCTATCTATGGCATATATTTTGCAATTACAAAAAAGGTGTAAAAAGAGGATAAGGTATATTAAACAAATAGTAAGTGAAAACCAAAAAAAAAAAAAAGTAAAAGCAATATGATAATAATAAAAGCTGACATTTGTTAAGCTTTTTATGTGAAGTAATTCATTCACTTCTCTTGATGATCCCGTGGATTAGGAACTAAAATTATTACCATTTTACAGATGAGAAGATGGAGGTGCTCAGAGTTGGAGTAAGCTGTCAGAGATGCACAGTACAAAGTGGCCGAGCTTGTCTCCTTACACAATGATATACTGTCTCCTGCTACAGTTAACTCTTGAACAATGCAGGGGTTAGAGACGCTGAGCCCCATGCACTTGAAATTCTGCCTATAACTTTTAACTCCCCCAAAACTTAACTATGAATAGCCTACTGTTTCCCAGAGGCCTTACTGGTAGCATAATCAGTCGATCAACACCTATTTTGTATGTTATATGTATTATATACTGTGTTCTTACAATAAAGTAAGCCAGAGAAAAGAATGTTATTAAGAAGATTATGGGGGACAAACAATCCTAAAATTTGTATGGAATCAGAAAAACCCCGAATCGCCAAGGAAATGTTGAAAAAGAAAAACAAAGCTGGGGGCATCACGTTGCCTGATTTCAAGCTATATTACAAAGCAGTGATCACCAAGACAGCATGGTACTGGCACAAAAACAGACATATAGATGATTGGAACAGAATAGAGAGCCCAGATATGGACCCTCAACTGTATGGTCAAATAATCTTCGACAAAGCAGGAAAAAGCATGCAATGGAAAAAAGACAGTCTCTTCAATAAATGGTACTGGGAAAATTGGACAGCCACATGCAGAAGAATGAAACTCAACCATTCTCTAACACCCTACACAAAGATTAACTCAAAATGGATGAAAGACCTCAATGTGAGACAGGAATCCATCAAAATCCTACAGGAGAACATAGGCAATAACCTCTTTGACATCAGCCACAGCAACTTCTTTCAAGATACATCTCCAAAAGCTAGTGAAACAGAAGCAAAAATGAACTTTTGGGACTTCATCAAGATAAAAACCTCTGTGCAGCAAAGGAAACAGTCAACAAAACAAAAAGGCAACCGACAGAATGGGAGAAGATATTTGCAAATGACACTACAGACAAAGGACTGCTATCCAAGATCTATAAAGAACTTCTCAAACTCAACACCCAAAAAACAAATAATCAAGTCAAAAAATAGGCAGAAGACATGAACAGACACTTCTCTGAAGATGACATACAAATGGCTAACAGACATATGAGAAAATGTTCATCATCATTAGCCATCAGGGAAATTCAAATCAAAACCACATTGAGATACTACCTTACACCAGTTAGAATGGCAAAAATTGATAGGGCAAGAAATAACAAACGTTGGAGAGGTTGTGGAGAAAGGGAAACCCTCTTGCACTGTTGGTGGGAATGCAAGTTGGTATAGCCACTTTAGAAAACAGTGTGGAGGTGCCTCAAAAAATTAAATATAGAGCTATCCTATGACCCAGGAATTGCACTCCTGGGTATTACCCCAAAGACACAGATGTAGTGAAAAGAAAGGCCATACGCACCCCAATGTTCATAGCAGCAATGCCCGCAATAGCCAAACCATGGAAAGAGCCGAGATGCCCTTCAACAGATGAATGGATAAAGAAGATGTGGTCCATATATACAATGGAATATTACTCAGCCATCAGAAAGGATGAATACCCAACTTTTACATCAACATGGATGGAGCTGGAGGAGATTATGCTAAATGAAATAAGTCAAGCAGAGAAAGTCAATTAGCATATGGTTTCACTTATTTGTGGAACATAAGGAATAGCATGGAGGACATTAGGAGAAGGAAGAGAAAAATGAGGTGGGGGGGAATTGGAGGGAGAGATGAACCATGAGAGACTATGGACTCTGAGAAACAATCTGAGGGTTTTAGAGGGGAGGGTGGTTAGCCCGGTGATGGGTATTAAGGAGGGCACGTACTACATGGAACACTGGGTGTTATACGAAAACAAGGAATCGTGGATCGCCACATCAAAAACTAATGATGTATTGTAAGGTGACTAACATAACATAATAAAATTAAATTAAAAAAAAGATCATGGGGAAGAGAAAATCCATTTACGTATGAACTGTATGTATTGGAAAAAAAAAATCTGTGCTTAAGTGGAACCACATAGTTCAAACCCTTGTTCAAGGGTCAACCATACTCAGGGGTGCATGAAAGGTGGGGACAAATATGAGAAAACAGATTCTTCCTGGGTGGTGGGAATAAAAGTTTGTTTTATTCTCTTATTTTAGTTGGAATTTTTAAAATTGTCTACACTGCACCTATAACAATTTTGTAACTAGAAAAAATAGTAATAAAAGTTATTTTTTACTATGCCTTTTAAAAGCCAACAATGCCTTCTCTCAAAGTAACATTTTCGTTGTTAGATAAAAGTAGCCAGAGGTAAAGTCAGCCAAGAGCCAAATTACCGGCCGTATGGGCTGGAAGGCTGAGAATGGGGGGATGAGCATTGCTCAAAGACAACAGGGAAGGTACCCGGTGGGGGGGGGTACCCATTTGATCTCTTTCACTCAAGCTGGTTCTAACTGTAGGCTCAAGATCATCTTGAGCCCCTTCTGGCTCACAGGCTTGGTTTGGCACACCTTCTCCCATTTGTGGTTAGCTAACCTTCTTTCTGTGTATTTTAGTTCCAGAGTGTTCAGTTTCTATGGCAATGATGCTATTTGAAATGTAGAAAAAGGCCACTCTGTAGATGCAACATTTCTTTCTTGTGCAATGTAAACTCATTAAAATCCATGTAAAAGACCATAATCTCATGTCCACAAGGTGACATAAGAAGTGAGGATGGAACTGTGTGTACACAGAATGCATGGTCTAAAAAGCCACAGAGGGGTGCTTAATTGTTAAAATCCGAGGCTGGGGAAAAGGTGAGTCCTCTGAAGGGGGTAGAATGGCAAAGATAAGAAACCAGGGCTGGAGAGGAGGGACCACTCAACGGACCCAGGGCAAAGCCTTCGAGTGGACCATGTCCCTGGAACAAGGATAGGAAAAACAGAGAGTGGGAGCCACGAGCCAGGGCGATGGGACCTGGGTGCTCCGGAGGAGTGTCATGTGACCACATGGGGCCACCACGGTTCAAGGACTGAGAGAGTCAGGTTCTGCTAGCGTGCTTGGATGTCTTACGCACCTTGCAGCCCACCTGTGCCTTCCTATAGGATTTGTGGAGCCAGGCTGGTCAGAGGAAGGGGCAGTTCAAGTCCTTGCAGAAAAAGCATGAAGCGATGGTTCATCTATGATCCTTCTGGAACTTGCAGAGTTGATGTATCTTTGTTCTCACATCCAGAGAGCCCTGATCAGGAAAAGATGGAAAAAATTCTATAGACTCAACATGAGTTAGCAATAAATCATTAAATAAGTCCCACCTCAGATTCATTGTGGCCACTACAAAGATGATACAGAGTGTGTTATTTATGAGGCATATTTTATATGCACAAAACTACATAGCCTCCACTTTTAGAATGATAAATCACAAAGTACATTTATTTGGCCTCACTCTGAGTTTTGCAACATCAACCAGCAATCCCTCCCCTTCCATTAATGCCTTTCCTCTGAATCCTATTCATCAGAGAGAAAGCAAACATTTGCGTATCCCAAGACTTGACAAAGAAAAGTAGAATTTGCCCGTTTTTTTCTGAGAATTTTTTTAAATGGTGCTTTCCTTAACCAAAACATGTGGGATTTCAATATCATGATCTTGATTTACATCAAACCGACACAAATGTATGAATTTTTATGGTAGGAATTTGTGGGTTGCATGGAGGGAGATGCCAATAAAAGGAAGCAACATTTCTGCTAAGAGTCGGTAATTCCCAATGACAATTACCTGTCAAGGGGAAAAGGAGAAAGAAGGTAAGAAGTTTAGAAATGTCACAAATTAATAAATCATAATATTAGTAACTCTAAGCATGTGATGAACTGTATTACACCTACAATGTGGCTGCCAGCCAGATACACAAATAAAATATTTTAATTCATTGTCTTTGAAAAGTTCCTATTAGTGTTTTTCAAGGGAGCTTTCCAATCTGTCAAGTTTATCTAAGACGACTCAGACGTTGATTTTTATGCTGCTATAAATGGTTTTACAGTTGTCATAAACTCAGAAACATAATACACTAGATACTATAACAGCAAGGGTCCCAATTAACGTGTTCCATGCCTGATTTTAAATAAACATCAGTTTCCATATCATTATTTTCTCCTTTGATTTTTTTTCTCTAATGAAAAAAAATAAAGCCAGGAGTACCTGTGACAATGCAGTAATGTGCATTTTCAAATATCAAAATAAAATATGGCTTAGCTGGATCTGACATAGTGCACAAATGAACTCAAAGGCAATTAAATAGAATTTCAACATTTCGTATAAAAAGGGCTTGAAGAGAGAATGTGGTGAGTTGTATGTATGTATGTATGTATTTGATTCACTCCTTTTGTATCTATAATTTTGGGGCATCTGGAACTTTGCTAGATCATCACTTGCAATGATAAATGGTGAGCCTATTTTGGACTCTACAGAAGTCATTTTATATTCTAAAAAAAAATTTTTTAAAGTGGGGGGCGCCTGGGTAGCTCAGTCAGTGAAGCGTCTGCCTTCGGCTCAGGTCATGATCCCAGGGTCCTGGGATTGAACCCCACATCAGGCTCCCTGCTGAGTGGGGAGCCTGCTTTTCCTTCTCCCTCTGCCATTCCCTGAGCTTGTGCTCTCTGGCTCTATCTCTCTGTCCAATAAATAAATAAAATCTTTAAAAAATAATAATAATAATTCTGGAACTTCCCTTCCTAAGTTCAGCACTTCAATGATGTTATCTTAAGTTCTTCAGTAATGAAAGACCTTTCTCAGTTAAAAGTGGATTTGATAAAGAAAATACAGGTCAGCTAGAAATCCAATCTACATAAAATACTCAAAATACAAAAGCCTTCCCAATAGTTAGAGAAAGTTAACAGTCTTTCAAGGGAACTTTTAGAACACATTTACCATATAACATTTATCAAACTGTATTTATATACATTATCATGTGTGATCTTATGTTTCTTGGGAATAGAATCTATTTTTAAAAATGTTTTTGTATACTTGCTAGCTCTAGTAAAGTCCTTTATATAGACCAAGAATCCCATTATCGTTTGAGGACAGAAAAGACTAGGAATGAGATGGGGACACTGTCAATGAACCAGCTCTCATAAAAAATTATTTCAGAATGAGATGGGAAACAGTACAGAGGAAAAGGGCCCAAAATTCCCAAGAAGAAAGCCCTCTTCAGAAGAAACTTCAAGGGACGCCTGGGGGGCTCAGTTGGTGAAGTGTCTGCCTTCGGCTCAGGTCATGATCTCAGGGTCCTGGGATCGAGTCCCACATCAGGCTCCCTGCTCAGCGGGGAGTCTGCTTCTCCCTCTCCCTCTGTCCCTTCCACCGCTTGTGCTCTGTCTCTCTCAAATAAAAAAATAAAATCTTTAAACAAACAAACAGAGTTTAGTGCGAGTTGTACTCAGAGTCGGAATCAGAGGATGTTTGCGTTATAAGTGTTTCCAGAGATCATGGGTTCTTCCTCCCTTGACGATATCCCATTTGGTGATCAGTCAGCCCGAGCATATGTATTTGCAGTGATTTGGATCTTTGAAGGGCTCAGTTCTTTATGAAGTGTCCTTCTTTATGCTAACTGAAATAAGTTTGCCGTGGTCTGGTGCTGGCACGAGGATCCAGCCCGACTCCTTACGCACCTGAGCCCATCACTCGGGGGGCAATATCCCCCCGTGTTCCGAACCCTGACATTAGAGAACGTTAGGGAGCCGAGGGGACCCAGGCATGCAGGCGCTCCATACGCCCTGGTTGTAGGTGTGCAGCTCAGCAAGGAGGGCTCCAGTCAGCCGTGCTCGTCCCACGGCCCCCCGCTGGCTCCCCAGGTCGCTGTTGACACTGCTCACCTCTCCAGCCCCCTCCTGCGGGCTCGTCTCTGCTCTGTCACTGCACTGCCCGAGTCTTGCCGCCTGGAGACATTGTGCAGAGTGGGATGTCTGCGTCCTCTTTAGCCCAGTGACCCTCAAAGGAAAGAAAACGCATTCACACATGTAGCTGAACTTGAATAAAAATGGGTGCAGCCATTCCTTATGCTCTTCTTTCCTCCAGGAAGATACACATCCTCTCTCCTCTTGAAAGCTGCAATTGCATCCTATGCCTTCCACGTAAAAGAGTTTGGAGGACAAATGTGGTGAGTGGCTGTCAGTATTCATGAGCACCTATGCTTATCAATGGAATGTAGGAAATAAAAGGAGCCACGGTTCTGGATATCAGACATTAGATTCTAGTCATAACCTTGTTGCTATTAACTTTCTGACTGACCCTGGCAGGTCACAGAATTTCTAAGTCTGAATTCTCTTGTTCATAAAATGACAAGGTTAAGATTAAATGATGGGTATTTTTCTTTCCAGCTATATTTTCTTTTTTTTTTTTTTTTTAAGATTTTATTTATTTATTTTAAAGAGAGAGCGCAAGTGGGGGTGAGGGGCAGAGGGAGACTGGGGGTGGGGGAGAGAGTGAGTCCCAAGTAGACTCTTGCTGAGCACAGAGCCTGATGCAGGGTTCAATCCCACAACCCTGAGATCATGACCTGAGCCGAAACCAAGAGTTGGACGCTCAAACGACTGAGCCACCCAGTTGCTCTGTTTCTTGATTGCACTCCATTCTTAAGTTTATTCAGTGCAGAAGATCCTACTAGATGTTAGGAGCCGATATAACCCAGAGAGTAGGCGGAGGGCTCTGTCTTGTTTAATGTTTTATTCGGGGGAAGGAGCTCCATGTGCATTAGGAACATGGCGGAAGGAGAGCAGGGTCGTTCATGGACAAGTTCTGGGCAAGAGTCTGCAGCTAGAGGTTGACCCTCACACACTGCAGAACTGAGGACAGAAATGAGACCAGGACAAAGCAGGCCGAGGTTTGATGCAGGATGAAAAACAGTGGCATTTAGCCCCCGATCCATGATGTGCTCCTCTGAAGCCCCATCATCCCCTTACCATCCTCTCCCTGACCTCAGTCTGGAGCATCAACCTCGTTATAAATCAGGGCGATCTGGGACCTGATCGACACACGATGGAACTATTAAGAGAAGCCTCGGAACAGATGCGGGGGGCAGACCACAGGCTGCGGAGAGTGGCCTTTTCCTTGCTTTCCCTCACTGATGGGCTCCTCCCATCAGTGCTAGGGAGGAGCACCCACACCCATGACGCGCTGCTGCAGGGCTGCTCAGGAGAACTTCCTGTAAGCTTCTTTGCTTTTCCTATTTTAAACATTTTGTGATGCTGCTTTGAAATGTCACACCGTTTAGACAAACACATGTCCGTCTGTAACATGCCGGAGGGAATTCTTTAACTCAGGAGCAGCTGATGCCAGCAGGCTGGAGCTCAGAAGCTGGGGTTGTCTGTCCTGTGTGGATGGGTTTCCTGACTCATCAGACGGTTGTCACTTTGCAGAGCTGCACAGACGGTCTGTCTGCTGGCGTACGGCTGGGAAGGCCCTGGAAATGAGTGCGTCCAACCTTGCATCAAATCACGTTCTCCTTGTTCTTGCCTACCTTCTGATCTCCCTCTAAGCTGTGCGTGCCTCTCCACGGTTGTTCTTTGCCCCTGGCTTTACCATGATGGCCCAAGCCAATGAGCTTATCGTGAAGTTCTTTCAAGGTTTTTTTGTTTTGTTTTGTTTTGTTTTTTTTATCAGAGAGAAAGAGAGAGGGGGCGCACAAGCAGGGGGAGAAGCAGGCTCCCCACTGAGCAGGGAGCCCGATGTGGGTCTCAATCCCAGGACCCTGAGATCATGACCTGAGCCGAAGGCAGACGCTTCACCGACTGAGCCACCCAGGTGCCCCGCCAAAATTATTTTTACTAATGATGGTTATTTAGGATAAGCATATGGCCTTCTGAGTGGATTTTTGAAGAAACTAATACTAATCTATATGTATAAATGATTGTAAGTTTGAAAGAATAATTTACTTTGTTTGAATGTTACTATGTAGGAGGAGAGGAATAAAGGAAGTGGAGGGGAGAAACACAGAGTTAAATGTCAAAATTAGGATGTTGAAATATAATGATGCTTTAAACAAAAAAAATTTCATCCATCATTTCACTTGGAAATGACTTTTAAATCTGATAACATAAGATTTTTGTTCTAGAAAATAGAAATTCTTTTTTCTATTCAGGCAAAATTATTTGTTGAACTTCCCCAGCATTGCTCATTGGTGAATTCACCAGATTAAGACCTCAGACTCATGTCCAACAGGCCGTGCCCGCTCACTGGAGGTGCTGCTGGGGACTGCCCTGAGTCTGGCAAGAGGTCAGACCTCTGCACTAGAACTTTTGTGGACATTGTAGACTTCCAGAAACTTTGAGGGAGTAGAGGTGACACAGGGTGCTTTGTCTTCTCATCGGGGTGCTTGGACAACAGATTTCTGGGCCAATGTTGTGTTGTCATGGAGGGGAGAAGCTGAATGCCTGTTTGCCAACAAGTCCTTCCAGTGGAAACCAGAACCCGCCACACCCCATGAAGGAGGAACCACACGTCTGGGGCCGTGTGACCAGCACCAGCTCTGCACTGTGGAGACAAAAATCATGGAAGGGGACTTGAGACCCCTGCTGAGCCCCGCGGTGTCCTGGTCACCCAGGGAAGATGGAAAGGAAGGGGAGATGGGGATTTGGCTATAAGCAGATGTCAAGCTAATTGGGAAAAGGATATACATGAGATAAATAACAATAAAAAGGAGTTTGTGAGCAACTGTGTAATAGAGAAGATAACAAGACAGCTAAGGAGGTGAGGATCCATGCCAGAGCGGTGATGAAAGGCAGATGAAAGGCAGAGAGTGGGTACGGATGGTCGGGGGTGGGTCAGGATCTGGGTAAACAAGAAAAGCAGGGTGAGCAGCTCTGAGGATGAATGAGCAAGGCCGGAGGCTCCAGAGTGTCAGCTGGAAAGAAGGAGGCCTAGACAGAGACCCAATTGTGAAGCCTGTGGATGACTAAGCCAAGGAATTTGGAATCTTTCCATCAGCAGGGGAAGGCTCTAAGAAATCATCCTTCAAGAGTTTAGGGGGGCTATTCTCTATTACTTATGTATTTGTCAATCTCACTGCTGTTCACTCCTTGTCAGAAATTTGTAACCCGGAGAAACATGGAAAATGGCTGTTTTAAGAAAAAAAAAAAATGAATCTGGTCCCATACAAAGAAAGGGAAAGTGAGAGAAAAAAACAAATATCTGGAGACCGATGGGTGGACCAAAAGCACACCGCTGTGTTCCTATCACCTGTAGTCATGGTAAGAATAGACACAGAAGATGAGATGTTAGGGCTTGGGGGCTGAACGACTATAGGAGATAAACAAGGGAGAAAGAAGCAAAGGGGCTCTGAGGTTTGCTCTCGGGGAAGTAACTCTACTATGAATGGAAAAAGGACCAGAAAGACCCTTCCAGCCAGCATAGCCCGTTTCCTCTCCCCATAGTGTCCAGCGGTGTCTAATAGGAATACAACACGAGCCACGTATGGGATTGTAAATTTTCTAGTAGCCACATTAAAAATATTGAAGCAGAAAAGTTTTTATGTTAATACTGTTATATTTAACCTGATATATCCAAAATGTTATCATTTTCACCTGGGATCAATATAAACAATTATTAGTGAGAGGGTTTCCATTCTTTCTCTTTGTACTAAGTCTTTGAAAGTCAGCATGCATTCTACACTGACAGCACACCTCATTCCGTGGTCAATAAGCGACAACCGTCTTGGACGTGTAGCTCTAGACTTTGAACTAATAGTGTCATAAAGGGTTAACACCACCCACCAAGGGGTTAACTTAGGTATTTCAAGGGTCAAATACATAGATGGTGCATGTGCACGAATGCTGCCATACTTGGACTCTTGATTCATGAGAGGCCTTGAGAAGAGATCCAAGAAAACATTTCTAGAACATTCTTCAGAAGGGTGTATTTCTATCATTTGCAAAATTCGTGGCTGTTCACTTGTCAAAATATTTTTTTTTTTTTGAGGAAAAATGCATATAGGGAGAATGTCCTGAAGTAGTAATCCTTTTGCCCAGGCAGAGATCATCAACAGAAGTCCGTTGACCCAAAAGCAGCCTGTCACCTGTCGCTTGCAGCTGACTTCAGCTTGGACAGCCTGGTATTTAGAACAATTCAAACACAGCAGCAGTGACTCTGAGCATCTTTAGGCAAAGCACGTACTCTCCACGCTCCACATACCATTGCCTACACCCAGCATCTCCACATGTTCCCATTACCTGCTTGCTTCTGAAAGCATTTCTGCCCTAGCTATTCAAAATCGATGCCTGTGTAAAGCCAGACTAACAGGGAGCAGAAAACCAGGGCCCTGACACTTGGGTTCACTGGTTGACTGACTTTCATGGAATTGCTTTGTGCCTTCAAACCATCAGCCCGGATTATTGTGCTCACACTTACGACGTTGTTAGTGGCATTTAATACACTCTACCCTGACTCCTTCTGGAACTGAGGGACAGATTTTCTCTTGTCTTGGTACCAAAATAGCTGAGCTTCTCTAGAGCAACTAATTAGGAGACTGAGAATCATTTCCTCTTCTATTTACATCTTGGAAAAGCTGCCAGAAAACTGATGGCCAGATTCTTATCCCACTTCTGCTAATGAATAGATAGGGCAATAATATAGTTGTTTTCTGTTAAACTCATTCTTGGCTGTAGCTTATCCTTTCTAGACTTTTCTGGAGAAATTTCTTTAGATAATTATTTAATGTTTATTTTGTTTTGTTGTTCTACTTTAATTTAATGTGGATATTTTATCTATCTATCTATCTATCTATCTATCTATCTATCTATCTATCTATCATCTATCTCTCTATCATCTATCAATTCAACCCATTACCACATCTATCAACTCAACCCATCCACTCCATTTATTTGTTTCATAGGCAGGTCCCATATTCTTTGCTCATCTGATGCTGAGACACATCTGATTGGTCTAGAGTTAGCCATTTGATTGAAGGCTGGGCTAGTGAGTCTTTCCCAGCAATTTTTTGGATTTGAGGCTCAAAGATGTGTCTCACCAATGCCTGAATTTGTAATAGCTATACTCAAGTAATAATAGTAACAATAGAATGGTGTAAGTAATAGTAACATTGGAATAGGAACATAAGGGCATTGATCGTAGTAATAGCTCTGTAGTAGTAACATTACAGTACCAACACAAGGGCAGTATGGTTGACTCTTGAACAACATGGGTTGAACCACGTTTTGTGGGTCTATGTGTATGTGGATTTCTTCTTGATAAATACAGGACAGTACTGTAAGTGGATTTTCTCTTCCTTATGATTTTCTTAATAACATTTCCTTTCCTCCAGCTTACTTTTTTTAAGAATACTGTGTATAATACACATAACATACAAAATAGGTGTTAATCAACTGTTTATGTTATCGGTAAGGCTTCTGGTCAACAGCAGACTATTAGAAGTTAAGTTTTGGGGGAGTCAAAAGTTGTATGTAGATTTTCAGCTGAATGAGGGGGGTTGGCACCCCTAACCCTGGGTTGTTCAAGGGTTGTTCAAGGATTAACTGTAATTGTAACACTAGAATAGCAATACAAGGGCAATATAATAACACTCAAGATTTGTCAGCAATCATGCTTTGCACCATGCAAAAACACCATTCTGAAGAAAGAATGAATCTAAAACACTGGGAGATGATGAGTGGGGAAGGAGTCCATATGACATTCAAGTCCAGGTTTATTTGTTCCTGAGGCTTAGCACAACCTCACTTGGGTGAAGTTGGCTGTTTAATTTTGGCTTGAACTCTGTGAGACACCCACTACTTTTTCTCGTGAAGGACTTTCTAGGAAAGGTAGTTACAAGTGGAGAAGGGCTCTGGTCTTGCAATTTAAGTGACAACTAACACACTATTTTTAAAGACCACTTAGGAAACACAGTGGAACAAATAGATTTAGAAATACAATTGGTTTGGAAAATCTGTCAAGAGTAAAGCAGAAAAGACCCAAAGCCTGTCATTGCTTTTGGACCAATGTGTGGTACAGATGAACCAAACCAACTGTAGACTTTGGTGAGTGTACTAAGTTCTGAAACATTAAGAATGATGCATAAAGGGCACCTGAGTGGCTCAGTTGGTTGGGCGACTGCCTTCAGCTCAGGTCATGATCCTGGAGTCCTGGGATCAAGTCCCGCATCAGGCTCCCTGCTCAGCGGGGAGTCTGCTTCTCCCTCTCCCGCTTCCCCCCTCTCGTGCTCACTCTCTCTCTCTCAAATAAATAAATAAATTCTTTAAAAAAAAAAGAATGATGCATAAATGAAGTTCCTGTTGTTTATGAAACAGATTCACTGAAATGAAAACTGCTTCCTTTTTAAATTTTTTTTCTTATTTGAGTGTCACTGACTTACAATGTTACTTTAGTTTCTGGTGTACAACATAGTGATTTGACAAGTCTCTACATTTTTATGCAAGGTTACAGTATAAGACCAGGGCATAAGTAATCGTGTATACTGATTCCTTAGGATGGTACCATTTTGGAACTCACTAATCACTCCCACACAGACAGTTTCCCCTTTCACTTTTGAGCAGGTACGTGTTCATCACAGGTGTAGCTGCCATGTGTCACTACACAATGCTATTATAATTCCATTGACTATATTCCTTATGCTGTGCCTTTTATTCTCATGACTTACTCATTCCATAACTGGAAGCCTGCATCTCCCACTCCCCTTCGCCCATTTTGCCCATCCCCGCACCTTTCCCCTCTGGCTACCATAAGTTTGTTCTCTGTATTTATAGGTCTGATTATGCTTTTTGTTTGTTTAGTCACTGGCTTTTTTAGATTCCACATATGAGCTGATCTGGAATGGTCTTCTCCTTCTCATTTTTATGCAAGGTTACAGTATAAGACCAGTACATAAGTAATCGTGTATACTGATTCCTTAGGATGGTACCATTTCGGAACTCACCAATCACTCCCACACAGACAGTTTCCCCTTTTACTTTTGAACAGGTACATGTTCTTAATTGCCTGGGCACCAGATGAAGCAATTCGGTGACATGGAGAGGATAATACTATGTAAAAAATAAACAAATAAACCACCAAAAAAAGCCCATCTTTTGTCTTTAGACATTAAAGATACAGTGATTCAATAAAGCTCTCTCCCTTGAAGAGAAACATAAGAACTTAAATGGTTGAAATAGTAGATATATACCAAAATACTTCATGGTCATACTTATTTAAGACAAAAATTCACTGATGGAATGGCAAACAGAATTAGTTATTTTGACTAAACTGTATAAATTAATAAATTTTTTCTCTTTTTTGAAAATTTGGATGAATCCTCAATAAGTTGAATGAATGCATCACACAACCACGATATATAATTTTACTGTGCACTTTTCATGCACCATGCAAAATGGGCGAAGGGGAGAAATAATAGCCACTGCATTTAATATTAAATCTTATGTGGATTTTTTATATTTTCTTAATTTATTATTTCTTTTCTTAATTTATTGCTCTACTATGCCCATAGCATTGGCTAAAATTAGAAGTAATTTTAATATATAATTAGAAGTAATTTTAATATTATAATTTGATGGTGTTTTCATGCATCTCCTTTACAGTGTGGTGCCACCAGAGAAAGGCAAAGTGTCAAGGAGATGCCAAAATGATGAATGTTGTCCATCAGGTTAAAAAAAATGCTCAAAATTCTAGAATAAAACAAAATCTATAATACCATACCTGGTTCTTATGAATTTTGTGATCTACTTTGATTTCCAATTTCCAATTGTATCCCCAAAGGCTTCTCTTTCATCTGTTCGGTAAAGACTTCTAAAATAATTTCCTAGGATTCTTTTTCACCTGGCTTTTTCCTAATGAGTTTGATACCTTTTGATACATATCTATGATGTAACAATAATTGAATAAAAAATTTAAAATACAGCCAAAGCCATTACATTTTTTTTCTTCTCAGTTTGTACATGCCATAAAACAGATTTAACACACTCCCCAAATTGAACTAGTTATCTCACTCATAAGTTTACCGCTTTGATCTTTTTTTTTTTAGTATTGTGGGGACAAAAATCTTAGAAAATGCTGGTAATGCTCTGAAGTTAACTCTATTTAAACATAGTTTCCCCAAGTCTGAGTCCAGCCTCTTCTCTTAAATTACACACTTTCTGAATTTACATTCCTACCCAAGTCTGTGCTACCATACAGACCATGCCCCCTCTTCCAATACTACCACCTTACCCTGGGATTACTATTGTCTTCAACAGAACTACTGAACCACTTAAAAATAATTACTTGAGACACATAGCCACAGTGTTAGACTCTAGGATAGTCTCATTCCTCCTTCACATTTTATTTTTCCTTTCTGAGACAAAATAAATATTCTATTTGTTTTCTAGCTAAAGTATGGCAGATATCTTACAAATTTCCCATCATTAATAACTGGGTTAAAATGACATCTCAAGACACATAGCACATCCTTCATAAAGTTTTCTTAAGTTTCTCTTTTAAAAAATTATTTTTTTATTGAGGTAAAATCAATGTACAGTGTTATATTAGTTTCAGGTATACAATATAATCTCTACATTTCTTTTTTTTTTTTTTTTAAGATTTTATTTTTATTTATTTGACAGAGAGAGACACAGCCAGAGAGGGAACACAAGCAGGGGGAGCGGGAGAGGGAGAAGCAGGCTTCCCGCCGAGCAGGGAGCCCGATGTGGGGCTCGATCCCAGGACCCTGGGATCATGACCTGAGCCGAAGGCAGACGCTTAACGACTGAGCCACCCAGGCACCCCTAATCTATACATTTCTCAGCACTCATCAAGATAAGTGTGCTCTTAGTCCTTTTTATCTATGTCATCCATCCCCTAACCCAGTTCCCCTCTGGCAATCATCAATTTGATCTCTGTATTTAAGAGTCTGTTGTCTCTTTTTTTCTGTTTGTTTTGTTTCTTAAATTCCACATATGAGTGAAATCATATAGTATTTGTCTTTCTCTGACTGACTTATTTCACCTAGCATCATACCTTCTAGATTCATCTATGTCACTGCAAATGGCAAGGTTTCTTAAGAAATGTTAGATATGCACTTTGAATTTTAACAAATATTTGTTGTACACTCATCATAGGTTGGACCTCTTCTTGTAGTTGGAACTGTGAAATTCGTATTTTCCATTTGTGCCCATGAAAAGTTGCATTCTAATAGTTGTAGGTTTTTATAGAAAATACATTTTTTACAGCCTTTTGGTCATTATACTTTGATAGTATTTCTCTCTCTCTTAGTAGACATGAGCTTTGTGAGGTCAAAACACACTTTATACCCAACACAGTTTCTGTCATTCAGTAGATATTAACAAATATTTCATGGACGAATAAAATGAATGGATCTCTTACCCTAGTTACTTTTCTTACTGTACAGCCTAAAAGATCCAAATATTCTGAAAAATTGCCATTGTGCATCTAATATGCCTTGTGATCAGTCTGTTTTCAACTTATTCTTCACTTTTAGCCCCATTGTACTCTTTATTCATTTGATCCTCTATATTTTGATTCCTTAAATGCTAAGCCAATAATGAACATGACAGTACAAGATAGAAATGTCTACAGCCTGATTATTTGAAATTTTATTTTTAAAATTTTTAATTTTAATTACAGTTAATTAACATACATTGCTATATTCATTTCAGGTGTACAGTATAGTGATTCAACACTTCCATATATCACCCAGTGCTCATCACAACAAGTAAGTCCCTTAATCCCCATCACCTAGTTCACCCACCTCCCCTCTGGTGACCATCAGTTCATTCTCTATAGTTGAGTCTGTTTCTTGGTTTGCTTCTCTTTCTTATTTTTTTCCCTTTGCTCATTTGTTTTGTTTATTAAATTCCAAATATGAATGAAATCATATGGTATTTGTCTTCCTCTGGCTGACTTATTTTTGCTTAACATAATACACTCTAGCTTCATCCATGTCCTTGCAAATGGCAAGATATCATTCTTTTTTTTTTATGACTGAGCAATATTCCATGGCGTATATGTATATCACATCTTCTTTATGCATTCATTAATAGGTGGACACTTGGGCTACTTCCATATCTTGGCTATTGTAAATAAACATAGGGGTGCTGAAATTTGATTCTTATTTGGATTTCAGGACTTGGGAACACATCTTTGGATGAATAGGAAATAGACAAATTAGCAAGGAACTCTAGTATGAGTTTAGAAGAGCTGATATGTTTGTGTACCTGTCTCAATACATTTTTATACTTCAAATATTAAATGATTTGGATAGTTATGTTTCACTTGTTGGCTCCTCCACTTGTGGGAAACAGTTGCCTCTATAAGAATATATGAAAAGCTACTTTAGGAGTCTTCTTTAAATCTTTTATTAATACCAACATGTGCAGCTGTTGTGAGCAATTATTTAGACTGGCTGCTCACTTATATTTTAGATGGAATAATTATAAGTTGTGCATTGCATAAAGGACTTGAAAATATGCTATTTTATCTTATTTTCTCAAAACCTTGGTGATGAGGCAGGAAAAACAGGAATTAGTGCCCCGTTTTGCATACGGGGTGGTTGAGAGACATTAAAAAAGTTGGTCATTCAGAATCAACCCCAGTCCTCAGAGCATGAGGCTCAGACACTTTCACCTGATAGTAACTTTGTCCAAGTCGCCCGTCACCAGCTGATTCGTATTTTAAGAGAAAAAAAAAGCCAGTTGACCAGATGACTAAGGACCTAGGTCAGAATCTGGGGAATTTTTTTCCTGGTCTTCATTCCTAGGTCTGGAAACTGACTGATGAAGGAGAAATAACTCCCTTCTCAGAATGATTACAATTCCCTCCAGCAGGTGTGTTAGGGAGTATGACTCAAAATGCCCAGGATGGCTTGTGGAACTGACAGACTAGACATGAACACGTGAACACAGCCTGTAGTGCCCACTGAAGACCTGTAAGAGGAACTCAAAGATGATGTTGCAACCTCCAGTCAAAATGTGTCCCTTGGAAGCCCCAATGTCTGGTATCCCAAGGAGTAATAGGTTGCTACTAGACTGCATTACTAAAGAAGTAGTGGAAAACTCTGGTAACACAAGTTGATGAATCTCAGCACTAGTCATGTGACACTGGTAAAAATCAAAATAAGAGTTAGGCTTGTTGAAGAGAAATACAAACCAAAAAGTGGTTTATAATGGAGTTACCTCACATAACTAATCAACAGTTTTGGAAAGCTATACCTAAAGATGCAATCAAAAGAAAGCACATAATTTACACCCATCTCTACAGAATTTGCTTTGACCTTCAAATAAAATTTCTCACTCTTGCGCTCTCCATAGCACGTACATCCTACTTTATACATAGTAGGTGCTTAATAAATATTTTCTTTTAATTAAAGTTTTTATGTTAAAGCTCATATTTTAAAGTGATTTGTTGCAGGTTAGAGAGGATGTTTAGTCAGGGACTTCTTGTAGAAGCAAAGGATGGAGATAGAGAAAAATGGGATCCTCTCTGGTTGAAATATGAAGACAGAATTTTCTAAGAGTCTATGTGTGGATCAGTATTTTAAGTGTATTTTATTAATTATCTGGTATAAGAGAACTTCTTTCTTTCCTTTTTTTTTTTTTTTTTTTAGAAAGGCATAGAGTGTGAATGTGGGGGGAGGAGGAGCAGAAGGAGAGGGAGAGAGAGAATCTTAAGCAGACTCTTTGCTGAACATGGGGCTGGACTCAAGGCTTGATCTCATGATGCTGAGATCATGATCTGAGCTGAAATCAAGAGTCAGTTGCTTAACCAACTGAGCCACCCCAGCACCCCAAAGAGAACTTATTTCTTTTTTTTTTTTTAAGATTTTATTTATTTATTTGACAGAGAGAGACACGGTGAGAGAGGGAACACAAGCAAGGGGTAGCGGGAGAGGGAGAAGCAGGCTTCCCGCAGAGGAGAGAGCCCGATATGGGACTCGATCCCAGGACCCTGGGACCATGACCTGAGCCGAAGGCAGTTGCTTAACAACTGAGCCACCCAGGCGCCCGAGAACTTATTTCTAATTCAGATTCTGTCACCAACATTTTGTGTAAACTCAGTGAATAACTGTAACCTTTCTGTGCCTGAATGCCATCATTTGGAAAACTAGAATTAGCAGATTGTGAAGTACAAGTATCCCCTAACTCTTTTCTTGTTCTTCTTTTTGAACTATTTTTAGATACAGCTCCCCCGATGCACACCTGTCCACCCCGGGCTTTAAGCTCTTGTTTGGTACCAGGGATTGAAGCATCACCTGAGGGGGTGTCAGCTGCTGGTGCATGAGTGTATCTGAACATCTCTCACCACCAGTGGGACTAAAGCGGGGATGTCCTCTGGGAAAGAGGCCTCCTAAGCATGGAGAGATGCACAGTCCAGTAACAATGGCCCTTTTCATTAAGGGCACAGTGATCATTCTGAGCTCCTATTCCCTGAATTTTATGAAAAGAACAGGCTATATGTTAAAAAAAAAAATAAGTGAGTTTATGAAACAAAGTAAAGACTCTGAGACACATCAGGGCACAAGTAACTTTGACTTGGAACCACTCAAAAGGACAAGAACACAAAGAGGGAAAGGCTTTTCTCCTACTATTTGGTCAATGATCAACATTTAATTTGGCTCTGCCAGATCACTAATATTGTGAAGAGCAGCATTAGCTAAAGGGGGAAAGATCTCTTTGTGGTCACAAATGAGACACCTCTTGAGCCCCCCCCAAAAAAATCCAAGGTGCCAAAATTCCTGTGTGAACAAGTGGGAATAAGAATGTGGAATTCGTTTATTGTTACAAAAGTCTGTGAAAGAATCCTGAGAGCAGATAAAACACGTTTCATGTTCCTATTTGTTTCTGTCCCTCACATTAGCTCTCAGGGCCTAGAACTGTGTCATTTGCATACAGCAGATACTTAGTAGTTTTTACAATAAAATGATGTTTCTTCTAATTCTTTGATTATAAACCTATTTCTCTTTTTAATCTGAAGGATAAAACTATCACAAGTTATCAGAAGCTAATTTTTCTTGCAAGAATGAATAAGAAAAAATGGCCTATACCTTTGGTGTGGGCAGGTGGAGGCAAGGTTCTTGGAAAAAGTAACCCGGACTGTGGTCTTCAAATGTTATGAGTCATGGGCTTGTACTACACACTCTCAGGAAATTGGTTGAATGTGTCACTACTTTAAGAGAAAAGGTTAACAGCTCTTTGAATGATGAGATGTGATGTTTAAAAGTCTAAACAACATATTTTCTTACTCTTCAAAACCACGTATTTTGTCTGTATGTGGAATGCTATGTAATACATGATTTCTATTCTTGATGGTACACATGATGGGTGGATGGATAGACAGATACACCAATACCATATTGAAGGGTTGGGGTACCAATGTCATTGTATAAGAACGGACTAGAAAATGGGGGCCTTGTCTGAGAGAAGATGAAGGCTGAATAAAAATATGATCAAAGTTTATAAATTTCATGAAAACCCTTGCTAATGTTATCGTGGACTTGTTAACCAAATTTCGGACTATTTGAACTATAAGGTTGTCTTTGAAGTTTGCACGGAGTGATTTTAAGACAGATGAAAGAAGTACTCTCATAGAGTGATAAGGAAATTTATGGAAGTTTTTTGAAGTTCCAGGTTGAAAATAACTGTATCAATATTTTCAAGGGGAGTGATAGATCTTTACAAGATTTAAGCTTAGGGTATATGCAAAACCTTTTAAGGTAATAGAAAATCACCATCTTCTTTATAGCATTCTTTCCATTTTACTTTCTCAATCATAATGTATATGGAGAAAAATTTACTTATTATAAGATGCTCAGACTCAGTAATGAATTTTCATGTCCGAACTCAGTGTAAAAATACTAAGATGCCATCAGTCAGTGCCCAATTAGACTATGATTTCTAAAATTCCTCTTTCTGGAAGAGATCAGTGTTCTCTCAGGGTCAATGGAATTTCTCTCTTTGTAGAGACATGACCTCCTGTTGTCTTCCGACTTTCAGCTTCAGCCCCTGGGCATGGACATAATCAAGCCTCCTCCTTCTCCTTGGGGTGGGGAGGGGGCAAGCTACTCCTATTTCACTTTATTTTTCTTTCATGTTATAATCCCATTGCATGTGAACAACGACTTCTTAACAACACATTTGTTTCACACATGGATTTTGCATCCGGATTTAGATGATTTGTGCAGAAATACCTTTCCTTCTGCCCTTGCCATCTGTCTGACTTGAAAAAGCGTTCTCTGAGGCTCCATCCTGAGCCAGGCGCAGCTCTGCCTTCACGTGGGTCTTGTCCCTCCTCCTAACCACCTGGGAAGGTGCACGGGGTGGGCTTCCTGGGCCAGCCACCTGCATCCTTGCCACAACCCCACGCCTGGAAGGGCCCTGTGCTAAGCTGTGTGACATGACACAAGCTTGTGTCATGGCCTGGACCTTCTTGATCATTTCCAACCATGGAGCCTCGGGTTTTCATGTTGCACCAGGCCCTGACTATTATGTAATTGGTGCTGGAGAAATGTGCTTTGATCCCTGTTTTACAGATGAAGAAGTCGAGAGCTCTAGAGTGTCTCTCTGGAGGGGCCGAGCTAGGGAGCGGCTGTGACAGGCTGTCCGGTTTCTGATCGCAGACCCTTCTTCCACTGTTGATCATGCACCCTCAGCACCCTCACGCACCCCTCTGGGAGCGCCGCCCTTGGCTCCAGAGTTATTGCATGCAGAAAGCATCTCCATGGGCAGAGCAGGTTTTCCAGCGGGTGCAGGGAAAGCACAGCCACTTGATGCTTTTCAGTTAAAGACTCATTTCCTCATGATGACCTTGGACTGGCCCTGGCCTGAGGTTCAGGAGGTGATGGCTGAGCGGTGGGATGGGGGTGTGAGAGGCTGACAATGCTCACACACACTTCCTAAGACATCCGACTCCTATAAAATGAGGCATTCTGGCTCACTGTGCAGGAGCGTTTTGTGTTGAATGAGGTTTCCTGTCTGCCAGGGCCCGCTCTTGTTGTCCCCTTGCCCCTGCCTCCGCTGGGGGTGAGCTGGGGACCATGACCCAGCCGTGATATCACTGTTCAGGCCGCCACAGCTCGAGGCCCTTTCATCGAGAGCGGAACAATGATGCCATTTTCCTCTCAAGCTGGATGGTCTTTTTTTTCCCCAAACCAAAATAAAATGTCTGAAGCCCCAGTGCCTTTGTTTTTTGCTGAAATGTCCCCTCTCCCCGTGGTCTCATGTGTCTTTCAGCTCCTGCAGAGGTGTTGGCCCACTTGGCTCCAGGGACCACTTACGGGGACTGACCTGCCGTGGGTGAGAGTGTCAGGCGCTGCCCAAGGCCACCGTGCTCTTAGGACGCCGGTCTTAAATGTGTCCAAGTGTGAGGCATCATTTATTTACCTACAGCCTCTGTTCACATGAATGAAAAAACGATTTTTTTTTTAAAGATTTTATTTATTTATGAGAGAGAGAATGAGAGAGAGAGAGCATATGAGACGGGGGAGGGTCAGAGGGAGAAGCAGACTCCCCGCCGAGCAGGGAGCCCGATGCGGGACTCGATCCGGAGACTCCAGGATCATGACCTGAGCCGAAGGCAGTCGCTTAACCAACTGAGCCACCCAGGCGCCCCACGATTTTTTTTTTAATGACTTTTAGCTAAAGGCAAGCACATGAATCCAGATGGAGAGACGTGGGTACTGGTGACACTGAAAGTCTTTACAGTGAAGGGTCCTGGCAGAGAACGAGAAAGGCAAGTAAGTTTTGCCTGAGAAGACCAGGAGATTGCTTTCGAAGGTCCTCTGCTTTGGGGTGTAGGTTGCATCCCGGCGGATGCGCAGGCATGACATTGCGCCGCTTCCAGCGCTTCTCCGAAGTGCTCTCTGCCAATTGGCTCCATCTGTGTCATGTGTTTGCAAGAAGGGTCCCCGAGGAGGAAGACAGCCCTCCCTACGGCTTCATGCGCTTGTGATTGTGACTTAGTCTAACCCTCCGCCATCACTGTCTTGACCTTCTTCTTTTTTTTTTTTTTTTAAAGATTTTATTTATTTATTTGACAGAGAAAGACACAGTGAGAGAGGGAACACAAACGGGGAGTGGGAGAGGTAGAAGCAGACTCCCTGCCGAGCAGGGAGCCCGATGCGGGACTCGATCCCGGGACTCCAGGATCATGACCTGAGCCGAAGGCAGTTGCTTAACCAACTGAGCCACCCAGGCGCCCCTGTCTTGACCTTCTTAGTTTCTTAACAAGGGACCCCACATTCCCATTTTGCCCTGGCCATGTGCCTCGGGATTTCCCACCAACTCTGATGCTTGCCACTGATTTCCCAAAATTCCTTTCCATGATTATATGGGACGACTTTGTTCTCTCCTTAAAATTGGAAGGGGTGTGTGTGTGTGTGTACATGACCACACACACACGTGTATGTCTATTTTTAAGGAGGTACATGTGGGGGCGCCTGGGTGACTCAGTTGGTTGGGCGACTGCCTTCGGCTTAGGTCATGATCCTGGAGTCCCTGGATCGAGTCCCGCATCGGGCTCCCTGCTCAGCGGGGAGTCTGCTTCTCCCTCTGACCCTCCTCCCTCTCATGCTCTCTGTCTCTCATTCTCTCTCTCGCAAATAAATAAAATCTTAAAAAAAAAAATTAAAAAAAAAAAAGAGGTACATGTGAATCCGAGAAAAACCCTACAGGTGCATTTTGAATTAGAAATTAAATAATAGAAAAGCTCTTGAGTCAATTTCACGTCTCTTCCTGGGTGTATTTGTTCTATCTGTTCCAGGTAATTTTATGTCTGGCCCCTTCATCTAGGCTGCGATGTTCTTGAATGACCCTTCAGTGTATGCAGTTAACACGTGATACAATAGGTGGCCCCCATTCTTCAGATGCGCCATACTGGAGTTGCCTTGCCGATATTAAACTATCACATCTCTGACCTCTAGTCCCAGTAAGCCAAAGGCTCACTCTTCTGGCTGGTGTAAAATCTGGTAAATTTACTTCAAAGGGGTTCCTTCAGATTCTGAAGTCTTACTGTATTGAGCCATTGACAGCGCAGTCTTTTATTTGGCTTCTAATTATAGGAGACACCATACGTATTGGAATACATGTAAATGATTGAATGGCTACTTAGATACCTACAATAAAGGAAGAGGGCAGGTGAGTAAATGTTCCTAACAGCTATCTACCTTAGATAGCGAAGCCACATGAAATCACCTCAAGGGAATTTGGGACTTGACCGCCTTCTCCATATTTATCAAGCACTTCTAGGGTCTTTTTTGCAGCATCCTATAACAGAAGTTGGCACGCTTTTCCTGCAAGGTGCCAGCTAATTGATAGCTTAGGCTTTGTGGGCTGTAAATCTCTGTTATAACTATTCAGCTCCTTCGTTGGAGTGCAAAAGCAGCCATGGGCAATATGTAAACAAGTGAGCTAGCTGGGGTCTAACAACAAAAAAAATAAAACAGAGCGAGAGCTGGATCTGGTCCATTGGCCATGGTTTGGGGAACCCTGACCCATACATATCCTTTGTATCTACTTAGTCCTCACCCTTGGTAGACAAGTTGATCCTACATAGGCCAAGTACAAGAAAGATCACATTCTCTTCCCTTTCCACTCTAGTTTTAGAAAAGGCTCTTAAAAAAAAGAAAACATGCACAGAAGTTAATGGTTAACAAGGCTTAATTATAATCCTTACTGAGGCATAGATGTCTGTGTGTGGTGGTGGTGGGGGGGTGCAGTAAAGGGCTTACTAAGGTCACAAGGAAATGTGCTCTGGTTTGGTTTAAAACAAATGAATGAAGCCCCATGTTTGTAGTCAATGATTTGGGGAAGGGGGCTTGTGAGGTCTTTCCATACCTTGTCTTCACACCACACAGACCCTACACTTACCTTCCATCAAAGACTTGTCAATTACCTCCCCAGTGAGTGGAAGGCGCTCCCACACAGGGATTCTCTGAAAAGACCAAACCTATTAGATGGTGTACTCAACAAACCAGATTTGGCAGGATGCAATGAAAAAAGCAACTCCACTCTTCTGCACTGTCCCTTTACTGATGTTTTCATCCCCAGTGGGTGAGATTTCAGGCAGGTCCCATCATGAATCTGCTTATTTTCGGGGAGATAAATATAGGTGAATGTATTAGTCTGGGCTCTTGAGGGAAACAGAATCAATAGGATATATATACAGAGAGACAGAGACAAAGAGACAGAGAGATTATTATAGGAATTGGCTCATGTTGTTATGGAGGTGTCCTCTGCAAGCTGGAGAAGCAGGAAAACCAGTGGTATCATTCAGTCCAAGTCCAAAGGCATTGGTATCTGAGGGCCAAAGATGGGTGTTGCCGCTCAAGCAGGGAAACCATTTGCCCTTCCTCTGCTCTTGGTTCTATTCATGTCCTCTGGACTGGATGATGCCCTCTAGCACTGGGGAAGGGGATCCCCTTTATTAGTCTACAGATTCAAAGGCTGATCTTTTCCAGAAATGCCCTCAAAGACACACCCCGAAATAATGTCTTACCAGTTCCTGGGCATCCCTCAGTCCAGTCAAGTTGACACATAAAAGTGACCATCTCAGCCTTGATCATTGTCCCATTCAGTGACCACAGGGGATGATGGAGGGGGGATGGTGGCCATTGGAGAGGGGACCCCTGGAATCTTCAGCCTCGATATTGATTGTGGACTCTGCCCTCCACCAGGATTTAGACATGGGGTACTTCCCCAGGTAGGGGAAGGAGGTTGAGGTGCCGCACAGCTAGAGCCGCAGGAAAAGACAAATGTCTCTTACATCCTTGTCCATCTATCTTTTCTGCATTTGTGCATTCATTCACAGGATGGAGGCCTAGCAATGCACTATCTGGGTCAAGGCTTTATATGCACTTCAAAATTTGGTGATGTTTCCAAATCTCTCTTACAAAAAGTTTATACTAGTTTACAATCCTACCAACAGTGCATGAAAGTTCTGATTTCTCCACTCCCTCCAAACACTGGGTAGTTTCAGTTATCCAAGGGAAATGTTTTTATGAGAAATACCAAAGTTCCTAGTTAGAAGAGTCTAATCTTGCTCTGTGATTTTATATATGTGACAAATGTGGTTCCTCTTAAAAAATAAACAATAACATTTTCAGAGAGCAGTACCGTTGTTAAGATGTTAATATATTTATTTAATCTTTCAGAAGATTCTAAGTGTATTCCATAGTATCTCATATGCATTAACAGGCTTCAAAATATATCATTATCTACATATGCATGTGTAATACGTGTGAGTGTGTAACACTGAAATGTGTGTATACAATTATATGTACATAAAGAATAGCAAACCAATTTAAGATTATTTTTTACTGTAGTGAGATCACTTTCCAGCTACTATAAAATGTATTAATACATTATATGGCTAATATACTTGAGCAAAGAGAAATGAGCTCAGCAAGATGTGATGCCAAGCAAGGCATCTACACTGAAAGATAGCCTGTAGTGTTTTATTGGGACCTCACCAAGGACAGCACATTACACATTTGATCTACTTTTCCTGAAGGTGTAGGCGTTAAAAAATGTATTAAAAATAATAAGGATGAAGGCTCACGATCTAAAAGTGTGAGACAGACTGGGGCTTAGCAAAATTAAACAGATTTCCTTTCTGCGGGATGTCTATGCGCCTTACTCTACTCCTGAGAGTTTAATCTCCAAACAGAGAAAATAATGGAAAGGTTTTCCCCATTGATAAAATCAATCTCTTTTATCATTGGACTACATCTGTTCTGGGATTGTGTGTTAAACCTCCTAGTGTTAGAGTATTTTTAATACAAGAGTATCCGTCCCATCCATGCCCTGTGTTGAGGACCATAGCTGTGCTGCTTTCTTGTGTGCAGAGACCCTACATCTGGAATGTTCACTATAACTGCACTGTTCCCTACTTAAAGAAAACACTCACATGCCAGACTCACCAGATATGCATAGGGATTCATTAATTCCATTTAATTGGCACCCAGAGAACTGATCTTCTCTGCTGACTTCAAGTCTTGCCTTGTGCTGACGTTTAGAACCAACTCCAGCTTCACATTTGAGTATTTATTAGTAATCTTAGAAGTCCCCTCCAACTGAGCAGTTACTATGCAAATCTAATTTTGGCATCTTCTATTTCAGCCCAGTCTTCTAACATTATGAAATATTATCATTTCTCAAGGACATAAGCAGCTTTTGCTCCTTCCTCTAGGGGGTTTTTGGTGAAGAGAACAGAGATTCGTTATGGAATTTTTTTGTTATCTGCTTGCCTAAGTCATCGGCTGATGTCTTTATATTTTGTCTATGCCTGGTGTGTGTGGAACACGCTTCTCGTCGTGGTCGCCCACTGAACACTACTTATCTTTCCAATCCAAGCCCTTGGCCCATAAGATGCGAGTCCATGGCTCTCTGTACAAACCCCTCTCCTCCAACGTCTTAGTCATCAGAGCCATCGCACCTCCAGCCTCAGATGGGCAGGCGCATAGCACCCGGTAATATCTGTTAATGCTTGTTGGACAAATAATTGGATGATCATGTTGAAAGTTCTGCTTACTAGAACTACATTTTTCTTTGGTAAAGCTTGTTTTTTTCTGAAAATGCAGTTCTGAGTGTAGCTAGAAATGAGTTCTCTTGCTCATTATTTCTCCAACTTGGGCCATACAAACATGAATTTAAAGAAAGTAAGAGTTCTCATGGACTCAGAGTATTGATTTAAATGACCTATGGTATTATATAAATATATGTAAACTCTAAGCCAGCTATAAATACTTCATGCTTATAAATCCAATAAAATGAAAACACACAAATTTATACCTGAGTATAAGATTTAAAACAAGTAAAATTCCAATTAACATTACTTAATTTGGCCAATTAGGTTTGCTCTTAAGAAAGTGCCATTGAGATGTAAGCATGATATCATACTGAGGGAAAAGTCTTCTGGTCTCAGCATGACTGGTGGTTGCTGTTTGATGCCCAGGTCTCCCCTGTTTCCCTACATCCAGACTTGTGACGCCTGAGCCCCTTGGTCATCACAGCATTGCCATATTGTTTTGATTTCGCTTTATGGAAACATTTATGCCTTAAGTATAGCTGAATACATTTAATACACATAATACACTTATATTATCAATGAGATGGAATCACAACCTTCAGAACTGTCGTCATTAAAACAATTCACAAAGCACAAACACTAGTTTGAAAATCATTTCTGAAGCCAGAGGGGTTTGCATTCTTCCCAGGCACAATTTTTCCAAGTGCAAGTGTTAGAGTGTAAAATTATTAACTAAGTAAGATGAACTACTCAGTTAATCAGAGCACATTGGGCCTTGAGCATAATGTTTACCTGAGGTGTTTTTCTGGGTGTTTCAATAAATACGCCACATTCATTGTGTCTGCTGATAAATAATATTTTTATAGCATTTTCCATTAAACTACTTTTAAACAGAAGGTTTCTAAATGTCAGTTGTTTTTCTTTTTTAGATTTTATTTATTTATTTATTTATTTATTTATTTATTTATTTATTTATTTATTATTTGAGAGAGAGAGAGAGAGAGGAGGGAAGGGAGAGACCCAATCTCCAGCAGATTCCCCCGCCGAGCAGAGAGCCCGATGTGGGGCTCGATCCCACGATCCTGACATCATGACCTGAGTTGAAACCAAGAATCGGACACTTAATGGACTGAGCCACCCAGATGCTCCTTGTTTTTCATCTATAACAAAGGGACAACTTTGTCAACCTTTCAAGGTGGTTGTGAGTCACATAAAAGTTAAATGTGGGGCGCCTGGGTGGCTCAGTCGTTAAGTGTCTGCCTATGGCTTGGGTCATGGTCCCAGGGTCCTGGGATCGAGCCCCGCATCAGGCTCCCTGCTTCTCCCTCTCCCACTCTCCCTGCTTGTGCTCCCTCTCTTGCTGTGTCTCTCTCTCTGTCAAATAAATAAATAAAATCTTTAAAAAAAAAAAAAGTTAAATGCGATCATGTGTGCAACGCGCTTGGTAAGGGCCCAATGCAGCCAGGAGTCCAACAAGACGGCTTTCCTCTTCTTCCAGGAACGCATGGCTGCTGCCACCACCACTAGCTTCTTTTCTCTTCTGTCAGTCCCTGCAGAGTCCTGCAGTGTTACCTTGTCCCATGCCACTGCCTTTCTTCCGAAACCTTGTGACAGTACCAGGTTCCTTTCTAAGAGGAGCTTCCATTGTTCAAGGGAGCAGAGGACTCTGGGACCCAGGAGCGCTACATGGCCTCCATGCTGAAGAGTGAGTCCTTGAGAAGGGCAGCTCATTCCTCTAGGATGTCTGCATGTCCTTCCTCTTAGAGACTGGGGATTTCTTGTTCATGTATATGCAGAACTTGAAAGAGTTTGAAGCAGAGACACTGTGGACTCTTGATGTCCCCTTGAGCTCTTCTTACTTCCATGCTGACAACATGGCAGAAAGAGAGGAATAAAACCCTTAGAATGGTCCACAATCATGGTGGGGAGCAAATTAATGAGTCTTCTCTAGACTCCCAAACTGGTTCACAGAATATAAAGCTGGAGCTATAGGTAGGTAGGATAAAGCTTACAAGGTCAGGAGTACACAGTCAAAAAATGAACGTCTTCAACAATGGATAACACTGAAGGCTTCCCTGCCAACATCGAAATGAGTCAAGGAAGTCTTACACTAAAATTGAAAGAAAATCCAAACATTGCAGATAAAGGATGCTATCACGGAGGGAAGAAATAGCTGGAAGGATCAGGGAGGGAAGTTAGACTTCCCTGACTATATCTTATTTTATAGATTTGATTTCAGACCTATGCATATTTTTATAGAAGACAAAATTAACCCAAAATTTAAAAAGCAATCCCCAAATATCAAAAGAAAAAGAAATGACCCTAACTACATCTTAAGGTGGTCATTAGCCTGCAAATAAAGTCCTGTTTCAAGTGACCTCAACACAATGATCTAACTGACTGACACTAATGGGCCCGTGCACTCAGGACAAAAAGAACATAAAGAGGTCTTCAGCTCTCCAGTAATTACAGCCTCAGTGACAACATTGGTATTATTCTTTTTAAACTCTTATGTATTCATAGGTAGAATCAATAAAAATAATTATGCATTCATAGGTAGAATTAAAAAAAAACAAGGATTTTAGGACAAAGAAAAAGAGATGATACAGATAAAAAATTGTAAAGTTAAAAACTCTATCATTACAAATGTAAACCAAACATATCAGTATGTACTTAGGATGGATTTTCTCTTTAAAAAAAAAAAAAAGACATTTGTTAGCTCTGTCCCCCAAAAAAGCATAGAAATAGCATCTCACCCAGAAACAATCAGCACTACTAGCACCCTAACTGTGATCTCAAAATACCATTTCCCACTAAAAGGAACCACTTCTCCTTAGAGAAAATGCTGCTTCCAGGTGATGGCAGAAAATGTACACTGATCCTAGCTAGACCGGCTTCTTGTTCCAGAAAGAGAGAACTCCTTCTGAGTGACTAGAGTCAGGACGAAAGGCGTCGGAAGCCAGCGTACAAGGATTCCCACTAGTAACAGAAGTAATAACGACCACTGATGGCGGGGTATCTGATGTCCACGGTCCATGAGAGCACAACCCCGATGCTGGCTACAGAACCGACCCTGCACACGGGAGGAGAAATATTCTCACCTCTTGTTTCAGACTAGACTGTTATTCTGAAAGCTAGTGAACACAGGGTATAAAACAGGCATTTATCCCACTTCACCTGTGTGAACTGTGCTTCTGGGTAAAAAATGTAGTTAAGGAAAGTTCTTTATAGAAGACATTTGGGCAACAGAAGAGTATAGAGCTAGAATATCACAATTTTACAATCTGTAATGACAAAAAAATCAAGGTAAGGGTCATCAGTGCTGCCAAAACCATTAGGTGAAGAGCTGATGGAGAACATGATACAGATGTGCTGACGGCTCACCCATCACAACACCAAGGGGAAACCAGCAGAATCCTGGGTGTCAGTGGGATGCTATGTGCAGTGCACAACCTACACACCATTCTTGCCCCAGAACCAACTTCACCTGATTGTCTCTACATCAGTGCTGTTTAGTAGATATATGAGAGCCAGATAGAACCTTCCATTTTCCAGTAAATACCTTAAAATGGTTTAAAAAAAGATAAGAATTAATTTTGAGTATTTATTATTTAACTCAATGTATCCCAAATATTATAAATTCATAATCTTATCAATGGAAAAAATATTGATGAGATCTTTTGCATTCTTTTTTTCATACGAAGTCTTTGAAATCTGCTGTATATTTTACACTTACAAGATATCTTACTTTGATTGCTGAATTTCCATTTGAAAAATGTAGTCTGTATTTAGATTTTATAAAATTTACAATTAAACAAGTAGATTTACATATCAAAGTCGTTCCAATCATACAAAGCTTTTCCAATAACTGAGTGGAGTATCCGTTTTTAAATTTACATTAATTTAAATTAAATTAAATATACTAAAATGAAAATTCCTTTCCTCAGTCACAGAAGCTACATTTGGAGTGTTCAATGACCGTACATATGAGCGAGTGGCAGTTCTCTTGCACAGAGAGATGTAGATCTTTCTTTCAAGACACAGGAGTGTGCAAGGTACCAAGAATGAGAGAGCACATCAGTCATGCAGAGTGTGGGAAACTCTATAGGATAAGGAATCCGATATATTGCAAGTTAAAAAAAATAAATACAAGGAGAGAGAACCGGAAGATTAAAGAGATTTAAGATATTTGTCAGCCAAATGCAATGTTTGGAATGTGCTAGATCCTGATTTTGGCAAGTCAACCAGCTATATACATATTCGTATACACATGTGGATATAAACATACTTACAACTAGGTCGTTGGAATTATATATTTAAATGTAATATCTATTTAATGGAGTTGAGTTATTGCTAATTAGTGTTATTATTGATCCTGGTATTGTAGAGATCCTTTAAGAGAGAGAAGGCCTATTGGCAGAGACCCAGACTGAGGAGTTTACAAATGAAATGATACTGAGGAGATAAAGAAGGATTATGTGGGATTTGTTGGTGAAACAAGTTGACCAGATGTTCATATTGTTGAAACTGGGTGATGAGGACATGGGGGTTACTATAAAATTGGCAGTACATCCGATAATATTAATGCTGACAATTTGGTCAAGTATAATGGCATGCAATGACATTGGGGGGGGGTGTTTCTTATGTACAATCAACATGAAATCATATGAAATCTTAGACTTGGCTTCATATTTTTCCAGAAAAGATAGTAGGTGAGGGAGGATGGAGACACCAGGACATCCCTGATCCCTGGTGTGGGAGCCATTATCCCTGCACCCCAGGGCATAGCTCAGGCACCCCAGCCTCTTGTGAGGGCCTCCCCAGCAAGACCCAAGCTCAGGACAGCCCTCACACGTCAGAAGGGGAGAGTTGGGAGAGAGCACGGCTTGTGGCCAGAGTATTCAGAAATACATGAGATCAGGTCCTTGGCATCTACACTAGGAGTCAAAGCTCAGGGCCCTGTGTTTTGAGTTTGCTGTTTTCTGGAACATCTAGGCTGTCTTTCTCAAACTTGTGTGTGTGTGTCCTTTGCTGAGCCCAGCTGAGGGTTCCTAAGGCCCGACCAAGAATATGACTTGAAAAGTCTATGCTCCTTACCTAATTCCCCAATAAAAGGCAACGTCTGGGTTTGTTTACTATTATTGCATGTGGGGATCATTAAATCCAAGTGGATTAATGCCGATGACAGCCTTCGTCGTTCCAGAAATCTCGACTTGGGGTACGACTTTCCCTGCTATCAATTTGAATTACTTCCACTGTGTCAGCGCTATTTTAAGAGGATCAATGAAGATTTATGAAGAAAAAAAGCCTTGTCACCTACTCCAAAATGGACCAAATTAATTAAGCTTCTGGAGCCAAATCTATGACACCTTTTATATATTGTTACTTTTTATGGGCCCGAGGCTGACACTGATTAGAACAAAAAAGATGCACCTTTTCCGCTGAGAACAGTAGATGTTTTTCAACAAGCAGGTATTCATAATTTAACGTTCTTCGTTGCCAGAATGGGATGTCAGTGGCATATTTCTTATAAAAACATGAGCAGCTCCCTGCATGTGGCAGGAGTAGAAAATTTAAACTACCAGAAGTTATTATAAGTGCACTGTGTGAAGGCTTTCTACTCTAGGTCCAAGAAGTATTAGACAAATTAACAACTACAACAATTCGCAGTTCATAGTAACAATCTCCCCAGACATGAGGTTCTCTAAGTCCCCAGTGAGAAGGCTTTCCTGCTCCCCAGTGAAGAGGTCTGACTTATAGTTCATTTTTTCGTTTGTTTGTTTAACATTTTATTTATTTATTTGAGAGAGAAAGAGACAGAGCACAATAGAGAGGGAGGGACAGAGGAGAAGCAGGCTCCCCGCTGAGCAGGGAACCCAAACCGGGGCTCCATCCCAGGACCCTGGAATCATGACCTGAGCCGAAGGCAGTTGCTTAACCCACTGAGCCACTCAGGCGCCCCTGTCTTGTGGTTCTTCCTGTGAGGTTTAGGGCTGTCCAGCTGGGTGAGCTGGCTGGAGAAATGTGGTCCTGGGCCAGGCAAGAAAGCAGGATGTGTGTATTTTTTCATCTCACCTTTTGTGTCCCGAGATTCTCCTGTTAGCAGTCGGAAAGGCAGGGAAGTGGAAAGGGATGGAGCCAAAGCCAGGATTGCAAGTGTCTACCATGCTTCTAGCACTCAGATGCATTAGCAAGCCACTTAATCCCTGGCACTTCCTGGTCTCCTCGCTAGATTGGCACCCTGATCAAATGTGACCAGCTTTGGAAGCATCTGTTAACTATGTAGGTATCCACCCACCTTTGTCCCATTTCTGCCTTTCAAGACTTGTTCCGAGTCTTCACATGTTAGAGGGCTGATCTGTGAAACCCATTCAAAATGGAACACAGATGGTTGACAATAGGCTTCCGTGGTTTTTAACCAATTTCTTCTATCAAATTACTCTGCTACCCCAGTAGTCAATATTTTGGACACTGTGGAAGGCCAATGAGGGAGAAAACGGAGGGAGGAGAGTCTTTCTGGAAGTCCCTTCAGATGTAGCTGATGCAATCCACAGCTTACTTTAAGGCAGACCCAGCGTGCCAAATGTGGACAGAAGACCCTGGTAGAAGGAGCTTATTTCTGTTTTTATTTGTTTGAGGAGCTTATTTTTAAAACACGGTTTCCCTTTCTACTTCAGCACTGTGGAGCTGGGAAAGCTGCCCTGAGGATGGGCACAGCTCGGTTTGAAGGAGTCGGCGCAGCTGTGGGGGTTTGGTCCCAGCAGGGCCAAGGGGGCAGGTGGGTGGAGAGTGTGGGGCGGGGGCGGCTCATCAAGAAAGGACTCGGGACTGGAGAGCAGAGACCAGAACATGACCTCCGGGCCAGTCGGCATCTGGCACCTGCGAACCACTCGGCGCTCTTCCATTGTGTGAGCCCAAGAGTCCCCTCCAGTGTCCAGCTTGGGTTGGGTTTCTCCTACTTGCAGCCCAAAGGGTCTTCCTTGATATGCCCCCCAGTCAGCTGGTCAAAGCAATGCTTGGTGCAGCATAAAGTGAGCAAAACAACTTGGATGCTTGTGGATTGGTGGTTCCAGATTAGTGGCACTTTCCACCTCGTCGTGTTTCTGTGGCATCTGCAGACACTCGGTATTATAACACCCACAAGCCCACATCTGTCATGCTTTCATGTGGTATCCTAAGTGTGCCTTACTCGTTCAGAACCTGGGATCCTTTCCAATAAGGAGGATGGAAGACACGGAGCCCGCCCTGTGTTACCGTTTCCAGTACCATCTGTACATTGCATACACCAAATAAACAGGGATCTATGATACCCAGTGTCCTCAGTAGATTGAAAAAGTCTGCAGGTGAATTGTGAAACATAAAGATTAGATTCACCAGCACACTCGCTGGAAGATGCCGGCAAGACGCCAAGGCACCTCTTTACTCTGGGGCCTTCGTCATCTCAGCCAGATTAGCGGCCTCCTGTGTTGTGCTGAGGCTTAGCTCACACTGGCTCCCCATTGACGCTTGGCAGAGATTTACAACACAGTGCACAGTATATGCTTTCCCAGTCTGTGGAATCCCCTGAATAAAGTAGAAGCCCCCGACGTCCTAAATAAGAAGGGGAGGAGATGAAGCCTTCTATTTTGGAAAAAACACACTCACCTACAGTGGGTCCCCAGGGCATGCCAGAAAAGAAAGCCGTGGAAAATGGAAGGTTCTGGAAGACAGTGCCTGGAAGGACCTGTGAAGCCTCATTAATGGTATTGTCTCTGTCCTCATGGTGACCATGGCAAGGTTCTACGTGGCGTTACAAGTAAAATGCAAGCATATCTCACTCATGTGACATGCATTGCTACCATTTCCAGAATGAGGAAGTTAGTCTATTTGGGAATAAATTTCAAGACTACTATGAACGTTATTTGCATAGCTTCTTCCTGGAACTGCCATCTTTTTGAGGCTGTGTATTTGGGAACAATGAGAACATGCCTATATCACCCTGATGGCCCGGGTTCCCTGGTATGATTGTAATAACTGAGAAACCAGAGCGGAATCCCAAATCCAGCCATGAATGCAGAGTGGCCCAGACACACAGCTTCAAGGTTCCAAGGAAATGAATCTGGAAATTAAGAAATCATAAAAGTCAACAACAGCTTGCATTCCTCCACTCCAGGCTTCCATTCAGATGGAGCGAATCTTCCCTTATTGACAGCATCTTCCTCTATGACCTGGTTGACTACTCAAGCTCTACAGTGCTCGGGGTCCCTCTGAGTGCTTCTGAACTACCCCAGATGCTCCTGTCCACCCACTTGGCCACCAACAACCAGGAGCGTTTGCACAGTTTTGCAGACTTCCCAAGACACTCACACTCATGATTTTGTCTGATCCTCATAAAACTCTGAGATAAGAGGACATTTATCATTATCACGAGATGAGCAATACTGGGATTCTGAAAAGAACAGGGGTTCCTTCCATAGAGGTCGAGCTTCCGTGCCTCGAAAACCTGAAGCCAGAGCCTGAGATCAGGACTTTAAGATCAAAATCCCACGTACTTCCTACTTCGGTGGAGCTCCAACTCTGAGTGGATGCACAGTGGGGGTACAGAGTGTGGGCAGGAGGAAGATTTTGGGGAGCCAGCCCGAAAGAGTTGCTTTATGGTAGAGGTAGATTTTGTTATCAATGCTCATGTTGCTGATGAGCTCAGTCACTCGTGCATTCATTCTTGCTGGCTGAGGAAGCAGGTCACAGATGCAAATTATACCTTCACAAGTCACTCAAACCCGTGGCTGCCCCACAAAACACATCTTCCTCCTGCCTCCCTTTGCAAACTCTAGCTCCTCTCGCCCAGATGTGTTTGCTCAAGGTCCCACCAATTTTCACCGACCTCTCCACACCCTCTCGCATTTTAATCATGAGTACTCCGCTTGGACGTCTCCTGAGTGATGTGGTTGCCAGCCACTCCCCTGCAGCTCACCCACGGGCAGGCGGACCCAGCACGCCAGCCATCCAGCCACGCATGGGAGGGCTTGCAAAAGTGTTGCCACGCACTCCAGCACAGAAGAGGATTTCCAGCCACCCTCACAAGCTCTCAAATCATTCAGTGCTGCATTTCTGTTCTTCCCTGATGAAGTGGTTCTCCCACAGCGAGATGGGGGGAAATCCCATGTGAACAAATTGGAAATAGTACTAATTTGGTTTTCTGTCAAGTTTTAAGAGGCTTAAATCGGTTGCAGCCTATAAACAAACCTGCTTTCAGTCACAAAAGGCACGGAAGGCAAATTCAAATCCATGCTTGCGCAAGAATTTTTTGTCTCTACTTAAAAATGTTTCCAGACTACCTGAACAAAAAGCACACCAGGCATGGGGTTGCTCATGATCATAGCAGAAAAACACTGGTATAAAGGTGCAATCATTGGAGAGTCTCCCCGTCCCTTTCAATTACTCCTGAAATTCCATGGCAAACAAAATTAACTCCCAAATCTTTGAGACTATTACAATTAAGTGCACACAAAATGATCGCAAAATAAGAGACGTAAGTGACGTTTCTTCCAAGCAGCCCATTTTCTTCCAAGCAGCCCATTTTCTGACAATGTTGAATTGTCTATGTGGCAGAGAGACTCCAGGGGAGTAAATGCCCGGAGACAGAGGACTGTGGGCGGAAGGTAACACACCAGCTTTTGGCCCCGCAGTGGCAAAATATGTTGGTCTGGAAATATGGGGAGCCTCTGAGTCCAGAAACTTCGGCCAGCAAGAGCCTCTCGCTCACCAACTCCAGACTCAGCATCGCAGATAGCAGTTTGGATGTGGGCAGAGAGTTCCAATGTGTGCGATTTCATAACTTCTTCACCTAAAATAGCCAGCATGCCTCCGTAAGAGTAGGTTTTCATCATGCTTATTTCTAATGAAGCTGAGAGGTAGGGACATGGCTATTCTGTGCACAGATGTTTCCTCTGTTTCTGGGTTTCCGTGAGCTTTCAAACTGGCCAAAGACCAGCCCCCTTTGCATGGTAAGGCCTTCTACAAAGGGCCCCCGGGGAGTTGGCGGGGCTCCCTCTCCCCATCCCTGCTGATCCCAATGCCTGGCATCGTAACTGAGGAAAACATGAATGAGCAAACAAAAACGAATTAGCAAATACCAGAATCTCCATTTGGGAAGTCCGTCTTATCAATAGAGATGTGTATTGAACAGCTGAGCCGATCGATGTAGATGGCGAAGGAAGAATGGATGAGGCGCTGGTCGGTCTGGGCACTGCACAAAGTGGAGTGGGTGATGGGAGTAGAAATCACTCACGGGGTTGCCCTCGCGGGGGCTGCACGAACCCCCGAGGTGCCGCCTTGTAATTCACACCGAGCCCCCGGAGGCTCTCTGGGACTTCGCGAGGAGACATGATCTTATTTCTGTGGGCAGTTGTCACGGAGGGGGGGGGGATTGGCACCGGCCCCACTGGGTAGCGGAAAGATACGGTAAGCATTGACGATCTGGTGGTAGCTGGTGGAAGTGGGGGCCTCTCGGCCGTCAAAGAGCACACGACCCCGTCCGCTCTCGTAGCCACAAGCAGATGCGGGGTGCACCGAGGCCCTCCCTTTCTCCCCTGCTCCCAGCGGAGGGTGGTGCTGCGGGGGGCGCACCGTATGCAGGGAGGGGCTCCGAGGCGTGGCGGGGTGCCCGCCAGGCGTCAGCACCGTTCAGGCACCATCTGACGTTGGCCACTGCGGGCTGTGGGAGCTAAGTACACCCGTGAGGCTTTCGTCCCGGGAGAGTCTCCAACCAGACAGAACGCGCATCGCTGAGCTGAGATCTCGGATGGCTCACTCAGCCACAGCCAGGCTCCCTGAGCTGGACTGCCTCTCTCTTACTCATCTTTCATGTCTCCTTACGTGGTTCTATGGCATCCGAGGGTGGAGGTCATTGTTTTCCTTCCTTCCTTCCTCCCTCCCACCCTCTTTCCTTCCTTCCTTCCTTTTTTTTTTTTTTTTTTTTTTTTTTTTGTGGGAGGTATTTATACAGGCTCCTCAGTTTGGACATTCTATAAAAGTTCTCATTTTTTTTTAAGATTCTGCACCCTCTCACTTCTATGGACCTGTGACAACACAATCTGATCGTTCTAATCATGACACGGATGGTAAATAATGACTAATGAAATTTGGTGAAATGCAGCATATGAGAATTCACCAATTGCTTTTGCTCACACTTTCTCTTTTAATCCTTGTAATACTCTGGGAGGATCTAGCATGTGTTCCATTCCACATTCCAGGACAAAGTCCAAGCCAAACATGGCATTTTCTGAGAATCTTGCATTTCTCATCCCATGGACCAAATAAGCAGGCTGACATTTTAAAATATGTTTATCCCCAAACCGATTTACTTGCACTGTACATGAGAATGCTCTGTGCAGGCTTCTGGCAACATGGAAGCTTCAGGAACAGGGAGGCAAGCCCAGGGAAAGTGATGTGCCCACAGCAGGGCTCATGGCCCCTCCAGTGCCATGTCTGACGAGGCTGAACGCACAGAGGGAGGGAGTGCTCTGTCCACCTGGGCTCTGCAGAGCTCCCCCAGGCAGGACCTGGTGTCTGAACTGAAATCAGTCAACAGAGCTCCCTCGGATGCCCTTCACACACCCCCACAAATGTGCCCGCATGAGGTACTTCTTGGCAGGTGCACCAGTGCACGCCTGTAGCTCTTATTCTGATAAGAGTTCGTGTGGTTATCTGTTAAAGTCCCCTTGGAAAGAAAGGACCCAACTTCAGATGGACCCAAGGATGTCATAAAAATTTTGATTAGAACATGCATTTTTAAATTTTAGCTGACATACTTTTATTGACCTGAAACCCAAGAAAGGTGGAGTGTAAGTAAAACCACCTTCACTGTCCCCGAATCAGTGGAGGGTAACTTAAGAATTCAGAATTCATGCAATGAAAAGATTTCCTTTTAAAATTTAAGACATGAGACCGTTTTTAAATTGCTTTACATTCAGTATATTTCAATGACATCAAGGAGTCTTATGTGAATACCAGTTGGTCCCACCCCCCCCTTTTTTTTTTGCCAGAATTAAGCAGTTCTTCATATATGGACCCACCATGTCTAAGTGCAGCTAATGACCCATATCTGTGATTGTACCATTAACCGTGTTTATCTCTACATGCACAAAACTACATATAATGCATGCACACACATATCCCTTATATATAGTTTGACTCACTTACAGTAATGATGTCTTTCCTTGTGCAATCTGAAATGAGACTTCAGAACATGAAATTGGAGTCGCTCATGCAGTGGAAACCCCTGGGCTTAGAATCCAAACCACCTGGATCCAAGTGCTGAATATTTTCACTTTTTACCTGATTTTCCTCTGAGGAGTCATTGACACCTCCAGTCAGACAAAATTTCCTCCCTGGGAAGATGGATGGTCCTGCCACTGCCCCGTCGGGAGGAGCCCGAGCCGACCTGCAGGGGGTTGCTCTGTGTCTGCACGGGTGAGCTGGAAAGAGCAGGGGGACGAATGGCCCTCTGAGTGTCCGTAATGACTCCGTATGTCTTCCATGCAGTTGCATCACTGAGTCCTATCAAACTTGAAGACCTTTTCTTGTAAATGCCACCTGCAGGCCATTCTTGTCAAAATACGCCAGGAATTATAAACATCTCAGGTATTTTAGGATTGTGAAGATTCTGTGAATATTAAAAAAATATATATGATGTGACTATCGTCAGGTGTTTGTCTCTGAACCAAACCAAACCAAATCTCTTGGGCAAACAAGGAAAAAGAAAGATTACCCTTTCCTTAAACATTTAGGCAGGGTCTTCTGGGTGCTTTGAATCTTGATGTATCCTGTGTGTGACGACCTGCTAAGCAGGTGATGTTACCTGTAAGATGAGAGGGTTGAGGGGTGGGAACAGAGGTCTCGGGGGTGGAGAGGGACCCGCTGGGCTCCCAGGGCCCTGGGACAGAAGGGCGATAAGAGGTGCAGGGGAGGAAGGACAGATCCTGCAGGGCCTTGAGCCATGCTGAGAAGTCTCTCCTTCTAAATGTAGCAGGAAAGTTCTGAAGGACTTGAATGCAGGGGGGTGGGGGTTAAAACCAATGCTGGCATGGTGGGGGAAACCCCGGAGGCAGGGGAATAACACAGCATGTGTGTGTTTGCTCAGACATGAGGCTATGAGGGCCAGAAGGATGGTAACCACGCAGGACAGAACACACACGATGGGATCCAGATGTGAGGTCAAAGGGGATGGGGACCTAGGATGAGTCAAGATGTGAGGCAGAGAAGATGGGGTTCCAGGACAGCTCCAGATGTGAGGCAGAGAGGATGGGGACCCAGGACGGGTCCAGATGTGAGGGCAGGGAGGATGAGGACCCAGGACGGGTCCAGATGTGAGGGCAAAGATGTCAGTGAGTCTCCGTGGCCCCTGGATGCTGGGAGCAACCAGGGTAGCCACTGTCCTTGGATATGTATGCTTGAGCCTGTTGGCTGGAGTATTGAGGAGGTAGCTGACATTTAAGGGTTGGATTTCAAGGAGGGATCTGAACAGGAGAGGCAGATGTGGGGTGAGTTGAGACCACGTGAAGAAATCATGGGAGGACAGCACCCAAGACAGGTCTCTCAGTCACAGAAAGGTAGCTGTCGGGGAGGCAGGGCAAAGGGAGAGCACCACCCGCACCTTGGTTAGATGGCATTTCAAGGAGGGAATGGTCAGCAGGTCAGACACAGCTGAGAGGGCCATTGAAGTAAAGACGAACATCTTTGATTTAGCAAAGAAAACTGGTGAAGGTCTTAGGGCGGTTGGAGCAGTGAGAGATGGGGAGAGATGCCGGGGTGGAAATGGTGGTCTGGGCACCTGTGGGCAGTGTTGGAGGTGGACTAGTGTGTCCGCGTGTGTCTGTGAGTCAGCCGGGCACGAGTCTATGCCATCTGCTCTTCAGTTAGTGCCCTATGCATGCCCAGAGGGTCATAGTGCTTTAGCAAGCCGAGCCTGGGACTCTGCCCAGCTCCACAGGAGAGCTCTCCCGTCAGCCCTGATTCCAGGACCAGGCGAACACGAAGACAAGTTGCTTGAGTTTTGTGTCGAGCCCGGGCACAGACCAGTTGGGATAGCGGTCGACTTTACATCATGTCTACCCATATGATGCCCACTCATCCCATGTGCTTGTTGAAAGGTAAACGCAACAGCTGAATTAAAGTCACTGACATTCAGTTGCATTAGCGTGTTTTGAGCACCCTACAGCCAAGGTGGCTACTGGCCTCCGTTTGGGATGGCTCAGATTGTGGTGCCCTCCTACCTTCAGGGACTCCCCCTGGCCAGCACTGGGCTGGAGGCAGGGAGCAGCCCAGGAGTCATTAGACACGTTTGAGGACCGTGACCAGACACAGGCGTGACCATTCTGAGTCAGTAGCCAGGAGCTCAGCCAGGTGAACAGAAGCACAAGGTGTGGATCCAGTCACCACAGGGGCTCAGCATCAGGGGAGCGAATTGACAGCAGGGCCCCCAGAGCAGGGCTTCTGACAGTGTCTCCCCACAGCCTCAGTCAGGTCCCCCATATAGCACAGGACAGCCACCTCCGCCCAGAGACCTTATTTCCCACCAGCGCTCGGCCAAAATTCTTCTCCTCTGTTGTCAGACGGCAGAGCCGGAGTCTCACACCATTGAAGGACTCACAGGTGAAACACAAGTTTCCAAGGAAGATTCAAGAAAACAAAATAAGACTATGAGTGAGTGAAGGGTGAGAGCCAGCACTCACTGGAGAGGACATTCCCGGGTACTGCCATCGCAGGAAGAGAGCTAATTTAATAGAAGCAAATGCTAATAGAGAGAAAGTTAGCCGGTAATGAAGAAAGACAATTAATTCAACAAATGATGTTGAAAAATGTATAGACTTCGTTGGAGGGGAAAAAAAAAATCAGTAATCAATTCAGACCCTTAATTCATACCATATATAAAAATAAATTAAAAAGGAATTAAGTGGAATATATAAAAAGCCGAAACACTAAAAATAACAACTTAAAAGAATTGAGGAACCTTTAACTATGTCAAGAAGAGAAGAGGACTTTCCAAGAAGAAAATCAATGGAAGAGTTTACCGGCAAGATACAGACAGATTTGATTAATACACAGGATCAGCCACGATGCCATGAAGGTACAAGCTTTCTCCCCTGCTCCTTGAGGTTTAGGGGCTGGTCCTGGATTGACCTAGGAGCCACCTCAGCCAAGCCCCGCATGGTCACTGCCTGCCAACTGGTCATCTCTGCGGGCCACACTGGGCTTGGCAGGCACTTGGATCGAGTGAAAACCCATCAGTAAGTCAAAAAACATTCATTGCAAGGTGTATGAGAAGAGAGGGAGGGGCACCTGGGTGGCTCAGTCGTTAAGCGTCTGCCTTCGGCTCAGGTCATGATCTCAGGGTCCTGGGATCGAGCCCCGCATCAGGCTCCTTGCTCAGTAGGGATTCTGCTTCTCCCTCTGTCCCTCTGTGCTCTCTCTCTCAAATAAATAAATAAAATCTTAAAAAAAAAAAAAAGAAGCAGCGAGGGAACCACATACTACAAGGATCACAGGCAAGCTGC
Source organism: Mirounga angustirostris (assembly GCF_029215605.1). NCBI lineage: Eukaryota > Metazoa > Chordata > Mammalia > Carnivora > Phocidae > Mirounga > Mirounga angustirostris. The sequence goes on from NW_026991713.1 coordinate 136,217,664, forward strand.
GTCTGACAGCAAAATAGCTCACGGGTTGCTCACAGAACAAGAAGTGCAGGGCCTGAGAAGCAGAGGAAAACCCCCTCAATCTCTCTAGTAATGAAAAGAAATTCAAATTCTTAAAAATGTTGAGGTTTCATTTTTTTGCCTAACAAATGTGCAACAGTGTTTCTTTTCTTTCCTTTAATAAAATTGCCATTTTTGTTAGAATTTCTGGTAGACAGGCTCATTCACTCTTGGCTGAAGCCTAAATTGGTGCAGAATTCCCAGAAGTTTCTCAATTTATAACCCTAGACTGAAAACCCTCCATGCCCCCTCGAGCTGGCAACTCCATTCCTAGGAATATTCCGTAATATGTAAGCTGGCTCGCCCATAACGATCTGCATGCCGCAGTGTGTACTGAACACTCCACCAGAAGTGTTCAAGACTCAGAGACGGAATCCCCGTTTGGTCTATTATTAAGACGGAATATTGTGCAGTCACTGACATGGGCTAAGCGCATTCAACATCAGATGGAAATGGAAAGCACACGAGGCAGGCTATATGCTGAGCAGGGCACCTCTCCCCGTGGCATGCGTATGAACGCTTATTTGACATGACAAACAGAGGGGGTTGCCTCCTCACGTTGCCCTAGCTGCGAAGACTGGGGGTACACACCAGACCCCCAAAATAACGGTAGGTATTGCTGGGTTTGGCTAACAGAAATGAGTTCTATTTTCTCCTATGGGTTTTGTCCATATTTTCCAGCTTTTTTCAAAGGGCCATTCATTTATCATTTCCAGCAAAAATGTCAATACACAGATTTTTAAGACGAGGTTTCAGTGATGAAGCAGCTCAGGCCCGTGAAAGTACCCCTTAGTCTCTTAGTACTTCGTCAAGGAGCCCAATGATGTCTTATTTTGCCAAGTGTGAGAGGGCACAGGGAGGGGGCCAGAGTCCAAGGATCTCTGCTGAAATGGGGAGTGAACATAAACCCTGACCATTGGCAGGAGAGAAGACCACAGAGAAGAGGGGTTTCTCCCGTGTGGGGGTGTCTGTGCTAAAGACCCTCAGGGAGGAGGGGTCCCCCATGTGGGGTGTCTGTGGTGAAGACTCTCAGGGAGGAGGGGTCCCCTGTGAGTGTGTTTGTGGAGATTTTGAGGCCAGGCAGACATCAGTTAGAAAAAGACAGGTGAAAACCTATTTTTTTTAAAAGATTTTATTTATTTATTTGAGAAAGAGAGAGAGAGAGCGCACATGAGAGGGGGAGGGCCAGAGGGAGAAGCAGACTCCCCGCTGAGCAGGGAGCCCGATATGGAACTCGATCCCGGGACTCCAGGATCATGACCTGAGCTGAAGGCAGTCGTTTAACCAACTGAGCCACCTAGGTGCCCCGAAAACCTATTTTTATTATAGGCTTTTTCTACATTTAAGCATTGCATCAGATGTCAGGTTTGTTCAGCTATTCTGGACTTATTAGGTCAAGAGAAGCTAGAATACAGATTGAGGTTTCAGAAAACCTAGTTTTCTTAGCTGGAGTATTAGTCCAGGATCCAGGAATCACAAGGCAGATGCAGCTCTTGAATATTCAAGAAGAGAATGATGACAAGATGAAGTTATAATTATCAGAGTTAAATTAGTTAGAATTATCAGAGTGAGCACCTACCATGTGCCCAGCCCTGTGCTGGAAACTCAGAGAAGCAATGAAAACCAGCCCTCAAACTGCTCATCATCCAGTAAATTGATATTTGAAGACAAACACAAAATGTTTTTTGTTTGTTTCAAGTTTTTATTTAAATTCTAGTTAGTTAACATATAGTGTAATATTGGTTTCAGGAGTAGATTTTAGTGATTCATCACTTACATATAACACCCAGTGCTCATCACAAGTGCCCCCCGTAATCCCCGTTCCCCATATAGCCCATTCCCCACCCCACCTCCCTCCATCAACCCTCAGTTTGTTTTCTATACTTAAGAGTCTCTTATGGTTTGCCTCCCTCTCTTTTTTGCCCCCTATGTTCTTCTGTTTTGTTTCTTAAATCCCACATATGAGTGAGATCATATGATAATTGTCCTTCTCTGATTGACTTATTTCGATTAGCATAATACCCTCTAGTTCCATCCACATAGTTGCAAATGGCAAGATTTCCCACTTTTGATGGCTGCATAATATTCCATTGTATATATACACCACATCTTCTTTATCCATGCACCTGTCGATATACATTTGGCCTCTTTCCATAGTTTGGCTATTGTTGATAATGCTGCTATAAACATTGGGGTGCATGTGCCCCTTCAAATCTGTATTTTTGTATCTTTTGGTTAGATACCCAGTAGTGCAATTGTTGGATTGTAGGGTAGCTCTATTTTTACCTTTTCGAGGAACCTCCATACTGTTTTCCAGAGTGGCTGCACCGGTTTGCATTCCTACCAACAGTGCACGAGGGTCCCCCTTTCTCCGCATCCTCGCCAACACTGTTGTTTCTTGTGTTGTTGGTTTCAGTCATTCTGACAGTTGTGAGGTGATCTCTCATGGTAGTTTTGATTTGCATTTCCCTGATGATGAGTGATGATGAGCATCTTTTCATGTGTCTGTTAGCCATCAGAATGTCTTCTTTGGAAAAATGTCTATGCCTGTCTTCTGCCCATTTCTTAACCAGATTATTTGTTTTTGGGGTGTTGAGTTTGATAAGTTCTTTATATATTTTGGACATTAACCCTTTATCAGATATGTCATTTGCAAATATTTTCTCCCATTCTGTAGGTTGCCTTTTAGTTTTGTTGATTGTTTCCTTTGCTGTGCAGAAGCTTTTTATCTTGTTGTAGTCCCAATAGTTCATTTTTGCTTTTGTTTCCCTTGCCTCAGGGGATGTGTCTAGTAAGAAGTTGCTATGGCTGAGGTCAGAGGGGTTACTGCCTGTGCTTCCTTCTAAGATTTTGAAGGTTTCCTGTCTCACATGTAGGTCTACTTCTCCCTAGAGATTTGGAAAGGAAACACAAACACAGTATAATGGGCTGAGTCCCACCACTTCCTCCAAATTCATATGTTGAAGCCCTAACCTCAGAACGTGACTGTACTTGGAAATGGGGTCTTTACAGAGGTGATTAAGATAAAATGTGGTCATTGGGGTGGACCCTAATCCAACATAATTGGTGTCCTTCGAGGAGATCAGGACATAGACACACACAGAGGGAAGAGCAGGTGAGCACGGGAGGATAAGGTGGCTATCCATAGGCTAAGGAGAGAGACGCCAGGAGAAACCAGCCCCACCAAGACCTTCATCTGGACTTCGATCCTCCAGAGCTGTGGGGAAATGGATTTCTGTTGGCTAAGGCACATGGGATACTTGATATTGGCAGCCCTCAGAAAGTAGTGCATCCCACTTCACTTCAGAGTTACTTGTCATTCAGCACTACTCTGCAAATGAAAGTTCGACTCTCCAATTGCTCTGTCTCCTGCCTTCTCAGCCATCACTGCCCATAAGACAGCGCTGACCTCTGATTTAAGCCCTGCCCCGGAAGTGGATGGTATTCCTATTTAATTTACATAGGGAGAATTGGTATTATAAGGGCTGACCATGTATTTTTCGTGTCAAAAACAGAAGGACAGGGACATCGCAGTACTTTTTCCCACCTTCTCTCCATGGTCCATTTCAGATTTCACACCAAGGACTTTAAGGAAAAGAGCCAAGTCAGAGCCACATGACCTTTCTGTGGCTGGTGGGCCCTGGACAAGTGCCCTCCTGCGTCACTCTCCCAATTAGCTCTCTAGGGCTGTTTCCTTGAAACCAGACCCACCATGTGCCAAAGGCCCCAGGCACCCTCTGACATGAGTTTCAAAATGCTGTGTCGAGAAAGACAGCAGCAAACATGAACTTTCCCTCAGATTCGTGAAGGACCTGTGACCCCAAAATGCTTGAAAGCTACCAGGAAGCTTCCTGCATATTGGTGGAGTGTACAGTATTTTAGCTCTCCTCTCTACCATGTCCTGTTTTTTTCCTGCATCAAATTCACCTCCTGATGCAGCCTTGGAAGGCAGAGCTGGAGGAAATGCACTGCACTGCACATGAGCCTTGCTCAGGATTTCCAAGTAAATGAAAGTGTCGTAAGAAATGGTCAATGTGGTTGAAACCTCTGGTCACCCAGCCTCTGCATCTGCATTTGACTTAAAGATTTTTCTAGGAAGTGTGGGGGGAGCCTCCACAACCTTTTCCTCTGCCGAAATCTCCCCTGTGATCAGCAAGTGTGACTCATTGATTCCAGCTCTGACACACCTCAAATGAATGCCAACTAACAAGAAGCAGAGTGACTACTTTCTTTAAGTATATTCCAGAAAGTTCTGGCAAGTTTGGAAAAAATTGCAGTGCTATTAGGTCGTGACGGTACAACATAACTTTGACTGAAGCAGAAAACAAGCAAATGAAGGGAGGCAGTAGGTGGGCAGCGGGCTACAGAGGAACTGGTTTGCAAATTGTTTCCCTGGAGCCACTGTGCCCTGCACAGTCATAAATTCCGTGTAGCTTTTTGCTAAGAACTCACATCAGCCTTCGAGAGAAATGGAGCCCTGGTCTGACCTCCTCCTAATGGAGAGCACAGGTGTAGGAATCCAGAAGCAGCTCGACGTTCTGAGCTGGGGGCTGGGATCACAGGAGCAGGAGGACAGGCATTTGGCGGGACTTAGTCCTGGGCCTTGCATTGACTGGCAATACCTCAAGGTTTTCACAATTCAAGTATAATTTGGTTCCTACAAAGAAAATATGCCACTTTGTTAGGTTAGTTGTCCAAGTCTGTTCCTTTTTTTCTAAAGAAAAGATAATGTTCAAAATGAGATCATTTCTTTTGCAATACAGTGCTGTTTAGTAAGAATTCATTTCCATGAAGATCCAGTGATCTAATCAACAGACATTCATTGAACTAGTAGATGAATACACACGCAGAACACCGTATCGTTGATGTAAAACAATAATACATGTGAAAAGCAATGTCCTTATTCTGGTATTATTGTATAATCATCATCATCATCATAACAAAATTGTGTTTGTGTCCCTCTGTACAGTTTATACTTCAATGAGACAATGGAATTGCATACCCACACAATCCTGAACTAAGCTTCCGGGCATCTAAGAGCCATGCCAGGAGCACACAGGTTATGGACCTCAGAATCAGGGCCAGAAGCCTAACCAGTGAGTCCACACCATCCATGAACACACACATGGCAGCAGCAAACAGCCAACAAACACACCAACACAACACTGCCCATCCGGAAGCTGCTGCTCCCGCTGCACTTTGGGGGCTGGTGGTCCCCAAGTTCTGTCCCTGCTCTAACACTTACCAGCGGAGTGGTCTTGGGAAGCTGGCTGCCCTATCCATCCTCCATTTCTAATGGGACAAAGAGTACTATGTCTTAGGGGTGTGGAGGGGGCTTTATGAGTCAGTGTATGTGAAAGGCTATATTGCGGTTGGCATCCAGGAAGACTTCGATTTGAGGGAATGTAGAGAAATAGAGTTTGCTGCAGCATGGGAGGCCAATAACCAAGGATAAAAGATACCATTGGGTAGGCTACCTGGAGGGAGGTGCGTGGAGCCCCAGGAAACAGGTACTTGAGAAAACTGTACGAGAGAGAATGGCAGTCTTTAGGAAGCTGTTTCTGGAAACCAATCAAGTGTCTGGCAAGTTCTGTGTCTAGCAAAGTACTAGGCATTGTGAGGACAGAGATTTTTTATAATGCTTACCTTGGAATAGCCCCAGAGAATAGGGCTATTCTCTAATAGAACAGATTTACCTTAGAGCAGCCCACCTTTCTGGTGGGAGGGCTGGATCGATTTTAGATGGTGTAACACAGTAGAGATGCTGGGAAATGGTTCTAATTGCTAGGAAAGTCTTCTTGGAAGAGGTAAAATTTTAATGAGATCTTGAAATATAGGTAAATATTGTGAAAGAAAGTAATTTGAATAGGCATATCAGAAATTAGAATACCAGATCAAGGCAGTCCTGGGAATTAAATTACAGAAAAGCCTAAGAAGTAGCAATCCCAAAATTGAGGATCATGTTAAATATTCAAAACATTGTACTGAATCGACATGGAAGCATCATTTTTTAAAAGGATTTAAAATTTTTCCCCAAGTTCTATTTTGTCCTTAAATGCCACTATATTCCTGACACAAATTTGATGCTTCTATTTTTGACTAAGAAGAGTGGAATATTTTTAACGAAGAGCATTCAGTGTTGAGGCTTCAAATTGCCAATTTGAAAGGATCTTGGTTGTAGCTCAAAAAAAAAAAGCATATTAAGTTACACAGATGCAATTATACGTAGATTAAGGCTAGGAATTCTAGACTCAAAATATTGCTATCGCTTTTATTGTTACGGCCCCATTGTTGTGGCATTATACACGTCTTATATCTATTTTCTTGGTGGGAATGCCTTTGTTTCTGAGGGTTTCTGTGTTCTCAGCAAGTCATTTCATTTATTCTTATAACTGTCTCTGGAGGGTCTTAAAAGAACGGGAAAATCTACATTATCGTAACTACTGGTTATAAAGGTCTATTTTTTAAATAAACTTTATTTCTTAGAGCAGTTGTAGGTTCACAAAATTGAGAGGAAGGCCCAGAGATTTCCCACAACCACCCCCCTCCCCGTCCCACATGTGCACAGCTTCCCCATTATCAATACCTCACCAGAGTGGTACATCTGTTACAATCGATGAACCTACACTGTCACGTCATCATCATCCAGAGTCCACAGTTGACATTAGGGTTCATTCTTGGTGTTGCCTATTCTATGGATTTGGATAAATGTATCATGACATGTGTCTACCATTGTGGTATCATATAGAGCACGTATGGGTCTATTTTTAACCTTATGTATTTCAGGTTTGAATCAAGTCACGTTCACTGTACAATTTACCCATTGTTGTCAGGAGCTTTTGATATGTAAAGAGAGAGAAAGGGAATATACAAATAAGCATAAGTTGTGCAGTGGTTCGATTGGTGGATTTTTTTTAAAGATTTTACTTATTTATTTTAGAGAGAGAGAGCACAAGCAGGGGGAGTGGGAAAGGGAGAAGCAGGCTCCCCACTGAGATGGGAGCCCGACACAGGGCTTGATCCCAGGACCCTGAGATCATGACCTAAGCTGAAGGCGGACACTTAACTGACTGAGCCACCCAGGCGTCCCTCGATTGGCGGATTTTAAAATTGTTAACAGGGCAGTTAAATCCAGTGATTTGATTGGATTCACTTTCATATCTGTAAAATGGGGGACAGTAAGAGCTTCTTATTCTCAGGACTACAACTGGGGTTGAAAGACAATACATGAGTGGTATTTGGAACTAGCCCCTGCAGAAAGTTACAACTGTTAGTGATCATTATAAAGGAGGGAGTTAAGAATAGAGAGCAACACTTACTGATTCATATTTTCATTTGACAAACATGTCATGGGTGATTACATAGCAGGAACTACATTGAAGGCCTGGGATTAAAACATAAACACATGGGTGCCTAAGAACTTCACTGTTTATTGGAGTAAAATGACATATAAATAGCTCATTATAATATACAGTGCAAGGCAATTAATAAAGTATCTTTAAAGTGCTCCCGATATACAGAAAAAGAATCCATTCTTAACTCATGTGAAAGTAAATGTGTGTCCCTGCAGAAGAATGAATAGTTGATCACGTTCTGTAGATGGAATCCAGTATCAGAATCTTCCAGATAGAAATTGTTGTTGTTCTTTTGGGCTGCTGTAGCAAAATTCCAGACTTGGTGGCTTATAAACCACACACATTTATTACTTACTGTCTGCAGATTAGAAGTCCAAGATCAAGTGTCAGCAGATTCCATGTCCAGAGAGGCCCCATTTCCTGGCTCATTCGTAGCAGCTTCTCACTGTGTCCTCACAGGATGGGAGGGATGGGGGGCTCTCTAGGGTCTCTTTTATAAGGACGTTAATCCCATCATGGGGGGCTCCGTGTTCAAGACCTCATCACCTCCCAAAGTCTACATCTCCTAAGACCATGCCATTGCAGGGTAGGTTTCAACACAGGAATTCTGGGGGGACACACACATTCAGTCCACAGCAGAAGGGCATACTAAGCAACAGTCAAGGTGGTCCATGTGGCTACTGTGGGTTTTTGAAGCAGAGATAAGATGCACAGATGCCTGGACCTGGATCTGACTGTCCCAGGCTGATGTGGCGTCATTCACAATCAGGCAACACTTCTACGGATATGTGGATGGATATGGATATGTCTGTGTAGGGCCAAGCAAAGATAGCACAAGCCATGTGTAATGGGGTGAAGGTCCAACAAACCCCAAGGTCCTGGGTCCTGCAGATCTTCAGCCTAACTGAAATGCTGCTGCCCTTCTTTAGTTAAAAGTGGCCTTCTAGACTCATTTTTCCTGGACTTGAGCTCCACCCTTGCCTCGGTGGTTTGACCTCTGAAGTCAAGATGAGCATCACTCCAGGGTGGTGGTGGGGTTCTTCAGGACTGGAACCAAATCAGAACCCGAGAGATGGGAGCGCACCCCCTGCAGCAGCCTGGACTGCACTGTCCCATGAGCAGGCACCTCTTACCTGGGAATGCCTCTTTCAATTCCAAGTGCAAAGATGTAAAAAAGAAAAGCCTCTGTGCCCACTGCAGGGCTCAGGAATCCTATAAACAGAGATTATACTGGGGCCCATACTCATCCAGGAGCTGTGGGGTTGCTTCAGGGTCTGTAAAGAGCTGCAAAGACCAAATATTCTACAAGTGGCCATGGGTTATTCCAAGGTATGTGCACTACCTCGGGGCTCTCCTGTTTGGAACAATAGCCAGTTTTAGAGCAGTCACCTGTGGCTCTCTCCTAATTTGTCAGGGGGTCAAGCCATTAGGAGCTAAGTTATAATGGTGCCGTGCTCTAAACAAGAGCTTTCTGATATTTTTCACATGGAAGCAGACATAGGAAATGTTAATGGTTAGCTAGCCCATGGGATAATAGGGAGATGCTGCTCCCAGCCGGAGGCTCAAGGGCTGGGGTTATCGACACCTCCACACACCTGTGACCCACCCCCCAGTACCAGCTCGCCTGGTTGCGTGGCTTTGATCTCTACAGCAGGCTCCCAAAGGCTTCTGATCTTCTTTATCCTCTTTAAATGTATCCTGGCATGTTTCCTTTTAAGCATTTTCACAAGACTTTTTAGACCGTTTCTGAAAGAAGAACCAATATACAAAGAGCAGAAATTAAACAAATAGCCCCAAATTAGAATTCACTTACAAATATCAAAAAGCTATATGTAAAACAGGCTCCGGGGACAAATAGGGCTGCGATCGACCTGTGTGCCCCTCCAGGGTTCTGGGTCCTCGGTGGTGGGAGACAGAAACACAGCACTGCTCTCCCACGTCCACTTTGCTTGGTGGATCCCTGCCCCTCCCCTCCCCCTTTGGTTTATTAGGGAGGAAATACATCCAAAGCACAAACGGCCATCTGTTCAGAATATGACAACTTGAGCCACCGAAGCATCACCATGCGCTAATGAGCTACAGGCAGCCAAGGAGCTGGGGACATGTTGGTGCCATGTCTGTCATGCTGATGTTCAGGGGGAGCCCCTAGGCAACAGCAGAGAGCAGCGAGGGCGAGGCCACTCTAAGGAGACAGCTCGGCTTGTTCGATTTTCCACGGAGCCCGATTGCGGCTCCCGATGAGAAGGGGTCGTTGATCTAGGTAGGAAGGAGGGCAGAATACCTTCTTTCCTTTGTTTTGTGACGTCACCGGCACGTCACAGCGGGGAACTGTGGGCCCATCTAGGGGCTGCGGCATTGGGGCCATTCAGGGATCTAAACACTACGTGGGTCGGACCCGTGTCTCTCCCAACCGCAGACCCTTAGGGTTCCCACCACAGGCTCCTGCAGAGGTTAAGTATAAGTTCTAAAATCTCAGAAACAACACCTTTGTTTTGTTTTTTTTTGGTGAGTCCATTATTTTAGGAATTCCATTTCACTTCAGTGTGAAGTAGAAGTTGTTATTTATTAAGCTTTGGATAGTTGTTGTTTGTTTGTTTGTTTTTCTCCCTTAGGATGGAGTACAAAGAAATTTTGTCTTTATGTGTGATTTTTTTCCCTTTTTATAATGCAAATGTAAGTAGGTAAAAGAGTCAAAGATTAATCCAGACAACTGAGAGATTTGCGGGTCTTCATTACTCCTCCTGTAACTTTGCTCCCTGAATGCACCCGACACCCAGCAGGGCCAGGCTAATGGGAGGTAAGGGGACATGAGGCGGAATGACATAGGACACTGCCCCGAGTGAGTCCATGGGCTAATGAGGAATGCACAGCCCAAATAGTTTGAATTTTTCAGTCAGTTGTCTGATTAGAGTGCTGCTATGGATGATACATTAGGCAAAATCATTAGTATTGCATGGACTTAGCTTTTCCCTCTACTTTTGAATGTCTGCGGATGTGTGAAGTTACAGAAGAGCATACACAAGGAAGAGGAGGAGGCTCATCCAGAGGGTCAGAGAGAGTGGTGGGCACATACACGTGTTAGACACGTGGATGTGGAAGGGGGCTGGACCACCACAGGCTGCCTCCAGAAACAACAAAGGATGCAGAGTTCTCACTTTCAACTGTGTAGTTAAGGAGTCTTCAAATTTAAAAGAAGAGTATGCATTTTGCAACTTTAAAAAATTTGTAAGGCTGCAAACTGAGTTTTCAAAACATCCCATCACGATAAACGTGATTGTTGGGTCTAAGTAAGTATGATGTGGATTTTTACATTTGTCTGAGTCTTTACCAAGGAGCCCAGGGTCTGCAGAGTATAAAGCACTTCCAAGTAGGCCGTGTGCAGGTGGAGAGGCCGAATGTGGAGCACTGCACATTTATTGGCACAAACTCCAGTGTACATATTTTGAGAGTCCCTTGGGTCTGGCCATTGTTATTTCCCATGCTTGATAAGTAATATGCATGGTATCTTTTTAAGTATTTCCCACCCTTCTGTCTGTGGCATGAACTATCCATCAGTGGAAGCTGGCTAACACCAGCGCCCAGGATTTCCCAGTCCCACCTGAGGCTGGGCCTTTCTGACCAAAGCCCACTGTCTGTGACGTGCTCTCCTTTCATCTCGATTATGAAGTCTGTTTATGGCGAGTGAAGGCTTTCCTCTCTGACCCTTCCTTCAGGAATGAGAGGGGAAGTCTTGGAGAGCGGGGAAAGAGAAAGATGGAGTAGAGCCCTACTGAGGTGATCCAAGGAACCCTAACTCCTTTATAAGTAAAGGAAATAAGTGTCTCTCAGAAATGTCTCCAAGAAGAGCAGCTGAACAAGACAGGAATGCACATGGAATTGCAGGCATGCAGCTTGCTCCCAGTGGCAGGAGGAATGCATGAGTCAATTCCTGAAAATACAGGTGGTGAGGATGGTATCAGTCAATTGAGAAAACTTGGCCAGGAGGCAGCCAACCCCCTTTGCATGCAGGGGGTACTGTCCCAGTGTCAGTGAGGGGGGCTGTGATGACCACATCCTACCTGAGCAAGACCAGAAAAGGTGCTTCAGGTGTCATATTGGATGAGGTTGGGAAGGGGCAGGTGGTAAGAAGCACTTAGACATCCTGTAGACCAGCCAACCAGAGGTTCCCAGAGTGACTGCGCCAGTGGTTATGGGGACCCAGCCAAACCTCAACAAAAGAGCAGAACCATATGTACACTGAGAAGGGAGGGATGTCCTCAACTGCCTGGCATAGACACAGCTACAGAACGTCTCCAGTCAGTATTCATTCCGGCCCCATAGGAGGGACGGCCAAGGGAATTCCCAGAGCTGAAAACCTGATCCACTGCTGTACTAGATGAAGATCCCCTTCAGATCACAGTTTCGTGCAGAATGAGACCATGAGACTTTTTTCCCATGCAATTGACATCCTGCTGGAAATAACAAGGAGCAGCACTTCCCAAACTGGAATGATAAACCTCAGGATGCAAATAAAGTGCGTATCTTGGACACTGCAAGGACTTGCCACTGTTACTGGAGCTCTGATAGTATTATAAGTATCCTTAAAAGGATGTGCATCACGTTATTCCAGTAGTCAGTCCAAGATTTACTTGCATCTTCCCAAGATCAACTGTACCACTCTCCGAGAGGACTGAATATTGAAATCGTTGATAGTTCATACAGTGACGGGCAAAACTGGAATAGCTTACCCAGGTACATCAAAGAATTATCTACCTTAAGCTTCTACAAAAGAGGAAGTTTGTTTGTCTGCTTGTTTGTTTTTCTCCACAGCGATCCGTGCTACGCATGCATAAACCGAAGTGAAGCCTCGGAAAGAGAGCTGCCAACAGAGCTGCTGTGGGTCCCAGAGGACTTCCTGTTTCACTGTTTTGTCACCTGAGATGGATGGACTTGAGAATATTTGAGGAGAGAATTGTCCAGATGAAAAGCTGACTGACTAGCTTGGGAAAATGTGCAGAGTGCACACATGTGTGCATGCACATGTGCTCTCCCTGCCCCTGGAACGCAGATCCCGCCCTCACGGTAGAGATGGAATTAAGCAAAGGTGACAGGGCAGCCGCCCCAGGGGACCTGCAGGTGGAACTTAGGCAATTGGGATGGGAAGCTGCCTACTCGCTCCCATCCGAGTGCAAAGGACAGAAGTGGGAAAGGTCTGCAGTAACAGAATTTCACAAAACAAAACCAAAACCAAAGAGCCCGAGGGTGATGTTGCCTCAGAACAGTCAGGCTGTGACCAGGCCGGCAGAGACAAGAAAAGCAGCAGCTGTTTCCCACAGTTTCCCAATCCCCAGTCCCTATGTCTGTACCGGGATCCCTGTAGAGAAAGGAGTATACACTTTTTATGTGGGGGCATGTGTCTTCCGTTCCAGGAAGCCTCATATCCTAGATGCCCGGGAGCAGCTATCAACCAACCAGCATCCATCCAGGAACCAGCTTTCACGGGGAAGGGTCTAGAAACCATTTTGGGCGACGAACAGCTTTGAGGTCCAGAGGAGGTGTCACTTGGAGTGAGCTGAGGTAGAGTGGAGATTGGTAGCTCTCTTCAAATATTTTAAGAGACATCAGAGGGAAGAGGAGGCTGACCAACACTTGAAATCACCAAAGGAAAGATCTAGAAACAAGGGGGCCGAATTTTACATGGAAGCAGACTATCACTCAACATAAGAGAGAACTTCTGGCCAGTAAAATGCCCCAACGGGGCATCTGGGTGGCTCAGTTGGTGAAGCGTCTGCCTTCGGCTCAGGTCATGATCCCAGGATCCTGGGATCAAGTTCCACATGGGGCTCTCTGCTCAACGGGGAGCCTGCTTCTCCCTCTCCCTCTGCCCCTCTCCCCTGCTTGTGTGCACTCTCTCTCAAATAAATAAATAAATCTTAAAAAAAAAAAAGTGCCCCAACATTCTGTGAGAGCTGAGCTTTATGTCCCTGTATATTCTCCAAACTGAAATTAACTCCTTTGCAGATCCTGTCCCCAGGCAATAGGATTTGCTCAAAAGTCTGTCAACGAAGAGTTAGGTTTGTGTGACACATAAGTATTTCGTAAATGCATTAGAGTCTAGTTAAGAAAGTAAAATGATTTGTTGTCACAAAGCCGTAACATTAAGTGAATCCAGTTGACTTTATCACTATTACATAATACCAGACGATTAAGGAAAGATGGCTGGATACCTTGAGTTACAACTTTAAAACCTGACAGAGCTTACTGTGGAATTAATGAACCTAGCCCCTTCCGATTTCGATGCAAGGCTCCGCCGTCCACATGGCACATGGCACATTCTTGTTGACTGACCATCTGGTTGTTCCTGGTGGGCTATGGGGGCCAGCATGGCCTGTTGGGATGAGGCTCAGATTTATCATGTTCTCTTCTGTGAGGGCACGGGGTGAATGGCCTCATACCCTGGGCTTGACAAGAATTCTCTGGAATCAGAGAGCAGGCAAGAGAACATGCAGCCAGGAAGACTTCTGTTCTGAGAGCAGTCTGATAAAATTCATGTAGGATACTGAACCAGATACTCCTAATTTTAAAAGACTCTAGTTAGGAAAAACAGGCTTTTAAAACATTATTGAAACTAAAGGCCAGTGATGTCTTTAGACAAATGCTGACTTTTCGAAACATCTGCCGAGTCAGCTTTCATGGGGGAGAAGCTCCAACGCAGAGCCCCGGTCATAAACACTATGGTTGCTAAATGAATGGAACCGTCTCTAACAAATGCTCATGGGTACACCAAAGTTGCATCTCCCGGGATCCAGCTATGTTTGCTATAAACACAAAATAGGTGGTGATGCTTTTGTTGGGTTCCCTGCTTTCAGTCTCGAATGTCTCAGGACTCTGCTGAGATTTTCTCTGAAGCAGGGGGTGCTGACGTGGGAGGGAGCCAGAGCGGGACTCGGTGGAGTGTCTCCAAGTTGATGAGGTGTATGGCGTGAGGCTTTGAGGGCCGGGCCCGTTGAAGAGAGGAGGAGAGAGGCTACACAACACCCAGGAGTGCCAGGAACTCTAGCATCGGCTGCCTACCGCCCTCATGGCCAGAGACTATGGGTCTGTATTAACTTCCATGGTAGACTTGGAACTAGATCTGGGATAAGTAGCGCCTCATGATGATGTTCAATCACGGAACTGTAACTGTTGGCTGTTTTTACCCTACCTTTCTCTTCGAATCTTCAGAAAGAAGCAAGTTAGAAAGCATCTAAGATATGATAAACTTTCAGAAGGAAATATGTGCAAAGGATTAGTGAATAAAGTGAGGAATTTCAAACCTGGATCTGTTATTGGCTGAGGGATAGCTTCCTACTGTGATTGAGGGATGTTTCAGCTGCTCTGTTCTTACCCCGTTTATTTTTCTTATGAGGACAGATTGGTACATCTGATGGTCACTTGTTTGGGGGCACTGCTTAGAAATTGTCATCACTTAAGATTTTTGTTCGTTGGTTTCTATAACTATTGTATAAACTACTAGATGTCAATCATTTGCATTTATGCTGTGTGCCCTGCTTGTATAAATTATTAGTAGATGCTGATCATTTGCGTTTATGACTTCTGTTCTGCTTAAATGTGCTATTGACTCTGCTTTCCTTTGGGACAAATTTCTAGTCTATCACCCACACGTCTTCATCTGAGTCTTTCCCTATAACTGCCCACAAATAGACAGGATATCCCTAATTCAGTGTATCAGTTGGATCACATGATGTGGTGAAGAAATCATTTGTATTCAGAACAAAAGAAATATTGTATGCAAAGAGAAAACAAAAATAGAAATTAAGGAAAATATACATTTTGCTGGCCTGTTCTGATAGTACACTTATACATGCAAAGAAACAGTGCACCTCAGTAAAAAGAAAAAGCCAACCAACTAATTCAGGGAAACAAAATGTTCAGGTGAAGAAACCAAAGAAAACCAAGTTCTAAATGTATAACTGTATTTGGACTTAAATGATCTCAGAATGTCAGAAATAACAGTATATAACTTCTCTTGAATGATAGGAAAACCAAGACCCAGGAAACCTGATATGAGGTGAGATCCTTGTCTCAATAATTCTCAAGGGGAAACCATATGGAACCCCAAAAGTGTGGAAAAATCCCAGAATCGTTCACATGCACACACATTATCATACCAGTCACACTTTCCTAGAGAGATTTTTTCCTAGTATATATGTTTTTTTTAAAAAACATTTTCGGGGTGCCTGGCTGGCTCAGTTGGAAGAGCATGCGACTCTTGATCTCATGGTTGTAAGTTTGAGCCCAACACTGGGTGTAGAGATTACTTAAATAAATAAAACTTTAAAAAATCATTTTCTTTACTTTTCATTAACTCAGGCTCTAGCAATGATGAAGTTACTGTTATGTCATGGTGAGGGGAATAGACCAATTCACCTAGTGTTTCAAATTCGACGTCTGCTCAGTTTATTTTGCATTTATTTGTAGCTCTCTTATCAGCCTACCTTAGGGCAAAAATGGTCTGAGAAGGGGAAATAAAATTATATAATTTTTTGGTTTCCATTTATAATTTATGCCCCAACTGCTCCTCAGATGGGTTTGAAGTCACAACAGTCTGGTTAGATGACCAGCTGGGAACTAAATTATTAAAATAATCCTTTGACAATTAAAAAGACTTTTTCATATTCATTTCTCCTTTTTCCTATGACTTGCTCATTTTTAGTGTTTTTCATGACATTTCAAATTTTGATCTAAATAACAGCAATAACTATCTTCAGATTCCCAAAATATTACAAACCAACAGTTATTTCATGTGACATTATACTGGACTCAAGACGACAGAAGCCACGCATGCCGCATCTAACAGGCACCCCCCACCTCCGCCAGGCGGGGAAGCAGCATGTCTGCGAGGGGTGCTAGAAATCTCCGGGAAACCAAGTGCAAGGAGGAGACCAATAATGATGAACTTTAGTCTGTTTTTGTGGTGTTGGAGGACAGACATTCTGAGAACGCTTATAGTTGGTGGGAGATGAAGAAATAGAAATAGCACTGTTTTAAAGGATAAATATGGGGCTTGTGGTTTTCACAGATGCTCTGGGTTTTATCAGTCACAAGAACTGGGTAGAGATAGAAAAAAAGAAAGATACTGGAGACTGGATAGAGCAAAGTTATATCTCAAAGGCAAAAAGCCAGCTTTGAAAAGGATTCAGAAGTCATAATGGAGTAAAAAAAAAAAAAAAAAAAGTCCTTCTTCTTTGACTTTCAAACATTCGCTTTACTCCAGGGAAATTAGAAATTTCTTAGAAATGAGCTCTACTAGAGCTGCGACATGGAAAAATATCTTTACCACAAATAAATCCTTTGGAGACACAACTCAGTTTCTCAAGTATATGGAGCCATTGATGCAAAATGCATTTGACTCATCATTGGAAGGGAAGTTTTATTTAGCTGTGAAGCTGGGATGATATTTTTAGAAAGAGTAAAGTTCATGGAATTTTTAAAGTGTTGAATGCCTGTAGCAGATGACATGTTTAGGGGATGTGCAGAAGTGACCAATCTGGGCTGGGAGCTTTAGCTGCAGATGGCCCCAGGGCTGGATCTGGGGTGTGGTGCAGCCGGTGCTAAGGAGGATGGGGCTGGTGTGCGAATTCCCCCAAGGCAGCCGGCTCCTGAATTCTTTCAGATTCTCCAGTAAGATTGGTTCCCTGGAGAACACCATGTCAGAATTTCGGAACTTGGGAGGACCCTACCGGTCCATCACAACACCCTTCCAATCTCAGCTTGAACCTGAGGGGCTCAGGCCCAGAGTTCAGGGAGCATCCCACCGTCCGCCCAGAGCATCCCCCCCCCCCCCCCATGCTTCCCTCCACATGGCCGCCTCTTATTTTTCACCAGATGAAGTAACACAGAATGTCGCCAAGGGAAGGGAGTGCTCTCACTGCTTTAAGAGAAGAATACTCTCTGGGCTGGAGCTGGGTTGTGGCTGCCTGGTGGTTCTGCGTCTTTCGTGGCATGGTTGCAAACAAGTGTCACCCTCCTGAGGAAGAACCAGATGCAGCCCCACATCTACCTGGCTTCACCCTTCCAAGAAGTTGATGATTTCTGTCTGCCTCTCGACTTTCTATGACTCACGGCCCCACTGGCAGCTGTGCCCTTCACTTACCGCATCTTGTCCCGTGTGACAGATGACCCACAGCGTTCTCCTGAGTCCAATCACAGTGACCAGAGGGCAGACAGGACAAAACCAAAGGGAGCCCATGTGTGGAAAATCCATCTTTTGCTCTTTAAAGAGAAAACCCTAATTCACCCCATTTCAACAAAAACTAGTAAAGCAGAGGAGTAACGATGGATTTGAATATCTGATCTTTCTTATTGGTGTTCCACTCCTGATGCACTGACCTTTACAGGGGTGGTTCTTGTAAAGGCCATAAAAACGAGACCCCGGGTATACCAGCTGGCCACAACATCACGTGAAAGATTAACTTTAAAGCAGTCTCTGAACCAAGTGGCATGGACCTGATATTTTGGCATCATTTTTTTTCCCCACTTCATTATAATCATTTCCCACACTTAAAAGTGTTTTTTCCACACAACTAAGATATGAGCATATTACTGTCCTTTGAATTTGTTTAGCTAGCAGAGGCTTAAATAAATATTTTGATCATAGGGAGTTGCTAAAGAATGTCTGAAGATAATAGGACGTTGCTTTGTCATGACAGCTTTAAAACAAGGAATGTGGAATTCCAAATTTCTGAGCCTGAAGAATACAGTGTGTTTGCTGACATAACTTATCAGGCCAGACCCCTCTTTCCATGTGGAATCTGGAGCTGACCGTCATGTCAGAGCGCCGGTCAAAAGCAGAAATGAGAGACAGCCACCCATCCTTGGGAACCTGGGCTCTCAGACCGTGGACTGGGCATATGTTTTAGAAATTCCTCTCAGAATTCAGATTTTTGGGAATTCAGACAACTAGACAAAGACCTATTTCAGTATTGTTTCTGAAATAACTCAGGAAAAAAATCACTCTCAATAAAAAAAACATTTTACTGTGCTGCGTTTTCTAATCTGCCTCCCTAGTGGGGACTTTTTTTTTTCTTTATCTTTCAACCCCAGGAAAAAGCAGCGTTATAGCACAGATGACTCAGCTATGTAAACAAGCAGCTTGAAGCATGTGTCCAATCTATGGGACCAGCTTCTAGATCATACCAGGACCCCACTAAGATAAAGCCACTTCAGCCCATTCTCCAGGGGTCTCATCAAGAATGCACATGAAATCCCTGGGAAATCTACAATTTTGATGAGGGGTGTTAGTTAAATTGATACATGCAAGAGAGTTGGCTGGTCCTCCCTGAAATAAACTTTAACTTGTGATAAAGCAGGAGGGAATGCGGATGTCCCCAGAACAGGGACTATTGAGGACTCTGGGCTTCAGACCCAACCCTCCTTTCTCACCAGGCTTTCTCCCCTGGTGTTAGGGTACAGTGTCCTGACCCCAGCTGCTCTGTAAATGAACAACTGCCACATGTATATATTAATCCTAGACCTCATCCACATTCCAGAGAGTATCTCAAACCACCTACTCGGCATTCCCACCTGCATGGTCTGTTGGTTATGTCCAAATCAGCAAGTCGAACACCACACTGATGCTTCTCTCCTGCCAAACAGCTCGCCGTTCAGCCTTCTTGGTTTCGCTGATGGCAGTGCCATTCTTCCAATTGCTTGGGACAGAAGTTTGAAGCCAACTTTGCCTTGCCCTCATGCTGCATGTCCAAAGCATCAGCAAACCTTATTATATGCCCAGATCTGGCCACTTCTCACTGTCATTAGGAAAACACAGGCATGAACGATTCAAGTCTCTGACCTGAATTATGCAACAGCCTCGTAGCTGGTCCTTCTGCTTCTATCCATGCTCCACTGTAGTCTATTCTTGACATGGCAACGAGAGACTGTTTTAAGTTCAAAATAATGGCATCTCTGAACTCAGTAGCTCCCTACTTCACTCCCAGCCAAAGTCCTGTAAGCTAACCCCCATTGTTATCTGGTGCTATTGTTATCTGCACTCTGCTAGGTCTGTTAAAGGTCACTCTGCTCCAGCCACACGTGCATCCTGGCCAAGTGTCTTCTTCCCCGAGAGACCATCCTAAGCAGCCCCACCCTTACCTCCTTCCCTTCCCACACTGCACTCATCACCCTGTGACAAAGTGGGGCTGACTGCTGTGAGCTTCTGTTTAATGAACACCTTCCACCACCAGAATGTCATTGCCACAAGCATGGCAATCTTTGTTTCTCTCATTTATTAAAGTATCTCAAGGGGCAATAAGAGTGCCTCACACATAGTAGGTGCACATTTAATATTTGTTGAATGAATGCAAGTTTCTATATGATCATGAGGGCTCTGAAGGATGCAAGGAATTCTATCTCCACACACAAACACAAACAGCTCCTAACAAAGCCCACTCTTGTGTTTCCATCTCCCACTGGGACACGTGGTTCAACATTCTCGTGATGATTATCCCACTTTACTCATCGGCCCAAGCCTTGTTTCCCCTGTTAGACTGTGACCATCTTAAGTGCAGACATTCCTCATATTTTCCTTCCTTATAATCTCCCCATCCTTAAATATTGTAATGCTTTTGGAAAACAATTTCCTTAATGACTAAGAATTTCTCTTCAAGTCCAAAAGCCAAGGTTGGAGGTAGTGAGTATCCCCACATTCTAGTGAATGTTTTAGAACATTCCAAAGAGAATGCTATAGAGCTGCCAGAATCATGCCCTCTCCACCAGATTAAGCTGCAGGTATCCTGACCTTTGATGCTCTACAACCCACAACCCATCTAGCCTATGGACCCTATAAAAATGAGAGCTAGAATGCATTTTGCGTGAGTTGAGGATTTTTCTTGAGTTCTTGGCTCCTTAGAAGTGTTGTAGCAAATGGGTGCTCCATGGACCCAAGACAAGGTCTGGGCTCTAAGAGAACTGCTCCTAGAGAATGGGGTGCTTGGAAACCCATGCCCTGACTGAACAATTGTGAACAGCAGAAGTCTTCCCCTTGTGGTTTCTGCATGGAACATGGGAAGAGATTCTGAGAATTCCATGTAGACACAAGTCCCCTCCTCTTTACTGAAATGGGAAGCTGGCAGGGTGAGAAAAGAGACAACAATGGGCAGGCCATGTGTCCATGGGCCTCCTCCACCCTAAACATTTGGTATGGAAATGAGCATTGAAGGGACATTACTCAGAGGGTGGCCTTGAGTGAGAGCCTGCTTCCCTGATGTGTCTTCTTATACATGGCAGAGTGTTTTAAAGGGAGGACATGGGTGAGTTACCCACCGTGTTTTTCCAGTTCACACAAAATACTCCTGCTATTTGATATGGTTCTTTCCACTCTTAGATGATTAAAACAAATGACACAGAAAAGAGAGAAAATTCATCTGGAGGACTAAGTTTCAAAGTCAATGGGAACATGACAAATTGCTATTTGTGGATAATAGGACAACATCCTTTTTCCTTTTATCCATTTCCCCGGGGCACTGAGGTGTGATTCTTTGCAGTACAATATCACCTCCACGACACGGTATGTCACAGAAAGGATGTTTTAGCACTGATCAATCTATACTCAAGCCATTGTGTAAGTGGAGTCTCCCAAAGTTTTATGCTTGAGGAAATGGGTCATTTTCAACAAAATACTATTTATAGGACATCTCCTTGTGTGGACACCCAAAGTGCCTAATATAAACACTGAGGAAAAATAAACATAACTCCGTCACAAAGAAATCAACACATGATGAGTTGTAATTAATTAGAAGATTAACTGCATAGATGGGGCCATATTCTCTTCAATTTTATGGCTTCATAGATAAATGCTATGTCCAGAATAGCTCCAAATGCCTAACAGAATACAAGAATATCTATTCTCATTATGCAGCCATCAAAAGGAATGAGATCTTGCCATTTGCAACGACGTGGATGGAACTGGAGGGTATTATGCTGAGCGAAATAAGTCAAACAGAGAAAGACATGTATCATATGACCTCACTGATATGAGGAATTCTTAATCTCAGGAAACAAACTGAGGGTTGCTAGAGTGGGGGGTGGGGTGGGAGGGATGGGGTGACTGGGTGAGAGACACTGGGGAGGGTATGTGCTCTGGTAAGCGCTGTGAATTGTGCAAGACTGTTGAATCTCAGATCTGTACCTCTGAAACAAATAATGCAGTATATGTTAAGAAAAAAAAAAGAAGAAGAAGAAGGTAGCGGGAGGGGAAGAATGAAGCGGGGGAAATCGGAGGGGTAGACGAACCATGAGAGATGATGGACTCTGAAAAACAAACTGAAGGTTCTAGAGGGGAGGGGGGTGGGAGGATGGGTTAGCCTGCTGATGGGTATTGAGGAGGGCATGTTCTGCATGGAGCACTGGGTGTTATGCACAGACAATGAATCATGGAACACTACATCTAAAACTAATGATGTAATGTATGGGGATTAACATAACAATAAAAAATTTTAAAAAAAGAATATCTATTCTCTTCCAAGGACATTTTTAATGAGAAAATGAAGGAGCAATTCATGTTAAAAATAATAACCTTATTGGGTGCACCCGATTGAATTATTAGATGGAAGCTTGTTTTGAGTTGATTTGTTTTAAAGACTTTATTTATTTGACAGAGAGATAGAGAGAGAGCACAAGTAGGCAGAGCGGCATGCAGAGGGAAAGGGAGAAACAGGCTTCTCACTGAGCAGAGAGGCCAACGCGGGGCTTGATCCCAGGACCCTGGGATCGTGACCTGAGCCGAAGGCAGATGCTTAACTGACTGAGCCACCCAGGCGCCCCTGTTTTGAGTTGATTTCAATGATTTCCCCATCATTCTCCATCTGTAAGAGACTAAACTTTTGACACTGTCCCCGACTTAGAGTAGAATGTTCCAGAGAAAGGAAACTTAGCTGCCACTTGGTTCATTTACATTCTGCTAACAGTTGGCATGGTTTTCTCAAGTGTGCAGAGCTGGGTAGTGCTGGGTAGGGCTCTTGTCCAGTGCCAGTGCCTGCCGTGGGCTTCTCGTCATCTTTACCAATACCAGCCTCTGTCATCTTTGTGGCCTTGGGCCTCAGTTTCCTTATTAGCTAGATGAAAGAATCTCTAAGACTCACAAAGATCCTGGTAATGGACAAAAATCCCCTAGCATCATGGAAGTGTCTGATCCAACAAAAAGTTACAAAATTTCTCGTGGAATGTATTTCTTCTTTTGTTCCACTTGGCAATCAATTACCTAACCAATGTTTTGTGCATTTGTTTCAACTGCTCATACATTGTATTATTTTTTATTTTTCATGTGTGAAAAGGTACCTGCTGGAATTGTGCCATGTGTAGCCTAAGTGGACACCCCCAGATGTCCTGCAGCCTTACTGGGTCAACTCAGGCCCTGGATATTTAGAAGGCCCTCTCTGTCCACTCCCACAATCTCTGTGCATTTCTCTTATAAAATCAGTGATGCACAGATCCTTTGGCATTTAATATGACAATCAATCCTTTGCAACATTAACCTTCATCGTGCACAGCTACCAGTGTTGTGTATGTTTGCATGTTCTGTACTCCAGCTTCCAGTGTAGGCTGCGAGACGGAGTGGGGTGTTCTTATTTACCGGGTGGCATTCACCTCAAGGCTCAGAAGAACTCAGCTGTTGTTTGAATGGATGGTAAAGTGGTAGGCCCAGAACCCTGAAGGTAAGGTGCGCCAGCAATGTTAGAGATTGCGAAGGAAGGTGAGCCTTTTGGTGGAAGAAGCCTCTTTGGGACTTGGCATTGATTTGCCATGGTAAATTTTCCATGGTTCAGGGTCTGGTTTTCAGCCATATTGACCCCAAAATTTCTCAAGAATGATGACTTACACAGCACATTAAAGAGTTCTAGCTTCAAATACATCTCAGAAAGAGAAACACAATCAGGTGACCTGGAGGTCCGTGTTAGGAACTGCAGGTTACAGCTACATTGATTGAGAGCCCTGTATTACGCCCGGGTTTTTGCATAAATGCTTTCTGCAAGAGAGTCGCACAAGATGACACTAAAAATAGGAGACCTGATAAAGGTATATCTTTAACACCAAAGCTCAGACTTACTCCATTACTCCTCACTAGATCTTTTATCAAAACCATCAGGAAAAAATGAAGGTAGAAATAGTACTTATGAGGGTATAGGATGGCTGAGGTATTTTCATATGCATTATTTCACTCAATACCATAAGAAAGTAGGATTTCTCCATTGTAGAAATGAGCTAACCTTCTCAAAATGACACAATTAGTAAGTGGGTTAAAACGGACTAATGCAGATTATGAATGAGAAACACCTATTAACTTCTGTAAAGGAAAACAATGCCCACTCTTGAGATAAGAGAGAATATCTCAAAAAGGAAAATTCTAAAACAAGTCCTCAGAAATGTGTATTTTTTGTCTGCTTTGGCAGACACAGGGAAGCTGGAGAGAGCCTAAGTGAATCCCTTCTAGTCTGTGCCCAGCCTGAAACTACATTCCCAGCCTTGACCTGGACACTAGCTAGGAAACAGAGAAACCGCGCGAGGCCAGCCCTGACATTTACGACATTGATGGAACAAATCACATCAGACGAACTTGATGTCTTTTCCTGACGGAATTATAAAATTCTAGAAATGGGGATGACAGTTGATGCTACCTATGTTTATTTTAGCAAAATACTAGATATCATATTTTCATGACATCTTCCTTCAAAGAGAAATTCAAAATGGTTTGGAAACGATCGCTGTCATCTATGTTTTGAAGGTAGCTATAGTGTCGTTAAGTAAAGGGGAATGATGAACAATCCAGTGGAACTCAGTCTCTCCCAGGTGGTGAAACAAATAGTGAGGATGAGAGGGTTGGACTCCAGAATGCCTGACGCATGGGGAAAGACAGAGGGGTGAAAAGGCACAGGTGGTCTGGAACAATGATTTCAAACATAACGAAAAGCAGACAAACTCTAAAAATAATCTTAAAAGACAGAATCAGAGATAATTCACTGGATGAGTCCAAATCCAAAGGTTCCCAAAGGTGCCTGTCAGATTAGAAGCACATTGAAAATGCACGTGCTTAGCAGATTGCTGGATTCTAGCATCCTGACCGGGACCCCGGCTTCCTCGTGCTAGAGTCTCCCCAATGACCGGCAGGTGGGCGCTCACTACGGCGTCCCTGTCCACAGGGCTGTTGCTCTCGCCTGGCACACTTCTAGCCTCCCCAGCCTGGTCTCTAGGACTCAGGTGACCATATCATTGTAAACAGGTTGTTCTATTTTTTTTTTTTTAAGATTTTTTATTTATTTATCTGAGAGAGAGAATGGGAGACAGAGAGCATGAGAGGGGGAGGGTCAGAGGGAGAAGCAGACTCCCCGCTGAGCAGGGAGCCCGATGTGGGACCCGATCCCAGGGCTCCAGGATCATGACCTGAGCCGAAGTCAGTCGCTTAACCAACTGAGCCACCCAGGCGCCCCCAGGTTGTTCTATTTAAAAATATTCACCACTACTTTTATTTCTTCCCCTCCAATCAATCCTATTTTTCTCTTTCTACTAGGAAAAAAAGTTGCATTGGAAGAAGTCTATTCTTGTATCTAAAAAATAAAAATAATTGCCCTTGAGTTTCAGTGATTCCTTGGAAAGTAGAACAAACAGGAAGGATCATGTCAATAAAAGTGTATATATATATATACACATATATATATGTAAAGAATTTTTTTCTGGCAAAAGTTTTTCAAATGATTCACTTATAAAAATACCTACTTTTTTGTGCTTTGAATATGTCACCAGTATTAGGGCTCTGCAGAGAAACACAATCTAGATAGATAGATAGATGAAAGATAGATAAATAGATGATTGATAGATAAAAGAGATAGAGATTGATTGATTGATTGCTTGCTTGATTGATTATGAGACATTGGCTCCTGTGATTATGGAGGCTAAGTCCCATGATCGGCTGTCTGCGAGCTGGAGACCCAAGAAAGCCAGTGATATAATTCAGTCTGGACTCTGAAGCCCCAAGAACCAGGGAAAGCCAATGGGGTAAGTCTTACTTAGTCTGCGTGCAGGAGATGAGATGAGATGTCCCAGCTCATTTGTGAGGCAGGAAAAAGGGACAAGATCCTCCTTCCTCTGACCTTTGTTCTCCTCAGACCTTCAGTGGATTGGATAATACCCACCCCTCACCCCCGATGTGGCAAAGGCCATCTACTTTGCTGGGTTCTCTGATTCAAATGCTCATCTCATCTGAAAACACCCTCACAGATACACTCCCGAAGTAATATTTAATCTGAGCATTATAGCTATTTATCTGAACATCTCTGTCTTCATCCTTTGAAATCGATGGCAAAAGATTCAACATCGAAAGACCACCCTACCTTTCCTCCCAGGTATATTAAAGTAGAGGACAGAGTCACACACATTTGAATCTAGAAGACTTCTCAGGATCACAGGCTAAGTGATAGAACTTTGTCTACTGTGTTGTTGCTTTTGGTCAAATGCATCCAATGTGTTGTCTTAGTCTCTGATGTCAAAGGAGGCCTTGTATAAATGACTACATATCCGATGGGACACTGGCTAGGCTGACACCGTGGCTTACAGGGGACAAGAGTCTCTATCTCTCTTGTAACCGTCCAGAGACAGGCAGGCTCCAGGGGTTGTGAGCCACTCTGTCCCTTGAGGTCATCCAAGGACCCAGGTACCTTCTCTCCTGTTGGCTCGCATCCTCCAGGATGATTGTTTCTGGTCTGCAGAGATGAAGCTGACCCCAGTCCATGAGATGAGAGAAACAAGGGAAGCCCAGTGGAAACTGCCCTTGGGTCTGTGATCACTCTCCTTTATCTGGAAAGTAGTCAGGTGCCCAATACCTAGCTGTACCTCCTAAACTCCTGAGGAGTTGGGGTGTGGGGGGGAAGCAGAGTCTGTAGTACAAGGAAAAGACAGAAAGGTGTGGTGGGGTGACAATTAGAGCCTTTTTCACATTCACCACCCACGTGCAAAAGCCCAGGAACGAAGATTAAAATGGCGTGGAAGGGACCAGCCAGAAACGGGGATGACATAACCATTCAAAATAAGTTCAAAACATAGGAAACTTATTGAGAGCAGAAGACAGCAGAAGAATGGGCATCCACACCCCAGACCCTTCTCTCTCAATATTGGTGAAATGTGTCCCTTGCTTTCCAACTGAAGACACCATCGGCTACTTGTCCATACTCAAGAAACACTCCCACTGGTCTCCCTACCTCCTGGCTTCTCCCAAACGGGCCCTACTCCCCATCTCGACACCCACTACCCGAGGCAACAAGAGGCCCTGAGTGTCTTCACGTCCCCCTGTCCCCTGCTCATTGTGGTCCACACCTGGCCCCATGCTGGCCCCTTGTGAGATCTCATGCCTGCTCACCGCCTTCACGAACATGCCTGTGAAGGTCAGGGCTCCTGATTTTTATCCTTTGTTAAAAAATGCTTTTCATTTTAATGCCTCTGTACTTGCTGTTCACGTTTGAAGTCCTTTTTCCTGTTAACAACCTCATGGTGGATGTTTCCCTAATGGAGGAAAGCACAACAAAGCTTTAGCGGCTGCCATCCCGCACCTCATGGCTGGTCAGTGAGAGTATCATACAATCCACGAACAGCTCTTGTCTGAGAGCTTTTTACTGCAAGCCCCAAAGTAAAGAAGGAATAATGGCAGACCACTGTGAGGTGCCCCAGCCAGCAAAACGAGTAGCTTTCAGAAATAATCACTCCTGGTGGGGTCTCAAACAATATATATGTATATTTAGGGACAGAAATCAGTCAAGAACATCCCTTTTTGACCAGTCGGTAAGACGGACTTAACATAATGACTTTGGTCCTAAAAGTTGCTCCCCAGGCCTTTGGTCTCAATTAGCTACTGCACCAGCCCAGGCAAAGACAACAAAAGCTGCTTTCACAGGGCCAGGTCTAAGGGCAGAAGGTAAATTGGTAATTGGATGCCTCGCTGGGGCAGAGTCTTCACTGGCGGGGAATGGGGAGCCCGCTGGTGGCTGGCTGATCACGCTCTGTTTCATTACATATGCTCAGTGGCCAAAACGCATCTTTGATCGTCCTCTCTTGCTCTTTTATAGAACACTTTGTTCCTCCCCTCCTGAAATCATATTCCTATCTGCTGTTAGGAAAACGAGGAATGTGAGCATATTTTAATGGTGGGTGAGTCAGATCCATGTGCCCCCATATCAGGAATCCTCTCTCTTGAAAAGTCATCCCATCTTGTGGAGTAGAGGCTCCGGCCCCAGGTTTGCAAACTTCTGGCTATCCAGGAGTTAGTGGCAAAGTACTTTTCTAAATAGTAATGGTGACAATAAAGAGCATTATTCAATGGTTGTATTAGGACAAAATGAGATGTGATGACCCACAGAGAGTCTGCAATAACACCAAAACGGCCGGAAAGGCACGGCCAGGCAGGGATGGCTTCTAAGAGTGATAAAAATACATCAAGAGGAAAGACTGAGAACTAGTTTAACCACTGGAGTGCCGTGTCCAAGGTCGATGCCAAGAACTCGCATTTCCTTTCCCTCAAAGAGCTTCATGGTGGAGATGAAGCTTTCGGTTCCATCCTGCCGGCGACCGTGGACAGGAACTGAACTGACAAAGCCACGAGGACGGTCAGATCTCCACGGAACCGTGTCCTGTGACTATCAGTGACCGGCGAGGCCAGTGGCTCTTTCTAGTTTTGTGTTTGCTTTTTAACTGCGAAGAGTCTCAGAACAAGAGCACCTTGAACTGGTGTTGCAAAGCACATTTGTGGATTATTTGCTCACTTTGTGGACAGGTGTGGCAAAAGTCTTGGAGACCAATTTAGGACATCTTTTACCTTAGCTTGTAAATGTACCTTTCCCTGGGGTTCCCCAGGGTGAAAAGGAACAGGAAAGAGTGCTTTCATTTCGCTAATTTTTTTTAAAGCTCAGTGATCTCATAAAATTTCAATCCGTTGAAATACAGGCTCTAAATCCGGTTCTGGCAAAGCCAAACCACCTTAAGTTCATTAACAGTTTACAATTGCTCGTGGTGCTACCTTGGCCTGCAGGAACTGTCCCCCAGCCCCTGCCCGGCTCCCCTATTTTGCCTTGGTGAACCTTCTATTTAGCAGGAATCCCTTCAGAGGGAACTCTTCCATGCCTAGTCCACCCCATTTGCCCTCACTTGCTCTTCCCACGGGCTTTCCTCCTCTGAGCAACCTCAAACTCTAGGCCCTGCACTTAACACATCTCACCATGCGTCAAAATGTGCCTGTCTATCTCCTCCGAAAGTCTGAGGCTTATTCATCCTTATGCTCTTAGCATCTGGCACAGCAGTCTAGGGGACACGTGATGCACCCGAGTAAAAACGTGAGTAGTAACAAGGCGCTGTGCGTGAAACATGCTAGTTATTTGGCCAAAGAGGCTGTGGATGAAGAAACCCCCCTGTGACTGTGTGTAAACTCAAGTCTGCAGCTCACAGTCTAAGAATCTGCTGACGATGCTGAGTATTTACAAGAAGGTTTTCCTCGATATCTTGTGTCTCGTGGCCTGTGACATGGGACAAACGCATCGTACCTTCCTGCAAAAGTCTGGGACGGAAAAACACATGGTCTTCCGGCTCATCCTTGACATCCAGGCTAGAAGAATGACCTTAAGATGCACACAGTGCTGGTCATTTTCTAGGGAGCTGCCTGAAGAATTTTCACAGCAGAGGCTTTTTTTTTTTTTTTTTAAGATTTTATTTATTTATTTGACAGAGAGAGACACAGCGAGAGAGGGAACACAAGCAGGGGGAGTGGGAGAGGGAGAAGCAGGCTTCCCACCGAGCACGGAGCCCGATGTGGGGCTCGATCTCAGGACCCTGGGATCGTGACCTGAGCCGAAGGCAGACGCTTAATGTCTGAGCCACCCAGCCGCCCCATAGCAGAGGCTTTTTACATCCCTTTTCCCTGTAGCTTCCACGAAAGGAGCCATGTCACACTTGAGATTTTTCCATCATTAAATGAGACTCTGTGGCCTTTTTACCTGCTACACTCCTCCAGGGCCTCCCATGCCGATGGCTGCATTATCTCCATCATTCTCCAAACCACGTATTACTTAAGAAATGTCTTGGGCTCTGAGGTGTCTACACTATTTTTCTTTCTTGCCTTTTCAAATTTAAATCCCACAGATTTCTTCTGCCTTCTCACACACAGGAATACGTTTTCTACCGATTCTACGTCAAGCTGCACTAAGATACACTCTGGTCCTCAGATTGGTGTGCAATTCGGCAGCATTTAGGTAAATACAGCTTTAGATCTGTTGCACGGTGTTTGTCCCAGAGCAGAATATGAACTGGATCTGTTTCCATCCTTGGCTACCAGAGCGGATCATGCAGCTTGATGGGTGACGCCCAAGCCTCTTGCACTGATTGCTCTGGTTTTAGGGATTTGTGTTGGCTCCCTCCCGGGTTCACCTTCTTTAACTCCTGGCTCCCAGAGTCCGGCCGCCCCCAGACATGGGGTGAGGGATGTGCAGACCCCAGTGGGGCTCTACACGGACCTCCAAGAGCTCTTCTTTCCCTATTAGCATCCAGTAAAAATGCAGCTGCCATCACCCTCCTCGGTAGCCCTGCTAATCTCTTAGTTGGTCGAAAAGTCATTTATAAAGAGGAGCTGTTTCTTGTATAAGGGTCAGCCCTCAGCAGAACTGTTTTACAGAAGAATAGGGGACCATCAGGACAGCCGCGTGCCCAGTCAATGTTAAATGTTATCTGCCTCAATAACCCTGCATTTGTTTGCCTATTACTGATGTCACAGAAGCCTAATGGGCTAAAGCAACACAAATGTGTCCAACCTGCACTTCTGGAGGTCAGAGGAGGAAATGGGTCTCACGGGGCTAAAATCAAGACATCAGCCAGATGCCTTCCTTTCTGGAGGCTCCAGGGGAGAATCTGATTCCTCTCTCTTCTAGCTTCTAGAAGCCACCTGCTTTGCTGGGCTCGTGGCCTCTTCCATCTGCAAAACCAGCAGAAATGCCAGACTGACTTCTTCTCGTGTCGGCATCTCTCTTGTTTCTTCCACTCCTAACCCCCCTCTTCCAGTTGTAAGGATCCTTATGATTACATTGGGCTCACCGGAATAATCCAGGATAATCTCCCCATCTCAAGATCTTTCACTTAATCACGACTATAAAATTCCTTTTGCCATGCAGAGTAATACATTCACAGGTTCTGGGGATCAAGATATGGACATTTTTGTTGGAACTATTATTTTTCTCAGCTTACCAGAGTCTGCCCTCTATTTGAGACAAGGAAACCCAAGGGATCTTATGAGAGAAAAAGCTGGGGTTTTTTTTTGTTTTGTTTTGTTTTCCTTTGCTCCTTTTCCTGCTTCTATTCTTGCTAGGACCTGCATCCCCACCCCACTTTACACATGTCTCATAATGCAAATAGCGTATGTCCTCCTTGTAAGGAACAAAGAGTTAATATTTCCCTAGAATAGATGATATCTAGGGGAGGTCCAGGTGAGGATGAGTGGGTGAAGCCATGATGTGTGCATTCCAGACCACGGAAGCTAGACGTCTCGACTCACTCTGAGGAATAACACGTGGGCCCTCATCTTTGTTCTAACGGGTTCCCGGATGCCTGAAAGCACAGGTACACCAGACCACCACCCTCAGTAAAGACGCCCAGACCCCAAACCAAAACAAGACTCTCTCCTTTCCTTTCTGAGTCTCCCGAATGGTCCATCTGTACCTGCGCTCTCTCCATCCTCAATAAACTCTGCTCTCACCTCCTGCTGGCTCACATTTGATTTCCATCCTGTGTGAAGCTAAGGAGCCCCCTTGGCTGCTCCTGCAGGACCCCCTCTGGGTCCTCAGACCAACCTGTCGGCATCATGTCCCCCAAGGATTCACATCTCCCACATGCAGAATCTGTCCCCATCCCAAGGCCCCTAAAAGCAGCCACCCATTATATCTCATCTCTCAGTCTAAAAGTCCCAGATTTCCTCATCTAAGTCAGGTCTGAGTGAGGCTCTTGGCATGATCCACCCTGGACCAAAGTTTCTCTCACTGTGAGCCCGAGAAACTCAAGAAACAGGTTATCTGCTTCGGAAATATAATGTTGAAACAGCATGGAACAATAGTTATAGACATTCACATTCAAAAAAGTAGACAAGAAGGCAAAAAGGAGCCCCACCAGTCCCAAGCAATTCCAAAATCCAACCAGGCACACTCCATTGGGTATCAAAGCAGAGAATAATCCTCCTGCTGGGCTGGCTCAGAGGCATCCTTCCAAGAAAAAATGAACCAACACCAAAGAGCAGCTCTTTGGGTCAAGTCCAGGTTATCCGAGTCCAAACTGGGGACACTCTGAAGATCATTTGTGGGACAAAGCCCCACGTGTAGCATGGAGAGAATTCTATGAAGGGCTCGGGCTAGAAAGGCTGGAAGTTTTCCAGTTCCATCCCCTGGAGATCTGGAGTCAGGTAGAGTGACATTTCCTCCAAAACAAGGACAAGTACTTATGTGAGAATCAATCTTTCAGAGTTTGATACTTCCTTAAAGGTGAAAAAAAAGTCTTCTTCCAGACATCAGAGAATACATTACGCTCATTGAAAAGAAAATTAAGCTCCTGTCTGTTCTGAGTTAATAGTTGAGCCAAATAAGTCACGTTTCCTAGCTTTACACTGGTTTGAATATTTGGCCTCATGTAAGTCATGAGAGAATATTAGTCTCCCATTTGTACTGGGAAAACAGATGCAGAGACAGGAGAAATATGCATTAGAGTCAAACTGGAAATATAATTTATAATCTAACCCACTATTTTAATCACTGAAAAATCACTTCTGTTCATGTCCAAGGAACCTGAAAACTTGGGGAAGGATTTTCATTTTTAAGGAAGCAGACTCTACCAGCTAGAAGCTGAGCTAGCTATGCCCAGAGGACTGTGTCTATAAGGGTCCACGCTGCACCTCTGTGATTCTGTATGTCCATTCTGGGAAGTACCTCTACAAGTCTTCAATCACCATGTAATCAAGGGAGAATGTGGGAGAAACCACGGGGCACGCTAGACTCCTTGTCACATTTGGTACATGAGGGGAAAACGGAAAGGGACTGTGCCATTAATGTATTCCCACTGATGTTGACGGGCATTCAAAGCCCTAAGATATATATCAATAATTTTTTTACAATCTCAGACTATGATATGATCAAAAGAGGGGATTTTAAAGATAAGTCGAACCAACTAGTTTCGCAGATGAGAAAACAGGAGCTTAGAGAAATTAGAAAGCTTAGGTAGCTCTTAGAGGCAAGACTGGCACCAGAATTCAGTCCCTGTGCAGCCCTGCCCATCACTTCTCTGCCTGTGTATATAAGGGAAAAACTGTATGTCCCAGTGACCTTGTCTATATAGTTTTCCCTGTGGTACAGTGGTTTGAATCTAATGGATTGACTGTGTCATATTTTCTAAAAACTCCTAGAAACATGTACACATAAACACATCTTGATGGTCTCCATACATTTCATATCCAGGAGATTCTCTGTGGTTAGCCCTGGGTGGGGCCAGATGCCTCTCAAGCCTTCTCCCGACCTAAGAAGAGCCCTCCAACTGGGGTGGGACTGGGGCTTGGAGATGGGTTGATGGGTCTACCCACCATGGAACCCCTTCAGTCCTGGGACAGCCAAGCCTTCGCTTACATCTGGCTGCAAGCTTCCCATCACAGTCAGACTGCAGGGTGATGTGCAAATATTGTGATTTTCCACACGTGCCAAGACTGAACATGCCTTATGATAACATTTGGGCTATATTTCTGTATTGTGCCAAATACTTCATAAACATGACCTCATACAGTCCTCATGACTGTCTATGTAGGTGTCCCCATTGTGCTTTATTAGGCGTAGGGAGGGGAAGTGACTTGCTCAGAAGAATACATCTAGCAAATGACTAACGCTGGATCTCATAGAGAGGACGTGGAAAGGAATCAGAAAAGCTTATCTAAGCTACACCTGCACATTGTTGGATTCAAGCAAGACCCGTGGATGCTCCTCCTATTAGCATAACAAAGCTGCAAATGAGACAAGATCCTCCCCGAAGATCAGGTGCTTGAATTCACTTAAGAATCACCGGCATCCAGAGAGAGAGCTCACACATGTGCCCATATCACAAAATTGCTCTAAGACTCCGAGGGGGGCTGTAGAGCCAAATGATCTCTCAGGTGCCTAAGACTAAAATGTTACGTGACAAACTTTCATCTGCAATGCTCTCATTGCTGGGAAAGATAACGGACCCCCAGCGTGCCAGGTCCGATTCTTCAACAGCTCTGCCACTTGCACAAATCCTCTTTGGTGAAATATGAATGTCCCTCCGCCCACGTCGGAGTAGGATGAAATGGCACATTCCTTTTCCAAAGTGGGCTGCTTGCACATATCAGCAGGATCAAGAATTTGGAGAAGGGTAACGTGGAGCCCATAGTAGCTTGCCGGCAGAATTTAGTCATCGTGGTGATCCAGCTGAGATTGGTAACAGAGTCACACAGATCCTAAATGCCATTTCAAAGCCAACCAGGGACAGAATAAGCCCTGATTTGTGTTTATGATAATGACATTTAAAAGTCTAAAAATTATAGGGTTGCTGGCAGAGATGGGCCTATTATAAAATAATTGCCTCCAACTTCATGTAAACATAAAAGAAAGTCACCGTGTGTGGATGGTCGAAAGAAAAGGTTTCCTTAAAAGAATGGAGAAAATAAAACTCCATTTCAGACAAAAAGAGCTTCAAAGGCTATCAGGAGATTCATGGAATCTTAAAACGAGAATCTCACTCAAAGAATTCTCTAAAATTCCCTAACCTTAAAAGCATTATTTTTCTTCAGACATCTAATTGAGATTACATACCAAATCCTACAATAAAATCTCCCGCCGAGAAATAAGAGCAGATCGTTCGCACTATAGATGTTCTGTGCTTGCTCCTTGTAAATACAATCATTGACCTTCTCCCCACCGTCAGGATGCCAGTGTTCCATGGCAACCACGAAGGAAAGGTCACATGAATATTTTCCAAGGCAATTTCTGGCCCTGAAGGGGGATTCAGTATTATGTTTAGAGGCTGTGTCACCTGAGAAGCAGTGGGCAATGATCAGGTTTCTTCTTGAGCATATTTTTGTTTTCTTTCTGGTCACAAATGACTTGCACCGAAGCAGTTTAGAGGTCCCTGTACAACGCATTTGGCCAGCACATATGCCTCAACCGGCCCAGAGTGAAGGTGTGGATGGAATGGGAGCCTCTCGATCTTGGAGGGGTTTGAGTTCCATTAATCCCAGAGGCTGTATGTGGAGAGATTTTGAAACCTTCATTTCTGTGATCAGCCAAAGCTGTTTGACACCCAGGTCAGCCTGCCTCAGCCGGCGAGTTAGCCCATCTCTGCTCGGTACATGGGGAGTAACCACACTCACTCCTAGCACTGCTGTGAGGATTACTGCTGGGAGCAATTTGGAAACATCCGCCCCGGTGCCTGAAATAGCACGAGCAGTCAATAAGCTCAGCCGTCCCTATTACTGGTACTCACTGATCTCCAGTATCTCAGTAGTCTGCGTTGTGTTACATCTTCAGCAAGTGTGAGCACATAGTAGCATTTTAAAATATAGAATGTGAATGTGTTATTTTAACAATTTCCCTTGGCTCGTATGGTTTAAAATAGATATTATTTCATGGGTTTTACAGCTGAATGAAATATATATTACCAAGTTTTTATGTATCGTAAGGATGATCAATAGTATCATGCCTTTAGTGCGTATCTATATAATACATGTATTTACAAGTACATATGTATACATACATTTAGTTATTCCAGAGATCTTGGCAGATACATTGATAATGGATTCTTCAGCATCATTTGTTCTGAAAAACCAATATATGACATCGACAAAACCACAGCCGGGAAAGATATCATCTTAGCAAATATGGGGCTGTCTTTTGAAGGCTAAAATCATGTCAGTCACTTGACTGAACTCAGGAATCTGCAAATTTGACAGCTATTCCAATCCCTTCTACATTGAGGATTCCCCTCAAATCAATATCTCGTTTTCTGTATGAAATCTACTCAGAAAAAGCAGGACGTGGAATCAGCTTCTCTGGCTAAAGGTACCACATGTCATATACTCAGTTACGGAGGATCTGAGGACAGTCAAAGCAGAACCTTGGGCTTCTAGGCTTTCCCTGGAAGCTGAGGGAAGAGAAGTCCATTTCCATTTGACAACTAAGTAAGAATTTTCACAAAACATTTTCTTTAAAAAAAAAAAATCCACAATATCAACTCTATGTCAATAATCAATTTTTTAGAGGGGGGAGGGGCAGAGGGAGAGAGGGAATCTTAAGCAGACTCCCTGCTGAACGTGGAGCCCACTGCGGGGCTTGATCTTAGGACCCTGAGATCATGACCTGAGTTGAAATCAAGAGTTGCACTTTTAACTGACTGAGCCACCCAGGAGCCCCTCAAATGTTTCTTAAAAAACATTTGAGGAGATCAAGGAAATTTTTAAAAATCCATAATATATTTCCTATTTATCTTGAATTCTCAGAAACATATTATTAGAAATCTGTACATTCATAAAAATATGCACATTCATGCCATTTAGATCTTTTTTTTTTAAGATTTTTTTTTTTATTTATTTGAGAGAGAGAATGAGATAGAGCGAGCATGAGGTGGGGAGGGTCAGAGGGAGAAGCAGACTCCCTGCCGAGCAGGGAACCCGATGCAGGACTCGATCCTGGGACTCCAGGATCATGACCTGAGCCGAAGGCAGTCGCTTAACCAACTGAGCCACCCAGGCACCCCCATGCCATTTAGATCTTTACCAAACAGTCCTTGCATACACAATGAGAATTATTTACTCCCTACAAAGGGCCAAAGTCACAAGACCTTAAGGATTTGGGCAAATGAATTCTTTTGTCTTCGATTTCTTCTCGACTGCATACAAGAGAAAAATAGATGTTAACGAAAGCCAAGGGAAAACCTTATTTTCTGAGTGATCTAACAAAAGAAATACTGACTTCTAAAAAATACATGTTTTTTTAAAAATGGATTATTTACAATTCTCAAGCATAAAACTACACAATACGCACCTCTGCATGCAGCCTCTTATTGGAGCAGAGCACTACCTTTTCACGATGCTTCCCTTCCCAGCTAGCCAACGCTCTTTTGTTTTATCATTCAAGGCCTAGCCCCGATTTCTGACTTCACGTGACACTGTTGCTATGGGAACGGTGGCTTTATGTGTCCCTGAGGGAACAAAGGGTGATTTCCATGAGGATTTCAGAGCAGGCCTGGTCCCCTGTTGGTAAATGGTTGTGGTCACCAGCATATTGAATATTATCGGCAAAATTCCATCCATCCTTTACAAGTCCTCTTTCCAGCAAATCCTTCTTTCAATACATGGTATTACAAGCCTGGGTCCCAAAAACGAGGTTTTGCAGGGTTGGGAAGGCTCACCAGTCAAAAGCAGGTAGCAGGATTTTGAATCCTGGCTTTTGTCTTTGGAATCCCAAGTCACAGCTGTTCGGGGAGATTGCAGATTCTGCAGTCGCTTTTTTTTCTTTTTCTTTTAAATCTTGGTACCCATACGACTAATTTTAAAGTAGATGGAGAGTCAGATAGTCCTCCAGCAATCCCAACTCCTGCCCACAGTCATTTGGCTAAATTCAAGTATTTGATTTATGTGTGTAGACAACCTTAGTGAAAAAACCAGAAAAATTCAAAATCTTTATTAAAAAAACCTTGTAGTGATTGAAGTTATAGTATTACATCAAATAAGTTCTCTCAAGTAACTGTACAATTGTTTATGGATATATTTATTCCCCTCATTCCTTTTACTTGTTCTTTCTTTTTTTTCCCTTTTCTTTAAAGATTTATTTGTTTATTTTAGAGAGAGAAATGGAGGGGGAAGGGGCAGAGAGAGAGAGAGAGAGATTCTGAAGCAGACTCCCCACTGAGCATGGAGCCTGACATGGGGCTTGATTCCATGACCCCTAGATCACGACCTGAGCCAAAATCAGGAGTCAGATGCTCAACAAACTGAGCCACCCAAGTGCCCCTACTTGTTCATCCTTAAACTATTTGAACTTGTTTTCCTTACAACATTCATGCTGTAAAGTATACGAATCATTAAGTGTATAGTAGTCTTCCTTTTCCACGGGGCATATGTTCCAACGCCCCCAGTGAAGGCCTGAAATCGAGTACCAAACCCTACCTAGACCATGGTTTTCCCTGTGCATACACACCTATGATACATTTTAACTTCTGCACTAGGTGCTGTAAGAAATGAACAGCAATAATAAAACAGAACAGTTATAACCATATATAGTAATAAAAGTTATGTGAATGTGGTCTGTCTCTCAGAATATCTTCTTGAGCTGTCCTCACCCATCTCATGGTGATGGGAGGTGACAGAACGCTCACATGAGGAGGTGAAGTGAGGTGAGCGATGAAGACGCTGTGACAAATTGTGAGGCTACCGCTGAGCTGAGCTGACCGTCCGTCAGAAGGAGGACCATCGGCTTCTGCCCCGAAGTTGACCATCTCGGTAACTGACACCTTGGAAAGCAAAAACCACAGAGAAGGGTGTCTACTGTATAGTCCATCACTTTTTTTTTAAGAAGTGCGCGTGCACATATACCCATCATCCAGATCAGATTATAGAACATCACCAACACCCAGAACCTTCGAATCATAGCCTTTCAAAAGGTAACCACTGTTCTGACAACTATCTTTATGAATTTATGTTACCAGTTTTGTAGTTTATGTAAATGGAATGTACAGTATCACAAAGTATGTACTGTTGCGTGTCTAACGGCAGTAAGTCAGACGGGTGTGCATACATACTTTGTTCTGTCTGAATTCCACTGTGTGAATATATCCCAAATCATTTAGCATTACACTGGAAACATTTGAGCTGTTTCCAGTTTGGGGCTATTGTGATAAAGCCACAATAAACTTTTTCATAAATATCTTCTTGTGGATATCTGCACTCTTTCCTCTTGGCTAACATTGTTAAATTCACTTATTCTAATAGTTTATCTGTATATTCTAAAGAGTTTTCTATCTACACAATCATGCTGTCTATGCAAAATGATAGTTTTATTTATTTCCAATTTCTTTTGCTTGACTATTGCACTGGACAGGGGTCCTGGTTTATCATTGAATGGAAATTGTTATGGTGGACTCCCATTCTGCAGCAGAAAGCTTTCAAGATTTGGTTATCAAGTATATTTTCTGTAGGTTTCTTTTTCTGTGGTTTACCCTTTATTATATAAAGGAAATCTCTCCCTCCATTCATAGTTTGCTGCAAGTTTTATCATGAATGGGTGCTGAAAATAACAAGTACTTCCTTTGCATTCTCCTGATAATCTCATGTGATTTTCCTTCTTTAATATGTTAATCTGATAAATCACATCATTGGAATTTCCAGTGTTAAATCAAACCTGCATCCATAGAAAAAGCCCAACGTGGTTGTGATGCGTTATTCTTTTTATACACCATTGGTTTGACTGTCAATATTCTGCCTACGATGTTGTACCTGTGTTGATGAAGATGATTTGCTTGCGGGTTTCCTGTCCTAGAAAGGGCCTGTTAGCCATGGTAGTGAAGTCATGCTGGCCACACAGAAAGTCAGCAGGTACTTCTCACATTCTCTTGTCTGGTCCAGTTTATATAAGATTAGTATGAGTTCTTCCTCTTTTTTATTTATTTATTTATTTTTAAAGATTTTATTTTTTATTTATTTATTTGAGAGAGAGAGAATGAGAGAGAGCACATGAGAGGGGGAGGGTCAGAGGGAGAAGGAGACTCCCTGCCGAGCAGGGAGCCCGATGCGGGACTCGATCCCGGGACTCCAGGATCATGACCTGAGCCGAAGGCAGTCGCTTAACCAACTGAGCCACCCAGGCGCCCTCTTCCTCTTTTTTAAATTATTTTATTTTTATTTTATTTTATTATTTAAAGATTTTATTTATTTATTTGAGAGAAAGAGAGCACACAAGCAGGCAGAGGCTCAGAGGAAGAGTGAGAAACAAACTCACTGATAAGCAGGGAACCCAATGCAGGACTCGATGATCATGACCTGAGCCAAAAGCAGACACTTAACCAAAGGAGCCACCCAAGTGCCCCTCTTTTCCTGTCTTCTAAAATAGGCTCCTTAAGTCTTTGATTTTCAGCCCAGTTATACATCCAAAGAAACATACAAGTACGGAAAGATAGATGTGAGAACGTGTATAGTAGTCTTGGTGCAATTGCCCAAACAGAAAGTAACTTAAATGTCCATCAGTTGCCTTGTACATTAAATTAAGGAGTTTGGGGGCATCTGGGTGGCTCAGTCGGTTAAGTGTCTGACTCTTGATCTCAGGATCATGAGCTGGAGCTCTGCATTGGGCTCTGCGCTGGGCATGAAGTCTGCTTGAGATTCTCTCTCTCCCTCTCCCCACACCCCCACCTTGCTCGCACACACACTCTCTCTCTCAAAAAACAAAAATTAAATTAAAAAATAAACTAAGGAGTTTGACTTTTATCCTGAAAGACAGAGGGGTGGGGTAGGCAGGCCACTGACTGGTTTCCAGCACATGAATGACATTATCAGCAGGTGTTTCTGAAAGATCTTCTCTGGCAGTTTGGAGATACATTGGAGAGGGCCAGATTGGGTGAATCTGAGCCAAGTGGAAGGCTGTTTAATAACCTAGGAGACCTAGGAGACACTGGCAGAGGGATTGACAAGGATGGACTGGTACACACGCTAGTATTAATACTAATGAGATGGGGGCGCCTGGGTGGCTCAGTCGTTAAGCGGCTGCCTTTGGCTCAGGTCATGATTCTAGGTCCTGAGATTAAGCCCCGCATCAGGCTTCCTGCCTGGCGGGAGGCCTGCTTCTCCCTCTCCCACTCCCACTGCTTGTATTCCCTCTCTCGCTGTGTCTCTCTCTGTCAAATAAATAAATAAAGTCTTTAAAAAAAAAAAAACTAATGAGATGAACTCTGTGGCTCATGGTTGAATATGGGGGGAGTGATGACCACAGTGGGGGGTGTTTCTGAGGCTGAGGCATGTGTCCAATCCATCTACTTTCAATTTCTTCCACTTCTCCATGTCACCACACACCCCTGATAGCTTGCTTCCTGAACCTTCTCCCTGGGTGACAAGTGGATAACAAGGTCCAAGGACTTGCTTCTGCTTCCCCGGTCCATCCTCTGTCTCTTCTGTGTGTTCTCAACCTTAGCTCCAGACTTTTCAGGGGATAATTCCAGGCCCTTTCTGTTTCTCTGTCCACACTCTGTCCCTAAGTCCATCCATCTTCATGAGTTTAAGTACCACATATGTGCTAATGTCTCAGAAATATGTGTGTCTAGTCCAACTCTGTTCCCTCAACTATAGACTCTACCCCCCAAATCCCCCCGCCCCACAACGTACACATACACCATCTCCAACCAAATGTCCTAAAACCACTGCATGCCCTATGCAGACAGGGGAAACCAGCTTTTCAGTCCTGTATCTACCCCATCCCTTTTCTTTCCCAGCCGTCTTTGGCTCAGAAAATTGGATTATTATCTTCCCAGTTACTTAAACCAAATCTGGGTTCATTTTCTCTCTCATTTTAGTCCTTTGTTTTAAGGCTTCATATCATACCAAAAGGAGATAAAAAAGCACTCCTTACTAAGGTCTGCAGAACCTTGTTAGGCCCCGAGCATACGCAGCCACCTGTCAGAACCCACGCCCTGCACTCTCCATGTCTTCAATGAGCTCCGGGCAGGGACACCTTGGGCCCCTCTCTGCTCCCCAGGGGAGCCGCATCTTCTCCTGGCTCAGGCTTTGTTGCGTATTCTCCCTCTGCTGCAAAAGCTCTTCCCTTACTTCTCATCCACTTGGACCCTCCCTGACCCTTCTCTCTAGGAACGCCCTTCTCCTCTGCCCTTTCTCCTTCATCCCTGCAGCAAGGCTACATTATTCCCCACTCTCACTGCAGATTGTAACGACACTTGCATTTTCTCTCTCCTGTTATATCACCGCCTGCATCCCCACTGGGCTGAGAGCTCCACGTGGACGGGGACCACACCTTTGTCTTCACCCAGAGTAAGATGGGGTTGATGGATTTGGGGCAGGAAAATGTTCAGAATGGTCTTTAATAAGTTGAGAGACAATGTCAAGGATAGTTATTCCTGGGTTATGGATGGAGAAGTTTTTGCATTCCTCATGGCACTTTACTACATAAACTAACTTTAATTGTATTTTATCACATATTACTTTTGTAAACAGAAAAACAAATCCAACAATAAAAAAGACACATTTATGATGTGGAAACTTGTTTTTGAATGATGGTGCTCAGAGGGTTTTATCTTTGACTAATAGGAAATCTCTGGGTACCCAGAATAATTTGCAACACTGCATTTAGTTAGTTTTACTATCGGTGTTTGTAACATGGAGAGACTGCTTCTATACACCTCATATGTATAGAGATGGAGTGAGGGCCATCACTTCTAGCTTCTTTTTTATTATTATTATTATGTTATGTTAATCACCATACATTACATCATTAGTTCTAGATGAAGTGTTCCATGATTCATTGTTTGTGCATAACACCCAGTGCTCCATGCAGAACGTGCCCTCCTCAATACCCATCACCAGGCTAACCCATCCCCCCATCCCCTCCCCTCCAGAACCCTCAGTTTTTTTCTCAGAGTCCATCGTCTCTCATGGTTCGTCTCCCCCTCTGCTTTTTCATTTCTAATAGTCATTCTTTCTCTTTTTTTTCTCATTTCTTCTTGACTTTCAGAAAGAGATATATTTATTTTTAAATCTGTGCCACAAGATTTCAAATTGACTTAAAGGGCATGCGGTTGGATATAGACGTCTTTCTGCCCTGAGGGCGTAAGCTTTTTCTTAGGCAGACTCCCCACTGGCTTCCCAAAATAGTGGGGAGTCAATGTGGTTAAACGTGTTTTCAGTCTAAACAGATTTATTTATGTGGATTCGTAAGTGAGTCACATCTATACTGTTATTTTATTCTAGAGCAATTGGCAATGTATTAAAGAGCTGTTCTTTTGACAGCTATGTGATAGATCCAGATGAAACGTTCCTCAGGCTTGTAAGAGCCCTAGTCACAATAGCTCACAGGTATTGGACGCTGACTCAGTGGTAAGGATGAGTTCACCTTTACAAGTGAGTTGTCACTGTTCTCATCTCTCAGGTAAGGGCATTGAGACCCAGGGGTTAAATCACTCCCTCGTGGCTTGGGGTCCTTATTTGGAACAAGCTGGCTGTCCTTTCTCTTCCCACAACTCTATGAGTCTCTCTTCCTTTTTTCTCCATTTCCCCTGTTCTCCCCATCAATGTTCCTCGGGCTTTGCCCCTAAAGTTGGAAAGAAATAAAAATAAGGCCAAACCAGTGCGGTGACTCATTTGAAAGCCAAGCATAATTTGACTTCAATATTGCACAGCTCTGTGCAAAGCTAATTTTGAGACAGCTTACTTTTTCCCCTGCGGAATAGCACGATAAAGTCACTTTCTGGAGGAAATATAGCTGCTCCTAAATAGACAAGAAACCACTTTCCCTGTTCTGATTGCCCATTTGGAACTTCGCAAGGCTGCATTAAGAACCACTGTACAACAACTCTCCCTTTTACCACTTCCTCCACCTGGAAATGCCACATGAGTCAGAATCATGAGTGTGGTTTCATCCACAGCCTTCTTTCTCATGGGTCGAAAATGTGCTTTTACTGGAAAACACCCCGATAAATCCCAGAGTTAAA
Source organism: Mirounga angustirostris (assembly GCF_029215605.1). Lineage (NCBI taxonomy): Eukaryota > Metazoa > Chordata > Mammalia > Carnivora > Phocidae > Mirounga > Mirounga angustirostris. The sequence continues at coordinate 136,260,821 of NW_026991713.1, forward strand.
TACCTACAGTATATTTTTATTTAACAACACAGAACAGGATGGTCATCATCCATTCAAATCGGAGAGAGAACAGCCTGGTCTGGTGGGATGCACCAGTTGGAATTCATAAATCCTCTCTTCTGTTCACGCACAAGAAACAAGATAGTTCACACTTGACACAGTTGCTTACGAAGGTCTTGGTAGAGCAGTACAGAGGGACAAAGCCCTAGGACTGTAGGAAACACTGAACCATAGGTCACCCAGCTAAATGTTTTAATGATTGTGATACAGAAGACAATCCACAGCACAGACTCTGACCCCTTGAAAATAGGATATGACCCATTTCCAGTGCTAACAGCAACAGGGACGATGCTGTTCATCTACTATTTTATCATCTGTGCTTTGAGATGTGAATGGGATTCTTAAAAATTCTGAGCTCTGGAATAAATTATTTCATGACCCAGAGAATTCGTGGTAGGACCTTATATAGTTCTCTCTTCCATGATGGAAGTGTTCTGGAAGGCAATCCATCCCTAGGCAAGAAAATGGACATTTGGACTGACCAGAAAGATTAGCCTCCTCATATATACAAACAAACAGGGAGCTGAAAGCTATAATAACAGGCTTGGAGGGTCCGGGTTCAAGGGTGGAGGCAAATCACTTAACTTCTCCAGGCTTTAATTTACTCACGTGAAAATGAGGATAATGATACCTGTCCTGACACCATCATTGTTATGAGACCAAATGAGATGCATTATCTGAAAGTACTTTGAAAATTCTAAATCACAACTGACTGTAAGATACTATTTACCTCCCCTACAATAACTTCCATTCATGGATTTTTAAGTAGCAAGTAGTTTTTCCAAAAGAAATCAATCAAGAACAATCAAGAGCATTGAAATCTACTAATGCAGAGGTTATTTGTATTTTCTCCCCAAGTGGAAATTCCTTGAAATTTATTTGTGTGGAGTTTGTTTGCATTATGTTCCTAGAAACAACGTTAGGTTTTCAAAACAACAAGGATACACTCTGGCTATAACATAATAACTGTGTTTCCAAGAAAGCTGATGCATACTGTTAAAGATTATTTTATAAACTGTTGCTCCAGTGAGAAAGGTAGGGTTTAGAAATTAGATTGTATCAGACCTACAATTGCAAAGTTGCTTGTGTCAGAGGAAGTTCTGGTAGCCAGCTGATTCGGTCATTGCAGATGCACACATTCTAGCCTGAGCATCATTGAGCAGATCGCACATTTCATCACATCTCTGCTTTGCTCATGAGGAGTGGTCTTTTCTCTCACTGCTAGTGCATTCATTCATGGGGTGCTTTTTCCGTCTTCTGAATATATTGACACTCACTGTCATGATGTGTGATGCACAAAGCTACTCAATGTGTCTATATCACGGGACAGTAACAACTGGGAAGAACCAATCTCTGGCTTCCAGTGCAAATTGCCTTCCCAGAATAATGCACCCCTTTATGTCCAATTAAAATAATCAAATCTCTTGCTGTAGAATTAATGACTGTGTTACTTTTATTCCAATTTTTTTAAAAATATAAAATTAAACTCCTGAAAGTGCATGTCTAGGTTAGGCTGAATAGTAATAATAGTAATGATGACAATCATAGCAGATCCTATGTATTGAGGATTCAGTGCAGCGTTTCAAAATCATTTCAATGTCATGCTGCAATGCTTGATAGTGAGAGAGGACCCGAGGCAATCTCTACCCACTGGTGCCCTCCAGCCTACATTTCTTGGGCTACTGAGTGGTAGCCATAAACCAGGGATCAAAATAATCATATTAACATCCCTCATTTTTGAGTGCTTAAGTACATGCCAAACTTACTAAATGCTTTGTATGTAGTTATCTTAATCTGCACAATAAAAACTGATAGGTACTATCGCACTCATTTTATAGACAAGGGAACCGAGCTTAAGAGGCATGAGATGACTTCTCTCGAATAGTATAGTTAGGAATTTGTCAAATCATAATTTTAACCCAGGTAGGTGTGACTTCAAGGTCTGAACTCTGAACCATGGCTTCCTTTGAGGGGAACAGAAGAACCATGGTGAAGAATTTTGTGTACCCCAACAGAGCAGGATTTTCTATGTCTATGAAACATAGACCACCTTATAAAGTAAGATACAAAGTATAACGCCAACCAACAAGAACCCCACCAGATCTAGAGGCACCCTCAGTTGGTCATCCTATAATCTGCTTCCACGGAGGATGTATGAATTGGTAGAGCTGTCGGGGCTGCTTGAACTCAGCAAGAGCTACTTCACCTACAGAGAACCTGCATCTTCTTTTATCAGACGGAGAGTTAGGGGAATAGGAACAGTGTTCAGATAGATCTGGGATCATGGAAACAAAACTATTTTTCCAGCCCTTTGATTTTTCGTTCGTGTCTTGATTTGAAAGTACTTCTGGATGAACCGCAGCGCTCCCAGCTTCCCCTGGCTCCTGGAATCTGGACTGGAGAGACAAAGCTCTTCTCTCTGACATAGCCAGGAAGAGGTGGAACACAGCCAACTGCTCTAAAACCCAACACTGAATTGGTCTAGATCGAATAACCGTGGAGCAGATAAATTCAATTGGTTAATAGGGGTACGCCTGGCAACTTATTTGTCCTCAAAGGCTCATTGGGAAGCCTCACTGCTTAAAAGTTGATCATGACGGAGATTAATTTGTGACATTTTAATGCCCACTTGAGCAATTGCTGTTGACCCTTTAAAAGTGTTCCAAACTAATTCATCACAGCCATACTCCTACAAGTATTTGTGGGTCATAAACCCCATGCCCTGATTTATCACAATGCAGAGTTCTTTACACATAACATCTCATTTAGTTCTCACAATGCCTAAAAGTGTAGGTACTCATATTATCCCCAATCCATTGATGTAGAAGTTAAAGCTTAGATACATCGATTCCCTAAGGGTAAAAAAAGGATTTGGAACAAGGTGGCCAAACTTCAGAACTCTATTTTTACGTTCTATAATGTAGACTTTGGGGCTTGGATTGTTCATTCATTTGCACGTTATGGGGTATACCAACCCCTAACTATCTTTCAAGATAAATGTTGTGCTCTCTGCAGCACTCCGATGCTCCCTTCTATGTAAATGCAAGAGGTGGCTCTCCATTCAAGCTGGAGTCTTGGATCGGTCCATAAGTTCCATGAGGGAATATCAGTGATATCCCCTGTTTATATGCTTATACAACATTGCTGACACCATAACCTTATTCTTTCAAATGACTTCAGATCTAATATTGAGAAGTAATATTTCTGGAGGATGGCCCCAAAGATACACAGTTCATACATTCTTCCTGTCTGGACTTTTTTTTTAAGATTTTATTTATTTATTTGTCAGAGAGAGTAAGCGAGCACAAGCAGGGGGAGTGGCAGGCAGATGGAGAAGCAGACTCTGCACTGAGCAGGGAGCCCGATGCGGGGCTCCTTCCCAGGACCCTGGGACCATGGCCTGAGCCGAAGGCAGATGCTTCACCGACTGAGCCACTCAGGTATCCCTCTTCTTGTCTAGACTTAATCACTAGACAAAACCAGACCAACTTCGGACTGTGAACTTAGGCTTTGTGCATTTGGCGCTGACAAACCCAGCTGACCGGCTATTGTTGATATAATGCTCTCAGAGTCCATCAAGGGATGCTCTAAGAAATCTCATGTCCATGTTTATTGCTGGTGTGCTGTGCAGGAGGGTTTTTATCTCATCACTCAGGATTTCCTCTATAAATGCTTGGGGGAATTTACACATTGATACCTGAGTGCCCAGGGGAAAAGGCAAAAACAACAAAAAGGTTTCTTCGAAAACTTAACATTATTTATGGATTATTCATAGATAGCGTGAATTATCTAAATGCTTCATTCTTCCCCTTTTCCTCTGGCCCCTTGGTAGCAACTTACTTTCAGTAATGATGTCGAATGTGTGGCACTAATTTCTGTGTGCTTCTCATCTCTTCTTCCAGATCTACCTTGATTTTCCATTTTTCTTGGCTTTCTACCTAAAAATTGACTTCAGAGTTTCTTGACGGCCCCACAAATTTATCTCTGGTATTTCAAGCTCCCTCTGTCATGATCACAGTGGAATCCTAATCAACCACCACCAGTGATTCACTACAACGTTCTGGTCACCGACCTTCTCAGTCCAGGGCTGGCTACATCCTTTGCTGACCGGGTGCAAAATGAAATTGCGGCATTGGTAGGGGGCAAGGAATCAAGCTCTCCTTCTCATGGGCTTGCCACCACAACCCATAGAGGGTGCCAGATCATGGGGGGCAAATCTGCAAAAGGACCCTCCGGGGGACAGGGTCACCCTGTGTGACTCTCCTGGCCCCATGCCCATGAAGCTGGTCCCACTCCAGCCCCTCCCAATTCTCCCAGGCTAATTCTCATTCTTGCTTCTCTTGTCCAACCTGCCCTGAAATTCATGGCAAAATATTTCAGGCCCACAGTGGTTAGTCAGGCAGTCCAGCTTGCTGCCCTCCCATGACCAGCTAGGGGATACCCACTGATTTCTAGCTGTCCAAGGCGGAAGAAAATCAAATCCCTTTCACCTTCTGGCACCTTGCCCTTTCTGTCCAAATTACCAGAATTTGATACCAGAGGTGTCACTGGCATTTCTACACAAACTTCCAGCATCCTGAGATTGTAACTCAAAGAAGTTGGCCACATGCTCGCTATCTCCTCCCCTATCTTGGTTCAATTTCCTCATACTGAATGAGTTTTACCCTTTCCAGATTGAAGGTTATGGGTTTTTTGATGAAGAAAAGGAAAGCAAAATAGGAGGTGAACAGCTTCACTTTTGTCAGCTGTTCTCTGTCAGTCATCTGTTAATATCATGCCATATGCCTGGAGCATAACCTCCATCCTTTTTCCTAACCCAAACACAGCTAATAAAGCTGCGTCTGTTTTCTTAAGAACACGGGCGACCCCAAACCCGCTGTGGGCATCAGCACTCCATCACTGAGTGCAGATCACTCCATCATTGCTCTGACCGTGGCCCTTGGTCTCGGGCTGGCTTCTCACCAACCGATCATGGCCAGTGCCGCACATCAGAGTTTGTTGGGAAGCCATCTTAGTCCTTGAGGATGACCCCATCGTCCCCATCTGTCCTCATCAAAATCTTCCACGATCACATTGTTCAACTCTTTTTCAGCTCAACTCTCGCTCCTAGGTGCAGACCTGGGAGGCCGTGTAGCTCAGACGTGGGAGTGAGTACTAAGGACTGAATGTGTCCCCTCAAAATTCCTATGTTGAAACCTAACCCCTAGTGTAATGGGAGGTCATTAGGTCATGAGGGCAGAGCCCTTGGGGTGGGATTAGTGCCCTTGTAAAAGGTCCCTTTTTTTACCCTCCTCAGCCCTCCCACCATGTGAGGACACAGTGGGAAGACATCTTTTTTGAGCCAGGAAGCAGGATCCCACCAGACATCTAATCTCCTGGCACCTTGCTCTTGAATTTCCAGCCTCCCGTCTTGGCTCCCAGTTCTGCCACCCACCAGCCACGTGACCTTTGAAAGTCACCTAATTCTCCATGCCTGATGTTTCATCTTTAATTTGGGGCTAATAAGAGCACCTACTTCATAGAATTATTTATGGTGAGAATCAAGTAAGTAAATAAGCAAAATTCTTAAATAGTGCTTGGCACAGGATATGCACTAGGTGGATGCTAGCTACCACCATTATCTAAGGAGGGCACATACCCTCCACCACAGGCCACATCAGTCCTCACTGCCTCACCACCTGACAGATTTATGTATTTCCTGACTGGTCCTGGAGGTGCCTGGGCTTCTGACGGCTTCCTTACGTCTACATTGAGTATCCCAGCCTGTCACCCTGAGTTCTGCCAGAATGACGTTTCCACCTTAACAGAACTTAACTGTCTACATTTGAACCCATCAATTTTCCATCATATCCATACTTCAGGAGGGAAGCGGGGTCCACCTGGGGCCTCAAGGTAATGCGCACGAGGGTGGAGAGCCTGCGGGGGTGGGGGGTGGTGAGGCTGGTGTCCATCTCCGCAGGCAATCTCCCTTTGGCAACCTGCAGCAGCTGTTCTGATAAAGATGTTAGGGTGGAACCCAGAAGGTTCCATGATGGCAGGAAACAAACATGGGGGAGCTGGTGGTCAGCGGTGAGCCAGTGAAACGGCAGAGGCCGCCCTTCACCCTTTCTCTCAGGGCTGCAGGTCCTGTTGGATGCATCTCCATCCATTTCTTTTCATTATGGTTCTCGCTCTCAGGCCATTGCAAGGCCCCCTTTGTCCAACACCTCACACTTCACACCTGGCAGTCGATCTGTTTAAAAATACATGTTTTTCCTTTTCTAACGAATTTAGGATAAACTGGGTCAGCCCAGGAATTTGGGTGTCACAAAGAACCAGTTTCGAGAGCTAAGACAGGAGGTAATGCTCTCAGCTTCAATGCAAAGAGTTAGAACAAGATAAAGAGAATGATCCTTAACCTCCAACCTGCAGCCCTTCTCCCAAATCCAAGGCAACACCAGAAGCTGCCTGGGAAAGCCCACTGTTGCCATGGAGACGGGACCCCTGAGCGCCGCTCAGCTGCTGCTTCCTTTCTGGACCAGGGAGTTTTCAACTGACAGTGCTAGGCTGGCACCTGTCTTGGTCCCAGACCGTGGGGGTTTGGTTTTTCTTTGCCTTTTTTTTTTTTTTTTGCCTTCGTTTCCATTTTTTTCCTTTCTTTTTTCTCTTTTTTTTTGGAAACTACAGGGACCTTAGTTTAAATACATACCTAATGAGAATTATACACAACACACACCCCCCACCTGCATAAATACAGAGTGGGCTGACAGTACAACCCCGAGCAGGTATAGAACAGTGCACGACATGCTCATGGATTTAATGGTTCAAGGGACAGTTTCCAGCCTGCCCCCTTGGCTGCTTGCTGGGGCCTCTTTCTCATAGGTGGGTAGGACTTTGAGGCCACCGATGCTGTGAAGTTTCCTAGAGTGGCCCAATTACAGAGACACCTGTGATCAATTTCTGCTGGGAAAAAAAAAAAAAAAAAGAGGTCCCCAGTGCTTCATTCAGCTGCGGTAAGACGGCGCAGCAGGAAACTGCTCACAGGCTAGCAGCCAAATCAGGGGCGCACCGCACGAGTCAAGCAAGAGCAACGCCTCTAACTCCTCCCACGCCCAGGCGCCACCCGGCACACTGGTTCTTCTTAAAGACTTTGTTTTTGAGCAGTTTAAGGTTCACAGAAAAATCCAAGGGAAGGTGCAGAGATTTCCCATACACCCCCTGCTTCCATAGACACCCAGCTTTCCCACTGTCAACATCCCCTCCGGATGACCGTTGGACCAACGTTGACCATCAACATCACCCCAAGTCCATGGTTTACATCGGGGTTGGTGCTTGGTGTTGTGCATTCTATGGGTTTGAGCAAATGTATAATAACATGTATCTACCATTATAGTATCACACAGAGTGTTTTCACTGACCCGAAAATCCCCTGTGCTCTACCGCTCATCGCTCTCTCCCCCCAACCCCTGGCAACCATCGATCCCTTCACTGTCTCCATAGTTGGGCCTTTTCCAGAATGTCATTTAGTTGGAATCATGCAGCTTGGAGCCTTTTCAGACTGGCTTCTTCCATTTAGTAATAGTGCACTTAAGATTTTTTCATGTCTTTTCATGGTTTGATAGCTTTTCTTTCTCTTTTTTTCTTTCTTTTTCTTTCTTTCTTTCTTTCTTTCTTTCTTTCTTTCTTTCTTTCTTTCTTCTTTCTTCTTTCTTCTTTCTTTCTTTCTTCCTTCCTTTCTTCTTTCTTTCTTCCTTTCTTCCTTCCTTTCTTCTTTCTTCCTTCCTTTCTTCTTCCTTTCTTCTTTCTTTCTTTCTTTCTTTCTTTCTTTCTTTCTTTCTTTCTTTCTTTCTTTCTTTCTTTCTTTCTCCCTTCCTTTATTCTTTCTTTCTTTCTTTCTTTCTTTCTTTCTTTCTTTCTTTCTTTCTTTCTTTCTTTCTTTCTTTCTTTCTTTCTTTCTTTCTTTCTTTCTTTCTTCCTGCCTTCCTTCCTTCCTGCCTTCCTTCCTTCCTTCCTTTCTTTCATATCCTTAGTTGTGTATGCCCTGCTCTGCTAGTCTTCAGTTTGTTCTCAGAGAGAGTTGCTCTATACCTAGTTGTGGTTGGTGAATCTGGGGGAGGAGGTGACCTAGTTGTGGATTTTGGTGAATCTGGGGGAGGAGGTGACCTAGTTGTGGATTTTGGTGAATCTGGGGGAGGAGGTGAGCTAAGGATCTTCCTACTCTACCATGTTGATCCTACTGATGGTTCATTTCATTTTAGCACTGAATATAATATTCTATTATCTGTTTATTTATCCACTCAACTACTGAAGGACATCTTGGTTGCTTCCATATTTTGACAATTATGGATAAAGTTACCATAAACTTCCTTGTGCAGATTTCTGCGTAGATGTAAGTTTTCAGCTCCTTTGAGTAAATACCAAGGAGCAGCACTGCTAGATCCTATAGTAAAGATACATCTAGTTTTGTGAGAAATTGCCAGAAACTGTCAAACCATGTTTTAAAGTGGCTGCACCATTTTGCATTCCTACCAGCAGTGAGCAAGTGTCCCTATGGCTCCAGATCATTGTTATTTATGTGTTTGTTTTTGACATCTGTCCATCCCTTTTCCTCAAGCAAAATATACCTGAAGGGAACTAATTTAATCAAAATCATCCAAAGAGCTCATTGTCATATAGTATGAGGAGACAATCAGAAAGAAATCCTAGTCACCTAGGAAGGAAAAATATATTTCTCACCAAGAAGTAAAAATATAAGGCAAATCTTGAACATGGGTGTGGCTCTGCACTTTAATCAGGTAAGAACCAAATTTATGACTTACAATACCTGTGTTTATAACATTCTCAAACACAGGCTTGATATCAATAAATCAAGGCCTCTCAAACAGTAAGCATTAAATATCATCCTAAGAGAAACATGGTTTAAAATAGCTTATGGGAAGCAATATTTTTTTAAGGGTAGTATTTGAAAATTTTCCTCTCTTTGGTTGGACAACTGTCCATTGAAGTCAATAATCCAACATTAGCACAATGAGGCACTATGATTGAACATAGCATCAGAGTATCAGATAGTTCCCTTGTAAATCTATTTTATAGTGGCAGCTATGGTGATGCTATCTGTGTCTAGCCCACCCTCTTAGAGCAAAGATCTCTAAACCAGAGAGGGTGGCCCAGTGCTGTCACGACCAGGGCCCCAACTTTGCTTTAGCTCAGCAAAAACATGACCAGACTCTCCTGGGTTCCAACATAATTGACAGCTGCAGTTCTACCAATTAAAATCCTCAGAATGGAGACTAAGTGGGAATGAATAAATGCAAATGAGCTGATAAAAGCATGGGCCCTGCTCTGTAAGTAAACAGAATAGCAATCTTTTCTTGGCTACATTTAGACAACACCAGGTCAGAATTTAAAATGGAGCTCGTTCCTAACTGGAATATGCACGTGACATTCTTAAGTGTCTCAAATTTGGCCACAAGTCAATCAGGCAAAAAAGGTGGGAGTTAGGGTGTCCTGACTCCTGAGCTTTGGGGTTTTCAGGAGAGGAGACCCTGTCTCTCTACGTGCCTCCTTCAATCTGTGTGATGAGACATAACCCCCATGTGCTGCTTGTGGCCTTTGCCACACGGAAATACTCACTGGAGAGGTGATTGTGATGACATCATGTGCTCAGCAGGTGGTTTCTGACCCTATCTTTTGGGGGAGGGTGGCAAAAAATGCCATTTATTCAAATATTGAAGTAAAATAGGTGTGGAAAAGTACAGAAATAAATTGGGCCAATGGTCAGAACAAGAGGAATGCACAGTGGGGATGTATAAAAATGCTTCCCAGGTTCCAACACGGGCAAGTGCTTCCAGAATATCTGGACAATGAGCAGGAGGCCCTGCCCTGAGGTCACCCACCTGAGAGACTCCTCAGAGAAGCAAGGTCCCTGCCCCACAGAGGGGAGGAAGCCTACACCCAAGTGCTTTGCATGCTCTGGCCATGCTTCCACAGAGGGGAAGATCATCTGTGCTAGAAACACTGCCCGCCCAGTGCCATGAATTGTCACAATACCCTCCAATGAGAGCAAACAAGAACCTTCCATCAACAACCCCAAAGTCTCTGTCATGAGGGGCCATGGAGGTATGAACTGTCTTTTCAGAGTGTACTATTTTTCTTTCTTATTTAACTAAGTAAAATTATAAACTTTTTAAGGAATAGAACACAACAATTTTTCTTAATGCATGTTTTTTGGAGGGCAGAGAGGAGAGAAACCCTTTTATACTCATTAGATCATCTGTCTTAAACCCTTCTGATATTCCTCATGTTCTTCCTAATTTCAGAGGGACAGAAGTTTTATTTCCTTTATGTAATTCTATGTAAGACATACCCAGGAAAGGAGTCATATCTCATCTAACAGTTGGAGCAAGGTTTAAGAGTAGTTGAATGGGGGGCGCCTGGGTTGCTCAGTCGGTTAAGCATCTGCTTCGGCTCAGGTCATGATCTCAGGGTCCTGGGATCGAGTTCCGCTTCAGGCTCCCTGCTCAGCGGGGGGTGGGGGGGAAGTCTGCTTTTCCCTCTCCCTCTGCTGCTCCCCCTGCTTCTGCTCTCCCTCTCTGTGTCAAATAAATAAATAAATAAATAAATAAAATAAAAAAGAGAGAGAGAGTGGTTGAATGGAATAAAAGTGAGGCAACTGGGGCAGGGGGTGCAAAGGGAGGCCCTGCACCTTGGCACTTTCTCTAGGGAAATAATTCCACTTTTTCCTTTGTGTTAGCAGTGATCTACTTTAGGGTCCTACAATACCTATTTCTGCTTCTATCCTGGGCCTCTGACAGAATGCAGGCACTTCAGACAATATTGAAATATGAAGTGACAATCTTAACATCCTCTTTGTTCACACATTCTCCCGTTGCCTGTGGGTGTAAACACTTTTCTATTTAAATCACGTGTACAGCTCTCTCACCTCGAGCATCCTTTAAATTAGCACTTGATCTTTTCCCAAATAGCATTTACGAGGACCGACCATAGCCCAAAAGGCAGAAGCGAAGGGAAACGGCCCAGCGAATGGCAAGAATATCAGTCTGGGAATGAAGCCCGTCACGGTGCAGGTAGAACCACAGAAATCCCAGGAATAGGAAATCACAGATTCTTCAGCATAAAATAAACTTGTGAGAAACTAATTGCCACAGATTTCATAATGCCCAAAATAAAACTCGGGGAAGATATCATGAGCATACTGTAATGCATAAAATCTTCATATTTGTAATACAATACTCAAAATATGCACCGGAGGGTTGGAGCTTGTCTTCAATGTTCAGTCTTTTAAGTCACTTCAGACAGCTAGCCATATTCGCAGAATCACAGTGACTGAGTGTCGAGAGGAAGAGAAGAACCCCAAAAGACAGGGTTCCTCCTTGGAGAATGCATGTCCCAGAAGGTGGAACGGAAGGCTCTGGTTCCTCAGCCACAGACAGGAGGGGGGTGGCTTGGCCAGAAGACCCCCTTCCTGGAGGCAGGGACCTAGACCTTCTCCCACCCAGCCTCTCTGGGATGAGGAGAGGCTGCTATTTACAACCATCACAAATGACTGTTCATTACTCAGGAGTTTGAAGGAGGCCCCTGCAAAGATTACATTCCAGTGGCTTGATCACCGAAAATGCTGGGGTGGAAGAGCTCTAATTACCGGCTGCTCTCAGAGCTGCCGCAGCACCTCCTCTGGGATTTTTGGCAGAAACTCCCGGCCTGGGGTGATGCCTGAAAACACAGTCACCTCACTATTATCTTCAGGCAGTGAAGAAGTCTCCCTAACTTATTCCTCAGTTAGGGTCTTGGCATCAGTTTTGGCTCGCCAACATCCGTGTCCTCATAAAAACAAGCACGTGGTTGTGTTTCTCTGCCTTTCGTTGTAGGATATCTCCAAGGATCAAGAGCACCGGTGGAGGGTATGATGATCCAGGGGACTTTAAGCCAGGGGGTTTCCATCACACATTGATGGTGGTGAGAGCTGGGTTGGAACTCACTTTATTAGAAAGCAGAAGGTGGAGGAAACCAGAGCTGGTGGGGGGTGAGCATCCAACAGCCTGGGGTTTGGAGCCAGAGAATCTGGAACTGGAATCTGAGCTGTGTGGTGTGAGGCTCAGAGGAAAGAATGACTTGGTATCAACTGCAATACGGTATTGGTATAGATTATAGAATCGCAGTAGAGCACGTGGGAGGAGGGACTGAGAAAAGCAAGGACTCAAACAGCTAACTGTTTGGTGGCCCCAACAGAGAAAGTGGAAGGAAGGCAGAACTTGTCCACGAAACACAGCCCAACACGGTTCACTCCGCCCCTCTCAAGTCGCTCATGCCACACGCTTGAAGAGGTTGTGTGTTGGACAGAGCAGCCCAGGGAGAAGACAGGATCTCAGGAAGAGCTGCATCCAGGAGCGTGGTGGGGAGAATTTCCCCCTTCACCTACAGAGCTGTTAGCAAGGAGGTCATCCCCGGGCAAGACCCTTGTAGGCAGGGACTTCTCCAGGCTGTCGCCGGGTCTGGAGCTTCCTGTGGACTTCTCTGGATGAGGGACCTCCCGCACACAGCACAGGGCTGGCGAGCCTCTTTATTACAGCTCCCGGCTCCAAATCCTGCGTGTATACACATGGGTACACACACACAGAGCATTTAAGCTGACATTTCCTGAGCAAACCCCCATTCAGAAAAAAGACCACTCATTCTTCACGTTCATTTGACTTCTACTGGTAATAATTATTTGCTCGAAACTCAACTTGCCTCTTAATTTCCAGGCTCTTAAGCAAGGAATATCTAGCTCGCCCATCCTAAATGGGCCATGAAAGCTTCTGAGCTGCTAGATTAACCTCCCATCTGCAGACACTTGGCCATGGGAAACTCTTAGATGACCTTAGTGAATCTACAACCAGTTAATATGCATATGAATTTACTATACAAATATACCACGATTAAGGAAAGCACATGGTTATTTCCTGAGTGAGTGCTGACTCAATGGTTTATCCAATCAAAGACAGGAAAGCAAGGTGCATCATGCCTACTTTCCTTGGTAATATTATGTGATGGCTTCACAAGTGTATCCCTAAAATCCATAGTCGGTGAGCTAGGCTTAAAAGGCAAAGAAAGCCATGGAAAGTTTCTTCCCACTCTTGACTGTGGAACGTAATGAATGATCTCAGACTCTGCACTGTAATAGTTTAAGATTTCTCTTCTATCAGTTTTGTTTTTCCGACTGTGGTAATTCTAGCAGGTTTTTCAGGTTCCTGGGTGCGGTGGTCTAATTACAAACACCGTGCAGTAACAGGGCAGGTTCCGACAGGTAGCTAATGATACAGCCCAGACCTGACTAACTCTTCTGACTGATGTGACATAGTCCCTGAGAAGCAGCTGGCCACGAGTGCGAGTTTATTCCACACCTCAGCACCACCACGATGCGATTCTGCCATCTCTTTCCCAGGGTCACCTCTCGTGCCACCTGATGGACCATGTGACCTTCATAGGGTAAACGGACACAACCTTTGACACCTCTCCTGTTCTGGTCATGCTGCGTGGACAAAGGGGGGCCTGCTCTGGACACGTTGGTAGACGATCCATCACTCTTCTCCTTTGCGATCTTTGTGAGGTGACAAAGTCTTCAATTTTCTCTTCTGCCAAATTTCTCAGAGGAACAGGTTGATGAGTAGCTTCTCCCGTGGAAGAGACCAGCAAAGAATAAAGGCAGCTTACCCCAGACCTCCACTGAATTTCAGTCGTTTCTACCTCAGTCTTGTTCCCTTGGGAATCTGAAAACTGTCCCAAATGAATTTTCACATTCTTACCCAATTCCATGAGTGCTGACATTTTTAGTCATGAATTCATCCATTATTTCATTTATTTGTATATTGGCACTGGCTGAACTGTGTCCCTCAAAGTTCATGGGTCAAACTCGTAACCCCCAGCATCTCTGAACATGACCATAGTTAGATACAAGGTCTTTAAAGAGATAATTAAGGTAAAATGAGGACTCAAGGGTGGGCCCTAGTCCAGTCTGACTGGAATCCTCATGAGAAGAGATCAGGACGCAGACATGCACAGAGGGACGACTATGTGAGGACACAGGGAGAGGACCGTGTCTACACCCCAAGCAGAGTGGCTTCAGAAGGAACCAATCTTGCCAATACCTTCATCTAGGACTTCCAGCCTCTGGGATGTGAGACAATAATGTCTGTTGTCTAAGGCAGCCAATCTATGCTATTTGTTATGGTGGCCCGAGCACATTAACACAGCACCTCAGGTGTACCAGGCATTGTTAGAAATGATGGATATAGGGGCGCCTGGGTAACTCAGATGGTTAAGCATCTGCCTTCCGCTCAGGTCATGATCTCAGGGTCCTGGGATTGAGCCCCGTGTTGGGCTCCCTGCTCAGTGGGGAGTCTGCTTCTCCCTCTGCCTCTGCCTCTCCCCCTGCTCATTCTCTCTCTCTCTCTCAAACAGATAAATAAAATCTTTAAAAAAAAATGATGGACATACACTGGTGAATAAAACAAAGTTTTTCGTCCTTCCCCCATGTTGAGGAAGATGCTGTCTGTGAACCAGGAAGTGGTCTGCCCACACCTCAATCTCAGACTTCCAGACTCCAGAACCAAAAGATGGATATCTGTTGCTGATAAAATCCCCCAGTCTATGGTATTTGATATGGCAGCCTGAGGAGACTATGGCACCCTCTCCCATGTCTTTCTTTTACAATTCACAAATTCATGAGTGAGATCTTGAAAATGAAGTCACAGTCCACTCAGATGTGGAATTGCTGTGTTTCCCATCAGTAATGACTTGATGAAAGGTGGTAATCATGTAGGCCTATGGGAAGACAGCTGGGTCTGTTGAGTTAGTGCTTTGATGAAGCTATAATTCCTCTGTTCATCCTGCCTAAACTGTGGAACATAACAGTGGTTCTCAAACTTGGCTGAATCAGCTGGGGAGCTTTAGCAATACTGATGCAGGGGCCCTGCCCTCGGAGATCCTCATTCGACTGGTCTGGAGAGAGGCCAGGGCACTGGGATGTTTAAAAGCTCCCCAGGGTATTGTAATGTGCAGTCACAATTGGGAACTTCTGCTCTGGCTCCAGATAAGCACATCCACTTCCAGCTCACACTAGAGGATGCTTTGTCCATCTCAAATACCCGCCCTTTGCTGAGTGTCAGACTAATGACTCTGGGTGGAAATTCAATCCAATTCAACAAACATTTTAGAGCCTGTGGTAATGGACAGTTCATGGGGAAGTGAGCACTTATAAGGTGTGACCCAGTACTCAAGGCATTTACAGTTTGTTTTGGAGGGGCTGAAGTGAAGAGGGTGATAAAGCTTGTGCATTAGCACTCGACAGTTGGATTGTGTCTCCAGAAGGAGGCTGATGGTTTGGGGGTCAGCATGACCTGCTCTGCGTCAGCAGACTCCCCTCCAGCGGTGTGCTTTCTACAAGATTGCCATAATTTACTGGTAAACTCATGCCCAGCTCGTGTCCCATGGTCACACAGCCCGTGACATCAGAGCTGGGTTTCACCTTGGGCCTGAGTTGCCTCAAGGCCTTGCTTTTCCAATGGAAGACACTGATAAATATAGTGGATCCTAGAGGTATTCAAAGAATAAATCACCCCAACAGATAATTTGCCTGTTTTCTTTGGCTTATTTCCTTCTAACAGCTCATGCACAGTCTTGAAAATACCCATCCAGGGCTAAGACCCAACAGGCTGGAGGCCTGCAGCTCCAACCTCCTTGGATTGATGATGTCATGGAATGGATTATCAATATGGCTTCTTGTTACTGTGCTCAGTCGTCGATATGATCTATAGATTAACACGTCTTAGATCCTGATGCTTATAGCACAAGCTCTCCGCCATGCCTAAACTTGTTATGTATAAAATTGGAGTATCAGTCAGAGGTCCCACTGGAATCCCACCCAGATCATTCAACTGGGAGAGCTGAAGGAAAAGGCTATCCACAGACATGTGGGCAGAGGGAAGAGAACCAAACAGGACACAGAAGCCCCTGGAGATCAGCCATGGCAGGAAGACCTGACAAAGCAGGAAAGCGAACGGTGTTCCTGACACTCAGTGGGAAATGGGGACCACGGAGAAGGAGCCACCTGGCAGGGGCTGAAAAGCTGGGAAGGGACCCCACATCCTCCTGTCTCCAGGGCTGTCATTGGACAACCCCCACAGGAAGCCGGACAGGGCAGGAGCTGGCCCACACCGTCCTCACGGTCAGCCTCCTGGGACAGGGATGAGGACAGCAGTTGTGGAGAAGGCACAGGGGTGGGTTAATTCTCAGGACTGTCAACTGGAAGAGTGTGAGTCAAGGAACAGAAGAAGCCAGGGAATCTTGAATTAATGCCTCAGTGACCTGCCTTCCCATGACTTCCTAGTGGAATGTGAGCTCGGGGGTCCTCGGGTTCTGTATCTCTGTCTTCAACAATACCTTCAGCTCACCTTAGGTGTTTATTTCATTACTTGGTTGATTAATTAAACATGTATCATATTTTTTTTTTAGTCAAAAAACTTCTGTCAGATGTTCTGTGGAGGTTTCCTGAGGAACAGTCAGTTGGTTGAAGAACTAGGTGATGTGGGGGCTCGTGATCAAACTCGGAGCGGTGGTTTGTCTACACTTCTTCCTTCCGTGGAGTTGGGAGTTGTCAAGACTGAGCAAATCCATCAGGGCTGAGCCTATAGAAGCCTGGTGGAGTTTGTGATACCATAGGCAGCCTCCTCACTGGGCTGACGTATTCACTAGCCTCTACCTCCTGTTTCCCAAATATTGATCAGGATGCTGCCTAAGTCCCCAAACCTCCTACACCCATGAGACCTGTTGGTGAAATACTTATTTAGAGTTTGAAAATCATCTGATATCAAGAACTATTTTTCAAGGCGAGCAAATCCACATCACAAATATATGTTGGCTTGAATCTTCAGGCTCCGTCTCGGTATTTCTGATGAAACCTTATATCTTCCTTCTGTATCAAGCCCTTGGAATATTATTTTATAAGATAGTTACTGTTAAACATAAATAGGACCTCTCTCATGCTGTATACCACATAACTTACTCTTATATTACTTTCATTGTAGTCCTCTGTCTCCATCACCACCGTGACCTCCTTCTGCCTGATGGGATATAAGCCGTGGGAGGATGGAATCTTTGACTCCTGTGTTGGACGATGTGTCCCGAAGAGCTAGAATAGCACCTGACTCACAGCAGGTGAGTTTTTTTTTTTTTTTTTTTTTAATAGATCCCTGTTGCACCAACAGGAGGATTCACGCTTACTCCACGTGAGATGTTGTCCTGTGGGCAGTGGATACCACAGTGAGAAACACGCAGCCTGACCTTTGCAGTGCTTACAGGCTGGTATAGTAGGAGAAGGAATGCTGATGAGAAATCCGATGAAAATCTGGCAATCGGTCAAGTGTGAGGGGCTCTTGTTCCCCACCCCAAACACCATGGATGGTGCACAAAGAGATTATCATTTCATTAACCCTGAAAACCAGAGCAGCATCAAAACACCCCAAAAATCAAAGTCGACAGAGCCCTGCCTTGGCAAGACATAGTTCTAGATTCTTCCCATATACAAATGCAGGCTCCCCACAGCCTCACACAGTCAGTATTCTTATCCCCACTTTACAGATGGAGAAATTGAGGAACAGATGGACGAGGTAACCTGTGGCAGGTCACACAGCTGGTAGCAAAGATAAAAACACACAGACACACTGCACAAGAACACGCACCACATACACAAATAAAAGGACGAAGGTAAGGGTGGGTGGTTAAAATCTACGTGTAATACAGAAATAGAGGGGCATCTGGGTGTCTCAGTCGGTTAAGCGTCCAACTCTTGGTTTTCGGCTCAGGTTGTGATCTCAGGGCCATGAGATCGAGCCCCACATGGGGCTCTGCACTCAGCGGGAAGTCTGCTTGAGAGTCTCTCTCTCTCTCCCTCTGTCCACCCCACCTCTGCTCACTTGCTCTCTTTCTCAAATAAATAAATAAATCTTAAAAAAATATATAGAAATAGAAAACAGAATAAAATATTTTAGATATCGACTTTTTCAGAACTAGAGAATTTGGAAGCATAAACAGGACAGGGTGATAATGCTGTCTTTAGTTACAATGTTGATACTTTGACAGGGAACAAACTGACGGTTGTTGGATTTGGGGATTAGTGGGCATGACGGGAGAAGGGGGGTGGCAAATACAGGTTTCTAGTTATGGAATGAATAAGTCCCAGGGAAAAGGGTAGAGCCCGGGGAGCTCGTAACAGCGTTTTGCTGGGAGTGATTGCAGCTGCACTTGAGGGCGCAGAGCACGCCGTATACAAGTCTGGAATCACCACGTTGTACGCCTGAAACCAATGTAACATCGTGTGCCAGTTATACTTCGACTAAATTTGTTTTGATATTTTGGTCATCATGTTTTTATATTCTGATTTTTAAATTGTATTAAAATATTATTTATTTGAATTATCGGGTTCCTTGGCACCCCTTTAAATTTTATGCTTGGAGGGAATATTCCCAGTGTACCCAGACATAGGTGGAAGATTTCAGACCTCGGATTGTTCAAAAGAACCTCCCAGTGTGGTGATCCATTCATTGATGGAGAGCAGAGTCACTGTATATGGGATGAAAAGCCCGAAGGAGAAAGATCAAATCTTAGAGGACGGTGCTGGGCTGGCAAATCCATGCCCCTCGGACTCCTGCTTGAACTTCCTACGAGTCTAAGAATATATTTTTTTTCTTCACAGCTGGGAGTGTAGGAAAAAAATGGTCTCTAAGTAAAGCTGAAAATCTCCTTGGGTCAGAAACTCAAGAAACAGTTTGGCTCAAAAAGAAGAACAATTATTTCAGGGGTCTGCCTATGTGCATCAGTATTTTACTATTTACCTAATCGACAAATACCCAAATAATTACAAAGTAAATATCTCAAGAACTTAAATTTTGTTCGTCCTTAAATTTTGACTTAAAATTGTGATTGTTTTATTTGTCCTTTTCATGTTATTTACAAATAAAAGTCATGCATGCTTATTAAACAAAATTTGTATGAAATAGAAAGATTTTCCCTTTTTTATATTTTATCTATTTTGTGGTTGGTTAATAAAGACTGTCATCGTAATAGCAGATCATGTGCTTACGTGTGAAAGGAAGGACTGAATTAGATTACTTCCAAGGTTCTGGAGAGTGCTAAAAAGATTTCAGGCTGAATTAAAGTCACTATACTCCCTCGTCTGCAGATCAAAAATACCGAGACTCCCTTTTGTCATTTATAACACAAAATTGTCCTTAGATCATCTCCACTTGTCTCTAAATCTCTTTGACTCTACAAAACAAGAATTGGCCTATTCCAGGGTGGTGTAAAAGTCTTCCCCGTGGAAGGTGACTCTCAAGGTGAGAGCCGTGTGCTGTGGGGGCCAGGGACCAGCCCTCTCCGGAAGGTGTTCTGTGGACCCTCCGCACTCACAGCTCTGCCCGTCCAAACGAGTAATGGCCACAGCGGTGACTCCTACCTAGCTTGGGAGGAAAATAAAGAAATACTCTAACTTTTTTTTCTTTCTGGCTTAGGATGTAAAAGTCAGAAGAGAAAGTCACACTCGTCCTGACGGTTGAGAAACAGCCACATATTCCACAGAATCAGAGGATTTTTAAACCCAACTGCAGAACGAAGGACACAGAAGGACCCAAATTAAGTGGATTCCAGAAAGCAACAAGCCGTGCCCCAAGGCTAAGAGATGTAGGCTGCTTTCTGGTCTGGTGGAGTGGGGAGCCAGCAGCTGGGGTTCTTGGCATTGGTGGCCGGAGCGGACCGGCCTGGTGGGCCAGAATCCCAGGGAAGCCCAGCCCAGCTCCACCCACTGCCCACGGCCCTAACCCCATGCCATCCACACCGCAGTGAGTAGGAACACACCACCCTCGCCTGCACGTGTGTTTCTCCAACACGTGTGTCCAGCAAAAGAAAGCCACCTTGAAACACATGGGAAATGATGGTTTGGGGAGATTGGCTGGAAAGAGGGCACAAGGGAGCTTTCAGGGCGAAAGAAATGTTCTATGTGTTGTTTGAAGGGACAGCATATCAGTGTATGTAACTGACACACCTATAAAGATGAAGGAGGAATGAAATAAAAATGAATGAAGCGTCTGGGCGTCCTGACAGTTGAAAGTTGAGTGTCTATAAAAATGCAAGTAAATTTTTCCAGATTATTTACAAATAATTCATTAAACTCTTTACGACATTATATTATTTTATAACTTAATTTAACTTGAAATGTTTTGCACTCAGAGTAGAGGGAGATAGAAGCTCTAATTTACAGGAATTCTTTTTCCTTTTCCTCGTAAGAATGGCATAACGATTAGTTTTGATGGGAACACTTCATTTTCCATATGTACTATTAAAACGTCACATTCATATTAATATTGCGATTTCACTCTCTGACACTGTAAAAAAAGAAATCCATCATTTTATCTTTTCATTTGCAACTTTGTCTTGAGATCCTATACTCAGACTCAACACTAACCTTCCCCCATAAATATAAGCCTGGTGAAAAAGAGAGTTAATCTTCAAAGAGCTGTCAATTAAGTCCTCCATTAAGATACAAAGATGTGTTTGTATGCAAACTTTCGGTTTATAACTTTGAGTCACTAAGACATTCAGTGACTTAATGAGCAACAAGGCAGTTAAGAAAGTAAGCTATTGGGAGAGGGATGAATAAAACATATTAAGCAATGTGACAATGAAGCAGAATATGGAGATTCCAAAGCCATAAGACACTGAATTTGAATTTCACATGGGAAGGACTCTGCCAGGGAAGGGTTTTTTTGTTGTTGTTGTTTTATTTTTTTAAATCCAGTACGTCGTTTTAATTAAATTACAACTCTGAATTAGACATAAATCAACCAGACCCTTTTGGCTTTCATTTTTAGCACAAAGATCCTATCATCTTCAGCATTTCATTCAGAGCTAATTAAATATGGATTTATGGTTCTTAGTACCTTGAAACAGAGGAGGACTTCCAGAACTTACTGAGCCATTGAGAAGGGAGCTATTTTGAGGATAGTAACTGAATGTCAGACATTTGCCACAGCACTCTGCTTCTAAAATCTAAATGTATTTTCTGGGTGTGTAAACAAGCTTCATAAAACTCTCATTGTTTCCATCCCTAGTAACAGTGTAAATCCACCACAAACCGAGCGCCTCTGTTTGCCCCCAACACGATTTCAACACAATGCTTCCAGCCTCACTTCTAGAACCTTCCTTCTTGGCATTCCTGAACACCAGCAAAGCCAATGTGCACACGATTTCCTTACTCAGACCATCTCCCCCCCCGCCAAACGCACACACACACACACATACAGCCCCCCTTCCCCAGCAAAAATTTGCTGTTGAGTATTTTCAATTCTGGCTGTGGGTTAGAAAATATATTTTCGCTGAGTTTATTGGCTGCCTTGAAAACCAAAATGCCTGCTTCATCTGCTAATGACCATCATGTTTTCTCTGGAGGTGCCCTGCTGCGTTGAACTCACGGTTAACACTTTCAGGTTGGAGGAAAGAAATATACCAAATAAAAACAACAACTGACTTATTTCCACATCAGACAGAAACCATTTAGGGAGACAGAAAAATGCCCTCCTGGAAGTAAGGGTCCAGGGATACAAGAAGAAAAATACTGTTTTCGGCAACTAATGGAAATTAAGTGCAGCAAGCCTTTTTTTAAAAAGGATGTTTGCATGTGTCTTGGGAGGGAAATGGTGGCTTTGAGACATATAGAAGGATTGTCTGTGTAAAAACAGGCAGTAGGACCAGCTTCCTGTTTTCCTGGTGCCTCGTTAAAAGGTTTTGAGAGACAGCAGGATGCCTGTAAGCAAAACATTTTTGAATTTTTAAAAAATGGCTAAAAACATCATCAAAAAAGTCCTGAACAGAAAAGGGACCCTTGGTGGGAAATCTGTTTGAAATGGGGACATTGCGAAGTGGGGCATATGATGTGGTGTGAAAAGCAGTGGGAACAGAAGATGAAGCTTTGGGAATGAATCTGGATTTTTCTCAGAGAGTAGGTGGAACCCTGATTTGGTCAGCTGGTGGCAGTTAGTGGTGAGACGTCCTGGGTCAGGGTCAGGATGTTTTGTAACTTGATTCTAAGGTACGAGATTACCAAAATACATGTGTCAACTGTTCTAACAGTTGTCTTACACACACACACACAATATCAATCCAAAAAACCCCCATGGTTATTGCTTAGTAAAAAAAAAAAAAGAAAGAAAAAGAAAAAAAAAAGTTAAAATTCCCTTTGAAACTCATTGTCTACCTTGTACTGGAAATAAAAATCTCTAAACATACAGTTAAGGATCTGTTGCTACTTCCCAGCTCTGGGGCCAGGGGTCAGGGAACCCCTCTGTCAGGCTTCGCTCCCCAGAACGAATCCTTGAGCACAGTTGGGGTATGGAGTCGGTGCTGGGGACGTGTGCTATGGGGTTTTAACACCAGCGTGCCATCACAACGCGGCTCCTGAGCAAGGAGACAGCCAGCGCTCACCCTGGCCCTCAGCCTCCTGGGCTCTCCCTGCATAAAGGCCATGTGGACCAATGTGTGTGAGACTGGGCTGTGGGCTTCTGAGTTACTCCTATTGTTCTTGGAGCTCAAATCAGTCACCCTGCGGAGGGATTGCTCTCACGTCTATGTGGCACAATGGCAAATAGGCAAACCCACGGCCCCCCAATAGCACAGGGCCAGCGATGCGTTCACGTCGGAACTTGAACCACAGTGGGCCACCCTCCATTTTTCAAGGTGGTGTCTCCAGCTGTGTGAAGGAAAGGTCTATTTTGCTTTCTTTTTTTTTCCTTAGAGACTAAGCAATTCTTTACTCCGGGCTCGCTGCAACAGAAAACCTGTTTGTCTTTTTTTCTCGATAACTGAGGCGTTAGCATCCCTCCCTGGTTCTGCCCACATCATGTTCAGAGCCAAATTCTTCAAATAAGAGAAAGACGTTGGTAGAACCCAACAGGTCTGGAGAATTAGAGGCGACATAATGTGAAATGGCAGCTGTGTCATAGAATTGCCCCCGTTGGGTCTGTTTTTGCTCGAGACGGGGACAACAGAATGCCTCCGAGAACCGGAAGCAGGGACCCTACTCTCTCTCCTTCTGGACTCCAGGGGGTAAGGCTGGCTCTGAAAGCGCCTGGAAATATTAGACTCCCTGCAGTCTGACCTGCCCCAGTCTCTGCAGAACTTTTTGGCTGTTTGCAATAGCATATAGTGAGTCATGCATTTACAAGCGTTTTTTGAAAAGGGGAAACCCCTCCCTACTTGAAATAGGACTCTGGTATGAAAAGAGACAATGTCAAAGCAGCAGACAGCTCATCATCCCCTGACTGTGTTCCTTTCATTCTTCCTGACCGATTCTGTTTTGAAGAGCAGTTTTAACTGTTAGAAGCCTGACATCCAATCCTGTTCTCAAGCAAAAAGCCAAATTCTCTTTGGGCTTGCATATAGAAAACAAATCAGGACCTCCTCTGATAACTTAACAGTCAGATCCCAGGCCAAAAGAAACACAAACTGCTTTGTGGATTTAGAGAGACATGTGGTTACCTGAGCTTAAAAAACAAACAAACAAACAAAAAACAAAAAACAGGGGCGCCCAGGTGGCTCAGTCAGTTAAGCACCTGCCTTCGGCTCAGGTTTTAGATCTCGGGGTCCTGGGATCGAGCCCCGCATCAAGATCTCTGCTTGGCGGGGAGTCTGCTTCTCCCTCTGCCAGTGCTCTCTCTGTGTCAAATAAATAAATAAAATCCTTAAAAGCAAAACAAAACAACCCCCCAAAAACCCAAAAACAAGCTTGGTCTGTATCTTGTGATATGGGACATAGAGCAAGATGGACTAATGCAGCTCTCCACCCCCTACACTGTCCTCTTTAGCTACAGATCCCTGGTATGATCACTTTTCCATAACAGCATCCTCATTTTGGTGTGAGTCTTATCCTCCCAGAGACCCCGCAGCACTTGGTGACGGTGCCGCACAGACTTTCCCCTCCCAGGGAAAACATCCTCGTGTTTTCAGGGGTCGTAGTTGGCTTGAGCTTTCTAGTCAGACCCTAAATCAATCTCAGCATCCTTGCTCTTACATGGAACTGAGGTTGAGAACTTTCTCCCAAGGGGGAAAAAAGAGCCAGATTCAGTCAGATGTGGCATGGGATGTTTTGGGTTAGATGATTCAGCCCATTTTTGTGGATTTCCCAAGATGCTTTCTGAAACTCTGTTGAAAAATAGCTTGTGTGATCTTGTAACAAATTAAACAAAAGGCAAACCACCAAGTGCCTGCCTGTTTGAATACAATAACCACAAGAACTCTGATTCACTGTGACCCACTGTGGAGGAAGGGATGTCAGGGATCATCAGTTAAATTGTAACATTCACAAACTCCAGGTCCCTGCATTCCTCTTTGGGGTTTAATGAAAGATAGAGGGAGGGTTGGCAACATTTTTAATAGCCCTAAGGATCGTTACAAAAAAATACTGGTAAAGGTCTGCACCAGGAAGCATGGTTGTGCCATCTTCAGGTTTTGATGAATTGGGGGATAGAGGATACCAGCTTTTTTTTTTTCTTTTTTATTTTAGGAGCTAAATAATCACTCTACATGTATTTTCTTTAACAATTTTTAAAAAAGGATTCCCACACTTTTTGAAGTCTATTTTCTTCCTGACTGCACACACCCACATTTCTTTGCTGACTTACTCATGAGCAAAACAGTAAGCACCCAATCTGTTTTTCACCAGCCATGATGACTGGCCAGGCTTTTCCCTGCATACTTCATGCAAATGGAATTTCCAGCACACCCACTCTTTGTATCCTTCTTGTTGATGTTGACATTGTTGTTGGGTGTTTTCCTCTGGCCTGAAGAGGAGGGAGACTCTGTGCTCTGGCTTACCTCTCAGGGAAACATCGTAACAAAGAAACATATTTGGAAGATGTTCAGCCCTGCCCAGCCTAGTAATGTGGTTTATCCAACCCTCAGGCTCTTTCACACACAGAACTTCCTTTTCTGAATAAAGCCTCCCTCCCTTCCCCAGGGAGGTGATCCCCTTTGTCTGGGAGATGTCCTGTCCCTCAGGGTGGCTTTTGAAATGTGCAGGTTTGCTGAGGAACAACAGTAACAACACTCTTTGCTCTTTTTCCTGAAGGTGGATTTGTTGCTAGTATGGTGATTACTATTCCTGTCTGGAGTGGGGAATTTCAGCCCTTAGAGGATTTCTGAGTTAGAAGGAATGCACAGACTTGGGACAACTTAGAACACACTCCAAGAGAATGCTGGGCACTGCGTGTTTTGCCAAAAGCCATCTAGAATTTTCTGTTTTCCAAATCTCAGATGTATCTTTACCTTTTGGGGTCAAGTTTTCTCTGTTCTTGGGAATCTGGAGCTTTCTATTCCTGATTTCCTTTTTGTTGTTGTTGTTGCTGTTGTTGTTGTTATTTCTTTGACAGAGAGAGACACAGCGAGAGAGGGAACACAAGAAGGGGGAGTGGGAGAGGGAGAAGCAGGCTTCCTGCGGAGCAGGGAGCCAATGTGGGGCTTGATCCCAGGACCCTGGGATCATGACCTGAGCCGAAGGCAGACGCTTAATGACTGAGCCACCCAGGCACCCCTATTCCTGATTTCCTTAAGGACTATGAAAGATACTCAATGGGCTTATAAAAAGTACACAAATGCTTTTTTTTTTTTTAAGCACCGTTCTTTGTAGTTGGACTCAATGGATCTGAAACCATATGCATTCAATTTCCCTTTATTTATCAACTTGTCCTAAAGGAGGGAAAATTCCATCAAGTGTATAAAGGATTTCATTCTATCTTTAAACCCAGCAAAATAATTTCAGACGTTTAATAGTCTGTGAACAATTAATAAAAATGGCTTCAGTCAGTAGAAACCTAAATATCATAATTTGTATTTCAAATGATCTTCAGCCATCTATGAGAGTTAGAATATATAATGTAAACCTTTAATAGTCACAAGGGAAAAACAGCAAACAAATGGTTACTTTCATATTTTTAAGAACAAAGTCTCTAAGGTCTCCTCAAATGTTAAAAAAATATACTGTTAGTTGTTCCTGAATAGAGAAACAAAGCAAGCACAAACTCTCAATGACATAAAGTTGGATTCTCTAAAAATTTTCGAAGAAGTCAGTCTCAAGTCTACAATCTGCTTACTCTTTCCTTCAAATCTTCAGCCAACTGAGTACTTATTTTCATTGAAATGTAGCCTTATGAACAAGATCATGTGCTCAGAAAATGTCCTCCATGACACTCAGATTCTAAAATAGAAACACGGCAAAGCTTCCC
Organism: Mirounga angustirostris; assembly: GCF_029215605.1. Taxonomy (NCBI): domain Eukaryota; kingdom Metazoa; phylum Chordata; class Mammalia; order Carnivora; family Phocidae; genus Mirounga; species Mirounga angustirostris. Next base: position 136,287,184 of record NW_026991713.1, read on the forward strand.
TGAAAAATTGTGCTATAATGATTCTGGAAAGTGCTCAGACATGTCACCAATTGTTACAGCAGCGTGCGCTATGAGAGCTGGTAGGAATCTTCTGGCTTCCCCCTCTGATGAAAAACAGAGGATATTCAAATGCACTGTGACAAGACTATTAGCTGGAATGACCCTGAATTCGCGCATTTAGGTTCTCCCATTCTTAACTCCTGTACAGGATTCCAGCGCAAGCTGTAATCGGCTTTTACAGGCACCCCTATTTATACACACTCTTGTCCCTCCTGTTGAGTTTTTATTCTTGAAGTTTGTTTACACTGAAGTGGACTTTTTATAAGCAACAGTGAAGACTTCCTGCCTTATATATCAGCTCGCTCCTGCAAGCTCTACTCATGGGGCTTGCGGCAGTACCTTTTTCTGACAGGGCCTCCATCTAGTGGAAGCTTCTGCAGGTCAGATTGCTTGTATCTGTGTGGCCAGGAGAAAGTTTGTCATGAGACTGTTTTTATTTTTTTAAAGATTTTATTTATTTATTTATTTATTTATTTATTTATTTATTTAAGAGAGAGAGAATGAGTGGGGTGAAGGGCAGAGGGAGAAGCAGGCTCTCTGCTGAGCAGGGAGCCTGACATGGGGCTCCATCCCAGGAACCCAGGATCATGACTTGAGCCTAAACAGACGCTTAACCACCTGAGTGACCCAGGTGCCCCATGCACATCACGAGACTGTTTTTAAAAATGCATATCAACTTGATAGTTGTAAGACCATCATATTCATAACTTCAACTTGGTGATGACAGAAACTTAGAATTTGAAAAAAAAAAACAACTTTAACTTTTGAACACGTTCCACATAGTCAGATACACAAACGAATCCAAGTAAACTCCAGAGCTCAGTTGCCATTATGATCTCCATGCTGCTTAGCAGAAGGTGGTGTAGTTGAGCTCATTGTAAGGCCAGCATGGGGAAGGCAGGAGGAATGTCCATCTGCTGGGAAAAGGAATGGGTGCTTAATGGTGATCTTCAATGAGCTTGTCTTTCCAAAGAGACAGAAACGTATTTGTGAAGCTTCTATGTGTCACACTTTCCTTCTTGATGAAATTTTGATCATCGTTTGTCTTCACAAAGCCTGGAGAGGTGTTGAAAGAAACAAATGAGCTAATGGTTATGAAAGCACTCTTTGAAAATGCTATATAAATACAGTGCTTCCATGGTCTATTTGTGAGATTGGGGAGGGAAATACCAGTTTCACACACATACAGAAATAATACTGACTTCACCTTCAATTAGAACTTCATCTCAAAGCTACTGATAACTTGGTCATTAAATACATACAAAAACCTTAGTGAGAGAATTTTCAGGAAAAGGTAAAATCATCACTCTCTACAGATTTCAAACAAATACATGTGACAGCATTTATTTAACTCAGATGACGTGAGTGAACAAGGCAGATGTGACAACCCATTCCAAGGAACAGTGAAAATAGCACAGTTGTATGTGGAATGAAGGGTTGCAAATGGGGACAAAACAGGAGGGGAGGAGATGCAGGAAGACGTCCATTAAATCACTACCAGAAAGGGCAGAATTTGCATATTTATAAATTACCTGTAACTTCAAAGAACTGCAAAAACAAAACAAAACAAAAAACCCATCGCAGACAATGCGTAGAGTTAGACTCTGCTAATCCTGAAGGCTATGCTCTAGACGACGCAGTTTTCCACTGAAGCACAAAGCTTTTTCTACACAAAGAAGAGTACAGGTTCTTTAGATCAGGGGTTGGCAAACTCGGGCACATGTGTCAACTCGAATCCAGAGACTATTTTGGTAAATAAGGTATTGTTGGAAGCGAGCCACGCCCACTCATTTCTGTCCTTTGGTGCCACCGGACAGTTAAGCAGTTTCTACAGAGACCACATGGCCCACAAAGCCTAAAATATACTATTTGTCTCTTTCTAGAAAAAGTTTGTGGACCCTTGCTTTGTATCAATATATAGGGTTCTATACAATAATTCACTGATTATCCATTTATTTTCTAGTTAAAAGAGTATCCAGGTAAGGTGCTGGTGTCCCCACATCAGTGAAATTCTTCTTTACAATGAACTTATGTGTCCAGTAAGCCAAAGCTTTGTGTTTATCATCAAATGTCATACAACACACAAACCCAGCCGCCACCAACCTTCTTTATTATCTTGGGTTTTCTTAAATGTTTTATTTTTAACAAGTTAGCAAACAAATGTATTGCTGAGATCCGTGGAAATGTTCGTCCACCTGTGGGATCTCTGCTATGAATGGGCAGATTTAGGTAATCGTTCGGTCTTAGCATGGCCCAAATTCTATTCTCAAGTGCACGGAGGCCTTCCCATTATTTTCATCTCCCTGGATTCTTCATTTTAATCGACTTCATATTCTGTAATAGGCGAGAAAGGAGGACTCTAAAAGCTCTACCAAAGATGTCACCCAGATTGCGAAGGTCAGGAGGGAGGCTCTTTGGGCAGCCGAGAGACTGTTCCACATTCCTCCAAGATGACTCTTGAGCAATAGAACTTACTTGGATAAATTAGGGTGAGCTACCTGCCATAATGAGTAGTCTCAAAAACAGAATAGCTTAAGCACGGTAAAGTGACATAACAGAATTAAGTCAGTGAGTGAGTTCATGGATGTCCAACTTCCACACGAGATGCTGCCATTGTCTTCACTTAGGTTCTAAGGCCACCCTATGACCATTCTCATTTTGGCTAGTGGAGAGGGAAGAGCGTGGAGGAGTGCCTTGTGGGAAGTTCTCATAAGCCCAGTTCGGAAGTAGCTCCTGTCCCTTCTGCTCACATTCCTTATCTAAACCTCCTTCATGTGCATGCCTGCAGCTACCAGATGGGCCAGAAAACATGGTCTCAACTGAGAACAACTTCCTAACGTGGAACAGGGAGCATGAATTCCTGTCAGCGATTATCCCCCTTCTGCCGCCGTACCCGCCATACAGGCAGGTCTCCTGGTGCCCAAATCCCTTCCCAGCATCACCAATAAAGCTTGAGCTTTCTCCAACAGCAACACCAAGTCTGCTGTTCTGCAATTAGCATTGGTGCTGATTTTAAAATATGAACATGCCTGAAAAGGAGAGATAATGATAGGAAAATCATTCTCATTATGGGCAAGTAACTTCTTTCATCTTCAAGTGTTGATGGGATACAGTGGATTTAAAGGGGAAGAAAGAAGGGCTGGAAGACAGTTCTTCAGGGGTCCATTGGGTTTATGCACATCCTGTGAGCAGAGGTCTAGACAGCATTTCTTGTGGCCACTTTGGATGGACATTTGCAGAGCGAAGAGCCTTGGGTGTCAGCAACCGTGTCTCCCTCTGAGAAAGAGGCAGCCTTAGGAGAAGGATAGGATCTCATTCTGGAGCACGGGGTAGGCATGACCATCATACAAGATTGGGGATTCCAAGGTTTGGGTTTTACTCTTGGAATGCAACTGTGATGTTTAACTTTGGGTCATCATGACAGACCATGGGGTGTCCAAATCAAACATTATTTCTGGAGCTGTCTGGGTGAGATGAACACTTGAATCAGTAGGCTGAGTAAAACATAGTTCCCTCCCCAGTGTGGATGAGCCTCCTTCAATCCATTGAGGGAATGAATAGAACAGAAGGCAGAGGAAGGAGGAATTTGCCCCTTTTTCTTCCTGCCTCACTATTGAGTTAGGATATCTCATCTTGTCTTCTCCTACCCACACACTGGGATTGACTCCATAAGTTCCCCTGGTTCTCAGGCCTCCAGACTCAGGCTGAATTACACCACCGTCTTCCCTGGGTTTATAGCTTGCAGAGGGCAAATCATGGGGCTTCTCAGCCTCTGTCGCCACATGAGCCAATGCCTATAACAAGCATATCTCTCACAGTCCAGCAACCTAATGTATGTGCCAATGTCAACTGACCCTCTTCATGCTGCTTCATAGGTCCTGGAATCTTGAGGAACCAGGATAAGAAAAATGATTTTATTTAAACAACTGTGATTTCTGTGAGTAATGCATTGTCCTTCACCTCTGACCCAGGAATCTCAAGCCAAGAACTGCAGCAGGCTAACATTTTAACTTTGCAAGTGAAGTAAAGTCGCCGACACTTCACAGCTCTTGACAAGAAGAAATCATCACAGAAGTAGAAAACAGTGATGCAGAGAGAGAGGAAGTCTTTTTTTTCTTTACCTAGAGCCAGATTGGACATGCATGAGTTTTATTATTATTATTTTTTAAAGATTTTATTTATCTGTTTGACAGAGAGAGAGCACAAGTAGGCAGAGTGGCAGGCAGAGACAGAGGGAGAAGCAGGTTCCCCTCTGAGCAGGGACCCTGATGCGGGACTTGATCCCAGGACCCTGGGATCATGACCCGAGCCGAAAGCAGATGATTAACCAACTGAGCCACCCAGGCACCCCCATGAGTTTTAGAATAAGTACACCAATGAATATTTAATCTATACACTTGTGTAGACCTAGGTCCATCTTCTTTGTGTAAAGGTAAAGAAGCAATGATGTTGCAGATGTGTTACTTGTTATGTATGCCTGTTTTAGAGGCAGCCAATTATACAAATTACTTATTTAGACTTTCATTTTTATATTTCTCTATTATACTTGTATGTGTATCAGCTACGCAGAGGATTCCAGATGATTCTTTAGAAGCTAATGACTGTCTCTTAACCATGAAGCAACTCAAGCAGGGACCTGCTTAAGAATATCTACAAAGACACAGGAATACTAAAAGCCTGGAGTGGCTGGTTGCAGAATTACCTCTCCTGCAGAAAGAAGAAAACAGCGGACCAAGATGTATCACCAAACGCCACGAATGTTCAGCTTTATCTGAGTGGTGGGAGCAAGATTTTAAGCCTTTTTTTCAGTCCTCATTATATCGGGTGTTGATGACATCCCATCAAAACCAGGATCTTGCTAAATAGTTCAGAGTGGAAATATAAACTTGGACTTCAGAAAAAAAAAAAAAAATCAAAAAGCTAACGTCCCCAGGCTGGGTACAACAAATGTTATCTCACCAAGGTGACCCCGTGAAAACTCAAGGGCTTCTCGTGATGGAATTGATTGGTTTAGAGTGATAAAAGTAACTAATGGCTTCTTGGAGTCTTGCAGATTCAGTCAGTTAGTTAAAGGGAATCCCTGCTGGGCTTGCTTCCCTAAGAATCCACTTGATACGTGTAAGGACAAAAAATGTCATTTTTTTCCCTAAGCAGTTTTATTGTTTTGACTTTAATTGGAAGCAAATGATCCCTTCTTCAGGAAAAGGGAAGGGATTTGATCATGCGGGGTACTTCTCAAAGTCAGAAATATCATATGATGCCAGCATATTAAAACTACATTCAGCTCACATCTCTTGGTGTATTTGCCTAGAATGTGGCCCTTTTCAATGTATCTAATCACTAGATAAGACAGCTATGAACATATCATCAGCTGAGAAAGCAGAGCCAGAGCCTGTGTGTTTATAAATCTGAGGCTATTACCCAGGTCTTGAGAGGAACTAAAACCCCAGCCTACATGTGTCTTTTGATGAACACTTCCTTGGCATCTCCAGAAACAATGAGCATTCACCATGACAGAGTCCTATCAATGTTACCCTCTATGGGACATAAGAACTGGAAGGAAGATGCTATGGTTTTTCCCGAGTCTGCCAACTAATTTTTATTGAACTTAATGCAATATCTCCACTTGATCAGATTACCTATCACCATGAAGTAGAGGTTTCTCAACAGACCTGTGTAGTAAGTACTGTGATTACCCCATATCACCAATGGGACCTGAGACACAGAAGGATTAACAGGTGTCAGAGGCAACATTAGCATCCACATGTTCTGGATGGGAAGAGCAGGACACAAGAATGTGGTCTGACAAGATGGCAGGGGAGTAACAGGAAAATGGGAAAGGTTGGGAATTTGAATTCATAGTCATTTGCTGTGTCTGGAGTTGTCACATCCCCCAACCTGCCCCTTGAAGACTACCCTGTGTGAAGAGAAGTCATTGGGTCATCAAAGACCAAGAACACCTTCTTTGGGAAGCGTCCTGGTCTGTGGGCCTCACTTGGGGAATTCTCTACACATTTCTTTGGAGGGGGAAGCAACATGGACCAGGTTAAATTCTTTAGGAGTCTGGATATACATCTGATTGAGATGATGAAGACAGCTCTGTTTGGAAGTCAAGTCAAGAAAGCATGGTGTCCTTAGCAACCAGTGAGCTGAGAATCGAGTCCTGTCATCCCCCAGGGCCTCTCTGGGCCATCTCCCAGGAGAGAGATCAGAAACTTGAGGGGAGTATTTAGCCAGGAGAGGTCTCGAATAACTCGTTGTGTGAATGCACTTCAGTAATAAAGAAGACTGATGGTAAGCAGGTGGATTCATGTTCAGAAAATACAATACAGCAGCCTCGGACTCCATCAGATTCTGTCACATCCTTTGAAAGTGCCCACCATGCAGGGAGGTTACAGGTTGAAAGTAAAGAGCAAATACCCTAATAGCAAGGTTACAGTCAGGTGAGGGAAATCCCTGGTGTCGGGTGCAGGGAAATTTGCCCACGGCACAGTGCTTGCACCTTGTCTGGAAGAAGCCTGGGGTTTGAGCCTGAGTCACAGGAGACACAAACGCATGCTAAGTCAGGCAGCGGGACAACACAAAAGGGACTGGGACTGTTCCCCATTTGAGGCTTTCAAATCTCAGCATCAGCCTTGATTTGGGGAATCATGGGGTGGCATCTCATCAGTCCCAGAACTGACCCTCTGCTAGACTCACTGGAGCTGCCCAGGCACCTCCCCTCATCCCCTGAGGCCCATGTGGGATGGAAGAGATGCCCACAGTATGACACTCTTTCCTAACCCTGAGGAGCGTTTACCGGGTCCAGTGCTGCCAGGAAATAGCTTCTTTGTTAACCTAGTTCTCTTGGTTTCCTTAAATCCATTTTTTTTAATTAAAAAAAAAAAAGTCTACAGATATGAATGACTCAGTTCTAAGAATATTCTGAAGACATGTCCACAGACATGCAGCCTGATCCAGCTTCTCTCAGGACAGCAGCCCCTTGGTGTCCCTGCACCTGCATCCTGCCTGCAACGATGGGGGGGGGGGGAGACACAGCATCTGCATTCTGCCAGAGAAGCCTCATGCTCTCCTGCACGGAGGAGAAAGGAGGAGAAACACTTGCATTTATTCAGCATTTACTTTGTTGTTTTTCTTTTCAATGTGCAGTGTTTTTTAAATGTTTCGTCTATGCAGTTGGGAGAGGGGTAATCAGAACTATGCAAAGCTAGAAATGTCCATTGAATGGCATTGAATTTATGGGCTAAAACTTTGATTCAAGGATCTCAAGTCACTTTAAAATGTTTAAGTAAATAATTACATTTTGAAACAACCATCTGAGGGACTGGTGCTGTAATATGGCCACGTCTTGGGGACATGTATGTATACGGAGTCTGTACGCTGCTTGGGCGTGAAACCAAAGGGATGTTATGGGGAAAGAAAGTTTAGCCTGCATGGAGGGAGACTTTTCTTTGTTTTTTTTTGTTGTTGTTGTTGTTGTTTCTCTCTGTGTCCCCTTTCCTCCTCCCTCCCTTCCTTCCTCCCTCCCTTCCTTCCTGTATAGTTAACATACAGTGTAATATTAGTTTCAGGTGCACAGTATGGTGATTCAACTCTTCCATCCATCACCCCCTGCTCATCACAAGTGCTCTCCTTCATCCCTATCACCTGTTTCCCCATCCCCCACCCGCCTCCCCTCTGGCGACCAGCAGTGTGTTCTCTGTAGTTAAGAGTCTGTTTCTTGGTTTCTTTCTCTTTCCCTTTGCTCGTTTGTTTCCTAAATTCCACATATGAGTGCAAGCATATAGTGTTTGTCTTTCTCTGATGGACTTATTTGCTTAGCATAATACTCTAGCTCCATCCGTGTCACTGCAAGTGGCAAGATTTCATTCTTTTTGATGGCTGAGTAATATTCCATTGTATATATATACCACATCTTATTTTCCATTCATCTGTCAATAAACATTTGGGCTCTTTCCATAGTTTGGCTATTGTGGACAATGCTGCTATAAACATTGGGGTGCTGGTGCCCCTTCCAATCTGTATTTTTGTATCCTTTGGGTAAATACCTGGTAGTGCAATTGCTGGGTCATGGGTAGCTCTATTTTTAACTTAAGGAACCTCCATACTGTTCTCCAGAGTGGCTGCACCAGCTTGCATTCCCACCAACAGTGCACAAAGATTCCCCTTTCTCCTCATCCTCGCCAACACCTGTTGTTTCTTGTGTTGTTGATGTTAGCCATTCTAACAGGTGTGAGGTGACATCTCACTGTGGTTTTGATTTGCATTTCTAGAAGGGGGAGTTTTCCACTAACCTTGACTGGCCATCATTGGAATAGTATCCTAATAATAAAGGCCACCATATCTGTTGAATGAGCAGTTGTCAAGAGATGCGAAGGGGAGGCACCTGGGTGGCTCAGTCGTTAGGCATCTGCCTTCAGCTCAGGTCATGTTCCCAGGGTCCTGGGATCAAGTCCCACCTCGGGCTCCCTGCTCAGCGGGAAGCCTGCTTCTCCCTCTCCCACTCCCCTGCTTGTGTTCCCTCTCTCACTGTGTCTCTGTCAAATAAATAAATAATATCTTTAAAAAAAGAGAGAGGGAGATGCAGAAGGGATTTACTTTTCATGGAGAAGAAAGCTGAATTGATTAACTTCAAAGTTCTACTCAATTTTGATATTTTCATGCATATGTGTTATAACACACAAACTATATTATAGCCATCGCCATCAGCCTTCTATGTTGAGTCTCTCCAAACATGTTCACAGCTCCCTAAGCAAAATCCTTGACACCATATGTGTGTCAGAGTTCATTTTTTGTCTAATTTTAGCAGGGGCTGGCGTAGTGTTCTGTTTTCTAAATACATTCGTATTTCTCTGCCTACCTGTATAATGCTCAGACAGGGGCCTTTTATAGATCATGAGGAACATAATGTAAATTCTGTTAGTTTTTGCTGCCAAATAGTTTGGACATCACATAACTTTGTGTTTTCAGATCTTTTTCTATTTTAGGATTGTAGATGAGCAGCCCATGTTTTAGGCTTAAAGTCGGACATTCCCAGAGTTCAACCCTTGCCTCTCCAGCTGAGACCTCTGTGACCTTGAGCGAACTTTTTCATCAGTTTCCCCGCATGCCAATGGGTGCTGATAGCAACCATCTCTCGGGAGGTTAAGGCTGGGTGGGGAAGTCTGAGACGGGCCCTGTGGGATAACCCATGTCCAGACCTCCGGGTGGAGGTACAACGTTCTGTGTTTTTGCCGGTCAGTTGGCAGCCTGGCAGCTCAGCAGAGTGCACGCACCTTCTGGGGACAAGGGCTCCGTGAAACCGCCTCTGTGTGTTCTTGCTTGTATCCAGTCCCAGACTCTAGTGTCCATAAATTAAATTGAATTACACAGAAGCTAGAGAAATTCAGTTGAGACATGAAAGGCTCGTGAACTTGTTGAAGGCTTTTAAGGAAGGACGGGCAGGGTGGACGCGGGCCTTTCTGGCCTCGGGGAGTTTCCCCCCAGCAGCAGGTGCGACATCACAGATCTGTGGCCACTGCTTTTCCCGGGTTCTTCTGCGTTCTCCGTCTCCGGCCTTCGCAGCAGGAGATGGTAAATTAATAATAGTTATAGCAAAATGATGAAGATGTCATAAAATAATGATGATAATGAAACTGAAGACTTACCTCATAGGACAGAGTTGCCAATTCAACAGTAGAAATACATATCCCAAACAGTTCGTGTTTGATGAGGTGAGTCACTGTGCACCAGTTTTCAGAACATCCTGTTACACTTGTTTGCAAATTCTCTTCCGAAGCCGGGTCCTACAGCAGTTGCCATAGGGAGGAGACGGGCTGGTGTCCCGATCGGGAAGGACTGCAGGATCCCTACAGCCAGGCCTTCCCGACAGAGACTCAGTGGAGCTGATTTGGAGATGTATTCAGGAGCTGAAGGCCAGCGGAGGGTCTGCAAACCAGGCTTCCTGGCTAAACTAAACACTCAACAATGCAGAACAGATCCCAAATATTATTGCAAGCAAAATCCTATTTTAATCTGCCCTCTTGACTCTTGGGATGTTAAATTTAACTGCAGTTTGGAAAACTCCAAATGCCTTTGCTCTCCCCTCAAAGTGAGTTTGCCCTTGAAGCAGAAGCCTTGACCTCTTCCAACAGAATTTTTTTTCTTTTTTTTTATTCTTATGTTAATCCCCATACATTACATCATTCGTTTTAGATGAAGTGTTCCATGATTCATTGTTTGTGCATAACACCCAGTGCTCCATGCAGAATGTGCCCTCCTCAATACCCACCACCAGGCTAACCCATCCTCCCACCACCCCCCCCCCGCAACAGAATTTTTTAAGTCAAGTATGCGAAGCACCCTCGCCGAGAAGTGAAACGGCAGTTTTCTGTTCCTTTGGGGCACTGTGTTTCTGTGCGGGCATGGTGGACGGGTAGAGGATGCTGTACAGTGCGTGGGTGGCGGCCCCAGGGGGCTCCCGAGAAACTGCAGAACGAACCAGCACTGACGGCCGCGGGACTGGTGGCACCGCGTGTACCTGCTGCTGTGAATCCAGCAAACCACAGATCGCGTGTGCTGCGTGACTTCGTTCTATTCCGAACCCATCACCGAACAGCGGGGAGAGTAAGCCCCTGCAGCTCCCACGCGGGCCGGGTTCCTGCGCTTCCTAAGCGCGTAGCCTCTGAGATGCTTGCGTCGTTGCTGAGGTCTGCAAACCAGCCTCCTCTCCTCCCTGCGGGCCTGGGGAGAGATCTGGCCCCCAGAGGCCTCCTGAACACAGGCAGAAGCAGACGTGGAGGTAGGGAAGGAGTAGGAAGGAGGAGAGGAGCGCTGGCCGCCAGGCACTCCTACCGGTGAGCCAAGCGCCGCGAATGCGGCGCTGTGTGCATGGTCCCGTGCGCCCCTGCGGGCGCGCAGCAACCAACCCCACCTCTTTGCAGACATCAACAGCGTCTTCAAGACCTCGGGGGTCTTTGCAAGGAGATGCAGGAAAGAGAGCCCTTCCTCTGGATCCTCACCCCCCCACACACACCCCGGGGCTCCTTGTTCCTTCAGCTCCTGGAGAGTTAGGGTACCTGCAATGCAGGAAGTCATCCCAGGCAGCTTTGTAGGGTTAATCCCATTCCCCTTGGTGTGCCTCAGTTCATAAGTTTGTGACCTTCAGAGAAAAAGGGTCTGTTTTTGCAGTTCTGATTACTGTAATGACTCCACAGTCCTCCGTGTCGGCTTCCGTCTAGAGAACTTCAAGCACCTTTTAAGCAGTAATTAGTCACACCACTATGTGGCCTTTGCAATTGAATAAATGAGGCACAATCAACCTGAACTCTCGGAACCATAAAGCAACTACTCATAAAGTAGTTAGCGAGGAACGAAGAAGAACCTAAGAATGTCAACGCCCGTCCCTTAGTGGCCTGTGGACAGCAACAAACTGAATAAAAAATAGTATTATGTGAATCCTATTTTTAAAAATATATTCTACTAACGTAGTTAAGAAAAGGATGATTTGTTGATCTTTTAAATCAGTCTTAAACAGGGAAGAGGTGGAGACAAGCAAAAAGCAAAGGAAACAAATAATTGGAGGAAGAGAAGAACAGGAAGAGGTAAATGTCAGTTGAATAAAAGGAAGGAAGGGAGGGAGGGGAGAGGGAGAAGGGGACACAGACAGAAAGAAAGAATATATAAAGACAGGGGCGCCTGGGTGTCTCAGTCCGTTCAGCATCTGCCTTCGGCTCAGGTCATGATCCCGGGATCCTGGGACCGAGTCCCCCATTGGGCTCCCTGCTCCATGGGGAGCCTGCTTCTCCCTCTCCCACTCCCCCTGCTTGTGTTCTCTCTCTCACTGTCTCTCTCTCTGTCAAATTAAAAATAAAAACAGAATATATATAAAGAGAGAGAGAGGGGAGCTGAGGCAGGGAGGGGACAGGGAAACAAAGCAAGGGCAGGTCTGGAGAGGGTCTGAGAGTCCAGCAGGTGACTCTGAGGCATCCTGGCTGTTTGAGCAAAGCTGGGGGCCTCTCCTTACTCTCTGTTTCTTCACCAGGACAACAGAAATTATAGCAGTGTCTTCATTTCATGCAGTTTGAAGGACTAAACGAGATGATACGTAAGTCTTAGCCTACTGATTGGCACACAATTTTAACTGTTGTTTCTATTCATATTAACCAGAATAATAAATATTATAATCCCTAATAATGCCTTACCATGGAGATTTTCCTGATGAATTGTTCTTTAACAGTATGCTCCTGCAACAACTAAAAAGACAGAAATGACCACAGGTGTATCTTTGGCAGAAGCCGAGAGGCAGATAAATGGAGAAAGAATTTTGATTGAGGAAGACTTCGTTTTAGTCTCTACTCCTGGCAGATAGAAGGTTCACCCGGGAAGGAAAATAGTGTTAAATCGGTTTAATATGCCATACTTCATAGATCCAGCCAAAGTTTCGATGAGCTGAAATTCTACATGATGGACTACAATGTAATTCTGAGATTATGGGTAGATATTGCATAATCTCTATATCCCTGGAAATCAGAAACCAGAGAGCAATTCAGTGGATGCTTCAATTTTTGACTGAAAATTATAAAAACTATCTAGAGATTTCGATATCATGAGCATTATAGCATCCTGTCTCTCGCTGTAAAGCTGTCCTAGAATAGAAAAGACCTAGTTTATATTTTCCTTCCCTACAATCATGCATCTGTTCTTTAAACACCTTGAGACGATGACCTCATGGGTAGACAGGTTTTCTAATTGTCCAGAAGAGGCTGAGGCATTCCAAACGGCCCGTTTCTAGATGATCCCCCCGCGGGATCTCTGTACAGATATGGGGCTGAGTCGTTCTGCACGAGTCCTTCCATGGTGGCTTCATGCCCATCTGCCATCTTAGTGTAAGCTTTACAGAGAAAGGTATACAAAACTCAAAGGAGATACACAGCCCGTATTTCCAAAACAATGGATTAATTGGAGCTTCTGCACATAGAGAAAGTTTAGATATTCCTTAGTGATCCTTTCCATTGAATTTGGGGTAACTTTTTCTGCTAGGGTGGAGGATGATTAGCTTGATTGTCATCTTTAAACTGAAACATTATTGGACCCCAACGCTGCAGCTTTTCTAGGCCGTAGCATATTCACGCCAAGATGTTTTGATCCAGATGTTAATACTTGCGTTTCAGAATGTTAAGCCCCTTTGGGTTCCATGGCAGTTCTCACCTGAAATTGCCAATTATGGAGTCCAAAACACAAACCTACAAGTAAACATTTTCCTTTAAATGCAGTCTATCAGCCTCCTTCATTAAAGTCGGGTTTTTTTTCCCATTTTCAAAATGCCATTATGAGCATCAGTCAGTTGTACTGATGCTATTTTCAATGTTTAGAAACTGTTCAGAGCCTCCTCCAACAAAGCATTAGCACTTAGCCAGCTGGAGTCCTGCTCACAGCACCGATTACTGGCAATACCTCTAATGAACCACAGACCCTCCTTCTCGGGGCGTGTATGGGGATGGGCTATTAGGACCTTCCCTGAAATCCTGCAGACACCAGGCTACAAGCACATGTTTAAAATTGACATGCCATGTTTTACCGCTGAGGAAAACCTTGGGTTGGGGGAGCTTTATGTGTATTTACTGTTAGAAAAAAAAAAAAAACGGTCTGAAAGATTTTGGTTGCTTCGAAAGAATGACTGTTTCCACTTTGACGGGTGAAGCCTTGGTGGTGGGGGGTGTTGGAGAAAGTCTGATGTGGAAGCGCGTTCCCTTCACTTCCTGGAGATCATCCTCTCTATCCTTGGTTCATCATTCCTTTTATCCTTTGTCGTCAAGTGCCTACTTCCTCTCATGAAAAGCCCAGGAGGGCTAGAACTTGCTCCGTGAGGATGAAGATATCCAAAGCAAGCAGGGCTCTGTGGGGTTTTCAGAGCAGACAGTCCTCTGTGAAACCACCCCATACTCGGGCATCTGTGGATCGGGGAGGTGCCTGGCGCTCTGCTTTGCCCGCTCCCCCACCGATAAAGGGCATCCTGGAATCAGGACAGGGCTCCCCTGGGGAACCTATGGTGCTAACATCCTGGTGGTACATTAAAGCATCTGTGTCAGCCTTCCAGTGCCAAAGGGCCCAAAGGACTAAAGACTCCTACCCTCTCCCTTTTTTTGTCCTACTTGCATCAGCCAGTACAATTCACTGAGCCATGGCAGACACATCCGAAGTCATTATTTTATGCTCTATTTCAGCATATTTTAAAAGAAATGTTTCAAATTTCATTCTTCATAGCACTAGGTTAGGGTTCTAGACACCTGGGTTCTAGACCTAGCCTCTCTTTCCTACCTCAGTGAGCCACGTTTTCCTGAGCTGAAGAATGGATGGAAATAATGATGCCTTCTTGGTCAACCTTATAGAACAGTTGTGAAGGGCAAATGCAAAACTGTATATTCAAGTGCTTTGAAAAATCATGAACCACTTAAGACGTGCAAAGTATTATTTAAGTTCTTTTTTTTCTGAAGGGTGGCAGGATGACTTTGGCTTGCGGATGATTTGGCTGAAAGCACTTGAAAAACATCAGGTCCAAGAAGGGTGCTCTGCCCTCCCCTTCTTGTCCTGGAAGCAGGAGGAAAGACCCCCCGTGGAGGACGTCCTCCTGTGCCCAGGGGAAGGTAATGTTCTTGTCACCAAGGATGAGGAGTGGAAGCCGAGAGAATTCTGTACAAACAGACGTTGTTAAAATAATCCCATCTTCCTTTAGCATCCTTGTATATTGAGTTACTTTTCCAAAATTTCCTCTGTTTGTTCAGCCTGCTAGAAAAGCATTTGGGTTTTGCCTCTTCTTTGGGTCTTCAGTCCTTATGAGGGCTCCATATCACCTAAACCTTACATGAAATGGCCCTGTGTGCTTTTCTCCTGCTGATCTGTCTTGTGTCAACTTAACTCTCAAGTCCGGGTGCAAACCCTTGAGGAGAGAGCTACAATTTTGCCTCCCTTGTCCTTCCTATCCTTCCGACCCTTCCTCTGGGAAGTTTTAGAACTTGCATTAAGCCAATCTGCATCCTTCCTCCTCATAGAGGCATGTCCATTTTTCCTTCTCTCCTATCCCAGCTCTACATGGAAACTGTAGAAGTTAAAATAGGAACAGGCACCTGTGGGGCAAGACTGGCAAAGCCAAGTCCCCCAAGCCCCCTGGAGCACTGTTAGTGCAGTCCGTCCATCCTCAGTGCTCTGGTTTCTCCAGGCAGGATCAGATGCTTGATTGGTGTGAGGGCAGATCCATCAACCCAACTCCTAGGGGTTGAAGTGGTACCTGGCTTACAGCCATAAATGTCCCTGGGGGGACAAGACGTCAGGTCCTGCTGGGCTCGTGGTGTATGGAGATGCACACAGCACTCGGAAGATGGCTTGGTGGACCCAGAGTCTGAGCAAGATGGTGATGGGAGGTCATTGGTTCAGTTTTAAGTGTCCTCAGATGACCCTCCAGGACTCCTGAAGAGACGTGTCTTCCATCGGAAACCATGCCTAGCCTCGTAGTGATCACAGCCAGCCTTCCTGCTGGTACCTTCTGTCTCAGACCACACCATGGAGCACAGGCCGTAGGGTCTGCTCTGTCTCCTTAAGATGACTCATCAGTGAACGGTTGATTCCTCCTATTTACTTCTAGAGGACAATTTCACATTGTCCTGGGAAAACAATCCAGAATGGAAAGCGAAAGGTAATTGCTTATAAAATTCCAAGCTGTCAGGTAGTACTTAAAAATACAGGAAGGGCAAGCTTGAACATATTCTTAAAATTGTGACTTCACGTTCATTTCAGATTTTGTCTTGTTCTTCTTCCCCCCTCATCCCCACCTTGTTCTCCTCTTCCTTCTCTCTTCCTCCCTCTCCTCCTCCTCCTCCTCCTCTCTTCTTCTCTCTCCTCTTCCCCCTCCTTCCTCTCCTTCTCTTTTCCCTCTTCCTCCCTTTCCTCTCCTCTCCTCCTCCTCCCCCTCCTTTTCCTCTTCCTTCTCTTCTTCTTCCCCCTCTCCCTCCTCCTCTCCCTCCTCCTCTTCTCTTCCTCCCCTTCTTCCCCCTCCTTCCCCTCCTCCTGTTCTTCTTCCTCCCTTTCCTCCCCACTCCTCCTATTCCCCCTCCTTCTCCTCTTCCTCTCCCTCCTCCCCATCTTTCTTCTCCTCTTTCTCCTCCTCCTCTTCCTCCCTCTCCTCCTCCCCCCACTCTTCCTCCTCTTATTCCTCCCCTTTCTTCTCTCTCTCCCTTTCTCCTTTTTGTTTGTGTCACAGTGAAATCATGCAAGTGTTGCTCAAGGAGGACACATTCTGTCCTTGGCCCATAGGCACCTACACGTCCTACCCTGGCAGCATCTCTTAATTCACCTCGGGTTATCTTACCTGGGACAGGACCAGTTGGAGGGGGTTCTAGAGACACACCTGCCTAACATCCAAGACATAAGGTAAATATTTTCTTAGTGATAGAAATTTCTAATTTCCCTTCACTGAGCTAAGCTGGGAGAATATTTCCTGGCAGCTCTGCTCAGTTAAAGACATTTTCTGATAAACCAAAACTGTATTTTACTGGATTCTTCATCCATAAAATTAGGTGGTTAGACTAGATCATCTCCAGGGGATTTCCGAGCTCAAAGTGGTACGATTCCATGATTTTATGATGTGGTGCTGAGATTTTCAATTAAATTTTGCTCAATAAGGATTATCAAGCATCATCTTGACTTGTCACAAGAAAGGAGTGCTCCATCGTCATACCCAAGCCAAGCTCAGCATCCATGCTTATTTACTTCTTGCCAATTTACTCAGTGTTTCCTTAAACCAAATAGTTTTCTACAAAATTTATGTGAAGGGATAGTTCAATAAAACTCAAAATAATTAGCCTAAAGTCAATCTCACTGTTGTATTTTTTTTTTTTTTTTTTTTTTTTGCTCACCCACTTGAAAATAAATAAATCTTATTTGGAATGTATTCCATGCCAGGTCACAAGCAACAGTGCAATTTTATAATATACGTAATATAAAATCAGCATATTCTACACGATATTTATCTGTCCCGAGGAGCTAGTCAAAGAGGCATGATTCTCAGATGTTGAACCATTGCCTAGCAACTAAAGTCCTTTTAGAATCAGTAATGCTAGAGATAATTGGTTTACCTGTGGCAACAATATATTGGTATTTGATTTGTGTCCTAAGTGGCTGCTTTCTCTTTCTGTAAATTTAGCAAGAAGGGACCGCCAAAATCACTCAACTCCTATTACATGGGTGTCACACGTGGATGAAATATGACATATTTAAAGAAATCCAGAAATAAGCAGAGGTGTGTATGGGGTGGGATTCATCTCTGGTTCCCAAACTCAACTGAAGATCAGACTCTCCTGGGGAGCATCTCAAAGCCCTGCTATCCAGACAGCAACCAATACCGAATGATGCTTTAGTGTTTTGAAGATTGGATTGCTATCACTGCCATTTAACAGGTAAGGAAACTGAGGCACAGAGAGGTTAATTAATTCTCCCAAGGCCATACCGTGAGTATAAAGCAAAGCTGGACTTCATACCAGGAGACCTAACTCTAGAACCTGTGCTCTTCATTGCCATGTCACACTGCTACTTCTATGAATTCACAAAACAATCAGAAAATACAAGCCAGCAAAATGCCATATAAGAACATTTCAAATCACACACATTCAGAGGCAACTGGCTGTCGTATCTTATAGTATGCCATTCCTGAATTATCTCCCTTTGGAGGGTATCTTAGGTTGTACATGTAATATGTTAGTTTTCCGGGGTCTAGAGGACTCCAAGCTCTTGGCTGGTAACTAGAAATGCATATAGGGATGTATCATATCATATATTCTGTTTTGCAATGTACTTTCATAACTACATCATGCTATGGATACCTTTTATTGGGTGCATTTTTGCAACACCATTTAACGTGAACATAATGCCTTTGGTTATATGATGTTGAGGCTTAAAAATATTTCTTTAATTCTTTGACATGATTTGCTTTTAAAAGAAGGAAGCTACCTAATTGTCCTTCCCTCCCCCTGGGTGTGGCTGGACTTAGTGAATCCCTTCTAAAGGACAGAGTGTATTTGAAGTGATGGGGAATGACCTCCAAGTTTGCATCATAAAAGGCATGGCAGCGTCCTCCATGCTCTGTCTTGGGTCACTCTCCCTGGGGAAGCCAGCTGCGGGGTCATCCGGCACTCAGGCAGCCCTAAGGAGAAGTCCATGTGACCACCTGACAATAACCATCATTGTCACCAGCTGTGTGAGTGGGGCGCCATGATGGGGACACTTCGCTCTGCAGTCAGGCTTCTGGATGACGACAGCCCACGACATCTCAACTGCAACCTCATGAAAGAGCTTGAAACAAAGCCTGGCAGGTGAACTGCTCCTAGATTCCTGACCCTCAAGACTGTGTGGAAAAGGAAATGTTAATTGTTTTAAGTTGCTAAACTCTGGAGTAATTATTTATTCAGGAATAAGTAACTGAGAGCAATAGATACATCATGGTTTATTTAGCCAATCTGTTGTTGTTAAACATTTGGGTTTTTCCTAACCTCCTAGTGCCAAAGCACTGATATGAACAACACATAAATGGTCATATCCTTAGGATAGGTTTCCGTAAAAGACTTGCTAGATTAGCGCCTTCCATATTTATTAGGCCTTTTCACTCGTGCATCTTTCTCTAGAGAGATTTTAGCATTTTACATTCCCAACAGGGAGGTATGAGGATAACTATCTTCCCACATCCTCACTATGGCCCACAGAATAATGCCCCCGCCAAGGATGTTCACATCTTAATTGCTGGACCCTGTGACTATGTGACATTACCTAGCAAAGGGGACTTCACACATGTGCATAAATTAGGGACTGTGAGATGGGGGAGTATCTGGCTTATTCGTTCTCTATGGTCCTTGTCAACTTGAATGGGCATAAGAAAATTGCACAGACTGGGTGATTTAAACAGTAGACCTTTATTTCTCATAGCTCCAGCAGCTACAAGTCCAGGGTCCAGGCACCAGCAAATTTGGTGTCTGATGAGGGCCTGCTCCCTGGTTCACAGACAGTAGCTTCTCGTTTTGTCCTCATGTAACAGAGAAAAAGGAGAACTCTGGTGTTTCTTCCTTTTCTTATAAGGACAATAGTCCCGTCATGGGGGCTCTACTCTCAATGACCTCATTTAAACCTAATCACCTCCCAAAGACCCCCACTGCCTATTAGAGCTTCAATATATGGATTTGCAGGGGACACAAACATTCCATCCATATCATCCAAGTAACCCAGTGTAATTGCAAGAGTCCTTAGAAGAGGAAGAGGAGGTCATAGTGATGCAAGGTGACAAGGACTCCCCCACCACCACTGGAGGAAGGGGCCGTGAGCCAAGGAGCCGTGAGCCAAGAGCGGGCACCTCTACACACCACAAGATGCAGGGAGGTGGGTTCTCCTCTGGAGCCTCCCAAAGGAACACAGACCTGCAGACACCTTGATTGTCACCCGGCGAGACCTATATTAAACTTCTGAATTCCTGACCTGTAAGATGATGGACTTGTGCTGTTTTCAGCCACTAAATGTGCAGCAACTTGTTAGAGAAGCCATAGAAAACTAGTGCACTCACCAAAACTAGGTCTTAAAATTCCGCGCTAAGTTCTTCACGTCTCTTCCCATCTTGTATCTGCCTGCCCACCGGGTCCTCCGCAGTGCATTTTGGTGAGAGCAACCGGCCTACGGCCTTTGGAACATTTTTGGTTGTTGCTTGTTTGGACTCTTTAAGGTCATTTTTGATTCAAAGTCCCCTTTTCAATGAGTGCATGTTGCAGAAAATGAGATGAGCCAGAATTTAAAACAAGACTTTGCCTTTCATTAAGAGTCTCTTCTTTTGTTGAAACATTGACATTCTCTCTCTAACATTGTTATGTAGTGTTGGGGGAAAAAACAAAACAATCCTGCACCCTCTTCACCAGCACAGAGAAGAGGAAGAAGGAATACGCTATTATAGAACAGTTTATTAGCAAATGTACAGGCATCCAAGGCAGCACAGACGTGACAACAAAGTCTGGATGGAATTGCACAGATGTTTATACAGTGGAGTAAGAGGAAGAACAGTGAAATCTCCTCTTATCTCTTGAAGAGATGGAAGGATGGATGAGTCTTGGGAGGGTCTCCTCTAGAGAGACCTCTGAGCTGACTCTGGAGTTCCAGGTTACAGCCCACAGGGCAGGAGACCTTACACAGTAAAATCAGAAGGTTGCCCTCTTAATGGCCTATTGCTTTTTCAAGGACACAGGCTACACCACGAGAGAGAGGCCATGACTCCTTCCTCAAAGAAAATGGCATCGTGCATGTTTCTTTATGATGGAAGTGTTGATTTTCTCATTACTGCCTGAAAACCCACCTTTCTCTTTCGAGATTTATGCCACCACCCGGCTTCAATACACTTGATCCTTGAGTAAAATGAACAGTGATAGATCTCTGAGTGTTGAAAGTCGCCAGGGTCCCTAAATTTCTTATTGATCTCCAGATAACTACTCTCTGAGTGGGACTTTCTTAGCAATTCTTCTATACACAAGCTTGTATTTCTCTTGAGAAGAGTTTTAGAATGACCTCTATGTAATAGAGCCAGGGTTCAATTTTAATTAGGATATAAGTGGTAAATATTTGCTAATAGACTTGGGGTGAATGATTAATTAGTAGAAGACTGCTATGTGCTGACAATTTATGTGAACTAACTAATAGTTTAGATCCAATAAAGTCTTAGTGAAAGCAATCCTTTCTAACTTAATTGTTGAAAATCTAAGATATCTACAAAACTGCTGTTTAAAAAAATAATTAAGTGTGATTCCCTTTAAAAAAATTATTCCTATTTCAATGGTTTATATGAGGAAGTTATTATTTCTGTTTTGTTACATTAGTCCAAACAGCTATCTATCAAAACATAGTAAAACTGGTATTAGACAGATTCTGATTTTCTCCCTTTGTTGTAATTGACCGTGTTTCTGCTACAATATTGTTTAAAAGAAGCTAAGTTTTATTTTATTCTTCCAATGGGTAAATGTTGTACAACCTAGAAGTCCAATTATTTTTTTAACAGCTTTATGGATGTCTAATTTACATACCATTAAATTCACCCATTTAAAGTGTAGCATTCAATGATTTTTAGAAAATATACAGAGTTGTGAAACCATTTACCACAGTCCCGTTTTAGAATCACAAAAGGATCCACTGCCTCTTGGCAGTCTCTCCACATTTCCACCCCCAACCCTGTACAGCCAGGAATCTGTTTTCCATTCCTACTGATTTGCTTTTCCTTGGGTATGTCATACATGGGGGGAGTCCTATATGATGTGGTCCTATGTGACTGGCTCTTTTCACTTAGCATCTTGTTTTCAAGGTTGATCCAAGTTGTAGCATGTATGTGTAGTTCATTTTTCTTAAAGATTTTTAATTTATTCATTTTGAGAGAGAGAGAAAGCAGGAACGGGGGGAGGGGCAAAAGGAGAGGGAGAAGCAGATTCCCCACTGAGCAGGGAGCCTGACAAGACGACATGGGGCTCCATCCCATGACCCTGGGATCATGACCTGAGCCAAAGGCAGACACTTAACTGACTGAGCCACCCAGGTGCCCCTGTAGTTCATTTTTTTTTATTGCCAAATAATGTTCCATCATATGAATATTACATATTTTGCTTATCCTGTCACTTGTTGATGTCCACTTGGATTGGTTCCACTTTTTTTGCTATTAGAAAGAAAAGTGCAATGAGCATTTTCATGCAAGTCTTTGTATGAACATGTATTTTTATGTCTCTTGGGTAGATTCCTAGGGTTCAGATTGCTGGGTCTTATGATAAATTGATGCTTCACTTTTAAAGAAACTGCCAAACTTTTCCAAAATGATAGTAACATTTATATTCCCACCAAACTTTTCCAAAATGATAGTAACATTTGTATTCTCCAATATAGGAGAGGTTCAAGCTTTTCCAGCTCCTTGCCAACATTTGTTCTTGTGTGCTGTTTTGATTGGAGTCATTCTAGGGGGTGTGCAGTCGTTCTCACTGTGGTGTTCATTTTCATTTCCCTGATGACTAATGATGTTGAGCATCTTCATATGTGAGTGTTAGCCACTGGTATGTCTTCTTTGATGAAATATGCATTCAGTTATATTTATATAGTGTTAGATATGCAATACTTTAATAGGAGCTCATATAGCTCAGATTTTTAAAATTCATTTGATTATATCTGAATGAACATTTACTATGTGCCACTGGCTGGGCATATTTGCTTTGTAACATTAAATGAACACCTTGTATGTGGAATGTGCTGACCTGGTTGATTTGTCACATACTTAAAAAAAAATCACTAAGCTCTTGAGGGCTTTATGGCAATAACTGCATCAAAAGGTAAATGATTCATGAGTGTTGAGCACTATAAGAGATCATTTTGGTGGTCTGAAGGAAGAAAAAAATCTCTTCCATCTCGATAGGAAAGAGGAGCTTGTGGATGAGGCAGTAAAAGTTAAAAGTTCAGATGTACAGAAAAGGGAGATAGAAAGAAAGTATATTTCAGGTTGTGCAAGTGACAAAGGCCTGAGACAGAGAGAAAACACTGCATTATGAACAAACATCAATAGTTTTGTGTAGCTGAGCTACAGAATATAGGAAGGGAAGTCATTAGAGAATTAGACAGGATGTGATCTTGAAGTAAGTTGAAATGCTAAGCAAAGGAGTGTGTATTTTCTTCCTAAGAATGGGGAGAAATTCATTTTCAGCAATTTAGGGCCATTATTAAAGCTGTTTTCTGGAATGTTATTCTATAATTTATATATAAGTAAAATGGGGGAAGGAAGAGAATGGACGAAGAAAAGCCACCTAAAAATACTTCTGAGAGCATTGATGGAAAATAATTAGGAGACTAGTAAAAAATAAGGTTGTAGCTACTGAATGCACAGGACTCGGCAAGTGATAAAAAAGCCAAAGAAGGCCCTGGGGTTTCAGGTACCAGATAAGAAGGTGAGTTATAAAGGGAGACACCATTAATAGAAGTTTGAAAAACAGGAAGGGAAATGATGAGTTAGCTTGGAGCTCCCAGACTGAAGGTGCTACTGGATCACTGAGTCTCTGGGAGTGGCGCTGGGACCATGGAGCTGCAGTTCAGCAAAGCCATCACCAGGCTGGAGACCCTTCAGAGAGGAAGTGGTGGAGCCATGAGATCAGGAGACGATGCTTAGGCGTTGAGCAGACCCGTGGCCATCCCTTCACCTGGCATCCAAAGCTCCATTGACACCAGACATTTCTGTTACTTTTTGCCAGAATTGTAAACTCTAGGACATCTTTCTAATTTTCATGATAATTTTCCTCTCTACTTTGTCCCCTGATTTCATTCATGGGGGATTTGAGATAACCCTTCCAACACCATTTGCTAGTGTTTCCCTGACCTTGTCTGTTCTAACATCTGTTCAGCTGCCCACTGAACACAGCACCTAGGACTTTTTATCATATGTATTTTATTCTATTCATGACAGCTTTTCCAGGACACAATCTTCTTATATCTCTTGGGTCCATATAATCAAACTAAAATTCTCTGTCAATACTTGAAATATAGCCATTTGTCTTAAAATATTCATTGTCACTAACCTCAGATACAATGATGAGCATCCATGAGTATTATGTATACTTACAGGTCTACTATGTGCCAAGAAGAGTGCTACATTTTTTTTTTCATTAATGTGACCTCCTTGCTTCTTTGCTCCTCATAACAATTCACTGAAGACGTGGTGTGAATGCATTTCCCAACATGGTAACCGAGACCCGATGTCACAGGGTATTGCTTACTGAAATTGATCTGGCTTCAAGGTAGAATATGATCTAATATAATCCTTAGTGAAACCTTGAGAAATCAAAGGGAAAAATAGCCTTAGGAAGTTACTGTGATGAGTCCCCACAGAACCCAATTCAGCTGGTGATGTAGTTCTGAGCACACAGAGATGAATTTTTGGTTGGCATTTGCTTTCTCGGCTTTAATCCATTCTAGGCAGCTCTTTTTAAGGTTTACTATGTCACTGAGTGTAAAATGCATTTTATTTTTTAGGGAATTTGCTAAAAGAAGCTATATAAGCCATGCCACAATCCTCTCCACAATAGCCAGAGAGTTCCATGGAAGTATGTCATTAAGCACATGTTCCAGAAAGATTTTTGTGTCTCATTTTGCCCTCAGGGGTATATATTCTGAAGTAAAACATCTTCACTGACTTGTGCATTTGATGTTAACATATTAAAAATAATAGAAAGAACTATGACATGGAGAAGACAAAGTTGGAACTGGCCAATGTGAACAAATACCACAGAATCTCCCCCCACAAATCCAGTCCCTCACTGATCCTGAGTGTGTTCGTTTTCCACCTTGGCTCAATGAGCAATGATCCCAGTTGTCTCCAAATGACAGTGATGCCAAACTGTTTCAGGACAAACATCCAAGGAAACAGTCCCTAATATTAACAGATGTCCTTTATCACATGGGAAATATAAGCAACACATTTTTCTGTTGCAAGTGACAGAACACCCAATTCAAGCTAAATTTAAAAGGGGGGATTTAGTGGCTTCCATAAATAAATCCCTAGGTAGGTCTAGATTTGGATAAAGTTTGAGCCCACAACTCAAAAAAGGTCACCAGAGACCAAGTACTTCTGTCTTCTGTCATGACCACTCCATTTCGGCATCTTGCCTACTTGTCCAACCCCCCTCTTTGATGGATTTCCCATACTCTCACATCCCCAGATCTAGAAACTTCTTCTCTAGTCATTACTGCAGATGAGAGAGGAGGTTTCTTTCCAGAAACCCCCAAATTGTCTTCACAACTCTCTTGCCTGTAAGTAGGTTGTGTTCCCATCCAGGAGCCAACCCCTGTGGCCAGAGCTGTGGGCTTTGCTTATTGACTGCCCCCCTCAGCACCCAGCGCTGGACCAGGGTGGGTGGGCATCATCCCAGCACACAGATGAAAGGGGGAGTGTCTGCTCCTTCTGAGTCAAATAGCAGTGCTGTACCAAGAGCACCGAGAGGGGAGGTGAGCAGCAGAAAGGACAGGCGGACACTGTGAAAGGGAACCATTCATCTTTGAGGCTGAACAAATGTCCTGAGAATGCAGAAAATGGGGGACAAGGCTGAAGGGACACTGGTAGCTTCAGAGTGACACTTTCAAGCATTCACATAATAGGATTTCAAAGAAGATGGAAATCCTTTCAAAAAGGAGTTAGTGTAGATGTACCAGACTATCAACCTCGACACCAGGAACATTCTCTACTGTCATTTTTATCTGTTAAAGGTCCAAGTAGAATATCACATCATTCATTCAGTCTTTAGATATTTATTAAATACTTCCCTGTGCTATCCCTGGGTGAAATCCTGGAAATAGCACAGTAGAATAGACGTGGCATTGTCCTCCAGAGACTCATTCTCTCATAGGGAGCCAGATGTAGAAACACATGGAGATGACAGTGAGCTCTCTGCTAGACCCACCTCTGTTGAAACTGCTGCTCTCAGACCTACCTCTACTAGATCCTGCTATACTGGTCTTACCTCCACTAGACTTATCTCTACCAGACATTACCATCCAGGCCTACCTCTAGTAGACCTACCTGGGCTGGACCTACCTCTACTAGGTCTATGAAAGGTAAAGACAAGGTGTTCAAGGCGCACAGAGTTGGAAGAAGAAAAGGTACCTCTGTTCACAGTCAGGCATTTTGTAGACAAGTCACACATTTTTTTTTTTTTTTTTTACTTTGTCCCCCATCAGTCATATTAGATAGTGAAGTTATCTCCTTTTTCCACAAAGATTAAGTAGAAAGAGATTAGAAAATGCGGCCAAATATACACAGCTGGTCAGAAGCAGGGGGATAGGAAAGCCAGTTGCACTGGGTTCCATAGCTTAGGGGATTGAGCAGGCAGATGGGTGGAAGGAACTCAGCAGAGGCCGGGGAAGGGAGGAGAGCTTTGGCTGACGAGCAGTGGTGGGAAACCAGGTCTCATTAGGGATATTCAGAAGGAGGTGTGTGGCTGAGAATGGTCACTTTGACTGGAAGATGAAAGTTGGATTATTTGGCAGTGCCTCCAAGGCAAGGAAACCATGAATATTTTCAATTTCTAATTACTAGTTTTATCAAAACTCTACTAAGACACAGTAAACTTAAAATAATCTTCTAAAATACACATAACTCTATACTCCCTGAAGTTTTATTTACCCACATCTCAACACTTAAAAAAAAAAAATTTAGCCACGTTGATATTCCTTAAAATGTCTAAGTAGAAAATAGTCTGCTGGAGCTCTTTTCCACAGCTGAAGTCTTCAAGCTTTGAGCTCTATTCCATCGTCCGCATTTCAGTGTTTTATGACCATATTTTGAAATTGCAGACCATACCAACTTATTCCTTTTTACTTTTCCTCCAAATGAAGGAGAAAACCAAGAAATACCCTCCTCACTCCCTCCAGTTATACTATTTAGGACTCTGTCTAATCCTGGAGACCGTAAGTCAACAGCTTTTTAACTAAGCAGCTTGTTTTCAGTTCCAAGCAACTGAACCTTAAAAATTCTTTCCTTCACCTTTTTAGATTTCTTCATCCTCCTCCTAACAAACCCCGGAGAAAAACCAAACCAAACAAACAAAAACCAAGAGAGACTTCAGAGTCCAAATCAAGCTCTGCCAAGATCTTCCAAATAGGGAAAATCATGGCAACTCATCTGCATGTCTCTTCTTTCCTTCTTTCCTTGTCAGTGTCTGGTTCCCATTGGTGATGTAGGGTCGGGCATAGCAGCACCATATCTGGCTCTTTGACCTCTTTTTAAAACCGATTTTCTTGATGAAAGTATTGATTTATCTCTTTACTGTGGCAGTGAGTCCTCCCTAGGTCAGAAAGCCAATGTGGGGATCCTCAGCACGGCCGAGGATATCCCTTCCAAATTCAGTTCAGTGAGTCCTTGGCAAGGTTGTCACAATTTAAAATTCCACTTACAACTTGATCACCCACAGACCCTTATTCTAACAGGTAAACCACAGTGTAGTTCTGGATACCAGGGATTCGTCTTAATTCAGAACATGCATCTATGATTCACAGGACAGGTTTGCCCTGGAAGATGATTGCAGGTCTATGTAGGGGAAGGCTGGGAGAATATTCTCAGATTCTTCCTTATATATGTGTAGTGTTTATACTCATGGCCCAGAGTCTGTGAACTGACTCAGGTCTGAGAATTGAGCATGAGTGAGTGCCTCCTGCTGCGGTCCCTGGAAGCAGGCATCAGCTTGTCAGAGAGAAGCATTTGCATTTACATCAATGAAAGGTGACTCCATGAGCTGTCTAAATCTAATTGATGAGCCACTACCAAAAATCCCTAAAGGTGAAACCATTCTCTTTTCTTTTTTTTTTTTTTTAAAGATTTTTTTACTTATTTATTTGAGAGAGAATGAGAGAGAGAGCGCATGAGAGGGGGGAGGGTCAGAGGGAGAAGCAGACTCCTCGCCGAGCAGGAAGCCCGATGCGGGAATCGATCCCGGAACTCCAGGATCATGACCTGAGCTGAAGGCAGTCGCTTAACCAACTGAGCCACCCAGGCGCCTGGTGAAACCATTCTCAATTGTCCTGGTCCTGCTGCTGATGTGACGGGCCTTGCCGTCTACAACACTGTGGCAACGTGTCACTCTTGGCTCCACCACTTGGACCCCTATCACCCCCAATGCAATCAGGGAGTCCAACTCAATGGGAGCACCACTGCCATGCCACCTATATCTCTAGCCATCAGAGAAAAGCTTCTAAAGAACTTTTTTTTAAAGTGCTGAGCTCCCTGTTCCAATAGAAATTCTCAAGACCTTTCCAGAGGTATTATCTTCTGGGACCATTGGTAGGTCATAAATAGGGCATATGGACAAAATATATATGATCATCCATTGCAACACTCCTACTGTGAAACATTTTGATTTTATATCATATGAAGAACTTTCTGGCAACTGACATTTTTGTGTATGTGGACCACTGTTGAGTCCAGCATTTAGATACTTAAACAAGGGGCACCTGGATGGCTCAGTTGGTTAAGCGACTGCCTTCGGCTCAGGTCATGATCCTCGAGTCCTGAGATCGAGTCCCACATCAGGCTCCCTGCTCAGCAGGTAGTCTGCTTCTCCCTCTGACCCTCTTCCCTCTCGTGCTCTCTCTCTCTCAAATAAATAAATAAAATCTTAAAAAAGAAAATTGTTTAGATACTTAAACAAGAACATTCTTAGAATCATTTCTTCTACTCAGACAACCACAGTGACTCCAGAGTTTCTGGAAAGTCTCTTTTAGGATTTAGTACAATCCTGTATACAATTTTGGTTTGCCCACCCTGCTGTAGCATCTTCAGGATCTATTCTTAAATACAATCTCTAGATTTTTTGTTCATACTAGTTAACTGATTTTTGCAAATCATTTGGTACCCATGCCTTTCCTGTGAGGTGTTTGTCTTTGTAAATCGACCGGATCGTGCAAGGCTGGACTCTAAATGTAGGTCTAGAGACAATTAGAAGGAGTGTGAGCGAGATGTAAGTGTAATTGTCTTCCTCCTCACTGGTAACTCTTTCAGGTGAGAGACTTACACAGTATTTGATGAATAAGAAGCTTTGTTAGTACAGCCCTATTCATGGTCGCCAAAACTTGGAGGCAACCGAGATGTCCTTTAGTAGGTGGATAAATAAAAACAGTGGTTCGTCCAGACAATGGGATATTCTTCAGCACTGAAAAGAAATGAGCCACCAAGCCATGAATAGACATGGAAGAATCTTAAATGCATATTACTAAGCGAAAGAAGCTAATCTGGAGAGGCTACACACTATATGAGTCCCACCATACGACATTCTGGAAAAGGCAGAACTACAGAGACAGTAAAAATGTCAAGCGTAGCTGGGGCACGGGTCTAGGGAAGGGATGAATAGGTGGACACAGAGGAGTTTTAGGTCAGTGAAACTCTTATTTTGCATGATATTGTAATGGTAGATACATACAGGTCATTATGCATTTGTCTAAACCCACAGAATGCACAATACCTACAGTGACCCCTAATGTAAACCATGGACATGGTGATGATGAGGTGTCACTGTGGATTCATCAGTTGTAACAAATGTCCCACGCTAGTGGGGGATGTTAATTGTAGGGAAGGCTGGGGGTGGGCAGAAGGTAAATGGGAAATCTCTGTACCTTTGTCTCAATTTTGTTGTGATCTAGAATTGTCCTAAAAAATTAAGTCTTAAAGTACAAAACAAAAATAAATAAGTAAATAAACTTTTTAAGACTCATCAGTGATGGGAGGAGGGCTGGTGTGGCTGGCAAGGAAGGCTCAGTTGTGTTGGAGGGCACAAGGTGTTCCAAAATGCAAAGGATTTCTGCATATGTCCATGTCAATTTTTGGGTTATCTCTCGTATACGTAAAACAAATGGGTCACTTACAAATTTAGCAAACACTGCAATATGATAGGACACAAGATGGAATGCACTTTGGGTTCTCCATCATCCTAGCTCAGTAGCTACAAAAGAAAGGACATTCTTTTAGCACAGACACCAAAATCTCATGAGTTTCCCCAGGATTTAAGGATCTGGGCTTGTTGTCCTCTGTCTCCAGTTATAAGTGGTCAGTCCTCTGACCCCAGCTGTCCTCAAATTCATTATGCACCTAATCCAGTTCTCCAGGAGCAGTAACTGGCCCCCTCCTGCCCCTCAGTGGACCCTCCATTTTAGGTGACACACACAGTTTGTTTACTGACCTGTTTTGTCACTGCATGCCCTGGGTGGCCAAATCCATGACTATGATACTGTGACATAATAAGAAATACACATATTTTGGTCTTTGTGCCTAGCTCCTGCATCCTTTGTGATTTCCTAAGGCAACAGCAACATCTTTTGTTATATTTGGTTTTTATGCTCAGTTGCTGAAGTACCTCCAGAATGATAAAGGTGAAAGACATATCTTTTGTTATTTACGACAAGCCCCTTCCAATCGCACCTGAGTTTATGCTGAGGGGACTTTGGAAAGCCGGTAGGGGTGGGGGCTGGTCCCCACGGGAACCAACCAAGTGATTAAAGGGTTGGAATCTCCAGCCTTACCCCTCACTGTCCAGGGAGGGGAGAAGGGCTGGAGGTTGAATCATCCACTGGTGGCCAGTGATTGATTTAATCATGCCTACATAATGGAACCTCCATAAAAATCCTAAATAAAGGGATTCGGAGAACTTCTGGGTTGGTGAATGCTGGAGTCTGGAGAGCTGGAGAATTAGTTGGTGTGGGAAACATCTCACTCATTTTGTGTCCCACGTGTTCTGTGAGGGGAGAAAGCTAGCGTTTTCCCCTTTAATGCATGTTGTGTTCGGGTAAACAACCCCACACTCCCCAAATTTCCCTAGAGTCTACCTGCTAAACAACCACCTCTTAATACCAATTTCTTTTTTTTTTTTAAGATTTTATTTATTTATTTGAGAGAGAGAGAATGAGAGACAGAGAGCATGAGAAGGAGAAAGGTCAGAGGGAGAAGCAGACTCCCCGCCAAGCAGGGAGCCCGATGCGGGACTCGATCCCGGGACTCCAGGATCATGACCCGAGCCGAAGGCAGTCGCTTAACCAGCTGAGCCACCCAGGCACCCTCTTAGTACCAATTTCTGATCCAGTCAGGGTTGTTGTTGGTTCCAACCAACAGTAACCTTGAGTGGAGTACTAGGTGTTACACGCAAACAATGAATCGTGCAACACTACATCAAAAACTAATGATGTAATGTATGGTGATTAACATAACATAATAAACTGAAATTAAGAAAAAAAAGAAAATGAATTTTTGGAGGGCTATTGTGTGGTTGGAAGGAGGCAAGAGCAACCAGAGGCTGTGCAGCAGTGTCCCTCAAAACCGGTCTGTGGAGGCACTGCTGACGTCACCCCTGCCCGCTGGGCACCCTTGCGGTGGCCCGGCACCACCAGCACTGGCTACAGGAGGTTGCTGGTGGTACTGGTGGCCCCAGGACTGCTGAACGTCCTACTGTGCCTTCCAGCATGTTCGCGTCACTGGGCATTAGTTAGCGAGGGCTGCCATCACGTGGTGCCAAGACCGGGTGGCATACACCACAGAAGTTTGCTGTCCACACCTGGAGGCCAGAAGTCCGAGATGGAGGTGCTGTCAGGGTTGGCTCTTCTGAGGGCCATGAGGGAGGATCTGCTGGAATTTTCTCCTTGATTGTAGGCTGTCTTCTCCTTGCGTCTGTTCACATTGTCTTCCCTCTGTGTCCAAATCTCCCCTTTTTATAAGGACATCAGTCTCATTGGATGAGGGTCCACCCAATGACCTCAATTTAACCTGATCATCTCTCTAAAGACCTTATCTCCAAATGAGGTCACATTCTGAGATACTGTGGGCTAGGACTCCAGCATATGAATTTTGAGGGGACACAATTCAGTCCCTAACACTAGTTCCCTATAGGATGTGTCAAACAGGGATTATGTCATCCCTGGTCTGTTCTCCACTTTGGGGAAGGTGGAGTGGAGAAAGGGTAGTCTACACTTTGGATCCTCTTTGGTGGAAGTATGAATTTGCCTATCCACAAAACTCACACAGTGAGGAATTCCCCCACCATGGACAGGGGTCAAGATCACAGATGGCTGAAGCTGTGTGTGTGTGTGTGCACTCGCACGTGTGTGACTGTGTGTTAGAGTGTAAGTGTGCACACATGTGAGTGT
This sequence comes from Mirounga angustirostris, assembly GCF_029215605.1. Lineage (NCBI taxonomy): Eukaryota > Metazoa > Chordata > Mammalia > Carnivora > Phocidae > Mirounga > Mirounga angustirostris. The sequence continues at coordinate 136,318,930 of NW_026991713.1, forward strand.
GCATGTGTGTGTATGTGCTGGAGCATGAGTATGTGAGCACACATGTATTAGAGTGTGTGCACATGTGAGTGTAAGTATATGTTAGACTGTGAGTGTGTCCTAGAATGTGCATGTGCACATGTGGGTGTGTGCTAGAGCATGAGTGTGTGTGTGCCCATGTGAGTGTGTACATGCTAGAGTGTGACTGTGTGTGCTAGGGTGTGTAAGTGTGCATCTGTATATGTGACTGGGCATGCATGCTAGAGCATGAGTGTGAGTGTGTGCGAGCTAGTGTTGTGTGCTAGAGTGTATGAGCACGTGAGTGTGTGTGTGCTAGAGTGTGACTGTGTGTGCTAGAGTGTGTAAGTGTGCATGTGTATATGTGACTGGGCATGCATGCTAGAGCATGAGTGTGAGTGCATGCGAGCTAGTGTTGTGTGCTAGTGTGTGAGCATGTGAGTGTGTGTGTGCTAGAGTGTGAATATGTGTGCACATGCTAGAGCATGAGTGTGTGAGCACACATCTGTGTTAGAGGGTGTGCACATGTGAGTGCATGTGCATGCTACAGTATGAGTGTGTGTGCATATGTGGGTGTGAGTGTGTGCTGGAGTATGTGAATGTGCGTGTGCATATGTGAGTGTGTGTGCTAAAGCATGTGTGTGTATGTGTGTGCATGCTAACGTGTGAGTGTGTGCACGTGTGTGTGCAGCACAGTCTTCATCCCAGCTCTCACGTGCATGGCTACGATCTAAAGGAAGGCTCTAAAGTAAGATTCTCAATGGTGAGAATAGTAGTTCTTTGCCCTCGTAACCCAGGCATCCTGAAGTTGCTTTTCACCAACAGTTGGTAAAATCAGTGAGATACACAGGAATAAGATTTATGAATCCACTGAACATACAGCTATTAAAATAGAAAGAGTAAAGCAACATTGCCCAATAAAACGTGTGCTTGACAGTGAGAAGTGCGAGCCGACCTTAGGGATGCTTCATAAATGTCATATTATTTTTTGTAACTGTACCGTCAATAACCAAAATTTATTGTGGTCCTAATACCTTTAAAGAAAAGCGTATTAGGCCCTTTTTATGTGTCTGCTGTGACTGGCAATCTCAGCCTGAGCTGGGTAGTCCATAAGGAATCCAGTCCCCTAGAGAGTTCTCAAATTGCTAACATGGTTTTTTCAAAAATATCGGTAACATTATGATTCCAGTGAAAGCATTATTTTGCCAAAAAAAAAATAATAATGTGGTTCATCACTTCTCCAGGAAGCTGGTGTTTTGTGCACAACCCTGCAATCCTTGCCTTGGGTTGTAAAGTAGAGTTAGGGGAGCAGGGATGCGATGCCAAACCAGGGTCCTGTAACTGGTGTTTTCATCAAAAATGTACCTGATGAATGATGAAAACAAGCACAAGATAACACATACCAAAAGTCACTCACATGTCAAGGTCAAAATAAATAGCAAAAATAACCCTGGAAATGTAGGGCTGGCCCAGGAAGACTTGCAGAAGTTTTGACTGGATGGAAAAAAAAATCGTGACGGTCATTGATTAAAAGGGAGTTGAGGGCAGGGGGAGGCAGGGCTTCGTTAGGATAACTCCTTTTGTGTCCACTCCAACTCCCACCTGCCCATGAGTCTTAAAAAAGGCACCTTCTCAGGCCTTTCCTGACATAAGCTAAACAAAATCCCAAAATACCTTTTTATATTTACGGATCTCATAACCCGGCAGTTGCCCAGACAAACACCGACCACCCGTGGGGAATTTGTAAACGCTGCTTCTCGACACAACTGTGCAGAATCCTGTTCTTGCGCATTGCCACCCAGAAATGCCTTCCCCACAGCCTCAGGAGAGCGGCACGCAGGCCACCTTCTCGGGCTCCGGAACATGGCAGGAACTGCTTGGGTGGTAGCCGAACCAATTTGGAGAAACCTAACATGGGTCAGTCATTTAAGGCTAGCTCCAAACCTCTTGGTAAACACCAACACCCCCATCTCGAAGAGAGATACAGATACACATGCAGAAAAAGATGTAAACATGTTTTTCCCTAAGATTGCTGTGCTTCCTGTGTCCAGCCAAGCCAGAAATACCACAAGAGCGACCTTTCTCAGGGTAGTTTTCCACTTCCTGGCTGGGTCTCGGCCAGAACTTTACAGAAGTGCAGCAATGAGCAATAATAACGTCTGGGCGCCTCCAGGAAATGTGCCAAAGGACTCAGACTGTTCTCACCAGCATCACCCCCAGGGCCGGTCACAGCCCCCTGGGGGTTTGCCTGCCCTCACATCAGTGAGAGCGGCTGGGGAAATGGCATCAGGGAAGGCATAGCCCTTCTTCGTGCTTTTTGGGTCCCACGTCACTGCAATCATGGGTTTTGTGCGTGTCTAAGTCTGAGCCGTACATTCTGGGTAAACTGAGGTCCAGGTCCAGAGAGCTGTACCCAAGATAGTAGCCGCACTCGCCAGGGAAAGAGGCAGGGCTCCTGCTTGGTGTCCAGGCTGTTCTCCACTCCCACACATAGTTCGGGGCCCACAGCCCTCGGGAACTGCCCCAGGGGGGACGCAGAGCCCGCACAGCTGCTCCGTCTCCCTCCCCACGGCCTCTCCCTGGTGCCAGACATGGGACGGGAGCTGCATGGGCTCTGTGTCCACACACCGGGAGGGGCTCAGCCCCCTGGAAGGAACACGCGTGAAGCAGACAACCATGCTGGCCTACCCTTACCCTTAGAAATTCGATGTTTCAACACATCTCTGTTTTTCTATTATTATCATGCCACGCAGCCCTGACGAGCTTACCATGAGCTCCGGCATCTGATCGGTGAGGTGATGATCATAATGGGACCCATGCCATGCAGGTGAAGTGCTTAGCACGGTGCGGGCTCGCGTCACCGTTAGTATTAACTCGTTAGCATTAGTCAGTGTTACAAGTCATTGGTATTTCTCCATGGATGGCGCTTTCTGATAGACAATGAGGAATAAATCGAGGATATCATCGCAGTGTGCACAATTAGGAAATAAGTGAGAAGAACCCATTGTCCTGAATTCACGCAAGGAAAGGGGAGAGCCATCAGTAGGAGGAGTGGGTAGAGTTCCCTTTGCTTTTGTTCAGCTCTGGGCACCTTCTGGAAAATCTAGAATTCCTGCAGTCCGTAAATGAGTTCAACAGAAATCTGTCCTTAAGTATATACTTTTGGATTTGTGGCATTTGAAAGAGAACTATTACAAAAAAGTGGGTTGTATGGAAACCTGTCTTTTTAACACATGTGAGTGCTCAAGAAAAAAAAAATGCCACCTACGCTTGGCAATCTTAAGAGCAGGAAGGTAGGTATTTTCCAATTTAAACAAGAGAAAATAAGTCATCGAAACTTAATATTTCTGTATTTGAGGATATTCTCTTATTGCAGAGAAGATGCCAGCTTTGAGCAGAAGAAAAGCCACCTGTCAGCAAAGTTCACCCACACCAGGCTGAAAGAGTCACGTTCTTTCTCTCATAATACTCTAAAACAGATGATTAATACACCCATGAACTGAGTTAGATTAATTAATTTGGCTAATTTGAAATAATATGGCATTTTGACAGCACAATTTAGTCTCAGTTCAGAGGTGGGAGACAGACTTGAAGAGACCCTGCCCCACGTCCTTCAGCCTCTCTATCTCTGTTGATCTCATCAGTAATTCCAATCGCAGGGGGAAGGAGAAAAAAAATACATTTCCTCCGTTCATGGTCAATAATTCTGTGCCCATGTGGACAGGAGTGCTCTTCCCATCTCTCCAGGGGCTGGAATGCTTCCATCTGATAATGGATGATAATGGATGGATGGATGGATGGGTCTCTATCCTGCTTGCTGTCCTCGGGGGATGCGGCGGGGCCGGTGGCGTAGCACACCCCTCTGCCCCCGGGAGCATGGCTGCCTGAACGCGGGTGGCTAAGCGAGTTTATCTGTGGCCAAAGGGACAGTTGCTGCAGTCTCCTTCAGTGACTTCTGAATGCCAAGCAGGGACCCTGTCATGCTCTGGGAACAGGAAGGGGACGTGCATCCTAGCTTCACCTGGTGATGGGGGGGGTGAGGGGAGACATATGGAGACCTGGGGGCCTATTAGAGGTTGATAAACAGACCGAACGTGGCAGCTCTCAGAGGAAGAGAGACACAGCTGGGGGTGGGGGCTGTTGGCACGGCTGTGTTTTAGACAATGCCCCCCTCCTGGCCTCCCAAAAGTCTGAGAGGAGCCTGCAGGAGACGCACCTGCTCTCTGCACCCTGGGGGCGGCTCCCAGAGGTGGTCAGCCTGCCACTTTTGCTTTGCCTTCCTGCATGTGTTTAAAGTGAGAGGAAATTGCTTGTTTGTGGGCAGTTATGAGGCATGTATAATACTTGAGAGTTGATGACGCAAATATCACCCAGCCCACTCTCCTTTTTACCCGAGGACACCGAGGCCCAAGGGTTAAATGGCCCCACAGAGAGATGGTCTGCTTAATGATGAGCCCCAAGAGTACAGCTCCGTCTCCCAAGCCGGGCTGAGGTCCTGCAGGTATTTGCTGGGGACAGGAGTTTATTGGGGGAAATACGACAAGAGCAGCAAGAACAGCGTCACAGTCAGGACCAACACCAGGAAAGCGCCAGGTGCAAGAATTGCTCAGCGATGGAGGGGCGTGTGTGGAACTTCACGCCTTCAGCTGGAGGCTGGCCCTTGGATGTCCCCCAGTTCCCTCACTCTGAGCTCTTTCCCTGGAGTGAGCCCCTTCCATCCTGCGGGGGAGGCCCTTCCTGCTGCCTGCAGCCTCCCGATCCCTGCCCTCCTCCTAGATGATCCCCAAAGGGCTTCCATTCGTGGGTTTAGCACGCTCATCTGCAAATGCTACGACCATTCTGGACAAGCTGTAAGGATGCTGAGGACTCCGGACATATTTTTCATGTCTATATCCTGTGTTCTTTGATCCTCTCGTGGTGACCAAGCATCCGTTCCGTGACACGCACTGCCTTTGCGGGCCCTTCGTACTTGAGGAAGTAACTGTCCTAACCTCTCTCCTTCTGCCCTGCCCGCCCCCCGCTGCACATCGGTCAGATTAACCTCTTCCCACGCCCATCTCCAGCCAGCCACTGCACCGTAGCCCTGATCAGTGCCTCACGAGACTCCCCAGTACCCCACAAAGTCAAACCTCTTCTTCTGGTGTGCAGGCCTGTGCAGTGTGAGACTGTCAGACAACGTCCCGAGGCAGTGACAGCCATCCCGGCCAGAGGGGCTTCCGAGAGCTCTCCCAGCAGACCGCCTGACTGGACGCCACCAGGCCAACAGGGTCCAGCCCCTCGAAGTGGTGCCGCTGACTCAGTTTTCACCGGATCTTATCATCTTTTCCCTCTCCAGCGTCAGACACTGAGGAGTCCTCGGAGGGCGAGAACAAAAACCTGATGGCAAGACAGGGTGAGGACAGGGTTGGGCGCAAGGGAATATGGGATAAATGAAGCCAGAGGAGTGAACTGTATCCAAGATTTATCAAACCCCAAGTGCCACACCGCTCAGCAGACTCAAGGGGACTGGGAAGGAGTAAGGAAGACAGGAGCAGAGTAGGAAAGAGCTGGGAAGGTCCACAACATGGGTTGTGAACAGGCAGAATGCCCAGGTACCTATGTTATCGGGTGCTGTATTAGTCAGGGTTCCCCAAAGAAACAGAACCAATAGGATCTGTGTGTGTGTGTGTGTACAGAGAAAGGTTTATTTTAAGTAACTGGTTCATGTGATTATGAAGGCTTGACAAGTCCAAAATCTGCAGGGCAGGCCAATAGACTGGAGACTCAGGGAAGACTGATATTTCAGCTCGAGTTGGAAGGCCATCTGCTGGCAGAATTCCCTCCTGCTCAGCTCCGGGGAAGTCAGTCTTTTTCTTTCTTTTTTTTTTTTTTTGGTTCTTTTAAGGCCTTCAACTGATTGGACGAGGCCCACCCACATTATGGACAAAGATCTGCTCTACTCAAAGTCCACAGATTTATTTTATTTTTATTAAGTTTTAATTTTAATTTCAGTATGTTAATATACAGTATTATATTAGCTTCAGGTGTACAATATAGTGATTCAACAATTCTATACATTATTCAGTGCTTATGAAGATAAGTATGCTCTTAATCCCCATCACCTTTGTCTCCCATCCCTCCACCCTCCTCCCCTCTGGTGACCAGCAGTGTGTTCTTTAGAACTAAGAGTCTATTTTTTGATTTGTCCCTTTTTTCCCTCTGTTTGTTTTGTTTCTTAAATTCCACATATGAGTGAGAACATATGGTATTTATCTTTCTCTGACTTATTTCACTTAGCATTTTACCTCTTAGCTCTACCCATGGTAGAGCTCCAGAGGCAAGGTTTCATTCTTTGTTATGGTTGAGTAATATTCCATTGTGTATATACACCACCTCTTCTTTATCCATTCATCAGTCGTGGACATTTGGGCTGCTTCCATAATTCAGCTATTGTAAATAATGCTGCAATAATCATTGGGGTGCATGTATCCATTTAAATTTGTATTTTCATATTCTTTGGGTAAATACCTAGTGCAGTTGTGCTGGATCTTAGGGTAATTCTGTTTTTAACTTTTTGAGGAACCTCTATACTGTTTCCCAGAGTGGTTACACCAGTTTGCATTCCCACCAACAGTGCACAAGGGTTCCTCCTTCTCCAGATCCTCGCCAACACCTGTTGTTTCTTGTGTTGTTGATTTTAGCCATTCTGACAGTATGAGGTTGTATCTCATTGTGGTTTTGATTTGTATTTCCCTGATGATCAGTGATGTTGAGCATCTTTCATGTGTCTATTGGCCATCTGCATGTCTTCTTTGGAAAAACGTTCATTTCTTCTGCCTATTTTTAATTGGATTATTCATTTCTCTGGGTGTTGAGTTGTATAAGTTCTTTATATATTCTGGATACTAACCCTTTATCAGGTATGCCACTTGCAAATATCTTCTCCCATTCCATAGGTTGCATCTGAGTTTTCCTTTGCTGTGCAGAAGCTTTTTATTTTGATGAAGTCCCAATAGTTTATTTTTGCTTTTGTTTCCCTTGCCCCAAGCGACCTATCTAGTAAGAAGTTGCTACAGCTGAGGTCAAAGAGCATGTTTTCTCCTCTATGATTTTTATGGTTTCAGGTCTCAAATCTAGACCTTTAATCCACTGTGAGTTTTAAAAAAGATTTTATTTATTTATTTAAGAGAGAGCATGAACAGGAAGAGGAGCAGAGGAGAAGGGAGAGGGAGGGGGGAATCTCAAGCAGACTCCATGTTGAACACAGAGCCCAACACAGAACTCAATCTCATGACCCTGAGATCATGACCTAAGCCAAAATCAAGAGTCAGACACTTAACCAACTGAGCCACCCAGGCTCTCCTTTTGTGAGTTTATTTTTGTGTAGGGTATAAGAAAGTGGTCCAGTTTCATTCTTTTGCATGTGGTTGTCCAGTTTTCCCAACACCATTTGCTGAAGAAACCTTCCCATTGCATGTTCATTCCTACTTTGTCAAAGATTAATTGACCGTATAATTTTGGATTTATTTCTGGGTTTTCTATTCTGTCCTATTGATCTATGTGTCTATTTTTGTGCAAGTACCATTCCATTTTGATAACCACAGCTTTGTAATGTATCTTGCTGTCTGGAATTGTGATGCCTCCAGCTTTGTTTTTCTTTTTCAACCTTGCTTTGGCTATTTGAGGTCTTTTGTGGTTCCCTACCAATTTTTGGATTGTTTGTTGTAGTTCTATGAAAAATGCTGTTGGTATTTTGATAGGGACTGCATTGGATCCCTAGATTGCAAGTCTACCAATTTAAATGTTAATATCAGCTAAAGAATACCTTCCCAGCAACATCCAGATTCATATTTGGCCAAACATCTGGGCACCAGGGCTCGGCCAAGTGGATGCACAAAATTAACCATCACAGGTACTAATCTCCTGATGCACGGGTGGGCTAGGCTGGATGAAAGGGTTGCGTCAAGATGGCACCTCCCACTCCTACCTGGGCTTGTCCTCTTCTCCTCCTGGAGCCTTTCCCTGTCCCTGGTCCCCATCTGACCCCTTCCTATTTTCTCAAACTGCTGCTCACTCACACTTCCTCCCTGAAACCAGGCTGCTCTTAAAAGCCCCCCATCCGTCTCTCCTCCAAACCTCTGCAGAACTTACAACCTGCGCCACTTCCAAAGTTCTTGCCACTTGCTGAACTGCTTCACTACATGTCTGTTTGTGCACATAGACACGTTTTGTCTCCCCAGCAGAGGGGCTGCAACCATATCTTATGTGTGTGTATGAGCACTTAGCCCCTTGCTCTTGCTCCTGATTGCAGTGCTCCCCTTAGGCATATTTGGACTGAACTACTTATTTGATTCTCAAACCACCAAAAAAAGTAAGGAGGAGGTGCCCGTACTGGCCTGAATGTACCATAGGGTTCGTTTTCCAAAAGTATTCATTCACATTAGACCCCAGGATCCACAACTTAGAATTGCTCTGAATAAATCAGATACAGCAAATTAGAAACTGCAGCCCAGACATGGCCCGTTCCAGGTGCCCTTCCCCACAGTCTCCCCAGTAAGCCCTTCACTCGGTCTTTGTCCAGGGAGCCTGACCCAGAGCAGTCCTAGGCAAAGACAACTCGTGTGGCTTCCCCTCAGCCCCTCCTCTCTCCCCTCCCAGAGACAGAACACCAGAGTGAGCGCAGAGACGGTGGGGGCTGGGTGATGGAGACAGGGAGCTGTAGCCCTGAAGCCCTCTCACCTCCAGTGGGACTCAGAAAAGTCAGGTCATAGCTGGCCCTGAGCTTGGACATCAGAAACAACATGGGCTTTCTGCCCTCTGAGGCTGTGTGGGTTTACGTAGGTGTATAAAGGAGTATGGGAACTCATTTTCTGTCTATGTAGATATCTATCTATCTCTATCTAACCATCTACTTCTCTGTCATCTATCTATCTGTCTGTATCATGTCTGTACAAATATGTACACATGCCACATGTATGTGTCATAGCTTTATTTGTTACAAAAAAAAAATATGACCGCACACAATATGCTCTGGCTTATGATCACAATTTAAGGTCATTAGAACCAACCAAAACATTCTGGAAGAAATCTCTACAACATAATATGTCACTTGATCTTTTTAAAACTGTGCAGTTGAGCTGACCTGTATTGTTTTTTAAAATAAGAAATTTAGGCTATACATCGTGTCACCACCTCTAAGTGGTAGAGTAAGATCCACCTGGGGTCTTCTGGCTCCAGAGGATACTGTTTCCACTACACATGCTTACATTGTCTCAACTCTACACTCGGATTGACTTTCCATTCTAATTAGCAGGCAATGACTGCTTGGGCAGGGTAAAGAAGAGCAAGAGCAACCTCGTCCAATTACCACTGGATCAGGTTGAGGGGGGAGGCCCTACAAAGCCAGCCCCCTTCCCTTACTGGGCACCTCTGAGGGCGTCCTGGGTCGTGGCTCCCTGTGGCCCCTGCCACCCACAGTGCAGCCTGGGGACCAGCAGCACGGGCACCACCTATGCGCTTGTTAGAGATGTGGATCTCAGCCCTCCTCCCAGCCCTGCTGAACCAAGACCTGCATTTTAATGAGATGTGACTGAGCCCACAAATAGGAGTTACTTAGATACACACTTTGAAAAATGCCAAAAACAGACAAAGCAAGATAAAATAATGATAGTATCAGTGTTTTTTTTTTTTTAATTCAGCATCATTTTGAAGAACATGGTTTAGTGTTGAAAAAAAAATAAGGCAGGAAAAGTAAATTACAACAGTTTTCTTAATTTCAGTGAAATCTCCATTTAACTTTTTATTTATCTGTTAGTCATTCTGACCTGCCATAATTTTTGCTTGGCTGGTAGGGTGTTCTTGCAGTAGAAAATACTGCTGTAGTAAATTATAAGCTTTTAACATTCTGTGCAGCAAGAAAGGAAAGTTTATATATAATAGATACTTCTGTTCTTGCCCAAAACATCAGTCAAGTCTGATCTTGCTGGGGATTTGTATTCTCCATGCCCCCAGCATCTTTTGCCACTTTATAAGTTCCTAAGAAAGAACTATCCCCTTGATGATTATTTAAGAACATAAGCACAGTCAAGATTCTGGAAGAGAGTCCTTGGCCAGCCATGTCTTTGCCCAACTATTCAAAATCTACATGTTTAGGAAAAAAAAAACAACTCTGTGCTGTGTAAAATAGAAATTCACAGAGAGGAGAGCGATTTACTTGTCATTTCCATTTTTGTTCTTCAAAACCCACCTAAAAAACATTAGTGACTTTTTATCAGGACGTTGGCTCTTCTGCCTTTCCATCCCCAAGTAGTCAACAATAAGGCCAGGGTAAGATGCTGAGCTGAACGATGCCTTTGGGAGACAATGACCCTGTGAGGGCAAACCCCACCCCTCCCACCACTGCCCACTGGCTCGGGCCCTAGATACAGGAGTCACTCTTAGTTTCTCGTATCTTTCCCCCTTTCCCTCTGTATCACAAAGCCATTTTGGCTTTACTTCAAAATCTCTCTCCAACCAGCCATTTCTCCCCTGACACGTGAGCTCCCAGGCAACCTGGGCTGCCATATTCAGAGTTCCCGGATAGCAGTGACCTGTCTCATGTCCCTGCTCCCACCTATGTCCCCTACAAGTTATTCTTCATACAACTCTATGTTTAAAGTGCATGAGGAAGATCTGATTAGCTACTCCTTGCAAATGTATTTTTAAAAGGCGGACTAGAAGAGACAGTAATTCTATTAAAAAATAACTCACTGAATGGCTAATCAATTCCTTTTGGGCATGGAGGGAGATGTTCTGAAGTTGTGCCTCTAAGACATCTGTCCCTTCAGGAGTCTGCAACCATATTACTGGGGGAATATTACTATAATTCAAACAAAACGGATTCTAATATAAAATAAAGGCCATCGTTTGTAGGAGCTTAGAAGGAAATTTCTCGACAGGTGTATGAGAAGTTCCCGCTAAAGCATCAGAGTCCGTGAGGGTGGCGTTGGGGTCCCCAGCTGGGTCTCGGCACCAAGGGGATTGGGGCGTTACTCCTGCCTGGCTCGACCCTGGCCTCCGAGGCAGATTCTGTGCTTCTGCATGTTGTGTCCTCAAGAGTTAGCCTTTCACCATTCAGAGGTCTTAGGTTGGAGACATGTAGTATTTTTAAATTCCTCAGAGGCCCACTGAGTCCGGTGCAGAGTGTGGTGGTATCACATAACTGTGCTTCCTGGGGCGGGGGGCTGGTCCTGTCTCCCCTCAGATGGCCCTACATTGTCATTTCCATTGAATTTCGCAGCATTCCTGAAGTGGTAGGACTGGCTGTTCATATTGCTTATCCTGTTCTTATCACCCTCCCTCATTTCTGGGTCTGAGAGCTCATCTTCTGCTCCAGACCGTGATATTTTTCCAAGGAAAGCAGCCCTCTCCTCTAGGCTTACGGCAGGGAGAAAGACCAATGTGACCTCTCCCCCTTTCCTACGGCCACGCAATAAAATCAAAAAGTAGTTATTCAAGGTCTGCCATGTGCTGGTTATTGCAGCCATAGCGACGTCAGCTACTCATTCGGGAAGATTTGGGAGACGGTATCCGTATTAGTATGGGTTAGAGCCCACTCATTTTGTCATGGGCCCTGTCAGGAAGTTTAGGTAAGAGGTTTGGGTGGCAGAGGGTAAGGACACAGGTCCTCTACGGCCCCCTCATAGAGCACCCCACCCCACCCCCGCATCCCATGGCTGAGTCCTGCTCTCACTGTGGCTCTGGAGAAACTTCCAGAAGCAGAGCCCACATTGAAGGATACATATGGGTGTACAGCTGGCCTTCTGAAATGCAGGCTTTTCCTGAATTAAACTTCGGAGTGTGGGAAATTCTTTAACAGCCACAAAAAGCCAAAACTGACATCAGGGGAGGCAGCCTCTCTCTGCGGCTACATCAGAGTGGGGATGACCATTGCCTCCTGCCCCCGAAGAGTGTGAGGCCAGGAAAGGTTTCCGTGGGCCTGTTGCCAATGTCCTCAGTGTCTCCCGGGGCCCCTGAGGAGCTGCCTTCCACGGGAGAGGTGGAGACATGGGCTATGCTTATTCCTAGCCGCTCTGTTACCTGGAGTCTTGGTCCCAAGGATGGAGAGGAGGAAGGAGCTTGTCTGATGAAGACCCAATGCGAGAGCAGAGGATTCATCTCACTCTGGTGGCTTCCAGATGTTGGTGATGAGTCAGACCTTTTCCCAAACAAAACACCACAAGAAACCCCAACATTAAACACAAACACAGAGGAGCTCTTTGTGAAGGGAAGGGTGAGGAGGAGCATATGTTATGGGCTGAACTGTGTCCCTAAACCTCATCTGTTCAAGCTCTGACCCCAGGACCTCAGAATGTCACTGTATTTGGAGGCAGGGTCTTTAGAGGGGATTAAGGTAAAATACAGTGACTGGGGAGACCCTGATCCAATCTGACTGGTGTTCCTCATAAGAAGAGGAGATCAGGACACAGACACGTGCTGATGGATGACCACATGAGGACCTGGGGAGGGGATGGTGACTGCACACGCAGGAGAGAGGCCTCGGGAGACCCCAGCCCCACCCACACCTGGACCTTGGACTCCTAGACTCCAGGATGAGAGGCAGTAAACTCTGGTGTGTGAGCCCCCCTCCCCGCCCGTCTGTGGTGCTTTGTTATGCAGCCTGAGCTGACTAATGGAGGGGCGTGTTGAGGTGATACTGAGCCCACTTTTTTTGGTGCCCTCAGGTCTCCCCTACACCTCTGAGAGACCCTGGGACTTCTTGGAACATCATTTGAAAACCACTAATCTAAGTTCATTCGTCACTTATAGAAGTGCAGACTCAGGCCCAAGATTTGAAGTGCATCCCTTAGGTAGCTCAGCCCACAGCAGAGCCAACAATGACCGTGAGGACTAAAGCCTGAATTCACCTTCTTCCTATGGCACAGTGATGGGGAGTCCCGGTTGTGGCCGGCATGCACAGACCTAGGTCCAGAGCTGTCCTTCTTGGCCAGTTGCTAGAGGTCATGGGGATTCAAGAAGCATGAACAAGCCTGTGGCCTCTGCAGTCAATCCCCTCCCTGTCCCACATCAGAAGTGGGGCCTGGAAAGAGAGATTTAAAACGTATTCACAGTTTATGGCACACTGCTTTTGCATAGAAAGTGCTTGTCACTCTCCTTTCTAGCACACAATGAAGCTCTGATGCTTATCTCACCAAAGACCCTGACGACAGACCTTAGACAATGCGGAGGGATCTTGTGTTTTCTTTTTGAGAAGAACACAGGGACAGAGAATCACAGTCTCTCTCTGACATAGTGCCCGGATTTTAGAGAGGGCTCCCTCCTTTTGCTTCAGGGGTACATTGTGGGAAGGAGCAGGAATCACACAGAGCAGACCTTCCCTTTCACAGAGACACCATCAAGAATTTATGAGAGAAATGAAGGAATGCTTAGCTGCCAAGTGACGCTGCCTATCTAACAGGCACTCTTGTGGGGCGCCCACACTGGGAAGAGTAAGAGAGGAGCAGAGACTGCGCCTGACACCCGCTTCCCTGAGGAGCCTGGGACACAGCGTTTCTCCCACTGGTCACTCTGCCACCCAGTATTTGCACCAGACCCGGGCGTGCTAGTCAGCTCTGGCTGCGTATCAAATACCACAGCCTGGGCACCTTCAACAACAGACATTTACTGTCTCACGTCCTGGAGGCAGGGAGTTTGGGGTGCAGGCATGCACCGGGCCGGTGTCTCCCCGGAGGCCTCTCACCTGGGCGTGCAGACACCATCCCCTCCCCGGGTCCTCACGTGGTCGTCCCTCTGTGCATGTCTGTGTCCTGACCTCGTCTTCTTAGGAGGGCACCAGTCAGATTGGATCAGGGTCCACCTAGTGACCTCATCTTACATCTGTACCTCCAGCCACATGTCCTTCCACACACGCTTCTGACTGGGTGTGCTCCTGAAGGCTCAGAAAAGTCGCCCTTGATGCTGACTTTCTGGCTCCTGCAAGCAGAGCTGAAACGCAGCTGTCCATTTCTATCTTGCATACAAATGCCAGAAGTTTGTTGGCTTGTTTGTTTTTTTATAAAGATGCCACCTTAAGGAACTGTGCTTGGAATCATCATTTGTTCAGGCTTCCTTAGCCCCCCATGACCTGCAGTTGTTCATCTATCTCTGCAGGGGGGCGGACGGGTGCACGAGCTGAGGGTGTGGGGTGCTCACAGTCCCTGCATGCATGAACTCTTCCGGGTGGGGTGTCTCTCCTGCTGCCCATGGGCTGCAACGTCGCTTCTGGATTCTATCCTGGCTAGAGGGAGACTTCTTTCCTTCCTAGTCACCAGCATAATGAACAACAGAATCACTCCACAGACCTGGGTTCTTCCTGCCTCTAAGCATGTGCTTGGGAGCTGGGAAATGACCAAGGGCTGTCTGTGGACCTGTCAGACCAGCTGTGATCTCAACTTGGGACCAGGTTCTGTCATCTGACATCCAAATGACATGGATGCTGTGATATTATTTGGGGTTTTCTTGTACTTAAGCTATTCCTTGAATAACCATGGCATCCTATCCTAATAGACACAGTCTGTGGTTACATGTCTGCAGTTCCCTTTGGGAAAGGACCAAGAATATTTATGATATGTCCTCAAGGATTCTTCTCACAGCACCCTTCCCACCCGCACTGTAAGCGACCGGCTCTGGGGCTGAAGACTCACTCGGCTCTGCATCGAGACTGGACAACCCTGTTCCATTCAGCAATGGCATCAGCCTTAGGATCACTTGCTCTTGACCACTTTTGGTGATAAAGGTCCGGCAATGTCCACACTGGCCGCCCCTGCAGGAACTCTGCAGTGTGCCTGCCATCACTGCAGACCCAGTAGTCAAGGCCGTCTGGCTGTCAGCCCACCCTCGTTGTACACCACGGTGAGTTTGCCCACTGTGCTTCTGGCAAGTGCTATCTCCTGGCCCTGGCTCTTCTGGAATCCCACCATCCCTACTGACACCATGGGACCCTGTTCTGTAGAGTCTAGTCTACGTGTGCCCTGCCTTCAAGAAGACCACCCTCACTGAGCTCCCCCATGATGGGGGTGCCCCTACAGCCCTGAATTCTTGCTTGTTTTAGTAAAGGGCATGGCCTCTGGTTCCCCCTGTGGAATATGGTCCGTTGATGGCTTCTTGGATCTTGTGTACTGGGTTGGTTTCCACATGAGTCTCATCACCTTTCTTCAATAACCACTGGGACGGTCCAGCATCTGCACCTCATCGACTAGAGGCTGTCACCTCCTGTCAGCATCAAAAGCCATCCAGACAGCATATTGGGGCCGGACTCAGGCATCCTTTTTAGATGAGTCTCAGCAGCCTGTGCCTACATCCACCTTCTATCTCTCCTGCCCTCCACCGGCCGACCCTTCAAGACCCACCCCCACGCTCTCCGATATACCCATCAGGCTCTGCAGCCCTTTTGAGGAATTGCCCCCTTCCTTCTATAGCAGGCACAAGACATGGCCACCTGGCCTGTGCTGAGATCTGACTACGGTTTTTGGTCCAGATGCATCAGGGGAGGTGGGGGTGAGGACAAGAGTCACCTCCCAGGACATCTGCTTCAGCTGAGGTCTTTGGTTAGCTGCTCGGCAGTGGGTAGTTGTCCTCTTTAGCAAAGGCCACTTCTGGGTGGCCAGAGGGTTCAGGGCATTCCCGTGCACTTTCACCCAAACGCCCCTCCCAGATTCACGGTCCCCCCTGAGCCCTCAGGGTTTACCATAGGGCTTGCTGTGACTGAGTCTGGCCTTGGGAGTCAGCTGACTTGAGCCTGTCATTCCCTTGCAAGGTTTCCTGGCAGGTAACCGAAGGCTGCCAGCTGTATACCCCTGGTCCTGGGCATTGCCCCATGTTTCTCATTTGCTAACATGGTTGCCAAGGCCATGGTCCCCTCCCACCTTCCCTCACCCCCACCCCGCCCACACAGCAGGGACTGGGCTTTGTGGGGCTGCAGCCAAGTGGGGTCCTTGCTGCCATCCCAAATCCTCTCCTGAGGACCTCCTTCCAGAGTCACTTCTAGTTAGGGTGACCAGTGCCCCTGATTTGTCGAGGACTTTCCCAAGTTTGGTACTGAAGGTCCAGTGTTTGTGGAAACCCCCCAGCCCCTGACAAGCCAGGACACCTGGTCACCCTCCTTCTACTGTCTTGGTTTGGGTCTCCCCAAGACAAATAGATACCAGGACAGGATCTGTGTGCAAGTTGTTATGTGGGGAGTGAGGCCAGGCAGCTCTAGAAAGAAGTGGAAGCAGAGGGGGAGGAGCTAAAGGTCATAAAGGAAGGCCACAGTGCGGTCTCTGCCGAGCGAAAGAAGAGGCGGCTGCGAGCTCTTTACAATCAATGGGGCCATTGACGAGCAAGACAGTCCTGGGTTAACCCATCCCTGAGAGACAGTCCTTACCAAGGACTGGCGTGCCAGCATTTTGAGCCTGCCAGGGGGCCAGTGAGCAAGTTCCGCAGTGGAGGGGGTCTTGAGGCCCAGAGGCAGGGTCACCGGAACACAGGCTGTCCCGAGAGTGGTAGGGGACATGGCAGGCACCCACTGTGTCGGCTGCCAAAGCACAGACATCAGGAGGAAAGAAAGGTGCTCAGAACCCACATGAATGTATTCGGGTGATTTGGGAGGGCTCCTGTCTTTCCTGCTGGGCTGCCCAGGTCAGGCTGATAGATCACGTAGAAGCTCTCAGAGAGAAGGAATCTGGCAGCTTTCCTTGGTGACCCTTGACTTCTGCAGTAATTAGCAAATCCTGACCATCAGCCCACGTTTGGGACGAGAATTGTGTCACTCCTACGGAAAGGCTTGTCACAGAGAATTAAGCGGGGGATTAAAGAGGAAACCACCAGCAGTCCCTCAGAGCAGAGGTGAAAGCTTCTGGGTCAAACACCCCCGGGAACTTTGCTTTTTGGAGGAGGCCCTCCGGGGCCAGGGGCCTGCTCGGTCAGCAAGCCCCGCCATCCACTGCAGGACAAGCAGATGTCAATCCGAAGCATCCATAGAGCGCTCGCCGCGTGCCAGGCCCCACTCGAGGTACCGAATATAGAGCAGTGCGCCGAACAGATAAAGTCCCTTCCCTCCCGGGCTGAACGTCTGACCCGGGACATGGGCACAAAGAAAACATCACATGCGAAACATAAAACACTGAAGCGTGGGACGCGACATTGTGCAAGGCATTTGAAACCTGTAACACTCTCTTTTTTTTTTACCCCAAGACAAATTAGATTCTATTTTATTTTAATTTAATTTAATTTAATTTTTTATTATGTTCAGTTAGCCAACATATAGTACATCTATAAGTTTTTGTTGTAGTGTTCAATGATTCATTAATTGTGTATAACACCCTGTGTTCATCCCAACAAGTGCCCTCCTTAATGCCCTCCTTAATCACCCTGTTAA
Source organism: Mirounga angustirostris (assembly GCF_029215605.1). Classification (NCBI taxonomy): domain Eukaryota; kingdom Metazoa; phylum Chordata; class Mammalia; order Carnivora; family Phocidae; genus Mirounga; species Mirounga angustirostris. The sequence goes on from NW_026991713.1 coordinate 136,336,301, forward strand.
CTCCTCCCCCCACACCCCTCCCTTCTGAAACCCTCAGTTTGTTTCCCGGAGTCCAGGGTCTCTCATGGTTTGTCTCCCTTTCTGATTTCTCCCCCTTCGAATTTCCGTCCCTTCCCCTGTCGTCCTCCGTGCTATTCCTTATGTTCCAGGTATGAGTGAGACTATATGATGATTGTCTTTCTCTGCTTGACTTACTTCACTCAGCATAATCCCCTCCAGTTCCATCCACATCAATGCAAATTGCGACACACTCTTTCACTTACACCTGACGCTTCTGGTAGAGTAGGTAGTACAGAGACCCAGAGACACTGAGCCACCTCCCCCAGGTCACACAGTGAGTAGCTGTATGAACCACACTTTTTTATTAAATAAAGCTTTATTAAGATTTAATTCACGGGCGCCTGGGTGGCTCAGTCGTTAAGCGTCTGCCTTCGGCTCAGGTCATGATCTAGGGTCCTGGGATCGAGCCCCACATCGGGCTCCCTGCTCCGTGGGAAGCCTGCTTCTCCCTCTCCCACTCCCCCTGCTTGTGTTCCCTCTCTCGCTGTCTCTCTCTCTCTGTCAAATAAATAAATAAAATCTTAAAAAAAAAAGATTTAATTCACATACCACATCATTCATCTACATAAAGCGTACAGTTCAGTGAGGTTTAGTATCTACACGGTTGTGCAGCCGTCGACCACGATCATGTTTAGAACAAGGTCACCATCCTATGCAGAAGCCCTGTCTGTACCCCTGAACCATCACCCACCCGTCCTGCTGTGTGTCACTCCCAGCCCCTGGCAACCATGAATCTACCCTCTGCCTCTGCAGATTTGTCTGTTCTGACATTTCAGAGACATGGAATCATACACTATGTGGCCTTTGTCTCGGGCTTCCTTCACTCGACATCGAGGTCTATCCATGTTGCAACATGTACTGCATTCCTGGGTTTCTTTTTTTAAGACTTTATTTTTTAGAAAAATTTTAGGTTCATGGCAAAATTGAGAGGAAAATACAGAGATTTCCCATACGCCTCCCATCCCTACAGGTGCACAGCCTTCCTATAAACTATCTCCCACTAGATGGGACATTAGTTAGAACTGATGAACTGACATCATAATTACCCAGAGTTCACAGCCTCCACTAGGGTCATTCTTGCTGTTGTGCGTCCTGTGGGTTTGGACAAATGTATCAGCACAGGTATATGATACTGCTCTATTGCAGTATCTCATGGAACAGTCTCACTGTCCTAAAAACCTCTGTGCCCCACGGCGTCGTCCCTCTCTGCGCCCCAGCTCCCGACAGCCGCTGATTTTACTGCCTCTATGGTTTTGTCTTCTCCAGATTGTCTTACGTTTGCAATCACGCGAGGTATATCCTTTTCAGATCAGCTTCTTTCAGTCGGTAATAGCATTTGAGGTGCTTCCATGTCTTTCTGTGGCTTGAGAGCTCATTCCTTTTTAGGGATGAATACTATTCCATTTTCTAGATGGACCACAGTTTATTTATCCATGCACCTACTGAGGACATCCTGGTGGCCTCTGAGTTCAGGCAATTACGAATAAATTTGCTACAAACATCCACGCGCAGGTTTTGTGTGGACATAAATTTCCAGCTCCTTTGAGTAAAGAGCAAGTAGCCCAATTGCTGGATCAAATGTTAAAAGTATATTTAGTTTTACACCCGTACTTCCGATTTCTGTCGATTGCTGCAAAGGTACCTACAAAACGGCTACTAGCTGTTGCCAAGTCAACGCTGAGTCACTGCAGAGAGACTTCGAGCATCCGGAGACTTAGATGCCTCAGGCCATATGCTGTAACAGCCCCAGCAAATGGGAATTTTGCCAAGGCGCCACTTGCAAACAGTCCTAGGCCCGCCAACCCTGCCCTGTCCGTCCGTCCCTGGGGAGACTATAGTTCCACGGTCTCTGCCTCTCCCCCAGCCCTGCTGCTTCCCCACAGGGCTGCCTGGCACGCTGTGTGCTCCGTGGGGACTGGGATTGCTGCACACCCTTCACGCCACCTGGCCTCCCTCTGTTGACCTGGGTCCAGTCCAAACCGTTGTTCAGGGAGGACCAGCAAGCCAAGCCCCAGAGCGCCTGACCCCTCACCCAAGTCCCAGTGATGACAGTGTCACATCCCCTCCAGCTCTGTCTTGTCCAGACTAACCCGTGAGCTCCACCGACCCTCCTTCCCAGACCCCTTCATCCTCCTGATGGCCCCCACTGGGGTGCCTCCGTCTGTCCCCCCAGAAGGGGCATGTGGAGTGGAGCGTGGCATCCCAGTATCATGACCGAACAGGACTGTCATTCCCCTGGTGACTTCCCGAGACCAGAGCCACCACGTGGTCCTTGACGCCCGTGGGGCCAGAGGGCTCCCCTGCACACACGCGCCTCTGCGCATGCTTATGCTGTTCCATGTGGGGAACACTTGGCCAGGAAACTAAAGGGACTCCACACGGGGCACTGAGTCCAGAGCGGATGGTGATGGAGCTGTTGAGAAGCCAAATAAAGACGATGAGGCAGCGACAGGCAGCAGCTACCTGTGGGGGGCCAGGGACCCCCCGGGAAGCTGCAGCCACTGAGCAGAGTCAGAGGGGGGTACTGCCTGCCTTCTCTCCCCCGACACCTGGTCCTACGGCACCACACCCATGGGCTGAGCCTAGCCACAGGTCAGGGGCCAGTGGCCCGGGATACACAGCCCACAGAGGTCGCCGTCAGGGTTTCAGTGAAGCAAAAGGAGGATGGGGATGCACTCAAGGCTGTGTGGGACCAGGAGGGACCCCCCTGTCACTGAGGGAAATAGCGGGGGCTTCCATGTCTCCGCTGAGGCACGGTCAGGCTGTGTCTGTGTGTGCATGCAATGGCATGTTTGCGTGTCTGTGTGCACGTGGGTGCCTACCTGTGGTGTGTATAGTTGCACTTGCTTGTTGCCGTCATGGACACAGAGGCTTAGATGGCTTGTGGAACTCACCGAGAGCATCTCGCAAGCGGCAGAACCAGACACGGAGCGGCCTCATGACCGCACGCTTGCAGAGAGAGGGAGCAATGACCAAGATGCTGTCCATGTCATCAGAGTCATTAAGAACACTAGTAAATGAGTGTAGCCCTCTTTCCTCATAGGCTGGTAATATCACCATTTAATGTGACATTAAAATCAAGGAAGACCTCTGTTTTCCATGATGGCAATCCACCTTTTGCCCTATTTAGGATTCAACAGTTTTGCCTTATTTCATGGAGAACCTCATGCCAGGGAAGGTGAAGTTCACACAATTTAATGGCTCTACACAGCGCCAGCCTCCATGGTAACATGCATCTCTGACCTTCCTTCATCCCAAGAAAGAACAGAGTCCACAAGCCCGGGTCACAAGGAGCAGGTTTGGACTTCACCCTTAACCTCTCTCAGCCTGGGACCCAAGATCACAGGTGTGACCCACGCTCAGCACACATCACCTCCATGACACAGAGAGGGTAGCTTGATATCAGGGTGACCAAACAAGCTGGGCGTTGGATCCTGGGGCTCCTGCCCTCCCCTGCACCCCACCAAATGCACATGCCCACTATGAGGAAGTGCAGATGACCATCCATGCCGATATCATCCTGGAGGTTCCCTAAAACAATACTGTCATAAGGATTCACAGCCTGAACTCTGGAAGCAAATCCGCCTCCCTCTGTCGCACCGGGCTCTCCTCCTATGTCTGGGAGGGGTCCTGCTCCTTGACTCCCTTGACACCAGGGCAGGCATGAATTCCAAGAGGCTCCCTGCCTCAGTGAAACTGAGCTGCTGTAACAGAGGACCCCAGACTGGGGGCTTAAACAACAGACATTGATTTCCCACAGCTCTGGAGGCTGGAAGTTCAAGATCAAATCACCAGCAGATTCAGTGTCTGTGAGACCCCGCTTCTTGATCACAGCAGATGGGGTCTGCTCACTGTGTCCTCACATGGTGGGAAGGGTGAGGGGGCTCTGTGGTGTCTCTTTTTCAAGAACACTAATCCCATCATGGGGGCTCCACCCTCATGACCTCATCACCTCCCAGAGGCCCCACCTCCTCACACCATGACCTTGGGGGGAAGGTTTCAACACAGGAATTTTGGGGCGACACTAACATTCAGGTGACAGTACTTGGGAAGTAGTTGACTCGAGATGGAGGAGGAGGGGAGTCCACCATATTTTGGAGTGGGGAGAGCATACTAGTGCATGATGGAGGTTCCAGGGTAACAATACTTCAGAGGAAACTAGGATGACCCAGGTAGAGGGTGAAGAACCTGAGCACACAAGTGTAGAGCCACGGGAAACTGGGAGGCCTCCTTCTGTTGCCCCGACTGCCCAGCCCAGTCACCCCACCCTGGGTGATGTCCAACCTTTCCCTTAACATCAGAACCACGGAGTCATGCCCTAACTAAAGACACTCCTTGCGTGAATCTCTGAATTGCTGGTGTGGGTGTATGTGTGGATTTATATAATCGGCAAAATTTCATTCTTTGGGAAGTCAGAGGCCAAGTCAAGGTCATAAGCACATTTAAGCATTTAATAAATCAGTAATTCATCATTTCTTCATGTGAAACATGAAAAGCGACCACAATACATCTTAAAGCAGGTAAAAGTGCATTACCTTCATATCCTTAGCACTTATGGGGAGATCTCTTTATAAAAAACTATAACCTTTCTTCTTCCATTGAAAAGAACAATACCCCTCAACAATGGGAAGATTAAAAATAGGCCAAAAACCGTAACAGAAACCTCACCAAAGAAGATCTACAGATGGCAAACGAGTGCATGAAAAGATGCTCCACACCACATGTCATCAGGAAAATACAAATTAAAACAGCGTGAAATGCCATGACACACCCATTAGAATGGCCAAAACCCAGGGCACTGAGAAGACCAACTGCCAGGTTGTGGAGCAACAGAACCTGCCATTCATTGCTGGAGGGAATGCAAAATGGCACCACCACTTTGCAGTTTGGTGGGTTCTTACAAAGTTTAACATCCTCTTATCCTAGGATCCAACAGTCTTGCTCCTTGGTAAGCATATGAAACACAACAGATGCAGGGAGAGAAGCTTTCTCCAAATTTTGCTATTTGCCTGAAGACAGATCCTCCAAAAGGACCTCAATGTCATAAATCCCCTCGCCAGGAGCTTCGCTAACCAGGAAGATTGACTCTTGTCCCAGGAGAGGAACTGAGAAGTCAACCCCACATGCAGACAAACTGTCACAAACTGTCCTCCTCCCATCTGTTCCTCTATGGACCCAGCCATCTCCCCTAACCTGTTCACTTCCCCCTGAGATGCCTCTACCCCTCCCGTCCCCTACTGGGATGGTATATGAACTCTCATATCTCACTGCCTTTCTGGGTTATTCATGCTTTCTCCTGTGATGTCCCCATACATGCAATACTAAAAATTAATAAATATGCATACTTTTTCTGCCGTTAATCTGCCCGTCATTGGGGTATTGCATGGACTGAGGCATGGAGTCTTGGAGGGCAGGGGGGAAAATCTTCCCCGGCTAGAATTTATAGTCTCATAACATCCCATTTTCTGGCTGATGACAAGGAGATCATTTTTAAGAAGGAAGAGAGCTTTGAGGACAGAAAGATTTGGATTAGAATTCCAGCTCCAAATTACCTGTTCTGACTCTGGGCAAGTTACTGATCCACCTAAGCCTTGGTATCTTTATTGATAAAACAGTGACCATTTCCACTTTGTAGGTTGCCAATGAAGATGAAATCAGTGACATGGCATATGTCAAACATTCAATGTAGTGCCCAATAAACGGTCACACATTGTAAGATCTGAGCCACAAATAAAATAGAAATTCAACCACAATCTAATGTCATAAAATGATCTATTCATCCACATGCGTGATTAAAGCTCATTGTTTTGGGTCCCCAGCTGCAAGCTCTCACAAGCAGAAGAATGTCTGTAACTTAGAGCAGAAATATTTCATTTTCCTTGAATTACAGACCTACAGGCCCAGTCTCCTTTCCAATAATTTTGGTTGTTTTAAACAAGATTCAAGGTTGCATCCGGTTTCCATCTATCCTAAAGTTCTCATTGTCCTCATCTAAATTATGGTATATTTCAGAACAACTTTAGCAAGAAGCAGGAGATAAAATGCCTTTGTACCTGTGCAGGTACCTAGACACACAAACAAATACTCCTCACATGAAACCCATCCCTGACAGTTCTATTCTAAATTCTGCTTAGAATAGTGGTCACGGGGCACCTGGGTGGCTCAGTCGTTAAGCGTCTGCCTTCGGCTCAGGCCATGATCCCAGTGTCCTGGGATCGAGCCCCGCATCGGGCTCCCTGCTCAGCGGGAAGCCTGCTTCTCCCTCTCCCACTCCCCCTGCTTGTGTTCCCTCTCTTGCTGTCTCTCTATCAAATAAATAAATAAATAAATAAAATTAAAAAAAAAAAAGAGTAGCAGTCACAATGGAAGTCAGCGATTGGCCATGAGTTAAAAGCATCTTCCTTTTCATGCTGGTTTTCTAAAGCAAGAATCCCACCCGGAGTGAAAGGAAGCGTCCTGTGGAGTGAAGTTCTTGAAATCAGTCAAGCTTCCTGAATCTCAGTTTCTTCATCCTAAATGGGGGAAAATAAAACATCCCCTTTAAATCCCAGTGGTGCTGTGAGGATAAAATAAAACAACATGTATGTCAAAACACTTCGAAAATATAAAAATTACACAGATAGAAGGCGTTTTTAGGTGTATTTGTGCTCTTGAGGTATAAATTACCCAGGTAAAAGGTAGTTTTAATATGGTGAGAAATAAGCAAAGGCCAGAAGTCTAATTCCTTGGCTCTCTGTCTTTTATCACACATATTAGAAATGGCATGAGTTCAAGAACTAGCTTTCCTAATGAAAAACCGCATCTGGCAGTTACTTTAATCACCGTTCCTCTAGATGATCATAAACCTCCACCTTCAGGAACACCTGAAGTAAATGTGCTTGGCTGCTGCAGACTGATGGAGGCTGATAAATGCAAAGCATTCAATTTCAAAATTTCCCTCATTAAAATAATTCACAGGCTATTCTACAAGGTCTTTGCATTTTTCCTGCTCTAAGTGCTGATGGAAACAGGGGAAGGGAGCAGTGTTTATTAAATACACGCTCCATGCCGGAAACCACGTTGTGCGTCCTACACATGGGACCGCGTTGGTCTCTCCACGAGGACACCAAGACTCAGACAGCCGGTCACCTGCCCAGCCCACATGAGGGACACAGCCCAGATTCTAAGCCAGGCATGCATCCCTGCAAAGCCCTCTCTGACCCCAAGACTAGAAATAAGAAGATACTTAATACACAAGTGTTTGTACACGCTTATAGTGTTTGTGTTATGGACCCAATGTCCCCCCAGAATTCATATGTTGAAACCGAACCTCCCACGTGATGGTGTTTTAAGAATAGGGACTGTGGGAGGTGATAGGTCAGGAGGGTGGAGCCTCCACGATGGGATTAGCATCCCTATAAAAGGGACACAGGGAGAGAGCGGTTGAGGATGCGCCAGGACACATGGAAAAAGGCAGCACTGTGCGACTCTCACCAGAGCCTGACCATGCAGGCACCTGGATCCTGGGCTTCTCAGCCTCCATAGCTGTGAGAAATACATTTCTGGTTTTTGTAAGTCACTCGGTCTGTGGGAATACTGTGTAGGAGCCTTAACAGACTGAGCCGACTTGTATTATTCAGTTTACTAGCCAAGGATATCTACATCTTTCTTCCCCAGGATTATTAGATAGATGGAGCCATATTTTTTCCCAAATAGTCCTAAATAGAAAGACTTTTCCAATTGTCCAAATACATAAAAATAATCCAGAAAATCCAGTTTTATAAAATTAAATGGGTTTCTGTCCCCAGGAAATGGGTCACACAGGAAATGTCCTAAAGATTGTTTGTTGGGCCGCCTTCCAGATTCTGGTTAAAGAACATGTGATCGTTCTCATTTGATGTGAGAATTATGAGCCACAAAAGTTGCACAATCCCTCCCCATGTGCCCGCACCCCTAAGGCGGAGGGTCTTCTCCCTGTTTGGGGAACTGGCTGACCAGAGCCCGTGGACCTTCAGCCAGATTGGAGGCTGCAGCGGGAAGTGTGGGCGCATCTACTCACCTGTGTGGGAGTCCTGGACAGGTGCGCACCCCCGGGGCCCCAGTGGAGAGCTGAGAGGAGAGAAGGAGTGGACTCAAGATACAACCAGCTAGGTACAGGAGAGCAGGTGGCTGCCTGCTTCCTAGTTGCATTTTGAGTTCTGTTCTTGTTTACTGCGGTTAAACAGGGGAACAACTTTTTTTACCGGGGAGGGCAGCCTACTGAAACATTTCCCTAGGTTGAAAGACGGATTCTCCGTTGAACAACCGGGCTTCAGCTAAAGTTTTTGCCACTAGCAATTTATTATCTTTTGAACTTGAATTAAAACTTTGATACCTATTTCTTGTTATGAAAAAGCCTCCACATAAAACATAATTACTGTAATGAAGATGCCCTGTTTCTCTTTGGGGATTCATGGCAAATTATTTTGTTCAATTTGCTGAAGGAATGCCAGAAATGAGGGAGGTAACCCCTGAAGAGAAACCACCAAGATAATTCTTAAGTAGGACAGATGAAACAGAGTAGGAGGGTAGGCAATTATCGAGGCAGTTAAATATCGCAGATCTCTCAGATAGAAGAACAATGCTCTCGGTCAATTGAACTGGAGATCCATCAAAGAGAGCATTTTCCTTTTCTTCTAGAGAGGCTTCTTCTAATAAAATAATAATTTGCATTTCTATGGTGCCTTTCATCTCCTAGGACTTTATGGATGCTAAATTATTTAGCTTTATCATAACCGAGAGGTAAGTTTTTTATGTGCTAACCTGAGGCATTGATAAGCTACATGACCTCCCCAAGGGCACAGCTCAGAACAGATCCAGAAGAACAGCTTGATCCTGCCCCTGGGGACATTTCTTCTACCTCCTGTTTTATGGTAAGGCTCATTGGAGCATTGTCCTCCCCCACCCAGATGTTTCTTTTTAAACCCCAATCAGAATTACCCCCATTATTATGTGACCTAAAGAATTATATCCAAGTAAATCCCTTTGGAAAATAGTGTACACTAATAATGTATGGGATTTCCTTTCCCAATTTCTTTCCATTATTAGTGAAGGATCCTCCACCCTGCTGGGCTGCCCCTCCCTTCCGGCGACACTCACAAGGGTGGGGAGCTGGGGGAGAATCCGGAGTCTTGGTCCAGAGGGACGCCATTCGGCGGCTCCCTGCTCTCTTTGCATAATTTTGTTTCACTTATGAGACTAGCTCAGGGTTTGTGCATTCAAATTTTACAGTCTTTATTTTTTTTTAAGATTTATTTATTTATATGAGAGAGCTGGGGGGAGAGGCAGAGGGAGAGAGAGAACCCCAAGTGGATTCCCCGCTGAGCGCAGAGCCCAGACAGGGGGCTTCATCCCAGGACCCTGAGATCACAACCTGAGCGGAAATCAATAGTCGGATGCTTAACCGACTGAGCTACCCAGATGTCCCTCAGACTTTACAGTCTTTATATGGATAACAGAATGATAATGCCAGACAAGATTTTGTATTCAATCTTCCTTGAACGAGGTCACCCCCGCAGGAGCTGAGGCAGGACCTGAGAGACAAGAAGGAGGGAAAGGTTAGAATTCGGAAGGTGACCAAGGCTGAGGAAGAAGATGTGGCTGGGTGGGGCATCAGCTGGCAGAAGTAGGGATGCAGGCCCCCACTGATGCACCACCCCCTATCCCCCTCAGAATAGGTAAGCTCTGTCGGAGCAGAAGGACGAGATACATTTGCTAATCCAAACTTTTCCCCAAGAGACATCATAGGATCTCTTCCAAGAATGATCTTTACTTAGGTAATATTTCTGAGGATCAGAAGTAGACTCTTACTGGGTGCATACCAAATCTCATTCTCTTACGACAGCTTTTATTGTGAATGTGACTTTTTTGGTTGGAGTTTGAAAGGAGACATTACAATATCATCCATTTCATCATCTGAGACATAGCTGTTAACTAAAATGAACCTAAGACCATTGCCTCTGCTTGTGAGAAGGCATGATCCATGGTGGGGTCAAATGGTAGGCATAAAATCTAGGGATCAATAAATCTAGCGTCCCCAGGGCATTGGACTGCTGAGTCAATACTTACTGTTGATGGGGATTTAGCTCCGCTCAAGGTGTAATTGGGTATTGTGCGTAAGAACACCTTCTTCCCTGTATGTCACTGTATTCATCGGGAAACACTGAACACAGCAAACCAAAACTAAGAACAGAGAGAAATACTTCAAAGCAGCCCTAAGCTTCTGCCCCTCCCCCCCTCATCCCATCCACCCCTATTGGGATAGACTAGGCCCCAAAAGTTAGCAGGGTCTCGGGGTGGGACCCAGTTGGCAGGAAGAGGAAATAGCTTTGTTTGGAATCCAAATCACTCCCGGTAACGCAGCTTTGCTTGCTGGACAAAAATGCTTTAGAGATGACATAGTGGATGTATTTGAATAAACTCCTGACGCTATCATGAACTTTTTTAAATGAAAGGAATGGATTTCTTTGCAAAGGTGTGTCCTCACTCCCCTGAACAGAACTGCAGAACTTTTCTGCACTTGCTAGTGTGCCGCGATGGACCTCTGCTGCCTAGCACGATGAAATTTGGTGCAGTGATGTATCCTGCGGGGACACCGGCATGGTGTGGTAGGGGATTCTGCTGTCCCCAAGTTCTCATGATCAGAGAACTCTCTCATAAGCTCCGTTATCAGGTATTTTCCCTAGTTGTGGTATTTCTGAATTTGCTTTATTATTTCTAAATCTCGATGAGTAAGTACTCTCAACAGAAATGCCTGCTGCACCCAACACGTGGTTGGGGAGAGGTCTGTGCAATGGAGAGTTTCATCAGGTGCCTTTGTGACTCTCAGATCAACACAACCCCATGCACATGGGTGGTCTAGCCTCTAGTGGGGAGATTGCCCCAAACTGTGTCTCTTATACTTATTTCTCTTTCTGAATATTGCTCTTTTAATGTTTCACCCTATTTCTTTATCACAGCCAATATGCCGTGTGAACAGGGCTGCAGCTGAATTAGCAAGTGAGGATTTTGTGTATCAGCGTCGATGGCAGTCCTGTAGTATGAGGGGCAGAGGTGCAGGGGGATGGAGTAGTTTGGACCCCGCATTGACTGTACAGAAGCGTGTGTCTATCCCACCCATTCTTCCTCCACCCACACCCACACGCACACACTCTCAACCCGTGAGCTCCAGGAGGGTCTGTGGTCCATTCACATCAGGCACCAGGAGCCTGCCCCACCGGCTTTTTCCACCACATCATGGTACTCTATGCATCATGGCATTGCAGAGATTAATCACTAATTTCTGAGGGTGTATCTCTGTGTAGCAGGCAAAGGTTATGCCAGTCGGTGATTCTCCAAGTGTAGAAATGCCATTCTGTAGTCCCTACCCCAGACCCGCCGAATCAGAAGCTCTGGGGTGGGGCCAGCCATCTGTGTTTTAACAAGGCCTCCAGATGACTCAAGTTGGAGAATGAAGGGATTAAAATTACTTTACACTGAAAACATCTGGACAATCAGCAGCCACAGAAAGAAACATTATCTGAACTTAAGCAAATGCTCCCCAAAATATAGCTGCCAGTCACCCTCTCCCAGGGAGTTTCCTGTTGGAAGAAGGCTGACACTTGGCACATGGCAGTCAGAATTCAGCGGCCCATTAGCTTGGAAAAACCCAATGGAAGCATCCATGCTTTCCCACTGAATCCCGACACCTCCCTTTTTCTTTAAGATGGTATAGCAGCCTTTCTGTCATTACTGAGTCCCACTGTGTGCACACATTTGTAAGTCAACCCTGTGGTTCTGTCCACTACCCGTTCATTCGCAGGCTCTAACTATTGGAACTGAAGAGGGTAGAGGAGGATTTCCTCCCAACAAGATCTAATGGTCTAGGCTCATCTGAAATGGGGTCAGCCCCAGTGCACATTTTTACAGCTGATGAAAACACACATGGAAGGTGGTATAAGAGCCAACATTTCTGTGATTGCGCCATGCTAGAAGTCCCACAAGCAGTATTTTGTCTCCTCCTTATATTGACCTTGAAAGGTAGAAATTGCTCACACTGTCTTATCCACAAGGAGACAGATTTAGAGAAGGCAAACAGCCAAAGGAGATTAAGGCAATTCATTCTAAGGAGGGAAAATATATTTTCCCTCTGTACTTTTAAGTTCTTGACTGGGACCCCTGTACCAAAACACCGATTAACAAGAGAAAAATTTGTTTAATACAAGTTTTATGTGGCGTGGAGACCTCATAAGGAAATGAAGATGTGGAGAATCAGTTAAACCTGAGTGTTTTTTATGCTGGGCATGATAAAGGGTGGACATTCATGGAAAACGTGGTAGCATGAAGAGTATGAGCTCCAGGTAGGGAACTGCAGAGACCTAGCAAAGCCTGTGTGTTGGGATTCCCCTCGGTGTCCCCGTCTTTGCAGATCAGGGTGCTCCTGTCCTCGAGATGGAGGGAGACAGGAGGGTCCCATGACTTGCTTCAGGGGAGGTCAGAGAGTTTTTCCTGAATCTGCCATTCCTCAAATTCCTTCACCTTGAAACAGTCAGTCTGCCAGGGCGCTGTGTTTTAGGTAGCATGTACTAAACCCTGTTCATATTCATGGAAGATCATGATTTCAACCCAGAAAAGAGGGCGAGTGACATGAGTGTCTAGTGCACAGATGGGATGGGACTAGGGTCTCATTCAGGCTGTGGGGGGTACAGCCCAGATATGCCTCATACTGCTTATAGGACTTACTTTCGGCCTTGTATTTGATCTTGTGAAAAGGGAATATGATGAGCTCTCCACAGTTTTGGGACTAAGGAGACAATTATCACAGCACCTGGAATGTTCCAGGGCTCCACGGTCACAGCCGTCCCACTGACTCCAGAGCCAACTCTTTCTGCCGCATAAGCTGCCTGCAGTTATGGGGATACAGGAGACCCTCATCTTGTCCTGACTTGATCCTAAATGGTTGCACATGTTTAGACAAATTATTCACCTGGTTTCTGTTTGGGGCTCTCCTAACTATAAAAGGAAGAATTGATGCAGGAAGTATGGGGAGAGGCTTATGCATCTCTTGTTCCCTTAGGGGATTTGAGCCCTATTTGGGGTTTTGGGTTTATGGAGGAGAAAGTCAATCATCAAAAATCACAAAAGAAAATGTTTTAATTATAAACTGTGGTAGGTGGCGTCTTAGTCTGCTAGGGTCGCCATAAATAACAGAACACCTTGCCCCAGGGAGCTTACAAACAACAGGCATTGATTGCTCACTGTTCTGGAGGCTTGAAAGTCCAAGATCAAGGTGCCAGAAGATTTGGTGTCTGGTAAGAGCACCTCCTTGGGTTGCAGACAGCACCTCCTCAAGTTGTCCCCACACCCTGACTTCTCTGTGCTCAAAGAGCAAGCTCTCTGGTGTCTCTGCTCAATGAGGTCACTAATCCCATCATGGGTTCCACCCTTACGGCCCCATTTAACCTTAATTACTTGCTTCCTTCAAAGAGTCACTTTGGGGTTAGAACTTCGACGTATGAATTTGGGGGGTGGGGAGAGAAACACATTCAATCCATAAGCAGGCGGTGTGAGGCAAATTCATTTTTCTTCAAGGGCATCAGTCTAGTTTATCAGGGGTTGGTGATTCAAGCTTTGATATAAGGAAAAATTTAAGGACTTAAACCATTTATTTGTTTCCATGCATCTATAATACCACTTTAGGATAGGTAACTGATACAGAATGTGTTTGTGCCCAACCCCGTTCATATGCTGACCTCACCCCCAGTGTGATGGTGAGAGGAGGCGGGACCTCTGGGAGGGGATGAGGGTGGAGGCCCCAGAATGGGGTTAGTGTCCTTATAACAGAGCCCCCAGGGAGCCCCCTGGCCCCTTCCCCAGGTGAGGACACAGCAAGAAGACGCCGTCTGTGAACCAGGAGGCAGGGTCTCACCGGACACCGGATCTGCTAGTGACTTGGTCCTGGACCTCCAGCCTCCAGAACTATGAGAAATCAATGCCTGTTTAATGCCCCCATCTGTGATATTTTTTTCCAAATCGGGTAGCCCTAATTGCTTCAGCATCAGTTAGGTCTTTTGTCTTCTAAACTGGGGTCGCATTGCTAGCAGAGAGGCCAATAACAGGTGATGAGGACAGCACCTAGTGATTCCAAGGGGAAGGGTTATTTGTATGCTTCCCTCCAGAAGGAAGGGCTGTTTGCGTTTATTGATAGAGTGGCGCTGTATTTACACAGAGCCAGCCAGGCGAGTGGTAGAGCCGGGAATTCACCTGGAGGCTCTAAACCAGCCTTGTCATTGGGAACGTTCCCTCCTACCACCTGGTTCAGCCATATGGGTTGAAATGTGCTGTGCATAATTGCCTTTCCTGGCATTTTCCTGACAATGCCCTTGGACACTGCTTGGTGCTGAACCTTGGGAGGGGAGGCTAGCCTGAGAGCACAGTGGTCAGACCCAGGGGCGTATTGCTTCTCTCAGGTATCAAATGGACTGCTTCTCATGTTGTTTCTGTTCAGGAGGAGCAAGGGAAACAGCTCAGAAAAAATGCAACAAGGCAGGGGCCTGATAGAACATTGCTGGAGATAATTGTATTTTGCCACCTCTTGGCAGAGGACTCATCCCAATGGGCAAGCCAGACAACCCTCCAAGTGGGATCCGCTGAGGAGAGGCCATGCCCACACCCTCATCAGAAAGATGCTCCCTTTGGCGATTTATTGATGCTCCAGTGCATGGGATCCCTCTGAGTGGAGCTGCATTGTTGACAAGGCTATCTCCATAGAGTACAGGTTACAGCGAATGCGGCACTCCCACCAGCTAGGGATGGCCACTTTTTTTTATCTAATAAAAAAATATGTACATATGTCATCTGGATGCAGGCTTCTTCTACACCTAGCACGTATTCATTAATCTCACCATGTCTTTTGGTCCTACAATAGCTGCTGGGGCACCAACAATTACAAGGCTATTCTAGACAAAAGGAAGATGGAGGCACCAAGCCTATCAGTTGAGACAATCCCCTTAAGAATCCCTTTCCCAGAAGCCCTATCCAGTGATTTCTCTTAACATCTCATTGGCTAGAAACAAACAAAGAAGAAGACGGTGGTGGTGGTGATGATTCTAAAGGGGAGGACATGAGAAGGGCGCTGCTAAGTCATCCTGTCTGTGCATGTTATGGCCACATGATGGTTTCTCCCAGACCTTTTTGCTCATTGATAATCAACCTGATGCCATATTCTTCCTATTCTGTACACACTATGGCATATAAATATTAAGCTAGCTTTAGATGCAAAGGCTAGGTGACTCACAATCACCTCCCATACCAGACTGAGAGCTAGATTCATTTAGGGTGGGACAGGGGGTCACATACCAGAAGTGTGGAGTGCCCACGGGGAATGGGTTTTAGCCTTTATTATGAAATAAAAATGCATCCAAAAGGCTGAGATAAAGCAGACATCTAGGACCATCCAACAGAACCTACTCCTATTTCCCTGGCATGCTCCCAGAAATTCTGAGGCTTATGCAGATCCTCACACATAGGACAACATTTCCTAAATGTTATCCCAGAAACTGTAAAAATTCTCCAAAGCCTCCTTTGGACAAAAGAGAACCTTAGCATCATAACTCTGAGTAAGAAGGGAAAATAACCTCCTCTCTTAGCTTAGCCAGACTCTAATTTGCTATCAAAGCTTCTTCAAAAGTCTGTATTTTACATCCCAGTGCTTTGTTCTCACCAGATCGGTGGTACCATGGCCAGCAGGATTTGATCAGAGAAGCAGATCCACTAAAATATACACATATGCTTAATGGGACGTATCGGAGTTGAGCTCAGGTTGTTGGACAAGCTGGTTAAATAATAGACATGAGACTGTTGTTTCTGCATCTGGTGCCGGAGCCTGAAATGCCTGAGGCAAATAGCTGGGACATGAAAATGAACAAGAATGAGGGGAAGCAAAAACCAGCTGGGACTTCTAAGCCTAAGCTTGAACCCATGAGGACAGATTGGATGCCACCTTGGTCCTCATAGTCTCCGTGCCTTTGGAAGATGCGAGTGTCCTTGTAGGAGAAGCAGGTGCCCTTCGAATAGAGCTAAACACACACCTGGCCCAGAAATCAAAGAAGCTGAAGCAAAAACTCCCATGAGAGCTGGCAATATGGTGAGCCCCATGCAGCCCCCTTCCTCCCAGGTGAGCCAGAGGCTAACCAATGAGGCACATGAGCACAATGTTCCATGCCGTTCCCTGGTCTCCTGAGCACAAGGAGAACACACTGCTTCTTCAATGCCTGTGTTCTGATCTTGCTTGGAAGTGGTCCTTCCCTAGTTGAGCCTGCAGATGAGACCCCAGTCCTGGTCAATTTCTGATTGCAGTCTGGTGAGATGCTCTCAGACAGCCAGGCCACACAAAGTTTCCTGAGTCACAGAAACTGTGAGATAATAAATGTGCATTGTTTTAACTTGCCAAGTTTGGGGGTGATTTGTTACAGAGCAAGAGCTAATTGATATAGCAGCACTCTGGTCTGTTTGTTAGCCTTTGTACACCCCACATTTATTCTGTGTTTCATATTATTTCCTTCACAAAGATTGCCATCCATCAGCCTTGCTCACTGTCTGTCCAATCCTACCTATTCTTCAACATTCAAGTCAGTTTCTATGCTCTCGGAGCCTTTCTGATTATTTCAGCCCAGGATGATTTTTCTTTTCCATGAGATGTAGAATTCATCGTCTCAGCCAGACCAGAGTCCCCTTGAACTTTCACCCCTGGCTTTGAAATGGCACTGGCCAAAATGGAGGACAGGCTGGGATCAATACCACCTAGATGGGTTGTCAACACGAGTAGGATGTGCGTTTCTTTAGAAGCAAAACTGGAGATTTGGCATTGAAAATGGAGTCAACGTTAGTTGCCCAAATAGGATAAGTACCAGCCTGACAATAGATGAGAAATGTGAGTGTCAGCCAGTGATCAATGCCTGCAGAGGCTGACAAAGAGAGAAGCCACCCTAAGTGAGGGAGGGAGAGTGCTGGAGACGAGCATCGCTTTGGTGGGAGCTTTTATTTTTAAGACTCTTCCTCACCTCTATGAGCATAGATACATCTGTTGATCTGGAAGAGCAGTGCCCTGGCTCAGGGGTGTGACACATTGTGTCATCGTGCGTGTTTGTGTTTTCTGTGAGTTAGCCCTGGCTCCCCAAGGAGCTCGGACACTGGTAGAATGCAATGCTTTCCGTCCATGCAGCAGATACTCAGTGAACCTGTGTATGGAAGTATAATCCTTGTTCGTTCTTTTCCTTCTCTGCAATCTGTAAACACTAAAAGAATATTTCTATCCACGGTGAACCAATCATTTACAGAGCCAATCCAATCCCTGAAGATATAGAGCAAATTTAAAATGTGTTAAATTAAAAAAAAATCAGTTTATATCTGTGACTATTTGCGCTTAGTTTATACACAGTTTAATGGGGGAAAACAATCACATTCAAATAGCAGTGCAAGGTGTTGTAAACTAAATATATGCTGTTTTCATTTGGTTACTATTAAAATTAGATTTAGATTTAGAGGAACAATCCAAATTCATGCTTCATAACAGATACATTACATTTCCCACTCACAAGGACACTTTCTCTTTCTAAAGAAGGTACATTATTGCCTGACATAAGGCACAGTTCTATTTTCCAAAGATTTAGGAGTCCTCAGCTTAGTGAAGCTATAGCTACACATACAAAGGATTTTTTTTAAGATTTTATTTATTTAGTTGTCAGAGAGTGAGGGTGAGCACAAGCAGGGGAAGCGGAAGGCTGAGGGAGAAGCAGGCTCCCCACTGAGCAAGGAGCCCGATGCAGGACTCGATGCCACGGCCCTGAGACCATGACCTGAGCCGAAGGCAGACGCTTCACCGACTGAGCCACCCAGGTGCCCCCATACAAAGGATTTTAACTCAGTTGGGTTTAATAGACTTGAGTTCTCCAAAAACAAACATTTGGGATTTTGCTTGTGGCTGCTACAGTTTTTATGTCAAACAACTGGTTGAACTGAAATTCTCATGGCTTTGGCATTGGTTATAGTCAGACTACAGGGAAAAAAATGTTTATTCCAACTGCCAGCCTACTCACGGTAATGGTTCATCATGTCTCTAATAGAATTTAGACCCAGATGATTTAGAGGAAAGCATACCATTTCTACTGGCTCTATCCATATGAAAAGAAGAGAAACAGCAATTTAGTAATAATCAGTCATTTGTCAATGCAATCAATCTGGAACAGTCACTGCCACCCAAGCATTTCAGACGTCAAATCATCTAATTCTGTGACCAGTACGACGACGTTTGACCATCTTTAGTGCCTACTGTATTGTCTGCCATCAATTCTCCCCTTGAATTCATTAATTTAGCCAAAAATCTTAGGGAGCAATTGCGTTTGAATGTAACCTTATGCTTTCACATAATGAAAAAAGGATAATGGAAATTAATCCAGGACGCAAAAAATAAAACAAACAGAAGAAAAACATTTTTTCTTGCACATCAGAAATTAAGCTGACAGTGTTTGGGGGACATTGTGGTGTCTGGGGGGATGGTCTCAAGCCCTGCATGTGGGTGGCAGTCTTCTCTGCCTTTTTCAGTGTCAGGGAGCATCCTTGGTTAAGCTGCTTACAGCTTAATAGGAGGTAGAATTTGGTTTGAACGTTGTGGTTACACATGCTCTTTTTATTACAAATACCTAATCCTTCGCTGAAACAATCTGTCACAATAATATCCTGTAGTGAGGACATGTACAAGATAATTACGTGGTGAGTAAACAAGACAGTGTTCCCTTTTATTTGTTTTAAATGGGGCCCCTTCTCTTTTAATCAACTGCCTTGCACTCGTACGTTATTGGGCAAGGTAAGCGAGGACTACTAGCAGCCTCTCTAAATCATTTATTGTTATATATCCCACTAGATCTCCAGATTAATGAACAATGTGTAGTGTTTACCATCTCCCCACTTTATAAACATCGGCTTCCATTGTTGCTCTCTAGAATGGAAGAAATATTGAACCTAGTCTTTCCCTTTGAACGCTTATAGGGTCGCTTGCAAAATATTTTGATAATGGGCTACAGAGACGCGTGTCTCCCTCGTGTTGAAATTCCCTCAGAGATGCTCACTGCTCACTGAGGGTGGCCCAGTGTGGAGCCCAGTTGTGGACTTTGCTTTGCCTTTTTTTGTTTTTTTCCCCTTTTCTCCTTCTTCCCCCTTCTCTCCCTCCCCCTCCCTTCCCTCCTCCCTCAACATTTATGTAGCAGTTACTGTGAACAAAATGCTATTGTTAATACCATTTTTAAAATGAGGTTTTAAGAAGTTAAATAACTTCCCTATTGTTACACATTTAGTAGGTGATGAAGCTGGATTGTAATCCAGGGCCGTCTGATCCTACACTGAGAACTGTTACCCATTCCATTCATGGCTTTCAGAAACCTCTTCAGGATGCCTCTCTGGCACCATTCAAGGGACCGGAGTGATGCTTCACTGGAGGCCATCTGAGCAGCACCCAGCTAAGGGAACCCCACTCACATGGCTACCATTCTCAGCCCTCAGCACCTTTGGCTGCTTTCTCCATCCACGCGTAGCATTCCACTTTTATAGCTGTCTCTCCACGAGTTGGGGGAGAGGTTGATTCTAAAAGCTCATTTCAGGGGCACCTGGGTGGCTCCATCGGTTAAGCGTCTTCCTTCAGCTCAGGTCGTGATCCCAGGGTCCTGGGATCCAACTCCATGTTGGGCTCCCTACTTAGCGGAGAGCCTGCTTCTCCCTCTCCCTCTGCCCCTCCCCCTGCTTGTGCTCTCTCTTTCTCTCTCTGTCAAATAAATAAATAAAATCTTAAAAAATAAAAATAAATAAATAAAAGCTCATTTAAGCATGCCATGCAAATAATAGTGTACCAGGAACGCTGCTCTTTGCTTTTCCTTCCCATTCCTTGCCATCGTAGAAGTTGCCAACCTCTTCTGGGAAGGAGAGCCCACCCTCCCTCCCCATCCCCATATTCCACCATCCATGGCTCCCAGCTACAGTGTCTCTTTCCTAAAATGCAGGGGGCCAGCCTGGTCTATCCTCTAGGGAAGGAAAAGACTTTCCTTCTGGTTGTTGGAAGATTGAAGCTCTGGTTTTTATGGACCATTAAAGTTGAATTGTTGAGGATTAGAAAGGAAAGGAACAGGGTATTTCTTGAGTGCAGGTGTAAAGACAAAGCAGGGACTGGAGCAGGTGAGAGAATGGGCAAGTGAGGTCTTACAGGGCCAGGCACTGCCAGGGAGCTTGGTCACGGGGCAGAGGCCACCCTGGAAAAAGGATGTGTAAAAAGAGGAAGGCACACTCCAGGAGCTTTGCTCTGATACCCAGCAGCCTCCAGAATTCTGGAAAAGTCCCAGCATACCTCCACTTACCTTACCACCAACATGCCCATCCCTAGAAGTCCCATGTCTCCTTGTGCTCGTCATTGGTTGTCCATGGGGAGGGCTACACTAGGTCTCATGTAGCCCCTCTATGTGGATGCCCCTTCCCACACAATGCTCCAGAACACCCAAAGCAGGACTCCAGGGCATTTGGCAAAGTGGGCATAGTGGTATTGTGGAAGCCAGCAAGCGTGAGACCCCAGCCCTGGGCCATTGGGAGGTTAAGCCCACTGAGTAGCCACAAAGTGTTTGTTAATTTTCAGAGTGGGGATGTTACTACTCCAGCCTTCCTTCGAAAGGATTGCACGGGTATTTTCTCTTGTACTACAGGCTGAAATGAAGGGGCGAAATATTTTGTGATCGAAATGTGTAGGTTCCTCGGTTGAAGAGTCCCCAAAGTTGTCCCTCCCAATCCTGCTTATGGACCAACACTCCAGAGGGTAGAACGCCTGTCATCCAGTGACTGCCATTCAACCATGTGTCCATACATGCATGGACACGTGTGTGTTTCAGGATGTGGGAGTGCTTTTGAAGAGCTCCCCAGGTGATTTGCAGTTCCCACTCCTCTTGAGAATGCTTGCTTGTAGCAAACTGCAGTGTGAGAAGCTCAGATCAGAGGTTATCCAGAAAAGGTCAGTTTAGTTCATTAAACCATTATCTCATGACAAGCAAATGCCAGGGACTGCACTAAATATTACAGACATATGCAGAGAAACCCTGATACCTGCCATCATGGGAGGAACCTTCTTTACTCTCAGAATAAACACTTAATGTAAATGTAGCTCAGTTTCCCCTGTCTAGATGGTAACTGGCACACGGAGGTCCCAATGAGTATGGTGTAAATGCTGCTGCTCATCCCCCACTCAACCCCGACTCTGCTTCATGCAAATGTTTCCCGGGGAGGGTGGCAGGGCCAGCCTAGATCCATACCTTCCCTTCTTCTTGTTTATTTGCTTAAAGGGAATGTTTATAAAACACTACTATTGCCGATATTTTTGCAGAAAGCTTCATCTTCTACTTCAATGATTCCTTCATGCATTCATTCAACAAGTACTGAGCATCTGCTGTGCTCTGGGCACTGGTGTGAGAAGCTGGAGAAGTTCCCAGATGTCAGGAAACTGCACTCAGGTCTTGGAAGAGCGGGTTTGAACTGTCTGTCCCCACGGCAGGATCTCGCCGTGAGACCCCACTGGGCTACAACAATGGTTCCCACCACATCTCAAGCAAACAAGTGTCTACAATTACCAGACAGATGTAGTTTGATTTATTGGCCATTTTAACAAACATCCTATTACAGAACACTTTATTTTTTTTTAAGATTTTATTTATTTATTTGAGAGAGAGAGAGCACGAGCCAGGGTGGGGAGAAGGAGAAGCAGACTCCCTGCTGAGCAGGGAGCCCGATGCGGGGCTCGATCCCAGGACCCTGAGATCATGACCTGAGCCGGAGGCAGAAGCTTAACTGACTGAGCCACCCAGGCTCCTACAGAACACTTTAAATGTGCATGTATTAGAGAAAATAATACAGTAAATTTCCATGCACTCATATTCCATCTACGACAATTGTCAATGTTTTCTTTCCTTGTTTCATCAATCCTACCAGTTTTTAACTATAAAACTTTAAAGCAAATCTCAAAATATCATTCCATCCATAAATGTTTTATTATGCACCAAAAACAATTGTTATCCCTAACCACTGTTCCATTATCACTCCCAATAAAATTGGCAATCATTCCTTAATAACATCTAATGCCCATTCTGTGTTCAATTTTCACTAATTGTCTCAAAATAAATGTCTTTTTACTGTTGGTTTGCTTATATCACAATCCAAAGAAGGATCACATTTTACATTTGGTTGGTAGATCTTCTTTGTCTCTTTCAGTCTATTACCCTGCCATTCCCCCACCCCACATTGTTTTCATGCCATTTATTTGCTGGGACACTTAAGAAACTGGCTCATTGGTCCTATAGAATTTCCCCACCTCCGGATTTGGCTACTGCATCCCTGTAGTTCCTGTTGTAAGTAACTGGACCTAGAGGTGAGTCTAGTATCTGATCACGGACACAGGTTTCTCCATGGGGAGAGCTCCGTTAGGCACTCCTGCCGATAAGAGCATCACACATGATGCATTCCATCTGCATTCTATTGTTTTAAAGATTTTATTTATTTATTTATTTATTTATTTATTTATTTATTTACTGGGTGAGGGGAGAGAGAGGGAGAGAGAGCACAAGCAGGGGGAGCGGCAGAGGGAGAGGGAGAAGCAGGCTCCCCGCGGAGCAGGGAGCCCGATGCGGGGCTCGATCCCAGGACCCTGGGATCATGACCTGAGCCGAAGGCAGACACTTAACCGACTGAGCCACCCAGGCGCCCCAGATCTGACACACTGTGTGCTGCAGTTACCTGTGAACATCACCTGTTTCCTCCTGCACTATCACTTGGATACTAGATGGATAAACACGATCCTTCCTCTAAGTTTTCATCTTAAAAAATATAAATAAAACCAATGTGTTTCTACTTGGAATTCCAGCTTCCACTTTAGGACTGGAGGGTGGGACAGGTGAAGTGGGCTGCTGAGTGGAATTCCCCTAGAATTGGGCATGAGCCCACTTTTTCTCATATAGCCTTCCCCTGGAAGACCTCTTCTATCTCACTTCTATGTGGCAGATCTCTGTTTCCAGAACTGTATTCACGTCAGATCATGACTTGTTCACCTCCTTCCTGACTCCTCCATTGCAACTTGACCCTAAAGTGACTCCAACCAAACTCAAGATTAATCTCCAGAAAAAAGTCTCACCCTGAAATCCCCACTCTTATCAGTGGCTCAACACTCTCAGATAATGTTTTCTTTCTTTTCTTTTCTCATCCAGTTACTCACCATTGTTCTAACAGTCCTTCCTTTGTTCATACTGAAAAAATTTGCACCTTGAACAAAGCAGAGACAGGCATCAAGAACAGGTGCGGGCATGCTGTCTCATCTTGGCATGAATTTTGAGAACAACTGGAGTCTATGGAGATGCAGAAAAACTTGAAAGTCAGAGGCTGTTGATTAACAAGCCTATCAGAGCCTGAGGATCCAAATAAATGTTACCCCTTAAAATAGCTGGTTACCTGTTTAACTCAAGACACTAAACGCCAAATGACTTTTAACTATTTGCAAAAACTAAACTCAGTTTCCAAGACAAAATCTTCCTGTCACTGAGAAGGATCAGAAAAATGTACTCAGTGCCCTAAAAGCTAAACAAGACATATGAACATAGGGGAAGGGAAGGGAAAACAAAATAAGATGAAAACAGAGAGGGAGACAAACCATAACAGACTCTTAACTACAGGAAACAAACTGAGGGTTGCTGATGGGGAGAGGGTGGTAGATGGGGTAATTGGGTGATGGGAATTTAGGGGGGCACGTGATGGAACGAGCACTGGGTGTTATAGAAGACTAATGAATTACTGAATTCTACCTCTGAAACTAATAATACAATATATGTTAATGAAATTGAATTTAAATAAAAAAATGTTTAAATAAACTTTATTTAAAAAAAATGTTTAGGGCGCCTGGGTGGCTCAGTTGGTTAAGCGACTGCCTTCGGCTCGGGTCATGATCCTGGAGTCCCGGGATCGAGTCCCGCATCGGGCTCCCTGCTCGGCAGGGGAGTCTGCTTCTCCCTCTGACCTTCCCCCCTCTCATGCTCTCTCTCTCTATCTCACTCTCTCTCTCAAATAAATAAAATCTTAAAAAAAAAAATTAAAAAAAAATAAGATTTTATTTATTTGGGGGCCTGGGTGGCTCAGTTGGTTGGGCAACTGCCTTCGGCTCAGGTCACGATCCTGGAGTCCCGGGATCGAGTCCCGCATCGGGCTCCCTGCTCGGCGGGGAGTTTGCTTCTCCCT
This sequence comes from Mirounga angustirostris, assembly GCF_029215605.1. Classification (NCBI taxonomy): domain Eukaryota; kingdom Metazoa; phylum Chordata; class Mammalia; order Carnivora; family Phocidae; genus Mirounga; species Mirounga angustirostris. The sequence goes on from NW_026991713.1 coordinate 136,360,658, forward strand.
CTGCCCCTCCCCCCTATGCTCTCTCGCTCTCTTTCACTCTCCCTCTCAAATAAATAAAATCTTAAAAAAAAAAATTTAAAAAAAATAAGATTTTATTTATTTGGGCGCCTGGGTGGCTCAGTTGGTTAAGCGACTGCCTTCGGCTCAGGTCATGATCCTGGAGTCCCTGGATCGAGTCCCGCATCGGGCTCCCTGCTCGGCAGGGAGTCTGCTTCTCCCTCTGACCCTCCCCCTCTCATGTGCTCTCTCTCTCTGATTCTCTCTCTCTCAAATAAATAAATAAATAAAATAAAATAAAATAAAATAAAATAAAATAAAATAAATGTTTAAGTAAAAAGCAGTTTCAAAAAATAGCTCCAAAATATTTAGACTAATTCTTTAGAATTAGTGTCCTGCTTCCCAGGAAGACAATTGTAAGTAGCTTATATTCTTCCTTAGCTTTTAATGACTCAAGATTTGGCACATTAACAGCTGCTCAAAAGTTAGTGTTTTTTCAAAGCAGGTATAATGTGAATGACGTTTCTGAGCACTGCCCTGTGGCAGAAAGAGTATTACACAGGAAACCACTGGTATTCAAAGACAGCCTGACTTTGAGGCTGGTTTCTGAATTGTGATGTTACACCTCTGAATGGTTTCATCTCAACCATGTTGTTTAGGTGCACAATCAGATACATTCTGAGAATTGTATACAGTTGGATAACCACCACCACAGTCAAGACATATAACAGTTCCATGGCCCCAAATGTTTCCTGTTTCCCTTTGCAGTTGGTTCCTTCCCCCATCCCCTGGCCCCAGACACACTGATCTGTTTCCTGTTACTACCGCTTTGCTCTTTGTAGAATTTCACGTTGAAGACATTATCCCCCATCTAGATTTTTGTTTTGACTTCTTTAAAGACTGCGTTGCTCCTCTGTGTTGCTGAGTGTCCCCTTTACAGGTGGGTATCATCGTGTGTTTATCCATTCACCATTCATGGTGATATTTGGGTGGATTCCAGTACTTAGCTATTCAGAATAATGCTGCTATGAAAATTTGTGTGCACAACTCTGTGTAGACATGTTTCTGTTTCTCTTGGGGAGACACCTATGAGATTGTTGGGTCATAGGTAGGTAAGTGCATATTTAGCCTTATAATACTTCACCTTACTATTTCCAAAGAAGCTGTGCTATGTTGCATTTCCACCAGTACTGAATGGGAGTTCCATTTACTCTACATCTTTACCAACACTTGGAAGTGACAGTCTTTGTATACTTAGCCATTCATTGGGTACAGTGGTATCTCGTCATGGCTTCCTGTGCATTTCTCTGATGAGCAGTGATCTTGAGCATCTTTCATGTGCTTGTTAGCCATTCAGGTATTTTCTGTTGTGAAATGTCTACAGACCTTTTGGACATTTGTATTGGGTTCTTTTTTTTATTACTAAGAAATTCCCATCTACATGTATATCATTTATCTATTATATTCTTATATTTATATTCACTATTTATTATATGTATGTATTTATATTTATACGTTCCATAACTATTACATAATTTTATAAATATGTGTTATATAAATATAAATACATGCATATAATAAATAATACAAATATGTAAATATATTTATAATAAAATATATAATGTATAAATAATGAATATTAATATGTTATATATTCATGTTATATATATAGTTATATTTATTATTTATATTATATATTTTATGCATGTGAGCATATGTAAGAGCATGCAGAGGGTGGGTGCATGCATGTGAGTATGTGTAAAAGCATGGAGAGGGTGGATACATGTGTGTGATCATGTGTAAGAGCATGGAGAGGGTGGGTGCATGAGTATGAGTGTGTTGGCATGGAGAATGGGGTAGAAGAGGCAGGATAACCAAAGGCTGGTAAAATATCTCAAGAAATACCTTACAATTTATTCATCCCTATTTCCTCTGCTTCATTTAAATAATACTTTTTTTCTTTTTATTAACATATAATGTATTATTTGTTTCAGGGGTACAGGTCTGTGATTCATCAGTCTTACACAATTCACAGCACTCACCATAGCACATACCCTCCCCAATGTCCATCACCCAGCCACCCCTCCTCTGCTTCATTTAAAAGAACATCAAACAAAAACTATTTTGTTTTCATAATCCAGACTTCTGAGAACAAAGAAAGGAGAAAAACTGAAGCCACATTCCCAGATCAGCATAGCACAATCATGGATTCGGTTCTTGCTCAGATGTTAGGTCCAGAAGTGGGAGGCATCCCCTTGTCAGTGAAAGCGGGTGCTGGGAGGCTCCTAGTGCAGAAGGTGAGAATAGTAGGAGAGGGCCACCACCAGCATCCTGGCAGCAACAGAAAGCTAGAGAAGAAACGAGCAGTATCAGAAGTAGATAAATGCAGGATTGAATGAGCTAAAAATACTGTGGCCAAGCAAAGGCAAAGGCAGAGCTTAGAAGTAGCTGAATTCATCAATAGCTATTTTTCTTTAACTCTTAGCATCAATGGCATTTTACCAAAGAATTACTATGTAAGAAGTTTGTCCTGACATATCTCAGGAGTAGGCATGTTATCTCTCACCTCTCTCGAGGTCTATTCCAAACCTTATTTTGGCCCCACCCTATTTAAATAATTACCATGGCCCCAGTGGTAGCCATGGCCTACATGGTGGTTCTGGTGTCCACACAAACCATGCAACCACTCAAATGTGGTGCAATGCAACAACTTATCCTTCACCTGAGAAGGGATATCTTGACATGCCCCATACCACCGAAACCCCAGAAATTTCACTTAGGTAGAAGGGCCCCTGGAGTCTTGTCAGATTTGTTTCCCACCCACTGACATGCAAATGTCTTACCAAGAAGCCTAGATCAGTTGCCACTTCTCAGTCACTGGGTGCAGTCAGCAGATCCCACCGTGATCAAGGTGATGGACCAGTATGATGTCTTGTAGAAGGGGAAAGAGAATCAAGACTCTGTGGATTAACATATGACATGGGGCAACTCCTGGACAGGGGTAGGACAGTGAGAGTGGATTGTTGGTCTGGCCAGCTGAAAGCAAACTGCTTCTTTTTTTTAAAGATTTTATTTATTTATTTGAGAGAGAGAATGAGATAGAGAGAGCATGAGGGGGGGGAGGGCCAGAGGGAGAAGCAGACTCCCTGCTGAGCAGGGAGCCCGATGCGGGACTCGATCCCGGGACTCCAGGATCATGACCTGAGCCGAAGGCAGTCGCTTAACCAACTGAGCCACCCAGGCACCCCAAAGCAAACTGCTTCTGATGGGCTTCATTGACAAGGATGGAGAAAAAGGCATTTCCCAGATCAACACTACACACCAGGTATGAGGAGATATGTTAATTTGCTCAAGCAATGAAACCACATCTCATTCAACAGCTTCCGTTGGACTCACCACCTGGTTAAGTTTATGAGAGTCCACTATGATGCATCCATTTGTCTTCCGCACAGGCCAAGAGGAGATCTAAATGGGGCTGTGGAAGGAATCCTCACCCCTGCAATTTTCAAGTCCTTGATGGTAGCACTAATCTCTGCAGTCCATCCTGAAAGGCACATTGCCTTTTTTTTTTTTTTTAAGATTTTATTTATTTATTTGAAAGAGAGAGAATGAAAGAGAGAGAGAATATGAGCAGGGCGGGTGCAGAGGCAGAAGGAGAAGCAGACTCCCCGCTGAGCAGGGAGCCCTACGCGGGGCTCGATCGCAGGACCCTGAGCCAAAAGCAGATGCTTAGCTGACTGAGCCACCTGGGCGCCCTGGACCATTGCTTCTGGTGTACTAATTTCCTAGGCAGAGACAGTTCTAGCAGCTTGGCCAATTTGCCTTTCACCCCAGAGATCAGGGAGCCAATATGGGATTCTGCCATATCCAGAAATAATGTTTAGTCAGATACATGGGCACCCGATGATAGTCAAGTTGACAGCGAAAAGTTAGCCATCACAGTTCACAAAGACTCTAAAATCTTGGGTAGATGACTTAGAGCTTTGGGAGATTTTTCCATAAGTGGGAAGAAAGTGAGGCCACTTAAAGTCTTTGAGCTGTAACCTTCCCTCCAAATAATTCTGTTACTATTTAAATATATCTCAGATCAAAGTGTAAAGTGTTTGTTTGCTCAGCTTACTCTCTCAAAACCCTTAATTGTCCACTTTTCTGCCTCATGTTTGTGACATGTTGTGACATCAGTGGACAGCTGTGGTGGTGGCCACGAGTGTGTGCCTTCTGGTCCCTGAGGGGCGTGCTCCCAGACCCACCTCCACATCTGTGGTCAGCCTGTGCCTCTTCTGGCTTCTTCCTGCCGAAGACAGAGCAGGGTGGGTGTACAGGGGCAGGTCCATTCTGGAGACACCAGGCACCTCTCTCTGGTGTGTGGTTTGGGTGGGGACAACCTGGCCAAACTTTCCTAGAACTAGAGTCTAAGATGCTCCCGTCCCACTCTCTACCTGCTCCCCCTCCCAGGGGTCAGACCTGCCTCCATGTCAGCTCACCCAGCTGAGCCTAGCTCCTCCTCACTCCCCACCACAGGCGTGGCCTCTAACACATCGCTTGCCTGGGTAACCATGTTGCACGATCTGCTTTTTGGAAGTCCCAGACTAAACCTGTACATAGCTGGATTGTTTGTAATGTAACCTGAGAATGAATGTGTCCCATTTATTATAACTACTGATATAGTTGTATTTAGTTCTAGCATCAATCTGGGCTTCCCTATTTACCAGGTACTATTACCTCTTCATAGGGATTTGTCTTTGTTTCTTTTTCTTGCTTTTCTGTGTTTTGTGGATTGATAGAATAGTCTGCAATTTCCTTCTCTCTTTATTGAGATATAATTCACATACCATTCAAAGCACCCATTGAAAGTGTATCATGTTTTTAAAAGTATATTCACAGGGTTCAGCAAACATCCCCATTGTCTAGTTTGAGAATTTTTGTTCTCCCAAAAAGAAACCCTGTTCCTCTGAGCCATCACTCCCCCTTCTGTCTCTTCCAGCCACAGGCAACCACATATCCCTTCTGTCTCTACAGATTTGCCTGTTTTGGACATTTCACATCCTTCGGATTTTATAACACATGGTCTTTTGTGTCTGGCTTCTCGAAGATGGCATGTTTTCGGGGGTGGCCATGTTATTGTGTGTATCCGTACCTCGTTCCTTTTTACTGACACCTTCCATTCCATCACTAGAATACCACCTTCTCCTTGTCCATTCACCATTTTTGCTGGGCACGTGGGTGGTTTTCACCTTGGGGCTCTTACAAATAACGCCGCTAAAGCATGCGTGTCCACCATTTTCTGTGGACATAGGTTTGCATTTCTCTTGGGCAGATACCTGGGAATGGAATTGCTGAGTCATAGCGTGACTCTACAATGAACATTTTAGGGAAACACGAACTGCTTTCCATGTGGCTTCTTTGTTTCTTCCACCATTTTCCATCTATTCACCACCAGAGCTTATTCCCTTTCAAGTTTTCCCGCCCTGTGGGCTGGTCGACAGGACATCCTTAGCTGTGTTCTCCATTCATTTCGGGTCCCAGCGGGGATGGGGCCAGGTGTTCCCACAGTGCGGCCCTGAACCCCAAGGGCCAGCGAATAGAGAACCCACCCCAGATCCGTGGAAGAATTTGCAACCTTGAGTCTGTTTGTCTGACTTCTCCCCAAGTCCCATTGTGTAAATGATTCTCCATGGCCGGGGGAGGGGGAGGGTGAACCCATGACACTTGTGGATTTTTGGGGCTTCCTAGCAAGATTCTACATCTTGCCGGGTATCTGTACCCCGAAGAACCTCAGGTCTTTCCCCTGGGAGAGCGTGGAGTTATTGAGCTCACCAACAAGATGCACAACTTTTGAAAAGAAAGACTCATTTACCATAATCTTTTCTAAGCTTAAAATTGGCCACCCTACTTAGTGCTTTATTTAGACAATGATATCAAGGCTCTGCGAACGAGGAGTTGCAGAATGGTGATGCCCAGAATATTCTCTAAAAAACACTTTTTCATAGAAAATGATAGTTCTGTTTGGCACGCACAAACAGAACCCAGTCTGTTAGGCAAACATAACTTAAAGGTTTGAGGGTTTTTTTTTCTTTTTCTAAGAAAATTCAGACCTAAAAAGAACTATTTTAGAGCAAAGTGAATAAATCTGAAAAGCAGAGCCTCCCACCCAAAAAAGTGTGGTTACTTAAATCTTAATGATTATGACAAATGGTTGAAGGTCTTATTTCTTGATCTGTATCCTCAAATTCTTTTTTAAAAATATATAATCAAATCTATCTCCTTTCCCCTGAAACCTTGTTACTGTAAAAAAAAAAAAAAAAAAAAAAACACAAATGGTCAGTTGAAAATATCCATATTCATCGAAGGCTCCGGCATCTGCTCTGTTAGAAATGTGGGTTTGATGTCATGGTGGAGATCCCGCTCAGGGGACAGGGTGAGAAGAATGCAGCAGGACGTGGGGATCCTCTCCATCTGAAACCATGCCCAAGCAGCCCCCTGCCTCTCTGCTTCTTCCCGGCCTGCTGTTGACAGTTCCCCGGACGCCAGCACGTTCCTGCCTCCTGGCTCCTGGCTCCTGCCTCCCAGGCAGCTTCTTATGGTGACGAGGTTTGGAACTGCTGCTATCCACATTTGCCACCCTGGAGCTCCGTGCAGCAGGTGCCCCCATGGGCCTGGGGCGTCAGGCTGCGGGCCACACACCAGCTGGAAGAATGGGGGAGGCCAGCCCTTCCGTTGCTGGATACTCCCTCGGGCGGCTGTGGGATCGCCCTGGATTAGCTTCTGCTGTGCCCCCAACGCACCGTCCCCAGTGTTACGCATTCCCGTGTACCAGGCAGGATCTCCTCACTCTTAGCGCACAAGGAAAGGATGTCATCCCTTGCAGCCCCTGGAGGTTTTGGTGTGAGGATGTGGCGCTTGACGATGCTGCGGACGTGATGTGAGCTCTGTGGTGTTGCCAGTGGCTGAGAGCCGAGAGACACAGAGGACCAGATCCTTGGCGTTGGCATTGCCAGAGACGGGGGACCGGGGATTGCCGCTCTGATTCATCGTTCCTGAGGCAGTGCATTCCCTTTACTCTTTAAACCAGCTTGGGTTGAGTCGGGTGTACTCTGACCTAGAGACCCTACCACCGTTGTGCTTTGGGGGTCGGGTCCCTCAGGGTAACAGGCTCTTTCCTCTGATGGGGAACATCCCCCCAGGGGGCTCCCTTCTGCTGCTGTCCCCAGCCAGGCACGGCAAGGGGCTCACAGGCTGAAATCTAGTAAAGCCTCCTGCTCCTCTGTGAGGCTGGAAGACAAGCTGACAGCTAATCTATTTAAAGAGGCAATTACCTTCATTGAAATACAAAGCCTAAAACAAAGGTGGTGAGGGAACTTGTATCTGCTTCTCACTCTCCCTCTTGCATGAGCTCGATGCAGAAGCTCAGACCTCCCTTCTTGGAAACCAGGGCTTCCACCAGCTCATCCACACCCACTCTGGGTGTTCATGCCGTGGCGCAGGGAGCTCAGGTCCCATCTGGGCATGTTCTGGGAGAATTGGGGCCAGGGTGGGTCTTGCACTGAAGCCCCCAGCCAGGCCAGGTTGGGGTGCAGTGGCCAGGCCTGGAGCCAACCGGGGCAGGAGATGGAGAGAGGGCCGAGAGGCAGGAATGTTGCTTCTGCCTCACGGGGTAGGCCTCCCCTGGCTCATCCAATAACTTAGAAAAATCTTTTGATAAAATGCACCCCAAAGGTACAAAATCGGTTTGTTTTTATGGCCAAGGAGTTTAATGTCAAGCTCCCCCTCCCCGGGAAGGTTGATCCCTGAAATTCTTGCAGGAACATGGGCCTTCTGTCACCACCTCTTCCCACTCTCTTTTCCCCAAAGCGCAATCATCACATACCAAAACAGGTAAGTCAGTAAGTTGCACTGATTTAGGGAGGAGAGGCCAAAGTCCTTGCTGCACAGATGGGTTCCGAGCTGTGACCTGTCCTGGGGCGGGAAGCACCATCCACCTCCCCTCACTAAGATCTGAGAGACCCAGCTCTGCAGCTGGCCCTAGGTTTTCTGCGGCAGGATGTTGGAGCTGTGTGTTCCCTATGCATCCGCCCATTTGTAAGGCAAAAAGACAAGCTGATGGCTAATCTATTTAAAGAGACAATTATCGGGGCGCCTGGGTGGCTCAGTCGTTAAGCGTCTGCCTTCAGCTCAGGTCATGATCCCAGGGTCCTGGAATCAAATCCCGCATCAGGCTCCCTGCTCGGTGGGGAGTCTGCTTCTCCCTCTCCCACTCCCCCTGCTCGTGTTCCCTCTCACTGTCTCTCTCTCTCTGTCAAATAAATAAATAAAATCTTAAAAAAAAAATAGACAATTAATTTAAAAAAAGAAGAAGAAGAAGAAGAAGAAGAAAGAAAGCCTCACAGCCCAAGAGAGTGAGGATAGCACATCTGAGGCCCCTACTGTATCTCCCTAAGGTCTGTGGCACATGCGTGGGGGTGCTGAGGCTAAGTACCTGCTCAGCATGAATCACCCTGCTTAGGTGCAGAGGGCAATTCCAAAAGCCATAGAAAGAGGTGGGGAACAGCAGAAGGAGAGGGAGGGCCTCATTAAGGGCAAATCATTTGGCTTCAAAGCTATTTGTTTCCTAAACCCTTAAGCCTCAAAGCTGTTCCTGTCCAGTCAGGGCATAATCTAAATTAGCACCTGAATGTCCGTGCCCAGTTGCGTGGCACTGATTACCACAAATACCCCTGGGTGAGAATTTTGGTCTGATCAAGTGGGAGACTTTGGTACTCAATGGAATAACAACATCTTCAGGAAAAGTGGGTCATGCTCATCTTCATGCAATCCTACGTACTGGCAGTGAGTGCTGGTCTCAGTTTCTTTCCAATCTCCTCAAGAACAGGACGTGATTAACTAATTGAATGATTTTCTCTTTAACACAGAGTAATCTGTCTGCTCCCGCATAACCGGCAGTCCGTTTATCTTGGCACAATGGCTTCCTCTTCAGGTGACACGAGCCTTTTGTATTTATGAAAAATGTGTTTCATGTTGGCTGCTGGCTGAGATAACAACTTTCCGAAGTCAGGTATTTTTAGAATGCATGTAAAACAGAGACTAGTAATTAATAGGATATCGATTGGTTCAGCCTTGTCTAATCATAGACGGAGTCATAAATCATAAGGTGTCTTGCAATTTGGAAAATCCATACAAAATAACAAAGTACTGTTATCTTAGTAACCTAATGCATCACGGGACACCTGCACTGCAGAAGGAGTCTCCTCCAGCAATCACATGCAACAAAACTTCTGATCTCAGCCGACACGGCGGCACTGGCTAAAGGTGACAGGTGAAATACTTCACTAATATCCCGAAAATGCTTGTTTCTCCTCCCGGGATTTCCCCTACCGTGTATTTCAAACACCAGCAGAGCACTCCCTCCCCGACCCCACATGCAGAGCGATGAAAGGCTCTGGTCTCTCAGCTGTGCTGACCAGGACAGCAGCATCGATAGGACTTTCAGCATTCCCATTACGAACCCTAAGAAATGATCAGCTGCAAAGCAAAATTGAACCAGCTGGAGACAACACTGGCATAAAAGGATTTCTGCCTGAGAGCGGATATTCTTTTTATGAAGAGATTTTTCTCCCCATTTACTTTTTTTTTTTTAAAGATTTTTTTTATTTATTTGAGAGAGAGAGAATGAGAGAGAGAGCACACGAGAGGGGGGAGGGTCAGAGGGAGAAGCAGACTCCCTGCTGAGCAGGGAGCCTGATGTGGGACTCGATCCAGGGACTCCAGGATCATGACCCGAGCCGAAGGCAGTCGCTCAACCAACTGAGCCACCCAGGCGCCCTCCCCATTTACTTTTAAAATACGTAGAGTACTTTTGTTTACAATTTGCCATCAATTTCATAGAAAAAAAAAACCAGTAGAGAATTTTGTCACTCTTTTTATTTGGGTTTATATTGCTTCTAAAAAAAAATAAAGACATTGGGAACAACTTGTATCTTGGATGACTAGTTCGTTATCAGAGTTTTGCTCACTCGACCCGCTTCAATTTGTATCCATGAAAAGTTAAAAGGCAATGAACTTAGTATCATTATTTGGTTGAATGGTGCCTTTAATATACTTACTTTGGAGCTGGAAGGGAGTCTCAGGTCATTTAATGCAATGCTCATTTGAGAGGTAAGGGAAGTGCGGAGAAGATGAGTAGTGAAGGAGTCCAGGATGTGCCACCCCAAAGGCATGGCTGTGCCATACGGGTTATTTGAGTGGAAGCCACTTAAGACACAGCAGGTGCAGGGAGAGGCTTTCTCTGAACTCTCCTCATCTGCCTGAAGACAGACCCTCCAAAAGGACCTCAGTGTCCTCAGCCCCCTCCCCGGGAGCTTCACTGACCAGGAAGACTGACTCTTGTCCCAGGAGAGGAACTGAGAAGTCAACCCTACACCTAGACAGACTGTCACAAACTGTCCCCCTCCCATCTGTTCTTCTATGGACCCAGCCATCTCCCCTAACCCGTTCCTTCACTTCCCCCTGAGATGCCTCCACTCCCTTCTGTCCCCTACGAGGAGGGTATATGAGCTCTCAGATCTCACTGCCTTTTTGGGCATTTACTTTTTGTCCCAGGATGTGTTAAAGTGGAGGATGAAACAATAATTTTATTCTCAATTTATAAAGACTAAGAATTAGCAGATTGATCTGTGAACCATGGTTAAGAAGACAATTATCCTAGAGCATCCAGGCTGCCACAACACAATACCACAGCTAGGGGGTTTAACCAACAGACACTGATCTCTCACAGCTCTGGAGGCTGGAAGTCCAAGATCCAGGCAGATATGATGTTTGGTGAGAACCTTCTTCCTGGTTCACAGACCACTCATTCCCTCTTGAATGGCTTCTACCTTCCCACTCATTCAAACCCAATACCCGTGCTTCTCCAGCACCTCAGAGGCTTGTGTCCCTTTAACACTCTTCCCTTGGGAGATGCCTTCCTCACCACCATTCTCTCTCTCCATAAGACTTGTCTTCCATGGCTCTGTTTCTGTCCCTGCCCCACTCCTCAAATGTCTGCTCTTTTTCCCACCAGCCACTGTTCCCCATTTGGCAAGACTACTTAGCATATATTGTGTTTATTGATTAAAGTGTGCCCTCCAGTCCTAAAGGTAAGAACAGCTGAGTGAAGAGTTTATATTCCTCCAAGACTGTGGTTCTCAATGTGTGGTCCCCGGCTGAGCCTCCCATGAGAACTTGTTAGAAATGCAAATTCTCAGGGCACCTGGGAGGTTCAGTCGACTGGGCGTTGGACTTGGTTTTGGCTCAGGTCATGATCTCATGAGTCGTGAGATCGAGCCCCACATCAAGCTCCCTGCTCAGTGAGGAATCCGCTTGAAGATTCTCTCCCTCTGCTCCTCCCTCTACTCTCTCTCTCTCTCAAATAAATAAATAAATCTTAAAAAAAAAAAAGAAATGCAAATTCGCAGGCCCCACCCAGACCTCCTGCACCAGATACTCTGAGCTGGGACCCACTCAGCGATGCTTTAACAAGCTCTACAGGTGGTTCTAATGTTTGCTCATGTTTGAGAACCACCAATCAAAGAAAAAACAAAATCCATTTTGGAGACTTGAGTTTTTACGGACTTCTCCTCTCTTGTTTCCTACCCTCACTCCTCTGATTTTTGCACGAAGGAAAAAGACACAGCACTATGAATTCCTAAGGTGGCAGAGGGAGAAGGCTGGCCATCTCTCTCATCTCAAATAGGGCATCCAAACTCATTGTATCAGATCACCTGGAAAACTTGAACAACCCTGATTCAGCAGACTGGGGATGGACACAGGGTCTCCAATTATCACAGGCCTCCATGTGGTGCTGATGCTGCTGGTCCAAGAACCTCGCTTGGGGTAGCACTGATCTGAATGAAAGAGCACATTTGTTTTCCCCTTAGTCGGTCCGGCTGATCACCACAAGGGAAAGAGTCCAAAATGGTATATACTATGGAAACCAATTTGACCATAAGCATGGATCTCTGCATGAATGATTATACTGTGTTATAACCAGAGATGGGATGACATCATGCCTGACAAATGCGTACTCTCTAAAGGCATGCTGACCATAACTGCTGTCCTCACACTATTTCCATGCTTTCCTTCAATCTCCAGATTTCATGAGTCTGTGCATTAAGACCAATACTCAACTTACCTCTAGTTGGTTCTAAATTATCCAGCCTGTAGCACCATTCTGAAAGGCACCTCTCAGTTATGGAACAAGATGGAGAAATAAGCCAATCATTTCAACTAGGTGCTCTCTGGCTAATCAAGAATTACTGTACCAAATGCCATTATTATTATTATTATTTTAAAGATTTTTATTTATTTGAGAGAGAGAGAATGAGAGAGAAAGAACACATGAGAGGGGATAGGGTCAGAGGGCGAAGCAGACTCCCTGCCAAGCAGGGAGCCCGATGCGGGACTCGATCCAGGGACTCCAGGATCATGACCTGAGCCAAAGGCAGTCGCTTAACCAACTGAGCCACCCAGGCGCCCCAGCCAAATGCCATTATTATTATGTTGTCACTTTTCGATTAATGAGGCACCAAAGCAATATAACTCCAAATAATATCTTGCACAATCCAGCATGATTTTCATGATGAAGTGGGAAAATATGCTATCTGTATCTCTGTGTATGATTCTAATCACTTATCACATACCGTTTCCTGATAATTTCCATTATCTTTGCACTAGAGAGTGATTCACTTTACTGTTCTTGTGTTACTACACTGATGTAGCAGATTATTATTTAGTGTATTAATATTTGCAAAGTTCAGTTTGTTTCTGGAAACAAATCTTAGAGAAGGATTTGACTATCATTTCCAACCTCTGGATATGATTTGTTATGTCAGATGTATTTCCTATAATTCGTGTATGATTCAGAGACATGAAAATACTTCTTTATGCAAATAATAAAGATGTTAAAAACACAAGCAGCCTACATTGAAAACAGTTTGATAACTATTACCTTATTTCATCATAATGACACTCTGAGATAAGTCTTTTCAGCCTAAGATGACTAATAATGAACAACAATAAAGAGAAATAGAAATACCACAGATATTTGGTGCCAAAACTGGAACTAAGACCTGATTTTCTGGTTCATTGTTCCTTATTTTTCAGCAAGATGGTCACAGTTTCTTTTTCCTACTGAGACCAGAAACCCACTAAATGCAGCCATCTGGAAACTGATAGGTGGAAGGCTTACATTGTCTCTAATTAAGAAATTTGGAATTTTGGTGGTTGCAAACCTTGAATATCTTGAATTTGCCTCTCAGAAGTGAAATCATAAATATATTAATAGAAGAAAAGTTGTGTAATTTTCGTAGCTCATTTCAGTAAGCATGTAGTGAGAATCTGTTTCCTTCTGTGCCAAGTACTGTGGAGGACACAAAAAATGACCAAAACATGGTTTCTAATTGCTAGACATTTGCAATCTGGGTGCCCAGGATGGGTCCTGGGGAGGAAAGAGCCTTAGCTTACCATCAAGTCATAAATCTACATTCCTACGAATAAAAATGAAAGTACTTATATGTTCATTGTTCACTTACCTGAGTAAAATGTTTTACTCTTTTTTTTCACAGATTCAGAATTAGAAGTTAAAGAATATGATGACCATAGTAAGTGCTGCTGCTTTTTCTCTTTTTCTCTCTGTCCATTATCTGGTGCATAGTATCCATGGCTCCATTTAATAGCAATGGGGTCACACGTGGGTATTGAAGAAAGAATTTGCACAGGAATGCCCCCAAGGGAATAATACTTCCTGCAATCCAGTTATTGCCCTATCAGAACCCAACAGGTTAGCCTGCACAGTAATTAAGTAAGCACAACAGGCAAATTCAGATTTCAAAACTGTGGGTTTTATGGTTACAGATGTTCTTCTAAGCATAATCTGCTCAGCAGTTCCTTGGGTCATAAATGTTTAATTTTTAATCTATTTTTTATCGGTTTCGGGTAATGCAGGCTGCTGGTATACCAAAAGAAATTTTACTAGCGCATTTTATGTGAGGGAAGTTTGTGATACTAAAAGCTTTAGTGAAATAAAATAAGGTATATTTCCTTAAGAAAATAAGCATTGCTTTAGCTCAAAACGCAGGTGAATGTTCTTTTCACAGGACATGGACTACTCGGATCTCATTTACAATATTGTTTGCAAGAGACAGTCTATTTGCAGACTTAATACGGTCCTGGGAAATCACACGACTTGCAGGTGTATTACTGAGAGCACAGAGAGTTACATCATCTATTTGCACTGGAAATGTCCTTTGAAATGATTCAGGGGCTCGAAACAATAGTCATTTCAGGATATATTTATCTTTTGTGACTCAAACGACTGCCCCACATTTCAGGAGACCTTGTGATAGAGACATTATGTGTGGATGAAAGATAAATTGATGTTAAAATACCACAAACAAGGGCTGACAAAATCAACAGTGACATCACATGTTTATATATTTATCAGTGGCTATAAACCTCAATGTTAGCTTCCCTGAAAAAATAATAATCATTGCGATACAAACTGCATGTGAAACTTTGAGGTGAAATGAAGATACAACACAGCATAGGGTCTGATAATTTTTACATGATTCCTGCCTGCATCTCCCATTTCACTTGGTATATCCAAAGCCATTTCTTAATCTCTCCTTTTGGTAGGAGTGTCCGATGCACCAATAGATAGGGTGGGTTAACCGTTTTGGCAAAGCAGACTTACTGGATGGGAAAAGAGGCCGAAAGCTCTTCAGTCTTAGACAATTGGAGCAGAGAGAGGGGCTAACGAGCATTAACTGTGACCAGAGCAGAGAGGTCTGCCCACCCGACATGTCCTGGTCGAGCTGTGCTTGTCCTCACCCCATGGCACCTAATTACACTGTGCGTCCGGATCAAAAGCGCCCTAAAACAGCAGAAACCTACACCCGGGCTGCCATTTCTCCTGATTGCATCTCCCTGTCTATCCATAGCTGGCTTTTGGAATACTAACCTGAATGATCTTGCTTCAAATGAGCAAAATCCCACTTTCCCCAATTTTCTTAAAACCAAAACATCATGCTTTCCAATTCCATAACCACAGTTGATTTTCTACCCTGCTTTGCCTTCTCCAGCTGCCAGTTGTGACCATGACCACTCTGCCCCCAGACTACGTCAGATGTAAGCGTGGACTCGCTTTGCTCTAGGCATTCAGAGTCCCACGTGTCTCAAGCGAATTAAAAATATGATCTATTTCCCAGAGTCCTAGCAGAGCCACACCTTTCCTTCTGTGAGCAGTTCACGGCGGAATCTGTTATTGTACACTTACTGGCTGGCCGCAAAGTTAAAGGCACTATAAATACTCAAACTTGTCAATTACATTATAACACTTTCTCAATTTACCTCTTACAAATAATCCCTAGACTCTGGGAGGTAGGAGTGAGCTTTGTAAGATCTCTATTTGAGGAGCACCTGGGTGGCTCAGTCGGTGAAACGTCTGCCTTGGGCGCAGGTCGTGATCTCAGGGCCCTGGGATCGAGCTCCATGTGGACCTCCCTGCTCAGCGGGGAGCCTGCTTCTCCCTCTCCCTCTGCTGCTCCCCCTGCTTATGCTCTCTCTCGCTCTCTCTCTCCATCTTGCTCTATCTCAAATAAATAAATAAAATCTTTAAAAAGACAAAAAAGAAAGAATGATCTCTACATGAATTCCAGGTGTCATTATGTAAACAATTCAGCTGAAGTTGCCTGGTGCCTTTCTGTCTGTCTCCTGCCAATGTGGGTGTGAAAGTGTATGGGAAAGAAGCGAGCCCAGGGAAGAGCATTAACCTGGTATTGAGTCTACAGCTCCATGACTTCCTTCCAGAGTCCGCAGGGCTGGTCAGTCTGGGGCTCGGATGGAAGAGCCATTCTCCCGCGATTCCCTGGACCCCAGGGACCCCCAAGGGCCCCCAACACTGGAGGACTGTGAGGTCAAAATCATTTTTATCATTAATCCAAGACCGTGTCACCTGTTTTCTCTCACGGATGAGCGCATGGTGGAGCCCTCAGAGGGTACGTGGGATTTTCTCTTGCAGCGGGGCGAAGGTAGATGTGGGCATGAAAATCCAGCTGCCTCATTTTAAGTTAGACATGAAAGAGATTTGTAAAAATGTAAAATGACACATTCTTCTCACTAATGTTTTGTGGAAAACAGTTCTGTTTCGTGAAAACATGTATCCATATTAACATGGAACGGGTTCCTTATTCTTTTCATTATTCTCTGCCTCAAAAAATTAAAAATAGAGCTACCCCAAGACCCAGCAATTGCACTCCTGGGTATTTACCCCAAAGACACAGATGTAGTGAAAAGAAGGGCATTTGCACCTCAATGTTCATAGCAGCGATGTCCGCAATAACCAAACTGTGGAAAGAGCCGAGATGCCCTTCAACAGACAAATGGATAAAGAAGACGTGTTCCATATATACAATGGGATATTACTCAGCCATCAGAAAGGACGAATACCAAACTTTTAAATCAACCTGGATGGGACTGGAGGAGATTATGCTAAGTGAATTAAGTCAAGCAGAAAAAGTCAATTATCATATGGTTTCACTTATTTGTGGAACATGAGGAATAGCATGGAGGACATTAGGAGAAGGAAGGGAAAAATGAAGGGAGAGATAAACCATGAGAGACTATGGACTCTGAGAAACAAACTGAGAGTTTTAGAGGGGAAGGAAGTGGGGGGATGGGTTAGCCCGGTGATGGGTATTAAAGAGGGCACATACTGCATGGAGCACTAGGTGTTATACGAAAACAGTGGATCATGGAACACTACATCAAAAACTAATGGGGTATTGTATGGTGACTAACATAACATAATAAAATAAAATTTTAAAAAACATTTATTATTGAAGTATACTTGATAATAGCCCTTGGAAACCTATGCACATTTTAAGAGTATAGACGGGTCTTAAGACGGAAACGATTAAGAGCCACTGGATGTGGTGAGCAGTGTTGCTCACACTTCAGTGACCGAATAAATGACCCAGGGCCTTGTTGAAGCTCAAGTTCTGAGTCAGCAGGGCCAGGCGGGGCCTGAGAATCTGCATTTCTAACAATGTGCGCATGTGCACACACACCACCCTGGCGGATGAGGCTGCCGTTCCCCGGTTTGACTGGAACAGACTTCTGCCTTTGGCCCAGCAATTTTTCTAGGAATTGATGAAAAAAAGGTACTGTTCTGGCCTCATCTGTCATAAATGTAGCTCTTTGCCTCCAGAGCTAGCTCTCAGAGCCTGAGACACGTGGGGGTCTAATGCAAACCTATCTTCTGGGTCTCTGTAAATCCTACAAACATTCTTGAAGGTCCAGCAGTGGCCTTGTCGGTCTGGTCACTCGGGGAGCACATCAGCAAGACAATCAGCAAAAGGCTGTGGGTGAACAGAAGGGGGAAAACCAAGCCAGCAAAGACAGGTTGGTTTCAGAAGTGGGAGCTCGCTGATCCTGGCAGTTTGAGAAAGAAGTTGGCATTATGTGGTGGCGGTGGGGAGCATTTTTAGTTTGGGGGTAGGTCCTTTCTATTCTCATTCACTTTGTTGACTTTGCAATACTCCTTTATTATTGTTCCTCATAGGACAGTGTTCCTTACAAATCATGAGTTTTTCCCCATTTAGTTTGGTTTTCATCCACTCAAAATGATTTTGCACCATTAATAAATACAGATACATTGCCTTTTGAAGCTTCATTAACATTTTAGTAGAATCGGTTTCTGGTAGGGCAGAGCCCCAAGGTCTCGCCCACCCAGTGGATCGGTGTTAAAGATGGTCAGGGAAGCCCGAACCCCATTCACAATCTCTCAGGTGGTGCAGAGGTTTGTCACCAAAAGGAAGGACAAGTTGAGAATTGCAGCAGAGAAAGACACTGACTTCACGTTACTCTCACGTCACCAGCTCCTCATCATGTGGGAGGTTGGTGGGATGCCCTGCGCCAGCTCTTAGTCCTGAGTCAGGATTCCTCGGGATGAGGGAGGGAGAGGGGTCTGCGAGGACACTGGGTGGCCTTCTCCAAGCAAGTGCACGTGAACAGTGGGCGAGGGAGGGAGGCTGCCTCTTGAGCACATTGGCTTCCTTTGGTGGTAATATATTTTGTTCCAGGCAGAATAAATCTCTCTACTGAGAGATTCAGTGCATTGCTCCCTATTATTTGATTGCCCACAGATCTAACTGCCTTATTTCCTATGCTCTGATTGTAAATACTTCATTTTGGGTGCTTCTAAAAAGCTCGTTTCAAACAAGTCCCTTATTTAAAGAGAGGGGTACTCTACTTTATAGAGCAACAGGGTATCTGCCTCCTGGAACAAGTCATTCATCAGTACATGCCCTGTATATGTTGTTCTCTTCCTGAAGATGCTTTGGATGTCACAATGTGGCAGAGAGATTTCAACTAACTCTAACCCCTTACAACAGATCTACGCTAGAGAGAAACCTTTCTTTGTGGTTGGAAAACTCAGTACTCATTCTTCAATATTCACTACCTTCTCAGCATTAAGTTTGGAAAGTATTTTGGAAGAGTAAGAGAAGAAATCTAATTTAGCTAGGCACTTTTGGAATCATTCATATCCATCAAATTTCAAATAGAAAGAGGGATCATGAGCTTGGGAGGTGCCCACATATTAAACCCCTGACTCTGCAAAAGGAGAGGTACCTCTGATTTAAGAAAAGATATGGTGTGTAAATGGTTTCTGGATAGAGTAATGGGAAAGAAACAGAAAACCCTAAAACATACGGGACCCAGACGAGTCCACACAAGAGACAAGGATTTAGGGGTAACACTTCCCCTGAGCCTGAACTCTGGGAAACCTGTGAAAACAAACACAGCAGCACTGTAATCTTCCAGGCAAGACCCTCATCCCAAACAGCCTGCATCGCCCCTCCTCCCAGCCAGCCACCCCGTGTCCAGCACAGTCCTTGCCAGCACATCAGAGATGCATGCTAAGGTGAGATTGCACTCATTAGCAAGTGTGAGTTTGTCAGCCCGGGTCCTTGACAGCCCGTAGAGCCCCTGCTGTTTAAAGGATAACCAGGGAATTTCTGAATTAGGTAATCAGAACCATAGACCAATGAGGAGCCCCCACCAACCCCATCTCTATCTCCTCTCACCTTTTCTCTCTCCACCCTCTTCCCCTTTAGTTGGGCAGATAATTACCACGTGAGAAAAATGTGCCATGTCGAGTCAATCTCCAGCAATTTGCCACCATCTCGATTCGATTTACTTTTGGAGGTCCTGGTAATTACTAATTACCCCAAGTGATGCCTTACTCAACCTCCTTCATCACTGAAATAGGGCAGCATTTAGACAAAAACTGCATGTGATTTAGCTCATTATCTCTTTAATGTCATAAATACTAGTTTTGCCTTCCTAACTTAGATACGAGATCCAATGACACCTTGACCATTGCTGGTACCTCTTCTGTGTCCCCATAAAAGTTGGAGCAGGCCTGAACACAGAACATGTTGAATGGCTGGCTCAGGTATCCATGTGACTAAGAGGTGCTAGGGTCAAAACAGTAATGAAATTACAGCATAGGGAAAATAGGCAATACTATTGTAATAACTTTGTGCAGTAACACCTGGCAACTACACTTCCCATGTTGAACATGTCATAATACATAGAATTGTCGAATCGCTATGTCATACATCTGACACTAATATTCTATGTAAACTATAGTTCAATTAAAAAAAAAAAAAAGGAAGGGCACCTAGGTGGCTCAGTCATTAAGTGTCTGCCTTCGGCTCAGGTCATGATCCCAGGGTCCTGGGATCCAGCCCCGCATCGGGCTCCCTGCTCGGCGGGGAGCCTGCTTCTCCCTCTCCCACTTCCCCTGCTCTCGCTGTCTCTCTCTCTGTCAAATAAATAAATAAAATCTTTTTAAAAATCAAAAAAATTTTTAAAAAGGCAGTAATGAAATGAGGAGATCAACAGTTCATGGAGAAGAAGAACATGCCCGGCTCAGCACTAAGATTTAATTGAGGTAGAAATGGTTTTAAAAATTCAGCAAACATTTTCAATCACTGACAAGAAACTGGGAGACCCAAACAGAACCATGTGCTACAGATGGGCTGGGGAGAATGGGTCCACCTGTCATGTATGCTCAGTAAATACAAGTAAATAAGTAAGTAAGATAAAGAGTGTATCTGTAATCATGAGATCGGCATAAGATTTAGACAATCAAAGAGAAATTTCTATAAAGTCAAATAATTGGATCTGGAAGATGGCTACAGGTGAACTCGGTGAAGCAGTTCAATTCAGTGAATCAAGAATACAACATTTCCAAGAGGACAGGACATTGAGAATGTCTGCTGAAAAGAAATGAGAGAGAGATGTTTTAAAATAAAATGTGCTAGTAGAAAATCTGAGTTATGGAGAGGCCAACAAATCAAGAGATGACTGTCAATGAGAAGGAAGTTTGTTACTAATGATCCCAAGAGGCGGGGGAGTGCCACAGCACATGGGGCCACATGGGGAAGCACCAGGAGACCTGGGGGGTGAGGGGAAAATGTGGGCAAATTCCTTTATTGTGGCCTCCACAGGAAGGATGGGTGAGGCAGGATGAGCAGGCTTAGGTTTGGCAGGTTAGAATAAGTTCGGTGGGCTCTGGTGCATAAGGGCTGCCCCTACTTGTCTGGTTCCTGGCCCTGGGTGATTAGGGCACGGGGGTGGTAGCCTGGAGTGTGACAGTCCCATAGAGGAGGTGGTTGGGGCGTGGGCTCTGGATGGGTTAGCTTGTATTTGAAAATACAAGCCTGAGGAGAAGGACTGCTTTTCAGGAGCATGTGATGATGAGGAGGCAGGAGGCCAAGGCATAGTCACTTGGGAAATTAGTGGGGTGTCCAGAACAAAGTGTGTCTTGCATGTGCATGTAGGGCAGACATGAAAGCATTGAGTTCACAAAAGCTAGATTCATGGTTAACACAATGGCATTGGTAAAACAGCAGTTAGGGAATACAGAAAGAGTAACAAGGAAATATAAGTGTATGAATATGAGTATCTCACTATTAATAGTTTTGGGTATCAGGGCACTATTAAAATAGCAGAAAACTTCCTCCTCCTTTTGAAATATGACAGAAAGCCCACAATCTATGAACCAGCCTGCTGTAACTTTGCCCTGGGTAAAAAAGCCAATTTACAAAGCTATGGGAACCTAACAAGTGACCAAAATAGACCTTGATTGTAAGTGAGATTAAATGTAACTGCAACATTGAGCCCATAGTCAAGGTAGTAAAATAAAATGAAGTAGAAGAAGCCACACTGTAATAACAATTTAATATTCGCCAGATTGTAAAGCAAATCTAGGAGGAATCATTGTACATGCAAGAAGAAAATTATCACCCAATATAATCTGTGGTGAGATATATTCATTGTCACCCAGAGAACTCCAAAATCTGAATGGTGGTTTTCTTTAAAATGATGACTAGATGCTGGTGGTACTTACTTCATTACTCCAGGTTGCCCCAAGCTGAGTGGTGCCCGCACTCAAATGTGCTTCATGTCATGGATTCGTGATGTGACTGGTTGCAGGAGGAGATGGGCTTGTGGGACCCCCCAGTGCGGGGCTCTCTGAATGGCTGCATGTTGGAAAGACATTGGCTAACAGTCAGAAAGCCTGGGTTTTAACAACAGCCCTGCCAGTAGGTAGCTGTTCGATCCTTAGTGGGTAACTTAACCCTGTTTCCCTCTGTTAAAATCATGGGGGTTTTCCATCTCCTTAAGGAGAGGGGGTAGGATTACATGATCTTTAAACTTTTTTCCCTGTTCAAACATTAGATTTATGTATGGTAGTCATGACTGGGTGTAAGAAAATTCTGTCATCTCCTGGGCCCTTACTCCTCCTTGGTTCATTGGTCAGGAATGCCCAAAACCCCTTCAACTGTTCTTAAGAACTTATTTAAAACACATAAGCATCTGGGATGGCATGTAAGAGCATCCATTATTAGCAAGAAGATCTTATTGAGCCATCATGAGCACATGCAATGTTCCCATCAGGATGCAGAGTTGTTCTTCCTTTATTCCCATCGATCATCCATTTGTCCACTCAGAATTCACCCCATGTGGACCTTCACCCCATGGCCCCATCTCTGATCTTTCCAGCATCCTGTCTCCATGCTGGGAGAGCAACACTGAGTATAGTAAACAGCAACCCTGTATATCCCTGAAGCCTTCTGGTTCTTCAGAATCCCACCCTACTAAAGATTTCCACCCTAGAAGAGCTTGGAGGGAAGGAAGGATGGAAGGAAGAAAGGAAGGAAGGAAGGAAGGAAGGAAGGAAGGAAGGAAGGAAGGCAGGCAAGAAGGAAGGAGGGAGGGAAGGAAGGAAGGAAGAAAGGAAGGAAGGAAGGAAGGAAGGAAGGAAGGAAGGAAGGAAGGAAGGAAGGAAGGAAGGAAGGAAGGAAGGGAGAGAGGGGGGAGGGAGGGTGTGGATGAGGGAAGAAAGCCCCATCCCCTGGTTGGCAAGGCAACTCTGCAGAGAAACTCTACTGCTGTTTACATATGAGCTTGTCCTAAAATTTGGGTTTTCAAGACACTTTTTTTTAAAATCAAGAACCATTATGACCTGGACTCCCACTATTAGATTCTAGGGAGTTTGCAAACCCTTACTCTTGACAGACGTCTTTCCTCCCCAGTGTCAACATTAGCGTGGTTCATTTAGGATGGTCATTCTTTGACGATAGACAATAAATGGCCACGGATTCTTCATCGGCATTAGAATTCCCCTGTATCTCAAGTGCTCTTTGCACTACACATTCTGTGTCCTTGGCATATGTTAGACGTGTTAGCAGAGAGTTGGCAGGGCTTGAGTGTTGAACTTTCACCTTGTTTTCCAGAGGTAGAGCCACTTTACCACCTACTCATTCTGACATCCTTCATCTACCCATGTCTGGTCTCAACCCGTCTTCCTGCCTCCAGTTTTCCCATTGAATCTCCCTCTGACCACTGTCGTTGAAGGAGCCTTGGCCTTCTGTCAGAAGGCAGCTCCAGTTTTTTCTGAACATTTTCCCATTTCCCTCCCAGCAGACCCGTCCGTGGCCTTCCAGGGCCCCTGAATCCACTCCTTACCTGGCAGGAGGCAGTCGTCCTTGTTTACTCCCAAGTGTTGCAAATTCACATATGGTTTCATTTCCACACCTCAGAGTATCTATGCTGTTAGATCGATATTCAAGGAACATTTATATTCTCCAAAATACCTAGTGCTTGGCTGTTTCTGAATACACATTTATCAAATTCATACAAATGACATCTGGAGACCGTTGCAGCCTTGCCAACAGGGTAGATCCTGTTTTCAAAACTATGGACGTCGCAGTCATCCCTCTTTCTACACCAGTTCTTATCCCTCTGGGTGATGCTAGGACTAAGGCAAGGCAGTGGCCAGGCTGGAGAGAGGATCTTGGAGAGAAAGTTCCACCTTGTGACGACACAGCGAGAAGACACATCTGAACCAGGAAGCAGCTGTCACCATATCTTTTGGCGCCCTGGTCTTGGATTGCCAGTGAGCATCCAAGATCTGCCCTCAGCCTCCGGTTCGAGACTCACTTCCACCCCTTCTCCGCCTATATGCATAGCGCCAAACTCTGAGGCAGCAACCCTGCACACTGGGCACTGGGACGAGCACGACGACATCAACCCAAGCAAGACACAGACTCCCATTTAAGGAACTCCCAGCCCTCCATGGTTTTTGCTCCAGTCTGGTACTTGTCCTCCCAGAATGTCCTTCTGGAATGTTCTTCAAGACTTTCTCCACCTTGTAACTCCTCTCAACAATGGACTCAAACACTGTCTTCCTTATGAAGCCTTTCCTGAGGCAGTCATAATTAGTCTTTCTCTCCTGTCAACTCCCAGATTATTTACGATATTGTGGCCATTCTGTTTTGTATTAAAGAAAAGTGCAAGGAGTTTATCTTCCTTTACATATTGCAAATTCCTTGAGACAAGGACTACATTTAATTAATTAATCAGAGTACCTAGGCACAGACCTTGCTTTCACTCATTTACCCATTCATTCATTTTTTTTCTTTTCTAATCAAGTATTTATTAAGGGTCTACAATATTTTATGTGCTCAAGAAAGAGAAAAAACCTAATTACTTTTTCAGCTTCAGTGTGTGACTTGCTGTCCATGGAGCAATAGCTGAGCCTAGAGGAGGGAATGAGCTGCTCTCACATTTTTCTTCAGAGTCACTGATCCCCTCGTATTTCCATGTGCAATGTAGGCTGTGCATAAAATAAATACCAATGGTACATACGAGATAAGAGAAGGTCTGGGCTGGAGCTGCTGAAGACTTCAAGAAGATGGAATGTTTGCTGGGGTGCCTGGATCCCTGAATGCAAGGAGGATTTAGAATGCATTCAAGGAGGCAACAGGGAGATCTGGAGGCCCAGGCTCTGAGAGGCAGAGGAGCCCAGGAAGCCTGGAGGAGCAGGCTCCTGTTAGAAGGAAGTGCAAAATTCACACAGATGGAATGAGAGCCAGATTTAGGACTTTGAAAGACAGGCAGACACATTACATTTTAACAGGGATCAAATCCTAAGCTAACGTGTTAAATCTCTAAGAGTAGAAATGCAGGCTCTATTACTCTATTTACTGGGAGTTTCAAACCTGGCCCCCAAAAATCAGTGGCCCCACCTGGATTCCTCGCATTTCAAAGCCTCCTTCCGGCTCTGCCAGGCATGTGGAAGCACATGCATCAGAGAGCAAGACCCCTCCACTTCTCACGTTTTCTGAACACCCTGAGTTCTTAGTATTGGTGATACAGGCTGGGGGATGTTTGAAGGATCAGAAAGGCTAGGAGAAGGATATTTTCAGTTGTTCAGTGACGTGCTTTATTCCCTTCTTCCTAAACCTGCACTAAGAAAGAAGACCTGTCTTGCCTTCACCTATTCCCCTCCTTGGAGATCCACACGCTAGCCGCCAATAGAGACCATTTCCATCTTATCTAGCCTACCCTTCTCTCAAAAAGCCTATGTGTAGGTCATGTTACATTCATGGCTAAGGAACTGAGTAGGCAAAGGAAGAGACGCACCCACCTCACACAGCTAGGATGTGACTCAAGTCCCTAGGGGTGTGCAGCCCCAGCTGGTGGGAACCTTAGTCTCGCCATGTTTCCCTTTCCAAAGGCCCTCCATTGTGCACTTGCCGTTTGCAATAGCAGTTTCTTCTTTAGGTACATTGAAGGTGTTGGGATAGATGATCTCTGGAGTCCCTACCAACCATGTGTTTCCTTCTTCCTCTCTTCCTCTTTGTCTTTCCAAAAATACCAAGGAGGGGAGGGGAACAGTATAAGAATTTGGAACAAAAGAGGGAGTTATGGGCCATCATGGTTGGGAGAAAGGAAGATTTTGTTTTTTCTCAAATCACTTCGAGATAATAAAAGAAGGAAAGAGTCTTGGGATTCAACGGGCAGTGCTTTCTTTTTCCTTACAAACAATTCACTTACGAGCAAGTTCTGCAAGTCAGCCCTCAAGAGAAATGAAGTCACAAGCAGTAAGGGTTAACATGGCTGTACTCATAATATAGCACGAGTATTTTAAAATAATCATAACGTTTCATTCTGATTTTTAAAAAAATGTTCTGCCAGAATCCTTGTAGGTGGTGATATGAAATGCTATTATTGTTTGAGTAATCTACTACAGCTGTTTCCATAATTAAAGAATAATAATATTTCCATAAAACTGGCTTGAAAACATGTTCGTGAAGTATTAGTGTGATTCGTTTGCTATATCTATAAAGAATGTATTTATATGTTTTTTTTTTTCATTTAGATTAATTTTTGCATAGGTTTACTGGGATAATTCTCTTGCCTGGCACGGTCTTAAAAAAGCAGTCCTTGCCTATTGCTTAAGAACAAACTGTTAGAGATGGGTACATAATTATATTCATTTAGATTCTTTAACGTAAAGCCTATTTTAAAATTTGCATATGAAAATTTGAAAGGAAAAGAGCGGAGTACTACATTTACAGAACGTATTTCTAATTTAGGAGACATTTTCAGCATTCTGGAACTTCAACGTGAATTCCGTATATATTTTACAGGGTTCAGCAACTAAGAGCAGGTTTTTCCAACCCCAGCTGCCCAACCTTAAATGTCAAGGATCTCCTTTAGACGTGGTATCCGTTTCGATGCTTTCAAACAGTGGCACTATAGGCACAACATTTAACTAAAACACACAAGAAGGAAAACCCAAGCATGTGAGGAAAACAGGAAAGAGACATTGATTTATTAAAGAAGCTGTGGTTCTCTGCTGCCACTGCTTTTTATATTATGGCTTCGTTTATCCAATAACAGCGGTTACCTGATAATTGCCAGGTTTCCACTCAGTGATGCTGAACACGTGCAACAGACCTACATTTTCTACGCATCCAGGAACGTGTTATGTCATGAAATAAACATCCAGCTGTATTAGAATGGACTGTGCATCTCTGTGAATATGGGTTCTTAGGAGCATAAGTGTATTCCCCATGTATAAACTGGACACTTCTTTCCATTTGCTGGATTCCCAGCTGGAAGACTTGAGGACCGTAAACTTGGAAGCCCGTGATATTCATGGGATTTTAGGAAGTAGAAAAGTCAAAAGAGCCCGGGGAGGAAGGGAGGTTTATAGACAGGTCTGAGAATTACGAATGCACATTTACCTGTAGTCTCAGGGAATTCTCAAGATTAATTAGTCTGTGAACATGAGGTACAAGGTTGGCCCCAGATTTAATGAACTTTGCTGATGTCAAATATACTGAAATCCATGGGATTAGCCAAATCTCTGCTGATTTAAAGCACCTGGGACCTCTCCCATCCATATGTTTTCATTCAAGGGCCAATTTATCCCAGAAGAGCTCAAAAGAAAGTTCCAAAATATATTGCCGCAACATTAAATTTAACCAATTGGCATGCATTTAAGCGGTGTGTAGACATTTTGCATGATATGCATAAATCCTTTATTAACAGTGTCAGCTGTTGACAAATCACGCGTAATTTTGGCAGAGCGGGAGACGAGTGTGTGTATGCTGAGCTGTCCACATCTCCTTTGGGGAAGGCAAGAGAGTGCACAGCCATTCAGGAGCTCAGATCAATAAGAACTGCATGAAAAGGGCCTTATTTAAATGACAATGACCTTATGTGAATATCTATTAGGCTCCCAAACTGCCCAGATTTGGTACTAATCTGCAGAGAAATCTCCCTACTGGGTGGAGGATGGCTCCTAGCCGCTCCCTGGTAACTCCGTCCTTTCTTGTCTCTCAAACACCCAGACGAGGGAGGGGCTGTGCTGTGCGGTGGCTGGCATCCCACCAGCGGTCCACAGACCTCGTCGTTGGTCTAAAGAAATGTGGCAACAATAGTACCATTATGGCAATCATGTGCTCACTGTCTTCACACTTCAAATGCTAGATCAAAATGAGCAGAACGAATGGAGCCATCAAAGAAACCGGCTCAAAGTCCTGAGTTGAAAACACCCACAATTGCACATTCCCCACCAGGGCTTTTCCCAGGGGAAAAGGGGCCCAGAAAGGCGGATGGGACACAGCCAAGAAGTCTGCAGTGTGCTCCGTGTCAGGTTGTCCTCTGCGAACTCTCCTCTCGCCAGAGTTCATCCCGGGAGTCGTGGGGAGTCCTCAGCCGACGGAGGGAGGCTGAGGGCATCCGGGTTTCTCACATATCCCAGTGAGCGTGGGGACAGGGGGACATCCCTGGGCATTGTGTCCCAGGAGGGCTGAGAGGAGACACACATTCCAGGGCTCCTGGTGCAGAGATGAAGGGTGTGCGGTGCACCAACCCTACAATGGAAGGGTGTGGGTCAGGATCAAAAGAAGCTCACATTCAAATGAGGACACAATATGCACTTTGGTCTTAGGAGCCAGATTCCCACCCCCATGCAAATGCATGGAATCTGCTGCTGAAGAAAGGAGGAGTAACCATGGTATTTGTAGGAACTTTAAAAATTTGGTCTGAGAAAACCAAGTCTGGAAAGTATTCTCAAAAGCACAGTGGTCCATTTATGCAGACAAGTTAGTGGAGTCCCTTGTGCGTCTAAGCAAGAGACAAGAATGCTAAAATCCAATGTTAACAAGAACCAACCAGGTCAGAATGGATCATGAGAAATCAGTCACTTATAGACAAATGGAAAATTACATTAAAAGACAGACATGATTTTATCACATTGCTGCAACTTCTTAAAAAGGAGTCTTGATAATCGATCAAACAGTTAAGAAACCGTAGGATTCTTTGAGCAGGCATGGCTTGACTACAAACCTACTTCAGTGAATTAAATCAAATGCATTTAACAGTATTCTGCATGAGCTACAAGTAGCAGATGACATCCATTTTTCTAGGTGGTGCTTTACTTGCTGTTTACCCACATGGGAGCATGCATTTTTAACAATGGGAAGTGGAGAAAGCTGATGCTAACCTCTCCAGGCTTTTCCCATTCCTCTTTTAGGTCTTTGCCCCTCTCCATTATAAGGTGGCAAGGGGGAAGAGTCCCAAGATGCTGTCTGAAACCTCCTGTCTTCCGAGAAGAAAAAACCAGCCCCTGCTATCCAGGACCTAGTCTGGGACCCCGAGCCTGGCCTTGGTGTTCTCTTCATAAATGTAAATTGTTGCACCGAACACCAACATCAGTCACGGCCATTCTGATGCTGGGATGGATCAAGACAAAAACAAGACTTGGTGTAGTTATTTCTGAACACAGACAAAATATGAACACTGTACAAGCCACAAAAATGACCAGACATCCCCTCATCCTGGTGAATGGAATAGACTGAAATGTCTTTACTAATTATAGCTTTTGTCTTGCTGTAGTCTTGCTCTACTTCTAGATAAGATTGATGAAGATACCCCATCATAGAATTATCCCTGCTTCCTGACAGAACCCAGCCCAGCGTTGACTCCCACTTCCTTTGGCCATCCTAAAACCACCTAGCATAAGCCAGTTCTATGAGTCCTTTCTAGCCCCGTCTACCCTGCACAGGGTGTGCCGTCCCTTGCGGTGGTTTGTCCTGGTGGTCTTGGCGGAAGGCAAAGACACGCACATTCTCCCTCAGCCAGGGTGTTTCCGCTCGTGTCTCCAGGCAAGCAATTCTCAAATCTCTATTTCTGGGGTTGACTTCTCCACTTCTCTCTTGGACTGGCCTCAAATTTCCAAATACCTGCTACATGTTCCCAGAGGCCACTAGAAATCCAAATTCAATTTGTCCCAAACTAAACTCATCATCTTTTGTCCCATAAAGCCTTCTCTGCTTCCTGTGGCTCAAATGTTTAGTCTCTTCGGCTCCAAGTAGGAAATAAAGACTATGGAAGAGTAAGAAGTTGCTAGGTACTCTATCAGGAATGTTTAAACACTTAACCCAGTACAAAATTCCACTTAAGTGTTGTCCAAAAAAAAAATCTTTCTGACACTTGTTAAAGACAGCCAGAAGACTTTCTTCAAGCAGGGAGCACGGTGACGGCGTTTCGCAGTGGAAGGGTGTGGGTCGGGATCAAAAGAAGCTCACACTCAAATGAGGACACAATACGCACTTTGGTCTTAGGAGCCAGATTCCCATCCCATGCAAATGCATGGAATCTCCACTCCAAATACAACAAGGACAAGTGGGGATCTGTAGGTAAGGGGCAGGCTGGGGCTCAGAGGACGGGACCATTTTGAGAGGGAACATTAAGGCTACAAGGTGCTTGCTGAACAGACTCAACAGGATTCCGGCTGAAAGCAGGCTATGGTGGTCAGTTATCAAGGGTCGAGATTTTCACTAAACCAACCAAGCAGGATTCTTGCTGAAACTGGACTCAGTAGCCCAAAGACAGAGCCCAAGTTTGGAGCCTAGTCAAGAGCAGGCCTCAGAGGAATCTGAGCCAGGTTTAGTCAAGGGCAGTCTTTGCCAGTATCTATAACCTTATTTATTCCTAATATCCCAGTTTCTTCACGTGCAAAATGCTGCAAGGAGTAGGTTCAATTAACTTTAGCATTCTTAGCAATTCAATGGTCTTCGTTTAATAGAAAGTTTTAAACCAAATGGCAGAAATGATGACATAAATGTAGTCATGTTTGGTAGAATTGAGGAAAAAACAAGATGTCTATAGTCATCTACTGATTTTATGTAAAATGTACTTCTTTTTCTGCTACTTTTCTTATTCTTGTCTTTTTACTATTTCAGTATCTTACAAATGCTTTTATGAATTGTTCTTGTCACATGAGTCTATGCTTATCTATTCGTATGATTATCCTCCTTTCTAGACTGTTAGATGGGGGAGATCAGACACAAGGCTGCATTTATACTTTACCCTTTGCCTGCTATCATATCTGACAATATTGGAGCTCAATACAGTCTTCATGATGAGGTGAAGGAATGAAGAAACACATGAATGGAGACATGGGCTGTCACTGAGAGAACAAGAAAATAGAAAAAAAGCTTATTGCTACCTCATTATTTTGACACGATTTTATTATTTCTTATGTATTTTTTAATTGTAGTTACTTCCACGTAACATAAAACTTACTACCTTAACCCTTGCTGCATGTACAGTTCTGTGGCATTAAATGCACTCATGTTGTTGTGCAACGATCAACACCATGCACCTCCAGAACTTTCTCCTCCTCCCAAATTGAAACTCTGTCCCTGTTAAACACTAGCTTCCCATTCTCCTCACTCCTAAGCCCCTGGCAAGCGCTGGACACTTGGGTCACTTCCACATTTTAGCTCTTGCAAATTCTAATTCTATGCCCAGTTTTTTGAGGAATCTCCATGCTGTTTTCCACCGTGGCTGCACCAGTTTGCATTCCCACCATCCAGTAGTGCACAGAGTTCAATTTCTCTACATCTTCACCAATACTTTGATTTTCTGTTGTGTTTTTTTTTTTCTGATAGTAGCTGTCCTAATGAGTATAAGGTGGTATCTCACTGTAGTTTTGATTTCCATTTCCCTAATGATTAGTTTATCATTTAGATAAAAAGACACTGAGTGTTTTTGCCTTTGCTTACTGGCCGTTTGTTACTCTCTATCTTCTTGAAGAGGTATTTATGGTAGCCAAGTCCATAAGCAGGTATTTGAACTCCTTGGTCATACAGTTCAGTTGCTGGATTACTGCTCCGAGTGCTTTATGAGTACCTTGGGTTGATGCTGTTGACCAGTTGTCCACCTAGTCCCGGGAGGTTTGCATCTGTTATATCAGATTGTCACCCATGTGGGGAGTGGTAGGTTCTAGTGTCCCCATTGTGTAGATGTTGTGACACAAGCCACGTGACTTCTCCAGGGCAGCAGATCTAGTTACTAGCCCAGCTGGAAATCAAGGTCTGGCTGTCTACCATCACGACAGCATATCTGAGTTCGTGGTATCAATAAGCCTCACAGGCACTGACCATCCTGAAAAACCCCAAATCACATGATTTCCTGTTTAGATTCATGCTAAGGAGGAGAGAATCCTGAAGCAGAAATGTGTATCCCCTTTCATGTCAGGGCCATGCGAACCCTGACTGGTACCCTCGGCACTTTGTTTTATGCCTGCACACAACCTAAAAAAAGTTCTTTATGGGGGCCCCTGGGTGGCTCAGTTGGTTAAGCGACTGCCTTCGGCTCAGGTCGTGATCCTGGAGTCATGGGATCGAGTCCCACATCGGGCTCCCTGCTCAGCACGGAGTCTGCTTCTCCCTCTGACCCTCCTCCCTCTCATGCTCTCTGTCTCTCATTCGCTCTCTCGCAAATAAATAAAATCTTAAAAAAAAATTAAAAAAAAAAATTCTTTATGTTTTAATACAGATGGTCCTTCAACTTGACTAAATGCTATTAAGTAAAATGCTGTTATGCATAAAGAAAAATAAATAAATAAAAGGGCCTAGCTAAGCACTTTTTAAATTAGCCTTAGGGCAAGTTCATTAACCATGCTGAAGCTGTTTTGCGTAATTTATGCACTAAATGCGTGCACACATAACACCATATAAAACAGATCATTTACTCAGTTAATAATAGTGGCATCACCTCTCCTGCTGGGCTTAGGAATCTCTTGGAGTTTCTCCGATAAATCTAGTTTTCAATAGCTTGTGCATGGGGGCGACCTTCCCACAAGAAACGTATATTTGGGTTTGGAAAAGGTTGAGGTTCATCTTTAAGTGGAAAAGGACGGAAGTAGGATCATTAGCAGCTCTGATTAATACTCTTCAAAATCCGCCCTCTCGCCACCTGAGAAGCTGTGCGTCTAGTTTTGAAATCCACTTCCTCAGTGGCTGGCTTCCTTTCTACTGGTTTAAACAGACTCCTTGTATTTCCTCTAGGTCAGAGAACACTTTTAAAGAAGCTTCAGATAATTTCCAGAGAGTTCTATCACATGAGGTGTCTTCTAACAGCTCTTGGTTGACTTTTAGGTGTCTGGGTCTGTGAATCGGATCTCTCCCTGACTGGATTAATTGTATTTAGAAAGCAGCCCATTTCTTTGGGGGTGTCTTGCTAATAGTGTACAGCTCCTGGGGAGAGTCAGTGCACATCTTCCACCTTCCTCCACGCATGCAGGCTCAGATACTGGGGGGAGGGAGCCGATCGGCCCAACACCTGCACAGATGGCAATACCTGACGGGCATCCACACAAAACACCTGTGCTGCTCGTCCCGAGGTGCCCCTACTTCACCATCCACGGATCCCCTTAAGGGCTTAGTCACTGTTGCCAGGAAAAATAAAATACAAAGTAGTACATGAACGGAGCTCTGGTCTCACCAGTGCAGCTCATGACCACCCCAGAGAGACCTGCAAAGAGCCAGCATGTGGGGGCCTATCCTAAAAGGAGCTCAGTGCATAGGAGGGTCTGGTGGCCGCTCGCTTTCCAAGTCAGAGCAGATGTTCGTGTCAGGGTTGCGGAGACTGCTGAAGACATGTGTGTGCAGCGTGGGCCTGAACAGTGTTACACAGATCTCCTCCACAGAGGATTGTGGGGTCCAGCGGGGTTTGGCCACCACTGGCTGCAGAATATGTGAATTGTAGCCGTCCGAATCGAGATATGCAGAAGTGCAAACATGGACACTGGATTTCTTAGTGTAGGTATGCTGAAGGGAATGTAAGATATCTCATTAATATTGTTATATCGATTATGTGTTAATGTTATTGGCTTAAATATATTATGAAAACCCATTTTACCTGTTCCTTTTTTGTTTTTGTTTTTTACTTTTTCTAAAAAAAAAAAAATTTTGAGAAAATCCTAGATGGCATTTGTGTTTCCCACCGCTTTTCTATTGGGCAGTGTTGATACAGGACTTCTCAGAGCCTTTCATACGCCAGATTATCTTGTGCGTCCCTAAGAGAAGGTGAAGCACCCAGCATTTCCAAAACTAACTTGACCTCTAAACTCTACTTTGTAGAATGTTTATAAATCTTCCTTGAGATGCTCATTTCCCAAAGTAAACAGTTTCAGAAAGCTGTCCTAATAACATTTTCATCTTTGGCTCAATCTAGTGCAGATTCAACTACCTGTCATATTGCGTCTTCTGACAAATCCACAACAATGGTATGTGTATTTGATCTATTTATCAGGACTAAGCTCAACCAGTGAGGTAGATCCTGCTGGCGATGCACTTTGTAATGCTGTTAATTAGTCTTATAACCTATTAGATAATTGACATTCTTTAAATATTAAACCATCAATGTCCCTCTAAATATATGTACATCTTTCCAGATATCTAAACAGATAGAACAAACTTAACCAATCCAACTCCCTAACACATAACGATAGCCATTGTCTATTCTATAAAATTATGTTAAATGCATTAATCATCCTAAAACACAGGAAAAAAAATACACAAAATATCAAATGACTTGCAAACCTTATTATTAGAAACCCAAATCAGGTAGTCTTGAGAGTACTACTATCTAAGTTAAACTTCATGTGGGAGGGGCATTTGTGAAGTTACTGGGTGGCCTCCGAGTGAGTCATGGAGGTAGAAGGAGCTAAGACCAGAGGACAAGCCAGAGCCCTACCTGGGAAGCTCTGCCCACAGTGGGAGGCCAGGGGGGGTGGGGCGGGGGGGTGTTAGAGCTGGGCTACACCTGCACCCACTCACTCACATGTGAGCAGGGCTCCCTCCCGGCAAGGCCACCCCCGAAGGCCTGATGATGTGCACCTGCAGGCTTACACTTTGCAGAGCCTCAGCAAAATGACATAAAGGAAAATTATGTAGTCGTTTCTTTAGGAAATTAAATTAAATATTTTACACCACAAAATAAATAAGAAGAGTTTGTGTGCATTTCATGGCGGGAAAACTTTGAACATTTGCACAAACATCAACTGACAAAATAACATATTGATGCGTCAAGTTTGAGTGGTGCTGGAAGACATGGGCTCTGTTCCTGTTCAAATGCACGTGGCTTGCAGCCGAAAAGTAAAAAAGGCATTGACACAAAATGCTCTGGATTCTCCTGAACCTAAAATATTTGTTAAGTGCTTCACGGAATTTCTGCCTCAAACTTCTGCTTCGTTCAATAATCCCTACCTAAGCTACGTTCCAGTTAATTATTTTGAGAATGATCCACGCTGTTTGGGGACTTGTATTCTTCCAGAAGGCTGGCCCTATTCACAGAACCAGCTGCAACAAAGCTGGGATGTGTCTCTTTAGCTGATTCTGGATCATTAAGTCAGACCCCAGCAGAGGCCAGGAATGATCGTGCATCAGCCTGGGTGTGTCTGCTCCTGAGTCCGCTGCCCTGCGAGGCTGCATCCTTGAAAAGCCCCTCATCAGCCCCTGAGCACCTCCTCCTACTGGTTCATGAGACCTCTGAGTTAACCACCTGCAAAGCCATGATGCTCGTCCGCACCTCCTAAGTGCGCGAGCAGCTTTGAGTGAGTCAGGAGACCCAGAAGACTTACTCTGGCGTCTGGCGCACTGCCCACACTCTGTTACACCCCAGATGTTGCACCGGGATAATAAAATGATGGGATGGCAGACAGCAAGACTGCCAGGGAACATACACAATGCCCAGTTGCATTTGAATTTCAGATCTGCAATGATTAATTTTTTCTTTAGTGTGAGGGTCTCTATGAACTATTTGTGTTCTCATTTGCTAATTCTGCCACCCTCAGCTAGAGCCAGACTTCTCAAACTCAGATTCCAGGGGCCAGGGAGTGCACTAGCCACCGTCTCCCCCCAGGAAACGCTTCCTCGGCCCTGCCAGCACAGCCTGGGTCTCCGGCAGGGCTCGGTGCAAAGTGAAAGTGGGGGTCCCCATGTTCAAGATGCATGAAGGCTCTCCAGACAGATTCCAAGCTCGGGGCTTGTGACTTGCCGAGGTTGCTCCCGGCCCTGCTCCCTGCCTTAGGTGGATTGTCGTGGAAGCGTTTGAGAAGCTCTGGGCTATTTTATCTCCAAGGTTCTCGTAAATAAAGCGTTCTTTGATCCTTTGGCACAGCGATCTTTCCACGTTGGCTCTGTAGCTTTGCTCCGTGTTACTGGTTTACATGACTAGGCTGTGGGGTTAGAACAATGAAGGTATTTCTCACGTGCTGAGCACTAGAAACCACAGGGCGTTCGCTCGGCCATGCACCTACACCGTGTTTAATGGTTACAGGGTCACTGAAGGGTGGCTGTCGGCCCCCAAACATCTCATGTCAGTGCAGACCCTGTCCGGAGGCCCTTGAAGATGGGTCCGCGGCCCACAGCTCCTTGGTGAGGGGCGGGCTTGAGTCCAGCCCTTGCTGTGTGTGAACTCTGCTCTTCCCGCCCCCCAGCTATGCTTCCGAAAACAGTTGATTAGTAAGGCCCAGTCCATCAATTCCTTGTCCTACCCCATTGTTTTTAAAATACAGGAACTCACCTTGAACGGTCTCTCCCAGTAAAGACTGACAAAGGAGGATGCCGGAGTCCATCCACATCTCCATAGGATGGGAGGATGGGACCACCGTTCCGCAGGGAGGGGGCTGGGCGCTCCGGGAGCCCAGCTTCCTGGTGGGAGGTCCCTGTGAAGTACAGGTCCATCTTCATGATTCCAGAACCTTCATCCTTCTTCCAGATGAAAGATCCCCTGTTCCTTCTTCTCCTGCTCTTGTTAAAACACAGGAAGCTTTATTACATCTTGAATTCTTTCTATTTTCTAAGCTGGACAGATAAGCATTCCTTTTAATTATTTGTTAATGTTTATTGCCTTTCCTTATCAAAAGGTGGTGGTGCACTTAAGAATTCTTTTTTCCTTTTCTTTTTTTCCTGCACCACATCAGTGGGTTTGCTTTCCACGTCTTTACTGCGTGTTAGCTGCCGGTGAAGAGAAGTCCTGGGGAGCGAGGGGACCTACTCCCTAATAGCCGCACGGAGGTCAGCCTGGAATGTGGTGGGGCTTCCAAACCCGCGCATCTACAGAGATTTCAGAGCCTTGTAAGCAGCTCTGTCAGCAAGAATCTCCCCTTCAAGCAGCCAAATAAAGCAAGATAGGACTAATTTGATTTTTTTAAGTAGTCTTATTTAGAAAAGAAAAAAAAATCATTAAGCTTAATTAGGTTTATTTAAGTGGCCTATTTAGCCAGCTAATGTATTTATGACATCGTATTTGCATAGGGATGGCATTTCCACAGCACTCCTCTGTGTGCAATGTGCAGTTTCAGTAAACTAGGACCCTTTGTGATCAAGGCCTACGTCTGTCTTTTATCCAGAGAGCAATTCATTGTCTCCCTTCTTCCTTAGGTCAATAATCCACATAAGAACATCTTGTTCTTGGGGTGCCTGGATGGCTCAGTCATTAAGCATCTGCCTTTGGCTCAGGTCATGATCCCAGGGTCCTGGGATCGAGTCCCGCATCGGGCTCCCTGCTCTGTGGGGAGCCTGCTTCTCCCTCTCCCACTCCCCCTGCTTGTGTTCCTGCTCTCGCTATCTCTCTGTCAAATAAATAAATAAAATCTTAAAGAAAGAAAAAAAAAAGAACATCTTATTCTTAATCACATTTCCACAGACCCCATCCCGAGCAAAAATTGCTTCAGGATACAACACACGGGACTCCAGATCTCACAAACAGACCTTCTCACTCAGACCAGCTGGGATTGTGTGCGCTTTTCCCCCTGCAGACCTAAGTAAGGGTCTATGCTTTTTGTTTTTACCTCTGAGACTGTCAGCTAATAACATAGTTGTTCCAATTATAGGTACTGCCTGAAACTATAACCACGTAGCTGAGTACCTCAGGAAAGTACAGGTTTGATAAGGCAGATGCTTTCACTTAGATTTCTACAACTGTCTTTCTTATGTTTGTTGAAACATCCCCCTGGTACCTTGACAGGAGCTCTGTAGAGTGAGAACTTGGAAGAGAGAGAGAAAAAAGAAAGGAAGGGGACGGAAATGATGCCACCTGGGCCTACTTTCTGCCTGAGTTTGCCCATGAGTGAGGTGGGCGTGAATCTCCAGATTTCAAAAAATGAACAGAGGTCAAAAATAAACCAGACAAAGGACAGGGAAGAGGGAAGAGGGAAGACAATGTGGGGGGTATTGCTCTGGGGCCTTTTGCCTCTATGTAGGAGTGGATCAAGCCATTGGATTCTTGCAGATTTGAGGAAAGGGCCACCTGTAAGGTAGGCCCTGGGAGATGGATATGGAAATCAGACAGACTAGGACCTGACTTCCCTAACTTACTAGCTACTTACACCCTGGCAACTAAGGTTCCACACTCAAAAAAGAAGCATCACAATAGCACCTTCCTTACAGTGCAGTGGTAAATGTTAAATGGGGTATTTTGTGTAAAACACAGGGATGGTGCTACATTAATGCCCATCCTTCCTACCTACCCCTCTGCATTTCCTGCCCCACTTTCCCTTCACCCTGAGCAATATGGACAGTCAGTGCTGAGTTTCTCGGTTTCCAGGAGAAACTGTTTTCAATTAAGCAAGAGGAACCGAGTATCTCTTTTGAACTTAGGTTCATATTAAGAATTAAGGAAATGTCTTTTCCTTCTATCCTGTAGGAATTTATAAACTCAAGCTCTGCAACAAGACAGGAGAGTAATAATGAATCAAGTGGTTTTATTATACATTGCCAAATATCGAGGAACAAAGAGTATATTAAATAGTATACAGAATAGTCCATAAAACCAAAGTCACATGAAAAGAGAAAAATGTTGAACAAGATAGTTTACAGTGCATTGTTAAATGTAGAGAAATAAAGAGTCCATGGAGTATTACATATAACAGGAAATTGATGTCTCAAGGAAGAGGAAATTTGTGTGTGTTGGAACCACACTGGTAGGATTTCAGATCATCCACTTGGTATCGTTCATTCATCTGTTTGCTCTCCAGCTGTGTAAAGGTTGTACAGAGGGTAGTTATGGGTGAGGGGAGCTGGGAACAGTGGATAACGCCATGGGATCGGGGCCCTGGGCTCCGTGCAGGCGGTCTGGGAACTGCTTGACCCCAGAAGGAGCCCATACTCTGGGGAACCAGAGAGACAATGATAAGGATGGGGAGGTCTGTTCTTCCGACTCTGAGTTATAGACCTACTAACGTACTGTTGACTTCCACCATTCACCCCCACATCCGTCACTTAGTCTTCTGACTGAGCACTTTGTCCCAAGGAAGACTGAGCAAGAGAGAATTTCAGTACCCTATGCAAAACTCTCTAACATTAGGAGAAACTCAAAACACATATGCCATGGGAAGAATGACATCATATCCCTTACAATCATTAAAAGCAGCAAAATTCAATTGATATAAAATGATTATACCACTTATCAAGACATATGTATATATGTGTATACTTATGTGTATGTACATATATGTATAGCAAGTATCATCCACCGGCCCAGTGTTCGTTATTGGAAAGAAACCCACCAGAGCCGTCCTCAGCTCTTAGGCCACCACCAGCTCCTGTGGGTAGGTTTCCATCCTTTCTCTGGAACATCTGATCCGTGAGCACGCTGACCCCTTCCTGTAGTTGTGTCGCGCATCGTGTCATTACTCCCCTTCTGGCCCGTCAGGTATTTCTCCAGCCAGGATGCTCGGGTTCCCACGACTGTGCTCTGCAGTTGTGGATGTCAACCCCCTCCATCCACACGGGGGACATCGTGTTTCCAGAGCAACTAATGCATTTCAACAGGGGCAAATGGAGGGTCCTCAACTACAAATAGAGTAAAGATTGAAGAAAATGAGGAGGAACCCAGGGCCTGTGATGGGCCGTCTTATGGCGGAGAGAGGTTGGGTGTTGGGCGGATGTGTAGTAAATTCCAGGCCGGCTTCATCTCTATCCTCATCAGTTCATGGCCCGGTTCATAGCCATCTAGTACTAAGCTGTGTCCAAGGGAAAGCTTTCTCTCCAGCTACTGTTTTTACTAGATAATTATAATAATGAAGACAATAATTACCAAAGACTCTGTAACATTTTAATATTGTTATATGTAAACTACCAATTATTGATCAGGTAAAGACAGGCTGGAAAGGGTGCCATGGATGATGTGATCCAAAATGAAGTTGCTTAACCACATACACTGACTCCGGGCAGATCTCAGTAGGCGAATCCCAGGACCACAATGACCCGCTGGAGCGTGCGCAGTTCATATTTCTCCACAACCGCCTTCATGCATACTGCCTACCCTGAAGGGGAAAAATAGTTACAATTTAGAGCATCAATTATTCAACTAATCACAGAATCACAGGTTCGGAGGGACCTTGAAAGGCTGTCCGGTTTCCTCTCTGGCCCCCAGGATGCATTGTATTAGACACGTCCAAGATAGACTGGTTCTCTCTTGACCCAACATGATAAATTATCCGTCACGATAAACACTTCTGAACAAAGACTCTGCGGCTCCCCCTAGTTCCACGCAAACCCTTTCTTCCACCTCTCACTTTTTAAATTTTTAATCCAGACACTTCTTGTGTCTTAAACAGAATCATAGCCTCAGAGAATTCTTTGCCAAAATTTTGTGATAGTCTTTCCTACTACATTTTAATGCAACATCCTCTTACTTTATTGTCAGGCCCAGGGAAGGTTTTGTCCATTGCTTCTTGCTCACCACTCCACACATTTGCAGCTATTACTAGGTCTCTCCATGTCCACATATAACATTATTTTATGACAAAGAACAGTATTCACAAAATGTTGTTAAGTGAAAAAATGAGATCGTATTTCTGAGGGGAAAATAGCAATAAAGGGGAAAACAAGGCAGTTGAATAATTATAACCTAGCATAGAGAAGAAAGACTAGAAGTATGATGCATGCGAATGTTAATAATTACTGTTTCTGAATCCTTGAAGTAAGAACTCAGGCAGGGTATCCTGTTAGTCTTTCCCAATATTTTGAAAGCTCTAAGCATATTTTGGAGTTACAGCATGACTGTTGTAATAATGAAAAAATATATATAATAAAAATGAATAAAGAGATTTATTAAAGTCAAAGACCAGAGAAGCCTTTAGAGCCTGAGTTCAAACACGGGGGTGGAAGGCTGATTCCAAATCATTAGGTCTGTGGTATCTGAGCCAAGTGCTCACAGGCTTGCCAAGGGAGGAGAGGAGGTGTGGCAGCTTACCTTCTCTCACTGAATGAGCAAATCTCTCCATTTCCAAACTTCCTTTGGGGATCAAAATTACCACCTAAATGACCAAATAGCTCAATGTGTGTTAATATCAAAAGATCTAATTTTAGCCAACAGGATTACATTTGGCGATCAATAGGGCTATAAGTAAGGTTTCATTTGATGAGGGAAGGATGAGTAATTGTGGCTACATCTTTACTAGGACCCATTTGCCCTTGTGTAATTACAAATCTTTCTAACAAATTGCCACTTCCGAAGTGAATACAAGTTTAAGTTAAGTCTTTGGCCATCTGAATTCAAGAATTCCTAACATAATATGGCTATGTGCTAGAGAGAATTTTTGTTCAAATTGATCCAGTGTCTGAATCTCAGATGATTTTCCACTAAAGGGATACTCTTAAATTTAGTTTCTCACCCTCCTTCAACAATGCCCTTCAAAAAGCTGAGGGGAAGCATTTGTCCCCTGTCCATTTGTCCGTTGTCCATGGCCAACCTCAACCTACCATGGTGACATCATGGACCTAAGAACTGGAAAGAAATGTGCACAACTGGCCCTCATGAGTTGGGGTGACCTGGCTCTAGCACATCACCGTGCATAATTCCAAGGCCATTACCAAGAATTTCCTGAATTTCGGGCGCCTGGGTTGCTCAGTCATTAAGTGTCTGCCTTCGGCTCAGGTCATGATCCCAGGGTCCTGGGATCGAGCCCCACATCGGGCTCCCTGCTCTGCGGGGAGCCTGCTTCTCCCTCTCCCACTCCCCACTGCTTGTGTTCCATCTCTGGCTGTGTCTCTCTCTGTCAAATAAATAAATAAAATCTTTTAAAAAAAAGAATTTCCTGAATTTCAACCTATCTATGAAAACAGAAGAGCTCTGTGTAATTAAAAATCATATTACAAACCAAGGAAGATCTGAATAAGTGGCAAACCATGCTGTGTTGAGGGGTCAGAAGATTCAACCTAGTAAAGATACCGTGTTGCCCCCACATGGTCTCTGCAATTCCTAATCTCAACACAATGCTGTGTAGATACAGACAAGTTTATTCTAAAACTGACATGGAAAGATAAACTAGAACAGTTAAGACAATTTTGAGGAAGAATGAAGCCATGCACATCACTCCTATTCAAGACTCTTTAACCAGCTGCAGAACCGGTGTCTTATGGATGGAGGGACAGACACAGACACCAATGGCACAGAGTAAAGAGCCAACGGTAGACCCACACAGACACACCAAAGCAACTTAATGGAGGAAAGATAGTTTTTCTTTCCTTTTTTTAAGCTTTTATTTAAATTCCAATTAATTGGGGCACCTAGGTGGCTCAGTTGGTTAAGCACCCAACTCTTGATTTCAGCTCAAGTCATGATCTCAGGATCGTGAGACTGAGTCACATGTTGGGCTCTGCTTGAAATTCTCTCTCTTGCTCTCCTTCTGCCCCACCCCCTGCTCAAGTGCTCACTCAATCTCTCTCTCTCTCTCTCTCTCTCTCTGTCTCTTTCAAAAAAAAAAAAGAAAGAAAAGAAAAGAAAAAACAAAGTAGGGACAATCTTCAGGATCTAGGTCTGGGCACAGTGTTCTTAGACCTGGCTAGTACAGCATGAACCCCTGCCCCAAAATTAATAAAGTGGGTTTCATCAGAATTAAAAACTTTCACACTGTGAAAATTCCTGTGAAGAGCATGAAAAGACAAGCCTCAGCCTTGGGGATACAATTTGCAAACCACATACCTGAGAGAGGACTTGTATCCAGAATGTCTGAAGAATTCTCAAGTCTCAGCAATAAAAACACAAGTGACCCAGTTAAGAATCGGGCAAAGACATAAACAGCAGATACTGGTAGCAAATAGGTATGAAATGATGCTCAACACCATCAGCCTTTGGAGATGTGCAAACTGAAAAGCACAGTGCGATGTCACTCCCCGTGACCCAGTAGGACACCCAAAATAACAGGCAGGGGTAGCACCACGTGCTGGAAAGGAGGCAGACACTGGGTCCATCACTTGTTGCTGGTGGAAGGACCACGGTGTGACTACTCCAGGAGGCAGTCTGGCAGGGTTTTGTAACACAAAACACACTTCCCTATAAACCAGCAATCTTACTCTTGGACATCTACCCTGGAGAAATAAAAATTTTTGTGCACCAAAAAAACAAACAAACAAAAAAGCAAACCTGTACATGAAAGCTCATAGCAGCTTTCTCCATAATAGAAAAAACATTTAGAAACAACCCCAATTTTTTTCGGTGGGTGAAATGTCACCCAACTGTGGTTCATCCTAGGATGGAATGCTGTTTAGCAATAAAAAGGAACAAACTTTGTAATACATACAGCAACTTGGATGGACGCTAAGGCATTATGCTTGGTGGAAAATGGGTGCCACCCCCTATGGTTCCATTTCTGAAACAGTCTTGAAATGGCCCTAGAGATGAAGAACAGGTTGGTGGGACGGGGGTGGGGCTGTGGTGTGGGACAAAGGAGCAGCTCGAGAAAGCTCTTCTGTGAGGAGGATGGAAAGACCTGCATTTTGATCAGGGTGGTAGTTACAGAAATCCGTTCGAGGGATAAAGCTACATGGGCCCTCCCTGCCCCATACACACACGCATGCACACATGTGAAAAATGGGGAGCATTGTATAAAGTCTGCATGGTCTGGTTCCCAGCAATGCGCTGTGTCAGTGTCCTGGTTTTGAACTTGAACTCCACTCTTGTTAAGACTATGTCATGGGGGGTAGGTGGGTCAAGGGGACCTGAGACTCTCCAAAACTATTTTTACAACTTCCTCTTACTCTATAATTATTCCTGAATACAAAGTATAAAAATTAATCATGTTAGAAGCAACACACGGGACCAGCCAAGGGAATGACACCAATAGTGCCTATAAAAGTTAATCAGATCAAAGATAATTAATTATTCCTCTGCCCCAACCCTCTCATTTCACAACCTCAAAGTTTATTAAAGGTTAAAAACAAGGAAATCCTGCCATTTGTGACAACATAAATGGACCTGGAGGATTGTAATGCTAAGTGAAATAAGCCAGATACAGAAACACTAACACTGCAGGAGCTCATTTCTATGTGGGATCTAAACCAAACTCACAGAAGCGCAGAGAGGAGAATGGTAGTTGCCAGGGGCTGGGGTAGGGGACATGCGGACACGCTGGTCAGAGGGCACAAACTTCCATTTATCAGGTAATAAGTTTGGGACCTAATGTCCTGCATGGTGACTCTAGTTAACGCACTGAGTGTGTACTTGAAGATCTTAAATGGACTCTTCTCATAACACACACACACACATACACACACACACAGAAATGGTAACTATGTGTGGTGATGGGTGTGTTAATTATATTGATGGTGGTGATCATGTCCCAGTATATGCAAATACCAAATATCGTATATGCAAATACCAAATATCACGTCTTACGCCTTAAAGACATACAAGTGTATATGCCAGTCATATCTCAATAAAGCTGTTAAACAAAACCAAAAAGAGAATTTTAAGAGAGAAAATAATTTCGTTTATTTACAAAACACAGATAGGTAACTTCTATTTTCAGAAGGAGTGGAGGAGATGGCTTCACAGTGAATTCTTTGCATAGGGTCTAACTCGTCTGTCTTAAGTGACCCTTCTGGGAAAATATTTTGGTCACTTATTCTACTTTTGAATCACTCCAAGTCTGCAACTGGGACTAAATTATTAACCGAAACTCTCCCAGTGTCTCAGGGCATGCCCTTTTCTACCTGGGCGGCGGCTCTGAGCGGGGAGGACCTAAGATGGGAGGGTCCGGAGGACAGTGAGTGCGGGGGCTGGGTGGGTCCCCAGAGCTGAGAGCCTGGAGCAGGAAGAAAGGAGACTGCAGAGAACCACAACAGAGGCTACACCCCTTCCCTTCTGCTGGAAGGCTGTTCCTTCCCAGCCTCTCTGCTCTGTTCCTGTGAGGGGGCACGCTCCCCACCCTG
Source organism: Mirounga angustirostris (assembly GCF_029215605.1). Classification (NCBI taxonomy): domain Eukaryota; kingdom Metazoa; phylum Chordata; class Mammalia; order Carnivora; family Phocidae; genus Mirounga; species Mirounga angustirostris. Next base: position 136,405,072 of record NW_026991713.1, read on the forward strand.
GGGCACTGCATCCACAGCTGTGACATCTGAACAGCATCTCGCCTCCCTCTGCTCCTGCCCAGCACTGCCCTCGGCAGCATCCCGCCATTGTGCTGGCAGCCGCTAAATCAGATGAATAAATAACGTGATTCAGAAACGGGACACGCTTGGCAAGGGGCAAATGGTGCATTTTTCGCTAAGTGTGAAAATATTGTCAAGGCTACAAATATTTTTCAGGTGGAGACCAGTTGCAGAAATAGCATATAGATAACTCCCAGGGACCCTCTCCTGAAGTGTGTTCTGAAAACCAGATCTTTCTTCCCCTTCAGTGCACTTAAACTAGGTCATTATCGATATCACTCCTGAAGTCATCTGGGAAGGAACTGGGGAAATGTCCTTCCTCGCTCACTGTGTGAAGGAGAGAGACCACCAGATGGAAACAGCAACGAAAACGCCAACTCAGAGAGGGGAATTCCCTTTAATTTTGGAAGAAAGGGTGATACAGGGAAATGTCTTAGATCTAAATTTTTATCTTCCGAACTGTGGCTTTCTGGAGGGAAGCGTCCGCGATCCTTCAATGGGTAATAACAAAGCAGACTCGCCCTGTTCTATGGGCAACTGCATCCCCAGCCCCCTCAGAGTCCCCGTGTGACACATCCCTGCACAGTGTGCAAGGGCATAATTACCTTCTGTGCAAGTCGGTCCTTGGAAATTCAGTTGACGCCGAGCATAGAGCACCACCAGACAGCCATATGGCGCTCCCTCTCCCACAGTGATATTTTTATTCAGAAATTGCTGTGCAGGCCCTGATTTTTGGCTGCTGGATCCCCAAATATGCCACGTGAGGACTCCTTGCTCATGGTCGCATCTTAGGAGCTGCCTTTGGATTCAGGGAAAAAAATGATTCATAATTGGACCAAAGAGATTCTCTTAATGAACTTGCCCCAGGGGGATATCGAGCTCTTTTTATGAGCAAATTTAATGAATCATAATGAATTTCATCATATGAAACGATGAGGATACACCATAAAGGAGCCAGGAAGTAAACCAGTCTAGACTCAAATGAGAAGAAGCATAGGGAACTATTTGATAGGAATTCATGGGCACGGAATGATAACAGGTGAGTGTCCCATATGGATTTTGAATATTTAGAAGGGGGTATAAAAATATAACGCACGTGATCTCTAAAGTAATTTTCAACAACAACAAAAGTGATTCTACATACAAATTATTTATGGTACTTTTCTATAAGAGCTTTTAAAGCTTGTTTTCACACTGTGTTTTGTAAAGAAAAGAATCCCTTCCTTGTAAGACCGTATTCAAACATCCACTTGATGACGTGGCCGTTTCCCAGCCGTCCTATACCGTGAGTCGTCAGATGTGTGAGCTCCCCCAGCCCTGAGCTCTGGAGGAGCAGTCTGATGGCAGAGAGTGCCATCAGACTAAATCAGAAAGAAAGCCCTAAAGCCAGGGGTACACAAAGGGCAGCCCTCCCCTGGAGGAACTCACCATCCAGGGAGGAGACCGACAAGCGAGCAATCACACAGCCCGTTTTTGTAAGTTGCTGTGATGGTAGGACATGGAGGGAGTGCCTGCTGCCCGGTGGAAGCAGAACAAGCATTATGGAAATTATACTTGATCTGAAACGTGATGGGTGATGTTTGTCCACCAGATAGACTCCCGCATCTTTCTCCATCCTGTGCTCGCCCTGGAGAGCTCAGCCATGTGGCTTCTGGGGGAGCCCCCAGGGAAGACGGGGGCAGGAGATCTGGGGGTGGGAGGAGGAGGGTGTGGGGTGCTGGCGCCCATGCTCCCCCGCAGTGTTGACCCCGTGCTTCCCCACCGCTTGTCGGCCACCTCACCCTCTCCACACGTCACTACGTGGCCCCTCCACGACACATCCCTTAGTTACACAGCATTCGTGGGCTCCCATCCCACGAGATGGGTGAGGCGTGCATCAAGATAGAGCAGGGGCTCCCTGTGCCGGGCAGTGGGAGGAGCTCAAGGGGAGAGCACTCGGCTCTTTTTGAGGTTTCAAGCAGTTCCACTGGCCTGGGACACAGAACAAAACGGTGGAGACACGGAGCTGGCTCAGTGTGGATGAGGATGCTGTGCTCCCAGCAGGGGTCGGGAGCTTACCCTAAAGGCTGGAGGTCGGTTACAGAGAGGACCAGGGGAGCAGCTGCTCCAGGAAACAATCTCTGGGATAAGCTGCAGACAGGCTGTCTGCTAACTCCAGGCTCCTCCATTTTCCACCATACAAAACTGGGGTAACGTGTTGCTGCCCCCCATGAAGCCACCCACGACCTTGATGGAGAAGCGTTTGGATGAATGCTGCTGACCCAGTCTCAGCCGGCACAGACCGAGGTGTCGGCAGCATCCTTGTGATGCCTTGTTCTGGCAACTTCAGGGCATGCCATAAATAAAAACAGAATTTAGAAAAAGGGCACTAGAGAAACGCGATGGCTGGTGTGTTGAATATAGGAACGCTGCAAAACGAAACACAATTCCGTGTAAGACGATCGTTGTGTTACTATTCAGTGCATGTAGTGAATCCCTTACTGTATTCAGAACAGTGATAATCTTTGTTAAAAAAAAAAAAACAGCAACACTTTCTGTCAGCCTCATGAAACCAATGTTGAACAAGCTTTAAAGGACATAGATTTGAGGGTTGCAAGACTATTAGCGTAGTGGGGCAATTGCCTGTCTCACCCCAGTCCTGCAGAGAGATACAGGGAACGCAATGGAATGTTTGAAGAAGTGGATGGACCAGACCAAATCTCTCTTCTAGGGAGACTGTTGTGGGTCCCTGAGGAGACCGGCCTGGATTTGGGTGGGACAGCGAGGACATGGGACTGGGGGCGGCGGGGAGGCCGCTGACTACACCCTGATGGTAACCGAATGCAGGTGGACACAGCGGCGACAAGGAGTGCACGGGGAGAGCCACACGGTCATGCTACCGGAACTGGCCACCAACCGGCCATGGGAGGGAAGGACTCACAGAGCCCCAGGACCCCCCCAGGTTCTGGTGTGAGCAGTTGGGGTGGGGTGGTGGGCCGGCATCAGAGCCAACTCCTGAGGAGAGGCCGACAGAGGGCCCTCGCCCTCTGACACCTGACGTTCCACAATATGAAAACTCTAATATCTGGGAGAAACAGGGAGATGGGATATTTTTATTTAGATATCCCAACTGCAAACATTTCAGTCTCTTGGATGTGTTACTTCTGTGTGGACATTTGGGACATAGATGGTTATTTTTATGCTGTATCTGCTTCCTGTCATTTATACGCCTAGAAGCACTGAATGATGCCGCCATTCCAGATCATGCACCTTCCGTGGCAAAGGAGAAACCTACAACAGAGCTTACGCATCCTTGGACAATGGGATCAGAGATGGAAAAGCCGTGCTGGCCATGGTGAAATAAGGACAACAGAACAAAGATGAAAAACAGGAAGTATCTGGTCGAGGCATCAGCACTGTAGGTGCCCCAAATGTTGACAAGAAGGCAAAGTCAGCTTTGTTGAAGAGAATAGCAAACCGCCAAAGCCCTGAACATAATACACAGCTGCAGAACTGAACACAAACAAAGAGGTTTTTGCTATTCCTATTATTCTGGAATATAAGAAACTCAACAGGAACTCAAGGCAGAGGATGTGCGGTTCTTCCTCCTGGCAACGTGGGATAATTTGTCTCCAAGATTTTTATTTATCTATCTTCTACAGTATAGAAGGGGAAGAAGCAAGAGAACTTTAGAACTTTTTAAGTTGGCTCGTTTCCTTGGGAAGAGACATGACTTTTTTTCAATTTTGTGGTAAAAGACACACAACCTAAATGCATCATCCTAACCACTCTTGAGTGTACAGTTCAGGAATGTTCACTAACAGGGCATCATTGTACAACACATCTGCAGAAACTTTTCTCTTGCAAAACTGAAGCTCTGAACCCATCAAACAACACCTCCCAATTTCCTCCCCCCTCCGACCTCTGGCATCCACTATGCTACTTTCTGTTTCTATGAATTTGTACACTCTAGAGATCTCATTTAAGTAGAATTGTGCAGTCGTTTTTTTTTCCCCCCTGTGGCTGGCTTATTTCACTCAGCATAATATCTTCAAAGATATTCTATCCATGTTGTAGAATGTGCCAGAATCTCTTTCCTTTTTAAAGCTGAGTAATATTCCATTGTATGGATAGACCACATTTCCTCATAATGTTTACACCTTACATGACCAGGGTCCATTTATCAAAGCTGAGAAATTAACATTTGTACAGAACCCTAATCTGCACCCTTGAGGACCTCATCATTTTTTCCATCAATGTTCTTTCGATGTTCCAGAGAGGGGTCTGGTCAGCACAGGCGTTCACTCGTTGGGTCTCCTTTGATTTGTGATGATTTCTCATCAGACCTCCACTGTTTTTGACAACCTTGACAGTTTGGGGGAGTACTGGTCAGGGGTTTTGTAAGACGTCCCACAGTTTGGGTTTGTCTGCTGTTTTCGCCCCGGACCGAGGTTTTGGTCTGGGGAAGGATCCCTCAGAGGAGCAGAACCCTCCTCATCACGCAAAATTCGGGGCACAGGGCATTGACTCTGCTGATGAGTGGTGCTGGCAACCTTGCCGCGGTGAGGGGGGCGTGGGTCGCCTTTCTCCTGTGAGTCTCTGTGTCCCCTTCTCATACTCTATTCGCTGGAGTCGCTGCGGGCCACCCACCCTCCAGGGGGTGATCAGGCTCCACCTCCTGCAGACGATGTCAGGTGTTTGGGGACAAATGTTAGAATCGCCACAGTATTTAATAACTACTGGGGGTGGGGGGGAGATACTTGCAGCTTTGCAAATATCCTGTTTCTCCTTAAAGTTTCCCCCTGCCGCCTTGAGCATTCATTAGTTCATCCCTGCCGTGATTGTCACTGTAGGGCCCAATGGTGATTTTCTATTTTCCTCATTCCTTCTGCATTTGCTGTGTGGAATCTGCTATTTGAAGATAAGCCTGACCACCGTACAAAAGAGTGTGTAAAACTACTTGCCTAAGTGAGTCACGACAGTCTTGGTATAGCATAAATACGAGATGCTCCAGACGAAATCCAGAGGCTGGGCTTGGTAAGACTGTCCCCACCATCCATAAGTCCTGATCTCCATGGACAATAAATAACAAGGGAAGGGTAGAGGCTTGAGCATATGAAACAGCTTAGTCTAGGAAGAAAGGAAAGGAGGGAGGAAGAGGTTGGGGGAGCAGGGGAGGGAGAGAAAAACCCATTTCCTGTCTTACCTCCGCTTCTGCATCTGGGATGCCAAGTAGGAGCACACGAGAGGAAGGGTTCCACGGCACAAACGTATCTGAGCACCATGGTACTCGACCATCCGGCCCCCGCAGAGGGACACATGTTCTCCTGTCTTTCACCGCCTTGTTGAGATGCCAGTATTTTGTTCTACCGAATGCTGTTGGGTGTGTCCCTCTTCAGAGCTGCCACTTCTCTGTGTCTTCTGTCTGTTGTGATGCTCGGACCAACCCATTTCCAAGCTTGGCAAACTTCTTTAGTTCCCCAACCTGAACATTTCTGAGGAAAGTAATTTAGATCGCATGTTAGCAAAGCACATTTGCTCCATGTGAGTAGTGTCTGTGTGTGAGCCTCGAGCCCTTCCTCTATGCTGCTCAACAGGTGGACATTGCCCTCAAGGGTATTTTCCGTAAGCACCAAGACTTGAAAAGACAAATGACCTGGGTGTTGGTTTTGTTTGTTTGTTTGTTTGTTTGTTTGTTTGTTTTAACAATTTACAAGAGTCTAAGTTTAGGCATAAATTGTTCCGGAAAATACAAAATGTAGAAATTATCTAGATATACTTAATTTCTGTATAATCTATGAGAAAATGCATTTTCTACATTTTTGGTGTGAGCTACTCAGAAGGTGAAAAGATTACTAAAAATTAAATCTACAGTAAACTATGCAGAACTCAATTTGACATTTAGGAATTACTTAATTTCCATAAAAGCAGAAACACTTTTTTAAAAGATAAAAAAAAAATAGTGATTTATGGGTTCCCTAAGTACAATTTGAATATCTCTTTGACTTGACTTTTTAAAACGAGACTTCCTGTTTTCTTTGTTAGAAAGGGCAGATAACACTATTCTGGAGAACAGTTTGAATGTTTTAATAAGTTAAAGATTCTCTGATTAAAATGAAATTCAAAAAGACTTTTGAATCTGAAATTTAGAAGTCGTAATCTTGACAATTATAGATTTAAAAACACATTCTAAGCTCTGGATTTTCCTGAGCTGTCAAAACTTGCTTGGAGGGACGCCTGGGTGGTTCAGTCGGTTGGGCGTCTGCCTTCGCCTCGGGTCATGATCCCGGGGTCCTGGGATTGAGTCCCACATTGGGCTCCTTGCTTGGCAGAGAGCCTGCTTCTCCCTCTACCTGCTCTGCCTGCCACTCCCCCTGCTTGTGCTCTCTCTCTCTGACAGAAAAATAAATAAAATCTTTAAAAAAAAAAAAAAACTTGCTTGGAATGCCTGGGTGGTTCAGTTGGTTAAATGTCCAACTCTTGATTTCAGCTGGGGTCATGATCTCAGGGTTGTAGGATAGAGTCCCGTATCAGGCTCCACATTGGGCATGGAGCCTGCTTAAGATTCTCTCTCCTGCTGCTCTTCACCCCACCTCCCCTCCCCTCGCTCCCTCTCTTGGAAAACAAACAAACAACAAAAATAAGAAAATAACTTGCTTTATTTGTTTCCTTATATTTAAACTCAATAAATTAGAAACACTCATAATGAAAAAAAAAGTCCTATTTAATTGGTTTAGACAAAAACCCTACTTTTGAAATACAGAGATAACAGCTAAATTTCACCTTATCACTTAAAAACTGTATTTAGGGTTAAATACATAAATTATTTGAGTCTTTGTTTCCTAATCTATAAAACAGAGCCCATAGAAACCATCCCACAGAGTTACTATGAGGATTAAAATCTATTAAATTCTATATACATCATATTTAAATTTACATATTCTATAACATATATATGTATATATATCTATAGTCTTATTAATCATTAAAAAAAATAAGACCCCCACTCTAAACAGCCTAAGACTGTTTATCAGCCTAAACAGACTAAGATACCCAATGATACTTAAAACCTGTGTATTTTATCATGATGATTGACCCAAAGATCATTAAAATCTAAATGGGTGGAGCTTGCAATCACATATGTGTGATTTGTTTCCTCACATATATTGCATGCTCCTTGAAGTCAAGCACTAAGCCTTCCACATGGATTGGAATCTCTCGCTAACACTGCTGGGGCCGTAAGATCAGAGGAATTCACAAATACTGTGCAATTTCCCAAGTGAAGCCTAGGAATTGATCAGCCACCCCACAGAGGGAAGGCCTCACTCGAAGGTTTGACTCGTGATGCACACCCCCAGCTCACGGCAGGCGGGAAGGGGACGTTCCTGCAGCAGGTTACTCTCAGATGGCTCCTGGCTCACGGTCGCCAGCTTCATGTCTGTCCAGGGCTTTCCCTGAGCCACGGGGAACACCCACCCCAGTTAAGCTGCTTTAAGTTTCCCCTGACAGCAGCGTGCACCACGTTCCAGGAAGAAGGCCCTTAGAGGAGGAACAGGGCAGTGCTTGGCAAAGCCCTGGTGCTTTTCCTCTGCTCGCTCCTCAGACTGGCAGTGCAGCCTCCCCGTGCGAGTCTCCGAGGAAGCTGCTTGCAGAGCCCCAGCTCCTTGCTCATTGGGCAAAAATAGACCAGCATCATATGGCTCGGGGATTCATTTCCAGAGTCTGCCTATTCCTTTCTGGAGGCATAAATTGGGTTCTTTTCAGTCATGTTAAGAGGTACCTAATTGCATAATTCATTCCACTCAGACTTTTCTACCTTTAACAATTCTGGCCTTATTGAAAGCAAAAGCCAATTTCACCACGATTGAGCTAACACAGTGTTTTGTGCAAACATGACCCCTTTATCAGAGAAGATCAAAGTCATTATTTCTAACACACTTCCCCGACAATGGCGAAGTAGGTGGGTGGTGAGCATTGCTATTCGGAGCAAAGGGCAGAGGCCAGGTGGGGTGCAGATGAAAATAGCCCTCATTACTGACTCCTGGATCCTTCTCTTTCACCTTTTCTCTCCGAATCCCTCCCTTCCCTCCTTCTTCTTGCCTGGCTATATGCACAACTGAAAAAGTGCGATGAATGAGTGTGTACTTCTGCAGACAGCAACAGTGGGCATGATGCGTCCACCAGAAATATAACCTATGGATCCCAGGTTCCCTCCTCCTTCACTGGGTGCCTCATTAAAACTCTGCAAGTGATGACCTTGGCGAAGCTACTGATTGTTTGCTCATTGTCTCAGTGCTCAGGCCGCCATAACAAAATACCTTAGATGGGGGCTTAAATAGTAGACATTTCCTTCTCGTGGTTCTGGAGATGAGCAGCCCAAGGTCTAGGTGCTCACAGGGATGGCTTCTGGCCAGGAATTCCTTATTGGCTTTAGATGGCTGACTTCTCCTTGTATCATTTCTTATAAGGACACTAATCCCATCACGAGGACCTCAGGTAATTCTAATTAGCTCCCATGGGTCTCATCTCCAAACACCATCCCACTGGGGAATTAAGGCTTCAACCCTTGATTTTTGAGTGGGACACGATGCAATGCATAGCACTCATCTTCCTACTTTAGAAAGAAAATGTGGGGTTGGGTTCGTTTTAGTTCACAGTGCCACTCCTGGACTCCTCTGCCCCTGTGGGGACACCTTCTCTTCCAATAGTGTGGCTCCCAGCTCCATCCACTCCTGCATCTCCATGGCCTGTGGCTGTCAGTCCCCCCGCCCCCCCACTCCTCTTCCTAGTCACGCTCCCTACTCCAAGTGCAGCCGTGACTTTGAATGACTTCTCCTGCTTTCTTGACTCCTCCCCATCCAGCCCTCAGAAATGCTCTATCTCTCCCACTTTGCAATAAATAAAATTAAAATCTCTCCCGGCACCATACTCTCTGAAACCTACCTCACTTCTCCTGCCCACATCTGAATGTATTCACAGCATCTCACACACTGCTTCTCTGTTCTCATCATCCACTCATGTATCTGCAAGTTGTAGGCTTAGCACCTGTCCTGACCACAGCACACGACAGCTCCCACCAAGGCCAACACCAAAGACCTCCGAGCCTGTAAGCCACCACCCCGTCTCCCGTGTCAAGCATCGTGCCTGGTGCCTAGTCAGGATTCTATAAGTATTTGCTGAGTGAATGCACACACCTCTCTGAAGAGGTTTAAGTGTTAAGAACAGTATAGCTTTCATCATTTCTATTATTTCCCCTTAGAAAAGTTAGGTTGATGTATTCATTCATGCATGAATTCATTTATTCACTCAACAGACACTGGCTGGCTCTCTTGTGTGTTGCTCTCCCTTTAGATGCTGAGAAATAAAATGAGTAAAAGCAGCCCCTGTTCAAAAGGACATTTGCTGGGGGACAGAAGCATGCTGAAAGATTGTATAAAACACTGTGTTTAAATACGTAACTGATGGCGCCTGGGTGGCTCAGTCGGTTAAGTGTTTGCCTTCGGCTCAGGTCATGATCCCAGGGTCCTGGGATCGAGCCCCACATCAGGCTCCCTGCTAGGCAGGAAGGCTGCTTCTTCCTCTCCCCCTGCCGCTCCCCCCTGCTTATACATGTGCACGCACACTCTCTCTCTCTCTCTCTCGGATAAATAAATAAAAAAAATCTTTAAATAAATAAATAAATATGTAACTGATATATACTTCTAAAGTATTGTTATCCTTCATGATGCTGGTGGGGAAATAGAGAGGAGATAGTGGCAGGAGGGACTTCTAAAATAAGGAATTTCTAGGATACTAGGTTTCTGGGATAGTTATCCTACCTCTTGTAAAGGGACAGAGACCTGGTCATATTTCAAATTCCTCAAGAGGGTAGAGACCCTCTGGATCTCATAGATCCAGACTGGATTTAAGCCTTGTGTGTCCTGAGCTATTCAAATACAATGCAATATATTTTTATTTATTCTTGAAGTTGAACGTGATAAACAGGCAGTTTCCACACTTGCCACTGAAAAATGTTAACTATGCCACAAAACACAGTGTCCTGGTTGCCTACACTTCAAACTTCCTCCATGGCCATTTTTCTGCCGACCTCCAATAATGAAGCTGTACCATATTCTACAGTGATTTTTAAAAATAAAAAGGTACTGTCAAAATAAGAAAAATTCTGCATCAAGGATACCAACATTTATGATGACCAGGTTTGGCAAGCAGTATACAGTTTAGAATACATAGAGTTAGCAGTTCAACGATATCAAAATAAGCCATCATGCTCACAAGCTATTTTCTGACACTTCAAATATTCTTTTTTGTTATTCACTCTTGGAACGAAATTGCAGTCTTTATGCCTAGTTGTGCAATGGGTCATGGTATTCAGAATTTCACAAGGGGCACAAAAATTATAACAATCTCCACAGAAATTATCTTTTTATTGTTTTAGAGAGGTGGGAAGGGCAGAGGGAGAGAGACAATCTCAACCAGACTCCACACTGAGCGCAGAACCCTATGCGGGGCTTGATCCCATAACCATGAGATCATGACCTGAGGTAAAATCAAGAGTCGAACGCTTAACTGACTGAACCACCCAGGCGCCCCAGAAATTATCTTAATTAAAAAAAAAAACAAAACAGGGCGCCTGGGTGGCTCAGTTGGTTAAGTGACTGCCTTCAGCTCAGGTCATCCCGGGGTCCTGGGATCGAGTCCCACATTGGGCTCCCTGCTCTGCGGGAAGCTTGCTTATCCCTCTCCCTCTCCCCCTGCTTGTGTTCCCTCTCTCGCTGTGTCTCTCTGTGTCAAATAAATAAAATCTTAAAAAAAACAAAAACAAAAACAGAAGGAAGATGCAACTCTCCTCCAGGAAAAGGTGTCATGGAATCAAATAGCACTAGGGCATCGTCACCATACATGACCGAAGAACCATGTTTTAACATTCGTTCAGCAACTCTGGGTTGTTCTATAATAACAACCACCTACCTGTGAACATTCCTTATTCCAGAGTAAGATGTATAATGGACAGTAAGTTGCTGATCCTTTTTCAGACTTGCATTTCCCCCTTGCGTGTGTAGCATAGCTTGAGCTGAAGATGCATCCATCGCTAGAATTCAGACATGTCTGGGGAGCAGCCCAACCCGAAGCCCAATGACATGAAGGGCTTCAATGACTTGCAGGAAAAAACACATCCCATTGTCCAAGGGACAGAGAACAAGTGGCTTGTGTGAGGGACCAAACCTCCAGTTATTAATAAGTCAGGGGCAGGACGTCAGCTAGGTTTATACTTTGCCCAGTGCCCCTGTGAAGGTAGAGGCTATCAGCAGAAACTTAAAAAGATGTTTCAATAAAAACTCTTAACATTCAAGTCTATCCAGACCTCTTTAGCCTTTAGATACTAATGTGGGTGATGGAATGTAATAACTTAAATTTTACTGGTTTGACCTAAGCTTCCAGCCTACTTCAGGTTACTTCTAGAAGCCTCTGGGGTGCTCACCTAAGCTCACTGACTTTGCTGTCATTTCCCCCTCCAAGCCCCTCTCTGATGGCCGCTGCTGGAAAAGTCACAGGAGGACAGTGCCCGGTCCTGCCCATGCTCCTGGTCCCGAGGTGTTAGTGGTGCCACTGTGGTCTGTGCCAAAACGCTCTTCCTAGATGCCCCCAACAGTGCCAGCCCTTAAGGTGCTGTATACTGTAGGCTACCCACTGTTCTCTTCAAAAGAGGAAGTCATGCCCTTCATCCTCTTTCTTTCGCCATGGGCTCCCATGCAGCTAAACTAACTTCTGCCGCGTCTTCTCTCTGCACAGGGAGTGAGCCAGAGTCTATGAGGCAAAGTAAAAAATTGCATCGTGCAAACATCCTCACTCTAATGGCTCCCTGGATGCCCAGACATAAAGTTCTGGACAAGTCCTTCGCTCCAAGCAATTAACTTGCAAAAATAGACATTTGAGAGCTCCCTGTCTTATCAACTCACCAGCAAGTTCAGACACTCCTGCAACCTAGTGTAAGCATAAAGAAGGCATTTTCCTTTACTCTGTAAGATGTTGGGGGTGAAAGTTCTCTGGTGTGCATGCAAAGAGCACTGGAATTAGAGTAAAGCAGCTCTGCTTCTTACTCTCTGTGTCACCTGGGGTGAGATAAATGATCTCTCTGAGCCTCACTTTCCTAATCTGCAAATTAACAGCATCAATAATAGTTTGGACTTTACTTAAATGAGGATTAAATGTGATGATACATATGAATATGCATATATTAAACTCCATAAATGTTAGCTATTTTGCTGCATTGATATCCAGTAATAAAGTATACCTTACAACAACAGGGAAGTAGGATTCCCACGCTTTGTCACGGAATCTTGAGCATCCTTGGTCTCCTGATGGCTGGGGAGATGTGCCCATCATAGGGCATGCAGGTGCCAACTTGGCCATGGGCTTCTCAGCGAATGGATGCCCAGGGTAAGGCAAATATGCTTGTGGGCAGAGTGGTGCCAAGTGACAGAGAGAGTCAGCCAAAAGGAGTAAAGAAACAGCAGATGCCACAGAGCAGCCGACCTGAGAGCTACCCAGTACTGTTGATGGGCACACGTCTAACAATCTAGAAATGCTTGGGATGAGCTTTGTAGAGTGTCAAGCTTCGATGCAGGTCCAGGAGCCAGTGAACTTGGGTACAGAGATGATGAGACCTTGAAAAACATGGAAATACCACCATTTCTGCAACTTTCAAAGTAGCCAGCTCACTACTGGGAGAGTCAGAAAGATGATTATCAGTATTAGGCATTGTACATGAAAAAACTAAATCATAGACCACTTCTGAAAGTGCGGGGCTGTGGGGATTAGCAGGATCGTAAAGCTGAGTGTCAATACTGGTGGAGGATCTTCTTACCAAAGTCCACAGGGATGTTTATGTGCAGCACGTAAGTGTTTACGACGCACACGTCAAGGAGCAGGCATTCGGAACTAGCTCCACTGAAGAATGACGTTTCATCTGACAGCTTTAACTCGACTTTGACTTTGCTGCCTTTTCTCTTTCTTATCAACCTCCCTCCACCTCTTTCTCTGTCTGTGCCTGCCTTTCTCCTTTCTTGGTACTTCCGTCTCATAAAATTGTTCAATATTTTCTCCTGGAACATGTAAGAAATCAATAGAAGCTCTCTGCCTTTCATTTATTTATTCTCAGCCTTTTATTAGTCAGTGGATGAGATCAACAAATAGAAAATGGACAATAGTGAAAAATTACAAAATTGCACATGGTGAAGTTATTTTGGCTGAAAACAAACAGAAGATCAAATTCCAAAAAATCTGAAAAGCTTGACAAGTGACTTACAGGAAAATAGAACTACCTCCTCAAAAACTGAGCTTGCACAGAACATTGATAATACAGAAATGTTAATCAGTAAAATTTGATATGGACAAAAAGTTGGTCAGTGAGTAACTTTTAATAAATATTTAAATGGAAAAAAGGTAACAGCAAGTAAAGTAATTTCATGAAAAATAAATGTTTTTATTTAAATATTACACAAAGTTTAGAAACGAACTAGATTGCTTTAATGGGATTCATTTTCTCTATGCAAATTTGTCAATCTTGCCAAAAATTTAATTAAAATACGTTTTTACAAGGATGTAATGTGTATGAATACAGAAAATCTGAGAGGTTGCATCCACATATACACAGAGATTGCAATAATTCACCCTTCTAATGCTGTTTTTGGCTTTTACACACATACATACACACACAAGTTGTTTCATTAAAATGGAATTAAATCAATTAGGGTGATAAAATTAATAGCTCTTTTGCATTTTGAACTAGAGACTTCTCCCTCCAATAATGGTAGCATGGTGTTATGCTGTGCAAATCTGTATGTTGACATCCTAACCCCTAGAATGTGCCAGTATCTCCTGACATAGGGTCTTAAAAGAGGAGTTTAAGTTAAAACGAGGCCATTAGGATGGGTCTTAATCCAGTATGACTCTGGTCCTTCTAAATACAGGGAATTTGGACACAGAGACACACCAGAAATCCATGCACATAGAGGGAGGACCATGTGAGGACACGACAAGAAGACGGCCATCCACAAGCCCAAGAAAGAGGCCTCAAGAGAAACCAACCCCGTGGACACCTTCATCTCAGACTTCCAGCCTCCAGAGCTGTGAGAAATACATTTCTATTTCTGAGCTGCCCGAGCTGAGGTATTTTGTTATGACCGCCCCTAGCTGACTAATACAACTAGGTAACATGTACCAAATCCCTCATCCGGAAGAACTAAAGAAAGGGAACACATTTATTTAATGAATTTGAAATCACTGAAGAGAGAACAAGGCAATGAAGATAAGATGCAGGGGAGTATAAAGCCCATTCTGGTGAACCTGATATTTGGGGACAATTTCCCCTAAGGCTTCTGCTGATTTCTGAGAAGGGGACTGAGAAGCATAGAAGCTGAGCAGAGCCTCACAGACATAGGGAGCAAGGAGCAGAGCCTGAACAGCTACACCCAAGAACCAATGGTAACCAATACTCACAGGTCTACAGCTCAGCTTAAAATCCTATTAATCTCACAATGGGGTCAGATTGTTCCAGGGTTTCTACTATCCCTAACCACTTGTCAAAAGCAATGTGCATTCTTTTTTTTTTTTTTTTGAGAAAGATAATATCATCTTGCATCAAATTAGATTTAGTTTTTTCATGTACGACGTCTAATACTCAATCACAAATAGCACACACAACAGAAAAATATGTGCAATAATGGGCAACAGAAGCAGACAGGAGATTCAGATGCCAGTGCTATCAGGTCTGGTCGATATGCTTAAAGAGTTACAAGAAGAGCTAAAGAAAGAGCAAAGTATCAAGAAAGGACCAAAGAGGGCACCTGGGTGGCTCAGTCAGTTAAGTGGCTGCCTTCGGCTCAGGTCATGATCCTGGAGTCCCGGGATCGAGTCCCGCATCGGGCTCCCTGCTCGGCAGGGAGTCTGCTTCTCCCTCTGACCCTCCTCCCTCTCATGCTCTCTGTCTCTCATTCTCTCTCTCGCAAATAAATAAAATCTTAAAAAAAAAAAAAAAGAAAGGACCAAAGAACACAAAGGCACAATAACCAAAATTAACAATGCAATGGGTGAGGAGAGGTGAGGAGAGAATTAGTAAGCTAGAAGATAATCCAGGAAAAAAATATTGCGAGTACTGCACAAAGAGACAGGGTGTGAATTGAGTCCCAGTAGGAAAGGAGAGAGAAAGGGAGAGAAAATTTTCTGAAAAACTTCCCAAATTGGCAAAGAGCATGGAGCTGCCGTGTGAGAATCATATAAAATCCAACCAAGTGAAATCCAAAGAAAACAACACCTAAGTGCAGGACGCCCTACATTCGTCCCCTGAAGCGCAGACCTTAGTGGTTCTGCACCACATTAACCTTAACGTCTTCCCAAAGTCATGTCCTCTATTTCCTTTGGAGACTAAGTCTCTAATAATCAATAATAATACACATTGCCCACTGTAACGAGAATGCTGTACTGGACAAGTATCGAAACATTCCAGATAACGAGCAGGGCATGTCAAGAAAGTAAGTTGGACTGATTCTCTTTATCATGAGCAATTCTGTCACTGCAGGAGCTAAATGTACCCTTGGAGTCATGCAAACCAGCATCAAAGAATGTTTCCTGAGCACTGTGGCACATTTTGGAGAACAGATGAAGACTCTGTTCTTACCCACTGGGAGCTTATGATCGGTGGCTTAAATTATTCCCATTTGTTTGGCTGCTGACTGTTTGTCTGACTTTTGCCAAACTCATCGAAACGTGAAGTGAATTGAAAAAGTGGAGTTTCAAGTAATTTTTAAATAGCTAGGGAAAAAATCCCAAGCAGGAACTGTGGATCAGGTGCCATCCACCGAACCTGCCATAGCGACCTGCTGTGGAGGGCCACGTACTCAAGCCAAGACTTCAGTCCATCAAAAGTCTGGCAGGGGCTCAGAGCCACCTGTGTTTCTTTCTTTCTTGTCACATAAACAGCCAGATTAATTCTAAATTGGTAATAAAATCAAAAGGTTTACAACCAGGCACCCCCCACCAAGGATATCTCTACAAGTCCACTGTCATTTTGCATTTCCCCTTGGCTCCTACAACTCACTTTGGAATGCCAGTCCATACATATGTCACATTTATAAAGAGAAAAATACTGGAAAGGAAGTTATTTGGGGAGTAAATGTTGCTCAAAGGAAAGGTGGTCATATACAGTCTGTTCATATCAAAGACAGGATCCTTGCTAAGTCATTATTCCCTCTGTGCTGCTTATGGAACAATGTTCTATGTCGTATCCTTTTTGTTTGTTTTTGACTCTCTATCCCTTCCTTGTAGGTATTAGTCTTACGGTACTGAATATCCTAACGCTTAGCTCACAGGAAGCTCTTTCTACACCATGAACTATTTCGAGCATCATGAAAATCATAGAGAACAATATACTGAGCACTCATCACCATCACAAACAATATTTTGAATTGTTACTTCAGGGCTTACTATTTTCAAGGATTAAATCAGTATAGTTGCAGCTTAAATCTTCCATATAGGTTTCTCCAATTCCTTCTATTTTATTCTTTCTGTGAGATAACTATTATGATTTTAATGTTTAATTGGCCCTGATAATGCTTTAATGTTTTTACTGTACATGGGGGTATGTAATCGTAAATAATGTATGTGATGCTGTAAATGTCACTCTACATCTTGTATTTCTCATTCCATGTTTTTGGCAATTTATCCATTTTGATACATTAAACTCTAATTCATTCATTTTTAACCACAAAAAGAATTCCACTTATGAATGTGCCAAAATGCAAAGTCATTCTCCTGTGCATGAGGACTTAACGGTATTTGCAGTCTCTCCAGGACAAGCAAAGCTGCAGCAAATATTCTCGTTGTGTGTCTTGCCATGAGCACGCGTGCAAGTTTCTGTAGGGAGCCTAACGAGAGACACAACTTGTGGTCCACAAGGTGTGCACCTTCCATTGTATCAAACATTACCAGATTGCTTTCCAAAGGCGTGGGATGACCTCACAGGAAGCTCTCAATGAATATTTGTTAGCCTGGCTACATGTAGCCAGGACAAGCAGGCATCTCAAATTCCAGCCTAGCCAGATGGCAACTGGGCAGGTGGCAGTCGAACCTTAATCAATAATCTCTGCCTCGGAGTGAGCTGAACTCTGCCCACCCAAGACCCCGACATGGCGCTGGGATGCATGTCGGATTTTGTGTGATGAAATGTTTAATCCCAGTTCACGGGACACGGCAGATGAGTGATTAACTGGCTGATGTGTATCCAAAACACATCTATCTGAAAGTCAACCCACTTTGTTATGTGAGTGAACTGCATTCTGTAAGTTTAATTAGATTGTCACTGGTCAGGCCCTCGAGTTTTATTAATTTAATGGTAGTGAAATTAAATGATCCCGCTCTTGTTGTGAAAACACTCCTGCTTGTCTCTGAACGAGAGCACTCACGCGCTTGAGTGCAGCTCAGAGACAGCTGCCTCACGCTCCCGGACTCCCAGAGGTGGGCGATCGCCCTGCAGACAGGAGCCCCTGGGGAAGGTGGGAGATGTGCAGCAGGAGCAAGGGGAGGGGCAGGCCAAACCCCTGACAGCTCCAGGACAGATTGGCACCGGCCGGGCTCTGGCCACATGGATAGGCAGCCCCCACCTGCTCCTCTGTGAGGCCTGGAGCCAGGCCCTAACGTCCTCATCTGTAAAACGGGCATCGTGATAATACGGACCTCACGGTATCATTGTAAGAACTGAAGGACTAAGGTGCTCAGTGCTGCACGGCTGCCCACCCCGCGCATCGCCGGGAATCGCTGGGGCTGCCTCGGGCCGACCGGGGGGGCAGCATATCCCGTTTGCTGCTTGGGAAAGGAGCGTCTTGCATGAGTCACACTGCCTTCCTGGTTCTTGATCGCCTCATCTGGAGATCAGGCCGGTCGCACATAACCTGCAATCCCGCATGTGATGGTGTTGGACGGCAGGCGAGCATTTACGCTCCTCGTCCCGGGAGAAAGAGACCCTGGGCTTGTCTGTGCTGCATCTCACATGTGCCTCGTGAGCCGGCACCAGGAAGCACAAACCACCCGAAAACCAGAGGTGCAGAGCCAGCAGACCTTTCCTGCCCTCCTTTCTATTCCACGAGAGGAAACATGGGGAACCTAACTGTCTTTCTGCCAGTCAGGTAGAAACATTGCCCCACTTGGCAACTTCCCTGGAGAGTTTCAGGCCTGTTACCCATCACATTCCCCATTGTCCTTCGTCCCAACCTTGGCTCCTGGCTAGATGAGACGCTACACTTATTCAGAACTCTGGAAACATGAAAATGCTTTTTATACTGGAGGTCTGACCTTTTGCATCTACTGCATTACAGTGTTCGGATCCACCTCAGATCTTCTTTAGAGGGAAGCTGAATGTAAATTGCTTATCGCATCTCTAAACAGTCTTCTGTCCTCACCCCTGCCATCTGGAGGAGTGGCATGGTGATTGGGGGTGGGGGTGTTGAATACATTTTCAATTTTCCACGTATTATGATGTTTTGACATCTTAAAAACCTTCCTGGCTCCGGAGCGCCTGGGTGGCTCAGTCGGTTGAGTATCCAACTCTTGGTCTCAGCTCAGGTCTTGATGTTGGGGTCGTGAGTTCAAGCCCTGAGCTGGGCTCTGCACTGGGTGTGGAGCCTACTTAAAATTGAACAAACCAACACACAAAAAACCCCTCCCTTCCTGGCTGGGAGATACCTCCTTCCCAGGGCTAGCCAATTCTTCAAGATAGCACACCTGTGATCTGCAAACTACCCAGTCCTGAGCCAGACCTCTCCGTGGGGTCTGTGCACCCCAGGAGGCAAGGTTCCTCTGCTTTCATCATCCCAGGGCCAGGGGCCAGGTGATCAGGGACACGCCTACAGCCCTGAGCCTGCTGAATTGTTCAAAGTAGCCGGTCCTAAGCTGTTCATCCTGCTCTGTCTTTCCTTTCCTGCAGAAACCTCAGTAGAGGCTGTAACTAAACACTGCTGTCACTCCCATCTCCTGCGTCCTGACCCCCTGGGCTTCCCCACATGGCCCCACAAGGCGCCCATGACTTCTGCCTCCAGCACCAGCGCACGTGATAAACTTTGTTCTTTCCTGAGTCTCTTCTGCATCTCCTCTTGTGGCTGCACCTGACGGATGAGAGAGAGCCAGCGTGAAGCAGGGGGAGTCCATCTGCCTTAGCACACCATCACAGTCTGGGCAGAAGTGAAGAAAGGGAGGAGGAAATTGGGAGGAGATGCCCACTAATGGCCTCCTTCCTGATCCCTCTTCTGGACGTGTTGTCTCCTTCCCTGTGAGCACCCCTGCTCGGATGCATCAGTGCCGCCTCTCCACGCCGGGTCAGGAAGAGGCTTGCCATGCCCGCGCCTCCAGCATGAGCTCACCCTCCACCCACCCACCCTGCAAGGGCGCATCCCCCTAGACTTGTGTAATTACTGTTTATTGTCAGACAGTTGGCATTTTAATGAGTCTGGTAACTTTTAATTATTGCTACTATGTTGTTAGCATATTGTGAAGGCTGTTTCTGCCTCAAAATGCTAATCTGTTCTGTCTGCTTTCGCAAAGTGAGAATTCTTCCCAATTCGCTCCCACCCACTAACAGGACACAAAGATGGGAGGCGTTTTCTTGGAACATATAGCATGGTTCCAATAATCCTCATCGTGATTGGATGAGGAGGAGGACGAGGGGGATGTGTTTCTCTAATGTACAAAGCCTTCTGTAGATGCCACACGGGCGGCATGACTTCGAGAGCAACTCCTCCCTTCTGGAGGATTGCGCAGTGTGAAACCCCAGCTCCTGAGCTCCAGTCCCACCTGGTCCACAGCCCACCACCACAAAGCAGAGACAAAGTCTGACCCTTCTAAATAGTGAATCCCAAACCCTGGCCTTAAATACCAAATGGGGAGAGATAGCTAGTCTGCTTCAGTAAATCTAAAAAGCCACTTCTCAACCTCAGGCTCTGCTTGGCTTTCTAAAATGAGGGTTTTGCATGTCAGAGAATATAGTTGCATTTGAATAGGGGCTTTCTGGGGAAGATGTATAAGAATTTCACTGCTAGGGGAGATCTCCGTGGAGGCAGCAAGCCAGAGAGAAGGAGTGCTGAGACCCACCCCACTGGGTGCCTTCCACACTTGGCCCAAGGCAGGCTTGTCTTCTCTGGCTTCTAAGCTGTGGGGCCACCTGCTAACTCAACAAGTTACCATGAGGGTAAAAGGCATTCGTGCACACGGACTGTGTGAGATGTTGTGCAGTGGGCGCCCCAAATGTATTTACCCTACCTTCCCATATGTAGGTTTTCTGTCTCTTTCTACCTTCTTCTCTTTTTTCCTCCTCTTCCCTCCCCCCTCCTTCTTTCTGTAAGTAAGAAATGCACATAATTTTTTTCTGGTTCTTTTTTTTTAATTTTATTTTATTATGTTATGTTAATCACCATACATTACATCATTAGATTTTGATAGAAATGCACATAACTTAAAGATAAACTATTATAGGGGTGCCTAAGTGGCTCAGTTGGTTGAGCGTCTGACTCTTGGTTTCGGCTCAGGTCATGATCCCAGGGTCGTGAGATCGAGCCCCATATCGGGCTCCATGCTGGGAATGGAGTCTGCTTGAGACTCTCCCTCTCCTTCTGCTCCTCCCCCACTGCACTCTCTCTCTCTCTCTCAAATAAATAAAATAAATTAATTAAATTTAAAAAATAAACTATTATGGAAAGGCTTAAAGTAAAAAACCACCCCAGCATTGCTCTCCTCCCTCTGGCCCTCTTCCACAGAGCCACTATCTCCTCCACTCTTGTAGCTTCTGTGCTGGGCTGGATCTTCGTATCTCTCAATACCAGCCTTGCGTCACTACGTCTGGGTCATATTCCTACTTGGCTGGGTGGAGATGCAGCCCTCTTAAATCCACACCACCCTCTCATTCAGGGATGCATTGTGAATGCCCGTCTAGGACAAATGCACAACAGAAATAGAAATGGTTCCATGACTCCTTTTCTTCACTAGTCCAAGTGGTGTGCTGGGATTATAGTTCCTTTCTTGTGCTTTGTGTTGTTTTTCCCGAGGTTATTAGTGGCCTTATTTTTTCTCACTTACATTATCCTTTTTGAGCCCATCCTTAATTCTTTTCCCATCTTTTGTCTTAAGCTTTTACACTCCCTGAAGGCCACCTTTCTCAGAGTCCTGGACCCTTCCCTCCAAGTGTCTCCTTCCTGCTCCTCTTGGCCACTGTCCTCTCAGCTGCCTACTTACCTGCTCATCTGGAGCTTCCCTCTGCAGCTCTGATGGGTGCATTCACTCTTTACTCCTTGGCACTGTATGTGTGCATTTCCTGGGAGCTGGTGAGAAATGCAGACTCTCAGGCGTGACTCCAACCTACGGGCCCAGAATCTGCCTTTTAGTGATATCCTGAGTGATACTAGTCTGTGTTAGAGTCTGAGAAGCCCCAACCAGGAGCAGCCTGCCAGACGGACCCTGGTGGAACCATCTGCTCAAAGAAGACAGCGAGGAGCTCATGTCCAATGGCGCAGGCAGGGTGCGTGCACTAATGCCCTGAACAGAAGGTCCCAGGACTTCTCAGTCCATCAGCTCAGAGCTGGCTTCTGTGTGCTAGAGGAGGGGGGATGGAAGAATGTTAGTATCTGACCTTTTTTCAGCCTTATTGAGGTATAATGACAAATAAGAATTATAGATATTTAAGGTTGACAACTTAGTGTTGTGATGTGAATAGACACTGTGAAATGATCACCACAACCAAGCTAATTAGCATGTCCATCCCTTTACGTAGTTACCTTTGTTGTGTGTGTGGTGACAATTGGCATCTACCCTCTTCACAGATTTCAAGTGTGCAATATAATAGTGTTGATTATGGTCCCCATGCTGGGCATTAGATTCCCCTGACCTTACTCATCCTGCATAGCTGGAGCGTGGTACTCTTTGTCCAGGACGCAGAGGAAATGGAACGCTCATGCACTACTCATGGGAACGTAAAATGGTGCCGCTGTTTTGGAACAGTCTGGCAGTTCTTTAAATTATCAACCATAACAGTAAGCATACAACCCAGGAATTTCCCTCCCTTTATATGTCCCCCAGGAGAAATGAAAACATGTCCACACAGAACTTGCACACGGATGCTCATAGGAGCACTATTCCTAATAAATAAAAGTTAGAAACAACCCAAATGTCCATGAATGAGTGGATAAACAAAAGGTGGTCTCTCCGCATGATGGAATATGACTGCAGCATGAAAAGGAATGGAGCACTGGCGCATGCTACCATGTGGACGCCCCTTGGAAACATGATGCAAGGTGAAAGAAGCCAGGCATGAAATACCACATAGTGTATGACTCCATTCATACGGGAGTCCAAAGTAGAGAGATCTACAGAGTCAGAGAAGTCTATACTGGTTGCTTAGCGTCGGCATCAGGAGGGGGGCGGGAAGAGAGGTGAGTATAGCTGAAGGACACTAGGTTTCTTTCTGAAGTGACCAAATGTTCTAAAATTGACTGGAGCGGTGGATGTACATGACTGTGACGAATCAGCCACTGAATTATACACTTTAGATGAGTCCAGTGCATGATACTTGAATTATATTTCTATAAAGCTGATTTTTAAAAAGGAACAAGGAGGGTGCCTGGGTGGCTCAGTCGTTACGCGTCTGCCTTCGGCTCAGGTCATGATCCCAGGGTCCTGGGTTCGAGTCCCGCATCGGGCTCCCTGCTCGGCAGGAAGGCTGCTTCTCCCTCTCCCACTCCCCCTGCTTGTGTTCCTGCTCTCGCTATCTCTTTCTCTGTCAAATAAATAAATAAAATCTTAAAAAAAATAAAAAATAAAATAAAAAATAAAAAATAAAAAGGAACAAGGATGCCAGGGTCCCCGTGACTTTGTACTTGAAGAGGACATGGGTGGAGGGTGCGTCTGGAGCCAGTCAGTTTAGAGACGACCTTCCTCCACACTGCAAACTTCTTGGGGGCAGCTGTGGATCATAGAGGCATGATTCTTGGACCACTGGAGTCACATACCGCAAATCCATCTGTTCCTTAGACGGTCTTGTCTTCTTTAGCCAGCATGTCAATTACTGTCTTAAACGGTGCTTGGATCTCAAGGGAACCTCAACCCCTGGCTTCTCATTCTGATTTTAAAGTCAATACAGAGACTTGGGGAAATCGACTTCCTTTCTTGCTTTCTAAATTTCTCAGCTGGACACAGTGTTGCATGTTGTACTGAGGAGTTGTCCCACTTCGTGTCCATGGAGTGCCTTGGGATGAGAAAGGAATTCTCACTTTCTTTTGGGAGGGACTCAAGGAAAGGCATAAATATTCGCGAGGTTTCTGATATCACACAAATACCGCTGTATATGTTGTTCACAGTACCAGGGCTCATGGTTTAAATCCTGCTCTCCTGATTAACTCATCCTGATGGCCAGATCCAGTGTTCGTTAAGGTACACTTACCTTTGTAAGGACCATTGTAAGTAGAATGGG
The DNA here is from genome assembly GCF_029215605.1 of Mirounga angustirostris. Taxonomy (NCBI): domain Eukaryota; kingdom Metazoa; phylum Chordata; class Mammalia; order Carnivora; family Phocidae; genus Mirounga; species Mirounga angustirostris. Next base: position 136,428,614 of record NW_026991713.1, read on the forward strand.
AGGCTCGTGCATCTCTCTTGTTCCAACCAGGCGTTTGAGATGAAGCCTGCATTCCAGAACAGATACCAGCAACAGGGAAGAGCAGGCCCCACATTTGTATGAATGTCAGGATGCAGTTTTGAAAGTGCTGAGTGTCTCACTTTTCCTTAGCGGCAGAGCAGTGCTCCTGCAAAGCTGCTTCATGAAGCGTTCCCACCTCTTGACTGTTTGTGCAGGCTCTGCAGAGACCATCCCCCTGGTTCCCACCAGCAGTCATCATCCCCAACGGGCACGTCGGGAGTCCGATGAGCTCGATGAGCTCGCTGCAGTGCATCACTCCGATACTTCATGAACTGAACAAACAAAACACAAAGAGCTCACAGAATCTTTCCATTTTCTTCATGACTTTGGAGAACCCATTTGAAAACACACCATGCCTTTGATGTTTGGGGGGCATACATGAGACGACACGTTCCTTGATTTCGTTGGCCTTGGTTGTCTTTCAAAAGCACGGATCCGCCCTTTCACCATGAAAAGGGCTGAAGGCCACTGGCCACTGAGTCCAATCCCCTTGACATCACATTAACTCTGTAGAGTTGATCTTGGGTCTGCCCCAGTGGCTTGAGGACCATGTTCCCTTGCAGACCATTTTTTCATCCGACACATCCCCCCATTCACGTGTTCTTTTATAGAAAAACTAGAACAACTATGTCCCCTTTGCTAGACCATAAAACCATGTCAGCCCATAGAACACCCTGTTTTTATGACACAACACCCTGTGTGTAGAGCTGCTGGGTTAACCGATGTTTGCAGGACCCCACAGGAAAACAGTGAGGCCCCTGCTTTGCAGTTTCAGAGACGTGCTGTGAATTGCTTTAAGTCAGGACGCCACAGGGCTTGGGCCACTACGGTCTCTGCTAGGAAACATCTCTGGCCACTTTTAAAGGTAGAAAACCTGACTTTGTCACGAACAACTGCAGTAGACTGAATGCGTGTTTCCCCCAAAATCTGTATCTTGACACCTAACCCCCCAGCATAATAGCGTTAGGAGAGATGGTCTTGGGGAGGTGCTGGGCCATGAGGGGAGACCCCTGAAGACGGAATTAGATAAAGAGCCCCCAGAGAGCGCCCTCGCCCCTGCCCCATGTGAGGACACATGAACTGGGAGGCAGGCTCTCGGCAGACACAGAATCTGCCCGCTCCCGGATCGCGGACTTCCAGCCTCCAGAGCTGGGAACAAGCAATGTTGGTTGTTGGAGGCACGCAGTCCACGGTATTGTGTTCCAGGAGCCTGGACAGAGGAAGACAACAGCTCCAAACCACTGACAAATTCACAAGGATCATCTGGTAAGCATTTAAAAGGACAGCTTATAAATATGTTGTTTGGAAGCCATGGCTTCTCTTCCTTAAGCTGAACTTGCGTCACTTCTTTAAATCTTGGCTCTTCAGACGTGCATCTAACTTCTGTCTACTCCGATCTAAAGCAGGAAGAAAGATGTTACCCTGAAATACATCTTTTTTCTGATGTTGTTGTCATGGTTAAGAGAATGGCCTCTTCCTCCTTCTCATCTGCGATATCCCTCTGGAAAATTAAACTCAGCAAAATGGCATCAAAATGCCATCTCCCTCTTTGATGGCATTCAGGTTTCCTCTGGAAAAGGGGATATGGCTGGAATGTCACTGGGTCTGTATTTGTCCTCCTGGCTGCTGGTATATCTCCAAGAACATGCCAGTGAGCATGCTGAAATGCCTGCCTTGGGGAGGCCCGGCTAGGCGAATTGTGGCATGCTCTCATGACCCGTGCATGTCTCTTGTCTCTGTCTCTGTGTGCACACCTGGTGGGGTCAGCAGGATGTGCTGGGGACCCCAGGAGCCCAGCCTGGCCCCTTTAGAGCACCCCTTTCTACTGATTACTATAAATTGGTCTTCCCCGTCATTGGGGGGTAGGGGGGGAGAATATTTGAAAGAAATAAAAGGGACCATTAATGCCAGAAGATGCATGAGCCTCGTCCAGCCTCCGGGGCCCCGAAACTCTGGTGCTCTGAGAAATTAGCCGCAGATTCTATGTCACATTGGCAACAAGTACTCAGAACAAACCAGACCTTAAATATATTTCTCTTCACTCTCTTGCACAGCATAAACACGTTGCAAAATGCATTTGGTCGATCAAGACTGTAAGTGACCTTCATCTGCAATATCTTCCTGTAAAAAAAAAAAAAAAAAAAAAAAGATACAGCACAAATACCACCAATGAAGAAAGCTTTTGAAGATCCACTAAGGCTATTTCTTCTCAAATACTCTTTTCCCCAGCATGCAGAATAGATTGCTGAGCCGGCTGCTTATGGAAAAAATTATTATTCCTTGCCAGCACCTAGGAGGAAAGGGAGATAATTTTTAAGATGCAGAAGACACCTAATTTCAGAAGATTTCGCTGATTAATTTTCTCCCTGCTTTCATTCAGGCTGCTTGCTTCATCTGGAAATGGGTTTCTAACTAGAAAAACGGAGTGCAAAGCGTTGATAGTCACAGAGCATGTTCTCAGGCAGCTTTTGCAACAGATACTCGCTCCCAAACTCTTCTCTGCCCCTCAGCTCCTTCAGCGGGAAGACACTTGGGGCTTTGCCCTGCTCACCCCTCTGTAATGGGGAATGGGAGGTGACGTGCGTCGGGGAGAGCATATTGAGAAATGTCTTCTCCCCAGATCACAGAGTACAAAAGCAGTAACCGTTATTTATATTGCTATTGCTCACAGCTTGCTCACTGCTTACAGTTAACTGCACAGAAATAGGCCATCATTTACCAGGGAAGCTTATAAAAATCGCTTGTCTACAGCAACATTACTTAAAAATAATCTACCCTCCCCAACACACACACACACACACAAACACACACACATACGCACACACACACATCCTAATTCAAAGCGTAGCACGGAGGGCCTTGAATGGACAGAAATAGTTTGACATAGCACTTGTAACTTGAGATACTCAAGCTTTCTCAGCGGCTGTTCTCATTCCAAGCAGCACATTTCATGGAAGCTTCTTGGAATCATGGAAGGACACTGGCCCGGGAAATATTCTGTTCCTGTCTGTGCAGAGCATCCTCCCCAAGTCTCAGTGTCCCCCACCCCAACCTGTAAATTGGGACTTTGTAAGACCTTATAAAGTTCTCTTAGAAATGGAATGAGATAATGACTTTCAAGTTGTTTCAAGCTGTGAAGTGTGTAAGACTGATGAATCACAGACCTGTACCCCTGAAACAAATAATACATTATATGTTAATAAAAAAAAAATAAAGTTGCTTCAATAACTTACAAATGATATTCAAATACGGTAGGGTTTATAGTGACTTTGCTTCAAATGAAGTAGGAATATCTTGTATATTTGACACTCCACGCACTCGGGCATTAAAGTGGATTACATTTAAAAACTGACTTAGTTGTTTTTTACTTCCTATCTGAATAGTTGTTTCTTTACCAGTTAATGTGTCATGAAAACGTATGCAATATTTCTCTTTTCTTAGCAATAATAATTATAACTTATACTTTGTTATTATACTTAAAAGAAGTCATACTTTTACTGATGGGTAAGACCAGTAGAAACTTCGGGGCGCCTGGGTGGTTCAGTCGATTAAGCGTCTGCCTTCAGCCGGGGTCCTGGGATGGAGCCCCGCGTTGGGCTCTCCTCTCAGTGGGGAGTCTGCTTCTCCCTCTTCTTCTGTGCTTTCTCTTGCTCTCACTCTCTCTCAAGTAAATAAATAAAATCTTAAAAAAAGAAAAACAGTAGCAACTTGTACCCATGAGGGTTTTCTGTTGGCTAGATGCTTTTCTAAATATTGTACAGGTTAACTCACTTGATCTTAACCAACAACCCTATGGGATGGGTACCATTCCGCCCATCTTATAGCAGGGGAAACTGAAGCATGGGAATTTAGTGAGCTTGTTTATGGTTGCAGCTAGAAGTGACAAAGCCAGGACCTAACCTTGGGCAGCCAGATTCCAGAATCTGCATTTTAACCCTGATGCTAACTTGTTTTCCATATCATCAAGGAAAGTCAGAATAAGTCTGCATTGTTGGGTATAGAAATTTCCAAATTGCCGTGTAATAATAACCTGAGTTAATGCATTCCTTATGACATTTCTTCAAAGGAAAAACAGATCATTTTATTTTATTTTAGAAGAGGGGAAAGCTATTTAAAAGATGAAGTCCTCTGTCCACAGTGACCCACTAATAGCCCTGAGATTGAAAGTTATGGTCTCTGATGCTTTGGTTTGCCAGCTGATTCAGTGGCCCATGGAAATGATCAATTATGTGCCATAATTCAAAGGGCTGGACAGAGAACCAGGACTCCGGGTGCCCGGCACCTGGTTGGGTACCAGCAGCCTGCTTTCTGCTTAGATCAGAATCACACCAAAATGCAGGGGAAAGTGACATCACGTTAGAGACAGCTTGAGCCTCCTTTAATTATTGTTTTGAAGTTGCCAGTCAGCAAACCTGAGTGTTTTCCTTAGCGGCAGTTCTGCCTACTCCACGCTGGCCGTGTTCTGACCGTGGGCTGACCTGCAGGTCAAGGACTGCCGTTGAGCGATGCACAGATGTGCATGTCTCCACAGGTTCTTCCTACCTGGAGAAGGGGGAGGCGTCAGCATTCTCATCCCAACCTCATACAGACTCGGGGCTCCATAGCCTGCTTGATAATTGTCACTGATTTTTTCAGTTCTATTTGTGACTTTTCTAATAATAAGCTGCCCTCCAGCAGAGCTACACTAGATCCCTTATAAATATGTATGGTGACATTTGGCTCCCCCAAAGCAGCCCCTTTTGCCATGTGACATAACGTTCAACTGAAAGGCAGCTCCCTGGCTGCCTTTCAAGCCTGATGTGGCAGCGGGCCGTGACAGAGCTCAGTGGACAGGCTAACGTGGAAGTGCCCACTCACCTCTGGGGGCGAGGGCGCTAACCCCGCGTGCAGCATTTACAAACAGAGTCAGCTCTCTGCTGTTCTCTTTACGGCACTGCACCAGGGAAGCTAAAGTGAAATGAGCATTCCCAATTTATCTGGTGTGCATCACACTAAATCACACCTGGAAAATATAAATCAGAACAACACGCAGGAGGAGGAGTATATGCGGGAACTCGGTCCTTTTCTGCTCCATTTTTCTGTGAACTTAAAACTGCTCTCCTAAATAAAATCTTTTAAATAAAAGAAAGGCTACATGAGAAAGGGATTGTGTTTGGCAACACAAGAATTAGAACCACCTGCCGTTCTGCCTCCAAGAAAGCCTTGTTGTACCTTTGTTTTATCCACCTGCTGCTCACTGGGGAGGGGATCTGGGCTCCCTCGATCCCCATCTGTGATCCGAGGCCCGCAGAAGGATGCACCACGGCCCGATTCTTGCTGAGAGTCACAGCCGAGGACACTTGCTGCAGGGCTTGGGCTCAAGGCATCCTCAGTCCTTACATAAAAATTGGAAAAACAAATGAGGAAAATGAAACTGTGAGCTCCTTCCAAGCATTCAACAAATATTTACTGAGAGCCCACAAGCGCTGGGCGCTTTGCTACGCACCAAGGGGTGAAGAAAGAAGAGCTGCTCTTGTCTCTGTTTGGAGGCACACACACACACAAAAAAAAAAACCCTGAGTGCTTTCAGAAATAGAAGGAGAGGTTATTGGAGGAAACGAAGTTTCACCAAAATCATTTCTTGAGTTGCTCAGATTGCCCGGAAATTCTTCAGAAAGATCATGAGACGGTACTGGGGCTTTAGATTGGACCATAACAACGGACCCGCCACCCTCCCTGCACCTTGGAAACTTGAAAAACTCCTTCTGGTCCCAGCGGCTCACAGGTCCTGATCCAGCTCCCAGTCCAGCTCCCCACCCAGTGCCTGGTCCTCCTTCGTTCTGCCCCATGTCCTGTGCTTACCCCACACCCCACATGCACGGCCCCTCAGCACCACCCCGCTGGCCCCACACCCCAAGTGCACACCCCCACCGCCGCCCCGCTGGCCCTGCACCCCACGTGCATGCCCCCTCACCACCAGCCTGCTCACCCCATGTGCACACCCCCTCACCACCACCCTGCTCACCCGACGTGCATGCCCCCTCACCACCCCCTCACCCCACATCCCATGTGTACACCCCCTAACCAACATGCTCATTGCACACCCATCCACACATCCAATTTTTTCATATCTTGAAGCCTCAGCTTTCTCACCTAAAAATTACTCACAAAATAATAGTGAAACCTTCCCTTTAAATGACTGTGGTGAAGACCCTATGGGATGTTTATGTAGGTAGATGTGTGCATACCTAAAATGTGGCCACCAACGACTGCCCTTCTCTGTGTGTGAACAGTCCTCCTCCCACTCTGGTGAGGTGTACTTTTCTCCTCTTGACTCTGGCTCACCCTGTGACCTGGTTGACCAATGAGGTGCCGTTGAAATGACCCTGTGACATTTTGCTGCACGCTCGTAAGAAACCCGGATTCACACCCATGGAAGGAAGCCATCTGGTCCACCAGAGAGAGTGGCCATGTGGAGGGCACTGAGGGAGCCCGCTGTGACCCTGACATGGGAACGAGGGCTTTTCAAACTGTCCATTCTAGCCCAGCTGCCATCGGAACAGTCTCGTGAGTGATCCTGCAAGGCCGGCAGAAGGACCGTGTGCACCCACACACGAGTGGGAATGGACAAACAACCTTACATTGGGGTATGTGTGTGAGAAAGCATGTGTGTGCACGTGCATGCGTGTGTGTGTGCATGTGTGGGAGATACATGTCTATAACCATTGCCTGGTGCTGAGCAGATGTCCCATGAGTGTAGGGGTCATTCACGTCCCATCCCTCCCACTCTCAGGACAGATGACTCCACACTCTCCAGGAAGACAGGAGATGCATCTGTTTTGTCTTATTTCCCCCATTCTGTTCCCACCCTCAGGACTGCGCAGGGCATCATAAGATGTTTGAGTAAATGCATCTCAGCTCTCTGCAAAAAGGATTAAGCCTTAAGACATGTTTAAACGTTCAGCTTGGCCTTCAGTCAACCTAAGATTGAGAGTTATGGCCACACAGCAAACTTGTATAAACAAGTCTAAGTATTACTGGTCCATTAATTACATTGTAAATGCAATGGAGGATTTTATATGTTGCTCACCACAAATGTTTTTATTTGGACTAATTGAAAGCTGTTCTAAAGCAAAATCCAAACCAATCTCTACCTCTGTGGTGTCAACAGACTTTTCTATACTCTTGTCTGGTATGTACTATCTTACATTTGCTCTTGCATTATTTGGAAGCTTTTATATTTCCTCTCTAAATTGTCTCATGTTTATGAAGGACTAAGAACGAGGCATGCATCATAATTCCCTGACACCCATCAATCACGGTACTTAGCAGAGTTCTTGGCATATAGAAGGAGCTCAATAAATTTGTTAAGAGCCAGAGAGTTCTTAAGAAATATTTACTGAAGATCACAAGTGAACACAGATGATTTCCTTTTTTTTTTTTTAAGATTTTATTTATTTATTTGACAGAGAGTGAGAGAGAGCACAAGCAGGGGGAATAGCAGACAGAGGGAGAGGGAGAGGCAGACTCCCCACTGAGCAGGGAACCCAATGCGGGGCTCGATCCCAGCACCCTGGGATCATGACCTGAGCCGAAGGCAGACGCTTAACCTACTGAGCCACCCAGGCGCCCCGGCACAGATGATTTCAAAACAAAGATATGTGAGATTTGCCCAAGGCTCATGAAAGAAAAATATTTTTTAAGAAGAAAGGGAACAGATTAGCTAATTTTATTTAAAAAATAAGAGACAGATGTGTGTGTGTGTGTGTGTATGTATTTGCCTCTCTGATGATATTATTTATGAACATAAGTATGATCTTAGGCTGGAGTTGGATAGTTTTGTGTTGCTTTCAGGAAAGAACAGCAACAACACTGGACTTTTTGGTGTCAGAATGTTCCCCCTTTATTTACTGCAGGCTGAGCCAACAATCCTTATTATTCCCCATAAACAACAGCAACAACAAAAAAGCACCCCATAAAAATTAAATTGTGAAATCTAAATTATTTATGTGATTTCATTTGTTGGATGCATTTTGTGCCATTGAGCCTAGCTTCTTTCTAATGTCATAAGACTATTAGGAACTGTAATAATCTTCAGGGGATGTAAGATTTATCAAGCCTTGCAGAATGGGATGAGAGCCAAGGAAGGAGATTAAGGGATACTGGTGAAATTAATCAAGCTTTTCTCTGTGTACTGGCCAAGAGAATGCAGTAGGTTATTATTCAAACATTTTACACAGTAGGAACACAATTTGACCACTTCCATATGTTGAATTTAGAATTATGTTCGTCTTTTCCAAAAACAATCCCATAAAAATGTCAATACTTGAGTCGACTAATAGCTTTATTCACTAAGAAGGGAGTTTACATACAGAGAGTGGAAGAGTGTTGCTATTCACTAGCTCGCTGGGAGACATTACATTTAATCCTGCTACAGAAGCCAGGCTGGCGGATCTACAAGCCCAGAAGGCTGATGGAGGGATGTGGATAAAGAGATTCTCATACATCACTGTTTTCTTTACCATAAAAGGAGCTGACATATGTTCTCTTGTGAAATCTGAATGGGCTGCAGTCAGTGGCCTCAAAATATGAGCTTTCCCTTCTCACTGGAGGCAATGTTGAAGCTTTCTGGAATAGATAGAGGCCATCATTCCAGTCCTAACACAAAACGAAACATCATTGTGGGAGCAATTTTGAAAATGTATGAACTTCATAAAATGTCCCATTTTCCACATTGTGAGTTTGGCTGCACAATCAGATCATCAGAGATCAGGAAGACTACCTTATTAAGGCCCCAGCCCTTTTTTTTCCTATTCGTATGATGCTAGTAGAGAATAGGTATTTGCCATAGAGCATATTTATCAATCATGAGATGGGAAATGAATACATCACCATATATTCCATGCAAAACATGGCACTTTACATGCCGTGCAAAACCAAAGGACGAGGTAATCAACAATTTCAGAGCTATTTCTCAATGAAGAAGCTAAACTGTATCTCCAATTTCCACATAATGAGGCTTAAAAAGAGTCTTCATTAGGTCCACATGAAAAGTGACTGCCTCGTCATAGGAGTAGAAAGAAAATCTGGAATATAAATTTGTTGGTTACTACTTTCTTTCCAAAAAAACCCAGCAGCTCCAATTCACTCCAAAAAGAGTATAAAAGTCAGAAACAAACAGACACCATAAACGACTGTGAGTGCGTTGATGGTAAGCCTTCCAGTCTTTCCTTCAGGTACCTAAACAAAGGAAATGTGGAGGGCTGTCCGGCAAAAACAGATTTTTTGAAAAGACTCTGACTTTGGGGTCACCAAGAACACCAAGAACCTTACATTTTCTCTTAACAGAGTCAAGAGACTCATAATCGATCTGCATCAAGGACGAAGCTCACAGAACCAGTTCCTGATCGGTCAGGCCAATGGACATGCATATGGTGTTGAAAGAAATACGGTATGCAATGCTCAAGTGAGAAGCCATGAGAAGTGCTCCAACTTGGTGAAATAGTTTGGACTTCTCCAGTTGACGTTCATTGCTTCCTCAAGGGAGCTGTTGATTAATTGACTGGAAAAACTATCTTTTGTTCTACAGAGATACCCACATACCCTCAAACAACACAGATATGGGGTGTTTGTATGGTGTGTGTGCATGTGTGTATGAGTGTCTCACATACAGTAAAGGTTGTATTATATAACCTAACTCAACCTGTGGGTAGAAGAAGATAGAAGATGTTTTTGTTTACTTTTTTTCACTAATAGCTATTTTTGGAGCAGTTTCAGGTTCACAGCAAAATTGAAGGTCATGTACAGAGATTTCCCACATACCACCTGCCTCCACACATGCACAGCCTCCCCCACTGTCAACATCCCCACCGGGTGCTGTTGCTACAAAAGGATGAACCCACACTGACATGTCATCATCATCCAAATTCTGTTGTTTACCTTAGGGGTCACCCTTGGTGTTATATATTCTATAGATTTGGACATGTGTCCATTATTATGGTATCACACAGGGTATTGGGTATTTTTAGTGCCCTAAAAATCCTTTGTGCTCCTTCTATTCGTCCCTACACTCTCTCTCTCTCTCTCTCTCTCTCTCTCTCTCTCACACACACACACACACACCCCTAGCACCTTTTTACTCTAGTAAATTCTAGTTTAGCCTTTTCCAGCATGTCATAAATTTGGGATCATGCTGCTGTATCCTTCTTAGATTATTCACTTAATAATATTATTATTCGGGCACCTGGGTGGCTCAGTTGGTTAAGCGACTGCCTTCGGCTCAGGTCATGATCCTGGAGTCCCTGGATCGAGTCCCGCATCGGGCTCCCTGCTCGGCAGGGAGCATGCTTCTGCCTCTGACCCTCCCCCCTCTCATGTGCTCTCTCTCTCTCATTCTCTCTCTCTCAAAAAAATAAATAAAATCTTAAAAAAAAAAAAAATTTCAAATATCAAGAAAGGAAAATCACAGGGCGCCTGGGTGGCTCAGTCGGTTAAGCGACTGCCTTCGGCTCAGGTCATGATCCTGGAGTCCCGGGATCGAGTCCCGCATCGGGCTCCCTGCTCAGCAGGGAGTCTGCTTCTCCCTCTGACCCTTCCCCCTCTCATGCTCTCTCTCTATCTCATTCTCTCTCTCAAATAAATAAATAAAATCTTTAAAATAATAATAATAATATTATTATTATTCACTTAACAACATTATTATAGACTAATAAGATGCACTTAAGTTTCCTCCATGCCTATTCATGGCTTGATAGCTCATTTCTTTTTAGCACTAAATAATAGTCTATTGTCTGGATGGACCAGTTTATTTATCCATCCACCTACTGAAAGACATCTTGGTTACCTCCAAGCTTTTGGCAATTATGAGGAAAGCTCAATAAACATGCACGTACAGGTTCTGGTGTGGACTTGTTTACTTTTTTTAACTTCTTATTTTAAAATAGTCACAGATTCACAGGAAGTTGCAAAGATAATGCAGAGAAGTCCCAGGCACCTTTCGCCCAATTTCCCCCAGTGGTTGCATCTTACATATGTACAGTGCAATGTCAAAAGCAGGAAATGACATGGGTACAATGTGTGGGCCTACTTCTATGTCACTTTATCATTTGTGCAGATTTGTGTAATTACTGCTGGCTCTACAAGATAAGGGATATCTCGTCACCACAAAGGTCTCCCTGGTACTACCCTATTGAGTTGGGTCCTCCACAAAGATATGTTCACTTCCTCTCCCCCATACCTGTGGATGTGGCCTTATTTGGAAATAGGGTCTTTGCAGATGTAATCAAGATGAGATGAGGTCATACTGAATTATAGTGAGCCCTAAATCCAATGATTGGTGTCCTTATAAGAAGAGACACAGACACTCACAGGGAGGAGACCACACAAAGATGGAGACAGGGACTGGAAGGATGCATCTCAAAGCCAAGGACCCCCACGGATGGCCAGTGACCACCAGAAGCTGGAAGGGGCAAGGAAGGATCCCAATCTTCCCTTGCAGGCTTCAGAGGGAGCATGGCTCTGCCAACACCATGATTTCAGACTTCTAGCCCCCAGATCCTGTGAAGGAATAAATTCCCGTTGTTTTAATTCCCCTGCTTTGTAGTAATTTTTTTATAGAAGCCCTGGAAAATGAATGTATATCTCTTCTTAATCACACCTACCTCTCCTGCTTCCCACTCCAATATCCCTAACCCCTGACAACCACTAATCTGTTTTCCTTTTCTCTAATTGTGTTGTTTTAATAATGTTATACAAACAAAATTATACAGCAAATGACCTTTTAAGATCAGTGCTTTTTTACTCAGTATAATGCCCTTGAGATTGGCTCAAGTTGCTCTATCCACAGTTTATTATTGTTTTTAGCTGAGTAATATTCCTGATATGGATATGCCATAGTCTGTCTGTTTAGCCATCAATCTACAGAAGGACATTTTGGTTGTTTCCTGTTTTTGGCTATTACAAATCAAGCTACTTTAAACAATCACCTACCCTCATTAGTGCTAGCATAACTTTTTCTAGAATAAATGCCCATGACAACAATTGCTGGATTATACAGTAAGTATATATGTAGTTTTTTGAGAAACTGCCACACTGTTTTCCAGAGTTGACCATACAATTTTATATTCCCACCAGCAATGTAGGAGAGACTCAGATTCTCCATGTCCCTTCCAGCAATTGGTGTTGACACTATTTTTTATTTTAGCTGATCTAGCAGGTGTGTAATAATAATTCATATGGCTTTTAAATTTGAATTTCCCTAAGAGCTAGTGATGCCCAACATCTTTCCATATGCTTTGTTGCCATCAAAAATCCTTCTCAGTGAAACATCTCTTCATGTCTTTTGCCCATTTTCTAATTGAATTGTTTGTTTTAATGTTAAGTTTAAAGTTCTTTATATATTCTACATACTAGTCCTTTTTCAGATATGTGGTGCACAGATATTTCCTCCTATCTGTAGCTTATCTGCACAGGGCCTTTCTCATAACAGGATCTGAAAGCTCTTATCAGAGTCCTTTATAGAGCAAATGCTTTTATTCTGACGAAGTCCAATTTATATATTTTTTTTCTTTTCTGGATTGCATCATTGGTGTTATATCGAAGGACTCTTCACCAAAGCCTAGGTTCTGAAGATTCATTCCTATGTTATTTTCTATGAATTTTATAGTTTATGTTTTACAGGTAAATCTGTGATCCATTTTTAATCTGTTTTTGTACAAGGTGTGAGGTTGAGATTTTTTTTTACCTATAGATAATCTATCCATGATTTTGTTTATTTATATCCTTTTTATTCTAAAATTAAAATAAATCAGTTTTCCTCATTTTTGAGATATGTATAATAACTCCTATAACTAAAAATGTAAGAACGGATGAAAATTGAGTGTCTAAGAAATAAATACCTTTGTGGAGCTTTTCATTATTTTTAACTTTTATTTTAATAATTTTGACTGATACAGCTTTAGAAACACACACCCACCCAGCGAGTTGCTAACAAGGTTTGCAACACCCAGGAGTTGACCTGATGCCACCTTAGCAAACTAGATGCTTGGTGCAAGTGCATATAAATCCGGAATCATGAGTTTTGTATCAAGAAACTACTTCTGGAACAAAGCAAAATGTAAGAAGAGATTCTTTTAACATAAACGAAGCTAATATGTCATCTGGGAAGGAGTTAAGAATAATCAGAAAAGCGAGGATGCGAGGTCTGTGTGGGCACAATGGCTCTCCTCCTCAGGGAGCATGGAGGAGACACATTGCCAGCATTGTCACCTTGGAAAGCTAAGCCATTTATCTCCCCTGGAACCCAAACATCATCTCAATATCTTTAAGAGCCTCCTTTTAGAATTGCCCTCAGTCATGTAAGAAACTGCCAGTAATTATTTCTTTAAAGTCATGCACATACAACACACACACAGTTATCAAAATGTCAACACACTAGTTGGACATTCCTTATTTACCATAGTTGACTGAATCTGACTTTCGGCCGTTTTCAGAATATCAGCTCCACTCTCATATGATACACTGCTAGGGTTAAATTTTCTTTAAAGGTTGGGCTTTGCTTAAAAGAAGAGAGAAGGAAGGAAGAAAGAAAGAAGGAAGGAATGATGGAAAGAAGGAAGGATGGAAAGAAGGAAGGGGAGATGGAAGGAAAGAAGGAAGGAAGGAAGGGAAGGAAAGATGGAAGGAAGGACGGGAAGATGGAAGGAAGGAAGGATAGAAAGAAGGAAAGAAAGACGGAAGGAAGGAAAGATGGAAGGAAAGAAGGAAGGAAGGAAAGATGGAAGGAAAGAAGGAGGGAAGGAAAGAAGGAAAGGAAGGAAGGAAGGAAGGAAGGAAGGAAGGAAGGAAGGAAGGAAGGAAGGAAGGAAGGAAGGAACTGTGCACCCTTCCAACAGAATTATCTGGAAGGCAACCACTTTTTAGTGTATAAGTTTGAGTATGTTCTTTTAAAATCCATAAACATCTATTTTTTTTTTGAAAAATGGTAATATTTAATTAAACATACTTGGGAAAATATACCTGACTAATTTTTGTTTTTAAAAAATGCTTTCTTTCCAGGTTTCAGTTCAGCTACAGGACCCCCCCCCCATATTATTTTTGGAGCTTCATCTGTTTTCCTTGGCCAGGGGAAGAACATTGTGGTACAGTGAAGATACATGGGCCAGACTTTTATATAAAAAGAGTGGGTAACACACACATTTATTTTGGCCCTTTCTTGAACTCCCACTGTAAAATATGGAAAAAGATGTTTTAAAAGATATAAACTCACAATAATTTTTTTTTTAAGAGCATAGGAAAGAAAAGCAGCCACGTTTTGGAAGCTAAGCAGAGGGAGTTCCGTTTCCAGAAATAAGGCACACCAGATTATTCAGATCATCTTCCTCTTTGAAAGTAATAAAAGGATGATTGAACTCTAAAGCAGCTCATTTTAAAGTTACTGGCCCGCGGACAGGACAATAAGTAATTGTCAGAATGGACAGCTCACCAGGAGCCCAGGGGGCTAAGCCAAGCCCAGAACAGCTTTTGTGCTGTGGGCACCAGCCAAACCTACCAAAAATGAACTGAAATTTCATGGGCTCTCAAGGTCTGGAGACATGCAAACGTGGGGGTTTCACCAGGAAGTCATGCCCCCGCTAAGGCTGGGGTCAGAAAGCCCACATTCTCGGTGCAATCCCCAGCAAACCCTGATGTAAAGCCCATCCTGAAACGCAGAATCAACTCAGACACTTGGAACAAAAGGAAGGGTCCTAAACCCCATCAAGGGGCAGGTACACAACAAAGTGAAACCAAAAACCTACTGCCAAAGCATGCCTCTGTTAAATGTTGACACCCCTCCAGAGCAGACACAGGCCAGAGTGAGCCCTCCCGACAGGTGTCCTCAGCTTCAGGTGAAGGTGCCAAGAGCAGAGTCAGGAAGACCGAGGAGTGTGCGGATGGGGAGGGGGGGAACAGCCAGTGTGCCTTTCGGTTTACGGGATTGTGCATGGAGAAAAATGGGAATCCTAGAGCTAATAAGACAATCAGGGGTTGCGTCTACAAGAGCAGAAAGCAGAGGGGGCCGCGGAAGGGAAGGGAGGGGATGTGCTGGGGCCTCCAAGAGGGTGTTTGGATTGCGTTCCCAGCTCAAAGGAAGCACAGTGGAAATTGCAGAAGATTGCTAGCAGTAGGTGATTTACAGCTTTCTTTGCTCCAGGAAAGCAAGGAAGAAGCCCGGAGACAGTGAGGGGTGCCGGTGGGCTCCGCTGTGGGTCTGCGCCAACCTGAAGGTCTTCGGGACCCTCCCTGATGGGATGTTGGGTCTCAGGGACAGAGAAATCATAAATGATGGTTTAGCTGGTATCTTTAATAAAAGGTAAATAATAATCCTATTTCAGAAATGAGGACTGGAATGAAGACATGGTGATGTAGCCAACACCGCGAGGACTATTTTATTTGAGACACTCATTAAAATCATCAGGGCTCTGGAGTGTGCAGATGGATGCCTGGGTCTCTAAACCAGGGATGTGCCTCTGGAATTTTCCAGCATGTAGCTGGGCGTTAAAGCTGTGGCTTGACAGCAATGTCCACAATAGCCAAACTGTGGAAAGAGCCAAGATGTCCATCGACAGATGAATGGCTAAAGAAGATGTGGTATATATATACAATGGAATATTATGCAGCCATCAAAAGGAATGAGATCTTGCCATTTGCAACGATGTGGATGGAACTGGAGGGTATTATGTTGAGTGAAATAAATCAAACAGAGAAAGACATGTATCATATGATCTCACTGATACGAGGAATTCTTAATTGCAGGAAACAAACTGAGGGTTCCTGGAGTGGGGGGTGGGGTGGGAGGGATGGGGTGACTGGGTGATAGACACTGGGGAGGGTATGTGCTCTGGTAAGCGCTGTGAATTGTGCAAGACTGTTGAATCTCAGATCTGTACCTCTGAAACAAATAATGCAATATATGTTAAGAAAAAAAAAAAGAAGGTAGCGGGAGGGGAAGAATGAAGCGGGGGAAATCGGAGGGGTAGACGAACCATGAGAGACGATGGACTCTGAAAAACAAACAGGGTTCTAGAGGGGAGGGGGGTGGGAGGATGGCTTAGCCTGGTGGTGGGTATTGAGGAGGGCACATTCTGCATGGAGCACTGGGTGTTATGCACAAACAATGAATCATGGAACACTTCATCTAAAATTAATGATGTAATGTATGGGGATTAACATAAGAATAAAAAAGAAAGAAAGAAACTGAATTGTGGGAAAAGAAAAAAAAAATAGCTGTGGCTTGAGATGAGCTCTCTCTGGGAGAGAGGATGGAATAGCCGGCAGGGAGGAAGAAGGAGGGAGCCCCACACAGGCCCACACCTAGCACTCGGGGAGAGGAGGAGGACCCAGCAAACGGAGCTGACCACAGGCAGCCAGGGGAGCAGGAGGAAGCCGCGGCGAACCTTCCAGAAGGTGCAGTGACCCGGTTTTGGTGCTGCTGCCAGGGTGGGCAGGCAGGTGACACCCTAGGGCCAGTGACAGGGAGCCCCGAGACCTCGACAGTGGTTTCCATGAAGCTCTGGAACGGCCGCCTGATTACAGTGATCGGGGAAAATGGGAAGAGGAGAACCAGAGACACTGAGTCAGACATAATTAGTTTTGTGAAAGGAGAGTGGAGAAAAGGTACAGTGTTTAGGGGAGCTGAGGGTCAAGGTAGGGCCCCTCTCTGTGAGGCTGGAGGTGTTACGGGGTGTCACAATGAGCCACTGGAGAATGCAGAGGAGAAGGGGCTGACTTCAGGCTCAGGCTTTGGGAAGCAGGAAGGACGAGGGTCCAGTGTCAGCTGGTCCTCACAGAGACGTGGAGGAAAGGAGTGAGCACAGGTGTGAGCAGGCGGAACCCCCGCCTGGTGCAGAGATGAGGAGGCAGAACAGAAGTGGGGTGGAGTGAGGACTCTGGGCCCGACCCTGCTTGGCCCCTCTGGCCTCAGACTGAAATAATCCCTCCCAAGTGGCTGTCACATGTCCCCACCAATTGGGGTCATCAGCCCTTCTGCCACGTCAGCTTCTCAGAGGGCAAATCCTCCCTTCCTCCCCCTTTTTGTTTTATTTGGGCCCTCAGTGGATGGGAGGATGCCCCCCACATTGGAGCAGGCAACCCCCTTTACTCATTCTACTGGTTCCCACACCCATTTCTGCTGGAAACACTCTCTGTCACACCCAAAGTAATGCTCCACCAGCTAGCAGGGCATCCCGTGGTCCTGTCAAGTTGACGCATAAAGCTAACCAGCACAGTGTGCTCTGAAGTGTGTGAGTGGATTCTGGCTGGTGACACATACCTGAAGGGACCCTACAACCTCCAGGCCTGGCCCGTTTAACCCCACCCACAGCAGCTTGAGGCTCCATCTGCCTGCCAGGTGGAGAGGACCCAGGCCCCAGAGTGGGTGGGCTTGGATTGGAATGGGTGGGCTCAGTAAGGTAAAGACCCTCCCCATGTTGGGGGGCCACCTTCAGTCCCTCGAGGGTCTGAACAGAACAAAAAGTCTGTGGAAGGAGAACTCGCTCTCTTTTTCCTGCATCACTGCTGAGTGGGGACCTGTCATCCCATTGTCCCTCGCACTGACCGGGCTGGGACGTACGCCATTGGTTCCCTAGTTCTCAGGCCTTCGGATTGAGCTATACCACCCGCTCTCCTGGGCCCCCAGCTTGCAGATGGCAGACAGTGGGAATTGTCAGCCTCCATGATCATGTGAGCCAGTTTCTCATAATAAATCCTCTTTCATAGGTATGATCTGTATATGTACACGTATACATGTGTGTGTGTGTATAATACAGGGATAACCTCCATGGATATATATCTTCCTGGTCCCATTTCTCTGCAGACCCCTGACTGATACACCCCTCGGGTCCCTCTCTGCCTGTGTCCCAGGAAGGAAAAAGGTGAGGGTGACCTGCTAGAAGCTTCCCAGACTGGCCCTGCTGTGCGCTCACAGTATGGCCACGGGCAGCTTCTCTTCATCTGAATTAGGATTAACGATGCCCTAAACTATGTTAGCTGGTTGGTATACCACCAAACAAAATAAGAGCAATAGAAAGAGAATTGGCACCAGGGCATCTGGGTGGCTCGGTCCACTGAGCATCTGATGTTCGATCTCAGCTCAGGTCTCCATCTCAGGGTGGTGAGTTCAAGCCCCGTGTTGGGCTCCATGCTGGGTGTGGAGACTGGAAGGAAGGAAGGAAGGAAGGAAGGAAGGAAGGAAGGAAGGAAGGAAGGAAGGAAGGAAGGAAGGAAGGAAGGAAGGAAGGAAATGGGAAAGAGGAATGGAAGAAGGAAGGAAAGAAGGAGGGAGGGAGGAAGGAAGGAAGGAAATGAAGGAGGGATGGAAGGAGGAAGGAAAGAAGAAGGAATGAAGGAAGGAAGGAAGGAAATGAAGGAGGGAGGAAAGGAGGAAGGAAAGAAGGAGGAAGGAAGGAAGGAAAGGAAGGAGGGAGGAAAGGAGGAAGGAAAGAAGGAGGAAGGAAGAAAGGAAAGGATGGAGGGGGGAAAGGAGGAAGGAAAGAGGAAGGAAGGAAGGAAGGAAGGAAGGAAGGAAGGAAGGAAGGAAGGAAGGAAGGAAGGAAGGAAGGAAGGATTCGCACTATACAGATAGGATGTTGTACGTACTGCCTTTACCCAGGGATAGGTTTGCATTCAGAGATGCAGAGAGCAGGTGAAGTAATGCTACAGATTCAATAGCAATCACTGCCTTACCTGCACTCTGTGCAACTCAGTCCTTTATATTCACTGGAAACAAAAGTCCCCGCTGTAAAGCCAAATGTTTTCACTGAAGACTTAATGCAGATGCCTTCTCCTACTTTTATTGAATACAAGACTGATTCCAAAGAGAACTGAGCAGATAAAGTCTTCAAAACAAGAGCACGAGAGGTGCAAAAGAATGCATTCCTTTGTGTGCTTATCTGTGAGAGAGTTGCATCTTCTTTATTTAAAAATGCAGTCCTCCGGTGCCCACGAGCCGAGGGCGGTAACACAGGTGTGCGCCGGAAAGACCCGCAGGTCCGTGTGCCTGAGACTCACTGTGGCAGCACAAGCCGGGCCCAACTCTGTTCAGGCTGACGGACCCTCACAAAGGAGACCTAAATCAGCCGAGTGCCAAAGAACGGAACACAGCATGATCACCCCCCAAGGCCAACTTGAAGCAAAAGTCTTTATAGGAGCTTTCTATCAAAGAAAAGCTTTTATCAGCTTTCTATCCCTTCGGTTGGACTTGGAATAATGATCGTATTCTTCTCCAACACCACGGCTTTTCCTGTGGGTGTGAGAAAGTGGGGCTTAAGGAATTGTTTTATTTTATAACAATTTTTAAACATTATATCATTTGAGTTATGTTTCTCATGCCCATTTTTTAACGATAATTCTTTTAAATGGGAATCCATTATAAGCAAATCTCGTGCTTGTCACTACTCCTCAGATTTCACATGCGCATTAACTAGGAGTATCCATTAATAATTCAGAAGCCCGGGCTTTCATCCCCTCTCCTCCTGTGGTCTGATACCCAGGATGTTAATGTGAGGAGACGCAAAACCATGCGGGAGGCGCCCCACTGTTCCAACAAGCTTTGCACGACAATCCCAACAGCCAGTCGGGAGGGCAGTGTGGGTCCTATCAGGATAATCCCTCAGATTGGTTCTGGACTCTTCTTAGTCGTTCACTTTTGCACAAAATGGTCCTTTCCAGCGCATACGTGTCTTTCTCCCTCCCTTCTGCAGCCTGTCCCCAGAGGCTCGTAAACAGCCGTGCCTAAAGGTCGGCCACAAAAACCTCGAAAACGTTGCCAATGGCACAGTGATTGGCCTCTACCCACAAGGACCTCGGATTTCTCTTCGGAAAATTGTGTGGTCATTAGTGAAATCTGTGTGAGATGTGACAACAGATGAGGGTCACGAGAAATTATCTGACTTACATTATAATTCCCATGCCGGGAAGGCTCTGTGCATTGACTCCTCTCTGTATTTTCCCATCAGCTGCAGAATCGTTAGTGGTATGAAATGTCACTTACACATTAAAGAATGACCAGAGGAGAGAAATTCACTCTACTCGACCAACTCAAACACCTTGGGATTTAGTTGGATGCTTCTCATTCCTTCGTTCTGCAAATAGATTACAGAATTTCTCGGAGCAGAATCGGGAGCGTTACATGGCTGGATGAAAATCTGATGGGCTTACAAGTCAGTTTGCATTTTAGTCCCCAGAACCTCCATCCTTATTCACGGTGGTCCACGAGGGCTTTGAGTATGTAAATCCATCCAGACGGGAATTGGACTCCGGAGACCCCCCAGCATGATGCAGTGTGGCCAAAACTTTGCTTCTCTGCAGATGAGAGACCCTTCCCTGGTACCCTGCTTTCAGCATAATTAGTCACGTCCCTCGAGACGCTCGCTCACTGGCTCCCAGCTAAGGAATACCGGCTGTGCCCTTTCTTTCCTACCTTGTGCTAAACCATTAGAAGTGAGGAAGAGGAAGAGTCAGAAGCAGGATTATGGAGAACCCTCCCCCTCACCCCCCAGCCAGCGGGGATGTCTGTGCGCCTGTAATCACAGAGCCCGGGTAGTTAAGAAGAAATGTGGATTTTGCTTTAACCTAATGAAGCTTTGCCTTTCTTAAAGGACATCACACTCTGATCACCACGGTTGCATTAAAAGATAATGCTAGCCGGTGTGGTGCGTGTTATTTTTAGCACGAAGCCTAACGTAAAGTCTCATGTTAGGCAGCATGATCCGCGGGCCTCCCGAGGGCCTCGTTAAAATGAGATGTTTCCCTCTAGAGGTTAACTCAGTAAGCAATGTTTAAAGTTTTTAATCAGGCTACCCTGAGTTGCCATGCGAGAAACAGTTTGGAAAACAAATCCTCTGTCAGACCGCGGCTGGGACCGTGACAGTAAGATCCCAGTGACTTAAAATGTAGGGAGAAAATGATCTTGAATGAGAGGTGTTGAGAATTTTCAGGGCTCTAATTAAGAACTCAGAAGGTATGTATTCAGCTAGGAAGTCACCATCGCACTAAAGTATACTCTTTTGAATAAGCCAGTATCGGCTTAATGGCATTTTCCATGTAACGAAGTTGTGAATATTAATCCCGATTTTAACTGCAGGTTGAGTATTAACTGCTTCAAATAGAAAAGGCTGGGATTCTGAGAATAAGACCACTTTCAAATTAGTCGAAATTGTTTTCATAACTGGCAAACAGGCAGACCTGTGGGAAAACAAGGCTCATTCCCCCCATGCTATTTCAATCTTCTGCGAGAATTTTCATTGCTGAGGGCATTCCCAGAGTCTCCTCCTGAGTAGGAAGGATACGCTATTCCATTTCCTGGGTGGAGATGAAACAGTTCATCTAACTGAGGTGTTATGAGGCTACTGGCCCACTGGCCCATCTCCATCTGGGGGGTTTTCTGCATTCTGGGGTGAGCCCGGAGCCCCACTCCTCCGCAGGTCAAGAAGACAAGCCAGGTCCCAGCCCAGGATGCTGACCTTTACCCCACAGTCGTGAGGGTGTTTGTGTTCATAGATGACAGCTTGACCGAGACCAAGCTGCGAGGACTTGTTCTCAGGTTTTTCTGTATATCCTCATGCTCTACCGGTGAGGTGGTCTGCTTTGCTAACACATCAACCTTCCTTCTGAGGAGGACATCTATTTCCAACCACTGACCTACCCAGGTGGTTCGGTTTCCTAAACTTGTCTGGGATGACCCACAGTGCCACCGTGGGTCAGGTTATCAATGGAAAGACCCAAATCAACAGGAGATTGGGACATTCTTCATGAGCTGAGTGTAAGCTGGACCCTGACCCATGTCTGTCAGTCCACCCATGTCTTGAGTCAGAGTCGATTCGTGAGCTCTCCACATGGGCTGGTAGTTACCCCAGATTGCTATCATAAGAATAAAGTCAGAACTGTGGTCTCCTTGGGAATAAATGATTTCACAGCAAAAGCGATGTGCTCAAGGATCCACAAACTGAACCGAGTCCTAGTCCCAATAAACAGCAACCCCAGGAAGGCATGCAGGGAATACTCCTTGAATCAAGCAGACAGGAGATGATCTGGACTCCACTTAGGGACATGGCTGGTCCAATGGACAAGAGCTTCACCAATGACAGGCCACCCCTGGGCTTAGGATTACGTCACATCCAGGGTCATTTCTCATGGTGCCTCAGTTTTAGTGAGGAAATAGAATGCATATGTATACACTCTAATATCAAAACATGTACATATTAGGACACCTGAGTGGCTCAGTCGGTTAAGCGTCTGCCTTCGGCTCAGGTCATGATCCCAGGGTCCTGGGATTGAGTCCCAACATCGGGCTCCTTGCTCAGCAAGGAGCCTGCTTCTCCCTCTGCCTGCCTCTGTCTCTCTCTCTCTCTCTGATAAATAAATAAAATCTTAAAATATATATATATATATTTAAAAATTTTTAAAAAACATGTACATATTTATTTTAAGTGCTTTGGAGCATCAGACCACATGAATTTATCCCTTCAACAACAACAAAAAATATGTTTGCTATGTATGATGCAGCAGGCCCTAGAACAAGATGCAAGATATGAATTTCAACACATTCCAAATCAAACATCTCTCAAGGTCCAAGGGCTCTGAAACATTAGGTAAGTGTAGACTGAATTGACTTGCTACTTATATATCTCCGTTTATGTGAACTCTACCATCCGCTCTCACCTACTGAGTTTGGAAGGGAGAAAGAATTAATAAGCATGGTCATTTCCCCACCTTAAGTGCTGTTTGGGTCAGTCTGAAAGCCTAGTGCTCTGGTCAGGACTAGACCAGATCTAATCCAGCAGAGCAGGGAAGAAAAGCAGACCCACATCCACCTGGCTTGCAGGGATGAGGGATAACACACAGCTCAGTAATTTAAACCAGAAAATATATTTCCCCACCTTACCAGATTGACTTAGAAGTAAAATTTCATGACCACCAGAACACAAAGTCTAGGCCCTTTCTTCAGGCAAGGAAGAAAAATCTTCAGTTCGTACCCTCTCAAGTCATACAGGTGACATGCAGGTACAAAGCGTCACTGAAATAAGAAAGACTTCGCAGTAACGACAAGAGAAACATCATGGAAATGGAATACTGTGCACGCCGGGCAAGCCAAGAAAATCTCCCTTGGAATTCTTAGGGTTTCATTAATTCTAGTCCTTATTCTGAGCCCACTACATGAATCCACACTGGCTAAATCTCTATTTTATATACAGTGTTGTCAGCCCTTCGCTATTCACAGGGTTAGTGTTCCCAGTTGAGTTTTGTATTATTTCTATCCCCCACCTCCTCCCATGGCCCCCAGGCCAGCCACCTGGGGTTCGACGTGTGTTCAGGTCCAAGCGATGCCGAATCTCGGATGCTCCTGATGCTCCAATGGGACACCACAGATGGGGTTTAAACAAGCGCTGGAGGCTGGAGGCCCAGGATCCAGGTGGCAGTAGGTCTGCTATCTGCTGAGACCCCACTTCCTGGTTCACAGACGGCGTCTTCTCGCTCTGTCCTCACATGACAGAAGGGGCAACAGGCTCTCCAGGGTCTCTGTTGTAAGGACACTCATCCCATCAATGGGGCACCCCCCTAACAACCTCATCCCCTCCCAAAGGCCCCGCCTCCTAACACCATCACAATGGGGGTGTCCGCACATGCACTTGGGGGGACACCAGCAGTCCGTCCGTCACAGGCAGCTTTACCATGTGCTCCTCACTGCATCTCTGATGGCCCTCGAGCACCTCATTCAACAGCCAGTCCAGGGAAGAGCACGTTTGACACAGATGCTCTTGGCCACTGTGTACTTAAAAGCAGAAAACAGCTTTGGTCCCTTCAGTGACACAGGACCTCCAGCCACAGTACATTGTCCTCCACCGGTGGGGTCGACGCTGGGGGCAGAGCATAGGAGGTCGTGGCCCCTGCAGCCTGCTCCCCAGCTCTGTGGTCCGTTTGCCTGGGGGAAACAGGTGCAAACAGAAGTGGGACTGAGGCGGGCAAGCTCAGGCCACTGGGGAGCTGCTTCAGGATCTTGGACAAACTCCTGTCACATATCACATTTTTACAAGTTAGGATGCTTGTCAGTCATGCTGCAGCCCTGCACCAAAACTCACCAGGAATGCTGACCTAGAAATCAGTAAAGTTGGGGGACTCAGTGAGGTGAGAATGGAGGCAGAGAGAGAGGCATGGATGCACACGGGAAGGTGGTATCTGACCTGCTCCCCACCCGGCTCCCTCTGATGAGGACCTGCCCGTCCTCATCTCGGGGATGCTGCTAAGCATAGGGAGGAAGAAAGGACCTCATGAGGGAAACACGGACTTCTGTTCAAAGTCGATTTTTCAGAATGTCCTGTGGCGGGCTATTCTCACACGTGTTTAGCTTGTGTGTTTGTGTCTTCACCTCCTCCAATGACCACAGAAAATAAATGCTCTTCAGCACTAGGGGACTCCCACCCTGTCTCCACCTCTTGTCCTTGGAATGCTCTCCAACATCCCCAAATGCAAGTCTATGAAAACCAAGGTGAACACACACCTACAAGACGTGGATGCTTCCTGCTCTAGTCCCTGCTCTAGAAGAGAAGTCACAGATTTCAGATACACACCCCAAATGCAGCATGGTTCTGCAGGGACCCACAGGGCCATCTGGTCTACCAGCCCCATAGTGGTCATCCACCATCGCCATTGCCTGCTACCCGAGCCACTGCTCCCTCTGTATTTACTAGCTTGCTCATTTATCTCCAATGGCCAAGCCGCCACCATGCCTGGATGTAAGCCCCATGAGAACAGAGCCTTACTTGTCCAGTGCACCTCCCAAGGTTACTGCATTACTTGGGATGCAGTAGGAATTCAATAACTATTGTGGAATGAATGCATATAAATATTTACAATGATTACACTGGGCAAAAAAACTAAGAAACTGAGAAAATGAAGTTTACTTTTCACTGAATTCTCTGAAGTTTGATTTTTAAAATCTATAGCAAGCAATGTATTACTAAGAATGACGAATCCTGGAAGTAAATAGCCTTTCTTTCAAAAGGTGAACCTGTGCTGAAAAGGGTCTGTCATATCCTCTCAGGCCATCAGAGGACAGACAGGGCAACCCGAGGAGCTGTCAGTGATGCCCCAACCCCTTGCTCCCCTTGAGGTCCCGAAACCAATCCTAGAACTTTCTCTCCCTCCAATGCAAGAAGGGAGGTGCTTACAGCAAGCAGGAGGGACCAGCTACATCCCTGCAGGTCCCTTCCCCTAGGTGTGGTGACCCTAGTCACTGAGGCTTTCGGGATGTTGCTGAATATGTGGCCACAAATGGGTGACACCAAGAGGGTGCAGTTGCCAGCCAGCTGCCATGCCTGAGTGGTGGCTGCCAGGTAAGGGAGCCTTCCTCTATGTGGTGAGGAATAGCTGCCAGTATAAATGCAGCTTGAAAGGATCGTGCTGTGTGGGTCAGCCCTCATTTATGCTCTGTCTAGGAAACTGGCTTTGCCTTGTTGTGCAGAACTAGGCTGGATGGGTTGGCTCTGTTGGGAAAAGCTTTTTCTAGGGGAAGAGTGGAAATTTCAAACAAAGAAAAGGTTCTGAGAAAGGTCATTACTCCGTGTCCTGTTATTGTTCTGTGACGCCCCCAAAAAACAACAGTTGGTGAAGGAGCCCTCAGGGAGCCAGGAGTGTGTGTCCATAACACTGCAAGCAGCCAGAGGAAGCAGCTAAGCGGGTGGGTCAGAGGCAGGTGGCACTGCTGTCCCTCTGAGTCTTCTCTGGGCTACGTGTAGCAGCCACAACTTGCAAAATAGGAAGAGGGGAAAAAGAGAGAGAGAGGTGGACATGTAGCAGGGGGAGACAAAAGCCACACTCTATTCCTCAAAAGGCAACAAAATGAACGACCACTGGGAGCTAATAGTCGCCATGTTTCATAGGAATCGATCTAGAAAACGAATAGAAAAAAAAAAAGTGAGCAAGTAAGAAGTTAGGGGATTCAGTGAATGGCATGATATTTAGCAGAAGGAAGGCCACAGTGCACCTGATTTTGCTGGAACCAATGCATGACAACTGAGACTGCCATGCTCTGACAAACCAAAAGCTTCTTGATATTCACTTCTGAAGACAAAGAACTGGAAGGTGCTCCTCTCTCGTGTCCTGGGTTCATAACACTGAATAACTAATAGCCCACCCTTCCCACCAGAACTCACAGACACAATTCTCTGCCCACCAAGGGCCAGGGATGACCCCAGGCCTGCCGACATGGATCTGGTGGTGTTTAGGGAAGCTCTTCTCTTACCCAGAGAAGGGCATGGGCAATAAGCATGAACACACACCAACAGTTACAGATAGTTAACCACAGATGGCCACACAACAGGATCGATACCACACACCAGGATCCACACTGCAGACCAGGATCCACACTGCACACCAGGATCAATGCTGCAGACCAGGATCAACACCACAGACCAGGATCAATGCTGCAGACCAGGATCAACACCACAGCCCTGGATCCACACTGCAGACCAGGATCCACACTGCACACCAGGATCAATGCTGCAGACCAGGATCCACACTGCACACCAGGATCAATGCTGTAGACCAGGATCCACACTGCACACCAGGATCAATCCTGCAGACCAGGACCAACACCACAGACCAGGATCCGAACAGCACACCAGGATCAACACCACAGACCAGGATCAATGCTGCAGACCAGGATCAACACCACAGCCCTAGATCCACACTGCAGACCAGGATCCACACAGCACACCAGGATCAACACCACAGACCAGGATCCACACTGCACACCAGGATCAATGCTGTAGACCAGGATCAACACCACAGATCAGGATCAATGCTGCAGACCAGGATCAACACCACAGACCAGGATCAATGCTGCAGACCAGGATCAACACCACAGCCCTAGATCCACACTGCAGACCAGGATCCACACAGCACACCAGGATCAACACCACAGCCCTGGATCCACACTGCAGACCAGGATCCACACAGCACACCAGGATCAATGCTGTAGACCAGGATCTACACTGCACACCAGGATCAATGCTGTAGACCAGGATCTACACTGCACACCAGGATCAATGCTGCAGACCAGGATTAACACCACAGACCAGGATCCGAACAGCACACCAGGATCAACACCACAGCCCTGGATCAACACTACAGACCAGGATCCACACTGTACACCAGGATAAACCACTACTCACCAGGATCAACGCTGTAGACCAGGATCAACACCACACACTAGGATCAACACCACAGACCAGGATCAACACCATAGACCAGGATCAACACCACAGACCAGGATCAACACCACAGACCAGGATCAACACCACAGACCAGGATCCACACTGCACACCAGGATCAATGCTGCAGACCAGGATCAACACCACAGACCAGGATCCGAACAGCACACCAGGATCAACACCACAGACCAGGATCAATGCTGCAGACCAGGATCAACACCACAGACCAGGATCAACACCACGGACCAGGATCAACACCGCAGACCAGGATCCACACTGCAGACCAGGAGCCATAACACAGACCAGGATTTGCACCACACACCAAGATGAAGACCATATACCAGGATCAACGCTGCACACCAGGATCAATACTGCAGACCAGGATCGATACCACATGCCAGGATCCACACTGCCCACCAGGATCCACACAGCAAACCAGGATAAACACCACACACCAGGTTCAATACCACACACCAGGATCAATGCTACAATCCAGGATCCACACCACACACCAGGATGAAGACCATGTACGAGGATCAGTACTGTGGACCAGGATCAACCCTGCTATGAGCCACTTCCCAATGCCTCCCTTTCCCGGGGTCTTTTCCATGCACTGAGTGGAGTGTTTGCTCCTTGCTAATCCCCACCAGTGGCTCAGGCTTGGTTCCCTGTGTGGCAGGGCCAGCGATGAGCAGCGTTTAGTCCGTGTTGGTTCTTTCCCCTCTCCCCGTGGGGTGTCCTTGGCTCCCTGCCCACCCGCGCCCCTCCCCTGCAGGGCGCGGCAACTGTCCCCCGGGGCGTGTTTCCTTCACTGTCGTGAGAGCTCACTGCAAGCACACGTGTTTGCAGATGACAGGCCAGAACCGTGGCAGAGTGTCCGCGAAGAGAGTCCTGCCCCTTCCGTGGCTCTTCCACTCGCCCAAGCACCTTCGGCTGATGCGTTCTCCTAAATGTCAGATTTATGAGAAGGTGCATTTCTGTGAGCTCTTCCCCACGTCCCCAGAGCGCGTGGCCGGCAGGCTACGTTCACTTGTGGATTCAGACAGCTGTCCCCCCGATCCATCACCGTGCCTCTGACAGTGACAGTCCCTTCGCCTCAGTCACCATGAAGCCTTAGACAGGTGGCAAGGCCAGCCTGGCAACAGCGCTGATGAGCGAGGTCCTCCCATCCTCCAAGTCAAGGCCGAAGGGTGGTCAAGGGGGGCCGGTGACCCCAGGACAGAAACTGAGTTCTGGGTAAGGGTAGGGGATGGTATTGTGTGGCCAGCCCAGACGGGAGTGACTTCACGGTGACTTCCCCTCCAGACATAAAGCTTTTCCTCTTGGCTGCATTGGGATGTGGCATTGCGATTTGGTCTGTGTCCCCATTCCTGGCACAGAGCTCCGAAACCCTCACAGTTTGCAAAGGATGAGGCCATGATGGTGAAAAACAGTGAAAGCGGTGTCTTATCTTCACACCAAACCCCTTGGAACCACATGTTCATGCTGGGGTGACGTCTGGAACCCCCCGAGGTTGGAGCTGGTGGCCAGGGGACTCAGCCACGTGAGGACAGGGTTGGAACCTCCAGCCCCATTCTCTGATCTCTGGGGTGGGAGAGGGAGTGAGCTGGAGTCAGTCACCAAAGGCCAATGATTCATTCAATCATGCCTGTGTGACAAAGCCTCCATAAAAACCCAAAAGGAGGACGCCTGGGTGGCTCAGTCGTTAAGCATCTGCCTTAGGCTCAGGTCATGATCCCAGGGTCCTGGGATCGAGCCCCGCATCGGGCTCCCTGCTCGGCAGGAAGCCTGTTTCTCCCTCTCCCACTCCCCCTGCTTATGTTCCCTCCCTCGCTGTGTCTCTCTCTATCAAATAAATAAAATCTTAAAAAAAACCAAAAAACAAAAGGAGGGTTCATGAACGTCTGGGTTGGTGAACACATAGAGGTGCTGGGACAGGCACGAGGCACCCCGGACAGGGCATGGGGGCTCCTTGCGGTCTCCCACAGGCATCGCCCTCTGCATCCCTCCCATCTGGCTGCTCCTGAGTTGTGTCCTTTGTAATAGCTTGTCGTGTAGCAGTAAATAATGTTCCTGTCAGTCAGAAGGACAGGGGACAGCCGGGACAGGAGACCATGTCTGCAGTGGGGTCTTCTCATGGGGCTGAGCCTGTCACCTGTGGGGCCTGCACTAACTCCAGGCAGACAGTGTCAGGACTGAGGTCCACCTCGGGACACCCGGAGAGTGTCCACCCCGTCCTGCGGACACCTAGAGTCAGAGTGTACAGGTATAGAAGGACTTTCTCTTGTATGGGCTGGGGGTGGACAGTCCACCGAGGCTTCGAGGCAGTAAACACCGCAGAGATGCAGGTTTCTCCAACATGGATGCATGTGCACAAACAGTGGGTCCATAGTGGGACCTGAGATCCTGCCTTTGTTAGTAACCCCCCACCTGCAGCCACACCACGCCGCCTGCCCTGGGGCCGCACCCCGAGTGGTAAAAACGAAACTGAAACGGTAATCAGCGGCATTCTGGAGAATTTCAGCCAGGCCCTTTTTTCTCCTAATACTTACAGACTCCTCAAAAGCCTGACATCTAGGTCAAGTTCTAAATCACAAAAACACATACTTGTTGGGGCACCTGGGTGGCTCAGTCGTTAAGCGTCTGCCTTCGACTCAGGTCATGATCCCAGGGTCCTCGGATCGAGCCCCGCATCGGGCTCCCTGCTAGGCGGGAAGCCTGCTTCTCCCTCTCCCACTCCCCCTGCTTGTGTTCCCTCTCTTGCTGTGTCTCTCTCTGTCAGATAAATAAATAAAATCTTAAAAAAAAAAAAAAAAACACCACATACTTGTTCTGTTTCTTCTTCAAAACGGAAGAGCTCCGTGCTCACCAACAGCCCAGCTACCTGCTAGACCATGCTGGGGTCTGAGGCAGGGCCACGTGAGAAAGAAGCGTGGAGGGACATGGAGCGACCAGGACCTCAGGAATGAGTTCACCTGGCCCAGGACTGAGGGAGAAGGCCCTCTTCCCTGCTGTCCTCCTAGCCCTACCCTATTCCTTCTGTGTTTTCTCCACTTTTCCAGAGACTCACCTCCATTCAGGCATTTGATTTCCTTTCATAAACTCATTTCAGCTGCCTAATTCAGGGAACTTGAACATCAGTTAGAATTAGGTTAGGTTCACTCTAACAGATACATAGAAAGAAATAAAAATAAAAGCCCTGGCCTACAGAAGATGGGATGTTTTCTCCCTTACGTAGCTAACAAGTCCAGAAGTAGCAAGTCTGGGCCGCAGTGACGGCTTTCTGGGACGTGGGGCCCCAGACGCTTTCATCTTGCTGCCCTGCCATTCTTAGCCTTCCTCTTCGTGGCCAAAAACAGCTGCGGGGGCACCAGCCATCACTTCCACACTGCAGCCAGGAAGAGGTGGAGGGGGAGTTCGAATTCTGTCCTTTAAGGAAGTCCCGTACTTGGTTGGGATTTAGTCCCGTGTCACACCTAGCAACAGGGAGGGCAAGGAAATGTCTATGCTGAGGTGCCATGAACATAGCTGGAGTTCTTTTGCTGAGGGAGAGCGGAATGCGTTCGGTATAGCAGCTAAGAGTGTGTGACAAGCTTGCTCCCCCAGCCTCCTGCACCTCCCTCCTAAGAACCAACGTCTGCTGCGCGCGCCCACGAGCCAGGCGCCACGTTAGCTGCTCCGGACTACTTCGTGTGCGTGATGGTGTGCATGATTGTCTGAGGACAGCCCAGGAGGGAGCCCCGCTCAGCCGCAGTAACGCACCGACATTACCCACAAGCTTCGGAGATCATGAGGATGTGAACTAGGTATGTCCTCCCCTAAAATGGTCACCATTCTCGGGGCGTCTCGGTGGCTCAGTGGCTTACACATCCGGCTCTTGCTTTCTGCTCAGGTCATGATGACCTCAGGGTTGTGAGATGGAGCCTCATGTTGGGCTCCACGCTCCGAGGGGAGTCGGCTTGAGACTCTTGCTCTCCTCCGCCCCTCCCCCCTGCTCATGCGTGTGCACGCACTCTCTCTCTCAAATAAATAAATAAAATCTTAAAAAATAATAATAATAACCCGTTACTGCTCTCATTGGATTCTGGCGTGGTTTTGATAACACAGCTGGAACTCCACAGAGATGCACCCAAGCCCTGCATTCTTTTCTTTTTTTTTTTTTTTGAAGATTTTATTTATTTATTTGAGAGAGAGGGAATGAGAGAGAGCAAGCACATGAGAGGGGGGAGGGTCAGAGGGAGAAGCAGACTCCCCGCCGAGCAGGGAGCCCGATGCGGGACTCGATCCCGGGGCTCCAGGATCACGACCTGAGCCGAAGGCAGTCGCTCAACCGACTGAGCCACCCAGGCGCCCCAAGCCCTACATTCTTAAGTGCCTGGGCTCTGTGCGGATAAGACAGGTGGCAAGCATCCTATCTCAGCCTAGCACCACATATCAAAGAGTCTTTACTCCAGGTTTTGTTTCTCTTCTTCTTCCTTTTCTTTATTCCCTTCCTTCTCTTCTTTTTTTTTTTTTTTTTTTTTTGAGTAGTTCAAGAGAGTCGTCCAGCATATGTGGTGGCCTCTCTGTGGTTCAAATCCACGATGTGTGTCCTTCCTGGCTTGGGCAGGTGTGCCCTCCACCTTCTTTTTTTTTTTTTAAGATTTTATTTATTTATTTAAGAGAGAGAGAGAGAGAGCATAAGCAGGGGGTGGAGGGGCAGAGGCAGAGGGAGAAGCAGACTTCCCGCGGAGCAGGGAGTCCGATGTGGGGCTCCATCCCAGGACCCTGGGATCATGATCTGAGCCTAAGGCAGACGCTTCACCAACTGAGCCAACCAGGGGCCCCTTCCTCCGCCTTCTAACAAAATTTCCCCTGGGGCCTCCAAAGCTATGCATTGTCTCTCCAGCTCCGGTTTCTTAGACAGTTAGTTAATAGGGTGGGGTATGCTAGGTATTAAGAGAGTCTTGGTTAAATGAGTGTTACTAAGTTCTTTCCTTTTACTTCAGAAATTCTTTGTAAAACATGAGCTTGTGTCTCTATCCTGTCTCAAATAAACAGAAGTCAGTGAGCCTAATCAAATATTCCTTGAAGGACTGCAGACTATCGATATCTTGGGTCATCATTCCTAATGTAAATCTCATCAACCTTTAAATGAACTGTAGAGCAGGGCTTTAATCTAGGAAGACGTATCCTGGGGATATACAGTCAACGTGGTTTCTGGATTGGTTTCTAACATGATCTATTTTTCTTGAGGTTTTGCTCTTTCTTCTAATTATAGAATGTACCGAACCAGCAAACGCATGGGCTAATTGATCATTCTGATCAGCTGAGCCTGGTTTATTCGGACAGATGTCCATTTCTTGTCAGCCCCTTAGAGCATGCAAGCGTCAGCCACTTGCTGAGAATCAGTTACTCGGAGGAGGACAGTTTTCCATGTGGTTTTCTGTCCTGCCCATGCAAAAGGACGGAAAGGCAAGAACGATGACTTTTCTCCTTAGATAATTATACACAATCTCCAAATAACCCCCCCACTGCAGAGAGCAATGATGGACGTGTCTCTGTCTACAATCTGTGTTTGAATGGTCAAAGCCACTACCCGAGCAGGCCTCCGCATCCGTGCCCACAACTGCGTGCATCTGATATGGAATACGCTTGAGTTACCACCATGGGCCCATAAGTCAGCGTCCAAGAAATGACATTTGGAGCAAAGATGAACGATCCCCTGAGCAGACATTCATGATGGTTATGATAAGGCTCTGGAACCTTCTCTCCCTCGCTGAAGGCAGAAATATTTGTGTAAAACCAGATCAAATAAAAGACCTCTCTCCGGTCCCTCAACCAAATCATCTCTCACTTACTGTAGTTAAACAAATATTGGCCTGGCTGTGTAGGATTTAACCTTTTTAAATGTGTGCTATGAGTTTGTACCTTTTTTTTTTTTTTAAGCATTTTTAAATCCACGGCTTTGCTTCTCCAAGGAGTTTCTTCCCCACCCATCTTCACAAGAAACTCCTGTCCTGTTGTTTAGGTTTGGATGGAGCAGGAGGCCCCACCCCAGGGGCCATGTTGCCCAAGAAGCATGCCACAGTGTCAACCCCCTCGCACAGAGACAGAAACCACCAGAATCTCTCAAAGTTGGGATTGAATCAAAAGTTGCCAAAGGGACCCCATCAATGCCCCATCAATAGCACGTGATTTGGATGAAAAACCTGCCTTCTGGCCGGCACTGCTGCTTATTGGAGGCCGCCTGGACCAGGGGACAGAAATTCTCTAGGCCTTAGCTTTACTTATCGGGGAAGTACGGACGGTGCTGGTCTTGTCCCAAGCAGCCACACAGATTGAGTAAGGTAATGCGCAGAATGTACTGAAGGTGGTGCTGGGAACAATGAGCAGATTTTACCTGTGTGTTCTAGAGTGGATGGAGATCCAGATGGCACAGTTAGCTAATTTCAGGACCAGGTCTGGAAGCTGGGGTTCTTTGTATGGACCATCCTACATCTGAGAGGTGAAGGGAATCCCAATACGACATCCCCAAATACGCCACTTTGGCACACAGATTGTTTTGAGCTGAAGGCAATTAAAAATCAATACATGTATACAGAAGACTTCTTAGAGGTTCCCTTATCTGACTAAATGCAGAAACTTCAGGAAAATGAGGACCACCATAAATCTCCTCTCTGGGGGAGTTCTATAGTGCTGAAGATAGCAAAAAGTCAGCGCCAAGATGAATCTGCACAAACAGACCTAAAATAATCCTTATCTTCCACTGGTTTCCCCATGTATTTCCTTTCCCACAATTCACCGTCCCTAGAAGCCCAACCTCCCCTTCGTCTGTTCACTTCTCCACCATTTAGTGCCTTTCCTTAAAATGGTATATAAGCTTCTGAGCCTAACCACTTCTTTGGGCTTCATTTTTTTTTTTTCCTGTGAAGCCCCTCTGCATGAAATAAAAATTATTAACATCACTAAAAAATGTGTATGCTTTTTTTTTCCTGCTAAAGTCTTTTGTCAGTTTAATTAGCAGGCCCCATTGAACGAACATAAGAGGGTGGAGGAAGAGTTTTCCCTCCCCTATGGATAGAACTCAGAGACCTCGGGAGGAGCCCAGTGAGGCATTCCCTGAGATACTCTGGGACTTGCCTCCCACTTCCCACAACCGTGGCCAAACCAGGCGAATCTCTGTCAACACCATGTGCTCTTTCATCCTTCAGGGCCATGATACTTGTGAGTTACCGCTGCACCTTGACCACATCTCCAAGCTCGCCTCCTGCTGTGGCATCTTGCTGAGCCAGAATTTAGTAGTAGAAACAAGTCATCGTCAAGCCATCTAGCCAGGCATTTCCACCCTAAAGTCATGGGCATTCTGTGTCACTCTTCTTCCTAAGGCCTGCCCCATGCTATTTCCCGAGCCTGGAATTCCCCTATCTTATGGCTCGCCCCTTCCCTCCTGGTCTCGCTGTATGTGGCATCTCCACCGTGTTTCTCTGACTCACCCCGCCAGACCAGAATCCTGTTACACACGCATGTAGCACCCTGTGCTTTTTCCTTCAACATGATTATAATTATAGACTTGACCGTTTTCATCCATCAAAAGAAAGAAAAGCATCTTATTAACAAATACTGCAGAATTCCACTCATATGAGGTCCCTAGAGTCGTCAAATTCTACAGAAAGTAGATGGCAGGTGCCAGGGACTGCGGGGGTGGGGTGGGAGTTAGGCTTTGATGGGGAGTTTTGGAGGATGGGAAAGTTCTGGAGATGGTGGGAGTAGTGGTAACACTACAATGGGAATGTGCTTAATGCCGCTCGACTGTACACTTAACATGGCTAAGACAGCAGATTTTATGTTATGTATATTTTACCACAAGAAAACAAATTACCTTGTTAATTTATAAAAAGGTCTTTTGTTCCCTAGACTGTGAACCCTGAGGCGGGACACTGCTGGTCTGGCTCACACAGAGCACACAGAAATTGCTCAAATGCCCTTTTTATGTGAATTAATAATGGGTGTTTAATTGTTTAGATAATTTACCACTTTCTTAATTATCTGACACTTTCTCAGTACCTGGGCTGCCTTTCCTACCAACAGAAGAAAAAACCGTATCTTTTCTCTGTCTGAGTCTGGTACTTTCAGACCCAAATCACTCAGCAGGGATCGGCTTAGGAAAGACATCCACGTCGAACAGGGCATGCATAGCAAGGAAGGGTGAACTGAAGCAAATCACCAAAAAACCACTCTGCTACAGCCCAGATCTTTCTAGAAGGGCATGGATGGGTGTGGTCAGCTCCTTCCCTCTCCAAAAGCTTGTGAGGCTGTGGAAACCTGATACAGAGGGAAGACAGGGGCTCAGGGATCAGTGTTCCTGGGCTGGGGCTCCGGCTTCCTGCGTGTCTGCAACATGGCTAGTTTGGGACCCCTGCGAGCTTTAGTTTCCTCAAACAAAGAGTGGGGCCAGGGACATCTCTCAGTTGCAACTTGTGAAAAATCTCATGATTTAATATTGATGGGGTTCAGAACACAGCACCCTGGCAGACTGACTATTTCAAGGAGAAGGAATTTGAGGAAGGGCAGGTGCAGGAAGGACTCTCTGACCTCCCCTGAAGCAGGTCGTGGGACCTTCCTGTGACAGGTTCCCTCCCCACACCTCAAGGACAGGAGCATCCTGATCTCCAAAGACAGGGATGCCGAGGGGAATCCCAACACACAGGCCTTGCTAGGTCTCCCCAGTTCCCTACCCGGAGCTCATACCTTTCATGCTACCACGTGTTCCATGAATGTGCATCCTTCATCACGCCCAGTATAAAAACACTCAGGTTGAACTGATTTCTTTTTGAGGGCTCCGTGCCACATAAAACGTATAATAAATAAATCTGTATGCTTTTCTCTCATTAATCTCTTTTGTCTGTCCAGGGTATAGAGTCCCAGGCAGAGAACCTAGGACTGTAGAAGGAGAGATTTTTCCTCCTCTCCAGTGTCCAACGAAAACAGGCCACGGTACTACACACGCAGTCTTGAGTCGTGTTGGAGGCGTGGGTACGCGTGTCCTGTGATTACAGTCCAGAAAAGATGAGCACCAGCCTGTGGAAGAGTGGTCACTGGTGGGTCATGGGAAGGAGTTTTGCTTCCATCTTGATGCCATCATGTGCTTTCTAGATATTCACAAGGGAGAGCACCAAGCTGGGGCCCAGCCCAGCCCAGGCTGCAGCCTCACTGTCCAGGTGATCTGCTGTAACACAGCCTCTCTGGGCAGTGGCCCGCAGCTCCCTTGGAGGGAAGCTGGAGGAGTCAATGAAACAATACACATCAGCGCTGAGCGCATCAGGAGCTCAGCTCTCATCCGAAATGACAGCAAGGACGCAAGCATTGCACTGCATAGGGTGAGGTACTGGTGGGAGACAGGTGGGTGCCTACCATAAGCAGCCCTACCCTGCAGATGCCGTGCTAAAAGTCAGTACTTTATTCTGAGAAATGCAAAGGAGATGATAAAGTACTCCCTCCCCCAGGAAAGTTCTACCTTGGCACTAGATCTTCATTAATTTCCAGTGAGATACGACGACAGTTCATGGTGGTATTCAGTCTTGCCCGACCTGCTTTGTTGGCATAAAGCTCAATCTATTCTTTGAAATGATGATACCAGCCTTGCAGGGCTGTACGGAGTGGCCAACAGGAACACACATGAAGCACTGAGCATTTGAAATCTGTCTTTTCTCCATCCCCCTGGCCTGGGATGATCCGGAAGAGAGAAGCAAAGATACAATGTCTCCAGGGGTGTGGGCTTAGAGAGGGGAGGGAGGCCACGACTTGGGCAACCACCCGTGATCTCCTCCATCTCACTGCTGACGGGTTATGTCGTGGTGCAGGCAGCTCAGCAAAGGGCACACATCACTGGAGACTAGTAACAAAGAAGCCGCAGAGCCTGGGATGGAGTCGGCATTCTGTCCCAGCTCAGAACACAGCAATTTAGCTAGCATTCAATAAACCAGGATCCCAGCACTCCATTAAGATCCCACCCTGAGGACCTCACACTGGGATGGGGCTCAACTCCACGGCACGATCCATGTTCTAGGAAGACTCCTAGGTTCTCAGCTCCATCCTTCCTTCGGGGTGTGCTGGACTGAGATTTAACAAGAAGACCCTATGTGCAGAAGGCAACTTCCGTGTCCCTTGAGCAGCCGGCACACGAGCAAGGCATTCATTCAGTGAAACAGGATGAGAGTTGCAAGGACCAGATCTCCCCTGACAGAGGCAGGATGCCCAGTCCAGCCTGGTCTGGGGAGGCATCCTTCTGTCGAAAGGCATGGTGCTTCTTTACCAACAAACAAAACAGTAAGGTGGAACAGGTCACTGTGCGGCTTGGTTAACGTCAATCCCTTCCCAACACATTTATTTTCGACATCACTCTGGTAAACGAGGCATTGCTGAGTCTCTCCCATCCCTGCCAGCCTGCCCCCCAGAAGCTGTAATTGGTGATTTTCAGACCCCTCTGAAAATGTGTTCACGCACTGCACAGAATTCCAACCCCGATCCCAAGAAGGTGTGGTTGAGCCGGTGACAAGAAAGGGAGCCTACCAAGCTCCATTCACATGGGGAGAAAAGTGAAATAGAAATAAAGATTTTCTCTGCATCCCCCTACACCACCAGGCGAGGAGTAACCATAGTAACAGATGCTTAGAAAATTGGGAGGTGAGGAAGACGAGGAAGGAGAATCCCCCGGCCCCGGGGACCCTAGTGGTCACAGGCAAGTCCAGAAACCTCCCCTTCCTCACCTGGATTTAGATGGGAGATCTTCTCCTCATTCTCCCAAAATTACCAGGAAGAGAAATAGAAGCAGAGACTGCCTTACAAATAGACAGTTTATTGAATAAAGAAGAAAATGAAGAGGGAAAAGGAGACATTCCTCAGCACACACACACCAGATTGAAAAAAATAACCTCAGTTTTGAAAACAGAAATAAAATTTGCTAAAAGTAATAGTGGCTGCAAGTGCTTTCAATGAGATCAGAAGTAACAACCCGACCATCAGGGTCATTTTGGAACAAAAGATCTCTCACCGTAGTGCTGATGTCAGTCCAGCTAAGACTGCCCATGGACATGGAACCAGGGGCCACCCTGGCACTGGGCTCCTTGGCCCCGTGGTCCTACTGTCTGAGGCCAGGAGAAAAGCTCTTCCCAGGAAGTGAGCCCAAGCAACCCAGTCTTCCCAAGGCCCCCCATTATAACCTGTTTTTTTTTTTTTAAGATTTTATTTATTTATTTATTTATTTGAGAGAGAGAGAGCGCGCGCGCACAGGCAGCGGGTGGAGCACAGGCAGAGGAAGAGGAAGAAGTAGACTCTCCACGGAACAGGGAGCCTGATGGGGGGCTCTGTCCCAGGACCCCAGGATCATGACCTGAGCCGAAGGCAGACACTTAACCAACTGAGCCACCCAGGTGCCCCTAACCTGGGTTGTTTTTTTTAACTAGAAAATGTTGGGAAATACCTACTGACTATATTTTATTGAAGAGGAAAGATGTTTTGGGTTGCAAGGAGTGGACTTGCTCCTCAGAACCACCTGGAAAAGGACATCATCAGATGGGTGCCAGGGCTGAGGATGGTTTCTGGGGCACTGGAATACAGCAGGCAGATCAGATGACCCATCCATGGACCAGGCCTCTCCCTGCAAGGCCCTGCCGAGGCTCGCTGAGCTTCAGAAGGCAGAGGCTCAGTGTTTATCAGAAGCAAACACACCAAGTATTATTCTCCTGACTGCTTCAGTGAGGTTTTTCCATCCAAGGGCATTTCACCCACAGGGCTGAGCTCAGACTGGGCCTGTCCACAGCGCAGGGACAGAAGAATGAATGATGCTGCACGTGTGTGCTCTGCATTCTGAGGCCACAGGAAGCTGCCCTGAACTGGGTGGCACCTGATCCTGTCTGAGAGGTCAGATCTCCTTTGTACACCTTGATATCCTTCCCTTAATTACGTGAAGTATTAATCCAGTCTCGTGTAGGAGGTACGTGTGTTTGTTGACTCCTGCTGCCAACCCATAGGCAACATGAAATATTGCAAAATTGTTTAAAACAAAAGGTCACAGACCTGTGCCTCTGAAACAAATAATACATTATATGTTTAAAAAAAAAAAAAAGAAGATAGCAGGAAGGGAAAAATGGAGGGGGGGGTATCAGAGGGGGAGACGAACCATGAGAGACTATGGACTCTGAGAAACAAACTGAGGGTTCTAGAGGGGAGGGGGGCGGGAGGATGGGTTAGCCTGGTGATGGGTATTAAAGAGGGCACATACTGCATGGAGCACTGGGTGTTATACACAAACAATGAATCATGGAACACTACATCAAAAACTAATGATGTAATGTATGGTGATTAACATAACATAATAAAAAAAGATTAAAAAATAAAATAAAATAAATGAAGAACCAGAGACCAAATAAATAAATAAATAAATAAAACAAAAGGTCAGTGAGAATAAAATATAATGAAAATTTCCCCCAACAGAATCAAATTGCCAAATAACTTTTGACCCTCTTAAAAAATAATAGAAATAGATCAAGGTAATCAAAAAGGTGAAAGAGATTGTTCTTTGTGACCAGCAATGAGTAGGCAGGCTATTTGATGATAAGAATGCATACTTGGGACAACTCAAGGGTGCTGTTATTTTAGCATTTCTTTAAATCTATTTTCTGGATGTGAAGAGCTAAAAGTTGATTATTGCTTTCCCATTCCAAATCACATTCTTTTAAGGTGAAAAGAGAATTTATAAACTCCATTATCTACATGTAACTTGCTGAAAATCAAATTTTTATGTACTTCAGAAAAGCAGACCTACTCAAATTATTGGACTTGATGAAAGTGATATAATTTTGCTCAGAGAACTTGATTCTAATTCCAGCTGCCTCTCCTTGAGCAGTGACCTGCTCTTTCTCTTTCAGAGTCTGCCCCCTTGTCATAAATGTAGAGATAAACCAAATTCACAAAAAGTGGAACAGCTGGCCCCATGAGTACATTGATAAGCAGGAAAATAGCGGGATTACATAGAGATAGACAGATGGACAGAGAGACAAGCAGACATGTTCAATGAGTTCTAATGTCATTCCTGCTCCATGGCATGACAATAGGTAAGCATTTTTTTAAAGATTTTATTTAATCTGAGAAAGAGAGAGAGAGAGCACAAGCATGGGGGGACGGGCAGAGAGAGAAGCAGACTCCCCACTGAGCAGGGAGCCCGATGCAGGACTCAATCCCAGGACCCTCAGATCACTATCCAAGCCGAAGGCAAACGCTTAACTGACTGAGCCACCCAGGCACCGACAATGTCAGTAACCCTTCAAATAAGAAGTTCTAAGTCTTCAATATCAGAAAAACTCCAAATATTAAGGCTGTTCTCCCTAATTACAAGCTAATAGGAAAAAAAACAGGACGATACTTCTCTTTACAATAACTTCTTAAAAAAGAAAACACACAGATACTTTTAACAAAGTTGTCACCGATGTTTGAACTTTTTTTGCCGAGGAGATCACTATGCATGTGAAAGCATCGCTTCTTTACCATCTTAGGTGTGACCGGTTTCAAGGAAGGGCTGGTGAACAGGCTTGTAGGATGGGGACTGGTTTCTCAGCCACATGTACCTTCCAGTGACGTCTCTCCCCAAACTCCCACGTGGAGAGTGGCTTTGTTCAGACTGCAGAAGGTGGAGCATACTTTGAGTAGAAATGTAACAGAGCAGGGGCGCCTGGGTGGCTCAGATGGTTAAGCGTCTGCCTTTGGCTCAGGTCATGATCCCAGGGTCCTGGGATCGAGCCCCGTATTGGGCTCCTGGCTCAGGGGGTTTCTGCTTCTCCCTCTCCCTCTGCCTGTCTCCCTGTTCATGCTCTCTCTCTCTGTATCTCTGTGTCTCAAATGAATAAAATCTTAAAAAAAAAAAGTTTCTCTCCCTTTCCAAAAAAAAGAAGAAGAAAAAAAAAAAGAAATGTAACAGAGCCCTACTGTTGAGGGATACTTTAAAGACTGAATTCGAACACTCATATTTGACTATTTGAAGGGCTAAGTTTGTTTAGCATAAATGGAATTGAAGTGAACCCTTAGAAAGGGGAAAGGAAGATGTGCATTTTATAGCAGGATACTTTTTTGACTTTGCAACCAACCATATTATAAAAGTGAATCCCCCCAAACCAAAATAGTGAGAACCATACCTGGCAGCAGAAACAGATTTCCAGAACCCCAGAAAGGGAGTCAGGTGTGGCGGGGAGAGATTACTGTTTTATATTTCTTCCAATTCTAATGGGGTTCTAGATTTTATCTTGTATTTTGTGTATCTTTTCTTTTGAATATTCAGCACACAGTTTCATGCAAAGATGAAACTATGGACTGACAAAAGTTTTTCATTATTTAGGAAGAAATACAAGGTTTAAATTCTCGTGGTGCGTTAAGATCAATTTAGTTTGTACTCCCAGGAGATCTCATATTTGGGGATTTAAGCTAATACATTTTGTAAGCTTTCGTAAATGTCTACAAAAAATGAAATTTCGGAGCTTATGAAAACTTCAGGCTGAAGAAAGTGGAGTTAAGCTATTACTATTAAAGATGTCATCAAATTCTCAAGTGAAACTGAGAAAAATGAGTCAGAAACCAGGCAGTGTTGGGGTGACTTTCCTTTAAGGATTGTGTATCGGGCAGAAACAGACAGAGACCCACCAGTCACTCCTGGTTCAGACTAAACAGGATTGGAAATGAATTGCTTTTGAACCTTCCACACACGCCTTTGTTACCGTCCATGTTGCAGAGTCTCTGTGACCCTATGGTTTGAGGGTAGGGGTCAAGAGCAAAGAAGGGCCAGCGTGTGAGACCACAGCCATGCCCAGAGTTGGTCTGCAGAGAAGAGGGGAAGATCCAGGAATGGTATGGTTATGGAAGCTTTAGAAGCACTGAAGACTTGAGTGTAGTGAGTGTGGGGGGTAATCATGGTATACTGTGCTTGTTTTCTTTGCCTTCTTCCCCAGATTACATCCACAGTCCCCAGCACCAGAACGAGGAGAGCCCATGGAGACAGGTCCCATATTGTTGGGCTGCCGTCTGGTTGTTTGGCTGTGCTGGGGCTGGGGGCGTGTCACCCTGCCCAATAGTCAGAGATGCTCATCTGTTCGGAGACCCACCTGTAGGTGTGGGTCGTGCACCAGCGAGGACACAGCATGGAAGCCTCAGACCAAGTCTCGGCTCCATGTCTGTGCTTTTGGCAAAGTCACAAAACCTGTGAGCATCAGTTTCCCCATCTGTAAAGTGGGGATGGGCATCTTCCCTCAACTCAGGGGGTCTTGGTGAGGATCCCACACATAGTGAATATTGCCCCTCTGCATAAGGAACTGACTGAATGCTAATCTTTACAGTGATTCCCTCCTGGGTAGAGATGCGTTCACAAAGCCTGGCTGATAGCGTCCTCATTGTGTCTGTCATCCCAGAGCTTGACAACGTTTGAGGTTCGCCTTTACCATGCATCGAGCAGAAACTGAGTGAAGACTGGAAGTCTTGCCGACGAGCGCATCACCCCAGCGCCTCCTTGGCTTCCAGCAAAGGTGGTCACGTGATGGTGAGCCATCCGCAGCACAGGGCATGATTTCACCATTGGCCTCAATGAGAGAACGAAGCGTTCTGTTCTCAGTAGGACGTATATGTAACAGTGCATAGAACGTAGTGGACATTAAGGTGGTAACTGTATCCACAAGGTTCCTAGCCCCAAATCAATGAAACTGGGAACTATAACCAGACATTTGCAGCTAGGAATGTCTATATTTACAATACTAAAGTAGATGCTTTAGTCACTTCAAAATCCCAGCCCATCACTCAATTGCCGTGGACCGCCACGCATGTCTTAATGGTTACGCATGCTGCAGATCGGCTCCTGGATGAAGTTCTCAACTGAGAAGAGCAACCAAAACAAAGAATCCAACTGCACTTCTAAATGAAATTTCTCTAAGAAACATTTGTCTGATAATTAAACACCACTGTGTCATTTCAGAAAATCAAACCTAGTCAGTAAATGCAAGCAGGTTCACAGGTTTATCAAACCTGAGGTACTTACACCTTTAGGAACTGCTTCTGTTTTTGTCATTCAGATTGGTGGGTTTAATCTTAAACTCCTTGTTTCTTGGGACGCCTGGGTGGCTCAGTCGGTTAAGCGTCTGCCTTTGGCTCAGGTCATGATCCCAGGGTCCTGGGATCGAGTCCCGCATCAGGCTCCCTGCACCGTGGGGAGCCTGCTTCTCCCTCTGCCTCTGTCTCTCTCTCTCTCTCTGTCTCTCATGAATAAATAAATAAAATCTTTAAAAAAAAAATTCCTTGTTTCTGGTATGTCACAGGACATTCTATTTTCTACATGAATACAAGTCATGAGCGACAAATCTGTTAGGCTGGATCTCACCTAATGAAATATTTGGGTTTCTGAGAAGTCTCAGGCCACCTCTGAGTCCTGATACTGTTCAGAGAACGTGCGTAGCATCACTCAGTCCAATGAACCAAACTCATCGTCATCATCATCTCCTTTTTATCCGCTATGAAACTGTGTCCCTTACAAATCTTACAACTGCAACGGCAAACCTTATGTTGCCCTTTTTTGGTGAGGAATTTAGCTGTGGGGCTCTTCTATACAAACATGAGAAACCAAATCAAATG
Organism: Mirounga angustirostris; assembly: GCF_029215605.1. Lineage (NCBI taxonomy): Eukaryota > Metazoa > Chordata > Mammalia > Carnivora > Phocidae > Mirounga > Mirounga angustirostris. The sequence continues at coordinate 136,472,539 of NW_026991713.1, forward strand.
ACAGAACTGTATAAGAAAATGTTTCCTCCTCCATCTGGATCTTAATCTCCAAACGAAACACTGAATCTTTCCAGAAGCAAAAGCTGTTTTTCATGCAAGCAACTGTCAAGGTGCCATAATCTTCCACCGCAACCCACAGTGGCGCATCTCAGGGCTGGGACACCACCCCCAGCCCGTCACTTCCAGGGCCGTCCTCGGCTCTGGCGGAAGCAAGCAGGGGCCCCAGCCCATCAGAGAACAGAAACCACAGTTCCAGTTTCCCGCAACGCTTCTCCAGATCACTGCTTGACTCGCAGGGGGAGAAAATCAAGGAGAACAAATCTTTGCAAACTGCTCGAATCACAGGCCATGTCAAGGGACCATTGTGACATGGGTTCTTCCTTAAAGAATAGATTTATGGCACATCACTGAATATGCTGAAAACGTACAGTTCCGGTGAGTAACAGGACAACAGGGTGCCGAGCAAACAGGCCATCCACACACCACTCCCAACCCAGCAGCTCAGACTCGCGGGACCTCAGAGGAGATGCAATGCAGCATTCACTCCTTGGCACCTCACTTGCTTCTCTGTGCGCGGTGTGCCTGCTTCCTCTTATACTGAGTACAACCTGCACACGCCTGTGTGAGTCCCCAGCAAGGGAACACTCACTGGGTGGGCACACCTGGGAGCTGAGTACCTACCATGAAAAGACACCACCACATGTGATGGTAGAATGAAGGGTTAATGTGAAGGAGGCTCCACGGAAGAGGCTTCCCACCATGGCTGGCGGTGGCATATGGGACCGTGAGCCGAATCCTGAGCAGACCAGGAATATTCCGTTTGTGGGGAAGGGAGATGGGCCGGAAGCAGGGAAGACCAGCGCCGAGGTTTGAGAGACTCCCTGCGGCTCATGAGACCTCTGGAATGACTCACGATGGGCATGCACCTTTGCAAACCCAGGCTGAAAAGCGGGCCTTTGGAATTCAGACCCACCAGCATCTGCATCGCCTCCCTCTGATCCCCTGGCTGCCTTACCGAACATCAGCAGCTCCCCATCTTCAGGGCCACCATGATCCGTATGTAAACCTTTGCCTTAGTCACAGGGCGTTCCGAAGCTAGTGTCGCACTTTCCTCCAGAAAAGCCACCTCAGAGCATGGAGACACATCTATTTCTGCCCCAAGACTGCTGAGCGCCTTCCCAGCCTGCAAGGGCTCCATGAAGCGCCTCTCCGTCTGTGATAGAAAGCCCGTATCGAGACCCCCAAGACCCTGAGGAATGAGTCTGGCCCCATGGGTCTCACACGTTAGGACCAGAAATCTTTTTTAGAGAGGAGACGAATCACCCAGCTCCGACATTCCTGCTCACCAACACACAGATGTGCACATCAACACACAGCCACAGAGCTTTCTATGGAACAAAAACATTAACGTGAGATGCTTCCAAACAGGGTTCTAGAGGGGAGGGGGGTGGGAGGGTGGGTTAGCCTGGTGGTGGGTATTGAGGAGGGCACATTCTGCATGGAGCACTGGGTGTTGTGCACAAACAATGAATCATGGAACACTTCATCTAAAACTAATGATGTAATGTATGGGGATTAACATAAGAATAAAAATAAATAAATATAACGTGAGATGCTTCTCCAAAACTTTCGTTTCTGCGTGATGAACCTAGAGGACAGTGTGCTAAGTGAAAGAAGCCAGACACAGAAAGACAAATACAGCATGATTTCACCTCTATGTGCAATCTGAGAAAAGTCAAGCTCATAATAGCAGAAAGTAGGGCAGGGGTTGCCAGGGGTTGGGGTGGCAGTGCGCCTGGTCAGAGGGTACAGACTTTTAGTTAGAGCACGAGTAAGTTCCAGGACTAACGCACGGTGACCTTAGTTAATAGCACTGTGCTGGATACTTGCAAGTTCTTGCTAACACATCCTCAGGGTTCCCACCCCACACACCACAAAGGTGTGAGCCAACAGGTGTGTTCATCAGCTTAGTTGTGATCATTTCATAATACAGATATATATATATATATATATATATATCAAATCACATTGTACACTTTAAAATTATACACTTTTGTCAGTTACCTCAATAAAGGTGGGGGAAATATATATATATATATATATTTTTTTGCATTCTTACTTTAGATTCAAATGGTCTTAAGGAAAATAATTTGGTATGTTATGGGTTTTGAGTTTCTGGGCAAACAACATGGAGGTGACACTTTGAAAGTCATCACGTGTGGTTCACGGAGAATCTGGACCAGGAATAAATGTTTTTAGGTTTCATATAGCCCTGACTTGGGACACATATCAGACTATGGCCTGTGTCACCCCCAAGCCACAGTCCTCGGACTTCCAAACTTTATCTATTGGGTTTCCTGGACATCTGGATGAACAATAAAACTCCTTTTTCATTTGAAAGGTCCAATCAAGATTAGGCCCCTTATAAAAACATGTGGGGACAACCCCATAACTGCTCACAAAGTGCTTGTGTGGGTTTGCTTTTTCCCTTTGTGAATTGAGACACGGCTTATATAAATCAGAGGCCCTCTGTATGTTCGTTAAATAATGAATTCATTAAAAATAAGCAACTAATGGGGCACCTGGGTGGCTCAGTCTGTTGGGCATCTGCCCAAGGCCCAGGTCATGATCTCAGGGTCCTGGGATCGAGCCCCACGTTGGGCTCCCTGCTCATCGGGGAGCCTCCTTCTCCCTCTCCCTCTGCCCCTACCCGCTGCTCTCTCTCTCTCTCTCTCTAAAATAAATAAATAAATCTTTTTAAAAAATAACCAGCTAGTATGTATCTACATCATGCTTTCATTGTACTTCATAGTATTATATTGCCTATCCTAATTTCTCTTGCAATTTTAACACACTGTGACGGTTGATTTCCTGTGTCAACTGAGCTGGGCTAAGGGAGGCCCAGGGAGCTGGTAAAAGGTGATTTCTGAGTGTCTGCAGGAGTGTCTCTGGAAGAGGTTAGCATTTGAACCAGCAGACCGAATAGAGAAGATCCCCCCTGTCTTCACCAATGCACAGGCGACATCTAATCCTCGGAGGGCCTGAACACAACCACCAGGCAAAAGAAGGGTGCATGCACTCTCTCTGAACCCAAAGACATTCACACCTCTGGCTCTCAGGCCCTCAGACTCAGATCAGCGTTTATACCATCAGCCACTGATTCTCAGGCTTCGAAGCGGCTCTTCTGGGTCTCCAGCTGCAGATGGCGGATCATGGGACTTGTCAGCTTCCATAACCACCCAAGCCAATTCCTACAGTAAACCCTTAGATATGTACATCTATATCTATACATGCATTTTCTCAACTCCTTCACGAAACCTTTCTTTTCATGTCTTCATCAGACATCAAGTAAACGTCTCTAACATGATTAAAATGGGCGTTCGGGGCAGTGGTTGCCCTTGGAGGAGTAGCTTTTATTACGGACAAACATTGAAAATCAAAACTCTGGTACCGATGGCAGCCTCTGGGAACTCGAGACGAGAATGCCAGTCAGCTGAGGTTGAGATCCTGACCACCGTTACCTGGAATAATAACGTAGCAGGGAGAACATCAGGAAGCCAACCAACCCTAGGAGCTGTGCACGCGGGCCGTTGTGCCCATTTGGTGAAGGAGCTGCCTGAGCTGAGCAGCGGACGGCTGCGGACACCGGGTCCTCTCCTCACGCATCCGTGCTGTGTTGTAGCTCACACTTAGGAGTCGGGGCTCATTGGCCCGGGTTCTTGGCATGTCCTGTGCTGTTTCTGTTGGATTCACTTGTGCACATCAGATTTACCCTGTCTATGGGAGCAAGACTGGCCCTCGAGAATTATGGCCTCACACTCCGCCCGTCTCTCCCCCACTGCCTTCCTGTGGTTTGGTGGTGCCTGCAAGCCGCTCGGAGGCTCTGCAAGTTCTGAGCCAGGCCTGGGGTCCCCAAGCTGTCCTTCCACGGGATCTGTGCCGCACCAACACCCCCTCACTCATGGTGGCCCTGGCCCTCCTGGGTCATCATCCACATTGTGACTTTGGAGTCCCCAACTTCTCCTTGGCTTTGATAACTACCTTGGAATTCCTCTTGTCTCAGGTGACTAATCGAGCCCCATGTAGCCTCCTGGTCCCCTCCTGGCTCGGAGCTCCACCATCCAGGTGTCAGGTGTTGCCTAGGTGTTCACTTTGCGTGGTGCCTGCTGGGGAATTCCCTCCTTCCACACCTGCCACAGTGTCCCCGCCCCATCCGGTCCCCATGGGGGGAGGGCATAATTCCTTCCCCCAGTAGGTGATTAGATAGGAAGCTCTTTGTGCCACATACAGTACTTCCTAAAGACTTAATATTTGCGTTCAAAGGAATGAATTAACTAGTGGGAATGTCTGGCAAATGTTTGCAAACAACATTCAGCACCTATCAGAATTGACTGCATGGGCGCTTGCCACCTCTTGGTCCCTCTGCAGTTCACTCTGTAGAGACCAACACTTCTGCGTTTAAGATCCCTCTTGTTAAAAGGGTGTAAGAATTAGGTCAGCTAATGTAAAAGCTTTGCAAAACTGAGTGGTTGAGAATGACCTACTTCTAGGCTTCACAACACACAAGATTAAAAGGTTAAAAAAAAAAAAAAAGTATGGCCTCTTTAAGTACTTAGAGACCAGCACTTCATCAAGAATCTTTCAGTAAAAGATTTCATTTATCATGAAAGTTGAGGAACACATTATCGACTTGACAGCAGATTAAGGCTATTAAGAAAATTTGCTAAAATAAACATCGAACTTTCGCCCTGCAGGAATGGTGAAATTGCCAGTAATCACTAAGTAAAACAACCAGAGAACAGGATGAAGCCAATAGTCACCAAGCTTACACAGAGGACCCCACAGGTAATGGGCTAACCCAAATAAAGAAAGGACGCAGCGTTAATTTACAGACATTAAAGCAAGTAATAACAAGAGTATGTGACTATAAAACCTTGTTAAATAAAGAAAGGTGGTTAACTCGGGAGCTGTACTCATCTGTATTACTTGAAAAGGCCTTTGTTATATCTCTGGGCCACTGGGCAACCTCCCTAAGAACACCACACTTAGTGAGGAGTTGCATGACCTTGTATGATTCACACCTCCTCATTCACCAACTGGGAGGGTCAGAGAACAGCCTTTCAGGTACCTTCTACCTTGAGCATCTTGTAACCAAGAGAGAGGATATCAGATATTTATAGAGACCAGAACTTCCTCTTACTTGACTCCAAGGAAAGTATCACATAAAGAAAGGTGTAAATGGTATGGCCAACAACAATGGTTTGAGTAGTCAATCCACACAAGGTGGGGCGTGTTCCAGGGGCAAGATGAAGGCATGGGGCACGAAGCCCCTGATCAGGAACAGATCTGGAGTGCATTTTGGGACACACTCGGTAACTGACTCCCACTCAGGCCAACTTCTTGGCTAAGATTTTATTTATGATACTGAGTATTGAAATGCTTATCGTCGTGTAGACAAAACATCAACACCTGGAATGTGCATTTTTGTTTGCATTCAAAATGTCATTGATAGACAGCTGCGCTGTATCATCCTAGCAAATTTGTTTCATGTCTTCAACTTTCTTTTCCACATATTTCCCTCTTAGTTTTTTACCTGTATAAGATGTCAATTCGCTCCACAAATCTGTGTAACCTGTAGGCAATTCAGATATTTTATCAGATTCTTAACACTGTGGAGCCACCGGGATGAAATCGTTTGCACTTCCATTGACTCATTTAATGGCATCAAGGGGTGGGGGAGAGAGGATGTCTGTGAAGTCACAAAATGTTTTAGCCTGTGTTACTAGCATGACTGTATTAAAAATGATAAATATGAGCTTTTTTTAACAAGAGAATGCTGTCTGCTGCTAGTTTGCTATTTCAGAGTGCACCATGTCCCAATTATTGTTTACTGGTGTTTAAAGTCAGTGATGAGGAAAACACCCACTTTGTTGGCTTCTTGAGGTGAAGTCATTTGCCAAGGGTCTCCAGGGGATGACTGGCAGTCAGACTGGAGACCCCTGTGGGGGGCCCAGAGATGGTGGGGAAGACCCCTGGGATGCATGCTCTCAGAAAAACCATAACTTAAAACTCCTTGTCAAAACCAGCCTGATCCCAATCCGGTTCCCTTCTCCTCTTGCTCCTCTAAGTCTCCTGTTTCTCTTCGCCTCCGCCCCCAACATGCTGTCTTCCCCCTCCACCTCACCCGCAGCACATACACACAACACACACACAACACACAGTCAGGCTTTCTCCAAATGAGGCAGTTGTTTTCAAGGAATGCTAGGATGCTAGGCTATTTGTCGGAGGAACAGATGGGGAGATGAACAGATAGGGGCATCCTGTGTGTGAGTGATTGCTTGGCTTTCTCTCCCTGGGTTCCTCCCTCCCCTGCCCGTGGGACTCTCCCCTTCAGTCTGTGTTCCAAGAGAACACAGAGTTATTCCACAATGTTCTCTTTACATGACAAGACGGTGTATAGCAGGGCTGTTCCATGTACATTTGACTCTTATTCTCACAAATCTGTGTATGCGCATGTGTGTGTGTAGCTGTGCATGCATGCATGTGCCAATGTGTCTAGACATGTGTAAGTGTGTATGGGTGTATGCTGATGTGCATGTGTGTACAGGTGTATGCGTGTGTGCAGGTGGGCAGGTGTATAGGTGTGCATAAGGTACAGGTATGTACATGTGTGTGTGTGCAGGTGTATATAGGTGTATGTGTGAGTGCCAGTGTGCATGTGTGCATATGTGTACAGGTGTGTGTGTGCACGTGCAGGTGTATGTGTGTACGTGAATGCTGGTGTGCATGTGTGCAGGTGCGCAGGTAGGTGTATGCAGGTGTACATGTACAGGTGTATGCATGTGTGCAGGTGTTCAGGTGTGCAGGTGTATACAGGTGTGTGCAGGTGTATGTGTGTCCGTGTGTGCAGATGTGTGCATATAGGTATATGCAGTTGTGCATGTACAGGAGTATGCAGGTGTGCATGTGTACAGGTTGCAGATGTGTGCATGCAGATATATACAGGTGTGTACAGGTGCATGCGTGTGTGCAGGTATGAGTGTGAACAGGTGTGTGCAGGTGTATGTATGCAGATGTGTGCATGCAGATATATGTAGGTGTGCATGTACAGGTGTGTGCAGGTGTGCATGTGTACAGGTTGCAGATGTGTATATGCAGATATATGCAGGTGTGTATAGGCGTATGCATGTGTGGAGGTTTGCATGTGTGCAGGTGTATACAGGTGTATGCGTGTGTGGAGGTGTGCATGTGTGCAGAGGTGTGTGCAGATGTGTGCAGGTAGGCATGCCTACAAGTGTATGCAAATGTGAGTGTGTGCAAGTGTGCATACAGGAGTCTCACCGGCAGACCCTGTGGTTAGTGTTGAGTATGCAGAACTTGCAAGTACTTTGAATAGGAAGAGACACACTTGCACAATATGGGTGTGTTCATCCCATGGGCTCACTAATGGTCTATTTTAATGCTCATGCTCCATGAACGTGCAGTGAATTGACACAGGTAATGCAGTTGGAGGTATTCTCAGCACACATGCCACCTGGAGCCCTGACCAGCCTGATTTCATTCAGCTCACAGAGGCCTGGGCCAGTAGGGTCTCCAGGTCAACGAGGAGTGCACGGGGACCCCGCCGCTCTCAGAAACCCCCAACGACCTAACAGGACATACTATCGTTGCCATGGAAACGTGGGCACTTACCACCAGCATCACGACCACACAGCACCAATTTAGTGCTCTACTACACACAGACGGGTACCTCCTCCAGTGGCACTGGGCCAGTTCCTAGATACGTGGGGCCCCTGCAGCGAGCACCTGACCGCAGAATAAAACTGCAGGGACAGCCTCCATTTATCGCGCGGGGTCACTGCGGTCTCCACCCCGGGAAAGTCGGCCCACAGTTACCTGTCGTCCCTCTTCAAAAGAAGTTACTCAACAAAACGCCTCTGTAACCTCGGGTAGCAAGTCCCTGGGGCAAGCGAGCGTCTGCAGCTTGTGGTCTGCCTGGGGAGCAGAGAGCTGCGGCCGGGGGGCTGGGGGGCCAGGGGACCGGGGCTCTGGGGGCCGCTCCTTGGGGCAGCCTGCACCTGGGGGAGCGGGAGGATGAGGCAGAGTCCGCACTGTGAGATGACCTGACAGCCTTTCCTGGGCACGGCTGGGAAACAGAGGTGGCAGGGGCCAGCCCGTGTCCATTTGTACCCCTCCAGATTCATGCTGGCTGAGTGGGAGCACTGCATGCCCCCTAATCCCTCCTGCCACTCTTATCTCATCTTGATGGTGAAGCCTCCGTGGACTCCTGCTGGGATCAGTGGGGATGTGTCCTCTCCAACAATGCAGCTGACGTGCACGCAGAGCATCTTCAGAGCCCCTGCCCCTGCACAGGGCTGTGTCCTAGCAATCATCCTTGCAGCTCTGGCCTCGGGCTCCTTTCCCCACTCCCGCAGAGCTGGCCCCCCGAAGCACTGGGGCGGGCTGTGTCTGTGTGCGGTGGGAACAGCGTGGGTCTGGGAGCAAACCTACCCGAGGTTTGAAAACCATATTGACTGGGAACTTGGCTTTGAGCAAGAAGCAGAATTGCCCTGAAACCCCACTTTCTCATTAGTAAACTAGATTGTTCGAGAAGTAAGTGGGAGTCTTGAGCAAACACACAGCGTCTTGGACACACCTTCCAGGCATCTAGCGTTGTGCACACCTTTCCCCCTCCCCATGCCCACCCTGCAGGGCTTTGTACCATCAGGCATCTGGAGAGTGGTGCAGGCGCAGGGGTACGTCCTGCCCAGGAAGGCTAAGCCTGCTCCCCCGACCACATGCGCAGCCGGGAGGGACCAAAGAGGCCAGGGCACGAGGCACAGTCCTTAGCGGGTCCACAGAGCAAAGCAGGGACAGAGGACCGGAAGTGTTCCATGCTTCCTGAACAAGCTTGAAAGGGGGCATTTTTCTGCAGTTTAGAATTATGATTTCACTACACGATGAAATAATTTTATGCCATTTCCCCTACTAATTGCCATCTCATTATTAGAAAGGATGGCTTCCTTGAAATCCGGTCTGTTTCTCCCTCCGTCAGCCAGGGTGCTGCAGAGGAGGGGATGGTTTTCATTCCGAGGACGAGGGTGACACCTTGCGGGCGTTCGGGGACACCTCACACCCATGTGGGGCTGGATGCCCGCCTGGCTGCCACATGGTGCGTGCTCCCAGCAGTCCCCAATCCTGGCAGATGAATATCCTGATGCAAGTGTGCGCATCAGAGTGGGAAACACACCCCGGGTCTTGGCAACTTTGGGTCTCTCTCAAGAACCTGACCTCGATGAGCCTGGCCGAATCCTGGACAGATCTTGATGTGATGGTGTGGGCATCCTTGGGTCACCAGGTCACTGTGGACAAGCCACACCCACAGTCAGAAGATCTGTCCTCGGTCCCAGGACCAGGTTGACGGCCAGGAGCAGCGGTGTCCCAGGCTCGCCAGGCGCCCCTGCTCTGGCTGCGTCTGGAAGGACAGATGTTGTGCCCCACACCCAGCTGCCCGCAGGAAAACGCTGCAGAGGGACGTGCTGCCGCAGAATGTCTTTTGTAAATGCACTTGCCCCCTGAGACCAAGGCTCCACGTCCAGGCCCAAGCAGGCGTTTCTGCGTGGTGGCTACGGAGTAAACGCAGAGCCCCGCCCAGCCACATGGCTGATTTCATCTCCAGATGCCCACGCCCCTGCAGACCCGCGTCTGGGCCATCGGGCCAGCCCGAGACCGAGCAGCCGGCTCGCCAGCCGCGTCTCCGAGCCCGCCCACATCATCTGTCTTCCATTAGAAGAGAAGTTGCGCCAACAAGCACGCGTCCCAGCCGAGGGTAAGGTTGGAGGTGTTCGCCGCATTCCTCCATTTCTCCTTGATTAAAATCCTCACACACACACGTTATCTGCCATTTCTGAAGTGCGCTGTCACCGTCCTGCCCAATGGGACGCTGTCTGCAGGGATGGAGAGGTGGTCCTCATCGGTGCTGAAACTTCAAAACGAAACAAAACGAAACATCACACGTATCCTCTGCCCAGCATCCACGTTGGCCACATCACCACCAGGGGCCCCTTGGCCTCCCCCTGACGACTGCGTGGGACGCGGCCGCGCTGGGCTCACTACCGACTCTGACCTGGACTGGTGGCCCCCGCATGACCTCTCAGCCCCACTCGGCCCTGAGTCAAGTTCTCCCCCTGCCGTGCTGTCAGTCTGCCTCTCGGGAACAGATGCCTAGTAACCACTCACACACAGGTGCGTCTGTCGGCCAGGGCGCAGAGGTGTGGGCGAGGGAGGTGAGCCTGGATCCTGGGAGGGCTCTGCCCCTGGCTGCCCCTGACCTGACCTGGTGCGTCATCCACTGTGAACACGCCGTCCGCTGAACGCAGCATCTGGGAGACGTGGACACAGCCACGAGTGTGGCCCGAGGAGCAAAGGAGGCCTCACACGGCTCTTTGCATCACACGGACACTGGGCAGTGTTGGTGTAGAAATGGAGGGCTTTTCTGGCTGTTTTCCAATAGATCGAGGTGGACGCCTTTCCATTCCTAGCCTCCGCTCACTATTGGAGCTTGTTCTTGAAAACCTTTCTGGGAGCCTGGGACGCTCAGTCCGTCGGGCATCTTCTGCTCTTCGGCTCAGGCCATGATCTCGGGGTCCTGGGATGGAGCCCAGCATCGGGCTCCCTGCTCAGCGGGGAGCTTGCTTCTCCCTCTGCCCCTCCCCCCTGCTTGTGCACTCTCTCTCTCTCTCTCAAATAAATAAATAAAACTTTAAAAAGAAAAAAAGAAAGAAAACCTGTTCCATCGTGAAGAAACGTGGCACAAACACGAGTTACACCTTAACACGTCACACACACATTCTATACCCGTAGAATTTCCATCAGGAATAGAACACTTGCCTTAAATGTAACTTAACCCCGCAGACTGGGGAGTGTCATTTTGTAAGAGGGATGAGATGCTATAAATAACTGTCCCTCGGCCTAGAAGCGGGGTGACTCGTGAGAAACGCCCGAGCTGCGCGCACTCTGCCCTTTGAATCAGAGAACATGCGTCCCTGCTCGCAAGACGGAGAAGCCTCTTCTCCTCCCCCTTGAGATCTTGAGCTTGGAATAAGCCCGGTTCCTTCTGGAGATGTCCACCCTGAACCTGACACTCACTGCCTCCCATGCTTCCTACTCCCCCTTGGAGGGAGGACGGCCCAGCCTCAAGTCCCCCCACCCCAGCGAATGAGGGAGCTCCCACGCAGCTGAGGGGACATTCAGCACCTGCCCTCCATCCCACCGGAGGTTGTACCCACACGCAGACACACTACCTACTGTCCTGTCTGGGCCTTGGATCGGTAACAGCTGCAGAATGCACGCAGGCATGAATATTCCTGTGCTGACTTACGGTCTCCCATACCCCCTGCCCCACCCTCACAAAGCCTCGAGCAGCCCCTCCACCTCTGAGCTGCTGCCTGCCACCAGTAAGAAATGGAAGTGGGGCAGGTTGGTAGGGAAGGCAGGCGTCGTCCTCCAAAGATGACAGGCTGGGCCCCTTTCTTGCAGGACCCTCTTGGGGCAGGAAGAAGCCAGCGAGGCACAGAATTTCAGTCATGGAGGTAAACAATGTGTTAATGCACTGTTAAAAAATCAAAATTAATGCAAAAACCCATGACCAAAATCAACATTTTAAATAAAGACAGGATCATTATTCCTGGCTTTTTTTTTTTTTTTTTTTTTTTGCCTCGGGGTCCAATATGGCTCATCACAGCACTGTCTTTCTGTCACATTTTGTTATTTTGTTCATCATGAATTTTCTGCATTCATTTTGATGTGTTGGCATGTTGCATTAAGATAGTATTTCTCTCGACTCTTGAGGGATTTCCATTGTTTTGTTTGGTGCCTCCTGAAATGCCACGCCAAGGTGAGTGCCCAGGCCCCGGCTGGCTGCACCCGGGAGCTTACACCCTGGCGCTTGGAGGGGCTGCCAGACCATCACACCCCACGGTTTCACGTTCTTCCCCCAGGTTCCTACTTCTAGCAGAAAGGCCTGCAAAGGCTGCTTGGCGGCCTCTGGCCCCCACTGTCCCCCTCCCCACTGAGTCCCGGCCAGGGCCACTCGCCACCCTCAAGCCTCGTTCACCTCCCCTGCTGAACTTCTTCCCCAGACGGAACTCCCTACGCCCTTGATGGTGGCTTCCCACCCAACGTCTCTCTGCACCACTGGTGATGGGCTCCCAGCAGCCACCCAGCAGAGCGCCTGGCTCTCGACAACCATTTGCTGGATCAATCCATTGATTGACTGATCAGTTGATCAATACCTCTGAGCTTGATCCATTCAATGTATGCTCCACTCATTCTCTCTTCCACTTGACTCCAGAATAACAGTGGAACGGTACAACCTTCTCCTCTTTCTCATACTGCCTCTCCCACTTCCTCTCTCACACACGCACTCACACATACACACACGTACCCCTAAATCAGGTTCTCCCGCCAAGAAGAACATGAGAGCAGAGGTCACCGCCCGGGCTTGAGCAGGGTTCAGATGACCTGAGCCTCCTAAGCCATGGCCCTAACCTCATTTCATGTTTTGTATTTGCTCTTTGTGGCTCATATCAACTGATCATCAGTTGGGGTTGCCAGAAAATATACAAGACCTCCAGCTATGCTTGAATTCCAGATGAACGAGTCATGTTTTAGTACAAGTATGTCCCAAATATTGAATGGCACATACTTATACTAAAAAACTTCTCTGAAATTTATATTTCACTGGGTGTCCTTTATTGTCATTTGTGAAATCACCGATGTGCCACTTTAGAAACTACACCAAATCTTTGGCTGCACCACAGGGACTCCATCTCCAGCCCCAAACCCTGCCTACAGGTCTCCCACGAAAGTGCATCTCTTTTAACAACTAGAAGGACCGAGTCTCACGAGGCGTTCATATGTAATATCTGTCTGCAAAGTCCCCATCCTCATGATAGCAGCAAAAATTTGAGGAAGGGGAAAAGAGGTTCTGAGGGAGTAAGCTATGCTTCTTACCTGAGTTAACTTCTTGCCCCGAGAAAGGCTTCATTACACACACACCTTTATATACACATTATATATATTTACATATACATTACATATAGATGTGTATGTAAATATGTATATAAATACATATATATACACGTTTCCTGGAAGATTGGGGTTTCCTGGGAAATCCTGAGCCTCCTCCATGTCTCTGGTTGATCCATCTCTTCCTGCCATCACTGCCATCATCCCCCTGCCCCTGACCTATGAGCCCTATTTTCTATGAGGCCTTAGATGTGCTCACCACGGTCCTTGAACATAAATGGACAAAGACTAAAAAGGAAAACAATAGCCTTGTATTGTTCCTTAAGTCACCAACTGGAGCCTCTTAATGGATCACATAGAGTCATAAGTGGTGTCTCCCCATCCACAAAAGTCTTGGAATAATGGAGCAATTTCTAAAAGATATAATTTTTGCATAAGATGGCAAATATAGAAGGATCTGAACCTGAATGCCAGTCAAGTTAGCTCCAATTCCCAATCCGGAGACTCAAGTTCAGATTCATCAGACTGAGCTGCTTGCCCCTCACCCTGCCATAGTCCATCCATCCCTGCTACCGTTTCCTAAGCCCTCCCATCTGTCCCAGGACAGACAGAGAGGGCCAATGAGTCAGTGAGGGAGGAAGGGGCACATTAGCGAGTTCTCAGATGACCCATGATGTGCCACCAACTTGGGCAGACACCCTGGGAAGAGAGTGGGGGGACAGTCATCCCAGTGCATGAGAGAGAGAGGATGCCAGCCAACTCTCTGTGAGGATTCATGTGTCTTCCCACGCATGCTTCCCAGTGCATGCTGAACTCAGTAATATCAAGGTGGCACTCTATTGCACAAAAATTATTATTTGATGGAATAAAAAAATAACCCTCATCTACCCATTTATTGCAAAGGCTTACAAACTCTCTTTGGGAGGATATTTGCCCATGCACTGCAGAGGGAAGACTGTCTTATCACCACCATTATTAAGGTCTTTCCTAGCAAAGTGTGGAAAATTGCAATACAGAAAGTAAAAACCATTTCTGCCTCTCCAAAGGAAAATTGTTATTGCTATGGAATATATGAATTGCAAAACACCACAACGTAAAGATTTGCAACGTGTTTCTGTCATGTGGAGGAAGAATGAAATTTAACTTGAATTTATGTAAATGCTGTTGACAGGAAATGGAGCCTTCACGCCTAGCTGTGGATTAAGATTCCATAGATACACTAAAAGGATGGAGAAGAGACACGTGTTGACAGAACCTTTAGAAAACCATGGGAATCTTGTAACCTGGAGCATATTCATGAGAGAAAAGGCAGAAGCTGTCTGCATGGGAGAAACCATGAGCACCTCACATCTCTTCCCTTGCAGGAACCGTGAGACAGGAGCCTCATGAATGTCACCGGAATGGGAGCCGAAAGCATGGCCCGGATGCCAGTGTGGGCAGCACCATGGTGCCCAACCTCCCCAGCCTCAGTCTCCTGTCCCGGGATAATGTGCTTGAGCTGTGATGTCTGTAAGCCTTCAAGCTCCCACATCCCAGCGTCGTCATGAGTTAGCAAACGCTTGCACCTGCTGAGACACATGTCAGGAATACAGTCGGGTATACCTACCCAAGGCCACCTGTTAGTCTTCCAGGGAGGAATACCAAAACACGCTGAAAGGTAGTGCATTAAATAGTGCATTAGAGGATTTATCTCTAAAGGTGGTCTCCTATCACCTTGGTGAATGTCAAAAGGAAGGTCTCACACTACCTGGAGTCTAGCCAGGTGGAGAAGGGGGCGTCTACGTGGGACGAGGTCTTGTCTTGAAATTGTCCATCAGACCACGGGCCGTGTTGGAGTTCGGGGTGGGGAGAGGTGGCCGGGCATCCTGAAACACTGGAGAAAGAGACACCTGATCCCAGGAGATGCGTAATCCTCGACACCAAAATCAAATATGCAGGTGTGAGCACACAAGGATCCCAGGCCCCTGACAAGATAGAGCTTGTTTTAGTCTGTTCTGGTTGCTGTAACAGAACACCACAGACAGCGCCTTATGAACAACAGACTCTGATTTCTCAGTCCTGGAGGCTGGGGTCCAAAATAAGGACCCTGGCACCCCACATTCAGTGTCTGGTAAGAACCGGCTTCCCTGTCCCTGAATGGCTGTGTTCTTACCTGAAGGAAGGTAAGGGAGCTCTCTGGGACCTGCTTCATAGGGGCACTTATCACATGGGCCGCCCACCCCGTGACGGGAATCACAGCTATAGAATCCCCAGGTGTGGGTGTCCTCATCAGCCTCGGGGCCAGCCACCATCTGTCATGGGGTATAGGACTGTCTCCTCATTCGCCCCGATGAAGAGCAAACAAATGCAAGATAGAGGGAGGGCAAGCACTTGGAAGGTCCCCCATGTGCCGAGGAGGTCGCTGGTTGAGAGCAGAGAGCCCACGAGGGGTTGCAGCAGCCTGACTTCCAGGGTGGTATCCCGGAGGTGAGGGCACCGCACCGGGTCGGCAGGCCAGGGACAGCATGGCCTGCAGTCCTCCCCGGACAGAGGTCCCATTTACCCTCAGTGGGGTCCCTTCTCCATCTGCCCTCCCGCAGGGGCACCCATTGTCGGTCACAGCCCCAGGGGTGGACAGCTGCCCATTTTCAGTGCTGATCTGAGATCAGGTTACTTCCATCCAACATGAATGGAGGTCCTGATGATCTTGAGATAGAAAGAGTAAGAAGGGCTCGGTGCCAGGTTCTATATGCATCCACAGCATGTTAGAGAAGGTGCGTACACAGGCGAGCCGACTGTCCCAGTAAAACCAGGTGGTGGAGCTGCCAAGAGGAAGGTCTGGGAGACACATGCGAGGGGCTCCTGCCCGACATGAGCCGAGTCTTCAGCTCTTTGTTAGTACAAAACCAGGTTGTTTACTGAACCAAACAAGTCGAGACAGAAGGAATAAAGATGAAGGCAAAGACCCATTCAATTTTGCCAACCAGAGAAAATTATTGTTTATATTTTCAGTGAGTTACTTTCTGATTTTTTTTTTTTTTTTTTTTGGTATATGTAACCTGGGTCATATTGTGTCAGATTTTTCTTTAACCTGAGATGATATGAAAAACCTTTACTCATATTTTTAAAAAATATTCCATAAGCATGTGTGGTGCGTTTTATTCCTCCTGATGGGTCCACTGTGCCGTCTGTAGCTCCCGCCCTTACCGCTGTCACCGTGTGAGACCATGGAGTCCCCTGTCTGCGGGCCTTCTTACTACCCTGCTTGCAGAGGAGGGGGTCAGACTTGAGAGGCATGAAGCATGCTTGGTGGTGGTTCTCACGGGGTTCAGAACACGGCACCCTGGCAGACTGACTATGTCAAGGTGAAGGAATTTAAGGAAGGGCAGGTGCAGGAAGGACTCCCCTGAAGCAGGTCGTGGGACCTTCCTGTGACAGGTGCCCTCCCCCCACCTCGAGGATAGGAGCATCCTGATCTCCAAAGACAGGGATGCCGAGGGGAATCCCAACACACAGGCCTTGCTAGGTCTCCCCAGTTCCCTACCCGGAGCTCATACCTTTCATGCTACCACGTGTTCTATGAATGTGCATCCTTCATCACGCCCAACAGAAAATACCGGCCCCCACGGAGCATCACCTTGCATGTGGTTCTGCATAAGTCTGTCTCCACCAGGCCATAGTCTTGAGGAAATCAGGAAAGTCTGATTCATCTGTGGAATTCCCACAAGACCTAGCCCAGAGCCTTGCCTTGTTAGCAAAACGCCAACAACACTGTGCCTATTTCATGATTTTTCCTCAGCAGTATGGCTGAGACCCTGAGGCTCATGGCATTGTGACAACACAGCATTTTGGAAGATCCGCAAGGTCTCCCACCCGTCTTCGGGCTCCCCACTGTTCACATGCCCCGGGCTTTTGTCTTAACCCATCAGGAAATTGGCGATGCAGGAACAGCAACAGAGGCAGACTCCTAGCTCTGGAGTTTCAAAAACTGAGGTCCAGGCATAAAACAATATATTTGGAAGGATATTTTTATCTGCGAGAGCCAGCTTTTGTCTCCCCCAGCTTCCAGACTCACGGTGTGTTCCTAAATGGGAGGAAATGGAGAGAGTCTGTTAGTGGATGCTGAGAAGTGATGTGGCCAGGACTGCATGCTTAGGGGCCTCCCAGGTGGGGAGGACAGGACTCTCAGACTGAGTTGGGTCCTGGACCACATAGAGTCAGGGTTCCCTGTGGCGGGCAGGCCCCAGGGAGACACAAAGCTCCCTGACAACCCGCTCCGCACGCCACAGCAACGTCCCTGGGCTGGGACACAGGATGTGCTCAGCAGCACTGGGGGTGGGGTGAATGCACAGAGCAAAGGTGAACCCATGGCTTGGTAAATACAACCTCATGCAAGCTCGCACCCAGGCACAAAGCTCTTTGTGGAAAACTTCACAGATGTCAGTCCCTCTAGAAGACATATAGGCACCCTCTCTCCCTGAACCTCTGGGCCAAATCCCCCAAGTCTTACGACAGATATTTTTAAACTTAGAGGAAGAATGACAGATCTTCACTTTCTGGAAACAATATGCTATTTTGAGAAAACCCCGCACTCTAAATCTCAAGATGCTTGAGCATCTCTGGGGAAGAAGATGACTCAACATGACCAAGACGGTCACTGTGGTTTTAGGGACACTTAGCCACCATCATCTGGGAAACGTAAATGAGCAACAGAGGTCGTTTTATTGGGTGATTTGCTTTATGCCTTCTTGGCAAAAGGGCCCATGCCTGGGATTTGCTTCTAAGTAATCCCCACGGAGAGCGGGAGGGAAGAGTAGGATGAGCGTGGCTGAAGCAAAAGCAGACAAGTATTGATTATTTGGAGAGCTGGCTGATAATAAGTACACGAGAGGGGCTTAGAATTCTGTCTACTTTTTCACTTGTCTGAAATTTCCCACACAAAAGGGTTTTTTTGTTTTGTTGTTGTTGTTGTTGTTTTATTTTTTAAATTCACAGCTGTCTCTGGAGTAGTGCCAGCAATCCCTACCCTTACGATAGGAACACCTGTCATCTGTCCCTCCTCTTGTCAGAGCAAAGTTTCAGACTGCTGTATTCCATTTAAATTCCAGAAACAGGGCAACTGCAACTTTCAAGCCTTGTACCTGAGATACTTAGAAGAAATCTTTGTTCATGTGTCCAAGATCATTAAAGAATTTAGGGAGCAAGCCAGACCAGAAAAAAATGTCTTCCCTTCTACTAAAATTAGCTATAAGTAGTTTATCCCAAATCCATGCTTTTTTTATATGAACTTTTCTGAAACTTGTGATATTTATATCCAACCTGGGGAAGAGAAGAGAGGAACCTGGATGGCTAAGAAGGAGTGGGATGAGTCAAGGGGATTTTTATGACAGGATGACTTCGAAGCTCCTCATCAGCCTGACCTCAGATTGCCATTACCAAAGTGCTAATAGTTATAAAAGCAGAGCCTCCCACGGTCTCTCGGGAAAGACCTGCCAAAACTGACTGACTCACAGTTCCTTCCACACCCCTCCTGCTGATTGGATCACTGGAATCTGCTGAGCAGATACCTGAGCTTACACAGAACTTAGGGACACAGAATAAGTGCCACTACCTTCGCAGGAACAAAAAGTAAGCGGTGAGGCAAAATGTGTCTCTGGGGGTGAGGGTGTTGTGCTTCCCAGGGCATTTCCAGATGAAGAGGATGGGAGCGAGGGGGCCAGTGCTCTGTGCAGGGACCATAATGCTGCAAGCTGAGCTGTATACAGATATTCCAAAGAGGGAAACGCACCAGCGACAGGCCACAGAGGGCACAGGAGACACATCTGAACTTGCCTCTTGGGAGACACGTTAGAATTCCTGGAATAAGATCAGAAAGAAGTTGTCTTGAAGTCTGTTTTTGGAAAAATCTTATCTTCCAAGGAATGTGCTTTTCAGTGGAAGGACAGGACTCCAGAAAGACAGAGTCGAAGACACGAATGCACAAAATGCAAAGCAATTTTAAGTGATCATCGCTATGTTTTTGGAGAGCGATATTGGCAAACAGTAGCATATATAGCTAACCGTCGAGCCAACCTTCCGTAGTAAAGCCACATGCTGATCATCAGGCTCCTTCCAGAATATGCTCTTTTTGATGTGTGCATGGTCCTCTCTGATCCTAGGTGTTGTTTTGTGAAGTGGGTTGAGACCCTAAGGCCGAAAACCAAGCCACGGCCAGCTCCAGCACCATCACTGATATCCTCGGCACCACCGCCATGCCCAACACCAACACTGTCGCTGATACCCTCAGCACCACCGCCAGAGCCAGCTCCCGCACAGTCGCTGATATCCCCACCACCACGCCCAAAACAAGAACTGTCACTGATATCCTCGCCACCACCGCCATAGCCGGTTCCAGCACTGTCAATGATATCCTCGGCACCACTGCCATGCCCAACACCAGCACCATCGCTGATATCCTGGCCACCACCGCCACAGCCAGCTCCGGCACCGTTGCTGATACCCTCAGCACCACCACCACGGCCAGCTCTGGCACTGTCGCTGAAATCCTCAGCACCACCGCCATGGCCAGCTCCGGCACCGTCGCTGATATCCTCGGCACCACCGCCACGCCCAACATCAGCACCATCGCTGATATCCTCTCCATCGCCACCACGGCCAGCTCCAGCACCATCGCTGATATCCTCTGGCACCACAGCCATGGCAGACTCCAGCACCGTCACTGATATCCTCGCCACCATTGCCACAGCCAGCTCCAGCACCCTCGATGATACCCTAGCCACCACCGCCATGGCCAGCTCTGGCACCATCGCTGATATCCTCGCCAACACCACCAAGCCCAATACCAGCACCATCGCTGATATCCTCGCTACCACCGCCACAGGCAGCTCCGGCACCGTCGCTGATATCCTTGGCACCAACGCCAAGCCGAATGCCAGCGCCGTCACTGATATCCTCGGGACCACTGCCACAGCCAGCTCCAGCACCGTTGCAGATACCCTAGCCACCACCGCCATTGCCAACACTGGTACCATCACTGATATCCTCTGGCACCACAGCACAGCAGGCTCCGGCACCGTCACTGATATCCTCACCACCATTGCCACGGCCAGCTCCAGCACCCTCGATGATACCCTAGCCACCACTGCCATGGCCAACACTGGCATTGTCACTGATATCCTCAATACCACTGTGACTGCCAGCTCCGGCACCGTCACTGATATCCTTTGGCACCACCGTCTTGGCCAGCTCCAGCACCGGCGCTGATATCCTCTGACACCACCGCCACAGCCAACATCAACACCATTGCTGATACCCTCGCTACCACCGCCACGGCCAGCTCTGGCACCGTCACTGATATCATCAGCACCACCACCACAGTGAGCTCTGGCACCATCAGAGATATGCTCAGCAACATTGCCACAGCCAGCTCTAGGACATTCGCTGATATCCTCTGGCACCACCACCATGGCCAACTCCGGCACCGTCGCTGATACCGTCGGCACCACCGCCACGCCCAACACCAGCACCGTCGCTGATATCCTCGGCACCACCGCTATGCCCAACATCAGCACCATCGCTGATATCCTCTCCATCGCACCACGGCCAGCTCCGGCACCATCGCTGATATCCTCTGGCACCACAGCCACGGCAGACTCCAGCACCGTCACTGATATCCTCGCCACCATTGCCACGGCCAGCTCCAGCACCCTCGATGATACCCTAGCCACCACCGCCATGGCCAGCTCTGGCACCATCGCTGATATCCTCGCCAACACCACCAAGCCCAATACCAGCACCATCGCTGATATCCTCGCTACCACCGCCACAGGCAGCTCCGGCACCGTCACTGATATCCTCGGCACCAATGCCAAGCCGAATGCCGGCGCCGTCACTGATATCCTCGGGACCACCGCCACAGCCAGCTCCGGCACCGTTGCGGATACCCTAGCCACCACCGCCATTGCCAACACTGGTACCATCACTGATATCCTCTGGCACCACAGCACGGCAGGCTCCGGCACCGTCACTGATATCCTCACCACCATTGCCACGGCCAGCTCCAGCACCCTCGATGATACCCTAGCCACCACTGCCATGGCCAACACTGGCATTGTCACTGATATCCTCGATACCACTGTGACTGCCAGCTCCGGCACCGTCACTGATATCCTTTGGCACCACCGTCTTGGCCAGCTCCAGCACCGGCGCTGATATCCTCTGACACCACCGCCACAGCCAACATCAACACCATTGCTGATACCCTCGCTACCACCGCCACGGCCAGCTCTGGCACCGTCACTGATATCATCAGCACCACCACCACAGTGAGCTCTGGCACCATCAGAGATATGCTCAGCAACATTGCCACAGCCAGCTCTAGGACATTCGCTGATATCCTCTGGCACCACCACCATGGCCAACTCCGGCACCGTCGCTGATACCGTCGGCACCACCGCCACGCCCAACACCAGCACCGTCGCTGATATCCTCGGCACCACCGCTATGCCCAACATCAGCACCATCGCTGATATCCTCTCCATCGCACCACGGCCAGCTCCGGCACCATCGCTGATATCCTCTGGCACCACAGCCACGGCAGACTCCAGCACCGTCACTGATATCCTCGCCACCATTGCCACGGCCAGCTCCAGCACCCTCGATGATACCCTAGCCACCACCGCCATGGCCAGCTCTGGCACCATCGCTGATATCCTCGCCAACACCACCAAGCCCAATACCAGCACCATCGCTGATATCCTCGCTACCACCGCCACAGGCAGCTCCGGCACCGTCACTGATATCCTCGGCACCAACGCCAAGCCAAATGCCGGCGCCGTCACTGATATCCTCGGGACCACCGCCACAGCCAGCTCCGGCACCATTGCGGATACCCTAGCCACCACCGCCATTGCCAACACTGGTACCATCACTGATATCCTCTGGCACCACCGCCACGGCCAGCTCCGGCACCATCACTGATATCCTCGCCACCATTGCCACGGCCAGCTCCAGCACCCTCGATGATACCCTAGCCACCACCGCCATGGCCAACACTGGCATCGTCGCTGATATCCTCGATACCACTGTGACTGCCAGCTCCAGCACCGGCGCTGATATCCTCTGGCACCACCGCCACGGCCAACATCAACACCTTTGCTGATACCCTCGCTACCACCGCCACGGCCAGCTCTGGCACCATCACTGACATCATCAGCACCACCACCACGGTGAGCTCTGGCACCATCAGAGATATGCTCAGCAACATGGCCACAGCCAGCTCTAGGACATTCGCTGATATCCTCTGGCACTACCACCACGGCCATCTCCGGCACCGTCACTAATATCCTCGCCACCACCACCATAACCAGCTCCTGCACCGTGGCTGATACCCTAGCCACCACCGCCATGGCCAACACTGGCACCATCGCTGATAATCTCAGCACCAATGCCAATGCCAACTCCAGCACCGTCGCTGATATCCTCACCACCACCGCTATGCCCAACACTGGCACCATCGCTGATATCCTCGCCACCACAGCCACAGCCAGCTCTGGCACCATCAGTGATATCCTCGGCACCACCACCACAGCCAACACCAGCACCGTCGCTGATATCCTTGGGACCATCGCCACAGCCAGCTCTGGCACATTCGCTGATATCTTCGGCACCACCGCCACAGCCAACACGGGCACCGTAGCTGATATCCTCGCCACCAACACCATGGCCAGCTCCAGCACCATCGCTGATACCCTCAGCACCACTGCCACATCCATGGCGGGCACTGTCGCTGATATCCTCGGCACCACCGCCATGTCCAGCTCCAGGACCATCGCTGATATCCTCGCCACCACCACCACAGCCAGCTCTGGCACCGTTGCTGATACCCTCAGCACCACCGTCATGGCCAACACCAGCACCATCACTGATACCCTCGGCTCCACCGCCACACCCATGGCGGGCACCATCGCTGATAACCTCGGCACCACCGCAACAGCCAACTCAGGCACCATCGCTGATATCCTCCTGGCACCACCACCACATCAGCTCCAGCACCGTCACTGATATCCTCGCCACCACTGCCATGGCCAGCTCTGGCACCGTCGTTTTTGCCCTTAGCACCACCACCACGCCCAACACCAGCACCATCGCTGATACCCTCGGCACCACTGCCACAGCCAACGCCTGCACCGTCACTGATATCCTCGCCACCACCACCACGGCCAGCTCCAGCACTGTCGCTGATACCCTCAGCACCACCGCCACACCCAGGGTGGGCACCATCGCTGATATCCTCGGCACCACTGCCACGGCCAGCTCTGGCACCGTCGCTTTTGCCCTCAGCACCACCACCACACCCAACACCAGCACTATCGCTGATATCCTCGCCACCGCCACCACCATGGACAGCTCCTGCACCTTCGCTGATTCCTGGGCACCCCTGCCACGCCCCAAACCACCACCATCGCTGATATCCTCGCCACCACCACCACAGCCAGCTCCGGCACCGTTGCTGATACCTCGGCACCAGAGCCACACCCATGGCGGGCACCGTCGCTGATATCCTCGCCACCACCGCCGCAGCCAACACCAGCAGCAGCACAGGATTCGGACAGGGACTGAATGTCTCAACAATCAGACACATGAGGGAGTCAGCCAGGAGCTGGCAATGTCCGGCACTATAACGAAGACGACAATCGGAGGACAGTAGCAACAGTATTTGACTGAAAATTGTGGTTTTCAATGTAAAGTTTTAACTTTTTCTCAAGAAGACAATGAATGACACAGTGGAATCAAAATAAAGATGCTGCCTCAGGGAGAGGAAAGACCAGAAAGGCGGTGGGTGTGGCACTAACAGGCCAATGGGATCCAGTCCTCCTGCAACTGGAGTGTGGGTCTCAGCCAACCCGTGCA
This sequence comes from Mirounga angustirostris, assembly GCF_029215605.1. NCBI lineage: Eukaryota > Metazoa > Chordata > Mammalia > Carnivora > Phocidae > Mirounga > Mirounga angustirostris. The sequence continues at coordinate 136,496,458 of NW_026991713.1, forward strand.
CGACGTGACTGACAAACACAAGTCTGTCCACTTCTTGCTTTTCTGAAGATGAATAAAGAGAGAACAAATGGCATAAGACCTAAAAAAAAAGTGTGTGTGTGTGTGTGTGTGTGTGTGTGTGTGTGTGGTATGGGGTGTGTATGAGGTGAGAATGTATGTGGTGTGTGTGTGTGTGGTGTGTGGGGGAGGGAGCAGAAGGAGAGGCAGGATGAGGAGGGGAGCACCTGCAGGAGCACCTGTGAGGCACCTGTGGAGCACTTGTGAGGCACCTGTGGGAGCACCTGCGGGAGCACCTGTGAGGCACCTGTGGGGGCACCTGCGGGAGCACCTGTGAGGCACCTGTGGGGGCACCTGTGGGGCACTTGTAGGAGGCAGAGCCAGGACTCGTGCTCAGCGTCACCTCCAATAGGACCCAGAACAAGTCCCAGCATGCCCGTCAGGGCTCAGCCTCAGCAGGTTGCCCACAGACAGACTCCCGTGAAAGAGGAGCCTGGAGCCATAAGGTAAAAGGGGATAAAGAACAAGCAATGGGAACACTGAGTATAGATAATAGATAAGAAAGGCTCAAAATAACCTCCTTTACAGCCGCACATCTGAATTTGAACATAGACCTCGCCATGACTGGATCAAGAATTGAAGTGGGGACCACACACACAAAATAGAAACCAGAGAATTCACCTGTTTGAGGCTGTGAATAATATGGCAGCTGCTGAGTAACCAGGGGGGTCGGCTTGTTCAGCCAGCCTGAGGGTGTGGGCATGAGCCCCATTTTACATTGCATGATGACAGGGAGCAGAGACTCAACATGCAAATCAACGTCTTCTGAGAGGGGAGTCCAGAATGAATAGAAATCAGGCAAAAATCAAAGAAAACATGAAAGGGAAACATGTAAGGGAAATGCACGTTTACAGAACTTACAATATCTGAAGCACTATCCTCTGGCAGCACTGTTCAGCAAATGATGAGACAGACAGGAAAAGCATTCTGCAAATGCCCTGCTGGCGGCATCAGGTGAGGGGAGGACAGAGGACTCGCAGCAAGCGCCAGTCTGGTTCCCACACAGAAGGCCGTGAACACTGAGGCAGCGCTAACTTCCACAGAATGGAGAAGGGAGGGAATGCTTTGGAGCCAAGAAGGTCACACCACTCTGTGAGGACAGTAGGGACAGAATCCCACATCTCAGACATCTGAAAATACACCAGCCAGCTAGTCTTTCTGGAGGAGAGCTCAGGACACAAAGCCACTCCACGACTGTTAGAGGAGAGGGGCCACAGGGGAGGCGTGGGAGAATGAAGTCTGGGGAGCAGGGAAGTCCCTGTCCCAAAGGGCCCAGAGACCATTGCTCAATTGAGCAAAGGGGCAACCATTCCACCAGCCAGAACCATCTGTCTATTGTGCTTCGACAAGCTCCTTCCCCTCCATGTGCTGTTGGAAAGTTCATCTTGAATGGCGAGCCTCGCCCACACAACAGCCCCAGGGCACTTTTCAAGCTCCTTTCTAGAGGAAGGTTTATGTAAGTTGTCAGCGGTGGGTGACTTTTTTTTTTTTTTAAAGATTTTATTTATTTATTTGAGAGAGAGAGAATGAGAGACAGAGAGCACGAGAGGGAAGCAGGTCAGAGGGAGAAGCAGACCCCCTGCTGAGCAGGGAGCCCGATGCGGGACTCAATCCCGCGACTCCAGGATCATGACCTGAGCCGAAGGCAGTCGCTTAACCAACTGAGCCACCCAGGCACCCCGGGTGACTTTGTTTAAAGGAAAAATGCCAAACGCCATCACAGTAGCACCAGAACTGACCTATTTTAAACCTGATTTGATTTAAGAGTGATCTATCTTTTCCCCCAAACTATTGGTATCTTAGCAAGAAATTTAGAAATAATAAACAGTTCTGAGGCTACATTAAAAAGCCCAAAAGAGAAACCGTAATTTTGGCCCAAATTTCTAGACTGGGGGTTTACCTCACCAATGAGCACATCTGTGGGCTGAGAACAAGGGCAGAAATAAATATGAGGAATAGCATGGATTGCCAAAAGCTCCCAGAGAAGATTATTAAGGGGACTACCTCTCTCCAAATGGAAGATGCATAATGACCCCAACAGTTTCAAAAATTTAGTGAGAACCCAACTCTGAGTGACAGAAAGGTCAAGAGCCTTCTTGTTTCCTAAATAGAATGTGACTGAAGGATGTGACATCTTGCAGGGTGAAGGGTGTGACATCTCACCAGGGTGAAGGGTGTGCCATCTTGCAAGATGAAGGGTGTGACATCTCAGTAGGATGAAGGGTGTGACATCTCACCAGGGTGAAGGGTGTGACATCTTGCAGGGTGAAGGGTGTGATATCTTAACAGGATGAAAGGTGTGACATCTCACCAGGGTGAAGGGTGTGACATCTTACAGGGTGAAGGGTGTGACATCTTACAGGATGAAGGGTGTGACATCTCACCAGGATGAAGGGTGTGACATCTTGCAAGATGAAGGGTGTGACATCTCACCAGGATGAAGGGTGTGACATCTCACCAGGGCAAAGGGTGTGACATCTCACCAGGGTGAAGGGTGTGACATCTCACCAGGGTGAAAGGTGTGACATCTCACCAGGGTAAAGGGTACGACATCTTGCAGGGCAAAGGGTGTGACATCTCACCAGGGTGAAGGGTGTGACATCTTGCAGGATGAAGGGTGTGACATCTTTCAGGGTGAAGGGTGTGACATCTCACCAGGGTGAAGGGTGTGACATCTCACCAGGATGAAAGGTGTGACATCTTGCAGGGCAAAGGGTGTGACATCTCACCAGGGTGAAGGGTGTGAATCTCACCAGGGTGAAGGGTGTGACATCTTGCAGGGTGAAGGGTGAGACATCTTTCAGGGCAAAGGTTGTGACATCTCACCAGGGTGAAGGGTGTGACATCTTGCAGGGCAAAGGGTGTGACATCTCACTAGGGTGAAGGGTGTGACATCTTACAGGATGAAGGGTATGACATCTCACCAGGATGAAGGGTGTGACATCTCATCAGGGCAAAGAGTGTGACATCTCACCAGGGTGAAGGGTGTGACATCTCACCCAGGTGTGCTGGGGGAAGAAGGGCTTTCCCCCAGCTCAGGACCCTCAGGCCTTGGGGCAGCATGGAGGGAGGGCTGAGCCTGGGGTCCTGATCCTCCCTCTGTGGGTCCCCCCGCCGGGCCAGCGGGGCACTGTCCATGAGGCCATAGCAGGGGACCCTGAGAGAAGCCGACTCCCGTGTCTCTGCATCCACACCAGCCCCTCCCTCATGCACTGCACAAGCCCCCTTGCCTATCTCCAGGACTGAGCCCTGCAGTGGATGCTAGAGCCGTCGAGAGCGCCTCACCTTCAGACTCACCTCACTCCCTTCCATCAGCCCACCCCCGCTGATGTGGGAATGCGACACGGAGTAAAACACGGCCACTGAAATGTCCCACAGGGTCCTCAAGCGTGTGGCACAGGGCCAGCTGCAGTGACAGAGGTCCCCCACGTGTTTCTGTCCCCCCTTTGCAGGTGGGGCACAGCATGCCTGGAGCCCCGTCAGCTCTGAGCAGCACTTCCGTGGGTCAGCCGTTAGCCTGCCCCCACGTGTGCCCTTCCACGTACCTAGGGCACTGGGAAGACTTCTCGGCCACTTCTCAGACGCATCAGCTGCCACCCCTGGGAGGGACCAAAATAGCACACGTGTGCTGGGCCTTCGCGCTACCCAATTGGGACCACTCCAGGGCTCCTGAGACGTGTCTGAGAGACCCAGTGTGCTCCTTCCACTTCTGCAGTGCCCCCAGGGGAGGGCGGTCCCGGAGACCCCCTGAAGCGGTCTGGCACACGTCCTGCCCACCGTCACACCAGCCGTGTGCATGCTGGAGCTCAGCCATCGCCCTGTGACGTGCTAACTAAATGGGAACAGAAGGCATGGTGTCACCTATGGGGAAAAGTTTTAGGAGTCACCTGGGGTTCACCCATGCTTTCATGGGAACATGAGTTGCGAGAGGTCAATGGATGGATGACCACAAAGAACAGCACCACGTGGCCAGCCACGGGACCACGCAGCACATGTGGGGAACGAACCGTGCTTTCTGCTGCTCCCACGGGGCCAGGCCTGGCATCAGACACACCCACTCTTCGCTTTTGTGCTCTATGCTGATGGCACACCCCACCTTGGACCTCACTGCCAGGAAGATCGGTGCAGTCATCCATGTGTATGTCACTGACAGGTGTAGAGCAAGTTCAGTATCGCAGTAAAACCATCAGTTGGAAAGGGGAAATTTGGTTATTTGCACAAAGGGAAAACAAACTAATAAAATAAATCTGGCCATTTGCTAACCGTGGTATGTCTTAATGCACCAAGTGGACACCTCCACTACCCAAAAGGGACATTCTTCCTCAGGTGGGTGAGGTCTTAATGTGCCAGGTCACGTAAATTGTGCCTTCGAGTATGGGTTTTCCTTCCTTTTGCCCATCTTCTTCGGAAACGTCGTGTAGAGTCTGATGGGTGGCCCCGTCCTTCTCACCCCACCCTGCCTCCCTCTTTGTGGGAGCACCCCAGAGTCAGCAGCCCACACACGTGGAGGTTTGCTTCAGACATCGCTGGGTCCCACCACCTCCCCTCACACGCAGGAGACCCGGGGCCTGGGAGGTGGTCTCTTCCTTGTAGCCCGTCCCCAATCTCACTGTGAGCTGTCCCCTCCAGCCGCTCTGTCTCCTGTGCATCAAACCTCTTTCCTCAACTCGTCATCTTCAGCCCCTTATGGGCGGGCTCCCCGAGCTGGGTGCAAGCAAAGAGGCAGCTTGGAGCTGGAGCAAGCCCTTGGCTGGACTCCCTTGTGCTCCTGTATCGTAAGCTTGCTATTCCAGTGCTTATCAGAGCCTAGACAGTAAGCTCCCCCTCTCTGGAAGGGATTTCATAGAGAAGAGCACCCCAAGGGCTTAGCATCCTGTTGACCAGCATCCAGACCCCCCAGAGCACTGCAGGCTTGCTCTGAAGTCACAGCCTAATAGGCATGTGGTGCACAAGAGAAAGTCTTCCCTCCCTCGGTTGACCCTGCCTTTACCACCTCTCCCCCGCTCTCCTTCCTTCAAGTGTACCCTCCCCCCAAAGCATGTCCATGTCGCATTGCACTTCTCTCTGATAACCCATCAGCAACTGTCCCTCATGGTGATAAGTAACCTCTAGATTCCATATCTGCAAGAGCACCTCACCCCACTTCATAACTTCCCACAGCGTCTAGTTCTAGATCTCCAGATACTTTGTCAACTGGATGTATGAATCGGAATTCATTTTTAAACTCCTGGAAGCAACTTTGCAGAGAAAGTTTGTTAATTCATGACTGATTTCACTTCTGATCATTTGCCTTCATTTGATGTGCCATTGTTAATGAGGGGCTGATTGAACATTAATGTGATTGGAATCTGAATTAATGTATTTTAATAATTTATTGTTTTCATAAATCCAAGACAATAAGATCAGAAGGATGGACCTCGTGTTCTCAAACCAATGGAACTTAAAATTAAAAGCCCACTTTATCCTTCCATCCATTTAAATCCCTCAGTGAACATTTGCTGGTCCGACTACGATAATTTTCCTTGGTGGTGACAAGTAAGTAAATTTTCCAGCTCCATCCAAGAAGCCCTGTTTTTGTAAATCTGGAGAGCCGTCCTTCAGTGTTACGGATGACATGCATGCAATTCACGGGGCTGGGGAGGCTGTAATTCAGTCTGGAGACTGATTGCAAAGGTGTGAACTCTCATCTGGCTCCCAAAGCCAACAAAACCCTTCAGTGAGTTATGCTTTCAATCTGTGCCCACAGCTGCCTTCTGCATTCCTCCCATGGAAATAGCGCTGGGAGAATGATGCATGGTATCACTACTGTGCGCCTCTCCCATTCAGTACAGCGTCTGCTTTGTGTTTCGGTAAACAGATGGAAGCCAAGCAAAATGGAATGTGAATAATAATCCTGGGTGAATTGAATCAAGTTCAATGATCATTTCAGTAATATACTGAGTGTTGAAAAATCTAGATAAATATGTTGAGTCCCACAAACCGAAGTTTGCACATGGACAGGTTTTTTAAAAATTTATTTGGCCAAATGCACGCCAGGCTTTAAATGGTCTCATTTGAGCATCTTTCCATGTTTGCACCTAATGTAATTCAACTAAAAAAATTCATTAATTTTGTGTAAAGTCGTGTACAAGATGTTATACCCCAAACGTGGTGAAGAATAGAGAATCAAATCACCAATACCTCCTCAATGTGAGGGCAGATGTCGTGTCCCGAATACCTGCAACTGTGAAGACTAACCACCGAACCACCATTCAATCACACAGCACATGAGTATGGCATCGCGATGCCAGATCACAAGTGAGCCTCCGGTCGAGTGATTTAAATAGATTGGTTATTTTCCTTGGGTAGACACAAAGCCTGTAGCCTATTAATATCCACGAGATAGTCTCAGTCACACCAGTCTGCACTGCACACCCACACAGAGCATGTAGAACTTGGAGGAATGCCACGGAAATTCAGAAACAGTGAATGTCTTTTAAAATTCGCCACGGCAGAAGATCGAAGGAGCTGGGTGCCAGATAATTCCTGACCGACCGGTGAGACTCTTTCGTTAAGCTAGAGCTATTTACCACTGCTGTGGTCAGAATTGTTGGTAAAAATTCAGATGCCTCCATGATTTTTTTTTATTATCTACAATACCAAAAAAAATATATATATATATGGGATGGTGGGGGAGCACAAGATTTTTAGGACAGTGAAATGACCCTGCGATACTATAATAGTAGATACAGGTCTTTATGCATTTGTCCAAACCCATGGAATATACCACACCAACAGTGAGCCCTGATGCAAAGCACAGACTTTGTGCGGCCGTGGTGTGTCAATCCCAATCCCTGCTGATTGGGATTCAGCAACTATAACAAATCCACCATCCAGTGGGGGGCATTGACTGGAGGGGGCTGTGCATGTGTCGGGACAGGAATGGGACATATGTGGGAAACCACTGTACCTTCTCAATTTTGCTGTGAACTTAAAATTGTTCTAAAAATATTTTTAAACAATTTTTAATCAAAAGCACTAAGATATGGAACTGAATCCCATAGAATCATACTATTGGGGATGGCATGGTTGGAAGAACAAAGGGGAAAAGTGAAAAAGCTCTCAGTGATCTATAGAACATCTATAAAATTATAAATTTAGGTGTTTCTTTCTATGGGAAAAAATAGAGTAGAACTCTCTAGCTGGAAAGAATTACTTCAACCAATTACCTTCAAAGCCGATCTGAGCCTCTTATTAATGTCCACCTTCCAACATAGCCCCTTTCTTTCATCCCGATGATTTATGCTTTTGTAAGATGACTCTTTCTGTAACCACTGCTGGCCACCTCCAGCCGTGTTTGACACGGGTCACACCTCTGGCCGCCAAGCCCACTCATGCATATGGATGGACAACCCAGCAGCAGGCTGCCTGTGGTAATGAAGGTCCGGGCTGCAGGGATCACACCATAAAAATGCTTCCATCAATGTTATCCCAGGACCCATGGGATGCAAGGGCACTGCTTTTATTCCCGTAATACCATCTATTTTTGATACTTTTTTTATTCTGTTGATAATGAGTAAAATCGGCCGAGTGAGCATATACTTGACGGTTAATACAAACGAATTATTTTATCAACTCATGTTAATGATGTCAGTACCGTTCTCTCCTAGTGATTTATTATTTGCGTTCAGATATATTTGAATACTTTTGAATATTTTACATGGTATGGGATCTGAATACATTAAAGCATATGCTGGGGAGGCTCTACCTTCTGCTCACTCACTGTTACCAGTTTCAGATAGATTCTTCCAGATGACCCAGAATACTTGTATTTATTAATTTTTGTATTTTACTCAGAACCGTTGCACTGTTCTGGGTCCTGTCTCTATCATATGCTATGCTCTCTGTGTGTTTTTTAAATTTTTTAACATCCTTAATTGCGGTAAAATACAACCTAAAATGTACCACCTTCACCATTTTTAAGCATACAGTTCGGTGACGTTACAGACATTCCCAGGGCTGTGCAACCATCTTCCCAAACTAAAACCCTGTCCCCATAAACACATACGCCCCGTTTCCTCTCCTCTAGACCCTGGCAGCGACCTGGCAGGTGTCAGAACATCCTTCCTTCTTATGGCTGAGTAATATTCCATTGTGTGCTTACGGCACATTTTCCTTGTCCGTCCAACCTTTGACGGACACTGGGCTTGCTTCTGCCCTTTGTTTCATTGTGAATAACGTTGCTGTGAGCATGGGTGTGCAAGAATCTCTGCGAGATCCTGCTTTCACTTCTGAGTAAATGCCCGGGAAGGAATTACTGGGTCATGTGGCAATTCTATCTTTACTTTTGCCTTCTGTTGTTAACGTGCCTTCTTTTCCTTCTTTTTTCCTTAAAATCTTTGCTATATGGTCTATGAGAGTGATCTTTACTTTGCTTGGACTTCTGTGTCCTTTCTTTTATGATGATTTGAAAGTGTTTCCATTTTGTTCTTACTTCTTTTACTCGACATTTTTAAAACTGTTTTAATACCCTTAATTCTCTGTCTTTAGACTTCCTATTCAATATGAGATTAGTATATTTCCCCCTTCTCTGGCCTCCCTTTTCTTGCCTCAATAAATATACTTGGTTATTTTACTATTCTTCATTCTTCCCATACTTTGTACTTTCCAATATGCATGATTGTCAGTTTTGTACAATCTCTTTCACTCCAGAGGGGACAAGAAGGGGGACGCAGCATGTCTGCACCCCTCCCACGTGCCCTCCCACGGGCGCCTACTTACTTGGCATGGGTGGTGCTCCCCGATCAGATCGTCGCCCTCCCGGGAGCTGTGGGCATCCCCACGTGCCCATGGCTTCCGAGTTCACCGCTCCTGTAGGATTTCAGTTTTGCCGTGTGTCAGAGCAGCATCGTGGTGAATGTCCTCCGGAGGAGTGCACCTGACCACCTGAACAACAGCATGCTGCCCGCCTTCTAGAACTAGATACTGCCGCCAAGCCTGAGGGCAGTGGATGCTTCCCCTTACAAATATCTTGTGCTGTGTTCTGTGTGGTTGGCCGTATACCTAAGGATAAACTTTCCTTTATCTTTAAACATGTATCTGTTCCTCCTACTTTGTCCCTGTTCTTAGTGTCTGGCATGTCCTTGCATCAGATAATCAAGCACAACTTACCTTATTTCTATATAAATTTGATTTAAGTCTTTGCTCGTTTGCCTTTTTCTCCTGGTGCAGTCTTCACATTATTCTCACTGACCCCGGGGCTCATCCTGCACATCCAGGGGTGTCCGTGTGTCTGCACAGTGTCCTTGTCCTCCCCGGCTTCTGTGCCCCATGTGGCCCAGGGCTCACCTCCCCGTGCCTGAGCTCTGCTCCTTGAGCCTTTGTGTCTCCACTGCGGCCTCTCAGAGAAAGGTTCTTGGACTGGATCATTGGAACAGGCGGGGCTGTTTGCATTTACTCCACCGCCTGCAGGGTGGGCTGTCTCCTGCTTCTTTTCTGCTTTTCCTCCTTTTTTCTTATAGTATCTTTAATAGATCTGTGCTTTCCCTTTTCTTATGAAATCCATCTTTTAATAAAGGGAATCTTTCTGGACCAGCTATTTGCATAAGATACAAATGGAGCCCGGTCAGTTTTCACCGGTTCAGAATGAAGCTCCTTCCCTGTGACTCGGGGCTGTGTGCACGTACGCATGCGTGTATGGGGTGGAGGGGGAGGTCAGTTTTCCCTGGTGTGTGTGCATGCATTATTTTACTTGTGATTTCTCCCCAGCTCACAGAAGGGGAGGATGTGTGCTGCTCAAGGCCTGGAGCCTCTCACCCTCAGCTCACTGAGACATTGCCTTCTGCAGAGTTAGAGGACCAGCTAATGGGTTTAGCATAAGGCCTGACACATGGAGAGTGCTCACAAAGTGCAGGGTTTTCTCTGGGCAATCTCTCCTGCTCCTTCACAGTGCCAGGGGAGAGTCCTGGCACTGCCCTGCATCAGATCCTATGCTTCCAGACAGGGCCTGTCTGCAGTGTCACTTGAGAAACCCGGGGTGCCGCTGGCTGGGTCTGGGACCTACTGGTGAGCACCCTCTCCCCTGGGCCCTTCTGCACCCATTCGACTCTGGAGTCTGATGCTTCACATACACCGTGGCTAGACCGTGCTGCAAGCCTCACTAAAGATAGAGTTTGCTTTCTGGGTTTGCTCTTCTTATTCTCTGTGGATAACTTTGAAAAGAATATAACAAGAAACAAGTGTTGGAGAGGTTGTGGAGAAAGGGGAACCCTCTTACATTGTTGGCGGGAATGCAGGTTGGTACAGCCACTCTGGAGAACAGTATGGAGATTCCTTGGTAAGTTAAAAATAGAGCTACCCTATCTCCCAACAATTGCACTACTGGGTATTTAAATACAGACGTAGTGAAAAGAGGGCCATATGCACCCCAATGTTCATAGCAGCAATGTCCGCAATAGGCAAACTGTGGAAAGAGCTGAGATGCCCTTCAACAGATGAATGGATAAAGAAGATGTGGTCCATATATACAATGGAATATTACTCAGCCATCAGAAATGATTAATACCCAACTTTTACATCAACATGGATGGGACTGGAGGAGATTATGCTAAGTGAAATAAGTCAAGCAGAGAAAGTCAATTATCATATGGTTTCACTTATCTGTGGAACATAAGGAACAGCATGGAGGACATTAGGAGAAGGAAGGGAAAAATGAAGGGGGCGGGGAATTGGAGGGAGAGATGAACCATGAGAGACTGTGGACTCTGAGAAACAATCTGAGGGTTTTAGAGGGGAGGGAGGTGGGGGGATGGGTTAGCCCAGTGATGGGTATTAAGGAAGGCACATACTGCATGGAGCACTGGGTGTTATACAAAAACAATGAATCATGGATCACCACGTCAAAAACTAATGATGTATTGTACAGTGACTAACATAACATAATAAAAAAATTTATTAAAAAGAAAGGACTGAAACAATCAGAGAAAGACATGTATCATATGACCTCACTGATATGAGGAATTCTTAATCTCAGGAAACAAACTAAGGGTTGCTGGAGTGGGGGGTGGGGGGTGGGAGGGATGGGGTAGCTGGGTGATAGACATTGAGAGGGTATGTGCTATGGTGAGCACTGTGAATTGTGTAAGACTGATGAATCGCAGACCTGTACCTCTGAAACAAGTAATACATTATATTTAAAAAAAAAAAAGAAGAAGAAGAAGATAGCGGGAAGGGAAGAATGAAGGGGGGGAAATTGGAGGGGGAGACAAACCATGAGAGACTATGGACTCTGAAAAACAAACTGAGGGTCCTAGAGGGGAGGGGGTGGGGGGATGGGTTAGCCTGGTGGTGGGTATTAAGGAGGGCACGTTCTGCATGGAGCACAGGGTGATATACGCAAACAATGAATCATGGAACACTGCATCAAAAACTAATGATGTAATTAAAATAACATAATAAAACATAAAATAAACATAATATAATTAAAAAAAAGATGTGTATTAGAATACCAAAAAAAAAGACTGAAAAAAAAACTACAAAAAAAAAAGAGCATAACAGAGAGATCTTCCCCCCATTGTCTTAAAATGGAGACAGTATATTGCTTTGTTTTTGTGTTTAAGAGATTAAAAGACCAGTTCTTATAGGGCATTTATTCATTCATATATCCGCCATATACAATGGAAGTTGATTTTTGTGTTTATGTCGGTTACTTCTGTCGGTATTAGGGATACAAAATAAACAAGACTCAGAAGAACTTAAAGCGGGGACTTGAACAGTACTGCATGTTCACGGCAGTGTTCTTCACAATGGCTAAACGGCAGAAGGAACCCAAATGTCCACCAACACATGAGCGCGTGAGCAAAATGTGGTATATGCACAGAATTGATCATCATTTACCCGAAAAAGGAAGGGAATCTGACACATGCTACAACAATGAAACTTGAGGACGTTATGCTAAGCAAAACAAGCCAGTCACAAAAAATGAAACACAGTATGATTGCACTTACATGAGGTACTTAAAGCAGTGGCGTTCCTAAGATAGCATGCTGGCTGCCGGGGGGTGGGGGAGGGGGAAATGAGGAGCCTGTGTTTAATCGGGATGGAGTTTCCGTAGGAGATGGAACGTTCTGGAGAGGAATGGTGGTGATGTTCTCACAACCTGTGAATTAAGTCATGTCTCTGAACTATACACTTGAATATAATCAGGATGGAAAATTTTACATTATGTGTATTTTACCATAATTAAAAATAAGCAAATGAAAGTAAATAAGTAACTAAGACAAGAAACTCACAAAATGGTCAGGGACCATTGGGAAGAGACCCCGCCCTCTGGCTGGCTTAGGTAGCTTTGAGACATCCCTTGTCCTCTGGAGCCTCAGCGCCCTCCACCATGAAACCCAAGGAGCGAACCTACAGCTTCTCTGACGTTCTGTGACGCTCTGACCTGGCTCTCCATCACACCCCCCAAAAGACCGTGAATATCACAGTGTTGTTATCCCAAGTTCCCTGCAACCATGCACAGCTGTGTGCACAGTCGCAAACCAAGGTGGAAAGCACAGGGTCTGAGAAACCCACGCAGGGAGCCACCCAGAGATGCTGGCTGTGCCTCCCAACCAGAGCTGGCCGCTGAGCAGCCCCGACCTGGGCAGTCCCACGGCCCCCTGGCTTCATCCTGACCCAGGGACCTGCATTTTCAAGCTGCGCAGTTCACGTAGCCAGCTCTGGGTCGGCCTTAACCCTGAGTGGTGGAGGTCAAGTTAGAGTCGCTGAATTTTCAAAGGCATGCGGCCTTTCCCTGGCTTTACTGTCTGTGAAGACAGCCAACCAGAGCTTTGAAATCCCGAGAGGGACAGTGCACCAGGAGCCCATAAACATGTCAGAGACAGACAGCTAAGAACCCTGCTTTATTACGCAGGAACCCGCGGTGAGAAGCTGGAATGAAGGATGAGTCTGCGACTTGGCTTCCAAATGACCAAACTCGGACTAATTTACATCACTTTCTGGCCTAAGCACTTGGCTCTTCCTTTAAGTTTTATTTCTGTTCCACTTACTCCCTCCCCAAAAGGCTCTTCTCTCTGGTCACAAATAGATTTTTACTAGCATTTTTGAGAAGAAAAAGGAGAAAAGGAGAGAGGTCAGGTGGCCCACGTCGGCTTGGCTCTGCTTTCGATGGTCATTACTCACTGGAATTTGAAACACCGTTAATCATCTGCAAAGTGAGGAAAATAAACATAGCGCTGGCCCAGCGAATCCGGGAGGTTGGCCCAGCCTGCCGCGTGCACTCTGGGGAGCCATCACCATAAACAGCAGAGGCGAACAGGCTGAGGCTGTCGAGGGAGACGGGATCCCTGCCGCCTCCCTTCCCTGGTGCGAAACCCCATCGCTCTGCACCTTCACTCCTCATGATGCATCTGCATCCCTCCTACTCTGCCTCCAACAGGCTGAGTGGGCTTGCAGTGTCCCGAGATGTGTCACGGCCTCGGTTTCCCTAGGATGTGTTGATGGTTTGTGCGGGCTAAATGCAGTGATGTGTGAAAGCACCTTGAAGGGTGTGAGCGCCCTGCTCCACGGGAGATGCTACGGCTGACGGCCTTTCCACCACTTACAGCACATCGCAGGATCCCCAGGTCAGAGTCCTAGCCTTCCGGACTTAGACACACACACACGTACAGGTGTAGACATGCATTCACGCAGACACACAGATACACACACAGACACACAGACACACACAAGCAGACCCACATACAGGTGTAGACATGCAGATAGACAGATGGGCACACACGCACACAGACACACACATAGACACACATACGGTGTAGACGTGCAGACACACAGACACACATACAGTGTAGACGTGTAGACACACAGACACACACATACATGCAGACACACATACATATATAGAAAATAAAGACATACTTGGGATTAATACGGTGCTTTAAGCATTAAATAAAACGTTGCAGCACTGGATGTGATAAATAGTAGAAGTTCAGAGTAGTCATGAACATAGAGCGTGTGTAGAGACCTGTGTGACTCTGAGCGGCCCCTGTGGGGTATTGGTTCCCAGGGATGAGCGGCCCCCGTGCCCGCCAATATTCCGCTCTGGCTTGGATCCTCGAGTCATGGCCCTGCCAGTGCCGAACTCGCCGGTGTGCAGGGGGCGCAGGAGCAAGGCTGAGCTCGGTGCCCTGGCACAGACATCAAGGCACGTCACCGGCACCCAGCCCTGGGCAGCAAGGGGAGACCCCCATGGATAAGGGGACACCAGGGGGTTGGTGAGACAACATGGGGGGTTGTGAGGGCTCAAAGAAGGGAACAGAAGGGGAACAGTGCGCTGTGTGCTGGGAAAGTACAACCTGCTGAAAGCCGCCAAGTGAAAAGTAGGCGGGGCCTGGGAGAGCAGGTGGCCGGGACCGGGAGATGGACGGACGGGCAGGGCTCCAGCAGCCCATACCTCCCGGAATGGCTGGAGCTTTCTAGAATACAGAAATACCTTTCCATTGGTTGGTAAACAGCAGCTACTCCAAAGCCCCTACAATAACCTCCTACTGGCCAGTGACCCCAACTCCACCCACCAGCTTCCCAGCTCCCCCAAATCGAGACATTGAAAAACAAACCCCCAGCTGAGCATTGGGCCCCCCGAGACCCTGCTCTGCAAGTGTCAGGCGGGACCGGGGACTGCCCACACTGTCTTACTTGCTAGATACTCTGACATCACTGATGTGTTCTAGAAGAAGAGGGACATTCAGCGAACCACTCTGCAGGGAGAGACTGGAGGGGCACCAGCCCAAGGTCGGTGGGCTCCTTAGGAGCTGGCTCCTTAGTCTTCAGGGCTGAGGATGCATGTGGGTGACATATTTAGGAATATCCTTTGGCACCTTCCAGAACCATTCTGAGTTGCTGCTGACAGCTCAGGCTGAAGAGAGAACATCCCACCCAGGATCTCCCACACCTCTTCAGGGGGTTGACAAGCCGACCTCCTTGCTCGGAACCCTACACAGGGTCAGAGCTGCTTTTATGCCCAGTATGAGGGCAAGGATGCTGGGGACTCCCTCCCGAAGGGCCTTGCAGAACAACAGTCCCGTGCCTGTGGCCTATCCCCCAGCCCCGTTCCCTGACCCCCAGCACCAAATGTGCTCTGAGACCTGGCGCTTCCCCAAAGGTCTCTCAAAGTCTCTCATCCATTGGCTGATGTAGCCAAGAGTGCCTGAGGTCAGAGTTTGGGATTCAAACAGCCTCTCAGCCAGTTTTTCACATAAGTAGAAAGAGCAGAGTACCCCAAAGTATGTGAGCTGTTCTGCCCTGTCCAGGGTACTTTCTAATGGCTGATTCTACATGTCAGCTTGACCGGGCGGCAGGATGCCCTGAGATCCGATAAGTGTTATTTCTGGGGGTGTCTGGGAGGGTGTTTCTGGAAGAAATGAGAGTAAGATTTGGAAGTAAAACAGGTCATCCTCATCAGTGCGGGGGTCGTGGTTCCCTCTGTTGAGGTCCATCCTCACAGGTGCCGGGGCGTGGTTCCGTCTGCTGAGGTCCATCCTCACAGGTGCCGGGGCGTGGTTCTGTCTGCCGAGGTCCATCCTCACAGGTGCCAGGGGCGTGGTTCCATCTGTTGAGGTCCATCCTCACAGGTGCTGGGGCGTGGTTCCATCTGTTGAGGTCCATCCTCACAGGTGCCAGGGGCGTGGTTCCATCTGCCGAGGTCCATCCTCACAGTGCCGGGGCCGTGGTTTCATCTGCTGAGTGCCTGTGTAGAACAAAGCGGAGGGAGGGAGAAATTTCTCTCTGCCTGAGAGAACATCCTGTTGGCTCCGTGTCGGCGGAGAACCCTGGCTAATACACTACTGTAAAATGTAACTGCATAGGTAGTTCAAATATTTTATTTAATCAATATTAATTGGATATTTTATATTCCTTCCAAACAAGACAATATTTTAAGTGTTCATTGTCATGTATGTATAGCTCAATCGTGTACTGCCCGGTGTATAGTAGATGACAGGTAAAGTCAGTGGGGGGGGTTCAGGAGGCCGATAGAACTATAATTAGATGCCTTCAGTGAGACCCCAGCTGGAACCTGGGAGAGTAGGAACCCTGAGGACCGCAGGTCTAGCAGCAAATGAGAAAGCACCTCTGTGAGGGTGACGTCCCCAAGGACAGATGCCTATAAACACATGTGCTAAATGTGTGCTTCTGTTTTTAAAGCCGCAGAAATAGTTTGCTTATACTAGACCATTAGAAAGTTAAAATGAGCCCAGAAACAGGAAAACAGATTACGGGCTTAACAAACTGTTCTCGAGTCCATAGACCACGTTCCAGCACCAAAATGACCCTGTGGGGGTCCCCTGGAAAGTTGTGTGTCTCACCAGTGAAACGTCTCCTGAAGGTGCAGCATCTGGCGTGCTGGGCAGTTGAGTAGGTCAGCTGTATCCTGAAGCACTCAGGGGACACCTTCCTGCTTAGGGCTGGTCCCCTGTGCAGGGTACTCGCATCTCAGCTCCAAGCGAACCAGCTGTTTTCCAGGGAAACCCTACAATTCTAATAATGGCTATCATGTATTAAGCTGTCACTCTGTGTCTTGCCCTGAGCTCTGTGTTTAACATAGATTCTTGCATTTAGTGCCCCCTGTTTTACTGAACAATCCCCATTTGAGGCAATAGACTTAAAAAGGTAAAGCAACTGCTCAAAGTCTCTGACTAATAATCAGTTGGTCTGAGCCCAGGTCTGTCCCACACCTATGTCACCCGTGTTACCTCCTCCTGTCCCAAACAGCATCACTGGTTTGAGCTGAAAGCGCCACAGACCGGGTGTCTGGGTACCCCCAGACTCATATGTTGAGGCCCTAACCCCCAGTGTGATGGTTTCGAGGGGTGGGGCCTCTGGGAGGTGAGGAGGTCAGGAAGTGGATCCCTCAGTGGGGGTGGTGCCTTTATAAAAGAGACCCCAGAAAACCCCCTGTCCCCTTCCCCCATGTGAGGACACAGCAAGAAGACATTCCGTGACCCAGGACCTGGATTCTTAGCAGACACCGAATCTGCCAGTCCCTGCGTCACGGTCTTCCAGCCTCCAGAGCTGTGGGAAATACATTTCTGTCGTTTACAATCCACCCCGCCCCCAACCCAGCCCATGGACTAAAACACAAGGTCACACAAGTGTAAAAAGGCCCTCAATGACAATGTCGTGAATAGACAGCAGACGGGAGCCTGGGGCTGCTGGAAACAGGTCTGCAAACACGTGGAGCAAAGAGATAGAATTCACTGGTGGCATCGTGCTATAAATAAGCATTTCACTTGTTAATTTTTCACCTGATAGAAAAAGCAGTGTTCTCCATTTTATGCTCATGGACCAGACTCCTGTCCCCTGGGTCACTGTGTCTGCCAGCCTGACGTGTGGGCAGCCCAGCTCCATTTTAATGATGAAAACACGGCACAGATGTGTGGGGTTGGGGTTGTGTATCCCTCTTCATAAGCAAAGCTGAGGATATTTTCTTTCTCTTTAGTGCTTGAGGCAAGCTTGAACTACAAGTTAATGGGACCCAAAATATCTCTATTTTATGTTATTAAAGGTAATCTTCTTTAATTGACACAATCTAAGGAAAATAATATACTTTAGAGACCAAAAAAAGTAGCATATCTTAGATCAAAGATTTTTCCTGGTGATTGTGTTTGATTATCTTTCAGAAACATGCATCACAAGAGTTTCTAGAATGCAGGAATTTGATTCTTGATTTTATTTATTTTGTAGGTACTTATTCCGACTTTTAAATCATAAGACAACGGGGGTGTCCTTTGATAATGTTTACAATGTTGGTAACTCAGAGGGAGAAAACTATATAAACTATATATTTTCTTAATGGTTTTTTTTTTTTTTTTGAATAGCAGTATTTCTGGAATTGTAATTACTTTTTATAAACAGCTTCGTTGAGAACAGAGCATACCCCTTGTTGGCCCCCTTGTGTTTCTGGTGCCTTCCCCTCCATCTGAGGGAAAGTAAAAAGAAAGAGTCGTGGCCCCTACCCCCATGAAGTGTGTGCTTCCAAGAACAGCAAACCCGGACACAGTCAGGACTTGTATCTCACATGGAAGGCCTGTTGAACGAGGCCTCTGCCAGCCTTTCGGAGAACCTGACTGCTTGCCTCGCTGATCTCACTTCTGCAGGGTAGAGTGGGTGCAAAAAAGACTCCTGTTAAAATAAATGTTATAACACACCCAAAGTGCTTGCACAGACCCAGGTGGTGGTGAGATCAAGGCACCATGAGGGTTGGTGTCTAGTGAGGACCCTCTCGCTGGTTTGTAAATGGCTGTCTTCTCTCTGTGTCTTCACATGGTAGAGAGAGAGCTCACTTGTGTCTCTTCCTCTTCTTACAAAGGCGCCAGTCCTATCCAATCAGGGTCCCACCCTCATGACCTCAGTTACCCTTAATTACCTACCCAGAGACCCCAGCTCCAAACACCATCATACTCAGGTTTAGGGTCAACATGTGAATTTGGGGTGGTGGACACAATTCGGTCCCTATCTGGGAGCGAGGGGACTTTTCCATCCACACACAGAGTGTGATGTTCTTCGGCCTTTTCTCACCCCCAATCTTTCAGTAGCCCTAAGACCTCTTACCCCCAAAAAACTTGGAATCTCACAGGAAAACCCTAAATGCAATGTTACTTTTACCACTGTTAACTCCTCAAATAGGAGGAAACAATCGATTCTCCCTGTGGGAAACGTGAATATGTGAAGTGTGTGGAGAAAATGCAGACCAGAGGAACCTCCGCGTCTACGTCCAAGACTGTCACCTCTTCTCCAACCAGATCCAGCAGGTTCTGGAGAAAAGACTTTAGAGAGGTAAACTAGGATCTGTCCCCATTTCTTCCGTCTTGTTCTGAGAGCCCTTGGGCTTGGAGTCATGACGCAGAGTCCTCAGGGCCAAACCTGCCAAGTGTCCCCCAACCTGATGGAACCACAGAGAGATGGGACACTTGTTTTCTGTTTTAAAAAAGAAAAGAAAAGGAGGAGAATCTAAAGGGCAGTATAACTGGGAAAGTCACGAGGTCCCAGAATATTGAGCGCGAGGAGCCTGGAGGAGGGCCGGGCACCACTCTGGAGTAGATGCCTTGAGGGGACACGCTCTCCTGGCCGTGACTGGATTCATGTGAATTAGGACAGCTCTCCAAGCCTTTGACCCTCATTACTGCTTTCCTTGTCATGTCTCAGAGGACAGATGACACAGCAATCGAAAGCAACCCAGTTATTTCTAAAAGACAAATCCAAGATCTGAACTCTTTTAGGTTTGCCCTCATATTCCACAGCCAGTTGGACATGCTGCAGTGATGTCATTCATGGTTTGATTGTGTGTCTCACTGACCAGCCTCGTGAGACAACATGAAAGCTTCTGCTTGAACACAGAGACCCGACCTCAACTTGAGCATTCGGTCCTGTTAGCTGGGACGACATGAACACCTGCGGAGATGAAAACTGATTTTGCAGGATCTATTTTGCACTAAAGATATTGGACATACCTAAGTACCCTTATGCGACACCACTTGGGGTCAACTTGTGCACCGCCAAGTGTCCTTGGAGACGTCACTGTACTAGTGCTTCTCAATGCAAATCTAAAGGACTCATGGAAAGAGCAAGATGTGGGTAAAATTATAATAGAGGGGGAAGCTTGGCTTCAGAAGATATTGCTGTCCTTGACCATAGGCCTTGGCAGTGTTTTCTGTTGCAGGTTAACTTAAGAGATGCATTTTATGGCAAACCCTGAAGTTGGATAGTATATACATAGTAAACCATGTGATGGATATAAAGCATCAGGAGACAGAAGCGATGACAAAGCAAAGCACATTCCTACTCTTATGTGGGACCAGCCTGTGTCTTGTCTAGAAGATTCCAGGGGTTATTTCATGCCCCATCCCAGGACATGCAGCACAGACACGCAAGAACCAAGCGGTCCAGAAATGGGAGGAACTCTCACGACCAGAGACCACCATTAGATGTCTCAGTCTGGAAAGACAACCAATGGGAAGCATTTGGATGAAAGCTTTGGCTTGATCAGAGTGTAAATTTGGTGAAGGAGGGAATTTTAGATTTGAAAGGTGGTTGTAGGAATACCATTCCATGCCAGAGAAAAAGAGTGGAATTTATTATCCCAGGCATAATACGGCTGCAAAGACTAATATTCTGGAAGCTTGTTTGTGTAAGATAATTCTCCATGACAGGCGGGTATGATGAAACTTAGGAGCTGGGCATGGAAGGAGAAAGGAAACATAAAGAATACCGAGCTAGGCTATGTGTTGATCTGTTGCCATAATGTTCCTCAGGTTCCTCTAGATCATAGCACAGAGCAAACCGCTGTAGCTGGAATGGTGTGTCTAAGATCACAACGGCATGTGGCCTGAGTGTCTGAAGGGAAACATAGCACCTGAATCACGTGATCCCGCATGCAGTAGGGGATATAGAGAAGCAACTTCTAAGTCCTTTCTGATTCATATGGCCATCACATCAATGTGAATTCATGATTAATTTGAGATGTATTTAATATTTCTCCTTCCATAATATATTCTTTTCTTTAGCAAGCCCCTCGATATTTCATTAATCTTTATCTCTCACATTCCTGTTCTTTTTCCCCCAAAGGAGTTCTCATATTTCCTCTTCTGTTCTCATGATACTTTCCATAGATGTGATCCCAGACTTGAAAGTGGTAAAGAGCCCATTGATGTCTGTCTTAGGGAGGAATGACTAGGGACCTCTCATGCTGGGATTTCCAGTGGAGGGGTCCACTTAGAGAGAATGCTCATCCTCTCCAATCATAGAAGGGCGCTGGGTCCTTGGAACAGCTCTTCACTGCCTTCTGTGTGGAATTGATCACACTTTGGAGCAAGTTGGAGTCCCAGGGAAAGTCTCCACTGCATTCCCAACTACTGTCCAGCACCTGTCTGGTTATACAGGGGTCCTGGAAGCATTCTATGTTTTCTGCAGCCAGATCTTCTTCATGACCACAGAGTGTTATGTCTTCTGCTTATGTCTTTAAGATACTCTCAGGTTGGGAGACAAAAAGATCATTGGAGAGAATTGCATTAACTTACTGGGGTTTCAAAGAGTTCTACCCTGAGGAAGAAGCCATAAATATTCATAACAAGTCTTGTTTCCCTGGATCCTGATAGAGATGAGGTCTTTGTATGTTTTTAAGAAGGGTAAGACTATAGCTTTAGTTGATAATGTATTTGTTTTTAATAAAACTCAACAAAATATGTCTGTCTCACATCTCCCCAGGATATTATTTTATATTTTGCTACATTTGGTTTCCTAACGTCTTTTTGGAAACTAGAAGGATACGGGAAAATCATTCATTAGTAGAAGGAAAATTAAATAATCCACTGGCTTTCTGGAGGTTTTGTCAACCAGCCGGGCTGACCTTCAGAATGGCGTTCTTCATTTTGTGCTTATGTCCTTGAATTCCTGCTACATTAATAATGCCTGATTTTTGTGTAACTCTTGTGGTTGGATCTTCTTAGCGTTTTTATTGAGGTCAAAGGTTTCCAGATATTCCATTGTTATTGCTCAAAACAAACAGTCTCGGGCGCCTGGGTGGCTCAGTCATTAAGCGTCTGCCTTCGGCCCAGGTCATGATCCCAGGGTCCTGGGATCGAGTCCCACATCGGGTTCCCTCCTCGGTGGGAAGCCTGCTCTCCCTCTCCCACTCCCGCTGCTTGTGTTCCTGCTCTCGCTATCTCTGTCTCTGTCAAATAAATAAATAAAATCTTTAAAAAAAAAAAAAACGAAACAGTCTCATTATTGAACTTAACTTGGGACTCAGAACAATGAAAATTTCTCAAAAAGGAAGAAAACTAGGAGACATCCAGTTCTTTCAACTTTTAGTTTCACAAACTTTCGTGGTCATTCCAGGAAATGGAGTCTATCCAGGCAACTGGAATTCAAAGGGAAAAACAAACACACAAACTTCTGAGAAGCACGTAAAGGGCATCTGTGGGAACAGAGCGGTTGGCTGAATCAACGCTCGGATGCGCACCGTCCAGGGCTCTCACCTCCCCTCCTGCCATGTGCAATTATCTGCAAGTATCGAGGTCGTCCCTCGGGTGGTCTGCCCGGAACCCTTGGAAGACCAAAGAAATATTGCACTTTAGATTTCATGGCAAATATTTTCAAAACTAATGTGTAGGTTCACCCCTGCTTGCATATCAGAGACTTTATTCACCCTGACTGTAACAGCTGACCAAGAAGTACTGTAGGGACTCTCTCTGGGGCGCTGGGAAGGCATGGGCAAAGGTAACACGGCATACAACGACCGCTTTCAAGGTCTCCAAACAGAAGGTGGCCCGTGATGGTGCAGGTGGAGCAGGACAGGCTGGCTGTGGCCGACCAGCTAGCAATTGCCACCACCACTGGAATGGAAGTCATCACCATCACCAGGATGCTCACCATCACCGACGCCTTCTGTCGGAGTTTCTCCGAGTCGCCGCGAGCTCCTCAGCTGCCGAGCTTCTGCACCCGTGCCTCAGAGGCAGCCTGTCCCTCAATCACCGTCACCCAGCCTGGCGCACCTGCCTCTCCTGCCCCCAAATAAACTGGTCCTCATCAGGAACCAGCCCACTTGGGTCTGTCTTGTCAGGGCTTAGTGTGTGACCTGACACCCTTCCCGGCCCCACACGAGTGTTTCTGAGTCAATGAATGAATAAATGAATGATTTACTGTGTTTGAAAAATATGTCGACTCTGTGTGCAATATTTAGAGATGGAAACCCCTCATAAGACAGTTGACCTTGTCAGGCTTTCCGGTGCACTGTGTGACAGATGGAGCTGGGCTCTGACATCCGCTCACCTCCACTTCCGCATGCTCCTGCCGCCAGCGGGGGCTCGCCCTCCAGCTCTGTTTGTTGATCTGAATGCGTCAGGATGCTGAACCTCCCTGGTGACCTCCTCCTTTCCTGCTTGCCACTTCTCCATCCCCCCACCCCAGTCCCATGGCCGCTGACACCAGCTCTGACACAAAACCATGTTGCAAAAATCCAACCATTTCACTCATGCTGAACTCATAACCGCTGACTTGATTTTCACGGCACAACGATTCAAATGCTCTCTGCAGTCGCGGGGGCTCCGTGGGTTCACCTGCCTACACAGCGCTGCCATGTGGGATGAGCAGCTCGGCCTTCAGATCCTGAATGTGCAGCCTGCCCTCCCCGCGGCTGCCCTGCTCTGTCCCTGGAGTCCGAGCCCACAGCCCGCCAGGGAGCTCCTGGAGGGTGTGGGAGATCTGCCAAGACAGACGGCAGGTGCAGCTCCTCGGCTTGGACACACGTCTCTCGGGGTGACCCCGCATGTGCCTGGAGGGCCTGGGCAGCAGGACAGCCACCTCCGTCAGCCTCCGTCCTCGGTCCTGAGGGGCTGCCGCTGGGCTTCCCGAATGCCTGGAGGCTGGGCCCCAGACCCCATTACACGGCCCCAGGCCCCCGCCAGGCACGCGTCCTTCGGGATTCCAGGCCAGAATTTCCCAGAAGCAGCTCCTTACCAGATGTGTGGAGATCACCTGTGACATGCTAGGCACCATAAGACGTGAACAAGACAGTGAACCTAGCCCCGACTTTACGGAACTTTCCACCAGGGCAAGAAACTGGCAGATTTGACGGCAGTGGTCAGTGTTGCTGAGGGGCCCCTCGGTGGTCAGAGTGGTCTGCCCGGACCAGAGCCACCTGGGATGCCTGTGGTTCTGGTGCACCCGGGTCTAGTCGGTTCTGGCCCATCTCCCAGGGGAAAGAAGGCCTCGGTTAGGCAGACCAGGACCATTTCAGAGCCAAGGAGTATTTCCAGGCAATACCAGAGACGTGGCTGCTACTTGGGCAGGCATAAGACCCATGAGGCCAAACTACCATCTTCTCCAGCCGGGGGCAGTCTTCAGGGCACATTCTGGGGGTGCAGCCATCTCTGAGCGTGCAGGGAGGATGACAGAACTCAAGCCCAGCATGGAGCGTAGTTTGTGTGCCCTAAAAACGTGCCTTAAAAGATGAAATTTCAACACCAGGCAGCCTTGGTACCCTAGAATAATGTGTTCCACTTTGGGCCTGATTGGGTATCCCAGCCTTGGTCCTGGACTGTTTTTAGCAAACATTTCTCTAAACTTCCAGTTAAAATCTCTTTTCAAATGAGTTCACATAAACTTCCTGCTTCTTGCCACCTGTCCTCTCAAGATGGTTCTTCTCCTGAATCAGGCAACATTTCCTTCAGGAAGGCATGAAATATATAGGAAGGTTGCAATTTTGATCCTCCCAGACAGTATTCTTTTTTTTTAAAGATATTTTTTTTTTTTAATTTACTTGACAGAGAGAGAGAAAGAGAGCACAAGCTGGGGGGAGGCAGAGGGAGAGGGAGAAGCAGACTCCCCACTGAACAGGGAGCCCAACATGGGGCTCGATCCCAGGACCCCGTGATCATGACCTGAGGCAAAGGCAGCTGCTTAATCAATGAGCCACCCAGGCGCCCCCTCCCAGATATTATTCTGATAGGCAAACATAGAAATCAATAAATATGTATGGAGAACCAATGACACGCAAGGACTATACAGCACGTTTGTCAGGACCTTGCACAGAGAAGCAGCTCACTGCATGAAGGTCAAATTAATATGACCAAGGGTCCAATAGATGCCCCTTCACTTTGTTCAGGAAAAATGTGGGTACTTTCAACAAAAGTAAATAAGCTTTTTGAAGCATAGTTGATTCCTGCTTTGAAAGAAGTAAAATCTTGGGGCGCCCAGGTGGCTCAGTCGGTTAAGCATCGGCCTTCGGCTCAGGTCACGGTATCAGGGTCCCAGGATCGAGTCCCGCATCGGGCTCCCTGCTCAGCAGGGAGCCTCCTTTCCCTCTTCCTCTGCCCCTCCCCCTGCTCGTGCTCTGTCTCCCTCTCTCAAATAAATAAATAAATAAATAAATAAATAAATAAATAAATAAATAAATCTTTAAGAAAAAAAGAAGTGAAATCTGCCACCCCAGCCATGTTCTGTCTGCACGTGGAATAGAATTCAGTTTAGAAACAGGGGTGTGGATAAATATGTATTCACATGGATTTCAGCAGAAGGGGTGATCTTGTCTAAGGGTATTGATTTTTATTTTTAAATTTGGAGGAATGCAGCTGAGGCAAAATGAGACAGTAGTCACAATGGGCTAGCAGAAATTGGAAGTGTTTGTTAGAGATTCCATTTTCTATTGTAATAGGGATAAAACTTGGAGACAGAAATTGTCAGTGTTTTCATTAACAGGGAGTCCTTAAGTACCAAAATGTTAACTCTATTGAATTGTAATCACCTAATATTCAATTCTTGTTACAATCCTCCAAACCAGTCTCCCAGGAGAGGCTTTGGCAAGTTTGATTTTGCAGAACAGTTTGCAATTCACCAAAATATATTCAGCACAAAATCCAATCACGTTAATATAAGTGCCTGAGATGAACAACCTGCAACAAAGGGGGAGATGAACAGAGAGATGAATCCCGTTCTCCTGCCCCAGGGAACATGGGCACCGGTGCCACCTCCCGCCAGCCCAAGAAGGAGCTGACGTCACCTGGTGGAGGCGTGCGGGCCTTGCTCTTGCCTGAAGGCACGGCTCAATGCACTGCGGAAGTTCCATCCGATATCCTGCTGGAATATTTTCTCCCAGAAATGATGGCAATTGGAGGAGCTCTTTCCTAAAAGGAAATAGGTCTTATGTTAGAAAAGCCAGGGTCTCCGTAGGGTAATTTAGGGCTATTTTTAATATTCGGGGTCATATTGTGAATCTCCCATGAAGATGTTTTAAGAGATAAACTGATACTCAGCATTCGTGACAACGGAATGGCAGAAGAGAAGGCAGAGTGGGAAGGGACGCAGTCTGATTGTGGAATGGAGTGGAGTGGAGTGGTGAACGACCACTGAGCATCACGACGCAGAAGAATATTTGGGGGCAGAGAAATATCAGCAGGAAGGAGTATGTGAAAAACCCGGGTCTCAGATGACAACATTAAGTATGACCGTATCTTTATAAACATGTGCATAGGGAAAAAATAGAAGTAAAAACACCAAATATTGGTAGGGGAGGAGAAGGGGGCTGTCAAGGCTTAGGGAGTCGGTCAGGGATGGCATCACAGGTGAGTCAAGTCCTATAAGTGGGGCAGGAAGCATGGTTGTCTGGGACAAGGTCATCCCGGGTAAAGAGAACAGCAAGCATACGGCCCTGAGTGTGGCGTGCACTTGGCATAGGACACTGACCTACCTGTAAAGTTCTCTGGGGGACCCCAGGCTGTTACTAAGAAGTCAGAACACAGATGGTGGCTTTCAGTTTGTCAACCAGCTGACAAAAACCATGAGCTCATTCAATAAAGAGATGGGGCCCCAGAAAACGAGCTCCCCACATGGAAAAGACGCACCTTCAGCTTCTCCTCCCATTTCCCAGATTTCCCTGCACTTCCAGGGTGTCAGGCTGTTAGGCTGATGTGCATGGGTAAACCTGAGTCACATCTCGCCTTGGATTGGAAAGATGGACATGCTCATTACTGTGAGGCTGATGGAGCCATGGCAATGAAGTCGGCTATGAAATTCTCAAGCCAACAAGTGGGTGTCCCAATTGATTACCCACGGCACACACGGGGGACCACAAAGATGCAACAAAAGCCATGGCAGAGGAGGGGAAGTGTTTCCAGGAACAAGGCCCTTTGTCCAAAATTACGGCAAGAAAGCAGCCAGGTCAGAAAATCAACAAATGAATTTCGACTTTGTATCTCCAGGAGTTTGGGTTGTCAAATTTAAAGCTGCAAAGACCCCAGAGTAGAGGGAGCCTCAGACAGACTAAGTGCGGGGTGCAGAGAATGCAGGAGTCCTGCTCTGTTCTCTCCCTGCGTCATCTGGGGACCGAAGCCAAGAATGGAGTATCTTTCCTTAGAGTCCCCAAAAAAGTTCTAGAAAAAGGAGTTTCTAGTGACATGGCTCGAGTGGCTCGTTTATTGCTTATCCCTGTTCCTGTGGCTGCTGGGATAAAATGCTGGGGTGCAGGCCTGGAGCAAGGTGACATTGAACTCCACGGACACCAGGACCAGGGGCCATGCGGGCGAGGCAGCGGGGCTCACATCCAGAGCACAGGGAAGAGGGGAAGTTGAGGAGCTCGAGGAGCAGGACAGCCCACGCGCACTTTGGGCCCCAAGTGCAGGGCTTCTCCGTCAGGACACCCGGGCTCTGGGCGTGTATTTATAGATTGTCCAGCATCAAAGCTCCTAGTCTTTGGGAAACTCCCGTTTGCAGCTCATTTTTTTACAGCAACAATTGCTTTGCCTCACGTGTCCTTTTGACAATGCCAAGGCAGCATGAAGTGGCTGTGCGTTGGAATAACTGTCATGAAAGCAATTTCTGTAAAAATAAATAAACCCCGTAAAGGACGCGTGTACTCAAAAGCGGACTCCTTGCCAAGGAGAGGGTGGAAGTTAAAGGCAAGAGCCCCATCTAGTGGCTGCAGAACTCACATGGTCGCCGGACATCTGACCCCAGGATTTGGGGATGCAGCCCTATTTGGGGGAACACTACTTTATCATCAGAGGAAATAGGGTGACCGAAGAGTGGACGTTATTTGGTACCTTCAGAGACCTAACCGCAAACAATGAGAGAATTCATTGAAGGGATAGATGTACAGAAATGACTTTTCCTTGTGTCCGTGATAGATGGAAACCTGCTCCTGGCTTGTGTCGGGAAGCTAAAATCTCCCGCACGTGCCTGCTGACGTCTGCACTGCCATGTTCCAGCGATTCCAGTAGGTGCTTTCCATTCACGGTCACACGACCCAACACCCCCACCACCAGTTTGGCTCTAACAGCCAACCATGGAAGTCTTGGTAACATAAGAGTATGTAGAAAGAGCAAGTCCCCCAAATTTGTCATTTTATGGTTTGATATGACATAACCTCATTTTAGAAGGTTAAAATCCACTACCCTGGGGCACATGGCTCAGTCGGTTAAGTGTCTGCCTTCGGCTCAGGTCATGATCTCAAGGTCCTGGGATCGAGTCCTGCATTGGGCTCCCTGCTCAGCAGGGAGTTTGCTTCTCCCTCTGCCTCTCCCCCCCAACTCGTGCTCTCTCTCTCTCTCTCTCTCTCTCTGTGTCAAATAAATAAATAAAATCTTTAAAAAAAATCCACTACCCTAAGAAAGATGTATATTTTAGGATGACATACAGTTGTAATAAAAATGGGTGGGAAGTAAAGTAAAGGAATAGTTTTCTTGGGCTGGAGGGGAGAGGATACTCTCTAGGTACAAAATTGTTCTTGTCACATTTTAAAATATTATAAAACACACAAGTATACATTATGATGGGTATTTGTACAATAGAGGTCTATCCATCTAGTCCATTCCTCAGCAGAATTTTTGTTGTGTCTGATGTGAAACCAGGTCTGAGCTCCTTCAGGAGACAAGCAGACATAGGCCTGTTTTCTCTGATGTGGTACTTGTTTAAAAAGTGGTACTTGTTTAAAAGTTGGAGTTCTCCATAGTGTCATCATTGCTGCCCAATGAATTCCTCAAATAACAGAAGGTTAGAACAGAAAGAGACCTTGGAGGTCTGCTGGAACTTCTTTATGTTGTAGAAAATGAATCTGAAGCCCAGAGAGGTTATGTGCATTTCCCAAAGCCACACAGCGAAGCAGGACCCAGGCCTCAACTCCCAGCCCGGTACCTGTTGAAGCAACTTAGCTGCCACCTTCCAAATACAATTCAAGATCAGAATCGTGTCCATGGCCTTGTTCTGAGTGACCTTGTCGCCTTCAATTGACACTTGCCTTTCCAAAAGCCTGGGAAAGATCAGTTTACCTGTGAAATCAGAGACGGGACAGATATTATTCATGGAACAACTTTATTTTATCCAGGAACCGAACCAAATTGATGATTGTACACAGAAAAGTCTTCTTTTCCTTGTGAAATGTTTCATTAAATTATTTCCACCCCACAGATTCATTGAAGTCAGATCACTTATATTAGACTTTTATGTAAACTGTTGTCTATCAACAATCACAAGATAAATTTCAATATTCATTATTGAACTGTGATGAAAATACGACTTCAGGAAAGAGGAAATACAGTCTGTCATAATTAATATTCATGGAGAGTAAAATAAAATGATACTGAATGTGAAGAACCAAGTAATAGGTGGTACATCTGGACCTGCCATCTACATTTTTAAAGACATTAAGCAAAATATTTTGTTATTAAAGGCACGCAAAGGTTTCCTCAAGGAGAAAGCATTAGTGATTCGCATCGCCTGTATTTTGAAAAACCTTCAACTTTCATTCAAAGTGAGGATGATCTAAGCTCCTTGTGCCCTTGACTGACTCAGCACTGACCTTTGATAATTGCTTCAACTTGCCTCTGTTGATCGTAAGCAATAGACGCACTCAGGCTTGATTATGAGTATGGCAATGAAGAGATTGAATCTCAGAGGAATTTTTTTTTAATTTAAAGATTTTATTTATTTATCTGACAGAGAGCGACAGTGAGAGAGGGAACACAAGCAGGGGGAGTGGGAGAGGGAGAAGCAGGCTTCCCGCTGAGCAGGGAGCCCAATGCGGGGCTCAATCCTAGGACCCCGGGATCATGATCTGAGCTGAAGGCAGACACTTAATGACTGAGCACTCCAGGCGCCCCTCTCAGAGGAATTTTTAAAAACCTAAGAGGGCCAGCTTGTGTGGGAGTCAACTGCATTATCATCCAAGGCCACTCCAAGATCGCACAAGGAGGGACCTTGGGAACCCACTCCCCATCAACATAATTCAACTACTCTGTATTCTACACACTCCCCTCACTTCCTACTGGCCTGGCCGTTCCTTGATTTCCAATATAATCATTAGGAGAGGGCTTCCGGTAGGCTCAGCTGATAATGTCAGTTAATCACATCTGAGTGGAGACTGGCACTGAATCATGCCACAGCCCCGAGGCCAGCCTGTGAACGGACCGTCATTGGCCGAGGGGCCCATTTCTAAATCAGGCTGGGCCGAAGGATCTGGTCTTGGGACTCATACTGTCGCTGACAAACACTGGCCGTCCGAGGAATGGTGGCCATTCTCTTGAGGGGCTGTGGACACTGATTGATTTGTCTCATATGTGTGCTAATTCAAGGAAATACGTTGCACATTCTTTCTGCAAATGCAAAAATAAGCCTCGTCGAACAGCATTTTGTAAAGGGTATGGCTTACCTGGTCTATTCGCTGAGCACCCAGTTGGGGACCTGTGTTGCTCAACCCGTATCTCCTAAATTCAAAAGTATTTTTGTAGTAATATGTTAAAGTACGTGTAGTCAAGAACTAACTATACCCAGAGAGCATTGGCCTTTGCCCCTGCCTCCTGGAAGTTCATCTCTAAGCCCCTGGAAGTTCCTGCCTGATGGGAGTATCTCTGTTTATCTGGAGCCTGGGGCTACACTGATCGTCTAGAGTGTAATTTCTGGTGGGGGCTGTGGGATACATGGTATCAGCTCAAGTCCAAGAGGGTCTGGAGACTAAAGATCAGACAGGCAGGCAGTCAATTATGACAGAATCCTAATAAAAACTCCAAACACCAAGGCTCTGGAAGCTTCCCTGGTTGACAAAACTCCATGTGTATTGCCACACATCATTGCCAGGAGAAGCTAGCGCTTCCCACGGGACAGGACAACTGGAGGCTCTGTGCCTGGCATGTCCTGGTCACTGCCCCCTGGCCCCTCTTCCCCTGGCCGACTTTCATCTCAATCCCTCTGCTGTGACAAACCACAACTGTGAGTAAAACAGCTTTCCGTGATTCCTTGAGTCCTTCTAGTGCATTATTAAATCTGAGAGTGCCTTGGGAATTTCCAAACTCTGCAAAGTATGATTATCCTTTTTGAGCTATTATTTAAAAGACTAAATAAAAGAATGTCAAGTACAATGCGTGTGCAATTTAGAAAGAGGATAGACATACACACATGTGCCAAATAAGCTATGACAGGTGCATCTCTGGAGTTAACATTCAACCTTGCTGGGGGAAACGCCTTCATCAGATGTTGGCCAAGGGCTAACAGAAACATCCTTGGCCTCGCCAACTTTTCTCAGTGTCCTTGTTCCGGCTCATTGGGAGTCCTTTTCTCCAATCCATGTTGTTCTGTGCGGACATTGTTCCTTCCTTATATGCATCTGTCTGCAGTTGCCAGGATATTTAGCATGGCTCTTGGGGATGTATTGGAACAGGCTTAGGCTGGTGGCAAAATGCATTAGAATGGGCCATCTCGTCCTAGGGGCACATGTAGTCCGGCTCCTTGTTATTATAGAAGAATATTGAATGGGTTGTCCCTCTTTTTTAAGAATCTGCTAAAAGCAGGGGTGTGACCCGGGCCCAGCACACCAGAGCACGCGTCCCACAACAGGGAGTTGAGCCCTATGTTGGTAGAGATTGCTGGCGGCCACAGGCTCCTGACCCTGGGAGCTGGGCGAAGGCAGCCCAGCAGACTGGGGCATGTGCAGGGGAAGACCAGGGATTTGGGTCATAACCTGGAGCAATGGGGTCGGCATGTACCTTTGCAGTGGCTGCAGGAGCCTGGGAGGACAGCCTCTCTGTGAGATGGGGTCAGCGAGCAGGGAGGAAGATAGAAAAATAATACCTCTTTCCTGGGCCCCAGCTGCAGCAATCAATGCTCCCACCGTGTGGGAAGAGGGGGCTACTCTAGATACCGACAATTGTCAAACACTTAAATCTTTGCCAACGGGACTGGTTAAAAATGGTTTCACATTTTTATTTTAATTTTTATTTCCTTAGTTGTGAGTTGGAGGGTCTTTTTTTTAATTGGTCATTTGTAATTCTAGTTTGGAAACAACTTGACCATTTTTTATGATCTGTATTTTTCTTAGAGATTCGTAAAAATTGTTTGTATGCTAAGGCCTTTTCCTGCCATGTGATTTGGAATTCTTGGCGGGGGGGGAGGGGGGTTGGTCTTTTGAATTTTTAACAATACTTTTGTTGTGCACATATTTTTAAATTTTATACTGACAAATGAACCAGGTTTTTAAAAAAAATTATTTATTTATTTATGCATTTATTTGAGACAGAGTGCACACCCCGCTGAGCACATGGGGGGCAGGGGCGGGGGTGGGCAGAGGGAGAGGGACAAGCAGACTCCACAATGAGCGCAAAGCCCGACAGGCCTCCATCCCATGACCCTGAGCTAAATCAAGAGTTGGATACCCAACTGACCAAACCACTCAGGTGCCCCAAATCAGTGTTGTTGTTGTTTTTTAATGGATTCTGGATTTTTATATCATACATATAAATAATTCCTAAATTGTGTTTTAAATTCATCCATCTTTCTTTTATGTTTTTATGAACTCATTTTATATTAAACTCATTGACCTATCTGAAATCTCTTTTGGTGTAAAAAATGGGTCTGTATTGAACTGTTTTGTCGCAACATCATTTCTTACATAATCATCATTTACTCAGTGATTTAAAATGCTTCCTTTATCATGGATGAAAATTCCATATGTTCTGTTGTCTGCCTCTGGACACAGTATCTGGTGTCCCTGAGATCAGTCTGTCTGCTCCCTCTTAATAGTCAACTGTGCTGGTTTCCTGGGGCCACCGAAACAAGCACCACAGACCTGGGCTCAAACAATAGACCTTTGTTGTCTCCCAGTTCTGGAGGCCGGGAGTCTGAGATCCAGGCGTGGGCAGGGCTGGTGTCTACCGAGGCCTCTCTCCTGGGCATGCGGACGCTGTCTTGTTCTCCCGACCCTCCATGTCCTCACATAATCTTCCCTCTCTGCAAGTCTGTGTCCTCATCTCCTCTCCTTATAGGGATACCAGTCAGATTGGATTAGGACCGGTCCTAGTGACCTCATTTTACCTTAATCACCTCCATAAAAAACCCATCACCAAATGAAGTCCCATTCTGAAGATCTGAGGATTACTGGGAGTTAGGGCTTCAGCACAGGAGTTTGGTTGAGAAACAATTCAGCTCATGACATCATCTTATAACCTGAGATAAAAGATGGTTTCAGGTGAAAGATAAAATCAGTTAGAAAATAAATGCCTATCTGTTTGAATCATGATGACTCAGGTTATCCACCGTCTGCCTTCAAAGCTTTGCTAATGATCATGAATGGACATCCCAACATTTAATTTATCTGGAAATATATCAGACAGGTACACAAATTTAGAAAGGAGTCTGTGAGTCAGAAGGTGCAGAATGCAGACATCTGCTTCCAGCTTGTCCATTAAGCCCAGAGCTCTACCTACATACCGCACATGTGTGGTGGCGCTGGGGGTGGGGGCAGGATAGAAATGAGTACTAACTGAGTACTAACATGTGATGTGCAGGGTCCCTCAGGAGCCCATGCCTTTCTCTCATCCAATTCCTGATTCTTAGTTCTCTCTCCCCTTGGATTCAGATTTAATATTTGAGTTGAGACCTTCCCAACTTTGTGTTTTCAAACTCAGTTCCCCTAAAGACACTTTCGTTAGAAATGGGACCAGTCCTGCATTAGAATGGGACCAGTCCTGCGCTTCCCACTACACACCAGCCGTGGGGATAACAGGGCCAATTCTCACCCATCATGTCCACTCTGGCACAAATTTATTTGGCTCCTGACCTAAAAAGATCCTCATTGTTTTCTCAAGAAGTGTATTTCAACAAGGAGATGACGCCTTTATTATAAATGTTATCAATAAAGGAGTAATTTTCAAGATCAATATGTCGAAAGATGTGTTGAAATGAACCTACTTTAAAGATATGGTCTCTGAATTTAAAAAAGAACCAATTCAGAAGTAACAAAAACAGCTTTTCTCCCATTGAGCTTTATGCTGTATAAATATGCTCTTGCTCTCGCCTCTGGCTTGTTTCCACTAAAAAGACATTTCATTAATGAATATTTATTTCACTGCCACATATAATAATGCATAAGAATACTAAATAAATGTTCTCATGGGCATTTTTTCCCTTCCTCCCTCCTCTGATATGTAGCCATTTGTTCTTTCTCTAACTGACAGGTATTTGTTTCAAAACTCCAAAAAGTGATGTCTGGAAATCCAATTATAGTATTCATTTTCTTCTATTTCTGGCATGTCAAAATTCCTTTTTCAAACAAATAAGCTAGAATATGGTAGCATGTTTTGCTGAAAAGACCAACAATTCGCCATAAAACTTAACATTTGTTCTGTGAAATAGTGGTTTTGATCAGTAAGTGGAACTCAAGGAAGAAGCTCAGGGGGAAA
The DNA here is from genome assembly GCF_029215605.1 of Mirounga angustirostris. Taxonomy (NCBI): domain Eukaryota; kingdom Metazoa; phylum Chordata; class Mammalia; order Carnivora; family Phocidae; genus Mirounga; species Mirounga angustirostris. Next base: position 136,530,708 of record NW_026991713.1, read on the forward strand.
GCCCAAGGGCTGTAGGTGGGGAAGGCAATGGATAGCCATAGACTTCCTCTTTTTAGGTTATAAACCTGACAATTGTATTCTAAAGTATCAACAGCAGATTAGTAAGATACTAATTTTAACACTATAGCACAAACATAAATATTTTATTTTGAAAGATCCTTCTAGCATTTCATAATACAGGAAGTTGACTTATTTTAACATGGTGGTGGGGCCAAATAATGGCCCCCAAGTATGTCCACATCCTAATCCCTGGAACCTGTGAATATGTTAGGGTACATGGCAAAGAGGATGTAAGATAGCAGATGGAATTAAGGTTGCCAATCAGATGATCTTAAAATAAAGAAATTATCTTGGACGATCTGGATGGGACCAGCATAATTACAAGGGTCCTTAACTAGGACAGCGCAAGGCAGAAGCAACAGATATAGAGAAATGGCATCAGGAGAAAGACTGGACCAGCCATTGCTGGCTTTGAAGTTGGAAGAAGGGTCCATGAGCCAAGGAATGTGGGCAGCCTCCCAAAGCTGGAAAAGGCAAGAAAACATATTCTTCTTGAAGTCTCCGGGGAAAGGGCAGACCTTTGCTCTTCTTTTAGCCCAGGGAGACCTGTACTTCGGACCTCCGGAACTGTGAGATAATTAACTCATGTTGTTTTAAGTCAGAAAATGTGTGGTAATTTGTTGTAGCATCAATGGGAAATAAATACAAACACGTCACATTGTTTATTAATTCCCCATTTGGGGAAAGTCCAATGTGTCCCATTCTCCAGTAAGGCTTCTCTGAGCCATCATTTGCTGGTAAAATCTTTGCCTTTGCCCTCCAGAGGGCACTGCTTGCGACAACACGGTAATTTCCTACTTATTTTTCTGCAACCTATGCTAGACCAAAAGTTCCATAAAAGTGGGGACTATGTCTTTAATCTCTGCCTGAAAAGCTAGTTTCTAAACTTTTACCCAAATTTTGGCCACAGCTAAGTAGCTTATCCTAAGAGTCCGATAAATATTTATTCAACCAGAGTGATAATGGACCCCATTGTACTCCTGCCTGGAAACCAGTTACAAACGTATTATAAAGTGTTTTCAGTTTTATAATGTAACCCATGACCACAGAGCAGATAAAGGGTCAAACTCAGAGCCTGGACCTGAATATTGTAACCAGCCTACTGAGCTGTGGGTTAGTTACACCAGGAACCAAGTCATTCACAAGGAAACAGTAGCATTTGGGTTGCAGATAAAACATCAGAAACAGACAAAACAGAATGTAAGCAATGGCTAGCCTTGGAGAAGAAACATTTGAAGAAAATGAACTTTGGCTTTGGAAGTCCCCAGAGTTTTATTTTCCTTCTTCATTTTATCCTTTCAACCTAGTGATGACACCCTGTCCTCATAGCCTTCCACCCACTACTCAATAAAAGTCATTCTGTCTCAGTGTGAATTTAGGTGAATGAGTATTTGCATTTTAAGCATTTTGCTCAATTTGGAACACAAGTCTGTCTCCTGCTAAAGTATTTCAGGCAGCAGTAAATATGTGCTAAGGACAAGATGCAGGTGGAGTCCTTTCTTTGCCTGGACTCCAATTCTAAATTTGCACCTTGAGGGGGGTCCAGTCTAACGATTTATTCTGTAGTCATTTTAATCTTGAGGATTTCTCTGTTTACAGGAAGCAGAAACAAAATTCAAATCATGTGTATTAAAAGCAGAAGTGAAAAAGCCCTTTGAAGAAATATAATATCACTATGGCCTTGGGGTAGGTGCAGAATGCTTTGAACCAGCAATTCAATTTTTCCCATATAAATTACAAGAGTCATTGAGTCTGTTCTCCAGTGACCTCCTTCTAGGTGCCTATTCCTGGCTTTCTTTATATTCCTTTAGAATCTTTGACTCTCTCAGTGCTAATATTAACACACTGTCTTATTTCTTATAGCTTTTTATAGACTTATAAAAGTCCTTAATAATAGGACTCGTCTTAATATCTGCTAATATAAGTTTCCCACACTGTCCTTCTTCAAAATTTCTTAGCCTGTTCTTGAATCTTTTATCCTTCATCTGTATTTTAGGATCATTTTGTGCTCCTAATCTGTTGGGATTTTTATTGGGATTGCATTGCATTTTTTTTTTTTTTTTGCAAAGAAATGACATCTTTATCTTACTGTTTCCTATCTATGAATATAGACTATCTTGCCATCTATTTAGACTTCATAAATTCCTTTCATTAAAATGTTGTTAGGTCCATAATTAAAATCTCCTTTTGACTTGTTCCACTCAAATGGGAGTATATTTTTCCCACTCAATGAGAGTTTCAGCCCACATCTAGCTCTTTTTTTCTTACTGATTTGTGCTATATATGTATGAAAAATAATGCATACCACTATTTTTACTATCTGTGTAGTATTTAGTTATATGAATGTGTTATATTTTATTTAATAAAACTCTTCTTGGTAGACTTTAATGTTTTTCAATATTTGCTATAGTCAAAAATGCTGCAAAGAACATTGTTACTTATACATCATTGTGCCCTGTGAGAATAGAGCTGTAGGGTAATTCTCACAAGGTGAAATTTCTGCTAAAGAGTACTCTCACTTAAAATTTGTATAAATAGTGCCAAAGTGCTTTCCAAAAGGTAAATATAGAGAGTAGCACATAGTCCTCAGAGCATAAAAGTACCTGATCTCCGTAACTTCACTAGCCTCACTGGTCTTAGATTTTATCAAACCATTATATCTGATAGATAATGTAATATCCCATTGTTATTTTAATGTACTTTTTCTTCAATTATGATTAATCCTGGATTTTTTCCACATATATATATAAATTTGTAAGGTCTTTCAAAATTATTATTACTAGTATTATTAAAGGCGCATTAACCAAGAGGAATCTCAACATCTTACATTTTCTGAAACAACTGTTCGAAACATCTGAAGTCAAAGTACATTCAAGTGAAGAGCTTCTCTCCATCAAAGGTGGGTATCAGACAACATACCTAGAAGCAGAAATGAAACCAAAATCTGTCAAATTAATGTGAAATTTTTTTTTTAAGATTTTATTTATTTATTTATTTATTTGAGACAGAGAGAATGAGAGAGACAGAGAGCACACGAGAGGGGGGAGGGTCAGAGGGAGAAGCAGGCTCTCTGCCGAGCAGGGAGCCCGATGCGGGACTCGATCCCGGGACTCCAGGATCATGACCTGAGCTGAAGGCAGTCGCTTAACCAACTGAGCCACCCAGGCGCCCTAATGTGAATTTTTTAATGGGTCATTTTAAGCAGACAGAAAAAAGAAAGCTGAAGGCTGGCGTTGATGCTGTACCAATGTCACAATTAAGACCCGAGATAACACAACTGTGGAATCTTAGGGTTGAAAGTCGACTTGCAGAAAATCACGGGCCTGTTTTTCTGAGTTCAAAAGAAGATGAAAGGCTCTTATTCAAAATCCAGGTGGCAGAGTTCAGGTTGGCACATAGGTGACCCACAATATATTTTTGTTGAATGAAAAACAATGAAGGAGCACTAGCACTGGAGTCTAGGCTTTAGGATGGGGATTTCTCCTTCTTCCATGTCATTAGCAGTGTTTGTTGATCTTTTATACATTTCTATAATTTTATAACTTCAACATTGGAGGCACTGAGCTAATCCCTCACCTTGCATGTCCAACAGTCATCAGTTGTGGTTTATGATAGACTCAGGAATAAAGGATTTCCAAAAAGTATGCGTTATGTCAATGACGTGCAATCCTGGGAAACAACGCACTTTGTATTTTTCCTCGAGAGGTGAAAGAACCTTGACGTTTCTGTATTCATTGGCTGGGGTGGCCATCAAGAAGTACCACAAACTGGATGGTTTAGAACAATAGAAATTCATTGTCTCATAGATCTGGAGGCCGGAAGTCCAAGATCGAGGTATGGGCAGATGGTTTGTTCTGAGGCTGTGACAGGGAATCTGCTCCATGCTTCTGGTGTACCAGCAATCCTCGGTGCTCTTCGGTGTATAGAAGTATAGTATAGAAGTATCACCCTGATCTTTGCCTTCATCATCACATGGCCTCCTGCATGTGCCAGAGGGCCCAAATATCCCCTTTCTATAAGGACACTGCTGAAGTCCTAATGACTTCATTCTAATTTCATTTCCTTTATAAAGACCCTACTTTCAAATGAGGTCACAACATATCTTTCTGGGGAGATGTGATCCAATCCGTAACCCTCAAATACTCACTCGGTTGCTTTTCTACATCCCAGACAGCACCTATTCTGATCGATGCTTATCTGACTAAAACAGTGTTTCATTATGACATTGGATGTGTTTTTGAAACATAGGATATTCCATAGACAATTTTTAATTTTTAACTTCTACATTGCAATGATTTTTTAATATACATCGAGATTACATACGAGTGTTAAAATTATATTGAGTGCTGTTCAAAACAGTTATATATAAATTGTGTGTGTGTGTGTGTGTGTGTGTGTGTGTGTGTAGGTAGCCATCAATGAGGTTGTATGCTGTGGGAACATACCAGTAAGTGACAATTACTGGATTTATATAGCATCTATCCTTCATAGAAATCAAAATACTCTAACTTCTGGTGCTCATTTCCCTAAACACTCTCAGTAGGGTTAATAATATCCAACTGTCCCTGCAGGATCACAGAGATGCTGTGGTGACTCAGCAACATTTATCACCCAGATTCCCCAAGGAAGAAAGGTTTATGCAGGGAGCATGTTTGTATTAGTGACTTCTTATCATCACCTCTGTTTGTTCTGGTTCAGGTGGTTTCTCCTCTGGATAAAGAGGTACTCAGTTACCTGCAGAGTCCATGGCACCGTGGAGAGTTTTTTGGAGACTTTTAGTGGCTTGTCAATGCACTATTACCCTCTCCATCGCTGCCACAGCATTTATATTTTCAGACAGATGGCACCTGTCTACTTAGAAGCCTTTCTTTAGAGTCCAGAAGCAGGGGCGGGGAGATTTGAGTCCATCTGCACGAGAGGGCCAGGGGGAAGGAATGAGGGAGAAAGAGAAGAGAGGAGGCCATGGCTCTGAGAATCTGCAGACAGACGTAGGGCCGGACTTACCCCACCGCTGCAGTGCCCAGGTGTGGTTAATCCCAGATGCCCTTCCACCCCACAGGCGCAGTGCGACCCACCCGCATGATTTGCCCTCCTGGAGCCTATCTGTGCGTTTCAAGAAGGGCACGTGGGTACTTTGGTCAGCTTAGAAGTGCGGAGTCTTCCGAGACATGAAATGCAGGTAGGGAAAGCGGTGAGTCAAAACACCCTTGCAGGTGCTTTGAGCTGTCCTACGATTCCCTGGGGACATTCTGAGCGGGACCATTCATAAGGAGGGTGACATCATGGCATCCTGACCCTGGAAACCGTCTGGTGCAGTCCTCGGACCATTTCCCAAGCCCCGTAGCCAGGGGCTGAGGCACTTAGCGGGCCCCCAGCTGGACGTCCTTTACTCTCACTTAACTACCGGAGAACTGCAGACAGAGCTGTGAGCACGCACAGGTGCAGGCTCACGACCTCCTTCAGGAGACCAATGTCCCCACAAAGCCCTGAGAAACAGGTAGCTCACCTGGCCAGCCTGAGTGCGCCCTACAACCTGTGCAACCCACCTCACCTGCGCAGGCCCGCCCCTTGCCTTCATAGTCCCGCCCTCCCCCCGAAGTCCCCGCCTCTCCCTGCGAAGGCCAGCCCCTCGCTCGCTCAGTCCCCGCCCCTCGCTCTCACAGTCCCCGCCCCTTGCCTTCACAGTCCCCGCCCCGCCCGGCGCAGGCCCGCCCCTCCGCTCAGTCCCGCCCTCTCCTGCTCAGTCCCCGCCCCTCGCCTACACAGTCTCCGCTCCTCGCCTTCACAGTCCCCGCCCCTCCCCTGCGCAGGCCCGCCCCCTATCGCTCACGCCCCTCCCCATGCACGCCCCGGACTCTGCCCTCTGCTGCGCCCCCGCCGGGCTCCGCCCCTCTCCGTTCCAGCCCCGGGCTCCGCACGCAAGCCCCGCCCCCGCCATTCTCGTGGGCTCCAAGGCCCGCGACACTCCTCCGCCTATTGCCCCGCCCACCCCGCGCCCCGCGGCCTCCGAGTCCTGCCCCGCCGCATCAGGAGCCCACCCTTTTCCTCGCCAGCCTATTGGAGAGAGCGCCACCGTGCCCGCTGACCAATGAGAGTCGCGGCCGATGCGTCACGCCCCCGCGCCGTGCGTCTGGGTAAGTAAAGCTTCGACGGGGACCTGGTGCGGGTCACTAGCCATGTGGCGCTGCGGCCGGAGGCTTCCTTGCTTCCTGAGGCGGCTGAATGGCGGGTGAGACACGGGCAGGAGCGAGAGAAGTCGGAGAGGAAGGAGGCGAGAGCGAAAGGCGGCAGGGGCGGTCCCGGCGTGGGGGAGAACCCGGGGCCTCCAGGGTCTTGTCCCGGCCCGGCGGTGCCGCACCACAGCTCCCTGTTCTGGGGCTCCCGGACCCCGACGCCCCTCGCCCGGGGAGCCTTGCAGAGCCTGGGTGAGGGACGGTGCAGTGGGTCCCCCTCACATCGCATCCCCCCGCCAAAGGAAAGGAGTTCCGGGCCAGTTGTCAGGGTTGGGAGCCGCGCCAGGAAAGCCTGCGGGTAAAGCGGGTCGAGGCCCGAGGAGCCCCCGTGCCCCTGGGACCTCAGGCGATCCCAGAGTGGGTGGCCTTGTGTGCGGATTGTCAGGGCTTTTGAAGTGAAAATGGTCATTGATGTGGATTTTAATACGTGTAATTAAGGTAATCGCCAGCTTGTGGTTCTCATTAACATGATTGCTCCCATGTCTTCGACTTGTGAGCAGGGAGCCCTCAAGACACCCGAGGCTTCCACACGAAGTGCTTTTAAACTGCAGTGTTCTTAATAAAATTGGAGCTTCCAGAAATTGAAGTTTTTTAAAATGACTAGATTTATGAAAAAAAGATACAATCCAGCCTTGAATGATCACGCTCTATGAGTTTGTAGATAAGTTTTGTTTCATGCTAATTCACAAAACCTTGTTTATTTTATGGGGCAGTTTAGCTGTTAGCCCATATGAAAAAGCCCGGGGTGTTCGTTTTTGGGTTCCCAGGTGGTGTGTTTGAATTCGGCAGCAGGGGCATTATTCATGTGTGTGGTTGGGTACCAGGAAGTATATGGGGGAAAGCCCATGTTGCCTCAGGCTTTTTCTGCATTTTCAGCATGAGCATTTATTTTGGGGGGTTGTGTTCTTGATGGTAAAAAACATCTTAAAATCCTCGATTCCATACTTCTAAAATTAGCTAGGTCAGTAAGGAAAGTGTTGGCTGATGATCGCACATCTTCATAATGTTACCTGATAACGACTGAATCAGTGTTTTTTTTTCTGTTTCTGTATGTATCTTCTTCAAAAGAAATATTTTTTGTGAGATATAATAATGTAGAAAATTCTTTAAAGCATATAATACAGTTGAGAGGGAAAATATTTAAAAATAGTGTCACCGTTACCCAGATTAAGGTTACCCCTAAATGATTGGCCCTCTCTCCCTCTTAGATATGATCTCTCTCCTGGTTTGTTTCCTTGCTTTATAGATCTATGTATATATGTAAGAGTAAGTAAGCTCCAGAGATACAGCAGCTGCAGGAGTCAATGGATCAACAGTTTCTTTTCCCCCATATCCCCACCCACCTCTCTGGTAACAGTTTGTTCTCCGCAGTTAAGAGTCTGTTTCTTGATTCGCCTCTCTTTTTTCCCCTTTGCTCGTTTGTTTCTTATTACACATATGAGTGACATCATATGGCCTTTGTCTTTCTCTGACTCATTTCACTTAGCATAATACTGCCTAGCTCCATCCGTATTGTTGGTTTTTCTTTATATTTTTACCATCTACATGTATTCGTACAACACAGTAGGATGATACTGTGTCTAGCCTTTGTAATTTTTTTTTTTTTTTTTTGGTTTAGAATTATGTGACCCACATTTTTGTTAGTGTGGTTGTAGTCCATCCATATTCATGGCTAAGCTTATTTCATGTATTGAATAGTCCCCAATTTATCCATTCTGATGATGGATGTCCTGGTTGGTGGAGTTTGGAACTCTTAGGAATGGTGCCAACATAAAGGGTGTGTGCTGGTACATGATGAGTATAAGTTCTCCAGGACACACATACGGAGGTGAATAGTTGCTAATTTAAATGATGCCAAATGTTTTTCGGGAATTGTTACTATTTGCACACCTAGTTGCAGTTTAGGCAGTCCTGACAATGATAGATTTCTTACTTTTTACCAGTTTCATAGATGCGTAATGGGAGTTATTGCGATACTGTGTACTGAGATGGAAAAAGTCAGTTTAACATGAGAGTTGTTTTTTATACAGGTAAGGAAAATTGGTTACATAATTATAGTTATTCATGAGCATTTACATATAAAAGGCTTGGAACATGCAATTATTAGTTGATATGAAGCTTTAGCTGAGTAGAGATAAAGATAATAAAATTGAAAGAACTAAAGAATCCAGAAATCAGTTTTCTGGAATCTGTTTGTAAGGTGTAAGGTTTAATTTTTATTTGAAATGTTTTGATGACGTGAAAATGTTTTCGTGATGTTGCTGAATTACGGTAGCCGCACAGTTGTCCTGCAGGAGCAGCTAACCTTGGTCCCTTTCCTCCCGTGGATCAGTGCCGGCCCCCGAGCGTGGAGGAGGACGGGCACCAGCGCTTGTGAGAGAGCTCGGCAGCACGAGGTGGGAGAGCAGATCCACGGGTTCACCGTAAGCCAGGTGTGCACGGCCCAGCTTGTTGCACAGCCCAGACCCCAGGGGGAGCTGGCGTCTCTGTCCCTGCCCTGGTTCCTCCCTGTTTCACAGTGGGGTCTACTGAGTGGAGTTTGCAAGTGAAAGAATTTCCTGATTCTTAAATAAGGGATCCCCAGTCCCTTCCCTCAACCCAGCCCCTTGAAGCCTAATGTCTCTAGATTTGGAGTCACACACACACTGATGTTTGTGCATCCACACATGCGACTGTTCACTGTGCTCAGACTGCCCCACATCTGTGTGGGTCACGTTTTCCTAGCACATGAGTTTGCTCCACCCACAAAAACTTGGTTTTTGAGCCATCTGAGTAAAGAGATCGTGGGCCTGTACGTTCACAGTGTTTTTTTCTTTTAACGCAGTAACTGAAAAATATGCTTTTCACATCACTGACTGGCCCAGTTGGCTTCATGCTGTGGGTAACACTTGTACCAGACTCAAAAGGCAGGCAGCTCACAGTCCAGAAGGATACAAGTGCGGCTGCAGTACGAGGGGGAACGTGATGAGACCAAGAGGAAGACGGGAGGAGAGGGTGCTCTGCTGGAGGGGCATGGGGACAGGTTCACGGAGAATGGAGGGGTATGTAAGTGGAAGACGGAGGGCTGGATGTGCCCATGGTGGTAGTTCCAGGCAGGGTTCTGGGGGGCCAGTTAACTTGAGGGAGGGGCTCACGACAGTGGGTGAGAGCATGTGTGAGGTCCCTAAAGGCCATGCAGAGGAGCTTGGATGTAGAATAGTGACTGTTAAGGAGGACCTCAGAGTTCTGTTTCTGTATTTTTTAAGTGTTACAGAAACTTCTGATAAAACAATGATCCTTGTTTGAGGAGTAGTTCCCGTGAAAGAGGTTTGGAGGCAGACAGTTCACTGAACTGATTTTAAATGCGTAGATCATCTCTTACAAAGTAAGTTCTTAGATATAGATAATTTAATACTTGTAAACTAAGCCGGCATCACAGGCCTCTTCAAGTAATGTTTGCGTGGAAGGCCCCCACAGCACGCTCGGGACACCTGAGTTCTAACCTCTGCCCTGCTGGTAGCTTGCTGTGTAAGCACAGACAGTTTACCTTCACAGCCTCTGAAAAGTGGTGATAAATGGTGTGGCTATCGTAGTGATGCGCTATTGTGATTGAAAGGGAGAGGCCCCTGGCATGGTTGGACCATATAACACTTTCTAAGGTGCCAACAACCACGGGAACTTTTGGGAGGCTTACATGGCTAGGAGACTGCCGTCCTCGGGGTCAGGATGTGTTTGTTTTTATTGGAGGTGATTTGGACCCTCCCACTAGGAGCAGGTAACTGGTGATACCCCAGCGCACCCCTGGGAATTCCTCAGAACTGCATAAACCAGATGAGGCACAGTTCAGTCCCAGGCTATGGCCCACTCCAGCATTTACCTCCCAGCGGGGCCATTCTGAGCATTCCTGCCATGATGTGTATAAAAGGAAGCCAACTGCAGGCATCGTAGGCGAGAGCAGGACTCCTTCAGTGTAGCCTGGTGTGAGAGATGGGGTCTGCATCCCTGTCTGACCATCCCTCTGAGTCTCAGCGTTTCCATCTGCAGATGGGGGTGAGGATCCCTTCCTCAAAGGGTTCCCCGGGCACTATTCAGAAAAGTCTAGCAGATAGTAAGCATGCAAAAAGAAAAGGCGCCTAGGATGGTCAGGTACATAGGTCTTACTTGGCTCGTTTGTGAGATTCAGGGTTTGAACAAGGTGGTTTCTGATGAGCCTCCAGTCCCGACTGTTGCCTGATGACACAGGCCAGGTCCTGCAGTATAACCATACCTGTGCCGAACGCCTTCCCATCTGAGTTTACCTGTCCAGTATTTCTTGTTCATTCAGGTAACGGCCATCCCTGAACTGTCCCTGACCGCAGTGAAGCTCAGCCATGACAGCACAGGAGCAGAATACTTGCACTTGGCCAGAGAAGACACCAACAACTTGTTCAGGTGCGTGGGGGCATCGTGAGAGCACGTTCCACCGAGAATGTCTGCCATACGTTACATAGTTTAAAATCCTCGTTCACCCAGGTTTTATTTTTATAGACTGTATCCTGAAAACCGAAGGAAAAGGTGAAATGAGTTTATGTCCTCAGCTGCCTAGAGTAAAAGCTCAGAGTCTGAATTAGTGGTTTTCTAGGTTGTCGTCGGAGACCGTGTTGGTGAGCGGTTGGGTGGTCCGAGTGGTCATACGTGCAGTCACGGCCGTAGCCGTGCCCTCCGCCTGAGCCTTGGGCTTGCTTCTCTTGTCTTGCGCAGCGTGCAGTTCCGCACCACGCCCATGGACAGCACCGGCGTCCCGCACGTGCTGGAGCATACCGTCTTGTGCGGCTCTCGCAAATACCCGTGCAGAGATCCCTTCTTCAAGATGCTCAATCGCTCGCTGTCCACGTTCATGAACGCTTTCACAGGTGAGCAGGCATCCACGGCCGAACCATGCGGGGTCCCCTCCTTGCGGCGGGGGGTGAGGCTGGCAGCCTGTAGACCAGAGCACACACACCGTCCTCTGGTCTGCTGCAAAGCTGCTGGAAGCGGAATCCTTTAGGAAAGCCACATTGTGGTCGCATTATAAAAACTGTAGTTTTAGGGAAAAGGCATATCTGACATTTTTCTGGAAAAGGTCAAAATATTCTTTTGGAGATGTTGCTATAAAATTTGAGCTCGGTGGCATATGTGAATATGGCAGTGGTGGTGTTTGAGTTGATTTCTAGGAACTCGGGCAGCACGTGGGCTTCTGCTGGGCGCAGAGAAGTGCCCAGGCCTCCAGGTAAGCGGTGTGCTGTGTCCGCATCCTGCGGGTCAGGCCCTCAGTGTAGACGTGTGAGGTCATGGCTGGCTGTGCCCCTTCCGCCCGCCCCCAGCCAGGCCTGCCCGGGACAGTAAGGGCTCAGGGTGGGGGGCTGGGGGTGGGGCTGGAAGTGGCACATTCCTGTGGGAATCTGTCGAATTTTTAAAATCTTTTCATTTATACCCAGCTAGCGACTATACTCTGTACCCATTTTCCACACAAAATCCCAAGGACTTCCAGAATCTCCTATCTGTGTATTTGGATGCAGCCTTTTTCCCATGCTTGCGGGAACTAGATTTCTGGTACGTAATGATTAATTAATTTAGACTTTAGTATTGGAGTCATTATCATTGTGTAATTACTTACCGTTATTTAGGCAGGAAGGATGGCGACTAGAACATGAGAATCCGAAGGACCCCCAGACACCCTTGACCTTTAAAGGAGTCGTCTTTAATGAAATGAAGGGAGTATTTGTGAGTTTTTTTTTCCTTTTTAAAACTGTTCCGGTGATCTTTCTGTGTAAAATATCGGGATGTAAAAGGGTCTGGAAGACAGTGGACGTTCTCTTATATCATTTGATGCACTTCTCATGTGGGACTTGTTGGACTAGCCGGGGGACAGTGCAGTGAGCACCAGCCATAGGACAATAGAGGACCACGCTCCCGATTTTCTAGGGCCCTTGTGGCAGCAAGCAGCTCTTGAGCTGTGGGGTGGGACCCCTGGTTTGTGGTCTGCAGGAGGTCTGTCAGATGAAAGCTGCATGACAGTGATAAGAACTTGTCTTTTTTTCTCATTCGGGAGTTTCCCCAAGCCTGCATTACATGTTTTGAAATAGTTTATAGGATACAGAAGCAGATAGAGTCTAGCTGTCTCTCATTAAGCCAGACATTAAGGAGATTTGCAAAATGTGCAAAACAGTGCTATTTTTCTCAGTGATATTTCTGCTTTGTTCTGAGAAAGTTTTCCAAAAAAATATTTGATAACATGTACTGATGGGTTAAGATAATGAGTGAATAAGTAACCTTTTAAAATGTCTCAGCTTTAATTTCTAACACAGAAAAATTATGTGTACACACACACTCTTGTGTAATCAGGAAACCCACATCATCAAAAGGTCTTTGGGGTCCTCATTGATTTTTAGGAGTATGAAGGATCTTGAGACTGGGCAGTTTGAGAACCTCTCCTCTGGGCCCATCCTCCCAGCCCCTCTGACTTTGGAGTCCTGCTCTGACAAATGGGGCTACTTGATTCGGGCCTCATTTCTTCCAGCACCTTCTGGAAACTCAAGTTACAGTCACAGCTCTTGCTCCAGAAGCCAATGGGACCCCTTCCTGCAGCTCATGGGCAGGGACCCTTGTGATTCTTTCCTTGGTTCGCACGTCCCTCCCTTGGCCCTCAGCTGTGCCTTTGCTGGTGGCCCATGCACACTGCAGAGTGTTTTTTCTTGCGAGACCCCTGATCTTTGGGTCCTGTGTGGAGATTGTGAATGAGTTGCATGCTTTGTTAGGATCTGCATGGACCGCCTTGTTTACCACTGCGACAGTTTGAATTGCTCCCAGAATGTGATTAATTTGCTGCATTGTAACATAACACTGGGTGTTATTTTTCACACACTTATATATTTTTTTTAAATTTGAAGACAGACAACGAGAAGATATTCTCGCAGCACCTTCAGAACCGACTCCTGCCTGACCACACGTACTCGGTGATCTCCGGGGGCCATCCGTTGTGCATCCCAGACCTCACGTGGGAGCAGCTTAAACAGTTCCATGCTACCCATTACCACCCCAGTAATGCTAGGTAATTTCATTTTTATAGTTTAATTAATGGTGGGTTGATTAAGAGTAGACTCATTTGCATACACTAAATGACATGGCTTCTCTCACATTTGGCGAAGAATTGTTTGTGAAGAACTGTATAAATTTAGAGGATTCTTCACAATGGATTGCCTCTCTCTTTTGTGGATGCTCATTCTGAACGTCTATAGCAAGAATTTACGTGCCCAGCATGATGGTGACACCACCTCATGAAGGAGGAGCCGTATGCTGTCACGCTCCCTCCCTGTGCCTCAGCTTTCTGATGTTTAACACGGGAGTGCAGGCTACTGTCCCCTCCTGAGGCTGACCTGGGACCCGGAGAGCTTGCAGCCCCTGCCAGGGAAGTGCTCCCGAAATGGTGGTTGCCCTTCACTAAACCTGGGATACTTGCTTTGTGACCCAATTGCTTGTTTAAGATGTTAATAGTAGTAAAACACCAGTATGTGTATTTATAAATCAAACACTGATGGAAAATCATATTTTCAAGATTACTTTAAATGTAAAAGAATTTAAATTTTGGTTATGAAAACTTTCAAGCATACAGAAAAATATAGAGCCTAGAATAATGAACTTTATACACATACCACATAATATTCTTTGTCAACATATTTTAAAGGAGATTACAGTCATCATGATGGTTTACCTCTAATATTTAAATTTATGACCCTGAAACATAAAGATATTTTGGGACATAGTACTATATTCACATTTAACAAACACTTGCGTGAAAGCACCTACTACTTATTCCAAATCCAGATTTTCCGCTAGTACCCAAAATATATGTTTGAGCCAAATGAGGCCCATATATTCTGTGTAAAGCTCTGTTTTTCTCCCTGTAGACACAGGCCATCTGCTGGATTGGTTTGCTGGCAACTTTGATTTATTTACTTATTTTTTTTATGCTCAAATTGTTTCAGCTGTGTCCCAGGGGAATTCCTTTAAGCTCGTCTTATGTCTTCTTAGTTTTCAGTAACTAGTTTCTGTGCCCCCCAAATCCAGGCTCCTTCTGCTCCAGATCTGTAGCTACTTCTTTCCAAGGAGTCCTCCAACCAAGTGGAGACAGGCATTTAGAGGGTCTCCCTGGACGCCAGGGATGCTACTTGTTATTGGAGTGCCACTCTAAACCATTGAGCGGACATTTTTAAAGGATCTTTAAGATATTAGCTCCCAAAGTCAGATGTGTTTATTTTATTGGGATATAATTGACATATAGCATTGTATTAGCCTTAGGTGTACAACAAAATGATTTGGGTCATGCATATACCGTGAATTGATCACCACAATAAATCCAGGTAACATTATCACTGCACATAGTTACAAATGGTTTTTTCTTATGATGAGAACTGTTAAGATCTGTTCTCTTCGCAACTTTTAAATATAAGATACACTATTGTTAACTACAGTCAGCATGCTGTACATTATGTCCTCATGACTTACTCATCTTACAACTAGAACCTTGGACCCCTTCTACAGATTTCATCCACCCCCTGCCTTGGCAACCACCAATCTATTTTCTGTATCTATGAGTCTTAGCTCAGACAACAGCGTATTAAAGGAAAAAGAAATCAGCTGTGTCATTGTACCCTTTTTCCCCTGGATGGATAAATGTGTTGTCTTAAAAACATGTAATCTGAAATTTGTAGCCTAAGATTGAATTTTGTGAAGTTCTTAATTTGTCAGTGGTAGATGGATTACTATCTTCCTGTAGCTAAGACCATCAAATATTTTAACATATCAGTTACTTTGTTTTTGAAACACCTTTATAGTACATTTAAAATAAAGAGCAACTTGTGGCAGATTTACACTTAATTAATCACTTTTGCATGATTTGTATTTTTTATAAAAAGGGTCAAAGCCTCTATCTGGTCTTTGTAGTCAAAGTAAGTGAACAGAAGGACACCTGGGTGACTCAGTCAGTTAAGTGTCTGCCTCTGACTCAGGTCGTGGTCCCAAGGTCCTGGCATTGAGCCCAACGTTGGGCTCCCTGCTCAGCGAGGAATCTCCTTGAGGATTTCCTTTCCCTCTGCCCCCCCCCTCCCCCGGAGGGCACTCTCACTCTCAAATCTTAAAAAAAAGGGAACAGAATGTATTTCTATACAAACTTCATTTCAATATGGGAACAGTTTTATTATTAGGTGCTATGTATGTGTACCTTCTATTTTTTTTTTTTTTTTTTTAAGATTTTATTAGAGAACACTGGCAGGGTAGGGAAGGGCAGAGCGAGAAGCAGACTCCCCGCTGAGCAGGGCACCTGATGTGGGGCTTGATCCCAGGACCCTGAGATGATGACCTGAGCCAAAGTCAAATGCTTAACCAACTGAGCCACCTAGGTGCCCCAGCGTACCTTCCATTTTTAAGTTTTATTGTAATTCTACTGTAGTTAACATACAGTGTTATATTAGTTTCAGGTGTAAAGTATCTTCATTCAGCACTTCCATATATTATTCAGGGCTCATCAAGATTCCCCATCACCTATTTCCCCCGTTGTCCCCACCACGTTCCCTCTGGTAACCATCAGTGTGTTCTCTAGAGTTAAGATTGTTTTTTTCAGTTTGTCTCTTTTTTTTTTTCCCTTTGTTCATTTGTTTTCCTAAATTCCACATGAGTGAAATCATATGGTATTTGTCTTTCTCTGACTGACTTATTTCACTTAGCATAATACTCTCTAGCTTCATCCATGTCAGAGCAAATGGCAAGATTTCATTCTTTTTTATGGCTGAGTAATATTCCATTGTACGTATATACCGTATCTTCTTTATTGAATCATCTGTAGTTGGACACTTGGGCTGTTTCTGTATCTAGGTTATTGTAAATAATGCTGCAATAAACACGGGTATGTACACAGTGGCTGCACCAGCTTGCATTCCCACCAACAGTGTAAGAAGGTTCCCCTTTCTCCACATCCTCGCCAACATCTGTTGTTTCTTGTGTTGTTGATTTTAGCCATTCTGACACGTGTGAGGTGGTATCTCATTGTGGTTTTGATTTGGATTTCCATGATGATCAGTGATGTTGAACATCTTTTCATGTGTCTGTTGGCCATCTGGATGTCTTCTTTGGAGAACTGTCTGTTCATGTCTTCTGCCTGTTTTTTAATTGGATTACTTGGGGTTCTTTGGTGTTGAGTTGTAGAAGTTCTTTATTTAGGATATTCACCCTTTATCAGAGATGTCATTTACAAATATCTTCTCCCATTCTTTTTCCGCATTGAGTATGATGTTAGCTGTGGGTTTTTCATATATGGCTTTTATTATGTTGAGGTGTCTTAGTTTTGTTGACTGTTTCCTTTACTGTGCAGATGTTTTTTATTTTGGTGTAGTCCCAGGAGTTTAATTTTCCTTTTATTTCCCTTGCCTCAGGTGACCTATCTAGAAAGAAATTGTTACAGCCCATCTCAGATGGATTTCTGCCTGTGCTCTCTTCTAGGATTTTTATGTTTCAGGCCTGACATTTCAATCCTAAGTCCAATTTATTTTTGTGTATGGTTTAAGAAAGTGGTCCACTATCATTCTTTTGCATGTTGCTGTTCAGTTTTCCCAATGCCATTTATTAAAGATACTGTCTTTTTCCCATTGTATATTCTTTCCTGCAGTGTTGAAGATTAATTGACCATATGATCATGGGTTCATTTCTGGGTGTTCTATTTTGTTCCATTGATTTATGTGTCTTTTTGTAACAGTACCATACTATTTTGATTACTAAAGCTTTGTAGTATATCTTGAAATCTTGGTATTGTGGCTTTGTTCTTATTCAACATTGCTTTGGCTCTTGGGGTTCTTTTGTGGTTCAATACAAATTTTAGGATTGTTTGTTGTAGTTCTGTGGAAAATGGTGTTGGTATTTTGATAGGGATTGCATTAAATCTGTAGATTGCTTTGGGTAGTTTTAACAGTATTGGTTCTTCCAACCTGTGAGCATAGAATAGCTTTCCATTTGTGTCAACTTTGATTTCTTTCATCAGTGTTTTATAGTTTTCAGTGTCCGGGTCTTTCATCTCTTTGATTAAGTATATTCCTAGGTATTTTTTTTTTATTTTTGGTGCAATTGTGAATAGGATTGTTTTCTTAATTTCTCTTTCAGCTACTTCATTATTAGGGTATAGAAATGCAACGGATTTCTGTATGTTGATTTGTATCCTGCAATCTTAACTGAATTAATTCAGTTCTAGTACTTTTTTGGTGGAGTCTTTAGGGTTTTCTATATATAATGTCATCTACAGATAGTGAAAGTTTTAGTTCTTCCTTACCAACTTGGATGCCTTTTATTCCTTTTTCTTGTCTGAGTGCTGTGGCCAGGACTTCCAGTACTATGTTGAATAAAAGGGTAAGAGTGGACATTCCTGTCGTGTTCCTGACCAGTGGGGAAAGCTCTCAGTTTTCCCCCATTGAGTATGATGTTAGCTGTGGGTTTTTCATATATGGCTTTTATTATGTTGACGTGTTTCCTTTAAACCTACTTTGTTGAGGGTTTTTATCATGAATGGATGTTGTACTTTGTCAGATGCTTTTTATGCGTCTTTTGAAATGATCGTAAGGTTTTTATCCATTCTCTTATTGATGCAGTGTAGCATGTTGATTCACTTGTGCATATTGAACCATCTTTGCATCCTGGGAATACATCCCACTTGATCGCGGTGAATGATTTTTTAAGTATATTGTTAGATTCAGATTGTTAATGTTTTGTTGAGGATTTTTGTATCTATGTTCATCAGAGATGATGGCTGTAGTTCTCTTTGTGTGTGTGTGGGATCTTTATCTGGTTATGGTATCAGGGTAATGCTAGCCTCATAGAATGAATTTGCAAGTTTTCCTTCCTCTTCTATTTTTTGGAAAAGTTTGAGAAGAATAGGTATTAACTCTGCTTTAAATGTTTCATAGAATTCACCTGTGAGGCCGATTGGTCCTGGACTTTTGTTTATTGGGAGTTTTTTGATTACTGATTCAATTTTGTTTCTGCTTATGGGTCTGTTCAAATGTTCTCTTTCTTCCTGATTCAGTTTTGGGTTTATATGATTCTAGGAATGTATCCATTTCTTCTAGGTTGTCCAGTTTGTTGGCATATAGTTTTTCATGATATCCTTTTATAAATGTTTGTATTTCTGTGGTGTTGGTGGTTACTTCTCCTCTTTCATTAGTGTTTTTGTTTATTTGGGTCCTCTTCCCCCCCCCTTTTTTTTCCCATGAGCCTGGCTAGAGGTTTATCAATTTTGTTAATCTTTTCAAAGAACCAGCTCCTGGTTTCATCTGTTCTATTTTTTTTAATTTCTGTATCACTTACTTGTGCTCTCATCTTAATTATTTCCTTCCTTCTGCGGGTTTGGAGTTTTCCTTGTTATTTTTCTAGCTCGTTTTAGGTGTAAGGTTAGGTTGCTTGAGGTTTACCTTCTTGAGGTAGGCCTGTATTGCAATAAACTTCCCTCTTAAAAACATTTGCTGAATCCCAAAGATTTTGGACTGTTGTGTTTTCATTTTCATTTGTTTCCATGTATTTTTTAATTTCCTCTTTGATTTCTTGGTTGACCCATTCATTGTGTAGTAGCGTGTTATTTAATCTCCATGTATTTGTGGTCTTTCCAGATTTTTTCTTATAATTTCTAATTTCATAGTGTTGTGGTCAGAAAAGATGCATGGTATGACTTTGATCTTTTTGAATTTGTGGAGACCTGTTTTGTGGCCTAACATGTAATCTATTCTGGAGAATGTTCTACATGCACTTGAAAAGAATGTGTTTCTGTTTTAGGGTGGAATGTTCTGAATGTATCTGTTAAGTCCATCTGGTCCATGTGTCATTCAAAGCCATTGTTTCTTTGTTGATTTCCTGTTTAGATGATCTGTCCAATGATGTAAATGGGGTGTTAAAATCCCCTGTTATTATTGTATTATTGATTAGTTCCTTTATATTTGTTATTAACTGTGTTATATATTTGGGTGCTCTGTGTTGAGTTCATAAGTATTTGTAATTGTTGTATCTTCCTGTTGGATTGATCCCTTTATGATTATATAGTGTCCTTCTTTGTCTCTTGTTGCAGTTTTTGTTTTAAAGTTTATTTCATCCAATGTAAATATTGCTAAGCCAGCTTTCTTTTCACTTCTGTTTGCATGAGAAATGTTTTCCATCCCTTCCCTTTCAGTCTGCAGGTGTCTTTAGGTCTGAGGTGAGTCTCTTGTAGGCAGCATATGGATAGGTCTTGTGTTTTGTTTTTTTTACCAGTCACCCTGTGTGTTTTGATTGGAGCATTTAGTCCATTTACATTCAAAGTAGTTATTGATACATATGTACTTATTGCCATTTTGTTACTTGTATTAGGGTTATTTTTCTGGTTTTTCTCTCTCTTCCTTGCTCTCTTCTTTTGCCATAAATTTTTTAGTGCCATACTTAAATTCTTTTCTGTGTTTTTTCTTTTTTTTTCTTCATATCTGTTACTGGGTTTTGATATGTGGTTACCATTAGGTTTGTATATAACCTCTTCTGCACATAGCAGTCTCTATTTAGTTGATGGTTGCTTAAATTTGACCCCGTTCTTTACACCCCGCTGCCCATGTTTTAGGTTATAGTGTCATACTTTACATCCTTTTATGTTGAGAGACCCTTGATTGGTTTTTACAGATATACTTATTTTTACTGCTTTTGTGTGTCCTCCTTTTTTTACTCTTACTAATGGTCTTCCCTTTCAACTTAGAGTCCCCATTAACATTTCTTGTAGGGCTTTTTTACTGGTCATAAACTTATTTAACTTTTGTTTGTCTGAGAAGCTCTTCATCTCACCTTCTATTCTGAATGACAGCTTTCTGGATACAGTGTTCTTGGCTGCAGATTTTCCCATTTAGCACTTTGATATGACATGCCACTCCTTCAGGCCTGCAGTGTTTCTGTTGAAAAACCCACTAATAGCCTCCTTGGGTTTCCCTTTTACATAACTTTCTTCTTTTTCTGCTTTTATAATTCTCTTTATCACTGATTTTTGCCATTTTAATTACTATGTGTCTTGATGTAGACCTCACTGGGTTGATTTTTTGTGGGGCGTTGGACACTCTCTGCCTCCTGTATCTGGATGTCTGTTAACTTGCCTGGATTAGGGGAGTTTTCAGTTGTTATTTCTTCACATAAATTTTCTACCCTCTTTTCTCTGGAATCCATATAATGCAAATGTTATTATGCAAGTCTTGTAATTTTGCATAATTTTTTTTCTGTCACCTGCTCAGCTTGATTAATTTCCATTGTTCTGTCGTCCAGGTTGCTGATTCGTTCTGCTTCCTGCAGTCTGCAATTTGTTCTGTCTGGTGTATCTTTAATTTCAGTTACTGTGTTCTTCATCTCTCATTGGTTCTGTTTTATCTCTTTATGGGTCTTCTGCTCTTTTCTCGAGTCCAGTGAGTATCTTTATGATCATCACTTTAAATTCTCTATCAGGCATATGACGTATCTCTGTTGTGCTTAGGTCTCTTGCTCTGGTTTTGTCCTGTGTTTCCATTTCGACCTTACTCCTCTGTCCCCTCATTTGTCTGGCTCTCAGCGTCTGTTTCTGTGCGTCAGGAAAGTCAGCCGTTTCCCCTGCTCTTGAGCGTAGTGGGCAGTGTGCAGTTTTCACAAGGTGGCGCTGGTCCTCTGCCAGAGGAGAAGCACTGCCACCGGGGAGACTGGAGTCTGGTGGGGCGATCTGCAAAGTGCACGTGCTCAGGGCATGCCGTTCTAACAAGGGGTGTGTGTGTGTGTCCTCAGCTGGAGGTGACTGGCCGCCACCACCACCGGGACTGAGGTCCTGCAGAATGTGTGTTTTGGGAGAGACATGGTTTTGGCCAGGGGTGCCCTGGTCCTCTGTGGGAGGGGACCCACAGCCCTGGGACTGAGGCAGGCCTGGCTGCAGGGGGGAGGCATGGAAGCAGGTGAAGTCATGAGTTGCTGGTTGGTTCCCGCGGGTGGCCGCCCTTCTGCTGAGGTGCAGGGTTGGGAAGTGGTGCCTGCCAGCTCCTCTGTTGCTGGAGGAGTCTCCCATGACCTTGTCCCTCTGGGACACTCTGAGGTAGTCAACCACTCTCCTTGCTTTATGCCCCTGTCTTTTTCAAACTGCTGCTTCTGTGCTGTATCTCCACTGGCTGTTCACTGTGCTCTGCAGGGACTCAGTTTCCCAGCACCCTCCAGGTTCTCCCAGAACGGAGCCTGCTGATTTTTTTTTTTTAAAGATTTTCTTTATTTATTCATGAGAGACAGAGGGAGTCTGAGGCAGAGGGAGAAGCAGGCTCCCCACAGAGCAGGGAGCCCGATGTGGGACTCGATCCCAGGATCATGACCTGAGCCGAAGGCAGTCTCTTAACCAACTGAACCACCCAGGCGCCCGAGCCTGCTGATTTTTAAAGTTGCAGGTTGAAATCCCACTGGTTGTAAGAACTCGTGAAATTCAGCCCCTCTGGTCTTCAAAGCCAAATGTTAAGGGGATTTATGTTCTGTGTGGGCTCCCTGGTGTGACCCTTTGCTTCCCGCCCGCAGGTCCCTTCCTCCAGCAGACAGTCCCATGGTCTGTTTAGCTCCCTCAGCAACTCTGCCCTTCCCACCCTCTCCAGTGTGGTCTCTTCTCTACATTTAGTTGTGGAGTTTGTTCTGCTGGTGTTTGGGTTGTTTTCCGGATTATTTACTCTAATGGAACTTTTACCTAGTTGTATCCGTGGGATGAGGTGAGTTTAGTTTCCTACTCTGTGTACCTTCTATTTTCTACAAAAAGGCACCTCTGTTGATTTCTCATCTTTTAAACTAAGATAGACTAATATATTCTCTGAACATTTCAGGTTCTTCACTTATGGCAATTTTCCATTAGAACAGCATCTGAAACAAATTCACGAAGAAGCCCTGAGTAAATTTGAGAAAATTGAGCCAAACACTGCAGTGCCAGCTCAGAAGCCTTGGGATAAGCCAGTAAGTGCCCCATCCGGAGCGTAGGCGGTGTTTTTACCTACTAAATACACTGACGTGAAGAGTCAGACTGTGTATCAGTAATAAGATTTTCAAATGTTGTGGCCTCTGACTTGAATGTAAGACCTTCTTTACCCTAAGGCATGGTTACTTGTTTGAAAAAGAAAATTTAGCAAAGAGCATCTCTTGGACCCCTTTATACCTATGGTGACTTACTCTATTTAAACCCAGTCATTCGTACTCTGTACCTACTTAAAGCATCACATCGTTTTACAGAGAGAATTCCATATAACATGTGGCCCGGACTCACTGGCTGCAGGTTCCTCTAAACAAACAACCGTTGGGGTCAGCTTCCTCTTACCAGAGTAAGTGTCCGTTGTGAAGTGGGACAAGCGCAGCTTAGACAGGTTGGAGGCAAACTCTCCACATTAAATGGCTCAATGGTGAGGATTTAGGAGTTGAGCAGCTGTTGGATGGCCGGGAAGACGCTAACAACATCTGGGGTGGTTTGGGGGTAATTGCCTTTAGTAGCTACCCAGAAAAAAAAGTAACTTCTTACCGCATTTTAAAGCTTATTTCTGGGGAGAAAACAGGCTCGGACATCAGTTGTTAACATTTCTGGGGGTGGGATGCCATTGAGCATGAGGAGAGCACAGTGAACACTGGCTTCAAAACAAGGTACCACCCATGGAGCTCTGTCATCGTAGAGATGTGGTCACTGCGGGCACGTGGGCAGGCAGGTGTCCTCAGCTGTGCGGCGGCAGGTTTGGCTGCCCTTGGTGGCCGTGCTGCTCGACCGACTGCCCCATCTCCTCACTGTTCTTGTCTGTGTGTGGACAGCACACTTGTAATTGAGATGACACAGGTCAGAGTCCTTGGTGCGCTGTGATGGGATGACATTTGATCTGCAGCCAAGTCAGCTTGATGGTTCGGGACTCCAAAATAGTCTAGTTTATGAGAGCTTTACAGACTAAAAAACAGTTTACTTTCTTTTATCCATATAACTTAAAAGTTAAAATGCAAGCATTTGTAGAACATCTGCTTCTTTGGAAATAAAAGTGTTGATTTAGTAGTGATTTTAATGGTTTTGAAAATATTTATGAAGGCCAACAGTTTCCCTTTTTCTCTCCCCCTCTACCCCCCACCCTCCCCGTTTTTAAATGAAGCATCACTGATACGTTTGAAGCCTTCACGTTAAACCTTCTGTCTTCACTCTTGATCAGTGGACCCAACTCCCCCTTCTACAAAGCCTTAATTGAATCTGGACTTGGCACAGATTTTTCTCCTGATGTTGGGTAAGTTTCATTATCTGATCAGATCAGTGGTGTTTGCATTTGGGGCCAGTTTTGACATTTGACCGTATCTGGACACGTTTTTGGTGCTCACAACCCTGGCGGGGGGGGGGGGGAGGTTATTAGCATCTGCTGGGAGGAGTGAGGGATGGAGAATGTTCGATATCCCACAGTCATAGGATGGTTCCGCTGCTGCCCCAGCACAGAACTGTGCATGAGAACACTAGTCCAGTACAGCTGTTTTCTATCCCTTGGAGGGCACATTTGGGAAAAGAAAAAAGAAAGATAGCTTGACCAAGACCTCAGAATGGTGTACGGCTGCCCACTTTCAACGCCAGGTTGAAATATTTTTTCAAATCTTAAGATTTTGTAAAGCTCAGCCGTTTCATTTCTAGATTTAATTTTGCCATAACTCTAGTTTAACTCCTCATAACTCCTCAGTTATATCTGAGGACTGCTTCAGTGGGCTTTTTCTTGGAAGACTTGGGAGGTTGGAGTGTCCATAGTTCTGTTCTCCAGAGTATTGGATCTCTTAAGTTGTCGGAATTCTGCCGTGTGACCCACTTGTGTATTGTAGATACAACGGCTACACACGGGAGGCCTACTTCAGTGTGGGCCTGCAGGGGATCGCGGAGCAGGACACCCATGCCGTTCGGGACATCATTGACAGGACAATCGAGGAAGTCATCGAGTGCGTGTGGCTTGCACTCTGCAGTCCCGACACCATCCTCACACTCTCCTCACACCGTCCTCACACGATCCTCACACGATCCTCACACTGTCCTCACAGTGTCCTCACACTCTCCTCACATCGTCCTCACAGTGTCTTCACACCGTCCTCACAGTGTCCTCACACTCTCCTCATAACCGTCCTCACAGTGTCCTTACACTGTCCTCACAGTATCCTCACACCCTCCTCACACCCTCCTCACACCCTCCTCACACCTTCCTCACACCTTCCTCACACCGTCCTCACACTCTTCTCACACCGTCTCACACCGTCTTCACACCATCCTCACACCGTCCTCAGTGTCCTCACACTTTCCTCACACTGTCCTCACGGTGTCCACACACCATCCTCAGTGTCCTCACACCGTCCTCAGTGTCCTCACACTCTCTTCATACTGTCCTCAGTGTCCACACACCATCCTCACAGTGTCCTCACACCGTCTTCACATTCCTCACTCTCCTCACACCGTCCTCACACCATCTTCACACCTTCTTCATATCTTCCTCACACCGTCCTCACACCATCCTCACACCTTCCTCACACCGTCCTCACAGTGTCCTCACACTCTCCTCACATCGTCCTCACAGTGTCTTCACACCGTCCTCACAGTGTCCTCACACTCTCCTCATAACCGTCCTCACAGTGTCCTTACACTGTCCTCACAGTATCCTCACACCCTCCTCACACCCTCCTCACACCCTCCTCACACCCTCCTCACACCTTCCTCATACCTTCCTCACACCGTCCTCACACTCTTCTCACACCGTCTCACACCGTCTTCACACCATCCTCACACCGTCCTCAGTGTCCTCACACTTTCCTCACACTGTCCTCACGGTGTCCACACACCATCCTCTGTCCTCACACCGTCCTCAGTGTCCTCACACTCTCTTCATACTGTCCTCAGTGTCCACACACCATCCTCACACCATCCTCACACCGTCCTCACAGTGTCCTCACACTGTCCTCACACCATCCTCACACCGTCCTCACACTCTTCTCACACTGTCCAAGGAGGGAGCCTACCTCCTCCTGTCTCTTTTTGGCTGTCTCTTTACCTCATAAAATACACAGTGGTTCACTTAGAATAGTTTAAAGACTTTCTGCTGCCTTTTCACATGGGTATTGATTGTCTTTTTAACATCTTTTTTCTGTTTCTTTAGGAAGGGATTTGAAGAGGACCGAATTGAGGCTCTCCTTCATAAAATTGAAATACAAATGAAGCATCAGTCTGTCAGCTTTGGACTCACCCTGACGTCCGTATGTAATTTCTCCTCTATCTTCTTCTGTTTGTACTTTGTTTTTACTGTTGTGATCAGTGGGTACTTGACAGTGCTGGAAACAGGTGAATATTCATAGCACCATTCATTTGAACCGTGAAAGTTGTGCCGTTTTGGATATGATACAAATTTAATTTAGTTTTATAATACATTGTGTCTTTTTACAGGCGTTATTGGCTTTCTGATACCTTTTTTTTTAAGTCATTTGTTTTAGAGAGCGAGAAAGTGCATACATGGGAAGGATGGACAGTTAGAGGGAGAGAGAATTCTAAGCAGACTCCACACCCAGTGCAGAACGCAACATAGGACTCGATCTCACAACCCTGAGATCATGACCTGAGTCAAAACCGACAGTCGGACACTCAACTGACTGAGCCACCTAGGCATCCCTCCTGAAAATGTTAGAACTTGTCCTTCACTTTATTAGAGAAAAAACAGATTTAAAATTTTCCTAACCAAAAAATGACTTAATTTTTCTTACAATCATTGTGGTATTTTTAAATACAGAAACTGAGATCTTAATAAAATGTTATGTTTGATGTAGAGTTCGTAGTGTAATGTGCATGTGGATGTTACGTTCTTGGTTGCAGTACATCGCCTCCTGCTGGAATCATGATGGGGACCCTGTAGAGCTCCTGAAGCTGGGGAGTCAGGTGGCTCGATTCAGACAGTGCCTCAAGGAAAATCCACAGTTTTTGCAAGAAAAAGTAAAACAGTATTTTAAAGTAAGGAAATTGGAGAATTTATGTTATGAATAAGTAACGTAATTTCTTAATTGTTAATTAGTGCTCATATTAACAAATTTAGTTCATTCTGATGAAATCTGGCTTTTTATATGAATACGTGAGTTTGTCTTTTATATATGAAGATATTATGCATGTGTATTAATTAACAAAAACATTTGTAGGCACTTTTGTTTTGTTTTGTTGAGAGATTATACTATCCACTCAATTTTTTGGAAGGTTTTGATAAGAATTGTTCACTTGTCATTAAAAGATTAGTGGAATTCACCCATGAAAAAATACATTCCTGGGATTTCTTCATTGGGAGTGTTTTGCCTTTTTTTTTTTTTTTGTCTTAATTACTGATTCAGTGTCTTCATGAGTTCCTGATCTCTTCAGAGTTTTCTATTTCTTCACCCTTCAGTCTTGGAAGGTGGTGTGGTTTTAGGAGTTTGTTCATCTAGGTTGTCCAGGTTGCCGTACAGTTCTTCCGAGTATTCCCTTGTGCTTATTTCTGTACTTTCCGTGCTATTGTGCCTTTTTCCACGTCGGAGTTTAGTCGAGTCTCCCTTTTTTTTTGGTGTATCTGAAGGTTTGGCGCTTTTGTTGATCTGTTTGAAAAAGTCTGATCTGTGATCTAATTTTTATGGTTTTCTTTGTTCTGCTAGCTTTGGCTTGATCTCACTTTTCTCTTTAGTGAGGGTGTGAAGATAGGTTACTCATGGGTCTTTGTTTTTAATGTATGAGTTAACTGTGTATGTGTCACTCTTCACGCTGGTTTTGTGGGGTCCTGCAGTTTTCAGTATGTTCTGTTCATAGCCTCATTTGTCTCCCGGTATTTTCTAAGATCCCCTATTACTTACTCTTTAACCTACTGGTTGTTTAACAGTGTGTTGTGTCACTTGCATGTATTTGTTGGTTTTCCAGCTTTCCTTCTACGGGCATTCCTTGGAGACAGCACATGTATGGTTCCTGAGCACAGTCATAAAGCGAATATCACAATAAAGCAAGTCAAATGAATGTTTTGGTTTCCCTTTGCAGAGGAAAGTTGTGTTTACACTACATTGGAGTCTGTTAAGCATGCAATAGCATTATGTCTAAAAAAAGCAACATACACATCTTAGTTAAAAAATACTGCTAAAAATGCCAAACACTGAGCTTTCAGTGAGTCATAATCTTTGATGGTGGCGGGTCTTCCCTTGATGTTGATGGCTGCTGACTGATGAGGGTGGTGGCTGCTGAAGCTGGGCATGGCTGTGGCAATTCCTTAAAATAAAACACCGATAAAGTTTGCCACAGCGACTAACTCTTCCTTTCACGAACGATTTCTCTGTAGCAGGTGGTGCTGTTTGATAGCATTTTGCCCACAGTAGAACTTCTTTCAAAATTGGAGTCAGTCCTCTCAAACCCTGCCACTGCTTTATCAACTGAGTTCATGTAATATTTTAAAGATTTTTTATTTTATTTTATTTTATTTTTTTTAATGAACTCTTTTTTTTTTTTTATTTGTGAGAGAGAGAATGAGAGACAGAGAGCATGAGAGGGGAAGGCTCAGAGGGAGAAGCAGACCCCCTGCTGAGCAGGGAGCCTGATGCGGGACTCGATCCCGGGACTCCAGGATCATGACCTG
Source organism: Mirounga angustirostris (assembly GCF_029215605.1). Taxonomy (NCBI): domain Eukaryota; kingdom Metazoa; phylum Chordata; class Mammalia; order Carnivora; family Phocidae; genus Mirounga; species Mirounga angustirostris. The sequence continues at coordinate 136,558,624 of NW_026991713.1, forward strand.
AGCTGGTAGTTGCTTAACCAACTGAGCCACCCAGGCACCCAAGAATTTTTATTTATTTTAGAGAGAGCAGGAGGGAGAGGCAGAAGGAGAGTGAGAGAGAACCCCAAGCAGACTAACTGCTGAGCATGGAGCCCAACGTGGGGCTCGATCCCACGACCCTGAGACCACAACCCAATTACTGGATCGTAAATAAGGTTGTTCCATTTTTTTTTTTTTTAAAGATTTTATTTATTTCATTGAGAGAGCACAAGCAGGGGGAAGGGCAGGAGAGGGAGCAGCAGACTCCCCACTGAGTGGGAGCCCAATATGGGGCTTGATCCCAGGACTCTGAGATCATGACCTGAGTTCAGGGCAGAAGCTTAACTGACTGAGCCACCCAGGCACCCCATTTTAATTTTTGAGGAACCTCCATACTGTTTTCCAGAGTGGCTGCACCAGTTTGCATTCCCACCAACAGCATAAGAAAGTTCCCCTTTCTCCACATCCTTGCCAACACTTGTTACTTGTGTTGTAAATTTTAGCCATTCTGACAGGTGTGAGGTGGTATCTAGTGGTTTTGATTTGTTTTTCCCTGATGATGAGTGATGTTGAGCATCTTTTCATGTGTCTGTTGGCCATGTGTATGTCTTTGGAGAAATGTCTGTTCATGGTTATTATGCCAGTACCATACTGTTTTAATTATTACAGCTTTGTAATATAGCTTGAAGTCTGGAGTTATGATGCCTCCTGTTTTGTTTTTCAAGATTGCTTTGGCTATTCAGGGTCTTTTCTGGTTCCATACAAATTTTTGTATTGTTCATTCTACTTCTCTGAAAAATGCTTTTGGTATTTTGACAGGGATTGTATTAAATAAACAGATTGTTTTCGTTAGTATTGACATTTTAGCAATATTAATCTTCCAATCCATGACCATGGAATGTCTTTCCATTTCTTGCATCATCTTGAATTTTTTTTATCCGTGTTTATAGTTTTCAGACTATAGGTCTTTCACCTCTTAAGTTTATTTCTAGGTATTTTACTGTTTTTGGTGCATTTGTAAGTGGGATAGTTTTCTTAATTTCTGTTTCTGTGGCTTCATTATAAGTGTAAAGGAATGCAGTAGATTTCTGTACATTGATTTTGTATCCTGCAACTATGCTGAATTAACTTAACAGTTCTACAGTTTTTTTGGGTAGTCTTTAGGCTTCTCTGTACATGGTATCATGTCATCTGCAAATAGAATTTTACTTCCTCCTTACCAATTTGGATGCCTTTTATTTCTTTTTGTTGTCTAATTGCCATGGCTAGGAGTTCCAGTACTATGTTGAATAAAAGTAGTGAGAGCAGACCTCTTTGTCTTGCTTCTGACCTTAGGGGAAAAACTCTCAATTTTTCACCATTGAGTATGATGTTGGCTGTAGGTTTTTCATATAAAGCCTTTATTATGTTGAGGTATGTTCCCTCCAAATCTCCTTTGCAGAGGGTTTTATCATGAATGGATGTTGTGCTTTGTGAAGTGCTTTTTTTTTTTTTTTTTTTACATCTACTGAAATGATCGTGTGGTGTTTCTCTCTTTTTTTTTTTTTTTACTGACGTGACATATCATGTTGATAGTTTTGCAAATGTTGAACCAACCCTTGCATCTTGGAATAAATTCCACTTGCTTGTGTTGTATGATGTTTTTAATGTGTTGTTGGATTTGGTTTGCTAATAATTTGTTGAGAATTTGTGCATCTAAATTCATCAGATATTGGCCTGTAGTTCTCTTTCGTTGTGGTGTCTTTATAAGGTTTTGGTATCAGGGTGATACTGGCTTTATGAAATGACTTTGGAAGTTTTCGTTCCTCGTCTATGTGTTGAAATAGTTTGAGAAGAACAGGTACTTACTGTTCCTTAAATGTTTGGTAGAATTGGCCTGTGAAGCCATCTGGTCCTGGACTTTTGCTTGTTGGGAGATTGTTGATTACTGCTTCCATTTCATTGCTAGTAATTGGTCTGTTAAAATTTTCTAATTCTTTCTCTTTTAACTTTTGGGAGGTTATATGCTTCTAGGAATGCATCCATTTCTTCTAAGTTGTTGAATATGTTGGCATGTAGGTATTCTGTGACAATTGTATTTCTGTGGTGGTGGTGTTACTTCTCTCTCATTAGTGATTTTGTTTATTTGGGTACTCTTTCTTTTTTTTGATGAGCCTGGCAAGAGGTTTATCAATTTTGCTGATCTTTTCAAAGAACTAGCTCCTGGTTTCATTGATCTTTTTACGTTTCTGTTTATTTATTTCATTTATTTCTGGTCTAATCTTCATTATTTCCTTCCTTCTGCTGAATTTGGGTTTTGTTCTTTTTCTGGCTCCTTTAGGTGTAAGGTTGGGTGTTTATTTGAGAATTTTCTTACTTGAGATAGGCCTGTATTGCTAGAAACTTCCCTCTTAGAATTGCTTTTGCTGCCTCCCAATGATTTTGAACTATTGTGTTTTCATTTTCATTTGTTTCCATGCATTTTTTTATTCCTCTGTTTCCTGGTTGACCTATTTATTGTGGAGTTGCATGTTACCTAACCTCCGTGTGTTTGTACTCTTTCTGGATTTTTTTCTTGTGATTGAGTTCTAGTTTCATAGTATTATGATCAGAAAAGATACATGTCAGATGCTTTTTCTGCATCTCTTGAATTGATCATATGATTTTTATCCTTTCTGTTACTGATGTGATGTATCATGTTGATTGCTTTGCAAATACTAAGCCACCCTTGGATTCCTGGAGTAAATCCCACTTGATTGTGGTGTATGATTTTTTTTTTTTTTTTAGCTTGTTGACACTTGTTTTATGCCCTAATATGTGATCTGTATTACTATCAGTTCCTTTATATTATTTTTTTTAATTTATTTATTTGTCAGATTGAGAAAGCGAGAGAGAGAGCACAAGCAGGGGGAGCAACAGAGGCAGAGGGAGAAGCAGGCTCCCCACTGAGCAGGGAGCCCGATGTGGGACTAGATCCCAGGACCCTGGGATCATGACCTGAGCTGAAGGCAGATGCTTAACCAACTGAACTACCCAGGCATCCCAGTTCCTTTATATTATTAACTGTATTATGTATGGATTTGGATGCATAAATATTTACAACGTTATGACTTCTTGTTGGATTGTACCCTTTATTATGATATAGTGCCCTTCTTTGCCGCTTGTTACAGTCTTTGTTTTAAAATCTGTTTTAAGTAATGTAAGTATTGCTTACCCTGGCTTTATTTTCACTCCATTTAAATGATAAATGTTTTTCCATCCCTTCACTTTCAATTTGCAGGTGTCTTTAAGTCTGAAAGGAGTCTCTTGTAGGCAGCATATAGGTGGGTCTTGTTTCTTTATCCATTCCATCACCCCATGTCTTTTGATTGGAGCGTTTAGTCCATTTATATTCAAATTAATTATTGATAGGTATGTACTTACTGCCATTTTGTTTCTTGTTTAGTGGTTGTTTGTTTAGATTTTCTCTGATCCTTTCTTCTTGCTTTCATAATTTGTTGGCTTTCTTTAGTGATATACTTGAATTCCTTTCTCTTTATTTTTTGCATATCTATTCCTGGTTTTTGATTTGTGGTTACCATTAGGTTTGTATATAACATCCGCATATAGCAGTCTATATTAAGTTGCTGGCCACTTAAATTTGAACACATTCTTTACCTCTCTCTCCCTAAGTATGTGGTGTTGTATTTTACATCCTTTTATGAATCCCTTGACTGATTTTTGCAGAAATACTTATTTTTACTGCTTTTGTGTTTTTTACTTTTCATGATCTCACTTATGGTCTTTCCTTTCCACTCAGGGTCCCCTTTACTATTTCTTGTAGGGCTAGTTTAGTGGTCCTGAACTCTTACAGTTTTTGTTTGTTTCAGAAACTCTTTAGGTCTCCTATTCTGAATGATAGCTTTGCTGGATAGTGTATTCTTGGCTGCACGTTTTTCCCTTTCAGCACTTTGAATATGTCATACCACTTCCTTTGGGCCTGTTCCTGCTAAAAAATTCACCCGTAGCCTTAAGGGGTCCCTTGTATGTAACGTCTTCTTCTTTCTTGCTGCTTTGAGATTTTTTTCTTTATCAGTATTGACATTTTAATTACTGTTTGTCTTGGTGTGGACCTCCTTGGGTTGAACTTTTGGGGTGATCTCTGTGCCTCCTGGATCTGTCATCTGTTCCCCCCCCCCACCAGATTAGGAAAGTTTTCAGCTATCAGTTCTTCAAATAAATATTCTCTCCCCTTTTCTGTCTCTCCTTTTAGGATCCCTGTAATGCAAATGTTATTCTGCTTGATGGGAATCAGAGTTCGCTAAGACTATTCTCAATTTGCGTAATTTTTTCCCTCTCATGTGTTTAGCTTGGTTACTTTCCATTTCTCTGTCTTCCAGGTCACTGATTCATTTCTCTGCTTCATCTAGCCTATTTATTCCATCAGTTGTATTTTTTATTTTATTTATTGTGTTCTTCATCTCTGATTGGTTCTTTTTTCTCTCTCTGTGAAGGGTCTCACTGAGGTCATCCACTCTTTTCTTTAGTCCAGTGAGTATTTTTATGATCATTACTTTAAATTCTGTCAGGCATATTGCTTAAATCTTTTCACTTTAGGTCTCTTGGTGTGGTTTGGTCCTTTCATTTGGGAAATATTCCTCCATCTCCTCATTTTGTCAACTCTCTGTGTGTTTCTTTGTGTTAAGAAAGTCAGCTATTTCTCTTGCTCTTAACCGTAGTGTCCTTATGAAGAAGAGGTCCTGGCGTGCCCTGCAGTGCAGTGTCCCCTGTTCCCCAGGGCCTGGAGCTTCAGGGAATGTTCTCCTATGTGTGTTGCATGTGCCTTGCTGTTGAGTCCTGGCCTCTTTTTTCCTTGAGTCCAGTTTTCTCTCGAGGCTCTCTTTGCCTGTTGTGGGCAGTGTTTGTTTCCCAGCAGGGTTGGGGCGCGTTTTAACTAGGTGTCCAGTGGTTTGCTTGTGAAGTGAAGCCCTGCCCCCACTGCCACTAGAACTGAGTTCCCTCAAAACACATGCGTCAGAGATGTGGTGTTGGCAGGGTTTGTGCCAGTCTTCTGGGGGAGGGAGCCCGCAGCGCCAGGACTGAGATGAGTGCTGCTGGGAAGGACAGATCCACCAAAGCATGGTGGAGGTGAGGCTTGGTGTCAGTTAAGTAAGGCGTGTCAGTGTGGTCCTCGTTCCCACAGATGGCCATTGTTTATGTGGGGGGTGGGAGAGGAAAGTGGTGCCAACCAGCTCCCTTGTTCCTGCAGGGAACTCTCCTTGATCCCTGTCTCTCTGGGCCACGCTCTGAGATGAGCAAATCACTGTCCCTCCTGTCTGCCCCTGGCGGTTCTCCTACTGCTGGTTCCATGCTAGATCTGCACAGCTGTTTGAAGTGCTGTCTCTTTAAGGGCGGGATTCCACTTCCTAACACCCTCTGATGCTGATGTTTTAGATTCCAGACTCTGTGTCCCACTGGGTGTAAGAACTCAATGTTCAGCCCCTCTTGTTTTTACAGGCAGATGTTATGGGGATTCATTTTCCCCATTGGTGGGCTTCCCAGTGTGAAAGTCTGTTTTTCACCCTTCTCTGCATCACCTGCTCCCTCCCTGCCATGGACAGCCATGGTTTGTTTCTCTCCCAAACTGCGTCTTTGCCCTTCTTACCTTCTCTGATGTGACCTCTTCTCTACTTGGAGAGGAGTTTGTTCTGCCAGTCTTCAAGTTCTTCTCTGGGTTATTTACGTTGATGGGAGTGTTTCTAGTTGTATCTGTGGGATGCGTTGAGCTGAGGGTCCCTCCACCGCCGTCTTTCCAGCCGACCTACGTGTCTGTTTTTGTGTCAGTACCATACTGTTCTGATGACTACGGCTTTGTAGTACAGCTTGAGATCTGGGATTATGATACGTCCAGCTTTGTTCTTCCTTTTCAAGATTGCTTTGGGCATTCTAGGTGTTTTATGATTCCTTACAAATCTTAGGATGATTTGTTCTTGTTCTGAGAAAAATGCTGTTGGTATTTTGATAGGGATCGCATTGAATCTGTGGATTGCTTTGTAGTATAGGCTTTTAACAATATGAATTCTTCCAGCCCGTGAACGCGGTAGATCCTTCCATGTATGTCATCTTCAATTTCCTTCATCAGTGTTTCATAGTTTTCAGAGCACAGGTCTTTTGCCTTTTTGGTTAAGTTTATTCCTGGGTATTTTATTCTTTTTGGTGCAATTGTATATGAAACTGTTTCCTTAATTTTTCTTTCTGCTACTTTTTTATTGATGTGTAGAAATACAGCCAATTTCTGTGTATTAATTTTACTGAATTCATTTATTCTAGTAGTTGTTTTAGTGGAGCCTAGGGTTCTCTATGTTTAGTATCATGTCATCTACAAATAGTGAAGTTTTACTTCTTCCTTATCAATTTAGATGCCTTTTTATTTGTCTGGTGGCTGCAGCTAGGACTTCCAGTACTGTGTTGAATAAAAGTGGTGAGATCGGACATTCCTATCTCATTCTTGATCTTAGAGCAAAAGCTCTCAGGTTTTCACCATTGAATATGATGCCAGCTATTGGTTTGCCATATGTGGCCTTTGTATGTTCAGATATGTTCCCTCTAATCCCACTTTGTTGACAGTTTTTATCATGAACAGATGTTGAATTTTTGTCAAATGCTTTTTCTGCATCTGTTGGCAAATGATCGTGTTAATGTTATTGCTGAATGTGGTTTGCTGATGATAATTTGTTGGAGATTTTTATCAGGGATATGGCCTTTCGTTTTCTTTTTTGTAGTGTCTTCAGTTTTGGTATCAGGGTAATGCTGACCTCATAGAATGTATTTGGAAGCTTTCCTTCCTTTCTGGTTTTTTTTTGGAGTAGTTTGAGGAACTTAGTTGTTAACTCTTTAAATGTTTGGTAGAATTCACCTGAGAAGCCATCTGGTACCTTGACTTTTGTTTGTTGAGAATACAAGAACAATCACCTGAGTGTGTGGATATTTTGGTTGTTTTTATGATGGATTCTTTTGACATTTGCTCATTTGTTTACATTTGCTTTAGGGCATTTGTACTTGGTGTGTATGCCCTGGTAGACTGTCATGAATGTGGTAGAACTTACAAGGCTTTACCACAGGGGTTGGACTGTAGTGTCTATGAAGAGCAGCTCTGTTGTGCTTTATGCCATTATGGACACGGGGCATAGGTTTGGCACTTGACCTGCCGTCTCTGTTACTCCAAGGTACTTAATATAAAGTTTATACTGTAGTCTGGTTCTCTTTCCTCCCTGTAGTAGTACAAATAGATGAGCAGAGCATGTGTGTGTGCACGCACACTCGTACACATGTTGAAATGAATGAGACAAGCACATTAAATCTAACGTTTTTACATTAGGGGGACATTTAATTTGTCCTCATAATTTATGAAATGCTGAGTGAAGAATTTAGTTCTAATCTTTGAGAAGTTAATACTCTAAAGATGATTAGATAAAGATTATATTATTTTATTCTGTTATTTTTGACTTAGACTAAAGTCAAAGATTTATAATGTAAAACATGTACAAGTAAGGTATAAAGAAAATGTTGAATATTGGTACGTTTCGGGTTTAGGCTTAGTACCTGTAACAGTAAGCATCCTAATAGTGAGAACCCCAGCATGTGTGAATGACAGTTACTTTGTGGTGGCCGGGGTGTCCTGTGCCTCAGGGGCTTTCTACAGGACCACCTTTGAGGGATGCTCTGTTATCGCTATTCAAAACGTGCAGGCTCCTCCTGCCCCAGAGTGTGGTACTGGAGGCTTGTCAGCGTGCTGGGCTCCAGTGAGATCTTGCTTCAGCTTGACCTTTGTTGCTGTACCTGCAGAATAATCCGCACAAGCTGACTTTGTCAATGACACCCGATGACAAGTATCCCGAGAAGCAAGCATGGATGGAGACAGAAAAACTAAAGCAAAAAGTCGACTCTCTTTCCCCGAAAGACAAGCAGCAGATCTATGAAAAAGGTCAGATGTTTAATTTTGTCCTAACTCCCTAGCCTTCACCCGAACCCAGTGAACTTTGTAAAATGAGTGGATAGTTGGAGGCAAGTATCATTTCAACTAACAAATATTTATTGGGCAACAACGAAGGTCAACGTTGGATGTGATGGCTTTATCCCCATGCCCTCATTCTAAGGAGACCGATCCTGTAGTTTAGCAGGAAAGGCAAGAGTCGTAGGAAAGAGGCACACTAGTCCCCCCCCCAATCCGCACCTTCTCGGTCCTCAGTTTCAGTTACCCGTGGTCACCCGCGGTCTGCAGGCAGATGGCACTCCTTCTGCTCTGTCATCAGGTCAGTGGTGCCTCCTGCGCCGCAGTGCCTGCATCCCCACCTCACTTCACCTCCCCACGGAGGCATTATGTCACCTCCATTCGTCACAACAAGAGACTTTTTGAAAGATTCTATTTATCAGAGAGAGAGAGAAAGAGAGCGTGCACGAGCTGGGGGAGGGGCAGAGGGAGAAGCAGACTCCCCGCAGAGCAGGGAGCCCAATGTGGGGCTCAATCCCAGGACCCTGAGATCATGACCTTAGCCGAAGGCAGACGCCTACCTGACCGAGCCACCCAGGCGCCCACAACAAGAGATTTTGAAAGCGACACAGAGACCATGTTCACGTAACTTTATGACAATTTATTGTTGTCAGTTTCTGTGTTATCATTAGCTGTTACTCTTGCTGTGCCAAATTTTTAAGTTGAACTCCCAAATTTTTAATTTGAACTCGATTATAGGTAAGTATGTATAGGGTTTGGTACTATCCATGTAGTTTCAGGCATTCACTGGGGTGTTGGGAACATGCTCCCCACAGATAAGGGGGGGATTACTGTAGCTGCATAAGGTTTATTCAATTACAAATTTTATAAGTACTTGCTATTTACCAGGGGCTCTAATACGCCACTAAAATATATGTTATGTTGTGATCCATAGTGAATTGCCAAGTGAGCACTGCATACAGTATGATTTTGAGTTCAGAAGAGGCAGGTCTCAGTGAAGGACAAAGGCCTCATGCTGGTCATGAGGCCCTGCTCAGGTCTGGGTGGTGCAGGCGTGGGTGAAAACCGAGTCAGTTACATAATTCCTTAATGTCTAAACACACGGACTGTTAGGCCCAGTGGTCTGCTCCAGAGTATTTGCCCAAGAGAAATGAAAGTGTATGTCCACACAAACTTGAAAGAACCCACATTTCCATCAACATGGTATATCCATGCCATGAAATACTACTCAGCCATAAAGAGGGGCAAAATGCTGATACACTCAATATTGATGAATCTCAAAAGCATCGTGCTAAGTGAAATTAGCAGGCACAAAAAATACCTACTCAGTGAGTCCATTTATATGAAACTGTAGAAATGATAAAACTCTACTAACAGAAGGCAAGTGAGCTCAGGGGGTCACCTGCAGGGAGCCAGGAAGGAACTTTCTGGGGGATGGAAATGTCCTCTATCGTGATGTGATGATTACATTACTTTTTGTATTTGTTAGAACTTATTGAATTATATCTTTAGAACTGTGGATTTTGTCATATGTAAATGATATATTAAAATCTACCAAAGTAGGTATACAGGACACACAGACACCACCTACCCCACCAAAGTGGTAGTTGGCTGGGATTACTTGAGGGATTTATCAGGTTTGTCAGGTGGTAGAGTTGGCTTTAGATAGGAAGTAAGTAATGCTAAATTTCAGATGATTTAATCTCGTCAAGGCAGAGTTAATTTCAGCGTGTAACCTCTTACTCTCTATCTCAGAGTTCCTGTTTTGCATACAGCTATTCTAAGCTCTTCATACATTTAATAGCTAATCGTGAGTAACGTAATTGCATAATAATCACTTCTGTTGCGGGAGTGCCAGTGGACAAGTCCCATCTTCCTTTTCTAAATTGAGATGTTGATTGCTTCTTGGCCTTTTGGCCAAGATCAACTGTAGTATCTGATGTGTGCTCTATTGGAGCCCAGTATACCAAGTGGATTTAAGTAAGCAAGCAATTAGAGGTATCAGTGGTACCTTACATGTTCAGGTGTGTAGTACCATGCACAGTGCAGTGATCACAACGCACTTCATTGACATCTGTCACCAGTCGCAATTTATTTTTCTTGTGCTGGGAAGTCATGAGATCTACTCTCTTAGCAACTTTCAAATATGCAACACGGCACTATTACCCAGAGTCACCAATGCTGTGCATTGCATCCCATGACTTATGTAAGTTTGTACCTTTTGACACTCTCCACCCATTCCTCCCACCCCAACCACCAGCCTCTGGCACCCACCAATCTGTTGTCCATGTCCGTGAGCTTGGTGTTTGGTTTTTCAGGTACCACATATGAGTGAGATCGTACAGTATTTGTCTTTCTCCGTCTGACTCATTTCACTTAGCATAATGCTATGTTGCCATAAATGGCAAGATTTCCTTCCTTTTCTATGGCTGAATAATAATCCATTGTATATATACATCTTTATCCATCGGTGGACACTTAGTTTGTTCCCACAGTGAGCAACACTGTACAATGGAGGTACAGATACCTTTTCAAGATAGAGTTTTTGTTTTCTTTGGATAAACGCCCAGAGCAGAATTGCTGGATCATATAGTAGTTCTATGTTTGGTTTTTTGTTTGTTTGTTTGTTTTTTTGAGAAACCTCCATACTGTTCTCCAGAGTAGCTACACCAGTTGGAATTCCCACCAGAGTGCAAGAGGGTTCCCCTTTCTCCACATCCTCACCAACACTTATTTCTTGTCTTTTTGACTTAAGCCATTCTGATGGGTGTGAGGTGATATCTCATCATGGTTTTGATTTGCATTTCCCTATGGATGAGAGATTCCGAGTACTTTTTCATATTTTTCTTGGCTATCTATATGTCTTCTCTAGGAAAATGAGTTATTCAAGTCCTCTGCCCATTTTTAATCAGAGTATTTGGGCTTTTTTTTTTTGCTGTTGAATTGTATAAGTTCTTTTATATCTTTGGATATTAGCCCCTTATCAGATGTGGCCTGCTGGTATTTTCTCCCAATTCTGTAGATTGACTTTCATTTTGTTGATGGTTCCCTTTGCTGTGCAGAAGCTTTTAGTTTGATGTAGTCCCACCCATTTTGTTTTTGATTAAAGCCCTTTATAGCACGGAACATAATTCCAGGCCTAAGCAACAGATCGTACATTCCCTGAGTTGTCAGATTCTTGCCCTGGCCATGGAGGTGGGCTTGGTTCTAAGAAAGCCCGTGTACTCTGGTCCACACCCACGTGTGAGTGGATGGAGGCCTGTGTTACAAAAACGTGTTTTTATTTTACAGATCACCACAGAGTTCCATTAGGTAGGAGGCCCTGCTAGTGCATTTAAGGGGTATTTCAGGTCAGTAAGTCTCAGTCGTGGACTTCCGTGGGAGCAATCTGCAATCAGAGTTTAATCTTTAGCTAACCACCAGTGAAAACAGTGGGAATGGGAAATTAATTTATGAAGACCTTGAAACGATCCTCCAGTTTGGGGTATGTCTGTGTAAGCGGTCATGCGCTGTCGTGAAGGGCTGTAGCGCCTGCCATGGGAGCTTGTTGCCTGGCCGAGGAGAAGCTGCTGGGGATGGCTTTGCCGACCTGGGGCTCTGGAGAGGAGCTGTCTGGGGGAAGGGTGCCGCTCAGGATGACGGGTGGGCCTGGTCCAGTCTCGGATCAGGACACGGGGGCGGCAGGAAGCAGGCTCCCACATACAGACCCCAGAGGTGTCGAGGGGCAGGGGTCCGCCAGTAGTTGATGGAGGAAACACACAAGTGACGGAGGGCCTGGGAAGTCTGCAGTAACTCACGGAGCCCGCTCCTCAGTGCCTCCCGGAGGGGTCCCCCAAGGGGCCGGAGGGAGGGCGGCTGAGCCCTTTGAGGCAGCAGTCCCTGGCCTGTGCAGGGCTGCCCTGCAGGTCCCCCAAAGGGACAGGTGCTCGGGGACCTCAGGGAGGCGGACTTGGAGGCCAGCTCAGCCTAGCTCCTTAGATTGCCATGGGAAATGAAGCTCCCATCTCTTTGTTTGACAGAACTCTGTAAACTGGGGGGTCTTCACTCGCGTACCTTTCACTGCTGTCACCGGGTGCATGTGCCGAGCCTTTGGGGTTCCCTCCCGGACGGGCTGGGCGGTTCTGTGACTCCAGGAAGGAGGGGTCTCTCCCCTCTTACCAGATCGGTGAGGGCTCAGGCCCAGAAAAGCTGTGCTTGAGCGTTTCCAGAGTTCGTGAAATTTATGTGATGACACAAGCATGGTGCTGAGATTAGTGCAGATGAAATCAGAATAGACAAGTATAAAAGTTACTAAATTTCAGTCCAGCAGGAAATGGGTTGAAAACCCTGGAAACAGTGGGTTGAACTTTCAAGGCTTCAGTATAAAATGTGGGGGTGGAGGGGAAACTGCTTGAGCAAAGCCCGCCCCCCGCACCCCCCCAAGCAAAATAGTTGTGCGTCCAGCGAGGACAGGAGAGTTCAGGAAAGCACGGTGTCTGCGGCAGGTTCCCGCGCTTGGGAAGGGGTCTGCCGGGCACCAGCAGTGGGAGCTGAAAGCACGCTGCTGGCCGCTCGGGCTGGCCGGTTGTCCGCGGGAGCCGCTGCGAGCAGCTATGGGAGCACGGCGGCGGCGGACCTTCCCAGACCTTTCCGTGGCCGTGCTGAGCACTCTTCCCCCTGCTTGTCTCTAGGCTTAGAGTTACAGACTCAGCAGAGCCAACCTCAGGACGCCTCCTGTCTGCCGGCCCTGAAGGTGTCGGACATCGAGCCCAGCGTGCCGCTCACGGAGTTGGAGGTGGCCCTGGCAGGTCGGTCCACAGAAGAAGGCGCCACGGGGGGACGTGTTCCGTGAGGCAGCTCATCGTGCTCTTTATAGGCTTGCTCTTCACGGGGCGTGTGGGTGGGTTTTCCCGTGCGTTGCCCACGGACTTCGTGTGCTGGGATCTCTGTGCTTCCCTGGCGGGGGCGCTGCTTCCTCAACCACAGGGGGATCTGGCTCAGGCGGGGCTGCATGGGACGGACTCCTTCTGGCCCGGCCTGCTTCGCGGCTCTGGGGGTGGGGGGCAGCATCAGCCCATCGGGGCCGGAGTCCATCCTGGGCAAGCTGTGCCCTGGCATTGCGGGGGGTAGGTCTCGACCACCTGCCGCACTCCTCCAGGGCGTCTCGCTCCTGCTTTCCCCCAGCTCCTCTGTTCACCACGGCTGGCGCATGGGGGTGCCCTCATGGGTGACATCTCTCTTTCTGGACCAGGCCTCGGGAGGGTGGGGGTAGCATCCCACTTGTGTTTTAGTCGCCCCCAGCTTTGGTTTATCAGTGAAGGGATGAAGAGAATGAGTGAGGGTGAGTGACAGGTTGTGAGTCAGTGCCCCGCCCCCTCTGCTGGTTTGCGGTGCCATGCTGGTGCTGGAAGGCCTGGAGCACGCAGCACGTGCCCCTGAGTGAGTCGGGACCCCGGAGGCCATGGGGTGCCAGGTGCCCAGCGGATCATCAGACCTGGGGGGGCGGACAGCATTTGAGATGGGTGAGAGAGTGGGTTCAGGTGTCGCAGGCGGGAGCTCTCAGTCCCGTGTCAGCGTGCAGGGCTGCACGAAGGGGTTGTGGAGGTGGGGCGAGGCGGGCCTGGGCCAGCTCAAGCACTAGGGCAGCCTCAGAGCCCGAAGAACACTGCTCCTGTTCCAGCCCTTCCAAAGGCGTGTATTATTTTAGTGTTGAAGACTGTCTCAGTGTTTACTGTGAACGGGTAGTAGTCTTTGCTGAGAGAAAGTTTAAACACTCTTGAAAGGCACCAGCATTTTAAAAATACTAAACAGTGATTTCACAATTCAAAAGTTAGCTGCCTTTTGCTTCTCCAGCCGGCAAGACCCCTGTGCAGTACTGTGCTCAGCCCACCAACGGCGTGGTGTACTTCAGAGCGTTCACCAGCCTCCACACCCTCCCCGAGGAGCTCAGGCCCTACGTCCCACTCTTCTGCAGTGTCCTCACCAAGTAAGACACACACACTGTGGAATCAGGGCATCTTTGCATATTTTGTCCCTGGATTTTTCTGTATATGTAGTTATTTTTAGTGCATCAGCAATCACTTATCAGCATACAGTTTTAATTTAAAAAACCCATAGCGTTATTAAACCGTGTAAGTAAAATGTGTAATATATTTGTTGAGAATTTTTCCTACAAAAGCCATATTTTCATTTTAAAATGTAGAACTTTAAACCATTTATAAACCTCGAGTACAAGGTAATACAGTTACATCTATCTCAGCAACTTAGTTCCTTTTAAAATTGTGAAAATGATTGTTTTTTAATCAGAAAATATAAGTAACTAAATCTGACGTGTAGGCACGGGGTAACCTTGAGAGGCCGGGTTGTGTGCCCTCCTCCACCAAGCTAACTGTAATCGCTACTGCTCTTATAAAGCTGGTGTCTGGGTCGATGTGAGAACACGGGCAAGTACATGCAACCGCACCTCGCCATTCCTCTGCTGGGTCCCGGTGGCTGAGGGGCAGGCAGTCGGAGCCCGGACATTTCCTTTCCCATGTGCCGGGACGGCGAGGGCCAGGAGACTCTGTAGGGGGTAGGCTGGCCACCCCTCATGGCACACGCACAGCCTTCCCGGGGTAGGAGCCAGAGGATGTGGGTCCTGTGCACCCCGCCAGGTGTCTGGGGAAGACCCCTCGTTTGGACCTTCTCCATGTTCTCTGCCCTCCGCGGCTCCCCCTGCTGGTCCTTCTGAGGCACAGCCGTTTCGGGGGACCCCATGAGTGTCGCTGTGGCCCGAGTTACTTCTTATGTTGGGCACAGGATGTTTCTTGGAAAAGCATCACCCACCTGAGATGACTTCTGCTTTTCCTAAAAGCTCAAAAAGGTCTCCTTTGTGAGTGTGAGCGTGTGGGCAGATGCTGTCCGTGCCAGGCCGTTCTAGAAGCGAGGAGGGCGGGAGCGCTAGGAAGACCGGCAAGCTCGGCCCCGCCAGAGCAGAGCGTAATGCTCCCTGCGCACACAGCCTGGAAGCCACCCGGTGACCTCCCCGAACGCGCCAGCGTCCACGGGGAGAGGCGCACGGCTGCCCTCCGTAGCGTGGGGAATGGAGGCTGCGGCCCTGGCCCTGCGGCCAAGACTGCGCTGCCAGCCAGGGCCCCTCCGTTGCTGTTGACAGGCTGGGCTGTGGCCTTCTGGACTACAGGAGGCAGGCACAGCAGATAGAGCTGAAGACGGGCGGGATGGCCGCCTCACCCCACGTGCTGCCCGACGCCGCGCATCTGGACACTTATGAGCAGGTAGCGTCATGCTTCCGCGTCCCAGCGCACTCCAGAGCACGTCTCCAGCATCCTTTTTTTCCCTCTTAAATAATTTCTTCTTTTCTTTCTTTCATGATTCAGGGTGTGCTTTTTTCATCTTTCTGCCTCGATAGGAACCTACCAGATATGATGCATCTGTGGAGTGAAATATTCAACAGGTAACTACTTATAAAGACCTAATCATGAGGCTAGATCAGAGGACTGAGTCTGAAGTGCTGTGAAAGTAGGAGTTTTTACTCATTTCTTGGTTATTGGTTTCTGAGCTTGATTTTAGTTGTAACTCCTGGGGGTATTTACATCATCTGAAAACTTACATGTAATTAATTTTCCATGGTATTGAAAGGGATATGGGTCGGTCTCCAGGAACTTAATACGTTTTTCTTTTTACAAAGCCCGTGCTTTGAAGAAGAAGAACACTTCAGAGTGTTGGTTAAGATGTCCGCTCAAGAGCTGTCCAATGGGATCCCAGACTCTGGGCATCTCTACGCATCCGTCAGGGCGACCAGGACCCTGACGCCCACGGGAGACCTGCAGGAGACCTTCAGTGGGATGGATCAGGTGATGAGCCACGTCTTCCAGAGTTGGTGACAAACTGTTTATATCCCAGAAAAGCTAACTCTGACCAAATTTTATAGGGAAAGATTCTCTTAATTCATCCTCCTTGTCCTACCCCTCCCAGCCCACTGGTCCCCCAGCCAGATTCCCGAGTCGAGGCTGTCTGGTTTCCAGACTGGGCAGGAGTGTCTGGTCACCCCCTGTCTGGGGGTCTGTCTCCAGATGTCGGTTTCTCTGGCTCAGGTGAGGCTGATGAAGAGGATCGCAGAAATGACAGACATCAGACCGGTGCTGAGAAAGCTCCCGCACATCCAGGAACACGTACTACACTGTGACAACATGAGGTAGCGCCCCTCCCCCCACCCCGGGCTGTTTCTGCACAGACATCTTCTCATTCTTCCCGTTTCCTTAAGTGTAGTTTTTAGATTCTTCTCACTTGAAGCTGTGGTTACATAAACTTTAGCTCAGAGACAGTGTTTGGGGTAGGTCATAGAATTCATTCTAGACCTCAGATGTTATCATCATCAAGAAATCATTTTTTATGAGAAAAAATATTTTAAGTTTAGTTAATGTTGTGGAAGGTGGGAAGGAAAGCAAGCTAATTTAATCCTGGAACTGGAAAGTAGATTTCTTGCAAGTGTTCAGTTATGTTGGTTCCAGAAGTTAATTGCAAGACAGGAAAGGTTAGCTTGCTTAAGAGCAGAGTAAAAACGCAGTTTCTCATGAGAACAGTTCCCTGATGGTAAGAAAACATCTGACATCGGTCACACACAGCCTTAAGCCCTCAGGGCTGTGAGTGCGAATGAAATGTTCAGGTGATTGACCGTATTTTCAGCATCTCACTAGCAAGGACACAGGTTTAGATTAGCTTGTAGTACCTTGTCGAGATCCCCAGTATCTTCCCGGGTCAGTTCTCGGGAATCCACGACCATCCGGGATGGCAACACTGGTGTGCACTGCCTGGGGCACTTAACCACTCGGACCCTCTGCTTCCTTGTCCATAAAACACTACTGTGTAGATTTATGCAAAGAATAAATGACAGTTTCCAAAGCAGTTGGTGTAGTTCCTGGAATGTAGTTAGCATTAATATGGTGGTACCTGCTATTAAACTAAATTCAGGAGTGAGGGCCAAAAAGGAAAAGAGAGACACGGTCCGTAGTCTGTACTGTTCAAGTAACTTGCACATGACAGCAGGATTTGTGATTCTGTGGGATTTAGAAGAATTACATACAAATATGTTTTTGAGAGCACAGGAATTTTTTGGCAACTTAAACTTTTCCACTTTAATGACCAGTTCACATGTTCACATTGCTGATTCCTCTTCTAGACAGTCATGTAGGTTTTCTGCCTTCCGATAATATAAGTCCGAAGGCATGGTAGGCAGATCTGTGTTCCGTGTTCTCCACGGGGCCAGACGTCAGAAGTGGGCTCCTGGCATCCCGATGGCCCTGCCCCGGCTCTGGCCCAGACCTGATGGCAAAGCCTTTTTGGTAACTTAAAAGTGCGGTGGAGACGGTTGTATTACTTCTTTATCGGGCTCCTGTTTCTTCTTAATACTTTTATTTTTTTTTATTTTTTTTTAAGATTTTATTTATTTATTTGAGAGAGAGAATGAGAGACAGCACAAGAGGAAGAGGGTCAGAGGGAGAAGCAGACCCCCAGCTGAGCAGGGAGCCCGATGTGGAACTCGATCCCGGGACTCCAGGATCATGACCTGAGCCGAAGGCAGTCACTTAACCAACTGAGCCACCCAGGCGCCCTCTTCTTAATACTTTTAAACATGATTTGATACCAGATGGATGTAGTGGTCCCTTTTTTGTGTTACTCATGCAGAATACCGAATGAGTAAAAGAGTGTTTTATTTTTATAATGACGGTTTCTTAGATATTTGTGATTTTTGAATAGGTGCTCCATGAATGCTACGCCTCAGCAGATGTCTCTGGCAGAAAAAGCAGTAGAAAAGTTCGTTAGAAACGTCGGTCAGAGTAAAACGGAACGGAAGCCGGTGCGCCTGAACGTGGTTGAGGTGAGCCCGTGCTCACGGGGTGGCGGCCACAGCGCGCGGTCCCAGGGTCTCCGGTGGCCCCTTTCGTTCCCACCACTGTGCCGTGCATGGGTACGATGCCCCCGATGCCCCCATGGCACGTGAGGAGCCAGAGTACGGCGGGGGGGCTTGCCCAGTGTTAGCTAATCCAGGAGAGAAGTGAATGCACAGCCTTCGGTCCCGTGTTCCCTTGTCACTGGAGCCTCGCAGTGAACACTCTCCTGCTGGGGAAGAGCGGCGGGTTTGAGATCCGTGATGCTAGCGCGAGAATGGCCCGAAAGTGACCCGAGAAAGCAGGCCTGGGATGCCGCAGCGCGGGGCTCGTTCTCCGGGTCGTACCTAGCACCGGCCGCCCACTTCCATGACCGTACAGAGCGGCTTTCATGTAGCTCACCAGAACAGTCCAGAAGCCTTCTCCTGGAGAAGGCGCACAGTCCGCAGACTGTGAGCTGATGCTCGTGCGCCTGTGACCCTGTCGGGCAGAATAGGCCTGTCTTGCCGGGAGCAGAGTCCCTGAGAAGCTGGCCTGCTCCTCCTTCTCCCTGACCGTCTGGAAGCCCGTACAGAAATCCCATCTGTTTCAAACAGTGTTACTGGAAACACAGAAGCATGTGTGCCCCAACACTTGTTATTGGCCGTGAGTTTCCTAGACCATACCGTAGCCATGTAGGTTGAGTTTGGGATTTTTCTCATTTCTCTTGGAAACATTTTATTTTCAGAAACCTGCACCCAGTGGATCCAATGGAAGCACCCATGTTAGCGGCCCCCAAGTCATAAGGAAGCTGATAACAGTAAGGAAGCATAGTCCCTGTCCCCTTGGGAAGAGCGGTTTCCCATCTTACCTGTGCCCTGTCAAGTGTGGGGTGGCCGGTGCCTCAGCCATGGGGGCCCCTCCCCTGCAGGCAGGGGTGCAGGCCCTGGGCCTGTCCGGGGCCCTTGTGCTCCCCGTGCCTTCACCCTGCACGGCGGACTGCCGAGTTGGGGGTGTCACCATCAGCTGGGCACCGTGCACCCCTCTCCCTGCTCTGCTTTGTTGGTGATGGCTTTTGGTTTGGTTCATCAGAGGATGGCGATTTAACATATCTCGGGGGGGAAAATGCAAAGATGAGGTCATACAGTCACTTATGGATGGAAACCATGTAGGAGGAAATGTTTCTGATTGAGGAACTGTATTTTGAAGCCTCGGGTCAGGGTTTTGGAGTATTCCATTGTAAAGTGAGCACTTGTGTGGAATGACAGGATTGCCAGTGCTTTGCCCTTAGCCATGAGCACCTGATGACAGTGGGGGCGAGGTGGGGGGGCAGCCCGCAGGAGGAGCCAACACGGCCGGCCTGTCCTCCTCAGGACCCCACCTTCAAACCGTGCCAGATGAAGACACACTTCCTGCTTCCGTTCCCAGTGAACTACATGGGCGAATGCATCAGGACTGCCCCCTACGCAGACCCAGACCACGCCAGGTACGGGGCCAGGGGTGGGCAGGGGCTTCCCGGGAAGGGGACGGGAGGGCAGGGATGGCTGGTGGACACGCAGGGCGCAGACACGCAAGGCTGCTTCTGGGTTCAAGGGAAAGGACGTTTCCATGAGGGAAATAGACTCACAGGATGGTGTTCAGCAGTGTGGTCAGTTTGTTACCATGTTCCTGGGAAACAAACATGGGTTCTGTATGTTGAGCTCTACAGACTATGGATACGTATTCTATTAAACAGATTTAAAGCATGGAGAGGTTATAAGAAGGACCCTGGGTAGTAGGAGTATCGATTTTTTTTTCCCCCTTTCTCTGTATAATTTTCTAGCAGTGACCTTGTGTTCCTTGTGTAATTCAGAATGTTCAAAATTATGTGGCAGGTAAGCCCCTCAGGCCCTGTTTGGGAGTAGGGAGCCAGTCTGCATAGGTCTGGCACCACAAACCCACGATATGAGCAGCTCCCCCACCACCGTCTTCCGGGGACACCTGTTTGCTCCTCCAGTTAGTGTCTGGACTTAGACCAGTCAGGGGAGAGTAGGGCCCCACTCTCTGTCCTGTGAAGGTACTTGCTAGAATATTCCTTTTCTTTTGCAGGGCACCCCCCATAACTGCACTTCTGTTGCGAGTGTAGGACTCAGAAGGTCACTCTGTTGGAGTGTGTTTTCTTAGGGCGGATACCTACAGAAATCTGGTTAAGAGCTCTCTGTGTTTTGGTAGAGACACCCATGCGCACACCAGTGGGGGGATTTAGAGAAAGGATGGTTTGTACGTTTGCCTTGAGTGATAAAGTTTAGTAATGTGTTCCTTGATCAGGTTGTTAGTGTCCGTGTGTGCCGTAGCCAGGAAGGGCCTAAACGTGTCTGAGGGACCTTCGCGTCCCCCACCACCTTTCCCCACAACCCTCGTTTGAAAATTCATATTAGGTTTTTCTCCTCATGTTTGTTCTCGTTCATTAGGAAAGGGGAGACCAGAGTGTATCTTACTGTATTTTTGTTTTTACCCAATGTAAGACAGCGAGTTTTCACCTAAGAAAGACAGCAAGTACATGATTATATTACATCCGATACTTCCCTGCCAGGCCTATGGTTTTTAACTTGTGCTTTTTAATCATTCATTTCAGTCTTAAGATCCTTGCACGCTTGATGACTGCCAAATTCTTGCATACAGAAATTCGAGAAAAGGGTGGTGCTTACGGTGGAGGCGCCAGACTCAGCCGTGACGGGGTGTTTACACTTTACTCATACCGGTGAGTCTGAGCGCCGCGTCTCCCCGGCTCCACTAAGCATCCGCGGGTCACTGTCTTACATGTTGGGCTCAGCCTTTGAAGACGTGTTTCCCCTTGTTTCTCATTTCCTCAGCGCGTCACCACACCCAGCAGCACCCTCTCGGTTGTCCGTGTCTAGGAGCAGGAGTACATAATGGGAGACTTTGGCTTAAATACGCCCGCTACCAGACACCCAGATTCAGTTACAGAGGAGACCGGCTGAGAGCTTTCTGGGCTCGTGTCCAGCACAGAGGCTCAGTGGGGTGCCGGGCACTTCGTGGTCACGGCCCTGACTCTTCTTGCCCCTTTTCTTTAGAAAGTTTCCGAGGACACGGAGTATTTAGAATACTCTGCGGGCAGGATGAGTTTGCTGCCCCTCTGATGCAGTCTCTCTCTGCTCCCGCCTCACCACGTCCCTGGGCGCTTGGAGGACGTGTGTGTGCTTGTAGAGAAGGACGGGAGTGCGGCTGTGACCCCGCCCTCGGTGTCCGCTGCGGGGCGCATGCTGCTGAGCACAGAGCAGGAAGCGAGGGCGTCGAGCTCTCCGGCCCCTTTATGGGGGGTTATTCGTCTAGTCCGCGTGTGTCTTCAGGATGTGAGGGGTTTTACTCAACCATTCTTAGTGTCTCTCCATGAGTCGTCTTCCCTGTCCACCTGATCTCCTCTCTTCGCAAAATCAGAGAGGGGTATTTAATAATCTGGTGGTGAAGTAGGTCAGCATGGGTCTCTCTGGTCTCCTAGGGATCCACGTTCCACAGAGACGCTGCAGTCTTTCTCGAAGGCTGTGGACTGGGCTAAGGCTGGGAGGTTCACACAGCAGGACATTGACGAAGCAAAGCTTTCTGTTTTCTCCGTCGTGGACGCTCCCGTGGCTCCTTCAGACAGAGGTATTTGGAGTGAACAACACAGTGCACCTGATACCTGGTGTTGCCACAGTACCCCTCTTCCATCCTCCTTTATGATGCACAGATGTCCCCTTTGAGCCAGAGCTTCTCGGTGTTGGCCACTCGCAGAGGGTGGCATTCTGTCCTCTCAGAGCTTGAGTGATCTGAGGCCCGAGTCTGGGGGAGGGAGCCACTCTGACTTGGCCTCCACCCCCAAGGGGAACGGCTTGGTGGGCACGTGAAGGTCAACAGTGTGACCTCTGGTGGAAGTGTGTCCCTCGGGTGCCCTTAGAACAGGATTGCCGCCCTGGTCAGCTGGCCTGAGTTAGCGTGTTCATGGTCAGGGCTGGACCACTTCCTGTGTGGCCTCTCGGATGAGATGAAGCAGGTGCACCGGGAGCAGCTATTCGCCGTCAGCCACGAGGATCTCATCGACGTGAGCAACAAGTATGTACCACGTGGCCTAGTGTTCAGAGCCCTCCCGTGGCTGCCCCAGGCTTCTAACGTGGGAAGCAGCCCTGACGTATCCCCACCTGCCTTCCAGGTACCTTGGCATTGGGAAGAGCGCACACGGGTTGGCTCTGCTTGGACCAGAGAATGCAAAAATCGCCAAGGACCCGTCATGGATAATAAAATAGCGAGTAATTCTGATGTGCTCAGGAGTTCAACCGAACCTACAGGCATGTGGGGCTCCTCAACATGAAGCCTGAGCTAATTTAGTTTGAAAGAGAGAAGTTACTGTTTCCCCGACATTTTGCTCATACCTCATTCTTGTGTGGCTGGTCAGACCAAGCTTTTCTGTCTTAGAATAAATTGAAATAATTATGTGTTAAATGCTAGAGTTGCACAGATGATAATTTTAAAATATTGATGATATAAACGCTTATTTTACCTTACTGATTCTGGAGCATTTATTTTAAAAACTTAAAAATAAAAGACGCTCTGCCCTGACCTACCTGTGCTTTAGTCATTTTAAGTGACATTTTGCTAGAGTAATTCTTGGGGCCTTTATTAAAAAATAAGTGAACAAAGATACCTGAGGTGCCTTGATTTATAAAACCAGTGTGCTCACACCACAGACCCGTGGAACAGTCTGGAACAGATGGGTGGCCTGGCGGACTATAAGCGCATTAAGCTGCTCCCACGGTTTTTATGGGAGGGAGCGTCTGTGACCTTACGGATCTCCCACAGAAAGCACAGTCTGCGCTGGTTCTTCCTGGACCGTGCCGTTCTCAGTCTCTGAACAGACCTTGGCTGTGACCCTCCAGCTCTCTGCACGTCTCAGACGACAAAAGAGGCAGAAATGCTGTTCACTTAGCACCGATGTAGGTCAGCTAGCTCCCTGTCCTCAGTGAAGCAGGGCTCTGTGGGTCCCACCAGACACAGGCACGTGCTTCCTTGGTAGGAGGGTGTGGGGCTCAGCGGGCGCCAGGCGCGAAACCGTGCATGTACGCTGGCCTTGTTCTTAACACACACATTGCTGGTTTGTTTTTAATTCCACGCCTGGCATCACTTTAGAAGGAGTTGGGTCACCTCTCTTGTGTGTCAGAGCGGAGCCTTTGTCCTTGCATAGGGCCTAGTTCACTGCTGCCAGTACATTGTGTCCATCCCTGCCCCCAGAACTGCCGGAAAAACCTTTACAGTTGCCCAGATCCTGAGGATTTAAACTCCTACCTAAAAAAACAGAGGACCACAGTTGGGAGTTTGAGCTAAATGTTTAATTCTACTGGCTACGCACGGTTTAAAGCAGGACACAGTAGGAGACACAGCCGACAGCTCGTGCTGGAGTCTTAGGGTCCCGTGGGGATGAAGGACACAGGATGGGGGCTCTGTGACTAGGTATTAACATCAACAGTACTCGCATCAAAGTGCCGATAAATAACTTAAGTGTTACAAAGACGGGTGGTAAACGGAAGTCCCGAGCTGCACTGGCCGGGTGGGGCGGGTCCAGCGGCGTCTAGATGGCAGCAGGCTCCTCGTGGCCTCGGTGAGGCATGGGCTCCAGCTGGTTGGAGTCGGAGACCTCGTAGCTGGCCTTGTACTTGGCCAGGATCTTCATGAGCGGCCGCAGCTTCAGCCACCACTGCTCTTTGGGGATCCTGTGCCTGTGGGGCAGGAGGAAGCAATAGTCAGGACGGCCTCATCCCGGAGGACGGGCTTCGTGCACTTGGGGGCTGATGGAGGATCCAGCAGTTTTCGTAAG
This sequence comes from Mirounga angustirostris, assembly GCF_029215605.1. Classification (NCBI taxonomy): domain Eukaryota; kingdom Metazoa; phylum Chordata; class Mammalia; order Carnivora; family Phocidae; genus Mirounga; species Mirounga angustirostris. The sequence continues at coordinate 136,582,301 of NW_026991713.1, forward strand.
CTACTGGGAACCATTCTGTGTGTTTCTAGAAATCCTGCCCTGTTTCTCAAAGGCTTGTGTTTTCTAGATCGTGAGAACGGGTTCGTGTCCATACCTCCCGCAGCGGCGTCCTTCCGCCCCGTCCCGCACTCCTGCCCCCGCACTGAGGTGTAGACTGGAGAGGGCTTATTTACTTACTCAAAGTCTGTCTCCTGCCTCAGCTGGGCCACAGGTTGGAAAAGAAGGTTTCTCTTGCTTATTCCCAGCACACAGATGGAATCATCGCTCATAAATCTTCTTCCTGTAAAAGAGAGAAAGAGTGATGTCAGAACAAATGATTGGTAACGTTGAGGACAGGTGGAGAGGTGAGGGAGAAAAGGAGGTTTGCTGACGGTGCGAAGCAGAATCCTGGCGGGGGCAGAGAAGAACTCAGACGGCCTGGGCAGGAGGCGGGGTCCCTGCGCACTCAGGAGCCTGCAGATGAGGTGGGCAACGAGCCCAGGGACCCGGCGCACGACTATGCTTCCTCGGGGGCTGTTGGCTCCGGTACCACTGAGCCCCCACAGGGCTAGAGCGGGGGAGGGCAGGGATGAGGAGGCGCCTGGGTCACGGCACGGCCCCTCGCCCTGCACACTCCCCCCCCGAGAGGGGCGGGTTTACCTGCGCTTAGCGGTTTGCCCCCAGAGCTAAGGAAGGAAGGCGCATGCTTCTCGGTGCTGGGGAGACAGGGTGTCACTGGCTGCCATCGCAGAAAGAGCCGGCTCCGGTGAGATGGCATCGGAAGCCGAGGCTCGTGTGTGCATAGACGGGGAGGCCTCAAGGTAAGATGAGCATCCTCAGGTGAAGTGGGGAAAAATCCCAAAGTGGAAACAATCAAAGTCAGAGTCCGTTCTTTGAAGACTAAAATTAGGTTGGATCTATTGGCCTTGCTGTTTTTTAAGTCAAAGGTTAGAAATGAAACGGACACAGGTCTGGTCAGACTGGTCAGGAAAACGGGGGTGAGGTCAGGTGTCCGCAGTAAAGGGGGTTAAAGTGCCATGGGCACCAGAAAATTTCCTAGAAAACAGAACTTACAAAACTGCTCTTTCTGTAAACTTCGGTAAACTCCATAGCCCACGCCCCCCACAAAGGAAGCAGGAGGTGTCCTGGTCCCTATTTCCGCTAACAAGAGAAATCCAAAGAGGATTTTGGCTTTTACAAAAAAAGGCTAAAAGCGCAAAGAGCATTCAGCTGGGTTTTGCAGTGAGGTCTCGGTGGGGGGGGGCATCGAGAGTGGTGCCACCCAGCACCTTCCCCCGGGAGCTGCATGCGGCCTCTGCGCCTGGGTGGCTCAGTCGTTAAGCGTCTGCCTTAGGCTCAGGTCATGATCCCAGGGTCCTGGGATCAAGCCCCACATCGGGCTCCCTGCTCAGCGGGAAGCCTGCTTCTCCCTCTCCCACTCCCCCTGCTTGTATTCCCTCTCTCACTGTGTCTCTCTGTCCAATAAATAAAACCTTTAAAAAAAAAAGTTGCATTTCTGTATGCCAGCAATAAGTAAAAAAATATATATACTTACAATAACATTTTTTTAAATACCGAGTCAGGAATAAACTTAGCAAAAGATATTGCAAGATCTTTATGCTTTCATAAGAGATACGGAAAGGCCTAAATATATGGAGATACAGTGTTCATGAATTAGAAAATATTTTTAAAATGTCAGTTCCTCCCCCAAATGATTTGATTAAATGTAATTCCCTTAATACATCCAACAGAGTTTTTGGTGGACTGTGACAGCACAAAGGACCAAGAATAGCAGAAACCAAAAAGTCCAGGGTAGAGGGGCCTCACCTTTCCAGCTATCAGTATAAAGCTGGAATACTGGCAAGGATCAATAACTGAATGCCAAACCGCAAACCCAGTAACCCAGAGATTGTCCCACCAGCTTCACAGATACCTGGTCTGTGACGGAGATTAGAGACTTCTCAAATAATGGCACCCAAGTAAGTGATGATCCACATGAAATCAGACCTCAGACTTCAAGTGGATCAAAGAAGTAAATGTAAAAATGTTTTAGAGCAAAAGAGCTCAAACCATAAAGGAGAAGGTAAGCAGTCTACCTAAAGATTGAGGAGAGGTGCCTTGCACAAAATGACAAGCCCCACGAGAGCCCTATCTGCAATATGGGATGGGCAGAATATGAAATAGAATTTCCTAGAATATAAAGTAAAACAAGTTTTTGTGAAGTCATCAAAACATTTTTAAGTCTATACAATAATATAAAAGCAAAAAATATATGTCAACAAGGTAAGTGTTACTAAGCAATAGAAAAGCAGGAAAATACCGGAAGAACTCAGGGAAGCAGCGGGACCCTGAAGGAAGCACGAGGGAAGCTGTCTTCCCCTCCTCGCTTTGGAAGGTTCGCCTCAAAGCCACAGTGGAGCTGCCCCCGTCACAGCGACAGCCCGACAGGGACAGGTCACATGTCACGCGGGCAGGACCAAGGAGACCGCATGCGCTGCAGGTGAGCCTGTGGTTGGGGACGCCGGGATGCGGGCCAAGGGTCAGGAACACCAGCCGGGTGCACATCAACACCCCAGCAAAGGGAAATGCACACTGTCGGCTTCCATTCACGTAAACCACAGGGGCCTGTGAAGGTGTCCCCGAGGTGGCAGGACTACGGGAAAGCAGAAGGATTCTGCAATTCCGAGGCTGCCTCTGGTGGGGAGGGAGGGAAATGTGCGGGAAGAGAGGCTAGGTTTGGAAGGAGCAAACCGTCCCGACACCTGCCAGTTCCTGTTTTCTCTGAAAAGAAAGGTCATGAAGAATCCGTAAGTCCTAGGTGTCCCAAGTCAAGGCCAGTTCAGAGTGTGCCGTGTGGCCAAAGACAAGGGAAGGTCACATCTAGGGTCCTGCTGGGGGAGCCTAGTGTATGGGCAGCATCCTCGATTCAAGGAGGACGGCACTGGACTACGGAGCGCCTCCCGCCACCGACGAGCAGGAGCAAAAAAGCACTGCCTTTTAGGGTCACTCTGAATGACAGCCTTGAAAGCCACATAGCAATGCAGCGTGGTCCCAGAGGACGTGGCCGTCCCCGCCCACGGCCACCGCTCCCTACCTTTGCCCGGAGCCTCTTTCAGTTTCGTGCTGATCCACTGCATGGCCCTGGCAGAGATTTTGGTTCCAAAGTTTCTATCAAAGGGTGAAGGCGCTCCACCCTGTGGGCGGACAGTTACAGAGAGGTTACTGACACAGCTTGTCAAAATTCCCTGAAAGGTACGATTACTTCACAAAACGCACATCATACTTTTAAGAGATTCAGGATCTGTAAATAAGGGTTTGGGGGGGGTTTGTGTTTTTGTTCTTGCATGTTTTTACCTGCTCGTATGTAGTTGGGACCTGCGGCCAGAGCTCAGTCTGCGAGGCAAGCTTCCCAGTGCTCACCCCCACCCTTCATGGGGCTGTGCAGCTCGCAGCTTCATTATTTTCAAATCTCCTATCGGATGTCTTAGTCTTATTTTGGGGCGGAACAGGTCACAGTTTCCATTAAGAATCTGACCAACCCTGTGGGCTAGCTCCCACAAAAATACACAGATGCGCACGGGCCCTTTGGAATGGAGGAGCAGACCCTAAGTTAAAGACCCTAAGATAGCGGGGGGAAGGGGGGAGAGGAGGCAGTGTTGGGACCAGGACAGGTATGCCTTCCTGAGCTGTGGCCCTAATCCACACCCATCTCCGGCTTTGTCATCTGGGACGTGCTTGCAAACCAAAGCGCACCCCAAGATTCCTTCCAGACCATTCCGAATTTGTGCAAATCTCAAGTATCATTTGTCTGATGTGTAGATAGTTACTAAGGCCCAAAACTGAATGAAGTACTTCATTTGATTAGGTTTTTCCAATCAACGTTTCCAACATTGAACATTGATCGTCTTCCATCTACCCCAACACAGAATTTCTAAAGCTGGTGGTATCTGGTATGACTGAAATGGAACTATGACATAGGGAAGTAAATGCCAAGATGTTTAAAAACATCTCATGAGCACACAGTTTTTTTCCCCATTGTGGCTAAAATAAGGCATCCATCTACACAGAGCCTCCGGACGGCGGCCTGCTTAGTGCCGCGCGGGCCCCAGGCCCCACCTGCTGCATGTGGCCCAGCACGTTCTTCCTGCAGTCGAACACGCCCTTGCCCTCCTCCGAGTACAGCTGGTAGATGAAGTCCGTGGTGTAGTTCTCGCTGCAGCTCTCGTTCCTGCGGCGAGGGGAGACGCGGGCTCAGGGCGCCGGCGGGTGGGCAACCGGCCCGTGCCCGCCTGGACTACACGTGTTCTTTAGAAATGCCAGTGGCTTAATTAAAGAAATGACTTGGTGATATCTTTAAAAACCAAACCAAAACAAAACAAAAAACTACAAAGCAAAAGTGAATTTTTGCGAAGTACCCTTGAGTTATGTAAACGTATGCCGTATTTGACGCAGTGTGCAACGGCCCCTCCTGCATTTCTTCAGTGGTGACTGATGACCGCCCCTGAGTGTTCCGACCCTGGGGCCGGGTCGTCTGGGAAGCTCGGGCTCAGTGAGCGAGGACGAGTGTCCGTACCTGAGCACGAGTCCCCTCTGAATGGTGGTCTTCATCTTCTCCGTCAGGTGCTCCACGTTGGACTAGGGAAGAGCGTTGTTAGTCCGTCAGACGGGAGGCTTGGACCCGGCGCCCGCCGCGTGACCCTAGTATCGCACGCGCAGCAGGGAGCGTGTCAGGGCTCCCACTACGGCACAGAGGACAGCGCCCGGCACGCACAGACCGGGGGTGCACACGGGCCGGAAGAGACCAGCACACAAGGTCAGGCAGCGTGCTCGGCCCGGGAGGGCTGTCGCTCAACTGGGCACAGGGACAGCGTTCGGGGCCCAGCTTCCCTGCAGCACGCTTTCCACAAGGAATAGCTTTCCCTCTGAAATCGCGAATTCACATCATCTGTGCACTGAGCCTGTGTGTCCCCGGTGTCCGTCGCTCCTCATTTGCCCGACGGAGGAAAAACTGGTGTACCTGACGTCGTACATCATCTCCTAACTGCCTAAGGATTTGGGGGCCAGGAGAAGCTGTTACAGACTTGAATTCATGTACAGAGTTTATAAGGAAAGGAGTCCTGTGTCTTGAGCACAGAAACTGGGCAAGGAACGGAGGTGTTTGCGTGTAAGCAAACCTCAGTCGTCATCACAGTGGTTAGGGCCCGTGTGCCGGAGCAGAGACATGCGCTGGCCGAGCACGGTCTTGAGGTGGCTTTCTGAAGTACAAACATTTAATTCCACACTGTGAAGAAATCCATATCAAGCAGGTCTCTACTTGATTTATGTGGTCCAGAAACATAGAAAGACCTTAAAGTTCCTGTGCTCACGTCAGCAGCACAAAGTTAGTTTTATTTGTATTTTTGTGGGTTTGAGTTGTGTCTGTCTTACTAAGGCTTGTCTTTGTCCAATGCCCCCCTGGAGCCTTCCCACCAGCTCCCCTCTCTTCCCACGGGGGCTGCGCAGCCCGACTCCCCTGCACTGGCCACTCACCCCCCATAAAGCTGGGCCCTAGGAACCTTTGCCAATTTGGAAAGCGCATGTCAGCCTTGGGATCCCAAAGGGAACCCTGATGTCAGCTGTGGCCCCAGGTGCTGAGGATGCATCAGCGTGGGTGGGGGGGCATCTGTTCTGACAACGTTCCCACCCTGGTGGGGTGTTGCTGGGTGTGGGGCAGGCGTGCGGGGGAACTCTGTCCTCACCCTGAAACTGCTCTAAAAAATACATTGTTAATTAAAAAAAAAAAAAAAACTCTTTAAAGGAAGCATGCCAACCAGAGAGAACAGACGTTCAGTTTGGTTCTGTTTTGTTCTTAGTGCCTTAAGCCCGCCGCACCGTGACCTCACAGGTCCCGCCACCCCGGTGGGCGCCGTGCACGCCCCCGTTACACCCAGCCTTTCCAGCAGGCGGGCCTCGGGGCTCCAGGAAGGATGTGCCCCGGCCACCCTCCCACATGGACACCACAAGGACACTGGGCTGACCCGCGGACGGAGGTCTAACGGGAAGTTGGTGCATCAGCTCACGCCCCTCAATTCGGTGAGGGGGTCACTGACAGTGTGTAAACCTTGGTGTCCTGTCAACCCCATCGCCCTCCCCTCGGAGCCAGCCCCCTGACACAACCGTGTCACCCAGGGCCCCGCGGCATCAACGTACCTGCAGGTCTCGGATATCAAACGGCTCCTCAAAAATGTAGGCAGCATCGGCTCCGGCGGCGAGCCCCCCCATGTTGGCCAGGTAGCCGCAGTAGCCCCCCATGGTCTCGATGATGAACACGCGGCGCTTGGTCCCACTGGCCGACTGTTTGATGCGGTCACACGTCTGGCCACAGAGAAGAACACGGGTCATTCCGGCGTGGGGGTGTCCAGGCTGGGACGCGCACAGACTGAGGCTGCAGACCCCGGCGACCCCCCCTGTCCCTGGTTGGTGTGCTCACCGACCCCGTGTCCCGACACTGCCCACTGCGGCGGGGCTGGGACCAGCTCGCTGCAGCTGCCCACGTGGCCTCGCGGGACATGGGCACCGTGAGGTTTTATGGGCTCGGTGCAACGTCTGTTAGGTTGGCTTCTTCTGAAAAGCTGCCTGTGACATTTGGGTTTTGGTCACTCTCAGTCTACCCCAAACACTCCAGCCCCTGAGGGCAGCTCTGTTCGGAGCTGGACAGTGGCTCCTGACACAGGCCCTCCGGAGTCTTCCAGACGCTCAGACAGCGGGTCTCCTACGAAAACATCTGCCGCGGGCCGTGCTCGGGACACAGGCTCAGGGGTGCAACAGCAGACCCCTCCATCCGCCGCCTTGCACTGCCTCGCCGGCGCAGACCACGTGCATGCTCCCGGGACCACGGTGCCCTCACCTGGCTCCATCCCGCACAACCACTCCGGTCCAGCGCTTGCTGGCTTGGCCCCGAAATAACATCTGCAAGTACCCACCAAACCTCTCCCCGGCGTGGCCCACTTCCGGCACCAGCTCCAGCCACTGTCCCGCTCCCGGGAGATGGCCGGGGGACAGCGGGCCCCAGACGCACCAGGTCCTAACCCGGCAACTGCAGCCATGCTCCCCTCAGTTACTAAAACCAGCACTGACAAAGCCTCAGCACGGACGGCAGCCCCACCCTGCACTGGGGGTACACGGAGGGGGTGCTCTGCCTTTGGGGGGACAGCGAGGAATCCGGGAGCACTGACGTCTGCAGCGGCAGCCGGATGATTCTCCCAGCACAGTCTCTGGGCATGGCCCCACTGGACTCGAAACTCGGGAGTCAGAGTTCCAACGCTGCTAACATTTTATCACACGTGTTTTAAAAACCTAAGTCGTGTGAAAAGATAAGGTGGAGCTCAGAACAGAGTGAAGACAGGAAAGAGCCCGTGGACCGGGACGGGGATGTTCCTGAGAATCAGGTGTCTGCTGAACAGGTGTCTCTGGAGCCCAGGGGACGTGAATGTCAAGAACACGGCCCACCCTTGGCCACTTCCCTCCTCCTGTTAGGGGAGGACCGCACCCCATAGCAGCCCACCGCTGTGCTACCGGAAGTCCTTGGCTCCCACATGGACCCCACAGACCAGTCAGTGCCCAGTGCAGGGACCTGCCGGACCCCCGAGGATGGGGGGCCGTCCCCGGGAGCCGAGCCTCCCCCTGCACAACCAAGGGCGTGTCCAAGCTGCAGACGTGCCTACTCTCCCCCAGAGCTTTCACAATCACAGGCCCCAAATCCCTGCACACACCCCACGTCCGGGCTGGCCATCCCCCCGAGCACAAGCGCAAGCCTCCTGGACACAGCCCACAAGAGACCAGGGCCTCTTGTTTTGGGGTGTGCAAGAACACATCACCCAGAGTGCTGGAGGACCGTCCTCATTCCAGCTGACAGTGGGTGGTAGGCTCTCCCTACGCTATGAGCTCCCACTAATGGACCACGAAAGGAATCCTAACTGTGGCTCATTCCTTCTGCAGCATCAGGTGGGGAAGAGAAAGACCCCCCGCGCCCGGCCTGATGGAGCCACGGGGCCCTCTTACCTCCACCACGGCATTGAGGCCAGTGTCAGAGCCCATGCTCAGGTCCGTGCCTGGGACACTGTTGCTAATGGTGGCCGGCAGGACGCAAATGGGAACACAAAACTCCTGGTGGCGGTCGCGCACATCAGCGAACAGAATGGCGCTCTCGAAAGCCTGAAGCAGCGGTGCGGGCGGTCAGCGGGACTTCCCCAGGACCCCCCTGTGAGCTGCGTCCACGGGGCCAGGGCCGTGGGAGCTCTGGGTCTGCAGCGAGGGGCACTGCGGGAGTGGGGATGCTGCCATGGGGCACAGGCCTCCAGGAGGAGGGGACGCAAGCAGGCAGGCAGCAAAGCAGGAGCCGGGGGAGGGGCCATGTTAGTGGCGGACGAACCTTTCTTGGCAGCTCGGAAGCCCCGAGGGAGGCCAATTGGGTGGGAGCATAATCGGGGCCAGGCCAGCCTGACAGCTTCGTGTGGTCCACGGGGGCGCGGGGCCCTGCCGGCTCGGCCTCAGCAGGGACCCCGGCACCGGCGTGAAAGGCAGCCCAGAGGGCGACAAGCAGTCATTGGGCTGGAGAGCCCGGCAGGGTGCACCCCTGCTCTTCCCCAAGCCCTTCCCAGCCTGACACAACAGCATGGAGCGGCCTGAGCCCCAGCACTGCTCGGGGACCCCAAGGTAAATGTGTTTGCCTCCGAGGTCAAAGAACGGGGCTGTTCGCAAGCACGCAGGCAGAGGTTTGCGGTCCCCACCTCAGTGTTAGTCCAAGTGTTCATTAGTGGACACAGGCCCACCGTCCACCGTCCCCGAACCCACCAGGCTCGCTGTACGGCTGGGCGGTTTGAGAGACCACCCGCAGGTGCACGGACCCCTGTAGGGCTGTACTTACCCCCCTGCGTGACCACCGAGTGCTGTGGCAGGAGTGCACACGGATGAAGGGGGACGGCCCAGGCCTCCCGGAGAGGCCCATGCTCTCCATGGCCCCATGTTTCCCCAAAACACATCGGGTCCCAGGGGCCTGTGGCCCGAGGACGTGTGGATGGCGGGCCTGTGGCCTATGGTGGGTTAGTCCAGGGAGCGGCCAGGAGGCAGGTGAGGGGGTCACTCCCCTGCCTCGCAGCCCCTCTGCCTTTGCCCTCCTCCACCTCAGCCTGCCCCCCTGTCCCCGCATGGACCCTCCCTGCCTTCCGGCCCCAGGTCCAGCTCGGGGCCCCGTATGGAGTGCCAGCGTGGGTAGGTGTGCAGCTGGCTGTCCCTGGGAGTCACAGGGCCAGGAGGGCGGTCAGCATCTCTAAATCCGGCATCCCATAACCACAAGAACTTTCCCTCAATCTCCAGGAAAACTCTTGGGACCCTCCAGTGGGGATGGGGGCAGCCCTGCCAGGAGAGGGAGCAGGGGTAGGGCTGGAGGGGACGTCGGGCCCAAAGTCCGGGGAGCAACGCGGACCTCCGCTTCGGGCTCTGAGCGCACAGGATTTACAACACAACACCCCTGCATGAACACCAAGAAAAGACAAGACACCTTGGGGGGAAATAACCCTGGCTCCCATCTCCTTGAGCTCCTAACGGGGCAGCCACCCTTCCAGCCTCCTCGGCACCACAGGGCTCAGCTCGGAGCGGGATGGCTCGTGTGCTAGTTCTGGGGACGCCAACGCAGCCCCCTTGCGAGCGCGCAGCCGTGGCGGGACGGCTTTCTGAACCCCTGCTCAGAGGTGCCCAGAGTCACTGCAGCCTCCACGACACACGAGATGCACAGAGGCCTGTTCTGAGTGATGCACGGGTAAGCCGAGCGTACGCACAGACATGGAGGACGTCATCGCTGAGGACAGTGACGGAAGCGCCCAAGAACGCGACACGTCAGGGGCCTCGGCACTGCGGACACTGGGGCCGATGGCTCCCTGCAGTGGGGCTGAGCTGGGGCTGTGCTGAGGTCGTGGGGGTCAGCAGCAGCTGGGCCTCTACCCACCATGTGCCAGCGGTGCCCCCACAGCCGATTCTGCCGACCGAAACCATCCTTGGCATCGCCGACGTGCCCCAGGGGCAGAATCCCAGCGCTCCGGGCGGCCAGCCATGTGGCCAGGAGGAGCTCCTGGGGCAGGCGCACGAACCTGCACTGAACTCACGGGTGCTTGGTCCCTCCGGAGCAGATCAGGAGGGACGCAGAGCGCCCTGTGCCCCGTCACCTCAGCCCCCTATGGCACGTTTCCAGCCTGCCGCTCCCCTCTATGCAGCCAGCCCCGCCGGGTTCCAACCCAGATCCAAACCTCCTAAGCAACACACAACCTCACTCTGGCTTGCACAAACACAACCCTACAAGAAACCCGGCGATGTCCACATGCCGTGCCCGTACCCGCGTCCCTACCAGGACACGCTCAGCAGGCCCAGGCGTGGGCGTCGAAGCTCTTACCCAGGTCACCCTGAGCACCCGACTCACCACGGGTCCCTAGCCACCCGTGGGCTCGGGGCCTCGGCACACCCGCACACCTGCTCGCCTAGTGAGGGTGGGTCTGGCACCGGCATGGACACAAAGCTGCCGACCTTGCAACTGGGCAGCTGGTGGGAGAAAATCAAACGAATGAGAAACCAGATTTAAAAGATCATATAACAGATTTCCAAATCCCTCCAAGGGGAGCAAAGCGGATCATTTAGAGGTTCTGCATATTTTTTATATCTAATCTTTATAACCTGGAAACCATGTTTTGTAGCAGAGGAACCTGCAACTCTGAAGTGGAAGGCTCCTGGCTTCGTGTCACAGGGAGGTGAACGCCAACCGGGGCCAGGCCCTGCCGAGGACAAGTCCCGAGTCCCGATCCACCCCCACCCCCAGGAGGGTCAGAGCAGGTGACAATTAGGAAACATGAACTTGCAGTTGCTTCCACTGAGCATAAGCAGATGCAAACTCCAGCCAAAGGCAGAGAAAAAAGCAGGAAAGCCTGGACAACGGTCATGCACAGGGAGGGACAGTGACCCTTCCACGAAGGTTGGAGCCCGATCAGGAGCAGAACTGCTTCACACCAGCCAAAGCAGGAGCAATGATCACCAGGACAGTGGGCTCAACGGCCCGGCCACAGGTTAGTAGTGCAGACAGGGACGCTCCAGTGTGGACACACAGGAGACGTGGGGCAGGGTTTTTTAGTAAAGAAACCACAAAGTTGAAGAAGCTCAGAAAAGCAAAACAAAACACAAAAAAGCAAGTGCTAAGCATTACTTACCATTTGAATTTTATTTAAAAAGCATTTCTTTTATTTACCAGCACTAGAGACAAATTTGTTCCCATGGGGTTAAGAATAAAAAAATCCTAGAAAAACATTCATGGGATCTGTGTCCCACAAGGAAAATAAAGACTGGAGAATTTACTGGAAAATTTCAGACGCCAGATTAAAAAGAAGAAATGTATCCCGTTGGTTACTGTGCTTTGAGCTCCCATGCCGTTTCCCCAGTGTGACTCACAAATATGGTAACACAAGTGCATTTCTGTTGTGTTACTGCCTTTTGACCAAAACAACTAACAGGGCGTCAGGGATCTTTCAGATGTGAGTTAGAGTCCCCAAGTTACAACAGGGAGAATGGTGCTCGTGGCTGGAGCCACAGGTAGGATGGAGGCCACTGGTGGGTTCAGGTCGGTGAACAAAATTAGAGAATCCTCAGCTCAGGTTCTAGCCTCAAACATCCATGCAGGGGCCATCAGACCCAGGATCTGTCGTAATAAATTACGTTACGGGCTGGGGCACCTGGGTGGCTCAGTGGGTTGGGCGTCTGCCTTCGGCTCCGGTTATGATCCCGGGAGCCCTACATCGGGCTCCCTGCTCCGCGGGGAGTCAACTTCCCCCCGCCGCCCGCTGCTCCCCCCGCTTCTGCTCTCTCTCACTCTCTGTCACTATCTCTCAAATAAATAAAATCTTTAAAAAATTAATAAATAATGTTATGGGAGTGAAGTCAGTTTGGCCCAGCCAAAAGAAACCTAACTTCAATGATTATCCAAATCACAAAACCCTAGCCCACAACGAGCTGGGCTGCAGATGCTCTGTGTTGATCGATGGGCCTCGGCAGGGACACATCATCCCGGCCGCGGCACAGGACAAGAGGTGGTGATAAAACAACTCTGGGCATTGGATTAGAGATGGTCAGGCTTTAAAAAGAAAAAGGAAAGAAAAAAGATTTTTCTGGAAACAAGCCCAGGTTTCACAGTCTCTAGTGCACGGCAAATAAAAGCGGGCCAGGCACCCTCCGGGTTAGCGTCTGCAGCACCTGCTTTGCTGACCGCACAGACTTACGTCGGTGATGGTGTTCAGGGCGGTGTCTGCGCCGATGCTGAAATCGGAGCCCGGCACATTGTTGGAGACCGTGGCGGGGACCATAACCATAGGGACACAGAGCTCCTCGTACTTGTCCCGGGCAGCTGACAGCTCGAGCAGTCCCAGGTAAGCCTGTCAGCGGCGTGCAGGTGTGGGGGGGGAGGGGAGCGGAGGGGCCGTTAAAACCACGGGAAGGCGTTAGGGTCACCAGACCGCGTCACACAGAGGCGACACCACATCTCCTGTGGGCAAGGGTCTCATTATTTGAGGTCCTCATGTTTTCTTTAAAGCAAGTGGAAAGGTTATTAGGGGACCGATCTTGGGTGAATAAAAAAAATTTAGGTCTGCGGTCCAACATGCAATCGGAAGTGATAGGGCCACGCAACTGCCCTGCTCTCTGATGGCCATTGGGCCTTGAATTTGAGAGATCATCATTTCTGCAGACTTGAAACGCATGAGAACTCAGTGGACAGATGCATCCCAGGTAGGGAGTCCCATGCTTGTGCCCCAACTCGGCTCCTGCAGTGGCCCCCGGGGCCCAGGGGCTACCGCCCCCCGCCCACTGCACTGTGCTTGCCGGAAGCCTGCCCACGCTCACCCCCCAAACCTCCAGCATGGACGAACCAGCAGGTGCCCAGAGACAGGGACGTACCTCAAATCCACCGATGATCAGCAGCGCGTTGATGCTGTGCTTTCGCATCTGTATGGCAATGTCCTCCAAAGACTTCCCAGGCAGCGTGCTAGAAACAGTTCAGTGAAGGCGTGAGGCTGGACAGACCCTGCACAGCGGGTGACACCCCACCAGCACCCGCTGTGCCTCCCCAACCCCATTCGCCCGGCCCCCAGCCCCGGGCCAAGCCCTGCAGCCCCCACGAGCGGCACCCAGGCCGGAGAGCGGAGCTGGGAAAGCAAGTCTGCAGAGAGTCTGTTTAAAACAAAACAAAAACAAAAACAACACAAACTGGAACAAACGTTCAGCTGTGCAGTTGTTGGACCTTAAAAGAATCCTAATGCCTCATCAGAAAAAAAAATGCACTATAAAAGCTTGTGAATATTTGTAAGCCACGTGCCTCGTCTCTGTTCCAGGGCACGAGCCGGGCCGCTCACAGGGCGGGGGGCTGGCAGGTGAGCCAGCCGCACTTTCTGCACCAGCTACTCCTCTAGGATGGGGGGTCCTTCTCCTTCCTAAGAGCGGGTCAGAATCGAGACGGGGGAATTACCGTTTGGTCCCGAGAATGGAGCCTCCTTGGCCAGTCCAACCTCCGACATCCCCCCAGCCGATCTCCTTTATCTGGGGAGCGACAAACGAACGGGGGGGTCAGCTGTGCAGACGGCTCCCGGGTCTGCACCCTCAGCAGGGCCGCCGCCCCAGAAGCCTGCGAGGCGCTCGGGAGCCCACCCCTCCCCCGTCCTGACACTGAGCGGGTCAGAACCCAGGACGCCCGGGCCCAGCTCTTCTGCCGCGTACCCCCAGCCACGCAGATCAGATCCAGACCTCGGCTGGCCAAGCTCTACCCATGGGAATGCAAGAAAAACAGAGACTGTTTTTCTTTACTGACCTAAAGGGAAACTTATTTAAAAATTGGAAGAAATCTAAAGAGCGCAGCTGAGGCCAGCTAGGCGCGCACACACGCCGTCTCCTGCGCCGGCCCCCTCCCCACTCCTAGGAGCAAAGGTCGCGTCTGCCAACACGGGCGCCAACCTGGGGGTCTGCTCTGTGCACCAATTCCTCCCAAACTCCGGTCTTCTGCCTGCACTTCTTAAAGACCCCGAGCCCAACCCTGCTTGCTCCCCGGACGCCTCCCCCTGGGCGTCCAGTCCCCCCCTCCATGGGTCCCGTCCTGCTCAAAACCCTCCTGTCTTCTCCAAGCAAGAGCCAAACTCCTTCCAATCACCTACCAGCCTCCTGGCCCCGTCCCCGTCCACTCCCCCACTCTGCTGCTCCAGCAGCAGCGTGAGCCCGCCGTCCCGAGCCCCTCTGGGCCTTGGTGCTGTCCTGGCCCGGCCTGCACGTCCTCATGGACATGACGCAGCACCTCCGTCTCCAGTCTGAGATCCCTTCCCGGGGCCGTGTGTCCACAGGGTCCCAGGGCAGACCCCCTCCCTCCTCTGGGCGTCTGTGCAGTGGGGTCCCTGCCCGCGGTGCCAGGCCGTGCTCCCCCTGCTCGCTCACCATCCTCTCCCTCCCCAAGCTACAACCCGGCGGAGGGGCTTTGCTTTCTGCACCAGCTGGCTTCCCCAGGGTAAGAACTCAGGGTGTTGCTGGGTGATCGGGTGAGTAAATACGGTCCGGCAGGACACACTTGCAGCCTCAACCACACTAAGCTCCTGCAGCATGTGACACAGAATTAGTGTCTCTGTGCCCCTCCGTTTCTGCGTAAGGAGAACGGGGCTGATATCTCGGGTTTGCAGACCTCGTAGGAGTACTGAGCGTACACAGTAAGCACACAAGAAGTGTGTGCTCGCTCTTTCCACCAGCTCTCATCTGAGTGCCTGCTGGCCGCGCCCCCTCCAACGGCACAATAGCCTCTGTTGGCCCCTCCCCGCGAAGGCCGGCCCCTACGGCCCCCACGGCCCCCACGGCCCCCACGGCCCCAGTGGCCCCGGGACAAAACCGGTGGTGCGTTCCACGCAGAGCATCCCTGCAGGGCCCAGAGCGCGAACCCCAGGATGGATCCAGAGCAGAAGGCGTCCCAAAGAGCAGCAACCGTGTCCACCTCTTCACAGAGCCGTAGGTTTGCGGCCGAGGAAGGGCAGTCCTCCGTTCCCCACGACGTCCCCCAGGGACTCACCTGGCCTTTGGCAAAACCCTCAAAGCCGTCGTAGATGGCGAGCATCTTGTGCCCGTCTGAGATGCCCACGCGCACGGCCGAGCGCACGGCGGCATTCATCCCGGCGGCGGGCGCCCCCACGTTGATGATGGCCACGGTACAGTTGCTCTGCGAGACAGGGGAGGGCAGGCCGTGTCCGCGCCGCACACACCACCAAGCGCATGGTGGGTGCGCAGCCCGGGAGCCCAGAGGCGCGGGTCCGCGGGGAACATGGGGGTGGCTCTCGGGACAGCGCAGCGTCCCCTACCTTCACGATCTGATCATCCGGCAACTTGATGGCGAGCCGCTTGTAGGTGTTCAGATTGCTCTCGAAGCTCCTGGAAGGAAAGGGCGCCATTGGGCCTGAGGTTACAGGGCGGGCAGAGCGTGAGGGGCTCCCCTGGGAGGGTGGCTTGTGCCGGACACACACAGCACGCACCTGCTCGGGGCGCCACCCCACGTCCCCAGGGCCCCGGGTATTTCCAGTTACGACGGTGCGTGCTGTGCGTGTGGCTGAGAGACCTGGTCTTCTGTGCACTCCAGCGTCTTTCTCAAAATGCCAGCCACGAACCCCTTTCTATCTGCACCTCGCTAAGCTCTCAACAGCCCCACTGGCCAGAAAGCAGACCAGCTACCCATCAGGGCCCTCGGGCCACAGAGCGGCGCCCCGCGGCCTGTCTCAGCCTTCAACTTTGTGCGCTCGGACCGAAGGAGCACGAGAGAGTGCCAGCCCGAGAACGCAGAGCCCTCCGGATAGTCACCTCCCGCGGAGCCGCACGGCGTCCTTAAATCTCCTCTCGTCCATGGCCCTCTGCACGTCCTGGGTCTTCAAACAAATAAGGAAGAGAGAACGTGTCAAGACTCCCACGTCTGTGGATGAGCAGAGCTGCCGCACTCCGCGGCTCCTGCCCGCCCGCTTCGCGCCGAACCTTCCAGCCTGGCAGCCCACGGTCAGCAAGTCACAGCCAGTGCCGGCTGCGAGGAACTTGCCTGGGCCTGCGCGGCTCGGGCAGCTTGGGAACAAGGATGGGGGTGGGCACAGCCAGCTGGGGAGGGAGATCCTGAAATCCCCGAGAGCAAAGCCAGAGCGAAACCAGGCTCTTAGACAGGCAGCCTTCTGAGCAACTCCTCACTGGATTCTGGTGAGGAAGAAGCATGACAGAACCGGCCTCTCGAGGGGCCGGGGGGCCGCTGTGGGGGGGATGGTGGTGCGGGGGGCCGGCAGCCCTGGGGAAGCGCTCACGCCCGCCTCCGCCCCTCTCGACGTGAGGATCTTGGGCAAGTTATTCCCCTCTGAACGTCAGCTCCCTCATCTGTGCGCTAAGAAAAATACCCCCGACCCCCTGTCGTCACTGGGGAGAGGAACGTGCCAGGCCCTTGACAGATAGCAGATGCACACGCACCTGCAGCCGCACACGCTCGTGCACGCACATTTATTCACCCCCAAAGCCTTCTGGAAAGCGTGTTTCTATGGCTACTTTCAACAAGTCCCCGGACGTGATTACGTAATCACCTCTCTGTCTAGGTTACACAGTACGTTCACTCAGAGCTGCCGGAAAGGCCAAGAAAAGGGCGGTCGCGGATAGGCTTTGGAGAATAAAGACAGGGACGGCATCTAATGTGACTCGCTGCCACCTCCTCAGGTGGCCAGTGACCTGGAAAACCACAGCCCGTTTCCCTACGTCCAGGGGCACCCCCTCCCGGGCCTGAAGGAGGCTGGGGCACATCAGGATGTCACCTGCATTAGCCGCCCCACGGCCTCTTCTCTGGTCGGAAGGTCCTCAGGGACAGGAGGGCAGGAGCAGCTGAAATCGCAGAGCTCCAGCCCCGTCCACCTCGCCCCCGGGACGGGCCCCACAGACCCGTGTTCCTCCGCGTCTTCTTCGTCTGCACACGCTCCCTCCCGACACACTGACCTCACCTTCGCGGAGGTTAGTCCATGTGCCCCAGACCCACGACATTGTGCCTTGGGGGAGCTCAGTGAAGCCGCACCAGACTCCTCAGTGAGCGCGGGGATGCCCGGAACTCACCATCTGCACGCACTCCACCAGCGGCAAGCGCACAGCCTGGTTCCCGCTCAGCGACACCACGCAGGCCGGGGTCTCTGGGGTGGCCTGCAGAAGGGCGACCACGGCCTCCACCCCCATGCGACTAGCCTGGAAAGGACAATCGCGAAGGTCAAAGACAAGGTCAAAGGCCAAGGCAGCATGCCCTCCCGCCACCGGCTCCTCAGAGGCACGACCTCGGTGGCCCCAGCAGACGCATCCGTGAGCAGAGCCTGTCCCACAGTGTTCAGAGGGACTCAACCTGCCTCCCATCCTCCTGAACTGCGTCCCGAAGAGCTACCGACAGTCCACCTGCTTACTTTTAACCCACCTCCAACAAGGACATTTCGGCCCCACTAGGAAGTGGCTGGCACAGGGGAGTGAAGGGGAAGGTCAGAGGCACGGAGGGCACCCAACACCAACACCCACGAAACTGGACTGGGCCTCTGCTGACCTGGGGCCTGGGCTAGACACCTGCACGCAGGCTGTGTTCTCTAGAGTCCCTGCCACCCTCACCCCCCAGGTTTGGGGGTCTCCCAGCATCTGTGTGACTGGGGGCCGAGCACAGTTAGCATGTCCAGGACGGGCCACCTACACTGCAGGCAGAGACGCTCTGAGCCGGACGGTCTTTGTGACAAACCATTCCTCCTCACTCCCAGGGGAAGGCACCTGACCATTTCCATCCTCACTCACCAAAATCCTGTCAAAGGCCGAAGGAGTCCCACCTCTCTGCACGTGTCCAAGGATGGTCACCCGCGTGTCGTATCCCAGCTGCTTGACCACGAGCTACAGGAAACACAGCACGTAATGCAGGGGGTCACCTCGTGCAGGGTGCTGGCGCCCCAGAGGTCTCTCTACTCTTCGCTTCACACCGACGTGGGAAAAAATTCTAGTTTCTAAATTTCACTTCCTAAAAGGATGTTCAGCTTAATGGTGAGCTGAAGTTTTTCTTAAAAAGAACGCTTTTATTATCAAATAAAATCTTTGTCTCTCCTACCTTGCAAATGAACATAAGTAACATGATTTTTTAAAAAAGGACACGATATCCGTGATATTTTATGGAAATGCAGACGTTTCCCGGCAGCCCCTTAAGCTGGTACAGCTGAATCTGAAAAGCACGCTGTGGTCAACCACGGCGCCCCCTCGGGCTGGGCCCCACGAGAGCTGGGCCAGGCCCCATCCTCCCCAGACCTCACCTCCTCCTCTATAAAAACGGGGTGGGGGTTCCATGAAGCCTGCGGCCCCCCGAGTCCAGGATTCACGCTCAGCTTCGCTGGAGTGGGAAAGAAAACCTTGGCCCTTACTGCTTCTTTCGGTACTGGCCGAGCGCCTTCACACAGCTCCCCACGTTCGGGGCTCAGGCACTCGGCTGGTTAGGGAAAGGAGAGAAACCACTTTGCAAAGCCAAGCGGATAACGTCCTTCGCTGTGATGGACGGCTTCAACCAGAGCCTGCCTGCCCGTCTGGCGGTCTGTCTCCCCGGTGTCCCGTCTGGAGCGTGCGGAGCCACCTGCCTAACTGGAGAGCCTGGCCCGTCCCGCCCACCCCGGGGCTGGTGCGACGAGCCAGCACCTTCGAGCGAGCCGCGCAGCAACGGGGCCTCCGGGGGGGCCCCTCCGCGGGGCCGGGTGCAGCATGGGCGCATGCCTAACAGGCGCTCTCGCCTGCAAGAGCACGGAGGGTGCACCCCCCAGCCCCTGAGCCTTATCCGTGGCGGGGGCAGCTGATGCCCAGCACTGGGACCCCCGCCCCCCATCCCGCTGCATCTCCCCGACTGACGGGCGGCTCCGAGGCCTCGGGGAATATTCCCGACAATAAGGCGGGAACTTCAAGAGACCCATGCCGTTAAAGTCGTGAGTCATTACGAAAACATCTTTAAATATCAGGAAGAACAGAAAGTGTTTTCATGATAATAATACAACGTTCCAAACTCGAACCCTGCCAGCCGCGTTACCCTCTCCCGTTTCCAGGCTGGCGCCCGAGGAGAACTGCAAAATCGGACACACTCACCTCCTTGATTTGCTCAGAGGTAATAGGTTTATTTTGGGTATCTATGGCTCCCTCAGCCACAATTATGATATTCAGTCTTTTTTTCCGGGCACGGTTCTGGAGGAAACAGAAAATGAACACCCTCAAACACCTAAACCATTTTAACAACAAACAAATCCAGGGCCCCTCGCCCCAGGTGAACTGGCCTCTTGCCAGGTAGAAATTGTCACCTAACTTCGCAAGCAGGGTTTCCAACCGGCGGGGCAGGTCAAGGCACTGTGGGCACGAAGCTGGAGGAAGCAGGGGCGGGAGGGGCCCGTCAGATCACCCCAGACGCAGGCCAGCAGCCAGGCAGCCCTGGGCTGGGGGCCATGCTCCTTTGCCATTTGGCCCCAGCAGGCAATGAGCTCAGCCATGGGCCCTGCAGCGTGTCTATACTGCAAACCAGGCTTCCAACCTCCTCGGAAGCCAGAGCTTCCCGCCACCCCACCGTGAGCCCGGCCACAAAGGCCGGCCACTGCTGTCAGAGCACGGAGCCCCAGGCCTGCACCGGAGGCAGGAGGGGTGCAGAGGAGAGCGCAGAGGTGGAGGCGCACCTGCGCGGGCCCGGCCGGACCGGCATGGTGCCCACATCTGTCGTCCCCACAGGCTCACGGCGGCCGTCATCCCGCGACGCCCGGAAATCACTCTCAGCAAGTCTGTTCTCTATCCCGTCCCAAGACCCTCCTCCCGTGGGGACTGTGAGCCCCAGCGCAGGCAGGGCCTGAGGCCGCCAGGCCCGTGCCGCCCTGCTGGCTGGTTCTGGCCAGGCTCGCCCGGTCCCCGCAGGGCACCTCAAGCACATCTGCTGTGTGGTGCTGGCTTTTACGTTGATATAAATGTGCTCCACTTCGAAGAGCTTACTAGTCAGAAATACTTCCTAAGAGATGTAAAGATGCAGCTACAAGAGTGAATGTGAAAAAAAAAAAAAAAAAGAGTGAATGTGACGTGTCCATGAATACGGGACTAGGCCACGGAGCCACACGCATCCGTAAAACATAGTATTCCAGAGGGTTACAGAACAAGAGTCGTCTACACATGCCCGTGGGAAGATAAGCCGCCGTGCCTGGACAGGTGTGCGGACGCCTCCCATGTCCACACCTGCACGCATTCCTTCCCTGAGTCCTCATGACAGCACCAGGGGCCTGAGGAACTCAGGACCTGGGAATGTGGGTCATCTGCCCAAGGTCACCCTGCAGGTGGCAGAGCCGAGGCCCAACCCTAGGACCTGTGATGCCTCAGAGAGGCCTTTCCTGTTTTAGACCAAAATGCCTCGGATTTGGGGCATGCTCTGAGGCTTGCTTCCTAGGCCAACTTACCTGACAAGATATTTGGAAAAATTCTTACAGTGCTACATCCACAACCAATAAAAATTAATTACAGATACGACGAGATCAAGTGTTTCTGCACAAGGGAGTCCAAGCCATCCGCCTTACATCCGCCAGCACTTAATGCGGGGACCCCAACTCTTTCTTGTTCTTGTGCTAGCTTGTTCATGAAGTCTGAAACCCAAGGAGGTTTGCAGACAAGACCACACAGATACGGAAACAATGGCCAAATCCAAAACTCAGCACCTAAAAACCAAATAGGGCCTCAGCCCTACCACCTTACCCTGACCTTGTGACCGCTATGCACGGTCTCGGATCAAGGGCGTGTTTCCCCGTCCCCAAGGGCTGCCGCCAGAACTTGGCCGGTGACCGCATTGCCCTGGACCAGGCCTGGGGCTGTCAGCGGGGAGGAAGGATGGCCGGCGGGAACAGGCACCGCCCCCGCAGGATTGGTGATTAAATGCATGTTCTCAGAGCCACACACGCCCCGTCTAAGGCCAGTGCCACCCCTAATGTCACGCAGCCAGCCACGAATCACCCCACACCAGCTGGCCCATGTCCCCAGGTCGGAACCAAGAAACAATGAGTGGATTTATTACGTCCACGGTTAATACTGGGACTTGGGGCATTCCTGCGTTCACCGGTCTTCCGCAGCTGAGCCCCACCTTCCCATGGGCACGATTCTTCCCAGCAAAGCTATGGCGTTCACCAGCAGTTCTTTACATCACGTTTGGGTCAGCAAAGCTTGTTGGGTACGTTGCTCAAGTTCCTTTCTTAGAACCTGTCACCTGAAGGTGGTGGCAATGCACACGTGACCTGGCTACCTGCAAAGTGTGTGTGCTTGCTGAATGCAGCCGTAACTAGCCGTGCCACATGCTTACATTATGCACCTGCAGGACGGTGATGACGTGGCTGGGAAATGCACCCCACGCTGGGATTTCTGTCCCAGGAGCTAAGCTCGTATGTCCTCCTGAGAAGCCTTCCCAGAGGGCAACGTGTCCTCCACTAATAATGCTGAGGGGGGAACACAGGCAACCCCAGACCACAAACAGAAGGAAAGGCCTGGTCCAGAGTACCCCATCCACCACCATACCTGACGCACGCCCAGCGAGGTGGGGACGGCTCAGCCCAGGAGTGGCTTGCGGTCAAAACACGTGTCTGCTCACACTGGTGAGTGGAGACGGAACAGGATTTCCTCCCCGACTCCGATTTCTCTTAACAGCCATCATCTCTACTTAAGACTACTTCAACCTTCAGCTGCTGCTTTGTGTGGAATACAAAGCTTTGGGGGTTTCTCTACTGCACCCCTTTGTGACACTGGGGGCAGCCGGGCACGTGAAGAGCCAGTGAATGCAGACCCTACGTGACAAGCCTGGACTCACTTGAGAACTACAGAGTTTCCATCCAGACTGGGACCCCCACAGGCTGCTACACACGGCGGTCAGAGGCACCGGCAGTCGAGGGACACAGAACGCACGTTACCTCGGACAGCTTGATGCACATATTCTCCTGCCAGCCTTCTTCTGGTGGGGATTCCGGAAGGAACACCCAGTCCGCTCCACAGGCCAGGGCGCTCACCAGGGCGAGGTACCTATTCGGAAACGGCACCGATTTTGGAAGGCTGCTGCCGGGCAGCCACAGCTCGGAGGTGGCCCCGGGCAGTCGGGACATGAGCGTGCATTGGCAACAGTGGGCTCCCGCCTGGGGGCGTCTGTCCTGTGGGGCACAGGGCTCTCGAGGGGGCCAAGCTGAGGGTGCTCACCATCCAAATTGCATCTACACATACGTACCCGCAGTGTCTCCCCATCACCTCGAGAACAAAGGTCCTCTGGTGGCTGGAAAAGAGACAAAGGAAACATCCACTTACCACCCCTGGGAACCGCATGAAAAGCAAACAGGGAAGTACTTTGACTGACAAGCAGGGTGGAAAGCCTGCTTCATGGTAATGGCCGGCACCTAAGCTTCCAAAAAGGGCCCATTTTCTACAAAAGCAGATGCCACCGTGCTAGCATTTCGAGCTCTTGCGCGCAAAGGGGCTTTGAAGCTACACACTTTAGAGCGAGCGCTCGCTCTCCCGCACACACGCGCACTCCCAGGACACCTCTAGGCTCCTCCCGAGGAGCAGGACCGGCCGCGTCGCTCAGCACACGCAGCTCACGCCGGATAGGGAGCCGGCCCGGGCTATGCGCTTGCAGGGCGGGGAGCACTCCAGGTGCTAGGAACGACCGCTGGGCTCCCCCAACGCCCCCGGGGCCCTCAGGCGCCAAGTGCGCCAGAGGACAAGGGGCCACATCCAGTCCTGCCGCGCGCAGACCTTGCACAGGACTTCCTGCTAGGATTATTTTGTCTTCCCTCCAGCAAACACTTTTGTCTCCTAAAATCAGGGACAGGAGTAACCTTTTACAGTTGAAAATAAAAAGTCAATGGGAAACCATTTTCTTGCTCTGGTTTCTAACATTCAGTAACAAGACTGTATCAAAACACCGGTCTGGAGAGCCGGGAAGGGCGGGCACGGACGTCTACACCGCAGCACATCTAACCCCACGGCCCTCCCCGGGCTCCCACGCATCTGTCACCTCTGGGCGGTGGTCATGATGGCGTCGACAACCTCGATTATCCTGTGCAAGGCGGAGTCGGTGCCGATGGTCATGTCGGTCCCACAGAAGTCGTTGTCGATGGAACCCACCATGCCCACGACGTTGAGGTACGCGTGCTTCTGCACCTGCTCCTTGTCGATCTCGCCTGCATGGGAAACCAGCACCGGCCGTGACCGGGAGCCGCGCCGACGCCACGGGCGCCAGGCTGCTGAGAAACAGGGCGTCCGGGTCGAGAAAGCTGGGGTTCTACACTGGCTTCCTACGTGCAGTTTTGGCTTCTGAACCACCTCATTCTGCACATGTAGGGCGTGATGGCCGGACGGGCGCGCGGGGCCTGTGCCCGGCGTCCGGCGGGTCGAACCCGACTTCTCTCCGGCCACGGCCTCGGGCACGCGTGCCTCCAAGTGAGGACGCGGCCCCGTCACAGAATTCGGTACTTAGGGACGCTGGTTTCTCACACGCGTGGGGCTGGCTGTCGGCGGGGATCTACCTCCCGGCTCTCAGCAAACACTGCGCGGTCGGCAGATGTGCTCGTCAGCGGGGCACAGGCGGGGACCCAGCAGCGACCCCTCTGGGCCACCGCGGAGCCTGCGGCAGGCCCGTATGCAGCAGGTGCCCTTTAACTCGAGCCACAGGCGGCCGACGGCCCACCTCCAGTCCCTGAACGGACCTCAGAGGCTTGGGGCAACGGCTTCATGAAGGTGCTGTTCCTTCAGGCAGTTCGCTCCCACTGTCACGTTTTATGCTGAACCGGAATTACGGATCACCACCCTTCTAAGACAGAGGTCACGGAACACAGGGGGTTCTCGAGAATCCTGCCCCCACGGCCTGAGAAGGGACGCGACCAGATCGGCCAGCAGAGCGTTTGCTACATCTCAGCTCAAGTCTTGCAACAAGTGGACATTCAGGAGCCCCGGTGGAGCAGGGAGGGGCGGTGAAGGGCAGCCCAGCGTGCCCTCTCCTCCGCCCCTGGGTCTCCTCTGCCAAGTGGGGACACACCAGGAGACCTACTAGCTCAGATGGCCCTCCGGAGCGCTCCCCGAACCTGTGCCAGGGGTGGGCAGTGCCTGGCACGGGGCAGGACCAGGAACACAGAACTCATCGTTCTCGGAGGCACAGGGTCAAGTGTCCGGGTGGTGGAGCGGAAGACCTGCACCGTCCCCCCTCATGCCTCTCCACAGTCAGATGGGCGGACGTGTGAGGTCAGAGCTCTCTGAAGGGAACGGAAAATGAACGGAGGGAACAGAAAACCCACACGAGCAGCACACAGAGGCAGGGATGTACCATTTTGGGCCAGCTCTTCCAACAGCCCGCTCCACTCTTTCCGGAAGATATTGGCCCCCGTGAGACTTCCGTCCCCGCCGATCACACACAGGTTGGTGATGCCCCGCTGAACCAAGTTATGAGCAGCTCTCAGGCGACCTTCCCGAGTGCGGAAGGCTTTGCAACGAGCACTGCCAATAATGGTCCCTCCCTGGAAAACAAACAAAACCACACGTGTTTATTTTCTTCCCGCAGGAGAGGAAGTGGGGGAGCTCAGCGCATGTGAATACCACTGTATACGTGCAGGACTTGCAGAATTAGGTTCCCCTCATTTAATCTTTTAAGTCGCTCAAGGGTGGGTACGATGGACAAAGGCATGGACATCATGCCCACGGGGAGCCAGCGAGGGTCAGGAGACCGGGACAGCCGTCAGGTAAAGACGCAGAGGAGAAGAGTCTGCAGGATGACCCAGCCATGCAGGAGGCCTGTGGTGCAGTGGTAGAGCGTGGGGCGGCTGACCCCACACCCCCGAGCCTCAGATGGATGCAGCGCTGGCCAGAGAAGCAGCACGTCCAGCAGCCCCTGGTACCATCAGAGTTCACCATATGTACGGGCAAGACAGAGACCAGTGAGCCAAAGGGATTTTTTTCCTTTTTTGCACATCTCCCTGCTGCACCCTTTTTGAAAGCTAAATCTCAAGAAAATTCAAGTTGGCTCATCCAAACTTCCGAGAGTGAGAAGTCGTGATTTTCCACATTTGGTTTTTCAAAAACGAACGATTCCTAGTTGCACTTGGAAAAAAGCAGGGTGCGCTTATCGGATGCGCTTATCAAGCCTGCATTTGTGGGCCGTCCTTCAGGTACACGCTCACTTCGTAAGGCGAGGCGCTCCCCCTGCAAAGGGAGCCTGCGCTGATGACAGCGAGTGCGGTGAGTCTGCATTGTGGGCACAGCAGAGGGGGGCCGGGGCCGAAGGTGCAGGGCACACAGCGAAGATAAGCTGGCTCTCTGGACTTTGCTTCGACCAAGAGCGATCGGAGGATCATGTGATTTCTAACAACTGGGAGCTGCGTCAGCAGCCCATCCACACTGAGGGGATCACATGCTTGGGGCCCCAGGAGCGAAGCTACAGCTGAGGAATGCAAAGGAGGCACCCCTCCCTGCCCCCACACACTCAGGGGCGCCTGCAAGTCCTGTCTCCCTGGGCAATCACATGTACACCCACTACCGTCTCCCCACCGGGCTGACGGACCTAGCACGTCGTGTGAGCGTGGGTGCGTGAGGCGCTGATGTGATCTATGCACTCACTGTGACGTGATCACTGCAAGAAGGTTCGTAGATCTACTTATCAGTTGACATCATTAGCTTTTTTTGTCGTAAGAACTTTCCAGGTCTACTATTTAAGAAAGTTTCAAAACTGTAATTATTATGCAGCACTGGTATGAAACATAGGATTTATGTGAAATGATCACCGTACTCAAGTTCACTAACCCATCCATCACCTCAGTCACCTGCACGTGTGTGTATGTGTGTTGAGAACTAAGACTTATTCTCTTAACAACTTTCAAAGGTACAATACAGTGTTATTAACCACAGTCGCCATGCTTGTAGGTTCGATCTAGAACTCACTGGTCTTCAGCCTGGAAGTTTGTGCCCTGTGACCGGCGCGTCCCCATTTCCCCTCCCCCAGCGCCTGGCAACCACTGTTTTGCTGTTTCCGGGAGTTCAGCTTTTTTAGATCCCACATGTAAGTGAGATCACAAGGTATTTGTCTCTCTGTGTCTGACTTATTTCACTCAGCATAATGCCCTGGAGGTCCGCCCACGCCGTCCCAGCCTGCAGGAGTCCCTTCCTTTCTTCAGGCTGCATACAGTCCACTTATATCTGCGTGCCACGTTTATTTGATTCATCCTTCCGTCACACTAGGCACCTTCGGTGGGATGGTACCAATTTGGTTTCTATTTTAAAAATACTCAATATGAGTTACAGATTAATACATGCCTTTCAACAGGTCCAACCACGAGTGAAGAACTTTTCGTCAAGTCCATTCTTTCCATGTAATCCGCCTCTCTGAGGATTAGGAGGCTTCCCTTGGTTACTATGTTTGGGGAATTTATAGGCGTGAAACAATCAGGCAGGTTTCTTTTAAATTCAAAGTAAGCCAATGTTTCGCCTGAAGCCAGACTCGCCTCATTCCTGTGCACACCAGAGCGATGAGCCCCAACTGGTTCAGGCCAGAACCGGGAGGCTGGGTTCCCACTAAATCCTGCCGCCCTGGGAGGGACCATTCCCAGGCTTTGTTACACTGACACCAAGTGACTCTCAAAAATCCAACAGGCGGGGGTATTTGCTGTGAACACAGCACCAACACACCGAGGCGGCCTCGATGTTAATCTGGTCTTAAAAAAAACAAAAACAAACCCGAAATCCGCCACAAGGACCATAGGGAACACGAGAGG
Source organism: Mirounga angustirostris (assembly GCF_029215605.1). Classification (NCBI taxonomy): domain Eukaryota; kingdom Metazoa; phylum Chordata; class Mammalia; order Carnivora; family Phocidae; genus Mirounga; species Mirounga angustirostris. Next base: position 136,609,120 of record NW_026991713.1, read on the forward strand.
TCACACGTAACTTTTTACTGCAAGAATAATCCTCTGTTTCCACGATGTAAAAGCTTTTTAAAAATGTTAATGAAATGACAAATTAAGGTGGCGTTTTTGGTTTTTTACCGTGTAAGTAGGTGAGAGTAACGCCAGGCAGCACATTAATCCGTGTTAAGTATTACCGGAGCCTACACATAAAAGGTTTCCAACATTTTAAAAGCGGGACTTACTTTAGAGAAACAGAGTATTAGAAGTCAGCACGTACCACTTGGAGAATGCTCGAGACGCTCTCCCAACTGGCTTCAACAATGTTTCTGCCACCATCAACCATGCCTTGGTAACCCTGGGGGAAGAGAACGGGAATCCTTGTAAAACGGGGTTAAACCCTAGTGAGACATTAGATATTAGATGGATCTGTGAATTCTGTAAAATGCAAAGGATGAGGACCCTGAGCCCCGAAGAGCCTGGTGGTTAGGAGCAGTGCAAGACGAGTGCTCGTTCTAAGCCTTCAGTGTGCAGAAAAGCCTCCTGATGGAATCTCCAGTGAAGGGAAACTTCTTGCCAGACCCGTCGCAGTACGATGGGGAGTAAGCTAGTTTATCACCTGACAGTGCCTGAGAGCCTGAAAGGGGAGAAACTTACCCCAAAATGGTTTGTAATCTACCAAACTCGCATGCAAACCGTGGTGTCAATCACACGGCATTCCTGTCGGGGCCTCAGTTGGCCAGGGCGATCCATGCTGCTCTGGATAGACACACCAGATTTCGGAAAAGAAGCACAGCCATCAGTCGGCCCTACCTTCCAGTTAGCAGCAGCTGACTACCCCAAGGGCCGGTGAGTGTGCGGAATGTGAGCACGCACTTTTGCCCGGAGACCCAAGGACCACGACCTTCCGACTCCAGGTGCATCTTGCTCCCCCCCCAGACTACACAAGACCAAGGGATCCGGAAACATCCACGAGAAACATCCACGAGCGTCTCTACCTGCGTGACTCTCTCCAGGACATTTAACCTTACAAAGGGGATAGGCACTAACCATTTAGAAAGTTTATCCTAACAGATCGCTACAGGGGATTCAGATCTCCTAATCTAGTGAAGGTCAAGAGGAAGGGAAAAATAAAGATTGTTCAAAAGGAAATGGCCCACGGAGTAGAGACCCGTGTGTGGAAGTTAATCAACTGCACAGGTGTCTTTACGGCCGTCGATGCATGCACCTGGGCTTACAAGTGTCCTTCCCGCCAAAAATGCGCTACTATGTTACGTGACTCACTGGGTCAATACGTTACATCTTAATAATATGTAACACATATTACCCTATTGTATACAATACATAGAACGCATTACTACATTATCTTTATATCAAGAAACACGGTATTATAGAATTATTTCTATATTTTATAGAGAGAATACATCTACACATACTTTTTTTTTTTTTAAGATTTTTTTATTTATTTGTCAGAGAGAGAGATAGCGAGAGCAGGAACACAAGCAGGGGGAGTGGGAGGGGGAGAAGCAGGCTTCCCACCGAGCAGGGAGCCCGATGTGGGGCTCGATCCCAGGACCCTGGGATCATGACCTGAGCCAAAGGCAGATGCTTAATGACTGAGCCACCCAGGCGCCCCTACACATACTTTTATAAATTCTACAGAGTGAACCTGCTCTCAACTTCTCTTTCTTCTCTTTCATTCCATGCCACCCTCCTCTTTCCTATTTGTCACACACATAATACTAGGCCACCAACACACACACCTGTGTCCCTGTCTGTATTTGTACATATTTGTTATATAGTTACACATTGTATATGACATGGAATATATTATATACAATATATAATCCTAGTTTCATACTTCTAATATATTGATACACTATATACTATTACAAATACAACCAATATATATTTTATATACTATACAGAGCATACATTGTATATAACATCTAATAGGTTATAGTTATGTAATATTTTCTACTACATAGTTACATATACATAAATACACATAAACCTGTGCATGTCACAGTCACAGAGGTGTTACGTGTGACAACCAGCAAAGGGACCGGTGGCCTGGAACGAAGCAGAGAAGCGGAGAGCAGGTGCAGGTTGGAGCTGGCCAGCCTCCCTGCGCCCCCTGCACGGAGCACGTGACTCTGGGGCTCTGACGCTCCAGAGCCCCCAGCACAGGCCCACAGTCTTCACAGGGCAGTGACGCGCACCTTCTAAACGCACCTCCGTGAACCTTAGAGGGTGCGCGTTGTGCATTTTTAGCCCACTCCATATAAAGTACTGAGCCGCTGTGCTTGTCACTGTGGAGGGTGAGGGTGATAAGCTGGAGTGTGATCTGATCCAGGCCTGGTTCCTGGAAAGGGAGCTCTTAAGAGAAGCGGTATCTACACGGGGCCCCGTGTGTGAGCTCCCCAAGCACAGAGGCTGCAAAAGCAAGCCCTCCTTGCTTCTAAGGGCGTCCCAGGGATCTTCAACAGAATATTAAAAATAGGTAGAGAGCCAGGTGATAGCTAGATGGCAGGCAGACAGAGAGAGGACAGACAGAGGGAGGATCCAGTTCACCGAGTGTGGCAAACTCCCAGGCTCCTGTAAAGAATGGCCCCCATCACTCTGCATGCATGCCACAGCATGGCCTGCTGCAGATACAGCACTCAACAAGCCCACATCCACAGTGGGGCAGACTGAGCTCACTTCCAAGAGGCCTGGTCGGCGGGGACACCACTTGGGAGCGGGCCTGCAGGCTGACTCCAGCTTCCAGAGCCTCGGCCACCTTGCGGACACGGACACGGCCCCTACGCAGAGGCATGAGGTCTTACCTCCCAAGCCTGTGCACATGGCGCTGAGGACGAGAGAAACCATTACTCCTGAGGCCAGGAGGACAGGTGTATGCGAGGCTGTCCCAGGCGGGGCAGAGTGGAGAAGTGTGCTACCCACAGGCTTTGGCAAAAATAGGATGTGAACACCCTCTCGACGCCCACAGCTGCGGGAGTGATTTCTGCACACTCCACCTCGGGGACCCAGGGGATGGGGCCGCCCCAGACGCTGCAGGGCTGACGAGGACACAGAGGCCGGGGAGCATCCCCAGCTTGTCAGGGGTGTCTCTGCTGCATGTGGCTGTCAGCCCTGGCCCGTGGAGGATTCCCGCAGCTCATGCCCCCCGGACAAGCACTGTGCCCAGCTTCTGCTGCTCCACAGGGGCCGTGCTGGGAACACAAAAACCCTCTTCGCCTTCAGGGTTCTTGCTCAGCATCTAAACAGTGACTTAATAAAAACATGTATAAACTGCTGGAGCAGGAACGTGGAAAATTGTTCTGTAAATCCTAACACGTATTTTGAAACGTAGAACGTTCTCCAAAGATCCTTTATGTCGGGCGGCATAGAGACCCTGGGACAGCGAGCGATAAAGGGATTTTTGTGATTAGTGTATCCACAGTGTGCTCCTGACCGCACGCCTGGGCGCGGCAGGAAGTGACTCACCCTCCATCTGCAGACTCATGGAGCTCGTGCAACCCTAGAAAAGATCTCCCAGCTGCAATTTTCAGCGGTCTTTCGCTTACAAGGAAGTGGTTACTAAATTAAGAAGACTGATTTTACAAAAATATACTGTAATTTATAAATTCGGATGTGCTGTTTTCTGTGGAAGTCTCTTTGGAGGCTTGAGTACTTTATCCCAATACAGCCAGAGCCCAAAATATTTTCTGAACTTCTTGGAATTTGCCTTCAGAGTTAGTTCGATGACTCGCACGGGAATAAAAACCACAGAAAACCCTTCAAAGCCACACTGAGTTTTTAACCCCGAGTAACACTGCCAGCTTGTTGATCCTCATTCCCACGATGAGCCCAGGAGACGGTCAAGTGCGCCGTCTGTCCAGTGACATCTGGGAACATGCCACAAACTCTGAAATCAGCTTGACTTCTTGTTTGAAACGGTTCTAAGCAACAGGCAAAGTCAGCGTAGTCTCCAGTTTGTTCCTCTAGAGACTGCTGCATCTAGAGGTCACTGTGACCTGCGTTTTTGGGCACCTGTTAAATCCGTTCTGAGGAGAGTCAGAGCTAGTCCACTGCGGGTGGCTTTCTCTTATAAGAGATCTCATACTACATATGGTTTTTAAATTAAAGACCCAGAGAGAAATCATAGTCCCGCGCTATATGGCCAAGTGGGCTTTTCCCCTTGAACACGTATGTTTGATGAGTGCACCTGTCTTCTCAACTTGATAATGGTTTTTTCTGCATCTGATTTCCTGAATTACTGGGTCAAGAGCTCACTGAGTGGCAAACACTCCAACTACCAGCGGAAACAATCTACCAAAGATAGCGTCCTTCAAAAGTATTTTCTAGATATCACGGTGACCAACACCAGAGACTTCTCCCCGTGCTTTGCTGCCTTGAGTAAATACATATTTTTGTCTTCCTGGCTTATTTCTTAGTAAGTTAAAGCATTTCGCTTACAGAACTTGAGGGCAAGCACATAGACAGGTCAGCTCTGAACTGCTCAAGTGTTAGAGTTGGTAAATGCCATCGTGCAAGACTAGGTGAGCATGAAAGAGGTGGCCAGAGGTCCTCTGGGTGGGCAGCGGTTTTCAAAGTTCAGGAATCATGACTCTTCTGCTACAGGAAGTTCACCGCAGTCCTTCCCGCCCCCACACCCAGCCCCCACTCGGCCCCCGCCAGGACCCTTTGGGGCACAGATGCCCTGGCCTGGAGGGCCCGACAGCCACTCCTGCTCAAGGAACCCATGACTTCAGAGTCACCTTTGCACGTGTCTCTGGCAAGAGGTGGTCAAACTCTGACCTTCTAAAATAGGTCAGAACGTGCAAGGTCAAGCACTTCGTGCTTGTGGAAACCTGACAACAGAGACCAGTGGGATTGATTTAGCCGTCCGGCACTATCAGATTTCTTGACACCAAAGCTGCTAATCCCCAGTTCCGGGTAAGTTATAAAACCCAAAGCAGGACACAGCAGGTGCACCTCCTCCAGGTCAGAGAGCCTGCTACCTCTCAGACAGCCCCTCACCCAGCCGCATGGTGATAACACACAGGAGGGGTGCAGGCGGTGAAGGAGACCATCCTTTTGTGATTAAAACATGGCAACGGTAACTAGTACAAGCCTGTGAAAAGCCCAGGGCACCATGGGGGCAGCAGGAGGACCGGTCACAGAGCAGGTGGGCAGTCAGAGCTGGTGCTCAGGGCGAGCAGGGCTGGGTTCCATTATCTAGCCGTGCACCAACCAAAGGGCCGGACCTGCTCCAGCTCGGCGGTCTCACCTCCTGGTCACCTGCAGACTGATAATTTCACTGCATGTGCAGGCATCCTGGTACTATTTTCAGATAGACGTTTTGTGGTGAAGCAGCTCTGACTTTAAGGAAGTGAAGGTGCAGAGTTACGTGTAAAACCTCTGGCAGAGGCAACAGTGTGGTTCTGGTCACACTGTGACCAGAAGGTCACACCTTCCCGGCACTTGGGGGCAGGGGGAGGCAGGGACGGGATGGGTCAGGGCAGGGATCACAAACCAGACACGCCCCCCCAGAGGTCACCCCGGCATCCGGGCCCCTCTCCTGCCGTCGGGTGGCGTCCAGCCGCTCAGGCAGTGTCTGCCTCACATGACACTCGGGGAAGCCCAGAGCCCGGCCCCGACGGGAGGTCAGGCCAGGAGGGGAACCACCACATCTGAAAAGGCCTGCCCAGCCTCCGTTGGGAAATGTGGGGTTTGGGTTGTCTGTGTTTCTGCCACAAGCATGCCATTTCTGACTTTCAAAATTGTGAAAGCAGGCAGCTCATCAGATCCGAGAAGTCACGGGCCCTGTGGCAAACAGAGGGTTTCTGTTCGGAAGGGGAAAATGATATTAACCTATTAGCAGACACATTATTAAAGCTTGTTTATCGGAGTATTAAGTCAGCCCTGATGCCCAGGACCCCAGCCCGCTGAGCTCTGTGGGAGGCCAGGGTCCAAAGAGAAAGCCTTCCCCGGCCTCTGGGGCAAGGCCAGACCCTGCACCTGCAGCCGGAAGCTGGTGAGGCCAGAACAGCGCTCTGAGCTGCTCTGAGGCCCTCTCAGTAGGAAGTCCTGACCAGCACACACGGAGATGCTTGTTTTTAACCCAATCAGCTGCTAAATGTGATGGGCACCACTCCAGCCTTTCTTTGAGCCTCAGAAAACAGGGATATGGGCCCTGTGGAGATTTACAGGTTGGCATGAGCATGCCCAATGGGGAAGTGTTATTATAAAGAGAAAACACTTTTTAAGTGAGTCCTATTTAAAGAGCTGTAATTTTTGTCAATCTGCAGGAAAACCTTCAGCTAATAGGATTTTGAGCCCACAGATTGCATGAAATAGGACTAGCCTGTCTCTCCGACCAAGATCACAGGAACAGAGAACATATCTCCTCCCCCTGGTCCACCTGAAGCCAGGGTGGTCTACTGAGCATAGTCTTGAAAAGCCACGTGATGTCCTTGCCATCACCATCCCCAAGTTGCTAAAGACATCTGTAGGTCTCTAAGGAAAAACCCTAGCCTAGAAGGGGAAAAAAAAAAAATCAACTGGCTCCATAGGTGGAAAGAATGGGTTAATCCACCACCCGCCCCAGCCTTCCCAGATGGCGCCCTTGGGCTCGTCATGCACCACACGTAGACCTGGCCCAGATTTACAGCCCTCCCCAGCTGCCAGCCAGACAGCACGAAGCCAGTGCCAGGCCCTCGGCAGAAACGTCAGTGTTCTCTAATCAATCCGCTTCCCACAAACTTTCTGCTAAGGAAAAAACCCCAAACCCTTTGTTTACATAACACTAACCTGTTTAACTGTTTAGGTGTGCCGGCAACCTTGAAAGCTCTAGGCAAGCTTAGAAACTGGACCACAAATGAACACACGTGTGGGACAGGTTGCTGAATGAGGTTTTAAAAAACAAAACCAAACATCTTCTCAATTTGAGTCCAAATCGGTCTCGGATGGGCGTCCCCGACAGGGGTGTGTTTGCCCCCCCAGAGGACAAACCTGGCACGACTGTGGGGCACGGGGTGGTCCTGGCCGGTGGCCCGTGGCCCCGTCTTAGGGGCAGTCATGCTAGGAGGGTACGGATGAGTCAGGTAAAACTGGCAGATTTTAGAGAGGCTTGGATTTCAGAGACAGGGTCGTCGACGTCTGTCCCGAAGAGCTGATGTTACCCCAAACTGGTGCACTCCAAACTGTCTCCCAGGGCAAAGCCCGAGGGTCTGAGGCCGGCCGAGGGCTTGGTCTCCAGTGAGTCCAAGACCACCTCCCATGCAGCTGTAAAGAACAGCCCTGGTTCCCTACAATTTCTCTTTTCTGGGGGGAGGGGGAGGGGGAGGGGTGTCGCGAGAAGCACGGTCCACTCTCCAGACCGATGACTTCAGTTCACGTGAGTCCAGCTCCAGGCTGCTCCCGTCTGCTTCCCGTCTCCAGGACTCACGGGCGGACTGTTCCTGGTTCCTGGAGGCTCTGCTCTTCTCCCCATGCACCCTCTATCTTCCACCCAAGGCCCAATTACCAGTAAACCAGTTATTACGAAAATAGTCATCCTGACATTCACTACCCTAAGCCTGGATTCTCTCTGGCTCTTCCTGATGGAGAAACTGCACGAACCCCTGCATTTCCCTGAAAGACATGGGATCCATTCAGAGTCAGGACTCCTCGCTGCCCATCTGTGGGCGGGAAGGGGCAAGATGCCAAGCCCACCCCACCTTTCAGAGAGGGCGTGAAGAACACGGCCTCTAAAGTGGGCAGAACACAGCCCCTAAAGTGGGCAGGAGGGGGGCGCCTGGGTGGTTCAGTCGGTTTGGGTCATAATCCCAGGGTCCTGGGATCGAGCCCCGCATCAGGCTCCCTGCTCAGCGGGAAGCCTGCTTCTCCCTCTCCCTCTGCCTCTCTCCCTGCTCATGCTCTCTCTCTCTCTGTATCTCTGTGTCTCAAATGAATAAATAAAATCTTAAAAAAAAAAAAAGTGGCCAGGAGGAAAGCAGGCCATGGAGAGCAGGCCACCTCTCCCAGCGGACAATGGGATGGAGGCATCTGGTTTCCTAGGTCAGGATTCCTCTGAAGAAAATCCAAGATGCTCTTCTCCTAAGGAAGCCCCAATGTCCTTATGTGTGGGCAAAGCTGCTATGTTCCTGCTCAATTCCTTAACTGGAAATGTGTGCAGTCTGGTAACAGAGGTCCCACTAAATATCCTATCTAAAACTGCCAGAATACAGAGCCAATAAAACCAACAGAAACACAAGACTTAAGTCTGAAGGATTAACGTCGACAGTTCCTATGTCAGTTTCCACACTCAAAAATTCAGCATGCGCACAGGCCCACCCTGCTCTCACAGCAAGGACACTCACAGCAAGGACACATCCAGCCCTTGGTTCAATGCGGGGCTTCCAGACCTCGGCACTGTGGGCCCTGGGGGCCAGATCACGAATTCCTTGTTGTGCGAGCTGTTCTGGGCATCAGGCTGCTGAGCAGCATCCCTGCTCTCTGTGCGTGAGATGCCGGGAGCACCACTCCCACCCGATAACGGGACAGTCAAAAAATGCCTCCAGACACCCACGCCCCTGGGGGGTAGATCCCAGCCCTGTTACTGGTTTGATGGGGCATGGGAGCTTTCTCCCAGCCCTGCCGGTGACAGAAGACACGGAAAAAGCAAACTTTTTTTAAAGAAACACGCGTCAGTTTCTTTCACTATAAAATACCGGATATGACTTCCTTCCCTTCCCTCCCACACCCGCTGTCACCTCAAAGACCCAGGGGGGGCCGAGGACAGAAGCTCAGCCCACACACCATTGCAGCGCCCCCGACCAGGGTGACACCCGCTGCAGGGCACGTTGTAAGCCGGGGGGTCCAGATCGGCAGATCTGAAAACACGCCGTTAATTACAACAGAAGAACCTCATCTGAGGGTGCCCCAACCCCTAGAAGATTTTTAAAACCAGGTTCACAGAGGAACTGTGGTCAGGCCAGGGGGTGGTGGTCTCTCTCAGCCCTCAGGCAGAAGGCAACCCCTCCCCAAAATGGAATAAAATAAGATAAAATAAGATAAAAAGGCAGAGAGGTCTGTGTGCATGCAGTCTCCAGAAGTAGCAGGAACGCACACACATGTGGACACCTGTAGGACACTAGACGTCGAATGGAGGGGACAGGGGAGGGAGCCTGGGGAGCCTGGCACTCTGTCCGCGCTGGTGAGGGGGCAGCTGGTGGCCAGCGCCTCAGCCCAGGGCCGACGCTTAAGGGCGCAACGTGACCCCAAAGAGCTGCAAACAGAACAGGACCAAACAATAGTCTGGGAGAGCTTTGGTTGGGCCCATCCTGTAACATCACCCAAATCAGATAAATGCAAACCCCAAACTCACAGAACCACAGCTCAGAAAAGCACACCAAAGCCCACGGCAAAAAAAAAAAACAAAACCTTTTTCCAGCAAACAATACACAAACCATTATGTGGCCCAGTGAGCACAGACTTATGAACAGCCACTTCCCAGAAGGAGAAAAGGACCTGGACAGTCAGCTCCTGGAGGGCGGGGGGCGCGGGGGGTTTAGGTCGGTGCTGCACACAGGACAGGCACCCAGGAAGAATCAGAATACAAAATACTGGGCGCCTGGGTGGCTCAGTCGGTTAAGCGACTGCCTTCGGCTCAGGTCATGATCCTGGAGTCCTGGGATCAAGTCCCGCATCAGGCTCCCTGCTCAGTGGGGAGTCTGCTTCTCCCTCTGACCCTCCTCCCTCTTGTGCTCTCTGTCTCTCATTCTCTCTCTCTCTCAAATAAATAAATAAAATCTTTAAAAAAAAAAAAATACTAATGGTGGTTTTGCAGGAACCAAGCCATTTAAAAAACATATGCTCTTCTTTCTGTGTTTTCAGCTTTATGAGATTTCAAAATTTAAAAAGTAAATATAAATTATTTTTTCCTGATAGTTTTTGAAATAACTAGCACAGCCCAAACTACACTGGCGCTTTCCCTCCAAACTTGGCTTACTTCTCCATGATCAGGACCCCAGGAGCTAATGGGCCAGGGCTGTTGTCTTGTTTCAGGCGCTTGGTTTCAAAGTTAACACATAAACGGTTGTTAGGGAGGCGGTCTGGGTTCTACAGTAATGATGAAAAGCTCAAAGTGGCTGTTTTCTTCCACTTACCTTAACACTTATTCAAATTCACCCCCATATTAAATGAATATATCTCCTCTTTAGGGAAGAAGGGCTACAAATAAATACATTAATCCCACGAGACCATTTTGCGCCCCATGGGCTCTCCCCTTCCTGAGCCCTCCCTGCCACAGATGTCACAGGCCTGTACCTAGACCAGGGAGCGCCACCCCCGTCCCGCATCCCTGCGGGAACCCCCCCCCCCGCCCCCCGGCCGCCGGCCCCTGGGGCCCTGGCCTGGCCTGAGCCTGCGCATCTGGGTCAGCAGAGCCCATCTGGGTCAGCAGAGCCCATCTGGGTCAGCAGAGCCCGGGGAAGGCGCGAGGCACAGGTCCCTGAGTCAGAGAAAGTGCAAGGGAGACGCAACACTGACCTCATAGATAAAGTACACTTTGGCCCCCACGTATATTCCCATGCGCACCACGGCACGGACAGCGGCGTTCATACCTGTGGAAGGAACAGGGACAGGAATCAGTGACCAGGCTGGGACGACTCTGGCGCTAACATTGGACCCGCTGGGCCCAAGGGTGAACCGCGGGCCCGCACAGAAGGCTCCTCACGTGGAGGACGGGCCTGGCGCATCCCTCTGGGGTCGATGTCAGCCCGGTGCGTGTCATCATGAGAGAGCCCGGGGCACCTTAGAGTCGCGGGGGGCTGTAGGCAACACGGCCCGCTCACTAGACACCAGCGGGGAGGGGTGTTTATGTGCAGTTAGCCTTACTCAAATTTATATGGAAAAGGACAATTTCGGTGATTTGAGGAGGAGATGAAAGAAAAATACATGATTTCATTAGCAGCTACCAGGGGAAAACAATTTTTAGTCAATGGCCTTATATTCAAAATAAGTAATGCTGTTTTAGTAAAAGAAAAATTAAACCAATATACTATAAATACCTACTCAAGATAATCTAGGACATTTTCCACACTTTCCCAGGGGCTATTACTTAAAGGGGATTTAAAGTGGCATTTTTTTTTTTAAGATTTATTTATTTGACAGAGAGAGACACAGCGAGAGAGGGAACACAAGCAGGGGGAGTGGGAGAGGGGGAAGCAGGCTTCCCGCCGAGGAGGGAGCCCGATGTGGGACTCGATCCCAGGACCCTGAGACCATGACCTGAGCCCAAGGCAGAAGCTTAACCAACTGAGCCACCCAGGCACCCCTCAAAGCAGCTTCGTGCAACATGGTCTCGTGTGTCCACCACACTCATTTGCTCTCCCCGGGAGCTGCACTTGTGAGCAGCCCATCTGAGCGGTACGACCACTGTGGAGACCTAAGTGAACAGGCGTGGATTTCGCCCCTGCAGAATCCTGTGTCATCACCGTGGCTAAGAGTTAGGCCTATGAGGACAAGGGCCGGGCCGGGGCCTCGGGGAGGACACAGTCCCCAGCCTCCAGCGTAGAGCCCCTGGGCTCCCAGCCAAACTCCACGAGCACACCCACCCAACAGCTCCAGTCTGCCTTCTCCACGAGTTTACATTTCAGAAACCAACATCGGGACTGAAGATGCTGAGAACACCAGCCATGAAGTAAAGGCCACTCCTGGTAACGGCATATGGAAGGCGCCGTGGCTCCCAGGGGCGTTAACAGACACGGAGACTCCATTCGTGTGTACAGGAATGGTAAACCTGCTCGGAAGATGGGGTAGAAATGTTCACGCCGCACTGATCCTCCTCTGAGATGCGAGAATAAGGCCATTGGCTCTCGAAGGCGCCGAGTCTGAAAGGCTGCCATAGGCCCAAAGCTGGACGAGCTGTGGACCTTAGAAGTCAGTCCACGGCTCACGCACAGATAAAATCTACATGGACGTGGACATGTGTGTGTCCGGAGTCTCACTACTTCATGTTCAAACCTCGCTTATGACATGAAGAATTTGAATGACCTACTGATTAACAGGTGTTCGTCCCTCCAGACCCCGCAAACTCCATAGATCAAGACGCGATGGACTCCTGTTCCCCCCTCACGCCCCCACCTTCTGCCCGTGTTTGCTCTCTTGCTGCAGGTATGGCTCCCTGTGACTCACGCCCAGTATGCACGCCCTCCCCAGCCCCTGCCCCTAAAACTGACATTTCTCCTGACCTTTGCCCCGAATCCTGACATGTCCCTCTAACGTTATCCACACCATGGCCAGAAGGACTTGAAATGGCTTTTTCTCTTTGGTTAGCAATTACACAAGTAATTTATAAGTACATTCTTTTTGTTAAAAAAAAAATAGATTTTGGAAAAGGCACAACTATGGAGACAGCAAAAAGATCAGGGTCACCAGGAGCTTGGGGCGACAGGAGAGGTAGTGATGCTATTCTGATGCTACACGGGTGGTTGCGGTCATTCCACATCTGTCCAAACCCACAGGACACACACCACCAGCAGGGACTCTGGTGGAAACCATGGGCTTTGGGGGAGGATGGGGAGTCAGTGCAGGTTCATCGTCTATAACACACGTGCCACAAGGTGGGGACGTGGGGAGTGGGGAGAGCTGTGCACCTGTGTGGCGGGGGATACAGGCACTGTCTGCACCTTCCACTCAATTTTGCTATGAAACAAAACTGCGCCAAAAAATAAAATCCTTAAAAAAAAAATCAGGGGGGCCTGGCTGGCTCAGCCCCAGCAGCATGTGACTCTAGGTCTCCGGGTTGTGAGTTCAAGCCTCACTTTGGGTGCAGAGATTACTTAGAAATAAAATCTTTCTTTTTTTTTAAGATTTTATTTATTTTAGACAAAGAGAGTGGTCCAGAGGAGGGGCAGAGGGACAGAGAAAATCCCAAGCGGACTCCATACTGCACACAGAGCCCTACCCAGGGCTGAGATCCTGACCTGAGCCAAAACCAAGAGTCAGACCCTTAACTGACTGAGCCACCCGGGCGCCCCAGAAACAACATCTTAAAAAGCAAAAGCTGCCCTGCGTCTTTTCCCCTTGCCTGCCCCCTGGAGCCAGCCAAGGGACCCCCGTAGAAACGTGGTCCCACGCTGTGGCACTGTCCTGGCACCAGCCGGAGGTTGACCGTATCAGCCTCCGCAAGCACGAATTCGCCCACGTTCCTGCTGTGGGTCCTACGGGGCTTGCACGCCAATCTGCAGGGAGAGATTTTCCACCTCGGGACTCCTACCTGCTTGGCCCCGCCCCCCGGATGCTCATCCTTGAACCTCAGGGCCCTCTACACAGCACAACCCACAGCTCCCCCAGGACTGCCGGATGCGACCTCGAGACGGGGCTCCTGACCTCCAGAAAGCCCACCCACTCCCCTTCTTGATGGGAGAGCGCCCCACGCCCGCGCGCGCTGTGGGGCAAGGCCACACGTGTGGGGCGTTAGCGCCTCCGCAGCTGGTCCAGGGCGCACGCAGCCTCGCCCGCAGACCTTACGGGGATGGAGAGGCCCAGCTCCTCGCGGGCCCTTCGGACAGACTCCAGGATTCTAGGACTCGCTCGGCGGCCACTGTCCCAGGGAAGTTAACCCCAAACGCTTCAACCACACCAGCACGATCACCAGGTGACCAGCATGATTAATACCCGACGTCAGGCCTTCGCCCTCCTGAGCACCCCTTTATGAGGACACAGCTCCAGGGGGTCGCTCCTAAAGGCACGATAAATTGGGGGGTTCTAACCAATGTAAGCAATGGCAGGAGGAAACTGTGACAAGTACACGTGATCCGGAGGGGACGCCCAGGAGACCTGTCATGGGTGGCCCGCACACCTTCACACCAGCCCCAGCACCTGACTCGCACCCCAGCCTCTTGGGGTGAACCTGTGCTCACCTGAGAAGGAGCTGGTCACCTGCGGCAATGGGGGTCCCCTCAGCGCTGCCAGAGCCTCCGGGGAGGGGGTGGAACCTTCCGGAGGGCAGGGACGGAGGAGCCGGACTCGGCATCTTCCACAAGATGCCTAAGAACCACCTAAGAACCACCTTCCAGCCTCCCCGGGCTTTTACTGAAAGTGAGTGCAGTTGAGTTAAACCTGCTGACCTCTTCCCACAGCTGGGGCCAGCCCCGGGCGTGGGGCGTGGGGCGGGCCTGTGCCTCCAGCTCAGGGCGGATGGATGCTCACAGCAAGCCCGTGGGGTCCGGAGTCCCCCAGGGGTGATGAGGAAGTCAGGCTCTGAGCAGACAAACGGAAAGCCAAGGGAACAGAAATGATAAAGGGCACACCTGCAGTATAAACCTTAGTCTCCGTTATATTTTAACTTAAAAGACGAGCGAATTCCCTCTGGTACAATGGCTGTGCATTAGAATCTCCTAAGGGAAACCTGAGGAATAAAAAGGGCTGCTGGTCCCCAGTTCTGGGTTTCACTGTTTGGGGCGGGGCCTGCTGGGTCTGCCAGGGCTCCCTGCCAGTGGGGTGTAGGGTTGGGCCCTGCGGGTGGACATCTTCCAAGGAGGGGCCCCTGGAGGACAAAAACCAAGCACAGCAGAGAACACCCCGATGTTCCCCCATGGCCTCTGTCACACACAGTTTGGACGATGGGCTTCATTCCTCGTGCTTTTGCTTTTGTGTTGGTAGCCAGATCTGGGAATTCAAACAACTCTCCTCATTACTACCATGGGAAAATGTAATCCTGCTACCAGGTCAGAATCGTAATATTTGGAAAGTAACCTCCTTGTCATTTGTAAAAATTTAGACCCTGGCCCGCAGGGAATGGAGAGGTTGGTTATGGAAACCAAAAATGAAATGAACAGACCTTGAAAAAATTAGGAGCAGCTGAGTGGGAACTGTGTGATCAGTACTTGAGATGAGACAGACAAAACAGGCCATTAAACTGCTGTCTTGATTTTACATATCCACTGCTTCTTACTAAAATATCCTGCAGGGAAGCAGGGCCGTTAAGATCATTCCTTCCTGAATTAAAATAAACACTTAAAAAAAAAAAAAGAGTTGTTCAATCAGTCACTATATTGTATATCTGACACTAATAGGACACTGCATGTGAACTATACCGGAATGAAAACAAAAACTTAAAACATTATAATAAAAAAATTAATAATTTAAAATAAGAAGAAAGATCATTCCTTCCTTGAGGTCATGGAGTGCAGCGGACCTGTTTCCAAATGCCTCCGGAGATCTGCTCTGATAACATTTAAACTTGGGATATTCTGCAAGAAGCAAAGGATATGTTGATTCTAATAAAATAATGGGGGTTCATTCTTGTTGTTTCCCACGTGATCTGAAGAGTACAATCAGTCTCCTTATTTAACCCTTTAGACCAGACTGTCTGGAGCTATTTCCCCCGGCTCATCACCTTCCCCTTGAGATGGCCACCCCAGGTGCTGGAACCCCACTGTCCCTGGGACGGCGGCACCTGGCCGAGTCAGAGCGGACTGCATGGCTCAGCATGGAAAAAAAAGAATGTGGGATATCTTATTGACGATCTTTATACTGATGAGGGATTGACTACTAGGTTGGATAAAATATACATTTACAATTAATTGTTTTCGTGTGGTGACAGGGTAAAGTCACATACATAACGGGCTTCGCGTGGGAGCCTGTTTCTCCCACACAGCATGGGATCTAGTTCTGAATCTACTCTGTAGCAGTAGTGTGTTTACCTTACTGCGGGCATCAGTGCAGAGCTCTTTGCAGAAGGGGATGAATATTCCCTTCCAGGTACCTAAAGTAGCTAAGCTCCTACTGATGGGTTTCCGCGGGTCTTCCCATTGCTCACTAGTGTAAGCACCGCTGTAAAGAACATTCTCTCACCAGCCTACCTGCTTCCACCTCTGCTCCCGTCCTCGGCCTTTCCTCCTGCAGTACAGGTAAGCTCCTATCTGAGGCAAAACCCTCCACTTACAAAATCCACCCCACATCCCTGGGTCCTCGCCACAGGGGCACCCTGCGGCAGGCGGGCCCAGCTCCACCCCTACAGCCCTCCAGCCATGGCCCAATCCACTCCCCATGAGACCCTAAACTTGGGCTCCCAACCCCACCCCTCCTGGCTGCCCCACAAAACGACCCTTATCAGAAGCAGCCAGGACCTGCAGGGGTTTTCTTGCTCCCACGAGGTAAATCCAAAGTCCTCATTGCCTGGCCCTCCCGGGAGCCTCACCCATCTGGCCCTGACCTCCTCCTCCCAGCCCCTACACACACTTCCCCCCTCAGCAGGGCTGCTTTGCCCCAGCTCACGCCTCAGCCCCTGTGGGTTGGGGGTCGGTGCACAGTCCCTGACCACAGGTGCCCGGGGCCTTGCAGAAAAAGGGGCTCCTTCCTAGGTCTGGCTTGCTTCCAGCACTCAGTGCCAGCCCCCTGAGAGACGGGGGTCCACTGTCGGCCTGAGGCATGGCCTCGCACCTCCACGGTCATCATTCATTGGTGGGATGAGGATATGAAAAGGGGAACCAGACCATAGGAATGTTAACCCAGAGCTGAACCAGTCACCCTACACCACTCATCCGACCATTTTCTGGCCAAAAGAAACGTCCAGCCACGTCACTTATTTACACCTTTTTATACAAGGGGTCCTAGGGTCATTAACCTTCCCAGTCAAGGTTCTCATCAAGGTCAGAAAGCCATCCTCCGAAACTGCCCCATGCACCCGGGACGCAAGCGTGGGGGACCAGGTGTGATTCTCAGGCCCCCACTAGACCCAGACCCACAAAATCAGAAGGGCTATGCAACCGGGAGGGAGGAAGCTCGCGAGCCCCCAGGGGCAGGAGGGCTGGCGGGGTCCTGAGCGGTGTGCTGCCCTTTCTCTTCTGCGCCTCCCCCTGTCCTCCTCCTTCCACTGAAGGGAAGAGGAAGAAGGGAGGATGGAAGAGGACAGCGGGTGAGTGACTCTGCGTCCTTCATTTTGCAAACGAAAAACAGAGGCCCTGCCCAAGGCTAGCAGAGAGCAGAACCAGGAACCAGGACCTATTAATCAGTCTTGCGACTCTCGAGGCTCTGCTCTGCCACACGCTTTGCTGCTTCTTATCCTGACAAGCACAATTACTGTAATTCCCAGCAAGCTAAGTAGACAGTGGCGAAGATGCAGGGCCCGAAGGGGCAGTGGGAGGACACGGGAGCTTCCTGGCAGGGGCGCTGCAGCAAATAAAAAGGGAGCCCTGTGCCAAGCTTGCTTTTTCTCAACATAAGACTGCCTGTTCTTTATCCAAATACACCTTCCCAACCTAGTTACAACCGCACTAGGCCTACAGTTTTGTGTCCCGACGTCTGCCCTTACCACGTTGCTGGCCCATCTCCAGGCTTCTAATGGTGATTGCTTCTGACGGTCCATCAGGTTGGTGGAGCGTGTCCCACCGGCCCCAGTTCTCCCTGATGAAAGGTTTCAGTTCTGAACCAAAGCTGTTTGTTCCCCCCAAGGCAGGATTGAGTTTTTCTGAAAGAAGACAGAAGCGTCTAGCTTCTGAGAGTCGCCTGGGGGTGCCCCGCAGAGTGTGTGCATTACAGAAGAGGGTGCAGTGGCTGATGGCCCAAGGCACTCATGGGGTGAGCACTGTAGTTCTAACACACCGCCTCCTAGATGCAACCGTGCTTGCTAAATTAATTACTAAATTTTACATGGAAAAAAATCCTCCTACTCTAGAACGTATGTGTACAGAGTTCCAGGATAGTAAGGGGCCCCCAGGCCTGGGCCCCCGTTTCCCTCTGCACCGAGCTGGGTTTTGCAGCCAGCACACCTCCGAATGAATACAGAAGGATCCTGCACAAGCGGGGCCCCAGTGCCATATTCAAGCAGTACGTGATCAATGGCCGAACCGCCCCGTGCTGGGCTCCAGCCACCAGTGCCCCGCATTTCTGCCGACCGCTATAAAGTTCCAAGCTTTGAGGCATTAGCCATTCCCAGATCCTGCTCTGCAGATAGAAGAGTGCTTCTGATTAGTGAAGGTTCAAGTCACTGGAATGACTTAATGAGAAGGAAGGAGCCCGGATTGCAGTCACCCAGCATTTTACGAAAGGGAGTGGCCCATAGGGCCCTGGAGGGATTCAGAGGGAGCCATCCAGCAAACATCTGAGAGCCTGCCTCCTGCCGCATCCTGTGCTGGACACCAGAAATGCACTGAAGACGACCTCCCATCCTCTCTGCAGCCTCAGGGCTCAGCCCCGTCTACCACTTAGAACTCAAGGAAGCCAGTTCCTCGCAAAGCTCGCTCACTCCCGCGTGAACCAAGAAAAAGTTAGTGCACACAAGCGTAGCGCCCGCCACCAGCAAACGTTAGTGATTCTTGCTGTTCTTTTAAAGACTGACACAGACTCAATTTATGTGAATTCTCTGGATACTGTATTCATGTTTGCTTCGCCTTAGGCAAGAGGACTTTATAGCCACGCTGCCTGCAGGGGGCACTCAATTTCTCCACCTTCTCATCTGCACCTGGCTGATCCCACAGACTGTGTCTATGCCCATGAATCATTTTTGGTGGATGACACAATCTTGCTCGAGGGTAGCTACTTACTTAGTCATGGAAAGGCTGTCTGTCCAGCAAGGTGGAAATTCAGTTTTAACTTGCAGACATGCCTTGTGACAGCAGAAGAAACCCGAAGAATGAGAAAAGTAATTAGCCCTGGAAATAGTCTTCCTTAGTGGGCGGGGCTGGGGCAGTAAGAATAGAGATGCAGGATTTACTTTTGTTTTTTAATAATTACTAAATTCGACTGGAAAACAAAGTGTTTCATCACTCTGGCTTTGGCTGACCTAGTGCTATCCCTGTAAAAAGGTATTTTCTGCTCTACTACCAAAGCTGTTTAAAAATCATCTGGACGCCCCTGAGTGGCTCAGTGGGTTAAGCATCTGACTCTTGATTTTGGCTCAGGTCTTGATCTCAGGGTCTTGAGATGGAGCCACGAGCCAGACCCTGCCCTCAGCAGGGAGTCTGCTTGGGATTCTCTCTCTCCCTCTCCCCCTTCCCCCCAACCCCACTGTCTCTCTCTCTCTCTCTCTGTAATAAGTAAGTACAGCATACATAAATAGAACCTTTAAAACTTGGACTTTCACTTTACAAGGCCCCTGAAGAGCATGGCCTCCTGGGAAGTCCCTGGGACTGAAATCTGACAGAAGTTGGTTTAAATACTGATAGAGGCCACATATGAGCTGTGTAACCCAAACCAAGTTGCTTATGTCTCCGTAGGTCTCTCTCCCCACCTCCAAAACGAAGACATACATATCTGGAAGCAATGTGATCAGGCCTGGAGATAACTGTAAAGCTCCTGGGACACAAAATGTGCCCAATAAATAGTAGCTATGCTCACCTCCCCCGCCGCCCCGCCCCAGTTGGAATTTGACCAAAATTTTACATCTGATTGGAAAACCTGACATTAAGACTTACATATGCTCCCCTGGATCTTTAGCAAGGAGCCAAATTCTCTCTACTGCAGGGAAAATCAAGTACTGACAGAATTTGGAGTCAGGATAAAATGGCAAAAGAACCAAGCGTCTCAGACAATATCTCTAAGAATGACCTTGTCTAAGGGTCTGTAAACATGTTGCTGCTAAGACCAGCCCCTCTGAGCACATGTCTAGACAAGCCTTCTCAGAAGGACATGTGCTCAGATGCTCCATCAGGTCAGAGCAGCAAAAAAGCGGGAGACCGTGCTTTGCACGAAGTCCAAGAAAACCTCCCTTCTGCCTGGGGTGAAATGCCGGGAGCACAGGGGCTCTCCCTGGGCCAGCCCTGAGGTATCAGCTGAGAGCATCTCCCGTGGCCCTGACACCAACCAAGCAGGCTTCTCATGTAATTTGGGTTCTCAGAGTATCCTGTTCCACTAAGCAGAAGACAGGTGGACTTCCTGGCCCCTACTGGAACTACTCACAAGTGGCTGAGCCGGGCTAGGTTCTGTGTGTTGCACCACGGTCCCCAGTGCCTGCACGTCATTTACCAAGTAGCTGAGCAAACTCTTGGACAGGGATTCCAAAGAGTGGACACATAAATGCTTTTTTTTTTTTTTTCCCCAACAGACACAGCACCTTAATTGTCAAATAACCTTGAAACTCTGGCCTTGAAGCCTGGTGGTTTTAGAGACTAGTTCCTCTTCCTGTGCCAACGTTGTATTCCCTTGCAGGGCCCCAATTGTGCTTCCTAATTCGTGCTAGGGCAGGTCTCCAGACGCACATGCTTTTTATGCCATGTGGTAGGAAGCCACTCTTAGCCCCACCGCGACCCCACAGGGCTCCACGTGGCACACCTCTAAGTGTTCATTTACGTCACGTGGGCGATATCCTCGGTGTCACTGCATTTCCCCAATCCGGGCCTTGGCTCTACCACCTTTTCCTTCTCCGGAATGTTTTTACACCGGGGCTCACTTTACTAGAATACCAGTTCAGGCAGAACAGCCCGGCTTCGCTCGCGGGCGCAAAAGCGGCCTGTGCGGTGGGGGCGGTGACTGGCGCCGCGGTCCCCGCCCACAACAGGACGAGGCGGGTCTCACCGAGGATTCACGCTCCGGGGACTCAGGCTCCGGGGACGCTGCCCGCGCTGAAGCGCCATCCCCTCACCTACTGCGCCCCGCGCGCCGGCTGCGGGACTTGATGCCTAGGGCCAAGGGCGCAGGGCGCGCGGGCGGCGACTGGCCGGGCATCACGTAGACGCGCGGCGGGCGGGGCTGCGGCCACAGCGCCCCAACCTGCCAGCCCCGCCCGACTCAAGGGCGAAGGCAAGGTCAGGCGCACCGCGGACGGTGGGCAGCAGGCGAGGGCGCCCGGCGCAGCACCTGAGCATCCCTCCACCTGGTGTGTCCTGGAAATCTGGAAAAATCGGGCACCAGGGGTAGGAGAAAGAGGAGGAAAGAAAAACCAAACCCAGCTTGGGGAGGCGTCCCCAGCCAGGGCGATCTTAGGCTCCAGGGACGCATCCGCCCGCAAAGCGGCGATCCACTTTCTAGCGGGCGGCTCGCCCCACCCAGGGATTTACCTGGATCAGGAAACCCCACCGCCTGGAAATCCCTGTGCCCCACGTGCACCCAGCGCCAGGGGCCCGGGCGTGGCCATGTCACCCCCTCCTTTAAATTTAAATACTCTTTAGGTATCCGCGGGCCCTGGGCTTGGGTCCCCTTCTCCCCCAAATCTGCCTCCACATGGTGGGGGGAGGAGGGCTGGAGTCCGCAACCCGGGTGCTGGTGACGTCCCAGAGACCCGGCTTCCTGGTCCTTCCCAGCCGGAGGAGGCTGGCGGGGCGGGCCTTGTGACCTATTTCAGTTTTCGGTTTTGTCAGGAGAGCGGTGGAAAGCCTCCAGCGGAAACTGGGCCGTGGGCATCCCGGGCGGGGTCCCCTCGCGCCCCTCGCCGCGCCCCACCAGGCAACAGCGGGGACCCCGCCCGCGCCGCGCGGGGGACGCGAATCCGCAGGACGCGCGGCGGGGATCCGTTGTTTCCACCCGGTGGGGGCGGGGTGCGAGGGGGGTGGGGGCCGCGGCATCCAGGTGGCCGCGCAACTCCTAAGCTTCCCAGGGGTGTCGGCCCCACCCTACGACTCGGACGAGAAATGACCTCCAAGGGCCGTCCAGGAGACCCCACAGCCAGTCTCAATTTAAAAACTAAACGTGGAGGGGGGAAATTAATTGATCTTCCCGATAAAGGATCCTAAGGCCACATTCTTCCCTCCTCCTGCGGGAGGGAAGACTCCTCCAGACTCCTCCTGAGGCTGCACCGCCCACTCCTGCCCCGGAAGGTACCCCTGCGGTTCCCGGGCGCCAGGATTTCTCCCCCACCCTGCTCTGAGCCGCAGTACCCCCTCTCCCTCGCTTCCTCCTGGGGCTCCCATCGCTTGTCCCCGCTTGCCCCGCGTACCCCATCCCCTCTTCCCGGTCCCTCCTCCCATCACTTATCCCCCGGCCCGGTCAGGCGGTCGCGCACCTTGGGCATCCCCGCCGCTGGTCAGCACTCCGATGGCCTTGCCGGCCCCGGAGAGGTGCTCCAGGCACTTTCGGAAGGAGACCTTGCGGTTGGCGACATCTTCGTCGTCCATGGCGAGCAGGCCGAGACTGTGCTGGGGCGGGTGCTCAGCAGGCAGTGCCCCCGCCCGCGCCACTGCGACTCGGAACCGTCCGCCCCGCCCGCTCGGCGCGCGCCAATGGGCGGCCAAGGGCGGGCTCCAGGGCGCGGGGGCCGGCCGGCGGGACGCGCGGGGCGGGGGCGCGCCTCAGGCCAGTCGGGGAGCTCGGCGGGTGGTGGTGCGTCCAGGGTGGGGGAGCGCCGCAGGTGGGGGGAGGTACGAGGGGAGCGGGCGGACCCAGCGCCGAACGTGGGCGGGAGGAGCGCGGCGGAGGAGCGCCACAGGTGGGGGCGGGGGCAGCGGATGGTCTGAGAGGGGCGGGGCGGCAGGTGGAGGGTGCATCGCTGGGTGGAGGAGGATCAAGGTCCCCTGGGGAGCATCCCCGGGGGAAAGAAAAGCATGGCAGGTGGGCGGAGCATCTTAGATGGGCGGGATCACAGCAATTGTGGGAGCATTGCGGGTGGCAGGTGGGGGGGGGCGCGGGGCCCGCGGCTACTAGGGAAGCAGAACGCAACGGAGGCGCTCCCCGCGGGATTCCTCCCCGCTCGGAGCCGAGGGCGCCCCAGCTTTTTCTACGGCTCCCCCAGGTTTCACCTGTGGCCTGGGGTTGGGAGGACGTGCAGCGGATCCTCAAGCTGGTGGCAAAAGTGGGCGTCGCTGGTTGGCGATGACCAAGCCCTGGGCCTGCCTCCGGCTAGAGGAGGAGCAGGAAGTGACCAAGGAGATGGTCTTAGCGACACCAGCCAGCCAGCCAGCAGGACCTGGTTGCAGAGAAGACAGTGGGGCGGTGGAGGGCGCAGGGAAGACTTGTCGGGGGAGATTAGACCGAAGCTCTTACCTAAGGACACTGGCTTGTACGTGTGTTGTCAGCTAGAAACTCCCACAGCTCTGCGGGGAATCTCCGAACCTAAAACATTCGTATCCAGTATCCTCGGGTGAAGGATGAACGACCAGCCGACTCTTCACCGAGCTCAGCTCAATGCCAGTTAACTGCTTCGGATATGGAGCCCGTCCCTTTCAGGGGCCTAGGGTCACCAGGCACCCAGCACTGTGCTTGGAGTGCAGGTTACCCCAAGAAAAGAGTTTCAGAAATGCCCCATTGACAGTTCACGGTAGGGTGGCACCAGGCCTCAGCTTACAGATAGTGGCTCAATAAATGTTTATCCAGTGGATACAAGAGGGGAAAAAAGCTCAAGGAAAGACTTGAGTTAACCCAGAGAAGTGTGTAATAGCAACACAAACAAGCTATCTACATAGCCCCCCCCCCCCCCCCCCCCCCCCCCCCCCCCCCCGCCAAAAGATGGCCATACGCACATTTAGGAGCTTACCTCCTCCCAGCTACACCTGATCCTCTAGCTCATCTCTCTGAGCATCAAAAATTTATTGTAAAAGAGAAAGAACTACCTGCCTTAGAGCTGGAGGTCTGACCTCTGCTGGTCAGTATTATTGGTGAATCCCTCAACCCCAGGGTCATCAGAATCACCCTGGCCTGGTTTTTCCCAGCCCCACCAGAATTACTGACACCAGGGAATATGTATTTTTAACAAGCTCCCCGTGTGTTCTAATTATTGCAAAGCCTGAGAGTGACTGCTCAAATGGATTAAGCCTGAGCAGCTTAGGGGCCGCTGGAAAGAAACACTGGGCCTTTTGGGAGTCCTGGGTGGGTGCCCTTCACTCTCCCAGGGCAGGGGAACAGAACCAGGCTGCACCCAGAGGTCCCACACCCGCAGCCTAGGATTTTTGCTCTAGAATCACCCACTCCTTCCTAGGGCATCCTACACTTTAAAACGTTGGGGCACACTGAATTCTATCTTAGCTGAAAGCCCTTTAACTTCGTATACAATTGGTATTTTTGTAATGTAAAGTCAGAGGTTGGCCTTTTGTCACTGAATTGCCTGTAATATAGAAAACAATGGATATAGGGGCGCCTGGGTGGCTCAGTCGTTAAGTGTCTGCCTTCGGCTCAGGTCATGATCCCAGGGTCCTGGGATCCAGCCCCACATCCAGCCCCACATCCAGCCCCACATCCAGGCCCACATTGGGCTCTGTGCTCCGCTGGAGACCTGCTTGTCCCCTCCCACTTCCCCTGCTTGTGTTCCCTCTCTCCCTGTGTCTGTCAATAAATAAATAAAATCTTAAAAAAAAAAAAAAGAAAACAATGGCTATAAATGGAGTCCAAACATGACAATAGGTTAAGTAAATTATGGTAAAAATATGTACTGGAATAGTTTTCAATTGCTGTTACTATTATGAGCATAAACATTTATTGACATGGAAATATGTCCAGGATATATCCGTAAGAGGCAAATACCGTGAGCCCCTGCGTGTGCGTGCACAAGTGTGCATGTATATGTAAACAGATCTAGATATTTCTATTCTCTTTCTTTTGCTTATTGTGGGTATTCTCTTATCCTGCAATGAACAAGTATTGTTTTGGGATAAATATGTGATAGTTAATTAAAAACAGTAAGGTTAACTGTCTTCAGACGCCCAAGGCTCTGTCTGTTTCGCAAAAGCTAAGATGTATGGATGCAGAGTTGTGGCTCAGGGGAGTCACCCGTCGCTCTCCCCCAGCTGCCGCCTAGAGCTCTGACCCATTGTTCAGAGTATCAGAGTGCCATGTACAGAGACCGCCAGCTAATATGGAGAGACGGAGCCCTCTCCTTTCTTATTCTCTTGCAATACGTGTATTTTAATAGTTCTTCAGACCCTTCAACTGGATGGTTTTTGCGGGGTGTTTGTTTAACTTTGGCCTTGGAAGAGAAACTGATACCAGAGGGGACAATTGCATGGCCTCCTGACTGCATCGCTTACCTCTAGCAGGATAGGACATGTGCGCTAGTTCTCTGTTGCTGCCTAAAATTTACCCCAAACTTCTGTGGCACACGGCAGCACACGCTTATGTCACAGGAAGTATTGTCCCGTGGTCAGGAATTCAGGTGGGCTTCGCTGGCCCCTGCCCATAACCTGCCCAGGCTGCAGCCAGCTGTGGGCCAGGGTCTGAAGGCTCATCTGAAGGCTCCCCTCTGCACACACTCCCAGGTTGCTGGCAGGATTTGTTTTCTTCAGGGCTGCTAGAGGAACGGTCCTAGTCCTTCCGGCCTGCAGGCTATAACTCTGCCCCTCATCTTGGCAATTTCCTTCCCTTCCAGCCATCCAGCTAGCTTCGAGCTAATCTGCAACCACACCACATGGCCTTGCCTTTTCCGCATGCCCCATGTTCCTCTCCTGCTCCCTAGAATTTGGAAAGTCCATGCACCAACGCTCCATCATCCGCTAACCTAGGGAATGTGGCCGCCGCCCCTGCTTCCTGGGGCCTGTTGTCTTTCAGTGTCCTTGTCCAAATTTAAAAATAATTCTGCTCTGCATCTAACAGCTAAACTTTAAATTATATATAGAACATTTGGAGGCTTTCCAAAACCTTGATGCAGAATCACATTGTCGAAGCTAATGAGAATATCTAGAAACTGGGGGGGAAGATGGAGAGGAAGACAGTCTCACTATTTCTGCCAAGTATGTGGCTGTTCAGAGTTTTGACCCTCTGGGCATCTCCATTAGTAACCTGGAGCCTCTCACTGAATAACTTTATTTCCTTCATGGTACGTTGGTGCAGGTTGGCCAATGGAGACTGCCCCATACTAGCAGCGCGGTTAGGGTAACAGGAGGCCCCAGTCATGCGTGCAGCGTCCGTGGTGAGTAGGTGGAGGGGTTGGTCCGTTTCCCAGGAACATCATCTGGGCCTTTCCAGGCTTGCTGGTGCTTCTTTCCTCAGAAAGCAGAAGGAAAGAGAGATGGCCGTCTTGAAGAATACGTTATAGAGGGATCTCCCAGTTAGAAAAGGAAATGATGATTCTAGCCACATGACAGAGTGATGGATAACTTCCTGAGACGAGGTTTGGTTAAACATTACTCTGAGGGTGTCTCTGGATACGGTTAGCATTGGAATCCAGCGACTCAGAGCAGCAGATTTCCCTCCCCAATGTCAGGGGGCTCAGCCAGCCCACTGAGCGCATGAAGAGACTAAAAAGGCAGAGGGAAGGATAATTTGCTCTCTCTGCTTGAGCTGGGACACCCTGTTGTCCTGCACTCCTGGGTGCAGGGTTTGGACGAGAATCACACTAGCCACTTTTCTGGATCTCCAGCCTGCACATGGGACACCATGGGACATCTCAGCCTCCAAAGCTGCCTGAGCCAATTCCGTATGAGAAACCGCCTCATATGTATATAAGTATATCTCACTGGTTCTGTTTCTCCAGAGAACCTTGCCTCGGACGTACAGCCAGGTTAAAGACTTGTCCCGTGTTAGTTGTGAAATGCTCACTCTGAATGCTGATTTGCATATTGCCTCCACAGGCCTGTGCCCTCCATTGGCATTCGGAAGTTTGGATTTGTAATGGCTGGTTTGTGTGGCTCCTTACATCCCCATCAGAATTGAAATGATTCGTGGCTGAGGCGTTGAAGGGCAAACAGTCCGAAATACCGGAAAGCCAAGCTAATAACGATAACCCGTTTTCAGTTTGCAAACGAGCACGCGGGCCATGCATGTGGTAGAGGCACGTGCCAGCACCCAGCGGGAGTTATTAACACTTGGGGGTGAACTTTCTGAGATTCTGATGTAAGCCACAGACCTCTGCCTCTGCCCCCAAAGTACATATATGCGTGCTGCACACAGCTGAGGGAACTCGCAGGCCGTGAGTGGCCAGGGCCGGCCCAGGGCTGACGGCTGGAGGGCAGAGCTGGGCTCGCAGGCCCAAGGGCCGGACGCCTCTGACTTGTGCTCGGTCTCTGTTTGGCTGCCCACCTGCAACCCCTCTTATCTTAGGAGGGCAAGCCTGGCGGGTGGTGTTTGAGCCCAGGCCAAATGGGGACTCGGGGTCCTGCTCCCTGGGGAGGGAGCTGGGGGTCTTGGGCCTGAGTCTGTTGCCGGGTCGGCCATTTGTGCTTTGTCCCCCTCCCAACCCCTGCAGCCCGAGAGCCCTGCAGAGCTCCGTGTTTCTCCCGCGGAGCAGAGAGGGGGCATGGGGACGCTCCTGGGCATGCTATCCCCTTATGAACAACCCTCTCTAGCCCGACCGGCATTCACTTAGGCCTTTCTTCCTCTCTTCTGAGGCACTCTACAGTGGAACACGCTGACCATCTCTGCACAGGGGTGCCCTCAGGCCACTTCCTGGTGACCTGCTCACCCCCTCAAGTGGGGTCCCTCCTCACGTGGGTCTGACAGGCAGGGCGCACAGGGGCCCCGCTCCTGTTTCCCTGGCATGGCACCCACAGGTTCACATAGGGGTTCCACTGCACAACCCGCCAGGCTCCACGCCCCCGGCCTCTGCTGGCTTCAGTGAAGGGCCATTTCTGGAGCCATTTGCTCATTATGTGGGGAGTCAGCTCGCTTAGCCTAGGAGACTGGAGGGCTGCAGACAGAGAGAGGCAGAGACAGGGAGATGCAAACAGACGGGCAGGGAGGAAGCAGAAGCTCACCCTGACTCGGAAGCTCACTCCCTGTGGCCCGCCTTCCTGACCTCCACTGTCTGGGAACATCTCCCTGACCCTGACCATCCCAGGTCTGCCCAAACCATCAGCAAACAAGAAAGCTTCTGAAAGCCATTACTCCACTTGTTCTTGTTTCTCAGGTGTAAAGGATGTGGTACTATTTCCTACATCCTCCCTGCGCCCCCAAACCTTCTCTCTGGTGGGGTTGGTTGCAGTCATTTGCCTTCTGCATCCATTCACTTGAAGACAGAACACACTTACCGTCTCCCGGGATTATCAAGCTTGGGGTCCCCTTCCCTCCCAGTTTCAGGGAGAAGCCTATACTTTAGCTCTCTTTTGGTGGCACGTAAAATGCCAAATAAACGTCGTAAACATCAAGGTTTCTCCTTCCGTCCAAGTGTTGGGTCAGTGTTTTGCTGTCATTACCCTGGCTTAGGGCTGCCTGGATCTCTGTGTCCCATAGATTTATGGAGGAAAAAGCATTCAGGAAGCCCCGATTAGTCCCACGCGGTCTGTCAGGAGTTCCCCCCCCTGCCCCCCGGCGTCAGGAGGGTGGCACGATCCCACAGCCAGGGCCCTAAAGACTCAGCAAAGCTCACGACAGTTCCTGGAAAGGCTTTCAGAGTGTGGATACTCACCTGAACGTCACAGCCTTTAGGCAGGTGCAAGGGAACAGCTTCAAGTCCGTGGAGAAGTCCTTGATTCCTTCCAGCCTTGCCTGAGCCTTCTGTCTCTGTCCACCCTCCATTGGGGTTTAGGCTTCTCTTCCCAACTCCCCACGAAGCTGCTTTTGCATGAGCCCCCAAGAAAAAATATGTCTTACCATTACATATAGTTGACCTACAAATCTTCCAAATTCAGAAAAAAGAAAAAGAAAACATTCACAAGCACAGGAGTTTTCAGCAAGATGAGGGCGGATCACTCAATATCCCATAAATTGACCTCACTCCTTCTGTCCCTGGTCCGAGCTCGTGATAAATGCCCAGGGCATCCACGAATTTCCACCCCTCTCTCAAGGCACAACTCAAAAGCAGATGCAGCTGAGTCTCCTGTCTCTCCTAACTAAGCACATGGGCCAGCGCAGTAGAAGAGGACACCTCCCAGGCTTCTTTGTCTATATAGCTGGCCGAGTGACTATTCTGGGCTAGGAGATGCAAGTGGGATTGTTGAGGAGGACTTTCAGAAAGACTGCTTAAAAAGAGTCCAACTACCAGCCTTTTCCCTCTTCTTGCTGCTTGGAATGCAGATGTGATGGCAAGATCCAAGTCACCACAGTGGAGCATGCGGTGCTCTAGAAGATCCTCAGTAAAGACAGTAAAGCAGAGGAAGCTACAGAAGAGGCTTGGCCCTCTGAAGTCTGTGGATCTGGTGCACAGCGGCGGATTGCCTGTCTTCAGATTCCTCTGATGGGAAAGGATAGACCTTTACATGTGTAAACTACTCTGAGCTTGAGTTTTTTGTTCTACGAGCTGAACCTGACCCTTACTGGCATGTACCTCCTGCTTACATTTTAGGCTGATCTGTCAGGGAACTCCTAGAAACTCCTAGAGAGTAGAAGGGGCTTTTAGGATCACATAACCCATCTTCCTCATTGGATAAACGAGGACATGAAGGTGGGGGTGGGTGGGGGAATAAAATGGTTGTTCAGGCCTAGAATTGTATGGCTTCCATGGCCTCATCTCTTCCTTGCCCTCTGGAATTGCTTAGGGGACACCGAAGTTGAAACTGACCACTGAAATTGACCACTGAGCACCTGAGTGGCTCAGGGGGTTCAGCGACCGACTCCTAGTTTCAGCTCAGGTCATGATCTCAGGGTCCTGAGACCGAGCCCTGCATCAGGCTCCAAGCTCTCAGCAGAGAGTCAGCTTGAGATTCTCTCTCTCCCTCTCCCTCTGCCTCTCCCCCATCTCAAATAAATAAATCTTAAGAAAGAGAAAGAAAGGAGAAAGAAAGAAAGAAAGAAAGAAAGAAAGAAAGAAAGAAAGAAAGAAAGAAAGAAAGAAGAAAGAAAGAAAGAAAGAAAGAAAGAAAGAAAGAAAGAAAGAAAGAAAGAAAGAAAGGAAGAAAGAAAGAAAGAAAGAAAGAAATTTACCACTGACAGTGCAAGGTGTTCTGAACATGGCAAGGAAAAGGAAGTCTGAACACACTATGGGCAGATGCAGCTCAATCCTCGGTCCTGGCCCCCACGAGGCCGTTCTTCCCCGCCGAAGCCCTGTGTGATGCTTCTGGCCAGAAGTGCTCTGCCTTCTCTGAGCCCCTCACGATTCTGGGTCTGCTGTTTGTGGTTTATCACACCCTGACTCAGAATTACTGGGTCCCGGGACCCGCAACCGCCCCGACTAGCCACGCCTACCAAGTTCTGATCTGCTCACAACACCTGCGGGCAGTGGGACGTGGGGCTAGAGAGGAATTTAGTAACTCAATAAACAGAACGCGAGCCTCTCCCCCCACTCCATGTCTTACATGGGAAAGAACAATATAGAAGACCCCCTCCCACTGCTATTATTAGGTAGGATTATTTTCTACCTAATTTCTTTTCTCAGTATTTGCCCTTAAACTGAGCTCTAGGGGCCCAGTGCCATCTGATTTTAATGCCAATAAAAGAAATTCCAGAGCCTCTTTTTTAAACAAAAATCTAGTTTTAGTTGTTTTATTATCTAGTACTTTGATTCTTTATTTTATTTTCTTTTTGCTTAAAGAGCCGCAGACAGAGAAGGAGATGTCCCTGCTGTAGCTACAGGCAGGGAGAGAGCAGGTTCTTCCCACAGTCAAGCGCACATGTTAAGCGGACGCCAGCCAGGAACAAGTCTGTGGCCCTTGCAGCCCGGCCTCCACGTGCAGGGCCGGAAGCAGGACTGTGACCCCCACGCCCGGAAGGACTCAGCACTAGGGGACACCCACCTGCTTCCCTTTCCTCTGCATGCATACCTGCTCCTGTTTATTTTTAATTTGGCAAATTATCAGAAGTAAGAAATGAAACCTGCTTTCAGTAACATCCCCCCAGAAGCTTAGCTGGTGGGTCCCGGGGAAACACTGTGACTAGAATTTCTCTCTGCTGCGTCTCCTTTCTGTTGTCCCCTTATTGTGCTCCAGACCTCCTTGGCTCTGTGGTTGTGCTCAGCAACGTCCTACACCTGTCTGCTCGGCTTCCTGCACCCACTCCAATGGCCGGCGTGGGAACAGCTGAGCACCGCCCTGCTGAGAAGGGCAGGAAACAGACAAGCATTGCTGTGAGCAAGGAAGACAACGTTATTCTGGAGACAGGAGTAATTAGTCACTGGAAACATGATGCTGATTCACGTGGTCCCCACTAACGGGGGCGACGGGGGTTCCAGGTAATCTGAGTGCTCAGTCTGGTCCAGGATGCCGGCACTCACGGTGTCCCTGGCCCTGGGGACTTGGAGGGAGGTCCGCTCTGCAGGCAGAGTCTCTGCTCTCCCAGAGAAGAATCTCGTGATTCCGGCCTCACTGCCCCGACCCGTGGGCCTCAACCCCACTCCGAGGCCAGTCTGTGTCATTGCCTCACTTGATCTCTGCCCCTCTGGCCAGAACACAGTGCCTCCCGGGCGCGCGGGCCTGTGGAACCGCACACAGGAACCTTTGTCCCCGCACCGGCCGCCTGGTCCTGGCGCGGGAGGCACCGCTCTGGGGCTGCCTGGCTCCTGGTCTTCCGCTTAGCTCCAACATTCTGACCTCAGGAGAGGGTTCAGAAACTTTCTTTTAAAACTTATTCTCGGGTTTTTTTGTTTTGTTTTGTTTTGTTTTTTAAGGCAGACAACCAAAAAATAAAGTACACAACTAAAGTAAGAAGAATCAACTGCGAGTCCAAAGTGTAGGTATTGAAATGGCCTATGCGTGCCCGCTAGCGGTCAGCACGGCTCTGACCGGGGACGGGGCACTCAGATTCCGCTTCACCCTAAAGTCTCGCTTTTGGATGATGGGTTTTGCAGGGTTTTTTCCCTTTGACGTCTAGTGATTTGGAATCACTGAAATAATACAACAGGAGTTTTTACAAGTAGTGTGGACATTTGCAGGTGGGCAAAATCATTGGAAACCAATGTACAAATCAGAGGGCAGTTTGGTATATGGGGATGAGTAAAAAAGATGCTGGATTATTTTAAAGGAATTTCCCACCAAAATGTTAACTGGAGAAACAGACAGAGAAAGACAGGGAGACAGAGAGACACACAGAGAGAAACAGAGACGGAGAGGAAGAGAGAACGGTTGATCACTCTTGCCTAAAGATCTGGGACTGACTGTCCAGAGCCTTCCCTTGAAGCGTTTTGGAGAGGGGCTGGTACAGTTCACGCCATTATCCTTTTTCTAGAATATGACCGTTCTCAGGCTGCTCTGGTTCTGCTCTTTACTCTCCACTTTAGAAATGAGGCTCTTATGTTTAGAGCTTATTTTCGCATCTTGTTAGCTATGGCTTGGTGACATTCCAGAAATGACTTTGATTATAGGAGCAAATGGGTCCTCGGATTACCTTCCGTGAGAGGTGCTTCAGGAAATCTTCCTGGAGGGGGCTAATTCCAGATAGCGTTTATGAGCTCCTGAGATCTCCTTCAAGTTCGCTGTCTTCCCGGACTAGTTCTGGCTCCCCCGCTGCTGTGTGTGTGTCTGTGCGTGTGTGTGTATATGTGTGCATGCGCGCAGGCTCATGTCTACACACCCACACATGCTGGGGCAGATTAGCAAGCTGCATTTGTACTCCTGGCTTTCACGAGGCGGAGAAGCAGGACTCAGCGTGTGTCCTGTGTCAGTAAGCACCAGGCTCCCAGCCGCAGAGCAGCCTGTTTTCCAGGATCAGGGACATTTTTCAAGCACTCAGGCCTTCCAGTCCCTTTCTGGGCCCTGGCCGCCTCCATATATTCCCCTGTTATGTCTCCTACTGACCGTGCCCTGGGGGCAGCCTGGCCAGCATGGGGTCTGCCCCTCCCTGGGCTCAGGGGGGTGACCGATACTGGTGGTGGGATGTCTGAGGGTCAGACCCGGGCCCAGGGGTTTAACTGGCTTCCAGAAATGGCCATGTGACCTGTGACTAGAAGGACAGATAAGGGTGGGGAATAATGGGGCAGAAGGATGTGTGTAAGGAGAAAGCAAGCTGTGTGGGCACACTGTGCAGGTGGGAGTCAGCAAGAGTTGTCTGCAGGCATGAGGAGAGGCTGCAGCCAAGTGGAGAAAGAGTGTAGGGAGAGAGGGAAGAGCAGGCAGAGCAGGGGGAGAACAGGGAGAGAGCAGGGGGAGAACGGGGCGGGGAGAGCAGGGAGAGTAGGAAGAGAGTTGGGGGAGTGTAGGGAGATCAGGGTGAAAGCAAGGAGAGCAGACAGAGCAGGGGGAGAGCAGAGAGGGCAGGGGGAGACAGGAGGAGAAAGAGGGAGAGCGGGGTAAGGGCAGGGAGAGTAGGGGGGAGTGCACTGAGACCAAGGGGAGAACAGAGAGAGCAGGGGGAGAAGTGACAGGGTGGAGGAGAGAAGGGAGTGCAGGGAGGAGAGCAGGGGCTGGGGCGGGAGGGCAGTTGGGGAGAGCAGGGGGAGGAGTGACAGGGTGGAGGGGAGAAGGGAGTGCAGGGGCAGGGCAAGGGGCAGTTTGGGCAGAGCAGAGGGAGCAGATGGGGTCCTGGCTGACCATGCGGGGTGGGGGCGAGGCAGGCCCTCAATGTTCCCAGTCTAAACGGGCACTGAGCTCCACAGGAGGGAGATTGGTGAGTTAGAGGTGAAGACTAGTCGGGCTGCGGTCTGCTCACCTGGTGGGGGATGGCAGAAAAGCTGGAGCTCTCAGGCCCAGGGCACTGATGACCCCCCTCCCTCCCAGCCCTCAGCCCGCCCCACTCTTCCAGGGAAAGGAGGCGGTCACTAGGTGGGGACCTGGCTTTCCACCAAGGACAATTCAAAGGAAACGTGTGTGACCGCCAGGCCAGGCCTCCCTCCCCTGGGCCAGGGCTGAAGTCATCCTGGGCAGGGACTTCCTTGGGAGGCCACTGGGGCAGCGGGTGCCCTGGGCAAGTTCCAAAGGCCAGGAAGGGAGGGAGCAGGGAGCGGGGAGAGCAGGGCACAGGCTGTTGTGCCTTCTGGTTGGGACTGGAAGGCTGGGCCCAGGCCCCAAAGGGCCCACTGTGTAGACAAAGATCAGGACGGACACGGTCTCTGTTCACAGAGAAGGATGCCAGCTCATCTATGAGGCAGCTCGGTGACAGGCTTTTGAGGAAGGGGCTGTCCGTAGGACCCAGTGGCCCACCTGTTGTCCAACATGGAGACGCTCTCACACATTGACTGAGCTGTGTGTGCATTTCCCTTTTTATGACATGGGAACTAACAGGAATCCAGATACATTGTCTTGGCTCTTTTCCCCAGCTAGCTAAAGTTGGAATTTAGAAAATACATACATATGTAAAGAGCAATTTCAAATCAATAAGCTTTATATAAGTGTTACCGTGACTGGAATCTTGAGAAAGCAAAATCCTGATCAAGCAGACTTGGGATTTCATTAATTTCTGGAGAGCTGGCAAGGTTCTGTCTGTTGGTCGGCTGGATCTGGCCAGAAACATCCAGAGTCTCTGCGCTGAGCACCATGGGATGCTCCAAGCTGGACAAAGCCTGTTTTTCATTGCAATCAGGAAAACGTGCAGTGTGTGTGTGTGTGTGTGTGTGTGTGTGTGTGTGACACAATATTATATTATATTATTCTTCAGATTTATCTCAAGATATTAAAAACGACCCTTTGAGGGGCACCTGGGTGGCTCAGTCGGTTAGGCTAGGCGTCCGACTCTTGATCTCAGCTCTCAGGGGCGAGAGCTCAAGCTGCATGTTGGGCTCTGTGCTGGGTGTAGAGACTACTTAAAAAAAATGATGCTTTGGAATGTGGTTCCATCTGTCCTCACTGCCCTCT
Source organism: Mirounga angustirostris (assembly GCF_029215605.1). NCBI lineage: Eukaryota > Metazoa > Chordata > Mammalia > Carnivora > Phocidae > Mirounga > Mirounga angustirostris. Next base: position 136,643,514 of record NW_026991713.1, read on the forward strand.
GTCCCCTGTTACTGCAAGTGCTGTCTGGGCTCCCCGGAACCCACATCCCTCCGAGGGATGCAGAATCCAAGGCTTCATTTCAACACGGTTCTCCAGGTGATTATACGCATTTTAGGATCCGAGAAGCACTTCAATCACTTTGCATTACTGACCAAGAAATGGCCTCGGCATGTGAAGAAGACCCCTGATCTTTGATAACTGCAGCCGCTGACAGCCCCTTAGGTCTTTCCTGCGTCCCCTCCTCTAGCTGTGTGTACTCTTCCTGCTCACCCACCACACAAGGGTCCCAGACCCCTGCCAGTGGGGCCCTGGACCCCACCTCTACAACCCTCTGGGGCCAGATTGCGTAGGTGATTCCCTGATGGGAAAGTTAGGGCACTTGGCATCTTTGCCTGGCCAGGGCTGGCCACATGATAGGATGGGACACAGTGTTACTAGTCACAGTCTCCGCGCTCGACTTCAGATCCGCAGAACTTACTCATTTTAGAGCTGAAACTTGGTGCCTTCTGACCAACCTCTCCATCAACTGCACCTCCATTAAAAAAAAAAAAAAAAAAACGAGAAGAGGGGCACCTGGGTGGCTCAGTCGGTGAAGCATCTGCCTTCGGCCCAGGTCACGATCTCAGGGTCCTGGGATGGAGCCCCACATTGGGCTCCCTGCTCAGCGGGGAGTCTGCCTCTCCCTCTCCCACTCCCCTGCTTGTGCTTGCTCTCCCTCAAGTAAGTAGATAAATAAATCCTTAAAAATAATCTGTTGGCCTCCACAGTTATTTTTCGTACGTACCGTGAAGTAGAGCTTAAATTTCATCTTTCTTGGTTTGTTTTCTTCATTTGCAACGAACAGGTTGTGCTGCTTCACAACCACTGGTTGAACGACTAACCTTTCTCCCCGAATCACGTCCTCACTCTTGTTGACGACTAAGGGGCCATGTAAGTGTGAGCGTGTGCCTCGCTCTCCACCACTGATCCACGCGCCTCTCCCCTCCCCACACTGCCTGCTCCAGCTTCTCTCAGGACTTCCGAAAGCTCCAAATGAAGTCCTATGAGTCTTGCCTTGTTTTTCTTTTTAACTGGGTCTTGTTTTGAACCTTTCATGATAAAAGTTTCCCGAGGACGTTGGGCTGACGTTTTGGCGCACTCTGCTTGTTTTTCCAAGTGGGCTTTGTCCATGTATGGCTTACACCAGGAAAACGATTTCACTGAATCTTGAACTCCGTCTCCTCTAAGACCCACCACTGTTTTCCGTACCAATTCAGAAAGAGAGAAAGGAAAAACCTCTGAGTGTAATATGCACCCTGAGTTGGACACATCAGAACATTAAAAACGTGCTGTCTAGTCTTAATGAGAAATGGTCAACGGTAGAAAATGATAATGCAAAGGGCCGACTCATCTTGGTGGCATCGTCCCCAGAGAGGCGGAAAATTCTCTCGATTTCATGAATGAGCAGAATCTCCTTCAGCTGAAAGGGACTGCTTTTTCTTCTCTAGAAACCTAGAAAACTAGAGATCACATCTTTACGTAGAGACTACGTGTCTCCAACTGTGACTAATAACCAGGGGCCCCTGGTGCCACCTTTCACTGTATTTTTTGGTTTCTTATTTCGGTTCTTCAAGATGTTCAGACATTCTTCATTGGTTAACTAATTCGTTGTGGGAGATGTCTGGCACATAGGCACGTGTGTGCTCCCAGCTCTATCATATCTTGTAGCTACGTGTGCTTTGACCTTGGGGTAGTCCATCGACCTTTATCATGGCCCCTCCCGCATTAGTTCATCTGCTTATCACTAGACAGACCTGCCAGATTATAGTCATGGGTGATTTCCTAGGAATGTTAGGATCACGTTATTGCAGTATAAATACAGCTGAAGTTTATTGCACGCATGCTGTATGTGAAATGCGGCTCTGAACAATCCTGTGGATGATCTTATGTAGCCCTCAGACTGTCTTATGAAGCAGGACCTCCAGGACCCACATTTTATCGCGGAGGAAGCTGAGTCTCAGAGAGGTTAGAAACTTTCCGGTGGCCACACAGCAGAATGGCGGCCAAACCTCAGAGCCAGGCTCTCACCCCCAGGAACCCGGTCTGCCCCCGACCCAAGCCACTTCACCTTGTGCCTGGGATATGAGGCCAGCTGGTGATTCTAGAAAAGTCGTTCCCTAGAAAGCTTTACAAATAAACCATGATTTCAGAGTTACCTATGTTTGAACAGAGAATATTTGGTTGCCATCTTTTATTCATGACCCACATTACTGCTTTTATTTTTATAGAACAGTTATGGATAACATCATTTTTTATTCCTCGGTACTTATTTGTGGCTTTCAATGTCGTGACCTTAGTTGTGCAGAATCTTCCAGAAGAAGATTCTAGAGTCTAAACTACCCTAATTTGTCACATCATATGGATGCTTCGACTATCCTGAATTGCTATGTTTTCTATATATATTTTCCTCCTCACATCCCTCCCTAGCTAGGGGCTGGGGTGTATCATTTCCTTTTGCCTTTTGCTAAAATTCTATTTTCTCCTTTCTTCTTGCAAACTTCCCCACCCCCGCCCAGGCTCTGCAACATCGCAATCTTAAGGGCACCAGTTCCTATGCTCTTCCTTAGTCGGTTAAACGTGTGTTTTTTTTTTTCTTTTTTTTTTCTTATTAAGTGCAAGTAGCCAACATATAGTACATCATTAATTTTTTTTAAGATTATAGTAAATATATATATTTTTATTGTTATGTTAATCCCCATACATTACATCATTAGTTTTAGATGTAGTGTTCCATGATTCATTGTTTGTGCATAACACCCAGTGCTCCATGCAGAACGTGCCCTCCTCAATACCCATCACCAGGCTAACCCATCCTCCCACCCCCCCTCCCCTCTAGAACCCTCAGTTTGTTTTTCAGAGTCCATCGTCTCTCATGGTTCGTCTACCCCTCCGATTTCCCCCCCTTCATTCTTCCGCTCCTGCTATCTTCTTCTTCTTCTTCTTTTTTTTTTCTTAACATTTTATTCTGATGCTTTGACCTCTGTGGTCTTGCTGAGGGCCTGCCCCTCCCAGAGGAAGCCAACTCCTAAACTGGTGAAAGACTTGCCTGGGGGCTTGCCTTTCACCTTTCGAAAGCAAACCAAGCCAGCCCAATCCGGCACCCCCACGCTCCTTTGTTAACTATTACACTCCTGGGCTACCGTCCGCAACCCTTATCCCTGCAGAGTCAGGTATCTGACGGCTGGGGACAGCTCCTTCTCCCTGAACCCACCAAAATTAATCAAACTAGCCATTCCTAGCCCTGTGCATGCTGCCTCGTGGGTTCCTTCTTGCAGAACCCACAAGTAAAGGCTCCTGCCTGCATGCCCCCTCGCTCCCGCTGCCTCCCGCGCACCCTAGTGCTTCCCCACTGGGCACAGCAAGGCATCGGGGCGCTCCTCCCCGCAGACAAACTAGGTTTTCAGCAACAGTCTTCCTGCTCTGTTGATCTCACCATCCTGAATAATAATAAAACCTACATTTAAAAATACATTTCCAGAAAGTATTCCTTTCTTCACATGGGAAATACTTACAAACTATCCTGGAACCATGTGTGCATGGTTCTGAATGAGGTGGAGAGTCAGGTGCTCTATAATCTGTTCAATTCAAATCTTCTAAACACAAATCTTTAAGGCTGAGATGACACAGCCTTGCATCTCATGCTCCTACATAGACACTTTGACAATGAAGTGGCTCATTATTGCTTATGTGTTTATAAAACAATATACCCCTACCGGATACTTTCCAGGGGAAAACGTACGCGATCACAAATTAATTATAATAGATGCATGGCATCAGTCACTTGTAAGTGCAGAACAACAATATTTTTCTCCGGAATCTTACATTTGCTGGAAAGTCTCCCTGGTTCTGAAATGGATCGCTTCCCAGCACACATGGTGTTTGTTCTGTGAAAAAAGTAGTTACGCGCCATGCGTAGGTCGAGGCTCTGATGTTACATGGAGCCCTTTAGTGAATGGTTCTCATTATACATCTGGCTGGCTGATATAGAAATATAATTACGGAATCTCAGATGTTTTATGATGGTGTTTAACCCTCATGACATTGAGCTCGAAATGATCACACAGTGATGTTCTGAGTAGTATGGAGTGTGTGTGAGACAGAGACAGCAAGACAGACCGAGTCTACTGTTGTCACGTAAGACAAGTCACAGCGCTATTCAAACAAAGGACTCATTTTCAATTCCTTTTCTTGGTAGGAAGTGGTTTCCTAGTAAAAATGAACCCCAAACACCACCCCTGTTGCCATAATAGAAAGAAGGAGACAAATCCTCTAAGGGGAACAGAGGGAATACTCTCAGGGTAGAGATGCATAATTCCCGCAAATCATGTCCAAAATCTTCTAGAACATACGGAAGAGAAGCCTGGCTTGGCATAAAGCAATGGGATATACAGACTCCACTTGGAACAAATATATAAGCAAAGACTACACTTAGGAATAAGAATCCTGAACGGAGAAGTAAACATGTCAGTGGTAGGAGGTCTGGGAAGCAGGGAGGAGCCAGAGAAAACACAATCTTGACCAGCAGGAATGTTCCTGGAGTGACGGTAGATATAGCTCATCACCGATTCTTTACTGAGAACTGAGTGAATGGAATCTATTTATATATATGTGCATATTCTATTGCACACTATGAGCACTTTGTGATTTCTGTTTTCACCCAAGTTCCACTTAAGTAAATTGCTTAAGATGTATGGGGTTGACACCACCTGACGACGGAGACTCTGGTGCCAAAGCATATAAAACATCGGGTTAAAATCCCCCCCGAAAGAATGTGGACTTTAGGAAGGTGATTTCTGTCTGAGGGTGCCGTGTTATATAGGCGTTTCTACCGCATTATTTTTCAGACCATTGTGATTCCACCCTAAGCGTTTCTCTGGACCTCATGAAGGCAATATTTGCTTTAGAGAGATATGAATTAATTATTACTCCGAGCCCTTTGGATAAACTTTTTAAGGAGATGCTGACTCATGACGAATGTCTTTTGGAGCTGATTATTCCCTCTGGACTTGAAGTTCCCATGTTTATAGAAGAACTTGGCCCTTGAAATATTAAGATGGGGGAGGGTAAACATGCCTAGAGGTTTGTTTAAAAAAAAAATGACTTGATTTAACCAACTGAGCCACCCAGGCGCCCGGAAAGATTTTATTTATTTATTTGAGAGAGAGGAAAAATGACTTGATTTAAAACCACACACACACACAAAATGTGCAGTCTTGGGAACGATCAACAGTATAATGGCCTTTGGACTCCCCGGTAACTAATTCATTGTATGAATTGAGAACAATGGGCATTTTGCTGCTTATTCGTTTTAGGTTATCTTATGCTTTTAAAGGGAAGATGAGAGGGTCCACGTTGCAAGTTCACGGTCTCTCAAATAGTTTTGGCTATTTTGGTCACAAGGAGCAAATGGAGTTCAGTGATGAGCCAAGACCAGACAGTAAAGTCTTTACTATTTCTCCTTGTCCTTGGGGTAATGAGTCATTCTGACTAACTCCACTCCTTAAGGTTCCTCAAAGTTCTTATTAAAACAAGGCTATTTTAAACTTATGTGGTAATCAAGGGGAACTTCCCGCCCAATCTCCTAACCGCATCTTAGCTTCCACTTTGTTGAACAAGGATCCCGGTTTATTTGACCTTGAGATAATTGAGATTCTTTCCCAAGTATCTGTTGTACTTACTTGATCCTAGAAAGAATTTACATCCTTAAAGTTTCTCTTCACAAGAGATCACGGGTGTGCTCAGAAACGTGGGGCTTTATTATAGGAGGGAAACACAAATCATGAGTTGACTTTCCTTTGCATTGTCTCTTTTCCTGTCAGGTCACTTATGTTTGTAAATCATATCCAACAGCTACTGTGCAGATCCTAATATGATATAATTCAGAATCACCTCGGTCAGTGTGGGGCTCTTACGTTGAAAAAAGCTTTGCACTGACAAGTACTGGGTCTCAGAAACAGGATCTCAATTTGAGTGTGGACTTTTCCATCGAGATGCATCAAATTAAATCATTTTTCAGTGAGTGTTCTGCTATGTGTGGGACACTGTTCTAAAGCCCTATAAGCGTTTTTAACTCATACAACCACCTACTATCCCTATGAAGGAAGTCCTGCTTGTGTTCCCAGTAACTAGACAGGGACACTGAGTGACAGACCGTTTTATCTTGCCCACAGTCACCCACTGGGAGGGCCCGATCCAGCTGGTCCATGGCCCCGGCACTTGGCCACAACGCTCTGCTGCTCTTCTAGGACCTCCTGATATGCAAGTAATTTGGGGTTTTTACATATAACAAAAAATAACTTCCTCGTCACAAGTGTGAGCTGGGGAGTGAGTCTCTGGTGTGAGTCTAGCCCAGCCACTTCCTAGCTGGGTGCCTTTCAGGAAGGGATTTAAGTGCCTCTGTCTGCAGGATCTTATCAAGGACGTGAAGATAAGCCAACCGGAAGGGCTGTCGAGATAATTAGAGAACCTACTTTCATCCAAGGCATGACACCTGAGCTTTCCTGGCACTTCGGAAGTAATTATCAATAACCATTGATTAATTATTAATAAAAAGGCAAACAGGGGTGGGAAAAGTATGGCTAAAAACAAGGAATTTTTGAAACCAGCTGCCCTGCCCAGAAACAGTTGAGTCAGTCCCTGTGGGTTTTTCTATCCCTACTGGCCGCAGTCAGACAGAGGCGACATGGCTAGGTGCCAGACCCTTCACTGTGGGGGGAGCCAGAAGGTGGTGAGCGAGTCTGGTTTCCTTTTTTACCCCAAACACTTCATTAGTGTCTTGTTGTCCATTACTGAGCAGGTTCAAGCTGACTTCCAAGGTATTTGTGGAATAACAGACGATTTACTGATAGCAGAAATCTTATATTTGCACTCTTTGATAAGTTCAAAAGAAAGAACACTTAAAAAAATAAAAATGATTTGCAGTGAAAAAAACAAAGAAAGAACATTTCTTAAGTCCTATATAAGGACACTTCCTAAGTCGTCCATTTATATGAGTTTGTATCAGTATCAGCCTCCCTCACCCAACAGGTTTGAGGTGAACTGTCCTTTTCTTGAAGTATGTTAATATTTGTGCAGCTTTTATGATGTCACATTGTATTATCGAATATTCACACTTCTTTTTTTTTTTTTAAGATTTTATTTATTTATTTGTCAGAAAGAGAGCACAAGCAGGGGGTGTGGCACGCAGAGGGAGAAGCAGGCCTCCCCCTGAGCAGAGAGCCCGATGTGGGGCTCGATCCCAGGACCCTGGGATCGTGACCTGAGCCAAAGGCAGATGCTTAACCGATTGAGCCTCCCAAGCACCCTGAATTTGCACACTTCTTATCCAATATGAGTTTGGAAGTTTCTCCCCAAGGTTGGGGCTGCCACAGATGTGATTTTCTGTGGTCGTCCAGCACGGTGTCTTGGGTACTCATGGTATTTGGTCTGCCACTAGCTTTTAGGTGCAGACCACATTCCATTTTGATACCTGTCAGCAATTTGAATTGTCACTGTGGATTAAGCAGAACGTGTTCCTTTTTCTTCTACAGCTTCTCGTTGTTGGCTGAGAACATTACAGGAAGCAATCTATTACATTTTAAGCTAAAAGCACTTCTTTCATCTTTGTGAGGACTTAACACCATTATCATTGTAGTAAACAATCCCTAGGTTCTCACTTATTTACCATGCTGGTGTTCGGTAATTCTTGCTCATTGATATTATTCAATATTCCAACAGAGTAAAAGCAAAGTAAACCTTACGCATCTAGTGTAGGGGGAAACACGTGGATGGTGTTGTTCAGGACTCACCCTAACTAATTAACCATTTGTACATTTCAAATTAATCACATTGTAAATGTAAATGCAATAGCAGTCATGTAGAGCCCCCTCAAATCTGGCAGCAAGAACAAAATCTCTCTCTGTGTTCCTTTATTACAATTATTTTTGGTATTTTAAAAATAGTTTTAAAGATAGATTCCGAAATAATTTAGGTTCCACAAAAAATGCAGAATAAATGAGGTATTTCTGAGAAAAGTATTTTCTAGTTGTGAGACTGTTTACTGATCCTGTTTATGATGCAATGACGCTAGTGAGCTCCATCCCTCCTCACAGAAGGCACCCCGAGGGTCTCCCCGTGACCAGACGGTCCCTATGGGGCCAAGCAGAACCATCTGCCCTCCTCTGTATGGAAAGAGGTTAAGGTGCAAACCTGTCACTTGCTTCATATGACCTTAAATCAGTCATTTATCATGCACAAATATTTGCGGTAGGTGTTTTTCTTAAACCTACTTTATGCTTCACACTTTAATGAGATTATGAATTATTGAAGGACAAACAGTCAGAGTTTATCTTCTTAAGTGAATTAGACAAGTCTCCACTTACCATTACTTGAATCTTCTGTGGTATGTGGTCAGTCTGTTGATTTCTTGTTTTACAGGCACAAGTGATTATGTTATTCTGGGGATGGGGGTGGGGAGAAAGCACAAATATGGTTGCATATTTCAAATCCAAGATTAAAACTGCTTAAAGTTTTCATGGATAACAATTCAATGATTTGTGGCATTCTGTCCACATTTGTACAAAAATAACTTTAAGTATTTGATACGAGATTGCTAACTGTAGTTTTTAAAAATTATTCTCATTTCACACGGCCTTTTGGATATCATATTCCTAACAGACACTGATGAAAGTATTTGTGTGAATATGTTTCAAAGGTGCATAAACATTTAGTTCAATTGGGTCAATGCCAATTTGTTTGATTTAAACCTTTTCTGATAATGCTTTATTTATATTAAATATAATATCATTCTTAGGAAGCCATATTTAAAGAGGAAAATGAACTAGCGACAGACTATGAGCTGGTGTTCAGTTGAGCACGGTCATGCAAAGTTTTGAAGACATAACTCTCAAATGCTGGCAATCCCACTGCGTATACCATTTAAATCAATAAATTATAACAGTAACTGGGATGAAGTGTCTGTAACAACAGGGACATGCACACAGATATGAGGAGATGGCACCTATCAGAACTTGTGTTTTTTTTAAAAGATTCCCCCCTCAAGTACTTAACACACAGCTCAGATTTGCTCTGGGGGAGGCTGTAGGCCTACTGAGCTGGAATAAGATCACACAGGGCTCACCTTTTGAGGAGGAAAGGAAATGCCATGTAGAAAGCCCTTCGTCACCTTAAACAGAGGGGGTCGTGGGTAGTGACTGACTGGTGTAGACCATGTTGGTTCCCTCAGGGAGGCGTAGAATGTTGGTTCTCTCAGGGAGGTGTAGACCTTTGGTTCCCTCAAGGAGGGGTAGACCATGTTGGTTTCCTCAGGGAGGTGTAGACTGTTGGCTCCCTCAGGGAGGGGTAGACTGTGTGGGTTCCCTCAGGGAGGGGTAGACCATGTTGGTTTCCTCAGGGAGGTGAAGACTGTTGGTTCCCTCAGGGAGGGGTAGACTGTGTGGGTTCCCTCAGGGAGGTATAGACTGTTGGTTCCCTCAGGGAGGGGTAGACTGTGTTGGTTTGCTCAGGGAGGGGTAGACCATGTTGGTTTCCTCAGGGAGGGGTAGACCTTTGGTTCCCTCAGGGAGGTGTAGACTGTTGGCTCCCTCAGGGAGGGGTAGACTGTGTGGGTTCCCTCAGGGAGGGGTAGACCATGTTGGTTTCCTCAGGGAGGTGAAGACTGTTGGTTCCCTCAGGGAGGGGTAGACTGTGTGGGTTCCCTCAGGGAGGTATAGACTGTTGGTTCCCTCAGGGAGGGGTAGACTGTGTTGGTTTGCTCAGGGAGGGGTAGACCATGTTGGTTTCCTCAGGGAGGGGTAGACCTTTGGTTCCCTCAGGGAGGTGTAGACTGTTGGCTCCCTCAGGGAGGGGTAGACTGTGTGGGTTCCCTCAGGGAGGGGTAGACCATGTTGGTTTCCTCAGGGAGGGGTAGACCTTTGGTTCCCTCAGGGAGGTGTAGACTGTTGGTTCCCTTAGGGAAGGGTAGACCGTGTTGGTTCCCTCAGGGAGGTATAGACTGTTGGTTCCCTCAGGGAGGGGTAGACCTTGTTGGTTCCCTTAAGGAGGTGTAGACTGTTGGTTCCCTCAGGAAGGTGTAGACTGTTGGTTCTCTCAGGGAGGCCAGTCAGTTTATTTGCACGTGCTCCGCGGGCTGAGTTTCATTTTACTTCAAGCTGTCCTGAGATGCTCTTGCGGGGACCTCTATAGCCCATCTAATTTCCTGTCTACTGTCCAGTTTTGAGCAAACCTGCACTTTGCGTGCATCCTAACTTTTATGAGCCGTCTCCCGGAGAGTTATCGGGAGGCTCTCTGGCTCCTTTTGTGGAGTGCTCCCACGGCCGTCCTTCCCTGGAGTCCTCCCAGTAGTCCTCACCGCCACCTGACACAGTCTGTCTCTGTTGCTTTGCTCCGTCCACCTGCTCTCCCGGTCCGTGCCGAATCATCCTGGAGCGCTGGGATATTTGATCTGTTTTGTTTTTACCACGGGTATTTTGGAGAGTCTCTCTCCCCCTCTGCCCCTCTCCCCACCTCTCTAAAATAAAAAAATAAATAAATAAATAAATAAATCTTTTTTAAAAAAATAAACCACTTTGTTGAGGTGTGACTGACGCGTAAAAGGTTGTACGTATTTAACGTGCACAAGGCGATGTGTTTGGAGGAAAGTGTGCAGTCCTTTCTGCTGCGTTTTGGTGGACACCTGAACAGCACCACGAAGGAGACTGAGGGAAAACTAGCATGTAGAGCAGGGTCCCAATGTTCACTCCTGCCACTGATCTTCCAGAATAGCGCGTCGGTTGACTTTTGAAGGCCAACCACCAGGAAGATTTTCAAAATGTTCGGGGATGACAGAGGTCGATAACTTTTCATTTGGTCCAAGGATAAGCAAACAAAACAGTCTATCATCTTACGTTACTATGATTTCATAAAAAGGTTTTAGAATCGGTGCCAGGATGCGATCATATTCCTGGAACCGGGTGAGATGGGGGCTGGGTACAGCGTATCTGCTGAAGCAGAAGTATGACCTTACTTTCGAATACTATTTGATGTTCTTTGAAACTGGCTCTTGTATTCCTCATCTCTCAACAAGCATATTTCATCATATTTCGCTGCCGACTGCTCATATTTCGAGCTCGCCCTGTGGCTGGAGGCAGGTGTCCGCGAGCATTAGGGTGGAATGGGTGTGTTCAGAGAGAGGAAGGGTCCGGGGCGTGTGGGTGCTGGGTGCTGCCCTCGGTGAGGTCGGGAAGGGAAGCGGCTCAGAAGGACAGCGTGCACGAACGGCATCTCACACGGGGGCTGACGGTGGGTCAGGTGCAGGGGGGAGCGGGGGGCGTGAGGCCTGTGGGAGGCAGGAAGGAGCTGCCTGGAGGGTCTATTCTGTGTGTGCTTCACACCGCACATCCCTGGACGGTGTCCAAGCAGGGGGCAGGCCAGGGGAGCCCTTGGACGGACATCAGCACTTTCCCACCCGCGAGCGCCCCACCCGGGCCGGGGCACCAGTTCATCTTTGCACACGCGCTGTCTCACCTGGTCTCTCCTCCCATCTGTGTGCTCCATACCCGTTTATTGAGTGCCTGCTGTATGCAGCCGTGCCCAGATCGACCGCACGCACTATGGCCTGGGCACCTAGTCTTCCTTTTATTCAGGGAGGATTTCCCGTGTTGGAAATTATCCCCTTAGATGAGTTATCTATTCAGGTAAGATCCGTAATTTACCTTCGCCTCACAGAGCCAGGACCAGGATAAAGAGGTCTTTAATGGAGTCTTTTGTACTTTATGATAATTAATCATTCGAATTATCAGCTTATACCATCTGACTTGGTCATTTTGGGGCATTAGGATGGGGTCGAATAGGACTATGCTGAGCAGCCTGGCTTTTCTGGCTAGGATTTAATTATTTGCTTTACTGCCTTTTACACCAATGTGTACATCATGTGTCTTTGTCTAATGAGATAAGGAGAAGATATAACCTTCTAGTGGTCACAGATAAGGCCTATGTTATTAAGATAACTTGTAAACCCAAAGAAGCTTTTTTTTTAAAGTTTATTTATTTAAGTAATTTCCACACCCAACGTGGGGCTCGCACTCACAGACCAAGATCAAGAGTCGCACGCTTTTCCAACTGAGCCAGCCCGGCGCCCCAGAAAAGCTTTTATCTAAAAACATTTTAGACAAGATTTCATATAAAAATGGAAGAGTTTAATCATTAATACAGCAGGAAACACGTCAAGGACTCTAATGCAAATGGGAGAATTATAATATCAAAAGAAAAGGTAATCAAACATTAAAAGTCTTCAGGTATTTAAAGCCAAGCGAAGGAATATTTAAAATTGTGAGACCCTTTCTTTCTGACTGTGAGTGAGCAAAGGGGCCCCTCTCTGACCACCGTCTCCCTCTGCTGGGACCAGGACCAGCGTGGAAACCCTCCCACCCGCCTTCCTGCCTTCCCCCATCCTGGGATATCAGGGCATTTCTGCTGATGGAATGTGAACCTTCTTCCTCTGTATCAGTACCTCCACTCCCAGGAAGTGGGGCGTGGAGACATGTGGGTGACGGACAAGCTTCTTTGTGAGAACGTGTACCTTCACCCAAGTGGAGTCATTCCAAATACGTTATCCTAGAAATTGTGCTACTTATCAGAAACAAAACCAAATTCTTAGGGTATAATCACAAGGAAGGGTACACTTTGGTTTCGAAAATAGTAAAATGGTCTATTTATTTTATAAACTTTCATAGCAGATCCTAGGTCAGCAAAGCACTGTATTTCCTTGACATTTTTTTTTTTTTAAGATTTTATTTATTTATTTGAGAGAGAGAGAATGAGAGAGAGCACATGAGAGCGGGGAGGGTCAGAGGGAGAAGCAGACTCCCTGCCGAGCAGGGAGCCCGATGCGGGACTCGATCCTGGGACTCCAGGATCATGACCTGAACCGAAGGCAGACGCTCAACCAACTGAGCCACCCAGGCGCCCATTTCCTTGACATATTTATAACTCTCGTGACACAAGGAATTGTAAGAGCTAACTCCCGTCGGGGTCCTCGATACGCAGGTACTGCCCCAGGAGCTTCCCGGAAGTCGATGTCCATGACAACCTGATATAGCAGGTCGTATTATTCTCCTCATTGTGCAGAGGAAGAAATACAGCACCGAGAGGGTAGGTCACAAGCCCCAAGGCCACACAGCGAGTAAGAGGTGGGTCTGGAACTCATTTCTGACTTGGTGATGTGAACCACGGTACTGCTCAGGGAGGAATGAACCTCCCCGAGGTACGTAAGCTACACAGAATTATCACAGATATTACAGGTACCACAATATCCCAGCGTGTGAAGTTGAGACCACCTACAGTCTACTCATATCAGATAATTGCTTCCATAGCGTCCTTTGTTGGAGTTTCCACCAGGCTCACTCAAAGGGGACTCCTTCCTCTGGTCTAAGTTGTGACCAGGTGACTGTGGGAAGCTGTTTAACCCCTGTTGGCCTCAGGCTGCTGAGACAAAGTATCACAAATGTGGTGGCTCACAACAGCACAAATTTAAATCACCTCATTGTCCATCGAAGCAACTTATTATATCCAGTACTATTAATGGCTTAAAAAAGGTATAAAAATCAGTTCTTATCCTACATATCAGCAATAAACAGTAAAAACGGAAAATATTCTATTTCTCAAAGCAACCAAATACCAACAAAAGTAAGCAAACAGAAATACATCTAGCAAGAAATATATAAAGATTTTATTAAGAAAATAATATGGAGTTCAAGGGGAGCCTGGGTGGCTCTGTCAGTTAAGTGTCCAACTCTTGATCTCAGCTCAGGTCATGATCTCGGGGTGGTGAGTTCCAGCTCTGCACTGGGCTCCCCACTTGGTGGGGAGTCTACTTAAAATAAAAAAAGAGGGGCGCCTGGGTGGCTCAGTGGGTTAAGCATCTGACTCCTGGTTTTGGCTTAGGTCATGATCTCAGGGTCATGAGATTGAGCCTCATGTCAGGTGCCGTGCTCAGTGCAGAGTCTGCTTGAGATTTTCTTTCTCCCTCTCCCTGGGCCCCTCCCCCCACTTGCATGCTCTCTCTCTAATAAATAAATAAACAAACAAACAAACAAACAAATAAATAAATATGTTAAAAAAAGAGAAAAGAATACACTTGAAACCCCTTCTGCTACAAACATTTGGAAATGCTGGATTCAGGGCGGAAATGTAAATTCATAGCTAAGTTCTCAAGAAAGAAAGGAAACTCTCCAGAGGCAGATGAGACAAAGAGAGTGAAAGTCAGTGTGGTAAGTGGATGAGCAGATGCTGTTGTGGTGAGTGAATGAATTCGGGGTTGCGCAAGGCGTTTAACCACCTGCGGCCTCAGGCAGGGAGGTGCACAGGGTGAGAATCCTGCAGGAAGCCCGGACCCTTCAAGGGTCTGTCCCTTGGTGCACGAGGTGGAGTGCAAGTAACCTAGCGGGAAGATGAGGGGGTAGGGGGACAAAGATAGCGGGCTCTGATGGAGTCCTTCCAGCAGAGTAACATCTCCCCTGAGAAATGTAATATTAACTTCGCTGCTTGCGCAGACTTGCATCTGAAATGTACACTACCCGAGAAGCTACCCATAACTAGGACGCTCAGAACTATCTCTGTGATGCCCGCCAGCAGTAAGCGCAAAACCTCTCTGGAAAAAACATTCCCGTGCCCCAGATCACATGGTCTTACCACCGAGTCCACCGAAGATGAGCTCACAATTCCAAATACGCACACACGCACACACAAACACACAGAAAAAAGCCCAGAAACTTAATATCTTATAGCCCTGGGGGGTCAGAAGTTCACAGTGGGTTTCACTGGCGTCAGATGCAGGTGCTGGCAGGCTGGAACCTTCCTTCGGCTCTAGGGGGGAATCTGTTTCCTTCTCTCCTCTGGCTTCTAGAAGCCACCTGCTTTCCACATCTTCAAAGCTGGGAATGTAGCTTCTTCTCTCATCCCTGATCTCTCTCTTCTAAGGATCCTTGGGATCACACTGAGCCCATCCTGATAATCCAGAATAACCTGATCATCTCAAAATACTTAATAAAATCACATCTATAAAGTCCTTTCTGCCATCAGGTAATGTATTCACAGGTTCCAGCAATTTGGACATGGACATCTTCGTGGCGGGCAGGGGTGCCTTATTCTACTCACCATGAAGTCTGTAGATGGTTGAGGTCTATGAAATCGACAAGTCTGTAGAAGGTTGGTCGGAACAAAATTTTGGTGTTTTCTTCTGGTTTAAATTGTGGATGTCCTGTTCATTTTCCTCTCCTTTTACAGCAGCTGAATGGAGAAGGAAAGTAAATAACTTACTTGGTTAAAAAAAAATATTCAAGTGAGATCTGAAAGCTGTTTGTCCATCTGTGTGTCTAAGTGCAGAAGAGGGATGCACGAGCTGATTTCATGCCCCCACCGTGCAGCCTGGCCGCCATCTCCACTCTGTCAGGGGGCTGAAAACTAATTTCTCCCACTGCCAAATGTTACAAAAGGCAAAGTCCAGGTTTGCTTTGTACATTTCCCCAGGGCCCCTGTATGCTTAACGGTGTGAAGCACCCTTCCCTCTGCTTTCATAACTCATGTCTAAGATTTTTCTTTTTTTTTTTTTTTAAGATTTTATTTATTTATTTGTCAGAGAGAGAGAGCAACAAGTGAGAGAGCACAAGCAGGGAGAGTGTCAGGCAGAGGCAGAGGGAGAAGCAGGCTCCTCTACATGGGAATGTAGTCCTCTACGTGTGGGACTAGATCCCAGGACCCTGTGATCATAAGCTGAGCCAAAGGTAGATGCTTAACTGACTGAGCCATCCAGGCATTCCTAAGACTTTCCTTGAGATTTTTTTAAAAATAAAAATCTTTCATGAGGGGCGCTTGGGTGTGCTCATTTGGTTAAGTGTCCGACTCTTGGTTCTGGCTCAGGACGTGATCTCGGGGTCCTGAGATTGAGCCCCATATCGGGCTCCACAATCGGCACAGAGTCTACTTGAGATTCTCTCTCTCCCTCTGCCCCTGCCCCCTTGCTTGCTCTCTCTTTAAAATAAATAAGTAAATAAATCTTTAAAAAAAATCTTTCATGAGTGAACATTTGAAATTTTATAATAGGTTCTTGTTAGTTAAGAGATTAACATTATTAACACAAAAAACAAACCCGAATAAAAAACGGAGCAGGCCCCGAACAGACATTTCTCCAAAGAAGACATACAAATGGCCAATAAGCCCATGGAAAGATGCTCAGCATCACTCAGCATCAGGGAAATGCAAATCAAAACCACAGTGAGCTATCACCTCACGCATTAGGATGGCTACTATAAAAGACAAAGAAACCCCCAGAATAACAAGCATTGGGAGGATGTGGAGAAATCGGAACCCTCGTGATCTGCTGGTGGGAATGCAGAAGTCCTGGGAAAACAGAATGACGGAATATTACCATACCATCCAGCAATTCCACTTCTGAGTATATATCCAAAACAGCCGAAAGCAGAGACTCAAACATATTTATCACCCATATTCAGAGCAACATGATTCACAGTCGCTTTTAAAAGCAACCCAAGTGGTTATCAATGGATAATGTGGTATATCCATACAACAAACATGATTCAGCCTTAAAATGCGAAGGAAATTTGACATCTGCTACAATAGGGACGAACCTGGAGGACGTTATGCTCAGTGAAATAACCTGGTCACAGAAAGACAAATACTGTCTGATCCACTTATCGATGTCCCTAGAGGAGTCAAAAAATAGAAAGTAGAATGGGGGGTGTCCGGGGCTGGGGAGGGTGTCTGGAGTTAGTTTTTCCTGAGGACAGAGTTTCAGTTTGAGACGATGAGAAAGTTCTGGAGATGGATGGTGGCGAAGGTTGTACATGAATGTGCTTAATGCCATTGAGCTGTACACCTAAAAATGGTTAAAATGCTAAATTGTTTTACCACAAAAATAAAAAGAAATTAGCAATATTTCTTTAAATTTTAGCTTTCTGGTCCTGGTTTTAGAAGGGTTTTTTTTTTGTTTTGTTTTGTTTTGTTTTAGGTTATGCCAACATTATACTTTCAGTTCCCAAAAGCAAGTACCATTTCCTTATAAACTGACTACATAAGATAATTGCTCAATTTCTCAGATAATCATCTCTGCTAATATTACAAGTGTTTACCCAGGACACTTTCCAGGAAGCCTAAAAATGCTAGATCAAAGATGGGTATGTGGTCACTGAAAAGCAGCTGGCTTGCTTAATCAGAGTTTCAGGAAGAAGTTTAGGGTGTTAGCACTATGTGGTTTTAGGGAACAATGAGCTTTAGCCTCTGTGTTGACCACACGTGTGCCCAGACAGCAAGATGCAGGGTCTTTCCTGTTCCTCTTGAATACCCGGTGCTCAGCCCTTGATAGAGTAAAACTCATATTTGGTGAATGAATTACTGAATGTCCTTTCGAAGTCATTTCTGGGTGGATGACTCTTGAAGACACATTACACTCTTTCTTTCGAAGGTTTACTGAATTCACATGAAATTCAGTTCTGGGCTGCACACTGGGGCCTCAGGTGACCAGAGCAAGCCTGGACTCCACGTCAGCATGACATTTGGTGTGGAGAGGCCAGGCACTCCCTCCCGGGGAGCAGCTGCGGTGAGTCTGGACCTTGTAGGGAACAGCCTTGCCGGACCTGGAATTGACCTGTAACTCGGGCAAGTTAGTCCATTTTGGGGGCTGTGCGACAGAGAGCTTTGTGTTCTCTCTTTGTAATTTGGGGCTTGGGGAGCGGAAGTCCTGGCTGTTGTTTTCCGTGGGAGAGGGCCATTGAGAACGTTATTCCCAGACAGCTGTGCGTAAGGTAACCTGCGGTAACCTGGAAGCTTCCGATTTCATTGTCTGAATTCAGAAGTAAGGATTCACTAATGTGAAATTCGAGTCATGGCTGTGTGGACAGTTGAGACATGGTTGGTTGATGCCCACTGTGGCTTCCACTGTGAGTTTGGCCCGATATAGACGGGGGCCCCTGGACCCCAAGAGGTCAGGGATTCCTTTGAAATTTGAACCTGCTCTGCAACACGGAGTAGCTCGCGGCTTCTTTCTGGAGCCAGAAAGGTCTTCTCGCACTGTGAATCTCTGCTGGGAGAGGAGGAAGAACAGCTTCTCTGACTGGAGGTGTATTTAGTCGAAGTAAACGGGGCCGAGGCTAGTGAGTTCCAGGAGCTCAGCTCCTGTCTTATGGAGATGAAAGAACTGTCTCCTTTCTAGTCCTTTTCAGCTGTTGACGACGAGATGCACCTGAACAAAGGTAATTGGTACTTCTTCTGGGTCGGGGGACCCACAGCAGTGCTGCTGGTTGCATACCCGAAAGCCACCTCTCCACAGGGCCTTTCTTCCTATTAGGACCCTGGTTTTGCTCTGGTGTGAGGAGGGGGGACAATGTGTTTGGGGATAATGACCCCCCCCCCCGCAATCCTGAGGACTGAGCTGTGATGAGTCTAGGCTGCTCACACTCACTCTGCCTCCCTTTGTCAGGGCTTGTTTTAGGGGTGGGCAAATCACCCCACTGTGGCCAAGGGTGCCTGTGGGAAGTGTGCGGGGAATGATTTCTTCCATGGCAAAGGGGGGACACTTGGCATGAGGATGTGATGTCTGGAGCTATGTTTGCCTCTTTGTGACCACGAGCCAGAAGTCAAGAGCATCTTAGAGAAACTGATCCAGAACAGACTCTTCTGGAACAGCTCGCCTCTGAACATCTTGTTACACGGGACAGTTACGTGTCCTTGTTGGTTACGCCTCACTCAGAAGGCATTTTGTTACTTGCAACAAAATAAAAGCAAATTCACCTAACCTAGAAGGTTACCATTTAAGAAACGGACAAATCTTCGGTTTGATTTGACCAGAAGCCCCACTGTGTAAGTTACGAGCAGCTAGAAGCACACGCATCTGTGTGGATGTGCGTGTAAGAAGGACGTAGACCTGCAAGGCCGTTAGCGTGACCTTCAGAAGTGAAACATCCAATCAGTCATTCAGGTATTTGTGCACACGATGCAGAACAAACCAATGATCGTGGGTGATCGCCGTGATGATTCTGAGTTTCTGCTCTTACTTTCCATACTTACAATCGGCGCCTGCCCCTCGGCTCCGCTGCTTTGAAAACCACGATCCGCGCTAATGCTTATCAGCGGCGGAGTTAGTGAGGAGTATTGAGGTCCGTGAATGGTGACGGAGAGATTCGCATTCTCCAGACCCAGTCTCTGCCTCAAGGAATCTAGAATTGCTGCACAGATCAGGAAAAGACACGCGAAGATCTGGGACACATACAAGGACAGGGGCTGATATCGTGAACCGTGGGACCCCAGCACTGAGGGTGGGTGTCAGCTTGCCATCAGGGAAGGTCTGAGGGAGCAAGGGGGTCCCCAAGTGGGCGAGGACCTGGGAAGAGAGGACAGGCCAGGCAGCAGGTAGGAATCTGTTTGTTCCAGGTGAGTTGGGTAAAGGGATATTGGATTATAGGAAACTAGTAACAAAATCAAGCTTGTAAGAATGTACAGTAATGGGTATGATAGTTATTAAGATGAGCTAAATTCTTAAGGGGCATGGATACTACTGTTTAAATCTTGCTCTCAGAAGTGTACTGCTTTAGATAAATCTTTCGCTTCTCCATCCCCAGATTGGATAGAGGAGGAGATCTGGGATGAGGAGAGGTCTGTTTGTATCAAGCGGCTCAGGTTAAATACGAAATCGTCTTTGCTTCAGCTTCCTGGGCTGTCCTATACTCAGGCAGTCCCAGCTGGGGGTGGGTGGAATATTTTGCTCTGTATGGCAGCTCTCCATAAAGCCTATGAATATGTCATTTATCCGCGGAGGAGGAGACTGCTTTTATATTAGATTGATGGTAGTGATGGCCAGTTTTTTTTTTTTTTTAAGGATTTTTTAATTTATTTTTTGACACAGAGAGAGAGACAGCGAGAGAGGGAACACAAGCAGGGGGAGTGGGAGAGGGAGAAGCAGACTCCCTGCCGAGCAAGGAACCCGATGTGGGGCTGGATCCCAGGACCCTGAGATCATGACCTGAGCCGAAGGCAGACGCTTAATGACTGAGCCACCCAGGCGCCCCGTTGTGATGGCCAGTTTTGTACAATGTTCAATGAACGACTTTAGATGAACTTTAGATTTAAAAGAATTAATGATAAATTGGCTTTACCATTTTGCCATTTCTAAAGAGAAGGTCTGTTCATGTAAATAACCATCAGTGAAGGTTGTATACAAATCCATAAGCTTGGCCTGTATTCTATTATCAATGACCAGTTCAGGTGATTGCAAAAAATTGTTATTGGTGAGTTGAATTTCACACCTTCCACACAGATCTTGCTGTCATTTTGGAGAGCCCTTTTGTGCATTTTTCATCTAAAAAGGGCTGTAGATGCTCGGCCCTCCTGCAGCTCAGCCATGGGTCTGCTAATGCCTTGGCTCCTCCTCTGTTTGAAGGGAGGGGGACAGTGACTCTGCTGTGACTTTGGGGGTTGGGATGGTGTGACTCACCCTCCCTGGGAGCTGGGGCTCAGACAGAGAGGCTGGCCTTAGGGATGGCTATGGGGAGAGCCCAGGGATGCAGGGCTTCAGCAGAAAGGTTGGGAGTGGGAGAAAGGAGAGGGGGAGGGGGACAGGCCGGGAGGGGACAAGGCTGGGAAGGGATTGCTATCTGGCACAGTGAGGATACCTGGGGAGTGCACAGCAGGACCGGCCCACGTGTTCTCTGCACCCTTCCTGGGCAGGTGCAGAGGGAAGCCCAGTGCATTCCTGGACTGGGCAGGGCAGGGGTGGGGGCGAAAGGAGACCCCCTGGCCTCTCCCTGTCATCACAAGGGCTGTAGGATCACTGTAGGGGCAGAGAGAGCCCAGACTTATAATGCAGCTTCCGGGGAGGGCCTGTCATCTCTGCTCCCAGGGGAGAGAGACTCCATCCCAGCAATCACCCTCTGCTCAGCCTCCCCTCTGCTACTTTCTTTGCTCAGGGAGAGCGGATGATGAGGTTTTTACCTTTGAACCTGCGTGTGTGGTTTTGCTTCCCAGTGTCCGTCTGCCTTGCCCCGCCCTGCCCCACAGAACACTCCAGACCCTCAGGTGGAGGTGGTGGGGCGCGTCCGTCCCCTGAGCACCTGCCAGTGATCAGACAAGACCAGACCTGCAGCCGCCTTGCTGCACCACCCCCCTTCCCATGGTGTCAGCGCTGCCCCATATGGTGGGACGGGACGGGCTCACTGTCCCAGCACAGGGAGGCAGCAGGACAGGGACCCCGAGGGCTTGCATCACCTTGGGGGTCACCGCCTCTCAGAGGGCCTGCACATGAACCCTGGCAGGGGCAGGCTTGTCATCTCTAGCAATGCAGGGCACTTCTGCAGGCCCAGGAGTGCAGGCAAAGCTGGAGCTCGGGGTCCTCGGGTCCATGGACCCTAGCACCCCCACTCAGGGTTCCCTTCAGGGTCTTGGTTTGCAAAGGGCAGTCTTGCAGGAGCAGTAAGTTCAGTGTCTCTGTTTCTCTCCCAATCAGGCCGGGGCCTAGTTTTCAGGAAAGCCAGCCCTCGGTCTGAGGGAGGCAGGGTCCCTTTAGGAGCTGCAGGGAGGCCCTCCAGCATCCACACCACCCTGGCCAGAGGGCACCATTTTTCCCTTCTGCATTTGAGCATGGTGGCCTCCACCACCAGCCTCCACTACCAAGAGATGGTTGTCACCATGGCCCACACCCATCGAGCCCCAGAGACAGGGTGTGTGTCAGCACACCCTTCCCACCTCGACTCTCCATGGGTGGCAGGAGTGGGGCCAGGCATTGGCTGCCAGCAGGTGGGTCCCTCTTGCCACCTGCTTGGGGAGTCACCTCGTGCAAGAGCTCAGGCCTGAAGACCTGCTTTCTAGGACCACGTATGGCCCCTGGTCTGAGCTGGGCCTCCCCTGAAAGCTGTTAGGGTTGATTCATGCACACATAGTGGGTACACTTGGAACGCCCTAGAATAACCCCCCCATGTGTTCATGCCAGATTCTGGTTTTTATTATGTTTGTTGATGGGTATGGAGGTTGCTTCCACGTCTTTACTGTTGCAAACAAAGCTTTGGCGAATACTCCCATACGTAGCTCCTTTTGAGTCTGTGCAAATGTGCTTCTAGTGTGTATACATGCTTCCGTGGGTGTGTGCACATGTAATTGCCTGAGATCAGGCGGGAGTGAACCATATCCCTCCCAAACGGGGACAAACCCCCATGTTCTCGCTTCTGCCCCATCCCTGCTAGTATCAGGAGAATGTATCGGTGGATTGCATGGCCATTGAGAAAGCGGTTCCATACAGCTCTGCTCTTGATCCCCACTTAAGACTAAGTTTATGATGTATGTTTGGAGAATGTTTTCATACATGTGGTTCTGTGTACGAGGCCATGAAATGTGGTCTTATGCCCAGAAGGGAGAAGCGATGTGGATTACAGGACGAAACTGGGCAACAATTTCTTGTTATTAAGAGAACAACATGTTCTACTTCAGGAGGCAAAGTGACACCAGGAGAAAGAAAGCCTTGCGTCCTCAGAGAGCGAGACGAATTGGGAACAGATCGCTGGGACCCCCGCCTGCGGGCCCTCACCAGTCACTGCGGGCCAGGCGCAATGTTCCCCTGCGCGTGCCCGGTCGGCAACGAGCCCAGGGTGCTGGTAGATTCGATTTTGCCTTATTCTAACATGCTCTGCCGCGAGAAGTGAATGTTCTCTGCGTAAGGCCACGGCCTGCATGGCCTTTGGGAAGTCCACTCCAGCCTCTCTGTCCCTCAATTTCTGCACCTGCCACGTGGAGAAAATTGCCTCTCCTCCTGGTTGCCTTGCAGGCAAGGCTCCTCCTATTTTTCTCAGTGTGGCCAGTGGGTACTCGTGCTCCTGGAGCAGGTGGGTCTACTCTGCAGCACTCGGAGACCCTAGAGCGCAGGAGTCCGATCTTCTGCCACACGTCATTCTGGCTGGCTCGGGACTCACATGTCACGACAGTAGCTCGTTCCCAAGAGTTTCTGGGACTCAAGTGCTCTTGTGGCCAGCTTGTCACTGTCCAGTGTTGTACTTTCTATGCGTGGCTTTCACTGGTAGGGTGTGCAATTGAATCTTCATCCCACAGTCCTCAAAACAATTTGGGACCATTTCATTAGAAAGACCAATGTCCCTTATCTGTCTCCGTACCTCTCTGTGACCTCACATCCTTGTGACCTGAGGCTGGGCTCTGGGACGGAACCTTGTCCCTTGTGAGAACGTGTTGGTGCATGGGGTGTCAGCTACGGACATGGGCTCCTAGAGACACGCAACCAAGAGACAGCAACAGAACTTAAAGGTGAGGCTGGTCCTGGGGAGACTTCGAGGTAAAGAGACACAAGGAGTGACTGAGGTTGGGAACGGGGAGGCTGGCTCATCTGTTCGGTCTGGTAAACACCAAGGAAGGACATCTGCTCCTCACTGGCCCAAAGAAATCAATGTCCAGTGCTTGCCACCAGAGTCCTTCCCCACCATGGGAGCGTTTGACAGCGTCTAGGTGAAATCGGGAAAAGACTGAGCACGGCGGTGGAGAGGAGTGTCCCCCTGAAACTGTAGACACACATAGGTTCTGTATTTGGGGGGAAGATGTATATATAATCAGAGAACTTTGCATAGGTTTGCAAGACCCTGCCATAGTTTCTATAATGCGTTTTATTGTAACAGAGAGCATAGATATCAAAAACACACAAAAGAAGTATGTGGACTAATGAATCACTCTTGGGCGAGCCTTAGGTACAGAAGAACTTGGCCATCATGCTTGAGAAGCCCTGTCCGTCTGATGTGTCCCCTTCTTCTTCGATGCAATGCCTTCCTTGCCTTTAAGGAGCCCACATCATAAAGAGACGGCTTCTCTTATCTGCTATGTGATTACCCGTGGGGTGCACCTGACGGGGCAAATGCTCACCTCCTACGTTTGTGAGTTCTCAAGATAACGAGTTGATGCTCCATCATCCTCCAGAGATGAATGGTTTTTATTTCCTGTATTATGAACTCTTGGACTTACCTGCATCTGATGGGTCTCGAGGTTTGAATTATGCTTTCTGAAGCTCCCACAGTCCCATCCTCGTCCACTGGGAGCCTCTTCTTGTTGGCTCTTGAGTCATTTTGACTGGCCCTTGCCATCCTCCCTAGCTTCCACACCACCAACCATTGGGGCTTGTCCTGTTCTGTGCGGGCGCTGGCCCTTCCTTCCAAGTCCTGGGTCCTCCCTCTGGGGACCATGCCACTTTCCTGTTTTCAGTTACATCTGCACCTCCTCGCATCCATGTGGAGAGGTGGACATGTGGAATTCAACTTTCACTACCTACCTTATCCGGCACTGCGTGCACAACACTCTCAGAATAACAAGCGAGCTTGTGTGTGCACGAGCGACCTCTTAAGGAAGGTTCTGGAAAGCTGCTCTGCTTCCACCCCATTGGCTGCACTTGGTCCCACTCTGTGCCAACCTGCAAGGGAGGCTGAGAACATGCTGCTCGTTCTGGATGGCCAGGCATCCAGCTACAAATCATGGGTCTTTTTATTTTATTTTTTATTTTTAAAGATTTTATTTATTTATTTGACAGAGAGAGACACAGCGAGAGAGGGAACACAAGCAGGGGGAGTGGGAGAGGGAGAAGCAGGCTCCCCGCAGAGCAGGGAGCCCGATGCGGGACTTGATCCCAGGATTCTGGGATCATGACCTGAGCTGAAGGCAGTCGCTTAACCAACTGAGCCACCCAGGCGCCCCATGGGTCTTTTTAATAAAGAAAACCACCCACAGCCAGTAGTTAGGAATAGCTAGGAGCCCCTGCCATGCAGCTAAAAATTTTTATTGAATGAAAGTGGAAGAGTCAGCAGGGAAATAGGCTGGACGTGCCTCCAGTGAGGGAGGGCCGGAGGAGGAGGCTGGTAACTTTCTCACCGAGGTGAAGATTGCAGCTCCGAGATGGATGGAGTCTCTGAGCGAGAGAGCGGAGGAGGATCGCGGGATAAAGGGTAAACTTAGGTAATGCTCCATTACCAACTGAAAAGAGGCAAAAAATGATTGATAAGGAAAGAGGAGGGGCGCTTTGAGCTTCAGAGGGAACGGCTGGGATCTGTGCCACAGGAAGGGCTCAGCTGGGGTCCCCAGTCCCCATTATTAAAATGTCCTGGGGGACCTCTCCCCTTGTCTGGGCTCCCAGAATCCATCCTCAGCGCTGGTCGGGTCTTTCCCCTGCCTGTGCCCTGGAGTCACTTCTGATCTGATGGTGATGAGAGACCCCTGTTTCCTTGTGCTCCTATCTCCAAGTGGTCCTCAAGCATTCCCTGCCCCAGCGTCGCCAGGAGGCGTGGTCAAGCGCCCCCACCCCAGTTGCCCCCTTTCCGAGGGCCTGGGGCTGGCCCACAACTCCAGTCTCTAATTAGTTCCCTGGTCCGTGGATGTTGCTTTGAGAATCGCTGTTCTGGTGCAATGTTTTTGTTTTGCTGTCTAATTTTTAAAACATCGTGACTTTGGGTACAATCCTACACTCAAATCTTGGGCCTCCAGCCGACGTAGATGAGCCCCCAACCCACCAGGATACTGAGGAGTGAGCATCCTTTGGATATCGTCCCCCTTCGACCTGCCATGGGACCAGCTCTGGCAAGCGAGGGGCTCCTACCTCAGCCAGACGCACAGAAGTGAGGGGTGCAGTTGAATCAATGTGCTCTGAAGATAATCAGAGTAGATCGTAGAGCGCTTAGCTCCCTGAATTGTGCACATGTTTCTAATTAATCAGAGAGCTGTAAAGCATGTTCCGTATGCATTACCTGCTGTGTTAATTTGTTCAGGCAGTCTGTAAACAATAGACACTATTCTCAGCTCTGGAGGCTGGAGGTCCAGGATCCAGGTGGCAGCAGATCCGATGTCTGGGGAAACAGACGGCGTCTTCTCGCTCTGTCCTCACGCGGTGGGGGGTGAGGGGGCTTCCTGGGGGCTCGGTTCTAAGGAGACTAATCCCATCATGGGGGCTCCACCCACATGACCTCAGCGCCTCCCAGAAACCCCGTCTCCCGGCACCACCACCTTGAGGGGTAGGTTTCAACCATGAATTCTGAATACCACTCGCATATGCTTAAGTATAAAGATGCTTTTCATCGATAAGCTTCATGCGTTCACCGTGCCTCTCATTAGATCTGATAAACTCAGATGAAGAAGTCCTCCTGTGTGAGTGTGGCCTCCGGCTGTGCTGTCTTACCTTCCTGTGTGTCCTTGTCATGTGGTCGGCTGGGTTGTTCAGGTGGCTGGGAGAGGGGCCCCACGGATGGCTGCCTGGGCTTGAATGCAGGCACCGCCCCCCGCCAGCCCCATGCCGCGGGCATCACCCGACCCACCGTGATCGGGAGCACCTCCCAGAGCTGTGAGCACTAAATGAAGCCGTGATGTCGGGTGACGTGTGGCCACCCCAGACACAGCCGGGTGGCCTCTCCATTCCCCAGCCCCGTGCACGTGAGCACAGGGGTTCCGTATGAGTGAGACCCTGGCACAGCATCGGGGTTATTACCCACTGATGGGATCCACGTCCACTTTTAAAGTTTTGCACGAATGCCCACCCTGCCCTTTAATCCTCGATGGCAGGCAGCTTTGAGAAGGGGACAATGACTCCTCAAGTCTTTTTATTTCAAGTCACTTCGGGAGCAGATGCTGTGGAGCCTAAGAAGTTATGTGCTACAGTGGATTACTCCTGGTGTCAAGTGTGGTCTGATAAAAGGCAAGTCGGGGTGGTTTTGCGGGCACTGTCTGTCCCTGCCTGTGCCTGGATGGGCAGACCTGCATGGAGGCGAGCAGCCACCAGAGGGGGCCCTGACGCTTTGCACCTGCCACAGAGCTCCGTCTGGTCCTCTGCATCCTTAGCAGGATGCTGGCCCTGGCTCAGCATGCAGGCGAATCACAACAAGCAAATGCAGGATGACAGAAATCCGCAGGTCCTGGAGCTGATAGCATCCCTCAGGCTGGCACTCCACGGAAGCACACCTATTGCTGGACCGACAACAGACCTTTTTGTCTTAAGGACACACCTCCCATTTTTCCAAGGAAGCAAACATGATGAACACTGGTGAGTGTGACTGGAACAGAAGTCCTGCCAGCCGATGGCAGTGGGCTTGCTGCTGCAGGAGTGCAGACGGGATGCAGTGCAGGTGCTCTGGGGACCACCCCCGGGCGGTTCCCTAACCAGTCACCGCCACCCTCCACCAGGACTGAGGGGCTGGTGGCTCAGGACAGCTGCGACCACATGGAGGGAAGGACTCAATTTTCTTTACTCATTTAGGGTTTTCTGTGCACCTCCACTGGAAAGGACGAGCCTTACCTGTGCTAGCAAAGTGACGTCACGACTTGAACCCAAGCATGTGGCACAGCCGAATCGGCTAAGCTTCCACTGTGTGCGTTTGCCTCTATTATATAGAGCATTGACCTCTGAGAGAGATGTTGTCGTGTCAGGGTAACTCCCAGAAAACTGACCGCTCCCAGCTGTGCAGGGGCTTGTTGTCCTGGAGCAGGATAAATCCTGCGGGGCCAGAGAGCAGACATTCAATGGAGAGAGGCAGAAAGGTGGAGAAGTGGAGACAGAGAGGCTGTGTAAAGATCCGCTGAGTGAGCCCAGGAGCGCAGGGGATGAGCTGGGAATTAACTTCACGGTCCTGCGCCCTGATCTCAGATGGGCAGAAGACAGCTTCCTCATCTGTGAAGGGAGGATAGAAATCACCCCTTGCCTCAGGGGTCTGTTGCAGGATTAACTGAGTTCATGTTTGTAGAGAGCTTATCACCGTGCCTGGCAAACAGTATACACAGTAGAGAGGTTTATTCAATACAGAAAATAATAAAAATCAATGATTTGTATACAGAAAATCCTGAGGAATACACTAAATAATTATTAGAAGTGATAAATGAGGTGAGCAAGGTTGCAGGATATAAGATCAATAATTAAAAAATCAATTGTATTTGTAAGCACTAGAAATGATATTTTAAACACAATAGCATCAAAAAGAATAAAATATGTAGGAGTAAATTTAACAAAAGCAGTGCAAAATGTATGCCAAAAACTATAAAACATTGTTGAAGGAAATTTAACAAAATAAAAATAAGTGGGAAAAGATCCTATGTTCATGGATTAGAAGACTTCACTGTTAAGATAGCAAGGCTCCCCGAAGTGATCTACAGATTCAACATCAATGCATTTAGAATTCTAGCTCTTGTCTGTGTAGAAATAGACAAGCTGACTCTAAAATTCATATGTAATTGCAAGGGACCCAGAATAGCCAAGACAATCCTGCAAGAGAAGAACAAAATAGGAGGATTCACATTTCCTGATTTGAAAATCTACCAAAAAGCAATGGCCATCAAGACACTGCAGTACTGAGGTACCTGGGTGGTTCAGTTGGTTATGTGTCTCACTCTTGGTTTTGACTCAGGTTGTGATCTCGGAGTTGTGACACTGAGCCCCGAATTGGGCTCCACACTGGGTGTGGAACCTGCTTCAGATTCTCTCTCTCCCTCTCCCTCTGCCCCTCCCCCTGCATGCCTTTTCTCCCAAATAAATAAATAAATAAAATCTTGAAAAAAAAAGAAGAAGAAAACCCTAAAAACATTTGTGTTTCAAAAAACACTGTCAAGAAAATGAAAAGACAACTCTCAGCATGGGAGAAAGTATTTGCAAATCATATATCTGATAAAGAACTTGCATCTAGAATATATAAAGAACACTTACAATTCAATAAAAAAAGACAAATACCCAGCTTAAAAATGGGCAAAAGATCTGAACAGATATTTCTCCATAGAAAAGATACAAAGCGCCAATAAATACAAGAAAAGACTCTCAACATTATTAGTCATCTAGAAAATGTGAATCCAAAGCTCAGTGACATACCATGTCAGACCCTCTCAAATGACTAAATCAAAAAGTCAGATAACATGTGTTGGGGAGTGTGCGGTGGAATGAGAGCCCTCGCACATTAATGGCGGAGATGTAAAACGGTGAAGCCATTTTGGAAAGCCATCTGGCAGTTTTTAAACATTTAACGTTGTTAACATATGACCCAGCAATTCCGCTCCTAGGTATCTACCCAAGAAGAATGAAAACATCTGTCCACATAGGAACTTGTACATGAATGTCCATCACAGCATTATACATAATACCCAGAAAGTGGAAACAACCCGAATGCCCATCATTAGACAAATGGATAAACAAAATGTGCTAATTCCATGCAATAGACTATTATTCTGCCATAAAAAGGAATGAAGCACAGATACATGCCACACGTGGATGGACCTTGAGAACATCATGCTTGGTGAAAGAGGTCAAGCACGGAGGCCACACACACAAATTCCACTGATATCAAATGTCCAGAGTAGCCAAATCTATAGGGACATCAAGTAGATTAGTGGTTGCCAGGACTTGGGAGAAGGACAGGGAGGACTGGGTAATAGATAAAAGGGTATGGGGTTTCTTTTTGGGGTGATTAAAATGTTCTAAAATTGCCCGTTGTGCTTGTTGCGCATATCTGTGAGTATACTAAAATCCACAGAATTTTACACTTGAAATGGATAAATAGTGCAGTATAATGGGAAGGAGATACAGGGCACAGAGCAGTGGTCCACCTCTACCTTGTTTGGGAAATGACTTTCCAGGCGGTAATCCCTGTCCACCCTCCCAGTGGCCTGATTCTACTGACTTCACCTACCACACGTTGATCTAACTGTAAAATTGGCCTGACTTGATTTAAAAGCATTTTTTTCACTCTCTTTGTCCTCAAAAACACTGGTTTTAATGGGAAAAGTGCCAAGATTTCAGGGTTTTGTTTGTTTGTTCGTTTGTTTTTAGGTCATATGGGATGCAGGGAGACAGCACTGTTTGAATCTGGGAGGAGCTGTTACCTGGACACCCCCTGAGCCTAGGGAGGCTGGCCGGGGGCTCTGCTCCCTCCACGTCTCACCCCCACTGTGGGCAGCCTGACAGTGCTTCGTGCCTCCGGCCGAGCTAGTCCACCTTGGTACTGAAAACAACTCAAGAGATTCATCACATACAATGGAGCATCTTCAGCAATTGGTAAACCGCCGAGTCCATCAGAATGAACTCCAGAGAGCTCCCCATGGTGGTGGGTGAACTCGGGGAGTGGAGAACCAGCATCAGGATGGTGGCAGATCTGCCCTGTGCCTCTGGAACCCCAACACCCCCACGTGCCGTGGGGAGCAGCGGAGCCCGGCTAGCCTCACCTGCACACGGGAAATCTACGGATGGCCGCTTCTGTTCTCTACAGTGCGCCTCGGCGCACCTGACACGATCCTTAATCGTCCCTCAAGACCAGAGCTGCGACCACAGGCTGCAATGAGCACACTTTATGTGGGGACCGTGGCCCTGCCAAGCAGAGGACTGGGGGTGCCAAAGAAACCTCAGTGTTTTCTTAAGTGTCATTTCCAGAACGAGGTTACTCTCCCCCCATTGCTTCTGATTTCTTCTGGGAAATCGGAGAGCCAGTGGAGAGAAGTACCTAACTGCTTGCTTCCAGCCCTCAGGGAAGTGTGGGAGGGATTTTCCTCCAAACAGGGACTGGTTTCCGCTGACTTGTCTATGGGTGAGTTAATTAGAAAACTATTGAGAGCCCACTCATTTTCATGTTTGATATTGTCGTTCGTGTATGTGTTTTCCTTGTGAGAAATGCTCATTGTAATGAAAACTACCCAAACGTATCCTCTTCATAGAGATTTACTTCTCCACGACATTCTCCATCTCTCGTGTGTATCCGATGTGTGTATAGTAACAGATACTTTTCTTATCTGTATCTACATATCTCAAGGCATATTTATGGTTAGCCAATTTAGTAGTGGAGTTAAGAAAATGGTACTCTGAGAAAGTAAGCGCTCGTGATACATGTAGGCATTTTTAAAAATGACTTGAAAAAAATCACAGTTTTTTAAATTTGAAAAAATTTTTGAATTAAAAAAAAAAAAACCTTACACATGCTCTGTTTCTCAGGTCATATACTTAGTATTTAGACTAAGCAAACTAATTACCTATGTAAAGACTTTTAAAATATTTTAACAAGATATCAGCAGTCCTCCGTGATATAGCTTGAAATCGTGGTATGTATTTTATTTTAGAGCAACAGGATAGGGAAGTGATGCGCGCACTTGGTGATATGCGTAATTGCTCTCTGGTTGTGTAAAACCACATGGCTGTCACCATCAGAGGTGCGCCAGGAAGGACGTGAAGAGTGAAGCTGCCTCTGCCTCTGCATTAGTAAAGGGTTTCTCATGGAACTTTACAGAAACACCGCCTGAGCCAGATCAATAAAGCTTTGTCACTGGGGGGGTTTAGCTTTTGGCTCCCACTGCAGGGAAGCCCAGGGTGGCCCTGGTGAGGGCTTGGCTGCATCAGAATCCTGAGTCCTGGTTCTGCTTCTCTCTCTTGCTCTGCTCTCCTAAGTATCCTCCACCTGGTGGGAAGGAGAGGGCAGGGCAAGGGTTGTGATCCGTAGAGAGGCACTCCCGCCTGGCCTTTCATATCGCGTGGCAGGGATGGTTTTTGCTGGTGCCGTGGGTCTGTTGTCCTTTCTGGGCCAGGCACTGGGTCCAGAGAAGGAGGGGGTGGGAGGCTCTCAGCCTGTATTGTGGTCCCTCCCGGAAAGAGTGCTTGCCCTGCAGCCGGATGGAGAGGAACCCAGAGCTCAACCAACCAAAACACAACAGAAAGCACCACAAAAAGGAGGGAGGCCGGGGGGCAGGGGGGGATGAAGGAAGGAGTGGGCAGGAGGGAGGGGCCCCAGGGAAACCGCCCACCTCCCTGCCCAGGTCCCTCCTCTGCTCCATCCGTGGCTCCATCCGTGGGAAGGAGCCATACCCTCTAATCCGCTCGCCCTGCACCCCGTACTCTGGAATCCCATTCTGGAAGCAGGAAGGCTGGGAGGAAAACCCTCAGAGAGTGCAGAAAGGAACGGGCTCTTGTGCCCATGGGCACATCTCTTGCAGAGGAACCCGGGGAGCTGATGGTGAGCTGATGGTGAGCAGGCTCTTCCAGCAAATAGAAAAACAGAACTCCCGCTTAACCAACCATAGGTCTTCGAACACCACGGGATTTACTCTGGAGAGTGCAGATGAGCTTGGCGGGAGGGCATAAACCATACTGCACAACGAAGGGGAAGATAAAATCACAGGAGAGTGGGGGCCTGCGGAGAGGGTGGAGGGAGACCAGTGGGGTGACCGTGAGGTCGTGGGAACGGGCGGTATTCCAGGGGGCTTCACATTCCCCCAGAAGCTAGCCGGGTGGGGCAAACCAGTCTAAGCCTGAAGGATGAAGGCAAGCACAACTGGTCTGGGGTGTTACTGAGTTGCAAGGTTGCTCTTTATTGCAACTCAATTCCCTTTCAGAGGACCCTGGAGATACTCGAATGTATTAAACCAGTTCTCAGTCGACGTTTAAAAAGCCAGTTTCATCTGGACAGGGATTCCCGTAAAAACCTGCGTGCTTCCTGTGTGCGGACTTCAGGTGCAGCGTGAGGCCCTGGCAGTCCTGAATGACAGCACAGAGGTCTTAGTTTTTATTGTTTCTACTGGTTGCAGTTCTTGTGATTGAGGTGCAACCTCAATGAGTGCAGGACTCATTCTGCATGGAGGTGAGCACAGCGCAGATGCCCCGGTTGGGGTGACCCCCCCAGTCGGAGGACAGACAGAGGGGGACACGGAGACAGCAGCCGGGTTCGCCAGCGCGAGGGGTTCCGTGAAGGGTCAGGGCCTGGGGGGCAGGAGGAGGGTCGTGGGGAGGCAGGGGTCTGCAGAGAAACAGAAGCCGCAGGAGGTGGACACACGGGAGGCGCCAGCGTGAAGAACGGGCTCCCGCACCTGCCGTCTGCAGATGAACTGGAGAGCCGGGGAGGACAGAGGGCGGTGGATCCGAGGCCTGGGACCCGGGGGGCGGATGGTGTCACTCCAGCCCGAGTCTGCAGGACCGGGAATCAGGGGCGCCGGGTCCGAACGCCAGTGTCTCCCACGCGGGTGGGCAGTGGGTGCGCACGGTGCTCCTGGGCCCCCACCCGGTGGAGGGACCCACGCCGCTGCGGAGGCATCTGACTCCAGTCTGTGGAGTCCACCGGCTCAAATGCTCCTGCGTTCCGGGAAGGTCTTCAAGACACACCCAGAAATCACAGTCAACCCGACGTCAGGGCACCAGGGGCCCATGCAAGGCGACACTCACGGTTACCACGGCGGTGGGGGAGAGCACGTCCGTGCCCTCGAGTCTTGTACTGTTCGACATGTGGGGAAACGGAGGCATGGGGATGCTGGGAGACACACTTAGCGCTGGGGGCAGTCTTAGGGGCCACATACGTCCACTGCACAAGCCCGCCCAGCGCACTAACATCCACCTTACGAAGATGCCCTCCCGCAGGAAGCCAGGGACTTTTCTAAATGGGAAATACAGGGCCTGAGTCCGGTGATGGGAGAGCGTCCAGGGGCGATGCTTTGTGGGGCCCTTGCCCGAGGAAGGTGCTCAGTGAGGGGGAGGCCCTGTGCCCACGACCGCGGAGCTGGAGGGCTGCCTGGCTGGGGCGGTGCAGGCGGGCCGAGACGCGGGGCCGGCCCAAGCCCGTTCGTGTCCTTGCTGAACTCACGCTGGCCCCGGCTCGTCCAAGCCGTTGGACTGAGGGGACTCCAGGGGTGCTGGGATGGGAAGCCCCGGATTTCACAGCTGATAGGACTTGCGTGCATGGACACAGTTTGGGCCACATTGTCCCTGGAATGTGGCTACTGCCGGCCGCCCGGGGTGCTCTCGGACCCTGCTGGGGGTCCCGGCCTGTCATGACTTCGCAGAGCAAAGGGAAGGTGACTCTCAATGTTTGTCTAGAAGATCAGACTGACTTCACACAGCTTCTTTCTTTTTAAAATTTTTTTAAAAATTTAAAATCAATTAATTAACATATACTGTATTATTAGTGTCAGAAGCAGAGTTCTGTGATTCGTCAGTCTTATGTAACACCCAGCGCTCATCACATCACGTGCCCTCCTTCATGCTCGTCCCCCAGTGACCCCATCCCTCCCACCCCCAACAACCCTTGGTTTGTTTCCTGAGATTAAGAGTCTCTCATGGTTTGTCTCCCTCTCTGATTTCGTCTTTATTTTTCCCTCCCTTCCCCTATGATCCTCTGCCTTGTTTCTTAAATTCCACATTTGAGTGAGATCATATGCTAACTGTCTTTCTCTGATTGACTTATTTTGCTCAGCATAATACCCTCTAGTTCCATCCACAGCACAGCTTCTTTCTTACTGAAAAAATCACACTGTCCCTTCACTGGCCCTGTTTCATCCTGTGGCAGGACAGAGCAAGGGCATGGCGTTCTTAGTTTGCTCTCCACACCTGCTCTGGAAATCTGGAGGAGACCCAAGAGCAGAGGCCAGAGGGGATGCCCACAGGGCATTTCTCCAGTGGGGGCTGAGGCCCTGGAGCAGGAAGTCCAGTGTGGGAATCGCCAGGGGAACAGTCCCCTTGGCCTCTGCGGGCTTCACTGGCCCCCACCCGATGGCGAGAACCTGCACCCCACTCTGTCCAAGGTGGAGCCTGTTCAGATGTCCACGGACAATCCTTCAGTCCACATGCACCGTTCTGACGGAAAGGCAGACAATCAGAATAAATCCCCTCTTTTCATACCTAAGTGCCATAATATAAGCACCACCTCGGGGCTTGCGTTCTGACAACAGGAGAGGTGCTAAGATTATCCAGCAATAAATAATAAGGTCCTAGGATTAAAATCTCTCATCCTTATTCCGGCATTGATTTAAAAAATAATGGGGGTTATGATTTCTATAATGATCATGCAAAACTTAAAGTTCGTTATATGTCTCTCTGAATCTTTTATTTCTTCAACCGAATTCTCAAATATTTGAGAACTGTCTCGATTATAAAAACGTGTCGACAGGGCGCCTGGGTGGCTCAGATGGTTAAGCGTCTGCCTTCGGCTCGGGTCATGATCCCAGAGTCCTGGGATTGAGTCCCACATTGGGCTCCCAGCTCAGCAGTGAGACTGCTTCTCCCTCTGGCCCTCTCCCCTCTCATGCTGTTTCTCTCTCGCTTGCTCTCTAAAAAAAAAAAAGAACAAAAAAAAAAAACAAAAAAAAAAACCCGTGTCGACATAGGGTATATATTTAAGTTCAATGCAGTGTCCTCAGCAGAAGGTAACTCTTTAGTTTCAACTTCATGGCCATCGCCTGCTTGGGAATAATTAGCCAACACCTGCTATTCTATAATTTCTGCACACTGGGATTCGGAAAACCTATTGGCTAAGTTATTTTTTTTTTTTAAGTGGAAGTCCAAGTCTCCTATTTTGGGGAATCCCCATGAATTCAGTGGACATGAGACGCACCAAATAGTAAACCCGTCTCCAACCTCTTTCTAGCCTTGTGAAGAGAGCCTCTAGCTGATGTGTAGTCCATTAAACAGATGGAGTATTCAGGCTTTTAACATTATTTATTTATTCAAGCGACTGTTTCCTGAACATTTATAGAAATCATGGGATAAAATGACCACAATAACCAGGTTTGCATTATGCCCCACGGGACACGTCGAGTGGGGAGGAGGCGAGGCATAAGGAGAGAGCACAGCAGACGGTCCCCTTGCAGACTGAGCGCCCCTCAGACCCTGTCCGTGGCTCAGGGAGCTCCACGCCCATTGGCTGCACCCCACGTCTTCGTCTTCCTGGACCGCTCGTGGTGATTATTCTTGAACGGTGGTTTGTTCCCACATCGGTGTCTTCCGTATTTCATATAATTTTATAATTTAGTTAAGTGTGAGGGCCATTCATAATTTCAGAGTTTAAACAGATAATTTATCATTTCACAGGTTAAATATTGGATAATTCGTGGTTTCACTGAGTAGTAGAACATTTCACAATCTCACTAAATATTAGATAAACTCATAAAATAGGAGATCGGAGGATCGGATGCAGCGCATTCTTTCTACGAAGCATTGCTTGAACGCTCTGCAAGTCACTCCCTGGAAAACCGATCTACTTACACACGCTGTGGAATGAGATGGGCAGGACGCAGGTATAGGGGGTTGAGAAATCTAAAAACGTCTGGATGGATTCTGCGCTCGCAGGTCTGCAAAGACAACTGAAGTTTTGATCTGTTCAGGAGATGGTGGGCCTTGAGCAGGTCTAAGGAAGGGACAGAGCCGGGCCCTGCTCTCGGGAGGCCTGGCTCAGGCCAAGGCCCGAGGCTCCTCAAGGAATATTCTTACATTTTAATGTTTGTTTGTTTAATTTTCAGCTTTAAAATCCTAACTCATTTTAAAAATTCACCTGACCTCCTCCTACTGCACAGGAGCCTTGCTGGGAAGTAAGGGGTCACACCGAAAGGACTGGAGGCACACTCAGAGTTGGGGCGATGCCACGTCTTGCATCATCCCTGCTTGGGTTTCTGGGTGGGGGCCACGGAAATACTGTTTGCCATTCTCTGCCCTGGGGGGGTGCCCATGAGTGCACAGATATGGGCATCTACGAGGGTGAGGGGTGGCTCTGATGGCTTGGCTTCCCCTCCCCTGGCAGGGTGCAGGAGCCCCCCCTCACTCTCAGACGTCGCCGGCAGGGATGGCACCCTCCCGTGGACTGCTTTGTGCCTTGCGTGGGCCCGTGGTGCCCAGGCTCCACGTGAGCGTGGGAGGGAGCCCCCTGAGTCTATCACCAGAAGCAGACTCCCGATGGGCACGCAGGACTGGGTAAGATCCGTCTTCTCTTTGTCTGAAAATCTACTCATTTTCATTAGGTTTGCAAACGCCTTGGCATGGTCTTTAAATATAGGAACGCTTTATTGGTTTTCTCTCCATTCTGTCCTCAATAATCACCTGAAGAGAGAAGTCTGTTCATTACCTGGTCCGATTAATTTTACTGAGTCTCTGGGAGTGCAAAGCCACAAGGCAGATTTGAACTGCGGGGCATGTAGCTCCCAAAGGCGCCCCATTAATGTGATAGTCAGTGTGTTGGTGGAAGAGAAATCACCCCTTTATAGAAGAATAAGGCAATATCAGAAGTAGATATGTTTTCCTCAAGGGACTGCTTTTGTACAAGCATGTTTTAATTTCTCCCGAGAGCGCCTTCCCTGTGGCCCACTGGCCCACTGCCTGTGTAAATCTGGGCCGATCAGATATGTGTCTTGGACGTGGTGGTCATATGGGCCCGTTCCTCATGGTGGGGACTAAGTAAAGTGTGGATCAGCACCCAGCACATGTGAGGACTCAGATATCCGGGGCTATTTCAGCTTTCTCTCCAAAGATAAAAGGTAAGTCTGAGATTTTGTCCATTCTTCCAGACCTTCTACAAACCCAGAGGTCTTGTAAGAACAATGACATGTCCACCGTCTCTTCGATACCAGGGGAAAAAAAAGTGATCGGTCTGGAAAATGTGGGTATTGCTGTATGCCTGCTCAAGGAGTCCTGCAATAGTCCTACTTGGGGCCAAATCATGGAGCAGAGAATCATCCGTTAAGAAAGGAGCTGCATGAGGGACACAAAAATTGCTTCTCTGAAAATTTCCAGCTTCCGGTCAGAGTTGGTTGGCTCCTGGGGCTGAGTGTGCAAGTTCTGGGACTGGGTGTGCACAGCTTTGTTCAGCTCCCAGAACATGTGGCATGCATTCTGCGCTTCAGACAGCAGAGGGGAGCACTCGACTGAGCTAAGCTTCTGTCTCCAGAGAGGAGAACGATCACACAAAACCTAAATGCTTCTGTGAGGATGTCCTCTTCTGTTTGTCCCCCATTTCTCCCCTCGTTTGCTCCTTCTCTCCCTGCTTCCTCACCTGCCCTTTTTCTTATACTGGCAGTCCTCTTACAAGTTCACCAGGAAATGCCCGCGTGTGCATGTGCGGGGACAAGGAGACTGGGCCAGGTGCTCACACCACGATGGACACGAGCTATAGTGTGAAAACAGCTTCTGGGTTGGCTCCCGAACACCAGTCAAGACACTGCAGGGCTTAGATGAAAGTAATTCTTAGGGCTTGTGTTTCCTGCCTGCATTTCTTGGATTCCCTGTTCTCCTGGTAAAGTGTTTGTCAGCAGGCACAAGGAGATGCAGAGCCACCCCTCCCACGTGCACGACCCTCTGTGACGGCAGTTGGAAAGTGACTTCCATGTGGCCACTCCAGGGTCCCCAACGTGGCGGATGGCAGGTGCGCCTGGTGCCTGGTCCCTCGTGTCCCTGTGGGTGGGAAGGGAGCTGGGCGCTGGGTGCTGTTCCCAGCTCTGTGGCCCAGAGCAAGATATTTATTTCTCTGTGTCCCAGCTGCTTCCCCCTCCGCCACCAAATTTAAAGTCACATTAATAGTACTTCTGTCCTGGCGCTCTGAGGAGTGTATGACCGTGGCATCTGGCATATAGGGAGTGCTCAATTTTGTTGTTACTCCTGTGACAAATTTCAGGTATTTTTTGACCTCTCTGTCTCGGAAAAGCAGATTGGAATTAGTGCACGATTAATCCCTCACTTCTTCCTCGCGCATCATCCAAACCAAGTGATGAGAACCATCATGCTCACTTGATCTCCTGGGGGTCTCCTGATCGAGGCATCTAGGAATAAGAAATGCCTTCTTAAATATACTTCTATTTGACTTGAAATTATGCCCCATATCACAAAATCCCTACATTTGCACCTTCTGATCGCCAAGAAAATAATGTCGTAGCACGGAAGGTATTTTATAATAAAATCCTATTGAGAGAAACAGATTTCTAAAAACGTGGTTAGACGAGATATCCTAATTCTGTATTGTCCAGCATGGCAGTCACTGGCCATGGGTGACCATGGGGTACTTGAAACATGCCCTTCCGAACTGAGAGGAGTGGTTCGTGGAAAATACGCCTGGATTTAAAGACTCGGTATGATAGGAAGAATGTAATTATCTCATTGATAGATTTTATTTCAATTACATATTGAAATGATATTTTAGATATCTTGTGATACATAACGCATTATTAAAATGACTTTCATCTGTTTCTTTTAACTTTCTACCTTTTTTGGTTTCTTTTAGGTTTTTAAAGTGCTTTTGGGGCACCTGGCTGGAACACAAGACTCTTGATCATGGGTTGTGAGTTTGAGCCCCACATTGGGTGTAGAGATCACTTAAAAAAAAAAAAAGTCCTTTCAAAAATTTAAAACTCCCAATGAGGCTTGTGTGTATTTCTAGTGGACAGGAAGCTCCTAAGTAATTTTGCGCTGACAGAAAACTCAAAGTGTCATTTGTTACGTTATTTTTGTTAAAAGTGCAACACACAAACAGAGGGAAATATATTGAGAGTCCTGTCACTGGAGTGGGTTTGGAAAGAGGTCCACTCAGTAATTCACTGAGCTGCCTTTCTCATCGCCGTTTCTGTCAGTTTTGTGACCCCTGAATAATTTGTCTTTACTGAAATGTGACAAGTAAAGGCTTTTTCCTTTTCTCCTCTGCTTTCCTGGAAAAGCTGGGTCTTAATGTGAATTATCAGTAAATCCATCAAACGTGGACAAAGGAGGGCGCGTATTCTATTTGCAAGATTTCACATCTCTAATCCCATGCCCAGCTCCCCCTGGAGGGGCCTGCTCCTCACTCACCCCCCGTATGCCCCCCGGCGCCCAGTTCCCCCTGGCACCCGGCTCCCCCCGTGCAGGGTATGTGCTGAGGATGGACCCCCAGCGCATGTCCTACTCAGAACCCACTTCCTCCGGCCTCGCTGGATCCATTTTGTTGAAAAATTCAGGCATTTACTCCTTAAACAAATACGCTGCTTTGCGGGCTGAAAAATACCACGACACTTTTTTATCCCCCCTCTCCTTAAAATGTCGGAAAGTGTGTGCGGTTCATAAAAATTCATTCTCATGTCAGAAAGTTTCCCCTCCTCTTTCTCAGTGTGATGAAATCAGTGGTGAGAGATGGTATTGTACTAATTTCGTGTCTGTTACATGCGTTACATTTTAATTAGGTCTGTGGCCATGTTGCTCTCGGTTTATTACGGATCACAGATCGCCGTGACGTCCGGGCTGACTGCCTTTTCCCATGCCCCCACATGTCCCCCCAGCTCTACTCGTGCTGCCCTCTTCTTCGTTACATTCTGGCCATGCTGTATGTGTAGGATTCTAGAAAGCGTTTTATGATACACAGGGCTGGAAAGGCATCGCTTACCCAGTAAATACTTACCCAGTAAAAGTTACTCATTTTTTATTTAGAAATCATTTTGTTGGGAAGGCCTTTACTTCCACGCATGCAGTGGATCCTCAGTTCTGTTGAGACAAATTCACTGCCTCCTCGTGTGTTCCCATTTTTTTTTGAACAGCTCCCATATTTCTAGGTGTACGCAGAACCTACAAATACATTCTCTGGCTGGATTGTGTTACTTTGGCTCTAACACGAGCACTTCGTGGCTGTCGGCCACGAAGATGACCGAGACACAAGAGCGATCCTGCCCGCCATGGGTTCTTCAGTTATGGGACACAGTTCAGACCTAAAGAAACAAGGTGATTCTTGTTTTCAAATGGTGGAAGCCACTAGAATAAGAGAGCGGCCTGGAGGTACAAAGGCCTCCTGCTCTCCACCTGACGTGGCCTGGCCATGGGACTCAGCTTCCTGAGCCAGCTTCCTGGTGTTGAAGACGGGGAAGGATAGCACTTTTGGGATAGGATGGTTGTGAGGACTTAGGTGATGGTATTGGAAAAGACCATGTTGTCAATCACACAGCAGGATGCAAGATTGCCCTACTTTTATTGCTCCCATCGACAAGTAATTAAAGTCCCAAACCCTGGGATGGTCAGCCGTCCACACAGCTTTGTCAGGAAGACGTCACATTGCGAATCTAGGAGTGATGACATGGGACGTGGTAGAAGTGCCCGCATCCAGGAGCATTCCCAGATTTCTCTCCTGGGTCCCCATGACCGCACGGCTCTGGGGGGACAAATCTTGAGAATACAATGCAGATGTGCCAGGACCAGCAGAGAAATGCCTTTACTTGTTGGTTCCAGGTTCCTCACGTGTGGTCCGTTGCTGCAGAGGGTCTCCTGAGAGCCAAGGGTCTTGAGCATGGGGTCCTTACGGAGGAGAGGGTGGGAGAGGTCGGAGGGGGGTGATGGGGACGCTCTCCGACAGGTGCACGGAGGCGGGGGTCTGGTGCCGCTCAGGGGCCGGGTGAGCGCAGGTCTGGAGTGGAATCTCAGGCTCCCTCTGCCTCAGTCCCCTCTACTCAAACGCTTCCCTGACTCCTGTCCACCCTCTCCTCTCGCAGGTGAACATACGCAAGCACCGCCAGCCTAAGGCAAGCCATTGTCGACCTGGAAAAAATAACGTCCCAGTTTGATGTGGATGAAACCGAACAGCGTTGTTTATTAATTTGCTGTAGATTTTTAAATAGACTTTTTTTAAGAGCATTTTTTAGATTCACAGCGAAACTGAAGAGAAGGTGAAGAAATGCCTGCCCCCCTGTCCCCAGCCATGCACAGCAACCCTGCTCTCAATGTCCCCACCAGATGGTGCATTTGTCACAATCAATGAGCCCGCATTGTCGCTTCACCACCACCCGGGCTTCATAGTTTATTTTAGGGTCATTCTTGGTGCCGCGCATCTGTGGGTTTGGACAGATGTGCGATGACAGGAGCCCACCCTTACAGCATCACACAGAGTGGTTTCACTCCTTTAAAGGTCCCCTGAGCTCTGCTGAGTCATCCCTCAATAATTAGCTACAGATTTTTATCCTGAATTCTATAACTGAATTCTCAGTTGGACATTTTCCCTGTTGAAACCTTAAGGTAATTTCTTGGCAATGTTGCTGTGATAACGATTATCGGCACACGAAGGCAAGCCCCGTATTTCGATTTCTAAACGTTTTATCAGAACACAGTCCTTCTTCGAAGTTGGCATTGCACCCTGTAGAAATACGTTCCTCTGTCCCCCAGATGGCCTGCGATTCCTGGCGGTTGCTTGCTGGAATTTAAGACCAATTTCGAGGTGCACAGCACTAGGAGTGGTATAATTTGATATTATAATAAATCCTACTCTCTAGGACAAAAGCGTCACCATGCTGTGGGTGGCATTTGGAGTTCCTGAAATTTGCACCCAGGCCCTCCCATCCTCTCAGTCCCGTCTCACCTCCGCGTCCTGCCAGGAATTGCTGTCCTGTGACCTGTGCCCCCCCATGCCATTCTCACCACGGGGGGATTCTCTTGGGCTTTAGGCTTAAAGGAAGGGGTA
The DNA here is from genome assembly GCF_029215605.1 of Mirounga angustirostris. Classification (NCBI taxonomy): domain Eukaryota; kingdom Metazoa; phylum Chordata; class Mammalia; order Carnivora; family Phocidae; genus Mirounga; species Mirounga angustirostris. Next base: position 136,685,720 of record NW_026991713.1, read on the forward strand.
CATGAACAGTTAGCATTTTTAGTGTACGGGAGATAGTTTCTAGCTGACTTCTGGTTATGTTCTCCTTCTTACACTCGGCAAGAACACCTCTCAGATAATGCTCAAGATTATCCTGTTATCCCGCAGCCCCCCGCCCCCCACTTTTTTCTTAGCCTGTCTTCCAATGAATTAAAAGTTCTGATTTATTTCTAGGGCCTTTAAAAAAAAGATCCCCGAAAAGCAAATACTATTTGTAGTGGTGACAGGCAATTAGCAAAGCATTTAGATTTATTATAAAGCACCAGGGAAAGTGGTGTTTTATTTTGCTTTTACAGGAGTGTTGAAAATTCACTTGCAGATAATGGGCTGAGATTGCTTCCCTCCCGCAGACCAGCTCTTGGTCCAACGTCCAAGGTGGCAAGTCCCCACGGCTGGGACATCTCCCTGTGACCTGTCTCCTTACGTCCAGCCTTTTTGATTCTCCCTCGAATGAAATCACTGGCTTAACTTCTTATGTGGACTTTGTTTACTCTTCCTGTGATTTGCTCTACGTATAAAACTGTGTTCAAATGATAGATGACACGTTGGTTCTCAGCTCTGGGTTTGAATCTTACTGAGTAGGGGCTCATGAGAGCACTTGGGAGGAAGGCGTTCTCCACCTTTTGGAGACGAAGAGGCCGAGGCTCCCACAGGAGCATCAGAGAGGCCTGGATGTGGGGCCAGCGTGACTCGGTGCCCACACCCCTTCCTTCTCCGTCCCGGCTTCTCTGTTTCCTGAAATAAAATGAATGTCGTTGCATTCACTTCCAACTCTCTCACTCCTCCTAATCTGTATCTTCCTCCAAAATGTCACTGCTCATCTTTCATTCCCAGACCACTTAGGATGAAAACAATTCGCTCTCCGCTGAGACATTTCCCGCGTTTTCGGTCTCACCAAGAACATAGAGCCGACTCACGGTCAACGATGGAGCGAAACCCGTAGTCACTTTCCCCAAATCATCTCCTTCTCTTAAGCTAGAAAATACCCGCATGTTCTTGCAGAACTAGTGTTGCCCCCCAAGGAACCTATTTTATAGACACACCTGTGGACATATACACGTGCACACGTGTCTATTTACACGTATGTGCACAAACATACATACGCATGCATGAGAGCTAAGCGGTGTAACCAAGTCTTTGGCACGTGAATGCCATTTTATGTTGTGGGAAACACCACTGGCAAAAAATATGACTAAATCTAATAACACAGTATACTGTTAATAGCTATCTTATCCTAACAATATGATTAACAGCTCTTATTTATTATTTTACTTTACTCCTTATTATTTTATTACTATTTATATATTATTACAGTCATATCAATAATAGCTCTGCTATTACAATAAGTATGTTATTTGCAACAACATACCATCGGTAACTATGTTATCACAGTAACTGTGGGGACTAGAGCATATTTTAACAATTACTGTAACAACGTCGCTAATCCCCTGAGCATCTTTCTGTGGTGTGTGTTCTACTGGACGCCTGTGGTCGGCGTCCATGACGCGGGCAGGAACGCTGCCGTCACAGGCGAGGACACGGTGTCACACTAACCACCCCGGGGGGACCAGCCTCGCCCCCCCCACCCCCGCCAACACCGACAGTGTCCACTCTGCCTAACACGTGGCCTTGCTTGGGAGCCAGGTTCCTGCTGGGGAGCCACCTCCCCGATCCTAACGCACGTGAGATGCCGTGTGTCCGATGAAAAGCCTGTGGATGTGCTGTGTTAGAGAGCTCAAACCCTCCCTCGGAGCCAGCTAGCAAACCCTTCGGGGCTGGCGTCCCGCCCTGCCTTTCTCCAAAGGCCACTGAAAATTTCTGCAAGTTCCAGTAGCTTGGCATCAAATCACAGCTCCTAAACTGCCTCTGACATTAAGATGTGGTGTACTGAAGCCCCCCAGGGGGCCCCGTCGGGTGGGCGTCCGGCCCTTGGTTTCAGCTCAGGCTGTGATCTCAGGGTCCTGGGATCGAGCCCGTGGTGGGCAGTCTGCTCAAGATTCTCTCTCCTCGGGGGCGCCTGGGTGGCTCAGTCGGTTAAGCGACTGCCTTCGGCTCAGGTCATGATCCTGGAGTCCCGGGATCGAGTCCCGCATCGGGCTCCCTGCTCGGCAGGGAGTCTGCTTCTCCCTCTGACCCTCCCCCCTCTCATGTGCTCTCTCTCATCCTCTCTGTCTCAAATAAATAAATAAAATCTTTAAAAAAAAAAAAAAGATTCTCTCTCCTCCCTCTCCCTCCCCCTCTGCTCCTCCCCTCCCCCTCACTCTCTCCCTCTCAAATAAACAAATAAAATCTTTAAAAAAAAAACCCACATAGTATACAAGTGCTTTAGACAGTATCTGTTGTGACATTTTGTGAATACAGCAGTTGTGTAGCCCGTGGGCCTCAAATTTCGCGGAGGAGAAATTCGAATGTCATGATGGCAAGGCAGTGTGGACGTAGCTGGAGTCCGCTGTGCCTCCGCGGGTTTGTAGGGCTTCACCAAGGATTTTATGAAGAGCCTTTAATGACTGGCAAATGAACAGGTTCAACGAATAAGCAGCACAATCTCAAATATGCTAGACTATGAATGCACATTTTCTTTTTAAAACAGGACCGGAAACTACCAAAATGGTCATACCCAATAACAGTTACCATCTGTGGGCCTTGGGCTTTTGAGTGATCACTGTATCTGATAGTTTGGTACACACACAGAATTTTCCGGAGTGGGCAGGTGCTTCTGTTACCGTGAAAAAAAAGAGAGAGAGAGAGAGAGATGTATATAAGCTGAGAAAGACCACACTGGTTATTCAGTGATGTTCCACCACGTGTCATATCAGGAGGGATGTTCTGGAAGGTTCCATGGTCTCTGTTCCAGCCCATTTTGTGCTGGTATTTGTGCTGATCACCTCGTAAAGCTTCTTTCTGGAAACCACACGGCATATCTGACTCCAGCCTTATGCCGAAATCTCTGCTCTCTTTTGTCAATTCTGGCATAAAAGGAGTGAGCACGGGGACAGACACTTGCACGAAATGTTTCCTGAGGTGGTTTTTCACGACCATTAATTTTCCACTTGCCTCAGATTTTCCTTTGACTTCAGGAAATTTGTTTTTTATTGTCCTCCTAGGAGGCCGGAGGGCACAGGGTATTCATACCCTCGCTTTCCCCCAGACTCTTATTTAAATTTAGATTATGACCACATGAAAAATTTGTTGGGAGAAGTAATCAGCAGGGCCATATGTTAGAGTTTCAAAAATCGCCCTAATTTCCATTTGACTCACATCATAAAAATCACCCTCCCATTCAATCCGACTATTAGAAGGTGTTTTAGATGAGTGATGTGGTGAACACCCGTAATAGCAAGGCCTTGGTCTTCCAGAGCGCCATTAATCTTTGTCTCGCTCACACTTCAGGCCCACACGCACACACATGCACACACACGCACGCACACACACAAGCAGAAGCCAAACCATCAGAAAGAAAGCTCTTAAGAAGAGTACATAAATGTGCGAGGAAGACTTTCCATTTTATTTCTATTTACTAGAGATGCATGGAGCCGCGGCGGAGGCCCGAGGGGGCTGAGCAGCCCCCACCTCCCTGCCCTGCCCTGCCCTGCCCTGCGCCGCGGCCCCAGCGGCCCCAAGGGGCTGGCCCTCACTCCAGGAGAAGCAGAGCTGGCCCCAGGATGGCTGGGTTCTCTCTGAGTCTCCAAGGTCCACAAATCAGTCCCCGTTTTGACCGCTATGTTTCTAGTGGGTTCTGCCGTGGCGTTGGGTCATTGTTTCTACGACCCACCCAGGTCGCCTAAAAGGATGCTTCGTTGCTAGTTAGGTGATGATGAGAAGTAGACCACTTAACACACCCAGCGATTCCTATCGAATCTGAGTATCCCTCGCAGGTTTGAGCGGCCTGCGTCCGGCACTGTGATATCTTTGGAAGGAGACGATGCATAACTCGCGTGTGCTTGGGGGAGGGCCACTGGCACGATCTCCGGTTTGCTTCAAAACCCATGCACATTCCATCATGCCATGTGTTCGCACCCTGCCAGCACCCACGTGTCCCCTCCCCGGACATCCATTCCTGTCACTGGTTTCTGTCACCTGTCCTGTGAGGACCCATTGGCATCGCTCTGTCTGCTTGTAGGCATCTGGACAGCCAGGGAAGGGCATTTTGTTTGCTGCCAGGGACCTGCTGCGGATCCTGTGTGGATGTTCTGTGATAACCCAGCAGCGTCTGCAGTTGGGCATTTCGTAGACTCTGCCCATTTTGAAAACCGGCTCAGTGAAAACCGATCAGAGTTGTGAAAATCCATCACGCTGGAGAAATACCTTCAAAAGGAGAAAGGCTTCATTCTTTCCAGTTTCATTTTCTGAATTTGGTTATTAAACTTCAAATGACTCCATGGAATCCCACACCTCGTCGGTGTGGGCTTCCCCACAGAAAGGATGGACCACCTAGGTGAGAACCGACCAGAAGTCACGCCTCAGTTCTCACTGGTCAGTAGGCTGGTATTAATTTCTGTGACCACATCAACCCCAAAGGGTGGAGGTGGTTCAGCCCTTAGGGTCCCCAGCGCCGCAGTGGCTGGCTTGCCTGGCAAGCCCTATTTTGAATTGAACACTTGCATGGATTTGCAAGGGGACTGGGAGCTCAGCTTTGAGGTCTTGCAGCAAAATTGCCAGTAATTGGTGTACATTTGCATTTACCACTCCCCTGCAAACAAAGACAGATGTGGCAGGCCCATGTGACTATAAATAAGAGGACAGCCCTCAGTCCAGCCAGCGGGGACCAAGCCCGGACCCCCAGGGCCTGTGGTGCCACCCCACAAGGCTAGAGTATTGCTTATGTCTCTCTGCTTGGACAGGCTCAGCCTGCAGTCTGCATCTTCCTCCAAGTGCAGAGAGAGCTCACACATCTGGCCATATGATAACTCGCTAGCTGCGCAACTTGTGAGATTTGGCTTTCTGTGGAGTACAGGGAGATTCCTCCCCTCACGGTGGAATTTTTACGGCTTTAATTATTCCTTGCAGACAGCATGGGAAATCTTCCTTCCAGTAAGATAAAAAACAACAACAACAACAAAAAACAAAATGGTTTCATTTCTTTTCAAGAGAAACCCTACTGTGTTCTAAAGTGAACATCTTTTACTGAGAAAAGCCTTAATTTTAAATAAAGAAAATCAGGGTGGCTTCTTTCTTTTTTTTTTTTTTTTAAGAGGCTTGGAAAACATTTAAAAACTTGCATATATACATACTAGCACGTGCTATTTGGAAACGTTAAGAATTTCGCGTGTGTTCTTCCGCTAAGGATTTGCTGTGTTTGTGGCCCTACAGGAGATCGCAGGAGTGTGGCCAAAATAATGCCGCATTCAGGGAGAGCATGAAGTGTTCTGGGATTCACATGGCATCGCCGTTTTTCTTGGCGTTCTGAATAAAATACAAATTAAGATAAAAATATCCCTGGAACACTTTGAAGTCCAAGTACCAGTTGTGCATAAGCTTTCCATTAACACACTTTCAAAACCCTCAACATGCATTCTGTTGCCACCTAATGTTTTACTAATATTTAGAAATACGCTCACAGTGGGAATTTGCAAATGTTCTCCCCAGAACTTGGGTAAACTGTATTAACATAATTCCAGATCCGATTGCTTTTATGTGGTGAGAGAGAGAAAGCAGTGTTGCTATTTTCAGTCATGAATTTGAGATGAAAAAAAGAACGCTGAGGGAAACCGTGAAGATATTTATAAAATAACGATAGATTCACGAATAGATTCATGCTCAGGGTGGCGCCCTCTGGCCACACACTGTCCAAATAGCACTTCTCCAAATTACCTTTTGAAAGCTTGTTATGCAAATTTTCAAATACCCCCAAAGCAGAAAGAAGAGTGTTGTGCATCCTCCCATACCATCACTGAATCTCAACAAATATCCATGTTTTGCTACATTTGCTTTGTTTTCTGTTTTTCTGGATTTTTTTTTTCCTTATGGAATTATTTTAATGCAATTCTCATGGAAGGTCATTTCAACCCTACATACTTCTCTCTGCGTCCTTGAATAATGAGGATATTCTCCAACAACATCATTAACATACACAACACAGTTAAGGATGCTTTTCGGTGTTGCTGAATGCCCCATCCACAATCAAGCATTCCCTGTCGTCTCAGCTCTCCTGTTCTGCAGTTGATTTCTTTGGGTCCGGGTCTGAACAAGGTCTGTGTATTGGCAAGGGTTCTCTGAATCTAGAGCTTTGCCTTCCCTCATGCCCCTGACTTTTTCTCTCTGCCTCTGACTTGAAGAATGCCCCGTGTGTTGGTTAATTGTATGTGTCATCTTGACTGGGTCATGGGGTGCTCAGATATCTGGTCAAACATTATTCTGGGTGTGTCTGTGAGGGTGTTTTTGGAAGAGATTAACATTTAAATCAGTGGACTTGGAGGAAAGCAGATTATCCCCCCATCATGTGGGTGGGCTCCATCTAATCAGGTGAAGGCCACAATAGAACAGAAAGACCTACCTTCCCAAGCAAGAGGGAACTCTGCCAGCAGGCAGTCTTTATTTTTTATTTTTTTAAAGATTTTATTTATTTATTGACAGAGAGAGAGATAGCGAGAGCAGGAACACAAGCAGGGGGAGTAGGAGAGGGAGAACAGGCTTCCTGCCGAGCAGGGAGCCCGATGTGGGACTTGATCCCAGGACCCTGGGATCATGACCGGAGCCGAAGGCAGACGCTTAACGACTGAGCCACCCAGGCGCCCCCAGCAGGCAGTCTTTAGACTTGAACTGTAACACTGGCTTTTCCTTGGGCCTCCAGTCCACTGGCTGGCCTTGTAGATTTTAGGCTTCTAAGACTCTGTAATTACATGGGCCAGTCTCTTAAAGGAACGCACACGTCCTATTGGTTCTGTTCTCTGGAGAACACTCACGCATCTGCAGTCTAGAGGTGTCTTTTTGCTTCCTTGGGGTGCCTTTCGTGAACGCTCTGTCCCCCATATTTCCCATCAGTGGCAGCAAGCTCCAGAGCTGCAAGGTCTAGTGCAGTAGGCACTAACCATGCGTAGCTATCTAAATTTAAATGAACCGAAGTAAGATAAAATGAATTCAGCTCTTCAGCCTCCCTAGCCACACTTCAAGGGCTTAATAGCCACCTGTTTCTCGGCGGCTGCCCCACTGGAGAGCACAAATACGGACCATTTCCATCACTGCAGAAAGCTCTATGGGACACTGCTTTTTTAGGAGCCTGGATGTGTTTGCAGCCAGCATTTTAGCAGGAATATTTCATAGGTTATGCATAAACTGGCCTTGAATACTTCCTTATTGTCTCTCCTTCCCACGGTTTTCTTACATGAGCTCTAGAATCGAACACTTTCTGAGCCGTTTGTCTTAGTTTGTTGGGGCTGTTGTAACAGGGTATCACAGAAGGGGGGGCTTAAACAAAAGGCAATTGTTCCCCACAGCTCTGGAGGCTGAAGGTCCTAGCTCAAGGCGCCAGCAGATCTGGGGTCTGATGAGAGTGCTTCCTGGCTCATAGCCGGTGTCCTCGCGCCGCGTCCCGGCACGGTGGAGGGGAGGGGGAGCTCCCTGGGGTCTCTCTTACAAGGGCACTAGTCCCAACATGAGGGCTGCACCCCCACGGCCTCATCCCTTCCCGCTGACCCCACCTCCTAAGACCTCCCCCTTGAGGGGTTCCACACATGAATTTGGGGGAACACAGCATTCAGACCATCGTTCCGCTTCCTCCCTAAACGACTAGTTTATGGAGTACTTTACCTCAACCAGTCTGTTCTTCTCCAAACTGAAATGCCCCTGGCAAACGCGGGCGGTTCTGTCCTCCCCGGTGCAGGGGACTGCGTTGTTCCCAGTGCCGCACGGCAGCTTCCCGGATCCCCCTCGTGTGTGGGGGCTTCTCCACCCTGACGAGACGCCACCCAGACTCTGAGACTCCCCGCCGCACCTTGTCTTCCCGGCTGTGCTGGTTGTTGAAGTCAGCAGGAAATGTGCAATGCACTCCGAGCCCGAGGAGCTCAGAAGCTAGCGGGGAGAGTGCTATTGCTATTTACACCCACACGCGCACAGCACCGTCATCCCGCTCGCTCGACCTGGCTCCCTGACCACAGGCGCGCATACGGCGCGCTGTCCCGCGGCCAAACCGGCCTGACGGCCATTCCACACAGCCGCAATTTCTAAATCCAGCTCTCTGGTGTCAGATCATCTCCCCCCTCTCAATTTCATTCAGATCCTGCTTTCTCCAAAAATTGTTACCCTTTGTGTCCCTTTGCATTAGTTTCCTGGGGCTTCATCACCTGGGGGACTTAGAACCCCAGAACTCTATTGTCTCACCGTTCTAGAGGTCGGGAGCCCTAAATCATGATGTCAGTGGGGTTGGTTCCTTCTGGAGGCTTCAGGGTACTGCCTGATCCAGCCCCCTCCCCCACCTCTGGTGGTGGGGCCGGTGACCCGGGGAGCTCCCGGGCTTGTGGACACATCGCTCCGACTTCTGACTCTGTTGGCACACGGTCTTCTCCCAGGGGCATGTCTTAGCTGAAATTTCCTCCTCTTACAAGGACACCCTCATGTTGGCTTAGGGTCCACCCCACTTAACTGATCACATCTGCAAAGACCCCAGTTCCAAACAAGGTCACATTTCCAGGGACCCAGAGTTTGGGCTTGAAAATACCATTGTGGGAAGACAGTTCAAGGCCCCATGTTTCTGGTGAGTGTTCCTCACAGCTCCTGTAAGAAAAATAGCAGGTCACAGAGCGCTTCCTTTGTGGAGCAGTGCTCTGAGCTTGTGTGTGGATTTTTTTTTTTTTAAGATTCTATTTATTTATTTGAAAGAGAGAGAGCATGAACGGGGCGGGGGTGGGGGGGCAGAGGGAGAAGGAGAAGCAGACTCCCCGCTGAGCAGGGAGCCCAAAGTGGGGCTCGATCCCAGGACCCTGAGATCCTGACCTGAGCCGAAATCAAGAGGCAGATGCTTAACTGACTGAGCCACCCAGGCGCCCCTGCCTTGCATGCCATTAGGCTCTTTCTGTCTGTGACCATCTGCCCAGCAGAAACACCCAGCGTCAGGGCTGCACGGACAAGGTCCCCTGTCCCCCACCGGGTACCCGCCACACCTGACCTGGGACAGCCAGCTGGCCAGGGTGGCCTCCCGCGCCCACCGTTTCTACCTGTGACTGGGATGGGCTGCGTCCTCACTGAGCGATTTCATCACGTCTTTGTCATTTCCCTGGCAATTTATCCATATGAACTCGTGGGGTTGTCAGACTAGCTTAATTTCTATGCTTGGTGGATAATTTATAATTATACATGGATTGTGCCAAACTCCCCCGGAAGGAAGCAGCTGTCCTGTCTTACAGCAGCATGCTGATGTGGCCCAGAGTGGACATTTCTATTTGCTTCTCAACTCGGACAGGAGGCTGTTAATGCTAACCTTACGTGTCCAGGCTTTTCACTTTAACTCAGACTATTTCCAGCACGGATTTTCCTAAGGGCTCTTGGAGGGTCGCTGCCTTGCGCCGCACTTGTTAGCTGGGGTGGCTAGTGAGCAGTGCAGTGATTCTTTTTCACCCAAAGGCATCCTCCCTGGACCACGGGCACGATAGCTCAGGATGTGGGGTGTGGGTCTGAGATGCAGAAGCAGACGTTACTCTGCAGAGATAGTGTTTGAATTGCTGGTTGAAGCGAAGGAGCTGGTAGGAGCCGTGGGGCCTGGCCTAGAGACGGGGAGACCATTCTCAGCAGCCTCCGTCCCACCCCACCCCGGGCAGGAGATGTGTCCACAGTGCCCTTGCTGCTGGCTGATTCGGGATGATTCACCCTGGGCCCTTGCTGGGGCGCCCTGGGGAGCAGGCAGCAGGGCGTGGTCAGGTCAGGGGTCCCTGTGGCCGCTTTGTAAAAACTTATTAATGCCCCTTTCAATGCCACAGCAACAAAATAAACACCTTCCCCCCAAAAGAAGCTGAGCTTTCATTTGGCTGATCACCTTACAGAATCTTCTTACCCTGACCTATACCTAGAATGCATTGTGTCTCTCCCTGATGCTCTTGAGGGTGACCAGAGACCTGGGAGGTGCCAGGGTGGCCGGTGGCTGGGCCAGGCCTCCTCTGAGTTGTGGCCGCAGGTGACCTGCCGGTGACCCTGTCCATGCCTGCACCTCCCGTCTGTGGAGACTCTCCGCAGCTTGCTGCTCTCTTGGGTCACGGCGGGGTTGGTGGCCCTTGCCCAGGCTCCCATACATGGTTGTCAGCTGCAGCAGGATGGATGGTGGGCCCCGGAAGTTGTGTCCATCTGGAACCTCAGAATGTGACCTTATTTGGAATAAGGGCCTGTGCAGATGTGATCATCCTGGATCCTAAATCCAGGGACAGGTGTCCTTAAAGGAGGCAGAAAAGGAGAGGACATGGGGAGACACAGAGGAGAAGCCACGTGGAGATGAAGGCAGAGGAGGAGGTGATGTGTCTAGAAGCTGAGGGTCGCCTGAGGCCACCAGGAGCCGAGAGGGAGGCCAGGAATGGAGTCTCCCTGGAGCCTCCAGAAGGAACCAGCCCCACGGGCATCTGGATTTAGGCCCCCAGCACCATGAGAGGGCCAGTGTCGGGTATTTCAGCCACAGGTCTGTGGTGCCCAGTGACAGCCGCCCCAGAAACACACGCAGCAGCTTAAACCAAGGCCCTGTCCAGCCCACACCCCAGCGAGGCCTCCCCAGATCACCCAGCACAGTGCCCTTCATTTTTAGATAAACAAGTAGATTCAAGGAACACCTCGGGAAACATCCTCTTTCACTTGAGGGCCATGGGACATGAAATTACACCATTAGAGAGTCACTCCTTAGGCTTTAACAAGCATAGTACTTCCATGCAGGAGGGATAATACAGAGTCCACAACATTGTAGGGAGAGTTAGATTTGAATTCACTGACAAGAGACTCCTGCGTTCTGTAGGAGCCCTTGGTGCCCTGGGGCAGTAGAGACCATCGGGGTGGGGCAGGCGTGAGAACAGGCCAGCAGCCCTCAGGGTCCCGACCACGCGTTCATCCAGGCCATGGATCAGGGTTGTTTATGCAGCCAGTCACCTGGAGAGTTGAGGTCATGACGCCTTCTTACCACAGAAAACAGCAGGTGCCGCCGTAATGGCATTTACATAGGCTTTGCTACCTGCTGGGAGCTGGTGCGCGAGTCTGCGCCAGGCACTTCACCCTCTCCGCAGCCCGTGGGGCAGACTTCATCACTTTAGCGACCGGGACCCTAGGGCACAGCGGGTGCATCCTCTCCAGGACCACGGAGCGTGGAGGTGGCAGAGCAGGGACCAAACCGGGCTGGTCTGCCGTGGTCTCGGAGTACAAGACTGAACCGCATGGAAACAAGGTGACGTTTGTGTCCACGGTCCCCTCCCGCTTGTCCGCATCCCTGCCTGAGATTCGGGGGGACCACTAGAGAGAGTGTGCGGGGGTGCGGGGAGCGCCGGGCAGACCCTGACGATGAAGCATCGGATCCAGCATGGACAAACCAAGTGGCCACCAGCGCGCGGAAGCTGCCTGCCCAGGTCGGAGCATCCGTGAGCACTGCCGACCATCGCCGCTGCCACCGTCCTGCCATCCGAGGCAGCAGGGAAAATGTGCACTCCTCTGATGTTTTTAGTGGTTATTTATTCCCCCAGAACATTAAGGGAGGTGAAAAAATATCGAAATTTAAGAGTATTACAGCTCACATTATTTTAAATTTAAATATTGTATTTATACCCGAACCAGAATTTATTATAGTTTTACATTCTTGGTTTTAATGGAAACAAAGTCATCCCCAGCGTTTCCAAAATTGGCTTCTTTGCTTGCCTCGTTTTCAAAAAACAATTGTGAATTAAACCTAGAGATAGTGATGGAAAGGAGAATTTAAAGGTGAATTTAAAACTTTACCAAAAGATATGAATATTGAAAATAAATGAAAAGGAAAGAAATGGGAAATGTATGAGTCATCAGATGAGCGTACCAATTATTACAGGAAAGTGGATATGACATCAAAGTTTAGGAACCGATACGCCTCCCAATTTTGCATTTCAAGTGGAGAAATGCAGAATTAAACAAACTGTCTTCAGATTTTGAATTTTTAACTAAAAATAAGTTATTTAACACGAGAATATCTGCTTTTCAAACAGCAGTCTCTGTCTCGGCTCTGAAAATCCCGAAAATTCAAGTCCTGGAAAAATTTTGCCTGAAATAGTTGATTTTCCGCAGCCCAAGTTGTCAATAATGGGTAATATGAATCTGGCACTGTGTTTGGATCTTGCAAAAGTCTTTTGTGAGTTTTGCTTCCTGAAATTTGAAACAAGTTGAGAATATTTTTAACAGTATGACTTACAATGGTGTGTCACAAAAAATGTTTTAATAAATTGAAGTGAATTAAAAAAAAATGTTAAGGTTGATACTTGGTCAAAAGAGATTACCAAACATGGTGATTCTGTCAACTGAAGACAGGATAAGCAAAGGATAGATTTTGAAAATACTATTGATTACCTTGCTTCCATTCATGTCAAGAAAGTAAAATTATAATAAATTTTGCTTCCGGTGTAAATACAAATCATTTAAACTTAAAACAGTGCTGTGAAATTGAATATTCCTATTTTCCAATTTTTCCGAATTTTTCAATGACCTTATTGATTTGGAAAAAAAAATTAGCCATTGAAAAAATTAATGAGACACGTACATGGAGGTTCATGCCTTTCCTTTGACTCAGCTCAGCACAGTTGGTTCCTGTCTTGATTTAAAATTTTGATTTTTTTTTTTTTGTTCATCATGAACTTCTCTGCATGAATGTTGATTTTTTAAAATATTGGACGAAAATGTTAATTACTTTATGACCAAGGGTTTTAGGGCCCCAGGGTGCTGCCGCTGAGTCTCCAGCTTGTCCCCTTGTGGCTGGACACTGGGGTCTAGTTAATTTGACCGGGAGTTAGGTGTCTGAGACGGAGCGATTTTGGCTTGATCTGATCAATCGAGACGTGCATTTTGAAATATCCCAGACATTTGGGAAATTCGCAGCGTCTGGAGAACGAGGAGCCTGTCCGTCTGGAAGGACATGAGGCGGGCGAAATCCCTTCCTCCTCTGTTTCTGTCTCCTTCGCCGAGAACAGCTGTGGTTGTGAGAAATAATGGGAGGGGGGGTCAGGAGGACGTGGTGAGGAGTCTGATGATTTCCTTGCACAGATCTTGTCCTCTCTGGGGACCTTCTGGGTGCACCCTTCCTGTGGGCCGAGCAGACAGAGGTCAAGCCAATGTCAGAAATCTTCCCCAGCCCTTCTTGGATTTTCAACATGGACAGACTTATAAACTGTGTCAGCAAGGCGAGGGGACAGAAATTACACCCCATCCAGGAGACATTTGTTAACTCTAGAATGTCATCTTCACCTTCAATGGCCACCAGCAGGTGTTCTGGGCGATGAATGTGCTGGATGACTGGGTTGTAGCCCATCCAGGAAGCGCTTGCTCCTGGGGGGGGCCTGTCCCCCACTTCCCATGGTGAGGTCATCCCTTGCTCACCCTGAGCTGAGAACCCGAGATCCTGAGGGGAAATCGAGGCCCAAGACCATGGGTCCTTCTCAGCATTTAGGACAAGGGGAACCGAGTCTCTGCTCCCAAACCTTACGTGTCATACATTCTGTGTGGGGTAGAGAGCTTCTTCCACAGGGGATCCAGCTTGCTTCTGTTTTTATACAATTAAATTAACATGACTAGGAAAAAATAAACATAACATAAATGCTTCAGCTTTCGAACAAAGGGACACCCCCTTTCCGGAAAGAAAAAGTTGCATTTCTTCACGTAGACGGTTTCAGAAAGGGCCTTCTTTGGATTTCTTTTCTTTAGTGCGGTGCCTGATGCAGAGAGTATAACCCAGTTTCGGCAGAACGTTTAGGGCCCGAGATGCATGGGGATTAGCTGCATTTGCTCATTCGACAGAAGCGCCTCCTGGAATGGTCCAGGCTGGCCACCCTTAACCTCATGAACATTGTTGTCGTTAGAATTTTAATGAGAGTCTGGCCTCGTTTCTCATTGTCTGGTAGGAAATGCGGAAAATTGACCAGGGAGGATTCATGCTGTTCCTCTGGATCATTAAAAAATATGATTTCTCTTATGCAGCCATTGCCTTCTTTCTTGGCAAGGAGACGTGTGCAAAGACTCCGACTCGTAAATGATTCTGGTCCCGGTGATTTATGTGCCGTACATTGTAGACCTGGGTGACGTCTTCTTTCTTTCTTTTTTAACAGATGTTTGTACAGTTTCTCATGGTTTGTAAAGCCTCTTCGTACATATTTTGTTTGATCCTCAGAGAAACCCTGCGAGGTGGGCAAATGACATGGAGGCTCCTTGGACAGAGCTGCAGGCGCGAAGTCGCCTCCCAGGTGCTGTGATGAACCAATCTTCCCAAAATTTGTGTGCGAAGCCCTACCTCCCAGCGTGGCTGTATCTGGAGATGGGGCCTCTATGGAAATAATTCCGGTTGAATGCGGGCATAAGGGTATCCACACCATCAAAACTGCCAAATACCATTGGTCATCGGTGGCCATAGGTTGGCTTCTTCTGAAACAGATGCTGAGCTTGGGACCCACAGCCGTGGTGGTGGCAGGGTGCAGCCCAGGGGGGCCGCCTGGCAGTGCAGTCCTGGCTACAGCTTGCCCCGGTGGGGACTCTGGGGTGATGCCGTCGGTCAGGGTTTCTGTGTGTGGCTGGCATCCTGGCCACCTGACCCTGTGACCCCAAAAGAGCTCACTGCTGACCCCACTCTCTGAAGCCAGGCAGCATCTGGGAGGCACATCTCACGTCCACCACATGGGAAACAGGTGGCCTTGTCTGGGTGGCACCCAGTAGCCTCATGCCCCTCACTCTGGCACCCCACCTCTGCAGGGTCCTTGGACACAAGTGGACCCACCGGGGAGGGCCGTTGGCTTCCCCCCGCCCAGGACACAGCCTCCGGTCAGGCTGACTCACGTCGCAGGAGGCTCTGGCAGGTCATTCATTATGGTGTTTCTCTTTCCATCAGATCCGTTTTTCTCTAGTGGCTTCCTGAAGATAACAACCAAGCCCATGGAAACGTCAGAATGCCCAGAAGTAACCGTCTCTGCAGCAGACCAAAACGAAGGCCAGATTTCATGGCAGATGAGATTTCCCCATCTCAACTCAGAGCCCGGTGACGGTCCGTGGCTGCTCTCGTGGAGTGGAGATGCTGCTGTAGCTGGTGTCCTAACCGGTGGGGGAGGTGGGAAGGATGAAGATCCAGGACACTGGAGTTTGCTCAGTTAATAGATGCACCAAGAACCTATTTTTTGATCCTCTGACCCATATGTTCCTAAGTGGACTGAATTTGCACAAAGGGAAAGGATTGCAATTAACGTTCATCGAGGACACACCGTGCTTTGTTTCAGATGCTTTGTAGGATCTCCCTTACTCCTGACCCTTGATGTCAAGGCGAGATGGGGGAGGAAACTGCTCAGGCTCACAAGGTAGGAGAAGGCAGAGCGGGGTGCACGCCCAGGTCCCCTGGGCTTTCCTGTCTCTCCATGTCACACAGCAGGGGGCAGTTTAGAGAGTCTGTACCCTGTGTGATGAGGTGCCTTCCCGGGGATTTTCTCCCCTGTCCTGTGCATGACTGACACTGTGGCTAAGCCACTGGACTTCCCTCTCCTCCATCCACGAGGCCACTTTGGCTTCACATGGGGGCAGTTTTCTTTTCCTTGCACGATGGACAAAAGCTGTGTCTTTGTGATTTCCTTTCTATTTTTGTGCTTCTCCAATGGCCAGGTAGGGGGCCTCTGAGCACACCAATGGTAGGTGCAATCAGACGCACAATTAGACTGTGATTCACATTATGTAAAAGATTCATCACGCCGATTGATGCAAAATGACACGCCATCCCACCTGCCGGTGATTGCCGAACCCTACAGTCTCCGTGGTTTGGTTGTAATCACGGTTAGGCAGATGCCCTTCCAAGATGTCATTATGGGCAGTGTGTCTGTGTGTGTGTGCACGTGTGTGCGTGTGTCCGCGTGTGCCGTGTGGGAGTTTAAATTTCCCATTGCACTGGTATCTGTACAATTCCCAGAATCTGCCTGCTACTTTGATGTGATTTGAGAGTTTCAGCCAATTTTAACCCATGTCTCCGGGCATGTTAGATTGGCTCATGGTCCTGACGGCTAGCCCCTCCCAGAAGGGTCCTGAGCATGGACTCCTCTGCTCTGGTCCCTCACCTGTTCTCCCTCCCGCCCTCAGACCTTCCTGCTGGCCGGGGCCTCCCGCTGGGCTGAGTCTCCGCTGAAGGGGCGTGCAGGCCTCCGAGGCAGGAGTTGTGTTGCTGCTGTGGAAGTGGCCTTATAACTCGCTGTTAAAAACATACAGGACAAACGATCATTTATGGGTTCCCACAGGAGAGCTAGATGCTCGTCTCAGATACTGAGCACGTGTGGCTATATTTGCCGTAAATCCAGCAGCTGTGCTCCTACACTGTGGGGGAGGTTTTCTGTTTCCCTTCCTTCCTTTCCTCCTCCCTCCCTCCCTCCCTTCTTCCTTCTCTTCTTTTTTTCTTCCTTTCATCATTCTCTCCTCCCATATTTTCTTTCTTCCTTTTTTAACGTTTGAGTTACAACTTGATGTACTTAATTTCCAAGATTACTGGGTCACCCGGGTGGCTCAGATGGTGAAGCGTCTGCGTTCAGCTCAGGTCATGATCTCAGGGTCCTGGGATCGAGTCCCGCGTCGGGCTCCCTGCTCTGTGGGGAGTCTGCTTCTCCCTTCCCCCACACTGGCTCGTGCTCACGTCCTCTCTTCTCTCAAATAAATAAATAAAATCTTAAAAAAAAAACAAAGCCCAGAAGTGAGTGGTTTGATATTCCAGATGTCTGAAGTAAACCTGTCCACTTGCTACTATTTCTCCTGAATAAGGAAAGAGAGCCCCTGACGGTTTGCACATTTCATCAGACCCCACCTGACCCCGCCCGATCCATGAAACAGGCACGCTCCCTTTTTGGGAAGACAGTCTTCTGTGTGCGCTCCTGTCTCGAGTTCTGAAAATCCGCCTTCACTTTCCTCCACTCAGTGGTGCAGAGCTCAGAATTCGTTTTCATACCCACAATTAGTAAGATTCATATTCTAGAGGAAAGCTAAATTGTTCATTTGTGTTAATTCAGCACTTGGGACCCATAAGCTCACTGAGAGAAAGCAAAGCTGCGTTTGTCTTCCAGGATGGAGCCCGGGCGGGTGCCTCCAGGATGATCTTATACCTGTGGGACCCGGGCAGGAGCATCGTGTGTAAAATTTTTACAAGTCATCTTTCCCAACTGGGTATGGAGAGATATGGTGCCATGTTTGCGCTGAAATCTTGAGAAGAGAAAATGTGTACCTATAAACTTTGCATCTGAGTCTAGACTCAAATCGATCTTGCCGGAAATCTCTCTCTCACACTTGAAAGCCTGCGAGGCGGGGTCTTCCGTCTCCACCCATCGCACCTGTATGCTCAGGACGTCGGGCATGCACAAACTCCCTGACTGTTTATTTGCTACAAGGTCCGTCTGGAAGGCTGTGAAAGGCGACATGTGACAGGAGTCAGTGAAAGTAAAAACTCATCGTTCTCCGGGTTCTGCTCCTGCGTGGCACGTGACTCCCGAGGAAGTGTTGCTACAAGTCGTCAGAACTTGCCCGAGGTGCTTTGTCTTGAAGTATTTTGCACCTGTGGCTCGCCTTCCAGCCTGTGACGCTGCAAAAGGCCTCTCTGGGACGGCCGCTTCGTCCACCCCCAAGTGGGGATCTCTTCTCTGCTGAAAGCAACTTCCTTTCCCAAATCATGTTGAGCCGGTAAGTCGGCCGCTTTTCCTGGAGTAGCAAAACTGAACCCTAATCTTGAGAATTTTTTTTAAAGATTTTATTTGTTTAGTTGAGAGAAGAGAGTGTGAGCACAAGTCAGTGGTGTAGAGGGGGAGGGAGAAGCAGACTCCCCCTGAGCAGGGAGCCCGATGCGGGGCTCCATCCCAGGACCCTGGGATCACGACCTGAGCCAGAGGCGGACGCTCCACGGGCTGAGCCCCCCAGGTGCCCCTCAAGCTTGCATTTACCCAGGTATTCACCTGACAGATGTTACTGCATGTTGGCTGTGGGGTGGGCCAGGGGCGAGGGGCCGGGGGTCCCGGTGAATTAGTCATGGCCTCTGCTTTCACGGGGTAGAGTCCATGGGGAACACAGGATTTGAGCAGATTAATGTATCTGTTTAAATGTACGGATTGTTATCTTAGTCCATTCAGGCTGCCTAACAGAACGCCACAGACTGGGCAGCTTATAAACAACAGAACGGCATTTCTCACAGCTCTGGAGGCTGGAGTCCGAGATCTGGAGCCGGCAGCCTCCAGGGTCCGGTGAGACCCCCTTCCTGCTTCACAGACGGTGTCTTCTTGCTGTGTCCTCACGGGGCGGGAGGGGCGGGGGCTCCTGGGGTCCCGGGTATAAGGACACTGACCCCGTCACCTGGCCCCCGCCCTCATGACCTCCTCCCCTCCCAGAGGACCCCCTCCCAACGCCCTCCCCCTGGGGTTGGGTGTCACATACGGGTTCAGGCGTGCGCAGACCTTCAGACGGCAAGAGGAGGAGAGAGCCCAGGGAGCTGCGATGGAGAAGGGGGCGGAGGGGCCTCAGGAGGAGCGGAGAGGCCTACGTCTGGATGGGGGTGTGTGAGGCTGCGCGGAGGGGGGGCCCTGCGTGTCGGAGGCCACACACTGCCGCTGGGGTATAACGCCCAGACGAAGGCATGTCACACGACACGTTGAAGGGTGAGCTGAAAGCGAATTGCCGCCTTGGGGGTACAGTGCGGCGGTGTGTCCGCAAGGCTTCGGGCCGCGCTCCGTCCTGTGCGCTGAGCGTGTGCGCAGAGCTGCGGCTCCCGGAGCGGTGGTCAGGGCGCGCCGCAGGGCCAGCAGGAGGCGGGGGGCTGCAGGTGCTGCTTCTGAGCACCCAGAGGTGGTGTGTCGGTCTGCTCCGGCCGCCGTCGCGAGCACGCAGCTCGGGCGCCCTGAACTTCAGACGTTCACTGCCTCGCGTCCTGGGGGCTGGGAGCCGAGGTGCAGGCGTGCGCAGGGCTGGGGTCTCCCGAGGCCTCTCTCCTGGGCCTGCGGACGCCGTCCCCTCCCCGGGTGGTCGTCCCTCCGTGCGTGTCTGTGTCCTGATCTCATCTTCTTATGAGGACCCCAGTCAGACTGGATCAGGGTCCACCTAGTGACCTAATTTTACCTTAGTCATCTCTGTAAAGACCCCACCTCCAAATACGGTCTCCTTCTGAGGTCCTGGGGGGTTAAGACGTGCACATGTGAATTTTGGGGACGCAATTCAGCCGGTGACAGGTGGTGTCACCCAGCCCAGGTGGCACGAGCTCATGCTGTGTCCTCAGGGATCACTGGCACAGTCTCTGAGCGCACACAGTGTCCTCTCCGTCTGTCCAGTGGGGACACTGAGACCTCTGACGGTGCCAGGCTGGGAGACCCTTACCCCACAGCAGCCCCTGGTAACGGCCCTGGGGAGATGCCACCTGACAGAGACTAGAAAACACCAGAAAGCTGGAAACCAGGGGAAAGCCTGGTTCTCTATAGCTTGTTAAACTGAGATGCTTAGTTTTCAGTGATGCTGTATCCATGAGCCATAGAGCTTTGCAGCTGCAGGTGGTTTCAGAATTCATCTTCTGGAACCTTCCATCTGCAGAAGAGGCAGCTGAGCCCCACGGAAGCCACGGCAGAGCGACACCTGTTCTTCCTGAATCCCCTGGTCTCCGTCCTTCCAGAACACTCCCGGGAAGGGGTCTCTGCATAACGGCAAGACTGCTCTGGCCTCAGGGACACGGGACTTCCAGCCCAGCCTCTACGTGTTGCCCGCATGTTCCCTCTGCAATGACTTGGAAGTTGAATGGGGATATGGTTCAAGTTCCTCCGGCATCCTGAGGGCCCTTTACACACAACATAACATTTGCTCGCTGTTTGACTTTGACGGATGCAAATTTATTCTAAATGAGCCCAATGTTCATTACTGTGTAAACATATGTTGTTGGTGGCGGCATACGGGGCCACTCTCCGGGTGTCATGGCTGGTCTCCCCTGGACACCGTCCGCCCGCCTCAGCCCGCCTTGCTTCTGGCTAAAGCTCCAGATGTTGTTTCTCTTGCTCCACGGAGTCTGCACGTTAGCTACAGGGCCCTTCTCTTTCACGAGGGAAGCACAGACAGATCTGCAGAAAGAAATTAAGTTTATAGACTGGTCTACCGAAACGAGCTTCTTTGAATGTTGGCTACTTGGCCATCTGCCTTGACTCACAGACAGACAGATCTTTCTGTTCCATGACTCCTCGGGGCTGAATCATTGTTCGATTCTACCTCTGCTCAACATTTCTCTTCAAGCAATGCTGATGCTGTTTCTGGTGCCTCTAGAAATACCCGTAGTAAGCTCAACATCGTTCCAGGAATAGAGCGCCACTTTGCAGACGCCCATTGAGCTAACACGCACACGCACGCACGTAGCAATATAACAAGAAAATAGAAACACTGTGCGGGGTTTAAGCAGCACAGGTCTGCTGAGTTAACCCTTTCCTGCGCACACATTAACCCCAATGAAAAGGAAGCTGGAGCTGCTGGTATCTCAGACAAAGCAGATTTTAGAACAAAGAA
The DNA here is from genome assembly GCF_029215605.1 of Mirounga angustirostris. NCBI lineage: Eukaryota > Metazoa > Chordata > Mammalia > Carnivora > Phocidae > Mirounga > Mirounga angustirostris. The sequence goes on from NW_026991713.1 coordinate 136,706,390, forward strand.
TATTATCAGGGATAAAGAGAGACATTTTATAATTAAAAGGGGTCAGTTCTTCAAAAGACTCGCCAATCCTAAATGTTTATACAACCAATAACAGGGCTTCAGTTTTTTCCAACAATGGAAAGAGACAGCAAGGAGAAATAGACACGTCTGCAGTATATCACAGACTCCAACGTTCTCTCAGTTCATAGAACAAGTAGATAAAGAAATTAGTAAGAATATAGGAGACTTAATATTATCAGCCAACTTAAGCTCGTTGATATTTATGGAATACTTCACCCTCCACAACAGAACGTATATTCTTTTCAAGTGCACACAGAACATTACAAGATAGTCCACACTGTGGAATATACACTACGTTTCATAAATGTAAAAGAATTCAATCATACAAAACATGCTATCTCTCCACGATGGAATTAAATTAGAAATCGGTAACATTAAGAGATCTAGAAAAGACTCAGGTATGTGGAAACAATAACTCACATCTAAACAACCCATGGGTCGAAGAAGAAGCCAAAAGGGAAATTAAAAAGTATTTTGAATTTAACAAAAATGAAAACACAAAGCATCAAAATTTATTTATTTATTTAAATAGTCCTATATTTATTAAAGAGTTTAATAGGTAGTTAAAACCTCCCCCTTGGGGGTGCCTGGGTGGCTCAGTCGGTTGAGTATCTGCCTTCAGCTCAGGTCATGATCCCAGGGTCCTGAGATCGAGTCCTGCATCAGGCTCCCTGCTTGGTGGGGATCCTGCTTCTCTCTCTCCCACTCCCCTACTTGTGCCCTCTCTCTGTCAAATAAATAAATAAAATCTTCAGAAAACAAAACAAAACAAAAAACCAAAAAAACCCCTCCCCCATCCCCCCAACTTCAGACCAAGATAGCTTTCCTGGTACATTTTACCGGGCACTCAAATATGAAATAATACCAATTCTATACACAACCTTTCACAAAATGTTACCAAAAAGATAATTACTAACTTACTTTATAAGGATGACATTATCCTGAAGCCAAAGCCATGGACCAATATCCTTTTTAAAATATAGATATAAAAATTATAAACAAAATGCTAACAAATGAAGTCCAACAATATATAAAGCAGCATCATGACCAAGTGGGTTTTTCTGGAAATTCAGGATCAGTATAACATGTGAAAAGTGAGAAATGAACTTCCCACATTAACAAACTAAAAAGGAGAAAAATAACCCCACATTTTCTCATTTGATAATTTTAATAGACACAGAAAAAGCATTTAACAAAATTCAACATTCATGCCTTATAGGAACTCTTAGCAAGGTGGGAATGGGTATAAACTTCCTTCGCCTAATCCAGGGCCTGGACAAAAACCGTACAATCAACATCATACTTAGTGAAGGAAATTGCAGTCCCTCACCTGTTATTAGAAATGAGCCCAGATGTCTTCTTTCCCACTTTTCAACACTGTTCCGGAGGCTAGCTAATGCAATAAGGCAAGATAAAATATATAAAATGCATTTTGACTGGAAAAGAAGATTTAAAACTGTCTTTATATGCAGCTGAAGTGATCATCTATATAGAAAATCCATTGGAATCTACAAAAAGCTATTAAACTAATAATAGCAAAAACTCACTAATAAGTGAGCTTGGCAAGGTTGCAGAATATAAGATCAATACACAAAAATTAATTATATTTCTGTATACTTGCAACCAATAATTGGAAGTTGAAATCTAAAAGGCAATAGCATTTACACCAGCATCGAGAAATGAAATACTTAAGGATAAATATGGCAAAATATGTGCAAGATCTTTTGTACACTAAAAAGTAAGACATTTTGCTGAGAAACATTTAAAAAGTACTAAATAAATAGAGTGATAGATTCTATATTTATTCTATTTTTTGGTAGAAACTGACAAGCTAATTCTAAAATTAATCTGGACATTCAAAGGATCCAGAAGAACTGAGATGACGTTGAAAAAAATAGTAAGTTTGGGGGGATTTGTATTAATTGGTAAGGGAGTAGTATTGGCATAATGATAGAAAAATGGATCAAGAGAAAATGCCAGAGAGTCCAGTCATATATGCAATTGATTTTTTTTTTTTAAGATTTTATTTACTTGTCAGAGAGCACAAGCAGGGGCAGCAGAAGGCAAAGGGAGTAGCAGGCTCCCCACTGAGCAGGGAGCCCGATGCGGGACTCAATCTCAGGACCCTGAGATCATGATCTGAGCCGAAGGCAGACGCTTAACTGATTGAGCCACCCAGGCATCCCTATGCAATTGATTTTTGATAAGGGTTCAAAGGCTTTCCATGAGGAGGGAGTGCTGGAACAATGAAATGTCCATATGCAGAACAATGGACTTCCTCTGGACACCTTTGTGCTGTTTGTATCATTCAGGCAGATCTATAAATAGAACTGATCACTCCCGTCCCTCTCCCCACATTTAATCCATGGAGATTCTGATGGCTTTCAGTGAGGCTTTGGAATTTATTATTTTTAAAAGAATCGTGCATATTAAAATTCATGAAGCTATGTAACCACAACTTATAAAATCTTGTTCTAGCCCTTGGAATCACATTTTCCCCCTTTTCCCACCTATCACTGCTCATTTCTATACATCCTCATTTGAAAATGCCCCCAGAATATCCTCCCCATCATATCCATACTGCAGTCCTTGTAGCTCAGGTTCTTACTACCCTACTTCAGCCCTCAAGGTGGTCACCTGTGTGCTCTCCCATTCCAGTCTCACACCCCTGCCATCATTCTTTTGTAATTTCCTATCTAAATCCACAGGTCTGATCTTAGAACCAAAGGGTCTCAGGTTGGAAAGAACCTTAGGGGTTATCTACACCAATCCTTTATTGAGTTCATAGACCCCTTTGGGTAACTCCATTTCAGAGCTCAGGAACTTTGACCTGCCTATGGAATAGTCCGAAGGGCTTATTATGATATTCCAATTCTTTGCACACATGACCTGGCACTTTCTTATCCTTATCTCATTACTTTTGCTCTTCCCTCTCTCATTCACTAAACCTAACACTTCATTCACATCAGAATATTTATGCTTCTCCAAACACCATGTATTTCTAACACTGTGTCTTTTGTTACATCGTTCCCTTGCTGGAAACAACATTTTTCCAAGATCTCTCTATCGAATTTGCACATGTTCTTCAAAGAACAATTCAAATATCTCCCACTCCACCAAACTTACCCAGATTCTGTCACTTCATCCCCCGCTTTACTATAGCTTGGAGAATAGTCTTCTCGCGGCCAATAGTATTTGTCAAGTCCTTCTTTATAGTAATGTCTGAGCAGAGGAAAGAGGTCAACTTAAAAACTAAGAAGCGGATTCTCCTCTTAGGAGTAAGAACTGCCTAGTTCAGCAGCTCTCCTGGAGTTGCCATTTTGGTTGTAGAGATAGAGCCCTTAGGGCATGGTTGGGAAGGAGAAGAAAGGATACCAAGAGAGGGGTGAACTGCAATGCCTAAAAATGAACAGTCGTGTTGGTGGTTGGCAGATGGGTCCAGTGGGGAGAAGCAGCCAGAAGGAAGAAGGTAAAGGACAGAAAGTGGCAGTAGGGCAATGCACTAGAGTCTGAGAGGAGACCTGCCTCCTTCTTTGGGATGGGGAGGCAGAAGCCCGTTAGGAGCAGAGGTGTCTGATGTCCTCCTCTGTGATGCTCTTCTGTGATCTAATCATTGTCCAAACTTCTACACTCCATGAGTGGGTGAGTGGAGTGAGGGGAATTGTGGGAAACAGAGCTGGCCTCCACAGTGGGGTTACTATGCATTGGAGAAAAGGGAAGAACACTAAGAGATAAGTGGGAAGTGAAATAAAAGCAGAGACTTGGAGGAAGTTCACCCTGAAAACAGAAATCCAGTTTCCAGAGACATTGTGAAGAATGCTGTCTTCCTCACATGAGAAGGGGATTCCAGGTGATTTTATTCAAACCTCATAAGACAGGCGACCATTGCCTCCCAGACAAATTATAACATCTTCCCAGGGGGGTAGTATTTAAAAGGTTATGTGCCCACTTATCCCAATCTGGCAAGGTTACTATCTTTACTTCCATTTCATCGATGGAGAACCTGGTGCTTATGGAATTTATTTGCTCAGGGTCTCATGGTCAATAAGTGACAGAAGACAGATCCCAGCCTGTCCTAAAAGCTGCGTCCTGAGCTGACCCTTCATATGTGGTCATAATGCCTACAGATTGTAATCTGTCTGAAGACAGGAACAGCATTTCCCTCCTTTTTGTTTCCCTGTACCACCAGTCAGTGAGCTTTGCTCAGGCTAACGTTGGCTGTTTTATTGAATTGAGGTGAAAAGAATCAAAAGACCTAAATCCCATGATTGAAGATCAATATTCAAGGAACGTAGATGGTTCAGTGTCAGGGATACCAATCAAATCCGTGTTAATATGCAATTTTATTCTTCATGTAGGGAGTAAGACACCAAGCACAATGGAAAAAAGTGACCCAACTATAAAAAATTTATCACAAAGGGTGGATTTAGACAGACAAGAGAGTGGCAAAATAGGTTATAAAGTGCTCAACATAATCCATTTTAATGAATTGTTAGCTGAATCAGGCAGAGCATTTAGGATTTCTGGGAGAAATGTACAAATATCTTGAATATTTATTTGACATTTTCTTTACGGATTCTTTCTTTCCGCACGGCTGCAGGTGTTGTTGACCAACGGCCTTGGGAGGAATGATTGCAGCTGAGTCCACACCTTCTCAAATCCTTCAGATTGTTTCTATTTTAGTAGAGTAATTTTTCATTAACAGTAAATCCCTAAGATTTGCTCAACCCGTACCAAAGTGGTTGGCCAGAGTTCAAATTTCTGATTCTAAGGTATCTGATTCTTAGATGCCAGCTTGGAGTATTAATCAATGTATCTTCATATTTATAGCAGGTGCATCTTTGCTTGACTAAAAAACATCATAGGAGAGCATGGGATTGGGGAAAGGATGAGTCCAACTAGAGTGGTTTGTGCTGAGGAGGAGAGTGAGGGGCGGGGACCGGATGGTCATCACAATGTGCGGCACACGCTTTGCTGGCCCATTTGCCAACCTCTAGGGGTGCAATTGTCAAAATCCTGGTGACAGGGAGGGTGGGCAAGCAAGGACCCTGGGTGTTGTAGGGCGGGGGTGTCAGGGCCAGACTGGCCATGGGGATCGAAGCTGTGGAAGCCGCCTCTCGAAGCTAAACTGACACCTGCCTTAGGCTCCACCTGATCCTAACTGTTGATTTGTGAAGGTGTGAGGCCCGGGAAGACCTTGAAGGAAGGAACGTTATTGTGGTTTAAGCTCAACTCCCCTCAGGGCTCTCCTCTCTCTACGCCAGCACATAGTAGATGCTCATCAAAGTTAGCAAGGAGGCAGAAGGGATACCTGCAGTAGGAAGAGCATCGGGTAGCCTTTCTCAAATTGCTGTGCTCAGAATCGCTAACGGGTGAGACCTGGACACACTCAGGAGGATTTCTCCAGTTCTTTCTTCAGTGGACATGGATGCACAGCTGTAGGTCTGCCTTGAAAGCCCCGGGGATCCACCGATCTCCTCTTACCAGATCCCCACATCTCCGTTCCTTCCCCTTCAGGTCCAGAAATGTAATTCTAACACGAAAGTATACAGGAGTGCCCGGGTGGCTCAGTTGGTTGAGCATCTGGCGCTTGGTCTCAGCTCAGCCTCGATCTCAGGGTCGTAAGTCCAAGCCCCACGTGGGGCTCCATGCTGGGCGCGGTGCCTACTGCCCTTCGTCCCATACAGGGCGGCACAGAAAGTGTTCTGCTTCTCACTTTTCTCTGTGTTCTCTTTCCAGCACCCATCTCTGTCTTAATAGAAAAAGTCCTTATTGACTCTACAGAAATAAGAGGAAAACAGGATCACGAGTATTGAGGTGGTGGCAGAAGTCATGACAAAGGGGGCCGGCTGGAATGGTGACTGGGCCATGAGGACATGGACAGATGCCCGAGGAAGACCCTCACACCAGGAATGAGAAACTCAACTGTCGGGAGACCAAGAACGGGCTGGCAGACATGAGACAGTGTGACAGAGAAAAGTAGGTGACATTTGGGTCAGTGTCCTGCCCCCTCCCTGGGGAAGAAGCACCTGTCAGGCGGGCTTGCCCCATCTCTGCAGAGACGTCCTCTGTCCTCGGGGACCCTGTTCCCCGGCCTGTGGTGCTGGTCGGTCTCTTCCACATCTGCCCCCACAGTGGTGAGCTTGGGGCCCCCGGATCACAATCTTATCCTCCGGGGTCTTGTGCACAGGGATATTGCCTGAACTGCAGTGACCTGAATATGTCCAGAGAGTTGCTGCCTGGATGCCCGCAGGGACCCACAATGGTGAGGGCAAGAGAGCTGGCGTCCCGGGGGCTCTGTGGCGGTGAAGAAGAACAGTGAAACCACCAGGAGGGGACAGCATGGGAGACATGCAGGGGCAGCATTTAGGACTTGAACATGGGGACAGCTCACGGCGCTCGCTACATATTTCTGCATAAGCTGGTGGCCGAGAGAGACAAAGACCAAGAGAGACAGAGAGAGTACAGAGTGAGAGTGGCTGAGAAGGAAGGCAGTCTTTTCCAACAGGATCACAGAAAGGACATATGGCCTGGGGCGCCTGGGTGGCTCAGTTGTTAAGCGTCTGCCTTCGGCTCAGGTCATGATCCCAGAGTCCTGGGATCGAGCCCCGCATCGGGCTCCCTGCTCGGCGGGAAGCCTGCTTCTCCCGCTTCCACTCCCCCTGCTTGTGTTCCCTCTCTCGCTGTGTCTCTCTCTGTCAAATAAATAAATAAAATCTAAAAAAAAAAAAAAAAAGAAAGGACATATGGCCCCTCACAGACCAACAACGTGTGTTCCCGGGGCGGGGGATCCCTGGGGCCATCTTGGAGGCACCCCACCTCACTCGTGGAGGTTGCGAGGGAAGACAAAGCCCACAATGGAAACAAAGTTGGGCCCGGGGGTAGATGTAGGGAAGACTATACGCTGGCGCATCTCCAGTTGAGGGGCTCAGGGAGGGAGTCCGCTGGATTTGGAGATGTGGCCAATGGGGATGCAAAGCTTTGCTTCTCGGGTAATGCTGATGAAGCACCACTGTGGAAGGTGCCCGGCTCCCACCCCGTTTTCAGTATCGGTGTAAACATGCAGAAACACACAGCAGGGAATACGAACATCCTACAGACAAGGTGGAAACACAGCAATGTACTTGAGAGGATGCTTTCGTTGAATTGTGGTATTTCTGGACACTCTAAGAGTGAGAGGAAGGGTAGACAGAGGACACAAGGGGGTGCATTTTACTGCTCTTTCTGGTTAGGGGCTCAAGGGAGCAGTCTGGGGCGATGAACCCACACAATCAGTTAAAACAGATAAAATAGTATAGCTTTGATGAAGACGTATATTATCTGCTCTTTAAATACAGGCCCTATTCTTCCATATCCAAAAATTCTGTCCCTCCCTCCCTTCTTTCCTTTAAAAAAAAAAATTATGAAAGTGTTCTGTGCATTCACATGGGCATTCAGAAAGATCCACTAGCATGTGGCACCTGTGGTGAAGTGTTTTGCAGAGGATGAACCAATACACAATTCCAGAGTTTTCTTCTCCTTTATATGTCAATATCAGCACCCATTTATTTCAAATCAGTGAATGCAAGTAGAAAAAATATGACCCGAAAAGGGGTAAGAACGTAACAACAGGCAGAGACAATTAAATACGACCCCCTCCCCCTCCGATCAGTCATCACTGTTTTTGTGGTCTCTGGTTCAGATAGCTACTGTGTTTTATGTCCAATGGGCATTAACTTTTCTTCCCGCCTTACTTACAGTAAAAAATCTGAACTCTTTTCTTTCTAGATTTTTTGGGCGAGATAATACAATTTCCCATTGTTTCACAAAGGTGTAAGCAGTTAGTTTTTCTCTGCTGGGCTGAAAGCACCTTCTCCCTCCTTCCTGCAGCTTTGGTATCAATCAGGCAGGCACGGTGCGTGGAGCCTGAGCTCCCGATGAGGTGTCAGGTGGGGCACGGGCAGTTTGCACTGGCTAATGTGAGCTCCCTCCATTTATGCTCGACAGGAAGGCATTTTAGCCTATCTTTCAAGATTCCTTTTAGCAGTGTACCAATTTTGAGAAGTTTGTCCTTTACCTATCATCCCTGTAACCTATTTTTGAGCCGAAGGCAGACGCCCAACGACTGAGCCACCCAGGCGCCCCCCACCCCCGTGACCTATTTAAAAAATGTGCATCTCTGCTACGAGATTTTGTGTACATGGACAGGGAAAAGATTGCTTGTATGCAAAATACCTACCAAACCCAACAACACACTCACTTCTCTCTCGAGTTCATCCCACAGGTTCCCTTAAACTTAGATGCTATATCAAACAGTTTGTATTTCAAGGATGCAAAATGCACGAGGACACTTTTCAGTCAGAGAGCTCTCGGGAATGAAAAGGAAGGCGGTGTCCAGAAAAACCGGGCCCAGCTGGGGATTTATGCTGGAATATACCATCAGATCCCTAAAGTGCTGGCCACAGCCTTTGCATATGTCTATGAGTGTAATTAATCCGGTGTTCAATGCTGTTGAGTGACTTTGGCAAAGTAGGCGGCGGCAAGTGCTGTAAAACATTTCTGGTTTGTCTCTCCACCATCTCTGTTTTAGGCTAACCCGTTTGAAAGGCACCTGGCAAGTGCTTCGGGCTTGTGCACTGAATGAAACTCTGTGCTTCTAAGGGGTGGAAACACTGGCCTGGATTAGACGTGGGGCTGGGCTGTGAGCTTGCTCTCCTCTGGCCTCCGCCCTCCTTCTGCTGTCCCTGCACCTGCCCCATGAGAAACAGCGTAGGGCGGCCAGCCTGAAGGAGCTCTCGGTCAGATCTGCAAGGGATCAGTGCATGCCCTCCCCGAGCCCCCAGCTTGGAGAGCTGCAATGTTGTGCCACATGTACGTTTTATGTCCTCACTTTTATTCACTGTCATGCCTCGCTTTGGGGCTTCAGGCGTAGCAGGAACAATTCCAATCTTGCAAAAATAATTTCAGTGTTAATTCAGGTGTGCTGAACATTACTAATCTGGGCATCATTTCTTTCAGCAAAAATGAATTAAAGAGGTGCCCAGACCGAACTGTTAATGGTTTCTCTAGCTGGACTTGAGGAATCATGGGAGGCAGACAAAAACCTTCCCTCTTCCCTTCTGCCTCCCTCCCTCCTTCTCCCTCTCTCCTTTCCCTCCAGTCTCTCTCTCTCTCTCTCTCTCCCTCTTTTGACAGTGAGGATGCTTTATTTTTCTAATCAGAACCAAAGAGTGATTGCACAAGAGGTGCCCAGATAGTTGTCGGAGAAAGTAGCTTTCGCAGCGCTAGGAGCTAGGTTGTTTCTCAGGACTTCTTCGTTCTTTAAACGTCTGGCGAGCGTCTGAGGAAGGGCCTTGCTCTCAGCAGCCCGCATTCTCTGACATCTGTAGCTGAGTAGATCAGGAATCCCCGGTGGCCCAGAGAGGGAACATTTTCCCTTGACTTGATGTCTCTGGGTGTGAATTCCAGGGTGGTTGACTCAAATCTAAGGTAACTGCCCCGCTGGTGATGGGGTAACCCTTCTGTGTGTTTCCTTGGGGACTGGGGCAGGTTGGCCCAAGGGCTCGAGGACGTGCTCAGGTCTGACCAGACGAGCACTCAGATGGCTTGGCAGCCCAGCTTCTGTGTGCCCCTTGGATCTGTGGGCCCCAACGGGCTGCTGCCCCGCCACCGCACCCCTGCCCTTGGGATATGGGTGCACACCTGTGTCCCTCCCTATTGGTCACAAGGACCCAACGCTGCCCTCCCCAAGTCACTGCCTCCTTCCCTCTTGTTCCCATAGCCTGGGCGCTTTCCTCTGAGGATTGCATCACAGGAATTTATTAGTAACTGCTGTGCCAATCCCAAGTGGGGTGGCCATTCCGGTCACAGATTCCAGGGGATCACACTCTCCCACTTGATGCTGGGCTCCAGAATTGAGTCCTGCAGGTCTCTGTCAGTGACTACTAGTTAATCCTGCCAGGACGCATGCACAGGCCTGGGGAACAGGTGCAGGACGGGGCGGGGGGGCAGAGCCGGTGGCCTGCCGGGCCCTGGGGTGTCCCAGTCTGGGGGGCACTCTTTTCATTCACTGTCCACTGAACAGTGTTCTGTAGATCTGCAGAAACAGAAGGTGACTCAGGAAACTGATACCCACACACATGGTGTTTGTAGCAAAGCCTGAGGGTTTCCTCTGATGGAGAGACAGTCAACTGCCTTCCTGAGGAAAGTATAAGCAAGGCATTTTCATTTGCCTCCAGGACATTTAGCGGTTCTGTAGCCATTGGTGAGTTCATTCAGCCTTCTGACGGCACATCTTCGCTCCTCCCAGTTTCTGTTCAACTCGTCTTAATATCACATTGTCTCTGCATTTATTAATGAGTTAAATATATTCTTGGACACTTGCCCTGGGGTCATATGTCTAGCCTTGGAAATAATGTTTTATCACTCTCCAAACTCAAGGCACCCAAACTCATGGTCACATATTCTTGGTTTCTCTATTAATCTCTGAGCTTCCATGTGCAAGAAGCATGATCTGCCTCCAGAAGCTTCCTCTTCCCCCACATTAGAGGGACTTCTCTCTTGACCTGGGGGGCTTTGCGCATGCGCGCGCGCACACACACCCACGCACACACGCACACACACAGTAGCAGGTGGAATTACAGGACTCAGCAACTGCTTATAATGCATGGCCGTGCTGTGACAGGACAAACACAGCACCCGGCCGCTTTTGTTTCCTGCACCTGCTCAATTAGAAACACCTTTAAACACAGGCCGTGGAAATTGCTGCAGGAACAGAACCACACAAGGGGAAATTGAAGACTGTCCTCCAACAGCCCTACTTTTAATCAAGGCTGGAAGCCGGGAGAGAGAGGCGGGGCAGGACTCTGGATTCGACTCCGCTTCCCAGGAGAACCATGTGTGTGACCAGCCACACGTCACACGTCCGTGCAGCTTCACCAACAACCGAGAAAATCGGTCCAGGCTGACTGACTCCCCGCCATTGAATAATCTGGCTCCACACTTCTGATGTTGCGTGGGCACGCATTTACTGATGCGGGTTTACCAGCACTCCCGGGCTGTTCCCGCCCCCTGCCCTTTGCAGGAATGCGGGTGACGTACAGGACCCACGGGGAAGTGGGCGGCGTGCCAGTCGCCTTTCTGTCGGACAAATCCAGGGTCCAGATGTGGTTCTCTTGTGGCTCTGAAAACACCAGAGGGGCAGATTGGAAATGCAGGTGAGCTCGGGGTGTGAATAAGAGCCTGCCCTCCTCTGTGCTTCTCCCTAGCCTGGGAGAGAGGCTCCCCGCTTCTCACCTCCGTGTCATCCCTGCAGCAGGGAGAAGGTAGCATGTGCCTTCTGCTGGGGCATGGTGATGTGTGGGAATGAGCACGAGATGCTCTGGGCACCCACGGTGTCCTGCACACACACAGTCATTGTTTTAAGTGACACTTGAGGCTCTGGTCTGGTGAGTTCCACACGTGCATGGAGATACTCGGGGGTGTGGGGGGGTGTCTTCAAACCGGGTGTTTGGGGTCCTGGAGCATCCCACATGCTGGATTGTTCGCTGAGTATGAGTCGATTCTTCTGGATGTCAGGGAATCAGTGTGAAAGGAACCAGGGAGATTTCGTGGCCAAGGTCACGTCCTTGGGCAGTAGAGTTTCTAAAATGCGCAGAGAGAACGTTAATAGTAGACTCCACGTGCAGGAGAACCTCACAGGGAGCTCAAATCGGGGGCGGAGGAGGACAGTAGCAGGAGAACAGCCCGCATGGGACCCCCGCACGTGGGGACCCTCAAGGTGTTTGGGAAATTTTCAGATTCGGGGAGCCGCTTCGCACGCTGTGATTTTGACCCGCACTGAATCTAGACTTGCAATGTTTCACGGATTCTTAGCGAACAGACAAATCAGCAGAGTCTTGATAATGAAAAGTTGTCTCTGCCCCCCTTTCATTTCCCTCATAAATTAAAACGAGTTGACGTCGGAAGAAGAGAAGAGAGATTTCAGTTATTTTTGGTGATTGCAGTGTCAAATTGATAATTTGCTCAATTTTCTTGCAAAATTGCCTAATTGAGAACAACTAAGCAGATGGTTCTTTGTTTTGCGGCCTCCAGCCACTAACCCTGAGCCAGCCCTAGGCTCGCTTCCCGAACGCACAGGCTGGGGGTGAGCGGCGCCGCCCCGCAGGCCCAGCTCTGTTCCTCCCGCTGTGCCCACAGGAGGGCGCTCACGACATGCGCAAGACGGGCCGGGCGAGCTCGGCAGAAACCGGATTTAGCTTCAGGCTTCTAAACGGGTTTTCTTGGCTAATTACCAGGTAATACTCCTTCTTACCTCAAATCTGCCCATTCGTTTCCCCTCTTCCCTTTTTACAAAACAACCCTTACCAAATGTGACAAGGGCAGGCCGAGGGATTGCTGTTTTTCGTGCAATGGTGATTCACGCCACGCAAGACTCCAAGTTGATAAGAAGCTGACGGAGCTCAGGGTTTCTTGTTGGGACCGTGATTCAGTCCTGAGCCAGCCCACCACGGGCAGGAGGGCCCCAGCAAGCCCCCACCTGCGGGCCATCAGGGGCACCTGCCTGCCCCCGATCCTGCTTCCCCAGTGCTCGCTGTAGGGTCCCCTATGCTTCCTGTGGAGTCCTAATCCTTTATATGGTTGTGCCCACTCCTGCCCACTGAGACCACTGGGCCTCTTCAAACTCTACCAGGTACGTGCCTCCATACCCCGGACTGCGTGGAGCATGGGTCCTTGAGCCTAGCCACGGACCAGAATTGGGTGTGGAGCTTCCCAGATACCGGTGGCAGGTCCGCCCTGGAGCTCTGCTTCTGTGGGCGTGGTGTGAGGTCTGGACACACACACACACACACACATGCACACTCATTTCAGGCTTCCTAGGAGATGTGGACACACAGCTAGTTTTGAGAACCGCTGTTCATTCCATGCTGTAGCCCGACCACCATGCCTACCACTGAACACACCGCGTCCTTGCGGTGCCTGCACAGAAATCGTACAGAACGGGGCAGGATCCAGCTCAAATGCCCTTAAAGTATTTGGGTGGTCCCAGGAGCTCCCCCCACTATGTTTAGTGTGGGACCCACAGCTGCAGAGCAGTTTCTGCTTTGTGCTCTGCTGGGCTCTGCAGACCCCTCTCTCCCTGGGGGGCGTTCCAGCCCTCAGAGTCCTCAGAGAAGCGCATCTGTGTGTCATTTATCTTTGGAAGACATCCCCCTTGACGAATCTGTGGCTCTTATTCCAGAGTGCAGTCCCATCGTTCTACCGGATGATTTTGTTGTCAAACAACATAACATTTCCCCTAAAAACATGCTCTTTCTCCCTCTTCAACTCTACCGGGACACTCTTAGTTGGGTTATTCTTTTTCCACAACACACGGTAATGTTTCAGATACTGACAGCTTCGGCAAAGCTGGTGAGAACGTCCTGAGTGGTCGTCAAAGAACGCCTCATGGAATTCCTCCTGGGAAATAGGGTTTCTATCCAGAATAGAAGAAGGGTTAAAATACGATGGAGAAAACCAAGCTGTTGAAACACTTGCCATGTATTTATAAGGGTACTGGCATAGTTTGGTCACCATGAGCCTGGCCTCCGGGTGGCTTAGGGTCAAGTGCTGTCCACACTGCCGTCTGTGATCCTTGTCCCAGCCTCATCTGCTGGCCAAGTGCCAACACGTGTATCCCCGGCTCTCACAGGCTCCTGTGTGCTCTGAGGACGGGGGCGCGGCAGGCTTTGAAGACGGAGGCCATGTGGGTAGCGAACAAGGCAGGCAAAGGCCGGAGTATCCAGGACCATCGCCACTCAGGACAATTAGGGACACGCTAGCCATTCCTTTGAAATTTCCCCAGGCCCTTGGGGAGTAGAGGATGATGATGCAACTTTTGAAGGAACAAGATTCTCAGAATGGAGGCCATTTGCACCATGCAAACTCTCCTCTTCCCGTCTCAAAAAATGCATCATCGTCCCTCCTTGGGAAAGCAGAAAATATTCAGAATTTCTAGATGAAAAGTACTATGATGGTCAATCACTTGGAATCAGAGTTTCAAAAACATATTTCGAAGCTGTTTAGCTGTTATTATTTTTTTTAATAGCATGAGATCAGAGTCCTGTATTATAAATCAAAATAGAAACCGCTTACATCCGTGACAGCTGAGAGAGATTTGAGCTGAAGGCCATGTGTCCTCCTGTCACACCCGCCACCTTGTTTCTCCAGAGTGTCTCGAGGGTCAGCGGGGGGGGGGAGCGTGGGCGTGGGGTCCTCATGTGAACCCAACTTCCTACCTTCGGCAGTGAGGGAGAGGATTTTTGGCCAAGTTTTGAGTCTGGAAATGTGGGTGCAGAGTTTTCTCTGCTAGCAGGATCGCCTTGCATAAATGCTTTTGAGCATTTCGTTTTATTTACATTTGTTTTTCTCTTAGGTATTTACTGCTGGCTAGTATGTTAGAGGCTCTTTCCTTATTTGTTCATTCTGTGAACTCCTTTCCATATATCCCCTTTCTTTCTTTCTCCTTCTTCTTCTTCTTCTTTTTTTTTTTTTTTGCCCTAGATAGCCCATCAAAAACTTGAAGCATTTTTTTTTCTCTAAATAAGCCTGGGGTGAAAGAGAATCTTTATAATAGAAATGTAGACTACTTTCTAGAACTAGACTATTTTCATGATATTACAACTAGCACCCGTCTTCAAGAAGTCACTTCATTTTCTGAAAAGGGAGAAAAATCTGATTTTTTTTTAAAGATTTATTTATTTATTTTAGAGAGAGAGAGAAAGAGAGCACGAGTGGGAGGGGCAGAGAGAGAGTGAATCTCAAGCCAACTCCTCGCTGAGCAGGGAGCCAGATGTGGGGGCTCAATCCCACGACCTTGAGATCATGACCTGGACCTAAACCAAGAGTTGGCTGCTTCACCAACTGCACCACCCAGGGGCCCCAGAAAATCTGATTTAAAAGGGTCATTCCGAAGCCCGCTCCGCGTGAGGCACACAGACCTCCCCTCGGAGGGAGAGGCGGGGCGTGCTGCTCAGAAAGGTGGGTTTGAAACCCCAGCTCTGCCCGTCACCAGCTGGGTGTCGGGGCGGAGACTTGAGCTCTGGACTCAGTTTCCCCGTCTTCCATGAAGGATGATGATGTAGGAGTTACAGGAGGACGTGTGTAACGCGCTTGGGGCAGGGCTTGGAGTATAGACGCTTGCGTGTGTTCTCCCCTCTCCTGAGACTCGTGAGAAATGGGTCGTGTTGGGGTTTGCGTTGTGGCACTGGCCGGTGCAAGGATTTACTTTGAAACCTCCTAAACCTTTGGATGTATAAGCAAGTCTGGGGAAGACACTAGTGCAGCCTCTGGAAAGTCCCCATCTTTACGTTAGTGTCCGACCTTAAACGGTTTTCCAAGGATAAGGAGAACCTGACCACATTTCCATCAGGATAAGGATCTTGGCATAATCTCACAGCATATTTCCCTTGCAATATTCCATTCGGTCATCTGAGAGTTCACGTTTTTTCTTATCTCAGGAGGTTCAGGTCTGCTTACGAAATAGTGGTACAGAAAAGTCGGTGATTTGGAAGGGAAATTCCAGCTTCTTTGGCTTTCCACTTACAATGGCCATGATAAAACATAATTGGTCCTCGGTCCCTGTTGCTTTCCTGGCCGACTCATACCTCGTGGCCTTTCAAGAAGGAAGAAACCTTACAAGCACTTTGGTCCCAACTTGCGTCTTTGCAGAAGGGGAGATTGAGGCCCAACGAGAGGGTGTCCCTCAGCTAGGCTGTAGCAGGATAACGTTCTCAAGGGGGGGACCTCTAACCCCAGAGGCAACTTTGCTTATTTTTATTTACTCCTCAGAGCAAGAGTTACCCCTTCCAGATCGAGGAGGAGAATGTAAGGTGCACAGCCAGATTTCAAATACACAGGATTTCAAAATACAGACATGATTCAGTGTTAGAACCAAGTGTAGGCTTTTGGAGAAGTGGGTATTTCTTCACAACATTTGAAAGAAGGTCAGTCCAAGGAACTAGTGAGCGTCGCTAAATACTTACAGTGCCCTTGGGGGTCACTGGGGAGATTATTCAGGTTTGACTGTTGTCAATTCTTTTGAAGATGAACAAAGCATCTTTTTTTTTTTTTTTGAAATTAATTATCTCCAAGTGAAGAAATCATTTGGGAAGGACGAGTTGGACACACCAAGATCAGCTTTCCTTTTCATTCTGGGCGTTACTGGGAAGAAGCGGGTGAGGGTGAAGCCAACACACAGCCCGAGAAGAAAAACATTGTGTTTCTGGGGTGCCTGGGTGGCTCAGTTGGTGAAGCGTCTGCCTTTGGCTCAGGTCATGATCTCAGGGTCCTGGGATCGAGTCCCGCATCGGGCTCCCTGCTCCACGGGAAGTCTTCTCCCTCTCCCTCTGCCCCACCCCCCACTGCTCATGCTCTCTCTCTCAAATAAATAAATCTTGAAAAAAATAAACATTGTGTTTCTGTCATTAAGGGGACGTAAGAGGGGGCACTTCTGGCCAGATTCTGCTAAATCAGACTCAAGTAGGTGAGTTGAATCGGGTGCATTACTGCATTGACCAGGGGTATGGTCTCAGGGTGTCAGACCCTAAGCAGGGGCTAGTACGGAATGAGGTTTTACAAGAATTAGACCAGAAGTGACAATATCGAGAGGAAAAGGGCTGGAAAATCACCCAATTTGAGGGGGTAGTATAAAAGTTCCTTTTGGCAGAGCAACAATTAGAAAAAAAAAGGGTATCAGCCTTCTGGGGTTCACGTTCCTGCCTCAGGTGGGCAGGCACTTGCTCACGGGGCTGGTGTGATTCCTTTCTTAATGGCCATGTATTTTATTTATTTTATTTTATTTTATTTTATTTATTTTATTTTTATTTTTATTTTTATTTTTTAAAGATTTTATTTATTTGCGAGAGAGAGAATGAGAGACAGAGAGCATGAGAGGGAGGAGGGTCAGAGGGAGAAGCAGACTCCCCGCCGAGCAGGGAGCCCGATGCGGGACTCGATCCCGGGACTCCGGGATCATGACCTGAGCTGAAGGCAGTCGCTTAACCAACTGAGCCACCCAGGCACCCCAATGGCCATGTATTTTAAACCTTGGGAAGGCTCCGCCTGAAGACTCACGCACATAAAATAAGTCAGACCCAGAGCATCAACACTTCCTGGCTGTAGGGGACAATCTGTTTATATTTCGTATTTTAAGTAATTGTAATATTTAAGAGATTTTGACATATGGACTATTTCAGAGATTAGGCTCATGATTCCAAATTAAAATGTGTAATTGCTCAGTTAAATTTAGACTTGTTATTTTAAATTGAAAGGCGTATGATCATTTAGTAACACTTGTACGCAGGACTGCCGTGTTGAAGAGAAGGGGAGAATCGCTGTGTTTACGGATTTAGTTTACTGCATTTACTTGAGTTGTTAAATATGTGGGAAGTTTTTCTTTATTAAGTGATGGCTTGGAAATGAATATAAGGAAACCATACTAAGTTAAATTTGTAATATAGTTGGAAGTATTTAACAGCATTTGATGAATTGAGTTTTGAAAGCCCCTGAAATAACTGATAAAACTTACTGCATTTATATGTAGAATAAATTAGCATAAATCTAAGAAGTCAGGGAATGATGTATTGGTATTTGCTATGTTAAAAGTAATGTCAATAAAATAACAACAACAGAGGAGGAGCAAATGGTCTGGGTGGCCCCAGGATTCTCTCTGAAGGACACCAAGAAACTCTCTGGGACACGAACCACGACTGTCTGAAATGCACACATAGACATCCTTGCTCTCGTTAAAAATGACTCCTTGTATTAATTAATAGAAAGAGACTAATGTAAGTGACCTGTTTCCGAGTAGACTATGAACCTTGGGAAAACAGACCCCTGTGTGCTAGGCCTCAGTAACCCCCTGAGGATTTCTTGTGCCCCTGCTACCTCCACGTGCTGCTTCAGGTTCCTGAAGTGCATCCTGGACTCGGTGTCCAGCTGCAGAGGGCAAGGTGAACTAATGCACGGAAGGAGGAATTCCCCAGAAGTGCAGGTAGGGCACCTGTCTACGGGCAGCTGCGAAGGCTCCCTTGGGCAAACGATGGTGAACTAAGGTATGAAGGGTGGGTGGTTACCGAGCAGGCAGGGGACCCTTGGGCCCAAAGGCCACTCAGGCAGGGGGGTAGGCAGCATGTCTATGGCCCGCTCTTTTCTCCCTAGAGCGAGGCAAACATCAAGAACTCAATGGGCCTGTGTTAAAGGGAGGGATGAGGGCCCAGAAGGAGGGAGTACGGCACTAGAAAGCTTCCAGAGCCCCAAGAATGAGAGGAGAGGGCATGACAAGAGGTGATGGGGGGTGTGGGGGTGGCAAGAAGCTCGGTGACGACTGGACGGGTAAGCCAAAACCATGGCCATCCACCCGCCAGGTGCAGAACTCAGGTTAGGTCCCTGGGGCACCATCGTCTGCCATCTTAACCCACAGGTTGGCTTTGTCACCAAACTCCTGAGCGACCGTGTCACCTCACCTGCCTGCAAACAGCCAGTTTCAGGACGGATGGTTTCAGCTCAGGGGTCAGCTGTGAGCTGCGCTCTTCGGCACCCATCCTAGGAAATCCCACGTTGCTGTAGGGTGTGAAGACAGAGGTGGGCTGGCGAGGAAGCCCAGGACGGGAGGAGTGTTAGGAAGCGCTGCCCCTGGCCGGGCTTCTGGACACTTTCCCCCAGCTGCCCCAGGCAGGACGAGACAGAGCCCCGGGTCTACAATGAGCTCCATTTGATCAGGAAGAATTAGAGATTTTCCCTGTTATTCCCACGCCCCAGTAAGGAATCATTCTGTGGTTCTCCCAACAGAGCGGTCTCGGGCTTTAAGCACGACCTTGAGAGGCCAGCTCGGTTAACTCCTGCAACGTTGGACACAGCCCTGCGCCAGGCTGGTGGATGCTGAGCGCGCAGACGCCCTTTCCTCCAGCTCCTGCCGTGGGCTCCCACGGACCCCACACACGGGGAGGGAAGGGCGCGGTGAAGGAAGTCCTGCTCTACTTCTGAAGTCAGATAGGGAAGGGCCATCTATATGGGTGGGATGGGGTAGGGAAGGAGGAAGGCACCTGGAGTCATGCCGTCCACACCGCTGGGCTAAGGAGACCCCCGCCCTCCCGCTCTCAGATGTGGACCCCTCACGCTTGCACCATTAACCTTCCAGCCCAGAGGAGAGGTGAGTAGCTGGTGTTTCGTTTCTTAGTTTAGAAAAACACAAATTAGAAAATCCAATTTGCTGAATTAACCCTTGGTCACATAGACTCGGCTTTCTCTGCATTTTTGAAACTATAACTTACACATCAGGGTCTTGGATCTTATAGACATGTGATCACTCTTTCCCCCAAGATGAGTAATACTTACCTTTACTGCTTATGCACTGCAGACGCCCTTCCGTGAAGAAATTTTGACATGAATGCACAATTACTAGGAAGGGCCAGAATTTGTTTTTTCTCCAGACTTTTAGTCGTCTCCTTTTTGTGGTGGTTGATCACACGAAAGCATGGGATGGTTTTCTGAGTTCACAGGTGGCAACAAGACATGACACAGAAATGCGCTGATGCATGCTTCCCCCCAGTTGACTGTCTGTCTGTCTGTTTTAAATTTCCTCATCACAGATTTATTATTGGTAATTGCATTTTTGTGGTCTCAGGAACTCTAAGGAAGCTGGCTTTCTTCACACTGTGGTCCCCAGTAAGAGCTGTGCTTTCCCGGCAAAGGCCTGGGGTCTGCAGGCTGGACCGTAGGGATGTCCTGGGAACGTTCGCCAGCTCACACCCCTGCCATGCAGCACCCCTGGGCCATGGGAACACCACCGAGGCCCCGAGGAGGCTGCACCCCTTCTCTGTGGGTTCCTTGACTCATTGCCTGCTTTGTCCCGCGTGGGTGGAGGGAAGGTCTTCCTCGCCCAGTCTGCATGTCTCCCTCCCTTTCTTCCCGTGCACCGCAGGGCTATGACCCCGTCTCTGCTGCGTCACCGTCGGCCTGATGGGTCCCCTCTGCTCTCTGCTCCCCATATCCCCCCTGGTCCCCTCTGCCCTGCTCCGTAATTCCCTGTGTTGTTGGGGTGAAGGGGCACAGCCCTACATCAGGCATTTCCAGTCATGAGATTAGTTTCCATGTTCACAAAAATCATTAACGACCAAAATTCAAACCACCCCCTGACCAGCCTGCGCGGTTGGCAAATACAGAGTGAGGGGCTGGTATGCACGACCGCAGAGGCCTCCGTGGCCAACAAGAATCAGCGGTGTTGGGACGGGGAAGTGAGGACGGGCTGGAGTTCTGGGTAACTAACTGCTCGTGACCGTTTGCATCAGGGACGCACGCGGCCGCAGGGGACCAATACCCGTGAAAGCTTCGCCACGTCACGGGTAACGAGAAGTGAGGACAACGGCCGGACGGGGTAGGGCAGGCCTGTGCTTCTCCCCAGACCTGGTGCCTCTCACCTGCCTGACGCTGACCCGCTCCAGGCTGCCCGTCCAAGCCCAAGGCACAACGGGGAGAAATAGTGCCCCCAAGTGGCTTTTCCCAGAAAAGAATAATCTCCTAGAATTCCGTATTAGTCAGGGTTCCCCAGAGAACAAACAGGAGACAGATAGATGGGTGGATGACACACCAGTGGAGATTTTGTGCGAATTGGCTTGTGCCATTACGGTGGCTAAGCCCAGGGTGAAGGTCCGTTGAGTCCGAAGGCCTGACGTTCGAGGGCAGAAGACACCCCAGCTCTACAGAGAGACCGATCCTCCCTCCCTCCGCCTTGTTCTATCCCGGCCCCCCAAGGATTGCAGGACACCCGCCACCCTGGGGAGGGCGAATGCTTTACCCAGCCTACTGATGCCAATGCTCATCTCGCCTAAGACACCCTCTCAGACACCCCAGAATAATTTAGCCAGCATTCTGGGCATCCCTTAGCCCAGCCAGGCCGATGCCTAAGACTAGTCATCGCAGATCCGTGGTGTGACCTGGCCTGTGTCTCACTGGAGATCACATGTCCCGTTCCACCCGTGAGGGAGGCTGGGGCGTGGTGGCGGCTCTCGGGGCCTCGGGAACAGCCAGCAAGGGAGGGGCGAGGTTGGACGTTGAGGTCCCGAGTGTATCGTCACTGCCCTGCGACTCCAGGCTGTCTTATGCAAAAGCACATGAATTTTTAAATTACTGAGTACAAATTAAGGGAGCATCCTATCACCACTCATTCCTACGTATCGGGGTGATTGTCAGCCTCGGTGTTACAAAGATTCACAAGTGAGCAAAAGTGTGCATTATAAAGATGTATGGGGGTCGATTAATTTCGAGTTGTCGGCGTGAGTCATTCCGGCCTACGATAGTGTCTCATAAATTTCACATTTCCCAGGGAATGTTGTTTTAGAATGTGATTTGTGAATTGATGCAAAGATGTGTCAGAAGGCATTGTAAATCAGGAAGGACTGACAGCAGCAAAGGAAATTATTCAGATCATTTGAGCCAGTTTATTTAGAAATAATTTCGGGCCATATATTAGAGAAATGGGAATCATTGTGGCCTAAAGAAGGATGGAAAGGGCAAAAAACATCGCCCATGCGTGCGGGGCATGTTGGGATTGACGTCACGTGAATACCAGGTCCTCCCCTGGAGCTCACACCCCGGACATCACTCATGCCTCCTCAGGGCCCTGGGTGCGTGTGGGAGGTGTCTCAGTTTATGGACAGGGACCAAGTGCGGAGAATTAAGTCAATAGGCCAAGGTCACAGGTATCCAAATGGGCTATCTCCGATGCTTCCAAGTTGGTCTGAGCACTAGCCCACCTTTGACAGGACAGCACTTACCTGTGCAAGAAATATTTGTGGATTGACCTCCAGAGACACCGGCCGGCATGTGAGGGCCCCACACCATCGGCTCCCCGATGCATAATGGGCCTCCTTGGATGCGTGTGTGAATAACTTGGCAGCTAGAAGTTTTGAAGGATCATGTGCACTGTTACCCTGGGTGGGGGAAGCTCTAAGCAGCTCGTGATTTTTTAAGACGGTAGCCTTTTTAAAGATGTGGAGTGACAGTTTTTGAAGAAGGACAAAAGCAAACCATAGAAATTATTGTTTTCTGGGTCTCAAAATATCCAGTGCCCAGAAAGCTTCATCCCTTAGAAAAACCCCATGTCTCCTCTGTTTTCATGCATCTCGTGGAGGCTGATTACTTTGTGCTTGGTGTTGGCGCTTCCTATTTTCTTCCATTTAAGGAGAATTTTTTTTTTTTGTACCTTTGTCTCTTCACATAAATAATATAAGAGCGTTCCTAAAAGCCCAGCGCCAGGCGCTTCTGGGTTGCACGTCTTCTTAAATTTTAGGGCCGCGTGGCAGCATTCTGCCAAGCCTTATCTCTCACGCCAAGAAGAAGAGAGGGATCACAATGGTGGGCTTCCTTCTCATCTGTGTGTGCACGCAGAGCGAGGGAAGTTCAGACATCCCCAGCTTCAAATGTCAGCTTTCAAAGGCATTTAAAAAGTCGAGGGAAGAAAGGGAAACAAATCTTGAGCTATTACAAAGAGGTTTTTTTTTTTTTTTTTTTAAAGCAAGACATGTTTATTAAGCGGACTTCATTCTGTCTCACATATTCAAAGACATCTGATTAAACCATCCTGGGGAAACTGACAAAGCTTTTGTCCGTCTGTGCAGGACAGATAAACCCTCTCTCGGAAGATTGTTATCACCTCCTAGGTTCTCGACCGGGGAGAAACCCACAGAGCGTCGTGGGAGGCGAACGTGCCAAACACAGGACTCCAGATCACAATGCACCTGATCCCTGTCCCGGACGGCAGGGACGCGGCCGTCTGGGGCCCAGAGCGGCTGGCGTGACTCAGGCTGCAGCTGGGGACCAGCCAGGGACACGGATAAAGAAATGGCCAGGAGGAAAACTTTCCAGAGACACTGTGTGCGGCCCCCAGGTCCCTGCCCCCCCTGGGCTGTCTGCTCGTGCCCCAGCCGTGCGTGCAGGATGATTGCTGGGCCCGGATTCTGATAAATGCATGGTTTCCCGCCGGTCGGCTGTGTGCCGCTGACCCAGCGATCTTCCCCCAGCATGGTGAGGACACGCTCGATTTATGCACGGCCCCTCCTCCAGACGGTGCAGCTCACGCCTACAGAGACCTGTCCTTCAGATTTCCCACAGGCTTCTCTTCTTGGTATTGCTGAACAGGTATTTTTGGGGGGAGGGAAAAGCAAGTAGAGAAAATACTCTTAATGGAAGTATTTCCCCGCTGCTGAGTGATTCACTGGTCTTGTTTCAAGCGGAATTACAGACTCACGTTTCTGTATCAATTGTTCCTGGCGTCCTGTTACCCACACTGTATCCTTCCCCCCATTATATTCCCTGATCCCTGCTTTACCTGCATCTTCCCTGCTACAGAGTATAAGTTGTGTGCCCCACATCCGTGTGTGCAAACCGAGCTCCTCAACATCCTGATGGGATAGTGTTAGGAGAGGGCTCGGGGCAGGGGTGCTCAGGTATGAAGGTGGGACCCCCGTGAGGGTTAGTGCTCTTCTAGGTGACCCCAGAGAGCCCCCTTGCTCCTTCCCCTGCGTGTGGCCACGGGGAAGGAAAGCTGCAGCTGGTGAAGGGAAAATTCCTATGTGTTAAGGAGGAGGAATAAGCACATGCAGTAAGTTTGCAACTCACAGAAAAGCTGTATTTTCAATCCTAGTCATGGAGTTGCTAAGGCATATTCTGAATACATGATTGGACGTCCCAGCACTGAAACGGGAGATGGAGAAGGCAGCCAAGGCTATTCATTCTGTGTTGCTTCCCACCGGTATCCACGGCCCGTAGCTTCCTTCTGTAGGGAAAACGGGGGTTCACGAGGCCAGTACCTTCCAGTAACCGAAATCCCCTATTTCTCTGGCTCCAATACACGCACAGCATTTTCTTCCAACCCCACGGACAAGCACGAGGCTGCACGTCGTTTCCCAGGGTTGGTAAGAAAGCCTGTGCATACATGCGGGGTCAGGCGGTTCTGACCGCCAGGCTGGCGCCCGAAGGGGAAGGATGGGCAAGGGTCTCGGGGAAAGCGGGGCACTGTGCTCAGGCGTTTGACTTCAGCTCATAGGCCAGAGGAGACCAACCAGACTCCCGGTCCACAGATGGACTTGTTTGTTGAGCACGAAGTTAATGCATTGCCTTTATTGCATTCGTTTCCAGCACTTACCACTCCAGATATTTTAATTCAAGTTTTAGGTTTCTAGCCTTTCTCGAGAAATGGAAAGATGTGGGGTTCCGGGGCCCAGGCGCCTCCAGGACCACGTTCAGTGGGAGCAGAGTGGCTCTCCTCCTCGGGACTGGCCACCTGCAGAGAGCCCGGGCGTCAAGCACTGGTGTAACTGAGCACACGCGTGTTTCCTCGAGTGTGCGCGGCCTGTGCGGATCCGCCCGGCCGGATCCGTGTCCGAGTTTGCACCTGCTGTGGTAGCAGTGGGGGAAGTGAGGGGCTCGAAGCCGTCGGGGAGAACTCAGGAGCACCGTGCTGGAAGCAACACCGGGAGGATGTCGGGAAGGGGGAGCGCACACGGCGGGGGTGGCTAGGACATTTGCTCAGTACCCCGGGGAGTCTATGCCTCGCAGCAAGGGAGTAGCGCGTGTGAAGGGCGAGCCCCGGGCTGGGCAGCTGCTGCGTTCTAACTCTGCGCCACAGACAGTGTGACTTTGGCTCTTTGTAAAAGGGGCACCTTTCCGAGGCAGGCAGTCATCTGTGCGTGTTTGCTGCCCCAGGCTGCTGGCTCCTCGAAGCTTGGTGAGTGTCTTCACTGTCACACGAGGATCAGTGGGTCATCATGACAGATGAGTGACTGCAGTTCCTTTGGCAAGAGCGTCCCGAGCGGCCCCGTGGAGCTTTTCCGTGCGTTTCCTCCGATTCCACCAGCTGTTCTCAGCGGAGGGGAGGAGGGTGTGCACATCGGAGGAGCGGCGGTGTGTAGTCTGGGGAAAAGCTCGTGTAGTATTATTTTCATAATGCAAGCAACCGAAATTAAATTTTTTTTTAAGATTTTATTTATTTATTTGAGAGAGAGAATGAGATAGAGAGAGAGAGCATGAGAGGGGGGAGGGTCAGAGGGAGAAGCAGGCTCCTCGCTGAGCAGGGAGCCCGATGCGGGACTCGATCCCGGGACTCCAGGATCATGACCTGAGCCGAAGGCAGTCGCTTAACCCACTGAGCTACCCAGGCGCCCAGCAATCGAAATTAAATTCAGAGACACGTCTCCTTACCGCCTGCCACCAGCGGGACACAGGGCTCCAACTCTTCCCCACAATGGTCCTACTAAGAGTCATGTTTGTAGAGTCCGAAGTCACGAAATTTTACTTCCAAAGGCTACTGCGCGTCACCGTCTACTCCTCGGACCCGTCGTGCTCAGTTGCTGTCTTCTCACTTGCCCGGGATAAAGTTGGGAAGCAGCGTCATCATAGAACACATGATCCCGAGCACATCGCCGAGGTGACGTCACCACGGCTAATAACCTTAGAGACAGTTCTCACCCCTGTAACGGACACCTGTGGGCTTTTCTCAGCCCCGGGAGCAGACGCCGTGCGTGCACGTAATACTGTCTCATTGTTTCCTCTGCCTAGCACGAGCATCTTCTGCAAACCAGAGAGTGAAATTTAGTTAAACCAATGTGTCCTCGGGGGTCCCTTCCTACTCTTAGAAGGATAATAAAACTAAGAGTAGGGACGGAAACTGAAAGCAAAGACAGCAGATTTATAACGATGTGAAGAGGATGTCAGGCCCCTGGTGTTTTGTTGCTTTTATGATGGTTTATTCAATAAACAGTTAATTTGGGAGCTCGTGGTCAGCGCCCTGGTTTCGTGTAGGTAGTTGGTGGGGTCGGCGGCCAGGGGCGGGGATCTAGGACTGGTTCTGCTGGGAATGAATGAGTGGAAAAGCCATGAACTGAAAGAAATCAGTTGCATAGTGTGCCGGAGGGTGGTGAGCTCTCGTTGTGAGTGCAGGGTGGGTGGAGGTTCCACAGTGGTTTCCTTTTCTGCTCATAGACGATGTTTCCTTTTATAAATTTTATTTTATTTTATTTTTTTTATTTTTATTTATTTTATTTTATTATTATTTTTTTTCTTTAAAGATTCCATTTATTTATTTGAGAGAGAGAGAATGAGAGAGAGCACATGAGAGGCGGGAGGGTCAGAGGGAGAAGCAGACTCCCCGCCGAGCAGGGAGCCCGATGCGGGACTTGATCCAGGAACTCCAGGATCATGACCTGAGCCGAAGGCAGTCGCTTAACCAACTGAGTCACCCAGGCGCCCTATAAATTTTTTTTTTAATTTTAATTTTTGTGTACTTAGGGTGTGCAACATGTTTTGATATATGAGTGCATTGTGGCATGATTATTACACCCAGCTAATTAACACCTCCATCACCTTGCATGATTCACATTTTTATTCTTTTGTGGTGACAACCCTTGAGACCTAGTCTGTTAGTGACTTTCAAGTACCTACAGTACTTTATTATTAACTACAGCCACCGTGCTGCACGTGAGACCCCGGGACTCATCCATTGTCAAACTGAGTTTGTGCCCTTTGACCACCATCTCCCCATTTCCCACCCCCAGCCCCCTGCAACCACTATTCTACTGTCCGTTTCTGTGGGTCTATTTTAGATTCTACAGATAAGTGAGAGCATGCAGCGTTTGTCTTTCTGTGTCTGACTGATGTCGTTTAGCATAACGCCCTAGAGGTCCACCCATGGAGTCAACTATTGCAAAATTTCCTTCTTTTGTATGGATGAATAATATATCACATTTCCTGGGCGCCTGGGTGGTTCAGATGGTTAAGTGTCTGCCTTCGGCTCAGGTCATGATCCCAGGGTCCTGGGATCGAGTCCCACATCGGGCTCCCTGCTCCTTGGGAGCCTGCTTCTCCCTCTGCTTCTCTCTCTGTCTCTCATGAATAAATAAAATAAAATCTTAAAAAAATAAATAAATAAAAATATCACATTTCCTTTATCCATTCATCCATCAACGGACACTTAGGTTGTCCCCATGTCTAGGCTATTGTGAATGATGCTGCAATGGGCCGGGGAATGCAGATACCGTCTTTCAGGCACTCATTTCATCTCCTTTGCATATATGCCCAGAAGCAGGATTGCTGGATCATAGAGTAGTTCTATTTTTAGTATTTATTTATTTTTTTAAGATTCATTTATTTACTTTAGAGAGAGAGCGCTCATGGGTGTACGTGCATGAGTGGAAGGAAAGGCAGAGGGAGAGAGTCTCCAGCAGACGCCCCTGCTGAACACGGAACCTGATGCAGGGCTCGATCTCACGACCCTGAGATCATGACCTGAGCCGAAATCAAGAGTCGGACGCTTCACAGACTGCGCCACTGGTGCGTCCCTTGTAGTTCTATTTTTAAGTAGACACGGGGAGGAAACTGGGACCAGCGTTCGGGTCTTGAAGGGGACCCATGCCTGACTGCAGAGGTTTAAAGGGAAGAGACACCAGACGAGGGTTAAGACTGACGAGGAATATGATTGTAAAAGGGAGGGGGGAGAAGTGGGATGGGGTGGGATCTTGGGGGAAGGTGAGGTGAAGAGGGGTGTGTTTTAAGATGGGGAAAGGAACAACCCCCTTCATGCCCAAGGAGTGTCCCTCTGCAGAGGGGGTCTGATGCGGAGAGAAGGGGCAGGATTGCTAGGTGCTGCCCCAACTCCACAGGTGATGGGGGAGTGGTCCCCGCTGAGCCCCGAGGAGGAGCTCTGTCGTCCTGGGGGCAGGAACGTGAACAGGCCATGCCGGGAAGCAGGCGGGTTCTAGTCTAGTAGCTCCCTTTCTCAGGAAGGAAGGGAAGGAGGGTGTTGGAGGTTTGAGGGGAGAGGGAAAATTAAGTTGTCTCATAGGAGAGTGGGGCAGACAATCCTAACACGGGAAGAAAAATGTCGTGAGAAACATGGGGACACATTTCACAGTGGGGCAGGGGATCAGTCACGGACACAGAGGTGGGATGAGAGGCTGGAATCAGAGGTTTCTTCCCTATCACTTCCACTTTGCTGTGCGTGGTGGTGGGACCCACTTCCATACATGCGAAACCAGGGAGGAGGATCCAGAGGAAGGAAAGAACGCGAAGCAAGTGGGTCCCAGCATCTCGATGACGTAGAGGATTTGGAAGGCCATGTCTGGCTCGACTGCAGTCAGGGGCAGAAGTGTGGTCCTGGGAGGGCTGGTCCCGAGCTCCTCCAACAGCCTGAGCCCCCTCGAGCCCCCACGAAGGCCGGCCCGCCCCCTGCTTCCTCCTGGACCGTCACTGTGGAGGTGATGAGGGGATGACGCTTCAAACGTGACTTTTTCTGTGTTAAAGTGCGCCGTGGGTAGACTTGCAAACTCGTAATCTAAATCATTGAAAATGTCCTACCTTTTAATAAAATGCCAACAACAAATGGGAGGTTGAGGTGGAGAAGTCCTGGCTGAAGAGGCTGCAGGGAAAGAGCATGGGGCTGACAGCGGGAACCCTGGGGTGGAGGGAGTCCCAGGGGTCAGGCTGAGTCAGAGAGAGAGAAGGAAGAGAACGGATCCCCAGCACAAGGGCAAGGCGAGGCCGGGCTGCAGGGCACAGCACACGCCCAGGGCACCAGGCCTCGCTGGAGGAGGCAGCCCTTTGGGATGCATGTGGCGGGGGCCGGGGGACTTTCTGGTGGCTGCATTAAAGCTCAGCAGGCCACTTGGTACGATGGCAGTAATAGTGAGCTGGTGGTGGCTGGTGGCAGTTGGGGCTTTCTTGATCCAGGAGGTGAGTCCTGTAGATCTTTCCAGAGTGGGATGGATGTGGTTATAAAGGCTCCCGTGGGGTACAGTGTGCACCAGGAGGTGGCGCCAGACGGGAGGGAGAATTGGGGCGAATTGCTTCCGTCGATGTCTGTGGAACTTGTAGATTTGGTGGGTGGCCGAGAGCGGGGCGACCGGGTCACAGAAGCCATGGACACTTGGCGTCTGAGGGATTGGAAACGTGGGTGCCTTACAAAGGAAGGCGAGTAAATGGAGGTGTTGAAGCTTGGGGGCTGCAAATCCTGACTTCGGGTACAAACGAACGGGGTCTGCGGGGCTGGGCAACAGTGGGGTTGGAGACAGAACGCCCGAAAAACAAAACGTGTGGTTGGATTTATACCCCCGCCAGGTGCTCCATGACCTGGGCCTCAGCCTTGTTGGTTCTTTCTTGACTGCTTTTGCACAGCCCCTTCGGCTCTCACTGCCGGAGGGGCTGCCCCAGAATCCACCCGGGCACGCAGATTGGGGTCCTCATCAGGTAGTCCCGCCCGAGCAGGAATGACCCCCCTCCAGCTGATCCCCACGCTCCCGCTGCTGCTGGGCCACCCGGGCTCAGCGACCCCCTGGCCCTCCACGGGGGCCACATCCGACCCGCAGCCTCTCCCCCCACCACCCCCAAACCCGTTTCTTCCTGTGTCACCCATGCCGAGCTTGCCTGTCAAGGTCGGGGGCTTGTGGATCCTCTGACTCTGCTCCAGAGACGGGCGTTCTGAGCTCAGGAGGGGGCTCGGAGGGGTCTTAGGTGACTCGGTGGGTGTGATCCATGCACACACTCGGGGACCACTGCTCTGGGTTCTGCTCGCTGTCTCACACCCACTTCACCAAGCTCATCACATGCCCGGACTCGGACGTGCGCTGATGAATTTCCATATACACACATTACATGTTCTAAATAATGAATTCTCATCTGAAGAGATTGTCAGAGTTTTAGAAGGAAAATATTTTTCATGGAGTGAAGATAGTTTGGAAGAAGATCAACATTTCCTCCGGGACACTGAGATTAAGCAGAAAATTGAGACAAGGGATGAAGTATTATTTTCTCTTACTGTCAGCTCACCATCTTCTAAATCTCCCCCTGCCCGAAAACGCAGTTTAAGTGATCTTTTTCTTCAGGCCTTCTCGGCTTGTAGCTTGAGCTTCAGCTCACACTGACTTTTGCAGCTGAATTATAAGGCTCCAGCAGCGGGGTTTAGCAAAGGCAGTGCAGGCACCCCCGAGCTCAGGAGGGTTGGAGCCGAGGCTGTGGGGGATCTCGATGTGCTGCCCAATCAGTAGGAACTGTGAGCCATCGAGCAGTCGTGAGCCGGGAACACTAGACCAAACCTCATTGTCCAAATTCCTCAATTTATGCAGCTTTTTCAGAGGCCAGAGTCCTGACGCTTCCAAATATCAAAAGGGCTCGATATCTCACGGAAGAAGTACTTAAGGAAAATTGGCCCCCGAATCACTGTGCTATTATTACCCTATATTCTTATCACATAAAGGCTAAAGTGGAAGTGATTTCTAAGGGATGTTATAAAAAATCCTCTCAAGTTTATCAGGAGGTGAATTTAGCTTTTCTTTTTTTTTGAGTGTGAGATAACATAAATGAAACCACTTTGAACTTGGCTTTTCTTTTTGGGTCGTATAGGCAAAGTTCTCTCCCCTTACAGACAGACTGTAACACTTGAGCAGCTAAGGAAAAGGATCTGGGGTGCGTGTCCCCTCGTGCATGGGCGCAGAGCCCCAGGGGGTCTTGGGGTCAGCTTCGGAAGGCGGGTAAGGGGGGACAATGTGGCGGCACAGTGGTCTTCCTGCGGCTCAGGACCATGGGCCAGAGCAGACTCCATCTCCCTGTGCTCTGCACACACACTCAGAGCTCGGAGGGAGGGACGGCTGGCAGAGCCCGAGGGCGCGTAGGGCAGGGAGACTGCTCCGTCTCACACTGTTACGATGGACATGGTTCCAAGCCCACAGAATGCAGGGCACCAAGAGTGACCCTTCTGTGGACCGTGGACTCTGGGCGGTGGTGGAGTGTCTGTGCGGGCTCATTGACCGTGACAAATGCACCATCTGGTGGGAACGTTGACAGGGGAGAGGCTATGCCTGTGCGGGGGTGGGACGTATCTGGGAAACCCTCTGTGCCTTCCTTTCAATTTTGCTGTGAACCTAAAACTGCTCCAAAAAACACAAAATCTTAAGAAGAGAGAGAGCAAGAGAAAGCCCCTTATCCCCAGGCTGGGGCAGCAGAAGGATCAGAACACGACAAGGGAAGGGCCTCCGTCCATCCCGTGGCTGTTTCTGGATGCCTCGCTGCGTGTCGTTATGTGAAGACAGTGTGTATGCTTCCCGGAGATTTGGAAGAGAAGATGATTTTTGAGAGTGTCTATTAAAGGGTTTGGAGGAAGTAAAGGTTTTCACTGCAGGAAAAGTCGAGAATTTATCTGTGGCATTCACAGAGAGCGCATGATGAGGGTAAATTACCCGGAGCCCGCACGACTTGCTTTGGGAGCCTCGTGGGGGAGGTGCGGCACATCCAGGAACCGTCCCTGCCCCGCTGCGTGGCTCCCTTTCTAAAAAATTGATTCCATTACCGAAGAAATAGCTGAGAGAAGGAAGTCCGCGACACAGGTTATATTTTCTGCAGAGGCTTTCAAAAGGCATTTGATAAAGTATCATATAGAAGGCTCCCATGAAAGTAAGGATTTATGAATTAGAGAAAAAAAGGAGTCACTTGAAAATGAGGTAGAGAAGAGACCAAGGAGCACGATCAGTCACTCTGACAGACAGTCGGGAAATAGAGCTCGGGGCTGCCGAGCAGAGCCGGCCCTGCACGCGCCCGCCGCCCCAGCCCTGTCCCCGAGGAAGTGCCTTGACCTCTAGGGAATCTCCACCTGGCGGGCAGGGGTCACTGAGGGGCGCCCAGGAGGATGGCTCCCAAAGCCCCGCTGCCTGGCCGAGGCCCTGGCCGCTGACTCAGTGTCACCCCGTCGGTCACGGACTCGCGTGTTGGTCAGGCGTCTTCACTCCCCGCTGTCCTAGATGTCCCTGCCAGGCGTGGCGGCTCCCCTCTCGCGGGCTTTGTCTAGAGCGCGGTCCCGGGAACGCTCTCCAAGTGCCCAGGGGGCTATTCAGGGAAAGCCAGTGGAGGGATGATAAAATCGAGGTTTCCTCAGGGTAAGGGCAATTCCACAACATGGACAGCGTGCGCCCTGCGATACCATAAATCCCTCCAATCATGGTCTAATGCTCCCCCTCCATGCACCCGCTTCCTCGCCCTCCTTCTGGCTCATAGGAGAGGAGCTGCCTCACTGAGCATCCCACGGGGATGCGGGAAGCCGGTCCTTCCCGGGCTTAGCAACAACAGCTCCCAGCGTCTGCAGGGAACAGCTACTGCACTTGTGTTTTGCACTCCCCGCCCCCCTAGAGAGAGTCACGGAAGATAAAAGAGCCTCTCCTCCATCCCGCAGAGCTGCCGAAGATGTCCGCAAAGTCCTGTCCACGACCCTGGGGTTGTAGAGGTCCCCGCCTCATGCAAGTACTGCAGGCAGGAGATGGTCGGGCAGCACCATTTCTTGGCTGTGTTTGAACTTATCCTTCTAGGGGATTGTTTTTCTCCTTAATGCCCTGGAGGCCTGTGCAGGATTTCCCGGCACTCTCCCTGCAGTTATGACCTAGGGACAGATGGTCTGGAGACCCAGGATCTGCAGGGAAGCTCCAAACCAGAGAAGAGGCAGCACATTAGTGACTTACAAACACTGAAGGGATATATGTTTAGGCCAGAAACATCTTGGAAATGAAGAAGTAAAGCAAGATAATTATTTGGGTAAATTGGGGTCAACCCATATCATTTTTTTTTTTAAAGATTTTATTTATTTATTTGAGAGAGAGCGAATGAGAGACAGAGAGCATGAGGGGGAGGAGGGTCAGAGGGAGAAGCAGACTCCCCGCCGAGCAGGGAGCCCGATGCGGGACTCGATCCAGGGACTCCAGGATCATGACCTGAGCTGAAGGCAGTCGCTTAACCAACTGAGCCACCCAGGCACCCTCAACCCATATCATTTTAACGTTACACATTTAGTTACAATAGAGTAAAAATATCTGTTCCTGCTGTAAAACCTCTTTCGTCCATCCTCCCACCCTCCTTCCCTCCCTCTGTCCTCCTCTCCTGTTCTTTGCCAGGATTTTCTTCTTAATATACCATAGAATTGACAGTGCATGTCTCTCTCTGGAGGACCAATCTTAGGATGCACACCACCACTGATTAAACCGGTTTGAAGAAAACGTGCCCTTAAAAAGAGTATCTCTAGGCTGAGAACTAACCTATTTTAAGGGAACCAACCAACACCTCCAAGTAGATGGTCTTAAGATTATACCCAAAACGTCTGGCTGCTTTTTCTACTATTTTGCTACAATTATCAGGACATTTTACAGCTACCTGATTAATCAAATTTGATGAGGGTTCCTCCAAAACGAGCATGCAGACTCAAACTGGTAGGAGGCATCTAGGTTATAAATCAGTACATTTATGCTGTTCATTTTGCTTTGTAATTGGAAAATATGGGCTCACATCCTCACTCTCAAAGCCCCTTTCTGGGAGTCGTCCAGGATTCAGCTTTGACCTCCATTTGTAGAGGAATTCAAGGCTCTCCAGAGGTCCAGGGTCCCGAGGATGGCTGCCCACGGAGGCTGCATTCAGAAAGCAGAACTTTTCTATCTTGGGTGGGTGCTGTGCACTTCAAGGATGTCTTGCTGACGTCCCTGCCCTGCCACAGGCTTCCAGAAGAGGACAAGGATCCTGACCATCTTCACTGAAGCAAAGACCCTTGCTTCTCCTTTCATTTCCAGCTCCAGGTCACCAGTTTTTAATATGCCTTCAAAGTTTACTTGTGATGATTTCTCCATTTTGGAAAATCACTTATTTCTGTCCTATGTAAGGACAATTTGGGAACACACCCAGACAAACGCACAAATACACAAATGCACTCACACAGCGCACACAAATATGTGTGCACACGCATGCACATGCAATCAAGTGCGTGCAGTCAAACATGCATGCACACATGTGTGCACACGGACACATGCGTGCACACGTGAGCATATCTGGTTTCTCTTGCCTGCGCTTTTCTCGCACTGTGCTGGAGAGGAGATAAGATCTCGCCTCGCTGGGCTGTGCTCTACTTAGAAAGCCTTATCTTATCTGATGCAATCCCGAAACCATAAAATTAAAAGTCAGCCCCTGAGCGGCCCTCTGGTCTGGTGCCCGGGCCCAGGTCCAGGGGTGTCCACGGGAACGCCTCACCATCAGTAGCCTGCGACTCACCTGCTGATCTGTGGGTTTCTACGCAATTCAGTTCAGAAAACAAAACTGCTTTCCTTTGGTTAAAAACCACATCTCTAAAAAAAACAAAAGCAACAGAATTTGCCTTGAAACAAGCCATTCTTTGCTGGCAGAGTGACTGGCTTTGGCCTTGGACGCCTTTCTTCTGTTTCTAGAGGTAGGGGCGTCGTCAAGCCCCCTTGTCCTTATTTGCCACGAGGAGAAAATGAAGTCCAGTGTTTGCTGAGCTCGAGCTCCTGGCCGCTGTGCCCAGAAACATCTGCAGAAGGTGCAGACTTTGCGGGGAACTCTGTCCTAGGTCACCCCACACGTTTTTCCACGCGTGGTAGTGCTGGGCCGAGCCCCTGAGGCTTTCATGACCTGTGCGCCACCCTCTTGGGAGCACGAGGAAGGAGAAATCTCTAGGAGGCTGGGTCCCGTCAGAGCCATCTCTGCGGCCTCTCAGTAGCTTCCTGGGTGCGGTGGTCAGGAGAACGCTCAGTGCGCATCTTCCCTGAGTCTGCAGGCGCCGAGGGGCCTGGCTCCCAGGCAGGAAGTGTGGCCTGAGTCCCCAGCGCTGGGACAGGCTGACGTGGGGCCCCGGGGCCTGCCGACGGCCACCAGGCTGCGGAGGAAGCCTGGGACCACCCCTCCCTCAGCAGTGACAGAAGTTTCAGGAAGGAGCCTGGCGGGGGCTTGGGGCGGTGAGCCTGGTGGGCCGTCCCCCGAGGAACTGTGGCTACGGGGCCGTGTTTCTGGGTTCGGGCGTGGGTGCCTCCCTTTTCGCCCTGATCTCTCGCTCCCTGGCATGGCCCCTGGATGCTGGCCTGCTGGCCTCAGCTATGCACGCCATTCCAATCATGGACGTTTGGGTGTGCTACTTAGGATTTATGCCCAATTAGTGCATGGCACGGTGACAATTATGCGTACCAGCAAACGAGTCCGAGAGACTTCGCCCCTCACTTCATCTGTTTAAAACACTGAATGCTGTTCACGTACGCCTGGTTTTCCGACATTGCCGCCCACGTAGGATGGCGACCTTCAGCTCCTCACCCTCTGTGTAGCCCCCAGCGAGCAGGGACTTTATCCAGAGGGCGGTCTGGCCTCTACCCGTGGAAGCCCTGGGTTGTGCTGATGGTACTGTGTGCAGGCCTAGCACTTAGCCGGCTGTCCGCCCGACCACAGCCTTCCCCGTGGCCCGGGGGCTGGGCGGTCTTTAGGGTAATCTGAGGTTGGCATATACAGAGCATGATTAGCCGCATCTAGGCGAAGGGCACGAAGGTACGGTTTACTTGGGGGCCACATAGACACAGCTCTAGTAGGTTCCATCAGGTGGAAACTTTCCCCTCACTCCATACTCTTAGGGTCTCTGAGCAGACTGGGCCTGAGCATTAACCCAAAGCAGGGGAAAAGCACACAGGGCCATTTAGTGTAAGTTGTAGGTGACGTGCAGACTTCACAAGCAATGAAGAAAGACCCAAGAAGAAGCAAACCTGAAGCTTTCTTACCAGACTGAACCAACAGAGGAAATTTTGGAAAAATAACTCAATATATAAGGATGCTAAAGGAAGATGGGATTATTTAATTTAATTAATTAGTTAATTTATTTTTTTAAAGATTTTATTTATTTATTTGACAGAAAGAGACAGCGAGAGAGAGAACACAAGCAGGGGGAGTGGGGGAGGGAGAAGCAGGCTTCCTGCAGAGCAGGGAGCCTGATGTGGGCCTTGATCCCGGGACCCTGGGATCATGACCAGAGCCAAAGGCAGACGCTTAACGACTGAGCCACCCAGGCGCCCCAAGATGGGATTATTTTAACAAGGTCTATTTGCACAGAATTCTCTTGGCTTCAGCTCGTCCTTGGTGATGTGAACGTTACCTTCCCCTGGGCACAGGAGGACATCCTCTATGGGGGGGGGGGGTCTTTCATCCTGCTTCCAGGACAAGAAGGGGAGGGCAGAGCACCCTTCTTGGACCTGAGGTTTTTCAAGTGCCTTCAGCCAAATCATCTTCTCGCCTGAGTGGCATATCTTCAGTGGCATATTCTGCTTTCCTTCAGTGTGGTGGATGGTTTGGTCTACCTTGTCCAGACCAGCTATCACAACACCCCAAAAATTCTTGAAAATATCACTAAAAGAGACAACAAAAAAATCAGGTGAGAGTATTTGAATCCATATAAACGTTTAGCACATGATAGTTGGCAGTGAATTTAAGAGGGTTCCGTGTGATAAACTCTATGTGACAATAATAAGTCTGTAATGTGTCCTTCAAGCATCTTTTCCCCACCCATGCAGCCGGGACAGCGGCTGCTTCTCTCATCACTCTGGATGGACCTTTGGTTGTGGCACAGGCCATGTGCATGTGTGTGCGTGCATGTGTGCGTGCATCATGCGTGTGCATGCATGAATGTCTGCACGTGTGTGCACGCGTGCGCACACACGTGCATGTCTGCACTGTGTGCATGCATGTGCACACGTGTGTGTGATGTTGTTCACTGCTAATTCCACTTTTTGAAATCAGCTCTTTTAGTGTGAGGTGTAGTTCGCCTCTTTGTGCACAGTTGCTCAGAGGTTAAGTTTTGAGCATGGAGCTTGTTCGCTCTTGTTGGAAAGAAGCTTACTTCCTCCCACCCAGGCTGCTGAGTCTGGCCTCTCCATGCGCACAGCCTGCAGCTCCCTGCGCCCTCAGAGCCCTCCCGGCCTTCTTGCTTTGAAAGCCAGGTGATTCCGGTGAGAAGGGCCACTGGCAAGCCGGTGGTGGAGACAGATGGCTCCCCTTCTGCTCGGGAACATGGAGGTTTGCATTTCCTGGGGAACATCAGTAATATCAGTAAATGTTCCTCTGGCTGTGGCAGCCCGGGCTTTCACTCTTTACCTGCGCACAACCAGAGCTGTGGAGTCCAAGGTGCATTCACCAACCACACTGTGGTTGCTTGTTTCTTTCCCTCCCTGGCTTCAAAGGGAGCTGATCTGGTCTAGTACACAGAAGGCACCTGACTCATGTATTTTTAATGCATCAGTAAATGAAGTGATAAATTTAGGAATAAATGACCATTTACTCAAAAATAGTACTTATAAACTGTATTGTTATGTACCTGTGGCATTCCATCTGCCAGGGTGTTATGGGTTGAATCATGTTCCCCCAAATTCGTGTGTAGACATCCTAATGCCCAGGACCTGAAGGTGTGACTGTACTTGAAGATGGGGTCTTTAAAGAGGTGACTAAGGTCAGATGAGGTCACTAGGTGGACCCTAATCCAATCTGACTGGCGTTCTTATAAGAAGAGGATTATAGGACACAGACACAGGCAGAGGGACGACCACGTGAGGACCCGGGGAGGGAACGGCGTCTGCACGCCCAGGAGAGAGGCCTCGGGAGACACCAGCCCTGTGCACGCCCACACCTCGGGCTCCCAACCTCCAGGATGGGGAGACAGTAAATGTCTATTGTTTTACCCCAGGCTGGGGTGCTTGCTACAGGGGCCCTATGACGTGGATACTCGGTCTGTGCTAAGCAGTTTAAACCTCCTACCCCATTTAATCCTTACTCTGCCATGTGAGGCAAGCACTTTCAAGCCTATAGTGCATCTGAGGAAGTTGAGTTAAGAGAGGTTAATCACCTTGGCCAAGGTCACACAGAATATATTTGACAGAAGGGAATTGGAGAGCGGGTAATCTCAATTCAGCTCATGTTCTTAGGCCACCATGTCTCACTTTCCCTTCTATACAAAGCAGTGTCTGAGCTACGTAAGATGACCAACACATGAGCTCGCTTCTTCCCATGATGCAGGAATGACCTCCATCCTGTTTTGTTTGATGCAACATTTATTGAATGTTTACTGTTTACTGAGCAGCATGCTATGTGTCGGGGATTCAAAGATGAGGAACATAGAAGCCCAGCTTCAAGGGGCTCCCACTCTGGCAAAGAGACAGGTCAGCAAACAAAAGTGAAATACTGTACCATCCACACAATAAGTTTACACTCATTCATTCCTACAGTGATTACTGAGTGTGTGCTATTTGCCAAGATCTGTATTAGTCTCTGTAGACACAAAGGCGATATGGTCCCGATCCTCATGGGACCCACAGGGACATAGAGCCTCACTCACGTTGTGAAATATGGCACTCAACATGATACAATTATTTACAAAGTGGGCATACACAGGAGAGAGTGGATTTCCACTGCGATGGAGGGGAGCAGAAAAGTTTTATAGGAGAAGTAACATGTTGCATCTCAGAAAATAGATCTCTCACGCAAGGTAGAAAAAGCAGAAAAGCTTTCCGGGTAGAGAGTGAGCTGGGAGCAAAGGCACGGAGGTCTGAAGTAGCAATGTTCTAAGGAAACCATAGTTTTGAATATGGGATATCTGGCTGAGTGCAGGCAGCGAGAGCAGGAAGGCTGGAGAGGTAGGACTGTGGAGAGGCCTCTGGGGGATGTCGCGATGGGATAATGCATATTCTCGGCTGGGCAGGAGCATGAATTTTTCCAACAGGGTGGTGATCAGCCGTCCGGCTTACAAAAATGGTGGCAGCATGGCAGGTGGATTGAAAGATTGGGATTCAAATGTAGGTTTAATTGTGGAGTAACCAAAGCTAGAGATGAGGAAGGTAGAAGGAAGAAGTACTAATGAAAGGAAGAGAGGAAGTGACTCCAAGAAAACCCGGCCAGTAGGTAGGTAGGGAAGAAGAAATAGGATGAGTTTGTGAATACGTCCAGACTTGTTGCTCGGGTCATTAAGCCAGTTAGAGATGCTGGAAGGAACAGATTTGGGGCAGGGCACTGTGTTAGTTAGCAATGCCTCTGGCTATAGGGCCTAGAGGATATTTACTGTATCTACTTAGTAACTAAAACTTAGTTTTACTTAGTAAGTACTTAGTAACTTAGTAAGTAGAAGTGCGGCATGGTCCCAGACTTGGAGGTCGCTGGCTCCCTTCTTCCCCTGCTGGCCTTTGTTTTGATGTTTTCACCTCATGGTTATAAACTGGCTTGCTGCCACTCCGGACATCACGTCCATGTCAAAGCAGGGCGGCGGGAAAGGGATAGCCTCAGCAAGCTCGCCCCTTGCATCTTCCTCATTGTCAGGGAAGCCAAGTCTTCCTAAGAAGACCCTCAGCGGGTTCTGCCTTCTGTGTGAGTGGCTGGGACTTGGCCACCAGCTGCCCCTTTCCCATTCGTGGGAGGCTGTGTCTGAGTCCGGAGCTGGGGTAGTCCTGACTGGCTGAGAGCCTATGGGATTCATCACCCAGAGTGAGCACACACGGCCACCCCAAATGAGTGACAGCCTGGGGGCTGGGTGGTGAGGGGGAGAGGCGGGGAGACTTGGGACAGATATTTGCCTCGGGACTTTGTTCTATGTTGAAGCGGAGGCAGGAGTCTGCCTATGGTCAGAGGGGTGGGTCGAGCAGGTGTGCAATGGCAGTGAAGTGCCCCCCTCCCAGTCTCCCCCCCAACCCTATGATAGGAGCAATCAGCAGTGTGTGGAGCTCGGCTGGGCGCAGAAACTTCAGGTGCAGGACCAGAAACGCTGTGTCCCAGGGACAAGGCTTTTGCCCTCGGGACAGTGTCCCACCGTGTCAGTCTGCACAGCTGGGCAGGAGATGACGTCTTAGACGCCAAGGCGGCGGGAGGCCAGGGGCAAGCCAGCCGGGGGCGGGGGGGCCCGCGGGAAGGTGAGGTGGGGCCACGCGGGGCAGGGACGGATGCGGGGCCGCGGCCGGGAGGCAGGGGCACGCGGTCCCCGGGCTTCCAGCAGCGCGCACCTGTGCCGGTGAGTTCGGGCCAGGCCTGCTGTGGGGACCCGCGTCCTGTCCGCATGGAGGCCGCAGCGCAGGACGGGTGACACGGGCGGTGCCAGTGACAGGGACCAGGAGCATGTTCGGGGACAGGGCAGGAGGTCCCGTCGGAGCGAGGGGCATCGGGGCGCGCAGGTGCGGGGGCGGGACCGCCCAGAGCCTGGGAGGCAGGCTGAGCTGTTGGCATCTCCCTGCGACTTTTACTCTGGAAATGGTGGGTCCTTTCCTGCGTTCGCAGCTGCTTTTCAAGTTCTGGACTGTTCTCCGCATGGGTATGTGGGGGCTCCTCGCATCCTTGTGCTCCCCCTCCTCCTCCAAGACCATCTGATCCCCATGTCAGGTCGCACCTCTGCGCTCCGGTTCCCTTGGCTTCCGTCTTTAAACGTGCCCCATGGGGCGCCTGGGTGGCTCAGTCGTTAAGCGTCTGCCTTCGGCTCAGGTCATGATCACAGGGTCCTGGGATCGAGCCCCGCATCGGGCTCCCTGCTCCGCGGGAAGCCTGCTTCTCCCTCTCCAACTCCCCCTGCTTGTGTTCCCTCTCTGTGTCTCTGTCAAATAAAAAAAATAAAAAATAAAAAATAAATAAATAAAAAAAAACGTGCCCCAGATATCCGCACGTATTTCTCAAAGTGAGTTGTCCTGATTCGATTTTTTTTTTTTTCCCTGAACAAATCTCTCGTAATTGAGTAAGACCACTGCTTTTCAAACCAGGGCGATTGGTGCAGCTCCTGATTCACCAGCCCCCACGTCCTGACATGCATTTGGGGTCCCCGAGCCCAACTTCGTTCCCCTGCTATGAGGTTTCTGTGGCTTGTTCTTAATGGCTGAACCCTCCGGCTATAAGGTAGGATGATTGTTCCTTTAAAATTTTACAGTTTTCTCCTCCAGTTTATGTGCTCCCAGAAGTGGGACCGTCACAGTGACCTCTTCAGCGAGCCCAGCCTGGTGTGGCCTTTCGTTTGGGTCTTGCAGGTCACTCTGTCACACCTGCCGGACCCTGAACAGTTTCCCAGACCTCTCCGCTCTCAGGCCCCTCCTCTGAAGATGGGGATCAAATAATACCTAGCTCACTTTTCTTTTGAGGTACAAAGAAGTCACCCATGTAAAGCATTTAAGCCGAGAGCTCGGAAGACCCCCTATAAATATGAACTTTTATTAAGCAAATAATAATTGTGACTATGTATGCAAAGTGATGGGGTAAATTTAGGAAACAAAAGAGTTTTTTTCCTCTTACCATCTGTGATTTTTTTTTTTTTAAAGGCCACTGCTTTTCTTTTCCATTTTCCTGATAGACTATATTTTAGAGCAGTTCT
This sequence comes from Mirounga angustirostris, assembly GCF_029215605.1. Lineage (NCBI taxonomy): Eukaryota > Metazoa > Chordata > Mammalia > Carnivora > Phocidae > Mirounga > Mirounga angustirostris. Next base: position 136,747,629 of record NW_026991713.1, read on the forward strand.
AGGTTGACAACAAAATTGAGGGGAAGGTACAGAGATCTCCCATGTACCCCCTGTCCTCCCACAGACTCCCCACCATCAACACTCCCATCAAAGCCGATCATTTGTCACAACTGATGAACCTACGGGGACCCGTCGTCATCACCCCAGAGTCCATAATTTACATCAGGGTCACTCTCTGTGATGCACATTCTATGGGTCTGGACAAATGTGTAATGACACACATCTACCATCACGGTGTCATACAGAGTACTTTCACTGCCCTAAAAACTCAGCTCTGCTCTCCCCCTGCCACACCCTGGCTTCGGACATTTAATGCTCTGCGGTGTGGACGCGTCCTCTGTCTCCCGGGTCCTGTGTGGTGCTCCATTCTTCCTTCCGTGGGTGCTGATAGCTTGGGTCTGGCAGGTGGGTGGAGAGATGTGTACGTGGGACTCCCCACGTCCTCCAACGGGCCGACTGTCCACTGTCTGCTAGAACTTAGGTGATACATTTTGACAATATGGTTTGTAGAGTTGTGTCACCTTCCTTTGGGGCCTGGAATCAACACTCCAGGTAGCAATTCTTTTTTTTTTTTTTTTTTAAAGATTTTATTTATTTATTTGAGACAGAGAGAATGAGATACAGAGAGCATGAGAGGGAGGAGGGTCAGAGGGAGAAGCAGACTCCCTGCCGAGCAGGGAGCCCGATGCGGGACTCGATCCAGGGACTCCAGGATCATGACCTGAGCCGAAGGCAGTCGCTTAACCAACTGAGCCACCCAGGCGCCCTCCAGGTAGCAATTCTAACAATTGACTAACAGCATCCTTGGCACTCGTGAGCCTGGCAGGTGATGGCTACACTCTTGGCCTCAAGCTGGGAAAATGCTCATGAAATCATGTGAAGCCCCATGTTAAATCTTAAGAGAATTTCTGGAGTTTCTAGAAATCTAGTTTCTATTTTTACGAGAGTGATACTCTTCAAAATCGGAGACCCCAGCCTAGGGGCTGCTATGCTTGGTGGACAGGCACCCTCACACATTCTCGCTGCTGAAGCTTAAGAGTTGAACTTTAAATATCATTATGCGCCACGGCTGTCCACTTCCCAGAACTTGTGCGTCCCTTTCTCGCCTCAGACCTTCATGATTATGTTTCAATTCAAAGTCAGATTTAAAGTAGTTTCTCTCTCCCTTGCATCTTTCAGTTTTTACTCTTTTTTCTCTTCCATTTTGAAAATTTTGAAAAAGGTAATATTGGGGTGAGGATAAATTCAAGAATGCTGATACAACTTTTAAGGGTCTTTGGAAATAGAAATTTGAGAGGGTGGAGAATAAATAAATATGTAAGTAATAGCTGAGGTTTTCAGGAGCAAAGTATAACAAGACTCTTCTAGGTCAAATACACTGTAACACAGCTTTTGACTAGAATGAATACATTGTTTACAGAATAATTTGCTACCCATGGACACTAAATTGATACCCAAAATTTTTCTCCTAAAATAAAAAATGTTAGCTGGTTATTTGGATTTATTTTTAAATAATGACTATAATTTTTTGAGTATTTTATGACATGCTACTGTGTTAAATGTTTTCTCTACATTATCTTGTGGAAGTCAGAATACTTTCCATGGTATTATTATTTTTAAAGTTTTAATTAAGTTTACTTTGCAGATGAAGACACTGAGACACAAAGGGATGAATTAATTCACCTACAATCACACGGAAATGAGGAGTTAGAGCATCAACCCAGGTATCTTTGTCCCTAAGGGTGGTTCTGCCCCTCAGGGGACGTTTGGCAATGTCTGGGGGCATTTTGGTTGCCACAGCTCAGCAGGAGTGGGTGCCCCTGGCACCTAGGGGGTAGGGGCCAGGGATGCTGCTCCACACCCTCCACTACCCAGGGAGTCATCCTGTCTCAAATGTCAGTAGTAGAGTCAAGGATGGAAAGCTGGCCCAAAAGCCTAGTGCAAGCCTTTTGTCTTTTAGCATGAAGAAGCAACAACAGAAGAAGTGGTGTTGGCAATAACGGATGGGCCCAGAACCAAAGGGCCAGGGCAGAACACAGCGTGAGGTGGGGGCAGGGGGGACATGGTCAGCTGCTATCTCCCTGGGGACGCTAAACATCAGTGTCCACCTTTGGAGTCTAGGAAGCAGTAAGGGAGAAAATGGAAAGCCAAGGAAGCTTCACTCCTATCCGAGACCACAGATAGGTCCCTCTCCTTGACATGTGAGATGAAAGGGGCTCTTCTTTTTGTTTAGGCGGGCTTGGGATATTTTTGTTCTGTGCCGCAAAAAATCCTGATATACCGGAGAAAGTTCTTTGGCTAGAAATCTTTAGAGAAAGTGTTAAAATGCATTTTTTTAAACTGTAGTCAAAATAGAATAAAATTTTCTTAATCTTATGAGTCAATATCCAAAGGAGAGGGCTTTCTTATTCTTATTTCTTAGACTCTGTCAGATGGATCTCCTTCCAAAGGCTGAGGGGAGTGGGTCTTTAGTCAGCCAGGCTGTGGACCACTAGAATCGATTTCTTGAGGACCCCAGAAGTTGTTGCTCAGTGAGTGAATAAGAAACACAGGATCATCACATTGCTGACTCGAGAGCCACTTCCTTCAGGAAGAAAAGATCATGTCCCAGCTCTGGAACAGCTATCAAGTTATGTTTTTCGAAGCCAGAATTTAACACAATCCAGTCCCATGTTGTGTTGCTGGAGAGGCCGTTGGTGCCTGAGGGGGGAAGGGAAGTAGAAGAAGGTCTTGGTTTCAGCCCCGTGGCCGTGTTACTCATTCTAGGCCAGTGGCCCCGAGAGTTCAAGGAATCTAAATTCAACCAGGAGAAAAAGGACCGTTCACCAAACATGGGGCGGGAGGATCTCCCATGCACAGTATCTTTTCTTTCAGAGAACATCTGGGATTTGTTCTGCAGCTCACAGTTGAGGGCTTGTCTTTCTTGTGCATCAGACATACTAGAATCTTCTTATTCTCCATTTTCCCTCTGGCATCCTAATCCCCATTTCAGGATGGTTCTCCCTGTAGAGTGGCACAGTTCAGCCCCTTGGTTCTCCACAGTGCTTTGGCTCTTCTTCTAATGGCAAGTCAAAGGCAATTTATAAACCAGTCCAGGCACTCCTTAATATCCTGAACAAACCTAAGACTTACAAACAGTGTTCCAGGTACAGCCTGTTTAATTGATTTCTTAACTCTTGGATGGTAAATACTTTCATTAACTTTTTTCTTTACCACCTGAAGTTGGTAGCATTTTCCCAGTATGATGAGGCCCATCCCTTTCTATGTGTTGGCTAATAAAATCCACCACCCTTTTGTGAGGTGAGCAGCAATCAGGATCCTTTGAAATCTTCTTTTTAAAAAGATTTTATTTATTTATTTATTAGAGAGAAAGAGCGAGCAAGTGTGCAAGTGGTGGGAGGGGCAGAGAGAGAGAGGGAGAAGCAGGCTTTCCACTGAGCAGGAAGCTGGATGCTGCTCGATCCCAGGACCCTGAGATCCTGAACTGAGCCGAAGGCAGACGCTTCACCAACTGAGCCACCCAGGTGCCCCAGGGACCTTGAAATCTAAAACCATAGTTAGAGTTGGTGTCATGAACAGATGCATGGCTGCTGGGAGACTACAGGAGGCAGGGGCTTGGGCGCTCATGATGAGCTCCGTAATTCCCATAGTTCAGCCCCCAGGTCCCTCCTGGGCGCTGAACCTCTTCCCCTTAGTTTAAGACAGTGGGGATCCGGTAGTCCACCTGGCATAGCTCACATTGTTCCAGAGCCAACTTCCCAGGTGGCTTGAGACTGTCTTGACCAGGGTTCCTGTCTGTGTAATTATTAACACCCTTCCTTCTTAAGCCAAAATGCACAGTTTGCATTAGAAATCATATGGTCACCTGAGCTGTGCTGCCCAAGCTGAGTTTAACACACTAGTAATGTATTGTACAATCCCGAAGAGCTGGATGAGAAACAGAGTAAAAGCAGCAAAACACTGTTCTACCCACCCATGCCCACCTCTCCTGGACCTGTTGCTCTTCAATGTAGAAAGAACCTAAGGCAGGACTGAGATGTTTTCTTTGGCCACCGTCATATTGGTATAGTCCCATCACCAGTAAGATTTAGATCAAGAAAACCCAGAGATGTTTTTGCTGCGGTGAATACCCATTTTAGAGGTTTGCGAGAGCAGAGGAAATTAAATCCCCCTTGGGCTGTATTTCAAAATGTGAGGAACTCGATTATGAAGGAATGTGCCAGACTGTCGTCATGTTGAAACATGTCCAAGCCAGGTCAGTGCCACGTAGCCAAAGCTTCATGAGAAGCGCCACGGCATGAATACATAAAAATACACGAAAATCCCAGCACAGTGGCACATCTCTGACAGGTCAGGGAAACGTTCTTAGGCGGTGAGTGAAATCTCATGGGAGGGTCATAAATCCTGTGCAACAAATTATACACTAACAGGTTCTTAGAGGAATTCAAATAAATCCTCACAACCGCTTAGCAGGTAATCTCCAGATCAGATTCCCATTTTTCTTAAGAGCAAAATAATATATGGCTTCTTATACTCTCCTAGTGAAATGCTATATATCAAAGATATGAATTTAGTCGAAATATTGATCTTAAGCCAAAGTGAAACTAAGGGAAAGTTTAATGCGCTTCACCACAAAGGAGAGAGCCAGGGAAGTGTGCATAAAATGTGTGTCATGTAGGGAAGCATCCAGGAGGAGAGCCATGGAAAAATCCAGAAGCATGAGGTCCTCCCGAGAGTGTGGAGTAAGGGAGGACATGCAGATCTGGCTGCACAGCTTGGCTCCCGCGAGCACGTTGTCATGGAGATTTGCCCTTGCAATTAGAGGACATGAGATCGATCACAAAAAGGGGAAATATCTTAATGTTGGGTGAATCATTTTAAATGTTGTATTGCCAGCCACACAAAGCAACAGCCTCAGAGCCGCTTTTGGTGTGTTTTGGGGGAGCCACTGCCTCATAGGTGACATGGAGGAACAGGTGGGCAGGACGCCCCTGGGGGAGTCCTGGGGGGTGGGGACATGAGCAGCCCCCCCCCGCCCAGTCTTGAGATGAACGCAGCTTCCGTCAGTGGAAAATGCACGTCCTCCTCCTCTCCCTTCTTCAATCAGAGAAACTCGGGACAAGCATAATAAGGAAAATTATCTTCCTTTTCCATTGCAATTTGCCAAAGTGAATCAACCCTTGCTAAATCTCCTCGGAGGAACCAGGAGCCTCGTGGGTTGCAGGGCAAAGAGTTGTAAAATAAAAAAATGCTTTTGAACAAAAATGCCTTTATTTTCTCTTAACGAAAGACTCTCATAAAGTCATCTGTCATTCAATTAACTGTGTGTTGTCCAGAATGTAGGAGGGAGCGAAGTTTCTGAGGAAGGCAAGCAGGAACCCTTACCAGAGAAGCTATCCTGCTGTGTTCATCTCCAATGTACACCTGAGCGGGGGGGCCGTAATTTTTACTTCTAATGTCTGAAGCATGCCACGTGACACTGCCCTGGCCTGTCCTTTGGCTTGCATTGCTGAATGTGACTTATCAGACACCAGCAGCCAACATCTTAGGTAAACCAAAGTAGTTTTTCTCAATAGGCTATTACTTATTTATTTGGGGGATTTATAAAAATGTGGCCGTCGTGTGGAGCCTCTGGGTACATGAATAATTCAAGAGTACAAAACATTAAGAAACACAAACAAACAAAAGCCAGACGTGTAGCTCTATTTCTCTCCACAGACAGAAACCACTTTTTTGATCAATACATTGAATTACAAAGAGAGATTGCTAAAAAATGCAAACGGGCATTTAATAGGACATAAAAGATTTAGCTGTCAAACAAATGCTTTCCTGCCATCTTGCACACGCGGGGCTGTGGCCGAGTCCTGGGAGGGCAGGCCACTGTTGGAACAGGCACCAGAGTGGGTGATGGGGTCTCTGTGTGGGAGGGGCATGGGGGGGTCAGCGGGCGGATGGCGGGTTTTCCAGACAGGGTGGTGACCCAGTGCTGTCTACCTCACCTTGTCTGCACCTTGGGTCTTGAGCTCTGGTCCCTCTGGGGCTTGTCCCGTCCGGGTCAGGCTCTGTGATGTGTCGGGAGCTGGGTCTGTCCCTCAGGCTGGCATTTCTGGGCACATGCTCACTGCAGACGGGTCTGTTGCTGTGTCCCTTTCTCGCTCGGATGTTCACCTCCAGGCCTGTGTGGTCAGTACCACCTGTCCCCTGATCGCTCAGAGCTTCCCTGAGCACCTGCCCAGCTTCTGTCTCAAAACTTAACCCTTCCACTGAGCAACCAGGCGCCTTGGCTATTCCCCAGGCCTAGAGGAAGGTGGGAATTTGGCCCGAAGAGGGGCAGAGGTGGGAGAGAGAGAAAAAACACTTGTCATGGGGTAGGGACGGGAATGTAGTGGCCGAGACCTAAATTCAAAAGAGAAATTGTTCAAATGAAAGCCAACCACACAAATGGTGTCTGTATTCAGGAGCAAGAGGGATTTCATTAAACATAGAAAGCCCTGTGGACCACTCATTAGTATGTTTTTTTAAAATATTTTATTTATTTATTTGACAGAGAGAGAGAGAGATAGCGAGACAGAGAGAGCACAAGCAGGGGGAGCTGCAGAGGGAGAGGGAGAGGCAGGCTTCCCGCCGAGCAGGGAGCCCGATGTGGGACTCGATCCCAGGACCCCGGGATCATGACCTGAGCTGAAGGCAGACGCTTAATGACTGAGCCCCCCAGGCGCCCCTCATTAGTATGTTTAACGATATTCTTCAGCGTGGTTAAAACAAAATCAATATCGGGCTGGCATCTGGGAGCAATGTGGTGAAAGTGGCCTTTGTCTCTATCGAGAAGGCTGGGTTTCCATGCCCCAAATTGCCCGGGACTCTCAGAGAAAGGGGGACTATACCAGGCTGACAAGAGTCTAGGGTTCAAGGTGACAGTTTCAGCCTCAGTGTTCTGCTTTTTTCCTCTTTCTCATAAAATGAGCCCCAAATACAAGAGTATGGAAAAATATCTAAGATCACTGGAAAGTAGAGAAGGATGTTCTCAAAAAAGCCAGTTACTTTCAATGTGTCTGGAGAATCTGAGACAAGGGATCGCATGGTGAGCGAAGACGGGGAAAGGGTCCACTGAGGAGTTTAGAAGGCAGTTTCCCATAGGGAGCCTAGAACCTTCCACCCCCAGGCTCAGAGCTGCAGGGATGAGGGCGGGGCCGGGGGAAGGTGCGGAGCGCAGGGTGGCCTTCACAACCCGTAGCCCAACACCGCTGAGCAGTATCGCCATGCAGTGCACTGGGCTGGGCCAAGGGCTTTACAGACAGACAGAGAAAAAACCAGAGAACTCAGTGCCAGCTCACATGAGGGCAGACGTCTGGAAGATTCTACCGCAGAGGGTCTGAGTCTCACGCCCAGCCTTCCTGTGACCTCTCTGGTTTTTCTGGCTGACGGCCACAGGTCTGTCTGGCGACACACATCTAGGGAGCTCATTGCCAGGAGTTGGAGAAGAATCAAATTTTAGTGCAAATATAAATATTATTAAAAGAAAAGAAAGAGGTTACTGCGACAGATTGATGATAGCCATCTGGGCCAAGGACCCGGATTATTCCTATGGCATTTCCAAGTGTGTTTGGGAGGCGGGTAATAAGACCACCGAATTTTGTACCCAGAGCAGTTACTCTGAAAGCAGGTCGATATTCTTGATGGGGTAGAGAATGGGGTCTTAAACACCCTTTACCTATTTGTAGGATAAAAGCAAGTTTTATTAAATTCCGAATAACAGTAGGCTGGGGGAAAAGTGCAAGAATTAACAGCAAGAAGGCATTAAACAGAAAAACTGAAATCATAATCATGATATACCTGCTATGTTCATTTTCATGATATTAAAGACAAAATCTCTCCTATCGAGTAAGAAACACAATGTATTATTTACAAAGAGATCTAAGAAGACAGGACACACAAAAGATAAAAATTGAAGGATTAGCAAATATATACTAAGCACAGGTGTGTAAAATAATGCATTGTTAGAGGAAGTTGGGAAAAGTAGGGTTCAAGGCAAAACCCTCATCCTCTCCGATGGAAATAGAACATTTATGAATATTTGTTTAATAAATACTATGGTATCAACAATAACTGTTAAAAATTTAAACTATCATCATAATGAAAGGCGTCTTCTTCTGACAGAGCTCAAGAATAAACCATGGAAATTAAAAATAAAAACAAGGTGGTATAATTATTAGGCTCTATTCAAAACAGTATGCATTGTAAAGAGAATGCACTTTCCTTCCAAGTGCTTTTGGAATATAAACAAAAGTTGGACTCAAAGAAAACCCAAATAAAGACCCCAAAGTGGGAGTTGTATTCAGAAAACATTCCTTAACCACAACAGAAGTAACAATTAACCAAAAAAAGGAATTGGTTTGGATACTTTTGAAAAAAAAATCCATCTCTTGATTCAGTGAAAAAATAGCAATTGTAATTATATACAGGGTAGGAACTAAGTATAATAATATTATGTTTCAAGCACATGTTATTCAGCAAAAGTTGAGTTCCAGAGAGCTCATATTTAGAAATCCTTTTACTATGAAACTAAAAAGAATATATAAGAATTCTAAGAATATATAAGAATAAATTAAGTGGTTTTTTTTTTCTATGAGAAGCAAGCAAATAATGCTAGGAGAAATGAATAAGCAAATATAGTCTCAGCACTTAAATTTATTAGAAGTCAGAAATGGACAGAATTAATAGAGGATCCCAATAGATGATTTTTGGGAAACAGTTGAAAAGGTACACATGTAAACATAAAGTAGAAACAATGTCAGAGGCGAGGCAAGCAGGATCATAATTTTGGAATACTGCTTTAGACTTTTCTAACAATTGTCCCTCTGTGCAGAGAGGAGGTAAAAATAGAAACTAATTTCTGAGCAAGTCTAGAAGATGGGTGAAGATTCGTACAGATGTCCCAGAGCATGTCCCCCTCCTCCCCTCGGCACCAGTGTGCTTGGAAGTACGGAATGTGGGGGGGAGGCTGACAATGGAGAACAAGGACTCACAGATCATCGCTGAATAACTGCCCCAACACTGCTTCCAAAGATACTCCCCAGACCTACAGAAATGTATGACGCTGACCCAGTGCAAGGGTCTGGGTGGGCTTGCTGCTTCGGAGACTGTGCCCCCCTGCCGCTTCCCCTGAGCCCCTCTGAGGTCCTTCCCTGAGCTCTCAGGAGGGCTGGTGCCTGACTTTTCAGGAAGGGCTACATGTTTTGGGATTTTGCTTTGTTTCGCCACAGGCATCCTCCTGATTAAAACTAGTAAATCTCACCTGTTCACATGACAGTGACAGTTGGGTTGTAGGTTTCGCTCCGGGAAACCGAAGCTAGTACGGGGTGGAAGTACAGCAGTACAGTGTGTGGAAGAGAAGGGGGAGGTCAACGCTGTCCCTTCAGCGGCCAGTCATTACCGTCCCTGGATGTGCTTTCATCTTGCCCTGATGGACCCCTGGTTCTTGATTAAAGATGATCTTTCTCCAGATTCTTCCCCACTGCTGGAGGAAGGACCACTGTCTTCTTAGTTCCTCTCTTGTGACTTGAAGACATCTCTCCGTCTCTCCTTCCTAGAACTTCCAGCTCTGAATATCAGCCATTAGATTGCATCTTCCCTACAGAGTTTTGTCATCCTCTTGTTTCTTGGCAGTTCTGGACTCCCACTGCAACCCTTTCCAAGACCACTGCCCATATGATGTACATGAAGGAGATGTTCGGTGGCTGGAGCTCCCTGGTGATCTTGTCCTCTGCTGTTCATTGGTGGCCCACTCCCTCCGCCACCACTATGTGCCACGCCTGTCCCTCAGACAAGCCACTCCTGATGCCCCAGCTCCCTGCATCCAGAACCCTCCACCACGATCCTTCCATCTCCAGCGTCTCCAGCTCTCTGGCTCTACTAGTCTTTTTATCTTTAAACATACCATATGATCGATTGTTTATTATGCTTATGTTTTGTTTTTCCTTTTCCTCCTGCTAGAATGTAAGCTCCACACGGCCAGGACCAGTGATCTGCGACTGAATCCCCAGGCCCAGAAGTGCTCTTTGCACACGAGAGGCTTTCAGTATCTATTTGTTTAATGAGCCAATGAAGAAGACTGTGTCTTTGAAAGGACACCCCTCTGTGGCCCATGGAGGCCACAGCTGTTAATGAGAAAGTGTGTGGCATGTTAGTACATGGAGTGCAATGCCATTTTTGTCTGCATGAAAAAAATGTATTTCATATTCATCATGATTCCTGTAGAAAAATGTCTGCAAGGTAGGAATATTCAGAGTGGTTTTCTCTCATTGGTGGGAACATGGCAGCCTTTAAATTTTCCCAGATTTGTTTATTCCCTTATTTATTTATGCAACGAGCATAAAGGCAATAAAACTAACCTAATGCCCTCTTCAGGAAGAGTGCCAATTCAGGGAATGCTGTCTTTGTGGATATGAGTCCAGAGCTGTGCGTCCTACACCGGGCTGCCTTAGGACCTCTGGGGGCACAGTTTTCCCAAAATATCTCAGGGAATTGGGCTCTGGGAAGCTCTATTTAAAATAATTGTCAAGGGAGTTTTCATACAACCCATCATCTCCAAAGAAAGTATTCAGGAGAAGATTTCGAGGCAAGATCTGTGTAGGCATCAGATGGTACCTCAATATTCCCCCTTTCCACAGCATATTCTCACTTTGGGGTCAATTTATGTAAAACCCAAAGCACAGGGAAAGGTCTATTTTCTCGAGAACCCATTGGAACCCATAGTGGGTGCTGATCGCTGAATGTGTACCCACATCTTACCTTGTATTCTTCTCTATCATTCATGCAACATGCTTTATGTTCAATAGCTTGTGGACACTTGTCTTTGTCGCCCAAATACCCAGTGACTGACCAACCTGCGAAGATGATGAACCCTGCGGAAAAGACTCAGGAAGATGTTTAAAAATCGGCTGCAGAGCGAACCCGGCTTAGACAGGACCAACAGCAGCACAGCCCTGCTCAGTTAACACCAGCCTTTGCCTCCCGTGGCCTGAGGTCGCCGGGGCTGGACCACGGGGAAGGGAGGGCGTCCAGCACCCAGGGCTGGGGGACGTGGCTGGGGGGCAAAGCGAGGGAGGCAGGCAGTGCTCGGGCTGATGGATGGGCATGGCCCAGAATGCTCAGTGGAGTGGATCTTCTGAAATGTAAATGGCAACGAGATAAATAAGTGTACGTTTGAGGCTGCAGAGAGGCAGGCGCCGAAGCCAATGACAACCCAATGATCAAAGATACGGAGTGAGGTCTGAACAAGCGAACAACCCCGTCTCCATGGTGACAGTCACTCCCACCATCCTCTTCCACTGCCAAGAGGCTCTGAAAGTCATCTTTTTAAAAATCCTGCTACAAATTGATTAAAGGAGAAAATGACTCTGCTTTCTTTCTCTTTTTGCTTTATTCCAGTTACCAGGTTGAGCAAAAAAGCCTCTATATAGATCCCCTGATTCACACAGAAACTGGTATTATAAGTAATTTTTTCACTTCTTTGAGTCTATTATTAGGGTTAACAAGCCTAAAATGGGTGTTAAAAATGCCTAACTCGTGATTGAGTTTTTTCCACAGCACAATGGCATCACATGGTCCTAAATTTGAGTATAAAACACCTCTGATGAGCAGCTAACATCTGGGTGATTGATCATACAATTTAGCAAATATTACTATGGATAAGGCAGACCTCATCACCCTCTAGCTGGGAAAGTGTTCTCCACTCTCTCATTGCATGGCAATTAATCATGCATCTTGTGCCCCAGCCCCAGCGTTATTGTCCTGAATAGACTTCTTTTTTTCCTTGAAGTCTTCCATGTGCTGAGATATTGCCTCTCCAGCTCTATAAACTTTGGGAAGTCAGAGCTGCTGATGGACCTCCATTTACATATTATCACCTGCTCTAAATTACAAGAATGGGAGTCTAGTTAAGAGACATGAAGTCATCACCAAACCCTAAGATGTCATTCATTCCATTCAAAAACACATTTAGTGAATGTTCATGCTTCCCCAAAATGTGTATGTTGAAACCCAACCCCAAGGGGACGGTGTGAGGAGGCGGGGCCTCTGGGAGGTGACGAGGTCATGAGGGTGGAGCCCCCAGGATGGAATTAGTGTCCTTATAAGAGAGCCCCCAGGGAGCCCCCTCGCCCCTTCCCCACATGAGGACACAATGGGAAGATACTGTCTGTGAACCGGGAAACGGGGTCTCATCAGTCACGGACTCTGTCGGCACCTGGATCTTGGACTTCCAGCCTCTAGAGCTGTGAGAAATTAATGCTTGTTGTTTATGAGCCCCCAGCTGATGGTATTTTGTGGACAGAGACAGTATTGTAGGGCTGTTGCTGGTGCTTTTCACAGTCCTCGAGCCAAGGTCTGTCCCAGCTTCCTTCCTGCATCCCTTGGCTCCATCCTGCATTCCTTCCTGCATCCCTTGGCTCCATCCTGCATTCCTTCCTGCATCCCTTGGCTCCTGGCTCCTTCCATCTCCAAAGCCAGATCACCGGTGGAGTCTTTCTTGTGCTCCATCTGATGCTGACTCTCCTGCCTCCTTCTTCTGCTTATACAGACTCTTGTGATTACATTGTTGCCCCCTTGGATAATCCCACATAATCTTTGTGTTTTAAAGTCAATTTATTAAATGATTTTATCTGCAACCATAACCTCCTCTCATCCATACTGCAACGTATCCATAGGTTCTGGGAAGCTCTATAGATGAAGAAACTGAGGTTCAAAGTGGATGACTGACTTCCCCAAGACATCTTGGGGTACATGACTCTGTCTTTCATTCCCACGCATAGTGAAGATGAGGTGACAATGGGTGGGCACAGGAATGCAGGATGTGCAGGGATTACCACATAAAGCAACATTCAGAAATACCAGACTCACACACATCAGTTTGGACTCTTAAAGAGGCACCAAGGCTCCAATTTAGGCATGAGACTCTGCAGGGTTGGGCTGCTTGCCTTAAGGATCTGTGCACACCTGAGGCTTTATCCTTAATGGAGGAAAGGACCATTTTGGATAACAAGAGGCAGAAGTAGGGCTGACTTTCTCACCATGACCCTCAACAACATGCTTGGAGGTTGCTAATCCCATCCTTGAAATGATGGCTCTGATAACCTGGAGGTCTTTTTTTTATTTTTATTTTTTTAAGATTTTATTTATTTATTTGACAGAGAGAGACACAGCGAGAGAGGGAACACAAGCAGGGGGAGTGGGAGAGGGAGAAGCAGGTTTCCCGCGGAGCAGAGAGCACGATGTGGAGCTCGATCCCAGGACCCTGGGACCACGACCCGAGCTGAAGGCAGACACCTAACGACTGAGCCACCCAGGCGCCCCAACCTGGAGGTCTTGATTCCAAGAGAGGGATGCTTGAACTGGTGGTCTCAGGAAGAGTTGCACTGGATTTAAATGTATGACCCTAGGACTCCACTTGAGTCCCTCATGGTTGCAGGGATCATGGTGCTGGCAGACATGATTGACCCTGACCATCATGACATGATTGACTCATGGCCCACGATGTCTAGAGCTCAGAAGAACCACTAGCATGTCTTTTGACATGTCCAAGTGCAAGTCCAAAAAACTGTAAGTGGGAAGTTGTATCAACCATGGCCAAACTAGGGCAGCACACCCAGGGAGCTGACCCCTTTGGGCATGAAGGTCTGTATGTCTCCCCCCGGCATGAAATCTAAACTAGCAGACACGCTGACCAAGTGTGAAGAGGTGTGTAGGCTGGGTGGAAGAGAGATGGTTAACATGAACTACTGTGTTGGGTCCAACTGGAGGTGAGGTGCTGGGGAAGGTCTCATAGAACTCCTCCCCTAAAGCTTTCTTTCCTTTCTTCTCTCTCCTTCCTGGCCCTTCCCCTCCTTCTTTTCTTCTCAGAAGTGCAATCAGCCACCATCTTGAGGAAGACCCAGCTGGGTTGAACTTGACAAGGAACATAAACAGATGTGAGTAGTGAGAGGGAGCCAGGGTGGTGTGCGCTGGCATTCTGCCCCAACGCCCGTCCACCTGCCATTTCCAGCTTGGCAGTGGCTCCCGATGGCCAGCACCACTGGTCTCACCCGAGGGTGGCCCCCAGGTCCTGGAGCTCACTTGGCCTGCACACCAACGCCCTTCCAAGGAGCAGTGCTGATCCAAAAATGGATGGGCATGGCATCTAAATAGCCCGGTTTCCTTGGCTGCCATAGTTCTGAGGCACAGTTTACATTGTTGCTCTGCATGTCTCAGCAGGATCAAGCTTTAGTGGCTAATTATGGTGCCTGGCTCATCTCATTATTTGCTGTTTTCCCTTCTTGCATGCCATACCCACTCTGCTGCTGATGGTCCTGCTCATCCAAAGGGACATACAGACATCCCCTGCTTTTTGGAAGCTTGTTACAGCACTTCACTTTTATGAAAGACCTACATTTGTACCTGTTTTTGCTAGCTGAAAGAAATTTGAAGAGGAATTTTTTTTTTTTTTTCCTCTTAGAAGGGAAGGGGAAAAGTGCAAAGCCTGGTTTTGCAGCCAGCTAACAGAGGTCCGACACTGGCTCCGACCAGCGCCTTCCCCGGGAACTGCACGCTGCATCTCCCCATCAGCCTCCAGAGCTCTGAGCTGGGTCTGTGAGCCTCGGGGTTTGAGCTCCAGCTATTTTGCATCTCCCTTCGCAAGATGTACTCCGAGTCTCAGAGAGCCTAACAGAGCAGATTTTTTGCATCTGGAATGCTCAAAAATTGTTAAGTTAATTAGCCTAAATTAATGGGAATTGTTTCTTCAATTTGGGCCATTAGGAAAGGTTTCGTAAGAAGGCTCTACTTTTGGACAGTGGGAATGTGAGCTCAGTCCAAACCCTGCATCTGGGGGAACCCAAGTCAGAGGAGAAACACAGGTTCCGGGATTCAAGCAAAGCCCCTGCACTCAAAGGGCATTCAGTTCCGTTAAGTCACAGTTTCTCAAAAGTCTTGGGTACATAGGTGATTCCTGGCCTTTTAAAGAGAATCACAGACAAAGCGAGTTTTTACAACAGTGAGCAAGAAGTATTTTACTTTGTAATCGTCAACCCAATGCACAATATACTAACATCTGTTAGGTATCCCCTATGTGCTTTTAGACACAATTCTAGAACATTTATAGAAATTATATTCTCATCATAATGCAAGGTTACTCTGTTATCCCTATTTTATAAGTGAAGAACTTAATGTTCAGAGAGGGCGAGGAACTTCCCCACAGTAACACAGTAGAGGTGGGTCTAAGTCAGATGTTTCTGGCCCTGATGCTGCCTTCCACCACCCACTCCCATAACTATTATGTCTCAGAGTCTTTTTGTGGAGTTGGTCTTGCTCGTCACCAATGGACAAGGCTTCTGTTGAAATCATGAGGTCTGGAGGTGAGGTCACCTCAGGAAAGCAAAATTATCCATTTTATCAGCATTGACCTATATACTAATTAAAATTAGTGACATAACAGGCCCCATATCATTTGCTCCTTAAATAAGCTATACCTTTTCATGTGCTTTGAACCACATCACTGTCCCTTCTCTCGAGAATAGACTGTACACCTTGACCTGAGTCTTTGATATGTTCATTGAGGAACTCCAACCAGGTCATAAACTAGGTCAGTTTTTAAAATATATGTCTTACAGGTCAGACTTATTTTAAAAAGGCAAAAATCGAGGTCAGACACATGAGCTGTTGTGCATTTCTTACTTTAGGGTTCTGCCTCTAAGAACATGGTGACCTAAATTTCAAAAGTACTTAGTGCCGAAACGTTCTGGTTTTGCTCGTCACTCCCCCACTCATGCATTGCGGGTAGGTAATCTTAAAGTTAATTTTCCGTTCCTTTGTTTTTTCCCCAAAGAGATATGGTCAGATCGTGAGTCCATTTATTTATTCCCTTCAACAAATAAGCCCATTTTACCTGCCAGGCCTTGGACTAGTCACTAGCTGTTAACAGTCAGAAAAAGAATAGTCCCCCAGAGAAATAGTAGGTACACTCTGATGGAGCATGTGAGAGAGTTTAATAAAGGAACTTTTATAAAAATGTGGGCAGGTTGTAGGGAAACAAACAAGTCAGGGACTTGTAAGAATAGGGCCGGTGATGCCCTAGCTCTGGAGGTCAGGGCGTTACGGTCGCCTGGGGTCAGTCCAGCCATATGGAGAAGGTGTGACTGTCCAGGAGCGCAGCTGGCCTGTGGAGGTCCCACGGGGCCTGGGGAGGGGACAGATAGAATGAAGTCTAGCTGCAGACTGAATCTTTGTGTCGCCCCAGATGCCTATGTTGAAACCAATCCCCCAGGCTGATGGCGTTAGGAGGCGGCGCCTCTGGGAGGTGATGAGGTCATGAGGGTGGACCCCATGACGGGATTAGTGTTCTTATCAAAGAGACCCCAGAGAGTGCCCTCACCCCTTCCTCCGTGTGAGGGGACAGCGAGAAGACACGGGATCTCCTGGTGCCTGGATCTTGGACTTCCAGCCTCCAAAATAGATGTCTGCTGTGTATAAGACCCCGTGTGTGGTATTTTGTCAGAGCAGCGGGGACGCGCGAAGCTACTGCTTCAGCCTGGCTCCCTTCCCCCCTCCCTGTCCCCCAGGGGCCTCTGCTTCTCCAGGTCCAGCTGGAGGTCAGCCCCCGGAGCGCAGAGCAGAACGCGAAGGGCGGAGTCTGTCTCTGGAGGGGGTACAGGGAAACCCCTGCACTGCTGGGAGTGACCCGACGTCAGAGTCCAGGGATGCCGCGGCCACACGGGCTGGGACGCACGTGGTAATATCAAATAGTCTTCACCGAAGCCCTGTCCGAAGTGAAGTGGATGCTCAGAGGAGATCTTAATACGTGCCCGGAGAATGAGGGGAACTTCCCATCGGAAGCAGTCCTTCAGTGGAGTAGCAATGTGTATGCTAATTTACGGTCCTTTGGCGCTGCGACGTGAAGGGTGTTCTCATGAAGAAGAAAAGGCGCCACGAAGGAGAGCAGTGAGTTCAGATAAAACATGGACAGTCACCAAGGAAGGGCATTTCAGTAGACAAAAGCCATCGTGGCGTCAAATGATGAACCAGCTTGCAGCAAATCAGTTAAAATAAGCTAATTGAGATCATTGGCACATAAGTAGAAGTTAGCCACGTGGTACAAATATGATGCAAATGAAGAAACCCAGAATAAAGTGATAAAACGAGCATGTCAAAAATACTCAGTAAGTATCTAGTCTGGGTTTCTACCACTAAAAACAAAACGAAGAACTAAATGTATTAACGGTGTCCTACAGATTTATATTTTGGCAGAATTCTGAAGAAATAATTCAAGCGTCTTGATAAATAGAACTAGTTGGAGAGGAGAACAAAACACAATCTTAGAAGGATCTCTTCAAAATCCGAATGATCCATATGGGTTGATGCTTGTTTACGATTCACATTCAAAGCGTATCTCGCCTAATGTTGGTGAAAGATCTGGGAAATGCATTTGCAGCAAGCTCCCAGCAAGGTGGGCTGGGCCGCCCGAGGTCTCTGTGCGTCTCCCTGGGAGCTGACCATTCCACTTCTGCTGGGTTTCCCGTATCGAGGCTTTATGTTTCCTTTGGAGTCTACGTCCTTTGAAGGCAAGAATTCTGACTTTTTTCTCTGATGTAGGGACGCGTCGATGGTAAGCGCTCCATAAAGGTTTATCAAGCCAAATGGATGGTTGCTGAGTATTTACTGAAAGATCAGCCTCCATAAAAAAGTACGGGCTCTTTGTCGGGAGGAGAGATGCTGTCAGGAAGAGTCAGGCAATTCTTCAAGAGCTCTTCAAGCCGCCGGCACTGGTGCAGACAAATGCATTGTCATCAGAAGGACGCTGACAGGGATGTGTGAAAGCGACTGTATCCAAGACAGGATCTGATGTTGCTTTATAGCGTTTTAATGGTAAATAGAAAGAGATGTGAAGGAACAGAGGTGGAAACCTGCGTGAGAGACAAGCTGAAATCTATTGGAAATGTGAACATAGATCAAAATACGAATGGATCTGGTTGAGAAGGATGGTTGGAGCAAGGGAATTCGGAGGCATCATCCCCCTGCCATTTCAGGGCTGACCCAGGAAAGAAACAGTAAGCTCTCCAGGAGCTGCCAGGAGAAAAATGTGTAAAGATCCAAGGGGAATAAAGGTGAATTTAAGAAAAAAAAGAATTATAAAGATGCCACATTAAATATTTATTAAGATTATTCTAGCTAAGAGGTAGAAAACTCATTCCAGCGAAATTAATCTATAATTCTATCGGGTCATTGCAGCAGCCTGAAAGAGATTTTAGCAAAAGAGGGATAGTTATACACAAATATAGTCCAGATTCTTTTCTATTAATTTAATGTGTTGTATTTTTGCAGCATTTTATAATTAACAAAGTGTGGGTATTTTTTTTTCCCCTAGTACCACATTTACTCCTTATGATGATACTTTGACAAGGTTATAGTATCTATTTTACAAGTGAAAGATTGGAGGCACAGAAAGGATAAATGGGCTACACCCCAGGATCCTCACATCTGCTTCATGGAAGAACTGGGGTCCAAACTCAGCTTTCTTACTCGACACTTACCATTCATTTGACGGCACTAAAATTTGGTTCTGTTGAATACCTACTGATCGGGTAAAGCTAGTTGTGAAAATAATTAGTGGTTTTGTTGGTATTTCTTAAAGAAGTATGTAGTACAGAAAAATATTTTTCTCATATCTGAATGCTGGAAAGTAAATATCCTTTCAATAAAAGGATTCAGAACCCAAGAATATTTTTGAGAATCTCATTTAGAGGCATGATACATAAGGAGTCGGTATAACACAGTGGTTACAAACATAGACTGGGTCACACGGACCTGAGTTTGAGTCCCAGCTTTGCCATTGATTGGTCCTGTATCCTGAGACATTGGGCATCTTTTATCTTATTTTGCTATGTTTCAAATGAGCTCCCCAATAGGCTGCTCTGATATTTAAATGAGATCACATGTAGAGCTTAGCAGAGTTCTAACACATCATTCAATAAATATTAGGTAATATTATTGTATTAGTTTCTCAACACTTTTTGGTAGGTTATTACGATGACCACTCTTGATGAGTCATGCCCCCAAAAGCATGGTCTTGCTATGGTAAGGTGTGTTTTTTTCTATACCCAATTTGTTGAGGGTTTTGTTTTTTTCTCCCTATCAGGAAAGGATGTGGAATTTTGTCAAATGCTTTTTCTGCATCTATTGAGATGATCATATGTATTGCATCTTTCATTCTCTTGATGAGTTGACCACATCTATTGATGTGCAGATGTTGAACCATCCTTGCAGCCCAGGGATGAATTCCACTCTATCATGCTGTGTGATCATTTTAATGTGCTGTTGGATTTGGTTTGCTAGTCTTTTGTTAAAGATTTTTGCACCTAGGGATATTCTCCTGTAGTTGTTGTTGTTGTTTCCCTGTAGTATCCTTATCTAGCTTTGGTATGAAGGTAATACTAGGCTTGTAAAATAGTTTGGAAGTGTTCCATCCTCTCCAATTTTTTGGGAAGAGTTTCAGAGAAATTGGTGTTAATTCTTCTTTAAATGTTTGGTAGAATTCATTTGTGAAGCCGTCTGGTCCTGGCCTTTTGTTCCTTGGGAAGTTTTTGATGACTGACTCAATATCCTTACTTATTACTGGTCTGTTCAGATTTTCTGTTTCTTCTGGGTTCAGTCTGGGGAGGTTGTATGTCTCTAGGAATTTATCCATTTCTTCTAGGTTGTCCAATGTGTTGGTGTGTAAGTGTTCAGAGCTGTCCTTTAGGGTCCTTTGTATTTGTGGTATCAGTTGTAATGTCCCTTTTTTCATTAATAATTTAATTTGTATAAGTCCTCCCTCTCTTCCTTTTGTTTGTAAGTCCAGCTAAAGGTTTGTCCATTTTACTTATCTTTTCAAGGAACCAATTCTTAGTTCCATTGATCGTTTCTATTTTTCTCTTCTTTGTTCCAAATGTTTCTGCTCTGATCTTTGTTATCTCCTCCCTTCTGCTAGCTTTGGGCTTAGTTTGTTCTTTTTCTTTCTAGTTCCTTGACATCTGATATTAGATTTTTAATTTAAGATCTTTTTCTTTTTTAAAGTAGCCATTTATCACTATCAACTCCTCTTTTAGCAACGCTTCAGTGGCATCCCCTAAATTTTGTTATTTTGTGCTTTCATTTTCATTTTTTTCAAGATATATTTTTTAAAAGATTTATTTATTTATTCGAGAGAGAGAGAGAGCACACTGTGGGGGGAGGGAGAGGGTGAAGAAGACTCCCCACTGAGCAAGGAGTCCAATGCAGGACTCAGATCCCAGGACCCTGTGATCACAACCTGAGCCGAAGGCAGATGCTCAACCAAATGAGCCACCCAGGTGCCCCCAAGAAATTTTTTTTTATTTCCCCTTTGATTTCCTCTTTGACTTATTAGTAATTTTGGAGTGTGCTGTTCAATATCCATATATTGGTAAATTTCCAGTTTTCCCCCTGTTACTGATTTCTAGTGTCATACTATTGTGGCCAGGAAAAAAATACTTGCTATCATTTCAACCTTGTAAAATTTTCAGAGACTTGTTTTGTAACCTAACATGGGAACTATCCTGGAGAATGTTGCATGTGTGCTTGAGAAGAACGTGCATCCCACTGCTGTTGGTTGGAATGTTCTGTACATGTCTGTTAGGTCCATTTGGTCTAAAGTATGGTTCAAGTCCAGTGTTTCCTTACTAATTTTCTGTCTGAATGATCTATCTATTATTGAGAGTTGAGTTTTGAAGCTTCCTACTCTTATTGTACTGTTGTCTATTACTCCTTAAGATATGATAGTACTTGCTTAATATATTCAAGCGCTCCAAAACGTTGGGTACATTCATATTTATAAGTGTTATAATCTCCTGATGAATTGACCCTTTATTATTATATACAGGCGTACCTCATTTTATTACATTTCACTTTATTGTGCTTTGCAGATACTGCATTTTTATTTATTTATTTTTTTAAACTTTATTATGTTATGTCACCATACAATACATCATTAGTTTTTGATGTAGTGATCCACGATCCATTGTTTGTGCATAACACCCAGTGCTCCATGCAGTACGTGCCCTCTTTAATACCCATCACCAGGCTAACCCATCCCCCCACCCCTCTCCCCTCTAACACCCTCAGTTGGTTTCTCAGAGTCCATAGTCTCTCATGGTTCATCTCTCCAAAGATATTGCATTTTTTTTATAAATTGCACTGAGCAAGTCTACCAACATCATTTTTTTCCAACAGTACTGGCTCGCTTCATGCTTCTGGGTCCCATTTTGGTAATTCTCAAAATATCTCCAACTTTTTCATTATTATTATATTTGTTTTGGTGATCTGTGATCAGTGATTATGACTCGTTGAAAGCTCAGAGGATGGTTAACATTTTTTAGCAATAAAGTATTTTTAAATTGGGGTATATACATAGTTTTTAAAGACATAGTGCTATTGTACACTTAATAGACTACAGTGTAGTGCAAACAAAACCTTTCTATGCACTGGGAAACCAAAACCCTCATTTGACCTTCTTTGTTGCAGTATTCACCTATTGCAGTGGTCTGGAACCAAACCCCCAATAGCTCCAAGGTGTGCCTGTCATGACTTTCTTGTTCTCCTGTTATAGGTTTTAATTTAAAGTCTATTGTCTGATATACATATATAGCGTCTCTCTTTTGGTTGCCATTTAGGTAGAATATCTTTTTCCGTCCCTTTACTTTGAGCCTATGTGCGTCCTTGAGGCTGAAGTGAGTCTCAGGTACACAGTATCGAGTTGGATCCTTTTATGCCTCTCTAGGCCTTTTGATTGTGTCATTTTATCCATTTATTTCTAAAGTGATTATTTATAGGTAAGGACTATTACAATCTTGCTAATCGTTTTCTTTCTGTTTTATAATTCCTTTGGTTTTTTTTCCTCTCTTGCTGTCTTCCTTTGTGAACTGATGCTTTTCCCAAGTGAGGCACTTTAATTTCCTTTTCATTCTTTGTTTCTGTTTTCTTGTTTCTTTCTTTCTTTCTTTCTTTCTTTCTTTCTTTCTTTCTTTCTTTCTTTCTTTCTTTCTTTCTTCTTTCTTTCTTTCTTTCTTTCTTTCTTTCTTTCTTTCTAGAAAGGGAATGGGTGGGAGGGGCAGAGGGAAGGGGGAGAGAGAATCTCAAGCAGACTCTGTGCCCAGTGTGGGACCTGACACAGGACTTGATCTCACCACCCTAAGACCATGCCCTAAGCCTAAATCAAGAGTCAGGTCCTCAACTCATGTCATCCAGGAGCCCCTTTAATTTCCTTCTCTTTATCTTTTCTGAACCTACTTTTTGCTTTGTGGTTATTATGAGGCTTACATAAAACATCCTATAGATACAACAGTATATTTTACTTTGATAAGAACTTAACTTCAAGCTCATACAAAAACTCTATCTTTTATTCCCTACATTTTATGTTTGTTTTTAAATTGAGATGTAATTGGCATCTATCATGGTGTACATTTAAGGTGTACAACATGTTGATTTACTCTATGTGTATATTGCAATATGGTTACCATTGTAGCTTTAGCTAACACCTCTGTCATGTCACCTAACTCTAATTTCTCTGGATTCACAATTCACCTCTTTTTATATTGTGCATTTATTACAAAATGATTGTAGCTATAGTTATTTATTTTTAAATCTTTTTAAAAAGATTTTATTTATTTATTTGAGAGAGAGAGCACGAGCAAGGGAAAGGGGCAGAGGGAGAGGGAGAAGCAGACTCCCCACTGAGCAGGGAGCCCAATGCAGGGCTCAATCCTAGGACCCTGAGATCATGACCTGAGCAGAAGACAGACGCTTAACTGACTGAGCCACCCAGGCACCCCAATTGTAGCTGTAGTTATTTTTAATGTTCTTGTCCTTTAACCCTTATATTAGAATTAAGTGGCTAATTCATCACCATTTAACAGTATTAGAGTATTCTCAATTTCAATATATATTTACTTTCACCTGTGTGTTGTATATTTTTGTATGTTTTCATGTCATTTATTAGAGCTTTTTTCATTTCAGGCTTTCACCATTTCTTGTAAAGCATGTTCAGTTAAGGAAAGTCTTTATATCACTTTCACTTCTGAAGGAATTCCTTCCTTCCTTCCTTCTTCCACCCTCCTTCCCTTGCCCCCCCCCCACTTTTAAAAGAAGTGAGATCTCAGATATGACTCATTCAAAACAACACAGGGGATGTATGTCTCTTCTCCATAGTAGTAAATGCAATGATTAACATAATAAAATTATTCATCTTTGTCACCATCATCCAGATTAAATAGCCATATGAACACTGAAACAGCACTTTTGTGATTAGGTTGATTGGTATTTATGATCCTTAATGAGACATAATATAGTCATTTGTGCAAACCACGAGCATATCCTCAACCCAAGCTGTCATGTAGCCAAGCGGAAACTGCACAGGGCGGAGAGAGAGCATCACGGCACTACTACATCCCGCGGTGGTGGGGTTTAAATAGCTGCCAGGAATCTGATGTATTCATTCATAATTGTTGTTCGCTTCTATTTCAGGTTTTTGAATCTACCTAAATGTATTTTAAAAACTATTGTTTTTAAATATTTTATTTATTTATTTGAGAGAGAGAATGAGACAGAGAGAGAGCATGAGAGGGGGGAGGGTCAGAGGGAGAAGCAGACTCCCTGCCGAGCAGGGAGCCTGATGCGGGACTCGATCCCGGGACTCCAGGATCATGACCTGAGCCGAGGGCAGTCGCTTAACCAACTGAGCCACCCAGGCGCCCTTAAAAACTGTTTTTTAATTAAGTTTTTATTTTGGGATAATCGTAGATTCACATGCATGTGTGATCCATAATACAGGGATCTTGTATACCCACTGCACAGATTCCTTCAGCAAAAACATCGAGCAAAACCATAATATAATATCACAACAAGTATACTGACATTAATGCGAACCACTGATCTCGTTCAGATTTTCCCCATTTTTACCTGTCCTCTTTATGTACATGTATGTTTAGTCGCATGAAGTTTTATCATGTGTGTAGGTCTGTGTATCCACCACCACAGGCAAGATACAGACCATTTCCATCACAAGGGTGCCTTGTGATGCGATTTTATAGACACACCTGTTTCTCCCCTCTGAGCCCCTCCCATCTTTAACCCCTGGAAACTGCTAATCTGTGTTTCTTTTTGAGAATGTTAAATATAAATGGAATCAGACAGTGTGTGCCCTTTGGAATTGCCTTTTTTTCACTCAGCATAATTTTCTGGAGATTTATTCAAGTTGCTGTGTGTATCAACAGTTCATTTCTTTTTATTGCTGAAGAGTATTCCATGATACACGTGAACACTTTTTGTTTAACTGTTTACTCACTCAGAGACATTTGGGTTGTTTCCAGTTTGGGGCTGTTATGAATGAAGCTGATATAAACGATTGTGTATGATTTTTTTAAACATATTTTTATTTTTCCGGGATAAATGTCCCCAAAATATAATTGCTGGGTCACATGTTAGTTACTTGCATAGTTTGATTGAGCAACTGCCAAACCATTTTCCAGAGTGACTATACCATTTTCCGTTCCTACTGGGATGTATCAGTGGTCCGTGTCTCTTCATTCTTACCAATATTCAATGTTGTCACTGTTTTTGTAAGCCCTTCTGATTGGTGTCTAGTGGAGTGATACTTCATTGTGGTTTTAGTATGCATTTTCTTTTTTTTTTTTAAAGATTTTATTTATTTATTTGAGAGACAGAGAGTGAGAGAGAGACAGCGAGAGCATGAGCAGGGGGAGTGGGAGAGGGAGAAGCAGGCTTCCCGCTGAGCAGGGAGCCCAATGCGGGGCTCGATCCCAGGACCCTGGGACCATGACCTGAGCCGAAGGCAGACGCTTAACCGGCTGAGCCACCCAGGCGCCCTAGTATGCATTTTCTTAATGGCTAATGAATCCTTTTCTGTACTCATTTGCCATCTGTATATCCTCTTTAGTAAAATGGCTGTTCATATATTTTCATATTTCCTAATTGGATTGTTTGTTTCTTACTGTCGAGTTCCAAGAGTTCTTAATACTTAATCCTTCTTAGATATGTAGTTTGGAAATATCTTCTCCCAGTCTATAGCTTGTCTTTTCATCCTCTTAATAGGGTCTTCTGCAGAGCAAAAGCCCCTAATTTTGATGAAATTAATTTAACAATTTTTCCTTTTATGGAGATACTTTTGGTATTAAGTCTAAGAACTCAGTGCATACTCCTAAGTCCCAAAAATTTTTTCCCTAAAATTTTTATTATTTTAACCTTACATTAAACTCTGTGATCCACTTTGAATTAAGTGTAATTCAAAGTGTGATTCACCTGTACCCGATAAAGTGTGGGACTTTAGTGGACATCCTTTTTTTTTTTTTTTTGTTCGTGGACATCCAGTTGCTCTAGCACCATTTGTTGAAAGGCTATCTTTCCTTCATTGTATTGTTTTTGCACCTTTGTGCAAAATATACCCATAAATATACTATGCATAGGACTATTTCTGGATTCATCAGTCATCAATTATATCATGTGCACATTGAAGCTCTTTTATTTCTTCTTTTTCTGTATGTATCCATTTTATTGTATTTTATTTTTTTGCCCTGTGGTAGTGGTCAAAATGTTCAGTACTATGTCGAATCAAGAAGGGTGAAAGTGGACTTCATGTCTTGTACCTGATATTAGGAACTGATATGCAGTATTTCATTAAGTATAATACTAGCTGTAGGTAGATTTAATTGCTTTTTACCAAACTGCAATCATCCCCCAGTTCCTAATTTACTGAGAGTTTCCATCATGAATGGATGTTAGACTTTATCAAATATTTTTGTGTATGTCAACTGATAACGATTATATGGTTTTTCTTTCCTAAGCTATTGATATGATGAATTATATTGATGGATTTCTAAACCTGTAAAAATCCCACTTGGGCGTGGTGTATATTATTTTTAAACATTGTTGGATTTGATTTTCTAATAGTTTGGGGAGAGCTTTTGTATCTTATTTCATGAGAGATACTGGTCTATAGTTTTCTTCTTTTGTACTCTTTGGTTTTGGTATCAAGGTAATAGTGGTCTAACACAGTGGACTGTTAAGACTTTACTCCTCTTTATTTACTGGAAAAGATTGAGTAAGTTTGCTATAAATTCTTATTTAAATGTTTGGTAGAGGGCTACAGTGAAGCCATTTGGGCCTAGGGTTTGATGAGAGTATTATAATTACAAATTGTTTTATTTTTATTTTTATTTATTTTTAGATTTTATTTATTTATTTGACAGAGAAAGAGAGCACAAGCAAGGGGAGCACCAGAAGGAGAAGGAGAAGCAGACTCCCCGCTGAGCAGGACACTGATGCAGGTCTTGATCCCAGGACCCCAGGATCATGACCTAAGCTGAAAGCAGACGCTTAACTGACTGAGCCACAGAAGGTCCCCACAAATTGATTTTTTAAAATGCCATGGGACTGGGCCCCTGGGTGGCTCAGACGGTTAAGCATCTGCCTTTGGCTCAGGTCATGATCCTGGGGTCCTGGGGTCGAGTCCCACATCTGGCTCCTTGCTCAGTGGGAAGCCTGCTTCTCCCTTTCCCACTCCCCCTGCTTGTGTTCCCTCTCTCGCTGTCTCTCTCTCTGTCAAATAAATAAATAAAATCTTTAAAAAAAAATGCCATGGGACTATGCTGTTTTTCTATTTGACTGTGGTTGAGTTTCAGTAGTCTGTGGTTTTTGAGAAATTAGTCCCTTTTTTGTAAGTTGTCAAATTTGAGTGTAACTTTTTTGTAATATTCTCTTATTATCCTTTCAATGGCTACAGAATCTGTTGTGATGTCCCATGTTTTATTCCTGATATTAATAATTTGTGTCTTCTCTCTTGAGATTTTTTGCCTGTCTTGCTAGAGTTTTACTGATTTTATTTATTTTTTCAAAGAACCGGCTTTTGATCAAAAGGAATGAGGTCTTGCCATTTGCAACGACGTGGATGGAACTGGAGGGTATTATGTTGAGTGAAATAAGTCAAACTGAGAAAGGCATGTATCATATGATCTCACTGATATGAGGAATTCTTAATTGCAGGAAACAAACTGAGGGTTGCTGGAGTGGGGGGTGGGGTGGGAGGGATGGGGTGACTGGGTGATAGACACTGGGGAGGGTATGTGCTCTGGTAAGTGCTGTGAATTGTGCAAGACTGTTGAATCTCAGATCTGTACCTCTGAAACAAATAATGCAATATATGTTAAGAAAAAAAAAAGAAGAAAAAGGTAGCGGGAGGGGAAGAAAGAAGCGGGGGAAATCGGAGGGGTAGACAAACCATGAGAGACGATGGACTCTGAAAAACAAACTGAGGGTTCTAGAGGGGAGGGGAGAGGGAGGATGGGTTAGCCTGGTGGTGGGTATTGAGGAGGGCACATTCTGCATGGAGCACTGGGTGTTATGCACAAACAATGAATCATGGAACACTACATCTTAAACTAATGATGTAATGTATGGGGATTAACATAAGAATAAAAAAAAAGAAATGGAGATCTCCTTTTTAAATGTAAATGTCCCCTACAAAAGGGTGACTTCTACTTGGTTTTCAGAGCTTTTCCTATGTCTGCTCTTTTTTAAAAAAAATAATCAGCCTAAAATAATCCTTATGCCAAAGAAACATATTTTGGGGTGGCAAATTCTACTCCCCTTCATATAATAAAACATGGGATAAAATTAATGCAAGAAAAAAATGTTTGTTTTTTTAATTTTATTTTATTATGTTAGTCACCATACATCATTAGTTTTTGATGTGATTCACGATTCATTGTTTTCGTAAAAAAAATGTTTTTATATCAAGTTGAAGGTTTCAAAACCATAAATCAGCAATAAAGAAAAGCTAAGTGATAAAAAAAAAAAAAAAAAAGAACCGGCTTTTGGTGTTGTTGATTTTATTGTTTTTCTGTTTCTGTTTCAGTGATTTCTGTTCTTATTTTTTTTATTATCTCCTTCTTTGTGCTTGCTTTAGGTTTGTCTCCTTTCTTATTTATTTTTTGTTCTTCATTTTTCGAACTTCTAAATTTGAATTAGGCTATAGAAACCATTTGCTTTACCTGTTCCCAGGGGACTAAGTGGTGGCCATTTGTTACATGAGAAATTTAACCACTTAGTCATCAAGTGTTTGTTGAACTAGAGCTAGTGATTCAACAGAGTTCCTGATTCATTATATATTCTGGTCACTTGAATCCAAAGTTACAGAATGGCCAGCATCTGTAGTAGCACTAATAATAAATTTTTAATTAGTCATTTGAACATATAATTCTATTGTGTAAAATTGAGTTTTATGGCCTTATGTTTATTCTTCAACTGGTTAATTAAATTTAATATTTCATACTCAAACTAAAATATCATTAGGAAATATGTGGATTTTATCACTGACAGCTTACTTTTCCCAATATAGAACTAACTTGAATTGAAGAACAACATGGAGATCTGACTCAAACATTCTAGTATCTTCTTTGCCTTTTTCTACGTTCCCAAACTACCTTTGATGGAATTAATCTATGAATAAAATGCATATTTTAATTTGAAAAAAAATATTCAGTAATCTACTAGTAACTGTGGTGTTTTCTCCCATTTTAATAAGCCAGATTCTTGCAATAAAAACAATCATAGCTACAAATAGCATACTTTAAAGCAGATGGAATTACTTCTTTAATGAAACATTTAAAAAATGATTTATCTGAATACCCGACTCCACTGAAAGTTCACTGAGAAATGTGATATTTTAAGGTCACAAGTACTTGGATTATCTTGGAGTGACATTAGGGGGTGGGTAGATTTGATTTATTCCTCCAGTGAAGAAATAACTGTACCAAAGCCATATGAAGATATGACAGGTCTGTCCTTTGAGAATATTATTCTGTATCCAACATATTGTATTCATTCTCTTATTAATGTACTCACTCATTTATTTCTTTATTTAGCAAATGAAGGAATTCACATATAGGAAAAAAGCAGTTTATAAATAGACATTTAATAGACGTTAGCTATTAAGCTAAAGGTTGTGAGTACATTAAAACTAGGTATTTAAAAGTCATGTTGCAATGGGATATAAAGATTTTATTTCATTTAGATACCTCTATTGTAATCGCTTTCAAGGCTTGAGCAACTTTTTTTTCTTTTTTTTTTTTTTTTTTGGCAATTTCACAAGGAACTTAATGAGTGAGCTTTGCCAAACCTGCAGTTTTGTAAACGCATCAGAAGCAAATTACACCAACTGCTGCAGATAGAGAGAGAGCCCTTCAGTGCTTCCCTTTATGACTTGAATGGTCTGCTCAATGGGCTGTGGTTTCCTCCCCATTTGTCCTGCTCAAAGATGCAAATGTGTACATATGTGTATATCGATATGTACATGCACCAGTTTTAAAGCATGCCAAATTTAATGCTAATCGGAGAAAAGTACTAGTAACAGCTTGCAAAAGAAAAAAAGTGAACTCTGAAGCTTGAAGGAAAAGAGAAGCTGTTGAAGGAAGTATCCATATTTATGAGCCTCCCATAATCCTGGTGCAGGACATAAAAGCGCAGGCGAAGAGCTTGTCCATCGTTAGGAAATAATTCTACTACAACTGCTTGTTTTGTCAAGTCTTTTGCAAAAACAGGCAAATGTAGTTGATTTTGGAGAAAGATGAGTCAATAAAGGCAGGAAAGGAGCTCCTGATTTCATGGTTGGCCTGGGAAAAGGATCTCTTTCCTAACCCGTATGAAAGGTTTTTATGCATAAACAAACAGCATCATTACAAGAGTAATGATAGAGTTACCAACAGGCTTATGGGACCTTACGGCGTAATTGCAAAGTGATGGAATTTAATTTGATTCAATTCAGTAATAATTTCCTGAAGATCTCTCTTTTCAAGGTCAACTTTAAACCCTTGACAATTGCTTATCTCATGTGTGTGTTGTTCAACTCCACAAGTAAGATTATTTTAGTCCTTATGCTTCTCTCAATCTGGCATGACTGTATTTAAGATGAAGCCATGTTTACTAAAATTCTAATATTGATAATATCTACCTGAGGCCATATAGCATCCACACTGACTTCTCTAGGTATTTCTCAATTCGATGTTCTATTTTTCCTTTTTGGTGCCATTCACGTATCTGGGACCTCTGCTGAGGTTATCAGCCAGCTGGGCATGACTTAGTAAAATCCTTTTATACCTTGAAAGGATTAATCTTGGTGCAGGGAATATGTATTCTAGTGCTTGAGTCTAAGAAAGAGAAATGTTTT
The DNA here is from genome assembly GCF_029215605.1 of Mirounga angustirostris. Lineage (NCBI taxonomy): Eukaryota > Metazoa > Chordata > Mammalia > Carnivora > Phocidae > Mirounga > Mirounga angustirostris. The sequence continues at coordinate 136,777,888 of NW_026991713.1, forward strand.
AGTTTGGCCCAAAATGTCTGAGAAAGCCTTGGGGTATTTCAGAGATGGGAATAATGAAGCCATTTCTATTGTTTAATTCCATTCTGCTTTTAATGTTGGTATTCCTGAACATAAATCTCCAGTCAGTACATATTGATTATCTATGCATATTAATCACAAATGATGGCAAATTAATAGAGTATTTCATAATTCTGTGGACATTCGTAAATCTTTTCTGACTGTTGGCTGGAGATTCCCTGAGGTATTAGTTTTATTTCTTAGCAGATATATGATATTCTTCTGCCAACACAACAATCCCATGCCTACATGTACGTGGTTGTTTGTTTGCTTCTCAGGCTTCAAAAAAAAAAGGGGGTGGGGGAAGCAATTGTGTACTAGAACAAAATATTATGTGACATCATGGAATCTTTTTTCTGGAAAATCTTAAAAATAAGTTAGCCTCCTTATGTCTTCATTGGTTTTTGTGAAATTGTATGAAAATGTATTATGCTACATCTTAGCAATAGCTCAATGGACTCAGAATTAGATTTTTTCAGTATTAATCAGGTATGTTTTATCAAATATCCTAGTTGTGCCAGGGGATTGTCAATTGAACATAATTTATTTATTTTCCCACTATGGATCTGTCACTTTCTGAATAATTTCAAAATTCTCTGGATCTTATGGAAGTCCCCACCTGAAACACTTGTGCTTGAAGATCAGGTGGGTCCACATGTTAACCGATAAATTATCAGACCAAGCAACTGTTCCATTCTTTCTTCTGAAATCATTTTCTTTGAACTGTGAGTCTTTTACAATGTAATGGAATGATTTATTATCAATTTTCTCTCTCTCTTTCTTTCTTTCATTTTATTTACTTTACTTACTTTTGTTTTTATCCCCCAGACTACTAGAACAAAAGGGATGGAGCAGAGAACAGAATTTATTTCAGGTTTGTGATTTCATTAAAATTTAAACATCCATATTGTTCATCTTCAAAATTCTCTTAATGGCCTTTTTCCTCCATGTGATTAATTGTGTCATGATCTCGTGAGAGCTTTGCTTTTCTTGAGGACATTGAGTTGAGATCATCAAAGGCTCATTGACCCATGAAGGTGTCAGAGGTCACCTCACCTGGGAAGATGGGGTTGATAGAATTGATAGGGAACACCTGCATTCCTGATGTCAGAAGTGGTTATGCCTGTAATCAGATGGTCTATTCAGATGGCTTATTACGTAAGCACGTTGAACACTATATGCCAGGCATAAGCCTCAGCTCTTTCAATTATTAATGCATTCATCTTCATGTTTTATTATCACTGCTTTGCACAAGCAGAACTTGGCACAGGATGGTTAAGCAGCTGCCTATGATCATACAGCTGGCTGCCCATGCTGGAGGAGGACTTGAACCCGGGGGGGGGGGGTGCTCCGGAATCCATGAGTTACCTGCTCTGCTATGTTCCCTGACCTATCTTTTCTACGGTAAGTGCTCCTCTTACCTGGGCCAGCGGCCTTGTCATCGCTACACCTATGTTCCTTCCCCGTACCAAAAGAGAAATAAAATCTATGCGGGGTGTTGCAGGAGAAGATGTTGCCTGCTTGGCAGAGCATATTTATAAGGCAAGGGGAGGCATTATAAATGAAAAACTTTTTTTCTTATTTGTACCTGGAAAGGGTTTTCAAAGAGCTTCTCAATCTTTCAAAGTGCTTTCAGTGCTTTTCAGCAGCTACTGAAAGTAAGAAAAATGGAATGGATGAAATTGTGTTGATTGCGTTAATGCGATCTCTTCAATGCTGGTCTCCAATAATAGGGAAAAGCGTTAACTAATACTACCAGGGAGTGGGAAAGATGTGCGTGGACCAGAGTTCATTATTTGATAGACTTCATCTATACCCAGATTCCTTTTCTTTAAAAAGCCTACCTTTTCTCTTCCTTTGTGATGGAATCAATAGGAAAATATATTGAAATAGTCACATATATCATTTCACTTTTTTCCAATAAAAGATTCAACAAAGTTATAGTTACCAAAAGTTATAATTTTTTCCCAGGGCTTTGGGCTCAGAGAAACTTTGCTCAGATATCACTGATTTTCTGGTACATGTGAAGAGGATATTTTAGATAATGTAGTGTAACTTCTGAGATCATGAAATGTTTGAAACTGTAGAGTTGTCCTCATTGAATTTTCTGGGTTGAGGATTGCCACCCAGTTGGAAGTCAGTTTTTCCCTCAGTTGTATAAAGGATGAGTGGAAAAGGAGGGGCACAGGAAGACAGAATGTCCTAGAATGTCCTTCATCAGGGCTATCCCTGTTAGCACCAATATTAATATTTTCAAGCTGTTTGAAATATGTCTTAGTCAGCTTGAGCTGCCACACAGAGCACCCATGGACTGGGTGGATCATAAAGCACATAAATGTGTTTCTCATGATTCTAGAAGCTGACGTCTGAGATGAGGGTGTCAGGTTCTGGTGAGAGTCCTCTTCCTTGTCTATGGATGGCTGCCAACTTGTTATATCCTCACATGGCAGAGGGAGAGAGGAAAAAAGAAAGAAAGCTATCTCTCTCATCTCTTATTTGGGTGCTAATCCATTATGCAGGCTCCACCCTCATGACCTAGTCACCTCCCAAGGGCCCCACTTCCTAACCTCATCACACCGGGGTGTTAGTGCTTCAACATATGAATTTAGTGGGGGACCCAAACATTCACTCCATAGCAAAGCATATATGAACCCCCCCTTTTTTTTAATACTTTGTAGTTTCAATGCCTCTCCATATCCTGGCCAAGACACAAAGTCAGATGTTTGGTTCATGTTCCTATGTTTAAAAGTTTGTTTCCTCATGTTAAGGAACATTCTTGGTGTTCCTGACTTCCATATCTTTAGAATCTCTATCTCCTGGAAAGGGAAGGATTTCCTGAAGACATGTAGTCATGTGTATGAGGAGGGGTGGTAGGAAAACACTGGGATCATGGCCGGAGATCTTGGTTCAAATCCAAAGCTGACAACATACCAGCTGATATGCGTGTCACACTATCTTCTCCCTCATGGAGTTGATTTTGCACACCTGACTTTAAAAGTAGTACACCCCGTTCACCCCACAGGGCTGTTGTTTGGATCAAATGAAGCTGTGTATGTGAAGCTGCCGTACAGCTGAACGCTGGAACAGTGTTTACCCAGGCTCCCGTGCATAACGCACACACACGTGAGTCATATTTAGTACAGAGGTCTACGGGAATGCATAAAATAAAATGGTTGCTCAAGACGTGGATGGCAGGAACAGAATTGGGGAGCGGCCAGCTGGAGTGAGGAGCGGGGCCCATCTTCACGACGTTGCACCTGCCAGATTACGTCAGTGGCACAGCTGTGGGAATTACCTGCCCATCGCCGTGTCCTTTTTTCTCCCCGTGCAGAGCCCGATGGCTTTTGCCTGTAACTCAGGGAGTGCAAACCTTGCCCCTGGCTGTTCTAAGCCAGCAATGGTGATACCAGTTTCCCATCAGCTGCTGGACAAGGAGACCTGAGGGTTCAAAGGCCTGCTGTGGGCTTCTGGGAAGACCTCCCTTGACCCTAACTTGGAAATTCTGGAAGAGACAGAAACCATTTCCCCTGGATTTTGTGTTGTCTGCATGCAGCTTCCAGAACCCCATCAGCCATTTTGACACTGGCCCGAGGACTCAGAGCAGGAGGCCCTGCCCACACCTCCGCAGCTCTGTCCCAGGCTCCCGGAGAAACGCCCTCACTGTGGGAGCTGATCTGAGCGGGCTTTTCTTTATCTGTAGTGAAAGGAATACTCCCTGGGTCAACTGTAGTCATCCGCGTTGGGTACCCCATGAGACAAAACAACAATCTAGTTAGCCGATCACTGAGGAAACACGACTAGACAGACATTTCTCCCGTGTGATGCCATGGAAGGTGGGGATGCCTGTGAGTGGGCCTCTGAGGGCGCTGTGACTATGAGGCGTGCAGGGCGGGGTCCCACGCTGACCTCCCTTGTAGACACCCAGCACCACACCAAAGGCAAAGCACCGGCAGCCACTGTGGGGCGATCAGCCCCATGTTCTCTAGGGTCAAACTCCACAATAACTGTAAGAGTTGACGCACCTTAGATCCCTCAAGAAATCCCTCAGGATATTGTTTTTCTCAACCAAGTTCTGACAGATATGAAGCCACGACATGCTGAAGATCGTTTTCTCCATCAGACACGGGGAGCATGGCCCTCCCATGCTGGTTTGAGTGCACAGATCATAAACCTTGGCATTTGGTCAAGCTGCAGACATACCAGCGTCTGTTTCTGGAGGCTGAGCAACCCCATCGGGTCCTGTGCTGGAGGGCAGGCCTGGATCTTAGGGAAACAAGAACAGAAGGGGATTCTAAGTCTGTTCTGAGGCAAACACAGGAAACATCTAAGCCCACAGCAGGATTGTCCTGAGAGTGTTGTTGGCTTTTCCTCAGTGCATAGACAAGCGTCCACAGCACAGTGTGTGAAATAAAGCACTTGATAGGACATCATGCACAGTATCGCCCGTGTCCCTAAAATGTAGATATATCCCCAAAGAGTTAATCAGCAGAACACCCAGCAAAAATCGTAAAAGTCATTATGTTTGGGGACAGTGGGGGGAGATGCGTGGTGATATTTCTGATGATTTCTGCTTTCTTCTTGGTATTTTTGATATTATTTAGATTTTTATAATGAATACATGTCACTTTTATGCAACTAATAACATCCTTTTAAACATTAGACAACTTATGAAGGCTAAATTTTTTGCTTTGAGAATTTTTATTTAGAACTCTTTTTTTCTGATAGTAAATTTGGAAAAATAATCAGTAGGCTGTTCAGGATATTGATAGTTTAAAATAATGAAACCACATAATTTAGGTACATGAGAATTCTTATCTTTTTATTCTTTGTCATAGGGGGAGGTGCATGGCTCTAATTAAGTCCAAAGCAGTATCATATTATCAGGACATGCCAAGATTTATTAATGATCAGGACACAATATGAAATCTATCTTATTGACCTTAAATATCTAGATGACTGGAATGGAATCCAATTTTCTTGATAAATCAAGAGATTGTCTTATAGCAATATTTTGTCTGTGTGCCCTAAGCCCCACATTTCTGATAATTTATTTTTAAAAATTAGCACATAAATATAATGCCAAGTTTTTCTTGTCGATAACCCACTGATCTTGATTTATTTCCACTTGTGTCGCGAGTACAGGTGTGCTGTAAATTTAAATGACATCCTTGGAAAATCCCAATTACTTTTGGAAATAAGCAACATTCGCAGGAGTGGCTCCTCCTCTGATCTGTCTGGTCCATAATTATTGGCAAGAACCGCAGTCGCTAAGTTCTGCACTTTTTGTTTCAGTAGGTCACCTGAATTTTGTAGGGAAGCAATTACTTTGGAGAGGCAGATCTGGTGTAAACCCAGCTTCATTACTTATCATCCCCGCAACCTTGGGCAACCCATTTATTTTCTGTGAACCTTCCCATAAAATGTTGATAATAAGACCATTTTAAGATTGATGATAATGTATATATTTTGTCTGCGACAGTATGTGGGATCAATAAATAGTAGCTATTATTCCTGCAAAAAAATCAAACCAATGATGGGATATTAGATTAAAAATCAAGGAACAAGAATTGAGTAAATAGCTCATTTTTAGACAATGAAGAAAATGTCATTTACGGCCCAGACAGCCTCTTTTTCAAAGTGGAAGGTAGTGCTTGGCTAACGGAAACATAAGCGGAGCATGTGGGGAGCATGAGATGGTGGGAGGGGGTGCATAACCCATATGAGAGTGAATCATCTTTCCCTGGAGCTTGCTGATCACTTAACAGTGTTTTTTATACATTTCTCTCTGGATAAAATGTATGGAATTTTCATAGTTTTAGAGCAAATGAAACTGAGACTTAGGTCTTACAATTCATGTAGTTGTTTGACAATTATGTCATTTTTTTTTCTCTTTTGGGACAGTGGGTCTTACCCTGTAGGGAACGGCCAGGTAGTAAGCTGGGGATACAGACCCCTTGCTAGGGCTCCTTTGATACCAGCAATGTCTAAGAAGGACCTCTGTCTTCCCAATCTCTGTGTGACATGGACTTGCATTTTCTTTCAACTCATCCAGCACCAGCCAGGATTCCCTTCAAGTGAAGTGCAGTGGACGTCATCTGTAGCTCTTTCTGAAAGAGATGTCAGGAACCTAATTCATCGCGCAAAGAGGAACTAAAGGATGAGGGTCATCCTCAGCATCGCAGAGTCCAGTGACGGCTCTCAGCTGCTGACACAGAGCTATTTGAGTGACCAGACCCCCTCTAGGAGCTTCCTCCTCTAAGGGTTGAGCCTCGTGCTTTAGCCTCGTCTTTGTGTCCACATGGCACCATGCTTTGCTCTGGGGCATTATCCACCGTGCCCGAGCCTTCTCTTGACAGCACCACTGGCCCGTGAGCTCCTGGAGGGTACAGGACATGTGTGTCTTACTCATCTCTGTGTGTCCAGAGGCTAGCAGGCCTCCTGGAACATGGTGCAGAACAGAGAACACACTGCCCTCACCTGGAACAGGGAGCCGAGTCAGGTAGAGCCAGTTGCTAAAAGGAGGCAGCTGGCTCCACACCTAGGATGCTGTTGAGAATGAAACCACAAGCTGGGACAGCAGATGTCTCCAGGGACTACTGCAGGTACACTGGGATATGTGGCATGACTGATCTTAGGGCATGACCAGACCGTGGAGACAAAGGACACAAGTGAATTGATCTGGGTCAAGGTGGTAATTTCCAACAAGTGAAGGTCTCGGGAAGAGTGGAAATTAACTTATCAAAAGTTCTCTGGCTGAAAGCACCAGAACCCACGTCTGGATCATTTGAGCAAAAGGCGGTCAGTTGGGAGGATATTTGTAGACATATCCGTAGGGACAGTCGACATTGCCTTCTTCAGTTCACCGACAGAGAGTGAAGATTTCTATTGATAAAGGTAAATACTTCTGGTCTTTGACCTTGACCCCATCGGTTTTTCCTCGGGGCACCTTGCTTCTCTGTATGTCTCTGTCGCTCTCTCTCTCATTTTGCTCTGCCTTTGGCTCCTTTTTCTCCATCTACAAACATGCTTTGCATCGATTGCAATTTAAGCAACAGCAGAGAAACACTAACCCGTGTTTACTTCTCCACTACTTTTAAACTCTCTCTTCTCAAACTTCCTGAAATATTTGCAATCTCTGTTTCAAGGTGCTCTCACCCCTCTTCACCATGACTTCTATCCTCACAACTCTGACAACCCATCCTTATTGGGGCAACCAAGAGCCTCCTCATGACTAAGCCGCCTGGTCGTCCATCTAGTCCTATCTTACTAGGTGTCTCGGTAACACTTGATACTATTAATCACTTGATTCATAATGAGATCAATAATAGTGATATGAATGTCAATCATCATGATATAAAAAACCTGATGATTCCTTCTGTCATCTCCCCCTCAAAATCCATCACCCCATCTCCTCTTGATGAAAACATCAGACCAATCCCAAATGTGAGACATTGTATAAAGTACCTGACAAGTCCTCAAAACTGTCAAGGTTGTCCAGAGGAAGAAAATCTGAAAAGTGTCACAGCCAAGAGGAGCCTAAGGAGACATGAATAATTGCATATAATATGGCATGCTGCGGGAAACCTTGCAACAGAACAAGAATACTAGGTATACTCTAAGGGAATCTGAATAAACTGTGGACATTTCTTTAAAATGATCTATTGATTTTGGTTCATTAGTTATAACAAAGCTACCATATTGACGTGAGATGTTAATTATAGAGAAAACTGTATGTGAGGCATATGGGAACTCCATGTTCAACCTTTACAACTTTTCTGTAAGTCTTAAGTGGTTTTAACTTAAAAAGGTTACTTTTTAAAAAATCCAGTGTTATACCAAAGCTTCTGGAATGACCTTCTTTAACAAAAGCTTGAGTGGTTTCCTCATGGAAGAGGCCCAAGTATTATCAAATTGAGGACATTACTGAAGAATTAAAATCAACTATATATATAGATATATAGATATATATATATTTTGTTCCATAAATGATTGTGTTTTTTGAGTGTGTCATCAGCTGATTATATCTCAGAATAAATATGTTGATTAAGTTAAAATGCACAAATGGGAAGTAAAAATTATGTAAATTTCCTTTGTTTTTCTTGAGCTTTTTTTTTTCTTAAAGAAGAAAACATTCTTCATGGAAATGTATGAGTTGACATTATAGTCTAATCATACTTTATCATGTAAATGTATATTTACAATTTTTTTAAAAGGTGGATTATGTAAATCATTTTAGGGACATACAAAAAAATGTAGAATATTTACCAGCCAGAAAATTATGCATCTAGAAACATGTTGAAAAGCTTTTTCTTTAAATGAGAGACCATAAGTGCTCATCTTCGTTGGGATGTGTGCTTTATTTAGACAAAATATGCAGGAGCATTCTTATGCAATGAGATCTAAATGTGCACAACAGCCGCCAATTTCCAGTGTTAAATGTAATCATTGTTTTAAATTTCCTGCACGACTTTCTTTAAAATAATCAGCCCTATTCTTGGGGAAGTTTCTAGGATTTCTTCTCTAGAATAAGGGGAAACAGTTACTCATTTAGGGGAGCATGGATATGGATAGACTTCCACTGAGGTCTGTCCCAGAGTTTCCCTCTTACAGACAGTTCACTTGACCTTTCCACTTTGCACGTTTTCCCCTACAGACCAAATACCTGCTGGGAGGCTGGGAAGGCAGAGACACGTGGGCAAGTTTGTATTTCATCTCCCAATTAAGAAGACTTATCCACAAAGTCATAATGAACCATTGGCATGGACCAATTGTCCAGTGGGATCTGCCGATAAGAATCATGGCACAAGGGCGCCTGGGTGGCTCAGGTCATGATCCTGGAGTCCCTGGATCGAGTCCCGCATCGGGCTCCCTGCTCGGCAGGGAGCCTGCTTCTGCCTCTGACCCTCCCCCCTCTCATGTGCTCTCTCTCTCTCATTCTCTCTGTCTCAAATAAATAAATAAATAAAAATCTTAAAAAAAATTAAAAAAAAAAAGAATCATGGCACAAAGTGGCAGAGCTGAAAATGTGCTTCCTGCTGGCAGCTGGTGTCCACAGGCCAAGAAGAGGAGCAGGGGTGAGTTTGCTGAGCTTCTTCCAAATCTGCCAGTCGGATAATCTGGGTGGGAAGAAGTGCAGGGAATCCAGAGGGTTATTCTTTTGCACAGTCTTCTTCTGGGAAAAGGGAGAAAAAGAGCTCCCTCCCACCAAGACTGTGTCTTTAACAGCAGAAAAAATGCATGACCATAGTCATTTGTCTTTTTGGGGAGATTACTCATTGTTTCTGGGCTAAAGGCTCAGGGTTAGGAAGACACAAAAGAAGTGCTGTATCTTCTCTTCCTGGAGATTACGATCTTGCTGGAGTGCCCCAACATATGGCACCGTTTAGGTAACAAATCACAACGTATTATCAACCATGCAAATGGAAGAGACAGATGCCTTGTGAATTCAGAGGAAGGCACAGTGTACCATGCAGGAAAGCCAAGTCTCTTGGAACTGGGCTCTTCCAAGTGGATCTAAAAGGATGGGAAGTTCTTAGAAAGGGGGTGCAGGATGAAGGGATTCCATATGTGTGCACATGCATGTGTAGGGGTGTGTGTGTATGAGCTGGAGTGAGAACAGTGTGTCCAGACTTTTGTCAAGGACTGGACTGGACTGATACGGGTTTGGGCTGCCTTCTGTTTGCTAAGTGTTCAGGGCACACATGCCACGGGGTTGATTGGCCATTGACTGAGTCATTTCTTTAGCTTTTCTTCCAGGTGGGAGCATATCCCTTAACTTTGATAATAGTATGCGCCCACTAGGTACTCCTAGCTTAGTCATGGCTTTGTTGAAAGATCAACTTGTCTATAGCATAATTTTGATGGTGGATCATGATTTTAAGGAGAGGAGAAGCAAACCAGGTGGTGTCTGGCCACTGAGGGCAGTGCTGGCTAAGTCCTGGGTCTCAGCCAGTGAGAGTATTGTGTGGATGAACAGCTAAAGATATGGCGGTAGTGTTGGCAAGAAATGGAAAAGATTCTGGTTGGGATGGAAGTATTATTGCAAAAATCCGGACAGTGTCAAGGGTTATCTGATGGAGGCTGAAATGTTGTGGGACTCCCCACCCCCCTCTGCTTTATCGATATATAATTGACACATAACATTGTGTAAATTTAAGGTGTACAACATTTTGATATGATATGTTTATAAACTGCAAAATGATTGCCACTGTGCCATCTTTATTTTGTCTTATGGTTACCATTTCTTTTCTCTTTTTCTTTCTTTCTTTCTTTCTTTCTTTCTTTCTTTCTTTCTTTCTTTCTTTCTTTCTTTCTTTCTTTCTTTTTTTTCTTTCTTCAGTGAGAACATTTAAGATCTACTCTCTTAGCCACATTCAAGTATTGTAGGATTTCCTCTTGTGAACTCCACACCTTGGAAAGTTTATGTTTGTTTCTTAGTACTTAGAATTTACAACTTGTGTTCACTGCTTGTCATGTGTATCAAGAACGAGATAGAGGGCGCCTGGGTGGCTCAGTCGTTGAGCGTCTGCCATCAGCTCAGGTCACGATCCCAGGGTCCTGGGATCGAGTCCCACATCGGGCTCCCTGCTTGGCGGGAAGGCTGCTTCTCCCTCTCCCACTCCCCCTGCTTGTGTTCCTGCTCTCGCTATCTCTCTCTCTCTGTCAAATAAATAAATAAAATCTTAAAAAAAAAAAGAACGAGATAGAGATATAGAAAGATATAGAAGGACTCATCTATATCTACCTAATTCTCTTTGATTTAGTGATTCCATTCTAGAACTATGCTTTAAAAGATATCAGCATAAATACAGAGGAAACAGTCAAAGAAAAAGGAAGCAAGTCTTTAAACCAACCAGATATCAGGTCATATTAGAGTAAATTATGCATAGTAACATGATGATATGTAATGAAGCCATTAAATTAATTTATGCCCCAACTATATACCAAGTGCCTGTTATTGCCAAGCATGAAATGTTTCATGGAACATGAAAAATGCTTATGCTATAATATTATGTAAAAATGGAACAAAATTACATATGAAGTAAGCTCATAGGCATAACCATGTAAAAAATCCCCCTCTCCAAATTCATGCCTTGGGTTAAGGTTTGAAAGGAATATTTAAGAGTATGCTTCAGTGATGGGAGGGTATGCCATTTTAATTACTTCTCCTAGGTAATTTTTATATTTTTCAAATTTCTTTAATGAAGAAAACAAATTAAATAGGCTTGTGCTCTAGAGACAGGGTTATACCAGCATCCAGCAAAATTGTCAATGGTTCTAAACCAACTGATCTCTGGGGCTCACAGTTTCTCTCATGGATGGAGTCAGGTGAGGGTTTCAGATCTATGCTCCACTTTGCTTTACTCTTGTCCCTGATGATGCCAAGGAGTGTGTGTGTGTGTGTGTGTGTTTTCAACTGATTTGTCCTAAACAGAGGCTGACTTCAGCAGAACCTGTCACACCTGGGATCAGTTCGATTCATTCAGATTGGCTGGGCTCCAGGGTCCTGCACTTGGCGGGTGTCTCCAGCATTTGACATGAAATACAGCCCAAGGATGATGCTGAGCCATTGTTTCAGGGGCTGAATCTGCTCTCTGTGCAAGTTCAGTGCTCATGACAAAAAAAAATAATAATAATTATAGCATTGAGGCACTGAGACACAGGGCACTTTTCTGCAGTGGGGAAGAGCTTTTTGTCTTGCTTCCCCTAGGCCTCTCATTCCTAAAGACGATGACTGCGCACAACCTACATTTCGAATCCACTAAGGAAATACGCACCCCTTGAAGAAGTCTGAGCAGAGCTGAGCTGAGGACATGAGGCACCTGAGAGTTGTGCCTGGGGCACAAAGGAGAGTCCGGGGGCTGATGCTGGCGGGGGGCGGGGTGAGGACAGGCCGTGAGGTGTGGACCAGGGCAAAGATTTGGTGTGCCACTGGAAGATTTTAAGCAGGAGAGTAGCCACATGTAATTTTTATTTAATTCAACACTGTAGCTTCTCTGTGTTAAATGTGTTGCAAGAGGGACGGGAGCAGGCAGGGGACCCAGGGAGGGGTCTCACCCCTGAGGCTGTGGCGAGATGCTGTCGGATGCCAGTTGTGTGTTCAGGCGGAGGCAGCAGGGCTCTGACAAGTGGGTGGTTTGTGCAAAAGAAGAAAAGCCATCCGTGGTGACCACGGGTGGGAGCTCAGGGTATGGGTAGGAGCTTCCCGGTGACTGGCACGCAGGTAGAATACAGAATCCCCTGCATGCATAACTCCTGGGGCCCTGTGCAAAATGAAAATGGGGCTCCCTCGTTCTTAAGTTATTCAAAACTTCGAGATGGCAACAGCAAACCATTGGACGGAAGGTTGCTCTGCACATGTCCCCCACCTGTGAAGCTGCCCATCGATGGCACGGGGAGAGCCTCTGTGAGAGGACAGGTACTGAGAACGTGGGGCTTGTGGCTGCATCCCGGCAGCTCAAAGAGTAAGCCCAACAGGGAGGCGGTGGTTGTTGGCTTCGAGCGGTATCCACATGTGTAGGGGGAAGAAGGCGGAGAACTCCCCCACTGGGTTCTGCAATGTGAAGCCACCAGGGGCTGTGACACTGCTGAGTCTCGCCACGCTGATGCAGCTGCACATGATGCCTCCTCTTTTCTCACGTGGACAGGCCTTTACGCATCGCTCGCAGAGAACGGAGGGTCCAGAAGAGGAGCCTGGACACTCGTCCTCGGTGGAAGCAGCCAGTTGCCCTCAGCACCATGTAGGCAGAGGGAGAGAAGAAGGAGGGAGGGAAGCTGGACAGGAGAGCTCAGCTGTGACACCTTTCAGCTGCTTTCAAAGAGCATAGAGGGTCAAGGAGCGGCTCGGGGAGGTGGTGAGCTGTGGAACTCACCCCGGAAGGCGGGCCTTGTGCCAAGGGGGAGCTGGGCCGTGTGCGGACCAGGGAGCTGAAAGGCCAACCCGGAGGGCCCCCACCTTAGGTGTAGGACCCCCAGGAAGCCACATGGGGATGCCTGCAGGTGCCCTGGTTCTTGCCTTTCCCGGTCCCCCATGCTGTCCTGCCAAGAGGCCTGGACCAGTAAGTGGCACACAGGGTGAGGAGGAGACCATGCGCCTTCTCCAAGGTCGGTTTCTTGGGTGACCAGTGACTGGAGATTTGAGCTGCAGTTTCCTATGCTGGCCTGGGCCTCTTTATTCTTGACAGTGGCCTGGGAACTCTGCGATCTGGGGAAATTTACCGGAACAGATGACCATGGGAGTCACTGACGACCTAGAGAGAGTTTGCTCGGGTCTTTGGGGTAAAGTCTGACCACAGAGGAGACACTGGGCAGTGGAGTCAGGGGGTGTAGGAAGTCTCCAGACGTCTTTCGGAAACAGGGAATGAGGGATCGGCCACTAGACGGGAGGGGGTGTGGGGTCCAGGAAGGGGTTTTCTTTAAAGATGGTCCACATGGCAGCCTGTTTGCACGTGGTGGGGGGAAATCCAGGAGGAAGAGAAGATCCAGCCCTGGAGAGAGACAGGCAAACTGCAGGAGATTTCGTGTGTGGGGCAGTCGGACCGCCTGTGGCCGCAGGACCATCTGTTCCCTCCAGTCCCTCCAGTCCCACCGTTCCCGCCCCCCCGGGGCCAGCACATCGAGGTCCAGGGCAGGGAACCCGGCTGGGAGGCAGTGGGATATGGATGTTCTCTTCCGACTGTTTCCGTGTCCTCAGTGTAGTGATAAATGGGCTGGATGAAAAGATGGGAGGATGTCGGATGCGAAATGCTTCGCTTTTTTTGGGGGGGGAGAGGGGAGAGGCAAAGAGAGAGAGAGAAATCTTAAGCAGACTCCACACTGAGGTGGGGCTCCATCTCATGACCCCACATGAAGTTTTTTGATTTTGACACAAACGGCAATTTACCCGGGTCAGCCTCACACATAGACATTTTACCTTTGAGAGTAAAAGTAATTGCAATCGCCTTCAGTTTTGTAGGAGTTCAGAATAACTTCATGACTACAACCTGTGAGAAATCAATGGGGGAAGAGAGGTGCATAAAAATCTAAGTGCAAGTGACACAAAACAGCGACTTTCTGACAAACAACCTCATGGACCCCCCACTCTGGTCCCAGCGAGCGCTCGGGGCCGCTGGTGGTCAGAGCTGCCCTAGGGCGCCCCTCCCGCACGGGGTGCCGAGACATCCCTGGAATCCCATCCTTGGCAGGTGTACATCAGCCAACAAAAGTTAAGATTTGAGCTCAAATTAGACAGCATTTCTGGAAGTCACTGTATCATTTTCTCTACAGACCGATACCCTATTGACAAAAGCAGCAGGTCATTTTTACATCTTACCCTCTAGGTGATAAACTTATTTTCTGTAATAATCATGAAATGAAATATGAAATAATAATGATGAATTAAAAAGATCACAGAGTGAAAGTTTTCTTTTATTGAGCCATATATGTAAACATATGTATATAAAGTCACGCTAATAAAAAATAAAGAAGAAAAGAAATACCACAGTACAAAAAATGTTTTAAAAATCTAACGGTAACTGTTAAAGCTAGGACTTTAGTGTTTTGATGACATCGTGATATAACAATATTATTGTCCAGGAGCCTGTAAGTTCTTTTTAATAAAAACAAAGATTGCTAAAGGCAAAGTTTAGGTAATTAAATCATACCACTGATTTAAGATTTGATATTCCTGATTTGTTTTTTAGTTCTAAACGAAGCAGTTCATTTAAATTGAATTAATAATTGAATTAATTATTGCCAAATTGAAATAACCAATTAATTTCTATTTTAAATATATTTTCCTTGCTTAGCAAAATATTCCATGTCTGAAATAAAATTTGCACTGTTTTCAGTTTAAATGCAAATACGCCAAGTGTTCTCAGAGAATGACTGAGCTAAGTTAATTCACTTTCTTTCCTTGCTCTTTGCAATCCTTGTGCTAAGAGCCTTCCTACAAATCTACTCTCTCAACTCAGGAATTTGTGGGACCAGAGAGTGGGAGGTGGGATCTGGCCTCAGAAGTAGCTGGAACTGTTTGGAGCCCTAGGGACTGAGTCCGGGATCCAGCGTTGGAAGAGGAGTCTGCATGGGGCTGATTTAATTGTGCCAATCCAAGAATCAGCAATAAAATGTGCCAAGTCGAAGCTTACCTATGTGTTATCAACACTCAACAGCAAGCACAGTGTTCTTTAGAACCTAAGCCACCAGATGACTTTGTTCCCACGGAGGAGTGTTTAATTACTGGCATTATACAGTATTGCCAAGGCAGGGTGGTCATAGAAGATGCACGGACGTGTGTTCAGCTTTACTACTGACTTTGAAATCTCCACAGATGATGCACCTGCTTTCTGTCCACACCCGGAGGATGTTCCCATTGCCTACCCTCGGGTCGGCACCTCGGGTCTTCCTGAAAAACTCACAGCTCTGATTTTCATAGTCATTTAATGCCTCCGACATTTTCCTGGTACTAGGATCTCCTTGGGGCTAGGATTAAGTCAGGGGCATGCCCTCCTAAGGCAGCTGGGGACATTGGTTTCTGAAGTGTTTTAGAGTTTACACAGTGCTTGCTCACGATGCAACCCCATCAGAAGGAGCACACCGCTTGTAGCATCTTATATATGAGATGCCTCATATTTGGACCCTGGGGTAGCTTATTGAGAACAGCAGAAGACAGTTGTCAAACAAATGGGTGAGGAAGAAATAGCATAATTTAAAATGAATTACCCATGAGCTGTATTTCTCCTACAAGCTAATCTGGAATACCAGATAGCAGCTGTGGATATGAGTACATGAATTAATACTGACTCAAGGAAACCCTGTTTTCAAGCCTTTATTGTATTTCTAACGACACGAGGAATTCCAAAAAAGTGTCACACTTCTTGGCATCACTGCTAAGGAGCCCATATATATATATATATATATATATATATATATATATATATATATATGTATATTTAGTATGTATCTATGTATATTTGTATGTGTACATATATATACGTATAGAGATATGCATATATATGTATATTTATTACTAATACATTAAAAACATTAAAATACATGCAAATGTATTAAAAAATACATGAGTAACTACTCACAAGCCCTTTGAAGTATTGTAGCCAATGCTACTAATCTAGAGAATTTTCTAATTTCCAGAAGTGACCTCAGTGGTTTATTTGCAGAATTGAGGATACTTTCTGTGGGTTCTAGTTCCATCCCATTGGGCATCTCTTCCTCTCTGTGCCCCCCAGAACTTCAGAATCCAAGAACTCAATGTACTTACTGCTACTTTTCACTTAGTGTCTTCATTGACCATGGAGTTCAAGAGCTCCTAAGACAGGCTACATATTCTTAACTCCTTTCTTTTCTATGCAGTGAGAACGAGTTCAGAGAGAAAAAGCAAGTTGCCTAAAACGCCCCAAACTCTTCAGTGGTGGAGCCAGACTCTAACCGGCATCTCCTGATCCTCACCCAGATGTCTTCCACCCCCCGAATGGTCTCTGGTGTTGTGAGCGGCATGTTTTACTGGAGTTCCTCCTTTCTACAAACATCAACTAAGATGCAGTGCCGCACGATCCTGTTAATGAGGACAGTGGGGCGGGGGAGGGTGGTTCTCAGTGAAGTTAGGAATACCACAGCGTCTGTGCTGTACTTTGGCTCCAAGAATACCATCCACCATGGGAAGAGAGGGCTCACAGTCTGAGATTCGAGGACGTGTTACAATCAGAAGATGTTCAGATGTTAGCAAGGCAAGTGGTTCCTGTGTTGAATCAGTGGTACTGCAAGTTTCTGGGGCAGCACCCAGGACTCAATGCAGTTGACCATCTGCCTTAGTCTGGCTTCTGTAACAAAGCACTGCAGACCGGGACAGCTCTGGAGGATGGACGTCTGAGACCAGGGTGACCGCAGGCTTGAGCTCTGGTGAGGACCTTCTTCTGGGTCACAGACCACTGTCTTCTCGTGTCCTCACGAGGCAGACAGAGGAGAGGGGAAGCTGGCGCTCCCATGACTCTCACAGGGCGCTAATCCCATCATGGTGGCACCACCCTCAAGACCTCAGCGAATCCTAATTGCCTCCCAAAGGCTCCACCTCTAAATCCCGTCCTAGTGGAGGTCAGTGTTCAATGTAGGAATCTGAGGGAGGACATAGACGTTCAGTTCACAACATCCTCATTACTTGCAGGTTCCATGTTTGCAAGTTTGCCTACTTGCTACCATTTATTTATTTGTAACCCCAAATTAATACTTGTAGTGCTTTCGTGGTTGGGCGTGGGCCAAGCAGCAGGACAGTTGAGTCAATGAACATCAGGTTCCCGGATGAGGTAGAGAAGATGACGCTCTGCCTCCTATTACAGCTCTCACCCTGCAATCAAGTGTCCTTCCCGTAGCGTATTAAGTGCCATGTTTTTCACATTCCTGCATCTTCCACTGGAGATTTCGTTGTTTAAAATGGTCCCCAAGCACAGTGGCGAAGAGCTGTTGGTGCTCCTAGAAGCAGGAAGGCTTCGGACATGACTCACAGAGAAATCGTGTGTCAGATCAGCTTCTCTCAGGCGTGGAGCCCGGCGCTGTCGGCTGCGGGTATGATGTTAATGACTTGACAATGTATATTCCGTATGGTGTCTTTGAACAGAAACACGCAGGAAACAAGGTTAGGTATGGATTGGTGGACAAAAATGCTGTGCCAGAGGGTCGCAGGAACCTGAGGCTGTGTTTGCCCAGGAGTCATGGTTCAGTGTTTGCTAATTCAAGGTCCACAGCGACTTCATCGAGCATAACTGCTACAAATAACCAGATTCAGGTGGACCTTGAGATTTGCTCCATGAAAAGTATGAATATTCACACAATTGGAGAGATGAAGACTTTAACTCACCTCACTTCAGGGCAGGTTTTATCATTTATTTATTTTAGGTTAAGCTGGGTGCTACCACCAAATAACTTAAGAAAAAATGTTGGCTTTCAAACTCTGGCTGTCGGAATTTCAAGGAAGGGGCTGCGATTTCTGTCAACTGGTATAAATCCCTGTATGCCTTATGTAATGGAATAGTGTGTTAATTGTCTTAGCATGTTGTGGGCAAAACTATCAATACAACATTTGTTGAAGTTTTAAAATTAATTACCTTTAAAAGGTCTTCTTACAATTGTTTATAACCTTCTTTTGTTTAGCAAACCTCTTCCGTTAATCATGGGAAACCAAGTTGCAGTTGAACACTGTTGACTTACCACAAATTCCAAAATAATAAGGTACAAACTGTAGATTTATTAGAGCCAACTGTTGCTTTCCCGTGCTCACGGGTGAAAGCAAGGCATGGATTTGCAGACGGGAATTAGATCTCATCTAAATCATGGTTACAACCTTCCCTTTCCAGCAGATCCTTTGTCAGAGCAGCTAATGGGCAGCAAATTGGTTGATTTGAGTTGTATCTCCTTGCTCTACCCTGGGGACACTGCTAATGAGAAGCAAAATGACTAAGATGGTGGCAGAATAGGAGAGAGTCTGAAGAGAAACACGTGGATAACTGGGCTCTGAATGATGAAGGCTTGACTATAAAATAGAAGAGGAAATTGGGGGTATACATATACACACATGAAAAGAAAGAGTTCTCTTTTTCTTTTAAAGTATTAAGTTTCTTTTATTAATAAATATGTGGGTATTTTCAAATAAAAAGTTTCAAATAAAAATAAATGTATGTAATAAATGTTTACTTGGAAGTTAAGATCTAATGCTATAAATTTAGAAGGCATAATATATGCTTTTGCATTTTTCAGTTATTTTTCTAGGTCTGTGTTTGAGTGAAAATCTATTCCTGAGCAATTTAGAAGCAACTTAAAAAGCAATTTGGACGTGCTTTCTGTTTCATGCCTTTCGACTGAGAGGGTGCTAATGTTAATAGCCCACCACGCATCCAGGTGTTTTCTAAGTATCTCAAGTTGCATGTGCGTGTGTATAATATAATAATAATTTGAGATGTGGCAACTGCTTCAACTATTTGAGATCACAGGAGAGTTTAGAGAGAATTGAGAGAATTGAAAGTGCTTTCCTATTTGGGGATGGATTTTATTATTTCTACCTTTCAATGCATAGCTATTAAGGCAATTATTTTTTAAAAAATTATATATGAATTAAATTATTTGAACTGTTTTTGTGCTCTTGGGAATCTTAAATATACATTGTTTTAAGTATACCTTGAATTTTCTGATGGATCTTTACTCATTCACATCACCAGTTAAGATTTCATCCTAATTCCATGAAGGAATAATAACTGGAATCTGGTTGTTACATGAGTATATAAATAAAGGAATTCTGGCATACATGAACACACATATATATTTTTATTTTGTAAATAGATATTTTTTTAATTTGTGACTTGAAGACAGCAGTGTGACTATCAATAATATGTGAAATGACTGCTTTGATTTTGAAGACAATTCAGTATGTTTTCAAACTTCGATGTGTAAAAGTCAAATTATCCTGGACATTGTGATAAGTAAGTTCAGAGGAATGGAGAAGGGTGGGAGAATATAGAATAAAATTCCCTGTTTCCTCAGAATAGGGAAACACTTCTCAGTATGAGCGATGTTCTTGGAAATGGTCTCCCGGTTCAGCATCCGGCCTCGCCTTGACCGCGGACAAAGGCAGAGTTGTGACGTTCTACTCGCCCCCACTGTCGTGGCTGCCTCTACTCAGGGGTGGGGGAGGGGGAGGCTGGTGCTTGTGTGCAGGTGGTCCCTATGCTCACCTAAGAGCTCGTCAGAGCCAGCGTCTCCCAGTGTCCTTGACTCATAGGCAAGAGGAGCTATATTTCTAGGACTTTGGACAACAGAAGCACTTTGACTAGCCGGTGCCAAGCCGGAAGTGGATAGAGATGCTCATTCCAACATGGGGGCCATGATGGGACATCTCTGTGAGCCCGCACCCATGGCTCCCGCCAACATTAAGGAAGCAAAGAATCCAGAAGAGCCAAAGAGTCCATGAAATAATTGCCCAACTGGAGAAGATGGGGTGTCTTCTCCATGTGAATGGAGAACCTGCTGGCAGGGAGGAGGCTTGGGCACAATAAACTGAGTGGAAAGGTCTGTAGACAACCAGGTTTGGGGTATGCAGCTGCTGGGCAATTCTACCTCACTTTTTCCCCCTTTTGTTTAAAAGCAAATGCCTTCTAGGAATTTTTTTTTTTTTTTTTTTTTTTTGCTATCTTGAGTATAAATTTCTAAGTCATGTTCCTTTTTCAAGAGAATTACACATAATCGCCAGATCCGTGATAGTTATAGATATTCACATTCTGTGAGAAGAGGGTGGGTTTCCCCTTCCATAACCCTCTGTGAGCTGCCTGCTTCCTGAGCAGGTGCTTTCCATGGGTCTTGGGTGATGGGGAGGCTGACAGGTACATTGATCAAATTTCCCCCATTATCTCCATAATGATTCATGATCCATTGGCTATCTTTCAGCTCAAGTTGGACAATAATACGACTGCCTTCAGCTTATCAGAGGAAGCTTATCAGACCCTTCTTACTGCCTGGGAGGTGTAATGTCAGACTCGGTTAAATCACATTCTGATAGACATTAGTATTACTCACAATTTTTTATTCCCTCCTCTCTAATAGGTTTATCCATCCCTATCCTTGCCATGACTCCCTCTAGAAGGAGAATCCTTACCCAGTGCCATGGTGGACTTGGCTATGTGACTTGTTTTGATGAGCAGAATGTGAGCAGATGTGCCCAGATGAGCAGGAGCTTTAAATGTGATTGTAAGGTCCAGTCCAGCCTCTTATGCTCCTGCCCTCTCTCATGAGAACATCGTCTCTGGAGAGCGGCTGCTCCCTCATTGGGGTTCCTAGAATGGGAAGGCATGGGGTCAGCCAAGCTTCAATAGATCTGTAGCTTGGGACAGAGGCCTGAGCAACTGGCAGGCCTCAATTATGTGGGTAGGAAACAAGTGTTTGTTATTTTGAGCCACTGAGGTTTGGGGGCTGTTTGTTACATACTGAGTGTATGACTGAAAAATACACCACAGGGACCATGAGAGAATATCATACTGGGAAAAGTCTGAACAGAGAGTGGAGTCAGAGAGCCAAACCAAGAATCCCAATTCTTCATTGCCATGATAATGTTATATGATACGGCAAACTTAGTGTCTTAAAAGGAGAGGACTTGATTTAGCTCACCAGTTTGTGTCTAGGAAATTGTGGCTATTTGCAGTTGTGAGATTCTTTTGGTCTCGGTGGGGCTTCCTCACCAATGTGGCAGTAGGTTGACTATTAAAAGGGCAGTGGAGGCCACTCAGGGCTCATTGTCCCGCAGGCTGACCAGGGCATGCTCAGATGGCAATGTCAGAGCAGAAGTGGAAATGCACAAGGGCTTTTTGGGATCTCTGTTTGCATCACATCTGCTAACACCTTACCATAGCCAGTCCCAGGGTGCATCAACAGACGCCATACAATGCCCTGACCAGATGGGGGTGGGGGTGCCACAGAGTTATATGGCAAAGGGCAAGGACACTGAAAGGGTGAAGATGTGGGGAGATTTGGCAACCTATCACCAAAAGACTAGACGTAAAATGGAGTGAGGGGTGAATGCAGGTAAAGGATAGGGAGCATGCTGGTGGAGACTGCCTGCTGGGTGGGGCAGAAGAGGAAGTGTGTGGTTCACACTACTCGGACCCACCTGATGGTTCTTTTGATTCCACCCAGAGCTTTCTTGCAGACTCTGGTGATCATCCTGCCTTATAGGATCTGTGAGGACTACTTTTATGTGTCAACTTGGCTGAGCTAATGGATGCCCAGAGAGCTGGTGAAAGGTGATTTCTGGGTGTGTCTGTGGGGGTGTCTCTGAAGGAGGTTAGCATTTGAGTCAGCAGACTGAATACAGAAGATCTGCCCTCAACAATGTGGCCGACTTTATCCTGTTCAGTCAGGGCCTGAATAGAACAACAAGGTTGAGGAAGGGCGAATTCTCTTTCTGCTTGAGCTAGGACATCCATCTTCTTCTGCCTTTGAACATCAGAGCTCCTGGTTCTTGGGCCTTTGGCTTGGGACTGGAATTTCACCACTAGCTTCCCTAGGTGTCCAGCTTGCAAGTGCAAGATCATGTGACTTCTCAGCTTCCATAATCACATAAGCCAACCCCTTATAGTACATTTCTTTCTCCATATCTGTGTATACCCCATTGGTTCTGTTTCTCTGGAGAACACTGACTAACGTGGGATCCAACCAAAATGCACATTTTAATTCATGCTCAAACTGGTTATTCTCAGGACCCAGGGTTGGTGTTTTCCATCCAACTCTGGGGTGAAGAACATCAACTAAGAGACTACAGGAAAAGAAAGACAAAGTATGCATTGAGCCCTGATGCTGCTAACCATAGTCTATTAACACAGGTTGCAATTTTCTTATATAGATATCTGAATTTGCTTTTGGATAAACTGTGATTTTTGCATGGGATGGGGAGTGTAGATGCAAATCTACCAAGAAAATATATCTCTCCTTGCATTGGGTGACAATTCCCTAACATTGAGAGCTAATCATCCAAATCTGAGAATGCTTCACATTATTGGGGGATCAGCATTACAGATTTTCTGACAAACAGCTTTCATGTCAGTAATTAAAAAAATGAATAGAATATCTTTGGGTACATTCTGTACAATTCAGTGATGAAATCCTACAAAGCGTATTTTCCCCAATAAATTAATAATTTTCCCCATTAGATAAAATGCAGAAATTTGTATAGGGGAAAGTGCTTAGTTCTTAGTTGATTCATCTTTGCTCTTTATGAAAGTATTTCTTTGAGTCACTTACAATTGAAAAAGAATTTAAAAACTTTACCAGATTGATTAAAATATTCCTAATACTGATGTGTGCATTGAACTGAGTGACAAAACAGAGAGAAGCAAAAAACAAAATACTTACAAATCTCCAGAAATAGTTAAGGCATTTCTGAACTTAATTATCAAGCTCAGGAGGGCACTGCATCCCTGCTGTCTCCTGGAGACACACAGGAGAGATCCATGGTAACCGTCCACTTCCAGGAGCCTCCTCCTCAGCTTGAGCACAGTCTACATGGTAATGGGGAGAGTGTTGATGATTAGCTCAGTCTTCAGTGCATGACGTTGCAGTCCAGAGAGGAAAAATCACCAGTATAACCTCAGAAACACTGAGCAAAGCAGAGAACAAAGTGTCCATGGAATTTGGTGTGATCAATCCTTTTCTTGGCTGTATCCAGTCCCTTGATAAGCCCATAAAAGATATTCTTCACTTCTGTTCTCCTGTTTTTGATATCTGACATTTCCTTTTGAGTCTTTCTTAGCATTTCCATCTCTGCGTACTTTACCCTTCTGTTCTTGCGTACTGCCCACCTTTTTTATGATAGCCCTTAGCATATCAATCACAGTTGTTTTAAATTCCCTTCTCTGCTAATCCCTGCCATAACCGAGTCTGGTTCATGCCTGCTTGTGTGTTTTGTCTTTTGGGATAGCCTGTAATTTTCTGTTGAAAGCTGGACATGATGTACTAGGTCTAAGGAACTGGGTATGGGTTCTTGCGGTTTCTGCCTGTGAATTTCTGCTCTGGTAAGTTGTGATTCTCTGTATCCACCTGTCTGTCTTTCCAATGCTGGGGGTAGTGATGTGCCCTGTGACCTCAGTTCTTTGGTGAGTCTTAGAAAAGTTGTGATTTTCAGTTTGTTCAGCATTTTTTTTTTTTTTTTTTTATCTTGTTGGATGGAGTGGTGACTTCTAAGCTTCTTACATGCTGGACCAGAAACTGGAAGTCAGTGTGGTCAATCCTTGATGAAGCAATCCATGGTTCCTCCTTAATCAGCAGGACGAAGGGCACCTGTCATCGAATAAAATAGCTAATAAGTACACACTTTGGCTGGGAGATGGAACAGAGACCATACACATAAACACATAAACCGATTCATTTTATCTTTCTCTCCATGGCCCTGACACACTTCCCATATAAATCTACCGGCAATATGGAATTTGGTTTGTATTAGAGAAGAGGAAGTTATGTGTTTGGAGGTACACAGAAGTTTATTTTTCAACAATTCTATGCTATTTTCCCCTCAGCTTGGCCCTGGAAATCTTAATAGGAACATTGAAGAAACAGAAATGAGCACCTGGGACACTTCAAGACTTGAAGAATACGATCTTGGAGACAGCAGGGTAAGTGCGGGTTTATTCCATCTGGGAGAGGTAAGACTGATCCTCTTGACTTTATCATCAGTTTGCATACTCCTCAAAGACAGAGTATGTAGGGTGTTCTAAAACGCATAGGGCTTTGCCAGGCACATGCGGTCGCCAATAAATGTTGGTAGTGACAGTGACTAGTTAGACCTCGTTACACTGCCTAGCACACTGCCCGGCACCCAGGGATTTGCCGAGGGAAAATGAATGGACTCTACCAAGTGCAGCACATTGCCCAGATTTTCTTTCTTTGCTCCAGAGAATCAAAGCAGAGGACATGGGCTTACATTTGTGCAGTTAGTGAAGTTAATTATAGGAAATAACTCTTATGGTATTTCTGGGAGCATTTGCTGGGAAAAGTCAAGCACTTTCTTTTCTGTCAAATATTTAAGGTGGGAAGATTTAATTTTAATCCTACTTGATAGTGCTTGGGTCAACTGTAAAATTATAATATTTAAAAATCACTTCAAAAGACTTTTCTTTTAGGAAGATTATCCTGCTAGGCTTAAAAAAAGAAATACATCATTATTGGAGGGATCCTTCTATTGTTATATTCGCTCCATAGCTTTGCTAAAGACCATTAACCTTGTCCCACAGATAATCCACTGGTAATATTCCCGGTTTCCCCCTGGATATCAGAATAAAAGACAAACAAATGTGTTCTTACTTGTTTCTTAATGGCTTCCTTCAAAAAGAAAATTTATATTTAGAGGTGGAAATGTCTTTTCCTCTGAATTAGAGGGGGAGGAGGATGGCGGAAATGAGGGCTGAAGGCAGTAGTTGGGCACCCGAGCCCACGCAGAGTGTCTAAGTAACACAGTTCTTGTGATTAACCAGTAGATTTCCAGGTCCAGCTCCTACCCAGGTTCAAAGCCAGACAAGTTAAAGTTAATCAAGTGTAAAATGGCTCAAATTAGTACATTGCAAGTCGAGTGACAGACAAAGTAGAAGAATCCTAGGGCTGACACCATCCCCTCTCTCCACGGCACCCCCCCTCCCTTCGAGCTTTGGTGTGAGTGGCTTGGAAGGGAATTGTCATCAAATTATCTCCCTCTTGAGGGACTTCATGCTTTGGCACTCTAGCACACACGGACGTGTGCCTGCTAATGAGCGGGGCCCGCCATCGGGGAATGCAATTCCACGTAGACATTGCCACCAAAATGGATTATTTCAGCCTCGTTGGTCACAGATTCTGTAGTTTTCTAGCGATTCATCTTACTATTAATAATGTCAGGGAATTTTAGTCCCTTGAATTAAATAATGATAAATAGGAGCCACGGAGTGCGCTAGGCTAAGGCTGTGCTGTGTATTTCAGCGTGCAGCACTGTCAGGCCTGATAAATCGGATCCCTGAAATAGTTTATAAAGCACTGAATTGATGTGGCCATTGGTGAGAGAGAGAATTAATGTTGCCAAATCGGCCTGCAGCCTAGATTGGAGGAAAGCTCAGGAAAGCCTTTTATATAAATGCCGTGTCCGTGTCGGAAAGAGTTGCAACCAGAGGTGAGGGAGTCACACAGGGAAATAATGTGCTTCTGTGACCTCGGGTGGTGCTGGTCAGGGAAGGGGCTCCTGGGGGGAGGCGCAGGAAGGGGGAAGGGTGGTCACGGCCGCTCGTTTGTAATGGAGAACAATGAGGACACGGGCCCGGGAGCAGAATCAAAGAGCGGGCGGCTGGTTTCCAGGCCTGCGTGGTTGTGCCTCCAATTCCTGGTGTCCTCAAGGGCCCTGTCTCATCTCCCCCTTCCCAGGCCAGATTCTGCCAGCCCAGCAGCCGCCGCCATTACCCTCTGGTCCACCCTACGTGGGATGATGCTCTCACTAGGTTCTTACAGAGGAACTAGAGCTCATTTCTTTTTTCTTAATACTTCTGCAACCAATGCCAGGTTGGGAAAATCTTGGATCACATGAGCAACACAGAGCTTTGAACATATAATAATTTGTAAGTACTGTTAAAATGGCATGTCGATGATTAATGGAACTTTCCTAAAATTTAAGGTTGGATTCCAGTTTTGTCTGATGTTGGAAAAGGTCAGTCTTTCAATGTTTCCCTAATGAGTTCGCTATAGGCTTGATTATCTTCATAGACCTCTGAGCATTTTCTGATCGTGGCATCGTTTCTACTCCCTGTTATCAGCCATCTAAGAGACTTTTACAGATGTTTTCTCTGGAGGAGATTAAAGCAGATAAACTAACTAAACCCCTCACATTTTTGTAACCTCTCATATCTGCATGATATTAGAATAAAAGTGGAAAGTGTTACATATTTGTCCAAATGGGTTGCTACAAAGGCCAAGTCAGCACCTGGGAGTCCTGTCCCTTTGTTCACTTAGTTTGTTCACTTAGTTTGTCTTTTTTTTTAGGTTTTTATGAAGGTCTGGACTGGAATGCAAGACCGGACTCCAGCTCCTAAGTAACTTTCTGACCATGTAGGATGGAAATATGTGTATGCTAACTATCTAGAAAAGACTTAAAAACAACCTAATAAGGAAATGTTGACTATTATTTGGCAACACAATGCAGTGGGCTTTCATGGGAGATTTGCTCTTTTTGGTGGAGCCATTGGGGGGTTTTTAGGACAGAAAGCATCCAGTATGGTCCTCACTTGGGGCATTTCTCTTGAGACCATAGCAGAATACTGATGGAGACCTAAGCAGAGCCACGGGGAGAGACAGTCTCCTTAAATAATATCCTGTACCCCCTGGATGGATGTGACTGTAGTTTTGTCAATGCAAAGAGCCCAGAAGATGAGACAGTCCCTGGGAAGGCAGCTCCCGATGGAGGGTCAGCCCACAGGAGGCTGATCAGATTCTTCATTTCCCTGTGTTTCAAGATGTCTGATAAAGGGTCCTCATAAAACCCACCATGACTTAATCAGTGATTGAAATAAGGGGATGAGCAAGGATGTCAAGACATCCCTAGGTGGGAAAGCAAGAGTGGAGAACAGAGGAAGTTGACGTTGTCCTGGTGAGGAAGGGTCCCACTGGTTCGCTTTTCCACCTGAGAGTCCCGCCTGCCTTGGGGATGCCCCTGCCCACCCACTTTCACCTGCACCGAGGCGTTGGCGAGGACGGAGAAGAGCCCCTGTGTGTATCCCGTTCTCACACGGCAGCCACCTTCTGGAAGCAGAGCGGTGTTTTCCCTCAGGGACCACATCCGGGCGCTGGATCAGAGACGGGTAAGTAGGGCGGTAAGTAGGGTGATCACTCACTTCGGCTTGCCTTTACCTGTCCCGGGTTTAAAATGGAAAGCCCCCGAATCCTGGGAACCAGCTCAGTCCCTGCCAACCTGGGACGGTTGGTCACCCTACACTGTAAACCTTTCCCTGATGCATGACTTGCCTTGAGTTTGGAGGACTATTCTCTTAGCTTTTTGTTATTTTGGCTGACTTTTATATTTTTTGTGGCATTTAGCTTTTTAAATCATACTGCACCACGTATAAAGGTGCACACCACTTCCTTCTTACAATGATAGAGTTACATAGGATTTGGCTTCTCCATGATGGGAGAGGGTTGTCATAAACAGCACACATTATTGCCCACGGTTAACTGTGAAACGTTCATCCCATGCCAAGCCTTTTGCTTTTCCCGCCTCTCCTCTGATCTTTGTTCTTCCATAACCTGCCAGGCACCAGATGTTCATTCCTGTCCCTGCCCTAGTGGCCTTGGTGGCCAAATTTCTGCTTCCCGAATGGGCAATTCTAACTGATGAGGACGCAAATGGGTACAAGTTTCTTCTCCCCAGAAGGGTGCACTGTGCAGGCGGGGAGGCGGGGAGAGCAGGTCATCCAAGAAGCTCCTCATTTCCTTGCAAGCTGATGGCCATGTTCAGGATGGTTGGAGCTGCTAGGAGCCTGGTTTGCAAAGCACCTTAGCATTCCTCAACTATGATTTACATGAGGTGAAGATCATCAGGATGATCTGGGTCTCAAAATCTTAGGCAGATGCAGGGTGTGGGCAATTTTTCCCTGAGTTAATTTGGTTTGGCTGGTTTAAGTCCTTACCAGCTTGGCTTTTCTTAGTCAGAAATCATTGTCTCCTCCGTAAGTTGATGGGCTACATGGTAAGCTAAAAAAAAAAAAAAAAAAAATCCTGAACAAAAGGCAGATGCAATCAAATATAGGATTTTCTTACTAGATGTGCTATTTATGATAGAAACACAAGGGGATGTCTATACTCTGCCTGTCAATGGACGTGGGTTCGTTGGTCTGGAGGGGAGGAAGTGATTTTGAATGCTGGCATGGGGTGAGGACAGCGCCGTGGGGACGCACCCTGGCTATGCTGATCGCCATCGGGCGGCGCTGCTCAGGAAAGCAGGAAGGGCTCAACCCAACACTGAAGAACGTACACACCTCCTCCATCCTTCCTGTAACTCTGGCGCAGGTCTCTAAATTGGGAGTAATCTTGCACAGCCCGTGGGCTCCCTCTGTGTGGTCCAACCAGGTGAGCTAAGGATGAAATGTGAAGGCAAGTCCAGGGCTGTTAACTGTAATGGACATGCCATGTCAAGAGCAATAAACCAGCGGGGATGCACAGACCCGAGGGCTGCTTTTATGAACACATCCAGGGGCTTATCGAACAGTAATCACAGACACACTAACAGAGGGGACAAGACACAGCAGCCTGCGAGGCTTTCCGAGGCGGGAGCAGAAATCTGCCCCTTCTCCCCAACAGATTAGAGACCAGATATGCCTCCAGCATGGTGGGATGGATGTCAGAGACATTCCAGACACACCCCTTGTCTGGGAGGGGGGCAGCTAATGACTGAAGAGCACAATAAGATTTACAGCTACAAAATGACCACAGAACTAGGAAAAACCTGATATATGAAGTGGGTAGAATTTATCGCACAGGGGAATTGGGAAGCTCTAGGGAAGTCCCCTAAATGAAATAAAATCCAAACAGCATCTTGTAGCCCCAGGGCCCCTGTGATGTCCCACGGGCTACATCCCTGACTGATCCCCTGCCTCTCCCCCACACGTCAGGCGGCAGCCACATCAGGGGCTTAGAGGTGCTAAAATTTCTCTTGCCTCAGGACCTTTGTGTCTTTTCTCTATTTTATGTTTAGCCTCCCCCCCCCCTTTTTTTAAAGTGGAAGTATAGGGGCGCCTGGGTGGCTCAGTCTTTAAGCGTCTGCCTTCGGCTCAGGTCATGATCCCAGGGTCCTGGGATCGAGCCCCGCATCGGGCTCCCTGCTCCGCGGGAAGCCTGCTCCTCCCTCTCCCACTCCCCCTGCTTGTGTTCCCTCTCTCACTGTCGCTCTCTGTCAGATAAATAAATAAAATCTTTAAAAAAAAAAAAAGTGGAAGTATAGTTAATATACAGTGTTGTATGGGTTTCAGGTGTACAATACAGAGTCAACAACCCCGTGCATGACTCTGTGCACATCATCTGAGCGTGCTCTTCATCCCCTCACCTACTCAACCCGTCCCCCAGTCCCGCACCCGCCTCTGCTCCCCACCTCCAAACCAGCACTTTGTTCTCTGAGTTTCCCTCTGTTGTTTTGTTGTCTTTTTGTTCCGCTGTTTTGTTTCTTAAATGCCTTCGTTCTTACAAGGGCTCCTTCCCTTTTATCTTGAAAATGTCATCTTCAACTTTCTGTCCCAAGGAAGGTATTCCCTGCACCCATCAAACTGCCACACCAGAGAACATATTGAATCTGTCATGATTTTATTCCCGCGTCTGCTTTTTGTCTGTTTTGTGGTGTTTTCTCCTCTTTGTGCAGCTAAGACAGCACGGCGCCTGGGACATAGTAGCTACTCAGTAAATATTTGGGGAGTGAGTGAAACTGTCATTTCCACTTAGTTCCTCGTGTGTGGTATTACCATCCGAGATTCCTTCGGCTAGGGAAACATGATTTAAAAAGGCAGATAGCATGAGCCACTCTTAAGTGCTTGATTGTGACTTGACTCGCTCAGATTTGCTTTCTACCAGAGACTAAGGGTCCTTTCAACCAAAACTATCTGCAGGCATAACTATGCATCCTTAACATCTTTCCCTCTCTCTTCTCTCTTTCCACCTTCCTTAATTTTGGAGGGGGGCACATAGGTAATGTATTACTCTTTTCATATTTGTTTTTTTTTTTTTTTTTTTTTTTTTAACAACCCTGAGATCAAGACCTGAGCTGAGATCTGGAGTCGGACGCTCAACGGACTGAGACACCCACGTGCCCCTCATATTTGTTTTTAACATTAAAATAAGTAATATGTTCTTACTCTGCAAAAGTGAGTTCTATTTATGTGATATGATGTAAATTACATCAAATTAGATATATAATATAAAATAAAGATTCTCCTTTTTCTATCCCACCTCTACTTGCTGACCTCAGTTTTACTCTGCCCTCCAAAGAGAGGCAAATTCTGTTAATAGTTTGGAATATATACTTTCAAACAATTTTCTATCCATTTATGAGCTTCCTATTGTGTCCTTGTATTGCCATCTATTTATTGATTTCTGCCCTTTTCTTTGTTATCTCCTATTCTCTGTTTTCTCTGGGTTTACTCTCCTGTTCTTTGGTTGTCTTCTGAAGCTGAATGCTTAACTCATCAATTTCCTGCCTGTCTTCTTTCCTATGTGAGCATTTAAGGCTAAATTGCCCCTAAGTAGTACCTCAGCAGCATGTTACAGTTTTTGACATTTTCAAAATTATAGTCCAGTCCCAAGTATTTCACATTGACATTATGATTTCCTCTTTGAGAAATGAAATATTTACAAAATATTTTAAAATTCTGAAATGTTTTTGTTTGAGATATTTTGTGATTCACTCCTAAATTAATTGCACTGTAGTTAGAGAATGCAAGTTGTGTTCTTGGACACCCTCACTGTGTGTGAAATTTCGCATGTGTTTAAAAGGTCTTATGTTTGTCTCGTTCTGACGTTTCTGTGCTTCTTTTGTTTTTTTCTCCTGTCCTTTTTTGGATTGAATAAATGCTTTTCAAAAAATAGTCACTCTCTTTGTTCATTGTGCGATTTACATACAGAGAAATCTTAAGCGTTGCAGTTCAATTAGCTGGAACAAATCCAGACCCCTAAATCCTTTACTGAAAGATGGAATACTTCCACTATGCTGAACGTTTCTGCATGCCCCTTTATAGCCCGTCTGCCCTCCACCAGCAGCAGACCCTATACTCTCATTAATGTGACCTGTCTTGGAGCTCGTGAAAATATGGACTCTTCTGCATCTCATTACTCTGGTTCAGCACATTTTTGAGGTTCTCTGGGGTTACTGAGTGAAGTACTTTGTTCTTTTGAAAACACTGTAGAGTAGCATTCAATTGTATAAGTATGCCGCTATGTCTTTATGCAGTCTCTTCTGATGGATACGTGTGCCAGCCCTGTTCTTTGCTGTTCAGAATAAAGCTGCCATGGACATTCTTCCCTGGGTTTCTTTAGGGATATACATTTTTTGCTTCTCTTGGGTAAATGCCCCATAGTGGGAACTTTCCGTTAATTGGGTGCCTCCGTGTTTAAGTTTGTAAGAAACTGCCAGACCCTTGGCAGGGTGGCATTTCATACCCTGACAGCAATGTGGGACACTTTGGGTAGTTTCAGCCCCTTGTCGATATGTGAGGTGGTCCAACTGTTTAATTTAGCCGTTCTGTGCTGTGTGGGGTAACTCAGGGCAGCTTTAATTTTCATCTCCCTGATGACCAAGAATACTGAGCATTTGCATATATGCATTCGCTGTTGAAACATCATTCTTTGTGAAGTGTGTACCTTTATTCTGCCTATATTTTTAATCGGCCCTAGGGAGCTGCGTTGTTGAGACACTGGATTTCTGTGCTTTCATTGAGAGAGTTTTGTTTTGACAATAGTTCCTTCACGAATGGGTCCTTGATTATTTTTTTTAAGTATTTTTTTAAGATTTTATTTATTTATTTGTCAGAGAGAGAGAGAGAGGGAGCGAGAGAGAGCACAAGCAGGGGGAGTGGCAGAGGGAGAAGCAGGCTCCCCACTGAGCAGGGACCCGATGCAGGGCTCGATCCTGGGACTCTGGGATCATGACGTTTAACTGACGGAGCCACCCAGGTGCCCCAGGGTCCTTGATTCTTTAGAGGCTGGTTTCTATTTTGTTTTGCTTTGTTTCACTTGTTAAAGTGTGTCTGGACTGGCCTTTATATCAGAGCTGGTAGAGCCCTCCTCTGGCCTCGGCTGAATGCTCTGGAGTTTGGGATGTCTGCACACTCTAGCTGGTTGGAACTTCTACTGAGCATCTGATCATAACATTTGAACATGCATCTTTCATAATATATGAATGAAGGAATCAGCACACTCAGAGTTACTTGTCAAATAAAATCGGGTTTATTGGGTGAGGGTGCAGACAGGGAAGCATCTGAGTCCATGCTTCCTCTTCCTCCGACAACCAGAAAGTCAGTCTTGGGTCTGACGTGGCTGCCGGGAAGGACTCCCTGGAGAGGGGCCTGCATTCTCTCCAAAGGGGATTCCGATGGGTCAGGAAAGCACTCATGTGGTCACACAGTGACAACCTGCTCTGATTTCTCCATGCAGCCTCACTGAGAATAGTGGGGTCTCGATGTAGTTAGAATAGAGAAACCGTGATTAGGGTTGAGAAATCCTGTTAGAAGCCAAGGTGACTATTAACAGAGAGTTTTTGAATTGGATCGAGGGGATGTGGTTGGACAGTTCAGCTAGAAGAGGGTAGGGAATGATGTGGATGACTCCAAATGAACTTTCTGAACAACACTCGAGAGTGGGGGTCACCTCTTTGCATATTTGCTTTTTTCATATTAAGCCATAATACACCTACGATAACATTTACAAATGCACAGGTCTGTGGTTTTAAGGATGCTCACGAGAAAAAACCTGTGCTCACCAGCCATCACTCCCCAGCTGTGTCCCCTCAGCCTCTGGTAACTGCTCATCAGAGTTCTGCCTCCCGGCTTTGCCTGTCGGGGGGACTGCACATGAGTACAATGAGGCAGTATGTGGTCTTTGTACCTTCGGTTTCTTTCACTCAGGTTCATCCATGACGTAACACGTATCAGTACTGTATTCCTTTCTATGGCTGAAGAATATTCCAGGATATATGCTCACCGGGTTTTGATGATCCATTTATCATTTGATGGACACTGGAGCTGTTTGTGCTTTTTGGCTACTATCGATAATGCTGCTCTGAAGAGTCACTTAGAGTTTTTGTGTGGACATATCTTTTCAGTTCTTATGGATACACAATTAGGACCGCAATTGTTGGGTCATATAGTAACTATCTTTAACTTTTTGAGGAAACGCTAAATTGTTTTCCAAAGTGGTTACACTGTTTACATTCCCACCAGCAATGTATGAGGATTCTAATTTCTCCATATCTTCCCCAGCAATGTGATTGTCTGTCGTGCTTTGGGAATTCACTGCAGCTTTTGTTTGCATTCTTCTAATGACTAATGATGGTGAGCATCTTCTCATGTGAACTGGACATTTGTATATCTTCTTTGGGGAAATGCCCATTGAAATATTTTGCCCATTTTTTAACTGGCTTATTTGTCTTTTTATTGTTGAGTTGTAAGAGCTCTTTACATATTCAGGATATGTCTTATATCAGATATGTGATTTCAACATTTTCTCCTATCATGTGGCTTGTATTTTCACTTGTTGATGGTTTCCTTTGAAGCACAACTGTTTAATATTGATAAATTCTGATTTATGTATCTATTCTTTTGTGATGTCTTTGTGTTATATCTAAAAAATACTGTTTCATTCGAGGTCACAGAGATGCTTTCTTCTAGGACTTTTGTACTTTGAGCACTTACAGTTAGGTCTATTACCCATTCTGAGTTTATTTTTGTGTATAGTGAAAGGCAGGGAGCCAAGTTAATTCTTCTGCATGTGGATATCCAGTTGTTCCAGCACCATTCCCTAAAAAGACTACTCTCTTCTCAATGAATGATCTGGGCACCCTTTTTGAAAATGAGTTCACCATAGATATAAGGATTTACTTCTGGACTCATAATTGTCTTCCATTGATCTGTATGCCTATCTTACACCAATACCACACTCTCGATCACTGTAGCTTTGTAGTAAGTTTTGAACTGAAGGATGAGTCCTCCACCTTTGTTGTTTTTCAAGATTGTTTTGGCTACTTTGTGTCCCTTGAAATATCATAATTTTAGGATCAGCTTTTCAATTTCTGCAAAAACAGGCAACAAGAATTTTGATAGGTGTTGCACTGAGGCTGAAGACCAATTTAAAGTATATTATTATCTTAATAAGTCTTCCAATTCATGAACATACACTGTTTTTCTATTTACTTGTGTCTTCTTTAATTTCTTTCAACAATGCTTTGTGGAAAGTATTTGTGTAGGTCTCGGTGTGTAAGTGCTGTTCTTCTTTGGTTAAATCTATTCTGAAATATTTTATTCTTTTTGGTGCCATTGTAAATAATGTAATGTTTCCTTAATTTTATTTTCATATTGTCCATTGCCAGTGTACACGAATACAACTGATTTTTTATATCAAACTTGAATCCTGCAACCTTAAGGAACTCACTTATTAGCTTTAATGGTGTGTGTGTGTGTGTGTGTATGTGTGTGGATTTTATAGGATTTTTACAAAGAAAATCATGTCATCTGCCAATAGAGATAGTTTTACTTCCTTTCCAATATTGATCACTTTTCTTTCGTTTCCACCCTGTCTAAACCCCTAATACCATGTTAAACAGAAATGATGTCCGAGGACATTCTTGTCTTGTTACTGATCTTAAGGGGAAAACATTCAACCTCTCACTATTAAGCATGATGTTGACTGTGGGATTTTTGTCGATGGTCTTTTTCAGGTTGAGGGAGTTTCTTTGTGTTCTTAGTTTGTTGAGTATTTCCATTATGAAAGACTAGTGGGTCTTATCAAATGCTTTTTCTGTCCACTGAAATAATCTTTTTTTAAACTTTATTAAGTAACTTTTTAAAACTTTATTAATGTAGAATAGTACCTAACCCACTGTCCTCCTTTTCATCCAAAATTATCCTCCATCCAACCTATACATATTGGAGATCCTCCAGGCTCATTTCTAAGCCCTTTTTGTATGTCACCTTTACACATTTACCTTTGATGATTTAATAATCAAAATATCTACTCACCAGCCCTTCCAAACTGATTTATATGTCAGCCCAAATGCTTTTTACAATCCAAACCCACGTACCTGGTGCCTGCCTGGGCTGGGCTCTGGGCATATTACAATGAACTTGTCCAAAGCCTCACTGTGGGTCCCCACTCTGCTCTCTACCTGATCTTCCAACCAGCTTCGTTTTATGTGATTTCTCCCTCCACACAGTCTCTGATGCCACAAATCTGCGTGTCCGTTTTTGATGAAGATATCCATCTTCCTTACCATGCACATAAAAAAAACCGATTATTTCTAACTTTAAAAGGTTTCTTGAGTTCACTGCTCTCACTTTGGGTGGAGCGCCCACTTGTCTTTGGGCCACAGCTGCCCACCGGCCCTCTTACAGCTCCCGGTCTGTGACAAGAGTCCTCCACCATCGGGACATTCCAACTTGCTCCTTCCTTCTCTGAAATACTTCCCTGCTTCCTCCAGTTTTTATTTTAATTTTGGTGGGGGGAGCATTTAAAAAGCTGTTTAATATATTGTAGCTATGGAAGAATGTGTGAAAGAATGTCGTTAAGCAAATACTCACAGCATCATTCATCAGTTTGAGAGCTGACGCAGTGCCCGTCGCTGAGAGGTCCTGCCGTGCTGGCCTGGGGCACCCCCTCGCTGCCCGTTAGGTGACAGGTCTCCTGACATTAGTGTTAATCATGCCCTTGATTTCTTCAAATTTTCAACACACGTGTGTGTACACACACTGACATACCTCAAACCATTGACTGCCTGTTTTTGAGCTTTATGGAAATAGAATATACTACATATATTCTGTGACTTGCCTTTTTGATGCAATGTTTTGTTTTAGAGATACATCATATTCATGCATGTGGTCACAGGTCATGTATTGTCATTAGTCTGCTCTATTCTACTGAATGGTTATACTATAATTTATTTTCTCATTCTGCTATTAATGGATATGTATTGTTTCTTCCAGTTTTTTGTCTGGTTTGAACAATGCTGTTTATGAGCATTTTTGTGTATGTCTCCTCGGATTTATGTCCCAGCATGCAGAGTGAAATTGTCTCATCAAGAGAACTGAAAGCGTATCAGCGCTGCTCGAGCATTTGGGGTGTGTGCGTGTGCACGTGTGTGCACGTATGTGTGTGGTGATAACATGAAAGACATGCAGGCTGTAGATCATAGAAGGTCTTGCGACCATTGTAAGGAGCTGGATTTTTAGCTTGAAGCTCACTGGCATTCATCCGTCTACACCTAGAACTAGTGTTATGGCCACACATAATCTCCTAGGGACAGGGTAGAGGGAGAGAAGGAAGCTGACCAGAAAGCAAACCTGGAATGTTAAAATCTAGGAGTCAGATGGGAACAGAAGGGCATATCCTCCGTGTCTCCCCTTTTCATGCCTTCACAGACTTCCCCACGCACCCCAAGTGTACTGACCCACACCACGGAAGGGTTATTCTATATTTTCAAGCAGTTCTTCTCACTCTAAATACAATTATAAAAATAATATTATTAATTCCTACCCACACCTATCCAGAGATAAGGTAGGAATGAAAATCTGTCTTTATTTTTTTTTTAAAGATTTTATTTATTTATTTGAGACAGACAGAATGAGAGAGAGAGCACATGAGAGGGGGGAGGGTCAGAGGCAGAAGCAGACTCCCCGCTGAGCAGGGAACCCGATGCGGGACTCGATCCCGGGACTCCAGGATCATGACCTGAGCCGAAGGCAGTCGCTTAACCAACTGAGCCACCCAGGCACCCCGAAAATCTGTCTTTAAAATGTACAATATATCTGGAGAAGAAGCCAAGAAAAACTTTAAGTTATTATCTCTGATTTGTAAACTGCTATTTTGACTTAAGATATTTAATGAGTATTTCTCACATCATTAATTGGGATTATAAAATTTCCTTTCGAATGCTATGTATATTTCAGTGCACAGAGAAACTCTCATCCACGTAACCCATTTTCCTATTGTTGAACAATTTTTACAAGTAATTTTATAAGGTTGTTTTCAGTTCTTAAAACAAAAATCTCATGATTCACTTCTTATAGATCTCTTGCTTTTTCTTGAAGAAAGATACCTAGAAGTGGAATTTCTAGTTTGTGGCTTATAAACCACCGACATTTATTCCCCGCAGCTCTGGAAGCTGGATGTCCAGGATCTAAGCATCTACAGATCTGCCATCTGGGGAGACCCCGCTTCCTGGTTCATAGATGATGTCTTCTCCTGTGTCCTCTCGTGGGGAAGGGGCAACAGGCTCTCTGGGGTCTCTTTCATAAGGGCACTGATCCCATCACTGGGGCTCCCCCTCATGGCCTCATCATCCCCCACAGACCCTACCTCCTAAGACCTCGTACAGGGGATCGGGATTCAACTGTTGAATTTTGGGGGTACGCAGATATTCAGTCCACAGCATTGCTCGTTCAGCAATATTTGCCACTTTCCCATTTGGGGGTGAGTCACTGTCGTAGGTATTGGGGAGACAAGAGTGCAAAATACACACTTGGAGTAAGGAGAAGTGAACGTTCACCTAAAAGCTTCATGAGTTAAGTTTGTAATTGTGGCCACGTAGTGAGACGCATCGTGAAGGAACATGCAGGTGGATACCGACTCTTCTGAAGAGCTGGCCCCTACTCCCCTGGCCTGTGGGCAGCCTGCAGCCTGGACTGTGGCTCAGGGGGGACCACGGTGCATGTTCCACCGACCTGCTGGGTCAGGGGCCCCATGGCCGTGGGGAAGACAGGGACAAGAGAGAATACCGCATGGGGGTAAGGACAGGGACTGGAGAAAGTACCCCTGAGAAAACTCCTCCTGCCCTTTTGGATAATCTGTGGCATTTCTTCTGCTTCTTGTGCTTATTACGGATGTAAAAGAAAGACTAGAGAGTAAGTTTTTCTACAATAAAGATGGTATCCCACCTTCTTAGAAAATTCTAGGCTACAGTGGAAATTGGAAAGAATAAAAATGTGCTTTGAAAAATCCATATAATGGAAGGAATCCAGATCATGCATACACTGGAAATGATTTACAAATATGTGTTGGTCTTTTTGGAATTTTCATGGCTGCGTGGATGTTGTAAAAATAATTTAAAACATATTAGTATGCTTTCCTTTCCCCAGGGATGACATGTCATAGAGTTATTTTAAAAATTATTTTTCTAGGAGTAACTGGTGTAAGTGGCTCTCCAAATATCTTGCTCAACTGTGTTTTGAGCTCCAATATAATTGTTACAAGGACACTTATAAATTCAGACTATTTGTCCTGAATCCCTGTTTGAATGAAAAGTTTAATCAATGTGTTGTTTGAATTTTCTGTCCTGCCTATCACATCAATCCCAGAGGCAAAGTCGAAAAGAAACAAGTAAAATCTTACTAGCAAAGGCTATTTTTTAGTGCTAGAAGTAAAAAATAAATAAATAAATAAATAAATAAATAAATAAATAAATAAATAAATAAGGACACAAGAATGACTATCTGCCCAAACTTGGCAATAAAGTTTATCAGCAAGCGAGCCTCAGCAGAGAGCTGTCGTGAGGATCAATAACACTGGAGGTTTGCAATTTGCAAGCCACTGTCTGTCTAATGTGAAGAGCCATCTTTCTCCCTCTTCATTAGAAGGATAAATTAAAAGGTTCACAGGAATAACTCAGTTTGGCTTAATTTCAGTCCCTTCTCAGAAAATGTGAAGATTAATATGATATAGAAGTCAATATCTTTCAGCTATAGAGACTGGAATGCTCAGTACACTTCCTTCATCCTCTCTTTCCCTCAGCTGTCTGGACTCCATTCCCATAATTCTGAAGTCCCCACCTTGTTCCCATCACCTTGTTCCCATCACACCTGCTTGGCATCAGTTTTGATCAGTTGCAGGCTCACCCCTCCGCGGCTTCTGCCAGCCCTGCTCCTCTGACTTCAGCTCCCTCTCGGTGGGGCCAAGCGGCTGAGGCGCGGAGGTGACGGACAAATCTCCCCCTTGTGGGTGACTATCTGATGGGCCCCTTAGGGAGGGACACAGCACCCATGCTTTCTGCTTTTTCCTGTGAGCACATGCATTAGGGCCAGGGGCCATCCTCATTTTTGAAATACCTTACGTGAATTTGGCCAGCTTTAAATACCTTCCCTTCCTTCCTCCCTCCATCCTTCCTTTTTCTTTCCTTCCTTCCTTCCTTCCTTCCTTCCTTCCTTCCTTCCTTCCTTCCTTCCTTCCTTCCTTCCTTCCTTCCATCTCACTCCAGCACCTGGTACGATGATATGTCTCTGGAAATTATGGGATATTTCCAACAAGTCTGAAGTAGGTTCAAGTGGCACACAAATATTAAAAGAGAAAGGCAATGGCCACATCCAGTTGTTCAATTGATTAGGTCATTTCAGCCGCCGTAACGATTGATGAGGGTTCTGTCTGGATTGATTCTGCTGTAGCAAATGGCATTGATCATGAAGAGAGTACCAGAGATTAGATCCCCATGTCACCGTGCAAAATGCAGTAGCGAGGCGTCAGCTCTGCTAACCTGACCATCTGCTGTTCTCGCTGTTTCTCTCCACGTCCCTGTGCTCCCTTCTCTTTGGGGGATAACCTCTTTTCAGTGTTTGCTCTAAAACGCTTCTACACTCAGCCTCATCTCTCTTGCCAAATATGTCTCAAGTTTTCAGACCACTTTCAGCCAATTTGAGTTAGTGACGAAGCAATGAAGAGATACGACAAACAAGTTTAACACTCATGCCGAGGGAGGGAACAAAATAGAGGTGACAAAATACGAATACAGTAAAGAAAATTCATAGAAAAAAAAAACCTCATGGGGATTGTTAGGTAGCATATTCTTTTATACAAAATATCTCATTTTCTGAAAAACTATGGTTCTTCCACTAAATGGAACGAATGGAATTTATTTGTATCAGTTTGATCTGATGGCATCTAACCAAACAATGTAAATACAAGGATGCGTCATATTCACCGAGGAAGAAGGCAGGGACGTGATTGTTTTCAGTCCAGTTTGGAGATAAATTCTGCTTAGCTATTTGGATTGATCGTGCAGTTGCCCACACTGGTGAGCGCAGCCAAGCCACCAGCTCTGCCTAGCGTGTTCCTCTCAACCAGATATGTTCTAATTTGATCAGACTTTCCAAGGAGTAAGTGGTGTTAAAGACTATGGATTGCTTCTTTCCTTCTGTGTGGTTGAACATCAGAGCTCAAAGGGTGGAGGGTATGGCGGCCTCGGGGGAAGTATTTATATCTCATTATAGCTCTATCCACATGCAAACTAACCACAACCACCACCACCATGCCAAAAACTCCTCAAAATTCCACTTTTCCTTTTTTTAATTGCTGGTATCAATTCTTAATTTTTAGACTGGGTGGGACATTGCTAAGAATTTACAACTAAAACTCTTTGGTTGCATTAAAAATTAGGTATATTTTCCTGTAAGCCCACACTTTTCTTTTTTTTTTTTTCCAAAGATTTTATTTATTTATTTATTTGAGAGAGAGAGAGAGAGAAACAGCATGAGCGGGGATAGGGTCAGAGGGAGAAGCAGGCTCTCCGAGAGCCGGGAGCCCGATGCGGAACTTGATCCCAGGACTCCGGGATCATGACCTGAGCCGAAGGCAGTCGCTTAACCAACTGAGCCACCCAGGCGCCCAAGCCCACACTTTTCAAGATAGATTTAGATTTTGTTCCAATTTGGATCTGTTTGTGTGACTTCATAAACAAGGCTCCCATGTTTTCATTTATGCCCAAATGCCTTTCCAACAAGACTGCCTAAAATTTCATCAGTGTCACCACAATGTATATAGTGGATAGAGATCAAGATGCAAATATTATTCAAGAGGAAAGAATCCATTTACTAGTAATGTGAGCCTTGATTCATTTATCAGATTAGATATTAGTGAGCAGAACCCAAAGGAATGGAAAACCTTTTCTTTGCTCCTGCCCCAAGAAGGAAGGGCGGAGGGCAGTGTGAAGGTACTGAGAGCCTGCAGTAGAGAGGAAGGACGGATGAGGTGTGTGTGTACATCTGTGTGTGTGCATGTGTGCGTGCCTGTGTGCGCGGATGTGTGCG
Organism: Mirounga angustirostris; assembly: GCF_029215605.1. Lineage (NCBI taxonomy): Eukaryota > Metazoa > Chordata > Mammalia > Carnivora > Phocidae > Mirounga > Mirounga angustirostris. The sequence goes on from NW_026991713.1 coordinate 136,819,233, forward strand.
TATGCATGTGTGCACATGTGTGTACATGCATGCATGATGCCTGTGTGTGAGGTGTGTGTGCATGTGTGTATGCCTGTGTGCGCAGATGTGTGCGTATGCATGGGTGCACATGCGTGTACGTGTGCGCACGCATGCATGATGCCGGTGTGTGTGTGTGCGTACATGTGTGCGGGCCTGTGTGCACAGATGCGTGCATATGCATGTGTGCACATGCATGTATGTGTGTGCATGCATGCATGATGCCTGTGTGCACGGATGCATGTGTGCACACGTGTGCACGGATGCATGTGTGCACACGTGTGCATACATGCATGATGCCTGTGTGTGAGGTGTGTGTGCATGTGTGCGCAGATGCGTGCATATGCATGTGTGCACATGCATATACGTGTGCGCATGCACGCATGATGCCTGTGTGTGAGGTGTGTGTGTGCCTGTGTGTGCGGATGCGTGCGTATGCATGTGTGCACATGTGTGTACATGTGTGCATGCATGTATGTATGATGCCTGTGTGTGAGGTGTGTGCGTGCATGTGTGTGTGCCTGTGTGCATGGATGCGTGTGCATGCATGTGTGCACATGTGTGTGCATGTGCGCACACATACATGATGCCTGTGTGTGTGTGTGTGTGTGAACACAGGTGCGCTGCCACAGAATCCAGATCCCACAGGTGTCCATTTTTCTTAAGCATCAGCCTTCCCTGTTTCTCTCTCTCCCCAGGTGTCCGTGGGGTGTAAGGATGGGTTCTGATTTTAGTAGCCTGAGGTACGTTACAACTGTCATCCCTTCATTCAGGCCCTGCTTGGAGCAGGCACTTTTCCAATGGTCCTGATGTTCTCCTTCCTTTCCAGAGATATGAATTTAACCTGATTCCTTCTGTGTCCCCAAAGGGAAACCAGTACCTGTGACAAAATCCTCTCAATATCTCGAGGGGAGCTACATACCCTGGTTAAGCCTTCCACACCTCGAACGAGAGGTGTAACTCAACGAGGCTCTCGTGGAGCGACCCAGTGAACTGATTCCGGGAGCAATCAGTCACAAAACCAATTTAGAGGTTGCAAAACAAATCCATCTGGGAGCTTCCTGCTGATGACTTGCCAGGTGATGCTATACACTGACCATATAGGATTATTCGTAGCTTGCTCTTTTAATGGAAATTGATGGATACATTCTCTTGAGGCTTTCTGGTAATTCTATTGCTTCCCCAGCCCATTTGGCTGAATAGGTGCTAAATGAAAAGGCTGATGTTTGCAGCAAATGCTACAAACTGAATTTCAAACACCTAATAAGAGACTGAAAATTACCTCAAGCTTTCAGATGTCACATACTGTAAAAATACAGATTAGTTTGCAAATGCAGCCCAACCATCATTAACGCTATGATTTGTTCAAATAATCAGGCTCTCCTCTATGGGGTCTACTGAAGGAGATGGTTATGAACGATTGCTCACTAATCATTATGTTACAGCTACTTCTGTGGCATCGATCTGCTCCGTCTTGTCTCTTTTGTGGGCACTGCTGACATCCACTGAAAGGTGGTACCCCCCCAGAGAAAGCTGTTCCCCGAGCTCCAACTGTTGCCAACCTCTGTTCTGAGCTCATCTGTACACAGCCAGGCTTCACTTTAAATCAGAGAAGCGGGGAAAAATAAAACTGGATGGCTTTCAGTTCCAATCACATCTTGTTTTACTTCACTCCAGCCAATGCATTATCGGGAAATAATGGATTTTTATCTGTGAAAGTAGAAGAGCAGGTTTAAGATTCTCAAATTTAAAAATGTTCTTCTGCTGCATTTACGTGGGAAACGGAAGGCTCTCTTGATGGAAAGAGGAACGTTTCATTTTATTCTAATGTGAAAGAGTTCTTTCACGATAGAGAACCCGGTTAGTTTTAATCCTAAGAAAAACAAGGCGCTTGCTCTGCGTGGGGGCTTTGCAGAGAGGTTGGCTCTGTGTCCCTAAGGTGCCCTTTGGAGGGATGGTGGTCACTGCTGCTTCTCTCCCCTGGGGAGCAGTCAGGACGTGGGTGGGACACAGCCCAGAACTTGCTGGAGGCCTCACAGCGCTCCTGAGTCCCCCTGAGAACACCACACTCCTTAGCTCTCACTGAGATTCTCCTGCTATGACCCCAAGCTTTTTTTATGACTATTTTCTTCAGAGTAGTTTTAGGTTCATAACGAAATAGAAGGGAAGGTACAGAGATTCCCCAATACTCCCTGCCCCCACCCCGTATGCACAGTGTCCCCACTGTCAGCATCCCCACCTGATGGTGTGTTTGTTACGGTCGATGAACCCACACTGACACCCCACCATCGCCCACCAACACCACCCATGTCGTCTCCAGCCGCAAATTCGTACTCATTCTTTGGGTGGCTGGAATAGATTGTCATGATGGATATGAAGATGGAATATTTCCTGAGATTTTCCACGTTGGGGAGTCAGATTCTGTTTCTTTCATTGAAGAACACAGGTAGATTCGATTATAAAATGCCCCGGTCTCAAACTGGTCCCTCTGATGTGCATTTACACCACTTTGTTGCTTTCGTGTATTTACTGTTGCAAAGGAAGTTTACATTGGTCTGATTTTACTCCTTTCATAAAAAAACAAAACAACAGAACAAAACTTGATTTTCTCTAAGTAACCTTCTGGGATTTTTCACACACACACACACACACACACACACACACACACACACGATTTCCAATATGCATTCCTCAAGCTAAGTAGTTTTTTCTCTGGTTCCTATGGCAGGTTGTTTTCATGGCTCTGCTGTCCCTAGTCTTCAGCACCGTATTTATTGTTCTTTGCCTGTGTGTTGGGGCTTTCTGTTTACTGCCTTTATTAAAAGGAGAGAAAAGGAGAGATCACCCAGTGCTTTGGCTGAGAGGAAGTGATGGGCCCTTGGCAACCCTTCCCCCAGACATGGTCCCATGTCGAGCTCCCCTCAGGGTCCAAATGGGTAGCGAGTCGATTTGCATCTCCATCACAGCAAAGTCCCCTTTTCTTACAGACCCTTTTCTGCTGTGGGACTACAGTGGGAGCTCACTGCTTGCAAATTTTTGGTGCTGACCATCTGGATCTGCGCTCACTGTAACCCGTCCCAAGGTCCGGAGTGCGAATTGCATTTCCCTCCAAATATGGTGAGACCGACTCACAAGCCATGCCCTGTGCGTGCTTTCGTGTTGCTTGCTTGTTATATACCTCTGGTGATGCTGCCATCAATGAAGGGCCACTGGGTGTCACGTTGCCCATCGAACTTTGACCTGGTATCAGTTAGTCTGCACTGATAAACATTGCCATAGCCATTACCTAATTAAGAGTTTGAAAAACGGATTTCCTAGACTGATACTTCTTCCGCATTTATTGGCTGTGATCTTTCGAGAGGAGCAGGCTCCGAGACTAAACTGGATGTGCAGGAGATCAATTGGGACACATGCCTATGAATGAAAGATGGGGAGAGCTCGGCGTGAAGAGCAGCACTGGGGAGGTGCTGAGGACGGTCGGGCCACGGGGATGCTGAGGGCCTGGAGCCGGGGCTGGCCGCGGACGCGTCTCCCAGGAATGGGCTGTTGCTCTGGGTCCTGGGACAGGGTGACGGATTTCAGAGAGCAGCGGCTGGGGCCCAGGACCTCCGCCACCCCTCCTCCCCGCCCCCCAGGGGTGAGAGCTGCGTTTGGGGCCAGCACTTCGAGTTCGAAGAGGTGGCCCTGTAGTCCGTTCACAGAGGTATCTTCCCATCGTTATGGTAATGTGTGCTGCCTGAGCGACCTCCAAGACCGGCCTCTGCTGTTGTTTGCTGGTTTCTATGTTTTGTAGGATTATGAACTCAAGGCATTGAATATGTTGGGAGTGTTTTGGTCACTGTGGTCCCTGTGTTCTTGAGGGGTGAACTTCTCCATCTTTGCCCAGTCGGGACCCCTCCCAGCTGATTTCTGCCCTTTTGACAAGGCCTGGGCGATCTTTGGTAAAGTTCTTGCTTCCCTCCCTCCCCCCCCTGTTTTATTGAGATATAATTGACATATAAAATTATATTAATTTATTTTTTAAAGACTTTATTTATTTATTTGACAGAGAGAGACATAGTGAGAGAGAGAACATAAGCAGGGTGAGTGGGAGAGGGAGAAGCAGGCTTCCTGCAGAGCAGGGAGCCCAACGTGGGGCTGGATCCCAGGACCCTGTGATCATGACCTGAGCAGAAGGCAGACACTTAACAACTGAGCCACCCAGGTGTTCTAAAATTATATTAATTTAAAGCATGCAGCTCAAGTACTGGACATGTGCATACACCATGGATGGTCATCACGCCGAGTCTAGTTAACATCCACTGCCTCACACAGTTACACGGTTTGCTTTTTCTTATGATGAGAATTCTTAAGACCCATTCTCTTAGCAACTTTCAAATTCCCCATACAGTCTTATTAACTACAGTCACCGTGCTGGACGTGCCATCCCAGGATTCACTTGTCTTAAACCTGGAGGATAGTCCTCCAACCCCCTTCACCATGTCGCCCACCCCACCCCCACCTCTGGCACCCCCCCCCCCCCGCCAGCTGCTCTCTGATCTGCGAGCGTAGACCTTTCAGATGCACACGTAAGTGAGATCACAGCCTGTTTGTCCTCTACAAGCTCTAGCTTTCCACGTGAGAAAATGCACTGGCCTCCGCTCATCCCAGACCTGCCATCACCCGCTTCACCAACGCGCTGCACTCCAGTCCCTTCACCGTGGGGTGGAGGAGAGTGTGCGTGCACCCTCCGTGGGGTGGAGGAGAGCGTGCGTGCATCATCAGTGGGTGGAAGAGAGCGCACGTGCATCGTCAGTGGGTGGAGGAGAGCGCGCGTGCACCCTCCGTGGGGTGGAGGAGAGTGCGTGTGCATCGTCAGTGGGTGGAGGAAAGCGTGCGTGTACCTGCCGCCCCCCGGGCAGCAGGGATGCTCGAGCTGGAGCCGTCACGCCCCGCCGTCAGAGCAGGGAATGCGGGCTCCGCCCGAGTTCATGGAGATGCAACCAGTTCAAACCAAACATGAAAAAGCTTTTACCTATTTTCTGTGCCTTCCTCCCATTGTAACTTCTATTCCCTGTGAACACGAGTCTTTCCTCGTAAAGGCACGAACAGAATCACTCATTTGTTTCTCCTAAGAGTTTTCCAATGGCGCTCGGAGCAGTCTCAGAATAATGCCACTAACCGGGTCCTGAAAGCACTTCACAATGTCTTTGCGGTTCTTTTGTGCTTTTCTCACGTTGGGGACAGCGGTCGATGGCAGTGGACGGAAACCTCTTGTGGTGAAGCCCCTCGCTTGGAATGCATTGGCTCATGGGCTTCAGTTTGTGTTTCATTTTTAAAGATATTGCTTGGGTATGTTCTCCCCCAATTTGATTTCATTTGATTTTAAATATTATGCAACATTTTTACACGTCTCCATCCTTAAAATTATAAAACAAGACATGTTACAGACAAATCTCCTTTCCCTCCCTGTCCCCACCTCTTCCCTCCCTCTCCCTTTTATTGTTTCTTTTGCGAAGCACTTTAAATGTTTTGTGGCGAATAGCCAGGGCTGAGTAGGTCACGGCAAGGGCCAGCTGCCGTGTCTCTGCGGACCCCACACGGGCTGTCCAGAGCACGCCCCGCTCCGCTGTCACCCACAGACGCCCGAACCGCCCCGGGTCTGTGGCACGGGGCCCTGGCATGCCAGACACATCCGATTCCGCACTCTTTCTTATTACCATAATCCAATACCACCTCCTTCACTTCAGATGCAAGCCTACATGAACATTTCTTGTAACAGTCTACTTCATATATACTTGATATGTAGAAATAGAGAGTGGAAATTGCTCTGAACTAAGTTCAGTCCTGAAAATTGGTCATTTTTGACAGTTGAGTTAACTTCCGCTCACCACTTGGGCTAATAAATCCTCCTCAGCGCCTGACAGACAGGTGAGTGCGGCCGTTGTGCGCCTAACAGCTGCTGGTAATTGGGTTCCCACCTGCGGTAAGTCCCTTCTCTCCTGCAGGCTAAGAAGAGAGAATACGTGATACGGTTCTTCCCTTTTTTTTCTGTGCGGGGCAAGGTGACCTCCTTTTATGACATGATCTCCAAATTAATTTCATAGTCAGATGACAGAGGCACAGAGCTTTTCATCTCTAGCCCTCCGTCCGGTTTTTCTTTCTTATCCTCCGTTTTCCTTCTCAAAGTGAAGACCATACCCAGAGATTTATGTTTGTAATTAGTAAAGTGATTTGTCTGCAACATGTTCTCAACCCTCTCATTTTATGGCTGAGGAGACCTGGTCCCAGATTCTTCCTCTGTAGATGAATCCACTTGGATTTCTTAAAGTGAATCAAAATGAAAATGGTTCTGGAATGAAGATGTTAGTCCTGATCATGCATGCAGCTCTCTCTGCGGGCTGTGGACCCTTCCTTCCCTCTCCTGTCTTCTGGACAGCCCTCGACCCCCCAGTGCGCCCAGCACAGTGACCCGGGGACAGGTGCACAGTGAGCCCTGGGTCCTACATTGGCACGGTTATTCACATACTGATTTTGTCTTTATAGCCAGTCCCCCAGCCATGCTTACGACCTCTCTCTACTGTATCTGAGACAATGGACCTGCGTTACTTAGACCTGCTTTTCCTTGGGGACTCATCGCCTACCTTATTTTCCACTTCCCCATTTTATTTTGGTTAGTCTTTCACAGTATCTCTACAGAGACCCCCTGTCATCCCCGTCTGGTTATCCCATGCTAAGCACTACTGATGGATGCTGACGATGTCCATTGTCCTGTCCTCACTTTGTGGGTGGTGGCTGTAACAAGGGGAGGGTTGATGATCGAATCCTGTGTGGCAACGACATTTCAGAGAGGGTGAACTGAGGGAAGCCCACAGAGGACATAGATCGCAGTTGGCCATTGGGCACAGGCTGGATGGGGATTTGGGGTGATCCCAAGGACCCAGTCTCCATGGGAACGCAGGGTCACCGCACTCTGCTGGCGAGCACCTCCCGCCGTCCACATATTAGTCTTAATTTCACATCTTTACCTAGGAGCCAACCCTCCATCTTGAAACAGCTTCCTCGAAGTCTATGATGGCACTGAAACGAGGCTGACCATTTTCCCGCTATTTGGGTTGTGAAAATGGACTTGCTCGTTATGGGTCAGTGTTTTTCCTTCCCTGTATGCTGATGCTGTCTGAAGAGCTGGTTAGCCGAAGACACAAACGCAAACGTGAACATGCTTGCCGTGAAGCCGTCTGTGAGTGCTCATGCAAGAATTCTTTAGAATGCCCAGGTCCATGTTTAATTATCAGTTCAAGAAGAGCTACATGGACTCCACATACTTTATCCTGTAGTCATACTTCTCATGACTTTAAGGGACCTAGTGTGTTTTATGCAACTAATAACTATACTTCGAAATACTGGTCTTTCAGATAAAATAAATAGGTTGAATCAAGTCTTAGGTTATCGCTGTCACTTTTATTTGAAAATTGAAAAATATCGCCCTTATTCTGATCATTGCCACTTGGGTAACGGGCTTAGATTTTTTAAGTGAAGTCTTGGAAAAAATATGATTGAAGCTCATAGTAATTAAAGATGTGAAGGACAGCACACTGGATTCTTGGTCGAAGAGCGACGTCTTCAAGGCTGAAGGCTGCCAAATAAACAGCTGTTTGATTAAAGCTGGCATTTAACATCTCGGGCTCTCATTTTTTCTCTTATGAAATAAAAAGGGCAAATTGGTGGTATTTAAGACCCTTTCTAGCTTCTTGCTATATTTCTAGGAAAATAAACAATAATGTGGTCTGACTTTATATGACTAGCTCACTAAACTGGGGTTGCTAATCTTAGAGTCACCTTATTAAGTGTGGAAGATGTGAATTTAAAGTCCTCCCACCAAACGATAGCCCTATTTTCCCAAGGTGAGTAACAGCCTTTGGAACTCATGATTTCCACATGGGATCATATTTCCCCCTCTTTCCTGGGGTACCTGCTAAGGTGATAATAAAGAACAAGAAAAGCTCAAATGCATAAAGACAAACAGTGCAAGCCGTGAGATTTAGTGGGGACCTGATGGAGGGGAGGTCCCTGTACCCACAAACCATGGGGTGGGAATGTCAGAGCGAACAGAAGCACTTCACCAACGCACCTCCAGTCGTCCAGGGAGGTGTGTGCTGAGTGACCTCAGACAGGTGTGTACGTGATGGGTACGCACGTACCCCTCCCTATCCTGATTCTGGAACCTCAGCAGCCAACCAAATATTCCTGGAGCAGGAGATTGCAGAGATTCATCTCTGGACTAGAGTCTAGAGGGACTGGGAAGCGCCAGGGAAACTCCAGGAACTACCTGTGAGGTAGCTCCGAGTCCGTTCACATGCATCAATCTCACTGCGAATCCCAGAAATCAACAACCAGCATCCACATACTCAGAACTTCAGTCAATGTTTAGGACTTAACCCTTGGTAGTGAGCTGACTGCGATGATAACCAGACATGAAAAGAGAGTTTGCGAACATGAAAGACAAAAATTGAATTAAACCGAGAAAAAAACGCCGCAGGAAACAGAGACAATAGAGAAGAGAACTCTATGATTTTTACGTTTTGTCCCTCACTCCTGCAAACAGTGCCCACAGGTCCTAAGTGTCTGGATGCACCGAAGGCTCTCTTACCGCCATTGCTCATTCTTACTTTTCTCTGCTTATCAGAATGTTTTAATGTTTTAACCACCATGAGTTTAGGAGAGCAAAGATAGGTCTTGATATAATATTTTTAAGTACCTTTACTTTGAGCAATATTGGTCAAGTGGGGCTTTCTTTCTAAGCTGCACTGTTCGTTGGATGCTGAATCGCAAAAAAGCACAGATGCTCGGCATGCAAAAATTGGCTCCAGCCGTCGAGGTGTTCCACAAACTATTCTAGAAGTCTCGCGCTGGGGCAGGACAGAGAGGAAAGAGAGGCGGAGGATGAGGATGTAGGGAAGAAGTGAGGAGCTGGGATTGAAGCGAGGGAAGGAGAGGGGAGCCCGGGGTTATTCAGAGGCCGTGATCTTGACAGCTTCGCCATCCCTGCACTCCACTGGGAGCTCCCCGGCCGCGACTGTGTCACAGAAAGGGAGGGGCGCTGTGGGGAGAGGGACAAGACTCACATGTGGTTGGGGCAGGGCTCTGCTCCACTTTGCCAAAAACCCATCCAATGTGTCTGTGTTGAGGAGCGATAACGTCAGTTTCAGTGACTTCCCAGGGTCTGGTGTCTTCAACGCCAAGGTGACCGTAGTTCACCGTGATGGTGGGGGTGGTCCCAAAGGCAGTGGACACCAAAGACACCTCATAAACATTTGAAACTGTAAGTGTGTCATCTGGAACTTTTGTTTTACAGGCTTTAAATTTCCAAGCTCACGTGTCTTTCCTGTCAGACCCGTGCGGGGAGGAGTCCACATGCTGATTTCTACACCCTCTGGAAGTGTGTTTCTGGAAACTCAGTGAACTGTATTTGGTTTGCTGCTGTAACCAAATGACCACAGACCTAGTGTCTTAAAACAGATGATTGTATTATCTTACAGTTCTGTGGGTCAGGAGTCCAACAGGAGTCTCACTGGATTAAAATCGAGGTGCCTGTAGGGCAGGTTCCTTCTGGACGACCTCGAGAGAGTCTGTTTCCTGGCCCTTCCAGCTTCGAGAGGCTCACGGTCCCTTCCTCTGTCTTCGAGACCAGCAACCACAGATGTAGAACTCACACTTCCTCTCTGCCCCCATCCAGTTTTAAGAACCCTTGTGACGACACTGGTGTTCCTGGATAATCCAGCACATTTATACAAATTTAGTGGGTTAGCAGCCTTGATTCCATCTGAGTGTTCATTCCTCATCACCATGGACCCTAATGTATTCCCAGGTTCTGGAGCTTAGGACGTGGAGGGAGGTCGTTGGTCTACCTGCCACACGAACAAATGTTATTCAGGTTGTTCCACCTCGGAGATTCCCTAAACCGCTCTTGTTTTCTAGACACTGCTGTGTTCACAACCCCGACCAGCCTCTGCCCCCTGACTCATGGGGTGCATCCCTGGCGTCCCCCTTGGGTGTGCACACCTGTTTCCCCCGGACGCCCTGTGTCACAGCTCACAGGTTGCAGTCAGCATCCACACAGTCCCCCTCTAGCCCTGCTATTTGGGACAGTGCTTATGATGCTCCTTATCATGTTTGACCTTCTGTCTACCTCCAATTACCTGCTAGTTGTTACCTCACATTTCCTTCATGGGTTCTCAGCCAAACCTGTATTTAATAGCCAACATGATCCTGTTTTTTTTTTTTTTTTTTTTTCTGTTTTGGAGAGAAATTCAGCATTATCATCTGCATACCTCATGCATTAAAATAAAATTATGTGAGCAAAATCTGTACCAGCTGGGGTTCTCTGGAGAAACAGCACCAATAAGATATATAGAGAGATGGGTGGAAAGAGATTTGTTTTTTTAAAGATTTTATTTATTTATTTCAGGGAGAGAGAATGAAAGACAGCATGAGAGGGAGGAGGGTCAGAGGGAGAAGCAGACTCCCCGCCGAGCAGGGAGCCCGATGCGGGACCCGATCCTGGGACTCCAGGATCATGACCTGAGCCGAAGGCAGTCGCCCAACCAACTGAGCCACCCAGGCGCCCCTGGAAAGAGATTTTTATGAGGGGTGGCTCGTGCCATCACGGAGGCTGAAACATGCTACTTGTTTCTGTCTGCGAGTGGAAGGCTCTGGGAAGCGGGTCATGTGGTTCTGGCCCAAACCCGAAGGCCTGAGGACTGGGGGGCCCGTGGTGGAAGTCCCAGTCCCTGTCTGAAGTCCAGGGGCGTGGGTGTCCAGGGGCAGGAGAAGATGAACGTCCTAGCTCAGACAGAGCACAAACCTGCCCTTCCTCTGCCATTTTGTTCTACTCAGGCCGTCTGTGGCTTCCCGCGTGTTCGTGGCTAATGCTCTGACACGGAAGTGTGCGTGGGGGGTATTCCATACAAACGCATCTGTATGATGCACACAGGTGCACACGCACGTATGTGGAGTACACCCACACGTACTGTCCTCATAAATCCTTAAAATCTTCTCAGGAACATGCTCACAGACAAGTTACAACTAATTTTAAATTAATTTTTCATTTAAATTGTGACTAAATTAATTAATATGGCAAAGGGCAGCATTAAATGATTGTATCTGAAGACCCTTCAAAAGGAAATTCAGAGGAACGTATTCTCCAAAAAAGAAAATCTCTCCAGCCCATGCAGTCTCTTCTCTGTTGGGAGAGCGACCCCTCTACGTGGCGGGTTGCCCCTCTTAACCTCTGTGTGTTGCATAGCAACCACGGGTGGTGCAGGAAGATTCCCGACGTGCCAAGTGCCATAATGGACGTTCACTTGGGCGTTTTCTCCCCCGGTCTGTAGGATTTTACATACCAAGAAGGGAGAACAAGGTGGATAGATTTGATTATTAGTTAGTGACTTTATTAGGAGGTTTGTCTTCAGGAAGTATCCTAACCTCTGCTAACATCCAGTCATTGGTTCTTAGGAGGATGTTCATTATTATTACTATTAGCATTTGGGGGATCCGCTGTTACTTTTAAGATTGCTCATTATAAGAGAAGTTGATTTTACTCTTGGAGACCTTGATAAATTGTATATAAGCCAAGTTCCTATCAATTGGCTCATTTTAAATACTCACAGAAACCTCTCTATTTGAAGTCAATGCTTCTCTAAAAAGAACTGTCCCACAACACTCACCTTAGCGTTTGTGACTGATTTGTGTGGTTCAGAGATGCACACGTGGGAAAGACCGGACCAGCTATTGTTAGTTACTTCTGATTTATTTTGGTACATTAGCTGCGAAAGGTGGTTTGATAAAATGGCTAGGTATCAAGAGGGAAGAGTACAGGTAAAAGGTGAAACACTTGTGTGTCCCCGATTTCCTTCTCTCTCCCACGGTCATGGCCACAGAGGCTCCCAGGGCGAAGGTCTCTGTTGTTTTCATGCGTGCCCTTCACCCTCACTCAACACTGCTTTAGCTCATTACTGGGATTCACTTTAATGTTCTCACAATTGACCCGCCTCTCTACCACTTTGATTTTCTTTTCAATAAAGGAAAGGCATAAAGAGATTCCTCTAATGGCTCTGATTTGTTAATAATGGGTTTTGTTCAAAACAGAAACTGGTCCTGCAAAGGCGGTGACCTCGTTTGCTCCATGAGCTCTGCACTGAAGAGCAGCCTCGCTTGCTGCTTGAGCTCACTTCACCAGGAGAGGTAATTACAGGGAAAATCAAATCTATGGACTGTGTCCCATTGCCTTTTACCTGCACAGAGTGGGAGGGGGCCGGCGGCCGTGTGCTCAGCCCATGTTTAGAAGATTCATGTTTATCTAATGCGAAGTCAATATTATTGTCCGGGAAAGAGTCAGGGTGTTGCTAATGACCCATCAGGGACGGCTCCTTCCCAGCTCTCAGGCCATGCTCCGGTGGCTCAGAAAGCACTCAGTGGCTCTCAGATGCCGTGCCCCTCCCACGTCAGCAGGCAGCCCATCATTCATTCCATCCTCGGATGACCCACAGCAGCACATTTCTCAGCGTCCCAACAGTGGGTCGAGCTTCAACGCTGTCCAGAAGGGTCTCCGTGACCCGACACCCCGCTGCCTCCCTGTCCTGGGTCTGGACCTCACCCTTTATCCAAACACGGAGCTGGACACCACAGAAAAGTGAGGTTGCTCTGTGTTTCATAGAACCATGGACCTTAGCAGGTTACGGCACTGTCTCCTCTAAGCTCCAGCTTCGGGTAGGTAATGCAGTATAGTCCATATTTTATACTGATGCAATACCATGATATCATGCAATATATCATCATAGGGGCGCTGGGGGGCTCGGTCGGCTGAGCATCTGACTCTTGGTTTCGGCTCAGGTCATGATCTCAGGGGCGTGAGATCGAGCCCTGTGTCGGCTCCGCGCTCAGCAGGGGAGTCTGCTTGAGATTCTCTCTCTCTCTCTCTTCCTCTGTCCCTTCCCCCCCCCAAATGAATAAATAAACAAATCTTTTAAAAAATCATAATAATGTAATATAATCCATATTCTAGACAGAGACAAATAAAGATGAAGGGACTTGGCCACAGTGATCAATCAGATAAGTCAGCGTCCCCAGAGACACAGAGCCCACAGAGCACATACTGGTCCAGTTAGCTACACTGTTACGTATATCTACGAGAGAGAGAAAGAGAGAGGTTTCTTACCAGGAATCGATTCATGTGCTGATGGAGGCTGACAAGTCTCAATATCTGCAGGGTGAGTCTGTGAGCTCGACGCAGGAGAGCAGGAGGCATCCCTCGCCCCAGAGGCTGGCAAGCTCAAGACCCAAGAGGAGTGAGTGTTTCAGCTTGAGATCAAAGGCAAGCAAAAAGCCACCATCCCAGATCAAAGGCCTTCAGACAGCAGAGTTCTCTCTTAACTTGAGGGAGTGTCGGCCTTTTGTTCTATTTACTCCTTCAACTGCTCGGGTGAGGCCTACCCACACTGGGTGGGGGGCATCTGTTTCACCGAATCCACCAATGCAAATGTTGATTTCACCCATAGTGCCCTTGTAGACACACCCGGAGGACTGTTTGACCAAATATGCATACATTGACAAACCAGTCAAGTCGACACAAAGTTAACCCCAACATGGATGCTTTCCCTGCCTTGGCTAGCCCCCCCATGTGCCCCCAGCCTCAGGAAAGACATCCTTCTTCTCTCTCAAGGTCACTATTAGGGCAGAATGAAATAGCACGTGTAATGGGCTGCAAAGGCCTGTGTCTCACAAACCCTCAGAAGGCCCCCTTTCCTCCCCCCGTCGCCCCTGTCGCTAGGATGCCTTCCTCGAGAGCCCAGCCCTCTCTGCCATACCCACACTCCTCATCTCAACTTCCGCTCACAACCTATCAAGTACACACTGCTGTCCTCTGTGTCCCACGGCCCTGTAGCTCCGTTTTCTGGGATCGGGGGCTGTATTTTACAGTGAGCGGACAGTCGTGTCCTGAGGCTTCCCATGGCTTCTCTGGACAGTGAATTAATGTCACTCCGTCCTGAGGGATCCAGTTCCCCATTAGTTCTCCCTCCTGTTTGCTTCTTACAGGCCTCTGTGGTTGACGTCGTGCTCCCTGGAGTGAGGACCCAGTCTGAGTGGTCTTGGGATACATGCTGCCCATGCAAGATGCTGGGGACGGACGCCAAAACCGGGAGATGGCACCTGCTTGCACCCGCGCCATTCCCACCACAACCCAGAGCAGACTGGGGGCGGGGGCAGTGGCCACAGGCGGCAGAGAACCCAGAGAATTGGGGCCGTCATAACCAAAAGTCTGCAAAAGTTGTTTTTGGACTCTGGAAGCCATCTCACAGCCCGTTTGCTGACAAAAGAGAACCATCAGGAAAGCTGATGAGTAGGCAGGTCCCAAAGGGCGTTCACAACAGGATTACAGCAGGAAAATGTTCCTTTTTCTCTAATATACGACAAGGTAGGAGCTCTCAGCCAGAAGACCCCCCAGAAGGAGCAGAGAGAAAGGATAATAGGACCATAGAATAGTGGGAAAGAGGATTCACAGGGATTTTAAGAAGCAGAAAGAGTGAAACGGTAAACAAGACGTATTCTTTGGCAGAAGAGAGAGGCATGGACCTGTGCTGTCCGCGAGTGGGCACCCGCCCCCAGGGCCACCAGGTTCGTGCCGCCGTGGGGACGCTGGGCTCATTCCCTGGCCCACCCTCCTCTGGGCCTATCTGCACATTTGCATTAATCATACACGCATGGCACCTCCTGTTTAATCACTTGGCAATTATCCGGTTTACCTCTTCTGTTTTCATCTCTGAAACAAGATTTGCCTCATCAGATCTTAAAATTGCATTTGACATGGTAACCAATAGTTGAATTATTTGTTCCCTACAAATGTCATTATTTACCATGTAATTTCTGGGAAGACATAGCTTCCAAGTGTTCATATAGGATTTACTGTGCAATTATCAGCAGCCTCCCTCACAACGGCGGTAGCCAGCAAGGGCGGGGGGATGCCGAGCGGCCCCATCTGGGACGGAGCGTTGTGTTGGGGGTGCCTTCCTGAGGGCGACCATGGTGCTGTAGGAACATTGGGGACCCCACTTAATGTCTCTTCATCCAGAACATATAGTAATGAGAAAGAGGGTTGTGGCAAATAATGACAACAGAGAAGGGATAGGAAAGATGCAGATGTGACCCTGTTTGTGCAGTGCTCCCCCAGCTCAGAGGGGAGAGAAGGTCTGGTCCCCATAAGGGCAGGGAAATAGGGAGCACATCCCAGATCCTCTGTCAGGAGTGCGGGATGGGGGGGCCTGGACCACGCAGGATGCATGCCTGCGGGATGCTGAGAAAGGCCCCAGGGGCCGTTTGCTCTGAGCCTGGACGTTTCTCTCCGATGGGGGCAGTCTGGGTTTGGGGAACTCGTCCTGAAGAAGAATACCAAGCCTGTAGCTTCACAAGCACACCTAAGGGCTTAGATTTTCACCTGTGAGAAATAAGCCAGGCAGTGATTGTCACTGAAACCCCTGGCCCCGGGGCTGTTACCTACCCCGTGACCATGGACCACTGCCCTGGTCCTTGAGCTCGGGTTACTGTTCTCCTGCATCCAACCACAGGGATGCCCTGTGGGCGTGTCCACATGTGTGTCCCCCCAGGAAGCCGTCTGAAGCCCTCGGGCCAGCGTCCCAGATACCTGGGTTCCTGACCTGGCTGCACTGTTGCCTCCTTCCCTTGACCCATCTCCCTGAGCTTTCTCTTTTTGATTTTTAAAATGAAAAGGACAGTTCTGTGTTGTGATCAAGGAGGGAATTAGCTATAAAGTGCTGATGGCCGGGTCCAACGTTAACTTATTCGGTGGGCAGTATTTTTAATGAAGACTCACAAGATTCCTGGCATGGCACAGGAAAAGCTGATGCTGGGCGTCCACTGGCCTGGATGCTCCTGTTTTAGTCCTTCTAGCCGAGCTCTGGCACAGCTTGCAAACATCTGCTGGGTAAGGGGTTTTCCATCCTGAATCCAGATACTTCTCCGGCTCCCCTGTCTAGCCGCTAACCCCGAGCCCCGCCGTTTCTTACCTGGTCCACACGACAAGCCCAGCTGATCTCCCAGCCTCCCATCCATCGCACCCCAACCTCCCCCACTCCTGTTGCTAGCCGCGTGTTTCCAAAACATAAGCTCACTCGTGCTGACACAGTGCCGCTGCCCGCCGAGTGACACTCCGGGTCTCAACTCCTCAGGTTGGGGTGGAGCCAGACACCCTGTTTGGCTCACACCACACCCCTTCCCATCCCACTTTCCTTGGCTTTCCTACACCTTGGAGGCCATGTGACCAGTTGAACGGCCCCCTCGCACCAAGGACTACCTACCGCACCAGTTGTGGCCGATGACGGGAGCCTGGTGGGGAGCATGGGGATGCTCTTTGCTTTCCTTACTGAAAAGTTACATCTCTGTGACGATCCCATCCCTGCTGCCCTCCTTTTCCCCCAGCTGCTCAGTGGACACGGCGCCTGGGGTAGGGCAGTCATCTTGAGAACACGAGGGTCAATTGATGCAAAAACCAAGTTAATGCTCCAGGGATGGTGGACAAAGATGACCTGAGCCCGCATGCCAGTTGGCATTCCTGAAGATGCCGACACCAGGGTGCAGCCTGCAGGGTGGGGCATCTAGACAAACGTCATGGCGGGTCTCCGAGAATTTGTTCCTTTCCTGCCTACTGGCTTCCCGTCCCTGTCCATCCAAATCCAAAGCATCTTCTAAGCTGGAGCTCCCATGCCACCTTTCTCACGAGTGCTTCTGACTTCTTGCTGATGACTGTGCTTTTGTCATTTTGAAACTTCCTAATACTGTATGTTAACCTCTTGTAAGGAATGTATAATGTCTTGTGTAGAAGGATTTGTGAAATTGCCCTATTTATGTTAGTAGATGCAAGGATCTTGAGGCAGGGGATTGGGTATTTTTTTTAAGCACAGTATCTTCTTTAAATTCTGCACAACACGCATGCAGAGCCTGTATGTGGAGTAAGGGCTTTGAGTAAGGCTTCTTTCCTGGAAGGGCCAAGGGACTGTGGCTCATACAGAGCCCCCCAGGCCTTTGTTAACAGAGGGGAAAAGGGGACATAAGCACTTGCGTCTCACTCCCCCCAACCCCTGGATCATCACCGTCCCTTGTGAGATCAATACGACGGTTCATGATGTCCTTTTACTGCTGTTTGTGTCATCCTCTGGAAGACCGGACTCCACATCACCCACCAGCTCCGTGATCTAAACCCTCAGGGCTCTGGATGAGCTGTCTCTCCCACCCCAGTCCCTAATGCCCTGTGTGCTCTCTGCACCTCACAGGGCCTGGTTGTGCATCTCCCACATCTCCTCCTCCACCAACAGTGTGCCTTTCCTTGGTGCCCAACATGGACTCCGGCGTTTCTCCTAGGGCACTGCATGCATGGTTGGGCCCCAGCCTCGCCTCACTGACGACCGCTCCCGCCAGCATCTCAAGTTCCAACATTTCTGACCACCACCCTCTCCCACGGCACCACCCTCTGCCTCCTTGGGAACTAAAACTATTGATTCTACTATGTTCCTCCCTTTCCATGGTTGATCTATTACAGCCATCCCCTTGCCCTTCTCCCATTCTGCACAATACGTGACATCTTGCAAAACCACAACTGAAGTCAAATAAAGCCAGCCTACTCCATGCCTGCCCTTGCACGGCGCAGGGCGGAATGAGAAAAACACGCACACACCCTGAATGCCTTAGAGTCGTAACTACAAACCCTGCAACGGACATTTCTCCAGGTTACTCTTGTTTTCAGGACCCTCAAAGACTTTTCACCTCTTCTCAGTACTTTGGAAAGCTCACCTTCTCCCTCCCTCTCTGCTCCTCTGGCTTCCCTTTCTGCTTGGATTATTGAAGGAATCAAGGGAATTTCTCTAAGGTCCCACCTCCTCCTGCTGCCCAGCTCCCAAGCTCTGCACCCAAGCCCTCCTCTTTCTTTTGGAGAAGATTTCTGTTTTTCAACTTGGCTGCAAACTCGAAATACCTGGGAGCTTTAAAAATGACCAGTGTTCAAGCCATGCCCCAAGACCATTAAATCAGACCGCTTGGATGTGGGTTCCAGCGCGCAGAATATTTGCAAAAGCACCTCAAAAACCCTAGTGTTCAGCTGAGATGGAGAGCCTTTGCCACGGGTCAGCAGCTGTCTGGCCGGATCAACACTGGCAGCACTACCTGGGAACACGCTGGGCTGGAAATGCAAACGCTGGGGCCCACCCCTCTCAGCAGAAGCACGGTAAAGACGTGCTCATCTTTCCCAGAAACGGCACACAGAACACCGAGTCCGGGGGCTGGAGGCGGGAGAAATGGGGAGTCGTGGCTTCATAGGGACGGAGCTTTAGTTTTGCAAGATCAAGAGTTTCTGGAGATCTGTTGCACAACAACATGAATATTCTTACCACTACGGAACACACACTTAAAGCATGGTTATGGTGATAAATTTGAGGTTGGGTGATTTATTAAAAACCACAATTATAAGTAAAAATAATTTTTTAAAGGAGTACTGCCTCTCCTTGTTTTATCTTAGTTCTTTTAGACAAGCTTTGCCTACCCGCCCACTGTGACAGGCCCAGTGCGCCCGAGATCTACACAAGCCACATCTCAGTCTCCATCCCCAGGCTCTGGGTGTTGGGCGCCGTTTGCATCTGAGCTGTTGGCTGCTACCCTCCTTCCTTCGCCTGGCTCCAGGGAACCGGGCTTTTGCAGTTTCTCTCTCCCAGGTCCCGTGCCTCCCTGCCACTACACGCTGGCTTTGCAAGGTTCAGCCCGGAGCTTTGCTCTTGGATGCTCTCTCCCATGGGCATTCCCTGCAGGCTCCAGGGTCAAGTCCCCGTGTGTAGACACGCCCTGCTCTGTCTCAGGTCTATCTTGCCCACCCTCTCCCCATCTCTAGAATCATCCATTCCCACACCTGCCTGAAGCCTCCCTTGGACAAGGAGTACACCTCTCAAACCCAACATTTCCTACATGGACTTTCTGACCTCCCTCCCTTGCTCAGATTTCAGGCTTCCTTTGCTTGGTTGTTAGGAGAACCCGTCTTCCCGTTTCTCTAGCTGAGATGTGCAGTGCCGTGTTCGACTCCCCTGAGCTCTCCAGGAAGTCTTCCTGGCTGTACCTTGAACAGACACCAGGGCCCAGGCTCCTCTCACCTCATCCACGGTGTGTTCTGGCTCTTGTCAGAACCACCCTCCTGTCTCACCTGAATTGCGGTGCTGTCCACACATCAGCCACAGTACTCCTGTGCCAAATCCCCCAGGGTCCCCATGTCACCCGGAACGGGGCCTCCCGGGGCTCCTGGCCAGCTTCTGGCTGCCCTGCTTGCACCCCAGCCAGGCTCCCCTGGAGCTCCCACAGCCGCTGCTGAAAGGCTCTTTCCAGATTCTCTCCGGTCCTCAGACTCTGCTCTCCGGCGACCTGTCTCAGCTCGCTTTCCCTGGCAGGTGGGCTGAGAGGCTCTGAGTCTCCTTTCTGCACAGTATTTTTCTTGTAGCGATAATCACCTCCTTATGTACCAGAAGTTTTATCCTTTGGTCTTTCATGCTAAGATCAAAGCTCCCTTAGGGTACGTCTTTTTGGGTTTCCGTTTGCTGACCGCTGCATTCTGGAGCCTAGAACAGCACCAGGCTCAAATCAGGAGCTCACTGTCTGTTCAATGGGAAAATGGAAAGAAAAGTAAATTTATTTATTTACTTATTTAGATTTACTTATTTATTTATCTTAGAGAGGGGGAAGGGCAGAGGGACAGGGAGAATCTTGAGCAGACTCCACGCTGAGCACAGAGCCCGATGTGGGGCTCAATCTCACGACCCTGAGCCGAAATCAAGAGTCGGATGCTCAACAGACTGAGCCACCCAAGTGCCCCAAGAAAAGTAAACTTAAAAATGAAAAGAGAATCAATCATCCCATAAGCCTCGGTTAAGTGTTTCTGGACGGGGATAGACTGGAATCTGTACCTCATCCTGGAGGAAAAAGTACAGCACTGTCCGGAGGTCCCTGCTCACACGGAAGTGTCCACCCCACTCCTGCCCTTAACTTGCCAGGAACCATCCTGAGCTTGGGTGAGGGACTCTCCAGGCCATTCCTGTTTTATGGGATTTACTCACAAATTACTAATAATGTGATGGGAAAACTAAAGAGAAAAATCCCGAGGGCCACACTGCCTGTTTTTTTTTTTTTTTTAAAGATTTTATTTATTTATTTGAGAGAGAGAATGAGAGAGAGAGAGAGAGAGAGAGAGAGAGAGCACATGAGAGGGGGGAGGGTCAGAGGGAGAAGCAGACTCCCTGCCGAGCAGGGAGCCCGATGCGGGACTCGATCCCGGGACTCCAGGATCATGACCTGAGCCGAAGGCAGTCGCTTAACCAACTGAGCCACCCAGGCGCCCCACACTGCCTGTTTTGCTCTGTTTGTCCTGATAACTGCTGTGGGACCCTGCCATTTTTATCTCTCTTCTTTCTGTCTCCACACATTTCCTCTATCTGGAGACACTTGCTTTGGGCAGGAGGACTTAGACGACAACATAACCCCTTATCAATATGATCGTCTAAATGTACCATCAGCCTCGTAAAAATACATACTTTTTTTTTTTAACCTCAATAATTAAAAGCCTGAAGCAGCAGAGAACGAATCAGCCTTATTTCCACGTGTGTGCACTTTTATGTTACATTTAAGAAACATTCCCCTATTTCAGTGCTGCTGTAACTGTCGGACTCCTGTGATTGTTAACAATGTCACATTGGGGAAGACCCAGTCTTCAAACACATTCTGTGTGGTGAGCAAACACAGAAAGCACAGAGAGAGCATATAATGCAAACCATTTCCAAATGGGGTTCAGGAATTAGAGTGACAGAAGGAATGAGTTCCAGATTTGAAGAGCAAACACGGAATGTGCATGCTCACTGTTGGCCAACTCGATTAGATTAAATGCCATATTTTTATGCACAGTTTAAATATTGAGCTTCAGTTCCATTTTTTTTTTTTTGATTAAAGTTGTTTGCTTGACTGTGATGATTAAATACGGGTTAATAAATAGAACCTTTGTTTAATCTATTGTAGCCAAATTTCTCTCTCCTCCTGTGTTACAGAAACAGCGGCTGAAGGTACATCTGGGAATTGGGACTATTAGGTCCATAATCTTGTATACTTAAGGCTAGGAAATGCCATTTTGTGCAGTGCTGCTTACTAACAAGACAGCAGGTGTAATCCAAATTTCTCAACAATGATAAAATCATCAGAAAGTATAAAATTCTTTGGAGAGGCCTCATGATCTACTATGTTCATGATATGTTAGCTGAGAGAATTAGCTTTATAAAAATGACACACTTTTAATTTTGTAAAATCATCCATCCAGTCTAAGCAAAGAATAAAAATGAATGATTTTGACAGCAAAATGTCAAAATTAAGTTATCCTTTTGTGGCACAATAACAAGTGAATTTATTTTGTATTTTATGACTTCATTTTTTTTTGATAAGGGAATTGATGGTATAATTCTTTAAATTCAGAAAACAAGTCTCCATAAAGGTATTTGTATACTGGGGGGAAAGTAACAGTGTTACTAAGAACAATCCCAATTCAGATTGCTGCTTCTGTCACTGATTTTATTTCTTGGCTGTGATAACCTCAACACCATAATGTGCAGAAGGACTCCCAAGGCTTTAAGAAAATGTATCTGTCTGTGATGATTGCCGGGGAGAGGGCATCATGCCCCATCACGGCAGCTCAGCCACGGAACTGTCACCCAGTGCCCTGTCACCATGAAGTCACTGCTCAGTGGCAAGAGGCTTGTCGCCCTCACTCTGCAGGACTGGAATCACAGGTCTGGCTTCAAGTGTCTTTTCATGCCCGGAAATGGAAGGAATGGTCCTGTTGCTAGAGCATGGGTGAGCAAGTGTCTTTTTGAAGGGCCTCAGAACAACGGAATGACCGGTAAAAAGAAAGATTCCAACACCTGGGGGATTCCAGCTGCATTTCCATCCAACCCTAAAGAGAACATTCTTCCCCTGCCCACATCCTGGAAGAATGCCCACATTCTTCCCCTGCCCCTAAACCAACCTGAGTGACTCTCTGTCTCTACAAATGAGCTACTTTCTCAGAAGTTACAATTCAGTTCTCCACCTTCGACGTGTAACATATTTTCTGTGTACTCATCCTCCTCGATTTCTTTCCTTTCTTCTGATTTCCTTTCCTTTCTTTCCCTCTTACTTCTTCTGTTTTCTTTGTCACATGTTCTTTTTTTTTTTAAGATTTTGATTTATTTATTTGAGAGAGAGAATGAGATAGAGAGAGCATGAGAGGAGGGAGGGTCAGAGGGAGAAGCAGACTCCCCGCTGAGCAGGGAGCCCGATGCGGGACTCGATCCCGGGACTCCAGGATCATGACCTGAGCTGAAGGCAGTCGCCCAACCAACTGAGCCACCCAGGCGCCCTCTTTGTCACATGTTCTATTTGCTACTTTCCACTTTGGATTTTCATCTTTTTCTTTTTGCTGCCTTGTCTGTTTTTGTTTGGTTTGACAGCTTTGTGAAATATTTCTTTTAGCAATCTAGATGACACATTTAGAGAGAGAGACAGGGTATACACAGACAACAAAATATCTATTTCTTTTTCCACTGTTCCTCTTGAAGAATTAAAGTATACCATTTGTATACCGAGAATATAGGAATAGAATTATTTCTAAAGCCAAATTCTTCAAATTTGGTAATGGATACACTTTATCCATGTATTGTTTCATAGGGACAAACAAGAGGTAAGCTTGCTTATATTCCACAATTAATTCGTGCAATACATTCCAAATCAGTACATGGACTAAAATTGCCATCATTATCATCCCCTAGCATCTTATTTTGGAACACTTAGAAGCTTTTACATGATAACTTCATAGCTTGATATACTTAGAGCAATCACTGAAATATTATTTGCTGTTTTATCATCACATGTTCATTGCATTTTATCTTATTTATTTATTTTTTTAAAGATTTTTATTTATTCATTTGAGACACAGAGATACAGAGAGAGAGAGAGAGAGAGCATGAGCAGGGAGAGAGGCAGAGGGAGAGGGAGAAGCAGGCCTCCCGCTGACCCAGGAGCCCGATTCGGGGCTCTATCCCAGGACACTGGGATAAAGACCTTAGCCAAAGGCAGACGCTTAACCATCTGAGCCACCCAGGTGCCCCTTTCATTGCATTTTAAAAATCACCATGATTTATGAACCTCAAGTAAAGAAGTAAGTTTTGATTTTTTTAAAAATAAACTTAATTAAGATGTCGACTTGAAACAATTGTAGATTAATGGAACAATAAAATTTTGTATTCCTATTTTAGCAGTTGAATAAAGAGAAAAAAGTTGTATCTTAATCAGTTAATCATTTTTATAAAGCTTTTAAATTCCTTAAAATAAAGTTAAAAGCTTAAGAAATTGGCAATTCAAAAATAATTGCAGATATAAATAGAATATACTTTATTTTTTAAAAATATTTTATTTATTTATTCGAGAGAGAGAGAATGAGAGAGAGAGAGAGAGCACATGAGAAGGGGTAGGGTCAGAGAGAGAAGCCGACTCCCTGATGAGCGGGGAGCCCGATGAGGGACTCGATTCCAGGAGTCCAGGATCATGACCTGAGCCGAAGACAGTCGCTTAACCAACTGAGCCACCCAGGTGTCTGAGGATATACTTTTCTTTAGACTAAAGGAAAGGAAGTAACATCACTTGAAGTTGCTTTTGGCTCTGAAATAAGAATTACCGGATATACAAAAAAAATAAAAATAAAAATTACATTTGTAACTTTTATCTACCTATAAGAATGATTGGTTCCTTATTTGTTGTCAGCGAGAAAAGTCCAAGTGCTTAGATGCCTAATGCCTTTAAAATTTAATTCTAAAAAAAAACCCCCAAATATAATGGACATTGAAAAGAAAATCATAAAAGACATCATAAGCGATTCAATCATAGAGTTTCAAAAATTATTTTTTGCAATTTATTTGTTCCTTTTTGTTTATTGGTTCAGGCTGCTTCTAAAGGCTCCAATGATCCTGCTTTCTGGAATTTGCTCCCTATGTCATCCCTTGAGTGTGAGGTGAACCAACTGATTTGAACCTAATGAGTGGATAATGGCCAGAGTGACTGGACGTGACATTTGAGATTGGCATCTGTCGTACTCCACACTTTGTCTGCCCTCTCTTGTTCTGATGAAGCAAGGTGCCATTTACCACACTATCCAGCAACTGAACTCCTTGGTATTTACTCAAAGGAGATGAAAACTTATGTCCACACAAAAGCCTGCCCACAGATGTTTACAGCAGCTTTATTCATAATCATCAAAACTTGGAAGCAACTGAGATGTCCTTCAGATGGTAATGGATAAATAAATAATGGCCCATCTAGACAGTGGAATATTATTCAGTGATGAAAAGAAATGAGCCATCAAGCCATGAAGAGACCTGTAAGAACTTGAAATCCATATTGTTAAGCGAAAGAGGCCAACCTGAAAAGTCTACGAACTATGTGATTCCCAACTCCATGACATGATGGAAAAGGCAAAACTATGGAGACAGGAAAAGAGAAGGGGTTGTAAAGGGTTGGGGAAGGGAGGGATGGATGGTGGAGCACAGGGGTTTTTAGGGCAGCGAAGGTACTCCATGTGACACCACATGGCAGACACATGTCATTATGCATCTGTCCAAACCCACAGAATGTAGAGCATCAAGTGTGACCCTAGTGTAAACCCTGGACTCGGGGTCAGTGTAGGTTGATGACAGTAACAAATGTACCAGCCAGTGAGGGTATTGACAATGGGGGAGGCTGTTACCTGTGGGGTCCAGGGGAATATGGGGAATGTCTGTACCTTCCCATCATTTTTATGAACCTAAAACTGAAAAATAAAGTCTTCAGAGCACCTGGGTGGCTCAGTCGGTTAAGCGTCTACCTTTGGCTCAGGTCATGATTTTGGGGTCCTGGGATCAAGTCCTGCATTGGACTCCCTGTTCCGTGGGGATCCTGCTTCTCTCTCTCTTCTCCCCGCTTGTACACTCTCTCAAATAAATAAATAAAATCTTTTAAAAAATAAAAAATAAAGTCTTAAAAATAAAAAGATCTCCCTTTCCAGTTCTTAAAAAAAAAAAAGAGGCCAAGTTGTGAGCTGTCCTCGGGAATAGCCCGCTTGGCAAGTTACATAATAGTATCACATGAGGGAAGAACATTGGTCTGTAGGAGACAACTCTACTCTACGACTGTGTCACTGAACTTTAAAAACTAGTGATATAATTGTTGAAATCATGACATCCCTTGGTAGAATAAGAGTAGTAACATAAGCTACTTATATTCAGTGTGAAGGATTAGTCACACCAACTGACCAATGATGTTTTTTATCTATCATATCTCACAATTAAATTTTCACTTTTAACTGTTCTCAGCTTCCTAAAATTTAAAAGTACATATATCATGGGAGAAAAACTTAAAGATCGACAAGTAATTATATATCAACAGTGTTTTTTTCTCTACATGTTGGAAAACAACCTGGTTTTTTAAAAAGTCTAACATTTCAGAAAATTGCACAGCATGCTTTTGCTTCATGGAGACAAAGCATCAGGTCAAGTTTGCAGTAAAACTGTGAAACATTCTCCAAATGATACCATTTACACCTGAGATGGAAATGCTGGGCTTCTTTCTTGGAGCAGGGTGGGGTGGGGGGTGTTCAGGGCCGGAGGCAGAGAGAAAGACAGAGACAGACAGACAGAGAGGTGGACCATCTGGAGCAAAGCTGCAGATGGGGATCGGAGCAGATGTCCACACTCTCACCTTTGGCCGGAAGATAGGTAGCTGGAAGCTTTCAGCAACCCGTTAGAAACAATCATCTCATGAAAAACCGAAATTCATTCCAAATTCTCACGAGATGGTGTGTGCCCAGCGTTAGGTGTGAAATGAGCAGGCTGTGTGCCTCAGGAACAGCAGTCTCTTACCCGCATGAGAAGCCCGTCATCTTGCAGGGTTTATCCCTCCTCTCTCCCTCCCATTTCCCTTCTTCCATCAAAATGGATTGTTTCGAAATGCCAAAACCATGAAATAATTTAATTGCCTTTCACAAGCTTGACACCTGCCTATGGAATGTAATTCTATTTATTACTAAACAGGGGACTATGGCAGTGGCAGAAAGGACCCCGAGCGTTTCAGGACATTCCTACATTATTAGTAGTAAAGAAGTGGCTCTCATATGTGGATTGAAGCGGCTCCCCATAAAAAATGGCTATTCAGACACTTGATGGTCTTTCAAGCAACATATCTTTAAAGATTCTATAATTTGTGTTACAAAGAGAAGCATATGTGCCTATCAGTGTGCACGTGTGTGTGCACATGTATGTGTGTGTGTGTGTGGTCAAACAACATGGTCATAAACCTCTGGACCACACCACATGAAGGAAACACTAGAGAGGTACCAGACCCTGCTGTGGCTCCCACCTACCTCCTCCCTCCAGGGCTCCCCACGGGGGTGATCACCTGGGATTCAGTATGTACCATTCTCTCTTCTTTCTTTTCCCCCTTTAAATAATCCTGCCAAATACATATGTCTATGTTACAGGTTGAACTGCATCTCCTCAAAATTCAAATGTTGCGTGCCATCCCCAGGACCTCAGGGTGTGAGTGTTTAAAATCTGTAGCGAGATCATTACCTCAAAGTTAGGCTGGAAGGGTGGGGCCCTAGTCCTTAGGACTGGTGTCCTTATAAGAGCAGATACCCACTCACACACACACACACGTTTTTATGGTTGGGGTCATCTGTCAGGTGCATGGGATGGAAAAGAAAAGAGAGAGAAGTGAAAGGACAAGAGTGAGCACATTTTCCATTGGGCATAAGCATTCTGTGGTGACGTAACTGCTCGACTCACCACTGGTCAACCAGTGAACGTTTCAAAGCAGCCATTGAGATTTCTCTCCCTGCATGAATGACATAATGAATGTGATTTCTAGACCTTTGTTACTTGAGATACATGTGTTTATTAATGAGCAAATGTGTTTTTAATTAAAGATTACATTAATTAGGGCGCCTTCGTGGCTCAGTCGGTTAAGCGACTGCCTTCGGCTCAGGTCATGATCTCAGGGTCCTGGGATCGAGGTCCGCACCGGGCTCCCTGCTCAGTGGGGAGTCTGCTTCTCCCTCTCCCTCTGCTTCTCTCCCCAGTCTCTCTCCTTGTCTCTCTCTCTCAAATAAATAAATGATATAAAATCTTAAAAAAACTACATTAATGAAAATGATATAATTATACATAAAATTATATATGTATTTTTATATATTTATATTTTTAAGTTATATATATTTAATAATAAAATAAGCATATATTTAATTAATAATCAAACAAGTATATATTTAATTTTTAATTGAAGACTGACTTCAATGGGGAATTTTCCTTCAGATGACATAAAGGTTATTAACTAGCCCATTGAACAATAACCAAGCAGTAAAATTACATTCTTTGGGAATTTTTTCCCGCTTGTCTGTGGGATAGAACATTCTGTAGGATTTACATTCTCCATCCTCACTATAGTATAGAATCTACAATCCTCACAGGGGGCCTGTCTGTCTCCCTGAATCATCGGCTTTGACTCCTTTTGCTTGAGCCACAGGTTCTGTCTGGTCTTGCTGCCGGCCTCACTCCCTCATCAGTCCTTTGCCACTCACTCTGTCTTCCCTTCTTCTGGAAACTCCTGTCCTGCCTGCTGGCTTCAAGCCTCCAGGGTCACCCAGAGGAGCCTTTCCTGGTGTCCCACCAGAAGGAACAAGCTCCTTTCCACCCTGGGCAGACACCTCTCTATTTTCCTTAGAGCACCTGCAGTATCTAAATGATCTGGATAACTCTCTAGACTCTTTTGTTTCTTGTCTACTCCAAGTAGAACATAAGCTGTGTGATGGCAGGACCTCACGTGATTACTCCCTGCAGGGCATCCAGAGCCAACAATGTCACCAGGCACGTAATGGGTGCTCAGGTAATCTCCCTGAATGAATGGTGATGTCCTTGCACAAATCAGGGATCGTATGTCCTAAAATGGACCTCTCCTGTCTCAGCAGCTTCCACAACCGTCCACATGAGTGCTTGCTGACCTGCTGGTCTTTACACATATATACCCAGTTTACTTTCTGTATTAAGGGCTCTGGCGTTAGCATTTGCATTTTGTGTCATTCTTAACATAAAACATTCCCTTATACGGTTTCATTTCATTCTCCAAAGTTTTGACATAGAATAGACTGTTGATTGTCACAAATGAAGAAGCTGCATCTCAGAAGCCTCCATGCACTGCTCAGCTCATCCAGCAGGTGCAAAACACAAAAGCAAGGACTAGTGTTGATCTTTCTGACGCCATGTGCAGGAATTATGCCACACCACTCCTGCGTTCAAGCGACATATACTAGGATTGTCTGGGTTGCTAAAATAAAAGTATTGATTTTTTTAAAAATGAGAGAAAATGGGAAAATAATGGAAGTCAAAAAAAATGCTACCTATCTGGAGAAACCCAATGCATTCTCATATTTCAGCAGCTATCTCTTCCTCCTCCTTTTGGTAGCTGTGATTGGGAGATTGATGATGTGAGAGAGAGGGATAGAGATGAGAAATTAGTGCAGAGAGTTTTCTGCTCAACCAGCACTGAAACATCACATGTGGGTGTCAGGGGGTGGCTCTACAAAGTAGGAGAGATCACGTCCCCAGTGCTGTCGGGGGCAGGCGCCAGCATCTCTGAAGGTAGACTAGGGTCTGCTCCAGATGGATGGCGGCACCATGCCTACTCCTTGGAGGTAAACTGGATCTACCCAAAAGGTAATACCTCATAGATTTAAGGACAAGTGTAATGTGGCCATCTTGTAACTGTATGGAAAGTACCCTGTGGGCCTGTGTGTGTGTGTGTGTGCATTTTACTTTTCCTGAGGATAAGGGTTATAACTTTTATAAAATTTATATGGGCTTATGACCAAATAAAAATTAGGATCCAGTATAATTTTGATTCTGCCATTTTGGGGGAATTATTATAATACAGCATGTAACTAAAAGACTAGTGTGTGCAAGGGAATGATCAGGATATCTGACACTTAGTGAAGAATAGCATCAAGATCACCCTCAGGGAATTTATAATCAGGGAGGAAGGCATAAAAGAAAAAGTATCTAGTTGGTGGGTGGGGAAGGAAGCAAGCATATCAAGAGGGTGACATGGAACTGGGCCCTGAGCCATGAACAGGATTCAGATAAGTTGCAGTTAGGCAGAAGGACTTCATAGGCAGAAGCAAGGATGGAGTAAGGAAGGAGTTGTAAATGAAGACAAAACAAGGAAAAATTGGTGCAACTGCCAGAGATATGTTTAGAAAAGCAGGTGAGAGCCAGGACTATGGGCCTCATTCTTTGGGCTGCAAGGGGACACCGATGAATTTTGAGGAGCAGAGAAGCCTGGTGGGGTATGATTAAGGATGACGGTCAAGATGAAGACGGGGCAACAGGAAGGGACAGAATTAGCTCCTTGTGGAATGCTAGACAAGTCACCTATGAAATAGCCAATGTAATTGAATTCACTTGTGAATCCCACAAACACCTTCTGACCCTTTTCTGTTTCTCATCAACAACATGCTCCTAAAATAGCTAAATGTTTGTTGCATATGCTTTCCCCAAATTCAGTTTCTCCAGTTTCAACATCATGGTATCATCTAGCTATGAGAAACAATGTGCCCTCTCTTGCAGCCGTCGGGGAGCCTTGTGTTTGTAAGTCTGCATCATTGCTGACCTCTAGTCCTTACCTTACTGCTGCTGTGGTCATTTTGGTTATTTGAAGCCTATTTCTGTCATATTCTTCAGAAGTATAATTCAAGAGAACAGTATTCTCTGAGTTCCTGCATATTGCTAACAGTTGTTCTGTGAACTTTATCTTGGGAATAGTTTGGCTGGATATAAAACTCCTTGGTTTACATTTTCTTTCCTGAATATTTAAAAAAAAATGACTTCATCTTTCTCTAGTTTAAGATGATGCTATGACAAGTCTGGCAATAATCAGGTTTTCTCTTCATTTTGAGTTACTTGGTCTTTTTGCATAAATTTCCAAAGGACTGTTTGTTTTGTTCTGTTTTAAGTTTCAGTCATTCTACTAGAGTATGTTTTGGTGTTGGTGATTCTGAGCCAATCATCTCAGGATTCAGTGCACTTCATCAACACTTAGCTTAATTTTTTATCATTATTTTAGGAAAGAGCAGTTGAATTAAGGTTTTCGTATTTGTGCTATTCCTTGATTTTATTTTGTTTCTGCTTTGGGGATTCCTTTTGTAGATATATTAAATCCTCTTTGTCTATCTGTTAAATGTGCTGTGGCTCTTGAACTTTTATCTCTTTGTTTAATTCTTTTCTACTTAAAATCTTTTCTTCTTGTTTTTACCCTCCTCATTATCTAAAGACATTATCTGTTATATTTGCTCTTTTGTTTCTTTCAGTTTAGTCACCTTTTCTGAAATCCTTTCCTCTTATCTTTCTAATTCTTTCCTGGTCCTATAAATCTTACTCCTGAATTTTTCTGATTCTGATTTATGATATTTTTTATATCCTGTACTCTTTTCTTAATGTTTTTGTAAATTTTGCTTTGTAGGCATGCCTTCCTGGTGTGCTTTTATTGACAGTAGGGCATTTATTAAGTTCTTACTTTCTCCTTTTAAGAACGTTACATGAGACTGGTGCTCAATTTTTTCTGTTTATTTTATGTGAAAGATTTTTTCCTGAACTTTTATAAGGATTCAAGTGTCAGGATATCTTTTCAAATTTCATGGCTCTAGAGTTTCCTTTTCTATCTATTCACGCAATTTCAAAACCTACGGTGGCTGGCTTTGCACACTCTCTGGACTCTCTTTCTGTGTCCTAATTTTGATCTGGATGTTTTTGGACTAAGGTCTCTATTGATGTGATACTCAATATGAGTTCTTTCCCCAACATTTTATTCTTAGTGTGAGGCTTTGTCCTGGAGGGGAGTTTGATCAGTTAATTTTGAGAAATCATTTGTAGCATTTTCTTGGGATTATTTTTTGGAGCTTCCTTACCTTTGCTTCCATTGCCTTTTCTAATTCCCTGTCAGGTAATCTCAACCTCTGTGTCATATCTGAATGCTTTGTTTTATCTGAATGCGAATTGGCAAATAAAAATTGTATGTATTTAAGGTATATAACTTGTTGTTTTGGTATGCATTTACACTGTGAAATTATCACCATAATCAAGCTAATTAACACATCCATCACCTTACACAGTCACCTTTAGTGTGTGTGGTGAGAACACTTAAGACGCCTCCTAGCAAATCCAAAGTATGAAATTCAGTAATATTAATTATGGTCATCATGCTGTATGTTAGATCCCCAGAACTTACTCATCTTACAGCTGAAATTTTGTACCTTTTGATCAACTTCTCCTGTTCCTTATCCCTTCTCCACCAGCCCCTTGGCATACACTGTCTTACTCTCCCCTTCCATGAGTTTGGCTTTTTTAGATGCCACACATGAGTGAGATCATACGGCATTTGTCTTTCTGTGTCTGCCTTACTTCAATTAGTGTAATACCCTCCAGTCATGCTTCTGGGTGTATACCCAAAGGAAATGGAATCCAGATCTCCAAGAGATATCTGCATTGCCATATTTCTTGTAGCATTATTCACAACAGCCAAGATGGGAAACAACCTACGTGTTTGCCAACAGTTGAATGGACAAAGAAAAGGTGGTGTAAACACACACATATACACACAGTGGAATGTTATTCAGCCTTAAAAGAGACTGTATCTCTCTTAATGTGCCTGTCTATCTAGATTTCTGGGACCTAAAATCTCTGATGGGTCCATAAAAAGTCCTTGACTTTTAATTTGTCCAGCTTTTCTTATAAGGACTACCATGATAACTTCTTTTTCCTTAAGATTTTATTTTTAAGTAATCTCTATACCCAATGTGGGGCTCAAACTCACAACCCTGAGATCAAGAGTCACATGCTCTACCAACTAAGCAAAGCAGGCACCCCTATCTTGATAATTTCTAAGCTCTTACTACATTGGAACCAAAACCAGGATATCAAATTTTTAGGAATCCTAGACCCAGACTGCTCTAGCCTCTTCAGACCTACTCAGGTATTATGGACACAGCTGCAACAGGAGTTTGAAAACTGCCCCCATTTCCAGCTCCAGTTCCCAGACTGGTTCTCCAAGGCTTCCGGGGTTGGAAATTTGGGGACCATGAGCTCCATCTGATGCCTCATGTCTTCCCTCTGCTTTCCCTACACAGCCACTAAACCATTCAGGTTTTCTGTCAATGCTTTCCCCATCTGCGTATACGTAGGGGTTTGAGTGGAAGAGTTGACAGTTTTGTTGTAGCTGTTGTCCATGTATGTGAGGTTGGGTATTTTAATTCTCTCATTTTATGGGAGACATGGGGGAGAGTCTGCAGCTACTGTTTTCCAAGACTCCTCTGACTGCATGTACTTAGAAGGTGCCTTTGAAGACCAAAGACCTTCAAGGTTCAAAGGAATTGTCTGATTTCATGTCAGTTAGGAAGCCCTCTGAACATCCCTCCCACTCCTGTCCTCAGTCCTCCGCTGATCGTGCACCTCCTTGTTGCTGGCATTGTTGGACAGAGACAGCTCCCCTGCCCTGGTTCCTGTTCTATGTAAATGACGACTCCAGGTCAACATATCCTGGTTTTAAGCAGTGGAGTTCCTTTCTGACATGACCCTAATTTTGATTGTTCATATTGTTCTAAGCTAGAGTAAATGCTCCCTAGAGATGAAAGATATAATGCTTGTCAAAAAACCCATGTCTGATTCATTGCCTGACCTTACAGTTCTTTGTGCAGTGCTGTGCACCCTATGGGTTCTCAATAAATATTAATTGAATCGAATTGAATTGAATTTACACTTTGCTCATTTCACCAATAGGTTAAGTGAAGATTAACAACTTCACAGCAGTCCTAGCAGACTAAATTAAAGAATATCAGTGTATAGCTGCAGTGCCTTGAATTGGTACAATAAAAGTGACTTATTGTGGAAAAATCTATAGTTGGGGGAACATTGTTCTTCGGCTCGCACCAATACTTGCTCACAGAAGCAGCTGTGAATATTTATACCACATTCCTCATTTTCCCTTAGTAGCAAGTGGTTGCAAAAAAAATTCCTTAAAGACTTAGCAAGTTCTCTACATTATTTCCTAATTCATTCTGACAAGAAAACAAGGTGACAACAGACACAGCGATCCCACAGATTCAAGCTGTAAGGTCACGTCACTTAACCAATCTGCTGAATGTGCTCGTAGGTCAGGGATTTCTGTGCAGAATGTGTGACTGTGGGTGGTTGGCTCCCTTTCTTTTTCTTACTTTGATTTATATCTTTCTACAAATGAAGCAAAGGATGAAATACAGGCTATCTCTGACTTTTGCTCATCTACATTTTATAAGGATGGTTTTCAATCTGGGGCTTCGAGAACATCCCTATCCACCTGGAAATAAATTGATTTGGCTTATAAAAATATCACGCCCAGGAGAGTTACAAAAACGCAGCATGAAGAACATTTAAAATTTTTTTTTTATTATTTCCTAATCTATCATTGTGAAATTTCCTACAGTTGATTTCTTCTTATGTTTTTGAGAATTAGGCCTCTTCCTCATTGAACCCCCAAACGTTGCTTAACTGGGTTGCCCTTTACCTTCATTAGCTGATCAGTAACAACTGGAAAAAAATGCATTATGTCTCAGTTTTGTAGGTTTGTGATACATAGTAATATATTAAAGTCCCTGAAAAGTTTGGCCTTAATGAAAGGGTGAAATTATTTCCCCAAAGGTTGAATAGAGAATGCTTTCTCGTGAAAAATATACTGCTATTTTCTGAAACCATGATCTGATGTGGAAAACGTTTTTGAGCTCCAAAAGACCCCTTCTCCCATAAAGTCACTCATTTTTTTATGGAACACTAAGCGCTAATTCAACTGCTCTCTGATGTCAACTGTGAATTAATAGCTCAAAAATTTTGAGATCAGGTGAATTTTCCATGGCCAAATCCTTTTATCTCTTTACACTCAAATCAGGTGTCTCCTACACTATTTCCCATAGGAGAGCCTTCTTGAAGATCTGCTCTGACATTCTTGGCTCTTCCTATCACTTCCAAGCATCTCTGAACAGGAGACTTTGATTTTTTAATAGCACATCTTTTAAGATTTTTTTTTTTTAATTTATTTGACAGCGAGAGACACAGCAAGAGAGGGAACACAAGCAGGGGGAGTGGGGGAGGGAGAAGCAGGCTTCCCGCAGAGCAAGGAGCCCAATGCGGGGCTCGATGCGGGGCTCGATCCCAGGACCCTGGGATCATGACCTGAGCCGAAGGCAGATGCTTAACAACTGAACCACCCAGGCGCCCCAATAGCACATCTTTTAAAATAAAATGTTGCTGAAATCACAAAGGAAAATCTTCACAATGGAGACTTTGCATTTTGCTTCCCTACTGTGGCACAGGAGAGGAAAGGATGCTTAGCCATTAAAATAGTTAGTGATTTAGTCCCTTAGAAGGTGGGATTTGGATTTGGCCACTTAGGACATTTTTGGAAATGAAATGGATTCTTGTCAAATTCTCCATAGTTTTCCTGATAAGTGAAGTCAATTGGAGAGTATCGTGCAATAGGAGGATCCTAAGAATGATGTCCTGATGGAGACATACATATGGATGTGGATGATTTATTTCAGAAACAGAGCAGAGCATGAGTTTTTATGTTGGATTTCCTTCTTAGAAGCCTTAGGGGAATATATAATAATATGCAAAATACACATGATCGTAAAAATTATGTTTTAATATTAAATTATGATGGAGTTGCAGTTGGGAATTTGTATGGGTGTTTCTCCAGATACTTTGTTGTTAATTCTCAGACTGGAAGGGTTTACCAAGGTTCAAACACACGCGCATTGTACAATATGGCTTTCATTCTTCAATGTCTTCGTGTTAAACAGGAGGCATGAGGAAATGATCTTGTTTCTGGATCTTTCTTGAGCTCCCCTTGAGGGTATGTGCTGATAGTTTAGTTCTGACAATTCAGCATTACTTCGGGCTTTGATTTTAGATGGGAGACTGATAATTCTGTCCATAATTCTTGGGTTCCCAGGCCATGGCAACATGGCATTTTACCTGCTATTTAAGAGATTTCTGAGTATTAAGAGGCTTTCTTCTCTTTGAGTTGGCATTTCACTGAATCCAACAGAGTTTTTCTACTTACTGAGTTACCGAGTTTTTCTACCTCTGTGCTGGATAAAGGAAGTGATCTTGCTCCCAAGGAAGCTTCTGTCCAGGGGGGGAAACCATCAGAATAGATATAAACACTTTTTTCTATAGTCCTAGAATATGGCCACCTGGCTCAGTCAGGAAATACTCTGCAGAGGAGGAGATAGTTCATCGAAATGTTGGCAAATGAAGGCAGGATCCAGACAAGGAGGGCCAGTGAGAATTCCAAGTGCAGGGAAAATTCTATTCAAAGACACGGAGGTAAGAGAGAGCAAGGGTCCTCTTAGAGGAGCTGCAAGTCCTAGTCATGGGGGGTCCCTGCGCCAGAGTGGTGGGCTCATGCAGGAAGGGATGAGGGTGGGGCTGAAGAGGCCTGTGGGCACTCACACACCAAATTCGGGCTTGGTTTTTAGAGACTAGTCCCAGATCACTGACTTTCAAAGAGAGTAGAAAGTAAACAGTAAACTGTAGGAAAGAAAAATTTAAAGGAGACAATACAATTAAATTGAGAGGAAATTATAAAAAGAGAGAGAGAGAGAAAGATCACCAATATCCTAGGAGATCCATCATCTAAATTAAGTGAGAATAGTATTTGCCCAGGACAATATTTGTAGTGGTCTCCTAAGCAGACCAAAAATGGAAAGTAGTTTTCACAACACCTGTGAGCATCTCTGTGTCCCCTACCGCATCCCCCATCCCCGGACCCAGAGTCTGAGATGGAAGCAGAGTCCTACACTTGACTTGACACCTGGGAGTGGAACGTTCACCAGTCTCCCAAAAATCCAACCTTCTTTTCCCCATTGATGTTCAGAAGCCCTAGGCCTGGATATGAAACAAAAGATCGGGGAGATCAAATTACACTTCACTTCAAGTGTAAAATGGGGGAGCTCCCATTACCCACCTCTGCAGGTAAGTCTGGGGGCCAAGGGACCAGTTCACGCAAAGCCCCAAGAACAAGGCATGGGACAGCATGCGTTCCGTGGATGTTGGTCATTGTGCTTGTCCACAACGTCATCATCACAGACAAGTGTCACAAAAAGCATGTGCTGTTACATAAATTAATATTTTGTCTTCAAAAGATAATCACCCGAAACATGGTACATTTTCCATTTGTTCCATCATGCTGTGGGCATTCGTGGTATTTGCCCTTTAGAGCTGACCTCTCTATTATAATTAACTCCAGGAGAAGTTTCTAAAGAGTGGGAGGAGGGAAATGAAGACAAGATAGAGAAAGGAGCCAGGTCGCCCATGATTGAAGGCAACATTTTTCATGTCAAGAATGAAGACGGTCGAGGCAGTTCAATCCTCAGCCTTAGGAGGTTTATTAAATCATCAGTGGGCTTGTAACAGCTTCACAATTTCCAGTAACCATCTATGGAAAATCACCGGGCAGATCCATGCTATGTTATTGTCTGACCAGAGGGAAGTAACGTCCATGCATGCATGCGGGCACGTCAGGAACAAGTGGTCACTCTTAGAGAAAACGTCTTCTAAGCGACGTGATGAGCATGTCAAAGATTTTGTGCTTGTTTCTACAGTGGCTGTCAGAAGAACAAGGGAGGCATATGTCTCTACTCCTTCCTGATACAATCGATGGATTACTGAGCATATTGACAAGTTGTAACATGAGTGATGCATTTTGGATTTCCTGGCTTAGGTCCTTTTAGAAAAATTAAAAGCAGATAACTTCAGACTATGTTATTTTGTAAAGAGCCTGTGAGACAAAGTAGTTAATATGAAAACATGTGCATTCAGTTTAGTAGCGTGTTTATTGAATCCACAATCTCTTTGTTGTTTGTTTTCTAGTAAGGACACAGGAAATGTGGTGTCCCAGTGAGAACTGTTGAAAACAGGACATCCCATGTGTTTTTTGATAAATGGATCTTACTGCCTGGGTCCAGAGTCAGGGGCATGAACAGGACTGCTGTCCCCGCCCCATGGGCTACCCCTGTCTCACGGTTGTTTGGTGTCTGTCGTTGGAGGACAGCCCTGTCTCCAGATGCTTCTGACTTGGGGGGACCAAAATGCTGTGGGTTCCTTTCTGTGGACTTGAAAACCAACAGAATTAATAAAGACATCTGTGCTCGCTCTTGGGGTCCACCAATACTTACCTGACAGCCTGCTCTGCGTCAGACACTTATTTCCTGACCAATAAATAATTACAGACAAGACACAAGATAGGCAGAATTTTATAGTGAGTTATGCATTTTAAATTACTCCACTCCACATAACGTATAAGGGCATGGAGCGTGTTTCCAAGCCTGATTGTACCCCGTGCATGTATATAGCAAATACATGGTGAGCACACCATGTTGGGAGTGAACACAGACGACTTTTAGATCAAATCGTTAATTAGGCTCAACCGGTTATTCCTGGCACAGATAACCATTTACATACTATTGAGAAATCAAAATCTGTAGCGTATTTTATAAAGCATTGTTTAAATAGTTAGAGATCTGAGTGGAGGGCCCTGGTCCTATCATCCATCATGAACTAAAACTTTTTAATTTGGTGACGTTGGGCACAGTTTCAATGGAAGGAGTTATGGGACCTTAATGGTGAGAAGTTTTGTCTCTTAAACTTATCAGGCTTTGAAATTTGGTTCAAGGTCTCGGGAACTTCCCTGGGTCCACCAACCACACGTTAGCTCTTTATTAAACCTCAGAAAATGCCTTTTGATGGGAAACTATTCAATTTACAATCTGAAAGATAAATCCCACCCTTATAAGAGTGTTTCCTCAAAATCCTCAGAGACATTTTCCCAAGGAAAACGTAAGTTGCCAGTATTGTCCTTCTCTTCTCAAAATTGTAGATAATACATACCAATGTTTTCCTCACAATTTAGGCCAGCTTTATTCTTCATAATGACAATCCTTCACATCAAATATCCTCCAAAAATGTAGGAAAGATTTAGGAAAATCTTTCCTGTTATTTATCATCAGCATTTCATACTTATTAATTGAGTCTATGGCTAAGAAATATTTAAAATTACTCACAGCATTTATTGGTCAAATAATCAGTTTTGGTTATTTTAGAGAGGAGGTGTTTAGAAGCCAGACTATTAAAGAGGCCAAGCTCCCAGAATTTTAATTAACATTTAACTTAAATACCTCTTAGTTTTTAGTGTTCCTTCACTTTACGATTCAGAGGTTGACTGTGTAGATTTCTGGAAAAGCAATTTCCCATGCCCAGATTATGTGGCAAAGCTGTCCCTCTGTCATACTCCAGTTTATATATGATGTCCACAAAAAGCCGCAGACGCATGCTTTCTGGCCACATCTATGGACACTGGGACCCCTTTCCGTAAACACACAGAGGATACACGGTCCCCACCCAGGCCTCTCTGGGAGGGGCGGCCGTGTGGCCAGATCCCGTGTCCTGAGCCCTCCCGGGGCCGTCAAAGAAAGCAGGACTGGACTGCTCACTCCCTTCTGAGAACTGGGACTTTAAACCACGTATCAAGATGCTTGGAAGCACTTGAGCCAAAGGTGCCGTTGACGCGGGCCGGCCGGCTGTGTGTGCCCCCGCGTGTGCCCGCGAGCAGCACTGGGAAGCCCGTGGCGGAGACCACAGCGGCAGCTCCTCAGGCCCCGGCCGGGCCCTCCCCTGCCCCCTGCCCACCGAGTGTCCCTCCTGGGAGCCTGTCACCCGGCTTCCCCATCCACGTGGCGTTTGTGATCATTGAGCTATTACTTTATTCCTGGAAATGAGGGAAACCCTAAGAAGTAGCATCCTTCTGCATGTTGATGACATGGCCTTGTGTTTCTTTCTCAAGGGATGGCCCAGGCGGCATGTCGGTGTGTCTGGTGCTGGTGGGTTGTGGGAACCGGGCTTGTCGGCGCTAGACGGATGGTTGGGGATGGGGACAGGCGGCTTCCTGAGCAGTGCCAATCACTCATTCATCTGTGGGTGCGTTTCACTTTGCCCACCCCCATGGCTCTATGCATAGGAACTTATCAACCCCGAAATTCCACAAAGGCCACATTTTGTAAAGTGACAACCAGTTGGCGATGTTTGTCCTGCTCAGAGACAGTGGTCTCTCTTTCAGGAGGAGCACTCACTGCTGATGGAGGTGGCAGGCACGCTGCCTCTGGGGACAACGGGCGCTGTGCCTTTTGCTTCCTACCTCAGCATTCAGGACATGGTTTGACTCAAGAATTTTACAGTATTCAATAAAAGGACATATTTTCAAATTTAGCATAGGAACTGTGTCCCACGATGTTCATTGTGAAATCATTCATTTCAGTAAAACACGGAAAATCTATCCAACAAAAGATGGGATAGTGAAAGGTGATGAATCTATATTATGAAATTTCATTGGTTATTTGGAAGAATTTCAAACTGCGTGGGGTAATGATCCCAATATAGTATTATTAGGAAAAGATACAATGCTTCATGAACAAGAGCCTTATTCATAATGTTTTTAATAGGAGGGAAACTGTCCAGAAGGATAACACTAGTTATTTCTGGGTTGTGGGGATATAGGACCAATTTATTTTCATACTCTCCCCCTAACACACACATACACAACATATGCATAGATATATTTATTTCAGGTTTTGCAAAATGAGCATGCATTTATAAACATGTATTTAACAAAAAAGTTTTTTCTCCTGTCTGGTGAAGTTTTCCATGGCCATGAATATCATCAGGAACTTCATGTTCAACCTGATGTTTATTCAAACCCTAGAATCCACCCAGAGCGTTTTTCTCATGGAAAGTTGTGGCTTCATTTAGGGGCTCTCCCTTAAGCCACTGTGTCCACAAAGGTGGCTTCACCCTTTATCTGGGTGGAGATGTGAGTCTGGCTCACCCTTAGCGAGCCCAGTGAGTGACTTACTGCTCCTTAGAAACACTTGTTCTAGCAACTTTGAATGGACCATTTGCTGACCCCCTTCTCTCAGAACCCGAGAGAGACTTTGAGTCTCCGAGGGTAGTAATGGGGGTCCACGCTCAATGCTCCTTTCTCTGGATCCTCCAAGTTCATCCTAAATAAGCTTCCCATACCAATTCTGATGGCCAGGAAGTCAAATGCTTGAGTCTAGCTTCTTTGAAGAAATATTTCTTCACCAAATCATTAGAGTTGCTCATGTTTTATGAAGTGTTGGTTTAGGACATGATTTTATAAAAATCACCTTAGCTTTTTCGTCACCACAATTTTGAAAACATTGCATTTTATTTTGTAATGTCCTTTCAACACCAGAGCAGTGACCGTCCTTAGGGGCAGAGTAAAGCAATGCTGTCAATGGACAGAATGAAATTCTTTCCTTTGTAGATAATGAAGTTGCATGGGCACCTTCCTTGTTACTCTTCCCTGAAAAACCAAACCAAACAAAACACATACCTTGGAAATGCTTCAAAAAATGGACTTCAGCCAAGAAAGTGGAGTTATCCGTGAATCGGTATATTTGTACCATTCAGGCATGTTTCCTGTTGTTGACAATCGGTAATGACCATAAATAATTTATTAGAACATTAGGTGATCATCTATACATGAACTGAATGTATATATTCTCTAACAATCATTCCTTATTTATATCTATTAGCTGACATTTGAGTTGTAGCCAGTTTAAAGGAATATCCTTTGTAGAAATAACAGAATGATATTTATAAGAGTAATTTTTAAAATTAAGATATATTTGGGGCGCATGGGTGGCTCAGTCGTTAAGCGTCTGCCTTCGGCTCAGGTCATGATCCCAGGTCCTGGGATCGAGCCCTGCATCGGGCTCCCTGCTCGGCGGGAAGCCTGCTTCTCCCTCTCCCACTCCCCCTGCTTGTGTTCCTGCTCTCACTATGTCTCTCTCTGTCAAATAAATAAATAAAATCTTTAAAAAAAATTAAGATATATTTGGATCAATAACTAAGAAAA
Organism: Mirounga angustirostris; assembly: GCF_029215605.1. Taxonomy (NCBI): domain Eukaryota; kingdom Metazoa; phylum Chordata; class Mammalia; order Carnivora; family Phocidae; genus Mirounga; species Mirounga angustirostris. The sequence continues at coordinate 136,860,387 of NW_026991713.1, forward strand.
AATTCCTGTCATTCTTCTGTATGCTGAAAGCTTTTGGTACATTACAATATACTTTTTCTTCTACCTAGCCCCTAATAACTACTGTTGCCAGAAGCAATGTGTTAAGCCCCCTTTCCATCCATTTTTTAGAAATATTTCTCTGTAATGATTGGGCGCCTGCGTAATGGTTATCCGTCACAAACGTTCCCTTTGTTGGTCTCACAAGCATCCTTGGGAGACTGGTGAGTTCAGAAGTAAGATTATCAATTATGGTCATGATTTTTTAACTTGTGATCTATTTCCCTAACAGAACATAAACTGCCAAATACTACTTGTTACTTGCAGTTGCTTCTTTCCTTAAAACAAGCTCCCAAATATTCTCTTTTTTCCTGGTCTTATGTATGGGAACACACACTCTCAGAATAATGGGGCTTTGTTGTCACAGAAAACAGTTAGCCATGCAGTTTTCATTTCTTAGGTTTAAAAAAAAGAACATAGAAATGTAAGGAAAAATTGAATCAACATCCTGGTAATGTGCTGGTTGATTATTATAAGTCAGAAGCTTCTAAGACTTGTGCATTCATTCCTTCTGGAAGTTGAGAGAATATGGTTCCGAAGAAGGTGCATAGATCTTGCGGACAGAATTCTTGTTTTGCCTGAAGTCTTAAATTGTGAATCGCATTGCCATGTAATGCCTTTTACGGCATGAGCGTCCTTTGGAAATATCACAGAAATTACGGGAGGCTGGGAGTTCCCGCTAAATCGCAATCGTAACCTTGTCCCATTTTATGAAGTAGCCACTTAAGTGTACAGCAGGCTAATGACGAACTTTTAGGCTAACTATTCACATTCAGAAGATGAAGTTTAAAATATTGGGAAACGATTCAATGTAACTGTTTTCAAGAACTATGGTATGTGTGCAAGGCGTGTCTGGAAGCTGTTTGCGGGACGTGGGCTCTCATGGAGGCATATTTAACTGCTGAGAATCATCTGTGCCAGGGGAGGGCCCCCCTGGCCCCCCGGCCCCCGCCAGGTGCCTGCAGAAGCCCTAACGGAAACAGGAGAAATCAGGCCAGAAACTAGTGTTTGTGCAGATAGCACGTGGGGTGGAGTGGGGGGGGGGTGCAGGTACACGGAGGGTGGGCCTAGCTGATCTGAGTCGCTAATCAAGCCCTCAGACTTCAGCCCTGAGGGGACAGGGGCTCTCTGCGGTCAGCTAGGACTTTTAACAGGGAGCCCGACATTTAGGTTTTCCCTATAAAAATGAAAATCACTGGCTTTATTTTGTAAAATATGGGAGCTGGCTACACAGAGCCTGTGTCCAGGTCTTACCTGAAGCCTGGCCTCTGCTGTGTGGTGTCTCAACAATACGTCTGTATAAAAGCCCTAACAAGGAAAATAATAGTTTAATTTTGAAGTACAAATATAGTGACAATTGATCCTATTTGGAAAAAAATTACGTCTGAACTCTCTTGTGTCTCTTGCAAAGACACAGGCTCAGTCTTTACAGGAAGCATAAACCATGTGAAGGAAGGTTAACGCGTCAGAATGACAGTGACAGATGGGTTCCTCCCACAGGTATTCAGTGGGTGCCTGCAGGAAGTGTAAGGGTGAGGTGAGGGGCACGACGGGAGTGTGAACCAGGATGCACGCTTCCCCGGAGTTTGTGATCCGCCTGTGTGTGTGCACACATACAAACACGCATGCACACACATATGCACGCAAGCACACATGTGTGCATGCACACACGTACATACACACATGTGCACATGCAAACACACACAAACACCAGCACACGTGCACACACACAAATGAGCACACATGCATGCATACGTGCACATGTGCACACATGCATACACGAGCACATGCACACACATACATGCACGTGCACGAGCACACGTGAACACACATACACACTCGCGTGCACACAGTATTTACATTTCCAGTGGGAAGCGGTGTATCAGTTTGTGCCAGGAACACTGATCAGCAGTCTAGAGAGTGGCGTCGGTCTGATATCGAACGTGGGGTAGAGGTGTGGCCAAGGAAGGAGCTGGATGTGGGCAGGGTCAAAGATTAGCTGGGAACTACCAAGGCGGACGAACCATTCCCCAGCTCTAGAAACAGCAACACCCACCCGCTAATATTGGTTGTGCACACGGGTGTGCAGGGGTAGCAGGCCCTGGGGCCAGCACTCTATATGATCTTCCTACTTCTTCCTGACAATCAGCCTCGGAGCTAGTTCTATGACTGTTTCTCCTGGCACAGATGCAGAAGCAGGGGATCAGAGAGGTCCAGGGACAGAGACCGCACAGCACTGTGACCGCAGGGCCATCCCACCTCAGAGGTGGAGCTCTGCAAAGGAGAGATCGAGTTGGGGGTGAAGCTCAAAGCTCTTTTCCTGATGGCCTCGAGACGCATCTGGCAGGGGCGGAGAGTTTGCATGGAAGATCTGCAGGACGTAAAGAGGTCCGAGCAAAATAGAACAGCGTTCCCCACTTTTTCCCTTCTGGAGATCAATCTATATGTCTCCAGATGGTCCTCAACCAAATCCTTTCTCTTCTAGTCCTCTCAGCACCCGCCCCCCACCCCCCAGGCATCTATCCCTTCACTGGCTTTTCACGGAAGGGCTGTTCTTACAGAAGGAAGCCCCCCACAAGATATTGATCACATTAAGGTGTTAATGATGGACGCTGACTTAACATGTTAGTCTCTGGGATACTTGGATTCCACAGAAGGTGCTGGTGCATCTCAGCACTGTGCCAGTCATACGGGTGAGGGGCTTCCCCTGGGGGGATAAGGACCGGGCTGCCTCGGGCCTCACCTGCAGCAGTCCTGGCTAGAATTCCGTTTTTAGTCTTTGTTCCTGCTTCACCAGAAAGAAGATGGATTTACCTATGTAATTCTAGGCAAATTGGTTTATGTCTCTGATACTTGTCTTCCTGTGCACCACGAGGGGCATTCTGAGCATCTTCTCATCTGATTTCCTCTGGCTCTTACTCACTTCAGTGTTTTAGGTAGGACTGAACGGTGCGGCCAGACCTTTCCCTGGATCAAATCGTTACTGGAAGTTTAGAATTTATCATACAGAATTCTGTGAAGGAAGGTTAAAATAACTAGCATAATAAATATATGTAAGTCTTTTAGAGTTACATATATTTATAAATGTAATATATAGTTATATATATATAACTATATAAATAAAGACTTACATATATTTATTATGCTAATTATTTTAACTTGTTAAAATAATAGACTCATGTTAACTAGGGGAGAAACAAAAGATTATTAAAATCTTTTATAATCAGCAATTATAATCAGCGATTTTTGTCATTGTTCTACTTTTGTGATGTAACCAAGTTTACCTGCCTGGTTTATATCTGGTCAATACTTTCTCCGTAGTGTCTCAAACACACACACACGCACACAGATATAGGTTATATTATAGCTTATTTTGCAAAAATGTGGGCACTCACATTAATTCACACTTGCTTTTCTCACTGAAGTATAATATGCATCCATCCGTCCATCCGCCCATCCATCCATCCATCCATCCATCCATCCGTCTCCCTCCAGGTCAATAATAGATAACTCAGTTTAGAAATAGCTGTCTAACATTCTCCAGGTATAGAAGTTTCAATTTACTTTACCATTTCCACATTGACAGATATTTCTGCCTTGGATTTGTTCTGCTTGCCATTACGGGTAATAGTAGATTATGCATACATATATTCTTGTACCTGCAGGTTTTTTTTCCTTTTTTTTTTTTTTTTTTTTCCAAAAGAGCTTACCAAAATCAAGATTGTTGGGTCAAGGCATCAGTGCACTTTTAATTTAGTAATTATCTCAAGATTACTTTCCTAAAAGTTTGTAGTGATTCTTACCCTCACCGTGTCAAGTATGAGAGTACCATTTTGACCACGGTCTCCTCTTTACTGATGTTATGACTTTTAAGAAACTTCTATGACCTTCTTCAGTGAACAACCACATTGAATTATTAACTTTACTTTTAATTCATTTGGTAAGTAGTGAGTTATCACCGTACCCCTCCTGTACTTATAAGTCATTTATTTTTTCTCTTCTGGAAATTGTTAATATCATATCTTTCCTGTTGTGTTATTTGCTCATATTTATTAGCTTGTAGAAGACCGTGTTTAATCCTCTGTCCATTGTATGAATTCCAAGTATTTTTTCCAGTGTGTTTCATTTTCTTTAATCATTTTTTGTGAGACAAATATCTTTATATTCTTTGATGGCTTTTGAATGTCTTACCTCATTCACAAAGTAATCTTGGAACTTTGGCCCCCAGCAACCACAGGGGTCTCTAAGTACAGGCTAGAGTAGATCGAATAGGTAAATTTGTGTTGTCTAATATTTATCCCCACTGTTGCACATCATGCATTTTTATAATTATTTTGTGGACATTCACAGAAATAAAGAGGTTATCTGGAGGGTTCAGGTTCAGCACCAATCCTCCCTCTCCTCAGTTTTACTGAATTAATTTATCTCCTCTCCCTTCCTTCCATCTTCTCTTCTTTTCCTCTTAAATTCCAGGGTCTCTCTTTCAACATAGTCTTGTATCCAAATATCTTTGCCTAACTTATTACAATTATTACTCTTGTTACAAATCCCAAATCCCACTCAGCGATTTAACTACACAACTGAGTACATTGGTTATAATCTCACCAGCTTCCCTCCCTCACACGAGGTTTACCTGGATGTCCCCGTCCCCCTGGGCACCTCCTCCCCCAGACATCAGCAGATCTGCACCTGCCTTAATGAGCTCCAGTGAGGAATTTTGCAGCCATGCACTCTCTTGGTCAAGCATCTTTGGGCAGACCAAAACCAGGATAACTCTACATGAGCAAACCTGTAGGTGATTAACCTGCTGGCTTTTTTTTTTTTTTAAGATTTTATTTATTTATTTGAGAGAGAGAGAATGAGAGAGAGCACATGAGAGAGGGGAGGGTCAGAGGGAGAAGCAGACTCCCTGCCGAGCAGGAAGCCCGATGCAGGACTCGATCCAGGGACTCCAGGATCAGACCTGAGCCGAAGGCAGTCGCTTAACCAACTGAGCCACCCAGGCGCCCATAACCTGCTGGCTTCTTGAGTAACCATATAAAACAGAGATGTAGAGTCTCTGACCAATTTATGAACTTTAGATCTGTGTGGAATCTTAAGGTTTTCTCTCATTTAGTTTGCCTGCTTCGGTTGCTATATTATTCTAGAAAGGAAGATGAGAGAGCCAGGTTTAAAGTTAAGTAAGCATACTGTCATTTGTGCTTGATTCCCACGTGAAATAGGAGAACTTGTGCAAATAGAGAGGGATGGTGAGGTCTATACAGAACCTCAGCACTTCGTGGCTAGGGGGCCATCATGGCTTGAGGCTTCTTTTGAGCAGAAATAAAATGGAAAATACAAATACACATTTGGAGTGCCAGGCTCCACACTGGACACATATTGATCATACGGAGCCATTTAATCCTCAAAACAATCCTACAAGGGGTGGCTGCTTTTGTGATATATTATCAATGAGAAATTGTTTTCCCCAAGTGAATCAGAGGATTGGAATCCAAACCACCTGTCTCCTGGGTAAGCTTTGCTACCTTGGCTGACTGGTGCACTGCCTAGCTTATTGAAAATACTGGGAGGCGCATTGTTATTTTACTCCATTCAGTGCATGATTCCACAACCAATCATTCTGTTTTGCAATGTAGAGTTGGGTTTCTAAACAGATCCTCTAGTTCAATTTATTATCTTACATGTTGGAGGTGACTTGATGATTTTACAAATGCAACATTTGAATTAACACGTTTTCACACAATCCGATACATTCAGGTGATCCTTGCTAAAAAGAACTCCCGGGTACTGAGTACTTACCTGCACTAAGGGACTGTGTTAGGTGTTTCACATACATTATTTGTAGCCCTCAGACGGCATTACAAGGAGGTTATCATTGTCCTTGTGGAGAGCACCCTGGAACCCCGAGGATCTGTTAAAACAGTGATTTTCCAGGCACCCTGTTGTCCTAGAATGGGGCCATGTGCAAGGCTTTTGAGGTTATCCTACAGGAAGGGAAACGCTCTACCAGAAGGAGCCCTCCTGAGATGAACGTGTCCAGGGGTTTCTCTGAGGGCATTTGTGAAAACACACAGGAGAAAGACAACGAAGAAAAAAAATAATAATAATAAAAGGAAAGAAAACAAAAGGGCGGAAGAGCACCATTCTGCATTTCACATGCAGGCCGGGCAAGGAAAGGCGACAACAGTGAAGGATGGAAGCATGTCTGGGGGCTGCCGATGGGACCAGCCGCGGGGGCAGAGACAGGCTCCCCGGCCGCACAGCCTGCCAGCCGCGTGTCCTGCATGTGTGTGCAGTAATGAACATCACAGGGACACGCCTGCCACCCCCGCTCCCCCTCCTCCCTGACGACACCATTAGCAAATGGATCACGCGCACCTCCGTAGCATTTTGTCAGGATAATGATAAGCCTTTTTAAAATTACTCACTGCGACTCCAGGTCAGCCACGTGGACTGCCACACATTGCATGGAGGAGGAAAAATGTCCTTGTGTCTTCCTCTTTGTACGGAGATGGATCGGGTGAGCCAGCCCTGCTTTCTGCCAGAGGCAGTTTCCTGGCCGGCGAAACTGCGGCTAAGGTGGTAACACATTCCATTTTATTGACAGCTTCGACACACCCTCCGCGGTTCCTTTGATTATATATAATGTGGCCCCGTTCCACATCAACCTCACTTCATGGATTTTTTTTGCGGGGGGTGGGGGTGCTGTGAGCTGGCAGGAATCGCCTGGGTCTTTCATTAAATGATTGTTTTCAAAATGACCCATAGCAATAATGACGTTGTTCGTGATCTGTCTCTGGAAAAAATGCCATGGAGACGTTCAAGAAGATTTGAGGCAACTATTTAGGTCACGGGTGCATCTAAAACTAGCCGGCAGGGTTTTGGTGTGTGGGATTTTCAGAATACCGCTTTGCCACTCTTGTAAGCGCAGAATGGAGCTGCAGACGTGCGTTTCAGCGCGGTGAAATGAGCGGGGTGAGGAAGATGGGTCCGTCTGCAACGTTCTACCTTATCCACGAACTCTGAGCCCACGCGTCAGTCACCACCTGTGCCTCCTGCGACCTGGGAACCAGAACTATTCTGCAGGGCGGCAGATCGTGTGGAGAACGGAAGTTACTAATGGTTACAAACGACCTACGTAATAGATACTGTGTAACTGAGTGTATGACCCGCACACTGGGGTCATTTCCCGATGGTTTCCCATGACTAACAGGTGCACGCCGGTGTTCCCACCAAGGCTGTCAAGGTCTGGAGCTGGTACCCAGCCAGGACTGTCCATGACCGCCTGGGATGCAGCTTGTCCCACAAACTTCCTTTGCCGGTTTCTTGCCAAGCGCTGTTGAGCCTGTGAATGGCCCCTCGTAGGAGGAGCGAGAGGGTGGGACCATAGCCCCCTGGGAACGTGAGAGGGACCCTGAACAGCTTCCCAGGGACAGGGGATGAAGGGGCACACAGAGTGGACAGAGAGGGGAATGAGGTCTGATGGGTGGAGGTTAGGCAGAGGATGTGGGAACTGACCCTAGCCGGCTTTCTCTTGTCACCCCTCTCTGTGTCCCCTGATCCAGGAAATCTCTCAGGCTTTCCCTCGTAGGCCCCTGCATGCTCGTGGGGCACACACACCGGAGGCTGTCACCCCAGCCTGCCCCCTCAGATGCACCTGCTTCTGCAGCCTCTCTCTGAGTACCCTCCTCGGTCCTACACGCCCCTGCCTTCAGAATGTGACCCTGGGAATGTAAACCCACCCATCTCACTTCCTGACCTGACACCTTCCATGGCTCCCCTTCCTGTGGCATAAAAATAAATCCTTGTCTGCTAGTCAGTCCTCATCGTGGGCATAAATGATACCCTTGTGAGTGTGAGTGTGAGTGTGTGTGTGTGTGCGTGCACCTTCCACTGTGTCCTGTGACCCTTAACTACCCTTGATGGGTGTGTCTGTCTGTCTGGAATTTTGCATTCCTCACTGAGGGAACTATGTGGAGTGTGGAGTGTTACCAGGAAGGGTCAGGAAACCTCAGACCACCGCACAGCATGACAGAACAGAGGGCAGGAGGAGGGAGATGGTTTAAGAGGGGGCGGGTGTGGAGGCTGAGGTTTCCCTTGACTGTGGTTCCCTGTGGCCGCCCACCCCGGGGGATCACCCTCCTCCTGGGGGTGGAGTGGGTGGGATCTCAGCACAGAGCAGTAGAGATGCTCAGTCAGGCTCAGGAGGAAGGTGCAGGAAAAGCACACGATACTCTCCATTCTGTTCTTAAATGAGGTCTTTCCTCTCTTATGATCTCTAACCTTAAATGGGCTTTCCTGGAGCAGAATGACTAGGAGATTAGCAGTGTCTCCTCTGGGTCTTTGATAACTTGGATGATTTTCGGCAGAACCCTCTGGAAAGGATTAGGATCTGCATGCCTCTTCTGTGTGGTCCCTAATTTCACGCTGCCTGGGCTTTGGCTGGATGCCTTCGTTCTCCTGCACACTAATTGCTTAGCTCTTAATAATTGATAGCTTACAAAGGTGCCGAGTAAATTAATTGGTTACTGTTCACGAAAGGATGCAGTCCTCACACATAGGGCAGCATGAAGTGGGGCTTCTGCTTCCCATTTGCACCATACCTCGACTTGTGCTTCTTGCCAGCCTCTCTGTTGCTGCCATGTGGATTTTCTCGCGTGCACCCAGTGCCATCTGCATGGCTGGATTGACAACCCCACGTCTGGTCACATTTCTGCATGGAGGCATCTTGCTTTCTGGAGCTTTGTTTTTTACGCCTTTTCTTCATCAAAAGCCCACTCTTCGCATGGAAACCAATCCTAAGAGGGGCTGTGGTTCCCCCTAACACTCCATTCCGTTAATACTTCATTCCCCAGCTGTGGTGGGTTGAGCAGGTGTCAGGAACGGGAAACATTAGTGCTCCCTGAATGCCCAATTCTTCCCAACAGTCGTCCTGCAGTCCGGCGGGACCCTGCCACTAATTCTGTCCAGTGGGCAGAAAGGTATGGAAGCTTCTGTGGGACCCTTGGCTCTCTCCCCACCCCTACGGGGCCACCAGCAATTGCAACCTCCATCAGCCTGGGGCCCCAGGGACAGCGTGGAACACAGCCCTCCCCACCACTCCCCTCCAAGACTGCAAATAGGAAATAATCCTTCATGCAAATCTTGCAGATCCCGGGTTTAATTTGTTTCTAGAACATAACCTGGCACATTCTGAACCATAATAGGGATATGGGGGCAGGAGGCAGATACTGTGCCTGTTTTGCTTATTATGTCATTTAGGAATGGCCCAATGGATGGAATTCTTCCCTTCCTCCCTCCCTTCCTCCCTTCCTTCCTTCCTTCCTTCCTTCCTTCCTTCCTCTTTTTTTCCTCCTCCCTTGCTTCTTTTCCTCCCCTTACCATCCATCTCTCCTTTCTCTCTCTCTCTCTCTCCCCATCCTCATCCAGGGGCTATGGATATTGGATCCTTTTCTTCCTTCTCATCACGCACCCATCCTTTACTGAATGTCTGTCATATGCTGGGTACTCAGTTAAGGTATGGAGATGCCTAACATGTCTCCTGTCTTCAAAGTCTATCAGTATAATAAATAAAAGAGATAACTACAAAATTGCCATTCAGAGTGCTAATAGGGATGGGTGTGAAGTTTCATCAGCCCCAAGAATGAGGGAAGGAGGGGCCGCACCACCTCTGTGATATTTCCAAGATCAGTGAGCAGTGCTCTTGGGGGAGAAAAGCTCTACAGGAAGAGGGAAGAGTAAGGATGTTCTTGGGTGGTGTGAATAGGAGAATGATAATAGGCCACCCCAGACAGACAAACCTGGTAGTGAGGCTGGGATTCCAGGGGGCAGCAACAGGGTCTGCTGAAACCCTGCACGCGTGCCCTCCTCACTATGCTCACACACCCATACTGGGCCACCCTCGTCTGTGGATGTTCTGCACTCAGGCTCACCTGGGTTCACTCAGCCACATCTACCACTCACCTCGATGCCATCGAGGCCAATTTCATCATGTCTTCTGTCCCACAGTGAGCTCAAGACTCCCAGTTACCCCTTAAATCTCTGTGTTAGTCAGGGTTCTCCAGAAAAACAAGACCAATAGGATAGATATATAGATGGGTGGATAGATAGATGGATGGGCAGATGGATAGATAGGTGGATAGATGGATGGATGGATGGATGGATGGATGGATGGATGGATGGATGGATGGAAGGATGGATGGATGGATAAATGGATGGATATGATACATGGATGGATGGATAGATGGATGGATGGGTGGATGGATGGATGGATGAAAGGACAGATGAATGGATGGACAGAAGGATGGATGGGTAGTTGGATGGATGGATAAATGGATGGATGGATCCATGGATGGATGGGTGGACAGATGGTGGATGGATGGATGGATGGATGGATATAGATGGATACATAGATGGATGGATACATAGATGGATGGATACATAGATGGATGGGTGGATGGGTGGATAGACAGATGGATACATGGATGGACAGGTGGGAGATTTATTATAGGAACCGGTGCCTGTGGTTCTGGAGGAGGAGAAGTCTCATGGTCTGTCATCTACACACTGGAGACCCAGGAAAGTCAGTAATGTGATCCATTCTGATTCCAAAGTTCTGAAAACTGGGGGCTGAGGCTTTGGGTCAGGAGAAGAGGGAAGTCCCAGCTGAGGCAGAGAGGCTGACTCCTCCCTTCCTTCACCTTTTTGTCCTACTCAGGGCCCCAGTGGAGTGGGGGAGCCCCTACTGGGGCAGGCCATCTCCTCTGCTCAGTCCACAGACTCAGATGCCCATCTCTCCCAGAAACTCCCCCACGGATGCATCCAGGAGAAGGGTGCCACCTCTCTGGGTGCCCTCAGCCCAGTCAAGAAGACACAGCACCACCCTCTCGCCCACCCCGTGGCTCCTCTGGGGCTCAAGCCCCCTCTGGCAACATTGCAGCATTGTGCATGTCCTCCATCACTTCCCGAAAACTGCCTTTCCCTTCATGCTGCAGCCCTGGAGACATTCAGGAGTGTATGGGTGAAGTTTTGTTTGTCCAATGTGTGCATAGTGTTACTAGAACATCACAGACGGGGCTGGGTGTGTTATCATCACTTAACATGGGACTGTGTACAAATGGTGCTTCCCCCAAAGCCAGCAGCACCTGTCCGGGGAGCAGTTTGAAACTTGGATTCCCCCAGACACGTCTCTCACATCTCCCCAAGAGATTTTCTGTCTCCCACAGCTCCTCCTATTGGACCCCAGGGTGGGGGGATTACTGGTCACTTCCCTGCATTTCTCTCTCTCCTGGTCACTTCCATGCCACCTCCCTCCCCAGAAGCCTCCGCTTAACTCCTGTGACCTCAGTCCTTGCTCCCCTGCCCTCCTGGCTCACGGTCACTGCCCTCAGCACCATGCTTGGCCCAGGTCCTGGAGGTGACTTCTCAGTCACCATTCCTCAGCCTCTCTCCTCTGTCCTCAGTCATCATGGCCAGTGACGGAAAGTCTTCTGACACTCAGCAGCAAGCCCTCCTCTCTGACCACTGCCTTTCTGCTTCCTTGCCTGCTTTCCTTAGATGCTGACTTTTAAAACCTACTGGCTCTGTCACCTTTTCCCCATCTCTCATAGTACTCACATTTTCCTTCCTCCTTTGCCTGGCGGACACCAAAATCACACCTTTGCACAGGATGGCTCGCCCTGCCGCTGACGAGCCTGGGGGACACGCACCATGCTAACAGGCTTCCTTAAAATCATGTGTGTCTGCTTCAAGTGACCGTGGCCCCCCACACTTCATTTCCCGACCCCATTCACTCCCCGGCTCTCCAGATCCCCAGCCCTTAGCTGGAGCCCCAGTGGTGGCTGGTAATCACTGAGAAAACAGAGACAGAGAAAATCCCTGAGCTCCTGGCATCAGACCTGACCATGTCCCTGCATTTCAGCCCTGATTCTCGATTTCCCTCTGAATCGGGAAGAGCCATCCAGCTCCGTCTATCCAGGGCAAGCAACCGGCCACTGAGGCAGGAATCCCTTCCCTGTTGCCTTTTCAAGGACAAGGCACGGCCCCCTCTGTGCTGGCTCACCTCATCTGGCTTCCATGGTTCAGGAATCTGCCAGTTCCTATTCTGCTTATGCCCTCCTCCCCTTCCTGTGTTGCTATGGATTTATCCGGTTCTGTTCCTATACGATATTCACATCCTAGTAGGTAAATGCACTTGGACCTGAGGTTTGAGACATTTCATCTAGCTCCGGTGGACATTGTGTGGTCTCTAATTTTTTGGTTATAATAAGAATGCTGCAACGAACACATTTTTGAACAGAGACACGTTTCCACTAGATAAATCCAACTGACAGAGAATTGTGCGGTAAAAATATGTAATGACAAAATGTTCATGAATATTGCTAAATTGTCTTTCACAAAAACTTGTTAGATATTTTCACCCTGGTTTCCCCATAATATATGAGTGTTTAGAATTTCCGATAATATGATAAGCCAGAGATCCTGAGGTTTTTATGTTTTGCATTCTCCTTTGTACTGACGACATTGTCCAGCTTTCATATGCTTATTGGCCACTTGTATTTCTCCTTCTGATCATCTCTTTATAGCCTTTCACTACTTTTCTTTTTTTGTCCCTTTTCCTTTTGTTTTGTGGGAGCTTCTTAAATATTCTGGGTATTAGTGCTTTCTGTATGGATTTGCTGCAAATAATCCTTCCCAGTCTGAGTTGCTTCCTCTCCACTTGCTTGTTGTTCTTTTTAATGGACTTGTAGCATCTCAGTTGGGCTTCTCATTGGAGGACACACACACACAACAAGCACACACACTGCTGCAGATACAAATCTCCACAGCGTGAACTAGCAATCGGGGCCAGAAGTAGAGGCTGTGGGTCCTCCACCACAGCCCCTGGCTTCTCAGCATCCCCTCTGGGGGCGTGCAGCCACCTGTGAGATCAGAAACAATAAGTGTGGAGTTTTGTTCTTTATTCCCTTCCACCAGGCATTAATGCCAGGTTCTATTACCTTTCTAAAATGAACCAGGAGACTTGATTTTTCTATCTTCTGGAAGAGGTCAGAGGTCAAGGCAGCCCGTGACATCTAGGTCCCGCCACCCACCGAGTCGTCTGTGACTCATGAGGAAAAGCCGGTGGTGACGGTCTGAGCCACGGTGTTGAAGGAGGTCCACGGTGCAGGGCGGCTACCCGGCGGCACCAGCAGCTGAGGAGGAGTGTGGAGGCTGGTGCATCCTGGGGAGGGTCCTTCAGACGAGAGCCTGGAGGTCTGGACATGCTGAGACCCTGGGATTGTCCAGACCGGGAGGGACACCTTCCACATGAGAAGGTAGAGTGCTGGGATGGTCTTCGTCTTCCGTTCCACAGAGGGTGAGCTTTAGCTAGAGGTATAATTCAGGAAGGGACATCTGACTCATGAAGACATGCTGATCCTGCTCTTCGCTGTCACAGGTATCCCGAATCCCCCTCGGCCACAGACACCTTAGCCAGTCCCTCTTCTGCCCTTAGATTTAACCTGCGGTGCCCATCACTCCTTAACTGCTCTGGACAGAACAAAACCTGAAACGTAATTTACTTTGGGAATATAATCACTTATTGATTACTCTTTTTCTCAAGGAGATAGAATCAGTGTGTAAGCTTTTATCCGGGAGAGGCCAGGATGGTTTTTATACTCCATATGTAGCTCAAGTCCAACCAGATCTCCTTGAGAGTCTGGTATTTCAGGCATTGTGCTGCGGATGATCATTATTTTCTAAAAAGGATTCATCATACTGCTTATGTGAAAAATTCACAGTAGGCAGACAATATTTAATAAGTAAATCAATAATGCTCATTTCAGGGAAAAATTAGGTATAGAATATAGCTGGAAAAGATAATAAAACAAGATCAAATACGAAATTTCAGACCCGATGAACCATTAGAGATAATGCAATTCATGGCGGCGCCGGCGTGCCGCGTGTTGGGAGGCTGACATCATAGGATGCTGTGTGAAATGCAAATCCAGCCTCATTTGTGATGTGAGTAACACGCGAGGAGGAAGAAGTCCTGCTGGCATCAAATGTAGTCATTGCTGCTCTCCTGAAGCCAGGCTGGGGAAGGAGCTTCCTCGGTTCCAGAAAGTGTTGCAGTAAACGAGCGGAAAGGCTAAGTCGCTCAGAGGATGGGCGCACTGTCCGTGAGATCCTGCTGAGGTTGATGATAAAATGCAATTGAGCCCTTGCAGCTGGATGGACTTGGGTGTGGATTAGGTCCTACCTGTCCGTCCCCTGCAAGGGCACCACCTTGGCTATTGCTGTTGGGAAATCCCCTTGCTTCTCCATGAACATCATTTCAGAGCTGGTGGTGTCACCAGGATTTACTTTTTTGTGGGTCTAACGATAATTCTTTGTGGTTCCCACTTGTTAATATTGGTCCTGGTATCTTCTGGCACTGCTTAGAGGGTACCGGATCCTTCTTCTATCCCACACACTTTCAGATATATATGAAGGCAGGTGTCTTGCATCAGACCTCTTCTCTAGGTTAAACATCTCCAGAGCTGTCGACAACCAGTCCTACATTTAACATGATTTCTAGATGTCCCATCATTCTTTCCTAGAGCATTTCTGTTCTGGGGGCTGACCCGCTCCAGCGAACGTTTTGCCATTTGTCTAACACCGTCCTAGAGCCCCGTGCCCATCATTAACCCGGTGCTGCCTGCAGGCGTTGGCCGTGCTCTCTTCATCTGTACGTCGGATGGCAGCACGTGCACCTGCTCTCACCGGGGGCTGCAGGAGCGGTGCTACTGAGTGGGAGAAGAAAAGGCAGAAGCAGAGAAACATTTATAATTTATTTTAAGAATCACTTTTAAGCGATGCTGACCACTGTCCCTCTTCTTTGCAGCATCCAGCCTACAAGCGGGACTTGAGGATCAAAGCAGGACCATCTAGCCCCTTAGCGCAGAGGGTTCTGGAGCCAGATGCCCGCTTTCTCCCGACAGGAGGCTCTCGGGTTTTCAGAACGAGTTCTCCAATCAGATTTCCCTACTTCAAATGACTAACAACCACAGCTGCCTCTGTGAGCCGCGCTGGCTTCATTTTGCACATTTTCAGTGGGTGATGGTTCATCATCACCTCCCTGGATGGTGACACAGAAGGAGGACAGCTTTGAGCAACTGAAGAGAGTTTCAGTGCCCCTCAGCTTGCACCCTCAGCACTGTCCAAAATTTCTTCTCTGCCCATTGCTCCTCACAAAGGTGTCTAGGTACTGAGATCATGCTGTCCAAACCAAAACTTGAAACACAGGGTCCAGCCCAAACAGGATTCTTGTGTTTATTTTGTGCCCTGAAACAATCATAAAGGTAAATATTAAATACAGAAAAATGGGGAGTTTAAGGGGCTAATGGAGCCTAATATTTGAAATCAAATCTGTTTTAGAATATAAGGTACATGCAGAACATGTACCTTACATGAACATTAGCCCAGATCCACCTTTTATGAGCATAGACAGGATTTCACTCTGCCTCTGGGGTAACGGACATCACGAGAGACCCTCTGTGGTAGCCACTCTCAGGAATTTCCAGCCTCACAGCTCATGCCTCCGGGGGCATCTGAGCAAGAATACAATCAAGAAATCAGCACTACTTGCCTGCTTTGTGGCCACTTTACGTGCCATGGAATGTAACACTTAGTCCTGGGAGCCCCACTCAATGTTGCCCCACCCTGGATGAAAACGAGACTCTCCCAGTAAGATAGCAGCTCATGCCGATTCTCAGCCAGAGTCTACGAGGTCGAATCTGGCTGCCTGGCCGTTTTTAAATCTGCCCAGATTACTCTCCTGCGTAGTCAAGGTTCAGGACTGGTATTCTCTGCAAAGTAAACACACAGCTTTGTCTCTTGAAAACACTCAGCGTTCTATACAAGTTGAGCTCCACAAACACCTACCTGAGAAGAACAGGAGAGATAAGGTTGACCTGACTGACGTTCTTTACCCCCACTGCCTTTTTCTTTCTGAGGCCATACCTATTTGCTGTGCTTTATGGATGATTGATCTGCTATTCTTTAATGTAGGGATGCTTGGTTGCTTCTGGATAATTTAACTTTCCATAAGAGTTTTAATTGCCCGACTTTGTCTACATCCTGTAGGATTCCCTTTTTAGCCTATTCAAGTGGAAACAGAAACATGTCAATGATGTGGTTGGCCTGATTGCCAAGGGTGTTCTAGGAAATCAGCACTTCACGCTGATGAGTATTTTCATGATGGGCATATCTTAATTGAGTCATAGCCCTGGTTACATCAAAAAATAAACTAAAATTTACATGCAACTCTTCTTCCAGGATGGAAAAATCTTAAGAAAGAAGTTCAGTTTTGTCTAAGATGCTGATTTATGTCGACTAGAAAGTCCCGCATATGTAACGTAGAATCAAGTGCCCTGAGCTAAAACCCTACTTGTCAGAACCCCTACGCTACTGGGGTGTATGAAATAGGTAAATATGTGAATATGTTGTCTGCATAATACGCTCACAGCACATACTGCGTGGTCGAGGGAAGCTACAAAACTCCATCTGCACACTATTTGCTCTTTCCAGTATGTTTCCTTCAACCTGAATCCTATTTAACGTGGCACGTGTTTTACTTACCTGTCTTACTGGATTGTTGCTTCCCGTAGAATGAAGCTCTACGAAGGAGGAGGTTTTGTCGTTACTACGTCTTTAAGGCAGACACCAGTTATTGGCGTCGAGCAGAACCTCAATAAATAATCTCATTGAACGAAGTAGGGGGTCAAAAAATCAATTTCTGGAGATTTTCTTGGATGCTATACACACTCAGTCGGGTCTCATGTACTTGGTCCTGATGCGGTGAGGCTGAGTAAGTATGGGATCCGGGGGCAGAAGGCCTGGTTTTGCATTTCAGCTCTGCCGCATGGTGGGTGAATTGTGCAACCCCTGATCTCATCTGAAAGAATAATAGGATCACCACAATAATAATAATAATAATACCCGTTTCTATTCCATAGGCCTGTTTTAAGGAGCAAATGAGCTAATTTATTAACAATTACTTTGCAATTTTTTTAAGCGCCGTATTACTGGAATTTCTTACCAGCCATGGCTGGGGTGATACTAAGCCCTGAGAATAACAGTACAACAGGACAGGCCGTAATCCTCCGGGCCAGTAAGTGGGGAAAAAAGTCTAATAGTTTAATCTGCTGTACCCCATTTCATCTAAGTTTTCACCTGACCCATCACTCACTTAGAACCCCCATCTACGGGCCGCCTGGGGGCTCAGCCGGTGAAGCGTCCGCCTTCAGCTCAGGTCATGATCTCAGGGTCCTGGGATCAAGTCCCGCATCGGGCTCCCTGCTCAGCGGGGAGTCTGCTTCTCCCTCTCCCACTGCAGCTCCCCCTGCTTGTGCACCCGCTGCTCGTGTGCACACGCTCTCTCTCAACTAAACAGACAAAATCTTAAAAAAAAAAAGAAAAGAGCCCCCATCCGCCATTTGAAGCAGGTGTAATTCTGCTGACAGTAAACAGCGGTGTGTGAAATCACACAACACAGCCCGTGCTACGTCCGATCGAAGGTGTCCGTTACAGCCCTAACTCTGCCTCCCCAACACATTTTTGAGAGCAAGAACATGAGTTTTCAGTGCCTCTGAATCTCATACAGTGCTGCGTGGAAGAGCTGAGCTGCTCCACAGATACGTGCGGAGTCAAATCAAGCTCTTCTCCATTGACTATTTTCCATCTCTTAGCCAACAAACCATGAGCTCATAAAACAAAATAACATAATAAAAGGTAATAAATATTCCACCTTACAGACAAGTATTAAGAGAACATTTGAGCAGCAAAGAAATTCGGACCTAATGCAGTGAGCTGTCTAAATGCCCCGATGGTGTGCGGGTTTTCTCTCAATCTGTCTTAGATGCGCCACCGTGGGTGACTCCCGGCAATGACACGGTTAGAGAAGGCAATTCTCCCTCACTGACAGAGCTAGAGACTGAACAGCAGGGCTGCTGGGAATGGCAAGTACACACTGTCTACTAACCATCTAAATCGAGCCACCAGGTTGAAAAACAAGATCTTCCAATGCAAGGATTCTTTATAACCTCACTTTTACTAAGAGCTGTAATTGGTTCACAGCTTTTTAGAAAATTGGCCGGTTCTTCAATTTTAGCTCACAATTGAGTGAGATCCGGGCATAAACTATGAGAAGGCATTTTTAAAAAGTTACCCATTTACATATCCATGTAACGCGTTTCAGTGCTGTTTTTGGGAAGTTACCCATTCAGGTGTGGTTGCAGAACCTTGTGCCCTAGAGTGAGAAGGGGCTGGCCTTGAATTCAGTCTCTCCCGCTCATTTGCTGTATCCTCTGTGGTTAGTGACTTAACGTCTCTGAGCCTCTATTTCTTTATCTTATAAAATGGGTAATACTGCTCACCTGAAAATTAATTAGCCATCAATTTTGCTGATGTAACAAATACCCTAAATTTCAAAGGCTCACAACAGCATGGCGCATTGCATGAGGACATGGGTGAGTCTTCCTTCTGGGCTCAGGCTGGTGACACAGTTCCCATGCAGGACACACCCGAATGCAGCCTCACGCGCCACCTCCCACCCTCGGAAACCAGTCACCGTTGAAGACCGGCAACACGGGGGCAGCGACGTCACATGATGACGGAGTTAGATTTTCTGCACAAAAACCTTAAAACAAAAGCCATTTGTTTAGTCCCCGGGGCTCAGCAACGTGGTTCTTCTCTGGCGGAGACTTGAATCTTAATCAGACTTCCAGCTTAAACACCTTCTCTATTTTATTTATTTATTTATTTTAAAGAGTTTTATTATTTATTTTAGAGAAAGCGAGAAAGCAGGGGGAGAGGCAGAGGCAGAGGGAGAAACAGACCCCCGCTGAGCAGGGAGCCCGATGTGGGGCTGATTTCAGGACCCTGAGGATCATGACCTGAGCTGAAATCAAGAGCCAGATATTCAACTGACTGAGCCACCCAGGTGCCCCTATTTTATTTTATTTTATTTTTCTGTTCAGAAATGAGAAATAGTTCCATTTTCCAATCCTGAAATTCCCACAATTTCTACCCAATCTCATCTCTTTCCCTTTCGTCTGTTCTCGTAAACAGGCTTACTCCTTCCCAAGCTCATTTCTCTGTAGTGCCTTCACCGCTGTAGCGAATATCAACCAATCATGCTACTACCATCCTGCTTCTTCAACCACAGCCACGAGTCACGTGGGTGTGTGATCTACCTTCCCAGCTGTGCCATGTGGTAGGGTTACTGGATTTTCCACCATCCCCTGGTCCCAACAATGATTCCTTTGCCACCTTTGCCCAGTCCCCGAGCCAATCTCAGCATTTGCTAAACATTTGTTGTATCCTGTTTCCAGTTCCAATTTGCATGCCGGTCAGCTTACCTCGGTATCAGACAGCACCCAGCTCTTGCGCTGCCCAGTACGTATATTTACTTCTCATTTTACGTGAGGGCCCCGGTCGTGGTGCTGCTGATATTGTGGTTCGGGACGACGAGTGGGTGTGTTCCCAGCTCTCAGTGCATCTCCTTGCGCTGGGAGTCAGGCTGACGGGGCAGCCGAGCTGAGGCCGGGAAGGAGGCGAGGAAGGGGCCAGGCAGAGCCATGCGATCCATCGGCGCCTTCCACCCAGCAGGCCGCACGCGGCTGCCACTCCGGGCCCAGTGGCCAAGCATCTGCGTGACCGAACACAGAGGAGCATTGTCTCCCACAGACGGCAGGGCAGCCCCAGGATCGGGGGTGGGGGCGGATGGCTTCATCAGATGGGTGCTTTTGGGCAGCAATAAAATTATCAGACAGATCATCGTGAAGATATTATCAGTTATCATGGAGAATAACTGTGAGAATTCTCCAGTTGAGTTTTTAACTTCATGACCATTCACAAACTGAACACACCTGCATCACCAGCCCTGAGAGTGGAAAGAGATCATTATTAGCAAATTCGGAGTGTTCCCGTATCCCTTTCCAGGTGCATCCACACCAAGGGCAAGACATCACCTACCTGATGTCCAACAGCGTGGATGAGTTGTGGTCCTTGTCCCCTTTTTATAGATGGGACCCCAGTGTACATCCTTTGTGTTGGCTTTTCTCACCTAACAGGACATGAGTCTTAGTCTGCTCAGGCCGCTATAACAGAATACCACAGTCTGGGGGCCTATAAACCGTCTGCACTGATTTCTTCTAGAGATGGGGAGTCCCAGATCCAGGTGGCGGCAGATTCTGCGTCTCATGAGAACCTGCTTCCTGGTCCACAGACGGCATCTTCTGGCTGTGTCCTCACGTGGGGAAGGGGTGAGGGGGCTCCCTGGGGGCTCTTTTATGAGGACACTAATTCCATCCTGGGGGCTCCACCCTCATGACCTCACCACCTTCCAGAGGCCCCGCCTTCTGACACCACCACCTTGGGGGTTTAGTTTGAACATTATGAATTTGGGGGGGCACAGACATCCGTCCATAGCAGGGGGTGTGGAGCCAACCACACTGTTTCCTGACGTGGCAGAGGGATCCCGCTCAGTGCTCCCTAATGTCGCCGTGTATGCACCTGCTGCAGTGTATAAACCGTGGCCCCATCGATGAGCATGTGGAGAGGTAAGATCTAAGAGCCGCCTGGCACATCTGTTGCTCCCATAACACATTCCTTTTCCCGCCCTCTGCCTCTCACGTGCCAGTGTCTGTGGCTCACATGGATACGCAGACACTTTGCATCGACGCTGGACCCAGGACAAATGGAGGTCAGAGGCTGAAGGAGCGAGTGGGAGTCTTTATCAGGCTACACGTCAAGCAGCATGTCTATCCATGGCCTCACGGATGGACGAGTCCAGAGGAAGCCTCCACCCGGGAATGCGTGACGTGATGTAGAGCCAGAAGGAACGTTTGCCCAGACTCCTGCGTCTAATTGGTGTGGTTAAACCAATTGTCTGAGTCTCTGATTTCCTCGGAGTTAGAGCAAAGCACTCATTTGTGCAAGGAAGATATAAAACATCAGTTACTACTTAACTTCTCCCTGCCTTCCGGTTTTATACTCACTCAGTATCTTCTTCCAGGTGAATTTAGCCCCTGGTTGGAGCGGCTTGTTCATCTTTACGTTTTTAATTTTAAAAATTTACTGGGCTTACCTTCAATAATCGCGATAAAAGATTATTGTCCCTTCTTTCTAAATTTAGCATACATCCGGGGTTACCACTTATTTTACTAGATATTACCCAAAACTAAATTGCAAAATGAATTCAGTCACGTCTACTATCTTAGAACCAATAGAATTTATGTACACTGCTTTGTTTTAGGAGATAGAAATCGAGTCTATGTTTTGTTTTTTGTTTTTTTTACCATTGCCCTTTTGCCTCCTTAGTGCCTGAAAGCAACTATCTGGAAGTATTTTTAGCCAAGCCTTTTTTAAATGATTTTCACAGGGCCTGACTCCTGACTGGATATTGCTTACAGAAACACCAGGCCAAATGTGTATTAGTCTCCAGTCACACCTTGGTTTTGGCCTCCGGCGAATGTCAGCTCTGATCAAACTGGACTCGTAGCAAGGTCTTTTGTCTGCAGCCACTTCTTAGTAAACTTTTGAGCTTCGATATTTTTTGCCTTGGAGACAGACATGTACAGAAGAAACTTACCCCCTTTCTTTTGTTTTAAAGCAAGCTCAAACGAGTGTTCGCTTGTAAATAATTCTATCCTTGAAAGGCCAAAGGTGTTTCGAACAGCTGATCTTGATTATAGCACATATTGTGCTATGGTGGAAAACAAACAAAAATGATACCAGTGATAGTGACGATTGCAATTGCAATTAATGTATACTGAGCGGTGACAAGACACAGGCACAAAAGTGAATGGCTATTTTAAGCCATGGCCCTTTCCTTCGAGAATCTCATGGCCTATCGAGCATATGAAAACGATTACAAATCAACGGGGTAAACGCAGGGATAGAGATTTCCTGGCATGTTAGGACAGCACTCTGTCCATCTTCACATCGTAGGGAAAAAAATTCTGTATTGGTCGAAATCATAAGAAAAAGGCCAAAGCACATGAAGGAAATTGCATGCCACGGTCCTTTTTGTTCTGGGGCAGTGTAAAATGACAAAATTCCTTCAGGACAGAAGGCAGACAGAAGGAAGGTCTT
Source organism: Mirounga angustirostris (assembly GCF_029215605.1). NCBI lineage: Eukaryota > Metazoa > Chordata > Mammalia > Carnivora > Phocidae > Mirounga > Mirounga angustirostris. The sequence goes on from NW_026991713.1 coordinate 136,882,563, forward strand.
TGTGTGCCCAGGAAAAGGCCAATACAACTCTCTCTAAGTGCCTGTTTATTGTGTCTGTCACAGGTTAAATTCATATTCCTACTGTTAATAAACTTTTCCATCAAAAGTTGACATTTATGCATCTGCAAGCACCTTTCACATCTCTTGAGCAGGACTGGACTAAGCTGTCCACTTTCTAAGAGATGGATACACACAGACGTTAGGAACCATCAGCCCACATACTAGACACGCTTATTTCTAGACATGTAAGGGCACTTGTATGTAGGATTTGGTTTCTTGTTTGTATGTAATTCTTTTTTCTTAATCAGGGAGGTGTCAGCAACATTATTCAGTAAAGAGGGGCATGGTAAATATTTTAGGTTTTATCTTAGGGGCAAAAATAGGGTGCTATGTAGAACATATAGAACTATTTAAAATTGTAAAAAAAAACATTTTTAGTTTGCATGCTTTATAAAAACAGGCAGTTGGTTGGATTTAGTCTTTGGCCTAAGCCTAAATATTACCTGTATAGATTACTATAATGTACATTATTTGTACTGATACAAAGTTCTTAGATGTATCAGTTTTAAAATATCAATAATAATTTAATTATTATTAAAATAATTTATTATTTTTAAAATAATTTATTATTAAAATAATTTATTTTTAAAATAACTTACTAAAATAATTTAAGAATAATTAAAAACAATTTATAATTAATAAATTATTAGAAATAATTTAAAAAATATAGTATACTATTATTAAAAGTAATTTAAAAATATAGTATACTATAAAAATAATTTTAAAAATATAGTATACTATATTTAATTACAATGGTTTTAGGGACTATTTAGGAACTATAAGTTTTTCCCTCATAATAGAAAATACATTTTAAATACCTTCTTCAAACATTTCATTCATTCTTATAAAATATTTGTGAGATGGGTGCAACTATGGGCAGTGTGTCTGTATTATCATTTTGTTTTTAGTGTTACTTACGCATTGCTTTGGAATTATGCACAGAGAATATTTGAAATTGAAATATGTGAGCAAGAAGGGCTTGCTGTATTCAACAAAGCAGCAAAATCAATTAACAGCCCTTGACCCCGGTGAATCTCTCTGTGACACCTCAGCAAAGCCAGTCACTGACCAGCTGAATCAGCTTGAAGGTTAAAAATTCTGCATCTCCAGATGCCAGCACCTTTCAAAGGAGCTAAGCTCATGTGGTACTGGGACAAACGTATCTTCTCTCCTTTAAAGGGAGAAGCTGTAGGAATTGTATTTTTCTTTTGTCCACGGACGTGTGTGTGTGTGTGTGTGTGTGTGAAATCATACAAGCACATCAGAAGAAAACACCCCAAATTAAAGAAGAAGGAAGGTCATAGAATGTAAGTGATGGGAGGCTCTGTCATCATCTTCCTTGACAATTTTTGCTTTTCCTTTTATGCAAATAATTCCCAATCTCTCAGCTATTTGTCAGCACAGGAGGTTGTCATTGTTATGGAGATGATCCTTTCCCTCCCTGTCTTCCTATCCACATAGCTGAAGCTAATTCCGTGCACTGATGTAAGATTATTATCAGGTTGAGCACTTACCTGACAAAATTTATGGTGATGAGTCGGGTACATATTGGATATGCCAATGCTCCCTGATCATGAGTTTTTACAGCATTCCCATTAGTTGGTGATAGCTGTCAAAAATACTGTTGTTATCATTTTATTTACTTCTGACATTTGAAGGTCACTTATAGTTTCAATTAAATTTTTCCTTTGTCAACTCAGAAATACCACTCAATGTAGCTCTCTATTGCTCTTGAAATTGCAATAGCAGTCCAGGAACCGATTATTTCGAGATTGCCTCTCCAAGCTAGTTATTGAGAGGATAATGATTATTGAGTGCCACAAATATATTGGGAACTCCACACAACAGAGAAAAGGATTTGTCTGTCCTGCCAGGTAGATGTGTGTCTGAATGGAAGACAAACCCTCCATCCGTTTTCTGAACTCTGAATCCTTGTACTTGTACTGGTCTTCTTCCTGGCCACTAAGTAGGCTGTGTTCTCCCCTGCTCCTGGGCATTTCCAGGGTAAGTGATGCCCTTCGTGTAGGAAAGGACTCTTTTTCCTCATTTCGGGTATTTTCTTCCATATGCATTGACTGAGAACACCGAGAAACACAGAGAAATAGAAGTTTGGGAAGCAAATTAAAATCTGGGGGCGCCTGGGTGGCTCAGTCGGTTGAACATAAACTCTTGGTTTCAGCTCAGGTCATGATCTCAGAGTCGTGGGACTGAGCCCTGAGTTGGGCTCCACACGCAGTGGGGAGTCTGCCTGACATTCTCTCCCTCTCTCTCTGCCCCTCCCCACCATGTGCTCTCTCTCTCTAAAAATAAATAAATAAATCTTTTAAAAAATCTGGATTGTAGCTTCGTTGAGAACAGGGCATTTTTACCTTGTAGTTTACAGTGACCAACATTGTACATAGTAGCTGATTCACAATAGTGATGTTGGACCATAGATGTTGGTCGATAAGAATTTTTGCCTTGGACAATATTGTAGTTTATGGCAACTTTCACCATATATGTCTGAATGATTCTTGGTAGCCTTCAGCCAAAATGGGGAAGGAGGGGTTGGAGTATTGGTCTCATATTACACAGGCTCATCTTTTCCCGAGCAGAGTTACTGAGGCAAAGATTTGACTACAGGGAAGAAAAGTCTTTCCAACAACAGGGCTTTTAGATTTCAAAGATGAAACAATACTTGTTTGTTTTAAATTGCAAGATAATTGCAATTTCTTGATCACTCTCAGTGTTAGTAAGTCTACCCTGCCTGGTTAAAGTCAGGTCTAACCACTTAGCATCAGACTGACTGCCTCACATTCCATTCTGAATTCAGAACTGAGGAAGGATGTGTGGAAAGTCTAGGGTTTGATTCAGGTGCTCAAGAGTCATTCCTCAGCATGTGGCCCCCAGTTGAGGCTGGGTTAGTTAATTGCAGAGAAAGCAGAACTGCCCTAGGAATGAGTTTTCCCAGGCCTGAGTTTTCCCAGGCCTTCAAATTCTAGAGTTGGCGACAGTGGAGGCCACAAGAGTACAAAATTGAAAATGCTTGCTTATAAAGAGTGAGGACACTGTGTCATTAGACGGAGCCCACTATCGATGCATGTGTGCATTCTTCAGGTATGGTTAACCTAGCACCATAATTAACCTCTTCATAGGACATTTCTCACATATTTTAATATCACACCTCATAGGCTTCAGATCAACTTTGTCCCAGGTAGCTAAAACCAAAATGATTTGTTCCATCCACATTCTTTCACTGTCTCACTTATTGGTTAAGTGAACAAACCAAGGAAATGTTGGGGGATACTTTTTCCCCTCTCCTGATAGTTATTTCCATAACCTTCAGCTTAACCCATGGGCTTTACTCGACCCACCTCCCCATTTGTTCCTTGTAGGTCAGGAATATCTGTCTGGTGAACGTGAAAGGAAAACCAACTCTATTTTTTTAAAAGATTTTATTTATCTATTTGTCAGAGAGAGAGAGAGAAATAGAGAGCAAGCACAAGCAGGAGGAGGGGCAGAGGGAGAGGCAGGCTCCCCACTGAGCAGGGAGCCTGGTGCAGGACCTGATCCCAGGACTCCGGGATCATGACCTGAGCCAAAGGCAGATGCTTAACTGACTGAGCCACCCAGGAATCCCAGGAAAACCAACTCTAAAGAAACAAAAACTCTGAACTTACTACACAAAGATTTCAAAACAATGGACTGAAGTATGTTTAAAGAACTAAATGAAAACACAAAGAACTAAAAGAAATCACAAAGATTATATATAAACAAAATGAGAATATTAACAAAGAGATAGAAATTATTAAAAAAACAGACATTATGTAGCTCTAAAATACAGTAACTGAATTGGAAATTCACTGAAGGGGTTCAACTGTAGAATTGAACAGGTAGAAGAATGAACCAGTAAACTTAAGGACAGGTTATTTGAAATGTTCAAATCTGAGGAACAAAAAGAAAAAAAAGAATGAAGAAGAGTGAACAAAACCTAAGGGATGGAACTTGAGGAACATCAAGTGAACAAATACATGAACTATTGGACTCTCAGGAGAAGAGACAGAGAAAGGTGCAGAGAGATGATTTTAAGAAATAATAGCTGAAAACTCCCCAAATTTGAGGAAGACACACAAATCCAAGAAGTTCTACAAACTCCAAGTAAGATAAACCAAAAGGAACCCAGTGAGACATATAATCACACTGTCAAAAGACAAAGGCAAAGGGGAAATCTTGAAAAGAGCAAGAGAAAAGCAGTTCATCACAGATATTTTAGCAGAAACCTTAGAAGCCAGAAGGCAGTAAGATGGTATATTTAAAACACCGAGAAAAAAAACCCGCATAATCAAGCATCCTATATTTGGCAAAACCAAAAACCGTCCTTCAAAAAAGAGGGACAAACTAAGACATTGCCAGACAAACAATGGCTGGGGGAGTTCACTACCACTAAACCTGACTTAAAAGAAGTGTAAGAGAATCTTTAAGTTGAAATGAAAGGACAACAGACAGAAACTCAAACCATGTGAAAATATAAAGTTCTCCAGTAAGGGTAAGTACATGGAAAAATATTTTTTAAAAAGAAATATTATTGTGAATTGGTTTATAACACCACTTTTTATTTTCTAAAGGATTTAAAATAAAAATGCCTAAAAATAATTATAAATCTGTATTAATATAGACTTAATTCCCAACAAAATACTAACACATTGATTTCAACAGTGTATTAAAAGGATTATGCACCATGACTAAATGGGATTCATTCCTGGAATACAAGGATGGTGAAATCTATCAACATAAATCAGTGCAGTACACCACATGAGCACAATGAGGAACACACACACACACACACACATACACAACACATACTATTGTCAGTTTTACAGAAAAATAATTTGATAAAATTCAACACTCTTCCATGATAAACACACACACACACACACCCCAAACTAGGACTGTGGGATCATCAGGAACTGGGCTCTGGCGTGTACTCGTGCAATCACCTTCCCTGAATTATTTTGCAAGTCAATTCTGCAAGAAAACGAGCCAGTCCGTGGAAACCCCAGTCTCTGCCGTCAGCCATGCAGGCGCCAACCCGCTTGTGTTTTCTTCTAAATGCCATGCTATGCTTCAGCGCCTAAAGCAATCTCTCCAATATTGCTTACATTTAAATATTTGTTTATCCGACGGAGATTCAAACAGATGCAGCCCTCTCTGAATACGCAAGACCCTCAGGAGCTCAGATTCGAAAGAAAGCAACCAAGATTGCAGCCCTCTCTGAATACGCAAGACCCTCAGGAGCTCAGATTCGAAAGAAAGCAACCAAGATTGGTTCCTTTGGTAGGTGGCAACATACGTGTGTCCCACACCACACAAGCATGGACACATGTACGCACACACACACACACACACGAAACTAATGTACAAGCAAAACAGCAACTTTTCTTTTTGTAACACAGCATAGGTCTGTTCTGGTAACTTCCCTAACTGTTAATTATAATAATTACTCACCTGGGGGAAGTCAGGAGGTGATGCCTGTAGTTACATTGTACTGTGTAGACAGGGAGAGCATGAGGGGATTAATTATACCGTGTTAGGCTGGCAATGACATCTTTGTGGGGCTGAAACTGAGTTTCTGGAGTTGGAGCTTTGCATGCTTTCTAACGGGGGTTGTTCAGATGGCAGATTCCCCCGGCCTCCGTCAGAAGCAGGTAAGTCTGTAGTGGGTCCCAAACTGTTCATGGAACAGGGGAAATGCTGATTTTTTAAAAGATTTTATTTATTTATTTGACAGAGAGAGAGAGAGCAGAAGCAGGGGGAGCAGCAGGGGCAGAGGGAGAAGCAGGCTCCCCGCCGAGCGGGGATCCCGATGCGGGGCTTGATCCCAGGGCCCCAAGATCATGACCTGAGCCGAAGGCAGACGTTTCATTTCACAGGGAGACTCAGCCACCCTGGCATCCCGGAAATGCTAAATTTTGAGTGTGTCGATTGTGCATATAACACCCCAATTCAGTTAAATTATTTTTTTAAAAATGTTCAAGTGCAGCTTTCATGGTTTATGCTTTTTCTTTTGCTGACTTATCCCTTGTTCTGTCTGCTCTTTGCAGTTTTGACAGGAATCCCACTCCTTGCAGACAGGAACGACTTTCTCATCAGCAAGGCCACGAAAGACTCAAGATGTCCTAACTACCCTGGAAACGTGCCAATTCTTCTTCTGGGCAGCTTTCTCTTTTTTAAAAGAGCAAATAGAACCACTATGGCATTGCAGTGGTCCGAAAGCACTCCGAGAGACCCACGCAGGATTGAGTAACTTGGAGAAGAAAGATCACAGCCGGCTTCTTAAAAGGCAGAAAGGACAGATGGAAAGATATACATGAGAAGAGGCAACGCCTATTGGCCACTCTCCTTAAAGGTGAAAATTGGATGAACTAGTGATGAGAATAAAAAATGTTGAGTCTTCTATTGATTTAAAATATCCAAACCAACCCTATTTATATTACTCCCAGAAATTGAGAGATTTCTTTAAGAAATGTGGGTTTTGGTTTTTTTGGGTTTTTGTCTTTGGTCATTTAAAAATAATTTAGGCCCAGGTAGTGCCAAGTTCCCTTACAGAGCCAGTTAAAAAAAAAAAAAAAAAAAAAAAAGGTAAAGCATGCAAAATGCCTTGAATCTCTGCTGCCTAGATCCCCGTCTTCCTTTGGGCATCCCGTCAGGGTCCCTTGTTTACTTATGGTCTTGGGCCCTCTCATTCTGCTATCAGAAAATAATTTGATGGATTAACATAGAGCCAGGTCAAGTCTCTAATCATTCTTAAATTATGACCCCTTTATTTAACAAGGACTAAAAAGATCTGAAATAGTAGCATTTCAAGTATCAGCATGGCAGGAGGGGATGGAGACTGCCTCCCTGAAGCCAGATGGAAACTGGGTGAAGATGCTCTTGTAAGCAACTGTAAGATTTTTCTTGCTCCTCTGAAGGTCAACAAGATCATGATCTGGAAAAACCAAACCATTTTCTAGGACTAGTCTCAGGACACACTTGTTATAAAATCAGGAATTAATTTTCATTTTTGTGGAGGCATGGGTCTGGACTGTGGTGTGGGGAGACTGGGACGTCTGTCAAGCCATTCCCTGTTCACCTGCTGGGTTTCGCTAGCAGACCTCACTGCAGGGGGATTGGGGGGCGGGGAGGTGAGGTCGGTGGAGGGGATGAGCAGAGGGAGCTCTGCTCAGGGGTCAGAGAGTACCTCCTTCCCAGCAGCCCATCTTTACTTGCGTCTGAGCATGAGCTAATATTGTAAGCGGTAGCTAGTAATTTTGCCACTTGACTCATCATGGTCAAAACGTCCAAAGCACTAATCATAGCACAGAGAAGTGAGCATCTTACTTGGAGCGATGTTGGACCATGCGGTGCTCAGCTCTGAACTGCAGTGCTGGACGTGGTCATTCTTTGAGACCCATCTTCTGCTTTGGTGCCTCTTGACATGAAGCATAATTGAGTAGATAAATCATCCATACTTCTCTGTGAAGAGTTACCACACCTTTTATCTCTCCCTGGAAGTTGCTTGAAAAAAGTCTGAAAAATGTGTGCTCACCTTGGCTACAGTTCACAGACATTTTGTCTCCAGTTCTTCTTTTGACAATGTGGAGAGATTTTTTTCCCCGACTCATGCTGATGCAAAGAAATTTGAGGATCTCTCTTTTCTCTTTTGTCCTCGGTTTAATTTGTGACCATCTTTTTTCCCCATCCTGAAAGATAACTAGAAATCGGTCTTCTGAACAGTGATGTTTGCTGCTGACATTTTAAAAAGAAAAGCTGTCAAGACAGCCAGGATTTTTTCATATTTAAAATATCCCCTAGGTTATTCTGAATTTGCCTTTCATGTTTGATTTTTTTTTTTTTTTTAGCTACTATAGTGTTTGAGGTCAACTGAAGATCGTTTTAAAGAGAGGGTGGTGTCTAAATTAAGAGTTCTTTAACGCAAAGCTTTCCCTTGGCCCTTGTCATCTTGACAGCAGTCAGTATTGATTAATAGCTTTTATAAGAAGGTTTTTAGGTATGGGTGATAATTCTCTTAGAGAATTATTAAATTATTTAATATTTAAATATTAAAATCTCCCTTTGGAGATTTTAGAGATAGATTTGCTTTATGAAAAAGCAAGCCACAATTCCTTCTATTTTCTGCATGATCTTATTTCAATGCCTTATTGTATGCTTACCATTCACAACGTTTGGCTTTTGAACACCTTTGTGAAATGGAGTAGATAGGAGGGGTCCCAAAGAACGCAATGCTGAATATAAATTGGGATATGCCAAGGATCAATTTTAGAGAAAAGGGGCAGGGGCGGGGGAGGTGTGTCAAACATCCACGAGCCACATTGCGGATTTTCACCTCCACCTGCTGTCAGGGATTCCTCCCAGGCAGGTGTGCAGGACCAGGCGTGAGTGGAGGGAGAAATGCCTTGGGATGACACTGGTGAAGAGCATGGGGTCTGGACGACCCGAATATGCACTTTGCTTGTGGCAGCTTGCTAAGTCCAGACATACCGCTTCTGTCTTACTTGGGTGTGTGTGCTGAGCACACCCACGCTTGTCACTTGGCGGGTTGACTGAGCCCAGCTGGAGGTGAGAAGTTCTGGGGCAGGTCACCGTAGGCTCCCATCTCTACCAGGTCCACGAGTTGTTATGAAAGTCTAAGACTCTGCTCCACCTGGCACGGCTTTGCTCCAGAACCCGAGGGATTTGCTTTAAGACCTGACAGTGGGCTCTGCCATAAACCCCACAGGACATCCTTCCCTGCTGCCCACCATCTGGACAGCGCAGAGTCTCTGGGTCATGTGGACCAACAGGTGGGTTCTGCTGCAGTGTCCTTCCCTGCTCTGAGCCTCACTCAAAGGGGACAATAGCCTTTTGAGTCAGCCAGTGTATGAATTTGAGTGAGGTTTCCAGGTGTGGAAGATGCTGCTTCCGGACCTCCTTCTAGGCACCGTGCCCCCTTCTTTGCAACGCAGGGATTTACCCTTTATTTAGATTGGGCAGCCCCACAGGCCCCTGACCACCAGAGCTGCATAGAGCTCAGCAATGTGGCAGCCCCAGCAGCACCTACCGCCCCCAAAGCCCACGACTCTGAGGTGTTAGCTGCTTCTCGGTCATCTTCCTCCACGTGCACGAGGTCGTCCACTGCGGCTTGGTGTGACGTGCGGAAGGGCATTCAGATGGCCCAGTCTCTTCGGACGACGTTATGCCAGAGGGCTAGGATGCTCCATCCCCACGAGACAAAATGCTACACATACACTGCTTCACCTGCCACGTAACTGTTCCCAGTCCCCGTAGCGGAATGATATCCTGGCCAAAGCAGCGGCCACCGGCCACGGCACAGGAACCAGGGAAATCAGCTCTAGGGAGAATGTTGTCTCCGGTGTAGGGCGGCAGTCCGGTTACCAGCTCTCTGAGTTTGTAGTGGGATCTGCTGTCTGTCAATCATACAAGATTTCCCCACGGGTCCGACTCTTCCCCTGCTGGTGGGTTTCAGGTTTCAAAACTGGCTCAGGCCAGGAAACTGGGCAAGGAGGGGAACTTTATTGGGGGACCGCTTTTAATCTGCTCTCTGTCCACCTTGGTTTTTTTTTGTTGGTACAAATGGAGTGGTCCTTTGTTGGCTGCCCATCCATGTTGGCCCTGGAAATGCCACATGCAATTACCCAGCTGTGTGGCTGAGTATCAGGCACCCCACCTGGCCATCATTATGATGGGCACGTCCACCTGGCTCCCGGCTGGGAAGCGCCCCCGCCTGGCCGTTTCATGCTGTGTTGGCACTATTTTTTTTCTGTCAATAACAATGCATCTTAGTTTCATTGAAATGCAGGATATGACCCTTTCTTCTTCAGATTCTTTCAGAAAACAAATTTCAATTTCATCATCACAGTACCTTCGAATGCCACTTGCCACCTCTTTGCTATGATCTTTATTATGTCCTCAGGATTGCCTTGAAGAAGAGGCATTCTTGGCTCCACACTGGGCCTGGAGCCTACTTTAAAAAAAAAAAAGAAAAGAAAAGAAAAGAAAAGAAAAGAAAAGAAGAGACAGTCTTTTTGACATGTGTAGAGTTCTCTAAATAGTATTTTTGTATATCCTTTCAAATAAGATTATTTTATAGGTATTATAAATATACCATGGGTAACATTATAATGCATTTCTTGATTTATTTGCCGCATTGGAATATATTGACAATATTTTCCTAGTATCCAATACCCTAACAATAATACTAATGCCATCAAGGATAACAGTCATTAATATTTATTGGAGAAGGTACTTTTTTAAGCACTTTACATGTATTGGCTCATTTAGTGTTTGTAAGGCCCTGATCCATAAATGCCATTGATCCCCCACACGCACACACATACCCCTTTCCAGATGAAGCACATGACACTCAGGGAGACCCTAACTTGTGTAAAGACACTACAGATTATATGTGTGTTCGGAGATGTCCCAGTTTGAAGATCATTATCCGGTATCCTTATATCTTCTGTACATGTTGTAGAGAAAATCTCTATCTTGGAATTTTCTTCTGTTGAAGTTATTACAAACGGCAAGATCTAAGTGCCAGTCAAATAATTGGCCCTATATTAAGTGTCTTTCAGTGTTATTCTTTCCAGACGTAGTCTTTTCACAGCTCATTACATCGTATCTTTTTTTTTTTCTTTTTAAATTAATATCGTTCTGTGCCCGGTGCTGAACTCACTCAAGTCAGAAGTTATGAAAAAGCATAATGGGGTTTTCATTAGGAGACATGTTTCCAGCAAGTCATTTAAATGAAGGAGCTGATCATTTAAAACAGAGAAAAGAATAGAACATTTTGAATAAAAGAGAATAAGTTGCATTCAACTGTTTTCCTTGATCTTAATAGTCCTTCAAACTTGGTCAGAAAGGTGACCGGCGGGGTAAAATCCAGAGCCAGCCCACGGAACCTGCTGTGCGCGCACGGGGCCGCCCGGAGGGACCTTCAGTGCTCACTGACTTCCCGTCAAACTGCGGCTGGCTTTGCTTGGTAATGGGTCTTGTTTTGTTTTGATTATAAAACAATTCATGTTAATTGAGGGGTATTCGGAAAAACAGAGAAAATTTAAATTGCTCCTAAGTCTGTCACTTTGAGGAAATCGTTCAACAATTTGGGTTTCTTTCCTGACTCTCTATCTCTTCCCCCCACCAAATCATGACTGAAATTGCTGGTCCTACTGTGTGGATGGAGAAGGATACAGAGAGGGGCCAGCCAGAACTGCCAAGTGCACACAAACAGGGCACATAACCGTCTCCACGTTCTCCTTTCCTGAGGCTCTGACACTTATGCACACACGCGCACGCATGTACAGCTCCCTACACACAAGATGTCCACATGCATGCAACACACATGTGCACACAGGCATACACATATCAAATAATGCACACATAAGCACATGCATGAGCAGTAAACACACACACAATGCACACACGCAATACAACATGCACACCTACACTGTGCACACACATACAGTGAAGCGTGTGCACATGTACACATGTATGCACACACAAGACACCTGCCCCCCAAGGTGTGTACACACACATGCACACGAATGCACAATGCATACATACACTCACACCAATGCACACATGCAAAATGCACAATGCACACATATTAATGTACGTACATGTGTGCATACACACAAACTGGCAGACACACATACACGCTTGTACATACATGCAGAGCACTCACACAGATGCATACATACGCACATTTCACACACTCACGTGCATGCACAATGTACCCATATATGTGACAGACCAAAGCATACTCCCATACACACATGTGCATGCAGACACTGACACACGCATGCACACACATGTACATGCCTCCCCACATACACCTCCGGCAACCTCCAGCAAGGGAGCACAAAATGGGGCATACGTTTGGCCCTCACCTCCAGTTCACTGCATTTCAAGAGGAGCCTGAAGGACTCTTCTTGGACTGTGAAGGCCCCCCAGCTCCCTCTACACTTTCTGCCCTGGAAGGGCCAGGACCTGACACGCAGCACCCAGTTCCAGGAAGGAGGATCCCCGTAGGAAAGATGACGCCCCCAGAGCAGCGCATTCGCGTCCAGCACTTGTCATGTGGTGAAGTCACTGCCTTCGAGCTTCTGTTATTTTGACTCTGTGCTGGAAGCCAGAGTTGGGGTCAAGGTGGAAAAGAACGGTCACCTTCCGTTGCCCCTGGGGAATGGGAACCACCCAGTGTAGGTAATCGAAGTCCTTGTGGTCGAATGAAGAGATTCTCTCTCATCCAGTTTACACACGCCATTGCGCTGTGTAGGCTGACAGGTGCATCTGCGGGGCCATCTCTGCGGATTGCCTTGAGGAGCCTCCCATGGTGGGAATACTGGCTAAACCCGTGTCTTCGGTGCTTCTGAAACCCACGGCCAATGTGCCTTCTCGGTCTTATAATAAATAAGATGAATTGGTGGTGTCGGGAGCAGGGGAAGCAGTGGGAGAACTTTACGAGTTCATAGTCTGAGCCAAGCTATAGTCTGGGGGCTATATGTACATATACTTTTTATGCTAATCTGTCTTTTTTTCTTCCTTTTGAAAAAATAAATGTTATGTTTAGAACAGTTTATGATGTAAAGAAAATCTGTGAAGATGGTATAGAGAATTCCCTTATACCCTAAACAGCGTCTCCTATTAACAACACCTTACCTTACTATAGTAAAATTGTTAAAATTAACAGTGGCTGATATATTATTAATGGAAGTTTATTGTTTATTCAGAATTCCTCAGTTTTTAATCTAACGTCCAGGACCCTACCCAGGATGCCACGTTACACTTACTCACCGCAGCGCCTCAGACTCCTCTTGGCTGTGACATTTTCTCAGACTTCCTTGTTTTTGTTTTGGATGTCCTTTATTTATATCAGCATGCACTCGTGGATATTTATCCTGTACTCTTGTAACCCACTATCACTTATTTCTTTATTTTGTGGCTCAAAGTGTCCCAGCTTTGGCCACTGGGAAGTGTCTCAGTTTACCGCTTTGTCATTTCTCCACTGGTGCTCCAGTTTCGTCTTGCATACTTCCTGCCCCGTCCTGAAACCAGTCATTTCTCCAGGGAGCCCTGTTTCCTTCTCTTTTATGGAAACTGAGATCTGGGTGCCAGGTGGGCTTGTCGCTACTGGGGTGTCATTTATCTCAGGTCCTCTCAGCTGAAAGAGCAAGAGATGTGTGGATACTAACCCATGCATGTGCACATGTCCATAAACATTCCTGTGTGCACTTTCTTATCTATATCAAACCAAACATGAGCTTTTCCTGATGCCCCACTTCTAATCGGTCACACGTGGATCATCCTGGCCTCTTTCCGTGGTTGACCTGCACACTGTCGGAAGTCTCAGAACCAGAGCAGCTGACGACCGTTAGGAACAGCGCCTACCCCGCACACAGAGAGGGCGGGTGACATTGCCTAGGACGCTCTGACTTCTACAGAGAAGGATGTTCTCTGCAGCCTACTGTTTCTGGTTGCACCTTTCGGGCTTAATCCTTTCCACTTACAGGGTAAGCCTTGTAAAAAACAAAGAAAGACGAAACTAAATAAAGCTACTGCAAGCAAGAAGAAGTCGGCTCTAACAAAAGAAACCAATTGTTGGTGGAACTAGAAGAATAGTAGACACGTGGGACACTAATTCATGCTACCCAGCATTATATATTAAGTGAAAAATGTGTAAAATGTCCCATAAGTGAGGAAGGAATGACGATAGGCAGAAAGTAGATATGTGTGGTCACGCATTTTTTGCATGAGTTGTGTGTGTCTCTTCACATTCGTACATGTGCACTGCGTGTGCGTGACTAATGGTATCACGGTACGTCCCCTTGAGAAACGATGAGAAAGGACACTGTAGAGTGGAAAGCACAAAAACTAATAATTGGTGCACATATTAATAATTCCAGTTGAAGGCACAAAGAATCAAATGCTTTATTAAAGTCACATGATAACTCTCATACTCCCATATTTCATAAGATTTTCCTCACCCCAAAATCCTGTTTTTTTTCCTATTGCAATGAACTTTTAACTTATATTCATGACAAGATCTCTAAGAAATTATGGATTTAATTTTTAAAAAAATAGTGAAGAAGCACTTTTGTCGCACGTTCTATTGCATTGAAAAACAAAATGCACAATTTTGAACAGACTTATAAATCCATCCCTCAGAATGGGAAGAAACATGTTAGTGTTGCTATGTAGAGTAATTAATCCAAATGTCATCATTTTCATTTATCGGGTGGCACAATCTTGATTCCTGTCAGAAGCAGAATATTTATACCTATGAGCAGGATGTGTCCTCAGAGAAAAAATGCATTAAGGGATGGGAAGAAAAATTAAGAATTAATATAAATATTTTCTAATGACTCTGTGTAAAACAGCACATCCTGATTAGTTTCTCTTGTAGGTCTTGGTATCAGTAAGATGGTCAGGACATCATCATGAGGCAGATCGTGAAGACAGACCTTGCCCTGAATTTACGAGGAATCAGGGATTCAGCCTGGAATTCAGGGTGGTTCTCGCCCTGTTATCTTCTCAGCCTCCTTATATTTCTGGAGTTGAGAGACCATGTTTATCTACTAGTATTTACTGAAATACAGTGATGCCACATTTTAAAATGTCACCAGCCCGCACCTGGTCTCAAGAGTCGGGGTTGAAAACAGTGAAAGGAGTAAAGGTGAATTTGAATGTGAGGAAGGGAAAGGGAGAGACCCGGAGGTCAGGAGACCAGCCACATTCCTGGCCATCGTGCACACCTGATTTCATTTCGTCTCCCCAAGAGAACATTTTACAGAAAAAGCAGTCGACCCACAGAGAATCAAGGACCATGCTCAGTGTCACACGATTAGTAAGAGGGCAAAGTAGGATTCAAATCTAGAACCCTTGTGTCTGACCCCCAAATCCTGGTGAACTAATTCATTCACTAAACATACAATTTATCAGGAACCTGCTCAGCAGCTCGCTCTGCTCTGCGGTACAGGGATGGATACTGGGCTCCATGGAAATCCTGCATCTGATTCTGTTGCTTCCATCCCTTCTTGGGTGCAGTCTCTGGAATGTGTGTGTGAGTGAGAAACTTCTATCCTTTTTTGCTCCCATTTTTGAGGTTACTCTTACTGAAGGCCAAACCTAATTCTGATTAAAGGGTGCCCAAATACATTGACGTAGTTAAAGCCATGGGCTTGAAAGAGATCCCTGGGGGAGAGAGGGTGTTATCGGCAGGTGTGGGCCGGTTCATGCAGCTCTCCCAGCACCCAGCAAGGGCCCTGACCACCACAGTCTTGCTGGGAATTTTGAGGCAGACACAGGTCGCCCAGAGAAGTGTCTCTCCATCATCTATTCTCCAGTAATGCTCCCGGGTCATTCCTTGACCTGCAGCCCTGCCCCTCACCCATCCTAGAAGCTGGTACTTGCTCTCTTAACCATTTCTGTGACTGAAAAGAAATGAGCCCAAAGATTGCAAATTCCATCTCGTGTGTTGGAATTGCATTCTGTTGACATTACAAAACCCTTTGTATGTGTTTCTTAGAAATTTGCACTAGGCTGATGTCATATTCCCAATCATTTGGGGAACGTAGTCAGATATTGGGAGTAAAAGATTCTTCAAGGAAACAAAAAATACATTTAAGTAAAACTTACTTTATCTACTTTGTGTTAATAAATTTATCTATAAACCATACGTAATTTGATTTTTTTAAGCAAATGGGTATATGCATATAGTAGGTCAATAGTTGTTTTTATCCTTTTGGAAGACAACTTGATGGATGGTTTCTAAGTAGCAATTTTAAGGCCCTGGAAGGAAAGCCTTAGTTTTGTGTTTTGTGCCTGGTAAAATTATTTACGAGTTATTTTGCATGTAGAGATGGCAGATCGGATACCAGAGATCCAAGCTTCCTTCCTACATTCATTTGGCAAATACTCAGGTAATGCCTGTGAATGGATATTTACTCATATGTGTTTTTTTTTTTTTTCCTTTTCAAAACTAACTCATAAATACAAGATCTGGAAATGCACACCGAGAGGATAAGCACAATCAGCAGGTACAAGAAGAAAGGCAGAAAGGAGGAAAAATAAGATCCTGGTTTTGAAGTAGATATTCCGAGGTACAGGTCCTCATGCTCTTCGTGGGGGTTCGTGCTGGACTGAAGATAGCGGGCTCCTTTATGTGGACGCCTCACAGGGGCTATCTTAGACTGTTGGGTGTATGTAGAAAAGAGCACTGCATGCAATAAACTCTCGCTTGATTAAAATCTTCAGCCTGCTAATGTTAAGGGACAAGACTTAAATATAAACAAGTGACAGAGCCCCAGACTAATTGAATGATCAAAATTAATCAAACTTCTCACATTTAAATGTCAGCTCACTTTGTAGAGACGAAAGTCACACATCAGAGAGCCAGGACAGAAGCTGGAGGGGAGTCAGTGACATGTTTCCATGGAGAATCCTGGGTTGTTCTAATAAAGCACAATAATGTTCGCATGCTATGGAGAGAAATGCCTCGCTTTATGGTCTGTTAACAAGCTGTATGTTGATTTCTTTGATAAGATATATTGCTAAACAGTCTTAATTAAGATAAAATAAAATGATCTTTATCTTTGTTGAAAAAAATAAATCATGTCTAAGTTCATGTAATTTATTTTTGCTTAGAACAAGACATATAAAACATTTTCAAGGACATTATGTCTTCAGGCTTTAAAATATCAAGTAATTATCAAATCAATGATCATTTGGGGGAAAGTAATGAAGTATGGAATATAACCACTTCGAGTTATATAAATCATGACCACAAAGTATTTAAAACTGATGTCATTAGGAAAAGCACTTTAATAGTGAGGGTACTAAATGTCTTCAAAGTTCAACAAAAATTGAAATTATATTCTGAATAGTATTTGTAAAATCACATCTTTAAGCTTTCTTTCTATCAATCTGTTGACTTAATTTGTTTTTTTATAGGAATTGTTACTTTAAATAAATAAATCTTACCATAAAATACACATAGTAGGTTTAATCTCTGTCATTTTTATTTTGAAAATATATGTTTCAAGTATTATCAGGGAGAAATTCTTTTAAGCAGAGGATTATGGAAGGAATTTTGAAATAATTTTTTTTTATTTTATTTTTTCTCATTACCATTAGAAGTAGCTAAGCAGGATGGTCAACATTATTTGCTAGGAAAAAATTCCATGCTCTTTGAGGATGCTCTCCCTGCTAGCCTAGAACAATTTTGCTTGCTTCTACCTCTGAGCACATATATTTCCAGCTTTGGTTTGTGCACACTTTATTCTTCTCTGTAGTTTCTATATGTAACTCTCGGGGGTAATTTTCCCACCTGCTTACTGTGTCTTTAAGGCAAGGACCTCTCCATTACTTGGGCCCTTTTTCCTGAGGTCCACAGTGATGTCCAGCAGAGGTCCCATTCAGGCCAGGCCCAGTGATGCCCCAAGCCCCTGGGAGGAGGAGACCCCAGTGGGGTGGCCATGAGCCTGAGTTCTGGTCAGCAGGCAGCCTGCTCAGGTGCGGGGTCGGGAGGCACTCAGGAAGAACAGATGATGATCTCAGGCTTATTTGGTGTCTGAATCAAGGCAGAGGCCTCACTAGAGTGGAAGGTCTCTTGCAAGGCTGTCTATTGACCTTTCAGCTCCACTAAAAAAGCGTTGAGGAAGGGCAGTCTCTTAGATTCTTTGTCTTAGAGACCGTTTAGGAGCAGGCAAACCCAAGACAAAGTGTCCTTTCCTGCTTCTGCATGATGAGCACAGTTCGGTTTGCTTTAGGATCCAGCGGAAGACTTATTTGGGAAATGGTTTATACACACCCCGTGCACGCATACATGTATATATTCCATTACTAGTACACGTGTGTGTGTGTGTGTATGTGTGTGTCTATATATGACACATTCCCACACTGGTGTATACGTGTGTGTAAATGACATATAATCCCACATGAATATGTGTGTGTGCAAATGTATTTATGTGAATATATATATATATATACATATATATATATATATATATATATACACACACACACACCCAATCTATGTATATCACGTCTATTCCCATACTGAGTCCCTGACTGATTTGTGTAAGCCTTCCTAACACTGATATTTGAAGAAATATGTTGATTTCAGTGATGGAGCATCCATCTACTGGTAAGAGGTGCCAAGCTCACATCTTAGTCGTTTCATTCCAAGCATGTCTTCAGGTATAATCATTTCTACACAAAACACATTTACTAATTATTGATTTAAATTAAATGATCAAAATGCATCTTATATTTTCAGAAATAAAGAACAGGGGAGCTGACTGTGTATGCCTAGTCCACGTAAACTGGGAGACTGTGGCTCAGGGACCGGAGGTTGGGATGTTCCCTTCTGATGCTCTCTCAGGTGGCACCATATTGGAGACCTTCAAAATACTGCATAAACTAATCATTTAATAGTTAACATTTGGAATAAATAAATAAATAAATAAATAAATAAATAAAAAAAATAGTTAACACTGGGGTTTAATATTATTCTATAAACTTTTAAACATATTTTTAAAAATACAGGTAGAATTATGTCCTTACAAAAAAAAAAAGTGAGGATATAATCATGTTCATGTTGTATGAAGTTCTATTTTAGCAGCTGAAATGCTGAGAGAAGAGAGAGAAATGTCAACTTTTAGCGAGTTGCTGCACTTGCTAGATTGAGGACAGAATGCACAGAATTTTGTTTTTTTTTTCTAGGAATTGCTTCTCAAAATAAATAATCCTTAACCATAAAACACAAGACTTCATGCACAACTACTTCTTAATTGTAAATGTGATTGTAAAATGGACCATGGGGGGGTCACCTAATCCATCAGATCCATGTTTATCAAATCATTAATTTATTCAACATACATGACTTGAACCCATGGCTACTAGGTATTACTGCCCCCCCATGTGATGATTTTTCTGTTTTTAAACATCACGATACGAGTCAACATGACATGATTTTTTTTTTCTGGAAGAAGATCATGTTAATAATTTTATTGGAAAAGGTCACCATCTAATAGCTTTTTTTTTAAAAGTACAATTGATCATCTTGCAGAACTGTGACTCAGATAAACATGCATCCTAATCCCAGTCTGGTGTTCTTTTTATTTGACAAACAGAGGGTTCGATATCACACTGTGAAAAAAACTGCTCAGCCTCCACTAATGTTGTTAAAGAGTAGATGGTCAAGACCACACCTGTGGGGTCTCTAGATGTGTGGGGTCTCTAGACTGCGGCAGGAGACATGGTGGAGACTGAGGGTTTGCCTTGCACCTGCACAAAATCATTTTTTTTTGCACAGGATTAATTTTTTTGCACAGAATTAATATTCTTTTTGCACAGAATTAATTTTTAAGCAGTCACCCTAACCTAGCCACGACAGCTTGAACACCTAAATTTCAAAGACATGTGGTAAGCAGTAAAGGAACAACCGAACAGAATTCCATCCGCATGTATGTCAGAAGTGAGTTTCAGAACATTTCAGGTGTGCAAAAGAGATGTGACCATGGCCTGATGCAGCTGCTCTGGGCTGAACTGACCAGTAGGCCAGTCGCTGGCTCTAAGCACACCCCAAGGACAGACAGGAGAAAACAACTCTAGAGCTCCACTTGCCAGGCTTCTCCGGGTTTTCCCCACCCATAGGGCATGGCTGACAGTCTGACCCCTGGCTCATGCCCAGCTTTCTCTCCTGTCCCACATATGACAGCCCACCATGGCCCCCGGCTTCATCCAAGTCTCTGACATTGCAGTCTATTCTGTCCTTTCCAGGAAGCTCCCTTAAAGGGCTCATTTTCCCTCCCTCCTATTACCGCAAACTGAAATGCCTGATAGCACCTACTCATGAACTTCCTCTGGGATCAGGGGTGGGAACCAACCTCAATGCCCAAAGGAAAGACGAAAAAGATCTTACATCTTAACTCTCACCCCAGTCAATGGATGGAGGCATGAACGACGGAGTGGATAAACTGATATTACCTGACAGCTGCAATCCTAAAATGTGCTGTACACACGTCATTTCTAATCCTTACATCAGTCTGAAAAAGTACTTATGATCTGTTGTTCTTGTTTTACACGTAATGACCCTGAAGCTTATGGAAACTAAGGGACAGACTTCGGGATTCTATCATGTTGTGTTAGTCACAGAAGCAGCAGGGATCCCCACTCAGATTGTGGTTTTGGGGTTTTGTTGGATTCTGCCTCCAATGTGAAGATCAATTTGCTAAGTTCTTTCCATCTTTCTGTTGCTGATCTGATGCCACCACTGAGCCTCTCCTAGCTGGCCACATGACCCTCCTAGGGGTCTCCCTGCTCCCCACGTGTCCCTAGTCTGCTTTCCCTCTGCAGGTGAAGTATCCCAGTGTTATTTTCAAAATATGTGTGCTTTTGCTCTCATCCATGAACTCATTGCCAAGACCAGTGGACCAAGAAAAAGAAGCTTTTTCTAGGGGTGCCTGGGTGGCTCAGTCATTAAGCATCTTGCCTTCGGCTCAGGTCATGATATCAGAGGCCTGGGATCGAGCCCCACATCGGGCTCCCTGCTCGGCGGGAAGCCTGCTTCTCCCTCTCCCACTCCCCCTGCTTGTGTTCCCTCTCTCGCTATGTCTCTCTCTGTCAAATAAATAAATAAAAATCTTTAAAAAAAAAAGAAGCTTTTTTCATATGTTTTCCTTGAGGAGTTCTACGGTTTCAGGATGTATGTTTTAGTCTTTCATCCATTTTGAGTTGATTTTTGTGCGTGGTTTAAATTAAGGGTCCAATTTCACTCTTTTGCATGCGGGTATGTTCCCAACTGCCATTTGTTGAGGTGACTATCCTTTCTCCATTGTGTATTCTTGGCTCTTTGTATTGTGTATTCCTTTCTTTTTTTTTTTTTAAAGATTGATTTATTTATTTTAGAGAGAGAGAGAGAGCAGGAGGAGGGGCAGAGGAAGAGGGAGAGAATCCTCACGCAGACTCCTCACTGAGCGAGGAGCCTGACTCGGGGCTCAATCCCAGCACCTTGAGATCATGACCGGAGCCAAAACCAAGAGCCAGACGCTTAACTGACTGAGCCACCCAGGTGCCCCTGTATTGTGTATTCTTAATGAAAAATCAACTGACTACATATGTGTGGGTTTGTTAATGGGCTCTCTCTTCTGTTCTGTTGGTCTATATGTCTGTCTTTGTGCTGGCATTTGAATAGACATTTCTCCAAAGAAGACATCCACATGGCCACAAGAACATGGAACCAGTGTTTGCATCACTGATGATTGGGGAAATGCAAGTCAAAGCCACAGTGACATATCACCCCACACCTGTTAGAATGGCTAGTATTAAAAAACAGATACGTGTTGCCAATGATGTAAAGAAGTCAGAATCCTTGCACACTATTGGTGAGTGTATAACATGGTCCTGCTGCTATGGAAAACAGCATGAGATTTTAGTTAAAAAATTAAAAATAAAACTACCTTGTGATGCAGCAATTGCACTCCTGGGTGTATATCCCAAAGAATTGAAATCAGGATCTTGAAGAGGTATCTGCACTCCCATGTTATTGGGACTGCCCTGCAGCATTATTCATAATAGTTGAGATATGGAAAAACCTAAATGTCCATGGACGGATAGATGGATGAAGAAAATGTGGGGATGTACACACACACATACACACACACACACCATGTGATATTATTCAACTTTAAAAGAGAAGGAGAGCCTGCCACATGCAACAACATGGATAAACCTGGTACATGTTATGCTGAATGAAATATGCTGGTCACAGAAAAATACTGTGTGATTCCACTTGTATGAGATATCTAAAATAGTTACACTAATGGAAGCAGAGAGTAGAATGGCAGTTTCCAGGGGCAGGGGTTGGGGGAAAAGGGGAGATGTTGTTCAATGGGCATGAAGTTTCAGTTAAGCAAGATGAGTAAGTTCTAGGGAACAGCTGTACAATATTGTGCTATAGTTAACAATACTATATTGTTTGAGATAACAATATATACATGTAATTGTTATGTAATATAGTATAGCTAAAGAAATATTGTCTACTTAAAGGTTTATTAATTTGCTAAGAGCATGATTTCATGTTATGTGCTCCTTTTTTTAAATTTTTTTTTATTTATTTATTCATGAGAGTCAGAGAGAGAGAGAGAGAGAGAGAGAGAAGCAGGCTCCCCGCCTAGCAGGGAGCCCGATGTGGGACTCGATCCCAGGACCCTGGGATCATGACCTGAGCTGAAGGCAGACGCTTAACCATCTGAGCCACCCAGGCGCCCTCATGTTATATGCTCTTAACAACAATAAAAAAATTGTGCATTGGAATAGAACCATTCACCAAAGACTCAGTGTATCATTTTCTGCGCACTTTTCACAGCAATCATAACACTTCTAACTTAAGTGACTCTAAACATTCTTTACTTTCAAAAGAAATAAACTTGCTTGCTCTTGATGCTCACACAAAATAGTTCAGGCTGGTGGTGGAGAGACATGGTGATACATATACAGTCTCTGTATTGATAAGGCACTTTTCCTGGATTTCCCTGGATCATGCATAGGTTTTGTTGTTGTTGCTAAACTACCATGAATTTGGTTGAAATAATAGGAAAAGAAAATTTTTATACATCATTGTACTTGTCAGTGTCTCAGTGAAGAAACTTGCTGGGTTAGAAGGGTTTTAAATGGTAGATGGGTGGGTGGGTGGATGGATGGATGGATGGATGGTTGGATGAGTGGATGGTAGATGGGTGGATGGATGGATGGATGGATGGTAGATGGGTGGATGGATGGATGGATGGATAGATGGATGGGTAGATGGATGGGTGAGTGGATGGCAGGTGGGTGGATGGATGAATATATTGGTGGATAGATGGATAGATCGATGGATGGATAGATGGACGGTTGGTTGGATGGATGGGTGAGTGGGTGGGTAGATGGCAAATCTGACCTAGATTTCTGCCTTTAGTGATTCTTACATAGCCATTTAATATTTCTTAGACATAGTTTCACATAGTTTCCTTATTTTTAGAAGTTGTCCCTATATAAAAACCCTGAGAAATAAGCAAGTAGAGGAAATGTGAAAGTGCCTTGAAAAGTTAAAAGTGGCATACCCAGGCAGTCAGTTTTTTACTGTTAAATTCTGAAAATTCAAAATGAGAGACTGAGTCACATTATACTTCCCGGTGAGCATGACAGTTATTTTCTAGACTGAAAATTCTCAAACTCGTTCGTGCAAATGACTCCTTTTGCCATTGCGAAGTTTGGGAGCTTTTTTTAAATCTATTTTTCATACACTCCACTCTGGCAGGCAATTGTTAAGCTGGTAATGGAAAGGTAAGCAGTTTATTGCAGGTGGCAGTTAGCAAGCAGTCAGATAGCTTGAAGCTTATCCTCACAACGGAACATGAGTAGTGACCCTGTGGATGTCCTAAAGGATTTTGGAGGAGCCATTTCAGGGATCAATGGCAGTTCCATTACTGTTTTCATGGTTAATCAATGGAGCACACACTGTGACATGCCGCAGTTCCCAGACACCCGGCTGCATCCCACAGCCACAGAAGGGTGAGCTGCAGAGGAAAAGGCAGATCTGAAAACCTCCAGGAAAAGGAGCAATATTGCTTAGTAAATTTCTCCTGCCACAGCAAAGGAAATCTACTGCTCAGCATGTTTTACTCCAGTACCCAGGGAAGATTAAAACAGAATTGATGATAGAGTTGGCAACAAATTGTACTGTTCTTTAGTTGGCTGAATAATGCACATGTCATATTTGAAAATAAAAAAGCCTTCTTTTAAAGAATAAAAATCAATGAATCCCAAAACGAGGTACATTTTAAACATTACCGAAAGTGTTTTTTAAACATTCTTTGTCTTTTTTTCTCTCCTTCTGTCTCGGAATGTAAATTTCCAGTGTCTATTTCATGGTAGGACTTTAACAACATGCAGATCCTGTCTGTTCTTCCCACTCTTCTCCAATTCACTTACCATATCATTTGCTGTGAAGATTAATATCCCATTGTCTGCCCAGGAGGTGGAGAATGCCATGTTACCCTAATATAATGAAACTTTCTACAGAATTTGCTATTTTTAAAATCTTAACTGTGGCTTTTAGAAGCTAGTGTGAAGTAATAGTACACAGCAATATTTTCTGTTTTTCCAGCCCTCCGGTGGAATACCTAGAACGCTAACATGGCATTTCTTTCTGTCTTCTTCATTTCTCTTGGACAGAAACTTACTTAGATCATGGGCGAAATCTCGACAAGAAGCCAGGACAGACTTATTCCCAATATTCTTACCAATTACGAGTGTAAATTTGTGTTGGTAACGTCCTAATTATGTTAGGGAGGATATTCACTTTCCATCTCAGTGAGTGATGTGTGCATATGTACGTGTGTGTGTCTATCATGAGAAATTAAAAAATTATCATTTTAAACCTTCAATATGTGCCAAATGCTGGTCTCCATATCTGTATACATTATTATGTAAAATTCTCAAGTGACCCTGAAGCCCATGTCACAGGCTGGGAGACTGGGGCCCAGACAGATGACATTTACTTGTGCAGCTGGGGTCATGCAGCTGTGGCTGCCCCTCCGGAGGTCAGCTAGTGTCCTTAGGTGATCACTCACTCCAGCTTTCAGAATATAGTTTGTCGGTTCTCAAGCAATTGAAACTGATTTAAACTCGTGACATTATTCCCAGACAAATAAAATAAGACATAAGCTGTGAGTCTTTAAAACAAGGGCTGGCAAACGTTTTGCTAGAGGGCCAGATAGTAAGTATCTCAGGCTTGGCGGGCCATCTGATGGTCTCTGTCCCCACCACTCGGGCCTCCCCTTGGGGTGTGAAAGCAGCCACAAACCTAAACGGACAAGTGTGGACACGCCCCAGCAAACTTCATCCAAATGGTCAGGTAGGTGGGCTTGGCCCACGGTGTTAGTTTACCAAGCCCCAATTTAAGGCATGCACTGGTCTTATCAGAGATGAGGGTGATGGTACAGATTTTCAACATTTTTCCTAGAAGAATGATCTGATTTAGGGGATATTTTGAAATTTGAATCATTATGGAGAAAGTATAATAGAATATACTGGGGAGTAGGAAGGTGGGGTGGGTTTAGAATGGCAGAA
Source organism: Mirounga angustirostris (assembly GCF_029215605.1). Classification (NCBI taxonomy): domain Eukaryota; kingdom Metazoa; phylum Chordata; class Mammalia; order Carnivora; family Phocidae; genus Mirounga; species Mirounga angustirostris. The sequence goes on from NW_026991713.1 coordinate 136,907,775, forward strand.
ATTAGGACACAATCACACATAAGGTAAGTGAACTCCCAAGCGGGAGGAAGAAAGGAGATTATCGAATTCTAAAACTCTTAGTCTCTAGGAGTTCAACCGCTCTCAGGAGTTGGATCCTGGAGATCTGAGCAGATGGCTGACCCACATTCCAGTTCATTCTTCACACTGACTCCACGCGGGTCTTCTTTCCATTTTCCATTGGGAATGCATGGCAGGGTTCACTCCAGGGCTCAAGGGTCAAGAAATAGGGGATTTGCATCAATAATGCCTTTCGGGAAAATCACCAAATCTTTGTATTATTATTATTTATTCTGCCTTACTACAAGCTTTGGCTAAAATCTCAGATCTACAAAGCAATTGCTCTGTTTATGTCTCTTCAGTGCCCCCCGGGGAGCATTCTCCTGCCAGGCTGAGAGTCTTGGACCACCCAGTTTGGAAGTTCCCAGATGCAGAGGGGCGCAAGCTCAGGGCGCATGTAGGTGGGCTAGGATCTATCCCTGTCTTTCTCCACGGCTGCCTCTTTAGCCAAATTGATTGGATGCCTGGACTCCTGAATCAGATGGTTCTGAAGGCCCACCAAAGGCCAGAGAAGGCTGTAGAATCCTTGCACTTATTGCTCACTCACTCAACAGATGTTCGTGGATTGCCTCTTTGTATGTTTGAATAAAAGTCTCGGTCTCAGGAGTGAGAGCAGGAGCCCTGCAGACTTCTGGCCAACTGCTCAGCAAGATTATCTTCTACCAACAGCCACACTCCCGGGTGGTCCACATTAAAGATGACATAGCTTTGTAACTTCTCCGTGTTTTCCAGTTTCCTGCTGTATCCCGTCTCCACATTAAATAGTACCCAAACTCTGAAAACAGAAAGGCCCATGTGTCGTGTGTGTGTCTTGGGGAAACCGTAAAGTGGGGAGCTGGCCTGGGGGCTCTGTCTGCATCATAAGTGAGACACGGTCATCTTCTGCACAAACACTTTTCCAAGTGCTTTCTGTAAGTGCACATTATTTGCTATTTGATCAGGAAATAACACTATCAGGTAGGCAACGAATTGGTGCTTATTGTTCAAATGTTGGTTTAGAACAAATTCAAGTTTGTACATTGGTGGCTCATTGTCTAAATTCCAATCCGTGGATGTGATTAATTTGCTCTCAAGAGTGGTTTTTCTTTGCTTTAGCTTCTCTTTTTCTTTTTCAAATAAGTTAATGTTTTTAAAAAGTCAATAAGTGTGCATGAAACAAACTCAAACATACAAAAAAATAAAAATAACTCCCCTTTTTTCTGCTCCTTGATTTTCACTCTGGGGGTGACCAACATAAGTATTTAGTATGGTCTGCATTCACATGGGTCTGTGTTGTCTGAATACATACACACATATGCATTTCAGGTTTCAGCAGATGTCTTAGAAGTCATTTTTATGAGTACATAAACAGCTATCATCTTCTTATTGTATGAAGTTACTATCATGTCTTATTAACCAGTAACTTGTAGATACACATTTAGATAACATGCAATCTTTTGCTTACAAAAAGACAAACAAACAAAAAAACCCAAACAAACAAACAAACAAACAAAGACAAACAAAAAGCTTGCAGAGATGAAGCCAAAACAGATACAATTTTGCACATACAACATAAATCAATAGAACAAATTTCTGAAAGAGGAAATCATGAGTTAATGGCTATGGATCTCTTAAATTTCAAATTAGTACCACAGGGGTTTAAAGTATGTATCTTACGCTTTTCTTCTAATAATTGTATGACTTAATTTAAAAAATACTTTTAATACAACAGGAATTGGTTTTGATGTAAGAAGTAGGTTTGGGATCCAACTTCATGTGTGCATTTATTTTATGTGACTACCCTGTTCTAGCAAACCCATTTATTAAATAATTCATGTTTTTCCCCCTGATACTCCAATGTCACCTGCAGGACAGTCCAACTCATTCCCTCTTTTGGGATACCGTATGAGTTTCTTGTGGCTGCTTCAGCAAATTCCTGCAGACTTGGTGGTCTAAAACAATGCAGATGTATTATCTTACAGTTCTGGAGGCTGATGTCCAACATGGGTCTCAGTGGGCTAAAAGCAAGGCGTTGGCAGGACCGTGCACCTTCTGGAGACTCCAGGGAAAGTCCATATTCTTGTGTTGTCTGGACGGACCACAGTTAATTTATCCATCACCTGCTGAAGGACATCTTGGTTGCTTCCAAGTTTTGGCAATTATAAATAAAGCTGCTATGAATATTTGTGACCAGGTTTTTGGTGGGCGTAAGTTTTCAACTCCTTTGGGTAAATACCAAGGATCACAACTATTACATCGTATGGTGAGAGTATGTTTAGTTTTGTAAGAAACTGCTAAACTGTCTTCCAAAGTGCCTGCTCCATTCTGCAGGCCCACCAGCAGTGCGTCGCTCCCCATCTTTGCCAGCATCTGGTATCGTCAGGGTTTGGATTTTGGCCATTCTGATAGGTGTGGAATCCATGTGCTTTGTGTTACTAAATGAATACTATGCCTTTAATTCCAAACAAGTGTTTTGTTTCCCCAATGTAAAAACCGTACTTTCTTCCAGTATAATTGTCTCATACAAGCCTTCATGATGTGATCTTAGACACATCTCTTACCTGCCAGTGTGGTAACCAGTACAGGATCTCCTTACCACCATGATATCAAGGGATTGGCATTATTGCTATGAAGAGTAGTAGTTCTCTTTCAAAGGGAAACTCTGAGGGAGCATACCCAGTTCACCTTCCTCCCTGAGGCAGAGACTCATGGAAAACTCTTACAAGGTGAATTACTGTGTGAGGAAGAAGAGCATCACGAGTTTCACCACAAATAAGATGCTGACTCAGAGTGTGTGTGTGAGCAGTTCACCTATGATAAAGGCGGTTCTAGATCAAATACAACATCGCATACCTATTTCATCCCATGTGTATTAATGGAGTGATTTCATGTCAAGAATATGTGACACAATTTGAAGATATCACTTGCATTTACGTTGTATAGCCTTCCTCAAGGCTGTTCCTGGAGACTGTGCTGGATATTTTAAAATTTTCAAGGATTTCACCTTCCATTTGGTAATGAAATTAAAAATTGAGCTTCTGAATCTTTGAATCACCAGTCAAAATCTGAATGTCCCAAATTTGTTACAGGTAGGATGGAATAGGGAAGTTGAATCATTTTTGTGTTTCCCAGAAAATTCCTTTCAAAGTAAAATAGCATGCTACTAAGAAAATCCTTGTCTTTGCTTTAGCTGTATCTGGATGTCTCCTCTTTATAAGCACATTATTTATCATTTCATTAGAGTATTTGGGTGCTTTTCATGTTATCTGTTGGGATCTGCCCACAGGGGCCTTCCCAAGGGCCCTTTTGTCACAAATTCAACAATGAAGTTCATTCAAAAATATGCATATATAAATAAATCATGTATCCATATAATACCAGGTATGTTAATTGTTTTAAACCTCAAACACATAAAAAATAGGGAAGAAAAATGTAAAAACCTGTGATTTTACCATTACTATTGATAAGTTTTTATGCGTGTATTCACGTGCTGTTTATGTAAACATAGGCTGGATAATGTTATAGGGATAAATTAACTTGAAATCTCAGTGACCTCAGGGCACACTGGTTTAGCACCGTCCCTCACAACGTGTGGGTGACTCTCCAGTGGAGCTGTCCTGTGTGTGACAGCCCTTGGTGTACTTCCTCCACTTCATGAGGTAGATACAGGGGACGTGGCCTTTGAGGGAACTCAGTGATCAGAGTCTTGGAGGGTCCATGGTAGAACAGTGCCAAATGGGACCCAATGAGCCATAATCTTTAAGGTGATGGCAGAAATGCCCCAAACGTGCCACCAGGAGGTAGCTTTTGTTTAGATGTCAGTGAGGTTTGAGTGTGTAATTACACATCTAAGAATGTTCCTGAGGAAACTATTCAGAAATGTGCAAAGCAACTCATCCCAAGGAATGTTCTTCCAATGCTGCTTATTATTTATTTATTTAATTGAGAGAGAGAAAGCAAGGACGTGAGCGGGGAAGGAGGAGGGGCAGGGACAGAAGGAGGCTTAACCGACTGAGCCACCCAGGTGCCCCTCTATTATATTAAGAGAGTGGAAATAGCATAGGGAACTAACCTGTCCCCAGGCTCTGGTAACCACTGTCCTACTCCCACAGGTTAGGGGCCGTAACAGCCTCCCATTGTGACCAGCTCTGGTTTACTGCACCAATGTTGCCTCATCACTTTCCAAAACTCAACCATTATTGGCAAATATTCACTTTATCAACCATCCTTCTTTATTCAGCTTGAATGTGCCATCATTTCCTGCCAGGACTCTGTGTGCTACATATGAAAAATCAATTTGTAAACTCAGAGTAGCATTGAAAGATAACGAGTTGGGGTGAACATCACTTGGGGCTCTGAAATGAACAGTCAGCTGGTAGCCATGCACTTGGTTATGGCACTTCCCATAGAAGAAAACTTTGTTTTATTTATTTTTATTATTTATTTTTTTTAAAGATTTTTATTTATTTATTTGTCAGAGAGAGAGAGCACAAGCAGGGGGAGAAGCAGAGGGAGAAACAGGCTCCCTGCTCAGTGGGGAGCTCACTCCCAGGACCCCCAAGATCCTGACCTGAGCCGAAGGCAGATGCTTCACTGACTGAGTCACCGAGGCGCCCCTATTTATTTTTATTTTTTTAAAAAAATGAAAATTTGAATAAGATGACACACAACGTTATGTTAGTTTCAGGTGTACAACACCATGATCCAACTTCTTTATACGCTATGCTATGCTCACCATCGGTCACCATACAATGCTATTATAATATCATTGACTGTGTTCCCTGTGCTTTGCCTTTTATTCCTGGGACTTATTCATTGGATAACTGGAAACCTATACCTTCCACTCCCCTCCCCCATTTTGCCCATTCTACTCCCCTTCTTCTGGCAACCATCAGTTGTTCTCTGTGTTCATAGGTCTGATTGTGCTTTTTGTTTTCTTATTCATTTGTTTTGTTTTATAGATTCCACATATGAGTAAAATCATATGTTATTTATCTTTGTCAATCTGATTTATTTGTTTTAGCATAATACCCTCTAGGTTGATCCAAGTTGTCAAAATGGCAAGATCTCAACCTTTTTTACGGCTACATAATATTTGTGTGTGTGTGTGTGTATACACACAACATCTATCCTATCCATTCCTCTATCAGTGGACACTTAGGTTGCTTTAAGATAGCCACACCAAGAAGAAAATGTTTAAAATTGGGTTTATGTCTTTCATATCTCAAACTTGCTTCTTGGCTAAGTGGTAGGTACTTTTCCCCCCCATTGGAGGATGGTGACATTACATACATTTCATGTCACAAAATTATGTGAAGTAATTCAGAGAGAATTCAAATGTAGTTATATGTACTAGCTCTGTTTTTATTAATCTGGTATTTTGTTTCTTCATTGAAAAAAGGTTTCTTGTTCACCTAAATTGTTTAAGATTGGTAAAACCTAAAGCTTGTTTATTTGTCCAGCTAGGTTCTTGGGTGTGAGTAGAAATGTCACTAGTCAGTGATTCTTTCTTTTCTTCTTTTTAAGATTTTATTTATTTGAGAGAGAGAGAGGGACAGTGAGCATGAACAGCAGGGAAGAGCAGAGGAAGAGGGAGAAGCAGACTACCCGCTGAGCAGGGAGTCTGACACGGGGCTTGATCCCAGGACCCCAAGATCATGACCTGAGCCGAAGGCAGACGCTTAACCAACTGAGCCACCAGGCGCCCCTAGTCAGTGTTTCTTAATCTGTGTTTATAGGAAACAAAATCATATTGAGCTTCAGAGTTGTTTAAATATACAACGTGTATGGAAGTCTTTCCCCCTATTTTTATGTACCTATAGTTAAGAAACCTGCACCTAATTTAGAAAATAAAATATTGTCAGTGTAATAGTATGATGGCATTACAAACACGTGAAGAGAAAGTCATTTTTCATCAGTCACTTATTAACATTTATGATCTAGAGTTAGTTTTTTGTTGCTCTTACTTTCCACGTGGGTACCTGTAAGATGGAAATGAAAATAATTCATCCCTCGAAGCTTTGTTACAAAGATTAAATAAAAACTGTTCTATAAACATTAGGTCTTTTTAAAAAATCTATTTGACTTATTTCAGTGGGATTATATAATCAAGCACTTAGGTAAATGCCAAAATATTTGATGTAATAATAATGTAGACACAGATTTCATTTATCTGAATTACAAATTAGAGCTCTATGGCCAAAGACCAGTATGAAATAAAATTCCAGTAGTGTACTCCCTTCAAAATATGGAAGGTTATGTTCCTGGAATACGCGTGGTAGGAGAATTCTCTCTTGAGGAATTTCACACATTATTCAACAAATAGGGTTGAAAAATAGAAGTTATTAGTAAACTTATGATGTTTTTTAGAAATAAATTTTTCTTTACCTCCATACACCAACAAAACATAAGACCAAATAGAAAAGCATTGTAAACATAGTGAATGAGTCATCATGGGCACATTTCAATTAACTTCAATTTACCTTCTCTGGTCTCCAAGGTTCCTGGCATTGGACTATATCCATCTTACTCACACTATAGGCTTGATACACAGCTGTATGCATAACTCAGTAAATTTGTATTGAGTGGGCTGGTCAGGGTTAAAATTTTCCTCCTCCATGTTGAAAGGCTGTTCTCCATGGGTCTCCTGTGTTTCTGAACATCTTCTAAGCAAAGGCACTGACTTCCCTTTGGTCCATACTGTCTTTTCAAGGATGGTTGTAGAGTCAATAGCCTTAAAAGACAGAGGTTGCATCTGCCTCTGGAGCAGAGGGGAACTTGCGTACTGTCCAGCTGAAAAACATCTCCATCTGGGGCCGGGGCGGCCAAGCTTATTGCTCCTTTTAGAAGACTCGTGGGGTCCCGAGGCTCAGGGCCCCTCTACTGTCACACAGAACACTGTGTGTACCCATGTGGAGAAGAACAGTCCTCACCATGTGTGTTTGTGGGAGCTGGAGCTTAGGCAAATAGCATTAACACGCTATCACCTGCTACTGCTCTGAATGATAAATCGTCTTTTATCTCTGACTCATCTTCTCCAGCATCTGTGAAACTAGAGCAGGCTAATTTGTTACCTTGCAATCAGAGTACGCTCTCAGACCCTTCTCAGTTCCTGTCACACCACGGTTGAAAAAGGGTGCTATCCATTCCATTTTCTGGTGGAAAAATATGCCAAACATTAAATATAGTTCTGTGTGTGCTCCGTTCAAATGTTCTGTATTTTATGACTTTATGATGACTCCTTCCTTGCTTCTCAGAGGTTATTAAACACCTGCCCTGAGAAACTTAACTCTGTCCTTTGTAAAGACTCAGGATGGGGGCTCCCATGGTGGGATCATTTCCAGCCCTGGAAACCTATTTCTTACAGCAGACACGTTTCTAAGGGGCCAGCCCTCCCACCAACAATGAGAAAGCCTAGGAAGAAGGAACAGGTGCTGAGACACCTACCTGAAGGCGTATTGGTCAGCTTGGGCTGCCCTGACACACAACAGGAATGTCTTTTCTCACAGCCCTGGAGGCTGGAAGTTTGAGACCGGGGCGGCAACATGGCCAGGTTCTTGAGGATGGTCTTCTGGATTGTAGACGGCTGCTTTCTGTCCTCACATGGCAGAGAGTGAGAGAGACCTCTCTCTTCTTCTTCTTCTTACAAGATCACAGACCTAGTAGATCAGGGCCCCACTCTTTCAATCTTATTTAACCTTAGTTACTTCCTAATGAACCCGTCTCCAGATACAGTCACACTGGGGCTTCAGTATTTGAATTTTGGGGCCATGATTCAGCCCATAACAGAAAGCATCAGAGCTATCAATCACGAGAATGGGTCAGGGTCCCCCAAAGGAAGGAGTATGCAGCCAGGCTGACATTTGAGGCCATATTTTTGCCCTGAGATTCTCTTAATTTGAAAGGAGGAGCAGTAGAGAATCTCAACAGGAAAGAGGCCCAGTGACAAAGCTTGAGTGACTGAGAGGTTGACCAGAATTCAGGTGGCCCTCTGGGGCTAGGAGGTGAAAACTGCAGTTCAGGAAGGGGGAAGGTTCTGGCCAACACCCTGGGGTTTTCACCAGTGTGCCAGCTAACAGGAAATAGATAACAGGAAATAGACCAGCCTTCCTGAAATTAAAGGCCATGTTTGAATCAGTGCAATCCCAGCCTGGTTTAAGGTGATCTGCATCTACCTTAGCTGCTTGCCAGAAGCAAAACAAAATCCTAGCAGGAGGAAGAAAACATAATTCAGGGTGTCAGATTAGCTGTACTTTTTTTTTTTTTTTTTTTTTTGTAGAAAGTGTCTGGAATTTTGGGTATGGAATTGCCATACCCGAGACAAAAGCAGATGTCTGAAAGTGAAAAGAAAGCAAAGAACATAATAGAAAGAATATTCAACTATTTGAGTCATTAGACAGGGAAATCAAAAGGAAACTGAATAGAGAATTTCAGTATGTAATTAGAATATTTAAGAAAGAATTTAATTTCCCGATAAATACACAGGCTCAGAGGACATTTGGTTAAGCAACTCTGTTTGTCATTCAGAGTTCTGTTGGATCAAAAATACAGTTTGTATTATTCCAAGTTATTTTTGTTAGGCTGTGTGGCTACATGTGTAAGATCCAGAGACATTTAGCTTCATAAATAATTTAGGACAGGCTCCTGCTCAATGCTCTAAGCCCGTCCACTCAATCCTTCTTTATGTTACGTTCAGAATCAATAGGATTCTAACAAAAATTCCCCCAACCCAACTTCAAATAAGTTTTTAATTTTTCAAAAAAATTTTTTAAAGATTTTATTTATTTATTTATTTGACAGAGAAAGAGAGCAAGAGCAGGAACTCAAGCAGGGGTCATGGGAGAGGGAGAAGCAGGCTTCCGGCTGAGCAGGGAGCCTGACATGAGGCTCGATCCCAGGACCCCGGCATCATGACCTGAGCTGAAGGCAGATGCTTAATGACTGAGCCACCCAGGCGCCCCAGTTTTTAATTTTTTTCCTTTTATCTGAAAACTGCCCCCTCCGTACACCCCCCCAAAAAGGAAATAGAGAAAAAGTGTGAGAGTTCTCCTGTCTCATCATTTTCAGAAAATCAGGTTGTGATGCACTCAGAGGGGTTCCTGCTGCAGGTGAGCAGAGACAACAGAAGCAGCCTGGGGATGGAGGGGGGAGGGAGTCACATCTACCCCGAGCACCTGCGGCCGTGCACCTGTCCCCTGCGGGTGGCTGTGGGGAAGACTGAAGTTCCAGGTGGCTTTACAAAACCAGTGAAAGGCAATGAAGGGGGCCATGGAATTTCCCCCATCTTTCTTGAATTTCTGTTTCCCCAGCTGTGATCGATGCTCTTTTTCTTGTAATGAAAAAAGGGAATCATGAGATAAGAATGCTCTCTACGATATTTTTATAAAAGTTTTACAAAAAGAAAGGATAAGGGTACACACAGCTATCTGGTTACAGAAACCAATACACACCATTAATGTATTTGTATATCATCTTGCTTGAATGGGAAGGCGAGAGTGCAGGGCATTCTGAGCCTTGGGTCAGGAGATTGGAGGGCTGGTCATGTCCACCCATCGGTGTTGCTGCGGGAGGCAGCATGTTGGGGCCTTGAGCCTCAGAACTGAGTCTCACCCTGATCTACTCATCATCCTCCACACAACCCCTGGTTTATGCTGCGTCCTACAAGACCTTGATAGGAACCCCTCTGGCGCTCTGTTTCCTTCACATTCCCTCTTTATAACATCTGCATTCCACAGTCATAGTTGTCTCTGTCCTAAAAAATAGAACAAATTGGAGCCAACATTTTCAAATCCTACTTACCAGAATTTTGTGTCATTCGCATTTAAGGTGAGGAAGTTATTACTATATTTGAATCCAAATAAACTTTTATTTCTCTGGGTTACAATGCTTCCTGTGATCATTTTCACATTAGATTTTTTAAAACTATGTGTTTAATGGTGAAAATATCATTGATACAAGCGCTTGACTTACTTAAAATTCCCTTTAATTAATATGCCTTTACATGGAAAACAGGACCACGTGATTAGGAAGTTTACCGACATGATGCATGCTATGGCTAAATATTTTAGGATGGGTGCAAGTGCTGTTCTTTCCAATTTTCTGCTGAGAATATGAACACAAGAATATAGAGTGATATGTTTGCCCTAATGATTTGAATACAAGTTATTGAAACATAAAATTCATTTTAAGAAAAAAGCAAGAGTCATATTTTCTTTTTCTGCTAGATGGTACATATTTTGCTGAAGGCTATCTGTGTGTTTCTACGCACTTGCTGAAATCAGCAAAATAAAAACCTTCTAATAATTAATTTTACATGCATGATTAAAGAAATCGAGTTCTACAAACCTATAGATTCCCAAAATTAATGAACTGCGGTAAAAGTATGCTTTGCAAGAATGAATAATTTAAAATCGAGAAGTAGTAAAACATAAATAGGCTTTTTCTAACAAGGTTCTTTTCTGAGCATTCCTACAGAGTTTTAAGATGCTATTCAGTAATTCTATGGAAAAATAAGTTACGCTTTTAACAAGATTTTCAGTTATAGTCTCTTATTTTCATGTACACAGAAAATATAACTGACTTCCAGTATTCTTACTGCCATTATTGAAAATAATATAAATGTGTTTTATTCTCAAAAAATTTACCTGACTTAAGAATAATAAGTTACAACATCAAAACAATATATGTAAATATTAGTAATATAATTTTTCATAGAAAATATGATTTTTCTCTTCTTACTGATACATATTACCAAAGCAAGATTTATTTAGATATTTTCTTCCCCTTAGAAACTCTAAAGTGATAAAGACAAATAAAGCATGTTTGGTACCAGAATCGAGTTATTTAATACAAAAACCTTGCAACCCTGTTACTGATTTCAAAACTGCATAACGGCATTTGGGTAGATAATTAGCCCTGTCGCATGCATTAGCCGGTTCCCTGGTTGTTCACTTTTTACACAAACCCTGTCCCATCCTGGAAGCTCAGGTGGAATTTCTTGCTTATGTCTTTGGTTGCGGAAAACCAAACCCAGCTCTGATGCTGTAAGCAGGAAAGGAATTTACCAGCAGGTTGGTTAGGGTCTGATCTGCTACCACCATGTCAGGATGTTGCCCCTGGCCGCTTACCACCATGGATCTCAACTCCACGGAAAGCATGGCAGGTAATCTTTAAATGTCCCTCCGCCTTCACTGTAACTGAATCCTTCAGATTCAAAGTACAGGAAAGATGTTTGGTCAGAAGAATGCCTGCCCCACGCTCTACCCCCAGGACGAGGGAACATCCTCTCCCAGGCAGGTCCTCGCTTCCCAGCTATCTTAGGAGGACCCCTCCAAAATGATAAAAATCCACCTGCTGCCCAACATCCATGCCTCCTTCTTTCTAAACTTAGACTTTGAGACAATTGCTGACACCGAACCTAAAGCCATTTTCTTTCATCCAGTTGAAGGAAGACACTGTTTTCCCCTGTACAGGGAGAGAAACCCAAGATTTTACAGGTTGACACATACAGTATCTTATCTCTCTGGGTGGTCTCCATTTCTCCTTCACTTCTGTCAGGATCTTTTTTTAAAAATATATATTATGAAACTCCCAGATCGAATTATAAACCAAATCATGACCAACATACCCCTATACAATGCTGGAAGAGAGACAAAAGTAAGTATAGGAAATTAGTTAAAAAATAGTTCAGTTATTTTAAACTACTTTTTCCTATAATAAACATGTTTCTTCCCATAGCAAAAAATAACTAATAACATTAGGTTATGTGAACATGGTGAGCCAACGTTATAATACGTCATCAGATCATGTTGAGTCTTACAATATTCCTCTTCCAATAGGAGTCAGCGTTGGGGAAGCATCTGTCTGTCTCTTAACCTGGAGCTCAGCCGGTCCTGTGGCTCTCACATCAAGCCGCTAACCCAATCCTGGCCTGTATCAACAGTGCAAGTGATATCTGTGTCTCTCCTGGCCCTTTTTCTTCTCAAGTTGTTCAGAGCCGCAGGGGAAGACTGGTCTTACATATCTGGACCCACTCAAAGACCCTGAGCCAGGCCGGGTGCTGTAGGACACGGTGAGTGGTGGTCAGACCCGGCCCCTGTTGGGTGGATATCAGCATAAGCTGGGGTCTGCAGGGATTGGGCTTGCAGCACAAGGGGTCAGTGCATGGCTATGGGCAAACCGTGGTCACTCCCGTAGCAGAGAGTACAGAAAGAGGTAAGCAAGTGTTTGGGGCGCCTCCTAACCATGGAGTCAAGGCAGTGGATGTTCTTAGTGATTATCCCGGGGCAGGAAATGAACTGGGGCTTCCGTCTAAGGAGGAAGGAGTTTCCTTGGGACTGGGGACAAGATGGACAGGTTTGGGGGGGAAGAACATCACTGAGCCTCTGTGTCCTCACCGCCTTTGTGATCCTTCAGCAGGTATCATGAGCAGAGACACACAAGGAAAGGGGGGACCCTCACAGGCCAGGGGAGGGCTAGTTCTAGATGCAACCCCTGCACCCAGGTGTGAGGTAGGGTGTGTGCGTGTGCATGCTATGTTCACTTGTGTGACGGGAGGGGACAGTTAAGCCAGGGGACGTGAGGGGAAGCCCATCTCCTGTGTCCCCTCTGTGATGGCTCCTTGGTCTCTGCCATGGAGGTAGAGTTGGACCCTATAACTGAAGGTGTGACAGCCAGCTGGGAGGGCCAGGCTGGGGGAGGCGTGCCTTCCTGCAGGATGAGTCCCCACTCTCAGCTCAGGATCCCCAGATGAAGAAGTAGGACATTCCTGCAATAAAGCAGAATGCATGCCAGGAGTTCTTTAATTTAATATTAATTTTTTTCTGGCTTCATTTTTAAAAATTTCAAGTTGGTGAAATAGGACGTGACAAGTGTTCTCGTACAGCAACCTGGAGAGAGAGGTAATGATGTGATGTCTTGAGTCTCCGCATATTGGAACAGATGTGGGGGAAGTCTGTAATTACAGTGCTTAATCATTAAGCACAAGGACCTTACCCTAAGTGTGAAGGGGCCAAACTAACATTTCTCACAGTTTCTCCTTCCCTTGTGTGAAAAATTGAGAAGACAGAGTTAATGACAGTCTCTCTCAAACCACCGTGCAACCCTTGTTCTGGGTAATAAAATTATAATTTCACCAGTCTCCCCTGGGTGTGTTGGGGAGCGGCCTCGGTTGTGTGCAAATGCGTTCCTACTACTCAGGGCTGGTGGGTTTGTCTCCTTCTTTCTTGTGAACTGTGAAAAACATTTGATTTGAGCCTTGCAAAGTGCTCTGCATGCAACCATTTTGTCCGGACTTCTCTCTTCATTTGCAACTCTGATTACACGGTTATCAGAAGCAAGAGAAACAAGCAAGTGTCTTTGAAGGTCTCAGGACACCTCAGCCAGTGAGGCCCCCTGCTTTAGTTATTCCAAATGCATTAAAATATAAGTGGATCAAAGTTGGAAATATTTTAGAAAGACTTCTTTCTTGCTCATCTGAAGAGTTGAATTTCTTCTCCCCGAAACGCCCCATCATGCCCGCACTGAGTCGCCTGTGTCTGTACTTGGCTGACGGCAGGAAGGACTCAGCGGTCAGGCTGAGAAGCCTGTCCCACCGCTGGGAGTCCTGGGCCAGGGACCACGGTGAATGCAGTGACCACAGCCACCACGGCGACCACAGAGCCCCCGCCCCCAGGAGAAGAGCTAACCTAGTCGTGGAAGACGGTTTCCTCCCTTGCAGACCACCTCGCACTGATGGGGCGAAGTGGAAATTCTGGAATGTAGGCAATAAGATGTTCACTTCCTTCCTTCTGGTTTTGTTTGATCAGTGACCATTTCTCCCTGATTGTTTGATGCAACCCTTATTCTCTCTTTTCTTAGTGGATGAAAGAAAGGCATTTCCGATCCTTGCTGGGGAAGAAAAGGTGGTGGCATTTGGGCAAGGCTAACGGGACGAATTCTGCTTTTCTCAGTTCCTTTTTCAGATTCATTTTCTCTCTGGACTTACCAAACTACGGCAACAGGAGCCTGTGAACACGACACAGGAGTCAGACTTCCCGTGCAGTAAACCTGAGTCTCACGGGTAGTTTCTCATTGTTCATAACAAGGCTGATTCCAGAGGAGAAATAAAGTTTTATTTCATCCTCTGTCTATAAAGCAGAGAGACCCGTTCTGCATTTCACCGCAGCGTGGATTCACGCCAGGACCCTTTCCAGCGGCGTGGCACGTCCTTGGGTGGAAGACTGGGGGCACAGATATGGGGGTCCCAGCCAGTCTCCGGCAGGATGCTGAACTGGGTTTGAGATGGGACGGACGTTTCCAGGCCCTTGTGGGTCCCCGCCCTCTGTGGCAGACAGCTGCGGGGAAAGTAACCCTCCCCGGCTCCCGTGTGCACCTCTGCAGGGAGGCTCCGGATTGTGCAAACCCCGCGGCCTTGGCACTTTGTTGGGACACTGCCCGTCGTACACGCAGCACGCCGGGTGCTGGGCACTGTGGGGAGTGACAGGATGCACAGGGGACCGAACAGGCAGGTCCCTCTTTCCAGAGAGCTCATGACCTCGGGGCCAAGCAGAGGCCTTGACCAGGAGTGTGCTGGTTGCTGGAATAAGGAAGGTGAGGGGCGCTTTCTCACACACACCAGCTTCTAGAAGGTTCTCCAGTGTGGGGGCCTTTGGAAAGCATCCTGTATGAACTAACATCACAGCATGCGCGTCACAGGTAAGAATCACAAGGTGGTAAGCGGTGTTGCTTCTGGACCAGTCCCTGGGTGGGAAAGTGTGGCTCCCGGAGTGTGACCGGCTTGTGTCACTCAGAAAGAGCGGCCCCGTGTGCGGTCTCCAGGGGCGGGGTGTCGACCCCTTGTCGGGCTTTGTGTCACCCTGGGGGCCAGGCTGGGTCTTCTCGTGGGAAGCCTGCAGCCTCATGCATGTCTCTCAGCGTCTGTTCTCCAGCTTCTTACTGTTTTCTTTGATGCAGTACCTGCTCTTGATGGTCACTACCTTCTCTGGCAGCTGGTGATGGGAACGCTCACGGGGCTGGGCGCCAGGGGACCAGCCAGTGTCCCGTCTCCTCAGCGGCAGTGCCACCTACCTCATCAGCCTTCCAGCCTTTCTATATGGAAACAACGAAGATACAAAAGTAGGGATCCGAAGGGGTATGTGCACCCCAATGTTTATAGCAGCAATGTCCACAATAGCCAAACTGTGGAAAGAGCCAAGATGTCCATCGACAGATGAATGGATAAAGAAGAAGTGGTATATATATACAATGGAATATCATGCAGCCATCAAAAGGAATGAGATCTTGCCATTTGCAACGACGTGGATGGAACTGGAGGGTATTATGCTGAGCGAAATAAGTCAGTCAGGGAAAGACATGTATCATATGACCTCACTGATATGAAGAATTCTTAATCTCAGGAAACAAACTGAGAGTTGCTGGAGTGCTGGGGGATGGGAGGGATGGGGTGGCTGGGTGAAGACACTGGGGAGGGTATGTGCTCTGGTAAGCACTGTGAATTGTGCAAGACTGTTGAATCTCAGATCTGTACCTCTGAAACAAAAAATGCAATATATGTTAAGAAAAAAAAAAAAGAAGAAGAAGAAGGTAGCGGGAGGGGAAGAATGAAGCGGGGGAAATCGGAGGGGTAGATGAACCATGAGAGATGATGGACTCTGAAAAACAAACTGAGGGTTCTAGAGGGGAGGGGGGTGGGAGGATGGGTTAGCCTGGTGGTGGGTATTGAGGAGGGCACATTCTGCATGGAGCACTGGGTGTTATGCACAAACAATGAATCATGGAACACTACATCTTAAACTAATGATGTAATGTATGGGGATTAACATAAGAATAAAAAAATAAACAAATTAATTAATTATAAAAAAAAAGGAAACAACGAGAGTATTTGAAATCAGACTTTTTATTTTGTCATGGTGCACGTTTCCATCCCCGTGGACATCCCTGTGTGGCCCTCTGGACACAAATCCACTTCCCCTCTGCCCCGGCCCCTGGATTCCTAACCCCAGCACCCCTCACCCGCTCTCCCTTGTTAGAATGGCGTCATTCTAGGGATATCCCAGAAAGAGTGTCCTGCAGTGGGCAACCCTTGGGATTGGCTTTTTCAGCCCTCAGCCCCTTCCCGGTTTGTCCAGATTCCTGGGCTGCTTAGGGGTTATTTTGTTTCTGGTGCTGAGTGATGCTCCAGGGTGCACGTGGACCACTGTGCCTTGACACCTGCTGGAGGACTTCTGCCTTGATCCAGGGTTTGATGATGAATGTAAAGCTGCTGCAAACATTCATGCACGCGTTTTTATTTTGGTGTGAAACAAAAGTCTTTGCTCTGAGGGAAATGCCCAGGAGTGCACATGTTGGGTCACAGGTCCACGGCATGGTTAATTTTGTAAGAATCTGGGCCAAATTGTTTTTCCGAGCGGTTGCCACATTGTGTGAGGAAGCCGGTATCTCCCGGCCTCACGGGCACCTGGCGGCGTCACTGTTCTGCACTTGGACGGCTCCACCTGTCCCATCGTAGCTCCGATTTGCATTTCCCTGCGGACCTCTTCCTGCGCGGCCACAGGCTTTTCTGTGATGCTTGTCGAGCATGCAACCATCATTGTCCCGAAGAGGTCTGTCTTGGCAGGCTGCTCGTTTCCAAGTTTTCGATCATCTTTTTTTGTTTGTGTTTCTGGGATGCTGGCTTCCTCAGCAACACGTCTGGAACGTGTGAGTCAAACGGAAAGCCCAGGGAGTCACCGCTGTGTTTGTCTTTGGGTCCTATGATCCTTTGAGAGTTCACTGCCTTTTCTTCCCTGTCAGAGTCTTCATTTGCTTGCTTTATGTATAATATCTGGGGTTTTCAGTGGTACCAAGTGGGAGGAATAGTGGAGAGTAGATCTCTCTGTGGTCATGGTTTTGCATTTCCCTGGTGTCTGATTTGGCTCAAGTCAACGTAACAAAATAGCACAGACAGGAGGCTGACACCACAGCCGTGTACTGCTCAGGGTTCCGGAGCCTGGGAGTTGGAGATCAAGATGCGGCCGAGTGGGCGCCCAGCGAGACACCCTCCGGGCTCGCAGATGGCCTCCTCTTCCCTGGTGTGCGCAGGAGAGGCTCGCTCTTACACTCACCCCATCAAAATCTAGTTTCCCAATTTATAATTTAAAAAATATCCCGTGGCATTTAGCACCTTTTAATACGATGCAATCACACATACTGAGTTCGCCTCCACACAAAGCCCCCAAATTATCATTTGCAGGCGCATTCTCTGGTCACAGTGCAAGAACTGAGGGTGCAGACGCCGTCAACTTGCTTTTGGTGATGTTGGTGTCTGTGCACGGGTAAGACATGAATGCTTCTACCCTGTTCTATCTCCTCACGCTCTTAGAAAATGCTAAACCTAATCAATGATGACTATACCAAGAGATAGAAAGGGATATTGGCTCCCTCATTTGGAATTGGGACACAGGTCCCGCCCTGGAAGGGGATGAGGAATGGCCACAATGTTTCTCCTTCCCTGGTATTGTCTCTGTTTCGTGGAAACACCTGCCCATGTCGAGGTGATACACATTTAGTGTTGGGGGTTTCATTAGAAGATTCAGAGACCAAATTTATTACTAAGCAAAATCGCCCTGGCAGAGAAGAGTTCGTGGGTGTTGTGTTAGGTCACAGAAGTCCTCGTGTCAGCTTCCTTGCCTCTGGACCTCTGATGTGTTTCCCCAAGTGAGTGTCTTCCCTGTCAGAGAAAGAACGTTTCCAGCTTGTTTTCTTTCAGGATACCAAGTATATGTTTTGATGAATTTTTCCTCTGAATTATATCATTAAACCACAACTGGACTCTCATCTGACCTGACTGCTACTCCTAAAAATGGAAATGGCCACCAAAAGCTCAATTACATTTTCTAGACATATCTTAGTCTATTCATTTAGCAAATGTTTATGTAAAATGTTCTTTTCTTTCTCTCTCTTTTTTTTTAGTCTCTCTTTCATATTTCAGGAATTGAGGTGTCACAAAGATAAGCATGTATTGAACCTTCAAGGGGTTTACAACTCATTTGTGGTCATAAGGTTCAAAGCAAATGTAATTATGATACAACATAAAAATAATAGGAGCTTATCTTACTTCGGGCTGCTATAACAAAGATACCATGGAATGGGTGATTGTAACAGCAAACATATATTCCCTACAGTTCTGGAGGCTGGAAGTCCAAGATCCAGGTGCCGGCAGATCCCGTGACTGGTGAGACCCCATTTTCCAGTTCACAGATGGTGTCTGCTCCCCTGTGTCCTCAACTGGGGAAAGGGGTCCCTTTTATGAGGACACTAATCCCATCCTGGGGGCTCCACCCCCATGACCTCCTCACCCCCCAAAGGCTCCACCTCCTAACACTGTCACCTTGGGGGTTAGGACTCAATGTATGGATTGTGGCGGTTGCGGGGGGCGGAGCACAAACAGCCCAAAATGAGAGCAATAAGGAAGACCTCTCTGAAGCATCTGGGTAGAGATCCAGAGCCAAAACAGCTTATTCCCGTTCTGGCTGGTTAGGGTGTCTGTTCTAATTGCTGGTTACCGGAGTACCATCTCCTATTAAATATTTTATTTTATTTTTTAAAGATTTTATTTATTTATTTGAGAGAGAGAGAGTGAGAGAGAGCATGAGAGAGGAGAGGGTCAGAGGGAGAAGCAGACTCCCCACAGAGCGGGGAGCCCGATGTGGGACTTGATCCTGGGACTCCAGGATCATGACCTGAGCTGAAGGCAGTCACTTAACCAACTGAGCCACACAGGTGCCCTCCTATTAAATATTTTAAATGTCAACTCGGACATAAGGAGATTTCTAGTGGATGAGTGGAAAAGGTAGTTTAATTCTGCTAAAGCTGTTTGAAATGAAAGAAAAGAATAGAAGTGGCATCTGAACAGCAGGTGAGGTTGTGATGTGTCGGTTGAAAGTGAGTCTGAAATTGGATGATATTCTACAGGGAAGGAAAAACTGAAAATATTTTTCAAGGCTCTGTAAAAATTGGAGACTTTTTTTTCCTACCCAAATCTTTCCATGCGTCCACCGAGGTTGAGGAAGGGAGGTCTGGATAGGGACATATCCAGGTGTTAACAAAGCGGAAGAAGATGATTTGGAATTCTTAATGTCTTTTTGGGGCTTAGGGAGCGACCTGACTTAGAAATATCAATAAGAAAAAAAATCAAGAAGAAGATGAAATATCCCTAGAATTTTACATATTTTATTTTTTTTATTTTTATTTATTTATTTTTTTTAAGATTTTATTTATTTATTTGAGACAGAGAGAATGAGAGACAGAGAGCATGAGAGGGAGGAGGGTCAGAGGGAGAAGCAGACTCCCTGCCGAGCAGGGAGCCCGATGCGGGACTCGATTCCGGGACTCCAGGATCATGACCTGAGCTGAGGGCAGTTGCTTAACCAACTGAGCCACCCAGGTGCCCAGAATTTTACATATTTTAAAAATTTTAATGCTTACTGTTGTTTTATAAAGTAGTGGAGAGCTCATGCAAGCAGGGGGAAGGAGTAACACAGATTGAAGGAGGAGATATTTCATTTTTTGTCTCGTCTCCTGAGTGATCTGCTGATAATGGAAACAAATCTATGTGTTGGCTCACTTAATAACAATGATTTATAGTCTGTTTTCTGTTGGACAATGTAATCTAGTCCTATTTTTCATGGAACTGTTGATTTTCTGAATTTGGGTGATGTTCCATGTGATGATCTTATTTCCCAGTTTCATGATATGACCAACACTTGATGCCTCCAAAAACAACCCACCTTAAGAATAAAACAAAATCCAATTAAAAATTGACTACATATACGAAAGGAAAATCTGTATCAACAGCAGAATATATTGCTGACATTATGGTGCAAAAATTAAGTCTGAAACGTAATACAACGTGTCTCATCTGTAGCAAGTTTTATTTTTCTGAGACTGTGTAAGAGTTGTTGGCTCCCAGAAATGCATTACATTTGGCACTGAACAATGAGAGCAAGAAGAGCAGGCAAAATCATGGCTGATAATTTTAAATCAAGCCTAAAAAAAATATTTCTTTCACACATCCCAGATAAGTGTTTAAATCTAATGATTTTATATTGATAAATGGAACAATGTATTTTTCAAGTGAGCAGAATAATAAATTCTATTTTCTATTTATATGTATTGTGTGTTTAACATTCGCCAATGTCTCTGTTCTGTAACTTATAGGGAAGAGTTCTCAGATATTTGTTTATTGTACCATGAGAATAGAGGACTGGTACCTTATTCGTATGTTCACCAAGCCTATGATTATCATTTTATGTTATTCTGCAGAATTTACTTTGCTATTTACATAATTACTATGCTTTGATGAAATGTAACAGACATAAGTAAAAATGATATAAATCAGATGAAATGAACACCTGCTGGAGGCCAACTAATAATATAATCTTCAAAGTGACCCAATGTAATTACTCTGCCTACACAAAGATTTTTATTAGTTCCCGTATTATTAGCAAAGCCGTAAATAATTATATGGTAAATATTGGCTCATCATGGGTAACAAGAGACCAATAAAGTGCTTGAATAGTTCACATGTCTTTTCAAAGTGCACATATTATGGGAAAAAACTTCAGAAATTCTGAAGTGCATGCTTCAGTATTCCATTTAATAAATAAGTAAGTTTAGGCTAATTTCACATAATTTTTTAAAAGGCCTGTTTTTCTTTGATGAATAAAACTTAAAAAAATATTACTTTCTTATAGCACGTTCTCTAGAAAATGGACAGAGGCAAAATCTTGCATACTAACACTGTAGAGGTGAGTGCAAACCCAGGCAGCACGCGTGAGGCCATGGGAAGTGAGACAAGCATGTAGGAAGATCAAATGCGCGGGGACACAGTTCCAGGCTGGCTGCCCTTTGCATGAGACCAGCTGACTTCTCAGTGTCAGAGGCATCCAGCTCTGGGTCCTGTGACCTGCCACATGATGGGACGGTCCCTCGGTGGACAAGATGGGAGAATACTTTATCTTTGAGTGCCTTCTCCCACACTCCATGGGGTGTGAAGTGTCCTGCATTTCCACAATGTACCAGCCCCATGTCCAGGCAGTCCCCGGCAATGTATGTGCCTCGGTGGGTCTAGACTCTGCAATTCTGAGGCTGGCAGGGAGTCCTGCCTAGTCCTCGGCCCCCGGAATCTGTCTCCACAGCAGGCAAGGTCTAGGGCTGGGGTGTGGGGTTAGAAAGGATGTAACCGTGCAGATCTTGATTGGGGCTTAAGAGAGTCGGTTATACCCACCTTTTCCCTCTCAGATCTTGGCGATATTAACAATCTCTTCTGGTCCCACTTCTGGGTGCAGGTAGTGGTTTGGAAGAAGAAACCACACAGCGTGCCCAGAAATTGGCATCAGTCCTGGGGAACCAAAGTGTAATTTTTGTAGGATCAAATGTAGGCGTCGTAGCAATCCCATTATTTTTGTTTGCTCTGTATGAACTTACATCTGTTAATTTTGCCTTGTTTCTAATTGAAGAGCTTGTTTCATGTGAAACAAAGGAAACAGGGGCACCTGGGTGGCTCAGCTGGTTAAGCGTCTGCCTTCTGCGGAGATCATGATCCTGGGGTCCTGGGATCGAGTCCTGCGTCAGGCTCTCTGCTCAGCAGGGAGTCTGCTTCTCCCTCTGCTCCTCTCCCCTGCTTGTGCTCTCTCTCTCTGTCAAATGAACTGAGTAAAATCTTAAAAAAAAAAAAAAAAAAAAGAAGCAGAAAAAGAGGATTTTGTATATACTTACTGAAAAGGGATTCAAACTGTGAAAACCTAAAAAGAAAGATAAAAATTACCAGAAATATCTAAGAGGGTTTGCTCACGCAGTCCTCATGTGAGGTGGTTTTATTCTCACAGAGGAGTCGGTTCCTCTACAATAAAACCTCTGTATGGCCGAGATTGAATTTGAAAACGGCGTTTGGAATACACATCCCTCACGCATGCCGTGAAGGTTTGAGGGGTTCCAAAAAGTAGCACCTCCCTCCTTGCCTCAATCTGGAACCAACCGGGAGAGGCTGCGGAGAGCCAGGTGGAGAGCCAGGGGACCCTGCGGTGGTGGGTTAGTGCGGGTGTGGACCCAGTGACTGCAGCCTGTGTGTTTGTTCCTTGGCTCTTGCACCTGAGGAGGAGGCAGATGTGGTCACGGGGTCGCAGACAGAACTGGAAATCAGCAGTCCCACTGCTGGCTGGCCACATAGGGATGGGACAGTGTTGGCGTATGTGGTAAAGAATGAAAATAAACCCCTAATTCGAGCTTTCACAAATTAAGTCAAACATTTTATATTAATGAGCCAAATCACAAAACAAACAGCTTGCTATTCACCATGAGAGCGCGTATGGGACTTTGTGGGCCTTTTCAGAGAACTGATGTAATCAATTCTTAGTTAATCACAGTTCTTTTAACATCAGGAGTAGAACACAATGTATCAGGATCAAAGACAAGATTCTGTTCGTCTGTTTGCTGTTACGTTGTTTTGCAGATAATCTTCCCCCTGCACACACACACACACACACCCCTCCCCCCCAGCCCCCACCCCCGCCACCATGAACTTGGATGTATGCCAATCTATTTTCCTTCCCTGGTAAGACCTAAGTTTTAAAGCTCTCTTGCAGAGCTCGGCATTCAAACATGTTGGTGTTCTTCCTCTTTCTAATCAACCTGGTTATCACGAACATTTGTGATCATTTCTTTACTGATGGTGCCAGTCTGCATGAGAGACCCCGTGTCCCCCGAGAGATCCTGACATGTCCGCTCGCTTCTCCGTTCGTGGTGTTTGGAGTCTGAGTCTTTATGTCCCATGGCTGCTCAGTTATTCAGGGGTTTACTGTTTAAACTTCTTCGGACTTGATTTAGGCTTTATTTCCTCCTTCTCATCTGGAAGGAGGGGCACAGAGGTGCCGGGTTGACCGAACTCTGCTCTTCGGTATCAGTGTTGGAGCCTGCAAGCCTGCAGCAGGTCCTCATGGCTCCGTAGACTTATTCTGGCGCCCGTGACCTTCTCTCTCCACGTTTCCAGCCCGTCCATCTGCAGTGGGTCCCAGCAACTCGGAGAGCATAACTTGTTTATTTAGAAGGTGAGGGCTTGCTTTGTTTGCCACTGCCCGAGGGCCACGTCTTTTGAGGAGAATAAAGTGAGAATCACCCCCCAGGAAGGCTGTCTCTTCAAATGGAAACAGGAGGAGTGTTTTCACTGTGTTTAAGAAAGAATCTGGCCTTGGCATTTATGAACAGAAAAGGGGAAGCTGGTAGGGATTATTGAGGGACTTTGAAAGTACAGGAAGCCCATAATCGAATCTGACAAATAAATACATAGATCGATGCACACATACAAGCTCAGCTTATGACTTTCAATAGTCATTTTGAGAATTTATGCTTTCCATTGCTGTTATTGTCTTTATGTTACCTTTTGCAAATTTATTCTTTTGAATTGCCCACAAACCTTCCTTTGGAAGAGAATGCATGCCTACATTTGGCAAAGAGAGCAAGCATATCATCAAGTTGCTTGATGCCATTTTGATGGGACTGACAAGTCACATTTACTGGAAGGGTGGTAGACATATGGGGCATGGTTTTCAGTGCTAGGCACGCGTTACCGAGTTCGTCCTCACCACAGTCCCGTGATCTCACTGCCATGACCATCCCGGTCTTACAGATGAGGACCCTGAGACCCAGGGAGCTGAGGGCACCTGACCTAGAAATGCAGCCTGCACTGGACCTAGCAGGTCTGGTTGATGAATCCATCATTTTAAGCATCAGGATGTCCTACCTGTCTGCGCAAGAATGAACACAGCACTAGAGAACAGCATGGAATTTCCTCACACTGTCCACACTTTTATTCTTAAACTGTAACAGAAAACAATATCCAGGGAGGATATTTACAGGAAAACACTGCCCAACTCTATGCTTATGAACATAATTTTTGTAAATTTTATGGTTTTTTTTTTAGAAAACATATGAGTAGTGAAATTATTTCAGAAAAGTAAAAATCTGGAAAAAAACAAGAAAATATTGAAAAAAATTGTCAGAGATTTCATCTAAGAATAGCTCTGCACTTAAGTTCCTTCTCAGGTTGCTATGCCAAATTGGCTTCTTTCATCTGTCAAAGAAATTGTAATTTCCACATGACACAAACTACAACAGATCACTGGAAAAATGGTGAAGACTTACAACTTCTTTTATGGAACTGGATTAATCCTCATGTGACAATCTCTCAAAACATGAAAAAGAGAAACACAGCACAACTTTAATTACTTGGATAGATGGGACATCTTTAAGTAAAGTAACAACTAACCAAATCCTGCAACATATTCAAGGTTGCCTTCACCAGAATGCTCTGGGAGGTACTATTTATGGAATAAAAATGTATAACTGGGAAAGACCATTCAACTTTGAAAAAGTGCATTTATCAAGTAATACACATATAATTGGATATAAAATTAGCTATTTATATACCTGCTGAATGAGAATTCTAAAATTTTCTTCTAGCAGCAAAACGTTTTCTGCAGTTATTCTAATACGCAATCCAATATGTAAAGTAGATAACCCAGAGAGTTTCTGTGTTTAAGAAAGTAGATAACCCGGAGAGTTTCACTGTGTTTAAGAAAGAATCTGGCCTTGGCATTTATGAACAGAAAAGGAGAAGCTGGTAGGGATTATTGAGGGACTTTGAAAGTACAGGAAGCCCATAATAGAATCTGACAAATAAATACATAGATCGATGCACACATACAAGCTCAGCTTATGACTTTCAATAGTCATTTTGGGAATTTATGCTTTCCATTGCTGTTATTGTCTTTATGTTACCTTTTGCATAAAGGTAACACCCCACTGGTGCCCGAGGCCAGCAAAGAAGCAAAATTTAAAAAACAAATAAATCGTTAATAATATGGGAAAGCATTGTATATTACTGCTAAATTAATAAGGAAGACTCCAAAAAAGTTAGTATATGATGATCCCCTGGTGTGAAACAGAATATACTTTGATTCTCCAAATGCTGAGCTTCAATTATATGCTAAGAAATATAGTTGTGTTCCTTTTTGTTTCCTTCTTCTTTTCTGTGCTGACCGTATTATTTCAACCAGGGTCAATGTGTTTTTAAAGGGTGTTTCTAGAAGAGTCCAACATTTCAATCTTATTTACCTCCTCTCCTGCCTGTGCTCCCAGAATGCCTCCCCACTCTCTACCCCTCACCCTCCTGTACCTGTGCTCTCAGGGTCACAGATACCCTCTGGTGGCCAAGTCCAACACACACTTTGCCATGCCCGTCCACTTAGACCTATCTGCGGCATTTGCTGAATCCTCTCCTGCTTCTTACTCAGTAATGAGTGTTCAGTGAATGTACAATGTACAGCCCTGATGTCATTCTCTTCCCGTTTTCTTTAGTCTTCCCAGAAAGCCTTTGCAAGCCAATGGCTTCAGTTGTTATTTATGTGAATATCATTTCCAGATTAGCATCTTCAGCCCAAAGCTCTCCGTAGATCAGCCATCGGCATTTTTTCTTGAGACCCTACAGGTCCTTTATACTAAACAGCTCCCCCATGAAATTATTCTTCTCCATAAGAACTGGTCCTGTACCTGGATGTTCCAATGCTTTCTTATGGAACCATTGTTCACCTGTTTTTCTGAGCCCAGACTTACCCAAAGCCAGGGGTTCTCCAAGTTGCCTCTACTCCAAACCTCATATCTCTCGATTCTTCTCTCCCATATCCTATAAAAGTCAGTGAATAAAGGGGGAATGAATGTAGCCACGAAGAACAGAATAGGAACAAAAAGTATGTGTAAACAACACAATTGGCCCAGGAAGTGAAAATGTAAACTATTGTTGACTATCAGTTTCAAAACTCATTTTGCACTTTGCACTCAGAGCCTTCTGTTGTGCTTATTGGAGCTTATATCCTATTAGGTTGTTCCAAAATAAACGTTTTTAGTCCTCATCACCCTCTACCACCAAGACTGCATCCACTATAGTAGGAACTTAAAAGTCGTTGATGAAGAAATAAGGAAGAGAAAGAGTATCTCCTGACTTCTGTGGCCATCTCCATAAGTTCTGGTACTTTTTGACCTTAAAGAAATTTTAAATCTTCAAGTGGTACCTCTTCATGCCTTTTTGTCAATCCCACTGCTTTGCTTTACGACCCTTATTAAAAATGGAGGCTTTAGGGGACATTGGATGGTTTATAAGGACTTATTTTTAAGGAGTGTCTATGGTTGTGAAATACAACAACATTTGCAAGCAAATTATAGTAGCAAGAAGTGGATGGTTTAAATAGATGTTTTTTATTGAGTGACATGCAATAGAGGATGGTGCCGTTTACAGAACATCACGTCACACTTTGCTGCTTCACGAAAGAATGTAACCATCTTGGAAAACATTAAGATGGCAGGACAGGGAAGCAAACATAGTTATGGAAAACAAAGAAGATGCTGGGTTTGCCTCATTTTCTAAAGACCGGTAAACGTTGCTGTTTAACTGCAAATTTGAGCACTGGGGGTTAACTTTGTTGTCTTCCTGTTGCTTTTCCAGACTGTCCTCTTTCGTATTTTCCCCCTTCAAGTATCTTGTCAGTTACTGCCCACCAATTGCGCTTATTTCAGAGCCAACTGCAGGTAATGAGATGCTGATTGGGGATTCTAGAATTCACTTGCCGATGATTATGTGTTATTTTAACAGGAGAATGACAATAATTTCCTGTAATGCCACTTGTTAAGGCAATTATGCTATAATTGCCTTATCAAGGTGTCATAGAGGAGAGGGGAGAGACTCCAAGATTTCACAGCTGCTGTCTTGCTCCTTAAAGGGTTCTCTGGAAACTGCATTGTCAGCCATCGGGATAAATCCCTTCCGATTGTTTGAAACCTGAACATGATTGTCCTGGGCAGCTTATGTGACCTTAAAATGAAGTTTTTCCAGAGTTGATTTTTTTGTGTGTGTCTTAATATAAAAACTATCTGCACCAAGTTGCAGATACACTGAAATGTGGAGTCTGAAGAGTTTGTAGAAACTGTGGATTTAAGAAGAAGCTAAGTATCAATACATATAATAGCATGAAGTAAAGGGCATGTGTATCTAAAATATACAAGTCAAAAACATGGGTTTTCCAGTTACAATCAATTGAATATGATGTCCATAACATAGAAAAATCAGCGCTATCGTTGACTTTATAGATCCACAGTGAAGATTATTTGTTCATTTAAGTAAGCCCTTATATCTGTATTGTAGTTATCTGTATACAAAAGTATTCAGTGAATATGGGGCCCTGTTCTAAAATATTAAACAAATGCTCCTAAGTTGAGAAAATTCAAGTATATTTTCTCTGCACACATTAAGCTTCTATTTTGTTTGGAGACAGAGACAATAAGAGATATAAACAAGTAAAAAGACAGTGAGGTAAACAGTGGTGAGTGGTAACAGCGAAGAATGAGGCAGAGAGGGTAAAGCATATGCCAGGGCTGAGGGTGGTATGTGGATAAGGCAGAATTTGAGCTCAGACTGTAGGTAGTTGAAGGAGTTAGCTGCACAGTTAACAAGAGGAAAGTTTTCACAGAAGGTCCGGAGATCCTGATGTGGTATATGGATGGTGTAGTTGAAAAGTGGCAGAAGGATGGTGGCTGAGTGGGGGGAATTGGGGCAAGAGAAGTCACAGATGAGTTCAGAGAGGAGAAAGGGGCTGGGATAGTGTAGGATCTTATAGGTCACCGTAGAGAAGCTGGCTTTTACTCAGAGAGGGATGGGAGCCCTGGGGTGTTTGGGCAGATGTACCGAGTCTTCAGTTTCGTAGACAGTTCTGATCACTGTGTTGGGAGCAGACTGCAGAGAGGCAGCCATGGGGATTCCAGTTACTAGACTATTGAAATGGAGCTCGGGACTGGTGAATGGATGGTGATGGTTTGGCCCACAGCATTGGAACAAGAAGGGACAAGAAGTGGCCCTACATGACCTCCCAAGAGACTAAGTGTGGGGAAGACTAGGGGGAAGAAATGAAAGGACAAAGTGAAGGCTTTCAGCCTATCCCCCCTGGGAAGCACAGCTGCCGTGATCTGGGGAGAAAGATCAGCAGCTCAGGTGTAGACATGTTCAGTGTGAGCAGTAAGAAGCTAGATGAAATATCAAAGAAGGAGTTGTGTGATGACTCTGGTTTTCCGGGAGAGAGAATAGGGATTTGTGTGTTTAGAAAGGGATATTTTAAAGCCAGTACACGCTAATAACAGAGAAAAAGATGATGTGGGGAAAAGAAGGAGCCCCTGGACACAAAGTCCTGATGGAAGGAAGAAAGGCAACAGAATCACCTGTCCTTTCATAGCAGGACTGTTTCCTCCCCTTCGCTGTATGTGAATGAGGCAATGGCTGCAGAAACAGGTGGGGACGACAGGGCATTTTCTGCCTTATGCATTTCTGTGGGATGTATTTTGGGAAAACACCCAACATATGTTTACTTCTACATATATTTTAAATCCTGCATCCTCTCCTCTATTAATATCTACATCTTAAAGCTGAGCTTCATTGCCTCAGGAAAGAGAACACAAAGAAACCTAACAAATGTTAACCTCTGGAATTTTGAGGTCCTAATTAGACATTTTAAAAACTAATGCTGAACAATCGTTTGAACGTCAAAGCACTTTTGACTTCTAAGAGCCAGGCTCTGTTGAGAAGGGATTTTTTATCTTCAAATTAAAAATAGCTTAGCTAAGAATACCTATTACTAGGTGTTCAGAGCATGGAATATAAACCCTACTGCACCGAGATGAGGAGAACAGTTTCTCCCCTACTGAGAAGAAGGAAGAATTTCCAAAGTGCTATGAGTTCAATCACCAGGCAGAAGGGAGACACTAGCGTGTGGCATGAACTTAGATGTTGCCTGAGAAGGGTCTGAGAAGAGGTTCTCTCAACACCTTGGGGTGCAGCCATGTGTGGTGAGAGATATGCCTGACTGTTTCAAGGTCAGCAAACAGGGAAGCCTGGTGCCTCATTTCTTAGGTGTAGCCCCGAGGATAGCAGTTCTTTTAGAAAAGCCTGCAATCCATCATGGTGGCTAAGAAGTAGAGGACAGATGCACAGAGTCCCTGGAAAAATGTAGTAGGATGCAGTCCCATGGAAACCCGTACATCCCAATGTGGTTTGGGGAGATCAACTAATCTCTGTGGCCAAGGAGATAATGCAAGTGAGAGAGTCTTAAAGCCTAACACTGTTTAAAGGAGAATTTGAAAGATGGACAGATGGATGGATAGATGGATGGTAGGGTGAATAGACAGATGTAGATAGATGATAGATAGATAGATATAGACTGAATGGATGGATAAATGATAGATGATAGATAGATAGATAGATAGATAGATAGATAGATAGATAGATGATAGAGTAGATAGGATAGATAGATAGATAATAGATAGCCAGGTGGACTGATGGATGGATGGATGGATGGATGGATGGATGGATGGATGGATGGATAGACAGATGATGGATGCATACATACATACATACACACATACGTAATACATATTGAATCCAAACTGACAATACTAACCCTAATCATATAAGATTTCATTTGTTGCTTCACATTTTTAAAGCAATTTTACAAATTTTAGAGGGTTTTGTTTTCCTTCCATGCTTCTATATTTACAGAGACAGCTTTACAAATAGCAATTTACTATCAGAAATCTAAAGTCTGATGAGTTTGTCCAGGATGCCATCCACGAAAACATCCACCAGCATCCTGTTGCTGAGTTTTGAGTTGTCCTCCAAGTTGGGCTGAGGCTTCTCTGAATGCTCGTGAGGACGAGCAAGTGGTGTAGACACCGCCGGGCTTCTTCTCAAAGGAAAACACACGAAGACTTATTTCACCTTCTACAGGACACTTTTCTTGTTTTCATTAAACTGTCTGAACACTAATAAGACTTAGTATTTCCTTTTTAAATGAAACAGAAATAGATGTTTCAATTCCAATGGCTAATTTCAAGATAATTTCCAAGGTCAGTCCCTAAATCTTTCATTCCTTTAAGGTTCAAAACTGCCCCCTTCCTCTCTGGACCTTCACCTTTCCCAAGGCAATCTTCTGAGACACTTCTCTCAGACCTCTGCACTCAAGGGACATCGAACAGTCCCTCTCCAGACCAAGGATGGCCACCGCCCATTCTGGGGTGACAGTGCTGAAGGCTGACAATGAGCATGGAGACAGTGGGAGATCTTGCACGCCTTCCTGGAGGAGCACCTTCTGGGTGCACCTGTCATGAAGCTACCCCTCAGCTGTGTGACCAGGTGCAGGCCACTTAGGACTCTCTGCCTCAGTCCGCTCGCCTGTAAAGCTGGGAAAAATAGTATTGCCCTTTCGTGTTTATGCAAATGGAAATCTGTGCACATCATCTCAGAGATACACAAATAAGAAGGAGTAAAGGGTCCAAAAGAATGAGGATGTTGCCTGTGGTTCATTGAAACTGTGAAGACAGAGAGAAAGAGACAGGGAGAGACAGAGACAGGGAGAGACAGAGACAGAGACAGGGAGAGAGAAACTCCTGATGTTGTGGTCACATCTCATCCTTCCAGACAATAAAGAAAAGATACTAGTATTTTAAGAAGGGCATTTTGCTATGAATAGTTTTTCACCCTCTCCCTTGTTATTTTCAGTACGTGTAAGTTATGTTATGAAAAGGAATTACAATCCACTAATGAATCTCTCTTCGCTTTTGAAATAAGTGGTTTTACTCATTCCTGAATATTTCTTTAAAATTGGGTACAGTCCAGTTTTATAGAAGGAGGAATGGCAGGTAAAAATCATTTATCTTGAACGTTCACGTTCTGATCCAATCTTTGGTTTTATGCCCACATGTGTTACATCCGGGTTCACTGGCAAAATGAAGAGAAGTCTAGTTGGCATTAGGGACCGGGATTTGGGAAGCAGCAGAAACCTGGCTGGGGGTGAGAGGGCCGCCCCCACAGCACAGGAGCCATGCCTGGGGCGGGAAGACCGGGTGAGCGCAGCCCTGAGTCCATCCTGCCCTCTCCCAGCTATTAAATAGATGCTTTGTTCTCTCTGACTCACTGGTTTGATGCTTCTTAAATTTTTCCATAAAAACACGAAGTGTTTGCACAGGGATCCCATGGACGCGATCCAAGCAACCAGCAGGAGCGAAGACAGGAATGAAGCTAGCACCAGGTGGAGGGGCAGCTCTCAGCAAGCAGAGACAGACTGCCCCCCCGCTCTTCTGCCACCCAAACGGGACGCCGTGACAAAATGCCGTGGGACAGAGAACCGTGATGAAGGTTGTAAAAAGTTAGAATTTTGCCCTAAAGTGAAGTACTCCCAGAGCATTTTCTTATCATCCCATTGGCTTCGGGCAGTAATCCCTTTTGTAAAAAGGAACAGTTTTCTGCCTTGTTAGGAAATGGACTCTCAGCTATCAAGATTGGGTCCAGGAGTGACACACACCGAGGGTGTAATTGTGTCTCTCTCTCTCTCTTTTTTTTTTTTCCCCTGGTTAATCTGACTCTATATTATCCAGTATATCTATGTTTTAACACTCAGCCTTCTTTAGTTGGGGATTAATATTTATTTCATTTTCAGTCACCAAATGAGTAAAGCAGCATTAAAAAACTTTAAAACGAAACACTCCTTCCAGAAAGTTCTATGTCAAGATAGTATGATTTTAAGTACCAGGAGTGAAGAAAAGAGTAACAAAGTCGTGAGGAAGGTGTCGTATAATTCACTTGACTATGCTCCAGGAGTTCCACACACAATTAGTTATCAAAAAACAAAAGTACTTGATTGCCATAACATCTCTCAGTGAATGAGGGGAAATTAATTTATCAGCATTGCATTTAGTAATAAATATTTAATGGAATATTCTTTTCTTTTCTTTTTTTTTTTTTTAAGATTTTATTTGACAGAGATACACAGCGAGAGAGGGAACACAAGCAGGGGGAGTGGGAGAGGGAGAAGCAGGCTTTCCGCGGAGCAGGGAGCCCGATGCGGGGTTCGATCCCAGGACTCTGGGATCATGACCTGAGCCGAAGGCAGATGCTTAACCGACTGAGCCACCCAGGCGCCCCAAGGAGTATTCTTTTCTGACACATTCAAACTACATACTTTCTCGAGAGTGTCTTGTCAATTACATAGCATTGGCCAACCCCTCCCACATCACGTGCTGGAACTGGAGGTCATCTCTCCTTCCTGGGATCTGACTGAATAAACATACTGCTTTTAATGCCGACACCGGAGTTTAGATTTGGTGAGTTGGAGTGTTGCATCATTTTGTACTTGATTTTTCTAACATCCTGAGACATAACACAATTGAAGTAATAGGGTGGAAAATTATTACAATACCTGTTTCAAAACCTAGTATCTTCTTCCATTATTCTGACAAATATTTTAAGAGGGTTTTTTTCTTTTTTTTTAAATCCTTTAAAACATTTTATGAATGCATGCTATTTTATAGTTATGTCTTGGGGAAAGTTTCTCCTTTTTTTCATACCAAAGGAAACTTGGACATGAGTGTGTTGACCTATTTTTCCAAGCATGAATAAAATCTTAGAAATAATCATTTGAGATAAGGTTTTAATTTATGTTCTCTGACTTTCTCCTGTAGCATAGGTTCAGGTGGGTTCTTTATTTACTACAAGATAATGTGTTCCTCAGAAATGTGGACTGAGGGGCGCCTGGGTGGCTCAGTTGTGAAGCGTCTGCCTTCGGCTCAGGTCATGAATCTCAGGGTCCTGGGATCGAGCCCCGCATCGGGCTCCCTGCTCAGTGGGAAGCCTGCTTCTCCCTCCCCCATTCCCCCTGCTTGTGTTCCCTCTCTCGCTGTGTCTCTCTCTGTCAAATAAACAAATAAAATCTTAAAAAAAAAAAAAAAAAGAAATGTGGATTGGGCAATGGTCTTCAAATACTGATATCTCATTGAATCTAAGGTGTCATTGATTGCAAGGTCCACTGCCATTTTATGTCACATTTAGAAAGAGAAAGTGTTGCTCATGAAACCATCACCTAGAATTTATATTAAATTTACCAGGAAAAACCTTTAACATTTATTCAGAAAAATAGTTTTGTCATACATCTCTCTTTTTTCATGCATAAAACACAGTATAAATGAACTAAGTTGGTATTCTTATAATTTCTCTCACACATCAGCTTTTCAAAATACATTTTCTGTTTAGGTGTTAATTAGGTCCATGTACTTCTCAGTGGCTTGCCATTTTTCTTTGAGGCTTTAACAACATGGATGACACAGCACCCTCTCTGTGCTCTGTCGTTGTCCCAGAATCTTCTTCTAAACCACTGGCATACAGTCTGTATGTTTTGATGAATGTGAAGTTAGCGGTGACCATGTGTGACTACGGATCACAGCATTTATAAGATGCATCCTATTTCAGATGTGATAATGAAAAAGAGAGATAGAGACAGACAGAGAGAGAGGAGAGAGAGACTATATATATATATGGAAAGAAGGAGGGTATTCATATCACCTGTTGGATCTGTTTCTCTAGCAAGCCCTGACGAATACGCTCCACGTGTTCATACACAGGAAAGTTGCCAGACGTTCTGTGCCGTATTCATACAATACAACAACAGTATACACAACGTGGTTACATCTCAAAAATAATTCCCCAACTCAATACCAGCCCTTGATTGTTGCCTGATTGGCTACTGAAATTGTCTATTCCGCCTCTTGTTTCTTGCATGTTTGTTGGCAGACCAATAGAATAAAAAATTAGAGGTTGGAGTGTTGAACTGGTATTGGTTGTCCAAATGTATATACCAGAGATTCACCCCACTCTATTCTCGATTCTGCCAGCATCACCAACCTGTATGTCTGAGTAATCGTGAGGAAAGGTGCAGTGGCATGTCTTAATGTACACTTTTTTTTTTTAAATGAAATTTAAGATATATGGGGGTTGGTCAAAAGAAGACCTAAAGTAAACGAACCCTCTGAGCTACATTGGCCGTGATGGGGAGGGGGGTGCAGAGGCACGTGGTGAAGTTTAGAGTCAGGAAATTGTAACCAGGAGCCTGACAGCTAATGATTAAAAAAAAAATAAGCGCTGATAGTACCATGTATTGGATCCATCTCATCTCGCTTGGTCAAGTGAATTTGAATTTGATTTTAAAGTAATACTTCTGCGTGGTAATCTTTCTTCCAGAATAAGCAATTATAAGGCTTGATGAAGTAGCAGCAGCTAGAGAAGTTTGTGTCTGTGGAAAACAGACCAGATACTCCAGTTCTTTCTGTCTACACTTTGTGTACATTTAGCTCATTAATTCTACATTTTTAGGTGAGACATGTGCCTCCAAACTTGACCAAACACCAGATGATTTATTTCCATGGCAACAATGGTGAGATTAGGATGCAAGTTTGTAGTTTAAATAGGTTCAACTTGTGACTCACACCCTCCCTTGGCCAGAGTGTGCTTGTTTGGACAGGGGTCCCCATCCTCACCCACCCTCCAGCTCAC
This sequence comes from Mirounga angustirostris, assembly GCF_029215605.1. NCBI lineage: Eukaryota > Metazoa > Chordata > Mammalia > Carnivora > Phocidae > Mirounga > Mirounga angustirostris. The sequence continues at coordinate 136,942,282 of NW_026991713.1, forward strand.
AGTGTGAGCCTCATGACCATCCTGTGAGGCTGTCCTCCCTTCGCCATCCCTGTGTTCCCAATGCACTGTGCCTCTCTCCAGCTCGTCAGGAATGAAATCCTGCTTGGTTTTGCATGCTGATATAATATAACTCAGTCCACCTCAGACCTGAGGTAGTTAAGCTACCTGAGGGCAGAGACCGTCTCTGTTTGCCCACTTGCCTGGCCCCAGACCTCGTACAGCATCTCACACAATTGACATTCAGAATATCAATCGAATAAATCAAAATCATGGAAACCTTTAGTAAAATTCATCTCAGTGATTCTGCATATGTCTCTAAAATATATCTATTTATTAATTCAACAAATATCTATGTGCCAGGCCCTATTCTGGATGGTAGAGAAATAACAGTCCCTACTGTTCCTCCCCAAAAACTCACTTCTGTAATAGAGGGAGAGATGGTTATCAAAAGAGAAACTTATACAATGTTTGAGAAAGAAATATGTTTGTTGCAAACAACGCAGAGGAGGACATGGAGGGTGCAGGGGTGGGATCATCAGAACAGAGCCATCTGGGAAGACCTCAGTGGAAGGTGGCTCTAGAGTAGACTTGCAGGAGGTGAGGAGGTGAGCCAGGCAGACCTCTGGGGATGACCATCTTTTGTGGAGAGAAGAGCATGGAAGCCCCAAGCCTGGAGCAGGTCAAGGGACAGTCAGTCTGGAGCGGGTCCCAGAAGGGCCACTGGACATGCAGCCCAGCAGGTGGCAGGCAGCAGCGGGGGGAGGTGTTCTGAAGTCCCAGGGAAGGTGTGTGAATCAGCTGGGGGAGGTGTGGCAGGTCTGGAGTGAGCAGACAGGTTGATTTCAGGTTCACACTCTTCCTCACTTTGCCCATTACTAGGTCCCTCTGCCCAAGACTTGACCATGGCGGTGTCCACCCTCTTATTCCCAATGTCTGTGTAGAACATTTCACCATACAGGTTCAACAAGTGATGATGAATTTAATAGCAATCCCTCTCTGGTCAAAAGTATTCATGTATCTTTTTAAAAATTAAAATGACAGCGGACCCAATGAGAGAAACCTGTTCAAAATACAGCAGCTGGTTCTTCCCTCAGGAAGTTTGGTGATGCTTCCCATCCTTGGATTTGGGGAAATAAATCTTTACTTTGATTTCTCTTTCCTCAGTTTGGTCTTATGAGGAAGTGATTTTTTTGTAAACACAAGCCCCCTTAGCAAAACTCCATGCAGGAAGTCTGAGTGCATTTCTGGAGAGAAAGGATAAACAGCTTGTATAATAATATGTGGTTCATTAGCAAGATCCTTTCCTACATGTGCATGGACAGGATTACCTCCACCACAGGAGATATCACCAAGTTGAAGTTTTCCTTTGTATTTGCCATCTCTCCTAAGTAACAGAGGGCTGGACAGATTGAGCATAATATTCAATCCACTATGAGCCAGGCTTTCCTCCGTGAGGACTTGAAATGACAGTGGTTGCTGTTGAATATGATGACTCTGTTTTTCATTTAAAATATAAATTAGTTGATCTGAACATTTCTTATTTTGTGGGTCTGCACATTTTCTAGAGCCTGGACATTCTGAAGAACAAGGGATAATATTTATATATTCACCTAAAAACATAATTTAAAAGGTAAGGGGCATCATCCTAGGCTGGAAAGCTCAGGAATGGAGATCTCTGTCCTGGCCTGTCCTTGACTATTTCTGGGATCTTATTAAGATCATTTAATCTTCCTTTTGTGATTTTTAAATATCACAAAATGATGTGGCTGCCATGCTGCGATTCTCCCACTCTACCCCTTCAGCACAGATGATGTAGCCGACATTCTGAGCCATCTTATTCACCCCTGGGGCCATATCAATATTCGAGATCCAAGCATCTCAGCTCAAGTCTGAGCGGCACTCACCTCAAGGCTCAGATATGTCCAGAGGCTGGGGCTTGCGGTGGTTTTCTGCATTCTACCAGAAGCAAGTCAGCCAGTATATGTGGCCCATTAACGATGCCTCCGTAATCAGGGTTCAGGTCTATGGTTAGAGAACATTGCCTGTCACTGAAATTTCCCTGCACACTGTCCCCACGATTCATGGCTAGGAGCTAAAAAGCAGCTACTCCCAAAAGCTGAAAAAATAATCAGTGTGACCTTGGGATCAAAGCTCAGCATTTCCTTGGGACTGGTGTTTTGTGGTATTGCTGTGCTTCATCCTGCAGGGGTGAGGTAGGTGTTGGGGGTGAGCAGCTCCAGCCTGACTTTCTTTATGGTGTATGACCTCTTGTCAGCCAGTGGCTTTCCTAGCTGCTAAGAGCTTTCTAGGCTGTGAGCTGATGGCAATGTCACATTGTCTGCCTTCACAAGGTATGAGAGCAGTAGGAACCCAGCTGTCCAAATCCATGCACACTGAGAGGCTTTGGAGACTTTCTGGAATGTGTGTGTGTGAGACTCCATCCATAATCCCAAGCCAAGGGAGGAAGAATTAACTGGGAATGAGTGTCCAGAGTGGTGGCTAGGAATGCAAACCAGAGGCATATTATTATTTGTATGACTTCATTTATACCCTTACTAGGCAAGTATGATCTGGGAAACATGCATCATCTAGTGGTAAGCAGAAGTGAGCTCAGAAACAGAAGGAACTCGTAATCTGTAGTTGGCAAGTGGAGGTGGGTACCTGGGAGCGAAGTGCAAACGTGGCTGTTTGCACTTGGTGGGTACCAAAGTCATCTGAACAAACGTACTGTTCATAAAACTGGTGTTCAAGAAAGCTGGAGGGCCATGGTGGCCCTTCCTTCCTCTAGGTCCTCTGAGATGCTCCCACAGGAAGATGTCTGGGAAAGCCACATTCCTAGACTACTTAGACGTACGCCCATGAAACAAACTGTGAGTGCAAGATCCAGCTCCTGGATGGTGTCTTCGTACAAAATCGTCATTGGTTGCACTGTTCTATCTTTCCTCCTTCATACTTATTGATGTCAGTTGCATCCATGTACTTACTAAGCCATCATTCATCCGTTAGTCTACCGAGATTATGGAGCTTCTGCTCTGTGTTGAGCATCTCGCTCTGCATTGAGGAAAGAAAGATTAATATAACAAATTACCGAAACAAAAACTCCTTCAGCAAAACTTGTATTTTTTAATAAAAACTATGTAACAAATTATAGTTCTCTTTTTATCTCGATTGCTAGGAAGCTGATGTCAATTTAATACTCTGCAGAAAAAAATTTATTATACATGCCAGGTAAACTACTTTTTGTTTTCTTTATGATTTCTGATTTTTCTTAAATTTTAATTATTTCGTTGCATATGATCTTGTATTGTAAGGTCTGGATATTTTTTGAAACCAGGGAAGGTATGAATTCCAAGTAAGAAAATACCTAATGATTTTACTCTAAGGAAATCAGTGATTTTGAACAATTCCTATCTGATCCAAGTAACAATTTCACTGAGGTAGGAAAATGTTCTCCATGCATCCCTTGCCGCAACGTCCCGGAAAATGGCTGTGATTAAAACAGGCAGCGACTGTGTCTACCCAAAACGAAAAGGTTCTCTATCCAAAACGAAAAGGTTCTCTTGAGTGACTTTTTAAATACACAGATTTTGCTGTGTTTAATATTTCCACCAAACGCTGTCAAATAAATAAATCTTTTTTTTTTCTTCAAATACATACATCTTAATGGAAAAATTTTGTGTCATTTATTGTACTGAATTTTGACTACTGGAGAAATGCTATTCTCTGAGACAGCAGAGAGTGTTAATTTTTTGTGTTTTATTTTTTTGAAGTGCATGCCAGTGCTTATGTTCAAAGGTTTCACTAAAAAAATGCATTTGAAAGATGCACCCTGACCCCAGATCAAGGGGCAAGTGTGGGTCTCTACATACATTTGCTGGGAATGTATTCAGGCACGGACCTACAACTAAGTGAAAACTATTTAGGTTGCCAAGCCTAAAAAGTTGACCTACACATTTGCCATCTGGCCCTTGGGATTCATCCCGGTTAAGAATAGCTTTTATGGTCATCATTTCGTCTTCATGAGTTTGTGACCTTAATTATTATCCGAATGACCATAGGAGCGGAGACAGGGAATAGCACCTACAAAGGGGAAGCGAATATAATCCCAGGACTCTGCACTCTTTTTAGTACTAGCTGCATTTTACTCTAAAACCGTAAATAGCTTTATTTCTTGTTAATGGAGTAATTTATACAGTACCTAGTATCTTCATTGACAGTACTCTTTATCCTGTAGCAAACGTGCGGCATGTACCGAATCAATTGCGTGAGTTATGGAGAGCAGCGCGGAGCTCCATTCTTCTCAATAACAAAGAAGAAAACACATTAAAAACGAGCATTGATGGGTTGGTGTGAGATCCGGTCAATGGGCTCTCCCGGAGTTGAAATTAAAAGGCAGTTAGGAGAAAATTGTTTTCTCCGGTCATCAGTCACAATGTGAAAGGCCTTTTTCACAATGATTAATTAAAAGCCCAAAAGAGAGAGCGAGAGGGAGTGAACTTTAATAAAGTATCAGGCTGGTTTTCGGTAACATCATGAGTTAATGGTCTCAAACCAGCAGTGGTTTGCCTTGACTAAGTGTTATTGCTCTAGTCCATAATTTCATCTTGAAATGGGCAAGGGAGTGAATCTTCCTCTTCGTAATTGAGTATTGATTTGAAAATAAATGGCAGTGAAACTCCCACGGAACTGTCAGGATATATTCTGGACGGCACTGACAATAAGTGATTTCTGGTTCTCATGAATGCTATGGGTCAGCTTGATGTCAAGGCGCAGAGAGGACAGGTGCAATCTGCCTCCCGTTCTATCAAGTTCCCCACGCTCCATGGATGAGACATCATGGGACAAGACGTTCACATCCCCCGGGCCCGGCTCAGACTCCATTAGGAGCCTCCTTTGTAAAATGTTTCTTTGAATTTGGAAAACAATTTTAAAACAGCAGGTTCCGACATTTGGCTCTTCTTCCAAATAATAGCCTCTTGCTAAATACTGTGCTTATGGAATACTTTTCAATGCATTTTCAATGGAAGGGAGTTAAAATGTCATTATAAATGTTTCAGCGGGTTTGATAGATTTCCTTTACAAGTGGTAAGTAGTATAATTGGGTGTGATCTAACCAGGCACAAAAATGACAAAAGACACTTTTCATTCTGTGGTTGAGTCTCATTCAGTGTTCATGGATTGTCCAACTCTGTCGATGTGGCACGGCAGACGGTAGTGAAAGGTGACTTCTGGAAAAAAACAATATCACAGGAGATTTAGAGGGTTATATTGGGATTCTAAAACAAGAAGTCCTTTTACAAAATGCTGCCAGATTGATAAATCCGTGAGATAATACATCAGTGTTCGTTAACAGCAGTGAAAGCTATAGTCTTTGTTTTTCCCGATCGTGAAGGCCTTTTAAACCAAAGCTTCCCATCTTGGATTTGTTAACCCAGGATTTCTGAATTGATATTTACCATTTTCACATTAACAATATTATATTGTACGGAAGGTAAGGAAAAACTACTGTCTGGAAACATGTCTTGGTGTGTCCTCCTTCCTGATTCAGGACCAAGCCGTGCAGAGCAGAAGGATTGTGCTGATTTCATGGGAAGTCCAGCTCTTGCACCTGCTGGCTGTTTAAAAAGAAAAAAAAAAAAAAGAAGAGGAAGCTTTCCCAGGTGATTTGCCTTGATCAGGATAGAAAAGTTCTTATGCTTATTTGGCTCTGGAAATCCTCTTCTGGAAGGGCAACGATGCTTTGGATTGCCTATGGAGGCATCTGACAGTCACAGAAACATGGTCCCCTCAAGCCCTCGTGTGCAGCCTGGGGTTCCTCCTCCTTCCCTGGGGCTATGTAGGATTTATTAGGCAATACTAATATCCGGTAGGCATCAATTAAGACAATTAAGTGGAATTTTATAAATTATAAGAAATGTGGGCTAGGGGTGGATGGCTATTGAAGGGTCTCAGTTTGGTTTTCCAACCTTTACATCCCCTCCTGGAATGACCTGGTGCAGCCCTGAGCAACTGACCCCACTCCCAGGGTGGCCCCCAACTCCCCCGGGACCTGATTCTCTGGGTAAAGTCAGATATGTGGGTTTTTAACATCTGCAAAGGTGCATTTAATGCACAGGTGAAACATAATACTTTTATTACAAAAATGGAATTAGCTATTTGCAGAAGTATGCTGAAGCATGATGCAAATAGAAATCAGCACCCTACAGTTTATTGGTTGCATTTTTGGATCTTCATATGCACGCTTTTTCAGTATTTCTGAAAATTGTACCTATATGCAAGACTCGGGTATCTATGAGAGCAGTACTCAAAAACAGTATGCTTTTTAAAGGAAGGTTATGAGCAATTTTTGTATTTGTTCACCTTAACAAAAGTGCTGGTTATTTTACTAGCAAAAGGTGGTGTCCCTAAATTTTTCAGGCTGTGTGCTGCTTGGATGTGAAGCAGATACTCAGAGGAGACGAATGGCTTTGACCAGAAGAGTAAATTAAAGCTGACCAACCCTGCTTTGCCACAAGAGGAGACTGAAGCCTTGGCTTACATCCTCTAATTCAGGGATTTGTTGTGTGGACACGGGGTGGAACTCAGGACTGTTTCCTGAGCCAGTGATGCTGAGGTAGAAGTTTGCAGAGTGACAGAGAGGTCCCTGCGGCAAATCCCTGGCAGCCCTGCTCCATCATGGTGCTGCAGGAAGCCCACCGTGGGCTCTGGAAGGCAGCACCCTGACCCCAGATCAAGGGGCAAGCGTGGGTCTCTACCTGCAAGCCATCCCCCTAACTGCTCATATTTCAAGGGGTCCACAGCACGTTGGGGCACCCTCTCATTCTTTCCCTCTTCCAAGCTGAGTTTATGGTTTATTTTCGTGACCTTTCCACAGATAAAAATGTTGAGGGGAGGACACACCAAGGGGCTTACTCTCCTCACACAAATCCTTCAAGCGTTGCCCCAGGGGGTATCGTGGAGGAAGGCTCGTAGAGCGCAGGGAGATGTGTCTCCAGGCTGGAAAAGTCTCAGTGACATTCACGTTATAATTATCACAATCTTGGTTGCAACTTGGACTATAGTGTTCACCTGCTTTTCCATCCCTGTGCTCGTAATGGAGATCAATTGTCATCCTGTTTAAAAAAGGATTCAACCCTGGAGCTACCCATGTGTCCTTTGTGGCCAATTCAGGAATGAATAGAAGGGGAAATAGGGATGATTTGCCTTCTTATGGTTTTATAAATTTACTCAGATTTCAAAAGGTTTCAGAAGTGCCTTTAGTATTGGGGTTTATTCATTTCCTCTTCTTTGCTAATCCCCTGCTCCTTAGTGGCAACGCACTATCTCCTTGGGAGGCCAACAGCGCTTCAGCCGTGGTTCAACACCACAAAATCACAGCCTAACCAGCCAGTCCAGTGAACATACAGGTTGTAACAGGAGGTGTTAAGGGTTGGAATAGAATTCGGAGTGTGGTCCTAATGATAATGATGCAAGCCCGTCCCTCCTCATAAATTTGATTCTCAAAAAAAAAAAAAATAATAATAAAATAAAATAATAATAATAATAATAAATCAGGCGGTGTGTTATTAGGGAGGGTTAGAACTTTAATCCTATTTTAACTGAAGAAGAACTAAAATTCAGAACAAAATTACGCACTGTGGATCATACGCAAATAAATGACAAGTCTGGGATTGTCTCTGGCCTTCTGCCCCCAAATGTAATAGGCGTTCCGCTGATAACCAAGGGAGCGGAGGCATCTATGCACTTTGCAGCAATGTGGGGTCTGGCCTCATCTCAACGCCTGGGGAAAGAATAAAGCCCCCCAGGAAACTGCAGGTTGGGTCCCTGGCAGCAGCTCTCCACTGAGGCTGCGTCTCTCCACGATGGCAGGACGATTTAGGGCATTGGTGTTTATGCAAAGAGAGCACAGAACTGCAATTACCTGCTCATCTGTTCTCCAGCCTGACTGTCAATCATGGAGAAGTGGTTGTTTGAAAGTCTTGTCAATCAGAGAGTTCATCTCACACGGAGGTCTGTCTGAATCCGTTCCTCCCAGCACGGCTCCCTTTGTGTCTCTTAAACAAAATGCTTAATTCTGGTCACCGCCTTGCTCCGTCTCTACCCACACCCCCACATTCTCTCCATTCCGTTTAAAAAAAGTGGAAATTGTGTGATTTATATCCATCCATTAGGCTCACAGGGGTTGCCGCTGGAAATAGAAAAGGCTTCCTGGAGCCCCGGGTGGTTACGCATTCGGGGTCTCTGATAATGCACCTGTCCCACACGCCTCACACTTCCTGAAACAAGTAAATCTCATTCCTCATCTGCTTTCTCCAAGAACTGCAATTCACCTCCACGCATACCTAGTTTCTCTTCCCGGGCAATTGGTCTCGGCTTTGTCATTAGTGGAAAAATCTCTGGCGTCTCACACAGGCTTCTGCTTAACAAAACGAAACTGTGCATTGCATTCAGGGCTTAAGGTCAACAGTTAAATTGTTCTTGCTCCAGAAGACACGTCTTCATGGGCTGAATCACATCCATGAAATTAGCGTCATTTGTACCTGTAATAAAGATACAGGTGAGGCAGGGGAAGGTGGCCAGGGGGAAATGCTTAAATTCTCTGTTCTCTGCCTAGAATGCGCTGCTACAAATTATCTAATTTTCATTTATTTGGAGACTTGTATTAGCAAAAAAAGATTGAACATTTTTTGATTTGAGGACATGGAAGGAAGCCTGTGGCTTGACTCGAAGCCAGCAGCCCGGGGGGGCCTGAAATCAGAGCTGGGTTTTCTCCAAGCAAAGGTTTTAGGGCCTACGGTCACCTCGTTGGTAAAGTGAGCCATTATCCAGAATGCCCCGGAGCTGCCCTGTGTTTCTAAAAATGATGTTCGTGCCAGGTATGCAGAATGCGGAGAAGATTAACGTTATTATAAAATAACCAGAGAAATCTGGGATTCTTAGGAAGAGGCAGAACTATCATTACTGTGGGGTCCACTGTCTTCCCCCAAAGAACTGCAACTGGGGACAACTTTGGACGAATGATAGCAAAACCAAAACTTAAAGAGAAAAGGACAAAATAAAAGGAAGTGGGGAGAGCCCCCACCGCCACCCCCACCCAGAGGAGCCGGGGATGTTGTGAATGGTGGTGCAGCCTACAAGGCTGTGGGAGGTGGGTACCGGCCCTGATCTTGGGAAACCTGCTGGCCCTGCCCCCATCTGTGCGGACACAGGGCTCTGCCCCAAGTGTCCACAGGGCATGTCGGGTAGAGCTGACAAAAACAGGATAGCTGGCCACTTCAGATGGATGCTTCTCCTTTCTTCGAGGCCCCTGATCCTGGTGAATGACCAGGTCGGGGCTGTGTTTGCCTGATTCTCACGGGTGACGTGTCCCAAACTGAGTCTGCATCCCCTACCCAAGCAGGGGCCGGCCCAGGATGGTTCATCTCCTAAGTGGTGCGGGCAACCATTTGGCCACAATCACGGGAGGCACCTGATGCCTCCCCGTTCCTGTCACATCCCGTGCCTCACACCACAGCCGCATTGTCACGCTCTACCTAAGACCCGCTGGCTCGCCCTTCCAAACCCAAAACCATCCCAATCCTTCTCCCCGTTGCCCTGCTTTTCCGAGTCATGCCTTCCGACCCTGCTCTCCCCCTCCTCAAATGGCAGCATCTCTACAGTCAACCCTTTGTCTTGTTTTATTTGTCTTTGTTAGTGTTTGTGATTTTTGGAATTCTACACATGTATTAGATTACTTTATAGCGTTTCATTTTTCCTCTTAACGAAGATGACGAAGGCGATGACTTTGTTAGTGTTGGGATCACGCAGAGGCACCGCTCAGGGCTCCCGAAAATCGGCCAGGGGCGTGCAGTCACCTGACAGCCTGTGTGTGGCACTCCGAGAGCCCTGGGGGCTGCCCCTTTGCACCCACCACCGTGCTCATACCAAGCCCGTGCCTCCCTCAGGCTGCTCCCAGCCCAGGACTCAGCCTCATGGGCACACAGTGACAGCATGCTGCTGGTTCACAGGTCCTGTCAGTCCAGGAGTCCCCGCCAGCCAAGCCGGATCATTGTCAGGGCGCCCCCTGTGCTCCCTCACCCCCCGCCTTTCACAGGGGTCAGACTTGCCTCCCAGTCCAGGGCGTTCCCTGCAAACTCATGGGTCCCTCACAGGCATCTTCCCCTTCGTGCCTCTTGTGGGTGGGCCACATCTTGACACCTGCTTCTGGAGGGTCTGAGCTCGCCCAGGCAGTGGCAGGACCACTCCTAGAAGCCACCCACCGAGACGCGGCTTGGGGACTAGATCCCTCATGTGCCCAGCACTGAGCATGTGGTCTGGCACACAGTGGACACCAAGAAATGTTTGTTGAAGAGTTGAATAAAGTGATGAATCAGCCCAAGTGAAGGAAACTAATCAAAATTCAACCAAACTATTTGAAGTAAACATCCCTGGTTCCCAGTGAGCCTGCCTGTCCAGCCAGCCTTCTAGGCTGACTCTCAGTGGGTGTTTGGGATCCAGCATGCAGAATCAGCATGCTACCTGAAGCCTCTGATCCTTGTCATATAAAAGATATTCCAATCACACACTAAGGAGGACAACAAACATATTGATACCCATCTGATGTGTACTACGCATTCTGCAAATATCTTTTTTTTTTGATTTTTTTTTAATTTATTTATTTGAGAGAGAGAGAATGAGAGAGAGAGAACACATGAGAGGGGATAGGGTCAGAGGACGAAGCAGACTCCCCGCTGAGCAGGGAGCCCGATGCGGGACTCGATCCAGGGACTCCAGGATCATGACCTGAGCCGAAGGCAGTCGCTTAACCAACTGAGCCACCCAGACGCCCTGCATTCTGCAAATATATTGAAGGGGTAAAGAGAGGTGGATTGTGTGGTCACCCAGGTGATGGCAGTGCTGGGGAAGGGACACAGACTCCCCGGACAATTACCAGCATAAAACAGCCTGTTACTGGGTCGTTGATTGTCCAGTGGTGTGGTTCCTACCTGGTGTATACAAGAAAGTCCCGAGAGCGTGCAGAGCAGGTTTATAGACAGTGACTTCAGCTGAGGTTGGAAATGCAGGAGGATGTTTTCCCCTATATTTAAAAACACGTACATTTTTTTTTTTTAAGATTTTATTTATTCATTTGACACAGAGAGAGAATGAGAGTGAGAAAGGGAACACAAGCAGGGGGAGAAGGAGAAGCAGGCTTCTGGCTGAGCAGGGAGCCTGACAAGGGCCTCGATCCCAGGACCTTGAGATCATGACCTGAGCCACCCAGGCATCCCAACACATACATTTCTTTATTCTAAAGTGGTCCAAACACAAAGTAAACTATAAAATGAAACAAAACCAAAACCAAAACAATTACAAGAGAACAAAAATGTTTGCACTGAGAAGTAACATTTCCTTTGCCACACATCTCTACCTCAACCTCTCTCCCCAAAGGCAGCGGCCGGTAAGATCTCAAAGCGGTCCTGCTGAAAGGGTCCTGCTGAAAGGTTTTTGTATATAAATGAATAAGATACATTTCCTTATTAATGCAGAAAGAAATAAAAACTGTGAATGTTATTTGATATTTAACAATGCATGTGGGAGCCTTTCCGATCAGTGCACGTGCAACCATCTCCTTGCGCTGGAAGGTTGATAGTTTCTTGTTGCACTGATAGGCCAGCAACTGTTTTAATCTGCTTCCTATTAATTTCCTGTTTATGTAGGTATTTGGGGGGAGTTTTCCTGTGACAAAGTCCATGGCACATTCTGTGTGCATGTGCACCTGCCATCTATTTTCCACTGTATGTGGAACTTGGGACTCCTTTCTTCTTGGAACTCAGCCAGACTATGGCTTTTATAGATATTAATAAATTAAAATTTTAGGATGCCAAGAAGCAAGATTAATCAAAGGGTTTACATGAGCTGTATTAAATGTACTATGAATTAATTCCTAGATGTCCGTGTTGCCTCCCGCTCAATGCCTGAGGATGACTTTTTCTCCTCACCCAAACTGTCTTGGTCCCTGAGTGAGCACCGCTTTCCTCCTGGGAACAGACAAGAGACGGCGTGGTCCCACAGCCGCAGGGATGCTGGAAACACCCCCATCTGTAGGGAGGGGTGTTTTATTCAGCAAAGCCTACCCCACTTTGGTTTTCCTCAGGGTGGAAGTTGGGTGCCTAAGAATACATCCAATCACAGCCTTCTATTTCAGAACACAGAGTGGTAAATAGATGTCTGTACAAGAGAAATGGTGAATCATTTTGAGATACGGAAGGGCAGGTTTTTCCTTACATTATTTTACAATCAGATAGTGATGTTTCATAGAGAGTTTGCTGATGCTATCCAGGCCTGTGGATATCCCTGGGACTGTCGTGTGGCTTAACACCAGGAGAATATAGTCAGAGTGTATTAATTTTTGCTTTAAAAGGAGAAAAAAAGTGCTATGGACTGGTGTCAGAGACACTCGGGTGAGATTTAAGAAATTTTTCTAAAAAATATCAATAACGTTAAATTCTTAGCAATGGAATGGTGGTGTCAGAAAAGCCCTGTGATTCTTAATTTTGAAAGATATTTGCAAAATAATCTCTAAATATTGACACTTGATGCTTCTCTGGGTGCATTCAATTTGGGAGAAGAGGGAACATGGTGGGAATGGTTCTCCTCCATAACTGTCTGGCCCCTGGCTACCCTGTTGTGAATCTTCAGTGCTGAGCTCTAGTGGAACCCAGGCCCACGAATGACAGAACCCCGAGTTGTACTTGACTGGCTGAGGGATCTCTTCCTCTCCCTCCTCCGGGAGCTCGTTCATGGGCTGTGCGCCTACATTTCCAGTGACCCCTCCCAACTGCCGCTTTGTGCCCATTGAGAGTGAAGTTCCAGTTAAAAATGAACTTAGCAGAAAATAGTCTTTAGTGTGCCCGATGAAGACTGGTAACAATGAAAGATTTATACCAAATGTTTGCTCCCAGTTTGATTACAAGGCATTATATTGGGACACATTATATAAATACCACTCTGGGTTATAATTCCCACTTATTATAGCAGGCTTACATGAAAACTGAAAACATTACAACTGTAAGTTGCCGTATCATTACAGTACTTAAAAAGACATACATTTTTTTTTTCTCTAAAATGAAAGCAATTTAAACTGAAACATTGTAAGTGTGTTTTCTGACACACAACCCCACGTTGTTACAAAACATGGTAATCCTAGGGTCTCTGCCAAATTCTAGCACCTGAATCGAGAAGCTGTTTTTGACAAATGCATTGCTAATTACTGTTGGCGCCACTCAGCTCTTAGAATGAATAGCTGTTGTACATGGTGTTACTCTCAAGCCGAGTGACACCAAACAGTTATTGTAAAGAAGGAGCAGGTGAAGCACCCCGCCATTTTGTTCATTAGTGACAACAATGATGCATGATTGTGCCTCCTTGTTCCTGTAGCCTTGTCCCCATTATAGGTCAAGTCATCAACAGCAATTAGTCCCTATCCCCCTCCCACAACACACCAGAAACAAATTATCACAAGCTTGGTGGTGTGAAACTATTCTCTCACAGTTCTGGAGACCAGAAGTCCAAAATCAGGGCGTCCCAGGGTGTCCCAGGGCGAATTCACCCTAGAGGCTCAGGGGAGCGTCTTTTTGGTGGTTCTCCATTAGTTCCTGGTGGCTTCCAGCAATCTGGGCATGCTTCATTCCATCACCTCAATCTCTGCCTCTGACTGCACATCAACTCCCTCTCCTTGTCTTTCTCTGTCATAAGGGCACTTGTCATTGGGTTTATGGTCCAGCCCTAGTCCAGGACAATGTCTTCTTGAGGTCCTTACCTTGATAACACCTGCAAAGACTCTTGTTCCACATCCTGAAGAATCATTTTTCCACATTCTGAATAATTCTGAGGGTCCGGGTGAACATATATTTTGGGGAACCCCATTCAACCTGCTACATTCACAATTTCATAATTGTCTGCACTCTGCCCAGGTTACAGGTTTCTTTTTTTTTAATTTTTATTTATTTTTATTTTTATTAACATATAATGTCTTATTTGTTTCAGGGGTACAGGTCTGTGATTCACCAGTCTTACAGAATTCACAGCGCTCACCGTTCCCCAATGTCTATCACCCAGCCACCCCATCCCTCCCACCCCCCACCACTCCAGCAACCCTCAGTTTGTTTCCTGAGATTAAGAGTCTCTTATGGTTTGTCTCCCTCTCTTCCCCTATAATCCTCTGTCTTGTTTCTCAAATTCCTCATATCAGTGAGATTATATGATACATGTCTTGCCCTGATTGACTTATTTCGCTTAGCATAATACCCTCTAGTTCCATCCACATCGTTGCAAAGGGCAAGAGTTTTTTTTTTTTTTTGATGGCTGCATAATATTCCATTATATATATATATACACCACATCTTCTTTATCCATTCATCTGTTGATGGACATCTAGGCTCTTTCCATAGTTTGGCTATTGTGGACATTGTTGCTATAAACACTGGGGTGCATGTGCCCCTTCCAATCACTACATTTGTATCTTTGGGGTAAATACCCAGTAGTGCAATTGCTGGGTTGTACAGTAGCTCTATTTTCAACTTTTTGAGGAACCTCCATGCTGTTTTCCAGAGTAGCTGCACCAGCTTGCATTCTCACCAACAGTGTAGGACGGTTCCCCTTTCTCCGAATCCTCGCCAACATCTGTTGGTTCCTGACTTGTTAATGTTTAGCTATTCTGACTGGTGTGAAGTGGTGTCTCATTGAGGTTTTGATTTGGATTTCCCTGATGCCAAGCGATGTTGAGCACTTTTTCATGTGTCTGTTGGTCATTTGGATGTCTTCTTTGAAGAAATGTCTGTACATGTCTTCTGCCCATTTTTTGACTTGATCATTTGTTCTTTGGCTGTTGAGTTTAAGAAGTTCTTTATAGGCTTTGGATACTAGCCCTTTATCTGATATGACATTTGCAAATATCTTCTCCTGTTCTGTCGGTTGTCTTTTGGTTTTGTTGACTGTTTCTTTTGCTGTGCAAAAGAAGGACTTCTAATACTATGTTGAATAGCAGTGGTGATAGTGGACATCCCAGCCGTGTTCCTGACCTTAGGGGGAAAGCTCTCAGTTTTTCCCCATTGAGAATGATATTTGCTGTGGGTTTCTCATAGATGGCTTTTTATGATATTGAGGTATGTACCCTCTATCCCTACACTCTGAAGAGTTTTAATCAAGAAAGGATGTTGTACTTTGTCAAATGCTTTTTCTGCATCTATTGAGAGGATCATATGGTTCTTGTTCTTTCTTGTATTAATGTATTGTATCACATTGATTGAATTGCGGATGTTGAACCAACCTCGCAACCCAGTAATAAATCCCACTTGGTCGTGGTGAATAATCCTTTTAATGTACTGTTGGATCCTATTGGCTAGTATTTTGGTGAGAATTTTTGCATCCATGTTCATCAGGGATATTGGTCTATAATTCTCCTTTTTGATGGGGTCTTTGGTTTTGGGATCAAGGTAATGCTGGCCTCATAAAATGAGTTTGGAAGATTTCCTTCCATTTCTATTTTTTGGAACAATTTCAGAAGAATAAGTATTAATTCTTCTTTAAATGTTTGGTAGAATTCCCCTGGGAAGCCATCTGGCCCTGGGCTTTTGTTTTTTGGGAGATTTTTGATGACTGCTTCAATTTCCTTAGTGGTTATGGGTCTATTCACGTTTTCTATTTCTTCCTGGTTCAGTTTTGGTAGTTTATACATCTCTAGGAATGCATCCATTTCTTCCAGGTTATCTAATTTGCTGGCATAGAGATGCTCATAATATGTTCTTATAATTGTTTGTATTTCTTTGGTGTTGGTTGTGATCTCTCCTCTCTCATTCATGATTTTATTTATTTGGGTCCTTTCTCTTTTCTTTTTAATAATTCTGGCCAGGGGTTAATCAATCTTATTAATTCTTTCAAAGAACAAGCTCCTAGTTTCTTTGGTCTGTTCTACTGTTCTTTTGGTTTCTATTACATTGATTTCTGCTCTGATCTTTATTATTTCTCTTCTCCTGCTGGGTTTAGGCTGTATTTGCTGTTCTTTCTCCAGCTCCTTTAGATGTAGGGTTAGGTTGTGTATTTGAAATCTTTCTTGTTTCTTGAGAAAGGCTTGTATTGCTATATACTTTCCTCTTAGGACTGCCTTTGCAGCATCCCAAAGATTTTGAACAGTTGTGTTTTCATTTTCATTTGTTTCCATGAATTTTTTAAATTCTTCTTTAATTTCCTGGTTGACTTATTCATTCTTTTTTTAAATTTTTTTAAAAAAAAGATTTAATTTATTTATTTGACAGAGAGAGAGACAGCGAGAGAGGGAACACAAGCACGGGGGAGTGGGAGAGGGAGAAGCAGACTCCCTGCTGAGCAGGGAGCCCAGTGTGGGGCTCGATCCCAGGACCCTGGGACCATGACCTGAGCCAAAGGCAGATGCTTAATGACTGAGCCACCCAGGTGCCCGCCCCCATTCATTCTTTAGTAGGATGCTCTTTAGCCTCCATGTATTTGAGTTCTTTCCAACTTTCCTCTTATGATTGAGTTCTAGTTTCAAAGCATTGTGGTCCAAAAATATGCAGGGAATGAACCCAATTTTTTGGTACCAGTTGAGACCTGATTTGTGACCCAGGATGTGATCTATTCTAGAGAATGTTCCATGGGGACTAGAGAAGAATGTGTATTCTGTTGTTTGGGATGGAATGTTCTGAATATATCTGTGAAGTCTATTCCAGTGTGTCATTTAAAGACATTATTTCCTTTTTGATCTTTTGCTTAGATGATCTGTCCATTTCAGTGAGCGGGGTGTTAAAGTCCCCCACTATTATTGTATTGTTGTCAATGTGTTTCTTTGCTTTTGTTATTAATTGCCTTACATAATTGGCTGCTCCCATGTTAGGGGCATAGATATTTACAATTGTTAGATCTTCTTGTTGGATAGACCCTTTAAGTAGGATATAATGTCCTTCTTCGTCTCTTATTACAGTCTTTGGTTTAAAATCTAATTTGTCTGATATAAGGATTGCTACCCCAGCTTTCTTTTGGTGTCCATTAGCATGGTAAATGGTTTTCCACCCCCTCACTTTCAATCTGGGGGTGTCTTTGGGTCTAAAATGAGTCTCTTGCAAACAGCATATCGATGGGCCTTGTTTTTTTATCCAATCTGATAGCCCGTGTCTTTTGATTGGGGCATTTAGCCCATTTACATTCAGGGTAACTATTGAAAGATATGAATTTAGTGCTATTATATTGCCTGTAAGGTGACTGTTACTGTATATTGTCTGTGTTCCTTTCTGGTCTGTGTTACTTTTAGGCACTCTCTTTGCTTAGAGAACCCCTTTCAATATTTCTTGTAGGGTCGGTTTGGTGTTTGCAAATTCTTTTAGTTTTTGTTTGTCCTGGAAGCTTTTTATCTCTCCTATTTTCAATGACAGCCTAGCTGGATATAGTGTTCTTGGCTGCATATTTTTCTCACTTAGTGCCCTGACAATCCTTTCTGGCCTGCCACGTCTCTGTGGATAGGTCTGCTGCCAATCTAATGTTTCTACCATTGTAGGTTACAGACCTCTTGTCCTGAGCTGCTTTCAGGATTTTCTCTTTGTCTCTGAGACTTGTGAGTTTTACTATTAGATGTCAAGGTGTTGACCTATTTTTATTGATTTTGAGAGGGTTTCTCTGTGCCTCCTGGATTTTGATGCCTGTTTCCTTCCCCAAATTAGGGAAGTTCTCTGGTATATATTGCTCCAATATACCTTCTGCCCCTCTCTCTCTCTTTCTTCTTCTGGGATCCCAATTATTCTAATGTTGTTTCACTTTATGGTATCACTTATCTCTCGAATTCTCCCTTTGTGATCCAGTAGTTGTTTATCTCTCTTTTTCTCAGCTTCTTCATTCTTCATCATTTGGTTTTCTATATCACTAATTCTCTCTTCTGCCTCATTTAACCCAGCAGTTAGAGCCTCCATTTTTTATTGCACCTCATTAATAGCCTTTTTGATTTTGACTTGGTTAGATTTTAGTTCTTTTATTTCTCCAGAAAGGGATTCTCTAGTATCTTCTATGCCTTTTTCAAGCCCAGCTAGTATCTTTAAAATCATCATTCTGAACTCTAGTTCTGACATCTTACTAATGTCTATATTGATTAGGTCCCTGGAAGTCGATACTGCCTCTTGTTCTTTTTTTTGATGTGAGTTTTTCCATCTTGTCATATTGTCCAGAAGAGAATAGACAAATGCCAAAAGGGTAACAATAACCTCAGAAAAATATACACTAAACAAATCAGAAGAGACCCGAAACCAGTGTGAAAAGAAAGGTAAAAAGAAAAAAGAAAAAGAATGTGATCAGGCTGGTGAATTGAACAGAGTCACACACTAGATTTTGAGTGTAGTTTGGTGTGTTAGAAGAAATTGCCTCTTGGGGTACCTGGGTGGCTCAGTCGTTAAGTGTCTGCCTTCGGCTCAGGTCATGGTCCCAGGATCCTGGGATTGAGCCCCGCATTGGGCTCCCTGCTCGGCGGGAAGCCTGCTTCTCCCTCTCCACTCCCCCTGCTTGTGTTCCCTCTCTCACTATGTCTCTGTCAAATAAATAAATAAAATCTTAAAAAAAAAGAAGAAATTGCCTCTCAAAATTTTAAAGAAAGAAAAACTTATATTTATACAAAAATAATGGTAAATATGATGAAGGGATGGAATATGACTGTAAAGATGAAAATTTAAAAAGATTTTTAAAAAGAAATTGATAAGAAGTTGGTTGAAAAAAGGACAAAAAATTAAAAAAAAAAAAAGAGAGAATGTGATCAGGTGGGAGACTAGGACAAAGTCATAACTAGATTGGGGGTGTATTTTGGTCTGTTAGAAGAAACTGTATCCCAAAATTTTAAAGAAAGAAAAAGTTATATAAAGGTTAAATACAATAAAGGGATAGAATATGACTATAAAAATGAAAGTTAAAAAAGATTTTAAAAAGGGAATTGATAAAATAAGATGTTGGTTGAAAAAGGAAAGAAGAAAAATTCAACTAAAAAGTAGGAAAACAAAATAAAGAAAATTAAAAAAAAATTAACTTTGAAAGACTACAGAATCATGGTAAAAAAGCCATGAATTCTATGTGCAGTAGTCCCCTAGCGCTGGAGTTCTGCCGTACTCATTGATCGGTAAACTTGGTCTTGGCTGGCTGTTCTCGCTGATCTTCTGGGGGAGGAGCCTGTTGCCATGGTTTCCAAATGTCTTTGCCGGGGGCGGAATTGCCCCGCCCTTGCCCCCTCCCGGCTAAGTAATCTGCTCGGGTTTGCTCTCCGGGGCTTTTGTTCCCTGCGAGCTTTCCATACAACTTTGGAGGCGGAGAGTGAAAATGGCGGCTCCCAATCTCCGCCCCGGAGGAGCCGAGAACTCGGGGCCCCGCTCCTCAGGGAGCCCCCAGAGAAAAGCCGTCAGTCACTCCCGTCTCCCCGGTCTCCGGCCGCACTCCGTCCTCACCCAGCCTGTGACCGAGCATTTTATCTCTGGCACCCGACCCCGGGTGGAGTCTCCAAACCCAGCAGATCCCTGCGGTGCACTCCCGCGCGGCTCCCCCCGGGGGAGGAAGGTGAGTCCCCCCGGATCTGCCGCTTGCTGGGTCCCTGCTGGAGGAGCAGGGGCCCGACTGGGCCGCGGATCACGGTCAATGGCAACCCCGAGCTGAGAGCCCGCGCCTGGGCTCCGCCTCTGCAGCCGGCTTCCCGGCTCCGTTCCCTGGGAGCTCTGCCGCCCTCAGGCACCCCCGGTCTTTCTGTGACCCCGAGGGTCCCGAGACCACACTGTCCCGGAGGGTGCCACCCCCCGCTTAGCCACCAGAGTGACGTCCCTCGGCGGAGCAGACTTTTAAAAGTTCCGATTTTGTGCTCCGCGGCTCTATCACTTGCCAGAAGCGGCCGACGGAGGCCCCTCCCCCGCCGTCTATCCTCCTGAATATCACCGCAGATTCACTTCTCCGCACGTCCTACCTTCCAGAAAGTGGTCACTTTTCTGTTCAGAGAGTTGCTGCTATTCTTTTCTTCAATCTCCTGTTGAGTTTGTAAGTGTTCAGAATGGTTTGATCCCTATCCAGCTGAATTCCTAAGAGGAGACGAAATCCAGGTCTCCTACTCCTCCGCCATCTTGCTCCGCCCCTCAAGCCAAATCCTTCTTTTGGTCACACTTCAGTTTGTTATTGGCAAATTCAAAAGCTATTTATCATGTTTACACATTTTTTCTTCCTTTTCTTCTATTAACATTTTCTCAGCATGTCTCCACCTTCTCCCAGGTACTGGTAACCGTGGACTTTGTCATAATTAAAAATATTGACACTTCCCAAATGTGAATGTATGAGAAACATAATCAGATAACTAAAGCCTTTTTACAGTGCTGTTTATCTCCCATGGAAAAGATACATTGGGTGACAGTTCCCATGGGCCTCTTGTGTTTGCACACGGCTTGCAAGCAAGCCCTACCTACTTTTTGTTCTGGGCTACCTGTTCAAGGGTGTCTCTGTAGTGAGCAGTCTTGGAAGATGGAGATAGTGCTTCCTGTGGAGCCAAGGGTAAGCATGCTTACTGCCCACTCTAAAATATTCGGATTCCCTAAGCTCTGAGTTCTTCCACAATGAAACTATGTGCAGGTGTCCATAGGTGGATCCATGTTCTTGTGGGCAAAGAGAACAGGTACAGCATGCTGATACTTCTGCCGTGCCATGTTAATAAAGTCCTTGGTCTCTGACCCAGGAATCTCGCGTCTTCTGATGGCATCCTTGAAATTGGGACTGACTAGTTAGTTCAAAAGGAAAATACAATCTCAGACCATTCGTAGACCTTAGCAAAATACAGTATTTCTTTTTTTTCCCCACGTATCAGTGATTTGCAATGAAATGAGAGAGGGAGGAAACATTAAAATTATTTAGGGAACATTTTCAAAATACTTATTTTCAATTCTGTTTGAAGGACATACTCGTGTCTGCTTGGTGATACACTGAAGTGAGCAAACCAGCCAGAATTATTTAATGAGCTGCTAATTTACACTTTTTCTTCACAACATTTATATACTCTCAGAGCCTTAATATTTTTTCTAGCATGACTATATTTCTAGAAGTAACTTGTCCTTGGCAGTAGAATTTCTAACTACCCGTTAGCATTCATCACTAAATACACACCCTCTGCACTCTGTGAATCTAATGTATTTATGGCTTTTACCTGTTTTATCACTTCCCCCAACAATTTACTTTGGAATTCTCATCTCCATCACTGCTACCACTATTCTTTTTGTTCTGGCTAGAACTCTAGGATTTATACTTGAGTCTTAATATTTTAGGTAAATGAATACAGTGACTACTGAATCCAACATTCCCATTATCCAGGTGAAGAGTTAACTAGGGCCAGTATTAAGGTTGCTTATGCAAAGTTGCAGGAAAATTGCCAGAAGTAATTTTATTTTAACTTAAAATGTTCACCCTTAGTTCAATTCTTTTCACATTGCAACCCTTTCTCTGCCTTCAGAAGTTGCCAAGTCATTCCCATATTTATGAGAATTTTGATAAATGTGAGAATTCCCTCTTAAATTCGTTTCTTTTTCCTTGTGCTTGTATTGATGACCAAGGAATGCCATTAATTATTAATTTGGGTTATAATTCTTTTATTATTAGAAGTTGATGCAAAAAAATTAGAACTCCCATTTTTAAGGCTAAACTTTATTCATGTGAGAGAGAACACAGATTGCCTCTACCCTGAGTCATTGTTCTATTTTTTTGACATAAAGTGTAACTCCAGAATCTTCTGATCTGCTTTGCAAAACTCTGTATGATCACGTTTCTTTCTCTGGATGACTCTCACCTGTGTGGTGACTTTCTGAGCTTCTTCTTTCAGCACAAATCACTGAGAGGTTTGCAGGTCTTCATGCTCTTCAAGGGTTGAGCTCACATTCCTCTGGCCAACACCTGGGTGGTCTCAGCAGAGGCATCTTGCTGAGGACCTACTGCCCCCAAGAAACTCCCTTCTTGATCCTCAGTGGTGACCAGTGAGGAAGACCTGCACTGACTCAGGGATGATGCTTACCAGCAGTTCCTTACATGTTGACTGAAAACATTTTATTGATGGGAGCAAGTAGCTTTCCAAGTCATTTATGCTTAGATGTTGAATGTCTGTTCATTTCAGGAGTTCTTATCAATACCAGCTGACATTGTGGCTGTGGAAAGTCCCTTTCTTTCTTTCTTTCTTTCTTTCTTTCTTTCTTTCTTTCTTTCTTTCTTTTCTTTCTTTCTTTCTTTCTTTCTTTCTTTCTTTCTTTCTTTCTTTCTTCTCTTTCTTTTCTTTTCTTTCTTTTCTTTCTTTCCTCTTTCCTCTCTCTCTATATCTCTCTCTCCTACCCTTGATTTACTGGAACATAGGCTAGATCAAGAATATCTGCCAATATCTGCCAATATCTTTCTCTGACAGTAGGACCTAACTTTGAGAACTTAAATCAATATAATTCACTGTCCTTATGTTAAGCAATTCTGGGGTAACTATACATTCATGCTCCTGTGATAAACTATTGTGGGATGAAAGCTACTTCCTGACTTTGGGCTGAACACTTGTGTGATCAGGCAAATGCAGTGTAGCCATCTGCTCCAGGAGATACTACTACTGGAAGATAAGAATGTGAAGGAACTTTAAGTAGCTCACTTATCAAGACTAATCCCTTACTTATCAATACTCATTTTAAGACCCCCACCTTGCTATGTCCACCAACCCAAAGTTGTAATTGCAAACTCTCTGAAATCCCAACTGATTTTTTACCTTAGATATTGGCTTTTAAATCACTCAGACTAAGCCCTACATACTTATACTGTATCTTCCTATTTTTTCCCCTTCTGAGATACTCCTAAGACTGTCGAGATGCTCCTCTCCGTTTCAGCAGTAAGTTGAAAAATTTGGTTTTGCTTTGTCAACAGCATTTATGGCAACCTTTTTTAGGGAGTCAATAGCGGACACATCTCCTAGGCTTTTCACTTGGGATCATCTTTCTTAACCGTGCTGCTGGGATTAATGTTCTTGGCTTCAGCTTCTTCTCTTGGGTGTCAGGATTTTGTTTTCCTGCTGCCATTCTAGATGAATGAACAGATACTTTCACCTTTCACACACTTGCTGCCATTCTGATGGAGGCCCTTGTAAGACCTCTCTTGGATAGCTGAAATTATCTTGTGTTCATCCTACTCACCAGAGTGTCCCTGGCACAGTCCACTGGATATACACCTTCCTGAGCTCTGACAAATGTGATTGTTCACTCAGAAAACCCAGTAACTCCAGATTGCCTGCCTGTTTACAGATGGATGTTTCTTTCAGGCACTTGACTTCTGCCTAATTATGCCCTGCCTTCCATTCCAGGTTATGCTTGCAGACACTCTGGCATGGTACAGTGTCTGGGACACAGTAAATATTGGTCAATGCTTGTTGAACTAGTAAATTGTTAGAGGCCTATTTCAAATGCATGTTATGTGAATCTGTTCCAGAGTTTTCAAACCTGATGAGGCCTCTCTTGTACTTCCCTGTAGCTGATGAAGGACTCTCTGTATCACAGTAGTGTGGGCCTTTGTCTCGTTCTGCAGGACTTCTGCTGACTCTCAGCAACTTGAGGAGAAATAAGTTGTGTTTGAGTCAGTCTTTTAGAAGAACCCATCTCAGTGGTGCTACCAAGAAGAAAATCAGAAATTAGTTGTTGAATAAAAAGGGGGAGGGGATTATAAAATGTATAATTTTTCCCCAAAGCAATTCTTTATTTTCATGTTTCTGATTAACTTACGACTCTCAGTGATTACTAGTCTAGTGGTAGATGTAACTTTATTATATCTTAAAAAATAATTTTTGTACTTTACGCATCGATTTTCCCCTTTACCTATTTAATACGTATTATTCTAATCCTTTCTTTTTTTTAAAAAATTTTTTATTGTTATGTTAATCCCCATACATTACATCATTAGTTTTAGAGGTAGTGTTCCATGATTCATTGTTCGTGCATAACACCCAGTGCTCCATGCAGAATGTGCCCTCCTCAATACCCACCACCAGGCTAACCCATCCTCCCACCCCCCTCCCCTCTAGAACCCTGTTTGTTTTTCAGAGTCCATCGTCTCTCATGGTTTGTCTCCCCCTCTGATTCCCCCCCTTCATTCTTCCCCTCTTGCTATCTTCTTCTTTTTTTTTCTTAACATATATTGCATTATCTAATCCTTTCTTATATTCCCAAGGCCTATGCCTTCATAATTTCTTTGTTGTATGAAACACATCAAGTCCCAAGATGTTTTTATGACTGCTTATGAAAGTAGTGTTTCAAACACTTCGAAATATAAATATTCACACCCAGGAAAGTGACATTTTGCAAAAATATGCATGATTATACATCATTACTCAAGTATTAAAAACTCACTACGTTTTGGTCAGTCTGATCCTTAAAATTTCAGAAGAAATATATTATTTTTAGAAGAAATACTCTTCTGTCAACACTATTTTATGAATCCCTTTAGATTTTAAAATATAAAGAGAAACTGAAAGTAAATGTCAGTTTTAATTAACTATAATCAACGAGATTATTTTGAGATACTTCACATTTGAGAAGTGGATTGTTTTGACACAGGATGCTGTCACGGTGATTGGTCGGCACAAAATGGATATCCTGTTGCCCTTGAATATCAGTACTGTGAGTGCTGGCTGCACCAGACTTTCCCTCCTTGCTGGGAATGTCAAGGTTGGTGTGAAAAACATAGAGTAAACTAACCTACACTCCCATTCTTCAAAATATACATTTATTTATTTATGCACATCAACATGTGTTACTTGAGCCTGCGTTTACTGGAATAGACAGTTTTAACAGCTTCATGTCATCCCTGGCATTATGATTATGCCATTTCATTGATATATAGCAGCCAATGGCTTCTTTCTGTGGGGTGATAAGAGCTTGGGATTTCCTAATTTGCCTTGTGACTGATGTCACTTTCACACAAGGGTGCTCTTTGAATTTGGTCTTTTTACTGGTTCTCACCGATTTTGCCTGGTCTCTCTGGCAGGTAAGCTTGCAAAGAGTTTATCTCACTGCTGTCATTGACCTCCAAACCTCTCCTTAAGTGCTTACCATAAAATCCTCCATTGTTTCAAGAGTGCCCTTGCACGTGAAATTCCCCACACTCTGTTTTTAATACTGTGAGTTCCTATAGGGAGAGCCTTGGGCTTTCTTGATCTCGTGGACTGCCTCTCCTCCAGTGGGCCACCATGTTGCATACTGGGTGAAGGTATTGGAGTCTTGCTCTGTTGGCTTGTCTTGCATGGAATCTCTGTCTTAAGGGTGAGCCGGAGCACGGCCTGTCAGGGCCCCAGTACCTTTGGCCTGCTCTGGTTGGAGCAGAACTTCTACTCCATGTGTGGGGGTTGGGTGGAGTAAGGAAATTCCAAACTCTCAGTCACAGTTACAGAGAATATAGTCTTTGAGCCTCAGGGTTGGAGGAGATGTGGAATGCTGGTGGCCTGTCCCTCCTACTGGCATACCATATCCTATGATATGGGGCTGAGCAGAGAGGGATCCCATGTTATCAGCCCTCCCCCTGGGTGTTGTCCTCTGTCAAGCTGAGCTGAAAGAGGCGAAAATAGGGAGCAGTCCTGGCTCAGGTGCAACCAGCTTTTGCTGTTCTTACTGAGATTTAGCAGATTTTTTTAAACAAAGGTCCCCTCATTTCCTTTTTTTTTTTTTAAAGATTTTATTTATTTATTTGAGACAGAGAGTGAGAGAGAACATGAGAAGGGAGAGGGTCAGAGGGAGAAGCAGACTCCCCACTGAGTGGGGAGCCCGATGTGGGACTCGATCCTGGGACTCCAGGATCATGACCAGAGCTGAAGGCAGTCACTTAGCCAACTGAGCCACCCAGGTGCCCCCTCATTTCCTGTATACCTTTAGGACAATTTCCAGATGTTAAATGGTTGTTTTTTTAAAAAAAATAATTTTCACCAATTATGGTTTTTCATGGGGAGCAGACCCACTGGCTCCTGGTGCCATCTTTCTGAAAGTGGGACTTCCTCTCATTCCTTCAACTTATGGCTACTTGGTCTTCAGTGAAATCTCATGGAAGCTTCGATATGAGTAAGTCTGTTCCTCAGATGGCAGGATGAATATTTCTAATTAAGGAGAGAGCTCAAAGAAAAATCAAATTCAAGGCATTGAACAGAATTTATTTTTGTAGTTGGTAAGAATAAAAACACATCAATGTTTTGTAGCTGGCAACCACCATAAAGTGCCTATCTTAATATATCAGTGTTAATGATGACATAATGTACCCCAGGGAGGGACAGCAGCAAATGACTGATTAGCTTACCACTTAGGGCCTTTTTTTTTTCTTTTAAAGATTTTATTTATTTGACAGAGGGATGGAGAGAGCACAAGCAGGGGGTTGGGCAGAGGGAGAGGGAAGGGATAAGCAGACTCCATGCTGAGCACAGAGTCCAGCACAGGGCTCCATCCCATGACCCTGAGATCACGACCTGAACCAAAGTTAGGCATTTAACCGACGGAGCCACCCAGGTGCCTTGAGGCTTCTTTTCGCCAGCTGTGAAAGATTAATGAAACAGAAGTGGCAGCCTTCTTGTAAGCCTTGTTCTGCGTCCGTGGCTGATTATCAGCGCACAGTGGCTGAACAATGGCCGAACAGACTCCTTCCGTGAAACAGGTATCAGGACAGCTCTGAGTACTCAGGACCCATCTGCCAGCATTAAAATTGATTCATTAATTTGATCAGTTTTGTTTCCCCCCAGCCCATAAGACAGCTAGACTAGAGATCAGATTGGCTAAGCAGACCTTTCTCTGGGAAGGGCAAGGGGTCAGTGGCAGGTCTCACAGATCTGAGGAAGGTGCAGGAATCACGTCAGAGGTTCGTTCAAGGTTCTCCCATTCAAAGATAATGGGTCAGGACCCAAACTAAGATCCTTATTCCCGGCCGTTTAACCTAATTCTTTCCACAGTGTCTAATGCTGATTCCCTCAATAAGTTAGAAGTCACTTTAATATCTTGAGACAGACATTGAATTTATCACTGAGACTTGGGGAGAGGTTCATCTCAGGCGTCTCCGGTGTACCTGGGCTTTCCAATCTATTGACAAGACAAGGTGCGTCCCTCTATCACCCTCTTCCCCAACTTGGAATGCACTTGCTACTACTATCCAGCAAGAGCTGATTCCAAACACAGGGGAGGGAGGTACTGTTAAAAGTAAGTTTTTTCTGCTCACTTACAGAGACAGCCATTATTTTAGAGTTGTCATAATGAACACTGTTAACTTAGTGGCCTAATCTATCCATGCTTCATTTAATCGAAGTGGGATAGGCACGGCGGGGAAGGACCTCCAGCTGCACCAGAACCCGTAAGAATGTGCTGGAAGGCCCCGGTGAAGGGGGCCAGGATGGGGCCAGGACACTGCACTGCCAACAAAAATAGAAACCTGATTTTCACAGGTGGTGTAAAGACTCTCTTTTCAAATTTAATACCTGAATTCATTTATCTTAATTAATATACTCTATCTTCTGTGGTTTAGGGTCTTCCAGAGATATTCTTATGTGGTTTGACAACAGAGATCTCTCCCACACACACTTCCTTCTCTCTTTGCACCATTTCTGGGTGATGACATTAACTTTTAAATCACAGTGAAAATATAACTTACCAATTGAGCTTAGCACTGGTAAAATGTCTGGATTCTTCTCACTTACCAAGTAATTATTTCTTAATACCCCAATATTCTATATATCTCCAAAAGATTAATTTCCTCTAACTCACTTGCTGCCTTTCAGGGGAACACACCCAGTTCATGGAACAAATTTTGTCCTCAGTAAAAAATTGACAAAGGCTACCCTCAGGATTGTGCAGGTAAAAGGCCTAAGTGCAGCTTGGGCATAGTAGTTTTAGACATAGAATAGAAATGCTTTCAGATATCTTATTGCTTTGTTTGCAAAAATCACATATATATCAATTTAAGGGATATTAAGAGAAATTCTTGCATTTTATTAAGAATGTTTTGATTCACTTTTAACATTTCAAATATCTGGGCGCCTGGGTGGCTCAGTTGGTTAAGCGACTGCCTTCGGATCAGGTCATGATCCTGGAGTCCCGGGATCGAGTCCCGCATTGGGCTCCCTGCTCGGCAGGGAGCCTGCTTCTCCCTCTGACCCTCCCCCCTCTCATGTACTCTCTCTTTCTCATTCTCTCTCTGTCAAATAAATAAATAAAATCTTAAAAAAAAAAAAAAATTTCAAATATCAAGAAAGGAAAATCACAGGGCGCCTGGGTGGCTCAGTTGGTTAAGCGTCTGCCTTCGGCTCAGCTCATGATCCCAGGGTCCTGGGATCGAGCCCCGCATCGGGCTCCCTGCTCAGCGGGAATCCTGCTTCTCCCTCTCCCACTCCCCCTGCTTGTGTTCCCTCTCTCTCTGTCAAATATATAAGTGAAATCTTAAAAAAAAAAAAAAAGAAAGGAAAATCAGGAAGGGAAAGAAAACCTGACATCTCCATGTGTATATCATTTTTTTGTGGTGGGGATGTGTAAAACAATGGAAAATATTTAAAACAATAATTGATTATGCTTATTCTTTTACTATCGATTTTTGCTATATACATATATATATATATATATATACATTTTTTTTTTGAATGCCAAGCCTTCGGAAAATCTTAACTCTGCAAAAAAGATCCTACTTTTCTCTCTACTATTTATCTTCTGAGGCAGAATTTGGATTCATGAAAGAAAATATCCATTTCAAAACGACTTCAAAGGTGAGAAGCTTATTATTTTACACAGTAAAAGCCCAAAGAGATGGATTTCAGAGTTGGCTAATTCAGCGGCCACATATAACATCAGTCATTTGTGTATTTATAGCTACTGTCTTCCAGAAATGTTAAATTTTACATATTCTTTTTTGGTAAGATTTATTTATTTATTTGAGAGAGAGCGTGCATGGCAGGGAGGAACAGAAGGAGAGGGAGAAACTTAAGCAAACTGCGTGCTGAGTGTGGAGCCAGAGACAGGGCTTGATCTCACGACCCTGAGATCATGAAATCAAGTCAGATGCTTAACCAACTGCGCCACCCAGGTGTTCCAAATTTTACATATTCTTATGAATTTAATGTTATTATCATGTTTTACTTTTCCTATCAGAGAATTTGGGATTAAGTATCCCTTTGTTTTAATGAGCATTTATTAGATGACTTATAAAGGTTTACTTTATAATAAGGTTGTTAAATGGTTATATTTTTACTGACATTTTCCTTATTATATCATTTTCTTTATTATATCATCTGAACTCATATATTAAGGATATTATTTATTTTCCATTATTTTTTATTTTCCTTATTATGTCATCTGAACTCTTCGTATATTAGGCATATTTCTCCTCTGCCACATGCTACAAATACTTTTGTCATTTTATTCCTCGGTCATATTATTTCAAATTCACATGATATTGCATAAGAGTTTTATATTTTTATACAACTAAATTCATCGTTCTGTATTTTTTGGGTTTGGGCTTTTATTTCATTCTTAGAAAGTTCTTTTCCAAACAAAATTATACAATTATTGGAGTACAGTTTCTTTCCATAATTTTATATTTTCAATTAAATATATAAGTCATTAATTAATACAGGATTTATCTTAAAGTTAGGGTTCAGTCTTTTTTTTTGTTGTGCTTTTCAAGAAGTTTGTAGGTAAACCATAACCATTCATTGAATAAACTAAACTTTTCTCAAGGCTTTGTGGTGCACCTTCATCATCTGAGAAATCCATACAGTTGTATATACACAGCCCTGTGTCCCTGTTTTTTTTTCCCCTCAGGCTGCAGTTGGCAGTACATATGGTCATACACCTGTGAGGAGGAAGATGCTACTGAAGAGTATGGCATCCCCTTGTGGACCGGGAGGTGTGCTGGACCACAGGAGGCCGGAAGGGGACAGTCTCTAGAGTCAGCCCAGTGGCTGACACACGTGTCTTATTATTCTTGTTGCTTTAATTATCTTTGTCTTTTGTTGCTTTCCAATGGGTTAGGCTAGTCTAGTAACTAAGTTGTTTTTCTTTTTAGAGTTTTATGGGAATTTGTTTTGGTTAACCATAAAAATTATCCCCTGCCTTCTCTGGATTTTGAAGTCAGGAAATAATATTTGCTTCTCAGGATACAGTTCTTATTAAGTAATATAATGTTTACTTTATAACATTATTATTATTATTGTAACATTATTATTATTATTATAACATTCCCTAAATGTATTTTTTCTCAATATGCGATATTTCAAATTTAATAATGACTTGAGTTCTATGAGTTTATCTTAAAGGGAACAACCGATATCCAATATTCACCATTCATTCCTTTAAACAAAGTGTCCCCCAACTTACATTAACTCCCATGTGTTCAACCTGTAAGCAAATAGAACAGCTCTTTGCTGTGGGGTCCCTGTAACAAATATATCTCGAGGAATGTGTCTGGTGAAGAATAAAAGACTCTTCTAGGAAAAAAATTCTTCACAAGGCAAGAGAGAGGGTGACGTATTTTGTTTGAAGATGGTGGATCTTCCGACGTGATGGGCACCTTGGAATGTGAGGTGTCGTCCTCAGACTGAGTCCTACAGGCAAACAGGCTGTGTTTATGACGTTTAACCAGAAGTCCTATAAAACCCGCAAGAGCAGAACAGCGGTGTCCTGACCCCACCCTGCACACAGCCCCAGCAGCAGGTAGAAGGGCAGGATGCTCTGAAGTTCAGGAGGAAATGGGTGTCAGTGAGCACGGGGACACATAGGCAGATGCGCAGTACAGTTCAGCAGGTGGTGGCACACCGCTGCATCCGTGATGGGAAGAACAGCCTTGCTGAAGGAGCAGGTGCTCCTGCCTGGCTTCAGATATCACATGGTGAGGTCTGAGGGGAGAGGAGCCAACTGCAGGATGCTACTTGAGGCCAGATAGTTGCCTGTGGGCACAGAGAGGACACACCCGGGTAAGCTCAGACATCTGGGGCGAGGGGAGCTTGGAAAGGAAGTTAATTTCCAGTGATTTTAATTTTGGAACTCCAGTGAGAGATGGACTGGACGTTAGCGTCAATTGTCACCTACACTTTCCATCACAAGTTCTGAGGGAAAATGTGAGCCTAGAAGTTGACCGCAGGCCAAATCATCGGTCAGTAAGGTATTTGAAGATATGCATGGGACGAGACACTCTCATGCGTCACTTCCAAGAAAAATATTTAGTGTTCTCTCAGCAAACAAAAGGATGAAAAAACATTTGGAATTCCCAGGACCATTGAAAAAAAGGCCATGGATGATTGTTGTGCATTGAAATATAATGAACCAGATGATTTAGGCATTGGGTCTAAGAAGGTCTCCAAGCACTCCAATGACATTAAACAGAGAGAGATACCTGTGATATCCTGAATTAAACACGGTTCGTCTTCCAGGTACAACAAATGGTGTGGACGCCTCGCAGTTACGATCTAAAGAGGAAAGAAAACCTAAGAAAAACTGAGTCCGTATGAGCAGCAAACTAAAGTGGGCACAGTTTTGAGCCAATGATGTATTTTAAGATACTAGGGACATTTTTCCTGGAGTTTACAAGTTTCCTGCAGAGAGTTCATGGGAAAAGAAATGATGGGGGTAGAACAGAACTTGACCCCCACACTGGAAAATAGTTACGTAATTACAAGAATGTAACAAACTTACAAGTTTTTGTCTTTTAGAATTAAACAATGTATAAAATACATAAGATATAAAAGTGAATATGGAAATGAATATAAATATTATATTTGACAATACAAAGGCAAAATTATAGCTGTCAGAAAATAAGAAGTATTTAACAAAAACTGAAATAATAACCAACTCAGACTGAGAGAAAAAGGCTAGGGGTATGGCGTAACTGATTCGTTATCCTTGTGTTTTGTGGCAGGATCTCTATAAACATTGGCATAACGTGATAGATCTAAAATCATGGTGTATGTTCATTACTGACTGTTGGGGAGATTTGGGGAAGAACTAAGTCGGAAACAATTTGAATTGTCTGCCTCGGGGTGGCAGCAAAGGGAGTAGAAGGCTGAGGGGCCTGTTCCCATATCACTTCTTTTATTTTTCAGCATCTTAACAAAAATAAGGGAAAAATGAAAAGCTGCCAGTATAATCTATTCTCTACTCTCAATTATCTTGATTATCCGGAAATACCAATAAGGGAATAGTTTTATTTTAACTCTGACCTTTGGGGGATGCAGCGAGCCAGTGACAAATGGAGACAGAAGGAAAACTCTAGCACTGGGGTGTTTGGGGACCCTCTGCATGGGGACTGGGCACCTGTCCTGAGTCTGCCTTCAACCCGGTTAAGACCTGGGGACATCACTTCCCTTTCCTTAGCCTGGTTTATTCTTATTTAAAGACAATGTAGATGGATCTAGAGAATATTATGTTAAATGAAATAAGTCAGTCAGAGACAAATACCATATGATCTCACTCATATGTGGAATTTAAGAAACAAAACAAATGAGCAAAGGGGAAAAAAAGAGATAAACCAAGAAATAGACCCTTAACTGTAGAGAACACACTGATGGTCAGCAGAGGGGACGTGGGTGGGGGATGAGGGAAACAGGTGATGGGGGGAAGGAGGCACCTGTCGTGATGAGCACCAGGTGATGTATGGAAGTGTTGAATCACTGTATTTTACACCTGTAACTAATATAACACTGTATGTTAACTAACTGGATTTTAAATTAAAAAGATAATTTTAAAAAAAGACCAAGCACAAAGACTGGCAATCTAGAATGTGTCAAATGAACTCATCGGTGCTTTTTAGTCTCACTGCTCAGAAATGAGCCCAGGCTGAGTTGCACCCCGAAGCTCTCTTCTGTCCCATGTCCATGCAGACCCAGCCCCACTGCCTGGCATTACAACCCATAATAAAGAAAGAAAGAGAGAAAAAATTAAGAAAATAATCAAAGGGATTGAATGAGATTTGCGGTTTCCAAAATCATTTTACATACAGAAACACTTCTTCAAAAGGGAATCGTCAGTGGAACCCAGCGTGGAAAGCCTGCAGCAGGGAGAAGGACAGAGAGACAAATCCTTGAATGCTGTATAATTGAAAATAACTGAATCCAGCTTTCTTTTGCTAATGAGATTGTGAGTTCAGTAAACATCAGGGCTATTTATTGCCATTTCTACTATACACTCAAACCTTACAATCAAAAGTCTTTATAAAATTTCATTTAGCATGTGGCCTATTTGTTAAAGAAATACTACATTTTTAACGGACAGTTATTTTCTTCTTGAAGATAATAAAATGTTTTATAGAAATTACCATTCACTAAGGGAACTATGTTCAGATGCAGACTTTTTTCCCTATAAGTGATTCAACTGCTGGAAAAATTAGCTCCACATTTTTTGGAGACATTTTAAGTAGTAACAGCTAAATGTACGGTGAGCACCAAGCTTGACAATTGCCATTTAAAATTGCTCCTATGTTGTATTCATCTTCTGAAATATTTTTCCTCTTAAAATTTAGATTGCTAACTCTATCTGTGTAGGCCATATTCACTTCACTTACTTAGCTACAGAGACTGTAATTCATCTCTGTACAGTGATGCTGAGCCTCACTTAGTAATAGCAGGTTAATGAGAAGGTGTGAAAATGATATCACACGCTAGCTCCAAAAGTTTGGAGGGGTGACGAGTAGTAACGTGTTGTCATCAGTTTCATTGTTATGCTGTAGAAAATAATCTCATCCAGTCATTCTTTTTTTTTTTTTAACCAATAAATAACACCAATACTTTTAATACTTTTTCACAGTATATGGACTCTGTTTTCACACATAAAGAAATGCTTTTGATAGAATCTTAGTTACTGTGACTGTGTGTTAAACTACATATAATTAATACCATTTTACAAATAGGCAATAAGTATGCTTCCTAGCTTGATGCACAATTTATCTGGAGCTATGTTTAAATTCCCATATAATATGCACAATATTGTCTTCACAACTCCAACCGTTGAGCGTTACGAACGCCGGGCTGAACGCTCTGTTTTCTTCAGCAGTATTCAGGTGCTGCCTCTGTCTTTGGCGGTTTCTCTGGAATTCTTACCTGGGGTTTGATTCTGTCCGATCTCAGATTTCTACAGGGTTTATCTAAATGGCCATCACAGGCCCTAAGGGACAGGATGAATTTCCTTACTGCACAGTGCTCATCATCCAAAGGCTCAGCGGTAATCCCAGGCTGCAGGAAGCAGGTGGTTTCCCCAAGGGCTACCCCTGCAGTAGAGAACCTCTGAAAGCCAGGGGTGGTGGAGAGAGAAAGAGGGTCTGCTCTCACGCTGGTCTTGGTCTGAGATACGTGGGAAGTGAGGACAACCTGATTCATCCATGGGGAATGCTTAATTACGGACTTTTAGGAGTGGGTGCTCTGCATAATTTCACCCCCTTGTCTCCCCTGCCCCAGGTAACACATATACCTAGTAGGTTCATTTTTGTTCCCCACCTCAAATCCAACTTCAGGTGACTTTTCTTTGGATGACCTGGACAGTATAATTCCAAGCCAATTAGAGCCTTAGCACTCAACTGGAACCACCCACACATTTAAAAGCATGTCTCTCCTGGGCGGGGATGATGGAGACTCCAGCTTCAGGCTGTGTATCAGTCAGTCGCTGGGAGTCCTCATGCAGGTACGACCACTGAGTGCTAGGCCAAGAGCCTGCTGGCTGATTCTGAGACATGGGAGGGCAGATCCTTCGATGTAGTCTCCATGCAATTGATTTACCAACTGAATTATACAAACTGTTTATGGCATTTATTGGTTTTACTTTTCAATATGATGGAAATACCATGTTTTATAATTTTGCAGAAACATCAGTACTGTGTCCATATTTCAATAGTGTTACAGCTGACTTTTGTGTATATTTATGTGCTTATCACTTCCAGACATGTATTGCCCACCCCTTTCAATGTTTAAAGAGCATAGCTTCTTCTGTCTTCTTCCTACCTAGTAATACATGTATCATCTCAACGGCATGTTACAAACCATTTGGCAATATTCCCAGGAGAGCTATCAACTGGGATGTTGGAAAGAAACGGAGACAAGAATGAACCTGCCTGGTTAAAATATGCAACATGGGATTTATTGTAGATCAACAGTGCAGACAAGAATGTAACAATATCATTTTTTATTTTGTTCTAAGCCAGGAGACATAACATTTGGGCCTGGGCTCAGAGTGGGTGAATTAGGTGTTACATTGGTGAGTGGTGAAATTAGGCTACCAGGAAAAGTCAGTATGGGGATGCATTTAAAGGTGACTTCTCTTGGCAAAGGTGTGTCTGATCCACGTGGACTCTTAGACACACACAGGATGCCCTCCCAGATAGTGTGTGGACAATGTGAGCCCGGAGTGTGTACATGTGCCCGCAAGCTGCCCCTGAGAGATGCAATCTCTCCACCCACAAGCAGAGTTGTGTTGGACTGAGCCTGACCCCTTGTGTCTCTGGAGAAGGTTATGGCAGGGAGTGGGGAGACCTGAGGTGGGTCCATCACAGAGAGTGATGGGAAGAGAAGCCATCCCACTGATGTTACTTCCTGGATCCATTTATTCTAGTTTTGGGAACGGGACACTATACATTAGCCATTAATGCACTGTTCACCTTCATCCTGCTTAGAAGGGTTGCAAGCAGTTTAGAATGGATGTGATGTGTATGAGAACCCAAAGTGGGTATCATGGCCAGATGCACATTGTTACACCTCCTTTGTCTGAGGTGACATTGGGAATGTCCCCATAAGGATAATGAAGCATTCTTGGGTCTTTGTGCAAGGACAAGACTCATATCTGGTATTGTATTCAGTCTCCACAGAGAAAACCCCGTCCCCTCCAGGATATACTCTGCATGCCCCTGGAGGCTGGTCGGGCCTCCTGCAGGGATAATGCCATTCTGGGGACTCAGAGTTGGTTGGCCCTGGGGGACAGGTTGGCTCTCAGCACAGGAGCTTGCTGCACCCTGGTGAGAGGAGGCTGCATGGCTTCCATTGTTCCCGTCATGGCCACTCTGCTCGTAAAGGCCATGCCTTGTGCCGGGGGTGGGGTGGGCGGAGCGTGGCTGATAAAAGAGGCCACATGACATCAGGGCTCCTTCCACACTTCAGACCCACCAACCAAACTATTTCCCACCGTCACTTAGTCCTCCGTGAAAGCTGACTACCTCGCCAACCAAACTGTGAGTATATACTGCTCACGGTCAAGACCCCTCCTGTCCCTTCTTTTAAGATCCTCTTTTGCAGGACTGAGGGGCCGTAGGGGGTCTGCTCTAAGCTGGCTCTAGCACTCATCAGCAGCTGTAGGACCACCCCATAAGGCCACAGGCTTGAAGTGGGAGAGACATCTCTGCAGGAGGCTTGTACCCTCCCTGGCTCTGCACCTACCCCCCAAACCTGACAGATTCTGAATCATTCAATGGGGGAACCAATATTGTCAAGTGTTCTATTTGCTACTCCTTGAATCTAAGATATCCATAAAGTGCTCTCCCCCTTATTTTAGTAGTAGGAAGAATAAGGCAGAATCTATCATTTTTATATCAGATGAGATGCCTCAGCCTGCTGCAGACCATTCGACTGAAAATTTCATTGATGTTTCACTGGTGATGGGTCTCTGATTATTTAGAGTATCTTCTGTTTTACCCCCACTGTCCAGCAAACAAATTCTTATGAGGCCACTCAGGGTACTTGATATTCTCTGTCATCCTGGGCTGCTGAGCCCAAGGTCATCTGAGGGGTGGCCTGGCTTGATGTTCTGTGGGAAATCCAGGTGGCCTGCAGACTAGGGACTAGAATGGGACATAGGACGCGGGAGCTAAGAGTCTTGAGGAAAGACAATCCTGTGGAGACAGTTTCCATGCAGAGGGTGGTGCTTTGATGCCCTAACCTGTGGGGATTTTGAAAAGCGCATTTGCTAAGATATTTATAGAAACTGCACTCATCTGCTTGAGCAAAGCTACCCACCTGACATAGCCGTGGAAACTAAGGCTCCACACTCATTTGCCATGATCTCCTTTCTAGGGCTCCTGCTGGTGCTCGTGGAAAGCCAAGACTGAGAACAGGGAAACCAGGAGAGATGGATGCGGGACAGTGAGCCGGGCAAGTGGGAAAGACCAAATTAGGGGTTTCACTGGTGTGAGCAGAGGGGCCCGCTCTCCCTGACTTCTGAGAAGTGTACAGAGTGGCCTCCGGGGGACCCAACCAATGGTGGCAGACACTCCATTCACCCATCAACTATGGCACCCCAGGGTTGAACGTTGCGCCCCAGGGGTGTGAGATTCCAGTGCCCTTGGCTGGACGCTTGGGCTGAGCAGGTTTCTGGGGTGCAGGGCACAGAAGCAGCAAGCTGGGGTCAGGCTAGAGCTTCATGAGTTCACAGGGGCTACGGCAGAAGTCTGCGTGGTTTGAGGGCTTATAACCAGGGCTGTCAGGAGAGAACACTGCAGGGCACTCAGTGTCCTGTACCACCATTGCTGTGTGGAAAGAGCAAGACTTAACAGAAGAACATTTGGCTGTATATAATTACCCCAGCCATCCACATTATAAAAGAATATGTATGTTGCACGATTTTTTAAAGTGTTGTGTTAAATGGTAAAATCCATAGAAATGAGTTTGTTAAATTTTTGTCAATGTAAAGATTTTCTAGCCCTGAGCTGCTTACTTGTAATGTGAGACTGGCACTATGTATAATTGTAATGTTTTTAGACTGGTAGAAATGCTGACTATTTCTGTTGGGACATAAGCTAAAATGATAGGTGTCACCTCAAAGAATCCTTAAACTTAAGTAAAATACCACCTCCCCCGTAGTCTCCATTTAAGAAGGTAACCCGATCATCTCTACATTACAGACAATTCAAAGGTGATGAAAATCTTTATATGCTTGATGACTGTTTTATTTATTTCTAAAGATTTTATTTATTTATTTGAGAGAGAGAGAGAGAAAGAGAGAGCAAGCATGAGCAGGGGGAGGGGCAGAGGAAGGGGGAGAAGCAGACTCCCCGCGGAGCAGGGAGCCTGATGCGGGACTCGATCCCAGGACCCTGGGATCATGACCCGAGCAGAAGGCAAATGCTTAACTGACTGAGCCACCCAGGTGCCTCACTTGATGACTGTTTTAAAGTGGTTCCAGAATTTTTCTCCACTGAAGTTTAATATTCTAAAATTTCCTTCATTATGTAATTCTATTTTAAAACATTTAGCCACTCGGGCGCCTGGGTGGCTCAGTCGTTAAGCGACTGCCTTCGGCTCAGGTCATGATCCTGGAGTCCCGGGATCGAGTCCCACATCGGGCTCCCTGCTCTGCGGGGAGCCTGCTTCTCCCTCTCCCCCTCCCCCTGCTTGTGTTCCCTCTCTCGCTGTGTCTTTCTCTGTCAAATAAATAAATAAAATCTTTAAAAAAAAAAAATAAAATAAAATAAAACATTTAGCCACTCAACTTTATTATTCTGTTTTCCTGGAGGAGTTCATGAGATAAATAATACATTCTACTGGCTTTTGGATCAGACAACATAATCTGTGATGGATCTGAGCTTTTACAATGTTTTACATTTCTTCAATAAAGATTTATCAAGTGTCTTCTGGATGGAGCACCCTTAATGCTGGAGGCACAATAGTAAACATATATTCTGAACCATAATTCTTATTTACGTACTACTGCTTGGAATTTTAATATTTTATTCTCCTTAAGTAGATTATTATAAACTCCTAAAAATTATCCATAGTAGTTCATACATGTTTTTTCAATATTTGACATAATCCAGTAAATATAAGTTGCATGTAATAGCAATAAATATCTGTAAAAGGGGTAAGTGAATTTTAGGGGAGCAGATAGTATCTTTATGCATAATAATCAAGTTTAGAAAGCAAAGGTAAATGCAAAGGACAACCAGAGATTGTGTTAAAATTAAAGATTATGTCTTGCAAATGGTATGGAGATGATCGGAAAGTTCGTAAAATGGGAATCACTGGGAACTGAGTCACATTTCTTGAAAGACGTGAATTGTCAGGATGCTTTTGGTCCAAGATGATGGAGAACGAAGGGAAGAGTAATAGAGACAGAAAAACAGACCTCATTATTACTTATCCCCTTATGAGACTGTGTTTTCATACCGAGAAGCATGGTCTTTCCATTTCATCTTTAACGTCAAGAATGGTTCCCACAAGCTTTTATATTATATCCAGATTTTGATAAAACCCAAATAAATCATTAATACCATCTCCAACATGTGACCATCTCTCTCACTGAACCTATTTTTAGTTGAAATAACTCCATTGTCATTTGAATTTATGTTCTCTTTGAGTGAGAGTCATTTTTCTAGGGCCGCTCTCTCTCCATATATTTGCTTTTAGTTTCTAGAAGTTTAATTATGAAGTGTCTTGGCATAGATGTCTTGGGTTTATCCTATTTGGAACTCACTTCAGCCCCTTAAATCTGTAGACGTATTATTATTTAATTTTTTGCCAAATTTGAGGGTTTTTTAGCATTATTTTTTTCTAGCAATTTTTGTCCTTCAGGAATGCCTATTACACAAATGTTAGCTCTATAGTTAATTTTCTGTGAATTGTCCCATAGCTTCTGGAGACTGATCTTTTTTTTTCCCCCTCTTTGTTGTTAAATTGGGTAGATTCTGTCAGTCTTAGTTCTGTCCTTTGTCGTCTCACTTGACTATTGAGCTCATCCGATGGGTTTTGCTTCATGTTATAATGTCAGAATTTTAAATCCTAACATCATATTCTGTGTAAACCATATGCCCTTAGATTTCAGCATGCATTCAATGAGGGAGCAATCCAAAACTTAAAAGGCAATCGTAGAACATCAAATAACTCTAAATAGCTTAACTTATGTCCATTCTCTGGGATACCATGAAGGAGGAGGATGGTTGACGTAAATACGGTGATATCAATTGTACACACTCTTCAGGAAAGGTCTTACCCCCCTGACAACAGTGGTTTATAGGAAGGTCCTGGTTCTCACTGCATGGACCATATCTCCCTGTGGCTGTGGTATGATCTTTTACCTGGAAGTCCTGCAAATAAATCAACACGCATTTAAAAAAAAATGTAGTTAGGGTTACTATAACTTAGGGTAATCTGAGCTGTAGGTCATCAGTTCACATTAGAAAGAACAGTTCCCCTTGTGATTACTCTGAATTTCTTTAAAATTTCTGTTCTTGAATGAGTGACGTATGGAAAGAGCTTGAAGAGTTTAAAAACACACGTAGAGGCTAAATTATATAAATAACTTATTTTTGAAGATTGAAGAAGATAATTCATGTAAAATCTCAGCCTCAAATATAGATAATGTAGAAATAGCTAGCTTTTGGTTGCTATTTTCCATTAAATAATGACAATTCTCTCCTACCTTCAATGGGAAAACCAGATTTATGTTGGTAATACTAAGAAAGACAGCATGTTATAACCAATCCAATAAAAAGAATGTGTTTTTATTGAAATGTTCCCTCTAACACATAGATATAATCTTTCCTAATAAGTTATTTTATGCCACTAGGACTTTTTTTTTTATTCTTATGTTAATCCCCATACATTACATCATTAGTTTTAGATGAAGTGTTCCATGATTCCTTGTTTGTGCATAACACCCAGTGCTCCATGCAGAATGTGCCCTCCTCAATACCCACCACCAGGCTAACCCATCCTCCCACCCCCCTCCCCTCTAGAACCCTCAGTTTGTTTTTCAGAGTCCATCGTCTCTCATGGTTCGTCTACCCCTCCGATTTCCCCCGCTTCATTCTTCCCCTCCCGCTACCTTCTTTTTTTTTTTCTTAACATATATTGCATTATTTGTTTCAGAGGTACAGATCTGAGATTCAACAGTCTTGCACAATTCACAGCGCTTACCAGAGCACATACCCTCCCCAGTGTCTATCACCCAATCACCCCATCCCTCCCACCCCACCCCCCACTCCAGCAACCCTCAGTTTGTTTCCTGCAATTAAGAATTCCTCATCATATCAGTGAGATCATATGATACATGTCTTTCTCTGTTTGACTTATTTCACTCAACATAATACCCTCCAGTTCCATCCACGTCGTTGCAAATGGCAAGATCTCATTCCTTTTGATGGCTGTATAATATTCCATTGTATATATATACCACATCTTCTTTATCCATTCATCTGCCGATAGACATCTTGGCTCTTTCCACAGTTTGGCTATTGTGGACATTGCTGCTATAAACATCGGGTTGCACGTACCCCTTCGAATCCCTACTTTTGTATCTTTGGGGTAAATATCCAGTAGTGCAATTGCTGGATCATATGGTAGCTCTATTTTCAACTTTTTGAGGAACCTCCATACAGTTTTCCAGAGTGGCTGCACCAGCTTGCATTCCCACCAACAATGTAGGAGGGTTCCCCTTTCTCCACATCCCCGCCAACATCCGTCGTTTCCTGACTTGTTAATTTTAGCCATTCTGACTGGTGTGAGGTGGTATCTCATTGAGGTTTTGATTTGGATTTCCCTGATGCCGAGCGATATTGAGCACTTTTTCGTGTGTCTGTTGGCCATTTGGATGTCTTCTTTGGAAAAATGTCTGTTCACGTCTTCTGCCCATTTCTTGATTGGATTCTTTGTTCTTTGGGTGTTGAGTTTGATGAGTTCTTTATAGATTTTGGATACTAGCCCTTTATCTGATATGTCATTTGCAAATACCTTCTCCCATTCTGTCGGTTGTCTTTTGGTTTTGTTGACTGTTTCCTTTGCTTTGCAAAAGTTTTTATCTTGATGAAGTCCCAATAGTTCATTTTTGCCCTTGCTTCCCTTGCCTTTGGCGATGTTTCTAGGAAGAAGTTGCTTCGGCTGAGGTCAAAGAGGTTGCTGCCTGTGTTCTCCTTTAGGATTTTGATGGACTCCTGTCTCACATTGAGGTCTTTCAACCATTTGGAGTCTATTTTTGTGTGTGGTGTAAGGAAATGGTCCAGTTTCATTCTTCTGCATGTGGCTATCCAATTTTCCCAACACCATTTGTTGAAGAGACTGTCTTTGTTCCATTGGACATTCTTTCCTGCTTTGTCAAAGATGAGTTGACCATAGAGTTGAGGGTCCATTTCTGGGCTCTCTATTCTGTTCAATTGATCTATGTGTCTGTTTTTGTGCCAGTACCATGCTGTCTTGATGATGACAGCTTTGTAATAGAGCTGGAAGTCCGGAATTGTGATGCCGCCGGCTTTGCTTTTCTTTTTCAACATTCCTCTGGCTCTGCGGGGTCTTTTCTGGTTCCATACAAATTTTAGGATTATTTGTTCCATTTCTTTGAAAAAAGTGGATGGTATTTTGATGGGGATTGCATTGAACGTGTAGATTGCTCTAGGTAGCATTGACATCTTCACAATATTTGTTCTTCCAATCCATGAGCATGGAACATTTTTCCATTTCTTTGTGTCTTCCTCAATTTCTTTCATGAGTATTTTATAGTTTTCTGAGTAGAGATCCTTTGTCTCTTTGGTTAGATTTATTCCTAGGTATCTTACGGTTTTGGGTGCAATTGTAAATGGGATTGACTCCTTAATTTCTCTTTCTTCTGTCTTGTTGTTGGTGTATAGGAATGCCACTGACTTCTGTGCATTGATTTTATATCCTGCCACTTTACTGAATTCCTGTATGAGTTCTAGCAGTTTTGGGGTGGAGTCTTTTGGGTTTTCCACATAAAGTATCATATAATCTGCAGAGTGAGTGTTTGACTTCTTCTTTGCCAATTTGGATGCCTTTGATTTCTTTTTGTTGTCTGATTGCTGTGGCTAGGACTTCCAATACTATGTTGAATAGCAGTGTTGATAGTGGACATCCCTGCCGCGTTCCTGACCTTAGGGGGAAAGCTCTCAGTTTTTCCCCATTGAGAATGATATTCGCTGTAGGTTTTTCATAGACGGCTTTTATGATATTGAGGTATGTACCCTCTATGCCTATACTCTGAAGAGTTTTGATCAAGAAAGGATGCTGTACTTTGTCAAAAGCTTTTTCTGCATCTATTGAGAGGATCATATGATTCTTGTTCTTTCTTTTGTTAATGTATTGTATCACATTGATTGATTTGCGGATGTTGAACCCACCTTGCAGCCCAGGGATAAATCCCACTTGGTCGTGGTGAATAATCCTTTTAATGTACTGTTGGATCTTATTGGCTAGTATTTTGGTGAGAATTTTTGCATCCATGTTCATCAGGGATATTGGTCTGTAATTCTCCTTTTTGATGGGGTCTTTGTCTGATTTTGGGATCAAGGTAATGCTGGCCTCATAAAATGAGTTTGGAAGTTTTCCTTCCATTTCTATTTTTTGGAACAGTTTCAGAAGAATAGGTATTAATTCTTCTTGAAATGTTTGGTAGAATTCCCCTGGGAAGCCATCTGGCCCTGGGCTCTTGTTTGTTG
The DNA here is from genome assembly GCF_029215605.1 of Mirounga angustirostris. Lineage (NCBI taxonomy): Eukaryota > Metazoa > Chordata > Mammalia > Carnivora > Phocidae > Mirounga > Mirounga angustirostris. The sequence goes on from NW_026991713.1 coordinate 136,985,695, forward strand.
GGAGATTTTTGATGACTGCTTCAATTTCCTTAGTGGTTATAGGTCTGTTCAGGTTTTCTATTTCATTCTGGTTCAGTTTTGGTAGCTGATACATCTCTAGGAATGCATCCATTTCTTCCAGGTTATCTAATTTGCTGGCATAGAGTTGCTCATAATATGTTCTTATAATTGTTTTTATTTCTTTGGTGTTGGTTGTGATCTCTCCTCTTTCATTCATGATTTTGTTGATTTGGGTCATTTCTCTTCTCTTTTTGATAAGTCTGGCCAGGGGTTTATCAATCTTGTTAATTCTTTCAAAGAACCAGCTCCTAGTTTCATTGGTCTGTTCTACTGTTCTTTTGGTTTCTATTTCATTGATTTCTGCTCTGATCTTTATGATTTCTCTTCTCCTGCTGGGTTTAGGCTGTATTTGCTGTTCTTTCTCCAGCTCCTTTAGGTGGAGGGTTAGGTTGTGTACTTGAGACCTTTCTTGTTTCTTGAGAAAGGCTTGTATTGCTATATACTTTCCTCTTAGGACTGCCTTTGCTGCATCCCAAAGATTTTGAATAGTTGTGTTTTCCTTTTCATTGGTTTCCATGAATTTTTGAAATTCTTCTTTAATTTCCTGGTTGACCCATTCATTCTTCAGTAGGATGCTCTTTAGCCTCCATGTATTTGAGTTCTTTCCGACTTTCCTCTTGTGATTGAGTTCTAGTTTCAAAGCATTGTGGTCTGAAAATAGGCAGGGAATGATCCCAATCTTTTGGTACCGGCTGAGACCTGATTTATGACCTAGGATGTGATCTATTCTGGAGAATGTTCCATGGGCACTAGAGAAGAATGTGTATTCCATTGCTTTGGGGTGGAATGTTCTGAATATGTCTGTGAAGTCCATTTGGTCCAGTGTGTCATTTAAAGTCTTTATTTCCTTATTGATCTTTTGCTTAGACGATCTGTCCATTTCAGTGAGGGGGTGTTAAAGTCCCCCACTATTATTGTATTATTGTCGATGTGTTTCTTTGCTTTTGTTATTAATTGCCTTATATAATTGGCTGCTCCCATGTTAGGGGCATAGATATTTATAATTGTTAGATCTTCTTGTTGGATAGATCCTTTAAGTAGGATATAATGTCCTTCTTCATCTCTTATTACAGTCTTTGGTTTAAAATCTAATTTGTCTGATATAAAGATTGCCACCCCAGCTTTCTTTTGGTGTCCATTAGCATGGTAAATGGTTTTCCACTCCCTCACTTTCAATCTGGGGCTGTCTTTGGGTGTAAAATGAGTCTCTTGCAGACAGCATATCGATGGGTCTTGTTTTTTAATCCAGTCTGATAGCCTGTGTCTTTTGATTGGGGCATTGAGCCCATTTACATTCAGGGTAACTATTGAAAGATAGGAATTTAGTGCCATTGTATTGCCTGTAAGGTGACTGTTACCGTATATTGTCTGTGTTCCTTTCTGGTCTATGTTGCTTTTAGGGTCTCTCTTTGCTTAGAGGACCCCTTTCAAGATTTCCTGTAGGGCTGGTTTTGTGTTTGCAAATTCCTTTAGTTTTTGCTTGTCCTGGAAGCTTTTTATCTCTCCTTCAATTTTCAATGACAGCCTAGCTGGATATAGGATTCTTGGCTGCATATTTTTCTCATTTAGTGCTCTGAATATATCCTGTCAGTCCTTTCTGGCCTGCCAGGTCTCTGTGGATAGGTCTGTTGCCAATCTAATGTTTCTACCCTTGTAGGTTACATATCTCTTCTCCCGAGCTGCTCTCAGGATTTTCTCTTTGTCTCTGAGACTCGTAAGTTTTACTATTAGATGTCGGGGTGTTGACCTATTTTTATTGATTTTGAGAGGGGTTCTCTGTGCTTCCTGGATTTATGATGCCTGTTTCCTTCCCCAAATTAGGGAAGTTCTCTGCTATAATTTGCTCCATTATACCTTCTGCCCCTCTCTCTCTTTCTTCTTCTTCTGGGATCCCAATTATTCTAATGTTGTTTCGTCTTATGGTATCACTTATCTCTCGAATTCTGCCCTCGTGATCCAGTAGTTGTTTATCTCTCTTTTTCTCAGCTTCTTTATTTTCCATCATTTCATCTTCTATATTACTGATTCTCTCTTCTGCCTCATTTATTCTAGCAGTTAGCACCCCCATTTTTGATTGCACCTCATTAATAGCCTTTTTGATTTCTATTTGGTTGGATTTTAGTTCTTTTACTTCTCCAGAAAGTGTTTCTCTAATAACTTCCATATTTTTTTCAAGCCCAGCTAGTATCTTTAAAGTGATGATTCTGAACTCTAGATCTGCCATCGTACTAATGTCCGTATTGAGTAGGTCCCTGGCAGTTGGTACTATCTCTTGTTCTTTTTGTTGAGGTGATTTTTTCCGTCTTGTCATTTTGTGCAGAGGAGAATAGATTAATGAGAGAACAAAATGCTAGCAGAGTAACAACGTCCCCAGAAAATATACTCTAAACAAATCAGAAAAGACCTGAAGCAGTGGGAAAAGAAAGGGAAAGAGAGAAAAAAGAAAAAGAAAAAAAAAAGAAAAAGATAAAGATAAAAACAAAAACAAACAAAACAAAACAACAACAACAACAAAAAACCAGAATGTGATCAAATATGATCAGGCTGGTATATAGATCAGTGTCACACACTAGATTTGGGGTGTATTTTGGTCTTTTAGAAGAACGGGCCTCCCAAAATTTTAAAGAAAGAAAAACTTACATATGTACAAAAATAAGGGTTGATATGATGAAGGGATGGAATATGACTGTAAAGATGGTAATTATAAAAAATTTTATAAAAGGAATTGATAAGTTGTTTGAAAAAAGAAAGAAGAGGATTTAAAAAAAGAAAAAAGAAAAAAAAAGGAGAGGATGTGATCAGGCAGGGGAATAGAAAACACCATATACTAGAGATTTAGGGTACATTTTAATCTGTTAGAAGAAACTATCTCAAAATTTTAAAGAGAGAACATCTTATATAGATAAGCCAAAAATACGGGTAACTACTATGAAGGGATAGAATATGACTCTAAAAATGAAAAATAAAAATGTTTTTTTTAAAAAAAAGGGATTGATAAGATGTTGGTTGAAAAAGGGAAAAAGAAAAATTCAAAAAGAAAAAAAAAGAAAAAAAGACAGTTAAAAAAAATTAACTTTGAAAGACTAAAGAATCATGGTAAAAAAGCCGTGAATTCTATGTGCAGTATTCCCCTAGCGCTGGAGTTCTGCCGTTCTCATTGCTCGGTAAACTTGGTCTTGGCTGGCTGTTCTCGCTGGTCTTCTGGGGAGGGGCCTGTTGCCGTGGTTTCCAAATGTCTCTGCCGGAGGCGGAATTGCCCCGCCCTTGCCCCCTCCTGGCTAAGTAATCTGCTTGGGTTTGCTCTCCGGAGTTTTTGTTCCCTGCGAGCTTTCCATACAACTTTGGAGGCGGAGAGTGAAATTGGCGGCCTCCCAATCTCTGCCCCGGAGGAGCCGAGAACTCGGGGCCCTGCTTCTCAGTGAGCCCCCAGAGAAAAGCCGTCAGTTACTCCCGTCTCCCCGGTCTCCGGCCACACTCCGTGCTCGCCCGGCCTGTGACCGTGCGTTTCTATCTCTGGCACCCGACCCGGGTGGAGTCTCCAAACCCAGCAGATCCCTGCGGTGCACTCCCGCGCGGCTTCTCCCGGGGGAGGAAGGTGAGTCTCCCCGGATCTGCCGCTTGCTGGGTCCCTGCTGGAGGAGCAGGGGCCCGACTGTGCCGCACATCACAGTTTGTGACAACCCCGAGCTGAGAGCCCGCGCCTGGGCTCCGCCTCTGCAGCCGGCTTCCCTGCTCCGTTACCTGGGAGCTCAGCCACACTCAGGCACCCCCGGTCTTCTGTGACCCCGAGGGTCCTGAGACCACACTGTCCCGGAGGGTTCCACCCCCCGCTTAGCCACCAGAGTGACGTCCCTCGGCGGAGCAGACTTTTAAAAGTTCCGATTTTGTGCTCCGCGGCTCTATCACTTGCCAGAAGCGGCCGACGGAGGCCCCTCCCCCGCCGTCTATCCTCCCGAATATCGCCTCGGATTCACTTCTCCGCACGTCCTACCTTCCAGAAAGTGGTCGCTTTTCTGATGAGAGAGTTGTTGCTCTTCTTTTCTTCGATCTCCTGTTGAGTTTGTAGGTGTTCAGAATGGTTTGATCCCAATCCAGCTGAATTCCTGAGAGGAGACGAAATCCAGGTCTCCTACTCCTCCGCCATCTTGCTCCGCCCCTCTTTTTTTTTTTTTTTTTGATTAACAACCTTCTCCAATTCAGAATTGAAACTCACTACTTGATACAATGTTTCTTGTCAACTTTTAAAAATAGCTCTTAAAGTAAAAAGCAACTTTGACATGTTTTTTTTCAAGTAATTCAATGAGAGGAAATTTTCTTTTTACCACCATTTGAGTTTGGAGAATACAGTCTGAATGAAAGAATTTTGGTTAATGAGAATGTGAATAATCAGCTTTTTGTTTGTCTCTTTTGTCTGTTCTTATGTGCTTGGAATCTAGCTGTTCACATGTAGGAAAACTTTTTGCTGTTTTTTGTACTCTGTTCAGCCCTTTCCTGAACAAGTTCATCCAAGGATGCTGTGCCAGTCACTTCAGCAAATACTTGGGAAGGTGCAGAACTGTGGGCTTGCCATCAGAAGTGCTGTGGAAGTATTAGGGACAGAGCTTTTTGAAAGCACTTAACCTTGAACTAAGCTTTGAAGGATGGGTAGGATGGGGATAAGTGAGGGTGTTAATGTATTCAAAATAGAAGCAAATGCATGAGAGAGACAAAAGATGTGTTACAGTCTGGATCGAGAACTCACATGGTGCATTTTCACTGGAATGGAGGTGGATGGACAGTTGTCAAGGCCAGTGTAGGTTCAGATCAATGCACAGAGAGCTGCAAATATGGGAATATATTCATTGGACGCTGAGGAGTTACAGAATGTCAAAGATGGTACCCAGCTCTGAGATAGGTTTTAAGATAAAACCACAGTGACCAGATCAGCCCTGGGAAATCAGAAACTGTAATCAAATTCAACATCATGTCTTTTAAACGGTAAGTACATAATTAAGAAAGCAGTAAAATGGAAATCAATGGGAAATGACTATTTCAAGTATTTGACTTTTATGAAAAGTATTTTAGGATAGATTTGTTGGTTTCTACCAAAACAGTCTGCTAGGACTTTCATTGGGACCCCTAAGTGTACATAAAAATTTGGGGATGTTGCAGCATTATCTACAATAGCCAAACTAGGGAAGCAGCCCAAGTGTCCATCGACTGATGAATAGATAAAGAAAAAGTGGTATATAAATACGCAATGGAATATTATTCAACCATAAAAAGAATGAAATCTTGCCATTTGCAACTATGTGATGGAACTAGAGAGTATAATGCTGAGAGAAATAAGTCAGAGAAAGACAAATATCATATGATTTCACTCATATGTGGAATTTAAGAAATAAAACAAATGAATAAAGGAAAAAAGAAACAACAGAGAGACAGAGAGAGAGAGAAACCAAGAAACGGACTCTTAACTATAGAGAGCACACTGATGGTCACCAGAGGGGAGGTGGGTGAGGGGATGGGAGGGATAGGGGACGGGGATTAAAGAGTGAACTTATCATGATGAAAAAATAAAATAATAAAAAATAGAAGCAATAAAAACCATATTTAATGAAAAAAACTGCTAAGTGAAAAAAATGGAGGAGAATTGATTCTTAACAATATGATTTATTTCAATCAATGAACATGGCTTACCTGTCCATTAATTTAGGAAGCATTAATTGCTTTTGCCAATATTTATAGTTTTCAATACATGAATCCAGAAATATTATTTTAAGTATATCCCTAAATATTTCATTTTTAAGTACTACAAATGGTAGTCTTCAAATTTCTTTTTCTAATTACTCCTTGCTAGTTTATAGAAATACAATTTTTATACTGACCTTATATCCAGTGACCTTGATAAGCTCATATGTTAGTTCCAGTAAGTTATTTTTTTTTAAGATTTTTTTCCAGGAGCCTGACACAGGGCTCAATCCCAGGACCTTGAGATCATGACCTGAGCCAAAGTCTGACGCTTAACCGACTGAGCCACCCAGATGTCCCTCTTTGGGATTTCTTACCTAGATGATCATGTTGTCTGAAAATAAAAACAATTTCATTATTTTAAATGTACATGCCTATTATTTATTTTTTTTGCCTTATCATACTGACTAAAACCTCCAGTATAATACTGAATAGAAGTGTTAAGAGCAAGGATCTTTGTCTTTTTCTCAGCACGGAGGGGAGGGGGCGGGGGGAATGGAAACAGTCTATCACTATTACACATGCGGTCAGCTGCTGGTGTTTCCAGATGTAAGACAAAAGTTGAAGGTTATCTTTTTGGCATAGGAATGTCCAATTTTTTTAGGAACATTTGTTGAAAAGTCTATCTCCTTTCCACTGAATTGGCTTATACTGTCATTGAAAATTAACTGATCCTATATGTATGGCTTTAAAATCAGCTCTGATTTCAATCTGTTAAGGAAATGTATTATTTCCCAAATGATGTAGGGTTTTTTTAGTCCAGGAATTGATTTTTGTGTCTTTTTTTTTATGATTTCCATCTGCCCATTGACAATCATCATCTGTTCATGCATCTACCTTTTCACTGGCTCTATTCACATGTAAACCATCCCTGCATTGGTCCCACCTAACAGTTCTAACAGCTGGGTCACTTCTGTGTCTGCTTCTATGGATTGATTTTTCTCTTAACAATTAGCTTTCTTTTTTCTTTCTTTCTTTATAATTCTCTTGGTCTATTTTTGAGAGAGTCTTTTAACTGACTCGTAGACATCATGTGTGGAAGAAGAGTAGCAACAGGAAAGTGCTGTCTGTGCCTAAGAACGAGCATGATTACGAGTGTGTCAGGCCTCCATGGGTGGGAAGGTGGTCCAGTCCAGTGCTGAGCATTAAGCGGGCCAGGTGTTGCTGCTGCATTGTCATCCTCATACACAGTCATCCCCCAGTGGGGTTGCTCATCCCTGTAGCACTGTCGAATCTGGGAGCTGGTGGCTTCTTCCCAGCGTCCCTGCTGTCCTTTGGCTCTCAGCGGCCACTGCACTATGTGCAGCCCCAGTCTGTCCCGCCCATTGCACCCTGGGCAACAGAAGCCCATGCCTCATGTTGTGTGAGGGTCTGCCTGCTGTCTGTGCAGCCTCAGCCCGGGGCGGGACCTGTGCACTGGGTCGCAAGGGCAGATCCTTCTCTGCATCCCTGCTCCTGGTCCCATCGCAGCCACTCTTGCTTCGTGCCTGAGGGTAGCCTGGACCACAGAGGTCTGGAGGGCAGGGGTGGCTGTTGGGCATTTGTAAACTTCTCTGACTTTACTTCTCTTCTCTAGCCCAAATCTGCCAAGGAAACCTCCTTCATGGGGGCACCAGTGTTCATGTCCTGCTTGATACACAAAGGTAAAGGACAGTGGCTGTGTCTGAGACTAGCCAAGAGGGTGGGGGCTGATGGTGTGAGATCCTCAAAAAGGGAGTGAACAGGACCACAGAATGGCCAGGCCATGAGGTCCAGGTTCTTTCCATGGTGGAGATTTTCCCTCCAACACTGCTTCCCCCAGTTGGGAGCTCCGAGCCTGGCTGGCTGTTCTGTTAGGGGAGCCAGAGTTCCTTGAAAAATGACTGGTGAGCTTTTTGGATAACCATGGAGCATTGCTGGAAAGTCAGAGTGCACAGGGCACTGGTGGTGGGAGGGAGGAGCGGCCACAGCGAAGAAATTAGACTGCCTGAAAAGGCAGGGCAGACTTGAAACCAAAATGCAAGCTACAGTTCTGTGTTCATCATCATCTGTGCACCTGTTCTCAGCTACAGGATGCGGGAGCAGAGTGGAGAAGGGGTGGTGTCCGTGGTCCAGTTCAGCAGTTAGTCTTTATAAAGGAAGTAATGACTAAAAACATATAATATTTATCTAAAAATCTCAAAACATGTTTTTGCATTGTAGTGACTGTGATCCAAGATTTTCCAGACTCTTCTTGGTGCACTGTCTCTTCTTTATAGGAAGCCGAAGGCTGCCAGTGTGTCTGTCTCATGTTGAGACATAAACATTTATGCAGAAAAATGCCTGCTATCAATGTAAGCAATAATACACAGATCAAAACTGTGGAATCTGAATGCAGTTTTGTTTAAAAGCATAGACATGACACACAGCAAAAAAGACTAGCAGAATGCTCAAAGACATCAATGCTCCTGTGTGCAATTTCTATACTTCACGGATTTCCTACAATGAATAGGAATTACCTTTATAATCAGGCAAAAACAGTTGAACAACAAAGGACAACAAAAACAGTTGTCCTTCTGTTATGAGCATTAAAATGAACTAATCTCAAGCACATTCTCATCATTTATTTACAAGGAGAATGCATTTATCTGAACACTCTCTCTCAGGAAAGTGTTTGCATTCTTAAAGAGAATTTCTGCCGTTTCTCTTCACAACCTAATAGAACGATTGACCTTTTGATTTAAGAAGTGTTTGGAGCAATCCTCAAATTTCGTTTTCCAAAGTAACTTCTTTAAGCAACTATAGTTCTTCTATTCAATGGTTATAGATCTGAAAGCACAAACAACAGAGGCATAAGTAAAAAAAAAAGAGAATTAGATTTCCTAACTTTTAGCTTCATTGTGCCAACTCTTAGGAGGTTCACCCCTCATCAATTTCTTTATGATTTAAGAATCACAGAACAATGTAGCTGTCCCTTCCTACAAACATAATCCCCGATGCCTGCTGTCTTTCCCTGTCATTAGTTTTGTACATTAGAGATGGAAGCCCTGTAATTGTTTTCCACTTAACACGATCAGCAGCTGAGCAGACCCTGGGAGCTGTTACTGGTACAGATCCGCCTGTCTGCATGTGGGCAGGAGTCTCGGTATCTGCACCAGGAGCCGTACACATCTGCGGCTCGGGGTTTGGGGGAAGGTGAGGGCACATATTCATAGAGACTGTCCCCTCTCCCATATCAATGTTTAAGAGAAAATCTGAGCCGAACTTTTGCTCATTCTTAGGGCAGAATTCCCAGAATGACAAAAGCAGTGTTGAGAGGAAATTGAATATACTTAGGTTTAGGTCTTAATTACCTTTTTGATGGGAGGTTTATCTTTAGCATGGTATTTTGATAATGTAGCAGGACCAATTAGTTTGTGTGATCTCCAGCTGTGTTAAGGAAATACAGACTGTAATTTTGAGATAAGGAAGTTCAGTGGGAATAATGTTCTAAAAGTGCATCAGTTATGGCAGGCTCTGAGTTATGTTTTTACTAGTGTCCGAGCACTCCCAGGGATTGGGTTTCAACACTGTCTTGGCCATCTTTTACTCCTGTGCCCATTGGTGGTAAGAGCTACCCATGGGATGTAGGATTCAGCACTTAAAATGATGCTTGAAAACTGTGTTTCTTAAAGAAAGGATTCACACTAATAGGAATACTTATTTTTAGTCAGACAGACATGGCAGAAGGTGGAAATAGAAGAGATAGAGAAGATATTCATGGTGGGTCGGGACACACAGGTCAGAGCAATAGTGATGAAACAAGTTTTAGAAGCGAAGATTGCGCTGTGGCCCTGGGGGCCCCTTCCGGTTCACATCTGCTGAGAGATTCTAACACCCTCATATCTGTCCGGCACCTCCAATGTTTCCTGAGTGGAAGCAGCTTGTCAGGTACAGTGTCCACAGAAGGTGACTTTAAACTGAACATTCAAGTGTGAAAAGGAGTTTGGTGGATAAAGAAGGGACCACTGGAGGCAGAAGGCCTTCTGGAAAAAAAAGAAACACGTGGCACTGGGTTCTAAGGGGTCAGGTGCCTTGAGGACTTCAGCATGGCCAGATGGTTTGGGATGAGGGCTTGCTCTTTAAGGCAGTGGAGAGCCAGGGAGGAACTTCTGGCCGAGGAATGATATGGAAAGTGAAGTCCGTCATGAGGCAGGTGAACTGGGGATAATAAAGACTGGAGACTGGAGGACCGTGGCTGTCATCCAGGTGGGGAGGTGGGAACCTGACCTAGAGCATCGGCGGCAGGAGCAGGAGGAGCGACATGGGTGAGGATGCCATGATGCCGACTGGCGACGGGCCTGGGGTCCTGGAAGGTGAGTCTTAGCTCTCCCACTGGGCAGCTGCTTGGGTGGTGGTGGTTCCCACCAAGAGAAGGCACTCTGGTGTCTCCCTGCAGCTACTTTGGGAGCCAATATCAGACCTTGGTCATCTGTGTTTTTTCATCCCAGAAATAGTTCCTGGTGAAGTAACCGGCACATACTGGCAATTCAAGAAGGCAAGTCGGCTCTTCACAGTGGCATGCCCTCTGACCATGGGAAGAAGCCCTGTTTCTACTGCCTCCGCTTTGTATCCCACACCCAGGGCTGAGGGCCTATGGCTGGGGCAACAGGTGCCTCATGTCCTGAATAGAGACGAGATGCCCCTCATCTCACAGAGGGAGATTTCTACCAAGGAAAACAGAGAAGTAGAGGTGATATCGTGACAGAGAAAGGGGTTCTGCTCTAGGAGGTGGTTAAGCTACATCCCGATATTTTTGACAAAGGACAAGACCTTGGCATTCTTAAGATAAACCTAACCCTTGTGATCTATTTATTCATATGGGTACATTTTGTTAGTTTGGGATACTTTCTTTCTTTCTTTCTTTCTTTCTTTTTTTTTTTTTAAAGATTTTATTTATTTATTTATTAGAGAGCGAGCGAGAGAGAAACAGCATGAGAGAGGAGAGGGTCAGAGGGAGAAGTAGGCTCCCCACTGAGCTGGGAGCCCCATGTGGGACTCGATCCCAGGACCCTGGGATCACGACCTGAGCCGAAGGCAGTCGCTTAACCAACTGAGCCACCCAGGCGCCCCTGGGATTCTTTCTATTAGAAAGTTGAAAGGTGGATTTTGACTACGTGTCATATGAAGCCATCTTATTCATCTCAACACATCAAACGGTGTTTCTTGGACTGGTCTTCATGCATCTTGTGTCTAAGGTTTCTTAGTGAAAACCCCTGTGTCTGAAGTAGTCGGGGTTCTCCAGAGAAACAGAACATATGTGGTACACACACACACACAAACACACACATTAAATAATATTTCCATACCTTTAAATTGTTTGCTTCAGCCTCAAGAGGCTTTAGAATTCTAATTCATTGCCATTGTATATCTTTTGTAGAATATTTGTTATATTTTACATAAAGATAACTTCAAGTTCAATTTATTTCCCTTAAATTTTTAGTTGTGTGTATCAGATATAGTTGAGGTTACTCTGACATTTAGATACTATAAATGAATATATCCATACTTAAGGATATATTTTCTTTAGTGATTTTGATGGAATTCAAAACCTTGATGCTGAATCCACACAATGCATGTGGATATGCTTGGATACTATAAATGAAACCAACTCAGTATGGTTATTTACCAGGAATATCTGTTTTTTATTTACTATTCTTACCATATCACCTGCTTAGAATTGTTTTTTAGGTTTGAGAAAAACTTTGCTTTGGTTCATTTCACATTCTTATTCATGATTTCCGTTGTGATCACCGACATGCTTTTCTGGGTCTTGTTTATCCATCTTTGTTAATACTGTCTGTGGATATAAAGTTTGCTGGCTTTTGTGATTATCAAAACTTCAGTTGGTCTTGAATCAAATAAGCTAAACTTTCAACAGAATGATGCCATTCACAAAATAGTAACTACCCAAGACTAGTTTTTGGAAATAATTTAGAATCCCAGAATTATTGTGGGAAGGGACCCATGGGGATTACAAGTCAGTTGCCTCAGTTAATTGAGGAACGTCTACACCACCCTCAAGAAAATCAGCCACGTCTTAGCTATGACTTTGTGAGATGCTTGTTTTATTTTTAGCAGTTTTCAACATTAGACAATCACACTGCATTGGTGTCGACCAGCCACTGAATTTTATAATGAGCAAGTTGCACAGACATGGTTTATATCTTCAAAATCACCAACAGCAACGTGAAATTTGCTCAACAGAACCATAAATGTCAGAAGTCAGTCCTTGGAATTAGCTTCTTGCAAGGTTATGCAAATTTCTTCTAGAAATTGCCTATGGGAGAAGGAAATTTTCAGAGAAATTGCTTAAAAGAAAAATTACTTCTAAGAGCAAATCTTTTCCATCTTGCCACTTCTTCCTCCTCTCCCCCCAAACATACACACCCCTACACCTGGTGTAGAATGGAACCCACGTTATTTGAAATTATTTTATTGTATTTTATCTTTTTGTAAATTAAAACATGGTTAACACCGTCCACACTAGCAGCATGTAGAGAATTAATGGTGCTTGCAGCTTATTAAGTACCTTAACTATTCTTCAGCATTTAATCAAGTGAGAAAACTATTCATTGCTTCATAGACCACAAATCATGAACATTATCTTCTTCATTCTATGTGGAATATGAATACCCCAAGACCAGAAGTTTTAATACAAATTTAATATCCAAGAAAGCAGAACATATAAAGTATTCAATGCAGGCAAGGATATAAAAATAGTAGAATTCCACATACGTTGTGTGGATTCAGCATCAAGGTTTTGAATTCTGTCAAAATCACTAAAGAAAATATAGCCTTAAAGACATTTTATATCAAATTAAGCTTTAAGATGCAGAGAAACAACTGCAGTGCTTCATTCTCCCCTTAAGGGGAAAAATGACCCATTAATTGTGTAAGCGAAAACTTAAGAAATAAATAAACAAGCATCACTTCAAAATCAGAAGTCACCAACAAGGTTCTAGGCAAAAACTGTACGAAATAATGAACTTTACGCTAGAATGAAGGCATGAAGGAGATCACAAATTATTCCATCTTTTATTTTAAAAAAAGCCATTGCTCTCCAATGTTTTTAAAGCAAAGTAACAAAGGTCTATGTTTTTAATGGTGAAGTGCATACAGTGCATGGACAGAATCCAGATATTTAAACCATATGCCTCTAATAAGAATGAAATACACTTGTGGATTGGAGACCAGGAAAACAATGCAAGGGGAAAATACAGAAGAAGGCGACATAAACACAAAAAGAGTCTCAATACAAATGTAAAGAGGTCAAAGGATGGAGCTGCATTTCAGGAAAAAGATATTTTAATGTATGCAGCAACATTTGGGCCTCTTTTGATATCTGTATTCGTTTTCCTGTAAAGCTTATTGATTGCATTAAGACAATATAGCTTTTAAGACTCAGTGTTTGCGAATCCCACCTCCAGCCTGTGAGCTCTTCCCCAACACCCCTCTAGAATTGTGTAGGACATGATGTCCTTTAAATAGCAGGTCTTTCTCTCTTTTTTTTAAAGAAATGTCACATAAGAAACTTTTCACCTTTTTTTTTTTTTTTTTTGGAACTGGAAATGAGACTTGTCATTTAAAATCATACTACCATGCTATTTTGTGATTTAAAAAATCATTTTGTTCTGGCCAACTTTAATGGAATTTTCTAGAAAAATTTAGGTAAGTTGAGGTGAACTCTTTTTATGAGGAAATTGCCATCTTTTCCTGAGCTGCTCATTTCTCACCGTCTTGGGCTTTATTTATTTATTTTTTTTGTAGTTTTTAATTTTATTTTGTTATGTTAGTCACCATACAATATTTTATTCTTTCACATGGGTCTTTGTGGGATAAAGATGTATTTTTACTGATTTTTACAATCAGCTCTGTATTTCATGTGTGTTGCCCAGGGCCACTGAGGCAACTGGACAGATAGCACCAAACGTCCACGAGGATGATGAAGCCATTCATCGTCTGCGCCATGGGGCCGGTGCTCAGGGGACACCACTAACTTTAATGCTCTTGCAGCTGCCCCGCATTTTGGTCATTCTCAGACTTTACGGACTGCATCGTTTCAGTCCTGTCTCGACAGACGTCTTTGGAAGTGCATAAGTAATCATGTAAAATCCATTTCAGATGAAACCGAAGACTCATCAGACTTAGGGCTTCAGCCTTGCTTGTCAACTTGTATGAAATGGAGCCATGAAGTTAACTCTGCATCAAGACGAGGGATGATAAAGTCATTAGAACAAAAGTATTTCAAATGAGAAAGTCTTTTCCTCAAATGGGAGGATCCTGGGTGGTAATTTAATAAAGACTTTTACTAGGCATCTATAAGAGCAGGTTTTGAAATCTATAGCTGGGTATAGAAATGCGAATGGTACCACTAATAAATAAAGGCTGATTTTTATAGAGCACATATTAGGAGCTCCGCACTACAAACATCTACTTAATCACCTGACTCCCATGTCATTCCACATGGGAGCAATGGGAACCGGGGCCCTGGAGTGGGTAAGTCAGGTGCCTTGTCCTGCAGCTACTCCGAGCTCCACCTGCAGGTCTAATTTGGTGTGTCTGATGATAAAGCCCACACTCCTCTCGTGCCTAAAACATAAGAAACCTCCTAGGTGGATTCTGGAAGCAGGAAGGAAATCAAGATATTAAACACCTACGCCACAACAGTAAGAGAAAGCAGAGTATTTCGTGACTTGATCCTCGCTGGTTCACAGAGATAAAATGACTCCTTCACCCCCAAAATTTGTGCCACCGTCATCTTTTCTGTGAGTTTTCACTTGTCCATGAATATGAATAAATTCATTCACAAACATGTTAGCAATTTATCAGTAATTTACTTGTCAGAATTTGCTTTTGAAAAGCTACAGGAATGGCGACAGAACAAATAAATGTTCTAAGAAGCGAGGAGTTGGCCCTTTGGCTGGCAGATGGCAGCAGCTGACCCCCCTGACACGGTTCTACTTATTACTTGACAACAAATAAATCTCCATAAGCATTTCCCTACATGGAAATATGTCACTTTGTGCAAGGAGATGCATGGGGACCGCTGTGCACTGGGCTTGGTGGGGGAAGCCTTCAATAACACTTAGTGGGATGGAGAGGTTTTGCAACCAGACAAGCAAACCAATCACCCATGATTCGAGAGATATGGAATGCCCGTCATTTCCTGTCCCTCCAGTTTGGGGGCCACTGTTTTCCCTGGGACCCCAATTCTCTGATGGGCCTGGAGAGAGTGGCTGATTATTTGTCAGCGTTTTTCCGGTGAAGATGGGAGTGAGGATTTCCAAGCTCCCTACCTGCTGGGCGGGAAAGTCCTACACTTGGCTTTTCACCCCTTCATGATGTTTAATTTCTCTACATCTACGAGTCCATGCAAATGTTTCACTCACTAAGCAGTTGTCCGTAGTGTTACTATGTCATATTCTCTTTAGTCACTTTCTTTGTGATGAATTTTTAAAATTCTTTTCAATGTTTCCTGATGACCAAAAAGTACATCTGTGTAAATGCCTTCTGAGGCTATTAGCAAATGTTTCTTGGGATAAATGTGGAAAAAATTCTTGTGAAACAGATATTGGGTGATTGTATATAAACATTTCAAATTTGAAATATATCTACTAAAGATATTTTTTTTCGATTCATTGGTTTTTTAGTGGATTTTGAACTAATACTACAATATTCAAATTTTGCTTTCTCCTTCATGGCATTTCTCCTATGACACCTGGAAGACCAGACCCAACATATTATCTCCTAATGCTGCACCAATTTACCATCCCTCCACAATCTATAAAAATACCCACTTGTCTATGTGACAGCTTAAACTTGGTATTTTAAAGTTGTGCGGGGCTTTTTCCCCCATTCTACCATTGGAAGACACTATTTGTTGGAAAAAAATTTACATTTGCAACAACTCTTTATCTTGTACACAAATTCTCTACCATTTTGTTGGTATTTTATTTTAACGTTCATTATGATACCTTTTCTCAACTTTAAATTTAGTGAAATATATCAAAATTTTCCTTTACATATATGTCTATATTTCCTGTCATTTAAGAGGAATTTCCTCATAAAAAATCATAATCATATATTCTCTATTTCATGCAAATTTAAGACTTTGAGTTTTATCTTTTGTATTTATCTCCAGAGAAAGGTGTGTGCGTCCATGCACACGAGTGCTTTGCAGGAGGCTGGGAATCTGTTTCTCTCAATGAATAACTAATCGACTCAACAAATTTTTAAAATTAGGACTTAGCTACCATTTCTACAATATGCCAGTTTTCTTAGAACACATGATTCTGTCTTAAATAAATTCACCAACCTACTTAGCTGTTGCAAAGTTAAATACACTGCTTAAATTGTTTTATTTTACTTATTTATTTATTCATTTATTTTTGTTTTTGAGAGAGAGAGAAAGTGTGAGGTGGGGAGGGGCAAAGGGAGAGAGGAAATGAGAATCTTAAGCAAGCTCCACGCCCAGTGCAGAGCCCAGTGCAGGGCCGGGTCCGGTGACCCTGAGATCATGACCCTAACCAAAACCGAGAGTCGGACACTTAACCCACTGAGCCACCCAGGCACCCCCATCTTTCTTTTTATAATGTGTTGTGGTAGCTTCTAGGGCAGCTCCATTTGTTGTGGTTGTTTATACACTGTATTATTTGTCTGTATACATTTATTCTTCTATATAAATTTTAGGAGCAGGTTGTCAGATATTTTTTTTAAAGTCTCAAGAGTTAATGGGGGGATGTTTGCATTAAAAAATTTGAAGAAAACTGTCATTTTGCAAAATCAAATCTTCAAATAAAGTTTTTGCATTTCTCCATTTATTCAGGTTTCCCCCTTAAAATCTAGATTCTTTCTAGAAATCAGGAATGTATGTTTGACATGCAAAAATTAAAAACTGTCTACTACATTTGCTCTGTTAAAAGTTCTAAGTCTTCATGAAGCAATATTAGCAAAAATATATTTTTTCCTAGGATGATTTTCCAAATAACACATAATTACTTGCATATTATAATAGTAAGACTTCCTGTCTGTGTTGTTTTTCATTACACTTCATATGTTCCTTCATACTGGATCTCATCCCTTAATAATTTTTTCAGAAATGTTCTGGATCTTTAAAATATCTTTTTTTTTTTTTTGCCCTCAATTTAAATGACAACATTTTCTGGTATGGAAAAATGACAGATTTCCCCCCTCATTAATTATTACCTTTTTCTTTTTTCTTTTTTTTAAATATTTTATTTATTTATTTGAGAGAGAGAGAATGAGAGACAGAGAGCCTGAGAGGGAGGAGGGTCAGAGGGAGAAGCAGACTCCCTGCCGAGCAGGGACCCCGATGCGGGACTCGATCCCGGGACTCCAGGATCATGACCTGAGCCAAAGGCAGTCGCTTAACCAACTGAGCCACCCAGGCACCCTAATTATTACCTTTTTCATATTTAATCAGACAATTTTAAACTATTAAGGACACAATGGTTCTCAGAATATTACTTAGCACAGTTTTTTTTTTTTTTTTTTATAACTCCCATGTTTGATAAAGCCAACCTTCCATACCTTTATCAAGATCATTGATATGAATGCAGAGACGATCAAATGAACACATCACCTTGCAGCATTGCTCTGGAAACTGTCAGTCAGTTTTAAAAGGTTGCATTCATCAAAACTCTTTGTATAATTTTCTTCTACAAGATAATAATTTGCTTAAATATTGGCAAGTAAAGGTGAAATGAATTTTTAAGGAGAAAAAAGTAAGATATTCAGTGTCTATAGCATTTTCTCGAACTTTAGGAGTTCTACATAAAAGAAATGTGACTTTAGATGGGTTGATCCTTTCCAATGACACGGTAATGTTTGGTGACTGCTTTTTTTTTTTTTTATGTCTTTTAGGAAAAACCCCGAAAGTATCCTGAGATCATTTTCAAGTTTATTCTTTAAATTCTGCCCTTTGAAAACAAAAATTCACACTTTTGTGTTTTTCCTTCTCTATATGACTTCAAAAATGATTATTATAACATCTATAATTTCTAGTGTTACAGGGGGTATTTGATAAATACATAAAATCTGCACTAACTTAAGTGAAATCTTCTCCCTATAGCTCCTCCTCTGATTTGAGATTGAGTTCCCATTTGATAATACAGGACCCAGTGTGAGGAATTTAAAGAACGTGCTTCTCCTCGATAAGGATGACAGCAGGATAGATAGTATCAATAATCCCACATTGTTCATTTCCACCAGGAACTGTTAGATATGAATTTTTTTCCCCACAGCAACCTCATGGAATAGTCTGGTTTAACACCAGCAAAAAAAAAAAAAAAAGAAAAAGAAAATATGGGGTGAAAAGCTGATGTTCAGAAGTTAACCAAGTTGAAGCATTATGGTGTAAAATAGAACAGTACAACAAAGGCTCAAATCCAGCTTAGGTCGTACTTTTCAAACTATCCTTTGGTAATTAAACAATTGTTGATCATAGAGAAGAATGAGTCAACTTTACTTCATAGTCTATGAGGCGAAGCAAACTCCCTGCATCCACTGATGTTGTATTGGCCCCGAGGAATGGATCCTTCCCCCCCGCTTTTTTCCTTTTGCTTTTTAATGTAGCTGAAAAAACTTTAGTTTCTTTTTTTTTTTAATCACACTTTTGCCATTATCAGTGCTTTTTTGCCGGCATCAGCTCTTCCTGGGTTTTAATTTGATATAACTCATTTGTCTTCCTGACATATCTTACAAGGTTCTAGCATTCTCAGATTGCCCTCAGGACGTGACCTTCTCCTCCAATGCTCCCGACTCCCTGGGACATAGGAGCTCTGTTGCGGAGCCTTGCCTTCACCCTCATTGGCGGCTGGAGACACCTCCTGATGGCCCTCATTAGAACAATTTCTGATGATAAAGTAAGAGCTCATTGTGAGGCCTGTCATCTTCTTGAACCATGTTGTCTTTTTTATATTTTAATAGTAGAACTGAAGAATAAAAACACCTATTTTTCAGAGGAATTTTCCCCTTGAAACTTCTACTGCATTAAAAAAAAAAAGAGGGAAGAGAATAACACAGAGAAGGGGGGAACCTTTGAAAATCCTAAAGATACTGAGCAAAAATGGATGTAGGAATAATCCCTTTCTATGTTCTATTTCTATTATACACACGTAGGATACCTCTTAGGTTTTGGATTGAGTCAACAGAACATAAACTAAATGTGGCATTTCCCCCAAGGACGTGGCGGCAGGTGGAATGCCGTCTGACCCTCATTGTCCTGCAGCCGGAGCAGGAGACTTGGGGGCCCGGCCGTGTCCCACACGGTGGCCTTAGCAAGCAGGACTGGCGTGGAGGCTGGCCTCTCCTGCGGCGGCTAGAGGTACAGGCAGGCATTCTTGTTATCACTTGGCTGTGCCCAAGTCCTGCTGTCCCGCCTCCAGGTTCATGCAGGCGAGAAGGTTTTGTGGGTGTCACGGTTGTGGGACCCAGGACCGGGGTGCGGGGGACCTCAGCGCTCCGCCACCAGTTCCTTCCCACAGGGAGTCCCGGTTCCCGCTTTCTCCTCTGGACCCTGACACTCCAAGGCTTTTTAAGCTCAGCGATCGTTATTTCATTTTTAGCGATTTTGTTCTTTCCAAATTTACGCTTTTCCTTTTCAACATGTTCTGTTCTTTCCAAGGAATTTTTTAAAGATTCATTTATTTACTTATTTTTAATTTACTTGATAGTATTACAGCCTACGGTAGCTTTCTTCCGAGAACAGGTGGCCGCGTCCGCGCTCTTGCTTCCTGCCCGCCTCCCCGGTGGCGTGACGTGCGGTGACACCCCGCCTCCCCCCGGTGGCGTGACATGCGGTGACAGCCCGCCCCCCCAGGTGGCCGTGATGTGCGGTGACAGCCCGCCTCCCCGGTGGCGTGACGTGCGGTGACAGCCCGCCCCCCCAGGTGGCCGTGATGTGCGGTGACAGCCCGCCTCCCCGGTGGCATGATGTGCGGTGACAGCCCGCCCCCCCAGGTGGCCGTGATGTGCGGTGACAGCCTGCCCCCCCCAACTGGCGTGACGTGCGGTGACCAATGTCCTTGCTTGCCAGCCGCCTGGCTCCCCGCACGCGGGCCCCTGATGGCATCACTGGTGGGGGGTTCTGGGGGGCCCTGGAGCCCGCCCACGGCCCAGTCCCCAGCAGGTAGGTCTGCTCTCGTTCAAGGTCTTCCAGTTTGTCCCTGGTGGCCGGCCCGCCTCTGTGATTGGAGGCACAGCCACGAGAGCCTCCCATTTTAAGGCTACCGTCCGGCCAGGGGGTTTAACTCTCATGACCTGTGAACCCAGGACGCGCGCTTCCTTCTACAGCCACGGATTCCTGCATGGAGACCTCCCTTCCACTGGTGACCTTGCTCCAAATCCCTTATCTATGGGCTTTCATGGGCCCCCAGGGTGGATCGGCAAAACGACGAGATAAGCAGATATTGAAAATAAAAGGAGATTCTAGGTTCCTAGGGTTCACTCAGTGGTGTGGGGAGGAGGGCTGGAGCAAAGCACCTTCTAATCCCTCCAAATAGGAGTAGAAATAGACACAGCCTCCCCCGCTGGGTCAAGCGAGTGAGTGCAGCCCCGGGGTGACACTCTCCAGCCTCACCGGTTTGGGTGTGGGTGTGCAGTTCAAACCGCACTTAGGAAATGCTTTTAGCGCTCTTTAGGGTTTTTCCAAGATGACTTTTTAGCCTGCGTTCTGCGTCTGGTCCACAATTCTGGGGATCCTAGAGGATCCCCATGTTCTGGTTATTGTTCTAATATCTGAAAGCCTTGAGCCTAACTCCGTACTCCGTCCAGCGTTCTCGAGGCTGATTCTGGTGCAGGAAGGATCTCTGTGGACTTTGTCATTGCTGCCATAGGATTCATCTTCGGAGGATTTGGATGTTTTTTTCTGACTCTATCCCGTGGGAATGCTTGTTCAGAAAAGTTTCCCACTTGCTTGTGCCTGGTACGCCGCCCGTGACTGCTGTTGATTTTAATTTCTCGACTTGGGTCTTGTTCATCTCCTGTGTCTGTGTGGGGATGCTTTCTTTCACCATTTTACTAAAAGCACAGCCTCCCACAGTTGGTCCTGGATTCATTCAGGAAGAACCACTTCCCCACGTCAAATATTCGGAAATGCGTATGGAATGGCTACCCTGTGCTAGTCACCATTTCTCCTGATGTCCAGGCTCTGCCCTTATGGCATCTGGAGCAATAAACTATGAACCTTTGAGTCCGCATTCCTAAAAATCCCTACTAGTCTCTTCAGAGCACCCATAGCACCAGCTCAAATGCTTATATCTCTGCTTTAAATTTTACCTTTATTTCGGAGATGTTATGGATTTCTTTTCCTGTCTTTGGAGCTCATCTCTACATTAAAAATGTTTTATTTTTAGCTGTTTAAAACCTAAGGGAAGGTTTCTGATTATTTTTAGAGTCTTGAAATCATTATTTCTCTGCACCATATTCTCATAAACATATCTTTTAATGAAATAAAAGGGCATCCATGATGTAATTTGCAAAATTAATACAAAAAAGTGGTATTAATTTGGATTTTATACTTCAGATATGGGGTTAATCCAGAGACTAAAGCATAGATGCTGTTGGTGTTCTTCTATATGTGAATAAAGGGTTTACTCTGAGAATTAATCACATAAACAAGACTATGGGAATAATTTAACTACATTGAGAAAAGAACTGTTTTTAGAAGCATTTAGAAGGATCCATTTACATAAAAATACTGGTATGCTAATTACTAATCATTCTTATCTCCTTATTGGAGCCCATCTAAAGGAATTAGAAGGTAGAAGCATACTTATTTTATCCTAAACCCTGATTTTTTTTATATATAATAACATGCAGGTCTTCAGGAAATTATCTAACTTAAACTTTTCACTAATTCTCTCTATTCTCTTCTTCAATTAGTCTGAATTCATAGGTAATTGCCATGCAAAAATTAAAATGGAGAATCTTAATAATATATTGAGAAAAAGTATAGGGCAGCTTTTTTTTTTTTCTTCCTGTCATGGATTATATTATCAAAGGCATATTTTGAATCACAAATACATTTTCCTTGAGATGCCCTTCCTTTGGCTACGAAACTCCATCCCTATGCTTCCTCCCTTTTTCACCCCCTTATCTCCCTAAATTCAGTCAGAAACATTTCAGAAAGCCATTAACCAACTTTTCAAACTTTGATATTACATAATATTGATTGAGTTAAATAAGACTTGTGCAGACATTTCTATAGGATTCCAGGTCCCTGACCCCAGCATTTAATTTGAAGTTCCTTATCATTGAAAGAGCCTGAGTATTGATATGGAAATGAAAACACCAAGCTTCTGCTTCCTGCTGTCATTCCTTAAAAAGACTGACCATGGCCACAGTTCTGCTTTGCCAGCAAAGATAAAGTTTGTCCAAGGTCACACTTCAGCAGCTGGCTTCCTCGTTGAACCAGTGACATGTAGTGTTCGTCACCTAAAGACCACGACTGCCCCTTCCTTCCTCCAACAGAAGTATACTGTTAAGGTGCTGTTCTTACTTGTCCTGAAAGATGGTTTTAATTTTAAGAGTGCCAATTAATATTTTAAATACCTCCATTTGGTGAATTAGAAAGTTCTGTGACTTTAAGTAATTCATTGATTTATAGTGATGGAGTTCGCGGAAGGGAGGCCACTGGACTCCTGGGTCAGCGTTCAATCTGGTTACACTGGATCAAGGGATGATGATGTGAAGACGCTTACACCATGAATGACACAATACACACACACACACACACACGGACAGCTCTCTCCTGAAAGGCTTAAAATCTAGCTGCTGTGTGCTTACATAAAATAACTTGATATAAATTTGCATGTCTTAGGATCTTTGGGGCCAAGGATGATTCCTGAAGACTTCAGCCGGACAGTGGGAGCTCTGATTTTGCTTGCATTGACCGTTGGCCAGGGAGTGATAGAAGGGAAAAGACTAGAAGTTCGGGATGTTAAAGATGCATCAGCCTTTGTGTCACAGTTGGACGTCAAGCATTAACACTGATTCCAAACATTCAGACTCATGATCTCGGATATGGGAAAGATTCTCCGTTCACCACGGCAGACCTGTTTTCTGCTCCCTTACACATAATTCTATGCCATTGTTACCTGGAATCCAAGTGCTTTCTAATTATTAAATAATACAAATATTGTTATGAGACAGTGAGAGCAAAAAGAAATGTTTTCTAAAATCCTGACACCCTCCACCCCCAGATACATACACACAAACAAGAATTTCTGGTTAAAGATGGTAGGTTGAACTAGTGTGCTTACACATAAACCTACCCCACGAAATAAAAGGTAAGTTTCGGAAGTATACCTAAGACATAAACCAGTCTCTGTTCAAGTGAAAAGAAAGGCAGTCCAGAGCAATCTATCTCCAAATACTCGTAGGAAGGACCAGTTACACTCTTATTATTATTTTTTACTTCCAAGCTGTTGCAGATCAATACTTTTGTACAATATAATAAAAAGGAAATACTAGAAAATAAAAAGGCATAAAAATTCAGGACCAACATTCTTATTCTTATATCCAACAGACATAAAATTACTCTCTCAAGTCGCTATAAAAAGTTCTTGATGGTCACTGTCATTGCTTCTATCATGTTGCCGTGATAACTCATGGTTTCCAAAAACACATGATGCTGCACACCTCAATGCAGCATCAGGGGGCTACCATGCTTGCAGAGAAGGAACACTCACTCTCAGAAGATTGGCGGTGCCTCGTATCAGAGATGCCAGGCGGCATGGAAAAAGGGGCTCCCCCACTCCCCTGCCCCAAGCTGGCAAGCCAAGAAAAAGTAAGTGATAATCCTCCCACTACACTGAGAAGGGCTTCCTCCAAAACCAGGAGCACAGGTACTATTTATTATAAATACAGGGCAGTTAGGCATGCCCACATTCACAATAGCCAAGAATTTAAATAGTTGAGATGTCACAGTTTTGGGGACCAGGACTTTGTTTTGGTTGCTCTCTGTCCCTATTTTCTCACACATCACAAAATGTTAATAAAAGTGTATTTTTTTAGATTTTATTTATTTACTTAGAGAAAGAGGGAGTGCAAGAGGGCAGAAAGCAGAGGGAGCGAGAGAGAATCTTAAGCAGGTTACATACCCAATGTGGAGCCCAATGAAGGGCTCAATCTCATGACCCTGAGATCATGACCTGAGCTGAAACCATGAGTTGGATGCTTAACCGACCACCCAGGCGCCCCTAATAAAAGTGTATTAAATTGATGAATGAAGTCTTAGAAATAAAGAGGTACAGGTTATCTGTAAAGAGCTACTTTAAGTAGCCCTCAGTAGTTAAAGGAACATCTAGTCTCTCTCCATCCTTTTAGAAGGGAGAATACATCCGTGTTAAGGTGGTCAAAGCTAAAAGACAAGCATGAATCTTAAAAGCTGAATGCTCTATCCAGTCATTAGGGTTCCTCCCATGGAAAGTTATAGAACATCCCCCAAACTGGATTAAGGAGAAAGGACATTTGTTGGCTCATATACCTAGCGGGGGAAGAGGAAAGGATAAATCTGGCACTGGGCATAGATGAACCAGGGGTAGTCCTTGCAACCCAAAGCTGGTTTTGCTCTCTCCTGGTCATGACAGGCTCTCACCCTGTGTGGCCGCCATACAAGACTGGATTTTACATCCTTCAGGTTCAAGAGGAGCCAAGTGCATTTATGGAGGGTCTGTTTCTGGGATCTTTCACAATTGGTTCATTGGTTCTTCCACCAATGCCACACAGTCTTCATCATGTGGCATGAGAGTTAAGTCCTGACACGATAGTGAGTTCTCCAACTGTCATCTTTGCGGCTGCATTGGCTACTTTTGGTTTTTGACTTTTCCTATAAGCTTTAGAGTCAGTTTGTCAGGATCTACTATTTATTTAGATCTGTTTTGATTTCTTTAAACAGACTATTATAGTTTTCCTTATATAAACCCTGTGCATATTTTGTTTGATTTATACTCAAGTATTTGGGGGTAGAATTTTTTTTTTTAATTTTCAAATTCTAATTGCCCATTGCTGGTATATAGGAAGGCAATGAAATTTTATATATTAACCATGCATCTTGCAAGCTTTCCATACATCCAGAAGTTTTTTGGTTGATCTGAAGGATTTTCTATATAAGAAATCATGTTACCTATGAATAAAGACAGCTTTATTTCTTCCTTTATAATATGCACACCTCTTCTTTTTTAATCATAGTACTAGTTGGAGTGTGCACTACATCGCTGAAGAGGAGTGATCCAAGAAGATATTTTGCCTTGTTCTTGATATCAGCAAGAAAGTGTCCAGTTTCTCACAATTATGCTTGAATTTAGTTCTAAGGTTTTTTTAGATATTCTTTTTCTAGTTGAGGAAGTTTCCCCTCTATTTATGGCTTGCTAAGAGGTTTTGTTGTTGTTGTTGTTGTTGTTTTATCATGAATGTTATTGTTGTTGTTGTTGTTTTATCATTTGTTAAATGCTTTCTGCATCTATTGATAAGATCATATAATTTTTCCCTTTAGTCTGTCCATGTGTGGCTTACATTGATTGATTTTTGAGCATTGAACCAGCCTTGCAGACTGGACTGCCTCCAACTTGGTCATGTGTATAATTTGTTTTATACAATTTTAGATTTGATTTGCTAATATTTTGTTGAAATTTTTTGCATCTATGCTCATGAGAGATATTAGTCAGTAGTTTTCTCTCCTTGTAATGTCTTTGTCCTATTTTGGTCTGAGGGTAATTCTGGCATCAAGGGATGAACTGGGAAGTGATGTGGGAAACAAAGGCAAGAGAAAAATTTAAATTTCCTTACTACCTCTAGCCCACTGACAAGTCCTTGAAACAGGCAGAGTGACATTACCCTAGGTCCTCAGCTGCTCCCATGTTAATACTTTGCTAAGGGCAAAAGGCAATCTTAGCCCAACCCCCAGCATCCTGTAAATCCACTTTAACATATACAAATTCCTCTGGAAACTTCCTTTATCTCTACTCCCCCAAGATACATGTTGGCAATCTTCCCCCAAGCATATGACCCACCGATATACATCTGAAGGGTCTCATGATGAAGGTTTTATCAGACAGTAGTAAATGATACCTCTTCTTAACAACAGCTATGCTGTTCTAACCCCCTCCCAACTTGAACGTATATAATCAGTCACTCCTCATGACCCCAGAGCCGCCTACAGGTCCTGTCCCCGAGCTTTAATAAAACCACCTTTTTGCACCAAAGACGTCTCAAGAACTCTTTCTTGGCCGTCGGCTTCAAACCCTAGCATCTTTCCTACATCAGGAAGCATTCCCTTTGTTACTATTTTCTGAAAGAGATTATAGAGAATTGGTATCACCTTTTCCTTAAATGTTTGGAAGAATTCACCAGTGAATCCATCTGGGCTTGGCATCTTCTTTTCTATTAATTAATTATTGATTTATTATCTTTGATAATGTTAAGGAACTGGAGCATTTAGTATAAATTGTCAAATGTGTGGTCATAAATTTGTTCATATTATTTCCTATTATCTTCTTAATGTCCATGGGATGTTGTGATGAGCTCTCCTTCACGACCAATATTGGTAATTTCTGTCTAACCTCACTCTGTTTATCTGCAATCTGGCTAGAGGTTTCTTTGTTGTGTTAATCTTTTCAAAAAGTTTTGCTTTCCTTGATTTTCTACATATATTTCTGTCTTCAATCTTACTCATTTCTGCTCCGATTTTGTTTCTTTCTTTTGGCTTGATTTGGAATTAAATCTCTCTTCTCTCTCTAGTTCTCTAACGTGGACACTTACGGCTTATTGATTTTAGATCTTTTCTTTTTTTCTAATATGTGCATTTAATTCTGTAAGACTTCCCTAATACTGCTTTTGCTGTATCCCACTCATTTTGATGCATTGCCTTTTCATTTCAACTTAGTCAAATTGTTTTTAAATTTCTCTTGAGACTCTTTTTTTTACCCAAGTGTTATTTAATAGTGTCTTCTTAAATTTCCTAAAATTTAAGGGTTTTACATATATCATTCTCATCTATTATTGATAACCTAGGTTAATTTTATTATGGTTTAAGAATATACTCCAGGGCGCCTGGGTGGCTCAGTTGGTTAGGCGGCTGCCTTCGGCTCAGGTCATGATCCTGGAGTCCCGGGATCGAGTCCCGCATCGGGCTCCCTGCTCAGCAGGGAGTCTGCTTCTCCCTCTGACCCTCCCCCCTCTCATGTGCTCTTTCTCTCTCTCTCTCATTCTCTGTCTCTCAAATAAATAAATAAAAAAAATAAAAAAAAAAAGAATATACTCCATAAGATTTATACTCTCTTAAATTTTTAAGGTACATTTTAGAAGCAAAACGTGGTCTATTTTGGTCTATACTGTTCCCTGTGAGCTTGGGAACAACGTATATTTTGCTATTGTCGGAGGGAGTATTCTACAGTTGACAATTAGATGAAATTAATTAATAGTGCTGTTGGCAATGAATTCCTTCAGTTTTTGTTTTTCTGGGGGGCGGGAAATGATCCTTCAATTTTTGAAGGATAATTTCACCAGATATAGAACTCTAGTTTGGTGGCTTTTTTCTTTGAACACTTTAAATATTGAAATATTTCCCTTCATTGTCTTCTTGTTTGAATGATTTCTGATGGCTAGTTCACCTTAATTCTTATCCTTGTTTCTCTCTTTCTATGGGACACTTGCCAATTAAGTATGTACATTGTAGTAGATAGTTTAAAACAAAAATGTATTATCACTACTTTTTTAGGTATCCAAAATTTTTATTTGTAAAACATTCTGAGATTGCAGGAAAACTAATAAAACTTGCAAGTATATATCCCCCAAATGCATACATAAGTAGAAATAAAACTGACTCAAGACTATCTTGAGTATAATTAATAAACATTTTGAGAAAGTTAAAAAAATGTCATTATTTCATTGTTTGGTGTTGCAGTAAGGAAATGCCTTAAATTTCAACAAGTGTTTAAATGTTTTAAATAAACAAAAATAATGCTCTAAATTTCCAAATAAATACAATTCTCTATATTACCATCATATTGACATTCTATGAGATTAAATTCGGAGAAAATAAAAAAAAAAACCTTTATTTGGGGAAAATGAAAAATCTTTCAACATTAAAATCCACGGGTATAGCAGAAGGTAATAAAAGGCTGGTATAAGGTATATAAAATAAAAATAATGGGGCAGAAATAAAAAATAATGCCATGCGATGTTATTTCTTACTTGAGGGAAAACAGTGTGTAAGACAAAATATGGTTTTAGTTTTGGGCTGTTTTATACAGGGTACATAGAGGCAAAAACATGTTGTAGAAAGAAAATGCTAAGTTCATATCTGACCCTGTTGAAGTTGGAATGATTCAGCTGGTAATATCCAGAATGCACAGAGATATGCGATTCCACTGCAGGAAAGAGTTGCAGTTGAGGTAGGTGTGGGGACACCAGCTTAGCGGTGTGAGTTTAAGCCACGGTGAGAGAAGACATTTCGAAGGGATGGCATTCCATAGGCAAGGGTGTTGAGTAATTCAACATAAAAATCTGTTGAATCAAAATTGGCAAGTACATTAGAGAGTATGCAAAGCAGAGCTCAGAGTAGCGGAGCATGCATTTGATACTCCTTTAATATTATAAATGGTATGATGGCCGTGAGGAAATGCTACCATCTGTACTGTCCTTCAGATATGGGCTTCCCTGGAGGTTACTCAACAGTGTGTCAAATCAGTTAAATCATACACAGCAATTAAAATAGGTTTTCAATTTTCTTACTATTTTGTCACTCACCCTTAGGATTGAATTTTAAAATGTCGAATTATTTATTTCTATAGTGTGAAACCTCTTACACTCAATAATATTTGGAAGCTCCCCGTCAGGTCCTTGAAACTCATGTTGGGCATGGCGTAAATTTAAAACAAAGGCAACATCGGGTCTTGCCAACATCTATAAACTGGTGCACGATCTCAGGACGTAGCCACACAGACCCACCCAGAAAAGTGAATTTGAGAATGTTTGCTATAATATATCAGTGGTGATGTCAGGATCTTTACGCACTGTGGCATTGGAAGGACTATAATAACTACGGAATAAAATACAGAGCTGGTTAGTCGGTGTTAATAAGATTCTACTTTTGTAAAACAGGCTGGGAGATTTAGAACGGGCTGCAAAGAAGGACAAACTGACAGAAAACAAATTTAGCTACCAGTTACATATGAATTTATGGGAACAATAAAACAGGTTAAGTTATTCTCGACAGGTTTAGAGGATTGAAACAAGGGAGAGCCAAGGCAAAAGCTATATAAAATACCAACGTGGGAGCGCAGGATCACAAACAACAAGGGCTAGATGGAAACTTACTGAAGAAAATTGTGTACATGCAGGTGTAGAATCTTCTTCAAAGATATATGGAGTATCCCAAACTTATATTCTGGGTAAATGAACATTTGGCATAAAGGGAACTTGACATGCATTTTTACTTAAAGGAAATTATGTCTGTTTTACTGTCACTTTTTATTCTTGCTTAATGAACTGACCATATAATTGTATTTGATAACAACTAAAAAGATGCACATATGATGTACTATCATCTTGGTAAGACTGAATCCTTCAAATCTCAATCCCGTGGACATTGAAGGATTAGGAATACTAGATATTGATGTCACCCACAAGTGGAGCAGAAGACCCCAGCCTCTGTTCCCTCCCAAACACCAACAAGTAGACAGTATCCTTGAACACAGACAGCTCAGGGAGAGCTCCGGCATCCTCTTTAAGAAACTTCAGCAACAAAAAACCTGAGAATAACCCACCATAAGCAAGTAAGAGCAGCTTCAGGCTGCCTGCATCATCCCATCCCCACACTGGCACTGCTCAGCTCTAGGAGGGGACACCCGGCTAGAAAGGGCTCTCCTTGCCAGGAAAGGGAGCGGGTGAGTACCAGCTTGCCCAGCGCTCCCAGGTGCTGCACACGTAGGCTTCCTCCATGCACTGACTGTGGAGATGGCCACACACGAGGTCCACCACACTTCCCAGAGGCCTGTCTGCTGACAACCCAGCATCTTTCCCCACTGA
Organism: Mirounga angustirostris; assembly: GCF_029215605.1. NCBI lineage: Eukaryota > Metazoa > Chordata > Mammalia > Carnivora > Phocidae > Mirounga > Mirounga angustirostris. The sequence continues at coordinate 137,015,536 of NW_026991713.1, forward strand.
AGAAACCATGGGTCAGCACAGCCATCATGGAGACCCTGCAGATTTTGTGGACCTTTGCCCCACAGGTGTCCAGTTCACAGATGCGAGCCACCTGAGCCCTTCCCCGCCCTCCCAGCCACTCCCCGGGACCCCATGAAGGAACCTTACAAGCAGACATCCCAGGTCTCTGCAGCTGCCCAAGTTCAAGATGCCAGCCTGGATCCCAGTGGCTGACCCCACGGGTGTGTGTGCACTCTGGATTACCCGTCCAGCTGATGAAAGAAATAAAAGACACAAATGGATGGAAAGATACCTGTGTTCATAGATCAAAAGCGTTACAATTGCTAAAATGTCCATACTACCCCCAAGCCATCTATAGATTCAACACAATCCCTACCAAAATCACAATGGCATTTTTCACAGAAAAGAAAAAAGAATCCTAAAATTTGTATGGAACCACAAAAGAATCTGTAAAGCTAAAGCAATCTTGAGAAAGAACAAAGTAGAAGGTGTCACATTTCCTGATTTCAAACCATCCTGGAAACCTCTAGTAGTCTAAACAGGATGGTACTGGTATCTAATGGACACATAGACCAATGGGACAGAATCGAGAGCCCAGAAATGACCCCATGAATATATGGTCTACTAATGTTGGATAAGGCAGCAGGCACACTCGATGGGAAAAGGACAGTCTCTTTAACAAATGGTGCTGGAGGGCGCCTGGGTGGCTCAGTTGGTTAAGCGACTGCCTTCAGCTCAGGTCATGATCCCAGGGTCCTGGGATCGAGTCCCGCATCGGGCTCCCTGCTCTGCGGGGAGCCTGCTTCTCCCTCTCCCACTCCCCCTGCTTGTGTTCCCTCTCTCGCTGTGTCTCTCTGTCAAATAAATAAATAAAATCTTTAAACAAAAACAAAAACAAAAAAACAAATGGTGCTGGAAAACTGGACGGCAACATCCAGAAGAATGAAATTGAACCCCGGTCTTATTCCACTCTCACAAATTCACTTAAAATGGATGAAGGACTTAAACATTAAGATGTGAAACTGTGAAACTCCTGGGAGAAAACAGAAAAACTCCTATCATGAGTCTTGGCGATGAGTTTTTTGGATAAGACACCAAAAGAACAAGCAGCAGAAGCAAAAATCAACAAGTGGGTCTATGTCAAACTAAAAAGCTTTTGCGCAGCAAAAAAACCCACCCACAAAATAAAAAGCCGACCCATGGAGTGGGAGAACCTATTTGCAAACAATATATCTGATAAGGGGTTAATATCCAAAATACATGGAACATGTGCAATTCAATAGCAAAAAGGTAAGTAATGCAATAAAAAAGTTTGGCAGAACAATTGAATAGTCCTGCCTAACAAATGGCCAACAAGTTTTTAAAAGGTGCTCAACATCACTAATCATCAGGAACATCACTAATGCATCAGGATATGATGCTCAATGAAATAAGTCATGTATTGAATCATTTCAACGTACCTTAAACTTACACAATGTTATGTCAATTATATTTCAATGATGCTGGACACCCAGGATTAAATATTAAAGAACATTTCGCTCGTTTCCATATCCTGATTGTTGTGAATAATGCTGTAATGACTGTGGGGGTGCAGACATCTCTTTGAGATACCAATTTCATTTCCTTTGGATATATATATACCCAGAAGTGGGATTTCTGGGTCACAGGGTAGTTCTATTTTTAACTTCTTGAGGGACCTCCATACTGTTTTCCACAGTGGCTGCACCAGCTTGCATTCCCACCAACGGTGCACGAAGGTTCCCTTTTCTCCACATCCTCACCAACACCTGTTGTTTCTTGTGTTGTTGATTTTAGCCATTCTGACAGGTGTGAGGTCACGTCTCACTGTGGTTTTGTGGTTTTGATTTGCATTTCCCTGATTATAAGTGATGCTGAGCACTTTTTTACACACCTGTTGACCATCTGGATGTCTTCTTTGGAGAAACGTCTGTACATATCCTTTGTTCATTTTTAAGTTTTGTTGTTGAGTTGAGTTTCTTATGTATTTTGGAGATTTTCTAAGAGGGCAGATTTTAAGTGTCCTACACACACATACACACACGTGTACCCTCACACACATACACAAGAAAGAAAATGGTGCCCATGTGAAGGGACAGAATTAACAGATATTAACGTATCTGTTAATTACCTTGATTGTGGTAATTATTTCACAAATATACATATATCAAAAACCTCCATTTGTACATATTAAATATATATAATTTCTGTCAATTTATCTCAGTAACGATGGCAAGAAAAGAGAAAAATTAAAGAAATGAAACACATTAACTAAGGATCTACTATGCTCTGGTCAGTTTACATAACATCCGATTTGAAGAGAAAACTCAGGTATTGCCCTTACTTTACAGATGCAGAAACTGAAGTTCAAAGAGGAGCATGTCATGCAGCAACTTATTTCAGAAATGGGATTCAAGCCAGTTTGGTCTGCTCACAAATCCTCCTTGGTTTTCCCCTAGACCATTTGCCCTGCACCCCCGCCTTACACCTTAATTCTATAAATTGTTTACAGAAAATTAAATTAGGATTGTACATTCCCCGTGAAGAGGGCCAATCATTTTTCTCACCCATCGCCCCACCCCTCCCCTCTAGTAACCAATGCATGTCTCTACATTTAAGAGTCTGGTTTATGGGGCGCCTGGGTGGCTCAGTCATTAAGCGTCTGACTTCGGCTCAGGTCATGATCCCAGGGTCCTGGGATCGAGCCCCACATCGGGCTCCCTGCTCAGCGGGAAGCCTGCTTCTCCCTCTCCCACTCCCCCTGCTTGCGTTCCTTCTCTCGCTGTATCTCTCTCTGTCAAATCAATAAATAAAATCTTAAAAAAAAAAAGAGTCTGGTTTGTTTTTTTGGTTTCTTTATTTATTTGTTCCTTTGTCTTATTTCTTAAATTCCACATATGAGTGAAATCTTATGGTATTTGTCTTTCTCTGACTGACTCATTTCACTTAGCATGATACCCTTTAGGTCCATCCATGTTATTGCTATTGGCAAGATGTCCTTCCTTTTTTATGAAGGCCAATCCTTTTTAATCACCAAAAGCAACTCTGTGCAAGCAATTCACACATTAACAGTGGGGCCGAGCCATCCACCCAACTTCAGAGGACGCTGCATTTTGCTCGCAGTTAAGGGCCACCCATGCAATGATTATTATTTTTTTTTTTTTGCCCTTTGTTTTAATTTTTTCTCAGATCCAAGTTATTAGTAGAGGTGCAAGAGTCTGGGCTTATCTTTGTCATTAATTTGTAAGGAGTGATGCCACGTCAAATACATGTTCTGGAGTGAAATCAGATGACGTAAAGCCATCAGACAGAATAAACCAGAGTCATTGTCCAGACTGCATTGAATTCCAAAGAAACCAACTAAAAGTCACTATTTACGAACTTTCTTCTCCATAGTAAACAAGTCACATAAACGAGAGCCCAGACTTCTAAATAAGTGTTATCATTATTGACAGATTAGGAATCAGGGACTCAGGATTTATGTAAATTCCCTGAAGCCTATGTCATACCTCTATAATGTGGTTGGGAATTTTAATCCAACCTGCCTCATTTGAAAGTTGTTTTCCAGTGCACCATGCTGTCCCCTAAAGGTCCCTCCATATGTAAACCTTAAGTTGGGGGTGTTACTCTGGGGCTCTCCAAGTCCAACTCCGGGGATGGAGTTTCCTTCAAGTCAGCGCCATTCCCGGGTATTGTTCTAAGGACCGCATCCAGGTGACATGAAAAGATCAATCATTCCTCATCTTCAGCTGCTCCCACCCATGTGGTGATCTTTTCTTTTCTCTGAGAGCTGAATGCACGTGCACACTTGCTAGTCACTAACCCACAGCCAGGCCCACAGCTTTGCTTTATTCCTTAAAGCGATTCATGCGATGAACACGTGGTTGGAAATCACAGAACAGCAGACCGGTTTATATTTTGTTCTCCACGTTTACTTAACCATACATAAGGAAAGAATCTCATTCTATGAAAATGGCGAGTTATGGAAAGATCCCATAGCATAAGAGGAATACAAACACGGGCGCCTGGGTGGCTCAGTCGGTTGAGCGACTGCCTTCGGCTCAGGTCATGATCCCAGGGTCCTGGGATCGAGTCCCACATCGGGCTCCCTGCTCTGCGGGGAGCCTGCTTCTCCCTCTCCCACTCCCCCTGCTTGTGTTCCCTCTCTTGCTGTGTCTCTCTCTGTCAAATAAATAAATAAATAAGGAAAAAAAAAAAAAGAGGAATACAAACACGAAGCCATGTCATTTAAATTTTAGGTAACGAAGATATTTTTCAAGAAGTAGTTTGAATAGAATGTTGCCCCACCAATTGTCATTTGTGAGCGACCGGTGAATCTGTTTTTGTTTTTTATTTTAAAGTGGATATTGGCAAAAATTGATGTTTTCTTCACCGCTAACTTTGCATCAGAACAATCCTGCCGTGGTCAGAGCCGCTTTGCCTTGTTCGTGGCTGTTTTCCTTTCAGAAAAAAATACTAGAGAGAGAGGTATTTGCACTTGCTTTTGGTTGCTAGGAAGGAAAATTATCTTTAACTCATGGTGTGAAATTGGTTTCTCCATCCACTGCTTCTGCTAAACTTGGCTGTTTGTGTTTCAAAAGTATCTCCACATATCCAGTGGGTCCATTAAAATAATTTCTTTATTTTCACACCTCAACATGGTTAATGTACATGCTGTTTTCTTCAATGGTTAATGCATTTAGAATCTCCTCTTCCTCTCTCGTTTATCCACAAGCCGCTAGCTGAAAAGGGGGGCTTGCGTGAGTGACTTCAGTTGGAACCTGCGGCCTTTGTTCTCACACACCGAGGACGCCGCTTAAGGTCTGCTTTTAGGCCCTGTGGCTTAGGGTGGTCAGGGCACTGGCAGCCACGGCTTCTCCCCACAGGGCCTCTGGGGTACGTGAGACTAAGGACCCCAAGTTTTCGCTCACTCCATATGGCACCCCCAGGCTCGGATCCTCACATGTCACATGTTCCCCAAGAGCCATGAGCAGATGTGATGGCAGCAGAGGATTGAAAAGGCCCCTGGGTTTTCTGCTCGTCCTTCTGGGCCTCCTGCATGACCCCGAGACATACCCAGTGAGCTTATGGGAAGGTGACACGTGTGGAACACAGTCCGGTCTCCCTGCTCTCCTGGCTGAGGCCTGGTTACCCCCCAGCCAGAGGCCCCAGGCCCACAGAGGTCTGCGTGTCCCGGCCAGGGCGGCCCACCCCTGGCATTCCCTTGCAGCAGAAGCCTGAGCTCACCGGGAGACACCAGTGTCTTGTGGGCAGGGCGGACCTGTACGAGGCTCTGCGGTTTTTATTCCTGCACGAAACGAGTATTTTTCCAGAGGGTGAATTATAACCAATTTAATGCGTATCAACACTTTGTGTCAATGTGGAAAAAGAGTAGGGATGAAACTAAAATAGAAAACAGCATACTTAATAAAACAAAAATACTGCTTCTGAGACTTTGTTTAGATGTGTGTGCATGCACGTGTGTGCGTGCGATGTGCGTGGGTGCATATTTTCTGGGCTGCTGAGCAGAATGTGCTTCCTGCTCTGGGCCTCAATCAAAAAGTGGGGTGCAACGCCGCTGTTGACCTAGGAGGTATTGACAGACGTGCATCCCTTGGATGATGGGGCTGACGCTAAGACGTGGGCAGCACGGGACAGATCGATCCCCTCTACAGCTCAGAGCACATGCTCAACCGTCCCTGGGTCACAGATGTCATCTTTGAGCGTGAAGGACAGCAAAACCTTCAGGAATAATGATTCTTTAAATGTAAAGCTACATAGTTTATAGGGTTTTCTAATCAAAAAAGACATGCAGGAGATTGGAATGGAAGTGCTTATAAAATGACCTTACTTCTTCTGACAAGTAAATGTGAGGCCAGTCTATTGATACAAAACAATTAAAAGGCCCGTGGCACACGAGAATGAAGTCTGAACTCGCATCTCCCGTCTCTTCAACGTGTGTGCAGAATTCCCTGGGGTCCTTGTGCACAGGACACCTGCACTGGTGGTGGAGGACGGCCACGGGGCCACAGAAGGTTGACCCCAGCTGCTTTATAGACTGCAGGCAAAAGCACGAGGTAAAAAATAGTCAGCTCTTAACGTGAGGAGAAGGTCAGACATCTGCAGGTAGGTGGCCCCGTCTGGCAGGCCTCGAAGCCACTGGCCAGGACCGGTCCCCTGTCCCCCCACAGTGGTCTCAGGGTTGGCTCAGCATCAGGATGACGTCTCTTCCTCCGCCCCACCCCAGAGTGCATCTGTCAACAGGACGCTTTGTCCCTGGATGGCAGTCCCAGATTGGAGGAAATGGAACAGGACTATTGATGTCTAGCACAGGATTAAAACAACCAAGTCAGATAAATAGACTCAGACAACAATGGGAAAAAAAGCAGTGGGAGAGGCAGAAGGCAGAGAATGCTTGAAATATGTTCTGAATGACATACCTTGTAATACTTTATGTTAATATAGTGCTTTACAGTTTACAAAACATATGTAAGAAGTAAATGTATGTAAATACACCCAAGCCCATAAAAATAAGATACATGATGTGTCACTTCATTTCCTCGATAGGTGATTTTATGACTCTCCTATTACAGGCAAGGCACACAAGCCTGAGATTATCTGTTCACTCAAGTGCAGGTTAGTCATAGAGGTGGGGTCCCCAGTGAGGTTCTCTTGACTTCTTTCCAGCTCTGTCCACTCTAGCCTATGTCTCCATATGCCTTGGATATTATTCGGTGATTCTCCTTTTAAAGGAAACATGAGCTGGTTGACAAACTCCCAGAGTTGTAGGCATTTCTTTTTTATAACATCAACATAAAAGACCACATGCAGAATATGGACATTTATGTATTGATACACTCCTCAAATCGCCTGTTGAAAGGGGAAATATAATATATATACATATCTATTATATATCTATTATATATATATATTATATATGATACCAGAGGAGATCATGGTATCTTCTCTGCCAAGTAAGTATGGAAGGCCAGTCTTGATGAATGAAAAAGGATTAGCTACATATACATTTAAAATACCCACATGATTTCTAACAATATAAAATAATTAAAACGATGAATTCTGATTAAGCTCTGAACTTTGAGACTTCTATTTCCCTCCCAGCTTTATTGAAATATAATTGATACAAGAAAACGATATTTTTAATACCTACAATTTAATGGGTTTGGATATATGGGTACACTGGTGTAACCATCACCATGATCAATATCATAAACCTATTCATCAGCAGCAAGATTCCTCTGACCCTTTGGTTTGTTTTGTTTCTGTGATAGGAACACGTTACATGAGCACTACTATCTTAACGAATGCTTTCTGTGAACAATGCAGTGTGTTAACCGTAGGCCCCATGCTGCAGAGCACATGGCTAGGATCAGTCATGGGGCATAAATGGCACTTTACATCCCATTTCCCCCTCCTCTGGCTCCTGGCAGTGACCTTTCTACTCTCTGCTTCTACGAGTTTGGCTATTTAGGTACCTCGTATGAGTAAAATCCTACAGTATCTGTCCTTCTATGATGGGGCTATTTCATTGAGCATAATGTTCTCCAATAAACTTCGAGATTGCACTTGAAGGTGCTATAAAGCTTTCAGTTTTTCAAAAGTTCTTTATTCTGTATAGCAAAATCCAGACTCACAGTGTTAACCTGATATATCACTAGTGGTATGCAACAAATAGCCAGGAGTCTTCAGTGGCAGATAAGGATGAGCATGCACATGTTTGTGTCTGGGGCCACAGGTAGGAGAGCCCTCTGAGGGGGGCAGGTGCCCTCTCTGCCTGGGTGCTGGCTGGCTTTTGGCTGATTGAGCATGGCCTCCCCTGGGATGTTCCCATGGTGATGGCAGGTACAAGACAGACCAAGCAAAACACACAGTGGCCTTGAGGTCTAGTCCTGTAGCATCTCGTTGTCATGTGCACCATGTCTGATTGGCCAAAGAAAGACGGAGGCAAGCCAAGATCAAGGAGTGGGGGAGTACGATCCATATCTTCAGAGGAATTACACTGTTAGTTGGCATTGTGGCTGCAGGGAGGGGAAGAATCGGGCCTTCCGGGCAGAATCCATTTACTGCTCTGGAACTCTCCTGGGAAAATCAATCTGCTTGCATTTTGACATGTACAAGCCTGAACAATGATTGTTACTTTTACCTGTGTGCGTAAAATAAAAATATAAATGAAAATAAATTTATGAGTTAAATGCTACCCACTTCCCAGATTTTACAGTTTCAATATTGTACTTAACCTATTTTTCTGATTATTAAAACTATACATATGCATTATAGAACATTTGGAAAATTTTTCAAAGTTTCTAAATATCTTAAATATTACGGTTATGAGGATAAACATAAAGCTACTCTAAAATTTTTTCTTTGTGTAAGTGTTTGAACTTACATTGTACTTTAAAGTTACCATTTAGCAAAAAGAGAGGAATTATTTGCCTAAATTCTGCCAGACACTCCTTAAAATATATGAGTGCATAATCTAATGATTCGTTTACTATAATAAGCCTGAGTGTATGTATATGGTTCGGTTAAAAACTCTCTCAGGAAATCAAATCATGGAATTATGTGGGAAGTTAAAACCACTTTGTACAATCAACCAGGCTGCCACATGCGCAGTAGACTGATGGAGATCATAATCATATAATTTAGCAGTGTAGCTCCTGGTGGCGGATTGCATAATTTACTCATGAACCAGAGCAAGAATCTGATAATTACAATGAAGCAGTGTTCCTGACCAAGCTATACTTTGCCCTTTTTATAATTTATTGGGCCATTTGTTTGAATTAAACTCTCAAACACAACTGAGATAGAGTAGGAGGTTTGGCCCTGTCCAGTCGCCTGCTTTGGCCAACAGCACCCAGCCAAGTGCAACGTGCCAGGTCTGGGACTGGACCTCAAGCCGCCCTGAGGATCTCCTCTTCTGCCATGTCATGAGAACTTGCCTGGGAAGGCCTTCTGGAGTAGAAGAGAAGGATGGAACAGAACTTGGCTGCCTAAGTCCTTGTAAGCATGGTCTGTGTAAGCACGGCCCCATGTGTGAGTGGGATAAGCCAGCTTGGAAGGACCTCCCCACCTTGCCCAAGCTAGATGGCTCACCCTCCTGCTCAGGCACAAAGTGAATGCTCACTGTTTAAACCCCCTGAGTCTTGGGATGATGAAACACAGCATCATGAAGGCAAATAGAAAAGTCTAGAGTAGCATAATAAAGAGTAAATATGTTTCAAACCACCAGTGCTACTAACAGAATAATTCCATTAGCTAACAAACACACAAAGATGCAAGAAGCATCTGCGGTGTTTTATGCAGAGGAGCTCAAAACCAGACAAGTCTAGACAGTGTTTTAAGCATTCACAGAGTCAAACCTGACTTCATGTGTTTGTTGGCTAAGAGGATTTAACACATGATTTAGCACAAAGATGTGCATGGATAGGAGCCCATGAAGCACTAAACCGCTGTATGCTCTTTGGATGTTTCGGAGCCTCAGGAGGAAGGCTACCAAGTTCCTTTTCTGGAAGGCACCTCAGGTCTGTTTTGGCAAGGCTGAAGAATGAGAGAAGGAGAGAAATATGAAGGGTCAAACTCAACGTTCCTAAATGTTTTCATAGTTCTTGTATTCATTCCAGGAAGGAGAGGAAAGAGAAAGGAAAAATAGGGGACAAAAGACTAAATTAAAAATAACGTGACTTGTCAGTAAAATGTCTTCTTAGCCCATATCTTCTAATTGATTGATAAACTAAATTTCCCATTCGAGTGAGTTCTTCAAAATGCTCACGGAGAAATGCTGTAGGCTGGTCTGGGCAATGAGACTTCTCTTTCAGCGAAGGTCAAGCCTACTGACCATTTCTCCTGGTGCATCTTCTGCTATTTAGATTATAGCTTTTTAGAAACCCTATTTCCAAGCAGAATTTCTTCATATCAAACAGTCAGTGATGTTGGGCTACTTTTATTTTTTTGGATCATTTGTCATATACTTCCCCTATCAATATATTTTTTTTTTAAAGAGAAGGATCACTTTTAAGTGCACATAGATCAATCACCAATATAGGCTGTGATCTGGTCCATAAAACAACATTTAGCAAATTAAAAAAAAAGTAAAACCATACAGATTTATGTTTTCTGATCCTACTTTGATAAAACCAGTGACCAGTAACAGAAAAATAGGAAAATCTCCAAACACTTGGAAATTAACAAAACTACTTTTAAACACCCATGTTTCCACATAGCAGCCTCCAGGGAAATTAAAAGTGATTTTGAACTAAATGAAAAGGAAAGCACAACATGTCAAAATGTTGACATGAAGCTAAAGCAGTGTTTAGAGGAAAGAGATACCATGAAATACTTATATCAGAAAAAAAAGAAGGTGTCGAACTAGAAATGCAATCTCCCATCTTAACTGACTTGAAAGAGAAGAACGAAGCAAACAGACAGCGAGCACCGTGGGTTGGTTTTGGCCATGCCTAGTGAACAGGATGGACCCCCACTAATATCACGTTTAGATGTAGAGACTGCAGATGTGGTACATACATCAGGAGGTGTACGAAGTTTCATTACTCACCTACAGTGTCTCTCTAGGGAGAGCACAGTGGCTCGCCAGTGGATCTGAAGTAGCTTGGGACTGCAGGAGCGGGGCTGGCTGGCCGTGCTTCTCCTGGTTGCTGGCTGGGGCTGGGGTAGGGATTCCACGCCTGGGCGTGGGACTCAAAAACACGTTCCCCTACACAACATGGATGGTAGTCCAGTCAGCGCACAGAGGATGCTCCGCATCATCAGACATAAAGAATACGAACACTGAGCATGTTAAGATACCCCTATACACGTATTAGAACGGCTACAATTGAAAACAATGACTCTCATTGATGTTTCTGAACAGATTCTGAACTTGTAAGCCCATCGCTCAATCTCCAGAGACTGAATGGTGGTCTTTGCGCATTTTGACCAGGTTGATAGAGGTTTGTCCTGGAGGGAGAGTTCACTCATTTCTTTTTTCTTTTTGTCCTTATTTCATTTATGTCTGCTACCATCTTCATTGTATCCTTTCTTCTCATCTTACACAGTTTCCCTTTTTTCCCACAATACTGATTTCAGGAGTTTTTTTTTTTTTTTTCCTTTCAGTATCACTCAAGCTTAGTATTTAATTTTCTGAAGAGATCTCTTTTTCAACCCATACTTCCTCTTAAAATAATATTCCACAGCAATAATAGAATTGATCTTTAAATCGATAAATGTATGGTGGAGATAATAGAAGATTCAGAGAAAAACTGTTACTTCCTTTGCATTCAGAATCACCAACCTTCCAGCCACCAAGCCTCTGCCCTGCACCTGTGTGATTTTGCTCTGAAATATTTACTAAACCATCTTTGTTATCAGACAAAGGCTGAAAGTATGGATATTTCAGAGAAATTTACCTGAGGACTCCCCAAAACTGAGAAAGAATCACAATCCAATAGAATACGTAATGAGAGACAGCATGGCAAGTTTCCCAGGGCAGGCTTTTTGAAGACAGGACACTTTCTTTCATTTAGGTGATGGCTTTTTCTTCCTAATCCAGTAGCTACTCTGTCTCCTAAAATGCTCAGCCTGTCATCATCCATGGCAGTGTTTATCGTTTAAAATTTGGACCCCCAAATGCTCAGCATGCTTTATCATTACGTTTTCCATCACTGGTTAACTTTAAAAGTGATAAAAATATGGGTCATAGATTATAATTCTAGGTGAATTTCTCTGAATTATTTTTCTTACGTGGATTTTTAGAAGTAGCATCAAAAAATAGAAGTGTGTCGATGTGAACAGGGTATGAATTATCCTACCTGTTTATTTGAGTGAGACTTTGTGGTTTCTAAGTGGTTGAGTCTATTTCAAGGAATGTCTCAAGTTAGGTTAATTTCACGGACTCACTCTCCCCAACATTTGGTGGGAAATAGAGACAGTTCACACCATTGCATGTAGCTCATTTAGTCTTGATGTTCAATTTAGATAAATTAAGCTATGTTACAACAGATATATAAATTAGGGGCGCCTGGGTGGCTCAGTCGTTAACCGTCTGCCTTCGGCTCAGGTCGTGGTCCCAGGGCTCTGGGATCGAGCCCCGCATCGGGATCCCTGCTCTGCGGGGAGCCTGCTTCTCCCTCTCCCACTCTCCTTGCTTGTGTTCCTTCTCTCACTGTGTCTCCCTCTGTCAAATAAATAAAAAAAACACAGATATATAAATTAGCAAAACAGGGATTATGACCACATCTCAAGAGCAGGTGCCAAGTGACTGGTTAGTTAGGTAGAAGGTTACACTTTAGGATCTGGTCTGGATGCGTCGCTGTGCTAAGACAGGTGCCAGGGGGGCTCGCTGAGCTTCCAAGGTTCGGTCTGGAGGGTAGACACCACCCAAGGAATCAGTCCACAGCGAGGAGCCTGGAGGGTCTCACAAAGAAGTGGCAACGTGTTCCTATAGATACCGTGACAGATGGGGCACCTGGGTCCGTTGGTTAAGTGGCTGCCTTCGGTTCAGGTCGTCTGGCTCAGGTCATGATCCCAGGGTCCCTGCTCAGCAGGGAAGCTGCTTCTCCCTGTGGCTCTCCTGCTCATGCTCTCTTGCACGCTCTCTCTCTCTCTTTGTCAGATAAATAAATAAAATCTTTAAAAACAAAAGATGTCGTGACAAATGATCTGCAGTTGTGGCAAGTCAACATATATTTGTGTGACAAGATGTTCATTATAAAATGTTTAAATGTTGTGTTTGATTTAATAATATGATAGGAAAGCTTTTGTGTGTGTGTGTGTCTGTGTGTATTTTTCACTTTATTTTTATTTTTTATTTTTTTTATTTTTTTAAAAAATTTTATTTATTTATTTGAGACAGAGAGAATGAGAGAGAGAGAGAGAGAGCACATGAGAGGGGGGAGGGTCAGAGGGAGAAGCAGACCCCCCGCCGAGCAGGGAGCCCGATGCGGGACTCGATCCAGGGACTCCAGGATCATGACCTGAGCCGAAGGCAGTCGCTCAACCAACCGAGCCACCCAGGCGCCCCTTATTTTTATTTTTTAAAGATTTTATTTATTTGACAAAGAGAGAGAGAGAGCACAAGCAGGGGGAGGGGCAGAGGCAGAGGGAGAAGCAGACCCCCGCTGAACAGGGAGCCCGATGCGGGACTTGATCCCAGGACCCTGGGATCATGACTGAGCCACCCAGGTGCCCCAATATTTTTCACTTTAGCAGCCACATGACATTGAGGTTTTTTTAGACTATTTTTAAGGCAGTTTTAGGTTCACAGCAAAGGTACACAGCAAAGTACACAGAGATATCTCCTATACCCCCTGTCCCTGGACATGCACGGTTTCCCCCACTATCCACACCCCCCACCTGATAGTACATTTGTTATCATTGATAAACCCACATTGACGCGCCATCATCACCCAAAGTTCATAGTTTACAGGAAGGCTCTCTCTCGGTGCTGTGCATTCTCTGGGTTTGGACAAATGCATAATGACATGTACCCACCATTACTGTATGGCACAGTGTGGTTCTGCCCTAAAAACCTACTTATTCATCCCCCTCCCCCACATATATTTTTATAAAGATACATTTTCTTTCATGGAGGTGACTGCTTTTTTCTTAATCCAAGAAATATAACATCTATATATTAATATATATAATATTAAAACAAAATATCATATATATTATTTTAAAACTATGACAGGCTGTTGTTCAATCTAAACAATATCCTCTTTGATCCTAGCTTTCCTAAATGCATTAAAGGGAATTACAGGTAAGAAATTATGCCTGTATCTCTTCGCCAGGATTATAAAAATGCATTAACGATTGCTTAGGAACTTCGCTCTCTGAGACAGATTCCTAGGTTGACGCATGACATTAATAAGCTCTTATTTATTGTTAACTGCGATGACAAGCTAGGCTTTTTTGCAATGTTATTTATGAAATCGATAAGAAAGTAACGTAGTCACCACCTAAAGGCACTTGTATCTCGGTAAATTAAGAAACTGACATGATTTCTTTCTTGGAGGGTAATTTTCCGTGCAGTGAGACTGATATTTGTCCTATGAAATCATGAAATGCTCCTCTAAAGTTCTCCATCTCATTTCAGACGTTTTAATTAGCTGTATCTATCAATATATACATTTGCCAAAGAAGGAAGCCCAGAACGTCTAGAGAATATCATTCTCCTTGACCCTTACCCAAATTCCCTGTAGGAAGGAATAACAGAAGGCATTACATTGAGGGCAGTGTTGGTGTGTTTAGGAGGCAGACACGACCATAAACATTAGCTGGTTAAATAAGCACAGTAAACAGCCACAATTTTGTCTTTACAAAGATACATCGAACAACAGTGCCCTTTAGGGGTTACAGAGAGCAGAACTGAGCTACTAAAAATGGAAATTTATTCCTCAACATATTGCCGCTTAAATGGGGAATATTCTGATGTCTCTAAGGCTCTTCTGGATAATTTTATCAGTTTATGACCCTAATACTTCAAGGCCACAAAATAGCTTTTCCTTTTTTTTTTTTTTTTTTTCCTTTAGAGAAAGTTAGAGTGTGTCATCTTTTCTATGAGCGTCATTTCTCTGTGTCACTCAAGGTTTGGTCCCTTGATCTAATTAAAAATATGCCACATTATTTGGCTGAAGAGCAGTGCCTACCTTGTAATACATAATAAAGCCACATAAAAATAAAATGTGATAATTAAGTCACCATAGATGTTTATGGAATTTCCTTTACCGACTTTTTTTCTTTAACGCAAGTATATTTATGTGGCGTTTTTGGCACTGCTCTGGTCTCTTGTGTATTAAATGGCTCGCACAATGTTGATGAAATAAGCCAATGCCTGCAGAAGTGAAATTACTACAGTAGCAACATATTCACGGTAATATAAACAGAATTTGCCATACAGTAGCAGGGGCAATAACACCGAGCCCTGTTAATTTTCTTTACCCTTGGGCTGAAAAATGTATTCGGGTCATGAGAAGCATATGATTTCATGTATGGGCCATTTAATAATTTTTTTTTAAATTGATCATAACTCTTAAATTTCCTTCACGCCTACGTCTTCATTCAAAGTACTTTTTTTGTTTTTCTTTTTTATGGAGCCTTTCTCTGCTGTGTTGCAGTTTCTTAGAGAAGATAATTTTGTTTAGGAAAGCATGTCTGAACAGTCCTTTATATTTTTTCAAACAATAATGGAAATATGCTACATTTAATTTGACCAATTAACTTACAAATAATGCTAATTTATTTATAACCTTAATTAACATACCTTTAATGACCACATTACTGATCATGCCCCATAAGTGCTAGCTTCCACAGCAGTGGAGATTTAAATATTTGTGTGGAGATCCTAAGAAGTAATTTTTTAAAAAATTTTATTTATTTATTTGCGAGAGAGAATGAGATAGAGAGAGCATGAGAGGGGGGAGGGTCAGAGGGAGAAGCAGACTCCCTGCTGAGCAGGGAGCCCGATGCGGGACTCGATCCCAGGACTCCAGGATCATGACCTGAGCCGAGGGCAGTCGCTTAACCAACTGAGCCACCCAGGCGCCCGAAGTCATTTTAAGAAGACTAGAGGAATACTAGTCTCCATTTAACCAGACATCCCTTTTAGAAAACTTGAACACCTGCCATGCTTTTACCTGATCTCTGAGGGGGGAAGTGAATTCTGTTTGATTTACATAAAGTTCAAAAATTCCTGGTTCACAAGAAGACCCAGCAAAATCATTATGTGAGCAAGGACAGATGATGTCAGTGAGGTTCTCAAAGCAAGGCCGTTTCCTGTAGGGACCGTATCAGGAGGCTGGTACCCATCCATTCTTGTCACAGAGATATCCAAAATACAATTTCCGTTTTTTTTTTTTTTTTTTAAAGATTTTATTTATTTATTTGACAGAGAGAGATAGGGAGAGCAGGAACACAAGCAGGGGGAGTGGGAGAGGGAGAAGCAGGCTCCCTGCCAAGTGGGAGACTTATGAGGGGCTCTATCCCAGGACCCTGGGATCATGACCTGAGCCGAAGGCAGACGCTTAACAACTGAGCCACGCAAGCGCCCCTACAATTTCCATTTGTAAGTCACTTAATCTCTGTCCCACTCCCCTCTCCTTGTTTCTGTCTAAGCACAAGACCGCCACAGCATTCCAAATAAGCACATTATTTTCTGACTGTGTTCCCTGGTAGCTGTCCCTCGGTGTATTAAGGTGATCAGGCAGAAATTCTTCAAAATCAGTAGGCATGGTGGAGACAGAAGGGCAAGGCCTGGTTCAGCCAAAAGCTGAGATAGCACATGGTCCGGTAGATTCTATCAGCTTCGCATTTATCTTCATTCATTGTTGAATTGCAGGAAAATGCTGGTGGTTGTGGCATAAATGCCAAAGAAGCCCCCTGAAGGTCATTTACATTCAGAGAGCCCATGACTGTTCAGAGCAGAGAAATGCTACTTTTGCTTTCCCTGTGTGTGGCCACTTTCATCAATCAAGATTCCCAGAGCACCCATGTTTGTGACTTCTCAAGAAGACTTCTCCTCTTAGTGAATTTATTTGCACCAGGAAATATTCAGTAGGCAACTCGCCCACTCTCTGCCTCAGCCAGGGCGGTTCCCAGGGTCCCTGTGTGCCGGGTCTGGAGGACAGCTGGGGCACCGTCCCTGACCAAGGAAGGCAACTCCTTGAGGCTTAAGGAGGGCTGCTTTGTTACTGTGTTCCCTGGTAGCTGCCCCTCAGTGTAACTTGTTACTTTGTTACTAAGACAGGAATTTTAACAGAGGAGATGAGCCGAACCACAGTTCTGTGGGTGCACAGTTCATCTGAAGGCTTTTCTTTTTATAGTCAAATGGTTGGAGAAACATTCTAACAATCCGTTTTGGGGATCTGGATAAGAATCTGCTTTGCCCCTCTGAGGCACCACATGATTTTAAACATACATCATCTCAGTCAATTCTTGTAATTCTTTGGGACCACCCTGGAGCTTTATCACCTTGCCTATCTTGCTAGGGGGCACCATGCCTCCAGTTAAAGGAACCCATCACAAACAGTCCTTTATTCCTGCCTATAGTCTCCACAATTTGTTCCCTGCTGACACTTGTATCCATCTCCTGTTTGCTCCAGTTTGGGTTTTTGCAGCCCAGAATTACAGCTCTGATTCTGAGTTGATCCCTACTCCCTCCTGGGTACCCCACCAGGACCCAGAGTTTGGATGAGCCGGGAGGTATTGGCCCAGCAACTCTGCCCGTGGGGACTGAAGACAAACTTGGCTTTGACTGTGGAGACTGTAACTCTGGAGCACAGGAATTCCAAACTGTAGGTCTTTTGTACCCGTGTTGGTTCAGCTGGTAAGTAAATGACAGCAGCAGAATTCCAGATTTACCCCCTTTCAAAATCCACATTCCTTTCCTTCTGCTGCCTTTGGGGAGTAAAATTGGGCCCATTGATGAGTCGTTCCTGTCACATTACCTTTGCTCAGATCAATGGAACGAGTTTTATTTGGCTTGGAAATAATAGAATCAAGGTAAAATGACAAGGTTGTGGAAAGTGAGGTCTGTGCCTTGTGTAGTTCAATCTCTTGCTGTTTCCCACCACCCGATGCCATCCTTTTGTACATATACATGCATAAATGTGTACATATGCACACATGGGTGTACACAAATGCACATTACGTTTGATGAATGTACAAGAGAACCGTAGTTATGCTGGTTATGGCTTGGACATTAAGAAAGCCCACCATGAAATGCTTTTTGTAATGACTGTGGTCAGCCTAAAGGGTAGCATGCACAGTAATGGTAGGTAGGGCATTTTGGCCTCTTGAGGCACTAGAACTCCACCCACTGATAGTCTCCCCAAACACCGTCACCTGTCGTAGAAAGGGGTCATCAGGCAGAATTATTCCAGTTGGCCTTGCAGCCCTTCTGCATATGGCCCTCTCTCCCTCCTCAGACATGGCAGAGTGAGTGCAAATCACTGTGGGCCTCCAGAGGGGCTCACAGGTGAGAGGTAGAGTTCACAGAGATGGGGCACGGGGGACACCTGAGCCAGACAGAGACTGCCGGGAAAGAAATGGGATCAAATCCAGACCCACAGTAATGGCCAGTGCTCTGGTAAAATGTAGAAGCCAGACTCCTTTTGCAGCTTCGGAAGCATTTTGATATCCATGAAGAATGTTTCTTAAACCCTTCCATACAACATTTTAAATTTATTTTTATTTTTTTTATTTTTTAAATTTATTTTAATTAATTTATTTTTTAAAGATTTTATTTCTTTATTTGAGAGAGAGACACAGCGAGAGAAGGAACACAAGCAAGGGGAGTGGGAGAGGGAGAAACAGGCTTCCCGCTGAGCAGGGAGCCCGATGTGGGGCTCGATCCCAGGACCCTGGGATCATGACCTGAGCCGAAGGCAGATGCTTAATGACTGAGCCACCCAGGCGCCCCTAATATGACATTTTTTAAAGAAATGGGCCACGTGATATGTTACATGATAAGTAAGTATGCGGTTTTAACATGAGTTCTAGACCAGTATTGTGAGAATTCTCATGATTATGGAGTCTTTGAGTAAAAATGAATGAAATGTGAGTGGCAGCTTGAGAGATAATTTTGTCATTGTTATTTGGGAGGAAGGGGTCAGAGCGAGGAGGAAGGGAGCATGTGAGGTCAGTGAGCCCATGCTCTCCTTTGTTTCTTCAAATCACCCAGATATGTTCACTACTGTTCTTCAAACTGCTGACCAGCCAAGGCTTCAGTGTCACTCACTGAGATGACATTGCCAATTTTTCCCCAGCTTTAGATTCATGAAAGCTTTTGTGAAGGACAGAGCTCAGCTGTGCATGGCCCTCCAAAGATTCTGCCCTCCTGTTTCTCACCCAAGTTGGTTGAGTCTTTTCAAATATTTTTAATGAGATATTTGAAGTATGAGCTCAGGGTAGATATGGCCTGGGTTTGAATTCTATCTCTGTCCCTTCCAGTGTGAATTTGAGCAAGCTACAAAATTTTCTATACCTCAGCTTTCTCCTGTGTAAGTCAGAGAGAACGGTGTCATCAACTCCTGGGTGGTTTTGGGATTAGCAAGGGGCAGCATTTAAAATGCCTGGCATGGGTGCCTGGGTGGCTCAGTCGTTAAGCGTCTGCCTTCGGCTCAGGTCATGATCCCAGGGTCCTGGGATCAAGCCCCGCATCGGGCTCCCTGCTCAGCAGGAAGCCTGCTTCTCCCTCTCCCACTCCCCCTGCTTGTGTTCCCTCTCTCACTGTGTCTCTCTGTGTCAAATAAATAAAATATTTAAAAATAAATAAATAAATAAATAAATAAATAAATAAATAAATAAATAAATAAAATGCCTGGCATGGTGTGTGCTTAAGCAATATTAGCTTTTTTATGTAAAGCTAGTCTTCATTCTTGCACGAGACCATTCTTTCTTTTCACATCTTTCTTTTCTTTTCAATCAATGTGATTGATACGTGAGACCATTCTTCACCCAAATTTGTACCTATAGAACTGTCACTCCCTCCCAGACCGACGTACCATGAATCTGTAGTCATCTGCTGCTCCCCATTCTTCAGTGCCATTTGTGTATAGCTATTTTTTTTTTTTCAGAGCACTTTGGTCATTGCTTTCCAGCCAAAACCGGATTTCATTGACAATTTCAACATGATTTTCTGTAGCTCTGTAAATATGTGTTATATTATTTCTGTGGTTTTCTGGTAAATGCTTAACAGTTGGCTCCCAGAGAAAAAGAGGACATTTGATATGTGTGTGTATATTTATTTAGTAATTTTACTGTTATAAAGGAGGTGTAGCATACAACTCGTAAATAATAACCACATATGCAACACATGTTATTATAAATTCCATACAGCTGATTGATTCTCCCACAGATGGCTTTCATTGATTTTTGCCAAACTCTTGTGTTTGTAGGCGATTGTACCTGATGAGCAAGCACACTGGTGGCATGGATGTTGGTTTACAAAAAATCAAACAAATATGTCAGAACTTCACTATTTCGCCGAAGGTATAACTGAGTTCTTTGACTTCTCAGATAATAGTTGTCAAATCCTGGAAGAAAATCTTATCAAGAGTTTTGCTCTTTACAAATTAATAGCTGCAGACATGACATGCTTTTAAATTTAATCTGCATTCTTAGCATTTCCCATCATTTTATTAAGCCTATATAATCCACCAAACATTAAATCAAGGCCTGCTTGTTAGTGTTTGCCTGTCCTCATGGTTTTCAAGCCACCAATGGGACGTCCCTGATTGCCAGGTTGGGAAGGAATGCATAGTAACAACAGGGTTCGATGGCATTCCCATCACAGAGATACAACAAATATAAATCACCTCATGAATATAGATAAGAGCAACATAATTAGGGACAATGAATTTTGAGTATAGATTACCTTGGTTTTTAATGTAATTTATTTAACAATAAGTTCGCGCAACTTGCTTTCTCACAATGTCTGTGTTTGACAAGCAGCCTGCAATATTCCTGAAAATCCAGCAATCAGCCCTCACCATGTGGAACAACAGAGCTATGTTCACCTTCCTAGCAAGACGGACCACCCCATGGCTCACTCTGGCCTATGCCCATGGCATTTTATCTATTTCCTTGCAGCTCATGCCTTCCTGTTCCCTTTACTTCCCAGTTTACCCTTCATTAACCCTTTCCAGAGTAATGCCCAAGACACCAGGACATTTAAAAAATAGACAAGTAAAAAAAAAAAAGATTCCTTATTTCAAAGAGATTCTGGACTCAGAGCAGGAGACAGATAATTATGGAGCAGAGCTCTACCAGCCGTGGAAGGTGAGGGCCTGTGGGGGGCTTGGGAAAGCCCAGGAATTCAGAGCGAGCCTTGCAGCAGAGGTGAGGTTTGACCTAAACTTGAGCTAGGGCTTCCCGAGCAGACAGAGTGGGACGCACACCACTTACTTTGTGCAATACACAGTTATGGAGAACTCACGCATTCCCAAAGAAATGTCCTAAATACTACAAATATTACCTCATTTAGTGCCTGTAACAACCCCGTGGGGTAGGGACTATCACATAGCGCTCAATGGGAAAGGAAACGAAGATACCTAGAGGTAACAAGCAGGGAGTAGAGGCAGCGTGATTCCACAGTGTGAGCCCCCCCCCCACCTCTGCCACCATGCGGGCAGGTGCCCACCTGCCTTTCCCTGGGTCCCCCTGCAGCATGGGCCACGTGGAAGAGAGCCAAGATAATGAAGCTGGAGGTGCAAGAGGCACCAGATCCCGGAGTCTTGGTAGCCATGGGAAATTTCTGTGTTGGGTTCCGTGGGGCATGAAACCCTTGAATGACCTTTGAAGAGTGGTTCAATAAATTTTGAGTTTTATTGGCAGTGTGAGAGCTTGTTTTTAAAACATGCAAAATGGAGGGCGCCTGGGTGGCTCAGATGGTTAAGCATCTGCCTTCGGCTCAGGTCATGATCCCAGGGTCCTGGGTTCGAGTCCCACATCGGCCTCCCGGCTCAGCGGGGAGCCTGCTTCTCCCTCTGACCCTCTCCCCTCTCATGCTGTTTCTCTCTCGCTCGCTCTCTAAAAAATAAATAAAATCTTAAAAAAAAAAAACAAACATGCAAAATGGAGAATGTTTTGAGTTTGGGCAGTCCAGATGCTCGACCACAGCGAACTAACCAGACCGCACTGGAAGAAGAATGAAGCTATGCTGGTGGGTGCTTGGATGTCCTAAGGAGATGGCTGATCCAAGCCCAGAGTTCTTTATATCACTAAGTCGTGTTTAGTATCTACAAAACAGTGTATGCATCTTGCGTACAAGTCATAACAACATCAGTGACTGAACCTGGCACATCCCCCGTGTGGTCACCTGTCCCTGGGCATTTCTGCCCCTCTCCCACCGTGATCTCTGCCCTGGGCGGGGGGACCACTCATCTGAATGCTGTGTTGGTTACTCCTCCTGCTAGATATATCTTACACCGGTGTGCCTCACTAAGATCTTGCTAGATTATATTATGCCGCTGAGGCACATAAAAACGTTTTCTTACTGTGTGCAGTCTTGGGAACTTTTACTTGCTGCTGAACATTGTCTTCTAGGACCCAGTCATGTTATGTGTGGATGAGTGCATTTGCTATGCTGCATAAAGTCGACTAGTAGAAATCTTTATTGCAGCTTATTTACAGTCTTTGTTGATGAGCACCTACTTTGTTTCCAGTTTTTCTTTTCTTTTATAAGCAGCACAGCTATAACCCTTCTTAGAAATTCTCCAGGTGCACCCATGCAAGGCATTCCGAGGCATGCACCTAGGAGAGCAGTTGCTGTGCGGTAGGGTCCCCCTGCGGTAAGATACAATTAGGTAACTTTACAAGATAATGTCAAATGGTTTCCTGAAGTAGTCTTCCCAGTTGGAATTCTTACCAATAGGGCCCTAGAGCTCCAGTGATCCATTTCCTCACCAGTAATTTATATTATCATATTTCTAAAATATTGCCAATTTGGTGAGTATGAAACGGAATTTCTTTTGAATCTCAATTTGCATATACCTGATTTCCACTTAGTCTGAGCCTCTTCCATATGTTAATAGAGGGTTTGAGCTGCTGCTTCTCCTGTAAAGAGATTGCTGATGACTTTTCTCCATTTGTGGGTGAAACCTTTTGCACGCCACCTCTTGGTTTGTTGTCTGTCTTTGAATTTCCCTCATAGCATTTATTTATTAATAAACAACATTTATTCCTTTAATTAACAATTATTTACTTGTGCTTGCTATATTCAGGCTCTGTTCTGGGTGGTAGAGAAAAAGGACTGAGCAAAACAGTCTGACGTATACATGCTCATGGGGCTGACACCCTTGTGACTCCAGGTTTGGGTCCTGATTTGTTTTTTGGAACTGGAAGTTTGACAATCTGGAGCTCGATGGGGTGAAAGGCTTAAATCTATTGCTTATTTTTCACAGATAAACCTTGCTTACAGTGGTTTGTGTTCCTTGCATGTTTGATGGTCCTTAATTTTGAGCTCCCCTTTCTTACTTTTACTCTGTCTTAGTGCAGCGGCTCTGCGTGGAGGCTTCCCTGTGAATGCCTCCGTGCCCCATCTGACCCGCTTCCAGAGCCCCTCTCCAGGTCTCCCTGCAGCCACCAGCTTCTTGCCTGTGTCACCCAGCTGCCCCCCTTCCAGGCTGCATGGTCCGAGAGCTTCTGCCTCAAGCTTTCTCGGCACCACCGTTTGGTCTCATCTCTGCCTTGTCTGGAAGCGCACAAACACAATCTTGACCACGGGCCGGCAGGATCCAGTGGACCAAACCTTCTTCCTTCTCCTGTCTTTTGGACCGAAAATGCTAAGCCACAATCTCCTTGGCTCCTCAGTGTGTCCTGGAGCAGGTGTTCTGCAAATATGCCTGGTCAATGAAGGAACACGTGAAGAAATCCCATGGGGTCATGTGCTCCTGACATGTATTTGCTGGTTTAGTTGAACCAATGAACACTGTGTTGATCCACCTGTGTTTGAGACTCCAGCTCCCGTAGACTCCTGGCATTCCTCTACCTCTTCAATCTGAGGTTGTGAGCCAACAGTTACCAAGCAGAAGCCATCATTCCCTCTGCCCTCATTCCAACTGGTCCATTCGGAAAGTTTAGTCCATGTTCCGACCTGTCTGATAAACTCCAGGGGACCTTGACCAAGTTACTTCTAATGTCATTCAAGCTTGCCTTCTACATATTGAGGGACATTTTAGACAGAAATTTGAGTTATCACTCGCCATTGGATTTCACCCTACCCATTGGTTGTGAATTATGATGTTTGGTTTATTTCCAACCATACCAGAAATGTTATTCTAGTGATTGAATCGGAGATTTTCTGATTCATGTAAGCCAAAATTCTGATCAAATATTAAGTTAATGAAAATACGTACCAGACATTTTTAAAAAGGTTGTGCAGTCCAACTAATTTTTCTAATTATTTCAGTTTCCAACAACTTGTTTGTCATTATCCAGACATGGCCTCTGTTTTGTCATGATAGGAATAGATTTGGCCATCAATTACGGAAGTGCCAGAGGACGGTATTATCAGCTGCAGCATTCCACCACGTGCAGGACAAGCCCACAATCAAAATCCCCCACCATACTAATGGATTCACTCTTATCAAGTTTGTCGATAAACCTTATGACCACAACTTTCTGTTTATCTCCTCCATTATAATTCTTTCTGCTATATTTATGAGTGACATTTGAATAGCTGAGGATTTTCTTTGAAATTATTTTTCCATTAAGATCAGCAATCATTTGCAAACTTGTGAATTCATTAAAACCTATTTTGAAAGATTGGATATATTAATGCAAAAACACCGTTAAGACTTGAGTGTGATTGAATCTGAGTGCTTCTAAACTCCTTTTGAGAACTGGCAATAAAATTTATTTCAGTTAGTTTCAGATTCAAATTCTAACCTAAATTAAAATGCTAATCATTTATTTTACTTCTACAAGGGTTAAGGCATTTACATAAAAAATATAGACAATAGGAAAGGTCACTTATGTTTCTGAGACATGGCATAAAAGAGCATACATTTGTTTTTTTTTAATATAACCATTGTATTTCATAGATTTTATTTGTTAAGTGAATAATAAAATTGTGTAAGTATTTTGTTAAAAATGCAAATACATTTATTTTATTTAAAAATATTACCTTTTCGCTTTTATTGCTTACAAAAGTAACACAAGTTTTTGTAGCTGGAAATAAAGATTATATTTGAATAAATGTTCATTTATTTTGCTGCTTATTTGTTAAAACATGCATTTGATTGCTTGGCACTAATGGTAAAACTTTGCTGAATTTTTCTTAGCATATTAACTTTCATATTTACAGAATTCTGTATATTTTAACTCCTTTCATTTCTCCCTGCTACTCCCCAGGCATCTTAAACTGACCACAGTATACCAACAGGGCCCTAGAACTCCAGTGTATAATTTTGTATACACTGTATAATTTTAATTCATCTGTATAATTTAATTCATCTTTTAGAACAAGATTACTGATACGTTGTAAAGATGCATTCTTAGAGTCAATGAACATATTATGGTAGCTTCTAAATATATCTCAATGCAAACAATACACATTCTAAAATTAAAACTTATCTATTTGTATAAATCCATTTATCAGAGATAATCAAGTTTGCTAAAATATATCCAGGTATACAGATCAAAGGGTTAAATTCTGTTATATACTGTATGGAGAAATGTCTTATTTTTGTAATGGGTTTCTCTCTATTTTTAGGAAACCCCAAATCTACATTCAATAGATGCAATTAATTAAATGTTACGGATGAGGTCATATGACCAGTAGTAGAAGCAAGAAATGCCTTTCACAGGATCCTGGGGTTGAAAGGCTAATGAGTGACAGGTGTTTCATTGAAGGACACTATTACAAGGAATACCTTTCAATCAATGAGATGCTATTATGAGCAATGGATTCAATTTCTTTTAATCAATGGACCTTTTTTATTACCTTTACTAAGAGATATTCTGTGAAATCTGTACAGGATATTCTTCATCAGACTCGGGGTCACATTTTCTTTTTCACTCATATTCCATCACGATACCTACTTTTATCCCTTTTAAAGTATGCTTTTTAGTTTTTTTCTCACAATTTTTATCTCTGAAGATTTGTCGAACACTGTATTTTAGGGAATTCACAGAATACCAACTATGTGATGGGAAATGACATAGGGCTGTGCTTAAAATACGGTCAGGCTCCTCCAAACTCTCAAGACATTACAGTCTAATGGAGAGAGCAAAGATACCTACCCACATATAAGACAACACGGGCCATTTTATAGCATAATTTGAATTTCCTTTCTTTGGAAATGCCCCACATCTGCTCCTGGAAAAGGATGGCTGTGATCTGTGGGTGATCAGGAGGGCTTCAGCAGAAGGCACACTTTGTCAGATTTTGTCGGATTTTGTCGGGTGAGAAAAGGGGCCAATCAAGTCTTGAGGCTTGAATCTTACTTCTCTTGGTCTTCCGGATCTGAAAGACTTTTGATAATGCACCATGACCTTTCTTGGCCTAAGCTCAAGTTGCATGGAAGAATATGATGCTATTCATTCATTCTTTAAACCATTATTAAGCTATTACCTTGGGCCAAGTGCTATTATGGGTATCGGGAGACATCGTTAAGTGTAAAGTAATCTTTGCCTTGAAGTCTTTTAAGAATCTTGGAGCAAACGGGCAACTGAAATGACAATTAGATACAAAGCGATAAAGTGAATAGTCACCTATTTCTTACTGAAATACATAAAATGCATACAGATACGCACCATTCTAGGATTTAGTGAGGATACTTCATGTAATAATAAAATAGAGCAATATTTATACGTAGGCTAAGAAGGGTGCAGCTCAGTGTTTAAGGATGTGGACTCTGGCAGTTACTTGTTATTTGATCTTGAGCGTGCGTTATGGGCTTATTGAATGTTTATGTCCCCCAGATTGAAATGTTGACACCTAACCCCCAGCACTGATGTTAGGAGGTGGGGCCTCTGGGAGGTGATGAGGTCATGAGGTGGGGCCCCATACCTTAGAAGAGAGACCCCAGGGGGAGGACACGGTGACAAGACATCATCTATGAGCCAGGAAGCAGGATCTTACCAGACACCAGATCTGTCAGCGCCTGGATCTTGGACTCCAGTCTGTTGTTTCAGCCTCCTGTCTGTGGTGCCCTGTTATAGCAGCCTCGATGGCTAAGAAAGCATGTTACCTGACATTTTCCTCTTCTGAAATATGGGGGGGTAGCAATAGTAAACATCCCCTCCTTCACACACACCGTGCACACACAACTGCAGGGATCACTGTGTAAATGCACAGGCGATCAGCCATCAATAACTCCTCGTCATTCTTTGTGATGGAGTGTGTGATCATCATCCCTCCAGTACTCTCCTGAATTCCTGAAGTACACCAAAGTCCTTGCACAGTGGGACTTCGGCGCCCCCAGCTGCTGGGGCACTGTGGTCAGTTTAGGACGCCAGGGGAGTAGCAGGGAGAAATGAAAGGAAAAACTGTGAAACTATTTGGTTCTAACAGCTGGTCAGTAGTTTGGCATAGTTACGGAACAAGATACAGAGCTGACCGAGAGATGAACGCATGCTGTTACCGCATGGCCTGTCCATGCAAATGATTTTATCACGAAGTTGTAAAAAATGATTATTTTAAATACTCTCCTTTAGCACTGGGCAGACATAGTTAAGTATCAATCATTCTGGGGCATTCCAAACAAATTCTATGAAGCTTCAGCTTGTTAAAAATTCTCATGCATAGAGTTATTTACATTTCCCGCTAATCCTCATGAGTGTATTGTCTTGAAATTTTCTCCAACCATTATTTAAAATTCCTTTTGAAGTCACTGCCACTCCATACCCTGAAAAGGATGATACTAAGAAATTACGTTTTATGAAAACTTCAACCAGAAAAAAACACGTAGGACGATGTATTTCATAGTTCTGAAAAGAGGAAAACAAGTCTGGCATATCAAACTGACTTAAAATAGGCGTGCACGGATAAGAAGTAAGTGGGGTTTGGATGTAGTCTATTGAAGAGTTATCAAAGAGGCCATTATAAGCATTTCCCCCAAAATTACTCATTCATAAAGCAAAGCAAAAGCAAAATATCCATAGAGGTAGGTAGTTCTGACATTGGAATTACAACATAGAATATATGCCTGCCGGAACTGGTTCACAGAGACCATGCCTGCTGTTCTCCTAAGAAGATATTTAAATTCATTTTGGTTTGTCAACAATGGGAGCCACTGAAAGGTTTGAAATAGAAGTTTGACTCCTATTCCTTCCCCCCCCCGCCTTTCCAAGATTATGACAATCTTGGAATTGATCATCCATGTCTGAAATAGGGCAGTAATAGTGGAATGAGTGAATGTTTACAGCAGAGATAATTTTGTCACCAGAACCAGCACCCCCATCTTTCCGATTTTGGGTTCCTAGGGTAATTTGAAGGAATCTAAAGATAGTCCGGCCAGAACTTTTTAAAGGACTTATCATTGAAGGAGTGTCTCCCATCAGGCCATGTGAAATACTAACGAGCAATAACGCAAGGTTTATTAAATACCAACAGTACAGTTTCAACTGTTACTCCCAAAAAAGGTCCTCATCACAACACCACTGCAATCAACTTAACAAAAGAGACAGGGAAAAAAGATTTCTCATCCAGGTTTTTCCAGGATTATTATATATATTTCTTCTGACTCAGATTTGGCACCGTGAGCCATAATCCGGTCCCTGTACGGTGACGATCTGGCACTCCGAGCTGCCGCCGCCAGTGTGTTGGAAAAGAACAGCCATGATTTCCATGTTCGAGGTGGGACAACTGCAGGACTGCACCATGTGCCGAGCCGGCTGCCGGGATGGACAGAGCTTTCGCAGTCGATGCGTGTGCAGAAGAACGGGGAAGTCAGATCTATGGAGAATGGAGACAGCTGGGATGGTCGCTCCCACTCTAACAACTGGACAATAGCAAAATAAAGTACAAGACACACCTTTTGTGAACCATCAGAAAGCCAAGTTCTCGATGAAGCTGAGCATCTGGGATTCAGGATATGAGCGCCGTCCTGCAGGTGACAGAGCTCAGCACAAACAGATGCCATCATGTGAGGAGTAAGAGGAAATCCAGGGAACTTACGGCAAATCCCAGAATGCCCATCAGGGTCCAGGGTGATAGGGTACAACCTCTGGGACCTCAGGTGAGGGGAGCTTGCGTTTTTCTGCAGTTTCCCCTGAAATGGACAATCCTGGGAACTCAGGAATGGTTGGGAGCCGTACGGTGCGTAGGACAGAGTCTCCTTGCGTGTGAGTCAGGTTTCTCCAGAGAGACAGACCATGGGCTATGGATAGAGACACAAAAAGGACTCATGAGAGGGATAGGCTCGAGTGGCTGTGGAGGCTGGGAAGTCCCACCGTCTGCCGTCTGCAGGCTGGACACCCAGGAGAGCTGGTGGCGTGATTGAATTCCTGGCCCTGAATTCCTCTTGAATGTTTTTCAATTTTTCTCTTTCTGTGCTGCATTTTGGGCACTATCTTTAAAAATTTCTTCCAATCTCTTTTTGGCTTTTTGGCTAAGACCAAGTGCAGTAAAATCTTTTTCCAGTTTTCCTATTCTTTCTTTAAAGATGTCTAATCAGTGATTAAATATATGCAGTAAGTTTTCAATTTTAATTATTGATTTTCAATTTAGAGACATTCTGTTTGATATTTTTTTTTTCAAATCCACCTGCTGATTTTTTAATAGACTCTTGGTCTTTACTCATATTTAAATGCTTATGTTTATTAATTTAAATATTTTAAACATACTATTTTGTATTTGGGTGTGATTATTCTAATATTTGAAGGTTTTTCAGTTTTGGTTCTCTTTTATAGTTTTTGCCCTACTGTTTTGGGCACGGCATGCTGTTTCATTTCTATCTTGTGATGATTAACTGGGAACTCACATTACATATAAGTTTTCCTGTGAGGAGTTGTTGAGGGGCAATGTGGGGTCTCACAGAGAATTTGCATTTGACAATGCAAGTTCACTGTGTTCATTGCTGGCTGGGGTTTCTGAATTAAATCCACAGGGGAGGCTTTATTGTGACCACCCAGGTACGGAGAGCGTCGGCGGCATTCCCTGGGGAGGAGCCGACTGTGGCCATGGGCACCGAGCACGAAGTATCTTTTCCGCAACCCGGTGGTAAGATTGAATGTAGACCCTTTCCCTTCCTTTCTTTCCCGGTGAGTGGCAGCTTCTCTCTGCCATCACACTTAGATGCGTCCCTTGGAGTCCCAGAGATGCTGCCGTCCTGTGGGAGTTCCGAGTGTGGGAACCACAGCCTTTAGCTCCTGCTCAGCCTCCCTCAAGGCGCTGAAAAATCTAAAGCTCGAGTCACTTGGGTTTGAAAACTGCCCTCAGGTCAAAGCCTGAGAGTTAATGCTTAACTCTATTCCTCCTGTTTTTACTTAATTTTGGCCACTGTGGAGTCCTCATGGTATTGACAAATAATTGGTGCAATAAATATATTTTAATATGCATCTTATCCAGCACCGTTAGTTTCCAGCTGAAGGGTCCATCTGCATACATAGCAAACCCTACCCCTGGACATTCAAAGCATCATGTTGGAGCAGATGGGCACAGATGGGCTGCACGCCCACCGCACCAGACATTTGGTCTGGCCCCTTCCCTCCTCTTTCCTGCAAGAGGATGAGGCCAGGAACTCTCCCCATCTCAAGTCCACTTCCCAGAGAAGCCACGGCTTTGTGACATCCACTACTGTCCCAGGTAAGAGGAATAAAGAAGAACAAGGGCACCTGCACGGCGGTCACGTTTGGGGCCAGGGTGGTGATCCTTTCGTCTCACCCCTCATTTGCTTTGTCCTGACAATTTCGAACTCACGAGAAAATACTCAGACCCTAATTCTGTACTGGCTCAAGAAGATTCTAAAATCTACGGTGCGTTTTGTTTGTTTGTTTTGCCTGAATTAGATTTTACTGAAGGCTTTCCGGCCACAGCTTCTAACAAATGGTATCGTGTAGAGTCCTGACCCCGCACCCCTCAGGAAAGCGCCCTGGCCCTGCTCCTCGCTGCTGCCCCGTGCCCAGGGCAGCAGGACCGGCCAGGTTTGGTCGGTGCGTTCTGCTGATGCCTCCCGTCACCCTCAGTACGGCCGCTCGAAATGCCAAGTTGGCTGCCATTGCAAAGACATCAACATATCTGCTAATAATTCACAATCAGCAGCGTTTTTCAAATAACCCAATAGTATTTATTAGTCCTGCATACGCCCCACACTGTTCCAGAGGCACCTTTGCGGTATCATCAGGATAGGATTAATTAGGATAATCAAATTTCTCTTTTATCTCCATTCAGCGATTACAAAGTCATTTCATCAGGCACAAATTACTCATTCATCATTGTGGGAAAATTTATTTCTTACAAACTTCAAACAACATAGACGTTATCTTCTATAGCACGTTGTCTTCTAGGAAATAGACACCATTTTCCACACTGAATAAGTATAATTCAGAAGGACATTTCTAAATAATACCTCATCCGGCTTTATGTTCAGCTTATGCTATTTCAATGCTTCATTTGACTGGGATTTACAAAATGATATAATTCATCTTTCAAGTTAGCATAATTTTCCTCTTTTCCCTTGGAAAAGCTTTTTGATGGATGTATTCCTGTCTGAAAGTCACATAGCACTTCTAAAACCCTTAGTGTTAGCATTGAGAGATTTTAAGCCCTACCTATGTGTATGTGTATGTATCCTGATTATGGTATCAGTGGTATTAAAAAAGTGATATTAAAAAGACTGAAGGATGGGGCGCCTGGGTGGCTCAGTCATTGAGCATCTGCCTTCGGTTCAGGTCGTGATCCCCAGAGTCCTGGGATCGAGCCCTGCACCAGGCTCCTTGATCAGCAGGGAGTCTGCTTCTCCTTCTCCCTGTCTCCCAGCTCTCACTCTGTATCTCAAATAAAGAAAATCTTTTAAAAAAGGAAGAAAAATATAACCTTAAAAAAAAACCCAGGGGTGCCTGGGTGGCTCAGATGGTTGGGCATCTGCTTTCAGCTCAGGTCATGATCCCAGGGTCCTGGGATAGAGCCCCGCATCGGGCTCCCTGCTCCGCGGGAAGCCTGCTTCTCCCTCTCCCACTCCCCCTGCTTGTATTCCCTCTCTCGCTGTGTCTCTCTCTGTCAAATAAATAAATAAAATCTTAAAAAAAAATAAAATAAAATAAAAAGACTGAAGGACTAAAACTATATCTCTGGTCAGGAAGAATCTTCCATTTAATTTTAATTGCCATTTTAAAATTAATTATACGATTTTAATATTTAATAGGAACCACCTTATTTTCCCTTGCTTACTATCATGCAGTGCCTCTTAATATGTGAAACTTGCATCAGAATGACCTGGAATGATGTTTACAAATGGTGATCCCCATTCCCAGATCCAATTTAAAGTTTTCTGGGTGTTTTTCTGTACTCAGCACCCCACAGGTGATGTTCTGAACACTAAGGTTTAGGAAGATCTTGATTTGATGGCTCACATGTCATACAGCCTGTAGGGGAGGCAACACGTTACCTCTATTCTCTCAGGCTCTCCTGCAGGCCTGAGGATTAAGTTGACATAGAACAAGAGGAAAGCATACAGACTTACTTAATGTCACTTTTCCATGCCGTGGGAGCCCTGCTAAGGGATGGAGACGCCGGGAAGTGGCCAGGCCCACGTGCTGGGATAGGTGGGTCGAGCAGACAGGCAGTTGTGGGCAAGGAACTAGAATGTGTGGGGAGAGTAAGGGAAGATAAGAGTTAGTTTAACAAGGTTTCACAGACTTCCCCTCCCCAGAATGCGTGTTTCCTCCTGGTACAGGGAGAAGGTCTCTCGCATGGGAGTTGTATCTCCTAGAAGCAATGAGGGGTGGGGGTCAGACCCCTCTTGTTGCACCTGCCGTTTTTGAGTGCCTGTGGCTTCTGATAACCCTCATGCCAAAGTGGCATATTTTGGGGTGCTGCGTTCTGTCCCCCCTCCAACCCTAAATGTCATCCAGGGGGCACCTCTTTGAGTAGGGAAGGTTATGCAGCCTCTGTGCCTCTCCACCCATGGGACGAGGGTTCCCTGCGAACCTACCTTGCTGCTTTCAGACCATGCAGCTGGAGGCCTGACTGTTGTCAAAGGATTTCGATCTGAACTTGTGGTTCCTTTGGCAATCCATTTTTCTCCAGGGTTTAGGAAGCTTCCTATCCATTTGTTTCCAGTCCGTCCCACGGGCCAGTGTGCCTTCCATGTTCTCTTAGATGAAACTCTAACACCTTGCTTGTTGCTTTTGCTCTCACAACTGAGATATGACCTGGGGACCACTGGAACTGTCGGTGGGAGAGACCACACCTTAATCAGGACTCTGTTATTTTCATTCATCTGAGAAGTTCTTCTGGGAGTCTGACACTTTTAGTTTTTCTCAAACCTATTTCTTAGCATATGGGGTTAAGGAATATTCAGGGTTTCCAATGCTCCAAGACCTTGTACCCCACTTGCCAGCCCTTTGCTGACCTGATGAAAAGTAACATGGCAGCCTTGAGGCTACTTGTTAAAGATGGTAGACCACATGATGGGAGGTCCTCTTTTGATGTCTTTTTGAACTCCAGCCAGTTCTTGCCTGAGATCATTTTTTTGGTAATATTATGCAGGAGAAACCATGTAATAACCAATATACAAGAAAACTGCCCATTCTCTGCTACTGGACTCCACAGCTGCATGGTCTGTTTTTCCAGCATACGCAGATGGTAGCTTTATCAAATACCTTGCCATTGCATAACTCGGGCTACAACTTTTCTGACTCCAATATCACACGCATTGTGTCCTGTTGCCCTACTGGTGGATAATTCCATGTGTTTTATTTTTTTCCTCTGATAGCACTCATCCTGGTACAATCTTATATATTCGCTAAAATAATGCTAGGTATGTTAACAGGTAAGTTTTCGCATCTCAGGGATTTATGGTAAAAAGAGATTTAAATCATCCTCAACTGAACTTGAAATTAAATATTCCTGGCTGGGGGAGACTCCTCTCCAAGGACAGGTGTGTGGTGTGGAAAATCAAACATGGTCACATTCAGGGACAGACTGTCCTCCCATCCTGTGGTCTGCCATCTTTAACAGGTAGCTCCTAAGGTCACCATGTTAGTCTTCATCAGGCCAGCAAAGGGCTGGTAATTGGGAAGAAGGCCAACTGTTTCGTAAGCACCACCTTGCCTGGAGGTGGCAGAAACCATCCCCATTTATGTTCACTGATCAGAACTAGTCTTCATAGTCCCATAGACCCACGGGTGGTGGAGAAATGTACCCCTTGGTGCACCATCTCTTCTCAGAAGCAACTCCTCCCTATGGAGGGGAAGTAGAAATACTCGGTGGGCAACGAGCATTTGAGGGGACTCTCTGAATGAAAGGATTACATGAACAAAAACGTGGAACATTTCCTTGGTTGATTTGTTCTGTGAGTCCAGAGAGAATATTGGACTGCAGAATAAGGTTTAAGAGGGGGTGGAGGACAGACTCAAAAAAGTAAGTTAATGCTTTAAAGGCCAAGCTATGATACATAGAAAGAACTGTGTAGATTGTGGCTTTGTAAGCTCAGGTCCGTAATGCAGTCAGAAATTAAATTTCATTTTTGAGTACCTGCATTTTTTTTTTCTGGGAGGTCACCCATAGTTTTCTTTAGAAACTAAAAATCTTCATTATTGAGTCTGTTAGGTACTCAGAAGGGGCGCTGGTGATGAAGGATGGGTGCCCTGGGCTACCCTGAGGGAGTTCTTGTCTCAACTCTGTTTCTCTCCAGTTTTGTGTGACTGTGAACAAGTTACTGTTTCTCTCTGAGCAGCTCCTTTCTTCTATAAGAGTAGAGTTAATAATGGCATCACCGGGTGCCTGGGTGGCTCAGTTGGTTAAGCGACTGCCTTCGGCTCAGGTCATGATCCTGGAGTCCTGGGATCGAGTCCCGCATCGGGCTCCCTGCTCGACAGGGAGTCTGCTTTGCCCTCCAACCCTATCCCCTCTCATGTGTTCTCTCTCATTCTCTCTCTCTCAAATAAATAAATAAAATCTTTAAAAAAAAATAATGGCATCACCTCCACTGGGCGGGTGGAGAATTAAATGGACCGATGTGTGGAGGCACTCGTCTCAATGCCCAGCACATAGTACGTGCTCAGGGTATGTTAGCTGTTTTTCCAGTCAAAATGTTGCAGCTGTTTGTGATCCGAGTGCGGAAAGAAATGAAGGGTAAGAAGAGGTGCCGCCGCAGAGGGGATAGACTGGAGAGATATTAAACTGGTCTGCAATCGTGTACAAGCCCTTTGCTGAAATATATTTGCGGCATTGTGGAGTTAGTCTTTTTATAGCACTCATTTTCCAGCAATTTGCATGACATTAACTATAATTATCACCGCTATTACAATTACTATTACTGCTTGGCTCTCTTCCTAAGCTGAATGAGTATCTGTTGGGGCAGAGGCTGACAGTTCCTCTTGCTGAGTTAACAGCGGGACCAGGGATGGGAGCTCCAGCATCCGTGAGAGACTTCTAAGTGATTTATTTTTTTTTTTAAACCTGTGTTGCCTGGAGCAAATAGGCGCACTGTGTCTTGAGCCCAGTTTTCTTTGCTGCATGGAAGACTTACAGTGCACAGTGTTACAGAAAACACTGTGATGACGCACTGTCCAACAGAACTTTCTTGGAGAGGGGAGAAATCCCGTGCCTGCCCTGTCTAATACGGTCACCTACTTGGTACGGTAGCCGTGTTGAATATGGTTCAAATATGGCAACTGAACAGTTGCAATGTGGCTCGTGTGACCAAAGACCTGAATTTTAAATGTATTTCATTTCAATTAATTTAGATTTACATGGCCACGTGTGTCTTGTGGACGCAGCATGTGAAAATGAAGCTAAGTTGTATGAAATCTAATGTTGGAAATAGATAGAAGGACAGTTTGAACTGGATAGCAGGTGAGCCTGAGTCAGGAGCGCCTAAGTTGGGTCTTAGTGTGAGAAAACTTATGCTGTGAGCAGTTGGTGTGGAGAATCAAACGTGGTCACAAGAAGCCTAGGTACACGTCTTCGTGTGAAGACACATGGCGGGCACTGCCTTTCTCTGGTCAGTCGATGTGTCCGAGTGTCAGGCTTGTACTTGCATTGAGGGAGTGGACTTAACACATGGCAGTTACTGAACATGAGACGTGGTTATCCACATTCGGATAGAATTCAATTATATATTGTTTAAAGGCCTGAAGTTTAATTGCATTTGAGGGACTTAAAACACCTGAGTCGGGGCACCTGGGTGGCTCAGTTGGTTAAGCGACTGCCTTCGGCTCAGGTCATGATCCTGGAGTCCCGGGATCAAGTCCCGCATCGGGCTCCCTGCTCGGCAGGGAGTCTGCTTCTTCCTCTGACCCTCCCCCCTCTCATGCTCTCTATCTCATTCTCTCTCTCAAATAAATAAATAAAATCTTTAAAAAAAACAAAAAAACAAAAACAAAAACACCTGAGTCGTCCAACTTAGCAGTTAGCTCGCTGTCCTCATGTAGCGTTCTTCTCCCGGTATCTTCAATCCCTGGCCGTGAGGTGTGGCTTCCCTGTCTGCTGTATCAGACCCTGTTACGTGTCTGAGGACGTCACCACCCTGATTAAAGCCCTTCATGTTCTGTCCTTGCACTGAAGACAAAGCCTGAGTTCTAGGAACTCCTCGGCCTTGGGTGACCCAGGCCCTCCTTGTCCCCCACTCTCACTGCCCCGCATACCCATCCTTACTGGTCCTTACCCTGGGAACATGGTGAAGGGACGACCCCGGTCACCTTACAGGCACCCCATGACCCGAATGCCTTGCTTTCTGTTCCGTGTTTGTGTCTTATCATTAAAGCAAAATTATTTGTATTTTTGCTTGATCCTCATTTTTGGAATCCTTCCTATTATATAAGCTCCTTTAAAACCATGGTGGGGACATTCCGGTTTACTCTTTATCCCCCTGGTTAGCCGAGCTCAGGAGTGCTGCGTTAGGTTGTTGATGAACCAGAGATTCAAGGGATGACTTGGGGATTTTCCTTTACCTGGACATTACTGAAAAATCCAAGATTTATGAGCAGTCTCATAAACAAATATAAAAGATCCTGGTTAGTTTTTTTTTTTTTTTTTTTAAGGAGAGACTAAGTATCAAGTGGGGAACAAGGGCGGTTTTTCCTCTGGGGTAACAATGGCAGGTTGGCCCCCAGGAGTCCTGTCGGCCCAGGCCGCCTCCACCAGAACCAAAGGACGGAACTCCACAACAGGGATGGGTTATACAGGGATATATTTATGCTATACAGGGGTTATATTTATGCATATAAAAGCGACTGAAAGCAAAGAAGGCAATGCTTTTATTGAAGTTGAGAGGAAAAAAACCCTTTAAATATATTTTCATACTACTGTTTTGAAGACTTAGCTATCAACTTAATAGAATTCTCTGTCAGGAGGAGACACATATGACAGTTGTCTCTAGGCATAGAGTTTCGAAAAAAGGACCCAAAATTCCAAATAAAATAGTTTGTGAGAATGTATCTTTATTTATTTATTTATTTATTTATTTATTTATTTATTTATTTATTCATTCATTCATTCATTCATTCAATTCATTCATTTATTTATTTATGGGGGGCAGAGGGAAGAGAGAGAATCTCAAGCAGACTCCCTAGTGAGCACAGAGCCCGACGTGGGGCTGCATCCCACGACCCTGAGTCATGATCTGAGCCGACATCAAGAGTCTGACGCTGAACCGACTGAGCCCCCCTGGGAGCCCCTGTTTGTGAGAACATACTTTTGATGTCCAAGTATGCTAACTCTCTTCTCAGGTTCAGGGATTTGAGTTTCGTCAAGAGAGAAACATTCAATGGGAACGAATGCTGTTCTTTTATTTCTCCTCACTGGATTTTAGCCAGAGGCTGTCATCATATGCAGACATTGGCACAAACTAATGTGTTGAATTCAATGGAAGAGCACGCTTCCGAGTGGGTATAGGGGGATTGCCCCATTTCTGCTCACTAGTTTGTCTTAGTTTTTCATTAACAGGCTTTCAGGAAGAATGCATGAAAGGAAACCCTGTAGGAAACTTGATACACTGAAACTCACCTGGATTTAGAACGTGTGCATCACCTACACCATCATCCTCCCACGGGAGGTGGTCACCGAGAGGAGTCAGCCCCGGATGGTCGGAGGCTCCTCACCCTCTCCCGTCCTTGGAAACTTGGAATGGTTTTCAAGGATGCAGCCCTGAGAGGGAAAGGTGGTGTTGAGACCATCTGGATGGAACATGTGCCTGAGCCCGGCTAAGGCACCTACATGGACCTTCAGGATTGTGGCATGCTGTGGGCAGGAGTGGAGGTGGACTCATCCTGCCACCACCCAAGACCACACCTGTGGGCAGGTGTGGAGGTGGACTCACCCTGCCACCACCCAAGACCATGTTCCCTTGATTATTTAACTGCCACCCTACCGACCTTCCAACTCTCCTTGTCCTGCTGGTACGGGGGCCAGTTTGTGAGCCAACAGATGTTCTCACCCGGCATTGCCCATTGCTTTACTTAATGGTAATGAATTGTTAATGGCGACAGCACTTTTAGGATCTTATATTTGTAATACTATAAAATGATATGTGAGAGTTCACCAGTTGTTGGTTTGAAAGAAGTGGGGATTTCTAGGTGAAAAAAATACCAAAGGAGAATCTGAAATTTTATGATAATTTATAAATTAAGTATGTTATTTATAATTATGGAACATGCAAGACAAAAGCATTAACCTCTTAGAAGGCTCATTACCAGAAATAATAACAAAAACGAAAAGACACGCAGAGCCTTTGTATTAATTTGAATATCATTTCAGAATCATGGAAAAACTGTATAGCTGATTTGAAAGGTGCATCTAATTGGAAGGTGTGAGGACGAATGATGTAGGACGTTCTGTGTGACCTAAGTCTTCCTATGACTTCGCTGCCATTTCTATTAAGATAAAGAAAGGGGGGTTGAGAAAGAAGGCAAACGCCAACAGGAAGGTAACCTGCTTCCAGAATCTGCTAGTGAGGAGGCCGTGGAGATGACTTCAGGCACGAGTTTAATGTCAGCTGAGCTGTGTCCGAGGCCTGAAACATTAAGGGGACCTGCAGACAGAAGCAGACTGGCAGGCAGCAGGATGCACTTAACCTCTGGGAAGTGACCACCCCCCCGCTGCCGCAAAACACATGATTCCTCAGTTTCCCACCTGGAATTTTAGACAGCTGTGTTGACTTTGGCCTTTTTCAGTAGCTTAAATTCTTGTGGATTTCCCTACAATGCCAAGAGAAGCAAGGAGCTTGAAGTATTTTTAGCAAACTCAAAGGCACAGACAAACAATGAGGATGTGATTCTTGGAGGGGCACCCACGTGTGAATTGAGTCCACGTGGGAATTTGGGCAGAGGAGGGTGAAGTCCAGGGATCAGTGATGATGGAGGTGGAGGTGGTGACAAGATACACACACGCTGGAATTTATTTAGGATTCTGACACCTATTCTCAGCACAGAGCAGGGCCTGCACATCCCTCCAGCACTGGGGTGGCGTATGATGGCTTCATTTGGGGCCCTGGGCTTGGATTAAAGCTGAGCGCATCTACCCTGAGCGAGACTGGCCCCACAGTTCGATGCTGTGTGGATGCCATCGGGAAGGAAGAAGGCCCTTGCTCCACACAGGTGGCGGGTCATGGAGTGTGGGGAATGGGCAAGGGAGCTGGGGGCACAGGAGAGTGGTATGGAAATGATGGGTGGCCAATGCTGGGCTCCATGAGGAAGGAAGGGAGACAGGAAAAGATCCGAGCTTCTGAGTGAGGGTCCACGCCACCACTAACACAGGATTCGAATATAGGAGTAACACATGCTAATGAACAGTCTCCTGTGTGTGCCTCAGGAAACACTGTCTTAACATTTTGGAACTTGTGTCCTCATGCACAGTTAGAAGAAAGTGGGAATTTTACTTTATTTTTATTTTTTGCCTGATAACATAATCCTGTCAAAAAGTAGAAATTCGGGGTGCCTGGGTGGCTCAGTCAGTTAAGAGTCTGCCTTCGGCTCAGGTCATGGTCCCAGGGTCCTGGGATCGAGCCCCACATCGGGCTCCCTGCTCCGCGGGAAGCCTGCTTCTCCCTCTGCCCCTGCTTGTTCTCTCTGACAAATAAATAAAATCTTAAAAAAAAAAAAGTAGAAGTTCATTATAAATGTTAGATGCAAGGCAGGACTTGTTTTCTCCAGTGGAAAAATCCAGACTTGCGCCTCCAAGTTCCTCCTGCTCAAAGTTTTTCAGCCTTTGTCTTTCTCACACCCTTGAAATAATCTGTAATGATGTGCAGCAGCACCTTATTCCTTCAGGAAATTGATTATTCTTTGATTTCACACTCTCTTAGCTTCCTCTCCAGTTAGTGTGATATTGGTTGAATTTTCCCTGCTTTCCTGGCTTTTTGTTTCGTAATTCCCATTTGCTCAGAGTTATAACAGTGAGGCAATGTCGGTGATATTTGGAAGTCTTCTGCGACAAGCTCCTTTGTCACTATCAATTCCATGAGAATGGAAACAAAAATGTCCTTCTTTAAGTGGGTATTTAGACTTATTTTATTTGGGACAAGAAGTTGATGCCAGAATGTGAACAATAAAATTACACAGAAAATTGTTATGATGAATCATTGAATATTTAATGAGTTCTAGAAATGAGACTGTCAGAGACCAGAGCGGAGATGGAAAGCTGTGAGGGGAAATTATAAAGCTGGAAGGCTGAAACATCGCGATTCTGAGCCAGACAGAAGCATCCTCAGTGCCCGCCAAGACTTGGGGGGCGGAGTGTTGTCCTTACGATGCTGCCCCGTGATGCCCATGGGTTCAGTGCCTTTGCTGGAAAGAGCCTCACAGAACAGAGGAATGTCAGCATGTCCTTATGATTTTTCTTGGTCCTTCTCCTGGATTGGGGTTAGGGTTGGAGAATAGCAGGGGATTCATTTTTCCAGTAACTTTCATTCAATCCTGTGCACAGGAGGTGACAGGAAGGGGCACTCGTGGAACTCACACAAGTGAACACCTTCTCAGAGTGCTTCCTATTTCCATATTGCAGAAGTACTTTTCAGATCTTGCTCTTTCTTTCTTTCCTCTGCTTCAATCTCTAGCTGGTGTTTACGGGACTTCTAGTCATCTCAGCATTTCAGCTACATTCCCTCCCACACACTCTTGAGAATGGGCCTTGGAGACCCTTGGGCCATGGCCCTCTGTGGGCCTCCAGCCTGGATCATGAGTCAGGGTTTTGGGGTAAGTGGGACATAAACAACAGACTTTTATCTTTCATGGTTCTGGAGGTTGGAAAGTCAAGGTCAAGAAAAGGTAAGTGCTTATATTTACAGAAGATTAGGTTAGGGGTGTGATAGTTTGATTCAGAGCACACTTTACTTTTCTTCATGAAAATGGGTTTGAATCCATGACTGATTACTTACAAGGGCTCGTTCAGTCCAGCATCTTGCAAGCATGTTTTCGTCAATGGAACTACATCTTCAAAGGAGACCTTCCCCAGAGAAAAGCAGAATTCTGATGACCATGTATGCATGGGTGGGGGGGTCTTCCTCTTCTCCCCCAGTGGTTCTTCCACCTTCAAAATCCTCAGGGATCCCCACAACACCAGCAGTGCTGTGAAGTTCAGTCTGAAAAATCACTGGACACTGTATTTTTTTTAAAGATTTTATTTATTTATTTGACAGAGAGAGAGAGCGAGCACAGGCCAGGGTGGGGGGGCAGCAGACCGAGGCAGAGGGAGAAGCCAACTCCCCGTGGAGCAGGGAGCCCAGTGCGGGGCTCAATCCCAGGACCCCGAGATCATGACCTGAGCTGAAGGCAGACACTTAACCGACTGAGCCACCCAGGGGCCCCTGGACACTGTATTTTTTAAAAAGACTATTTTTAGAGCAGTTTTTTGTTGACAGGAAACTTAAGAGAGTACATAGAAGCCCTGTCCCCACACGTGTATGGCCTCCCCCGCTATCAGCATCCCCAGCAGGTGGGTAGTTTGTCACCATCAATGAACCACACTGACACATCATCTGCACCCAGACCCCATGGTTCACCTTCAGGCTTGCTCCCATTATTGCACATTCCGTGGGTTTGAACAGAGGTGCAAAGACGCACATTTCTCATTCTCATACCACAGAGAGTGTTTGCATAGCCCTGAAAATCCTCTGTGCTCAGTGTCGTCACCTTCCCACCTTGTTCTATAAAGGAGAAAGCTGATGCCAACAAATATTAAGTATTTTGCCCAAGGCCAAACAGATAATTAGTGGCTGATCCGGGACTATTGATTTCCAGCCCAGGGATTTTTTTTTCCTAATCAAATATTAATAATGAATAGAGGAATTGCTCTTTACTTTCATATTCTTTTGTACGTTAAGCAATTTTTTTAACCTCTGCCCTCCGATATAGTTACATAACTAATGATTTACTTCCAGACGTTAAATCTTGGGGAAAATTCTGGGTATCTTTAGCAGCTTCTTGGAATTCACCAACAATGCTTTTGGGCAGATGGTGATGTATTCTGGCTTCCTTGGCTCTTTGCCATCTGCGGCTTTGATGTCATGGGGAGGGAGAGGGAGTGATTTAGCACTTTTTCAGACAGAGTCAGAGATTTCTTTCCTATTACCTTTATGGTACATTCTGCAGCTCCAATTATGTCCGCTCTTCTACGGATACACCCTGACCCATCTCAGCCAATCCGCTGCATCTCGCAATCATGGTCCTTGTACTTACCTCGTTCATTTTCACGGTGTGACATTCCTGATCTTAGGATTCACTGCTCTCCATGGAGCCCCGCGCTTCATGCATTAACATAGCTCCCGAGTGAGCCAAGTCGTGCAATCCATTACATTCTGAACACTGTCGTTCTTTGAATTTTCCCAGGGCCCAATTCACAGTTTTGTTCTCCATCGAAATGCACACTGCTTTTCTGATAAG
Source organism: Mirounga angustirostris (assembly GCF_029215605.1). Lineage (NCBI taxonomy): Eukaryota > Metazoa > Chordata > Mammalia > Carnivora > Phocidae > Mirounga > Mirounga angustirostris. The sequence goes on from NW_026991713.1 coordinate 137,058,055, forward strand.
GCTGTAACATTTACAATAAGCAGTTGTTATTGATCTCCCTCAAAATAAGTCTTCTGTACAGATTTTTTAACTTTGCACTACTCGAGATGCAATTACTCACTGCCATCTATGAGTTGATTTCGCCTGTGGTACTGGAGTGTCCAAAGAACACCCTTGGAGCTGTAGGCCATTCTAGTGTAGAGCCCAGACAGCCAGGCTTTTTCCTGATGATCAGCCCTGCACCTTCTTTTACGAGTCTTTTGGCTCTCAGATTTGGGACAGAAGTAAACTCCTGCCTACAAGAATTTCCTCAGGCTTGTTCCCACGGTTAAGTCAGGTGAAGCTGGGATTCAGAGTGATGCTATTATCTGATGAAAACAACCAGCGTTGCCTGGGAGAGTGGCTAGGAACCACTTCCCATTCAAGAGATGTCCTGAAAGAGGCAGTGAGGGTGGTGGTGAGGTTGGTTCTCATGTTAGATGATAATTGGGATCAGGAGCATCTTTAAACCCTCCAAGTATCTTTAAGGTTTTCTATGTTCTTTTCTCTGATAGAATTATCACAGCATTCCCAAATAGTGAATCCATAGATAAAAGCCCATCTGAAATATATCTGGGCATGGAGGACAATAGAGCTCATCCTGGGGCTCTGGTGGTCAGAGCTCCTCTCTAATGGACACCATGCATGTCCTAACCAGGAGAGCCAAGAGGAACAAAGGAGTGTGGCCTGCGATGAGCTTAGCAACTTATACCCTACCACATTTAGTATGCCTCTGCATGCCCGTAAAGCTCATAAAATAGTTTGCCTAATTCATGTCTAAAACCTTATAATTATAGATATATTCAGTATTCCAGTTAAAACTGAGTTATCCAGAGAGGTGTCTCTATTCATCAAAATGCATGTGAAGATGAAAGCCTCATTAGGGATCTACTTGTGTTTGTCTAGATTTGTGTGTTTAAGGATATTTTTGGTAGCAAGACATTCTTCTTTTCACATGATCTCACGTGGAAGCAGGACATGCAACACCAGACATCTGGGAGTGATGTGGGAGCAGAGGTGGGGGCCCCAAAGAGGCCTGTGGTCACCCACCTCCCCAGCCATGTCCACCCCGTCCTGCAGCACTTCCTGAGCAGGAGAACACTGGAGGGCCCTGAAAACCGCCATTCAGAAAATCATTGTTCTGGACCACACATCTGCTCATGCGGCAGTGTACCAAACTCAGAGTCATTAAACCACACTTAAATAGGAACAGATGGGAGAAATCCCAATCTCCATTCACTCGTGTGGGCTGCACAGTTCTGGTCTGAATTACCATCTTCACAACCATAGAGTTAGCACCTGCTTCATATCAAACATTATGTCAGGCTTGCTGACACCTGCAAACAAGACGCAGCCCTGTCCTCATAGGTCCTATATTCCAGTGGAAAGTAAGCATGGTAGAAGGCATATAAATTTTTTAAAAGTTATACTTTTTAAATGAATGTTATGAAGGGGATAAAAATAAAACAACAGGATAAGATTCAAGAGCGGCGGTGAGGGAAAGCATCTGTAAGCCTGGAAAGGAAGAGAAGGGGCTGGCCCTGGGAAGAGGGGAGAAAGGAGGGGTGTCTCAGGGGGTGCTTCACATTCAGGGGCTCGAGGTGTGGTGAAGGAGACAGGAGGTGGTGCTTCATGATGGGTTTGATTTGTACGTCCCTGATGACTAGGGATGTTGAGCATCTTTTCATGTAGCTTTGACCATCTGTATATCTTCTTTGGAGGAATGTCTATTCAAGTCCTCTGCCCATTGTTAAATCAGATTTTTTTTTTCCTGTTGAGTTTTATATTTCCTTATATATTTTGGATATCAGCTTTCTGTGTCATACCCAAGAAATCATTGCCAAGATGAATGTAATGAGGATTTCCCCCTGTGTTTTCTTCTAGGAGTGATGGATATTATTAAAAAAAATTGTAAGTTTTGGCAAGGGTACAGAGAAATTGGAACCCTTGTACATTGTTGGTGGGGAAGTAAAATGGTACAACTATTATGGAAAACACAATGGAGGTTTAAAAAATTTAAAATAAAAAAAATAATTTAAAAATAGAATAACTATATAATCCAGGAATCCCACTTCTGAGTATTTACCTGAAAAAAGTTGTCTTTCTTTTTTTTTTTTTTTATCCCAAAGAAGTGAAGAATCACTGTACAACATACTGGCTGTGGTTATCAATATTGTATTGTACACTTAAAATTCTGTTAAGAGGATAAAGGCTCATGTTAAATGTTATTACCATAAGAAGAAGAGGAAGAAGAAGAAGAAGAAGAGGAAGAAGAAGGAGAAGAAGAAGAAGAAGAAGAAGAAGAAGAAGAAGAAGAAGGAGAAGAAGAAAAAGAAGAAGAAGAAGAAGGGAAGGAGAAGGAGACAGAAGAAGAGGAGGAAGGTGGGGAGGGGGACCAGGGAGGGGGAGGAGGAGGCAGAGAGAGAGGAAGGAAGAAGCTGACACAGTCCAATGTTGATGGATCTTCCTGAATAAAGAAAAATGTGGTGAGAAATAAGTTTGGAGAGACAGTTTGGAGTCTCCAGGAGGACCTTATAGGAATTGACTGCATTTTAAGTGCAATGAGACCGCATGGTAAGGTTTCAAGCACAGGAATGTTGACATTCAATATTTTGTTAAAATATGTGCTTTGATGCTGCATGGTAAATAGATAAGATGGTGGTTGATGGGCAAGCAAGGAAGTAGAGAAACCAGAAGGCATTGCTTAATTGAGCTCAGCAATGACCATGGTCAGTGGCATGTCTTAGAAAGAAATTTTATCATTACCCTCATGGACATTGATAGACCCAACAGAGTTCCTCACATCCTGCTCTCTGGGAAATTTAAATAACTTTGAACAAATCAACCTAGGAAAACAGTCATTTTATAAACTAACAGTTATTTCATAAAACAACTGTTTTACTGAGAAAAAAGTAATTGTTTCTGAGTGCTTAAACTGGGGGGAACAACACATGTGAAGAAGCCCTAGGGCATGACCTTGGATATTATTTCGGGAAAGAGTTGGTCATTTGACAGAGAAGGACACAGCTTCTGATCCAGGAGCAGAAAACCATGATAAGACATGAGAAGAGGAGAAATAATGGAAGGTTTGTAGAGGAAACAAAAATTAATTGGTTCAATGTAAGCAGAAAGTCACATTATACAGTTAGATAAAAAACAGGAAGACGTAAAGAAAATCTGTTACCTGAAAAACCAAGAAAATGTCATATTAAACACAAGGAAAAGTTGGGTCGTGAAAATCATTCCTAAGGTTTTCCATGGTGACTCAAGTTAAATTTCAGAATAGACTCTGAGTTTCCTAGTGATTAAATGAAGAAGATAACATTGTCCCATTCAAGCCTCACATTATTCACAAAATAAAGACATACCATTTGCCTAGGAGAACTTATTTTCTAAGCGCTCAGGCTCTACTTAACATATGCAATAATTGGAATAATGGCTATATATCATTCCTTATATACATTTGTAAAGAAAGTTAATTTAAGCTTAAAAAATGTTGTCATTTTAGGGGCACCTGGGTGGCTCAGCCAGTTAAGCGTCTGCCTTCGGCTCAGGTCATGATCCCAAGGTCCTGGGATCGAGTCCCGCATTGGGCTCCCTGCTCAGCGGGAAGCCTGCTTCTCCTTCTCCCACTCCCCCTGATGTGTTTTCTCACTGTCTCTCTCTCTGTCAAATAAATAAATAAAATCTTTAAAATACAATGTTGACATTTTAATGAATCCTTAGAAAGTGTTTACAGCTCCTACTTTTATAGAATTCCATCTCATATCAAGTGTAATATGGAGTTACCTAAGAAATAATATTAATCAAAAGTTCAACTAATACTAATGGTATAAAATTTATATTTTAACCCTTATCTAATTGAAAAAAATCCTCAAAATAATAAAAATATTGCTGCTCTGCTTTGTATCTTAAGACTCTCACATACTGAATCAGATAGGTATGTATCTCTGTTTCAGCAAGTAGGAAACTCAGAATCAATTTGAAATTGGACTTCAATAGTCATGGAGGATTTTGAGATGTATCTCTCTTTCTGGGACTGAGAAATAGGATTTTTTTTCTTTAGCTGGTTGACATGCTGGATTATATTGATTGATTTTTAAATTCCAAACCTGCCTCACATGCCTGGAATAAATCCACCCTTGTTAAGGTGTATAATTATTTTTATATGTTTATATGTTTATTTTGCTAATATATTTTTGTGGATTTTGGTTTATGAGTGATATTTGTTTGTGTTTTTCTTTACTTGCAATGTCTTTATCTGGTTTTGATATTAGGGTAATTCTGGTTTCATAGAATGACTTAGGAAGTGTTGTTTCTGGAAGAAATTGTGGACAGTTGGTATCATTTCTATCTTAACTGTTTGATAGAATTCACCAATGAAACCATCTGGGCCTGGTGATTTCTTTTTTGGAAAGTTGTTCTCAGTTCAATTTTGTTAAGAGATATAGGCCCTGGAGATGATCTAGTTCTTCTTGGGTGGGTTTTGGTACTTTGTGTCATTCCAGGGGTTAGTCTATTTCATGTAAGTTATCAAAACCGGGGGCATAAATAGTTTTAGGCCATTTATCTTCTTGTAATGTTTATGGGATCAGTCGTTTCTTTCATAATATTAGAAATTCAGATCTTCTCTCCCCCCCCCTTTTTTTGTTGTTGTTATTTTTGGTGAGCCTAGTGGTTTATCAATTTTACTGATGTTTTCAAACACCAGCTTTCATTGTCATTGGCTTTCCTGATGGTTTTCTTATTTTCAATTGTATTGATTTCTGCTCTGATTTTTATTACTTTCTGTTCTGATTGCCTTAGGGTTAAATTGTTCTTCTTTCCCTAGTTTCCTAAGTGGGGAAGCTTAGGTTATTGATTTTCGATCTTTATTCTCTTCTAATATATGCATTCAATGCTGTAAATTTCCCTCCAAGCATTGTTTTTCAGTATAGCCACAGATTTAAATAACTTTTATTTTTGTTATAATTTAAATAAAATATATTTTTTAAATTTCTCTTGAGACTTCTGCTTTCACCTATAGTTTATTGAGAAGTCTTTTTTTTTTTTTTTAATTTCCAAGTATTTTAGAATTTTCCAATGATTTTGGTTGTTGATTTTTGTTTTTTTCATTGTGGTCTTAAAACATACTTTGTATTTCTATTTTTGTTTACCTTATCTTTCATTTTATGTTTATGTTTACTTTATGTCCCAGAATATGGTCAATCTTGAGAATGCTCCACATGACCTTGAGAAGAATGTGTGTCCTGCTATTGTTGGATGGAGTGCCCTATAGATGGTACTTTAGATCTGAAGTGACTTTTGGATCTCATTTTTTATCAACTCTGACAATCCATATCTTTTTAATAGGAATTCAATTTCTGAGCCAAAAAGTGTTCCTTTGGGTCTTGTGTTCCTTGGACATACCCATTTCATTGTATTTTTTAATGTTGTTTTGGTCTTGGCTTTTTTTTCTTTGAGTATGCCATGATTTTCTAACTCTGTGATGTTGCAAGATAATCCTGTACATTTCCTACTGTGTCTTTAGATCACCCATTTCCCTGTAGAGCACGGCCCCTTTTATTTGAGAATGGTGTTAGAACTGGTTCAAGGTGTGCTCTTTGCTCCTGGGGTCATGGTCTCCAGGCCCCCTCAGCTGACCCAGGAAAGCACTGTATATGTGTGTATCACTCCTGTTTATGCACGCCCACGTGCATGTCTGGTGCATCCACCTGTGACTATATCCAACTCTGACCCATGACCACACCAATCACTATGGCTTCCTTCACCTTCTACGTATCTGTAGCCTCCTATTCCAGTTTTAAATGCACATAAAAGCATTAATTCCTGTGATGAATCCCTGAAATCGCACAACTTATGTTTCGTGGCTCATACATGCACAAGTACCTCATCCTTAACTGAACAGGGCAAATGTTGCAGCACAGAGGTTACTGGGTTGTTTTTGCTTCTGCTCTTGTTATGTGCTCAATAGATGAACATCATCTCTACTTTTTTTTTTTTTAAGATTTTATTTATTTATTTGACAGAGAGAGACACAGCGAGAGAGGGAACACAAGCAGGGGGAGTGGGAGAGGGAGAAGCAGGCTTCCCGTCGAGCAGGGAGCCCGATGTGGGGCTCGATCCCAGGACCCTGGGATCATGATCTGAGAAGAAGGCAGACACTTAACGACTGAGCCGCCCAGGCGCCCCTCATCTCTACTTTTGACTCACTGGTGAGCAGTGCAGAATTCAAGGGAAGAAAAACTATGGGTTTCCCTATCTTTCTCTTTCACCCCCCGTCAACATTTTTGGCACAGATGTTTGATTAATACAGGGAAGGGGCAAAAGTCAGGAAAGTTATGAAAGAGCCCCTGCTTATGCATGTTCTTAGACCACAGGCCTTGTACCTGTGTTCCACACCAGGTCTCACTTGAAGGGAAAGGTTGGCCAGTCAGGGCAGTTGTGGCCCCACTGACTTCATTATGGATATTTCACACTTGTCTTGGACTCACTTTGGGTCCCTTTGAATTCCCACCAGAGTGTGTATGGAGTGTCACAGCTGCTGGGGGAGTGTGGAGCAACGCGAAATGCTGGGCGTGTGTGCTGGTGCATCTTCTCTGCTCATATGCATGCTCCTTGTCTCATCAGCTGTGAATTACAAGGAAGTTCAAAGATAAAATTACTAAGGATTTCAAGATGGTGGTATTAGAGCATTCAGCTAAGTGCAGGCTTTTTATAAGCATAGGTTACACATTCCCAGAGTAAAACATGAAACCCAGTGATTGCCTTTCTTCAGTGAGAAATACAATTTCCTTGCGTCATGTAAGGAAGAAGTCCTTACTTCTCCAGTAAGGAGCTCCTTACTCACTTCCCTCATTTCTAGACCTATTGCTCCTTCGCTGTGTATTCTCTTTCCAGGAAAATCTTGCTAACATTCAAATCTGATCACATCTCTTTTGTTATGGACAAACTGTGTCCCGCCACCCCCAAATTCTTATGCTGAGGCCCGAACCCCACTGGGGCTGTGTTGGAGACAGGGTCTGGGGGGGCGGTGATTAAGGTTCAATGAGGTCATGAGGGAGGGCCTAATCCTACAGACCTGTTGTTCTTTTAAGAAGAGGAAGAGACAGCCTCTCTCTCTGAGTGTGTGCAGAGGAAACATGACATTTGCAACCGAGGAGAGGCCCCCCCAGAACTTGAGCATGTGGGCACCCTGCTCCAGGACTTCCGGCCTCCAGCGCCGTGGGGACGAAGTGTCTGCTATCTAAGCCCGGCCACCCCACGGACTGAGCAGGCATGCCCTGACCTGGGCTCCATGCCGTGCAGGCACAGCCCTCCTGGCAGCACATGGGACTCCGGCCAGCGTGAGACTTGCACAACTGACTTCCCAGCACAGCCCAAAAGGGCCTGAGTGGCCTGGGGCTGCAGGAGCCCTCGCAGCTAGAGGTTTCCTGTGCCGTCCCTGGAAACCCCGAATAGACGCATCACAACACAGACCCTCATTTCTGGAGTGAGGCCTTTGAGGCAGGAGCACAGACCCTCATGGACGGGTCTGTTAAGTTATTCCAAGAGGAAAGAAACCAAAGGCAGAAGCACCGACGGATGGATCATCCAGCTCAGGTAGCAGAGAAGCGAGAGGGCGGCCGTGCATTAAGGTGCCAGGTCCCAAACCACCTGCAGCAGTAACGTTGGGCCTCTCCCCGCTGACGGTCTTGTCTTTTTGGGATTTAAGCCACGGTGACTGGTGATCCCTGAGAACAATTCATGCAAGCAGAGAGTGAACTTACGCTGAGGTAGGGGTGTTTGTGAGCCGAGTGAGAGAGGGGGTCGTGAACACTCTGGGCGTGATACCTGACAGTGAGGCCGACGCTTTCCTGCCCGTGAATCTGCACCAGAGGGCGTTTCTGGCCACGGATGATCGTGTTTGCCTGTGGACGTGGGCCACGGCGGACACGGTAGGGAGCGCACGTCCACAGGAGGAGTCCCCGGGCGTGCATGCAGTGAACCCACCCTCCCTGCTCAGGGCCCCACGGGCCCTAAGAAAGGGAGCGCCCCTCACTCCAGGCTGGACCACTACCCGTGCAGAGTGTCCTTGATAATCTCGATCAGCGCTGCTGCCTGTCTCAGGCCTTATTATGGGATGTGCCCCCAGGCGAGAAAAGGGGGATTTTCCTTAACACTTCAGAGGCAGTTATTAGAGCAAAAATTCAGAGCTGTCATGTGTGTGACCTACCCAGTCAAGACCATTCAGCAAACCCCTTAAACTCAGATGTTCCTTTTCTAGACCTGCTCCAGGCAGACGGGCCATGGCTCAGAGGATCTGCTGTTTGTGCTCCTGAAAAATAGCCGGGGCTCTTGTAACAGAGTGGGGCTGTTACACAAATCACCTGTCTGTTCGTCATATGCATCTAATCTTCAAGTTTTATATGAAGGCATTAAAAGTTTATCCTTTAGTTGATAACAGCATAAAAGAGAAGATCTGGCCTAATCCTCCAAAAATTAAGAATGCAAAAAAAAAAAAAAGAGAGAGAGAGCAAGAGAGAGATTAAGTTTGGAGGACATAAATGTTAACAGCTTACCGCACCATAGGAAAATTTCCAGTTGCGTATATTTTAAGTCTGTACCACAGCCCAGGACATATAGGATGAACTTTTATTGGCCCAAAGCTGAAGGGCCATGCAAATATTTATGCATTCTTGCTGTGCGATGAGACAGTCTGTTAGAGAAACCATTTTTTTAAGCCTGGGTGGTTAGAAATCACTCTTAAATAGTCGTGTTACATTTCCATCACACCGAAGTACAGGCTAATAACCGTAATTGAATCTTTTTAATGACAGAAGTGTTTGAGGTCTGTCGGGTATATGTATATAGAGGAAGCATAGGTGTTGGATTTGGCTTTTAGGCACAGGATATCAGCAATTTTTTGGTCTGAATGCCTGATCAAGCTTCCTTATGATTTTTGTGACTCACCTACTCCTCCAGGGAGGACTCTGATTGATTATGTGGTTTCTGGTTAATTAGGCTCTTCCTGCTTCCGAGCCCCGAGTTCCAAGGCAGGGAGCACCCCCAGGCGGGCTGAATATTCAGTGCCTGGCTGGGAAGGAACTCTCCCTTTACTAATGACCTGGGTGGAGCCACGGTGACAAAGAGGTAGTTTGCACAGACGCCTACAAATAGAAAAATTACTTCTCCGCCCTCCTGCCAGTTCATTTTTTGGTTCTTTGTTCAGCATAAAATGAAAGGCCCGGCTGCCGGCGACGGTGTAGAACGCTCAGAATATTCTTCAATATACTAAAGGGAAAATATAGAGGGCTCTCTGGGCTGAGTTATTTGTGATCTCTTCTTCTTATTTCCCCTCCAGATATTAAATAAAATTAGAGTAATGGACATAATTAACTCTGAGTCTCATCTCAGAAGGATAATTTATTACCAGGTTAAAACCCCTTGAACCAGAACTCTAAGTGATTTGTAGTGATTATTATACAACACTTTTTCACATTTTTGCTGACCTAGTTTTCTTTTTCAGAAAGATGGGAAGAAACTAAATAATGGAGTAAAAATGAGTCTTACCCATTTCACTGATTGCATGATTTTGTCAGGCTATTTTTTTTTTTTTAAGCACCTTAAAATATTAGGTTCTTGACTCACTGGCTGTGTCAGGTAAGTAGGATTTGGGTGCTCTTACTCCTTCAAACAGTGTTGAGGATGATACTCTGAACCGGGTCCACGGGTGGTGTTATGAATGTTTTGGCAGTGTGACCTATGATTTCTGCTCTCAAAGGGTCTGCATGCAGGGGGAGAGGGGAAAAGCCAGAAAACATCTAGAAATTCAGAAAATAGCATCCACATTGAAGTATAATTAAATCAAAATTATTTTAGACCTATTTCTTCCAAGGCGTAGTGCTGAATGCTAGAGCCAGGCTAATAGGACATCCTGGGGCAGGGCACCAGACTCAATTCTGGAAATCGAAGTAACAGCAGATATTTGAATGGTAATAGGAAACAAATGGTAATAGCAACTGAGAGCACAGAAGTGGAGAAAGTGACAACATCTGGTCTAGAGAGTGCCTTCCATGGGTGCAGAGGGAGCTCAATGACAATGTGCAATACGAAGGTGATAAGGGACAGCACTGCGTGAAAGACTTCTTACATTGCCGCAGCTCACCCCTGCTCCCCGGCTAGGCCTGGGAATGCGTCACAGGAAGGGGCACTTGGTGTAGGATCGTGATTATGGGTGGGACTCAGTTTACCATCTTGGATCCGCTGTTCCTGCTGATTTCTGCTCATGTCAGGGCCGGGGGAGGGTAATTATTCTCATCTCCATGATTGCACTTTTTTGTACATGGTATCAATTTATTATTTAGACAATTCTGGAATTATAAGCTGTAGATTAAGTCCTCTTCCTCCTTTAACATAATTAAGTGTAAATATATGACGAACTTAAATTTTATTGCAAACCTTTTCAGTGTAACCATTCAGAGGGGGATGATCACCAGTTCAGACAGAAAAGGGTATAATAATAATAATTTATTAGGGCATGTTGGAGTAGATTTTTTTAAGCTTTAGTGGTTTTTGCCCTTCTTTTGTAAAGAAAAAGAAAAGAATTCAACTAATATGGCCTCCATGTATTGCTCTTTGCAGGATGGGCGGGCTCTAGCAGTAAGCAGAGGGGAGAGACTGATTCTGCCACCTTTCAAAATGTGCTCATGTTTCCATTTCTTGTCCACTTTGCCCTATTTCAGAGGTGAAGACAATTGGGTCCTTAACTCTCTTTCCGTTAAGATCAATAGTAAACTGATAAGCAGACACCAGAGCGGCGCCAATGTACTAACAAGTGCTGATGGGCCGAAATCTCCAGACTAATTGCTTGCTGGAGTCTACAGCCCCAGGAACCTGGTATTTCCTGGCCTACGGGACCTTCGAAACCAAAGTGAGAGACTTACTTTGAGCCACTCAGGGAACACACAGCCGCTGGAGTGGACCTACAAACCACCGAAACTTATACTCCTGGGCACTGATCTTCCCTGGAATGCCAGAGCTGCACCTGGCGGGACCGTGGCCCCGATCCCCAGACCCTTAACCTCCGTGGAAGTTTTGTCAATTGGTCCCTAGAGAGTCGCACCTGTATTTTGTAATCTTTTTTTTTAAATATATACATATATATATTTAAGATTTTATTTATTTATCAGAGAGAGAGAGAGAGAGAGAGAGGCAGGCAGAGGGAGAAGCAGGCTCCTTGTTGAGCAAGGAGCCTGATGTGGGACTTGATTCCAGGACCCTGGGATCATGACCTGAGCTGAAGGCAGAGGCTTAACCGACTGAGCCACCCAGGCGTCCCTGTATTTTGTAATCTTTATACTGAACACAAACAAGAGTCTGCTTGTTTTCTCTGTAGTGAGGTTTCATATTTTTTTCCTGAGCTGCCTTTCAGCAAAGGGATTTGCTTCGTGCACACTACCAAGATGTCTTTCTCCAGATCTTGTTTGATGACTCTTATATCACCTTCGATTTTAATATGCATTTTGCCAAAAATAAAGTATTGCTTTATTCTTATTTTATAAGCGCTGCCATTTTCAACAGAGACACTTTTTTTTCCTATTTAGTAACCTAATGTATTCTTTTTTTTTAAAAGATTTTAAAAGATTTTATTTATTTATTTGACAGAGAGAGATACAGCAAGAGAGGGAACACAAGCAGGGGGAGTGGGAGAGGGACACCTCTTTTTTTTCATGTTTTAATTTTTATTTTTATTATTTTTAGATTTTATTTATTTTTATTTTGAGAGAGAGAAAGAGAGAGCGCACCCACACACAAGCAGGGGGAGGGGCAGAGGGATCGGGAGAAACAAGCTTCCTGCCAAGCAGGGAGCCTGATGTGGGGCTTGATCCCAGGACCCTGAGATCATGACCTGAGCCGAAGGCAGACGCTTAATGACTGAGCCACCCAGGCGCCCTAACCTAATATATTCTTATCACTGATAAATTCGTGGAAAAATTAATATGTATTTATTTTTTAGGTTGTCTACACAAATATTTGGGGCAAATAGATATTTTAGCTTTTCTTTGGGTTGGGTGTGTGTGTGTGTGTGTGTGTGTGTGTGTCTTTCAAAGTCCAGTTCACTCCACTGCAGCAGGATCTCTGGGTGAGGGTCATATCTGAAGCTCATCCCATATGCTTTTTATTCTCTTTGATACCAGTGGAAAGCAAAAGTTGGCAATTGCTAAAAGTATTTTTAAATGACCATTCTGAGGCGAGGTCATGGTTTTCTGTTCAGCAGGCGCCCTGTGGTGCAGAGAGACCTCACTGAAACTCCGTTGCCTCCTTGGATCGTGTCCAACCAGGGCAAGTGGCTTCTGTCCTCCGAGTCTTAGACTTCTTATTTCTAAAATGCATGTCATATTTTCTCTCTCTCTCAGAATAATTGGCCAGTTAACAGTGATGTAATAATGTCTATCACATAGAAGGTGATCAGCCATGGGTCCCTCTTTTTTTAATTATCACTTTTTCATTTATTAATGACCATCTGGGAGACTCCTGGGAATTAACAGAGGTAACGAGCAAAATGCACGTGGAACTCATTGCTTCACAGAAGACGCAATCATCTGAACAACTAACATATAAGAGAAGTGAGCTGGGCTTTGGTGAATTAATCTCATTATGTATGAGGTGATGTAAAATCTGTGTCCCATAAAAAATAAAAATATTAGATAAAATAACATTAAAAGTTGTTTTTCTTTTTTTCCAAAGAAACTAACTTAAAGGTCCAACTCTCCAGCTGTGAAAACTAACAAGGGTACAATTGCGAGTAAGAAAATTGTTCTTCATTTGTGACATGTTCCTCATCTTTGGGGACTTCTTAGAATTATTTCTGATAATCAGGAATCTCTCGTAGGGCTGCACGAAGAGTGGGGCTATTTACTTTGATTGCATTTCTTATATTTTCAGAGGAAGAAAGTGATTTTCATTATTTGAAATAAGTAGATATTTTATTTCCTTGAAATGAACATAATCTCCCCAAAGTCCTGAATTTGGAGCTCAGAATGCTGATCATGCCTGAGAACCTTACATGTTTGGCTAGATAATGTAGATCCAGTGCGTGTGTGTGTGTGTGTGTGTGTGTGTGTGTTGGGAAGGTTTGGGCGGGATGGGCTTGTGTATATTGGGAGTCATTCTCTGACTCTGCACCCCATTTGCTTATACTGCTGCATGAAGAAGAAACATTTATTTTACTTTTATTTATTAGATTCAACTGTATACAACATCCCCTCTGGTTGTTGCCTGCCTTTCCTAACTGCACTCCTGTCCTTAAATATGCCACCAGCAAGCAGTAAGCTCAGAAGCAGTGCAGCCCCGGGAGGCTGATGCGTCTCATCATGTCCTGTCCTTCCCTCCATGCTACCGTGGATGTGACCAACCGATACGCCTCAAGTGAGCAAGGAATATATGTAACACTTTTCACTCCCAAGGATTTTTACAAACTTGTCATTATGAAGGTCAAGATAATATGTAACATTACAGAGATGATCTGACAAAATATTGTTATTTATAAGTTATTTTAGGGAGGACAAGGATATTGAAAACAGCCATGTGAGACATTTTTTGGCGTGGGTCACTTTGCAGAAAGATTTGAATTTTCTGGAATCTCTCTTCTAATGCATCCTGAGAAGAGAAATGTGCCCACCAAAATCCAAATGGAAAACAATATGAAATGCCTGTGTTGGAATCCATAAAATCTCCATAGACCTCACAGAGGCATCTGCTATGAACTTGTATTTCTTTCGACATGTGTTTAATGCCACAAAAGAAAGAATTCCATCAACTCTAAACAGACTGTCTAAAATCAAAAATTAAGAAAGGAAATTATTGAAAACAAAGCCCCCATCTAGCATAAATAAATTGAATGATACAGTTAATTAAATTGTGACTATTATATCTAAAGTGTGATAAGGCTTTATGATTTTGTTGACCACGGAATAAATTTCCTTCCCCGACTCTATGGGATGTCCTAGAGAGCATGGGGATCATGTGTGGGTGCGCTCGGCCACCATGTCCTCCCGAGGGAGTGAATTCCAGAAAACCTGGGATGGAGTCTTAGCTCTAGGATAACTAGCTCTGTCAACTTGGTTCTTTAATGCTCTGATCATCTGTTTATTTATCTGTGAAGAGTGTGAGAGTAGCAGTTAGGTCTGAGAATCTGAGAAGATGTGCAGAGGGGCTTTATGAATGTAGTGCATGCAGTGAGGACCCCTCTCTACTCCACGCTGATCATTACATGGAGGGGATCTCAGCACAGGCAGGAGGCTATTTATCCTTCCTAAGACTCCTGGTTGTTTCACTAAAAAATAAAAGTGGGGCTTAGAGTGTGAAGTGTGAGATGAATGGTCATATACAGACTTAGGGTCTAACAACAAACGAACACGTTCATTTCATCTGTCCCAAGCCTGGTATTTATATAGGAGTGCACTGACTATCTTTCATCAACAGCTATTAAATTACATTGACTAAAAAACAAATGAAAACTCTCAAAAATTTTAGGAACCAACTGCTTGTCTGTTGCAGCGCTCTCAATTTTTTCTGACTCAGCAGAAATGGAACCGTACACAATGGTCCATGGACCTTTAGATTCTTACTGAAGTCAAAAATCAAAACAAAATGAAAAAACCAGGTTACAGTCCAATCAATGTTGTGTGTACTATTTAACTGTAACGTCCAGGGGTAGTTAATGTGCTATCTTGTCCTGCTTGTAAATCAAATGTGGGGATTAGATTATACATATTTTTTTTCCAGTTAATGGAAATGTCAAAAGGACCTCCAAACAAGAATGGAATTTCTCCCACTTCCCGTACTTAGAGCATCTCACTCAGGGTTCCGAAATTGATTCTTCTCAGAAGACCTCCTTTTTATTCCTTTGACCTTTCAGATCACCCACTACTGTCCTTTTAATTTATAATTCTCCAAGCTACTGTTATTCTTCTTCCTTTTTTTTCCCCTACCAGCCTCTGGCATTCCTGCCCTGCAGTAAGCATCTGTAAGATTAATGTCCAGCAGTCACCTGCAGAAGAAACATTTGGAGTCAAACTACCTTCATTTCCTTTTTGGCAACCTCCCCTCCTTAGGTGCTAAAAAATGACTCTTTTTCACGTCATCAGCATTTTACACGTTTAACCCTGGATTTAAAAAGTCCTGATGCCACGTTTGCTTTCGCCATCATCCGCGTGTGGTTAATGAGAATAATTAATCTTTGTGTTGAAATAATCTTCAGAGGAGGTCAGGAGAAGTGTGAGTGGAAAGCAGCTGAGTGCAGAGCCTTCTCTCCTCGCCGGGTCTGGCCGCGTGAAATCCGGGGGGCGCCATCAGGGTGAACGAGCCCCTGGGTCCTGTCTCCTCTTCCACCTTCTCCCCATGCCTTGTGCAGAGGAAAACTTTCCAGGACAAAAGTACTTCCATGGAGGACGGTCTCGACACAAAAACTCACCCCCTCACATGTGGTGTCCTGTCTTATCACTTCTGAACAGACCTCGGAGCTTGAAAGGGTTTAGAAATTTGTTTAACTTGCCATTTCCTGACATAATGAGGAAATCAATGGGTCTTGCCTTTCGGAATGCTTGTGAGTCCAGAGTAATTCAACAAGAGTGTGCCGTGATAAGGAGAAGCAGAACAGCAGGGACGTGCTCATCAACTCCAAATCAGAGATCCTTTACAGATAAAACCGCCTGGCCTTATTGGCTGGGACCCTCCACATGCTGCGTCTATAGAAACAAACCAGTATTTGGGGAAAGATTCATTTTGCAATTGTGAGTGATAATCCTAGGAAGCACAGACGGTCGGACCCAAGACATAGATGGAGACCGGGAAACCCACTTGTTTTGACAAAAAGTAAACCCTTTCCAGCTAGCTGCATGTGGGGTTAGAAGAGTGAAGTCCTGTGACCTCCCAGGAACCTTGACCGTCCCCTGGGTGGTGAGCAGACGGTCGGTGAGGAGAGCGAACTTGAGGCCCATGCTAGCGTGCAAAGCTCCCGCCTCCCCGAGCTGAGGGCATCCTGAGTGTCCGGTTCCCACATGCAATCGCTGGACAAGCCAGTGAATGTGTGACCTCAGCCCGTGGAAATGACACTTCAACTTTCGCGCTCATCTCTACAAAAATGTAACAAGTCTCCAGCAGCCTTTGTGCTCAGTACCCACGGGAAAGCCCACGGAGAAAGCAGCCTTCTCAAAAGCTTGTTTCGATGCAGATGCTTCGGGCAGGGCGGTCACAGGGAAAGCCACCCCATCCCTGGCTTAGAGAGAGGTACAGGTGTCTTCTGGCCCAGGACTCCCGCGGGGGCTGGCCCTTCCCTGTGGCTCTGCCATCTGCCCTCTTTTCCTGAAGCCCACAACTCAGGACTGCACTTCTGAATGTATAACAGTTTTAGATTTACTGCAGATCTGGAAAGAAAGTACAGAGTTTGCGCAAACCTCACATTCCATTACCCTTATTTTAAGCGTCCTAATGGGCACGTTTCTCACAATCGCTGATTATCATCACGTCCTGTCATGAACAGGACGTTATTATTGCTTTGTTATTAACTAAAGTCCTCACTGTACTCAGATTTCCTCAGCGTTTGCCTATTCTCTTCCTTCTCTTGTAGGTCACATTGGAGTCTCTGTGTCTCCTCGGGCTCCTCTTGGCTGTGATGCTTTTCTTAGAGTGTCCTTGTGTTTGATGACCTTGATGGTCCTGAGGAGGACTGATCAGGTGTTTTGTAAAATGTCCCTCAGTTGGGATTCATCTTACGTGTTTCTCATTGTTAGACTGGGATTAGGTATTTTGGAGAAGAAAATCATAGAGAATAGTGTCATTTGCACAACTTCATACCAAGGGCACAAGGATCAGCACATCTTAGCATGCTGATGTTAATCTTGATAATCTGACTGTGGTTGTGTCTGCTGGGTTTCTGCACTGGGGAGTTACTGGAATTTCCCTGTCTTTCCCTACTGACTTCATTGGAAGGAAGTCGGTTGCCTGTCCCACTTTAAGGAGTGGGGAGGCATCAACAAATTAATCAGAGTTCTTCTGCATGACAGATTTATCTCCTTTTCACAATTCATTTATTTATCCTATCATTTATTGATATCAGTATGGACTTATGTATATTTATTTTATCCTTTGAGTATAATCCACTAATACTTTTTATATTCTGTTGCTCGTATTGTTCCAACTTTGGACTTTGAGAGCTCCTTCAGTTGGCTCTTCGACTTGCATTCTACATTTTTTTTTTTGAGAACTTCCTTACTTCCTGATGCTATAACATGATCTAGGTTCACGTGGAATATTTCTTTCTCTGGTCCTAGAATTCACCATTTCTCCAAGGAGTTCTGGTCCTTTTTATTGGAGAACGGTATGAGAAACAAAATTTGGATGCTTATGAGCTTGCTGCTACTGGGAAATCCTTGCTTCTCATCTTCCCTGCTGACAAAGCAAGGAGATATACATGGGTACATCAACCGTGGTGGACATACACGCCTGGAACTATTTCTCTATATGACCATCTGTGTCTACGTCAAGTGAAGCATGAGCTTATATTGATATTTTTAACTCTGATACACTAATTACCATGTGGGTTATTCTAGTCCCCTTACTTCTTTGAAAACCCCTTTCCTCAGCCATATAGAGACACCTCAGTCAGCCTTCCCATTTAAGGAAAAGCTCTAGGAAAAAAAGACCAGAGGCAGCAAAAAATATGAACATCTGTGTCTCTTGTCACAGCTGGAATTAATCACCTAGAACTGAATCAAAGATAGTATTGAAAAGTGTCTTGGTTCAGGTTTGGTCCAGAAAAATATCAATCATCCTTGCAGTTTCTATGTATTTAGAAATTATATGGGTCCTCTTCTGTGTTCCATCTATTTTTTTGAGAGGAGAAAATTATTGGTTTCTTTGACAGTGTAATGAAATCAAAGTAGAGTTTCCTTCAGATTTCAGTTTGGAGTTCTGACCAGCTCTGAATGGTGGGTCATAATTTCAGTTGGGCTAAATTTCCTTGGGTACATCCAATTCATCAACCATAAAAATGAATTCTATTTTATGTACCTGCTAAGTATGTTGAGGGTTGCTTGGTTTTATGGTTTGGGAAATTTGAAGAAATTAGATGTCCTTCATTTCAAACACTCGGTGGAGGGGCCCTTGCAGATCTGAGGGTATAGGGTGGAGAGAACCCTCATTACTCCACTACCCCCAACAGGCTGTGTCATGAAAGGCCCCACCTTCTCTTGTCTTAAAACACTTCTGAAGCCTGTGGCAGTTTGACGGGTTTAACCAATGAAGTCGGCCAAAACAGTCAAAGTATTTCAGGCATAGAAACAAAATCCCCTTCTATACTTCAGCATCTACTATTCTCCCCATGTCCTAGGGGAAGGGAGTGGCTGATCTGAGTAAATAATTCTAGTTTGTTTGTTTGTTTTTTTCTCTTATGAAGTTGAGATGTTAAACATGTATTTAAGGAATAAGGGGTGTAGATAGAAGCATCCATGGGAAGGTGTGGCGAGGAGGTCCATGAGCGTCTGGCTTCCTGGGGGGCATCGGAGGGCAAGGCCATAGTGGATTCCTGAGTAAGTGCTGTTCTGAGTGATCAGCAAGAAGATTGATGACTTATTTAATGTAGTCACATGCTCACCAAAGACTCAGAAAATGAAAGTTACTCATCCAGCACTTTGCTGCGAAAGTAGTAATTTCACAATTTTAAGTCACCTGGTAAAAGTTTTTGACTCTGCCACTTCACAAGGGTCTTTTATATGTTAGCAAAGGAAAGTGCATTTTTGCAAAGCCGCTCTGAAAATAGAAGCATTTTCGTGGAAAGCTTCAGGGGTCATTTCCCCCACATTCTCAATAAATACATAAGCATTTTGACAAAGAAAATACCTTTGCATTTTCTTGTCTAGATGTAACCTGAGTGGGCATTGCCAAGCTTGTAATTAGAAAGATTTGTCAAAACATAAATTGCAGGCCCTAATACTGGGTTGCTTCCACACTTAATTGTGACCTTATGAATGTCCTGCTAACTTCTCATAGTAAGTAAAACTAGAACATATTTTCCAAAAATAATGAGCAATAGGCATAATTGCAGATATACTCTCGAAATCACTAAAATGTGAACATAGATTATCAAGGTGTAGAGACCTGAGAAAACCAATTATAATAATTTTTCAGTGGCTTCTAGAGCTATTCAGGATTTGTGAGCGATATGACATAAGAGATGTGTCCATCAGAGGACGAAGATGTCTACTGGAATGTTCTAGTCGGCTGTGTTTGCCGTATTGGAAACAGAAGGCAGAAATGATTTCTGACTTACCCAACATTTTCAGTTTACCCTAAGTGATTAAAACAACCTCCTGAGGAAAAGGATGAAGTAACAAAAACATTTCTATTTCCACCCATGATCTTGTCAGTGGGGGTATCAAGGTCCTGAGCAGTCCATCACTCCGATCTTCACGTAGAGTCAGATTGAAAAAGCTGCCAGTCCCACCCTTCGGCTTGGGGGTCTGGGAAGACATCCCAGAGGCACACTGTGGCATGTGACAAGATTTTGTCCAATAAGGTAAGGGACGAAGTGCCTTAAATGGGAAATTAACAAGTGACAGTGAATAATGCGTTTCTTTCGAGACCCACGAAAGGTAGAAGACAATTGCACCATGAGTGTGTCCTTCTCCAGAGGGTTGCATCTGTTTCTGCCTCACTGTCCTGTGTAGAAGCAAATTCTGGGCACGGTGTGTCCAGGGGCTGAATCTGGTGCTCCTACGTCCCACCGAGGCTGCCCCTTCCCATGAGCTGCTAACTTACAGGGTGGACAGGCATGGTGTCCTGGTGCTCAGAGGCCCCCCAGGAACTGTAGGTGGGAACCCGTGGACGCCCCTGCCTGCAGTGCCCATGGAACTGTCTGTATCCCAATGCCTCAAATCAGAGCCAATCACCAAGACCAAGGAGGACTTTTCGGTGTCTTTAAGAACATGGTAGAACATCAAGCTCGTTTCTTTACCTGCTCAACTTACAATTAGTTTATCACTCTCACGTCCCCAACACCGTACAGTGTGTTGTGGTTATCAGTTTGAGCACAACAAAGTTCCCGCTACAGGGAACCCTCTGTTCTCAGAGAAAATCTGACCTTGATTACAAGACAGGGTCTACTCCATCTCTTTTGAAAAGCTTTCTGCCCATAAAAGTCTACTTTGCTCTCACTGACAATCTAATCTTTGCACGATTTCCCTATTATCTTTCAAGTCTGTCTGAGGCTTTTCCATTTTCTCTCTTGGTGCTGCAAATATATGAATCCTAAGTATTCTAAATACATAGAAAATAAGGTAAGGCAGAATAGATTTGTTGTGAATTTATTTTTATGGACTCTTTTTCCAGTGATCACATTCAGAAGGGATACCTTGTTTACACATATAAAGAGATATGAAATTAGGTCTCAACACACCTTATATAAAAATCAATTCCAGATAAGTAGAGACTTAAATATGAATGATAAGCCTTTAAATCATTCAGAAAATAATATAGACGAATATTGTTTATCTTAGGGGAAGTGCGCTGTTTATTAAACAAGATGCATTACCCTTTCTGTATGTTTTTGATAAATAAAATTTTCTAATGTGAATGCTGTTGAGCATACCAATCTTTTCCTTTATAATTTGTGCTGATTCCCCTATCTTTTTGTGTGTCTGATTTTTCTGGTTATGGCTTCTTCTAGCTCCTACTCACACTGTGTTATTCTTCCGAGCACGTGTCTATGTGTGTTTTTTATCACGTTTATATTCAGTTGTACTTTATCTTAGGAAACACTGTGATCATTGCTTGAAGGCATATTTCTCTCAAGTATTTGCTTTTGTTTCTGTCCAGGATCATTTAAAAATAAGTCCATGATTGGAAGCTTTTCATAACATATAGGCTGGGTATCTTCAGGACTCAGATCTCTGGGCTCCCCGGTCTGCTGTCGAGGCTCCACCTTGAGAAAATGTCAGGCATCTTGCAATATCACACCAAGGATCCCCTGGGGGGAGGCTCCTATGCTGTTACTTTTTTATCTCCCTGGTTTTCTACCATTTTCCCCCTTAATTTATGAGTATTTCAATTAAGCATTTAAAATACAACTTTTAAAATGTACATCCTACTCAGAATTACAGTTGTTTTGCTGCATTAGGATTGTGTAGGATGTTTTTTCTGACCATATATCAGAAAACCTTCAGTCATTTGTCTTTCTGGTCTTTCTTAGACAATTATCTTTTTTTTTTTTTTTAAAGATTTTTTTATTTATTTGTTTGAGAGAGAATGAGAGAGAGCAAGCACATGAGAGGGGGGAGGGTCAGAGGGAGAAGCAGACTCCCCGCCGAGCAGGGAGCCCGATGCGGGACTCGATCCCGGGATGCCAGGATCATGACCTGAGCCGAAGGCAGTCGCTTAACCAACTGAGCCACCCAGGCGCCCCGAGTTTACATGCTTTGTATAATGGCCTGTTATTTGGCAATTTTTAGGAAGTGGTAGTTGTAAACAATGGCGATGTCTGAATGGCACGGGAAAACAAGACTCACTCTTGAATGTTTGGGAGATATGGGGAAATTACAGTGAACGATAAAAGCGCCCTTGGCCAGTGGCGGTGGTGGGTCCTGAATGCCGTGCCAAGAGGGCCATATGCTTTCTTGGCAACTGGGGAACCCCATGGTAAATGCTGGTTGCAAATCTCATCTCCAAATTAGACACCCAGACTCTGGTGCTGTCTGGGCACTTTTTAGGCAACGAGGTTCTCTGTGACTTAGTTTGAGATATCTGTGCACCATTCAGGAGCAATACTGAAAATTAAGTCATTGGACTATTGTGTTAAACTTGGAGATAAGAGCATTTCTGGAGAAGAATCCAATGCTTTCCATCCTCCACTTTAAAGTAAATAAGGTTACCCGGAAGTCTACAGTTTATGTTGAACAATTGTTTTAGGCACAGAGAGCGCTAAGAGATCTTGTATTGAATCAAATGGGAAGAACTGAAAATATAGTTTCACAGTAAATATTCATGTTTATTCCCCCTGACCTTGTTGGTAAATGGCACAGAAGCCTAAGGCAGCTGCCATACTCAGGAAGCAAGGAGAAATCAGAATTACTTATTTTGATGGAAGGTGGTTCTCTACTTTCTACTACACTTCTTGCCACAGAGATAGCATATGTATTTTTAAATTGACAATTATCACTCTAATCTCCATTATGGGTTTAAAACCTTTGCTTGTACTGAATCAGTGCGACTTTAAGCAAAAGTCCATTTATTAAATCTTTTATTAGGCTTTTCATTATGCATGCTTGTAAAGATCTTAATAGAGATGTTAAGTAATGAAATTTTGCAAGTTCCTAAAATCTTCATAAATCTCCATAAATTGACTCTTTATGAGAAACCTGCTTTCATTGTGTCTGATTTTTATTCATATGCAACCAAAATGTTAATATACTTTAATCACAGCTAATATGATTTATCTCTTCACTCATTATATAAGTTAATTTTCTTCTAAAGAAGTCCTGTTTTCAAATTCTCTCCAGCAGTGTAGAATTAAAGTAATTATAGTTTGGCTCAGGAAATTAGTCATGAAGGTTCATGAATGCTAAAATAAATTGGAGTTTTCACAGGATAGATTAGGCCATATGCTTTCCAGAAAGAAAGAGGAGAACGGAAATGATTTCTGTTAGTGAGTTTCCTGCTGGGGAAATATTGAAGGTAAATTAACAAGAAGTCTTGACGTTGCAAAACTAGGGAAAAATAGAATGGCCATCGTTTTTATGGCTCGAGTTGAGCAAACCGGTCTGGAAAGCACACATTTAGAATCCAAGCATGATTCTATCACCCGACCACAAACTCTGCTTTTATTCAACATCTGGTTTTGTTCCATTTTTGGCTTCGTTTGAGAGATGAGCTCAAAAAAGTTTCTAAAATATACTAGAAATGTTTTTATGATCTGTGTCTGTTGTTGCAGGGAAAAGACATAGGTTCTCCTTTCTTAAGAAAGGAGATGTGATACCCCACTCTACCCTGCTTCATATTCTCCCACCGTGATGTCTCCGCACCTTCAAGATTAAATTCACCGTCATATCATGGCGTGTCTTTCTCACACACACAGAAGCTATCACTCATGAAGGGTATTATAGATGCTAAAATCCATCCATACACAATGGGTTTCTCTGTTCTGAAGCTAATGATTAACATGCATGTTTCAATGAAACAATAACTTAACAGAAATATCCCTTGTGCATTAAAAGGGAACAGTATTTCTGGAAAATACTTCTATTCTGGAAAATATTTCTCTTCTGCATACATAAAGATTGTGGG
This sequence comes from Mirounga angustirostris, assembly GCF_029215605.1. Classification (NCBI taxonomy): domain Eukaryota; kingdom Metazoa; phylum Chordata; class Mammalia; order Carnivora; family Phocidae; genus Mirounga; species Mirounga angustirostris. Next base: position 137,081,392 of record NW_026991713.1, read on the forward strand.
GAAACAGAGTTCACATAAAAAATAAGCCGGCATCCATGAGGTAAGGGAAATACACCTCAAAACAAGCATGTTCTCCTCTAGTATCACAGTACCACGGGGAAGGCCGTTCCCAGTTTTGGATTCTTGAGTATACATTCTTGGGTATAATTTTTAATTCTGATAAATAAAAGGAATGATCGAAAAGGGCTTCATTATTTGTTATGCTTCCTCCGTAACTCAGAGCCCCTTGTAGATTCTGGGTATATCATCAGTGAGCAGATTGTACAGTGAGTTCTCCGCTCCGTCTTTCCTGGTTAGCACTGAATTGTCTTGTGTGGTAGAGAGGTGAGCCCCCCACCATACGAGGATTGCCTGTGTTTCTGAGCGGGTGTGTACAAGCTCCTGGCAGCTGCATGATGGATGTGTCTCATATGTTCTGAATGCTTCATGATTGATGATGAGCTAGGTGCTTCCATCCTGCTATTCATCATGTAGATTTCCTTATTAATATCTCTCTTTTTTTTTAAAGATTTTATTTATTTATTTGAGACAGAGAGAGAGACAGAGAGCACGAGAGGGAGGAGGGTCAGAGGGAGAAGCAGACTCCCCGCTGAGCAGGGAGCCCGATGAGGGACTCGATCCCGGGACTCCAGGATCATGACCTGAGCCGAAGGCAGTCGCTTAACCGACTGAGCCACCCAGGCGCCCCATTTATTAATATCTCTTAATCTACCAGTTCATGGATGAGAAGTTCTCTATAGTGCTAATCATGCTCCATTATAGAGTAAGTTATTAAGTGTCCCTACAATTTAGCATGTTGAGTATATATAGAAATATTATCTGTTTTCATCTCTGAAATCCCAACATGCTCTTTTTTAAAAACACTCATACCCAGAAGGTCCTATAACTGTGCTCAAGAGCATAGATTGCCACGGACTTCAGAATCTGTCTTAGATTTGCATTTTGGTTACCTACTTACTGGCTTTGTAGTTAAGGGTATGTTACATTGAAATTAGCTATGTTTTCTCATCTAACAGATGGGTATAATAATACCTATCATACAGGGTTGTTTGGAACAAGATATAGAAAGTAACTAGTATAGGTTCACAAGGTGGTAAGTTCTTTCTTATTCATTCACTTATTAAGAATTTAGACCTTTCATAGCATGGTGCTTAAACCATGAACTTTGGGGTGAGAGCTCTAGGGTCTAGCTCCGTTTCTGCCACTTAATGTCTACGCAAAGCACATAGAGCAGCTCTTTCCCAACAGAAATACAATGCAAAGCACAAATGCAAACTACACATTTAATTTTAAGATTTCTAGCAGCCACATTAAGAAGGTAAAAATAAACAAATGAGTTTTAGTAATTTATTTTACTTTACGCAATATGTACCAAGTGTAATCAATAGAAAAATGTAATGAAAAAAAATGTAATGAGGCATTTTACATTATTTTTTTTCATAGTTTTTGAAGCCCAGGGTGTTGTCACACACTTTCAGCGCACCTTAATTTGGATCGGGCCGTATTTAAGTGCTCAAGAGCCTCGTGTGGCTTGTGGCTATTGGAGAGTGTGAACTAGGAGAAATGTCTATATACGGCAACCTTCTGTATGAGCAATACATTGACATTTTTTTATCCACCAAAAATTAATGTAGTACCTACTTATAGAGTATTATTAGAATCAAAGAAGATAATGTGCAATAGATAACACACTTTGCATGCAAGTCTGGCTCATAGTAAGGATTCTATTAATATTATCTATGTTATTATTGTCAGACGTTGTGTTGGGAACTGTGGCTACAAATATAATTAAGGTTCCACACGTTCCCTGGAGAAGGTCAGTGGTAAATGTGGACCAATGAGGTTTTATTTCAATGCACTTGGAGTAAACGAGTACACTCATGGCGCTGATTGCTTCGTCTGCTATTTTGGGTACACCCCCTTCCTTCTGAAGGAGGCTGAACCGTGCACACTGTATTGTCTGGACTCCTTGGACAGATGGAATCATGGTGGTTGAGCCCACAGGAGACACCACCAGAAAATTAAGGACACTGGGAAGAGAGACACATTTCTTTCCTGGTTGGACTCCAAGTCTTTCGACGTAATACAGTCATGGCTCCCACTGCAATGCCTCTTACAGGGTTTTAGGATCGTGTTGCTCCATCCTTGGGCTTTCACCCCGACCTGTCACCTTTGCAAGACGCTGGGCACTTCATCATCCTGTTTGCCCTGTTAGCTTCGCCCACCTCTCCATGCAGCCTCTTCATTTGTATGTTGTCTGTGCATGCTCATTGATTCCACAGTCAGCACCACAATCCATTCGAAATCCCACATTCTAGAATTTGTTTGTCCTCATTTGGGAGGTTGCACGTTTTTCATTTATTTTTTCCTCTTCATTCTCACCTCACCCTGAGAACCCTGGGGAAACTGCCTGGGGATGCAGCCATGTGTAAATTCCCTACTTTTGGTCACAGGTTCATGTGCTTCTTGGAGAAGCATGTAGATGTTGTGGGAACAGCAGTCCTTTTGAATAAAATGGGGAAGGTGGATGAAATGGCATGTTTGCTCTGAGATTCTAGAAGTCTGTGACCGTCCTGCTTATGCAGTGTGGGAGAGTGACATAACGGGTAAGCAGTCATCTGTGGGACAAAGGCTTACTTCTCAATTTTCTTGACTTGCTCCTAACTGTTCCCTGGAGATGGCACCCCCTTCCCGACCCCGTCCGGCTTGAAGTCAGAGACTGGCATGAACTCCAAAAAACCTGGTGAACTCAAGACTTGGAAACATGCTCTGGAATCAGAGATCTGCACAGACTTTCCTACAGAACATCCCAGAAACCTTTCAGGAATCACGTGCCTATATATCTATATCCTATAATTTTTCCAGTGAACTGTAGAGTAACTTGGAAACACAGTTAGTGACTGAATGTTTTGTGGTAGCTGTTACAAGTTTGCACAAACTGGATGCCTTTAAAATGTATTCTGTCACAGTTCTGAAAGCTAGAAGCCCACATTCAAGGTGTCCACAGGGTGGTGGTCCCTCTAAAAGGGGAGAATCCTGCCCTGACTCTTCCAGCTCTGAGTGGTCGCCTGCCATCCTTGGGGTTCTTTGGCTTATAGATGCTCACAGCATCTGCGCCATCCTCACGTGACCTTCTTCCTGTGTGTCTGTCTTTGTCCAAATCTCATCTTCTTAAAGGAAACTAGTCATGGGATTAGGGTCCACTCAAATCCAGCATGAATTTATCTTACACTGATTACATCTGCAAAGACCTTATTTCCAGAAAGGCCACATTCACAGAATCTGAGTGACTATTTGAGGGACACTTTTCAATCCAATACAGTCACAAAATCATTTTTATTGTAATATCCAGATTTCTCCTCAGCCTTTTACTCTAAATAGTCTGATGTTTGAATGTGTCTGAGTTATTCACATATGAGTTCAATTTATACAAATTTCAATGTGGATCATTTTCGTTCTTGGCAATTTTATATTCGTGTTTTCTCTGTATATTCAGTGTGAACTGTAATGTTTAATAGCATTTTTAAAATATCTTTATTCTTCTTAAGCCTAACACATCAAAGATAAGATTGTCCTTTTAGGCTTGTCAGTTAATATCTCCTCCTCTTCCATAGTTTATTTATAGTTAGCAGCTAATGTGAGAAATAGGTTCGGTATTTTACAATGACAGATGAAAACAGTTTATGAAGTAAGACATAAACCATGGAGGCATAATGTGTTATTTTTCTATGGTTCCTCCAGTAAATTGAATCAGACAGCAATCTGTTTGAAGATTCATCTCACAGTTGAAAAATAAAAATTTTAAATGAGCCAAGTACTAAGAGAAATAATTTAATTGAATAGTGGGCCCCTGTCATACTGAACTTGGGATAAAGAACATAACAACTCCAGTGCTCAGTTTGGTAATAAGTAGACAAAATAGAGAGTTGAGGAAACCCAGCCCTATCAATGAACGCCCCTTGGATGGAAGAAGATTGCAAATGACACTAACCATTTTGGGTAAGGAGACTAGAAAACAGGCCTTTCGCCCCTGTGATAGAGAAGGAGCTTAAAATGATACCTGAAGAGAAATTTGGCCATCTCTGGCAAGTGTGATAAGATAGCCATGTTCCCACTCTGACTTCCAGAGAAAGATGATCCACACAGTGGTTGTGTTTCTAATGCTTTTTAGCACCTGGTGCCCATGAGCATGTCAAAGGAAATAGAGAAATAGTAAGGAATCCATAGAAAAGGTGACAAAATAAAAAATAGTAAGCTGACAGGTGAAAAACACAGAATGATTAACATAAATGGATCAAATGTACTCATTAATGCATGTATTTATTGGAAATTATTTATTGATCCTTTACTGTGTAACTGTCACTGTCCTAGGCAGAGGATACTCACTCAGCAATGGGAGGAAGAAAAGAAAACAAATCCTCTGACTTTCTGAGAGAGATAGTAAACAAATTACATATAAATTAAATATATAAGTATGTGTATTATATATTATATACAGATAACATATATTATGTATATAATGCACATTGAATTATATTCTGTTGTATTGAATTGGATATCAATTATATATCATATATTGTATAAGTAGGTTATATAAATATATACATATATTATATGTCCTCCATAAATTATATAATACAGTATTACATATAATTTATTACAGTATAACATAGATATATACATATTAACAAAGTAAATGTATTGGAGAGTGTCATGTGCCATGGAAATTAAAGAAACAGGGAAATAGGATAGGGACAAGCAGAAGGGCTGAGCTGAAATTTTTAATATGTTAGTTAAGAAAGGCCTCATTGAGGAGGTGACATCTGATCACATAGGAGAAGAGATGGAAGAGGGGCATCTGAGGGAAGGGTTTTTAGAAAGGGAGCTTCAGGGTGGTGGAGAAAGAAGCATGGCTGATGGCTGGAGGTCTGGTAGGTGGAGAGATAGGTGTGGCCAGAGTAGAAGCAGGAATGGGGACAGTCATTGGAGACCCAATAGCATTTCAGAAAGGAGCTTGGGACTAGGGGAGTAGGGCCTTATGAGTCAATCTATGGTGATGGCTTTCACTCTGAGTGCAACAGGAAATCTGAGGAAGGTCTGAATAGACATTTGAAAGAATTCTTCCACCACTGGGTTGAGAATAATTTAAAGAGGTCTACCATGGAAGTAAAGAGACAATTAGAAAGCCATTTTGATTGTACCAATGGGGGATGGATGGAATGTGTAAGGACCCAGAGGCAATGGGAATAATGGAAAGTGGTCCAACACTGGATACATTTTGATGGCCAAGTCAACTGTATTAGCTGACAAGTTTGTTGAGGTGTGCAAGGAAAGAGAGCAGTCAGGAAAAATTCCAGAGTTCTGAGCCTGAACATCCTGAAGAGGGTTTGACTAGGAGAAATGACTTGACAGGAGCAAGGAGAGATGGGGCAATCTGGAGTTTAGTTTTGGAAATATTAAGTTTGGGGTGCCTATTTGCTATTCAAATGCATGATATAATGTGCTGCTTAGAGCATGTTCTCCCCTGGATATATAAATCTGGGGGTCACCATTGTTCAAGTGGTCTTTAAAATACAGTGGAGACTAAGTGCCTACAATTAGCAGGAAATCTAAGGCCCATGATGTGTGGGAGCCACCAGATGGAAGAGAAGAGATAACATTGTCAGATGTTGCTCTGGGGCCAAATAAGATGATAACCAAGAAGGAACCATCAGATTTGGCACTGCATGGACCAGAGGGCAGATTCACAGGGACTCTCCCAGAGGCATTTAGATGAAGGTCTGATTGGTATTAGTTCAAGGGAGAATGGACAAAGTCAGGGAGAACGAATAGGGTTGTCTTTGGAAGACTTATGCTTAAAGGAAGAGCAGAAAATATAGGAAATAATTGGTATGAAAAATTAGAGCCAGAGTTGATTTTCTTTTTGCTTTTTTCTTTGCTTTGTTAAGATAAAATAAAAAATAACATGCTTTGTATGTTGATCCAAGGATCCACCAGAGGGGGGAAATCTGAAGGTATGGGAAAGAAGGGTGAATTCCTGGAGCCATTTCATAATGAAGACAAAAGTGGGTGAATCCAAGTGCACAAGTTAAAGGTATGACCTTGTCTAAAGATGGGCAAGTTATTTATAGTAGAGGAGGGAAGGCAGGTAACCACACTGAAGCAGATACGCAGGTGGGGGGAGGATTGGTGGGAGTTCATGGTATTTATCTTCGGATTGCCTCTCACAGTTATAATATAGGAAACAAGGTCAGCTTCTGAGTGTGAAGATTAAAATCTGGGGGCTGAAATTTCTGCCTCTATCCATGATGGATACCTACCTTCTACCATAAACACACCAGACAAAATACATGAAATAACTGTGTTCAGACATTGGAGTATAGGCAAAATGCTAATGAGGATGCAGTGCCAGATGGAACTCTCATCCATGCTGATGGGATGCAAACTTGCAAAGTACCTGTGGCAAACCCTTGGGAGGTCTACTATAAACTTAAACATCTTTTTACTCTATGACCTGGCAATCCCATTCCTAAGTATTTACTGAAGAGAAATGAAATATGTTCACATAAAAAACTACATACAAAAATTTTTAGCAGCTTTATTCATAATTGCCAAAAACTGGAAATAACCCAAATGTCCTTCAACTGGTAAATGGATACGTAAACTCTGCTACCTATACCCAGTGGGATTTTATTTGGCAATAACAGAGAATGAGCTATTGATATAGCATGGATGATCACCCAAATACAATACGCTAAGTGAAAGAAGTCAGGCTCAAAAGCCTGACTAATGTATGTTTCCATTTATGGGGCATTTGGAAAAGGCACAAATATAACCACACTAGGGGTTACCAGAGATTAAGTCTTGGGGAGGTCTCACTACAAAGGAATAGCATCAGGAAGAAATTTTGGGGCTGATGGAACTTCTCCATTTATTGACTGTGGTGGCGGTTACATAAATTTCACACATTGTTTAGACCCTTATAAATATATGCTACAAAGATTGTCTTTTCTTATATTTTAATTTTATACAGTATATTTAAAAATTTTAAATAAAATGAACAATTTCCTAGGGAAATATTAATTATTAAAATTGGCTCAAGGTATGATGGGTTTATACAGGAAAATAAGTATAGAAGAAATTCATAAATGTGGGTCAAAACACATCAAACTGATCCAAGCAAATATGCCCAATTGGTTTTTGACAGAGGTGCAAAAGAAAGTCAATGGAGGAAAAAAACTTTTTCTGACAAATGGTGCTTCAGCAGTTGGACATACATTTCATTCTTTGCACAAAAATCAACTCAGAATGGATCATGGACTTACCCCTAACCCATACAACTCTAACACCGGCAGGAAAAATACCAACATAGGAGAAAACATTCAGAGCCCAAGGCTGGGTGAGGCTTTTAGACTTGACACCAAAGCATGATCCCTAGGAGCGAAAATTGATAAATTGGACTACATCAAAGTTAAAAACTTTTGCTCCGAGAAAGATCCTGTGTTTCCTGGGATAAAAAGTCAAGCTATAGACTGGGAGAAAATATTTGTAAAACACCCAGGCCTTGTACCTAGAATCAATGAAGAACTTTCAAAACTCAAAATTAAAACAGTTAGAAAAGTACGTTTGGAAAATGGGCACAAGACATGGGCAGACACATCACCAAACAGAGCACACAGATGACCAACTATGCACAGGAAGTATGTTAAGCCTCGTTAGCCACGAGGGAAACAAAACCAAAATGAGATATTGCTACACACCTATTATAATAGCTAAGAAAAAAAATTGTGATAACACCAAGTACTGGACAAGATGCCAATAAATTGGATCACTTACACATTGCTGGTGGGAATGCAAAGTGGTGCAGCCATGTGAAAAATATTTGGCCGTTTCCTGCAAAGCGAAACATGCTCTCACCAGGGGACCCAGCAGTTGTTCTCTCCTATACTAATTCCAGAGAAATGAAATCTTAGGCTTCCACAAAAGCCTGTACGTGGATGTCCATAGACACCTTATTCATAATAGGATAAAACTGGAAAAAACACACAAATTTCCTTCAGTGGATGAAGGGTTAAACCAATTGTGGTCCAAACACCTCGGACATATTTCAAGGGAAATATGCTGAGCAAAGAGCCAATCAATCTCCGAACGTTACATACTACAAGAGTCCATTTATAGAACATTCTTGAAATAACAAAATTATAGAGATGGAGAGCATGTTAGTGGTTTCCAAGGGTTAATGATGGGGTGGAGGAGGGTGTGGCTGCCAGGGAACACTTGCGGGGGCATCGTAATTGTGGGGGTGATAACACAAGTCTACACTTGTGATCAAATTGCACAGAACTAAACACATGCAACAAATGAGTATTTATAAGACTAAGAAATCTCTATAAGCAGTGTGGGTTACACTAATTTCAATTCCGGGTTTCAATGCGGTATTCTAATTATCCAAGATGCTACCCTTGGCCCCTGCGGGGAGTGCATGAAAGACGCATGGGTCTTCCCTGTACATTTTTTGCACCTTCCTGTGAATCCAATAAAAAGTTAAATAACAATACATGGCAACTACATGTGCAGATGTATATGTGTGCGATTTCCATCAAACTGTTCATTTTACTTGGCCTAGTAATTCCGATTTTAAGAATGTAGCTTAAGGAAATCATTATAAAGTTGCCCAGTGGGGTTTATTAGAGCAGAGTCAAGAACAGCAAAACTTTGGAGAAAAATATGTACTACTAGCAAGAAAGGAAGTCCCATGGGGCTCCTGGGTGACTCAGATGGTTAAGCATCTGCCTTCAGCTCAGGTCATGATCCCAGGGTCCTGGGATCGAGCCCCGCATCGGGCTCCCTGCTCAGCGGGGAGTCTGCTTTTCTTTCTCCCTCGCCTCTCCCCCTGCTCATGCTCTCTCTCTCTCTCTGTATCTGTGTGTCTCAGATGAATAAATAAAATTAAAAAAAAAAAAAAGAAAGCAAGTCCCAAATATATTGTGCGAGTTGCAAATAATTTTTAATACAAAGGGAAAATCATACTATGACATGTATTAGAATATATGATGTTGTAAAAACATATATAGAACAACTCTTATTTTGTAAAGCTTGCTCCATTGACCACTCCTGAAGCCAGCCAATCAGAGATTTCCCCCTTTCTACTTAAAGCTGGTCAACTGGCAGATGCAAAGAATATGCATTCATTGCTAAAAGGTAACCCAGTTCCTAAACAGTCCTAAACATCCACCAATCCCTAAAGCCACACTGCCCAAATCCCTGCATAGCATCAGCTCCCTGCTGTGCTCTGGGGGTTGGGGCTTCTCAGCCTGGCTTTCTCAGGCTTATGCGAATGATAAACGCAGATACTGAGTGGCCTATTCCCTTCATCAGCAGCGGCACCGGCTGTGGCCAAGCAAACGGAAAAGTACTGGCCGAAAGCAAGGAAGGGCTGAGAACGGTGAGTCATGAGATCTTCGGGAACATCATCAGAAACAGGATAGTCTCGTTCTCTCTGGAAAAGGGGCTGGCACAACCACCTTCTAGATTTGTAGGGCAACAAAGGAAAGTCAGCCCACAGGTTCAAGCACATCACAGGTCCCAGCGATACTTAGAAGGCTCCCAGCATACACCAGTGCTTCTTAGGAGGCTGCACCTGGCACTCCTGTGTCATTGGGCACTCCATCCAGTTCTGCACGCGTGGGACCACCAAGACATCTCCTGTGTCTCCATGTGTGTCTCCACGTCAGTCTGACCTCATTTGGTTTTCTACACGCATAGGAATCAGTGGGACAAGCCCAAGGGCTGGTATTTTCCAGCTACGGACACAGAAGTCTTTTCCTTTACTCTGGTCCTGTTTGCACTGAACAATTATAATTTTATCGACCAGAATAATCAGCCCAGACATCCCTTCTCAACAAAGACTAGAATAGTTGCCCATCACAGAAGATGGGCCATGGTGAAGAGTTTGACCAAAGTTCTATGTTCCAAATGGCCCAGATGCTAAGCAAATATTCATTTGATTTGAGAGATCATTCAGATTCGTCCATCAGCCCCAAGAGGAAGCATACTCCCTCACGTGAATATTCCTTTGATCATGACAATTCTCTGTGCATCTCAGCTTCATCAGGTGTCCATTCTGGAGATTAACTTGTATGTATTCAATCATTTTCATGTCTTCTATGTCCCCCCCGCCCCGCCCCATACCAGGGGATCGGGCAAATGCCAAGTGAAACAGCCTCTCTTCTCAACGCTGAGGGACGAAGCTGTCCTGACCACAGTCACACGCGTGCAGTGCGGCGTGCCTGGGCGGGGGGAAGCCACGCCATCCGGGAAAGCAGGTGCTAGAAACTGACGCTTTGCCAGTGAGCCCATGTCCTCAGATTCAGGCCCCTCCAGTGCAACAAGCACAGCTTTTGGTCAGCCTCCTGGAAGGTCCTGCGTCTGTTCCCTTTTGTTTGCTAGAGAGAGAGCATTCCCATAGATTGGAGACCCGGTCGGAGCTGCCCTGCTGCCCCCTCCATCCCCTAGAGCCACACAGAGAAGCCCGTGAGGAGGACACCCGGCTGGGGAGTGACAGACCCTGGATCATGAATTTTATGGCAGCCACATATTTCCAGGTAAGACTCAGTTGGCGGCCTCCTGTGACACTCAGGTTTCTAAGAAGCTGTCTGTCCCTCTGGTCACTCCTTCTCTGTGTCTCTCGATCAGGGCAGGTCCAGCCCTGGGCAACAACTCGCCCTCCGGGAGCTGAGCCCTCTCGCGGTGGCCAGCTTGGCACCTGCTGAGGGTCGCCAGCAAGCTCGCCAGCCTCACGGTGGGTCGTTCTGCACTCCGTCCACGGCTGACCTCCCACAGGTGTCATCAACATGCTTTACCATTACCATTTACCATGTGAAAAGAGTGACAATAATGGTCAGGTTATTGTTAAACAAGATAAATTGTTATAAATTATAATTTTCCCTTAAAACATTTTTAACAGCACGTTAACTGATAAGGCACAATGGAGGGGAAGAGAAAAGAGAGGTTGCTAAGGAAACAGTAGGTTTAAATGAGCATCAGAATGAATAGGCAGGTAAAATGCATGGAAACTGGCTCTATAATTAAGCTCTGTCACTGTTTCACAATTGATAGTGGTCTGTGCTGCAGAGATGACGGGCCTATTTTCTTATCCAGCTCAGCCCCGGAGGAATAATGAGTGAGATCAGATGCAATCTGTTCCCCTTGGCCAAACTCCCTAATTCCCCAGCCCTGAACTTTGGTTGTGCCCTTCTGGTGAGACCCACATTCATATGCGTGTCTCTCTTATTCTCTGTTTCCCCGACCTCCCATCCAGGAGGACAATAGGCGGAAGCCCCCACCACAACTCAGGGCTCCTCCATGCAATTCCTGTGTCTGAGGACTGCAGGGGAGGCGATGGGCAGTCCTAACATTCAGGCCTCTGCCCGTCTGTGCGGCCCGGCCTGGCCAACGGTCCCAAGAACAGCAGTCTCTTTGTCTGAAGATGGAAATACTACAAACCATCAATAAGGCTGATTTTCAGACAGTCAATGTGCACTGAAAGGAGACATTTCCCTGAGAATTGCCTGGCTGGTTTCCTGACTTACAGTGCAGTTCCCTTCTTTAAGTTTTATATTTGTTTGTTTCTTTTATATTAAAAGTAATTGCTCTGGGTTTGATAAATAGAAGCCATATTCCTATGGTGATTGATGGTCAATGAAAGAGAGGGGTCTCATGAATAGAGAGAGAATTGACAATAGAAAAGCCTAGATTGAGAGAGAAAGACAGGAGACAGGGAAAGACAGACGGAGAGAGACAGAGACAGACAGAGACAGACAGAGGCTGAGAGATAGAGATGGAGGGACAGAGACAGAGAGGACAAGATAAGACAGCAGGCATTGAAGGGGCAGAGAAAGTCCTGCAGGACTGGGGGAGGGGAGGAAGACGGGAAGAAGTGAGGCCTCAGTCCCCCATGAATAGAGGAGCCTCCAAGGGCATAAGCAGTGGGTCTGTGGTCCAGGAACCTTATTTACCACTCCTTGAAAACTCACAGCAATCCAGAAACTCAGGTAATCAAGGTAATCAAGGGTCATAGATGAACTGCCCCCCGTGAGTCCCACTGCATCTTCCCTATGCTCTACTTTCTTATCAGTCAGGCCTCTTGCTGCAGAAGAGTCTGGCCCAGCGTCTGCAGAGGTGGGTCCCTTGACCTCCCCGTTCCTCACCTGACCCCACAACTTGGGCCTCGTCGCACAGAGCTGCCAGGATCCTGGGTCTAGCACGCCCTGACTGCGTCTCTGCTACTCACATTCACAGATCCGGATGCAGGGCTCAAGTCTTGTGCCACAACATCCCTAGGGAGGACCTGGCTATGCCTAAGGAGTCGGGAATGGATTCTTCCCTTGTCCAAACCCCAAACTCTCCTTGCAGGAGGGAGGAGGGCGTGCTTTGTTTCCTCAGTTAAAAGGCAAGCTTTGAGAATATGAAATTCGATGCTCGTGATGCATTTCTAAATTTGTTCTCAGACCTGTTGGAACAATAGGACAGAAAGTTTTAGAATTGCCTCCAATCACTTGACTTGGCAGGAGAGGGAGAAACATAATGATATAAGACAGCAATCATCTGCCTTTCCAGAAATGTGGGTAGAATCAGAGAGAGGGTTTTATTGAGCAGAATTCAATTCTGTCGTAATATAAGGGCAGGCTTTCCTGTGTCACGAATGTTTTAATCCTGACGTTTTATGTGAGGGTCTGGATGGAGCCTGTTCAATATTAGAAGGAGACACCACCCGGGTGTGTCTGTCCTCAGAGGGCACTCTGTTGTGAATGACAACTAATTTTTTAAAAATGCATCAGTTTTCCCGCTCCTGCATTATTAGACTGTGGTTACAACTGTGTTTAAATAACTCTTACGACCAGGTCCACCTAGGCATGAATGGCAAACAGTTGCAAGGGTGATTGGAGGATCCTCCTGGTTACAAAACTGTCTCCTCAATCAATTGTTAGGGTTCCCACTGGCATGCAAGCTCCATGCGTCTGGGAGGGGCTCGGTGCTGAGGAGGTGTCCCTGCCACATTGGGTGAAGAAATCGTTTTCTGGAAGCCCCTCCTTCAAATGCAAACCTGCCACTGGGGTGGGAGGGTGTTAACAAACACTGTGGCTTATCTGCTCCATGGCTCACCCTGGACTGTGGGCAGTGAGCCTCTCGGGGAGGGCGTGGCCACAGGGACACCCGCCCATTTTCTCCTGAGAAAGATCAGCAAAGAAACAAGAAAAAACCTGCTTATCTTATCACATAACATAGAGCTCGAGGTGATCCTAATGGTCTGTCCGACTCTATTTTATTGACAGCAGCTTGCTTCCCAAAGTCATCTGGTGCAGGCATTCACAAATCCCATGGAGCATTCATTCCTCATTACCTGGAACATGGGGCATTTCTCTCTAAATAAGATGAGTCCACAGGCCAGCCTCTGGTCATGTCAACCACACTTGAAAACAGTCTTTTCGAGGTGACTGTGACCAGGGGGGAGGGCACACGATCTTCCCTCAGAGTCCCCCTGATCCTCGCCTGTGTGGTTGTGATGTCCCTTGCTATCCGGGCTTCCTTTCCGCTCAACTCCTAGAAAGAACTGTCTCCTGAAAAACGACATCGAGCCCCACCCTTGTGACCTACACACACTTAGCACACTCAGGAAAAGAGAAAAGGTCATGGGCGAAATTCGCTCTCGTTGGCGGGACAAAGGACTGGGGAGCATCTGGTTTCACGCCTGACCTGTATGACCCAGAGCGGCCGCAGTTGGCTCTGAGGCCGGCCGGGCTCGCCCAGTGCAGGCCACCCAGGGGGCCACGGTGAGTCTGGGTGGGAGGCCATGCACCGGGTGGACCGGTGACCAGCGCAGGCTCCAGTCAGACCAGCCAATGCAGGTGCCCTGTGCCCTGTGCCAGGGGGTGACCCATGACAGGTAACATCGTATCTCAGAGCATCAGCAATCACACCTGTGTGACAGGGGTGGTGACGCCCGCCTTGCAGGCTGCTGACGGACCACACGCCCGCTGAGCAAATGGTACTCTTTTTTCAGAGCTGCAAGGCTGTAGAGGGTGAGTACCAAGTCTTGAGACTGCATTCAAATATGATTCTGCTCCCTGTTCCCTAGGAAAGGACCTCAGACCTGCCACTCACCTCACCTTCGCTAACCCCCTGGTTTCATCAGCAGCAAAATGGGCAATAACAGTATTATGTAGCTGAACACGCTGTATGAAAGTAAGTTTGGCAAAATGGATATTGATATGGGTTTATCTATACATCCCCATCTACATATCTCTATCATTTATCTACCATCTACCTATGATCTATCATAATCAATCTATCACCCATCTACCATCTATCTATCATCCATCCATCTACCTACCTATCACCTTCCTATATTTCCCTATACTCATTGCCTAGAATGTAGACATATTCCACAGTGAATGACAGCCCTTACTATAAGCATCTTCGTGAAGATTTTTCTGAATTATACTTTCACTTGAACACCATACTTCCTGTACATAATCATGTGCTTTTAATCCGATTCTCATTTATAAAAACATTTAGCTGACTCACATGTGACTTCTGTAGCTATGTAATGACAGTATTTTGGAAAGAGAAGGATAAAATCTATGTGCACTTCCTTATGCTCATGCAGGGCATTTAACCGATGAAATAATAACAACGCTGTTTCACCTCAGATGCCTCTCCACCCGATGTGGACTGGCCTGCAGCTTACCTATTCCATCTATATCCACCATGTTCAGAATTGACACTGACCTCAACAGTTTAACTGAGTCTGATCAGTTGCTGAGAGAATTCATTTCTTCAGCTCATGGCTGGACCGGAGGCACCTGCAAGGCACACGCCAGGTAGAAGGGCAGCAGGTTGGGACTAACGTGGCTGAGCAGAGGGAGCTCTCCCAGTTTCTGCTGGGAGAGGAGAACAGAAACAGAACTTGCAAGACAAAAACAAATAAAAAATCTGAACACTAATGCTAGTCTCATATATACTTGCTTTCAGAGAAAATAAAATAGCAGCAGGAGGGGAAAGGGGGAAAACACAAACAGGCGTCAGAAGGAGAAAGGAAGCATCGCTGCGGTAAAAACAGCATCACAACAAGTTAATAACACATGAGTGATGCTTATAAAAAACCAGGACTTGGATGGTGAAAAGCAGAACCAAGACAAAAACAATCAACTGACTGCTTTCACAAGCATAGGAAGGAAAGACAGTACAGGTACTTTGGGAGCTTGGCTGGGAGCTCACAAAGCTTAGTCGCACCGTGTGCGCACCGCGTGGACATCAATTGAGTCCTTGGGGGATTTCCCACCTGCTTTGGAAACTTGTGTTCCAGCAAAATCCTGCACACAAATGACGCTTACAGGGTCATTATTCATAATCACCAGAAATTGGAACAAAAAAGATGTCCTTCCATAGGATAATGAATAATCAAACTATGGGACAAGTGAAAACACTATCCAGCAAATAGACGGAACGAGGCATCAAGCAACGCAGAGCTATGAGTGAGTTTAAGTGGGAAAAGCCAGCTGAAAAGGCCAAGTGCTACATGAGCCGTTTGATAGGAGGTTGTAAGAGAAGAATGGCTGAGAGATGGAAAGAGATCACTGGTTGCCAGGAGCTTAGGAGGGGATGGGGGATCAGGTAAAACAAGGGGTGAAGCCATCGGGTGGGCGCTGCAGTGGTGGGGGCCACGGTGCACTTGTCAAAATCCTTACAGCTTCACAGCACGAAGAGCAGACCTCAATGTGTGCAAATTTAATATGCATATCTACACTTACATCAAGAAATCCCAGAATGGAATGCAGCATGGGACAAAACAATCAAACTCAATTGCAGTCATGGGAAGCGATCTCACTGCGGGGGTGGGGGAAATACTGACCTAAGTCACTTGGAAACGAGTGGAATCTGAGACCAAATACAAAGTGTGTACAACATGGTACACCAGCTGATAAAGTTGTTTCCCGTGGGGGTACAAATGAACAACCCTGGAACCACTACCCGTGTAGACTGGACTCGAGCAGTTACGTAAATGGGCGGCAGACGGCAGCTCTCAGGAGCTAGTGTTCTCACCTGTGGTGCAGAGGTTGAAGAAAAGCAAGGGAGGAGGCTGGAGGATTCATGTAGTGCTGGATCAGAATTGGACACAGCACTATGAACTCCTGTGTAGCTTAATATAGAGACAAGAACTACATCTAGAAGCATTTATATACCTGTGTGTATACAGGGGTTACCATGCACACACATCTCCTCCTTGTGTCAGCTGAGAGATCTAGAAAGAATGCCCCCCACACCCCGCTAGCAATGAGCACAACATTACATTTGGATTTGTCACCATTCCCCAATAATGTGGCTCCTTGGAGATGAGTCTGCTTCTGGGACCAGGGCAGGAAATGTATAAGATGAGCCTGGTGCATCTGGAAGTGCCAGAAAATAAGAAAGTGTTACACACATACACAGAGTCAATGATGGGCTTTGTCAAAGGAACACAGAAGTCCATTGAGGAATTCTCAATGGCCAAAGCTGGAATGATCTGTGCAGTAAGATAGATAACAGTAGTATGGATTGAGTTATTATGCAAAATATAAAATAAATATCCACGAGCCCACAGTGATATGAAGAGAAGCTTAAATACATGGAGAACAAGAGACATATCTCCTGTGCAGAAGAATTGCTAACAATGGTTGGACACCGCACCCTCAAGGTGGTGGGCTGTAAGTCACCATTCTGCACGCGTGCTCTCCACATAGCAACTTCCTCCCAAGGAGCAGGTGTTGAAAGATGGTACAAAAGGAGGACTTTACAGTGGAAAAACTTGGCACCCAGCACTTTAGCTGGGTGCTCCAGCTTGGCATCAACAGAAATGTCCTGTTGACAGTACCTGCCCCTTCCAGGTGTGGTGAGAACAGAACTTCATGATCTCCCTCCAAAATACACATAATCTCTGTCTATTTATGAGTGAAACATCTGAGAAATCTGAAATGGGTACATTCTACAAAATACTGTCCACTACTTCTTAAAGCTGCCAAGACCATTTCAACCAATGAAAAGTCTGAGAAACCGTCAGAGCCGAGAGGAACCCGGAAGATGTCATGTGGCGTCCCTCATGGGATTCTGGAGCAGAAAAGGGACATTATGTAGAAGTCAAAGGAAATATGAATGATGTATGGACTTTAGTTAATGATCATGTATCAATACTGGTTCATTAATTGTGATAAATATGCCCTATTAATCTACTAAGATATTAGTAACAGAGGGCACTGGCAGTGGGTCATATGCGTGCCTTCTATAACATCTTCACAATATTCCTGTAAATGAAAAACGATTCTAAAATTAAAAGTTTCTTTAAGAAAACTATAGGACATCATAATATTATTCAGAAAGAAAAAGTACTTAATTGTATCTTTCAATGGTACGAGTGGGTTAAAACCAGCGACCACCAAGTGGGATCGCTTGACTTAAGATTGCTTCAACTCATGTATGATTTGAGGAGTCCAAAATAGGAATTAGGAAGAATGGCCCTATAAAGGGGATAAAGTAGATGGTTTCTGCACCACGAGGGTGAAGAAGAAGACATGCAATGGTGAACATCACAGGCCCTGCCCAGATGAGGTTTGATTTGACCTTCAGAGAAATACTCCTCCTCGGATACAAATCTTCTTTCTTTGGTACTTTAAAAAGGGTCTTCTTTTTCCGGGCAGTAGAAAGCACAGTTGGAGAAGTGGACTCGGGAATGAAGAGGATCTGCAGGGAAGACGGCAGGTCTCGTGGAGTACCTAAGGTCCCTGTGTCTGCGAAGGTAACACGCTCACCGGGAGGAGGCGCGGGCTGGGAAGCAGGCTGGGGCGCAGTTCCGAAGCAGCTTGAGTACACGTCTTCCCACAGTGCAGTGAGTCATTCACAGAGCAACCGAGAGATGGAAAATTAATGAGGGCAATTTTAGAATCAGGGCGCTCATTAGAGTGCCATGTGTATGCTTTGAATTAGAATGGGAACAACAGAACAAAGGACTCTGAAGGGTGTTCTTTTGCCTTTAATTGTTCTCAAGCTTCCACCTCTAGACAGCTGGGCACAGGCCACCTTGGAGCAGTACCACCTGAGCCGTCGGAACCGCTGACTTAGAAAGGGGCAGATGAAGGAGCAGATGAGTGGCTCAGCTCCAGTGCTGAGCGAACGCATGTTCCCTCCAGTACGGCAACCACCACAGCCTGTGAACGACATAAGATCAGAGTCACGCACCGTCGTTTGAAGGGTAAAAGGAGTTCTTGCTTTGTAAGTGTTTGGTGATGACAAGTATGTTAAGAGTATTACCATGCAAGAATTACATAAGTGATGACACCATTAAAATACATCAACCTATGTTTTAAAGTAGTAGGAAAGTTTTGAGAAGCAGAAAAATGAAGCAGATTGACTGGCACAGAGAGACAGCTGTAAGATGCAAAATCCATGTCCATGATTTTGCATGAAACACCCTAGCAGGCCACTGATCCTGCTGGAATCAGAAAAACTGGTCTCTTATTTAATCTCATAACTCATCTCCTTAAGAATAAGTTTGTGCACCATTTTGAGATTTGCACCATTTGTAGATTCATCAGATTTTTCTGGACTATCAGACTTGAATACTAAATTAGAGCAATCATTTTTACCAGTTTTAGTTTTCGAAATGATGATTTCTGTTATGTAAATCACCTTGAAAGCATTACTATTTAGGATTACCTACTCAGAACAATTTTGGATTTATAAACCCTGATCTAATTGTAAACCCTGATCTACTCTGTCTGGCTTTGAAATTTCATCAAATTAAAAAAACATATATATCTCTATATTTTTTGCTGTACCTTCAAGTAAGAATTTAGTTAGAAACAAATGGTATTTAGGGGTAACCAATGCTGAAAAAAAGTTTTCAAATATTTTCTTTTTCCATCATTAGCCTCAAATTCATGAATCAGGATATTGTTTATAATCAATTATTTTGCAATTTGTCAGAGTTACATAAATTAGGAAGTTTGTTAGACACTATGAATAACTAGAACAATGTACATTTCAATAAAATGAAAATGTTGTCCATGCATAAAAATGCAAGAATAAATGGAAGCCTTAACTCTCTGTGTACATAAACATAGTAGTCTAATGAATAATATGTGATCATTTTAATTCAGTTCCAAATCTTTCCCATTTTGTTTTGTGTCATCAGTAGATATTCTTGAATCAATTACAAACTGTTCTTTTTTTAAAGACTCAATTATCTTTTATTGTGTGCAATAAGGGTAAGAAACAATGAAACATATGGGAAACATATAGAGTCCATAAAACCATAGTGAACAGGGAACAACCAAAATTATGATAATGTAAATGAGTCTCATAATATATAAGAACTATAGTAAAAGATGTCTGCCATTTATTTTATTTTTGCTTTTTTCATATTCATAATTAGCCGTGATTTGGATCTATTAGTGTGTTTTTGTTATTTTATTGAATTCAGAGCTAAGTCCAGTGGATACAAAGAGCCCTATCCAAGGGTATTACCAAAACAATAGCAATCTGCTCCGTTTTCAGCTGCCCATGGCTAGGATCTCTGTTGGGGCAACAGGAGCCTGGCTGGGAACTTAAAAGGAATTTCTGGAGAATTGATGACCACAGGAAGCTTTGAAAAGCTTTGACATATTCTCAGACATCTAGAAGGCTGTGTGCATGGGGGAGTCCTTGTCTATGCCTCCGGAAGACAGGGGGCAGGAGGAGGCTCCCAATGCTTATCTAGCTAACCCTGAAGCCCTGTCCAAGCAGAAAGAGAGCACTAAGGCTGTCTTGTGATCTTTCCAAAGTTTGGAGGCATGCCTTCCCACATAGATCCACTTGGCCAAGGGTGAGAGACAAACAGGCAAAGCATTTGAGACAAATCTTCCAACCTGTCATTGGCAGACCACTAAATTATACTAACCCTGAGGTAAGTTTAAACCAGACTTAAAAATCAAACAAGCTCAAAAAAAAACAAAACAAAACAAAACAAAAAAAACAGCAGTAAACTCAGCAGCAACAAACTGAAGGCAATACAGAAACTACAGAATTAACCCAGACGAAAAACACAACCACACACAAGATGCCTGCCAAAACCAAAAGACCCTGGGGAAAGGATCCGAAACCAGACTTGCTACAATGTATTGTCAAAACAGTTAAGTTTCAACAATGAAAACATGTAAGATGAGCAAAGAACAGGAAAATGCACCACATACAGAGGGGGGAAAAGCAGCCAGCAGAATATGCACCTGAGAGATACAGTAAACAAAAGCTTTCAATAAAGTATCATAAATATCTTCAAAGAAGTAAAGGAAAGTATGTCTAGCAAATTATAATAAAATAAAATAAAACATGTCTCACCGAATAGAGAATATTGACAGAGACATATAAATTATAAATAGAACCAAATTAAAAAATCTGGAATTGAAAAATATAGTAATGTAAATGCAAATTTAACTAGAGGGGCCCAAAGACCTATCTGAGCTTGCAGAACTGGAGGCTAAGTCAATAGAGATAGTCCAGTGTTGGAAGCTGAAATGAAAAAGAGGGAAGAGGGGAGCCTGGGTGGCTCAGTCGATAACTGTCTCCCCTCAGCTCGGGTCATAATCCCAGGGTCCTGGGATCAAGCCCCACATCGGGCTCCCTGCTCTGTGGGAAGCCTGCTTCTCCCTCTCCCACTCTCCCTGCTTGTGTTCCTTCTCTCGCTGTGTCTCTCTGTGTCAAATAAATAAAATCTTAAAATAAATAAATAAATAAATAAATAAATAAATAAATAAATAAGGAAGAAAAGTACACAGAGACTCAAAGCCTGCAGGACTCCATGAAGCAGACCTTCCCGATGCATGAGTGGAGTCCCAGAAGGAGGAGAGAAATATAAAGCAAGAGAAAAAAATATTCAATGACAAATATTCATGTAGAAATCCAAGAAACTCAATGAATTCTAGGTAGATCAGACCCTAATGGATTCAAATTCAAACCTAGAGATATCCCAATTACACTGATGAAAATAACAAAGATTAAGCCGAGGCATGCAAACATTTTAGCACAATACGTGGCACAAAATCTTTGCTCAATATACATTAGCAATTGTTGATAGTATGCATGAGACACTATTCAACAAGAGGGTAACATTTATTGAATTACTGATGGGCAGACATGTTTATTCATTATTTTATTAAATTCTCATTTAAAAAAATCCCTTTCTTGTCAACCTCCCTGCCCTATCTTCACCTGATTTACTATCTCCCCCTTATCTGAACAGATCCCACGACCTTCCAGCTGTATCCCTAGGAACTACCATGACACGTTCCCTGCATCATTGTCCAAATCCTCTTTCCAATAGAAATCTGATACTATTCTTTCTGTTTAAATGTCTACACTAATTTCCTACTTCTCTCTCTCAGGACAAAATCCATAAGTCTTGCCAAGCCTTAAGCTTGTCCCTGGTAAATGTCTCAGTTTTCTGTCTCTTTCCCTCAAGAATCCAGATGTTAGACTTCACTTGGTTCTCAAACTCTGCCATAAGCTCTGCTTCCAAATGGTTAATTAATCTAGCTTCAGCTCAAATACCCTGTTCTCAGAATGTCACTCCTTCCATGACTTCTATACTCACATGGGCCCCTTGCTCTTTGCTTCCAGTGGTGGTGCCACACGAACCCCCGTTGTGATACTCTTCACAGTTTGTTATAATTACTTTTTTAAAGTACATCTTTCTTGCTAGTCTCTAAGCCTCATAAAAACAAAAACATAGTATGACTCCATTCACCACCAAACATGCCACAATTAGCTCAGTCCTTGTGTCGGTTAGATGGATGGGTACAGTATTCAAGGCCGGCTGCATTTTCTTTCAAAATCTTGGATTCTTCCAAGAGTTAGTGTTGGCCAACTAAAATGAAAAAATTATTCACTTCCAGTGGAGAAAAGGGAGTATTTTATTGTTTGTTCAAGATGGTACAATGAAGCATGTAAATACATTTAAGAAACACACAGAGATCTAAAACAGGATCTGTAATAAATTATAATAAGAAAAGCAATGTTTCAAGAGGTAGCAATTGAGATATATCTAACTCTCATGTTCACCTCTCTTTCCAATTTTTTGCTGCTGAGGAAAACGACATTTTAACAAACACATTGTCCTTGTCTCAGTATGCTCTGTGATTTTGGGTGACATCTGATGGAAGGTGTAGCTACCTGTTGGTTCAGGTGTAAGGTTTAATTTTTTTTCTCCTGGGACTGGTTCTTCTTTTCATAACTCACAATCATCTGGCAGTTGGCTTCCCATTTTGAAAGGGCTCCCTCCCTCTCCAGGGTTTTGGGTTTTGCCCAGCAGCCGCTGTGTCTTCATTTTTCCTGAGGGTGTGGGTGTGGAGTGCGGCCGCCGAGACACTCAGCATTGTGTGTGTTTCTGCCTGCTCACTCAGAGGAGGTCCCAGGTTCTCACCTGCCCCTGCCCCGCCCTCTGTCTCCTGCCCGTTACGTGTTCTCTCCTTTCTACTAGTGGTGTTGCCATGAAGAACTACTACCGTCGACCCGCTTTTGTTTGTTTGGCAGACTGCGGTAAACCAAGGTAAGAGGGAACAGTTGGGAGTAAGAGGTAGATATCGGACGTGAAGGCTAGAAATGTATTATTTTGTGGCAAGGTTTCACTAGTTTGGTTTTGTGGAACTGAACCATGGTGAAAGTATGGGTACAGCCTAGTGTGTGAGCGAGATCATGCTACAGAGCTCCCAGGTTTGCTCCGGGATTTGACTGTGTGATTCTGGGCAAGTCACTCACCTTCTCTGGGTCGCATCTTTAAAACAGACGTAAGAGTTACACCAACATCATAGGATGTTGTGCAGAGTAAACCACATAAGTACTCAGCACAGTGTCTGATCGTCGGTACATTTTGATCAACATTTCAATCTTCAAGTTCACATTACACATACCGACGACTAACAATGTTCAAAAAAATGTGTTTTGTATGATTATCTTGTGTAGATAACTTGTCTTTATCTTCTTTCTGTTCAACTCTCTCATGCGCCCCTCAAGGCCAAGGCTGACAGTGCAGGAGAAAGTCCCAGGATTTGCAGATACCTGCTCTGGAATGTCTTTGGCTCTTGTGACTCTTCACTTGTTTGCTCTCCTGCATTTCTGTCTTCTCTTCTAGGAAACTGTAGGTTTTAAGTAAATGGAAAAAAAAAAAAAACTATGGGGAGCTTGGAGGAATGGCAGCAACTCAATCTCTGAACAGGGTCTAGAAGAATATTTGGGAACTAATGAACTAATGTCATGGGTGGAAAATGTCTGACTTGTGCCCCCAAGGAAAGCTACCCAAAGGGGGATGTAGCATTGAGAGCGAATCCTTGAACTTCAGTGGGACCTTGGACTTGCAGCTTAATAGTCATCTAAATATTTAATCATTCTGTTTAAATGTCTACACTAATTTCCTACTTCTCTCTCTCAGGACAAAATCCATAAGTCTTGCCAAGCCTTAAGCATGTCCCCAGTAAATGTCTCAGCTTTCTGTCTCCTTCCCTCAAGAATCCAGATGTTGGACTTCATCATCTACGTCTCAGTTTTTCCATCTGTGTAATTGGGGTGATGGTACAGTGAGTGCAAAAAAGTAAAAGATCGGGGCTCCTGGGTGGCTCAGTTGGTTAAGCGACTGCCTTCGGCTCAGGTCATGATCCTGGAGTCCCGGGATCGAGTTCCACATCGGGCTCCCTGCTCAGCAGGGAGTCTGCTTCTCCCTCTGACCCTCCTCCCTCTCATGCTCTCTGTCTCTCATTCTCTCTCTCTCAAATAAATAAATAAAATCTTTAATAAAAAAAAAGTAAAAGATGAAAATACACAGGAATCTAGCAATATACTCCCTAGACACTGATATAGTGTGAGACTTACTCCTTTTCTCTGATGACTACATATACTCATTTAGATATTAAAATCTTACCCACAGCCCCAAACCTGTCTTATCCATATATTCTCAGTCTGTTCTAACCACCATTATCTTATCCCTCTGAGAACCACAGAGCTTCCCGTCTATGACATCCATTTGAAATTAAGGGGTGTTGTCACCTACTCTCCGTGTGAGCTTGGGCAAGCTATTACACTTCATTTAGCTTCAGTTTTCCTTCTGTTTTTCCACAAAATGGGACTAAGTGTAGTGAGGGTCTGGTGGGACAGTTCTGAGGATTCAGCGGAACAACGCACATGAGGCAGTGGGCACTGTGCCCAGGGGTAGCTCTAGGAATGGGGCATCACTTCAGGGGAACTATAGTTTCACGATTTGCCGTGTTTCGTGTTCTCTTATCTGAATTCACACAACATGATTCTATTTTTCATGTAGCTCAGTATTATTTTCCACCCGAGTTGGAAAGTGCAGAAGAGGTACCCAGTTTCCACCCTCCACTAAAGAATTAATCATTTCAATAGTGTATAAGAAGAGGAGGGAAGGCAGAGTACAGATCCTGGGCATAGACTCCTAGGTGGGAGTGGTGTGCTGGGACAGGTTCATGCTTCTTTGCACTAGCTCATCCCCCACGTTGCAGGGAGACCACTGTACATGCATGGACCAAGGACTGACAGTGGATTGTAACCCAAAGTGTAGTCTACATAAGCAGAAAATGAAACTATCTTTAAAAATCATCTTGATATCTAGAGGGAATATAATACATACATATGTATACATACCGTCACCAAATAATTGCATCTGAAAAGAGCTCCTTGTAGAAGTTTATAGAAGTAAAGAAGAGACACCCAGAAACAATAGTTGTATACCAAATGGAATTTAGAATTCTGAAAAATCCCAATTGTTTTTAACCTTTTGCTCATTCAATTTTCTCATCAAATACTCCTTTGAATGGTTTCCTGGATCGACAAGAAAGTAAATGCATTTCAGATGGTTAATGTGACATCCTTTCCTGTGCCTTCACGGGGAAGACATTATTTTTATTGTCGGATTACAGGAAAGGAAGGTGATTCTGAGCATTTCTTTCATGTCTTTCTTTTATCATGAATCACAAAGAAAAATGCAACTGAAGTGTTAGAGCTACTGTACCAAATGTTGGTGATGAAATAAAACAAAGAAAACAGAATCACTCCCTCTCTTCTCAAAGTGTGGGACACATCCCCCCAGTGCCCCGCCCCCTTGCCCTGGACCCTGTGTCCCTCTGGGGAGTCCCCACCCCACCCAGCGTAATGCTTCAGAATACTCTTACTCAACATAGGCTTCCTTTTCGGTTGTATTGATGTTTCATTGAGCCATTGGGCCCTGGTGTTTAGTAGCGCAATCAGTAGAGGTGAGATCAATAGAAAGGTCATCTCTCCTCTTTTCTGTAGCTGGTTGGAACCCAGGGGAAAGATGTGCCCACCAAGCAGGAAACAAAGACAGAACCATCGTAATTCCTGAATTCGGCACGTACTTCCATCAACCGTGCAAGATGCTCCACACCAGCATGTGAGGGGGCCGACAGCACTTCCAGAAGAGTTAGTCGTCGGTGCAAAACATCCTTCGCCACAGGCAGTCTCCAAAAGTTAACTTATTCCTACTGTCCCGGATGCTGGGTAGTCCTGCATATAACTTCTCCCCTTTATGCTTACCAGAAAGAATGGATGGAGTTTTGTATGGGGTGATGATTAAAACTTGGTATTAGAAGTATCAAAATCAGTTAGGTGTGCATTCAAGCCCCAAGACATAATTTAGATTATACTGACAGTAGCAGCTGAGGGAAGAGTCTATCTTGCAGATGTGTATTTGTAAACAGGAAGCTGGAATGCATGTGGTCAGCTCACAAAATAACCATGACGGACAGTTGCTAATTTAGAAAACCAGATCATATTCTGCAAGGCAGTGAAACCATAGCCTTCAGGAGTATATTCTCTACTGGAAGGAAATTATTTGCTTATTACCAAAAAAATCAATTTAGTTTTCTGAAAATTAATTAAAAAAAAAAAAAACTTTACCTAGTCAGGGCTTGAACCAACAGTATATAGTAAATAAAGAAAAATTTTGTGCTCAAGAAAGCCTGGCTTTTGGACACTGTGTCCCAGCCTTAGGTGACATGGAGAAGCCACATGGCCTTTTTCTTCCCCCTTATTTCCAAATTCAGCACACTTTTTCTCGACATTTTCAGCTATGTAAGTGATATGTTTGCCTTGAGTGTTTTTCTAAATTTAAAATTCACACGGTCCCCATGGTCTGATTAGCACAAACGTGCTAAGGAAGACAGTGGCCAAGGCCATCCCTGGGAGGCTGGCAGGGAACAGGCAGACCAGGGCACAGACGGGGTCGTGCTTTTGATCACACAGTTGGCTTTTGGGAGCTTCTCCTGGGATGTGGTGATAGAGTTGTTTCTTCCACAAGAAGATACACTCAAACGAAACATGTGGTTTACCCTGTTTTTTCCCAAAGGGGATCAAGATCTATTCTGCAGAAATGCTATATATCAAAATACACACTACCCAGGGAAATTGGAGAGCATCGCACATAGGAAATGGCAGACATTTCTTAACCTTCTTCCTCTCCTGGGTTCTTGACCAGCCACGTCTATGTGTTGCTGCCTGTGGAGGACAGTATAGCTTCTGTTCTACAGATGTGTGATGGCGTCACTGGGCTCACAGGACACTTTCGTCCCCGCTTCTAGGATGGCTGAGGGAGCGGGTCGACGGCATTCTGTGGGCCTGCTGGTGTCCAGTCTCGTATCTCCTGCATCCCCTTGAAGACTTACTCTCTTGCACAGAGGCAGCCGCAAGGTGGGGAGGTCGACCTCCACAAGGTGGTGTACCTTTAGTGAATAAAATAAGGTCTCTTCTAAACCCAAAATATTGCTCCCATATCTTCCCAGGTAACTAAACTTATATAAGAGAAAACAAGTCTCTTGTTGCAAATGCATCTGAAAGAAATGACCTTCGAATTTAAACCCACATTACGGTATCAATGATCCACCTATAATCCTCTGTGAACATGTGGCTTAGGAAGAAAACCAACATGGGGACCGTGGCAGCTGGAAGGGGTCGGGGGAGGAAAGAGCCAGACCATCGACGGGAGGGAAATCCTGCTTCTAGTGACAACTTTCCAGGCGACTTCTAGCTGGGGCTTGTCTCTACTTTCTTCAGCTAAAATTCGGTAGAGGTAGGGATGCACTCAGGAAATCTTACTGAGGCGGAAGTAACAGGATTTGGTAAATAAATAAGTGTGAAGAAAGGAGGTGACAAGTGAAAGACGCTGAGTTAGAAAACCGTTTTCATTTAAGGAAGATAAAGCTCTAAAATAGATTTATTTTTGACACTTGCCCCAGTAACCTATGCATTATCTGCTTCAGAAAACAGTTGTGTTAGCTCTTTGATGCTTTTGATGGTGTTTTTATGATCCTACTTCTTTCTCTCAACCCTATATTGAAAATACAAAATCAATCTGTCCCCTTTCTGTCACTGTCTCTCTGTCTCTCTCTATCGCTGTCTCTGTCTTTCTCTCTCTCCCTCCCCCACCCCCCCCAACCAGGACTCTCTGGTTTTCTAGTTTACTATGCATCAAACATACTCATTTTTCTCAACAACTTACTTTAATGAAAAATCTTTAAGAGATCAGAAATATGAAAGATTTAGATTCTATTTTGATTTAGTTACGGTGTTTTGAGTATATCACTTTGAATAATTCTCTTAGTGTGTTTGGTGTTTCAAGACCTCATTGAACTAACAGAGGCTACTGGTATTAGCATTTTGCCACTTGGAGAGACATATAGAAACTGGACCCCCTTTATCCCTCCATGGTTTAAATATGCATTTGACTACCTCCTCTACATCCACAAACACTGAGTACCTCATCCCAGAGTGTGATAATCTGTGCTTCAACCTATCAAAAATGATTTGGAAAACTCATGAAAAAGATAGGTCATTGTATTTACTTATATTACTCTGTTACTTATATTTCTGTTATATTTCTATGGATGTTCTAATGTTCTTTTTTTCCTTTCTGAAGTTCCACGTTTTCTTCTCTCATTTCCTTTCCCCATGGAGAAATTCCTCTATCATTCCCTTTAGGTAGGTTTCTTAGCAGCAATTTCTGATAATTTTCCTTGTTTGAAATGTCTGCATCCACCCCCCTTCTGTATTCATGAAGCGTATTTCACTGGATAGAGAATTCACATTTCCCAGTCACATCTTGGGAACCGAAGGATGCGGTGGCCCTTCCTTCTGGACTCTGGAAACCTGGAGAGTCTACCAGGAACTCACCGCCCATGTCATGTCTCATGTCCTGAGGTCCCTTCCTGTAGAGTCTTCCTGTGTTTGTGTGTTGTATGCAGTTGTGGGTTGGGTGGGAGCTGCGGTTATGACAAGGAGGACCCAGAAGGGAAAAGACCACTCCATGTCGGCTGGAACCGTGATTTTGTCATATGTCAGTTTGATGGATTTAAAGGTTGAGGTTTGCTCTTCTCCACAGGATATGAGTGATTCAAATGAGTTCTTGAACAAATCAGAAGAGAACATCCATTTCATCTGTTAATGACATCTTGAAATTTTGAAATTGTTGCATTCATGTTAGAATATAATTTCCTCAAGATGCAGTGTAGTCATCAGCGTTTCCTTTTCCCTGTATGATATTAGTCTGTTCTGTAAAAATCTGTTCACTTTACCTCGACAATAACCTGGTTCTCAGAAATTCAGTTTTAATATTGGCTTACTGAGGAACAGCAACCCTTTTATAGATATGAATCGACACTGAACATAATGTGATGACAACTCATAAGGACGTCTAAGGGATAAAACTGATTCTTATTTAATGGCTTTATTTTTTCACTTGCTTCTGGTTGCTTTACTTTCTCCTTCCTGAGTATGCCTCATAAGAAAGCATATGACTCTGGATCAGTGGAAACTGTTTAGGTCAGTCTAGAATTTCATCTGACTTGCCATTCCATTTTAAAGAGATTAATTTTATTCTCCATGCCCACATTTTCTTTTAAAACAAATTTTAGCTTACAGATAAATTTAAAATTAGTACCAAGGACTTCCACATCCCTGTGATTCATGCTCCCTAATTCCTCAGCTGTTAGCATTTTACCACATTTGTTCTAAGATCTCCCCACCCCCATATCCTATCTTCATCTCTATCTACATATACACACACTCACCATTATCAGGTCTCTTCCAGAATCATCTGTGAGCAAGCTGCAGAGATGAAGATAAAGAAAGTGTACTATGGATTTACCTTTTAAGACTCATTCTAGCAGACTTTGTAAAATTCTACTTTGTATCTCACAAACTAACAGGGATACAATCATATATTATCAACAGATAAGCCTCTATATCAGGAAATCAACACTGATGCAATGCTTCACACCCATGCACACTTCCACCAACTTCCCAGCAATATCCCTTTGCTTTTCCCAGGCTCAGGATCCAGAATCCCGCCCTGCATTCAGTGGTCCTGTCGTTCAACCTCCTTCAACCTCAAAGAGCTTTTTAGGGTTTCCCTGTTTTGACCTTGATAAATTTAAGGGGACCGTGGTCAGGGTCCATTTGGGGTTTTTCTGTGTCCCCTCAGGGCACATGGTAACAGGAGGGTCTGAATGCCCTTCTCAGTTGCCCCATGAAGAGGCACATTACATCGCCTCCTTCCACCAGTGGGCATATTAGCCTGGGTCACCAGCTCTACTGTGCTTCTTCTTTTTTTTTTTTTTTTGGTCCATTGAGGCATTTTATTTGCACGTATGTATTACATCCCTAGAAAAAGAATCCCAGGATTTTCCCTCCTGTGTGTTTTCGTCTTGCTTCTTCATGGTCCATGATGCCAGCTGAGGTTGTCGGTACAATGAAACCAAACTGGCAGGACGGGGCAGGTTATTCTGCCATTTTTCTCGATCTTTCAGTTGTACATCAAATCTGGGGCTGGTCACTCCACACTTGTTTAACCTGCCCGTGAGGTTCACAACAATTTTCCCCACTCTGTGATCATCAATGATTTCAAATTCGCCAATGTAACCATGCTTCATCATCAGTGAGAAACAGGACGATGACTTTGGAGCACGGCCTAATAAGAACCTGGCATTTGCCTCTCTTCTCAGCATTGTTAATGCTCTTGAGAGCATCTGCCAGGACACTCATGCACACCATTATGGCGGCATGGAAAGATGGCGGAAAGAGGACCTCTACCGTGCTTCCTAAGCATAAAGTCACCACTTTCCCCTTTGAAATTAATATATATTCTCTGAGGAGACTTTTAGGTAATATCCTGTTTCTTGTAGAAATCCCACTCCACGGCATTAGCGCCCATTGAGGTCTCCTGCTCGTATCAACAACCACTGTGCTGGTTGATAAATCGTCATTTCCTATTTCTAACCTTCCTTCTGCATTTATTAGTTGGCATTTTATCATAAGGAAAAGCTTTCCCTCTTCATGTATTATTTATTTACTTCATGTATTCATTTGTTTGTTTACTCATGTATTTCTGTTTTATTCAACAAATCATAACACATTATCATAGATTTTTTTCATGCTTACATTGTCCTGAGTTTAACCATTCTAAGCCTCTTCCAGTTGGCTCCTGTGTCCTTCCCATCCTTTGAAGCCGTTCTTCCTGGCATAAGTTATCCTAAATCCATCTTGCAATTTCCCTCGTCAGCCCTGGAATCTGCCTCTTATCCAAGGAGTCCTGGTCCCCCTCATTGGAAGATGGCTAGGACAAGCCAACATCGGGATTTCAGGTGTGTTTACAGTTTATGGCAGTGGAGCTAGGGAATATGCACATGTACATGCACACACATATGTCCACACCAGTACATCTGTAGCTATGCTTTTTCTACTTGTGTTATGCAATTTTAAAAAATGAATTCAGGGGCACCTGGGTGGCTCAGTAGGTTGAGCATCTGACTCTTGGTTTCAGCTCAGGTCATGATCTCAGGGTCATAATATCGAGCCGCATGTTGGGCTGCACACTCAGCAGGGAGTCTGCTTCAGACTATTTCTTTTCTTTTTTTTTTAGATTTTTTAAATTATTTTTATTTATTTGACAGAGAGAGACACAGCGAGAGAGGGAACACAAGCAGGGGGAGTGGGAGAGGGAGAAGCAGGCTTCCCGCGGAGCAGGGAGCCCGATGTGGGGCTCGATCCCAGGACACTGGGATCGTGACCTGAGCCGAAGGCAGACGCTTAACAACTGAGCCACCCAGGTGCCCCCAGACTATTTCTCCCTCTCCTTCTGCCATTATTCTTCATACTCTCTCTCTCTCAAATAAATAAATAAATCTTAAAAAAAAAATTCATACCTCTATCTGCAATTCTAGCCCAACACTTCAAAACTTTATTTAGCCTTTCCTCTTTTCTTGGTTGTAATTTCCTCCTCTGACCTGAAGAAAAATGGTAGCAATTATCCTTAGTACATTTCCTCATTAGTTCAATCACTTCATTATTTTCTCAATGTCCAATGTCCCACTTGCATGAGTGACCTCTTTTTCCTTCAATCTCCATGACCCCCATTCCCTCAGCCTCCATACACCCCACTTCCTCACTCCTGGGCATGCAAGCAACACACAGGTACCTCTTTCCCCAACACTTTGGTGTTGGGATGGCCAAGGAAGGGGTGGAAAAAAGGGATGAGGATAGTGGAAGAGAAACTTATTTTTTGTTAATACTCGGAAAAATGGGGATCCCGCCCCTCAATCCAGTATAGTGAATGACTTTGTTTCACCTTACCAACAAGAATAGTACTAGGAATATGGGAAGTAATGTACTGAACTAGGACCAACAGATATACAATATTCAGTGATATTTAGATTCCCCGTGGTGTACTGTGGGAGCACAGTATGTAACTTATAGTAGGAGTCTGGAGCTGGCAGCTGAATTTGATTTATAAAATGGCTTTAATTTTAGATGGTCAAATTTAATACATAGTGTAAGATGCTTGCATATTTTTATTTCCAATCTGTGTGGAGAGGTGTCTGGCCTTGCACAGAATTCTGACTTGGGTGTGGTGTGATTGTAACCAAAGAACATCTGCACCCTGAGCCCTAATAGGAAAACCCAGGTCTTCATTCCAGTAGCTCAAAGTCTACCATGTGATTAGTTTCCCTCCATAATGAAGTACTGCAGACAGGGTGGCCTAAGACAACATAAGATTGTTCTCAGTTCTGGAGGCTAGCAATCTGAGATCAAGGTTTTGGCAGCGTTGGTTCCTTCTGGAGGCTCTGAGAAGGGAACTGTCCCAGGCCCCTCTCCTATTTCTGGTGGCATTGGCAATGCTTGGCGTTCCTCTGCTTGAAGCCAGATTACTATAGCCTCTGTCTCTCTGCTTCCACGTGCGCCTGTGTCCAAAGTTCACCTTTATTTGCCAGTTATATTGGATTAGGGCCGACCCTATACCACCATGACCTTGTGTTCACTTGGTTAAATCTGCAAAGATCCCATTTCCAAATAAGGCCACATTCCCAGCTGCTGTGGGTCAGGACTTGAATACATTTTTGGGGAAACACATTTCAACACACTGCACTTTGATGGTGAGGTAATGCGACAATTATCACGGGTCTGTTTGGAGCTACATGTTTATTTTAATATCATCTATTATGGGTATGAGTTATTCAATATTGCTTACTCTACAGTTTCCTTAAATCAGTGTTTGTTTCCCCAAGTACAAGTAAAGTATTGATGGCAAAACCAGTGTGTCCCAAGGATCTATTTTGTTTACTGCTGGAGCACAACACTTGAAGCTAAATATGCAAGCCATACGGCCTGACATCTTTCTCCCTTGGGTCTTCTCAGTCTAGAGGTGCTAAGACTGGTAATAGGCTCCACTTAAGGTGTGTACAGTGGGTCTCAACAAATTTAATGTTTTCGTTATCCATATTCCTCTACCTTACTCAAATTACCTATTACTTGGAAGACAATAGTGCACAAAAAAGTTAACAACAGTCAAAATAATTTTAAAACATGCTACTTCCAAAGCTCTGCTGTCTAAAATACTTTCCTCCTTACTCAGCTTCAATGACTGAGATTCGTCAAAGTGTGGAATGCAATTACTAAACTGAATGTGATGCTGGCCGGGTTTTACCATCCCTTCTTCAGAGAGCGGGCCACGATGTGGTCAGTCACTGGGTGAGAATGCTTCATTGAGGGCAAGGGCCCATGGAGGAGCCCCACAGTGTGGACACTTTGTTCTCTGAAACACTAACATCATCTTTGAGCATGACGGAAATGTCTTGAGTGGAGAAATGGGGCAGCAAAAAAGGACTCCATTCACATCACATTCTGGCTACAACCCTTCCCTACAACCCTTCTCTGGTCTTTTAGGCACCACACCACGGCCCACTGAGGTCAGCTTTCCCAGTGATCCCGTCCATCACCATCCCTCCCTAACAGACAAATCAGTTAAAACCCCAAAGAAAAGCTCTTAATTTATTTCATCGCCATTGACAGACTCCAGGGCAGAAATGAGACTTGTGCTAGTCTAGGGACATGACTATTAAGGGTGAGCAGATGACTCTGTTGTCAAGAATTAATGAGTGGTTTTCTTTCTCTGTTTATTTACTTATTTTTAAGAATTAATGAGTGACTTTAAAACATAATACAGCCATTCCCCTCAAGACCACCAGTAGATGCCTAAAATCATGGATAGTACCGAACCTTTTATATACTATGCTTTTTTCTATACACGCATGCCTATGATAAAGTTTAATTTATACACTATGAGAGTAACAATAACTAGTCATAAAATAGAGCAAAGATAACAATAAACTACTAACAGTGATGTGAATGTGGTCTCTCCCTGTCTCTCTCTCAAAATATCTTCTTGTCCTGCACTCATCCTCCTTCTTCTTGTGATGATGTGAGCTGACACAAGGCCTGAGGGACTGGGTGAAGTGAGGTGAGCCACACAGGCAGTGTAAGCTGGCATTAGGCTACTCCTGGCCTTCTGAGGATAGGTCAGAAGGAGGACCCCTGCTTCCAGACCCAGCTGGCTGCCTGTAAGTGAAACCACAGCTAAGGAGGCACATCTGTAGTAAGAGACGAGCTGTGTGCCTGCCCATAGGAAACCCCACACACAGAGCCCGGGGGATGCATGGGAGCCAGGTTAATAGGGACAAAGATAGAAATGTATGTGATACAAAAAACCTCACAGGGCTGAAATCAGGAAATTGCTATGTCTACCTATATCTTAATTCTTTAAGCTAGAGGTCCTAATATCACAGCGACAGAGATTTAGAGGATGTAAAGTTGGCTGCACTCAAGAAAAATAGAATTTTTTTAAGGGGTAAAATAACCAAAACATTCAAAAAAGATGTTTGGTTGCCTGCTGTCAGAGTCCATCATCATTCTTTATCAGCTAAATAGGAAAAGGTACATACTGGGGAGGGAAGTGCATTTTTTAAGTTTTATTCGTTGAGGCAATGATTCCTTTTTTTTTTTTTTGAAGGTGAAATTCAATATAGAGCATTTAAAATTGCTACAGTTAATTTCAAAACTTAATTTTTTAAAAAAAATTGTTTTTGACATAAGAATTTGTATGGGAAATACCAGGAAGTGTGTAAATGAACACAATTCATGGTGAAGCAGACAAAAATAGTGACAGGTAAAGAGGTTTTCCTTTTAATTTGCTACACTCACTGTTTATTAAGGTTATTTCTAGGTCATGGTTGGTGACGTCTTGGTGCCCTTTGGCCCATTTTTGGACTTCTGTTTTAATGTGGATGCTATGAAATAAGAAATGTACTATCAAATGGATCTAGAAATGGTGCAAAGGCCAGAGACAAGAATTGTCAGAGTCTGGGACAAAATTCCATGTGGGAAAATTGAAAAAACTAAGACTATTTCATCTGAAGGACAGTAAAGTAGGGAACAAGAATAATACTGGTTTTCAAAAGATACTTGTTACCTGATGTGGTGCAAACGGAAGACAAAGGACAAGGTGGGTATCTTCCGGAAAACAATGTCAGTAAGAGCTCCATGAAAGGAAAACTTTCACAATGAAAAGCCTTCAGGAAATGACCAGCAGTCTGGAGGAGGGTGTCATCCCGAGCACTTGTGTCCTGGGAACCCGGGTGCACTCGATGACCTCTAACTCTTCCACCAAGCTTAGGATCCTAAGAAACGACTCTTCTAAACATTGGGTACTGGTTGTATTCTGCGCCACATTTTCCAAGACAAAAGAGAGCGGTTTATATTTTAGAGATATTTATAAGCAGTCAAGAGTTATATTCACGATTTGCAAAAATGCCTTCTCATTCAGAGGTTCGAAGTCAGAAAACTTGGGACACTTCTGCACAAAGATGGGAACTTTTGCTATCCCATAGAGCTGCCCAGCGGTGCATGCCTGAAAGCCATCCCTTGCTCAACAGACCACATGGGGACATTCAAATCTGTCAGATGGCAATGGAAGGCACAGTGCTTAGAGCTCCATTTCCTCATTGATGACAAGGCAAATGACTCAGCTTTCAGCCTAATTGTGCTGTGAATATGTTTCCCGACCAAGCATCATAGACCCTGATGCAAGTACTACCCACAGGGGAAATATCCCAAGTGTTGTTTATTTTTGTCAACTGGAAAATTATGTTTATTGCAAAACAACTAAGAAGGTTTCTTAAAATATTTAAGTGCTATTCACTTCTAATACTCAGGGAAAACTGGAAAATTTATGTTTATTAGACAGTACACAACCAAAGTACTGTGGTACAGACACATATTCTTTGGGCTTAGACAGTTCTGGATTCAAATGACGGACTTGCTGTGTGACCCTGGCAAATTAAACTCTCTCTACCTGCTTCCTTCTCGGTAAAATGGGAGTAACTCATCAGTACACTACAGGAATTAAGGGACACGGCATGAATAAAGCGAGCATGGAATCAAAGGGTCTCACTTGCCACCTGCTCAAGTGCCCCTTTCACCACCGACCCCCTGGTTTGTGACAGTGCTGAACTCCTCTTATACTCGGAAGTAAGACTTGCCACATGGGAACCCGGGTGGCAGGGAGTTCCTGGGGCAGGGAATGCAATGGGATAAGGGGTGTACCCTTAGCCATCCTCAAAAAAATCAACCATTTCCAGATCCACCATTGTTGATAAGAGCCCCTAGCGTCCTTGGTCTGCCACTTTGGCTTTGAGTATCAGACTCTTCCTGAAAACACTATGCTCCTTCCTGAAGAGAAGTAGATCAAAAGTAGATTTCAAAGGCATTGCGTTAGGTCCTAGATAAGCTTTGCTCCAGACTGATGAAGTCTGAACAAATTGGTGAGAATTCTATCCTTATTTTCGCACACCGAGAAAGATGTACGACGGCACACAGGTGTGCTCATGCTGTGCGTGCACACACACACACACACACACAGCCAGGGAAGCTCTTGAAGCTAAGTGTGCTATTTTAGCTCCTCGTGTCCTTAATCCACAAATATCCATGCTAATAATATATAATCAACTCTCTGGAAAGGTTTAAAAGCAAAAGAAATATAAACAAAGATTTTACTTACCCCTAATTTGATTCCTGCCTAGCCAGCACTCCTCTAGAGTCTGTGGTTATTATCCACATGTATTTCCATTTAAGACATGCCAGTTGGGGCCAGCTCTCATGGGAGAATTGTAACAGCTGTCCCAGTGGAAAATAAAGGCATGTCATTTTAAATTTTATACCAGGGCCAAAGAAATGTCAGATTCCTGCCTCAGCTATATAATGACACACATTATCTTTGACCTGAGCACATCCTATCAATTCATGTTCATAAGAAAATTACACTTTGGATTTACTTGATTCCTGTTCTTTATCCAATTTCTTACATAAAAAGGCAATTTAATCTTCTCTTCAATGCCTGCTGTATAAATATCATATTCAACACCGGCATGCTAATGTTTGGAAAGCTTGACAATATTTTTTGAAATGCTGGCCACAATATCCCCCTCTTTCTTCTGATACAACTGAATAATTGCAATCGAATCCATTTTAATTAGTTATTCTGGGTCTCTGATAAAATGCATTGCATTTCTGTGTTGGTAAATCTTAGATTAAACAAGTCTTGTTTCCTTTATGATCTTGTCAAACCTAAGCACATATCTGCTTGCATGGACCATGTTTTCCAGCCCACTGACTTTCCAAGTATGTTAATTATGTTGTTTACCAGATGTTTTTGTAAGTAAGGGGGATGTTTTTACTTCTAACAATCTCCACAGGATGAGTTACAAGCTTCCAAATTCTCAATTGATCAGACTTTAAGGAGCTGCTTATTTTTGGTTTGATTTTCATGCATTGCCTCTGGAAGATGCAGCTTTGGCCCCATAGACTCGAAAGAGAAGAAGAAGATGCATTTGTTGGGGATCTCCTGTCACATGCAGTTGGTTATATAGTGAGATGATTGATGATAGATATACATATACATATACATATACATATACATATACATACCTCTGTTTCTCTGGAGAGCTCTAATACATCACATAGCAGAATGTGTAATATCAATATGAATTACTACCAGTGGTTTTTAACATTAATCACTTGGTTAAAGTAGAGTCTGCTGGATTTCTCCACTGTAAAGTTAGGATTTTTCTCTTTCCATGCTCTCTTTCTTGGAAGGAGAGGAAATTAAGCTGTGTGATAGAGGAGGCAGAATCTACGTAGACTATTTTATCTGACACTCTTCTGAAAAGAGGATTTCTCCCTCTCTCTTATTTATCTATTATTTATACACCCGATTATTTATTTATATCAGTATACACAGAAGGATATTTAGTCTGAAACTGTTAGGATTTGCTTGCAGCGGCTTCGGCTGTGGCAACGCTTTGAGGTTGGCTGCAGGTGCCCCGTGGGGCCCTCCACGCCTCCCTGCGGTCTGAGCACATCTTCACTTTCTGCCCCTACAGGGGTCTCCGGGCTCAGCATGCTTTTTCTGGGCCCCGGCCGTAGAACCAGTGATTTCTCCAAGTGGTGTTGACTCCTTTAATGAAAAATAGGATCTAAGGAAAAAGACGTGAGCCCTGGGTGTGCTCATTCTCCCATGGTGTCCTGGCTGCTGTCCTCCTCCTCAGTGGCGTTCACATGCTAATCATATATCAGCCTGTGTCCGTATTTATGTTTGAATTTTTCTGTTGTAAGAACTAAAATGAGCATGTATTTGTGCTCCCATCTCTCAGGATAATATAGCATACCAGCATCTTTAAAGTGCTGAAAGGAAAAATTGGAAAACATTGAATTTTTAATAGTTTTTAATATAAAAGTGAAAAGAGGAATTTTAACATGTACGCACACATGGGCACACTACACGAAATCACCTCCATCAGCGACACATTGCTCACACGAGTCCTCCAGGCTGGAAGGAAAGTCACCTAATGAGAGGCTGGATCTGAAATTCAGTAGGTGAGTAAATCAGAGACCAGCCAATTGAAATTATCCAAATCATATATATACAATGCATGGGGTCAAAAAAGAAAGAAAGAAAGAAAACAAGCAAATATTCGAGACTTCAGGAGAGTATCAAACAGTCTAACTGTAATTAGACGTGTTACCTTAATTTCAAACAAAGTAGGTAGCAAAACAAGAAAATCAGCATGGATGACCTAGAGTATTTTTTTTTTTTAAAGATTTTATTTATTTATTTGAGACAAGAGAGAATGAGAGACAGAGAGCATGAGAGGGAGGAGGGTCAGAGGGAGAAGCAGACTCCCTGCCGAGCAGGGAGCCCGATGCGGGACTCGATCCCGGGACTCCAGGATCATGACCTGAGCCGAAGGCAGTCGCTTAACCAACTGAGTCACCCAGGCGCCCGACCTAGAGTATTTCTTAATCATGTAAGTGTCAGTTCATTGAGTAGACATAACTTTCTTAATTGCATATGCACGCAAAAACACAACTTCCAAAGCGTGATGCAAGATTAGACAGAGCTGGAGATTTTGACAATTCTCCCTTGGACAACATTCAGTAGGCATTAGCCGGTAAAGTTAAATGTTTTTCATGTATATAAACGGTCATTTAAAAAATCGTTTGCACATCCTTTTCCAATGTTTTCTTGTTGCTGTGGTATAGTTTGTTGCTAATTTTCATTTTTGTAAGGTCTTGTATACAGGGACACAAAGTAGCTTTTATTAGAATTCTAAACCTTTTTCTGTTTAAAAAAGTGTCTTTACATTTTATTTTTTATTTTTATTTTTTAAAGATTTTATTTATTTGACAGCGAGAGAGGGAACACAAGCAGCGGGAGTGGGAGAGGGAGAAGCAGGCTTCCTGCAGAGCAGGGAGCCCGATGCGGGGCTCGATCCCAGGACCCTGGGATCATGACCCAAGCTGAAGGCAGGCGCTTAACGACTGAGCCACCCAGGCGCCCCTGTCTTTACATTTTAATGTGATTTTCATATGCAGAAATGTGTTTTTACTGTATCAATATTATCTTTTTTCTTAAGGATTTTGATATGTGAAAATTTTTCACCTTCATTCCAAAATGTTACTATTTAAATATACAATTATTTTCATGGCTTCTTTTTATACTTAAATATTTATTCCATCTATATAGTTCATGCTCATGTATTGTATGAAAAAGTCATAGCATTGAGTTTCTTCCATGTATGAACCAATTATCATAATGCTATTCATTAACTAGGCATACTGCTAAATTATTGGAAATTTCACTCATTATATATCAAATATCCTTTTAAATGGGTCTATTTTTAGGACTTCTGTTCTCCATTGATATGTCTGTTCTTGAATTAATATTTCTTTGAAACTTATTATAGCTTATGAAATATCTAGCTGTGAAATTCCTCTCTCATTATCTTTCTTCTATATTTCCTTGATTATTATGTCCTATTATTGCAGAAGAAATGTGTAATTATATTGTCAAGTATCAAAATAAAAGCCATTTGGGATTTTGACTGAAATATAATTACATTTATACTATGTACTTTGCCCTATTTCTGATTTTAATAAAAATGTCTTTATTAGTTTCCATTGTTGTGTGTGATGCTGGATATTGAATCAAAACCAAAGCTCAGTTTTACATTAATAAAATATGTTTATGTTTTTATAATAATATTAATAATTACAATGCATCGAATGCTTACCATATGTCTGTGCCGGGCTCTATATTCGAAATGATGACAATGAGAACAAATTATAATAATATAATCATAATCATAATTATTATCTTATACTTACTGTGTTCCAGACAGTGGACAGGCTCCTTACCTGCCTTATTCCACTTTGTGTTCACAGGAGGAGCTCCATGGAGGACCCTGGTGCTCAAAGGACAGAGCAATGTGCTCAGAGTCCCCAGCACAGCCCAGTTTCCCAGCCACAAAGTGGAAGGCAGGAGGGAACAAAATCAGACATTTGTGTTCAGGGCTGGATGTTTCTCCTGCGTGGGGGCAGCAGACCCATGGTTTCTTTCTTTTTTTTTTTTTTTAAGATTTTATTTATTTTGACAGAGAGAGACACAGCGAGAGAGGGAACACAAGCAGGGGGAGTGGGAGAGGGAGAAGCAGGCTTCCCGCCGAGCAGGGAGCCCGATGCAAGGCTCGATCCCAGGACCCTGGGATCATGACCCGAGCTGAAGGCAGATGCTTAACGACTGAGCCACCCAGGCGCCCCAGACCCACGGTTTCGAGTGCAGACTTGGGAGCAGTGTGAAGAAGATACTTAAGGGTGTGTGGTATTGCTTTTGGGTTGAAATGAACACACACCAGACTCAAGTTTGTTTAGACCAAAAAGCAAATTTAATATAAGAATACAAAGCTCTCTTGCTGAATCCGAGTGTCTGTGTGTGTGCATGAACATAGGTGCACGCACACAGAAATATACACACGTGTGCACACACGCACACACACAGACACATACTGGAGTTCAGGAATCACTGAACCAGGGGGCTGGAACAAGGCCTTGGGGATTCTCTGTCCCTGCACTCTATTCTTCCCCGTGTCCCTCTGACTCTCCTTCCCTTCTCCCCTTCCCCCTCCCTCTGACTTCTTTCCCTTCCTCCTCCCTCAGATTCTCCTCCTCCCTCTGACTCCCTCCTCCCTTCTCTTTTTCCTCCTCCTTCTGACTTTCTTCTCTCTCTCTCTCTCTCTCTCTCTATATATATATATATATAATTTGTATATTATTTTTTATATAATGTAAAATTCAGGATTCTCTCCAGATAAAACTATAAAGTGGATATAACTATTTTCAACAAATAATTATGTTATATGCAACTATAAGGGAAGGAGAATCTTACTATCAGAAGATTATCTCAGATGGGTTTTATAAACTTTCTTAATTGGTTCGGTCCCTAAAGTTTATTGATATTCACTGAATGAAGCCTATCTGTTCTTTGATGTATTTGGAAAGGAGTGCTTATCAATTCCCTATAAGCAATGCACTTCTGTCCTCAGACACAATTTGATCCTATGGCACGACTTACTTGGGGTATACTGAGGATTAAATGGGGCTGAAGGTGTAGTTTTAAGAGCTATCTCTTTTTTTTTTTTTAAGATTTTATTTATTTATTTGCGAGAGAGAGAATGAGAGACAGAGAGCACAAGAGGGAGGAGAGTCAGAGGGAGAAGCAGGCTCCCCGCTGAGCAGGGAGCCCGATGAGGGACTTGATCCCGGGACTCCAGGATCATGACCTGAGCCGAAGGCAGTTGCTTAACCAAATGAGCCACCCAGGCGCCCCTCTCTCTCTCTTTTTTTTTTTAAGATTTTATTTATTTATTTGAGAGAGAGAACACATGAGAGGGGAT
The DNA here is from genome assembly GCF_029215605.1 of Mirounga angustirostris. Classification (NCBI taxonomy): domain Eukaryota; kingdom Metazoa; phylum Chordata; class Mammalia; order Carnivora; family Phocidae; genus Mirounga; species Mirounga angustirostris. The sequence continues at coordinate 137,123,094 of NW_026991713.1, forward strand.
AGGGTCAGAGGACGAAGCAGACTCCCTGCTGAGCAGGGAGCCTGATGCGGGACTCGATCCAGGGACTCCAGGATCATGACCTGAGCCAAAGGCAGTCGCTTAACCAACTGAGCCACCCAGGTGCCCTAAGAGGTATCTCTTGACGGGAGACGCCAGGGGCTTGAGATTCAGGGAACAGTCTTAGAATACCGAGTTCCACATGTCACACATTCCTCGGCGTGGCGTGCACCATGCCGCCTGGGAACCCCCTTCCTTCACGTGCTCCAGAGATGGGGGCTGGGGAACGAAGACAGGCCCACAGTTCAGGAGCATGCTGAAAGGTATTGCTTAGTGGAGCAAAACTGGACTGATCTCAACTTCATCTCATTCCCGACTGACTGCTAGAAACCCACCACGCAAGGTCCAGGCATTTACAGTGTCGACTATCCAGCGGGGAGGCAGACATAGAAACTAACTCAGTCTTGAAGAGCTATCTGTGCCCCACGTTCATAGCAGCATGGTTCACAGCAGCTCAGATGTGGAAGCAACCCAAGTGTGCATCCTTTAAAAGGAGGTTATCCTGACACACCTTGCAGCACGGATGGGCCTGGGGGGGCATTGTGCTCAGTGAAATAAGCCAGTCACAGAAGGACAAACACTGCATGGGTCCACTTATATGTAGCATCTACAGCAGTCCAGCTCACTGTGTCAGGCAGTGACTGCCAGGGGCTGGGAGTGGGACCGGAAGATGCTAATCAGCAAGCATGAAGTTTCAGTTACTCAAAGTAAGTTCTAGGGATATGCTGTAGGACATGGCACCTGTAGTTAGTGCTTGTCTAAAATTTAAGGCAAGGGATCTCATGTTATGTGTTCTTAATCCAATAAAAAAATGGGGACAGTTTTTTTTTTAATTTTATTTATTTATTAATGAGAGACAGAGAGAGAGAGGCAGAGGGAGAAGCAGGCTCCCAAGGAGCAGGGAGCCCGATGCGGGACTCGATCCCAGGACCCTGAGATCATGACCTGAGCCGAAGGCAGACGCTTAACCATCTGAGCCACCCAGGCGCCCAAAATGGGGACAGTTTTAATCATGCAGTTTGATGTGCTCTTTAGTGAACCAATTGTGACATCCTGAAGGTGAAAAGGGTCCATGAAGAAACATCAGCTGTGGGCGGGCAAGAGGCAGGGACGCCCTCCCGGAGGATGTCCCCAGGGGATACATGTCATCACAAATTTGTCCAAACCCGTGCAATGCACGACCCCATGAGAGAGCCCCAAGGTACACTCTGGACTTTGGGTGATGATGACATGTCCACATCGATTCATCAACTGTGACAAACTTGCCACTCTGCTGAGGGATGTAGTAACTTTTGTCTTTGTTTTTCATAGAAAGCATATGTATTCCAATATTAAACTCCTCAGTTCCTAAACACTCCAGAAATCATAATGAAATAGTCAGGTGCCTACATCTGAGTCCAGAATCACCACGACTGGCATAGCTGTGAAGCTGACGCATGCAGCCATATTTCACCGGGGACGCAGTACCGAGAGCCGTGTCGCCATGGGCAGGCAATCTCCTACAAAGACGGGCAACGCCCCTGGGATGCTGTGAACAAAATAAAGCTCAGTCTACTTCTTTTCCTTCAATTTGCACTGAAATTACCTTCCTAGACAATTCATTAAAACTGTGCAAAAATGCATCCTGCTTTTATGTGAACAGAGCAAGTTCCTAGATTCTGGTAATTACAAAAGCGTCTTCATGTTCCTCAATGCCTGGCAGTACGCTCACCAATCATGCGGGACCAAAGACTGCTGTTCATTACTTGGGCTACCTAGCACCTGGGCTCCCACCCCTAAATGCCAGGAGAGTTTCCCATTCATTTAAACTTTATTTTTTTTTATGGGGATGTTAATATTGGGGGAGGCCAGGCACACGTCGGGGCAGGAGGTATATGGCAAATCTCTGTTTCTTCCCTTCAATGTTACTGTGATCCTAAAACTATGCTAGGAAAAAGAAATAAGTTTACCCAAAGAGGAGGGTTGTGGGGTGAGCAGCTTCTGGGGGAAGAAATCACAAGTGTAGTAGCATTCACCTCCAGAGCACAGAACAGGATTGGTTTTGGGGAGCAGTCTCTTTTACCATCTTAATACCACAGGTTCCCAACCAACATCACAAAATGTGTGCATTCTATGTTAACTGTGCTCAAAGGATTACTTTTTCCTAAGTTACAGATAATTTAATTCATGTTACCTCATTAACATAACACACCTTGTATCTTTACAAGGATCCTAATAAATTAATCATGAAATAATAAATGTTAACTATTAGGGCGCCTGGGTGGCTCAGTTGGTTAAGCGACTGCCTTCGGCTCAGGTCATGATCCTGGAGTCCCTGGATCGAGTCCCGCATCGGGCTCCCTGCTCTGCAGGGAGTCTGCTTCTCCCTCCGACCCTCCCCCCTCTCATGTGCTCTCTCTCATTCTCTCTCTCTCAAATAAATAAATAAAATCTTTAAAAAAATAAATGTTAACTATTAGAGGAGATATCCATATAGACGTGCGTGCATGTATACGTTTACTATATCTACGTACATACGTACCTACATACGTGTGTGCGCGTGCATGTGTGTGTGTGTGTGTGGTTGGGGTCTGGGGATCTAAGTCATCTGTACAGAAGGCCAGGCCAGTGGTCTTCATCTGTTCAGGCTGCTATAAAACACCACAGACCGAGCAGCTTAAAGAACAGACGTATATTCCTCTCAGCTCTGGAGGCTGGACGTCCAAGCAGATCTGGTGTCTGGTGAGACCCCCTGCTTGGTTCATAGATGGGGTCTTCTCCCTGTGTCTTCCATGAGGGTAGGGGTGGGGGGAGCTCCCTGGGGTCTCTGTTATGAGGACACTAATCCCATCCTGGGGGGTCCACCCTCATGACCTCATCACCGCCCAGAGGCCCTGCCTCCTCACACCATCACTGGGGGTTAGATTTCAACATATGGATTTGGGGGGGGCACAAATATTCAGTTCCCAGCACCATTTCGTCCTCTCCCCTAAATTCCCAGGGGGCAGGTCCGGCTCATGAAAATATTTTACGTACTTATAACTATGTGAACCATTCAGGTGATCCAAGTCTAAGGGGATGACATTATCAAGTGCAGGACTTGATGGCACTTAGAAAATTCACAAAATTATTAAACAGAACAAGAAAATATATAGTTTGTTATCTGCTAAAAGGTATAAAAATGACAGCCATGACTCGTAAGATTAATATTTTATTAATATTCACAGAAATTATTCAAAAGTATGTTGAGTAATAGTTTATGTGACTCTACCAATGAATACACTCTCCGAGGGGGGCCCTCTACGTCGTAGTTCGTTAGGTCATTTATACTGTTTTATTTTAAATGCCTGAGACAGTTGGAGACTTTGCAACCGTCATCTAGTGATTACTCGAAGTGCTGCAAACTGTGGTCAGAAAAATATACAGTTACTAGAGAAGTTTAGCAGCATATCTTACCTTTTGTTTCGTTAGAACATGTGGCTGCCATTTTGGGAGGCAGAACAAAGCATCAGGATCGTGCAGTTTTACACTTGGCATGGCCCCGCGGCAGGACAGGCCGGGCAGTGGGCAGGTCCACCTGCACGGAGCCTGGGCCGGTCCCACAGCTCTGCACCCTCTGCTTCCTGGAATTTGCGGTCTGGAAACTGAACACTCTTCACTTTGGCTAATGTCAGAGTGATGCCTTCAGGGAGGCACACTGCCCTGCTGGAGCCAAGAGCAGATCGGAGCCCGAGGGACCCAGGAGTGGCCGCCTCCAGGGTGAATCCTGCCGTCACACGTGCCCGAGGGGCCAGCAGGGCAGGATGAGTCTGCTGCCCGTGTCCCTACCCGGTGACAGTGCGGTGCTGGAGGGGACACAGCCTGGGTCCAAGGAGCCGTGAGGGTGTGGTGGCAGTGATATCCACGGAAACCAGGTGGGGACAGGAGGGAAGGGTCGCTGCTCCCGGGTCAGAGAAGGAAGGATCAAACCAGCAGCCAGTGCCCCCGAGTCACATCCACCCCAGGACCTGGTGGACGGCCAGCTGGACTCTGAAGGTGATCGAGTAGACAGGGGCTCCACGGCAGCAGATTGTGCTGAGGAAGGTGACGAGCCTGTGGGACAGTGGGGATGCCAACTGGTGGGTGCACACGTGCACCTGGGGAGAGAGTGTAGGGGTGAGAGCATTCGGATGACAGTGCTACCTCTAAGAGCAGGGGGAGCGGCCCATAAGGGCGTATAGGGTGACTCAGTTATAGTGGGACCAGGACAAGCAAAGAACTAGAAATTTCCTTCCCCTCCCTCCCCAAAATGGAGCCTTTACAGGGTAATTCTAAACTGTCCTACCTGAGAAGACAAAACCCACAAATGGTCCACTGGGAAGCCCATGGCTGTGGTGCAGAGAACCTCCGTGTGGGCTGCACTGACCCCTACACCCCACACCCTATACCCCATACCCCTATGGCCCTACACCCCTCACCCTACACCCCATACCCCTATGGCCCTACACCCCACACCTACACCCCTATACCCCTAAGGCCCTACACCCCACACCTGGGCATGGCCAGCTTCAGAGCCAAAGGGCATTCAGATACCTCCAGGCCGCTGACGCCGCACCCTTTCCAGCCAGACCTTTGACGTATAAATACACGCCCATTTCCACAGGTTAATAATGTAGCAATTGTGCATCATGATTTCTATACGGTCACGTATTATGTCTTCTCATCTGTGTTCCCAGGAACCTTGCGGGGTGACCCAGGAGAGGTACCCGATGGCCGCTAGCTAAATGACGGAAGAGGAATGATGGAAATGGGAGCTCAGAATCAGCATCCTCACTGTGATGATCTCATGGTGCTACAATTTCCACGCTCCCTGACCCCTTTGACTCTAGGATAAAATTCGAGCTACACCCTTTTACCATGTTAATAGCTCAGTATCTGTGTCAACCCACCCTGAGAAACCCTCCACTCTGGAAGGAAAACCAGCTCCATCTCTCCTTCACTGATTCCGTCTTTCCGATCTCAACACTGCATTTTGCAAGGCGTCTTCTCTCTCTTGACTTTCCTAAAATTACCCGGTGCCTGATTGTCACTTTAGCCAGAAGATCAGGGAACGCTAAATTTGAAGTGATATTCTTGTTCCTCACACATCTTAGGACAAAGCTATTCTTAGATTTTGTCCCAGATTCAAGGTGATTTACAATTCTCACATCAACAGAGGCATTATCTCCCGGGGAGCAATCTCCTCATCCACTAATTGAGAAGAAAAGTTAGGTCCTCGCACGGCACCTCATGAGATGAGCAGATGGAGAATGAGATGCGGTCTCTGAGGTGAGCCCGCACCTGCGGCGCATCCAGGGAAGGGGGCTGACGGTGGTCAGTTTGAAATTTGGGGATGGATCAAGGAGAATTCAAGAGTGCCAGGAGTTTCATGGAACTGAAACCCCTCAAACCGACTGGGAACTTGAGGCAAAACTGAAGAAGAGATGGGGCCGTTCTGCTCTAGGAGGCGGCCTGTCTGCAGTTCCATCCGGGGCTGGACCCCCTCTGTTGGAAATACGAAACATGTGGAGAGCTTCCAGGCTTGGGGGCCTGCAGACCAGCCCCCGTTCAGGCGATACTGAGACACACGCAGCTTCCTGTTCACACGACGCACTCACACAGACTGTTCACGGGACTGGGATGTGGATGCCACATGTCCTGTTTCCCAGTCAGTCCACCTAACCTAAGGCACTGCGATGACTTTCCCAAGGTCCTCAGGCCAGGAGATGGACCCAGGACTCCTAGCTCCGAGTTACAGTATTTATTTCCCGGTACCATGTAGTAATAAAAATGATACACAATATCTGCATAGACTCGGGCTTCAACCAAAACTCTAAAATTTAGACTTCATGGCAGCTTTACAAAATAATGATTCTTCATTTAACCTACAGATCTAATTTCATAGTCATGTGATATAGGAGTTATGAAGATGACTGTTCTCTCTTTAGTGAAACCATGTCCCTGAAAGCATAGCATCTGTCAGAGTTCGACCCGAGATACACAGAGAGATTTGGGGGGAGAACTTGTCTCACGCGATTGTGGGGTAGTCAGGCCCATCCCCATCCCGCCGGTGGGCTCTCGGGAAGGGCCAGCGCGGGGAAGCCTCCATTCACAGGTGCTGGGCTCCTTCTCAAGGAAGCTCAGCTTCTTCTGGGGGCTCTCGGCTGACCCACACAGGTAATACTGGCAGGCAGCATTTGCCCCACAGAGCGCACATAGGATCACTTCTCCTGGCACCCAGTTTCTCCCCTTTGCTTTGCTTCCCCAGCCTCGACCAGGCCCAGGTGGCAGCTCACCACCTCTCCCCAGCCCTCACCGGAAGGCACCTGCTGGATCTCTTACTGCGCAGGGACAGTGTTCTCTCCAAGGCCACTTTTATAAACCTTTGGAATGGCTGGCCGCTTTACTCTATGACCTCTCCAAAGCAACACATATGCTCTCTGGTGAGAAGTGTCCTCAGACTTCATCCATTAGCGAGCCTCATGCCAAGACTGGAACATCTGGAGAAGATTTGGGGAAACAGCAGGGAAGGGTGCTGGTGATTTTCAAGTCAAACCATACCTGACAATTGTCTGCTACTATCCATAGGTCAGGGCTGGTTTCAAACTTCTATTCAGTGCGTATGTGTATGTACATAGTATGCATACATATATATCCAATGTAGTACGTATAGTATGTCATAAAATATATTGCATTTACCTTAATCGTATATTGCATATATACACATACACATTTATTGGATGTATAATGTGTATACATATGTGCACACTATATATACACCACTTACAGCATAGACATCACACGCAGATACATATACACATATGTGCATACTATAAAAATGCGTATATGTACATTCACAAACTATATATACATATCTATACACACTGTATATATATGCATGTCTCTACATATATTTATCCCCCCAAAATTGCATTTACCGGAGTGTTAAGGTCTGGTTATGTGGGCTGCGCGTTGGCCCTCCCCTGACAAACAGGAATTCATCTTTTTTTTTTAAAAAAAAAGATTTTATTTATTTGACAGAGACAGAGATAGCGAGAGCAGGAACACAAGCAGTGGGAGTGGGAGAGAGAGAAGCAGGCTTCCCGCCGAGGAGGGAGCCTGATGTGGGACTCGATCCCAGGGATCATGACCTGAGCCGAAGGCAGACGCTTAACGACTGAGCCACCCAGGCGCCCAGGAATTCATCTTTGTTCACTTTTGACACAAAGCATTTATTATCCTCAGTGCTACTGCATGATTTCTGGCTCCTCTTGGATACAGTTGATGCCAAAAGTCGTTTGCACTTATCTGACAGTGACAATTTGAGGCTACTTCTAGGACGTGTCCACAGTTTTTCTGTTTTTATACAGATGACTGCATATTTTAATGGCAGTCCAAGGTAAGGATCTGGGGCACAGCTCATAAAGAACCACACAAACACAAATCATTTTCAGAATCCCTCTGGGTTTGGAAAACATAAAATGTTGGAAGACTTCCTCTCTCTTTCAGAGCCTTTTGTAAAATGATTGCCTCCAAAGCCACGAGGCGCATTTAATTTTTAATGTGTTGTGTTGATTTCAAGATGGTGCAGGATCCCACTGTTAATTACGAGCACGCGCCTCTTCTGTTTATCGGTGGCACCTGCTGGATGGTGGCAGTGCGGCTCACACCCTGGATGTCGCTCCCATAAACCAGATGCTGCGAGGAAGAAAAGGGGCATGGGTTTATCTTTTTTTTTTTTAAGATTTTATTTATTTATTTGAGAGAGAGAATGAGAGAGAGGGAGAGCACATGAGAGGGGGGAGGGTCAGAGGGAGAAGCAGACTCCCTGCTGAGCAGGGAGCCCGATGAGGGACTCGATCCAGGGACTCCAGGATCATGACCTGAGCTGAAGGCAGTCGCTCAACCAACTGAGCCACCCAGGTGCCCAAGCATGGGTTTATCTTTAATGATGGAAAAGTCTACCTCCTTCAAGAAAGACATTCTAAGAGCTGAATCAAATATTTGATTTTCTACTAAACTACAAAATGAAAACCGTTTTTAACAAATGCTATCATTAGAACCACCTGAACAGGACTTTAGGAGGACTCTGTATTATTGCCTAAAGTCCAATTTAAAATCACTTAACTTGTCACCTTAGGTGTTTTATCTATTGATTGGGTATCAATATTAATCCTTTGTTTCTGAAGAAATTGCAACATAATAGACCTTCTTCGGTGCTTTAAAAAAAAAAATCCACTTCTGGTGTCTATATTTAGAATATAATTTTCAAGATTTTGCTTTTCAGAGAAAGTACTTTTTTAAAGATATATTTTCTGTCAAAGAGTATTTTGGAGCTTTATGTTGGTTTAACTTCTCTTTGGAGTCTTATTTTAACCTCTGTGTTCATAAAAGATCAAAATGCAATTTCTTTCACCCGTCTCAAAAATTAGAGTGTATCTCTCCCTGGAGTCTCAGGACCCTTCCATGCCGACTGGTGGGGTTTCGGGCATTTTGAGGACTCCTGGCAATCTGATGCTGCACCTTTCCTGTTGGATGGGGGTGAAGTGGTCCTATTTCATTGGCGTCAGTCCTGGGTACGTGTACAGATGTATATAGGTCTGTGGATGTCTATAGATGGTAAAGACATGGTTTTCATATTTAGGAATTAATAGGCTTAAGATGACCCAGATTCTTGGTTTGTTTATTGCTTTGTATTTAATTTAGCATTTATAGAAATGGTAAATACAGAAATGAGTTTGCTCAGAAGCTATATCATCAGCTAACGAAATAATTTCTTCAATGTTTCCAAGCTCCTTTGGGAAATTAGATGAATTACTACTTGAGCGTTTGGAGACTTGCTCTTTCTTTTCTTTCTTTAAGAAACTTTATTTCTCAACTTCAACAATTATGTTATTTATATTTTTAGTCTATTTTCCTGATAAACCCATTTCAGGAAACCCCTGTGAAAAAAGATGCTCTGACTTACATTTTTCTAACATCTCCTTCGCTACTGAATTCAATAGGTGTGTCTGACTCCCTGCCAGTCCAGGTCAGGATGTCATGGGCTTTCCCAGCAACATCTGTGGCTACCCCAGCCAGGGAAGTAAAAATATGCTGAGTGTTCCAGAGCCTCCAGAATCGTGCCCAACTTCCAAGGTCAGCATGAAGGTTGTGTGACAGGGATTAAGCCCTGGAGATCAGATAGCGAGATTGAATACTGCGTTTCCACTCCTGGCTACTTATTGATTTCTCTCAGCCAGCTTATCTGTAACGTGGCTGTATTAAGAGTGCATTCCTCCTAGGTGTAATTTGGACATTAAAAGTCTTTATCAATGGGAAGTTTTGTTTTTCTTCTAAGAGAAATGGCTTTACCTTATTCTTTTATTTTCCTAGCTTTTTTGAGGTATGATTAACATATAATGACATACATACTTTTGGGGGGGGGGCCTTCAAAGTTGTATAGTGCTTTGTACATTTTTTTGGAAACACATACATTTTAAATGTGCATTTTGATGAGTTTTACTAGATTTTTGCTTCTGTGTAACTATGATCTTACACAAAAAAACATCCTCCAGAGTTCTGTGGGGTACCTTACTGCAAACCTGGGTCAGGGCCAGGCCCCAGGCAAGTGCTGCTCACCTTGCTGTCAGCACAGATTTCCTTCATCTTGTCTACAGTTTGCCACAAATAGTGCGTGATTTTGTGTTTGAACTCACACAGAAAACTATTGTTGAGATTTATCCATGTGTTCACATGCTTCCATAGCTCATTGCTTTTGATTGCTGATTACTTTTCCATTGAATGAAGAGACAACTTTTTTTTTAAACCATTTCCTTGTTGAGGGACATTTTTTGTTTCCAGATTTTGCCTATTTTGAAGAGAGTCTATGAACACTTGAGTATGAGTTTGTGTGATAGTGTTTTTGCTCCTCTTGGGTGAATACATAGGAATGGCATTTCTGAGTCACACTATAAACTCAGGTTTACCTTTATGATAAAATGTCAAAATTTTTAAAGGGGCTGTACTGTTGTGTAATCCCCCCACCCACGTAGAAGGGTGCGGTGCCCCTTGTTCCCTATCTGCACCAGCAGGGTGCGGTGCCCCTTGTTCCCTATCTGCACCAGCACTTGGTATTACTGGTCTTCTTACTGTTGGCCATGCTGAAGGGTATGTATTGTTTCCATATGGTGGTTTTAAAACAGATCCCCTGATCATTAGTGATGCTCAGCGTCCTTCCATGTGCTTTTTGGCTATTTATATATCTTCTATTTTGAAGTGTCTGTTCAAATAGCTTGTCTATTTTTAAAAGTTGGTTTGTATGTCTTCTTGTTATTGAGTTGTAAGAGCTCTTTATATATTCTACGTACAAATCTTCTTTGTGATATATATCTCACATATATTTTGTTCTGGTCTGTGACTTCCTTTTTTGTTTCCTTAAGTTTTCTGTCTTTTTAAAGAGTAGGCATTTTAATTTGTATAAAGTCTAATCTATCAAGCAACTTTATGGTTTATGCTTTTATGTCTTGTTTAAGACATCTTTCCCAAACCCATAGTCATGAAAGTTTTCCCAAGTTTCTTCTGGTTCAGTGTGTTCCATGGAAATATTATGTGAGCTGTATATGCAATTTAATATTTTCTAATAGCCATGTAAAACAAGTAAAAAAAAAAAGAAAAAAAAATAATTTCCTAATAAAATATTTTTTTAATCTAAGATATCCAAAAGAGTAATTTCTCAACATGTAATCAATATAAATGTTATAAATGAGATACTTTACATTTTCGGAGCTGAATCTTTGATATCTGGTATGTGTTTTAGAGTTTTAGTACATCCCAAATAGAAATAGCCACATTTCAATCGCTAGATAATCACACCTGCCTAGGAGCTACCATGATGAACAGTGCAGTTGTAGACATTCGATAATTTAAACTTTTACATGAGAATGTTGAGCAATTTTGAGTTAGTTTTTGTGTGTGGCGCAAGGTAAGGGTTGAGGGTTATTTTTCTGTGTGGATGTCTATTTCCAGCACCATTTGTTGAAAAGATTACCTGTCCCCATTGAATTACCTGGGCCTCTTTGTCAAAACCAACGTACAACATAGCTGCTGCACTCTCTTCAACTGATCTATGGGTCTGTTCTTTCCAAATAAGACACTGATGTGGCTCCCTGCCTGTGTAGCAGGTGCTGCAGGGGCTAACATCAGCGCTCCAGGTCTACTCTCTTGTTTCACAGTTGTTTCGGGTACGGTAGGTTCTTTAGAATGTCCACATAAATTGTGAGATTAGCCTGTGGATTTATATATAAATAAAGACTGGCAGGATTTTGATTAGAATTGCACCGAATTTACAGATAAATTTGGATAGAAGTTGCATTTTAAGTATTCTGATTCTTCCAGTTCATGAACCATAGATAGATAGATTGATAGATAGATAGATATCTTACAGATCAAAAACATACATACATATTACATCATTAACTTCCTTAGCATATTTTGTACTTTTCTGATCTCATCCATATTTTGTTACATTTCGTTCTAGGTATCTTTTGTTTACTTTTTTAAAAATTGATATTTCAATTGCTATTAAAACTTCAATTTCCGATTGCTCTTGCTGGTATATAGAAACAGATCTGATTGTTTTATATTGTCCCTGCGTCCTATGGCATGGCTAAGCTAACTCATTATCTCTAAAATATGTTTAAATGTCTTGGGATTTCTATGTGTAGGTCATTCGTCCATTAAAAGAAGCAGTTTGGCTTCCTCATTTCTAATCTATGCCCTTTATAGATCTTCTTGCTTTATCCCATTGGCTTTAGCCTCCAGGACAGAAATAGTCAGAACAGACATGCTTGCTTCCACCCTTAGGCAGAAAGCACTCAACCGTTCAGCTTTCCGTATAGACAAGGGTAAGGGATTCTCAAGGAGAGTGTTTATCAGGGTGCGGAGTTTCTCCTGTATACCTTGCTATGAGCTTTTGTAATGAATGGGGTTTGAATTTTGTGTGATGCTTCATCTTCAATTATTGAGTCCAATTTGAGGCCATAGATTATAAGTGAAGCTCTCTGAAGAGGTAACAGTGTCCCCTGAGGAATTCTGGAGAACAAAATGAGCCACAACCCAGGTAGTGGTTTCTCAGTCTTTGTGGGAAGAGAGCAAGGTCTGTTGCTGAGACAGGAGGCCACCTAATGCTCATGTGATGTGAACAGACTTGAGCAGAGAAAGGCAGTAAGCAGCAACTCAGAGTGGGAATGAGCCTCAGCCTCCTAACCTCTTCTTTGACATATAGGGTGTGTGTGTGTGTGTGTGTGTGTGTATGACTGTGTGAGTGAGTCTGTGTGTGACCAAAGGGGAAGGGAACAGTAGAGGAGAAGACAAAGGAGAGAGGGTGACGACATGGGCAGGGATGGAAGGGAAGACAGGAGGACAGAACATGCAGAGACCGCAGTGGGAGCCTTGGACCAGCATGCCTGCCCAGACAAACAGCTGAGAACAGGACCCGGAGGCATATGCCCCGCCATGGGCCAGAGGAAAAGGAGGGTGAGTGACCTCCACCCGATGCCGTGGGTGATTGAGGCCACAGCGTCCTATCTTTAGTGATAAAACAGGTGACACTCCTATAATGCAGACAGTGCTCTGAGCACTTCTCAGACATAAACTCACACACACCTCAAAGCGACCCCACCATGTAGGTTTTGCTACTATCTGCATGTTTCGGGTGAGAATAGTTTGGTGCCCAGCATGAGTGCCTATCACTGAGTCCAATGGTGCTGATGCCAGGCTCCAGGACTGGGCAGGGAGCCCGCAGGTGGATGTGCAGACCCTCAGGGACCTTCAAGTTTGTCTTCTGTAGGAACCTTGGCCGGCCCAAGGCTCCAGGGGCAGGGACCCCCAATCCAGGGTGGAGGGGCTGGGGGATGGGAGGCAGCATCTCTGGACAGAGACCCTCACTGGAGTGTCAGGAAGATGATGAGGGGAATGAGCTGCATACAACTCAGACAGGACAGAGACCTTTATACTCAAGTTGGTGGTAAAGGTGTTGAGGGAAGAGGGCATCTGATCACAATTGGTCAGAATTGTGATCAGACTGTGGCGGCCCATCTTTTGTCTGTTCTCCCCTCCCGGCTTCCCACAAAACCCTTGCCCTGGATATGTTCTCCATCTCAATGTCTCAGAATAAAAAAATGTTTTTGGAGTATTTTTGTTTAAAAAAATGAGAAGGACTAACAGAGGAAACATGAAAAATGAGTTTAAATATTAATTAATTAATTAGTTGTGAGATAACTATTCACCAAAGTAGAAAATTAAATCAATGGGATTGCCCATAACATGCCTAAGCCATTATGTTCTCAGGCAAACAGGGTTAAAAAGAAATCTCCCAATGGCATACTGGAGCATGGAACTGCTTCCCATCATGTTAAAATATAGTTTTGAAGGATTTTATATGTTAAAAAATACCCTCAGTTCTCTTGTTTGAAGGCATGTACATTGTAGAAATAATAACTTAATAAGTATATTTGGTGTTAGGACTATAGATAAATGTAATTTTCTTTATCTTGGTTTTCTTTTCTTTATAATGATAAAACGTGCAAAATTTTTGATTCATACATTTAAATATGTTTCTGGATGTTCCTATATTTGATCAGATTTCTCTATCAGGGTCACGTTGCACCTAGAAATAGAAGAGCAGAAAGGATGAATATAGGGCTTCTCCCCGGAACATCCATTTCAAATGAGGATTTGGGGAGAGTGTATGTGGTGTGTTTGTACAATTGAGTAGGTAGAAGAGAAACTTGGCCTACATGATTGATAAAAAACAAGAAATTTTTAAAAATTATGCTTGCATTAATGACTTCTCCTTGAGATGTTCCTTAGAATTTTGCTACATCAGTATGGGTACTTGAAAAACATGAATTTGAGGTGCTCTGAGGAACACATGAGAATAATTCCCAATTAATTAAAAAAAAAAAAAAAAGCTATGTTCACTCATGACCACAGCTGATCCTTCAACAGCTTGGAGGTTTGGGGTGTCAACACCCCTGGTTAAGCCAAAAATCCACATTTAATGATGGACTGCCCCAAAACTTAATTACCAATAGCCTACTATTGACTGGAAACCTTGCTGATCCCATAGGTAGTCAATGAACACATATTTTGTATGTTGTATGTATTAAATAGTGTATTCTTACAATAAAGTGAACTAGAGCAAAGAAAATGTTGTGAAGAAAAGTATAAGGAAGAAAAAATACAGAGTACTGACCTGTATTTGTCTGAAAAATCTGTGGAAAGCAGATCTGCACACTTCAGACCCATGTTGTTCAAGGCGCAACTCTGTGTGTGGGGGCCACACGTTTGTAGAAGTGCTGTCAATGAGGGATTGTGAGAACATCTGGAAATGTAAGGTAAAATCGAATCCCATGTTTCTGGACAGCATATGTGAATTCAGAGAGAAAGCAAAATTCGGTCTTCTCATTAAACACAAGCGACCCACATTTGGCTCTAAAGGAGCTCCATGAGAGTTGCTCCTCTTTCCTTGGGGGTTTGCTCAAACGTCTGCGAGGTGCTCTTGGGGTCTTTTGCCTCTCCTGTGAAGCAGGAGCAGACTTAGTAGAGACTTATTCCTTTAGAATGAAAAGAAAAACCCGCTAGAATTTATTAAGAACTTGGTTGTGCTCTACTGGCCTTCGTTTGATGTTCTTCGTGTAGATGGCTTCTGTGTACTTGACATCCTGGGCCTTATTGACTGCCTTCTGACATTTCTTTGAATTTTCTAAGGGTGTAGTATTGTCAGTCATTATATATGGGCTCTTTGTTACTGCGTTCCTCTGGATGAATGTGTTTAAATTCACCTTCCTTTAGAAACTGGAAGCTGACTTTATTTATGTGATCGATTACAAAATGGGCCTTGATCTTTCCTCTTTTCCTGTGCCCTCACCCTTTGTCAGGAAGCATTTCTTCCTCATCTGATTTTGAGCTTGACACTTAACTTGTTCTGGCTCATGGGATGTCAGCCAAGTGATGCAAGCTGAACCCTGCAGAGCATTTGTGTGGGTAGGTCCACACAGGCTAGTCTTGCCCTCTGTCATGCCCATGAGAAGGACATGTCAAGGCTAGCCTGCAGGTGCCAGGAGAGGCTGGGAGGAATGAGTGGAGTGGAATGGTCTCCATCGACCCACTGAGCCCATTGGACAATCAGCGGTCTGCTCCCAGGGATGCAAGTTAATCAGCAAGGACCACAGCACATGCCACCAACCCCAGCCTAGACAGTAGCTCGCATGCTTCTGAGAGAAATAGAACTTACCGTTTTATGTCCTTGAAGTCTTATGGCTATTTCTCACGCAGCACTACCATGATGATCAACATATAATACAGCAGTAATACAATCACACCGAAGGGCCATCATACACGCCTAAAATAATTGGCATTTTCTTTGGGACAAGTTGACTGCTGGAAGTTAAAAGTGATGAAGAAACTAATTGAACATTGGGAAATCATGAGGAAAATGTTATTACAGTGAGCTGAAAAAATGCTAGTCCTCCTTAGATGGTCCAGAAGATTCTGAAGGAATACTGCATTGGTAGCTTAGAAAAACACACACACACACACACACACACACAGACTTAATAGTCCATCAGATTTGCACGGGGCAAGGGGACTTCTAAACAGGCGGCTGCAAGTATCTTTGTCTCTTACTAATGCCTATGATAAGATACTTAAATACTTCAGGAAAGAGATGAACACAATAAAGAATTGGCCAATTTTAAGGCTTAATCTGGAGAAACTACTACATCCAGATTTTCTGGGATTGGGGTGGGAGGGCGAAAGGAAAATATGTGTCCCTTCAATTTCTCCAACAAAGAAAATAGTCTTAAGTTATAATACAGCATCAGGATAAAAATAAAGTCTATGATCTTTATTGTTAAGTCATCTGAAAGAACTAAGCTAGTCTAGTAGACCCGCCATCTGAAGCAGAACGAGGTTGTAGGAACCGTATTGTCCCATGACAGCCTGGTATACTCAGAGTAGCTCTGTGGTGTCTAGAAAGAGAAGCACTGAAACACACGGACACACAGACACACACCAGAAGATTAAGTCTTTCAGTATGTGGAAAACAACTTAAATCTAAAACACAGAAAACCTAAACATTTTTAAATTGTTGAGGGTTTTGTTTTGTTTTGTTTTTGAGTGTTTACTTTTAAGATGGTTGATCCAGCAAAAGCACTAGCAAATAGTAAATTAAAACTGTTCCAAATGTAGTAAGGCTCGTAGGAAGTTTCTTTGGACCAGAAACTGTCCATGGTAGGAACCAGGGTGAGAAATCTGTGCAGGAGGCATGTCTTCCAGCGTCTACAGAAGAAGGCAAGAAGCCTGGGCAGAGGGCAGAGCCTGTCCCTACCCCAAGATGAAAGAGGGCCCGCAATACACCCCTACCAGGATTCAGGGAGGAGCTGTTGGGTCATTTGTCTTTATAGTTCACAGTTCTTTGGGTCAAGAGCAGACACATGGATCTAAAAGAAGTCACAAGATCCTGGACAACACATTTAACACATTTAATACTGTGATGAGGTTTGGGACAATCCTGGGGATGGGTTTAAGCATATTTTCCAAGTGGAAGCAAAGTGAATAGTTGTGGGCAGACTTAGTCGATTGAAATCAATGGTCCTTCCTGGCATCCTTGCCCTTCCCTGTGGGACATTGCTGTGATTTCCACCTTAGACCTGACCTCAGTCACGGGACTGCTTTGGCCACACAAATATGATGCAAGAAATGCTGGGGAAGTGTTTGCACAATTGGGTCTGTACTCACCGCTGACAATAGCCATCGTTACAAGACCACCGTGCCCCTTCTGTACTGGTGGTCCTGGTGCGGGGGAGAAGAGAAACATGTGTCAGTCAGCCATTGGCATTCGAGCTGGCCCACCTGCGACCGTGAGAACTGCCCACAGGCGTACTTAGATACTTCACCGGGCTTTTGTGGTTGTTTGTTAGGCAGTGTTATTGTGATGACAGATAACTGACTTAGTTAAGCTATGTAGGTCTGCAAACCTCGTCTTTATTATAGGAACAGCACTGAGGATCCTCATGTCCTTACTGCAGTCCATGCTACACATAGATTTAAGCATCCAAAAGTCTAATTGTTAAAGCACGTCTAAACCTTCCTCCAAAAAGCAACACACGAGTTGGCTTCAATACACTCCAGGTTTTAGGGAATATAACCCTTCTTTTTTTAAGGCTGAATGATATTCCATTGTGTCTGTGTGTGTGTGTATATACATATATATCACATTTTCTTTATTAATTCACCCATCACAGACACTTGGGTTGCTTTTAGGTCTTGGCTAGTGTAAAAATGTTGCAATGACCATGGGAATGCAGATATCTTTTTGAGATCCTGATTTCAATTACTTTGGATAAATGTTCAGAAGTGGGACTGCTGGATGATGATGTAATTCTATTTTTAACTTTCTGAGGAAGCTCCATACTGTTGTCCAGAGTGGTTGCACCAGTTTGCATTCCCACCAACAGCTCCCTTTCTCCACGTCCCCACCTGAATTTGTTATCTCTTATCTTTTTGATTCTAGCCATTCTAACAGGTGTCAGGGGATCTCTCATTGTGGTTTTGACTTGCATTTCCTCGATGATGAGTGATGTTGAGCATCTTTTCAGGTACTTGCTGGCCATCTGGATGTCTTCTTTGGAGAAATGTCTATTCAAGTTCTTAGCTCATTTTTTAATTGGGTTATTTGGGTTCTTTGTGCTGTTGAGTTGTAGGAATGCCTTATATATTTTGGAAATTAACCCCATATCTGATGGATGATTTGCAAATATTTTCTCATGTTCCATTGGTTGTATTTCACTCTGTTGACTGTTTCTTTTGCTGTGAAAAAGCTTCTTTTGCTGTGAATAAGCTTCCTCCATTGATGTAGTCAATGGAGGAAATCCTGCTATTTGCCACAATATGGATGGATGAACCTAGAGGTCATTATGCTAAGTGAAAGAAGTCCATCACGGGACAAATACTGCACAATTTCACTTATATGAGTTATCTAAAATAGTCAAACTCAGAGAAGTAGAGAGCAGAGTGGTGGTTGCCAGGGGCTGGGAGTGAAGGAAGAGGAAATTTGTTCAGTGGGTATAAAGTTTCTATTGCGTAGGTTGAATAAGTTGTCAAGATCTGCTCTGCGTCATTGTCCCTTTAGTTAACACAATGTATTCTGCACTTTAAAGTAAGTAAAGAGAGTAGACCTCAGGTTAAGTGTTCTCACCACCAAACACACACACCACGGAAGAACATAGCCATACTTTTGGAGGTCATGGATATGTTTGGTACCTTGGTTGTGGTCATCGTACCACAGGTATATGCATATGTTCAGACTCAAGATGTATACCTTAAATGTGTGCAGATTTCTGAATATCAATTATAGCTCAATAAAGCTAAAAAATACCATAACCCTAATAAATACAATTTGAGTTTCGACTGGAGTGTGTGCCCTGAATGTGTGTGTGTGTGTGTGTGTGTGTGTGTGTGTGTGAGGGAGGCTTCGGGGGAAAAAAAAATGCATGTTCAGGAAATCCAGGCTATTTTGTCTGGACTACTCATCTGGAAGGAGAAACATCACAGAGGACTACTTTCTGAGGAGATTCTGAATTAATACATTCTGATGATGTAGTGTATTTCTGTGCCCCTCTGCCTAACCACTGATTGAAAATGTCACCAAAAATAGATTATGTATGTGTGGGGGGAAAAGAAGCTTGTGTCTAATCTGCTGGTAGATACTTGTGAAAACCAATTTACTTGAGAAATAAATAGGGTATCATTTAATTTAAGTGGAACCGCAAATACGCTCCAGCAATTTTTCTGACCACAACTTCCATCTTCTAAAACCTAAAAATAAGAATTACATTTCATCAGCAAAAGGCCTTAGAATAGAGGAAATTAGGATTTTCAATTTGTATGCACGCTAACTAGTCACTTCATCCTCAAGCTGTAATTGAAAGTCTTTTATATGGTAAATTCGGAATAATTACAGAGCCAGAATATAGTAAATACGACAGCCAAAGAAGTTCTTTAAAAACAAAAACTTAATTTTCAGTTTTTAGCACGTACTTAATATTTGGTCTTTTATGAATAAGACTTTAAATGTCTCTTGTGAATGGCATGAACTGTATTTCCAGGTGCAGTAGTATTTTCCTGGGAAAACGAGTTCCTCTTTCAAAGTAGGAAATGTGCAAAGAGCATATTTGGCTTAATACGTGATTATTTTTCTCTTGATAACAAAGACTCGATAATTTTAGAGAAAGACGTTTCTTTCCTGGCCATTTATCAGCTCTCCCTCTGGAGCAGCCTTATTTGTAGCTTCTTATTTTGTCACATCTAACTGAAAACTCTTTAAAATGACTTTATCTGAAGGTCAGCTACCTTTTCTATCCAATTTAATTTTATCTTCAGAATTTTGTGACTTTGGATTTGGGTTAGCGATGAGTGAAGATAAGAGAACTGCCGGAGGCCCCTGTGCCTTGGCAGCTGGAAACCACGGTTTTGGGGCAGTCCGGGTGGAGGACAGCTGCCGGTGAGACCTCTCCGAAGGGTGAGCTCTGAAGCGAACTCCTAGCAGGTCAGCACAGAAAACTTGTGAAGTCACTTGAAGACTGTGAATGGTCTCCCAGACTAGGAAGACCAGTTAGGGGTCTGATGAAGGTAACCATGTGCCACAAGAGTGGAGGGGTCCCCAGAAGGGAGTCTTCTGGTTCTCATTGAGGGGATTGAGAAAGAAAGAGAAAACACCCAGAAACACATATTTCCAGGGACATCAAAGGACAGCCTTAAAAATGAATGTGTAGTATCCCAATCTTATTGGTAATAAATTGTTACAGTGAAATAGATGTTTTGGGCTATTTAGCTTTTGGGTGTCATCAAATGATGTTGGCTAACTCATCTCCCTTGTTCCAATGTTTGCACAATAAGCAACCTCTTGGTTTTCATTTGACTTCCCATGTAGGGCTTCCGATAGGAACACGATGTTGGGGTTTCACTGGAATGCACATACTAGTCTAACTGACAGTATTATCTTTCCTTCCATGTTAATATTAGCCTTCTGCTTTTTCTGATCAGTCTCGTTAATGCCTCTACTGCATTAAATCTCCCACGTGGGCAGGTAAAATCAAGTTGTTTCTTAATTTGTTTGTATTTTTTTCTGCTGGACTCATACACCAGAAAGCTTTAGGGACTCTACAATAATGCAGAGCCATGTTGAAAGCCCCTTACCAGCTTTTCAGAGGATCCGTCTGTCTCATTGGGCATGCTGCTGATGGGAGCCATTTCTGGGATTGGTTTCCTGTGCCTGTCAGGATAAATTATCACAAACTGGTGGCTTGAAATAGCAGTAGTTGATTCTCTCACGGTCCTGGAGTCCAAGAGTCCAAACTCAAGTTGTTGTTTTTTTTTTTTTTTAGAGCCACACCCCTCTGGAGACTCTGGGAGGATCCTCCCTTGTCTCTTTCAGCCTCCAGTGGCCCCCCAGCATCCTTGGCTTTTGGGTGCATCTCTCCACTCTCTGCCTCTATGGTCACATTTCCTCGGCCTCTTTGTGTGTCTTCTCTTCTTCTGCCTCTGATGAGGACATTTGTCATTGGATTTAGGATCACCTGGATAATCCAGGATGATCTCAGCATAAGCTCCTTAACTTAATTACATTTGCAAAGACCTTTTTTTTCCAAACAAGGTCACATTCATAGGATGTGTGTATTAGAACATGGACATTATTTCATTTATGTCATTTGTTCAGTAAAGAAACTTTCAAAACTTCCTTCAGCAGATAACACCCTCTTTGCAAATTCTTCATGCTTGGTTTTAAACCATTCTCTTGACTGCCTTCAGGGTTGGTTGCTCCATCCAGAAGCTAGCAGAAGCAGGTGAAAGCACAGTGGATTCAGTTGAAGTTCTCAACAATCCTTCATTAAGGAGACTTTGTATTATTATTGGAGAAACATTTTTATTTGGAATGTAATGGGAAAATCAATAATGCTTATTATGTTGCCCATTATACAAATCAATAAGAAGCATTGTAATATCATTAATTCTACACTGAAGGTGTCATCAATGTGTTTTTTAGTGTGTAATTACAAAATATATTCTACAGAACAAGTGTTTCTATATAAATCTTTTATAATAAAAGTCAGCAGGATGTTAGCACAGAAAATTGAATCTTTATTCCCTACCTTATTGGAATGTCAATTAAAATGGAACTTAAACCAGTTATTAAAAAAAGATTGGGTTGACTAATATATGTCTTTATGAGATCATAAGGTTCTCCTCTCCAAAATTTATTTCAAACCGCTGAATAGAATATCTGGTCAATGACCATTTTCAAAAACAAACTGAATCCATAAGCTGGATAATCATATTAATGAGGCCAGATCCATCATAAATAGTCCTGCTCGGGTTTCACAAAATGATTTAAAATTTCCTTACAAAGAAACCAAGTTAGAAAAGATGATTAGGCAGGATTTTTTTTTTTTTTTTTTTTTAGTGTCACATTTGACTCGCGGTGTCTGCTCGGCCCGGAAGACGTCCAGTGAGAGTGGGACCCGAGGCTGACTCAGCTGTGTGCTCACCTCCAAGCTGCCCCAAGACACAGTCTTGGCTCATGGGGCCCACCCGGGACTGGGAATAAGAATACAGATATAAGCCCCAGTGCCCTGACAAAAAGCTTCACTCTAAATGTTAGCTGCCTTTGCAATTACTTTGTTAACAGCACCAATATCACCTTTATACACAGCTTATTTCTTCAGCTCACAGGCTCTTAGACAATTTGAGGGAACAGTTCAGAAATTATGAACTTCAAGAAAAGGAGGAAAGAAAAAAACCTATCCAGGGGCGCCTGGGTTCCTCAGTCGGTTAAACATCCGGCTCTTGATATCAGCTCAGGTCATGATCTCAGGGTTGTGAGATGGAGCCCCATGCTTTGATGCTCTCTCTCCCTCCCCCTCTGCTCCTCCCCTCGCTCGTGCTCGCTCTTGCACTCTCTCAAATAAATAAATTTTTAAAAACTCTAAAAAAAAAATCTATCCAATTACCAAAAGCAATTTTGGTTAGGGGAAATATATTTAGAAAGACATGAAAAATGAACACCTCCCCCCTTGCATAGAGAGAAAATCTTGGAGAAGTAGAGGTTATCAATTTATGGAACACCCTGAGCAGAGACCATGGCTAATTTTTCCTTCCTCAGTAATGGAACTCTACATGGATTTAAAGGGCATGAAGGGGGCGCCTGGGTGGCTCAGTCGTTAAGCGTCTGCCTTCGGCTCAGGTCATGATCCCAGGGTCCTGGGATCAAGCCCCGCATCGGGCTCCCTGCTGCGCGGGAAGCCTGCTTCTCCCTCTCCCACTCCCCCTGCTTGTGTTCCCTCTCTCGCTGTGTCTCTCTCTGTCAAATAAATTAAAAAAAAAAAAAAGAAAAAAGGCATGAAGGAAGCAGCCCAGGCGTAGAGCAATGTGGACATTTGGTATAACAGTCCTCACGTAAGCATGGAATTACTCAGCCAAACTGTAGCTTCCCAGTTTGTGCAATGACTTGTATGTGGGCATGAAAAGTATTAGTTTGCAAGAAACTAGTAAGTAAAGAAAAATGCATGCATGTCCGAGAACAGTTCAGGTAAAGACTACCAAAGAGACTTCAATTCTCACCATCCCTGAGGTTTGAATAGCTCTTTGTAGAATTTTCTCTTAATTTAGGATTTCTGGATTAAAGCACTTTAAAAAAAAATCATAAAATCTGCGTATTTTCCTTGGTGTCTACCCTTTTTCTTTGGGTAGAGTTAACATGTCTCTCACTTTCCCCTTTTATCTTAATCATAGATGTATTTAGTCCTTCGAAAATGCTTTTCCAAATAAATCTATAAGAGCTAGTAGATTTTTAAACAGCTCTAAACAGCCCTGTTGTTTTAGCACTATGTTCTAAAACTTTTTTAAAAAATTACCAAAATGAGAGCACTCGGGAAACTGCGTTGTCTTCAAGCACACTCTGGTGACGAAAGTACCGTGTGTGACCTAAGTACGCATGTCAAGGTCCGAGTTAACACTATGTTGAAATGTCCACGGAGATGCAGACAATTATTTTTATTAGTTTTGGAAAATATTCCCAATATACTAAGTGTCACCCTGTGATGAATCTCTCACTGCGCCTGGCTTCAGGATGTTAGAAATTCCCTGACATGCACTCACCCTGTACATGGCACGTGATATAGAAATGAGAGAAAAATAGGAATGGACACTGGTCTTTCTTACTTTTCAGTGTATCACATTCCTGTATACATGCTAATTCTATTTCCACGAACAAATGCATTTATGTATTTATTCACATTCTATTTATATGTGGCTTTGTAACAAGAGAGAATTTGAAGACGGCCTGTAGAGATGCCGGACACAGTGTGGAGTCCCGCCAGGTCTCTGCAGTCCAGTGCGCATGCAGTCCGCACAGTGCTCACCTCCAGCCCTTCCCAGGCTGCAGACAGAGGATGCACGAGGGGCGAGGCACTTATAGACATCTAGTAAATCTAAGGCATGTCCAGAGACAAAAAGAGGTACCTACCAGTAGATGAGTCGATCAAAGTTCTTTTATTGTCCTGCGGAATAGAAGACACAAACGTGCTCTAAATCTCTTAAAATCATTCAGTGTCTTGTTTTGCAATGTCCTGTTATTTGCACATGGACTACTTCCCTCTTTATATTCGAAGTTCATCTCCATCTGACAAAATTCTATAAATTCTTCTGTCCCTAGAAATGTGACATTAAATAAAGAATTATGCCAACTCAATTTTCCTGCCTTTCTGGTTCCTTAGCCCTTTTCCCGTGTCACGGCAGAAAAATCGTTTGCTTGCAGACGCAAAGGTCCTGGATTTTACCATGTGGCACAGGGAGGGTTAAAAGACACAATTAACTTTGGAATTCCGTAATGTGATGTAAAAATGAGGCTCTGGTGCTGCTCGTCCTTCCACGGCCTCCTTTAATAGAGATTTCAATCTGTCTAAAAGATAAGCATTTGACCTAAATATTTTTAAATGATTTCAAATCGTTCAACTGTTAGATTTAAGCTCATTTCATTTTCATGGCTGGCTAAGATTTAAAGAAGAAAAAAAAAATGGGAAGGAAAGGAAGATTTGTAACCCGCCTCTCTACTGCCGGTTTACCTACATGTGGTTTGATAAGAACACCTCTGCAAGTAGATGAAGATGAGCAGACACCTAGCCAACCACCTGCCTCACTGAGATGTACTGCCCACGCACGTCTTTTCCACAACAGCTGGGCAGATCGAGATAGGAATCCCTGATGCTCATCTTTGGAGAACTCTGCAATTTTCCATTTCCATAAACACGTTCACTCTTTTTGCAGCATTGCATTGCTGCCCGAGCATCCCCTCTAGCTCCCCGAGACTCTGTATTAGATGCTTCCTGCTGCCAAATCTCAGGCACCCCTGGTCATGGCCTCATTTGTTGTGCCTGAACTGAGCACATCAGCATGAGTGTGACAGAAGCAGACCTACCTACTGGAGGGAGGGAGATGGATTCTGGAACATGAAGTGGAAAAGGTCAAGTTTGGAAGAAAAAAAAAGTAAGATTCCAGACAAAAATGGTAATTTACAAATAATTGACCTCAGTGGTCCTTATCTTATTTTTTTAAAGATTTTATTTATTTATTTATTTATTTATTTATTTATTAGAGAGAGAGAGAGAGAAACAGCATGAGAGGGGAGAGGGTCAGAGGGAGAAGCAGGCTCCCCGACGAGCAGGGACCCGGATGAGGGACTCGATCCCAGGACTCCGGGATCATGACCTGAGCCAAAGGCAGTAGCTTAAACAACTGAGCCACCCAACCAACTGAGCCACCCTTATCTTAATAGGTAGGTGGTGAGGAGGTGAGATTCAGGCAGAATCAAGGATAAAGCTTTGCTTAATGATACATGTAGAAAAGTCATGGATACCAGAGAGGTAGACTCCAAGCCCGAATGGAATCTCAATTTTTTCAAGCATCCTGATAAAATAAGCAAAGCAATCCATTCTTAGAATAAGGGCAGCAATATTTTGGGTTTCTAATATAAAAAATGAAGTCCAGAGATGGAAGAAATATGGAATAACCATGGCTGAGGGTAAGGAGTTCATTGGAGAAGCAAGATAAAATTGTCCATACGAGAGAACCCAAAGTATGGGCTGTGTGGCTGCATATTAGAAACGCTTATTCAAGTTTTGAAAGTTCTTGTGCCTAGACCTCACCCCAGATCAACGAAACAAAGCATCCTGGGATGTGTCCCAAATATTGGCATTTACTAAAAAGAGCCCCAGTGGATACAATGGTCAGCACTGGCAGAGGCTTGCTAACTTAGCACGTTTCCTCTGGTCTGAGATTGGAGCTGGTCCCACAAAATAGATGCAGGAACCCTGGGAGAGCAATGGAGACTGATGGCATCCACTTCACACGAGGGGCGGGCAGGTGTCAGCGAGGTTATAAATGTACCTGGGACACACCTTCACCTGGGAAATTCTGACTGAGCTGAGAAGAAAAGACCCAGAAATTTCTTTCTTTAGAAAACATCCTCTGTGCAACATTTGTCACCTTTAAGCCCTGGTGCCAACTGTCCAGCTTACTAGCACTACTTGCCCTCAAATTGATCTGTAATAGTGAGACAGTCCTGGTTCTGGAGAACCTGTAGAGTGCTGAGCTGGTTCTCTGTCTGCACTCCACCAGAGACGGTTTCGGGGGCCTCTGAAGAGCGGGTATAAAATATATACTATAATTTATTATAAATATGTTTCTATTTATTTATATGCATTTGCTAATGACCTAATTGCCCATACTTTATTTCCAAGAGAAGATGCCTAGTATCTGTTCATTGTAATAAATATTCCTTCCACTGTGATTGATTTTCTGAATAAGTAAAACAAATGGGGAAAAAATGTGACCCCTGTGTTTTGTTCAGTGGGATGAATTAGATACCCCTTCTTCCACTTGCTCCCAAGTGACATTCTCTATTCCAGGCCGTCACATCTGATGTGCACACATTGCCTGATCAGGGTCGTTTCCAGACACTGTGAAGTTGGACTTCGGTGCAGGAGTTCTGGTCTGCAGGGCAGTGTGGGATCAGAGGTCCTCAGCAGGGGGATTTACCGGGTCCAGACCACCCTCCCTGCTATGCTAAGGATTATTCCCCTCTCGGTGTGGCCCACCCCAAAGAGCCCCTGGCAAGCAAAATCATTTTATCATGTTTAAATATCATTTTACCAACAGGGAAGCTGTAACTTACAAGGTCCCTGTACATAATTTGAGTTTCTAACTTTATTCGGCACTTTTTTTTAACTTAGGTCCTTGCTTAAACAATCTTACCGTACATTGATGTTCAGAGTATTAAATGCTTTGGATATTCTCCAGCAAATGTTATGTCCAAACAAAATTAACACATTTTGAGAAGAATAAATGATAAATATTTCATGGAGTATATATGAACTCATTTTAAGAAGTCATGATATCTTTGGGTGACCATGCTGTTTTCAGATGCATTTACAAGTATCTCTGCTCCGTATATCGCCAGGCTGATGTCATGAATGCGCTCACACAGCTCACTCACACACACGCCCACACTCACACACTTGTGCACACACATTCCTGGGAGCATGCCTGTGACTCTGATCCAGCTGTGTGTTATCACATTCTCACACAGAAACATGAAGTTTCTGACACATATCTGAGTTGAAATTTCCAGAGAAATAACTTCTACCTTGTGAAGTATTTTTACAATTGATTTCGTGTTGTTCCATAGTACCATCGGTTATATTAAGGGTCAAAAATATTCCAAATGATTGTATTCACCTTAATTTAACAAATAAACCTGGACCACACCAACATTTTTTTCTGAGTCATTTTCACAATCGCAATTCGCCCAGTATCGAGCTGCAGGATGTTGTGAATAAATAATTAGATGGGCCGTGGAGACATGAACAAAGCAAATTTTCCCAAGAAAACATCAAATATGGACAAAGTTTCTTTTTCACTTTCTATGGACCACTTAGGAGATTTGACTTCACAACTCAGGAAAAAGAGTTAGCCTTATAAACTTTTAATTCTGTATTTTCTTGTACTTTTCTTGTTTTTTTTTTATTCTTTTTTTTATGTTAATCACCATACATTGCATCATTAGTTTTTGATGCAGTGTTCCATGATTCATTGTGTATAACTTTCTTGTACTTTTAAAATACATAAATTATTGTTTAATATTTACTCAGGATATTGTCCTGGACATACTATCACATTACATCATTAAAAAGGAATACAGTAGCCTTGTAGCTTCATACCTTAAGATGCTAATTCAAAAACATCCATGTCTTAATTTTTTAATATAAAGTGTGTGTGTGAGAACTTTTGAGAACAAGATTGCCAAAAACCTATTTGGGACATCCATTGCAGATACTGCTGAAAGAATCAGGAATCAGGAATAAAGACCAACAGAGGCAGATTCTTGAGGAGCTACTCTTTCTTTCTTTCCTCACTTGGTGAATACTTTGCATATTCTCCTGTGGTTTATATTTATCATTATTATATATATTAATATATATCTTGTGGTATATATTTATTATTATTTAGGATTCTTTAGGATACAGAAATATAGGTAAGATTTCTCATCACATAAGGATTTCCAGTTGCTGCCGAACAAATTTACTTTGGGATGAAAAGGATTAATTAGGTTTATTCAAATACTGTCATAGGAAGAAAGTATCCCTAGAAAGAATAGGGTATTTCAAGGTCCTTCTCTGATGCTCTCAGATGGCTAGCTGCTGTGAAGTCCCTGAATGGTAGGAATCAAAATTGGAATCACAACTAGATGAGAGCGGCACTCTTAATTTTAGGCAACAAAGTGCTGAAATAATATCTTTACATGATTGAACTAGCATTTGGAGACTAGAAATCCAAAAGAAGTATTAGAAGGACGTTATAAAATCTTATTCCTCCGTGTGGATTCTGTTATCTACATGTAAGGTGAAAATAAATGTCTTTTTTTCCATTGAAATGCCATAAGAAATCTGGATGACCTAAGAATTACACAAATACATCATAGACTTTTACAAGAATGCCCAAATAATATTGAGAATTGATATGCACATTTACTGAAAACAGATGTTTGTGTGTATTAACAGATGATGTAATTTATATATATATGCAAACAAGGTAGACTACAATACGGGCTTCATATCTAATAACAAAATAAATTCCAGAAACACGAAAAGTAGCACGTCTAGGGATAAAGTATGAGGAACAAGTGTGATATGTGTGTACAAAGAAACTGAAAAATACTTTCAGGAGCCAAAAGGAAGACTTAAAAGTGCAATCGATGCTATGCGCTCCAACAGGAAAGTTCAAAATCTTTAAGTTATCAACTTTTCCTAAATAATTTTTAAAATATTTAGGGCATTTACTTAAAAGTAGAAAAAATATCATTTTTAAAAGGAATAATTAGAAAAAGGTAGTCCTGCCACAGAGTAAAACATAGTAAAGGTGTAATGATCACTGTGGGATCATTTGCTAGATGGACAGATCAACGCAATAGAGTAGGATGCTCAGGAATTAAACTCAAATAATACTGGGATTTGACTCTATGGAAAATGCCATTTCTAACGAGTAGGGAAATAGAGATTTTTCAGTAAATATTGTTGGATTCACTAAATAAGTATCCCCTAATATAGCAAATATAGACTCCCATGTTGTTAGTTTGCTCATGCTGCCATAACAAAATACCACAGTCCTGGAGGCTGGGAGCCCGAGGGGAGGGCATGGGCAGGGCTCTTGTCTCCTGAGGCCTCTCTCTTGGGCATGCAGATGCCGTCCCCTCCCCTGTCATGCGGTCTGCCTTCTGTGTGTTTCTGGGTCCTAACCTCCGCTTCCTATAACAATGTTAGTTAAATTGGATTAGGACCCACCCTGGGGCCCTCATTTTAACTTAATCACCTTTTAAAGATGCCATCTGCAAATACAGTTCCGGGAGTCAACAGATTCTGAGGGGATATTATTCAGTCCAAAACACTAAACTCCTTAACTAATATCAGAATAAATTCCAGGAAGACAAGATATTCAAAGTCTTAGTCAATGAAAAAGAACCCATCAAGCTCTTCATGTCTACGTACAACTAGAATCTTGGAGCTTTAAATCATGAGTGAAAACCCTGAGGAGACGAGAAACACTGATTAATTTGATCCCACGAAACACGTAAGTAACATTCCCTTGGGAAAAAGAAATGAAATAAAATCCAAAAGACAAATAGAAAAGTTGGAAAATATTTGTCGTTCATCACATGAACAAAATACAGATTTTTTGAAGATTATAAACTGCCATGTGTAATGTGAAAGAGATTAACAATGCCCCCCGTTACAGGGGCCAGAGATGTGATATGAAGACAGTTCATGGAGAAAGAACATATACTTGGACCCTAAGGATACTTTCTCCTCTTGCACAGAATGGAAATGCCTGTGAAATGTGTCCTTGCCACTGTGACCGGCAAACCGGGTTGAGTAGTTGTGAGGACACAGGGTCTGCTATTCTGTCACTGATGGCGTTTGGGGTTGTGTTGGTGTGGGCCGAGGGCCGGACGGTGTGCGAGCCCGGAACCTGCGCGGGCAGACAGAATCCTCACTTGGAGGGGCCCTGCCCTTGGCTTAATGCTCTGCTGTTGCTGTCTTGAAATTCTTAAGAATTCTTGACAAGGTGCTGTGGGTTTTCATTTTGTACTGAGCGCTGCAAATCATGTACCAGTGTTTCTGATTTGGGTTTGCAAGCTATATGGGGGCTTCAATCACACACACACACACACACACACTTTTTTGGACAACCATTTAAAAAGGTAAAAATGATTCTTAGCTTATGGGTCATACAAAAAAAAAAGAAAAAATGGATAGAGAGCCAGATTTCAGTCATGTTCCGCAGATTACTGACCCCAGCTGTAAAACATTTAAATTCTATGAAGGTAATTTGGTGCAACCTAAGAAAATTCCTTTTCCAGATACATATAATAAGTGTGATAGAAAATATTCTAGAAAATATTCAGCAAAGCATTGTTTGTAATGGAAATGACAGAGAACTATCCCTAAAATACTGGACTTTTCAAACTCATCATGGTGTATCCGCACAATGGAATACTCTACAACCGTCTAAGGGATGAGGCATTCTTCACGTGAGGATGTGGACAGATCTGTGCTATATTGTTCTGATAAAATATGGTTCAGAGGTGTGTGAGCCATGCTTATACCTAAAAGGACAAATACCCACAACCATATGCGGGGACAGAATGTCAGGGTACATGGGACACCATCAGGTTGAATGGACCCATGAACAATTTTTTTTTTTTAATATTTTATTTATTTATTTGTCAGAGAGAGCACGAGTGCACAAGCAGGGGGAGCGGCTGGCAGAGGGAGAAGCAGGCTCCTTGCTGAGCAGGGAGCCCGATGTGGGGCTCGATCCCAGGACCCTGAGATCATGACCTGAGCCAAAGGCAGATGCTTAACAACTGAACCACCCAGGCACCCCTATATTTCTTTTTTTTTTTTTAGATTTTATTTATTTATCTGTCAGAGAGTGCACACAAGCAGGGGAGCAGCAGGCAGAGGGAGAAGCAGGCTCCTTGCTGAGCAGGGAGCCCAACGTGGGACTCGATCCCAGGACCCTGAGATCATGACCTGAGCCGAAGGCAGACGCTTAACGACTGAGCCACCCAGGCGCTCCAGACTCGCATGAACTCTTATCATACATTTTGATTTTTTTTTCATGTGTATGTTCTGATTTAATCCAAATAAATAAGAATCCCTTACTCTGCTTGGAGGTGTCACTGTATTGGCGTAAGCCGATTTCACTCAGGATGCCATCTAAGTGCAGCTCCTGGTATGGTCTCAGGGCTGGAGGTGAGGTGACCCCCAGTGCTCAATCACGTGTGCATTGGCCATCTGGCCTTTTTCTCGCCCGCAGGTGCCCACTTAGTTTTCTGTTCTACCTCAGCTCGTGTGCTTTATTTTTTGGTAACCAACGTATTTTCAGCAGATATTTCTTATTTTCTTTCCCATAGTATTCAATTCAGTTTTCATATTAAATATGAAAGAAAACATTTAAACAATTTAAGAGAAAATTTAAAATACAGCCTCTGTGTATTTAATGGTCTATTGTTTAAAATTTTGGATTGAAATATTTTTGTTTATGTCATGAATTGTCATCTCTATATTAAAATTTCAAAAGCCATACTTAAGGCTAAAAATATGGACAGTACTACTTGTTTGTCTTGCTGAGATTTTGACAGAGTGAGCTGATACAAACTCTCGTAAGAATACTCATTTGCTGTGATTCTTCTGCCTTGTCTTTAATATGAGAATCTTGTGGCAAAGCTTTTTTCCAAGTAGGCAGGTCACGCTCACTGAATAGTTAGTGCAGAAGAAAATGGGACAAATGAACTACAACTTTGCTTTAAACCAACAAGATAGGGGTGCCTGGGTGGTGCAGTCAGTTAAGCGTCTAACTCTTGATTTCAGCTTGGGTCGTGATCTCAGGGTTGTGAGATCAAGCACTGTGTCGGGCTCCAAGCTCACTGGGGAGTCTGCTTAGAGTTTCTCTTTCTCCCTCTCCTTCTGCTCCTCTCCCCCCCCCTCTCTATCTCAAATAAATAAATAAATGTTAAAGAAATAAATAAACAAGATAAAATCTACGAAGTATTCTATGTGGTAGAATGGATAATACAGACTTTATATCCAAGTAACACTTGTAATGTATACCTTGCAGTAAATAGCAGTAAATATTAGTCTACTTATTACAGGCTTAGTAGAGATACGTAGTAGAAGGCACAAGATATCACCTCAAAGTGCCAGATGATCGATTCCAAACACAGGACATTCAATCCCTTAGCATTTCTCACTGCATATCTCTGATGAGCTAGTTGTTTTTTCAACTCATGTACATAATGTCTCAAAATTCAGGGATCACCTTAGTATGGAATGACCAAATCTGGGGGAAAACAATGAAAACTAGAAAGTAATAACAGAAAAAAAGAAAAGAAAAGAAAAGAATGATGTGTGACGCAAATTTGAGGAAGGAAACTTAAAATTATCTTCTTACTTTTCATAGCTGAATGACTATGGAATATTTCCTTAATTTTCTCACTCAGCCCAACTTATATTAGGGTATTTAAATTTTAGATTGACTTTTCCTTTGGCTCTAAAATACTGTGATTCTGATAAAGGTTTTATCTTCATCATCATCATCATCATCATCATCAATACATCATTACTATTATCATTACGTATTATTATTCTTAAAAAGAAATAGTGTCTAAACCAAAGCCAAATAAAATCATACTTCCTGACATCATACATTCAAATTCTGTTTTGGTTAGATATCTAAAAGAATGAATAGCTATTTTACATTTTTTCAATCCAGTGGGAAATGATCCTCCTCTCTGGGCATGATTTCTCAACACAACACTGCTAATGCTCAGCCTTAGGGATGAAATCATTCTTCTTCTTTTATGCTAAATCCCTTTGTGTAAGATCTCTGTGATAGTGAGTAGAGGTGGTCTCTGGGCTGAAACGCGTGTGTCTGTGTGCAGAGGGGAAGAGAGAATACTTACGTAACTCTTCATTCAAATAATCCTCAGAAGCACTACAATGTGTCCGGTGTTTTTACTTACATCTGTAAGTTGACTGAGCCATAGTTAAGGAAAGCAGGGAGGAGAAAGTATGAGGATGGAAGAAAAGTAAGAACACTTTGGGGTTACAGAGCAAGGTCACTTAGGACGGATGTGATGGAGAAAGAAACAAGAAAGTAATTTTATCAGAACTTCCCGAGAACAGGGGTACAATGCAATGAATAAGAAAGACACATACAGGGCGCCCGGCTGGCTCAGTCAGTAGAACATGCAACTCTTGATCTCAGGGTTGTAAGTTTGAGCCCCACGTTGGGTGTAGAGATGACTTAAAACCTTAAAAAATAGAAAGAAAGAAAGAAACCACGTATACACAAATATTTACATAAAATGTATGTTTCCATAATTTTAGAAATCTTTTAATGGATAGCACCTCACAGATTATAAGACATATTATGTATTTTCTGTATGTTGAACTGATATAGTTTTCTATAAGGTGATAAACACAGATATATGTGTTGGTCCAGTTGGATATTTCTCTGATGCCATAGAAATTTTGCAGTTCTGCATTTTAGAAGAGTTGGGGGTTGAAGCTTGACGTGCCAGAATTGAATCAATTTTTTGCCAGGTCTGATCTAGGTCATATCTCTTAGTGGATATGTTGTTCTTGAGCCAAGAAGATAGAAGCTTCAGTAGTTCAAAGAGCAAGCAAAAGAAAAGAGGCCCGGGGACAGATGCAGTTGCCCAGAGGTCTGTCGGAAAACACAAGAGGAGTAAAACAGAGAGCGACTTGTAACAACAAAACTCAGGGCACAGGGACAAAGATTTTTAAACATACCCGAAGGAATAAAGTCAACGGCCAAACAGGAAATTTACATTCAACCCTCAGTGTATTCATTTCTCTGTGTCTAGACAAATTTACATGCAGAGAAAAAGGCATAATTTGAGAATGGATGCTTGGTAGCTGCAATCCTGGCATGAGAGATCATTATTACCCACATGTGCTAAATATTGAGCAATCAAGTAAGTTTTTGCTTCTTCACCTTCAGGGGAATTCGGAGACTAACCCCTGTTTAGGTCCTACTAAAGACACTAAGACCATAATTACCTATCAAATCCATAGGTCATTAGTAAATATTTCCTGAATTAATGTTGTAGAACATATTTCTCATTTCATTACTTAAATAGAATCCCATAGAATTCCACTTTAAATAATAATCACTATAACAAATAGAACAACATTATTCACCACCAACCTACATGTTCAGCACTGTCTCAGGATTAAAAAATAACAATTTAAAAAACAATAACTTTCGGGGCTCCTGGGTGGCTCAGTTGGTTAAGCGTCTGCCTTCGGCTCAGGTCATGATCGCAGGGTCCTGGGATTGAGCCCCACATTCCACTACTTGCTCAATGGGGAGTCTGCTCTTCCCTCTGCCTCTGCCCCTCCCCCCGACTGTGCTCTCTCTCTCAAATAAGCAAATAAAATCTTAAATAAATAAATAAATAAAACAATAACTTTAAGAAATTTACAAATGGGCAGTTCGGTTATTTTGTAATAAATGGGAGCTTTTATCAGAATTCCACATATTATCTAAGTTGTTCATTATCTAGAGGATAGGGGCAGACCCCTAACTCATCGCTTTGTAAAAAAAGTCTTCTGTGCACAGAGAGCTCTGTTTCACATTGGGAGAGTTCCAATGGCCGTGCTCCTGGGGAAGAGAACCACGTGGCATCTCCTTCCATTATGCTGCTGGGGGATGCTTAAGGGGCACGAATCACCTGCTGAGCACAGGTGAGGATGGCAAACTCAAGATACAGGGAAGAGAAGAGAGAGTGTTTTAAGGTTACATCATTATCTTTTCCTCCTGCAGACACCTGTAGTAAAATTAACAATTCATAGTAGCAACTGCACACCTGGCTGGACTGTAGTCAAACGGTAAGTGGCTTTGTTTGCTCTTTTCCTGAAGTGATAACGAAAGAAGTTGAATCAGGCTGGCCTCTTGATTTCCAGGGAATTGACAAGCCCCACCATTTCCTCATCCCCACTGTTTTAAGAGAATACAGATGAATTAAGTGGAGGAAATCATGGGTTTCTGAGTCGACTTTCTGTCTATCAACCCAGCCATATGCACCAAAGCTGTTGGCAGATGCTGATATGACATGAATCTATGGAGACACAAAAGTGTGAGGCTGTTTAGAAATCCTTCCAACGAGGAATTAATACCTACCATCAAAATCACTGTAGGGGATAGAGTCTTTGTGTTTCCTGAAAGCTATAATTAAAACACAAATTGGCGGGGAGGAGTCTGTTTCTGCAGATTGATTTACTGGTTTCCAACTAAAATTAAGAGAATTTTTGGAATCAGATTCAGGGAGAAATGTAATCCAAGCTCGGCAAGTGTTCCTCCAGCCTATACACAATCACTCACTGCTAGTTGGACAGAGCTGTCTCTGTCCCATTGTCATCTGATGCTCAATTATTTCTCTGCGGGTTCTTGTATTGTCCCCCTTTGCCAAAATTTTCCATCTCTTCTCTCTCAATTGTCCAAATCGAATCCCTCCTTCACAGCCTGGTGGCCTTCCCCCCATGGGTCGGGTCCTTCCCAGTCCCACTCCCCTCCCTGTTCCTCCATGACTGGTCACACAAGCACAGCACGATTAGCCAGGAAATTTGGGGAAGGCTCTATGCACCTTAAATCATTTAACTCTTGACGGTTCTATGAGTTAATGCAATTATTCCCATTCTAGAGAGGAGGAGAGGGCACAGAGATTACTTGAGTCATCCCAAGTCACTCAGGCATTAAGTGGCTAGAATAGGACCAAAATCCACCCAACCTGGGTCCCGCGTCTGCTCACCGGACCACTGCAGTGTGTTTCCAGAGGGTGGCATGCTTCATACAGCAGATGTCTAACCAGAGCTGGATCGAGACCCATCTCTCTGGGCCATACAATTACAGTCATTATGAAGAGAGATGTGGATGTGCATTTATCTGCAGCCAGATAGCTTTATCTATGGAGAGAGGTCACAGGTAGGTAGGGAGGTAGATAAGTAGATGGCTGGATAGATAGATAGATAGATAGATAGATAGATAGATAGATAGATAGATAGATAGATAGATCGATCGATCTACATATTCTTAACCACTAGTAACCTCTGTCCAGGCAGGAGCCATAAATACTGTTTTAGTCACATTACAGGACACCTTGTCAGAAGGTGTGAAACACAGTTCCTAGTCAAGCAATACTTCATTAATTGTTAAGACTAGCATCTGGAAACAGCTAAACTTGAATCCGGGTTACATTGTTTACTACAGAATGACCTTGAGAAAGTTTTTAAAACTTTCTGAGTCTCCCATGTTTAATCTGTACGTAGTTTGGAGTAATAGATTCTTCCTCACAGAGCTTGGCATTACCCTGCTTGGAACGGAGCCTGGCACGTCTGGGGTGCTCGGCGGTATTGGCTACTAAATGTGGAGCATGCTGGATTGTGGGGAGGTAGGAGTTTATACAGAGGTCCCCAACACCCTCCAACTGTTCCCAAATAAGTCATCAGCGTCCAACCTGATTTGTCAACATTAGTGGATTTCTGTGCTTCAGACCTAAGATTTCACTAATATCCCAATTTTAAATTTCAGGCAAAGTTAGCACCCTCTTTCTAAATACCACCGAGACAGGGTCCTTTGGCTCCAACATCTTTCCACCATGTTTGGATAGCTTTGATTTGCGTTTGCTTTTGCACTTGTTTTTTGCTTGTTTATGTGCAAGGAGGCTGGCTATGGGAATGACATTCTTTGGAATGCTGTCACAGGTGAGGGACTCAGGGAGGCACACCGTCCTGCACTCCGGAACACTTGCCTTTGTCATCAGTAGACCCAAGTAGAGCCTGGGTGTAGATATTGCCCCCCTGGAGCTGAAAGGTTAGCAGTCTAGCCACTAGCCGCCTCCCCCCTCATCCCAGGCCTGAAGAGACTGATTGCAGAGTAACTGCAGGGTATTTGTCAGATAGCCCCTCAGTGAAGTCAGGTCAACCTATCCATAATTGCTCCTTCAGTGAAGTTTTTAAAAACATTTCATTTGCTTAGATTTCCATTCAATTAATTTCCCCTCCTTCTATCTGTTCTGGTAATTGGGCAAGGTGGTGAGAAAGAAAGAGAGAGAGAGAGAAAGAAAGAAGAAAGAAAGAAAGAAAGAAAGAAAGAAAGAAAGAAAGAAAGAAAGAAAGAAAGAAAGAAAAGAAGAAAGAAAGAAAGAAAGGAAGAAAGAAAGAAAGAAAGAAAGAAAGAAAGAAAGAAAGAAAGAAAGAAAGAAAGAAAGAAAGAAGGAAAGAAAGGAGTGAGTGAGGGAGGGAGGAAGTGCTTGAATATTGACCAGGTACTACAAAATTCTCAAAACCTATTTCCTGCTTTTCTTTAATTTTTTAGGAATTTTTTTTTTAACTTTTCAGGTTTTCAAGTGTCTCAGAGGCTAGGATTTTCAGACCCTGTTGCTCAACCCTGCTGTCATTTCACTACTCACTGGGCAAGCACTAACGGGAGTGGTTGTGAGCCAGTTTGTAGAGACAGGAACAGGAGAGGCGGCTCTCTGAGGCATGTGATCAGTTGAAGCGGAGAGATTTTCCTCTCAAGATAAATCACAAGTACTCTTCTCTTCAGCATCCCTGTTCACTTGTCTTGCCACATGAAATAGAGCTGGAACCCAGAAACATTTCCTTCCTCATCCATATTTATACTAATAAGATATGAGCATTAATGAGAAACAATTGCTTAGATCAGACTTCCTCCAAAGCAAAGGACTTTACAAATATTCTGGAGTTCAAAAGGGCAAACCATTAAGATGGTTTCCATCTTTTTGAAACAGAGCACCCGGGGCCCTGGAGAGAGAATGTCATTATCAAGGTCATTGTATGTACCATACAGCAGAGCCAGACGAGAAGTGAACTTCGTAAATGTAATGGTAAACGTTTAAGACCGTTTACCAACTCTATCCGTGCTATTTGTGTTAACCATCCTGAGGTCTTTTTGCTGAAAGAGGGTATCATTGCTCTACACTTTAGATGCTCCCATTAACTTACCGCATGAGTACTGATCCAGAGCGACAATCTGCCTTGGCAACTGAATCTGCCGTAGACAAGACATTGTGCTCTGCAGCAGCCCCCAGGGGTAGTTTCCTGATCTGCTCAGGGCCAGAGACAAGGATGCACACAGAAATCTCCACTCAGCATGTACTTACCCCTCTCTGACTCACACTACCTTGGAAACTACTCACACCTGATATTTAGCTTCATTAGTTCGTTGCTGGGGATGCTCTGGTTGGCTCAATGGTGTCACTCTGATTTCCCACTGCTAAGCCACAGTCTCAGAGTGGCCACGTAGGTGTCCAGTCCTGGGCTCCTCTTGGGCAACTCCAGTGGCCCTGTTGTCTTTGCTGTTGATGGAGACACAGTGGCCGCTCAGAGCGGCCGGAGGTGTAGACCTGACGCTGTCCCTGCATGCCCCCCTTCCTCTACTGCTCCATCCCTCTTCGTTGAAGACAGATGTCCTGGTTTAGTCATGAGCTTGTTAAATTTTATTTCCTTCTTGATATTTTTTTTCCATTTTCTTTTTTTCCCCCACCTGTATGGAGATATACAAAGAGGTGCACATATTTCTTTATTAGTTTCAAGTGTACCACATAGAGATTCAACAATTCCATACATCACACAGAAGAGTTGTGCATGTTTAATGTATCCATGTTGATGAGTTGGGGGGCAAACATACACCCGTGACACCATCACCACAAACACGGTGATAAGCATATCCATCACCACCCAAAGATTTCCTGAATCCCCCTCCTCTGAACTCAGCCTGAGATCTGCCCTCTTAACAATTTTTTAAATGCACAACACCGTGCTGTTATCTATAGGCTCTGTGTTGGGCAGCAGAAATCAAGAACTCATCTTGTGTAAGTATAATTTTATTTCCACTGGACAACAACTTCCCTTATCCCCCTCCTTCAGCCCCTTTAACCATCACTCTGCTCTCTGCTTCTATGAGTTTGACTATATTAGATTCTTCATGGAAGTGAAATCATATGGTATTTGTCCTTCTGCAACTGCATTATTTCATTTAGTATAATGTTGTCCAGGTTTATTCATTTTGTTGCTAATGATAGGGTTTCTTTCTTTTTAAGGCTGGATTATTTTCCATGGTCTGTATATACCACCTTTGTTCTATCCATTCATCTGTTGATGGACATAGGGGTTGTTTCCATACTTTGGCTATTGTGGATAATGCTGCAATGACAATGGGAGTACATATATCTCTTTGAGATTCTGATTTAAATTCTTTTGGGTCTATACCCAGCAGTGGGATTGCTACATCACATGGTAGTTCTATTTTTAATATTTTGAGGAGCCTCCATACTGTTTTCCATAATGGCTGCACCAGTTTCCATTCCCACCAACAGTACAAGAGGGTTCTAATTTCTCCACATCCTCACCAACACTTATCCTTTTTCTTTTTGATATAGCCATTCTAACAGGTGTGAGGGGATATCTCACTGTCATTTTTGTTTGTTTTTCCCTGGTGATGAGTGATACTGAGCTCTTTTTTATTTAAATTCAATTAATTAACATATAATGTATTATTTGTTTCAGGGGTACAGGTCTGTGATTCATCAGTCCTATATAATACCCGGTGCTCATTACAACACATACCCTCCCCGATGTCCATCACCCAGTTACCCATCTCTCCACTCCCCTCTCCTTCAGCAACCCTCAATTTGTTTCCTAAGATTAAGAGTTTCTTATGGTTTGTTTCCCTCTCTGGTTTAATCAAGATATTGAGCTCTTTTTGTATACTTATTGACAATTTGTATGTCTTCTTTGGAGAAATGTCTAATCAATTCCTTTGCACGTTTTTAATGGAATTATTTATCTTGTTGGTATTGAGTTATAGGAATTTCTTATATATTTTGGAAATTAATTCCTTCTCAGATATATGGTTCACAAATATGTTTTTCCATTATATAGATTGCCTTTTCACTCTGTTGACTGTTTTCTTTGCTGGACAGAAGCTTTTAGTTTGATATAGTTTAAGATAGTCCCACTTGCCTATTTTTTCTTATGTTTTCTGTGCTTGTCTTACCTTTAAATTTTTTTTTTAAGATTATTTATTTGCGAGAGAGAGAATGAGAGACAGAGAGCATGAGAGGGAGGAGGGTTAGAGGGAGAAGTAGGCTCTCTGCTGAGCAGGGAGCCCGATGCGGGACTCGATCCTGGGACTCCAGGATCATGACCTGAGCCGAAGGCAGTCGCTTAACCAACTGAGCCACCCAGGCGCCCTAAATCTTTAATCAATTATGAGTTGATTTCTTTCTATAGCATAAGATAGAGGTCCAATTTCATCCTTTTGTTTCTGGGTGTCCAGTTTTGTTGAAGAGACTGTCCTTTCCTATTGCATATTCTTGGTGCCCTTGTCAAAGATCAGTTGCCTATAAATGTGGGTTTATTTTTGGATCTCTATTCGGTTTCATTGATCCGTATGTCTGTCTTTATGCCAGTATCATACTGTTTTAATTACTGTGCTTTGTAGTACATTTTGAAATCAGGAAGTCTAATGCCTTCAGTTTTGTTCTCTCTCATGATTATTCAGATGCTATAGGTTGGGTGTTATAGGTTTTTTGTTTTTCCATATAAGTTAGGATTATTTTTTCTATTTCTATAAAATATGCCATTGGAATTTTGATGGAATAGCATGGAATCTGTAGATCAATTTGAATGTATGGACATTTTAACAATATTAAGTTTTCCAATCCATAGACATGGAATATCTTTCCATTAATTTGTATCTTCTTTAATTTCTTTCATCAATTTATTATAATTTTCAGCGTACAAATATTTCATCTCCTTGTTAAGTTTATTCCTAAGTACTTTATTCTTGTTGATCCTGGAGTTAGTGGAATTGTTTTCTTAATTTTCTTTTTGGATAGTTCATTGTTAGTGTATAGAAACACAACATGTTTTTGTATATTGATTTGGTTCCCTGAAACTTAACTGAATTTGTTTATTAGTTCTAACAGTTTTTTGGTGGAGTCTTTAGAGTTTTCTATATGTCATCTGCAAGCAGATATCATATCATTTTTTCCTTTCCAATTTGGGTGCCTTTTTCCTTTTTTTTTTCTTGCCTGATTTCTCTAGCTAGAACTTGCAGTACTATGTTGGATTAGGGAAAAAAATAAAGTGAGGGTGGGCATCCTTTTCTTATTCTGGATCTTAAAGGAAAAGCTTTCAGAAGGAATGTACCTCAACATAGTCAAGGCCATATATGACAATTTTCTCTCTTTATTTCAGAATTATGGTCAGAGTTATGGAGAAGCAAAAATCCTGTAAGAAAAAGTTTTGCTGTTGTCTTTTTTTTAATGCTAAGGATCTTCAAATAATTTGTGTACAAAATATAGTGCCTGGGAGAATAGTCCAACAAAGGTTTAGGATACGCTCACTTGTAAGCTATTGGATGATCTAAAGAAGTAGTTTTGAGGCCCATCACCTCCTCCAACTCCCTAGAGAATGGAGAGAAGCCTGTATTCAGCCCTGGGTTCTGCAGCCTAATTTTCATATTTCATCCCACAAAGAACTGATCCGTACTCCCACATACAATCTTCTAGGCTAATTATTTCAGTCTTCTGTGAGATACAGAATTTACAGAAGTAAATTTATTTGTGCCCTCGCTGTCTTCAGAGCAACCCTAAACTTCGGATAAAAATAAATCAATCAATACACTATTTTTTCCAACATTAAGGAAGTTACCATCTTGGGAGAAAGCAGACATGGAAATAAATGATTGCATGCAGCACACTCTCACACCCACTCTGCCCAAAACCCCAAAACCCTTGGCACTCAGAGGAAGAGCCAACCATGGATCGAGCGATGCCAGATGCTCTTGCACAATGGAAGCTGCAGTCTAGTTAGATCTTGAGGGACATTTTGAAGCCCAACAAGTTTTGAAAACACCAGAAGAATTTTCACTGTAGGCACAGCAGGGACATGGTTCTAAGAAAGGACGTGGAAATTTAGAGATGAACAGTAGAGGGTAAGAATGCTAAGGAACAAGACAGGGAGCTGGAAGGAGATGAGGCTACAGAGGTCCACACATGCCAATCACTTACTCATTCACTTAAAGGAGAATCAATGGAGAGAATACATGCACAGGAGAGAAGAGTAATCTGATCTTTAGAGGTAGGAGGGAGAGACAAATTAGGTAAACGTGGGTAGCAAGGACTGCAATCAGGAAAGCCTGGTAAAGGGTGACCATTGGAGAGACAGTAAGTAAGAGGGTGCTATTCCTGTGGTGTTCAAAGACTCCAACATGCCTTACAGTCCTAATGACTGTTATGGGAATCTTACCTGCTTAGCATTCCAGGCTTTGATTACTTTGGAGAGAAAAAATTACTAGCTTAAATATTCATTTGGATAGGGCTATAATGTTAAGCATTCTGTTGAACAAACAGCAATAACAAATCATGTTTTTTGTGGGGGGGGAGGAATATGAGCAGATGTCAAGCTTTTTATTCTATTTTATTTTTGGATTGCAGTAAATTTTAAACAGTGAAAATTGCTGTATCATTTTCACTGCAGGGATTCCTGAATGTTTGTTTTTAAAGTTATACAGTAAGTATTACGACAATGCCTAGGTCTTTTTTACTGAAGTGCAAGGTAACATAATGTTCACGTTTATGACACTGTGATCTGTGTGATTACATGTTTCACCGCTGTTCAGTCCAAGTCCCTACAGCCTGCTGTGGCGAGACCTGGGATGTGCCAGTTATGACGATGCACTAGAGTTTATGAGCTCTTCTTCGCTGCACCTCTTGGTGCTAAAATCTGCTCGTACAACTCGCTCTTTCCTTCAGCTTCACGGCCTCCTCTCCCAGTAACACTCCACACACAGGAGACACTAAAAAAATAATGCTCGACTGAAAGATTAAGCAAGCAAGTGAAATTTCAAGAGGAGTCTAATATTCTGTGGGGTCTGTGACCGTGCCAGCCTTGCTCTGTAGAAATTCAGGGAAAAAACAAAAACAAAAACATGTTGACCACTAGATTTGCAGATGTTATAGGCCTGGAATTTGAACCCAGTATAGCTCCTGCATAAGAGATTTGGGGTTCCAGCCTCTGGGTGATTTTACGCAATGGTGTCCTTGCATCTCTTACTCACTTCTGCTTCTATGCCTGACTTCCTGTTTGTATGCTACCGGAAGTGACCTTGCTGAATTCTTGTGATGTCCCTGGACTAGGAGAATGTTACCACAAACTGACTTTGGGGATGACGCTGGAAGTTTAAACCGAGGACTATAATTTTGGGCTCTAAATCTCGAGGGAATAAAAACCAGTAGGTGTTGTTCTCCTCTTGACGTAAACTGCCATCTGATCTATGAAATATTGCAAGCTTTGGAAATTCTGAGAGAGGAAGCCTACTGGGTCATGGGGACGTTCCCTCCAAGCTCCTTGCCCACAGGACTGGAATGAACCTCTCCACACCTGATTTGGACCAGAGTTTTCCAGTTTGGACTTCTCCAGATCCACATATCTGATGACAGAAAAGCTGTACCTTTCATCAATCACTTGCTTTTTCCCGGATAGTCTCTCTTCTGCTAATGCAAATCCTACCCATCCTTGGAAGTCCAGCGCAAATGCTTCTCAATGCACGCTTATGTCACTCTCTGCCCCCTCCAGGCTTCCATGCCTTTATGTGCTCCAAGTGATATCTGATGGCCAGTGTAATATAGCGACGATTCGTGTGTTTTAAACTTGTCTGGCGGAATGGCATTTTGCATGGCTATTTGTTTCTAAAATCACCATTTGTGTTTAATCTGACTCAGCTGCTCTCCATAATATACACTGTAGAGCACAGTCGTGTTTCAACAAACAATTCCTAATGGCCTAATTAGCATTTCTTGAGTCCTTACTCTGTGCCAGGCTCTAGATTAATGACTTAAGAAGCAGAATCTCATCGTTATCACCATTCCACAGCTGAGTCAAAGGAGACTCACGGTGTTTATGGGATCCTGGAGCAGAGTTCTGGAGCCAGGAGCCTAGCTCCAGACCTCATTCTTAGCCACTCCGCTACCAGCTGTGCCCCCCTCTCAGGGGACCACGAGGACCCCAATGACCACTTTTTCTTTAGTGACCCTGGAGCAAGATCAGGGATTGGATGGCCACCCGCAATGCCTATCCCAAATACAGCGTGAATTCTTTTACCTAGACTGCCATGCAGGAGCCCTGACATTTTCTTGTTTACAGATATTTTGAGAATTGCACATTTATCACGATGCAAGCTAACATCTTTCGTCTTACATCAAAAGATGTCTGTTACTGAGTTTAATAAACAGATCGATCTAGTGCTTTTGGAGCCCCAGGCACTGCAGGTACTACAAATAGCACCTTCCTACTGGGACTATGGTAATGTTTACACGCCTGGCTTGAAAAATAGTGCTGTGCTCAAGAAAAACAAATCAGCTGCTTTTTAAAAAGATATTTTAATGAAATGTAGACTATATACAAAAGCCATGTAACAGACCTGCATAATTTAAAGAACGGTAATTTGCAAGTACCCATACTTGCTTCTCCAGCTTGAGCATGGGTGTCTTTCTTTGGAAACATTCGCTAAGGGAAACCAAACAAACAAAACAAAGAAACTTTCCTTTAGCTGCGGTCTTCTAGAGTTAGGTCCTTCAATTAGCTCTGATGAAAAACGAGAGCCTAAGCGTGGACTCCTCATGATTTTACTCCCAGACACAAGCTTGTTACTTATTCAAAATGTCTGATGACAAAGAGTATCATCCCAGTCAATTAACTGATTCTCCATTTTCAGGGGAAAGTGAGAAATTCTGACAGGTTGGGGTCCTTTTAGGGGAGTGAAGTAATTATTAAATAAGGTAACGAGGAAGCAGTGCTAGGTTTCGCTTTCCCAGAATTCAGAGCATGAC
This sequence comes from Mirounga angustirostris, assembly GCF_029215605.1. Taxonomy (NCBI): domain Eukaryota; kingdom Metazoa; phylum Chordata; class Mammalia; order Carnivora; family Phocidae; genus Mirounga; species Mirounga angustirostris. Next base: position 137,167,750 of record NW_026991713.1, read on the forward strand.
ACACGGTTGGGAAGTAGATGGGGCCAGGTGCAGTTGTCTACAAAGTAACTCCAGAAGTTGGGAAGCTTGGTCACCACACTTTGGTCATTGCCTCCCAAATGAATCACCAAAGGGGTTCTAACTATATGCATTCATTAATTTACTATCATCATGATCTGGCCTTTAGCTTGACAAAACCAGAATGCATCTTCTGAGCACCTCAGAAGTTATTTACTTCTTTATTATGGACTCACATCCACCAACCTCGCAAGACCAAGGTATAAGCCCAGGAAGCCAAATTATTAACTAAGATGTTAAATGCACCTGTCCTTATAGACAGGGATATTCATGGTACCATTTCCTTAATTTTCTTACCAGTTTCCTGAGAAAGAAGCCAGTTAAAAAACCATAATGAGAAATTGATTTTCAATGAAAAGGATAATTCTCACAGGGACCAGAGATTTCACCACGATCAGTAGAGTCTCACAAGTGCATCCACTTACCCTGGATTAGCTCTCATAATAGCAAAACCATTTTCTTGAGGAAAATATGATCAGAACATGGAGGCTCATGCATCAGGTGTGTTCACCCCACCCAACTCAGAGTGGACACAGGCATTGAAATCTACTGTGGAACATTCATTATTTCAGACATCTCTCCTTTTATTGCCCATAAATCTTCATTGAAAGCACATGTTTACTTCATATCAACTGTACAACTTTCCTGCCTTATACTCTAGTATTGTCATCCATAATGACATTCACGAACATTCTGTGCTGTTAATTTTGGGCTAAGCATGAAGTTAGTGGAGAGCCAATGAGTGGCATCAGAGGAAGGAACACAGCACTGGAAGTTGGATGTTCTGGATTTTAGACCCAGTTGGGTTTCCAACTGAGTGGACATGTGTGGAGGATTAATTGATCTCTCCAGATCAATCTCCCCCTACTGCAAAAGAAGAGAAATGGGTCAGATGGCCTCAATGTGTGGTTGTTCTAGCCTGGGGCCTCTGCTCCCTTCCCACCTTCAATTCTTGTTTCTCTTGCAGGAATCTCATCCAGCAGAACCGATTGTGCTCTAGGTACCACAGTGCACTCAGCGGCCTTGGACCTCCAGATCGGGTACACATTAAAATAAATTGTGCAATTATTTATTTCATTCCAGGTGGTGAAAAAAGACTATTAAATAAAGATTCATCCAAAGTATATCTACTGCTGGGAATGTTGCTCAGTGTGCTCACATTTATTATTTCATCTACTCCTCTTCAGGATGCTGGGAACTAAGACACTGAGTTATGAGAGATGGGGAAACAGTGTTTCTCATCGCTTCCGTTCACTTGACTTTCACTAGTGTTCAAGAATTTTTAGACGGCATCACCTAAGAACATGTGGAGGTCATGGAATGCTATCTACAACAGGCTCCATTCACCATCTGGCCACAAGTGCATGGCTGTCATGTGACTCAGTCGGGACATCCAAGACAACTGCTCTCAGTGGTAGGATTTATCTCCTTTGTGCTTCCCCATAATCACCGCTAAAACATGGCCTCTCTATCTCATGATTCATGCTCAAATTATAATGAATGGAATAATCCATTTTGCAAAACTAACGGATTATACCTCCCACCAATTTAAATAGTCCTCTGTCAAATTACAAACTATGAAACCCTTGGACACTTGAAAGTCTATTTGTAAATTCCAAACATGTTTTCCTACCTCAGTTATATTTTCAATAGATATTAGGCTTTCCATAACATCCGGAGATAATTTTTAGTTTAACGCTGTCCTACTAGCTCCTTGCTACAGACTCAGAACACATATGCCCTGCAATCATTTACCATTTAATCATTCTGTATATTCAGTAAAATGTTTTATGTTGTTTCACACCTTTCCACATCTGGCATAGATAGACTGCAAGATCCTTGAGGAAAGGAAATATACTTTGTTTCACTTTATTCTTACATAATGATGGACACAAAGCCATACTCAATAAATATTTCAGTTTCCTTTAAAAAATATTTTTGGTATTCACCCATAAGATATTCAAACTCAGATTCAAATGTCAGTCATAGTTAGACATTACACCCCTTGTCTAAATCTCAAAGTCACAGCTCAGAAAATATCTCCCACTGTACCTACAAGTGGAAGGCAAAATTGAGTGACCCAAAAGACAAAAAAAAAAAATATGCCTTGCAATCTAAGAAACATTGCTATAACCATTTCTAATAAATTTTCAGATTCTTAGTGTACATGAGCTACTGCTGATTGAATATAGCGTTATTGTTACAAGAAATGCCATTCACAATGTAGATGGTGATTAGGAAGGAGAACACTGTCTTCCCATATTTGTCTTCAAATCAACAAATCAACAAATCCAGGCTAGAGTTGAGAGTAACAGAGATCAGAGAGTAAACTTTCCATCTTTTATTTTGTATTTTAAAAATGTAGTAATAAGAACTGAACTAAAACTATACTCAGAAAATACTAGGGTATTATTGTTGGTGAGTATTTGAGACACAACATGTGGTATAATTCATTTTAATCTTCTTGGAATGTCTCTTCCTCCTTTTCTTCCTTCCAAGTACACACCGTGGGAAGAGTAGTGAGCAGGGCAGAAATTGATTTATTTTATCCTAGTGGGTAGTGATGACCTCCATCCAAAAGAAATCAGTTTCACTTAATCAAAGAATAGTCCTCTTCCTTTCTCCTCTCTTGTTTTATTCCTTCCTTCCATCCCAGTCCTCTTTCTTTGAGTCCATCTTTTCTACTCTTCCCCACCAAACCCTAATCTAGACATAAAACAACAGAATTGCTTTCCCCATAACTGAGGACAAACACCTCCTTTCCCTTGGGAGACAGAAGGGAAGACAGTGGAGATGCCCATGCCCTTGAATGTGATGTTTTATGGGATTATTCTGTGTAGGCTGATGGTGACTGCTTTGCTGAGTCTACGTTTTCTCTGACATTTTACCACCATTAGGCAAACATTATTCTTTCTGTTGGTATTTGTTTAGCGAGCTGTATACTCAGTGGTGTATGATTTATATAAGTCACCATCTCTTCCTGGTGGCTTAGGCTAAATTATTATCCAGGCATTCTAATTTAGACACACAATAAGGGACAGACTACTAAACCCCAATGTTATACCTCTGCTGAACAAAGCCTTATTCCTTATTCATGGTGTCATGCACAGTATTCACGTTTCTAATGAAAATGTGGGCTGATCCGTCAGCCGAAATAGCTTTAGGGCTTATGGTATTTCCAATTTTATTCTCAGAGAATGTATTTTTTTTTTTTTAATTTAGGGACTGATGTGGTTAGGAATATTTAGATATTACAGCTTAAAAATAAACATATTGCTGCTTGGAACTACCTTCAGTGAGGTGACCACACTTGTAGGTTGTCCTGATGGGACAGATTTCCCCGTTCTGCTGGCATGAACATCAACCCACTCCCCTTCCCTCTGAAACATGTCCTGGGTTGGGAAATGAGTTTTATGGACACCCTGACTTTGAGGGGCAGAAGAATGAGCTCCATGGAATATTACTCTGGCAAGTTTTGGAAGACTCTGGGTAGGGTCCTGAGGGGCAGGCCCCAGGTGGTGGTAGGGGGTGGGGTGGTTATAGGAGCACTGAGCCTGGGTTTCCTCCAGCACACCTCCTCAATAGCAGGGATGCCCAGAGAATGAGCACTGTAGGGGACCTTTGATTTCTGAGGTGTATTCATCAGTGTTACCTAGAAAAGAGTTCAGAGGCCAAATGCCTTTTTTATTTTATTATTTTATTTATGTATTATTATTTTTTTAATTTATTATTTGTTTCAGCGGTACAGGTCTGTGATTTATCAATCTTATACAATACCTAGTGCTCATCACAACACATACCCTCCCTAAATGAGTTTTTAAAAGCCTGAATTAAAGGTTCAAAGATTAAGTAGGGGAGGGGAACACTCTCAGAACTTTTGTCATGCTAATGTTGTGTGTGAGTTTCTTTGTTCAAGAAAACCGTAGGTCCTCCTCTAGGATCCTGTGGAAACAGGGTTCAAAATAAAAATACCATAGGGAATGTTGCAAGGTGAAATTATAGTCTCCCTACTCTGAAAAAAGACTCCGTGGCCAGGTAATTCTCCCTATGAAGTCCAAATATTAAGGAAAGGGGGAATAAAGTAGCTGTTACCTGGCCAGGCACCTTGACAGGCCTTCAAGTCCTAGCATGGGGGGCAGCGAGGCCATGAGGGAAGACCTGCCCATATCCACCAACACAGAGCACTGCCTGAGGTGGGTCCTTCCCCAGCCCCGCGGTGCCTCTCAGAGAACACCAGAGGAACGGGCAGGCAATGAAGAGAGCTTGCCAGAATTGCTTATAAGTTTCATCCAGAACCTTGTTTATTTATTTATTTTTTCTGTTATACAGCACATAGAATTCATGACTCTTTTTCCCATGATTCCTTAGTCTTTCAAAGTCAATTTTTAAAATTTTCTTTTTCTTGTTTTTTTTTTTTGAATTTTTCTTTTTTTCCTTTTTCAACCAACATCTTATCAATCCCTTTTTAAATTTTTTTTTTTATTTTTTATTTTTAGAGTCATATTCTATCCCTTCATTGTAGTTAACCTTATTGTTGCTATATATATAAGTTGTTCTCTCTTTAAAATTTTGGGATACAATTTTTTCTCACAGATCAAAATATACCCTAAATCTCTAGTGTATGGCTTTGTTCTAGTCTCCTGCCTGATCACATTCTCTCCCTTTTTTTTTTTTTTAATCCTCCTCTTTCTTTTTTCAACCAACTTCTTATCAATTCCTTTTATAAAATGTTTTATAATTTTCATCTTTACAGTCATATTCCATCCCTTCATCATATTAACCCTTATTTTTGTACATATATAAATTTTTCTTTATTTAAAATTTTGGGAGGCACTTTCTTCTAACAGACCAAAATACACCCAAAATCTAGTGTATGGCACTAATCTATTCACCAGCCTGATCATATTTGATCATATTCTGTTTTCTTGGTTTTGTTTCATTTTTGTTTGTTTTTATCTTTTTCTTTTTTTCTCTTTCCCTTTCTTTTCCCCCAGTTTCAGGTCTTTTCTGATTTGTTTAGTGGTTATTTTCTGGGGATGTTGTTACCCTGTTAGCATTTTGTTCTCTCATTAATCTATTCTCCTCTGGACAAAATGACAAGATGGAAAAAATCACCTCAACAAAAAGAACAAGACGCAGTACCGACTGCCAGGGACCTAATTAATATGGACATTAGGAAGATGTCAGAACTAGAGTTCAGAACAATGATTTTAAAGATACTAGGTGGGCTTGAAAAAAGCATGGAAGTTATTGGAGAAAACCTTTCTGGAGAAATAAAAGAACTAAAATCTAACCAAGTCGAAATCAAAAAGGCTATTAATGAGGTGCAATAAAAAACGGAGGCTCTAACTGCTAGGATGAATGACGCAGAAGAGCGAATTAGTGATATAGAAGACCAAATGATGGAAAATAAAGAAGCTGAGAAAAAGAGAGATAAACAACTATTCGATCATGAGGGCAGATTTCGAGAGATAAGTGATACCATAAGATGAAACAACATTAGAATAATTGGGATCCCAGAAGAAGAAGAAAGAGAGAGAGGGACAGAAGGTATATTGGAGCAAATTATATCAGAGAACTTCCCTAATTTGGGGAAGGAAACAGGCATCAAAATCCAGGAGGCACAGAGAACTCCTCTCAAAATCAATAAAAATAGGTCAACACCCTGACATCTAATAGTAAAACTTACGAGTCTCAAGACAAAGAGAAAATATTGAAAGCAGCTTGGGACAAGAGGTCTGTAACCTACAATGATAGAAACATTAGATTGGCAGCAGACCTATCCACAGAGACCTGGCAGGCCAGAAAAGACTGGCATGATATATGCAGAGGACTAAACGAGACAAGTATGCAGCCAAGAATACTATATCCAGCTAGGCTGTCATTGAAAATAGGAGAGATAAAAAGCTTCCAGGACAAATAAAAACTAAAGGAATTTGCAAACACCAAACCGACCCTACAAGAAATATTAAAAGGGGTCCTCTAAGCAAAGATAGAGCCTAAAAATAACATAGACCAGAAAGGAACACAGACAATATACAGTAACAGTCACCTTACAGGCAATTCAATGGCACTAAATTCCTATCTTTCAATAGTTACCCTGAATGTAAATGGGCTAAATGCTCCAATAAAAAGACACAGGCTATCAGATTGGATAAAAAAACAAGACCCATCTATATGCTGTCTGCAAGAGACTCATTTTAGACCCAAAGATACATCCAGATTGAAAGTGATGGGGTGGAAAACCATTTACCATGCTAATGGACACCAAAAGAAAGCTGGGGTGGCAATCCTTATATCCGACAAATTAGATGTTAAACCATAGACTATAATAAGAGATGAGGAAGGACACTATATCCTACTTAAAGCGTCTATCCAACAAGAGGATCTAACAATTTTAAATATCTGTGTCCCTAACATGGGAGCAGCCAATTATATAAGCCAACTAAAATCAAAGAACACATCAACAATAATACAATAATAGTAGGGGACTTTAAACCCCCCTCACTGAAATGGACAGGTCATCTAAGCAAAAGATCAAAAAGGAAATAATGGCTTTAAATGACACACTAGACCAGATAGACTTCACAGATATATTCAGAACATTCCATCCCAAAACAACAGAATACACATTCTTCTCTAGCGCACATGGAACATTCTCTGGAATAAATCACATCCTGTGTCACAAATCAGGTCTCAACCAGTACCAAAAGATTGAGATCATTCTCTGCATATTTTTGGACCACAACGCTTTGAAACTAGAACTCAATCACAAGAGGAAAGTTGGAAAGAACTCAAATACATGGAGGTTAAAGAGCATCCTACTAAAGAATGAATGGGGGCACCTGGGTGGCTCAGTCATTAAGCATCTGCCTTCGACTCACGTCATGATCCCAAGGGTCCTGGGATCAATCCCCACATCAGGCTCCCTCCTCAGCGGGAAGCCTGCTTCTCCCTCTCCCACTCCCCTGCTTGTGTTCCCCTCTCACTGTCTCTCTCTCTCTCTGTCAAATAAATAAATATTTTTAAAAAAAATTTTAAAAAAAGAATGAATTGGTCAACCAGGAAAGTAAAGAAGAATTTAAAAAAATCATGGAAACAAAATTGTGAAAACAGCAACAGTTGTGAAAACACAACTGTTCAAAATCTTTCCGATACAGCAAAGGCGGTCCTAAGAGGAAAGTATGCAGCAATACAAGCCTTTCTCAAGAAACAAGAAATGTCTCAAATACACAACTTAACCCTACATCTAAAGGAGCTGGAGAAAGAACAGCAAATAAAGCCTAAACCCAGCAGGAGAAGAGAAATAATAAAGATCAGAGCAGAAATCAATGTAATAGAAACCAAAAGAACAGTAGAACAGATCAAAGAAACTAGGAGCTTGTTCTTTGAAAGAATTAATAAGATTGATAAACCCCTGGCCAGGCTTATCAAAAAGAAAAGTGAAAGGACCCAAATAAATAAAATCATGAATGAAAGAGGAGAGATCACAGCCAACACCAAAAAAACACAAACAATTATAAGAACATATTATGAGCATCTCTATGCCAGCAAATTAGATAACCTGGAAGAAATGGATGCATTCCTAGAGATGTATCAACTACCAAAACTGAACCAGGAAGAAATAGAAAACCTGAATAGACCCATAACCACTAAGGAAATTGAAGCAGTCATCAAAAATCTCCAACAAACAAGAGCCCATGGCCAGATGGCTTTCCAGGGGAATTCTACCAAACATTTCAAGAAGAATTAATACCTATTCTTCTGAAACTGTTCCAAAAAATAGAAATGGAAGGAAACTTCCAAACTCATTTTATGAGGCCAGCGTAACCTTGATCCCAAAATCAGACAAAGACCCCATCAAAAAGGAGAATTACAGACCAATATCCCTGATGAACATGGATGCAAAAATTCTCACCAAAATACTAGCCAATAGGATCCAACAGTACATTAAAAGGATTATTCACTGCAACCAAGTGGGATTTATTCCTGGCCTGCGAGGTTGGTTCAACATCTGCAAATCAATCAGTGTGATACAATACATTAATACAAGAAAGAACAAGAACCATATGATCCACTCAATAGATGCAGAAAAAGCATTTGACAAAGTACAGCATCCTTTCTTGATTAAAACTCTTCAGAGTGTAGGGATAGAGGGTACATACCTCAATATCATAAAAGCCATCTATGAAAACCCACAGCAAATATCATTCTCAATGGGGAAAAACTGAGAGCTTTCCCCCTAAGGTCAGGAACACGGCAGGGATGTCCACTATCAACACTGCTATTCAACATAGTACTAGAAGTCCTAGCCTCAGCAATCAGACAACAAAAAGAAATAAAAGGCATCCAAATCAGCAAAGAAGAAGTCAAACTCTCACTCTTTGCAGATGATATGATACTTTATGTGCACAACCAAAAAGACTCCACCCCAAAACTGCTAGAACTCATACAGGAATTCAGTAAAGTGGCAGGATACAAAATCAATGCACAGAAATCAGTTGCATTTCTATACACCAACAACAAGACAGAGGAAAGAGAAATTAAGGAGTCGATCCCATTTACAATTGCACCCAAAACCATGAGATACCTAGGAATAAATCTAACCAAAGAGGCAAAGAATCTGTACTCAGGAAACTATAAAATACTCATGAAAGAAATTGAGGAAGACACAAAGAAATGGAAAAACGTTCCATGCTCATGGATTGGAAGAACAAATATTGTGAAGATGTCACTGCTGCCTAGAGCAATCTACACATTTAAGGCAATCCCTATCAAAATACCATCCACTTTTTTCAAAGAAATGGAACAAATAATCCTAAAATTTGTATGGAACCAGAAAAGACTCTGAATAGCCAGAGGAATGTTGAAAAAGAAAAGCAAAGCTGGTGGCATCACAATTCCAGACTTCCAGCTCTATTACAAAGCTGTCATCATCAAGACAGTATGGTACTGGCACAAAAACAGACACATAGATCAATAGAACAGAATAGAGAGCCCAGAAATGGACCCTCAACTCTATGGTCAACTAATCTTTGACAAAGCAGGAAAGAATGTCCAATGGAAAAAAGACAGCCTCTTCAACAAATGGTGTTGGGAAAATTGGACAGCCACATGCAGAAGAATGAAACTGGACCATTTCCTTACACCACACACAAAAAAATAGACTCCAAATGGTTGAAAGACCTCAATGTGAGACAGGAGTCCATCAAAATCCTAAAGAAGAACACAGGCAGCAACCTCTTTGACCTCAGCCACAACAACTTCTTCCTAGAAACATCACCAAAGACAAGGGAAGCAAGGACAGAAATGAAGTATTGGGACTTCATCAAGATAAAAATCTTTTGCAAAGCAAAGGAAACAGTCAACAAAACCAAAAGACAACCGACAGAATGGGAGAAGATATTTGCAAATGACATATCAGATAAAGGGCTAGTATCCAAAATCTATAAAGAACTTCTTAAACTCAACACCCAAAGAACAAATGATCCAATTAAAAAAATGGGCAGAAGACATGAACAGACATTTCTCCAAAGAAGACATACAAATGGCCAACAGACACATGAAAAAGTGCTCAACATTGCTCGGCATCAGGGAAATCCAAATCAAAACCTCAATGAGGTATCACCTCACTCCAGTCAGAATGGCTAAAAGTAACAAGTCAGGAAATGACAGATGTTGGCGGGGATGTGGAGGAAGGGGAACCCTCCTACACTGTTGGTGGGAATGCAAGCTGGTGCAGCCACTCTGGAAAAAAGCATGGAGGTTCCTCAAAAAGTTGAAAATAGAGCTACCATACGACCCAACAATTGCACTACTGGGTATTTACCCAAAAATACAAATATAGTGATCCGAAGGGCTACGTGCACCCCAGTGTTTATAGCAGCAATGTCCACAATAGCCAAAGTATGGAACGAGCCCAGATGTCCATCAACATATGAATGGATAATGAAGATGTGGTATATATATACAGTGGAATATTAAGCAGCTGTCAAAAAACAAAACAAAACAAAAAACCCAAAAAACAAAATCTTGCCATTTCAACAAAGTGGATGGAACTAGAGGGTATTATGCCAAGTGAAATAAGACAATCAGAGAAAGACAAGTATCATATGATCTCACTGATATGAGGAATTCTTAATTTCAGGAAACAAACTGAGGGTTGCTGGAGTGGGGGGGTGGGAGGGATGGGGTGGCTGGGTGACGGACATTGGGGAGGGTATGTGCTATGGTAAGCACTGTGAATTGTGTAAGACTGATGAATCACAGACCTGTACCTCTGAAACAAATAATACATTACATGTTAAAAAAAAGAGAGAGAGAGAGAAGATAGTAGGAAGGGAAAAAGGAAGGGAGCTAAGTCAGAGCAGAAGACAAAGCATGAGAGACTATGGACTCTGAGAAACAAACTGAGGGTTTTAGAGGGGAGGGGGTTGGGGGGATGGGTTAGCCTGGTGATGGGTATTAAGGAGGGCACGTTCTGCATGGAGCACTGGGTGTTATACGCAAACAATGAATCATGGATCACTACATCAAAAACTAATGATGTAATGTATGGTGATTAACATAATAATTTTTTTTTAAAAAAGCATATTCTATAAAAACGCTGACTTGGTTCCCAGATCTTTTTCGATATTTATCTCCTCAGCCTCCTTTTGCTGTGCCAGAAATTGTACGGTGAGCTTTTGATGAACTATGAACGTGAATTCGGGGATTTTTAAGGTAACAAATCTGTACGACAAAAGCAACTTCTACTTAACAAAAAGAGCAGAAAGAATGGAATGCCTGCACTGATACTTTATTCTACAAAATAACCACATGCAGATAAGTATAATTATTAGACAAATATTTCAAGCAATCCACAAATAACTTAAATTTCTTGGAACTTCTGTATATAATGATAAGATTAATGTTTAATTTACATAAAAATGATGTAATTAGTGATAATTTTACACCGAAAAATATATCTCCCTTTCATTCGATATATAAGGCTATGGAAAGTTTCAAGCATCAGATGCTTCTCTAGGGATCTATGAAGATGCATTTTCTTGCTGGGTGCTAATCTAGTAAAAACTTAAGGGGAGGCTCCTGGTGCATGCCCATGTGTGCAGAAACAAACAAACAGCAAAGTAACAATGAAAGCAATGCATTCGTTATTGGGATTTGCCTTTTTATCTTCCTTCAAGGGATGAGCTTAGAAACCAGAAGAAAGAAATTATATATATTAAATATATATTAAATTTATATAAATGATATATACACATGGTAGGACCTCTAAGCTGGAAACTGAACACTGTCTGAAATATCTGTCATTTGGTTGTTGAGATCAGTAATTCCTATACTTACAGATTTACAGATGAGTAAACTTTGAAAACAAAAATATATGCAGGTAACCAACATCCAGTTGCCCCCTTTAATTTTAAGTAAAGGCAGTAAATAGAATAATTAGTGTTAAGCAACATTATCATTTCATCTCAAGTTGTAAGTTTATCTCAAGTACGTAAGTATATATATATGTGTGTGTGTGTGTGTATACATAAGTATATATATAAGTATATATATATATACACAAGTATGTAAGTATATGTATATACACAACACACATATATGTACACATCATATCTGTCTATCTATCTATCTATCTATCTATCTATCTATCTATCTATCTATCTATCTATCGAGAATTGGTTGCGTTCAAACTGAGAGGCTTGGAAGATTACCCTTTCTAAAAACCTCCCTGAAGAATTGGATTGTTAGTAAAAGTGATGAGGACAGTCTAGATACACTTCCTGTATCATCCCAGAACTCCAATTCTATGTACTTTGCATCACCCACATGAAAACTTACTTTCTTTAAGGAATCTACTTTCATCTTCCTATTCACTGATACACTGCATGGGCTATGGTTTAAGCTCTGAATACACACTCTGTCGTTGTTCATGATTTCTCCATGCACAGGAATCATGCTTTGTCATGCTCTGCTCCGTGCGCTATCACAAGAGCTGGTCCTGCTCTCAGCATCACACTGCAAACTTGGCACCTCCCACGGACGCAGGGCTGGTCCAGGGCTCAGCAGGTGCTGAGAAGGCTCCTGGCCAGTGCTCACTTGTTCATCGCATCCCTATCATTAGCTTTACTTAAATCTTCTGTCACTGTCACCTGAGCTTTTGGATCAGGGCATTTTGTTGTTTAAAATTGGGGATCCCACTATTTTCCGATCTTAGCTAAAGCAATCTCGATGGTATAAGTGGTATCTCTTTTGTCTAATTACTATTTGGGAATATTGTTTCTTTGTAGTTCTATGTAATTGTCTAACTTGTATTGTTTTCCTGTGAAACACTTTCACTAAATCAAACTTTACTGGCACTGTTCCAGAACAACTATTCAGATACATAGGGTGACAAAATCTGCACCTTATTGGACCCTCATTAATGACTCTGGGACTCCTTCCTTCATATTTGCAGCAAAGCCATGCATTGAACCACCAAAGGGTTGTATTTATTTCTCTGCAGAAATAACCACTCTGCTCTTCCTTATGAATCCTCTCCTGTACTGCACTGGGTATGGGGTCGCATGATAGACTGCAACAGAGTGATGTTAATCTGATTTAATATTTCAAACTGTGCTTTGGGGTAAAATACTTATCTCCTAGACATCACACTAGTCTAACCCTTCTGACAGAAGACGTTTATGTGTGGGATGCCAAGAAGAAACCGTGAGAGGACGGGAGGAAAGAGCCTCACCTCTGCTGTCGGGGCTGCTGCTGTGTTGGTCTTTGCTGGCCCCTGCAATAAAGCTTTGTGTAGACCCTCATCACCTGAGTGAGGTTCCGGCTGTCCCCCGGTGCTCAGGGAGAGTATTATCCATGCTGTTTTGGATTGCTCAGCATCTGCACCAGGTTTCCAGAGACTCGTCTGCAACTCCAAATTCACTTTGGCTCCATCCATCTGCCTCAGAAATCCTGGCTGCAAAGCCATTTCAACCCTGATCCAGCAACCTCTTCTGGCAGAATTCCTAGCTCACCTTCCCTAGGCGTGCATGCTTATTTCTGAGGCCCTTTCAGCCCCCAGAAGAGGGAAGCCATGGACAGCTCTTCTCAAGAACTGTTCCTGCCTCCATGTGACACGGTTGAATTTGAAGTGCTGCAGGGTTACCCAACTGAGTGTTCTCAGGCTCCAATGTGGAAAGGGGGCGGAGACCCCTATTACTCTCAGATTATTTCATACACATCCATCTTCAGCATTTAAGGACAAGATGGATCAGGGCATACAATGGCCATCTGGACCTCCATCTCTTTCTGCCCTCCCCCAGTGACCCTGCACTGTGCACCTGCCATTTGGGGAGTGCCCAGAGGCAGGGTTTCTGCTGGGAGCCTGTGCTACCAGTCCATGACGTCTCTGTCTGCCCCCTGCACAAAGGGATGCTTCTGAAGTTACCTCCCACGGATTTCAGATTGGGGCGGGGAATGAGGACCTCAGCTGTGATCTAACCACATCCCCTCTGTCCCTTCTTCATCCTTCACCCTCGCAACCCAAAGAAGCAGATGGAACCCTTTTTCAAATTCTAAGCAACAGTCTTTCATACGTAGGGTAAAACCCCATGGTGTGGCAGTGACAAACAGAAATAGCATTTTTTCTCCTTATCTGAGAAAACCTGTGGTTTGCGTTCTCTTACCTTGACTTTTGGCATACTAACCGAATTTAGAAAATCCTGCCTTCTGTAACAATTTCTGGCTTTAAGCCTCCATTGCTTGCTGAATAATACAGCTTTGAGTTTCAGAAGTGATTATTCATATTTTTTAGTATATTATCTGAAATACTACTGTCCACTTCCCCCAGCTCCACGATGGGAAGACAGACACTGGGGTGTCATGAATGTGACACAGAAAAATGCAGAAGAGAAAAGAATGTCCATATCCTAAGGATAATTCCCTGAGATACATGGGATTCAGTAGTAATTCATTAAATATCTTCAGTACAATCTACTTTTCTGGACGCTGTGTAGCAGTTAAAGAGAGGAGATTGGAAGAGAGATGGAAAATATCAAAAGACAAGTTTGTCTGTTTGTTTGTTTTTAAAGAGGTGTAATCAAAAAACGACAAAGCTGTAACTTCATCAAGCTTGTGTTTTATTGCTCCTTGTGCATCTGTTCTGTTTGTTGGTTTGTTTGTTTTATCTTAAACAGGCTCAGGGTTGTTGGGATTGATCATCTCTTTTTCCATTATTGTAAATTATTGTGATTGGAGGGATGCAATTCTTGTATGTCGCTGTTTAGGTGGAATAGAAGTGATTTGGACATTCTATTGAAACCACCCTGGTAAGGAATGTCCATCGGACACGGGTGTCATTTGAGGACATCCAGAGTGTTTGAGGCCCCTCTGTGTGTTTTAGGTATGTATTGAGTCCTGCGCTCCTGGAATAATTACATGCCCTGTATCCTTTCACACTAGAGTGCAGCATGAGGTCCAGGGTCTGTGCTCCGAGATGCAGAATTAGATGTGGTACTCTCAGGAGCTGGGCACACACAGAAATCTGCATCTTCCAGCACTCGGCGATGCCCATGGAGCCAGAATCCAGAGCGGGGTGGCAGTGCCGAAGCCTCTGGCTTCGATTCCCCATAACTGTGGCTTGCTGTCGAAGGAGCTCACGATGTGGTCGGGTGTGGTACTCTTGGGCAGTCTCAAAGGCTGTCTTTTGAACCTCCCCCCAATTCTCAGACTATCAAATTATCAAACTGAGGTTCTTTACAATTCACGTCTTACTGAACTAGCTGAAGTGTGCTCTGTTCTCTGAGAGCCCATGTAACACAGTTTGTTGGTAGAAATTCTCATGTTTTAGAATTGCAGCAGGAGTTGGATATTAATAGAAATTACAGGCAACCCAGGGCTTCTAAGTGGCATATGTGAATTGAAGTTAGGAAATGAATTTTTAATAGCAAAAATATCAAATAGAAAGAACGTACTCTATATAAAAGGAAATAATAATACATTGTCCACCTAAGGTAATGAGCCAAAGAAACTTGCTTTAAACTGGACCGAATATAGGAAAATCCCCATACTTTCCTTGCACTTCCCTTTCCCCTCTTCCATTTTGGCTCTTCTGATACACTAAAACCTTGACACACACCCATGTTTCCCAATAACCTCACTCTGCCTCCTTCCCCAAAGTTTACCAAATAATTCACTAGATTTAATTTAATTAAAATAGTGAAAATAGGGCACCTGGGTGGCTCAGTTAGTTAAAAGTCCAGCTCTTGGCTTTGACTCAGGTCGTGATCTTAGGGTCAAGATCTCAGGGTCATGAGATTGAGACCCGCAAAGGACTCCACGCTCAGTGGGGAATCTGTGTAAGATTCTCTCCCTCTGCCTCTCCACCCACTCCACACTCCTGTGCATGTGTGCTCTCTTTTTCTCTAAAATAAATAAATCTTTAAAAAAAATAAAACAAAAACCTGCCATCATTAATGAACATTGCCATGAGTATCTTTCTAACTCATCATAGTTTATTCTCAGATAGGTCTACATGTTAATGGCTGCACGTTGTTCATTTGGATGAGTGTTCTCTAAGTTACTGAGCCAGCCCACATTGCTGGGTATGGAGATAACATCAACATTTCTGCGAATAAACACTGTGCATAATTATAATTATGTTTATGAGATTCCTTTTTAGAAATGTTATTGTGGATGTTCACATAGCTTTATTGAAACAGACACATTTCGATTAGAAATAAGAATGAAGGGCATTCTTGAAGAAGAAAGCAATAATTCAGCCGCCATAGATTCTGAAGGGTATACAGAAGGGAGAAGGGCAGTTTCATGCTTGGTCTCAATACCGGGTAAGAAGAAACAGTGCTTACAAGCTGATTTTATTCGAGACTATTCTTTCCTTACAACACTGTACCTCACTCATGGATTGCTCAGCAGATACTGTAGTTGTCTACTCAATGCACATTCTTTCCTTCTTTACTGATAAACCTTAATTTTGTTTGGGGAAGCAATATGCCTAGACAAAATGCACATTTTCCTGATTCATTTACAGCAGAGAGTGGCTCTTGGGCCACAGTTCTGGCCAAGGAGACACAGTAGCCAAAAACTCTAAGGATTGGGGGGATGCTTTTGCTTGTCTGGTATAGAAACCAGCCTTCTTTCCTTCTTCCTCCTGCCTTGAATATGAACATGATGTCAGGGATGGGATGGCATCTTAAAATTTTGAGACAATGTACAGGAGGATAAAAGCCACACTGTAAAGATGGCAGAGAGAAGACAATAGTACACTGGGAGAGTGTTGCCATTGATGCCAAGTGAATGTTAAGATGAGCTAAACCTGGGAAACATGGCCATCAGGGAGATTCCTGCACAGACATCCAGGCCTGGATGTAATAGGGGCTCAGCAAGTGATAAGCTCAATAAATGATGAATAAGTGAATGAAGAATGAGTGAATTGAATGAATGAATACAATTTTAAATCATTGGTTGATTTGTTTTTCTCTACTTTTGACATCATTTTCTTTTTTTTTTAAGATTTTATGTATTTATTTGTCAGAGAGAGACACAGCGAGAGAGGGAACATAAGCAGGGGGAGTGGGAGAGGGAGAAGCAGGCTTCCCACGGAGCAGGGAGCCCAATGTGGGGCTCAATCCCAGGACCCCAGGATCATGACCTCAGCCGACGGCAGATGCTTAATGACTGAGCCACCCAGGCGCCCCTTGACATCGTTTTCAACATGAAACTTCCGGTAATCAATCTTAAGGAAGACTCTGTGGCATATGGATAGTCTCAAATTTTAGAGTTATTCTGATAGTTCTCATATGGATTTCATTTGCCTTCAAATATATCATGCTTTTCAAGTCCATTGTGGAGTTGATATAAAGGTGAGGGATGTGGCCATCTTTATTTTGATTTTTTTTTTAAGATTTTATTTATTTATTTGACAGAGAGAGACACAGTGAGAGAGGGAACATAAGCAGGGGTGTGGGAGAGGGAGAAGCAGACTTCCCGCTGAGCAGGGAGCCCGATGCGGGGCTCCATCCCAGGACCCTGGGATCATGACCTGAGCCGAAGGCAGACGCTTAACGACTCAGCCACCCAGGCACCCTTTATTTTGATTTTAATTAAGAAAAATATAATTTAATGTTAAAGCAGGCACCCTTTTCAAGGAAAGATGATAAAATCACACAATTAAAAAACAACACCAAGTTTATTACAGAAGCATTACCTAAGATTTCAGCTTGGTTATCAGGTCTAAGACTTGAATATTCCTTCCAGATTTTCTTCATGATTATCTTTACATTATCTCCAAATAGTCTCATATTAATGCAAGTTTATGTTGAACTTGCTGAACCGCAGTAATTATTTTGAACAATATTAGAATCATCATAATTATATTCTCTCCGCATAAGTAATCAGTGGGATAGGTTCAGATCATTCTGGATTATGCAAACCTAAAATTAATTCAGAAAATTGTCATTTGAAGATTTCTGAAGAAATATTTCATTTCATCTGAGTGCATGATTTTGAGAATTCTAATCATCTCTAATTACTCTTTTTATTTTATTCTTTGCAATTGTTATGAATTGCTATCTTGAATAGGAGGAGCGTCAATGAATATTTATCAAGTTCTTATTTATTCTAAAGAATGTAGCTTTATATCCTATCAAATTTACTGCTTTCCACCCAGTCTCTCATTCTCCCTTATGGTAGAGAAATCTTAGCATGATTGCTTAAATTTTAGATCACTAATGAGGCTACATTCATTAATGGTAGCATTAAAAAAATGTATTGATTGGAATGGCTCCCTGGCTTTTCCTTGGCCCAGGATTTAGTGTTTTACAGGAACAGCAAGGAAGGTAGGCCTTGGTCCATATTTTGGGGACAATTTCATTTGGTTCACACCCAACTTACAAAAAAAAAAAAAAGAAGAAGAAGAAGAAGAAGAGAAAGCTTATTATAAGATACTAAAAAGCTTATAAGATAAAAATCACAGCTACTGATCACATGACACAGATTCATTTCACCCTTCCCATTCTTCTTTACAACCTGGCTCACCTGGTCCCATTCTCTGAATTTTATCAGCTTCTGTATAATTTGTGCCCATAAAAATCTCTACATGCTAAGTTCAGAAGTTAGCAGTAGTTATTATTATCTATATCTGAGGCATCTACTTTTTATTTTTTGTAATATTCAACAAGCCCCTGGACAATATGTTTTGCATCATTCAAAAGTGTGAGTTTGGGTCCTGTCACTTCCAGTGCCTCTGAACATTAGCTGTTGACTCGAAGCACGGCCCAGAGGCTTGGTTCTACCTCTGGGTCTGCATCAGTGAGTGGCATGGTCTTGGCCCAATCTCTCTTGTGTTCTGACACTTGCACCCCTCATCTGCAAAGAGAATTGGACTAGATGTTTTCCAAGACCCTACCTGAGGCCAGTGCACCTCAGTGACCATTAACTCAGGATAACGTTACTATCTGACAAGAGGGATGCCCAGCTTAGAATAATGAAAGTAGAAATTCACAGAAGTAATGACCATGGATGCAGGAAGCTAAGAAGCATTCACACCTGTAAGTTGGGAATAATATGCAATTGAAGTTTTCAGGTTTTTCTGTTTCTCTCTTTTTTTTGCTTCCTAATTCAATATGCACCCCCATTGGGCAAGGACTCAATTCATCCGAGGGCTGATTTTCATAAAATTCACATAGATGTTGAATTTTTATTTTATCAAATCTAATGATTTTTTGTTTAATTCATTAGTAGTGAAGGATTTCAGATGAAAATCCTCAGGTTAAGGGGCCCCTGGGTGGCTCAGTTGGTTAAGTGTCTGCCTTCAGTTCAGGTCATGATCTTGGGGTCTTGGAATCGAGCCCTGCGTTGGGCTCAGCAAGGAGTCTGCTTCTCCCTCTCTCTCTGCCCCTCCCTTCTGCTCATGCTCTGTCTCTGTCTCTGTCTCTCTCAAATAAATAAATAAAATCTTCAAAAAAATATTTCTAAAAATCCTCAGGCCAAACAAAGAAATGACTTGGTGTAACCAGAAGGATAAAGTTTTACTAACCATACATTATATGTTAATATTCCAAAAATAATTTTTAACATAATAAATATATAAATGGCAGTTGTATTGATTCAAGAACAGTTAATCACATTTCTCAACTGAACAAAACTCTTAACAAAAATTCCAATGAAGTTGCAAGGCAGTTAATGCAAGGAGGAATTCAAATTATTATATGAGTTTAGAAAGTGTACTAAGTCAATAGAGATTCTTTCCACAGAGAAAAAGAGCACAAATTTCCGTACATATACTTCAAAGTTTTTTTTTTTTTAAAGATTTCATTTATTTATTTGAGACAGAGAGAATGAGGGGGAGGAGGGTCAGAGGGAGAAGCAGACTCCCCGCTGAGCAGGGAGCCCGATGCAGGACTCGATCCCGTGACTCCAAGATCATGACCTGAGCCGAAGGCAGTCGCCTAACCAACTGAGCCCCCAGGCGCCCCATATACTTCAAAGTTTTATTCCATTTATTTTTTAAAAAGCTCCCGTTTCCTCCAACTCCACCCCCTGCCTCTCCTGTATATATGATCTTGTTTTGTTTTCTTTATTGAAGTACAGCTGATATACAATGTAATCTTAGTTTCAGACATGCAACACAGTGAATCAATTATTCCATGTGTTACTTTTGTGCAGAGGCTTGATGCAAGTGAGGGCGTGGGCTAAGCATTATCTGAGAGAAGAGGTTTTCACGTAGAGGAAATCGCTGGGACCAAGTTCCAAGGAGGAACGTGGCTGCATGCTGGAAGACAAGCCAGCTGGCCTGGACGCAGCGAAGGACCTTAAGAGTTTAGTTGTTTATAAGGATACAGTGAGGATGTGAGGTTCTTGAGCTCGTGGAAGTTTTACATCAAACAGCAAAGAGAAACATTGAACAATGAAGAGCTTCGCATGTACAGGTGCTCTAGAGACAAGCAGGACAAAGACAGCATCTGATGGTGGCCTGGCATCGTCTGAGGTCGGGAAATGTCTCCCACATTCATCAGTGTGTAACCTGAAGCTTTAAGGATGAACAGAATTAGCAGAAGAGGAGCCTGCTGGTGGCGGGACAGCATCAGCCAGGCAAAGGGAATAAGAGGAGACATATGGGATGGAAGGAGGCTTGTCCCACCAATGACACCAAGATGTGTTCAATGCCTGCAGGAGTGACACTGGAGAGCAGGTTTGTGTCTGACATTCTGCTCTGAAAAATGCATCAGCTGTTAACATACAGCCTGCGGCGGGGGTGCATTTCTCTACACCACCTGCCGCCTCCCCAAGAAAACTCCTCTGGCCAAACATGGCCCGAATAAATTTTCTGCCTACTCAAACAGCAGAAAAATGTGGAAGTAAAGAGAAGGTAGTGATTTTTGTTTGTTAATGATTCCATTTATCTGCTTGGCCTAGAAAACCGTGCCTGGTTGAACTCATGCTTCTTGGTGACCAAGATTCTTTGGAGATCTGCTCTTGGGTTGTAAACTGCAAATCCCCCTGCCTCATCCACATGCCAACGGTTCATTTTCCTTCCTTTGTATTTTGTAAATCCTTACTTCATAAAACATTTTATCTATTGATTCATTAATTTCTCCCTGACTTTTTAAACTGTGATAATAGTAGAAAACTGGAAAAATAAAGGAAAACAGGATAAGAGAAATAAAACACAAAAGAGAAATACAGAACATATCTGTAACATGTTACATGTGTTACAACCTTCATGTGTAAAGAACATAGATAAATAAAAGAACCCCTCACAGGGTTGATTAAGCATTTAAATTAAGAATTCAAAAAGAAGAAAAATAAATCAATGCACTCATGAAAGATTCTTTTCTATTACTAAAGCAAAAAATATATAATTTCTCTTTTAAAAGATAAAGAAATTTATAAAGGATAAGAAAACTAAGAATTATTATTCTTGATAAAGCATTTATGGGAGTGCAAGATACATAGATAGATACAAATGCTATGTAAATCAATTTAGTGAGAAGTTCGAAATTCAATGAGATACATTGAATAGGAAATTTTTTGCCAAAGGAATTATCAGACATGTTACAAAGTTGCATATGTAAGATATTTATCACAGTGCTTTTACGATCAGCAAGAATTAGGAATGTCCTAAAATGTCCCAAAAGGGAAAGGTCTTCATTGGTTTAAAACAGTTTAAATTCTAGGGGTGCTTGGGTGGTGCAGTCAGTTGAGCATCCAACTCTTGGTTTTGGCTAAGGTCATGATCTCAGGGTCGGGAAATCAAGCTCTGCATCAGGCTCTGTGCTCAGCACAGTCTACTTGTCCCTCTCCCTCTGCTCCTCCCCCCACTTTCTCTCTCTCTCTTTCTCTTTCTCTCAAATAAATAAAATCTTCTAAAAAAATAAAAAAAATTAAACCATGTAAATTATTGAGATGGAATGTTCAGAAGACATTTGAAGGTTTAGCCTCAAAAGTAGCTAAAATGTTTTAATCGGTTTACCACACTATTGAAAAATGAGTCTAAGTAATAACATTTAAAAATTATGGTTTGGTATGGACCTTCATACTTGTTACATCATTTATTATATGCTAAATATGATTCTTTAGTAAAATATTGAGAATTTTACTTATAGTATTTACTTACAGTATTACTTACTGTAATTTACTTACAGTATTAAGTTCTAGTGGTACATCAAGTATTTTTCTGAAATATACCAGAAACAGGTTTTCCAGTTTGGCACTTATCTTTTGATATTCTAATAATTGTGTGTGGTTTCTTTTTTTGTTTTTCTTTAGGGAGTGCCTTAGAAATTTCTTCTGCAGAACTTGATATTATATAATCACTTTTATTTAGTGATAAGAGCTGAAAGCAGTAATTTAATTTGTGTACAAATCATAGTCTATATATATATATATTTTTTTTTAATGGTTTGCCTATTACCCCACAATTGTTGAATAACCTGTTCCTCTCCATAGTAATTGGAGATGTCACCTTTGTCATACACTACCTTGTAAATTTGTGTGGCTGTTTTCTCATTTTCCATTTAGCTTGCAGACTTCTCCCTAAGGGTTGGTTCAATAGTTTAATATATGTTATGGGGTTAGGAAAGTCCCCCGTTTTCCTGCTAATGTGTTCATTCTTCTATGGCATTTATTCTTCCCGTTGTGGTTCAGAATAATTTTTTTAAATATATAAAGTGATTCTGAAGACGTGACACCAACAAAATATCAGAGCAGGGACCTTCAAGTGCCTGTCCCCAAAAGAAACATTAAAACACAACCAGAGACTGCCAGAACCAAGGTTCTCAGACTCTGGAAAATAGTCAGAGTTCTACAAGTTCTGAATCAAGAGAAAGTCAAGTTAAAAATGGTAGAGAGCATCTCGGTGGTTTTAATTTGTGCCACCCCCCACCCCCAGCTCAGCAACAGCTTGGAAGATAGCTGTCCAAGTCGTCCGCATGGGGTCTGGCCCCAAGTCTCCAGGGGAGCAGAGAAGACCTTATCTGCAAAGCGTGTCTGTTCTCACTTGTCTGGGTTCCCAAAGGACTGAGAAAGGTGCTTTCCTCGTTTTTTTTTTTGTTTGTTTTTTTTTAATTTTTACTTCACCCAGGTCCAAAAGTTTTGAGTTGTGAAAACACTAGAAGATGACCCAGAATAAACCCTTGCATGTAAGGGGTCAAATAATTTCTAAAAATTGCCAGGACCATTTGCTGGATGAAAAGGGCAGTCTTTTCAACAAATAATGGTGGGGAAACTATATACCCACATGCAAAATAAGGAAGTTAGATCCTTTACCACATCATGGACAAAAATTAACTCAAATTAAATCAAGGAGCTAAAGGTGAGAGTGAAAACTATAAAACTCTTAGAAGAAAACCTAGGGGTAAATCTTCATAAGATTGGATGGAACAATAAATATACATATATATTCATATTGTCCCTAAGGATTGTTTAAATTATATATATGCCAAAAGCATGAGCAACAAAATTTAAAAATGCAAGAATTGGACGTCCTCTACCATCTTGCAGGTCATGTGGCCTCTCTCAAGACATCTGTCTCTGGAGAGTTCCCTGGACCAGTGGCAGATGTTATGTGAGGAAGGAGTGAGCAAGTGATGGGTTAAACCACTGAGATTTGGGATTTTAGTTAAAGCATGTAACCTTTTTACCCTACCGAAGGCATGACTCCAAATTCTTAAAAACATGGGCCTATCTTTATCTGTAATAGTTTCTAAAATTCACCATTTACATTTAGGTTTTTAATATATTGGAATTATGATTTTTGATTAATTTTTCCAAATAGAAAACCTATTGTTCTTGCTTCTTCCACTGAACAGTCCGTCAATCCCTAGCCTCTACAGTGTCCTGTCTGCTAAATGCGGAACTACTAGGTCAGCAGCATCTTCATGACCTCTGAGCTACTGCTCTTCCATAGAAACTTATGAATCTAGTTATCAATATCCTCAGGAAAACTACGATCAAGTCGGTTGTTAGGAATGGGGTATTTTGTTGAATGATAGAACAATTTAGAGATAATATCTTGACAGTGTTCAGTAACTACAGTGTTCAGCAAAGCATCTCATCCATGATATATTTTTTCTATGGCACCAGAAGGAAGTCTAGTATAATATGAACAAAGCAATAATAGCTGGTGTTCTTGTCATATTTCTGGTGTTTAAACACCACACTTTTATCACCTCACCTTCGAGAATGATTTTGGCTGAGATTTTCTTTTTGGGGATATCTCTTTTATAAAAGGTAAAGGGAATTCATTCTATTACTTGTTCAAAAATAGACTTTTAAAACTTTGAATGGATATTGAATCGAATCGAATATGTGTTTCTGCATACATTTGGTCATTTAATCAATGAGAGTGATAAACAGCCACATGCGCTTTCTCATGTTCAATCAGCCACATGTTCCTGGAAGAAGCATACTTAGCCATGTCCTGTTTTCTAAGAGAAACATTGTGGATTTGAATGAAAGAGAGGGGTAACTGGTGGTATCCTATAGGAGCTACATCAGAATATTTCTAAAGCATATTTCTTGCATCTATTGGCGTATTTTCTCTGTAAGGCTTTTCAAATCTGAAAATCAAGGCAGTTTGCATAGCAGGTGATGTTCAGGTAGACAGCATGATCTGATGCCCACGAAGACGCAGTGATCTGAGAGTTAACTTGACTCATGGGATGGTGTTTGCAGACAGATTTTCCCCCCTTCAGTGATGCCATCGACGAGGTTTCAATATTGCTGAAAAGAAATGTCTTTAGCTGTTGGTTCCTACCACATTCTGTACTTGGGTGTTGGTGACTTTCCTGTATCCTGGCTGGGAATTTTCCACACAAATAGCTTTATTCTCTGCAGCTGATGAGTACCGGGATGTTGTATCTGCCTCTCTGGAAATGTGCCTCTCCTACTTGGTCTAAACCACCTGACATTTCACTGTGAACTCTATTTACATAACTTTAGCTTTTCCGGACTCCTCTCACACTTTCCTACCTACTTCCACGAGCTTGGAGCACTTTTTGGGTGCTTATATTCGTCATCTCTGAAGCCCCAGCCATCAGGGCAATGTCAGGAAAAGGAAGCTTATAAATCAGGGCTTTGGGGTCACTGCGGGGCCCCTGAGACTGGTGACTCGTGCATCACCAGATAAGCTCTCTCATTTTCTCAGGTGACCTGGTGTCCACTGACTTGTTGGCCCATGACTGGTTCTGGAATTGCCCCCAGAGACAGAAAATCAGCAGGAACAGGGGGCAGGAGTAGAATGAATCACTCCAGAAGGCTATATCACTGAATTAACTCAATTATGAAATTAATATTATAATAATTTCATAATATTAATAAAATTTCATATTATTTGAAAAACGCATCTAATAAATGAAATTTTGTTATGGTATCCAAAGATAACGTTGAATAATAATAAAGTCAAATAGAGTATATTCTCAATTCGATATTACTCTAGTTACAATGATTTATAGAAGTCATTATTTTGAGTAAAACTGCTTATTAGGTGGTACATTTTTATTTCCAAATAGACTGACTCACATCTATCTATATGTTTAACTAGCTTCCTGGCCCCATCGCTGGTGCTGTGTCAGGGTTTCTGTGTAAAACAGTTTGTCTGACTAATTAAAATGTGATTTCCAAGCCTATTTGTTATTACTTCTATTATCTTCTTGTAGGACTCTGGAATAACATGTTTATGGCTGCCTGCAAACTCATCTAATTTAATATTTGCCTAGTAACCTAAATGTCCCCATTTAACAGCAGCTGCCCTTGGAATACAGATTTTTTTTTTTTTCCACAAGGCAAGCTAAATTTTAACTAATTGTCACTGCAATATTCCATTCTGACTGGGTACATGAGCCTTTTCAATGGTGAAATTGGAATTGTTAAATGCAAACGGTTATTAATTTGTTCTCAGTACAAAGGATGCAATTATTCATCTAAAAATAAAGCTCTTAGGGTCGGGAGAGAAGCAACGAATGGAACAAGTCCTCATAATTTAATATTCTTCGTTTTGATTTTCTTAGCAGATCTTCTGAATGACATTTAGAGGCCAGATCTGAAATTATTAGCTAGCATGACCAAGCAATTCAAAAGACCGTAATGACTTCCACAAAAATTATGAAATGAAACCAAATGCTCACAACGTTTTCATAGTAATTGTCCTGTTCCATCTCAGAAACCCAGAGGAGGTCTGCAGAGCGCTGCTTCCCCCACGCGGGCGGGCACCCGGGTCCCGGGGGCTTGCTGTGGGTGGAGCCTGGCCTCCCACAGCGGTCCGCGCAGGACCCTGGGGTCTGCAGTTCTATTCGCGATCATACGCCGATGCTGCCCTCTCGGATCCCACACTGCGAGGAACAGGGATGGATGCAAAGTTATCGCTGAGTTTTTACTCATAGGATTTGAAAGTGGTTTAGACAGAAGCATTTAAAGCGATCCGAGTCATTTCCTTCCGGAGAAAGTCGTGTGATTAATTTAACTGATTATTCAATAAACAGAAGGACGCAGAGACCTTACGAAGCCTCCAAGAACACAACTGTAGGCCTCTATTTTTTTATAAAAAATACATTGAAAAGACTCATTGAAACTCAGTCAACTTCCAGCACTTGGCTTTGAGTTGGTTACTCAAGCCTCCCATGCTGGTACATTGCTTCACCCAGTGGACAAAGAGCATGGTTTACGAAGGGCTGATTGCAAATGAACTGGTTCATGTCCGTGACAGAGCTCAATACTGATGCACAGAATACCTCATCCTGAAATTCCCTCAAGATTTTCTAGAGAATATTTCCCAGCATATGTTATATTGTAGACTATGGAACTCGTTTGATCTGACCCTGGAACAGCGTGGCAGGGGGAGGGGTGGGTCGGGGATACACTCTTGGCCCAAGCTGGAACGGGATTCACTGTTGTTCAGAGCAGCTGGGGAAAATAGTGAGCCAGAGCCCCTCGCTGCCACAACTCTGCCTTTCCTACGTGGTCTATTTTCATTTGTCTGGAGAAATATCCTCAACCTAGCTGCCCAGGCCATGTTGGAGCCCTGAGCTCTCCAACAAGCAGACACAGGTGCACGGACCTTCTACTCCCCTCCATCAGGTTGCAAACTACGGCCCTGGGGTTCATCTGCACACTGGCACCGCCCTCCTCTTCTATCTACCTGCTGTCAATGGCTGCTTCCTGCACGTGAAGAACCTGCAAAACTAAAATATCTACTGTCTGGCTCTTTTCATGAGACATGGGCTGACCTCTGTTTAGCTGATGCTTCCATGGCTCTTCCTTTTTCCAGAAACTCCCAGTAAGTCTTTCCCATTCTCACTCTCAGCTGATAAAGCTGTTTCTCCTTTCTGTAAAGTATTGAAGAGAATATTCTCCATTTCCAGACATCTAACTATGTCCATGCCCTCACGGTGTCTTCCCTGCACTTACTGAGGCTGGTGCATCTCCTGCAGCATCTCTCGCCCTGTGTCATGGGTTCCTTTCCTTCTCGCCTGCTCACGGTAGGCTCCAGCCTACCGTGGTGGGGGCTCCCTCTCCCCCACCTCACCCATTTGCTCGCTTTGATGAATAATTCCTTGAGAGTGTTAACATATTCTAATTTCTTTCATTGACAAAGAGCTCTGTGTCCCCGTTAGTCCCCTTTCTCTGCTGACTTTGTAATAACACTCCTTGAGAAGTTTGCACATCCACATTGACTGGCTCCAGTGCAACCTAATTCAGTGGTGGTCCTCTCGCCATGCAGTGAGACAATTTCCACGGCCATCTGTGCCACGTGTGATGCCTAGTGACCAAGCTAGCACATGATACTTTCCACCACGCCCCTCTTGAAGCAATGTCTGTGTTGCTTCCAGGATGACACGGAGCAGGCTTCCCTAGTTTCCAGCCTCACTCCTCTTCCCTCTCTTCTCCTGACCTCCATACCCTGGAGTGCCCCAATCTTTGTATCTCTGCTCCTCTCACTCTTTACTCCTCAGTGTGGTCTCAGATACAACTTCCATGCTCACCACTCCTCAGACTTCTCACATGAGTTCCAGGTGTGTGTTTCCAACAACGTACTTGACATTTCCAAGTGAACGTTATTAGTCCATTCAGGCCACTGTAACAGAACACCATGGGCTGGGTGGATGATAAACCACAGGCCCTTGTTTCTCACAGTTCTGGAGGCTGGACATCCAAGATCGAGACACCGGCAGATTTACTGCTCTTGGTTCATGGACAGCATCTTCTGGCTGTGTCCTCACACGGGGGAAGGGATGAGGGGGCTCTCTGGGGGCTCTTTTATAGGGACACTAATTCCATCATGGGGCTCCTCCCTCATGACCTCATCACCTTCCAAAGGTCCCTCATCCTGACACCATCACCTTGGGGGTCAGGTGTCAACATATGAATTTTGGAGGGGGCACAAACATTCAGTGTGTACCATATATCAAATAGGCACTTTGAACTCATTATGTCTACATAAATTCCTATTCCCCATCAAACTACTCTCATGGTTTTTTTTTTTTTTTTTTTTTTTTTTTTTTTTAAAGATTTTGTTTATTTATTTGACAGAGAGAGACACAGCGAGAGAGGGAACACAAGCAGGGGGAGTGGGAGAGGGAGAAGCAGGCTCCCCGCGGAGCAGGGAGCCCGATGCGGGACTCGATCCAGGGACTCCAGGATCATGACCTGAGCCGAAGGCAGTCGCTTAACCGACTGAGCCACCCAGGCGCCCTACTCTCATGGTTTTAATGTAAATGGTGTTCCATCTTTTTATTGTTAGGGTCAGAAAATTTAGAAGTGTCATTCGCTCCTTTTCCTATGTTCATATATACTCTTCCAGCAAATCCTCTATCTTTAAAATATATCCAGATTTCCACAAACTCATGGCATCTCAACCTGCATCATCTTTCATAGAGCCCCCGGCATCCCTCATCAGCCTCGATCCCAGTTCTTCCTGCTTCTGCATCCTCCACTCTCTAGTCTGCTCACCATACAGCAGATGACTAGCCATTTAGAGCATGTCCATCAGTTTAGGTCCCTGCTCAACAGCCTGCAGTGGTTTCCCATGCCATTCAGCCAAGAAGCCAGTCTATAAAGTGGCCTCAAAGCCCTATAATTCTGACCACACTGATCTCTGTCTGCGTCACATGCACACTCAACTCCTTCCTATTTGCTGTTCCTCAGATACATCAGGCATTCTTCTGTCCCAGGGCCTTTGCACATGTTGCTCCCAGTGCCTGAAACTTTGCTTCTTCACATGCTTCATGTCTGTTAAAATGACATTTCTCAGTGAGTCTCTCGTGACCATCCTACTAAAAATACAATGCCTCCAACTGATGCTTCTATCTCATGCTCTCCTATTGCCCTGGGTTTTCATCTAGCCCATATTAAGCACTAAATATATTTTGTTGAGAGCATGAATACATGCTCTGCTGATGCAGTATGGACCTTCCTACCCACATGGTTTCATGCACTTGTTTGAAGTCCTTTCCTCTCTCTCTCTCTGTCAGCACCTCTCACTGCCCTTAAGACATTGAAGGAGTACTTGCAGAATGGCAGAAGTCATGGTGCCAGTTGAAATACCATGTGCATTCTCAGCACGTTGCCTCATTCTCCAGCAGGTCTTTTTCATCATCTATGCTCAGTCTTTGAGCATCTTCTGGCACAGAACCCAGGCATCATCCTGAACAGCACTGGGAACATGGATATGTCCACACTCAATCTTTCTCCTCTCCATGTCTCCCTACAACTAAGTCTTAGTCCTCCACCCGTTCAGCAACACTTTATTGGACATGTTCCAGACACATTACTAATCACAAGGGATGTAATAGTGAGCAAAACAGGCAAAGTGTTTGAACTAACAGAGTGTGAATGTTGGCCCAGGAAGCAGGGATTAAGGAGGTCACACCCACAGGTACAATTTCGGACTGTCCTAAGTGCAGTAAGCTCAAGTTACAGGGGGAATGGTACCCTGGCTCATTTTCAGGAGCATCAGATCGGGTTGCCCCGAGGAAGAGACATTTGAGATGATATGCCACGGATGAAGAGTAGTAATAAATTGAAAGATCTGAGATGGGGAAGGTGTGATTGCCCTGAGAGAAGGAGGAGCCTGGGCTCCTAAAGGAACCGGGTGAGGGGACAGTGGTTTCCAAGCAGAGCCAGTAGGAGTAAGCGGGAAATGCTGACTGGTTATTCTGGCAAGAGTTCATGCAAAGCAAAGCCCTCAGGAGGTTTTGGTCTTTGGAGCAGAAGGAGGGGCACTGCTGAACGGGAGTCCCACAAGCCTTTTGTTCTCTTTCTTTTGAATGATATGGAATCATGTATCAAAGGCACTTGTGTAACTGTTGTGTGCACATTACCAGGAGTGTGAATCCTTTTATGAAGTGATTCTGACTCTGGGGATGTTACATTTTGAGCACAATAAAAGGGAGGTGCCCTGGAGACTGCATGTTTCAGTCACAGGTGCCAGGAGATGTCCCCTTCGGGAACTCCAAGTCCCCCTGGGGCTTGAAACAAAGGAGAGGCGGTGGGGCAGCTGGGGGTGCCCCAGGGGGAGGGTGCACCAAGCAGTCCGACTGGAGAACTTGGAGCCAGGTGGGCTGAGCACTGAGAACAATTAAGAGCTGATTCTGCAACTGAGCCTGGAGAGCGAGTGGGGGATTTTATAGTATTTTTTTCTCCAGCTCTGTTTTCTGTGGTGTGAGTTGGCATGTGATGTCCTTTAGCTCTGGGATACTTTACATGGCACCATTTGTCACCTACTATGTACAGGGAAGTGAAACTGAGTTCTCAGACATTTTCATTGGCTGTGTTTTCTTGCATTTAGAATGTCATTTAACCTGAATTGTAGATTTCTTTTCCAAATTCTTCTCACTGGCTCTAATAAGTGGTTAAAGCATTTTAGATGTCACGCTTCGATAATTTCAGTAGGTAAACTGGACCCTAGGTAACACAGAAAATCCAAACTTAGATGACAATATAACAGCACTGGGAGATTATTTTTTAAAAATTTAAGGTATCTTTGTGGCTGGAAAACCTATGGATAACACTGAGTCTGTGGCAGCTACACAGATGCAGCTGTGGTATGGAGTCACTGTTATTTTGAACAATCACTCATTACCTATTTTTTAATTACTTAGACATTACAGTTCTAAACAACAGATTTCTCTGAAAGATACTCAGTGAATGGGTATTTAATGTAAATATCTTTTGGGTTATAGAAAAGATTGTTTTCAATCAAAAATCAGTTCCACATACTTGTTAAAGGAATTACAGCAAAAGCATAGTTACAGGTGGGTGATTACCTTGATTTCGAGAGAGGCAGTGAAAGTAGAAAGAAAGGTAGATGTGCCTCATACTGTAGAGAAGCATTGATAGCAAAGTGCTCACCCCTGGATCTGAGGCATCAAAGAACATGAGGTCATGAGTTACCTCGCAGTTTAAGCCTGATAACTAGCGGTATGATGATGGAAATGCAGGGAATTTGGTGAAAAGCTTGGCTGGAAGATATAAAGATGAGATTAATATTAGATATATTGAATTTTCTTTATTCAGGAAAGGAATCATTTATCAAAGCCCAAACCTTGATTATAGTTTAAGAAAATCAAGCCAGTGTGGATCTCTCCCTCTTCCTCTCTCTCTGTCAATAAATGTTGGAATGAAGATAACTGATTCTTTGCAAAATAACTGAGGTGCCAGAATGTTCTCTAATAAATAAATCATTCCTGTTCCAAATGCATTATGGAGAGATGTGTGAGATAAAGGCGCTAACATGAAATCGACTTTCAACAGGAGACAAGATGTTTCACCGTGAGATCTCTCCCACTTACCTCTCTTTATTGAGAGGATCTAGCACATCAAGGCTGTAGGCTTCCTCCTCCTCCAGCATTTTGAGGGAGAGGTACCTAGATAAATGGTTAAATCTGCTGCCCTGGAAGGAAGTGAATCATTGCAATGTGAAACATCTTCAGGAAAAATGCTGTGGGAGGAATCACCAATTAACCCGCAATTGTAATTAATGGAACACTTGTGCCCATGGAGGTTATGAGCTTGTCTTAAGCCCAGTAGGACATGGAAGTCAAGTCCCCTAATTAGCTGGGATTAAAGAGCAGATAGTTAAAATACACCAGGACAGACAGTAAAAGATGAACCATACTCAGAAAATTTTGAAAACGGCTGACGTTAGGACTAAATACCTTTCTTGAGATTTTAAGATTTGGTCATATAGACCATACATTATCATAAAGGATGGTAATTAAACATCCACTCTCTCTTTTAGTATTTCATATCTGGTATCATCTGATATTGGGACACACACAGAGAATAAGCCATCTCCAACCAAATTTATGAATGAATGTGTGCTCTAAGCAGCATTAGTGATATGATGTATGAACACCCACCTACAGGTTTTAACATAATAAAGAATCTGTAGGGGCGCCTGGGTGGCTCAGTTGGTTAAGCGACTGCCTTCGGCTCAGGTCATGATCCTGGAGTCCCAGGATCGAGTCCCGCATCAGGCTCCCTGCTCAGCAGGGAGTCTGCTTCTCCCTCTGACCCTCCCGCCTCTCATGTTCTCTGTCTCCCATTCTCTCTCTCGCAAATAAATAAAATCTTAAAAAAAAAAAAAAAGAATCTGTATACCGCATTATGTCATATTTTCATATCATTTCAGGTATGTGACGTTTGTGGATCCAAGGTGAATAAAGTCCAGAGATTGTTGTGTTGATGATATATTATCTAATGCAATCTCATAAAGTTGAACTTAAACCATCTCCAGATACTGAGAGGATAAAAGTATCATCCCATTTAATATTACAATACATGAAACACATTTAGTTGAGAGCCATAAATATTATAAGACATTAATATTTATTTTTATTGACTTAGTGAGAATTAAACACAGATGTTTCTGTTTATTATGGTCTTCTTATATCGTATTACCAATTGATTTCAGAGAAGAATGAAGAATTTGGATGTTTGTTAGCCGAGTCGGAAGCTGGTCGTCCCTCTGTAAGCTCATACTCAGGGGCTTTCTTTTCTGAAGGAGGAGATAATGTTTTCTCAAGGAGCAGCAGTGGATGAAGAACACCTGTGGGAAGGCCTGGTGAGCACGGAGCTAATGAGAAGGTGGTTCTCTCTAGCCCAGCAGCCTCAGGGTTATAGTAAAATGCCCCCCCACCCCCCGACATGGGGCTGCTCACAGAGGGTTGGAGCAGAACTGAGTTACCATGACACCATTGAACTTGCAAGGATTACTGATGATATGTTGAATGGAATCTGAGCTCTTGGAATGATACAGCTGGAGTATAGGAACATTGAACAAGTAGGTCGAAGACATTTAATCTCACTTAAATGAAGCTGAGCCCTTGGGCATTTAGTTTGCAAAGTGTATATATGGATAGTGTGACCTAAATATATTTTTTTAAAGATCGACATGCTCCCCCTGAAAAAATGCATTTATATTTTAAGCATTTTCAAGATGGATGTCAATTATTTGTGTAAACACAAAACCCAAAAGTGGTATGAGATGAAATCCTTCTAAGATTGGATTGTAATAAAAATTGTTGTGATTATTATTAAATTATCATTATTATTACATTTGCCTATATCTATAAAATAGCTTTCTGAGATTTGATTGATCCATAGATCAAGTTGGGATCCCTGCCCCATTCTGCTAGCCTGCCGATCCACTCCACCACAGGCTCCATAGAGTGTAGACGGTAGCCTAGAGATGAAGTCCACTCTGGAGTCTGGTCTTTGTGCAGATGGAGACCAGAGAGGCAAGACCAAGACTAGGAGTCTTGAGGGGCTTCTCAAGGATAGATGAGAACCTTTTGTTCGGGGACCTCCAGGGCCCACCATCAACTATAATCCACCTGGCATGGTGTTCTCATTCACCACAGTGGCCAGCCCACCAGGGACCCCAATTTTTCCAAGCCTATCCCACCCTCGCCCTGCTCCAAAGGAGTTGACAGCACCATGCCAGAGCCTAGGTCACTCCCACCGACCTGAAACGTGGCTTACCCAAAGCCCTGCCAAGGAGAATTCCATAACCCTGGCTCCAAGAGCAAGTCCTCATCATGCTCTGGAACCAAAAGGAGAAACCAAGGCAGGTGTTTCTAAGCCAATTACCCCTGGAAGAGATCTAAATGTGTTTGTCAGGACCCTCCCGGCACTAGGAAGCTCCGAACATGCTAGCATGGGTGGGAACATGGGACCTGCATCCCCAAAGACTTGACCTCTACTTTTCTGGTGGTTCAAAGTTTTAAAAACTAACCTTGATGACTGTGGAGAGCATAGACTATGGCAACCATGGCCACGGGGTCGCTAGTTAAGCTTTCCGCTCTGACCAGCTGTGTTTGCATGAGCAATCTCACGTGAAGGTAACAAATTCCCCTGAGGACAAGTACGTTTACTGCTTCCATCTTATATATGGTAAGTGGGGTTTAAAGCAGGTAAGTCACATTTCAGATTGATAGGTCGAAGAGCTGAGACTATTTCTCTTTTGATATCCCATGTTTTTAGCAACAGAAAGCACTGTCTATACCAGGAAAGTGACTTACCATCTTTTTCAGTTTTCTCCTGACAAAAAATTTCCTTTCTCATAAAAGCTATGAATTTTTTCCTTAAAACTATGATGGCAAAGAATGTTCCATAGATATTGGTTCCTTTCTTATCTCTTCTGTCTTCAAGCACATGGCTTCACTTTGTTCTCTCTTCGCTCACCTCTCACGTGGACTTAATAAAGTTAAGGATATTCAGAATCTATTGCTTTTGTAATGGGAAAAAATAAAAACACGGTCTCCAAAGTCACAGTTTATGGCAGGGTAAAAGTAGCTCCTCATACATCACTTTGCTTCACTCTTCATCAAACACCACCTTCCCAAGCCTGAGAAGGGGAAGAGGTGGACACGGTCTCTGACATTGTTCTTGGGTCTGGTGTTTGAGTCCCACATATCGACAAGGAGAAAACACAGAGTGCTGTACGGGGGGAGAACGCGGAGGACCATGGAACTCAATATTCAGAAGCTATTTGGATCCTGACTCTTTGAAACCAAGTATTTACCAAAACAAACAAACAAACAAAAACAAAAAACCCCAACAACATTTATTTAAGACAATTAAAATATTTGAATATGGACAAATTATTATATGACTTGAAGAATTCTTTTTTTTTAATCCTCTTCGGTGTGACGACGAGATGGTTGTCCTATAAACTGACATGTGTACATCTCCTTTCCAATTAGAAATATGAAGTAAAGGATCTGGCGGTTAAATGACATGTTGCCCAAATTTTGTTTTAATTACTCCAGCAATAGGGAAAAAATGACAGAGAGGCAGGAAGGGAGAGTGAAAGAGGCATGAACTCCAACCTACCAGACAAGATCGGGGAACATGGGCGCTGATGACACACACATGGAGGTTCATGATACTCTTCCTGCTGCATCTGGGTATGTTTGATATAATAAAAAGTTAAAAAAGAAACACTTCATGGCATAAAATAAGATCTGATGGTTTGCTCTCAGAGTCAATACAAGCAAACACCACTGACTTCCCACTCTGCTCTGAGTTGTGGCCCTCGTGTCACTTGATGAGGACAGTTGTAAAGAAACAGGGTAGATACGTGCCAATGGCAGCGAATGTCTCCAAGAATGGGTGAGTCAATGTACTCAAACAGCTTGGCTCTGACTTCACGGCAGTGACAAGGCTAATCATGTTCTTTGGTGGTAATGCGAAGTGAGAAGTCAATGCCGTAACATTCAGAAGGCTGACCTCAGACATCTGTGGCTTTTGTCCCTAATCAAGAGCTCTCCTGGGGAGGGGGGAAGAGAAGGGGAGGAGAGAGGCCAGTGGAGATTTGCAGGTGGTGTAGGGAGCAGTTGTGCAAAGTAATGTGTGTGATAGGAAAGCGGGGCGGCTTGTGGAGCGGGATCTGCAGAAAGAGGGGAAGGATAGGGAGGAGGGAGGGGTGGGAGGGAGAATGATCTGGCATTGTGTCTCCCAACAATGGAAAGCTGTTTTTCCAAGTCTAGCCATGGTCTCTCCAGTGATGTGGACATCTTTATATGCACAAAAAAGATGGCTCTAATCATTCATTTTGAGAAAAAGTGCTAAATTTTGGTTCCCAGGGTGAGTATGATTAATGCAAAACACTATTCAGGAGGTTCTGAGCTCTACCCTTACTTTGGCATGATTTAGATGTAAAGCAGAGATGAATATTTCACAATTCAGTGATAAAATTTTTCCAAGACCAAAATGATGAGAGCTTGAATATAAAATTTGTCTGATTCAAGACTCTGAAGCTGCTTTATCTGTCTGTCAGTCTGGAAAAGAAGTAAGATTCTAAAGGAAGCTATAAATTGACAGGCCCTACCAAATGCTGTTTTAGGGAAGACATTTTCATTTCCAGGCTAGCTGTCCACTGGTGATATAACCAAACTGTGTCTGGTAAGAGGTGTGTCAGCGAGACAGAGTGCTACAGCCAACATATTTCCCAAGGTCATGATGCACAATTCGTGTCATCT
This sequence comes from Mirounga angustirostris, assembly GCF_029215605.1. Taxonomy (NCBI): domain Eukaryota; kingdom Metazoa; phylum Chordata; class Mammalia; order Carnivora; family Phocidae; genus Mirounga; species Mirounga angustirostris. The sequence goes on from NW_026991713.1 coordinate 137,203,794, forward strand.
CAATGAGGTGTCAGCCCTTGGGATTTCAGATGCCATGGTAATACTGCCTTAAAATACAAAGCCATCCGTCCTGTCGTGTTTGGGCTGGTGTGGTGGGCGTGCAGGTACTAGAATACACACAGAGCCCTACCAGTCTGTAAAAATGATGAGTGTGATGCCTGGTGTCCTGGGTGATATGTACATGTTCAGCCCCGAGTAGATCATCCTGTACTCTACTCATACTTAAAGTATAAATATGGTCTTGTTTCGTTCTTTGACCTGAATACCATGCCACAGTGGAACTCTGTGTCCTCATTTCCTCTGCTTTTTTCCTATTTTCTTAACTTTTTGTTTGTGATTTTTTAATTAACCTTTAAATTTTGGAATATGTACATATTTGCAGGAAAGTTGAGATGATATTACCGAGAACTGCCATGTGCCACACCAAATTTCCCCTATTTCTGACATCTTCCATTAATATATATGTATTTGTCATAATTTGTGAACCAATATATTACTTACTGAAGTCCATATTTTATTCAGATTTCCTTACTGCCACTTTTTAAAATTAACTGCATCACACTGGCAACCCACTTGCACATTGTCTTATGGTTTACTAACACTTTAAATGTATGATCAGATATAATAATAGTAAATAAAACAGGATCAATATTATGAACCCCATATTTTTTGAATGAAGAAAATGAAATTCAAAACTGGCATAACATATAAAGTGAAATAATGTGGAAGAGAACAGTGGAAATTAAATCAAGAATTTCTAACACTTCCTATTCTACCTAGATGAGATTCTTTCCTCACTTACAAAGAAGATACCGTTTTGTCAGAAGTATGGCATATTTATAGTAAGGTCCTTCTTGACTAAGATCTATCCATTTATAGCCACATAATTTTTTTTTTAACATCACAGGAATTAAATAAATAGGAAGCTGAGAAATAATTCTATGCTATTAGAGCTCAGAAACACAGAAAATATTATACTAATATCATGCTAGTTATACTTCCTTCCTCCTAATTACCTGCTCTTTTCATCCTTATTGATTTTATATACATTGTGCTTATGCTAAACTATGCCATAATTATGGACTCACTATAAAACAACAAAGACATGCTCATTTTTTTCCCAGATTAAAAAATTCAGTGTAAGCATGAAAACAGAAAAGTTTGAACCACCTCAGAGAAGGTGATCCTAACTATTTAGTGTTTAGTGGATATCTATTTTCTCTATTTCTCCTTCTCCCATCCTCCTCTTCTTTTCTGAATCCAGGTGCAGAAAGTATATCAATTAATATTAACCTGCATTTGATTATTTGGCTCTTCAAGCATTTCATTGGATTATGTTGACTTGGTAATTTGATTGCTCTGCAGATGTGAACTGTACTGATTGCATTAAAATACGTAAAGGAAATGAGGAAATAACACCAGAAGACCACGTGGAAAAGAGACTTGGTCCCCTGAGGCTGGGCACGTCCCCCAGTGGAAGAATGGGAACGGTAAGTAGCATGGCAGCCCTTCAAAACCCCTTCTCTGAAGAATTTACTGCTAAGACATGGTAACGCGTTACCCTCCAGTTGAGGTGGTGAATTTCCACATACAGTGCAATCTTCTAAAAATAGCCCATGGTCTTGTTAAAAATTAGCTCATGGCTGTCCTGCTGGAGAAAAATATAGCTTCACTGGCTGCTGGAAAGTGGGCGTATTGAGAATGAAGCAAGCATGTGGCTTCCAAGCCACGGTTGCAGGACCGGGAGGGAGACTGGGTACTAGGAGGGCGACCATGGAGATCAGAACGGCAAAGGCCAGGCTCTTGGTCACAGAGCAGGTCCCCTCGAGAGCGAGGAGAGCAGAGTGTTGAGGCTTAGGATTATGTGGCATCAGGCTGAGCTTTCTCAAAATAGAATCTAGTGTCTGATTTGTCTTTTCAGCAAGGTGATGTCCTTCTAAGTGCCAGTGGATGGCAGGGCGAGGGTAGCACATTTACTCCACCTATGGCATGGATCCAGAAGCTGGGAAGGACTGAGCTTGGACACATGGACTGGCCTGTGGCCACAAACATAGATTTGGATCAGCCCCAGTAGAGCTCACGATCTACCAGAGGAATGTCATTAATATCGGGAAACTGATGGGTAAAAACACTTTGCCAGATGAAATATAAGACATCTGGTTACCTTTGCATTTCAGATAAACAATGAATAGGTTTTTAAAGTATAAGTATATCCCGTGTATGCCCTTCTATCTTTATTTGAAAAATCTGATAATCCTAGATGAATATCACCTATGGTTTCCAAAGTTCATTACTGAGAACTCCAGAGGACAATTTAGACAGAAGGGTTTCCCGGGAGCTCTCACAGAGCCTCCGTGCCCCACAGAGTAGCCTGAGGAATATTTCCAAACAGAAAGAAGGACATGATCCCTGTGGACTGCCCTCACCTGGGTCATTCGGTTCTGAGTGCTCTGTCAAAGTATGCCTGACATTAGCAACCCGATTTTGTTTCTGAGATCCACCCCCATCTCATGTGTCTTACTTAGAACCCTTTATTTTGTTGCTTATAAAGTATTTTTTGGATTTGGGGCAACATTAAAGCCCCTGCCACCTAAATTTGAGGGTAATCAGTCAATGTAATGTACTTCCATAGATTTACTTTGGAAATGCTTGGATATATTTCAAAGCCTTATCTACGGGGTTTTTAAAATTAGTTTTACAATATATTCACAAAAATTTAGATCAGAAGAAGGCTCCATGAGCCACACTGAATAATTCAGAGAACAACAACTTGATGCTCATTTATTAAATATGAAAAACACGGCATTTATGCAGTGCCTTTAAAGCTTCTGTGTCTATCAACGACAATTTCCATCTATTCTGAAATAAAATGCACAGTCTGCCGCTGATATTATGTTTTCTTGGATAACTCAGACATCATTCTTGCAGAGGTAATAAATTGCAGTATCTCCTTCCTGAAACACGACAGTCAATTAGCCATTATCTGCCATCCAAACAGTCAACTCACTCCTGAGAGGCTTTCTAGATAAATTCTGCCATTGAGCCCATAAGCAAATTGATAAAGATTTTTCTCTCCATTGTAACAGAATTTATGAATAGTCTGACTTTATTTCTTAGGGAGTACACATTTACCTGCATCAGGAATCCATCACATCCGTGCTGCCCAAGACAGCATGCACTCGGCCCCATGGAGCTTCGAGCACCATGACCATGGCAAGTCTGAACTGAGGTGGATGGATGTGGAAACACACACCAGAATTTGGGCTTAGGACAAAAACACAAAACTGTATAGTATTTTACATTGATTACATCTTGGACATATTTCCATATATATATTGGCTACATGAAATATATTGTTAAAATTCCACCTGTTTCTTTTTACTTTTTGATGTGGCTACTAGGAAACTTTGTATCTGTAAACGCATTTCACTTCATATTTCTGTGGATAAGGCTGCATCAGACAATAAACTTCCTTGGGGGTGGAGACTGGGCTGCATCTTCACAGTTTATACTCCTAGAGATAGTTCTTTGAACAGCGAGCCATTTCCATGGTCTCTCCCTTCTTGCTTTGCTGCAAAACTCACTGAAATCGGGCTTCTGTTTTCACCCATTGCAGTGCATCCTCTCCAAAAGTATTCTTAACTATTATTCACGTTGTTTTACAATATGCAACCTTCAGCTCTCCCTTAACAGACCTTTATACTTGACTGAGCATTGCTGTCCACAGTCCTGGAAACCTGTCTTTCCAGGGTCCGTGCTACCACACTCTGCTGATTGTCTGTTTATTGCTAATGTCCTTACTGAGTCTCTGTGCGTTCATCAGCATCCCTGCCCTCAGGGGTGTTGGCTGTTTTTTCTGCAGATAATATCTTCTCCCATTGTGATTTCACTCAATCTGAGGGCTTCACTGGTGCCAAGGCCAGATCCAGCCTGGGAGGGAGCTCCACAGTGGACTGTTGCACTCAGGGCAGGGAAACAAGAGCCTCTGCTATGTGGCTTACAACCACAAGGACCCATTTTTTGTGTTTACCGATCTATGAGTCGACTGACATTTGGCTGCTGTAGGCCAGGCTCAGCTGGAAGCCGCAGGCCCCACGTCTGCTGCCCTTGGCTCCAAGCTGCGTGTTCGAATCCAGTCCCTTCTTTTATGGGAGGGTCCCAGGTGGATGGGGTTGTGGCACAGAGGACATGTTCTCACAGCTGGTCACCAGAGAGCAGGTACCAAGCTATCCGAGCGCTTGAAGGGGTCTGCTGTAGGATCACACCCAAATTCAGCATCAGCGAGGTCGCAAGGTAGCGACACCAAGGTGGGAATGACACCATACAGTGAGCTGGCGTTTTCTGGTTTTTAAACGTGTTCTGAAATGTTTCTCTTATTTTCAAGGATTACTGCCATTATTATATTATTCGGGAAAGGCACAGTGTGAGAAGTGACTTCAAAATCTCAGTGGTTCACAAAACCATGTGTTTTATTCCTCACACTAATGTTCATGTGAGTCGTTTATGACTCTGCTCATAACAACCTCATTTTGTGACCCTCTCTGAGGGAGCGGTCCCCGTGAGTAATGCTGCCAGTCTTATGGCAAAGAGCAAAGAGAAACATGGTGAATCTCAAATTGGCTCATAAAGCTTTTCCTTGGAAATGACACACATTACTTCTATCAACATTTCATTACCCAGAGTGCAAGCCATGCTGCTTCTAAACTCAACAGGGCAGAGATGTATAATTGCCCCACAAGGAAATGAAGTAAATAATTGTGAACAATGCAATCTGCCATACTTCCCTGAATTCAGGCATGGATCATATTTGCAAACTTTATTATTCTTTTTGATTGGGACACCAGTGGAATGCATTGAATATTATCCCTGAATTTTAGAATGTTCAAAATGTGGAGCTGAATTTCCAGAAAAGACAGACACGTCTGTTTGGACCAATCTCCTGCTACGTACAGTTCTATAAACTGGATTTTTTTTTAAGTGCACAATTTGTAGACAAACCAAATGGCCACAGGACCACAGATCCAGAAGACCCAAGTTCAGGGGGGTGTGTTTGGCATTATTTTTCCCATTAGAAATTGGCAAATTATAAAAGTGTAGAATGAAAATCTAAAAGGTTAATATTGGGATCATTCTGTGGAATGGACTTTCTACCCAAAACCTGGTTGCATGTTGAGACCTATGAGCCACACACACTCAAAGAAGGTTTATTACCCACAGAATGAGGTTTTTGGAGAAGGCTCCCCCCAGCAAGGGGGACTGGTTAGATGACACTGTGGTTTGGGAGAGGGATGCAGTGAAGGCTCAGATGCTCATGGTCTGGGTCATGTGTGGTTTAAACTTCCCACCAGGGTCAGAAGAGGGGGCACCCGGGCATTAGCTTACACAGACATGGAACAGAGGGGAATGGGGGTGGAGGGGCTGGAAGAGTTAGCAGTCTACCATCAGAAATGAAATGAGACTTCTTACTACAACCAGGCACAGCTGTTAGCTGGGAGACTGAATATTAGAGTTTAGAATTTCCAAGAGTGGAGGTCCTGGTAAATATTCCAAGAATTGGGTAGCATGTCCAATGAGGCACACCATGCAAGTAGAGTAAAGCAGAATAGGCCAGTCCCATAGACACTGAAATATGGCATTGAAACATCTGCACATCTATTTGAAACAAGATGCTATGGGACATTTGGAGTCCATAGCATAATTGCCTTTAGGAAAGAAAAATAAACACATTATCTCTGAGGGAAGATAATCTCACCCACCATCTCAAATCATGTCTATTTATTCATAGGCAATATCTGATATGCAATCACCAGGAAGCAGATATGCAGTAATGTACTATGTAAGACTTGAGAAAGAATAAAGATAAACCATTGATAGTTGTGTCTCAGTCAGCTCTGGCTGCCATAACCCAATACCACAGACCAGGGGCTTAAACAACAGACATTTATTTCTCCCAATTCTGGAGGATGGACGTCCAAGATTAAGGTTCTGGCTGATTCAGTTGCTGATGAGAGCCCTCTTCCTGGCTTATAGATGGCCACCTTCCAACTGTGCCCTCACATGCTGGAGAGGAAGAGGGGTAGAGAGAGGGTGTGAGCTCTTTGTTGTCTTTGGTGTCTTAAAAGGACATGAATCCTACTGGGTCAGGGACCCACCTGTATAACCTTATTTAGCCTAGATTAATAAAGGGCCTCTGTCCAAATACAGTCACATTAAGAACGGGGCTTCACAAAACATAAAATCTGGGGGGACACAAACATTCAGGCAATAACATATAGAGTAAGACCAATAGGAAATCAACATAATAGGATTATCAGTTGTGAATTTTAAAATGATTAAGATTAATATGTTTAAAAATAAAACTCAAGACAAAAGAACAAATGACCCAATTTAAAAATCAGCAAGAGATTCCCCTAGACATTTCTTTAAGGAAGATATATAAATGGTCAATAAGTACATGAAAAGATGTTCAACATCACTAATCATTAGGGAAATGGAAATAAAAACCACAAGGAGATACCACTGGATGCCCGTCACCATGGCTGCTATTAAAAAAGCAAACAAACGACCAAAACGAAAACAAATGAATGGGTAAACAAAATGTGATCTATCCATACAAGGGAATATTATTTAGTCCTGAAAATGAAGGAAATTTTGATACAACCAATGAACCCTTAAGAATTTGCTAAGTGGAATAACCAGTCACAAAGTCACCAAAGAACAAGTACTATCTGGTGCCAGTTATATGCAGTATTTAGAGCAATCAAATTCATGGAAATAGAAAGTAGATGGTTGGTGCCAGGGACTGGGGTGGGGGGTTGTTGTTTAGTGGATTTGGGGTTCCCGTTTGGGATGGTGACAAACTCTGCAGGTAGATGCTGGTGGTGGTTGGGGAACAGTATGAAAGTGCTTAATGCCACTGAATCATCCACTTCAAAGGTGTTCAACCTGTAAATTTTACAGTATGTGCATTATACCACAATTAAAAATAAATTAAAATAAAAATAATAAAATTCTTTACAGGTAATTTCTGCAGAGAACTGAAAGTGACATAAAAGAATCATACTAAAAAACCCAGAGCTTAAAAAACACAATAATGGTAATTACAATGGTCAGTGGATTTAATAGCATATTAAAGACAGCTGGAGTAGAGCCACAAACATTTTAAGCCTGAAGCACAGAGAAAGAAAAGAAGTCAGAAAATAAGAAAATGAAATAGGACATTTAATCCAGCTCATTTGTACGTTGATGAAACTGATTCAAGTCTCCAAGCCACAGATTTGAAAACCTCTACAAACTCGAAACAGGGGAATAAAAAGGAAACCACCCAGGTTTATTCTCATAAAAAGTGCTGTAAACCAAACATAGAAAAAGTCTTACAAATACCCAGACCAAAAAAAGTCATTAACTTCAAAAGAAGAATATGGTACCTGACATCTGACATTTCAACAGTAGCAATAAAAGCCAGAAGACGATGGGATGACATTTCCAAGATGTTGACAAAAATTATGCCAACACAGAATTCTATCATAAGGGAACACCTTCTTCACAAATGAAGGCAAACTAAAGATGTTTGGGGGCAAGCACCAGCTAAGACAATTGTTTATGAGCAGGCTCACATTGTTTATGAGCAGACACACGGACATTTGTGGATAATCTTCAAATAGGAAGAAAATGATTCAGCATGGAAGGAAGGTGACAATTATCAACAGAAAGAGTCAATAAGTAGGCAAATCTAAACAAATACTGTTTGTACAAAATAGTAAAATAATACCTTGTGAAACTGAAACTATATAGAAAAATCTAAATACATACAAAATTTCACAGACTAGTTTTGCTAACCTTCACACTAGTCTCGAGTTAGTCAAGTTTCTAAAAGACCAGGAAAAGAGTAGAAAATAAAAATAGAAAACATTTGGATAATTCAATTAAAAAAGACAAAGTGAAATTGAATACTCAGATAGGAGAGGTAACTGGAATAACTATTAAAATTAAGACAGGGACTGGAAGTTGGTTATAGGACAAAACACAACTGCTTAGGAGATACACAGCATTAGCTATAGAAACAAAAAGTTGAAAATATTAGTATGGAAAAAGTTATACCATGCCATAACTCTCCAAAAAAATATGTAATTTTATTAATATCAGACTAAGTCGACTTCCTTAAGAAAAGATGCAGGATGGGAGGTAGAGAGGAAAATATTTTAAGGTAAAATTTCAATTTCCCAAGTAAAAGTTTTGCCCCTTTAAAAATAGTTCTATTGGGACGCCTGGGTGGCTCAGATGGTTAAGCATCTGCTTTGGCTCAGGTCACGATCCCAGGGTCCTGGGATCGAGTCCCGTGTCGGGCTCCCTGCTAGGCAGGGAGCCTGCTTCTCCCTCTGCCGCTGCCTCTCTCTATCTCTCTCTCTGACTCTCATGAATAAATAAATTAAAAAAAATTAAAAATAAAAAAAAATAAAATAAATAAATAAAAATAGTTCTACTATCTCCATTAAAATCTGTCTATAATAGACTAATCTACAAGTGGTACCTAGTGGTACATAAAGGGCTAATAGTACAAAGACACAAAATTCAGAAAGGATATCAAATGTTTGAACAACATGATGAACTAATGTTATCTCACCGAACATGAAAAACACTGCACCTAACAACTCCCAAGTACACATTTTTCTCAAAGACACAAGAAATATTTACCAAAACCGACCATAGGCTGGGGCACATAGTAAGTCTCAACAATTACCAAATGACTCACTTCAAACAGACAACAGTTTCTATCTGCAGGGGAATTAAACTGTATAATGATAATAAACACATTTTTTTAGAGGGGGCAAGAGGGGCAGAGAGAGAGAGAATCTCAAGCAGACTGCCCGCTGAATGCAGAACCCAACTTGGGGCTTGATCCCACACCCTTGAGATCATGATCTGAGCCAAAATCAGGAGTTGGGCACCTAACCAACTGAGCCACCCAGGCTCCCCTAAACACATTTTAAATTTCACATGTATTTGAAGATTAAGCAGTACATTTTCTGGATAACTCAGGGGTCAAAGTATAAGTCACTGTGTACCAGAGAGTGGTTATAAATCACATCAGAGTCTATTTTGAACTAAATGAAAGTTAAAAAAAAATATGACATCGATGCCACTCAATCTGAGATTTAGAGAAAATTAAATCTTTAAGTACATATATTAAAAGAGATGAGCTTATAAACAGGTATGTCAGTATTGACCTCAAGAAGCTATAAAGAGCACAGCAAATTAAACCCAATGTAATTACTCTGCTTATGGAAGAAACAAACTCAAATTTTCATCCAAATAATGCAAAAAAAAAAAAAATTAAGAAAATGAAACACTAATTTGTGATAAAAAATCTATTAGCAAATCAGGTAATGAAAAAGAAGGTCTTTGCTATGATAATCTAAAAAAAAAGAAAAAAAGCTTAGCTCCCATAATAGTTAACAGTGAGAGCCCAACAAATTCCCTCTGAGATTAGAAACAGGACAAAGATGGATTGAATTGATTCACCAATTCAAGAAATCATTGTTCTAGAGGTCCTAGTCAGTGAAACAAGGCACGGAGAAGATAACAAACAAATATAGATTATAAAGGATTAAAGAAAACCAACATTAATCATAGATGTCATGTTTGTTTTTGGAGAAAATCCAAGTGTACCTCCCAAGGAGCAATTAGAATTACACAAGTTAGCAATAATACTGAACATAAATTGTATATATTCAAAAAAGGAATTTTATTTTATAAATACCAGCATGAAACAATTTAATGACGATTTTTGGAAAGTAAAATTAAAAAAAACAATAAAAACTACCATTTCCAATGACGCCCAAAGCCACAGGGCTTATGAATAAATCTAATAAAAGACATGCAAGAATCTACTGAAACTGAAATGGTTAAGACAAATGAAGACATACTTTAAATAAAAGACTAATAACACATGCACATATTTTGAAAGGCTTTAAATTGTAAAACGGCATCTAACAAAATTCTGCGTGGATTTAATGAAATCTCAATCAATATCCAAGGCAGTTTTTTTTTTTTTATTCCCACTGTGGTAAGTGATGGACGTACTTAGCATATATATGGGAATTTAAAAGGCCAATATATCGAAGAAAAATTTTAAGAAAAATATGGTGGAGGAATTTAAGTTACCAGGTATCAAGACATTTTAAAGCCACATTCATGAAGACAGTGTGACGTTAGTATGAGGATAACCAGCTAGACCAACAGGAAACATGTAATACCAAATATAATTAGATAGCTAACTAAACAAATAAATCACTAACATTTGACTTAAGACAATGCCTAGACCCAATACAGTAGGAAAAAGGGGGTTCTTTTCAGTAATTTGGGCTTGGCTAATTAAGAAACCCATATAGAAAAAGAAGAATCTTCACCACCACCTTACAACATACTCCCAAACTAATTCCAAATGAATTGTTGAGAAAACCGTGAAAGATAAACATGACACTTTTTCGGTAAATGTCAAGATAGTGAATAAATACGGCTCTGCCGTCCCTAAGATCTCTGTGGCAACTGCTCACCTACACCTTTGTAGGAAGAAGACAGCTGTGTTTAGGATGGGCATGGCTGGATGTGGCCTTGTAGGCAACAGTTAAGGAGAATGGATTCATGACCAAATTGTAAAGAAAGATTTGTTGAATACAATGCAAAATATTTAGCCTTAAGGGAAAAGAGGTAAAGTATTGATTACATTTAAATTAAGAATTTCTCTGCATCAAACTATGTCATCAAGAGAAAAAAAAAATTGCAAGTCACTGGCTGGGAGAAACAACTGGAACATAGTTTCCTGCCCCTGGGAGCACACATGGAAATCACTCTGGGAAGTAGTTTATCATTGTCTATGGAAGATGAAACGTTGGTGGTTTTATTGCTATTTCTAGGTACATCCTTGCAGGGTGTATGTTTATATACACAGGCACAAAAATGCGTGTATACATTCAGAACAACACTATCTTTATTAGTGACATCCCTGCAACAACCTAAAATCCTCCCCATACAGAATAAACAAAGGGAAACTGTGGAATATTATGTTGAACTGAAAAGGAGCAGATAATGCCATATGAACGTGGAAGAATGAAATATGGACATACTGATGCTGAGCAAAGGAAACAACAAACAGAAAATATACCTGGTGTGTTTTTAAAACAGTCCAAATCAGCAAATTTTGGGAACAGGTGTAATGATTGGGAGAGAAAATTGGGGGTGTCTGGTAGACTATTTATTGACCTGCATGATGTTTTCACCCTATAATGGTTCATCTAGCTGTATACCTTGATTTATGTACTTTCCTGTATTTATGTTAAATGGCATTTTATTTTTTTTAAGAGGAATGAATATGTATTATTTTTTCCAGTATTCCTTAGGGTTAAACTATCCAACTATTTTAGCTCTGGGACTATATTTACAATGCTCAGAGCACGATCTCTAGAGCCAGAATTTCCAGGTTCAAGTCCTGAATGGCTTTGCACTAACCACGTGACCTTGGGCAAGGTCACTGATATTTTTGTGCTTCAGATTCCTCAGCTGAAATGAAAAAGCTAATGTCATGATTGCTGTTGAGAATTGCATGCGATAACGTGTGGACACCACATAGAGCAGGGCACAGAGTAAGCACTAAACTTTAGTATTTTTCTGCATTTCAATTTACATTTTATTCTTATCAGATTTAAATCTTGAGCGTATTTAAGTGTTGTCGATTTTCATGACCTTTCCATTACAGGAACTTTAGCCAGCAGTCATTGTCTAAATGTGGTAATTATTGAAACATTAACAATAAAAAATAATTGATACCAGCTTGCTATTTCATAATTTGTAATACTGGCAAAGTGTATTTGCATAAAAATGTGCATTTTAATGTTCAATTATTGATCTATAAATCCCTAGCATAAAAGAGAGTCAAACATAAGCTAATGTTCTTTTTTTTTTTTTTTTTTGGTATGATTTTGTGTGGTGGTGGTAGTGGATTCTGTTCAGCGAGCAGCACTCGGGGGCAGTAGGTTTCAAGAAGCATGTTGGCCTCCTAGGAAGTTCTGTGTCCAACAAACGAGCCACCGGCTCTAGTGAGCAGACAATTTTGCCTGGCAACTTGCACAATCTTCCCTTGGGTCACCCTGATCCCGTTCAAGGAATATTGAGAATATTCTGTCCCTTTTTCTTGGATAAATTCAGTTTTATTTAACACACAAAAAAATACTTCACTTCCTTTTGCCACCGGTGAAAACCCAACGAAGAATCAACTGTGTTGGTGAACTAACTATATTCGTCGTCAAGTTACAAGGATAATGAGGCAGTTAAGCAAGCAATTTAGATTCTAGGAACCAAAATGGATTTGCTACGATATGCCAGCTGACCATTCGACCTAGTTTGTGTGGCATGTGCACGACATTCTCTTCAGAGTATTTTTTGTCAACCCACACCAGAAGCAAACAAAGCAGCCAACTATCGACAAATCAATAGCAGGGAACACGTGTTTTCTGGCAAAAATGGAGATGGCAAGGATGGTGTGAAGAATGACGTGTGTTTACGAGACCGGCCCAATCTGGGCACCCAACTCGGGCTTGGAAAATCAGTGCAAAGCAGAGATGCAAGGGTGAAAATAGGAAAAGCAAATGTTTTGTACTTCACCATTTTACCTAGGATCGGCTGTGGCTTTGTGCCGAAGGCTTTTTAGAAAGATATGAAGCATTAAAATTACTAATTATAAGCACACTTTACACCATTCCGTGAGGCCTTTATGATTATGGAAAAGTAGCACACTTTCTAATTGCTGCTAAGCGACCTGTGGTGTCTAATATTGTATTAAACCATAGTACCAGCATCTTAGTTACTTATGCAAAAACCACATCTGCAATTGATAGAAATATTTATCAGTGTGTTCACTAAAATGAAAAAGCACTGAAGCAAGTAATAACATTTAAAACAAATAGGAAAGTCCAAATGAAAATGAAGCATTTGAATAATTACACAGTGTGTAGCCTGGAATAAATGATATCAAAATCCACTTGTGTTTCAAATCAACAACACTGAAATGTGACAGAATCTTGATGATACTGTATGACAAAAATTTAATCCATAAAAATATACTTGTAAAACATTTCAAGACAATGGGAAATTTGCAATTTTTCTTTAGTGGAGAGCAATTGGATGCTGGGAAGCATAATTTTTTTCATAGTTTATTATCCTATGTAACTCATATGGTCTAGATTAAGATTCTGGTGTTTTAAAGATTGTAGGGAGTTAGCGTAAGTTTGCATCTATTTCAGAGGATCCTGAAGTCGGAGGCACAAGCAGATGATCTGTGAATCCGTCGTCTTGTCCAAGTGTGAGTGTGCCCCACCAGGCGTGGATGTTCTTCCTGATTGTTGCTTCTAAAACATTTGTAACCACCTCAGGTTAGCGATTTCCAGCATCCCGACCCCATCCCTTCGTCCAGTCCTCAGTGAGCTCATCATCACGAAATTGCAGGAGGCTTCCTCATGTCTTTTCAGCCAGTGGTTAGATTCACGGCAAAGGGGAAGATGGAAAATCACAGGTCCTGCCGATGTCTAGTACAGAAAATGAGCTTTCCAGTGGGTCTGAATATTCTTGGTGATTGGACATCAGCTTCCAGGCTCCCATTTATGTCCTCAAAGAAAGTTTTCTGATTTCGGAACTTCAGGGCAAACCTTCATATTGTTCTGGCAGAGTCTGAGTGTGAGTGGCAGGTTTCAGGAAGGCCAGCTGGACCAGACTGGTGGCTTTGCAGAGGCTGGACCTGCAGGGAAGTGACAGGCTGTCCAGGAGCGTCTATAGGAGCAGAGAAAGCTGCTTAAGCTCTGAGTGACCTGGCAGCAGGCAACGGCAGAGCGTGGACAGGCCTGTGACCGGCTTCAGGACACCTTCGTGCCTGGGTTTTTTCTGTCTTTACTGAGGTTTAATTGACGAAGAGAAACTGTCTTTGTTTAAGGTATACAAGGTGCTGTTTGATATGCATATACATTGTGAAATGATCACCACAATTTAGCTAATGAATCCATGCATCCCCTCACATAGTTACTGTTCTGCTGTGTGTGTGGAGAATACATGAGGTCTACTGTCCTAGCAGATTTCAAGTATACACAATGTAGCACATTCACTGTTGTCACCATGCATTATACCCCCAGAACTTACTCCTCTTGTAACTAGAAGCGTGTACCCTTTGACCAACATCTCCCCATCTCCCCACCCCCCATTCCCTGGCAACCACCATTATCCTCTGTTCCCAAGAATTCAGCTTTTTTAGATTCCACATTTAAGTGAAACAGTGAAACAGTATGGTATTTGTCTTGCCCTGCCTGACTTATTTCCCTTAGCATAATACCTTCGAGGTCGAGCCATGTTGTCACAAATGGCAGGGTTCTTTTTCTATATATACTCCACAGTATACAGGCACCGTTCCTTTCTCTGATCGCCTATCGATGGACATTTATGTTTCCATATCCTGGCTGGTGGGAGTAATGTTACAGTGAACAGGGGAGTGCAGGGATCTCTTTGAGATCCTGATTTCAATTCTTTGGGGTCTACACCCAGAAGCAGGATTGATGGATCATATGGCAGTTCTATTTTCAGTTTTGTTGAGGAGCCCCAAACTGTTTTGCACATCAGCTGCACCATCTCACGTTCGTCCCGACAGTGCACGAGGTCCCCTTCCCTCCACAGCCTCGCCAACACGTGTCATTCCCTGTAGTTTTGCTACAAGGCTTTCTAGCAGGTATGCGGTGACATCTCATTGTGGTTGTGATTCACACTTCCCTGAGGGTGGGTGATGATGAGCACCTGTTCAGGTGCCTGTGGGGGAGGGCTGTAGGTCTTATCACTGGCGCTTGGCGGTGATTTTCCCATCACACAGACTTCTCCTCACACTGCTGGTGCTTCATGACATCAAGCTCTCTTATGATGGCAACAGTCCTCAAGTTGACAGACCATTCCTTGCACTTGTGTGTGTAAGTTATTCGCACTTGTCGGCGGACGCCACTGAGCCCCCATGGAAGTTGGTGGCGTCTCCTGGACACACAGCTGGGTTCTGATGACAAAGATTCCAGAATCCAGGTCCTTAGGAGAGAAGCCTCCTGCCCTTTGAGTTGTGAGGTAATAGATGAGAAGAAGAAAAGGCAGCATGCTGGAGAAGGCAGCCCATCAGTGGGAAACGTGTGTGAAGTAGTCTGCTAGGGCTGCCACCACCGAGTACCGCAAAGTGGGTGAATTGAAACAATGGAAATGTATGGTCTCCCAGCTCTGGACTCTAGAGACTCAGATCGAGGTGTCTCCAGGGTTGGTTTCTTCAGCCAATGCTGTTCCAGGCCTCTCTCCTGGCGTCTGGTGGTGGCTGCACTCGTGGGCCTTCCTTGGCTTATAGATGCTCCTGTCAGGTAGCCCATCTTCAGTGTCTCCATCTCTGTGTCCACAGTTCCTTCTTTAGAAGGACGCCAGGCATACTGGAGGAAGATCCACCCTCATGATCTCATCTTAACTTGGTACCTCTATAAAGACCCCATTTCCAAGTAAGGTCGCGTTCCGAGGTACTGAGGGTGAGGACTCCAGCATAACTTTTTTTTTAGGGATCTATTTCAAATCATAGCAGTATCTCTTCCAACACGATCCCCTAAAAAACTGGTGTTCAATACCTAATTTCAAGCAGTCTTAACTGCAGCAGTGCCGGCCCTGACTGCGTAGAAACAGCTTGGATGTGCACACACACGGTAAACCCCGGGGAAGCTTGGAGGCGCTCCCCTGTAATTTATTTTACTTCTCAGCTCTCTTGTGCTCAGCCCACTCCTTGCTCAGGCTGCTACTGCTTTGTTCGGCACGGACGCCCTCCACCCCTCGGTGCCGGTGGGCTGGACGCTTCCCGAAAACAGCAGCCTGGCTCCCAGCCACACTGTGGCCTTGGGCTCCGCGCCTTCCAGTTCCTCCTCAGACAGGACAGAGGAGAAGCATCAATGGGAAAAACCACGTGTGAGGGCTCAGATGGTCCTTCTTACTCAGCGAGAAGGAACTGATCGAGAAAAGGGTGGAAGGATTTAAATCTCCAGACTTGGAAATTATTTAAAATGGGAGGAGACCACATGCATTCTTGTCGTGTAAGAGCAGAGGTGATTTTTTTTCTAAATCCCGAAGATGGTCATTCAGTCAGCAGAATCCAGGGGCCTCCAGTGGTCAAATCTATGCAGAAATATTATATTTTTTACACAACTCTGCTAGACAGTTTTGGGAATAGAGTAAAAAGTTTGACGTACATATGAGCCCGCATGGAGCTTCGATTCTAGTTGGTAATTGCACGTAAAATATTGGTAAACTCCCAAATATGAATTTAAATGCCAATTGGTATTACACAGCCAAAAACATGCAGAAATGAAGACAGGAGGGGTCTAACTTCAGGGATTTAAGACCTCTGTATTTCGGTTTTTATCTGCCCAGAGCTGGAAATAGCACAGAATGTATTCTCTAATTAACTGGTACTTTGGATTTTTTTCTCTTAACATGCCAGGAAGGTATTAACATGCCGGGAAGGATTATCCGCCAGTTGCACCCTACACGGATATAATTTTCAGTGGTAGGAAACAGGTATGTACTCTAGCAGCCAATAGACTAGGCATTTTACAAGCTCTGTCTTTTATTGGGCTGTGAGACCCGAAGCAATTAGCTTTGCAGATTTCATCTCCAGTGCGATTAATGCTGAATTCACACTTTCAGAGGTAAAATGCATGGGACTTCTCAGATTAAAACATACCCACTCCCAGCTCATGTCACAGATCCTGCATCTCATATTTGCTTCAGTGTTTGACGTCGGTGATATGCTGGGGTAATGGATAGACAAACTAGCTGTTATTTTCCATTGGAAAGTCCTCCGCTAAAATTTAGCTAGACCGTTCTGAAGCGTTTATCCTCTGGTCTACAATTTTAAAATCTCACTAAGGTTAATAATCACTTTTTTTTTTTTAAGATTTTATTTATTTATTTGAGAGAGAGAATGAGAGACAGAGAGCACGAGAGGGAAGAGGATCAGAGGGAGAAGCAGACCCCCCGCCGAGCAGGGAGCCCGATGCGGGACTCGATCCAGGGACTCCAGGATCATGACCTGAGCTGAAGGCAGTCGCTTAACCAACTGAGCCACCCAGGTGCCCCAATAATCACTTTTTCTGCATTTCCAATGCCTAAATATTTCTAAAAGCTAAAAGTTTTCACTTTTTGCAAGTTGGAGTCCAAACATTTTTATTTTTTTTAAATATTTTATTTATTTATTTATTTGAGAGAGAGAGAGAGACAGCGAGCACAAGCAGGTGGGCTGGAGAGGCAGAGGGAGAAGCAGACTCCCCGATGAGCCGGGAGCCCGATGCGGGACTCGATCCCGGGACCCTGAGATCATGACCTGAGCCGAAGGCAGATGCTTAACCTACCTGGCCATGCAGATGGCCCCTAATCCAAACATTTTTCGAGACAAAACTAAACCTGACCTGACATGAGACTATTTATAGTCATTTTTTCTTTAATCTTACTCTTGGTAAGATGTATTTCATTATATTTCATTCATGTATTTCATTGCTGGTATATAATGTGTTTGGTTATGTGATGCTGCTCTATGCTTTACCTGAAATACGGTCAATGCACATTATTATCTTTCTAAAATTCTGATGGCTCTGAATGCATATATGGCCTGAAAACTTGTAGCTAGTAGATTCTGAAACACTAAAACTGTCTTGTATTATATTTCTTAAAGTAACACACTTTAGCAGAGACGAAACTGGTAAATTATAATAACAAAGAAAAAAAAAACAAAACAAGCAAAAACCACCTGAGTATGGTCAGATACTGACCCAGCAGAGCTTAAAGCGCTTGGAGAACTGTGGGAAAAATCTTTGCAATGTTTCCGCTTATGTATCTTAAGAGCCTGTCCACCCTTCAACCTCTACCGTCTTGTGAAAGTGAGCTATCGTCCTCACTGAAGTAAACGCGCCCTGAGGATGAATGCCCACATGACATAGTAATAGAAACTTGTTTGGATGGGCACCTGGGTGGCTCAGTCATTAAGCATCTGCCTTCAGCTCAGGTCATGATCTCAGGGTCCTGGGATCGAGCCCCACATTGGGCTCTCTGCTTGGTGGGGAGCCTGCTTCTCCCTCTCCCACTCCCCCTGCTTGTATTCTCGCTCTCGCTATGTCTCTCTCTGTCAAATAAATAAAAATAAAATCTTTTTTTAAAAAGTGTACTAATTTTATACTATTTAATATCAAAGGTTGGCATCAAAAGAATGTATTTTTAAAGAAAAGTAACAATTTAAAAGAAGATACTATTCAATCCTGGTGTCTCTAATCAAATTACAGAGTATTGGGGAGCCTGGGTGGCTCAGTCCTTAAGCGTCTGCCTTCGGCTCAGGTCATGATCCCAGGGTCCTGGGATCGAGCCCCGCATCGGGCTCCCTGCTCAGCCAGGAGCCTGCTTCTCCCTCTCCCACTCCCACTGCTTGTGTTCCCGCTCTCGCTATGTCTCTCTCTGTCAAATAAATAAAAATAAAATCTTTTTTAAAAAAGTGTACTGGGGCGCCTGGGTGGCTCAGCCGTTAAGCGTCTGCCTTTGGCTCAGGTCATGATCCCAGGTCCTGGGATCGAGCCCTGCATCGGGCTCCCTGCTCCACGGGAAGCCTGCTTCTCCCTCTCCCACTCCCCCTGCTTGTGTTCCCCCTCTCACTGTGTCTCTCTCTGTCAAATAAATAAATAAAATCTTTAAAAAGTGTACTAATTTTATACTATTTAATATCAAAGGTTGGCATCAAAAGAATGTATTTTTAAAGAAAAGTAACAATTTAAAAGAAAATACTATTCAATCCTGGTGTCTCTAATCAAATTACAGAGTATTGGGGAGCCTGGGTGGCTCAGTCCTTAAGCGTCTGCCTTCGGCTCAGGTCATGATCCCAGGGTCCTGGGATCGAGCCCTGCATCGGGCTCCCTGCTCAGCCAGGAGCCTGCTTCTCCCTCTCCCACTCCCGCTGCTTGTGTTCCCGCTCTAGCTGTCTCTTTCTCTGTGTCAAATAAATAAATAAATCTTTTAAAAAAACAAATTACAGAATATTAGTAAATTCCAAAGCAATGCTAAGTAAGAATTTTGCAAGATGTCTTTATATTTTTTAAAAAAGCAATGAGATGTGATAACCATATTGAAAATATGAATTTTAAATAATATGGTTGAAATCTTGAAGCCATAGATTAGCAATATCAAAATACTGATAGAAAGCTTTATATTTTATACATACTCAAAATGATTTAAAGAGAATGGTTTATATTTATATACCATATATATTAATTCTATCCTTAATAGTTTAGGAGAAACATGAGTATAATACTTTGTCCAAGACAATGGAAGTGTTTAAATTTTAAAACTCTGAGCCCCATTAATTGCTCTTGTGTTCTCTGTTTAGACAGACAGAGGCTCAAGTGCCTGAACTGACCAGGCTGTGGGCAATCATAAATGAAAACCCAAGGTAAGTGCCAAAATATTTGCATATTTTAGTCATCGTGAAAAGGTTATATAATTTAACAAATGCTTTATATGCAGAATACATAAAGACAAGCCAATTGAAAAAATGGATAATGACTTGAATATACAGTTCATAAAAGGAGTATTAAAATGGCCTATAAATATATGAAAAGGTATTTAGTTACATCAATCACCAGAGAAGTGTAAATTATAACCATGATAAGGTGTATCTGTACACACACCAGAAAGGCTAAAGTAAAATGAAGTGCTAAGGAGAGTACGGGGCAGTCAGAACGCTAATACACCACTGGAGGGAGTGTGATTTGGATTAACCAGTCTGTTTGACAGTATCTAATAGAGCTTCACTTACATGCCTGATATCCCAGCCAACCAAAGATGTGTATAAGGATGCTCGTGACCTTGCTACACACAATAGCTCCAAACTGGAAACTACCTTAGAGACCATCAGTAGAATGGATAAATGAGCCATGCCATATTCACACCAGAATGGAACATGAGACAGTATTGAGAACAAAAAACTTATGTAATCACAAAATCTCATATGAATCGAACAAAATACTGAGAAAAGTTAAACATTTAAAAAAGGAATACTGTATGCTTCCATTCACGAAAAGTTTGAAGCAAACACAATAATGTATGAGGTTAGAAATTAAGAGACTGGCAAGTCTTGGCAGAGTTGGTAACTGGATGGAACCAAAATGGTTTCTTCTAGAACACTGGCATGCTCTGTACCTCTGCCCGGGGTATGGTTATGCTGACATGTTCATTTTAGGAGTATTTATCAAGCTACCTACCTATGATATGTGCATTTTCCCATATGTATTTAATACTCCCTGTGGAATAAACTACCTTCAGAACAACTGAATCATTTGTTAAGTATCATCTGAAAGCCAAGGAACATTTCCCACTTAATAATAATAATGTAGCCAAATGACTATTTCCAACATGATTTCTCCTGGAAAAGGGGAGTCTCTGTCCCCTTTAACACAGGAAAAAAAGCACCTTCTCCTCCCTTTTCCATATGAGGACAAATACATGGCTCTGACCAACTAAGCTTTTGTAGTTCTGAAGGAAAATGTTAAAATGCATCAAGATTGTTTTTATTTCACTTGATTTCCAGAAAGTCTATCTTAGAAGTTATTACACAGATTGGTGATACCATCACAACAACTTTGCCACAAAGTCAGCAAAAACCCCATTCTGCAACTTAATGCAACTTTCCCATGAATGCTGATGACAAAGAGCCTTACCAACCAATCCTTTTCTTCCAGTACAGAGGACACAGTTCTTTCTTCCTGCTCCTTCTTCTTAAAGACTCAAGTGGTTCACCATATAAGTCCCCCAGCTCTGTTTGAGAGTTTACCTCCCTGGTCACGAGTTTTATGCGTGTCTGTCTATCCTTTGCTTGACTTTGTTGTGTTAATCCAGCATGTAAATCCTCACCAGCACCCTGATCAACTTGACCATTTCTCCAAGACAACACTGCCTCTCTCACTTTAAAGACTTGTTCGCTCAAGTTTTTAATTTGCCCAGTTCAGTCACGTACTCAAAGCCTGAACTGTGAAAACAAAGTAACAATATGGTGACTAATTACGCTTGTCCAGTCTGCAGTAATGAGTTGTGAAGGGCATTTACTTAACATGCCCCCTCTGAAGCATTAGAACATGATTGCAAATGGCACGTGTGACGTCCAGCAGTCTTTTTTTTTTTTTTTTTCAAAATGTTTGCAAGTTATACTGGGAAGTGGGAACATGGAGGCAAAGTGACAGCTCCCATCACTTAATGAAATGTTTATTAAGAAACCAGGACTGATGATAAGCTGCAAATTAGCCATAATATAAGTAATCAGCGAAGATGTCACATTGGTAGAGGAAAAATGATAAACAGCCAAATGCTCATCCCCGTGCTCATCAAAAAGTACCTGCAGTTCATTACAGATGGTAATTTGCTGGAATCCCAAGATGTAGATAGAGGAAGTAAGTGTTTTTCCTAAAGTGCATTCATCAATGCTAGTCTGTGGTTTCAATGCGGGATTTCATAGATTCCTCAAATCACACCTTTGAGGTTTACAATTTTACCTCAGTACTATCAGTGTGAGTTATAAAGTATCAGTAGACATGGAGACTTCAGGATGTGTCAATAAAATTTAAAGAAATAATATTCTAGGAAAATAATTCAATAATATAAATATTTTCAAGTACTCCCAGTGGGTACATAAACATAGTACTATAGAAAAATTGTACTATAGAAAAATTGGCTGAAAGTACAGATAATTGCCGTATTACCCGTCCCTACGGTTTCTCCCAGTACTATCATTTTGCATTGGTGTGGTTCATTTGTTCCAATTGCTGAACCAATACCAGCCCATTATTATTCAAAGTAAATAGTTGACCAAGAAGCAAAAAACAATGAAATGGTGTAAAGATGGTCTTTTCCACAAATGGCCCAAATTGGAAAAGAAATCACTAATTGCAATTATAATGGATTTCTAGACTACGTATACGCCCCAAAGAAGGCTATAGAAAGAAGAGACTTATAAAATGGGTCATTAAAATCCTTATTAAAGTACTCAAGATTAAGGTGTTCTGGAATGATAGAAAATGTCACAGGTAAGATTTCTTAATTTCCTAAAAGCTTGATCAATATCTTTAAAACACTTGCTGGGGCCATCCCCAAATAGCTTCTACCTGGAAAAATCATGTAATCCATATCAGGCATGTTTCCAATTTGCTTGCATTATAGTTACCCAAAATAAGTATTTATCCTTTTTAGCCCTCCAACCTAACCACTTAGCACGGAGCCAGAAACACAGAAAGAAATTAATAAGTACATTGCTATTCCTGTGTTGGCATAATATTATAGGTACAGAGACTGGACAGTGCTTTAGGAACCACCATAACCAGCTTTTTACCAAGTGAAATTTATGTTCCTAGAAAGCTATTTATGTAAGCTGAACACTCCCCTCTGTTCCAACCCACAGATATCAAATGAATATTAATTGACTCAAAGAATAGACAAAGGAAGGAAAGTGGGGAAAAAAGGAGGAAGGAACAAATACATAAACATTAACTGGGTGAAGTAATAACCACACAACAATATGCTGTCTCACAAGTAATTGCCAAACCCCGGCGATCACTGCGAAGAAACATCTGAAACCAGCTAGACATATTCAGTTCTTCTGTGTATGTTTTATAATCCCCCATCCCTAGCCAGTATTAAATTAACATCTACTATGTAATCCCCCAAAACAAAAATTTAAAAACTCTGTTTGAATTTAGTAAGTGCTCACTGATCAGTATTTTCTTCTTTGACCCATCTGAGCAAAACCTCTCATGCCGGAAGTCCATCATTTCTTCTAGTGTTCTCAAATGACCAGTACCAATGGGGAGGGAATTATATAATAAACCAGAGAAGAAAAATATTTATGTGTTATGTATAATCTCAAACACTTACATGCAAATAACATCATATAATGTCATATATGATATAATATATCTTAAAAATAGTTTTTATCAGAACTCATACTGAAATCATTTTCAGATTGATATCTTTCACTTAGTGATATGCATTTAAATTTCCCTCATGTTTTTCATGGCTTGATAGCTCATTTTCTTTTTAGCCTTGAATAATATTCCATTGTCTGAGTGGACCATAGTTTATTTATCCATCTCCCCCTAAAGGACGTCTTGGTTGCTTCTAAGTCTTGGCGATTATGATTTTTTTTTTTTTTTGAAGTAGGCTCCATGCCCAGCATGGACCCCAATGCGAGGTTTGAGATCAAGACCGGAGGTGAGATCAAGAGTTGGACGTTTAACCGACTGAGCCATCCAGACACCCTTAAGTTTTGGCAATTATGAATAAAGTTGCTGCAGACATCCATGTGTGGGTTTTTGTGTGAACCTAAGTTTTCAGCTTCTTTGGGTATGGATTAAGGAGCATGATTGCTGGTTTATATCATGAGAGTTTTATAAGAAAACTCTACTTAAGACTTTTGTGAAAAACTGACAACTGTTTTCCAAAGTGGGTGCACCATTTTGCATTCCCACCAGCAAAGAATAAAGTCCCTGTTGCCCTGCATCCTCATCAGCATTTGAAGTTGTCAGTGCTCTGGATTTGTGTCCCTCTAATAATTGTGTAGTTGGAGCTTATTGTTGTTTTAGATGGCATTTCCCTTATGACATAGAATGTGGAGCATCTTTATTTATTTGCCATCTGTACATCTTCTTTGGTGAGGTTTCTGTTGAGATCTTTTGCCTGTAATTTAACTGGGTTACTTGTTTCCTTATTGTTTGGTTTTAAGAGCTCTTTGTATATTTTGGATAAGAGTTCATTGTCAGTTATGTCCTTGCAAAGATTTTCTCCCAGCCTGTGGCTTGTCTTCTGCTTCTCTTAACAGTGTCTTTTGTGAGAAGTTTTTAATTTTAATGAAGTTCAGTTTAATAATTCTTTCTTTTCATGGATTGGTTTTGTATCTAAAAAAAGGCATTATTATAGCCAAATTTCTCTAGATTTCCTCCTATGTTTTCCCTAAAGAATGTTATGCTTTTGTGTTTTACATTCAGTTCTGTGATCCATTTTGAATTTATTGTGGTGAGGTGTGTATAGATTCGTTTTTTGTTGTTGTTTTGTTTTGTTTTGCATGGTTACACATAGTTGTTCCAGGGCCATTTGTGGAAAAGACCATCTTTACACCATTTCATTGTTTTTTGCTTCTTGGTCAACTATTTACTTTGAATAATAATGGGCCGGTATTGGTTCAGCAATTGGAACAAATGAACCACACCAATGCGAAATGATAGTACTGGGAGAAACCATAGGAACGGGTAATACGGCAATTATCTGTACTTTCAGCCAATTTTTCTATAGTACTAAAACTGCTCTTGAAAAATCCTTAATTTTATTATTTTTTTCTTTTTAAAGATTTTATTTATTTATTTGACAGAGAGACCAAGAGAGAGCACAAGTAGGCAGAGCAGGCTCTCGCTGAGCAGGGATCCCAATGAGGGGCTCAATCCCAGGACCCCGGGATCATGACCTGAGCCGAAGGCAGACGCTTAACGACTGAGCCAACCAGGCGCCCCTAAAAATCCTTAATTTTAATAAACTCTGGCCACAACCTTCACATTGCCATCTTCCCCAAGATCATTTAAATATGTAGAGTGAGAACCAGCATGGTTTGGAGGACAGAAGCAGCAGCAAGAACGAAGGCATGAGCTACATCACCTGACCAAATTTGTATCACATCTGGAACGTTATGAAGCTTGGGCTTTACCCATAAATCTTTTACATACACAACACCTTTTCCCCAAGGAAATAGCTAATAATCTGGAAAATAATCAGAAAAGATACGGCATTGCAATAATTCAGTGGCTCAGGGCAGTTACGTTGAAATCAGCACAGCCTCTGGTGCATCATGCCAGAAAGGCTTTATGGGGTAGGGATGCCATCCAGCCAACTTCCTACGGTTTTTATCTACGCTATTCCTCTGTCTCACTCCTTGCTGTAACCCATGTAAAACACCGGCCCTCCACCACAGAAAATAAAATAGTAAATGGCACCTAATTCACTGAACTTAAAAGGTGTTACAGAGTTAATAAGCAAATTAATTTATCATCTTCAACCAGAAGAGTAATTAAACTCCAGAAGAAATCTGACTCATAATTGAAAATGAGTAATGAGCAAGCAGGATGTGAAGAAAAATAAATAAGTGTAGTCAGTAAGAGAGGAAGTTAGTCTAACAAGGGGGCATAATGTTGAGTATTTGTCACCTACAGCTCAGAAACATCCTGCATCCATGGAGTGGGGACACTTCGAGGAAGGGGCCCAGGGTGGGACGTGGTTGAAGCTCTGTCAGGAGGGGCAAGGCCACTACGATGTGTAAGAGGCAGGTGTCCAGACCCACACTTAGCCCTTGACAACAATGCGAGCTCTCACCAAAAGCGTGTAGCCGCCACACCAACAAACGGTATCTAAGTTTCTGAACTTAATTACTTGTGACTAGTGACTTCAGCCTGGGAAAGTTTCCACCAAACTGACTGAGGATGACCTCATGAAAGGCCAATTTCATAAATTTGAGGTTGAATCAGGAGCTTCTAGAATTTTGTCCAGATTTTGCATATCCGAGGATAGAAAGATGTAATCTGAAAATGTCTGCCTTCTTTTCGTCAGTTCATGTCAACGGAGCAAGTTGGATATGGTGTATGTGCACAGCAATGTACAAGAATCTTGTAATTCTAAATAATGGCAATGAAATGGGAGACATAGTTGGAGTGATTAGAAAATAAAATTAAACACCAAAATGATAAGTAGATAAGTACTTGCCAGGTAGAGGGTAGATCAGGTCAACGAGGATTACTTGGTTAAGCTTCTTGGACAAGAGGTTGGTGTGAGAGATGCTTTGAGGGGTGGAGGCAGCCAAGGCACCACATAGGATGTATATTTTAAGAGGAGCAGGTGTATTTAAGTGGCCATGACAGCTGGTGGTTTGTGTGGGCGAGGCAGGTCTGGAGACGGGCAAGTGCACCTTACAGGTGCGAGAGACAAGGAGCAGGAAAAGGACATGAGGAAATGGGAATCCATCTTCCCTGGAACTGAAGTTAGAGACAATTCCACCTTAAATCCATTATTGTTTCTTTCCACATCTTCCCATAACTCCAGCAAGAACTTGTCTGTCTTAATTAACTGATCTCTGATTGTATTACGATCAGTTACCAAATTAGTTGAGAGATGGAGAAATGTCTGAAACATTATCCCATTTACTCTGTTGACCAGAGATACGAGAGTCTCTCATCCCGGGGTTTCTGCTCATCTGAGGCAAACCGTTGGCATCAGGGAACTGGCAGCATGATATTTCTTTCTGCAATTATGATTTTGAGACTCAGCAAAGGGACTAATCCTCTTTATCCCATGATAACTTGGACCTGCTTATACACAGGCTCTCCTTTTCCAGTCTTTTGTGTGGAACTTAGCACTGCTTTGAAAAGTTATTAAATTATTCACTTTATTTTTTTTTTAAGATTTTATTATTTGACAGAGAGAGACACAGTGAGAGAGGGAACACAACAGGGGGAGTGGGAGAGGGAGAAGCAGGCTTCCCGCTGAGCAGGGAGCCTGATGTGGACTCCCAGGACCCCGGGATCATGACCTGAGCCGAAGGCAGACACTTAATGACTGAGCCACCCCGGCACCCCCACTTTAATTTTTTTTATTTGCCACCCACTACCCTATGCTTTTTTGAAAACATAGATTTTAAATAAACTTTTTCTTTTGGAATTGCTTGGGTTGTACAGAAAAATTGCAATGATAGTATGAATCTCCCTATCACCCATACCTATTTTCCCATTGTAAGATGTTAGTAATATCTTATATCAGCATGGCACACTTCTCACGGATAATGAAACAATATTGAATGTTATTACCAACTAAGTCCGTATTCTATTCAGATTTCCCTGGTGTTCACCTTATGTCCTATTTCGGTTCCAGGAGCCCATCCAGGATGCCACATTACATTTAGCCACCTTGTCTTCTTAGGCTCCTCTTGGCTTCAACCTTGTAAATACTGAAAAGTACTAAGATACTGTATGGAGTGCATGCCTGTTGGGATTTATCCCACATTTTCTCCTGAGGAGACTGAAGTTAGAGGCTTTGGAACGCAAGAGAACAGAGGCGAACTGCCAAGTTCATCACATCCCATCAAGAGGTCTATCCTGTCAACACCAACATCACTGTTGACATCACTCACCCTTGCTCATCTGACCAAGGCTGTGTCTGGCAGCTTCCTCTGTGGTAAAGTTACTCCCTCGTCCCCTTTCATACCACAGGGACGTCAGGAGGGCAGCATTGTCAGCCCATACTCAGTGAGTGGGGATCATGCTCCATCTCCCGGCGAGTGGATTATTTACAGAAATGCTTTAGCGTTCCTCTACACCAGACCTCTGTTTTGTCTGCGCTGTTTCTTTATGCAATGATTTATTTCTATCAATATGGGCACACGGGTGTCTATTTTGTGTTTTGCAATGTAAGCCGATGCTACTTTATGCACTTTGTGCTTCCATTATACCAGCGTCAGCCACTGAGAGTGTATTCAGTCTGCTCCTGTGGTCTTTCGAGAATTCATGGATATTGCTTTTTTAATTTAGGTTTGTTTTGTTTTCCACTTCCTCACTTTCTGCCTCTACTTGTTTTCCACTTTTTCACTCTCTGCCTCTACAAGAGACACCAGGCTCATCTTCTATATGAAATAATGATATTATTATGAAGGCCCAGAGTTTGTTCAGGTTTTCTTTGTTTTCACAGGCTGTCCTTTTTTCTGACCCCCTGGCACACCGTGTGCATGTGTCAGACTGCAGTCATGCTGTGCATTTCCTTTTGCCTTCCTCTAAATACTCTGCTCACCCAAGGTTAGACCTGCACCGACACCACGCGCCATCATCCCTCGGTGAGGTCGATTCATGCTCCTGTATTACAATTATGTTATTTTGTCACTGTCCATATTCATTCCTGGAGTTCCCCAAACTCCTAGAAGATTTTTCTTAATTTGCATATGTTAAGGTTCCCTTTCTGTGCTATGAAGTTCTAGGAGTCTGATAAATGCATAATGCCATGCATCCACCACTGCAGTGTGACACAGAATTTTTTGACGGTCCCCCAAAACCGCATGCTTCACCTTCCCATTCCGCCAAATGACTGGCCTCACTGACCTTTTGCCATGTTTGTATTTTTGCCTGTCTTACACTGCCATGTATTTGGTACCGTACACCATACAGCTTTTCCACACTGGCCTTTTTCAGCAATACGCATTTCAGTTTCCTCTCTGTCTGTGCCTTCATAACTCCTTTATTTTTATTACTGAATAATATCCCAATGTATAGATATGTCACAATTTGTTTATCCAATCACCTATAAAAAGCATCTTGGTTATTTCCAGTTTTCAGTGTTCATGAGAAAAGTGCTTATGAGCAGCTTTTTTTGTGTGGGCGTACATTTTCAGATCAGTTGGATAAATACCAAGAAGTGCTAAAGAATTGTGCATTGGGACTATGCTTAGTTTTATAAAAAACCACCATATTGTCTTCCAAAGTTGCTGCACCATTCCACATTCCCACCAGCAGTGACTGAGAGTCCCTGTTGCTCCCCATCCTTGCTAACACTTGGTGTTGTCAGTGTTTGGATTTTAGTCATTCTAATAAGTGTGTAGCACTATCTCGTTGTTTTAATGTGCAATTGCCTAATGACATACAACACTGAATGTCTTCTCATAAGCCTGTTTGCCATTTGCATTTCTCCTATGGTGAGGTGTCTGTGAAGATTTTGTTCCTACCCTCCTTTTATTTTAACTTAACTGAAACTTTATGCCTGTTGATTAGCAACTCTCCCGCTTCCATAAACACCACTCCATCTTTGACTGCATGAATTCAACTATTGTATACACCACCTCCACATGCAATCATTCAGTCCTTGTCATTTTGTACTGATGTATCTCACTCAGCATAACGCTTTTGAGGTCCATCCATGCTCTCCTACGTCACAGAATGTCCTTCTTTTTTTAAAGCTGAATGCTGTTCCATTGTCTTTGTCTTTGATTTTTCTCTATTTTTATGAATTTTGAATATGATGAGACCTGGTAGTTTAGTTTTGTTTTTGATACTTTCCTGCTTGGTGTTTTCTGAGTTTCCTGGATCTTTGGTTTAGTGTCTTTCAATAATTTTCAAACATTCTTTTCCATTATTGCTTCCAATATTTCTGTGTTTTTCTCTTTCTACTATTCCAGGTATGTCTTTTACCTTTTGAAATTACTCCAAATTTTTTCAATATTCACTCTCTCTCTTTTTTTTTTTTTTGTTTTGTTTTATTCTTTTTTCTCCTTGTATTTCACTTGTATTTCTGTTTAACTATCTTCCAACTCACTGGTTCCTTCCTGAGATGTATCCTACCTACTGGTAAGCCCATCAAAGGCACTCTTGATTTCTGTTACAATGTGGTTTTTTTCCTTTTTTTAATTTCTAGCATTCTCTTGATTTTTCCTTAGTTTCCACCTCTTTGCCCACATTACATATTGTTGCATGCTGTGTACCTTTTCCATTAGAGTCTGTGACTACTAATTAAGCCAATTTAAATCCCCTGTCTGTGCAGAAGGGAAGTTTTCTATAATGCTATGATTAAATTTCATTTTTTTAGTGGTCCTTTGTCCCTGGGATGTGTTTATCAGCTGTTACGTTTTCCTTAGGTGAGACAGGCATCCCAGCGGGGACTGTAGGTCGGTGATTTTCTGTTTCCCAGGATGAAGAAGACTTCCATACAGCCTTTTCTTCTGCTGAAAAGGAATTACCATAGGGAAAACTCTGGAGGTATTTAAAAATTGCTTTTACCCTCCCCCCAGGGCCACGAGGGTTCTTGAGGGTAGAAGCCGCTTAGGTTACTGGAGGCAAAACCCCACAGTGTTTGCAGCCTCTGGAGCTGTTCCTGACATGCTAGTGCTCATTCCACCTGCAGAATTGGCCAAAGAGGTCATTCCGGTGTTTCCAGCAATTATGGCCCCAGTGACTTCAGGTACAGATGATGCCCTGGAATGGCCACACCCCAGATTTCAGAGTGGCAGTTTGCTCTGCAACCTCAAGTTTCTGAAGTTCATGAAAAGTCACTTTTTAGCTTTTTCAACAATTTTGTTATTGTTGTTAAAGGTCCACAGTGACTACTTGTGATCCATTTACATGCCAGAGCTGAAACCAGAAGTTTGTCCCTTTTCTTTTATCCTTTATGAGTCTTTACATTTAAAATGAGTTTCTTATAGAAAACATAACAGTGTAGGTTTTTGTGTTTGTTTTGTTTTTAGGGTTTTTTTTTTAATCCTTTCTGCCAACCCCCCCCCTTTTTTTTTTAATTTTGTGTATATTGAACAATCACATTTGAAGTTTTATTGACACAGTTAGGTTAGTACCTATCATATTAATAACTGGTTTTGGTTTTTAGTTTTTGTTTTTTGTTTTTTTTACTTATTGCTTCTGTTCTGTTTCTTTTTTTCCCCTTCTTTCTGCTTTCTCTGGTTTTAATTGGTCACTTTATAGGATTCTATCTTATCTCTACCATAAGCTTTATGAGCAAAATATAATGAGCACCTTTCTGTTTTTTGGCCACACTAAAAATTTAGACTAACTTTGTTCATAAATTATATCTCATAGAGGTGACCACTTTGTAATTTATTTCCTCTGGAAGTGTTTTTTCTTTTAGTATTTAGCAAATTCTTTGAAACATTGAGAAAATTTTCCCTCCTTCATACAGTGAAAGAAAGCCAACACACACAGAAATGTCTCAGCTTTAATGTAAGTGGCAGTCCTATGCCATTTTTCTCTGTTGAATAGAAGAGTAAAGAAAGAAAAGAAACATGGTTAAGGAATCAGGTGAGATTCATAGAATAATGGTCCCCAGCCCTAACTCAGTGATGCTCAGCTAGCCATTCGTGAAAAGGAATGATCATGAAGGTCTGAGTTAGATAATGTAAATTTAACAGGGCCTAGTGCATTATAGCCCTAATTCCCACTATTATTTTTAGGGAATACGTAAATGGCAGATTTGTAATTCCCTATTAGTTGCTTTCAGGCAAAATAATTTTAGATCTATTTTACTTACAAACGTACGTGTTTGTTGTTTTGATGCCCTGAGAATAACACAGCATCACTTTTGTCAAAAATATGTGACCTCATTATAATCATGAGGATGCTTGAAACAAATACAAATGGAAGGATGTTCTCCCAAATAACTAGCCTGAGCTCTTGTAAAATGCCACACTTACAGAAGGCCTAGTGTGCACCTAAGGTAGATTAAAGGAGGTGAAGAGTCTCAGACGCTGACTGTAACATGTGTTCTGAGGCTGGTTATTGGTGCTTTTCTTCCATGAAGACAATTATTGAGGAAACTGGCAAAATATAATTAAGGTCTGTAATTAAAAACTAGAGTTAGATTAATGTTAATTTCCTGATTTAGCTCATTGTAAAAGTTTACAACTTGCTCTTAATGATTCACAAAAATATTACAGATATATAGGGAGAACAGTGATAAAGCAGACATGGTAACTAAGCATGTTAAAAATTACGGGATCTGGGCAAAGGTGTCTGGGATTTCTTGGTACTATTCTTGGAGCATTCTGTGGATCTGATGTAATTTGAGAAAAAATAATATGAAAATAGACAATACCACTAATGTGCTGTCTTGAATTCTGAAATAAGTGATCTTCAATTAATTACAGGCAGCATGACATGATTCCTCACATCCTGTAGCTGTCTTTTCCTTTTGATAAAAATACTGTTCACCTGTGAGTTTCTGAACATTTCACCTGCAAAAAAGAAGGAAATTCTACAGCTCAATTTTTTTTAATGAAAAAAAAAATCTTCAGACTTTTTCTAATAAATTTGTTGACAATGAGATCATGGTTCTTTATTTACAGAAAGAGTCCATAATTTTATCTGTTTAATGAACTGTAGTCAAACAGGTTGGTTTGGGTGAGAAGACATATTATTATTACTATTAATCATTATTATTATCTGTAATATATAATGGCATCCCTCAACTCTGCTTTTGCAAACACTTTTTTATGTGACAAAGGTGTAGACACTGGGGCACAAACACCGATTCCTTCTCTGGCTGTTGAGGATGCTTCTCTCTCTTTCTCCCAAAAAATAATATGAAAATAGACCATACCACAACACAGATCTCTGCTGTGTTTATATTGTGCCATTTTTTCCCTTGAGTGCCTTTTTCTGGAACAGGACAGCACATCCTGAAGATGGTATATTCTAAATACATTCTAAATTCTAAAGGTGAAATTTACTAGCCCTGTGGACCAGGTGGAAATTTTTAAAAATAGATTTTGTTCTCCTTGGATTTGACAACCGAAAATGTTTGTTTTAGTAAGATGGGTTCAAGCTTCGTAAGGATAGAGCCAACTGCCTAAAGTAGCTCAAGCTGAAAATTCACGGTTTGCTAACTCCCTAAATTACCTGGCACCCTGTGTTCCTGATCTCCGCTACTATACACGCGGGAAAGAAACAGGCTTTAGAAAGGCAGTGTGGGTTTCCAGCAATCTGAAAATGCAACAGAAACTGCTTTGAACATCAAATTAATCCTGCAGATCATATCAATCTGTTGGCAAACCCCATCTTTTCTGTGCTACAGTGAAATTTCAAGTGCATAAATAACAGCATGCTGGAAATGGTCTTCACGTGAAGGGTTTGCATGATACCACGAGTAAGACTGATGCGTATGCCATTCTTTACAGCACGTGTTTTATTCCAGTATTTGGGAGGGGATGCAACTATTCAAAGTAGTGAGCAAGTACTTTCCAAACAAACATGTGTTTAGTTTCCATGTCAGTTACTGAGAGGATCGCAGTGAAAACCTAGGCTGCTATTAAATCTGGGAAATTGCATTCACTGTAGAAAGTAAGGAATTTGGAAGATGACTTAATCCTGGTTTTGTCACTTACCAGCTAGGTCACCTGACCTCAGATCAGTTACATAATTCTCTACTTACCATTTTTAATATATATTAAATGAAAATTCTATAAATACACACACACACACAAATTCCAAGATGGAAGTATCTTATAAATTGGAAATAGTAACCAAATACCAATCAGTATTACCCAAGCAAGGAACATATCGACCCCCCGAGCTTCCTACTACTGTTTTATGCCTTTCCAAAAAAACATACATAATATTAAAAACTTTCAGCTTTTGCAGTGTAGCAGGACCAGGAGGAATAAAAGTGTAGATTTTCATGCCGCTGTTGGGTTGTAAAGATTCGAGATTAGGTACTGTAGCCGTGTGCGGCTCTCCCTGCCTCTGCCACGCACACCCCAACTGGTTCAGGGAGCAACAGCTCTCATCAGCTGGCGCCTGCGCTGGGGGCCCGGCCAGGAAGGCTCTCTCCAAACCTTGGACTTTTTAAATTCCCTGCCATGCTTTGGGAACACTTCATCTCTGGAGCTGACGAGAGTGTGAGAACGCGCCAGTAGATTAACTGCCCAAGGCAGCCGAACTAAAAAAGCAAAACAAAGCCAAGACAAAACACCCTTCTCTTGGCAAGAGGGAATAACGTATTCGTAGGTTTTTCTACCCATCTCATCTCTTAAGTAGCATTAAATGGATTTTATGGAAATGCTTTATGTAAATAATTCTTTAAAGGCAGCCAATTATCTACAAAGTCACTCCTGTGGTTAGGAGCTTGTTTTTCCCTCCGTATTTTGAACGACTTCACTACAGCCTGACGGAAAGGTTACTGGGACAGACAAGGGTACAATAAGGTAAAAGGGTGAGCGGTGACCTTTGACGATGTGAAGAGACGTGCTCTCTTTTACGGGAAATCTGTCATCACATAGAAGACGGTGGTATTAATGTGGAAATGGTGGCCACGATAGGAAAGTCTTGCGAACTCTCAAACGCAATAAGAACACTCGTTTTTATGTGAACTCACATTGCTGGAACGTTAGGAACCAGTTTCTTTTTCTTTTTTTTTTTTTTTAAATATTTTATTTATTTATTCATGAGAGACAGAGAGAGAGACAGAGGCAGAGGGAGAAGCAGGCTCCCCACGGAGCAGGGAGCCCGATGTGGGACTCGATCCCAGGACCCTGGGATCATGACCTGAGCCGAAGGCAGACGCTCAACCGACTGAGCCACCCAGGTGTCCCAGGAACCAGTTTCTTAAAACTGTTTGCGATAGCAGTAACAATTAAACCAGATGATTTTAATAAAGCGACTATTTGCAACAGCTCTACAAAAATAGACCATGTTCAGAAATAAATTTGAAAACTATGCCAACACTGTACATGATGAAATTTTGCTAAACAACCCTGAAGCCTGAATCTATGTAGCTATATATACTACCTGCTGGGTACAAGATCATAATTTCCAAAGGTGGCCATTTTTCCCAAACTGACATGTAGACTAATTACAATTCTAATCCTAATTCAGCTTAACCCAGTTTGTGTGCATGTAGGTCACGGCCTGTGTACATGTGTTTGCATGACGATTGACAAATTGTTTCTTAAATTTATACAGAAAGCCTAAACGTCAAGAATAGCAAGATTTTCCAAGGAGATGAATCTCCCCAAAACTCCCATAGAAATGCTCTGGGAACATCGTCAATAACGCCATCTCTAGACCCTTCTCCCTCTCCCCACTTGCATATTAGCTGGGATCGGGCTCTTTGCTCTCTGCTGAGGACAGCCCTGCTCTGCAGCCTGTGTATCAAGGCTACGTTTCCTGCCCGTCTCAAGATTCAAGAGTCTGGAAGCCCCTAGACCCTGTCATGTTCGCTCTGCAAAGTACCAGAATAGCTGTGGTTCATTGGCTCCTGTTCTCCTTCTTTCGATAACAGCATCCACTTTCCTTTTGAGGACATGCCTGTCCTCAAGCCCCGTTATTAAGAAAAAAAGATCCCTTCTCCTTTAAAACAGTTTTCCAGACTCTTTTCAATACAAAATAACTCCTTTGTTCTCCACATCATTTTGTAAATAAAAGCATGTCGTTTTCCAAGTTGCAAATCTAAAATATTTTATTAAAGGAGACAGTTGAGCGTCCACTTCATTGTTTATCAGTATTTGACTCCTGACGTTCTGGGAAATATGATTTGAAATTGTCTAAAGTTGCCTAGAAAATGATATTCAGAAGAATATTTCAATGTATATAAAATTTCTAGAAAAACTTGGGTATTTATAATTTGCCTCATATTATTTATTATCAGTCTTGCAGAGCATAACTTCTTTGACGTTGATTCTAATAAATAACCTCAGAAGTAGAATATTGAAAAACAGTTTATTCTGATTTCATTCTCTTACTTAATAAAAATATTTATCTGTTGATAGTTTGATTCGCAGTCATATTGCCAGGATAGTGTAAATAGTAGGATGATGTAGTAGGTATAGATACCTGACTCAGAATACGTGGAGACATACTTCTGAAATCTACCCCTGAAATCTAATGGAGTCATCCCAATATGGGTCTGGCTGGATTTCAATGCCGCTATGGACTGGGGACTCTTTTCACTTTCCATTTGGCCCCTATTTTGAACTGACCTGTGTATAGCTGCTATCTTATGCCTGTTCCCCCCCATTGCAGGTCAGGTGGGACGAGAAGATAACTGGTCTCCAGTGCCACATTCACCAAAGGACAGAGATCATGGCTCAGGAGTTGTCTTAACAGATTATAGCCCGAAGCCTCATCTTCACCGAGACCTGATTTTGATGATGAGATTTTGAATTTTGAGTGAATGCTATAATGGGATAAACTCCTAAGGACGGCCAATATACTTGCACTGGGAAGGACGTGAATCACTGCAGGCAGAAGATGGGCTGTGGTAGGCAGACTTCAATATGGTGGCCACCATCCCTACCTCTTGGTGTTCACAACCCCATATAATCTAGCCCCCTTGAGTCTGGGAGCAACATGCAACTCACTTTCAGCCCATAGAATATGACAAAAGTGATGGGATGTCCCTACCATGATGACATTATTTTATAGAGGACTCCAACTTGCTCACCATTCCGGCTTTGAAGAAGCAAGCCACCATGAGTCCGATAGTCCCAAGGACGTGGATTCTGCCAAAAAGACTGAATAAACTTGGAAGGGGACCCTTTCCCAGTCGAGCTAAGATGAGAAGCCCATCCTGACTGACACCTTGATTATGGTCTTGCAGAGGACCCGGTTAAGCCGTGTCAGGACTCCTGACCCAGAGAAACTGTGGGATAGCAAATGTGTGTTGTTCTGGGCAACCACATTTGCGGTGATCTGTTACATAGCACTGAACACTAACGCAGTATTTGTGGCGCTGCTGGAGAGAATCATAGTGCCCACGGTTTCTGGCTTGAGCTTGGTGAACATTCATTGCCCACAGCTAACTACGGTTAAGAGGCACTATTTTGTTTCTGATAAGTTTTCTATATTCCTTGGAGAGAAATAAAGCGCTGTTGTGATTGATTTCTGGCTATGAGTTTGGGCTTAATATAAAGAATCTCCAGGAAGTCATTGAAGCAATCAACACATGCAAAATGGTGGCAAAAACACATTAGATTAACAGCTCATCCCCTCCAAGGATGCTATCAGAGAAAACAGCTGTAAACATGGCATAAATTCGATTCAAGTTAAGCACAGCAATCTAGTTCAGGCTATTGATCTTGTCCCTAATAAATTAGTGGGTGAATGCCTGGCTGGGCAGAACAAAGGTTGTTGAAAATTCCTTACCTATAAACACTCTTGAATGATTCTCAACCCTATTTTCCCCACCTGATTTTATAAAATAGAGCTTAGGAGCTAATTCCCAGTTATCCAGGCAAAGGTTTGGTGTTAAAAGAAAGCAGTGCTTTTAACACCAATTAATGTACGGTTTATAGGGTCCCATATGGTGCACACACTGATGGAAGAAAAGCACGGATTAAAACGGAGATGAAAACGAAGTGAAAGGAATAAGTAAGCGACCCTTTGCCAAATGAAAATGTGCGTGGACTTGCTGAAATACTTTGGGGCAGGGACAAGATTTAAAAAATGTATGTGTGTTGTTGGTTTATTTATTATAAAAATAAATTTGGTAAACTATCATCAATGGAATGATCTGGTAGGTAAAAAAAATACCTCCCGGTCTATACTAGATTCTTCTAGAAAATGAACAAATGCAGCTGTAAATAAAAGAACAATATATAAAGTTAGATGTACAACAGTACTTACTCTCCAAATGTGGCCTTCAGCAATTTATTGACTACTGAAAAAAACATATGACAGCGTGAAGCCAGCAAGCCGCAGATAATAGACTATCTGGAAAGAGGATCCTTTATTCTACACACAGCAGTAGGTGATAAATGGCTCTAATGTCTGTGCTTACCAGTGTCTCCTCTCCCCCACCCCCTGACCCAGTGTCCCTGGGATCAGAGACTAATAGCCCCCGAGGAGAAGGTGTCTTGATGCAAGCCCTTCTCACTGGTGAAAATGGCAGGAATCAAACATCTGTCAGTAACTTCCGATGGGGAAAGGCTGAGAGCCTGTTGTGTGTCTACCAAAACAGTTGGTATTTTCAGCTATAAAACAGGAGAAAGGAATGCAACGTAATTTATTTCTACAAAGGGGAGAGCTTGAATGATCCTGGAGCCAGAGTGTAGCCAGAGGCCCTCATGGTGTTAACCCTTTCTCTTCACAGGCACCCCCGAACTGTGGTATCTGAAACAGGGGTTCCCACGGTGAGTGGGAAACTTACTTCTGAACCCTGTGCCCTCGAAAGGCTTCTTGCAATCCTGGGCTCTGGGAAGAGGGGAGGAAGTTTCATGAGGTCACAGTGACATTGCATCATAAGGAATTTCTTGTGTCCCACGAGGCTCCGTAGGTGCCTAAGTATTTAATGCAATCAGGTCCTCAGGTCTCTGGAGACAGTCGCCCCACAAGTGTTCACGGACCTCAGCAGGGCCGCCCAACAGCTAGAGGGCACCCCACCGAATGGGCTGCAAGAGGGGCCACATGCACAGTTAGCCCCGGGCCGTGCAAGTGCTACGTTCCCCCTTGTTAAGAAAATAGATAACCATAATTACAGCCAACTCCTATTTGTTTGCTTGTCTCTAAGAGAATAGTTGCTGGGCTCTTTAAGAATGCACTGGTAAGAGAAGGGGCTGATTTCTGGAGATGTGCTGTGATTGTCCTGGTTTAGAGAGAAGCTGTGAAGCCATTTTGAGGAAGGGATTTTAGTGCCATCATGAAGACGGATAGCAATTAAGGGCTCTTGAATCATTTAATAAAGAGAAGAGATTAAGGAAGGCGAGTACCCCTAGGAAATCAGTGAAGAGCAGTGAGGTGGTTAATTAGTGGCAGCGACCATGCACTTTGGTGGGCTTGGGGAAGCACTGCCTGGATTCATTTTGGGGAATGATGGGCTTTTTATTACCTGCAGCTGGGAGTGATGCCGGCAGACAGCCAGGGGCTGTTAGGCTCCAGGAGGGCCTCACGGGGGAAGAGAGGTGGCAGGACTGAGCTTCTTCGAGGTAGTGCACACTCACTCAGGGATCGCTCACCCCGGGGAGTAAAGCCCCGGCCCCTTCCTCCGACCCAGGCTGGCCTGTGTGGAGGGGCTGTCCCCTCCCCAGAACTCTGCATGGGCTTGACTGGGGACCCCACTGAGTCCTCCCTGCAGAGTCTGTGATCCAGAGGGGTGGTGAGACCTGGCTCACGTCACCCGTAGCATCCAGAAAAGTGCACGTAGCCCTGAGCTCTGAGGTCCTTACAAAGGGGAGCAGATCAGAGTTTATATGATGGGAGAGCTCTATGCAGACAGAGGGTGTAACACCCCGGCAAGGAGCCGGCATGGGAACCAGCACCGGCGTGACGAAGCAGAAATGCCTGAACCCACGTGCTGCACGTGGGGAGAAGGCAGAAGTGGGCTTGGCTGAGTGGATCCTATGGGCAGAGAAAACACACTGCAGGCCTGGAGGAGGCACCTTGGAGCAGAGCGGTGAGGACCCGCCCACGGACGGGTCCTGGTGGAGGTGGGTCTCTCCTGCAGGCCCGGGCTAATGGTAGGCAGCACCATCACAAAGCAGGCTCACAGGAGCAAAGGGATGGTTGAACCCCAAACAGTGCAAGTGATTGGTGGTGCTGTCACAAGCCAGACTGATTAAATAATGATAATGACCAGCGGGGTTGGAATGGCGACCGGGAACTTCGGACCCACAGAGGGTTATGAAGATTGTTAATGAGACACAGTGTGCTGAGCGGCACCCTTCTCCATCTGTACAATCGCTATAATTAAAGCAGGGATGGTCGGGACGCTGGGGGCAGTCACCTTAATAAAAGGCCATTTTCCAAGTGGACCCCGGTTTTCAGGCACAGAACCCATTGCCTGGAGGAGACGTTAGTTCTGCCTTCCCCTCAGTCATGGGGGTATGAGAAGAGCATTGCTCTCTCCCCTCAGCTTGGAAAGCTCCAGGCTCCCATCTCCGGAGCCCTCTGTTGGACGGGCTGAAGCTGCAGTTGAGACTGATTCACGACTCAGCCTTCCCTCTTCCCCTCATTTTCCCCCAGAAAACTCAGAAGGTAACACCCTCCCACATGCTAATCTATCTTAGAATCTGTTTTCCAGAAGCCAACCCCTCACCCTGTAGGCACGTGATGTGGCAGGGCAATTAGTCCAGCCCCCCCATTTAGTGATGGATTCCCGACCCGTTTCCTGTCTCATGGAAGACCACTTTCTTCCTAAAGCACAGAAGTTAATATGAGTGATGGAAAATCCTCAAGGCCTTGGTGTGAATGAATTGACAAGGCTGAGAAGAGTGGCAGAACTGTATGTATGTGAATAGAAGTGAGTTCTTATTTATCCAAACCAGGCTTCAAGGTAAATGTGTCCCCTCGCCTAAATTGTTAATCCCCATTTGCCTGGGACTTTAGGACTGCAACTGCGGTGTTTACACCTTGTAGATCCACAGCCCAAAGCAAGCTTACACCACACGTAATTGTTTTAGAATGAACTTTTTCCAGAGAAGAGCATTATCTCAGTCCCAGACATGCTTGAAGGAATCAGGTAGACCGAAATGTCAGTTTTCATGCAAACTGGATTTACATCTAATGCTGGAAATATTTGTCACTATCACGAAGACAAAACTCAGGCTGCATTTTTCTACTTCAGTCCCAATGGTTCTTCTTTGATGTACACTTTGCTATGGTACAAAGTATGGGTGGTATCTTTTGTTTTGATTCTTTTTTTTTTAATTTCATTTTATTATGTTGTTAATCACCATACATTACATCATTAGTTTTTGATGTAGTGTTTCATGATTCATTGTTTGCGTATAACACCCAGTGCTCCATCCAGTACATGCCCTCTTTAATATCCATCACCAGGCTAACCCATCTCCCATACCCCTCCCCTCTAGAACCCTCAGTTTGTTTTTCAGAGTCCATCATCTCTCATGGTTCGTCTCCCCCTCCGATTTCCCCACCTTCATTTTTCCCTTCCTACTATCTTCTTTTTTTAACATATAATGTATTATTTGTTTCAGAGGTACAGATCTGTGATTCAACAGTCTTATACAATTCACAGGGCTCACCATAGCATATACCCTCCCCAATGTCTATCACCCAGCCACCCCATCCCTCCCACCTCCCACCACTCCAGCAACCCTCAGTTTGTTTCCTGAGATTAAGAATTCCTTATATCATGAGATCATATGATACATGACTCTCTGATTGACTTATTTCGCTTAGCATAATACCCTCTAGTTCTATCCACATGGTTGCAAATGGCAAGATTTCGTTTTTTTTTGATGGCTGCATATATTCCATTGTATATATACACCACATCTTCTTTATCCATTCATCTGTTGATGGACATCTGGGCTCTTTCCATAGTTTGGCTATCGTGGACATTGCTGTTATAAACATCGGGGTGCATGTAGCCCTTCGGACCCCTACATTTGTATCTTTGGGGTAAATACCCAATAGTGCAATTGCTGGATCATACGGTAGCTCTATTTTCAACTTTTTGAGGAACCTCCATGCTGTTTTCCAGAGTGGCTGCACCAGCTTGCATCCCCACCAAGAGTATAGGAGGGTTCCCCTTACTCGGCATCCCCGCCAACATCTGTCGTTTCCTGACTTGTTAATTTTAGCCATTCTGACTGGTGTGAGGTGGTATCTCATTGAGGTTTTGATTTGGATTTCCCTGATGCTGAGCAACACTGAGCACTTTTTCATGTGTCTGTTGGCCATTTGGATGTCTTCTTTGGAAAAATGTCTGTTCACATCTTCTGCCTATTTCTTGATTGGATCATTTGTTCTTTGGGTGTTCAGTTTGATAAGTTCTTTATAGATTTTGGATCCTAGCCCTTTATCTGATATGTCATTTGCAAATATCTTCTCCCATTCTGTCGGTTGTCTTTTGGTTTTGTGGACTGTTTCCTTTGCTGTGCAAAAGCTTTTTATGTTGATGAAGTCCCAATAGTTCATTTTTGTCCTTGCTTCCCTTGCCTTTGGTGATGTTTCTAGAAAGAAGTTGCTGAGGCTGAGGTCGAAGAGGTTGCTGCCTGTGTTCTCCTTTAGGATTTTGATGGACTCCTGTCTTTCAACCATTTTGAGTCTATTTTTGTGTGTGGTGTAAGGAAATGGTCCAGTTTCATTCTTCTGCATGTGGCTGTCCAATTTTCCCAACACCATTTGTTGAGACAAAAAAGACAGTCTCTTTTTTCCATTGGACATTCTTTGCTGCTTTGTTGAAGATTAGTTGACCCTAGACTTGAGGGTCCATTTCTGGGCTCTCTATTCTGTTCCATTGATCTATGTGTCTGTTTTTGTGCCAGGACCATACTGTCTTGATGATGACAGCTTTGTAATAGAGCTTGAAGTCTGGAATTGTGCTGCCACCAGCTTTGCTTTTCTTTTTCGACATTCCTCTGGCTATTCGGGGTCCTTTCTGGTTCCATACAAATTTTAGGATTATTTGTTCCATTTCTTTGAAAAAAGTGGATGGTATTTTGATGGGGATTGCATTAAATTGTAGATTGCTCTATGTAGCATTGACATCTTCACAATATTTGTTCTTCCAATCCACGAGCATGGAACGTTTTAGCACAGTTCAAGTTAGAGAGCATGGATTGAGAACCAACTAAATAGAATTAAGGAAACTGGCCTTTTACTTCAAAAATCCTGTGACGGGATATTAGTTGATGGGGATTTCAGATTGTGCCTAAGAAAAGCTCATTTTCATCCTGCCATCTCTTTCCAAATACTCAGACGAATTAGCTCACAGGTGCATTTGGTTTCCGTGCCTGACAGCTTCCTGGTGGAGTTTCACAGTGGCCAAGAAATGGAATGTCGCTTCCCCTGTACTTTCTGACAGGCTCTTTCAAGTCAGAGCCTTGGCCAGAGCTCCCGCACTCCTGTCCTGTCCTTGCAAAGTGAACTTGGGGAAAGGGGTGTCTCCCACACCAGCCGTGGAGTGAGTCCATGGGTCACAGTGTCACTCCAGTTTGAGTCGGAGGCCCTTAGTTTCTAAGGTTTGTATACATTTTTTAAAAAATCACAATTCAGATTTGTTTATATATTTTCAAACAGACTGATTTAAGCCAGTTCCCCAGCTCTACTCCAGGCTCTGTGAGAGATTTAATTAATGCGAATTAGCAGAGAAAAGCTTTAAAAATGGGTGATTTTCTAAAGGCCGTGAAAAGCAATCTTATATTTCATGTGATTTATTTCAATTTTATTTTAAATCATAATACATTGGAAAGAAGAAGGAAATAACTTATGTGCACTTGTGTATCATTTTATTTCAGATAGTTCAAGCGCATTTAAACCTATGATAATTAGATATTTCCCTGGAGTTGAATACTGAATAATCGCAAATTTATATCCTAGCTACTTTACATGCATTTTCTACTGTCTTGTGCTTCACTTTCAGTCTTCCACTGATCACAAAATTTCTGAAGCTTGAAAACTTCTGAGTTATATCTATCTTCCCCCAAAAAATCTAGAATCACATTTCTTTTGTTTAAAACATTTTTTAACAAACAGAAAGAAAAAGAAAACACAACAATGATGTGAAACCAGCTCCAACCCCTCAGCCTCTTTGTCACTGCCCTGTGGCTCTGCTCCCCAAATTCCCTTTCCCAGTATTTCCCTCTGATTTTTTGGAAACGGTTCTGATCAGACTGGTGCCCCACAGCCCAAAAACGGAGGCTTTGTCAAAGCCTCCATTGACCTCTACTTTTAGGAAACGAAGGGTCGAATCTCCACCTTTATCCAGCTGCTTATCAATAACACTTTGCATAGTTGATGATTCACTTCCTTTGTCAATGCTGCCCTCACTTGCCTCTGGGAAAACACACCCCTTGGTTTTCCTTGGGGTTTTTATTATGGAATGCTCGAGTTCACTCCTAGATGGCTTCTCTCCTCTCTCCATTTCCTTGAGGATCACATCCAGAGGGGAGGCAGGCAGGACTGCTAACTTTCATTAAACTTTCCAAAGATGATCTGTTAACTTTATGAAATAGGTATTATTGATGAGGGAGCAGAAGGCAAGCTGAGGGCCAAGCACAAGCTGACACTTGCAAACCCCACCCCCCCACCCCTACGCCTCCACCTGGGGGGATACCTGTGACATTCCTCAGTCATTCCTGGCTTCCCTAAAACTGGGAAGGGAACAACAAACAAACAAACAAACAAAAACAACGACAACAACAAAAACCAAATGGTTAACTGATAGAGATCACAGTCCTGCCAGACATGAATCTCCATCAGTTTACGAATGTCATAGTGACTTACAAGGAAAAAGCATTCTTATCAATATCCTAACTTCCAGAAACCCATAGATTCAATTTCCTGAAGCCCTAAGGTCACTCTCCCCTCAGTAGTCATGTGGGAAACAAAGGCAGAAGGGAATATAAATAAAATTAAATGTCCTTATAACCTGCAGCCTATTGACAAATACTCAAGATAGCCAGAGTATAACTCCAAGAAACTCCCAACTGTCTTCATGTTAATGATTTTCTAGAGGAAAAAACTACCTTAGCTTGACAATAACTGGGCCTCCAGAATCCAGTGAGTCTTCTTTAGTATCTGAAAGTCCTTTGAAAACCTCCCTTTGTCCTTACCTCCCCCAGCTCCCAAGTATATAATCAGTGACCCCTCACAACCCTGGTGCAGCCCAGGCATTCTGTCCCCCTGCCTTAATAAAATCACCTTTTATGCACCAAAGATGTCTCAAGAATTCTTTTTTGGCCATCGGCTCCAGACCCCAATACCACTTCAAACTACACCATTATGATAGGCAGTGTTTAGAATGAAAAAGATGGGTGTAAATTATTTCAGGTTACTTTGTCACTTGATATTAGAAAGAGGAGAACAGGGCATATGCAGGGACTAATTTCAAACTGTGCAATATTTTAGTCTCATTTGTCTGACCTGTATAATTAGCAGAATGGGAAGTGTTCCAACCCAAATCCATTGCAAGCACATAGTTCATACTAGATGATGAAGCATGCTT
This sequence comes from Mirounga angustirostris, assembly GCF_029215605.1. NCBI lineage: Eukaryota > Metazoa > Chordata > Mammalia > Carnivora > Phocidae > Mirounga > Mirounga angustirostris. Next base: position 137,248,338 of record NW_026991713.1, read on the forward strand.
CTAGAATTTAACCCTTTAGTGACAGAAATCTCTAAGTTGATACAAAGGACATGTATTTAAGTCAAATTGGCTAGGGCAGGGAGATCATGAAAATGCCATAGAGTAAGTGGACTTCTCTATCAAAGACCATGTTTCTCTTGGAATCTATCCATCATGCTACATGGGACAGTCTGCCATTTGAGGATGAATAAATAAATCACAGGTCTACTGTGAATGGCTAGCCCTGGAGTATTTCAAAATTTCTGGCACCATTGAGAGAATATTGAACCAAGTCTGGTTCCACACAGACTCAAGACAGGAACTCGTGTTCTGTTGGGGTGAAGGGGAGCCAGGCTGATAGAGTTGAAACTCGATGAGGCTAGGAAGCCTGCACTGGAGCCTTGCTTGTAGGCATTACCCATAGCAGTCTATCTGCATCTGAAGGAAAACTCAACGGTACTCAATAGGATCATATAACTTACTCACAAATTTTAGAACTTGCAAAAGGAAGACAGAAAAGTATTTCTAGATCAGTCAATATCTGCTTCAAACTAGCTCTAAGAAGGTGGTCTGATTTTCGCATCTACTTCATATTCCAGGGAATGGCCCTGAAATGCCATCCTACTCAAGGAACCAGAAAGTCATACATGAAAATACCACTGCAAACCTGGAGTCCAATGGGTTTAAATTCATTATGAAACTTTGAAATGGAAAGTTGCATAACAGATATTTGCAGCCAGTACTGATAATTAAATGAATGTTAATATCCTACTCTAGGCCTTTAATTATACAATTAATTACAATTAATTGGCTTAATTGTAAAGAGTGACACAAAACTCTTCCAGATAGAGCCCAGCCCTTTGTGTCACTCTCAACTTGCTCCCTCCTTGGGGACACTGGCGTGCTGATGTCGGGACGCAACACCATGAACACACTTCTGTGCTTGGACTGCATGTCTGTGAGTGACACTTGACACACGTGTTTGTAGATACACTCCCTGTACAAATGGAATCCCGCTATAGAACATTTCTGCAACATCATACTTTTCCTTGATATTTCATATGTGAGATTCATCCCTGCATAGAGAGATGGATAGATTCAGTTAGTTAATTCTAACTTAGAATGTTGATACAAAAATATCACCGTTTCTTCTATTCCCCTACTGAAGGATAAGAATCTCATTTCCAATCATTCTTACTATAAACAAAGCTAAAGTGCCATTTTTTACACAATTCTATTATGCCCACATAAAAATGTGATCTAGAAACCTAGAATTTTCTAGAAGCATTGACGTGGATTTGCTATAGCATTCGATTTTAATATTGTTGCAGAATTGCTCTCCAAAGTGATTTTAGCAAGGCACATTACCACCCTTGACTGTTAAGAGCTCCTTTTCCCTGGTTATCTGTGCTAACTCTCACTATGTCACACATTGTTTCTTGCAAATCTGATTAATAAGGAATGGACTCTGAGTTTTCATAATTTGCATTTCTTTGATTACCACTGTGGTTTTAATTCCCAATGACTTTCACACTCACAGGGGCTGGCCTTGCAATTGAGGGTTGTTGGAGTTTTAGCTTTAATATCCTCACAGTAAATCTACCGATGTCACCACAAGACTCTCAGTTTCCAGCACCACTGACATTCTAGCATCACTGCTTCTAGTATCAATTTTAATTCTGCTTTTGCACTTTTGGTTTTCTTATCTTTTTCTTCATAAACAGTGTATGTTGATTCAGCTTGGTTCTCAGGGCTGCTTAGTTTCTGGTAGAATTATCCTCTCTCCATGTGCCAAAGATGCCCTTAGCCACTGGCAAGTCTGGCACCATTCCTCCAAGATCAATGCTAGGACGATGACCTTTCTTTCCAATTGTCTGGCCACCTTTCTAAGAGGAGGGTAAGTAACACCTCCCTATGCTGAAACCATCTGTAGTTCTTCCTTTGTTCCAAACAGGGCACAAGAGATCATTCTCCTAAACCAAAGGATCTTGTTCTCACAGATTTGCGTTTAGAAGCCCCTGTTATTATTGGTTCTCCATCTGTAGAAGCAGAAGGGCCAGAGTCCCCAGTTGCTGGAGGAGGTCACCAAGGGATGTGACTGCCAGTTGACCCATGAGGTGGCTCTGGGTAATCAGAGGCTCCTTACCCCCTCCCCATCCTTGGAATGTGTGTTCTGCACACCATTCCCACTGTGGGAGCTGTTGCAAGGTCACAGTCTTGAGAAAGTAAGGTATTGCTGAGACCATCTGAACTGAATGCATGACTGAATGTAGTTACAGCCTTTATATAAACTTTTAAGATTCTGATGGTGGGTGTGGAGATCTACTTATCTTGCAGCTGCCCAAGACAGCTTCCTGTGTAAGTTCCCTGGCTTATTACACTGCCAATCTGGAGTCGTCGACTCTTTCTTCTGTCTTTCTCTGCTCACCCACTCCCCCATGTGCTGGGGCCAATGTGTGAATCAATACCAGTTGAGCTCACAGTTCTAATCAGTGACTTGGCACAAAAGTAGGCATTGCTTGAATGCAATATAATGTATGTGTGGATAATGAAAGACACTAGCTGCCTTGGAAAAAAAAAAAAGCCCCGTGAAAGAGAGAACTTGCTGACACACTTCTGTTTGATGAAAGTCGAGTGTTTCCAAATGGGAAATATGTACATAAGTGAGGTAAATTCCTTTTCTACAGGTCCCCACCATATCTTATCAGATCTGTGTGTGCCCATTATGGTGGAATTCAGGGACATGAGAAATACTCTCCACCATTCCTAATGGGATGCTTTTGATGCTCTTTCTAGTTTTGCTTTTCTTGAACTTTTCATGAGTATTGATATTGGAAGATGGAGTAAAACTAGACACAGCTAGTTAGCCTCCATCTGAGCCTTAGAGCAAATCATTTGGGCATTACTAGGTGCAATAACATCAACTTATCCTATGAGAAATGTCAAATCACTGCTGAAAAGCAACATTCACCCACATTAAGAAATAATAATAATATGGCAGGCAGGTGCACAGATGCTGAATAGATCTTGCCTATTACGAATCCCAGCCCCTCTTACCAGTCTCATGACATTGAGTGCATTATTTAACCTGTCTGTGACTTTGTTTCATCTTCTATGTCAATGGGAAAATATTAGTATTTCTCAGGATATTATTATGAGTGTGCTATAAGCATATGAGGTGTTATAGAGCTCTCAATAATTTTGTGGGATGAATATCCATGCGTGCTTCTGAAATTGTCCTGGTAACTAAATATGTCCTATGCATGCCGTTCCCAATAATTCTGGGTCTATCAGGTCATTGACATGATCTGCAAGTGTATTCACTTTGTGATTCTTGTTTTTTACCTCTCCTGCCTGTTTTATTCTCAGTCACATAACAGGACTTGAAACTTTGTTTTTCATTAAGGACTTGAGGTCCCTGAATGCACTGTGTCTTTCTCTGACCTAACGCACTTGTGCAGATTACATCTTACTCTGAGGTTTGGCATTCCCGTGTTCTGCCCTTAAAGGAGCCCCTTGTTGCCCTTCGATACCAGGGGTGATTTGGGGGTCACCTCCTCCCGGAAACCTTTTTTAAAATTCAAGGTTAACTTAGGTGTGTTGCCTATGTGATTTCATAGCATGTGGTTTACATCACCATAATAACAGCTTATGTTTTATTTTTGTTGCTACTTTGGCTGTCTCTGCAGCTAGTCAATTAGCTCTTATTGGGGATATTTTTGCATTTTCACTTTTTTTGATTACAGCATTCAACAGTGTCTGGCACATAGTAAGACCATAATCTATGTTTGTTTAAAATTGAATAAATGGCTGACTAGCAGTCAAAGAGTCCCTGAAAGTTTTAGCTGAACTTTCATCTGGATGCTGCATATATAAGGACTGTCTTCAAGTTGAATCATGTCAGTTCTTATATATATTTGTGTGTGAGATGCTTGTGGGTCAATAAACTGCTCATTTATTTTATAAATAGGTAGTCTTTCTGCTTGATCAAATTTCTGTTGCCTTCAAAGCATTGATAGCACTTACTGAAGACTAAACATTAATAGAAAGCTATACTGATTTCATCTCTGCCTGGTCAAAATGATGCCTGTCCCAGATTCCCATAACCAGTATTAGTTCTGTGGTTTCTTTTCTAGTCTAGAAAGAACTGAAGAGATGTAATCTCAAGAGATACTTTTCGCTGCCTTTGAACAAGTTGTCATTTCTAATTTGTTGAATGTGGATTAAGTTTAGCTTTACATTGAAGTTTAGCAAAGAAGAATACTAATAATGAAAGAAAAAGCATGGATGACGAGATGAAAACCAGACCCTTAGCTTCCTTCTTCAAAAAGCTATTCCATGGTGATGTTGGTCTCATGAATGGATTTTCTTTCCAACATCAATTGGCATGTACATTCCAATTTGGTACTGGAGACCAGCTATCATTTTCAAGTTCTTGCTATTGTTTGGGGACATTCTTGTAAGCATAATAGTTGGGCTATTTATGAGTCATTGCATTTCACTAATGTCCCCAGTACTTAATTCTGAAGGGTTTTGCAAATTTAATGCTAAGAGATTATTCAGTCCCCTGGAATTATGAGCATTTAGTCCTAAGTATCGTTCAAAGATTTCAAGCTAATGGTTTCTGTTACTGGTTCTGAAGACCCGTATTATGAAGTCTCACAGTGACCTTGGTTAACAGAATGAAGTCATCTGAGAGAACAAAAATAACTTTATGGGAAAAAAAAAAAACTTTGATAAGAAGTAATAAATTCTGGTCTTTAGCTCTGTCATAAGAATGTTGGTCCTGAGACTTTTTCCCTAAGATCTCAATTTACCTTTTATAAAATATAAATAATAATAATAGCCAGAAAAAATTTCTACTTTGCAATTGTTTGGATCAAATGAGAAAATATACAATGAGATACTTCATGAACATGAATCACCATCAAAATATGTTATCATTCTATTTCTTTTATTATAGCCTTAAACACCCATCTGTAATGTAAAGCCCACACTCAGAACTTTCTATTTCAGTTTGTCAGGTTTTGGACTGGGTGACTATCTCTCTCTCTCTCTCTCTTTTTTTTTTTTTGCCTATAGTAGACTACTTTTTTGACTAAGTGACACATTTGTTTTGGTTTTAATTAGAACTACAGTTTTATTTTGTAAACAGATATTCCAGGGAGCATGAATTCCAGGCACTAGCAATTAACCTGAAAAAAATCACCAAATAAGATTTAATCGATGAATTTAATGCATCAAATTAAATCACTCAAAATTATATTTGGAAAATGTAATGAAAACATGTTTATTTAGGTATATGGCTTATATAAACTGTCATTTCTTTATAATGATATGCTATAATCCCAGGAAAATTATGATGGACATTACTTATAAAATAATTATTGCAGGCTTTATACCTTTAATTGTTGATATTCCTTTACCACCTAATGCACTTATACTCAGTTAACTTTTGCACTTCATGAATTCTATTCAGAAAAAAATCATATATTAGAAATAAAAATATTGCATTTTATGTTCATTTAAAAGCAAACAGTCATAAAGTCCCTGTTACCCAGGAGAAAATGAGTGGCCTAGGAGTCTGAACTATTACTATGAGCTTAAGAAATAAAGGTTTTCAAAAAAAAAAAAAAAGAAAGAAAGGTTTTCTTTCTTCTTTTCTGTCTTTTTTCTCTTCTTGTTTGCTCTTTGTCTTTTCTCTCAGCCTACCAAATAGTGCTTATTTGTATGTATATCACTCTTGTGTTAAATTTTGTTAAACCAAGATAAGCATTTTTAAACTTCAAGTATACTTAATTGGACATTATTTTGAGGAAATAATGAATATTTTTTACTGTAAAATTTCACAAGTCAGAGTTTGAGACTGATTATAACTTGTCTTTCTTAACCCTCTCTCTTCATTTTTCATGCCTACACAGCTCACATTGCTACTTGTTAATACAATCTGTTTTTATTGAATAAATATATTTTTGCAGAGACTTCTCTGCTGTATAGCCGATGATCTTGAAATTCAGGAAATGTATATAAATGTGTGGATCAGAGAATGAAAGGAGAAATGGGAAGAAAGAAGAAAGAAAACATATCCTTTCCCCCAAAATAGCTAAGTTGAGAACTCAAAGTCAAATGAAGGACAGATGGACAGAGGTTGAGGGTGATGATGCCATTGCGAGCAGAAGACAGAGGGAGAACAGATTGGGAATCCCTCAACCTCTTGTTCAACACAAGACTCCCCAATACCCTTGTCTGATTGGAGCCAGGGCCACTGATTTGCCTACAGCATTCCCAAAGGGTTTTCATTACCAGTGAATGAAAGTTCAGGAAATAAATGCTTAGATCTAGAAAACAAGTCTTAATATAGATGGGGACCAATCTTGCTCTCAATTCAGCTAGGATCCTATTAGATTTTAGGCTACCAGGGATTGAATATTTTTTACAGTTGAGATTATAATACAGTAAAAGGAAATTTGAATACTGTGTTGGAGTCTAAAATTTTATATTTAATACATCTTATCTTGAAAAAAAAAGGGTAAACAATGGCTGGCATATTTTGAGAAAAATGCAGGTCCAGCCAGAGAGGAGGAAAAGTGAACCTGATTTAGCACTTTTTGTAACAAAATGTGCCTGATAGCAAACTTACAGAGTCTGCCATTGACGTGAATGCCATCTTTTGCATATGAGCAGAATGAATTCATCTCCATGGATCTCTAAGATCAGCTTTTTTGTTTTTGGAAGAATGGGATAAATGTAGTCTGTGTAATTTTTCTGACTTGGGCTCACTATGAAAAAGAACAGGAGAAAAAAAGCCCATTCCAAACCATGGAAGTAGCTATTTATGTACCCTTGGCAAATCACTCCTTCTCTTTGGACTCAAGATTCTTGATCTGCAAAATGAGAGAGTTTTGGCCCAACTGCCCAACATTCTCTATTATCTAAGATCAAAAGTGAATAAAACTGACTACTTTGAAGAGTGATATTTAATAATACAGAAGTTAATTATCTGAAATTAGAATAGGTACCGAAACAACACAAGATATGTTGTCTCTTGGGTTTGGCTTTGCTAACTGTTTCTTCCAAGAAAAGATTATTACAATAAATCTAAATAAATATTATGCTATATTTAAGGCTTAAATAATTGTTAATTTTAATTTTTTTTTTATGTGTTCACCAAGGCAAGAAGACCTTTAAGGAGCTGACAGTGGCTGGATACAGGGAAAGAGTTGGGGCCTTCCCATATAATACCTCCTCTCTTACAGGTAGCAGGTCTATAGGGCCATGTCTCCCAGAGAAGAAGCAATTCCAAAAATAATTTGTTTATTCCAGAAATATGTCTTTACTATATACTTTATTGCTGTGCTTGTATACTGAGTGTATCATTAAATAATTATATTTACATGAATGCAAAAATCCACTAGAATGCAAAGCCTGGTGTAAACCACAACCGCCAAGACTGTACATGAAACAATGCCATGGAGAAAACGGAATGACAATCAAGACAATCAAGCTTCCTGAGTTCTGAGCCCCAGTGGAAGTAAGCGCTCTGCAAAGAGGGACCCAGGAAGGAAGACCTACCCTTTGTCCAGGACCTACTATGGTCCATCAACTTCTTTATATCTCATGCTAACTTCTAAATTTACACTGTGATATGATATTGTTGTGAAATTTTCACAGATAAAAAAGGAGTCAGGTTCAGAGACTTTTTGCAATGCCTGGGCTATGCAAACAGTTCTAATTCATACCCTCCTTCAGTAAGTCAGGGATGCATGTTGGGACATCTGGTGTCATCATCAAAAGAATGAACATACAGGGGTCTCCATATAACCAAATAATAGAATGGGAAAATGGGATAGTAAAGAAAATTATTAATCCAGGAGAAGGGGAGGAAAGAAGAGTAAAGGGAACACAGAAAAAGTGGAGGAAATAGAATGCAGAAGTGAAGTGGCCACTGTAAATCTAAATGCATGAGCAAATTTGCTAAATGTAAATAAAGGGAATGTTCCAATTAAAAGATGGTGATTCTCTTTTAATCAAGCCTGGGAGCCTATTTTGAGCCACTCCTGCTCCCAGGTCGTAGGAATCCTTGGTGAATTGGAGGCCACAGGTCTGACAGGGGGAGGACGTCTGTAGGATGAGATGTTTGAGGAAACTGAGTAACGAAACTGAAACCACTGAATAGAAAAATGGGGCACAGGTCCCCACAGGACCCAGTCAGAGGGTGGAGGTCAGCATGAGTACAAGCTTCTGAGCTGTGAACATACATGGCCCTGAAGAAGGGCACAGCAGGAATCAGGGAGTGCCCCAGCAGATGACATCTGATGTTTCCTTCTGCCGGGCAGCTCACCACTGGCTGTGCTCCTGGGGGCCGTTGGCTGTAAGCAGGAGCTCAGGAAGGGAGGCCCTTCTGGAAGAGACTGAGGCTGGGTAAAAGGCTTCAGGACTCTGAAGCCCCCTGAACCAGAATGGGGAGTGATTTGGATACTTTCTTGTGCAGGTGTTCTTTATGTCAGCTTTTAATAAACAAGATATTGTTTATGATTGTTGAGGTGTCTGAAAAACAGCTAGATGTGGTACGTGGAAGACATATGAATCTAAGCACATAGGATGGTGCAGAGAAAAGGACAGAAAGAAGTTGTAATACTCAGGCACCAATACAAGACCAGCTGATATGAGGTACCCATAATAATATCAGACTAACTGGAATTTAAGTCAAGAAGTATTACCAGACACGTTATGATAAAAGGTTGACATAACAATTCAGATTGTCTTTGCAGCTAATGATAGAGCCTCAAAATACATAAAATGTAGAAAGTCAATATGACAGAAAACTTTTCAGAAAGCACATCAAAAATCCCTAGAGAAGTGAGAGAAGAAACTGAATCTACACAACAAAAGAGAAATTTTATGAAAGAAATTTTCCAATAAGAAAACGAAGAGCTCGGGGCACCTGGGTGGCTCAGTTGGTTAAGCGACTGCCTTCAGCTCAGGGCATGATCCCAGGGTCCTGGGATCAGGCCCTGCATCAGCTCCCTGCTCGGCGGGAGGCCTGCTTCTGCCTCTCCCACTTGCCCTGCTTGTGTTCCCTCTCTCGCTGTCTCTCTCTCTCTGCCAATTAAATAAAAAATAAAATCTTAAAAAAAAACAAAAAAAACCTGAAGAGCTCTTGGAATGTCAACTGTAACTACTGTTGAATATAACTATGGGTGCATTGAAAAATGTAAATAAAGACATTTCTCACAAGTATTAAGAACTATCGAAACAATGGCTAATAGGAAGGAAAATTTAAGAAATGTAGAGATGCATCCAGGGGCCCAATATCCAATTTATGGGAATTCCAGAAAGGCAGATCCAAGAAAGAGTGTGTCCCAATTTCTGATTATTATTGACATCAGAGAACATTTCTTAACACTAAAATACTTCATTTTCCAAACTGAAGTTGCACACCCAAGAGTCTATCAAGATGAATGAATAAAGAGCACACTGAGGCACCTAATCTGAAATTGGGAGAATACTTGAAAACCTTCAAACGGAGAAGAATATGATTGTTCAAGAACTAAAAATCAGAACAGCATCAGATTTCTCACAGTGGTCCTGGAAGCTGGAAGATAACATGGTAATGCCCTCAAAATGTAAAAGGGAGCAGTTTTCTGATTCAGAATTTCTACCCAGCCGAAACATCAATCAGTTGTGTGGGTAGAATTAGGGTATTTTAAGACACAGTAGTTCTCAGAACATCTATCTCCCGAGGACCCTTTCTCCTGTAGTGACTAAGAACCATGTCCCCATAATTGAGGGTGAGTCTTGAGGAGGAAGACAGAGTCCTGGAAACAGTGCCCCCCACAGGAAAAATCTGAAAAGACATCTGAGTGGCAAGCCTGGAGATTAACCAGCCTGGGCCAGGAGGGTGTCAGGAGCCTGGGCAGGACTCATCACAGCAGGCTGATTCAGCCTTCTGGGTTTGGTTGCATTTTCACCAGCACTCCAGTGACTTCTCAATGGAGAGGTTGGAAGAAATGCTGGAAATGAGCAGAGGGGGGGAAAAAAAAGGAAGAAAATTTTATCAACTCCAGGAAAAACAAAAGGTTTGTAATCACAGAAAAGGAAGGAAATGCAATCACCACATACGGCCAGGCTGAATCCAGTAAAATGAACCCAATCAGTTTGAGTGAGTGAATTGAGCTGCCGCTGTGTGCCCTGGATTCAAATGATGAAGATGAGAGGTGGGGAGGGAGGCAGTGTGAGGTAAATCTGTCTTTTCTGTGATACTGTCAAAGGAACATGCTTATTGATGCTTAATAGATACAAGAAATGATAGATGGGGATAAATTACAGAAAAAAAATACTAAGAGTAAGGCTAAGATGGCTGGGTGTGCAGTAGAACCTGGCCACACTATTTGCCTCTTTAAAGGATATTGTATTTGTTTCCTGGGGCAGCTGTGACAGAGCGCCACAGCCCCACAGCCTGGGCTCCTTCAACATTTACTGCCCCGAGTCCCGGAGGCTGGGAGTCCAAGGTCCAGGTATGGGCAGGCCTGGTTTCTCCCAGGTCCTCTCTCCTGGGCTTGTAGACACAGTCCTTTCCCTGCGACCTCACCCGGTCATCCCTCTGCACATGTCTGTGTGCTGTTCTCCTCTTCTTATAAGTCACCAGTCGGATTGGATTGGGGTCCATGCTAGGGACCTCATTTTACCTTAATCACCTCTGTAAAGACCCCATCTCCAAATACAGTCCCATTCTGAGGCCCTGGGGTTAGGATTTGCACATGTCAATTTTGGGGGACACACTTCAACCCATAACATGTGTGTGCATGCACAACTTTAATAAAGTAAAAATCCGAATTAAAGTAGATGCATAGAGAACATACGTATTTACTAAAACACATCAAATTACACCCTTAATTATACCCTTGTATGGAAATCATACCTCAATAAGATTGATTTTAAGAGCATGTTCATGGGGGAATTTGGAGTACATTTTATTTGAACTAAGTACTATGTGAGTAATTTTTAGAGATACCTCTTCTTCGGGTTGTCATTGTTGAAATTCTATAGACTAAGAAAATTAACTCTATATTCCTGGTTCAATAACTGGAATTCTAAGGACCTTGTTTATGCCTTTTTATGCATCCTTGTTTACCACACACATGTTCTGAGCAGGAAGGAGGGCGACAGAGCCATGGAATTTATCACCTGGCAAGTACATCCCCAAGGAGACGAGGCAGATGGAAAGAGTGCAGGTGGCAGGGTAAGGCAGCCCCTCCACGCCGGTCCTGACCCATCTATTATATGCCTCCCACCCCTCCGCACTAGTCTCTGTCTCTCCCAGAATGACTCACGGAACAAACCGGATATCTCTCCTTCTCCCTTTCCATCAAGCATGGGTGATTGGGGTCACATCAGTTAGGATTCTTTGGAGTGTCCCTTCCATATTTCTTCCTTCTTCACTTCTCTCCTAGAATAATAACCCACAGCATAAACTCTGTGCAGCTCCCTCCAGATTGCCACCTGGATAACCCAGGATTGCCATGTGGTATTAAAAATATGACAGGTTTCGCTTATCAAAAATGTGTCTGGACAATGTTGATAGCCCAAAGTGAAGGAGCCGCGTAAACACTGACACCAAAGTTCAGCTTCCACACTGACATGGCCTGGAGCGTCTGCGAGGCTGGCTGTTTTCAACTGGAGAGTAACTAATGAAATAGTTTGGGGCTATAGGATCTCACTGTCAGAAAGAGAACAAATGTCAGAGCTTGTTTTTCCTAGCTTAGTCATATGGAGTGAACTTGAACCGGCACTCCGACATTAGTTTAAGCGTGTTTATAGACTGACCAGGAGAAAAAAATGTACATAATAGATACGGTGCAGGTCACAAATATTTGTTCACGGACTTGCCGCTTAGGAAGGGCTTTAAGATGAATTCACTCTCCTGCCTTAATCCTTACTAACTTTGATGGAAGCGGTCACAGTTTTGAGTGCTTTAATCTCTGGTGAGTTTAAGAAGCATCCATCAAAAGACCACAGAATGGTTATGTTTGGTTACAGCTATTTTACTCATTTCATAAATGAGAACATCAGCTGGACGTTGGCTGTTTGTAAAGCAGCGTGTTGGACATTTGAGACAGCACAAGAACCCTAAGGGCTCTTTAGCTGAATTTACATTCTAATTAGCAATGTTCTTACATACATATAACACTATTATAAGGCAAAAAAACCAAACTGGTAAATATCAAAATAGCAACAGACAAAATGCTGGGAAACCCTCATGTAGTCAGTGACACGCTCTATTCATATGATCAAGAAGTAAAATGGTGCACAACTCCGTGACTGAGTCCCCATCTTATGTGGCCTTGGGCTCATTCAGAAATAACCGATGCCAAGGTCTGTGAACACATTAAAGTGCGTGAACACGCTGACTTCCTCTAAAGGAATAAGGGCATTCTGGTCTTTTCTAGCTCTCCCAGAGTTTCCATTTTCTTTGGAGATGTTAGATCAAATCTGCTAGAGGATAAAAAGAAAAAAAAGAAAAAAGGAAAAAAACCTTTCTGTTCTTTCTTTCCTTCTTCTTTTTCTTTTCTTTCTTTCTTCCTTCCTTCCTTCTTTTTTCCTTCTTTCTTTCTTTCTTTCTTTCTTTCTTTCTTTCTTTCTTTCTTTCTTTCTTTCTTTCTTCCTTCCTTTCGTCTTTCTTTCTTTCTTTCTTTCTTTCTTTCTTTCTTTCTTTCTTTCTTTCTTTCTTTCTTTCTTTCTTCCTTCCTTCCTTCCTTCCTTCCTTCCTTTCTTTTTTCTTTTTTTTTCATTTAGAAAAATGGCCAGCAAAGCCATGCTTTCTCTACGAGCAACACACCTTCTGATGTGTGTTAAATGAGGCCGGTGAATTGGTGGGTGCCCACTTTGCATGTGGCATGGATGCTGGCTGAGTCAGCAGTGGCCCGCTGAGTTCGGGACCCTCATTTGCACAGTGGTCAGGGCCTCCATGAGGAATAAGCTCGTGCATCCATGTGGAACGGCTCCCCGGAGAACCTTGATCGTTGCAATCAAGATGCCTGTGTGGTATGCCTGGTGCCGCTTTTATATTTATGCACTGAAAATGAAATGAGGAGAACATTTAGTACTTCCTGCCTTGTGCACGGAGCATGTGATGGGTCATAATTGGGCAGACAGTCACATGATTCATGGCTTGTAATGCCACTTAGCAGGGCCAGCCACCTGGAAATTGTGTCACTGGAGTCTAAAGATCTGTGGGGCTCATCCCTTCTGGAGGTGACCCATACTGTGCTGAACTCTACAGCCTGTTTCTTGGGTGGTTCTTGTTTTTACGAGTCTCTAATTTCCTGTGACAGAGGAGAAAAATGTGGCCAGTTCAGGAAGGTACTGTGCTCTTAGGTGAAAAATCTTAGGTCTATGAAATGCTCTTCATTTAACAGCAAAGACCTCTGGGACACTGGTCCCTCAAACCCATGCAATTCCATGAAAGGCAGGTGCTTCACGCTTTTCCTTCTCTTGCTGTCGCCATGGGTCCTCATTCCCACCTGTGTTCCTTCATGCTCTATCCATGTCCCACCTTCTGGGCACGTGCTTTTGTCCAGCGAGTAGTCTCTGTCCTTTGACATGTAATTAATCTACCCTCCTGACCTTTCTAGTCCTGCACCTTCCCTGTTATTATGACGAATATCGAGGAAGTGCAAAAGGTGAGTATGCAAACATAGAGGAGGCTTCTCTCCCAAATGTGATTTTAATTTTTAACATCTGAATACACAACTGTTGTGTATTGCCTCAAAGAAATGTCAATTTGCGTAAGCATTACAATTTCCAATGTACAGAAGGGGAAACTAAAACACAAATATTTTAAGGTTTTTATCCAAGAATGATTCCATGATAAAGGGCAGACCCCAAATTTAAACTTAGAGCTCCCAGTTCTAATGCTTTTCTGATTGTGGCATTCTAGTAACCAACTTGCAGGATTCATTTCTCTGTGGGTGGACTTACTACATGATCCCATGTAAAATAAACATTAAGTGCCAAAAAAATGCTAATCAGCCAATTAAGGAGCAAAGTATTCATAGATGTGTTATACTTTCCAAACTTTAGGACAATTACAAGGTTTAGATATAGTAAGATTTACTTTACACTCTTAAATAAACACTTTGGAATATAGCAGATGGTGTAAATTATTTAATAGGATAGAAGAAATGTTTTACAACTGAATCAAAACATATATTTTGATACTCTTAAGTTATTAGGAAGGAAATCCAATATATTAGAATCTTTATTTTATTATGTAGAGTTTTTTTTTAGTCTCAAAATGTTTCGAAATAAGCATTTTAAATTAGAAGATTTTTAACTTTACAGAAATAAATGCAAAAATAATACAGAGTGCTCTCATATACTACACACTTGATTTCTTCTATTAATAACATCTTAAAGGGCGCCTGGGTGGTTGAGTTGTTAAGTGTCTGCCTTCGGCTCAAGTCATGGTCCAAGGTTCCTGGGATCGAGCCCCACATTGGGCTCCCTGCTCAGCGGGGAGCCTGCTTCTCCCTCTGCCCCTCACCCCACTTGTGCTCTCTCTCTCTCTGACAAACAAATAAATAAATAAAATCTTTAAAAAAATAACATCTTATATTGGTACAGTACATTTGTTGCAATCAATGGACCAATATCAATATACTATGGTTAACTAAATCCCATTATTTATTCAGACTTCCCTAGTTTTTACCTAGAATCCTTTTTCTGTTGTGAGGTCCCACCGAGGATACCACCTTACATCTATTCTTCATGTCTCCTTAAGCCCCTCTTGGCTGGGACAGTTTCTCAGTCTTTCTTTGCTTTTGATGATCGTGATAATTTCCAGGATGACTGGTATTTTGTAGATTGTTCCTCAGTTGTGATTTCTGGGATGTTTTCTTATGATTAGAATGGGGTTACAAGTTCCTGGGAGCAAGATCACAGAAGTACTGAATTCTACACCAGAAACTACTATTGTACTGTATGTTAACTAAAATTTAAATTAAAAAAAAAAAAAAGAAGTAAACGCCGTTCTCATCAAATTGTATCAGAGAATGTATTATCATAATGATCTGTCATGGCTGATGACAATGATCACCTGGCTGAGGTAGTTTATGTCAGGTGTCTCCACTCTAAAGTTACTCTTTTCCCCTTTCCTATACTTAATTTGTCTTGAGGGTAGAATTTCCACATAAATCATTAGAAATTATTCTGTATGGGATATCTCCCTATTTATCCCCATGTATTTATTTAGTTAACAATTAACTTATATCAGCATGGATTCATGGATATTTATTGTATACTATGAGTTGTAATCAAACAATATTAATTTTCTTGCTCAAATTGTTCCAGTTTTTGCCATAGACAACTCTTCCAGTCGGCTCCTGAGTCCCTTTGACATACCCTATTATTGTGATCTTTATTATTTATTTTTTATGCTTTTGTGGGTGCTGGGAGGGCTTGCTACTGGCCTGTTGCAGTTTTGGGCTCTCTCCGTTGACAGAGCAAGGAAATACATATGTGTATACAAAACCGTGTTTATGCACACACCTACGATATTTCTATATGTAACCCTCTGTGTCTATATTAAGCTCTAAGTGAGTTTATAGTGATGTCTCCACCAAGAATCCATCACTGCCTGGATCATTCTACCCACTCCCCTTACTCATCTATCACTTCCCTCTCCAACAGTGAGAAACATGACTCCTACAACCCACCATCTAGGCACGCAATTTTTCATTTCCAGGGTACAGCACAGGGATATCAGAGTACTTAACACCCTTCCTCACCCCCCAAAGGAAACCTCCTTAACAGAGTACACCGTTCATGTGCACTTTCTTTTGTTTTAGGTCTTCTGGTCTTCACTCCAAGTTGCTTGGGGCAGCAATCTTTCCCCAGCCCCTCTTAAGGTAGGGTGTTTTATACTAATTGTCACTCAGTCAGATTTTTGTCACATTCCACATTCCATTCTGGGATTCCCCCAGCCTCCTAAATATTACATTTAATTAGTAGACATTAAGGTTCATTCTTTGTGCTGATATGGTCTATGGATTTTGAAACATGCATAACATCACGTATCCATTACAGTATTGTACAGAATTGCTTTCGTACCTTAGAAAGTCCACTGTGCTTCATTGTTCAACTGTCTCTCCCCCTTTCCCCAAACTTCTGGCAAACTTTTTACCTGCTGAAATCTCTTTTGAAATCTTTTTATAATATCCCTAGTTTTGTTTTTGCCAAATGTCGTAAGTGAAATCACAAGGTAGGTTGTCTTATCAGACTGGCTTCTTTCCCTTAGTAATAGAAGAGTCCTTTGTGTCTGGTTATGGCCTGATACTTCATTTATTTTTATTGTTGAATAATACCCATTGCATGAATATTACAATTCCTTTTTTTTAAGATTTCATTTATTTATCTGACAGAGAGAGAGATAGCGAGAGCAGGAACACAAGCAGGGGGAGTGGGAGAGGGAGAGGCAGGCTTCCTGCGAAGCAGGGAGCCCGATGCGAGGCTCCATCCCAGGACCCTGGGATCATGACCTGAGCCGAAGGCAGATGCTTAACAGACTGAGCCACCCAGGCATCCCTGTATTACAATTTCTTTACTCATTCACCTATTTTAGAACATCTCGATTGCTTCCAGTTTGTGGGGCTAATGAATGAAGCTGCCGAAAATAAGTTTATGCATGAATATAAGTCTTCATCCGTTGGGTAAATACCTGGAAACTCAATTACCACATCGTATGATAAGACTATATTTAGCTTTGTAAGAAATCTGTGAAACTGTCTTGCAAAGGGGCTGTGGCATTCTGCAGTCCCAGCTGCAATGAGTGGGATTTCCCGCCGTTGCGCAGTCTCCCAGCTTCCGGTGATGTCAGCGTGGGAATCGTAGCCACTCTGACAGGTGGGTTGCAATATCTCCTTGTGGTCTGCAATTCTCTAAGGACAAATGATGTTGAACATGTTTTCATACGCTTATTTGCCTTAGCATGTCTTCTCTACTGAGGTGTCTGATTAGATCTTTTGTCCGTTTTTTCACTGAATTATTTTCTTACTGGTGATTTAAAAATTTGTTGGTATATTTGTAAACAAGTACTTTAGCAGATATATATGTGTTTTGCGAATATTTTTTTCCCAATCTTGGCCTATCTTTTTAGTCTCTTGACAGTGTCTTTCTTGAAACAATTGTTTTCAATTTTAGTCAAGTCCATCTAATCAGTTTTTACTGACATAGATTATGCTTTTGATGTTGTATCTGAAAACACATAACCAAACCCAGTGCCATGTAACTTTTCCCCTCTCTGTTTTTCTAGCAGTTTTATGGTTGTTCCTTTTATATTGAGATCTCAGATCCATTTTGAGTTAATTTCTGTAAAAGGTGTAAGATCTGTGTCTAAGGTCACTTTTTCCCCATATGGATGCCCACTTGTTCCAGCACTATTTTTTTAAAAAATCTTACATTTTCATTGCTTTTCCTGTAGACACATTGTCTTCCTGTTTAAATTTTTTTTTTAATCCACTCCTATAATCTCTGTCTTTAATCAGTATATTTAAACCATTCACATTTAAGGTGATAATTGACCCACCCTCTGAGACAGCGCCATCATTCACTTCACATATCCATATGCTATAATCAATCAATTATTTTTACTACTACTACTTTTTACTACTACTCTTTTATATCAATAGCAAATAGGAAAACATAATATTTTATTTTACTTTCATTAATCCTTTGATGCCCTTTCTTTTTTTATGTAGCTCTGAGTTTCTGACCTGTATTATTTTTATTCTGCCTGCCTGTTTTTAACATTGCTTATGGAACAGATTAGTGACAATAAATTCCCTTATATTTAGTTTGTCTTGGAGGGTGTTTATTTCTCCTTCACTTTTACAGGATGATTTTGCTGAATATGGGAATCCTAAGTTGACAGATTTTTTTTTTTTTTTTTAATATTTCACTGCACTGTCTTCTTGCTCCCATGGTTTCTGAGGTCAAGTTTGCCATACTTCTTATCCTTCTTCATTTACAGCTAAAGTTTCCCCCAAACTGTCCATAGTTTTGCCTTCTCCAGAATGTCATGTAGTTGAATTATGCAGTGTGTACCCTTTCCAGTTTGGCTTCTTTCACTTTGTAATATGCATTTAAGATTCCTCCGTGTCTCGATAGCTCATTTCTTTTCAGTGCTGAATCATATTCAGTTGTTTGGCTGAACCATACTTCATGCATTCACCTACTGAAGGGCACTCTCTCTTTCTCTCTCTCTCTGCTTCTGTATTGTGGAAATTTTCCTCAGCTCTAAATTGTAGTTAATTAATTTTCTCCTCAACAGATAAATCTGCTATTTAACTTATCTATCTCAATGATTATATTTTTCTTGCTAGAAATTCTACTTGGTTGTTTTATAAATACTTTTTTATGGTATCCAAGTTAGCTCATTATTTATTGTTTTAATTCATTTTATTAATTTAAATCATTTGTCTCTCATGTTATTTTCCTATTTCAGATATTTATGGGTTTTTTTATTTCTTTTTTTGGTATGCTGACTTTTAATCTTGGTGGATCATTTCCTCATGTAGTTTCAAAATTTTCCTATGGGTTTATCTTGTTAATTTTTCCCACACTGGGTTATTCCTTTGCCCTTCAGATTGTAAAAGACTTATATTAAAAATAGTTTTTTTGAATGAACCCCTCTGAGGGTGGGGGGATATTTATGATGAGGAGGCTACACATGTGTAGGGGTGGGGGCAAATGAGAAATCTCCATACTTTCCAGTAAATTTTACTATGAACTTAAATTGCTCTTAAAAAAGATGAAGCCTGGGCGCCTGGGTGGCTCAGTTGGTTAAGCAACTGCCTTCGGCTCAGGTCATGATCCTGGAGTCCCGGGATCGAGTCCCGCATCGGGCTCCCTGCTCAGCGGGGAGCCTGCTTCTCCCTCGGACCCTCTCCCCTCTCATGTGCTCTCTCTCTCTCATTCTCTCTCTCTCAAATAAATAAATAAAATCTTAAAAAAAAAAAAAAGATGAAGCCTAATTAAAAAAAAAAAAAAGAAAACTTTGTGTATGTTGGCACATCAGAGAGTTCACTAGCTCATAACCTAGTTTGCATATATGTTTTTTTTACATTGGGGATTTCCATAGAGATAGAATATGAAGAATTTATTTTTTAGCCACTTAAAGTTATTATTAAATATTGACTTTCTTTTTCTTTCCTCTGTTTAGTGGATGGAGATGGAATTGAACTGGTCCCCTTTTGCCCTGGGACACTGATTCCATAAAGATCATTTTACCAGGCTCTCAGGTCCATTTCCAGCTCTCATGAGGGATTGCCTTCTATGTGCATTTGAACTGCCGTCACTGTGTTCTAGGCTCTGTCTTCAATATTATATCATTAGATACCCAGGGCTGTTGTTGTATCAACTTCTTGAACTCTAGTGAGGAACACAGTAAAAATGGACAAGATCTTCTTTCTTCTTGGGTAATTTGCTGCAGGGGACCATAATATTCTGGGAGTATAGATTGTGTGGCAGCACATGGTAATAGAAAGAGCTAGAAATAAGAATAGAAAACAGAGAGACCAAGAGAGGTGTCTCTAACTATTGAGAGTAATACATTTCGGTAAGACTTAAAATGCTTTAGAAGAATTGGCATGACCTAATGACCTTGATTCCTTTAGATATTTGAGGGAGAAATGGTCTTTAAATGTCACACTGGATGTGAATTGTGTTGTTCCTGGTCATGTGTGTGAGGGGAATGTTCATGACTCTCAGTGTTGCTGTAAGGTTTGTAGGAAGTTTAGGCTGAGGAGACAAGGTTGGAAGGCTCTACATTCTGAGGGCAGCATCAGATTACAAGAGCCGGACGTGCTCTACCTGAACAATTTCAGAGACAGAGACCCTGAGAGACCCTCAGACTGCTAGAAGAAATGACGTCAGCATTCACTCTGATGAAGACTTATTTGAATGCCATCTTTTAATATATATTTAACTATAATATTTCAAATGTTGCTTAATGTCTCCAGGGCCACTGGAAACAGTAGATGTACAAATAATTTACATAAGCAGTGACCTTACTCTTAAAAAATAACAGCACATCGATAATGAATGGACTCAAATACACTCTGGGGAAAATATGTGTCAAGAATATGAAGTGAAGCTTCTAAGCTTATGAAGAGATCTGGTAATCAGCCACAATTATTTCCATAAAGGGATTTTTTTAAAAAGAAAGACGTGCTTTCATTCTGGCAAAAATAAAATTAGACTGCAAGAAAAGTATACATAAAATCTTTTCTCAAGTCTCTTTCTAGACAAGCATGCTTCTGAGTTGATGGGATTGAACTTTAGGGTGTAGATTTGTCTTGCCCATTAGGGTAGTTTGGCAATTGAACTGAAAGCCTTCAAGTGGAACAGAACTGTGATCTACGTGAAACATCACAAGGGAGAATGGGCCAAGAGGCAGTGGTAGGAACCCCAGGCAGTGGGACACCTGAAGACAGAGTGAGGGACTTTTACATGTTCCACAAGGAGGTCTAAAATATTAACTATGCAATACATTTAGCATTTTCTTCAAAATAGTCATTTGTTCATTTGTTTTTTTCATTGGTTCACCCATGAATTTGTTCAATCTTCCCTTCAAAACTTATTTGCCAAGACCTATCCTCCAGGCACTGTGTGAGGTGCTACCAAGCCGAGGACAAAACTGCACACAGCCTCTGTTCTGGGTGTGGGGGCTAGCACTTCTGCAGGGTCATGACTGAATGACCTAACAGGTACAGAGATTTCGCTTGGGGGACACAGAGGAGCACCTGATCCTGTGGTTCCTGTTATTGTCTTTAAGTCCCTCCAACCCCTTCTTCTGACTGACTAATTATCCGGTATCTTTTTGCCTCCAATGTTAGTTTTTGTCTCTAGATATTTCTTCTGGGTCACTGTATACTTTCCATGTCTCCACATGCTCATTCTTTTCCTAAGTGCCTGCACATATGAAACACAGTTATAAAAACGATTTTAATGTCTTTAGTTACTAATTCTATGATTGGCCATTTCTGGGTTGGTTTCCAGTGATTGATTATTCTTTTCATTATGGGTTATATACCCCTGCCTTTGCGCATGTCTGGTAAATTTTAAGGGACATTGTGAGGGACATTGTGAATTTTACCTTGCGGGCTGTTTGATATGTTTGTGTTCCTACAAATATTCTGCAGTTTTGGTCTGGGATGCAGTTAAGTGATTTAGAAACTGTTTGACCCTATCGGGATCTGCTTTTAAGTTTTGCTGGGTGAGACCAGAATAGAGCGAATTATCCCTACTACTTAGGCAACTCTATTCAATCCTCCTTGAAATATAAGATTTTCTAATCTTGCTGGTAGAATGTGATTGCAGCCTGTTGTTCCTCAAAATCCTTTCAAGCAGTTCTTTCCCCGTGTGACTGCCACCTAGCTCACACAGATCTGTCCCCAGGTGAAGACTCAGAGGGGACACTGCAAATTACGTGTCTCTCCAGCATTCTGCTATGTGGACCCCATCAGCCTTGGTCTCCTGCCGACTCCTGAATCCCCTCACTGCACCTGGTCTGTAAACTCATTCCAAGCGCTAAGCCTGGGCAAGCATGCGCTCACCTCTTTCCTTCCAATCTTTCAGGGTCTACTGCTCCTTCACTGCCTGATGGACAATAACTTGAATCCTATTGCTTCATATTATTTTGTCTATTTGTGTGTTACTAATTTCAGGCAAAAGGGTAAATCCAGTCCCTGCTGCCACATCTTAGCCGGTAGACTCCCATTCATGCATTTTTGATGGTAGAACATTGAAGATATAATTCTAACTTAAGGTGCTCATGTAGTATACGATAAGATGCAGAACAAGAGCTGAGCTAGGAAGTGCTATTTCCTTTAGAATAAAACCTAAATGTTAGCTCTATTATGAATCAAAGGTTTGACAAGGTTATTTCTATCGAATACATAACCAAAATTAATCTAGTTATATTTATATTGCAAATAAATTATGTTTATCTTCTCTGGACTTTATATATGACAGTGCTAGTTTTTATTAATACCTTTGCACCCTATACAATACTGGGCTTACATATAAAAATACATACAGTGTATACATGCATTTTTATTTATGTCTCATTCAAAAGATGCACATTTGGGTATTATTCCAAAATAAAGGAGGAGGAAAGTATAGTTTAGAAAAAGAAAATGGTTTATTAAAACAATTGCCTAGGGAATAGATAATCTGAGATACAAACCTATCAGTCTAATCCCTAAATATACTTTTTTTACTAAAATATTATGCCTTAAATATACTTATATTTTTCTTTTACAAATATGTTTTAAAATAAAAATAAATTTGAGTAATGAAAATGTTACCTTCCCCACTGACGTTTCACATTAAATCTAAGAGGTGAAGCTTGGGTTATTTTATTTTATTGTATTTCTCAAATAAAAGCATTAACAACCTAATGATATAATTAAAAATCATACCTATAAGGCCTCATTGATGGAACCACAAAGGGAACATTTAAATTAATAACCCATGGTTAGTATTTGAAAGAGAAACTATTTAAGATTCAAGCTTGATGATAAAGCAAGCCCATTTCAGTAAAAGTTCTAAGAGAAAATTATGAGTCCAAACTCCTAAGGAGATTATACTGCTATAGATTGGAACATAAATGCTCAAGAAGACAGGTGATGAATATCCTTTAAAGTCTGTGAATCTTTAAATGTAAGCTGGAAAAATAAGGCTGCATTGAATTTTTATGATATTCTATGGTTACTGGATAAAAGAAAGCACAAAATCAATACTTTCACACTGTATCCAGTTCTTACTGTAATTTCTAGTTAGAACTTGATAATTAAATAAATATAAGTGCTTTTTATGTCTAAGCTATTTGGAAAATTTATTTAAAAAACCTTATGTAGATATTGATTTAGATGAATAGCGTCATATACACAATCCTTTATAGTACGTTTTTCCATTTGCAAAATTAATAGGGACTAAGATGAATACTAATTTGGAGATACTTGGTAAAATACAGTTCTTTCCTCCATTGAGATATGATTAATAATTATAATATGTAATGTCTAAATGCTGTCTAATGAGCCTGAAAACACTAAGTTAAGCAAACATATTAACCTTGTAGCATGAGTTGGTTACCGGTCTATGGAACGAAATATTTCCCCATGATATATTCGGTATTAATGGGATTCCAGGCCTTGGCTAGGACAAAAACTTTCTCTCTTCTTTTTATTTCTTTCAACAGTGGCTACCAGTGCACATTCGATTTTTTCTTTTTTTTTAGTTTAACAGAAACTATTTTATTCTGAGCAAAAAAATATATGACAGTTTATGGAAGGGCATATCAGGGCTGAGAGCCATTTGGACTGTTGATCTGCAGGAATCATTTAGAGAGAGAATCCAAAAGGAAGTGAAGACTTTTCCCTTCATTTATTTTTTTAAAAGATTATTTATTTTAGGGAGAAAAAGAGAGAGCACCTGTGAGCGGGGGAAAAGGCAGAGGGAGAGGGAGAGAGAGAAAAAGCAGACTCCTTGCTGAGCGCAGAGCCTGACGTGGGTCTCCATCTCACAACCCTGAGATCATGACCTGAGCCAAAATCAAGAGTCAGATGCCCAACCAACCGAGCCACTCAGGTGCCCCAGGTTTTTCCCTTTAAATCTTGGTCTAGGGTTGTTTTCAACCAATCTTTTGGTTGCACGCACAATTTTTTCAACCAAGTTTTCTTCTTTGGGTGGTTATGTTCTTCATGAACCTCAAACAAATTTGGAAATAATTCTCCTTGGCATACAGAGACCAGTCTAGCAGGATAATCACTTTTCATTTTGTATCTGTACCTGCACAGGGACAAACCATCTGGAGAAAGAACTGGCATAAAGCCAGGCCGGTCTGCTGTTACATTCAATTTAGACAGTTTTTATATGATGTGAGTTGCGTCTGAGTCCCTGACCACCCTCAAGTCACCGACTTTTAGTTCTGAAGTGCATCACAGTTCAGGTACTGACGAAGTATACATGTTTACCTGTGGTTCTGATTTAAGTTGTTCATGTCACTCAATAGAAAAGAATAAAGGCAGAGTAAACTCAACCAAATGTCTAGCATATTCTGTGCATGCCATATGCTACAGAGTGAAAAAATACATCCTTTTTCTGCCACTGTCCCCTTATTTCGTGAGGAAGACGGACATGCACACAGACCACAGCAATGCAAGGCAGAATGCGACTCCTCGTCCTCCGTGAATGCATCGTCTCGTGAATATATCTGTCATAATTTTAGTGAACACGGTCATCATTCCTACTGAGGACATTGCTAGGACTTCCAAGCTGATTTCTGCTGGAATCCTGGCCCCCTTCAAATTATCTGCAAGAAATACACTTTTAGAAGACAAGCCTCGTCTTGCCTTCCTCCTGATTGTCAACCTCCAGGGTCTGTACCTGCTTTAGGATAATGCGAGGTCTGCTATAACTGCATCCCCATATCCTACGGCCTCTGCTCTGCGATGGCTGTTTCCCCAGCCACAGCAAGCTTCTTCCCTATCCCAGAGGTAGTCCTAACACACACACACACACAAACACACACACACACACACACACACACACACACCCCTCTCTTACGGAGCAGCCCTGATTTTCCAGGATTGAGTCACTTAATTATTTGTTCACACATCTCATTCATCTTCGTATGCTTTCCAGGGTCCAAAGTCTTGTCTAGGGAAAAGTAAGTTTTCAGTAGTCTATTATACAAATAATTGTCCTAATAAAAATGTAAACCATTACAGAGGTATATAAAAATAAATTATTTTTACAACTGGGGTTAAAGAAATACTTATTGAAGGTGATGGTATATTAATTTTGCCTTGACAAAAGAATAGGTGATTTTAAAGGCGAAGATGAAGGAATGGAATAAAGCAAGGGCTTGCCAAGGAAAACAGACCAGGTCCCATTTTCTCTTCTTTCATACCAGGGATCCCCCTGACAGGTGTAAGTATAACCAACAGTCCCAGCTACAGTCCTGTGCCATGTCTGCAGACAACCCCATCAGCTGCCTCCTGAAAACCCACCCTCTTCTCCTAACTTACAGAATCCTGATTTTGTCCCTGGCAGCAAGGTGGCTAGCTAAACATTTATATTTCCTAGATTCTTTTGAAGTTACTGATGATCATTTAACCCACTTCTAGATAAAGAGGCATACATAGAACTTGCTAGACTTTCTGAGAAAAACGTTGCTTTCTGGACATAAACGTTGCCCAGTCTTTTACTTCGTGCATCTTCCATCTCTGGCTAAGCCGTAAGGACCAGCTCTCTAGCGGTGATTGTCAGAGCATGGCAAAAGATTATGCAAGAGGTCTCAAGCATGAGTTGAGAAAATGATGTAAACAACAACCTATTTGCAGGTTTATTGGTGTTAAAATTTAAAAATACAGCCAGATTTGCTTAATTGACTCTTTGCTTCTCACAGCTAAACACAGTCCATAACTGAAACAAGACAATAATGGATATTGCCGTGGATTAAGCAAAAGGAAATGTGATACTTTCACATTATCAGCTGTGCTGATAAGGTAGAGATGTGTGCAGCAATTTATAATCTTACTAATAGCCTTGTGACTGTCTTAGGTGCTGACCGAACAGCTGTTAATGTATGTGAAACGCATAGAAGTACATTGACAAAACGTACCGATGATTGGTTTGGGCTCCAACATCAGGCTAATTACACATTTAAAACACAGCATCCACATAGTTGACCCTGAGCACCTTCTCGCCCAAATCTGTAAGATTTGGTATAGGCTTTTGACATCTCTCTCTGAGTGGATGGATCAATATGGAATTTTAATAAAAAAACTGGATTAATTATAAACCAACTAGTCAGATCCCTCAATTTTGTGGCATATACTTTTTGAAGAAAATCAAAATACTACAATTATGACACTTACATGATATCCATTTTTAATGGAAAAGTCAATGAAAATTATAAAAAGTCCAGGAGATATTCTGAAGTTGGAAAATGCCTAATATCATACTTTATACTGGATCATTAAAGCCAACATTTAGAATTACAACATGGTGGGGGAAAATGGAATTACAACATGGATTCCCTAATAGGAATTGTTGGCAACATACCCTGATACATTTAGGGGGATTTTTACATGTTTTTCTAAGATTTAAATCAACAATATTTTTCTATATACCCTTAATTGAACTGTAAAGAGATGAAAAGCAAGGACGTTCTATGATTGAGGCAGAATACCTTTGGCACACATGGAACGGAGCAAGGCGAGTGGATGGAGGCTTGATGTGAATGCAACATTTACCAAAGCGCTGAAGAAAGCAGAGGGCCTGATCCACCCAACTCACACATATATCCAGTAAAAATGGGAAATACGTCCCTTCATCTGAGTCCATCATGTGCTTCTCTGTCCTTTCTAGAGATGCTTCCCCAGGAGAACTTACCCTCAACCTTGTCTGGCACCAACAGGACCAGCACAGAGTCTCAGTTGTTTTTATTTCATAGCTGACTCGGCACAGACAAGAAGCTTTTCTATGTGACCTTCTCCACAGTGAAATTCTCCTTTTGCCTTTGATAAGCCAAGGTCATGTGGTGACCATGTCAGCATTCAAAACAATACAGGGGGAGAAAATAATGTTTAGATGAACCTCTGGTCAACCTGAGTTAGTCGTGTTAAAAATGAGATGTAATCCACATGTCTTTTAGCAGAGAATAATTTACTTCAGTGTAATTACTTCTTACTACTATACTTCAAGATTTCATACTTTTAAAAAACTGTGATCAGGAATTTACCCTTGTCCAGAAAGATATGGCATTTGTCTCTGGCTCCTGGGAGGTATCTTCTAAACCTCTGGAGTTCCCCAGATGATAGGACTGTTTTTGTTATTCGTGACGGGCCCCTCAGACCATGACTGAGAGTCTAAAGTAGGCGGTAACTCAAGATTGGTGGCTGGCTGTGCCAGAAAGACCCCATATGATTTAGCCTGAGGATTTGGGGGTCAAAGGGTGTAAGTCAACCCAGAGACTGAGTTCAAGCACTCAGACCATCTATTAATCATGTCTACATAATGAAGCCCCAAGACAAGCTCTGGACTCAAAACCTGGTGAGCTTCCTGGGTTGTCAATCCTCCCTGCGTATTTGTCCCACATCCAACATAGAGGCTGGGAGAGGAAGGTGGGGGGAAGACGTCCTGAGAACGATAGAAGCTTCACATTTGGAACCCTTCTGGATCTCTTGTATGTGTGTCTTCCTGTGGCGGGTTCTATTTTGTGTTCTTTCCCTGTAAAAAGCACAAGGTAATGATAACAGTTTTCTATGAGTTCTGTGAGTCTTACCAGCAAGCCAGTGAGCCTGAGGGTGGTTGTGGGAAAACCCACACTTGGAGTTGTGGTCAGGAATCGTGGCAGACTGGGCGTCTGGAGGGAGGGGTCCTCCACGTCACAATGTGGCTGACTCTAGGTAATACCTTTGTTTAAAGTGAACACATTCCATTCAACATTACAGCTGTTGATCTACCTGACGTAATACATCTTTACTTAGTAAAACGAATACGCTCATTTTGTCATGTCCTCCAACAATCCAGAGAATTTTACACTCTAATTTTGTCCTACATCTGTCCCATGGACAGCTTGATTCATCTGAATTCTATTTGGGGAGAAGTTAATTCAACAATTATCATACAGAGAATGCGGTCGTGTTTGAAACTGAGATTTTTCTCCCACAGACAGGATCAAAATGATGGTATGAGACACCTCGGTTTTCATGGAAACTGTGTCTCTTAGATGCTGAGTGTTCGGTCCATGACAGTGCCTTGCTGATCTTCACAACTGTAAGAGGAATGCAAGAAATGGAGACCACCTGAGGTTTTCCCAGAAATGTCTGTGTTCTTGTGATATTAACACATTTTTAAAATTCTGGCTTATAATGTAATAAATGTTGCAAAGTCCCAGGGACTCCGGGAGGGGTGCAAGGACTAAAGCCGGAGCTTTGACCAAGGTCCCACAGAAAGGGACATCCCCAGACACAGTGGACACTTGTGCTGTGATGCTCCTGCCCAGTCATTCCACAGCTGACTGCAGAATAACGCGGACAAGCATGCGGGCTGACCTGGGAAGGGCATGGTTACAGCGGAGACTCTGCTGGTAACTCACCACGCTGAGACTCGTAGAGACGCTACTTCACTCAATCCCAGAGCAAGAAGGGAAGTATTATGCAAGATTGATATTATCCCATTTCACATTTAAAGAGGTTAGTTTATTCACCCAGTGTCACGGGATTCAAATCCATGTCTTTAGATTCTGCATCGCCAGCTTCTTTTTTTTTTATTTTTTTTATCCCCATACATTACATCATTAGTTCTAGATGAAGTGTTCCATGATTCATTGTTTGTGCATAACACCCAGTGCTCCATGCAGAATGTGCCCTCCTCAATACCCACCACCAGTCTAACCCATCCTCCCACCCCCCTCCCCTCTAGAACCCTCAGTTTGTTTTTCAGAGTCCATCGTCTCTCATGGTTCGTCCACCCCTCCGATTTCCCCCGCTTCATTCTTCCCCTCCCGCTACCTTCTTCTTCTTCTTTTTTTTTTCTTAACATATATTGCATTATTTGTTTCAGAGGTACAGATCTGAGATTCAACAGTCTTGCACAATTCACAGTGCTTACCAGAGCACATACCCTCCCCAGTATCTATCACCCAGTCACCCCATCCCTCCCACCCCACCCCCCACTCCAACAACAGTCAGTTTCCTGCGATTAAGAATTCCTCATATCAGTGAGATCATATGATACATGTCTTTCTCTGTTTGACTTATTTCACTCAACATAATCCCCTCCAGTTCCATCCACGTCGTTGCAAATGGCAAGATCTCATTCCTTTTGATGGCTGCATAATATTCCATTGTATATATATACCACCTATCTTTATCCATTCATCTGTCGATGGACATCTTGGCTCTTTCCACAGTTTGGCTATTGTGGACATTGCTGCTATAAACATCGGGGTGCACGTACCCCTTCGGATCCCTACTTTTGTATCTTTGGGGTAAATACCCAGTAGTGCAATTGCTGGATCATATGGTAGCTCTATTTTCAACTTTTTGAGGAACCTCCATACAGTTTTCCAGAGTGGCTGCACCAGCTTGCATTCCCACCAACAGTGTAGGAGGGTTCCCCTTTCTCCGCATCCCCGCCAACATCTGTCGTTTCCTGACTTGTTAATTTTAGCCATTCTGAGCGTCACCAGCTTCTTACACTACACCGTATTGACATCAAAGTTTGCTTTGTAAATTCCTCACTTTCTTTAACCTCTTCGCCTCTTTCAGAGTACCATATTCTTACCTCAGTTATCATGATTTATTTTATCATATTTTATTTATTTTACCATATTTTATTTAATTTTATTCATGTTGCTTCTTTGGGATCCTCTCACCAGAAGAAAAACATATTTATGGGGCACCTGGGTGGCTCAGTGGACTAAGCATCAGACTCTTGGTTTCAGCTCAGGGCGGGATCTCAGGGTCATGAGAGGAAGCCCCGCGTAGGGCTCCGTGCTCAGTGGGGGGTCTGCTTGAGATTTTCTCTCTCTCCCTCTCCTTCTGCCCCCCTGCTCATGCTCTCTTTCTCTCTCTAAAATAAATAAATAAATCTTTAAAAAAAGAGAAGAAAAACATATTTCTTTTGTAACTAAAACCTTTGGATTGTTCATTCTTGTGAGCCTCAGACAGCAGTACAAATACATCCCTCCTTCAGGGGATTTCCATCACTGTGGCACCTGTTTAGAGATATTTTGAGACATGAATCTTCCTAATGGCCCTAAAACCATCCCCCATATAGTGAGGCGCATGCTCCCTTCGCGTAACATAACCCAGCCGGCCGTTCCGGGGTGTTTGGTATGTAGGACCCTGTCTTCATGATAACAGATAATATAACCATATGAACTAAAAGAAAATTAAATCGATAAGCATTTTACATGGGAAACAGGCAGTTCAGTGCTTGATTTGAATGTGTGAAGCACTCAGTGCAGAGGGAAAATGTTAAGTACGTTTTTAAAAAGCTGTCACAGTGTCATCAGAAGAACAGGCAATCCCGTGCTAAGTGCAATCAAATCAGACTCAAGAACACATATCAATAAACTGCTAAACTAGAAGATCAGTCTGTTAGACACTCCACGCACATCTCCGCTCAAATGCCAAGTGGGTGTGGTTGTAGGTATTCGATTTCTCCCAGTGACTTCTATTTCCGAGAGCCACCTTGTGTTTGCTCCGTCTGCAGAGAGATGCACTCTGCCCGTGGGTGGACGATTGCCTCTGACTGTCCGTGACCATGCCGGCGTCCCTTTCTCTGTGCTCCCCTCTGGCACAAGGGTTCGAGAAATGCAGCCTCTGCCAGCTGAGTTAATGGTTCTATCCCCCCACGAGAATGCCAAGATGGGAGAGACTCAGAAGCCACATTATTTCTCTTTCAAAAACATGAGTGCGAAGGACAAGATTCAGCAGACATGAGATTGCGCAGCAAGATTAGGTTTTTCCCTGCAGAGCTGATCTGCCCTTAGGGCACCGTGCCTGCCATTTTCTGACCCTAAAAGCCACATCGTAGGGCGGTGCCTCATATTCTTTCCGATTCCCCATCTCTTTTATATGTTGAATAATCACCACATTCCGTCCTGCTCAAAATATCGAGCGATTTTCCCGCCCTGATACAATGGAGCCATTGACCTTGAACCCCCTGGAATACCCTCAGGATGATCATTGTTGATGACTGATTGTTTCATTTACTTAGTGAAATTCCTTAATTTGAGTTAATCTTAAAACATTTTTATTTTTCAGTAAAGTTCTCATGGCTGGATAATGACTGTTAAATCCACAGTGTATGGGCGCCTGGGTGGTTCAGTCGTTGAGGGTCGTCTGCCTTCAGCTCAGGTCATGATCCCAGGGTCCTGGGATTGAGCCCCGCATCGGGCTCCCTGCTTGGAGCGAAGCCTGCTTCTCCCTCTCCCTGCCCCCCCTGCTTGTGTTCCTGCTCTTGCTGTGTCTCTCTCTGTCAAATAAATAAATTAAAAAATGTGAAAAAAAAAAATCCACAGTGTAAGCCCTGAATGAAATCAGTTTTGGTGTAATTGAATACCATTGTAAAGGTCAATAAAAATGCGTGGATCTTACAAAGATCCCCTCGAAGTCATCATTGTATTCATTGTGAAAAAGGAGGTATCGGTGACCTGATTCGACCCACGTGCGCCTCACTTAGCTTCCCTTCGGTCATCATCCATCAAATGGGTGCATTTGGGAATGAGGAGACGCAGTGGGGATAGCATCACACCACCCCCCAGGGTGGTTTCCTAGTTTGACTCCAGCGGAGGCCCTTCCGTTTTAAGGCTGTCTCACTGCACTCTGAGACTTTACTTCGCTCCACAGGCTTTGGCTGAGGACGGGTCCCTGAGAAGCAGAGTGTGACGTGGGGATATTTGTGAGAGTCATACAGGGGTGAGTGCTCCAGGGGAAACCCGGAAGGAGTGAGGGAAGCAGGGGAGAGCAGAGGAAGGAAGCAATCCCACTATGGTGGTCAGAGGTCTGGTCTCTGCCTGAGCCCACAGGGAGCGCTGGGGTGTCCACGGGGCACCGCTGTCCCCTCTGACGCAAGGGGGCTTGCACACCCTCCTCTTGGTTCACTGTAGACATGGGATGGTCCTGACTGGACCCTCCCAGGCATTTCTGGGGAGGCAGCCCGGCCCGGGTGAGGGTAAGTCCTGGGAAAGCATGAGCACCCTACACACGCTGCAGCCAAGGGTCTGAGGTCGCGGGCTCCTAAAAGGGGTCGGAGTAGGTCAGCAAGAGCAGCTGCTACGCAGCTCACCGTGTGCTGTGTTTGTACGGTCTCGGAGCCAACAGGATGCCAAAGAGACACACCGATGAGTCCCCCTGATTCTCTTTCCCCAACCGTCCTGCTTGTTTTGAGTCTTTTTTTTTTTTTAAGATTTTATTTATTTGACAGAGAAAGCACAAGCAGAGGGAGAGAGAGGGAGAAGCAGGCTCCCTGCTGAGCAAGGAGTCCGATGCGGGACTCGATCCCAGGACCCTGGGATCATGACCCGGGCCGCAGGCAGATGCTTAACAACTGAGCCACCCAGGCGTCCCTATTTTGAGTCTTTTATGTATCCATTTTATTGAGTTTTTTCTCATCCCGGATTTCTTCATGTGGATACAAAGAAATACAAATATGTATTCATTTGGATTTTGCCCTTTTTGTATATATGCATGATATACAATGGTATATGATGTAAGAATTCGTTGTATGCGGTTCTCTACTTTGCTTTTCTCACAAATACAGACTGGACATCTCTCCATACTGGTACGTAGAGATAATCCTTGTTCCTCCAGAGAAATGCATGTGAGAAATGCAGAGATATTCATGTGTTGATGAAAATTAATTCATCCAAGCAGTCACATCTTCCTAGGACCTCACTAGGGAGACATTAGCTAGTCCATGCAGATAGAGCTCCATTTCTTTGGACATGCCATTAAATTAATGCTACTTTATTAGAGATGTGGTATCAGTGAATCCACCAACGCATGAAATAACCTCACAACACGTGTGAGGTGTTAGCATCTGATCCGCCCGATGTGTGCTCTGAAAAGTCAGAGGCACACACTGTAGGCATACCTGTGAAGAACATTCTCGTTTTAGATTTGTTTATTAATGAAACTCCTAATAATGCCAATAAACTTATACAATTCAAAAATAGTCCAACAGATGGACTATGCAACAAAGGAATAAAAATAACTGAAAAGTCATAAAATGTCTCATTGTTCTCTACTATGAATAATAATAAGAATTCGGAAACACTGCAGCATGCTCATTTCATAAAAAATGATCTGATTTATGTCAATTTAATGCAAAAGTAGTCTGATTGGCCTGCATCACATTATATTAAACTTAATTTGTATCTATTTCAGACCTCGAATAAATCAACTCTTGGCAAAAGCTTAAGGATTAAGGGATATTTTATGATATATCATAATAGAACACCTGATCTCATTGGTTTCTTATTGTGCCACCATAAACCAAATTCCTGTTGATCACTATGCAGGTGAAATTCAGTGCATTATTTTCAACACTTATTCCACAATGAATAAGACATCTTGACCTCTGAAAGAAACAAATACACTTTATTTGTATTTTTATCAGAAACTGCTATGTAGAATATGAACGGTAGTAATAATAATGATGATAATTATAATCATAATTACCAAATGATAAAGAAAAACCCACATTTGTGCAAAATATATCTAATTGGAGAAGCTTGAACTACCAACACAAGCCAAAAGGGCCACTTGCTATTTGGGCCATGACAGTGTCCGAAGGACTTCTGCCTGTGAAACTTTGTACTACCCATCCTCCTCGTGACCTCAACGAAGAGACCTTCATGTATGCTTGTCTCTTGCCCAAGCAGATTAATGAATTCAGGATAGAATATGTCCCTGAAGTGATTTGCATGTATTGATTACATGTCATGAATGAAGTGCTAGAGGTGAAATTACTAGAGACACGGGAAATGGGGAAAGCACAATTGTAACCTTTGTTTAAGTAAATTACTGGGTGATTCTTCGTGGCATGCGATGACATGTTTTCTATTTACCCCAGTAGCTGCATGAGCAGCGAGAGGACATGGTGCAGTCACTGTGTTCCTGACCGACTCCAGCACCGCTCAGAACTCTGGCTCTAAAATTGCCCCGTTACCTTAATCGAACTCTATGATGAATGAACAGTCACCAGTTGCATGATTAAAGCACATATTTCAAAATGGAGATTGGTACTGATGTTTGCAAACAAAACTGAAGAGCCATGAGAAGATGGGGGTCGAGACGGCACAGCCACATCCGGGAGGATAAGTGCAAAAAGACCCACATGCAGTCCCAGAGGTCAGCAGAAAAGAAAAATCCGGACTGCACCTAAGTGAGGCCAAGTGTTGGCTTAACTTGGAAAAAGAATACATCTCTGTAAGTGAAGGCAAAGAGCAGTTCTATTAAAGTTTATGAGGTCCTGGCGCCTGCCTCCCCACGACTCCCCCAAGAGCTCCTTAGGGAGATTCTCTTATGCATTCAGGATGGGGGTCTGGGTCCTGCCAGGTCACAAGAATCTGGATCCTCCTAGTCAGATGTTTATCCCAAGTCACCAAGGAAACGCCCTGGTTACCTCCTAGCAACAGTGCATGCCCCACCCCAGCATTTACCCACCCTGTGGCGTCCTGCCATGCCATGCCATCTTAACTTCCTATTTCCTATTTAGGTAAAAAATAGCCTATGGCCCAAGACTTCCCAGCACAAAGGCCTTGCATCCCTAAGAGGGCTAAGGGCTTTCCAAGGATCAGATCTGGTCATGGACTAACATGCCAGGACATGTCATCCTATGACTCTATAAGACCATGTATAATAGAGATGACAGAAGGACCCAAGAGGAATGTGTCAAAGGCATCAGCAAGCAGACAACGTGGACATCAGGAAAAGAAGTCTAGTGTCACACTCTCAGCAGCAGTGGCTGTACCAGGAGACAGAACAGAAACGAATTCGAGTTGTGTGGAGTATTTTCAACATGGAATTCTGTATAAGAAAGTCTCCTGAATTTCGATTAGGATAAATTAAAACAACAACAACAACAACAAAAGTCCATCGCCACCTAGAGCCTGATACCTCCGTGGTTTGACGTGCTGCCAGATGAGAAATTCAGATGGCATTTAAGTAGTGTAAAGTCAGGGACATGGGGGACTGAGACTGCACCCCGATGGCAATCTAGCACGTCAGCCCATGTGAATTTCGGAAATGAGAACAGCATGGAAGCACCTTAGTTTGTCCAGATTGCTACAACAACATACCAGAGTCTGGGTGACTTGTAAATAGTAGACGTCTTCTCTTCACAGTTCTGGAGGATGGCCATCCACAACTGGAAGAGAGAACTCACGGGACCCCGACCATCGTGGCCCTCTGACCTCAGACTTCCAGCCTGCGGATCGTGGCATGTGTAGCGGGGCGAGAGGCCTGGCTAGGGTCTCTTATAAGGGCACTATTTCCATTAATGAGGGCCCCACCTCATTGCCTAAGCACCTCTGAGAGGCCCTGCCTCCTAACACACACTGAAGGATAAGTTTCAACATATGAATTTGGGGGACACAGACCATAGCAGACATGAAACTCCTGGATCAGAGACAAAGGATATTGTTGCTCATGACACAGCAGGTAGCCCGAGTTTCATGTTCATGTAGGTGCCCTTCATTCCCAAGTCAAATGCAAGCAAGGATGGGTGGCCAGGTGGGTGCTGCACACACGGTGGCCCTGTGACATAGCTGGGGACCCAGGCAGAAGCTTCTAGAAGGAAGTGTAAAATAAATTTGGGAACTTTCCAAAAATCTAGTATAGCTAAAGTCTCAAAAACAAAAATGAGGTTATAGTAATGTGCAGCATGCAGCTTGTAAGAGTCAAATAAAACTTAAATACTGCATTAGTAAAGGCCATGCTCCAACCACATGCGACATACCTGATCTTAAGGTAGGAGACGAAGCCAATGGAGTTCAGGTGAAAATGTAGAATGGAATCATAGGGATAGAATGAATACGGCATGGCATCACTATTTTATGTTTTTTTGTTTTTATTTACGTTTACATATTGAGTAAAAACATATTCAAGTTCAAGTGAAGAAGGTAATCGGCATATGATTATGAGATAGAGGTAATCAGAAATAGATAATAGGATGGACCAGAAACCCCAAGAACTATAATTTTTCTAAAGGGTTATGGTTCACATATGGAGCAAACTGCACTGTGGCTCGGTTTGAGCACTCACTGCTGCTCAAGACAGAAAAGGGTATTTGAAGTCTCTCTCCATGGTGGCTTGCAGATGGTGGCAGCGGAAGCTCAATTATCAACCAAAGCTTGTGCTGTGCTAATAGTATCAATGCTGTCTATTGATTTTTTCCTTTGAAATTAATCTATAGATAAAGCATGCAATTTCTTTTTTTATTATAAAAATAATACAAATGAAAGTGTGAAATTCAAAGAAAAATCGGCAGTTAGTTAAAAGTGAGAAGGGGGAAGAGTTGATAAGAGTCTCATCGTACTCAGGAATCAGAGCTATTGTCTGAAGCTCGTGAAAGAAGATGTAGAGGTTTAAGAACATATTATAAATTATGAACAGATGAAATGTGAACAACTGAAAGGAATTATATAGTTATGTCGTGAGGAATGCAAGAGAACGGGGAAGACAAGAAAGAGGTGTGGGCAAATTACTTTTTCATCAACCAGAGAAAGAAATCTATAAATAGAATTGAGTTACAAAATAAGCACGAGTGCGCAGGTGGTAAGCCACGTGTGAAATCTCCAGGAGACCGCCTCCGGAGGCTTGGTCAGTCATGGGGACCCGAGCCGGAAGTGTGGGTTTCAGTAGGTACTCTCTGTATCCTTTGATAGTCTAGTTTTTCTTAAAGAACAGAATTAGAAGATGCGATGTTTCTGAATATGATATCACTAATTATTGAGAAAAGGGCCAGAAATGGGGTGAGGGTCTCAAAGTGAGGATGGGCTTTCTCCCCCATGATCATTCTGAGAACTCGTGAGAGAGGGGAGATTTCTCTGGCCTCGCCTGCTCATTGCCTCCTCGAGAAGTCTTTGATTCTGTCTGGAATCTGCCTTTTTCACACACTTTGGGGGGATTTTGCTTTCACAGCTCATATGGTGACAGCTATAACTGCACCCAAGCTCGGTGATTCCACAGTAGGTGAGAAGTGGGCTTTCACAACCGTCCTGAGGTGGTGCCTAATTGGACTGAGATGCCTGGAGATAGAGCCCTTCAGGAAGATCGAGTCTCTTGTGTTTTCTGTGAGTGAAGTTGGGTCTGGGAAGGAAGCAGAAGGGTTGGGTGGTGCGCTTATTTCTCTCTCAGCCCACAGCTGCTCTTCAGTTCATTGTATTGATTATAAGCAACATTGACAATAATCATTGCGCAGAAGTGAAAGTAATTCATACTAATCTGTGCCATATGGATAAACTTTTTTTATTAGCCATGGATGACAAGACCATTCAGAAGACGCTTTAGCAGTTAGATTTCATCAACTGCACAAAGACACAGACGAATGCTTCCCCAAAGGCTTAGCCTACGTGATTAATTTTCCTGCCCTAAGTGTGTGTCTGTGTGCGTGTGTCTGTGTCTGCTGGACGTGTGGAGAGAGAGCCACTCTTCTGCTCTGTGAAATCCTTCTTTCCACTCCTCTGCTTTTCGTGTCTTCCCAAGGTCAACCTTCACATTCCTAGAGGTTTGCTCTCTCCAGGCGGTACTTTGTTCCTGCCCTTGGTCCTTGAAGGACTGTTGAATCCTTGTTGGTTATTTTGAACTTGCTGGATGCTCTCCAACCTCCAACTTGATAAATAATGAGTCCTTTTATGTTTCATGGTAGAAATCAATAAGTAGCACTTTAATTGCTCAAAGGAAAAGGAAAAGAGAGGGAAATTGCAAAGGAACTTAGGAAAGGGTTAATTTCTGCCTATTTGGAAGAGAATGAGAAAGAGGCTCCCCCAGGGCTTGTGCTTCCTCTGAGTGGTATTGAAATGTAAGCAGCAACCAACAGTCTGGTTAATAACAATTCATGCCACTGTCAATCTTTTTGACCAATGTCATCAATATTTTACACTGCAAAATAACAACGATTAAGAATCAGGACCCGGAGAAGCACTTGGGGGCAAACGTGTTTCAAAGGCGACGGTGAAATTGATGACGCCAAGCCAGTGCTTCCAATAGACGGTCTAGAAAAGGTTTGCTGTGATTTTTTTTTTTTTTCCAAACAGTATGAATCACCCTTAGTTATTACAGAGGGATGTGATGTATAGGAAAGATACCATAATTCCAGTCTGTAAAACTCAGATAAAGGTGATTCCAGGTCAAGTAGGCATGCCAGGGGTAATTCGCATACTCAGGAGTTACGTGGATGAGGTGCTAAAGAAATGAATTCGAAACTAAAAACTGAATTAAAGAGAACCTTAGCAAATTTCTACATGATATGCAAGCTAGCTTGCAAAGAATATCAAAAAAATTAAAAACTCCATTTTTCCCCTCCCAATTCAACTTTTGTAAGTTTTTTTTGAAAGTTGTTTTTTTTTAATTTATTTGAGAGAAAGAGAGGCAGGCGTGCAGGAGCAGGGGGATGGCGGCAGAGGGAGAGGGAGAACCAGATTCCCTGCTGAGCAGGGAGCCCTGTGTGGGACTAGATCCCAGGACACTGGGCCGAAGGCAGACGCTTAACCAACCGACCCATGCAGGTACCCCCAACTTTCATAAGTTTTAAGAGAGGTGAAATTAACCTTTGTTTTGTTTATCCAGCTTCTTAATGAAAATGAAAGCAGTAAGGCATCAAAACCAAAATTCCATTTTATTTATTACATGAGCTTGAGTTGAGCTTTTACCCATTTTCATCTCATTTCAGGTTCAGATTTTAAGCATTAGTTTTGAAGGTTACCAATCAGACATGGTCAAAAACATACCTGTAGTCAAAGCAAAGTTAGGGCTAATTTACCCAGCTGCAGCCAAGGGAAAAGGACACCTGTAGAATTCAAGAGGGTCTCAGTACGGGGGATTTGGGGAAGAGCCTCTTGTAGGATGGCCTTGAAGGGGTTTGGGAGGTGGGAGTTCTGGGTTGGGTGTCCTCACGAGGCAGCAGCAGGTGACTGGGTATCTACATCTACCTTTGTCCAGGGGTTGGGAATGGTAAGGCTGGTCTGGAGTTGTGTTGGTAAAGAAGCACTGACACTCAGGACATATGGGTTGTTTCAAAGTTCTGTTCCTCTCGTTAATGTTCTGATAAAAGCACTGTTTCTGCTAAAAAAGAGAAGAAAGAAAGAAAAGAAGAAGGAAAGGAAGAAGAAAGAAAGAAAGAAAGAAAGAAAGAAAGAAAGAAAGAAAGAAAGAAAGAAAGAAAGAAAGAAAGAAAGAAAGAAAGAAATTCACCAGACCCCTTCTTCTTGTCTGGGTCCTTTTGGGACCATTGTCAAAATTCTCTTAGGAATTCTTATATGAAACAATTGACAAGAGAGACATCATTTATGAAAGTCTTGAGGAGACAGTCACTTGTTTGATAGTTCATAAAACACATTTTTCAAAATCCTCATTTCATTAATGGGTATGTGCTGCATCATCCAACGGTGCTGCCAAGGGCATCTTAGAGCACCTGGTGTTGTCTTTCAAATGCATTTACGTTGCTATCTGCTAGGAAACTGGAAATGATTTTCAATCTCCTCATGATTTTGGCACCTACGGACAGGATCCAAGTGTTTCACCTTCTATCAGATTACACACCACATGGTTAAAAATCTGTATCTCACAGCATGTGTGTGCATTACGTTTTCCATTCTTAGTGGCATGGTAGGAACATTACACAAAGGAACTCCACTGTTTTTATTTCACTTCCTGGCATGCACTTGGTACCAACACCTTCTCTCCTGCGGTCTCACTGATGAGTAAGAAAGGAAGGAAAGAAAGGCAAGACAAGCAAGGCAGCCCCACTCCTCTGTTTCTGTCACTGGCATCTTTGGCAACTTGTGTGGTTGGCCAATGCAGGCCAGTTCCAGGAGCAAGAAAGAAAGGAATGGCTCCTGGGTTGTTCGTGTTGGAGAATGCATCACCTTTCTCCTGCATCCAGAGCCAGTTCTATCCTAGAGGAAAGTGTGGCCTTGGGGGCAGGCTGATCATGACCCTACTTAGTTCTACCTGTAACCCACTTGCCTGTTCTCCTTGTGGATCTTGCAGAGCTTCCAGGCACCACTAGTGCTGCTGGGACTTTCTGAGTGCTGAATGCCAATGGGGAGGACTGGGAGCTCTGCAGACAAGCACAGAGCCCCTGTCTCCTCAGCCCCAAGCATGCTCATCCACTGGGCTTTACTTCCTAAACCAAGTTCAAAGAGGAGTCATTAAGAATTCAAGATGGCATCAGCAGAGCTTTAACTTGAGTGGGGCCCCCCACCCACACCCACGACTCTGGTCCTGCTCATCAGCGCATAGGCAGGCTCCTCTTCCTCCCATGGGGGAAACACAGACAGACACACAAGAAAACCCTTGACCCCACTTTCCCTCCAGCTACCACCCAGCTTCACTTCTTCTCTTAGAGCAAAACCTTTGAAAGAGTTCCCTCTGCATCTAATCTCCAGTTTCTCTGCTCCCATTTTCTATGGAGTCCGTTGACATCAGGGTTTTGCCCACATCATGGTCACAAAGCTGCTCTTCCCAGAGTCACTAATGAGCCAGATCCAGTGCCAAATCCTAGTCCTGGGATCTTGATGTGCAAACACGTTCTTGCTGTCATTCTGTCCGCTGGCTTTCTAGATGCCCCGCTTCATGCTCCGTGAGCTCCTTCTATTCTCCCACGGCATGTGCCTCTTTAGCCACCTTCTGTACTCCCCAGAGCATGTGTTGACATGTTCAGGGAGTCTCCTATGCACCCCCTTTTCTGCCCCTCTAGCATCCTGCTGCTTAGAAGTGAATGCAGTAACTGGAGATCTGTTCAGTCATCATGGCTCACAAGGACGATGGCCCAACACTGGCCATAACAAAGACAGAGATCTGGGGGGGTGCTTAGGACATCACTGGATTGTCATTTATCCATGGCTGGCCTTCCTGACTTCTCTACATGAGATGAAATCCTGGTGCTTTGGGTTTTCTGTAACATACAGCTGAATCTGTGATACACATTCTGAGAAATTGTTCCTAACTGCCACCATTTTCTAGAATATATAGCTTGGTTGGGGTACCTGGGTGGCTCAGTCAGTTAAGCTGCTGCCTTCAGCTCAGGTCATGATCCCAGGGTCCTGGGATCGAGTCCCACAGCAGGGAGCCTGCTTCTCCCTCTCCCTCTGCCTGCTGATCTGCCTACTTGTGCTCTCTCTCCATCTCTCTGTCAAATAAATAAATAAAATCTTTTTAAAAAAGAATATACAGCTTGTTCTAAATATAAGCACAACATTTACAAGATGAAAATTCCTTAGGATAGGGAGGGTCAGTACAACTGACTGGGAGTGGGATACAACTTAGTCATCCCTCTGTCCATGGCAAGTAACTCCTATTTCTGAATTTTTGAGACAATAGGAGTTAAGTTTATGTTTGAAAACAGATGAAATCTTGTATAGAAGTCTAACCGTTAGTTGAGAATATATTAAAGAATTGAAACACATACTTTTTTATTATTCCAAAACATTATTGTATTATCATTCTCATTTGGAGATACAATCCATTTGGTATTGAACATTTTATGTAAGGTGTTAATTCTCCTGAGGATTTATTTTTTTTCTCATATGAACCTTTTTTTTGGAATAGTCTATATATCCATTTCCTTATGATGATGACTTTGTTGTAAATCATGTGACTCTAAGTCTGCTTCTAAAAGTTATATTTTGTCATTGACTACTGGTCAAGTGGTCAAAACCTGTACATTATCATACAGATTTGATTATTATAGCATTAAAATAAGTCTTAAAACCCAGTTGTTTACATTTTTCCAGTTTTGTTCTTTTTCAAGGTTGCCGTAGGAAATTATGGCATGTCCCATTTCCACATAAATTTTAGAATAAAGTTGTCACTGTTCACAATAAACATGCTGCAGTTCTGACTGGGATCACTTTGAATCTACAGATTTACTTGATATTACATACTTTTTCTTAATTTTCTATAGTGATTTGTAGAAATATGATTGAGTTTTGTAAGGTGACAGATGGTAATTACCCTTACTGTGGTGAGCATAGCATAATGTATAAAATTGTCAAATCACTACATTTTACACCTGAAACTAATATAACATTGTATATCAACTGTACTTCAACAACAACAAAAAGAATTGATAAGTAAATTTAATGAGTTGCCTTAAGTTGGGTCAAAGGAGGACCTTTATTTGCAACTTGAGTGAAAGATGTCTTGTTTCCTTTATCTATGGAGATCTGAAGTGAGAAATATTTCCATTTCTTCTGGGATTCTTGCTGCTTATAATAAAAATTAATTTCCTTTGTATAGATAAAAATGATCTCAGTTAGGTCTCACATTCTTCAAGGCTGAAATTATTACCTCCATTACTAATGAGAAATAAGTTCAGGAAAGCTAAATCAGTTGTTGATGAATAGACAGTGTCAGAGGTGGGTCTTGAACATAGATATTCTGACTCCAAATCCAGGGTTCTTTTCATATAAAGATTGCTTTATTAAGTAACATATATTTGTATCCAGACTCAAAAATAGACACCAGGAGACTACTGTCACTTTGACATCTGAACTCCAAGTTTGTTGATTTTTATTGGTCATCAATGTGATCTGGACCATGTTGAGTATAAAGAAGAACAAATCAAAACTTTCAGGTCATTATGGAATACATAACATTGATAGGCAACATTTATTACTACCCAATGGATGAATCTCTCCTTTTCCTTCCTGGACAAAGTTGACATGAACTAGGCTATGGGATTTAGTCATACTTAGGGTGACTTAAATCCAATTGCCACACTTAGAGTTACTTATCCAATGCCATGAATGCCTTGACTTATTGGAACCCACTGGCAAAACCCACAGTATTCTGCTAGAATAAGATATTTTCACCACAGTCAAGCAGAATAACGCTGGTAGGGATGAGAATTGAATATATCAGAATCCCTATTTTTCATGATTGAGGCTAAGGAAAAGTAGAGGGCCAAATCAATTTTCTGACCTGGTAAAATGGCTTAATATCATTTTAGAAATTGAAGACATTATAAATGTAATCCATTTTAAACTTTTTACACTAGATATAAAGCAGAAAATATAATTCTTTATTGGGAGCTCTTACAAAGAATCATTATATTTTCAGTTATTACATTAAAATTAGCATGTTAGAAAATACTAATTTTAAAAAGCAAAAGTTACTAGTTAAAATAATCCAATCTTTTTTAGTCAAAAAATTTAACTTGTTTTAATATTTACATGTATAGATACTTTTGATGAGAAATAATGCAGAACTGCAGTAAGGAAAAGAGATGATGAAGAGTGTTTAAAACAAGTACTGTTGTAAGGGTCTTAGCATCTATTTGGAAGTACTGCCTAGCACTTTTATACACATTTAGGACCAGGACTGAGAAGACTGGGTTCCAACCTCTGGATTTGAGCTCATCACACAAACTCTTCTGAAAAATAGTGGTTATAGCATTATCATCCATTAGGAATTTTTTTCTTCTTTTAATTGCAGAGATATCAGTATTTTTACTCCAATCACTACTAAATTCAGAGCCATTACACTGACAAATATATATATACATATATCATATACAAATATATTTGTGTATATATTTATATATGGTATGCATATATACTGAATATAAAAAACCTTGCCTTCAAAGAATTTTACTATTTAGAATTTACAGTTTTGTTGGGGGGAAAATGTATGTGATAAAATTGTCAGTGTCAAATGGTGTTCTTAATCAAAAGCCTAAGTTATCTACACACAGTGATCTTGCTAGAAAACGTGATATTCATATCCACACTGCACTGTACTTATCAGAATCTAGGTTGTGGGAAATGACATTTATGGGGACTTTTTAAAGTACTTGAAGTCTGTTTGTCTAGATCAGGGACTGGTCATTTGGCGCACACAGTACCAGATGGTAATCAGATTCAGGTACCTGTTTTAAGCCAGAACCATGGCCCCCTGAAATGCTCTATAAATTTTGGGTGTAGTGAATTGCCCTTCTCTGGGGAGACGCTCCGTGCCTTTCACAGGTCCTCAAAGATTAGAAAAATATAGATGATGTCATCTGGGGTCATAAAATCCCTTTCACTGAATTGTATTTTGGTCTCGTCGTCCATCACGAACCTTAAATGCAGAACTTCATGGAATGATCGCATCAGTGTAACCACTACATTTATTGCTGGGATTTTTCATGAAGCTGTGTCCATGATGTGACTACAAAGGAAAATTGTGTTTCACAGTGGAGTAGCAGGGACGGCTGTGACCCTGTGCTTCCTCTGAGCAACCTGTCCCTCTTGTCTCATAGACACTCATTGTTTCAACCTGTCCTTATTGGATGCAGGTGGTGGCAGAAACTGCTGTAGGACGGGGGACCTCGTCCTAGACAAAAGAGATGAAAGCCCTCTTCTTTACAGAATATCCATCTTGTGACTCCATGCATTTCACTTCCCGGGGGCTGACCTTTTGGACCTGGGGCATTTTGAATTGGAAAACAGATGCATTTCTTTTCACGCCTTAGCCGTGAGGAAGTCCTCAGACCTCTTACAGGCCTGCTGTAGCAATCGTGTTGGATTTTACAGTACAGATTTCTATGAACTCACTTTCTTCTTTTATTCTATTTACCTTCATCCTAATGTCTTTCTACATTTTGAAACCACTTTAAATTTTCTTGAAAATGCAACAACAAATAAAATTTAAAAGTAAAGCTATCTCGGTTAATTATTAACAGATTATTTAAAGCAGGGTATGTATTCTTTAATCAAAAAGATTTCTAGTCGCATTTCAGGGAATGGAATACAAGTTATATTTGCTTTATTTCT
The DNA here is from genome assembly GCF_029215605.1 of Mirounga angustirostris. Taxonomy (NCBI): domain Eukaryota; kingdom Metazoa; phylum Chordata; class Mammalia; order Carnivora; family Phocidae; genus Mirounga; species Mirounga angustirostris. The sequence continues at coordinate 137,292,880 of NW_026991713.1, forward strand.
CTTGGAATTTTGAATAACCCAGAATAAAGCCCCAGGTTAAGCAAAATAGTTCATGAAAAATCTGAGACTTTTGAATTTTTTTTTTTTTTAAGGAGCCCTCCAACAAACCCAGGTGTTTTACCAACGATTGATTTTATGCAGGACTGGTTACATGATTTCTGACCCCCAATGCAAGATGAAAATGCAGGGTCCCTTGCTTGAGGCATATTAACAATTTTTAGATCATAAACTAAGGTCAGGCTGTTCTGGACGAGGGGCCCTGTGTGACCTCACAAATCCTACACCATGAATCTGACCAGGTCATGGATGTTAGAGTCTAATTTTCGGTGAACTTCAATTTTCCTGTTTAAAAAAAAAATTGTTTTGGTGCAAGTTAGAAGAAGTGAACCATGAGAGAACTATTTCACAATGTGAATGTGAGGACGTGATAGTGTCAGCTGGCCCAAGTCCCACCATGGGGGAGATCTCCAGGCATGCCATGATGCTAACATGCCTCACACTGAGTGCATGACCATCTGAAAGCACAGTAGGGATGATTACTCTGCTTATAAAGAATTGCTGGCAGTGACACAAAGGATTCAACTGAAGGGTCTTTCAGCATCAAAGGAACTAGGAAAACACCTACTGTGATACACCTAATGAAATGTCATTAACTTGAACTTGGGACAGTCATTTTACCTCTTGGTGAAAATTTCATAATCTTTTTTATTCAAATATCTTTGTTATTCTAAAGAGTGTCATAGGGTGGTGAAATACATTTGCAGAAAGTTAATAAGATCTGAAGAAATTGACCAAAGCGGGGTGGGGGGGAGCTTCCTGAAACTAATGGGATATTATGGCAAGGATGCCGAACACAAGGTTAATATACATACGTCAATCACAGTACCATTTATATTAGCACCCCAGAAATGAAATATTTAGGTATAAATCTAAAAAGAGTTTATGAGAACAACTACTTTGATGAATGAAATCAAATGACTACATAAATGGAGAGAGATTCCATGTCTGTGGACAGGAAGACTCAACTTTGTCAAGATGTCAGTTCTTTTACTTTGATTTGGAGATTCCACACAATCCTCAATAAAGATCTCAGCAGGTTATTGTGTGGATAGCAACAAACTAACTCTCAAGTTTAGAGGGAGATGCAAATAACCCAGAATAGCCAACACTACTGAAAAGGAAGAATTAAGTTGGAGGATTGATACTTCTCAACATCAAGATAATGTGGTATTGGTGAAAAAAGAAACAAACAGATCAATGGAATGGTGCAGACCTACAAATAGAGTAAACTAATCTTTGACCAAGGAGCAAAGGCAGTAGAGAAAGATAGTCTTTTCCACAAATGGCGCTGGAACATCTGGACCTCCACATGCAAAAAAAATTAATCTAGACATAGACCCTAAAACCTTCACAAAAATGAAGTCAAAATGGATTATAAACATAAATCTAAAACCCCTATAAGAGGATGTAGGAGAAAAGCTAGATGACTTTGGGTTTGGGGATGACTTTTTTGATACAATGCCAAAGAGACGATCCATGAGAGAATAGATAAAATTAAAATCTGCTCTGCAAAAGACACTGCCAAGAACATAAGGAGACATGCCACAGACTGGGAGAAAATTTTTGGAAAAGATACATCTGATAAAATATACAAAGAACTCTTAAAATCCAGCAATAAGAAAATGAACAACCTGATTTAAAAATGGGCAACTGATCTGAACAGACACCTCACCAAAGAGGATACTTAGATGGAAAATAAGCATAGGAAAAGCAAATTAAAACAATACTGAGAGTCACATCATAGATCATCAAGATAAAGCAAATTAAAACAACAATGAGATTCTCCTACATACCTATTAGAATGGTCAACATCCAGAATGCTGAAAATGCCAAATGCTCATGAGGATACAAAGCAGCAGAAACTCTCAGTCAATGCAGGTGGGAATCCACCTTGGTACAGGCACTTTGCAAGACAAGTTTTTGGTTTCTTGTAAACTAAACATTCTCTTACCATAAGATCCAGCAGTCATACTCCTTGGGGTTCACTTAAAGGAGTGGAAAACATATGCTCACACAAAAACCTGCACGCAGATGTGTATAGCAATTTCATTCATGATTTCCAAAACTGGGAAGTAACCAGGATGTCCTTCAGGAGGTGAATGGATAAACTATGGTCCATCCAGACAATAGAAACTTATTCAGCACTAAAAAGAAGTGAGTACTGAAGCCATGAAGAGACATGGAGGAACCTATAATGCATACTACTCAGTGAAAGACACCAATCTGAAAGGTCTACACCCTGTAGAATTCCAACTCTATGACATTCTGGAGAAGGCAAAACTATGGAGAGAGGAAATGATCTGTGGTTTCCAGGGGTTGGAGGGAGGGGGGAATGAATGGTCAGCATAGGGAATTTTTAGGGCAGTGAATGATTCTGTGTGACACTATAATGATGGGTACATGTCATTATACATTCGCCCAAACATATAGAATGAACAATACCAGAAGTCTACCCTAATGTCAAGTATGGACTTTGGTTGATGATGACGTGTTAATATAGATTCATCATTGTAACAAATATTCCACTCTGGCACAGGATATTGTTAATGGGGAGGCCGTGCATGTGTGCGAACAGAGGGTATGTAGAAACCCTCTGTACTTTCCATTCAATTTTGTTGTGAACCTAAAAGTGCTCTAAAAATAAAGTGTATTAAAAATGCAAAAACGTAGTATGGATTCAGTGACCATTATCCTTAGGAATTTGATGTCATTGAAATACTTGATTTTTATTGTGAATCTGAAATGCAAAGGCAAAGAAGCAGACATTGCCTCATGCAAAGAATCCAGGTTTTGGTAAAGCATTCTGGATTGAGGTGTTTTTTTAGGATTACATTTTCATGTTTTATCCTAATCCTCGATGTTAAGTCACCAGATAAATCTGTTTCCCTTTTCTTCTGTCTTAACTAAAACATTAATGCTGGACCCAAATGGCATTTTCTCAATTTTACAATTTACCCTCCTTCTGGGAATGGGTAAAGCACACACTTTCCCAGGAGATCAGGTGTCATGCCTAGAATGGTTACCCTCACATGGAGGACTTTTGAACCTCGAGTAAATAATAATTGTAATCAAGCTCTCCACGGATAATCGTCCAAAAGCTGAACCAAGAACCTGAGAGGCATGGCTTTCAGTGTGATTTATGCCCCTGATTTTTCAATTTGAAAGAGCTTGTCAGATTTCTTGACATTCAGAGAAGATGTTTTTCTTTTTCTACTGTGGATAAATGTTCATTATCCTTAATTGGCATTAAGTGTGAGCATCTTGCTCGTGATTGCCCATCAGTCCGCGGCTCCTAGTTCAGCCTCATTAGGTTTCCTGTTTACACTCACTATAAGGAAACAGGTTAGGAATATTATAGGCAGGGGCTAAAAGCATTCAAAAAATATTTGCATTGTGTCAAATTGCCAGTCCTTGCACAAGCTAACAATCTATTTTCTCCTCATAACCACGAATGCTACAAATTTTGTGGCTTATACTGCAATTTCATTTAAAAAGCATTATAGCCTGCAAACTGAGTTCATTTGGTGCTAGTCTGGTAAATGGCCATCTCTCATATCAAAAATTTCAATCTAAGTACTGATCGGCGTGTTAATATTATAGAAAGTGTGCCCTAGGGGAACATAAAGAGATGGTTGGATTTTAGGGCCTGTACTCCAAAATGGAAACCGTTTAATCTACAAAACGACATGGAATAAATATGCCCCTTCCTGGTGTTTCAGTTTGAGTGATCCTTCACCAAAATCTTACAATTTTTTATCGTGTACTATTGTTTGTTTCAGATGTTAATTTTAAAAGGTCTATTCATTTTCTAGAAGCATAAATTGATATATAAACATCCTGCCCTGCAAATAAATAAAATAAAAATAAATTGAAATATTTTTGCAAATATTTAGAAACCCCGTGATAGCTTCTTTGGCATTCACTGTGGGGTCTCGCGGTGTGGTCTTCTCTGCACCCAATCCCCCTCTTTTTATGAGTTAGGAGAGGTCCTTTAATAAAATTTTGGTATCGGGGCGCCTGGGTGGCTCAGCCGTTTAGTGTCTGCCTTCGGCTGAGGTCATGATCCCAGGGTCCTGGGATCGAGCCCCGCATCGGGCTCCCTACTCTGCGGGAAGCCTGCTTCTCCCTCCCCCACTCCCCCTGCTTGTGTTCCCTCTCTCCCTGTCTCTCTCTCTCTGTCAAAAAATAAATAAAAATTTAAAAAAATAAAAATAAAATTTTGGTATCCAATGCCTGAGTATTATTCCTCATGAGTAGCGTTTTCTTGCAGGGTCATCTTTCAAATGGGAGAGAGGGCTGACTGCTCCCCAGTGGGCCCACGGCAGCCCCATGCCCTGCACGTCAAACACCTGTGTGGTAGCCCCCACGATAGCCAGCAGGATAGGCATTATTATCTTCCGTGTGCAGTCAGATGCACCCGGGCTCCGAAGACTAAGGAATTTGCTAAGGGCTCCAGGGGAGGCAGTAATGAACTGCGGCACCAGTCCTGGGCTTCTTAGGATTCACATGCCCTTCTGCCTTCAGTCTCCGCTGTGATCTTCCCTCGCAGAGGCAGAAGGACAATCCCGATTTGGAACGAAGGGAAGTCATTGCTCGGAGCGTGAGGTGGCTGCGCAGGGTTGGCGTGGTCCCGCCCTGACAAAGCTCTGTGACGTGTTGTGAGGTCAGCCCGTGGTCCCCATGGCATCATTGCCTCATCCTCTTTTAGCACCAAAGAAGGGGTCGGGCTGCCTTCCGAGGCTCCTTGCAAACTGCTGCCTGTGGTGACTGTAAACACTGGGGTGTGTGGCTGACGTGGAGGATGGAGAACTGAGAAAGTTTACATTTACGAAATGAGTAAATGTAAAAATAACGTGTTCTCTACAATAAGCTCGCTGATGGCACTGGGTTACCCAGCCGCTGGAGAGTCAACCAAACATTATTTCTGGCAACTCTTCTGAAATATTTAATTTTTAGTATTTCTGCCTGCTTAATGAAATTGCAAGATCTTCAAGGTCAATACATCCAATACTACACAGATTTGGGATTACTTCTTCTTGAAGAATTGTTTATTTTAGAGAGAGTGAGAGAGAGAGAGAGAGCATGGCAGGGGAAGGAGGAGCAGAGGGAGGGAGAAAGAGAGAATCTCAAGCAGACTCCCAGCTGAGAACAGAGCCTGACTCACGGGGCTTGATTTCAACAACCCTGAGATCATGACCTGAGCTGAAACCAAGAATCAGACGCTTAAGAGACTGCACTACCCAGGCACCCTGATTTGGGATTAATTTTAATGAATAATAAGAATAATACAACATGAATAATGATAATGAATAATGAGTTCTTAATCTCATGTTAGAAATGATGCACAGACGAGTTAAGTAACTCTCCCAAGGTCACACAGCCACTCCATTGCAAACCAGACTTAAAGAAGTCCAGAAGTCCCACTGTACACTGAGTGGTTTTAACCACTACCCTCTAATTCCAGGCTTATTCTCAGCAGTATCTGACACACCTCTTACAAATGCACTTTAGGCCTGAAAATGGGATAGGACTAGGGATTTTCTAGTTCGTGCTTGAATCAACATACAGATAAAAGCACATTGTTCTATGTGAAGCTTCCTATGATGTTTTGTTGAAAAACATTTACACCAAACTCAAAATACTCTTTAAGAAAAAAAGGGGGGGAGGTATTCTGAAAAGTTGGAGGACAGAGTACCTCTTTGTTTTATTTTATTTATTTTTTAATAGGTTCTACAGCCAGCATGGAGCCCAACTCGGGGCTTGAACTCAAGACCCTGAGATCAAGACCTGAGCTGAAAATAAGAGTCAGACGCTTCATCGATGGAGCCACCCAGGTGACCCCAGAGTGCCACTTTGATTAAAACTTCATCAAATTCACTTGAAAAATAGTTTCCCAAAATGCATGAGCCCCCATTAAAAACCAGGACATATGCGCATGTGCAGGCCATCTAGATACACTTCGCATAAGAACAATGTTACAGGACATCTTGATAAACTATATTATCCTATTATAAATTTCCCCATGAGATCCTGTGATCATGAAGCATTTCAGCTTAGCTGACCCATGATGTTGCGATGTTGGGAGTGCTGTTCCAGGCTGTGGTCAGCCCTTGGCAACAGCATGATGCTCCCAAACCCGTAGGCTCCCTGTTAGAGGCCTTGGTCAATATACTTCAAAGCTATGGTGGCATCATTGCAAATTGTCTCCATGTGTTAACATCAGAAATAGGAAAATACATCCCTGATTATCTGTTTGCAACATAGGTCATGAGAAGAGATCAAATAAAAGGCTTTGGTACCAATTCTGGCTTAATCCATATCCTCAGCAGGTACTTTTCTTCCCGGGAGGGGTTCTGGTGTCTGTTGATTGGGCTGCACAGGGTGATGGGTAATTTAGCATCCCCTGGGCCACCCGGAGGCATCCGCCGTCCCCAGCGGGCATGGGGGCGATTGCCTTCCCTCATTCTGTGGGTGAGCCTGACTCGCATGCTTCACGCTCTCGCTCATTTGCAGCCAAGAGCACCTCAGGAGGAAACGCTTCCCCTGGAAGGAAATGTTGGCAGGGTGTGGGAGAGCTTGCTCATTATTTCCAAATTAAATATCTGTCTCTGAGACTCAGGACCAGCCCTGTGCCATGTTGCATATTAAATTCAAGAGACACCTGGAAGGGAGAAAGCGCTGCGTCACAGATGGATTTGCCGCCGTCTCGCGGAGCAGATTTCTGCATGTCCCTTCTTGTTTCTTACTCTTTCCCTCCTCCTCTGGCTGCCCGTCCCCATTCTCAGCCGCCTCGAAGGCATGTTTTAAAATGTTGACGTAATCACGCGATGCCCCTCGGACACACACCTACCAAAAGCCCAAGTTGGCATTTCGACTCCACACTTGGTGGAATAAATCAATCTTCGATGTTTGGTTCTCAAGCTCAGGAAATATGTCGTCTTGGTGTGTTCAGGCTGCTGTAACAAGTACGGTAAACCGGGAGCTTACAAACAAGACATTTGTTTCTCGCCGTTCCGGAGGCTGGACGTCCAGGGTCCAGTTTCTGGCAGATCCGTATCCCATGCCAGCCCGCCTCCCGGCTTAGGGATGCATCCTCTGCTTGTGTCCTCACACAGCGGGAGGGGTGAGGGGGCTCCCTGGGGTCCCTTTTATTTTTATATTATTTTTTTCCTGGGGTCTCTTTTATGAGGACACTCATCCCTTTGTGGGGGCCCCAACTCCTAACGCCATCACCTTGGCGGTTCCCTTTCAACATAGAAATTTTGAGGGGACACATTCAGACCATAGCACACCCTAAAGGTACCTCAGGAAGTAAAGGCCCATGGGAATTCGCCATGCCCCTGGATAAGTCTTTTTCAAATTTGAAAAATATATGGATACTTTATAATTTAAAAAATAACATCTTTTGATGTTAAATGTATTTTATGATGATCTTTCTTAATTAGTCATAAAAATGATATAGATATGGGCATGTTTCTAGGAGCTGTTATTCAACTACTAAGAAAAGGAAGTAAATTAGAAATTGAATTTGAAAGACTTTGCTCTCCCTCTTCCCTTGGGTTCATCTGCTGAAGGATTCTGACCTTAGCCTTGAGGCGGGACAGACAAGGAAGGCCTGTGCACGGGTTGGGGGGGCAGCTGGTTGCAGAGTTGGGGTCTGTGGCGGCATCCATGGTAAGCCGGAGGAGGGAGCACTGGGCCCCCAGGCGGCGAATGAGCTCCCGCCGTGGTGAGCAGCCAGCCTGGACAGTCAGCCCAGGCAGGTGGGTCGGTCCCCCAGGGCCCCTGTAACACTTCACCACCAACGGCTCAAACCACCGGATGTCTCCTGTGATAGCTCAGAGGCCACAGTCGGAAGGCAGCTTCTCTGGGCTGGAGTCCTGTGCCGGCAGGGCCATGGTCCCTCCCGAGGCTCCAGAGGACATCTGTTTGCCCCCTTGCCCCAGCATCCCTTGGCTCCAGGACCTTTCCTCCATCAGATCTGCAAGCAGCATCTTGGACCATCATACGGCCGTCTCTTTCTGCAGTAGAGTCTTCTGTGATGACACGGAGGATCCGCCAGGATCACCCAGCGAATCTCTCCCTATCGAGATCTGCAGTCACATCTGCAAAGTCCCCATTGTCACGTGAGGGAACAGTCACAGGACCTGATATCTTTTGGGCGGTCATGATGCAACCCTCCCAGTGAATAGCCTGGGCGCCCCTGAGAAAGCACTCGTTGTGTCTTAGCTTTCTATCTCATTGCCCAATCATGCCACCGACAATTCCGCTAAAAATGTAGCCTGTACTTTTAAATTTGTATCTGGTTGAAGATCTTGTTTCCTAATTTCCCATAAAAGAAGTGCTTTCATCATGTAGGCACACAGCCTGTATCACATGGACCGGATTTCCAGGTGAGGTGAAGGAGGCTGCTGTGTAGTGTGAGCCTTTCGGGGGGCGGGGGGAGCACCACTAAATTTCTTGGGATGCGTTTCTTTAGGTTCTGATCCATCTATTCCCCGATACCCCGGGATGTGTCAGCTAACACGGAGGGTGGAAAACATGGTGGTGGCCTGGGTGGAGGGAAAGAGAGAGGAGGAGGGGAAATCGGATTCCCGTGTAGGGGACCAGTTAACGGATCGCTCAAGGCAGACGGTAAAGAATGCATTACCCTCTCTTTGGGGCTCTGCTAACCACAGTCTGGGGGGGAGTCACATTTTATTTCTGGTAGTGGATTGAACCTCCATGCCTTCTCAATAAGCACAGAATCAGGGGGTTAAAACAGCATGTGCTCCACAGCCCTTTACAGTTTGCAGACACACGCTCTTACTTGCTCCCCGCAGTGGCAGTGAGGCACTTCGCACCGCAGTGTGTGGGAAAGCTGAGACTCAAGCTCGTGCTTTCCTCTCCAGATGTCGACACTCAAACATGCTGGAGAAACAAGAGCTACACAAACTCACATCCTGCCAAAAATTCCCACATCCCGAACCAGATGGGCAGTGATACACAGTCACCCTAAGAATAAAGCATGCCCTCAGCAGAACTCAATCGAGCATAATCTGATTAAGAGGATTAGCATATCTAAAGAAAGAATGTGTCAATAAGAATTAAGATATGAACTGTGTCCAATCAAGTTGTCAGGTTCCTCAGGGCTCGGTTTGTGTGGCACAGCCTAACTGGTGCGGGGAAGCAGCTCAGCCTCACAAAATCTCTTGCTATGAAAACCAAACCACACAGTTAACTCCCTATGTCATGATGCCAGGCTTGGGAAGAAATCGTCGGGTAGTTGGACTTCCCACAGAGCTTTTCCCAAGGACGGGGTGAGCACGTTGACTCGCTACCTGGAAGACGGCTGCATTTTGCCTCGCAAAGTAGCAAAGTGTCTCTGTGCTTTTCCTGTGTGTCTTTGAACAAACCCATCATCTCTGACATCTGCTGCTTCCGCTATTCCACAGCACCTCACGGTCTGATGGGCACCCCCTTATTACTGTTATTATTATACTTTAGTCTTTATAACGTTTAACTTTGTGCTTGCAAAATTTCCCGCTGAATTGGTGGAACTGACTCAACCAATACTCTTCAAAGTGCACATGAGACCTCAGCCAGTTTACTGCTTTTATAGATAAGTATAAACTTCTGCGACATGATTTCTGTAGGATAAGCCGCCAGGGGAGGGATTACTGCATCCAGCACGTATGTATCCTATGCTACCCTAGTATCAGATACTCCTTGATGAAGGATTGCACTGGGTTAGAGCCAGCAATATTCGATGGGTAATTCAGTGCCCCCTTACCCTGCCCCCTTGTGCAGTAGTTATAACTTAATACTAATTTAGCAAGTACAAGCCTTTACCACAGGTTTACTTCTATTTTAATTTCTTCAATTAATATGGATTATTCCGTTTTCTGTTTCATCTTGTGTGGATTTTCTGTAGCCTTTTTAAATGGCCCAATTATTAATTTCATTCGATTTTCAAGTACTTCCATATAATCATGGCTTGAAGCAGAAATGATGCAGTTGCTGTGAGATCCATGACATGGTCGAAATGACAATGTAGTCCAGGGACTTCCCTGAATCCTTGAGGTCCTTTTCTGATCACAAATTGAAGTATTTGGAAGGTCTATAGGTAAATCTCTCACACTATTTTTTAAGACTCTGCAGTGTTTTGCAAAAATGATTCTAATTCAATGTACACTGAGACAAATGACCAAAAATGCTAGTAATATGACATAAAACCATACTGATGATGTTACACACCCTTTTATTAACATTTTATTAAGGTAATTTATTTCGTGTATATTGACCAGGACTTGGAACTATAGACTTATATAGATAATCCAGTATCTTTTTATAAATTGGAAAGGAAATTCCTTTTTTTTTCATTTTTTTGGCTACTTTTTTCATAACTTAAATTTAAGTCAATAACTTACCTCACTTATTGGAGTCTGATCGAGTACTTGGGAATGTCAAGGACGTGCATTTCATGCGATCTGACTGATGCCTTTCAGAGAATCACACGTGGGCTCAGCCCTTCCCGGCTACGCCCTCCTTGGGTGGCTCCTGACCTCCTCCGTAATTACCCACCCACCCCCGGACAAAGCCGGGTTTCCTGCGCCCACAGCGAAAAGTTTTTCTCAAGAACAGACAGATTACATCGACTGTCTCTCCCATCCAAAGACTTGTCCCTCTGCTACGGAAGGAAATTAAACTGACTTGGCATCGTTTGTCCCTCACAAAGCACAGCTGACTCTTCTCCACCACCTTGTTCTCTTCCAGGTGATTGCAAATTGATTCCTTGACAGTTTGTTCCAACTCCTTCCCAACTACAGAAAATTTAAGCTGACCAGTTAGTGATTATGGAGATAAAACTTCTTTTAATTTCAAAAATGAGCTGTGTCATCAGTCCTCCCTGTGACTTCAGGGACTCTCTGTGACTGCTGTAGGTTATCGCGAACACCTGCTGTTACCTGAGAGCAAGCCATCAGGGCTTGTGGTCTGGCTCCCCCATCCCCCACCTGGAAACTCTCTCTGGTCCCTTTTTCTATGCTAGGCACACTTACTGCAATCCAGCACATGCCTCTCCACTTACCAGGTTTTCTTGTCATTGTTAGATTTATTGATGTTCCCATATAGAGATGAATCATTCATCTGATACAAAAAACCAGGGGTCAGTTGGAGGAATTAAAAGCTCTTATAGCTGAAATTCTTTCAGGCGCTTGGATAGAATCTTCATGTTGGAATATTGCAGACTTTTTCCAGTGCCCCACAACTTCCCAGATGACTGTTCAATTGACTATATGTTGAGATTCAGATCACCAAATAATTATTCACAGATTGTAAGAAAAAAACTTGCAGGGTTTTATAGAATCTATGATGAGGAATGATAATATGACTTCAGTTGTATGAGAAAGCATTCTAGAGTCAACAAATGGGTTTCAAAGTATTGAGCCAAATATTCTTGAGAAGAAGGCTCCTCTTGGATTTTTGATTAGGGACCGAGGGGAACCCATTATTTTTTGTTATATTTTCTAGTCTGTTGCCATCCAGCGGCTGCACCAGGAATAATTTGCTGAATGGCACTTTTGCATCCTGAACCAAGGGAAGCCAGCCACGAAAGCACACCACGCTCGCTAAGCTCCCCAGATAGGCTGGGACCTCTGACACCCTCCAAAGCCAACACTAGCACAAGCTACTAATGTGGTTCCCAAAGCAACACAACGCTGGAGACGAAGTGATCTTCAAAACCTACGTCCTTGGGCGCCTGGGTGGCTCAGTTGGTTAAGCAACTGCCTTCGGCTCAGGTCATGATCCTGGAGTCCCGGGATCGAGTCCCACATCGGGCTCCCTGCTCGGCGGGGAGTCTGCTTCGCCCTCTCCCACTCCCTGTTTGTGTTCCCTCTCTCGCTGTGTCTTTCTCTGTCAAATAAATAAATAAAATCTTTAAAAAAAAAAAAAAAAACCTACATCCTTGCTGGAGTGGGATCTGAAAAAGAACACGAGTTTAGCAAGGAAAAGCCTGCCTTATTCAATTCAGGGACAAAATACTTCAGTCAGCTCTGAATCCAGGGTCTAGGATGGTCATTGAGGCCTGGCAGACCTCACTGAGAGCAAGAGAGCTGTGTTTTCACACCACTGGCCTCACCCAGGTGCAGGTGCTGCTACTTCTAAGGAAGGTGAATTACAAGGCAAGGATGGGCAGAGTAAACTGGAAGAAATCTCAGAGAGGTATGATTGAATCAGCAAGTGGACACTGTGTAATGGCACTCCCTTCTTTCAGTCGATTTGGTGGGAATATATTACAAGGGTAAAACCAAAGCTCCCCTCTTGTTGACTACGAGAAAAGCCGAATGATCCGTGTTTCTCATGCGGCATTTATTTCAGCTTTGTCCGATCTTTCCTTTGATTGCATCCTGCTTCATTTGATGGGAATGGCCATGAAGAGTCAGTCTTCGATCCTGAGAGCACTAAAACTCCAACTGAACAACCAACCACCCAACTGACCAACTGCACACACACAAACACACATTCCCACAAAAACAAGAAAAATGGACAATACGAGCTAATAGACATGTGGTCAGAGAAGCTTCTTTTGAGTATGCACTATCTCAGACTAACAGTAAAGGTCACGACGAGTGGGTTGCTGAGGCATGCACGTACATGCGTAACTTGGAGAGAGGCTCGAGGACCGTTTTCTGTTTTAGCTGTACTCCTCTGCATTCCCACAAGCAATATGGGAGAGAAACCCTGTTCCACATCCTTGGGGCATTTGCACTCAGTATTTGTCAGGCGTGTTGTGTTTTGTTTGTCATTTGCCCAGGTATACAGTGATACAGTGGTATCATATTGTGGCTTTATTTGCAGGTCCCTAATGACAGACAAAGAGAAGCACCTTTTCCAGTGCTTATTTGCCACCAGATTCTCTTCTTTGCTCCAATGTCTGAATTGTTTGCCCTATTTTACTGGGTCATCCATTATGGTTGTATATTGAGAGATCTTTGTGTACTTTGTACACAAGTCCTTCCTCAGATATGCATTCTGCCAATACTCTCTCCCAATTTGTAGCTTTGTTCATGGTTAAGTTTGTTTTCATATGCTTCACTGTATCTTTGAAGAGCGAAAGTTTTTAATTTTGATGAAATCTTGTGTCATGATCAGAACACCGCCTGATTAATGGGAAATACTCAATAAATATCTATGAAGTGGATAAATAACCCACTATTTGAAAGCAACTTTTAGCATTGATTTCCCCCATTAACTTATTAATGTTTTTTCAGATATAGGTCATGCTTTTTGTGTTATGTCACAGAAATTTTTGCCAAATCCAAGGTCACAAAAATTTTGTTTTCAGAGTTTTAAGGTTTTTTTTTTTTTTTTAGTATTTTGTGATTTGTTTTAATATTGTAGAAGGTATGTGTTAAAGTTCACTTTTTTTTTGCAGATGGTTATTCAGTTGTCCCATACCATTTATTGAAAAGAACATCCTTTCTTGATTAAATTGCTTATGCATCTTTGTTGTAAATCAATTGAATAAATATACAAACACGAAAAGATAGCCATTTTTAAACTGATCTTTGTGTCTCTGTTTTTGTCAATATCACAATATCACATTCTCTGATGACTGTGGCTTAGATAGTAAATCTTGAAATGAAGTACTAAAGATCTATACATTTGTTCCTGCTTTTCAAAATTCTTAAGACTATTCTAATTCCTTTGATTTTCTTCCACATACATTTTAGAATCAGCTTCTCAGCATCTATTCAACAATCCTGCTGGAATTTTGATTGGTATTGCTTTGAACCAATTAATCAATCTAGGGAGAATTAATATCTTAACAATACTGAGTCTTCCAATCCATAAACATGACATCTATCCATGTACCCAGTCAATTCACAACATAGGGGTGATGTGCATACTTGGTAGGATTATTCTCCAAGCTTCAGGGGTTTGGATACTATTGTAAATGGTACTGTATTTTAATTTTAACTTTTTTAAATTTCTCATTGTTTGTATACTGGTTTCCATGTGTTGGCCTTGTATCCCTATACTTTCATAAAATTATTTATTGCTTCTACAGGAGTTTGTAGATTCTTCGGTAGATACTATGTAGTCAATTATGTTGTTTGAAAATAGAAACAGTTTTGTTATTTCTTCACTAGACTATTTAAATTTCATATCTTTTTCTTGCCTTATTGCACTACTTAAAACTTCAGTCACAAAACTGAGGAAGGGTGATGAAACAGACATGCTAGACTTGCTTGTGATAAGTATCTGTTTTCATTTTTACCTAACACAAAATACATTTTAACTTGCTCTGTGTTTTTCTCTTTAACCCATGGGCTATTTAGAATTCTATTTTTAAATTTCCAAATATTTGTGGGCTTCTCAGATACCTTCTTTTTATTTCTTCATGTTTCTTGTCAGAGAAAATACTTTGTATGATTTCAGTTATTTAAAAGTTGCTATGGCTTGTTCTGTGACTCACAGTATGGCCTAATTTGGTGAATGTTCTGTGTGTCCACAAAAATAATGTGCATTCTACTGTTTGGGGGCTGAGTGTTGTATACATGTTAATTAAGTCAAAGTGATAGATGTTTTTGTTCAGATATTCTTAGTCCTTGCTGATTTTTCATCTGCTATTACTTTGATTCCTAAGAGAGGAATGTTAAAGTGTTTGAAAAAAAATGGTGGCTTGGTCTGTTTCTCCTTTCCATTGTGGTAATTATTTCTTTCTTTTTAAAAATAATTTGGGGATAATCATTTGTTTTGTTCCTTATTAAGCAGGAATATTTGTACTGAAGGAGAATCTGGTTTATGCCCCAAATTCCTTTTATAAGACCCTAGGAGTCAGCTGACTTCTGAAGCTCAGAATTTGGGTGTTTCAGAATGATGATATGGTGCTTGAAAGAGATATCATGTAAGGCTTGGGATCAAACACATTAACATCTCTGCAGGGAAATATGCAGATATTGGCACTAGGTGGGTAGAGAAAGACCTTCATAAACAGCCTCATTTAGTTCAGTCCATGAGTGTTCCCAATGAATTAAGACAAAACTTTCAGTTGTCAAAGATACTGGATTTGGGAATAAGAGATAAGGGACCATGGGACTGCAGCAGCATGTATTTATAGATATTAATACTATAAATTATAATTAGATTGCTAGCTAAGTTTACTAAGAGCACAGGAAAAAAAACACAAAGGAAAGATTAATATTAAAACGATTGTATCAAAGTAGCTGATGGGAAACACTCATGAGCCAATCACACCCATGTGCTTATATCCATCATATATATATATATATATATATATATATATATATATATATATATATATATATTCACACTCATTAGACCTATATATATAAATTCAAACATACTCATGCCTCTTGTTTTAAAGTGAGAGCTGAGTGTCCAATAATGGGGCTATTAAGTCTGGTCAATATTAAATTCTCATCAATAATTAAATAATCAGAATTCGCTTTTAAGCTATTAGATCTCTTAGACCAAAGCTTATTTTTGTAATTGAATTACTCTTATGAAAGCAATGAAAAATCTTTTATTTCTTTTAACAGCCTGTCAGTTTATTATGGGGAGACACCCTTTTATTCAACCACATCTAATTGAAACCCACTTTCTGAAAGAAGAATCCTTTGCAGGGTATGGAAATAAGACTCAGGTGTTAGCCATGCCTGGTCCTCTGTAGATTTTTGATGCTAATGACACTCCCTTACCCCCTTCCTTACTGTGAGTGCCAAGACTGGCTGTTTCTTGGCCTGGTCTACTGACCTTGTAACTTGCTTCTAATGCAACTTCTGTTTCTTGCCACGTTTCTGTGATACTTGAAGAGCTGAAAGGAGAATAGAAGCAAACTGATCTCATGCAAATGCAATTAAGCATGTACAGATTCCCTGCTCTAATGAAAGTATATTGCCAAATCAATCTCATGTTACATTTTAACCTAAAAAGCAATATTTCCCCAAATCTGTTTAATCTTCAATTAATCATTCAGAAAGTCTGATAGACTTAAGGTTTAATCCACTCATACTCTTATTACCTACAAAATGCCAGGTTCACGTGATCTTATTGATGACATCTCATAGGTTAATGAATTTAAAAGTTCTTACAAACTAAAATTTCCACATGATCTTTGCTCATGTGGAGACTAAATACTCAGGAGTTCACAAAATGTCCTTGTTGCAACACACACACACACACACACACACAGATGCATATAAATGCATGCCCGTGCACACATACACACACATACCATGAGGATTGTGTCCTTCATATTTTCTCTGAAAATGAAATATCTACATTCTTCTGAATATCCATACAGATGATTTGGAAAACAATTTAAATAGCTTTTTCAAGAATAAGAATCTCTGATAATTTAAAGCTTCTGAAATCCTAAGAAATTACTGAACACTCTCATTGCACTTAAAACGTACTCATCTTTTCTCAAAACTTTGGGCTGTCAACTTCTGTTCCATATTAATCAAGTTAACATATAATTGAGGTATCAAAGATGGCTTGTAGGAAAATAGATTTAATATTATTATTTGAAAAGTAATTTATTTTGTATTATTTCTTCACAAAGTGTCCTAAGTCTCCATGAATTATTTCCTTATCATTTAGTTGTGACAACAGCATTTCTTGAAGTGTTTGTTTGTATCTGTCTTTACAAGGGTGACAATATGAGGAACATCCTTCCTTTTTTGCCAAAAAGATGAAAGGAAGCTCAGCAACATAGGGGAGAAATAAGATACATATGCTGATCCATGTAAACAGGCTATTTCAGATGCTGGATCCCCATTCAGATTGTTTCTTCACGTACTCATGTATCAGCATCACACAATGCATTTTTCCTACTTGAAGGTAGCTAATCTTTCAAGTTTTCCTTTCTCCCTATCTTCTCCATGTGCTATTCGAAAATAAGTGTCCTGATAAAACTATCCCCGACAGCCTTAATTTAGCGCAGAGATGACACGCTAGTCTAGGAGGCAGATTTCTCCTCCTCTCCAGCCAAGAAATCCAAGAATGGCTCAAGGAATGCTATCCAGACCCCCAAGGGCAGAGAGGCACCTGCCGGATGTATTATAATCTACGTGCATTTAATTTCTAGGCCAGAAATCTGCCTTGAGCTTCTGAAAAGTATAGCAATCCTTTCACGGATTCTTCAAATTCATGATTTTTAAAACTAAAAATAGCAGAGCACAGAGCACCCGGGTGGCTCAGTCGATTAAGCAGCTGACTCTTGGTTTCGGCTCAGGTCATGATCTCAGGGTCGTGAGATCGAGCCCCACGTCAGGCTCTGTGCTCAGCATTGAGTGTGCTGGAGATTCTCTCTCTTCCTTTCCTCTGTCCCTCCTCCCACTCATGCGCTCTCTCTTTCTAAAATAAATAAACAAAATCTTAAAAAAAGAATAAACAACCCTCTAAAAATAGCATCTCATGCGGACGCCTAGGATTATAGAGATTAAGTAACATAATACCATAGAGCAATTAGCATTGAACCTCACACAGGTAAACAGAAGCTGACACTAGTAAAAATGATAAGTAGTAGGAGTGGTCATGTAATTAATAAAAATAATTCGTAACAATGGAGTCATGAATGATGGTAATGGCATGTGGCAACAGCCTCCCTGTACCCTTAAAAACAGATGTGTGCCAGGTGCCGGGGCATTAGCCTGTGGACACTTCAGAGCCCCATTCACTTCCTACACCCCCGCTGCTCAGCAGCTTCCAAATTTCCACTCCTCAAGCCGCGTGTTTCTCAATGCAGGGTTCAGCGGGTTGCTGTGAGTCTGTGTCGTTTTTTTTTTCAGAGTCCTAAAAAAGTTATTTCTGACAGTTTCTGCTTGTTTTCTGAAATTTCTGTGGAAAGATGTGTGTTTGCAACTGCCAATGCTGCCATGTTGCTGACATCTTCCTGAATTTATTCTGAATGCAGAGTTTATAAAGGGAAATCGTCTCCTGCACCCCAGGCCCTTCTACCCACTCCAGCTGCTTAACTTACTTCCTAGGTGACACCTCTGCGGGCTCCTAGTGGGGGTGATAGGATTCCCAGCTGGTGCCACGGGAGCCTTTCAGACTGCTTTTGTGACATTTGTCACCCTGCGTCATAATCACTGATTTAGAGTTCCGCGCGCGTCGTCCGCGCGAGTGCCCCTTCGGCTCCGGTCCTGGGTCCCATTCATACCTCTCTATCTATGTCAGACCCAGAGCATCTGCTCGCAAAATATATTTTAGGAAATCAATACATGAAAATATGCAATATGTTTTTAAATCTTACAAATATTCTGATCACAGTCATTTTTGCCTTTCTAAGAAATCCTAAATAAATCAGCCAGAAATATGTTACCAGTAATGATGTAATTCAGTGTGTTGTCCATAATTAAGATAAGCCTACGAAAACCACTGTTTTCTCTAAGAAACAAATACAGCTTTTGAAAGAGTAAGAAATAGCTTTTTACACAGGCAAACAAAACATACAAACAAAACACAAGAAATGCATTTTTGTATGAAAACTATAACCACGGGCGCCTGGGTGGCTCAGTTGGTTAAGCGACTGCCTTCGGCTCAGGTCATGATCCTGGAGTCCCGGGATCGAGTCCCGCATTGGGCTCCCTGCTCGGCAGGGAGTCTGCTTCTCCCTCTGACCCTCCCCCCTCTCATGTGTTCTCTCTCAAATAAATAAATAAAATCTTAAAAAAAAAAAAAAAGAAAGAAAACTATAACCACAATAGTAATAGGATTATAAAGTACCTAAGGACTATGCTTCCTGATTTATAGAAAATACCTATATGAAGAAAATTGTGCAAACTTAGTGGCAAGGAATAAATGGAAAAATGTTATGCCTTCTTCGATAATATGACACAAAATTTAAAAACGAAAATCCTTCTCCAAATTATACATTAATCCTGATAAAATGTAAGCATATCTTTCAATTAAAATACAATTTTTAAAAATAATTTAAGTTTGAGAAATCATTTCTAAACTGAGCTATAACTTAACTTTGAATATGGTAATATTCAAAACCATTACTAAGAATTAAAAGTTTCACCACAAAGTAAATGTGTGCCTTCAGTACTATACATGAAAAGCAATCCCTTTTAACATTTTAAAATTATTTTTTAAGTTGTGATACCTTCCGTTCTGGAAATAATATCAATACTCCCTGATGTAGCAATTGTACGTCATCTGCTATGCTATAAAAGGAATTAATTAAATTCCATTTCCCACAAATTTTCATCATTTTATTATTGTTTTAACATTTCTATTTGATGCTTTGTATGATACTCGGAACATCTATTACTGGTTTTGTGAAATTCTGATTGTACCTATTGACTCACTACTGTCTATTACAAGAACATTATTATCTCTGGCCTTGCTTCTATACCCCCTACAACAAAAGTTGTCTGCTGTAACTTTATTTTTACATTGTCACAACAGACACCACGTTACTGTTCTAACATCAGTAACCGGCACGTGGTGAGCCTGAGTAAATGGCATCTATTGTTATGTCGGAGTAGGTTAGTGGGGAAGGCAGAGGTTCATTCTGATGACACAGGAGGTAGATGATTACATATGGTTAAGATTCTATGACACACGTACAAGGGATCACGGGGGGCGGGGGAGCATTGTATCTGACTCTGGACAAACAACAGGTGGTGCAGTCACTGGGGGACATGGTGTGGGGGTTCCTCACAACAGGAAAAGGACCCAGCAATCCCCCTTCTGGGTGTTTGCAGTACAGTGGTGCTGGGGGCTGGGGGCGGGGGAGATGGGGAGGTGCTGGTCGCAGGTGCAAAGTTTCAGGTAGAGGACGGATAAGCTCTGGGGACACAGTGTAGAGAGTAGAGCCTAGAGTGAGCAATCCATGCTGTGCACGGGAAATGTGCTGAGAAGGTAGGTCCTAAGTGTTCTCACCGTGCACGCATGCACGCACACACACACACACACACACACATACACACACAGGAACTATGGCTGGTGATGGAGGCATTACTTAACTTGATTGTGGTGATCATTTCCCAGTGTATACAGATACCAAAACATCACATTACACACCTTAAATATATACTTTTTAAAAAGATTTTATTTATTTATTTGAGAGGAAGAGAGCATAGAGAGAGAGCACAAGTGGGGCTGAGGGGCAGAGAGAAATAGAGAAGCAGACTCCCCACTGAGCAGGGAGCCCAATGCAGGACTTGATCCCAGGACCCTGAGATCATGACCTGAGCCGAAGGGAGACGCTTAACCAACTGAGCCACCAGGTCCCTCGATTTTTTTCTTTTTTTGGTCAAGTAGATCACAACAAACCTGTTTTTGTTTGTTTGTTTTGTTTTTTTAAAGAGAGAACTAAGTGTTTGTCAAGCAAAATAGGGTGTGGAGCAGAGGAGTCAACATGTGCAAATGTCCTGAGGTAGAAGGGGGCATGAGGTGTTTGAGTAACTGATGGAATGAAGTGTGGCTGGACCCTCCAGACAGTGAAGGGACAGTGGGAGGTGAAGGTGACAATGAGAGCCTGGAACAAACCACCCGAGTCATGGGAAGAGTTCGATGCTTCTCTGAGGAGTGCTGAGGGGACACAGGGGAGAAGAGCCAGACCTGGCAGTAAACCAGCCCGCGGTGCACTTGCAGGAGTGGGAACGCGGACACCGCTGAGCAGGCGGCCGCAAGTGAAGGCAGCGGAGATTTATTTAGAAAGAAAATTGTTTTCACATCGTCAAGACTCAAGATTGACTCCGAGAAGTGGTGGGCTCTGGTGACTTCATTGACGCCATGAGGTGGATGCCGTTTGATAAGCTGCTGGTTGGGGACATCTGACTATATTTCCTGCATGAAATCCGTGCCACTTAGGGGAAAGTGCTCACAAATTGTTCAAAATCATGATTCATCTTGGCATTTATTTGCCTTTTCTTTTTTCGTAAACCCTGATTGTTCCTTTCTTTGTTTCTGTTTCTCTGTTTCCGGAGCTCTGTCTGGCCCCTAACGATATTCCTTTTATCCTCATTCCCGTTATCTTTGCATTTCTTACTTATCGTCACTACTGCTTGGGTTTTATTCCATTGTTATTTTTGAACTCATTCCTTTTAGAGAATGTTGACACCTTTTTCTTATTTAGATCAATTGCTTTTCAGGCCTGCACACTGTCTCTCATACCAAAGTCGACTTCCATTGGATTCTTGTTGTTTCTACAATTTTTTATATGTCATTTTTTTATTGCTTTATTTTTTCACTTGGCAGGATTAAATGAAATTTTTTGTTTTTTTTTTTTTTTTTTTTTTTTTTCAGAAAGGAAGTGTACAAGTTCATATTCTGAGCCCTGATGTGACTGAGTATGGGTGTATCTTTTGAACTTGATAGGATTTGCTCGAGAGAAACTTCTAGAAACTATTTGCTCTCACATATTTGAGGGTCAAAATCCTCTGTAGTCCAGAATTCACTCTTACCAATGAAAATCTGATTCCTTTTCATTGATAAGGATATTTTTAAAAATTTTATCTTTCAGGGCGCCTGGGTGGCTCAGTTGTTAAGCGTCTGCCTTCGGCTCAGGTCGTGATCCCAGGGTCCTGGGATCGAGCCCTGCATCGGGCTCCCTGCTCTACAGGAAGCCTGCTTCTCCCTCTTCTACTCCCCATGCTTGTGTTCCCTCTCTCACTGTGTCCCTCTCTGTCAAATAAATAAATAAAATCTTTAAAAAAAAAAATTTATCTTTCTACCCTTAGAAGTTTTAAGGGCACTTTAAACTTAGCATTCTCTAAAGTCATAATGACTGAGTCCAGGGAGATCAATTTGCTATTACCAACCACAAAAAAAGTTATGGAGTAAATCTACACAGAACTTCAATGATGAAAACAGCGATCATTATCCTCATGGCTTTGGAGTTGGGTTGAGGGAAAGCTCCTGTAGGGTCTGCTTAGATACATGGCTGTGCCTCATGAACCTTCCATCCTCCAAGGACTTGCTGGGCATGTGCCTTGATGCGCCTGGAGGGCACACGACAGCAGGTGCAATTGTACACCTTCGAGCTGGACTACGTGCCACACATATACCATGGCTTCCTTGGCCAGAGTAAGTCACATGGCTGTGCCAAAAGTTAAGGAGCAAGAGAATACATTCAACCCCTTCAGTGGGAGGAATTTCACAGTCAGACGGAAAATGCCGTGGACTCTGGTAAATGTGAAGATTTGCAGCCATCAATGACAGTTACCCCACCTCCACCTGTGTATGCTGCACAATGCTCAGTTTTCAATATCCCTATCCATGGATATCTTCTTCAGCTCTGAGGAATCGTCTTGTATTTTTTTTTGCTTTTATTTTTTAATTTTTTTTATTATGTTAATCACCATACATTGCATCATTAGTTTTTGATGTAGTGTTCCATGATTCATTGTTTGCGTATAACACCCAGTGCTCCATGCAGAACGTGCCCTCTTTAATACCCATCACCGGGCTAACCCATCCCCCCCCCAGAACCCTCAGTTTGTTTCTCAGAGTCCATCGTCTTGTATTTTTTCTGTATCTAGTGCGGGTATGATTTTTACTCTTTGTTCTCTTAATGAAGTGTATCATCGTTATTGATGTGCAGATGTTGAATCATCATTGCCTTCCAGGGACGAATCCCACTTGATCTTGGTGTGTGATCATTTTACTGTGCTGTGGGAATTTGGTTTGCTAGTATTTTGCTGAGGATTTCTGCATCTATGGTCAGCAGGACTATCGGCTGGTGGCTTTCTTTTCTTGTAGTGTCTTGCCTGGCATTGGTATCCGGGTGGTTCTGGCATCATAGGATGAGTTTGGGATTGTTCCTCCTTTAGTTTTTGAAAGAGGTTGAGACAAATTAGTATTCATTCTTCTTTAAATGTTTGTTAGAATTCACCAGTGAAACCATCTGGTCCTGGGCTTTTCTTCATGGGGAGATTTTAGATTACTGACTCAATCCCCTCCCTCATTATTGGTTTGTTCAGATTTTCTATTTCTTCACTACTCCCCTTCCATCCATGAATTGAAATATTTTAATGTCCCTCTCGACTTTCAGATCTGTTGTTTTATCATGAAACATGCCTCAGTTTGAAAAATTCTATAAACCATGTCTTGGAATCTCCTGGAATCACACAGTGTCTCGGCTCTGTCCTGGATACAAGTCAGGCAGTGTATTGATTTTCCAGAGAACAAGTGTCTCTTTTTTGTCACTGTAGTGATGTTGTCAGTAGCACAGAAAAATAAGGGAAGAAAATGAAATGAATGGGGGGGGAGGGAGGGAGGGACTCAGGAAGGAAGGTGGAGGGAAGGGGAGGGAGAGACAGGCCTCCTGCCTGGTTTGGTCCACCACTGATGTTTATTCCAAGATGCTGGTAATACTAGGAAGTCCCAGGGAGTGCTGAGGTGAGGGAATGTGAAAAGTAGACCCCTACAGATAAAATATGACTAATAAAATTAGCTTAGAGCCAAATGGTTCTTGAGAGAAACCAAAACAGATGCATAATTAGAGATGAAAAAGTACTGCAAAGAGAGAAAATCAACTTGAAATAACATCATCTCTAATGGGTTGTGTTGATGTTTAAATATTGGATGTAAGCAATTTTAGAACACACACACACACGTTTTGTGACCTAGAGTAGCTATGTGCCCTAAGGAACTGGGTGCACGGACGGAAAAAAAACTATGTTGCAAAATAACAAACACTAAAAGCCAATTATTTCACATTTAAAATAAACACATCTTTTAAACAGATTGCCCGCCGGCCGATCGGTTTGGCGCATCTGAGGAGTCATGTGCGGTGTACAGTTAGTTACTGAGAGCACGTGAAAATTGATGGGGTAGTTTTTAGGGTCAGGCCACCTGCCTATTCCCTTCCCAGTTTTTTATTTTGTTAAGTAATGGAAAAAGTGAGCCTTACACATTACAGAGTACAGCAACTCATATAACTAGTAATCTCAGTTTCCCCGCTACAATCATTTCTGCTCAGTGTCGTTTGGTGCACTTAGAGGAAAATTCCTGAGATACGGGTTTGAATGTGCAATGGGGGCATCAAGAATTCGAGAATAGAACTGACTTCCATATGCTGCTATTCAAGAACCTCCTAACATTACACACTTTACTCACCCAAATGATTTCCTCCTTGGTGCTATGATTATTGCAAGCTCACTGTGCATATGCACGCTGCATCTCTGGAATGACCAATACCCAGTTTTCAGGACCGCACTGGCAAAGCCTCTGGAACATCCCAGTCCCAATGATGTTCCCGCCCGCACTACAAAGATAAAGAGGCTGAGAAAGGCAACCCACCTTCCCTAAGTAGAGGGTCTCTTTAGGCAGTCGGAAGACATGCACATGAAAGTAAGGTGAATAGTAATGAATGTAGGATGAAAATATATAAGAGCTTTGGGATTTAGGATATAGCCACTGTGTGCACATCTTCTAAATACATTTTAAAACTTTAACCCAAATAATGCAGCTAGTTTTGTCACTATATTTTACAGAGTAAAAGTACACCCTGGTGGCACCTGGGTGGCTCAGTAGGCTAAGCATCCAACCCTTGATTTCAGCTCAGGTCATGATCTCAGGGTCCTGGGATCAAGCCCCGTGTCAGCCTCCACACTCAACACAGAGTCTGCTTGGGATTCTCTCCCCCTCTCCCTCTGCACCTTCCCTGCTTACTCTCTCTCTCTCTCTCAAATAAATAAATACGTCTTTTAAAAAATGCATACTGGAAGATTTTTAATCTATTTTAACCAAAAAGGTGTATTAGTTGTTAAAATCCAGACATACGTCCTTACAAATGATCTCACACTCTGGAGTGGTACTCACAATACTGTTATAACCCAGGTGGACTTAGCAGCTAAGCTAAGAAGAATCAATACAGAAAAATGTCATTCACCATCTCTTATTTCCATGAAGCAGCACGCAGATCGAAGATACAATTGACACATGAGTAAAGCTCTCACTTTTTTTTAAACTTCTTTTTAATTTTTAACTCAAACCGTTCCCTTTCCCTCATAAATCCCAAGGGGGTGGGGAGTGAATGATGAGGTCACCAGACACCGTGATTAGCTTGGAATCCAAGTCCACAGTGCTTGCTCTGAATTGTATCCTCCTTCCCTGTGCAGAGTTTCAGAAACTGCATACACTGCTGCTTAATTAAATTTAGACAATTTTAGTAGCTAATTTCTTTAGCTTACAGTACAGAGAAAATAACCATATATTTACTTTATTGGTGACAACATGAAAATTGTGAGTGGAACCTCTTTACAAATTCAAATGTGCACTGTGGAAAGTTAAATTGATTTAGCATCTGGGACAGCAAGACTCTGGGGGTTAGGGGAAGGTAGCAGTGCATTTCCCTACCGGGAAGAAGAGAAGATCCATGAGCCTATACTCAGAGGAAGGAAGGAAGGAAGGAAGGAAGGAAGGAAGGAAGGAAGGAAGGAAGGAAGGAAGGAAGGAAGGAAGGAAAGAAGGAAGAAAGGGAGGGAAGGGAAGGGAAGGAAAGGAAAGGAAGGGAAAGGAAAGGAAAGGAAAGGAAAGGAAAGGAAAGGAAAGGAAAGGAAAGGAAAGGAAAGGAAAGGAAAGGAAAGGAAAGGAAAGGAAAGGAAAGGAACTCACACTAATAATCAAACATTTATATTTCTCAATATTGTCCATATGTTCATATAATTATGTAAAATCTTGTAACAATATAAACACCCCTCCGTATGTGGTTTTTGTTCTCTGTTTTGTGAAGAGAGATTCCTGTTTGACCCACTTTTCTGCATCTGCTTTTTCTTCTTCACGCTGTCCTGCAGGAGGAATTCCAGGAAATTTTCATAGTTCTAACCCATTCCTTTCAGTGGCTGCAAACTATTACATCCTGTGAAAGCTACCGAATGTATCCAACCCCACTGCTATGGATGGGTATTTCCCATTAGTGGGTAACGAGTATGGGTGGTGGGGAATTAAGCGTAGGGAATTTAAGAACAAAGTACACCTGACTAAAAGCTGGACCATTTCTACTACAATGAAGTCTGCAACTCTCAACAGCGCTAGGGACAAGGAATGCCCCTTGCTGAGGGTGACTGCAGCCTCCACTGACAGGCCATGGTTGGTCCTCGTGCGTCACCGGATTCGGAGCTGAATAATGCATCCTAGTCACTCATCCTCACATGCAAGTTGTACTGGCATGCTTTCAGGAGAGGGGGACAGCCAGGGCAAAGGCATATGTATTTTCTACAGATTCTGCTAGAATTTCCACATGTACTAAATCAAATTTCTACCTTCATTGCCTGGAAGTGCGCATTTCAGTTACCTCAACCAACAGCGGGAACTGTTGAGCCTTGTAACTTGGGCCCAATGGGCAAAAAAGTAGTATTAAAATTTTAAGAGCATTTAACTCCCTGCTAATGAACTTGAATATGCTCTCATACATTTGATGGCCATTTGAGCTTGCTTCATGATTTTTTTGTAGTTTTTAACAACTTCATTGAGGTGTACCTGATAAACAAAATGGCACATATTTAATGTTTGATGCGTTTGTACGTATGCACACATCCATGAAACCATCAGCACAATCAAGGTAATAAACATACACATAACCTCCAAAAGTGTCTCCTGTCTTTTTGGGGTGTATGTGTGGTAAGACCACAACACAAATTCTACCATTTTAAGCTTTAGGTACACAAGACAGTACTGATAACTACAGGCTTGACTTCAATTCATAAGGGTTGCTCCCAAATCTATCACATTTCTGCTAACTTTGTTGATGATCCACTTTGCTAATCCAAGAGGTTACAATTTTTCTACAAATATGTCTCCCTTTTCTGGTATTTCTTCTGTGTGGCCAGTCTTGGTGTAAAAAGTTCTGCACCCTGAAATTGTTGGTCTCGTCCCATATGTGTTCTCATAAGAACATTCTTGAACTACTGTTGATACTTTTAATCCAACAGGAATGTCTATTAATGTATGTCACAAAATAAGAGATTGGTTTGCTTTTTTTCCTGATGGATAGTCAGTAGCAACAGCACCTTATAATAAATTATCAATCTCCTATAAATAAATGTTTTGAGGCATAACTTACCTACAATAAAATGCTCCTGTTTTGACAGAATGATGAGTTTCGACAAATGTATATAGTCAAGATACCATGGCCACAATCAAGATACAGACCATTTGCCTCACACCAAAACATTCCATTGTTTGTGACTTTGTGAGGCCAATCATCCCTACCCAAGGCCTCTGGCAATTTACCGATGAGATTTCTGCCACTGTAGATTAGTACTGTTTGTTCTAGAACTCCATGTAATTATGTTATTGGATGTATCAGTAATTCATTCTTCTTTATTGCTAAATGGTTTTCTATGACCTGGCTATATGTCATTTATTTATTTTTTATTAACATATAACGTATTATTTGTTTCAGGGGTGCAGGTCTATGATTCATCAGTCTTACACAATTCACAGCACTCACCATAGCACATACCCTCCCAAATATCCATCACCCAGCCACCCCATCCCTCCCACCCCCCCACCACTCCAGCAACCCTCAGTCTGTTTCCTGAGATTAAGAGTCTCTTATGGTTTGTCTCCCTCTCTGGTTTTGTCTTGTTTCATTTTTCCCTCCCTTCCCCTATGATCCTCTGTCTTGTTTCTCAAATTCCTCATATCAGTGAGATCATATGTCATTTATTTTTAACCCATGCTACACTGTTGGATATCTGAGTTGTTTACATTTTTGGTTATTATGATTAAGCTTCTATGAACATTAATAAAGAAAGTGTCTAGGTGACTGATATTTTCATTTTTCTCAGGGAAATGTCTAGAAGTCCAATTGCTGGTTTATAAGTCAATTATGTATTGAACATTGTAAGAATATGTTCCACAGTGTCCGTGTTCCAAGGTGCCTGATCCTTTTTACATTCCCACCGGCAGTGTGTGACAAGCCCCAGAGCATGCCGTGGTACCTCCCTGGCATTTCAATTTGTGCTTCTATTCTGGTTAAAGACATTGAGTATCTTTTCCTGCTTATTGGGCTTTTGTGTACATCATTTTTGTGAATCATCCATGTGTTGTGTGTGTGTTCTGAAATAAGTCCTTTATCAGATACATGTTTGCAAACTTTATCTCCCTATATGTGGTCTTTTCCATTTACTTGTTATCCTTCCAAGAACAGGAATTTTCATTTTGATGAAGCCCAATTTATAACATTTTAAAAATGAATTATGCATCAGTATAATACAATCCAGAGGCTGAGGTCCACTTTATTTTCCGTATTGCTATCCAATTGTTTCTACACCATTTGTCAAAACATCATTTTTCCCCATTGGGTTACCTTTATATCATTTGACTATGTCTGTTTAGGTTTATTTCTGGACTTTCTTCTGCTCGATTCATCTAAAGGTCTATCTTTATGCCATTTACAGTCTTGATTAATAGAATTTGATAGTGACAAAACTAGGCATTGTGATTCTTTCAATTGTGTTCATACCTTTCAAAATTGTACTTGTTATTCTAGGTTTTTTGCAGGTTCATATGGATTTTATAATAGTCTTCTCATCTTCTATGATAAACTGTTCTGAGATTTTTTGATATTACATTGGATTTATAGATCAATTTAGGGAGAACTGTTATCTCAACAGTATCGAGGCCACTAATCCATGAACATGGTCTGTCTTTCCAATGTTTAAATGAAAGAAATTTCTCTCAGCAAGATTTTATAGTTATCAGAATATAGGTCTTGCACGTCTTCTTGAACTCATTGTGAAGTATTTGATGTGTACAGATGCTATTGCAAGCAGATATCAAAATGTATTTTCCACATGGTTTTGATAGTATTTAAAAACAATTGGTTTGTGTATGTTGGGTATCCTGTCACATGATGAATTCGTTTGTTATTTGGGTAACTTTCTGTTAATTATTTTTAATTTTCTGTGTCCAATGATCATATAACTTGTAAATAAAGAAAACTTTACTTTCCGTTTTCAATCTGTATGATTTTTCTTTATCTCTGTGTGTTATAGGCTAGCCCATCCAGAACAATATTGAGCAGGAGTAACAAGAGTGGATATGATTGCCTAGGTCCCTATCTAAATGGGAAAGCACAGAGTCTTTCACTCTATACGATTAACTGTAGGTTTTTCATATATGACTTTTATCATATTGAGGAGATTCTCTACCTTTCCTTATTTGCTAAGAGTTTTTAAGAAGAATGGGTATTGAATCTTGTAAAATAGTTTTATCTGTTGCGATGACTAAAAAATTATTTTAATACAGTGAACTAATTATATTGATTGATTTTAAAATGTCAAAGAAACTTACATTTCTAGCATATATACCACTTGGATATAATATACCTTTCTTTTTCTGTATGGCTGGATTCTGTTAATGAGTTTTGTGATGGGTAATGCTGTTTAGATTCATTAAGGGATGTTTATATTTCCCTATGTGTGATGACTTGGTCTTGTTGGAGTCAGAGTATCACTAAGTTCATAAAATGAATTAGAAAGTATCCCTTCCTCTCCTTTTTCTGAAAGAATTTTCATAGGATTGGTATCATTTATCTTTGTATGTGTGATATAATTCAGCAAGGAAGTTAATGAGGTTGAAATTTTACTTGTGGGAAAACTTAAAATTATGAATTCTGTTTTTGTAATTGACATGGGGCTGATCAAGTTTTCTATTTTTAATTATTGTCAGTTTTATTAATTTATATCACTCAGGATATTTGCTGCATCTAAATTGTCTAATTTATAGAAATAAAGATGTCTTATATATTCCCTCATTTTTTTTCTAAGTTTTATGTCTTCAGTGAGGATCCCGCTTCCATTTGTGATATTGGCAATTTGTATTTTCTTAATTTTCTTTTTTTTCTTTTTTCAATGTAACCAAAAGTTTGTCAATTTTATAAAGTTTATTCAATACCTGATGTTAGGCTTCCCTGATTTTATTTTTCCTGTTTTTTATTTCAATGTCTTCAAATTTTATTATTATTTTATCTCTTCCATTTACTTTGGGCTTAATTTGATCTTCATTTGGTAATGTCTTTAGGTGGTAGGTAATCTGATTGAGTTTAGATCTTTCTTCTTTTTGAAAATAAATACTTGAATCAGAGTTTTTCAAAGTGTGGTCTGGGTTTCCTGACAATCTCTGAGGCATTCCAAGAGGCGAAAACCATTGTCATCAGAATTATAAGGTACCAGCTGCCCCATCGTAGAATCATTGATACCTGTACCCTCGGTGCGAAAGCTATGGTGGGTTAACTGCTGGCGCCTTAGCAAATCAGATAGCAACTCCAAACTGTACTGATTATCATAGTATAACTCAGCGTGATGCACCCACAGTTTAAAAAATGACAATATCATTTAAGGATGTTCTTGTAAAAGCTGTGAAATTGTTTATTTGATTAAATGCCAACCCTAATACACATCTTTCCAAATATTCTGTGGGATGAAATGGGATGTATGTATAAAA
This sequence comes from Mirounga angustirostris, assembly GCF_029215605.1. Lineage (NCBI taxonomy): Eukaryota > Metazoa > Chordata > Mammalia > Carnivora > Phocidae > Mirounga > Mirounga angustirostris. Next base: position 137,323,363 of record NW_026991713.1, read on the forward strand.
ACTCTTGTTACATGCCAAAGCATGACGCTTTTCTTGTGAAAAGCACTGTGCACTTTGTTTGAATTTGGAGCCAGACTGGCAGATATTTTTCACCAAACTCCATTTGAATTCAACCCCCACAGACAACTTTAGTTATCCAGACTTGGGTATTTGGCAGATATTTTCTCAAAAATGAACAAAGTGAATCTGTCATTTCAAAAATAAAAGTAAGTTCTTAGTGTCCAATGATGAAATTTAAAAATTTAAGCGCTTGACAGTTTCTCAATACTTAAAGGCTTTCCAATGAGAACAGAAATGGTATTAGCAACTATAATTTCCAAATGTCAACATTTGGGAGACATCAGTGATTCTGTGAACTGATGTTAAGTGACCCATGAGTGAAGTTACAAAATCAGACACTGGGAGAAGTCTCATATCTCAAGGTCCTGTTTCTCTCGCCACCTCCTCCCACCTCATGGCAGCAATGTCCTTGTTCTGTGCCCTTCACCATGACCCTGAAAATGCCCTGTGCTCAGTCTGTGATGAGCTATCAACCCCTGTGGTGCATCAGAGGGGCCTTCCGGGTGGCCTATGTTGTCTGCACTCTCCTAGAATCCCAGAGAAACGTATTTGCTTTGAATTATTTAAGTGACAAAATAATAACCCTCCCTATACTTCTGCTTCCTGGAAAAAAAAAAATTAAGATTTTGGCAGATCAAGAGTAACGATTTACTATCTGTTCAATGAAATCTTCTAATATAGGGTGTGTTGTGTCCAATATTTTTTCTTAAGTAAATGAGCAGATTAATTAGTTTTGTGATCAACAAAACAATAAATGCCAAGTAAGAGCCTTGCAGAAATAAATATATTTATTATTCTGAAGGGGGTAGCCAGTTTTTGCTTATCATTTTACTTTAAAATTACGTAGTTATTCATAATTATAATCATGTACTCTCAATATGTCACCATTTCTTTTGTAAATCCCCATGTCATTAAAAACCCCTCTAGGTCAGACTTCCTAACAGGAGTGTATATGTGTATCTTACTAATATGACAGAAAGTTACTTTTTAGGAATACAGAAAGTGAGAATTTGACAGTTATATGTGATTGTTCCTCTTCTTGTGCATATCAATTTCTTTCTTTTATTTTTTTAAAGATTTTATTTACTTATTTGACAGAGTTAGCGAGAGCAAGAACACAAACAGGGGGAGAGGGAGAAGCAGGCTTCCCGCTGAGCAGAGAGCCTGATGAGGAACTCGATCCCAGGACCCTGAGATCATGACCTGAGCCAAAGGCTGATGCTTAATGACTGAGGCACCCAGGCACCCCTCAATTTCTTTCTTATACAAAAGTACAAGAGAGAAAACATTTAAAACGTAATAAACACAGCCTACACTGATGTCTTGGCAATCTTCTCATAAAGAAATTTGAGAATTAAGAACTAAAGACCAAAATTAAATTTTAAAATATAGCTTGTCGTTGTGTACAAGTAATTTATCCACATCTACCCACTTAATGTGCATAAAATAGCTTTGTATTGTACATTTTTCGCACCAGAAGATGATTCATGCAGTTGCTCTGAGTGCTAGGAAAGGCACCTCAATCCCTCTAAATGGCCTCTGCCGTAATTGTTCCTACGTAAGTATTCTCTTCTCTCTTTCCCATGGAGACATTTGTTACTTTACATCAATTTATCCCACATCTCCTAAAAATGACACTTGAGAAAGAAGAAAAACAAACTGGAGCGGAGCAGGGTGGTGTTACGGAAAGGAGGTTTGGGAGGTGTACCCCAATCAGGAACGACCAAGTGTTTCAAGTGAACTTTGGAAAATTGCCAGGGCAGGCTCCTGGGACCTGGGAGGGCTTCTATGATAGAAGCTCTTGTTTCTTTTTCTGGTTTTCAAGAGAGTGTAAAACAAACATCTGGAGGCAATTAACAGAGAATACTTGTTCCATCTGATTTTTTCTTGTTCTTAAATTCACAGAGAATGGAAGTGGTATCACTTGGATCTGCCCTGGGCTGACGACGGAGTGCTGGCCATCTGCTACATAGGGTCCTGTCCGTGCAGGACGCGTAGAGGTACCAATGCTTGAGTCCCAGGGACTCCACTGATTCCATTTGTTATGTCCCTTAGGGAAAAGTCCAAACATGGCCGGTTTTTCTCCTGGGTTCACGGTGAGACAGCACTTCAGCACTCCGATAGAGCCAGACATAGTCATGTGACTTAGCTTACCCTGAAAAATATGAGCAGAGTTGGAAAATGTAAGAGCAGGTGCATGATTTTCCACATTCTCTCTTTCCTGTCTGAGGGTGACCAGCACTGCTCCAGACAGCGCCTGTGATGGACTCGCAGAGTAAGTGAGAAATAAGTGGTGTGCTCTGAGAATGTGAGGTTTTAGGGCATTCGCTGCGGTACATCTAAGCCTATCCTGGTGAACACAGAATCTTCATCAGGAAGCAGGGGCGCAGACTCATGGCAAACTCGCACAAGGATCTCTTCTTACCCCATTAGTCTCAACACCTGAAGAACTAGATTCGTTTGACTATCATCCCAGCTTGCTTACTTCTGCTGATACTACTGTTCCCGGTCTTCACACTCTTGGGAGAAAGTTATAACCTCGTGTGGCCAATCAGCTTCCCCATGACCCTCAATTCTCCTGGAGCTAGGCGGACTCCCTATGACGAGTTTCAGCCAATGAACTCAGATGGAGCAACACGTGGTTTTCCTGGCCCTCCAGCTTTTTCTTCTCACTTTATGGTCACCTAGATGCAGAAAGGAAGTGAACATCTGTCAGCCTGGGTCCTTGAAAGACCATGTGGCATGGAGCAAAGGACCATGGGCCACTGGCACGTCTGCAAGTGAGGTACGTGCCTTAGTTCTGTCAACCCTTGGCGATCCGGTGTTAATTTATCACTGCAACTTAATCTAGTCATACCCAACACATTGTCTCAGGGTGTGCAAGATTGAGTCTCTGTATCTCTGTGTGCGTGTGCACGGTGCGGTGTACATGCTGGAGTTGGGGGTGGGACAAACATCTCAAAGTTGGAGATGCAAATGGAGGATAAGATTTGCTCCACAGACTCAAGCTGCCTACACTCACTAAGCAGACTGAGATTACTGTATGCAAACAGCAGGTCAAACAGGATGGTTTCACAGGCATTGGGCTACTTACCACTATGGTGCGCGATCTGTTTAAAAATTAAGATGTTGGGTGCCTGGGTGGCTCAGTTGGTTAAGCGACTGCCTTCAGCTCAGGTCATGATCCTGGAGTCCCTGGATCGAGTCCCGCATCGGCAGGGAGTCTGCTTCTCCCTCTCCCACTCCCCCTGCTTGTGTTCCCTCTCTCGCTGTGTCTCTCTCTGTCAAATAAATAAATAAAATCTTAAAAAAAAAATTATAATTAAAAAAAAATTAAGATGTTTCACAAAATCCATGTTTAAGTTGCCCTTTTGTGGGAATGAACATAGTTTTCACCCTAGCAAATGTTTGATTATTTATAACCAATAGACAGTTTTGGAAACCAGAGTTTTTTTAAAATGTAGTTTTATTTTCTTGAATTTTTTAGCTACTATAACTAGGAAAAAATATTGTAGATGAAGGCAGGTGAGCTTAGTTTCAGGTCTCATTCCTCAGGACTTTATAAGTTAAGGGAACCACATAGACTGATAGTCAACAATTCACGGAAGGGTATATAAATACTACCTACTGCTCAAGGAATCCAGAAGAACTCTGGGGAACTTGTTGGGCCAGTGGTAGGGAAGGGTTTGCAGGAAAAGAGGATGTGGGAGAGCGCCATCTCATCGTGGTATGATATGCATTTCTACGAGCAGCGCAATGAAAGGGGGAATCTCAGAGTTAAAGCACAAATAGTGAAAAGGAAACCCGAGAGAGCATTCATACAACCTACAAGGAATGCTACAGCTAAGTCTGAATGTAGGATACCCTAAATGTAGGCTTGAGCCGCCATGCCATACACTTTAGTTGTGAATGTGGTAAGGCCGGAGCGAATCCCTTCAGTCACCACGGTGCACGGCAGCAGGGGGACTGGTGGAGAAACCTGAGAGCCACTCCTCGGGAGGGAACTGTTGATGAGGACTTAGCATGGTTTCTTGATCTTCTGCAGACCTTTTAGTTGAAAGAAACCCTTTTTTTCCTTTCTTTCTATTTGCTTTGAGGCCCCCTTGACATACTTCATTTGCAAATGTTTCACTTACATCTGTACTACCACTTACAATTTACAAATGATTGTTTCAATTCAAAAATAGTAAAAGTTGGATAATAGTGCTAACATATTGTGCTAATTCCCTGCCCATGGCATGGTAGCGTGCAATTTAGTCTGGTCTCACAAATCAGGATTTACCCTCTGTTGTATTTGCAGATATACATTTAGTAGTAAATGCTAATTGGAAATGTCAGGATTTTTCAATCTAATTAGTATAATTGCTTAGACAAGAGGAGCAGAAGTCTTTATTTTTTTATTTTTATTTTTTTTAAGATTTTATTTATTTATTTGACAGAGAGATAGAAGAGCACAAGCAGAGGGAATGGCAGAGGGAGAGGGAGAAGCAGGCTTCCTGCTGAGCAGGGAGCCCGATGTGGGACTCGATCCCAGGACCCTGGGATCGTGACCTGAGCTGAAGGCAGACGCTTAACCATCTGAGCCACCCAGACGCCCCATAAAAGTCTTTATTTTTTAATGTAAATCCATTTTCCGTGATTGCCAAAAAGGCAAGTGTTGTTTCTGTTTCCTAGGTTACCGGGGAGAGTCGTGGTTGTCAAGCCTCTGAATCTCTTGACATATGAAAGCATTTGCAGAGATGAAACTCTGAGAAAGATGCCAGGCGCTTGTCAAAGACTTTTTTTCTCTTGTCTCATATGCTCCAAAAAAATTTGTAAACTTGGACTTCAGATTTTTCCGCTCTAATTGTGAATCCAGTCATGTGTGAGTCAATCCCCACTTATATTATGTTGAAACTCTGATAGATTTTAAATTTGACTATCAGAAAGACACAGCCCAGTGTCCACCAACCTCCACGTAACACACAGTGGTAGAAAAGATGGACATCACATGTGTGTTTTATTTTGGGGGGTGCCAAAAAACCAAGTTGGCGTGTCCAAGTCAAGCTATCTTTTGAGAACTTCATTCCAAATTTCCGGTAATGGGACTGAAGTTCGCTAGGAAAATTTTTTTCTGCAAATAACATAGTTTTAAAAACAAAGCTACAGAACAAGGCTCAGATGCATTTTTTCTTACCAACCACCATGGCTTGGAAATTGCAGGTGGCTAAAAAGCACACAGTAAATACTAGCCACCTTGATATTTCATCAATTCGATCACGGAAGCCATTAACTAAAAGCCAAATAGGACAGCGCATATTTGATGTGTTTCTGGCTCCAGTGGCTTTGGTTGGCGCTGGTGCTTGCTCCGCCCTTGTGAGAGGCTCCCAGGTCCCACCACTAGCTTGTGACCTAGAGTGGAACACACCCCCTCACCACAGTGTCAGGCGGACGCTGGGACCTGTTGTTAGTCTATGTGACATTCTCCATTCCTGAGCAGGAGCTCAAAATATGACTGATCATTGGGTTTCTCTTGACTTTTTGCTCTTGCCCTTTGCCATGAGAATAGCGTGTTCCAGGTGAAGGATGCTTCCACCCAGAGTTCTAGAATGAGGAGGCTAGGGACAGAGTAGTAGCCTGGACAGAGCTGCAGAACCGCCTGTGATCCCAGTGAGCCTTGCAAGCCCCGTGTGGCAAGCCTCTGAGGTTGGGGGGTGGTTTTGAGCTTGGCAAAACTGACTGTTCCTGCCCAGAAGCCTGCAGGGACCCCTCCTGCCTTCGCTGCTGTCTGACCTACAAGAGCTTACGCCCCACTTACTCTCATGGTGTATTTTGCTTTTTAATGCTTTATAATCTTCCACTTTTAATCCTTCCCATCATCAAATCTTAGCTCTGATCTCCCTTTCTGAGCCAAGTTCCCTGCCTGTTGACAGGTAAGAAGGGAAAGAAGTTGATTAGGATTCAGGGACCTGGGTCAGTGTCCAGGTCTGCCCTGGGACCCTTCACTAGCTGTCAAGCTGTGACAAGGTGCAGCCTGATCCTCAGTTTGCTTTGCACATGTGAGTCTTTCCAACTCTTATTTCCTGAACCTCACATTTAGCAGCAGTAATCTGAGAAATGCAAACTTCAATGAGACAATTGCATTTTCCCGTGATTCTCACTGTATCAGGCTACCCCTGCAGGAGATATGTAAACTCCTTAACCCTCAGAGTGTCTCTAATTTAGATTTTGTCCCCTTGCAGGTACGGTGCACCTACGGGATGTGCTGTATCGCTTGGGCTGACTGATGACAGGTGTGAGCTGGGGAAGCTCAAGCACTCCAGGAAGGTCTGAGCCCAGGCAGGCTTCTCTGACTCATTTTCCACCACTCCTTACTACGTAGCTGACAAGACAGCCATGAGGAACCTGTTCTCAAAAGCTGGAAGTAAAGAGGCCCGGGCAGGGAAACGCTGCCCCAGGACCAGCAGCACCTCCCAGCTGGACAAACCCACCGAACGTTTGATAGTGGAGTAATAAAGTGAAGAAGAATAAATCAGGGTTGGGAAGTGAGGTTCACAACTTTGCTAGAAACCCATCACAAATTTGTAATTATAGTGTCATCAGCAAGGTCTGGCCATGGTTTCATTAAACCTGTGTTCCCCAGGGCGCCTGGGTGGCTCAGTCGGTGAAGTGTCTGACTGTTGGTTCCAGCTCAGGTCATGATCTTAGGGTCATGGGATAGAGCCCCGCTTCGAGCTCAGTGCTCAGCAGGGAATCAGCTGGAGATTCTCTCTCCCTCTGCCCCTCCCCTGCTTGCATGCATCCTCTTATTCTCTCTCTAAAATAAATCAGTAAATCTTAATAAATAAATAAACCTGTGCTCCCTAACCACAGTTCAACGACTCGTCAATATACTAAGATTAGCAGTCATTAAATAGCTTGGCTTGTCCTTGGGTAAACTTCGCTCCTCCGAACTTGGGCTCTCCCTGTGCGTATTGATTCTCAGAGGGTTATAAGCCATCTGTGGTCAGGTACATACTTGTTGCTGTTCTCCACTGAAAGTTCATCATTTAAGGACTGATCCCAAATGGTAGATTTGGGTGACTACTTTTATTTCTACTGTTTTCAAGGGTACTTGGAAGCTTTTCATACAGTATAATGTTTTGCCATAGGCAATAAGGAGCAACTCCATGAAATAACATCTTTTATCTGAGGAGCCAAGAGTCTAAAGTCGCGAGGGCTAGACAATAGTGAGATGGGGGGCTCGTCTGTGCTCCAGCACAAAATGCAGCTGCAAAGAGAAGTTTAGAAGAGCAGCTCCATAGCACCCCACCAGCAGCCATGCTCTGGGAGGGCAAGGGAGGGAAAAGGACGGAACGGGAAGGAAGTCACGCGCTACGTTGGGCCACTTGAAATGTCACTAGTAACTAGATGCTATCAAACGCACTGGGAAGACAAACAAAAACGATGCCTCCACAAGGCTAGGGAAGAGCCTGGAGGGGTCACCTGCCGGCCTCAGCGGCTGACAGGGGCACAGGGTCTGTGTCATGTGGAGGATGAGGCCGAGAGCTGTGGGAAAGCCACACCAACAGTCGTCTGTCCTTCTGTTAGAAGGGGACCCCTGGATTCATGGACCGTGAAGGAATGTCGGAGAGCGCTATGACTTCACACTCTCGGAAACCATTTTACTTAGATTCCTTTCGAATACTTCCAACTCGCCGTCAGAGGCAAAAGATTAAAGCTGAAAGGCGTCTGGATGCAGTGAGATTCGACAGTGTGTCCCTGGGTGTGAGGGAGGCAGGCCCGCGGGTGAGGCCCTGCGCGCCAGGAGCCAGCCCACAGAGCCTCCTCAGCAGACTCCCCAAGACCTTGACCTGCGGCTGGACCGGCGCCTGAGGAGTCTTGATCTGGGAGCAGGGACACCACGGGCTGTCTCAGAATGTCAGAAACTTTTATAATGTCACTTCCTGACAAGAAACTGCAGTAAAGGGACGCTCTTCACGAAGAACGGATCAATCGGGTTCTGCCGGTTCCTGAAATGCCTGAGCTGTTGGAAGTTAACTGTGAGTCCGAAGCAAACTGCAGCTCAAGTTGGCAGGGCCGCGTGAGTGTGTGGGCGCCTCGAGAACAAAGGTTGTAAACAAATCATATGTTCAAGGGTCATTTTCAGGAAGCATGTAGAAAGCCTCCAAAGGTGTTTTTGGTGCTGGAAAAGAGTTTGATTCCCTGCCCAGAAACCACACACGAGACCCATTCGTGAAGCAGCAGTTCTCCCGAAGGGCACAGCGTGAAATGCCAGCCTCATGTAACTGTCACCACGTGTCACTCGGGCTCACGGACCCTTTCAGGCCCAGTCGGCAAATGTGCTTGGGAGGAGCGATCTGTGATTGAGGACCATGTGTTGGTACACAAATTAGTGTTTATTTTCCTTCTAAAGAAGGAGGGAAACATTTTTGACAGAAAAAAAAAATTAGAACAATGTGTTGAAAAGAGAGATGTCCCTCTTTTCTTCAATACATAGATTTCTTTGTCTGTCTTTTCGAGATCATGTGAATGAATTTGTAAGATGGACTCACGTGAATTGTTTTGCACTAATTATACTTGTATTTAAAATACAATCACCTTTAAAAATACGGGGAAGGGGTGGTGCCTGGGTGGCTCAGTCAGTTAAGCGTCTGCCTTTGGATCAAGTCCTTATCCCAGGGTCCTGGGATCTAGTCCCGTGTCGGGCTCCTGCTCAGCGGGAACCCTGCTTCTCCCTCTCCCTCTGCCTCCCCCCCCCCCAATTCGTGCTCTCTCTCTCTGTCAAATAAATAAAATTTTTTAAAAAATTAAAAGATAATAAGAATAAAAAGGGGGAAAAGTCACCATGCAAATTATAGGACGCTCGGCTCTGGGCAGAAGTGTGGCACATCCAAGCGTGAGAATATAATCTGTCTTCCCTGCCTCTCCGCAGACAGCAGAACGGCCTCAGACTGCTGAGACCCCTTCTAAAGAGCACTTCCCTAACCTTCCTCGGTAAAGAGTGTTTTGGCAGGTCTGCGTTTCCAGCTGAGTGGTTCTGCTGTTGTGGGTCCCCTTCAGCATTTGTTATCAAGTTCTACTGTCTTGCTCGTCAGAACCAGGATATTTTATGAGACTTGTATTTGTCACTTCATGTTTTAGAAAGGGTAGCAGACGAATAAATCTTTTTCTAAAAGGAAAAGAATATTCGATTTTTTTTTTTTTGGTCTCACCACTGATAAGAGAAACTACTTCCATGCTGCTTTTTTTTTTTTAAAGGAGTTAAAAGTCGATTTCTCCTGCCGTTTACCTAAAATACCATATAGGGTTACATGATAACAAAGTGTCCAAATGCAGCGCATATGTAAATAATACGAGAAAGCGGGGGTTTGAGGTGTACCTGCTTGGAGTTTCCTCAGAATGTCTGGCCTTTGTGCTCGGCATCCAGCTGAACGCCCGCTGCTTGATTCCATTTGAGCCACATCCGCATCACGGCCTCTCCTAGGTCCTCACGCTGCTGAGAAATAAAATTGCATCTCACGTTCGCAGCGTCCATCACTCCATCAAGTAAAGCAAATACCATGGCCTTTATAAGAACTTAATGCACAGACTTTTATGGACCTGGGTCACATCGAGTTTCCTACAACCTCCCGCCAGTGACCTGGTCTCCGGTGATTAGGCTGTGACATGTATTTAATCTTGCTCCTGGTGCTGGTGACATAGGTATTTCAGCTTCCTCAAGGAGAGCACGAGCATTTAGAACAACAAGGGAAACCATTCACATTATTTAGAAAAAAGCTACTTCAGGGCTAGTCGCAGAGTTACATGACTGTTAAAAAGTAATAAACATTCGAGACATCATACGAAGGCACGGTAATGGAGACAGTGAGGTATCAGTGGTGAAAGAACAGACGTTATACTATACATTGACTAATTTCTTTTTTAAGATTTTTTAATTTATTTATTTCAGAGAGGGAGAGAGAGAGAGAGAGTCAGCAAGCATGATTAGCCGGAGGAGGAGAGGGAGAAGCAGACTCCCTGCTGAGCAGGGAGCTGGACGCGGGGCTCGATCCGAGGACCCTGGGATCATGACCTGAGCTGAAGGCAGATGCTAACCGACTGAGCCACCCAGGTGTCCCACATTGACTCATCTTGGATGAGAAGGTCGTCTTTTTAACCAATGGTGTTGGAACAACTGGACACCCACATGCAAAAAAATGAGTCTAGACCAGAGACTGTCCAGCCGTCACAAAAATGAACTCAAAATGGATCACAGACCCAAGTGGAAAATGCAAAATTATAAAGCTCCTAGAATATAGGAGGAAATCTAGGTGATGTCAGGTAGGACGATGACTTTTTAAATACAACCACCAAAGGCACTATTCATGAAAGAAAGGATAGGCTGGACTGCATTAAAATTAGAATCTTCTGCTCTGCAAAAGACACTGTCAAGAGAATGAGACAAGCCACAGACTGGGAGAAAATATCTGCAAAAGACACATCTGATAAAGAACTATTAGCCAAAATACACACACACACACACACAAACACACACACATACATTCTTACAACTCAACCGTAAGAACACAAACAGATTAACAGATGTGTCAAAGACCCTAACGGGTACCTCACCAAAGAAGATATTCATATGGCAAATAAGCATATGAGAAGATGCTCTCCATCATATGTCATCAGGGAAATGCAAAATAAAACAACACTATGATACCACCATACCTAGGATGATGGCCAAAATCTGGGATGCTAACATCCCCACGTGCTGGTGAGGACGTGAAGCAACAGGGACGCTCTGTCATTGCTGGTGGGAATGCAAAAGGGTGCAGCCACTCACTTTGGAACCATTTGGTGGTTTCTCACAGAACTAAACATTCTCTCACCACACAATCAGGCAATCATGCTCCTCAGTATTCACAAAAGGAGCTACAAACTTATCTCCACGCAAAAATCTGCACAGGGGTGTTTCCAGCAGCTTTACTCATAACCGCCAAAACTTGGAAGCAACCAAGATGTCCTTCAGTAGGTGATGGATGAGTAAAATGTGGTCCATCCAGACAATGGAATATTATTCAGTGTTGAAACGAAAGGAGCTATGGAGCCATGAAAAGACATGGAAGAACTTTAAATGCATATTACTAAGTGAAAGAGGACAATCTGAAAAGGCCCCATACTGTATGATTCCAAGTCTAGGATATTCTGGAAAACGCATGACTCTGGAGATGGTAAAAAGTCAAAAGATCAGTGGTTGTCAGAGGCCAGGGTGAAGAGGGGTGACTAGGTGGAGCACAGGGGATTTTGGGGGCAGTGGAACTACGATGTATAACACCACAATGGGGGACACGTGTCATTATGTCCAAACCCAGGGAATGTACACCAAGAGTGAACTCTAACTCCAGTGATGGACATTGGGTGATAAGGATGTGACCATGTAGGTTCATGGACTGTAACAAATGCACCGTCAGGTAGGAGACGTTGATCAGGGGTAGGCTGTGTGCATGGGGCAGGGGTTACCTGGAAAAGTCTTTGGATCTTCCCCTCAATTTTCCTGTGAACCTAAAACTGCTCCAAAAAAATTTTTTTAGAGTAATAGACACAGGTTAATTATTTTTCAATTGCCAGTTATTTAAGGTCCTGGTCTAGACTTCCACAGCACAGGGCATCTCCATCCCATGTAGCCGGTGTTTCCCTTGAACAGGTGTTTACAATCTGGAGACCTTGGTTTTCCCTCCCAGGTGAGGCCCATGTGAGGAATCAGACTTTGGAACTGCACTGCACATAATAGCGGGGAAAAAAACTGGAGATACACAATGGACTGGCAGAACTTATCTTTGAAGAATCATGTCTTTCAGGTTGTCCTCAGTGGTCAAACTACATCAGGGCTGCTAGCGGGGGAAAGGTGCTGCAGAGACCTTGCTGAGTTTCTCCGAGGCACTTTAGCTGGAGCTCAGGTGTGGTGTAGATGTGTGTTTGGGTGGCGGCGGGGGGGGTGGGGGGAGGCGGGGAGGTTGGGGTGTGGTCTCAAACCCTGCTTCCATCAGCTGAACCACCGACGTGATGAGACATGAGGCTTATCACCCTGGACACTTGCATGTTGATGCATTACCCCAAAGAGCAGATGGTTGTTATTTCCTGACTTTACAACCACTGTCCCGTGATGGCACTGAGATGGCATGGCAGGCAAAGACTTAGCAGGTGTGTGAGTGCGTGGTTCCCCACAATTTAGAAAAACAAGAATTTTTATAGAAGTTGTGACTATAATAAAAGAGTTTGTAAACTTATTTGAGAAGAAAAATCAGATTGAAATATAGGTATGTGGAGATTGTAGGTGATTTTAGATTTACATTTCTACTTTTATATTTGGTATGTATATATATTTTTAATATTTTACTTCCTAAAATGACTACTTTTTTATTATCAAGAAAAAATCATTCATATATATAAAAATGATCTTGATATACAGTGTTGTTACATATAATATTCTTTAAATATAAAATTTTTATTTTGGTAAAATGTACAAATACACGTTATAAACAGCACATAGGTACAAAGACACAGGAAGGAGCAGATATGCTGATAGAAAGTACTTATAATAAATTGTTGGTATAAGTTGATCAAAAGCTGCTAGCATACTTCATTTCTCTGAATATAATTATCCTAACATGTACATGAATCCAGTATAATTAAGATTAGAATTTTAATAAATTATATTAATAAACTGTCAAAATATTACTTAGGTTCATTTCTTATACACATCTTCCTTTGGCTTTATATTGATTTTTTACTGGAAATATTTTCTAAAGTATTTAGAAAGTCAGGTTGGTTTTATAATTTTGGGACTCTGGGTATAAAATGATAAATTGGGATTATAAGCGTGGATATAGTTCTTCTTACCTGCCTGCACTTACACTAGAACCTGACATCAGATCAGCACAGAAGCAGCCTCTCTATGCCAGAGATCTAGGTTGGAAAAGTCATGATTGAGGAAAATCATTTTGACCTCCAGGTCACATGTAGTCTTCAGCAGAATGAGATCTTAGGGTACACAGGACGTGACCTCTAGGACTGACACAGAAGACAGTAGGGGCACAAGACCAGGGGAGTCAGGAAGGAGGCTTGAAACCCAAGTAACAGCCCGGCTCGCTCTGAAGAATCTCCCTCCTAGGGAAAGCTCAGGAAAGATGGGGCGACATTGGTCTAATCATCAGGAAATAACAGACCCCATGTAAATATTATCACCCATGCATCTTTTCTTTTTTTAAAAGATTTTATTTATTCATGAGAGACAGAGAGAGAGGCAGAGGCACTGGGAGAAGCAGGCTCCCCGCTGAGCCAGGAGTGGGATGTGGGGGCTCAATCCCAGGACTCTGGGATCTAGACCCAAGCCGAAGGCAGACGCTTAACGACTGAGCCCGCCCAAAATTTTATTTTGGGCTTTATAAAATTAATATAAAGCCAAAGGAAGATGTGTATAAGAAATGAACCTATTATAAGTAGTATTTTGACAGTTTATTAATATAATTTATTAAAATTCTAATATACTGGATTCACGTACATGTTAGGATAATTATATTCAGAGAAATGAAGTACGCTAGCAGCTTTTGATCAACTTATACCAACAGTTTCTGTATTTATTTATAAGTACTTTCTATCAGCATATCTGCTCCTTCCTGTGTCTTTGTACCTATGTGCTGTGTATGACATGTATTTGTACATTTTACCAAAATAAAAATTTTATAAAGAATATTATATGTAACAACACTGTATGTCAACACTGTATATCCGCCCATCAGCAGCCAGAATTATTTGAAGTCCTACACAGATTGTCACGGGCGGGAGAGCGCTGCCGTGGGAGGAGCCCGAGGCGCAGGGCGTGGTGGAAGGCGGGGTGTAGGCACCCGTTTCTGGTCCGGGCTGCACGGTGGCAGAAGCGTCTGGCGGGTGTGCACAACCGGAGGCTTGGCGAGGCCCCAGACTCTCAGGAACAGGCTGGGAAACAGAGCCTTATTAGTGTGCGCTTGATGGTGCCGGCTGCATTTAGCCTGGATCAGAAAGATGAAATGATGGGGCACCTGGGTGGCTCAGTTGGTTAAGCGACTGCCTTCGGCTCAGGTCATGATCCTGGAGTCCCGGGATCGAGTCCCGCATCGGGCTCCCTGCTCAGCGGGGAGTCTGCTTCTCCCTCTGACCCTCCTCCCTCTCCTGCTCTCTCTATCTCATTCTCTCTCTCGCAAATAAATAAATAAAATCTTAAAAAAATAAAAATAAAAAAAAAAAGAAAGCTGAAATGATGGGGCGCCTGGGTGGCTCAGTTGGTTAAGCGACTGCCTTCGGCTCAGGTCATGATCCTGGAGTCCCGGGATCGAGTCCCGCATCGGGCTCCCTGCTCAGCGGGGAGTCTGCTTCTCCCTCTGACCCTCCTCCCTCTCCTGCTCTCTCTATCTCATTCTCTCTCTCGCAAATAAATAAATAAAATCTTAAAAAAAAAAAAATAAAAAAAAAAAGAAAGCTGAAATGATGGGGCGCCTGGGTGGCTCAGTTGGTTAAGCGACTGCCTTCGGCTCAGGTCATGATCCTGGAGTCCCGGGATCGAGTCCCGCATCGGGCTCCCTGCTCAGCGGGGAGTCTGCTTCTCCCTCTGACCCTCCTCCCTCTCCTGCTCTCTCTATCTCATTCTCTCTCTCGCAAATAAATAAATAAAATCTTAAAAAAAATAAAATAAAAAAAAAAAGAAAGCTGAAATGATGGGGCGCCTGGGTGGCTCAGTTGGTTAAGCGACTGCCTTCGGCTCAGGTCATGATCCGGGAGTCCCGGGATCGAGTCCCGCATCGGGCTCCCTGCTCGGCAGGGAGTCTGCTTCTCCCTCTGACCCTCCCCCTTCTCATGCTCTCTGTCTCTCATTCTCTCTCTCGCAAATAAATAAAACCTTAAAAAAAAAAAATTAAAAAAAAAAAAAGCTGAAATGAATTTAGACATGAATCAGCAGCTTTCAATCAAGAGTGGACACAGGGAGACCAAACACTGAGGGCCTCGCAGGGTTAGAAACGGTGGTTGCTTTGAGGCCCCAAGTTAACGTGAGAAAGGTTTTCTGCGACCCCTCGAGGGCGAGCCCAGGCAGCGGATCTCAGAAGGCGGAGGCTGCCTTCACCTCCCAGGCTCCTTTGCAGGAGGGGCGGCCGGGTGATGTAGTTTCTTCAGGGGCAGGTAGGCAGGTGGATGCCGACACGCCCAGCCTGGGGCCGCCAGGCTTTCACCCCACACCCAGTGCCGTCTGAGAAAGCGGACCTGGGTCCCTGAGTGTGTGTGTGGAGCGCAGACCCACCCCCTGCAAACCGACGTCCGTCTAGTTGACGTTTTGACTCTGGGTTCAGCCAGGAGATCATCAACTGATGGTAACATTAATACACAGAAATTCATAACACACTAATGGCATGGATTTCTTTTACAAAGTATCTTGTTATAAAAATGGAAGACACAGGACGTGCAGTCCACCCATGTGCTGTTTAAATATGCGTCTGTCCAGGAGATTGCTGCAAGCAACATGCTAGCGTGGTTATGCCATTTATTTACAATTGTTGGGACTAATTCGTTTTCTTTGTGCTCTTCCCTACTTTCTAGATGTTTTTAATAAAGATGTTTCAGAGTCATTTCAACAAAGACAACTTGCATTCAGTAAAGAAAACACTACTTGTTATTTAGAATAAAAATCTCCCTGGAAAAAACACAATGCTGCACACACAGGCTTCTTCCTTTGGTCTTTATTCATTCAGCCACAAAGGAACCACGGTCTCCTGCAAGTCAGGTTAAGCCACTCAGCAAAGCAAAAACTAGGAAACCACAAAGACCCAGGTCATTTTGTTTCTTCTCTTGCTTTTCATGCCTTGGTTTCTTCAGATCCTCATATTACCACTATTACATATTTTTAAAGACTTATTTTAGAGAGGGAGCACCCACACATGCACACGAGTGGGAGAGAATATCTCAAGCAAACTCCCTGCTGAGTGTGGAGCCCGACGTGGGGCTCAAACTCACAACCCTGAGATCATGACCAGAGCTACAACCAAGAGTTGGATGCCCAATTGACTGCACCACCCAGGCACCCCTTTAATATTTTATTTTTCCATCATGATAAGTGCACTCCTTAACCCCCATCTCTATTTCCCCAAACCCCCCTCCCCCCTGGTGACCAGTAGTTTGTTCTCTATGGTTGAGAGTCTGTGCCTCGGTTTGGCTTTCTTTTTTTCCCTTTGCTCATTTGTTTTGTTTCTTAAATTCCACATTTAAGAAGGGATCATATGGTATTTTTCTTTAACTTATTTCACTTAGCATTATACCCTCTAGTTCCATGTCATTGCAAATGGCAAGATTTCGTTCTTTTGTGGCTGAGTAATAGTCCATTGTATATAAATACCATATCTTCTTTATCCGTTCATCCATCCATGGACACTTGGGCTGCTTCCATATCTTGGCTATTGTAAATAATGTTGTATTGTAATACACTCTATTGTAAATAACGCTGCTATAAACATAGGGGTGCATGTATCTCTTTGAATTAGTTTTATTCTTTGGGTAAATTCCTAGTAGTGCAATTGCTGGATAGTAGGGTAGTTCTATTTTTAACTTGAGGAACCTCCATACTGTTCTCCAGAGTGGCTGCACCAGTTTGCATTCCCACCAACACTGTAAGAGGGTTCCCCTTTCTCCGCATCCTCACCAACACCTGTTGTTTCTTGTGTTGTTGATTTTAGCCATTCTGACAGGGGTGAGGTGATCTCTCATTGTTGTTTTGATTTGCGTTTCCCTGATGATAAATGACATGAAGCAACTTTTCATGTGGCTGTTGGCCACCTATAGGTCTTCTTTGGAGAAATGTCTGTTCATGGATTCTGCCCATTTTTTAATTGGGTTGGTTTTGGGGTATTGAGGTGTATCAGTTCTTTATATATTTTGGACACTAGCCCTTTATCACATATGTGATTTGCAGATATCTTCTCCCATTCAGTAGGTTGCCTTTTAGTTCATAATATTTCAATAGATATTTTGGGGTCCGTACTCCACGCAAGGTGAAGAACAGAAAGATGGACATGACCAAGGCATGCTGTGAAGACACCTAGGTGAAGAGAAGAGATCCTCTGGGATTTGCATGGCTGGGCTCCCACGCTTACCATAGGAGGTGCTTCTCGCATCACATTAGAAATGCTGAGGTAGCCACCTCCCCTCCCACCTTCTGATGTGGGCTGAGCTGGGCTTTATTTAAACCTCCTGACGCTCTGACTCCTTCCCTGATGTATTACGTTCAGATCAGCCCATTCGTTGGCTGTTCACCCCCAATGAATGACATGCCTACAGGGGCGGACACGTTTCCTTCGCCTTTCTAACCACCACATTTTCAGCACCTAAAACAACGTCTGGCAAATGGTATGTTGTTCGTCCCAAACTCAGAAGACATGGCTATTCTTGAGAACTTCCAAGGATTTAGAAAGGATAGTGAATTTTTTTTTTTTTAATAAAGTACTTAATACAGTTGCTGGCCAACGGAACGGCAAGTGCCCCACGTGAATTATATCAACAGGTGTAAACAAAGTCCCTTCAACAGGACTCATCTTCAAAACATCCAGGAAGGGCAGACGTGTCTCAGGATTATTCCGGGACTCAGAGCAGCCCGCAAGATTAGGCTCCGCTCAATACCACGGACTCTGACCTCGCTAAGGCAGATCGGCGCTGTGAAGTAATTAAAAGGCAGCGTGTTAATGCCGAAATACAGCGATGTTCTGGATGCTTTCAGAGCGGCAGACAAAATGACTAATTCGGTATTTCAAAGGTTAGCGAAGGCTAATCCTGCTCACAGGCATCAGAGACTCACTGGAAAAGGTGTGGCTGATAACCGGCCTCAGGGACGGCTCCCAGCCGCGGGGGAAGGGGCGCGGGGCTCAGGCAGGGAGAGGCTAAGGCTCTGCTCCCCTGGACCGAAGCGGCCTGTGGCTCCACGGCGCGCCCAGAGCAAGGGAAGGGAGGCTCACATGGGAAAGGAGTGAGGATTGGCTTCAGAGGGCGTCTTAGTCGGCTGGAACAGCCCCAACAGGATGCCACAGGCCCCCAGCCTAAACCACAGGTGGATTCTGGTGGCTCTGGAGGCTGGGAGCCCGAGGCCAGGTGGCGCCTTCTCGCACATGCTCTTCAGAGGAGAGGCTCTGGTCGCTCTCCCTCTTCTTCACAGGACACTAATTATGGGATCCGTTTCCCCCATGACCTCTGACCTGTATCCGGCACATGGGGACACACACTCCATCTGTAACAGGCGTGTGGCCCCCACACGATGCTGAGAAGGGTCTCCGGAGGGGGAGAGACACGCAGGGGAACGGAAAGCCCCAGCCAGAACCCGTAGGAAAGGAGGTTACGGACTCCAGTCGCTCATGCAGACAGAAGGAAGGCCTGCACCCCACCCCGAGTTGGGGTCGCTCGTCAGCAACCACAACTCCAGTTGTGGTGTGTGTGTGTGTGTGCATGAAAGAGAGGACCGAGCACTTACCTATCCTCCCATGGTGACCAGGAGGCTAGAAAAAGTCTCTACACACCCCCCTTCCTTCTCTTGCTTTTCCGTTTTATTGTCTCCCGATGTCCTTCTAGGCCTTTCCTTCTACCACATCTGTCTCCAGTCCCACTCGCACCCTCTCTCCTCCAGACAAACCTCCCCCGCCTCTGCTCCTTATCTCGGGCCCTTTGTCCCAAACCAGAGACGCACAAATCTGATCTTGTAGAAATGGACTAATGGTCCTAGAGGGCAGATACATCCCTTCTGAGAACTGCAGACTGTGGAGGTAAACGTTTGGCTATTTGCCATGTGAAAACGAACCAAAAAAACAACCTCCACATATTCATTACAATTGCTGATTTTCACTCTGCCACTTTACTTCCATTAGTTCTTCTGACTTACTCAAGAATTCACATAAATTCTGAATTTACTAAGAGCATTTTATACATGAGCATACAGCCAATCCTATCAGAACAGCAATCACTGGGTTATCTGCATGTTTTGGTAAGCCAAGGACACTGACAAGAAAAGGATATTATAGGTTTCTCCTGATACATAAAAATTTTGTCTCTCATTTAAAAGCTTAACCAATTATATTTTGGCAAAAATAATGCTATTAAATTCACACTGTGCTCCCAACCTGCCATTATAAAATGAAGCCTCAAAATTCAAAGTAAACAGAAATTACTTATAATTTGAAAAAAAAAAACAAAAAACTCAAATGTAAACATTTATATTGGTAAAGTTTTTTTTTTTTAATGTGCAAGATAATAAAGCATTAAATATTTTTTAAACCCTAGAGAAAAACAGTAGTATATATATAACAAGATTTGCCAAATCTCAGGTCTTGAACAGGAAAAAAGTTGTGTGATATGGTAAAAATCAGCACAATGTGTCCTCTGGTGGAGGGACTCACTGGGGAGTGCTACAGGGAGGTAGGAGCCCAGAAGGTGTTACACATGTATGTCCATTAGTCAAAACTGTATAGTTAAGGGGCGCCTGGGTGGCTCAGTCATTAAGTGTCTGCCTTCGGCTCAGGTCATGGTCCCAGGGTCCTGGGATTGAGCCCCGCATCGGGCTCCCTGCTCCACGGGAAGCCTGCTTCTCCCTCTCCCACTCCCCCTGCTTGTGTTCCCTGTCTTTTTCTGTCAAATAAATAAAATCTTAAAAAAAATGTATAGTTAAGACCTGGGCATTCTGATGTATGTACATTTTATGTCAAACATTGCAAAATAGAATCATCATCATCTTCCTCAAGAGAGGGGTGGGCAGTGGATGGAGCCACAGAGGAGACAAGCTGGTGGAATGCGAGGGGCTGTGGAGACTGAGAGACACGTATTTTTTTGCTGACATTTAAAATTTCCCATAACAGAAATTTTTTTCCAACTGTCAGAGCTCTGGAAGGAGAAGGATTTTCAAGGTCTTGAAATAACTGAAAAGGTCATAAGAACGTGCATTACAAAAATGTAATAGGTAAATGTAATGAATTAGTGAAACAGGGAGACAAAAACTGGGAAATAGGTTTAAAAACACCACAAAGTATGTATTTTCACAGTGTGACAGGTCTGTGTGGATTAACGAAATACACAGCATACCTTCACTTAGAAAAAGGAGCAAATGAACAGACTTTGTACAATAGAAATGCACCGGTAAACAGACATTGATAAACCCTGACAAACAGGCAAATGCCTACAAATTTAAAAACATTATTTTCCATCTATTGTGTTTTGTGAAATTTGTTACAAAGACTAATAGTGCTGGTAATGATGGAATAAAATGAACAATTTTGAGAGGAGGATTCATGGGCAGATTTTTTGGGAAGGAAAATGGGGATTTTGTTTTGTAAATATCAAGTCTTAAATATATGAAACTCTTCACCCAATAACTCTATTGCCGGGAACCTAGTCTTAGAAAATAATAAAGCTTTTAGCATGATTATGGTTATATCAACATTTTTATATTATTTAAAATATTTAAACGGACTACAATATGGTGTTAAACTCTGGTGCAGACACGTTGACAGAACATAACGTAATCATCAGGAAGACTTGAATAAAAACTAGTCACAACATGAAGCACGCTTAATCTGCAATAACTTCAAAACTTGAAGAAGTGTGATTATACTCACAAGCAACTAATGGAGCAAGAAACGGAGGGAGTGGCCAGGAGTGAGCAAATGACCAGATGGGCTCAGTGGCCAGGGAACCCCGAGCAGACGGACTCAGAGGAGAGAAACAAGCCACTGGAAATACACCATGAAATCTCGAAAATCCCTGTAATACTAGGGGCATCTCTGATCATTCATTCTCTAGAAGTAGTACTGATCCAGCACACTCTTGACTACATGATGGAAGCCTGAAAAGCAATAATGTTCTAGTAAAGGGTTTTCCACCAAGACGCACTGCTTCTAATTTCTGTTCACTTAGGGCACCAGCTTACCAACTGTTTACTAATACTCAAAACACTCTCTAACTGGGAACTTCACAAAAACCCTAAGACGTGTTGAAAATCATTGGCCCCAAACTTCAAAATAACACCTACCTCACAGGTGTTGCAGTGAAGATTACTGTGCTAACAATTAAAAACCTTACAACTTAATAACAGTAATAACAATATTCAGTGTTTTTTAAGATTTTTAAGTAACCTCTACACCCAACGTGGGCTCAAACCCACAACCCTGAGATCAAGAGTCACATGCTTCACCAAATGAGCTGGCCAGGCGCCCCTGTCAATATTCCGTGCTTTCTGATGGGGGTCTCAGTTACTAAGATGATAGATGGTATCTAGAGATAACAGATGATAGATAGAATGATAAAGTGGATGCTACAATGGATGGACGAGTAATAGATGATAGAATGATAAACGACCCTTGATCTGGAATATTTCCTTAGCCTTTCTAGGTTTTTCACAACACTGACATTGTCAGGTGTAACAAACAATGGAACAGATTTGTGGAAGACACAAATCTTAAATGTACAATTCAAATGCGTGTTGAAACACCACACAACCTCACCATGGCCATTCTCATGAAGATGCGGTGAGATTCCCATCACACCTGGCCCCATCCTCCTCAAACAATGTTGCTGCATTCTATCCCCAGATCCCTCCTGGCCATTCTGCAGCTTCCGGGAAGTGAGACCTGACACACATTCTCCTACCTGACATCTTTCACTTAGCAAAATGTTCTGAAATCCATCTAGGCGGTTGTGTCTGTCCCAGCTCCTTCCTTCATTCTGCTCAGAAGTGTTTCTTCGTATGAATAAACTAGTTTATCCACGCTACTGCTCAGCGGACATTTGGGTTGTTTCCTACTTTTTTATTTTGAAGTTATTGTACACAATAAATGTTCCTATTTGTGTTTGTGTTTATTTCGTACTTGTGTTTCCACTTCTCTGAGATAAACATCCCAGGATTAAAGTGTGATCTCATATGGCAGATGTTAAACTTTACAAGAAACCAACTGGGTACCCACGTGGCGTCCTCTCCTCCCTTCTGGTGGAGGGCTTGGTGGTAATTCTTCAAGGATACTGAGAAGGTAGTCCCGCATGTTCTTCCCTGCTCTCCCATTCAGTGTGGACACGTCCCCCCAACAGCCACGCCCTGTCTGGGATGCAGCATCCTCAAACATGGTGGCAAAGCTACGTTGCCTCTTGTTGTAGGACTCTTCATGGTTAAATCCTGTAACATAGCCTCATTTTACTCTGTTCTGGCATTTTCTGTGAGACGGCAAAAGTTCTTTCCCATGTGTCTGGTTAATTAGGTCAACAACAGAGGAAAGAAATGTACATTAGAAATCAATGGGTTAACTGTGGCTGTGATTGACTACAAGAACTCATTTCTTGTTTCTTAAAAATTGCCTGCATTAGATTTTTAGTGACCATACACTAATTTATATAGAAACACTTTTTCTAGACAATGACAGCAGGTGTGCTCTGCTTTGGGTGGTGCACATTCTCTTAACTGGAGACAGATTTTCCTTGGCAACTCTCTGCCCTCTGACAGCGAGGAGATGGGTATTTGTGTATTTTTAAAATTACAAATATAAAAAATTCATCACATGTATACCTCAATCCATTAGGCTTCCCACATGGGCCTTCAGGAGACCAGAGTAATTTCACCTGGCTACTCGCTCATGCATAAGGACTGTATTTGGAGATACACAATCCAGGGTTTGCCTAAACTGTGGTAATCCACGGACATGTCTCCTCTCTGCTGACTAAGTTCCTAGAAGGCAGAGATTCTGATTTAATCTCCCTGGTAGGTGTCTAGCTGCCTTATTTAAGTAAATCATCTCCATAGGTCCAATCTTTTAAACTTGGATGCAATTTCCAAGAGCCTTTCAGGTTTCTTATAGGATGTCCAATTAGGGGTTCATAAGGGTTTTTTATACTACAGGTTACTTTCTCCCTGGCAAAACTGCACACGTTTTATTCTGGGTTTTAGTCGATAGTAACTACTATGGAGATAACAGATCCTGTCAGATAATTAGAGCATCTGTTTATCCTATTGTTAGTGTCTGTTCTTTGATCTCATTAGCATTGAAATATTCTGTTTCTTGGTGTGCAACTCATCTTCACTTGCATCCTGGACATTTTGGGAATCATGTTCTGAGACCTTGGATCTTACTTAAATCTTCTCTCTCCTCAGGCCATCATCCTGTTTTGGTCTAGCACACATGCCCTGGCTGCTTTGTGGACTGTGGTTTAAACGTTGCCTTGCAAAGCCTTCGCAATGCTTTCTGGTTGCCGTTAGTACACTCCACCAAGGCTGTTCCACCATCTTGGTGCTTATCCCTGTACTTAGGTGTCAAAACGTTGGCAGTTTTGGTTCAACTCAAGGGTTGCCCCAGACTTCACACACTCCCTTAAAGGACAGCTTTCTCGTCCCCTCCCAATCTCCCCCTATTCTATCTGGTGGGGGAAGGGAAAAGCTGCTCTTTTTCCCACCACCAGACAGGCATGGACACAGGGCTCCATTCCATTCCCTGCCAGACACGAGCCCAGCAGGGAAGGGCACGAGTGGGATCATTTCCTGGAGTTCAGCTGGGGTAGGCTGGGTATCACTGAAGACTCCATCCTGGGGGCCACCGCTGGCAGACTCCTTTGGCTAGACAATGTGGCCATTGCTTGGGCCTTTTCTCTCCTCTACCCATTGGATTTCAGGGTCAAAGACTTCTCTAGATACAGAAGAGGCAATGCTTCAAGTCAGGGGATTTAAAACAAAACAAAAAACTCCCCATTGTGTCCTTTCTCACGTCTCAACGTCCTTAGTCTTTCTCCATCTTTAAGAGTTTTGCGGTATTTGGGTTTTATATACTGTTCAAAGTGTTTAAGTATTTAGAAAACAGTGGAATGCATTTACTCCATCTTGTCTGGAGCTGGAAGTCAAGTTCCCATCATTTTTAAGTTTTCTGTATGTACAAACAAATCGACAAATGGTACCATGAATCCCAAAAGGAAAAGATGAGATGAGAGACACTTACACAGAGTTTTTGGGTTTAAGGCTTTTATCCCAGCCTGTCTGTCTGTCTGCTGAGAGGGGGCATCAGGAAAGCAAGACACGGGGAAAAAGGAGTTCTTGATTACGGTCTGTTTGGTGCTGAGGAAGCTCAGTGACCAGAAATAAAAATCACCCAAGGTGGAGATCAGAGCAGAGCTTTTGGCTCAAAAGGGACACCGAATCTTTGAGGCTAGAAAAAGCAGGGAGTCCAGAATGCAGACCAGAACTAAGCCTGTGGTTTAGGGGTTTCACCATGGCTCCCAAGTCCTTTGCATTTTCTCCAACTCTTCAGCCAAGTTTGGTGCATTAAAAGATAAAAGGTAGTGAGAATTCTGAGGAAGACTCATCTCAAACATACTGAGGCATGAATGTGGAGGACCAGAGAAGGTTTAGTATCAGAAGGACTCCAGCTGTGAGGTCCAAGTCTCACTCCCCTTCAACAAGAGGGGAAAACTCAGATTTTGAGCACCTTATACTAACGTGATTATGGTTTTAGAAAATTCGCATTTGGTAGTAACTGCACATCACACTTCCTGGCTTCTCCCTGCATTACCAAGATTCCGGAATCACTTCATTTCTAACAAGGAGCTTAGTGTGATGTGTCCGTTAGATTTTGTTTGCCACAAAATGTATTTGGTCTTAATTTTTCAAAGACTATTTTCATTGAATATAAACTGCAGTCTCATAGTTATTATCTCCAGTTTAAAATGTCCATTCCATAGTCTTCAGACTGCCATCATTCCTGCGTTAGGCCCTTTAAAGGAATCGCAGGTGATTTTGTTTTTCCCTATCTTTGTTTTATGGAATTTAACCATTGTGTCTCAAGGTTCAATAATATTTGGCTTGGGGCTCAATCTATGGTTTCTTGAACGTGTGAGTTTTTGTCAGATTTGGAAAAAATCTGAACAGCATTTCTTCAATTTTTTTTTTTTTTTCTCTCCCCCTTCCTTCCTTACTCTGGAAATCAGGTTACACACATGTACATCAAGGTTTGTACTCCTCTTCTGATCTCTGTTCTGTAGTCCTATTCTTTGTGCTCTATTCTGTAGATTTCTCTTGACTTGTAATTCAATTTACAAATGCCCTTCTCTACAGTTTCTAATATGCTATTAAACACCTCAACTGGATTATTAATGATAGATCTAGGATCTCCTTCTGGTTCCATTTTCTAGATTCTAATTCTCTGGTAAAATTTTCCACCTTGCTATCTCATCTCCTAAACCTATTAAAGTATTTGAGGCCTATAATATCTGTTTTGCCTATAGGCCTGACTCCTAGGATGTCATTGTTCCTTTAAGATTTATTATTTTAGAGCAAGAGAGTGAGTGCACAGAGAGAGGGAGAGAGGAAGGAGAGGGAGAGAGAGACTCTTAAGCAGGCACCACACTCAGCAGGGAGCCTGACATGGGGCTCGATCTCACAACCCCGGGATCATGACTAGAGCAGAAATCAAGAGTCAGACATTCAATCAACTGAGCCATCCAGGCGTGCCATAGGATGTTATTGTTCTTGATGGCAGGACAAGAAAAGTGAGACCCGATCTGATCATCCTGCAGTCCACAGTCACAACTACAGCAGCTCGCTCAGACGCACTCTGAGATGGAATGGTTTTGTGACTGTCTGCCCATTTTTGGGGTCACAGGCTACTCGAAGCAGAGCCCTGAGGAGTTTCTGCGGGAGCTTGAGGTTCCAACCAGAGTACCTAACTTTGCTGTGCTTGGGGCCGAGCTTCTTAGCTGCCATTTTCCTTTCTGTTTCTTGGTCATTCGCCCCTCAGCAGCTTAGAAATTGGCAATTTTAGAAAGGAAATTCCACACAGAATGCCAGGTTTTGTATTTGGTAATCTCCTTTTCTCCAGGGTCTTGTCCCCCTAAGTCCTAACTATGTTGACCAGTTTCCAACGCCCTCAAGTATTTGGGGGTTTTGTGCATTTAATCCAGTTATTTTGCTTGTTCTTGATGAGAAAATAGGTCTGGTACAAACTACTACGATACAGGTGAATGCAGAAATACTTGCCTTGTCTTAAATATTGATTTCAATGAGGTCAGGAGCCAACGGTCTTGTTTATAATTAGGTCACCAGCTATTGTCTTTGAGTCCACATGTGACCTCCGTCCCATGTTCCTGAACTTGCTCATTTTACACCTTTTATACAGAGAAGAATATATTTTATTTATATATTCTCTATATTCATAATTTACATTTTATTATACATAGGTAGATTTTTGAGAGAGAGAAAGCACAAGCAGGGGGAGGGTCAGAGGCAGAGGGAGAAGCAGACTCCGTGCTCAGCAGGGAGACCAATGTGGGACTCGATCCCAGGTCCCTGAGATCATGACCTGAGCTGAAGGCAGACACTTCACCCACTGAGTCACCCATGTGCCCCTATATGTAGATAGATTTAAAAGCAATGTTTAAAGTCTTATGAAAAAACCAGTTAACTTTCTACTCACCATATACTCCACCCCTCCCCCACCCCAATTATTTTCCTTTTACAGGAAAGTCCCTTCATTTTTGAGTCATATCTATTGTTACTTGTCCCTATGTTCCTAAGTAAAATACTCATGCTATTTGGACAAAGATAGCAATGAGTTGACTAGAGATGTGCTTATAAATGCAGATATAAGTCAATATATGTTTGTATTTTAAATTTCCAGCTGTCACATCCACCGGGAAAGTTTAATCCTTCCCTGAATCAGAGAGATGAATATAAAGAAACCCAGTGTGACTGCAACATTACAGTTATTATGCCAGAACAAGGCTGATCTCAGTACGATAAACCTTGCAGCATCTGCAGACTGATCTTTTCAAAGCGGCTGCAGTCCGTGGGGACACGACATACACAGCCCTCCGACCTTCCGTCCTCCACTGCTGTAATCCGCATCAAACCCCAAGCATCTTTTGTAAATCCTGCCTATTGGCCCAGTTTGTTCTTTCACACCTCCTGTAACCCAGGACTGAAAGTAGATGTGGGATTGACCGTGTGTCACCACCTCACCATTGGGTCATTATGCCTCCACTCCTTCGCAAAAGTTTCGAAACTAAGCCAGCAAAACATTTGCTGTTCTATGCTTCTTCATTCTTTTGGACACTGACACAGACTCAGGAAAGTTTTCATCTGGAAGACCCGAGTGAGCTCCTCTCTATCCCAATTAGTCTGAGAAGTGTTTTATTTTTATAAATACAATGTTAACTCTAGAAAAACAGGTACCTTGTCATTTTTACCACCATATCCCCAATGCTTGGTGTAGTGTCTTTCACAGAATAGGACTAAGTAAATATTTCTCAGTGAGTGGGTACAAATTGGTATAAACCATCCATTCAGTAGGACCAGAAGGCCTGCCAGTGTCCTTACATAACTGTCCTCCTGCTCCTTCTTTTCCCCTCCCTCTTAGATTTCTGCGTATTTTCTCTGGGTCCCTTCCATTCTCCCCCTCTGTAAGTACCCCTTCCTTCTGCATCCATGCACACTGAAGTTTTTGGTCTTAAAAATCAAAACCAAATAAAACCAACCCTTGAGAGCCCAAACTTCATGTCAGTTGCTCTGTCTTACACCTGCACACCTTCAAGAGGAATCTGCACATCCTAAAACCCTCTGTACCCTTCCACCTATCCTGCCCCCTTGAAATTGATATACACAAAAGTGCAAAATATTCTGAATTCTTGTCAGTGAAGTCCTGAAGGTGTATAGGAGTGGATCCTGCAAGTGTGAAATCTTAGGAGGAAAGAGTTTAGATTAGGCCAAAATCACTTACAGAAATGGTGTTCAGAAGATCCCAGTTACAGCCAATGACTGAACTGCTTGAGTTTCTGGATTCTGGCACCACTGACCCAGCGGAAGCTGTAGTCACCGGTACCCAGAGCTAAGTTAACCTGAGATGCTTGAATCTGCTCTCAAGGGCAGAAAGTGACCCAAAGACTTAGATAGAATTACTTCATTATTTGTGATCAGTAAATTCATCTCTGGTTCCCCAAAGGGTCCAGGATTTACTTCTTTTATGAAAACCTTGAGAAGTATTTTTTGAAGGGAGTTGCATTATCCTTGAAAAATACTTTAGTTGCTCTTCAGTGAAGGTAGAAGACACAGGTGAGGCATGCTCCAGCTGAAATGGGTTTTCTGATTGAAAAGAGGATACCAAAATCATGGGTTCTATTTAATTAGTAGAGAGCAGGCAGCATGTTTATACCAATGGAACAGGAGGGGCATGCAGAGTCTGACACAGCAATGCACTAGAAGAGATAGGCATCGTGAAATTCCTACTTGATTTTTACACCTCAAAACATTGGGGTGTTATGCGTTTGACTGGAGAAATGGTCATTCATCTGATTTCCAGCTGTAAGTCTCATCAGAGGTCAAACCCCATTAACATAGAGACAGTGCTTATTTGGACAGGGATGTTGGGGATACTGCACTAACACCAGGAACGTTCAGGTCTTTACATCTGTGTCCCCTTACCTGGGCTACTGCACACTGGACACGTAATAGCTATATGGTCACCTAGCACACAACATATCAAAAATACCAAATATGTGATCCTTACAGAGAAACCATCAGCATCTCAAGTATGGTGCACCCAGACTTTAAAATACCCTGAGTGCTAGCTATAGGAGATACCTTAGTTCCGTCCAGTCAGGTGGCTCATGGTCTTTCTCACTGCAGACCCACTCATTTCCTTGACCAACCCATGGCTGTTGTGCAGTCGGGGAGTTTCTGAATGGTGTCAGTGAATGGAAGGGCTGCCATCTTCACGTCACTGATCTGTAAAACAAAGATTAACTTGATATCAAATTAAAAGTGAACGTCCCTTCACCTCTAAAGCAAAAATAAACAAGTCAAAGCTATAATACAGTCCTGGAGAAACCGTAAAGATCAGGATCATCAAAAAGTCTTAAAAACAGCAGATTTAGTGACACATTTAACTAAACACCTTGGCATGTTTTATAAAATAGATTAATCGGGGCGCCTGGGTGGCTCAGTTGGTTAAGCGACTGCCTTCGGTTCAGGTCATGATCCTGGAGTCCCGAGATCAAGTCCCGCATCGGGCTCCCTGCTCGGCGGGGAGTCTGCTTCTCCCTCTGACCCTCCTCCCTCTCATGCTATCTTTCATTCTCTCTCTCTCAAATAAATAAAATCTTTAAAAAAAAAAATTAAAAAAAAAAATAAAATAAAATAGATTAATCAATTGGCTACTTCAATTGCATCTAATGTTCCAATTTTACATTATTTATTGGAAGCCCTGGAATGTGGTAAGCAGCTGTTTATGAGGCCAATACTTTTGGTGTTTTTCCATTCCAATAAGCGTGAAACCCTCAGATGTTACATCAGATCTCTGGTTCTGTGTCATAATTAATTCCAAGGGGATGTGAATGGTTCTACCAGTCCACAGGGCATACTGGCAGTCTCCTGTGTTGACAATAGCATGCTGACATCACCTGGAAAAAAGTCGCAGTTTTCCTAGATGCCTTGATGATAAACATGTGTTCCAGAGAAGAAGTAAATTCCATTAAAACAAAAGCTCTTACAACTAATTTCTAAAGTCTACTTGTATGGGACAAGTTGTCAAATCTTTTGTTTCTAACCACTAAGGAAATGAGTCACTGTGCCACCTGTAAGGAAGGCTCAGAGCAAAACAGTCCCTTGTTTTTGTCAATTCAGGCTACTAAAACAATCTCATAGACAGGCCACCTTAAGCAAGATACTTAGTTCTCATAGTTCTGGAGGCTCAAAGTCCAAAAGCGAGGTGTCGGCACGCTTTTGATTACGGTTAGGTAATCACCTCAAAGACCTTTCTTGGTTCACATAAGGGCACACATACATACAGTTCAGGTCTCTTCCATTTTTATAGCAGTATTAACTCCATCATGGGGACTGATCCTCATGACCTAACTGAACCCTACTCACCTCCCAAAGGCCCCTGTCTCCATTACCTTCACACTGGGAGATAGGTTTTAACATATGAATTTGAGGAGGACACAAATACTCTGTCCATAGCAGCCCTATTGCTGGTGTTGTCTACACACCAAGTTTGCAAACTGGACATTGTAGTTCAGTGCATCCAATCATACTACAGATTTCTGTGATAATTTATGGGGCTTCTGGAAAGACCTATGTGGATCACTTGGAGACCCTAGGCATTATACAGTCTTGTTTACTGATGACCAAGCTCGTGTTGATAACCAAGCCTCAGCTTGCTACCGGACACCAGGAGAGAGGGTACCAGGTAATCGCGTAATCAGACGGCACATCATAAATCAAGTGCTTGCTGGTCATAAACAAATATAAGCAGTATACATAGGAATGTTTCTAAATAGATCCTAAGAGCACAAGCGAACTGCCTGAGTAGATTCTTTGCATTACCAACACGCCTGTTTTGTTTTTTTTTTTAAGATTTTATTTATTTATATGACAGACACAGCGAGAGAGGGAACACAAGCAGGGGGAGTGGGAGAGGGAGAAGCAGGCTTCCCGCCGAGCAGGGAGCCCGATGTGGGGCTCGATCCCAGGACCCTGGGACCATGACCTGAGCCGAAGGCAGATGCGTAACGACCGAGCCACCCACGTGCCCCCCAACACGCCTGGTTTTGCCATGTTACTGTATGTCACTCAATACACATCTGCAGCTTCCATCTTCTTCCCAGTGAGCATGTTTTTGCCCACTCAGGGGGCAAAAATACTTCATTTATAGGTGATTTTGTTCAGACTGCGAGTGACACTCCGTCATTGCTGTCGCAGGCAAGGTGGCTTAAATAGAGCCATCTGTATATAGTTGTTAATTTTGACTGAAGGAGAGATCAGTGATTTATGAAAAGGTATTAATGTCTTGGCTAGACATCCAGAGCCTCAGAAGGAATGATATTTAAGGATTGGGAAAATGGCAGCAAGAGAGCTTGGTAAAGTCACAGGAGATGGAGAATGGACCGAGATTCTTTGACTATCTCTGCCCACACTCACACACACAAAAGGCATCACCCCCTATTTTTGCTGCTGGTTTGTCTCTCCCCCCAGCCAGCTCAGTGCTGTCCAGTGGGTTCATGACCAGAGACCGCACTTGGCCTGGGCAAAGGCCATACATTCAGGCAGCAGCATGGGTCTCTACTCATCACACATCAAAGGAGTCCTGCATTGGTGTGGAAGGTGGACACTGGGCAGCTTCCCAGCTATCAGTAAAGTGTTATCTCAACTCTTATTTGGCTTTATTCCTTACATGCAAACTGCTTTAATTGGATAAAAAAGAAGAAAAAAAGTGGTAGTAGCATCAGAATATTCCCTCAAATCCAAGCACTTTTGGTGCCTAATGTGAGATAAAAAATAAAAGATGGGATCTGGCATGTAAACGAAAACTACCATTTTGTGACATGGAGACCCCCAAGTTGGCTACAGTTAGTTTTTACAGCTAATTTTAGAAAACTATTTACAGTTGCTACTGGCTTTACTAGGAAATCAGTGCTTTAGACTGTGGCAACACATTTGAATTCCTGAGAAATCTATTAAAAAAAAAAAAAAATCACCACCGCCAGGCTCCAACCCTTGACATCCAAGCTTCAGATCCATGAAAGAACTAGTCTTTGCCAAGTCTTCCCTTGGATGTTGCATGATCACATCAACCTAAATATGTATTTATGACTCAACTTGACAACTCCCACTTGAAATTTTCAACTTCTAAATCTAATGAGTCACCAGATTCCCCTTACGTCTGTTTATCTCAACCTTCATTTTGCTGCCTCCTCCTAAACCACTAGGACATAACCCTCCAGCTGCCTGCACTCACATACAGATTCCTAATGCACAGCGCAAAGTAGTCTCACAAAGGAAATACTGTGACTACAGTCCTCTGCCTGGAGCTCCTGGTTTCCTGTTGCCCCTACAGGTGAGATCAAAGTCCTCAGGACTTTTACAAAGAGCTTTTCCTGTCTTTCAGCAGCCCACATGAGATCAAGACTGCCCATTTCATATTCTGATAACCCACTGTATCACTCCTTATAACTCAATTAGTTTGCTTTTGTGCTTATTATCATTGCATAACTAAATGATGTAATGCCTGAACCAAATCAGACTTAGTAATTGCTGCATTCCTTGTACCTAAGCAGGTTGCAGAATAGAACACATGAATAAATACAGGTAAAGACGATTAAGCAAAGGATAGCCTAAGAAGAAATTCAAAGGTAAAGCACTTTAACTTTTATAGTTTTGTTCAATTTAGTTGTCTAAATACTTAATTCAATGAAAGTTATAATGGAAATAGAGAAGATATATTAGAAAAAGCAAATAAATGGTTTTATCTGAATAGCAATATTTATCTAAGATTAAGGAACAGAAAAAATTAGCCCCTGACAATTAAAATGATTGTTCTAATGAACATTTTTAACTCTTTGAATGATTTTTGATACTTGCTATGCTCTCAATTATCTTCTAGAGTTTGTAGACCTGATTAAATATCCCCATCTGGCATATGTTGAAACAGATATTTGTTCTTCTACAGAAGGATTTTTTTTTTCCAAAACCAATGGTATTTTTCCAAATCCAAGAGAGTTTATAAATTCAGTTGAATTATTAGAAGGGATGAGATCAAGCTCATATTTCTGGAACAATTAAGTGCGACAGATGTACCAGGTATTTGGGTTGTGTTACATTTAGTCTTCACACTGGTTCTAAGAACATTTATCCCTAAACAAGGATATGAAGACTCAGCATGCATGAATCTTATCCAAGTATGCAGAGTTAATGTGGCACGTGGCAAAATCTCCACTTGAGGCCATGTCTGAGGACCCCTGAAACCATGATTTTCTCAAAAGTGTAATGCCTCTGCCATTATACCCTGCCTGCAAGAAATTGCTAACACTGCAATGTAACTTCAAGGCACACTGCCTTATGACCTATCAAGTATTTCCTTGATTTTTGTGTGTGCGTGCATGCATGCAATGCAAGTAATTGCTCTTTTGTTAAAAAATATCATCCTTAATGGGGAAAAACAGAGCTTTCCCTAAGTTCAGGAACAAGATGAGGATGTCCACACTCACCATTTTTATTCAACATAGTACTAGAAATCCTAGCCACAGCAATCACACAACAAAAAAGAAAAGGTCCAAATCAGTAAGGAAGAAGAAAAACTTTCACTATTTGTAGATGACATGATACTACATGCAGAAAGCCCAAAGATGCCACCAAAAAAACTGCTAGAACTGGTAAATGAATTCAGTAAAGTTGCAGGATACAAAAATCAATGTACAGAAATCTTTTGCATTTCTCTACACCAGTAATGAAGTGGCAGAAAGAGAAATTAATCCCATTTACAATTGCATCTTTTTTTTTTTAAAGATTTTATTTATTTATTTGACAGGGAGAGACACAGTGAGAGAGGGAACACAAGCAGTGGGAGTGAGAGAGGGAGAAGCAGGCTTCCTGCAGAGCACGGAGCCCGATGTGGGGCTCGATCCCAGGACCCTGGGATCACGACCTGAGCCGAAGGCAGACGCTTAACGACTGAGCCACCCAGGCGCCCCTACAATTGCATCTTAAATAATAAGATACCTAGGAATAAACCTAACCAAAGAGGTGAAAGACCTGTACTCTGAGGAAACTATAAAACACTGATGAAAGGAATTGTAGATGACCAAAAGAAATGGAAAAAACATTCCATGCTCATGGATTGGAATATTGTTAAATTGTCTATACTACCCCCAAAAATCTATACATTTAATACAATCCCTATCAAAATACCAATAGCATTTCTCACAGAACTAAAACAATCCTGAAATTTGTATGGAACCACAAAAGACCCTGAACAGCCAAAGCAATCTTGAAAAAGAAAAAGCAAAGCTGGAAGCACTGGAATTCCAGACTTCAAATTATATTACAAAGCTGTAGTGATAGAAACAGTATGGTATGGGCACAAAAACACATACATCAGTGGAACAGCATAGAAAATCCAGATATGGACCCACAACTACATGGTCAATCTTCAAAAAAGCAGGAAAGAATATGCAACGGGAAAATGATGGTCTTTTTAACAGATGGTGTTGGGCAAACTGGACAGCAACATGCAAAAGAATGAAACTAGACCACTTTCCTACACCATACACAAAAATGCAAAATGAATGAAAGACCTAAACGTTTGTGAGACCTGAAACCATAAAAATCCTAAGAGAGCACGGACAGTAATCTCTCTGACATTGACCATAGCAACTTCTTACTAGATAGGTCTCCTGAGGCGAGGGAAACAAAAGCAAAAATAAACTATTGCAACTACATCAAAATAAAAAGCTTCCGCCCTTCAAAGGAAACAACAAAACTAAAAGGCAACCTATGGAATAGGTGAAAATATTTGCAAATGACATACCTAGTAAAGAATTAGTATCTAAAATATATAAAGAACTTATAAAGCTCAATACCCCAAAAACCAAATAATCCAATTAAAAATGGGCAGAAGACATAAATAGACATTTCTCCAAAGACGACATCCAGATGGCGACACATGAAAACGTGTTCTTATCAGGGAAATGCAAATCAAAACTATGAGGTACCACCTCACACCTATCAGAATGGCTAGAATCAACACAAGAAACAACAGGTGTTGGGGAGGATGTGGAGAAAGAGGAATCCTTGTGCACTGTTGGTGGGAATGCAAACTGGTGCAGCCACTGTGGAAAACAGCACGGAGGTTCCTCAAAAACTTAAAAATAGAAATACCTTATGATCCAGCCATCACACTACTGGGTATTTACTCAAAGAATACGAAACACTAATTTGAAAGGATATGTGCACCCCTATGTTTATAGCAGCATTATCTACAATAGCCAGGAAATGGAAGTAGCCCAAGTGCCCAGTGACTGATGAATGGATAAAGACAAGGTGGTTTATACGTACAATGGAATATTACTCAGCCATAAATAAGAATGAAATCTTGCCATTTGCAACAACATGGAGCTAGAGGGTATAATGCTAAGTGAAATAAGTCAGAGAAAGACAAATACCATATGATTTCACTCATATGAGAAATTTCAGAAATAAAGGGAAAAAATGGGAGCTAAACCAAGAAACAGACTTAACGATAGAGAACAGATGGTCACCAGAGGGGTGGTGGCTGGGGGGATGGGTGTAACAGGTGATGGGGATGAAGGAGGCACTTACAGTCCTGAGCACCAGGTGATGAAGTGTTGAATCACTATATTGTACACCTGATACTAATCTGACACTGTTAACTACACTGGAATTGAAATAAAACTTAAAAAACAAAGTTATTCAGAGATTTGGGTTGAAATTCAAGCACACACAATAGAAAGGGAAACAGGTACAAATGCTTTTGGAGTAAATGGTTTTTGCCTCAAGCAAAATGCAGGCCAGGATAAAGGAAATCCTGTGAATGACACAAAAGCAGGAAAAAAAAAAAAAAAAAGCAAAGATGCTGCACAAAACTTTACACACATATCCCACACGCCGTTCTACTTTGGGTTTAATTGCTCCACTCCTGTGTGGTCTCACCTACTTGCACACACCAAAAATGATCTGGTACTGTCCATGGAGAAGGCCTTTCCATGGCTCCAGTGACAGGTTCTCAATCATGGCCAGGTTTTGGGGTTCTGTGGAGTTGCCCCGACCATGAATCCTGCCATAAAGATGGCCACATGAGCTCCCCAGAATGTCTGCATATGGTGTATGTGCATGCAACATTCAGCATCCTGAACAATTACATGTTTTCCCATCATTTCTGTTCACCTCCCCTCCCCAATACAGGTTTTCAAATGCAAAACACTTCTACTACATAGGGGGAAATGAACTGATTTTTCTCACCAGGGTCTGAGGAAGGCTTCCTGACAGCTTCAGCAGACTCAGCATGGTTGCCTGGATACTCATTCTCCTTCACTATTATTCTGATTAAAGGGCAATTTAGAGATTTTTTTAAAAAACTGATCTGTAATCTAGAAACATTATCAGCCCTCCCTTACACTGATTTGTCAAGTGGTAAGTTGAGCATTGCTATTTAGAGATGGTTTTTCAATACGGTAAAATAAGAAATGGATTCCCCCTTTCCTCTCTCTCCATGGAATGTGTACATACTAACTGTAGTGAAGCTTCTAAGGGTAAACGGGTTCAGTGGATTTTGGATTTCCTCGGGAGTAAAAACGATGCAGGTCTGAACTAAGACATCGTATTTCACGTGAATAAATGGCCATCAGAATGGTTCTATGGGGGGGGAAAAGGACAAAATCCCTCAAAATCAACAATTTTAGAGGACTTTCAAAGCATTGGTCTCCGATATTTAACAGATAAGGAAGTCAAAGCCCCATTGTCTGGATTCAGACAAAATTCAGGATATTAAAATTCATACCTGCAGTCAACATGTTTGCATAATCCAGTTTGAGGTAAAATTTGCATGCAATGAACTGCATGTAAGGTGTACACATTGATAAACTGTGATATAATATGCACCTTGAAACCATTACCATGATCCAGAGCACATGTGCATATAAACGCTCAAAGTTCCCTCTGAAATCCATCCCTCCCACTCCCGCTCACGACCTCATCCTCAGGCATGAGGTCTTTCTCTACGGATTACTTTGCTTTTTCAATAGGTTTTCATGATGGAAACAGTATGCATTCTTTTTTTGGACTTCTTTCACTCAGGATTATTTTGACATTGATTCATGTTTGTAGGTGCATCCTCACTTCATTCCTGTTAAATACTAAGTATCCATCCATTGCAGGAATATACCAGATTTTGTTCATTTCCTTCACCTGTCGATAGACCTTTACATTATTTTGTTTTCTGCTCTTACAAATAAAGCTTTTAAGGACATCTGTGCTCCTTGTAAGGACATATGGCTACATCTATAGTCAGTATGTGTTTAAATTTTAAAGAACTTGCCAAATCATTTCTCAAAGTGGTTGTATGATAACATATTCCCACCAATAATGCAAGAATATCAGTTGCTCCATACCCTCACAATTTGGTCAGTCTTTTTAAAAATTTTAGCCATTCCAATAGGCATGTGCATGGTGGTTCTCATCTGCATTTCCTGAATACATCCGAGTTTTTTAAATGTATATTGGCTATCTTTGAGGAAATTTGCTAAAATCTTTTGCATATTAATTGCATTGTTTTCTGAGGTTTGAGAGTTCTGTATTTATACATCTGGAAACAAATCCTCTATCAGATAAACAGGGTTTGTTCTTTGCAAAAATATTTTCAGGTCTTGTATTTTCATCCCCTTAACAATTTTTCAGAGAATAGTTCTTTGTTTTGATGCCTAATTTACAGATTTTTAGTGTTGTGGATCCTGCCATTGGTAAACACTTTAAACCAAGATGTATTTTTTCCATCTTCTAGAATTGTATAGCTTTTGATTTTAAAATGAGCTTTTTCCAGTTTTTGTTCAATTTCTACCTTCCAGGTCTCTAACTTTTAAATATATGAAAATAATTGTTCCAGTGTCTGTTAATTTTAAGTGGTGCTTGTACTAATTGTTTTTTCTAATTATGACCATTTTTTTTTTTTCTGTATGTCCAGTTATCTCCATTGGGGGCCAGACATTATGGGTATTTCTCTTCTTGGGTGAATACCTGTTCTCTTAAAAATGTTTTATTCTAGAACATGGTTACATTGCTTGGAAGCCATTGGATTCCTCTGGCTCTTGCTTTAAAGACTTTCAGACAAGACCAGAGCATGTGATTTTGGTCTGGTTGGATCACCGCCACGATGGAAGACCCTCCCACCTTCCTCCCTTCAGTGCCCCATGAATTACAAGGGTATCTAGTCTTCATGGTGGCTGCAGCTATCCCTTCCAGCCTGGAGTGAGACCTGAGCACTCTTCTCTGATCTTCCCAGATGGTCCTTCTCAGTCTTAGTACTTCCCTCAAACATGTGTGGTCATTTACACTTTCCAGAACACTCTAAGACACTTTCAGCACCTGTCTGGAGTTCTCTGTCCCACAGATTTAAGCTGATCTGTGATTTCTCCTGAATCTCAGCTTCACCTCCTCCAGCACAGGGAATCCATGGTTCTTGGCTTGGGTTTCCAATCCCTGGACTTCAGCCAGAAAATTCTCTGAGGGCAGTTATCTCAGAAAATCATGGGGCCCCTTTGTTTACTGTCCCTTAGGCATGAATATTCTTTATTGCCCAAATATCCACGGTCTTGAAAAATCATTTTTCTTCTGGTTTTATATATTCATATTGCAGGCAGAATCGTCAACCCAGTCCCTGTTACTCTCTTGGCCAAAAGTGTAAGTCCTCCACATTTGTAATTTTTTTTTGCTAAAAGGAAATTGCTATAATCAAAGAGTAATTATTAAATAACTCTCCACATTATAATCAGCTAAAACCACTATAAATGTTGCTCTCTGGAAATCACTATGCTTTTTATGCCAAATCACTTTATGGGTTACCTCACGTTGCATGTCATGAGCTCCAAAGTAGGTTGGTTCTGACATTCTGATAATTTGCCTTGGGAACAAATACACTAAATCAGAGGGAATACTTAGCAAGAGGCAGCATGTGCTGAAGCAAGGTGTTGGGACAGGCCAAAGGAGGGAAGAGCCAGAGGATGAGTGAGGAAAAGAACATTTAGTGAAAGGGGAGGAGACTATGCTGCTCTTAACACATAATGCAAACCACAAAACGACTGCATGACTAGTGCACATTCCTGATGCTCAGCTTGTATATTACTTGCCCATTTCAATTATTAAAAACATTGTAGGGGTGCCTGGGTGGCTCAGTTGGTTAAGCGACTGCCTTCGGCTCAGGTCATGATCCTGGAGTCCCGGGATCGAGTCCCGCATCGGGCTCCCTGCTCAGCGGGGAGTCTGCTTCTCTCTCTGACCTTCCCCCTCTCATGCTCTATCTCATTCTCTCTCTCAAATAAATAAATAAAATCTTAAAAAAAAAAAAAAACATTGTAGGAAGTAAAACAAGCACAATTAGGGGGAAATGTCTGGATTTTAGACAATCTCCAATGAAAAGCTTTAGAAAAAAAATCTACATTTTGATATTAGTTTCCTAACCCATATGCCAAGAAAAGTGGATGGGCACTTTTCATTTAACTGGTTTAAATATAATTTATACTCTGCCCTACCCCTTATCATTTTATCAATTCACTGCTTACCAGATGGCATTCAAGAACTAGCCCAATACTTAAGTTTATAAAACAAAAATAATATTCTCATAGAAGTTCTAGGCAGCTTTGGAACCCAATAAATCATAAAGGTTTATGATTTTTTTTCCAGGATTCCACCTCCTATAAAATTGAATAGTGTTCCCAGATTCAGAGTTCCCATGTGAATTTCATGCAACAATTCTCAATTATAAGGGCTTTAAAACATTATTCACTTGACCCCAACATTCTATTAACTTGAAGTATCATCATCAATAAATAATTATGAAGTGAGCACGATTTAGCTAAGCAACCATGGAACTGGACAGTTCCATTTTATAATCGACAGTGGAAAGACCAGAAAAGTGAAGATAATTGGAGATGATTAGTTTAAAGGTAGGCTCTTCTCTTGGCCCCTATGTACTTGAATTAAACAGGAATTCTTGCTCCTAAAGTAGTTTAGGGATCAAAATTAAGAGCACTATCTGCAATTCTGCAAAATCCCTATCAAGGTCCCTCAATTCTGCTTCTGGAGAAGTTCAATTTCCATTCCAAGAGATGTAATTCATCATCAAAATTATATCATTAAATAAAGACATGATAGCTCAATCAAGCACTGGTTGACTTTAACTTGGTGATAGACGAATTTAGAACTTTCAAGATATTAGGGACATCATAGGGCGGAAGAGTCCATGCAAAACTGGGACTGACTCTGAGGTGCGGGGATCTGGGTTGATGATTTGTAAGACCATATTGTGTTTGGAAATACTTTCATTTGTTGGTAGGGAGGGATTGCATTCAGCACAAACTCCATTTAGGGTAAAAGAAAAGGCTCTTTTGAGGTCAAATCTTGGGGTACAGACAGAAGCAGCTGTCCAAAAGGCTCAGAACATTTTGTTTTGAAGACAGAACGTTTCAGAGCATTGAAGTGACCCCTGGGTTTAACCACAAATATTCTGCTCTTAGAAGAAAATAACTTTAATCATGAGTACTACTGATAAAAACAAGACTGCAGCCATTATATAACCAAAAACAGCACCTCTGAGCAGCAGCTCGCTGGGGGCAATCTGAGCTAGACGAGGCATGTTGTGGCATGCACACAAAAAGCATTAATGGAACAGCCAAAAACAGAGGAAAAAAGACAAAAGTAAATGATCACCTATGTCAGGCCTTCACCATACCCTGTACAGCAGTAACTAAAAACCAAATATAATGCTAACCGATCTGATGGCATCCAATATTGGCCCCACTCCAACCCATTGTCCTCAGGGACCTGTCCATTTCAATAGATATATAAACCACACCCTGATCTGGAAACCAGGACAGTATGATTCGGGAAGACAACCTGCAAATGCCACAGAATATTGGTTTGCCCAAATTAACGTCATCCAAGTGTGTTATGAACTACACACCTAAGGAATGGGACTCTGGAATTAGCCTTGTTTTGACTCTACCCCATTTTGCACTTTAACTGTTTAATACTTGAGTCTCTTCAGACACAAAGTGAAAAGATCAAATATTAAAAACCTGTAAGAATATTGATAATTCATCACTTTTCTGCTTCCTTTGCTCTAACCTAATGCATGGAAGGCCCAGACTGAGGCCTACATAGTGACCACAGAGGTGCTTGGGAATGAGTGCAGGGACAGGGTCTGGTGTGAACGTCCCACCCAGGTACCTCCAGCCTTTCACAGGCTCAGGGGCGCAGAGTCCACTGACATTCTGGACCAGGTAACTGGATAGTTCTTTGTTGTGGAGGCAGGTCCCGTGCCCTGTAGGTTTACCAGCATCTCAGGGCTCTGCCCACTAGAGGCCAGGAGCACCCCCAGTCATGACAACAAAAATGTCTCCAGATAGAGGCCAAACATCCCCTGGGGGCAGCTGAGAACCCCTGGTTTCTGTGTAGCTCAGTAAGACCACCTAAATTAACAGAGGTCCCCATACCTGCTCTTGAGCTCCCCAAGGAGAACATGCTTTCCACCTAAAAGGACAGATGGGAGAATTCTCATGGGGTGATCCCAGCTTTCCTCATAAAAAGCATTTGCCATCTGTGTTGGGTGATGAGTCATCACATTCCCAGGCTTCCTTGATGCTTAAAATACCTTTCACTGGGACAATGTACCCACACGTCTTCCCTGTGACCACTGTAGCAGGGCATACAAGACGCTGCCAACAGCCACCCTCACCCTGACTCGAGGGGAGGGGAGAAATGGAGGGAGGAGAACATCAATCTCATGGATTCTAAAAGGGGTTCTGCAGCTACTCTAGGGGAAACTTATATACACATTCCCCAGCTGGACAGTGAGCACCTTGAAGAGAACCCATAGATCAACCTTTGTAATTCCAATATATACACATCTGAGGCCCACACGATGCTCAGTGAAGTTTACGCTTGTTGGAGTTGTAAACTGAGAAAAAGACCACTGCCCAGAAAATGCCCCCAAAACTATACCTTAAGCCCAGGACTTGCTAGGGTTGGGTCACAAATCAAAATCTCAATAAGGTCTTCCTGCTAGCCAGACATAAAATTATAGACATGTGTAGGTCTCATCATTTTAACTGTAGAGCAATGCACAGAGCATGGTGCCATTTCTTCCCATTTAGAAACTAAAGAGGATACATGCATGTAGAATAAATTTATAACATTACAAATAAACACAACTCTATGAAGGGATAATCTTACCTTCTTTCTCAATGAGGAGAATGACAGCAGCTGCAGATAGGCTCGCTAGTGCTTCATTTAAGGTACAGAGGAATAAAAAGATGTTAAGAGTATGAGTTCTACCAGTTGGAGTTTACAAAATGAAACTTGTTTAAAATATACTAGGCACTTTCAGTTCATTAAATTTTCCAAGAAACCCTAAGAGGGAGGGTTTTTTTTTTTTTTTTTTTTTTTTTTTTTTTTTACAACTTATGAGCTGAGCAAATTCAGTTGCTGATGAGCACGGAGTCGATCAGCAATAAGCTCAAAGATCTGAATCTTGACATAATACCTCCAAATTCTTCACTCCTTCCTTCCTATTGTATTCTAAGTAGAAAGGTACATTTCCTTGTTGCTGCCATGGGATAAGATAGTGATGTGCAGATAGAGATGAAAGTTTACTATTGGACCAGGATTCCAGAACATGAGATCAGTTCACCAGCCACCTGCAGCAGACAAGTCCCTTGAGAAGACTGTGAGGTTGTGCATTCATGAGGCACCCAGAGACCTGTCCTTCATCTATTCATAGTGTTAAATGTGCTGAATTCCACAGAATCTAAAACTGAATAAAAAGGCGTCATTGCCTGATTGTCCCCAATTTCCAAAAAACTTGTATTCATTAATATACTCTGACAACACTCTAGGGCAGGCTTTTTTTTAAGAAATTCAACTGAAGATTTACCCTCTCAACCAAAACAGGAAAAAAAAGAACATTCTCTCAATTTTGTATAGAATACTTGATATAGATATATACAGCAAGTCTAA
Organism: Mirounga angustirostris; assembly: GCF_029215605.1. Lineage (NCBI taxonomy): Eukaryota > Metazoa > Chordata > Mammalia > Carnivora > Phocidae > Mirounga > Mirounga angustirostris. The sequence goes on from NW_026991713.1 coordinate 137,365,979, forward strand.
GGCAATATAGCTGGAAATCCAGCTTTTCTTTAGAGACAGTTTTGTAATTCCATAATCTTGAATAAAAAACAAGTGCTTTGCATTGGAAGTTAGGGTCCTGAAGGTCTCCTCTTAAGATACTGAGTCAATGACAACCAGTTTATAAATATTGTTAGAGTGAGGAAAACTGTTAAAGATGTCTAATGAGATCTTGAAAAGTTTAATCATTTCAGGTGAAAAATATCTTAATACCTAACCATCTACTTAAGAAGATTCAAATTTGACACATAAGCACATTTTAAACAACCAAATTGTATAGAAAAATTATCTTCCACTGTATTTAGACTGTCCTCTCATTTGAAATAACAATTTTATGTGCAAAACTTAAAGCTTTCACAGAGAGTCATGAATCATTTTTATGCTACTCAATAAAGATCATTGAAATAGGAGCTTTGGCTCTTCAACTTGGAAATGGGATGTCTGGCTACTCTACACCTGTACTAAGGCCCAGAAGGGTTGAATAGTCATCCAGAGCCGTGTAAATATTGGGAGAAAAAGGCTAGAATGTGACCCATTTCCTTGCCTGCAAAGCCCATGTTTACATATATTTACAACTTCCGTATCTAGCTTCATACAGAGAAAAATATAGACATATTCTCATGGATTTCCATTTCTATAAGTCAATGGAGAATTTTCCAGAAGGTTTGTAATTTCTAGAAGTGAGAAACACTCCCCCCAGTGGGAAGGAATTAAGAAGCAGACCAATGGAAGTCATTACTCTGAATATGAAAACAGACACACCCCATATATTACAGAGATCTCCCTGGTCCATAATTTCCTAGTCTGTTTTAGGTCCTAATAGGATAAGTCCTGTGCCTCCTGATAGGAATGTTGATTACCATGAAGATCACCAAGATTTGGCCACTTAATAGTTTTTAAACAGACATGAACATGCTCTTACAATGTAAGGTTCACACAAAATCCTTCCATCACAGATTCACGTGTAGTTTATTATGCCCTGCTATTAGTATGAAGCCCCTCTTTAGTATTAACTGAACCATTATCACTCATGTTTTTAGGATCAGTTTTGTCCACTGGGTCTCACAACTGAGGTTTTTATATCTTCAGTATTAACGTCCTCACAGTTGGACAAGTTCTTGTGTTTGTTCTTACCCATATTAAAAAAAACCTATGCATTTGGGTCAAATCAAAGCCAAATATTTAATTGCCCTGGCTTTACATTTAGAATTTCTCTATTCCTATACCAATAACATCAACATGTGGACTCTTCCAAATCCTGCATCTACCATCAGAAAAGACTAATATTTCAACTTTCTCTTGTTTAGTCATCACAAGTCATACAAATGAAGCCTGATGTTTTGCTGGACTCTTCATTTCACCTCACAGCCTCCTCACAGTATTTACCTTTATTTTGAACTTTATTTTGATCAAGATATTTCAGAGTTAAAGTCAAAAAAGTGACATCTGACCAATGTTTGTACATAGAGTATAAGTGAATACGTTTAAGTAAATTTGGAATAAAAGGGGAATGTGTAAAAGTTTTATGCATGATGTAAAATATGTAAATCATAAACCCCAATTGTCTAGTGTACACTCAAAGAGAATGGATGGAATTATCAACTGTAGTCAGTATTAGTATACGCAAACTCAGTTTGCTAGTTCTTTTGCTATTCTCCCAGTCTAGGCAAACATTTAAGAGTCATTTGGAAAATGTATGCTTAAGAATGATACTATGGCATTTTTAAGGCAAAAATGTTAATATTAGAATGTCTGGCTCTGATGTTGAATCAAAAACAAGCATGGCAACTGACAAATGTGCCAAGGTCTTTAATGACCAGGGAAATAGCAAAGAATATATAGACAGCCCTGTGAACAGAGTTAGGCTTTCTCAGATGGGGAAGAAGAGGTGGTCCACAATTGAGGGACATCAAGATGGTCCACCCAGCACTCAGCATCTTTTGTCCCTGACCAGGAGCTTTCTCCAAAGCCTATACTGTTCCTTATGAAGCACTTGAGATATGACCAACATATAAAAAGGTGTACATATTTAACTCCTACATCTTGGTGAGTTTGGGGAGAAGTGTACACCTGTGGAAGATCACCACAATCAACACTGCGAACATGGATTATCATTTCCAAATGTTGCCTCCCAACCTCTTTATTATTGTGACAAGAACACTTTATACAAGATCTACCCTTTTAGTGTATTTTTCAGTATATAATACAGTATTGATCATCACCATGCTTGTACAGCTCTAGGACTTAGTCTTCTAAAACTTAATTTTGTACCCTATAAACAACCCTTCATTTCCTTCTCCAAGTACCCAGCAACTATTCCACATTCTTTTTATTATGTTAATCACCATACATTAGTTTTTGATGTAGTGATCCATGATTCATTGTTTGCATATAACACCCAGTGCTCCATTCAGTACATTCCCTCTTTAATACCCATCACCAGGCTAACCCATCCCCCCAACTCCCTCCCCTCTAAAACCCTCAGTTTGTTTCTCAGAGTCCATAGTCTCTCATGGTTCGTCTTCTGCTCTGACTTCCCCCCCTTCATTTTTCCCTTCCTATTTTTTTTTTTTTTAACATATAATGTATTATTTGTTTCAGAGGTACAGGTCTGTGATTCAACAGTCTTACACAATTCACAGCACTCACCATAGCACATACCCTCCCCAGTGTCTATCACCCAGCCACCTCATCCCTCCCACCCCCCACCACTCCAGCACCACCCCCCACCACTCTGTTTGTTTCCTAAGAATTCATATCAATGAGATCATATGATACATGTCTTTCTCTTATTTCGCTCAGCATAATACTGTCCAGTTCCATCCACATCATTGCAAATGGCAAGATTTCATTCCTTTCGGTGGCTGCATAATATTCCATTGTATATATATACAATACAGAAGAAGTGGTATACCCATTCATCTGTATCATCTTCTTTATCCATTCTTTATCCATTCATCTGTCAATGGACATCTGAGCTCTTTCCATAGTTTGGTTATTGGGGACATGGCTGCTATAAACATCAGGGTGCACATACCCCTTCAGATCCCTACCTTTGTATCTTTGGGGTAAATACCCAGTAGTGCAATTGCTGGGTCATAGGGTAGCTCTATTTTCAACTTTTTGAGGAACCTCCATACTGTTTTCCTGAGTGGCTGCACCAGCTTGCATTCCCACCAACAGTGTAGGAGGGTTCCCCTTTCTCCGCATCCCCGCCAACATCTGTCGTTTCCTGACTTGTTACTTTTAGCCATTCTGACTGCTGTGAGGTGGTATCTCATTGAGGTTTTGATTTGGATTTCCCTGATGCCAAACAATATTGAACACTTTTTCATGTGTCTGTTGGCCATTTGGAGGTCGTCTTTGGAAAAATGTCTCTTCATGTCTTCTGCCCTTTTGATTAGATCGTTTGTTCTTCGGGTGTGGAGTTTAAGAAGTTCTTTATAGATTTTGGATACTAGCCCCTTATCTGATATGTCATTTGCAAATATCTTCTCCCATTCTGTCGGTTGTCTTTTGGTTTTGTGGACTGTTTCTTTTGCTGTGCAAAAGCTTTTATCTTAATGAAGTCCCAATAGTTCATTTTTGCCCTTGCTTCCCTTGCCTTCGGCAATATTTCTAGGAAGTTGCTGTGGCTGAAGTCAAAGAGGTTGCTGCCTGTCTTCTCCTTTGGGATTTTGATGGACTCCTGTCTCACATTGAGGTCTTTCAACCATTTGGAGTCTATTTTTGTGTGTGGTGTAAGGAAATGGTCCAGTTTCATTCTTCTGCATGTGGCTGTCCAATTTTCCCAACACCATTTGTTGAAGAGACCATCTTTTTTCCATTGGACATTCTTTCCTGCGTTGTCAAAGATGAGTTGACCATAGAGTTGAGGGTCCATTTCTGGGCTCTCTATTCTGTTCTATTGATCTGTGATACTGTTTTGATGACAGCTTTGTAATAGAGCTGGAAGTCCAGAATTGTGATGCCACCAGCTTTGCTTTTCTTTTTCAATTTTCCTCTATTTGGGGTCTTTTCTGGTTCCATACAAACTAGGATTATTTGTTCCATTTCTTTGAAAAAAGTGGATGGTATTTTGATAGGGATTGCCTTAAATGTGTAGATTGCTCTAGGTAGCATTAACATCTTCACAATATTTGTTCTTCCAATCCATGATCATGGAATGTTTTTCCATTTCTTTGTGTCTTCCTCAATTTCTTTCATGAGTATTTTATAGTTATCTGAGTACAGATTTGTTGCCTCTTTGGTTAAATATATTCCTAGGTATCTTATGGTTTTGGGTGCAATTGTAAATGGGATCAACTCCTTAATTTCTCTTTCTTCTGTCTTGTTGATGTATAGGAATGCCACTTATTTCTGTGCTTTGATTTTATATCCTGCCACTTTACTGAATTCCTGTATGAGTTCTAGCAGTTTTGGGGTGGAGTCTTTGGGGTTTTCCACATAAAGTATCATATCATCCACAAAGAGTGAGAGTTTGACTACTACTTTGCTGATTCGGATGCCTTTTCTTTCTTTTTGTTGTCTGATTGCTGTGGCTAGGACTTCTAATACTATGTTGAATAGCAGTGGTGATAGTGGACACCCCTGCCGTGTTCCTGACCTTAGGGGGAAAGCTCTCAGTTTTTCCCCATTGAGAATGATATTCACTGTGGGTTTTTCATAGATGGCTTTTATGATATTGAGGTATGTGCCCTCTATGCCTATACTCTGAAGAGTTTTGATCAAGAAAGGATGCTGTACTTTGTCAAATGTCTTACTTATTTCACCTAGTATAATGTCCTCCAGGTCCATCCATTCTGTCCCAAATGGCAGGATTCCCTTTTGTATGGCTGAAGTTCCAATGTGTGTATACACCACATTTCTATCCGTTCATCCATCAACGGACACTTAGGTTGCCTCCGTGTCGTGGCTACTGTGAATAACATTGCAATGAACATGGGGGTATAGATCTCTAAGATCCAGATTTCATTTCCTTTAGATACTCAGAAGTAGAATTACTGGATATGGTATTTCCACTTTTAATCTTCTGAGGAACCTCCATACCGTTTTCCACAGTGGCTGCACCAGTTTGCATTCCCACCAACAGTGTACAAGTGCTCCCCTTTCTCCACATCTTCACTGACTTGTTTTCATAACAGCCATTCTAACAAGTTTAAGGTGTTATCTTGTGGTTTTGATTTGCATTTCCCTCCTTAGTGATGTTCAACATCCTTTCATGTACCTGTTCATCACTGTAGGTCGTCTTTGGAAAAAAAAATGTTTAAGACCTTAAATTCTTTACCCACTTAAAAATCATTTTCTATTGTGTTGTGGGAGTTTCCTATGCATTTCAGATTTTAATATGGTTTTATCAGGTAGTTTGCAAATATTTTCTCCCACTACTGCTCTTCGATGAAGCAGATGGAGGAGGCACTTGGGAGCATCACCACTTGAAGGGGTGCTTTCACTCATGTACCAAAATCTTAATCTTGTTTACACTGCCAGAGGTTTTCAACATGGTCCTTTCATTTTTGAAACATGGGGCAGTGAACAAAACACAAAGGGAAATTTTTTTCTCACATCCTCCTCCTCAAAAGTGCGCCTACAGTAATGAGACAAATGGCAAGACCATAAAACCGATGTCTGTAAAACCACAATGGGTTGTAACAGACATTGGCCAGAAGGTTCTCTATGAATCACTTCAAACGAGCCTCAGAGTCAAGAGCTATGTTTTAGGTACCATCAGCTCTTATTTAGAATATGATCCCCTTGTTTCATCCTTACTGTCTGGTGGAAAAAAAAAGTGTTTTTTGGGGTTTTTTTTTTTTTTTTGGTAAATGTTCTTTTAAACTGTTGGATTGTGTTCTCATTTTAAGTATCATTTTATTATGTATATTGCTGAGTTATGGGAATAGTTCTCAGAAGCTGATTTTAGAAGTGCAGCTCTGATTTATATTATGGGCAAAATAGAACAGCAGGTAAAGTACCTTCTCTACTCCTGTTAGCCTTGTTCCAGGTAAACTTTACTATCTTATTACCTGTGAGCTCTTCTGAATTATGAGAAAACATATTTTTAATATTTTATATAGACAAGTAGCTGCTGGGAAACAGTAAAAAAAAAGATGTGTTTTTACACACAGATATATACTCACGCATATGAAACTTTAATTGTACACATGTATAGTTTTAATGAGGATTGGAAAATGTGTGGAGTATTTAAAATGCATAGAGTCAATATTTCCACAAAAAAAATCCCTGAAGAAATTTGCATAATGGCTTTTATCATACATTTTCTTCAGTAAGATTTTGAGCATCTATATGTGAAGGCAAAGAAATCTCAAGTTTTAGGAACAATTGAATTAAATGGCTTAATTATTTTGCTTTTAGATTAGTAACTCATACATATTTGAAATTATATAATTTTTTCAAGTGTTTTATAAATCTGAGATAATTATGTTTTTCTAACTTAATATTTTTTTAAGATTTTATTTATTTGACAGAGAGAGTGACAGCGAGAGAGGGAACACAAGCCGGGGGAGTGGGAGAGGGAGAAGCAGGCTTCCTGCCGAGCAGGGAGCCTGATGCGGGGCTCGATCCCAGGACTCTGAGATCGTGACCTGAGCCAAAGGCAGACGCTTAACGACTGAGCCACCCAGGCGCCCCTCTATTTAACTTACTTCTAAGATTCAGAAGTATAAGGCATGCTCCTTTCTATTTCATAGGTATCATTTTAAAATATACAAGATTGAGTTTCTAACCACTGAACTAAGAATTTTACATTCATGTTAATAGGGAGGTGTCTGTGGTTGTCTTCAAATCTGAATTATCAATTATATAGTCTAACACCAACAACATATATATGAAACTACACATTACATACATATACATCACATGCATGCATATATCCTATGTAAATCTATCCCAGATGGACACACATATAATCACCTATGTAGTCATGATGTTTTTATGCTCTAGGAAAAACAAATGTCCTGCTCAAAAAACTAGTCCATAAATATCAAAATTTTCTGTAAACCCAATTGGACATTATGCTCAGGACAGGGTTTTTTTTTTTTTTGGTTCCAATATTCTACTTTTTCATACTCCTCGGAGTATGTTTTTAAATCTAATTTCTGTAAACATCAGGAACTTCTTTTCAAAATATTAAAGCCTCACTTCATCTCTTTTGTTATAGATGTGTATATGCTGTGCATATACATGTGTCACCTATTTATTATTATAAATTTGAATACAGTCCAGTTATCCCAACACCACTGGTGGAAGAGTCCTTCCTTTCTTTTGGTCCCATGTCTGAGCTTCCTCTTTTCCATTCTTCCCTCATTTTTAATTCCTGTGCCAACAATACACTACTTAACGACTGTGTTTTAATAGATCAGACCATTCTTAGGGTTCTTTTTCAGCATTTTCTGGATGAATATTGTTCCTATTTTCTTCCACCTAATATTCAGAGTTGGTCATTAAGTTGCACTGCTGAAATCATCATTGGATTTGTACGTCTTAGGTTTTGGAGAGGGTTAATAAGAATAACATTAAATATTCTCCACTGGGAAAACCATGTCCATTCACCAAGGTCTTGTTTGGTCTCTTCCCACCCACCCTCAGATTTTAAGTTCCATGAAGCTATGGCAACACCTCACCTTGCTGAGCACAGTTTCCTTATTTCCTAAGCACAGAATGGGTGTGAATATCTACGAGTTGAATGAAGAGAAGTGTGATAGACAAGGGTAACCAAAAGTTCACGTAACAGACAAGCAAACATGCTGCTTAAGGCTTTGCCAGGGTCACAGACTGGAGCCCGGCAGAATTCAAACAATCCACGGTCTCCTAAATATCAGAGTTCAGACCACATAGTGTCTTACAGGTCTGTGCTCCCTTCCTCTGTAAATGCACACTGAGTAGTGGCTTGTGAACAAAATAGTCAAAGGCAAGATGACCTCACAAAATGACTTTTCCAACATTGAAGTTTCCCATCACATGGACAGTCTTCAACTGAGTTGATAAAACTGCCTCGCCAATGGTTAATAAGCAGCAAGCAATTAAGCCTTAGCCCAACATGAATGCAATATTTGTCTTGAACAGGTATAGAAGCTCTAGGATACCTACAAAGGAAGAGCCCTCGAAAGGCTGGTGAGGTCCTGGAAGAGGAGGGAGTTCTGACAGATGTGCTTCTGAGTAGTGCTCAATCCTGGTGGTTAATTTACACGGCACGCAGTTGATGGTGGTGATGCAGGGGTGATGCAGGAGCGCATGCCCCGAGCGGCAATGCCATCAGCAGGGCAAGACGGTAGCTTCCTCCAACATCACACAGAGGACTGAACCACAGCAAGGCGCTGAGAATTATAGATCTGTGTTCACTCCTTAACATATGCAGTTACCTTAAAACCCAACACACGGACACACTAGGTACCGACGCCTGAGTTTTGTACATAAGAAATGAAATAAAATGGGCCATTGAGCTATTCGTCATCATATGAAAAACAGTGAAGAGTTTAAAAAAAAAAAAAAAGACAATAGCAAGGTTTTTTTTTACCTTGTCTTTCACAGAAGATAAAACTGAATCAATTGACAGTGATTGGAAGCTTAAACATATGACCCCATACGTATATTTAAGATAACATATATGAGGGGTTCCCAGGTGGCTCAGTTGGTTAAGTGTCTGCCTTGGGCTCAGGTCAGGATCTCAGGGTCTTGGGGTTGAGTCCCACTTCGGGCTCCTAGCTCAGTAGGGAGTCTGCTTCTCCCTCACCTTCTGCCTCTCCCTCTGCTTGTGCTGTCTCTCCCTCTCAAATGAATAAAATCTTTAAAAAAAAAAAAATATATATATATGTGTGTGTGTGTGTGTGTATATATATATATATATGAAATGAAAACAGTCTCTCCAAAGGATCCTTATTTCCTCTTTTGTATTCCCAGTGATAAATACTCAAATCATTTATTTCTGGCTTTAACTCCTGTCCCTAAATACAAGTTGTATGTTGTTTAACATCCAACATTGTAAACAGCATCCTTATGTTTTCAGGATTCAGCCAACTTCTCTTTCCCCCAATTCCTCCCCCAAAATAGAGGAATATTACTCTTTTGGGTATTTTCAACTTTTTATATTAATCCTATATTTAATTTGTTTCATTACTTATTGGTACTCTATTGACTATTTTGCAGGATGAAGAGTTGAATGCCCTATTATTAGGAGAACTTATGAAAACTGCATCCCTGCTAATTATCACTTCTCTGCTATGTGATATTATCACATCTCCACGTATAGAAGCCCCCTAGATAACCTTACAAGGAAATAACTGTTGGTAATGAAAAGAACATTTTTAATTAGGGTGAGTTTTCACATTTTGCCATATCCGAATCAAACAAAAATTTGATAATTTTTGTAACTTAATTGCAAAACAAGCATCTTCAGCTACCACACTCCACCAGAACAATAAATGGGATTTAAATTGAGAGCTGTTCCCAAAGATTCCTATTTTCTGTCTCCGTTTCCCTGTTGCTGAACGGTTCCGCTTAACGGTTCTTTGTATATTAAAAACTAGGCTATCGAAATATAATGCCAATTTAAGGTACAACAATTATTTATATTAGCGTTACTGGGAGAAAAAAATATGATGTGGTAAATTAATCTTTGTGCAGCAAAGTACTTCTTAAAATAGGTTTTCAGCATGCATGGTAATGAACTATTGCTATCTCGGCTGAACAGACATCTTGAAATAACTATGTCCAAAGTTGTTTAAAATCCGTTCCTGAAAATTTCAGTTTCAGCAATGCAAGGAAGATGGATTTTTCACTTAGAACACCCAACACCACAAGCGCTTCCCCACCCCCGCCCCCCGAATCCCTTGCTCAATGTGGGGATGCATGAATCAGCTGTGACTTTTACATGCCTCCCTCTGACCTTCCCATGATAATCATAATAATGCCTGGCTGCTGAGGATCAATCAGCCTTCATAAAGGCAGCAGCCTTCAGATTAATCTCCTGTTATTAGTTTCACAAGTTGAAAAGACAAGCCAGACAGACAGGATTGCTTTCACTGCTGTGTGCTCCCCTAAAATTATTTCCTGTGGACCATAAACAAATTTCCAATTTGGTGAGGCTATAAATGTGCAGGCTTCATAAAAATTAATTTAAATGGATGCGACAGAGTTTGGGATTGTAGAGATTAGGGGGACGCCTGTCATAATTGCCTGCTCAGCCCCCCTGTCACTCAGGAACCCCACAGCTGCATTTGCAGGGCTCACCACTGTCTGATTCTCTGATCAGATTCCCATCTCCCACATATCCTCTCATAAGGATTCCATTCTCCGCCGTTTAGCCTTAATTACCACTCCCGGTCTCCCTTGACAACCAAATTAGAAGGTACATGCTACAACTCCATAATGATCATCATCGTCATCATTAATACTTTAAAAATCACAAACTACTTGACTGTAAACCCGGGCTAACCTTGTCAAGGTTGGATGTCTTCTGGTAACTAGATTTTCTAGGATAGCTTCAGCACTGGAAGATAAGAAATGCAATTATATAATCTTTTTTTTCTTTCCCCCTTACTTTTATGTACAATTACCTGAGCAGTTTTTAGATGAAGATGGAAGTGGAAAATTTACAGAAATTCACCTGAAGCAGAATGTTTTAACTCCTGGTTGAGTACAGGTAACTTCTGTTGGGCTTGGCTAGGGGGAGGGAGTCAAACCCACGGCCATTTGTGTGGTGTGATGAACAGTTTTGATTTCATCATGGAGCCTTCTGAATCTACGCATGGACTTGGCTTGCTGTGGGACTTTGTGAAGGTCAGAGGATCCATCGAGCTCTGCTGTATCTATAAATATGAATAGTTCAACCCCGGTACCTTTACGTATCCACCAGACTCTAGTTTTGGGGCTGCATCCTAAGCAGAACAGGTAACTTCTGGGGCGCCTGGGTGGCTCAGTTAAGCGTCTGCCTTCGGCTCAGGTCATGATCTCAGGGATTGAGCCCCACATGGGCTTCCTGCTCAGCGGGGAGCCTGCTTCTCCCTCTCCCCCTCTCTGCTCATTCTGTCAAAATCTTAAAAACAAAAAACCAATAACTTCTCCTTTGCATGTGTTTTCCACCACAGTTGTAAATTTTCTATTACAGTATCTATTTTGGTTTTGAGACATATAACTAGAAACTTCATATCTTCCCTCATGAACCCCTTGCATAAACATCCATTTTTTGGTTTTTATTCTTTGTTGGCATTGGGGCATCCTTTAACAACCTGTGAATCCTACTACCCATTGCAACTCCTGACCAGCACCATTTTCCATTAATTCCTACATTTGATGGTTGTTAGTGCTGGAGGTGGGGGTGCTGGTGGTGGGGAGCGGGTGGGGGTGCTGATTGGCAGAGATGGTTATCAGTGCTGGTAGTGGGTGGTGGTTGGTAGTGGTCAGTGGTTGATGGGGAAGGTGGCAGGGCCATTGCTGGCCATGTTACTGAGCCACATTTCAGACCTTTGTTGAGTCACAGGATCGTCTTGACTAAAACCATATTTCCTTTCCATTGTTTTTTGGGGCTTTCTCTCCATTTTTCTCAATTTCCTCTCCCTCATTCATCCTGCCTGTGGATTCTTAGGTAGGTAGAAACAGAATCTGGACTTTTAGAAGAATAACTCAGATCTTACTGACATCTTGCATAATTTATAAGCAAACCTTCCAGCCTCCGTGAGTGGAGATGTCTGAGGAAATATGTCTAAAGTATTTTTTAGCTTCTCACGGGGCTTCACAAATCAAAGATCTCAATACCTAAATATAACTACAGAGTTGGTTTTCTCCACCAGATGTAAAGTAAGGCAGTTTATTTTTATAATGCTTGAGGATATATGTAATATCACATATTCACATATTTGCAGCCGTGCCCATGCTTGGCTGAAGTTTTCATTTTTAGTGCAGATATTGATCATCAGAAAGGTAGAGCTAGAACAGAAGCTTCTGAGACTGAAGGGTATTTTCCAGATTCACTTTGTCAGAAAGCTAACAGGTAGGTAAACATAATTCAATGGGAATGTATCTATTCCTCCAGAAGAGATTCACTAGGAGTTGAAGGGAATTCAGTTCAGTACTAAGATAAGAAATACAAACCGAACAGTACTGTCAAGTATTATTAGGGTGGGCTGCAGTAATGATCGTGTGAGCAAAGATCATTCCAATAGTTCACCTGACACAGCAGTCGATTTGGAATAAAAGATAGCAATGGGATTGTTGGTTGTGGCTGAGGAAGTCAAGGACACGCTGAGCAGATGTGTAAGGCAGTGTTTTTGCAGATAAGGGGAGCCTGCATAAACGGCCAGAACTCCAAACCTCCGAGCCTGTAATTACTGCAATGCCCGTATTGATCGGGATAACAACCACGCAGATGAAGGCCGGGGAGCTGATCGGGTGCGCGGGGCAGGCTTGTTTTTTTAAGCAGTTTATTGAACTATCTACATGGTCTCAGGTGATTCTAGCTCTAATCCTTGGAAATTGGAGGAATCTTGGGGGAGTAAAAATGCAATGAGACCTTGACAGAAGAGAAGCTTCCCTTGGATCGAGATGATTTATGGTGAGAAAACACACACAGTTCGGGTCAAAAAGCATCAAGAGAGATTAAAAGTTAAAGCAGCACTCACGAGTGACTGATTGGTACACGATCTGAAAGTGATGGGGCATTTAAAAATAGCCCCGTAGTGACTTGAGCATCAGAAACATGACTCTGGGATCATTGAGGGGAATGCATTGGACGAATACTAAGAATTTCCACCAGATACTGGCCTGACCATTAGACAGGTCCCTTTTTAGTAACACTTATACATCAACGTAAGTCTCCCTAACAGCTTATGAACTATATTCTACTGCCCACCTACTTTAGCGATGAAGTTAACGGCCTTTCAGGGAAAATAAGAGATTTCCCCGTACACATAGTTAATAGCCAAGATGGTTTTTTTTTTTTTTTAATATTTTATTTATTTATTTGAGAGAGAATGAGAGAGAGCACATGAGAGGGGGGAGGGTCAGCGGGAGAAGCAGATTCCCTGCCAAGCAGGGAGCCCGATGCGGGACTCGATCCAGGGACTCCAGGATCATGACCTGAGCCGAAGGCAGTCGCTTAACCAACTGAGCCACCCAGGCGCCCAGCCAAGATGGGTTTTTAAAGGACACACTGCCGCCCTATTGAAAAAGCTCAGCTGGTAGGAAAAGCGATGAGACTTTTTACATTTTAGATTTACAGATACCATGGTTACTGGATAGTTTAAGCAGCCAAGGGTCAAAGATTCTCTCATGTACCTTCAGGATAGACAGCTTCCTCATGCTCAGGTCCATGTGCATGAGGAGGAGGAGGACAGAATTCAGTGAAGGTAACCCTCCCCTGGATGAAAGCGTAAGCTTCACTATGCTCTAGCCAGAGGCCTTCGGGAGCCTTTCACCTTGCTGTACTGGTTTCCTCCTCTACAAAATAGATAATCATGATTACCTTACAGCATTCCAGTGAGGAGTCAATAAGTGAGAGCTTGTAGACTGTTCGGGAGACTCCTTGCACCACGTGGAGTGGAACATGGGAACTCCTTGAGAACCAAGAACAGCTGCATCGACATTGATTCTTGGACATCGGAAATGATTCAGTACCAGAAATACTTAATTTGCACTCATTTCTTTGAAACAAGACGTGGGATCTCTCTTTTCAGCTGGCCGAAGAGAGGACAGGGGACCTGTCCAAATGTGGCGGTTTATTTCTTGCATCAAAATTGGAAACTTACCTTGCATTTGAGCCTTGTTTACTCACAAACGTGGGTGATCATAGTTACTGCACAGATGGATGCTCAAATAAAACAGCTCCTCACTTAACAATACTGTGAAGCACCACATACCAAGCATACCTCCAGGAGTTGATGTGGCTGCTTTTCCCCCACCCCCAGGGGAAAAACATCCATGCAGGGGCACCTGGGTGGCTCAGTCGGTTGAGCATCTTGCCTTCGGCTCCAGTCACGGTCTCGGGGCTCTGAGTTCGAGCCCCGTGTGGGGCTCTCTGCTCGGTGGCAGGTCTGCTTCTCCCTCTCCCTCTGTGCTCTCTTCTCTAATAAAATCTTTAAAAAAATCCATGCAGTTTTGCAATTATTCAAAGGAATTAAATTCTTGAAATTTCAAACTATGATCTGAAATGAGTTTGCTAAAACCCCAATGTAAACTTATAGGTATTACAAATAACCTCCTAGGGTTTGTGGTGAAGCCCATGAAAATACTAGCTTGCGGAGGCAAATTCTCTATAATCACAACTCCTGAATAACCATCTGGAGTTAGAGACTTCTCTGATCACAGATACTTTGATCCTGGGTAATAGAAAGCAGAGGCCAGGACCCTCTGACAGAGCTAGGAGAACTCTAACAATCACATGGTGTTTCCTAGCCATCTTGGGGCAAGAGCACAGAGCCTCAAACCACCGCCTAGAAATTCGCATTCAGTGTGTCTGGGCTGGGAGCACAAGTCTCTCTTAAGGAAATCTGAAAAGGAAGATACCATGAAGCTAATGAATTTTAAACTACAGGGAACTTTTTTAAGCAATGGTCACCTCCAAGGCCTTGGCAGAGGCCTGGTCGAAGTACACACATCAGGTATTATTGTGGTATTTGCTGAAGTAAAAGGTTTTAGTTCTGGTGACTGCCGTATGGCAGACAGCTGTGTAAGACTCCCCTGCACCTTATGTGGGGGCTTTGGGGACCCAGCTGGGGGACCTAAGTAATGAATTGAGCTCAGGCCGGGGGGTGGGGGGGTGGGTCTTGGCTCTGACTGAAAAGTCCTCACATCTGCAGTCTGGTTAGGGGCTAGGCTAGGGATGTAGGGAAGTTTCCAGATCGCTCACTGCCTGTTTCTCCCTGGGATTCTACGGGGCAGGACCCGCGGAGGCTCTGCAACAGGTGTCGATCCTGTGGCCCAGGCCAGGAAGTGTGTGCTTGCAGAGAAACAAGGTTCGCAACGAGGAAAGGCAGGAGACAGGCCACGGAAATCATGCTCAAGTCCGATAGCTCATAAAATGGATACTTGACAGATTGTTTTTTTTTTCCAAAGTAGTAGTCCAGAAATAGTTGCAGCACATTACCAACATTTAAATGACCTGACAGTTCTTTCAATATTAAGAAAAACTTCAACAGTTTTAAGAGCGAGCTTACTCCCAGTGTAGAAAACACTGCAAATGTAGAGCTAGTATGTGAACAGGGGTCCACAGTGGAGGAAGTAGACTCAAGGTATCCGTGAACACAATGACTTCACAGCTTCACGGTGTTAGGGTGTCCAAGGTGACTTCCCATCCCTAATCCCAAATATACTCACTCTCCTAAATAATTTTAAATTTTTACTTTTTCTTAAAGGAACCCCCTCCCAGTTACAATGTTCTCTCTCCATAAGAATCAGACCCACCCTTTAGAAAATCCGGATGATTTTAAAACACAAGACATACATAGTTACTTGGAAACCATGGCTATAGAACTAGGGTTGGCAAATGATGGCCTACAAAGGAAATCTGACCTCCCACCTGCATTAGTAAATGAAGGGTTATTGGGATACAGCTCTGCCATTTGTTTACGTGCCTACGTCTGTGTCCTTCCCACAAAGACAGAGTTGAGCTCTTGGGGCAGAGACTGACCCCTGCAAAGCCTAGACCATTTCCCATTTGGCCAGTTTGCTGAGAAAGTTTTCTCACCTCTGGGATAATATAGGATGCAGTCAACATCTACTTACCGGCCCTCACTTCTGGGAAGGTTGCATTTTGAGAGTCCGCCAAGGTTTTTAAAATAAAACACTGTACTTCAAATAACCATGCCTCATTATACACTTTAGATTTCTTTAAAGAGAAAAATACAGGAGCATGTACTTAAAGTTGATTTTCATAGTAAAAGAATGTTTTCCCTTAATATACATTAGGATCCTTAGATTGCTGCCAGCCATAGACCAATTAATCTCATGCTGCCTTATATTGGAAGGTCTTTGACTTCCAATCCATACGGATTTTTTCATCCAATAAAATAATTTTATGGATTAAAATTCACTTTGTATTTTTTAAATCCAGCATGAAGTCAAACAGATATTTATACAATAGTAAGTCTATTTCTTAGGTCTATCTCATGATATACCTCAGGGTTCTACAATATTACTACACATTGTTAACTTCAATCTTAAAATATTTAAGTGTTTCTAACTCTTAAAATTCCCAACCAAGGCTCCCTGATGGTTTAAGAGAAAACTAGAATTTTCAGTGAACAAAACACGTGTAAACATCTAACAAACGTGGCCCAGTGTCCACACACACTCCTACATACAGTTGTCCTAAGGTTTTTCTTTATTGCTCTTGGAAATAGAGAAAAAGATCCCTCCAAAGTGTGTCCCTAATTACTCTATGGCTGGGCTTTCTTTGCATTCCAAGTGTTTTGTTAATAAAGGTTTGCTCCTTTCCAACACAGGCAGCTTTTGCACTTAATTGATACTGAAGCCATAATTAAAATGGAAAAAAGAGCCCTGCCATAAAGAGTAAAAAAGCAGCATACAGGAGAAAAAAATATATATTTTTATCACTTTGAGGTTTGGTGAAATGGAAAGCAGTGTTTTTACAGAGCCATTCTTGACTAGTCACAGGACAGAGGACTTTTTTTTTTTTTTTTGGCCAACAGGCCTGCCCCCATGTACCATCCAGTTTTCACTCCCAGGAGGATGTGAAGATGGTGGTTTGCTGAAGCTCCAATCACAATCATCTTAGTGCGACATGAATCCTTTTACATAACATCTCATACACCCTGGGCATTCACTGAAGGATGGTATGGCCTCAAAAGAAATGGTCTCACTCAAGGAAAGCCATTTATGCTTTTGTGAAATCTACCAGGAGAGATCTCCTGTTCTCACCTGCAGTCAGAGTCCTTCTAGAAGCTCTTCATAGGTAATTCATGCTCCCACACTGCAGGTCATTTCAGGATCCTTTGTCTGGGAGTGAACCCAGACTGGGTCATGCAGTAGGACAATATGGAAACTCAGGATCAAGGATGTGCCTTTTCTCCACTGAAAGTATTTGTGGAGACTTTTGATACAGTCCTGATCCACAGTGGGCCAGTATACAAATGAGATTATATAGGATTGTGTTCAATCTCAAGTGAGCAGCTAGGAGAGAATTTACTAAGAAACAAGATGTTTGGTATTTTTGAAAAAAATATTTTGGACTTCTGGGGAAAAGAGTATTAGGACCCTAAGCTCACCTCATCCTATGGATACACCTAAATAACAACTCAATGTAAATAACCCAGAAAACCACCTGAAGACCGGCAGAACAGACCGTCCACAGCTACATGTAGAGAGGCCACATGGAAGAGGACAGGAAGGGCAGAGACACAGTAGGGAGCTACATGGACTCATGGGATGGTCTGTGGGAGGGACTCGCAGGCACACGGAGGGGAGAGGAGGAGAACACACCCCAGGCATGAGGAATCTGCACTGGGAAGATGAATCCTCATCACATTTGGCTTTGAAAACCAGAGGGCCTTCACCTTCAGGAGTTCTTACAATCTGTGGAATTTTAAACACCTGGAATTTTAAAAAATCAGTAGGTTCAGCTCTGGGAGAACAAGAGAGTGATAGGACATTGAGTCCTTGTCCTTAAATATACAGCATAACAAACAGCCCTAAGATACAGCATAGAAAGAGCAGTTTGAAAACCACCTGGGGTAATACAGGAGGGAGATTTATTTACTAATCTCAGAGTGTATGCTGGAGCAACAGGGATCTTTGGGCGACTTCTCCAAGAACAAAAGAGCTGGCTGGCACCATTTCCCACTTCCAGCCTAGATATACCAACACCTGCACGAACCAGCTCAGTAGGAGTACTCTCCACCTTGCTAACAGCACACCCCTCCTCTCACAGCAGAGCCTCCTAAACCTTGCTAACACTGCCTACCCAGCCCCTGTGCTCTTCTGTGGATCCACTCCCTCCAAAGCAGACTGCCTCAGTCCCCAGCAGCTGCATGGACCTTGCAGGTACTCTCCCATGGACTCACTCCCTCCAGCACTGCAGAAGGAGTCTCCTAAACAGCTCCCAGTCCCTTCCTACAACAGACATGCAGAAATCTTGCTAATACCATGCATCCTGCCTTCGTAATATCCTGTGGACCTGCCCTTCCTCCAACATGCCCTTGGCAGGAGTCCACCCAAAGCTATGCCACAAGCCTGGCTATGTACAAGGGCCAGGACCGCTCTGAACTGACTCAAGCCTTGAGCAGAGAGGAAGATAACCACACACACCAGTCCAACTGCAACTCTAGCAGTGGGCTGGGGGCAGACATCTGGTCTGACAGGCTGCACCCACCAATGAAAACCTCTTGGGACAACACAAGGAAAACACACTGCAGTTCAGTGGGAATGTAGCTCTGGCAAACATCTGGTCTGACTCAGCTCAAGCCCACTGCATCCCTAGATAGGCCCCTTAACAACATAGGGACCAAACCCTGCCTATACCAGACAAAGAGAGCCATATTAGATGACTGGACTCAAGGAAAAATCAGCTTAGCCAAAGCTCAGCCAAAAGAGTAGGATACACACAACACACCTAGGAGACACTCCTGAATCACCAGGTTCTGGTGAACAGGGGACAGTGCACTATAGAGCACTATAGGACCTCAGCTTCATAAGGCTACTACTCTTTTTTTTTTTTTTTTAAAGATTTTATTTATTTATTTATTAGAGAGCGAGCGAGAGAGAAACAGCATGAGAGAGGAGAGGGTCAGAGGGAGAAGCAGGCTCCCCGCCGAGCCGGGAGCCCGATGTGGGACTCGATCCCAGAATCCTGGGATCATGACCTGAGCCGAAGGCAGTCACCCAACCAACTGAGCCACCCAGGCTCCCAAGGCTACTACTCTTAAGAGCAGAACATGTAGCTGACTTTCCTAGCACACAGAAACAGAAATGTACAGAAATTCATTGCGTTTCTATACACTAATAGTGAAGTAGCAGAAAGAAATTAAACTGTTCCACTTATAATTGCCTCCAAAAACGGAATAAAATACCTACGGATAAACTTAGCCAAGGAGGCCAAAAACCTGTACTCTGAAAACTATAGCACACTGATGAAAGAAATTGAAGATGACACAAATAGAAAGGTCCTCTATGCTCATGGACTGGAATTTTAAGATGTCCATACTACCCAAAACAATCTACAGATTTAATGCAATCCCTATCAAAGTAGCAACAGCATTTTTTAGAGAACTAGAAGAATCCTAAAATTTTTATTTGAACCAGAAAGGACCTCAAATTACCAAAGCAATCTTGAAAAAGAAGAAACTGGAAGTATCAATTCCAGATTTCAAGGTGTCCTAAAAGCTATAGTAATCAAAACAGTATGGTGCTGGCACAAAAATAGATGCTTAAATCAACAGAACAGAATGGAGAGCCCAGAAACAAATCCACAATTTATACGATGAGAAAAAAATCTCAATAAATGGTGCTGGAAAACTGGACAGCCACATGCAAAAGAATGAAACTGGACCGTTTTCTTACACCATACACAAAAATAAACTCCTAATGGATTAAGGACTTAAATGTAAGATGTGAAACCATACCAATCCTAGAAGAGAGCATAGTAATTTCTCTGATATTGTTCATAGTGAATTCTTTCTAGCATGTCTCCTGAGGCAAGGAAAACAAAAGCAAAAGTAAACTATCAGTAGTACATCAAAATAAGTTTCTGCACAATGAAGGAAACCAACAGAAATAGAAGACAACCTATGGAATGAGAGAAGATATTTGTAGATGTATCTTATTAAAGGCTTAGTATCCAATATATATAAAGAATTTATGGGCAGAAGACTTGAACAGACATTTCTCCAAAGACGACGTCCAGATGGCCAAGAGACATATGAATAGATGCTCAATGTCACTCATCAGGGAAATGCAAATCAAAACTACAATGAGATATCACCTCATACCTGCCAGAATGACTACAATAAACAAAAAACAAGTGTTAGTGAAGATGCAGAGAAAGGGGAACCATCTTGCACTGTTGGTAGGAATACAAACTGGTGTAGCCACACTGGAAAACAGTGTGGAGGTTCCTCAAGAAGTTAAAAATAGGGGCGCCTGGGTGGCTCAGTTGGTTAAGTGACTGCCTTCAGCTCAGGTCATGATCCTGGAGTCCCGGGATCGAGTCCCGCATCTGGCTCCCTGCTCGGCGGGGAGTCTGCTTCTCCCTCTGACCCTCCTCCCTCTCATGCTCTCTGTCTTTCATTCTCTCTCTCTCAAATAAATAAAATAAAATCTTAAAAAAAAAAAAAAAAAGTTAAAAATAGAACTACCCTATGCCCAGCAACTGCACTACTGGGTATTTGCCCCCCAATATAAAACCACTAAATTCAAAGGGATACCTGCACCTATATATATATCGCAGCATTATTTGCAATAACCAAATTATGGAAGCAACCCAGTTGTCCACCAAACAGATACATATATATACATATATGTATGTATATATGTATATATTATAGAATACTATTCAGCCATAAAAAAGAATGAAATCTTGCCATGTGCAATGACATGGATGGATCTAGAGGGTATAAAGCTAAGTGAAATAAGTTAGAGAAAGACAAATGCCATGATTTCAGTTATGTGGAATTAAGAAAACAAATGAAAAAACGGCTGAAATGGAAAGAAAAGATCTTCAGAAGCTTGTCTCTTTCCATGCAGCTCTACGTAGTGATATGGTATTGGAATAACCATGCATATTCCAATGCAGGAAAAGCTTCATCCACTATAGATGCTGACTCGGAGATCCTGGAGGACACACAGATGGGCCCTGGGCTGAAGCACAGTCTCTGATGTTGGTTTGCAAACCGGACCCCATACAGGGAGGTAGGGGACAGACCGAAGAAAGAGGCAGGCCCTTCCAGGCAGGTTTACTAAGCCAGGGCACTTACATAGGATGCTGTTCCCGCAGCAGCAAGGGGAGTACATCCCTGCATCTACATACCAGAATCTCAGATGATCACATGGAGACCTAGATGGGGTTTGGGCACGTGCACTACCATCCATGTGGCCTTAACAGCACAAGGCTTCACCCTTGAAACAGCTCTGGTCATGGGAACAGTGGGCAGTCATGTCCTGTCACTGAACTCCAAAACTACATCCCTAGTGATCGGCTCCTACAATCTCACACACCCGCCCCCTCCTCTTCTTCAGTGATGGCCCTGTGCTATGGCAAGGGGTCTTACTAGCTTGGAGGTGGTTTTTTTGGCAGCTCTGTGCCTGCATTAGAGGCAGATGGCACAGCAAAAATAGAGGTACATGCAAGAGAAAATACAGATCAAGATAGTGATTCCCCAAAATAAGGAATTCCTTTCCCACCAACAGCCCCAGGATCCAAATCTTGGATTTATTGAGTCCCTTGAGCTAGAGGTTAGATAGTTCACAGTATTCATTTGTGCCTTCATGTGATTTACTAAGGATACATCAGACCCATCAGGTATGAACACATAATATTCTTCCTGAATAGCACAGGTGCCTCTTTATGAGGCAGTGATCATGTCCAAGCCCATCCTATTTTGGAAGACAGCTTTTCTCTTAGAGACACTTCAGTGTTCAGAAATGACAGGCTTTGTCAGCTATCCTCTCTGGCTTGCTGAGTGAATTTAGTAAGCATTTCCATGTGTGCTATGATGTCCTCCAGGCCAATGGGGGAACAAATATGGTGGCCAAACGACCGTAGGAGTGAAGAAGCAAAATGTCCTCACCTGGCCTGTGGAGAGAGAGGTTGGCAGCTTTAGGGATTGGACCAGGTTGTGCACATCATACATGCTGGCTGGGGGAGGCAGCACTGTGAGGTGTGAGGAGACTGGGGACAGGATGTTCCAGACCAGGACCCCTACCCCTGTCCCTCTTTTGATGATGCATGTTCCATTCCAGACATAGTACATTTCCACAGGTCCAGCTTGCAGCAGGACAGTGAGATCCCAGTGGAGATGGAGTAGTTCTCCCTCACTTAGGGGTGCAAAGTAACTCACCCATTCCAGGGGACCTCCCACTGCAAATTCCAGTAGCTGATGCCTTTTCCAGGTGGGATGAGGCTTGCTGTTCTCAGGAGCACAGCAGGTCAATCCATGGTTTCTTGCAACTTCCGTACCTTTACAGTACTGGGTGCCTAGTAGGGTTCCCAGTCTGGCCTGGGAACAGCCCTTGTACTTGATCATTCAAATATATAGAAGTCTGAGATGGTTGGTTAGTTCACTCAACTAACATGGTTTTGCATACTAGTAATTTGATCTGCTGCTCTAGTATTCATTTTTCCTTTCCATTACCCCTGTGAGTTATAGGGAAGATGAAACTCTCATCCAATGTCCTGTTCTCAAGGCATATTTAGAATCCTCACTTGGAGCGAGTGGGGCAATACAGTCAATTTGTCAATCTCTTACTGGCTAGGAAGTCCAGAGGATCGTCCTAGACTCCTCCGGCAGTAGCCGGGGGGGAGGGGGGGGCGCAGGGGGAGGCCATTGTGGAAAACACACAGGACATGGTGATACTGCATTAACCTAGTCACTGTACTTCAAGGGCAATCTGGCATCCTTGGCAATGTGCCATCCCACCTTGGTGTTATGGTGGTTGCTCTTTCTATGCACCCGATCTGCTGTATCTACCAAAGGATCAATAGCTGGGGCTTCAGCTCCCCGATGGTGAAGCTATGGTCAGTGCCTTATGAGCCAGAAGGTAGAAGGCAGGGAGGATGCCTCAGAATCTTGCAGATGGACCCAAAGGTCTTTCCACGCATTCTGGTCCTGCAAGGGTTTATTCATGATCATCCACCCCTCAGCTTCCCATTGTCCAAGACATAGGGTTCATCCATTTAGAGCAGGCCTGCTGTCCGTGCAAGGGGCCAGCAGCCTGGGCTCATGGGTGATCACCAGCCAGTCCACTCTGAACTCAGCCCCCAGCTGCTGCATGACTGCTGTGTGAGAGGGTCCCCCTGGGGGAGTGCTGTGGACACTGCTAGGAGCTAGCGTTCTGTAGGGGAGTGGATCAGCTTTCTGTCCCCTCCCAGAGCTGGGACCAAAGTGCAGGGGTAATCTTTCCTTCTGTTGTCTCTGCCCCAGTGCCTGACTCCTAGCTTCCGGAGTCATGGACGCCTCTGACGCAAATGGCAGCCCTGCTTAGGAGATGCCCAGAGCTTTCATCTGTTTTACTAGTACTTTTGCTGTCTGAAGGTGGCCTGCTACTCTGACCCCCAGCCCCACACGAGCCCTCTCTCTGCCAGGCAGCATAAGGACAGGAACACTGTGCCAGGTAGGGAATTAAAGTCCCCCAGAGCCCCCAAGCCCCAACAAAGGCTTGCACTTCTCTCGTGTTCTTAGGAGTTGGATAAACCCACAGCTTATTAATCACAGGTTTTGGAACAACAGGTGTCTTACCTGGCCAGACGACACCCAAAAGCTTACTGTAGTGTTTCTGGGTCTTGAATTTTCTGTAGGTTCACTGCCCATCCTCTCCCTCACAGATGCTGCAGCAAAGCTCATGGGGTGTCCTGCAGCAGGGGCAAATCTTCACGTTAACATAACATGTAATGGGCCCATTTCACCGACGTGCAGGAGGAGGAGAGAGACAGGTCTGGAGTTACCATCCCATGACATACGGTGGGACTTGCAGGTAGCCCGGGGGTGGGGGGGAACACTGGAAGGTACACTGCTGTCCCTCCCACACGAGGGCACCATGCATCTCCTTGAAGACAAAGCTATTCTGCAGGAACACTTTAGCAAAGGCATCAAAGTAAAACAGTAGCTGTAAAGGACAAAACTCAAAAATGTCCGTAATTAAAGATCTGGTAAGTTCATGATAATGCCATTGACACGGACAGTGGGCCACTTCTGCGACACACAACACAGTAAGAGAATGAGGAAGAGGACTGGTAACATACCAGGACATAGATTTTTAGGAATTTCATGCAAGTAGAACCTAAGTTTAGCACTTCTTATTTGACAGGGCTTCTCATATGATTTAATAAAGAAACCTAGTTAGTTTTTCTCTCTCCTATAACGAGACAATACATCTTTTGGGATGTTCCAGGGATCTTGTGGAAAAATCCCAAAGTTAGCTCAAGGTCAATAAGACCTCATATAGAATTTAATTTTTTTAAATGTGTAAAAAATATGAAAATGTTTTAAAGCACTTGATTAAACAGAATCTGTTTAACCAAAATGACAAAACTTTCCAGGCAAATACAGTTACCTAGGGTAAAAAGAGTCAGAGCTCTTTATTAATAAACACCGTTTTCTTAAGTATTTAGGGCTTTCAGTTAAGGCAACATGTCGCACAGGGGGGTACAGAGGATGTGATCTGTTCTCTAGGCAGATTACTTGAAAGGTAAAGAAAAACCGTTCACCTTCTTCTCAAGAATACACCAATAGTCCAAGAAAACTTTGTCTTTTCAGCAGATAAAAACTTTAGCTTTAAATACAGCATTGATAGTGAAGTTTATTTTTCTTTAAGCCAATTAAATAGAGCCCCTTTAACAACAGACTTTGGTCCTACCCCCTGGAGGTGGAAACCCTCATGTATGCGACATACCCATGGACGTACTTCACAGACTTCTCAGCTTTCACCCCAAATTTTAGCCATGAATTGGCTACAATATGAAAAAACTCACTCGTTTATGAAAAAACAGTTGACTCCTAATTGCATCTCTGGCAGACGGAAAAGTTACCCACTCAAATGGCTGAAACTTCATAATCGTGGAGAGGACCGCTTGGGTTTTTATCTGCCCCTTACCATGGATGTTGCGGGGGCTGGTGGACCGTGCCGGGGGCGGCAGGGGAGCTTCGGCAGCAGTCCATGTGTTGGGAAGCCGCTGTGTCTCTTTGCCCTTCAGTCTCCAGCAATCCTGAGCAAGGTCTTCATTACCTCCTGGCCATTTACACTTCAGGCAGAAGACGGAAAACTTAGAAAGCACAGAAGTTCCCTCCTCCGAGCTTGGAGGCACATTTCTCTGTCAAGAGACAAACCACAAGAGAGGCTGAACTCTAGGAAACAAACCGAGGGTTGCTGGAGGAGAGGGGGTGGGAGGTGCTGTAACTGGGGGGATGGACAGGAAGGAGGGCACATGATGCAGTGAGCACTGGGTGTTGTATCTGGTGAGTCACTAAATTCTACCTCTGACACTAATACACGTTAACTTGAATTTAAACAAGGATGTTAGTTGGGGAAAAAAAAAAGTTCAGGGTAGTTACTGTTAAAACATACCCTCATATGGGGGTGGGACAGCATGGGGTACGGTTTCCATTTCCTCCTCAGCCTGCGCAAATCCTACCCCCTCCACTCCCTCTCCCAGGGATTCCACCTTCCAGTGTCCCTTGTCAGGCTTCGCCACAAGCACCCAGACCTCAACGCCAGGCAGCTTGCCCCCTCCTAGCTCTGCACACTGTCAAGCCTGCCCACCTCATCTGCCAGCCCTGAAGCCAGCAGACTAGTGGGCACCTGCACGACCTACAAAACTCAGCTCTTCACCTTCTTCAGCCTCCAGGTGGGCATCAGCAGCCGGGCACATGCCCACTGCAGACGCCAGGCCACTGGGCAGCCGTGTGCTCTCCGTGTGCTTCCTTCTCAAGGAAGCACGTGAGACTACCTGGCCTCTTCAGGGAGATCCACAAGCATCTACCAGACAAGCCACCTGTCCCCACAGAGCTGGGTGGCCAACTCAGGAGGCACCCCCCGCCCCCATCCAGATGTCTCCTTCCTGAAACCATGTCTTGAATCTCATGGCTTGCTCGCCAATTGTTAGTTCATATGCTGGCCCCCACACGTGGAAGGCAGGGAGATGAAGAGGCAGGCCACTCCAGACTGGTAGGTGGCCGGTTTAACAGGCAAGGAAACTTACATACAAGGTGGTCTTGGATGGCCACAAGAGGAGTGTAGCTCCATCCTACCCCACCCAAACCTTAAGTTTAGAGAGACCTTCCCTGGGTTCAGCCCCATATACTGTGCAGATGATCGTGGCACCTTACTCTCTCAAGAATGGTTTCCACTCTGGGAATGGTGGAGAGCGCTACATTCCAAGGATGGAGAAGGTGGGGGGCGGGGGACATCTAGTTGCCTGGGGCCAGCTTGTGGGTAAGGGTTCACATCCTGTGACCTTCAACAACCAAACTATACCCTGTTGACTTGCTATTCTACAAGGAATACACAGATCAACCATTCAAGAGAACGGAGTGTGAACACACTGTCCCAAGCGAAGCTCTTCCCTGAGGCCCCCGACTTCTAGGACAGCTCTCCTGTCACCACCCCATCTCCCACAGGACCAATTTGATGCTCATCTGTTTTCCTGGATACCGCAGGGTAAGGAGCACCCACCTCTCCCTCCATGTTCATGTCCCCAAATCAGTTCCTGTGGGATACCCATCATCCTTACTCCTTTGCTGTAATAGAGAACTTAAAATCCATACAAGATCCAAACACTGGCCTGCATCTATCTTCTAAAAATACTGACATTAAAGAATACAATAGGAATGCATTAATACAGCAATGACAAGTATTGAAAGACCGTTTTAAAACTTTACATTGGGATATAAGTGGAGTTTTTAATAAATGTCATACGATGTTTGACAGTGATCATATAAGCAATGAGACACATTTAAAGACTAACCTTCAGATATGGTTTTATGTAATTCTAAAACTGAAGAACCAAAGAAATTGAAGCAAATCCAACCACTGCATTAGTAGTGGTTGCGATGTTGTCCGTTTCCCTTTACTCCAACAAGTTTTGTAGCTTTTTGCTTTACTTCTGATTGACCTGAAATGCTCGACTTCTCTTATCTTTAAGAGCAGCTTTGGACCATGAGGCAATTAAAATATTGATTAGCCATTGCCTAAGTGTTAGCATTACTGTGAAAAACTGAGGCATGTTAAAAATTTTTGAGTTTGAGCAAAAATCGATTGGCATCAGGCAGCACGGAGCTAGAGGTGGGTAGGGGCCCCCACCGATGGAAGACTCTGGTGGAGAGAAGGCAAGAGCGAAGCAAGGGAATCATCAGCTGGCTTCAGCTGGAAGCCTGGCCCACTGTCTGTGCCTGGTCATCCTTGGGTTCCCTTTGGATGCCTTGAGGCATCACGGGCTGAGGTTTGGGTTTGCCCAAGTCATCTGCCACGGCATTTAGCCCAGTGCTTGGCCGAACCCAGGAGCCCCCAGCTTGGATCACCAGGCTCTTGAACTTAACTGTATTTCCTCATAAAGCCTCCACATACTCCCATGAGCACTCCCATATTTTATGTCATTGGATGGGATCCAGAGAACATTTGCTTTGGGGAAAAAAAGGATGAGAAGTTGGCTAGAAACAAAATCTGATGCCTCTTTTGTCTTCAGTGGGGCTACTGTCAATTACTTTCCCAATGATCAATTCTGAAGTGTCAGCTTGCTTTAATGTATGCTTCAAAGGACACACGTATCCACACATACCAGGGATCACACTGGAACTCAGGCTCATAGTAGTAACAAGAGCTAAGTCACTGAGCCTCCTGTGTGTCCGGAACAATTGTTTTTCTTACCGCAGTCTGATTCAACAAACTTTGTGAAGGTATTTGTCCCAATTTGTAAAATGAAACAGAGGGGATCTTGCAAAGTCATGTCTAAGCAGGAATAGGAAATATCCAGTAACTTTTAAGGACTTATTTACCATTTAAATCTGAATCCTCAAAATCACATGCCCAGACTCTATGGGGTGAGGTTTGATGACATTCTTGTAGCACACGTGTCAATTTCCACTTGGTCAACTCCGATTACATCTTTCCCCCCTCCAACTAGTTCATTCAACACCTAAAAAAGTTCCATGCTAGTATTAAATGTGGTTCCCCAAAGGCTCTCCAATTTTCATCCTCAAAGCTTTGCATTTCAGGTCCCAGATTCTAAATGTCTTAAGGAGGACACATTACTTCTGGTCTAATGAATAAAGATTTTGGACCAAGCACATGAACAGGTCCCCTGAGATCCCTTGGAAAAAGAACTTGAAAACCACTGAGGTTTTCTGGGGTAATTTTGCTACAGAGGCCTCTTGAGAGTTTTGCAGACTAGGAAAGATGTGCTATTTGATTTCTTGGTTTTTCTCTTTGACTTTGCTCAATCCTGTCCTTGCCATATTCCCAGGCATTACACCATTGCTACTGGGGGACTACAGTGAGCACCTTGGAGGAAAGACTTATTCCTGGAGTGTGTTTCCTGATGCTCTGCTTCATCTCCATATTTACTGATTCCAGCATGCAACCCCTGCCACTTGAAGGGGGGGTACATTTTCAGCCCTAATAAGCCTCTATTGTGGGACTTCTCATATTTTTTTAAATTTCAGTATAGTTGACACATTATCTTCAGGTGTACAGCCTAGTGATAAGTCTATGCATTATGCTATGCTCCCAAATATAGCTACCATCCATCCCCATACAACACTAACATAATACCATCGTCTAGCTGCACCTTTCATCCCCATGACTTATTCACTCAACTGGAAGCCCACACTCCTTCCCCATGCCTTCAGTCTCCCTTCCCTCTGGCAACCTGTTCTTCTCTATAGGTCTGATTCTGCTTTTTGTTGTTTTGTTTGGACTCCACATGTAAGTGACATCACATGGTATTTGTCTTTCAGACATCTCACTTAGCATTATGTCCTCTAGGTCCATCCATTTTGTTCCAGGTGGCAAGATCTCCTTTGTATAATATTTCATTATGATGTGTGTGTATCCATTCCTTATCCATTTTTCCAAATAGGTTTTTAATCTTTATTGCCCTTGTTTCTCTCTACTGTCATCTAAGATGGTTGTACCTTTCCGATACCTTTCCTTAGAAAATCACTGCCTGAGGGGCACCTGGGTGGCTTGGTTGGTTAAATCACTGCCTTCAGCTCAGGTCATGACCTTGGGGTCTCGGGATCGAGCCCCATGATCCTGTCATGCACATAAGTCTTCCTGATGTAACACGTCGTCACTGGTAATAGCGCTCTTTCTGGTACAGGGTCCCCTGAGTTCTCATAGGCAATTGAGAGAGAGGTAAATGCTTTTCCTGTGTCTGCTGGGTGTTCCTTGCCTTCAGCTCAAAACTATCCACATGCCAATGTGGAATCTCTTGGGGTGACGTGTTCTGCTCCCCTCAGTCCCAACATCAAAGATTCTCCAAGAAGAGTCCTAATCCAGAAGCTGAGGTGGCAGACTGCTTCATCTCATTGAATTAGTCCTGCCAAGAGGTCAGTTCAGTTCAACTCCTCTCAAGAAGTGCTGACGTAGGTGGGCTCCTCTATTGTACAAGCAAAACAAAAACAAAACCAAAAGCCAATGATTAATGCTCAGAACCATAAATCCCACACTGGACTAGAATCCCAGTTTGAGTTCTAAAGGGTGCCAGTCGAAAGCATGTTTAGAGGCCAGGCTCAAACCATCCTCAGATGGTGTTGGGGCCGGCCTGGCAGGGACAGCTTGCTTGCTTTCTAGTTTGAAGATCTCTGATGGCCTGGTGGTCACACAGCAATGGGCACAGGGATTATCCCCACAGGAGCTGCAGTGGTGGGTTCTCTACAGTTTGTGCCAGCTTTATCTAGCCTTGCCAGGCTTTGGCTAAAGGGGTTGGAGAAAATGGAAATGTTCATTTAGGGATGGATAGTCAAATCCTGGAGAAGCCAGAGGAATTCAGGATCCAGTTACAGTTAGAAAACCACCTCACAAACATAACAGTACTAGAATCTAAGACCCATAAGGAGTTTAACTGAAACAACATCTTCCTACAGTTCCCCCAATTTCTATCAAAGGTAATCAAAGTAAGACTGATTTCTTTGCGAAGTCAGTCCAGTCTCATTAAATTTGGCCTGATTATTCACACAAGCGCAGCATGAATAGTGAATGGCCAAACAGGTTCTTTTAAGTCTGTTTTGCTGGAACTTCTCATAAACGTCAGATTAGGGGGCACCTGGGTGGCTCAGTCGGTTAAGCGTCTGACTCTTGATCTCAGCTCAGGTCTTGATCTCAGGGTCATGAGTTCAAGCCCCATCTTGGGCATGGAACCTACTTTAAAAAAAAAAAAAAAATCAGATTCAACTTTTAAAAGGTTCTCAAGTCGGGGAAGGCCATCCAGGGACTTACCATCAGATTTTACCTGCAGTACATATGGATTTGGGTGAATTCCTGTCTTCTCAAGGTCTCCAAAATATCCAGAGGTCCCTGAGCCTGTCAGGTGGAGCCTTCATCAGTTGTGAAATATGCACCCAAGGTTTGATACTTTGTAATTTTGCAGAAGGGTCAGTGGTCAAGAGTCTTTGGTGGGGTCCTTTCACAAAAGCATCTAAGTAAAACAAACTGTAAGGCTTTAAAAATGCCCATGGTTCAAGTTCTGATGAGCATTCGTTTTATAAGAAAATGTACTTCTATGGCATACAACCATTTAAGGAACTGGACAATAAATATCGACAGTTTTCTATAAACTCCCAACAATTTCTAGACTGCCTGTGTTAGTAACATACCCACATATATAACCCTAAGGAGGTTTATCACTTATTTGACAATACTTCCTACATAATTTAACATACTAAATCAACAAAAGTAATCTAAAATCTCAATGTTAGTTTGAGGTTGAAAACTCCACTTAGAATTCGATTTTGGGAAAATGTCAAAATGTCTGAACATGTGATTAAATAGGGTCACAGGTCATTAGGAAATAGTGTTATTTAACCCAAGTGACAACATGGTAAGGCAAATACACAAGGTTATGTAGGTGTGAAACTACTTAGCTCCCCTATTTTTGAGGAGACTGGGTTTTCTCAGGAAATCAAAGCACTGAAAAAGACAATGTGAAACATGGCAAGTTATTTTGAGAAGACAAAAATCTTTGCTGTCCTGGGAAAGAACTTAAAAAAAACAAAAAACCTTGGTTATAATTTCTTAAGATCGATAATCTAAAAAAAACAACTGTCCTTTTAAAAGGAAATCTAATTTTGCACCAGGTTCTTTTGATTTTAAAACCCATTCTTTGAAAACTTAAATCCATTCCAATGTTAGAGTTTGACTACACATAAAATTCCTGCCTTGAGACACCTTTCTACAGACCTTACCCACAGATGCCTATCCATCCAGATTTTGTCCTAGGTTTTTCTTTTCATTCTTTTTCCTCTTTTGGTTTCTATGTACATAAAAACACTATCGATATTAAAGCTTTAACAAAAAACTTGAATTTTAGTTGGCCTGAGCACACAAGAAAAATGTCTCGCCTACCCATCTTTCTACACACATTGAGATGGTTTTCCTTTCTCATCTGAAATAGTCCTTGTACTACTCTTTAACCAAACCTCTTCCTACCTCATAACCGTTGTTCTCTAAAACACATTCCACTTTCCTCAGGAAAAAATTTCCCTTATTTCTAGTAGTTTTACTTTTTTTTGGTGCTTGTAGTTTTACTTTTATTAGAATTATTAGCTCTTAGAAAACTTCACTTCGTGAAAATGAAGTCAGCAATTTTGAACTGTACAATCCAGCATTCTTTAAATTGCCAAATTAATATATTTTGCAATTTCTAGAGGCATATGCTTTCTCAGGACATTCTTAAAATATGGCCCAGGATCTATTTACTCAGGTTCATAGATCTTTAGCTTTCCTGTAATAAGCATCCTGAAGTGGATAAGCCTATGTTTAGTATTAATGCTCTAGTATTTTATGTTATTTAGATATCACCTAGATGTTCCATGAATTTCCATCACTTACCTTCAATAAGCAGTCCTCTAAGGGTGAAACAAAAAAAAAAGTGGGGGAAACTAAGACCTACCATAAAATACATTTAGTGTTAAAAAGTTCATTTATAAGCTCTTATTCCACTTATATCTAAATAATTCACTTGTTATATTTCGCTTACTCATGAAAAATTCATGAAATCTTCAAGAGCAAATGATGTGATTTTTCTTGCAGACACATATGGCATCAGAGGTTACATGAGCCTATGTGACTAATAACCCGGGTAGAATAGGAGTTGTAGGTCTGCATTGTATCTCCTCTCGGTAACACTGAAGACCTGTTTTAATTAAGCCAACAAACTAGATTTACTGAGGATTATCCCAAATAATGTTCTTAAAAATCATTCGGATTAGTTTCTATTCTATTTCTGAGAGTCTAAAAGTATTTAAATTGGTGAGCACTTATTTTTCTTTAAGCCACCTAAGACAAATTTTTGGCATTACTGTCTAGAGGGAGAAAACACACACAGG
This sequence comes from Mirounga angustirostris, assembly GCF_029215605.1. Taxonomy (NCBI): domain Eukaryota; kingdom Metazoa; phylum Chordata; class Mammalia; order Carnivora; family Phocidae; genus Mirounga; species Mirounga angustirostris. Next base: position 137,398,216 of record NW_026991713.1, read on the forward strand.
CTCACCTTGGAGATGTTGGGGGGTTCAGTTCCAGATCACAAAGCCTATGCAATAAAGTGAGTCCAATGATTTTTTGTTTCCTCATGCATATAAAAGTTGTGTTTATGTTCCACTGTAGTTTATTGTAGTCTATTAACGGCTATAGCAGATCCTAAATACCTTAAGTGTTTTCATTACTAGAAACTGCTAATCATGATCTGATCTTTCCGTGAATGGTCACTTCTGCTGGTGGAGGGTCTTCCCTGGGTGTTGAAGGCTGCTGATGGATCATCACTTGATCACCACCACAGAGGATACAGTGGCTGAAGGCCAGGGTGGCTGTGGCAAGTTCTTAAAAACAAAGCTTGCCACACTGATGGACTCTTCCTCTCATGAAGGATTTCTCTGTAGCCTGCAATGCTCTTTGACAGAATCTGACCCACAGTAAAATTTCAAAATTGGAGTCCAGCCTTTCAAAACCTGCTGCTGCTTTATCAACTAAGTTCATGTAATATTCTAAATCTTTTGTCGTCATTTCAAATCTTCACAGCATCTTCACCGGGAGGAGATTCCATCTCAAGAAACCACTTTCTTTGCTTATCCCTAAGAAGCAACTCCTCATTCGTTCAAGTCTGATCATGAGATTGCCGCAATTCCATCTTCCGGCTCTACTTCTGGGTCATTGAAAGGACTTCCTCCACACAAGTCTTGAGCCCCTCAAAGTTGTCTGTGAGGCTTGGAATTATCTCCCCAACTCCTATTTCATCGGTATTTGATCTCCTACCATGAATTATGAATGTTCTCAATGGCATCTGGAAGGATCAGCCCTTTCCTAAAGGTTTTCAATTTAGTTTGCTCAGATCCATCAGAGGAATCACGGTCTCTGGCAGCCATAGCCTTACCAAATGTTTTTCTCAAAACTTGATAGTCGAAATGCCTACTTGATCCATGGGCTGCAGAATGGATGTTGAGCTAGCAGGCATGAAAATATGAATCTCTTTGTACATCTCCATCAGACCTCTTGGCTGACCAGGTACACTGTCAATGAGGAGTCCTATTTTGAGTCTTTTTCTAAGCAGGTCTCAGCAGTGGACTCAAAATAAACCATGTTATAAACAGAGGAGCTGTCATCCAGGTTTTGTTTTGATGAGCACTGGCTTCAACTTAAAAGTCATTAACTTCTAACAAGAGAGTCAGCCTGTCCACTGAAGTTTGAAGCCAGACATTGACTTCGCCTCTCTAGCTGTGAAAGTCCTAGATGGCCTTCTCTTCCACTGGAAGGCTGTTTCATCTACACTGCAAATCTGTTTCGTATAGCTACCTTAATTAGCTTAGCTAGATCTTCTAGATAACTAGCCGCTCCACTTTGCACTTCTGTTCTAGAGAGAGCTTCTCTTCTTGAACATCATGAACCAACCTCTGCTGACTTCAAGCATTTCTTCTAGAGCTTCCTCACCTCTTTCAGCCTTCACAGAATTGAAGAAAGTCAGGCCCTCACTCTGGAAGAGGCTTTGGCTTATGGCAATGTTGTGGCTGGTTGGATCTTCTATCTGGACCCCTAAAACTTTCTCCACGTCAGCAATAACGCTGTTCTGTTTTCTTGTCATTGGTGTGTCCACTGCAGAACTTTTAAATTCCTTCAAGAACTTTTCCTTTGCATTCACAACTTGGCTTACTGTTTGGTGCAACAGGCTTAGCTTTTGACCTATCCCAAGTTTTGACATGCCTTCCTTGCCAAGCTCAATCATTTCTAGCTTTTGATTTAAAGAGAGACAGGTGACTCTTCCTCTCACTTGAAGACTCAGAGACCATTGTAGGGTTATTACTGGCCCAATGTCAGTATTGTTATGTCTCAGGAAAGAGGGAGACCTGAGGGGGAAGGGAGTGATAGAGGAATGGCTAGTGGGTGGAGCATTCAGAAAACACACGTTTATCAATTAAGTGGGTGTAGTTCGTGGTGCCCCAGAATAATTATAATAGTAACATCAAAGATCATCGATCACAGGTGACCATAACAAGAGGGAGGAAGTTTGAAATACCATGACAATCACCAAAATAGGACACAGACATAATGAGCAGATGCTGTTGGAACAATGATGCTGACAGACCTGCTCAATGCTGGTTGGCCATAAATCTCAAAAAAAAAAAAAAAAAAAAAAGCTAAATGTGTAAAGCACAATAAAGCAAAACCCAACAGAGGGGCATACCTCTACTTATCATACACAGACAAAGCTAAAAATTCAGGGACCCTCTAGCTTCTGTTCCAAACTTCAGCCATGAAGCAGGTACAACACATAAAGCACACCAGTTTATGAATATCAACTGAATCCAAATTTACCACTGGCAGATGTAACCATAAACTTACATGGCTCATGTTTTGGTTTTTATATTTACAGAGAAGACTTTCAAGATAGGTATTTGCCTTTTGTCAGTAATCTTATGGAGGCTGTGGATTAGATCTTGGTAGGTTTTATTTTAAGGCAGCTCTTTTCTGGGGCGCCTGGGTGACTCGGTTGAGTGTCCAACTCTTGGTTTCGGCTCATGTCATGATCTCAGGGTCCTGGGATTGAGCCCTGCATTGAGCTCCCCACTTGGCTGGGGAGTCTGCTTGGTCTCCCTCTTCATACCTTTCCCTTGGCTCACACTCTAGAATTTTTTTTTTAAAAAGTGTCTTTTTTATTCTCTTGCAGATGATGTGCTTGGTGTTTTAGTTACCTCCTGGGCTGCTTCTATTTCAAAGACATGGTGAGATTTAGAAATCTTCAAGGAAAAGAGAAAGAATGCAAGTGCACTCCTAGGAATTTTGAGGTGTAGTTCTCTATTATGAGAAGTCTTGGGGGATTCATATTTAAGGTTTTCCTTCATTTTCTTAAGAGCAGTACTGGTCTGTCCCTGAAATCCTCCTCTCTCTCAAGGTCTACAAGCAAGGAAATGAAGAGGGAAGGTTTTGAGGATGGCAACAACAGCTTTGAACTGTTTCTAGAGCTGTATTTCAGGTTTTGTAAGACTTTGAGAGGGGGCGCCTGGGTGGCTCAGATGGTTAAGCGTCTGCCTTCAGCTCAGGTCATGATCCCAGGGTCCTGGGATCGAGTCCCACATCAGGCTCCCTGCTCCTTGGGAGCCTGCTTCTCCCTCTGCCTCTCTCTCTCTCTCTGTCTCTCATGAATAAATAAAATCTTAAAAAAAAAAAAAAAAAAAAAAAAAAGACTTTGAGAAGGACAGTTGCTTTTAATGCCTCAAAATTATTGGGTTGTCACCAGACTAATACCAAGGGTTGATCTGCCCCTCCATTACCTCCACTTTGCTTCTTTAGATCAGGGGGTAGACCCCCATGTTTGATGGAAGTGAAATGATTTCCGGGTTTGGGAGAGGCAGGGTTTGAGGCAGGTGGCCTTTAGAAGTCTATATAAAGCATTCAATGATGGCCTCTCATTGTTTCTTTTTCTGAGTGTATGATTCAACCTTTGAGCAACTCAGCTGAGGGGGAAAAGCCTCTGTTATTGCTTCTATCAGCCCTGAACACTGGACTCCAAGATGATCCATTTGCTGACATTTGTTGAAGGGCCTGGGAGAGATTCTGGTCATCTGCCTCCTCAGTAAGGTGGAGGGGTGGGGGCACCTCTGGCTTGTGTCTTAATCAAGGTGGGAAAGATCACCCTTAAGCAGCTGGAAGTAGCGAGACGACCTTTCCCTGCCATATTAATTCTTCTCTGAATTGGGAAGTATCTTCTGAGAATGAGTAATTTAAAAGATCCTCTGCTGTCCAAGGGCTGTGAATTCTTTGCACTGGGCAGGGTGGGGGGATCCAGGATATGCCAGCAAAGAACAACACTGCATGGGAAGGCTTGAGTTACTCATGCTCTGGAGCTTCTGCTCAATGCACTTCCTGGCTTTCAGCATTTACACAAACACCTGCTTCCCTGGGCCTGGAGATCAGGAGGGAGTGCTCTCTGGAAGTCCTGTAGGGAAAGGAGAAGGTAAAATGGGCAGTTTGTGTGTAGGGTGGAGGACTTTAGGGGCTAGGGGAATTTGCTAAGGACATGGGGCAGGATCTGGAGAAGGAAAATTGACATTGTATGTTGACTTTAATTTTTGTTCTACATCTATTATCTGTCCTGTCATCTCATTATGGGACTCCCTAGGGCTAGTGATTACACTCATGTCTTTTATTTTGGTCTTTGGATATGAGTGCTCTGTATACAGTTTTCAAATATACAGGTTTCTCCTAATCAAGGATTCTGTCATCTGGCCCTTAAAAAGTAGACTGTTTTCTTAATCTCAAAGCAACCTCAACCACTAGGCCTTTTCATGGCAGAACAATGGACTTAAGAAGCATCCCAAAAAAGGGTGCAGAAGCTGCAGTCTTCACAAGATGCAAAAGCTCACTCCCCAAATCAGCTCTAGGAGCTAAGACCCCTGCTGCACAGGTGGTGAGGATGGTGCGGCAAAGTGGCATCTCCCATTTTCCACAAACGTGAGACCCCTCCAGTCACAGACCTGCTAACGTGTGACACGGGGCAGGCATTACTGCAATGGGTCTCTCCTGGACTGACCAGACAGTGTCAAGATGACAAAGGCCCTTAGGGACCGGAACCCCTTAGGACAAACCCCCGAGAAGTCAGCTGGTCTAGACAGAGTGCCAATGGTGACTTCCTGTCTGGGATCCCAGTCTATGCAACTGGCCACCAGGGTCCCCCTGCTAAGTGCACCCTCCAGATGGGAGGGACCCAAGGGAACATTCTCCCTGGTCATGGAACCAAGCTCTCAGATATAGAACAGAAGGAAAACGCCATCCGGTTTTTACAGAAAGTTTGTCTAAACAGACACCCATTTGGTGAGAACCATGAACTCACCAGTTCAGGGGCCTGGGTTCAATGGCAGACAATTGGGGCTGGGCCTGCATTCTGCCCTGTGTTTTTCCTCCTTGTGACAGATGACACAAGGCAAAGGAGCACAGTGGCCTCCCTTTCTGGGAGGAAACCATAGCACCTTTTTTTTTTTTTTTTTTTTTTAAACCCATTTTAAGTCTTTACCAGGGTCAATCTATGGCTGCACTAGGTTCCCCAAGTATTTCCTCTGGCTAATCCTAATTTGGAAAACAAAAAGGGACTCTCAGCACCCCATGCCTTCCACCAGACCCTGCAAAAGAGATCCAAGAGACCCACATGGTGAGAGTTCTTCCTTTCTGCCAGTTTCTGTCAGAAGTCCCAACATCTCCCCCTGCAGCACTCCCCAGAAAGAGGGGTCCCTGGTGGGGAGACTTAGAATGGTTACCAATCTGTACAGGTGGGCAATTTTCCCCTCTTCCCTTCTAGGTTCTTTGGTCTAATCAGTAAGACTGACAGGAGTAAAACAAGTTTTATATGTAAAGGGAGGCCTATAAAAATAGACGGACACTCAGGCAGTTGAGCCCTGCACACCACCACCTTTAGGTAAGAAGCAGTAGGGATCCAGGTTTCTAAGGGGAGGAGACAATCCTCAGGAAGGGGAGGAAAAGCTGATGTTTAGTGTTCAGACATTTGCCCTGCCACGTAGTGAACTAGAGCAGAAAGGCTTATCCCTGGTACAGGTGCTCTGTAAATTCCTTCAGAAAGTTAAGGGACAGGTAAACACCTTTCCTTGAGTCCTCTGGGTCTTCAGTGTGTTCGGCTCAAAACCCATCCACATGCCAACACAGAACCCCCTGGGGGTGGTGTGTTCTGCTCCCCCTCAGTCCCACCTGTGAAATTTCTCTAAGCAGAGTCCTAGTCCGGAAGCCCAGTTGGCAGATGGCTCCATCTCAAGTAGCCTTACAGTCCTGATCAAAAGTCATCTGAGATAGTTCAGTCTCACTTCTGGAGGTGAAGATGCAGGTGGGCTCCCAAGTTTGGTCTATATTGTGCAATCAATCTGGTATCTAATAAATCACATTACATGGAAACAAAAGAAAAACAATGACTAATGATTACAACATACCATAATCCCAGGTTCTGAGTCCCAAGTGCAGCCAGTCATGGAGTGTCCTAGATGTTGGTCAGAAGCACCTGCATGTGGAGTTAGGGTGGGCAGTGGTAACCTGACATTCTCCAGGTTTCAAGTTTGAATTGCTCTGGTGATCTGAGTGGGTACATACAACAGGCATGAAGATGGTCCATATGCAAGCTGTTGAATAAGGTGGTTTCCCTTAAGTTCATATGTGCATATCAAGGTTTTCCCCTTTAGCTTGCATGCCTTTGGAAAAGGGGCATTTTTTATTCTCAGTGATTCCAAGACAGAATAGTGGAAAATTAAAAATTTTTGGAGTTATATCCAAGTATCAGAGAAATTTGAATTCAGGATTCAGTTTATAGGTGGGAAAAATACCTCTGAGACTATTAAAAGCCCTAGAATCTTTACAAAGGTTATTAGTAAATAATTTCTCTAGAATTACCCTTATTTCTACTCAAAAATAATCAAAGACTATTGTTTGCCAGTCTGAACATGGCCTGATCATGTGTGTAAATGCAGCAAAAATAGTGGTTGACCAGATAGCTTCTCGTAAATTTGCCTTGCTGGATTTTTAAGGAATGTCAGATTGGACTTTTAGAAGTCTTAAGGGTAAGAAGCCAATCCAAGAAGACTCACCATCAGAATTCACCTGCAGTAGCTGTAAGATTTGGGTTCTTTTCTTCAAGGTACCCCAAATATCCAGAGGCTCCTGAGCCTGCCTAGAACTGACCTTCCTCGCTCAACTTGTCAGACTGCTGGGAACCCTGTAAGCAATGCACCAGGCTGGTTTCTCTAAGGGGTATTACTGGCTCCATAATTCAACTTAGTTCCTTAAAGCTGTCGGGTCAGCTCTGAGTCTCTACATATCATTCTCAAATATGAAGTCCTGGTCAAAGTCTTGCTAATATAACCAAAGTTTCCATTTGGGTCCTGTTACAGAGAGGACAGATTCTTACTGAACTTTTGCAAATAGTATTGTTTTCATGGTGATAGAGCTAAGAGCATCTGCATCCTGGAGAGATCAGGTAGGAAGAAAAAGATAAATCTTCCATCTTTGCTCACGTAGGTCTATGTTACCCAATTGTTGATAACTTATAAGAAAAAAAATGGCTTCTTTAATCTGGAAAAACAAAAGAACAATGCTTTTTTTTTTTATTCTTATGTTAATCCCCATTACAAGAACAATGCTTTTTAAAAAGCATGCAAATTTTAAGATTCATCAGTTCATTCAGGCTCATGTAATTCTTGTTGATCCTCATCTTTTGCTGGCAGTTGTACCAAGCCCTGTTTCTCCATTGGAGTTTGGCAAATCCTTACCCTGTTCAGTGATATGATCTGGAAGTTGTCGGAAACCTATTCTTGCCAGAATCCAAGAGTCTCCCTAAAGATGAAACAGTTTTACACAAACTTTCCCCAAACCATCAGAATAAAAGTCACTGTATATGACAAAGGCTTAAGAATGTATCATTCAGGGCGCCTGGGTGGCTCAGTTGGTTAAGCGACTGCCTTCGGCTCAGGTCATGATTCTGGAGTCCCCGGATGGAGTCCCACATCAGGCTCCCTGCTCAGCAGGGAGTCTGCTTCTCCCTCTGACCCTCCTCCCTCTCATGCTCTCTGTCTCTCATTCTCTCTCTCGCAAATAAAAAAAAAAAATCTTAAAAAAAAAAAAAAAAAAAAAAAGAATGTATCATTCATTCAGCACTCCCCAGAGTATCATTCAGAGTTCACAGGATAAGGACATGTAGTTATTATGAGGGAACAATTAAGCAACAATTTAAGGCACTAAATGGACAGTACTAACAAGTCTGTATGAACTGCAGTTTCTAGAATACCTGCATTAGTAACATATCCACATATATATAACTGTAGGCTTATCATTACTTGACAACATATCCTACGTGATTTAGCATACCAAATAAACCTAGTTAATCTAACAGCTCTCTTTCACAACGTGAAAGTAGTCTTTTGAGATTTTCCCAGGACCAGCTGGGAAATCTCAAAATTTGAGTTCAAAAAGACTAGTTAGCATTTGATTTGGAGAAAACACCAAAAGGTTTCAACATTTGATTAAGTAGGATCACAAATTAAAATAATGATCTATTTAGGGGACAGGGCAACACAGAGGATTGTAAAGGCAAGTCCTGAACTTTATTGTAGGTGTGAAACTGCTTAGCACTGATAGGAAGACTGGGTTTTCCTTAAGAAATTAGGATGAAAACACAAAGCTCAGGAAGTTATTTGATAGGACACAAAATTTTTGCTGTCCAGAAAGATTACTTAGGAAGAAAAATAGGGCTTCTATTGAGGGAATATCAGTAATCTAAGAAAGCTTTAAAAAAAAAAAAAAAAAAAAAAAAACAGAAAACCCATATTCTAATTTTGCACTAGTGTAATGATATTAAAACTCATTTTTTGAAAACTTAAATTCCCATCTTTGCTCGACTACACATAAAATTCCTCTCCCAAGATTCCTTTTCCACAGAACTTCTACAGTTTTTTGTATATGTTCAGATTTTTTTCATGATTCTTTCCCCTTTTTCTCATTCTGGAACAAGCCATCATTTACTTGCCTTACTACTTTCACACACAGCTGCTTCATTATTTCAAGGTAGTTTTAATTACACGTATTGATTAGACTTTTGAACTCTTAAAATCCTCAATTCCTAGTGAAAACTAAGTAAGCAATTGTGGATATTATGCTTCTATTCTGTGGACTGGCCAACTGACAAACACATTTCTTGAGTTGTAGAAACATTTTTCCTCATAGTAAATTCTCCAGTGTAGCATTAATCTGTTCGGGTTTCAGCCTATCAGTAAATAATGTTGTGGCTGGACCATCCTTTGTGTTCTTATGCCTGCCAGACCCCCTCAGCAATAACCATCAGGAAACCTTGATACAGTAAAGGTTTATTCCTTACAAGAGCTGGAAGTTACAGAATGCACCTGGGGCCACATAGTGAGGTCACAGGTAGAGGGAGAGCATGCACATGGGCCTGGGGTTCTGCTCCTTTTGGGGCAAGGGCTAGGGGGCCTAGGATTTCCCAGGCTCACGGTTTACTGGTAAATCTAAAACATAAGAGCAGGTATTTAAAACATATGGAGAGGGGAAAAAAAAAAAAAAAAAGTGGCCTAAATGGTCAGTTATCAATATCAACCAAGATCTCCAAAGAAGCCTGGGGGCAGTGGAGAGTAGGAAGCCTGGCTCATTATCAAATTGTGGAGCTGGCAACATGCTTATTGGAGGGCGCCATCGTCAGGGAGGGTGCCTGGGAGGTCAACACTTAAGGCAGGTACTCGCGTTACAAATAAGGAACACACACCACTCTCGGGGTTTACATGCAGGCAAGAGCCAGGTTTTCTTACAGACCTAAATACATTTAGTTCCTCTGTAAAAGGAAGCCAAGAGTGGATAAACCTATGTTCAGTAGTTAATGTTTCAGTATTTTATTGTATTTGGAAATAACACAGTCAGTGAATATCTAGCATGTCTCCATATAACTCTAAGGCTTCAAGTCACCAGAAAAATTTCTGAAACTATTTTAAGGCAACATACCATAAGGTGTAATTTGTTGGAAAGTTCACTTCTTTTCATCTTACAAGTATTTACTTACTCTTCCTGATTATGTTTAGTCATGAAAGTGTCACACTGAACACCTAACCATCATCAGCTATTGTTCCTCTTGAAAAATTCTGTAAGAGAACATGAACTTATTTTTTTTTAGTGAAAGTAGAAGTATTCTATTTAATGCTGATAACTCCAAAGACATAGCCATTTTAATTAAACCAACAGGGGCGCCTGGGTGGCTCAGTCATTAAATGTCTGCCTTCGACTCAGGTCATGATCTCGGGGTCCTGGGTTCAAGCCCCGCATCGGGGTCCCTGCTCAGTGGGACGTCTGCTTCTCCCTCCTCCACTCCCCCTGCTTGTGTTCCCTCTCTGTCAAATAAAATCTTTAAAAAAAAAAAAAATAAACAATTTAAACTATATTTACCAAAGATTATCCTGGACCACAGGATCTTGAAAAATATTTCAAGATTACAAATATTTCTCTATTTCTGAGAGTACACCTCATTTATATAAACACTTGTCCTTAAGCAAATTAATGGAGTTCTTTGGATGTATTCCCAAAAGTTGTAGAGGTTAAAAAAAATTATATAGACAAACATATATACAAATGGAATCAGATCTCATAACTTTCACTTTAAAATTTTAGCCATAAGACATTTATAGTAACGTATAACTAATTTATAAGAAATAGCCGGATTTACACTATTGTTTCTGGAGTATAGAAGTTTCTTTGCTCAGAGGGCTCATGTTGTTGGCTAGTATTTGTGGAAGAAACTTAAGATATTTCATAAGCCTGGTTTTTCAAGTATCCTTTTCATTTTTAAGCTTCTGGAAAGAATTACCTTGTTCCCAGAAGAAAAGGTACAGGTACCAATTCCACCAAGGAGGACTTTATTTTTTCCCCAAAATTCAGATCTTTTACAGTTTCTGAAAGCCTTTTTGATATGAATAAGGGAGGTTTTGGTAAGAACTCACAATGATCTAACTGCATTATCTTCAGTTTTCTTCTTTGTATCAGGGAGATGACCTACAACTAAGACGGAAGTCAGGAGATTCATACATTCCGGATTTAAAGTTATATACCTTTGTAAATTTTAGTAAGTCCTTCTTCAAAAGGCTTAGAATGTTTTTCTTTCCCTCTTGTTTGTACAAAGTTTTATTTTAGCTTAGGAGACAAGGCATAAAGTTCTTATCAGGCTGTGCATATAAAGCTTCTTCTGAACATAGAACCACTTAAAAACAAACAAAAACACCTTTCAAATCTCTTGTCAGGTTTCAGCTGGGATAAACAGTAAAAATTCCTGGCAATATTCAACTCCTTGGATGCAAGAGGCATTCCCAAAGAGGATGCAAAACATAATACTTCCCCAAGATCCAGAGCCACTCCCAACACTAGCCAGAAGAATGACTCAGATAATTCCTCTGGGTTGTTGGGGGGTTAGGGGGAGGGAAGGCAACATTTGGTAGGACCCCGGCTGCAGATGCACTACAACGGACTTTCCCCTTCCAACAGATTTTGAGGTTCCCCTTACTTAATGGTCATCAAGCCAAGTTCTCAGGACATGAGGCAAGTCAAACAAGGTGGCAATCACCAGACCTGGGAGGGAAAAAAGAAAACCACCAATGGGTACTTGAAGGCAAGTTTAGGAGTCACAACTCAAAGATCTACTTCTTATATTTTTGGCCTGCTACTGTGAATCTGGGAAGGAAGGGACAACAGGAATTTTACCTTCCTCTCCTGACCAGGCATAGCAGAGATCCGGGAGAGCAGACTTCAGCAAGAATTCTCACCCATTGCCGGCCTCCACCACTTTCCCCACAATACCATCGGGAGCGAGTGGGGTGTCCAAGTGTGTCTCATCCTGGTCAAGCACCATCTATGGAGAAGGAAAAACAATTTTCTCTTTTCATTATGGTGAGTGCTTAGCAGAGACCCCTTTATCTCTAGGACACCTCATAACAGGCGGAGGGGGCGGGGTAAGCTTATGTAGGCTGAATGTTCTCCACTGTGGCGACTAGAGTTTAAGATGACCTTTCATCAGGTTGACCTTCTTGTTCAGCCTCAAAGCAAAATTTGATTCACCCCAGGCCTCACAGTGGATCTACTGTGTGTTGGACGTGGTCTGGTTTCTAAGAAGAACCCACTCTCAGCTGTGGAGCTAGGATCCAGGATTTGCCAAAGACTTAGAGGTCAAGAAAGCACTGAGCTCAAGGGGCCCAAGAGTACCTTAGCTCATCTGCTTGTTGCTCCTGGGGGCCAGCAGGAGTCTCGTTTGGTTTTCTCTTCTGACACCAGAATGGCTGTTAGATAAAATGAGGCCTATTAAAGGTTTTTGTTTTGTTTTTAGCAAAAATGGATTTAGTCAGGCAGCATTCCATCTAGGAGACAGGAGCTCCAAGCTGCTGTACAAAAATGAAAGACTTCTATAGGTGGAAGGGAGCAGGAACAAGGGGGTTATACTAGACAGAAAAGCAGGTTGCTTAGTACAAGGTCACTTTTCTTGGGGATGGCAGGGGTCTATCGAGCAGATTCCTTACCTCATGCAGATCAGCGGATTCTTGGTTGAGAGGCTTAAGATTCCACTTCTGGAAAAGGCTCTAATTTAAGTCTTTGTTTAGTGACCATGGAGTTCAGGATAAGGTACTTCATTTTGGGTGTGTCATCTTGTTTTTAACAAGGAAACATTTACAATCTTATTAAGAGCAGACCAAAAGTCCAAGACAATCCTATCTCCTGAAAGGCCAAAGTTCTAGTTTACATGAGCACACTATTGATGTGAAAGCTGCAACAGCCCTGGAGGGAACAGTGACCACCAGTGGTGCCCCACGGCTTTAATTCAGTCATGGATTCAGACAAGAACCAGTCACTGGAAATGTGTGAAAAACAATACAAGATGACCAATATTTTGGATCACTATGGATCATTCCTGCATCTGCAAGTCCTAAATAAGATACGAGCATAGTGGTGTGGGCATCTTGGTTACTTTGGCAGAAGATGCTAAAAAAAAAAAATGATAAACGAATGGCCAGTACACAAAATGTTTATGAAAATTACCTGAAAGGGGAGAAAACCTTATCTACAGGTGTATTCAATCTCAACTCAAATAGTAAAAATTCTACTGTAATAAAATTGGGAACTTCAATAATTTCTAGTGTGCTTTTAAGAGGAATTCTTCATTTAAATTATTTTATTGAATTTTGGTAAGAAAAAAAGTGTAGGAAAGGATGCTGGATGAAATAAACAATCCAAAAGGGTTTTAAAGACATACAAAGCGTTTACAAAGTCTTAGGCTAGAAAAATAAGCTATTCCAGAATGTCACAGCTCCATAGTTGACATATTTGTCCTGATTCTCCTTCCTTTTGTTAAATTTCAAAACTATGACTTCAAAAATTAAATGTATTTGCATTTGATAACATTTAAATGTTGAAAAATACTTGCTATAGCAAACTCCTAAATGCTTGTTCATGACCATCGATTCCCCGATTTTTAATTCATGATGTCTAAGATAGAGCATTTTTGTTGTTCCATAAACCACTGTGATTTAGATTATATATAATCGTCTGAGGGTTTTTTCAGTCATTTTTAAAAGTTTTGTGTGTCCATGTTCTTAGATTTTGAAAAACAAAAGACTTTAACAGGAAGACAGCAGTGATATAATTAAACCCAATAATTTAAAACCCACCAAAATTTTAACGTACAAAATAAATGAACTCCAGCATTCTATTACACAGCCATTCATAAATCTCATAACTACAGCCCAGTTCTCAATGATCAGTGCCACTAATATGATTTCAAGCACCTAGATGTGGGTTACCTAGCCATTTTAGTTTATAATTGCAGAACACATGAAAAACAAAACTTTATGGATTAAATCACATCACCAGATATACCTATAAAATCGAGTCTTGATTTTAATAGAATTATCTCCTGTATTATATGTAATGTAGATAGAAGGTATAACAAAACACGTTTTGCCCACCACGCTGTTCAAGAAATAGAGTAATAAGTACACCTCTGAAGCTCCTTGTAAACCACTTTCTATCATGACCTTCCTCAGACTCAAGACTCACCATGATGAGTTTTGGGTTTAATGACTCCTGTGTTTTCCTATAGAGATTTGCTACTATATGTATGCATTCCTATTTTTTTAAGTTTTATGTATATGTACATTTATACATGAAGTTCACAAATATACAGAGATGTGCATGTGTTTGTATACACATGCATATATAGCTTTCTAGAAATAAACACTACATGTAATTTTCTACAGCTTTTTGTTCTAGGTCTTTGGGATTCACCTATATCAATGAATGAAGATGAAGTTCTTGACTACCATGCCCTTCTGGAGTTTTTATTGAAGGGGTTGTCAATTACTTATTTTAATAATATATTTAAGGTGTACAACATGGTGATTTGATATACAGACTGAAATGATCACTACAGTCAAGCTAACACACCTCGTCTCCTCACATTGTTACCACTGTGTGTATGATGAGCACACCTAGAAATCTCTCAGCATGTCCAGTATTCAATACAGGATTAACAACTATAGTCCTCATGCTGTATATGAGACCCCTGGACTTATTCATTCTAGTGAGTTGCAACTTTGTACCCACCTCCCCATTTCCCATCTAACTCTGCCTCTATGTATTCAACTTTTTAGATTCCACATATTTTTTTTTTCCTCCTGTGTCAAGTTTATTTCACTTAGCATGCCCTCCAGATTCATCCGTGTTGCTATTATAGGATCTTCTTTTTAATGGCTATTTCATTTGTGTGTGTGTGTGTGTGTGTGTGTGTATATAATTTCTGTATCCATCAACAGACACTTAAATTGTTCCCTCTCTAGACTATTGAGAATAATATTGCAAATGAACATGGGAATGCAGAGATCCAGATATCCTGATCCTGATTTCATTTCTTCTGGGTAAGTACCCAGAAGTGAAAGGACTAGATCATATGGTAGTTCTAATTTCTTGAATCTCCCTATTGTTTTCCATGGTAGTTTCACAATTTACATTCTCACCAACAGTGCTTGAGAGTCCCTTTTCTCTATATCCTCAGACACTTGTTACCTTGCATTTTCTTAAAGACTCTCCCAACTAATATGAGGTGATAGATTTGATTGTGGTTTGGATGCACATTTCCTTGGATCAGTGAATTAAGCCCCTTTTCACATCCCTTTCAGGCATTTATAAATCTTTTGAGAAATATCCATCCATTTTCTAATAAGTGTTTTTTTTTTCTATTGAGCTATAGTTCACTACATATTTTGAATATTAACCCCTAATCAGTTATATGGGTTTGCACTTATTTTCTCCCATTCCGTAAGTTGATTTTACTTTGTGGACTGCTTCTTTTGTTGTGCCAAAGCTTTTAAGTTTGATGCAGTTGTACTCTTACTTTTGTTGCCTGTGTTTTGGGGTAACATCCAATAAGTTATTGCCAAGACCAATGTCAAGGAGCTATTCATGTTCTCTTAGGAGTTTTGTGGGTTTAGGACTTATATTTGCCTTTAACCTAATTGAATTCTGCGTGCTTTAAGACAAGGGTCTAGTTGCGTTCTTTTGCATGTGGATACTGTTTTCTCAGTGCCATTGAGATTATTGTGTATTTTTGATTACCCTGTCAAAAACTGGTTGACAGTATATACTTGGATCTCTAAAGCTGTTTCATAAGTCTGTTAGTTCTTATGCCAATACCCTACTGTTTCAATTACAGTAATGTTCACTTATAAAAAGTCCATAGCTAACCAACAATGGGGAAAGGTAAAAAGCTTTTAATACTCAGCACAAGGCAAGGATACTCACTCTTACCATTTCTATTCAACATAACTACATTAAGAGCAAAAGCTAGCAGATCCAAAAAGAAAAGGTGCCCAAATCAGGAGTAAGATTATCCATTTGCAAATGACATGATCTTGCATGTAGAAAACCTTAAAGACTTCCCAGAACTGTTGAGGGCACCTGGGTGGCTCAGTTGGTTAAGCGACTGCCTTCGGCTCAGGTCATGATCTTGGAGTCCCCGGATTGAGTCCCACATCAGGCTCCCTGCTCAGCAGGGAGTCTGCTTCTCCCTCTGACCCTCCTCCCTCTCATGCTCTCTCTCATTCTCTCTCTCGCAAATAAAAAAAGACTTCCCAGAACTATTGATACAAATTCTATACAGTTGCAGAATACAAAAATAAGTTTTTTTTACATAAATAATCTCTTAAAAGGAAATCAGAAAATAATCCATTTAAAATTGTATCAGCAGGAGTTCTGGTTTAAGATGGTGATATAGGAAGACTGAACTCATCTCCATGGGACACGCCAAATAATATTAATCGAACAATTCCTCCTGAAGAAAAACTGAGAGCTGACTGAAGAGCTACCCCAATAACTGGAGAGAGAAAAGCAAGATATAGAGACATGGTAACAGAGGGAACTCCAAGCCCCCCAACACTGCAATGGGCAGTGGGGAAGGACAGTACTTAGGGATTATGAACAGATCCCTCAGTCTTGGGCACAGAAGAAAAGCTGCAGTATTAAAGAGCAATTAACATACAGAAGAAACACGAACTCTGGGAAGCAGCTGAGGAGCTGCAGGAAAGCTTTCCAGGTTAGAAGGACTGGAGAACTGCACAGTTCACGTTCCTATCCAACCTTGGAAGCAGTGTTGGGACTCCCGAATGGGCAGATCTGCTGGTCTCAGTGAGCTCACAACTTCAGGAAGCCCAGGGTACACAAGCCCACACCAGCCCTAATTGCACTGAGGCATGGAAAAAGAAGCCACAGTTAAAAGGGCCAAGGAGCTGTGTGAATGCTCTCCTCCACTCCACCTGAAAAGGATATTAGTAATAGAGTAATAGTAGGGGGCATTAACACCCCCACATACATCCATGGATAGCTCAAACAGAAAATCAACAAGGAAACAGTGGCTTTGAATGATACATTCCATCAGATATATCTGAACATTCCACCCTAACAGAATATCCATTCTTTTCAAGTGCACACAGAATATTCTCCAAAATAGATCATGTATTAGGCCACAAGTCTCCACAAATTCAAAAAGATCAAAGTCATACCTGTATGCATCTTGTCCAACAATGCTATGAAACTGGAAATTAACATCAAGAAAAAAAATCTGGCAAGACCACAACTACATGGAGGTTAAATGTCATGCTACTACAGAATGAATGGATCAACCAGGAAATCAAAGAGGAAATCACAAAATACATGGAGACAAATGAAAATGAAAACACAGTAGTCCAAAATCTTTGGGATACAGTGAAAGCTATTCTAAGAAGTTTATAGCTATGCAGGCCTACCTCAACAAGGAAGAAAAATCTCAAATAAGGAAACTGTACCTGAAGTAGCTAGAAAAACAAAACCCAAAATCAATAAAAAGGAAATAAAGATTTGAGCAGAAAATAAGCAAAATAGAAAAAAAAATAGAAAATAGAAAAAAAATAGATCAATGAAACCAGAAGTTGGCTCTTCGAAAAGATCAACAAAATTGATAAACCTTTAGGCAGACATCTGGGGGAAAACAATCAGAAATGAAAAATAACTGACACCACAGAACTACAAATGCTTACAAGAGAATATTATGAAATATTATATGCCAAATTGGGCAATCCAGAGAAATGGATAAATTCATAGAAAATATAAGCCCCCCCAAAAAAGAAGAAAATATAAGCTCCTAAAACTGAGTTACTAAGAAATAGAAAATTTGGACAGTCCAATTATCAGCAATGAAACTAAATAATCAAATTTCCAACAAACTCTAGGACCAGAGTACTTCACAGGTGAATTCTACCAAACATTTGAAGAATTAATACCGATTTTTCCCAAAACTATTCCAAAAAACTGAAGAGGAAGGAAAGCTTCCAAATACATTTTGTGAAGTCAGCATTACCCTGATACCAAAACTAAAGACACTAAAACAACACAAAAAAAAAAACAGGTGCAAAAATCCTCAATACTAGCAAACTGAATTCAACATATTAAATCATTCACCAGATCAAGTGAGCTCTTCCTGGAATACAATGTTGTTTAATACTGGCAAGTCAATCAACAGGATACATCAACAAAAAGAAATCATTTCAATAGATGCAAAAAGGCATTTAACAAAGTACAACATCCATTCGTGATAAAAATCCTCAACAAAGTAGGTTATATGAAAAACCCACAGCTATCATCCTCCTCCATGGTGAAAAATGGAGCTTTCCCCTTAAGATCAGGAACAAGGATGCACACTCACCACTTTTATTAAACATAATATTGGAAGTCCTAGCCACAGCAATTACAGGGCATTCATATTGGTAAAGAAAAACTGTCACTATTTTCAGATGACATAATACTATACATAGAAAAATCCCAAAGATATCAGGAAACTACTAGAATAAATGAAATCAGGCAAGTGACAAGATACAAAATTTAATACCCAGAAATTGGTAACATTTCTATACCCTAACAAAATTGCAGAAATTAAAAAGACAATCACTTTTACAATTGCACTAAAAAGAATAAAATACCCAGGGATAAACTTAACCAAAGAAATGAAAGTCCTGTACTCTGAAAACTAAAAGACATTGATGAAATTAAAGATGACATAAATAGAAAGATATTCCATACTCATGAACTGGAAGAATTTATATTGTCAAAATGTCCATATTACCCTGTCTACAGATTCAATGCAACCCCTATCAAAATACCAACAGATTTTTTCACAAAACCAGAACTAATCCTAAAACTTGTATGGAATCCCAGAATACCCCAAATAGCCAAAACAGTTCTAAGAATAAAGCTGGAGGGATCGCAACTCCAGATTTTGATATACACTACACAAAGCTATAGTAATCAAAACAGTATGGTATTAGCAGAAATAGACACATAAATCAATAGAACAGAACGGAGACCGCAGGAATAAACCTACAATGATACGGTCAATTAGTTTTTGACAAAAAGGATAAGAATATACAATGGGGAAAAGATAAGTCTTTTTAGTAAATAAGTGCTGAGAAAACTGGACAGCTACATGTAAAAGAACAAAACTGAATCACTTGCTTACACCATACCCAAAAACTCAAATGTGAGACCTGAAACTATAAAAATCCTAGAAGAGCACAAGCAGTAACTTCTTTGACATTGGCCATTGAACTTTTCTCTAGATAGGTCTCCTGAGGCAAGGGAAACAAAAGCAAAAATAAACTATTGGGACTACATCAAAATAAAAAGCTTTTGCACAGCAAAGGAAACCAACAAAACTAAAAGACAACCTACTGAATGGGAGAAAATATTTGCAAATGACCTATCTGATGAAGGGTTAGTACCCAAAATACGAAGAACTTCTACAACACCAAAAAAAAAAAAAAAAAAAAAAAAAAAAAAAAAAAAAAAAAAAAAAGACATGAACAGACATTTCTCCAAAGACAACAAATAGATGGCCAACAGACATATGATGAGTGATGTTGATCATATTCTCTTCAGGAAAAATAAAAAAACCACAATGATATATCACCTCACATCTGTCAGAATGGCTAAAATCAAAAACACAAGAAACAAGTGTTGGTGAGGTGTAGAGAAAAACCCTGGTGCACTGTTGGTGGGAATGCAAAATGCAAAATAACTCACTATGAGTTATTTACCCAAACAATATGAAAACACTGTTTTGAAAAGATATGCTCCCTTATTGCTTACTGAAACATTATTTGCAACAGCCAAATTATGGAAGCAAACCCACTGCCCATCAACACATAAATGGATAAAGAAGATGTACATAAACATACAGTTATTACTCAGACATAAAAATGAAATCTTGCTATCTGCAGCAACATGGATGGATCTAGAGTGTATAATGCAAAGTAAACTAAGCCAGAGAAATACCATGATTTCACTCACGTACAATTTAAGGAAAAAAAAAAACCCTGACTCAACTATAGAGAACTGATAGTTACCAGAAGGGAGGTAGGTTAGGGGATGGGTGAAATAGATGAAGGGGATTAAGAGTACACCTATCATGAAGAGCACAGAGGAATATATAGAATATTTGAATCACTATATTGTACACCTGAAACATTGTATATTAACTATACTGGAATTAAAATTTTAAGAACAGACTGAAGTACTTAATATAGCCTCTTCTGATAAAGGAAGCAGTTGTCTAGCAAGAAGAAAAAAATGTTCAAGGGACTTCTTTAAATGGACAGGAAATGGCCATAAGTGGATATAAGAAAAGCATGAATAAAATATGTAAAATATGACAATGTGTACAGAAGATGTGGAGAAGGGAGTAAAAGTGAAGGGGAAAATTTTTTTTAGAATATGATTGAGCTTAAATCATCAAACTAATTTGGACTGCTATTTACTTAGGATGTTATATATGAACCTCGTGGTAACCACAAACCCAAAACCTATGATAACCAAAAAATACAAAGAAAACCAAACACTATACTCAATCACAAAGAACGAGAAGGAACAAAGAACTACAAAACAACCAGAAAACAAGTTTTTAAAATGGCAATAAGTACATATCAGTAATTATTTTAAATGCAAATGATTTAAATGCTCCAATCTAAAGACAGTGGGAAAAATGGAGGAAAAAGACTCATCTACATGTTGCCTATAGAAGACTTGCATCAGACCTAAAGACCCATATAGACAAAGTGAAAGAATAGGAAAACATTCACCATGCAAATCAAAGTAGGAAAGAAAAGCTAGGGTAGTAATACTTAGACAAAATAGACTTTAAAACAAGGACTGTAACAAGAGACAAAGAAGGCCATTACATATTGATAAAGCAATCTATCCAATAAGATGACATAACAATTATAAATATCACAAGTGACCTCCATAATACCCATTTAGCCCATCCCCTGGTGAGCACTGGGGGGTTATATGTGATAAATCACTAAATTCTACTCCTGAAACCAATGTTATACTATATGTTAACTAACTAGAATTTAAATAAAAACTTGATACAAAAAAATTGTAAATATCTATACACCCAACCCTGGAGCACCTAAATACATAAAGCAAATGTTAACAGGCATAGGGCGCCTGGGTGGCTCAGATGGTTAAGCATCTGCCTTTGGCTCAGGTCATGACCCCAGGGTCCTGGGATCGAGTCCCGCATTGGGTTCCCTGCTCGGCAGGGAGCCTGCTTCTTCCTCTGCCTCTCTCTTATGAATAAATAAAATCTTTAAAAAAATATTAACAGGCATAAAGAAAAACTAATGGTAACACGATAATAGGAGACTAGAACTGCACTTACATCAGTAGAAAAAAACACACGAGACTAAACCACATGATAATAAACCAATGGGCTAATGAAGCAATCAAAGCAGCTTTAAAAAAAAAAAAAATACATAGACCCTAATAAAAATAATCCAAAAATCTTTGGGACACAAAGTTCTAAGAGGAAAGTATATAGCAATACAGGCCTACCTCAAGAAACAAGAAAAAGCTCACACCATCCAACCTCACACCCATAGGCACTAGAAAAAACAAAGCCCAAGGAGAGTAGAATGGAAATGAAGATCAGAATGGAAATAACAGATTAAAAAAAAAAAAAAGAAAAGAAAAATCATTGAAACCAAGAACTGATCCTTTGAAAGGATAAACAAAATTGACAAACCTTTAGCCAGACTCATCAAAAAAGAGAAAGGACCCAAATAAAATAAGAAATGAGAACAAATGACACCACAAAAATACAAAGAATTATAATACTATGAAAAATAATATGCTAACAAGCTTGGCAACCTAGAGATGGGTAAATTCCTAGAAACCTATAATCTTCCAAAACTGAACCAGGAGGAAATAGAAAATCTGGACAAACTGATTATAAGTAATGAAATCAAATTGGTAGTAAAAGAAAATAATACTACCACCAAAAATAAAAGCTCAGGACAAGATGAATAAGATGGATTCACAAGTAAATTCTACTATTTAAAGTTCATACTTATTCTCAAACTATCCCAAAAATGGAGGAGGAAGGAAAGCTTCCAAATCATCGTTTGAGGCATTAACCTGATACCAAAACCAGATGAAGACTGCACACAAAAAGGAAACTATCGGCCAACATCCCTGATGAACAGATGCTGAAATCCTCAAAATAATGGCAAAACACCTACAACAATACATCAAAAAGATCATTCACCACAATCAGTTGTGATTTATTCCCAGGATACAAGGATGGCTCAATATTCACAAAATCACCATCCAGCACATCAAGAAAATGAAGGAAAAAAATATCTTCATAAATGCAGGAAAAGCATTTGACAAGATTCTACATGCATTCATAGCAAACTTTCAACAAGGTGGGTTTGGTTTAGAAGGAATATACTTCAACATAATAAGGGCCATATATGAAAAACCCACAGATATCATCCTCCTGAATGATGAAAACAGCCTTCCCCAAGGTCAGGAAAAAGACAAGGATGTACACTCTCACCACTTTTATTCAACAAGGTAGTGAAATCCTAGCCACAGCAATCAGACAAGAAAAAGAAATGAGGCATCAATATTGGTAAAGAAAAACAGTCCTAATTTGCATATGACAGGATACAGAACATAGAAAATCCTTAAGATACCAAAACCACCACTAAACAAATTGAGTAAAGTGCCAGGACACAAAATACCCAGAAATTGGTAGCATTTCTAGACACTAACAACAGAGTTGCAGAAATTAAGACAATTCCATTTACATTTGTACCAAAAAGAATACTTAGGAATAAACTTAACCAAAGTAGTGAAAGACCTATACGCTCTGAAAATTAAATACTGATGAAAGAAATTGAAGAGGACACAAATAGACACTCCATACTCACAGATTGGAAGAATTTATATTGTCATAATGCCCATACTACCCAAGGCAATCTGTAGATTCAGTGCAGTCCTTATCAAAATAGTAAGAGCAGTTTTTGCAAAACTAGAGTACTAAAATTTCTATGGAACCACAAAAGCTTCTGAATAGATGAAGCAATCCTGAGAAAAAAACAAAGCTGGAGGTATCACATTTCTAAATTTCAAGACATACTACCCGAAGTAGTTATTGAAACAGTATGGTATTGGCACAAAAATACACAGATCAATAGAACAAACTAGAGCACCCAGAAATAAACCCATGATTGTATGGTCCATTAGTCTTCAAAAAAAGAATATGCAATAGGAAAAAGGTGTTTTTTTGTTGTTGTTTAAAAATGGTTCTGGGAGGGCGCCTGGGTGGCTCAGTTGGTTAAGCGACTGCCTTCGGCTCAGGTCATGATCCTGGAGTCCCGGGATCGAGTCCCGCATCGGGCTCCCTGCTCGGCAGGGAGTCTGCTTCTCCCTCTGACCCTCCCCCCTCTCATGCTGTCTCTATCTCATTCTCTCTCTCACATAAATAAATAAAATCTTTAAAAAAAAAAAAAAAAATGGTTCTGGGAAAACTGACAGCTACATGCTAAAGAATGAAACTGGACTTTATGACACCATACACAAAATTCAACTTAAAGATTACAGACTTAAAACTATAAAAATCCTAGCTTAGACATTGGCTGTAGGAACTTTTTTTTTTGATAGGTCCTCTTGAGGAAAAAGAAAAGCAAAAATAAACTATTGGGACTATATCAGAATAAAATGCTTCTGCACAGCAAAGGGAATCAACAAAACAAAGAACCTACTGAGTGGGAGAAGATAATTGCAAATGATATATCGGATAGTGAGTCAATATACAAGATACGGAAGAAACTTAGACAAGTCAACATCCAAAAACCCAATCCAATTAAAAAGTTGACAGAGAACCTGAAGAGGACGTGTCTTTTCCAAAGACATCCAGATAGCCAACAGACACATGAAAATACGCTCAACATCATCAGGGAAATGCAAATGGAAACCACAATTATATCACCTCATACCTGTTAGAAGGGCTAAAGTCAAGACAGGAAACAAGTTCTGGCCAGGATGTGGAGAAAAGGGAACAACTGGGCACTGTTGGTGGGAATGTGGATTGGTACATACACTGTGGGAAACAGTATGGAGGTCCGTCAAAAAATTAAAAATAGGACTACCTTCACTATATTGTACATCTGAAACTAACACGATGTTAACTGGAATTAAAATTTTAAAAATAGTTATACCATATAATCCAGTAATTCCACTATTGGATATTTACCCAGAAAAAACAAAAACACTAACTTGAAAAGATATATATACCTCTATGTTATTGCAGCATTATTTATGACAATCAAGACATGGAAGGATCTAAGTGTCCATCAATAGAATGGATAAGGATGATACGTGTTTATGTACAATGGAATGTTATACAGCCTTAAAAAAGAGATCATGGCATTTGCAATAGCATGGGTGGGCCTGGAGAATATTGTGCTAAATAAGTCATACTAACACAAATACCATAGGATTCCACTTATAAGTGCAATCTAAAAAAATGAAAAAGCAGAATGAGAACTACAAATATAGAGAACTGATAGTTGCCAGAGTAGGGAGCGGTGGCAGGGGTGGGGGGGGTGGTTGTGGAGGGAGTTGATCAAAATGTGTGAAATGGAAAGGGAGATACAGGTCTCCAAGTATGGATTAAGTTCCAGGAGTAAAGATCAGAGCATAAGGAATACGGTCAGTGATATTGTAATAGTGATGTAATGGGACAGATGAAAGCTATACTTGTGAACACAGCATTCTGTTTAAACTTGTCAAATCATTAAGTTGTACACCTGAAACTAATGTAGCACTGTGTTCCAACTTCACTCACATGACATTAGCAGAAAAAAATTGTATCAAAGAAACACTTAAGAATACATTTATCCAAGGAAGATCTGTACACTGAAAATTATAAAAACCACTGATGGAAGAAATTGAAGACACAAATGAAAGATCTCCCCGGTTCATGAATTGGAAGAATGTTAAAATGTCCTTATTATCCAAAGCAATCGACAGATTCAATTTAATCACTATCAAAATTCCAAATGCCATTTTTCACAGAAAATACTAGAATTCATATGGAATCCGACCCTAAATAGACAAAGCAATCTTGAAAGAATCAGTGGTATCATATTTCCTCATTTTAAATTCTATTTCAAAGCTTACCCTCATTTTCACATGACAGTATATTGTACAGTATTTGATCAGGGTCTTTTCTGTTTTTTCATTTTAAGTGAAATTCTGTAAACTTTTAGGATGAGTGAGACCTTTTCTCTTACTTGGAATATTTTTTTTCTACTTTAATTTGGTTTCTGCTTGGGGATTTCTCCTTGATTAGAAATTTTATTCTGGGAAGACACCGGAGTTTGCAGTTTTGAGGTCTTTAGACCACTCCACAGTGGACATTCCCTTTATTCCCATCCATTAACTGGGGTCTGAAAATCCTTCCCATTTGCTGCTAAGATGACCTGTCCAGCATCCCCTGCCTGATGGGGGCACATTTTCTGATGGAGAGCCCTCCATAAGACGCTTCTATCATCACACAGACAGTGCTTCATACTCCACAAAGATTTCCGAAAATTTGGGGGGTACTCACATAATTTTACTATTCTACTTATTCTGCCTGATTCTGACGGGTTTTCAGAAGAGAAAGGTAAGCATCATCATTTCCTGAGATTCATCTTTTGATTTCTTTTGATGAGTTTTATTAGAGCAATTGGATTTTTTTTAACATATAATGTATTATTTCAGGGGTACAGGTCTGTGATTCATCAATCTAACACAATTCATAGTGCTCACCATAGCACATACCCTCCCCAAGGTTCATCACCAGCCATCCCATCCCTCCCCCCCCCCACTCCACTCCAGCAACCCTCAGTTTGTTTCCTGAGATTAAGAGTGTCTCATGGTTTTCTCTCCCTCTCTGGTTTTGTCTTGTTTCATTTTTCCCTCCCTTCCCCTATGATCCTGTCTTGTTTCTCAAATTCCTCAAATCAGTGAGATCATATGATACTTGTCTTTCTCTGACTTATTTCACTTGGCATAATACCCTCTAGTTCCATCCACGTTGTTGCAAATAGCAAGGTTTTTTTTTTGATGGCTGAATATTCCATTGTGCGTATGCATATATATGTTGGCGCCACACACACACACACACACACACAATCATCTTTATCCATTCATCTGTTGATGGACAGCTAGGCTCTTTCCATAGTTTGGCTATTGTGGACATTGCTGCTATAAACATTGGGGTGCAGGTGCCCCTTCAGACCACTACATTTGTATCTTTGGGGTAAATACCCAGTAGTGCAATTGCTGGGTCATATGGTAGCTCTATTTTCAACTTTTTGAGGAACCTCCATACTGTTTTCCAGAGTGGTTGCACCAGCTTGCATTCCCACCAACAGTGTAGGAGGGCTCGGCTCCCCTTTTTCCACATCCTTGCCAACATCTGTCATTTCCTGACTTGTTAATTTTAGCCATTCTGACTGGCGTGAGGTGGTATCACGTTGAGGTTTTGATTTGATTTCCCTGATGCCGAGTGATGTTGAGCACTTTTTCATGTGTCTGTTGGCCATTTGGATGTCTTCTTTGCATAAATGTCTGTTCATGTCTTCTGCCCATTTCTTGATTGGATTATATGTTCTCTGGGTGTTGAGTTTGATAAGTTCTTTATAGATTTTGGATACTAGATCTGATATGTCATTTGCAAATATCTTCTCCCATTCTGTCGGTTGTCTTTTGGTTTTGTTGACTCTTTCCTTTGCTGTGCAGAAGCTTTTTATCTTGAAGTCCCAATAGTTCATTTTTGCCCTTGCTTCCCTTGCCTTTGGCGATGTTTCTAGGAAGAAGTTGCTGCAGCTGAGGTCGAAGAGGTTGTTGCCTGTGTTCTCAAGGATTTTGACGGATTCCTGTCTCACATTTAGATCTTTCATCCATTTTGAGTCTATTTTTGTGTGTGGTGTAAGAAAGTGGTCCAGTTTCATTCTTCATGTGGCTGTCCAATTTTCCCAACACCATTTGTTGAGACAAAAAAGACAGTCTCTTCTTTCCACTGGTCATTCTTTGCTGCTTTGTCGAAGATTAGTTGACCATAGACTTGAGGGTCCATTTCTGGGCTCTGTATTTTGTTCCATCAATCTATGTGTCCATTTTTGTGCCAGTACCATACTGTCTTGATGGTCACTGGCCGGGTGAGCACAGAGTATAGCCAGAGACCAAGGAGAGAGGAGTGAATGACTGCTTTTCTCTGAGGGCTCACTGAGGAGTGGGGCCCCAAACTCTAGGCTCTTCTGGGACCAGAGATTGGGAGGCCGTCATTTTCACTCTCATTCTCCAAAGCTGTATGGAAAGCGTTCAGGGAACAAAAGCTACTGAGAGCAAACTCCAGCAGATTACTTAGCCTAGCTCCTGGCAAGAGCAGAGCAATTCTGCCTCAGGCAAAGACATTTGAGAATCACTGCAACAGGCCCCTCCCCCAGACGATCAGCAAGAACATCTAGCCAAGACCAAGCTTACCGATCAATGAGAACGGCAAAACCCCAGCGCTAGCAGAATACAGCACATAGAATTCATGGCTTTTTTCCCCATTATGCTTTAGTCTTTCAGTTAATTTTGAAATTTTCTTTTTAGTTGAATTTTTCTTCTTTCCTTTTTCAACCAACATCAATTCCTTTTTTTTAAATCTTTTTCATTTTTACAATCATATTCTATCTTTTCATTGTATTTAACCTTATCTTTTATATGTATGTGTTTCTTTTTTCTGGATCTAACTTTTTAAGTTATAACTGCTTTTTGAGCCTTAAATATTCTAACTTGAAGTCCATAAATAAAACTACCATTTCTCTTCTAAATGTATTCAAGTTTTGCTTTTATACTGCCCTTAATACATCCTCTCCCCATCTCATTTCTCATGGCAAAACAAAGACACCAAAAGAAAAGCACATCAACGTCCCCAGTCAAAATGAGGCATTTTTCATTTTTGTAACACTAGGTTTGCCATTTGTCAATGTCCATTTATATGTGGAAATGGTTTGTAGTTGTATGTTGTTTCATTGATCAACTTTTTCCCTGCAGAGAAGGCATATTAGTGTTTTCATACTAATTGATGACAATGTATATAAATTTTGTATGATATTATACCCAAATCTACTGTTAATAGCTCTTGACACTATTATTCCTGTAGATGCTGTTGGGGGTGTTTTCATCATTTACAATTCATAGAGCTTTTACATCTGTTTTGTTTTGCTGTTCTTGTTAGTAGCTTCTGTAAATATTATAAGTCAGGGTCCCTGGGAGTTTCTAGTTTCACATTAGGCTACATGTACTTAGTAAATATAAAGATTTAGGGTATTTGACAGATAACTATTCAACTAGTATAAAGTTCATTTCTACTTTGAGTTTGCTTTTTAAATTAAAGTTTTGCCTAATATTTTTTCATATTATTCATCCCTTTGGTGAATTCTAACATACTAAATGGAAAAGCATTTAATAACCAAATATAGAGAAGAGAATGGCATTCACCAGCCATAGCTGTTCTTTTGATGGGGAACAAAAAGTCAGGAACAACCTAACTATTCAGGGACAGTACACCATCTGAACACAGGGGTAAGGCTGAAGCACCCCTGTACCAGAGACCAAGACAGATGGTGTTGAAGGTAAGAGGAAAAGCTACACATTCTCCACACTGGCCTTCCCTGAGACTCCAGTTCCTACAGTGGGAATAGAGGGTGTAAGGGTGTCAATCCAGCCTTCACCACTGGATGGGTTTTGTTATCGATTGATCATAGCCACTACATCAGGAAACACATAATCCCTGGTATGCTATCACTGCCAACTGCTCCATCCTGTGGAATCCCAAGGGGGCTGGACAAATTGAAAACATAGTTCCTAGCTGGACTGGTGAACACTGTTGCTGAAGAAACTCGGTTAAACCCATTGCAAGAGAAGCCGGCAAATAAGGACAAGGGTTTGAAAAAGAGAAAGGGAAAAATTTGGGGTGCAGGCAGTTAGGGGAGGTGGCAGACTCAAACCTTAACAACCAACCTCTCCCCAGGCAAGACAGACACCTAGAGTTTTATAGAGAGAGGTTCAGGGAGGTACATTCAACAGAGCAGGCAGAGTGTGTGATCATGGGCAGGGGCCTGTTGGGTGTTGTCTTCTAGGCATTCCACTGCTATCAGGGATTTTCTGGCCTGGGAATTGAAATGTCCTGGTCAATGTCTCAAGAAAGTCTGAGAAGAAATAAGTGGTCTCCTATTTCTGGTTTTAACTGTTGGGATCTATAGTTTGAGCAAGAGGGCTTGTTGACAGTTTTACCCCCCTCTCCTGGGGAACACAGGAAATCTGATTGTGATGGAAGACAAAGGTCTTCATACAACCCCACCCAGATGTTGGCAAACTGAGCTTGTAACAGTCCATCCCAAATAGTCTCAACCAGCTGCTTTGCTCACTTCTAGAACAAAATAGGTAGTGTAATGTGACCAGGGAACTTGGCAGATGCATGTTTGTCTGATTTAGGTCCTCAGACAAGTTTTCCAAGCCCTAGAGCCTGGTTTACCCATACCAAGATGAGAAGCTCATAGACCCACCCACTATAGAGTGTGGCCCCCAGCCCAGTCTGAAGGAAGGGCTGACTACAATACCTGGAAGTGTCTGTGTAATCCAGCCAGGCTCAATCCAGGAGGCAAGCAGGAAGAACCCATCACACTCAGAGCAGTAAGAGTGGCCCTGTTCAGCCAGGGAACATGGGGGCACACCTTAAGTCAAGACCACAAATAAAGGGCCTTGTGGACTTGGAGCTGCTTGTCCCATTCACTTGGGCAGGAAAACAAATTCATAGCCCCACTCACCATGGAATGCAGCCTTCATCCTGCCTGATGGGGAACCTAACAGGGAACCTAATGGGGACCTAATGTCCAAAGACATTACCAGCAGACACATCCAGAAACCCAGAGCTGGCTGGTGAACACTGCCAAAACAAACCTGTGAAGTCTGGAAGAGAACGTTCTAACATAAGGAACTAGGGATGATGAAAAAAATCAGGTAAATGACACCAAAGGAAACTAATAGGATTCTAATAACTGACCTAAAAAAATGGATATCTATAAACTGCTAAAGAATTCAGAATAAGCCTTGAAATTTTAGTAAATAACAATAAATCGAAATTACAAAACTGTATCTAAAGAGGAGTTCAGGACTTTTGGGGGAAGATGGAGTAGGAGGACCATAAGCTCAAATCATTCCACAGATACAACTAGGTAATACATCAGTGTAAAAAAAAAAAAAAAAAAATGACCCAAGGACTGGCAGAAAAACTCTAAATGTAGGAAAGAGACCACTGGAAATGATAAGGGCAGAGACAGGATGGGATCTATAGGGACCCACAGGTCTGTCCATATGATGGAGGAGGGGAGAAAAACACTGAGGACCTCATGCAGGGAAGACAAATCCCCATAATGCTTGGGTTTGAAAACTAAAGGGGCCAAATTTCTTGAGTTCTTACCAGCAGTGGGACTTAAAACCTGAAATTTTAAAAATCAGTGGACTTGCTCCAGGAGAGCCACAAAGGCAAGAGGAAACTGAGCCCCAGCCTTAGACAGAACAAACAGCACTGTGGAGATACAGCCTCGAAGCAGCAGTTTGAAAACCATCTTCCCTCGCCCACCCCCAGCATAAACACACAGCCACCTGCAGGAACCAACACAGCAACACCACCTATACTTAACTTGTTAACACCATCTCCCTGCCCCCTCCAACAAGCTCCTGGCCAAAGCCCATCCAGGGTGGTGCCACAGGCCTGTCAGTGTGCCCGCAGCCTTGACAGGAGCCAGCACCCCTCCAAAGTGACTTCTACACCAGACAGAGGAAAAGATAACCACACATACCTGCAGACTAGAATCCCACAATGGGCTGGTGGCAGACAACTGGCCTGACTGCAGGCCCTGTCCACCAACAAAAGCTTCTTAGGGGACAACATGGGGCAAACACCTGCAGTCTGGTGCTACTCCATCTCTGGCAAATGCCTGGTCTGACCAACCTAAGGCCAAAGTGGGCCCAGACTGGCCCACAAAACTGCAGAGACCAAACATTGCCCAAAACAAACTAAGAGAGCCATTGCAGATGACTGAAGAAAAAAAAATGAAAAATTAAAATTAAAAAAATTAAAAAACCTCAGCCACAACATCAGCATGCACACAACACACATAGGAGACACACTTGAAGTGCCAGTTTCCAGTAAAGAGGGGACACTTCACTGCAGGGCAGTACAGGACCTCTTTCATAAGGTCACTACTTTCCAACAGGAGACATAGCTGACTTTCCCAACACACAGAAACAGTTAGAAAATGAGACAGAGGAATATGTTCCAAATGAAATAGGACAAAAAAAAAAAAAAAATCACAGCAAAAGACCTAAGTGAAACATAGGTAAATAATATTCCTGATAGAGAATTTAAAGTGATGATCATAAAGTTACTCACTGGAATTGAGAAAAGAGTGGAGGACATCAGCAAGACCCTTAAATTAAAAACACAAAAATTAATACAGTAGATGGAATAAATAGGCTAGAGAAAGCAGAACAAATCAGTGACCTGGAGAACAGAATAATGGAAAGTAATCAAGGTGAGCATGTGGGATAAAATGCAAAATGACAACAGACTTAGAGAACTCAGTGACTCACAAAGTGTAATATTCACACTGTAGGATCCCAGGAGGAGCAGAGAAAAGGCAGAAAATTTGAATACCTGAAAACTTCCCTAATCTGGGGAAGGAAACAAATTCAGATCCAGGAGGCAGAGAGGCCCCTAACCAAAAATCAAGCCACTGAGCTCTACACCAAGATACACAGTAATTAAAATGGCAAAAAAGTAGTGATTAAGATTTTTTAAAGCAGCAAGAGAAAATAAAACTGTTATATACAAGGGAAACCCCATAAGGCTATCAAGCACGTGTTTTCAGCAGAAACTTTGCAGGCCAGAAGGGAGTCACATGAAAATTCAAAGCACTGAAAGAAAAAACCTACAACCAAAATATTCTATCCAGCAAGGCCATCACTCACAATAGAGGAATAAAGAGTTTCCCAAACAAAAGCTAAAGGAATTCACCAAGCTAGCCCTACAAAGGAATGTTCAAGGGGACTGAGTGGACAGAAATGACAAGGAGGAGTTAAAAAAAAAAAAAAAGTAGGAAGCACAAAAGCAGAATTAAATCTATAAAACCTATTCAAGGGATTCACAAAAAAAGGATGTAATTATGACACTATATACCTAAAACATGGGGAGAGAAGAATGGGGTCACAAACAGCCATTCACTTAATATAGATGCATAAGATGTTACATATAAACCTAATGCTAACCACAACTCAAACCAGTGATATGCAAAAAAAAATTGATAAAGGAATCAAAAAAATTGATAAAGGATAATGCCAGCTAACCATGAAAGAAACAGAATTACAAAACCAACCATAAAACAAGTAACAAACTGGCAATAAGTACATACAGATCAATAGTTACTTTGAATGTAAATGGACTAAATGCTCCAATCAAAAGACATAGGGTGATGTAAGGATAAAAAAGCAAGACCCATTTATATGCTGCCTACAAGACACTCCTTTCAGACCTAAAGACACCTCCAGATTGAAAGTGAAGGAATGGAAAAGCATTTATCATGTAAATGAATTCAAAAGAAAACTAGCAATACTTAGATCAGATGACAGGCTTGAAAACAAAGACAAACAAGAGTCAAAGATGGACACTATAATCATAAAGGGAACAATCCAACAAGAAGATATAAGAATTGTAAATATTTATGCACCCAACATGTGACTACTTGAATGCATAAAGCAGCTAATAACAAAGTAATGGATAATAATAATAGTAAGAAACTTTAACAGCCCACTGACATCAATTGATAGATCATCCCAACAGAAAATCTACAAGGAAACAGTGGCTTTGAGTGACACACTGGATAAGAATTTAACCAATATATTCAGGACATCCATCCTAGAAGAGCAGAATACACATTCTTTTCAAGTACACATGGCACATTCTCCAAAATAGATCACGTATTAGGCCACAAAACAGGTTTCAACAAATTGAAAAAGATCAAAGTCATGTCATGCATCTTTTCTGACCACAAAATTATAAAACTACAAATCAACCACAAGAAAAAACTCTAGGAAGACAACACATGGAGGTTAAATAACATGATGTTTAAATAATGTACTACTAAACAGTGAGTGAATCAACCAAATCAAAAAGGAAATAAAATACATGGAGACAAATGAAAATGAAAAGAGTCCAATATCTTTGGGATACAGCAAAAGCTGTTCTGACAGGATTATAGCAATACAAGACTACCTCAAGAAGAAAAAAAATCTCAAAACAACACTTAAGGGAGCTTGAAAAAGAAAACCCAAAACCAGTAGAAGAAGAAAAATATTACAACAGAAATAGTAACTAACAAAAACAATGAAGAGCAATAAAACCAGGAGCTGGTTCTTTGAACAAAATTGATAAACCTTTATACAGACTCAAAAAAAGGCATCAAAAATGAAAGGAAAAATAAACAGAAAGGGTTAAAGAATATTATGAAAAATTATACACCAACAAATTGGAAAACCAGAAGAAATGGATAAATTCCTAGAAACCTAACCTTCCAATGATGAATCAGGAATAAATAGAAAATCTGAACAGACCTTTATCAACAATGTAACTGAATCATAATCAAACTCCCAAAAAGTCAAAGTCCAGGACAAGATGGCTTCACAGGTGAATTCTACCAATAGTTGAAAGAGTTAATACCTATTCTTCTCAAATTCATCCAAAAAATAGAAGAGGAAGGAAAGCTTTCAAATTCTGTCTATGAGAGCAGCCATTACCCTCATACCAAAACCAGATAAAGACATTACAAAAATAGAACTATAGGCCAATATCTCTGATAAACATAGATGCAAAAATCCTCAAAAAAATAGTAGCAACCCAAATCCAAGAATACATTGAAAAAGTCATTCACCAAAATCAAGTAGCATTCATTCCCAAGATGCAAGGGTGGTTTGATATTCACAAAATCAATGTGATACATCACATTAATAAGAGAAAGGATAAAAAACAGTCCTTTCAATGGGTGCAGAAAAAGAATTTGACAAAGTACAACATCCATTCATGATAAAAACCCATTCAACAAAGTTGGTTTAGAGGGAACATACCTCAAAATAATAAAGCCTATCTATGGAAAACCCATAGCGAACTTCATACTCAGTGGTGAACAGCTTTTCCCCTAAGGTAAGACACAAGACAAGGATGTCCACTCCCACCACTCTTTTAGCATAGTACTGGAAATAGTAGCCATAGCAATAAAACAAAACAAAACAAAAAGGCTTAACAGTCATCCAAATTGGTAAGAACTAAAACTCATTTGCAGATGACATGATATTGCATATAGAAAATCCTAAAGACTCCACCAAAAACCCACCAGAACAGATACATGAATTCAGTAAGGTCATATGATACAAAAATCAATGTAAAGAAATCTTTTGCATTTCTATACAATAAGCAACAGGAAGAAATTAAGAAAACAATCCCTTTTATAATTGCCCCCAAAATAAAATACTTGATAAACTTAAAGAGGTGAAAGATTTGTACTCTGAAAACTATAAAACACTGATGAAAGATGGTAAAGACACAAAAAACATTCCATGCTCAGGGATTGGAAGAATATTGTTAAAATGTCCATAACACCCAAAGCAATCTACAGATTTAATGCAAACCCTATCAAAATACCAACAGTATTTCTCACAGAACTAGAACAATCCTAAAATTTGTATGGAACCACAAAAAAAAAAAAAAAAAAAAAAGCTGGAGCTATCAATTCCAGATTTCAAGTCCTACTATAAAGCTGTAGTAATCAAAACAGTATGGTACTGGTACAAACTAATATTACACTGTATGTTAACTGGAATTTAAAAAAAAAATAAAACACACAAACAAGCATTGGCAAGGATGTGGAGAAAGAGAAACCCTCTTGCACTGTTGGTGGGAATGCAAACTGGTGCAACCGCTCTGGAAAACAGTATGAAGGTTTCTCAAAAAGTGAATAGAACTACCTTATGATCCAGTAATTTCACTACTGGGTATTTACACCCCAAATATGAAAATACTAATTCAAAAGGAAGTATGCAGCCCTATATCTATTGCAGCATTGTTTACAATATCCAAACTATGAAAGCAGCCCAAGTGTCCATAAATATATAAGTGGATAAAGATGTTGCATATATATTTGTGTTGCTGAGGTGAGCACAAGATGATGTGGTATATATATACAACAGAATATTATTCTATCATAAAAGAATGAAGTCTTGTCATTTGCAACAACATGGAAGGAAATAGAGAATACTACTAAGATAAATATCATGTGATTTCACTCGTGGAATTTAAGAAACTAAACAAAGGGAAAAAAAAATGGTCTCTTAACTATAGAGAACAGAGGGTCACCAGAGGAGATGTAGGTTGGCGGGGGCAGGGGAGTGAAATAGGTGATGGGGTTTAACAACACATTTCTCTTTAGGAGCATAGAATATATAGAATTGTCAATCCCTCTATTGCACACCTGAAACTAATAACACTGTATATTAACTACACTGGATTTAAACACATTAAAAAATGTTTTTTGCTACTCTTAATAAAAAGTTCAAATAGAAATTATGAAAAAAAAAATCCTAGGCCTAAAACATTGAAGAATAAGTAAATTGAAGAATTCACTGGAGAGTTTCAAAAGCAGAGACCTGTACAGAAATCACTACCTGAAAAACAACGCATTTGAAGTTATCCAGCAATGAGAGGAGCACAGAGAATAAAGTCTATGGGAATTATGGGACACAATGTAAAAAATATTTACATTACGGGAATTCCAGGTGGAGAAAAGGGGCAGAAAGTATATTTTAAGCAATAATGGGTGAAAACTTCCCAAATGTGGAGAAACAGACCTCCAGATACAAAAGGCCTGAGACCCCAATAGGTTTATCCCAAATAATGTTACAATGTGACACATTATAATAGTCAAAATTCGAAAAGCAATTTTTAAAGTAGCAAAAGAACATTCACATACTAGGAAACCCCCATAAGACTGTAAGCAAATTCCTCAACAAACAGAAGAGAATGGTATGAATTATTCTAAGTATTCAAAGAAGAAATATCAACACAATTCAATACCATGTGAAGCAGTCCTTCAGAAATGAAGAGATCAAGACATTCCAGAACACAAGCTGAGTAATTCACTACTAGACCTGCCACACAGGAAATGCTAAAGGGAGTTCTTAGAGTGGAAATAAAATGATGTTAATTAACATCATAAAAACATAAAGCAGTGTAAAAGCCATGGGTAATGGTAAATATATAGTCAGATTCAGGGGTATTATAATGGTGATATGTAACTTACTTTTAACTTTAAAGGTTAGTTGTAGTAAAAATAACCATAACTACATTAATCTGTTACACAATGTAAAAACTAAACTGTAACATCAATAATCTAAAATGAGAGTGGGAAGTGTAAAAACAGGAATTCTACTGAAATTGTTTTTAGTTTAAAATAGGGACTTAACTTAAATTTTAAGATACTTTATGTAAGCCTCGTAGAAACCACAGGAGAAAAATATGTAGTAATTACACAAAGTAACACAATAGTCAAAGCATACAAATACCAGAAGATATCAAAACAAAAGACAGCAGGATACAAATCACGGAACAATGGATCTAAACAAACAAAAAAACCAAAAAAATTAATAAAATGGCAAAAGTTCTTACTTACCAATAATTTTGTTAAATGGAAAATGATCACCTTCTGCCATCAAGACACAGAATGACTAAATGGATTAAAAAAGAAGACCCAAGCATATGCCGCCTACCAGAGATGCTTTAGTCTTAAGGACACACAAAACTGACAGTGATGGGATGGAAAAAGAGGTTTCAAACAAATGGTAACAGACTTTAATAATGGTAGCAGGAAGGGTCATTATGTAATGATAAAGCAGTAATTACATCAAAATGTTATAGTAATCGTTATGTACCCAACATAGGAGCACCTGAATACACAAACTACCAAAAGCAGAAATAAACAGCAATGCAATAATAGTTGGGAACTTTAATATCAATGGTTAAATCATTCAGAGAAAAAGGAAATTTAAACAGTACAGAGCAAATGGACCTAACCTATAAAGAGAGTACTGTATCAACAGAATACATTTTTCCTAAGGATACCTGGAACATTTTCTAGGATAGATCATGTTAGCCACAAAACAAGTCTTAAACTCAAGATTGAAATCATACCAAGTATCTTCTCTAACCACAATGGCTTCAGACTAGAAATCAGTAACAAGACAAATTGGACAATTTACAAACACATGGAAATTAAACACTCTCCTGAACCAATGGATTAAAGAAATTGAAAGGGAAATCAAGTATCTAGGGACAAATACAAACATACCAAAATTTATGGGATGCAGCAAAAGCAGTTTGAAAAGGTATGTTTATAACAATACATGCCTGTATCAATAAGAAAGATCCCAAATAAACAACCCCACTGTATTCCTTAAGGAACTAGATAAAGAGCCAATGGAGTTCTGAATTTGGGGATGATGGCAGAGTAGGAGGATGCTGAGCTAACCTCCCACAGACACGTAACATACAAAAATGCAACTAACTCCAAAAAAATGACCTGAATACTGACAGAACAGATTTCACACTAATCTTAGAAGAGGCCACATTAAAAAGAGTAGATGCTGTTGGGAACCAAAGCCCCAGCAAATCTAACCATCCACAGGAGGGATATCATAAGCACAGAGAAGAGAATCAGACCCCACATATCAGGCATCCTTGGCACTAGGGACCCATATTGGAAGACAAGTCTGCATAATTTCTGGCTTTGAAAACTGGTGGGGCTTAACTCCAGGAGAGTTGGAGGGGAATGGAAAACTGAATCCCCACCCCTAAGAGTCAGCACACTGAATAACTTGCCCCAAAGCCACCATGAAGCAGCAGTTTGCAAAGCACCTGGGGGATATGTGAAGGAGATTTATCAACTAATCCTAGAACATGTACCAGAGGAGCAAAGATCAGATTTCTCAGAAAAAAAATGTAAGTGCTGGTAGGTACCATTTCTCTTCCTCAATCTAGATAGGTGGACACTTGCCCCATCCTCTTCAGCCTTACCCCAGTTGACCCACCTTATCCAACACAACTACCTTGGCAAGAGTCCCTCCAAGACAGCAGCTCCTGCCCCTCCACACCTGGCAGGCAGCTCAGGTGGGGAGAAGCACCACTACTACCATGGGGAAGTGGGGAGATAATCCCACACACCAACCCACCTGCAGTTCTTGCAGATGAGCCCCTTAGCTCGATGCACAGGAAGCAAGCCCTGACCTTTGGTGCAGCTGCTACAGAGAGGCTAATGGCAGACCACTAGGCACAGTGCTGGTCCCATCCACCCATGAGCCCATGGCCACTACAGACAGGCTTGTCAACAGTGTGAGGAGCAAACCTTTCCCAGGGGACCCACAGTAGGCAAAGTGGGTCACTATAGCCAGATGGGCTCAAGGCAATCATGGCTCAGCCACACAAAAGGGTATATGCTGCCTTCACAGGGGACATAGCTGGAACACCTGTTCCCAATGATGAGGGGGGAGGTAGTATGCTACAAGACACTACATTACCTCTTCAACACAGACCATTATTTTCAAGACCAAGAGTTATAGTTGGCCTAGTACACAGAAGACAGAAGAGATGAGGAAACAGGAGTATGTACCAAATAAAAAAAATAGGACAAAAATCACAGCATAAGAGCTAAATGAAACGGACAACCAATATGCTTGATAAGTAATTCAAAGTAATGGACTTAAGCTACTCTGAGAATTCAGAGAGTTTCCTAAACAAAAGTTAGAGTTCATCACTAAACCATCCTTACCAAAAGTGTTAAAGGGAATTCTTTGGGGGTGGGGGGAAGATTATAGTTAAGAGAAAATTACAAAAGAAAAAAATATTCACCAGTAATAGCAAACATAGTGAAGGCAAGAGATTACTTACAAAGCCAATATAGAGATTAACACTCAAAAGTAGTAAAATCAAAAATAGTACATAGATACAAAAGGTGTAATATATATATATACATACAACATGGGGTGGGAGAAGTTCAAATTCAGTGCTTTTAGAATGTTCAAACCTAAGTGGCCATCAACAATATAGACTGCTATATACATGTTATATGTAAACCTGATGGTAACCACCAATCAAAAACCTGTAATATATACATAGAAATTAAAGGAATTCAAGCAGAACACTAAAGAAGTGAGGAAAAGAATGGAGAAATGCAAAACAAAAAAGCAGAAACTAGTTAAAAAGCATTAAGTATGTACCTATCAATAATTGCTTCAAATGTAAATGATCTAAATGCTCCAATCAAAAGACAAAGGGTGACTAAATAAAGACTCATCTATCCACATGCTGCCTACATGAGACTCACTGCAGACCTAAAGACACATACAGACTGAAAGTGAAGGGATGGGCAAGATATTTTATGAAAATAGAAGTGAAAAAAAGGGTAGCAATACTTATATCAGACAAAATAGATTTCAAAACAAAAGACACTAACAAGAGATAAAGGGCATTACATAATGATAAAGGGGATATAACAATTACATGCACCCAACATAGGAGCACCTAAATATTAACAGACATAAAGGGAGAAATAGACAGTTGTACAATAATAGTAAGGGATCTTAACATACCACTTACATCAACAGCTAGATCATCCAGGCAGAAAAATAAGGAAACAGTGGCTTTGAATGACACATTAGACCAGATGGATCATGTATACATGGAACATTCTATCCATTAAAGATATTTCATGCACTAAAGAGAATACACTTTCTCTTCAAGTGCACAGGGAACCTTCTCCAGGATAGATCACATGTTAGGTCACAAAACAAGTCTCATTAAAAGACTGAAATTAAGTGGTTTTTTGTTTGTTTGTTTTTAAGACTTAGCAAGTGTGAACAGGGAGAAGGGCAGAAGGAGAGGGAGATAATCTTAAGCAGATTCTGCACTGAGTGCAGAGCCCAACACAGGGCTCAATCCCATGGCCCTGAAACCAGGACCTGAGCTGAAACTAAGAGTCGGGTGCCTAACTAAGCCAGCCAGGTGCCCCCAGAATCTTTTCTGATGACAAAAATATGAAACCAGGAATTACAAGAGGAAAAAACTGAAAAAAAAAAAATACAAACACATGGAGGCTAAAAAACATGATACTCAATGACCAAATGGTCAATGAAAAAAAAAAAATTATCAGGAAGACAAATGAAAATGAAAACACAACCGTTCGTAATCTTTGGGGCATAGCAAAAAGTGCTATGAGAGAAGTTTATAACAATGACAAGCCTACCTCAAAAACAAGAAAAGACTCAAAAACCTAATGTTAAATTTAAAGGGGCTAGACAGACAATGCCAAAAGTCAGAAGGAAATTAGAACAGAAATAAGTGCAATATGGAAAAGCTCAATAAAACCAAGAGCTGGTTCTTTGAATAAAGAAACGTTAGCTAGAGTCATGAAAAAGAGGAACCAGAAATAAAAAGGGAAAAATAGCCACCAATACCACAGAAATACATGTAAACAAACTGGACAACCTAAAAGATGGATAAATTCCTAGAAACAGTTTTCCAAAATTGCATCAGGAAGAAATAGAATATTTGAACAGAGCAATTACTAGTAATTAAATTGGATCACTCAAGCTAAACAAAAGTCCAGGACCAGATGGACTCACAGGTGAATCTACCAAACATTTAAAGAGTAATGGCTGTTCTTCTCAAACTATTCCAAAAAATAAGGAAAACTTCCAAAATCATTATACACGGCCAACACTGACCTGATACCAAAATCAGACAAAGGCACTACAAACCAAAGGAAAAAAAAACAAAAAACAAAAACAAAACCCGTAAGGCAGTACCTCTGATGAATATGGATACAAAAATCTTCAACAAATTGCAAACCAAATTCAATACATTAAACAAATCATTCACCATGATAAAGTGATTTGTTCTAGTGATGCAAGAGTGGTTCAGTATTTGCCAACCAACGTGCTACATCACATTCCACCAAAAGATAAAAATCATATGATCATCTCAACAGATGCAGAAAACACATCTGACAGAACATGTCCATTCATAACCCTCAATAAGTTTATAGGGAACATACCGCAACATAATGAAGTCCACATATGAAAAAAAACCGTATTTTTTTCACCAAGTGTGATGTTAGCTATTAGCTGACAGGTTTTTTACCCTAAGATCACTCTTACCTCTTCTATTCAACATGGTACTGGAAGTCCTAGCCATAGCAATCAGTCAAATAAAAAGCATGCAAATTGGCAAGGAAGACAAATTATCACTGTTTTCAGATGACACTATATTTAAAAAACCCTATAGAGTCCACCAAAAAACTGATAAGTTCAGTAAAGTTGCAGGATACAGAGTTAAAGTACAGAAATCTGTTGCATTTCTATACACTAATAATGAAATAACAGGAATTTAAATTAATGATCCATTTACAACTACACAAAGGGATAAAATACCTAAAAATAAGTTTAACCACGGAGGTAAAACACCTACACTAAAAATTATAGCAAAGAAAAACTGAAGACAACACAAATAAATGGAAAGATATACCATACTCATGGATTGAAATGTCCACACTGCCCAAAGCAATCTACAGATTCAATGCAATCCCTATCAAAATATCAACGGTTTTTCACAGAAGTAGAATAATCCCAAATTTTGTATAGAACCACAAATGACCTCAAAAAGCCAAAGCAATCTTGATAAAGAACAAAGCTAGAGGAGTAAGAATTCTAAGTTTTAATATATACTACAAGGCTTTAGTAATCAGAACAGTATGGTACTAGCACAAAAACAGACCTAGATCAGTAGAACAGGACAGAGCCCAGAAATAAAGCCACACATATAGTCACTCTACAACAAAGGAGGCAAAAATATCCAATGGGGACAAGACCATCTCAAAACAATGGTACTGGGAAAATTGGACAACTATATGGCAAAAGAATGAAACTGGACCATTTTCTTATACCATATACAAAAACTCACAATGGACTCAAGACCTAATGTGATATTGGAAACCCCAAAACTCCTAAAGAAAACATAGGCTGATGATCTCAGGCATCAGCCTTAGGAACTTATTTATGGATAGGTCTCCTTAGGTAAGGAAAACAAAAGCAAGAGTAACCTTGCACAAATGGTGTTTCTGTACAGTTACATTTTATCTAAGAATTAGATTTTCTCTAACATTAAAAACAGAACACTTGGGGCACCTGGGTGGCTCACTTGGTTAAGCGTCTGCCTTCAGCTCAGGTCATGATCCTGGAGCCCTGTATCAGTCTCCCTTCTCAGCGGGGAGTCTGCTTCTACCCTCTCCCTCTGACCCCCACCCAGTTCGAGTTCTCTCTCTCTCTCTCCCTCAAATAGAAATAAAAACAGAACACTCAGGAATAAACTTCATCAAGAAGGTGAAAGAACTCTACTGAATACTCCAAGACATTGATGAAAGAAAGTCAAATGGCCACTCATGTAATGAAGAGTATTGTTAAAATGTCAATTTTACCAAAAATCTATAGTTTCAATGCAGTCCCTATCAAGATTTCAACGTTTTAAATTTTTTTTCCACTCAAGATTTTATTTGATCTTTCCCAAAATTATATCAAGTGCATAAGCAGGTATCCTCTCCATTGTAAAAGCATTTCATTTTAACATAATTTCAGTCTTAAAGTTGCAGTAGCACAAAGAATTTGCATATACCCCAGATTTTCCAACTGTTGACATTTAACAACATTTGCTTTATATTTTTTTTCTGAACTCTGAAAGTTGTGGTCTTCACCACTAAGTATTTGAAGGTGTATTTTCTAGAAACAAGCATACTCTTTTTACATGACCCCCACATAACTTTCAAAATTGGGAAATTAATTCTATTAGCTAGTTTACAGACATTATTTAAATTTTGACTATTGTCTCCATATTGCCATTTATAGAAAAAGAAAATTTGAAATCAGATTTCATTCAGTTTGTCTTAGTCTTCAAGTCCTCAGTTTTTCTTATCTTTCATGACCCTGGCATTTTTAGTAGCCTAGTTATTTTGTACAATACCCCATCGGAGTTTTTGTTTCATTTCCATTTTTTAGGTGAGGAAAATAAGACTCAAAGTTTGAAAGATGGACAATAATGGAGAGGGGGACTCAAATTTGTCTTTTGACATCAATATAATTGCTCTATACCTCCAAAATAATAAATTAACTTATACGTATGTATAACTTGCTTTTGCATATATTAATCTGTTAAGATGGATGGTCAAACATCAGCTGCTTGACTATTTGCCATTTAAATTGAACCTCCGAATGGGGAGTGGGTAGTGATTTTCAGACTGTTCTGCAGAAGTGCTTCAGTCAGAGTGGGCAAGGATTCCCATTCCTACGCCAATTTCATTAGGACAGAGCCACTGCATTCTCTGTTGGTTATATCTATAAATCCTTAGACTCTTTAGGAATTTATGATATATTTATAGTGTTAAG
The DNA here is from genome assembly GCF_029215605.1 of Mirounga angustirostris. Classification (NCBI taxonomy): domain Eukaryota; kingdom Metazoa; phylum Chordata; class Mammalia; order Carnivora; family Phocidae; genus Mirounga; species Mirounga angustirostris. The sequence goes on from NW_026991713.1 coordinate 137,441,246, forward strand.
TAAATTAATCTACTAATAAATGTTTAATCAAGAATGTATTTTCACAAGAATATTTGTAATATTCAATATTGAGGAACTTGAAAAATTAATCCTGGGTCTACTAATAACTTGGTATACGATCTTTGGCAACTACCTAACCTCTGTGAACTTTGTTTTCTCATCAATAAAATGGGGTTAATTCCAAACTCACAAGGTTTTATGAGGGTTAAATGAATAGTACTTGCAAACGGGCCAGATAGAGGCACCTGGGTGAGTCAGTCAAGTGTCTGCCTTCAGCTCAGGTCATGATCCCAGAGTCCTGGGATCAAGCCCTGCATCAGGTTCCCTACTCAGCAGGAAGCCTGCTTCTCCCTCTGCTCCTCCCCTGTTTGTGTTCCCCCTCTTGCTGTCAAATAAATAAAATCTTAAAAAAAGGGGGGGCCAGATATAGCATTAAGCATTTGACATGCATTAATAAAAACTTTATTATGCAAAAGAAAATTAAAAATGGCATAAGAAGTCCAGATAATGAAATTTGAGGTGAATGAAGATGTTACTTCTAAAGAGTCAGCAGGAAGACTTCATGGAGGAAGTGGCATGTGAACTGGGATTTAGTATATGTCTGAATTGATATCAGAACTTAGGCTGTAGAAGGATAGACACTGTACTTAATGTAATATCTTAGGAATATTTTAAAGTTTGCTAAATTTTTAGAAATTGCTTTTTCTGAAGTAATTTTGGTAATTTGGTTTTTTCTTCTTCTTCCTCTTGCTTAATAGGTCTCTACCTCTACTTTTCTTACCTATTCTTCCATTCTTCTATTCAGCACTACTTGCAATAAGCTTCAGGGTCATTTAATATTTTTCAAGATCTTAGAAAAAGTATCTTTTGAAAAAAATCATTTTTTAAATAGCCAGTTCTAAATTTTATATGGAACCATGAAAGACCCTAAAAATCCAAAGTAATCCCAAGAAAACAAAGAGGCATCACATTTCTTGATTTAAAGGTATACTATAAAGCTAATCATCAAAACAGCATGGTCCTGGCATAAAAACAAATAGATCAATAGAACAGAATGGAGAGCTTAGAAGCCCAAGCATATATAGTCAAGTAATATTTAACAGAGCCAAGAACACTCAAAGGGGGGAAAAAAAAAAATCAGTCTCTTCAATAAATGGTTCGGAAAATTAACTGAAAATTGATTCAAAACTTAAAGACCTGAAACCATAAAACTCCCCAAAGACCAAAAAACCCCAAAAACAAACAAAAAAGTTCCTTGATATAGGTCTTGGCAATGAATTTTGAGATAGGACACTTAAAGCATAAGCAACAAGAAAAACCAAGAGGAATTACATCAAATTAAAAAGCTTCTACACAGTAAAAAAGTGAAAAGGCAACCAACAGAATGGGAAAAAATATTTGCAGACCATATCTGATAAGGAGTAATACGCAGTACACATAACTCCCAACAATAATCCAATTAAAAATGGGCAAACCAGCATATTTTCCTAAAGACACTAGACTAACTAGCTAACAAGTGAAAAGATGCTTAACCACTAGTCATTCAGAAACACAGATTACAACCACAATGAAGTATCACTTCACACCTGTTAGAAAGGTTCTAAGACAGCAAGAGGTAACAGATGCTGGCAAAGGTGTTGAGAAATGTGAACTCTTGCACACTGTTGGTGAGACTGTCAACTAGTATTACATCCACCATAGAAAACAGATGATCCTCAAAATATTAAATATAGAACTGCCCTATGATCCAGCAATCCTACTTCTGGGAATATGTTCCCAGGAAATGAAAACACTAAGCCCAAGAGATATGCACCCCCCATGTTCATAGCAGCATTAGTTACAACAGCCAAGATGTGAAAAGAACCTAAGTATCCATTAACAGATAAATGGATAATGAAGTTATGGTACACACACACCTATCCCACAGATTATTTAGTCATAGAAAATGAAAAAAAAATGCTACCATTTACAATACCACCAACAGACTTTGAGGGTATTATGCTAACCAAAATAAGCCAAAAGAAAACAGATACTGTATGACCTCACTTACAGGTTGAATGTAAAAACAAAAGCCAGACTCATTAAGAACATCAGATTTGTGGTTACCAGAGACAGGGGTCAGGGAATGGCGTAGAGTAGTCAAAAGGCATAAGCTTTCAACTGTAGGCTAAGTAAACATTAAGAAGGTAATATATAGTGATTATATTTACTACCACTATGTGATAGACATCTAAGTTGCTGGGAGTAAATCCTTAGTTCTTATTCCAAGGCAAGAAAATAGAAAACTTACATTCATTTTTATTTTATCCGGGAGATGATGTATGTTAACTAAGCTTGTTGTGGTCACTGTTTCACAGTATGTGTTATCACTTTTATGCTGTACAGCTTAAACTCATAATGGACACAAATCACTATCTCGAAACTGGAAAGAACTTACTGCATTATCACAAACACAGGTGTGACCACCACGCGTCAACACATCCAAGTGACAACCTCCCGGCAGCCATTCTAGTACCCACCCAGTAACCAGCCTTCCCCCGCTCGCCACCCTCTCCCCTAACTCACAGAAATCACTTTTCCTGGTTTTACCCCATCCCAGCTGTTCAACACCAGTTTAATTTTGACTACTTTTATGAAAGTGTGATTGCATGTTCGTTTAGTTTGCTGTTGTGAGAATCATGTGCTTAGTTGCATGAACTACCACTTTACTGTGATTGCTATACTCCAGAGTGGACCACAATACATGTACCTATTATGCTTTTGATGCATTTTTCCAGTGTGTGGCTTTTCTAAACACTGCCTTAAGCACTTATGTTAGTGCATATGTGAACATATTTCTACAGGGAAGTGTTTGAAAATAGGATTTCTGAGTCAGTATTAATTTATTCGACTCCAGTAGACTATGCCAAATTGTTTTCAAAAGTGCTTGCAAAGGATTTGAACTCTGTATTTTCTGAATGTAAGACCATTATTGGTCATATATATGTATTATAAATAGGTTTTACCCCGTTGTGTGCCTTTTTGCTTTCAGTGTTCTTTGATAAGCACAAGTTATGTCCAATTTGTTAATATTTTCATTTACAGCTGATGTTGTAAGTTCTACTCAGTATGACTTTTTCCTAAGGTTTATAAAATGTTCTGGAATTGAAAAAGTTATGCTACTTTATTTGCATCCACAACACTTGTATTTGGTATGAGGTGGAGTGGGTGGCTTTTTAAAATACGGTTATACAAGTAACCAGTTCCTGCTTATTGAAGACCCTATCATATCCATTTGTCAGCAGTTCCAACTGTTTAGAATCTATCTAAATAAGTGTGGGTAGAATTCTGGTCCTCTCCTTTTACACTATTTTTTAAGATTTTATTTGAGAGCAAGAGCATGCACGTGTGCACACACAACCAGGGTAGGGGTGGGGAGAGGCAGAGGAGGAGAGGCAGAGGGGGAGGGGCGGAGGGGGAGGGAGAAGCAGACTTCCCACTGAGCAGGGAGCCCCACGTGGGGCTCAATCCCAGGACCATGACCCGAGCCGAAGGCAGCTGCCCAACCAACTGAGCCACTCAGGTGCCCCTACACTATATTTTTTTAATCCTTGAGTAGATATAGCATACTCTCTTAATTATGGTAACTTTAAAAAAGGTACAGTATTGAAGAGAGGTAGCTCTCCTACAGATTTTCTTCTAGACTTCTTGGCTATTCTTGACCTTTTATATCCTCATGTATACTTTAAAATCTTGTTTCCAAGCTTCATCATCTTATTTTTATTAGATACACAAATAATCTATATTTTGGAGGATAATTAACATTTTCATAATGCTTTGTCTTTTTTTTTGGCATTAAGGCAATGCTGGCCTCAAAGACAGGTGAAGTTTATTATCTGAAAGTTTCAAACTTGGGTTTATATTTTGTAGACTACACTGAAATAGAGCTTGGAAATTACTTTGTATGTTTTAACTGGCTTAAATTGCAATGTCATTCGTATGCTTTTGCTGAAATTGCATTTTTCTGGTTATTTCTTTATTTGATCTAAATTTAAAGTAATGAAGTCAATCAGATAGCTTTATTTTTATCTCTGTATTTAACATAATTACTGGCATGTTTGTTTTTTGTTCCATCTACATTGCTTATTCTTTTTCCTGTTCTCTTAATCTTTTTTAAACTTCCCAGGTTTTCCTTCTAATAGCTCTATTACAATTTTTTGAAGTGAGCAGTGGGAAGGTTATTTCTCAACCAACTTCCATCATTTCTTGAACTGTGTGCTCCACTGTAAATTCCATGGGACTTCTGGCTTGCCCAGATATTTGCCCAACCATGATCCATCCAGTCAGCAGAGAATACCCTTAGGAAAGCCAGAAACATTTCAAACATGGAAAAACCATTTGCAGAGGATCAAGAGTAGGCAAGGCATCAAGAGTGTCTCACCAAGTTTAGTTTGCCTGCATGTTTTAAAGAATGTGAGGCAAACATTCAAGAATGAACCTCTCGTAAAGTTCATTTCTAGGGAAGGGTGAATAAGGGGGAGGCAGCATGGAGAAAAACAAGTGACGCGAGGTACCCTGAGCAGACCTCAGGATCAGGACAAGCTCTGCTGAGTGCTCAGTGTCCCAAGACATCATCACAAAGACCTTACACAAGAGCGTGAATGGGCCATTGAGGGAAAACCACGGAGTAGTCCGATTTCAGCTCTGTCCTAATTTCCCTATTCCCATAGATCAAAGCTCACTGCACAGAAGGTAACTTCTCTATAATTTCACATCACATTGCCTCAAGATGACCCGGAGAGCCCAGAAATCAACTTGAGTACACAGAGGTTCTTGAAAGTGTAGTTTCATGTTTTTAAAGAGTTCCCAGCCATTTTCTTCAAATATCCTATTTGCTTTTTCCTTTCTCCTCCTCTAATACTGCATCACACACGTTAGTATGTTGAATAATGTCCCCTAGGTCTTTGAGTCTCAATTTTTCCTCATTTTGTGTGTTCCTCTGACTGGATAATGTCAACTACCTTCAAAATAGTGATTCTTCTAACTGCTCAAGTTCCACTGGTGAGCCTTTCCAGAGAAATATTTTTTGCCACAAGTGTAGATTGCATCTCTCCCCATACAATTCTGTCATCTTTGACTATATTCCCTATACTGTACCTTTCATCCCAGTGAATTATGCATTCTGTAGCTGGAAGCCTGCCCCTCCCAACACCCCTTCACCCATTTTCCCATCCCCCACCCCTTCTGGCCACCATTTCAATCACAGAATCTTTAGAACACAATCTATTGCTACAACAGATTTCAGGAGATACTTCCTTTATGCTTCTACATAATTTTTAGTTATTGTACACATCTAAATAGGTGGAATTTTAGTCCTTTTAAGTCCAACATTTGGGCTTCATTGGGGATGGTTTTATTGATTTTCCTTTCGGGTCATTTCCTTTTATCTTTAAATTTCGGGGAAAAAATTGAAATATGGTAAAATCTCCCTAGAGTTGCCACAATCTCCAAACTTATTTTAGTGACTATCTTGAACTGAACAGTCTCTTCCTTGTCATTGTGGCCCAACTGAAGTTTCTGCTCAGCTTGCTGGTCACCTAATAATTTTGCCTGGAACCACTAAGTCTCCCAGGTTTAGCTGAATGTGTAGGTATACTGAGGTATGCTTTCAACAGTCAGCCAGGGAGTTGAGAACTCTGGCTTGGCCTTCACTTCATTCTTGTGCAGAGACACAAGACCAACAAGATATTAAAGAATCAATCTTTCTTCTATCTTTCCTGAACATTCACACAATCCAGGCATGCACAAGACCTCTGCAGTCCGAAGACTATGTTGGTCCTTTTAGAAGGATTCAGATTTTGCTTTTCAGGTCTTTTAGATTTTTTTCTCTGCAATCTTCTCCCAAACTCAGACAACTGTAATGTTTAACAATAGCAAGGGTTTGTTTTGTAATCAAGAAAAGGCTATTCACACTGGGAAACATTTGAATCAGGTCAAAGAAAGGTAAGTAAACTCTACCAATCAATTTTGAAGTAATCTCCAAGACAGGTCAAATGATGACTAGTCTGAGAGTGGGACTTTGAAGGAGCTCCAGACCTTCAGGTGGCTTTTGGGCTGCTAGCTTTTATGTGATTACAACTATTTTCAAGACTATGATGGAGCTTGGAAGGCTACTGAATAGACCAAGTTAAAACACCACAAAGTTTCAGATGTGTTTTCTTGAGTAAGAGTTTCCAGATTATGCAAGTCTTTGGTTATTTTCTAGAATTCTAAATAAGTTTGACAAATTTTGGAAATGTTCTTGTTTTTATGGAGAAGAGGGTTTTTGGAGGTCTATACTCTGCCTTCTGGACAATCTCTAAGTCAAATATGGAGACAAACTCCAAGTACTTTCCTTTGGGGTTTGCATGTTCTTACAGTTTTTAGAATTCAATAATCTTTTGAGATTCTCAGTTTTAACTTTTTTTTTTTTAAAGATTTTATTTATTTGAGAGAGAGAATGAGAGACAGAGAGCACGAGAGGGAAGAGGGTCAGAGGGAGAAGCAGACCCCCCGCCGAGCAGGGAGCCCGATGTGGGACTTGATCCCGGGACTCCAGGATAATGACCTGAGCTGAAGGCAGTCGCTTAACCAACTGAGCCACCCAGGCACCCCTCAGTTTTAACTTTTATATCATTGAATACAAATTATATACACACACACACTGACTATAGGACCTACAAATACATTTTAGCTCCTGCAGTTCCATTTATGCTTTCTGCCTCTCTTGACTTTAACTGTCCTCATCTCTGATTACTCTATATTTAATTGGTGCCAGACAGTGTTTTGTATTTGTTTTTAGAGACAATTTGTAAAAACCTACTAGTGCAATTGCTGGATTGAAGAATAGTTTTATTTTTAACTTTGAGGAACAGATAAAGATGTAGTATATATATACACTGCAATTTTACTCAGCCATACAAAAGGAAGAAATTTCGCCATTTGCAATGACATGGATGGACATAGAGGGTATAATGCTAAATGAAAAGTCAGAAAGAAATACCATATGATATCACTCATATGTGGAAAGTAACAAATGAGTAAAGCTGGGAAAAAGATGAACCAAGAAACAGACTTATATAGAGAACACACTGATGGTTACCAGAGGGGAGGTGGGTAGGCAGATGGGTTAAATAGGTGATGGGGATTAAGTGCACTTGTGATGAGCAAAGGGTGATGAATGGATGTGTTGAATTGCTAAACTGTACACCTGAAACTAATGTTACACTGTTAACTGGAACTTAAAAGCTTAAAATAATTTGTAATTTAGATTGTTTGTTTTAATAAACCTTTGCTACTACCCATATGCCTGAGCAGGACATCAGATCTGATATTACTTCATTCCACTCTTTTCAAAGGACTGACATTGGAATCTGATCTCTAGTTATTATGAATATTTTGACATCTTAAGAGATTTGCCCTGAGTTGTTTTTGATTTAGCAAGCATGTATAGGATGTTTTTATCAAGTCATTACAAAATACATTTGCCTTAGGTATATGTACTTCATTTTGAAAATATTACATTCTTGAACATAAATCAAATCCTTTTTTTTTTGTGAAAAACTAATTCTATTCAACATAGTACTGGAAGTCCTAGCCAGAGAAATTAGGTAAGAAAGAAGACCTCCAAATTGGAAATGTAAAAAGGTCACTACAGCTGACATATATAGAAAACTAACACCAAAAAAATTAGAACAAAAATCATTGTACAAAAATCTGTTGCACTTCTATACACTAATATCAGAAATAAAATAGACTAAGAAAAGATACCTATAAATAAATTTAACCAAGGAAACCAAGATCTCTACAAGGAAAACTAGGATTGGGGGGGGGGGGGGGGAATGAAAACAAAGATATTCCATGCTCATGGATTGGAAAAAATCTTGTTAAAAGGTCTACTACCCAAAGTAATCTACAGTCTATGCAATCTTTATCAAAATATTGGCATTTTTCAGAAAAAAATTCTAAAATTAGTATGGAATGACAAAAGACCCTGAGTAGCCACAGCAATCTTAAAAAAAACAATGCTTAAGACATGACACTCCCGGATTTCGAAACTATATTACAAAGCTATTGTAATCAAAATAGTAGATTGACCTAAGAACAGATACACAGATCAAAGGAACAGAATATAAAACCCAGAAATAAACTCATGCATATAAGATCAATTAACTTACAAAGGAGGCAAGATTATATAAGTCTACTCAGTAAGTGGTGTTGGAAAAGCTGGGCAGTTTCATGCCAAAGAATACACCTGGGCCAATTACACCATACACAATAATTAACTCAAAATGGGTCAAAGACTTGAACAAGTGCCAAAATAAAATCAGAAATAGGTGAACTCACAACTGACACCAAAGACAAGGATTCTAATAGATGACTACAATTATATACCAACAACTGGACAAATTGATAAAACCTTACAAACAATACTCCAAGACTGGATCAGGAAGAAACAAAATCCGAACCAACCATTTAGTAATGAAATTGAATAATTAACCACCTCCCAGAAATCCAGGTCCAGATGGCTTCACAGGTGAATTCCACCCAAAGTCTTTTTTTTTTTTTTTTTTTTTTTTTTTTTAATAGTACATATCTTTCTCAAACTATCCCCAAAACCTGAATTGGAAGGAATTCTTTCAAGCTTACTCTATACCAAGCTAATATTACTGATCCTAAAACCCAAACACTACAAAAAAAAATTATAGCCTGTATTCCTGATGAACATAGATATGAAAGTATTCAAAATTATGCAAACCAAATACAACAATGCATTGAAGAAATCCTTCACCATGATCAAGTAGGGTGTATTCCAGGGAAACAAAGATTGTTCAATATCTGCAAATAAACTAAGGTGATACACCCAGCAAAAGAATAAAAATCCAGTGATCATCTGAAATGCAGAAAAAGCACTGGACAGAATTCAACATAAGATTAGGATAAAAATCGGGTGCCTGGGTAGCTCAGTCGTTAAGCGTCTGCCTTTGGCTCAGGTCATGATCTGGGCTCCCTGCTCAGCCAGGAGCCTGCTTCTTCCTCTCCCCCTGCTTGTGTCCCCTGTCTAACTGTCTCTGTCAAATAAATAAAAATCTTTAAAAAAAAAAAAAAGATTAGGATAAAAATCTCAGCAAAGTGGTTTGGAAGGAAAATACTTCAATATAAAAGGACAAAGCTCCCAGGTCACAACAGACTCAATAAAAAGTGAAAGTTTCTCCCTTTAATATCAAACAGACAAAAACATCTATACCACTTTTAATCAACATAGTATTGGAAGTCCTAGTCCTAGCAATCAGACAAGAGAAAGCATTTAAATTGGTCAGGAAAAAGTAAAAGTAACAATTTGCTGATAGGATACTATAAATGGAAAGCCTTAAAGACTCCACCAAAAAAATTCAGTATAGTTTCAGGATACAAAATTAATACAATCTGTTGAGTTTCTATACATTAAGAAAAAAATCCCATCACAATGGCAAGAAAAACCAAATACCCAGGAGTAATTTTTAAAATGGAAAAAATACACATTCATGGATTATGAGTATTTTTAATAGGTCCAACACAATCTACAGATTCAAGGTAATCCCTATCAAAATACCAATGATATTTTTCACAGAACTAGTCTTAAAAGACGACCCTAAATAAAAAGCCACATTGATAAACCTGAAGGCATCACACTCCTAAGTTTCAAACTGTACTGCAAATAAAATATGGTACTGGCACATACAGAGCAATGGAACACAACAGATAGTTGAGAAATAAGCCCACATGTATATGGTCAATTAATCTATGACAAAGGAATAGGCAGTGAGGAAAAGACAGATTTTTCAGTAAATGGTGCTGAGAAATACCAGATAGTTACATGCAAAAGACTCTTACACCATTTATAAAAACAAATTCAAAATGAATTAAAGACCTGTACGTAAGACCTGAAACCATAACACTTTTAAGATTTTACTTTAGAGAATGAAAGCAAGAGAGCACATAAGTATGAGCAGGAGAGAGGGGGAGGGAGAATCTGAAGCAGGCTCTGCAGTGAGGACAGAGCCCCATGTGGACCTCAAACCCAGGACCCTCAGATCATGACCTGAGCCAAAACTAAGAGTTTGACACTTGACTGTGTCACCCAGGTACCCCCTGAAACCATAAAACTTTTAAGGAACATATAAGGCAGTAAACTCTGTCATTCATCTGAGCAATATTTTTTTGACCTGTCTCCTCAGGGAAGGGCAGCAAATAAGAAATTTGACCATAAACTAAAAATATTTTGAAAGGAAACCATCCATAAAATGAAGAGACCAGCAAATGTTATCTAATAAAGGGTTCATATCCAAGGTATATAAAGAATTCACTGAATTCAACACACACACACACCCCAAATCCAAGTAGAGTACATTTTTCTGAAGACCTACAGATGGCCAGACATAGGATGCTCAGTAGCACTCATCAAGGAAACAAATTGTCACCTCACACCACATAGCCAGCATGGCTACTGTCAGGAATAGTAATTATTGGTGAACATGTGAAGAGAAGAAAACCACTGAGAGCTGTTTGGGAGAATGTGAACTGGTGCAGCCACCACGGAGAACAGTATGGAGGTTCCTCAAAAACAAAACTACTCTTTCATCCAGCAATTTCAAATATGAATATCTTAAAATGAAAACAGTAACAAAAAAGATACATGCACCCTTAAGTTTGTCACAGCATTATTTACCACGGCTAAGATATGGAAGCAACCTAACTGTCCATTCATAGAAGAAGGGATAAAGAAGATGTAATATATTATAAGGAATATTACTCAGCCATAGAAAGATCTTATGATTTGCAAAAACATGGACTGACCTAGGGGAGTTTATGCTAAGTAAAATACTGGATGGTCTTAAGTGTAGTATAAAATCAAAAAACAACTCCAAGCTCGTAAGGAAAGAGAACAGACTGGGTGTTAGATGGGAGGGGAGTGGGGGAATGGGTAACATAAGACAAGAGGATTAGAAGAAACAAGCCTCTAATTATAAGTCATAGGGATGCAAGATACCACATAGGAATTACTTTCCATAACACTGTAATAACTGTTTGGTGACAATGATAATTAACTAGACAACGTGATTATTTTGTAATGCATACAAGTGTCAAATCCTTATGTTGTGCACCTGAAAATACTGTATATCAACTGCTTCAATGAAAACATCAAAACCACTTAAATGAAAATTGTTCTTGAGGAAGGATGGTGGAGTAGGGGACCCTAGTTTCATCTGAACCCTTGAATTCAGCTAGATAGCTATAAAATCATTCTGAACACCTGTGAACTCAACCGGAGATCACAGAAAATAATTGCTGCAATTCTACAAATAGAAAAGTGACCACTTTTTGCAAGGTAGGAGGTGTGGAGAAGTGAATCTGCAGTGATATATCAGAAGATAAACCACGGGGGGGGGGAGGGGGGGAGGGGGGAAGGGCCCTCCATAAGCTGGCTACCAGAAAGTGATATACCAGCAGAGCACAAAATCGGAACTTTTAGAAGTCAGCTACAGTGAGGGACATCCCTGCCTGAAAGGTGCTCAGGTGGTGAAGCAGGGCAGAATCTTAGGTGGGACAGTGTGGTCTCAGGATTCCCAGGATTACAGAATGAGGGTGCCTGAGTGCAGAATTCCCAGGCCTCGGAGTGGGGAAGGCGGCTGTAATCAGCAAGCCCAGGAGTGGGCTCTCAGGTTGGGATTGTCATATACCATGAACTGCAACACTGTTTGGTGACCGCTCTCCAAGCAGCGGTCCAGCAAGTGGCAGAACTGCCAAGAGACCCTCCTCCTCCCCCCAGGAGCAGCAGCATGGGTGTACTCCACAGGAGTCTGCAAAGTTTGGAGACTCAAAACAGGGTCACATGCCTGAGATAAAAACAGTTCATCACAGGCTGGGTGAACAGTATGGACAGAAACTAGGGAGACAGCACTGACTGACAGCTTCTCCCTAAGAGTGTGCTGAAGAGTGGGGGCCATGATCTTTCAGCTCCCAGGCTAGAAATAGGGTACTGCCATTTTTATTTTCATTCCCTAAAGCTGGTGGAAAGCCGTAAGTGAACAAAAGCCACATAGAGCCATCCACTGAGCCTGGCTCCCTGGCAAGGGCAGTGCAATTCTGCTGGGGCAAAGACACCTGAGAATCAGTGCAACAGGCCCCTCCCCCAAAAGATCAGCAAGAACATCCATCTAATACCAAGTTTACCCATCATACAGAACTACAAAAGTCCAGTACTAGGGGAAAATAGTATATAGAATTTGTGGGAATTTTTTGGCAAAATTCTTTAGTCTTTCAGGTTTTTTTTCTTTTTCCTTTTCAACTATTTTATCAACTCTAAGTCTTTAATTTTCATTTTTACATTTACATTTTATTTATATATTCATTTTTGCCTTCCTTTTATTATATTCAATTACATATATGTTTTTCTTTAAAATTTTGTGATCTAGAATCTTCTAACAGACCAAAATACACCAGGGACCTAGTGTATTACCCTGTTCTGCCCACCTGATTATATTCTTTTTCCTTTTTTGGTTTCTGATCTGATTTGTTTAGAGTAGATTATGCTGCAGTTGTGGTTGATATTTTTGTATTTTGTTCTCTCATTCATCTATTCTTCAATGGACAAAAACGCAGAAAAATATACCCCAAAAGAAAGAAAAAGAGGCAGTACTAACTGCCAGAATAAATATGGATATTAGTAAAATGTTGGAGCTAGAATTCAGAATGACAATTATAAAGATACTAGCTGGCCTTGAAAGCAAGCATAGAAGACACTAGAGAATCCCTTTCTGGAGAAATAACTAAAATCTAATCAGGTCAAAATCAAAAAAGGGTATTGCTGAGATGCAACCAAAAATGGAGGCACTAACTGCTAGGATAAATGAGGCAGAGAACATCAGTGACATAGAAGATAAAATGATGGAGAATAAAGCAGCTGAGGAAAAGAGATAAACAACTACAGGATCATAAGGGGAGGATTTGAGACAACAGTGATACCATAAAGAAAAATATTAGAAAAATTAGGGTCCCAGAGGAAATGGTGGGGGGAGGGGGGGGAGAGAGCACGAGAGCATGAGACAGAAGTTATATTTGAGCAAAGCTGAGAACTTCCCTAATCTGGGGAAGGAAACAGGCATTCAAGTCCAGAGAGCACAGAAAACCCCCCCCCTCAAAAAAAAAAAAAAAATAGGTCAACACCTCAACATATAATAGTGAAGCTTGCAAATTTCAGCAACAAGGAGAAAATACTGAAAGCAGCTCGGAACAAGAAGTCCTTAACCCACAGAGATAGAATCTTAAGTCTGGTAGCAGACCTATCCACAGAGATTTGGCAGGCCAGAAAGTTATATTCAAGGTGCTAAATGAGAAAAAATATGCAGTCAAGAATACTTTATCAAAGCTTTTATTCAGAATAGGAGAGATAAAGAGCTTCCAGGACAAACTAAAAGAATTTTTTACTACTAAACCTGCCCTGCAAGAAATATTAAAGGGGATCCTTTAAGCAAAGAGATCCCAAAAGTAACACACCAGAAAGGAACAGAGACAATCTACAGAAACAGGAACTTTACAGGTAATACAGTGGCACTAAATTCATATCTTTCAAGAGTTACTCTGAATATAAATGGGCTAAATGTTCTAATCAGATGACACAGGGTATCAGATTGGATTTAAAAAAAAGGCAAGACCTATCCATATGCTGTTTGCAAGAGACTCATTTGAGACCCAAAGACAGCTCCAGTTTGAAAGTGAGGGGGTGGAGAACAATTTATCATGCTAATGGACATCAAAAGAAAGCTGGGGTGGCAATACTTTTATCAGACAAACTAGATTTTAAACCAAAGACTGCAGTAAGTGATGAAGAGGGCACTTTATCATATTTAAAGGGTCTATCCAACAAGATCTAACAATTATAAATATTTATACTAACTTGGGAGCAGCCAATTATATAGAACAATTAATAAAATAAAAGAAACACATTGGTGGTAATAGTAGGGGACTTTAGCACCCCACTCACAGCAATGGACAGATCATCTAAACAGAAGATCAAAGAAATAAGAGCTTTGAATGACACAATGGACCAGATGGACTTCAGATATATAGAGAGCATTCCATCCTAAAGCAACAGAATACACATTCTTCGAGTGCACATGGAACATTCTCCAGAATAGATCACATACTGGGTCACAAATCAAGTCTCAACTGGTACCAAAAGACAGATTGTTCCCTGCATATTTTCAGACCACAAAGTTTTAAAACTTGAACTCAATCACAAGAGAAAATTTGGAATGAACTCAAACACTCGGAGGTTAAAGAGGATCCTACTAAAGGATGAATGGGTCAACCAGGAAATTAAAGAATTTAAAAAATTCATGGGAACTAATGAAAATTAAAACACAACTACTCAAAACCATTGGGATGTAGCAAAGGTGGTCTAAGAGGGAAGTGCATAGCAATATAAGCCTTTCTCAAGAAACAAGAAAAGTCTCAAATACACAACTTAACCATACACGTAAAGGAGCTGGAGAGAGAACACAAAGCCTAAACCAATCAAGAGACAAGAATAAAGATTAGAACAGAAATCAATGAACTAGAAACAAAAAGAACAGTAGAACAGATCAATGAAACAAGGAGCTAGTTCTTTGAAAGAATTAATAAGATCAGTAAACCCCTAGGCAGACCTATCAAAAGAGAAAGGACCCAAACTAATAGAATCATGAATGGAAGAGGAGAGATCACAACCAACACCAAGGAAATACAATTTTAAGAACATATTATGAGCAACTATATGCCAACAAATTAGGCAACCTTGAAGAAACGGACACATTCCTAGAAACATACAAACTAGGAAAACAAACAGGAAGAAATAGAAAACCTGAAGAGACCCATGACCATCAAGGAAATCGAAACAGTAATCAAAATCTCCCAACAAACAAGAGCCCAAGGCTGGTTGGCTTCCCAGACGAATTCTACCAAACATTTAAAGAAGAAACTAATACCTATTCTTCTGAAGCAGTTTCAAAAAAAAGAGATGGAAGGAAAACTTCCAAACTCGTTCTATGAGGGCAGCATTATCTTCATCCCAAAACCAGACAAAGACCCCACCAAAAAGAATTACAGACCAATATCCATGATGAATATGGATGCCAAAATTCTAAGATACTAGCCAAAAGGATCCAACAGTACATTAAGAGGATTAATCACCACAACCAAGTGGGATTTATTCGTGGGCTGCAAGGGATTTATTCAAGGGCTGCATGGTTCAACATCCATAAAATCAATGTGATTCACCACACTAATAAAAGAAAGAATAAGAACCATATGATACTCTCAATAGATACAGAAAAAGCATTTGACAAAGTATAGCATCTTTCTTGATTAAAACTCTTCACATTGTATGGATAGGGGGAACATACCTCAATATCATAAAAGCCATCTATGGAAAGCCCACAGGAAACATCATTCTCAACGAGGAAAAACAGTTTTTCCCTTAAGGTCAGGAACATGGCAGGGATGTCCACTATCACCACTGCTATTCAACACAATACCAAAAGTCCTAGCTTCAGCAATCAGACCAAAAAAAAGGCATTCAAATTGGCAAAGAAATGGTCAAACTCTCACTCTTTGCAACGACAGGATACTTTATGTGGAAAACCCAAAAGACTCCACCCCAAAAATCACTAGAACTCAAAATTCAACATGGCAGGATAGAAAAATCAATGCATAGAAATAAAGCTGCATTTCCATACACTAACAACAAGATAGAAGAAAAATTAAGGAATCCATTCCATTTACAATAGCACCAAAAACCGTAAGATACCTAGGAATAAATTTAACCAAAGAAGTAAAGGAACTGTACTCTAAAAACTAAAGATCATTTATGAAATTAAGACACAAAGAAATGGAAAAACATTCCATGCTCATGGATTAGAACAAATATTGTTAAAGTGTCTATTTTAACACTGACATTTTTCACAGAGCTGGAACAAATAATCCTAAGATTTGTATGGAACCAGGAAAGACCCTGAATAGCCAGACGAAGTTTGAGAAAGAAAACTGGAGCTGATGGCATCACATTTCTGGACTTGAACCTATATTACAAAGCTGTAGTCAGGACTGTATGGTACTAGCACAAAAACACAATCAACAGAACAGAGAGCCCAGAAATGGACCCTCAAATCTATGGTCAGCTAATCTTTGACAAAGCAGGAAAGAATATCCAGTGGAAAAAAGACAGTCTCTTCAACAAATCGTGTTGGGGAAAATGGACAGCCACATGTAGAATGAAACTGGACCATTTCCTTACACCATATACAAAGATAAACTTAAAATGGATGAAAGACCTAAATGAGACCGGAATCCATCAAAATCTTAGAGGAAAACACAGGCAGCAACCTCTGTGGCCTCAGCTGCAGCAACTTCTTGCTAGACATGTTTCCAAAGGCAAGGGAAACCAAGACAAAAACAATTGGGACTTCATCAAGATAAAAAGCTTCTGCACAGCAAAGGAAACAGTCAACAAAACTAAAAGGCAACCTACAGAATGGGAGGAAGCAAATGACTTATCAGATAAAGGGCCAGTATCCAAGATCTATAAAAACTTATCAAACTCAATACCCAAAAAATAATCCAGTCAAGAAATGGGCAGAAGACAGGAGACATTTCTCCATACAAATGGCCAACAGACACATGAAAAAAATGCTCCACATCACTTGGCATCAGGGAAATACAAATCAAAACCATAATGAGATACCGCCTCACACCACTCTGGCTAAAATTAACAACTCAGGAAACAAACATTGGTATTTACCACAAAGATACAGATACAGATACAGTGATCCAAAGGGGAACCGGCATTCCAATGTTTATAGAAGCAATGTCCACAACAGCCAAACTGTGGAAAGTGCCCAGATGTTCATAGACAGATGAATAAAGATGTGGTGTGTGCACACATGTGCGTGCACACACACGGGAATATTACACAGCCATGAAAAAGGATTAAATCTTACCATTTACATCGATATGGATGAAACTCGAGGGTATTATGCTGAGTGAAAGACAATTATCATATGGTTTCATTCATAAATGAAATATAAGGAATAGCACAGAGGATCATAGGGGAAGGGGGGGAAACTGAATGGGAAGAAATCAGGCAGACAAACCAAGAGAGACTCTTAACTCTAGGAAACAAACAGGTTGCTGGAGGGGAGGTGGGTGAGGGGATGGGGTAACTGGGTGGTGGCATTAAAGAGCGCACATGATGTCATGAGCACTGGGTCTTATGTAAGACTGATGACTCACTGAACCTCTACCTTTGAAACTAATGATGTACTGTATGTTGGCTAGGTGAATTTGAAGAAAAAATATATCATGATATACTACAAGAGAAATGCAAAATATTAGAACCTTTAGAAAGATCCTAAGACCTGTAAACAATTCTCATGTGGGCATCAACTTATGAGTTGGATACAAACCTGAAGTTTAATTCATGAGAGAACATTTGCCTTAATTTGCATGAATTTTAGACAATACTAAAATAAAGTAAGTTGTAGAGAAGTATCCAGAATTTTCCATCTCACCCATAAAAATAACAAGACTTAAAACCTAAGACCTGAAACTATCAAACTAGAAGAGAACTTAAGTAAGCCTCCACATTGGTTTTGGACGGGAAATTTTTGGACCTAATAAAAAGCAAAAAAAAAAAAAAAAACAATAAACAATAAGTGGGACTAAAACTAAAAAGCTTCTACACAGCAAAGGAAACCAACATGAGAAGACAGACTTCTGTATGGCAGAAAATTTTTGTAAGTGATTTATCTGACAAGGGGATAATACCCAAAATATATAAAGGACTTATAGAGATGACTAGGAAAAAACAACCCCCCCCCCAAAAAAAAAACCAAATAAACCCAGTTCAATTGAAAACAAGATCTAAAGAGATCTTTCAGAGACATACAGATGGCCAACAGGTACATGAAACATTCAATGTTAAGACTACCAGGAGACCCAACAATTCTGCTTCTGTGTCTTTGGCTGAAAATGGAAACAAACTCAAAATTCATATGTACACACATTTACTGCAGCATTATTTACAATAGCCTAGATGGAGAAACAACTTCAGCATCTGTTGATGTGAATGGATAAAGTTGTGATATATATATAATGGAATACTTTTTAGCCATAAAGATGTTAGAGGATCCAATATGGCAACATAGGAAGACTCGATCTCACCTCTTCTAATACATACTTAACACCTACATATACATCAATTCCTTCAGAACACCACCTCAGGGAATTGGAGCGCTTCTGCAAACAATACAGGCACCACACAGAGGTGGGAGACAGAGTCACAGTAATGGACACCCCACATGACCCTGCAAATTCTACTGGGGAGGAACAGCACTGAGGAACCTGCATGTAGATTTGCCTCTGTGCCTGGGAGCACAGAAAAGAAGCCCTGTTTTAAATGGCAACTAGAATACAAGTGAACTAACCCTAGAGCACCCAAATAGGAGAACTGCTGGATTTCTCCCCAGGGTAGCAGGTGCTGGTGAGCACCACTGTTTCTATTCCCCCCACTCCACCTTGATGTCACAGAAAGGATCAAGGTCCAGGGACTATCTGCCTACTGGCTCAGCAAGCCCCAGCTGTCCCCCAAAGGCAGCCTCCCACACCTGCAACTGTGAATTCCATTCCACCAAGGAGATCTGGTATGGCACACAGTGTGGCACTTTGTCCTGCTCCTATTACAGCTCCAGCTGACTTGCCAGGCACCCTCTGTGCAAAGCATTCCAGGACCCATGCCTGCTTCAGCTGTCCCATCAGGGTACCCCCTGTAGGAACACCCCAAAACCCACAGTGCATACCCACTTACAGCTCCTGCCAGCTAGCAATAGCAACCAAGCACAGGTAGCCTACACAAGGGACAGTCCTACACAAGCACACTCAGATTGGGGTAGCTAGGTGTTTTGCCTAATTCAAAGAAACAAAGTAAAACAAAATGAGACAGGTATTCTCCAGAATAACAAGACAAAACTTCAGAAAAATGAAAAGGAGGTAAAAGCAATCTACCTGATAGAGTTCAAAGCAATGATCGCAAAGATGCTTCACCTGACTTTAGATGAATTTAGTGAGAAGTTTAAATAATTTTGAGAGGAACCCATCAGAGTTGAAATTCAATAACAGATATGGAAAATACACTAGAGGTAATCAATATAAGATGAACAGGTTGGAGGATGAAGGATGAATCAGCTTCTGGAAGACAGGGTAGTGGAAAACAGCCAAGTTGAGCAGCCAAAGGAATGAAAAAGGATAGGTTCAGGGATACCAATCATCATCAAATATACTAGCATTCACATTATAGAGGTCCCAAAAGGAGAAGGGAGAAAGGGACAGAAAACTTACCTGAAGAAATACCTGAAAACTTCCACGGAGACAGATAGGAGACAGATATCTAGGTCCAGGAAGCACAGAGTGTCCAAGAGGTCCACCAAGACACATAATTAAAATGTCAAGGGTTAAAGAATCTTAAAAACAACAAGAGCAACTGGTTACATACAAGGGAAACCCCATAAGGCTATCAGCTGATTTTAACAAACTTGGCAGGCCAGATGGTGGTGTCAAAATGTTTTTAAAGTGCTGAAAGGAAAAAAAAAAAACAAAAACAAAAACACAACTAACAAGCAAAAAATATTCTAGGGGCACCTGGGTGGCTCAGTCAGTTGAGCTTTGAACTCGATTTCTACTCAAGTCATGATCTCAGGGTTGTGAGATGGAGTTCCCTGTCTGGCTCTGCACTCAGTGTGAAGTCAACTTGCAATTCTTTTTCCCTCTGCCCACCCCCCCCCCCTAAATAAAATCTTAAAGAATTTTCTGTCTAGCAAGGTTCAGAATAGAAGAAAAAGTTTCCCCAACAAAAAGCAAAGGAATTCATGACCACTACGCCAGCCTACAAGAAATGTTAAACAGAATTCTTTAAGTGGCAAAGACCATAACAAGGAAAATCATGAAAAAAAAATTTCATGGGTGAAAGCAAACATAGTAAAACAGATGATATGTAGTATGAAGGATACAAGAACAGTAAAAATCAATTATATCTGAAATTAGTTAAGGGACTCAAAATAAAGATATAAAATAGGACATGCATAAAATGTGGAACAAGGGAGGAAAAATGCACTTCTAGAATGTGTTGGAATATAAGCAACCATTAACTTAATATGGATTGCTACAGACTTCGGGATGTTATACTTAAGCCTCATGGTACCACAAAGCAAAACACCATAGCAGATAAAAAGGAGAAAGCAATCCAAGCATAAACACTAAAGAATGACAACAACAAAGGAAGAGAACAAGAGAACGGAGTTACTACAACCACCACCAGAAAAATTGTAAGTACATACCTATAAATGACTTTCAATGCAAATGTTCTAAACGCTTAAAAAGACATAGGATGATTTAACAAAACCCATCTCCCTATGTTGCCTTCAAGAGACTCACTTCAGACGTAAGGAGGCATCCAGACTGAAAGTGAAGGTATGGACAAACATTCCAACTGGGAGATTCACTACATAACGATAAAGTAAACAATCCAACAGGATGACATAATAAACACGTACACAATGTAGAAGCACCTACAGAAGGCCGATATTAACAGACCTGAATTAACAAGGAAATTTAGCTTCCTAGTTACATCAATGGATAGATCATCCAGGTAGAAAATTCATAAGAAAACACGGTCTTTAAATGACATATTAGACCAGATGGACTGGACATATTTAGAACATTTCATCCAGATATATTCTTTTCCAATGCACACAGACCATTCTCCAAGACTGATAACATGTTGGGTTAAAAAACAAGTATCAGTAAAAATGGAATTCATATCCAGCAACTTCTCCAAGCACAAGTATGTGAAACTAGAAATCAAGTAAATTTGGAAAAAAAAAAAAAAGGCATGGAGGCTAAACATACCACTAATTGATGGATCCAAGAAAAATATAAGGAAATAACAAAAATAACTGGACATAAGTGAACATGGAAACACAGAAGTTCAAAATATTTGATATAGCAAAAGCAGTTTTAAGTTTACAGTAAGAGTCTTACCTCCAGAAACAAAAATCTCTAATTTTACACCTAAAAAATAGAAAAAGCCCATACTTTTAGGGAAGGAAATAAAAATCAGCACAAAAATAGAGACTAAATAGAGATGAACAAAATCAAGAGCTGGTTCTTTGCAAAAATTAAAAATTGATAAACCTTTAGCCAGACTCAAGGAAACAAACAAAAAAAATCACTAATAGCACAGAAATAAAAATATTAGGAAACTACAGTGAAAAATGACATGCCCAAACTGGACCACCTCAGAGAAATGAATCCTTGGAAACACTCTCTCCCAAGACTGAATATGGAAAAAATAGAGACTCTTAATAGACAAATTACTGGTAATGAAATTCAATAATCAAAAGCATCCCAACACAAATATAGGACAAGATGCCAGGTAAAATCCAAACATTTAACAAGTTCATAACAAGCTTTCTCAAACTATCCTGAAAATGAAAAGGAGATCTTCCAGGTTTATTCTGCAAGGCCAGCACTGTCCTGACACCAAAACCAAAGACACTATAAAAACAGAAAACTACAGACCATGATCCATGATGAAGACAGATGCACAAGTCATCAGTCTCAGCAAACCAATTTCAACATTGAAAAATTATTCACCATCATCAAGTGGGATTCATTCCAGGGATGCAAGGGTGGTTGGTTCAACATTCACAAATCAGTGTAATACTTCATATTAATAAGAGGATAGGACTTCTGGGGGAAGATAGCAGAAGAGGAGGATCTTGGGCTCACCTCAACCCACAGATATACCTAAAATACTCACATCAGCATAAATAACCCTGCAAATGACCTGAAGACTGGCAGAATAGATTCTCTAGAGCTCAATGTAGAGAAGCCACCATATTCAAGACAATAGGAAGTATAAAGACCTGTTGGGAGCCAAAGGGAAGTGCTGGACTGTCTGCAGGTGGGAGGGACTCTGCAGTCATGGAGAAGAGCAGGCTCCACACCAGGAATGAGGACCTATACAGGGAAAATGAATCCCTGTAATGCTTGGCTTTGAAATCAGACGGTTCTAACTTAAGGAGTTCTTACAATTAGTGGGACTTAATACATGGAAGTTTAAAAATCAGCAGGATCAGCTATAGGAGCGCTGGAGGTATGGCAGAAAAAAGTTTCCCCACCCTTAGACACAGAACAGTCCCACTGAGATACGGCACAAAAATTGCCATTTGAAAAGTCCCTAGGGTGTATGAAGAGTTTTTAACTAATCTCAGAGCATGTGCTGGAGCAGCAGGAATATTTGGGAGACTTCTACCAGAACAGAAGAGCAGGTGGGGGCCATTTCCTACCCCCAGCCTAGATCCAGGGACACCTGTAGTAACCAGTGTAGCACGGACACTCCACCTGGTGTTGCTAACACACAACCCACACTTGCACTCTTCTTCAGACATGACTGCTCCAACACACCCTTGGCCATTTTCAAGACAGCTACAGTTCCTCCCCCATACACTCCCCCCTTCCCCCACAGGAGACCAGCCCAAACCTTGCTGGCACCATGTGCCCCACCCAACATGTTCTCCTGCTGACTGGCACGCTCCAACACATCCTTGGCAGCAGTCCATCAAAGGAAGCACCATAAGTATGGCAGGGTGTTAGCAGCCCCAACAGAGGTAGTAGCACTACACCAAAGTGACCATCCCCCCAATGGCAAATGGAAGATACCATACACACCAATTCTATAGCCCCAGCAGTGGGCTAGGGCAGACATCTGGTCTGAGTGCAGGCCCCACCAATCAACAAAAACATCTCAGGGGACAACACAAGCAAAGCATCCTGCAGTTCAGTGGCACTACAGCTCTGGCAAATTGCTGGTCTGACTCAGCTCAAGCCCAAGTCATCCCCCAACTTGTCACCAACACAAGGACCAAACCCTGCCCATAATAGGCAAAGAGAGCCATTGCAGACAACTGGACTCAAGGAAAAAGCAGCTCAGCCAAAACAGTAGGACACACACAAAACACATAAAAGACACACCTGAAGTGCCAGGTTCTGGTGAAGAGGACCACTGGACTGCAGGCCACTACAGGCCCTCATCTTCCTAGGGCCACTGCTTTCAAAAGCAGGAGACATAGCTGACTTTCCTAACACACAGAAACATACACAATTACACAAAATGAGCAGATAAGAATATGTTCCAAAGACAAGCTATTACGATAGCTTAAAGATATGTAGACAATCTGCCTAATGAAGAATTTAAAGTAATAGTTATACTCACTAGATTTAAGGACCTCAGTGAGACACTAAAAAGAACCAGAGATGAAGAACTCAATAACTAAAATTAAGAATACACCAGAGGAAAAAAAAAAAAATGGACTAGAAGAAGCCTAACAGATCAGCAACCTGAAGAACAGTAATGGAAAACAATCATGCTTTACAGGGGAGAAAATGAAAATAGATTAAGAGAACTCAGCAAGACCACCACCAAGCCTAGTAACATTCACATTATAGGTAGCCAAGGAGGACAATAGAGAAGAGGGGGCAATTTTAAGAAATAGCTGAGAACTTCCCCAATCTAGGGAAGGAAACAAATCCAGATACAAGAGGCACAGAGATCCCATCCACCCAAGGAGGTTCACACCAAGACACATTAAAATAGCAACAAGTATGGATAGAAAAGAAAAAAAAATTACATTCAAGGGAAATCCTGTAAGCTATCAGAGGATTTTTCAGCAGAAATTTTGCAGACCCAAAGGCAGTGGCATGATAATTTCAAAGTGTTGAAAGAAAAACGTGCCTCCAAGAATACTATATGCAGGAAGAATTTTAAATGGAGATAAATAAAACTAGTTTCCCAAACAAAATTAGTACTCATGATTATTAAACTAGTCCTACATGAAATGTTTAAGTGTAGTCTGAGTGGAAAGATAAGACAGTAAGTAGGAGTAAGGAAAGTAGGAAGCACAAAAATAGCAAAATCAAGTATATCTAAAAATGAACCAAGAGATTTACAAAATAAAAGATGTAAAGTAGGACACCATATACCTAAAATGTGGTTGGGGGTAAAGTGTTTTCTGAATGGATTCAAATTTAAGTGACCATCAACTAAATATAGATGGCTATATGCAGGAGAGGTTATATATAACCTAATGGCAACCAAAAATCAAAAACCAATGACATGTAAAAAAGTAATCCAAAAAGATCACTTAAAGAAAGCCAGCAGCCATAAAAAGGAACAGAACTACAAAAATCATGAAGTAACAAAATGGCAATACTTACCTATCAATTACTTTGAATGTAAATGGACTAATGTTGCAGTTGAAAGACCTGGAGTGGCTGAATAGAAGAAAAGCAAGCAAGACTCATCTATATGCTGCCAATGAGAGACTAATTTCAGACCTATAAGCACATGCAAATGGAAAGTGAAGGAAAAAAATATCATGCAAATGAAAGAGAAAAGAAAGCCAGGATAGCAATACTTATATTGGACAAAATAGACTTTAAAAATTTTGGGGGGGGGTGGTGGAGGGGGAGAATCTCAAACAGACTCCCTGCTTAGCACAGAAGCCCGACATGGGGCTTGATCTCATGACCCTGAGATCATGACTTGAGCTGAAATCAAGAGTCAGATGCTCAACTGACTGAGCCACCCAGGTGCCTTGATAAAATTTTTTTTTTTTTTAAAGATTTTATTTATTTGCCAGAGAGAGAATGAGAGACCGAAAGCATGAGAGGGAGGAGGGTCAGAGGGAGAACCAGACTCCCTGCTGAGCAGGGAGCCTGATATGGGACTCGATCTCAGGACTCCAGGATCATGACCTGAGCCGAAGGCAGTTGCTTAACCAACTGAGCCACCCAGGCGCCCGATAAAATAGACTTTAAAACAAAGACTGTAACAAGAAACAAAGACTACCTGATCATAAAGGGAACATTTGAGCAAGATATAACAAACCTAAATATTTATGCACCCAACATGGAAGCACCCAAATACATGAAGCAGCTAATAACATAAGACATCAATAATAAAATAGGGGATTTTTTAAAACTCCACTTACATCAGTGGACATATCATCCAAACAAAGTCAACAAGGCAACAGTGACCTTTAGTGACACATTGGACCAGATGGATCTAATACATTCAGTACATTCCATCTTATAACAGAATACACGTTCATGAAGGACACATGGAACAGTCTCTATAACTTATCACATATAGGCCACAAAATAAGTCTCCACAGACTGAAGTCCTACCATGCATGCATGTTCACCCATAACACTATGAAACAAAAAAAAACTAAGAAAATATCTGGAAAGAACAGAAATACATGGAGTTTCAACATGAAATGTAAAAATACACTGAGACAAATGAAACAATGATCCAAAATCTTCAGGATGCAGCAAAAGTGGCTTTAAGACAGAAGTTTATAGCAAAACAGGCTTACCTCAAGGGAAAAAATCTTAAAACTTAACCTTACACTTCACGGAGCTAGAAAAGAGAAACTGAAAGCCAATAAAGGAAATAATGATTGGAGCAGAAGTAAATAGAAACAAACCAAAAAAAAAAAAAAAAAAAGTAAAACCAGGAGCTGGTTCTTTAAAACAAAATTGGTACACCTTAAGGCAGAGTCAAAAAACAAAAAAGGATTCAATCAGCAATGAAAGTGAGGACTAACAGCTGACACCACAAATAAAAAGATTAAATAAACTGGACAACCTGGAAGGAATAAATGACTAGATACAACCTCCCCAAACAATCAGGAATAGAAAATTTGTACAGACTGATTACCAGAATGAAATTGTATCAGTAATCAAAAAATTCTCAAATAGAAGTCCAGGAACACAAGGCTTCACAGGTGAATTTTACTGAACACTTGAAGAGTTAATATCTATTCTTAAACTATTCCAGATAAAAATAAAAAATATAAGAGGAAGGAAAGCTTCCAAATTCATTCTACAAGGCCAGGATTACCCTGATACCAAAACCAGATAAGGACACCACTAAAAAAAAAAAAACTACAGGCCAATCTCACATGTATATAGATGCTAAAATCCTTAAAGTATTAGCAAACCAAATCCAACAATACATTAGTCATACACCATGATCAAGTAGGATTACTAAAATGCAAGTGTTTCAATATTCACAAAATAATCAATGTTCAACATATCAATAAGAGAAAGGATAAACATTTCAGTAGATGCACAGAAAGCATCTGACAGAGAACAACATCTATTCATGTTAAAAACCCTCAACAAAGTAGGTTTAGGGGGAACGTACCTCAACATAATAAAGGCCATCTAGGAAAAACTCACAGCTAAGATCATCCTAAGTGGGGGAAAAACAGAGCTTTTCTACTAAAATCAGGAACAAGAATGCCCACTCTCACCCAGTTATATTCAATATAGTACTGGCAGTTTTAGTCACAACAATCCAACAAAAGAAACAAAACACATTCAGGGGGCGGAGCAAGATGGCGGAGGAGTAGGAGACCTGGATTTCATCTCCTCTCAGGAATTCAGCTGGATAGGGATCAAACCATTCTGAACACCTACAAACCCAACAGAAGATCGAAGAAAGGAATAGCAACATCTCTCTGAACAGAAAAGCCACCACTTTCTGGAAGGTAGGACGTGCGGAGAAGTGAATCCTAGGCGATATTCGGGAGGATAGACGTCGGGGGAGGGGCCTCCGTCGGCCGCTTCTGGCAAGTGATAGAGCCGCGGAGCACAAAATCGGAACTTTTGAAAGTCTGCTCCGCCAAGGGACGTCACTCCGGTGGCTAAGCGGGGGGTGGAACCCTCCGGGACAGTGTGGTCTCAGGACCCTCGGGGTCACAGAAAGACCGGGGGTGCCTGAGTGCAGCAGAGCTCCCAGGTATCAGAGCGGGGAAGCCGGCTGCAGAGGCGGAGCCCAGGCGCGGGCTCGCCATAAACCGTGATCCGCGGCCCAGTCAGGCCACTGCTCCTCAAGCAGGGACCCAACAAGAGGCAGATCCGGGGAGACTCACCTTCCTCCCCCGGGAGGAGCCGCGCGGGAGTGCACCGCAGGGATCTGCTGGGTTTGGAGACTCCACATGGGGTCGGGCGCCGGAGATAGAAACGCGCGGTCACAGGCCCGGTGAGCACGGAGTGCGGCTGGAGACCGGGGAGATGGGAGTGACTGACGGCTTCTCTCTGGGGGCTCACTGAGAAGCGGGGCCCCGAGTTCTCGGCTCCTCGGGCGGAGATTGGGAGGCCGCCATTTTCACTCTCTGCCTCCAATGCTGGACGGAAAGCTCGCAGGGAACAAAAGCCCCGGAGAGCAAACCCGAGCAGATTACTTAGCCGGGAGGGGGCAAGGGCGGGGCAGTTCCGCCTCCGGCAGAGACATTTGGAAACCACGGCAACAGGCCCCTCCCCAGAAGATCAGCGAGAACAGCCAGCCAAGACCAAGTTTACTGATCAATGAGAACGGCAGAACTCCAGCGCTAGGGGACTACTGCACATAGAATCCATGGCTTTTTTACCATGATTCTTTAGTCTTTCAAAGTTAAATTTTTTTTAACTTTTTTTTTTCTTTTTGAATTTTTCTTTTTCCACCATCTTATCAATCCATTTTTAAAAAAAAAATTTTTATTTTTCATTTTTAGAGTCATATTCTATCCCTTCATAGTAGTTACCCGCATTTTTGGCATATATATATAAGTTGTTCTCTCTTTAAAATTTTGAGATAGTTTCTTCTAACAGATTAAAATATACCCTAAATCTCTAGTATATGGTGTTTTCTTCTACTCCCCTGCCTGATCACATTCTTTTTTTTAAATCCTCTTTTTTCAAACAACTTATCAATTCCTTTTATAAAATTTTTTATAATTTCCATCTTTACAGTCATATTCCATCCCTTCATCATATCAACCCTTATTTTTGTACATATATAAGTTTTTCTTTAAAATTTTGGGAGGCACTTTCTTCTAAAAGACCAAAATACACCCCAAATCTAGTGTGTGGCACTGATCTATATACCAGCCCGATCATATTTGATCACATTCTGGTTTTTTTTTTGTTGTTTTGTTTCTTTTTCTTTCTGTTTTTTTTCTCTTTGTTTTTTTCCACTGTTTCAGGTCTTTTTTGATTTGTTTAGAGTATATTTTCTGGGGACGTTGTTACTCTGCTAGCATTTTGTTCTCTCAATCTATTCTCTGCACAAAATGACAAGATGGAAAAAATCACCTCAACAAAAAGAACAAGAGGTAGTACCGACTGCCAGGGACCTACTCAATACGGACATTAGTACAATGTCAGATCTAGAGTTCAGAATCATCACTTTAAAGATACTAGCAGGGCTTGAAAAAAGCATGGAAGTTATTAGAGAAACCCTTTCTGGAGAAGTAAAAACTAAAATCCAACCAAGTAAAAATCAAAAAGGCTATTAATGAGGTGCAATCAAAAATGGGGGCGCTAACTGCTAGAATAAATGAGGCAGAAGAGAGAATCAGTAACATAGAAGATGAAATGATGGAAAATAAAGAAGCTGAGAAAAAGAGATAAATACTGGATCACGAGGGCAGAATTCGAGAGATAAGCGATACCATAAGACGAAACATTAGAATAATTGGGATCCCAGAAGAAGAAGAGAGAGAGAGAGGGGCAGAAGGTATAATGGAGCAAATTACAGCAGAGAACTTCCCTAATTTGGGGAAGGAAACACGCATGAAAATCCAGGAAGCACAGAGAACCCCTCTCAAAATCAATAAAAATAGGTCAACACCCCGACATCTAATAGTAAAACTTACGAGTCTCAGAGACAAAGAGAAAATCCTGAAAGCAGCTTGGGAGAAGAGGTATGTAACCTACAAGGGTAGAAACATTAGATTGGCAACAGACCTATCCACAGAGACCTGGCAGGCCAGAAAGGACTGGCAGGATATATTCAGAGCACTAAATGAGAAAAATATGCAGCCAAGAATACTATATCCAGCTAGGCGGTCATTGAAAATTGAAGGAGAGATAAAAAGCTTCCAGGACAAACAAAAACTAAAGGAATTTGCAAACACAAAACCAGCCCTACAGGAAATCTTGAAAGGGGTCCTCTAAGCAAAGAGAGAGCCTAAAAGCAACATAGACCAGAAAGGAACACAGACAATATACAGTAACAGTCACCTTACAGGCAATACAATGGCACTAAATTCCTATCTTTCAATAGTTACCCTGAATGTAAATGGGCTCAATGCCCCAGTCAAAAGAAACAGGCTATCAGACTGGATTAAAAAACAAGACCCATCGATATGCTGTCTGCAAGAGACTCATTTTAGACCCAAAGACACTCCCAGATTGAAAGTGAGGGGGTGGAAAACCATTTACCATGCTAATCGACACCAAAAGAAAGCTGGGGTAGCAATCCTTATATCAGACAAATTAGATTTTAAACCAAAGACTATAATAAGAGATGAGGAAGGACATTATATCCTACTTAAAGGGTCTATTCAACAAGAAGATTTAACAATTGTAAATATCTATGCTCCTAACATGGGAGCAGCCAATTATATAAGGCAATTAATAACAAAAGCAAAGAAACACATCGACAACAATACAATAGTAGTGGGGGACTTTAACACCCCCCTCACTGAAATGGACAGATCATCTAAGCAAAAGATCAACAAGGAAATAGGGGCACC
Source organism: Mirounga angustirostris (assembly GCF_029215605.1). NCBI lineage: Eukaryota > Metazoa > Chordata > Mammalia > Carnivora > Phocidae > Mirounga > Mirounga angustirostris. Next base: position 137,470,981 of record NW_026991713.1, read on the forward strand.
TGGGTGGCTCAGTTGGTTAAGTGACTGCCTTCGGCTCGGGTCATGATCCTGGAGTCCCTGGATCGAGTCCTGCATCAGGCTCCCTGCTCAGCAGGGAGTCTGCTTCTCCCTCTGACCCTCCCGACCCTCCCCACTCTCATGCTCTCTCTCAAATTAAAAAAAATCTTTAAAAAAAAAAAAAAGATCAACAAGGAAATAAAGACTTTAAATGACACACTGGACCAAATGGACTTCACAGACATATTCAGAACATTCCATCCCAAAGCATTGGAATACACATTCTTCTCTAGTCCCCATGGAACATTCTCCAGAATAGATCACATCCTAGGTCATAAATCAGGTCTCAACCGGTACCAAAAGATTGGGATCATTCCCTATTTTCAGACCACAATGCTTTGAAACTAGAACTCAATCACAAGAGGAAAGTCGGAAAGAACTCAAATACATGGAGGCTAAAGAGCATCCTACTGAAGAATGAATGGGTCAACCAGGAAATTAAAGAAGAATTAAAAAAATACATGGAAACCAATGAAAATGAAAACACAACTATTCAAAATCTTTGGGATGCAGCAAAGGCAGTCCTAAGAGGAAAGTATATAGCAATACAAGCCTTTCTCAAGAAACAAGAAAGGTCTCAAGTACACAACCTAACCCTCCACCTAAAGGAGCTGGAGAAAGAACAGCAAATAAAGCCTAAACCCAGCAGGAGAAGAAAAATAATAAAGATCAGAGCAGAAATCAATGAAATAGAAACTAAAAGAACAGTAGAACAGATCAACGAAAGTAGGAGCTGGTTCTTTGAAAGAATTAACAAGATTGATAAACCCCTGGCCAGATTTATCAAAAAGAAAAATGACCCAAATCAACAAAATCATGAATGAAAGAGGAGAGATCACAACCAACACCAAAGAAATACAAATTATAAGAACATATTATGAGCAACTCTATGCCAGCAAATTAGATAACCTGGAAGAAATGGATGCATTCCTAGAGATGTATCAACTACCAAAACTGAACCAGGAAGAAATAGAAAACCTGAACAGACCTATAACCACTAAGGAAATTGAAGCAGTCATCAAAAATCTCCCAACAAACAAAAGCCCAGGGCCAGATGGCTTCCCAGGGGAATTCTACCAAACATTTAAAGAAGAATTAATACCTATTCTTCTGAAACTGTTCCAAAAAATAGAAATGGAAGGAAAACTTCCAAACTCATTTTATGAGGCCATTACCTTGATCCCCAAACCAGACAAAGACCCCATCAAAGAGAATTACAGACCAATATCCCTGATGAACATGGATGCAAAAATTCTCACCAAAATACTAGCCAATAGGATCCAACAGTCCATTAAAAGGATTATTCACCACGACCAAGTGGGATTTATCCCTGGGCTGCAAGGTTGGTTCAACATCCACAAATCAATCAACGTGATACAATACATTAACAAAAGAAAGAACAAGAATCATTTGATCCTCTCAATAGATGCAGAAAAAGCTTTTGACAAAGCACAGCATCCTTTCTTGATCAAAACTCTTCAGAGTATAGGCATAGAGGGTACATACCTCAATATCATAAAAGCCATCTATGAAAAACCTACAGCGAATATCATTCTCAATGGGGAAAAACTGAGTGCTTACCCCCTAAGGTCAGGAACGCGGCAGGGATGTCCACTATCACCACTGCTATTCAACATAGTATTGGAAGTCCTAGCCACAGCAATCAGACAACAAAAAGAAATCAGTCATCCAAATTGGCAAAGTAGTAGTCAAACTCTCACTCTTTGCAGATGATAGGATACTTTATGTGGAAAACCCCAAAGACTCCACCCCAAAACTGCTAGAACTCATACAGGAATTCAGTAAAGTGGCAGGATATAAAATCAATGCACAGAAATCAGTGGCATTCCTATACACCAAAAAGACAGAAGAAATTAAGGAGTCGATCCCATTTACAATTGCACCCCAAACCATGAGATACCTAGGAATAAATCTAACCAAAGAGACAAAGGATCTGTACTCAGAAAACTATAAAATACTCATGAAAGAAATTGTGGAAGACACAAAGAAATGGAAAAACGTTCCATGCTCATGGATTGGAAGAACATTGTGAAGATGTCAATGCTACCTAGAGCAATCTACACATTCAATGCAATCCCCATCAAAATACTATCCACTTTTTTCAAAGAAATGGAACAAATAATCCTAAAATTTGTATGGATCCAAAAAAGACCCCGCATAGCCAGAGGAATGTTGAAAAAGCAAAGCAAAGCCGGCGGCATCACAATTCCGGGCTTCCAGCTCTATTACAAAGCTGTCATCATCAAGACAGCATGGTGCTGGCACAAAAACAGACACATAGATCAATTGAACAGAATAGAGAGCCCAGAAATGGACCCTCAACTCTATGGTCAACTCATCTTTGACAAAGCAGGAAAGAATGTCCAATGGAACAAAGACAGTCTCTTCAACAAATGGTGTTGGGAAAATTGGATAGCCACATGGTGAAGAATGAAACTGGACCATTTCCTTACACCACACACAAAAATAGACTCCAAATGGTTGAAAGACCTCAATGTGAGACAGGAGTCCATCAAAATCCTAAAGGAGAACACAGGCAGCAACCTCTTCGACCTCAGCCGAAGCAACTTCTTCCTAGAAACATCGCCAAAGGCAAGGGAAGCAAGGGCAAAAATGAACTATTGGGACTTCATCAAGATAAAAAGCTTTTGCAAAGTAAACAGTCAACAAAACCAAAAGACAACCAACAGAATGGGAGAAGATATTTGTAAATGACATATCAGATAAAGGGCTAGTATCCAAAATCTATAAAGAACTCATCAAACTCAACACCCAAAGAACAAAGAATCCAATCAAGAAATGGGCAGAAGACATGAACAGACATTTTTCCAAAAAGACATCCAAATGGCCAACAGACACATGAAAAAGTGCTCAATATTGCTCGGCATCAGGGAAATCCAAATCAAAACCTCAATGAGATACCACCTCACACCAGTCAGAATGGCTAAAATTAACAAGTCAGGAAACGACAGATGTTGGTGGGGATGTGGAGAAAGGGGAACCCTCCTACACTGTTGGTGGGAATGCAAGCTGGTGCAGCCACTCTGGAAAACAGTATGGAGGCTCCTCAAAAAGTTGAAAATAGAGCTACCATATGATCCAGCAATTGCACTACTGGGTATTTACCCCAAAGATACAAAAGTAGGGATCCGAAAGGGTACGTGCACCCCGATGTTTATAGCAGCAATGTCCACAATAGCCAAACTGTGGAAAGAGCCAAGATGTCCATTGACAGATGAATGGATAAAGAAGAAGTGGTATATATATACAATGGAATATTATGCAGCCATCAAAAGGAATGAGATCTTGCCATTTGCGACGACGTGGATGGAACTGGAGGGTATTATGTTGAGCGAAATAAGTCAGAGAAAGACATGTATCATATGACCTCACTGATATGAGGAATTCTTAATTGCAGGAAACAAACTGAGGGTTGCTGGAGTGGGGGGTGGGGTGGGAGGGATGGGGTGACTGGGTGATAGACACTGGGTTGGGTATGTGCTCTGATAAGCATTGTGAATTGTGCAAGACTGTTGAATCTCAAATCTGTACCTCTGAAACAAATAATGCAATATATGTTAAGAAAAAAAAGAAGAAGGTAGCGGGATGGGAAGAATGAAGCGGGGGAAATCGGAGGGGTAGACGAACCGTGAGAGATGATAGACTCTGAAAAACAAACTGAGGGTTCTAGAGGGGAGGGGGGTGGGAGGATGGGTTAGCCTGGTGGTGGGTATTGAGGAGGGCACGTTCTGCATGGAGCACTGGGTGTTATGCACAAACAATGAATCATGGAACACTTCATCTAAAACTAATGATGTAATGTATGGGGATTAACATGAGGGAAAAAAAAAAACACATTCAAATTGGTAAGTACAACTTCCACTATCTGCAGATGACATGATACTATATATATTTACACACACACACACACAAAGACTCTACCAACAGAGTAAATAAACTCAGGTTGCTGGATTAAAAAAAAAAAAAATCAATATACAGGGACACCTGGGTGGCTCTGTCAGTTAAGTGTCTGCCTTCAGCTCAGATCATGATCCCAGGGTCCTGGGATGGAGCCCCACATTGGGCTCCTTGCTCAGCAGGGAGCCTGCTTTTCCACCTATTGCTCCCCGTTTGTGTGCGCTCTGACAAAATTAAAAAAATATATATATACAGAAATCCATTGCATTTCTATACACTAATAATGTGGAATTAAGGGAACAATCCCATTTACAATTGTACCAAAAATAAAATACCAAGAAATACACTTAACCAAGGAGGTGAAAGACCTGTACTCTGCAATCTATAGAACATCGAGGAAATTAAAGTCCACAGAAATAAATGAAAAGATATTCCATGCTCAAGGATTGGGCAAAGCAGTATTGTTAAGATGTCTATACCACCTAAAGCAGTCTACAGATTTAATGCAGTCCCTCTCAAAATGCCAATGGCATTTTTCACATAACTAGAAGAATCCTAACATTTGTATGGAACGAATGACCTCCAACAGCCGAAACAAAACTTGAAAAAGAACAAAATGGGAGGTATCATAATCCCAGATTTCAAGATACACTACACAAAGTCGTAATCAAAAGACAGAATGGCACTGGCACATAAAGATCAGTGCGAGAATAGAGAACACAGAAGCCCACATTTTATAAGGTCATTTAATCTTAGACAAAGCAGTAAAGAATATACAACAAGAAAAAGACTGTTCAACAAATTGTGTTGGGAAAACTGGACAGCCACATGCAAAACAACAAAAACCAAAATCCATAACCCACCCCCCACCTGACACACACACCAAAAAAAACCGATCACATTCTTACAGCATGTACAAAAAAATTCAAAATGGATTAAAGACCTAAATGTGAGACCGAAAACCATAAAAGTCCTAGAAGAGAACACAAGCATTAACTTGTTTGACATTGGCTCTAGCAACTTCTAGATAAGTCTCCTGAGGCAAGGGAACCAAAAGCAAAAAAACTATTAGGACTTACACAAAAATAAAAAGCTTTTGCACAGCCAGGGAAGCCAACACCACCACCACCACCAGCCAATCCCCCCGCCCACCACCAAAGTAATCCAAATGAAAATTGTGAAGACCTGAACAGACATTTCTCCAAAGACCTACAGATGGCCAAAAGACACATGAAAACATGCTGAACATCACTGATCAGAGAAATGCAAATCCAAACCACAATGAGCTATCACCTCACCTCTGTTGGAATGGCTAAAATCAACACAAGAAACAACTATTGGCAAGGATGTGGAGGAAAGGGAATACCCGGTGCACCTTGATGGGAATGCAAACTGGTGCAGCCACTGTGGAAAATGGTATGGGTCCCTCAAAATATTAAAAATTGAATTACTGTATGATCCAGTAATTCTGCTACTGGGTATTTACCTAAAGAATATGAACACACTAATTTGAAAAGATCTATGCTCCCCTATGTTTACTGCATTATTTACAAGAGAAATTGTAGAAGCAATGCTAGTGTCCATGGATAGATGGATAAAGATAGGGTAGGTACACATACAATGTAATATTCTGTTATAAACAGAATGAAATCTTGCCATTTGCAACATGGAATGACCTAGAGTATAATGCTAATTGAAGTCAAAGATAAATGCCAGATAATTTCCTATGTGGAATTTAACAAAAACACCCCCAACATACTTAACTATAGAGAACAAACTGATCCTTCTTGCTAGAGGGAGGTGGGGGGGGGGGGGGAGATGGGTGAAACAGGTGGAGGGGATCAAGAGGACAGTCACCATGAAGAGCCCTGAGTAATGTGAAGTGTAGAATCACTATATTGTACACCTGAAATATAATACTGTATGTTAACTATGCTGGAATTAGTATTAAAAGGACTAAAGTACATAATGTAGCCTCTTCTGATAAGCAGTTGGGAAGCAAAAAAAAAGTGTTCAAAGGACTTCTTTAAATGGAAGAGAAATGGCCATAATTCAGCATAAGAAAAGGGAACAAAAAGAAACATGACAACATACATAAAATGTGGAGGAGTAAAAGGGCAAGAGAAGGGGGAAGAACTTTTTCAGCATATTTGAACTTAAATAACTATCAAATTAATATGGACTGCTACTTACTTCAGATATTCTCTATGAACCTCATGGTAGCCACGACCCAAAAACCTATGATACACGATAGAGAAAGCCAAACAAAACAGTATACTTATCACAAAGAGCAAGAGAAGGAACAGAACTACAACAGCCAGAAAACATTTTTAAAAATGGCAATACATACATACCTATCTGTAATTACTTCAAATGGAAAGAACTTAAATGCTCTAAAAAACAAAACAAAACACAACACGACAGTGGAGGAAAAAAAAAAAAAAGACTCCTCCATATGCTGCCTACAAGGGACTCACCTCAGACCTAGTGACCCATACACCAGGTGAAGGGATGGAAAAACATTTTCCATGCCCATGGCAGTGGGGAAAAATAAGCTGAGGTAGCAATACTCTTATTAGGCAAAATAGACTTTAAAACAAAGACCAACAGGAGATAAGGGCAATTTGTAATGTTAAAAAGAACAATCCAACAAGGGGATAGGACCATTGTAAATACCCACTCAACACTGGAGCACCTAAATACATAATACATAAATAAATATTAAACTGATGGTAGTGCAGTAGTTGGGGCCTTTAACACTCCCCTCATATCAGTGGATAGATCATCCAGACAAAATCAATAAGGAAATAGTATCTTTGAATGACACATTGGACCTGAGGGACATGACATATATACAGAATATTCCATCCAAAATTAGAATCCACATTCTGTAAGTCCACATAGAACATTCTCCAGAATAGATTACATATGAGGCCAGAAAACAAGCCTCAAATTTAAAATTGAAATCACACCATGCATCTTTTCCAACCATGACTAAGAAACTGGAAATAAATAAACCTGGAAAAACATGTGGAGACAAAAGACTCTAAACAACCAATGTGTTGATGAAGCAATCGAATAAGAGATCAAATACATGGAGACAAATGAAAGTGAAAATGTTTCCAAATCTCTGGGACACAATGAAAGCAATTGTAAGGGGGAAGGGTATAGCAATACAGGCCTACCTCAAGAAAACAATCTAACCCTATGACTAAAGCAACTAGAAAAAATTCAAAGCCCAAGGTATGAGCAAAAGATCAGAGCAGAAATAAATGGTGTAGAGACTAAAAATATTAAGGAAAAAAACTGATGAAACCAAGAGCTGATCATTTGAAAAGATAAACAAAATTGATAAACCCTTAACCAGACTCAAGAGAAAGGACCAAATAGAATAAAAAATGAGAACTGACACCACAGAAATAGAGGATTATAAAAGGAATTCTATGAACCATTATATGCTAACACAGCTGGCAACCTAGAATAGATAAATTCCTAGAAACAGTTTCCAAAACTGAACTGGAAAGAAATAGAAAATCTGAACAGACCAATTACAAGTAATGAAATTGAGTCAGTCATCTATAAGCTACCAGAAAATAAAAGTCCAGGACCAGATGGATTCACAAATTCTTTTAAAGAATACCTATTCTCCAACTACTCCAAAAATTAAGAGGAAGGAAAGCTTCCAAATACATTGAGGCCAGCATTACCCTGATACCAAAACCAAAGACACCACATACACAGTACTACAGGACAGTATCATTGATGAACATACATGCAATAATCCTCAACAATATTAGCAAAATGCCTCCAAAAATAGATGAAAAAGATCTTACCCCACAAGCAGGTGGGATTTGTTCTCAGGATGCAAGAGTGGTTCAGTAGTTACAAATCAACACCATAAACCACATCAAAATGACAGATAAAAATCCTGTCATCTCAACAGAAGAAAAACATTTGACAAGATTCAACATCCATTAATGATAAAAATATTCAACACAAATGGTGTTAGAAGAAACCTACTTCAACATAATAAAACATCACATATGAAAACCACACTTCTAACTATCCTCACTGGTGAAAAACAGCTTTCCCCCTAAGGTCAGGAATAAGCAAGGATCCATTCTCAACACTTATTCCACATAGTACTCCAAATCCTAGGCATAGCAATCAAACAAGAAATAAAAAGAGGTATTCATATTGGTAAAAACATCACTATTTGCAAGTGACATGATACACAGAAAATCCTACAGATTCAAGCAAAATACTAGAATAAACATGTTCAATACAATGGTAGGATGTAAAATACCCAGGAATGGATAGCATTTCTGTACACTAACAATGAAATTGCGGACATTAAACATCACCATTTATAATTGCTGGGCTCCTGGGTGGCTCAGTTGGTTAAGCGACTGCCTTCGGCTCAGGTCATGATCCTGGAGTCCCAGGATAGAGTCCCGCATCGGGCTCCCTGCTCAGTGAGGAGCCTGCTTCTCCCTCTGACCCTCCCCCCTCTCATGCTCTCTCTTAAATAAAATCTTAAAAAACTAAACATCACCATTTATAATTGCATCGAAAATGAAATACTTAGGAATAAATCTAACCAAAGAGGTGAAAAACCTGTACCCTGAAAACTACAGAACACGGACAAAAGAGATGGATAACAAGCAAATGGAAAGATATTCCATGTTCATATATTGGAAGAACACTGTCAAAATGTCTACCCAAAGCAATCTATAGATTTGCTTCAATGCCTGTCAAAATACCAGCAACAGTTTTCAGAAAACAAATACTGAAACGTGTATGGAACCATAGAAGACCCTATATAGCCAAAGTAATCCTGAGAAACAACAAACCTGGAGGTATCAATTCCAGATTTCAAGATACACTACACAAAGCCATAGTAATCCAAACAGTAGGACACTGGCACAAAAATAGACACACAGATCGATGGAATAGAGAGCCCAGAAAGAAATCTTCATTTATTTGGTCAATTAATCCTTAACAAAGGAGGCAAGAATAGGTCATGGGAAAAGTCTTTTCAACAAATGGTGCTGGGAAAACTGATAGCCACATGCAAAATGGAACTGGACCACATTCTTACACCATACACAAGAGCTCAAAATGGATTCAAGACATAAATGTGAGACCTAAAACCAGAAAAATCCTAGAAGAGAGCACATGCAGTGATTTCTCTGACATCAGCCATAGCAAATTTTTTTAGATATGCCTAAGGGAAATAAAAGCAAAAGTAATTTGGACTACATCAAAACATATTTCTGCACAAACAAAACTAAAAGAATGTGCTGAATGGGAGAAGATATTTGCAAATGACATATCCAATGAAGGATTAACATCCTAAATATATGAACAGCTTCTATAAACCAACACCAGAAAACTGCAAATAACCCAATTAAAAAAAATGGCCAGAACACATGAACAAACATTTCTCCAAAGACAGATGGCCAGACATGAAAACATGCTCAACATCACTCATCAGGGAAATGAAAATCAAAACTACAATGAGCTATCACCTCACCTGTCAGAATGGGTAAAATCAACACTAGAAATAAGGATTGGTCAGGATGCAGAGAAAGGGGAACTCTCGTGCATAGCTGGTGGGAACAAACTGGTGTAGTCACTCTGGGAAACAGTATGGAGATTCCTCAAAGAATTAAAAATAGAACTACCCTAGGTTTTTTTTTTTTTTTTGGTTTATAAAATGTAGTTTTATTTTATGTTACTCTGCGGTTACATAGGGCATAACATTTCCACAAGGCTTTTTTGGGACTACAGTCAATGATTAGCAACACACAATAGTGGTCCAACTCTCTACATGACAATCACTAGACAAACAGGACACCCTCTCATATGTGCACAAATCTGCATGGAAAAGTACTAACGTTTTAGACTCGGACTTGTGTACTTTATCTCCCCTTTCTAGCATAGTAAGAAATGACATGTACCTTAATTTGCCAAAAGCAATGCTTGTGTTCTGGCAGCAATGTGTTACTTCTATTACATAAAGTGAATACCAGAACTACAAAGACAGGAGCCGTAAGTGAATTTTTATTGGGAAGGGAAGTTCTCAACTTAAACAGCAGCAATGAAGAATGAATAAGGAAACTTCCTGTTGTCACAGATATACAAGACCTCCATCATATGATACAGGAGGCATTTCAATTTGTGACCCCCAGCACAGAAATGCCAAATGCTTTTCCATTTAATCAAATACTTCTGGATTCCTACCAAAAAAGAATACATTAAGAGCAGGGAAAAGTTGCTTACTGAAAGGAAACCTCTGAAGAAGAGTAAGGGAGGGAATGTAGAAATTAAGAAGTTACGTAGAACACTTTGCAAATTGTAATGACTACATTTTCATATCTTCACAGTAATACAAAACACAGTCACTTGCAGAACTGGTTCAGATTACTTCAATACCAGATCCATTTTTAGTCCTCTACATAAGTGTTTGGAAGTTACTTAGGTTTATATGAAATGAAGCTATTAATACTTTTCTACAGCAGTAACTGCACACCAGGAAGTCCAAGACAAATCAAGGAATGGAGTTTTCCCAAAGCTGTGGTGTGAAGACTATAAACAGTTGATTCCATACACAAGAATAGGTTTCTTTGCTATAGGAAATCCAAATAGAATAAGGAATGGAGGAGTAAAAAGGTTTCTTGAGGGGAAGAAGGATGACCACCCTGTATGCATTTAGTTTTCTGCCCCTTCTGCCACACCACATTCTTCTCCTGCACTGTCTGATGTCCGTAATGTTAGGTTGTCTCTAAGCAACTGCATGAGGAGGATGCTGTCTTTGTAGGAATCTTCAGTGTAAAGCCAAAAGCTGATCAAAGTGGTGGGACTCACACCGTGGAGACGTGAAGGCCGTCCGCACGCCTCCTCCTGATCCGGGTCAGTGCTCACCCTCGCTCTCCTCTCCGCGTCCCCATGGAGAGGATGGAGCTGATCCAGAAGGTGAAGCTGGCCGAACAGGCCGAGCACTATGATGACATGGCCACCTGCATGAAGGCCATGACTGAGCAGGGCGCCAAGCTGTCCAATGAGGAGCACAACCTGCTCTTGGTGGCCTACAAGAATGTGGTCGGGGGCCAGAGGTCTCCCTGGAGGGTCATCTCGAGCATCGAGCAGAAAACCGACACCTCGGGCAAGAAGTCGCAGCTGATTAAGGACTATCCTGAGAAAGTGGAGTCTGAGCTGAGGTCCATCTGCACCATGGTGATGGAATTGTTCGGTAAGTATTTAATAGCCAATGCAACTAATCCAGAGAGTAAGGTCTTCTATCTGAAAATGAAGGGAGATTACTTCCGGTACCTTGCTGAAGTTGCATGTGGTGATGATCGAAAACAAACGATAGGTAATTCCCAAAGAGCTTACCAAGAGGCTCTTGATAGAAGAAAGATGTAACCCCCACACCCAATCCGTCTGGGGCTCTTTTCTGTATTTTACTAGGAGATCCTTAATAATCCAGAGCTTGCCTGCACACTGGCTAAAACAGCTTTTGATGAGGCCATTGCAGAACTACCCTATGATCTAATAACTTCAATACTGGGTATTACCCAAAGAATATGAAAACACTAATTCTAAAAGATATATGTACCCCCATTCTTATTACAGTATTTACAGTAGCCCAGATATAGAAGCAGCCTAACTGTCCAATAGATGAATAAAGATGTATATGGACAATGGAATATTACTCAGCCATAAAAGCATGGAATCTTGGCATTTCCAACAAGGAGGGTTCTAGAGGATACCCTTATGCTAAATAAGTTAAAGACAAATACCATGATTTCAGTCATGTGAGATTCAACATAATAAAAGACAACTATAAAAACTTATCAGAGGGGAGGTGGGAGGTGAAATTCGTGAAGGGGATTAAGAGGACTCTCATGATGAGCACTGAGAAACATACAGAATTGTTGATTCACTATGTTGTACACTTGAAACTAAACACTATGTTAACTATACTCGAATTACAGAAGAGAAAGGATAAAAATCCTATCTCAAGAGATGAAGTGACAAAATTCAACATCGATTCATGAGGTAACCCATTTTGTTGAGTTTTAGAGGGAACTTAGTATAATAAAGTCCATATTTAACAATTATCCTACTCAGTTGGGGCAACAAAGCTCTTATTCTGAGATGAAAAAGGATGTCCATAGTCCTTTTATTCAACATCATACTGAAGTCCTAGATGCAGCAATCAGACAAAAAAAAAAAAAAAAAGCATCCAAATTAGAAAGGAAAAAGTAAAACTATTTGCAGATGACAGGATAGTATGTACAGAAAACAGACACCGAAGAACTGTCAGAACCAGTAGATTCAGTTAAGTTTCAAAGATACCAACATCTGCAATCTGCCATGTTTTTGTACACGGAGATAAAACAATTCCATTTACAATTGAAGCAAAAATACACCTGGGAATAAACTTAACCAAGGTGGTGAAAGACCTGTACTCTCAAAACCAAGACATTGTTCAAAAAAAATTGAATACATATGGGAAGATATATCATGCTCATGGTTTGGAAGAATATTGCTAAAATGTCTACTTCCCCAAGCAATCTACAGATTCAATGCAATCCCTACCAAAATACCAATAGTGGGGCACCTGGGTGGCTCAGTTAAGCATCTGCTTTCAGCTCAGGTCATAATCCCAGGGTCCTGGGATCGAGCCCCGCATCGGGCTCCCTGCTCTGCGGGGAGCCTGCTTCTCCCTCTTCCACTCCCCCTGCTTGCTTGCTTTCTCTCTCTTGTCAAATAAAGAAATCTTAAAAATACCACTAGTATTTTTCATAGAAGTAGAAGAATCCTAAAGTTTTCTGTGGAATCACAAAAGGCCTTTGAAAGTCAAAGCCATCCTGAGAAACAATACTGGAGCTGTTAATCCCAGATTTTAAACTATACTATGAAGCTATAATAAGAACAGTATGGTACAGACAGAAAAATGTAAGAGAGCCCAGAAATCCACTTTAATGGTCAATTAGTCTACAAAACAAGAGGTGAAAGTATATAATGGGGAAAATACGGTCTTTTCACTAAGTGCTGAGACAACAGCTACATGCAGAGGCAACTGGACCACGTTCTTACACTACACACAACTCAAAATGGACTGAAGACCTAAGAATGGAAACCATAAAAATCCTAAAAAAAAAAAACATAAGAAGTGATCTCTTAGACATTGGCCTTAGCAACATTTTTCTGGATAGGTTTCCTCAGGCAAGGGAAAGCAAAAAAATCTAATGGGACTACATCAGTCTAAAAACTTTGCACAGTGAAGGAAAACAATTCATAGAATGACTACTCAATGGGAGAATATACTTGCAAATGATAGATCTGATAAGGGGCTAATATCCAAAACACACAAAGAATTCAGTTAACACCAAATAAATACAATCCAATTAAAAAATTGGCAGAGAACCTGAATAGACCTTTTTCCAAAGACGACCTACAGATGGCCAACAGACACATGAAAGGATGCTCAACATCAATCATCAGGGAAATGCAAATCAGAACCACAATATCACCTCATACCAGTGAGAATGCTTAATATCAAGAACATAATGAGTGTTAAAGATGTGGAGAAAAAGGACCCCTCGTGCACTGTTGGTGGGAATATAAAGTGGTGCAGCCACTGTGGAAACCAGAAGTTTCTTTCAAAGACAGAATTACCATGTGATTCAGTTATCCCACTACTATTTACAAAAAGGAAACAAACTAGTTCAAGAAAACACATGCACCCCTATGTTTATAGCAGCATTATTTACAATAGCCAAGATACAGAAACAGCCCAAGTACCCATCAACTGATGAATGATTTATGTATACAATGCAGTATTACTCAGCTTTAAGAAGGAGAGCTTGCCATTTATAACAAAATGGATGGGCCTAGAGAGTATTAGGCTAAGTGCAGTCAGAAAGACAAATACCATAATCTCATTTATGTACAATCTAGAAAACAATGAACAAAAACATTCATACAGAGAACTGATGGTTGCCAAAGAGGAGGGGAGTTGCAGAATGGGTGAAATAAGGGGATTAAGAGTATAAACTTCCTGTTATTAAGTCACAGGGATGGGAAGTATAGCATAGGGACTATAGTCAGTAATGCTGTACTATACTTTGGTGAGCATTTTGTAAAGTTTACAGTTGTTGAATCACTGTTGTATACCTAGAACTAATTACAGATCACCTATAATTACAAAAAGGGCAGGTAGTATTATACAGACTGTCCTTTCTCTAATACATAGATCAATATATTTCCATGAAAATCAAGGAATCTGTCAGAATCAGACTAATGCCTGTTAAGTAGGTTTAATGTTCGTTACCAGCAAGACATTTCCCATGAGAAAGCATGAGAACTTCTAATCCATAAGCAAGACAAACAGACAGCCAAACACATCAGTATCACTAGTCAGGGAAATGCAAATTAAAACCACAATGAGTTATCTTACAGCTATAAAAATGGCTAGAATAAAAAGGAAACAGCAAATGTTGGCAAGGATAGAGAAAAGGGAACCCTTGTGCACCCTGGTGGAAATGTAGACTGGTGAGGCCACTGTGGAAAACAGCAGAGAGTTTCCTTGAAAAAGTAAACCTAGAATTACCATAGGATCCAGTTATTCCACTACTGGGCATTTACCCAAAGGAAGGAAAACATTAATTTGGAAAGGCATACATACCTCTATGTTAACCGCAATGTTTACAATAGCAAAGATATGGAAACACAAGTGTCCATCCATAAGTTAATGGACATTGAAGAAATCCATTCTCTGTGGATACATGTGATACATATATTCCAGTGGAATATCAGCCATAAGAAAGAATGCCATCTTGGGGCACCTGGGTGGCTCAGTCGTTAAGCGTCTGCCTTCGGCTCAGGTCATGATCCCAGGGTCATGGCTTCTCCCTCTCCCACTCCCCCTGCTTGTGTTCCTGCTCTGTCAAATAAATAAAATCTTTAAAAAAAAAAAATGCCATCTTACCATTTACAACATGGATAGACCTAGAAGGGATAATGCTAAGTTAAATAAGTTAGAGACAAATACCATATGATTCCACGCATTTGTGGAATTTAAGAAAAAAAGGGGGGGGGGGGCAAACAAAAAGACCAGACTCACACACAGAGAACTGGTGGTTGTCAGAGGGGAAGTACATGAGAAATGGGAGAAATAACAGGGTTTGAAAGTATACTTAACTTGATGAGCACGGAGAAATGCAGAAAATTGAACACTATGTTAATTATAATTGAATTAGAAGAAAATACAAACGCTCCAGAAAACTGAAAAACCAAAACTAGCCATGACAATGGTCAGCATAGAAAAACTGAAGAATGAAACTGAATAGCTCAGAAACTCCTACATGAGGCCTTAATGTATGCCAGGGGTGTGGAGCTCCATTAGTGAAGGCTGAACGATCATGCTATTGGGATAGGACATTATCTACATGAAAACATTAAAATGAGTGTCAGTTTCCAACCACTGTTACACGCAATGAACCATGGACTACTACATCAAAAACTAATGATGTACTGTATGGTGACTAAAAAATATATATATATAAAATGGCTGTCAGGTAAATTAAAGACATATGAAAGGGAAGTTTTAAATTTAAAAAAAAAGATTTTAACCCATCTTGATACTGTGAAGATCCTCCATTCCCCCAAAGAAACAAAAGAGTGAAACGTGAGGTACTAACCAGGGAATCGGATTTTCACACTTTTAAACAAATCATACTAACCTGAAGATAGCACATAGATCAGTACAGGAAAAAAAAGACCAAAAACAGAAGGCAAAAATACCCATTTAAAACACATAAAGGAGCAACAGGAGGCTGTTTAACCTCCTATAATGGCCAGCTCAAAATAAACAGTAATATGCATTTTTAACTCTTCATTTGGCAAAAATAGCCAATTTATGTTCTTAAAAACTATTGGTGAATGAAATTTTGGGCAGAAGTCTCGAGCACTTGTAATCATCTCAAACTCAAACATGCACACACGGTGTGCCCCAGTAATGTCCCTCCCAGAGAGAAGGTCCCACATGAGCAGAGAAAACGCTCAAGAACGTACATGGCCACATGGCTGGTAACCTTCCAAGACTGTACACAGGGAAAACGTCCATTGACAGAAAATTGATAAAATATGATGTGTTCAAACAGTATTAGACAGCCCTGGAAGTAAATGGAGTACAGCTATATAAGAAAGGAGGATAAATCTTAGAATGTTGTGAGGCAGAAAATAAAATTCAGACTTTGCATAGCCTGTCCTTTACATAAGATCAAAGGTGGAAGAACTAAATAGGATGTTTACACCTTGATAAAACTGAGAACAAAGGAAAGAGACAATCTGGGAAAGTGACTTCCCCTCCACATCAGACAGAATGGGTTTTGGAAGAAGCACACAGGTATCTTAATGGTCTTGCTATCTTAATTTAGATGTTGAGTTTGTATGTATTTTTTGTTCTGGTTTTTATTATTTCTGGTTTTATTCTTCCTTCAAATCTTTAGATTCCAGTTAACATACAGCATAACATTAGTTTTAGGTGTAGAATTTTGTTATTCACTGTTAATTTTATGTTTCAGAACTTATAATGTACATTCTCATAAATGCATTTGTACATATTAGATACATCAAGATTCTGTAAATTTATCAGTAATAATGCTATCAGTTTTACCTTTTACTATTGGAGTAAAAACTAATTAGAGAAGTTGCTAAAAGTACATTTTAGAGTATAAATAGGTGATTGAAAGTAATCCCAACTGTATGTTCATTAAGACAAAGTTCTGATATATTAGTCTTGTTATAAATGATTAAGATCAAGATGCTAAGAAACACTCATGAAAAAAGGTGAACTAATCAAGGCTTCTCAATGACAGGGATTGAAACCTTGACACAAATGTGTGTTGACAGTAGTCAAGGGATTCAGAGTAAGTCTATAATTTAATCACATAATTTCAAAAAAGGAGTCACACCAGAAATACTCTTGCACAACACTGACAAGGTGGCCAGTAAAAATAAGGGGATGAAAACAGCACACTGCAAGTGATCTAAGTTTGATTCTGGGAAAGGAAATCAGCCTAACAAATTAAGATAACCCCAAGGAGTGCAGGAAATTCCTTACGTGCTTATGTACATTTTTAATCTTATAATCCCGCAGCCCCCTGCAGAAGCTTAACCACCAGGTGTTCGTCTGCAGCACACTAAAGCAAAGTACCTAAAATGCTTACCCAAGAACACCACACAATTCCTTTCTAACAATGCAAAACCACAATCTCAGAGGGCATGAGATTGCTGCTACAATCAGGCTACAACCATGGCTTCATTTATCAAAATACCTTATAGATTTGTTTAGGTGAAATTAGGTACTACACTAGGTATTTAAGAAGACTGAAATAATTCATATAATTGAAGGACTTTAGTACCTCTGGAATTTTCCAATTCTAGTTGAAAAATACAGTTTAACGTTCCTTAGGATATTTAAAATGTGTAAGTATTCAAACACCTTTTTCTTACAGCATTTTACCTCTTCAGCCTTACAAGGCAAAGACTAAGAATACCTACAAAGGAATGTTATCCCATTTTACACACAAATGCATTAATATTCATACATGTGGGTACACGTAATTCTTAAATTTGTGTTCATGGATGTATGTACCTACTTAAAATTCTGTTAAACATCTAAGGTGCACACATAGCATAGTTACAACTACAACTTAAACACTTAGTACTTTAAACATTAAGTTGTTTATTCAAAGCACGCTTTAGGGTTCAGACAGTGGAAAGAAGTGTACTGTAGGAGATCCTCCCCACAAATCTTCAGTGCTAAAGATATTTTAAAAATATAAACCCACAAAAATGGGAACAGGAGAGCAGAAAGCCATCAATATTAAATCTGGAAGATGGACAAATAGAAACTCAGCAGACCTAACAAGGCACCCATCAAACCTGTGATAAGGAAAGCAAACAAAACAAAAAAATACGGATTTAAAAGCTCAGAACCTAGGGGCTCCATAACACTGGACTGAGGATGGAGGAGGGGGGCTAAATCAAAAGGTGGCTTCTAAAGTTAATTTTGTGTGTTAAACTTGACTGGGCATGGAGTTCCTAAACATTTGGTCCAACAGAATTCTATGTGTGGGAGGGCATTTCTGGATGAAGAAAGCACTTAAACTGTTGGTGGGAATGCAAGCTGGTATAGCCACTCTGGAAAACAGTATGGAGTTTCCTCAAGAAGTTAAAAATAGAGCTACCCTATGACCCAGCAATTGCACTAGGTATTTACCCCAAAGATACAGACGTCGTGAAAAGGGGCACCTGCACCCTAATGTTCATAGCAATGTCCACAATAGCCAAACTGTGGAAAGAGCCTATTCATCAATAGATGAATGGATAAAGATGTCGCATGCTCACATACATACACACACGCAGGAATACTACTCAGCCATCAAAAGGATGAAATCTTACCATTTACATCAACATGGATGGAACTGGAGGGTATTAGAGGGTATTATGCTGAATAAGAGAAAGAATTATCTTATGGTTTCACTTATAGGTGGAATATAAAATAACACAGGATCACAGGGGAAGGGAGGAGAAACAATGGGAAGAAATCTGAGGGAGACAAACCATAAGAAACAAACAGCGTTGCTGGATGGGGAGGTGGGTAGCGGGAAGGGGTAACTGGGTGATGGGCAATAAGGAGGGCATGTGATGGGATGAGCACTGGGTGTTATGCATCTGATCGATTACTGAACTCTACACATAAGAAACTAATGATGTACTATATGTTGGCTAGTTGAATTAAAAGAAAAAAAGGTGGCACTTAAAAGTCAGTAATGCTGACTCATTCCACAGTGTGGGTGATACTCCAAGCATCTGAAGGCCTGAATAGAATAAAGACTGACCCACCCGCACCAAGTAAGAAAATTCCTTCCGCGTTCAAACTGGGACAGGAGGTTTACTTCAATGGGACTCAAACCCAGCCACTCTTTTTGGGTGTTGAGCTTACCAGCCTTTAGACTGGAAGCCATTGGCTCTCCTGGGTCTGCAATTGATAATGGTAGATCTTGGGACTCTTAAGCCTCCATAATGGTCTGAACCCATTCCTTAATAAATCCCAGCTTTTTAAATTATTTAAATTCAGTTAACATAGTATATTAGTAGTTTCAAGAGAATTTAGTGATTCATCAGTTGTATACAACACCCAGTGCTCATTATATCAAGTACCCTTAATGCCCATCACCCAATTCCCCCTCCCGCCTCCAGCAATCCTCAGTTTGACCTAGAGTATTTCTAATGCACATGTATCTTATTGGTTCTTTCTCTGGAGAACCCTAATATAAAGCAGGGTTATTTCAAATCAAGGAAAACAATCTGAGAAACAAATCGTCTCATTCCAGGCTTCTGGTTAACTGTCTTTCCTTAAGTTCACTGAAGTCTAGAGGTTTATTCCTTGTGAAGAGTAACAGTGTCTCAGGACTGGACAACAGTCAATTCTGTTCTGCCAACAGTAGATCCACCTTGCTCACTGGAGGCTGGTTCCCAGTTTTTCCAAACCTGGCTCACCAAATACTATTGGATGGATCCCTACCTTTCCAAAGATTAGAAAACCATTTTATGAAGAACCTGAGCTCCCCAAAAATATGTAATGATAGGACATTGTGTATTTCACAAAACCAGATGTTTTATCCACCAGATTACTTCATAGTCAAGGTCAAAATTGACAAATCCCATCTCCTGCTCATAACTCCCAATAGCAAGTTATTTCATTATTTTCATCCACATTCATGAATGGCCCAATAGCCAAAGAAAGTCTAGCACCTGAAATATAATGCTTTTAAAAAACTCAGGCAACTACTAAACTTAAAAGATAAAAAGCATACACAGGGAGGAAAAAAATTCACACACCATGTCATTTAGTTCTTAGAGTAATAATACAAGTAATTGTAGAACAGAGATAACAAGGCACTTCTCATAAAGACAGTTGACAATTTATATTGAAACCTCAGTAGAGAAACAGAACATATAGGGACACCTTGGTGGCTCAGTCGGGTGGCATCTGCCTTCGGCTCAGGTCATGATCCCAAGGTCCTGGGATCGAGCCCCATGTCAGGCTCTCTGCTTGGTGGGGAGCCTCTTTCTCCCTCCTGCTCTACTTCTGCTCTGTCAAATAAAATACCTTAAAAAAATGAATATCTAGATGAACTCTCTCTGAACAGCAGCAAGATAGGAGGAACAGAGGGAACTTGAAGGACTAATCCTACAAGTCTAATGTCTGAAGATCAGGACCTTCAGTGGGTAAGGGAAGTGAACTACATGTATAAGGGGAGCCTCAGAATGAAGAGTGGATTCCTAGCCAAAAGGGCCCACTCAACTCAACAGATAAGACTATGCACTCCCACACTATGACACATCAGTGATAAAATTTGGGAACACCAAGATCAAAACTTCCAGGGGGAGGAAAAAAATCTAGTCTTACTGAAAAGAACGAGAATTACAACATCTTTAGATTTCTCAGCAGCAACACTAAAATTTAGGAAACTGAAGAAAGGATTTCATAACACTGAAAAGTTATTTCTTAGAATTCTATCTCCAAACTATCAGTCAAGTGACATAAGGGCACTACTATTTACGAAGTTTGTAACAAAACCTCACTTCCCATAGGTTTCTTTTTGCCAAAATCTACCAGAAGATGGGCTTCACCAAAAAAAAAAAAAAAAAAAAAAAAAAAAGGCAGAGACCAAGAAATATAAAAGGATCCCGGAAAATAGGAAGGAGATGGAGAAACCCAAAATGATATGGGAGTTCTGAGGACTAACATGGGCAAAATGTACAGAGCAACTATTCAAAATTGAAGATTGATAATCCTGAGCTGGGAACACTGCATGATTTGTATCCATAACAGTTTCCTTCCGGGATGCCTGGGTGGCTCAGTTGATTAAGCGTCTGCCTTCAGCTCAGGTCATGATCTCAGGGTCCTGGGATTGATCCCAAATCAGGCTCCTTGCTCAATAGGGAGCCTGCTTCTCCCTCTGCCTGATGCTCCTCATGCTTTGTGCTGACAAAATCTTAAAAAAAAAAAAAAAAAAAAACACGGTTTACTTTTAACAACCGAGAATGAGTGAAAAGTAGGACTATTAATCTCATATCTTTGATTGGTATTGACAATTTCAGCTGTTACCGTGAGGCTTGGTGTTTTGTTAATCAGCTTCTTAGCTAGAGCATCCTGATCTCCATGGAATGTAGAAAATTCATAAATTCCCAAATAAGCTCCTATATATACATGATTTCTGAAAGGATAGAATAACCTAGTATCATGGGCTAGTCTCTAGAAATTGGGTAGCTTCAGGAATAGGTTAAGAGACTTCTGTTCATGCTATTGTATTTCTTTTGAATTTATCATGACCACACCTCATTCAAATTGAATACATTTCCTAAAGACGCTAGCTGCAAACACATATACAATTTGAGCCAGAAATTTTACTTCTAGGATTAGGTCTTGTAGGTTTATGTATACCTCGATAAATGTAGAGGTAATGTCATGCAAGATTTTCATTGCAATATTGTGCTAGAAAAATACTGGAAGTGATCCAGATTATTCAAGAGACTAGGAAAAACACTGCAGTTACACAAAAGTAAGTAATTAGGTACTGATATAGAACATTTTCCAACATTCACTATAAAGTGAAAATATGTATAATATTCTGCCATTTGTGTGAGAAATTTTATATATCTTATCAGATATGCATATGTGAAAGAGATAATTGAAAATTTCGGTTTTACCCAAGTGAAGAGATTTTGGTTAGGAGATATGAATGGTAAGGACTTTCAACCATTTTTCTGGAGTCTTTTACATTCTGAACATGTGGGAATATAACCCATTCAAAACTTTTTCCTTTATAAGTATAATAAGTGAGAAATTGGAAGATCAAGTGAAGATGAGTGATATAAGAATGGATGGTATACAGAATTTTAAGTGTTCAAAGAAAGTGTTATTTATCTCAATGAAAGGGAGAAACTAGTCAAGATTCAAACTTACAGGCAGAAAAAATATTTCAGTAAATACCTGGAGGAAAACCATAAAACATACTAACAGTGGATATTCCAGTATGACTGGAGTGCAGGAAGTAACAAAAAGACTGAACACTCATGTCACAGATGGTGTTGAATGCTTGGGATGGCCATCTGAATGGTCTATCCATAAATCGAAGGCTGAGACTAAAAGTAACCCTAATGATAATCTCAGAAATTGCCTTGTTTATATTCATGCATTATTCTCAAATGCAGTTTTAGTTTTTCTGAAAATGATATATTACTTCTATTATATCTATTTTATCTTTTGTTTCTTCATCAGAGTATTTTTCTTAGCTAACTGCATGAATTGTCATGTGTGCCCATTTCTTGTATGGGTATATTGAACATTTAGAACATGTTTGTCAAAACCTTTGAAATTTTGTTTTGGCAGTGACAGTGTATACAAATGTGTCCTGGGTCCCCACTAAATCCTCCATTTCCTTTGAAAAGTTAAGTTGTAGAACTATTTTTAATTATGACAAGTCTTTTGAAAATGTTAGATTGAATGGATATCTACAATGTTGAGGATGCTAAACCCATAAGAGAAACACATCTACAAATAAACCTGCATTAGGCATAGTAAATGATTTACGATGTATGCAGTCCCTAGCAGATTAGTTTCTAAGACAATCTAAATGATCACCATTTAGTGCATTTACCAACAACTATTTTGCAAGGTTATGGGCATAAGAATAAGTAGCTCCTGCCTTTAGAGAGAACAGAGACTGAAAGTGAAGGGTAGGAAAATATTCCATGCAAATGGAAAGCAAAAGCAAGCTGGGGTAGCTATATTTATATCAGAAAATAGACTTTAAAACAAAGACCATAGTAAGGGACAAAGAAGGGCATTACATAATAAAGGGGTTGATACAAGAACATAAGAAGTTTTTATACACCCAACATAGAGGAACCTAAATAAAGCAATTAATTGAAGCAAAGGGAGAAATTGACAGTTATATAGTAATAGCAGGGGACTTTAACACCCTACGTATGCCAACAGATAGATCATCCAATTAACAAGGAAATATTCGCCCTGAATGGCACAGTAGACAAGCTGGACTTTTTGGATAGAATGTTCCATATATAAACAATGCACATTAAGTGCACATGGAACATTCTCCAGGACAGAGGTTAGGCCACAAAACAAGACTATACATAAGATTGAGGTCGTACTAGGAATATTTTCTGAGCACCAAAAAGGTATGAAAGTAGAAACCAATTATATGAAAATTAGAAAATCCACGAACTATGTGGATTAAATATGCTACTGAACCAATGGCTCAAAGAAGAGATCAAGAGTCAAATACCTTAAGCGGAAATATACCAAAACTTACGGGATACAGCAAAAGCAGCTTTAAGAGGGGAAATTCATAGCCATAAGTACTGTTTCAAGGAACAGCAAAAAAAAAAAAAAAATCTCAACTGAACTTTACACCTCAAGGAACAAGAAAAAATGAAGCCGGTAGTTAGAAGTAAACATCCAAGCAGAAGTAAAACCAGGAATAGAAAAGACCAGTGAAACCAGAGCATTTTCTTCCCAGAGAAACAAAACTCCAAAACCCAAAAGGGTTCAAAATGGGAAAATTTACAACCCACACAAAAATACAAAGGATCATAAGAGGCCACTATGAAAAGTTATACCTCAACAAACTGGACATTCTAGAAGAGAAGGATAAATTCCTAGAAACCTACCCACATTCTAAGACTGAATCAGAATTTGAGTAGGCCAATTACTAGTGAGGGGATTGAAATCAGTAATCAAAAACCTTCTAACAAAAAATGTCCAGGATCAGAGATCTTCATTGGTGAATTTTCCCAAACATTCAGAAAATTGATAATGTTTCTTAAACTCTTCCAAAAAAGGGGAACATTTCTAAACTTCTAGGAGGCCAGAATTACCATGACAAAAACCAGACATGGACACAACTACAGTTCAGTATCCCTGATGATCATAGATGCCAAAATCCTCAATAAATTAGTGGCCAAGTCCAACAATGCATTAAAAGGATCATTACAGGGATGCAAGGAACCAGGGTTCTACATCCACAAGTCAGTGATAGACCACCAACAAAATAAATTGTATCTCACTAGATGCAGAAAAAGCATTTCACAGAACTCAACATCCGTTTATAAGAACTCAACAAATTGGATATAAAGGGAAAATAAAGCCCATATAACACAAGCATAAAGCAGACCTACTCAGTGTGAAGAGCTGAAAGGGTTTCCTCCAAGAGATCACCAAGAATCCCATACTCCACTCTTAAACATAAAATTTTAAGATCTAGCCAGAGCAATAAGAAAAAACATCCAGATTAGGAAGTAAAATTCACTATTTACAGACAATATGGTGTCTTACATAGACCCTAAGGACTCAAAAAAAATGTTCAAGGAAACAAATTCAGTAAAGTTGCAGGATACAATAGCAATATGCAATAACCTGCTGCATTTCTATACACAATATATCAGCAATTAATCCCACTTACAACTATATAGAAAAACCTAGGAATAAATATAACCAAGGAGATGGAAGACTTGTACACCGAAAGTTTTAAGACTGATGAAATTGGAGTAATGAAAGCTATTACGTGCTCATGGGTTGTAAGAATATCATCAATGCTGTCCACCCTATCCAAAGCAGTCTAAGATTCCTAAGATTCAGTGCAATCCCTCTTACAGTGTCAATGGTATTTTTCACAAAATAGATCCTAAAATTTGTATGGAGGCACGAAAGATACTGAATAGTCAAAACAATCTTAAAGCTGGAGGCATCATGCTGACTTCAAACTAGATGACAGAACTATCATAATCAAGACAGAGTATTGGCCTAAAACACACTGCTCTATGGAGGATAGGGCCCAGAAATAAGCCCATGCATTTATAGATTAGTTTCCAACAAAGGAGACAAAGTACAATAGGGAAAGGATAGTCTCTTCAATGAATGGTGCTGGGAATACTGGACAGCCATATGCAAAAGAATGCGACTAGCTCACTGTGTTAGATAATACACAAAAATAATTCAAAGTGGATTAGAGCCCTAAAACCATACAACTCCCTGAAGAATACAGATGGGAAACTCCTTGATGTTGGTTTGGCAAAGATTTCTTTCTCATTTGATGCCAAAGGGACTACATCAAACAAAAGCGGTTTGCACAAAAGAAACCATCACCATAAAAAGGTAAACCACTGAATGGAAGAAAATATTTACCAGTCACATCTGCTAGGGGGTTAATAGCGAAAAGATATACAACTCCCAGTATATCAAAAAAATGAGATTAAAAATAGGCAGAATATCTGAATATTTCCCCCCAAAGACTACACATAGATGGCAACAGGTACCCTGGGAAAGTGCTGTCACTAATCAAGAAAATGCAAATCAAAACCACAATGAGCTAGCACACATTTTAGAAAGACCAAAGGGGCAGGAAACGAGTGTTGGAGATTTGTAGAAAAGGGAACTTGTACACCGTTGGTGGAAATGTAAATTGGTGCAGCCACTAGGAAAAATAGTATGGAAGTTCCTCAAAAAAAAAAAAAAAAATAGAATGACCATCTCCAGCATTTTCACTTCTAGGTATCTGAAAATGAAAGCATGAAAATGAAAAGTATGCACCTCCAAGTTCACTGCAGATTTCTAGTAACCAAGATCTAGAAACCCTGAGTGTCCGTTGATGGATAAATGGGTAAAAGTGTGTATTTGTATACACACAATTTTTCAATAAAGGAAAACGTCCCATTTGACACTGAGGGACCTTGAGGGCATTAAGTCAGAACAAGACAGATATAGAATCTAACTTAAAGACTTAACCTAAAAACAAGCTCCTAAATACAGAGATTTGGTGGTCACCAGAAGTGGAGGGTGGGAGAAAGGTAGAGGGGCGTCCAAAGGTCCAAACCTCCAGTTCTAGGTCATGGAGATGCAATGTACAGCAGGATTGAATATTTGTATACCGTATTGAATATTTGAAAGTTGCTGAGAATAGACCTTAAAAGCCCTGATCACCAGAAGTTTATAACTATGTATGGGGATGGACGTTAACGAGACGGATTTTTTTCTCTCGATGTAGACAGATACTGATTGTGTTGTACACACACACCTGTTGCAGGTCAGTTATACCTCAGAAGAGTGACAGGAAGATGTAGTTGTTGAAAATCCTTTATTACAGATATATACAAATCCAATGGAATGAGGCATTAATGTTAATCAAGTTTTGGTTTCCGCCTTTGAAAGGTATAGAAGAGCATATGCACAGGACAAGACCACAGGTAAAACATATAATTTGAGGACATTGGTATCCTCATCTCTCCCCCGCCCCCAAGAGCAGCAGGAAGGGCAGAGGGCAAAATCCTAAGTAGGCTCCACACCCAGTGCAGAGCCCCATACAGGGCTCAATCCCATGACCCCGTCCTGAAATCAAGAGCTGGATGCTTAGCCAACCCAACAACTGGGAGAGGGGCGCTCCTCTCCCACATGCTTATGTTCTCCTATACATTGTTTCAAGAAGAGTGTACCTAAGTTCAGCATCACCACACATGCACTGCAAGTAAAATCCATACTCCTACTTTAAGCAAAAGAAAGCCAAGAAAAACTTCTTGTAAGGTGTCAAGATACAGCCTAATGAGAAAATTAGCAAAGCGATTTGGAACTGTGACCATTTGTGACCCCAGGGGAACACAGCCAGGATTACCTCCCAGTGAGGATGGTGGAGCCCATAGTTCTGTTGGGGACCTACTCAGTTTTGTTGTGGTGTTTTTCCAGACTTCGCTTATTCTATCGACAAAACCTCTCAAAAGGCCCGCACAAGACACCAGCAATAGGACCCTGGGAACATGGAGCATTGTTGACTCAGCACCAATTCAGACAAATTTCCCCTAATGTGTAGTCAATGAGTATTTGCTAAATGACAAGTTACTAAAACCTTGTTTTTCTAAATTCATTTGAACAAGGGAAATGTTATACCATGAAAATTTACAGTGATCACAGAGAAAATAAGACCGATTTCTTGTAAATATTTTAAGTTTATGTGATGGTTCTGTTGCTTCAAATTCCGAACATATAAAAGCAACTTTACCTACCAATGAAAATTCGCATCTTCAAGATATTAGAAAACAAAGAAAGTCCTATAGAATTTTATCACTCCAAAGGGAAAAAAAAAAAAAAAAAAAAAAAAAAACAGTATCAATATATAATTGCGGTAAGACAAAATTCAATAGGACTTGGGGCACCTGGATGGCTCAGTCGGTTAAGCGTCTGCCTTCGGTTCAGGTCATGATCCCAGGGTCCTGGGATCGAGCCCCACATTGGGCTCCCTGTTCAGCAAGAGCCTGCTTCTCCCTCTCCCTTTGCCTGCTGCTCTGCCTACTTGTGCTGTCAAATAAAAATCTTTAAAAAAAAATCCAATAGGACATTTGTGGGACTCAGGTTTTACCCAAGGAAAACATAAATGCAGATTATTTTCCTGCTTTCAAAAAAAAAAAGTCTCCCCTACCCACCCACCCCCATAACCGCCACTTAGTAAAAAAAAAAAAAAAAAAAGCTCCGCCAGGATGTTTAAGATCCTGGTCATGCATTGAACAGTATAGTGTTGTCTGAATAGCATCGGACTATTGCAGATCAGCAGTTATAGGGGAGAGGCTCGGAGTCTTCCTAATACTCAGCAAGTGGAAATCTTGTCAGCATATGGTTTTTCTGCCCTTTGCTGGCAGACTTGTACTTATGTAGCTTCCAGCAGCACATTATTGTTCCCAAGGAAAGAAATGGCACATCTCTTGGACATCACAAGATCTGACCCACTGCTTTAGTTAGCATTTTTCTACAGGAAAAAAAGGTGAAAGGACAGTCAATCTTCCCCCACCTTCTCCACATTCTAGTTTGCAAGTAGCATTCAAAACTGGTTGTAAAGCCAGGCAAAATTATTACCTTGGTGACTCTTGGATTACGAGGGTATTTGTAAATGGTAGTATTTTAAGATTCTGACTGAAAGCACGAAGTTGAATTTCCCTGAACACAATAAGAAACTCTTGACAAGAGAGAAACTAAATATATTCTTAGTTTGCCAATTTTTAAATACCTCCTAAAATGGTCTATCACTTTACATAATTAACACCATTGCACGTGGAATTGGTAAAGCTAGAGCCTGCTCGACACACCTGGCTAACTTGGAGCCCCGCATCTACCAAGTATGGCCCATGTTACCCTGCTCTTCGATCCAAGGGAGTATCCTACAGCTCTCTGAAAGAGTTGACTCTTCATTTTCATCATTCTGCCAAAACAGTGGTGATCTGATGAGGCAAGAAGAGGGCACATTGCCTTCCAGACAGGATTTGAACCACCAGACTTTCCTTCCTTCAGATCATTTCTAAGTTGGCAAAGGCAAATCACAACAGCCTAATTTTAGGGGGATCTGTTATTTCATTATCAAGATCATTTAATTTGCAGCAAGTTTCTTATGGCTAACAAACACCTCCTACCCCCCACTTCATAAGATGTAAGAACAGATGAAAGAGAAGTATAACGGCTTCGATCCCATTAGGACATTGGCATTAGCGGGGGAGCAATTACAGAAGTAATTGACTATACTTCACCGGCATCAGGAGGGGGTCATCTTGAAGACCCATCCTGCTCCGGGTTAGTGTCGATATCATTCATCTTCTAGCTGTGTGCCCATGTGTTCAGTTATCATTCCTTGGAGGCATTTAGCATTTCTGAGACTGAAAGCACAGCAACATCTTGGAATAATCTTGGAGGTTGGTTACCACTGCTGACAATTTACTGTTCACCCCCCTGCTCAGGCAGAGAAACCAAGTATGTTGCTTCCATCTTGACATTGTTAGGATTATCTGAAAATCTGCGTATGAAAGGCACATATTCCCTCCAGTGATGTGTAACTTAGTGACCGGTGCATCCAGTAAAGCTTTTTATCATTGATATAAATTCATAGGATGTGTCTAAGGTTTATAGTATGACTAACATGACCCAATTTTTTTTTTTTTAAGTTTCAGATGGTTTTGGTTAAAAAAACAAAACACGAAAAATAGAGATCCCATGTACTCTACAACCAGTTACTGAAGAGGTTATAGTACATTTGTCACAAGTATGAAATGAATATTGATAAATTATTCCTTACTAACATCCATAGTTTCTTCCCCTCCAGGATCTCATGAAGGACACATTACACTTAGGTGTCCGGTCTCCTTAGGCTGCTCTTGGGGGTGAGTTTCCCATACTTCCTGGGTTTTGATGACCGAGGCAGTTTTGAGGAGTGCTGCTTAGGTATGCGGTAAATGGTCATTCACATGAAATTGGAGGTCTCAGACTCCATTAAAGACTTCTGGAAGACCAGAGAAAGGGCCCTTCCCATCACAAGGTGACACATGGTCACCATGACTTGTCACTGTGTGGACCTTGATCATCTGGCTGCAGTTATGTTTGTCAAGTTCTCCCCTTCATTTCTCTTTCCAAACTCAAGTAATACTCCACCTCCTTGAGGGTAGAATATCCACATAAGTTTCGAATGCTCCACAGATCTTTGCCATTTATAGTTCGTTTATATCCCTTTGAACTCATGGATACTTAGGTTCTACTTTGGTTTCTAATTTAGTTGCTCAAATTATTCCAAATTTGAGCACAGATTTCAGTTGGCTACTTTGCTCCATTAACCTATTCAATGCCTGTTAGCACTTTTCCTGGCATTACAAGACTCCAGGCATATGTATATTTCCTTCTCCAGATTTAGGGTCCACCATTTCTCAAAGAATCCCAGGAGCCATTGATTAGAGAATGATATTAAAAACCAGGATCTGGGCACTGAATGTTCTCCCTGCTACTGGGTGTTGCTTCCAGGTCTTGTCAACTGACAGCAATAGATCTATTCTAATCCTGGTATATTCAAATATCTAAGTATTTTTTATGCAGATATAGGAAGCAAAAGGATTTCATATGGAGATCTTCAACTCTGATCTGGTACATGGGTCATTCAGGGGTTCTTTGGAGAAGTTTACAGACACATCTGGCCTGTTCCCTGGGGGACTGATCAGCAAGATTCCAGTACTTACAGGCAGTCCCCTTGCTTCATTGGGCAGAGTCCACTCTTTCTAATAGAGTTACTTAAATTGGCACCTCCCCCACAAGCTTTCAGTGAGGTAGATTCAAATAAATATAGCCTACGTTTATGGAAACTTCTGTCCCAGTCTGCATTTCCCCAACCTCCCAGGTTGTTTTTCAGACAGGAAGCATTCCGTGTACCAGGCAGCCACGAGACCGTAACATACAGGGTACTTTCATAGCCCACAACTTCAAATATGTTCTAAGCTATACTGTTAGAAACTGAACTCATTTGGAGAGGACCCTTTGGTATCAACAACTCACCAATAATTCAAGTCTCCAATTTTCACTGTGATCCAGTAAGATGGATTCATCAGAATACTTGAATTTTAGTCTAAAATTTCTGGGAAAGTGTAATGAATCTTGTGAATTAATTTGATCCTTTCAGTAGACTCTCACTAGACCAGAGGAAGATCTAAAGGGGTCAGATAAGGATTTTGTCTCCTGTACCAGCACTTTGAACAGGTTCTAAGTGGCTCCATATGTTCTAGACAAGAATCACCTTTAAATGGGAGATTTCATCAGAGCAGTAGAGACCTATGCATGTCCAATACACAGAGCTAGGACACTAAACTTTCCTGCACCCACTGTTACATGGCCTCATCACACCAGTCAAAAGGCAGAGATTCTCAGGGCGAAGAACAAGGCCTGGTCATGTTCTGTCAGTAAAATATAGCAACACAGTAACTGGGAATACCCAAGGAGGTGAAAGACCTGTACACTGAAAGCCACATACAAAAATGGATGACAACACACAGAAAGCAATTCTGTGCTCATGGATTGGAATACTGTTGAGGTATCCATATTACCCAAAGGAATTTATATTCAATGGAATCCCTATGCAAAATTCCAATGGCATTTTTCAGAAATAATCCTAGAATTTGTATAGAACTAAAAACGACCCTTAAAAAGGCTATGGGATCTTAAAAACAAAGTAAGAGGCATACCACAGAGCAATGGAACAGAGACCCCAGAAATAAATCCACATTTGTATTGTCTATTTTATGACAAAGGAGCCAGGAACGTACAAGGAGGAAGACTCCTCAGTAAACGAAGTTGTGGATTACTGGACAATCACAAGCAAATGCAAAAGAAACTGGACCATGATTACACCACACACAAAAATTAAGTCAAAATGGGTAACAAGTGGGAGTACATCAAACTATAAAGATTCTGCACAGCAAGGTAAATAATCAACAAAATAAGGCAACCTACAGAATGGGGGAAATATTTGCAGATCTTATCGGAGAAGGGGTTAATATCCAAAATGTATACAAACTCCTACAACTCAATAGCAAAAAAAGTCAGATTTAAAACGGGCAGAGGAGGGGCTCCTGGGTGGTTCAGTCAGTTAAGCATCTGCCTTTGGCTCAGGTCATGATCGCAGGGTCCTGGGATCGATCCCAAATTGAGTTCCCTGCTCAGCGGGGGAACACAACAACTCATGTGCTGTTTCTAAGTTAAATCTAAAATAAGATGGGCAGAGGACCTCAACAGGCATTTTCCCCAAAGACCTACAAATAGCCAACAGGTACATGAAAAGACACACAAAATCACTAATGAGTAAGATGCAAGTCGAAACCACAATGAGATATCACCTCAGCCTTGTCAGAACAGCTAGAATCAAGAAGTAAAACACAGGCAAGGAAGTAGAGATAAGGGACCCCTGTGCACTGCTGGTGGGAATGTCCATAGGTACAGCCACCATGGAAAACCACATGGAGGTTACTCAAAAAGTTAGTAGTACTGTATGATCCAGCAGTTCCACTCATGGGTGTTCCAAGAAAAATAAAGCTTGACCTATACATCCCCATATTCTTCTCATTTACAGCTGCCAATATACAGAAATAACCTAAGCGCCTACTAGATGAATGGATAAAGATGTGGCATATACACAACAGAACTCTGCCATAAAAATATTGCCATTGGTGACAGCATGGAGGACCACGAAGACGTTAAGTGAAATGTGTCAAATACCGTATGATCTCAATTACACATGGAACCTAAATTGGGGGGGGGGGTCAAAAGCCAAACTCCAAACAGATTGGGGTTGCCATGGGTGGGGGGTGGGAGTCAAAAAGTATAATTTTAAGTGTGGCTTTACAGAAGTCGTGGGGATGCAGTGTGCAACATAGCACCTATAGTTAATACTAGGTTATCTGAAATTTGGTAGATCTTAAGTTCTCAAAAAATTTGTCCCAAGTTGGAAAGTTATTACCTAAACTTACTATGATCACTCTTCAAGCACACAGATATCAGATCATTGTGTTGAACGCCTGAAACCAGCTTCCTGTTATACCTCAAAATTATTTTTCAGACACAAAACGTCAACAGCAAGTATTGTCAATGTAACTTCCTAGTGATTTTCTTCATGATTTTTACCAGTTAAATTTTTACATCAAAAGCTATTTTAAGATCTTTTAGGTTAAAAGTCCCAAATATAAAGACAGTAACTTAAAAGAGATTAACACTAACTAGTTAAAAAATGGAACTATCCATACTAAGTTCAGAAGCAGACTTTAAAACATGGAAAATTAGGGACAAAGTGAGACTTCATAATCATGAAAAGATCAACTAACATTTCCAAATGTTTATGCACCCAATAGAGCTCTAAAATACACAAGGCAAAAACCATTAGAACCAAAAGAAATGGATACATCCACTATCACAGGTGGAGACTTGAATGCCTCTCATAACTAAGATGTTCCACAAAAATTAAGATGGCAGGATGAGTATAAGAACAAGGGAAGGAGGGCGCCTGGGTGGCTCAGTTGGTTAAGTGACTGCCTTCGGCTCAGGTCATGATCCTGGAGTCCCTAGATCGAGTCCCTCATCGGGCTCCCTGCTCAGCAGGGAGTCTGCTTCTCCCTCTGACCCTCCCCCTCTCATGTGCTTGCGCTCTCATTCTCTCGCTCTCAAAATCTTTAAAAAAAAAAGGAAGGAGTCATTATCATCTCAATGGCTCACGATTACTTAAGGGTAAATTGTCCAGTTTAATAGAACCTCAGAATTAGTCTTTAATGTTACTCAAAAAGCTAGCATATAAACTATGCATCATTGCTGGGATTTGAGAGCATAATTCCAGACCAACGCTTTCCTGTATAGCAAGTCAACAGACTTCTGAATGTATCCAATTCTGGAATATTTAACAGTAAACTGTAGGAAGGGATGTGGAGCCCAGATCTTAAAAAATCAGGCCAACGTGAAGTCACTGTGGGAACATTTATGGACAATACCTCCTGTAGACTCAACTAGTCACAGGAGCACCCCAGTATTTAACAGAGCCAATGCAGATGGAGAAGGCTTCTCTAAACATCAGTGTGAGGGTCTCAGGCAGTGTGGGGACTAAGCCTGGGCAGGCTACCTGCCTTGGGGGAAAGTCCTTCTGAGGATACCCATCGTGATGGGAATCTTCTGGAATTTGAGATAATGGACATATAGCATTGTAAGTTTAAGGGGCACAAGGGGACAGGATACAGGTTTATGTGTGGTAACTTTATTGTGGCAATCTCTCGACCTATTACTTCATGTAACTTTTTTTAAACACAGGGAGAATATTAAAGCTCCACTCTTCAGTTTGCAAGCACACAGTGTGAACTATAGTCCCTATGCCATGCATTAGGTCCCTGAAACTTAGATTTAGACCAACCTCCCCGCCCCCACCCACAAACCCTCCAGCCCCTGGCAACCAGCATTGTTTTCCAGGAGTTCAGTTTTAGATCCTGTGTAGGAGCTCAGTATTTGACCTACATAACCCCGATCAAGCCAATTAAACTACCACTCGGGATCCTAAACTTTTGAGACCATATGTTTACATATATTTATCTAATTTCTATGAAGCCGATTCATCCATGGGGGAAAGGGGTTGGTTTCTGCCAGGGTGTCAGGAGGACCCAGAGCCTAGTTAAGTTTTCCTGGCAGCTCTAGGAAATAGAAATGAATTGTGTCTTCATGAACTCTTAAAGAGGAAAAAAACTTCCCATCCAGATCCTTCAAGCTCCCTGGAACCTGGTACTGTATGGAAGATTTCCTTCCTTCCAAGGTCCTCTCAGAATCCTTCTGTAGACCTTGACTGGAGGTTTTCTGAACCAAACACATCAGTAAAATCCCATATAAGACTAAGACTTTTACGAGAAAAAACAAGACTTTTACAGGTAAACCCCACAGGTCTGGCCAGTCCTCCTTTCCCAACCACACTGTAGTGATGGGTGTCATGATCCCTCCCCACTTAGATTCGGCCTCTGTGCTCCTTTGTGCCATTAAAAGCCAGACCTCAAGGTCCCCAAGAATAACGAATTCCCACCAGACTTCAGAGAACAGCAACAAAAATCATTGTCTCCCTGTTCAGTTTTCAGCCTTGGGAATTTCCCGGTTTGCTGCTAGTTTATCTGACTTGTTAAACCAATTTTTGACATTCTTACGTGTCTTATAGTAAGAGTACCTTCTGAGTGTTCCCCGCCCCCCCCCCCCCCCACAATGCGCTTACACAGGATTTTATTTCCAAACAGAGAGCTTAAATTCTGTGACACTAGCAAGTTCACCAGACTGCTGCAGGGTCTCCAGTCTCCACTGGCATCTACTCTCAGGCCCCTGTCACCAGCTGCGAGTTGCAGCTCCTCACGGTGACCCCAAGAACGAGGTGGAGCAGAACCATTCCCACAGGCTCAAGGATCCTCCCACAGGCTCAAGGATCCTCCCACAGGCTCAAGGATCCTCCCACAGGCTCAAGGATCCTCCCACAGGCTCAAGGATCCTCCCACAGGCTCAAGGATCCTCCCACAGGCTCAAGGATCCTCCCACAGGCTCAAGGATCCTCCCACAGGCTCAAGGATCCTCCCACAGGCTCAAGGATCCTCCCACAGGCTCAAGGATCCTCCCACAGGCTCAAGGATCCTCCCACAGGCTCAAGGATCCTCCCACAGGCTCAAGGATCCTCCCACAGGCTCAAGGATCCTCCCACAGGCTCAAGGATCCTCCCACAGGCTCAAGGATCCTCCCACAGGCTCAAGGATCCTCCCACAGGCTCAAGGATCCTCCCACAAGTGATTCTCAGACTTCAGGACACACCTGCCAAGTTCTGAATGGAGAAACCTGGCAGACCCTCACTTAACCAAGCTCAAGTTACCAACACCGGGATGCTCCAACATCCAGGATCTCCTGAAGATCAGTCCCACCAGGACAGGGGCCTTTCCGAGGAAGATCAGGCGGCAGAGCTCAGCGTGAGCCACTCCAGACAACTAGTGGGCAGCTTAAAAAGCAGCACACAGGTGCTCTTCCGAGTGTCCAGCGCAATACATACAAGCCGACCCCCTAGTCCAAGCCTGGATTTTTAACCGGGAAGTCTCTCCTAGAAGCTCGAACACGGAGACAAGTGGTGAGAATGGAGCAGGAACCGTTAAATTCTAAATCGATGTTAACTTTGTGTTGGTAATTGTGTTCATGAAACAATCTCCCTTCAGACTAAGTGGAGACTGGGGGCGGGGGGTGAGGTAATTTTGCGCACCTGTGGTTGGTATTTAGCTTTGAGAACACCCCACACACGGCACCAATGGAGACTGACCAGAGAGAGGGAAAGTGGGGAATTGGAGTCAGAAGTGCTCTAGTTCCCTCTGTTCTCATACTTTCGCGGAGTCTGAAACTAGGTATATTGGAGAGTTATTAAAGTAAGCACAAGGGTAATGCCCCAGGCTGTGGAGCTCTGGGCCTTCGTCTACCCAGGGGGCCCCCTTTCCCCAGTCTCTCAGACCCTCGGACTGCCAGGCGGTCTGCTCCGAGCCTCGCCACATTAATCCATGGTTAAAGGATCATGAGCTCCTAGGACTCTCCACACCTTTCTCTAGACTCTGGACATAGAGTTTTGAGCAGAACTGGCTTTTTTCCTGCTTATATTGGCATTTACATTCTAGTGGAAAAGGACAAGTTGATGGAATAGGGAGTTTAATATAAGGCTTCTGATAGAAGTTTCTAGTAAGTCAAACGCCAGGGGCCTGAGCCTGGAAATGTAATAAATGCGGGGGAGGGGCACGGGTCAGCAGGGTCCTGAGCTCAGGTGGGGCCCTGGTCTTCAGCATTGGCCCCTACTGGAATCACCTGCGGGTGCCGATGGCTCGGATTCCCTTCACCTGGGTCTGAGGGTCAGTGGCTGTGCAGTGCAGAGGCTCCAGCTGGGGTCAGTCCCAGGAGCTCTGGCCTGAGACTGTCCCTTAACTGAGTGGAAGGGATGGAGCAGGGGTGGGAGGGGAGGGTGGGCACGCAAAAGTGCTTCTAGAAATGCTCCCCGGAAGTAGACCCAGGTGTAAGGGGTGCGAGGGGCCCCGGGTGACAGTACAGCGCACACGGGCCTGGGGAGGCTAGTGCAGCTGAAGGGCGAGCAATGGGATCGCAGGGGTCTCTGCCTCAGTATCCCCAAGCAGCCGAGGTTCACGACCCAGAGGGAGAGGCGGAGGGCGCCAGCCTAGATTTTTGAACAGCTCCAAGTGTGTTCTTGCCATTACCTGAGAAGGGAAGGGGGTACGCAGGGCCAGTAAATCTGGTTCAGGGCATATTCAGTTTGAAATAGCCAAGTTAGCAGTTGAATAACCCAGTGAGAATGAAGGAAAGGGCCTATTAACCTAGGCGAATCCATACCTGGGAGTACTCAGAACTACGGAAGCTTAGAAGCTTACTTCCTGATAATTTTTTCTGCCGACGGTTTTGACCAGTAAAGAAAGGTTATGAGATAAGACTGTTTTAAATCCTTGAGGGTTTTGCGAGTGGACCCCAGTGCGATTCTTGAGGGTGGGGTACACGAAGGGCTCCACGGTGGGTAGCAGGGACCCGGCTGGAAGTTTACCTTCCGGAGAGCAGGAGAGTGGGGAAGCCTCCAGGCTGCCTGGGGAGGCCTAGGGAGCTGGAGGACCTCAGCATGCCCCTGTCCTAGCAGCCAGCTCTCCAAACTGGGGCGCTCCTGCACCCTGGCCCCCGGCACACCAGCTGTGGAGAGTGCAGACACAGTGCATCAGGCAGGGGACTCACCTGCTCTGGACAGGGACTGAAGCCCAGGCCCACTGGTCTGGCCCCAGCAGGGCTTCCAGGCCACAGACGCTGACCTCGGGCCATTGCGGCGGCTGGAGAACCAAGAGCAAGGCCCAGCTTGGAGAGGACCCGGCCAGGGCTGCTTACTTCTCCAGAAGAGGCGTCCTCCCGTTGTCCTCCCTCGAACGTTCTCTCTTCTTGTCCTCCCCTAGGAGAAGCAGTGTGTGAGCTGGCTTCTCTTTTATAAGCACTGAGGCACTCACCCACGCCCAGTTCACCTCCAGGGGCCCACCTGCGGCCACCATCACCTGGGGGGAGTTAAGATTTCAATGCAGAAATGGGGGGGCACAAACGTTCCATCCACAGCACCCTGCCCAATTCCAAGACAAGCTTCATCAGGGTCTGAAAGCAGTCTTGATTAAAAGAAAACTGCCTCTCCCAAAACCCTAAGCAAATTCCACTCTTCGGCACCCATTTTATGAGAATAGCACAAACAGATTTTAAAAATCAATCAGGACAATGGCCAGCGTGTTCCGAGTAAAGTCAGGTTTGACCCAGTGCCCTCGCCCAGAACTGTGGGTGCGAGGGCTCCACCGTCTCCTCGGAAAGTGGGCTGGCTGGAATTCTCGGGAGCTCGTGACATTTTACCTGGCACAGGGAAGTATCAGCACGCTTAATGTCACCTCGTGAACTGAGGACATTTAATTACAGGAGAATATGGGTAAATAATGTTCATGGGATGTCAGATTAAAACCACGGCTTCCTGGTAGGCACTTAAACATATTCACCTGTTTCTCATAGTGTTGGTTAATCCTGGTTATTAGTGACTTGTTGATTCCATCATCTGGTACCACTCTGCAGCTTTCCTAGAAGGCACCAAAGAGGAAGCATGTGAAAAGTGTATGAAACTTTTTATTCATTAATCTGTTTTTTTACAAACTGGTTTGAAGGTAGTACTATGCAATTTGGTGGTAAACACCTTAATCTAGTTCTTTGGATACCCGCGTTCTACAGAAATAGAGGTAAGACATGGCCATTTCCCACAAAAGTAGTAAACACTGTATAATGTGTTTCCTTTTTTTTTTTTTTAAAGATTTTATGTATTTATTTGACAGAGAGAGACACAGCGAGAGAGGGAACACAAGCAGGGGGAGTGGGAGAGGGAGAAGCAGGCTCCCCGCAGAGCAGGGAGCCCGATGCGGGGCAACACTGTATAATGTGTTTCCTAAAACACACGACCCTTAGTGGAACATGGCGTGAGGCGGCCTGCTCTTGATGGGAGGCGGGCAGGGCCAGGCACCAGAGGACCGGCTCTGCGAAGGGCACATGCTGACTCTCTGTCAGGCTCACTTCCTACATACTCACCTGCAAAACGGGGAAGAAGCTTAGGATCTGAATCCTGGATTTTGTGAGGATTGGATGAGGGACTTTTGAAATGTGTGTGTTTGCCTACCACGAGGTAACTGTTCAATATATGTTAACTTTACATAAAGTCTCTCTAAGACAGCATCACAAAGTTGATACATATTTTACCTTTGCAGATAGGAAAATAGTGACTCAGAGGACCTCAGGCAGTTTTCAAGGTCACACAGGAAGGAGATGACAGTTGGCATTCAGCCAGGCGTGGGCGCCTCCAAGCCTGGATCTTCCTCACCTCATGGGTGCTTATGACCTTGCACAGATTCTACCCTAGAAGGTCTGCAGAAGTCTACAAGTTCCAAAGTTTTGGGGTACTAATAACATAGCACAAAATTTCCTTCATAAAAAAGAACACTTTTACTTTGATTTTCTCCTGCTACACAAAATAACTTTTTTTTTCCCTCCACAATTACGATTTTAAAAGTGAATGTGTGTGGGAGAATAATTTGAAAGATAGTATCAATGTCAGGAAGTTCAAACATAGCAATTATGCATGCAGTGCTTTTTAAGAAACTCTCTGAATATGAGAATAATATTGGCAGCAGGTATTTCACCCTGACATTGCTTTGTAAGTATTGGAAATTGCCCTGTACAGTAGCTTGTGGTACCAAACAGCCCTGGTTGTGTAAGTGCAAATATCTGAAGAGTCAGATGGACAAACCAGAGGTCAGAGTGCTCTGCTCAGCCCTACCCTTGGATGTCGAGATTCTACAAATACCCTTCTGCATAAATATGTCCCAGCCAAAGCTCGTCACCTTGCTGAGCTACCACGATCCCATATCTCTGGTATTTTCCAAGGATTGATAAGCAATTACTGCAGCCTTTGATTAATACAGGTTGTTCTGGTCAAGGGACTTCACTTCTAAAATTCCCACCAGTGAAGAAATATTAAGTCCCTTCAAGGTCATGCTGACAATTCATGTGGTCTTCTGTCCAAATGCAGGTAACAACTTGGCAAAAAGACAATTATAATTGTGGCCGGGATGTACTGGAATAAACCAAGCTAGCCCTCACTTCTGGGTGCAATGAAGCCATGGGCTAATTTCTACAAAGTGGCCTCTCAGAACTCCATTTTTAAAATATTTTCCATGAAAAGACCAGGCAACAACACCAGGACTTTAAGCTATACCCACTTTCACCCTAAGCAAGCAATTATCTTTTATGATTTTTCAAACACGAGATAAAAATATCTAGATAATCAAAATGTTCAAAAGCCCCAAGCCGATTACCGTCCCCCTTTTTACCCAAATCATGTGCAGCAAACAGAAGTTTCCTATTGGAATTTTCAGTTGGCAACAATTGCACAGTTTACTGATTTGCATTGACTTCGACTCGTACATCACATCTGTGATCATTAAGGACCTCATTACCCCATTGTTTCAGTTGCTAAGTTGAATTATGTAGAACAATTAGAAAAAAAATGTTAAGAGGGATGTTCTAAAATGAATTTTTAATCTTGATTGTATTTCAGTCTCGATTTACTGCAAAAAAGTGGTGACAACTTCAGATTTTTAAATTTACCAGTGAGTAGTTGGCCGATGAATGTAAAATCACATCCTTGAAATTCCTGCAAAGATTGGAATTTTTTTTAACTTCTCACCAGTTTGGCTATCATGAACTCTGCTTTCATTATTAACATTTTTGCTTAAATGGCCAGATCTGGATGCTTTTCATGATTCATTTAGATTTGTGGGCAGAGCCTGCGTTACTAGCCTAGCTTCTACTGAGGGCTGCAAGTGGGACAATGTACCAGGGAGACTGCTCGGTGACCTGAGGCGGTTCTGTACCAATCACCGCCCCGAAGCCGCCACACCTGCTTTCCATCCATCCTTATTAACAAGCCCAATACAAAAGCACAAGTGGTAGAAAACAAACTAACCATTACCAGCTGGTACATGCAGATGTCAAAACAAACGAACATCATCGAGGTGGGAGATCTGAATTCCATATAACCTGCCAACGTGTGTGCCAAGAGTCCAGAACTTTCCTCGGTCCATGAGGTTGGGACCGAGAGGCTCACATTCTCATCATGCACCTGTCTACTATGGTTTCTTTTTTTTTTTTTTTAAGATTTTATTTATTTATTTGAGAGAGAGAGAATGAGAGAGAGCGAGTACATGAGAGGGGGGAGGGTCAGAGGGAGAAGCAGACTCCCCGCCGAGCAGGGAGCCCGATGCGGGACTCAATCCCGGGACTCCAGGATCATGACCTGAGCCGAAGGCAGTCGCTTAACCAACTGAGCCACCCAGGCGCCCTACCATGGTTTCTGAAGGGAGAGATGGAAAAGTTATAAAAGCAAGTTGAATGGTCAAAATAAGTGCTTTTTATATTTCAGGAACTTTTTGTATCCCTAACCCAGTCTCTAGAGATAAACAAGTTTCCGTGTCTCATTTTTGATTACGGCTTGGAACAGGCCAATTTGCTTTGGAAGAGCGGCGAGGAATGGCACCCATTGTCTCCCCAGCTGTGGGGGCTGGCATTCGTTATCTGAGCAAACAATGACACGGGGAAGCAATGGGGTTGAATTAAAAATACTCACAACCGTATCTGCTGCTCACATTTCAATATTTTCTCAATTGAGAGAGTCCTTCAAAGGGAGAGACAGGAAGGCATGGTATCGACCAGTCTTTTTCTGAAGCTCACAAATTGGGTTCCTTGCCAGGCCAAGGGACATTCCTTGAAATAAGGTGTTTTGCTCAACAAAATGTGCTCAATAATATCACAGGTCCTATTAGTTAAAGAAATAGTCCCCGTGAACCCAGGGGGAAGAAACAGCAGAGGGTTAAATAAGACCAAACTGATTAATTACAAACATGATTCTTTACAGATTTGATTCCATAAAATAGAAATCTTCCAGAAATAGTTTTGTTAGATTCTGCAGTTTTTCTAGATGAGCGGGAGTACTTTTGCTCATACTTTATTCTGTTCCAGAAAGGAAGGATTGAGGATATTAGAAACTGTGTGTGTGCATGTGTGTGTGCGTAAGTGTGCATGAGTGTGCATGTAAGCATATGTGCATGCAGGCACCCATAATTGCATAGTTGTTAGTGAAAAACAAGAAATGTGCTGCTTCCCTAGAAGTCTTTAAAACCACAGTGTCCATACTAGATTATACTAACTCATAGACAACCTACCAAAATTAGTTTTCTTAAATCACATTCTATAGGAAAAATGAAGACGAAACAGTATTTAGAAAGTAAAAAAGTGAAGAGAGTGTTCATGGGAAAAATCAGGAAAGTTAAAGACCTTGGGACCAAGAGAAACTGAGAGAATATCTCTATGCTTATGTTATGGTTTCATGTTGAGGGCTGCCTCCTCTGGGAAGCCTTCTGGGATTACCTCATTTGAAAGAGCAAACTTCTCACTCATCACTATTTCTTTAATCTCCTTCCTCCCCATCATCACTTTCTGGCTCTAGACAATTGTTTTTGTTTTGTTCTGTTTTCAGGTGGTCGGTGGTGAGTCTTGCCCAAAAGAAGACAAATGGGAATTTGTCTCATCACTCCTTCTCATCACTGCATCTCTAGACTCAAAAGAGCCTGAAACATACTAATTCAGTGAAATGAGGAATGAATAACTGGTACAAGCCACAAAAATCCTTCTACAGATTCATATCTACAAATGAATAAAACTCATTCTCCGTATGTGAGCAAACAAAGCATAGAAACTTCCTTTTTCTGCTAAAAATACATCTTTCACTTATAAATGTTGCAAACCTCACACCAATTATTTTTGGTACTTGTCATTGATCAAGGATTAAATTGAAAGCGTGGATTCGCCAGGGTTCCCCATTACTTTTAGGAGAAAAGCAATTTCATCATTTTGGTGGCAGCTTTGCAATGGGAATTTGCATGTCCTTGTTAAAACCCAAAACACACAGAGACTAGCTTCGAGTATTCCCTGAGCAGACAAAACAAGTTTAGTCACACAAAGTTTAATTTAGCTTATTTTGCAAGACTAACTTGACCTGGGTCATTTGTCATTTATGCCACTGGAAATCATAAGCAAAACTGAAGTTGTTTCCAAAGGTGGGTCTCAGGTAACCACTGACCGACTCCCTAGCATTTAAGAACATTGTAATATTGTGACCTGTCACGGAGAAGACGGCCCCATCTCTGCCTGCTCAGCACCTAAGCTGCATGTGGCCATATAGCCTAGAGCCTCGTTCCAGGTGTGGCTGGAGTGCTCCCTGTTCTCCAGCTGCCTGTCTGCTGTGTGCACAACAAACTTTCACAAATTAGCACTGCGGTGAGTCACTGGTTTTACTTCTGTCATCGCTGAACTCTCGCACCTTTTTAAGCTATTTTCAGTTACTGCTTTTTTCCTTAAATCTGAACATGCAATCACTACCACTTATACCATTTAAAAAATAGGGAATTAGGCACACCAAAGTCCATGATTTTTTAAAAGTATGAGTTGTTGGTCATCAGGATGCCATAACAAAAAATATGTATACGTAATTTTACCAAAAAACTCTTAATTTTACTACATTTTACTATAGCTAGAAAGAATTTGGTCTGTTCCTATATTTTGTTTCCATAACATTTGACTTAGCTAACAATCTAAAACTCTTTTAAGACTGAGATCATTGGGCGCCTGGGTGGCTCAGTTGGTTAAGCGACTGCCTTCGGCTCAGGTCATGATCCTAGAGTCCCTGGATCGAGTCCCGCACCCGGCTCCCTGCTCTGCAGGGAGTCTGCTTCTCCCTCTGACCCTCCCCCCTCTCCTGCTCTCTCTCTCTCATTCTCTCTCTCAAATAAATAAATAAAATCTTAAAAAAAAAAAAGACTGAGATCATTAAGGACATCAATATCTAATGCTGAAAAGTAGTACAGGTATTAAGTTGACTTGAACGTTATAATTAAATGCCTTAAAGAAGGTATTCACCTACTTTTAACATATAATAAAAATCATGATGATGATGATGATATAACGTAACACTTACACATATTAGGGTCTCTTCCACACACTACCTTTTTCTTATGTTTGTTATAAACCTGTGTGTGAGTGGCTGTGTCCCTGAGTGTGTCCACATCTGTATGTGTATGTATGTCGCTGTGTGTGTGCACGTGATCTGAGACTGTTTGCTAAGGTTAAATCTTAAAGTCATGGGTTCTAAGGAATCTGGCTTAATAAGGACTTCCAGGACACAGCATTATAGAACGTTGGTTTATATTCTCCTCTACAACATTTATGGTATTCTTTACTTGGAATTTAGTTTTGAAAATTGAATTTGGCAAGGATGTCCCAATCTTGCCTAACTGGACACTCCTAATCTCCTGAATAAGCCATCCTTTTCCCAACTGATTAGAAATACTACTTTAGGGCACCTGGGTGGCTCAGTTGGTTAAGCGACTGCCTTCGGCTCAGGTCATGATCCCAGGGTCCTGGGATCAAGTCCCACATCGGGCTCCCGGCTTGGCGGGGAGCCTGCTTCTCCCTCTGACCCTCTCCT
This sequence comes from Mirounga angustirostris, assembly GCF_029215605.1. NCBI lineage: Eukaryota > Metazoa > Chordata > Mammalia > Carnivora > Phocidae > Mirounga > Mirounga angustirostris. Next base: position 137,515,056 of record NW_026991713.1, read on the forward strand.
CTCTCATGCTGTTTCTCTCTCGCTCGCTCTCTAATAAATAAATAAATAAAATCTTTAAAAAAAAAAAAAAAGAAACACTACTTGATCCAATGCTCCTCTCCACTTGAGGATTATTTTGTCTCATGGTACAATACATTGTACCATACAATGTACAATACATTCTCACTATGTCATTATTCTCCTCCTGAAACAGGACAGAATCACACAATTAAGAAGACAAAATGAAGCAAGAGAGAAGGAAAAGATGGAGCAAGAGGAGGAAGAGAACCTGCATTTCTTGAGAATTTATTCTCAGCCAGAATTTGTGTGAGCGAAACACAACTCCAAAAAGTTAAGGACCTTACTCCATCCTCACTGAGATCAGCCACTGAATTAAAATCGTTTTTTTCGTCTCCCACAGAAGATTACTATGTGATAGGTGGCTGTGGTAGAATAAATGTTAGGCTTATAGTCAGAATACCTGAGTTCAAAGATGGTCTTCCCCAGAGGCAGAGTTTTAGTGAGGAACAGATAAGATGTCTTATGTAAGTATGTGTGCCTAGTGCTCCTAGGACATTTCCATATGGGGATTGGTAGTTAGGCATTTTTAGTTTTAAAGATGACCGAATATGTTTATTACATTCCCATTTAAAAAGTCGCTACGGATTAATACATTTTTTTAATTTTGTGAACATACTAATGAGTTCAACACATTGAGTTTAAATGCTGTGCATGAGCTGGGCCCCAGTGGCTCTCAATAGGGCACTAGACTGGGCTTCACTGGGGGAGACAGATGTAATGCAGACCAAGATCAAACCAAGCTGAGCAAACAGAGTGATGGCTACACGGTAGGACTCCCTTTCCCAGTGCATTTGAGCAGGTAGTTAAAAGCTTCAGGATTTGGGAGAGGGATAGCCAAGAAGAGCCATCATCACTGGGTGATGCACAATAAATGTTAAAGATAGAAACCTTAATTCAAAACATGAGTTCAAATTTACATGTAAATACATTCTATAATATAAAATAATCCTATCACATATCTGACATATATTACTCCATCTAAATTATTTATATTTTGCTCACAAACAGTCCATATTCATAAATATCATGTTTGGATTGATTTATTTTTGTCTTTATACACAGTCTGTTCTCCGAGCCCCAGGCTTTTAATTAATCTGGATTTCGGGTATAAATTCTTTGTGCCTTGATTAATACCAAACAGGCTTTATTTAATTAAAGAGACAGACTGGTGAAAGACATTTTAATCAAAAATTTCATATGCATACAGTACATCTGTATTTAATACTTGCAAAGGAAAAAAAACCTGATTTATTGTATTTATTTTTTAAATGTTTTTTTTTTTAAAGATTTTATTTATTTATTTGAGAGAGAGAATGAGAGACAGAGAGCACGAGAGGAAAGAGGGCAGAGGGAAAAGCAGACTCCCCGTTGAGCAGGGAGCCCGATGTGGGACTCGATCCCGGGACTCCAGGACCATGACCTGAGCTGAAGGCAGTCGCTTAACCAACTGAGCCACCCAGGCGCCCTATTTTTTAAATGTTTTGAATAAAGCAATAGTTCCTGTGATGAATGCCTTTGTGTACCTACTTCATCTTAAAGCCATCACCACCGAGAAGAGAAAGAACATGGAGGCCCAGAGGAAGTCCCCGACATCATGGCATGCTTGATGAGGCGTTCTGGCATATCTCAAAGGAAGACATGAAAACAGAAGAGATTTTCTTTAGGCTTTCTTTGTTGGTACCTGGCACCTCCATTTAGGCCCCTGAAGGGGCACTGCTCTTCAAAACAGGTAGGTGAGCAAGTGGAAGGTAATCCTAAAACTTGAGAAACTCATGTTTTTTAAATTTGTGATTTATGCTCTCCCGAAAATGGGCATCCTTTTAGAAAGTTCTGCGTGTGTACACACAGCCCGCTGTACTGGACGTGGCAGACTGTCGTCGGCAAGGCGATATTTAATCTCATGGAAATGCCAGAATCTATGGCTGGTGGAATCTCAGGGCAGAAGGCAGGAACAGTCACAGAATATATGAGCTGTGAGGAGTCAAGGGAACTTCCTGCTAGAAGCTCACAAGTTATGTTCCTGAGAGCTAAAAACAGTGAGTTCCTAATAGCAGTGACCTGCGTTCGCGGCAGTTGTGTGGAAGGAATTTCTTTTTGACGTTCTATGTTAGAAGATCCTTGGATTTGAGAACTCCAGCCTTGTCCAGCATGGCCACGTTTCTCCGTGGTGGCTCTGTGCCAGGGGAAATGATCACCTAAGACCACAGAGACGGAATTGAGGAAGATCAGATAACAGAAATACACTAGCTTTTTTAAAATGGTTTTCTTGGGGCACCTGGGTGGCTCAGTCCGTTAAGCATTCAACTCAGGTCCTGATCCTGGGGTCTTGGGATTGAGTCCCGTGTTGGGCTCCCTGATCAGCAGGGAATCTGCTTCTCCCTCTCTTTCTCCCTCTGCTCCTGTTCTCTCTCTGTGTCTCAAATAAATAAATAAAATCTTTAAAAAAATAGTTTTCTTTTTTAATGCATTTACTCAGATTAGCTGTATGGTAGTTGGGGAGACACCAAAACGAATCAACCTGACATTTAAGAAATGAGAGCTCCAATGGCCAGGTTTAAGACCCCTGTCACTATAAAGGCATGTTATCTTCTGTAAAACAGAACTGAGAACTGTTTATAAAGTATCAAAGCAATATTGCTTTGCAACATGTAGACCTAAGGTTGAAGCTACCATATGAACGGCACACTCTACATACTTTGTATAAACATGTATTTTAATGTTTTTAAAAGGGACAGTTCTTGTAACATAGTTTCTCTGTTTCTTTCCTAGTCCTGTTTTATGAGAACCCCAAATTGGGTGGGTGTGGCAGTCCCTCCCCAGCTATTCAGAAAGAAGGACCCAGAAGGGAAGGACCCGGACAGTGTAGATCTGTCACTGTACTTCGTGTACAATATGGGAAGTCGCCAGAAACAAACCCTCTAGGACATTCAGTGTTTCCTAATGTACAAGTTTCTAAAAGGCACTCTAATGGTGAAGTTTGTTATACAATGGAAGGTATGGTTTGGGGAAATAAAATGGCTTTTAGCAGGCTGAAATCTGCAAGTCCTTTCCGATCCGTTCATTGTGTGTGTGTGTGTGTGTGTGTGTGTGTTTACATAATCCTTCCACAGCTGCTTTTGTCTGATTTTGCAAGGTGTTTGAACACTTACTCCCTCATTAGATTAATTAATCCATCGTGGAGATGTAATTATTTCCAAAATCAAAATTCTGAGGGAATGTCAACATTCAAGGGAAAAGAGACCACTTAGGATTCAAATATTTATAAAGTACTGGAAAAGATGGAACCAGTTATGTGAAATTGTAGGAATTAAAATATTTGTGTAAAGCTTCTTTCTTTGTGAATTTAATGTACTCAAAGAATATAAGTGTCTTAGCACTGATATTAAATCAAAAGAAAAGGAAATACAGGTCTTTTGCCATTTTATGTGCATTTCCTATGTGGAAATGTGAATTACTGGGACACAAAATTTAATAAAGTCTTGTTTTTCTGACAAATGTTGAAATAAAGGATATATATATATTTTTACTTGGTGAAGATTGCATAGTTTCTAACCTACGAATTAAAAGTGTTTTCTCTATTTCTATACTTTCTCTATCACCATATAATAATAGTACTTTGGTTAATGAATTGAAATATTCACTCTGTTTTATAGGAGTTTATGCTTATGTTACTTTCTGGCTGGTGTGATTTGGCTTTAAATTTGTTGTCAGAGGAAGGAGGAACTATCTGATTATGTTTTAGGAGCAAGAAGGGCAATAAGGCATGGAAAATATACATTTCTATATTTGTCTAGCTGAGCCATGTATCGCAAGCAATGCTTTGGACTGGATGTAACAAAATCTGACAAACGTTAACTAAAAAAATATTTAATGTTTTCACATAACAACTTTAGGATAAATGACTTCTGTGGTGGGTTTGACACATCAAATCTGGGATTGATTTTTCCAGATGTTTCCCAAGTAGCTGCTGCAGCCCCCAGCATGAGATCCGTGTTTAAAGTCGGAGTGGAGGGACGGGAAGAAATGGTACCCATCCCATCTGTCCGTCTGTCCCTTTGCATCAAATTGAAAGCTTCCCCAGAAACAGCCATCAGACATTTATTTAGCTCACTGCTCTGGGCTGGGTCACAGGGATGGTCATCCAGCTGCAAATGAGGCTGGAGGCGGGGGGGGTGGTCAGCGTCCACCTTCTCTGCCTTTCATCCAGGGATGTGGAGGGGTGGGGGATGAAGGAGAATCCATTGCTCTGAACAACAGACTCTACCTCGTGAGCATGGATGCAGCAAGGGCAGGGCCTCCGGAACTCCCCACTGAGTAATCTCTGGGTTCTCTACTTGCAGATGAGCCTATTTCTCCTGGAAGTCCAGTAGACAAGCGCAGACAGAGAACTTCAATTCTTTTGATGATTTCCCCCATACTGGCCAGATCAGTGGTCACTCAGTCAGTATTCATTGTCAGAGGGTGCATTTCCAAACATGTCTGCCCATGCGCAATGCGGTCTCCATCTATTTAGCTTGTAATGCTAATAACCCCAAGCTAAGGTTTTAAAGAAGTTTTCTTATTATAGCACATTCCCCTTTTATGTTCCAATTCTATGCTCACTGGGGTAAAGAGTTCTGGTTCTCAAAATAAATGACCCCCAGATGCAATTGCACTCCTGGCTGGCATCAGAATCCAATGGGAGCTGGCTGGGCTGGGGAGACCTGCCCAATACCAGGGCTCAGTACCCCAGGTACGTTGTGCGTTGTCAATTCACAAAGCACAATGTAATCTTTGGAAGATTCCACTGACCATTTACCTCTATGATCTTTCACCGTATCCACGAGGCTTGGGGCAGGAAGAAAGTCCATACACTATACATCTAAATATTTAAAGTTATAAATTAAAATAACTAATTGTTCAAGGTAATCTTATTCCCCGACCTTGACAAACATACAACTATAATGTTTTAAAGGACATATTTAAATGTAAATTCTCAGACCCCTTACATTTCCATGCCAAAATGTGGTAGCGAATGGAGGACCTGCCCTTGGCCCCAGCACCTGGTCCTTGCCTCTCCACCAGCCCAGTCTCCCCTTCTCTTCCCCTGCCCCTAGATTTGATCAACATCACAAAGAGCCATGTTTGCCCATATGTACACATTCAGGTTTGAGCACACATGCAATCCCCCTCTACCCACCCTGCCAACAGCAATCCCTGATCCCCAAAGCCTGGGCTGCAAGTGTGGATGTTGGCCACCTTGTTGTGCCTCCAGGAAACATACTCGAGAAGAGGACACTGCATGTCCTGCAAACTTGCTCAGGAATCGGGGCAGAAAATGCCAGGGCTTTAGCTCCCAGAAGCGACTTTTCTTCACATAGAAGGAGGTAGCCGCAAAAGAGCCCGAGCGGGGGCCTTCACAGTCAGGATCCAGGCCCCTGGGGTCTGAGGTGGTTTAGGGAGAACAGACAGGGACACACACAGAGCATGCAGTATCTCTGCGAATCTGGCAGAGAGAAACCTCCTGGCGCATCCACCACTTTCACTTCTGCTTCCGCCATGATTCAGCCACCTGGCAGGGATGTAATAAAATAATAGTAATAATGTGTTTTAGTTTAGGTTATATTTTCCAATTTAATGGAGAAGAAAGTTTAGATTTTGCAAGGACAATGTCTGTTGATGATATTCCATGAAGAATCTTGCCAGGATTTCAGGGGAGAAGGAAAATTACCAAAATCAATGAAATCCATCTTCACTTACAGTGGAAATCCTGGTGAAAGCTCTCCTTTCGTATTTGTTTCTATTTGTTACTGTGCAGACGTGTGTATCTTGATCTAAACAGAGCTATTCTGCATCAGTGTCCCAGGAACAGCACTGGATGAGGGACTGCAGGTGTTGGTCCCTGCCCATCACTGCCTCTTTGGCACTCCGACCACCGCTTCCCTGCCCAACCTCACAGTCCTGCCGGAAGTATGTGTTGACGTCCCTGAGTTAGGCCTCCTGCCCCAACTTCTATGTGGAACTCTGGAATGCACATCCACTTACAGACTCAATATTCCCATCTGCACTTGGACAGAAGCTTCAGATCAACACGTTCCAAAGTGAAGTCCTCTTCTCTTTTCAACTTGCTCTGCCCACCATCTTCAGCACCTCGATTCTTCAGGTTTGGCTTTTAAATTCCTTGAGCCTCCCCAACCCCAAACAAAAATCTGTTCTCTTTCTTTCTGTCACAGTTCAATCTTTCAGGAAAGGCTTTTTTGCTTGATCTTAAACATAAACCCAGAATCTGGTCACTGATCTAAAGGCCACCATCATATGTCAGTGGGGTTTCTGCATCAGCCTCCTCCTGAATGTCCTTGCTCCTTCCTTCCACCCCTGACCATGTGTTCTCTTCCAGACAGCAGCCAGATTGATCACAATCTTACAGTGACCCCCATTTTATTTGCAGTGGAACCAAGTTTTCAGGATGGACTAACGGCCGCCTGGGTCACCTTGCCGTGCCAACTGTCCTCTGAGCCCATTTCCAGTTGCTCTCCACCTTGCATGCCCTGCTCCAGCCTTACAAGCTTCCCTGCTGTTCCTCAAACACACCAAAACCATTCCCTCCTGCCATGGCTGTATAGCTGGGCTGTGTCCTGCTCCAGGAACCTCTCCTTCCAGATCCCCTCCCCTTCATTAAATCTTTCATCAAGTCTCAACTTTCCAAAAGTCCCATGCTAACCATCCTACTTAATATAGAAGACGCTCCTTCTCCCAACCCTACATCCCTAATCCTGCTCACTCTGCTCTGCTTTAATTTTTCATGACACTTAGACTGTTCTAACATTGTTTACAAGTGACCTATCTATCATGTTACTCATCTGCCCTCCTATAGTGTAACGTTCTCGGAGAACTCAGATCTTTTATGATAACTTCACTGATACTGCCCAAATGTTTAAGACAATGTTTAGCACATTGGAGGAACTCAACAAATACGTTTGTAAGAGGGAATTGAATAAATGAATGAATGAGTGGATTTGTCAAGAATTACCTAACTTAGATAACTTATCTTTCTTCCAAATAAAGAAAAAAAATTAAAAAATATAATTAACTCAAAATAGATTTAGGCATAACAAATAAAATAGTTGGGTAAGTGATTTGAAAATTTTAAGGAAAATACAATAAAAATGTAGGGTTTCATGGCTCACTCTCATGTTTGGTATGGTCCCATGTTTGCAAGCTCTAAATTTGGGTGGGGAACGCCATAAGGAAAATTTCAGATGTGCTTAAGGCATCAGGAGGCATCTTGGCTCAATCACACTCAAGGTTTGGATGGCTTGAAGGAGCAGGCAAACTTAAATGTAACAACCACACAAAGAATTTTAAAATTCTGTTAATGCTCCTAAATCTCCAACCCACAAACATCCATAATTGTGGTCACACCTAACATCAATCTACCATCTTTACTCTTATATTCATTTAGTAGTTTTTAAATAAACTTTCTGTTTTGGAATAGTTTTATATTTCCAGGATTATGATGACTATATTATGGAGTCCTCACGCACCCTACACCAAGTTCCTCTGTTGTTAACATCTTATGTTAACAGGTACACTTGTCAAAATTAGTTAACAAAAATTAATACATTATTATTCAATGAAGTCAGTGATTTATTCAGATTTCCTCTCTTCATCCTTAATTTCCTTTTTCCGTCCCTGCCTCCCACCCAGGACAGCATATAACATTTACAAGTCACATGGCAGTTTCTCAGACTTTCCTTGGTCTGGATGACCTTGACAGTTTTGAGGAGTGCTGGCCAGGTGTTCTGTGGAATGGGCCTCTGTTGGAATTTGTCTGATGTTTTTCCAAGGTTAGTCAGACCAGGACAATGCGTTTGGGTAGGTGATTGCAGTGGTAAAGGGCTGATGTCATCATCTCGTCTATTTCCTTCCCCACGTTGGAGCCATTCCTTCTCAGATCCCTGTTCCTTTTAGTAGAGAATGGTGTTAGAAACCACGATCTGGGAGCTGGGGTGCTCGTTGCTACTGGGTGTCCTTGTCTCTAGACCTTCAGTTGACAAAGTAGGGAGATATGTGTTTCTACAACCCCGGGTATACACATGTACCTAAACATTTTGATATATAAACATCTATATCTACACTAAGCTAAACAAGAGTTCATACTGACACCTGCAACTTTCATCCATTGCCACACGGATCATTCTGGCCTCTTCCCCTGTCTTACCTGTAACTTCCTACTTTAACACTGGAAACCTGTCTCCTACCTCCCCCATCCATACACTTCACCATTCAATTCCAGCGTGCATGAATAGTGTTTCCAGAACTGTTGATCACTGTCCTCATGGAAAAGAACTTCAGCTCTGTCAAACAGAGTGCAGAATTTATGCATAGCTCCTTTTGCCTTTACTCCTACAAACGCCACACTTTTCCAAAGCTACCAAGGTCACACCCATTTCCTCCCACAAACACAAAGTTGTTTCATACATTGTAATTCATCTAAATTTATGTTACCTTCTACAACTTATCCATCCCTTCCTAAATGATTTTTTATTTGCATTCATTAAGATTCACTCCTTCTGCTCTGAAGTTCTATGAATTTTGGCAAGTGCTCTACATCTTGAATTCATCATTACAGAGACCTGAAAAATAGTTCACCACCCACAATTTTCCCTTGTGCTTCACCCATTCAACCCTCCATCCCTTCTCAAAGCCCTTGCAAACACTGATATTTTTTACCATCACTATAGTTTTACCTTTTAGAATGACATATAATTGGAAACATCAGTATGCGTCTTTTTAAAGACTGTCTTCTTTCATTTAGAAATAGGCACTTAAGAGTCATCATTTTCTTTTCAGGGCTTGCTAGCTCATTTCTTTTTATCACTGAATAATATCCATTGTATAGACATAACACAGCTTGAAATCAAATCACCGATTGAATTTTGTTTGGTTCCTATTTGGGGCTATTATGAATAAGGCTTCGATAAACATTAATATTCAGGGTTTTGTGTAGACATAAGTTTTCAAATCAGCTGGGCAAATCCCTAAGAGCATGAGTAATGGATCATATAAGACTATGCTTAGTTTTATAAGAAACCACCAGACTCTCTACCAAAGTCACTGAACCATTTTGCATTCCCACAGCACAAGCATTCCACACCAAGGCCAAGAGTCTGCACTGTCAGTTTTTTAGATGTTAGCCTTTCTAATATATATGTCAATAAAAATATCTAATGAAATTTCTAATAGATATGCCATTGTTGTTTCAATTTGGTATTTCCCAAGCACAGAGTGTTGTATGGAAATACTGAATCACTATATCGTACACCTGAAACTAATATAACATTGTTGTTAACTAACTGGAATTAAAATAAAAATGTAAAAAAAAAAATTGGTATTCTCTAATGACAAATAATGAATCTGTTCAGATCTCTTGCCTATTTTTAATTGGTTTGTTTGTCGCATTATAGTTGAAGTTTAATTACCTGTATAATTTGAACGTATGTCCTTTATCAGATTTTTCTTTTGTAAATATTTTCTCCAAGTCTGCTGCAGCCTTTCCATTCTCTGATAATGAGTTCCTCAATGCTGACATTTTTAATTTTTATACATAACAAATTATCAGTGTTTTCTCTCATAGATTGAGTTTTTGATGATATGTCTAAAAAATGTACCACCAGATCCAAACTCACCTAGATCTTCTTCTATATTTTCTTCTAGAAATTTTATAATTTTGTTGTATTTTATATTTTGGTCTTCGGTCTATTTTGAGTTAATTTTTAAGAAGGGTCTATGCCTAGTTTTTTTTTTTTTTCTTACGATGTTATTTTAGCACCATTTGTTAAAAACCCTGTCTTTTCCCCGTTGAATTTCCTTTGCTCCTCTGTAAAGTTAGAGTCCAGTTGACTATCAACTCTATTGTGTGGGTCCATTTCCAGACTTTCTATTTGTACCACTGGTCTGGGTACCCATTCTTTGAGCATTACCCACTGCTCTGATTATGGGAGCTGCATGGTAATTGTCAAAAAAACCTTTCAATGCAGACTCTGATTATGGTAGCTTCCTGGTACTTGGTGTGAAGCTGTCCAAACTTGGAGTTCCAGAACTTTGTTCTAACATACTGGCTATTCCAGATCACACAGCAACAATGCTTCTAAGTCACATCCTGTGGCTGCTTATAACATTTGGCCTCCTGCAGATTTTCTTCACTTGGACTGGAGCAGAACATCTGAAATACAAATAAGGAAACAGTTTTTTTGATTCACCTAAACATTTATTTTGAGTTATTGAAGAAACTCAGTTTTCTCCTTAAAAGTAAGCAAATCAGATCTCTTCCCTTCAATTACACCAGCAAGTAACTAACCTAATTAATCACCAGTTAATTTATCTTATGATCAAACTGATAAAAGTCAACATTTGTCAGGGGGTGTTTATATGCCAAATACAGTAAAATATTACTAGCCCCTAATTAAGTTGTTTGTTTTGAATAAGCTGGGTTTGGTCTCTGGGCTTCTCTCATAAATTAGTTGCACATTTGAGTTATGGAAAATATAATTGTCACTGTAACACTCAAAGAGTACTCTCTCTCAGTACCATAAATACTGAAATATAAACTCTCTTTTTTCCCCATTAAATTATTACAGTTCCAATAATTAGGCTATAATGTTTATTTAGTGTGTTTCCTTTAATGAAAACTTAGATCCCATTAATAACTTAAATAATGTAATTTTAAGGAACTTGTGTTCAGGATGTTATCATAATATTTTAACTAGTATCTCACTGTTACTATACTTATTATTTTGGGGAAGCCACATATTCATTATTTGCAGAATAATGAATTATATCAGTATCCCAAAATAATGGCATTCTTGGTTATCATTCCTTGGAAATCTTTATCTAGGACTATTATAATTAGGAATTTGGTACTCCAATAATGGAATCCCCCTTTGACTCATCCATGATAGTATAAATGTATTCTGAACCAGGTTCTACACATATGGAAGGTGTAGTGTATATTAAACAAAACTACTTTGTATGTAGGTATGTATGTACTCTATTACTTACGCTCTAAAAACACATTGAATGTGCCCCAAATGAACAAAAGTAAAAATTTACAGTCTCATATGTTTTACTTATTTTGGTTTTGTGACTTGGTGAAACTAAGACTCTGGGATTTAATTTTCTAAATTAGAAAAATAAAAAATAATAATGTCACCTATCTCATTGTGTTTCTTTAACATTAGATATTAGGTAGAGGACCTTGCATAGTGTCTAGCCAGAGGAAATGCTAAACATATATTCGGTGGTCACCTATTGGTTGTCATTGTTAATACTGAAATTAATACTACCTTTACTTTTTTTTTTATTTATGACAATCCTTTCAATATCTTTTTACGGTAAAGCAAATAAGATTTTGAAAGACATGTGCATCATCTTACAAGCTTTTCCCTCCAGAGCAAAACAAGGGAATCTCTATAATAATGGTAAGAGAGCTGAGGAAGTCATCCTTGCACTGTAGATTTGGGGACGGGGACAACTGCTCACTGAAGAGAGGTCATGAAAACCCACCTGGCACTTTCCTCTCTCTCCTATGTGGAAAAGAATCTATAATCTTTAGGCATGATTATCTACCTAAAAGTTCCCAAAGAATCTTTTAAAAAAAATCTATAATCTATGGATATTAACTTATCACTTTGAGGAGACTGATGAAAACCCATTTTAGCTAGGATAGTGGAACAGGAGAAATGCCCCTCAAGCCCTGAAAAAAAAAGCAGACATACATGTGGGGTCAGACCCATACTGGCAGAAGGGTAGGAGCACCAAGGAGGCTGCAGATCTGCAATCCAGGAAGATGTGCTTTCCCAAGAGGAGAATTCTCAGGAAAACAGACTCCACAGACAAATGGAAACCAAGAAAAAAAATAAGCCTAAAAACTTGACAGTATAAATTAAACTGACCAAATCCTTGAAAGACACAACTACCAAACTTATTCAGAAAGAAACAGATCACCAACATAGTCCTATATCTGTCAAAGAACTTGAATCCCTAGTTAATTCATCAGTTTATTTCTGATAAAGAAAACTCTGGGTCAGATGGTATCACTGGTGAAGTATAACAAATGTTTAAGAATTGTTAGCAAGTCTACACAATCTTTTCCATAACACAGGAAAGAAACAGAGTATAGAAAACTAGACCAACATTGCTCTAATATGGAAACCAGACAAAAGTAATACAAGGTTAGCCAACCAGAGAACAGTATCTGCCATGAATATAAAGACAACTATCCCCAACTAAATATCAGCAAATTGAATCCAGCAAAGTACAACGAGGATGATCCATTAGTAGAATGTGATGTTTATCCCCTGATTAAATATCAGCATAGCAATCAAAATAATTCACCATATTAATGAGATAAGTCACAGTAGATTCAGGAAAAGTATTTGACAAAAAAAAGGTAATCTTCATTCATGATATATATTCTCAGTAAATTAGGAATAGATGAAAATCTCCATGATGTACTGAGTGTTATTGATGGAAAACATTAAACTAGCATTATAGCTAATGATGGAAGCCTGAGTGATTGCCCATCAGACTGAACACCAGGCAAGGACTTCCTCTCTCACAACTATAATTCAACATCATATTGTGCTGTAAATCAGAAGTCTCTCTTTACAGAAGGCATGGTTAGGTACCTAGAAATTCCCAAAGAATCTTTCAAAAAGAGAAATCTAGAAATAGTAGGTAAATTTCACAATATTGCATACTGGGTCTATAAAAGATCATTTGTATTTCTACATGCTAAAAATGAATAATTGGTACAAAAAATCATATTTGCCATAGCAACCAAAAAATAAAGCGCTCAGGTATAAACCTAAGGAAATATGTGCAAGGTCTGTGTGTTAAAATCTACAAAATGCTGATGAAATAAATCAAAGAGGACCTCAATAAATGGAGATATACACCATGCTCCTTCTCGGAAGTATCAATATTGTTAATATGTCAATTCTCCCCAATTTAACATACATATTTAACATAATATCAATCAAAATGCCAGCAGGCCTTTAGGAATATACTGGCAAGCCTCTCCTAAAATCTAAATAGAAAAACAGATGAACAGCAAGAGCCAAACGATTTTGGAAAACTATAATACGGTTTTAGGCTGCGAAGACTCTATAACCCAAGGGTAGGTGGGACCCTAGATTGGATAATGGGATAGTAGTAGTAGTAAGTATTTCACCAATGTCAAATTCTTAGTTTTTAGAATGGTACCAGGTTTACATAAGACGTTATATTAGTGTAAATTGGGTGAAACATATGTATGAATTCTGTGTACAAATTTTCTAGATAAATTTTACCGTTCTATATGTCTAATACTGTTTCAAAATGAAGGGTTTTAAATGAAAGATGACTCAGACACAATGTTTCCTTAGGAGATTTCTCTCTGTAAATAGAGAGAGTGGGAAAGCTAAGCCAGTGGCTACTGGCGTGGTCCGGTGCCATGGTGAGCAGCAAGACCGGGGAGGGGAGGGTCAGATGTCATTCCACTTTCAGAGTTTAACAAGATAAAAAGGCTGCATGTGAAACTTCAGCATGCCAACTAAAACCATACTGAGGAACTCTATATACCCACAAGAATGGGCATCATTGAAAAGACAGAGTTCTGTGTGTTGGCTAGGATGTGGATCCATGGGGACTCTCATTCATGGCTGTGGGGATGCAAAATGGTGCAGCCACTTTTGGAAGACCGTTCGGTGGTTTGTCTAAAAATTAAACGTAAACTTAATATTCAGTCCAGAAATTCCACTCCTGGGTATCTACCTAAGATAAATAGAAATACATGTTCACACAAAGAGGTGTGCAAATATTCAAAGCAGTAATCATTCACAATAGCCAAAAACTAGAAATAACCTAAATGCCCATAAACTGATGAATGGATAAACAAAATATGGTATTTTCTTACAATGGAATGCCGTTAAGTATTTAAGACATGAAATTTTGAGGCATCTATACCATGATAAACCTCAAAAGCATTATGCTAAGTGAAAGAAGCCAGATACTAAAGGCCACCTATTATATGATTCCTCTTACAGAATATACGCAAATAGATAATAGATAAATTTATACAAGTAGGTTAGTGTCTGCCTGGGGCTGGGGATGGTGTGGGGATCTACTGTAAACAGGCTCGAGGGAACTGTTTGCGGTAACAGAAATGTTCTGAAACTGGATGTGGGTGATGGTTGACCAACTGAAAATCTACTTTAAAAAAATCACTGGACTGTACACTGGGCAATGGTAAATTTTGTGGTGTAAAGTACTCTGTATTAAGGCTGTTAAGTCAGTTTGCTAAGAGAAGACAATGACCAGAGACAGGCACCGATGGGCGCCTCTGTCACAGGTTTCTGCGCCAGGATAGTGCACAGAACACACAGGGACACACAATGCCGCCTGCTCTTTAGGATGGGTTTTCTGAACTCACTATTCAAGAATGTTACGGTTTCCTGGAGAAATTCCCATGACGAGCTCGGAAAACATGGAACTGGTACAGTGAGAGAAGCAGGGAGGAGGGGTTTGGAAGACCAGCATCAGCCTGTGTGGTGATGCTTATTTGCTTTTTGATTTGAGTGGAGAAGACCAGAGAGACTTCCCTGAGCTCCTTGTTCAGGCTGTACCTGCTACAGTTTTACCCAGCTCTTCTTGGGTTCCTATCTCAGTAATATGCGATCACCACACACCCTAACCTTTAGAGTCGGAGTTCTCCTGTCTTTTGATCTTCCCTCCAGTCCCAAGACCTTACACTGTTGCATGAAGGAGGTGGATGAACCTGATTTCCTCTGTAAAAGAGAAACAACTATTAAGTCACAGGGATATTGACTGTCATTACTGAGGGTATAACGTGGACTGTGATGCTTGCCTACATTAGATCAGACACCCTCTCATCTCGGCCTTAGAGTGATGCTAAAAAGGAGAGCCTATTTTTAGGCTCATTCCCACCATTGAGAAAATATCCACAGAGGAGTCAAAATAGTCACCAGGGTCATCGGATGGCGGGTGGTAGAGCCAACATCGGAACCAGACAGCCTGATTCCCCATGCATGCTTAACTGCCCCTCTCAACACCAGACCATGGGTGGCCTTCAATGGCCCTGCAGGATGAAGCCACCAGACGCCAGGAAGTGCTTGAGTATGACTGTCTATTTACCAAGGAAGGGACATGCGCAGTTTCTCTTGATCACCCCAGGCTGATCTTATCCCCCCTCAAAATCTGCCCTTCTGGAGCATAATGTGCACCAGGATGTAGCCATTGGGGACTTTGAAATCACTAAAGGATGGAAACTAACTTTTAAAAAAAGGTTACTTACTGAATGAGTCTTCACAGAAAAAAAGAGAGATCAAGAGCTCAAGTATCTGACTTAAATATCTAAGTGACATTTACCAGGTTTGATGCAAACTTTGAATTCTAGAAAATGAAATCTGCACTGGCTCAGTGTGAAAGCTGCATCACCATGGCCCGTGGGTGGCACGCGATTATCATCCACGGCCAAACACGCACCTGGGCTACAGGAAGTCGCAATCAGCTGTACTCGCAATGCTGCTCAGCCTCACTCCCTGAATCCCCTTTCCACATCCTCAGATAGCAAGGGAGATGCTGGGGAGGGGGATGCAGGCGGGGGAATGTCAGCCTCGCAAAGCTCTGGGGCTGGAGAGAAGACAGACAAATTACCTGATAACACCAAAGAGCCAGGCGCAGGCAAGCCTGATCATATCAATAAGGGGATTTGATAACTGTGTTCCTCCTCAAAAGAGAAGACAGATACTTTGAAGTCACCTTAACATGGACCTTTCATCTGAGTTTTTACTCACCTAAACCCAAAATTAAAAATCATTTTCAAAATCTCAAGGCTCCCTTTGTGAACAGCATGCTTTGGATTTTTAATTACCAGCCTTTTTTTTGGGGGGGGGGGGTTGTTATCTGTAAATATAGAAGTGTTGCTAAGATAAAATTTCTGTCCCTCCCGCAGCCAAAACCGGAGCTGACGGCCACCCTCCCCGGTTACTCCACGTGCCAGTCCTGTCCCCTCCAGTTCCCGTTTCTCTCTCGTTAAACCGCTCTGGTCCTTGAGTTCTGATGCCTACATTTGCCTGTCTCTGTGATGGTCTTGGAAAAGAAATTCATGTCTTTAAGAGTCAGACAAAAAGGACAGAAGCACCCACGCCTCCTGAACCTCCCGGAGCAAAATCCTTTTGGTAAAATCATTAAACACTGTATTCGAATGTCCTCGAATTCAGGGCAGGAGGTTTTTCAAAGTACCATGCTCAGTGCCAGGTATGGACAGGCAACAAAGGAATTGTAATGGTCCGATAAACATTTTTGTTGTTGTTTTTTTCTCTTTAAGGAATGGGTTAAAAATCTTAGGGATGAGAAGACTACATATTTCATGATTCCAACTCTATGACATTCTGGAAAAGGCAAAACTAGGGAGACCATAAAAGAGGAGTGGTTGCCAGGGGTGGGAGGGAGGGAGGAGTGAACAGGTGGAGCACCGGATTTTTAGGGCAGTGAAAATACTCCATATGAAACCATGATGGTAGACACCTGTCATTATACACCTGTCTGAACCCACAGAATGTGCAACATAAGGAGTGATCCTAATGTGGACTATGGATTTTAGGTGATGATGACTTGTCAGTGTGGGATCATCAGTTGTAACAAATGTACCATTGGGGGGAGGAAGAGGATAGTCGGGGAAGCTGTGCATGAGGGTGTGCAGAAGGCATATGATAAATTTTGTACCTTCCCCCCAATTTTACTGTGAACCTAACACGGCTCTAAAAAAAATAAAGCCTTAATTTAATTTATTAAAGATTTTATTTATTTTTATTTGTAAGAGAGAGTGAGCAAGAGAGAGAGGGAGAGAGAGCATGAGTGGGGGTAGGAGACAGAGGGAGAGGGAGCCTGGTGTGGGGCTCGATCCCAGGACCCCTGGATCATGACCTGAGCCAAAGGCAGATGCTTAACCAGCTGAGCCACCCAGATGCCCCAAAGCCTTAATTTTGAAAATAAAGAAAAGAAAAATGAAGAAAGAAGGAAAGTAAGTACAAACCAAATAAAATTGAGGTATAAAACATAAAAAGAAAGAAAGAAAGAAAATCTAAAGGTTGTGGTCAAAGGTTTTAGCTTTGAGGTTTAGCTTTGGCCCCAAAAGCAATGTTGTGTATCCTTTGATGGCTCCTTTATTCTTGGTACGCCTTCTTCGGTCTTTAACATAGAGCTAGTATGTAATTGTCCTGAAATAGTAAAAGGTTAGGGCATTTTGAAAAGTTCAAGCCTAAAGAAAGCCAAGCTGCCTGGCTGCCTCATTCTGCTGGTGGGCCCTCACCTCTGAGCCACACGGAAACCTTCAGGCTGAGGCCCCAGCTTCGGGGTGCAGCCTGGACAAGACTGGAGGCTCAGGCATCCTGACTCGGAGAAGTGAAATAGAGCTGTGTTGCTTTGGATTTGGCACCCACAACTGACCAGGTTCTTCCTCCAACATTCCCGAGTGAAGCCACCTCCATTCTTCTCAGAGCAGAAGTTCTCACCCGGCTCAGGTGCCTGGGAAACGGGACCCCGAAGCACCCTCAGAACCAGAGAGATTGAAAAAGTGCTGCAAACCACTGATGTCTTTTATCCCGTTTAGCCACCATTAAGGTATGACCAACACATTCACCCCAAAAAGGTGACCTGTCAAACCAGCGGTTGATAAGGTTTCCTCCAATACAAACTCACTATCTGCTCACCAATTTCGATTTTGGTAAAAGCTCAGCGAAAGAAAGGTGATCGTAGATAACAGAGATTTAAGGGAATTTTACAAAGAGAACAAATATCAAATGAAGAAAATATCACCCATTAAATTTTCTGCAAAATGGGGGGAAAAAGGCTCTTGTACAATTTCCGTAGGAAGACACCCTGGGTCCAGCTCTCAGAAAGCCCAGTTGCACGGGAGCATAATTGGAGAACCTCAGTGGGAGAGTCTGTGCTGGTTTTGTTCAGGTCACTCGGAAACCTCTGGGGGGAATTACAGTAATTCATGAGAAGCAGGGGAAGATGGACAGGTGGCCCTTTGTGTGCTTCGAGCTCCTGGCAGGTCGCCTCTGTCACCTCCCTTTGTCTGTGTTGGGAGGGTGTGGGGTATTTATAAGCTGTTTTTTCTCAAGCCCATCCTTCTTTGCTTCTTTTCAATAAACTTTAAAAACTTTTTCTAGGGGAAAAAAATTTTGTCCTAGGTATAACAAACATATAGTAAAGGGTACAAATCTCAGTGACCTCTGCAAACATTCAGACCCTCATAACCACTGCTGATGGAGGCAGAGAAGGTCCCAGCAGCCCTGACATCTCCCTGGGGGACCGTCTTGGCCCCCAGAGCCCTGGCAGCCCCCCTGGGGGCCACCGACAGTTTTCCAGCCCAGGGGCTTACTTCCTTCTGCTTGGAACGCGACATGAGTGGCATCCGACAGCATGTCCTCCACTCACAATGATGCTCAAGGTGTTTTCCCCCCCGGGGATGACAAAGGGCAGGCCTTTCCGTACTTAGGAATGCCTCAGGAAGGGTGAACCGTGTGTGCGAGCCGAGCCCAGTGCACAGAGGCCAACGAGCAGATAGGTGCTGGTGAACAGGAGTGGCCGCCGCTCACGGCTCATGGCCGATTCTCCCTTCCTGTGGGCCCTGCCTCGGTCTCGCCGGCCAGCAAAACCCCCTTCCGATGTTAGCTGCAGGTTGGGACACCGTGCACCACAGAGCACATTCAGATACTTGGGATCAGATCATGACCGGGGGACCCTTGCCTTCACGATTGTTTCGTCGTCACTGTGGCTGTTAGTTCCTTCTCACCCTCAGATGCGGCAGAACGGCCTTGACCCCCAGTAAGTCATCTTTTTGGAAATGCTAACTTGAAATTGACTAGGAGGGCTAATTTGAGTTTATTTTAACTTGTGGGGATATAAGCAATAATTTGGGGGGAAAAATAAAAAATAATCTCACGCTGAATGACTTCCTGTGTCGTGCACACGAGGGCCTGCAGGAATATGCCACAGAGCAATTTCTGGGTCAGAATAAATTAGAGTTTGTAATGCATTTGCCTATATTGAGAAAGCATAAAAAGAAATGAGGTAATTTTGTCAGGGTTTGATGCTCATTGTTCACTGAAACATAATGCAAGTTATGTCTGTGGCTATAAAATAAAATAATGAGGCGATAGATTCCAAGTCATTCTCATAGATTATAAGCTCAATATTCCAATTGTGTGTATTTAATGACTCCACAGTGCTGATCACTTATTTTCAAATGGTATTTGGAGATAATAAGCCTGAGTTTTCACAGTGTGCTGTGGAATTTACTTCCCCAAAATGAAGGATGAAAAGAATCTCCTTACACGACCCGATTGGGTGAGCCCCACAGCAGAGTCCTCCTCCCCACGCCAGCTTCCAGAACAGCGAGGAAAACTCCAGTCTTTCCAGCTGGGTCATCTCCTCATTAAGTTCATTAGTTGCTTTTAACTGTTTAACAGTAATTGGCTTCTGAACCCCAAGGCAGACAACCAGACTCAGTGATAAGGCCCATGATAAACAAAACCACAATAATGATGATCTCGATGAGTGATAAATATCTTAACATTTAAATACTGTTTGTAACAAAGGAAAGTCAGGAAGAGATTACATTTGAAAGGTCCCCAGTAAATGACGATTGTCTTTGCTTCTCTAAGACTCTGAGCAGGTGGAATTATTATTATTATTTTTTTAAAGATTTTATTTATTTATTTCTTAGAGAACGAGCGAGAGAGAAACAGCATGAGAGGGGGGAGGGTCAGAGGGAGAAGCAGGCTCCCCGCCGAGCCGGGAGCCCGATGCGGGACTCGATCCCAGGACTCTGGGATCATGACCTGAGCCGAAGGCAGTCGCTCAACCGACTGAGCCACCCAGGCGCCCCCAGGTGGAATTATTTTTCATGCGTGCTCATGTTTGTGTCTGTAAGTCATTGTCAAGATGGAGCTGAGTGAGAAGGCTTTTACTTCCCAAAGATTATTTGAAGGGTGGGAAAAAGAATTGATAAGAAAGTCACTCCAGATGAAAAGAGGGAGCAAATGGGAAAGCATGCAAACAGGAGAGGTGGGGCCCCAGAGCCCTGGCCTAGAGGGTTATTTGGGATTACAGCAGGTGTGGTCTTGTGCCATTCACTAATCATGAGGACTTCCCTCTGCAATACAAGAGCACTTGATTTTTTTTTTTTTAAGATTTTATTTATTTATATGACAGAGAGAGACAGCGAGAACAGGAACACAAGCAGGGGGAGTGGGAGAGGGAGAAGCAGGCTTCCTGCCGAGCAGGGAGCCCGATGTGGGACTCGATCCCGGGACTCCAGGATCATAACCCGAGCCGAAGGCAGACGCTTAACGACTGAGCCACCCAGGCGCCCCAAGAGCACTTGATTTTTAAGGAAGAGAGAAAAATGTTGTTTTTGGAAAATTAATTCTGATGAAGCAAGGACGTGAGGGAATGAGAACGGGAATATTTGTTAGGCTGCTCTGAACAGTCAGTCCCTGCCAGAGAATGGGGCGCAGAAAGGAAGGGGAGAAGGAGGGATATCCCATGCCTCTGAGCACACAGGCTTGTGATTGCATGTTCTGCAGGTGAGAGATCTGAGAAGACAGAGCCAATGTCTTCTGTTGGGATCCAGAATCTTCTGCTGGAAGTCATGTTAGTATATAAAAAGGTTTCCATGCATATGATCTTGATTTGTCAACTATGACTCAATAAAGATGGAAAAAAAACACAGGTAGGTCAATGATTTTATCAAATAAAATGAACAGATCTGCTAAACTCTTATTTCCATGTTCTCTCCATGACTGAGAAGCTCTGTGGTCAAGATAGGATAACTCCCCAGCTGGGCATCACCAGCTTCTTGCTGCAGAACGGTCCATCTCCCCCCACGGCTCCGGGGGAAGAGGAGAGGGAGAGCATGGGAGGAAAGCAAACTTGTTATTCTGTCCCTTTTATCCATGTTGACCCAAAAGCCCCATGGAAGATGACTTATTATTTCTCTAGCTTTCATGCTCTGCGTTATTTACTCCTATCTGGACTTGAAACTTTTATCAATCTTCCCACCTCTCCAAATCCCAGTGCTATCAACCCAGCCATCTTCTAAGTCCAGAATGACATTTTCTACCCCAGCTGCTTTCTGCCAATAACATGTTTCCATTAAAGTAAATGTACTCCAAGTATGAATTGCTTTATTGTGTGCTTAAGGAATGCAGTGTGTGCTTGGTTTTCATGGTACGTTAATGTAAAGATAGAATTTAATCTTAATATATTATTTTATTGCACCCCCAAAGCACAAGAAACAGATAACTTTGGCCCAGAGGAAAAGAAAGAAAGCACTTAGATCCTTCGGTCAATGGAATTAGATACCTACGTTGATCAAATTTAATGGATGTTGCCACCTTCTTTAAGTGCTGTTTATATGAAGGCATCATGCCTAAGATAACCTTCGATTTGTCTTCTATTATTTTAACATTTTTTAAGCAACTCTGTTTTT
This sequence comes from Mirounga angustirostris, assembly GCF_029215605.1. Classification (NCBI taxonomy): domain Eukaryota; kingdom Metazoa; phylum Chordata; class Mammalia; order Carnivora; family Phocidae; genus Mirounga; species Mirounga angustirostris. The sequence goes on from NW_026991713.1 coordinate 137,536,660, forward strand.
CATTAAAACATATTTTAATTCCCCAAACAAATGTGTTTCTGCTTAATTATTATACGTTCTTTAAAACTCGTGAGGGGATGTCCCCAAGAATCACCATTACTAGGAATTCCTCTTCCAAAATCCTTTCCATGTCTTTTGAAATCATCCCACAAATGCTGTTTAAAACCTGTGAGCCACACACTCGCGTGGTGCTGGCCGTTAGGACAAAGGACACCGGCCCCCAGGTGTCCTGGTCTAGCGCAGAAGGGACTGAAAACAGGTCCTGTCAAGAGAGCGTGGGAAGTGCTCCAAAGGGTGAGGTCAGCGTACCTGAGACCTGGACCCACAGTCTGGGGACGTGTTGGAACGCGTAATCCCAGACCCGCTCCCACACCCACAGCTTCAGAAGCCTGGGGTGGCGCCCACAGCCTGGGTGGTAAGGAGCCCCCAGGGGGGTCACCATGCATGCTAGTTTGGGAATCATGATCTAAATAGACAGGACATTATTCCCAGGCAGAATCCACATCGCAGAGGGGACACATTTGTAAGGGGAAAAATAGCATTGTTCTGACAGGATGCACTGTCAGAGACTGAAGTTGCTCAGGGGGAAAAAGTCTAAGACCGGTCCTTGCAAAAGCATCACTCCACAGAAGCTTTACCTTACCTTCTCTAGGAAGTGCGACAGATGCCTCTCACCTCAGAAGCAGAATTTTGATCCCAGAGCCAAATGTTACTTTATCTCCTCTTTGGTTTAGAAAATGTCCCCTCTTTATGAGGATAAGTAAAGATACTGAGAGATAACTTTATTATTACTTATTGAGAGGATATTGAGAAACAACTTTATAGAGTTTGGGGTTTGTTTTTTGTTTTTTTGTTGTTTTTTTTTGCTTTGTTATAAAAAATAACTTAAAAGAGACACTTGGGTGGCTCAGTCCTTGAAGCGTCTGCCTTCAGCTCAGGTCATGATCCCGGGGTCCTGGGATCAAGTCCCGTGTCGGGCCCCCTGCTCAGCGGGAAGTCTGCTTCTCCCTCCGCCCCTCCCCCCACTCATGCTCTTTCTCTCTCTCTCTCTCGACAAATAAATAAATAAAATCTTTAAAAAGAATAACTTAAAAGTCTTCATATGGGGCACAAAATTGCTAATAGGAATGAAGATGATACAATGATACAATAAATCTTATTATCCTATCATTATTATCCTTACAATATCCTGAAGTAAATATCGTTTATGTGGCATATTTTAATGTCTACATTTGGAATATATAATATATAAATTATTCTTCACATTTCTATTCTAGATTTATTTCTTACATAAAAACTCATCTTAATGAAATGCATCACAGTTGCAAATGCGCATATACTTAACAGGGATAATTGACTTTAAATGTGGAGTTATACATACAAATAAGTTTTTATAAGAGCAGATGAGTCACTTATTACAAAGAAAAAAAGCTTATCACAGGAGAAAAATATGGCTTCATGATAAAATCACTATAATTTTTGATTTGGCATTTTCGGCCTCAGACAATACATCATTTTCAATCACTCTTATAAGCAACGTGCTGTATATGCTACAGGTTTTGAAATCATGAGCATTACAAAGGAAAGAGCAAGTGCAAGAGACATTCAAGTGCTTACCTCTCAAATCAAGTTTAAAGATTCTCTTAAAATATTTGATTAATCACGAAATGAGAATAGTGCCAGTGTGAGATAGAACATTTATCATATGGCTCAGACAAATGATAAAATGACTTTTTATCCTGCAGGTTTTTATAGAGGAAAAAAGAGGGAGGATCCTGACATTCTCAAAGAAGGGAAGAATTTTTCATACAATTAGCGTCCCACTCCGCATGTTTCATAAGCTGGCCCTGGACATGCGCTCCCTCAGGAACAGGCATTCAGCCTCTAAAACCAAGGGATGTCTTTCTGGAGTCTGCCCCAACCTGGACACATTCCAACCCAGACTAGACAAGTCCTTAGGAGGAGGATTCCCTAAAATTGGCAGGAGTAAGGAAATGTTACCATTTTATCTACAAGAGTCCACTCCAAGTGAAAGTCAATACATCCGTTTGAGACGTAAATAAACGTGAAAGCCGCATCATCCAGCAGGTGGGATAATATAATGTTCTGTGCTTCCCGACCCACGCAGTACTCCCTTTTCCTTAAATGCTCTAAAACATGTATCTCATCTGTCAACCTGAATTCTAGCCACTTCAGTGTTCCTGCCTCACAGAATAACACACCCACAGGTTCTACGTGCAGATTGGAACATTAAGTGTCATTCTCAAAGTCAGCTTACCGAGTGCGAACAGCGCCAGCGTATGAAAGAGCTCATGGGACCAGCACACTCTCCTGATACCTTAGCTCCCCGACAATGCCAACGCCGTGGTCCCACGCGCAGGAGAGTGCTAACGCGGCCCGGGTGGTAATCATCTGTTGTTCAGTCTTCCTATGAAGAGCAGATGTTTTCTGCAAAGTCTTACTTGATTCAATATGGCTTTAAGATATGGCTTTGGGATCTGAAGGCTCACATCCCCCACACAAGTATGGCTCCCCAGTGTCTCCATACAGCGCAATACTATTCCTCAACAAAATGCATTTCCTGAAACTCACAGAAATGTGTATGAAGAAGGAGGACTTGCCCTGAATGCAAATTATCTCCTAATTTTTAAAAATTCAAGTGTTACTGGGTACAGCTGATAGAAAGTGAGTGGTTAAATTAATGCCTCTTTAAGAATATTCTCAAATGAGTTGTAGTTCTCTATATGAAATAATAGTCGGAACATAGTTTAGTGTGGTAGCCAGTGGTCTTATGCGTCCAATGAAGAGAAGCTACTAGTTTACACCTGTTTTCACATGTTACCTTCTATTTAAAAAGCAGACAGCTGACTAGTTCTGCGTTCAAGAACAAACACACCCAAAGAAGGAAAGCAGAGGGTTTGATAGGGTTGTTAGCATTATAGTTCTTATTAAGTATTTGAAATGCTACGGTCACTGCTGATTAAGTAGCTTAGGAATTTCAGAGGACATATGTATAATTAATAATATTTACATTAAAAATGTGGAGAGATTTGTCACACCTCATTCAACCCCCTTTTGATTACTATTTCTTGTAATGTCCTTGATGTCCCTGAAAGCCCGACACTTTAAGATTATTCTTGAGAGGGAGACAGTTAGTTGGTATTTGAGCAGTTGTGTGTCTATTATTTTGTCTGAGGAGCAAATATTACACAAAGGACTCAGGCTGCTGGGAACATCAGCTGTAAAGCCTGTCTGTAGATAAACTATGTTACGCTTTCTGTTCAAAAAAATGGGCCATGTCTTTCCTACTGGAAAATCTGTCCTAAACCACTGTGAACTTTAAATAAGAATTCCTGGCAATTCTCCTGACGCTGTAATCATAGAAACTAATGCTCAAGCATAAACTTCACAGATGTTCAGCAATTTAAACACAACTTTATCATGAATTCAGCAGGTATCCTAGCAGGATTGCAGTGTTCCAGGTGTGATTCTAATTGTTGGGGGCAACAACGGGTGGGCAGAGGCACCCCCTGCCCACACAGAGGTTCCAGTTAGATCTGCACCTGGCTCTCAGGCCTGTGTTTTGTTACAGAACGATAACTTCTGAGACTTTTTATAATGCTTTTCAAGTGTTCCTTGGAAGTGACAATAACTTTCCAACCCACACCTAAAGCAGAGTAGGCTTCTTTGGTACTGCCCCGAAGTTTAACCACCTAAATTTACTACGTTTGGCAACTATATGATTGGGTCCTTATGAAGAGCTGTAATATCCCTCAGTCTTAATACGAATTCACCATCTCAGGGATGTCTGGGTGGCTCAGTCCATTAGGCATCCCACTCTTGGTTTCAGCTCACGTCTTGATCTCAGGGGTGTGAGATCGAGCCCTGTGTCGGGATCCACGCTCAGCATGGAGTCTGCTTGAGATTCTCTCTCCCCCTCTCCCTCTATGACCCCCGCCCCATGCTCTCTCTCTGAAGTAAATAAATAAATATTTTTTAAAAAAAGACTTCACCATTTCATTGGAGAGTTTTTGCTTAATTCTGCTACTTATACAAACGAGAGAGATCCTGAATATCACTGAGTTTCTTTGCAAATGTGGGATATTGTCAATTTTTAGTTAATGGATTTTTTTGTAAGATAAATGCCATATATATATTCATGGAAAAATAAAAAATAAATGAATAATCTAGTACTTTTTTTTTCCATTCGTGTCTTAACATAGTAAGTACAATTATTGCGTTTATGTTAAATTCTTAGAATAAGCCCTACGTGGATATGCTGTCTTATTTCTCATCTGTATCCTGAGTAAAATCCATTGCTAATTTTTCCCCAAAGAACAGAATGCCCCCAAGAGTACTAAAGGAGCAAACTGGGATTCTGAACTGGAGATGAGGTAAAGAGAAAGGCTGGAAATATCCGCTGTTACCCCAGATGTATTTTAATTGTATTTTTGTGTATATGTGTTCAGGACTATTTATCACAAAATACGCATGTTTGGGAAGGAAGAGGACAAATGAATTAATATGCGGTCATGCTCTGTTTAAAGTGTTGCTTTAGGATTCATGTATTAACATGGAACTATTTCCTGATACATAATTAGAAGAAGAAAAAAGATAATCACAAAGCAACATGTCAAGAATGGTCTCATCCTGTCCTGAACTCAGAGTCTACTGAAACTGTGGGGAGACTGAGAGATTCTCCTCCTCGTGTCTTGCCCCCTCCCCGCCCTCATGCATGCACACGGAAGCACCCCCCATTCCCGGCACTCTTGCTGCTTCGCAGTAAAGAAAACATGCAATAAATTGACTGTCACAGGCTAGACCTTGTATTCTAGTGTGATAACTGCTATAGAGAAAAAAAAGACCAAGCCGGGGGGGGGGGCGACGGGGGACGTAGGCAATGCTGTTAAGTGGGGGGAGGCAGAAAAAGGAAGCGAAGTTGAGCAGGGTCTGCAAGGAGAGAGGGGAGAGAGAGAGAGAGCATAGCGGGATAGCATGTCTCAGGTGCCAGGAACCCAGGCTGGTCACTTGCAAATGTGGAGGCCCTAACTCTCCCCATGATGGCATTTGGAAACGAGGCCTTTAGGAGGGGTGAGGGCTGGAGGAGGTCATGAGAATGGGGGCCCCAGGATAGGTTGAGTGCCCTTGTAAGAGGACATACCAGAGAGCCCCCTTTCCATCCTCCAAGTGAGGACACAGTGAGGGGGCAGCCATGCGTGAGCCAGACGGGTGCCCTCCCCAGAGCCCAACCCCGCCTGCACCCTGATCTCGGGGCCCCCAGCCTCCGGAGCCATGAGATGCAAGTGTCTGTGCTATTTTGTTACGGTGACCGGAGCTAAGACAAGGTTTGGGAATTAATGGGGTGGAACTGTGTGGAGCTTCAAGGTAAGGTGATTATATGCCCCAGTTTGTCGGGGTAACCCCAGCTCACATCTCTTATTCCAATGTCAATATTGATAACTCCCCATTTTTCCTTCAGTAATGAGCCAGTTTGGACCATAAAGCATATGGTCATGTCTTGGCCATCGTAAGAACTGGGCCAGAAAACAAAAACATGAATTCAAAAAGGTATCTACAACCCCATGTTCACTGTAGCATTATGCATGAATGTCCGTCAGTGGATGAATGGATAAAGAAAACATGAAGTGGAATAGTGTATATATAACCTAATGTATAACATATATGTATAACATATATAACATAGTATTATTCGGCCATAAGAAAGAATAGATTTGCCATTTGCAACAATGTGGATGGCCTGAAGCATTATGCTAAGTGAAATATGTCAGAGAAAGACAACTACCATATGCTCTCCCTTATACGTGGAATCTAGATTGAAAAAACACAACTAAGTTCACAGATGCAGAGAACAGATTGGTGGGTGCCAGAGATGGGGGTGGGGGTAGGTAAAATGGGTGAAGGGTCAAACTTCCAGTTTTAAAATAAATAAGTCCTTGGGATGTAATGCACAGCATGGTGACCATGGTTAATACTGTGCTGCATATTTGAAAGCTACTAAGAGAGTACATCTTATGAGTTCCCAGCATAAGAAAAAACTTGTTAATGTGCGTAGACAGATATTAGCTAGACTTACTGCAGTGATCATTTTACAATGTGTACAAATACAGAATCATTATGTTGTACACCTGAAACCAATACAATGTTTGTCAGTTATACCTCAAAAAAGAAGGAAGGAAGGAAGGAAGGAAGGAAGGAAGGAAGGAAGGAAGGAAGGAAGGAAGGAAGGAAGGAGGGAAGGAGGGAAGGAGGGAAGGAGGGAAGGAGGGAAGGAAGGAAGGAAGGAAGGAAGGAAGGAAGGAAGGAAGGAAGGAAGGGAGAAAGAAAAGAAAACCACAGAAAGAAAAAAGACCTGCCTTTCTTGAGGTGAGGTGACGAATGGTTTTGAGAAGGCAGGTGGCATGATTTGTCTTTTGTTTTGGCAGGATCATTCCATGACAGAACAATAGATAGAAACAGTATCAATGTGGTTAGATACAATACAGAGAGAACAATGCTAGAAACTGGGACAGGAGACAGCAAACTTGTCTCTCTCTGCTCTTTACAGGCACCAGGGAGTGAATACTTCAGATCTGTCCTTTCTGTCTGTCACGATGCCTCAGGTCTGTTTCGGGGGCAGGAAAGACAGCCACCGGCCGTATGTCAATGAATAGGTGTGGGGCTCCATGCCAGTAAGACCGATTTCTTGACTCCACAGCTTAAATTTCATACACATGCATGTGCACAATATAGTCTTCTTTTGATATTTTTCAACCATTAAAAAAAAAAATCCTGAGCTCAAGGGCCGAACACAAGTGGGCAGGAGGCTGGATTTGGCCCATGGACCATAGATTGTCCTCCTGGATCAGAGCGAAGGGAGCAAGTAGAATCAGAAGGACCAGAGAGAGGCTTTTTCAGTAACGTACATGAGGATGATGGAGTTTGGGGCTGGGTTAAGAGTAGAAAAGGCTCTCAATTAAAGATATAATCTGAATATGGTTTGAAGATTGAGGATTTTTGTGGGAGTTTTGTGGGAGTTTGGGTAGAAGGAATGAGAAGAGGAGAGATACAGGGTCTGAGCACCTGGAGGCAGGGAGCTTCCAGTGGCGGCTGTGAGGACAGCTGAATACAGGTTTGGGCATGTTTGTGTGTTGATCATGGTTGGCTATCCAGGGGGAGGTGTGGAGTAGGCAGCTGGAGATCTAGATCAGTAATTAAGAGGTCCAGTCTGGTGACATCAACTTAGAAGTCATCAGCATGGACATGATCTAGCACAGGCCGACCCAACAAGGAGGGAATATAGCCAGAAAGCAGGACAGACCAGGATGGAGCCCTGAGACACTCCCACTACCCGGGGCTGGCTGCAGGAGAACCAGCCAGCCCGCGAGCTCTGGAAAGTGGCCGAGTCCGACAAGCCCCGTGCTGCTTAAGTTCTGATGCCTCGGAATCCGCAACATGGAAATCACCGGGGTCTGCTACCAGTGCAGTCCGAGTGGTGCATTGAGGTGGTGAAGTGGGTTTCGGAAGGAATCGGAGGAGAGTAACTAAGGATAATAATGTGTGTGGACAGCCCTTCAGAAGAAATCTCCTGGGGCTTGAAGGAGAAAGGTGTTGGCTGGAAGATTGCACGGAATGAAGATGTTTTAGATTTATTTGTTATGAGGTCAAGAAAATAGTGCAAAAAACAAACAAACAAACAAAAACCAAAAACCACCAAAAATCTTATGTGCCTATCACCTAGGCTGAACAATTGTCGTCACTTTGCTACATTTGTTTCTTTTATCTTGTTTTCAACACTGTCTGAAGTGCTTTAAAGCAAATTCCTGACCTTATTTTACACACAAATATTTCAGAATGTGCATCTAAAAAGTATGGACCTCTGCTTTATAGCCACATTGCTTTACTAGCCTGATGACAGTGAAATGTGTCCCTGGTTCCGTGGACTACTCCATCTACGCAGTTTTCTTTTTTCTTTGGTGTTGGGAGAAAGTCTGGTAGCATGCTGATGAGAAGGAAACCCTACAGAGGGAAAATGGCAGATCCTGGGGGAAGATGTGGCCGAGGGGGTGGAGTCCAGCACACAAGGCAGGAGCTTGGTCTTTGAGAAGAGCACACTTGGGTGTTTTGGTCTTGTTTTTATTTTTTTTTAAGATTTTATTTATTTATTTGACAGAGAGAGAGAGCGAGAGAGGGAACACAAACAGGGGGAGTGGGAGAGGGAGAAGCAGGCTTCCCGCCAACCAGGGAGCCCGATGTGGGGCTTGATCCCAGGACCCTGGGACCATGACCTGAGCCGAAGGCAGACGCTTACCGACTGAGCCACCCAGGTGCCCCTGTTTTTGTTTTTAATAATAACAAGAGGGAAAGATTTTTTTAAAATGGCATCTTGTGGGGCACCTGGGTGGCTCAGTTGGTTAAGCGACTGCCTTCGGCTCAGGTCATGATCCTGGAGTCCCAGGATCGAGTCCCGCATCGGGCTCCCTGCTCGGCAGGGAGCCTGCTTCTGCCTCTGACCCTCCCCCCTCTCATGTGCTCTCTCTGTCTCAAATAAATAAATAAATAAAAATAAAAATGGCATCTTGAAGGAAATTGGACCCATTTATTTGTCATGCATGAAACAGCCATGACTCTCCAACTCTAGCTACAGACTTTCAAATTCTTATTTCAGGAGGAAAGAATTGTCAAGCAAATGCCAAAGATCTCAAAACACCATTTTGCTAATTCTTATGCAGAGGACAAACGGTAACATTAATACAGTTTCTTAAAAGTTCAAAACATCTGTCCAGGAGTTGGCTTTTATAGAAAGCTGACACAGTTGTATGATTTCTCAATGATGATGCTATTTTCCTACTTTAGGAGAAGCTGTCAAGTAATGTCAAGTGCAAACTGAAGGAAGTAATTCGATATTTTGTACAGAGTTATTGGTGTCTCTTCATCTTAGCTTGAAATGTGATTTCCTTGTTCAGTTTGATAGATCATTCTGGTGCCTGTCCTTTGTTTCTGTGAGGAGCAGGTTATGGCCAGGATTAAATTTATTAAAAAATGATGACGTCTTTCAGGGCAAACATTATAAAATCGATGTTTCTCTTCCCTTTAGTCTAAGACACAATATCAAAACCAACTTGATAAACTCTTATCTGGCTCAATCTCAGTTAGACCAGTGGAATGTGATTTCAAGATAGTCTTCCCGAGGATGGACTCAAAGTAGGACTGGCAGCCAATGACATTCTAGGCTCCCCTAACATATTAAGCATTGTGAATGATCCTTGGTCTGCTATAATTAAGCATGGTGGTGATGAAATCACATTTGTTTTTTTTTCCTTTTGAAAATCTTGTGTAAAAAGAATCATGTTTTTATAATATCTGTGAAGGGGGAAAATGTAAAGGGTAAAATAGTAAAGTGCAAGAAAGAGGGGTTAAAATTACATTAAAATCCCACAATCTGGAGGTAATAGATCAACACTGTGATTAATGAATGTACCCCCCCAACCCTGATAGGAGCCCACACACGTTTCCATAAATGCATAAGGGTATATAGTCTTGCATAAGTGGAATAAAGTTTACCATGTTTTCTGCAGCCTTTCTTCTTTACTCAGTGATATGTCATGGACATTCTTCCAAATTACCAATTATTTTCCTATTTTTAAAACTGATTTTGATTGTGATTGCTAGGTTTGTTGTTTGCTAATTGTGTCTGTTTCTATACAGCATTTTTTTTTCTTTTTTGTAGTCAAGTCTAACTATTTTTCTCCTGTATTTCTGATTGTATAACATAGTTAGAAAGTCCATCCTCCCTGGAAAATTACTGAAATCTTCATCCATATCTTATTTTCGTGATTTTAAGCACTACTCTTCAAAATTGAAGTCCTTAATCCATCTGTAACTTTTTAAGTATGTCAGGAAGCCACTGTAATTTTCCCAAATTACCAGCCCATTATTTAAACTACATTTGTTGCAAATTTTGACTTTATTGCCACTTATTTCAGCTAAATTGTGTAGCATTCATCACATCCCTATCTCTCATGACATTGTAGGAGATGAAAAATATTTGCTCTAAGCCCTTTAGGTTCAATAGCTGGGTCCTGTGAATTAAACTGACAAAATACCAATCAACAGGAGAATTATTTCATACACATACAGGCACCAAGGAAAGAAGGAGCAGGCTTGTTAAATGGTTAAGGGTAAAGGCTTATATACCCAACTTAGCAGCGAAGAGGGAGAGGGGGAGAAATAGCTCCTGTGGGAAAAGCAATGGTTTTCTTTAGGAAAGACAGATGGAGAACAGACAGGAGATAAGGAAGTTTGGAACAGTGTTTGTGTATACAGATCTGAGTGGTCTTCCGGCTTCTTCAGGACCCCTGAGGAGCAAGCCCCCAGGGTTTACCTCTGGCTTCTCTTTCCTCCCAAATCTGTGTGTGTGCTGCCAGACCCCATTCCCTGGTGGCTGAAGGGGGCACCGTGGTGTCCTTCGTGAAAGGGATCACCCAGGCTGTTCTTACGCAATCACATCCTGAGCAAATCACTGTCTCCTTGTTAAGTTCTAAATAATCCTAATGATACTAAATAAACTTAATTAATTTGGGGAGATGTAGCTTACCTGAAATATTGTGCCTTCCTGTACAAGGACACATTTTTTGTTTGCTGCTTTTTTGTTCTCCTCTTTCCACTTCTGATTTTCCATGAAGAATTTTACGTGTGTATTTACATAGATACACCATTCTATGAAAACCTTATTGCTAGGAATTTTAGTGTTTTTATTGCCATTATGAATGGAATCTTATACTTGATTACACTTTTTAATTGCCTATGGGGGGTCTCTTATAAATTGCTTTATGTTGTTCATAAAAGTTTTCCAGGGCGCCTGGGTGGCTCAGATGGTTAAGCGTCTGCCTTCGGCTCAGGTCATGATCCCAGGGTCCTGGGATCGAGTCCCGCATCGGGCTCCCTGCTCCTTGGGAGCCTGCTTCTCTCTCTCTCTCTCTCTCTCTCTCTCTGTCTCTCATGAATAAATAAATAAAATCTTAAAAAAAAAAAAATTCCAGTCATTTGTCCTGGGTTTTATGACCAGAACTTTTTCTGTTACTGAAAATGATTGTAATTTGTTCTCCTTTCTGTTATTTATACTTTTTTTCTCTCTCTTAAGACCATGTTGCCTAGGGGCGCCTGGGTGGCTCAGGCGTTAAGCGTCTGCCTTCGGCTCAGGTCATGATCCCAGGGTCCTGGGATCGAGCCCCACTTCTCCCTCTCCCACTCCCCCTGCTTGTGTTCCCTCTCTCGTTGTGTCTCTCTCTGGCAAATAAATAAATAAAATCTTTTTTTTTAAAAAAAAAGACCATGTTGCCTAAAACTTACCAAATACGGTGGGTCTTAGTAAGCAATACTCTATTCTCATTACAATGGATAAGAATGAGGTTGTTTTAGGAACCGTATCAGATTTTGGTTTGGGAAATGTATTTTACACGGTACTGTTAGTAAGGAGAAGTCCACTGAATGCCAACTACACACAGGAAACATACTAGCTTCTTCAAGGACAGATAACGAGAAAGTCATGTTCCATTAACGAAAAGTATAGTGTAGCTCAGAGGATAGAGTGGCCTCTTCTACCAGACCCATAAATACAGAGAACAAACTGATGGTTGCCAGTGGGGAGGGGCGGTCGAGCAAAGTGGGTGAGGGGGAGTGGGTGGCACCGGCTTCCAGTCCTGGAGTGAAGAGTCACAGGAACCCAAGCAAGAGCATCAGGATACAGTCAGTGGGAGCATAATCACATTGTAGTGGGATAGATGCCAGCATCACGTAGAGACTCGTCCGGTCACTGCGGTTTACACCTACACTGTGTGTCAACTCTACTAACAGAATAATGAAACTTAAAAATTAAAAAAACAATTCATCATTATTCTAAAACAAACAACCAAAAGAATGACGGGTGTTCACGGGAATGTGGACCATAAAGGATTCAGGGGCCCAGGGAAACCCCGAGCAAAGGAGCCTTGGGAATTGTGAAATCTCCATCCGATCACAGGAAGAGGAGCATTGAGAAGGTTTCAGGCAGAAGGAGGGCACTCGGTCATCCACAGAGATGTTTGGGACTGTGTTTGGTGATATACACGATCCTGTCTCCTTGGAACAGAGATTGTGTGCGGAGATCGACGGGAAGGGTGGCAGATGGGGCGAGAACAGCAGTGTGCTGTGTCCTGGGTCTCTGAGACAAGCAGGTGCCACAGCTCCCATCTCGTGGAATTAGGGGGGTGACACCAACAGTTTGAGGGTCCAGCCGCCTCCCTGCCACACCACGGGGTCCTCATGATCTTGGCAACAGCTCAGCCCAACAGCAAAGGACAGAACCACGGAAGCATCCCTGCAGCTCTGTGCCCTGTGCATGTGAGGGCTTGAACGTGGTTTAGAAATGTGCAAATATTAGGGTTGGCTTCATCAAGTCATGGTTTTTACTATTATTCTAAAGCCAAAAAAATAAAGTGCTTTTTTTTTTATGACACTATCCAAATCCATTTTTATGTAACAAAATATTGTATTAGTTTTATCATTCTGTCTTTTAACATTGAACTCTTTGCGGTATTTAATCAGAAAGACACATCTGTTTGGGGAGGATTGCAAAAGGCAGTGATTAGAAAGTAAGAGCAGGGGCGCCTGGGTGGCTCCGTCGTTAAGCATCTGCCTTCAGCTCAGTCATGATCCCAGGGTTCTGGGATCGAGTCCCGCGTTGGGCTCCCTGCTCAGCAGGAAGCTTGCTTCTCCCTCTCCCACTCCCCCTGCTTGTGTTGTTTCTCTCTCTGTGTCAAATAAATAAATAAAATCTTAAAAAAAAATAAAGTAAGAGCAATAGACCCTTACTAAAAGAGAAGTCCAATGTTGCAATACTGGGGAGAATAAGAATAAATCTACACCCTTACCAAAAAAAAAAAAGAGACTTTTTCTCTCATTCTTATAGCCTGATATTAATATATACAAACAAATACAAGAAAATTAGTCTGAGAGTCGGCAAATAAGAATTAGCAGTCATAAGGTAGTAACCGATATCATTAATTTTCAAAAACACTTTTATAGGATATTTTGGAAAATTATATTTTAATTCACAAGAGTTCAGATTTTATTACTTCAAGAGGGGAAAAAAACCTATTGTTGGAAGCACACGCTAACAATTAAAGTGTTAAGTATGTATCCTATTCCTGACAGGAATGGTGTATTTATAGGTTTCATAATGGGCTACATTTTTAGGTTTTTTTTCCCCTATGTCTTTCTCTTCAGACTTACATTTTAATGTAAATGGAAAAGAAGCAAATGTTATCTGCCTAATGAATAATATACTTTTCTAAGAAAGGGGAAACAACTAAACATTCCGATCAGACTTAAATCTTTAACTAACAACATAGCTTTAATATTGGCTCTAGAAGTAGTTGAAGACCTAATAGTCAGTTACAATTTCAAGTACGTTGCCGCATAAATTCACTAAGGTTTAGAATAATACTCTACTCTGACAAATTTATTAACTTTTTAAGCAACAATGAGAAACCACCTGAAATCCTTGTGGGGGCAGAAGCCTTAGTGTAGTACTAGGATTTTCTGGCAGTGTGGATGGATTTTTATCAGAAAGCTCTCAAATAACGATGCCTTTATATGATCTTATATTCTAGAACATCATAATAAAAATACACATCATATGTGTATACATAGGTATATATACACACGGGCATGCGCACGCACACACACACATAATAGATTTAGCAGAACATTGAAAAGAAATATGATAGAGTGATCATGTTATAGCGCTGCAGGTAATTATATACAAAGATGAATGCTGGAGAACATGGATTTTTCTTATCTCATTGAAACCAGCCTCCAGCTTCTTTAATTTCAGAAATTAGGAAATGCAGGATTCTGTACGATGAACAATATTTTTAGTGAGATAATAAAAACACTGTGTAATTACATACTGTTTTTAAGCTGAGCGCTTGGCAAACTTGGCCTGAAATCTCGCTGCTGAGCTGGCCGTGCTTTTTGTTTGGTTGGGAAATGCTCATTTATATGTGCTGAAAAGAATTATAATTTTTAGAATATATGATAAACGTAGGTAAGCAGAGGGTGAATATAAGTCTTGCCGATTATTTTCTAAGGAAGACCAAATATACAATTAAGGGTTTCTTTATATAAATAGTGGCCCGTATACTCTCCTGTGTTCATTTATTTATATAAACATTCAACAGACTTCAAGTGGGTGTCTACCACATGCTTGAAATGTTATTGATGTATCTGGCAAACAAACAAACAAAAAAAAACAGGACGGCAGAATCCCCTCCATCTCAGGCTGAACATCATGAAGGTTTGCTCCGCACTCACACACTCCAGAGCCCTCTCTGGAAGGTCGGGGGGTCTGTCCCGTCTAAGCACCCTAACATTCCCAAGGCCTCCTAGTTTTCTCTTGGCTCCAGGAGAAGACAGAGAAGCCTTTCTCCAGCCAGAGCCCACTTCTACAGGGACCCTCCCCCAGGCCGGCGACCGCAGCCAAGCGGGAGCCAGCCTGCACCGGGAAGCGGGGCTGCTCTGGAAGCAAAGGAGCGGTGCCCAAGGACCTGGCCCCACGGATGTGCGCCTGCAACAGGGCGGGGAGAAGCCAGGGCTGGGCTCTGAGCACAGGGTCCATTAGGGCAGATAAGGTGCAGGCGGTCCGCCGAGGAGCATTCTTGCAGGACGCAGAGCTGAACGCGTAGACAGGGATCTGGGATGATGCTAACACCTTCCTAGCGCAGTTCCTAGAGCAGCGTACGTCGTGACAACCCACTGTAGGACAAGCAGAAATGCCAGAACCGTCAGTGTAAGAAGGACCCACAGGCACGGTAATGCTGCCGTGGGAATGCTGTGTGCATCAGCTTCCCAGGCTACAGTAACAAAGTATGAGAAACACCTGGAGGCTTAAAACAGCACCAACTCGTGACCGTGCAGTTCTGAAGGCCAGGGATCAGGATTCAGTTTCGCAGGAATGAAACCATGGTGTCCCAGGCCCTGCCCCTCTGCTGGGTGGAAGGGAGACTTCTTTTTTCACCTACCCCCGGCCCAGGCCAGCAGCCCTCTCAGCCCCTGGCCGGGGCCCCTGTGCATCTTCAGAGCCTGGGCCCCACATCTCAACTGCTCTGCCCCGCGTCACCTTCTCTTTCTCTGGGGGACCCTCCTGCTTCCTCCCTCTGATAAAGACCCTGGTGCTCACATACAAGATAATCCCCCATCTCCAGATCCTTAATCACACCTGCAAAGTCCCCATTGCCATGGGAGGGAACTGTCACCAGTTCCGGGGATTAGGACCTGGCAATCTCTGGGGGCCATGATTCAGACCACCATCCTTTGTATTCTATCCTATGGGGGCCGTGAGGACACTGCGTCCATGAAAGGAAGAAACACACGGAAAGGGAAGGGACCTTACTGGCTCCTGTCTCCAAGCCAAGGCCACATTCGTGAGGCTTGATGATAGCCATGCACGGACAGGGTCCCTAGAGAGTACCCCGTGTGCTCGGTGTGTATGGGATCCATGCCATAAAGACAGTTCTGGCCAGGTCCAGCAAACACCAGGGACTGCATGAACGATGCTTTCCCTGGTCCTGAACTTGTAAAATGATGAACACACTCAGCACCAGGCACCGGCCTGGGGAGTAAGAGCCACCACAGTGGCCGGGTCCAAGCAGAGTGTCTGCATCTGTGTTCCCACCCCCTACCCAGCCAGGACGGTAGATGGAGAACATTCTGGACTGTGGTCAGAACAACAACACACTCGGAGAGTCACAGTGTGCAGGGTTCAGGCTGCCTTTGTATTTTCATTTTCTTCACCAGTCTGGCCCTAGAACAGCCAAACACAGAAGCATAACAGAGGTAGCCCCGACCACCCCTGCCACACCTTGTATGGTACCTATGCGTGGTATGGGCTGTAGCATCATGGCGTATACCCATCCATCAGCTCATCCCTACCACATATGAGCGTGTACCCATCCATTAGCCCATCCCTATCACCTATGAGCCTGTACCCATCATCAGCCCATCCCTACCACATATCAGCATGTACCCATCATCAGTCCACCCCTACCACATACAAGTGTGTACCCATCCATCAGTCCATCCCTATCACATATGAGCATGTACCCATCATCAGCCCATGCTACCACATATGAGCATGTACCCATCATCAGCCCATGCTACCACATATGAGCATGTACCCATCATCAGCCCATCCCTACCACATACGAGCCTGTACCCATCATCAGCCCATCCCTATCACATATGAGCATGTACCCATCATCAGTCCAGCCCTACCACATATGAGCATGTACCCATCCATCAGTCCATCCCTACCACATATGAGCATGTACCCATCATCAGTCCATCCCTACCACATATGAGCATGTACCCATCATCAGTCCATCCCTATCACATATAAGCGTGTACCCATCATCAGTCCATCCCTATCACATACAAGTGTGTACCCATCCATCAGTCCATCCCTATCACATATAAGCGTGTACCCATCATCAGTCCACCCCTACCACATACAAGTGTGTACCCATCCATCAGTCCATCCCTATCACATATGAGCATGTACCCATCATCAGCCCATGCTACCACATATGAGCATGTACCCATCATCAGCCCATGCTACCACATATGAGCATGTACCCATCATCAGCCCATCCCTACCACATACGAGCCTGTACCCATCATCAGCCCATCCCTATCACATATGAGCATGTACCCATCATCAGTCCAGCCCTACCACATATGAGCATGTACCCATCCATCAGTCCATCCCTACCACATATGAGCATGTACCCATCATCAGTCCATCCCTACCACATATGAGCATGTACCCATCATCAGCCCATCCCTATCACATATAAGCGTGTACCCATCATCAGTCCACCCCTACCACATACAAGTGTGTACCCAACCATCAGTCCATCCCTATCACATACGAGAATGTACCCATCATCAGCCCATCCCTACCACATATGAGCATGTACCCATCATCAGCCCATGCTACCACATATGAGCATGTACCCATCATCAGTCCATCCGTATCACAAATGAGCGTGTACCCATCATCAGTCCATCCCTACCACATACGAGCATGTACCCATCATCAGTCCATCCCTATCACATATGAGCATGTACCCATCACCAGTCCATCCCTATCACATATGAGCGTGTACCCATCATCAGTCCATCCCTATCACATACAAGTGTGCATTCATCCATCAGTCCATCCCTACCACATATGAGCATGTACCCATCCATCAGTCCATCCCTGTCACATACAAGCCTGTACCCATCCATCAGTCCATCTCTACCACATACGAGCATGTACCCATCATCAGTCCATCCCTACCACATATGAGGGTGTATCCATCCATCAGTCCAGCCCTATCACATATGAGCATGTACCCATCCATCAGTCCATCCCTATCACATAGGAGCACTGGAAACATCCCCACTCTACTTCCAGTCCTGCCTAAGGGATGGGTTCGCTCCAACCCAGTATCTGCTAGTACGTTCCAGGGAGAGCTGGGCTGTCTGGCCATCCTAAAGAGCACTGC
This sequence comes from Mirounga angustirostris, assembly GCF_029215605.1. Classification (NCBI taxonomy): domain Eukaryota; kingdom Metazoa; phylum Chordata; class Mammalia; order Carnivora; family Phocidae; genus Mirounga; species Mirounga angustirostris. Next base: position 137,554,248 of record NW_026991713.1, read on the forward strand.
AATGCTCCCCTGTACTTAGGATAGGACGTTAACTGAACTAGACAAGTAAGATGCACAGATTCCAGAAGGTGGGAGATAAACCCTACAAATATCTAGGGGAGACATCATAGTGAAGCTTTTAGGAAGTCAGTGGTCTGGGTAGGCTAGGATGCACCTTCCACGTAAAGACAAATTATATCATCTCTCACATCTCACCAGGAAGCCTGGCAGGTCACTTTGGCTTTGGATGCAGCATATTCCACATAGAAACCTGCTTCAGTCCATATTCCAGGTAGAAGGAAAGGCTCCCAGCTTTCAGTGCAGGGAAATCTGTGTGTGAGGTCCAGGAATCAGTGTAAGGAGCCCCTTAGGCCTTTGGAACTGCAATCCAGCACACTCTGCTTTATGAGAACTATCTGGGAGGGGGGGAGTTATCTATCTTGTGCAGTGTACCACAAGCCCTGACAAAGTCCTCTCCACACAGACCCGTGGGTTCTAGAGCAAGGCCATGCCATGTGCATTGGAGAATGATATCTCTTTCAGCAAATGACCTAGGTAGGCCAGAATGCACAAGTAGGTTCTGCAATCAAGTGGCCTGCCTGCCTGCCTGTAAGTCACCCGCGTCACCCACCGCTGTGGTACCCATGCCTCGCTCAGCCCATGCCTGTGGCCACATGGAGGATCTACGGGCATCTGCTGACAAAGAGAAGGAAAGCCTGAGAATGGTGTTTGGTATTTTGTGCAAGCTGAATAAGGACCGTGGCTATACTACACTCCCCCGCCCAAGGGTGACCTTGAGAACAGGAGTGAGGAGAGATCTCCACACCAAGCAGAGTTCGGGGCATCCACCTTTTGAGGGAGGAGACACAGCTGGTGGGGAATACCTACACACTAGCGGTCAGCAGTGGGTGACCCAAGGAATTGACGGGAAGACAGGATGAAGGGGACCGGGCATGTGGACGGATCTGGAGGGTAGGCACTGAGCCTAAAGATGTTCACAATATGACCGACACACAGAGCACATGCCACACAAGGAGAATCAGCAACCAAGGAGACAAAGGACTCGACCTTTGATTTGAGCTGGGCTGTCCTGGCCCCGTGGGCACAGGGAGCGCCTTCTGGGGCGAGTGATGCAACACTCTCCAAAGGCACAGGTGAGAAGCATGTCCATAGAAGGTGTGCACACGGTGAGACCCTCCCTAAATCAGCGAGCTGCCCCGTCAGACACACATAGGAGGAGGGACAAGGGAAGGTGCAGAGCCACCGGCCCTAAGTCCTAGAGACGCACTTTGGGAATTCATGCTTCCCGCACCTTACAACCCTGGACTCAGAAGATTCAGAAGAGAAGGAATCCTTCTGTCAGGGAGCGAGGGACTCATCATCCTTGTCAGGGAGCATCTGGTCGATGAAGTGCATGAGGCCCAGCCCTGTCCCCGCTCTGCAGGGCTGATCCAGCTCCAAAACCTCCCACAGATCTGGCCAAGGCTTTGCTGTTTCTCTGTCGCAGCCCGGCTTCTCCCTCGGGATGATTCTGCGGCAAATACTGTTTCTCACTGTCATTCAGGTCAAAATATTTTCAAGTTCCTATTCACTCACAAGAATATCTAAAAGTGTTTTGCTTGATACCCAAATGTTTAGGCATGTTTTGTTTATCCTACCAGTGGTGATTTCCAGATTAACCCCGCTGCGGTCGGCAAACATATTCCACAGGATTGCAACCCTTTGAAATATGCTCGCAAGTACTTTATGGTCCAGCATATGGTCTGTTTTGGTAAATATTTCATGTGCCCACGGAAAGAGTGTGCGTTCCACAGTTGGAACGCGTGTCAAAGAGTGCATTAGCCAAGTTGCTTAAATCTATGTGTACTAACTGCTTTTTTACTGTTCATTCTAGCACTTACTAGACGGATACGTTAAACCTTGGATTATTGTCATGTGGGAGCCGAGAGCTGACATCCAGGGTTGGAGCGCCAATGCTCCCGCTTAGAATTTGCAAACATAGTTGTGCAAATCTTCTGGAGTTACTTAAAACTCAGTAAAGTATATTTCAGGTGATAAAGATCTCCTAGGATTTTGCCACGGATTGAAATATTCAAATAAAACACATCTCCTTTTCTTCCCATGTTACTGAACTCGCTGGCTGAACATGACAAATCTCTGCTTCGTTTTTGGGGACGTAAGCTGCAAATGTGAAAGTTTTCTATCAGATGAAAATGGCTGGAAGCCCACCTGCCCTCGCTGAGACTCTGCATTGCAGGGACGGTGAAGGTCGAAGCTCAAGGACATCTCATATTTCCTTCTGAGGCCCTCGATCCACCGGATGCCTCACAGTGATGTGCTTGTGACCTGGGTCAGGAGACACAGAGCGAGGTACCAACTCTGGTCATGGGTCCCTCATCAGCTTGGGGTCCTGGACAAGTAGCTTGATCCGTCTGGGATCAAAGCTTTTTCTTTATGAAATGGATTGTTTTTATATTGGATCAGTGTTTCTCAATCTGTTTTTTTCTTTTTTCCTTTTCCTTTCTCAGAACTACCCAAGAAAAGACTCTAGGACAAAGGTGCTGGATGTCCCATGGGCACTAAGACCACCTGGGGGCCGTGCTGGGGGCAGGAGTTAATGGGCCCATCTCCGACCTGGTGATTCTCTGACCCTGATCTCTGATAGAGCCGGCAAGGTTCCCCACGTCCAAGGAAACCACTTTAAAAAGAGCAAAACCCTATAATCTGAGAGACCGCCAACTTCTCCCGTGGTCCTGTTTTAACGAGAGCAGCTCTCTTGTCATATTTTCAGAATGTTGGCTTTGGCATAAGGCTTCACTGGAGAATAGAATTCCATTTCATATATGTGTAGACATCAGTGGGATGGTGAATGTAAGTTTCCTACCCACGTTTGGCATATAAGGAGCACTCCATAATGTATTAGTCATACATTATTTTTGGAAGACTGGTGTGATTAGGTGACTTTAAAAATCTCTAATTTGGGGGCGCCTGCGTGGCTCAGTTGGTTAAGTGACTGCCTTCAGCTCAGGTCATGATCCTGGAGTCCCAGGATCGAGCCCCGCATCGGGCTCCCTGCTCGGCAAGGAGTCTGCTTCTCCCTCTGACCCTACCCCCTCTCATGTACTCTCTCTCTCTGATTCTCACTCTCTCAAATAAATAAATAAAAATTTAAAAAAAAATCTGTAGCATATTCAGAGTTAAAACTGAAGGAAAAAAAGACAATTGACCATTGATTCATTTTAAAATAATAATAATAAACCCATACTCTGTTAGCATGTTTTTGAGACTGTGTGTTCTAAAGCCAAAAAACAAAGTGAGAAGAGAGGCATTATTTCACCTTTTTGAAAATCTCTTTAATATCTGACTTAACAGGGGCGCCTGGGTGGCTCAGTTGGTTAAGCGACTGCCTTCAGCTCAGGTCATGATCCTGGAGTCCCAAGATGGAGTCCCGCATCGGGCTCCCTGCTCGGCGGGGAGTCTGCTTCTCCCTCTGACCCTCCTCCCTCTCATGCTCTCGGTCTCCCATTCTCTCTCTCAGATAAATAAAAAATCTTTAAAAAATTAAAAAAAAATTTAAAAAATAAGATTTTATTTATTTGGGCGCCTGGGTGGCTCAGTTGGTTAAGCAACTGCCTTCGGCTCAGGTCATGATCCTGGAGTCCCTGGATCGAGTCCCGCATCGGGCTCCCTGCTCGGCAGGGAGTCTGTTTCTCCCTCTGACCCTCCCCCGTCTCATGCTCTCTCTATCTCATTCTCTCTCTCAAATAAATAAATAAAATCTTAAAAAAAAAAATCTCTAATTTTAAGATGCTCTGATCACCCTACTCCTTCCCATTATATTCCACATATTCAAGGTTACGTTCAAGCTTGGGTGTGAACCCATTCTGTTGGAACAAATTGCTTAACGCATTACAACAGTGCACAGTAGCTTTGGGAGTTGTCTGCTGGAGCTGGAGTCTCGCCTGGACTGATGCCATTGCAAATCTAGCCACAGTTATATGGAACGAACAAGCCATTGAACCCCTGTGAACCCTAGTCTACACCACAGCGGATGCCTGTGTCGGGGTCAATGTCGGGGTGTGAGTAGTCAGAGGACACGCTGGAGTGGAACCTTCATCCCCAGAGTTCAACCATCAATGACGTGACCCCAGAAGAATGTGTTATCTTTCCGGGCCATTTACTTAATTACTTATAAGTATCACATTTATTCTCTTTAACTTCCAGGGTTGATGGATGGACTAGAAATGCAGTAATTGTGTGTTTTGGAGATTTATGAACTATAAATAAGCTAAAAATACTAAAAGAAATTGATACACAGACTTCAAGCAAACGTAAGCTCACACACCTGGAATCTTCAAAGTGCTTGGACCTAATATGCTCAGGCAATAGACCCAGTGAAAATTAGGGATCATTTCAATGGACATTTAGTGTGCTCACCATTACCATTAATCCCTTTTTCAATAAGCTGTGCAGGGCGTGCGCTAGCTGAGGCGGACGAGCGTGTCTTGCCACAGTGGTCGTGCGAGAGCCGCGAAGCAGTGAGAGATGCCGACAAACTGACCTACGGTCCCAGCAGATGGGGGCTCCCGCCCGGCGCAGGCCCAGCGTGGATCCGAAGGCCAAGTCAACTTTCTTCCTCATCTTTTCCGAGCTTTGAGCTATTTTTCTTCACTTTGAACGTTTGTATTGATTTAAGATACCACGCATTCCTCTGATAGGTCTTCAATCATTGGTTGCTTAGCCTTGGAATTATATGTTATTTCCTTTGTAATTCCTCCCTTGGGGCTCAGCAAAACCAAAGTCACACGGTTAATACTGAGCAACTACCTACTGATTTGCATTGAAAGCAACTGAATTCTCATTAGTAGGAATATTTCCTCACCTTCCTGTGAGAGGAGAGGTCGGTAAGTTTATAATTGTCAGTTTTTCTCAGTGAACGTAAGGGGTTTCTCTTTTCCTTTCTCTATTTTGGGGAGGAAAGAATTAAAATAAAATTTAAAGAAAACACTATATTTTTGGTAGTAAATTGAACAGATTTGAACAGAAAGAGGAATGCCACTTCATCTACCGCCCTGGGTGAGGTTATCTTAACATGACGGACAATTTTTTTTTTTTTTTTCAAATTTTTCATCGCAGCCATCCATCTGTGAGAGGAAAGTATAATGTTTTATGTGGCAGAAGGCAGTAGCTGCCCCGGCGAATTATCTCTTCCGCAGACCTTGCCTTTTCCTGGAAGCTCAGTGATTACCACTGAGGTTTCTAAAACTGCTGTGTCTTGGTCATTAAGCTGGAAGCCTGGGCCACCTCAGTAATTAAAAACCTCGATTCGCTTGAGTCCAGAGGGCCACCTGCAGCCAGGCTGCGGGCCAGACGGCTCTGAGCGGGAGACAACGCTCCGGCTGAGAGGGGTTTTTAAAGTTTAACCTGAAAACAGGCTTGGAGCCTCTGATCCCATCAGGTGGCTACTCGTCAAATATGCTCGGCCACCATTAGCTGGTCTGGGGAATAATTTGTCTGCCCTTCACAAAAATGACTTGAGAATCCAGGGTCTGCCGGGCAGGACACAGCAGTGGGCAGAGCCCCCCGGAAACGCGAGTGGCGGGACGGGGAGGGCAAAGCGAGCCACCCGCACAGCAACTGCCCCTCTTTTCCCGACATTCAGGAAAAGGCCACTGTTGCAGTTTTGCCAAGATCAGTAATTTCATTTCTAAACTCTGGAGTAGGGGTGTTGAATCGCCGTGATGAGGCAAGACATCTCCAGGTTCTTAATTTGCGCTTAGAAAGGGTATTAACTTGTTATCAAAAAGTCATCTCCTCATTTCCTTTTTTTGTTTTTTTGTCACCTAAGAATCCCCCTAGTAACCCTGGCGAGATGATTCAAGAGAATGTACAATTTACACCGTAATACCGAAACAAAGTTAAAACAGGGAAATAGGGCGTGGGCCTGTGGATAACCAAGAAATATCTATTGATTCGTGTGTCAGGCAAAATGGGGAAGGGGGGATGTGTAAAATCCTCACCACGAGGTGCTAACAAATGAATTTAGAGACAAGGATGAACATACAGACATAGTACCAAGAACATAGTAAATTCTAGAATACTGCACAATTCGCTTATAATTCAGACTCCCTTGGGTGGTCGGAGGAGTGAGAAGATTTTCTCAGGGGGTGTGAGAATATCTCCTCTCTTCTCTTTTCTAAAACTTGGAAGCTGACAAAAGTTTTTGTAGATCCAGGCCACGCTGCTTAGTTGTCCACAGAGTCCTGTGGATTTTGCACCTGATTGTAGAAGAGTGTGTAATCCGGCTAGAACTCCGGAGACATCCAGTATATTTCCAATAAAGGGGGGATTACGAACACAGAGCTGCACAATACTGAAATCACAAGCCGCCGCCATTCATTTCTCTAAACAAGTGACTCTGAGAAATCACCCCAATGTTATGGAAAGAGGCATGAGTCTCTATCATCACTGAGAGAGCACTGAAACCACAATGTACTAAGAAAGTGAAATCAGAGGAAGGGCCAGAGTAAGAATATGAGTACTACCTTCACGGCACACCTAAGAGCTTCTCTGAAGCATTAAACACAGCTCTATTTTAATCACTTAATTAGAGGAGTGGCATTTCACCATGATGACTATAGGCAGAACAGGGAGTAGTTTGCAATCCTGGTGAGTTTCACAAAGAGCAGTAAATGTGAAGGTTCATTTCCCTAACATATGCAAATCCCCTTTTCCCTCACTAAGTTTTGTTTACCTAGGTGCAATTATTACAGATAATGGGGGCCCATCAATCATGCTTTCAGTGAGCATTCACTAAGTCCCAGAAGAAATATGCTGTTGTTGGATATGCAATCACTGGCCGTGATCTTTGTTCTCAGTCAACATACCCACACAGGGTCACCTCCTCACAAATGCCTCCCTGTCCAAGGGAACGCTGTACAGAATGTGACCCTGGTGAGGAGTGAGGTGGAGAGATACAAAATTGAGTTTCCTACTTTAAAAATCCACGTTGTTTGCATCCACGTGCACCTATTGTACAACACAGTACCGCAGGATCTCAGTGGTCTACAACAAGAAGCATTTCCTTTTCTCAGAAATCTGTGGATTGGCTCCTCTCGGTTGGGCTCAGTTGGGCCGATGGGTGGTCAGCTGACGTGGCTCAGCTCCATGCGTCCCTCTCCTTTTTCTGGCATTATGGGCGGCCCAGGGCCCTGTTCTCATGGTGATGGCAGCGTGCCGTGGGAACATATGATGCCAAGGTTTGGAAGGAGCAGGTTGGTGTTTCCTCTCATTCTACTGACCAAATTGAGTCACATGGCTGAGGTGGGCCTGGGATGCAGAAATATACTCTTCCCCTTTCGTGGGAGGAGGTAAAAAGTCATACAGAAAAAGGGGTGGATTTAAGGCAGGTAAGAAACCGAGGCCAATAACGCAATAGAGCCTGGTGTCTTTGTGGTGAACTTCCTGAACCAGACATAAACACCAAGTCACATCTGACTCCTTCGGCACGTTTGCACCTTTATTATCAACCAGTGGCGAGGCCATATCACCAACGACAAAATGCTGACACGGAGCATCTACAGCAGCATGAAAATAATGCAGGAGAGTTCCCCTGGGGTACACCTGTGTGAGGTACGGCCAGAATTGGAAGCAGCAAGTGCGGTAAACTGATGCGGGCTAATGACAAGTTCCCTGTGGAAAAGCATGTTTGAAGAATCTCTTAAACAAATGTGATGCTGTACATCATCCCCTCTCAGCTCGTCGGTCCCAAAACTAAAGGCATTTCATCAGCCATGGAATTAGAAGCATGGCATCGCCTGGACTCGTTGACTAGAGAACGTCCAGCAGAGGTTCTGCAGATGCATGTGCTAGAAGGATGGGAGTCACTTTTCTCAGCTGCTTTAAAAGACCAGTGTGTCTTCTACATACTCATCTTCAAATGGAAAGAATTGAAAACCCTGGGCCCTTTCTGGGATATCTTAATTCCCAACAAACTGTCGAATTTTTTTTTCCATTCTAGTTTAAGCTCTACTGGCTTTATCCCCAAACTGATACATGCAAGAGAGATTCTTAAAAGTTAAGGATGACTTTAACTCACATTTTTTTTTTTTGCATCCTTAGTATGAACACCCTCACCAGGGTGAGAGGATTTCTCTGAAATTATAATGTTTTGTTAGATTGTCAAAGAAAACACCTATATGGCAAAAGATCTTTAGCATACTAACCGTCACGTTAAGGGGTGGGGGGAGATTTAAAGCTCCATCTTCTATCCTAAGCTAATGAGCTTCTTTACAGATTCCCTCTTGGACAGATGTGTGCAGGAGAAGGTAATCCCCAGTGGGGCCAGTCCAGCGGTCTCCTGAGCGCCTTCACTTACTTCTGCTAAAAATGAGGTGTGGCCACGACTCACCCCTACGTGCTGCCAGAGAGGTCGTTATTTCTATTTCAGGTTCCTTAGAAAAGAGGCGGGATGCTCTCAAAAGGCTCCCCACTGTCACCAGGTCTACCTAAAACTGATGGCCACCTCCCCAAGATGCCCAATACAGCCCATTACAGGACGTCAGGACGTTTTTCCCAAAGCTGAGAAGGGATGGTCGTGCTTCCCAAACTCACAGCATCATGGAGGAAAGTGCCACCCCAGAAATAAAGACACCTGTCCCCAGACCTTCTGCTCCTTTTATTAAATTAAAGTGTATAAAGGGATGGAATCCAAGAGCATCTGAGAGCAGAACACACCATTAAAATTCCATTTCATGAATAGATCACCATGAAAAGTGTTAGCGGAAAGAAAATTATTCTAATTCCAAATTCATTAATAACTAATGATGAATGATCTTAAGCAACACCATTTCCCCCGTGTTTTAGTCTCTTTCTCAGAAATGTGAATAATAAACTTGATTTCTTCAAAAACATTTTCATCTAAGATCACATCATTACTACTTAAAATACTTTCGATGGCTCGATGATGTTTCTTGCCAGAGAGGCAGAGGGCAGTCAGGAAAGTAGAAAAGAGCAAGGCAATGAGGAGAGAGAAGCTTTGAGGGATGTCTCATTTCCATCAGCGCTGTGCCAGTGGGCTTGTCCGTCCTGAGCATGGATCTCTTCTGTTAGTTACGAGAAATAAAAGAAATGCAGTCGGTATACTTGTGGAAGAACACAGACAGCATTAAGCTGCCTAAGTGATTAAAATGTGGTGCTATCACTGGAATTTATAAGGAAAGTCCCAGAATGCCCTGCCTACTAGCAGGTGGGCTCACGGGCTGCTCCGTGTTCAGAACCCGGCCCCCACGATCACACACCACCTCAGAACGTCCAAACAGCTAATGCCTAATAGTGCAGATGTATGTGAGCTCTGGGTGCAAACACGAATCTGAGGAGAAACACAGAACCTACGATGGAGAAACTAACAAGTCCCATTCCTGTACCTCTGAGAAGTGTGGAAAGGAAATAAGATTAATCTCTACTTGAGCATGTAGCCAATGGCAGGTTGCAATATGGGCTTTTTCAAAGCAAATCATAAAATTACACAAGCTGAATTACATAAAATGAGTTTGGGGCCAATTATGCTAATTCAGGCAAGGCTAGTGATCCTAATGCATCCGTTAGTCTCAACGTATAGGTGATTTCAGGCCAATTCGCTCCCTACTGAGAGTCGGCCTAGATGCATGAGAAGGAAGAACAGGCATATTCTACTTTCTCAAGGAGCAGTGAGCATTCGCAGTCTGCTTGTGTAGCTTCCAATGCCCCCGGCTGCACTGTTGGTTTTTAGGTTTTCATTGACCAAAGAGAAGCACAGCACAGTTGTGAGGCAACTTGACTTCACCCAGCAGACTCAGACTGGGCTCTGCATACTGGCCGGGCGCCACTGAGATCAGGGGCCACCAGGCGAACGGCCAGGGTTTCTGCTCCCTTAGAATTTGGTGACTAACACGTAGAGTGCACAGATAACTGATGTGTTGATATTGAAAGGAAGCCAGGGAAGGCAACGTCGCAGATATTCTAACAGGAAAGCAAAGTGACATCGGATGGCATGGGACCCAAAGATGCTCTCTGAGGAGCTGCCAATCTGTTGTCACCAGAGACATTCAGAGTGAGGTAAGGGAGCAGAGGAACAGAAATACCGAGACGCGTACCCACCTCTGCTCTGGCTTTCTGTTCCTGGGGAGTTAGCACCGTGGTGCATTTGAAGAGTCAGACGGGGGCTGGGGGGTGTTGTTAAATGGCTGGGAGTGGCAATGGGTAGCATTGCGCTTTCTGAAATACCCCGAGATGGCCCTACAGGAAATTAAGAGTTTTTACATGAAAGTCTTAGCCTTTGCTAAACAGTGTAAAGGCCTGTCATCTTGTTCTCTTTGAATCGAGAAAGAACATTTAATAATGTTTGTCTTTTCTTTTTAACCCTTAAGAGTGTTGTTGGGGAGGGGTGCCTGGGAGGCTCAGTCAGTTAAGCGTCTGCCTTCCGCTCAGGTCATGATGCCGGGTCGGGTCGTGAGATCAAGCCCTGCATCGGGCTCGCTGCTCAGCGGAGAGTCCGCTTCGCCCTCTCCCTCTATGGTCTCTCTCGCTCTTGTTCTCTCACAAATAAATAAATAAAATCTTAAAAAAAAAAAAAAGAGTGTTGCTGGGGATCGAACGTTTATTCTCGTATTAAATTTTTTTTCACGACTCAGGAACTTCCACCATTTAACTCCTTTCTTTTGAAAAGAAAGATACTTGGTCAAAAACGATTGGTTTTATGATCTCTGAAAGCCTCATAGTTTACAAAAGATACTCATTTTTTATATTTAAAATAATAAAAAAGACACAAGCCAGTATCTTCTGTAATCACCCACTTATACTCTCTGTACTTATCAGTATTGTCTACCTTTTCCTTCACTGTATACAAATGACCTAATATAATCTTAGATTCTCTACTTTAAGACAAGATCAATGTCGATGTAGAAATTTTATTTAAAAATTGTCTGTTTTTTTCCTTAAAGTGTGTTTTATTCTCTTTCCTGAGACTACTCTGTTTTTCGTGGTGGTTCAGTTTCCTTTTCTTCTCCAAGAAGCCACGTCGCTCCATATTTGGCAAGGGATAACTGAACAACCAACAAAACCTTAAAACCTATGTCAGTTAAAATATATAACTTGGCCTAATCGAGTAATTAGTTATCTCTACTCCCCTATTAAAAATAATCCTTTGATTCTGGCGGATTTCAACATCCACGGGGAGATGGGAAGTGGTACCGTGTTCAAGCACACAACGTCATCCTGCCACAAATCCATCCTTGAATTCCTAATCTTCTTCCTCAAAGGACACCTCTGAATTTTTAATTTCAGTAGCGTCTTGAATACATTAATTTTGAATGCTCACACCCACTCGGTATAGGTCAGTGGTGACTGGAGAACAATTGATGCTATGACATGCATTGCCTACGAGACACCCTCCAATCCGGCACCGCTCATTCGTGTCCCTTTGTCACAGTGTCACCCTGGACTCTTCCATAAAAACAAAGCTCCTGTGTGTCTCGGTAAACACTGAATGTTAATGTGGTACATTGCAAAATCTATTAACCTGTCTACTTAAGTGATATTCATATCAGCATGTGTCATCAGCTATAACAAAGAGAAGCTTTATTATTCATCACAATTGGGTGGCGCGCCTCTGAGAGTCTGTGGTATTCGGGTTAGGAAACATTGATCTCCAGACGGAGTCACAGCGCCAATGGACGGTTTGTGCATTTGGGGCAATTTTATCTTTTTTTAAAGATTTTATTGATTTATTTGTCAGGTAGAGAGAGAGAGCAGAAGCAGGGGGAGCTGCAGAGGGAGAGGGAGAAGCAGGCTCCCCGTCGAGCAGGGAGCCCGATGCAGGACTCGATCCCAGGACTCTGAGATCATGACCTGAGCTGAAGACAGTCGCTTAACTGACTGAGCCACCCAGGCATCCCTTGGGTAATTTTCTCTTGAATGCAAGGGTAAGCTGTTCCAGAAGCAATGCCCAGGATCCATCCTGTGCAGGGAACCCTCCTGGGTCTTGCATTTCTTCCCAGTTCAAGTCTTCTGAGCAAAGGCTTGTTTGAGCAAATGTTTGTGCCTTTTAAGCTAGAGAGCATGAATCTTCTGAAAGATTTAAGGTAGGTCTCCTTTGGTGGGGGTCCTCCAGGATAAAACCCCTAGAAATCTTTCCCTCCTTCCCCATGGAGGAGATTTGCCTGCTTTCCGTGACACGGAGTGATCTCTCTACAGAGAAAAGGCCAGGTAGACAAGATAGCCATCAAAAGAAACAAACAAAAACAGACAAAAAACATGCAGTCTCCAAATTTCGGGGTTCCTTTCTTGTGGTGCAATTCACTGCACTTAGAGGCAGACATCTGGCCCTTATCACTGCATCTTATGGGAATGGGGATGTAAGGAATCAAGGCCAGCCATTACTCTTGGCCTCTGCTCTCTGTAATACATGGCATACAGTGTCTTTCTCTGACCCCTGTGTCTTCTGTCAGTATGTGTATAGGAAATTGTGGCTGGCTAACTCGTTACCTTGCAAGCAAGGGAAAATTTCAGACCCTTTGCTGTTTCAGACTTAACACATTTGTGCATAAATTAAACACAAATGCATCTAGAGCAAAATACATAAGCCATAGAATATCTAGATCCAAAATAGTGACAAGGTGACTCAAAGATTCACTTCTGTTTCTTGACCAGAAGCATCATACACTATATGCCGGTAACCAGAAGAACGTTAAGTGTTATTCAAGGTCTCTATCCAATTTCTCTGCTAGTGGTATTTACAGCATTGCTTAGTGAGCAACTTGTCAAGCAAAGGAAGACATTGAAAATTGCTTGGAGTTAGAATTTTTGAGGTCAGAATCTGGAAATAGTAAATGCACCAAAGTAAGGAAATCGGGATCCAGGGGTATCTAAATGACGATGTCAAGACAAATTTAAGATCAGGGGTCAGTGGTCAGCAGTGGCATAATTTAGACATTTCAGCTGCCCTGAGACAGAGCTTGCAAAGGAAGGGGTGACAGAGAGGAACAAGGGGGTCTAGATGCCCAGTGGCAGCTGGTGGAGACCTCTCCTTCCTCGCTCTGATCTCTTCCAGGTGGTAGCCAGCACTCCCATACACCTGCTGCCTGAGGCTTAGAGATCAGAGACCCATAGAGAGCATCTCTGAGCTCTACCTTTACGATTCGGAGAAAGCATTCAGTTCAGCATGTCAAAATCAGCTAAAATCTAATCCTGGTAAAAGGACTTACTCTATTGTAAGTGCCACTCTTACTATATAACATTAACTCAAAATCCAATAAAACATTTTAAAGCATCTGGAAAAACACTGATACCCCCTCATGCAGTGTCCTCTTGAATAATGTGCCACGTTTCCTCTTCCAAATGCAATTGTGCATTTACTTTACAAGACATTTGCTTTCATTTAGAAGTTACTTTATAAAATTTGCTTATGAGATTAACTGGAACCTGAACCATTTATTTTTCTCAAGTCCTGGTATTTAAAAAAGTATTGTGTAAGGAAATGAGTTTATTTTTAATCATGAAGCAGAAGTTCAAACTCACTGAATATAATGGAAAAAGCCCAACGATGTATTTTGTCAGGCTTTTTCTTGAGATTTTAATATCAATATATTTGTCCTTAATTTACCTCGACTGCTGAAACTTTCTGGCGTTCCAGTCCTTCTGCATGAACAACTTTATTTTCCAGAAAAAAAATATGGTTTTGAAGCCTTCTCATATCATTGCCTTGGCAACTGAATCCTGTATCTTTTATTGTTTTTCAAATTCCCTCGCATTTCAAATAAGCAAGGCTGGAGACAATGACAGCTAATGCTTATTTATTACATACCTTGGGCCAGGCACTATTCCAGCGTTTTATATTTGTTGTCTCAGTTATTCCTTTCAAGGATCCTATGAGATGAAGGTCCCCATTTAACAGATGAAGAATTTGGAGCATGAGAGCTGCCCTCTCTGCCCACGGTCACCAAGAGGGTCGCACACAACCGATTTCCCCTGAGGTCAGACCCCAGCCCCCAGGCCCAAAGCGATTGCTCCTTCCCACTCACCGCAGGGCGTTTTCCAAAACGTCTCTGAGGGTCCCTGCCAGTGCCCAGTGGCATGCTCGCTAATGAACCAACTTAAACTGTAAAAACAACAGGCGAAAAGAAATGGACACACTAAATATGAAAAGTAATTTCACTCCACCTTCAAGATAAGTCGCACAACTGGCAAAGTTTCTAAGGATCGTGTCTTTAAAAAGGAAGGATTTTTAAAAGACAGCCAATGTGGTCAAGTATCTGGGGAAAAAAAATTGTACAATTAAGACTGCTTTTTGTACCCGTGACTTTCAGGACAGATGCTCCTACTGTAAGACGATCACTGGGATATGGGGAACCCCCACCAGCTCCCAATATTGTGTGTGTCAACGAATGGAGCTCATCACATAGAGTGCTGGCCTCTCTCTTCCTTACTCACATTTCCAATTTACCACTGACAAGAAATCATTTGGTAACAATGGTGAATCTATCATTTTTGCCTCATAAGCTCTTTTTAAATTGTTTGGATCTCTTCATGTCCAGTACCACCATCCTATTAGAAACTGCCTCATCTCATCCTGGCCAACCTAAAGTTTCTCCTAAATGTTCAGCTGCTACCCTCTGTCACCAACCCATTCTCCACACCTCATCCAGAGTAATGGCTTTGAAAGACAAATCTGATTGTGTCATCAATGATTACAATAATGTAGTTGTTTCCTCCTAACTTAAAAATAATAACAAAATTCATTAACATGGTCTTTAGATCATATAGATCCTGTGTCATAGATCCTTCCAGTTCCTACATCCCTCTTGAACAAAGTGGGTGTCTATCTGTGCTCCAGACATACGGACACTAGGTCCTAGGACCTTGGTCATGCTTCCTCCCCTGGTGGGCCTTTCTACCAGCACATCATGATGGATAAAAAGCTCTTTTCTTTCTTCTTTGCCTACATATCCATGGACCTTAATCAATTAATCCTAATGCAATGGTTGAAAATTGTGACCAGAAGAACATTTTTATTCAATTATCCAATTTGAAAGATAGAAATTCAAAGTGTTACCAAAGATGTAGGTATCCAAATCTTCAGGTTCCAATTATTCAAATGATGAATAATTGTGAAATCCCAAGGCAAAAACATGTTCTCTGTCCACGGTCAACATGAGCACTACTGGTTAGATTGCTTTATAAAGTGAGTAAGTTTCTGGTTTCAGAACCTCTACAAGAGAACTAAATGAAATACTCTATCACTTAAAATGATAAAATATCACAAATATAAATGGGATATCCTGCCAAATATTTGTCAGCTTTATTCCACAAATGGAAAGATGTTTCCTAGGAAACCTGCATTATTGGTCTTATTGATAAACAAATAGTGAAAAGTCCTACAAACATCCCCAAAGATATTCCAAAATGAGTATTTTTCATGTGTTAAATAAAAAGAATACAGAAAGAACTTTATATAGATCAGATATATTGGGGCGATATATTGATAAAGGGAGTATCTTTATGACAACAGAGAAAAAAAAGTGGGGTGGGGGTTTCTCTAGACCATGAGAATTTGAACTTTGCCTTGGGATCAGCAATGAACATACCATGTTGCTAAATATAAATGAAAGGGGGGGGGTAAGATAAATATGGTATCATAAGCAATTATAATTTGCAAGAATTCTTTAGTACTCTTTTGAGGTATTATGTCTACTTTTTTACAACTTTTGCTTTTGTTCAACTTGCATGGATGATGAGACCCCTTTAAATAAACCCTCTGATGGGAGACTCTACATCCTCACTTTCCCCAGACATGACTGCGGACATAACTACAATATACTAGTGCTTTCTAATTATAAACACTTGGCACTTATTTTAAAATTCCCCACTTTTGCAGTTCTCAGCGTTTTTATAGTGGTCATCCTCCTGTTCCTCCTGCATGAAGATAACGTGCAAAAGTAAACAAAATGAAGACGTTCTCAGTTCTTTATTTTCATGACGTTGAACTGTAACTATCACCCATGACCTCTTACTTTAAACATATGTTGGTCTGCTGCAAGGATACTAATATGTTGTATCTGGACTGGAATGTTAGGCATTGACCCTAAATGTTTTTTCAGAGCAACCCAGATATGTTTTTACAAAGTCAATAGGAAAGGCTCAATGAAATCCATTTGACAAAGTATTGATCTTCCTTTTTCACAAAATAATAGCATTGGCATTTGTGTGGCCATTGTTAAGTTAGGTTTTCTGTGCTGGAGGTACCTCCATACAATGGTCTGAGAAGTCCTGTCACTGACAGGAGGGTGGTTTCTCCAGAGGAGGATCCAGACCTCTTGGGACTGGATGTTGGACGGATGCCTCCACAGGCCAGGAAGACCAGAAAACTGGTCAAAGATGGCAGTTGAGTGTACTTGCTTGTTTCCTTGGAAAGGACATCTGGGGTCGTTCTTGTTATGGTACCTGCCTCTCCAGGTCACACCTGAGCATTCACCACACTCAGGTCTTCGTGGTACCCACTGTGGGCCCAGAGAAGCCTGATGCCATCCCCCCTTTGAAACTGTCTTGGACTTGGACTGGGTGACTAGTGGGTTTTGTACCAAAGTACATTATCTCTGGGACGCATGGGTGGCTCAGTCGTTAAGCATCTGCCTTCAGCTCAGGTCAGGATCCCAGGGTCCTGGGATCAAGTCCCACATCAGGGTCCCTGCTCAGGGGGGGAGTCAGCTTCTACCTCTGTCTCTGCCCCTACCCCATCATGCTCACTCTCTCTCTCAAATAAAATCTGTAAAAAAACTAATAATAAATAAATACACTTCTTTAAAAAAGTACATTGTCTCAAGAAGCCAGAGACTGAGGAAGAACTACTTCCTGGACAACAATTTGAATTCAGACTGTGTTTTTTTTCTTCAGAGTTTAAGTACTAAAGATATCTAATTACACCTAATTTGCATCATGAAAGGATAGGCACATACATAGAAAACATATATTAAAAAGACAAATTATCCTACATGTCTTTCCATAATTTACCAATACATTCGAAGTGTGATCTCTAATAATAAGCATTTAATTAATCTAATGCCATTTTATTTGTGCTGTAAAAAAAAAGTATTCTAAAGTTTTTTAAAGTTATTTGCCTGAGATGTTACTTTACTTACAACTTGCAACATTTTAATTCTGTATATATTGACTTTATATATGTTGTTTTATGATGTTTTGTAGTCCTCACTTGTAAGAAGTTTATTTATATATAAAATGGGGTAAAATATGAAAATTCTTTGAGGCTTGTCTAGCACATCATGGTTATGAAAAATTAGCCTCCTTAGCAGTCACCCCACAGCCCATTTATAATAAAGGAGGACTTTGTTCTATTTGATTCCCTGAAATCCATCACTGCCATGAATAGGTGGGACAAAACTAGATTAATTTTTGACCAAAGTAGCAAGCTATTTATTTTAGAATTGCTGAACTATAACTATTTTACTGCGAATAAAAATCAGAGTTCTGGGCTATACCCTAGTATGGTAGGCTAAATCAAAAGACACAGAAAAAGAAAATGTTCAGAGAGAAAAATGCCCAGTTCCTGCAAAGATTTGAAAGCAATTCTAAATAGATCCTAAGTATTTTGAGTATTTGAAAATGAAGAGAGACCATCAACCAAGTTCACAGAAAACCACACAGCAATGGTTCTAGAGCAATAGTAATATCTATTCTAAAAGTTTGGTTTTAGATAAAATAAACATTTTGTCCCCTTGCATTGGATTGACCCTAAAAAGTATCTATTAATATCAGAGTTCTCAAAGTATCACATTATTTTGTCAGTTAAATAATAATGCTGACAAATAAATTAAACTCTCTACTTTTATGGCTTCTTTTCATGAATTAACTTAATGATCACAAATCCTATCAATCTATGATGCTATCATTCCAATGCTATACGTGAAGAATCAGAACTTGCAGAGGGATCACTCGAGATCACACAGTACCTCAAACCCACTTTCACTAACTAAAGGGGGCGATACTCTAAAGGAGGTTGGAGGGCTTGCAGGTTTGATGGAGATATCAGGACAGGACAGGAAAGGGCAGATATTAAGGGCACTCTGCAAGGAAAGCAAGAGCAAACCTGAGGCAGAAGGGACCTGATGTTATGTCACTGGCTCATGCCTCCTTAAAATCTTTCCCTGGTTGGTCTGGCTGGCCAGGTGTGGGTCATACATCTGTCTGCTTGGAGACAGAGAGGTCAGGCATCTGTTTGCTTTAGCTTTTTGAGTTGGAGGCTCATCTAGAAATTACACAATACACAGACAAACACATTTTCCCCGAAAGGAAAATAGGGCACTAGTAGAAAAGGGAATGGATATTGCAGAATAAAAATATCCACTACATGTAGCTCCCAATCACTGACGGGGGAGCTCGGAAGCATGAGTACACAGATTATCTGTAATTCTCCTAACAACCATTCCCGACACGTCCTACTGGGCTCTGGCAGTTGTAAAATGGAACACCGCAGACAGGGCACTTAGAAACCACATGCACTGATTTCTGGAGGCTGGAGGTCCAGGATCCAGGGGGCAGCAGGTGCGGTGTCCAGTGAGACCCCACTTCCCGGTTCACAGAGGGCGTCTTCTTGCTGTATCCTCACAGGGAGGAAGGGGCGAGGGGGCTCCCTGGAGTCTCTCTGATATGGACACTAATCCCATCACATGGATTCTACCCTCATGACCTCATCACAGCTCCAACATATGAATTGGGCTGGGGGGACCGGGGGCGGTGCACAAACCTTCAGTCTACAGCAATACAGACTGTCATCCTATTTTACAGGTAAGAAAACTTTGCCTCGGGGATATGAGTACATTTGTTCAAAGGGTCACATCTAATTAGCAGCAGAACTGAGTCACGTCTAGGACCATCTGAATCCTCCTCAATGCCTTTTCCCCCAATTTGATTGCAGCTTTGTCTCTTCTCCCCCATTTATATTTTAAAGCAAAGCTCCACTCTTCCAAAAAAGAAAATATAAACGTGGAATTGGCCCACATTTAACTTCATCCAGAGGTTTATATCCTGTAATGCTACACAATGTAAGCCTGTAGCTATTTGTAGACAAAGAGCCTGGAATTAATTTATTCTTCAAGGAGTGCTCCTCTTCCCCTTGCCATATTGTTCTTCTGTTTGCACCTCGAGGCACTTTCTTTGAATTCTTAGGAGCACAACTTTCTAAGTCACTCAAGCTGACATACTTCATGACCTGCCAAAGGCAAAAAAATAAACACAGCTTTACCATTGAGGAGTTCTGAGTTCTGACAACGTGCTTCTTGAGGAAAAGTGAAGCTTTTCATTACATGAAAGTAAAAGCAAGTCACTTTTTGTAGGGAAAAAAAATTCCCTCAGAAAAAAAATAGTAAAAATGCAATGTTAACAACTCCATTTTATAGATTTCCAACTTGACCCATTTAGCCATTGTTTAGTGGTGGGATACAGAGACAAATATTTAACCCGGCTTTGAAACGAAATCTTTTTCTAATGTAGCTGAAAACAAAGAAAAGGTAACCATGACTTGGATTATGATACACATATCTTCTCAGAAACACACAATTTAATTATTTAACGCAACCTGAAATTTGGTGAAGTATGTTCTGGTAGAATTTTAAAGGTAACTTCAATAAATGAGTTCTATGTCCATGATTTGCTGATTTTAAGGACATATTCTGCTCAGAGAGTACGGGTATTATATCCTCAGTCTCCTGGACGGGGGTGTCAGGGGAGGAAGGATAAAATATCTGGTTTAGAAGTATACAATTATTTTCAAAAGCAGATAGTAGACTTTGCTTATTTTTAAATAAGATTTTATTTTTGGAACAGTTGTAGATTCACACAAAAATTGAGAAAAGAGTACAGGGTTCCCATTTACCCTGCACACAGTCTCCCATTTATTGACATTGTACGAAGTCTGCTTCCTGTGCCAAAATTAATAAACTGATACTGATACATTGTCATTCACCAAACCCCATCCTTTGTTCAGATGTGATACATTGTCATTCACCAAACCCCATCCTTTGTTCAGATGTGATACATTGTCATTCACCAAACCCCATCCTTTACTCAGATGTGATACATTATCATTCACCAAACCCCATCCTTTATTCAGATGTGATACATTTTCACCAAACCCCATCCTTTGTTCAGATGTGATACATTATCATTCACCAAACCCCATCCTTTGTTCAGATATGATACATTGTCATTCACCAAACCCCATCCTTTGTTCAGATATGATACATTGTCATTCACCAAACCCCATCCTTTATTCAGATATAATACATTATCATTCACCAAACCCCATCCTTTGTTCAGATACCCATAGTCTTCCCCCAGTGTCCCTTTCCTGTTCCAGGATCCCAACCAGAACACCACATTCCGTTTACATGTCACGTCTCCTCAGGCTCCTCTTGGCTGTGACAGTTCCTCAAACCTTCCTTGTTTTTGATGACCCTGACAGTTTTGAAGAGTAGTAGGCATTTTGTAGAACGTCCCTCTGTTGCAAATTGCCTGCTTTTTTCCTCATGAGTAAAATGGTTTCTCTTTGTTTTGTTTTGCCTTTTGTGGAGAAAGACCACACACATCAAATGCCATGTTCATCACATTTCATCTGGGCCGCACACCACCAACGTGGTTTATCAGTGCTGCTGACCTTGACCCTGTGGCTGAGCCAAAATGTTGAATTTCTCAGTTACGAGATCCCTCTTCCCCCACCATCTCACTGTATCACACGCTTTGGAAGAAGCCACAGTGCATGGCTCATACCTGAGGAGTGAGGACTGATGCTCTCCCCCTCTGAGGGTAGAATATTTACATACATTATGTGGATTTTTTTTTTTTTGCATGAGAAATTTACTCTCTTATCCCCTATTTACTTATTCAAACATTGATATCAGCTTGGACACACGGACACCATTTCATACTTTGGGTACAAACCAGTGTTACTTTAATTATTTTGTTGCTCTGGTTGTTCCTGTTTTGGCCACTGGGAGCCACTTCAGTGGGCTTCTTATCTTTTTGATGTGCCCCATCAGTGTGTGTGTGTGTGTGTGTGTGTGCAGCACTTCCTAACTTTCCAAGTGCATCTGTGTGTTTGATTTATTAACATGGGAGCCTCCTTACCATCACATCATGTAGGAGACCCATCTTACTGGAAAAAAAAGAAGCTTCAGCCCTGGTCATACCATCTATCCAAACACTGTGTTACGGCTGTGAGCCTGGTGGAATGGTAGAATGGGAACCGGGATGTTCAGGTAGGGCAGGAGTCCCAAAGCTGTGTTTCAAGGTGTGCCATGCATTTCGAACCAATGGCCATCATGTTATACTATGTCCCCGATGGTTAGAAGAGGTGCTGACTGTAGAAGTGGGTATGGCCTCTTGCGTTACCATCACAGAGCTCTGTGGAGCCACATGAAGCTCTGATCGGTGAGGTATTCTGGGTCCCACAGTTGGAATGACTCTCCAGCCAGAAGACACAACAGACAATCCACTAAACCCAGAGCTCTGACTGCCAGCTAATGATTTGGGGGGGGTGGGTGCGCACACACAGTGTATGTTCAAATGCCACTTAGTAAAATCCCTTGGCCGTTTTGGCAGAAGTACATGATGCGCAAACACCGGACACATCAGCCATGAGCTCACGTTTGGTTTGTCCTGGGCTTGGCCACACGTATTTCCTAAATGCCCTCTGCGTCATTACCGAATGGCAAAGTGTCTCTGAGTACAGTAACTTATTATTCACTGAGAAAGTATTTTTAAAATAAGATTGAAAAAATAGAATTCACAGATTCAAAAAACCCTCTTCAAATACTGAGAAGAAACTAAGTGGATTAAAGACATCTACACTTAGTCAGGGTGACAGGGCAGAAATCTGAAGTCTGTGGTCTCTTGTTTTTACCTTTTGCTAATTAAACCACAGAAACCAAAGAGTCTCCAAAATCTATAAACACTCATTGACAGAAAGGAGTGACTATACCAATAAGGCTAACTGACCCCATCAAGTCACAAGAAGTTGGGCTTTCTACTACATAACAGGGGCAGGAAGGAGTGCACCTAGAACTTAGGGGACCCCCTAGGATCCTTGCTCTGCATGCTCCCACTCCCCAAGATCCCTGTCAATGGGCAATTTCAACAATGACTGACCTGGCCCTAGCAAGAGAGTCCCAACTTATTAAAGTTCTAATTCAGCCCCCTGACCAAGTGATCCACACCAGCACAACCACTAGCTGAGATCAGGGTCATCTAGAAGGGCATAGAGGGGCTGATGATGAGCATAAATCATGGCGGGAATGATCATGTATATATTTGTCACACTGGTCTTTCTGTTAATAATCATAACTTTTTAAATAATCATAGCTTTTTTAATAATCATAACTTTCACCTCCTTAAAGAATCAGTAATAAGACAGAGTGCATATCATGTGGGGCAAGCATGGAACTTAGCAATGCAATGGGCGGACCTCAGCCGACTCTACTGATGCTTTGCCCGTATGCCGTTAGACTTCATCGCTCCTGTGCAATCTGTTGGCTCTGATCTTCTGTGAGCACCTGCAACCCTGCCTGAGGGATTTCTTTGGCTGCAGGAAATCCTTGTCCTGCCAAGAGTTCCAGAGAGTTACAGCCCCAAGAAGCAGTCCTAGCAGATGGGAGTTAATAGAAAATGACTTCCTCTCCCTTTGCCCTATGATAAGTCACAGGAGTGATCTTCACTGGGGTTTACAGCCTATGTGCAGGGGCATGGAGGGGTCTCTTGGGGTTGTAGATATGATCTGTACTACGATCTGGCTGCTGGTTACTTGAGTTTATACATAGGACCAATCCATCCAATTGTACAATTAAGATGTTTGCACCTCACTGCATGTATGTTGTACCTAATAAGTTTAAATTAAAAAAAAATAGAGATAGGCTTCCAATTTATGGTAGTGACGGAACTCAAAGATTATTCTCCCAAACTTCATGAAATTCCATGGAAATAAATGTAGAGAAAATAAACAGACACATTCATAACAGCAAACAGAACTGAAGTGGGAATAAACTTCTGCCAGGCAGAACGTGATTGGCATCAAGCTGGGAATGAAATGTGATCGAAGAGGAACACACGGCTCAGAATACACTTCAGATCATCACCAGAGGCGCTTACCAAGCCTCCGACAGAACACGGAAGAAATTCCCAAGAAATGTTAGGAGTCACATAGGACCTTGGGAATTGCAGTGGTTGGCTAAAAGAGGTCTCAAAAATATAGAAATAATTAAGCTCTGCAAAGAGATGTTACTTGGTGTTACGCATCTTCTGCACATGTATGTCATCTCTGATTACAGAGTTCTTAAAAGAATGGATGACTTTTTTTTTTTTAAAGATTTTATTTATTTATTTGAGAGAGAGAATGAGAGAGAGCACATGAGAGGGGGGAGGGTCAGAGGGAGAAGCAGACTCCCTGCTGAGCAGGGAGCCCGATGCGGGACTCGATCCAGGGACTCCAGGATCATGACCTGAGCCGAAGGCAGTCGCTTAACCAACTGAGCCACCCAGGCGCCCAAGAATGGATGACTTTTGAAGCCAATCCTGATCCATCTTCAATCCTGATGTGTCCTCTGGGTTCCAGGTGATCATTGTACACAGCGGTGGATGGCAATTGCCAATAAACACTTTTTACAGTGTGCATCATATTTATCTTGTGTTGTATTCACTAAACATCTGTTTTCAGTTTTAGTGCATTGCTGCCCAAAGAGCTTATTAGGTAAATAATTGTGGATTTATCCTATATGGTAAATGACAACGCTGTTGTATGGAGAATGTCAGATTATTTTATACACACTTTATGGCAAGACTAGCTAAGCTTCTACGGGCCTACCGGTCCCCTATTTTAAGAGCAGTTGACCCATAATTTGCTGTCTCCCTGGGCCCCTCTGGATGGATTTTACAGGCTCTTCCACTTGTGTCAAGCACCTGGTGACACTGGCAGGGGCAGCTGTCTAAGAATCCAGGGGGAGGGGGAAGGGCTACCATAGTGACTCGGCAGATTTAACCGAAAATTAAGAGTAAGATCTTTTTTCCGCAGCAGAAACCAAAACTACTAGTAGAAATCTATTATACCTTCCTACCTTATTTTAATGAAATTTAAAACATGTTGTTAAAAATTTTTTAAAAATAGAATAAAATGGAGCAAATTCTAAACCAGGAAAAGTCTGAGGACACTGGGCAGAAGCAAGGATGTCTGATCATCCTGTGTCTAAACATATTTAGAATTACTGAGGTGGGCAACCCAAGACTTATGAAGAAACTGTGAAAAGAAATTCCTCTTTAGAACAGAGCCAGTAACAGATAGTGTGTTTTTAGACTCATGAAACTTTTTAATGTTTCCCTATACACAAAGTGTGTATGTTTGTGTCTATCCATCTGTCTGTCTATCTATCCATCCATCATCTATCACCTCCACGATGTAGGTAACTACAGATACGGATAGATGGAAATAGTTATATAACAGATCTAATAGACAAATAAATAGATGATAGAAAGATGATGTAGATGTAGACACAGACAGACATACCCATGGTTAGGGTGAAGTAATGAGACCACAGCTGACTGTTACTAGTTACCTAGTTATCTAGTTATCTGGGTGCTGGATTATGACATTTTAATTGAGTTGACAAGACCACTGGAGGAGTTCTGAGGGTCTGTATGAGGCTTGCTCCGCTGTGATCTCTCATTGTCTGTCACACAGAATGGTCCTATTCTCCTATGACCCACATTATGTTTTATGGAACTCCATCTTACTCCTCAAGGACAAAGATAGAGTACTTAGTTTCTCTCTTATTCTTGATAAGGAAAGTCAAATGCATTTATAATTTTTAGCTTGTTTTGAGGTCAAAACTTTATTATCCTCAAAGATCTCCTAGGCCACATATAAATATATTGGTAAGGAAAAAGAAAAACTTCAAAAATTTAAAGTAATAAATACCATTATTATCACAATGTAATGAGTCAATTTATTAATGATATTAATTTAAGATATATCAAAGTTAATAATGTCTAAAAATAACTTAGGGCAACCTTCAAATATTGATGTTCTGAGATGTTTTATGTTCTTCTTTATTAAGGGTTGTAATGAAGATTTGAAATCCTCATTTACTTTAAGAAAACTTCAAAGTTAATAAAATATGAAACCAGAATATGTACTTCCTAGGTAAACCGAAATTTAAATGGAAAAAAAATATGTTAATATATGTGTATATTATAATATGTATCTCCCATTTTCACTCTTTTAGTCTAAACCTAATTATATTCATTTAGTACAGTAAAGTTTTCTTCCTATCAATATAGAAAATCAAGCAAATCTATGGCAATATTTATTCTTTCTCAGTGTTATGAAAAATAAATTATCCTAGAATCTCACTAATACAAACACAAGGTATTATTGACAAAAAGGACCAAATAAGAGAAAAGATGAGAAAACCTTACCTCAGAATGGACCTAATCCACAGTAAAAAAATGAAAAATAAAAATAAATCCTCCACGTTAATCCAAAATCTTTATTTGACCAATGACTATTAATTTTAATTTAAAGAATTTTGAGCACTCACCTGGTAGATAAACATGCAGGTTATGTACTACTGTATTTATTTTAACTCCAATAGTTATTCTGAAAAATTCTTAGAAACAGATTGTAATTTGTAATCATAGATAAAAAGAAAGGCAGTTGATTATATTTTTTATTCACTTCGTTGACTCAAGAGAAGATATCCAGTGCATATCCAGTTGTCATTAGATGCCATATTAAAAATAAAGACACTTAGTATCTGCATTATAAAAACTTAAGTGTGGCAAATAAAAAAAAAAAGCAAAGAAAAAAATTCTCAAAGTAAAGACAAAACAGACAACCAACCAAATAAAACCACATACACACCAACACTAGATGCCAACCAGAACAATAGAAAAATACAGAATTTCGCCACTAGAAATATGGACAAAGAGATATGTGGTTAGTAAATACAGTATTAGAAGGAACTTTATTGTTCTAGGGGAAATCAACTGTCCCAGCATCCAGACAGTAATCACTCAATTCTATCATTTTCCCCACAGCACCTGGCCCTGGACTTACTGCTGCAGCCAAAGCTCATGACTACAATAGAAACAATTTCTAAAAGAACAAAGCAAGCATCCAAAGGTGGGGAGATTGGCTGTTTTAAAAGATTTTAATAATACTCCTCCAGCTCTTAACATAATTGTAGCATTACCATTCATGCCTCCATAGTTAAGTAAATGTCACATTTGTATTGGACTCCTTTTTAAAGCCCAATGGGGCGTTTTATCTTCCCTAATGTAGTACCACTATAATTCCTATTCTTCATTACTGTTAATACATACAGAAAATCTATGTTGTACCAGATCAGAAGGTGTTATTATAGAGTGAACTGCGTTAACAATCCCCTGATAAAATTTTTCCAAATAGCAGAGAATTGTATATTTTATAAATGACCCTTCTAAAACTGAAAAGAGACCACGTGGATCCAGCCAAATGAAATGTGATGGGAAAATGGTGAAACTTTTAACTTTGTAGTTTGCTCAGATACATAGTAAAAGACCGGATTTGATGAATTTGCCATAAATTACATAAAAACACTAATTGAATTTTTAATAATGGAATAATTTCTCTCAAATTATTGCAAATATATCTTCTGTCTCTTCTTTCCCCCAATTCCCTCAAATTGCTAATAGTAATATTTTTTTAAATATTTTATTTTATTTTATTTAAAGATTTTATTTATTTATTTGACAGAGAGAGACACAGCGAGAGAGGGAACACAAGCAGGGGGAGTGGGAGAGGGAGAAGCAGGCTTCCCGCAGAGCAGGGAGCCCCGTGCAGGGCTCGATCCCAGGACCCTGGGATCATGACCTGAGCCGAAGGCAGACGCTTAATGACTGAGCCACCCAGGTGCCCCAGTAATATTTTAAATTACTGTATGTATAAGAATATCATGAAAACACTATGAACTGTCAGATAAGGAGAGTATGATAACAACATGGGGAGGAAGTAGAGATGCTGAAAACAGATTCAGTCATGGAGCAGGAAATTGTATGCCCAGTCCTAAACTTGTTCTGGGAACACGGAATGAAAGCACTCCAAATTTTATGGTTTCAACAGCACACTGGTGCACTTTAAGAAACAGTCATCAAAAAACTATAGAATAGAGGCACTTTGTGAGACCTCTACCTTCTCCTGTCCTAACATATCTGTGCATTTCACCATTTTCATAATGGAAAAACATGTTCTTCAGGCATAGTTAATATTATTTTCAAAAGACTGAGGAAGTCTGTCAAGATGGCACTGCGTCCTGCCTATGAAGAGAATTTATGAAACAGGAAGGGCACATTTGATGACTTGAATTTCTAGTCTGCTTTTATCATACTTAGTTGAAAGCATCCATTCGTATCAAAAAAAATCAGAAAAACGCTAGGTATGGGACACAATCATGAATGAGAGGCAATATCTATTCTTCAAGGAACTAACATGATCTATCAATCAAGATGTGCAAAGTTAGCTGCAATAACAAAAACCTCCAAATTTCAATGGATTTACCCAACAAAAGCTTATGTATGCTTAGTACATGCTTGTTATGTTGTTTGCATTTAATTTGCCGAACCAAGTCACAGGGTTGCACCCATCTTCAAAGCAGGAAATATCACTATAGAGTCGTCAACTGCCCATGTAAGTATCATGCAAGGAATGCCAACTACTTCTCAACAGATTGCAAGGGGCATTTCCCTTATGTTGCCCTTTCTATCACTAACAAAAGATGATGTTTTAACAGTGGAAGGTAGAGTAAATACAAAAGCAAGAGTCATTTGTGACAAAACCCAGTTTGTCCTGTGATGCAAGTTCCCCTGCTTATCTGAACATCCTGAAAATGATGGCTGACCAACAGCATCCATTTATTGCTTAACAAGCTAGCATCGTAAGAGCTGAACTTAAAGGGAAAGACAAATGTATAGGGACTTAGCTATCAAAGATCCTCAAGGTGGTCTGAGCAGGTCTGTACATATTTAGTGCTCTTTGTTGGACTCTGTAACTCATTTGCTAGTAGGTTGGTTTTGTCACCAACCCTCCTTTTTAGTAATTCTCCCCTAGGCAATTTCTTGTGGCCATGACTGTGTTAGCACTATCATACTCCCAAGAGACAGTGACCACCAGTGTCCCCTGGGGTTGTCACCTCCATCTGCTCTGCAGGCTCCCAAGGTGTCAGGCTCCCTTCAAGGCTCTAAGCATCCTGATAAATACCACTTAGTGCCCTCCCAAGCCTCGCTGCAATTGGGCTCATTTTTCTTCAAAGCATCCATTTACCATCCGGTAATGGTATAAATTTGTGTTTATGTTTGAATCTGTAGTGGATGTGTTAAATGTTTTAACCATATTTAGCACATGTGGTTATAGTTCAAAACAATCTAACCCTCGTAAAAGTTCAAGATCATGAGTCATGCTAAACCATTTACTCAGACACACATTCTGAGAGGTTAATTAGAAAGAAACTGGCAGCACCACATGCCTTCACTGGAAAAGCTAGGAAAGTGGCAGAGATGAAGAGCTGGGGTTTTTTTATTGCTGTTCAAATTGGTAGAGAAAAAAAAATTTAAAAACCCTATTCTTGGAGGAATTCTTAATCGCAGGAAACAAACTGAGTATTGTTGGAGTGGGGAGTGGGGTGGGAGGGATGGGGTGACTGGGTGATAGACACTGGGGAGGGTATGTGCTCTGGTAAGCGCTGTGAATTGTGCAAGACTGTTGAATCTCAGATCTGTACCTCTGAAACAAATAATGCAATATATGTTAAGAAAAAAAAAAAGAAGAAGAAGAAGGTAGCGAGAGGGGAAGAATGAAGCGGGGGAAATCGGAGGGGTGGACGAACCATGAGAGACGATGGACTCTGAAAAACAAACAGGGTTCTAGAGGGGAGGGGGGTGGGAGGATGGGTTAGCCTGGTGATGGGTATTGAGGAGGGCACATTCTGCATGGAGCACTGGGTGTTGTGCACAAACAATGAATCATGGAACACTTCATCTAAAACTAATGATGTAATGTATGGGGATTAACATAAGAATAAAAAAAAAAACCCTACTCTTGGAAAAGAGAAGAGTGCTCAGCAGAAAATAATTTCTCTAAGAGTCAAGAATTGAACCACATGAAATCAAGAATTGTGTTTCTTAGTAACGGTGACTAGAAACATTATGTGTCAACACTGGGACTCTTTCAAAAACAGCTAAGAATAAATGAAGCTAGAAACTAGTTAGACTACAGTGCAGCAAATACAGTTTTCATTAACGAAGAAGTTGGGGGAGAAAGTGGAGAAGGTTCTAAACGAGGTGAAGCACATGTCCTATAGTTATGAATACTGATTCCAGACTTGCTGGTGTGTATACACGGGATCCAAATCCTTCACACCCTGAAACCTGCCGTTTCTAACCAGTGAGACAGAACATCAAAAGAAGTAATGGGCTGGTGTTAAAAAAAATAACAGGTAATAAGCAAATGTAGAAAATAGAATAATAAATGGCATATAGATGGCAAGCTAGGAAGAAATGTTACCATAGAAACAGAACTTAAGAAAGTGTTGATAACTCATCTTGAAAAGTATGGAATGATTAGGCGGAAATGTGCAGAGGTCACCAGCACCTGCCCTCTTCTTCTCACCAACAGTATTTCTTATGTCCTGATATCACCATCATTCTCGTGTGCAGATGTAGCAGCAGTGAGGATACAGAGCAAAATGAAAGGAGGAAAAGAGAAAGAGTCCATGACACAAAACAGAGTTTGTTCTGAAGTAACTAATTTTATGCTTGCACACCTAGGAATAACTGCCACCTAATTTTTAATGCCATGTTAATTTTTGAAAAAAGGACATAAACTCTTTGTAGATATTCAAGCAAGGTATGAAATATAATCGAGAAACAATAAGTCATTCCAAATTCCAGTAAAAATGTTATTTTTATTAGGTAATTATTAGTCAAGCACGTGTGTGTGTGTGTGTGTGTGTGTGTGTGGTGGACTTTGTGTAAGCAGAATCTGAAGGACAGTTAGGTAGTGAGAGAGACAAAGGGAGAGCTATCCCTCAGTGATAAATGGAACTGGAGTCTACAGGGCATTTTATATCTTAATTTAATTTCACTTGAATTCCACATTAAAATAAAAATTAAGTTAAACTGAAAGTGTAATTGCAGGGCACTTCTTAAGTGACCATTCTAACAAAAGAAAGAAATACATGGAAAAACCTAAAGAGAAAGGATTATATGTGTCATTTTTGTCGACTGTTTTACTACAGGTATTATCACTGCTATGGAAGAAAGAAAATTCAGTCTCTAATCATTTGTCCTGTTCTCTGGAATGCCTGATATTTTTGTTGGTTTTATTATTTTGTTTACTTTGTCAACAATTATGATATGCCTGTTATGTCTGTGAGCAAAATGTTCTCAATTAGTCAGAATAGCGATCGCTTTGTATTTTCATGCTCGATAGTAGTGTCTTTATCACATTTTCTCCATTCCATCTATGAGTGTTTCATTTTTGCACTGAGTTGATGCTTCAAGATGTTATCATCTGCTTCCTTTTGCCTATGATTGTGTGTGGTTAGGAGCAGCCATCTCCTTTGCTGAGATGCTGTGCCTCCATGAAAGCCTCGCATGATCACATGTTTATTCCCAAGAGCTAGATAGATACTGATCCTCTGTCACTTGGCAGGGAATATTGCTGTGAAATGCCTGACCTAAAAAATGACTACCGTTCCTCACACCAGTACCCTGGAACATAGTATGAGTTTGGACAGTATATTAGTCAGCTCTGGCTATGTAACAAATACCACATATTGTGGGCTTTAAGCAGAAATTTCTTTTCTCCCGGTCCCAGAGGCCACAAGTCCAAGATCAAGGTGTCAGCAGGGATTGGTTTCTCTGAGGCCTCTCTCTTTGGCTTGTCGATGACTGTCTCCTCCCACCTGTATGTCTAGAGATTTCTGCTTCATCCTTGACATCTTGATGTTTATTATATATTGTGTATGGGATGATGTTCCTTTAGTCCTGACTTTGAATCTTTATGTTCTTTTATCATCTCATTTTAAAAATCTCTTCTTAATTTCATATTGTTATATCTTTATCTATCATTAATTATCCTTGAGAAATTCCATTCAAATTCTTTTATTTTTCTCTAATGCATATAATGCATTTTATTTTGCATGCTTTCATTGTTTTTTTTTTTTTCTTTTTCCTTTTGTTACTTACATTTGATTGTTTTCCTATGGTATGCTCATATAACTATCATATCATAATTTTCATGTTCCCTCAGTTGGGAAGCTCTGTTCAGATCAGTCAGACCATCCTTTTGTCTGTTGTAAATTGATGGCTTCTAATCGATTTTCTACTTGCAGTTCATTTTACCATCTGAGCCATAGAGTGAGGGCTGCTTTCCTGCATATTTTCCTGGATATATACCACCTAGCCAGTGTTACTTAAATCCCCAAAGTGGGCATGGGTCCTCCACAGCTATAAACCATGCCTGTAATTCAATATGTAGTCATGGATCCTTCAATTTGGTCAGAGAGAGTTAGCCCTGTGGTTCCTAACCCTCTTCAATTCAACTTTCTCTGTTTACTTTTCCACTGCAACATCATCAGAAGGAGAAGAGGAGAGAGGTCACATATCCTCTTTAGATCTGGGTGCATCTATGTAAATTTTCAGATGAATTTTTCTTACCCTTTACATGACTTTTGGTAATTGAGAACAAAGTTAGGAAATGCTTCTCCAGAAATGTCTGTTTATTTTCTAGGCCATGAATTTTTCAAATACAAAGTGCTATATGCTTTTATTATTTCCTTGGTTTTCACTATTCTTAATTTTATTGGGAAAATGCCTGTCTTGTGTTTTTATTTCAATTCCTTTCTGGGAAACAAATAATTTACTGTGTTCCATCCTTTTTATATATGTATCATTTATTCCTCACAATTTTCCTTCTATATAACTACTGTTATTATTGTTATTATTATTTCCATTTTATCAATAAAAATAGGGTTATGCATTTTAAATAATTTACTCAAAGACAATAGTGGGCTAAATGGAAACAAAATCCTGAGTTCTATTTCATTATAAAACTTGTGATCTTAACCACTACATTAAGAACATTCCCTTTGAAAAATAATTTAATCATATGCTCTCTATTGTACACAGACACAATTCCTAGTGGATGTGATAAACTTTTCACTCCCTCAGGTAATGACGCACAGTGTTAAAAATGCCAATGTTAGTACTAATACTATTTGAAATAGTAATAATAGCCCATTTATTTTAAAAAAATATTTATGACAGAACTTTTTTGTATGAATAATCCTTTGCTTCACAAGTCAAATTCACAAATAAAAATAATACTTCTTATCACAGTCACAATGAAGGCAACTGAATACACATTTTAGAATATAAAATTTCAAATTGAGACAAGAAGTGGATTAAATCTGAGATAAAAATTACATAATGAAGTGGAAATCTTCTAACATATTCTTAAATTTCCCCACAGTTGTTTGATATCATTAATTTCTGCAATAGCAAGGATGAACATCTCCATATTCCATAAGGTCACCTTCTCTTGCCATAGAATTTTACATTTTGCTTTTCTTTGCTATTGTGTGCTACAAAAATAATGAATAGATAACTTTGAAAAGTTTAATTTACCAATTAATTGATAAAAAGAATGCCAACCTCATATAAAAATTAACCTTTTTAATCATTGTGCTTTCTCTCATAACATTTGAACTTTGTCATAAAAATTCCAAAACATTCAAAGGGGATTCATGATATTCTCCTTTTTCCTGAAAATCATGTGAATGAGATTATGAATTCATAGCAAAGGTTACAATTTTACATAAGATAAGTGAAATTAGTGATACATATTAAAAATGCACTAACTAGGGAACTAATTCTGAAAAGTGCACTGTTAATTAGACAACAAGACATTCAGCTCATACAATTAATGCTTGGGACAACTGTACTGCTGGTGGTTGTAGCTTTCTTTAGTTTTCTTCGTTTTTTTTTTTTTTTTTTAAGATTTTATTTATTTATTTGACGGAGAGAGAGACAGTGAGAGAGGGAACACAGGCAGGGGGAGCGGGAGAGGGAGAAGCAGGCTCTCTGCCAAGCAGGGAGCCTGATGTGGGGCTCGATCCCAGGACCCTGGGACCATGACCTGAGCCGAAGGCAGACGCTTAACAACTGAGCCACCTAGGCGCCCCATCTTTCTTTAGTTTTAATTTTTCAAAAGCACACCATCATAAATTAATGTTTGGTATATTAAAACAGGTTATATGTATCTAAGCTAACAGTATTTCTGTTATTTGAATGGAAATAATATTATTCAGTTAGAGTAAAAGATATAAAGACAGATGAACCATTGGGTCCATGACTGCAGCTAGACCAAGGTGAGACCCAACTCTTAGACAAGGTTGCTCAGTACTGCCTCAAATGTCTCATTCAGTTAAATCAAAAAATCCTTAAAGGTGAGGCTTTTTCATTATGCTTTTGAAACACGCAGAATGATGACTAACATATTATGTAGTGGTTAGTAAGTTAGTCACCTCCTAGATTTAGAGAAGTAAATATATATGTGCACACACATATATATTATTTTATCATCTCATATATATGATAACTTATAAAAACACCTGTAAGTCCCTACAATGTCTTGTGTTTTGAAGCAGAAAAATTATAACACGCTTGTAATTTTCCAGTTATGGATAGACTCACCAAAGAATCAAAGAATGTTCTCTTTATTATCTACAAGAATTTAGAATTCTGGGTCAGCTTGTTCTGTTCTTCTGGGCTAAGCTTGGCCGTTCCTGGCTGGATTCATTCATCTTTCTTCATCCAGCTGGCTGGTCGCTGGGAAGAGCACTCTCAAATGTCCCCAACCGAGATGATCTAGCTGTGCTCCACATGAACTCTAGTCTTATAGCAGCAGACCAGTCTGGAGGGATATCAGAGGATAGGCAGAGGTCCAGGTGAAAGCAAGAGAAACCTGCAAAATGCAGAAGGGAACAAGGCCTCCAGAGGTTATGTTCAGAAGTGACACATGGCACTCATGAACCATTCTTACCTCCAAACATGAATCATGGGATGAAAACATAGAATCTGCCTTGGGATGGAAGGAGCTGCTCATGTTGAAAAGGGCAAGGACAGAAGGAGGCCACCAATCATGGCCATCAGTAGAACTGATCTACCATCACTGCCCTCTGGTTTCATTTACTCACTTTCTTTGATGTAAGAATATATTTCCAAAACTTTCTAAAGTCTCATTCAACCACTGTCTGGGGGTTAAAATCAAAGATCTTACAATATTCAACAGGTCCAAATGTAGCTCTTCTTCATCCAGACATGGCTGTGTGCTCACAAATATCCAACAGCCAGTTCTCGGGAAAAATAACC
Source organism: Mirounga angustirostris (assembly GCF_029215605.1). NCBI lineage: Eukaryota > Metazoa > Chordata > Mammalia > Carnivora > Phocidae > Mirounga > Mirounga angustirostris. Next base: position 137,588,724 of record NW_026991713.1, read on the forward strand.
CTGATTTGTAGCACTGGCTGATCTCTATGGTATAAATACTCCCCTGTGGCCAATTTAAGGCACCAATATGATGTCACTGTAAGTGCAGTGGAAAAAAACACATACTGTACAGTCAATCCACTCCATGGTCTGGAGACCTGGAAACTGAAAAGGTAAGTTATTTCCCTCCCACACTCCAAGCATAAAATGATGAGGCAGAATAACCACAACAAACATGCCCAACTAAAGAGATTTCTGCAAACGGGGAGGAACAGAAGCACAAAGCCGTCTCTGGTCCTCAGGAATTCTGAAATCCCACCAGGCAAATGCTGCCATGACTCCCTCTCTAGGAGGAAGAGGTGTGCCCTGATGAGGCCCTTGTTGGCCCTGGGAATGGCTCCCACAGTTCTTGGATTCAGTCTTTGAGAAGTCCTTTCTTTTCTGCCTCCTTCAGTGGCTACTTCTGAAGAAATGGTCCACGGTGGTGACGGAGTAGATTTCTCAGTCTGCTCTCTGCCCAAGGAAAGCTAGGCTCTCAGAACTCTTTTTGTGTTTGAACAATTTCGGTGCCTTTCAGTTCATGTTTGTGGCGGTTGAGCCTGCACAACCCCTATGGAACCCTGATTCCATCTTCATCCAACTGAAAAAAGAGAAACTCACAATCCCTTTCCAAAACAACTTCTCTCTCTAGCCTTCCTCTGTGCTCTTTTGGACATGTCTGGCTGTTGGGGGTAGCCCACTGAGGTTTCTGTTTAGTTGAAAGTGTCAAGTAGGCGCTGCCTCAGATCTCTCAGAGACCCTAACGAAGGTTCTTACCACCATACCATTGATTAGATCTGTGCCCCCAAGCCACATATTATTTTATTTATTTATTTATTTATTTATTTTTATTCTTATGTTAATCCCCATACATTACATCATTAGTTTTAGATGAAGTGTTCCATGATTCATTGTTTGTGCACAACACCCAGTGCTCCATGCAGAATGTGCCCTCCTCAATACCCACCACCAGGCTAACCCATCCTCTCACCCTCCTCCCCTCTAGAACCCTGTTTGTTTTTCAGAGTCCATCGTCTCTCATGGTTCGTCCACCCCTCCGATTTCCCCTGCCTCATTCTTCCCCTCCCACTACCTTCTTCTTCTTTTTCTGAAAGCCCTCTGCTGGCTGGAGAGAGGTGAAAGATGACAAACAGCTTTATTTTCCAATCCCCGCACAAGCAGGCCACAGTATGTTCCCTTCACTCATTTTTACTTGTCAAACTTCCTAATATCTCACATCAAACTCTTTCACTATTTTGACCAGAGATCTTGCTAGACAACTGTGAAGTTGGTGAGGCTCATTGCTGACACCATCTTCTCTCCGAGTCCTCATGTGGTCGTCCCTCTGTGTGTGTCTGTGTCCTGATCCCTACTTCTTATAGGGACAGCAGTCAGATTGAATCAGGGTCCACCCTAAAGTCCCATCGTCAAAGTCACTGCACCTGACAGAATCACAATCATTTCTCAACCACACAGCATGGTTCGCTGTGTTGTGGCCTCCAATGACAATTCCTTCAATATTTTTACCTCAACAATTTCTAACACCTTGCTCGCAGTCCAAATGCCAGGCCTGTACAGGAAAGGTTCTGTTTGATCAGAGCCTTACTCCCTAGACCTGATTTCAGTATGAGTTATCTCAGAAGATTATGATGCCACATAACAAACAATCACCAACCCTTAAGCGGGACACAACAAACATTCCCATTTTCTCGAAAATCCAGGTGTTGGCTGTGTGATCTGCTCTTCTGGGTGAGGCACGACTGATGTTAAAGGTGATCCTTGAGGAGCTTGAGGTTTTTGCATCTGAACTCAGGTATTAGATCACCAAGAAGTTTCTCATATTACAGGGTGAAGTGTGCTTCACCTCTTTCCCCTCCCACTGCTGACAAAGGAGATCGGACGCTACTGTCAAGGTCTACAGAGTTTCAAGTGTAGAGCCCTCTCTGCTCAGCTCCCACTATCCCACAAACGTGCAGCCACCTTTGGTTAAACAACATTTTCAGAAGCACTAACTGTATGTGAGGAAGGAGTGATAAGGAATTATCATTAGTTATTTATTAGTGAATGAGGTGAGCTGAGACTGATGTCTGGTGGGTAAAAGTGAGCACCAGATGGATTTGGGATTCTAGTAATCCCCATTGCTATGGGCTGGTGTGCCCCACAAAATTCATATTTTTTTAAAGACTTTATTTATTTATTTGACAGAGAGAGACACAGCGAGAGAGGGGACACAAGCAGGGGGATTGGGAGAGGGAGAGCAGGCTTCCCGCTGAGCAGGGAGCCCAATGTGGGGCTCGATCCCAGGACCCTGGGATCATGACCTGAGCTGAAGGCAGATGCTTAACGACTGAGTCACTCAGGTGCCCCGCAAAATTCATATGTTAAAGTCCTATCCCCCAGGATCTCAGAATGTGACCGTATTTGGAAACAGGGTCTTTAAAGAGGTGACTAAGGTAAGATGAGGTCACTAGGTGGGCCCTAATCTAATCTGACCGGGGTCCTTCTAAGAGGAGAGTAGGACACAGACACGCACAGAGGGACAACCATGTGAGGACACAGGGAGGGGACAGTATCTGCACACCTAGGAGAGAAGCCTCAGGAGATACCAGCCCTGCCCCCACCTGCACCTCAGACTCCCAGCCTCCAGGACATGAGACAGTAAATATCTGTTGTTGAAGGCACCTGCGCTGTGGTATTTGTTATGGTCTCCCACCAGTACAACTAATACACTTACAAAGGATAAAGACTGCATATACATTCTGCCAGGGAAGATTTCTTTTTTCTTTTTTTTTTTAAGATTTCATTTATTTATTAGAGAGAGACACAGAGCACGAGCGGAGTCAGGGAGGGACAGAGGGAGAGGGAGAAGCAGACTCCCCGCTGAGCAGGGAGACCGACGGGGGCTCGATCCCAGGACCCTGAGATCATGACCTGACCTTAAGGCCGACGCTTAACTGACTGAGCCACCCAGGCACCCTCAGGAAAGATTTCCACTTGAATTCATTATGGTATAAATTAGACTGTGTTATCTTGATTTTGGTACTGGCTGGTTTTATAGGTGTATGTAAAACTGATCGAATTGTACACCTTAGCCATATGCAGTTTAGTGTACTATAATCATACTTCAATAAAATTGTGTAAAAATAAAATAGACTTCATTTTGCATCCAAAGCTATTGAAGTAAAACGTAATAGTTAAAATATTTTGCACTTTTGTCTTTGATACATGAGTTATAAGACAATCACATCCTTACATGGTATACTCAATTATATTATAAATCTCTCTAGTCCTTTATTTTTAAAATTTTCCATTTGTAACTTTTTTTGTACTAGGCTTATTCATGGCATGCTTTAGATTTTATTTTTATCTTTCTTTTGCGTGTCCATTATCCTTTGCCTTGCTTTCACTGAGTTTTTAAATATCTTCATAAATGGTTGTTGCTATTTTTATTTCACTATTGGCTGTTTTGATTTATGAGTGAAGCATAATTGAACATGAATATAATTATTGTAATCAGGAAAAATATAATAGCTCAGACCAACATCCTATCCCCTCCTGAGACTTCCAGAAAAATGTTATGCTAAGATTCCTCTATGTCCACATTCTCATTTTATTAAATTTATTCAGATTTTAGTACCAAGTAATGGCTCATTTTTTTTAAAGATTTTATTTATTTATTTGAGAGGGAGAGAATGAGAGAGAACACATGAGAGGGGATAGGGTCAGAGGGCAAAGCAGACTCCCTGCCAAGCAGGGAGCCCGATGTGGGACTCGATCCAGGGACTCCAGCATCATGACCTGAGCCGAAGGCAGTCGCTTAACCAACTGAGCCACCCAGGCGCCCGTGATGGCTCATTTTAATAACATATTTATTATGAAAATGTAATACCCTGTCATTAATAATTTCATTACATTTAAAATTACTGTTATCAATGTTCTTAAATGTAACATCAGAATGTACTTATTTCATTGATCCTCAATGCTCTTATTCTGTCATATACCAGCCTTTGCATTAGGCTTTTTTTGTTCCTGATTCCATTTTAATTTGTTAGATTTGGTTGCTTATTTCACAAGTGTCTACTGCTCTGAAGGTGCATCTGTTCCATGTTTGTCTGAAAATGTATTGTTTCCCCAGACGATATGAAGAAACTTGTAACCTGTTCTTAATACACTCGGATCACAATTCTATAATATCCTGATAGTACAAAAATCATGTGAGTCTAGTGTAACCATCACTGTTTGCCCATAACAATGATCAGTACAAAACTTATACAGCTTTTTGTTTCTGCCAGTCAGTGACCTCAGATGTTTATACAAGTCAACCTTCACGACTTCCTGTCAGTGGTACTGTTGTCAGAGTTAATGGGCCTGATGCTAACCCTGATCTTTCCTTGTACCTAACTTATTTTCTGTATTTGGAAGCTTGTTGATTCTCTCCTTATCCTTAAAATTAGGAATTTTACTAGGATATATGTATCTTATTTTCTTTTCAAATCCCCCTTATACTCAAGGAGCCCTTTCAATTTGGAAAACTGAGCCCATTTTACCTCAGGAGAATGTTCTTTCACCATGTCTTTGATTACTACTTATCACTGCATTCCCATCTGGACTTCAGAGATTTGACACATCCTGGTTTTATTCTCCTTTGTGGCTCTTGAGTTTTCTCTCATAATATTCATTTCTCTGAATAATTTTAGTCCATGTCATAGAATGACTTCCTAATACAATCTCTTAAGTCAGTGTTTCAAATCTTCTGTGCCTTTATGTTAATCACTGCCTTGGATGAATTTTTAAAGTTAGGATTATTTTCACTGGCAATTATTTAGGTTTTACAGTTCTTCACTTCATAACAGCTTCCTATAGTTTTAACCATAAAATCCTTCTTATCAAATGCATAATATGTATTACCGAGTTTCCTTTATGGCGGTGGTGGGAGATGGAATAGTTTGGTCTGACTTATTCTGGCCACCTACTCACTTAAATGTCCACTGATTTTTCCTTACATGCTCAGTATTGACAACAAAGGTATAGGATGGATGTCTCTGCATGTTGTTAACAGACAATGGGACACTGGGGCAGAGGTTGGCCTGTAGACAATAAACAAGAAGATGTGATTATCTTGTGAGTTGGACCAGTAATAAATGGGCTTGGTGGAATGAAAGGCCACTAGTAGGTTTACCAGATAGAGCAAATGGCTGAAGGCAGGTACTTCTAAGAGACTTGGTGGGGGATCTCCTGGGCTACTCTGCCTGTTCACCTGTCCATGGCTGTGGCTCACAGAACAATGCCCCACGCTGCAGAACACGTCACACACTGGAGGAGCTCGAGCACTGCTTGTTTATTTCTGGGTAACGGTGGCAGGGCTAGGTGCATTATCCTTCACGGAGTCTTAACGGTCCATCTCCATGAAGAACCAAAGCTTCCTGCACATAGGGGGAGGCTTCGTAAAGCAGCCTTGTTGCATGAGGTTCCTCACGGAGGCACTGGGGTGGAGCAACAGCCGTGGGCATGCATCATCCCCTGAGATCTTCTACAGTAGACTCTGGCCTGATTTTACTGGATTGTTTTCTGAGTGGCCTGCTGCAATGTAAAGATCGCTGTGTGGAGGCTTCAGCTGGGTTTTGGTGAAGGATGAAAGAGATACAGGGGGTGTAGAGGAAGCACTGTTAATTCCATCCACTTCAAATTTTCTGGGTTACCCACCTTCTCCACTTGAGTATCCGTGGAAAGGACATAAGCATAGATTGTCACAATCACACAAGATTTTTTTTGGTGTGGTTTCTGCAAGCTGGGTCACAGAGACTTAGCCAACATCTGAAGTGACCTTTAGGTGCAAATTCCAAATTTGAATCTTCCAGTTTCTATCGAGGCCCGAGGCCAGGTTTATCCTTCAGTTCTTCAGAGGCTTGGGTCTTCCACACACTAGTGAACATGCAATAACAGGGCAAAATTTGGGGATGCATAGAGGGACCAGTGCCCTTCACTCGAGATCCCGAAAGCAGGTTCACAGAAAAGGTCCAATGGCAGAAACTGGGCATGCAGAGAGGGCTCTGAGCAAGAGGGGTGAGCTTCTGTTTCTGCTCTTTATGTGCCTTCTTTGAACATCAGCTACCACTTGGAAGGCATTTAGTGATGAAAGAGTATGTTGATTTCAAATACATTTGCTGTTGTTTGACAAGAATATGTATAATTTTTGGCTTGCATTGCTTTGAGTCATTCTTAGATCTTTAGCACTAAACAAAGTGCCTTCACCAAGTTATTTCTGTGAGAATTGAAATAGATATCTAAATGTGGCAACTCCTCTTGCATGCTGTATGAACATATTTCTTATTTAATTTGGCAGTTTGATGATATCATAGTTCCCATTTAACTGCTAAACCTAAAACTTAGAATTTCCCAAGCTTAAAGCACAGTGGGTGGGAATGGTACTTAGTGTATGTTTTAGCCCTTACACAAGGATTCTGTATGTTTTAACCTAATCAAGCGGAATTCTTTCTATGTAGAATTATATAGTACAGGATACTGGGAAATATCAGAAACCTAGCAGAAAAATGTGCTTTAAATGTAGACAGTAACATAATCAAGCTAAAAATGAGGAGTTCAGGTCTGTTCTGTGTTGAAAGGGAGAAGCACTGAAGCTGCAGAAACAGCATGATTTCAAATGTGTGCTAAATACTAATTTGTGTCATGGATATTTCATCTCTTCCTCCTCCCCCTCCCCTTAATCTTTTCTCACAGCATGCTCAAGCAGAAGAAGATAATAATTAAGCTCATCTGCATTGTCTTCACTGTCTTTGGGAATTCATGAAATGAGATAGAAGAATAGGACCCCAAAAGCTCTTTTTAAAAATGTGATATGATATTTACGTCTTGTGAATTTAAATAAAACTGCCAGCATCCCTGTCCTGACACCGAGTTTTCACTTGCAACATCAGACCCGGGTTGTGATCTCTCAAGGTGGGCTGGGCAGGGCAGAGTTCAGAACGTGATGTTGCTCAGTTACAGGAATTTAACATATGTGGCTTGTGATGCAGAATTTTACACAAGAGAAAAGGATCTAATTTCTACCCCAGGTTATTTCCGAAAACGCTTACAGATAGAAAGTTAGGAACTAGGCAGTTTTATATCTCTATAGTCTGGCTTGAATAATACAAACCCTCTAAATTTAAAGTTACCTGGGGGCGCCTGGGTGGCTCAGTTGTTTGGGCGACTGCCTTTGGCTCAGGTCATGATCCTGGAGTCCCGGGATCGAGTCCCGCATCGGGCTCCCTGCTCGGCAGGGAGTCTGCTTCTCCCTCTGACCCTCCTCCCTCTCATGCTCTCTGTCTCTCATTCTCTCTGTCTCAAATAAATAAATAAAATTTTTAAAAAAATAAAAATAAAAAAAAAATAAAGTTACCTGATTCTCTATTTGTTTGACTCAGCTTGAGAGAAATCTGGGCTAAAAACAATAGATTAAGGTCTCTGTCCACATATGAATCAACGCTTTTCCTTCCCCTGGCTAGAAAATACACTCCCAAACTGGAAAAGGGGTCTTTATGATGACATGCCCTTGAACAAGTTTCCTTCCAGGTTTATGTGTTGATTATGTACATTGATTATAAAATCCCACTTCTATAATAAACCTATTACCATTTAAGCCCAGCTACATATACCTTAAATGACAGATTTTCTTTCCCTATAACAATTCTTTTGTTAATGGAAACTTGCTTAAATACATAAGTTCTTACTAGATTCTGCTTTATCAATACAATGAAGACAAGACACGTTTAGTAACTCACATATTAGCGTAGGGTCAGTTTAGTCTCAAAATGTGAACAAGAACAACATGAACATACAAACATAAACTAAGATTCATTTTCAACCCTTATAAAACTCAAATAACCATTATAATTGTATGGCAGTTTTTTGGGGGAATGTAAACTTGAAAAATACAAAAATAAATAATATTTAAAGATTTATATTTCAATTACTTAGAATTAGCAACTATTAATGTGTGTTTCTATTTTAAAAGGAAAACAAGAAATATAAATAAGAGAGGTGAAAGATCTGTACCCTGAAAATTATAAGACATTGGTGAAAGAAGTTGAAGAAAACACAAATAAATGGAAAGCTAGCCCATGTTCATGGAATAGAAGAATTAACATTGTTAAAATGTCCATACTATCTAAAGCCATCTACAGATTCAGTGCAATCCCTATCAAAATTCCAATGATATTTTTGCCAGAAATAGAAAAAAAAATCCTAAAATGAAACTACAAAAGGCCCAGAATAGCCAAAGAAATCCTGAGAAAGAACAAAGCAAGCATCACAATTTGTGACTCAAAACTATATTGCAAAGCTATAGTAATCAAAATAATATGTTATTGGCATAAAAATAGACAGATCGGTGGAACAGAAATGCCTAGAAATAAATCCAAGCATATAAGGTCAACTAATATTTGATAAGGGAGTCAAGAAGACTTAATGGGGAAAGGAAAGTTTCTTCAATAAATGCTGCAGGAAAAACTGGGAATAATGAAGTTGGACCACCATCTTAACACCATTCACAAAAATTAACCAAAAATGGATTAAAGACATAAATTTAAGTTCTGAAACTCTAAAAGTATTAGACTAAATTTAGGGAAAAGTTGCCTTGAGGTTGGTCTTGGCAGAAAATTTTTGGGTATGACACCAGAAACACAAACAACGAAAGCAAAATTAAGCAAGTGGGACTATATCAAACTATGGAGCTACTGCAAAACAAAAGAAACCATCAGCAGAATAAGAAGGCAATGCATGGAATGGGAAAAAATAATTGCAAATCATGTATCTGTTAAGGGGTTAATATTCAAAATATGTAAGACCTCACACAACTCTGTACAGAAAAAAAGTCTGGTTAAAAAAAAACGGGCAAAGGACTTGAATAGACATTTTCTCCAAAGAAGACATACAACCAGCCAAGAGGTTTAAAAACGTGCTCCACATCACTCATCATCAGGGAAATGCAAATCAAAAGCACAATGAGATACCACCTCACACCTGTCAGAATGGCTGGACTTAAAGAGATAGAGATAACAAATGCAGGTAAGGATATGAAGTACAGAGAACCCTCGTGCACTGCTGGTGGGAATGAAAACTGGTGCAGCCACTCTGGAAAACATCAAGGAGATTGCTCAAAAAGTTAAAAATAGAACTAATATACAATCCAGCAATCTCACTTCTTCACATATACATGAAGGAAATAAAAACACTATCTCAAAGATATCTGCATCCCCATGTTTATTGTAGCATTATTTACAGTAGCCAAGGCATGGAAACAACCTACGTGCCCACTGATGGAGGTGTTAGCTAGCCTTATTATGTAAACATTTTGCAATGAATTGTTGTATCAAATCATTGCATTGTATACTTTAAGCTTACATATATTTATGTCAATAATATCTCAATAAAGCTGGAAAAAGAAAAGAAATTACAGATAAAACTTAAATCTATTTTAACATCTAACTTACCCTTTTTCTTCTCTTAACACATGATTTCCCAAGAGGCAACAATTCTCATGATTTTGTTGTGTATTATTCTGGGCCACCAGCACACAAACACACACACACAGGCACACCCATCATATTTGCACATATGTACATGTATAAGATCATATTTACAATTTGTAGGTAGCATTGTTTAAAGTATGTTTAAAACATGCACATAAATGTTTTCATGATGCATAATTATTTTACAACCTGATGTTTTCATACAACAATGTATTTTTAAGATCTATTCTAATATTTGGGATGCATCCAAATGTTCTTGCTTGGTCTACAGTATTTAGAATCTAATAGGATGGAATTACACAAAGTCTTTATTTCCCTATTTGATAAATATTTATATTTTCCTCAATGTTTTCTTATTATAAGAAGTCTCCAATGAACATGTTTGTTCACATCTTCTAAGGCACATGCATGAGAATTTCTATAGTATATAAATATTCTCAAATGTGTATGCACACATACATGTGTGTACATATATGTATGTAAGTTATACACACACAAAGACAGGAAGATTTTCATGTTATGCACACAGTTTCTACTTTACTAGTAAGGTTCTTCTGACTTGCTTTCCTCTGCCTCTGTACAATCTATGCTCATACCAGCAATGTATAGAAACTTTATATTCATTAATGATTTATAGTTAGATTTTGAAATAATGTATTCTGAAGGGAAAATATTATTACTTTAATTTTCTTTTCCATGAATATCCATGTGTTGAAGTAAAATCCTTTATTTTTTATTGGCTTCAAAACCCTTTGTTATAAATTTCGTGTCCACATGCTTAGTCTCATTTTTCTATTAGATTATCTACTTAAATTTGATCTTGTACTATCTCTGTATGTAGTCTAGGTACTCTTCCTATGTTTGGTTCTTATGTTCCACATATACCCTCCAGTCTGTACCTGTATTTAATGAAGTAGTCAATTATTTCCTTGTTTTTCTTTATGGCTTATACAGTTTATCCTAGTTAATAAATTCCTATCTAACCTAAGTGATAATGATGTTTTATATTTTCTTCCAAAGGTGTTATTTTGCATGTTTCTGACTTTACTTTACCTGGCATTTATATCTACATGTGTAAGAGGCAGGGATTGAAGTGTATTTGGTATTGAAATTCAACAAGGTATTCAATTCTTGTTTTTCCATAATTAATTTTTAACTTCACTGCTAAACTTCCTCCCTTTGCCATATTGCATAGTGTGTGCTAAAATTGTCATCTCTATTACATTACATTACAATGTCTGTATAAAATCTTCACTGTTTTAACTACTATACTTCAAACATTTTTCTTGGTATCTGATGGGGAATATTTTGTGTGTTTTAAAAACTACCTTCTTTTTAACTTTACTAGTCCATATGAATTTGAGAATCAGGTTTCAAGTTCCACAAAGTGCTCTTTTGGTATTTTGATTGAAATGCCATTAAGTTGATGAAAATTATTCCTATTAGTGATATATTATATAACAAATATCTGTGGTACCATTTCTCATTTACATTTTGGAAGCTAAATCTCAGGGTCATGTCATCCGTCCCACTGGAAGATTTAAGTTTTAGAATAGATTTTATTTATACTGCAATGCTAATATTATCAGTGTTACAAATTCAAATAATTCTTTGAAAAATTGTGGCTTTCTGTCTTTCTGGAGAGTACAAACTTTGTCTTTTATTTTTTATTTATTTTATTTTTTTTAATTTAACTTTATTTAATTTCAATTAATTAACATATAGTGTATTATTAGTTTCAGAGGTAGAGTTCAGTGATTCATCAGTTGCATATAATACCCAGTGCTCATTACATCAAGTGCCTTTCTTCATGCTCTATAAAGAACTTATCAAACTATACACCCAAAATACAAATAATCCAGTCAGGAAATGGGCAAAAGACATGAACAGACATTTCTCCAAAGAGAGTACAAACTTTGAAGCCAAGGAAAAGTTCATTACTTTTGGATCATTACAGCTTTTTTAAAAACAAATAAATACATGCAGATCAATTCCTGGAGAAGTGCTCAATACCTCTGTCTATAACTCGAACAATAAACGTGTCTCATGAATCAACTTGAGTTTCAGTTTTCCCTCATAAGCTTTCTTATCTTTATTGTATATGTCATGGTTTTTTGGTAGATGCAAACAAGTACCAATGGTAACATCTCTCCAAGAACGTTAAGGAACTGAGTTGAGGTTGTGAAACCTTTGAGGAAATTGTGTAGGCTTGACGCCAAATGTTGCATAGCATTGGATATTTAAAATTAAAAAAAAAAGAGATACTGCTAATCCTGGTAGAAATATGTAATGAATATTGAAAGAAAACTGGTAGAAAAAGAATACAGAATATGACCATTGTTGCCATGATAAAACATACCATTTTTTCATGCAATTTCCACTGGCATAAGGCAGTAAACAAACAACGTTTCAAAATAACAGTTTACCATACATGCTCAATTATGTTTTTTCCCCAAGTGTAACTGTAATAAAAATAAAACATACAAAAATATGTACCCATGATAGCTCTAAGAATAGGAGTATGGGCATGGGTAGACTAGATATTTTAACAAATTTATATCCGAAAATACATGGGACCATATTCATGGATTAGCCAGAGAAGAGAGAACTAGTCTCACATACACACAAATACAGGCAAATTCAAAAAAGGACACATTCTTGGAGAGGTTCCCAACTTATTGTTTGGTATATAGAAAGGGTAGAGCTATGCACAGGGTGGTTACTTAATAAATGGATTATTTGTAGAAGGCTGTACTGGTCCTCTTTTACACTCCTGACTTTCTACCCTCAAATTCAAGCAGCTCTTGCATACACAAAGAACAAACAGTATTCAGAACGGGCTGGTTAACCTGCTGTGGCGGGCTCCGTTCCCAGTGGAGATGATGGCACTCCAGAGTAGATCACTCCTTAGTTTGGCACTTAAGAGGAGGTTTCAGCCAATTCCCCCATCCTCAGTGCAGCCAACTTGAACTGAAGCTAAGCCACTCAGATGCCAATGCATTTACAAAGTGCTTTCCCACAGGCTCCCTACTTATTATAAACATCTGATTTATCAGGCTGTGGGTAGAAAAGGAAAAAAAAATCAGCCCTGCATATTAATCAAACAACTCTTCATGTTAAGGTATGAGCACACATCTTTTAGCACAGATTAGACAATAATGGGCATCACAAAAGATAAATATGAGTAGAAACAAAACAAAAACACAAACTACAGAAATCAGAAAAGCTGTCACCAAGGAACCAGCAGAATTCTCAAATTTTCATTTAATATCTGATAGAAAACTTGAGGAAGGTAAAAATACAATAAGTAAAAATAGATTGGTCTAACAAAGGAACTATGCAGACATTTTAAAAATCAATGAGATAGTAAAATCTTCATTGTTACATAAAGTAAAATAATTAAAATTTAAAAATCAATAGAATTTGTACATTATAAATTTAAGAACATTCATAAAATTAGGACAAATCAAACATAGAACACAGGTGAGAAAATCTTAGGAAATGAAAAAAATTAATTCAAGAATGGCAATACACACTTTATAGGAGATGCAGAGAGAGAACAGAGAAAATATAAGGGATGATAAACTATTATGGCTAAACTATTATTTTAAATAAAAATTACATTTTTAAGTGCTGAAGAAATATGAGTCTGCAGTGTGCTGAAGGACATACACAGGAACAAGCAATATGAATTAATGAGCTACATTCAGGATACCATTAACAAAGTGAAGCTCCTAAAAGCCTCTCAGAAAGAAATAAAGTACTTCAAAAGGGTAAAAAATAGACTGACAACACTGACAACATTCATTCTTTTTTTTTGCAACATTCATTCTTGAAGGCAAAGAAACATTACCTCCATTTCAGAGGGAGGGTAATTTTCAAGATAGAATTCCATATCAAACCAAATTATCACTCGTAAGAAACATAATTTCAGACATAAAAGGCTTTAGAAGATGTATTCATTATTGAAAGTGAGGTACTGAAGTTTCCTACTATTATTGTATTGCTTTATATTTCTCCTTTCAGTTCTGTCAATGTTTGCTTGATATATTTAGGTGCTCTGATGTTGGGTGCATATATATTTATAATTGTTATATTTTTCTAGAGGATTTATCCTTTTATCATCATATAATATCCTTCCTTGTCTCTTACTGGGTAGAACATGAAAACAGAAGTCCAATAAACAAGACAACACTATAGACGAAATGGCCCCAACAGATATAGAGAGAACATTCCACTCAACAACAGAATATATATTTTTCTCAAGTGCACACAGAATTTTTCCAGCACAGATCATGTGTTAGGTAAAAAAATCAAGTATTAACAAATTTAAGAGGATTTAAATCATATCAAGCATCTTTTCTAACCACAATGGAATGAAAGAAGTCAATAGCAAAAAGCAAACTGGAACATTTACAAATATGTGGATATTAAACAGCAAACTCTTGAAGACCAAGAAATCAAGAATAAATCAAAAGGGAAATGAGAGGAAAAAAATCCTCAAGAAATTGAGAATGAGAACACAACATATCAAAATTGATGGGATATAGCAAAAGCAATACCAAGAGAAAAGTCTATTGTGATAAAAATCTACATGAAAAATAAAGGTAATATAGCAAATAAACAACCTAGCTTTACACCTCAAAGAACTACAAAAAGAACAAACTAAGCTTACCAATAGCAGAAGAGATTAAATAACAAAGATTAGTGTAGGAAAAAAAGAAAAAGAAATAGAGACTAAAGAAACAATGGGAAAAAATGAAACTGAGAGTTGTGTTTTGAAAAGATAAACAGAATACTCAACTCCTTAGCTGGACTCACTTAGAAAAAAGAAGTTTCAAATAAAGAAGATCAAAATAAAAGATGTTACAACTGATGCCACAGAGAAAGAAAGGACCCTGAGACAACTATAAACAATTAAATGTCAACAAACTGGAAATCTAGAAAGAATGGATAAATTCCCAGAAACACACAACCATCCAAGACTAATCTCGAAAAAATTAAAAAGTCTGAATAAAACTGCCATTTGCATGAAAACTGAATCAGCGATCAAAAACTTCAAAACAAAGAAAAGCCCAGGACCAGATGGCTTTACCGGTGAATTCGACCAAGCTTGTAAAGAATAAACACTAATCCTCCTAAACATTTCCCAAAAAATGAAGAGGAGGGAATACTGTCAAACTAATTTTATGAGTTTAGCATTACCCTAATACTGAAGCCAAGATGAGGACACTACAAGAAACAAAAGCTATAGGCCAACATTCGTGATCAATACAGATGCAAAAGTCCTCAACAAAATACTAGCAAACTAATCCAAGAACACATTAAAAGGATCATACAGCATGATCCAGGTGGGATTTATTCTTGGGATGCAAGGATGATTTCAACATATATAAATCACTAAATGTGATATACCACATTAACAGGATGAAGGATTCAAATCATACAATCAGAAAAAGCATGTGACAAAATTCAACATCATTTAGGATAAAAACTCTCAACAAGTTGGGTAAAGAAAGAAAGTATCTCAACATAAGGAATTCTATATATGACAAGCCCACAACTAACAACATACTCAAATGTGAAAAATAAATAAGTAAAAGCTATTCCTTTAAACTCAGGAGAAAGGCAAAAATGTGCACTCTCACCACTTCTCTTCAACATAATACTAGAAGCTCCAGGCAGAGCAATTAGGCAAGAAAAAGAAATAAAAAACACCCAAATCACATAGGAAGAAATACAATTGTCCATGTTTGCAGATGACATGATTTTATATATGGGAAACCCCAAAGACTCTATCAAAAAAGCTGTTAGAAATAATTTAAAAATTCAGTAAAGTTGCAAGATACAAAATTAACAAACAAAAATCAGTTGCATATCTATAGATTTGTAACAAACTATCTGAAAGGGAAATCAGAAAACCAAATCCATTTACAATAGCATCATAAAGTATCAAATACTCAGAAATAAAGAAGTGAATGACTTGTATAATAAAAATTACAAAATATTGATGAAAGAAATTAAAGATACAAACAAAATGGGAAGATATCCCATATTCATGGAGTGGAAGACTTAGTATTATTAAAATACCCATATTACCCAAAAGAATCTACAAATTTAATAAAATTCCTATCAAAATCCCATTGTTACTTTTACAGAAACAGAAAAAAAAATACTAAAATTCATATGAAACCACAGAAGACCAAGAATAGCCAAATGTCTTGAGAAAGAACAAAGCTAGAGGCTTCCTGACTTCAAAATATTTTACAAATCTACACTAAACAAAAGAGTATGATATTAGGATAAAGACAGACATGTAGGTTAATGGAACATAAAAGACAGCCCAGAAATAAATCCAGATTATATGGTCAATTAATGTTTGCAAGGGAATGAAATTGGACCCTTACCTTACACTATATACAAAAATCAACTCAAAATCACTGAAGACTTAAACATAAGGCCTGAAACCTTACAATTCCTAAAACACTTAGGGGAAATACTTCATACCATTGGTCTTGGCAATGATTTCATGGATAAGACATCAGAGTCTCAGGCAATAAAATGAAAAATAGACAACTGGGATTACATCAAATTAGAAAGCTTCTGCACAGCAAAAGAATAAATGAAGTGAAAAGGTAATCTATGGATTGGGAGAAAATATTTGTAAACCATATATCTGGTAAGGTGTTACTCTCTAAGATATATAAGTAACTCCTGCAACTCAGTAGAAAAAGTAACCCAATTTAAAATATAAGCTAAGGACTTGAGCAGATATTTCTTCAAAGAAGACACACAAATGCTTAATAGGTATAGGAAAAGATGCACAACATCACCAATCATCAGGGAAATCAAAACCACAATAAGATACCATGTCACACCTGTTAAAATGGCTAAAATAAAAAAAACAAGGAATAGTAAGTACTAGTGAGGATGTGGAGAAAAGGTTGGTAGGAATGCAAAATGGCGTAGCCACTATAGATTCTTTTAAAAATTGGAAATAGATTGCTATATGATCCAGCAATCCCACTTCTGAGTATTTATCCAAAGGAATTGAAATCAGTATCTGGAAGGGATATCTGTATTCCCATGTTCATTACAGCACTATTCACAGTTGTGAAGTTGTAGAAGGAACATAAATGTCCATCAACAGATGACTGGATAAAAAATAATGTAGTATAAACATACAATGAAATATTATGCGATCTTTAAAAGGAAGTAATTCTGCAATATGAAACAACATTGATGAAGTAGAGGACATTTTATTAAGTGAAATAAGCCAGTTAGAGATTGACAAATATTATATAATTGCACTTATATGGAGTATCTAAAATAGTCGAATTCACAGCATCAAAGAGTAGAATGGTGGTAGCCAGGGGGGTGAGGAGGGGGGAAAAGGGAACTTATTATTCAAAGGGCATAGAGCTTCAGTTAAGCAGGATGAACAAGTTCCAGAGACCTGCTGTACAACATTGTACTATAGTCAACAATACTGCATTGTTCACTTAAAAACTCAAGAAGGTATATCTCATGATAACTGTTGTTACCACAAAAAAAGTAAAATTTTAAAAAACATAAGCATACACAAAATTTTTAAAAACTTGAATGAATCTTACAAAAACTCTTTCAGGAAAAGAAAGTTCAGAATGTTCCTTGGAAAGATTCAAATCTTACTTAATAAGGAAGAATACATGAGACTCAAGACTTAGTGGATTGAGCCATAATTCTGGTACATATACTAACAAAAGGCAGATATAAATCCAGGTTTAAACTAATAAATCTATAACATAATGACATGGTACAAAAGCAAAAGAGATTAAATGTCAATAATCTCATCAAATAACAGAGTATAATGAATATACTTTTAACCTTGACAAGCAATTTTCCTTGAAACTTGGTGACACACAATTTTATTACATATGTGACAAGTAATATTTAGGTAACTATAATATTGCAAATGTTGCTTATTGGAGTTTTATATTTAAAATCATCACCTATGTACACTGAATGATTGGCAATTGTCTATATTCAGCCATTTGTTATCAACAAAAGCAGTGATATGATTAAGTCTAATATAAAATATGAAGATGTAGGTTAAAAAGCTGTGAAAATGATGTATGGATAAAGAGGTAACAAAGATAAAACTAAATGTAACAAAATAACAAAAGCATTTTAGGTAAGGAACATGGATATTATTATAACTCAGATGTATTAAAACAGTCATAGCTAAAATGCTTAGGTCTGAGGAGTGACCAGCCAGAGTAAGAAAAGGATAGGAGGGCTAATGTAGGTGTGAACAGCAGAGACACAGTTTATGGATTATATTTTTCATTTAGATTCCAATTTTATTTTATGAATCAAGTTTACACATGCATGTTTATATAATTCAAAGAAGCAATTATCACAAGAAAACAAACCCATAATATGCCCCTGGGTCCTTACCATTAGATTCACTGAGTTCTAACACCCCTATCATACCTCCTACCTCCGGAAGGGTTCCAAGATGTTAGTGGGGAGGAAGAGGAGAGGGAGGTATTTAAATGGGTTCTGGGGCTTTTCTGAAAGATGGAAATACAGAAGCACAGCCAACCACTTTTCATAACAATCAATGGATACTCACTCGTGCAATGGTGGTTTGCAGACAACGGACTCACCCTGGGAGAAATAAGTACATCTAGCAAAAATTATTATTTTTTTAAAGATTTTATTTACTTGAGAGAAAGCACATGAGTGGAGGGAGGAGCAGAGGGAGAGTGACAAGCAGATTCTGCACCGAGCACAGACCCCGATACCCTGATACGGGGCTTGATCTCATGACCTTGAGATCATGACCTGAGCTGAAACCAAGAGTGAGATGCTTAACCAACTGAGTCACCCAGGCACCCCTAGCAAAAATGATTTTTAAGTGATACAGTTGAGTTTTGGGGGGGAAATGTCCTCAGGGAGCCACTGCCCCTACCCCAGCCCAGATGGACAGCTCAGAGGTTTTGCCCAGAGGGAGGCAGACAGTAAGCACGGAGAACCCCAAAGCTTTCCACAAAGGAATCGACTTCATTTACAAGAGGCAGCAGAACACTAACCAGAAATAAAATTAATTCTCACTCCTTTCCAAAGCATATCCTAGTTAAATGAGTAAGCTTATTCTATGGACTGCACGTTTTTGTCCCCGCTAAAAGTCCTATGTTGAAGGCCTAACACCCGTTGCGGCTGTATTAGGACATAAGGCTGTTGCGAGGTAACGGGGCTGGATGAGGTCATGAGGATGGGGTCCTAATGATGACATCAGTGCCCTTCTAAGAAAAGACACCAGAGAGCTCTCTCTCTCCTCTCCCTTCCTTCCACCCACCCTCTCCACGGGAGGGCTCAGCACGAAGGCAGCTGTCTGCAATCCAGGAAGAGGCTCTCACCAGAACCCGGCCATGTGCCCACTCTGAGCTCGGACTCCCAGCCTCTCGAACACTGGGAAATAAACGTCTGCTGCTTCAGGCACCCTGTCTACGTCACTTTGTTACGGCACCTGAGCCGACGATGATACTTCTATAAAGCAGGATGAAGCTTAAAATCTCAGATGATTTTAGTAAGTGTTAGGGAAATAGGGGAAATAAGAACCCAGGAACATCATCTTGAAATACACATTAATATTTGTTAAACTTCTCTCAATTCAACTATGACAGAACACAAATACAACGAAGGGAGCCCCCAAAGGCTAGGGTATTAAAACATCAACCTATCCTAAGAAGCACGATGAAAGACACCAGTGTGTTGTTAAGTATTTACCTTTAAAAAAAGATCAGATGGCATCTCTTTGCACTCTCCTGAAAGGTGGGGAAGTAGTGTGGGCTGCATGAAACAGAGAAGGACAGGTGAGATCCTACAGCAACAGGCCACAAACAGGGGTGTGGGCAATACAGGGAACATGTGCGAGAAACCCAGCAGAAATCAGAGCAGCAACCGGGCTGAAGGAGGTGAATCTCCACTGCAGAGACTCCAATCAGTGATAGAAATATCAACACTGAGGACATTTTTTTCTTTTTTAAGACTCGAGGAAGAATTAAAAAAAAATACACAAAGAAAAAAAAGTTTACTGGATTGGAAAACAACCTAAACCCATAAAGCAAAAGATCTGAAAAACAGACCTCCTTGAGCTAGGGAGCCCGAATTTATTAGGACAGTTGCCCCCTTCCAAAGCAACATACACTGGCAGTGAGTACGTGTATAAATAAGCACATATACACAGATTCTTTTAAATTATGCAGGCTCTATGTTTATAAAGATGTTTTCACAAAACTTGTTTCATAAAAGCAGTTGTTTCCACGGTAACGCTGGGGTTAACCCTAGTGAGTGTCCCACTCACAAACTCATTTTGCACTGCAGGAATTTCAATGACAATTTATAGCTGACGACCTTACCGCTCCTGATAAGCCCTGTCTTTACAGGCATCTGGGTTTTGCTCGTGGTCAAAGTCTTTTCTATTCTTCTCACTACCAGGTCACCAGCACAGTATGTTTTATATTTTCTTTCACATTTTGGGTCCCTTTGTTCGGAGAAAGTACAAATCCAATCAAATGTAGCAGCTGCGCCCTGTGGATGGCAGCTTTTGTTAAATGGTAATGGGGCTGGTTCCAGATGGTGGTATTAATTACTGATTTCAATTGCATTTTGACTAATAACAGTTCACATTATACAAATCTCATTCCCTCATGTCCTTGAATTGACAGATAAATATATTCAGTACATGTTATGAAATCATACTCTCTGAATTAAAGCCTACGTTACCAAACCAAGAGAGAAACTTTCTTTTCTCTCTGCTGCTTTAAGACTTTGGGGTAGTTATCAATACTCTAGAATTAATGTATATAATATAATGTTATATTATATACATTTGGCCTCAGTCTTTTTTCCAAATTGTTGGATGACACGATACCATGGAATAAGATCTGTAATAAGAATGATAAGGGACATAACTGTGACCTCCGAATTATAGAAGCAGTGCAGTAGCTCATACATCAATTAAAATAATACAAATTATACTACCTAAAGTTATTTAACATTATGAATATTTTCAAATTCCATTCATAATTTATACTATGAAATACAGCCTAAACTATATTTTTAAAACTACATAAAAAGTGTTTATATTACATAAAATAAAATATACAAGCTTAATATCTGTGCTATGTATAGAATCATTCTGAAAAACTTATCAAGTTGTACTCCAGTTATCTCAGGGATAAATCCGGGGGGGATTTGTTCTTGTTTTTGCTGTTGCTTTGTTAGTTGGTTGGCTGATTTTTAGTGGCAGCATGATATTGAATTGCCTATGGTGGATACTGTCAACCAGCTCGAGATGAGTTTAATAATAATGGTTGTCAACATCTATTGAGCTTCTGCTCTGGGCAAGCTCTTGTTAAAGTACTGATGAAGACAAACTCATTCGCTCTTCAGATCAACTCTATATAACAAAATGAACATTTAAAAAATGTTAAATAACTACCTAATGCCACTATAAACAAGTTCACAATCAAGATAATTAAGGAAAATCACATTATATATCATCAGGCAGTGGGTAGGATATAAGCTTTAGTGTGAAAGTGTTTCCATTTTTATAGCAATTCAATAGATGCAATTTTATTTCCTATACTTAAACCTGGACTAATGTAAATGTTAACACATATTTATGGTATTTGAATGCCCAGATGTTACCCTTGAAAATTACTGGAGAAAAAAATACAAGGAAAAAGAATATCTCAGGTGAAAGAAAACGGCAAGACAATATTAAAATAGAAAATATGAATTAAGTTTACAAGTTACACCAAATATTTTTGGTATTACAATAGATGTTAATGGGCTCAACACACCGAGGACAATCTCTTGAAAATTCTTTTCAAAAAATTTAAAATTATGGAGAATTCCATTTTTGCATACTAACAATGAACAAGTGGGAACCAAACTAAAAAACACAGTAACACTACAATCACTCAAAAAAGAATGTAATATTTAGGTACAAATCTAACAACATGTGTAAAGGACTAATATGAAGGAAGATATAAAATGTTAAATGAACAAGATCAAAGAATATCTCAATAAATGGAGCAGCTTGCTACATTCATGGGTTGAAAGACTCAAAATAGTAAGGAGACCAGGTTTCCCCAAATGAGGTTTAGTTTTAACGTAGTTCCTATTAAATTCCAGGCAAAATTTTTGTAGATATAGATAAGCTTTATACTAAAGTTTATATGAAAAGACAAAGCCATGATAAAAAGACTGTGAAAAAAAGGAATGAAGTTAAAAATTTCACACTACGCAATTTTAAGACTTAACCACTTAGGTACACGATCAAGTCATTTTTGCATTCCAGAGGAACGGCAGCTTAGATCATAAGAATATAATAGAGAACTCAGAAAAAAACATACACAATTATGTCCCGGCCACCAGGTTTTTTGTGTTTTTTTTTCCAGCCAACTGACTTTTGGGAAATATGCAAAATCTTTTCAATGAAGAAAAAATAATTTTTTAACAAATGGGGATGGATCAATGGAATGTTCATAGGAAAGAGAGAAAGAAAGAAAGAGAGAAAGAAAGAAAGAAAGAAAGAAAGAAAGAAAGAAAGAAAGAAAGAAAGAAAGAAAGAAAGAAAGAAAGAAGAAAGAAGAAAGAAAGAAAGAAAGAAAGAAAGAAAGAAAGAAAGAAAGAAAGAAAGAAAGAAAGAAAACTAGAAAAAGGAACGTCAACCCTAAACCTCACACTTTTTAAAAAATTAACTCAAAATAGGTCATAGATTTAAGATTAAAACTTAAAATATAAAACTTAGGAAAGAAAATACAGGAGAAAAATATTCAGGATTTAGGAATAAGCAAAGAGTTCTTAAACAGGGCACTAACACATAAAAGAAAACAGTCAGTAAATAGGGCTTCACCAAAATTAGAAAATGTTTGCTCTGCACGAGCCCCTGCTAAGGGGATGAAATGACAAGCTTCTCCATATCTGCAAGCAGCATAACCAACAAATAACTTGTAACCGGAAAATGTAAAGAGCTTTCAAAACTCAACAGTAATAAATACTAAAGAAACAGAAAATGGGAAGGCAGTAAGAACGGACACTTTACCAAGAGGGATATGTGGTCATAAATGAGTGCACAAACATGTTTAACTTCATTAGTCATTGGAAGATGCAGGTGCAAGCCATGTTATCGTGATACATCTAATGTTCACAAAGTCAAAGGCAGGTAGGGATGCAGAAAAACCAGATTCCTCACACATTGTTTTTGAGAACGTAAAATGGCATGGCTCCCCCCTCCCCAGAAAACAGACAGATACTTGCCATATGACCCAGTGGTCACAGTCCTGTGCTTTCATCTGCAAGAAATGGAAACTTATGTTGACAGGAAAATCAGTACACAAATGTTCATATCAGATTTACATATAATAAACCCCAAATGTCCTTCAGTGGGTGGATAGCTAAGCAGTCTGTAGGTATCCAGCACTCAGCAATGAAAAGGAATAAGCATTTGAGTAAGGAACAACATACAAATGGCTAACAGACACATGAAAAAATGTTCATCATCATTAGCCATCAGGGAAATTCAAATCAAAACCACATTGAGATACCACCTTATACCAGTTAGAATGGCAAAAATTGACAAGGCAAGAAACAACAAATGTTGGAGAGGTTGTGGAGAAAGGGGAACCCTCTTACACTGTTGGTGGGAATGCAAGTTGGTACAGCCACTTTGGAAAACAGTGTGGAGGTTCCTCAAAAATTAAAAATAGAGCTACCCTATGACCCAGCATTTGCACTACTGGGTATTTACCCCAAAGACACAGATGTAGTGAAAAGAAGGGCCATATGTACCCCAATGTTCATAGCAGCAATGTCCGCAATAGGCAAACTGTGGAAAGAGCCGAGATGCCCTTCAACAGATGAATGGATAAAGAAGATGTGATCCATATATACAATGGAATATTACTCAGCCATCAGAAAGGATGAATACCCAACTTTTACATCAACATGGATGGAGCTGGAGGAGATTATGCTAAATGAAATAAGTCAAGCGGAGAAAGTCAATTAGCATATGGTTTCACTTATTTGTGGAACATAAGGAATAGCATGGAGGACATTAGGAGAAGGAAGAGAAAAATGAGGTGGGGGGGAATTGGAGGGAGAGATGAACCATGAGAGACTATGGACTCTGAGAAACAAACAGGGATTTGGAGGGGAGGAGGGAGTGAGGATGGTTTAGCCCGGTGTTGGGTATTAAGGAGGGCACATACTGCATGGAGCACTGGGTATTATACGAAAACAATGGATCGTGGATCACTACATCAAAAACTAATGATGTACTGTATGGTGACTAACATAACATAATAAAATAAAATTTAAAAAAAAAAGGAACAACTTGGGTAAATCTCAAGACCATTATGCTGAGTGAAGAAAGAGAACCCATCTCAAAAGGTCAGACACTGTGTGATTTCTTCTATATATTATCTTGAAATAAAAATCAGAGAAACGGAGAGCAGATTAGTGATTGCCAGGAGTTAGGCAAAGAGGGGGTGACTATAAGGTAGGAGCGTATGCGATTTCACCGTAGTGAACGAACAGTTCAGAATCTTGGTTGTGTTGGGTTAAGCTAATATATGGGCGGATAAAGATGCAAAGAGGCATAGAAGCGCACACACACACACACACACACACTCATCAGATACATGCAGTCCCTGCTGAAATCTGAATAAGGCAACTATTCTGGTTATCAGCACAGCTCCCATGCCATGCCAATTCCCTGGTTTCATACTAAGATGTTATCATTGGAAGAATCTGGGTGAAGGGCACACAGAAACCTCTCTGTACTACTTTTGATTCTTCCTGCAAATCTGTAATCATTTCAAAATGAAAATATTGTTTAAAAAACATTAAAAAATTGAGAAACATCAAAAATATGAAGAAGTAAAAAAATATATGAAGTAGATTGAATTATGATCATCTGAAATGAGGAAATATGATAGCATATTATATAATACTGATATATATACGTGTCATGTATATCACATGTACCTATCATATTTATACATACAGTCTCTTGAACTAATTCATAAGGTTGCAAAAGCTCTGACCACAATCTCAGGGCCATTCTGTTTTCTTGGATAAAGGAAATAAGATTTTAGAGAATATTTTTCAAATTTGTTGTACTAATAAAATATATAATTCATCTAAGATAAAGTGCAAGATAAACCAATTGAAAAAATTAATAAAATTGCTTGTTTACATATGCTTCTATTACCTGCTTAGTAAATATAAGGTCTATCGTCATTTTCTTTTTATCATACCTGCTATTGATTTTTTGTTTCACCTTCCTTTTTTTATTGGTCTTACCAAGATCTCATCAATTTTATTAGCCTTTTTGAGAACCAAGTTTTTATTTTATCTATCTTTCCTACTATATGTTTTTTCTCTTTTATGAATTTATGCTCTTACCTCATTGTTTTCTTCTATATTATCTATTATAATATGATATTTTTCTAAGGTCTTGAGGTTGATTCTTAGATTGGTTTCCAAATTTTGTTGCAAAATTATCTCTGGAAGGCTGATTTTTGCTGCACATTATTATATTTTATACATTGTGTTTCACGCATTTCAGTTCAAAATAGTTTCTAATTTCCATATTGATTGATATTTCACGGAGGGGACCTGGAAAATACATAACCTGACCTCACTCTCCTTGCTGTCTTGCATCTTCTGCCCTAACTCCATCCTGATCAAACCCAAGCAGAATGCAGGGGCACACAAGACCACTGCACATAGAGTACAGGGCTAGCCAACCATGGCCCCTGACCAAAGGCAGCTCACTGCATATTTTGTAAATAAAGTTTTATTGGCACACAACCATGCCCATTTGTTTATGCACTGTTTGTGGCCATTTCAATGCTGCAACATCAGAGTTGACTGGTTTTGTTAGACATTTTATAGCCCCCAACACTGAAAATATTTACTATCTAGCCCTTTACTGGAAAGGTTTGCTGGCCCCCATAATTGTTTCTGTAGGTCACCTTTCAAAGGCAAGAGTGGATAGCGAAGCTGGAAAGGCCAACAGAATTATCTATCAAGCACATATGATCTATCCTTTTTCAGATATTTTCTTAGACTTAAGTCTACAGTCTGAATGTATCTCCCCAAATTCCTGTGCTGAAGCCTAACCCCTAGGGTGATGGTGTTAGCAGGTGGAGCAGGTTAAACTCCTTAGCATACTGTTATCACGTGTGTTGTTACATTTATTACCAATATTTCCCTTGTTTCATATAGTCAACAATTGTGTAGTTTTACCCCTGTATTCATCTTTTCTGATGCTCTTTGACCCTTCTGCATCCCCTAGCTACCAACTGGAATCCTTTTCCATCACTTGTTCAGAGTAGGAGGGACTTCTTTTAATGCATATTTTTGGTGACGATTTTTCCTCTTTTTGTTTTTCTAGAGCTGGCTTGTTTTGCCCTCACTTTGGAAGGACATTTCAGTGCACGCAGTGTTCATGTGGTTGGCAGTCATCTTTTTTCTCAGCACTTCAGTGATACCATATCAACTGTCAGTATTTTCCTTGTTCCTTCGAAGTAATTTATCTTTCTTTCTGGCTACATTTAAGATTTTCATCCTATCCTTTGCATGCTGGTTATTAAGTTATCGTCTTTCTGCTCCAAACCTGCCCTCTCTGCTCCTCTCTGCGGCGGGAGGCTGGGGCTATGCACATGGCATGTGCCCCTGCCCGGCGGACCCTGCGATGTCTACACAGGACAGATGGCAGGTTGCTTCGTGTCCCATCAGCACTGCTCGGCCAGCCTTCTTTACCTCGACATTGCGGGTGGTTCCTTTCTCAGTTTTCTCTGAGTTGCTAGATCAGCCTAATGCCTCCCTCAGAAAACCTCCCATGTGGTGCCTCCTCGTCTTAGAGCCAGTTCTTACCTGACCTCTGAAGGCCGCCGCACCACCGTGCGCTGCCCCGGATATGTGGGTCCCAGCTTTCTGGGGGACCCTGCTCCAACCTTCTACATCCTTACAATTCTCTCTTCCCACCCTGACCCCCAGGCCACTTTCTGAAGTCCCTGAGTTACACCAGGGTTCCAGGTCTGCCTTTTCAATTCTCCAACATCTATTTACCCAATTACCTCTAATATTAGTAAATTTTCTCAATTAAAATAGTTCTGCCCTGACTGGCTTATGTTGTTTTCAGCAATATAATGTGCCTACCTATGGTTTTCTTTGTATTATTGTTTTCACTCGTAAGGAAGCTACTTTTCCCTGACAAGTTTAAATTGGATATTTGTGGGGTGCACAAAATTTTGATTTTATGCACATTTACACTGCAAAATATACACTGAAAATGTTAGTATTAAATCTAATACATTTTCAATTAATTTGGTTATTATAAGCAAAAAGTCAGTGCATCATATAATAAAAAAATAAAAATCTCTCTTCCTAAATATGTATTACATGATTATTATTGTTATTATGTTTTGGTTTGGGGCTAGGACAATATTGAAAAATATTAGTGCATATCTTTGTCTTGTTCTGAGTTTAATGGGATATCTCTATAATAATAAATTAGACTTTCTTGGCTTCCGATAGGTGTAATCATGTAAAGAGCATTTATATTTTTCTTCTCTTAATTTACTAAAAAGTAGAATTCATTTTATTATTAGATTTCCTAATGTTGACCATTTTTCTCTTCCTGGCACATATTCGTTGTATATACTGCTACTCAGTTGGCTGTTATTTTGTTTGGGATGCTCCATATTTTATTAAAGATTAAAACTGGCATATATACATACATAAATACGGTATGCGTATTTGTGTGTGTATGTAATACACCCATTTAATATTAATAGCAGGCTTATATAAACCACTAAAAATAAACTCGCAAACCCTACTTCTCTACACATCCTGTATATATTTAAATAATGTAAGAGTTGTTTCCCTAAAGGTTAATAAAATTTAAACATAAAACAATGTGAATAATCTTGGGTTACAAATTATTATTACCTTTCAAACTTTTCAATGATTACTGATTTATTCAATATTCATAATTATACCGGATATAATATGGATATTTATTTTTCAAAACCTGTTCACTTATTTAGATTTCCTAAGACACAAATGTGAAGTTGTCCACAGCGGTCTCTTTTAATTTAAAATTTTTAAGTTTGTGGTTACATTCCCCCCATATGTTATTATTAAAGCTTATTTCTATGTTCTTCATGTCATGACATTGCCAAAGAATGTGCATTTTGTTGTGAGAATGATCTTTTAATATTATTAATGATCTCATTCCCGATTTCTGTCTTTTTCTCTTAAATTCATTCCTTTCAGTTTGTGGCTGTTGTTGTTTTCTTAAGTTCTTATGTCAAATACATTTCTACCATTTTGAGTATTTCTGGTCTTTCTAGATTTTCTGTATTTTAACCTTTACTTCAAGGTTTTTAAAGAGAACATTATTAAAATGAATTCAAGGTGTTTTTGGACTTATTGCTACATTTTGTTCAAAATATATAGTTAATTTAATTATTATCAAAGTACCTAATGAGTTTATTTTCTATTTTGACTAATTAGCTTATTTTTCTTAGCAACCTACTATATGGTACTTTTTAAAAAGAAGTTAACGATATCCTTTATTGCCAATTAATATATTTTGACATAAATTCAACATTATCATTAATCTTCATGTGTTTTAAAATACAACATCAATACAAAGAAAGAAATATAGGAAAAATGTGACCAAGTCTCTTGAGTTTAAAGATAAAAAAATCAATTTGTCTACATATACTGATAATTATATTTCAACCATCCCAATTGAATTGCATCTGCATTGCCCAGGATTTTCAAAACAAAAGTAATATTAGTGCTATAGAAAAAAATTTTTTTTTGTCTTTTTGCCCGTATTGAACGGTAACACATGAAGCACAGCATTTTCCAAACAGTGCTCCTTAAATCTTTAGTCCCCGGAATGTTACTCAAGTCAACATCTGGCGAAAATCTTGTTTGGATATATGTGTAACATCCTGTTTGTTCCTTCTTTATGGTTTCCTTCTCTTCCAGGGTATATTTTATTTTCCCGAGGGATTAGACAATTATGCATCCAGTTTCCCATATCTCAAATCTCATGATTCCTTTAGCATTTGCATGGATGACGTACCCAATACGTTGGATTTCTAATCCTTGATCAACTCATTTCTGAGATCCATTCCTTATTCTGTTCAGATCTCCGGCTAGGAGTCAGCTTGGAGATTCACAAGAACAGGTCAGAAGTTGGGCTGAGGCGCACAAGAACGTCTGTAACCCGGGGAGGACGTGGCTATGGCTTGGCTTTCTCTACACCTTGCTGATGTAGACTTGGATTTGTTGTGTGGCTGTGGCTAAGCCTGGCTCTCCAGCCTGGCTTCCTGCTGATGCTACCCTCCACTCACCATTCTCCCTGGTTTGGGAACATCACAGCCTTCTCGGGATTGCTCAGATCCTGGTGCCAACACGGCTTTAGGGCAGTGAGACACAGCCTGGTAACATTCCTTATATTTGCTCCTCTCTCACTTTAAGTGGATCCTCGTCCAGGTTGGAGGATGAACGACAAGACAGAGGGAACAGGAACCTTCATACTATGATACAGAGTTTATCATTTTTTATAAGTAATGTTTTATAAATAATTTTCTGAGTTAGATTATTTCATCTGAAATGTCACAGCCATACTTATAACACTTTCTTTCCCTTCTTTTACAACATTTTAATTGGTAATGAAAGACCTGCTATTAACCATACCAGTGGCCAAACTTTCCATTCTTTCTCATTTTTTTTTCAGTTTTTTATTGGGTAAAATACACATAACATAAAACTTATCATATGAACCCTTTTAAGTGTACAGTTCTGTGACATTAAATATTCACAGTGTTGTGTGATTACACTGTTTCCATTCTTGAGCTTGGTATTGAATATGAATAGTCAGGTCGAAAATACTAATTATATCACTTTATAAACTGGTATTTAAATAACTTGATATTAAATATAATTGACTAATATTTTTTCACAATGGTGACAAATAATGACAGCTCCATCCTTACCAAATTACTCTTAATTTATCAGGACCATTAAGTTCTCATCCCACAGGGGGAAAAAAGTACAATAAATGGTTCAGATAGCCATCATTAAACTTCCTTGATTTTAATTTTTTTTTATTTAGAGGACAGAATTTTAAAGTGTTCAAAGGATTTTTTTTCTGAGATGTTCTGATATCAGTCCCTCAACTTACAAGTAAGACCCTCATCTCTCTTTCTCATTTTTGCAAATACTTATTTTTTGTCTGGAATGAATATTTTCATTTGGTTACTCTAGGTTAAATATAGCACTGATATTCATAAATCAATCAGCATCATCATAACTATCGTGGCCGACGGACATGTAATCACTGCTCTCTCTGTGCCGGCACTGTGGGGAGTCTGTGTGCATTCTCCCAGTGGAACAGTTACTATTCCAGTTTAAGGTAAGTGTGGGGATCAGAGGAGAAAAGGAGATCATCTAACAATCCACGTCTAGAAAATAAGAGAGTGGGGACTTGAACCCGTGTATTTGCTACCATGATTCTGGTTTCTGACTTTTGTGTTTAAAATTATACAGAGTCGTAAATCAAGAGTGACTGAAAAATCAAAATAACAGTATAACAATTTCATAACCCTGCCTGATCATAGGCTCCAACTGATAGAGGATCTGTTTTGAGGTAGAGAGACTTAGACCAGAAGTGTTGGGATTGGAGGAGGGAAGGGAGAAACCAGGTAGATTACCAAAACAAATAAATGTGTATGGCATCAATTGCTTAAGACATTTTAACAAATACAGAGCCACAAATTCCACTATTATAATCTTCCAAGTTTTATCATTATGAGTGTGTATGCTTCCTAATTTTACAAGTGTCTAATTGTCCATCACTCGGGATATCATTCCTGCTGGGTGGATACGCCCCCAGCTCATGTATGACACCACCAAAACAGACTAAGTGAATCGGAACATCATTCACTCTACACCTCAGAAGAGAGGTATTTGTTCCTACAATCAAAATACAGGAAAACAGACTGTCAGTTAACCAACAGAATACCAGTGTTCCTAAAGTCACAGAAATCTGAAAAAAGATGGACCTTTTGTTTTTCTGACATTCTGAAATTGGTGAGCATGATCCGGCACACAACTGAGTTTATGCAGGAATAAAATGTAGGAGAGCAAAGGGGACAAAGGGAAAACTATATGGTGATTTGATTGTCTGTGTAGACTTCTGAAAGATCCCAAACACTTTTAAAGGTGGGACGTGATTATAATCTAAATCCTTCTGTTCTCACAGCAATGCATTCCCTAATCTAATACTTCAGACTCTCTTTACAGAACAAATTAGAAATAAAGCCCCTATATATTTCTTCATCAAAATTAATTACACGAGAACATGTTTTGACTCTGAATGACCGTAATTTTCAGTGATTCTGCCATGTTGTTCATTTCTTTAATGAGAAACAGTCCTTGTCCTGTAGCAAAGCTTCAAGTTCCGAAAATCAAGATGGAATAGAAGAACTGTTGGGCTGTATGAGTGCGTATGTCTGTATGCTGAATAAAGATTTCAGATAAAATCATGGAATTTTAATACATGTTCAAACATATGTCTGGGTTCCACCATTAGCCTACGATGGTGTATATACAGAGGATAGTCACACACACATACATCTATCCATGTCTATATCCTCTTAAATGCTTAAATTAAAATGTTATGTATATGACTATATAATTTAAATGTTCTGGTTTTGGCACTAATAAAGAGGTCTGGGAGAATCTTCTGTAGCTAAATATTGGACAGAAGGCTTCTGAAAAATCCAGGGATTGCTGTCGGAAAGCAATTAAGCTGAAGAAATTACATTAGCCGAGAGCAGATGCCATATCCAACTCAGTTGCCTATTTTTCATGCAGTTGGGGCTCACTGGCCTTTTATTTCCCAATAAACAAAAGATTGACAAACACCTGTCCCTTCCATAGTCAGGTGAACTTGTTTATTTGAAGAGTAAGTAAAACACCAAGAACAATTTTGCTCAGCTCTTCATATTCCAAATTTGTTTCTGACAAAGGTAAAAAGAAAATCAAGGAATTTGGAATGTTTATCCCTTTTATACTGAGCTTCACTGACATCCTTATACAGTTTTTACTTGGTCTTTTTATTCTAAAATCATTCCAGAGTGGCACATGCTTTGGCAACTAACATTATTCAATAATAACGAGTTTTCTAGACTTCTTGTGCTTTCTGTCAAAGAAACAACCTGTTTCTTTTTTTTTCTCTTTGAAGTAATCATACTATGAGAAAAAAAAAAAAACCTAAGCATAATTAGAATTATGTTTTACATTATCACAAAAATAAATTTTTCTAAAACAAAAAAAAAAATGTTTGGCTGAAGTAATTTTCTTATGTAATAAATCCATGGAAGCCAAAAGTTAAGTAAATTTTTTTGAATTTTGAATTTTATCATTAGCAGGGTCCTGATTTTTCAGATTTTTTTTACCATGCTATATTTTTCTACTTTTTCAGATTTTTTGTTCTTGCACCTTCTCTGTAGAAAGGTGTAGATGACTTTATCCCCCTTTTGATACTTTAGAAATGCCTTTCTGTTTTTCAGTTTAAGGATTCATTTCACCATATGGTCTGCTTAGCCTGATAAATCCTCCTGCACATTATGAAATAATTGCAGCTGTGGAAAACCATCCATACCTCCACAGTTAAGGTTATGCCAGGGTTTATGAGCACTGACCCCTTCTCCAGTTCCAGGAATTTATCACTGAGCCGTCAATTTGTTTCAAACCTGCAACCTGTCATCTACGAACTCCTTGCTATTATGCATGTTGCGTAGGAGATCATTTTATGTCACAAGTGTGAGGGTTTTACTCAAATCCACTGTTTTCAGAAGCTGAAATAAAGCATATATCTATGTGACTTATTCATGGTGTCACAGGTAAAAATAATGATCTCTCAAATTAAAACAGAATTAAGCATAAAATGTTTTTCAAGAGCCTTACTGGTTGTGTATAAATTCAACACGACGACACAAGAGCAGATTCTGAAGTCCGGGGTGGGTAGGAACGCTGTTGCCTACAAATAGAGGCGTATTTTATTTCTGTGATATTTGGCTTCTAGTGGAATTATTCTGTCTACTGCATGGCTGAATTTGCAACTCTTGGATTTTGTTTTTACTCATGTTCAAGTGACTTAAGTCATAAACATACACCATCTAAAAAATGTAAAAAGCTGTGCATATGAGAAAAAAAAAAACATAAAATGCTTTTGAAAATATTCTGCTAACGACCACGCTCTCGGTATGCAGGTCTCCCTATGTATTCCTTCCCTTCCCCTTCACACAAACACGCGCTCCTGACTCTCCCTGCCAAACAGTGTATTCATTCTGGTGCCTGGAATAGCTCCCCAGTCCCGCCTACCAATCCTACCTCTTTTCTTTAGAGCCCGGCTTTCTTATGAAGATGGATAGATGCATGAATTATAATTAGCCATTTGTTACCTGTCTATTGAATATATATATGACCCCTTTTATGCCAGACCCTTTTCCAGATGATGGGGTCCCTGAAGGATCAGATGTTCTGGTATTGAAGATAGGAAAAAAAAAAATAAACAAATGCATAGGTAATATTTTACCTAAAATATTTTCTATTTCTACTTTATTAAAACAGTGATGATTAAAATATGAATTAGTATTTCCCAACTGAGATAAAAATTTAGAAGACTTTTAACCTGAAGTCCTGTTTGACTTTGAGAAGCAGCATTACTCTACCTATGTTACAACTATGTTCAGACATTACCATAATTTCACGTTGTTTGATTTATTTTCCTGTGCGGCATTTTCTGCATTAGACTAAAATAAGTGAGCAGATTGGGTGTTCCGAAATTTAACGCAGAAACTCAAAACGTGCATTCAAGGAAACATACGATTTTGCTGAATATTTATAATACGTACTACTGTACTTTAATAATAAAAAAAATGCTTGGAATTCAAAAAGTGTCGTCTCCAATTTCGACTATTCTTAGGTGTCCCCAGACATGTGACAGTTATTTGTAAGTCTGAATGAATATAATCTTTTGTGGTTAGCTGACCCCAGGACCATCCGGTTCTGCATTCCAATGAGACCCTATCCTGCAGACCACTCACATGCACACAACAGGCTCGGTGTGTGTGGAAAAAAATGCCACAAAGAATCCAACTGGTAGTGATAGGGACAGAGGCAAAGACAATATCAAAGGTTGTAGGCAATCTGTGATCCTTTGCCAGAAAATAGAGATTTTTGATAAATTCAGGGACAAAATCTCAAATAACTCACCAATGAATAGGGATTAATTCACTGTGTACTTAGTGGAATAAAGGAAATTCAGTAGCCAAAACTGTAACTTCTTATGACACAACAATGTAACTATCAAGGTTGAAAAAGCACTTAAGTGTGGGGTAGAATACATAAAAGAAACAAGAACAGAGGGAAGAATTCTGAGGGTAAACTAGAAGCACATGCAGGATTTTAAATGAGGACAGGCAGCTACTGGTTATTTGGAAATGTTAAGAAACACCTTCCTTTGCAAAATGAGTGGGTCAAACAGTAACCACAATAAAAACAGAAACAGCACTAATACTCGTAATAGTAAAGAGTATAATGACAGCAACACCTTGCACACAGCACTTACTATGCACCAGCCACTGTCCTAAGCACCCCTCAGGGATGAATCTATAAAACTACTCATGATGATGGAAATACGAATGCTTGCTATTTTAGTTCTGCACATCCAGGAAAATTATAATGCAAGATGCTGCCATCATTCTACGTGCGTTCCACCACCAAATCCTACGACAACACACCCGGTCCAACCTGCATGGGTAACGTAATGTGCACCGCACCGGTCAGCCTTCGTGAAATAGTGAAGGGCACACGCCTTACAGGAGCCCCACACGAGGTCGGGCTCTGCTTGGCCATCCTCGTGACACCCCTGTCTTCAGCTGCTCCTCAGGGTTTCATCACTT
The DNA here is from genome assembly GCF_029215605.1 of Mirounga angustirostris. Taxonomy (NCBI): domain Eukaryota; kingdom Metazoa; phylum Chordata; class Mammalia; order Carnivora; family Phocidae; genus Mirounga; species Mirounga angustirostris. Next base: position 137,623,333 of record NW_026991713.1, read on the forward strand.
CCTTTTTAAGTGTTCGGGGGGCGCCTGGGTGGCTCAGTTGGTTAAGCGACTGCCTTCGGCTCAGGTCATGATCCTGGAGTCCCGGGATCGAGTCCCGCATCGGGTTCTCTGCTCAGCAGGGAGTCTGCTTCTCCCTCTGACCCTCCTTCCTCTCATGCTCTCTGTCTCTCATTCTCTCTCTCAAATAAATAAATAAAATCTTTAAAAAAAAAAAAAAAGTGTTCGGTGTATTCCTTACTCCCACCTTTCTATGAGTTCTATAAAGAAAGGGGACATGTTTGTCTTGCCATCATGGCATCACCAAAATCTAGTGAAAGACCCGACATGTTCTTCTTTTACCATCTTAACCATTTGTATGTATAGAGTTCAGTACTTAACATATTCACGTTGCTGTACAGCAGATCTCTAGAATGTTCTCATTTTGCAAAACGGAAACATTTTACTCATTAAATACTAACCTCCACTCTCCCAGTCCATGGTGACCACTTCATTACTTTGTATTTCTGATTTTGACTGCTTTACATACTTCCTATGATGAAAGGAGTCATACAGTGTTTGGGCTTTTGAGGCTGGCTTATTTCCCTTAACATAAAATGTCATCCAGGCTCATCCATGTTGTAGCACGTCTCAGGAATTCCTTCTTTTTTAAGGCTTAATAATATTCCATTGAATGTATAGACCACATGCTTTTATTCATCCATCCATCCATCAATGGACAGTTGGGTGGTTGCCAACCTCTTGGCCATAGTGAGTAATACTGCAATGAACATGGGTATACAAGTATCTCTCTGAGATCCTGCTTTGAATTTTTTTTCATATATATCCGGAAGTGGGCCCTCACCAACACTTAATTCCCATTCTTTTGATAGTGGTGTGAGGTGAGATCTCATTGTGGTTTGGGTTTTAACGTCCCTAATAATTGGTGATGATGAACATCTTTTCATGAATTTGTTGATCATTCGCTTATCTTCTTGGGAGAAATGTTTTTGTTGTTTTTTTTTTTAAGATTTTTTTTTTTAAGATTTTATTTATTTATTTATTTGAGAGAGAGAGAGAGAGAAACAGCATGAGAGGGGATAGGGTCAGAGGGAGAAGCAGGCTCCCTGCCAAGCCGGGAGCCCGATGAAGGACTTGATCCCAGGACTCCGGGATCATGACCTGAGCGGAAGGCAGTCGCTTAACCAACTGAGCCACCCAGGTGCCCTAAGATTTTTTTTTATTTATTTATTTGACAGAGAGAGACACAGTGAGAGAGGAGTGGAGGGGGGAGAGGCAGGCTTCCCGCCGAGCGGGGAGCCCGATGCAGGCCTCGATCCCAGAACGCTGGGATCATGACCTGAGCCGAAGGCAGGCACTTAATGACTGAGCCACCCAGGCGCCCGGAGAGAAATGTTTAATCAAGCCTTTGCTCATTTTTTAACAGATATTTGTGGTTTTGTGTTGTTGAGTTGTAGATGTTCCTTATACATTTTGGATATTCACCACCTACCAGATATATGATTTGAAATATTCTCCCCCGTTCTGTAGGCTGCCTTCTCACTCTTGACTGCGCCCTTTAATGAGCAAAGGCTTTGAGTTTTATGTAGTCCAACTTATTTATTGTTGCTTTTGTTGACTGTGCTTTTGGTGTCATACCCAAGAATTCACTGCCAAGACTGATGTCATAAAGCTCTTCCCTTGTGTTTTCTTTTAGGAGGTTTATAGTTCTAGGTCATCAGCGTGAGAAATTTTCACCTATAGTGAAACTCTCCAACTTCATTCTTTTGCATATTCTGGATATCTGGTTCTCCTTTCTTTCCCAAGGCATTAGGACTCTGAGTTTTCATGAGGCTAATCAGGGTCTTTGGGTCTGAGCTTCCCTCAGACTTCAGTCCTGACCAACAACATGAGCAGAGAAGTGATGCAAGTAATTTCCGAGCCCTGTCCCTGTGGGAGAGCTGTTTGTCCTCATCTTTTACTGTCCACTGTCCCATGTGCCATGAACACTGGAGATAAAGCTCACTTTATCCAGAGGACAAAGGCAACTCACCAAGAGACAGCAAGAAAGAAAGACAGAAAAACCCAGGACGCTACCTTACATCACTATTTGATGTGCCCCCTGCTCTGAGCAGCCCACCTTCTACACTCTGAAGGAAACAAAATAAATTTATAATTTTGGAAGAATGGGGGTATTATATATATTAGCCTGAACCCCCCAAGTAATGCAGAACCTGGTATCTGGAGGTGTTATACTGACACTATGAAAACCTAGACTATATGGCATTGCCTTGGTTTTGACAGAAGGAATAGAATAGACAAACTTTAACTCTAGAAATTTGATTATCCTGGTGATGCCATGCCATTTTTTTTTCTTAGTATAGCCTGAAATGCAATGGAAGTCAGAATTCTCTATTGAACTTGTAATTCTGGGGAAGAGAGTAAAAACATCAAAATAACATTTTTGTTTTGCCCTTCATTACTCTTTCGAAAGTTACTGGACCAAAATTAAGTAAGACAAGAACCAGCTGGTTTGAAAGCACAGATGGAATGAAAATACTGTTTTGCTAATGGAACTTCTCTCACCCTGTGGTCAGAAAACAAAAGAAGAATTCCATACACTAGGGACAAGACCATATACTTAATGTGGCTACTTTTTACTTCTGGAACAGAAAACCTACCACGTTTTTGAAGGAATTTACTGCAACAGAAACTGCACCAACGCGTCATAAAACAGTGTGCGACAGATTGATGCCTGAAGGTGATCCATGGGCCCCAAGCCTGTCGCGTCAGGAAACAGGCTGCAGAAATAGTGCAGCCTCGAGAGAATCATCATCGGCAGACAGACTGTGGGGCAGTCGCAAGTGTCCTCGAGCACCCACTCTGTTCTTCTCCCTTACAGAGGTCACTGCGCACAGGGCACATCCCCACCAGGATGATAGAGCACAGGTGAGAGGACCCAGGGTCCCTTCCCCCTGTCACGGACACAGCTGCCTGTCCTGGACTCTTGACTGTGAGAATCAAAACCACTTAGCTTTTGTGCGTCGCTGCATCCTGGGTCATTCGGAGAGGCTGATATTTAATAATAATGCATCATTTTTATCCTATAAAAAATTTCTGTAGAAACAGGGTCTTTTTCTGGAAATTAAAACTTGGTCCACTGCTTTGTCTCTTTATTCATGTACATGTAACATATTTTTAACTTGTGATAGCTTTATTATATATACATTACAACTTACACAGATTATTCTTTTATTTTTCTTATTTCCCATAATTTTCTCTTTCTTCTCATAAGTATATATTTTCTCATAAACCTTTTTTGAGGAAGTAATTTTTTATAAATTTTATTAGAATTTATAAATTTTACAAAAAGACAGGAATCAGAAGTATTTTTGATATTCAGCTTTATATCTACGAAGAGGGTGTTTTTCATTTATTCAAACTCTACCAATTTTTTCTTCCTAATGAAATAAATGTTTTTTCTTTCATTATATGTTATAATGGTGGTGTGCACAGATTAAGTTATTCTCCTATATCTTGTCTAAGTTTTAAAAACATTGAAATAAAACTGTTAATAATGTGAACTTATCAGTTGTAACATCTGCAATGCTATCTTTTTTTTAAATGTGTGGCATGATTTATTTGTTTCATTTCACTCTTTTCTTTGTGGTTTTAATTTTTTTATTTAATTTTTTTATTGTTATGTTAATCCCCGTATATTACATCATTAGTTTTAAATATAGTGTTCCATGATTCATTGTTTGTGCATAACACCCAGTGCTCCATGCAGAACATGCCCTCCTCAATACCCATCACCAGGCTAACCCATCTCCCACCGCCCTCCCCTCTAGAACCCTCAGTTTGTTTTTCAGAGTCCATCATCTCTCATGGTTCGTCTACCCCTCCGATTTCCCCCCTTCATTCTTCCCCTCCTGCTATCTTCTTCTTCTTTTTTTTTTCTTAACATATATTGCATTATTTGTTTCAGAGGTACAGATCTGAGATTCAACAGTCTTGCACAATTCACAACGCTTACCAGAGCACATACCCTCCCCAGTGTCTATCACCCAGTCACTCCATCCCTCTCACCCCACCCCCCACTCCAGCAACCCTCAGTTTGTTTCCTGAGATTAAGAATTCCTCATATCAGTGAGGTCATATGATACATGACTTTCTCTGTTTGACTTATTTCGCTCAGCATAATACCCTCCAGTTCCATCCACATCGTTGCAAATGGCAAGATCTCATTCCTTTTGATGGCTGCATAATATTCCATTGTATATGTATACCACTTCTTCTTTATCCATTCATCTGTTGATGGACATCTTGGCTCTTTCCACAGTTTGGCTATTGTGGACATTGCTGCTATAAACATCGGGGTGCACATACCCTTTCGGATCCCTACTTTTGTATCTTTGGGGTAAATACCCAATAGTGCAATTGCTGGATCATATGGTAGCTCTATTTTCAACTTTTTGAGGAACCTCCATACTGTTTTCCGGAGTGGCTGCACCAGCTTGCATTCCCACCAACAGTGTAGGAGGGTTCCCCTTTCTCCGCATCCCTGCCAACATCTGTCATTTCCTGACTTGTTAATTTTAGCCATTCTGACTGGTGTGAGGGGGTATCTCATTGAGGTTTTGATTTGGATTTCCCTGATGCTGAACGATATTGAACATTTTTTCATGTGTCTGTTGGCCATTTGGATGTCTTCTTTGGAAAAATGTCTGTTCATGTCTTCTACCCATTTCTTGATTGGATTCTTTGTTCTTTGGGTGTTGAGTTTGATAAGTTCTTTATAGATTTTGGATACTAGCCCTTTATCTGATATGTCATTTGCAAATATCTTCTCCCATTCTGTCGGTTGTCTTTTGGTTTTGTTGACTGTTTCCTTTGCTTTGCAAAAGCTTTTTATCTTGATGAAGTCCTAATAGTTCATTTTTGCCCTTGCTTCCCTTGCCTTTGGTGATGTTTCTAGGAAGAAGTTGCTGCGGCTGAGGTCGAAGAGGTTGCTGCCTGTGTTCTCCTTTAGGATTTTGATGGACTCCTGTCTCACACTGAGGTCTTTCAACCATTTGGAGTCTGTTTTTGTGTGTGGTGTAAGGAAATGGTCCAGTTTCATTCTTCTGCATGTGGCTATCCAATTTTCCCAACACCATTTGTTGAAGAGACTGTCTTTTTTCCATTGGACATTCTTTCCTGCTTTGTCAAAGATGAGTTGACCATAGAGTTGAGGGTCCATTTCTGGGCTCTCTATTCTGTTCCATTGATCTATGTGTCTGTTTTTGTGCCAGTACCATACTCTCTTGATGATGACAGTTTTGTAATAGAGCTGGAAGTCGGGAATTCTGATGCCGCCAGCTTTGCTTTTCTTTTTCAACATTCCTCTGGCTATGCAGGGTCTTTTCTGGTTCCATACAAATTTTAGGATGATTTGTTCCATTTCTTTGAAAAAAGTGGATGGTATTTTGATGGGGATTGCATTGAATGTGTAGATTGCTCTAGGTAGCATTGACATCTTCACAATATTTGTTCTTCCAATCCATGAGCATGGAACGTTTTTCCATTTCTTTGTGTCTTCCTCAATTTCTTTCATGAGTTTTTTATAGTTATGAGTACAGATCCTTTGTCTCTTTGGTTAGATTTATTCCTAGGTATCTTATGGTTTTGGGTGCAATTGTAAATGGGATCAACTCCTTAATTTCTCTTTCTTCTGTCTTGTTGTTGGTGTATAGGAATGCCACTGATTTCTGTGCATTGATTTTATATCCTGCCACTTTACTGAATTCCTGTATGAGTTCTAGCAGTTTTGGGGTGGAGTCTTTGGGGTTTTCCACATAAAGTATCCTATCATCTGCAAAGAGTGAGAGTTTGACTTCTTCTTGTTGATTTGGATGCCTCTGATTTCTTTTTGTTGTCTGATTGCTGTGGCTAGGACTTCTAATACTATGTTGAATAGCAGTGGTGATAGTGGACACCCCTGCCGCGTTCCTGACCTTAGGGGGAAAGCTCTCAGTTTTTCCCCATTGAGAATGATATTCGCTGTAGGTTTTTCATAGATGGCTTTTATGATATTGAGGTATGTACCCTCTATGCCTATACTCTGAAGAGTTTTGATCAAGAAAGGATGCTGTGCTTTGTCAAAAGCTTTTTCTGCATCTATTGAGAGGATCATATGATTCTTGTTCTTTCTTTTGTTAATGTATTGTATCACGTTGATTGATTTGCAGATGTTGAACCAACCTTGCAGCCCAGGGATAAATCCCACTTGGTCGTGGTGAATAATCCTTTTAATGTACTATTGGATCCTATTGGCTAGTATTTTGGTGAGAATTTTTGCATCCATGTTCATCAGGGATATTGGTCTGTAATTCTCCTTTTTGATGGGGTCTTTGGTTTGGGGATCAAGGTAATGCTGACCTCATAAAACGAGTTTGGAAATTTTCCTTCCATTTCTATTTTTTGGAACAGTTTCAGAAGAATAGGTATTAATTCTTCTTGAAATGTTTGGTAGAATTCCCCTGGGAAGCCATCTGGCCCTGGGCTTTGTTTTTTGGGAGATTTTTGATGACTGCTTCAATTTCCTTAGTGGTTATAGGTCTGTTCAGGTTTTCTATTTCATCCTGGTTCAGTTTTGGTAGTTGATACATCTCTAGGAATGCATCCATCTCTTCCAGGTTATCTAATTTGCTGGCATAGAGTTGCTCATAATATGTTCTTATAATTGTTTGTATTTCTTTGGTGTTGGTTGTGATCTCTCCTCTTTCATTCATGATTTTGTTGATTTGGGTCATTTCTCTTCTCTTTTTGAAAAGTCTTGCCAGGGGTTTATCAATCTTATTAATTCTTTCAAAGAACCAGCTCCTAGTTTCGTTGATCTGTTCTACTGTTCTTTTAGTTTCTATTTCATTGATTTCTTCTCTGATCTTTATTATTTCTCTTCTCCTGCTGGGTTTAGGCTTTATTTGTTGTTCTTTCTCCAGCTCCTTTAGGTAGAGGGTTAGGTTGTGTACTTGAGACCTTTCTTGTTTCTTGAGAAAGGCTTGTATTGCTATATACTTTCCTCTTAGGACTGCCTTTGCTGCATCCCAAAGATTTTGAATAGTTGTTTTTCATTTTCATTGGTTTCCATGAATTTTTTTAATTCTTCTTTAATTTCCTGGTTGACCCATTCATTCTTCAGTAGGATACTCTTTAGCCTCCATATATTTGAGTTCTTTCCGACTTTCCTCTTGTGATTGAGTTCTAGTTTCAAAGCATTGTGGTCTCAAAATATGCAGGGAATGATCCCAATCTTTTGGTACCGGTTGAGACCTGATTTATGACCTAGGATGTGATCTATTCTGGAGAATGTCCCATGGGGACTAGAGAAGAATGTGTATTCCAATGCTTTGGGATGGAATGTTCTGAATATGTCTGTGAAGTCCATTTGGTCCAGTGTGTCATTTAAAGTCTTTATTTCCTTGTTGATCTTTTGCTTAGATGATCTGTCCATTTCAGTGAGGGGGGTGTTAAAGTCCCCCACTATTATTTATTGTTGTCAATGTGTTTCTTTGCTTTTATTATTAATTGCCTTATATAATTGGCTGCTCCCATGTTAGGGGCATAGATATTTACAATTGTTAGATCTTCTTGTTGGATAGACCCTTTAAGTAGGATATAGTGTCCTTCCTCATCTCTTATTACAGTCTTTGGTTTAAAATCTAATTTGTCTGATATAAGGATTGCCACCCCAGCTTTCTTTTGGTGTCCATTAGCATGGTAAATGGTTTTCCACCCCCTCACTTTCAATCTGGGAGTGTCTTTGGGTCTAAAATGAGTCTCTTGCAGACAGCATATCGATGGGTCTTGTTTTTTAATCCAATCTGATAGCCTGTGTCTTTTGATTGGGGCATTTAGCCCATTTACATTCAGGGTAACTATTGAAAGATAGGAATTTAGTGCCGTTGTATTGCCTGTAAGGTGACTGTTACCGTATATTGTCTGTGTTCCTTTCTGGTCTATGTTGCTTTTAGGCTCTCTCTTTGCTTAGAGGACCCCTTTCAAGATTTCCTGTAGGGCTGGTTTTGTGTTTGCAAATTCCTTCAGTTTTTGTTTGTCCTGGAAGCTTTTTATCTCTCCTTCTATTTTCAATGACAGCCTAGCTGGATATAGTATTCTTGGCTGCATATTTTTCTCATTTAGTGCTCTGAATATATCCTGCCAGTCCTTTCTGGCCTGCCAGGTCTCTGTGGATAGGTCTGTTGCCAGTCTAATGTTTCTACCCTTGTAGGTTACATATCTCTTCTCCCGAGCTGCTTTCAGGATTTTCTCTTTGTCTATGAGACTCGTAAGTTTTACTATTAGATATCAGGGTGTTGACCTATTTTTATTGATTTTGAGAGGGGTTCTCTGTGCTTCCTGGATTTTCATGCCTGTTTCCTTCCCCAAATTAGGGAAGTTCTCTGCTATAATTTGCTCCATTATACCTTCTGCCCCTCTCTCTCTTTCTTCTTCTTCTGGGATCCCAATTATTCTAATGTTGTTTCGTCTTATGGTATCGCTAATCTCTCGAATTCTGCCCTCATGATCCAGTAGTTGTTTATCTCTCTTTTTCTCAGTTTCTTTATTTTCCATCATTTGGTCTTCTATATCACTGATTCTCTCTTCTGCCTCATTTATTCTAGCACTTAGCGCCCCCATTTTTGATTGCACCTCATTAATAGCCTTTTTGATTTCTACTTGGTTGGATTTTAGCTCTTTTACTTCTCCAGAAAGGGTTTCTCTAATAACTTCCATGCTTTTTTCAAGCCCTGCTAGTATCTTTAAAGTGATGATTCTGAACTCTAGATCTGACATCGTACTAATGTCCGTATTGAGTAGGTCCCTGGCAGTTGGTACTACCTCTTGTTCTTTTTGTTGAGGTGATTTTTTTCCATCTTGTCATTTTGTCCAGAGGAGAACAGATTAATGAGAGAACAAAATGCTAACAGGGTAACAACGTTCCCAGAAAATATATTCTAAACATATCAGAAAAGACCTGAAGCAGTGGGAAAAGAAAGGGAAAGAGAGAAAAAAGTAAAAGAAAAAAAGAGAAAAAAAGATAAAGATAAAAACAAACAAAAACAGAACAAAACAAAACAAAAACCAGAATGTGATCAAATATGATCAGGCTGGTATATAGATCAGTGCCACACACTAGATTTTGGGTGTATTTTGGTCTGTTAGAAGAAAGTGCCTCCCAAAATTTTAAAGAAAGAAAAACTTATATATGTACAAAAATAAGGGTTGATATGATGAAGGGATGGAATATGACTATAAAGATGGAAATTATAAAAAATTTTATAAAAGGAATTGATAAGAAGTTGTTTGAAAAAAGAAAGAAGAGGATTTAAAAAAAAAAGAAAGAAAGAAAAAGGGAGAGAATGTGATCAGGCAGGGGAATAGAAAAAAAACCATACACTAGAGATTTAGGGTATATTTTGATCTGTTAGAAGAAACTATCTCAAAATTTTAAAGAGAGAACAATTTATATATATATGCCAAAAATACGGGTAACTACTATGAAGGGCTAGAATATGATTCTAAAAATGAAAAATAAAAATATTTTTTTAAAAAAGGAATTGATAAGATGTTGGTTGAAAAAGGAAAAAAGATGGGCGCCTGGGTGGCTCAGTTGGTTGAGCGACTGCCTTCGGCTCAGGTCATGATCCTGGAGTCCCGGGATCGAGTCCCACATCGGGATCCCTGCTCAGCAGGGAGTCTGCTTCGTCCTCTGACCCTATCCCCTCTCAGGTGTTCTCTCTCTCTCATTCTCTCTCTCTCAAATAAATAAATAAAATCTTTAAAAAAAAAAAATTAAAATTAAAAAAAAAAAGAAAGAAAAAGGAAAAAAGAAAAATTAAAAAAAAAAAAAGTTAAAAAAAAATTGAAAGACTAAAGAATCATGGTAAAAAAGCCATGAATTCTATGTGCATTATTCCCCTGGTGCTGGAGTTCTGCCATTCTCATTGATCGGTAAACTTGGTCTTGGCTGGCTGTTCTTGCTGATCTTCTGGGGTGGGGCCTGTTGCCATGGTTTCCAAATGTCTTTGCCGGAGGCGGAATTGCCCCGCCCTTGCCCGGTCCGGGCTAAGTAATCTGCTCCGGTTTGCTCTCAGGAGCCTTTGTTCCCTGCAAGCTTTCCCTACAGCTTTGGAGGACGAGAGTGAAAATGGCGGCCTCCCAATTTCCGCCTCAGAGGAGCCGAGAACTCGGGGCCCCGCTCCTCAGTGAGCCCCCAGAGAAAAGCCGTCAGTCACTCCCGTCTCCCCGGTCTCCGGCCGCACTCCATGCTCACCCCGCCTGTGACCGTGGGTTTCTATCTCTAGCACCCGACCCCGTGTGGAGTCTCCAAACCCAGCAGATCCCTGCAGTGCGCTCCCGCACCTCTCCTCCCTGGGGAAGGTGAGTCTCCCCGGATCTGCCTCTTGTTGGGTCCCTGCTGGAGGAGCAGTGGCCTGAATGTGCCGCGAATCACGGTTTATAGCAACCCCGAGCTGAGAGCCCGCACCTGGGCTCCGTCTCTGCAGCCAGCTTCCCCGCTCCGATACCTGGGAGCTCTGCCACACTCAGGCACCCCTGGTCTTTCTGTGACCCCGAGGGTCCTGAGACCACACTGTCCCACAAGGGTTCCACCCTCTGCTTAGCCACTGGAGTGACGTCCCTCAGCGGAGCAGACTTCTAAAAGTTCCGATTTTGTGCTCCACGGCTCTATCACTTGCCAGAAGCGGCCGACAGAGGCCCCTCCCCCGCCATTTTTCCTCCCGAATATCCCCTCAGATTCACTTCTCTGCATGTCCTACCTTCCAGAAAGTGGTCACTTTTCTGTTCAGAGAGTTGTTGCTATTCTTTTCTTCAATCTCCTGTTGAGTTTGTAGGTGTTCAGAATGGTTTGATCCCTATCCAGCTGAATTCCTGAGAGGAGACAAAATCCAGGTCTCCTACTCCTCCGCCATCTTGCTCCATCCCTATCTCATTTCACTCTTTTTAAAAATTAAGCCACTTTACCAACAGCTCTAGAAAATGTATTACATTATCAATTTATTTTATCCTCTTTCTTAATTTATCAACTAATTTCATTAGACTAGTTATGTACATTTATTGAAAAAAAATTGAGACATTCCAGTTAAGCAAAAACCAAAATGAAATAAAACAAAATGAAAAACCAGTCACCTGTGATCAGGACATCTGGATATAAAATCTGTTAACTTTCTTAGGTGTGAATATAAGTGTTTGTGTGTGGGAAAGGTTTTTATTAAGAGGATATATTTTTCCTAAATCGAATTTTAAAAAGATTGTATTTATTTACTGGAGAAAGAGAGCACACAAGGAGGGGGAGCAGCAGAGGGGGAGGGAGAAGCAGACTCCCCGCTGAGCAGGGAGCCTGATGCGGGTCTCGATCCCAGGACCCCGGGATCATGACCTGAGCCAAGGGCAGATGCTTAACCAACTGAGCCACCTAGGCACCCCTCCTAAATCTAATTTTAATAATTGTTACTTAACATTCTATCATATGAACATAATTTATTTAGTGAATTTTTAATCCTACTTGGAGGATTTAATTGTCTGTAATCACAATTTCAAATAATGCCATTATGAATGCTATCATAGAAAAATACAGATGAAATTAAAATTATTTTGCCAAGTTACAAGAAAATAAGCCAATTTGGAATTCAATCAAAATTTAATTGAAACTATAGTATAAACTTGGAGGACATTGTTACTCGGGCACTACTGAGTATTTCTATCCTGAAACATGGCACTTCTCTTTTTATTAGGAACTTCTTTTGTGTATGACTCCTCAATCCTTGATGTCAGCAAGTTTCTTTTGTTTCTTTTTTATTATTATTATGTTATGTTAGTCACCATACATTACATCATTAGTTTTTGATGTAGTGTCCCATGATTCATTGTTTGTGTATAACACCCAGTGCTCTATGCAGTATGTGCCCTCCTTAATACCCATCACCTGGCTAACCCATTCCCCCACCCCCACCCCTAAAACCCTGTTTGTTTCTTTTTTAATTACTAGAATTTAGGTAAGGTTTCTTTTCATTTTACTAGCCAATAAGTACAGTTAATTTTAAACACTGATACCTCTCCCACTGTCTCTTTTCCTCTCTTTCTCCCATCCATCTCCTTCAAGGGTTATTCTTATGAGCTCAGTTGGTGAGTTCAGCAATAACTACAAATGACATCACATATATTTTTTAATGTAATGGTCATACTATTCATTAGATGAGTGCTGAAAGTGAAAATAAAAATCTTTTAAAATCTATATATTTGACTCTATATCTTCTGTCTTTCAAACCCTGTTAACATTATGAAATTTATAATACTGACCTACCTTTGCATTCCTTGTATTCTTGACCTGAGATGCACATGTTTAAAAGTATCATATTTAAATGTATTGACAGTTTTGGTTTTCCCAAATCTTACTTGGCAGATGCTGTACTATGTACTGATCGCAGTGTTGCAACAGAGTAGGATAAACTTTGTATACAGTATGAGAGAAAAGTACTAATTCATTATTTGCTGCTTAATAGAATTGAGGTGAATTAAATTAAAATATATATAATTCTGGTAAGTACTAAAATAAGCAAACGTATCACAATCTGATTGGAGAACCTGGTCTTGGCTAGATGCTCCTTTTGTCTTATTGAATTGCTGCAATTATTTGATATTGAAATGAACTATCATGCCTACCTATGATGTCTCTCAACTTTGTTCCTGTCTATTGTCAATTGACTGTCCAAAGTTTTGATGGGAATTTGTTATTAGTTCTGTCTTTTATAATTTACCTTTTTTGCATCTTTGTATAGAAATATTTTCACCCCCATGCCATAAATATAGTTCCTGACTTTTAAACAATATTCTTGATTTTTGTAATTCTCATTCATGTCTTTTAATGTAGCTGGAAAAACTACATATGCACACATTTTCCTCCTTGGAAGTTAAGGATGTATTATTTCTAGAATTGAAACTTAGCTGCTTGCATTCCACTTACGTTTAGTACCTCATTGTTCTTCCTGCTGGACTCTATTCCAACATACATAAGGGTCTATGTTTGTAATCACAAAGCTGTTCCTTCAGTTTATTTTAATACCACCAGCACTAATACCACCTTATTTTAGAAATAGGTTCATTTTTTTAAATATCTGGAAGAAAAATTATCCCTTCCTATTCTTTTTCCTGACTGTTGTGGCTATGCCAGAATCATAATTGATTAGATACTGTCAAATCCATCCGTGGGTGTCAGTGTGATACAAATGAAAATGTTTAATTGGCATTCCTTTCCCTGACAATGCAGGTATATTCTTGATTAATTTAGTTGTTTTTTGTGTAATCAAAGAATTATCATTTAATTTAGTATTTATTTGTTTACGTGCAATTTTTCTCCACCATAATCCTCCTAATCTGCGAGGCTTCTTCATAGAAATGCTATTTTGGGGGCACCTGGGTGGCTCAGTTGGTTAAGCGTCTGCCTTCAGCTCAGGTCATGATGCCAGGGTCCTGGGATCGAGCCCCACGTCGGGCTCCCTGCTCAGCGGGGAGCCTGCCTCTACCTCTCCTGCTCCCCCTGCTTGTGTTCTCTCTCTCTCTCGCTCGCTCTCTGTCAAATAAATAAAATCTTAAAAAAAGAAATACTATTTTGTTCCTCTATTAAATATTAAATAAACTCTTTTTATCAGTATACATTCTAATCTGCAATTGTTTAAATGAATGTCATTCAATATTTGGATAGTGATCCTGCATCCAGAAAGCAAAGCCTATTACCTTGCTCATCTTACTGGCTCATCTGTGAATCCTATAAAGCCCTGAACAAATCTACAGACAAACACTACAGTTTTCTAGTTTTAGAGCTTTGCTACTGTCGTGCACTGTTGGAGATAAGCCAGAAAACAGCCTGGCAGATTCCTTCCCATTTCACCTGCCATTTCAGAATTTTGTTGGTACCTAGTTATTGTATACCTAGGAGACCTGGAGAGTCCACCAAAATTATTTAATATTAATTAATGCAAATATGCAGGACTTCCAATCAACCTGTGCTCTCTGCTTCATAAAATAATCACTGTCCTAACTCTGAATTCTCAAGTTCAGTTTTATGTGTTTTAAAAACTTCTATAAACAATATTACCTGATATTCTTTGCTAGCTGGCTTCTTTAACTCAGCATTTTGCTTGTTAAATTTATCTATCTTTTTGCATTAGCTAGAGTTTACTCATTTTTTTTCTATATACCAGTATCCCCTGGTAGAAACAAAGGATTAATTTATCTATTCTACTGTGGATGGACATTTTTATCAATGTCATTCGGTGCAATGGGTGCTGCCCATTCCTGGTTTGCTGGGAGTTGTTATAAGCAAATGCTAAACTACTGTAACTACTCACATGATTTTACTTCTTCACTCTGTCAATGCAGAGTGGAGACACTGGGCTTGCTCTGTGCATCACCCAATCGCACCTTCCATCACTAGTGTACAGAGAGCTCTCTTGGTCCACATCTCTGCCAACACCAGGTTTTAAAAGCCATTTATTATATTACTTTAACTAAAATGGTGGGAATGCAAACCACATCATGATACGTTGACTTGCACTGTCCTACTAACCAAGTATCACATCTGCTGTCTGAGCACATTTGCACACCTTGTATGAAGCAACCACCTAGAAGTCTCTTGTTTTGTCAATTTCATTTCCACGGGAACTTTTGTCTTTTCCTTAGTGATGTCAGAAGTTCTATAGATGTTCTGAATATGAGAACATGTGGTGCTATATCTCTCAAGTGTCCTCTCCCACTCTCTGGCCTCTGCTTTCATTCTCCAAATGCCATCTTTTAATAACAAGAGGTTTTTGGTTCTAAGGTATACTGGAGTTATGCATTATTTCTTAAAAGGTAAGTGTTTCTCCTGTCCCATGTAATAAATCTCCTTACCACAAGAAGATTTTCATATATATATATGTATGAAAAAACATATATATATTCATATCATATGGCATATGATATATGAAATTATATATATAAATAAATAATATGTGATATAATATAGAAATTATATATATAAATGAAATTAGTGGCTTTATTGCTTTGCCTTTCACATTTAGATTTAAAATCCACCTGGAATCAGTTTTCATATATAACATGAGATAAAGGTCAAATTTTAATTTTTTCTGTCGAACTGACCCAACAGTATATATTGAAAAGATCTTCCTTTTGACCACGGTTTACAATGCTACCCTAATTTCCGCATATATGCGAGTCTACTCTTACATCCTCAATTCTGTGTGTATCTGTACAGGTACCAGCACCACAGGGTCAAACTAGTGGAGAACTGAGAAGTGATATCAAGCGGTGTTGAGTCCCTTTACTTTTCTTCTTCAAAACGTTCACGGCCATTCTTGGTTTTTAGCTTATTCAATTATATGCAGGTGCTCAAACATCTTACAAACATGTTGGGATTTTGACTGAGGCTTTGTCAAGTCTGTAGATAAATGGGTAATTGAATACATTTACAAAGTTGAGTTCCAATCTATGAACATCCCATATTTCCTCAGTTATTTTTCTTGTCTTTGTTTCTGCTCAGTAATATATGATGATCTCTGCCTCACACACATCTGGTTGGGTGCTTCCAGAAGTGTTGGGTATACTTTCACGTTACTCCAAGGGCTTTCTTCTCAAATTTTAGCTCCTGGCTGTTGGTGCCAACATATAAAAATACAGTTGTCTATATGGACCTTGTGTGGAGCAGACTTGATAAATCCCATTGTAAGCCTGACTAGAAATATTTTCAAAAATTTTATGTGCATATCATACCATCTGCAAATAATGACAGCTTTGTTTTTCTTTCCATCTTTTTGCCTTTTATTTCTTTGTCTTGCTGCATTTCACCATCTAGTGGATGTCATTGTCTTGTTCCTGCTACCACAGCGAAACCCTGAACATTTCACCCATAAATATGTCTAGTACTGTGAGGCTTTCTTAATCAGATTAAGGGGGGTGCTGCCCATTCCAGGTTTGCTGGGAGTTGTTATAAACAAGTGCTAAACTAGCGTAACTACTCACATGATTTTACTTCTTCACTCTGTCAATGCGGTGAATTTAATGAATGATTTTCAGTTAATAAACCAATATTGCATTAACAAGACAAGTTGGTCATGATGAAGTGTCCTCCTTATATATGGTTTCATTAAGTTTGCTGGTATTTGGTTACTTCTCGCATCTTAATTCATGAGCGGCATTAATTTCCTTTCTTATACTCTCCTTGAGTGATTTTGGTGTCAGGGACAAGCTGGCCTCACTAAATGAAGTCAAGCCCCTCCCTTTCTGTGTCTTTCTCTTTTTTTTTTTTTTTTTAAGATTTTATTTATTTATTTGACAGAGAGAGAACAAGTGAGCATGAGTGGGAGTGGCAGAGGGAGAAGCACACTCCCCGCTGAGCAGGGAGCCCGACGCGGGTCTTGATCCCAGGACTCTGGGATCATGACCTGAGCCGAAGGCAGACACTTAACCGACCGAGCCAGCCAGGCGTCTCTTTGTCTTTTTCTTAAAGGATGTTATTATTGCTTTTTTAAAATATACCGGTTCTAGGCTCACAGAACAACTGAGGGGAAGATAACAGAGATTTCCCACTTAACCCTTGCACCCACACACGCACAGCCTCCCCCACTATCAGCATCCCCCACCTGATGGTACATTTGTTATGACTGATGAACCCACACAGACACGCTATCATCACACTGACTCCGGGGTTTACATTGGGGGTCACCACATACATTGCGGTATGTTCTCTGGGTTTGGGCAAATGTATAATGATGTGTGTTTATCATTATAGTATCACACAGAGTATTTTCACTATCTTAAAATCTTCCCCCTTTTTTTATTCCTTGGAAATATTTATGTGAAACTGGAAATTTCTCCTACTTAAATATTCAATACCTTTGATGGTAAAGTCATCTAGACTGGGGGATGCATGCTTTCTTGGGTTTCCCACCTCCCTTTTTACAAAATGATGTTAAATTATGGATTTGATTTTTTTTAAAGCTTTGAACAGTCATTTTTTTTGCGTGTTATTCCAGGTAAATCATATATTTTAAAATACCTTTTGAATTTAAAATTTCCAATTTGCTTTCATGTAGTTTTTCAAATTTTCCTTCTATAATCTCTTCAAAAGCTATAAGAGCTGGTTTTGTTTTTCCCTGCTGACACTATATTATGAGCCTCTCTCTATATTGTGTCTTTCTCAAAGCCTAATTTTAATCAAAAATCAATCCCTCTCTGTTTATTGCAAAATATTTCCCTATCTAATACACAAGACTTGTTACACTGAAAAAACCATTTTGTATATTAAACTTAATGATATTCCAAGTGCTAAAATGTTATAAAAATCTGTTACAATATTACAATCTCCCATGTCTGTTATCAGAACTGTCCAGCAGCAATTTCTGGCATGATGGAATTGATCTGTATCTGTGAAGTCCAGAAGCAGGCCATAGCCTCAAATGGCTGTTGAGCCCTTGAAATGTGACTAGTGACTATTTTTAATTTTATTTAATTTTAGTTTATTTATATTTATCTTTAAATAACCACATGTGGTGTCAGTAAGCACTCTACTTAATTTTGCAGAATTTTCAACAATGAAACATGTAAACAAAATAATCAAAATAGCCAAATCCATATTTATTCATTTTTAATTTCCAAATATCTTAGTGAATTTTGAGGGAAAAATAAATTCCATTGTACAAATATGTTCAGCAGGGTTAAAGTACTATCTTCGAATTCTTTAAATGTTAATAATGTAAAATTTGTTGATGTAAAATTCTTAATCCAATTCATTATTTCATCAGACAGAACTGCTCATTGATTAGGTAGAAATATATATCTGAAGTTGAGACTGAGATGTTGGGAAACTTCTTTATCTCAGTTTTTTTTTTTTTTTTTCAAAATTTAAACATCCAAATCCAGGCACCTGGGAGGCTCATTTGGTTGCGCATCCGCCTTTGGCTCAGGTCATGATCCCGGAGTCCTGGGATTGAGCCCCAAGTCGGGGTCCCTGCTCAGTGGGGAGTCTGCTTCTCCCTCTCTGCCTCTCCCCCTGCTTGTGCTCTCTTTCTCTGTCAAATAAACAAATAAACAAAATCTGAAAAAAAATAAAAACTTCTAAATCGTTTTGAGCGAAGTCCAAAAGTCACCTTCTGACTGCCATCTGTGTCCATGTGAGTGACGTTGTAAGATGGGAGAAAAGCTGTTTCAGCGGATGGGTGTGGCCACCTGACTTCTGAGCAGGACAGAAGACCCCAGGTGGACACAGAAGGTGCTCGAGGACATCGTCTCGGACTCCCCCGCACACTTTCATAGCCCAGCTCAGTGCTTACAGAGCAGGGCAGAAGATGTTGCTTCACCCCGGAAAGAGCAGGGTGGCTCCCGGGGGTCAAGAAGGTCCTACTACCCTGGCACAACACCATTCCGTGCCTGTCGCAGGGGAGGGACGCCACGTTTACTCAGAGGACAAACCAAATGGACAAAAGACCTAAGGAGAGTGGTAGGTCTGGAGTCCCACTGGCGAACGAAGACCCACCAAGAGGCCAGGGCACATCCTGAACACAGGAGGACCCAAGAACCAGAACCCAGTGCCAGTGCCGGATGTGGGGAGGGCAGGAAGTCTCTGCAGTTCCCACAGTGAATTACACCGGTTGTCTGATACTTTGTTTCCAGAGATGTAAAATCACCCTATGGGCATAGAAGGACTGTTTGTCCTCTCTGTCCTCCATCCCAGTCACTATACATCTGTTATGTCTGGATCGCTCGGCCTCTCTGTCCGCGTCCAGTAGTGCATGCAAAGCATGGCCACACTGAGGTCATTTCTCTCCTTCTGTTGCCGTCAACCAGCCACTCTACATGTGTTTGTCCTATTAGCAATAACTGCATTAACGACCCATTTTCAAAAGAAGTAGAAAGGCTGTGTGGGCTGGGAATGACCCGCTGACCTGTGCCAAGGAGCCATGTAGCAAAACTACAAAACCTGGCTTAACAGAAAGGCATAAAATTAGGCTCACATTAAGTATCATGCCATGTTTCGATTCAGAAAACCCAACCATTTGGAAGAGCACAAGTCCTCTCAAATCATATATTTGAAAAAGAAGACCTTACCTTAACAAATAGGAAAACAACATAAGAAAATTAGAAAAAAAATAAGAAAAATTTAAAAATCCCCCAATGCTACATTGCTAAAGTAAGCAGAGCAGAGAGAAGTTGAGTAGCAAAAATATTTAATACATGCAATCTCATTGTTTATAATGCCTCATTTTACATATAAACCTTACTTTATTTTTTTTAAGATTTTATTTATTTATTTGAGACAGAGAGAATGAGAGACAGAGAACATGAGAGGGAGGAGGGTCAGAGGGAGAAGCAGACTCCCTGCCGAGGAGGGAGCCCAATGCGGGACTCGATCCCGGGACTCCAGGATCATGACCTGAGCCGAAGGCAGTCGCCCAACCAACTGAGCCACCCGGGCGCCCCTAAACCTTACTTTAAATATGAACTCCATTCTTTTTTTTTTTTTTATTTTTTTTATTTTTTTTTTAAAGATTTTATTTATTTATTTGAGACAGAGAGAATGAGATACAGAGAGCATGAGAGGGAGGAGGGTCAGAGGGAGAAGCAGACTCCCCGCTGAGCAGGGAGCCCGATGCGGGACTCGATCCAGGGACTCCAGGATCATGACCTGAGCCGAAGGCAGTCGCCCAACCAACTGAGCCACCCAGGCACCCAATATGAACTCCATTCTATATTGTAAAAATGAAGCACCACAAAACAGCACCGGGCTTGAATTATTTAATAAACGTGGCTAGAATATTGGTTTTATGGAAAAATATGTACTCACACTATTCATAATCTAATTCTAGATGGGTTAAAGAGATAAAAGGGAAAATCAAAGCATAAAAAGAGAAGGAAATGTTGATTAATATTTATCTGATTTCTAGGTGGGGAGAGCGGGCTGAGCATAAAGAAATGAAACTTGATTTAAAGCGGGATTTAGTTGTAGGTTATTTCTGGTGATGCCGGCTTCTCCCAGAGCAGAGCCTGGGGCTGGTGCAGCACAGTGCATGCCCCCACCTCTGCCCAGAACGGTCCGTGTGGACCTCCAGCCCCAAAGTTCTGGTGACCCACAAAGAAATGCATGAGAACTCTTCCTTTCCCTATCACTTTTGAGTGGCAACTAAGCAAGCAGATGATTTAAGAAACATGTAATTCAGTGACGTCAAGAGGATGTTAGCATAACTTTTAGTAAAGGAATTTTGGCAAACTCAACCCTGCTAAGCAACAGATTCAAAAATCACTTTGTCTCTAGGCAGGATTTAGGATGATCCTCTTGTGCCCCACAAAGTGTCTGGGGCTAAAATATACGTATCCTGGGGGCAAGCTGTTCCTTCTGTGTAAGTCTATGCAGGCTTTATATAGAACCCTTGATTATTTCCAAAAGTGAAAGATAAGGGGTCAGATATGCAGAGACTGCTTTTCCATCGATGTTGCCAGGGATATTTTCTACCGTGGGAGAGTCAGGAAAAGAGGACTTCGTTTTATTTACCACCATCCATATTAAGTAAATACCAGAACAATGATGTTTAAATATCTCTTCTGGGGGGGGGGGGATAACATCAAGCATGAGTATCTCCTTTGTTGATTTTCACTGATTGATGTGTTCTACACTTGATATACATATAGAAACTCAAAGTCAAAAAGGAATCAGAACTTAAGCCACAGCCTGGGATTTGCTGTCCTCTCTCCCCTGAGCTTGCCTGAAGGCAGAAGAGAACACAGACTAACCCCATCACAGGACAGCCAAGGATGAGGTCTGCACAGTGTGGGTCACAGGCTATGCCACCTAGAATCTTTTTTTTTTCGATGAAAAATGTTATCTGTCTTAATTTGCAAGTGTGGAATGAAAAGCACTTTCAGCACATAATGTTCTGTATTGGTAATTATAAAAGGTATGCCAAAATTCCCATCAGCCCTTGGCCTCCTCGGAATATTTTTTAAATCTCAGAAGTGGAACTTGAGCCAAGAGGTACCACCCCATTTGTCCATGACATGACTTTTTTTTTTAGAAATTTGAGATATAAATTGACAGTCAAGCATGACTTGTGGTTAGGTGTGCTATTTGATGACCCCATGTGTGCGGAGCTGTGGATAATCACCACGGTCCAGCCAACACGTCCAGCTTCTCGCAGGTTTCACCTTGCGTGTGTGCAGGGAACTTGTAAGACCTGCCGCATCAGCACGCACTTGGATGGGGATGGCAACCACCCCTCCCAGAAGAGGCAGGGAGAGCTGGAGGTTCTCTAGCCGGGCACCTGGCTGCTCCAGGACCCAGGGTATGCAGATGAGTGCAGGTGAGAGCGCAGGTGAGCGCAGGTCAGAGTCCAGAGGAGTGCAGGTGAGAGTCCAGGCTAGCGCAGGTAAGAGTGCAGATGAGAGTCCAGGCGAGCGCAGGTGAGCACAGGTGAGAGTGCAGGTGAGCACAGGTGAGAGTCCAGGTGAGCGCAGGTGAGAGCGCAGGTCAGAGTCCAGGCGAGTGCAGGTGAGAGCACAGGTGAGAGTCCAGGCGAGCGCAGGTGAGAGCGCAGGTGTTCCCAGGCGAGCTCAGGCCTGCGCAGGTCCACACACCGTGTCCTGAGGTCCTGCCCTCACCCAGCGGCCTTCTATCACATGGCTCAGTGTCTTGGCCCAGTGAGTGCAAATCAGTCCCTACCCAGCCTCCGTTGACCCGCCTGCCTTCCCTTGTCTGGCCTTTGCTCAGTCCAGCCTGACCTCAGCTCGTCCCATGCCAGCCTCCCCCTTCCTCTGCCCCCTGAAGGTGAGCAAGACCCCGAGGGGCTCCATGAAACCACGCCCGCCGCTGCACTAACCCTGGCTGCCTCAGCACATGCTGCTCCCGACTGCAAAGTCTTACAGCGTTCTGACTTATTCCAGGAACCCTGTAGTTATCTTGCCTTTGAGGAGACCACGTCACCTGCTTACTTAGAAGTCTTTTCTTAGTATCTAACACCAAGCCCCTATTCAGAGCGCACATCACTTACCTTCATGACGGACTGACTCGCCTGCCATCCCCGCATCCGACGTCCAGCACTGAGTTCTCTGGCCCACTGCACACCTTCCGTCAAGCAGTCCGTTTCCCGGAGCCCGATGCTCTTGGGTCTCCGCTCCCAGGGCAGCTTCGGAGTCAAAACTGCCTTTGTTCTAATTCCCAGCAACACCTCCGTGTAAATAATTTAATTTCAGGCCTGAGGGGGCAACACCAATCCTTTCCCCATTCCATCTCAACCATTCCAGAGGACAGAGAGCTTTATTACTTGTCAGCCACCCCACGTGTGAGGAGAAAGAAGGTGCACCCTGTGACTCGGGTAATGTTTCCTCGTTAACCGCCCCCCCCCTCCCCCGGCCTCCCTGGAGTTTGCGAGGGGTCAGCCATTCCGGAATTCCAGTTGAATAAGCACTTCGGTGCTCCATTTAGGCCCCAAGGCAATCCATTCCCACTCTAAAGTGCCATAAAATGTTAGTGGTATAAATTTAGTAAGAGTGAAACAGGCAGCACGGGAAAGAATGCTGATGGGGTCGGACGGAGATTAAATAAGACGATGGAACCTCAAGGAACTTCTGTACCGTGGACGCTGGGTGCGCCTCCCTTCTCTTCCATCAGCAGCAACAGCTCAAAGACTTTCATCCGGAGCATCCTGAAAACGCACCCAAATATGTAACATGTGTTTCCCTAAATAACAAAAGATTTAAATGCGGAACATATGAATATATATATATAGATACTACGTGTATGCTAACCACCCATTTGCAAAACCAGTCATTTATGATTTTTTTGAAGAAAGGGGTTAATATCACAGGTGAATTTAAGTAAAACAAATCAAGCCTTACGTCATATACTGACTTCAAGCTTTAATTTCCCTTTCTTTATGCAGTAGTGAACTCTTAAATCTATAAATAAAATGCTTACAATGTTTTATTTTATTTTGACTTTCTAACATTGTTGCATAGCAGATAAAGTCAAAACTCTTAAATGTGAGAGTTAAAACTCACCATTGGCATATCTTCTTTTTTTTATTAATTATAGTAACATATCTGTACACTCAAAACAAATGCCTTACCCAAATTAGAACTTAGGTGAAATAATACTTCTTACAGGAATATTTACGCATTAGTGAATCTGCAATCACCTACGTCCCTTGCCAGTAATGATAAGTATCACAACTCAGAGCAAAGATACTGTTTATTAATACAAAATACTAAAAATGAAAGCGATGAAGGGTGTTCTATTCCATTGAATTTTCTTATTCTGGAAGCTACTATTTTTTTCCCTAGATATCAAGTCAGTGTCCCACAATCTAGGCATCAGCATGTATTTTATAGGGAATCTACCTGCTCTTACACCGGCAATATTGTATATTATATATTTCTTTTATATCTCTTTATATATGCATTCTTTCTATATACATAATATCTACAGAATGTACATATTCTTTCTATATACTTACATGTATATTTCTTATAAATTCCTTTTTCTTCTTTCTGTATTTTTCAAATATCTTACAACCTACAGAACTTGTGTAATTTAAGAAGCTCAATTTTCAAAACTTTCTAAAAGGAACATGGTGTAAAGACAGCAGAAATCTCCCTTCATAGAACCAAGAGGCCAGCAATGTGGGTTGTTGCTGTAATTTCCTACATTCTAGAGTATAATAGGCATTATTAATGTTGTATGTGCTTTTTTTCAGCTTCACTGAGGTATAACTGACAAAAATGTGAGGTATTTAAAGCGTTCATCATGGCAGTTTGATGCGTGTATGCATTGTGAAAGGGTCCCCCACTGAGTTAATGAACACATCCATGACCTCACCTGTTTACCTGCCCCTTTGGTGAGAACATTCAAGTGTTACTCTCTTAGCAAATTTCAATTCCACAACACAGTGTTATCAACTATAGTCACCATGGTTTACACTGGATCCTCAGTCCTTACTCATCTTATAGCTGAAAGTTTGCACCGTTTGACCAACCTCCCCAACCCCAAACCCCCTGGCAACCACTTTTCTACTATTTCTATAATTTGACTTTTTTTTTTTTTTAGATTCCACATATGTATTACCATGCAGTCTTTGTCTTTATTTGTATGACTTAACTCACTCAGCATAATGCCCTCAAGTCCATCCGTGTTGTCACAAATGGCAGAATTTTCTTCCTTTTAATGACCGAATAATATTGCTTTGTATCCAAACAGCACTCTCTGTCTCTGTCCCTCCATCAGTGCATACTTCAGCTGTTCCCAAACCTTGGCTATTGTGAATAATGCTGCAATGAACTTGGAAGTGCAGGTAGCTCTTTAAGATAATCATTGTTCTTTCTGGATATATACCCAAAAGTGGGATTGCTGAATCAAATGGTGGTTCTATTTTTAATTTTTTGAGAAACCTCCATGCTGTTCTCCAGAGTGTTTATAGCAACTTATATTCTCACCAGCAGTGCACGAGGTTCCCTTTTGTCTACGTCCTCACCTGCATTTGTTATCTTTTATTCTGATAACAGACATCTTTACAGGTGTGAGGTGATATCTCATTGTGGTTTGATTTCCATTATCCTGATTAGAGAATCTTTTTATGTGCCAGTTGGCCATTTGTGTCTTCTTTAGAAAAATGTTTATTCAGGTCCTTTGCACACTTTTAAATTGAATTACTTGGATTTGTTTATGTTTTGTTATTAAATTGTAAGAGCTCCTTGAATATTTTGGGGTTTGGGGTTTTTTTGGGGGGGTATTTTATTTTATTTTATTACGTTATGTTAGTCATTAGTTTTTGATGTAGTGTTCCATGATTCATTGTTTGCATATAACACCCAGTGCTCTGTGCAGTACGTGCCCTCCTTAATACCCATCATCGGCTAACCCATCCCCCCAACTCCCTGCCCTCTAAAACCCTCAGTTTGTTTCTCGGAGTCTTTTAACCCCTTATGGGGTATGTGGGTGGCAAGTATTTTCTCCCATTTCACGGGTTGCCTTTTCATCATGTATATTTCTTATAAATTTCTTTTTCTTCTTTCTGTATTTTGCTGTGCAGAAGCTTTTTATATTGATGTGGTTCTACTTGTTTATATTTGGTTTTGGTGCCTCTGCATTTGGTGTCAAATTTTAAAAATTATTGCCAAATGTAGTGTCAAGGAGCTTACTCCTCATGCTTTCTTCTAGGAGTTTTATGGTTTCAGGTCTTATGTTCAAGTCTTTAATCCATTTTGAGTTAATTTTTGTGTACTGGGTAAGACAATGGTCCAATTTCATTCTTTTGCATGTGGTCCCAGCACAATTTATTGAAGACCATCCTTTCCTCATTGCACATTCTTGGCTCCTTTGTCATATATTAGTTGACCACCTATGTGTGGGTTTATTTCTGGACTCTCGCTTTCCAGTTCCATTGATCTCTGTGTCTGTTTTAATGCCAATATCAAACTTTCTTGATTACCATAGTTTTGTATAGAGTTTGAAATCAGGAAGTGTGATGCCTCTAAGTTTGTTCTTCTTTCTCAAAATTGTTTTGGCTATTTGGGGTCTTTTGTGGTTCCATACAAATTTTAGGATTGACTGTCCTATTTCTGTGAAAAACACCTTTGAAATTTTGATAGGGATTGCATTGAATCTTAGATTGTTTGGGGTAATATGGGCATTTTAACAATATTAATTCTTCCAATCCATGAGCATGGTATATCTTTCAATTTATTTGTGTCTTCCTCAATTTCTTTCATCAATGTCTTATAGTTTTCAGTGTATGGATCTTTTAAACCTCCTTGGTTAAATTTATTCCTAAATATTTTATTGTTTTTGATGCTATTGTAAATGGGATTTTTTTCTTAATTTCTATTTCTGATAGTTTGTTGTTGGTGTATAGAAACACAACTGATTTTTGAATATTGATTTTGTTTCCTGCAGTATACTGGATTTGTGTATTAGTTTTAGCAGTTTTTGGTAGTGCCTTAAGTTTTTCTCTATACAATATCATTTCACCTACAAATAGAGATAATTTTACTTCTTCCTTTCTTATTTGGATGCTTTTTATTCATTTATCTTGCCTAATTGCTCTGGCTAGGACTTCCAGTACTATTTTGAATACAAGTAACAAGCATAGGCATACTTTTTCTCAGTCCTAATCTTATAGGAAAAGATTTTAGCCTTTCACCATTGAGTATGATATTAGCTATGAGCTTGTCATATGTGGCCTTTATTATGATGAGGTAGATGCCCTCTATTCCCACTTTGTTCAGAGTTTTTATAATAAAAAGATGTTGAATTTTGTAAAATGTTTTTTCTGCATCTATTGAGATGATCATATCATTTTTATCCTTCATTTTGTTAATGTGGCCTGTCATGTTGATTGATTTGCAAATGTTGACCCATTCTTACATCCCCAGAATAAATCCCACTTGATCATGGTGTATGATTTTTATAAGGTATTATTGAATTCATTTTGATAATATTTTGTTGAGGATTTTTACATCTATGTTCATCAGGGATATTGGTTGGTAGTTTTCTTTTCTTGAAGTGTCCTTGTCTGGCTTAGTATCGGGTAAACTGGCCTCATAAAATGAGTATAGAAGTGTTCCCTCTTCAGTTTTTTGGAAGTCTGAGAAGGATTGTTATTAATTTTCCTTTAAATGTTTGGTAGAACTCCCCAATAAAGTCATCTGGTCCCGCACTTTTCTCTTTTCTTTTCTTTCCTCTCTCTTTGTTTCTTTCTTTGTTTCTTTTTTTTTTTTTTAAACCCAAGGGCAATGTAATCTTGGAAGTAAACCTTGCATATTCCCACTTCCTTATTACAAAAAGGGGCATATATAAAATGATGGAACCTTAACTGAGAGCCAATAGATACACAATCAGCAGCATCAACTTTTACTAGTCAGTATCCCTTCATACAACAATAACCACTTCATGTTTCTTTAACAAGACACAATTAGCATATAGTTTAGATGTTCTCACCATCTCTCTAAAAAGAGAAAATGCAAAGACCCATGGTATCCACTTCTGGGAGATAGTCATGGTATCCATCTTTGGGCAACTTTAATTCTTCCTTTCAAGTTTGGCCATAAACCCACCTGAATATTCTGTAGTCTTTGTTCTTGCTTCTCCTTATATACCCCACCCTGAACACTCTCTTTTCACACTCAAAAAGCCTCTTTAAGAGTCTTCCTAAAAATGCCATTTGTTAAATTCTCTCTCTATATTTAACTCTAAGACATTACTGAGCTTCTATTTATTTATTTTTCCTATATAGGAGGCTGAGGAGATAAAAATGAATAAAGTTCATTGCCTTTTTATAACTTAGGCTTCTCTCTGCTGTGGCTGTAACATCTCCTCTTTTGTTTTGGGTGATCCATGGAAACAGGAGTATCCCAGTCATCACAGGTTTCAGGTGGTCTGATTGTCTGGCACACTGGCTTCTCAAATCAATGCCAAGTTCTGTTGTCTAGAGTCTCAGAGCAACTGTTTGCTCCATTCCAGGTCCTGAAGATCTTTGGTCTTTGGTCAGTCTTTGCCCTCCAGGTTGGTAGACCACAGCAACCTGGAAGAAAAATGTCTACAGACTCCAGCATGATGTCCCAATGGTGTTGTTTCCTTGCCCTTTGCCTTATAAGGGTTACATTGTCTCTTTTGAAATTAGAGTACTAGACAGATGGTGCCTGTAATTTGCCTGGGCCCTGATATCTTGAGACCTGAAGGTGGGTGATTTAACTTTTCTGGATTTCATGTTACTCACTTTTTCCTAATATAGGGAACTGTGGTGATTCTCCAGCCTGTGAATCTTTTTTTTTTTTAAGATTTTTTTTATTTATTTGACAGAGAAAGACACAGCAAGAGAGGGAACACAAACGGGGAGTGGGAGAGGGAGAAGCAGACTCCCTGCCGAGCAGGGAGCCCGATGCGGGACTCGATCCAGGGACTCCAGGATCATGACCTGAGCCGAAGGCAGTCGCTTAACCAACTGAGCCACCCAGGCGCCCTCCAGCCTGTGATCTATGAATTACCCATTTACACCACATGGGAGAGACAGGAGTGTAGGTGAGTATAGGTAAAGTGTCTCTGTTATGATACTAATTTGAAATGACAGGTTGTTCCCCTGGAGTTCAACCTCTGTCTTCTTCAATGGCACACAGATATGCAGTCAAATTCACTGGACTCCTATTAGATTCTTGAGATGATGAATAATATTGGGTAAAAAATAGACAGGAGAAGATTATGCTGCACATTGAATGATTATTCTCTCTGCACAAGATAACACCCCCCCCCCAATATTTCTGACCTCTTCAGAATCTCTTCCCACCCAGATTTTTAAGAAAAATAATCTTTGAACCATTGCTCTGATGAGACCTCATTCAGCTATCTTGGACATGGTGGTTATCTTCCAGATTTCATGCAAGTAGGAGGTTGGCTTTACCAGCACTTAACAGATAACCAGCAAGGTGGCTAACATTGACTTAAACATTTGCTATGGTAGAAAATGAGACTCCTGCATCATAATGAAAACATCAAGTAACAATGGAAATTCTTAAATGCCTAGAAAAAGCCAGGGAAACACACGGTTATATGACATGATTCTATTATTTAAGCATTTCAAGTACTGTTTGGAGAATAAATAAATAACGCAATTAATTCCAGACTTCTATCATTAAGAATTTATTTTGTACTCACTTGCTATTCTAATGTTAAAATTCATCTATGGAGAGAAAAATTGTAATAATAGAGTTTACTATTATGCAATTAAAAGCATAGTGTAAACAAGTGCTATTCTATTCAAAGAGTCCTAGAGATGGTTATTGGTTTCTCAGTCAATACAGTGGCTTCTCAAACTGCATGACACTAACATATTAGCCAAAGTGCATTTATTATAGCTTTTTACCAACCCATGCAACTCTGATTTAAAGTCATGCATTCTAATGTGTTTTGACAAGTAAATTGCTTGCCTTTTTTCATGATAGCCAACCACATAAATAATGCATGCATGGTAATAGCTGAAGCAATAATGTAAAAGTCAACCATGAAGCACATGCAGCATGTTAATCATAAAGGTGCTTTAGCCTTTGAAGAAGCAAGCTACAACCCAAAGAAAGCCAATGCACCTAAATCCATATATTCTTTTCCACAATATGCTTAGGCTCACAGTTTCACTTCTTTCTCCTTCCTCTCCTCCCCAGTTAAGACCCAATTTTTCTTAGGAAATATCAAGACTCATGATATTGTTCTGATTTTATAAAATACTTGATTTTGCTTGGAGTATTTTCTGAATATAACAGATGAGACAGCACACTAAAAATGTTAATCGAGGTAATTATATAGCACGGGAGATGATTTTATCCTAAACTGAGTTATTCTTCCAGCATATCCACTACAGTGGTCCAGCCTCCTACCTACCAAACAATAACATGAAGCAAAATGAAAATTATCAAAATTATCCTTCTATATCTCCCACTGGGTCACTTAAGGTGCACATTTCTTCTTCTTTAGGTTCTCTACCTTTGTCTTCAGTTCTACACTATGGATCTAATTTGAATAATGCACATACCCACACATTCACTATGATTATCATCATTATCATCACCATCATCATCACCATCATCATCACCATCACCACCATCACCATCATTAATCACCTCATAATCACCACCATCAGCAGCAGCATTATCATCATTATCATAATCATTATGATCATCATCATTGCCAGTACTGTTGTATCAAAGGCAAATCAAACAGTATAGACAGTCCCACATCCTTCCTTCCTAATCCTTGATTTTGTGTATATCCCTAGCCCAAAGGAAACAAATCATGATGCATTTGTCTAACACAGTAGTTTCTCCTACTCCATTATTGTTTATTAACATTATAGTGTTCATGTATGCCAAAAATATTTTACTCACCAAATATTGATATATTTCCTATATATTCCAATATCTGTGCCATGAGGCAGGGCCACGTTTCTGTGCCAATCTTTGAGCAGAAGGGATATGTGCTGTTACCAGGATGAAAGCATTTAGATCCAGTGTGAAAGCCTCTGGCTCTCTTTCCATGGTAACAGCATGCCCTGAAGTTATCTGTTGAGGTTTCTGAGATAATATCATAACATGGAAATGGTCTGGATCTGAGTGCAAGTTTGGGAGGAAGCTACTCAGGAGAGCCACTGGACCTATAGTGGGTTTTGTGTGCGTGAATAATAAATTTGAATGCATTAAACATCAGAGAGAGAAAGTTTGTCTGCCAACATCCACACTTCTTGTTAAGTAAATAAAAAATGACCTTATGGTTTCAGTCTCTGGTAGTCAAGCATTGTTTTACTTGTAACCAGAGCCATTATACCCTTGCTTTTGCAAGAGAGACCACTAGTCATTGCAAACAGTGGTTTATTGGGAAAATCCTAAGCATTTCCTTTCAAAATCTTTATTCATATATTTCTTCTTGCTATTACCCTACCACACCATTATTATGGCTCACTCTTTTTGCTACTTTATCTGAAATAGTTCCTCAAAAATGAAAGTCTAGCACAGATGTATTTGGAAGATAAGGAAACTGAGATACAGACATTTAGAATGACTTAGTGAAAATCTCAAGGAAAATTATATAGGGAGTCCTGTTTTTTCAGTTCCTTTATAATGCCTGTTCAAAGCTCAGTTTGTACCCCATGTGCTGCCCAAACAACAGTTTGTCATATTTTCGAACACTTTAGAAATCTGATTTCCATTCTTAAAAGAAAACCAGGAGACATGTAGTTTCCAGTCCACCCTGGCAAATACAGAGATTCACAACTTAGCAGAGCAGAAACTTCTAGAGGAACCAGTGTTAGCACAGGAAAAGCTGAACAGTAATTAATGATTGCCAGAGGCTTCATGTGGATAACTCTTGAGAGGTAAAAATTCCAGGGGACTCAGTCATGTGGGGACCCCATGATTTTGTGGAGTTTTTTTTCCCTCCAGGAGCCCCAGCAGGTTCTGAAGGTGAAGAAATAAGAAAAGCCCCCAGTGTTTCTGGCAGGGAGAGGAAAAAAGTAACCATTTTGAAATATGCCCAGAGCACTCTATTTTTCTTAACAAGATCTGCCCTCAGGAAAAACCATTTTACCAGAGTTTGTTTTACCAGAGCCTAACAACTTGGGTAAAGGAAAATACCCACCTCCACCCACACTGCCAGCCCCCCTGTTATACCTAATAGGGAGGAGACTGAGAAATATTTATAAAGGTCACAGTCCAGGGGCACTGGCACAAAAAGACTGAGACCTAATCATAGGACTACAACACTTCCTACTTCCCCACGTCACCAAATGCCTATTCATTATAGACCCTTTTACCCAATACATTATGCCCAGCTTTCCAACAGCATATTGCAAGACATACTCAAAAACAAACAAAACAAAACAAAATAAAAACATAGTTTGAAGAGATAGAGCAAACATCAGAACCAGACTCAGAGATGACCAGAATGTTGGAATTATCACACTAAGGATATAAAGTAACTATATTAACATGCTGAGAATTCTATGGCAAAATAAGATGTGTAATGTAAGCACAGGGATGGAAAATTTTATAGATAATTGGAAAGACTTGCTAGAAATAAAACACACTGAAACAGAAATGAAGAGTGCCTTTAATGGGCTTACAGTACTTCATACAGGAGAAGAAAGAATTAGTAAGCTTGAGGATATGAAATATAATCTTCTAAAACTGAAAAGCAAAGAAAAAAAAAAAAGGACTGGAGAAACTGTAACAAAATACCCAAATACTGTGAGACACTTATAAAGGTGCAACTTGTATGGATGGGAGCTAGAAGAAGAAGAAAGCGAGAAAGAAATATAAAAAATATTTAAAGTAATAATGAGTAAGAATCCCCCAAGATTAATGCCAGAAATCAACCAAAGATCCAATAAGCTCACAGAATACCATGCAGGATAAATGTCAAAAGCCTACTCACCGAGGCACATCATATTTAAACTGCTGAAATTCAAAGACAAAACAAATCTTGAAAGAAGATGTGTGGAGAAACACACCTTAGTTATAGAGAAGTAAAGATAATAGTTCTAATGAATTTCTCTTCAGAAACTATGCAAGTAAGAAGAGAGTAAAATGATAGGTATAAAGAGTTGAAGGAAAAACAGGACAAAATGCCAACCTAGAATTTTTGTATCCAGTGAAATTTTCCTTCAAAAGTTAAGGAAAAATAAAGACTTTCTCAGAAAACAAAAATTGAGGGAATTTGTAGCTAGTAGACCTGCCTTGTAAGAAATGTTAAAAAGAATTTATTCAGAGAGAAGAGAAGGATATAGGTTAGAAAATACAACCCCTATGAGTAAAGGAAGAGGATTAGAGGAGTAATGAAGATAAAACAAAACCTTTTACTTTTCTTATTCTTATTTGGTTAACAGATAACATTGTCCATAATAATAATAGCAACAATGTATTTGATGATTACATCTATGGCTAAGTAAAATGAAAGATAGGAATGGAAGGGAGGAATTAGGAATAATTTGCTTAAGGTATTTGCACTACACATGAAGTGAGGTAGTGTTATATGAAAAGGGACTTGGGGGGGCCTGGGTGGCTCCGTTGGTTGAGCATCCAACTCTTGACTTCAGCTTGGGTCATGATCTCAGAGTCATGGGATCAAGCCCCACATTTGGCTCCACACTGAGCATGGAGTCTCCTTGAGCTTCTCTCTCTACTCTTCCCCCACTTCCTTTCTCTCTCTCTCTCTCTCTCAAAAAAAAAGTGGACTTGGATGAGTTGTAAATGTATATGTAAATGCTAGTGAAATTGTTAATAAAAGATAAAATAAAAATATGATTGATATGCTTTAAAGGAGAGAAAAATAAATTTTAAAATGCTCAATTAAAATCACACATGGCAGAAAATTAATACATAAAAAAGAAACAAAGAACAAGGGCAGCAAATAAAAACATCACAAATATAGTAGATATTACTCCAACTATATACATAATCATTTTAAACATCAATGGTATAAATATACCAATTAAAATACAGAGACTGTCAGAGTGCATCAAAAAATATGACCCAACTGAGGACTTGAGTGGCTCAGTCATTTAAGGGTTCAACTTTTGATTTCAACTCGGGTCATGATCTCAGGGTCATGAGACTGAGCCCTGTGTTGGGCTCCATGATCAGCATCAAGTCTGCTTGAGATTCTCATTCTCCTTCTCCTTTGTACCTCCCCCTTGCTCTCTCTTTCTCTCTGAAATAAATAAATAAATCTTTAAAAATTACATGACCCAACTATGTGCTGTCTGTAAGAAACCTACTTTACATATATAGACACATATAAATTAAAAGTAAGTGGATGAAGAAAAATATACCATGCTAACACTGATCTAAAGAAAGCAAGAATCTCTATATAAATTTTAGACATAGCAGACATCAAAGGAAGGAAAATTATCTGAGACAAAGACTGACATTACATAATTATTAAAAATTCAATTCTCCAAAAAGACATAATAATTTTTAACATGTATACACCTAACAACAGAGCATCAAATTACTTAAGGCAAAAATGGATCAAACATCAAGAAGAATAGATGCATCCACTATCATAGATGCAAATTTTGGCATCCCTCCATCAGTAAAGGACAGATCAATTCAGAAGTAATAAGATCAATAAGGACATTGTTGGACTGAACAGCATGATCAATCAACTGGATATAACTGACATTTATAGACTATTTCATCCAACAACAGCAGAATACACATTTTTCTCAAGCTCACATTTATCATTTACTAAGACACATCACATTCTTGTCCAGAAAACACATCTTAACCAACTTAAAATAATAGGAATCATATAATGTATGCTTTCAGATCCCAGTAGATTAAACAGGAAAGCAACTACAGAAAGCAATTGGAAAATCCCAAAATACATGAAGAATAGATACACACTTCTAACCAACTCATGGACAAAGAGGAAATCTCAAGACAAACTTGAAATAATTAAAATAATTTCAACTAAATTAGAATTAATATATAATCTATCAAAATATGTGGGATGATGCAAAAGTAGTGTTTAGAGGGAATCTGAGAGCATTGACTGCACATACTAGAAAAAAGAAAAATCTAAAATCAATAACCCATGTTTCCACCTTAGGAACTAGATAAGGAAGATAAAATTAAATCCAAAATAAACAAAAATAAAGAAATAATAAAAATCAGTGAATAAATCAATGAAATTGAAAACTGGAAATCCATTAAGAAAATGAATGAAACCAAAAGCTAGCTCTTTGTAAAGATCAATAAAATTGATAAACCTCTAGCCAGGTAGCTAAGAAAAAAAAAGAGAGAAGACACAAATCACTAATATAAGAAATCAAAGAGAAAATAACACTACTGACCCCATAGTCATTAAAAAATTATAAAGGAATATTATTGATAACTCTATGCTCACAAATGTGATGACCTCGATAGAATGTATCAATTCCTTGAAAGACATGATCTTCTCAAACTCACACAAGAAATACAACCTAGGGGCGGCTGAGTGGCTCAGTTAGTTAAGCATCTGACTTTGGCTCAGGTGGTGATCTCAGGGGCCTGGGATCAAGCCCCATGTTGGGCTCTGCTGCTCGGCAGGGAGTCAGCTTGTCCCTCTGCCCCTCTGCCCCCCGCCCCCCCAAATAAATTAAAATCTTTAAAAGAAGGAATTACAATCTGAATAGGTTTATATATTAAAGAAATTAAATCAATAATTAATATCATTCCAAAACAGAAAGTTCTAGGCCCAGAGGAGTTCACTGGTGAATTCTTCCAAACACTAGAAGAAATTATACAAATTCTCTATAATATGTTTCAGAAGATAGAGGCAGAGGTAATATACCAGACGAGAATTACCTAATATCAAAATCAAACAAGGGCATTACAAAAAAGGAAAACTATAGATTAATATCTCTCATGAATGTAGATTTGAACAACCTTTTCAAATATTAGTACATCAAATCCTATAATATTTAACCCCACCTATGACCATGTGAGATTTATCTTAGGTCTAGAGAGCTGATCCAACAATCAAAACATAATGTAATCCATCATATTAACAGACCAAAAAAGAAAAATCACATGATCATATCAATAGATGCAGAAAAAGCATTTAACAAAATGCAACACCCATTCATGATAAAAACATTTAGTAATTAAGAATATAGTAGGGAACCTCCTCACTCTGATAAAGAACATCTACAAAAGCTATACTCCATGGTGAGAAACCAAATGTTTTACCACTGAAATCAGGAACCAGGCAAGCACGTCCCCCTCCTACAACTAATTTCCAACATTGTAATGGAACTCCTAGCTAATGCAGTAAGAAAAAAGGGAAATAAGAGATAACAGATTAAGAAGGAAGAAAGAAAACTTTGCTTGAAGATGACATGATTATGTATGTAGAAAACCCCAGACTTGATTAAATAATCCTAGGGTTAATAAGCAATTACAGCGGGCGCCTGGGTGGCTCAGTTGGTTAAGCGACTGCCTTCGGCTCAGGTCATGATCCTGGAGTCCCAGGATCGAGTCCCGCATCGGGCTCCCTGCTCAGTGAGGAGCCTGCTTCTCCCTCTGACCCTCCCCCTCTCATGTACTCTCTCTCATTCTCACTCTCTCAAATAAATAAAATAAATCTTTAAAAAAAAAATAAGCAATTACAGCAATGTTTCAGAATATAAGGTTAATGTACAAAAGTCAATTGCTTTTCCATTTTCCAGCATTAAACATTTTGGATTTGAAATTTTAAAAAATCCAATAACATTGCCATTAGCATCAAAAAAATGAAACATTTAGGTAAAAATCTAACAAAATATGTTTAAGATTTATATGAGGAAACTAAAAAACTCAATCAAAAATAAAAGAACTAAAGAAATATTCCTTATTTATGGACAGAAAGATCCAGTTTCTTCCAACTTAATCAATAGATTCAATTAAATCCCAAATAAATTCCCAGAGTGTAATTTTGTGGCTATTGACAAACGGATCCTAAAGTTTATATGTAAAGTCAAATGACCCAGAAAAGCCAACACGATATTGAAGGAGAACAAAGCTGGAGACAATACTCGACTTCAAGACTTATTATAAAGCTTACTATTAAATAAGACAGCATGGTATTGGCAAGAGTAGACAAATAGATCAATGACCAGAACGTAAAGCCGAGAAATAAACCCTCACATATAGAGTCAATTGATCCTTGACAAAAGAGCAAACACAGTCTTTTTAGCAAATGGTGCTGGAACAATTGGACATCTACATGGAAAAATTGAATCTAGACACAGACTTTGCACACTTCACAAACATTAACTCAAAATGGGTAACATACTTAAATGTATAATGCAAACCTATAAAAGTTCTAGAAGATAACTAAGGAGAAAATCTATGTGACTTTATGGGTATGCAGTGACTTTTTAAATACAACACCAAAAACATGATCCACAAAAGAATATTTGAAATTGATAAGCAAGACTTCATTAAAACTTAAACCTTTTTCTCTAAGAAAGACAGTGCCAAGATAGCGGAGGACAAGCCACAGACTGTGAGGAATTATTTGCAGAAGACATATTCGATAAAGCACCATCATCCAAAATGTACAAAGGGCTCTTAAAATTCAACAATAAGAACACAAACAAATGGAGTAAAAAAAGGGGCCAAAGACATTAGCAGACACCTAGCCAAAGAAGATACACAGATAACAAACATGTGAAAACCCATACCACATCATATGCCATCAGGGAAACACACATTAAAACAATGATGTACCACTATACATTTAGTAGAATGGCAAAAATCAGAAACACAACACCAAATTCTGATAAGATCCTGGAGCAGCTGTAACTCTCACTCACTGCTGATAGGAATTCAAAATTGTGCGGCCACTTTAGAACTGAGTTTAGATGTTTCTTACAAAATTAAACATACTCCTACCATACAATCCAGCAATGTGATGCTTGCTATTTACCAAAGAGGTGAAAACTTAGGTCCACATAAAACCCTGCCCATCGATGTTTAGAGAAGCTTTATTCAAACTGTCAAAACTTGGAAGCCACCAAGATGTCCTTCAAAAAGTGTCCAGCAGTAGGTGATGGACACATAAACTCTGGTGCATCTAGACAACAGAATATTATTCCACGCTAAAAGAAATGAGCCACCAAGCCATGAGAAGACATGAGAGAACCTTGCATGCATCTTCCTAAGAGAAAGAAGCCAATCTGAAAAGGCTCCACACTGTATGATTCCAATTATATGACATTCTGGAAAGGGCAGAACTATGGAGGCAGTAAATAGATCAGTGAGTTGCAGGCACTGAGAAGGGGGTGGATAGGTGGAGCACAGAGGATTTCCAGGGCAGTGAAAATACTCTGCATGATACTATAATGAGAAAGACATGTCATTATATGTTTGTCCAAACCCACAGAAGATACACCACCGAGGGTGACCCCTAATGTAAGCCATGACTCTCGGTGACGATGATCGTGTGGGTTCATCGGTTGTAACAAAATATCACTCTGATGTGGGTGTTGATAGTGGGTGGCTGCAGTATGAGTAGGGAAAGGGTAGGTGGGAACCGCCTGTACTTTCTGTTCAGGTTTCTGTGAACCTAAAACTTCTCCAAAAAAATGAAGGCTATGAATTTAAAGCAAAGAAAGCTAAAGTAGAAAGCTTCAGTAAACTATTTTCATGCAATGCACAAAACACATTTTTATTTGCTCAAAATTAGAATACGTTGATCTGTTAGGAAATTAATAAATTTTGGTAACAGCTGTGCTTTTCAGAAGCTAAAATTCCCTTTTGATAAGTATCTGACTGACTTTTTTCTTACTTTTCTAACATTGGTTATGTCTCACAAGATCCAGCTTATGAGACTATGGTTTCCATCATTCACACAGCATGCTATGCTATATTATGTCATGATACTGAGCCTAAATCTATCTACAATCTGTTGTTTTAATAACAACAAAAATGCATTAAGCAAATGGAGTAAAATAGAACCACTGCTACAGATGCTCATTTCCACAGCTTTTTGTTTTGTGTTTTTAATATCAGGATGCCAGTGTTCCTCTCTGATCAGGTTTATCAACTAGTAATTATAAGTGTGTATTTTAAATGTTCATATCTTTCTACAAAGCGGTACATAACAGCCTAAATTTCTCCATGTGGCCCTTTGAAACACTCAATAAATAAACCAACTCCATACCTTATCAGCAAAGTTCCCTTTGTGATTGATGCTGTTTGATTCTTACAAAATTACTCACGTGCAAATTTACTTAAACTATATCTATAATCTACTTTATCCAGCTTAAACATGTGTGCCATTTACATTTTTTCAGACTGATAAACTGACATATGATTATGTCTTTGTCCTTGATAAATGGCATGATTCCAAATAAAGTGAATACAGGTTTTTTAACCGCCACCAGCCCTGTGAGATATGCAGGCTGCTCACATTCTGTCTCTGGAGTGCACTTCACAGAATCCAGACACTGGTAAATAGTAAAAGGTGAATATTCACATCCTATTTTTAAAAAAAATTCACATATATTGGGCGCCTGGGTGGCTCAGTTGGTTGAGCGACTGCCTTCGGCTCAGGTCATGGTCCCGGAGTCCTGGGATCGAGTCCCACATTGGGCTCCCGGCTCGGCGGGGAGCCTGCTTCTCCCTCTGACCCTCTCCCCTCTCATGCTGTTTCTCTCTCTCTCTCTCTCTCAAATAAATAAATAAATAAAATCTTTAAAAAAAATCCACACATATTTTTGAGTAAATACCAACGGTGGTGAGATATCAAATTCTGTTGTATTAACTTTGTAAGAGATTATATCAGATAATATTCAGCATTACAATAAAATTTTATATACATCACTAAATGCTTTAAACTTGAACTCATCCTTATTTAGTCTTTTAACATTTTATAGCATGAAAGTAATGCACAGCCATAAGGAAAAAAGGGGACAGAGATATCTTGGAAGGAAACAATATAAATGTATTATTCCTCTGCTCAAAAATGGTTTCATGCCTATTACTCCATGTTTATTTAAATGTATGATGAAACTTACATTTTATCAAAAATAAGCTCTGTTCTTCCATCCTGTAAATTGCAACTACCAAAATTTAACTAGTCAACCTATAGTTCTTGGACAAAAGATGGCCCCTATCTTCTATAGGCTGAGAATACTGCTCAACCAATGCAGAGAAACACCATTTCCTCTGAATAAAAAAAGGATGATTGAAATAATGGAGCGAGGACCTCAGTTAAGAGAATCCAAAGCTGAAGAAAATCTGCCCTCTGGGATTCTCAGGAGTTCCTATAAAGGGAGACCCCTTCTCACTGAGCAGATGAATGGGTAGCATGAGCTCAGCTGGGTTTCCAAATCGCCTGAACCTGGAGCTACCATGGAGCAGCGATCTGCAGGATTCTTGCTTTCCCTGTCCATTGTAGTTACCATTCCTGTATTCTCCATGGGAACCAGGCATGTGAGGGGCAGACAACTGGTCACTTCACTCCCAGGTGTCTTCACCCCAGGACCTACCCAGGAGAAGTTGCTGTAGGGCATTGCCCACACTCCTACCCCACTGGGCATGAGGTACCATACCTTGACCTTCTGCTTGAAGGTACAAAGGGGCAGGGGTCTTGTGGGAAGAAAATAGATCATGATGGGCTAAGATGGGCCCAAATTCCTTGTCACTCCATCAATGAGTAGACGGTGGCGACTTCCCTCACCTAGAATCTAACCTTACTCAGGATCCTGACAAAAATTGCACTGTGTAATTTCAACGCTGGCCTTGAATATTAGCAGCTAGGGATGAAGGGATGAACACAGGGGATGTTAGTGCAGTGAAACTATTCTGCACTACTCTATTACTCTGTATTACTCTGCATTACTCTGTACTACTATGAAGGTGGTAACATCGTGCACTTGTCTAAACCTAGGGAACATACAACCCTAATGGAAACCATGGACTTTAGTAATCATGATGGATTGATATTGGTGCATCAGTTGTAACAAATGACCATACTAATGCAAGATGCTAACATGTATACAAAATAAATGTTATAACATATAGATGTTAATAACAATTACGTGTGTGTATTCAGTGCTGAAAAGTATAAGCATTACAGATAATTACGATTGCTATATATATATTAGGTAGAGATCAGTACCGAAGCAATGGCCAGGTATTGTTAGAGCATGAGATATTCTGTAACTTAATTTTGAGTGCTATGAATGAATTAAAAAAAAAAAGCCTCCAATACTAGAAAATTATCTTCAAGTGTATTATCAACAGAATTAAGAATTCATCCAACTAGTAGAATCATTAGTGTTTACACATCACCAATTCGAGAAATTCTGTTATAAGGCTGATATAAACATCATCTCATTTACAGTTTCTGAAAGAATATGAGATAGGTGTTTTTTCTCTGGAAAACACTTTTAAGCAATTTTTAATGAGGATGAGTTAGAAGACAGTTGAAATGCACATGAAGACCAAAGTAAGATTGAAAACTGGACTGGGTTTACTACATTATTTATTAACAAAGCATTTCCTTTTGATACTAATTAAATTACGACATTCTCATCAGCTCTAAAGTCATAAAATAATTCCATCATACTTGTTTAATTATTCATTGTATAAACAACCCTCTATTGATCTCCTAGTATGTTGTAGGCTGTATGCCAGGATCTAAGAATAGAAAGACAAATATATGTATAATTTTCAGTTACATGCATGTGTAATATGCATACCTGAATAAGACAGAACAGGGATGCATAATATTGAAGAGAAAAGTGGATTTCAAGTAACTATCCAATCTGACAGCAATTCTGTAACTCTCTTGTAACAATGCCCTATTTTGGGTATGTGTGTTCTCCGAGCTCTGGAACATTTATCATCCCTCCTACACATCTGGCATGAACAATTAGTCGGTGGTGAGTGGCTGTGCACACCCATATAAATAGGGGCCTTCATGCTTCATTTTTTAAAACTGCTACTGTAATTTACAATGACATCATTTAATTTTGACATCTTAATACCGTCTCCATAGGTTTGCTTTGACAATGTTTTGTTGTGTTTTGACACTGTTTGTAGTTTTATCCCAAAGGCTTAGAATTTTGATTCTTTGTTTCAATCAGAGGCACAATGGCACTCAATTAAGCTTTTTCTTGCCTTTGGAATGGAGAGCAGTCCTCTGGGATTTGATTGATGGTTGCATTGCCATGTGAGGGAAGTGGCATTTACATTATGACCCTAAAGGCTGTTTTTTTTTTTACCCCCATTTAGAGTTAAGCTAAAATTAAGGGTTCAG
This sequence comes from Mirounga angustirostris, assembly GCF_029215605.1. NCBI lineage: Eukaryota > Metazoa > Chordata > Mammalia > Carnivora > Phocidae > Mirounga > Mirounga angustirostris. Next base: position 137,664,683 of record NW_026991713.1, read on the forward strand.
GAAATAATATGGAAGCATGCAGTTTCATTTTGGAAAGTTTGGAACCATGAGCTCTCAGAAGGTGGAACTTGGTGAATAATGATATTTACTTTTCCAGAGATCTGAGCATTAACTCCTACAAATAGACAAAGGGCATCTTTATATGTCTCCAAAGGTATCATGTGCTTACAACAGAGTATTCGACATTGAACTTGTCTTAGGGTCAGGCTTGGCCACCAGCCTTGAAACCATTAACCATGTGATAACACTCCTTGTCTATGTGTTTATATTATTGACTGACCAAGTTGGAGTCTCTAGTGATTGAAAAGAGCTGTAAAAGTAAGGACTAAGTCAGTGTTTAAGTTCTATCTTAAAAGGCTTTCATATCTGATAAGTTGGCAAGGGGTCACACCTCATTTTCAGAATACATTAAATGTATATATGTAAAAGTTTTTTTCCCTTCATATGAGCTTATCCACATTGAGTAAACATCGTTCGACCTCCATGGAACCATGCAAAATAAAATTTATTGATATTTTACAGTCTACATGAGACAGCTGTCCTAGGATCCACACCTTTTCTTATCCAGGCAAAATAATCCACATACTTTCCAATACTTGTGATGTGTGTGTATGTATAGGATGTTTTAGGGTCTCCTACAATCCTAAAAGATGTTCTGTGAACATTTCTATTATAACATCACATTTTAATATTTAAAAATATCTAATGTTATACCTTATTTATTTCTATAAAATATTAAATACAAATTGCATTCAACTCATTGTACTGGACTAGCAAAACCTTTTTGAATTCTTACTCTGCCACCCTGTATGTTCACCAGTCCTTTAAATATAATGTCATCCAGGGGTTGAATAAGCCGGACCTCTATGTTGCAATCAAATATTTAAAACAGCATAAGGAGGAGGGCACTAAGAACAGTGTCCATGCTACCGAAACCTGAGGCTAAACCCAGGTGGACATCAACCCCCTCCTGCCAGGTCACTGCTCAGCCTGCTGCAGTCCCGGCGGCAACCATCCTACAGTCCATACTGCTCTATTTTAAATCATCTCCAGTCCTTTCCTACCATTTCTCAGCTTGATAAATAGTCTCTTTCTAACTGCTGATGTTTATAATACTACTGACTATCTTACAGAAACCACACGAAGTAAGAAACGGCTGAAAAAGTCGGGCAGCCCTCCATGTAGGAGACACGGATGAGTTCTAGTGTCACGAGGTAAGGAAGCTTGATATGGCCAGGAACACACGTGAACATCAGCTCAGTTTGTCCTTCCTCCCGAAGCTGTGCACGCTATAGCCAGACGGTTCACCTGTGACCGAAGGTGAAGACATGTGTGTATCTGAATCAGCACAAGGTTTTAAAGAGTGTGTGCTTGCTTTTCTTCATTACAGAAGTACCGTACAAGTACTGTGTCACTGGAGACAAATCAAAAAAATTAAAACACGGAGGTGATAACATGAGATGTTTCTTCAGCACACCATCCCATGGCTCGTTTTCTAAAAGTCAGCACTGCTAATTGTTGGACGTGTTTCTTTATCTAGTTCTTTCAATGCATTTACACTTCTATAAACATACAGAACTGCACAGTTGTTGTCCTTAAATGGATGTTAAAGCCTATGTATGTCACACATCTTTTGTTATCCACGTAGTTGTCATTTTACATCTTTAAAATAAGATTTTTGATACTTCAGAAGATGTTTGGCAGCCAGGGTTAGAAGCGTGTGCGTGTAAGTCAACCATTTACTCTACAATCCAATACGTTCTTTTAAAGATTTTATTTATTTATTTATTTATTTATTTATTTATTTATTTATTTGAAAGAGAGAGAGCGAGCGGGGAAAGAACAGAGGGAGAGGGAGAAGCAGACTCCCCGCTGAGCAGGGAGCAGGACTCAGGGCTGAATCCCAGGACCCTGAGACCATGACCTGAGCCAAAGGCAGATGCTTAACTGACTGAGTCACCCAGCCACCCCTCCAATATGTTACTTTAAATTAATACTAATTTAAAAATTAAAGAATGATAATTAAGATGAATTTGTAGTCTTTCCAAGGTAAGCATACCCAGAAAGAAAATTTGATTCATAATTTTAAAATTAAATTTCCATGTATTTGATTTTATAAAGGCATATTCCTCATTAGATGTCTTGCTATCAAATGCATACCTTAGAATTTTCTTAAACCAGATTACTGTTTGCATATATGTGTGTTTGTGAGTTTCTGTAGCAGACACTTGAATAGTAATCATTGACTTTCTACCATTTACATGTTCATGCAAACACATTTATTGGGCTTCTAGTATAAAATAAGCAGACTGCTAATCATGTGTTTTCTAAGGAGAAATATTTCCCAGAGCAAAAGGAATATACTATGACAACATAAATTGTTCCTATTTGGAAAACGCCAATATGTGAAGGTACCATAAAGTGTTACTTCCTACTTCTCACTTAAAGAAGATTATACACACATATGTTATTCAAGATGGGCCAATTTACAAAGCAACCATTTCTGAAGCACTTAGACATATGGTTGGCTTGCTTTTGTTTCAAGAACAAATAATAATATTTAGGCTGGCAGACAAATATATTTTTATGTGATCCAATTAATCTGCAAAACATAATTGGTAGTAGTAAAACAAATCTCAGATAATGAAAGGGAATGCCTAGAGTAAGTCTCCAAATATGTGGACCTCTCCCTGCATCCAGGCTGGTGAGCTCTAGCCCCTCACAAAGGAGCTACAGGTGGGGAGCCTGGTGCAAATAAGGCGGTGCTGTAGGAAGTCCCATGCACTGCTCCCACACAGAAACACCGGCTAAGCTACAAAATACAGCTAGAAACCCAATAAAACATGAGGAGTAATTGGAACCCTTGTAAGGCGTTGATCAGAATGTAAAATGGTGCAGCCGCTACAGAAAATGACATGGAGAGTCCTCAAAATATTAAAAATAAATGATCCTATAATCCTGCAGTCCCACTTCTAAAAGAACTGGAATCAAGACCTCAAAGAGATACCTGCATTCCCAGGTTCACTGCATCATTATTCACAATAGCCAAGATGTGGAAGCAACCTAAATCCATTGATGGATGACTTGATAAAAGAAATAGGTTGCATACCTACCAATGTGTCATTATTCAGCTTTAAAGGAAGGAGGAAATTGTACCACAGGCTATCATATGGATGAACCTGGAAGACCGCATACTGAGTGAAATTAGCCAGTTCCTGAAGGTCAAATACCACCCGATTCTCTTATATGAGTATCTAAACGAGTCAAACTCATAAAAACAGAGAGTAGAGTGATTGTCGCCAGGGGCTGAGGGCTGGGGGAGCAATGGGGAGTTGCTGTTCAACAGGCAGGAAGTTTCAGTCATGTGAGGTGAATACTTCTACAGGTCCGCTGGATGACGTTGTGTCTTAGGTCACAAATACGGCATTGTGCCCTCAAAACAGTATGAATGGGGTAGATCTTGTGCGGTTGCGGTAATGAGACAGAGAGCAGGAGAGAGGTATCAGATGCACAGATGTAGACCACCCCTTGGAAAAGCATAACAGAGAGGACAGGGTGTGAAAAACAAAGAGAGGGACACAGGGGACAACACTCTACTGACAGTGAGTTGATCATTTTCTCAATTGTGCTGCCCGTTTGGGGCAAAAGCGATACAACAGCAATAGATTTGTCCTGGTGCCCTTGTACCACTTTAGGTTTCAAAGTTGACTGGGACAACATCTCCTACCCCACATCTCCTTCAACCAGAGAACACCTTTCCATCACGCTGGGCCCACGTGCTTGGGTCTGGGAAGGCCTGAGACTTTCAGCAGAGTACCACAGGAGTGATGCTGTGTGACTTGAGCAGAGTCACAGAGGCGGGGGAATCTCTGTCTCAGCCATGGGAAAAGTACACAGCACTACGAGAGGACCTGGGCACGTCGACGAGACAGGAACACCTTCCAGCTGCCATGTTGTCAGCAGACCACATGTTCAAGTGCTGATGCTCTGGCTAACTACCATGGTGTCGGAACCATCCCTGCCCAGGCCGGAGACGTGTCAGTGAAGAAGAAAATTCAGTGATCCTAGCCACCCCCAAATCTAAAACACAGGGCACTGGCTTTGCACCAGGTGGCAGAGAGAAGCTAGGAGTTATTAGTGAGAGGTGGACACCCTCACAGGGGGTGTGACTGGCAATCCAGAAGGTTCCAAGGATGCCGTAAGTGAGGGCTTGTAGGAAAGTGAGGAACAATGGTCTTGAATCTGGAGAAAGGCAGCCCCTCATTAGGATGTGGTGGAGGGTGACAGGTGCCACGTGAGCTAACACAGATGGTTAACTCAGTCATGTGGCTAAGGACATGAGCAGCGTTCGGGAGAGGAGCTGCCTTCATTTCTTCTCACTGCTCTTGGCAAAATATCAGGAGAAAGAGGAGCAAAGAACAGCTATTCAGATTTCAGGCAGGATCTTCTAGAAATAAATGAGCCAGAAATTGTGGGGCCTGGAAATCAAGCTACAGCTCATCCCCAGTCTCTCCTTCAGAGAAAGACAAGACCTCGGAGGAAACACCAGAAAAATATGGCCTTGGGAGTGCCTATGTGGCCAAGAGCTTGCCTGTAAACCCACTTCCAACCTCAGAAAGATGGACGTTCTCCCCTCACAGACCCTTCACTAGGACAAAATCCTTCTGAGATACAAGGACATGGTTCCTAGGCGCTCTCTGTTAGATGCTGTTAGATACAGGGCACCTCAGAAGACAAGGGTCCTGTCCCGCAGCCTCTTCACAGGGAGCCCAGGACAGAGAAGACCTGTCTCAGGGTCAGGGATCCAGCTTTTGGCTCATGGAGTGAATCCTGTATCTTCTAAAAATCACACAACGTTTGTAGAGAAATGGACCAGCAGCAGTAAAAGCAACTGAACCAAAGTGAACAGAGCAAATAGAAAAATAAAAGGAAACTGCTCCTCCCTCCCTGAGCCTGTCATGACAGGATGCAGCTAACAAGGCTGGTCATTGCAAACATGGCCACTTCCTGTGGAGTCCGTAGGCACACACAATGCTTGTGGAGCTGTCAGTAAGCTTCGGGGTTATTTGCTACACATCAGCAACAACCAGAACAGCAACTGAATCTTTTGCTGATACTGATTTAATAAAAATGGTCCAAGTGATGCCGGCTCCTGCCCTAGTCTCTGGGGGAAGTCTCGTCCACCCAATGCAGAAGACAACACAAAGTATCAAGAGTTGAGTGTGAACTTCCTCCAATCCTGATGGCTCCGGGCCCTGAAGGGATGTTCAGTGGTCAAGTTCAATTACAAATACTCTGCCGTGTCACAAACACACAGAGTTGGAGAGGCTTCAGGAAGAAAATACACAGAAACAGGTCAAAGAAAAATACATTAGTCTTTCTTAACCATTCATAACAAAACATTTCTGCGTGCACTGCACCCTACTTACATTTCTGTCATTGTTTTTTTTTTTTTAAGATTTTATTTATTTATTTATTTGAGAGAGAGAGTGAGCGAGAGAGAGCACAAGCAGGGGGAGCGGCAGAGGGAGAGGGAGAAGCAGGCTCCCCGCTAAGCAGGGAGCCCGACGTGGGGCTCAATCCCAGGACCCTGGGATCATGACCTGAGCCGAAGGCAGACGCTTAACTGGCTGAGCCACCCAGGTGCCCCGCATATCTGTCATTTCTAATAAATATTTTAAATAAATGAAGAAAGTCATTTTTATATGAGACTTCAAGTTCAATAAAGTTTCATCTCCTTAGGGCTCATGTAATGCAACTTGAGTAGCAAAAAGAATCTTTTTAATGTAAACATGACCTTCAGTTTTCCTTAAGTTATTGGTTGGACTATATTTTTCATCCTTTAGGGTATATTTTGCTCTATTATGAAGTTTTAGAGGATGTGTACGCACTGGTTATCTGGTATTCTGTGAACGTGTTCCTGTCTGTGGACAAATACAATCAGCTCATCCAAGACGCCGCTTGGTATATGAGAGGGACCAACCCAACAGTTGTTGATAACAGTCTGCTTTGGTCCGGGTTCTGCGATGGGCTCATTCTTTTTGTGTCCAAGAAGATGTGCAAATAATAACTCAATATCTTTAATCGTTTCATGTGACAATGCAATTATCCAGAGGCACGATCCAACACCAGTCTGTATCGGTACCTATGTTTGTATAATCACTCAGCAAAAGCCAACAGTTAGAATTACTGAGGGAAGTTGTGATAACAAGAATAATAATTCTTCAACGTTATGCATTTTGGCATTGGTTTTGATATGTGCACCTGCCAACAATTACTTTTCAGCCCGGAGAAAAGCTTCACACTAATTACACGATCCATGGTTTAGAGAGGGCCCTCTGCCATCCCTCCCTACCTTATCAGATCAAACAGTTCCCAAAATCATAGGCGGAGGTCTGTGAATCTGTATTTGCTCACAAACAACACTACAGTTGACAGTTCACAGAGCATCACACATAGTAGGCGCTGCAGAAGGAATCACTGAATTATTTAATTACATTCTTCATCCACAGTGCTGCGAACGTGCTCAGTTTACTATAACAAGTGAAAAACTCACTTGAACACAAAATAACTCAATTTGGTTGTAGAATATTTGTTCGGCTTTAGGATTTGTCCTGTTCTCATATGCCTCCCTCCGGGCACAGACCATTCCCAGATCAGGAGAAATTCAGACAACTCTCTCAATATTAACCAGCTAAAATCACGGAATCGGGTTTTAGGTGTTATTTTTGTTGTGGGGTGTTGGCTTTCTTTTAGTAAATCCACCCTTCTTTTTTCTAACAGGGACACTGGTCATCTCCTGATCCTAGAAGGACTTTTATGACTGTACTGGAAGGGGAAATGTACCACCAGCACCCACAGGACCAACTTCCACTGCCTGGGATCACCATATCCTCGTGCAGGGAATCAGAGAGTGGTGAATACCCCTCAGCAGAGAATGTCACGGAAGTATATCAAACGCTCAGTGAAGAAAATAACTTAATGCTTAACAGCTAAAAACTTCACCTTTCGAATTTTTGACCTTTCTACTAATCTATTTTCATCCACACAGCATACATATAATCAGCTTCCATAACGCAGGAGTGCTTGCTGAATCCACAAGTCAACTTCCCTCAAAACTGGCCTGAATGCAAGTTTCATTCATGGACCCGTCCTTTGAGAAGAATGCCAGCTCACTGATGGGGGCTGAGGATGCACAGATGGACGAAATGACGCTCTTTCCTCAAGGACCTCTCTATGCAGGGGAGGGGATCCACGTAAGCGGTTACAAACCCCTGGCCCCCGCAACGGTGTGCAACGCAGCGAGCCCAGGCGTGAGCACCGCGAGCTTCTGGGGTGCCCCGGGAACTTGTCTGGAAGCTGGGTGCCCGCAGAAGGAGGACCCAGAGACACATGCTATCCCTGTCCAAGCGGGGACACAGATGGCCGGCTGGCCCCTGCAAGGAGGTGACGTAGGTAAGGCTTCCTGACCCTCCTCAAGGTAAAATGTGGTAGGTGGAACACGCGGCCTGCTGTGCGCGGCTCTGTGGCCTGACGCTTGTACGTGAGCTTGGGGTGGGCCTATTTGCAAGAAAACTCATACCTCGTGTGCACGGGCCCCCATTACTCAGGGTAACCTCAGCGATTGCAAAATCCCCGGCAACCTGATTTCACCTCGTACTTAATTCTGTTTCCTTTCACAACAAAACGCTTTACCAGACTGTCCCGGTAACAGCGTGTGACAGGCACTCTGCCTTCCGTGTCTCCTCGCCGTGGTGGCTCCGTGGACAGCCACAAAGGCCACCGGTGGAGGGCCTGGAGCCAGGGTGCGGTGGTGGAAGGTCCGATGGGGGTGAGTCCTACCGAGTAGATGCTAGAAACACGCCCCAATTAGCAGATACTGTTCTGCCAAGTTTCGATGGTGGGTGTTATTAACAGAAAAGCCGTAAGGACAGCAGAAATGGGAGGCTGTGTGGTTCCACACACACGGGGTCTCACATCTTCTGTCACTTCCCTTGCCAAGAAGGGTGCTTGCCTACGACTCCATAGACTCTCTGATGTTGTGAGTTACGAACTGGAATTCTGTTGTTTTACAGAGCTTTACGTATTCAAAATAGCCTGCTGGATTCAAAGACATTTGAACTTTTGGAAGTTTCTGTTCAGGTAACAAACGGTTCGGGAATACTTGCAGGCCGCTATTTCGTGCTGTGCACCGATTTCTGAAAATTATCCTACTGTTCTAAAAATACGCCTGATATATGTGCTCTAAAAAGGTATTACTCTTATGGATAAATTGGCGAAAATCATCTTCATTGTTCACAGATCTCTGTAGCAGAACCAGCTTCAAGAATTTTCCAGCTACTTCAATCAGACACAAAAAGGGAGATTGTCTTCACCCGATAATGACACATGATAAGCCAAGGGAGTCCTTCCATCTACTTGAAGTCTCAAAAATTTTAGGGTTGCACTTATTTTGAAGGTCATATTTTAGCAAAATTTAAAAGTTACATTTTATACACTAAATCAGTGAAGTAAGTAAATATTACAAATCTATTTTGAAAAAAAATTTGCCTTAGTAATTATTATTGAGGCATTATAAAAATTCTACATGGCACCTTACCATATACAAAATACAGAACAATAAATGTTATACTCTGGTGAAAACACAACTCAAAAGTAGAATTTGCAGGTAGAAAAAAACAATCCTAAATTCACTTTCCTTTTGTCTGACCATGGCCGTTTCCTGGCGTGCACGTAGGGTGCACGGAAAGCACGGGCATTCGTGCGGTGGCAGGGGGCCCACATTTCATGCTCACTCCCATAGTTGTGTCTGCGTGCATTCCTCCAGAACTAACTGTCCCGTCTTATCATCTTTATCTGTCCCGGACCCACTTAGCCAGATCATTTGCTGCTGCCTTGGAGCCTGGGCACGATGTGACTGCAGATGAATCCACACACCCACAGCTTGGGACCAGAGGTGCTGTTCACAGCTCTGCCCACTGCAAGAAGTGCTTCTCCCTTCTGCTTCTCAGGGGTACCTGTCAGCAGGGCAAGCTATCCAAGCAGCTCACGTTTGTCTTCCACCAATATGAGTCCATACTGTGATCTTGAAAACAAAAGAACTTTGGAGGATAATTTGGGAAAGAGGACGAGTTTGCAAAGAGAAAGATCAATCCAGGGCTTTGTAAACATCTGCAGAGAGAGACGATCTTACTCAGTATGTCCACTGGTTTCCCTCCTGACGTCCAAGTGGAAAACTCACAGGACGCACATGTCATAACTTCTTCATGAATCACAGGATTATCTGCACTCATTTTGCTTTGGGTAACAAGATGATTTAAGTGAGCTAAAATTAAACGTTACCTTCCCTCTAATGCCGAAGTCCTTCTGATTATTTTAATAACATGCAAATTGCATCTTTAAAACTCAAAGTACATAATCACCTGAGTGCCAATAAGAATTCAACTTATTAATTACATTAAAATTTATTCTATTAATTAAAGCCAACTCCTTGCAATTATAAACCTGCAAATAAAGCTTCCATGAGAAACACGAAGGCATGATTACAAAATGAACACTTTAGTTGCTTTTAAGTTTATTTATTAAGTCATTAATACACGCAGATGGTTTCGCGAGACCCCTCCCGTGATTTATTAGTGCCGACGGGTCTGGGCCAACTAGTAATACAAAGGCGGTTATAATCACAAGGGAGAAAGAAAGTCCCTGCGCAGGACTGTTTCTGTGCTGGTCTTCATGTCAGGTTCCTCTGTGGGGGCAGAGCTGGGTGGGGGGAGACAGGGGCCAGTCAGGGGTCTGGAGGCAGGCATCGGGACAGATGACCTTAATCTTTTCCAACGTGTCTGCACTTGGACAATCCAAGGATAGCTCTCACCAAGACCGCATATTCCCACTGGGAGGATGAGTGCAGAAACGGTAACTAAAGGAGGGCATAGAAGAGCTTCCAGAGTTTTGCAGTGGGTATTGCTCTCAGAAGAGCTGAGCATTCAGGAGTCAATAATGTAGCTATAGCTTTAGGAACACATTTAACTGAAATAAAACATGGAAGCTTTAGCTGCACACATAAATATTCAGGATGAAGGTTCAAAACTGCGCGGGTGCCCCCCACAGACCAGCCCCAGTGCATTAGTCAGAGGGGAAAACAAGACCACACAAAGTCTTGTATTAGAAATAGAGGGTCTGGGCGCCTGGGTGGCTCAGTTGGTTAAGCGACTGCCTTCGGCTCAGGTCATGATCCTGGAGTCCCGAGATCAAGTCCCACATCGGGCTCCCTGCTCGGCGGGGAGTCTGCTGCTCCCTCTGACCCTCCCCCCTCTCATGCTCTCTCTGTCTCATTCTCTCTCTCAAATAAATAAATAAAATCTTTAGAAAAAAAAAAAGAAATAGAGGGTCTGAGAAAAGGAGGTGAATCCAAGGAAAAGAAAAGCAGCTTGAGGTGTCTTAGAGATCTTTGCTCTGGCTGTGGATCCTTAGGGTGAGTCTCCTGGCTGAGCCCTTACCTATGTGTCCCCTGCACATGGTGGTTAACATTACTGCTGACTAGTAACCCCCAGGGAGAGGTAGCCAGAAGGCATGGGTCAGGCTGATAAGGAGGAGACAGGAGCCTCTGAAGGCTCTGGGGGTAGGTCCTTCCTGCCCTCCCGGCCTCTGGTGGCCCCAGCACTCCATCCCCGCCTCTGTGTCCATGGGCCCTGTGTCTCCCCACCACCTGCCCTCTGGGCACATCTGCCTCCAAGTCCAAATTCCCCCTTTCATACGACACCAGTCATTTTGGATTAGGCCCCAACTTAATGACTCCATCTTAACTTGTTTACCTCTGTAAAGACCCTATTTCCAACAAGGTCACACAGTGTGAGGTACTCGGGAGCAGGACTTCAACATATTTTGGGGGGGCTGGGGGCACATGTCGTATAGTTTGATCAGGCTGCCGTAACAAAGCACCACAGATGGGTGGTTTAAACCACACAAATTTATTTCCTCACGTCCCAGAGGCAGGGGGCCTGAGGTGCAGGCGTGCGCAGGGCGGGGGTCTCCCGAGGCCTCTCTCCTGGGCATGCAGACACCGTCCCCTCCCTGGGTCCTCATATGGTCCTCCCTCTGCACGTGTCTGTGTCCTGCTCTCCTCTTCTGTCAGACTAGATTAGGCCTCACACTAATGACCTCTGTGAGAGCCCAAACTGCATCCTAAAACCTATTTTGGTGAAAATAATAAATCAAGAGTGAATGAGAGAACATCACTGTCCTTGCACTAAAACCACCATAAGGCAGAGAAGAGTGCTTATAAAGCCATAGAAGCATTCTGATTTTCAAATAAAATTACTCGTTCCTTAAACGTGTAGACATCTTCCTTAGGTCTTTCTTAAATCCATATATATATATATATGTTTAAAGAGACTGAGCACGATTTGAACTTTTATGCTTTCCCGCCCAGAAAAGTCCTTACATACTGAGTCAGAATCACATTAGATCACAACCTAACCAAACTCTGTCACACAAAGTCAGCGTAATACCATGATCCTCTAAACGTGATGAATGTAGTCAGCGTTGAACTGAGTGCCTCACACCCTGCAGGCATCTGGTGGGGATGCTGCTCATGGACAGCGGGTCCACGCGCAGAGCCACATGCAGGTCCACATGCAGCCACGTGCAGATACAAAGGCACCATTCTTGGGTCGGGTCCCATCTGGTTACAAATTACATCGGCGTTGCTATCCATACCATTCCGAAGTCAGGATCATTGCCCCTCGCTCTTCGAATTGAATCATCAATAGTTTAAAATCGTATGATCAAAAAACATGGAGGTGTGCATTTTAACACTCTCCTATTTCCTGTTTCAACCCTATAATGACCTTTGGATCCCTCTGTCTTCATCCAAACGAGTATCGTTGTAACAGACGTTGCTCTTAAAATGTGCTGCGGATCAGAGCTTGCTGGTTGCAGCTTCGATTTCAAGCATTATGGATCAGTCCCATTAGAGTTCCGTCCCTTCCCAGCTTCTGGAAATGGTGTGGAGACAGCTCTGGGCAAGCCCCCCTCTAACTCCCCCTCGGCTGAAGACAGCCAGCTCACCCGGACCAGGAGCCCTTCCCAGGGCAGGAGGCCCAGCGCCCCCGGCTCAGGCGGACACCCCACCACCCGTCCTGGCTTCCCGGCTCCTGGACTCTGCGTCACCTTCAGATTCTCCCCCCAACCGGCCTGCTCCCCGCCCTTGTCCCCCCAGACGCCTCGCTCCCCATCAACTCCTGCACGCACCTCCGTGTCCCGGGACGCTGACTCGTCTGGGTGACGGGAGTGGGCATAATGCTGAGTTAGCAATCATGTGTGGCTTACTTTATAGGCAAAGAAAGAAAGGTATTATTTGAAACACGTTTCACTTCCATTAACATTTTTTTTTTTAATCTTTCAGAAAGTTCTCGCCAAAATAAGCATGGATGAGAAACTGCCGTAGGAGGAGGAAATAAAAAGCTCTCATAAAATGAAGGACACGCTGTCGGAAACAGACGTAGACTGATCATTTCACTGAGGATTCTAGAGCCTCACGGTCTCCCCAGATGCCTGGTTGATTCTGTTGTATGTAAAGGACCGTGGCTGCCCAGGTGTCGTTCCAGACCCCACAGCGGTGGCCTTATAGACAATCCCCGTTCCACCTGGTCGGATGGAACGCCCTGAGCTCCTCGCAGGTGTGAGGATTTTCACCTGGGAACTGATCTGTCAAACGCTCCTGGGAATTCAGTCTGTTTTTATTGCTATTTGTTTTCTTGTTTTGTTTTGTTTCTCTCTTTAAACACTGAGACAGGATGGTTGTTCCTTGTTTTTCACCAAAGGATGGCCCTCCCTTACTAAAAATTTTCACAGCATTTTACAAATTCAGTATTGATGGTCTCTGATTAAGAACAGGAGAAACAAGGCTTCGTGCACTCTTGCCTGTGATTAAAAGCCACGGGGAAAGTTTGGCAGCCGCGGTGCAGTGGAAAAGCTCTATTTTTAAAATTGTACACATTCATTAATAAAGGTTGGTCTGTCGGTGGCAGTGCTGATTCGGCTCTGTGAGGCCGAGGCCTGCATGCTAGCCCGGGGAGGGTGCGCTCTGCCCCGACAGGTGCACAGACGTTTGGGTTGGGGGTGTCGGGGGTTGAATACGGGTGGACACCCACCCCTATATCTGCATCCATCACTTACTTCGGGGCACAAGTATTATTTGGGGCTATACTGCCCGCTAATATAGGCATGAGCCATATAAGTGGCTACTGAAATTTGAATTTATTAAACATACATTAAATCAAAAATAAATAAAATGTGGTTCCTCTGTTTCACTAGCCACATTTCAAGTACTCGAAAGCCACATGTGGCTACTGACTTTCTAGTGGGTGGCCCGTGTATAGAACCTTCCCATCATCATAGAAAGTTCTACAGGGCGTGATGTCCTAGGGGAGTAAACGTTGAGACAGGATCAGACCCAGACCCTGGCCTCTGAGGCCCATGTTTATGAAAATACGTTCTGGGAACAAAGGTGTCTGCAGACAGGGTACATGTAGGCGTTTTGAAAGAAAACCCATCCTGGGCTGTGGGGAATCTCCACTGGAGGCCAGATTCCAAGGACTGAGGTTGGCTCATGGTCTGTGGCGGAGCCCCTTTCAGATGGGGAGCGTTGGGCAGTCACTGGGCAGGACGGTCTCGCAGGGAGTGAGAAGATGCATCAGGGAGGTCATAACCCACGCACCATGCCTGAGAAGCAGGTCTAGCTGGGTCATGACCCAATGGGAGCTGACCCTTGGCCGCCATGTAACAGCCCCCACCTCGAGGACACCCAGACGGTCTTGAACTTGCCAGACATCGGCCTAGAGGTCAGCAATACGGGATGGCAGGCTGTGGACATCAGCCATTTCTGGGTCAGAGTTGAGAAGCCAGGGAGACAAATCCAGCTGTGCCTTGTGAAAATCACTCTGCATTTCATGGACCAGTAAGAGCTCACCACTGCTTTATTTTTCCTGTCCTAATTAGACTCCAGCAGGACATGGTGCTGGCTTATGTAAATACACGACAGTTACACTTAATCTAAGTGATATGTAGGGCAGTAGATACATTTGTCATTTCCCCTAACAGCGAATCCAGACGACAAAAACTGCAGATCTGTTTATCTGTTTATCTCTGTGTTTCTATTATTTCACTTGGAATTAGTACGGAAAAATGGATTATTCCTTAAATAGCACTGAAACTTGTAAGTTGGGATATTGGAAATACATATAAACTGTGGAGTGTATTGAGTTAAGGTAACTACCATAGCCTCACAACCTCACGGGAGACAGACAAAGGGCACTCTGCTCCCAAGGTCACTTGGGAACCCAGCCGGACTGCATTGTTCTGGAAGGGTAAGTCCAGCCGGCAGACGGGGAAGTCAGGATTGGGCAGCCAGTGTGGGAGGCAGGTCGAAGATCGTGATGTGTCATTCTGCCTCGGTCCCGTGGGAGACTCTGGCTCATGGCTCTGTGGATCACAGGGCCAACTCAAGTGACTGCTCTGCCCTGTGCTCAGACCAAAATGCATTCAGGGTGATGTGCACAGAACACCTTTCCTGCTTCAAGCAGCACTACCTGACACCCGATACCATATTAATTCCAGATGGAAGATAGGACTCCTATAAATATAAAACTATAAAAATAACACTGGATAGATACTTGAGATTTTAAAAATAATCTGAAGATAGAAAAGACTCTTTAAGACTGGCAAAATACCCAGAAGGCAAGAAAGAATACTGAAAAATCCAACCATGTAAAGATCCAAAATTTCCATATAGGAAAAAACCCACCCTAAGCAAAGTCAAAAGACAAGTGACAACTCAAATAACTCTATCTGCAATGTGTGTGTATTGACTAGAGCTAATTTAATAATATGCCAAAGATCCCGTTTATTTGGGAAAAAATCCAAAAACAATAAAAAAGAAGAAATATAAGACAGTGAGAGCTCGTAGGATATAAATAGAAATGGCTCTTAAACTTTTGATAAGATTCCATAAGAAATGAAAATTAAAACTATGCCAAGACGCCATTTTCATTGGCTTGTGGAAGCAGGACACACCATACTTGGTAGAAATCTGAGCTGATAATCTCTACAGAGGATAAGTTATTAATAGCTCTCAAAAATACAAACGCACATCCTGCACCTGGACTTTTCTTCCTGTCTCACCCACGGAAGAGGACAAATGTGCATGTTTGTTCGTTGCTCCATCATTTCTAATACTGGCAGCACCCTACTTGTACATCAACCAAAAAAATTAGATGTATTGTTTTATCTACACAGTGGGATACTATGTGCGTATAAGGAGTGAGGAAGCTTTTATAACAGTTATATGCATTTGACATAAAACATACATGATTAGTAAAATAGAGTTTGACAAAACATCTATGGTACCATTTACATCCTTGTAAAACAGATGAAACATCTGTAAGAAATAGTACTCTCATTGTCGACATCTGTATTTTGGGGCTCATCTGCGAGGTGGAAAAGGGGGAGCCCACCTGGGGGAGGCCATCCTGGAGACCGCTGGTGGGGCCACACCACAATGCATCTCAGCAACCTCCCTGCCTCCCACTTTGCACCCCGTGATCCAATCCTCACGGTACCTCCTGTGTGGGAGTCTCTAGAAAACACTGTATTATGGAAAATGGCAAACACACAGAAGTGGAAGAATGGTATGGGATCCCCTCACACGCATCACACAGCTTCAACATGATTGGCTCACAACCATCACTTCATCATTATTCCCACACACTATAAAGCAAACCCTGTAATATCTCCTGTTCTTTTGTCTGCAACCATGCAGCAAGCGTATCTAAGGGGTGGGCACTCTTCCCAAAAACATAATCTTCACTCCATGTACACACCTAAACTTGAACAATACTTTCTGAATCATATCAAAAATTTTATCAAGGTGCCAATTTCCCAATTATCTTAGAACTTTTGATCGTTTGCTTGTTGTTATCAGCGGCCAAGTGAGATTCATATATTGAAATCACTTGTATTTCTGAAGTGTCTTCTCATTTATAAGTTCCTCTTTTAGGGCACCTGGGTCACTCAGTTGGTTAAGGATCCAACTCTTGGTTTCGGCTCAGATCATGGTCTCAGGGTCATGGAATTGAGCCCCGTGTCAGGCTCCGTGCTCAGTGGGGAGTCTGCTTAAGATTCTCTCTCTCCCTCTGCCCCCCCAAAATAAATAAATAAATAATAAAATATTAAAAAAAAATAAGTTTCTCTTCCATCTTACTCTCTTGTATTTTATTTTTTCCTTGCAAATTTATTAATCAAAAGAACAACATTTTCCCGCAGAATTTACCACTCTGGGTTTTTTGATGATTACATTATTATAGTGTTGTTAAACATGCCATGTTGTTGTTGTTTTAATGAAAATGCTATCAGATCATTCCCCTGCTTATTATGAATACTCCCATGGCACACCTGTTCACCTTAACATGCATTCTGTTTTTAGATGTGGGTCCCGAAGATTGTTCCGACTTTGGATTCACAGCTTCCTTCTCAGCACCACGATCTTCACCTCCCTCAATCCTGCTTTTCTGCACTCCCATGCTCACCTGCAGGGTTGTGCAGGATCCAAGTTCTCTCTTGAACTAGACTCCTCGGAACCTGTCTCACCTACAGCTCCCCTGACCCTCCTTGCCATTATTCCCTTGTTATCTTTCAAATCTGACTCAAGTTGACATCTCAAATGTGTGCAAATCACCTCCCTGCACTTACCCTCTAGCTGAATAACTGTACAAATAGAAATCTCCAAATCGTTTGTCTATATTGTTAAGATAACGTGCTTAAAATTCATTCTTCAATTTGTGCAATCCACATCAACTTTACATCTATGATGTGTAAAGGATAGCTCTATGCTTGATGGACTTTAACGTGACTAAAGATGGTTTCCAAGAGCACGAGCAGCCAAGAACACAGCAGGGCAGGCTGATGTATGGCCAGCTGAGCCCGCATGACCCGGGCAGAGCCTCAGACGGGGCGTCTGGTGCAAACAGGCAATGCGTCTCAGAAGGGGTGAGGGGGAAAGGAGCCAGTAAAGCAACAAGCATGCCATGTGGTCTGAGGTGAGGTTGGTGTGGTTCTGCCCTGGGAAGACATGGGACACAGTACGACCACGACCTTGTTCTCACTTTGAAACAGGGGCCTGACTTATATACCCGCCTTGCCAGTCAGGCCCTGGCATGCTGTGCATTCCAGACAACCACAGCTAGCAGGGGAGGGGGCCCCCATCAGGTCCGCTCTCCAGGGAGGCAAGGGCTCTGAGCTGGCAGCCCACACTCCCGGGGAGTGCTGGGGACAGAGCATCCCCTGCGCAAGGCATGACATCTTCCATGTCACCTATGCCGTAAAAAGAGACACTATTTACCTTTTACCTGTACTCATTTCCCGGGAGGTGAACTCAGCTCCTCTCCCTCCCCCTCCCTCTCCCACTCTCCCCCTCCTCCTCCCCCCTCTCCCCCTCTCCCCCTCTCCCCCCTCTCCCCCCTCCTCTCCCTCCTCTCCCTCCTCCTCCTCCTCTTCCTCTTCTTCTTCTTCTTCTTCCTCTTCTTCTCCTTCTTCCTCTTCTTCCTCCTCTTCCTCTTCTTCCTCCTCTTCTTCCTCTTCCTCTTCTTCCTCTTCCTCTTCCTCCTCTTCTTCTTCTTTTTTTTTAATGTCCGTTTCTTAAAACCTCAGTGGGAAAAGCCAGACACTTAAGCCAGTAATACTCTAACTCCTGGAAAGCGGGGCTCCTGATTTGACCCCATGTTGTCCAGGGCCCATCCCAAGCTTGCCCCCAGACCTTCCCCATGGGTGACACTCCCTAAAGCTGAGGACAAGCCACGTGGAGCCCTGAGCCCCACACCAGCTCCAGATACATGGGTCACGGGTGCTGTCCAGTGGTCCCAGATCTGCCCCAGAGAAGGCACAGGCCTCTGCTCAGTGCCTTCTCCCTGACCCCAGGCTCCATCAGCAGCCTGTAGGACCCTAGTCTAGGTGGGGGGGGCAGGGGTGGCACCCTAGCATGGAAGGAGAGAAGCTTCAACATGCAGGTGAGGGTGTTCACATTCATGTGTATGTGCACATGCATGTGTGTGCACATGCATGCCTGTGTGCAGGCCCCTAAGTGCATGTTTGCATGATTCTGTGTGTGTGTGTGCAGATACATGTATGTGAGTGCATGTGTGTGTGCAGATGAAAACAACTGACCAAGACACACAGAGAAGCGCCCCCTAAAGTCCTCTACTAACTCAAACTTGCTCCATCAGATTGTAGCTAAGAGGCTGAAACATATTTCAAATAACAATTGTTTGCTCACTGAAACATTTAGATACATACTAGGTGGATTTTGATCTGTGTTCTTGCCTTGGGCCTCGGGAATATTAGGAACAGTAATATAAAATATTGATAAAATGGACCTTTCTGAAAGTTTGTGGGGGGATTACTGAATTAAAGTAAAAGTAAAACAATATTTTCATATGAAAGCAATTTTAATTATATTCAAGAGTATATAGAGCACTCCTAGAAGGTAACCACATATATTACCACATATAGACTCTAGGAAGCTAAATGAGTGTCACAGATTGGTGGTATGATGTCTACAAATGAGGTCATGTCCAAACGACCTCGTGTTCCGGCAGAAATTGAAATAATTTTTGGTCGGTTTGAAAAGTCATTTTTAATTTTTTTTATTATTTTAAAAAATATTCTTTTTTTCTTAAAGATTTTAGTTAGTTATTTGTGAGAGAGAGAGCACATGAGAGAGCAAGAACACAAGCAGGGGGAGTGGGACAGGGAGAAGCAGACTCTGCACCGAGCAGGGAGCCTGATGCAGGGCTCAATCCCAGGACCCTGAGATCATGACCTGAGCCGAAGGCAGACGCTTCACCGACTGAGCCACCCAGGCGCCCCAGAAAAGTCATTTTTTTAAATGGTGGTATTAAATATATCTTCAACAGCGACCTGTAATAAAAAGGGACAAACCCCACCTCCCCAGCTTCACTTGCACGTCATCGGATGCTTTCCTCCTAGCTAATTCCTATGATATTACCTCCCCACATTCCCAGACACAAAAATAAAAGCTCCAACCAGTGTCTCCAAACACAGCCTGGCAACGACACGTGGGGCTTGGATTTGAACATATAATACCACAAAAATATACCCATGACTCCACTCACATCCTGATGCACCAACGTTTTATGGTCATTAAAAATGCATGTGCTCCCAATCAGCAGATACCACACTTCTGGAAAAAAAAAAAACAAAACAAAACAAAAAACAAACCCTACTTGTTTCCAAAATTAACTTTTTTTCTAATTCTACACAAAACTTGAAGAAGTGAATTTTTAAAAAATTTATCCAGGTGTTATCTCTAAGCGAGCAGTGTTGGTATGGATGATTCTGAGAACAGATATAAAATGAAATTGAGCCTGAGTTTTAAGACATGAAGTGCACACATGTTTTCTTGCCTCTAGCATGTTTGCATGTCTGACACCACAACGGATAATATACCCCACCTGGTAATTTTTCTAAAATGTGGTATTCCGGGTAAAACTAAAAAGGAAAAAAAATTAGAAACCTTTCCATGTTGAATTTTCAACAAAATTTTAATACATGTAAAACAGCTGATATTTTGTTCTATCATTAAGATTTTTAAACTCACATTCTGTATAGTATGTTAAGGACCTAGAAAATAAATATCTTTGTAAAAATCCATGCCTGTTTATGCCACTTCACAACCCAAGTTAGAACATTGAGATCAATGTTGTATTTTTGAGCAAGTAAAAAGTGATGAATTAGAGAATAGATCTCCACTGATATTCTATAATATTTACATTTCTCTTAAAATTGTGAAGTCAAAGTCCTTAACCCACACAGAATAATTTCTGAAATTTCCAATAGAGTTATAAATATAGACAACCCATTGTGGCTGTTAACTACAGCCATAAACGGTTTAGAAATATCCACTAACACTCCCTTTATGCCGTAATGCTTTTGCTCTATCCTTAGAGATCTCTGAAAATGAATCCTTGGTCAACAGATTTATGGAAATTCTTTATACTAAATCTTCTTCTTGGCAATTGGTAATGCAATAAAGTTTCTGGTAAGTCCTGCAGTGGTGGGGGAAAGTCTCCCAGTTAACCTCGTGTGTCACAGACTTCCTCCAGGACAGTATTCTGTGGATCTACTTTGGTAGAGGACAAGCTTTCATGATGAGGAACACCCCTGTTGCTTAGGGGATGTTAAGATGTTGCAGGGTTTGATAAACAGAAACCATTCCCAATCTAACTAGAATAGTAAAGGGGGGGGGGGAAGAAAAAAATTTTCCTGTCTTTTCAGCTGACCCATGTCAGAGCTGTTGTTAACTGCTAAATCTCACAAAAGACATGAAATGGTAAATGAGTAAAATATTGATCAATGGTTTCCACTGAATATGCTTAATGATGTTGCACAGACAGTACCAGAAAAATCCATGTTTGTGCGCGTTTAGGAAAGTCATTGGAAGTTTGACTCCAACGGGAAAGCGCTAACATAACAACACAGAACAAAACATAATCTCCCCCAAACCATAGACTATGCAGAAGGAAAAGGGCAGAATTTCAACACGGGGGCAGCAAACGAGAAAAAACTAATTCAGGTCGAGGACAGACCGTGCCGCTACAGAACGCCCACTGCAGTGTAGAAGGAAGACGCCATACTGAAGCCTATTTAGCGGGAGAGGAAACAAAAGTGTGATTTCAAATTTGCTAAGACTTGAGCTTGACTAAAGGTTTTTGGAGATGAACACTAAAATGGAAATGCGTGCAAAAAACAGATGCTGTCTAAGGTAACACTATTCTGGTACCAATTACTGAGTCCCCAGAACAGCTAAAATTGTGATTCAGGGACTAGTAACAGGCATGAAGAATTTTAAGCGCATTTGAACGAGACGGGATAAGGATGAAACCATCATTAACAACCAGGATCGCTCCTTTTCCTCCAAACACCCCTTTGTGTCAAATACCCACGGTCGTTTTGCACATTTGTTTTGCCATGAACATCAGTAAAATACAAGAGCCAGTGCCGTCCACTCATTGCAAATATGGCTTGTCCTTCTCGTGGGCAACACTGTAAGACACTGTGTTGTAGAGAGTGTGGTAATAAAGCTAGTCCACAGAGTCTTTGCAGAAGCCAGGCTTTATTAAAACCTTGTACTAATTATCACAATACCAAAACTCCAATAATCATTGTAAATTGTTTCTGTTAGGTTGTAGTTGATGATGGTAAATAATACTCCCAAAGGTGATTTTATAATAATAATAAAAAAAAAAACCCACATGCCTCTGGTACATTCCAAATAATTTCCATGCTCTTAAAATAAAATTTTAAAGTAACTTCGACTACTTTGGTTTAGAATCCTTAACACTAAATATGCTAAAAACTAAATATATAGAGTCTGTTTAAAGGGAACTCTTATGGATACAAATACCATCTGGAAAAAAAGCTATATTTTTAAGTAATATATTTCTAATTTTTTTAGACACTTAGTGATTCAAATATTTCTGTGTTAAGTGAGAAATCTATTTATATCTGATAGCACATATTCCACTTGAAATTGCACAGATAAAATTCAACTAATAAAATGATAAGCTTTGTTAAACTCTGTTATCTCTCTCTTGAATGCATCATCTAATGAATGATCAAATTCAATATTGAATTTTATAGATGAACCAACCCTTCTCTACTCAAACTTCTTCATGTAATTTAAGGAAATGCATTTCAACCTGTCATAATGAAATGTTTTGTAATTAGACCTAAAAATAAGATATGAAATTCTAAAGATCACTTCATATGCTACATATGATTTCTTTCTGATATGGTTTGCGGTGCCTTCTACACAGTATCCAAGACATAAGCACCAGACACAAGGATGAAAATTAATTTGCATATTTGAACAATTGTATTGGGATTGCATCCAGAAAGTGTACATGCAATCCCCCTATGCTGCATATCAATGCTTCTTGATGTGGTGAGATTTGTAGAATAACATCAAAAAATAAGTTTTGTGTAAAAAAAGAAAGAAAGTGTACATGTAAAATATCACTAGCACCTGGCATGTTTATTATTATTATTACTTGAGACTTGGGATCATCACCTACCTCCTCTCTTTCTCATATTCCTGCTTTTCTGTAGAGAAAACATTACAAGCATTGTGATGCTCCTTAGGGTGTCCAGCCGTGTTCCACACCACCGCGGACACACGTTATCTCCAAAACAGGCTTCACTCTTGGGCACTCAGTAGGGTCAGCAAGGCTCAGCCAGACCCCCTGCTCACTCCTTCCTGACCTCTGATTGCTCACGCTGCCTGCCCGCCCCCACCCAACACACACACATACACACACACACACGGGAAGGAAAATCTGCCAGTAAAGCCCCTTGTCATCCTTGTATGGGGAATGCAGTTCCTCAAGGTGGCATTAGCAAGAAATGAGACTGAGGACAGATCCTGATGACTTGAACTGTGGCCACGTGAGGCCGGGCCCTAAGAGCCTTAGACTTCCCAAGCCTGGCCAGACCTCACCTGGAACAGGAGCTGGACCCTCTCCCACCGGCCAACTGCAGCTTCTGTGAGATCAGAGCAGATTTGCACAGGTTCCCCATTCATCCCCAGCCTTGTGTCTCCTGCTATGCTTTTTGAGAATACATCCTTTGTGTTTATTGCAGTAAACTGCTTCTTTGATAAAACCTGTACGTAAGCATCCCTATGCATCATCCAGTCTGCTAAGTTGCTACTTGAAAAGTCTATCACCCTTAGTATATGCTCAGTCTGTACTGGATGAAGAGAGGAATCCTCCAAATTTCTCCTGAGGCTTACTGTGAACCCAAAGTTGAGCTAAGCTTTGTGACAATTTTAATGGCTTACAATATGATCTCCTCAAGGAGTTAACAATGTATTTAGGAGGATGATTATAACGCATGACACAAAAGTGAGTGTAAGACAGCATGTAATTGAGTGCTAAATTGTGTGGGGCATTCCGTCTACGCACTGTCAAAGTGGGAAGGAGACAAATTAGTGATGGCAGAAGGAGTGAGGCAAGGCAGAGCACAGAAGGAAATGAGCTGTCTCCAAATAAGGTCTGGGTGGATACTGTCAGGGGCAGGGACTCAGACCCAGGGATGGAGGACAAGAGAAATTCACTCATGCAGCAAGCTGACAAATGAACTCTGCTTTGCAAAGTGCTGGTTCAGCCCCCAAGGGGAATTCAAAGATAAATCAAGGGCACCAAAAACAATGGTCATGGCCAAGCTGGTCACTCGGTGCAAAGCGTGCTTCCAGGTGATTTGCAAGCATGACCCCACTCCTCCTTACAAACCATTTGAAGTGGGCACTATTGTCCCGTTTCAGAGACCAGAACTGATGCATGGAGTGAACTGGCCAAAATGATGTGGTGAGTAGACTGTGACCGTGAGACTGGAACCCATAGGGTCGCACACCATCCGTAAGAAAGAGGGTCAGAACAGAGAACAGAAGGTCTCAAAGGACAAGGACACACAGGCTAATTCTCACTGGCATTAGCAGGGGGTCATGAAATTTAAACAGGGTCTTGTAGGATAATATGAAATTTTATGGATGAAATGGAGGGTCACTAAAAAGTACAGAAAATAGTGTAACTCTATACTTACATGAAGAAAAATATAGGCCAAGGTAAAAGTACATAATATAATAAGATATAACAAGTTTATATATTAGAGCATATGACATACACTTATATAAATATATTCAATATGATTATATAATATAAATAATCAAACAACCTGCGGCCATTGGCCCCATTTCAGATTCCAGAACAAACTAATTTTCTTTTTTCCTCCATTCATTTGGACACTTGTTTCCCTCTACCTGGAACTCTAATTTCAACTAGACCCAATTCAAAAATATTTATATTTGTTTAAGAAACATCTGTTTCTTAAGTTCCAAGCAGGCAAGGGGTGTCATTATGCATTGCCTACAATTTTGGGTAAGGAAGGGGGGAAGGGAGAAAGGAAGAGAGGAAGCCCAATTTATTTGGAAGGATATTCAGAAAGCAATATGAAGAACAAATCAGATACACAAGACACTATTAAAATCTGGAGTGACGGCTGGCTGATGCTGAACTGCATCTACAGGAACCACATCTAGCGGTGGGTGTACCCTGCACCCCTCAACCACGACCCAGGACATTGATGGAAATGTGCAGGTCATAAAAAGCTCTCTGGATTTAAAGAAAGAAAGGCAATTTATGAAGGTTTTTGTGTTGTTGTTTATTCGAGGGCAGGTAAGCAAATAGAGACTTACTTCACTGGGAGAAATCTAATGGTCTTTCAACCTAATGATGGTTGGACATATGGGAGAGTGTGTTGAGCTTGTTGTCTTTGTTGCAAGTACTGAGTGATGCTTGTGGCATGTGAGGCTGGAAACCAGAGATTGATGGGCCCACACAATGAAGTCCCGCCAAGCCCAGCACCTGCAGTCAGTCCCTGCAGGTCAAGGAATACTAGGAGCACATAAGAGATGATGGTATTTCTATAGAGCAAAATGCCCTTGCTTCAAAAAAATGATTCATTAAGGATTAAAAAATAAGAAGGTGGGGCGCCTGGGTGGCTCAGTTGTTAAGCAACTGCCTTCGGCTCAGGTCATGATCCTGAAGTCCCAGGATCAAATCCCACATCGGGCTCCCTGCTCAGCAGGGAGTCTGCTTCTCCCTCTGACCCTCCGCCCTCTCATGTGCTCTCTCTCTCTCTCTCATTCTCTCTCTCAAATAAATAAACAAGAAAATCTTTAAAAAAAAAAAAAGAAGGTAAATTTCTTGAAAAAAAAAGTAAATCCTAAAAATTATTTATCTGGGATCGTTCTCTCCAGCTTAACAAGGATAAGAGCTGCCATTCGGACTCACGGGCCGTGCATCTCACGCAACAGGTGAGCTTCTGCAACAGATGCAGAAGCTTTCTTTTATGATATCCTAGATAGACCCCTGTAGGTTTCTGTTCTGCTGTTTGGGGGAACCATTAAAGACAGTGAGTGTTAAACATGCAGTTCAGAAAGAGAATAATGACGTGTTTCATTTGATTTTAGGGAGTTGAGCTTTTTCCCACTTCTTACAAAGCTATGGCTCATCGTGTTCCAAATCTAAGTCATTTTTCAAGTTATAACTTCTGCTGTTGGCCCTGCCCAACCCCAGAAACTATTCTTGATGGATTAGGACAACCCACTTCACAGTTAAGTTTTTCTGGTGGGAGTAAAAAGTGTTACAGATTAATTTATCATAGATTAGTTCATAAGAAATATCCAATGTGTCTGCATTGAGTGCCCTATTTTTCTTCATGTTATCATGCTTTCATGTTAAAGACCCATCCATTCACAACTGAGCATCTTTGGAAACTAGTTTGGACTATTTCCATCCAGAGTGATCTGTAGCCTCGGGCTGGTTTTTGCTGATTGCGGGAGGACATGGCTGCCTTCCCTTCGGCATGACCCCATCACAGAGCACACACACTACCTGCTAGGTGTTGCATCTGCCCTCCGCCCTGCTGAAGTAAGGGAGGAAATGCCACCCAGTTTACAGCTCTGCCAACAAAAGGAAACACTGAGGCCATTTCCCAGAAAATCTAGATCCTGCGTTTTCTACTTGATTTTGATGACAGAAATTCAAACTACAAAAGTACAGAATTATGTGATACTGCGGTGAAAAATGGATTTCTTTACACCTCCTCCACGTGATAATCTGTTAATAGCAGTTCTGTCTGCAAAAGAGCAAGGGGAAAGAGCTACTGAGGAAAGCCTGTAGTATGCATTACATACAAGATCAGAGTCCCATTGTGTTCTTCGTCAATAGGCACCCTTGTGCTAAGCACGGCGATCATGTTTGGATATCTATATGACTTCCTGTATCTTTACACACCTGCTTTATATTCCTTCCCACAGTTAAACTCCCTAAAACTAGACATCTGAGGACATTTATCACAAAATTTAATTCCTACTGTGAACTTTCCTTCACAGTATTCTTCCTTTCAAACCTTAGGACAACCTAAAATAACAAGTTTAGATAGTAGTCATGTTTTAAAATATAATGTATTCAGGGCGCCTAGGTGGCTCAGTCGGTTAAGGGTCTGTTTTCGGCTCAGGACATGATCTCAGCATCCTGGGATGGAGTCCCGCATCAGGCACCTTGCTCAGCAGGGAATCTGCTTCTCCCTCTCCCTCTGCCATACCCCCTGCTCCTGCTTTCTCTCTCTCAAATAAATAAGTAATCTATTTTATTTATTATTATTGTATTATTTTAAGGTGATGGATGTATTATTTTAAGGTGATGGATGATGACCTTATAACTTTTAGCAGGACAGTGTTTCCCCAAGGAAGGGAGAGAGTAGAGCCACAGGTGATCAGGCTCTGCTCTTCAGTGCCCTGAGAAGTGGACATGCCCACAGTGGCAGACCCCTCTCCTGGTGTGGGAGGTGTGAAGGGGATGGAGGGACGAGAGTGTACGCACGTGAGCAGGTGACTGTGCGCTGGCCACAGAACAAGGAAACCACAGTGGTGCTTTCTCTCTCTTGAGACAAAGTGCCCAACACCTCCCTGAGGCCCCAGCTTCCCTCATGAGCTGAGTTAGCAGATCCCAGAGGGAGAATGCCTAAGAAAGAACTGTCCAAGCCTGGAATCAGCGAGAGGGAAATGAAGGACCTGAGCATCAGACCCACTGTCTTCCCCTCAAGATGGTTGCCCTTTTCCTTTCTAAACGCTTAGGTAGCGAGCATTTAGTTTGATCAGTCCATGGATGGAGCTTATGAGGATGCGAATATGCATTAATAGTCAGTGACTTTGCGTCCCCCCTCCCAATTTCTCTTTCCAGACCCAAATATGAAGACATCCTCCCCTTGACGATTTCCTGCTTAGAAGCAATGAAAATGCCGTAACTGATTGTATTCCACTGTTAACATTTAGCTTGAAGCATAGAGGCATGTTTTGGGTTCAAATTTAGTATCTGTGAACCAAGGCACCATGCAAATAATTAAATAGTATTTTCTTTTACTATTAAAATAAAAAAATACGGTATTCCAGATGTGCAATTATGGAATAGACCTCCTCAGGAAAGGACATAATCCTCCTGCAATCTGCCCTTAGACTTTCAGATATTAGCTCATGAGCTGAAATGAGGACACTATCAGTAGGATTTCACGTCAGGTTAACAAACTTACCTCTATCCTCTTACTCCTCTCTACAGGATTAGAGAAAGGAGTTAATTCTTTAAAACTATATCCCCACTTATCTTCCGATTCTGTCTCTCTCGTTCTTCCATGAAAACTCCCTCCTTTTGTTAACAAGAACACCAGAAAGCAATGATCGATCCCCGGAGTCTCCAATGAGATATTGCAATTTCTACTCAACTCCTGGATGTTGCAGGATTAGCCTGCAACTTTCTTGAGATCCTGCCCTTGGCCTCCTGGCACAATGTTCCTGCCCCACACTCCCATCCTGCTGCCTCCCCTGCATTTGTCTAGGGATGCAGCATACAAGTGGGTAAAATGTACACTTTGCTGTCCACCAGCTGGCATGGGGGCCCTAGCTCTGTGCCTCATCCATTCAGTGCAACCTGAGAAACAATGTCTTTCAAATCACTTTCCCCAAATGCATGATAATAATGACAGACACTTAAACAGTGTTCAGACTCAGTAAATGTAATGTGTTTGTTCTGGGTCCATTTACACCCTTCATTTTCTAAAGGTAGATTCTCCTTGAGATTCAAGTCTTTAGCGTGCTCATTCCCCAAACTATCTTTCAGAACCTCCCAGAGAGCTGCTTAAAAAAAATTCTGAAGTTTTCAGCCCAAACCTGCTGGGTCAGTGTCCACACGTGGGGTAGAGATCTGTGTTTGAGCCCCCACTCTGTGCTGGATGTGCAGGATGTGGTGTAACTGTGAACGCTGATTTGTCTTCTCCTTCTCTGCTCCTTAACCAAATACATCTTTGCCTCACACAAACCCTGCCCGTCCCCAGAGAATTGGCACATATTTTCTGTTTCCTCCCATATGTTATAAATTACTTAGCATTATATAATACTATGCAATATAATCTTCTCCCAAACATCCTGAAATAAAACTCAATGCCTCCTGTATATATGTGACCTCTGGTAATGAAATTTGTAACAATGATGTGACGCACTGGTCAAGGTGAATACACAGTCAAAGCCAGATTATCCAATTTTGTAATGGTGGTGCACAAATCACTCTCAACTCTAGTTTAAAAGTTAAAAAACAAACATAATAAAAGTAACTGTAACTATAAACATTTGATATTGGATGCACAATAAAAAGAAAAAAAACTATAGCATCAGTAATTTAAGATGTGAAGTAGGGAGATGACAAAGTATAGTGTTTTTGCATGCTATTAAAGTTAAGTTATGATCAGGTTAAAATAGGATGTCATAACTATCAGATATTTCCTGTAAGCCTCACAGCAACCACAAAGGAAAGACAGGTAGTAGATACACAAAAATTATGATAAAGAAATCAAAATATATCACCACAGAAAGTCATCAAATCACAAAGGAAGACAAGAAAAAAAAAAGAAAGAAAAACCCTAAAGCCAGAAAACAATTAGCAAAATGCAATAGGAAGTCCTCATCTACCAACAAAATTACCTTAAATGAAAATGGATCCATTTTCCAATTGAAATAAACATAATGGCTGAATGGATTACAAAAAAAAAAAAAAAAGAACAAGATCTAATGATAGGCTGCCTATAACAGACTCATTTTAGCTTTAAAAACACACATTGGTTGAAGGCGAAGAGATAGAAACAGACAACGGTAAGCAAAACAGTAAGAGTGGCTATACTTACAGCAGACAAATAGATTTCAAGCTAAAAATGTTCATAAGAGACAAAGAAGGTCATTATATAATGATAAATGGGTCGATTCATCAAGAAGATAAAACAACTGTAAATATTTATGCACCTTACATTGGAGCACCTGAATATATAAAGCAAATACTAATAGAACCAAATGGAGAAATAAATAGCAATACCATGATAGTAGGGGACTTTAATAGCCAACTCTTAACAAAGGATAGGTGATCCAGATAAAGAATCAATAAGGAAATAATGGATTGGAACAACACTATGGACCAAATGCATGCAAAAGACACATCTAGCACATTATCTCCAACAGCAACGGAATATAGATTCTTCTCCAGAGCACATGAATCATTCAACAGGATAGATCATGTTTTAGGCCACATAACAAGTCTCAACAAATTCAAGAAGATGGAACTTACATTAAGTATCATTTGTAACCAAATGGTATAGAATTAGAAATCCATATCAGAAGGAAAACTAGAACATCACAAATACATGGAAATTAAACATCACACCCCTGAGCAACCATTGGATCAAAGAAGAAATAACAAGGAATAATAAAAATATATTGAGATAAACAAAAATGGGAACACAATATACCAAGCCTTATCGGATGCAGCCAAAGCAGTTCTTAAGAGGAAGGAATATAGCAGTAAATACCTACATTAAGAAAAAAGAACAATCTCAAATAAACAACCTAAATTTACACATCAAAGAAGCAGGGAAGAAAAAGAACAAAGTAATCCCACAGTTTGTAGAAGTAAAGAAATAAAAATATCAGTCCAAAAATAAATAAGATAAAGATTAGAAAGACAATAGAATAGACCAACAAAATGAAGAGTTGGCTTTTTAAAAAAATTAATGGAACTGGCAAACTTTTAACTAGACTGAGAAGAAAAAAGAAGAATCAAATAAATAAAATCAGAAATGAAAGAGGAAAAATTACAACTGACACCACAGTAATATAAAGCATCATGAGACCACTGTAAAAAATTATATGCCAACAAATTGGATAGCCTAGAAGAAATGGATAAATTGGTAAAAACACAACCTCTTAAGAATGAATCATGAAGATATGAGAAATGGACAGATCAATAACGTGTAAGGAAATTGAAGCATGAATCAAAAACTTCCCAACAAAGAAAAGTCTAGAAACAGATGGTTTCACTGGTGAATTCTAGGAAACATTCCGAGAAGAAATAATGTCAATCTTCCTCAAAATCTTCCAGTAAACTGAAGAGGAAGGAACATGACCCAGTTATTTTACATGGCCAGTACCATCCTAACACCAAGTCCAGATGAGGATACTACAAGAAAAGAATATTACAGGCCAATCCTCCTGATAGATACAGATGCAAACATTTCTCAACAAAATACAAGCACACCAAATTCAACAGCACATTAAAAGGACTGTACACCATGATCATGCAGGATTTATACTTGGGACATAAGGATGGTTTAACATATGCAAATCAATAAATGGGATACATCACATTAATAGAATGAAAAATAACAATCACATGATCATTCAACTGATGCAGAAAAAAAGTATTTGATAAAATTCAACATCTTTTCATGATAAAAATTCTCAACAAATTGGGTAGAGAAGGAATGTGCCTCAACATAAGAAAGCTCATATATGGCAAGCCCCCCATTAACATCATACTTGATGGTGAAAGGTTGTAAGCTTTTCCTCTGAGATCAGGAACAAAACAAATGTGCTTATTCTCACCAGTCCTGGAGGTCTCAGCCAGAGCAATTAGACAAAAAAAGAAGAGAAAAAAGAAAAGAAAGAAATGAAATGAAAGGCATCCAATGGGTAAAGGAAGAAGGAAAACTGTCTCTGTTGGCAGACCTCATGGTCATATATATAGAAAATCCTGACCACTCCACCAAAAACCGTTAGAACTAATAAATTTCAGTAAAGTTACAGGATACAGAATCAACGTCAAAGATCATCTGCTTTTCAATGAATCATGGAACACTACATCAAAAACTAATGATGATGGTGATTAACATAACATAATAAAATAAAATAAAATTCAAAATAAATAAAATCATCTGCTTTTCTATACACTAACAATGAGCTATTTGAAAAAGAAATAAAGAAAACAATCCAATTTATAATAACATCAAACATAATAAAATACTTTGGAATAAATTTATCCAAGGAGATGAAGTATTTATACACTGAAAACTATAAGACATGATAGAAGAAACTGAAGAACACACAAATAAATGGAAAGGTATTTTATGTTCATGGATATCTTTTATATTAAAGATTATTAAATTATAAAATTACATATATTGTTATATTAAATATTGTAAATATGGCCTACTACCCAAAGCCATCTGTAGATTCAATGCAACCCTTATCAAAATCAATGGCATTTTTCACAGAAATGGAAAAACAATCCTAAAATTTATATGGAACCACAAATGATCACAAATAGCCAAAGTAATCTTGAAAAAGAAGAACAAAGTAGGAGACATCACATTTCCTCATTTCAAACTATGTGATGTAGTGTATCTGAAAGTTGCTAAGAAAGATTTTAAAAGTTCTCATCACTAGAAAAAAAAAACTGTAACTATGTGAGGTGATGGATGTGTCAACTAACTTTCATGTGAAAATCATTTTTGCAATATATTATATATTAAATCATTATGTTGTACACCTTAAACTGATGAAGCTATGTGTCAATAAAGCTGAAAAAATACAAAGCTGTAATAATCTAAACAACATAGTACTGGCATAAAAACAGACAGGTAAATGAAAGTAACAGAATCAAAACCTCAGAAATAAACTCTGGTACATAAGGTCAGCTAATATTTGACAAGGGAGAAAAAAAAAAAAAAACCTCAATGGGGAAAATTCAGTAAATGCTGCTGAGAAGACTGGATATTCACATACAAGCAAGTCTTAATAAGTCTTAAACCACTTATAAAAATTAACTCTAAATGAAATACAGACTTTAATGTAAGACCTAAAACTATAAAACTCCTAGGAAAAAACAGGGAGAAAGATCCTTGATGCTGGTCTTGGCAAAGATATTTTGGATATAATACCAAAAGCACAAATGACAATAGGAAAAAAATAAATAAGTGGGACTACATCACACTAGAAAGCTTCTAAAGGCAAAAATAAAAAGGCAATCTGTGGAGTAAGAGAAAATATTAACATCTGTTTTATAAGGGTTAATACCCAAAACATATGAGTAATTCACAGAACTCCACAGAAAAAATAGATGATATATAGAGAGATGACAATGGTAGACAGGTAGACAGATGTTAGATAGATAGATAGATAGATAGATGATATAGATAGATGATAGATAGATAGATAGATAGATAGATAGATAGATAGATAGATGATAGATAGATAGATGATAGATAAATGATAGATAGATGATAGATAGATGATAGATAGATAGATAGATAGACCCATTAAAAATGGGCAAAGACATGAATGAACATTTTCCCAAAGAAGGCATCCAAATGGTTAACAGGTACATGAGAAATTGCTCAACATCACTTACCATCAGGAAATGCACATCAAAACTACAATGAGATATCACCTCATTCCTGTTAGAATGACTACTATCGGAAAACCAAAAGATAACAATTGTTGGTTAGGGGGGAGTATAAATTGGTGCAGCCACTGTGGAAAATAGTATGGAATTTCAAAAATTTAAAAATAGATCTACGTTTGATCCAACAATCCAACCTCCGTGTATATATCAGAAGGAAATGAATTCATTATTTTGAAGGGATATCTGCACCCCTGTGTTCACTGCAACATTATTTTCAATAGCTAAGACATGGGAACAAACCAAGTATCCATCTTTGAATGAATGGATAAAGAAGATGTGGGGGGGTGTGTATATTACATGTGTGTATTACACAGTGAAATACTATTCCACCATAAAAAAGAAGGAATCCCTGCCATTTGCAACAACATGGATGAACCTTGAGGATATTAAGCTAAGTGAGATGAGTCAAACAGAGAAAGGCAAATGCTGTATGATCTCATTTACATGTAGAATCTAAAAACCTGAACTCATACAGAGAGTAAAATGGTGGAGGTTGGGGGAATTGGGTGATATTGGTCATAAGGTACAAACTTTCAGTTACAAATTGAATAATTTCTGGGGATCTCATATACAGTATGATGAATATAGTTAAGAATAATATATTGCATAGTTGAAATATGCTAAAAGAGTAAATCTTAAATGTTCTCACCACACACACACACATGTGAACTATGTGAGAATACGGATGTGTTAACTATATTGTGACAATCATTCTGCAATAAAAATGTATATAAAATCATCATATTGTATACCTTAAACTTACACAATGACATATGTCAATTATATCTTACTTTGTGATTGGGACAGTAAGGCCTTCACAAATTTTTTGGTTAATGGGAAAGGTAATGAAATAAACATAAAATAGTAGCATTATCAAGTAGTAGTTTTATGTATTTTAAATTATATATACATATTTTAAATTATACACGCACACACACAAATATGTAGGTTTGATTCAACCACTAGCTAGAAACACTAGATAACTTTCACATATGGGTCTCTACATACACCAAGCTGGCCCCATAACTATGCAGAATATTGATTTGTACTTGTATATTGACAGCACTTGAAGGATACTGATTTGTACTCTTTTTGTCTATGTAAAGAACAACCTTTATGTATAACCTCTGAAAATTCCTTTCAGCATTAGAAAAATATAATCCTCTTGAAAGCAAAATAAATAAATAAATAAATAAATAAATAAATAAAAATTAAAAAAATAAGCCACTCTACCAAATGATAATTTAATTCATACCAGAGGTTAACTTTATCACTATTTATTCACCCATATTTTCTGTGCTTAATACTCATGTAAACAACTGATTAAATTAATGAATACTTTAATAGTACTTTTACATGAAAACTAGAGTACACATACTAAAATATTCAAAGGAAATACTTTAAATTCAGTATTACTAATGTATTCAAAAATCTAGCGATTGGAAAGGATGAATACCCAACTTTTACATCAACATGGATGGGACTGGAGGAGATTATGCTAAGTCAAATAAGTTAAGCAGAGAAAGTCAATTATCATATGGTTTCACTTATTTGTGGAACATAAGGAATAGCATGGAGGACATTAGGAGAAGGAAGGGAAAAATGAAGGGGGCGAAATCGGAGGGGGAGATGAACCATGAGAGACTATGGACTCTGAGAAACAAACTGAGGGTTTTAGAGGGGGGGGCTGGGTTAGCTTGGTGATGGGTATTAAGGAGGGCACGTACTGCATGGAGCACTGGGTGTTATATGAAAACAATGAATCGTGGATCACCACATCAAAAACTAATGATGTATTGTATGGTGATTAACATACATAATAAAATAAAAATTTTTTAAAAATCTAGAAAAGAGATGGAAGACCATTTTTATAAATTAGATAACTTCAGCATAGAATTGTAATCAAAATTTGTAAACTAGAGAAATAACTCTTGAAATTCTAGAATTGAAAAATATCTGAAATTAGAATCGATTTAAAAGCAAATTAGACACTGCAAAAGGCAATACTCATGAGGTAGAAAACAAAAAAAAATGAAAATATGCAAACTGAGGGTCAGTGGGAATTAAAGGAACATACAAAAGGAAAAGGATAGTAGGAAAGCAGGACACAGTACTGAGTATGGGACACAATAGATAATGGCTAGGAACTTTATAAAGTAGATGAAAGACATCAATACACAGATTCAGGAAGTACTTAAATTTGTTCTTATTATTCCTTTGACAACTGTGTGTGTGTGTGTGTGTGTGGTATAAGAAACCTTTTAAGATTTTGTTTTTCAGTACATTTTCTATTTTGTTTCTATGTGGTTTTCTTATTATGTTCAATTAGGCAACATATAGTACATTAGTTTTTGATGTAGTATTCAATGATTCACTAGTTGCGTATAACACCCAGTGCTCATCACAACACATGCCCTCCTTAATACCCATCTATGTGTGGATTTCTTTTAAATTGACCCTGTTTGGGGTTAACTGAGGTTCCCGCCGCATAGAGTTTCACTATATTACAGGAAAAGCATCATCAATTCACACCCAGAATCAACTATGCCCCTGAGGAAGAAAATGGCTAGAAACTATCAACTTACTGAGGCATAATTTCTGTCTTTGAAATTTTGGTTCCCCTAGACCCCACTTGCACAACTTTTGAATGCCCATAAAAAAGGAGTTTCTATTCTACTTGCTGCAGTAGACTCCTTAGCCTGTTTGGTCTATTACATTCTATTTGCATGTTTTTGCTCCAAATTTTCATAAGGAAAAGATAAATATCTGTTTATTCCATATCCTTATTCTCTTGAAAAATTATGGTCTTAAGGTATGGTGCTGTTTTTCTGAGATTTGGGAGCTTTTCTTTCAGTTAACACTTTGATTATTGTCCTTCCCATATTTGGAAAGTGGGTTAAGCTAAGGATTTTATTTTAGGCATGCTTAAAACCATTTAGATTCAATAGCTAAAGCTTGGAAATTTAGAGAGACAATGAGTAGCGAAGTGTGCAGAATATGAAAAAAAAAATGAGCAGGATAGTATTGGGAAGTTGGTGGTGCAGGAAAATTTTTAAAATGACAAAAAAATGCCATGATGTGCCCCCCTTTCTCTGCACTCTCCCCACATGCCTAACAGCATCCTTTTTATTCATGCATGCAAGCCACATTGATAGGGGTGGTGTTGACATCTCAAGAGGCTGTTCATAGAGTTGATGGGTGGAAAAAAACGTCTGGGAGGAAAACACATGTCAAACAGAGACTATCAGAGCAAACCCCTGAGATGAAGTCAGCCCAACATATTTGGGGGATAGCCAGGACTCCACTGGGCTTTCAGGGAATGAGGAGAGAGGTACTGGGAGGAGAGGTCTGAGGGATCTTTGTGTTTGGGGGCAGCCTAGGGTAGGCTATTGGGAAGACTTTGGCTCTACTCTGAGTGAAATGAAGATCTCCTGCACAATTTTGGTCAAAGCAGTAACATAACATGACCTCAGGTTAAAAGATGCTTCTTCCCCATTTGAAAACGGGTGAGGGGCATAGAAGTGGGAAAAGGTATTTAGGGGAGCATTGCAGAACCATGAGAGAGAGAATGTTGGTGTGGAGCAAAGAGTGCACCAGAGGCTGTGAGAAACCACGCATTCACACAATCTGAAGGCAGAACCCATGTGATTTCTTGACAGACTGAGACAATGATCAGCAGGAGTATAAGAAAGACACAGCTATACACTTACAGAAGTGACTCAGCAAGAAAGGGAAAAAAAGTGAAAATTCAGTAGCAAACGGTGTTGTTAGTTTTTGGAGAGCAGTAATTGCAACAACATGTTATTCCCAAATTACTCATCCCTTGGATTTAAAAGAACACGTTATTTGGTACTTGAATGTTTTCACAGGGATATTGGCAGTAACAGCTTCTTTCTATTCACACATGCCCACGTACACAGAATTTAACAGATTGCATGGAGCACTGAGTTCAATTGGCATTAGTGTTCTTTCATTGGCTCAGCTGAGCATATTTTGCAAAATAATTTTCTTGGCATGCCAGGTATGTGTGGTCTCTCAACTTCATTATTTAGAGGCATTACTTTCTCTCCTGAAAAAGCAAAATCCTGGTTCTGAAGACCCTGGACAATATCTTGCTTTTAAAATGATTGCCATTGCAGCACAGTATGTTTTCTTTTTCAGTGCTTTTTATTAATATGACTCTAAACATGAATGTGGTAAATAATGTACTATATTCTAATTGCATTTTATTTAATAACTTTTTCTCCTGGAGTTAAGCATTGTCTTTTTTGGAGGGGGTGGTATTGGTATGGTATAGATATTGCTTTTTTTAATATAGTATTTATCACAAATTCATCTCCAGACTCTCCATAAGAAGTGTTTAAACCACTTTGTTATATATTCAAACACTTAAGGATATATATATATTTTTTTTTTAATTGAAAACTTCCATCCTGGAGGAATATACCAAGCTGGTATCTTACTAACTACTAAGGCCTGTTGTAAAGCTACATCCTGGAATCCCCTTTCACTATTCAGAAATTGTCCTTTGATTCATCAACATTGAATGTTCTTCTTCCTGGATCGCATATATTTCTCCATCTTTATTTTTGCTTGTTTGATGAAACACCCTCGATGTTTCTCATCCTTTGATGAAAAATGATACATGAAAGTACATTTTTCTTGGCCCTAGAGTATTTTAAAAGCTCTATATTTTTTTTCTTTATAAGTTGTGGTAGTTTGGCTGCATGTAGAATTTTTTGTTGAAATAGTGTTCCCTCTGAATCATCAAGGCATTAGAACTTCCTTCCAGTGCTGCTGAATTCCATTTGGATCCATGCTTTTGGGATGTGCCAAAATTACTACTCTATGCTAAATATCACCCCAAATGTACTTAAAGCAATGGTATCATATCAAACTTAGCAAAACATCAAAATATCATTATGCTTAGAGGACACAAGAGGGTCAGAAATTTGGGAAAGGCGCTGTAGGGATAGCGCCTCTCTGTGCCATGATATCCAGGGCCTCAGCTGGGAAGACTTCCGTGGCTGGCAGGTTTCCTTGGGGAGGGATTGTCATCACCTAGACATGGCATCACGCATGAGTCCAGCTCCCGGGCAGGACTGCTGAAAGAAGCATCTACACATCGTCTATTGTACTTTTACTTTTTCCTCCAGCTTTATTGATGTATGATAGACAAATAAAAATTGTATACATTTGGTTGCACAAGGTGAATTTTTAAGATGTATAACATGATTTAACATATACATTGTGTGTATATATATTTATATTGTGTGTGTGTATATAGATAGATACACCACAGACACATATTGTGAAATGATCATTACCATCAAGTTAATTAACAAATCCATCACCTTACATGGTCACCTTTTTTTGAGTGTGTGGTGAGAACACTTAAGATCTACTCTCTTAGCAAACTCCAAGCATGTAATATGCTATTGTTAAAACTTCAGCCACCATGCTGGATATTAGATCTCCAGAACTTATTCATCGTCAAACTGGAAGTTTGTACCTTTGACCCACCTTGCCTCATCTATCTCCTCCACCCCACAGCCCCTGCACCCACCACGTCACTCTGCTTCAATGAGTATAGCCGTTCAGATTGCTCATAGAAGTGACATTATACAGTGTTTGTCTTTGTCTGAATTATTTCACTTAGCTGAGTGCTCTCAAGTTCCATCCATGCTGTCACAAAAGGAGGACTTCCTCTCCTTTAATGGCTAAAGAATATTCCACTGTGTGGCATAATGCTTCAGTGAACACAGGGGTGCAAATATCTCTTTGATGAACAGTTTTCATTTCCTTTGGATATATTCCCAGAAGTAGAATAGCTGGGTCATGTGGTATTTCTATCTTTAATTTCTTGAGGAGCCTCAATACTGTCCACAGTGGCTGCACCAATTTACATTCCCACCAACTGTGCATAAGGTTCCCTTTTCTCCACATCCTCACCAACACTAGTTATCTTTTGATTTTTTATAATAGCCATCCTAATAGGTACGAGGTGATAGCTCAGTGTGTAGTTATACTTCGTAAATAGTGGCTTAGGGATTCCAAAAAGTGTCCAGCAAGCAAAGCAGAAGCCATATCACCTTTATAGCCTACTCTCATGAGGTATGCAATGTCCTTCCAGCCTTCTGTTGGTTGCCGATGAATAAGTAAGAATAACCTAGACTCGAGGGAGCGGGGGAGGACCCTGTAGCCCAATTCTTGATGGAAGGAGTGTCAAAAATTTTCAGACATGCTTATCAGTTGCCACCACAGTTCTGTATCTATGTATTATCTGTGTTCCTCTCACTTACAGATCACACCTCCTTGCTCCTAGGACTCAACCACATCTCTGAAATATCACAATATCAGTAGCAGCCCCAAGCCCATAATCTTGTCATCTACGTCAAGGACCTGGATGGAGGTCCTTGAGTTTGAGTCCTCCTGATCTGAAGGCCCTGCACACATCCACAGTCTACTGGTCCCACAGGTGTATCACAGCTACTCTGGAGGCTTCTTTCAGAAGGCACATAGCCACCTCCAATTCATAGCAACTCAAACCCACCTGTGCCATGTTGTGCATTCCTTGCTTAAGGCTTGGTCCTGCCCCATTGGAGCTACTCTCTGCACTGCTTGATTCCAGCCTGAGTCATCCTCCTGTTGTGAAGGTCCATGTTTGCAGTGAGCAGACTTCTCAGCCTACTTCCTTCATTAAACCCTTTTGGAACCAATGCTCTCTTGTCATTTTCTTTTTACCATGTCTATCCCTTCAGTCCAAGCTGATTCAGTT
The DNA here is from genome assembly GCF_029215605.1 of Mirounga angustirostris. Lineage (NCBI taxonomy): Eukaryota > Metazoa > Chordata > Mammalia > Carnivora > Phocidae > Mirounga > Mirounga angustirostris. Next base: position 137,703,926 of record NW_026991713.1, read on the forward strand.
TGCTTAAAAACAGGTAGACTTCCCATCTCAATTTTTATCCACTCCAGTATACAAAAGCCACACCTACAAATTTCTTCGGGATCAGCCCTGTTTGCCTCAAGCTCCCAGAAGGGCTCCTCAGATGCCCTGATATGTAACAATGAGGACCTATAAGGCATGTCTTCAGATTCTCATAAGACTTCCTGTCTATCTGAAAAGGACTGTGGGCCCCCATAAACCTTTTTTAAGGGGTCTTACTGTAAGACCCTATACTGTAGAGACAGCATGTAGATTATTCAGAACGCAGACTTCCCAATCCCCCTCGGCTGTGCCTGGTGTCTGCATCCTTTGAGGACCAGACCTCAGCAGAGAGGGAACCTCAAGTCATTTGCCAAGGTGTGAGTGGACCCTTACTCACTGCTGCAGGGATGGGGTAGGGGGTCTGGAGCTCTAAGGGCTTCACCTATAGATTTTCCACCACTCTTCCTGCTCTTGGGGAGGTCTGACCCTCACTCACAAGGCATCTAATTCCTGGGCTCTGCAACACGAGTGGCTAGCCAGGCTCCAGCCTATTCCAGGTGTTTTCTGCCATCTAGACTGACACTTCCTGTCTCCACTCTAGTTCCACTGGTCTTTGCAGGTCTATGCATACTGGACACCTCTTTACTGTCATCTTAGTATGGTTTCAGAAGAGAACAGAAGTAAATGTGAGAATCAGGCATTTTTTTTTATATTCTATTGGTCTTTAATTTTTCATTATTAGTTAAGTTGAGCTTATTTCCTTCTTCTAGATCCTTGATGAATATTAAAATTTCTTTTTTTTATTCTTATGTTAATCCCCATACATTACATCATTAGTTTTAGATGTAGTATTCCATGATTCATTGTTTGTGCATAACATCCAGTGCTCCATGCAGAATGTGCCCTCCTCAATACCCACCACCAGGCTAACCCATCCTCCCATCCCCCTCCCCTCTAGAACCCTCGGTGTCTTTTTCAGAGTCCATCGTCTCTCATGTTCGTCTACCCCTCCGATTTCCCCCGCTTCATTCTTCCCCTCCTGCTACCTTCTTCTTTTTTTTTTCTTAACATATATTGCATTATTTGTTTCAGAGGTACAGATCAGAGATTCAACAGTCTTGCACAATTCACAGCGCTTACCAGAGCACATACCCTCCCAGAGAATCAGGCATTTTGAACGTCTTCTCTCTTCTTCCTGTAAGACTTTTTTCTCTTCTGAGACACCACACCTGCCACCTTTCCTTTTTATGTTTTTTATGGGGCACTTTCAATGGCCTATTTTTAATAAATGAAATTAAAACATAACTGTTATATGATAGCACAGAGTTATATAATATTTCATTTGTATTCCAATAATACATAAGGTAATTGTTTATGTTTTGGTGATTCTTTTAGTGATTCTTTATTAATCTAAATCCCTGTGATATACTTTCGGGGGAGCCATCTTTTCATGTAATTTGCTTGTTCATTTTTCCTTCAAGATGTAAGAACTCTCCAAAAAAAAAAAAAAAGATATAAGAATTCTCCTTCTTTAGAGACAACAGTTAAAATCTGGAATGAACTTAAACAGAAAACAACAAATTTGGGTTTTCATCTTTAGTGTTCCTCACCCTCTGCCTGTTTTCACTTATTCATACCTGAAACTGTATAAAGACAATCTGAACATGCTATATATGGATATATAGATACTTTAAAAAGATTTTAATTGTGGAAAATACATATAACGTACAAGTTACCATTTTAAGCGTATACTTTAGTTGTATTTAATGACATTAACAATGTTGTGCAACCACCAGCCCCATTCATTTCCAAAACTTTTTCACCACTCAAAACAAAGATGCTGTACCCATTAAATAATATTCCCAGCCCAACCCACCCCCAGGCCCTGCTCACTGCTAATCTGCTTTCTGTCTCTAGGGAGTTGCCTATTCCAGGCGTTTCTCACACCATATTCATCATTTTGTGTCTGGCTTATCTCCCTGCGCAAAATTTTTTCAAGGTTCATCCATTTTGGGGCCTGTGTCAATATTTTCTTTTTGTGGCTGAATAATATTCCATTGTATGTACACACCATATTTTGTTTTATCCACTCTACTGCTATTGTGAATTGTGCTGCAATAAACACTGGTATGAAAGTATCTGAGTATTTCACATGATTTGGAGTATGTGGGTCACACGATAATTCCATGATCAACTTTTTTGAGGGAATCTCCAAACTGCTTCCTCAGATGGGGCACCATCTCACATCCTCACTGGCAGAGTATGGACCACACACATTTAATGACACATCTATAAACAGCAAAAGTAAAAGGAAGATCATCCCATGCATTTTCCTCTTGCTCTTTGTCTGTTTTTCCCCCGCGGTGTGAGAACATCTTTGTGGAGGACAGCCGTTATCTGAGATGAACCCTGTATCAGGAAACAATAACTGGGCTTTCATCGTCAGTATTCTTTATTCTCTGTGGGGACGTGTGCATGCATGAACTCTATAAACAACACTTGAACGTGTGGCTTATGGGCACCTGGTTTTGTTCCAAGTTTCCTCCTCTGTAAAATGTAAATAATGCCTTTCCCGTCTCTCACAGATATTGTAAATATTGTATGTAACACAGTCTTTCTCTGAACACAGGACTCTCATCTCTTCAACACCCAGGTGACTCTCAGAAGTCCAGCAAGTTTTCCTTAGTCCTTGTAGGTCAGGCCACAGATATTCTGGTAAGCATCATACATAGTAGAGGTAAGAGGAAGGTCACCTCACACATTTTCCACTCAGCCCTACTGTATGGTTTACAAGGGTGCTGTTTGACTTTCGCATCACATTTAACTCACATATGTTCACTGCAACACATCCAAACATCCAATCTTCCTGATTGTAAAATTCAGGAGGAAAACTGAAAAACCAGTTTTCCATAACCTCATGAAGGGTTTTATGAAGAATATACAGTAACATATGTGAAATAGATTATGTTATCAAAGGCACAAAGAAAATATGAATAATCATTTTACATTTTAGCCTGATTTGCTACATAACTACATTATAATGTCTGCACACACTGCTACTGTAATATTATTGCACCTAACAGCAATTTTATTGATTTAATCCTTTATCATTGCAATGATAAAGGAAACTGTAATTTCTACAATGATTTCATGAGGACTCTTCATTTTATACTTGAGGAAATTGAGACCCAAACATTTTGATCCATTTCTCCAGCTTCCATACCCAGGAAGTGACAAAGCAGACCTTAAACCCAACCTTGAGTTGGAGTCCATACATCTCACTGAAAATATGATATATGCAAAGGACATTTCATAGATTTTTAATTGAAAATAAATGTTATACATGTATTATTATGATTACTAAAACTCCATGAACATTGGCAAGATTCCTTGTTTCTTTTCACTACATTAAACATTGTCTTTAACCATATTAGAAGTAGTGTGAATCTTAGAAAAAGTATTCACAACTGATTCAGTGATAGTGATTCTAAATTTCATTTTGACCACTGCTTCTCCAAATACAGCTAAGCTTCACTGGAGAAGAGTTTATTGGGTGGGATCATTAATCAATAATAAAAATAGAAATTTTTTTTCAAAATGGAAACATGAGATACAAAAAAATCAACTGACTTGACATTTTACAACATATGAATGAAGCTTCTGACTTCATTATTCCATAACTTTTTGCTGGATAGCAATTGCCAAAATTAATTTAAAAAAATTTTTTTAGCATTTTTTTATTATGTTATGTTAATCACCATACATTACATCATTAGTTTTTGATGTAGTGTTCCATGATTCATTGTTTGCATATAACACCCAGTGCCCCATGCTGTACGTGCCCTCTTTAATACCCATCACCAGGCTAACCCATCCCCCCACCCCCCTCCCCTCTAGAACCCTCAATTTGTTTCTCAGAGTTCATAGTCTCTCATGGTTCGTCTCTACCTCTGATTTCCCCCTTCATTCTAATTAAATTTTAACCTAAAAAAATATATTGAAAATAAGTACTCTATGAACAGAATGAATAAATCGGATAGTTGGTAAAGTGACTCAAAAAAAGAAAAAATGTTTAACTCCAACAAAATATAATTTATGACATCTCCCTTCCTTATAAAATAAGTAACAATAAAATGATGATTGTGACGACAATGATAATTGATGCTCCTCATGATGACAATGAGGGACTGGAATGCATTTGCCATGTACTTGGAATCAAATAATTACACTGAGTTGTAGAGAGGCAGAAGAACAGAGAGATTAATTGAAAGACTTGTGTTCAAATCTTTATTCTTCCACTTAACTGGATGCATGACTTTCAACAAATTATCTCCCATAAGCCTACTTTCTCATCTGTAAAATTAGAATATTATCTAATGCATTTGTGAAAATTAAACTTTCATGACTGTAATGTGCTTAGCAGGATGGCCGGGCACACACTGAAAAGTCCACGCATGCTGAGGACTTTTATGAATGGTGGCAGATACTTCTTCCTGTGTCTTCCTATGCTTCCCTTTTCCCTCAGAACAGGCTAGAATAACCCCCTTGAGAAGTGTGCTTGGTATTTCTTCCTTACGACAAACATACTTCATTGAAAATGAACATCTAGCGCTGGATGGGTAGAGTGACAGCAAGTTGGCTGATTTAAAGTATTAGGCAGGTGTCTGATGTGTGGGGATACTGTCACAACTTACCCACCCACAATGCACTCCATCAAAACCCAGGACCATAAAGTACACCTTGTTCTCAACAGACAACAAAACGATATTTTGCTTAATCCTTGAAGTGTGTGGTTTTCTAGCCTCCAAAGACACTTTTAAAATCCTAACATAGGAAATGCACACATTTCAACTATTAACCAGAATGCTCTGTGATGTCTGGTCTCACATTTGTCTCTCAAGTATGAACGAGCAGTTAAGGATCACCATGTTTTGTAGGAAGACTTCCAGGAAAGATCGTGATCCAAATTTAAAAGAGAGAGAGAAGAATGCAAATCAGAGTAAAGGCAGTTAATCCAGACTGCAGAGGAATATTTCAAAAATCTTTGATATTCTCAGAACCAAAATGGGACACTACGATGAAGAACACAGAAAAATGCTTGGAAGCTAAAAATAAGTTAGTGGGAATTTTAGAAAGTAAGTAGACGATTTGGAAGGAAGAGTTGAGGGAAACTTCCCGGCACAAAACAAACCATTGATTAAATAGCAAGTAGACATCAAAACTATTTTCAAAAGGAAAAGACCTATGCAATGACTCTGGGAAATCCAGCCAATAATAAGGAAAGAGACAACAGGAAAGAAAGGGACACGTGTCACCAGTGAAATCAGAGAAAGATAATTTTAAAAATAGAACAGATGTATTTGCAGATTAAATTTATTGAGACAAATGAATTTAACATTTCTTAAATCAAGGATATTATCATTAAATCCAAACACTAAGAATGAAGGGAGCAGAGAAAAAAAAAGTTCATATGTACAAAAACTGGAATAAGGATGACATACGACCTCTTCCCAAGGCTGCGATCTGGAAGAAAAATGCAGAATTACTTTCCAAATCCAGAGGGCAAGTTATTGTCAAGCTAGGCTTGTACATCCATCAGGTAGGAACACACTAGAGTTAGTATCTGTGGTTAGATCAGGGCCTGGCGCAAATTGGCACTCCATCACTGATAAGTAAGTGAAAGTGGGTGATTTTTATACATAAGAGGTATCAATTATGTACCATTTATTTGTCCTCTGGAAGCAAATGTGAACCAAAACACGGGAGAGTAAATCAATAAGGAAGGCATTGGGTCCCGCCTGCGTGGGATGCTGCACGGGACAGATGAAAGCCCCCAGCTAAGACAGCAGGGTTGCCCTGCGAAGCCATGAGCAGCTGAGGCCGCTGACCACCGTCTCCAAGACAGGACACTTGGAGATCCCAGTTTACCTTATCATTCCCATCTTGATGACAGTTTGCTTCTTTAGTTTATCTACCTAAAAATGTGGGAATTAGCGACAAAAGCAAAATAAAGCGATGCAAAAGAAACAGCCAATATGTCACAGAGCTTAACTATTAAGGACATTTGCAGAGTCATACAACAGCAAACAGCAAACACGATTTCACGTAACCTGAGCTATCACTGCTTTGGGAGTATGGCAGGGGAGGGATGTCAGTGTGCATGTTGATGAGGACAGGCTACTGGGCATAGATCTTCTTCCACAACATGGAGTCAGTGGATATAGTCATACAACACAACAGAAGCAAATTCTGAGGAATCTGGAGGTGAGCACCAAAACTTTTGAAAGAATGGTGACTCTGATGAGCTGTCTATGATGGAGACAAGGCAGTGTCACTTGTAGTAATATTCAACTTTTAAAACTATGTTATATAGTTTTAGGGTGCCTGGGTGGCTCAGGCAGTTAAGCGTCTGCCTTCGGCTCAGGACATGATCTCAGGGTCCTGGGATCGAGCCCCACATCCAGCTCCCTGCTCAGCGGGGAGCCTGCTTCTCCCTCTGCCCCTCCCCCTGCTCATGCTCACTCACTCTCTCTTTCAAATAAATATATAAAATCTTTAAAAAAAAACTATATCATTTTTATATTTTTCAAAATGTTTAAATTCTGCACGTGTAAAATTATGTACGATTGTCAAAGCTGTGAAATATGTTATTTCCACGTTATCCTCCCAAACACCAGTGAAATAGGTATTTACTCGCTGCTTCATGGATGAGAAAACAGGGCCCAGACTTGCCAGGCGATTTTCCCGGGGTCATCCAGGTAGTAAACACACACGCAGGACTTATCTTAGGGTTTTTAAATCCCAAATCCTCTGCTGTCTACAGGATGCTAAATAACAATGAATGCACTTAAAAAAAAAATTAAAAATGCCTGTGTTTGTCAATTTTGTCAAGAAGTGCTTGGTTTGAGTCCCCAGTTTCCCTGCATATTGGTGCGCAGCCTGTGGTTATCTCTTAGAACTACCACCGCGTCCATAAAGTTAAGGTGACAGAAAACCTCCCTATCTGCCTCAGAAGGACGTCATGGGTACAGAACGAGAGCGTATATTCTTAAGCAAATGCACAACCGAAAGGGTCCTTACTCCACTGTTGGATTTGTGAGCACACCGGCAGCTCACGGAAAAAGGATGACAGGAAACTGTCAGCTGTGGTGGGGACCTCCTTCACGTGACACAAAGGGGCTGATATCCACAGACGAGCATGAGGCTCTCCCCTTTCATTGCTTAGCTCATTGGTGCAAGAGGCACCTGTTACGTGTCCAAAGGCTGCGCTGGGACCCCTCCTGCCCCTGCCCCATTCCTGTGAAATCTCTTTCCCAAGAGACAGCACCAGCAACCTCCCCAGGGCTCCTCAACAGCTTCTGGACGGATCCATGACTTTGCAGCTTTCCCAGCTAGCATGTGCATGTCTCTCCACCACAGAATCCAGGCACTGTGAAACTGGGCATCTCCTCACCACTGCCAAAGCTCTCCTTGCACCTAAATATCCCCTGGCAAGAGGTACAGGTGCCTGAGAAGGCCACCCATGTTGCAGGGGAGAAAGACTGCCATCTTTCTTTGAGCAACTGTTAAAAGTGAAAAAGGCTGAAATAGCCTGTAAAGATAATTGTATCATTTATCTACAGCTCTACAGCAAATTACTACAAATGCATGGCTTCCAACAGCACACATTGATTCTATCAGTTCTGAGGGTCAGAAATCCCGGCATGGTTGTGCCACAGGTTTGGTCCAAGTCTCTCCTAAACCGCAGTTGGGTGGTGACCAGGGCTGGAGTGTCTCTGGAGACTAGACTGGGGATGGGTCTGTTTGCAGCGCACTGTTGGTGGCAGGATTCAGTTCCTTGCTGGATGTTAGACTGAGGACATCTGTCCCTAGCTGGCTCCGGACCAGAGGCCATCCCTGGTCCCTTGCCACTTGGATGTCTCCAGTCTGACCACTTGCTCTATCAAAGGATGGAAGCTGAGAAGAGGGTAGGGAGATTTGCTAGCAAGTGGGAAGTTGCAATCTGATGCAGCCATTTATGGGAGTGCCATCCCATCACCTCAGCCCTAGTCTGTTGGCTACAAGGAAACCCATGGGGCAGGCATTCCACGCAGGCCTGACCATCGGGGGAGGGCTCTCCTGGCACATCTCAGAGCCTGTCCACCACAATGATGAAGCTCCTCGCTTTGTGAGTGAATACACCAAGAACTAGTGAGTGAGGTCCTTGATCACTTCGTTTGTTAATCCCAAATATTGGACCAAAATCCCATATCTCTTCTTTATTTTAGTGTTAATTTTTTCTTGAAAAATAGTTTAATGGGTTATTCCAAGCAGCCCAGCAAACTTTTGTTGGAGATCATATTTTATGTGAGAGTAGAAATGTGAGTTTGAAAATAATGGGCAGGGAGGAATTTTTTAGAGCACTGGGGGTTCCCTCATACTCCTGCACTTAGACAATGCCAATTCTTTATTCTGTCACTATGTGGTGGGTCTGTTTTTCCCCACTGCACACAGTTTTCATGGGTGATCATCCTCAAAGGGCATCTTTCTGTCTTGTCTTGCTGGCCATGCAAAATCACTTCAGTTAACCTGAGGTACATGGACCTTACCCAAAACAGACAGACATTTAATTTTATAGAGTACCATCTAAATATGAGGACATATAAATGCACTTATAGTAGCCCTGCCTCACTTCTTAGCTCCAAGAAGACACAATCGTGACTTCAGGAAAAAGATAATTCAGTGTATAATGGTTTCTCATGATGGAATACTTTAGCCAAGCATCAATGTTCCAATTCTATACATGGAAACATTCCTACAAAGAATTATATGGATTTATTTCAACATAAAAATTTTTAATATTACAACCAATTGATTATAAATGTGTTGGTTAGGATTGCTTAAAAATATTTGACCTGAGAAGGAGAATATGAATTCATCCTGAAGATGGAAAACAGCTAGCAGGAGAGTGCACCCTGAGATCTGATACGTCAGTCACCCTCCAGACCTGAGGATCACACTCATTTTTATTAATGACGCTGTTATTTGAAATGGAAAAAAAAAAACACAATTACATAGGCTTTCTAAGCTTAAAATCGGGGTCTGGGGAGGGGAGCATAGATGGATTAATGTGACCTCTGGCTTAGAAGAGCACAATAACCAATCCAGTTAAAAGGAGCGACAAGAACTGTCCTCTGCTTGCGATAAACAAATCTGCTTCTTCTAATCTCATCCTCTGGGGCTCAGATTAAAACAAATATGACCCGATAGGCTTGGTCCAATTTATTTTCAGATTATAAGAACGGCTCCCCCTGCTATGTATCTGCCAGAAAAACCCTGCTGATGTTTTTAAGCCACAATCTATGATAAACATCACACAGCATATGGTATAAAGATGGAAATGTTTGAAGGGAAAGAGAATGTTTAGAAGTGCACTGGGTGGGGGAGAAAAGAGAAGGGGCCATTGCAAATTCATTCTCTGTATTTCAGATTTTTTCTCAGTGTCGGGTAAGTGGTGGGATATTGAATCGCTTTCTAGAGGGCAAATTCCACTGTAGGCTTACTTCTCATCGACTCTGCATTTATATTTACAGGAAGGCTGAGAACACCAGGGAGCATTGAAGCATTACTGAAAAGTTGAACCTGATACCTCCCCATATCATGGTTTAATAAACCGACAAAGTGATTATTGAATTCAGTTTCCAATGTAAGAAGAAACTTGAGGAAGTGAGCACATCAAACCTGGCTTCATTTTAGAATGATCACACACTTAGAAATATTCAGAATAATGACATCTGAACTGCATCATTGTGAAATCATTCTATCTTTTTTCTTCTAAAATTCAATTTAATACAAGATAATCAAATGACCTAGGGTCTCTTGAACCACACAAAAAATGGCATTAATACATATAACACACTAATAAATATAATGAGTGATATTAATAATAACATAAGTGAAATACAACCACTTCTGACTGTCAAAATATAACATATATTACAAGAGGTAATATCTTTGGATAAAGGTTTTGAGAAAGCAAACAAAACAAGACAACGAAAACCCCTCCATGATTCTGTGTGGTGTGGAAAATAAATTTGAATTGATTTTAATATAATTATTGCTTGTTTTGTCCACTCAATCACATCCAGAAAAAAGCACAAAGAAATTACACATTAATTGCATTAAATAAGCAGTTAATTAATTTATTTATCATTCATTCACTCATTTATAATATTTAATGAATGCCTATTATTTGCCAATCACTGGTTTGGTGATAGGTTTAAAGGTCAGCAAGAGAAAGCTAATCTTTTACTAAAAAGTAAATAAGCAGTAAGAATACAAACTCTATTACAAGGATTTTGGGTGTGTGCAAGGGGGAATGAATGTGTTGATTACATGTGTGCACACACACACACACAATCATGCAGAGAGAAAGAAAGGGCTTCCAGGTGTACAAAATAGGCTTAGAATCATGAAAATACTTCTGTCCTCGTGGGTTTCACCAGCTGCTCACACACAGCACCTCTTTCAGACCCTCCCTGTCTCCTCGTGCAGGCGTCATATTTCCTGGAGTCCAGGGAGGTCTCTTTGCCCACCGTCCTCCCTGGTGTTACCACCTGCTCAGTCATGGGTGTCCACTCTGAAGAATCGTGGTGCAGTGGGGTGCTTCTACTTCCTTCTCTCCACACAGGTAAATGGAGGCAACACAACAATGACAACAACCACAACAACAAAGAATGTAGTGACAGTCTGAGGTAATTTTATGTATTAAATGCACCGTACTCCTCTTCCCAAAGCACCTCCATTGGGTTGTTACACACAGACTCCGTGTCATGATTAAATGTGAGTCCACTCCATCAGATACTTTGAACCCTGAGTTCTACTTCTAAGAATCTATTGTAACACAGTAATTGCAGACAGGGTGCAATGATTTTTAAGTGTGTATGAATCATACAACCTACAATCTCCAGTGGGTAAACCATGATACCAGCTCCTAATTCCTTTACTCCATCCCAGGGTGGGGAACTTGATGGTTGAATTTGTTAGACATTTAACTCATTGTTTTTGTGTGTTTATGACAAAACTTTGACATTAAGAATTAAAACTTGGGATTTTGAAATTTGAGAGTCAACTATTTGTCTTTCTACCTATTATCTCTTCTAGGGATTTTGAAATTCAACTCTGAAACTCAAGTGTTTAATATTGATCCTTTTCTCCTCTCTTGTTCTGCTGTGGATTCCCTTCCTACTTCTGCTGACTGAAATAGGGTCAAGGCAATACCAACAAACTACAATGACTAAGGTACGCACATGGGTTAATATTCAAATACTACCCCCTCACAAATTTTAATTAGAGCAGCCACCTATAAATCCCTAAGGAGAACAGCTGAATGAATTACGGCACAAACCAAGAAAGAACACTTCTCTATACATAAAAATTGTGGAGGACAATTTTGTGAGTTCAGAAATGTTCATTACAAATCACTTATTAAAAAACAGCTATCAAACTAAATGCTCCAATGTATTATAATAACTGAAGTACACTAACATGGGCGATATTTATATCTGAGTTTTGTTACACTGATTATTTTGAATGTCTTCTTTGGATACTTCATCTTTTTCTATGTCATCATATTATAATACTTAACCATTAACTGCACCAAACACCTCATCACTTTATTCTACAAAAACCTACTATTACCTGGTATTCTCCTATGATTGGATTACTTTTCCAGGGAGCTGGGAAAACTTCTCAGCAATATGTGAGATTTGCAAAGAGACAGGATAGGAAAGAAATTCTATTCTTCACCATGATCCTTTTCCATTAAAATAAAAAAAAAGAAAACAGCACTGTGTGTGGAGGATCTAAGAAAGCAAAATCAACAGGAAAGCAAAAGGATGAAGGTTTCACAATTGCATAAAAGGGAGTTCATGTTTCATCTTACTTATCTGGGACATAGTTTTGTTTTCAGCTAAACATGTCTGCACATCATCAGCTCTATATTTAGATTAACCATGTAATTATAAAATATATTTCATAGGACACTTGGGTGGCTCAGTCGGTTAAGTGTCTGCCTTTGGGTCAGGTCATGATCCCGGAGTCCTGGGATCGAGTCCCGCATGGGGCTCCCTGCTCAGTGGAGAGCCTGCTTCTCCCTCTCCTGCTCCTCCTGGTTGTGCTGACACTCTCTGTCTTGCTCACTCTCTCTCTGGCAAATAAACTAATAAAATCTTAAAAAAATAAATGAAAAAATAAAATAAAATAAAATAAAATAAAATATATTTCAGTACAAAAGTCTTCACTCTGATTGGTCATGCTCCATAACATGGTACATTTTAAACCACATCTCTGCAAGGCTACTTTCTTCCTTTGCTTTCACTAGAGCTAGGCTTAAGGTTAGCCGGGGAAGAGCAGCATAGCACTCAGCAGCACTTCTTATTGGAGGTAATCTCCCCAGTGGTTGCAGACTTGATTTAAATTCACCTGTGAGGTAAATGAAAACACGGCCAGTATGGGAAATCATATGAGGCCAGAAGCCACCTGGCTGAACAACCCGTATCTTAGTCCACCTGCCCTGTCACACTGGATGACTAACCCTCAGTTAGCCAGCAGAGGGTAGGAAGTGTGTGTGTGTGTGTGTGCACGTGCGCACACACGTGTGTATATGTGATTTCCCTTATTACTTAATTCTTTAACACCAGATACACTATGATGAACTTTTGAGTTATTCTATGTCAATGCATGTTCTTTGTCCTGTTTTGGTGACTGCAGAGTATTCCATTATAAGAAGGGACATGTGTTTTTGTCCCCTACTGGAGGGCACTTTGTTGTTTCAATGCCACAGTGAGTATCTATTTCTGAGCACATTCTGTCTTAGGTTCTTTTCACTAGCTGTTGTCTCTCCCTCCAGAATCTCTCCTCAGGTCTCACACCTCGAATCTTTTCCCTGGATCTCATACCTGGGATCTCTTCTCAAATCTCACACCTTGTTGCTTTATCTTGATCTGACCTCAAAGGCTGCATGGAGCATCATGTGTATCAATTTCCTATTCTTTCTGATTTTTTTCATCATAACTTTCATCATCAGAGATTATCACACCCATTGGTGTTCAACCTGTTTCCCCAAATGGAATGTCATCATTATGGTTCCTTTACTCACTGCTCAACAAATATTATCTGCATTCACGAGAAGGCCATGTGGTAGGGTTCGGAGGCAAAGGGCTATGCTCTGGAAGTGCAATCCGCATGCCAGCCACAGCTTCCTTCCAGGTTCCCTGAGCAGCTACAACACTATATATTGTAGTACAACATGCATTATTACTAAACCTCATTCCAGGAGGGAGAAAAGTGGCCATAACAAGAGTCACAGCCAATAGTTGCTCACTACGTCCATGTGATCATGGTTACAAAATCCTCCCAGCCGCCCTTTGGCAGATACCTGCCATTATCCACCACCGCATCCCCAGCAGACTGCACTTTCCAAGAACAAAGAAACAACATTCCCTGTTCACATGCTTTTCCCATACTTCATGAAGAGGGAGAGTTCATGTCTTCATCACCTTTCATCTGTGTGAGTCCTGAGCTGGTTTGACAACTAGGACATGGTAGACATAACTTCACCTCAAACTTGCCCGAGAGCTTCTATCTCCTGCCTCTTGGAAATCTTGATCTTGGGATGGCCCTCTTGGAAGCCAGGGCCCATGGCATGAGAAGCCAGGCCATCCTGAGTGGCTGAGCTTCAGCTGATAGCTCAGTTCACTTGTCGGCTGGGAGAAGAAAGCTGTCTTGGATATATGATCAGTTTGACATCGGAGTCTCCTGCCCAGCGACCATCTCACCGCAGCCATGACAGACCCAGAAAAAGCCACCAACTGAGCCCAGTCAACCCAAGGAGCAGTGTGCAATATCAATAAAGGGCCATTTTAAGCCATCTAGTTTGGGGATGGCTTGTTGTATGGTAGGAGATAACTGAAAAATTATTTTGTACTTTAAAATGAGGTACTTTGAAAACAAAAGCCAGAACATGTGACCAGTGGGCAGACAAGAGTGGGAAGGTCTCTACAGAGATCGTTGGGAAGGCCTGGAGGACAGTGTGTATTGTAATACACGCCTGAGGTAATACACAAGATAAGAAAGATATCAGACGAACTTTTGAATCTGATTAATGATATTTCCACACAAACTATAGAATGTACCAACCAGATTCTTCTAGTGTCCCAAGATATAACACAAGAAGTGGAATGGTTTTCTAAGGAGCAATAAATAGAACATCCCCCCTCTATTGGAAGTTTGAAGTGAGAGGCGGTCCTCGATGGTTTTCAGGGGAATGGGGAGGATGAGTCTGCTGCACGGCACTGAGGACCTGCAGACCCAGGAAGGAGGCATGCTCATGCACTACTGGGATCCAGATCAGAATAACGTCTAGAGTTCAGGTCTGCAACTGGCCATGTCAAACTCTCTCCAGCATAAATGTCCTCACAAGTACCCACAAAAGTATGGATAACAGCATGTGCCCCTGCATTATTTGGGGTAAGCATGGATCGGACACAGCCCTGGTGCCCATCACTGGGATGTTGGTTGGATTAATGATGGTACATGCTTGAATCCCATGCAGTGCAGCCTAAAAAGACAGCCCAGGATACCATCATCAAAACAGCCAAAGCTTATCACTCAGTAAAGTAACACAAAGCAAAAGTGCACGATACGGAACAGTGTATCTAGTATCTTATAGAATGTTTAAAAAAAAAAAGACACACACACACATGTGGGTGTATGTAGCATGCACCGAGAATTACACAGAAAACCTGGCAAAAGTCATTGCCTCTGAGAGAGAGCCTGAGAGACTGGAGGCAAGTATGGCAGGTGGCCTACATAGAATGACAAAGCAGGCATACTACTCGGAAGTTAAACATATGAACTCAAGTGTTTTTTTAATGGTGAGCTGCTTGTGGCTCTATCCCCAGACCCACAGGGTGTGAGTTGCTGTTCTTCAGTTTTGCTGCAGTGAAAAAGCTTGAGAAACACTGAGGCATGGTGGATGGCTCGTGGGTGGATCAGAAAGTCTCCCCAGGCCATCTGTAAGGACATCAGCATCCAGCAAGAAGAATATACACTCCATTGCCACCAAAGTTACTTTCCTCCCGGGTACCTCCGTTTCTTACTTATTATACGCTCCAGTACGTTGCCTTTTTAAATTTAGACTTATTTTTTTAAATGATTTATTTTATTATTTGATAGAGATAGAACGAGTGGAGGAGGGGCAGAGGGAGAAGAGAGAGAGAATCTCAAATAGACTCCCTGCTGAGCACAGAGCCCGATGTGGGGCTCAATCTTACAACCCTGAGATCATGATCTGAGCCAAAATCAAGGGTTGGATGCTCAACCAAATGAGCCACCCAGGTGCTCCAAGACCTTACATTTTAGAGCTGTTTTAGGTTCATAGCAAAATTGAGGGGAAGATACAGAGATTTCCCATAGACTCCCTGGCCTCCCAATGTTAATATCCCCACCTGATGGTACATTTGTTACCAAGGATGAACTCACATGGGTACATCACCAAACCCAAGTCCATGGTTTACACTGGGGGTCACTCTTGGTGTTGTACATTCTATGGGTTTGGACAAATGTATGACATGTATCCACCATTATGGTATGTAGTGAGCCTACACAGAATAACCTCACTGCCCTAAAAACCCTCTGTGCTCTGCCATCCATCCCTCCTCTCACAACACCTGATCCGTCACTGTCTCCATAGTTCTGTCTTTTCCAGAGTATCATAAAGTTGAAATCATGCAGTGTGCATCCATTTCAGATCGGCTTATTTTACTTCATAATATGCATTTAAGACCCCTCCATGTCTCCTCATGGTGGACGGCTCACTTCTTTCTAGAGCTGAATAATATTCCATTGTCTGGTTTTGTCTTTTTTCAATCTTTGCTCTTATTTGAGGAAACAAATAAATAGTTTTATACGAGTTTACAAGTATCACAAACACAGATGAGAATGAAAGAATCATGGCCTTCAGTAACCTTTTGTAGTACCTACTCTCTACAACAGGTTAGAAAAAGTAGACTATAAACTGAGTTCAGACAACCACCAGCCAGCACTCCTGACATGTCTTCCCTGGAGCACTCTACACTCCTTGAGGAAAACCACAATGCCTGTAAGATCCCCTGCTGGGAGTCAGGTTCTCAGTGTGCCTCTGAACCACTAGGTCACCTTGGTCAGATGTAGATTATACAAAGCTGACGTCCCGGTGAGTGTTAGAATTCTGACTCCGTTACTCTCTCTCCCCTTTTGTGCCCTTCCGTCATCAAGATGCTGCTAACAGTAAACAGTAAAGAGCATGTATCAGTAGAGCAGTTTATGTGACTATCCATAGGCATTATCTGTCTCTAATAAACAGCCACCACTTCTCATAGAAGGGCTCACACCAATTTCCACTGAATTTCAGGAAATTGGCAGAAATATAAAAGTGATGGAGGGTTACTTTATCAATCAGCTGGCAATAAATGAGACATGGGTTAAGTGTGACGAGGAAAGTATACTGTCTCTGCTGTAACTGAATCTCCCTGCACTAGCCCGCGGACGGTGTGCTGGGTGGACACCACACAGGAGACCCACGCTGGATCGAGGTCATGCACGGAAGAAGGTAGTCTCACTACTGAGTTACAGCATTAGAATCACAAGTCTTTCCAAAATGAGACTTGCCCACAGGGGCTACTCTGTGGGGAGCACTGGGCAACTGGGATGAGCAAGTCTTCAAAAACGTTGGCCTGTGGTTGAAAATTACTGCGTCAGCCCTGCTGTGAATCACTGCTGCATGGATGAACCAAAAGTTTTTTTTTAAAAAGGGTGCTTTTCCCTGTTTAAAGAAGACACTTAAATAATTTGCTACAATATAACAAGTGTGCTAAATTCTGAAAATCAGAGCTTCTCAACACCAAGATAAAATCAATCTACCAGTCGATGATATATATTTTATATTTTATATATATTTTATACAGACACTTCTACCTTGGTATTGAGAAATAACTCCTGATTTTCAGAATTCAGTAAATATGTGAATATATAATAGATAAATGCATATGTATAAGCACACATATACTCTTTATATGAAGAATAAACCACACAGTTGGTGAGCGATGCTCATGACCCTAATAAAGCAGAACATTTTACTCAGTCATTGTGGACACGGACTGGAAGCTACTTCGAAGTCCTCCCCACTCTGCTCGCCGGCAGGCTCTCCTAGTGTCTGAGTTTGTCCAGCCACGCTGAGACACTGTGCATATCTCCACTCGGCTGTGTAATCAACCATGAATGTTAGGCTGGGAGAGTCTCTTCTAAAACCACCACTGTGGTTACGACTTCCAGGCTACGGAAAACCTGGCTTACCGCTTGCTCACGGAGCACCTTCGATTAGAGAAAGAACTTCAGACTCAGAAGCTTGAGATCTGGGTTTCGAGATTGTGCCTTTTCCTCGTACACCTGGGCAAGTCTTGGGCCAATCACTGTCTGGACATCAGCAGCCTTGCTCATGAAATAGGACGGTTGGAACAGACAGTCCCCAGCATCACTGGTGGCTCCACATCTTGTCTCTGGGCAGGCTTCTTCAATTTCGATGCTTCCCTTTGTTCTTTGTTTGCTCTTTCCAGAGGACCTTATTTTAAATCGCAATCACTGCTTTCAGGTAGGAGGTAAATCTGAGGAGGGATTGCTTTATTCGTGGTCTTCATGGAGGAAACCACAACACTAAGGGATTAATCTGCATTGTGGGCCAGGTTCTGCAGAGCCCAGGTGTGAGTGATTCAGGGAAAACTTGGAGGAGGACGGAGAAGGGACACAATTCAGACACCCGGGCCACCTGAGACCCGTGCCCTTGGGGGACAGCTGCTCTCTGATCTCGCAGGGCACCCTGGATATAAACTATATCTTTCAGAGCGCTACCCGGCCTGTGGCAGAGGGTGCCCCAGGGGACACAAACCTGCAGGTCTTCCCTGCGCTCTGCAGACCAAGCAGCTCCAGGGGAGCAGGTAAAGTCTACCAGAAGCCAGAGCACACACGGCCCCATGGAGCACAGAAAGAACAAAGCAGAGGGGCGCCTGGGTGGCTCAGATGGTTAAGCGTCTGCCTTCGGCTCGGGTCATGATCTCAGGGTCCTGGGATCGAGCCCTGCATCGGGCTCCCTGCTTGGCGGGGAGCCTGCTTCTCCCTCTCCCTCTACTGTTCTCCCTGCTTGTGCTCTCTCGCTCTCTCTGTCAAATAAAGAAATAAAATCTAAAAAAAAAAAAAAAAAAAAAAGAACAAAGCAGAGCCTGGAGGACCCGAGCTGAGTGCCCCAGAATCCACTGCACACTCTCCACCCTAAGTGATTTGTCCAAATTTATTCAACATTAGGAGTGAGCGGGAGAGAAAAGTCAGCTCCACGACTCTCTTCACGAGAGAGTGAACCCCACGACCGGAGTCCACTCAGCACATCTTTTCCATGGGGCTTGGGCGGCTTGAGTCTCTACTAAGAAAAAGAATTAAGAAGGTTGTGCCCAAACTTATTAATAGGATCCATCATTTGAGGGTCTAGAGGCAGCAGTAACGCTGTATTCTCTGTTTTCCTGTCTTCCCAGTCCTCCCCTTTTTTTCATTGTAATTGCATCAAATGCAACAACCATCCAACTCCATATCACTGCTTCAGAATGACCTGAATCCTGAAAGGATAAATGTTAGAAGATTTCAAACCACAGGCAGAAATCTTACCCAAGATTGTATGCGATTGTATAATCCTTTTAAATTACTGAAGACGTGGTGAAACAGGAATTAATCTGAAGAAAATCCACAGCCTTCATTGCTCAGAGAAACTACAGTTTTCATGTAAAATACAAACATGTGGCCAATGAATCCACTATTTTCAGTCTCAGGAATTAAGACACTTCAACACAAGGAGAAGGACACCCATTAAGTTTCATTTCACTTACGCAGGGTAAGCCGACCAGGTATTTATTCAGTGGGATTGACTACACAATGAGAACTGCTCACCTGTTACCTCCCTTACGGATCTGACCCACTGCTGCTTTCGTGGTATAATGAGATGGGGTGACACTGAGCCAGCTCTGTGTGGTTTTCTTCCAGGTCTGATTGAAGAAGTGATTGCATGCCAAGTGGGACGGCTTCTCACTGAGCCAGCTAATGCCAGGAGATGTGTTAAATTATTATTATCTGTTGCCATCACTGGCTCTCAGGAAGTAGAAAGGACTTTGGGGATTATTCATGGCCCTGTTTTAATAACTCCCCTGTAGCTCGGCTGATGTACGGTCATTAAAATTTTTATAGGGAGCGATTAAAGTAGAAGTGGATTTTTTGAATAGATATGGGACTTATAAAATGCTGTCTTTTCTTAAAAGATACTTTGAAAATCTTTTCAAAATAATAATTTGACCCACAGGACATAGAAAAACTGCCAAAGCCCCATCTCTAAAGCCAACAAAAGGGTTGACAAAGTGAGAAGGAGCAGGTGTAAGGGGCTCACGTGAGAAGTTGAGATAGAATTCCTTTCTCTATGGCTCCATTATCCTTGGGGATAAGCCATGTGAGCAAATGGAAGCACCAAAAGAAATCAATACCAGCAGGAAAACCACAGACACCAAGCCTAAGAAATATGCAGATGAACACTGAAGATTGGGCTGAGAAATGTTTACTTATTAATAGGTGAGTTTTCAGAACTTGGGCTGAGAAGTTAGTTAGCTGAGCTTCTATAAAACAGAAAAAGGTCTGGGGAAGAGAGAGTAACATTGTGAGTCTTTGCTGCTTTAAATAAGCTATTTGACTTTGGGTGAGTCACTCCATATTTCCGGGCACAGGTAGTGATGTGGCGAGAGGCAGCCTACTGCAGACATATAAGCTCCAGCCTCGGACCCTAACTGCCTGTGTGTTCTGGCCCAAGGCTCCTCCAGGCTTGTAAACTGGACAAGTTACAACTTCATGGTCCTTCCTTTTCCTCCATTAAAAAATGGGAGTGTTGACAATACCTGCTTCACAGGGTTTTCTGAAGGAATGAATGAATTAAAATACTGAATATTAAAAAACATACTGTAAAATAGTAAATGCTCTTCAACAATGCTCATTAGAATTGCTACTAATTGTTTTAGACACAATTATTTGTCTATAAAAGGGAAGACCGGCTGTGTGGTCTGCCACATGTTGTAATGCTGAACAGTCTATAGATGTTACCTAGAGAATTTTCTGGAGATGCCATGAGAGAGATGGTTACACTGTTCTTCATGGTAGAGTGCCACTAAATGCCAACTTCACTCTCCTTGAGACAAACTGCTACTTTATTTCAACATGGAGTCTCAGGATCTGAGATTCCCAAACATCCTTTGGGGTCCATTAAGTAGCTCTTGTTTTGACGAAAACTGGGTTTTCAACAACATGTTTATATAGTCCTATCGGTTCATCCATGTGTTGTCTAGCTTCTGAAAATACCATGGCACAAAGTTCAGTCTAGAGTGACTTGCTGGAAAATTTGCAGCAAGCCAAATATGTTCATGGATGAAACATTTAAATTTTGCAGTGTTTATGGTATACAACTTTTTGCATTTTTTCCCAAGTAAATCTGACACTATTTTGGTATATGCTTCTTATTTTCAGCAAATAATTTACAGGAACTTGGGGCCCCCACTTCTTGTAATTAATGTACAACAGCAAAATAAGATGTTTCCCATAACTCCAGCATTGATAAAAGTCCTTCCTCCCATAATCATTATTGAAATTATATCCCTGACGCAGCTGCACATCATCAGCATTGAAGCCGTTCATCTCCCCCAAGAATACCCATCTCTCCTGAAATTGTGGGCATGCGTTTCATCTCTTACAGTGTTGCCATTAATAATATATTTAATTATGAACTCATAAAATTAATACTGCAAAATGCAGCTAAGTGACTGACTAAACATTTGAAGCAGGTGTAGTTCATGTATGGTATTCAGTGGAGAGCATATTTTAATGGTTTCCCAGCATCATTCCATCTAAGGAGGATTGTGTGCATTAGCCATGTAAAAAGCCCATTCTATGTGGCCCAAAGATGAAGCTGAGAACAATCATTTAGAGATCAGAGCACAGTGAGCTTTTAGATAAAATAGGCTTATGGTGTTAAAGACTGGCTGCTGACTGATCTCCTTAGGATATATTTAATCCAAAAGTAAGAGTAACGGACTAGGGCCAGAAACTACTTGGGATAATAAGAAAGTTTTAAAAATAAACACATGGGGTCATGCAGGGTAACAGAATTAAGGACAGTCTGGTTTACAAGTTACTGTGTACCGCTAGTTCAGAAAACCACACTGGCGCAGCGGGATGGAATGCTGATTTACCACAATGCAATACATCTTCATTTAAAAATGAAACAAACTCTTTCAAACTACAACTTGTTTAGCCAAGTAAAAAAAAAAAAAAAAAAAGTATTTTCCATTAATTCCCTCTGTAGCACAAGACTTTTCAGAAAACACTCATAGCTTTTTTTTTTTTCATATATATCTCTCCTGTATGATCTGCTTTTGTTTTCAAACACACTTTCCATAACAATGTGATTCATTTCCATCCTTCCTGGTTTTCCTCCTCACAGCTTTGAATGTTTTTCCAGTTTGTTGAACTCCTTGCAGATTTTTTCACTCCTTAACTCCTGAGCTTTCAGAAGAACTATGGTCTCTGATACCTACATGGTGGGCACTATCAGGCAATTTGATAGAATTGAGAGTTACAGAATGCTCCATTCAGAAGCAGAAAATGCATTCCTCTTAAAGTCACATGGAACATTCACCAGGATTGGCTGCTCTCTGGAGTGTGAAAAACACCTCAACAAATTTAAAGTACAAGAGACTATACAAAGTGTGTTCGCAAACCACAATGGGGTTAAACTAGAAATCAGTGACAGAAGGATGGCTGGTAGGTCCCCGTATATTTGAAAATTAAAATCTCACTTCCCAATATCATGTGGGTCACAGAAGAAGTGTCAAGAGAAATTTAAAAAAATCTGTTGAACTAGGAGGAGGGAAAAGATGGTGGAGGAGTTGGGGACCCTATTCCAACAGGTCCCCGGAATTGAGCTGCATATCTACCAGATGACTCTGAACACCCATGAAATCAGCCTGAGATGTAAGAAGATATATCTGGATCTCTACAAACAGAATATGGCAGGCGGTTGGTTTCAAGGTATGAAGTGGGGAGCTGTGATTCCATGGGCAGATATCGGAGGATAAATGGAAGGGGGAGGGAGACAAGGGGATCCTACAATGCTGGTGAGCGATAGCCTCCTGCACTGGGGACAGGGCACAGATTCGCAGACCAGTAGCGACGGGGAAAGGACTTTAGTGCAGTCCCCCAGACTGAAACCCGAAGCGGCGGGGCGCGTGAGCAAACCGGAGTTGGCTGGTGGTTTTAGAAGCACAAAGGGCAGAGACGTGCTCCCAAGCCCGACCTGGAGATGAGGACTGGGAACACTGCTAAGGGACACACAACCCAGGATGCTGCAGTTTATAGCAGCACAGACAAAAATGGAGAGACTGTGGCCTGGAGAGCTCACTGAAGAACAGACTGCAATCTCTCTGCTCTGAGGCAGAGGTTTGGAAATGGTCTCTTCTGCTCTAACTCTTGGAAGAGATGCGGAAAGCCGCCAGGGAAAGCTGCCAGAGAACAAAAGCCCCCAAAAAACGGTTTTCACTAAGCCCATCCCCTGCCACAGGGCGCAGGGCAATTCTGCTCAAACAGGATTGCCTGGGTAACAGTGTGGCAGGCCCCTCCCCCAAAAAACAGGCTGGGAGAACAAGACGCCAGCAACCCTAAGGTCCCTATAAAACAGGTGCATCTTGCTTGGATTGTGGTCAATAATTTGGACTCTGTACATTCCCTCAAGCACCCCTCAACAGAATGACTAGGAGGAGGAACCCCCCAAAATAGGAAAGATTCAGAGATGTGACTTCTGCCACAGATTTACAAATGGATACAGATATAACCAAAATGTCAGAGATGGAATTCAGGGTAGCAATTATGAAGACAATAGCTAGAATGGAGAAATCAATTAATGACAACATAAAGTCTCTAAGCGCAGAAATGAAAGCTGAACTGGCAGAACTTAAAAATACTATCCATGAGATCCAACCTAATCTAGATAATCTAACAGCTAGGGTAAGCAAGACAGAAGAACGAATTAGTGATCTAGAAGACCAATTCATAGATAAGAAGGAAAAACAGGAGGCCAGGGAAAAACAACTCAAAATCCATGAAAATAGAATCAGAGAAATAAGTGACACCATGAAATGTTTCAATGTCAGAATTATTGGGATCCCTGAGGGAGTGGAGAGAGAGAGAGGACTAGAAGATGTATTTGAGCAAATCGTAGCTGAGAACTTCCCTAATCTGGGGAATGAAACAAACATTCATGTCCTAGAGGCAGAGGGACCCCTCCCAAGATTAAGGAAAACAGGCCAACGCCCTGGCATGTAATAGCAAAACTCGCAAATCTTAGAACCAAGGAACCATCATAAAAGCAGTTAGGGGGAAAAGATTTCTTACATACAGAGGGAGGAACATCGGAATAACATCAGACCTATCCACAGAGACCTGGCAAGCCAGAAGGGCCTGGCAAGACATATTCAGGGTACTAAAGGAGAAGAACATGCAGCCAAGAATACTTTACCTGGCAAGGCTGTCATTTAGAATGGATATGGAGTGATGCAGAGCTTCCAAGACTGGCAGAAACTGAAAGAATATGTGACTACTAAGCCAGACCTGCAAGAAATATTAAGGGGGGTTCTATAAAAGGAGAAAGACCCCACGAGTGATATAGAACAGAAATTTACAGACAATCTATAGAAACAAGGTCTTCACAAGCAACATGATGACAATAAATTCATATCTTTCAATAATCACTCCAAACGTGAATGGCCTAAATGCTCCCATAAAACGGCACAGGGTTGCAGGTTGGATAAAAAGACAGGACCCATCCATATACTGTCTACAAGAGACTCATTTTGAACCTAAAGGTACATCCAGACTGAAAGTGAAGGGATGAAGATCCATCTTTCATACCAACAGACCTCAAAAGAAAGCTAGGGTAGCAATTCTTATATCAGACAAATTAGATTTTAAGCTAAAGACTGTAGTTAGAGACACAGAAGGACACTATGTCATTCTTAAAGGGTCTATCCAACAAGAAGATCTAACAATTGTAAATATCTATGCCCCCAACATGGGAGCAGCCATCTACATAAGCCAGCTGTTAACCAAAATAAAGAGTCATATTGATAACAATACGTTAATTGTAGGAGACCTCAATACTCCACTCAGCAATAGTTCATCTAAGCAGATAAATCAACAAAGAAACAAGAGCTTTGAATGACACACTAGACCAGATATAGATAGATATCTATATCTATCTATATATACAGAACATTCCACCCTAAAACAACAGAATACATGTTCTTCTCAAGCGCACATGGAAATTTCTCCAGAATAGACCACAATCCTGGGTCACAAATCAGGTCTCAACTGATACCAAAAGACTGAGATTATTCCCTGCATATTCTCAGACCATAATGCTTTAAGACTGGAACTCAATCACAAGAAAAAAATTG
This sequence comes from Mirounga angustirostris, assembly GCF_029215605.1. Taxonomy (NCBI): domain Eukaryota; kingdom Metazoa; phylum Chordata; class Mammalia; order Carnivora; family Phocidae; genus Mirounga; species Mirounga angustirostris. Next base: position 137,728,525 of record NW_026991713.1, read on the forward strand.
GAAGAAATTCAAACACTTGGAAGCTAAAGACCACTCTGCTCAATAATGTTTGGGTCAACCAAGAAATCAAAGAAGAACTTAAACAATTCATGGAAACCAATGAGAACAAAAACACATCAGTCCAAAACCTATGGGATACTGCAAAGGTGTAACAGGGAAATACATAGCCATCCAAGCCTCACTTAAAAAATAGAAAAATGCTGAATTCACCAACTAACTTTACACCTTAAAGAAATAGAGAAAAAGAAACAAATGATGCCTAAGTCACACATTAGAAGAGAAATAATTAAGATTAGAGAAGAGATCAATGAATTAGAAACTAGAAACACAGTAGATCAGATCAACGAAACTAGAAGCTGGTTCTTTGAAAGAATTAATAAGATCAATAAACCACTGGCCAGACTTATACAAAAAAAAAAAAAAAAAGAGAGAAAGGACCCAAATTAACAAAATTATGAATGAAAGGGGAGAGATCACAACTAACACCAAGGAAACAGAAACAATTATTAGAAACAATTATTAGAAATTATTATCAACAACTATATACCAATAAATTGAGCAACCTAGAAGAAATGGAAGCCTTCCTGGAAACCTATAAACTGCCAAGACTGAAACAGGAAGAAATTGACAACCTGAATAGGCCAATAACCAGTAACGAGATTGAAGCAGTGATCAAAAACCTCCCCAAAAGCAAGAATTCAGGGCCTGATGGATTCCCTGGGGAATTCTACCAAACATTCAAAGAAGAAATAATACCTATTCTCCTGAAGTTGTTTCAAAAAATAGAAACAGAAAGAAAGCTTCCAGCCTCATTCTATGAGGCCAGCATTACCTTAATCCTCAAACCAGGCAAAGACCCCATCAAAAAGAATTTCAGGGGTGCTTGGGTGGCTCAGTCATTAAGCATTTGCCTTCAGCTCAGGTCATGATCCCAGGGTCCTGGGATCGAGCCCCACATCTGGCTCCCTGCTCAGCGGGAAGCCTGCTTCTCCCTCTCCCACTCCCCCTGTTTGTGTTCCATCTCTCGCTGTGCTTCTCTCTGTCAAGGAAATAAATAAAATCTTAAAAAAAAAATTAAAAAAAGGAGAATTTCAGACCGATATCCCTGACGAATATGGATTGCAAAATTCTCAACAAAATCCTAGCTAGTAGGATCCAATAATACATTAAAAGAATCATCCACCACGACCAAGTGGGATTTATCCCTGGGATGCAAGAGTGGTTCAACATTCACAAATCACTCTATGTGATGGAACACATTAATAAGATAAGAGAGAAGAACCATATGGTCCTCTCAATTGATGCAGAGAAAGCATTTGACAAAATACAACATCCTTTCCTGATTAAAACTCTTCAGAGTACAGGGATAGAGGAAATATTTCTCAAGTTCATAAAATCCATCTATCAAAAGCCCACAGAGAGTATCATCCTCAATGGGGAAAAGCTGAGAGCCTTTCCCTTAAGATCAGGAATACGACAAGGATGCCCACTCTTGCCACTACTGTTCAACATAGTACTAGAAGTCCTAGCAACAGCAATCAGACAACAAAAAGAAATAAAAGGTATTCAAATTGGCAAAGAAGAAGTCAAACGCTCTCTCTTCGCAGATGACATGATACTTTACATGGAAAATCCAAAAGACTACACCCCCAAATTACTATAACTCATATGGCAATTCACTAATGTGGCAGAATAGAAAATCAATGCACAGAAATCATTGCTTTCTTATACACTAACAATGCAACTGTAGAAAGAGAAATTAGAGAAACAATTTCATTTACAATAGCACCAAAAACCATAAGATACCTCGGAATAAACCTAACCAAAGAGGTAAAGGATCTATACTCTAGGAACTACAGAACACTCATGAAAGAAATTGAAGAAGACACAAAAAGATGGAAAAACATTCCATGCTCATGTATCAGAAGAATAAACATTGTTAAAATGTTTATGCTACCCAGAGCAATCTATACCTTCAACGCCATCCCGATCAAAATTCCAAAGACATTTTTCAAAGTGCTGGAACAAACAATCCTAAAATTTCTATGGAATCTGAAAAGACCCCAAATCACCAAGGAAATATTGAAAAAGAAAAAAAAAAAAAAAAAAAAAAAACAAAGCTGGGGGCATCATGTTGCCCGATTTCAAGCTACATTACAAAGCAGTGATCACCAAGATAGCATGGTACTGGCACAAAAACAAACATATAGACCAATGGAACAGAATAGAGAGCCCAGATATGGACCCCCAACTCTATGGTCAAATAATCTTCGACAAAGCAGGAAAAAATAGGCAATGGAAAAAAGACAGTCTCTTCAATAAATGGTGCTGGGAAAATTGGACAGCTATATACAGAAGAATGAAACTCAACCATTCTCTAACACCATACACAAAGATAAACTCAAAATGGATGAAAGACCTCAATGTGAGACAGGAATCCATCAAAATCCTAGAGGATAACATAGGCAGTAACCTCTTTGACATTGGCCACAGCAACTTCTTTCAAGATACATCTCCAAAGACTAGTGAAACAAAAGCAAAAATGAACCTTTGGGGCTTCATCAAGATAAAAATCTTCTGCACAGCAAAGGAAACAGTCAAACAAAACAAAGAGGCAACCCACAGAATGGGAGAAGATATTTGCAAATGACACTACAGACAAAGCGCTGATTTCCAAGATCTATAAAGAACTTCTCAAACTCAACACCCAAAAAACAAATAATCAAGTCAAAAAATGGGCAAGAAGAGATGAACAGACACTCCTCCAAAGAAGACATACAAATGGCTAACAAACACATGAAAAAATGTTCATCATCATTAGCCATCAGGGAAATTCAAATCAAAACCACATTGAGATACCATCTTACACCAGTTAGAATGGCACAAATGGACAGGGAAAGAAACAACAAATGTTGGAGAGGTTGTGGAGAAAGGGGAACCCTCTTACACTGTTGGTGGGAATGCAAGTTGGTACAGCCACTTTGGAAAACAGTGTGGAGGTGCCTCAAAAAAATTAAAAATAGAGCTACCCTATGACCCAGCATTTGCACTCCTGGGTATTTATGCCAAAGATACAGATGTAGTGAAAAGAAGGGCCATATGTATCCCAGTGTTCATAGAGGCAATGTCCGCAATAGCCAAACTGTGGAAAGAGCTGAGATAACCTTCAACAGATGAATGGATAAAGAAGATGTGGTCCATATATACAATGGAATATTACTCAGCCATCAGAAAGGATGAATACCCAACTTTTACATCAACATGGATGGGATTGGAGGAGATTATGCTAAGTGAAATAAGTCAAGCAGAGAAAGTCAATTATCATATGGTTTCACTTATTTGTGGAACATAAGGAATAGCATGGAGGACATTAGAAGGAAGGGAAAAATGAAGGGGAGGAATTGGAGGGGGAGACGAACCATGAGAGACTATGGACTCTGAGAAACAAATTGAGGGTTTTAGAGGGGAGGGGGTGAAGGGATGGGTTAGCCTGGTGATGGGTATTAAGGAGGGCACGTACGTACTGCATGGAGCACTGAATGTTATATGAAAACAATGAATCATGGATCACTACATTAAAAACTAATGATATATGGTGACTAAAATAACATAATAAAATAAAACAAAAATTTTAAAAAATCTATTGAACTAAATGAAAATGAAAACACAGCTTTTCTATCAAAATCTGTGGGATGTCAAGCCACCTGAGTGGCTCAGTCTGTTAAGCATCTGCCTTCAGCTCAGGTCATGATCACAGGGTCCTGGGATTGAGTCCTTCATCAGGCTCTCTGCTCACCAGGGAGTCTGCGTCTCCCTCTGCCTCTGCTGCTCCCCTACTTGTGCTCTCTCTCTCTCTGACAAATAAATGAAATCTTTTAAAATCTGTGGGATAAGGCAAAGTAGAACTTATGAGGAAATGTCTACCATTAAACGCACGTATTAGAAAAGAAGAAAGAGCTGAAATCAATAATCTAAACTTGACCTTAGGAAACTAGAGAAAGAACAACTTAAGCCTTCAGCAAACAGAATGAAGAAAACAAATAAAAATAGAGCAGAAATCAATGAAATTGAAACCAATAAGTCAATAGAGACAGTCAATGAAACTAAGTCAGTTCTCTGAAAAGATCAATAAGACTGATAAATCTCTAGATAAGAAAACTAAGTAAAAAAAAGAGAAGAGACAAATTACAAATCTCAGAAATGAAAGAGAGGCCATCACTACTAATTCCATAGACAATAAAAGGGTATTATGAAAAACTCTGAGCCCATGATTTTGGTAACTTAGATGAGATGGGTCAATGAGGAATGGATCAATTCCTTACTTAGACACCAACTATGAAAACTCATAGAACAAGAACTAGATAATCTCAACAGGCCTATATATATTTCAAAATTTGAATCAATAATTATCATCTTCCAAAACAGAACACTATCATACACTTGAGAAAAAATTATGCCAATTCCCTATAATATTGTTCGAGAAAAAAGAAGCTAAAAGAACATTTCCTAACTCATTCTATGACTCCAGCATTACTCAAATACCAAAACCAGATAAAGATATTGCAAGAAAGGAAAAATAGAGACCAACTGCACATATGATTATATGTGCAGAATTCCTCAGCATAGTATTAGCAAATCGATTCCAATAATGTCTACAAAGATTTAAACACCACAACTAAATGGGATTCTTTTCCAGATATGCCAGGTATATTCAACATTTAAAAATAATTTAATGTAACCTATCACATCAACAAGCTAATTAAGCAAAGTCATATGGCCATATCAACAGATGCAGCAAAAGCATGTGACAAAATTCAATACCCATTCATGAAAAAACTCTCAGCAAACAAGCAATAGAGGGGAACTTTCTCAACTTGATAAAGAACATCTATAAAAAAAACCTACAGCCAGTGTCACACTTAATGCTGAGAAACTGAGCATTTTCCTCCTAAGACTGGGAACAAAGTAAGGGGTGTCCCTTCTCAGGACTGTTACTGAATATCATTCTGGAAGTGCAATAAGAAAAAGAAATGAAAGGTATTCAGATTGTGAAGAAGGAAATAAAATTGTCTTTGTTCTGAGATGGCATCACTGTTTACGTAGAAAATCCCAAAGCACTGACCAAAAAAAATTAACCTCCTACAACTAATAAATAATTACAGCAAGTTTCAGTATTAAAGGTTAATATATATGTCAATTGCTTTCTGTATACTATCAAAAAATAATTGCAATTTGAATTTAAAACACAATACCATCTACAATAGCATAGAACTTAAATACATAGGTATTCATCTATCAAATTATGTACAATATCTGTATTTAGAAAACTACAAAACTCTGATTAAAGAAATCAAAGAAATCTAAATTAATGGAATCTTCATGAATAGGAAGACTCAGTATTGCTGGATGGCAGTTCTGACAACTTGATATACAGATTCAATGCAATCCCAATCAAAATCCCAGCAAATTACTTTGTGGATTAACAAATTGTTCTAAAGTTTATATAGAGAGGCAAAGGACCCAGAACAGCCAGCATAATATTGACTGATATTGACTACCCAATTTCAAGACTTACTAAAAAGCTATAGTAGTCAAAACAGAGTTGTATTGGCACAAGAGTAGACAAATAGATCAATGGAAGAGAAAGGAGCATCCAAAATCGGACTCACATAAATACAGTTCACTGACTTTTAACAAAGTAGCAAAGGCAATTTAACAGAGAATGGATAGTCTTTTCAACAGAGGGTGATGGAACAATTGAATGTTTACATGCACAAGTAAAAGGAAAAAGAAAAAAAATGCAAACATTGAACTTACACATTCAACAACAAAATTCAACATATAACATAGACCTAAGTGTAAAACACAAAATAATAAAATTTTGAGAAGAAAACATAAGAGAATATCCACATGACCTGAGAATGAGATTTAGATACTACACAAAAAACATGATCCGTGAAAGAAAAAATTGACAAACTGGGCTTCATTAAAATTAAAAACTTTTGCTCTGTGAAAGACACTATCAAGATAATGAAATGACAAATCACTGACTGGAAAAATATTTATAGAACACACATCTTATAAAAGATTGGTATCCAAATGGTATGAAGAACTCTTCAAACTTAATATGAAGAAAAACAATATAACTGAAAATGTGCAAAAAATCTGAACACCTCACCAAAGATGATAAACAGATGACAAATAAGCACATAAAAATATGCTTAAAATCATTTGTTATCATGTAATTGCAAGCTAAAACAAAAATGAGTTACCACTACATTACTACCATGGACTAAATCCAAAGAAGTGTCAATACCAAATAGTAGGTGGTGCTCGTAGGATCGCAGCACAGTACAATTACTTTGGAAGACCGTTTCTCAGTGTCTGACAAAGCTAATAGTTTCATAATATGATCTAGCCATTAGATTTGGGATTTACCCACCTGATTTGGAAACTTCTGCTCACACAAAAACCTGCAAGTGAAGATTTATTGCCACTTAATTTGTAATCACCTAAAACTGGAGACAACCAAGATATCCATCAGTTGAATGGATAAACAAATGATAAATTTGTACAATGGAATATTATTCGGCAATAAAAAGAATTGAACAATTATGTCAGAAAAAGACATTGATGAATCTTAAAATGCATATTAATAAGTGAAAGAAACCATTTGAAAAGGCTGCCTACTGCATGATCTCAATTATATGACATTTTGGAGGACAAATATATAGAAACAGTACAAAGATCAGTGGTTATCAGGCATTGGGGATAAGAGAGGAATGGATAGGTGGACCACAGAGAATTTTTAGGGCAGTGAAAATACTCTGTGCAGTACTATATTAGTGGATACCTATCACACATTTGTATAAACCCATAGAATGCACCACACCAAGAGGGACCCCTAATATGAGCTAAAGACTTACAGCGATGATGACATGTCAGTGTAGGTTCATTGACTGTAACAAATGTACCATCTGGTGGGGGGTGTTGATAACGTGGGGAGCTGTGTGTGTGTGTGCGGGGAAGGAGGTATGACAATCTCTGTGCCTTCCCCTCAATTTTACTGTGAACCTAGAACTCCTTTAAAAAATAAAGTCTATTAAAAATACTCTATAGGATAGTTTTAAAAGGTAAAATTAGGTAATTCATGTATACTTCTGAACACAAAAGCTAGCACATATTACACACGCAGTTGATGCCATTATCAATCAGAGTAAATAACCAACTGTTGAGTTCCTTTTTTTTTTTTTTTTTTTGGAAGGGGCACATTTTAGGATCATTTCAGGGATTACTGTTTCTTTTATAAGGAAAGCATATATAAGACAAAAAAAAAAAACATAAACACTGGACAAACCCTAGTTAAGAAATTCTAGCCAAGGGGATGGCCAAGAACAAAGAAAACCTGGAGTCAGTCATGGGATAAATACCAACTTGAGCAGACACAAACCGTAAACACATTTTTTCCTCCCTGTGTTACATATATGTTTTACATATTTAATAATTCTTTCTTTTAGTCCACTCCTTCCCCATTCTATTTTATATAAAGATCATCGGCAACCATTATGGTTGTAATTTAATCACCCCTAAATATACAGACGGGATTATAACAGACCTAGAACAGTAATCAACATTATCCAGAGTTGGATGGGGTTGCTGGCAGGTATTTGTGTCTTTCCTTATTAGGGAAACAGTGAGACCTTTACTTTATCTAAGACATACTTGCATTATGTGAGGCAACAGCAAGATTTTTCATTATGTTACAGAAATTAAATACAGAGAAATAGATATTGAGTAAATGAGGGTGTGAAACATGCCTATTTGCCTATTGATCCTCACTCCATTCCTGACCTCCTCTAGAAGTGTTTGAGGAAAGGGGTGGGTTGGAGCGTGCCCCTTGCCCTCCCATACCCCATAACAATGGCTTCTGTTTAGGTTCTGCCAGCAGGAGGCACTAGTACAGACCCAACAGCAGTAAGGAGAACAAAAAAATTTTTTCCTTACTTATGGCTGTGCCAATAGAATGCCAGCTCCTGGTGGCTTTCCAGAAAATGCAGACCAACACTAGCAGCACACTGGGTTCTTGGACTTTGGTCTGGCAGCAACAGCAACATTATAAGGGACTGCAATCCCCTCAGTTCCTGCAGTGCTGGTGGGATTGCTCCTTGACTCCTGCACAGAAGTGGCCCATCAATCCCACAGCAGCCTCAACAGCTCAAGGATCTGGGAATCATGGGCTTTGAGAAATGCCATTTCTCTCTCTGCTTCCCTGACCACAGCGACAGTGGTACTGTCCGATAGTTTATAAATCTCTGAGTAACACATCATTCTCTGCATTGCATTTCCTCTGTGTGCAATATCTAAAGTGGTGGTTTCTCTTTCACTGAATAATCACTGACTGAAGCTATGTGGATAGTATAAATTTGAGCTTTTATTTTATTTTAAGTTTTTAATTATTTGACAGAGAGCACAAGCAAGGGGAGTGGCAGACAGAGAGAGAGAGAGAAACAGACTCCCCACTGAGCAGAGAGCCTGACATGGGGCTTGATTCCAAGACCTTGGGATCAAGACCTGAGCCGAAGGCAGATGCTAAACCAACTGAGCCACCCAGGGGCCCCTAAATTTGAGCTTCTGATCCAAGCTGGAGCTGACCCACAGTTAAGAAATTTTGCAACAGACAAAACTGGCAGAATATCTTCCTGGTGAATGTTATTTCAGTAGAATGCCTTTATGTTAGTTTCAAAACTTTATAAAATATTTTTCCTTTTAATATCATTTTTGGCTGATTTTTTACAGATAAAATATGTGCACATATCTTAAACCCAAAACTTTATCAACATGTTGAAATATGAGAAATGTTCTGAGTTACATTAAAAATAAAATTGGTTGATCATCACAGCCATGTGTAGACATTTTGAAAAGGTATCAAGTATCTGCACAGGAATATGCCCCTTGAATTTTTCTGAAGCTGAGAGACCACTTTCCTGCCCAACAAACAACTGTTTGCTAACAAAATATTTTTTACTTGATTGGGGAAAATGTCTTAAGTATTTTACCTCCTATTATGATTTCTGTTTATGTGTAGATGACTTAGCAAATTTTAGAACAATGAACAGGAATTTGATTCGTGCAGAATGTCTGGATTTCGGAACTAAATGTAGGCTCTATCATAATAGGAAAGAGATTTTGAAGACAACATAACTTTATTATTATTGATTCGACCCAGATTCCTAAGTGACAACACATTTTCTCGAAGGTGACTTTTGTTGGCAGGGTGACTGTTTCCACCTCATACTTTCACTGAGGACATGAATTATTTTGAGTGTCTCAGCTTAGAGTAAAGATCTCAGACTCCCCACGTCCTTCTCCTAGTCAAAGTTGAACACAAGCCTTGAATCTGATTATCGTTCATATCAGATATCTTCAAATGTCTGTGTGTTGTGAATATTTACCCTAAAGGCAGTGTCAGCCTCTGACTGCACTTACTCCTTGGATGCCGGCTGACAGTCCTTTTGTTGTGATACACACAGAAATGAGTGATTGTAGGTCTTCTTCGGGATACATACTCTGCCCTGTCACTAGAAACAGAAATCTCTCCTAATGAAGTTTTAATACTGATTTAGTCATGTTTTGACCTTCATTCTCATTTTGCCCTCTATTATAATTCTCCCTTCAACACTGTGCCAAACAGTATGTATTCTTCCCTAAGACTGAAATTCAAAGCTGTGAGTTAACATTTCTGACATACTTGACCGGCACTAGGGATAAAAAGTCCAGGTATCACCTTCATCAATATGGTACCCGATGCTGGCATTGCTCTCTCACTCCTTCATGTTCAAGTTGTTCCAACACTTCTCCACTTTTTCCTTCAGTTGCTCCCAAACTCCAGCAACTCAGCCTGTCCCCACACCCCAGTTCTCATCACTGCTAGTCTAAAATGTATTTGTTATAACTCACCGGACTACAAATTTCACTGTCCCAAAATTATTATTGTCAAGTGATGTTTCTTGTAAGAGAATATGTGATAAAATCATTAAATATATACTAAAGATTCGATTGATATCTAATGCTCTGCTAATTGCTTTGAACACTAAAAATAATTTCAGGTCAAGTTTTGCCCTTGAACAGCTAACACATTTTTAAACAACATTTTACTGCATCATTTTAGATTCAGCCCTTCGTAGAACACACAACACACACACAAATGCATTTGAAATCTGTAATTTTCAAAGATGGCCAGCCGGATGATTGAGATAACACATGAGTACAAGTCTTGTTTTTAAAATAAAATTCCTTTTATCAGAAATCTTTATGGAATTTTACTTGAAGAATGTGTGCTCTATTTTTTTTTCTTTTTGTTCTTTGTGTCCTACTGCTCAAGAAACACGCAATTTGAGGCCATTTTAAAGAATTCTGTAAATAGCATTCTGTGTTAAATAACACCAGTGCCATGGATTCTGGTGCCAAATTAGCAGTGAATACATAATGCAAATTCAACTTTATAATGTTCCTTAGTCTCTGCCAAAAGCACAGAGACAGAAACATGACAGAGCTACTAACTACCAACAAAAGTGTGTTAGCAACTGATAGCCCGAGCCTCTGGGTTCATGTACAAGGAGCAACCAAGACTCACAACCAGGCTGCCTCCCAGCACAGCTGGGAACCCTGACCTGTACTTCAAAAGCCAAAGTTTCACCCTCTAGGGAACAATTCTTTCGTAGGCACAGAAGGTTATCTTCATGGGATTGTCTAGTGTCATTCAGTACCTAGAAAAATCCTTCCCCTCATGGGAACCCTTGCTCTTCCACCTAGACTGAGAACATGAGTGTAAGGGGTGCACCTACCTGAGCTATAGGGCAGCCTGCAGTTATGTATGTTGATTTTTAGGGTAACTAGCCGGCAGGGTATGGTAATGCTTAGAAGAAGAACATCTGAAATTCTCCACAAGTGCCACTTCTTAAACACGGAGTTCCACCTTCCCCACCGTCAGCGGCTGCTAGCAGTTTTCATGGCCTCCCCACACCTGTTCTGCCCAGGGGCCTCACACCCCTTTCTCTGCTGTGACGCAGGAACACAGCCTTCCTATCCAGAATGTGTCTCAGCTGGTCTTGCCCCTTCAAGGTCATGGCCCCAGCAGTGCCCCACTTTCTCCACATCATTCCTCCCCCCTCTCTAGGGTCATTCACCCCCACATGAAACAAGACATTATTTCTCCCTCCTCAAAAAAAGTCTTGACTTCCCTTCCTCCGGTACCTCCGACCCCGTTTCGTGGCTCTGCTTCCTGAGCAGAAAGCTCAGAGCCACCTGCACCAGCTATTCATGACGCCTCCTCTGTTCTTCCTACGCCAGTCCAACCTGCTTTCCAAAAGCATCATCTCAAAGAATCAGATCTCCTTCAGGTCACGGGTGATGCCCTATTACCATGACCAGTGGTAATTCTGCATCCATAATCTCTGTCATTCCAGAGGCATTTTACAGAGATCATGATTTTTTCCTCCTGAATGTGTTTTCTTCATTCAGTGTCCAAGATACCACCAAGGCCACCTGAACTCACCCTCTGAGAATGGAGCTTGCGCTGGGCCCAGTGCTCTTCGAGCCATCCCCTTCCCCGCTCCCTCCTTCCCTCCTCTGTCCACTACTTTGGCACCTCATGCAGTCTTGTCGACAGCTGAGCTGCTAGGTGTTGGAGTAGCTGGTTAAGGCCACAAGCTACGATGAACGTAAGAGTGAAGCCTTTATTCACTTGCTGGACGGTATCCACAAGAGGTCAAACCAGAGAAGGCTCGCCTCCCTCCAGCCCGGCCCATTTTTCCCCAACAAACGGCTCTGAGTGAGGATCAGATGTCCCAGCACAGAAGGAGCAAGCAGGCTCCTGCAGTTTCACGGGCCTGGAAGCCGAGGGAGAGAGAGGGAAAGGCCAGTGGTGGGCTCATATGGGGTACTGCATGGGTGTGCGAAGCAGGTCGTCAGGACACCCCCCCTCTCGCTCGGGGCTTGGCACGGCCGGCTGAGGAAAGCTTCTGTCGAAGGCCGCGCTATGGAGGCCTCTGGACAGAGGAACTAGGCCAGGAGGGCTGCCTGCTCCCTCCACATGCTGCAGGGCTTTGTCTGAGCACCAGGCCGAGTGCAGAGGCAGCTTCCCTGCGCCGCGAGGCCTGCCACGGGAGGCCCTTGCGACAGCCTCTGGTCTGGCCTGAAGAACCACACGCAGGCAGGAGCCGCACTCCTCAGCTCTGAGCCAAGATGCCAGATGCACTCCCCCAGAAGTAAAGATTCTCCACCAATCCAGCCTCATATGGCCAGTTGCCTAGCCGACTCTGTATTTTGCAAGTTAACATGTCCGGCAACGAGCACGTCCTCCCCCGACCCACACCAGACTTGGCGCATCACCATCCCCCCTGTGGGCTGTCGACCACTCCCTTCTTCCAACTGTTCCAGCCGAAAACTTTGGGGGACATTCGTGAATTTTCTCTTTCTATCCCACCCGCGCCCACTCCACCAGAAGATGCTACTTTCTGCACATTTAAATTATACCCCTGACCTTTCCAGGACTCACAAACCTCCTTCCAACCACACGGCAATGGAGTCGGGCGTCGTCCTGGCCCGTCTGGAACCCCTTCTGCTGGTTGGCACGGTCAGGGCTGCTCTCCACACAGTGGCCACCGCCCTGCAAGATCACACCTCTGCTCTAAACCCCGCAGTGACGCCCATCAGCTCAGATGAACAGTAAAGTCAGAATCGGTCAAGACCCCACTAGGACAGACCCCCTGCAACACTGGTCTCGGTAAGCATTTCAATGGTACCACCTGCCTTGGCCCCATTTTGGCCACCCCCGTCTACGTGAGGGCAGATAATGGACCATCTTTTTCACCCTGCAAGTTAAAAAGCTGGTTATTAGCCCCTGTCTCGTTTGCTGCAGACTCACTCGGAAGCAGCCCCAGTGTTTGTGCTGGACTGGTGCCCACAGTTACCCCTCCTTCCAGAACCAGTGGAATCACGAAAGCATAAGAGAAGTGCAATGAAGTGAGTAATATAATAAGGGTACGGACAGCGACTGCAGGCCGCCCCATCCTCTGAGGGTTTGTAAGAGTCCACACGAAAGCAAATGAGATTTCGGACAGGACTAGCGTCCAAAAATCAGACACTCAGGGCCTGGCCTGTGAGAAACCACCCAAACGTGCCCAGACCCACCCTCTGCATCCAAAACTCCTGTGCCCACCCCTCCCTCTGACACAGAGACTGTCTCTTGATGACTCACGTCTCTGAGTTAATGTACTCGCTACCGGGCCTCTCATCCATCCTCGGGCCATCTGACACTGCTTCAGTCTCTCTTCAGGAAACGTTGCCTAGTTTGATCCAAATGTTGGAAATCATGATGAACTCCCAGGCATTGCCTGACTTCTATAAAATCATAATAAAAACTGCCAAATCAAATTTTTTAAAAAGATTAAACACGATGTCAAAGGGAACTCTTCAAACAGCCATAATAACGAAAACGTCATGTAGAAATCCTTCGTAAAACTTTAATAAATTAAATTAACATGTTCAGAGGTCCCTGGCTGCCAGGGGGCAGCTTCTGGAACCGTGTACTCGTGTGATTTCTCCTGCCATCCGCGTTTTGAAGCATCGCACACATCATAAGTATTCCGCAGCCACCCTGTGTCTGGGGGCTTTCTGCACATCACACGTGCATTCTAATTTTTTTCCCCTTCTCTTGAATAGCACGCTGCCGTGCCTAACCGACTCATCAAGGTTAACCATTCTTCTTGCCACCTTTAAAAATTACATTCTCGGAGGAATTGCACAGCCAAGTCAGATACTGTGGGCACATTTAATTAACTAAATGTCAGAGACCATAGTTGTTACAAATGACATAAAGGGGAAAACAGGATAGGGCATAACCTTGAGATACTTGTTGCTGAGTGCATTTAAAGGACTGTTCACGTGGGCATCAGACTTGCGGACCCAAACGCAGTTCAAACATTCATGAATATTTCTGCAAATAAGTAACCACAACTCTCCCATAGTACCTTATATGTGAGACAACATGGAAGGTAAAGAATAAATGAAGAGGGAGACTTTTACTCTTTTTTTCTGTCTCTGTTTTTCTCTCCAGTGTAAGTGGATATTTAGCTGATCCTAGCTTCAGAAAAATTCCTGGATCAATCAGCTGCTGGCTAATCAACAGTCACACATTAAGACCCAAAAACAGGATGCACTGCTTTTGAATGCTTACAACCCACCCCCCCTTTACCCCATGTGGCCCTATAGAGCTCAGGTCCATGTGAGTTGGAGGACAGATATATTTCCAGCATCTTCTTCACCCACAAAGCCCCCCTTGACCTTGGTACTAAAGAACTCCATTTATTCCTATCCTGCTCACTCTTTTCTCTTGACCACTCCACTTATTTCTGAACAGCCAATTCATTCTAGGAAACAGGGTTCATTTGATAAAGCACACGCCTCAGCCTCACCTGTCTGCCCAAGCCCTGACTGAGGCTATTTGCCAGTGGGTGGAATGATTCTGATCCTGACTTCAGCTCCGATATACTGAATTATACCAGCCACATCAGACGTCCTTGCAGCTTTCCAAAATCCTGACCTCTTCCTGACATCTAACATCCTCTGCTGCCTTCAACCCTATAGAAAAATGTATCCATAGCCAAAACCAGAGCTTACGGCGTAAATAATTTCACACAATTCCATCTGAATTCCCTTACTTATGAATACAAGTCAAGTGTCATAAACTCCACTCTATCCACATTGCTTGCTTGTTACTTTGTTTCAGTTTTATTCCTACTAGAGTAATATTTCAGAAACTCCCCCAAATATAAAATTGTGTCAACTTGTCAGCACCTTCTCTTTACATGTGCCGACTGTACGTTCTAGAACGATGCAGCACACATTGAATAGTTTCAATTAAAAACAGTTTAGATGATACATTTCTCAAAGTAGTTGGAACCTTCTGGCTTTATACTCAACAACCCAATCATCATATGTAAAGAGCAGACTGCTCTCCTCTCTGTCATTTCCAATGGACTTCATTCAGGAACACTAACTGCTTAAAGATATCTAGAGAACACAAACTACCAACTTCTATGCTTGTGACATAGCCATTTTGACGAAGGAGTTCATTGGCTATGAAACATGTGACATTTTCAATCCCTTCTGCTCAGATTCACGTATGAATCCTTTCTCTACTAAGGCAGACACCAATGTGGAAAGAGCAGGATGTCGTCGTCTGCTGCACTCTACTCTGACCCAGTGAGGGCAAACAATAATACCTAGCAATTTTACAAGAGTGCTTTAGGTGATACATGTGCATCCTTATTGAATTCTCACAAAAAACTCACTAAATCATATATTGCCAGCCTCATTTTCAGATGAAGAAATGGATGCAAGGAGGTTGAGGAACTTGCCCAGAGTCGTGGGTCCAGCAAAACGGCTGAACCCGGGTGGCATGGTCCACTTGGCGCCCAGTCAGGGTCCTGCTCTCACACGATGCCATCCCTCTAAATCAAACCCGAAGGCAATCACAGAGCTCCTTCCACAAGCACACAGCATGGCACTCCACTTTCCAGGTCTGTATCACCTGGTCATGTGCGACAACCAGTGTAAACTGCAAACGCCCACGGATGTGTCCCCTGCAAATAGCAGGAGACAATCCTGACCCCTGAGTAAGTGACAGTCTCCTCTCTCTGCTGCACCCGCAGAGAACAGGAATAGCTCAGCTCAGTCATGTGGGGGACCTGCACGGACGCTTAAGGACAGGCATTTGTACAAGAATTTAACTACAAGAAAAACAAAAACAATGCATTGTTTGGATTTCTAAACATTAGAAAACAAGGCTCTCTAATTGTAAAGATATTTATTTTTTTAATATTAACTGAGAAATCAGAATTAAGGCTGCTGAGCTAAACATTTGCCAGGGGCTATTTAAAGAGCTTTCAATTAAAAAAAAAATCACAAAAATCTGTCACATTTTCTCTTTAAACATAAAATTACAAATACCACATAGGTTCTGTGTGCATGTGAGCACTGTGGCACCAGAGTTTAGTGAAAGCTTTTTTTTTTTTTTCAGTTTGTCCCAGGAGGAATTTATTTATACAAATTTCAAAACCTGTGGGCTTTTATTCCAACTCCTCAAATTTTTCCTAGAAAACAGAAGAACTTTCTATTCCCTAATGTGGACTATTCTACTATGAGATTTCTAAGTCATTGCATAAGAAATACTAGTAATAACTAATATAACAATATCTTCAATAAACAGGACCCTAAATAAGAAAAAAGAAAGGGACAAGGACAAATAATAAGAATTACAATTATTTTTCAATTTGACTTTAAGGAAAAGACAATTTGAGAAAAAGTTACCTAATAGTAAATAACCAAACAGCATTGTGTATGGTAATTTAAATTAGCCCAATATTGTAAATAATTTTATAAAATACAATTTATATCTACTAGTGTAGAATTTTGTAGTAAAAAAAAATGCTTTTCAGAGGAGCCTGGGTGGCTCAGTCAGTTGAGGGTCCAACTCTTGGCTTTGGCTCAGGTCATGATCTCAGGGTTGTGAGATCGAGCCCCACCCTGGGTTCTGCACTCACCAGGGAGCCTGCTTAAGATTCCCTCTGCCCCTGAAGACATGAACAGACATTTTTCCAAAGAAGACATCCAAATGGCCAACAGACACATGAAAAAGTGCTCAATATCGCTCAGCATCAGGGAAATCCAAATCAAAACCTCAATGAGATACCCCCTCACACCAGTCAGAATGGCTAAAATTAACAAGTCAGGAAATGACAGATGTTGGTGGGGATGAGGAGAAAGGGGAACCCTCCTACACTGTTGGTGGGAATGCAAGCTGGTGCAGCCACTCTGGAAAACTGTATGGAGGTTCCTCAAAAAGTTGAAAATAGAGCTACCATATGATCCAGCAATTGCACTACTGGGTATTTACCCCAAAGATACAAAAGTAGGGATCCGAAGGGGTACGTGCACCCCGGTGTTTATAGCAGCAATGTCTACAATAGCCAAACTGTGGAAAGAGCCAAGATGTCCATCGACAGATGAATGGATAAAGAAGAAGTGGTATATATATACAATGGAATATTATGCAGCCATCAAAAGGAATGAGATCTTGCCATTTGCAACGACGTGGATGGAACTGGAGGGGATTATGTTGAGTGAAATAAGTCAAACAGAGAAAGACATGTATCATATGATCTCACTGATATGATGAGGAATTCTTAATTGCAGGAAACAAACTGAGGGTTGCTGGAGTGGGGGGTGGGGTGGGAGGGATGGGGTGACTGGGTGATAGACACTGGGGAGGGTATGTGCTCTGGTAAGCGCTGTGAATTGTGCAAGACTGTTGAATCTCAGATCTGTACCTCTGAAACAAATAATGCAATATATGTTAAGAAAAAAAAAAAGAAGAAGGTAGCGGGAGGGGAAGAATGAAGCGGGGGAAATCGGAGGGGTGGACGAACCATGAGAGACCATGGACTCTGAAAAACAAACAGGGTTCTAGAGGGGAGGGGGGTGGGAGGATGGGTTAGCCTGGTGATGGGTATTGAGGAGGGCACATTCTGCATGGAGCACTGGGTGTTGTGCACAAACAATGAATCATGGAACACTTCATCTAAAACTAATGATGTAATGTATGGGGATTACCATAAGAATAAAAAAAAAAAAAGATTCCCTCTGCCCCTTTCCCCACTTCAAAAAAAGAAATGATGTCAAAATTTGAAATATAGTCGTATTTAAATATAACTTTTTAGATACATAGTATATAGAATGTGAATGGATACATAGCTTTTGAATCATTTGTCAAAATACTCTATGGAGGAAAAAAAAAACAGTTTTGATACTCAGTAATAAGGAAACATTAGTCAAAATGTATTTTCCACCTAGCAGTCTTGTTGGTGGATCTTTTCTTGCAAAAGAACTGCTTTCTCGGGGCACCTGGGTGGCTCAGTCGTTAAGCGTCTGCCTTCAGCTCAGGTCATGATCCCAGGGTCCTGGGATCGAGTCCCGCATCGGGCTCCCTGCTCAGCGGGAAGCCTGCTTCTCTCTCTCCCACTCCCCCTGCTTGTGTTCCCTCTCTCACTGTGTCTCTCTGTCAAATAAATAAATAAAATCTTTAAAAAAAAAAAAAAAAGAACTGCTTTCTCATTTCAGTTGTACTGAGATAGAATTGACACATAGCACTCCATATCGTGTACAGCCTGGTGACTGGACTTGCATACAGTGTTAAATGATGACCACAGTGAGTTTAGTTAACGTTGTCATCTCACATGGTTGTCCCACGTCTCCAAGAAGGAGAAGGAGAAGGGGACGAAGGAGAGGAAGAGGATGAGGAAGAGAAGGACGGGGAAGAGAAAGAGGAGGAGGAGGAGGAGGAGGAAGAAAAGAAAGAAAAAAGAAAAAAAAGTGTTTTTCCCTGTGATGAGAACTTTAGGACCTACTGTCTTAGCAATATCCAAATACACCATACAGCAGTGTCAACCCTAGTCATCATGGTATACATGACATCTTCAGTAGTTACACGTCATCTAACTCAATGTTCGTGACTTTTTCCATTTCCTCTATTTTACCATGTGCCATGGGTTGGGTTGTGTCCCTCCAAAAACCACATATTGAAGTCTTAGCCCCAGGACCTTACAATGTGATGTCATTCTAAATACGGTTGTAGCAGATATAATCCAAGTGTGGTCCCACTAACGGAGGATGGGCCCCAATCCGACATGACTGGCTTCCTCATAAGAAGCACAAAGATGAAGCACATGGGAACAGGGACCACAGCAGGGCTGCAGCCAAGGCCCCTCAAAGACCCTCAAGAGAATGTGCTTCTCCTATTGCCTTGGGAGGTAGGAATGTGGCTCCTACCCAGTCAGTAATGTGTGTGCTAATACAAGTCTGTCCGAGAAAGATTTAGCCATAATGAAGGGCATATGGAGAGAGCAGTAAACATGATTAAGGTTCCTGTGATATTGATTTATGAGAGAATCCCCGAGCAAACCACACACTCACAGAGATCTGTCTTCCTAGGCTGATCCACAACAGTAAGGAAACGGAAGTGTGCTTTTATGATGTGAGTGTGAAGGCTCTGTTAGTGCAGGTGCCCCCAGAGGTGGGCCCTCAGACAAAGACGGGAGGCGGGACGCAGCCCTGATGGGGATTAGCAGAAGCCTGGGAAGTCACAATGGGAGTAGAGACAGCCAATATCAGGGCACATCCTCAACGAGTCACTGCTGGGGAAGTGGACTCTGTCCAGGTGGGGAAGCATGGACGGTCATCCAGACCGCTGGGCTCAGGGCCACCCACCAAGAGAAGAGCATGGGGCTTTGACAGCCATGCACTAAGTCCCTTGGTCGCTGGCCGTTAACTCTCAGCACCTCCCCCTACTCTCCTGGGGGGGAGACTAAGCTGTGGGGTACTTGTAGGTATCTGAGGCCCAGGGACATGACTGGATGCCTCCAGTGCCTTCTCCAATGGCATTAATTCTTAAGCCTTTTGTTGATCAGAATTCTGACATGAAGCTTAATTGTCAGAGCCATAGTTTAAAAACAAGCCACTGTGGGTCAAGACCCTTAACAGATCCTCCCTAGAGAAGATATATAGATGGCAAATAAGCATATAAAAATACTCCATGTCATGTGCCATTGGGGAAATGCAAATTAAAAAGAGATACCATCACACACACCTCTTAGGATGGCCCACATCCAAAGCACTAGCACCACCAAATACTGACGAGGATGTGGAGCAGGACGAAGGCCCACTCACTGCTGGTGGGATGCGGAATGGTGTGGACGTTTTGGAAGACAGTTTGACAGGTTCTTACAAAACTAAATTTATTCTTAACATAGGATCCAGCAGTCCCAAAGGAGTGTGGTATGTCCATACAAAAACTTACACACAGCTGTTTATAACAGCTTTACTTATCATTGGCAAAACTTGGAAGCCATCAAGATGTCCTTCAGCAGGTGATGGATAAATAAACTGTGGTCCATCCAGACGATGGAATATGATCCAGTGCTAAAAAGAAACGAGCTATACATGGAAGAACCTTAAATGCACTTTTGCCAAGGGTTGGTGGTAGAGGTGGAGACGACTAGGTGGATGGCATAGTATGTTTAGAGTGGTACAACTAATTCTGCATGATATTGTCATGTTGGATACATGACAAATGTATTTGGAAAAAATCCCTAGAATGCACAAAGAGGGAGCCCTAATGTGAGTATGGACTTGTGTTAGTAACAGCATGACAATATGTGTTCACTAACTGTAACAAGTGTTTCACACTGTACAAAGAGTTCACAGCAAAGGGAACTGTGTAGATCCTATGGAACACTCTGTACTTGTTCAATTTGAGGGTCTGCATGACTCAGCCTACTCTGCAGGTACCTGCAGTCAGAGTTTCCTTTGGGCCAAACTGTTAGACTGACATCTAAAATTTCCCAATGTAGTTTAGTGCTTAGAGCAAAGTGGGGTCTCTGCTCCTTCTGGACTAAGCAACACTTTCACACCCACCTGCTCTTCCCAGGGCTCAGGTTTCTCTCAATTAACCACAGATGCAGATGTGCCCCATAAATGTATATCCAAAGCTTAGAACCAATAAGTCAAAAGGGACCATATCTCACTTGAAAATCCCTGCACAAGTACATTTGAGAATGACTGACACTACCAGACCCACGCCCAGGAAACAAATCCCGGTCTGTGTCCACTTCATGCCCTCCCCCCATTACAGGCATGGATGCTGAGCTCCTGCCCACTCAGCCCCGAGGCTGGCACAAAAAGGGCCACCAGCAAGTAACTACTGACTGATGAATAAATGAATGAGTAAGCAAAGGAATGAATTGCCCAGCCAGTTAGTAGGAAACTTTAAGAAAGCAAGCAAGATGTGGTCAACTTTATCTATTTGTACTACTTTTAAAAGTGATAAATGTGTGGCCGATGTGTTAATGATCCAAGGAAGGGGGGATAAAGAATGACAGAAAATAAATTTACTCCATGGGAAGGATATGTTCTGTGTGCTATATCTGATGAGAGGGGGACAAGGAAAGAGGCACCAGGTGGGGAAGTCCCCAGGTGTGGGTGACGTTGGTAAAGAGACAATACCCATGGGGCACCGGAAATAAGAAAAAGGGGTGTCAGCAGAATGGCGGGAGTAGGGGACCTCTAGGTCAGAGTGGGGGCCTGGCAGAAACACAGGAATAGGCCATAGGACTGGCATGGATCCCGTGTTCAGGAGGAGGGTGGCTGTCGATCCTTTCAGGGACACTGAAGACAGTGATGGCCGCCATGGCTGGGTTCTTGAACACATCTATTGACATGACTGGGCTGTGTGCTTCTCCAGGTATGGACTAACATATCACAGGACCCGACCCTTAAAGAGGGCACTCTGATTATCACCAGTGTAGCGGAAATGTGGTATGAGGTTAACCCAACATAAAAGAAAAACCTGGAGTAACTAAGGGGGGAAGAAAAAACACCACCCACCATTTGGTGAATTTTGAAGAAAGTCTTACCACCGGACAGCATAAATATTTCCCCCCATAAATTATGGATATCACTTCCTTATCCTCACTTCACACAAAACGTGTGAACATGTTATAGCTGTATTAAAATGCATTTGGATTTCTCAGGAAAAAGTATTATTTTCTAGTCTAATAATGTCTTAAATTTGTCAGTAGCTTGTAAGAACAGCTTAGAAGAGGCACTTAAGTATGTCAACAAGCAGAGTACATTTATACCCATTTAAAAACGGTTCAAGATATTAGCTAGTAAAACAAAAGCAGCACCAGGATTAAAGAATTAATTAAACTTGACAAATAGAGCTACAAGTAGATGTGGAATTGCTGTAAGCATGAAAAGTAGTATCTTCAGGACTCCCTTGTTTCTTTTTTTTTTTTTTTCATGGTCAGAAAACTTTATTTTTTTTTAATTTTTTTTTGTTTGGTAAGTTTTTTTTAAAAAAATTTATTGTTATGTTAATCACCATACATTACATCACTAGTTTTTGATGTATGGACTCCCTTGTTTCTAACAAAAAAATAAATTAACTCCTAGACGCAAAGTAGGTGTAATAATCCAGGAATAGGGGGAGAACAGAGAAATATGCAGTCTTGTAAAAGTGAGTTACGGGTACCAGCTGATACATACGTGTGTGAATAGACAAACCCAGTGACTACATACAGTGAACACTTAGAATAATTTGGCAAAATGAAGCCAATTTAGCTAGGAAAAATAAATACTTGAAACTTTAGAAAGACCTGTTTGCAGATCACTGAGATGCATGTCACCGAAATCAAGGAGCCCTCAGAAACAAAGCAAAACAAAACAAAACAAGAACAGAAGGGATATTTTGCATAGCTTCGATAAGGTTACAGAATAAAATCGCAATAATAGATCTCTTTAGGAACTGCCTTAAGGAAATAATATATTGGTAGGTGAATCTGTACTAAAACATAATCATGGAAGAGAGGAGCTGAACATATATTCCCATTGTTGTCAGAATTCCCTGGAAGACAGAGTCCCGGACCATGCACCTGCTCTTTCACCTGTGGATGGGAAGGATTTCACAGGCCCACATCATTTCATCCCCCTCAGGAGGCGTTTTTTTACTTTGCTTTATATATATGTTAAGTGGGACATAATAGAAACACTTCTTATTTCTTCCCTGGAGATGCCTCATAAGCAGAGCTGAACCTTGCAGACACTGGAAATTTTAATTTGGGTCAGCAAGTTGCAGACGTGAAAGAGAACTTTGAAGTAGGTGAGAGTCTCTTAAACAGATGTAATGACCACTTACAAAGAGAAAAGAACGATTCCCTAGTTCCCACCACCATGGCTGACCTACATTATTTAGTTTTCTTTAATGTTCTCTAATTATTTGATGTAATTTGTGTATTACAAAGTAACCAATTATTTGATATCGCTACCTGACATAATCACAATGAGTAATGACAATGAAATGTTTTCTCAAATACTTTCTGCCAGGCTGAATGACCTGCTGCCCCTGGATTGGCTCAGAGGTAACCTCACACCCAGTGCATCCCCGTCCACTTGCAATAAGAATGTGGCTCTCAGTTACACAGTTTGTTCTTGGAAACCCACACAGGAGCACTGAGCTCGAAGACTCCATTCTTACACCCCTTAAATGTATTTGCACTACTCTGAAACCTTTATTCAAAGTAGGTCATGGCACACTTCAGCTTCTCCTGGACAAGACAGCCTTTTACATATTAATTTCCCCTCTGTCCTTTTCCCATCTTCCCATGACAATTAAGTTACCACCCCTCTCTACTGAGGTACTTCTGTATTACATTGAGTCAAAGTCCCAGACAATCATTATAGGCGATGCATTACCTTTAAATAGCACTGCAAAAGATATATGTTGTACATTTATAACAGCAAGAAAGAAAAAACCCAACATAGTATGTAATATATAATTAATACATGATCCATAATAATGGATGTCTCACAGATTCTGACCTGACGTTGTTGATGCACGATGGACTTGGGGCTCACTCTCTTCTGCATCTGACTTGGCACATGGATGAGGACCAAGGCATCATCCAAGCCCTCTCCCACATAGCTTATTCCATATATTTATGTGAACAAGAATCAGAGAATTCTCACCAGAAAATAATAAGTAGAATCAGGATTGCGATCCTCACTGATGCTCAGAACTATAAATTCACATCTGATGGTCATGGATGGACTCCTCACAAGCACAGCTCACAGTGAGAGACAGCACATAGTGATTGCCACAAACAGACGCCAGACTGGTTTTGATGCCACCTCATGTCCTCACATCTTAGGGGAGCAGGTGATTCCACGTATAAGACAAAACTGAGGGTGGGGTGGGAGGGATGGGGTGGCTGGGTGATAGACACTGGGGAGGGTATGTGCTCTGGTAAGCGCTGTGAATTGTGCAAGACTGTTGAATCTCAGATCTGTACAAATCTGAAACAAATAATGCAATATATGTTAAGAAAAAAAAAAAGAAGAAAAAGAAGGTAGCGGGAGGGGAAGAATGAAGCGGGGGAAATCGGAGGGGGAGACGAACCATGAGAGACGATGGACTCTGAAAAACAAACAGGGTTCTAGAGGGGAGGGGGTGGGAGGATGGGTTAGCCTGGTGGTGGGTATTGAGGAGGGCACATTCTGCATGGAGCACTGGGTGTTGTGCACAAACAATGAATCATGGAACACTTCATCTAAAACTAATGATGTAACGTATGGGGATTAACATAAGAATAAAAAAAATAAATAAAATGCAAAAAAAAAAAAAAGACAAAACTGAGACTAGAAGCAGGTCCACCTTCGCGCTCTGTCCATGAGTGTTACCTGAAATTGAAACATGGGAACTTGGTGTATTTATTTTTTTTAACTCCTTAGAGTTTAGAAACAGCTCTGGGTTTCTTTGGGTGACTATATGTACAGGACAGAATCATTCTTTTCCTCCCTTAAAAGGTGACTTGCAGATTGCCACAGTGAAGAGATAGAGAAAGGAAACTCTCCAAGTGAAGGTGATAATGATGTGGCAGGAACTTTCTCTGGTGAGCAGTCTCAGGACCCAGTGTGGAATCTGAGCTGGACAGCATCAGGCTTTCCCTGTGAATGGTGGATGCAGCCAGCAGGGAGCCACACCTTTCCCTGGGGAAACTTGGGGGATTAGTCCTGAGCAGAATTCTTGCATATGACTAGAGTTTAATCAAGTAGGGAGAAACTCGGAAAGAGTGGCATTTGGAGCATTAATGTAAAGGGAAGACATGCAACAGCAGATTTGTATTCACTGACTGAGAGGACACCTGGTTTATATCCCAAGTATTCTTTAGCTAATCTTTGGTGTCAGCTTGACGTTAGAACAGAGTGCGATCTGTAAAGAATGGATGTTAAGTTCTAGGACAGTTCCCGGGGCTGAGGCATGTGACGTTCTCAAGGGTCTCTTTCTACTTTTCTGCATATAATACTCATTTCCCTACTCACAAAACTTGAGAATTGCAATGATATCAGACGTATGCTCTTCCCCCAAGGCAATAATTTCATTATTTGTTTTTCCCAGTGATCTAAGGATGCTATCTACATGCACCCAGATACCATGGAGCACTGGACAGAAGACTGTTAGCATCTCACTGGGATTCACTGCTGTGCAAAGCAGGTAAATAAAGGCTTAATAAGAAACTCTATTATGTGTAAGAAATAATCGACTACCCTGAACTCCAAAGACCAGCTTGAATTGGTGCAAAACCATAATCATTAGTCACAGGATAAATTAATTACCAGTGTCCCTTTAGCTGCATGATAAACTCACATGTTTGGAGACTAAGTTCTTCTTAATTTAGAATTTAGCTAGGAGCACATTCTTTCTGTGATGCCTTCCTGACTGAGGGCCCCCGAGCTAGTGAAAACCCTGAAGATCAATGTGACCCTACAGGGATCTGAGTTGGGGGCCTCAGAGATGATTTTGGGATGGTTTTGGTCTTTTTAATGTGAGGTACAGCTGACACACAATGTTGTATTAGTTTCAGATGTACAACATAGTGATTCGACAACTATATACATTACAAAATGTTCACCACAAGAAGCATAGTTACCAGGGCGCCTGGGTGGCTCAGTTGGTTAAGCGACTGCCTTCGGCTCAGGTCATGATCCTGGAGTCCCGGGATCGAGTCCCGCATCGGGCTCCCTGCTCGGCGGGGAGTCTGCTTCTCCCTCTGCCCTCTTCCCTCTTGTGCTCTCTGTCTCTCATTCTCTCTCTCTCTCAAATAAATAAATAAAATCTTTAAAAAAAAAAAAAAGAAGCATAGTTACCATCTGCCACCACACAAATTTATGACAATGTTGGTTAGAATCGTTCTAACCACACTGATGTTGGCTGCTTATCACCTCCGACTAAATAAATTACCATGCTCCTGCATGTTATTTTGCCACAAACACAGGTACAAGGTAAACCTCAGCTGATATTGAGCACAGATAGTTTCAGATGCCTGAGTCCCGGGCTAACTGGCCTCTGGTTTCCTGTATCCTTTGTAGCCCAGAAAATTCAGAAGGCATACATAGAACCCGGGTCTGATTGGGTCTCCTAAATCTGAGGGTTATAACTTCATGCTGATGATATCCAGCACTCATCACCTCGCATCAGTGTCATTTTGTTGCGGTGACCGCCAGCCACCTGACCGCTGTCTGTCAAGGGTACACCTGCACCCTGGTCCTTCCCTGGCCTATTCCTTAGAGTACAAATAAAAAGTGTGCTGCCGACTGGACGCTGTCTATGTGTAAGCAATGAGGTCACGCACCACTGGTGCCGGAACATTATGACAGGCATAGACCAGCAAGACGACAAGCTGGATGAGGTCCTTTACCAAACTCTCCGAGGGCTGTCCTACTTTGTGCTCTTTTCAGGAGTGACCGTTCCCTACACACCACTCGTGTGTTTCGGATCTCACAGTCGTCCCTGCAGACAGGAGTTTTTCCACGTGTGTCTGCTGTCGGTTCTTTTATTAGGTGTTAGCTCTCCAAAGGGTCTAGCCTTCAGAAGACCAGGCTGTTCCACCCTGGTGCCCGCCCCTTCTGTGACGGCTCTTCTCAGGTGGTCAGTGAGCACTAATGTGGGAGTCAAAGTAGCTGAGAGGACGTGCCGGTGGCGAAGCACAGCAAATGCACAGGAAGTTCATATTCAGAACAAATAAATGGGGGTGCGGGGAGACTGGAACTAATTCAGATTCAAAATCATAACTTCTGGCCTATCCTAGTTTTTATGACTTCGAGTCAAGTATTAGGATTTTGGTCACACACTTACAGGTCAAAAACATATCGATGCAGAAGGCTGACAGAGGACAGAGGAGTTAGAAGACTGAATTTTGCTTTCAGTTCTCTGGAATTACGAGTAAACATGTAGCTTCAACACTGATAGTGGCATTTGATTTGGCAACAAAGGCCCTGGTGGGGGTCACCATGGCATCACTCCCTCCTAAAGCCAACTGTCCCTGACTCCATGGGAACTCGGTGAATGGATTTAACTTTCTAGGCAAGTCATCTGATTTACGATTTACTTTCTGGAGAACTATTCTCAAACTAAAGTGTCCTGATGTCTCAGCTTGCATGGACATCCCCACGGACCTCCACACGCATTGGCACCACGCCCTTCTGCCCGTCCGGTGCTCCTGCCCCGAAGACAGGCTCTGCCCCACTTCACGGGAGACACGCTGGGGCTGGTAGGACAGAGCCGGTAGCAGAGACAAGATCCCTGGATGCAAGTTCTGCTGTCCTCAAACACTGTGGAGCGTGAACATACCCATTTGAATCATAATTCTATTATCTCCTTCCTCAGGGCCTTCCCAATTCCCAAATCATTTGCTCCTAAAAATAGAGTTGAAGAGAGATCAGGAATCAATGTTATTCTACTGTGTTTTAAGTGTGAAAACAGAAGTGTAATATTGTGTCTTGTTTCTAAACCAAGCATGGGGTGTAACTTGGCAAAAAGAATAAAACTCCGTGGGTGGCCTGGAGAAATGCAAAAAAAGTAAAATAAGATGAGCTGCATATGGCTGTGATGTAGTCGGTGCCAAGGAGTGATTCATCCCAGTGTGTGCGCTGCCCTTTGCAGGCTGCTTAATGAATGTGTAAACCCCCAGCTCTGCAAGCCTTGCAGCACCAATAAAGAGGCCACAGCAGGAAGATCGGTGGACGCAGGCTCTGGTTTGCCCTTACTCTAAAAAAATTATTTGATGAGGTACGTTAATCTCTCTGCATAGTTTGTAATTAGAATTGCACTTACATTTCCACCTTACTAAGTGATTTTGAGAGCTTTCATATTTAGGTTATGAGCTTTATTATGGGCCTGTTATTAAACCTGAGCCCCTATTATCCAGAGCCCGATGTCAGTAATGGTCAGGGGACCTGGCCTCTGTCCGCCAAGCGTGGCGTTTTGCTGCTGGTGCCATCCAGTCCAAGAGTTTCTGAAGGGATGCAAATTTGCGGCAAAGTAACACTTCTCAGTAATTAAAAACGAGGCTCTGAGGGGGGGGGCATCGGAGGGGGAGACGAACCATGAGAGACTATGGAATCTGAGCAACAAACTGAGGGTTCTAGAGGGGAGGGGGTGGGAGGATGGGTTAGCCTGGTGGTGGGTATTAAGGAGGGCACGTTCTGCTTGGAGCACTGGGTGTTATATGCAAACAATGAATCATGGATCACTGCATCAAAAACTAACGATGTGATGTATGGTGATTAACATAACATAATAAAATTAAATTTAAAAAAAAAAAACGAGGCTCAAGGGAAACTGTTTATTTTGTAGACTACAACCATGAACCTTCGGTGAGTCCTTTCAGTGGCCAGGCAATCGTGCTAAAATGCTGGATCCGATCAGTCTCCCGAATGAAGAATTACTTCACCGTTCATCCCCTCTCCAACCTCCAACCTCCACACCCCCTTCGCCTCCCTGAGCTTCCAGCTTCCACTGAAGCAATGAGATGAGGAACAGCCCAGACAGCACATCGGCTCCTTGGTGTGCGCCCTTTCCACCTTCCCACTCACCACGGGGATGTCCAGTGCTTCTCTGTAGCCCACACCATCGCCATGCACCAGACCACGTCCCTGTTCTGCCTGCTAGAGGATATCATGCAGCCATTCTCACACATATCAAATTATAGTTTTCATTTTTAAAAAAATTTTCTGGTTTATTCCCATCAACTTTTAAAATGTTGCTATCTTTCCCTTCTTTAAAAAAAAAAAAAAAATCCTGGGCACCTGGGTGGCTCAGTTGGTTAAGCGACTGCCTTCGGCTCAGGTCATGATCCTGGAGTCCTGGGATCAAGTCCCACATCGGGCTCCTTGCTCAGCGAGGAGTCTGCTTCTCCCTCTGACCCCCTCCTCCCCCATGCTCTCTCTCTCTCTCATTCTCTCTCTCTCAAATAAATAAATAAAATCTTTAAAAAAAAAAATCCTATTCCATTTCCCTGGCTAATTCCCCACTTTCTTCTCTCTCTCTCTTTTGTGGAGAATATCTGCATGATGTGGTCTCTAAGTCAGCCCCCAAGTGCCCTCCTCCCATTGTCTTACAAATCCACCTCACTTTTAATTTGATTTCCCTTCAATTCACATCTGCTTGGGTATTTTGCTGGCCCCTCCCCCAGTGCCACTGAACCTATTGTCAAATTTACCAATGCTCAATCTTCATCTTACTTAGCAGGAAACTTTGAAATACGTGGCCATTTTCTCTTCCTTAAATCATTTTATTTACTTTCATTTACTTTGCTTCCAGGTCACCACAGCTTCTTAGCTTTTCTTGGTGGCTAACTTGTGCTGAGTCAGTTTAGCCAAGCTGGAACTCCAGTCCCTGAAATCCCCTCCTGAAAGTGCTGACAGATTGGGCCACAAGATACTTTGTGCCAGACTTGGAGGGAAGCAACAAAGCAACAGGCATGTCCCTTTTGCTTCCAGAAGGTTGGTGTGGGGGTACAGGCACAGCTGGGGCTGTTCTGCTGTGCACCTTGCTGGGAGGTAGGGGGGTGGCATGAGGAAAGCCTGCAGCTCCTCTCCTTCAGCTTCTCGCACTCCTCAAATAAGCCCAGCAAGAGGCAGTCATCTGCTTAACCAGCTCCCATGA
This sequence comes from Mirounga angustirostris, assembly GCF_029215605.1. Lineage (NCBI taxonomy): Eukaryota > Metazoa > Chordata > Mammalia > Carnivora > Phocidae > Mirounga > Mirounga angustirostris. The sequence continues at coordinate 137,758,145 of NW_026991713.1, forward strand.
TTCTGAAGAATCAAATCTCTATAACAAATTCCATATTTTATACCAGTCCTAATGCTCCTGCTTTTCTAATCATACCCTAACTGGTACATGCTCTTACCCACTACTTATTCTTTCTTTGTCCTCTTTTCTGTTTCCACTATCACTGACTTTGTAACATTGGAGTGTCCCAACACCAGATTTGGTCCTTTTCTCTTTTCTGTCCACTCATTTTGTTGATGATCTCATCCAGTCTCATAGCTATGGATGGAATCTATATTCTTAATATAGAGCTAGATTGGATCTAAATGTGGATACAGATCTAGAGTGAGGGCTAGAGCTAAAGATGGAGCTGATGGAGATGATAGAGATGATGGAGGTAGGGATGATGGGGATGGTAGAGTCGAGGGACATGGAGGTGGAGATGATGGAGTTGGAAATGGAGATGATGGAGATGGTGGAGCTGATGGACATGGAGATGGAGATGATGGAAATGGAGACAGAGCTGATGGAGATGGAGATGATGGATATGATGGAGATAGGGATGATGGAAATGGTGGAGCTGATGGACATGGAGATGGAGATGATGAGATGAAGATGACAGAGATGGGGATGATGGAGATGGAGATGATGGAGATAGGGATGATGGTGATGGTGGAGATGGAAATGGAGATGATGGAGATGGTGGAGTTGATGGACATGGAGGTGATGGAGATGGAGAGGATGGACATGGAGATGACAAAGATGGAGATGGGGAGATGATGGAGTTGGAGATGGTGGAGTTGATGGAGATGGAGACGGAGGTGATGGAGATGATGGACATGGAGATGGAGAATATGGACGTGGAGATGATGGATATGGGGATGGTGGAGTTGATGGAGATGAAGATGGTGGAGTTGATGGAGATGGAGATGGAGGTGATGGAGATGATGGAGATGATGCAGATGATGGAAATGGAGATGACAGAGATGGGGACGATGGAGATGGAGCTGATGGAGATAGGGATAGAGATATCTGAGATAGAGAAGGAGATAATATTTGGAAGTTCAAAGCCAAATATCAAACCACATATTCAATATTTCCATTCGGTTGTCTGACAGACATGTCGAATGCAAGATGTTCAAAAGTGAACACCTGCTCTGCTCCCTGATAAAATACACCCCGCCCTACCAAGAGGTAAGCCTTCTTCCTTTCTACTGATGCCAGCTCCATCTGTCTTTCCAGTTGGTAGAGATAAAACCCTCTACTAAAGCCTGACTTCTCCCCTCTCTTGCACCAATATTCAATCATGTAGGAAATATTTTGGCAATGCCTTCCCAGGAAAAGCAAAGCTCATACAATGGCTTAGAATACCTTACATGACCTGGCTCCTCATTTACTGACATTATTTTCTGCTTCTCCCCACTCCAATAAGACTGGATTTGAGGCAGTTCCCCAAATATTCCAGGCATGTTCTCCCTTTGGGCTGCATGTCTTGGTGGTTTCTTCTCTCTGGAAGGCTTCCCTTCCTTGTTCCCTTGGCTAAGCCCCTCATCTTCTTTGAATCTTTTTTAAGTAATTGAATTTTAATAAGGCTGGACTTGACTCCTTATTTAATACTATAAACCATGCACCATCCCCTTTGTTCTGCTTTATATCACTTTTATTTTCTACAGCATCTTCCATCTTCTGACATCCTGCATAATTTACTTATATTTATTGTTCTCTGATTTTTCCCCACCAACATGAAAGGTCAATTGGCCTGGAAACTTTGTCTCATGGTGCATTCCAAAAGCTAGAGCAGGGCATGCCTTGTAGTACTAGTCGTTGGACAATTATTTGTTACATGAAAGAATGAACACAGGAGGTGAATTTTTCTTTCTCCACAGTGTGGACAATCTGGCTCAGTATCCTCTTAGACTAAAGGCATTGGCATCAGGTCGTTTTAATGCTGCTTGTCTTCTTTCTCATCCAGACTACATTCCTCCTTGTCTGGCCCCACCTATGCACTCCACATCCTTTCTAGCCTTTACATCTCCACCAACTTGGCAGTACGTCATCTCCACAGTAGCAAAACTACTAAACATCTGATCATCGAGAACTTTGACGTCTTCTTTGCATTATTAAATAAATTCAACAGATAATACATCATGACATGCTGAGTGTCCTGGGAAATAACAGTGAACAGACAAGTCTCTACCCATTTTTATTAAATAGAAAAATATTGATCGATTCAAATAAAACAAGTAATCATACTATCATGCCTATGGGGATGACAATTGGGGAAAAGTGGTTATTAATAATATCTTAGAACTTTTATCTTAACGGTATTTTTTTAACTGTCTTTTGTTATTCGAAAAAGGCTGACAGGGCCTCCAGAGTATTCATCCTATTCGCCACACTTTCTGAAATTAGGGGCAGTGCGGGAAGGCAACTGCATTTTAAAATTTTCATAAATTGATAAGTCACATGGTAATTAAAAGGTGATATTTTGCTAACGGAAATAGTTATCTCATTTTTTAAAAATGCGTATAAACTCACATTCCTCAAAATTCCATAGCAGAAACAAAGACTGACTTTGGCAATCTTCAAAATATCCCTTTCATCTCATTATTACTTGTAATATCTCTTGCCAGCTTTTCCTTAGTACATTACCTATATTCTGTTTTGTTATGAGCCACAAGAATAGAATCACATTTAAATAGTCTTTTATTGTATTTTGAACAGTATAGTAATATTGTTTAGATTAATCTTGAAAACTCTTTAAGTTTAAGAAAAGTGATCATTTTGAACAATCATTTTGAAGGCAGGTTAGGACAAATGGCAATGCATATTGAAAGAACATTTGAAAAGATTCTCATGGTATACAATATTCATATCTGAAAAAATTGAAGTCATAAAAGAACACATATATTTGAAATATATTTATAATATATTTTACTGTAAAGAAGACAAATATCCTGGACAATTGTACACTAGTCTTAGTGAGGTGGAAAGTAACCACAGGACCTCTCAACTTTTTATGTTTTGTTTGTACTTGAAAAAAATATGTAACTTTGTAACGATAAAAATAAGAAATAATACATTTAATTAATCTGTAAGTACTGACCAGATAAACCAATCTTTATCCTCTTTAATTCGAACATTGATTTTACATTTTGTTAGTTTATTTTTATTCTAAAGGAGTGTTTATTATACTTTAACTTAAAAAATTATTAAGTGGTTTATTTATACTTCATCTTCTAAAAACCAACGTTCAATTTTACACATAGAATTTTATGATTATAGAATATGTAACCAGTTGTCCAAGGAAAGGAAAATGAGGTCGAACAAATTGCACATTTAGGGTCATGCCCCCTTTTCTAAGTATTGGAAAGATACTCAGAAAAAAATAATATACATATAAATTATATATTACTGAAGTGTCTTTACCTATGAGGTGATTTTATAGATATTCTGCTATCTATTAAAATAAGAAATAATGATAATTTTTACAACACCCTTCAGATTTAAATTCTTGCAGAATTTTTCTACATGTTACATTGTTATTAATAAGAAAAAATTTAGAATCTAGTGAAATTTTCCCATACTTAACACTGGTTTTCTTTATTAGAAAGCATTTCCTTCAATACAGAGAAAGCTTACAATTATCTTACAGAGAAAACTGCATGCCAATTTGATTACAATAAGTCACAATACTTCAACATTCCAACAATTGAGTCCTGTAGTCAGATAAACTACATGTGATAAAGTAAAGGTATCTTTTTTCGAAATAAAATCAGTGGTTGCCAGGAGATACTGTGCTTGCTCACAAAGAAAGTCTAATCATACCTCCTGTCTCATTAGTAATAAATGTCGTTATTAGTTCAAATAACCTCAAACCTGTGTTCAAATATTTCCTAGGTTTCTAATTGCCTGTCCTCTGGCTGGCACTTCAAGTATATATGCAGGACTTTTATTGGGTACTTAAAATGAATAGTAGACTCTTGTCCGGAGCCAATTTCCTCCATTCTTACAGGAAAGGGGAAAACAATAACTATTTCCAGTAAGGAGAAAAGAGCATTTCTTTTTAAATGGAACAATCCCCACTCCATGTACCCAGGATAGATATGCAAACTGGTTTTCCTCTCAAATTCTCCAACCCAACCTCTGGCAAAAATTCAGTGTGTGACTGGATTTTCCATTGCTTTTCTACTCATTGACATTTTCCCAGAATATCGTTTTATATCTGAAAGGACTGCCTGCCTTCCTGGGGACTTCTGCCCCACACCCTCCTTCACTGAGTTTTAGAGCAGAGAATCCCAGACCAAGAAATCCCGTGCAGTGGTCCCCACTCCATCACTGACCAGGTCCGGGGCAAACGAAACATGCGTTGTAGTGCTTGGTTTACTTACCTACAAAATAAAAATCATGCTTCCACAACCATCTTTGTTTAACTTGTAAATCAAAGTGTTTTGGAAATAATATGTAGTCTAAATATCAAATTGTATTAAAGGATTATTAATAAGACAGATTTTCATATACTGCACAACCACAACCTCCTGGCATGACCCAACATGAATCCTTCAAATATAGAATATTTACCGTCCTTCCCAATTCCGGTTGTTCAGGGGGTTCCCCCATATTTCTCAGTAATAAGCAGACTGCTATTTCTTGTTTATCTACTTCAAACATTATCGATGTATCCCTGCATGATAAGTTTATTTGCAAACTCCCCCACCCCATCTTTCGACCCGCTCAGTACGGTCTAACACCTGTTGATTACTTTGGTGATTTTAATGATATATACTTAACTACTTCTACTTCTTTCTTCTCATTCCTCAGAAGTGGAGTCTCCATCTTGATTCCTCATTTTGTAAGATGATGTGAGTGTTCTCACACCTGTGCTCACTTCCCCTGGCTCCTTTGACTTTATCATCAGTACCTCTACAACAGTGAGTTTGGTAACATTTGCATGACAATCTCAACCTCACTATCTCCTGTTTTATGTGTCCTTTGATTCTGATTGCCGAAAATGCATTATGTATAGGCATTTTTCACCGCTGAGAATAATGATTAGTCTCCAAGGATGAATTTTTTTTCTTGAAAAACTTTCTTGAATGTTCCTTGATATTCAAACAGACATGATTCTCTCCTAAGAATGTCCTTTCGTTCTTTACTTTTGTCATATACTTCATTTCTTGCAGCATCCTCATCACACTGTCTGATCTCCCATCTTCTCTATATGGAGATCTTTCCCTGGTCTCTTCTTCCTCTGCTCCAGTAGAAAATAATTAGTCTCTGCAGAGCTGTCCCCTGAGATTGCTGGGAACCACTCTTATCAACTGGAACCATTCTTCTTAGATTCCAGGTCTTTTTGCTTGGCTTAGCACCTGCCTTACTAGAGAGCAACCTCAAATCACGTCTTAGGAAAATCTGCATGGAAGGGTAAACAGCATGAGTCCTTGCATGCCCCCAAATCTAACATGCCAGCAGACACTCCACTCTTGGGACTCTGGAAGCGGGCTAAAAGCATCAGGACCACTTCTTGAAAACATGTGGATGAAATTGCTTCAGGGGCTCCTGAGTGGCTCAGTCGGTAGAGGGCGTGACTTTTGATGTTGGCTCAGGTCATGATCTCAGAGCCCCAAGTTGGATTCTGCACTGGGTGCTGGGCATGAAGCCTGCTTGAGATTATCTCTCTCCCTCTCCCTCTATTCCTCCTGCCCCACCCCCTGCTCCAGCCCATACGCTCTCTCTCTCTAAAAAAAAAAAAAAAAGAAAAAGAAAAGAAATTGCTTCATTCTATACCACCACCCAGTATTGCTTGTGAGAGGTGTCATACCAACCAGTTAGTTCATCATTTCTAGTTCGCATAACCTCATGTTCTTTCTGGGGATTTTTATGGTATTTTCTTTATCCATGTAGTTCTAAAAGTCCACAGTGCTGGGTTTGTCTGGATCTGTTTTTAAATCTTGTTTAACATTTACTATATCCTCTCTCTTAGAATACTCATGGATCTCAAGGACTCTATTCTGGTTTTGTTTTGTTTTTTTATAATTTTCTCTTCATTTTCTCTATGTTCTCTTTCTTGAAACCCTATTAGTCAAATGTTGGGTCCCTTGAATTGGTTTCTTTCTCTTAATTTTTCTCTCATGTATCCTGGACACTGTATTTTGGTTTTACATTTTGTGAGACTTCCTCAATTCTATTTTTCAAACATTTTTTTAAAATTTTAACAATCATAGGTTTCTTTTAAAAAAATCCTTATCATTTCATAATCATTTATTTTCTTAAAGTCCAATTCTTCTTTTATGGATACAGTATCTTCTCGAACCCCTCTGATTATAGAAGTTAAAAGGCTTTGTTCCTTTGTTTCATATATGAACAATTTTGGGTTTTTTTCTTTTTTAATGAATTTTAAATTTTATGTTAAAATAGTTCTCAAGCATATGTTTATACTGGATCTTTCATTTATATTTTCAGACAAGGCAACAGGAAGGCTGACTGATGACTGTGCACATGGATGAAACCATCTCTGGAGCAGACCCTTCAGGAGGAAGAACCTCAAAGTCCAGGCCACAGCTTGGTTCTAAGCCAGGGATACCCACTCCTGCTTCGTTCCTTAGCTCCTCCCAATACGAGGATCAATTTCTCCCTTAAAAACCCTCCACTTAGGGGTGCTGGGGTGGGAATGTTAGGTTGAATGCTTTGATGACAGCATATTATTTGTGAAGTTGGAATAGGGAGGCAACTCTGTGTGTGGGTGTGTTTGCTCATGCGCACCCATAGTCAAGTAACCTGCCTCCTGTTTTTTACACACACCTCACTCAGACCTTGCACTTTCAGGGGTCAGGGCCTCTGGGCTGTTCTGCCCAAGGTTCAGCTCCCACCTACACTCCTCTGAATATATATGTGGCTTACCTCCATTCTGCCAGCAGAGCCACATAAGGAGAAGTATATAAAGATACTTTCCTCTATCTTGAAATAGAGGATTAGTTCAAGTAAGAGGCTTCATGAATAATAAAATAGTAGTTATTATTTCAAAATAAATTCTTACATTCCTTTTCCTTGGATTTTCTCTTTTGAGTCATTAGAGAGATCTCTCTTTCTTTTTAAAGATTTTATTTATTTATTTGAAAGAGAGAGAAAGAGCAGGGGGAGAGGCAGAGGGAGAGGGAGAAGCAGACTCCCCGCTGAGCAGGGAGCCCGACACGAGACTCGATCCCAGGACCCCAGGATCAGGACCTGAGCCAAAGGCAGACGCTTAACCAAATGAGCCACCCAGGCGTCCCTACAGATATCTCTTTTAATATATATATTTATAAGTATTTAGGCAAGAAATGCAAAATGAATTATCATACCATGTAAAAAACCTATTGAGGGAAAAAATGATGAATTTTATTTTAGCTCTTATTATACATATATGTTTATATATATATAAATATCATATAATTTGATATATATGCGATATATAACTGTTCTGCTATTAGTACAAAATGTTCTTACATATCACAATTGGATAAGCCTCTCATTCATTTTTCAAACATTAATTAATCCCATTATTTTCTATAAAGTATATTAGGAGAACAGTATTCAAATATAAATAAGAAGCTCAGATTCTAGTTAACTTGATTCTTTTTAGTAGATGATTCTAATTAAATGTCAGTTGTACAAAGTTTTACTTTAAATCAGTCAAACCATTGATTTATGCAAGATTGAGTTTACTAGGCTCTAAAAGTCCATGACCACATTTTGTTATTCATTCATTCACTCATTCATTCATTCACAATGCCTCCTATGATGCCTCAAATTTATTAGGAGATCAATAGATGGGTGCAGGCTGAAAAAAGCACTTTTAGAAAAGCATACAGACCTCATGATATAATTACATAACCCTTTATAATAGTTCAGATAACCCTTCAGAATGTTCATGGATGTAAGACTGTCCTAACTACTCAAGATAAAGTTAGTCTTCTAGTTTGACACTGAAACATCAAATTAAAATGTAAATATCTAACCTAGCATGAAAAAAAAAGGAAAGTAAAATATACCATTTGGTCACACAGCAGGTCAGATTAATTATCAGGTTGTCTAGACATCTGAAATAGATCACGCCCTGTGTCAAGGGCACAAACGAGGGGCAGAGAGGTGCCCTGGAGTTCAGGAACGTTCCAGAACATGGCAGTAAAGCTACAGATTACGGGTCAAGAATGGTAGAGGGGAAAGTATTGTAAGAGAGAATATTCTGAACTATTCAGAAATGCTTATCTCCATATTCCATAGAGAATATTACAGTTGCTCTAATAAATGTTGGAGTCAGACTATAATTGCCTTTTCTTGAGTCAATCTTGGCTGAACATAAATGTTGGTAAGAATTTTTTTTTCTAAAGAACTTTTAATGTAAAAGAAATTCTTACAATGCTACTATATATAATCCTCTCTGTGAGGCACAACAGGTATCAAAAATCCAGAAAGAGAAAAACATGATAAGCTAATATCTATTAAAATAGATCTGAATTTGATATATATAAATGAGGTTGAATTAAAGCTAACAAAGTTGACTCTTAATTCAGTAAATGTGAACTTATTAAGCATTTATGAAATTTGGCCTTTTATTTTTCTTTTAAAAAGCCTAAACAGAAAATGGTAACCTTTGGGGGCACCTGGGTGGCTCAGTCGTTAAGTGTCTGCCTTCTGCTCAGGTCGTGGTCCCAGGGTCCTGGGATCGAGCCCCACATCGGGCTCCCTGCTCGGCGGGAAGCCTGCTTCTCCCTCTCCCACTCCCCCTGCTTGTCTTCCCTCTCTCGCTGTGTCTCTCTCTGTCAAATAAATAAAATCTTAAAAAAAATAAAATAAAATAAAATAAAATCATACAGCGTATGTTCTCTGACATCAGTAAAGTCAAACTGGAAATTAATAACAGAAAGAAAACAGGAAATTCTACAATTACCTGAATATTAAGCAACATACTTCTATGTAATCCATAAGTCATAAAATAAGTCTCAAGAAATGTAAAAATACATAGAACTGAATAAAACTGAAAATTCAAAAGAAAAATATGTGGAAGTCATTTAAAACACTGTTAAAGGGAAATCCGTGGCCCTAAATGTTTACAGTAAAATATGAGAGGTCTCAAATCAGTGATCTAACCCAAGAAACAATAAAAGGAAGGCAAAATTCCCACAATAGAAGCAGATAAAAAAGGAATTCATAGAGTACAAATAAACAAAAAAATATTGGTAAAGTCAATAATTCTATCAAGACTGGCAATGTTGAAATTAAAGAAGACATGTCACTACCTATAGGAATGAAATAAAATAATATCACAACAGATCCCACAGCAAATTAAAGGGAGTATGAGGGCTTTGCTGCAAACAAATGTATGTGCGTAAGTTTTACAACTTTCAAGAAATGGATCAACTACTTGAAAAACACAACTACAAAAACTCAACAAAGGTGAGTGAGACAACCAGAAGAGTGTACTCTAACCATCAAAGAAACTGAATCTGTAATTTAAAACTGCAAAAGCAAAAACAAAACAAACAAAAATCTCCACTCCACAGGCAGATGATTTCATTGGAAAATCTACCATTTTTTTTTTTTTTTTTTAGAGAGAGTTCGTACCAGCAGGGGGAGAGTCAGAGGGAGAGGGAGAGAGAATCTCAAGCAGACTCCCCACCGAGTGTGGAGCCCAACATGGGGCCCAATCCCAAGACCCTGAGATCATAACCTGAGCTAAATCAAGAGTTGGATGCTTAACTGAATGAGCCAGCCAGGAGCCCCTCTATCAAACATTTTAAGAATACAAACCAAATTTACACAATTTCTTCCAGAAAATAGAGCAGGAGGGACATTTTCCAAATTATTTTATGAAGTTAGTATTACTGTGATACTAAAACCAGACAAAAACAGTAATTAAGAAGAAGGAGGAGAAAAAGGAGAATAAGAAGGAAGAAGAGGAGAGGGAGAAGAATGAGAAGGAAGAATGCAGACTAGTCTCTCTCATGAATTTCGATGCAAATATCCTCCACAAAATATTAGCAAGTGCAATCAGCAGTGCATAAAAAAAAAATTATACATCATGTTCAAGTGGGTTTTATTCTAGGTATGTAAGTCTGGACCAATATTAAAAATTAAAGTTATCATCATACTTACAAGCTAACTGAGAGAAGACATATGATCATATCATTGACTCAAAACAAAACATTTAACATCCAGTACTCATCTATGATTTTAAAAATTGATAATTTATATGAAATATATCAATTTCTCAAAAATGACAATCTACCAAAACTCATTCAGGGAGAAACAGATAATATGAACAAGTCTATCTCTATTAAAGAAATTACATCAATAATTAATAAACTTTCAGGCCCAGATGGCTCATGAGGAGTTTCTACCAAACATTTAATAAAAAGTTATACCAATTCTCTACAATGTCTTTCAGAGGACAGAAGCACAGGGAATACTTCCTAACTCATTAAATAAGGCAGCATTACCCTAATACCAAGGCCAGACAAAATGTTACAAGAAAGGAAAACTATAGATAAATACATCTGAACACAGATGCAAAAATTCTCAACAAATATTAGCATATAGAATCCAACAATGTAAACAAAGACTTATATACCATGACCACATTGGATTTATTCCAGATATACAAGGCAATTTAACATGAAAAAATCAATAAAAAAAATCAATAAATCTAATGTATCACATCAATAAGCTAAAGAAGAAAAATCACTTAATCATACAACAGATGCAGAAAAAGCATGTGTCAAAATCCAACACCAATACATGATTAAAAATTCTCAATAAGCCAGGAGAAGAGAGGAACTTCAACTTGAGAAAGAACATCTACAAAACCCCACAGCAAACACTATTCTTAATAGTAAGAAATTACATGCTTTCCCCCTAAGAATAAGAACAAGACAAGAATGTCCCCTCTATCACTATTTAACATGGTACTGGAAGTCCCAGCTAATACAATAAGACAAGAAAAACAATTAAAGATATACTGATTGGAAAGGAAAAATCAAAACTGTTTTCAGACATGATTTTCTATGTAGCCCAAAGAATTAACAAAAAGCTTTTGAAACCAATAAATGATTATTGCAAGACTTCAGGAAACAAAGTTAATATAAGAAAAATCAATGGCTCTTCTATATACCAACAATGTACAAATGCACTTTGAATTTTAAAACAAACACACTTAAATTAGCACCAGGGAGCACCTGGGTGGCTTAGTTGGTCGAGCCTCTGCTTTTGGCTCTGGCCATGATCCCGTGGTCCTGGGTCAAGCCTGCATCAGGCTCCCTGCTCAGCAGGGAGTCTGCTTGTCCCTCTGCCTCTGCCCCTCCCCCCACTCATGCTCTCTGGCTCACTTGCTCTCTCTCTCTCAAATAAATAAAATCTTTAAAAATAATAAATAAATAAATAAGCACCAAAAAAATGAAATAGTGAGGTATGAAGCTAATAAAATATGTACAAGATTTATATGAGAAAACTATAAAATATTGACAAAATAAATTAAAGAAGGTTTCAATAAATGGAGAAATATTTTGTGTTCATGGTTAGAAGACTCAATATTGTTAATTTTTAATTTAATTAAATATTATTGTTAATTTTTAATTTACCATATGTAATATATAGATTTAATATAATTCCAGTAAAAATCCCAGCAAGTAACTTTGTAGATATCAACAAACTGGTTCTAAAGTTTATGTGGAAAGGCAAAAGACCCTGAATACCCAACACAATACTGAAAATAAAATTGGAGGACTGTAATCACCTGATTTCAAAATTTTCTATAAAGAGAATATAATCAAGACAATGAGCTATTAGCAAAAGAATAAACAATATGTCCATGGAGTATAACAGAAATCCCACAAATAGCTGACACAAGTGTAGTGAACAGATTCTTTTGACAAAGGAGCAAAGTCAACTCAATCAAAAATGGATGATCTTTTCAACAAATGGTACTGGAAAAACTGTATGTCCACAAAATAATAATAAATCAATAAATCCAGACACTGCTCTTACACCTTACACACACATACATAACTTAAAATGGATCCAGACCTAATGTAATGCATAAAATCTCTAGAAAATAAAATAGTAAAAATCATGTATGAACTTGGGTATGATGATGATTTTTTAGGTACACACCAAAGCACCCATAAAAGTCAACAATAAGAAGACAAACCAACTGAAATGTGAGCACAGGTATCTTCAACTAAGAAGATAGATGGATGGCCAATAAGCATACGAAAACATGCCCCACATCATGTGTCATCAGGGAAATGCATATTAATATAAGACTGAGATCTAGAAAAGGCAAAACTATGGAGACAATAAAAAGATCAGTGGTTGCCCATGTTGGTGTAGGGTAGGGATAAATAGGCAGAGCACAGAGAGCTTTTAGGACAGGGAAACAAACTACCCCATATGATAATATAATGATGGATATATGTCATTACACGTTTCTCCAAACCTATAAAATGTACACCAAACTGAACCCTAAGATAAGCTAAGGACTCTCAATGATTATGATATATCCATCATTGGTTCATCATTGTTACAAATGTACTACTCTGGAGGGAATTATTGATAATGGACAAGATGGTGGTGGGTGGAGCATGGGGTGGATGGGATATCTCTACACCTCCCTCTTAATTTTGTTGTGAACCTAAAACTGCTCTAAAAACTTGTCCTTAAAAAACAAAACAAAGCAACCAATCAAGAAAACAACACTGAGATGCCACTACACACCTACTAGAATGGCCAAAATCCAAAACACTGAGAGCTGGCAAGGATGTGGTGCACAGGACTCTCACTCATTGCTGGTGGGAATGCAAAGTGGTGCAGCTATGTTGGAAGACAGTTTGACAGATTCTTACAAAACTAAACTTACCCAACATTCAATCCAGCAATTGTGCTCCTTGGTATTTACCAAAATGACTGAAAACTTATGTCCACACAAAAACTTATACATTGAAGTTTATAACAGCTTTACTCATAATTGGTAAAACTGGGAAGCAATCAAGATGACCTACAGTAGGTGATGGATAAATAAACTGCGGTCCATCAAGACAATGGAATATGATCCAGCGCTGAAAAGAAATGAGCTATCAAGCCATGAAAAGACATGGAAGAACCTTAAATGCATATTACTAGGTAAAAGAGGCCAATCTGAAAAGGGTGCACACTGCATGATTCCAATGACACTGCATTCTAGAAAAGGCAAAACCATGGCAAGATCAGTGGTTGCCAAGGGTTGGTGGTAGGGGTGGAGACAACCAGGTGGATGGGAGAGGATGTTTAGAGTGGTACAACTAATTCTGCATGATATCGTCACGTTATATCCATGAAAAATGCATTTGGAAAGAACCCCTAGAATGCACAGCACAAAGAGGGAGCCTTAATGTGGAGTATGGACTTGTGTTAGTAACAGCATGACGATATCTGTTCATTAATTGTAACAAGCATTTCACACTGATGCTGTTCACGGCAGGGGGAACTGTGTAGATCATATGGAACCCTCTGTACATTTTGTTCAATTTTTCTGTAAACTTAAAACTGCTTTAAGAAATAAAACTAGTGATAACAAAAAGTGCTAGTATGGATGTGCTGAAACAGCATCCTCCTTATAGCGCTTATGAGAATGTGAAATGGTACAGAGCCTCTGGAAGACAGGGTGCCCGGCTGTCACAAATGAAACCTGAGCTACTGTACAGTCAGAAACTGCACTAGAGGACACACACCAGAGGACTGAAAGCTTACTTCCACACCAAGATCTGCACATCACATGAATGTCCGTAGCAGTTTTATTTGTAATAAACTTAAACTGGAAACTACCCAAATGTCCTTAGCCAAACTGTTGACAGTCTACAGTGAACAACCATTATGCCTCCATACGATGTAATACCACTCAACAATAGAAAGAAGGCTCCTGACACAAGCAACAACGTGGGTGGGTCTCAAAGAAATTGTGCCGTGCAAAAAAAGGGCCCGTTTCCAAGTGTTACAAACTGAGTAATTCCATCTATACAGCATTCTGGAAATGACAAGAATGGGTAACAGATATGCGCTTGCCAGGATTTAGGGAGAGGCAGAAGAGATGTCCACATCCCTGAAAGGGTGGTACATGGGATCTGTGGGATGGAGCTCTCTGTATCTTGAGTTCTTGTATCTTGTGCTGGTGGTCACACACACCCACACATATAATCAAGTTACACAGAACTAAACACACGTAAGTACATGTAAAACTGGTAAATCCAATAAGGTCTATGCATTATATCAATTTGATTTTCCTTGTTGTGACACTGTACTATCATTATGGGAGATGTCATCTTTGGGTAATTGGGTGAAGGATTTAGGGGGTTTCTATGTGTTATCATCAATGGCACGATCCAAACTGTATTTAAAACTAAATAAGGATTATTAAAGTGAATTATGAAATGAAATACGAGGTATGATGCCATCACAACTTTTAATAGGAAATGCTTTAATTGAGCATTATGAAAAATGTATACTATTTGAGACTGAAAAGGTTCAGGGGGTGTCATAAAGCCTTGGCCTTCAGACCATTCAATCTTGAGCCAATGGGTGAAAACACCTGCGCACAGTGGTAGGACAGGTAAAGCCGGTGATCCTCAGCTTTGAAGGTAAGCACACCTTGGCCATGATAGAGCCTGTCTGCGGAAGCCATGAGCCTGCTTCACTCCTGCTTCTAAATGCCCCCCACGTGACAGGACTCATGACGATCTGTAGAATCTCCTCTATGATGACCAAGAAACCCTGGCCTTTCCTTAGCAGATCATCCAAAAACACAACTGTTCTAAAATTTCATGTCACATGAGCCACTCAGATCTGAAAGATAAATATGAAAAAATATCTCCACATTTCCAAGCAATCAATTAAGACCCTTGAAAACATGGAGACTTTTTTCTTCCTTTTTTTTCTTTTTTTTTTTTTTCATTGCAAGCCTACTTACAAGTACTTTGAAGAGAGATCATATATTAACTCCCATGTGGGCACATGTCACTTAACAAATTCTAGGAATAAATGGAGATAAGAAACACAACTTCAACCCTCCACTGATCTCTAATCCAACTGCAAGAACAATACCCATTACAAAATAAACACAATGGAAAGAAGGTATCTATGTATCTGCCCCAGTGTGTTCACTGAGAAAATATGATGGATGTTAGGAAGCCTATCCACCTGAACCTAAGGAATGATGGCATTTTTTTTTAGAGGGTGGGGAGGGGCAGAGGGAGAATCTTAAGCAGGCTCCATGCCCAGCACAGAGCCCTTCTCAGGGCTTGATCTAACGACCCTGAGATCACAACCCTGAGATCATGACCTGAGCCAAATCAAGAGTTGGAGGCTTAATTGACTGAGCCACCCAGGCTCCCCAGAATGATGGCATCTGTACAGAAAAAACAGTGCACAGAAACACGGGAAGGGCTTGTGGCATGGGGAATGCAGCAGGCATTCCAGAAGCCCGTGCATAATGCAGGAAAATGAACACAGCATAGTTTCTCTATCAACAGGCATAAATCTTCTCAGGAGGAATAGCAATTTGCGTGGATATGTTGGAGGAAGAATATAAACCCCCAAAGACACCAGGGGATATGTAACCAGTCATTTAGACAACCTTGATGAAATTTATAATTTGAAGTCCAGAACTATAAATATAAATTTATCCTATTTTTATTGGTGCTCCAGGACTAAAGATAAAAAAAAAAAATTCCCTAACTGACCAACTGTTGCAATTAATTCGGAAATCTTACCAACATTACATGAGTAAGATAGATATTTCTTTTCCGTGTGCATGCATAAATTCTTCCTTTCTTGCATATAAATTTCATATAGCCATAATGGACAAAAGCAATTTTGTTAAAGTACTATCTCAGCATAAATAATCACCTTGGTTGTTTAGTCTGTACAGATTTTCTCAGCACTTTAAGGCACTATGAATACTTCTCTTATCACTGTGCTGTCTCTGATAGACCAATTGGAAGGCTATGGCTTCTACCCAACACAGACTTTATTTTGGCCATGGAGCAATGACATAATGATCAAAGTGAGGGTATATTCATTTCATACATCCTGTGGGATTGGGACTAAAAGAACAGGCAAAATGGACTTTGACAACCAGAGCACAATTTTGAAAATTACTAACCACACGTATAATTTTATTAAACAACAGTGTCAACCTGCTGGATTAAGAAGAGCTAATAGGTCATTGTCTGTAAAAAGTCAATTAGGAATCAGTGGCATTTAATAAAGTTGATTTTACAGGATGTCTATCAGAGTCATAATTTTTTTTTATAATTAGGAAAGGTTCCATTTTATTCACCTTCTTAAAAATGCTTCTAACACTGCCAAGTTTATAAATTTTGATGAAATTATTCACTGTACAAATGAACCATCAGTTTGGAGACCAATCATTAAAAT
Source organism: Mirounga angustirostris (assembly GCF_029215605.1). Classification (NCBI taxonomy): domain Eukaryota; kingdom Metazoa; phylum Chordata; class Mammalia; order Carnivora; family Phocidae; genus Mirounga; species Mirounga angustirostris. The sequence continues at coordinate 137,774,546 of NW_026991713.1, forward strand.
TTCATGCCCCCCCCCACATTCACTTTCCTTCAAGCAGTAACACACTGGGGAAGCTATGAAGATGTGAGCCGTCGGCTTCCCTTCCTACATAGCCTTACTGTTCATTTTCTTTATATTGCATTTATATATGACTGATAAAATTATTTTGTTATCTCTCAAAACATGGCAACTTTATGCAACATTAATTTTGACTACCACATGCACAGTGAATTCATTGATGATGTGGTCTAGGAATTTGAATAAGTTCATTGAGTCTTAAAATGTTGAATCCTGAAGTTTTCTTCAGTATCAGCAGCTCCCAATGTGAGTATCTTTAATTTGTGAAATGCTTTGCTTGTGTTTCCCCACAGTCCCTAACCACAGGACCGGTGCATTCACCCAACCATAATTACCATTCACAAATCATCTTTTGTAGAACCTGATCAAGAGACTTTGCAAAATCATTTTCAGAAATGCAATTTTTCATTATCTCCTTTACTATCTGTCAATATAATTTATAACTGTCATTTTAAAGCTTTAATTTCCTGGTGGATATTGCATTATTGCACATCCAGGATAAAGGATTAGGAAAAGCCACATCCCTTAGTGCGAACGTTCCGGCAGACAGAAGTTTGCTTTTCAGGGTTTTGCTCACTAAGCTGATCTTCCTCAATCCCATGCCATCCAAAAGCTAATTTCCACACCCTCTCTCTCATGCCCATCCGGAAAGAGGTGCAAGAGCTTAAAACTAGAAAATCATCTTAAGTGAATTTCCATATAATTTAACTCTTGACTGCTTTGCTGTCCTTGTGGTTTTCAAATAAAACCTGGCAGGTCAAGAATTTAAATAAAACAAAGGTATATACACAAAACATACAATATCTAGCTGCCTTTTAAGCTTCTCATAGCCTGATTTTCCTGACAGATGTCCTTTCAAGTAGGGGAGCGATCCTCACTTTTTCCAAAAATTTCAGAAACATGAAACAGAATGATACTCTGACATGTGATAATGTCTGGGGTCTGTAAACAGGGAAAGGGACAGATATGGAAAGGGTGACCACACAGTGGGAGGAAGGAAGGAGGTTGCGGGAAAGGGCTCTGGAGCCACTTAACTGATTCTTACCTCCTTGTTTGTTTCCCCTCATTTTCTGAACTTACCGAGGCAATCTGCTGCCCAGATGCATGCAATATATGTGTCTATCTCCATCCCAGTCATGACCAAAGAAGAATCTTTTTTTTAAGATTTATTCATTTATTTTAGAGAAAGGGAGAGAGCATGAGCTCACGAGAGGGGGGAACAGAGGGAGAGAAAATCTCCAGCAGACTCCCCACTGCGCTCAGAGCCCCACACGGGGCTCCATCTCATGACTCTGAGATCATGACCTGAGCCGAAACCAAGAGTCAGATGCTCAACCGCCTGAGCCACCCAGGCACCCCAAGAGAAGAATCTCATATGATTACAGAAGGGGGGCCACATCAGGATCTCTACCATATTGGAAGTAACCCATGCAAAAAACCAAATGCTTCCCTAACACTGTGTGAGAGGGGAGGAGCCCTGTGTCACGCGGGGACTTCAGATGGGACCCGACTGTTGCTTCCAAAACCATACTGGGCAACTGCCGTGAGTTGCCCTGAAGGTGTGCAGAGAAAACAGCTGAGCTGACCACCTGTTCTCAAGAGATACACTTAGAAAAGACGGGAGAATCTCAAACAACATACAATCAGAGTATAAGATGATTAAAATTAAATGTTGAACTGTACGCTAAGAGCCATATTATCAAAAGTACAGTTTAGATGGAAGAGAACAAATTCAGTGAAAATAATAATAGGAAAGCTTTCTGAAGAAGGTGATATTTGGACCAGGGTTTTAAAAAAAAAATGGATGGGAAATATTTTTTTTAAAGATTTTTTATTTATTTATTTGAGAGAGAATGAGAGAGAGCACATGAGAAGGGGGAGGGTCAGAGGGAGAAGCAGGCTCCCCGCTGAGCAGGGAGCCTGATGCGGGACTCGATCCCGGGACTCCAGGATAACGACCCGAGCCGAAGGCAGTCGCTTAACCAACTGAGCCACCCAGGCGCCCCTGGATGGGAAATATTTTAACATGTCATGAGCGTAGGCTTATAAATATTAATTTGCAACTTACATTTTTGTTTCTCCTCCTTTTCAGAAATAACTGGAGTCAAGAGCCTTCCTATCCTTCACAAATAGCCAATTATAAAATGTAATAAAAAAGGAGGTTTTTCAATCCAGAAGAAATGGGATAGACACATCTCACCATATTCCTCCCACCAACTATCACTAGAAACCGTGAACACCGTGCACAAAGCAAGCACAGGACTCCAAGGTGGAGAGAACCCGACACACAGTGGTGATTTTCTGGAGTTCTCCTTTTGCTTTCCATATATCCTGGGTTGGGTGCTGGAGAAGCCGACGACCCAGAAACATCAGCAGGATCAGATTTTTTTTTAAAGGTCCAAAGAAAAGCCAGCTCTCTTTGGCCAAAGCAATAACAAAGAAGCAATCTGAGAAGACAGAAACCTTTTTGACCGTGACAAGCCTGTGCCAGGCTAACAGCATGAAAAACACACAAACACTAATCAAGAGAAAGCAGGAGAGGTTATATGAATATCAGGTTAAGCAGACTTCACAGCAAATCATAGTAACAGCATCAAAACTGAGAAACAAATTGTGCTAAGCACAGACAATATTTAGAACAACTGCACTGTGAGTGTGCTCATAAAATCCTGTGGCATTTACAGCTTCTCCTGCAGTTGGTTTGGGACCATCTGCCTGAGTTATTTTCTAGGTGACAGACATCGATGTAAGTGACATGGTACTTCTGGGTCCAGCCAGAGATGTCCTTGTGCTTTTCCATTGCTTTCCATATTGACCTTGGAAGGTAAACGACCCACATGGTCCCACTGCACAGATCCCAGAGTCACCGCAAGGAGATGAGCATCGGGGGGTGGGGGGGGAGGGAGGGGGCACCTAACCGACACTGTGATTTGTGGAGTTCTGTGTCACCACCACTAACACAAAGAAGTCAGTTCCACGGGGGACATGGCACTGGAATTCAGCTTTCAAGCGTGAATAGGACACCTTGGAGAATGAGGACAGATGAGGGGCAGGGAGGTTAACTGTATTATTCATTTAGAAATACTTGGTTTAGCAGAATATGTGAATGACCACTGAGTGAATAAGTATCAAAAGGCCACAGACCCAGTAATGATTGCACAATTCAGTGCCTCAAAGATCTTTAATTTCCCCAGGAAAGATTTCACTCCCATCAAACCTTTATGCTCACATGCAGTGAGTGCTTATAAAGCCTGTGCCAGACTCTGCGGTCTATGCTGACACATTGGCTCTAATCTCCATAGCAAACCGGCCTGGTAGCTATCATTTCTCTTCCACTGAAACAGAAATCCAGACTCACCTAGCTAAGCAACACATCAAACGAATGAACAAAGTACCGTTCTGATCTAGGACTTCATGGTGTCAAAGTCCGGGTTCTGGCCACTACAGTTTCTAACTCAGTGAAACCTATCTGTGTATTTATAAAGGTATATTTTTTTTATTTTGTGAACTTTGCTTTAGAACTTAGTACACACTCGACTAACAAAATGCTTCTACTGCATTTGAGAGTCTCTGTAAACTCCTTACCCGTTGACTGCTGAGTTTTACGTTTGTCTTCTATTAGCTCAAACTTGTTAATGACGTTCTAATTCTCTATATGCCAAAGTTGTTTTTCATCTGCTGGATTTATCATTTTGTGAGTTGCTTGGATAAATATCTATAATCATAAAAAATAACATTTTAGTACAAATCTGCGTTTTTCTTTACACAGGAGGGTAGAGATCACTTACAAAATGCATACAATGTCTATTTGTGGAAAACAAAGGACTAAAAGCAATAAAATGGAGCAAAGATAATCTTCACAACAAATAGTTCTAAACAACTGGATATCTGCATTAAAAAAAAACTCCACTCAGACCTTATGCCTTTTCACAAAAACTAACTTCAAATGGATCACAGACCTAAATGTGAAATGTAAAACCATAAAATTCCTAGAAGAAAACATAGACGAAAACCCAGACGACACCCCTGGGTGTGACGAGGACTCTCAGAGGCAACACCACAGGCACAATCCATAACAGGGAGAACTGATAAGCTGTACTGTCACTGAAATTAAAAACTTCTCAGAAAAAAATACTGTCAAAAGAATGAGAAGACAGGGGCGCCTGGGTGGCTCAGTCGTTAAGCGTCTGCCTTCGGCTCGGGTCATGATCCCAGGGTCCTGGGATCGAGCCCCGCATTGGGCTCCCTGCCCAGCGGGAAGCCTGCTTCTCCCTCTCCCACTCCCCCTGCTTGTGTTCCTGCTCTCGCTGTGTCTCTCTCTCTCTGTCAAATAAATAAATAAAATCTTAAAAAAAATTAAAAAAAAAAAAAAAGAATGAGAAGACAAACCCTAGACTGGGAGAGAGTGTTTGCAAAATACACATCTAATAAAGGATCATTACCTAAAATATACAAAAAACTCTTAAAAGTTAATAAGAATACAAAGAACCCCATTAAAAATGGGCCAACATTCTCAATAGACACCCTACTAAATAAGATACATAATTGGTAATTAAGCATATGAAAATAGTCCCCATATCACATATCATCAGGAAAACAAATTAAAACAATAATGAGATACAACTACACACCTATTAAGATGAACGAAACTTGCATCACTGACAACGCCAAATGCTGACTAGGATGTGAAGCAGCAGAAACTCTCACTCACTGCTGGTGGGAAAGCAAAATGGTGCAGCCACTTCGGAAGACTGGTGGTTTCTTACAAAACTAAACATCCTTTTACCATCCAGCCATCATCACATTCCTTGGTATTTACCCAAAGGAGTTGAAAACTTCTGTCCACACAAAAAGGGCACATGGATGTGTATGGCACGTTTACTCATAACTGCCAAAACCTGGGAACGACCAATAATATGTCCTTCAGTAGAAGAATGTGATATATCCAAATAATGGAATATTATTCAGCGCTAAACATAGATGAACTATCAAGCCATGAAAATCTCAAAGCCCCAGCTAGCTGATTCAATGGCCATGGATCAGGTCCTGAACGATGCATTCTAACAATCTCCAGCTTACTACAGTGAGGCTATTTAGCTGTTGCTGCTTCTAGATACTTTATTTTCACACTGTCCTTAACATACACACCGCCAATGCTTGTGTAAGTATGATTATGCCATGTGCACATTTGTGAACCAGGGAATTTTTAGTAAAATAATAAGGACAATGTAGAATGAAAAGATAGTGAAGTTTGGATAAGATTTCAGACCTATAAGCTATAATAAGCATGAATCTTTAAATTGGGTGGGACAGGAAATGAAAGATATTAATAATGAACAATATCCTGGAAATTCATAACCCTGTAAAAATCAGAACAGACAGGAATCTATATTGACAAAAAGTAGAAATGAGTAAAATTGAACCAATTTACTTTAAGAAAGTATGTGAGTAGATTTCTACACTGGTGACATAATGTTGCCTGCAAATGGTGCTCAAACATTATGTCCCTAAATTCCAAAGGGTAAATATGTAGGTACTTTGTTAAGGTGGAGTAATATTTCATTTAAGCTCAGGGTGCAAATGAATAAGATGTGCAATCATCAAAGAAGAAACAACCTAAACAAATTAAATCCTTAATTAAAGTATTTTATGCTAAAAATTTATAAAATATGCTATAAAAGTATTGAGAAAACAAATAAAAAGCTGAGAAATTAACATCAGAATTTTTAATATGTACAGAATAGTTAAAAAATAATCAAGCACTACCCTAATGTTTATAGTAGCAATGTCCACAATAGCCGAACTATGGAAAGAGCCAGGATGTCCATCAACAGATGAATGGATAAAGAAGATGTGGTGTATATATACAATGGAATATTATGCAGCTATCAAAAAGAAAAATAAAATCTTGCCATTTGCAATGACGTGGATGGAACTGGAGGGTATTATACTGAGCGAAATAAGTCAATCAGAGAAAGACATGTATCATATGATCTCACTGATATGAGGAAATCTTAATCTCAGGAAACAAACTGAGGATTGCTGGAGTGGTGGGGGGTGGGAGGGATGGGGTGGCTGGGTGATAGACATTGGGGAAGGTATGTGCTATGGTGAGCGCTGTGAATTGTGCAAGACTGTTGAATCACAGATCTGTACCACTGAAACAAGTAATACATTATATGTTTAAAAAAAAAAAGATAGTAGGAAGGGAAAAATGAAGAGGGGGAAATCAGAGGGGGAGATGAACCATGAGAGACTATGGACTCTGGGAAGCAGGCTGAGGGTTCTAGGGGGGAGGGGGATGGGGGGATGGGTTAGCCTGGTGATGGGTATTGAAGAGGACACGTATTGAATGGAGCACTGGGTGTTATATGCAACAGTGAATCATGGAACACTACATCCGAAAACTAATGATGTAATGTATGGTGATTAACATAAAAATAAAAAATTTTAAAAAATAATCTAAAAAACAAAATCAAGCACTGTCAGATATCATTATTTACTGAGGCTTCAAAAACTAATAATATTATCATCTAGATATATTCTTCCCTTGTTGCAAAACTTGTATCTACTTTCATAAGAAAACTAAAATTTAAAAATCATCAAAGAAACAGACTTTCATTAATTATTATGACTTACTTCTCATAAACAAGTGTTCAAATAATTTCTTTAAAATATAAAATTCAGGCCTTACAATAATTTCATTTTTGATCCCAGGAAGCTAAAAGGAACAATATATGAAATTATATATCAAATGTTTGTGTGCTTTAAAAAGTTTCCAGTGAAAATAATATTTATATAAAAACATAATTGCATTTTAGTACAGGTCCTATCAGTAAAATTATTGGAAGAAAACCTACAGTTTGGACCAAAATCTTGGGAGAGTTTCAGAAGGTTTTAATTTGGCAGATTCACCATATGAAATTTTCTGTGGCTAATGCAGTAAAAAATGTAATTACTTTAAATGTTTTCAACCATATGTCAAATAAATTTTTCAAACAATCAAATACCAAGACTTGAAAGAATGAATTTTGGAAGGAAATTTGGACTTTGGGTGGTAAGTTTTAAGTGTAAAGGCTATGAAGGAATTCATAATTCTTATCAAATCTTATAAATTTACTCTAATGGAAATTAACAAAAAAGAATAATCTCTGCAAAAATACAATTACTATAGTGATTTGACTTTAATAAAATACATTCTAATAGCTCTATCAATATTTTCTTTTGTTTTAAAAGAAAAATAATTCAGTTATTAAACCGTGAAGACTCATCTGAAGAAGGGAAATGATTTAATTAAGTGAAGGAACTTTGGCAGAGATGCAGAAATCACAGAAAGGAAGCAATAGGATACAATGCAAAGCAGGAAAAAAGTGTCTTCTAAGAGTACAACTATTAGATTGTGTAATAACTATATGAAAAGGCAATGCTGTTTGATGAAAAAAGTAAAGTTTATATGTTTATTCTTTTACAGTTTATAAAATATTGAAACACTACCAAATGTCATTAACAATGCTGCATGGACAAAATCTGAATGGGAATCAACAAAACTAAGCCATCTAATTAAGTAGGCTCTACCATCAAACGTCTTATTAAATTCCTTACTTGTCAATAATACAGACATGTTTTATAGTATCACCATTACTATAAATGTAAATAAAATTTTAATAAAATTTAATAAATTTAATAAAAAATTAATAAAATAATTTTAATAAAATTTTAATACAACTTCTCTTAGTTCACCATTAATAGAAAGGAATTCAACTTCATAAATAATGTTATGACTATTAAAACACATGGAGAATTAATGGAAGACTCTGACATCATTATTGACTTCAGGCAGTGATCGGACAGAAGAACAGACACAGACACACCAAACAGAAATTTACAGGCAACCTTTCTTTAAAAGTAGCACATGACTGGAAAATACTGGAATGACTTGAAAAACAATTTATAATACTACAACCATTAAAACCTAGTAAACAGTTGTATTAGTGATATACACAAATGATCATATATCTAGATAGATATATAGATACATGATAGGTAGGTAGATAGATAGATAGATAGGATGGATAGATAGATAAGGTGGAGGGATGGATGGATGGATAAGGAAAACTGGGGGGAGGGGAAGAGGGAATATTTTTTAAATATCTTTTTAAATTTTAATATCACATATAGTGTGATATTAGTTTCAAGTATACAACATAATGATTCAACAATTCCATACATTACTTAGTGCTCATCAAGGTAAGTGTCATCACTATCTGCCACCAAACATTATTACAGTCTCATTGACTATATTCTCTATGCTATACTCTTCATTGCTGTGACTTACTTTATAACTGGAAGTTTGTACCTGATAATCCTCTTTATCTATTTCACCCATCCCCTGAACTTCCCCTCTGGCAACCACCAATTTGTTCTCTGTATTTAAGGAGGCTGTTTGTCTCTTTATTTTTTTTCTTTGTTTACTCATTTTGTGTCTTAAATTCCACATATGAGTGAAATCATAAGGTATTTGTTTTTCTCTGTCTGACTTATTTCACTTAACATGATACCATCTAGGTCCATCCATGTTGTCATAAGTGGCAATAACTCATTCTCTTTTATGGCTGAGTACATATGTATATGTGTATACATGTATCTATGTACATATGTACCACATCATCTTTATCATCATCACTGAGGGATACTTGGGTTGCTTCCATATCTTGGCTATTATAGATAATGCTGCAATAAACATAGGGATGTATATATTTTTACAAATTAGTGTTTCACTTTCTTTGGGTAAATAACCAGTAGTGGAATTACTGAATTATATATTATTTCTACAATTTTTAAATTTTTTTAATTTTTTTTTAAGATTTTATTTATTTGCGAGAGAGAGAATGAGAGACAGAGAGCAGGAGAGGGAGGAGGGTCAGAGGGAGAAGCAGACTCCCTGCTGAGCAGGGAGCCCGATGTGCGACTCGATCCCGGGACTCCAGGATCATGACCTGAGCTGAAGGCAGTCGCCTAACCAACTGAGCCACCCAGGCGCCCCTCTACTATTTTTAATTTTTTAAAGGAACCTCCATGCTGTTTTCCACAGTGGCTGCACTAATTTGCAGGGAATATAACTTTCTGAAATGGCTTTTTTAAAAAGGCAATGAGAAAAATGAAGAAAAGAGAAGGATAACAATCATATCTTTGAAAAGAAGTCCAGGGCGCCTGGGTGGCTCAGTTGGTTAAACCACTGCCTTCGGCTCAGGTCATGATCCTGGAGTCCCCGGATTGAGTCCCATATCGGGCTCCCTGCTCAGTAGGGAGCCTGCTTCTCCCTCTGACCCTCTGACCCTCCCCCGTCTCATGCTCTCTCTCTCTGTGTCATTCTTTCTCTCAAATAAATAAATAAAATCTTTAAAAAAAAAAAAAAAGAAAAGAAAAGAAGTCCAGGGAAAGCTATTGATACTAAAACTTATTTATTTGTTCATTTGGGACTATTTTCCTCTTTAAACGCCATCAGCGTTCTGGGACCGGTTTGGTCATTAGAATGAATGGTGTGTGTGTGTGTGTGTGTGTGTGTGTGTAGGCCTTTATGGTTTACATTATGGTGCATTACAGAAAAATTTAAATAATTATACAAAGAATGTACTTTTAAGAACTATGTGGTCAAAAAAAAAAGAACTATGTGGTCAAGGGGAAACAAAATGATTCTGTGACACCATATAATAAATGAATATGAACTGGGAAGGATTGGAACAATTTCCTTGAAGAAGTGACGCTGGAGGTCTTTCTTCTGTAACAACCAAAGCAGAGAAAGAAAAATATCTCTCATTTGTCTAAATTTAGCATAAGGATCACATAAGCATATTAGTTCTTTGGGAAGAAACCTATTTTCATGCTAGCCATGACAAGGAATTCTTAAACATATATCCAGTTCTGCAGAAGTGTGATGGATCAGTACAATGGGTGATGTCCTCAATAATCGATTTCTTTAATCATAAAGAAAGAGCAAGACATTGTGAGAGCCCAAAGACCCAGGCTGAGGGTCGCATTGAAATGACCCGATATCATTAACAGGCAAAAATAACTCTGAACAAACTTCAAAAATAAATAAATAAATAGTTCCAGTGTCTCTCTGATTGTCCCTTTCCAGCTCTAAAATCTTACGTGGCTTTTGATGAGGAGATGTTGTTTAAGGGTACAAACTTGAAACCAGTAAATGAATAAGTCACGAAGGGCTAATGCACAGCACAGTGATAATAGACAACAACACTGCATCATAAAACTCAAAGTTGCTGAGACACCAGATCTGAAGATCTAGTGTTGTTCCCATCACAAGAAAGTGGTAACTCCGTGACACGATGACGGTGTTAGCTAAAGCTACGGTGGTAATCATGTTGCAATATATAAATGTATCAAATCAACACATTCTATACCTTAAACTTACACCAGGTTATGTATCAATTATATATCAATAAATTATAATAAGAGGCAACATACAAATCAGATTCTTATGAAAGAAGAAGCACCTGCTTTAGCTATCCAGTATGTAAAGAGAAATTATTATTTCTGTAAATTTCCTCGTATTGACTAACTGAAGTGTCAATCTTCTAACAGATAAACTAAAGGAGCAAAGCTGTTAACTATATGTCACCCCTGAATTCCAAAGAGTCCAGGGATTTGGGCAGATATGATTAATTATTTAATAAATAAACCACATGTTTGAACAGGAGGCCATCCAAGTCGGAGAGCCTCAATTCCCCAGGCACCGTCTTTAAGGGAGTATTTCTCGGGGAAAATTGAAGCACGTAAGGATGAGGATTGGGGAAAGGTTTCTCTGAGAAAGCACCACCTCCTGAGCCTCCACGGGGGAGTCCAGTAGGAATACAGGTCAGAGAACAGAGTCACCCCCATGGTAAGTTCTTTCCATGTGGGAAAATATTTTTCACAAACGCAGTTTCATAAAAGAATGAAAATTAACCTATAAAATACTGTGGGGCTCTTCAGATTTTTGTATTTAAATGTAAGTATCCCACCTGGGAATAGCTTTGACTTATCTCAAAGTTGAAGACTAAACTAGGTCACTATTTTGTGTCTCTGGATAGTTGCAAATTATTTTACTGGGCTGTTATAACTATGACACGTGTCAGTATTTGTGTTTTCTCTTACATACTGTAAGAACACATTAGAGCATTTGCTCTTGAGTAGAAAAAAAGGATGTGTAGAAGAAGATGTGTGCAGCACCATGCCTTCTGTATCACAACATAGCTCATGCAAGAGGAACCCCGAGCGGGGCCATGCCGCCAGGGCTCACTGTGGCATCCTGATACTTCGGGATCTGGAGGGGAGCCTCTCGAGTTCCAACATGTGATGGAACGGTGCATGTTTTGTAACATCATGATCTCCATTGGGAAGCATGGTTTACACACAGTTTTCGTTGTCATTAGGGCTATTTGTGTTACACCAAGGTAGGAGAGAGACAGTGGTGACACACAGATGATGCAAATATCCTGCACGTCAGGAACAGACTCGTGGTCCACGCCAGCAAGGAACCCAAAGGTGGTGCAGTTTCCAGCGACACGGATGCATGGAACTGCCCCAATATCACACGTAATATCATGTACAATATGAACACAATGCGGAACCCGTGGACCTCACATGCAGTAGCATGCGAAAAGCTGTATGGAATACTTTGGAGAGGCAAGAATTTCCATCATTTTCTTCACCCCATTGATTTTAGCTAAACTGATGCTATTCTTTCTTAGGTTTATCAGAATAAAGACCTGTCAGTATAAACAAACAAACAAACAAACAAACAAATAAATTAGTAGTAGCAGTAGTATTTTGGATATAGCTCTAATTATTCACAGGCTGTGTGTATCTTGTAGATGGTTAAATTGTGCTTTCATTTGATTTTTCTTGCTTTGTTATGATCAATTTGAAATGTAATGATGGTTCTCAGATCCTTTAATACTCACGCAAGGGGAAATCAGAGTGACTTCAGGCATTCTGATATTACCCTGACCCACCCCTTATAAGAGAATCTTATTTATATTCTGTTCCTGATTGTATTGTTTGCTCCTATATGGAAAAAATTGATTTTATCCTGCTGTTCAAGCTTGGGTAAGTCAGAAAACAAAGTAAAACAAGCAAAAGTTATACATGACCCAAGGCTACAGAAAAATCTTCTATTGCAAGCAGAACTTACAACCCACTCTCTAGTAGAAGTTATAGTTCTCCTGAATAAACAACTGATAAAACCTTTGAAGTCATGGATGAGGAGCCCCAGGGCCATGACACAGAAGATACAGTCTTATATTGCATTCCAACATGGGAATGTTTAGATTCTGCCAATTACTGGATCTTTTCCTTCCTCGATGTCCAGAGCCAACTCACCCTTGACAGCACTGAAGAATTTAAATGCCATGTGAAATAAAGGGAAATAAGTAAGGTCACTGGCAACTGAAGAGTAACTTCAGGAACAATCAGAGATATTTAAAGGGAATGAAAGTGAAGACCTCTATGTATTGTATAATGCAATCACTTTGTCTGTATCCCCAAGAAATATTCAGTAAAAGATCTATCTCAGACAAACGCATGGAAAATTTTCATCGATTTGGGAGCTATGACAGAATAATGACTATATACTCTCAGACAAAGAGCCCAGGAAGCCTTAAGGAGACTCATGATATATGGAGCAAATCTGAGCTAATTAACTGGAATCTGTCTCCCCCCCCTCTTTTTTTTTTAAACATTCATATTCCTGCTGTCCTTTGAAAATCTGTGGACAAAATGCAAAAGAAAACAAAACAAACAAAAAAAACAAGCGAACACAAAACTCTACATCATTCTCTTCTATCTCCATTATCAGAAATTTTCCTATCCACCCCCTCCCCCAGCACATTCAGGACCTTCTCACTGCCCTGTAACATTATCCCATCTCCTGCTGTCCATTCCCGCTCAGGTGCACGCTGATGACCCAGAATAAAGCAATGTGTGTGATAAACAAGAGGTCTGATCCTGGATTCTGCAGTGAGGTCAGCTCAAATGACCAGGATCCCACTTCCTATCTGCATATCATTTTAAATCCAGTAGGCTTAAGTAGAATTAACTGCTCTCTAAGTTTTTTTAACAATGATTTATTCAGTATCCTTGTTCATGTTTTTTTCTAACAGTTGGGTTTTTGTATCAGAGTGTTTATAAAGTATAAAATAAATCAGGAGAAAGAAAGAAGACATTGTTTTTTCACAACATATCCAAATAAGGAAAATAACCTAATTGTTCCACAAATTATTTTCAACTGGCCTACCATGTAAACCACAGAGGCATGGCTAAACATAAAAACCTCATCCCTTAGGCTCCATCCTCCGGCCTAAGCCTCCCCTTCTCCTCCTTCCTGGGGTCCTGAACTGTCAGATTTCTTGGCCACTCTCAAGGCATGGCCATCATAGCTCCATCCCTACGCCCCCCTGAGGGCTTACACAGACAGGGTCAGGAGTGACCTGCTGCCTATCAAAGTTCTCCAAGTCATTCATCAGGAACAAAGGGATCCATGTTCACTTTAACACAATAAAATGAAACCAAAGCAAAAGAGTTTGTTCTACAAACTCTGTGGGCTATTGTCTACACCTTTTAAAAGCATAACATACTGGGTCGATTTGAAAGACAGGGATTAAAAGGTATGAACTTCCACTGATAAAATAAGTCACAGGGATGAAAAGTACAGTGTAGGGAAGAGGGTCAATAATATTGTAATATTGTTGTATGGTGACAGACAATACTATACTTATGGGAGCCATTTCATAATGTTTACAATTTGTCAAATCACTATGCTGTACACCTGAAACTCATATAACAATTTATGTCAACCATACATCAGTAAAAAAGTAAAATAAAATAAATAAAATAAAAGACATGGCCCATGCTTGCACAACAAATTCAAAATAGTTCAGCTTTAATTGAATATATACACTTTACTGACAAAAAAAAAAGTAGATTTCAGGCATTTATAAAATATTGTGCATTTATCCCACATACTTAAAAAATGTTATGTTTAACCAAATTATAAACAGTATTTTACTTTGTCACACTTAGAATTGCTCAGTTATTATTTAATGTCTATATTTTACATATTTCCTATTTCTGTAAAATCCATAAACTTTTAGATACCAGAGATATATTTTTTTAAGATTTATTTATTTATTTGAGATAGAGAGCACTCACGTGAAAGCAGGGGGAGGGGCAGAGGGAGAGAATCTTCAAGCAGACTCCCCACTGAGGACAGAGACCTAGGCAGGGCTTGATCTCAGGACCCTGAGATCATGACCTCAGCTGAAAACCAAGAATCGGACACTTAACCGACTGTGACACCCAGGTGCCCCTACCAGAGATATATTTTTAAATATGTTTGTTTATTACTGTAAATTTAGTGCTTATATTTTTTAATAAATAAATCATCTGCAAAGGTATTACTAGAATTTTCTCCTTTCAATAATGTCACACAAGGCTCAACACACTCCAAAGGTTTAAAATCCTACTAAGTATATTCTCTGACCACTCTGAAAATCATGCATTACTTTGCAACATTACCATAAATTCAGAAATTAAGGAGAGTACTTCCAAATTACCCATTGGTAAAGAGTAAGCATAAAGGATATTAAAAGATATTTTGAACTAAAATTTGCTTCCCTAAATTTTTAATATAAAGCTTTAAAATTAATTTTTTAAACATATTGAGATGGATGTTGATGTAATTATTTTTAGGAAAAAACTGGAAAGGATAAAATATTAATGATAAAGGTAGAAATCAATAAAATATCATATAAGCATGCTGCAGACAAGTCAATGAAAAATCTAGTTAACTCTTTCAAAAATTCATACAATTGAGGAATACCCCAGAAATACTGATCAAGAAAAAAGACAGAAAATTGAAATAATCAACATTATAAATGATAACATACATCATTATCAATTTCAAAGTTGTCGAAAAAGATAATATGGTAGGGAAAACAGCAATGATTTAGGAGTATAGATTAAAGAGATTAATTATTAGAAAAATGTAATTCACAATGGAATATTATGCAGCCATCAAAAGGAATGAGATCTTGCCATTTGCAACGACGTGGATGGAACTGGAGGGTATTATGTTGAGTGAAATAAGTCAAACAGAGAAAGACATGTATCATATGATCTCACTGATATGAGGAATTCTTAATCGCAGGAAACAAACTGAGGGTTGCTGGAGTGGGGGGTGGGGTGGGAGGGATGGGGTGACTGGGTGATAGACACTGGGGAGGGTATGTGCTCTGGTAAGCGCTGTGAATTGTGCAAGACTGTTGAATCTCAGATCTGTACCTCTGAAACAAATAATGCAATATATGTTAAGAAAAAAAAAAAGAAGAAGAAGAAGGTAGCGGGAGGGGAAGAATGAAGCGGGGGAAATCGGAGGGGTGGACGAACCATGAGAGACGATGGACTCTGAAAAACAAACTGAGGGTTCTAGAGGGGAGGGGGGTGGGAGGATGGGTTAGCCTGGTGGTGGGTATTGAGGAGGGCACATTCTGCATGGAGCACTGGGTGTTATGCACAAACAATGAATCATGGAACACTCATCTAGAACTAATGATGTAATGTATGGGGATTAACATAAGAATAAAAAAAAAAAGAAAAATGTAATTCACAAAGTCTGACCAAATAGAGATAAAAACCTAAATTATCATATGATTTTAAATAAATTGAATTAATTATTAAAAATATTCCCACAAAGAAAACCCAGGCCTCAGACACTATACTAGTGAATTTAATCAAATTTTTAATAGAAGAATGTACCAACATTTCACAGAATTGCCCAGAGAATAGATGTTAAATACATTCTAATCAGTTTTACATACTGGCAAAATTGTGGTAGCACATCTTAACAGAGACAGGATAGGAATGAAGTACTAAAGCCGATCTCACTCATATATATATGCATATACACACACACAGAATTCCTTAAAACATTCCTATGAAACTGATATAACTGAAAAGCTTTTCATACTTAAAAACAACAAAAAATCAGCAATCTGAAAATTAAACTTCCTTAGTGTGATAAAGGAAGGGTATGTTCAAAACACTCTACCACTAAGTATGATGCCAGTTGTCAGCATTTCATATACCAACTTTATTATTTGTAGATATTTTTAGTTTCCTTTTATTTCTAGTTTGTTGAGTGCTTCTGCCATGAAAATGTTAAGCTTTGTCAAACTCTTTTCCTGCACCAGCTGAGATGATCATATGGTTTTGTTCTTCATTCTGCCACTGCAGTATGTTAGACTGGTTGGTTTTCATGTGTTGGACGCCCTACCCCAGCTAGGTCCACAACTCGGTCTCTTACTCCAGCCTGTGTTGATCACGTGCTACCCAGTATGAAGGGTCTCCAGGACCATCTCCTCAATACTGCATTCCTTCAGCTCTGCCACCCTCACTTGCCCTCATGTATTCACTTCTAATTTTTTCTGTAAGTTAGACTGCAGACAATGGTGCTTTCTGTCGTTCTTTATGTGGAAATGCCCTAATTTTGCCTTAGTTTTTGACAATAGCCTCCCAGGATATAAAATCTTGGACATTTTATTTTTTTCTTTCACTATTTTGAATGACTCCTCCTGCTGCCTGATGGCCACTGTTTTTATGATGATAAATCAGTGCTAATTGTATTGTCCCTAAATATGATGTGTCCCCTTTTTTTTGTTGCTTTTAAGATTTTCTCCTCAATTTTTTTTGTCTTTCAGCCATTTGACCATAATGAGTCTAGGTATGGTTTCCTTTGTGCTTATACTGCATGGGATTCATTTAGGTCCCTTGATATGTTTTAATTTGGGGCCATTATTTCTTCAGATACTTTTAACATCCCCTCTGCTTTCTTCTCTAGTATTTATATGTATTTTTAAATGTTTGATATTCCTCAATATTTTTTCAAACTGTTCTTTATTTGAATTATATAATTTCTATTTATAGATCCTCAAATTCACTGATCCTCCTGCTATCTCAAATCCACTACTGAGATCAACTAGTTAATTTTTCATTTAAGTTATTGTAATTTTTAGCACTAGAATTAACGTTTGGTTCTGTTTTATGGATTCCATTTCCTTTTTTATTTTTCCTAATTGTTCATTAACTATTAACACATTTTCCTTTAATCATTTGAACACATTTTCTTTTAATTCCTTGAACATATTTGTAGCATGTTCTCTGAAGTTTTTGTCTGCTAAGTCCAACATCTGTGTCCACTTGGGTCCAGTTTCCACTAATTTTTTTCTTAAGTATAAGTCACACCTTTCTGTTTCTTTGCATATCTAGGGATTTGGGTTGAGGATCTGACATTATAAATAATACATGAGATAACTGGGGGTTCTGTTTTATTTTTCTGAGGGTTGCTGCTGCTTTATTTTAGAAATACATTTTGACTTACAGTGTAAAATCTATCTAGCCCCTGAGTGACATCATGATGTTGTGGCTTCCCCATTCCTTTTTCCCCTGACTGCCTAGAAGCTTCCCTTGTGACTGTGCACTTTGCAGCCATCCAGTGATTCAGGGCGGTTATGCTCAGATGCTCCGATCTTGCAGGGCTGCCACGTTCTGCCACCTGCACTGTGACGGAGTGAGGAACTCATTCACAGGTTCATTTAGCCCTTCCCTGGCTCTCTCACTGGCCAGTTACATGGTTAGAGGATCTACCCACAGCTCCCATTCCAAATCTTAGAATTCATTTAGGAAAGCCAGGGTTCTGCTGCATGCCCAAACCCAGTCTGTCAACACCAGCTGGTAAAGCTGTGGGGAGTCTCTCCCACTCTGAATGAAGTCCTCCACCTTCAACAAATAAATGCTTTGGGATTTTGCTTCTCACCCAAATAGAATCTGTTACCTCTTGCTGGCAAAACTGCTTGGCTTTCTCTGCCAGCCACAAAATGAGTTCTCCAACCCCTACAGCTGAAGCTATATTTTGTTCTGTCCAAGGTTGGGTGGGAGCATTGGAGTACTCCTAGACACAAAGTCAGACTTCTCATTCCTTCCCAACACAGTTTCTCATGTAAACAATTCTCAATCGGCAGGTCTGCTTTTTGTCATTTTCCCTGGTCTTCCAATGGTTGTCTTTAATAATCTTTCCAGTCTTATACTAGATGGAATGAACCATACTATCAACTCTCCTTTTCATGCATATTCAGCTGTTTCGTTTCTGCCCTCTTTTGCCAGGATCCCTGAAAAACTTTTTCACAATCTTATTCTAAACCCAGGCAACATGTACACTAAAGCAGGTGAGAAAAATACTGTTCTATGGCTCACTTTACAACCATGATTACACACGTCAACTGAGTCTTTGTGGTTCCCTGAGAACTATGATATGTAATCCAACTAATGTGAGTGCACTCCTTGATGAGGCCCTGGTAGAGACTAAACCAGGTGGAACTGTCACACAAAGGAAACTTTATTTGCAGTAAACAAGGACATGGAGGGGAATAACTCCCAAAGCTGTGACTCCCTGAGCAGGGGTTTGTGGGTTCCTTTTATTTAGGGTTTAGGATGAATATTCAGAAAGAGGAGCTTTGTCACGGCACAAGGTTACACAAGCATACTTAGAAAACATGCCCTATACAGGCATCCTACATTAGGTTAAAGTGGTTTATGCTCGTCCTAGGGTGGAGACTGAAACATTACAATGAAGCAGGGGTAACTGCGCTCCAAGGGGAGGGGGACTCCAGAGGAAGGGGCTGTGGGCATGCTCCCATAAATTGGATGGGGTCTTGGGCTTGTCTCAGGTCCCTAAGGAATACAGAGTCCTACTTTTTTGTCTGTTTTTCTTTCAAGATTTTATTTAAATTCAAGTTAGTTCACATATAGGGCATTAGTTTCAGGGTAGAGTTTAGTGATTCGTCAACTGCGTAGAACACCCAGTGCTCATTACATCACGTGCCCTCCTTAATGCCCATCCCCCAGTGACCCCATCCCCCCACCCTCTCCCCTCCAGCCACCCTGTTTGTTTCCTAGAGTTAAGAGTCTCTTATGGTTTGCTTCCCTCTCTGTTTTTATCTTATTTTATTTTTCATTCTCTTCCCCTATATTCATCTGTTTCTTAAATTCCACATATGAGTGAAATCATATGGTATTTGTCTTTCTGACTGACCTATTTAGTTTAGCATAATACCCTCTCGTTCCATCCACATCAAGCCTTGCTCACTTTTGAAAACAACACTGGAGTTTCACCACTGATTTATTGTCTCTTGTATGTCTCTTGTCTCTTGTATTTCCAGGCCTGCTAGATTCTGTTAGTTTTTACATTCCCTTTGCTCCCTTGAAATTCTTAACTACTGAGTTCTTTGCATTTCTTTGTAATCCTGACACCTCCTAGGAAGTTCTGCAAGAGGTGTGGGACCCAGATCTGGGAAAATCACTGGGGGCTTAAAATGACTTCCTGGTGTCAGGTAAACTGTCTTTCTTTTTCTGGGGCTCCTATTTCTTTCTGCTCACACTATCCTTGTCAATTTCCCTCCCACTCTTCCCAACTTCACTATTCAGGCTTCTCCAGAGAAAAAGAACCATAGAATGTATGTGTCTATTATAAAGAGCTGTATTATGAGAGACTGGCTCATGCAGTTATAGAGACTAGAAATCTGCTCTTCTCCAGCTGGAGGCCCAGAAGGACCAGTGGTGTAGCTCCGTCTGAGTCCACAGGCCTGAGACCCAGGAGCAGCGATGTTCCAGGGGAGGAGAAGACGGATGCCCCCCGCTTCCTGCTTTGGTTCTACTCTAGCCCTCCCTAAACAGCATGAGGCCCAACCACACTGGGGAGAACCCAATCTTCTTTACTGGTTCTATTGACTCAAATCCTCATCTCTTCTGGAAATTCGCCTCACAGACACACCCAGAAATATCATTTACCAGCTCTCTGGGCATCCCTTGGGCCTGACACGTTAACATAAAATCGACCATCACACCAATCTTCCAAAACTCCTTGCCTTTTCTTTTGCTTAGAAAATGACCTTGTTACTTATGTCAATAAAAGAAGCAGTCAGATTAGAATCTCCCCATACTCTCACATCCCACTTGTATCTGTAACCAGATATCCCGCTTTACATTATGTAAAACTTCATGAAATCTCCTACGCAAAAATTTCACTCTACAATTGTATCTCTGCCCCATCATACTTTTCCTGTTTGCTAGATTACTCCCATCAACCTGAAGTGTGCTAAGTATCTCCCAATTGTAAGAGGAAGCAAATAACTAAGCAAACAAAATCTTTGACAAGAGACAATTTTTCAATATGACTTCACTTTCTCCTGCCTTCTGCATCATAATTACATGAAAGCATGGTCTACACCTGCTTTAACCCACTGGAATTGTGTTTTTATCCCCACCCGTGACTTATATCAGGATCACTGTCAACCTTCATAGTTTTATATCTGATTTTCAATGTAAAGTCCTCATCCATTGCCTCTTTTAGCAACATTTGACATAGTATCCTTTTTTTTAATCTCCTTGAAAACTTTTTATTCCCTTAGTTTCTATGCTTTCACACTCTTCTGTTTTTTCTCCCGTCCTTTGGTGACTGTTCCTTCTCAGTCACCTGTTCTGGATTTTCCTAATTCTTCTTGATCACATGATGCTACAGAGCTCCAGCTCTCAATCCAAAAACATTTCCCCTTGCTATACTAATTCTCCAAGTGATTTCATCCATATGTTGATTGCTCCCAAATTTAGCTTACCTCCAGCTCAGATGTCTAAATTGAATTTAAGACAAAAATATGCAACCCTGAACTTTTTCCTCTAACTATATATTAAGTAAGTTCACACATTTAAAACATCCAAAATGCACCTCTTGTTTCCCAATAAAACCTTATTCCTACAGTGCTTCATTTTTCAGCAAATGGCATCTCTAAATATTTGATTACTTTAGTCCAATACCTGTGAATCATGATTGAATCCATTCCTCATCCCACAACCCAGATGCAATACATTAAAAAAATATATTTTGTGTCTACTTTCCAATTTTGAATTTGAACTCTCCTCACTGGTACCACATTTTCAGGTCCTCCACTACTGCTCAGCTGCTAGACCCTTCTCATAGCTTATACTCTTGAACCAGGTGTATACCGTGTATGGCATCTACAGCGATGGTCTGCCAGGGCATGTCACCATGTGGCTCTGTTGCTAAGATTTCCAGGAAGATACATGGGACTTCTTTTCCATATCTGTGTATCTGTTTGACTCTCCATTCCCTTCCCTCCCAATAAGAATATAAAGACACATGAGGATAAAACCTGTTTTATTTACAACAATCTCCAGGCATTCTGGCTGATGCTTGGGCCAGAATTGGGGGCTCACTACATGTTCAGATTTATAAAGCAGGGCAGCCTGTGTGGTCTACAACAGAACGTTTGTTCGGCCCACAGTGGTCTGGCCCCACACCCATCTCCTTACCTGCTCCCTCCTGCCCTCTTTCTCTGGGCTGCACCTCTGCTGTTATGTAAACAGGCCAACCACACCTGCATACCAGAGACTTGGCTCCCTCCATGCCCCATGCCTGAGACACCTGTGTTCGTGCTTACATGTTTCTCCCAGGTCTTGGTTCCTCAGTCCCATGTGGTCAACTCCTGGGAGATGTATACATATCTGATATTATACTTAGAGGCAAACATTTGTTTTAGAGGAAATTCCTCAGAGACACGTCATGTAATAGTCTACTGTAGCCTAGGAGGCCTACATTCGGATTTTGTCATCTTGCCCTCAGCTGAACATGGTCAGAGCCACTGCCGTGTCATCTCCACACTGTTATGGATGGCGACAGTGCTGTTCACTTCTCCTGCACAATGCTTTGGGGCTTGCCAACCTAGAGCAGTAATAAACTCACATGTCATGACACTGCTTTTATTTATTTCTTTTATCTTTACTCCTTTTATCATTGAAGTTTCATATACGTAGAGTGTTAAATTATTAAAATGAATGTATGCCATTAATTTTATAATAGTAATATACTTGAATTATGAAAATGCACTCTACAAAGTATATCTTGAAAACAAATTAGCATTCTAAGATATAGTAAGACTGTACATTTATGAGATCAGTGGTACATTTTCTGTCTCCCCCTACTAGAATGAAAGGTTCATAAAAATTTGGGGTTTGCTACTATATCCCAGGATCTAGGATATGGTTTGGTTTGACAGTAGTCATCCAACAAGAATTTGCTGATTGAATGAATACTAAAGAACATGTGTAGGACCATGAATTAATATTGAAAACAATGGCTATTCAGAAAAATATTTTATGTAGCACGCCCATCGGCAATAGATAAGATTGTCATTTGCATAATTTTTTTATATTCAGAAATATACCATTTAAAAAAATTATAGACAGGCCTGATATTCCCCTCTTTAATATGCACATTGTGATTCCTAGTAAAATAAGATTTTTAGCCACATGGCTGTCAACCATTTATTTTTCCTATATTTATAAGTGATTAGGCACTTGGTCCATTTATCTTCTGAGATTAAAATCTTTAATTTTTGACTACATGCTATCATATCACAGAGAATATATTAGTGGTAAGAATGGTAATATCTTTATAAACCAATGGTGATGAAAATTACAAAGTTCTGGTGAAAATTCAAAGGACAATTAAGTATACTGAGAGGTATACCATGTTCGTGGATTGGAAGACTCAGCACAGTAAAGATTCCAGTTCTCCCAAAATGGATCTGTAGATTTTTTTTTTTTTTTAGATTTATTCCTATCAAAATTCCAGAAAGGTTTTTGTAGACATGTATAAGTTTATTCTCAAGTTGATAGGGAAGGGTACAGGCCAAGTATACCTAATATATTACTGACAATGAATAATAGAGTAGGAAGAGCCACTCTATGCAAGGCTTAGGCTTACTATAAAGATACAGTAATCAAGAAAACATGGTATTTACAGATAAATATGGACATCTGTGGATGGAGCCGAATAGAGAACCAAGAAATAGGACAACAAGCATAGACTGAAATGATTTCTAACAAAGGCACAATGGTAATTAAATAGCAGAAGGATACCCTTCCAACAAATGGCGCCACAGCCAAAATGAATACATAAATAAACTTTGACCTAAAAAGCACGTTATACACAAAACAACTAAAAATGGATCATATACTTGTAAAGTGTAAAACGATAAAAATGTTATGAAAAAAAATAAGAGAAAATTTTCAGAACCAGGGCAAGGCAGAGAGCTTTAGATGTGACACGAAAGCACAAGCTATAAAATAAAAATTGATAAATGGACCTCATAAAAATTTAAACCTTACATTCCACAAACAGTGGTGTGAGGAGAGAAAAGGCGAGCCAGCGACTGAGAGAAAACATTCACAAACCACACATGCAACAGAGGACTGGTACTGGAATATGCAAAGTTCATTCAAAGCTTAACAGTAACTCCCACATTCAAAGATGGGAAAGAGGCAGGAGCAACCTGAAGAGATGTCCAACATCATGACCTTTCAGGAAATGCTAGTTAAACCACCGTGAGTCATCACTACTCACCCATCAGAGCGGGGCCCAAACAGAGCACAGTGATGATGGCAAAAGCCAGCATGAGCTTGGTGGGAATATGAGGTTGTACACACAGCCTAAGCTCAGTGTGGCAGTTTATTGTAAAACTAAACACAATGAGCACATGGACCAGCATCTGCATTCATGGTCATTTATCTCAGGGACATAAGAACTTACACTCACACAAAAACCTATACGCAAATGTTCATAGCAGCTTTATTTACAATAGCCAAAACCTGGCAGTAGCCTAGCTGTTCTTCAAGGGAGGAAGGGTTAAGTAAAGAGTGGCATGTGCCCACCACAGAGCGCTCAGCAATAAAAGGACAAATGGGGGATACACCCAGCTTAGATGAACGTCAACAGAAATGTGCTGGGTGAAAAAAGCCAACCCCAAAGGGTTCCATAATGCATGAGCCCCCTGACATCACATTTTTGAAATGAAAGCCTTAAGAAACTGGAGAACAGGTTAGTGGTTATAGGGAGGTAGAGACAGAGGTGGGGAGAAGGAAAGAGGAAGTTGGTGTGGCTCTAAAAGGACAACTGGAGAGCCCGTGTGACAGTGAGCCATGTGTGCATCATGTCTGTGCTGGTGGAAATGTAAACCTGTATGTGTAAGCAAAGTACGTAGAGCTGAGTCACACATGCAGAAGTCTAGTAAAACTGGAAAACCCAAGTAAGATAACCAGGTTGTATCAATGTTGATATCCCGGTTCTGACATCATGCTATGGTTTTGCAAAATGTTATTGCTATGGACAGAATGTTTGTGTCCCCCCAAAATTTCAATAATATTGAAACCCTACTCCCAGAGTGATGGTATTGGTAGGTGGAGGTCTTTGGGAGGTGATGAGGTCATGAGGGTGGAACCCCCATGATGGTATTAGTGTTCTTATAAGAAACCCCAGGGAACTCGACCTCCCCTTCCCACCATGTAAGGACACAGCCAGAAGATGCCATCGGTGAATCAGGAAGCCAGTTCTCACCAGACACCAGACCTGCTGAAGCCTTGATCCTGGACCTCCAGCCTCCAGAACCATGAGAAATAGATGTCTGTTGTTTGTAACCCACCCAGTCAGAGGTACCTTGTTATGATGGCCCCAGCTAAGACAGCCATCACTGGGGGAAAATGGATACACGTGGATAATGGATGCACATGATCTCTCTCTGTACTCTTTTTTACAAATATGTGTGAATTTAAAATTATCTCAATAAAAATTATAATCAAAAATAAAATGCTACATAGAAGGCCCATCTATGATATATGTTGAACTCCCAGGACTTGAAGGAAGGAAGGAAGGAAGGAAGGAAGGAAGGAAGGAAGAGAGAGAGAGAGAGAGAGAAAGAAAGTAAGAAAGAAAGAAAGTAAGAAAGAAAGAAAGAAAGAAAGAAAGAAAGAAAGAAAGAAAGAAGAAAGAAAGAAAAAGAAAGAAAGAAAGAAAGAAAGAAAGAAAGAAAGAAAGAAAGAAAGAAAGAAAGAAAGAAAGAAAGAAAGATTTTCAGTACTCATACAAACCAAAGGAGATAAGCTAAAAAATATTGGGCAAAATTTCAAATCAGGCAAACTAAAAGAAAACTCTCCAATGTATGGGATATATTGTGCATATTATATATACATATGCATGTATGTATATTTTACCATACAATATATTAACTTGCTAAAACTGCAAACTGATTGCAAAAATTAGCATTTACCATTCAGAGTTTTTAAAAGTGGACTGAGAATTTAAAAATGTTTTAAAATTAGTTATAAAATATTCATTACTAACCATTTATACTTTTATTGGCCACATTTGACTGAAATGGTTTTCTTAAGAACCTAAAATTAGGAAGTTTTTTGTTGTATTTAAATGAAGATTCACTGAAATAAGAATGCTTTTTGTTTTTCCAAGTAGTTCCCCATGGTTTGTATTATATTGAATAAATAACTTAACTTTTTAAAAAGTAAAACTTCCATTAACATGTTCTTTAAAAGGGCTCTTAATGAACCAAAAACTCAACAGGAGAACAAAATATGCTGTGTGTGGAAGAGCATACCCTGGGAGCATGGTGATTTTGTATTCAGCATCATAAATCAGATTGGTTTAAGTGCATCTCATGGAAACTGGGCGGCTCAGTTGGTTAAGTATCCGACTCTTGATCTCAGTTCAGGTCATGATCTCAGGATCTTGAGTTCAAGCCCCATGTTGGGCTCCACACCTGGCATGGAGCCTACTTAAAAATTTGTTTTTTAATTTAAAGAGCATCTGAAGAGAATTAGCAGTTAGGGCAAGAAGACGTAAGGAGAGAGCTCCCAGTACATTTGGAAATGAACCAAACTATCTGGGATAGACCACCCCCGAAAGTGCATTCTCAGTCTTGGTTTGGAGTGATTTGGAGAAGAAAATATACCACAGCATCAGACATGTACAGACCAGGTAAAAGTTTTCTCAGTAAGTATACTTGCTTCTGGAGCATTCCATAAAACTGGAAAATTAGGAAATTTGTAGTACCTTAAAAATATCAAGAAATGGGGACACCTGGGTGGCTCAATCAGTTAAGCATCTACCTTCAGCTCAGGTCATGATCTAGGGGTCCTGGGAGCGAGTCCTGCATCAGCTTCCCTGCTCAGCGAGGAGTCTGCTTCTCCCTCTCCTTCTGCCTCTCCCCCCACCCACGCGCACGCATGTGCCCTCTCTCTCAAATAAATAAATAAAATCTTTTTAAAAAATCAAGAAATTAGAGTGACAAGTAAGAGAATTATAAAAAGAAAACAAATGGGAATAGTTTATATAAAAACTTTGAAAGAAATTTAAGTCACATACAAGGATGTGACTTTGAGGATGACTGACTTCGAGAGTAAACAAACGTTGTATTAATTAGAGAGAAACAAGAACACCCTGCAAATTCTAAAACTGCTAAAAATATTAAAACTAAAAAGCTATGAATGATAAACTGTAGAACTAAACCAGGAGTTATTTCCTCCTAAGAAACAGTCCTTCAGATGGTATACTATAGGGAACCAAATGCATACATTAATTATTGGGAATAGGGGAGATGTTTGCAAAGAAACCACCTGATTTTATAATATGCAGTTAGAACGACCAGTAAATGGCCAGGAGAGCAAGTACAGGGTACCCGGTGGTTTCTGACTGAGATCAAATTTGTAGGTTAGCTCGGAGTCTGCTAACATTACCAAGATGTGCCTTATAGTAGGATCCCAAAACACTTTCAGATTAATGGTGTGTTTATAAAACAGATCCAAGTGCCACTTGGAGCAGTCCCTGGGCAAGGGCAGTGCACGCTCAGGAGGCCTGGGGTCCCAGCCTGCTCCATCACTCACCAGCTGAGGGGCTTCTCTCCGCACTGTGCCCACTAGACCTTAGTATTTACCCAAGAAGAGCACGGTGGTAAGAACTGAGTGTGACAAGCCATACCAAGTGATCCATACATTGGTCTGTACATGGTAATTGCTTACGGCTCGTTAGTGGCTGTGGGCATGGTCCCCGAAACTGACGTTGCTTTCCTTACTATTAACCCAAGGAAACTGTCATGTCTATTTCTTCACATCCAGGGTTTAGTAAATGGTGGCAAAGAGCATTCTCTGACTTAGTCACCTATGAGATGCTGATTCAAGTGAACAGCTACTGGAAGTCTGACACCCACCTGTAAAGACTCTCACCCTGTGAGAACAAGCCAGGGATGCCGTGGAGCAGACACTTGTTGGCCTTAAAGTGACAGAGTGCTGTTTTATCTCTCCTTTCTTGGCTTGAACGTGACAAATCAAGTAACTTACTTTCTTTCTAACAAGCCAAGTAACTAACCAACTTACTTTCCCACAGTAACAAGGAAAATCAGAAATGCAAAATCTCGATTTAATAAAAGTGAAAGACAACCACACACCATCTGTAATTCCTGCATACAGCGGCAAAGCTCCACAAAGACAACAGAGGAAAGTTGTCTGATCAGCGGTGACCAAAAGGGGCAAAAATCGGTCTGATCTCAGAGTTCTCCAGAGCAAAATTAGTTCTAGGAGACAGAGGAGCTCCCATACAGAGTATGCAGGGAAAGAACGTGTGAACCAAGAACTTTATAAGCATCCAAACTGTAACTCGAGGTGAAAAGCCATAAAATAAAACAATTCAAAAACAAAACAAACAAACAAACATGCTAGAGGACAAAATTCAGCTAATGAAAGATGAGTGGAAAAAATACTGTCAAAGAAATGTCAATGGTAAGGAATTTATTTTACTGTAAGACAAACTGAAACAAATATGTTATTTATGGGTAAAGAACAGAATGTTCATGTCATAAGCCTTAATAACACAGAAGCAATACAACAGTTTTTTTTGTTTTTTTGTTTTTTTTAAAGATTTTATTTATTTATTTGACAGAGAGATAGAGAGAGAGCACAAGTGGGCAGAGAGGCAGGGAGAGGGAGAAGCAGACTTTCCACTGAGCAGGGAGCCTGATGCGGGGCTTGATCCCAGGACCCCGGGATCATGACCTGAGCCAAAGGCAGATGCTTAACAACTAAGCCACCCAGGCGCCCCCAATACAACAGTTTTGATGAAAGACATAAGGAAAGTGGGAGACACTGTGAGCATACAGGTATCATCACCTGTTATACCCAGCAGCTGAGTGATAGGAACTAAAGATGATAAATTAGAAAACTATAAGTAAATATAAGCAAAATGGTAAAGAGTAAGAAACACATTTTTCTATAGTGAAATTAAGAGAGGAATATGGAGGGAATGGGAATATATTTATTGCATTCTTACACATAGTGTGGAATCAATTTACACTACATAAAAATATGAAATTGTGGATAAAATATAGCATTACAGATATTTATGTAGATTTAATTCAATCCCAATCAAACGTCAGCATTTATTTTTCAAAAATTTCAGCCTTATTCTAAAATCCATGCAGAAACACAAAGGACCAAGAACTGCCAAGGAAATTATGACAAATCTAAAAGACTTAACACTACCAGATATCAAGACTTGTTATAAAAAGATAACATGGCATCAGCAGAAGCATTGACTGACCAGCCAACAGAGCTCAACAGTGAATCTGAACCAGACAGCAACACGGGTTGATGACCAAAGTGTTGCCAGAATGCAGTGGGAAAAATAGTGCATTTTTCAATAAGTAGTTTTCTATGAACAAGTGCATTAGTTTTTCTCTGGTGCCTTAAGAAATTATCACACATTTAGTCGCTTAGAACCATCCAAATGTATTACTCACCGTTGTTGTGGGCACAGGTAGAGGTTAGCTGGGTGCTCTGCTCAGGCCCTCCCAAGGCTGCACCGGAAGTGCTGATCAGGGCTGGAAGCTCTCGGTCCTCTTCTAGGTACACATGGTTGTTGTTGGAATTCATTTCCTTGTGGTTGTTGAACTCAGGCCCTCAACTGACAGAGACCATCTGCTGTTCTTACACACATGGGCTCCTCTCCAAAATGGCAATTCACGCCTTCAAGGCCAGCAGGAGAATTTCGCTCATGCTTTCAATCTCTCCCTTCAAAAAGGGCCAAATCCCTTGGAAGGGCTCATGTAATTAGATCAGATCCACTTATGATGAGCTCCCTTTTAATTAAACCAAAGTAACTGATTTGGGGCCTTAATGACATCTGAAATATTACTTTCCCTTTGTGCTATACCATAACCTAATCAAGAGTAAAATCCATCATACTTACAATTGTCCATATATTCTAGGAGAAGAAATTATACTAGATACCAGGGGCAGGGATCTCACAGGGCAAATGAGAATATTCCCCACCATAATGGGACATCCAGAGACAAAAGGAAGCTGCCTCACCCTATAAACAAAACTCAATTAGTTCTCATCTCACCCTGTCAACAAAAATCAATAGTTTGCAGATGTAAGTGTCAAAGAAAAAACAATGTTTTAACAAAAATGTAGGACAATGTCTTAGTGACCTTGGTTTAGACAGATATCCCTTAAAAGGGAAAAAAATACTAACAAAGAAAAGTTACAAATTGGATTATTTTAAAGTTAAGAACTTTTGTTTATTCAAACATAGAAAAATAATGTAAAGTTAAACCCAAAATGCAAGAAGACATTTGTGATGTATACACATAACCAACAAAAGCCCAAAGGACTCATATCCACAGTATGTAAAGAACTCCTCCATATCATTATGGAAAACAAGGAAAATGCAATAGTACCTACACTGGACAAAAGATTTGAAAAGCCAAATGCAAAAACATACACAGATGCAAAAAGTGGGGGGGGCACATGAAAGGTCTCACCTTGATTAACACTCAGAGAAATGCAAATTAAAAACACAATAAAATATAACAACACTCACCAGAGTGGCTAAAATTTAGAAAAAGATAAAAATGCTAAGTATTATAGAGCACAGGAAGGTACTGGAAATACACACTACTGGAAAAGTATTTGTCAGCGCAGGCTAAAACGGAACATACCATACTCCTATGCAGCGATCACACTCTTAGGTTACACCCAATAAAGAGATGTCTAAACATGTATGCACCATAAGACAAGCGAGCATAAATCCTAGCAAACTACTGCTAATACCCATAAAATGTAAACTACCCAAGAACCCTTCAGCAGAAGATGGATGCGTTGTGGTGTATGTACATAGCAGGAGAATGAGTGATCCACAACACACAACAATGAGATAACAACCCAAACATAATGTTGAGCAAAATCAGTCATGTAAAAGAAAACACATAGTAAACAATTTATATACGATACCAAAAAATAGGAAAATAAAACCTACAGCATTAGAAGTCAAGATAAAGGTCACCCTTGAATATCAGACAAACTTTTATTTAGGTACAGAAAGAGAAAATGAGAGAGGGAGAGGAGAATACTTCCACAATGCTAAAGTTTGAAATACACAGTGAATGTCTAACAATTTTGCATATATATGCAAAAAATAACATAAACTGGTCATCCATGAAAATGGGAGTATAAGGACCTCTGAAAGTTTGCATCTTCATAAAAGCAACAAAAAAAATGGCAAAAATTCTCATAATCAACATTTTCAAAATTCTGGAAATTAAAAGCTGGCTACAGTAATAAAAAATAGTATGGTATTTGCATAAGAATAGACATCCCTATCCAATGAAACAGAACTGAGAATTCAAAAATAAATGTATATATCCATGGGCAATTGATTTTGACAGGGATGCCAATAGCGTTCAGTGGGTGTTAATAGTCTTTAACAAGCGGTGCTGGGATCACTGGATATCCACATGCAGAAGAATGAAGGTGGACCTCTACCTCAACCATATACAAAAATCAACTCAAAATCCAAAGATATGCAAATGGCCAGTAAGTACAGGAAAAGATGCTGAATCTACTAAGTCATGAGAGGAATGCAACGCTCTAGCACTTCGCACTCACTCAGACAACTACAGCAAACGACAGAGACGCCAGGAGGTGAATGTGAAGTGACAGGTGTGGGTGAGGACCTGGAGAAGCTAAAAAAGACCCGCGGGTACACTCAGCACCCTCCCCACCAACACCAAACACACCATTTGGGAGCCAGGTCAAAGGTCGCGGCTCAAGCTGGCAGCGCAGGGGGACAGGAGGCCCCCCGCCCCAGCAGCACGCCTGGCCCCCCGCCCAGAAGCAGGTAGGATCTGCCACCAGCTGTGGCCCCAAGCCAGGCTGCAACCCGAGCCTCAGGGCGACACTTGGCACGCTCAGCGGGCTCCCCAGCTTTCAGACCTGCCCCTGAGGGCCGAGCCCCCAAAACCTCTAGCCTGCAGACCCCAGCCGGGTCTGGAGACCCCAGACCTGGCCCCACACCCAGAGACCCCAACCAAACCCAAGGCTCCAGCCCGCACCCCAGACCTCAGCCCGCGCCAACACCCAGAGAACCCACACTCCAGACCCCAGCACCCCAGACGCCAGCCCGCACTCGGACCCCAGCCCGCGCTGACACCCGGAGAACCCACACCCCAGACCCCAGCACCCCAGGCCCGGCCCCACACCCACAGACCGCACACCCGGAGACCGCAACCACACCCCAGGCCCCAGCCCGCGGGCACAGTCACCCGCGGCATCAGGCAGCCGTTGCTGTCCCCGCTCCAGGCCGCGTCCATGGGGCTCCCACCCCCGGGGTGCCCGTGTCCGGCGTGGACCTGCTCGTGCGGTGGGACCCGGGCTTCCGCGTGCGCGCGGTTCGTCCTCCTGCGGCGCTTCTCGCAGCCGCCGGTCTGCGCTGCCCAGGGAGGGGTCCCTCCACGTGGCTGGCCCTGGCGGCCCCGCGTTTTAGCTCCGACTGGAGCCCGTGGAGAAAGAGCTCTCAAGGCCGCCTGGGCGCGGAGAGGCAGCTGTCCCCCCGGACAGAAGCCCCCAGGGCCAGGCTCCCGGTTAAACAGGCTGCCTGCGGGGAGGCCTCAGGGCTGGAGAGCTTCCCGCGCTCCCTCGCCGCGCAGGAGCCTGCAGTCCTGTGTAATTGCGTAGTGCGGACAGAACCGCTGCGTGCGCTAAACACGCGCAGGTAGGACTTCTGTGTACGGTTGTATATATCTAATTGTATAGATACAGTTGTGTGTGTATTTACTGTGTGTTAAATGTACATATTTAACTCAAAAGGAAACTCACTATTTCTTAAACATGAAAAGATGCTCAAACTCCTTTTTAATAATACCAATAAAATTTAAAAGTCAGTTGAGAAACAATTTTTCACCAAGTTGAGTGGTAAAGATGAATAGATGATGGATGGGTGGGTAAGTGGGAGGGTGGGTGGATGGATGGATGGATTGGATGGATAGATAGATGATAGATAGATGATAGATACATTGCTAGATGATAGATAAACTGGATGCGTGGAGGGATGGATGAATGGTCGGACAGGTAGACATCCCACCAGAGCATAGGAAAATAGACCATTTTATATATTGTTTGTGACGGATAGATAAAGCAGTAGAACTCAATGAAAGGTAATTTCACAATATACATATATGTATATATATATATGCAAATAACCCTGATCCAGCATTTATTTTGTAGATATGCTCACACCTGTGGGAAATGAGGCATGTACTAATTGTTGCAGCATGGTTTATACACGCAAACTAGATAAGACATAAATACCCATTAGTGGAAGATGTGTTAAATAAATTACATACATCAATAAAATAGAGTACCCCGTGGGGAGCATTTAAGAGAAAGAGGCAGATGTATGTATACTTAAATAGAAAGACAGCCAAAAAATACTGAGTAGAAATAAGTGAATGTGAGTCTAGGCATATGTGTGTGTGTAAGTGAAAATAAATGTGAAATTACTTATTTTTTTATTTTTTTATTTTTTTTAAGATTTTATTTATTTATTCGTTAGAGAGAGAGAGCGTGGGCGAGAGAGAGTGAGCGAGAGTACAAGCAGGGGGAGCTGCAGGCAGAGGGAGAAGCAGGCTCCCCTCCGAGCAAGGAGCCCGATGCGGGACTCGATCCCAAGGCACTGGGATCATGACCTGAGCCGAAGGCAGCCGCTTAACCGACTGAGCCACCCAGGCGTCCCTACTTATTTTTTTTTTAAGATTTTATTTATTTCTTTGAGAGAGAGAAAGAGAGAACACAATCGTGGAAGCAGCAGAGGCAGAGGGAGAAGCAGGCTCCCGCTGAGCAGGAAGCCTGATGCGGGACTCCATGCGGGGCTCCATGTGGGCTCAATCCGAGGACCCTGCATTCATGACCTGAGCCAAAGGCAGACACTTAACCGACTGAGCCACCCAGGCGTCCCTTATCACTTCTGAGGAGGAACGTTGGATAGATAGGGACCAAACGTGCTCCCTTTTCACCTTTTATACTTTGTACCTTTGTATACGTTACGTATTCCACAAAATAAGTATTAGATAAGTAAGCAAACATCCACACGAATAACAATGAAACATGGTGCACGGACTCTGTGGCCGAGCTCTGGCCTAATCTCTGAGCTTTGTCTAACAACCTGTGACTTTGGATCTGCTCCTTAGCACCTGGGGCATCCCTGTGCTTGTCAGTTAAATGAACAAGGGACTCCTGGAGAGGAAGCATTTCCAGGCTCATTTGGTCTCCTGTCCTTTATCGGCTGTTCTTGTTGTGAGGTAAATGCAACAGGGGCCAATGTTTTTTTCTGGTTTGTGTTATTATAATTATTATTTTTTTAATCGGCACTGCCGTCAGAGGTCAACTTGCTCACTGAGAAGTCTGACTCAGGAAGGAGACACGTTACACAAAAGCCTCCTTTGTTTCATTCCCATTATAAATAAGTTACCCTACAGGTATAGACACTGCCTTCAGTTTCTTCAGTCTCCGAAAAGAAAGACAACAGTCCAATCAGGGTAGTGCTGATTTGTCCATCAAACGCTTGGGAGGGTTTTAAGTTCTGGCTTGATTCGCTTGCTGCTTCAGGCCTCTGTGCTATAATTGTATTCAGATTGACACCTTCTGAATAAATGCTTTTTTTTTTTCATGATCTCACTGCTTTTGGTAGCTTCTCAAAGT
This sequence comes from Mirounga angustirostris, assembly GCF_029215605.1. Lineage (NCBI taxonomy): Eukaryota > Metazoa > Chordata > Mammalia > Carnivora > Phocidae > Mirounga > Mirounga angustirostris. The sequence continues at coordinate 137,808,605 of NW_026991713.1, forward strand.
ATGTACACCCCAAAATGAAGTTCTGTGATTTTAAAAATGAATTCATTATCCACAAATTGTTGCCTAGGAAAGGAACCGTTTGGAGGAAATTGCAGATGCACAGATTTGTGTGAACTACTGCTCATCATTTTCCAATTAGTCCTTGTTTCAGTGTATGTGTGTGTATGTTCATTCTTTAATGCTTTAACTTTCTCTCTTCTCTGTTTTTGGTTTCCAGTGGTAAGCTTATTTCTCTGCCTCCTCGCTGATGTTTACGAGATATTATGATTGTGGATGAGAGTCTATTGGACCCACTCTGAAGGCTCCTGTTGAAAACAGACCATCTTGTGTATTAAATTTAGATCACTAAGTGTGAGTAGGGGATGTGAGTGCGAATGACCTTGGTTTGCCCGCTCAGGTGTATGGAAAGTGAGTTTTGAGTGAGAAATTGACGAGTACTGAAGGGCGACAGGAAGAGGGAGCATTGGAGATCGTGGACCAAGCCGCGTCAGGGAAACTTGGCGAGGCTTGGGAAGCAGGGAGCCAGAGGTCATCCACAATGGCTTGTTTGCATTAAGGATGGAAAATACTTCTTCCCCCAAAAGGTGTTTTCTGATGCAAGACATGCTTAGGTGACTCAAGGGACTGAAACATTTCCCAGATGTTGTCATACGTAATATAAATGTCTTGGGTTTATTTTAAGAGGCATGGGATTTTCATCCTATTGCCCATGCACCACAGAAGCCAATAACAGAAGGAGTTATCAATCATTTTACGTTTCTTATGATCAGTCTCAACACATACCCATTTTTTTCACATGTGAGTTAAATAACCGTATTTGTGTGGGTGATGATTTCAAAGTTTCTATTAAGTTTGAAATTCAGTGATACCATTAAGAATTAATGAAGAAAAAAGGTAAAACTTTAAAAGTAAAAAAAAAAAAAAGTTTCTTTGTAAAAACAAAGGAATGACAATAATAGTGCAAATATTTTGATATCTTTATTTCCTTAATGTTCTGTCTTCAGAATTTTCTCGTATTCTTAGCTATGTTTGCAACTGCCTACTCATGATCCCATCAGATGGCTCAACAAACCCAATGTAGCTAGTCTCCTGATCATATATATTATGTTGCTTTTGATTTTTACTATTCCAAATAATGGCTAGGTAAATATGATTTTGTATGTATATTTGCACATATCATTATTTCTTTAGAATAACAAGTTACTATTTCAATGCCTATGAGTAATATTAAGGATTTTCATAACTTACCTTAGAACAACTGCATACATAATATTTTCTTGAAAGAATTGTTGGTTACTCATACCAGTAAAAAAAAAAAAAATGAATAAAAGAAAAGAGTGAATGAAGAGTAGGGGTTACATATAGGGCCTGTCACTCTCTTTTGAAGTTTTCTACGGAAATCTGGCGGACATGCTCTCCTGCCATCTCCAGACAATTAGGGTGAAGTAAGCATGGTTTCACAGTGCACAGCCTAGAAAGATGATGCAAAACCACTTCCACTACAAAATTATTTTTGTCCAATCTTCTCCTATGCCAGGATCTTTGAAAAAGCAAGCATCCCACTTGTACCTGAATCTCAGAACAGAAATGAGGCAGAGTGTTCTAGTATTTTAGAGATCAAAGAAATCAGAATTTGTTTCAATTGCTTTATTTCACAGATAAAAGATATGAGATCTGTCTAGAATTTGTTAGGGACTTGTTGAGCATTATCCTAGCTTATAGAATCACAAAAGTGATACCAACACATTTGACTAAATTTAACAGAAATTAGAACTGCATGGCAAGAAAACCACATTAAGTTCAATGAAGCAAAAATAACAAACATACAAAAACCAAAAGTCTAGCATCCTTAAATTTATAAATTGTACTTGCAATATCATTCCAACATAAAAATGGCTATAAAATATAGACAGTAAATTTGCAAAATAAGCAAAGGTATATTAAACAGTTTATCTTTACTAGTAATTAAGTTACTATTATTTTTAATATTTCCTGTTGGCAATGAGTTTTCATATTCCAAGTATGTAAGACTGGTTCAACATTAGAAAATCAACTAATGTAATCTATCACATCAACAGGGTAAAAAAAGTATATCATGACCTTATCAATAGATGCAGAAAAAGTATTTGAATAAATTCAACACCCATTCATGGTAACAATTCATAGCAAACTACTAAAAAAGACGAACTCCCTAAGCTTGATAAAGAATACCTACAAAATCCTACAGTTAATAACATACTTGATGGTGAGGAACTTGAAGCCTTCCCACTAAGATCAAGCACAAGGCAAGGAATTCCCCTCTTCCCACCCCTCATTAACATCTTGCTGGAAGTACAGGCTGATGCAGTAAGACAAAAAAAAAAAAGGGGGGGGGTGGGAAATAAGAGGTATAGAATTAGAAAGGAAGAAATAAAACTGATTTTTTTTGCAGATGGTATGTTCATCTATGTAGAAAAATTTTTAAAATTGACAAAGAACTCTTAGAATTAATTAGCAGTTATAGCAAGATTATAGGATACAAGGTTAATATGCAAAAGGAAGTCACTTTCTTTTTATATGCCAACAATGAACTAGTGGAATTTGAAATTAAAAATATAATAAAAACTGCATTAGCACCAAAAAGAAAAAAAAATGAAATAGATTTAAGCCCAACAAAATTTAGGGGCACCTGGGTGGCTCAGTCGGTTAAGCATCTGCCTTCAGCTCAGGTCATGGTCCCGGTGTCCTGGGATTGCGCCCCGTGTCAGGCTCCTTGCTCGGCAAGGAGCCTGCTTCTCTCTCTCCCTGCCCTCCATCCCCCCCCCCCCCCCGCCCCATTGGTGGTCTCTCTATCTTTCTCTCCCTCTCAAATAAATAAATTTTTAAAAATCTTCATAAAAATAAAAAAATTTTTAAAGTCTAACTAAAATTTATGTGAGGAAAACTACAAAACATTGATTAAATAAGTCAAAGAAGATAAGTAAATGGAAAGATATTTCATGTTCATTACAGGAAGCCCTAATATTGTCAAGATGTCAGTTCTTCCCAACTTGACCTATAGATTCAATGCAATCCCAATGAAAATCCCAGCAAGTAATTTTGACAGATTGAGTCTATAATTTATATGGAGAGGAATAAGACCCAGAATACCCAACAAAATACTGAAGAAGAAGAACAAATTTGGAGGACTGATACTACCTAACTACAAGATCTGCTATAAAGCTATAGTAATCAGAACAGCATGCTATTTCCTCTTTGAGATATGTGACAACATGAGCAAAACTGGAAACATTAATCTAAGTGAAATGAGCCAGTCACAGAAGGACAAACACTGTATGATCTCACTTATGTGTGGAATCTTTTTTTTTTAAGATTTTATTTATTTATTCATGAGAGACAGAGAGAGAGAGACAGCAGCAGAGGGAGAAGCAGGCTCCCCGCGGAGCAGGGAGCCCGATGCGAGATCTGATCCCAGGACCCTGGGATCATGACCTGAGCCGAAGGCAGACGCTTAACCGACTGAGCCACCCAGGCATCCCTTATGTGTGGAATCTTAAATATTCAAATTCACAGAAGCAGAGTATAGAAAGATGGTGTCCAGAGGTTAGAGGAGGGAGAAATGGGGAGTCGAAGTTCAATGGGTATAAAGTTTCAGTTATTGAAGAAGAATGAGTTGTAAAGATCCACTGTGCAACATAGAACCTATACATGGTATTGTGCAGTTAAAAATATGCTAACAGGGGGCGCCTGGGTGGCTCAGATGGTTAAGCGTCTGCCTTCGGCTCAGGTCATGATCTCAGGGTCCTGGGATCGAGTCCCACATCGGGCTCCCAAGGAGCCTGCTTCTCCCTCTGCCTCTCTCTCTCTCTCTGTCTCTCATGAATAAATAAATAAAATCTTTAAAAAAAAAAACTGCAAAAAAAAAAAATATGCTAACAGAGTAGATCTCACGGTAAGTGTTCCTATTACAAAAAGGGGTAAGTGTAAAAGGAGCCTTGGAGATGGTGGATATGTCTATTACCTTGAGTGTGGTGATGGTTCCACAGATGTATGCTTATGGTTAAACTCACGGAATTGTATACACTATGTACAGTTATTTGTATATCAGTTATACCTCAATAAAATTTTTTTAGAAGATGCTATGCTCTGGGGTTGGTGAAAGAATGGATACATAGATCCATGGAACAAAATAGAGAGTACAGAAATTATAGCCAACTGATCTTGACAAAGGGGCAAGGGCAACACAATGGAGCAAGGATAATCTCTTCAACAAATGGTGCCGAGCAAGTGGAAATCTACCTGCAAAAAAATGAGTCTAGACATAGAGCCTACATAATTTCACAAAAATTTACTCAAAATGAATTATATATTTAAATGTAAAGAACTATAAAGACAGAACTATAAAGCTTCTAGAGATAACAGGAGATAATCTACCCAAGCTTGGGTTTGATGATGACTTTTTAGATAGAATACTGAAAGCACAGTCATGAAAAAAATTTGATAAGTTGGACTTAATCAAAAGCAGACACTTGTGCTCTGCAAAAGACACTAAGTTAATGAGAAGACAAGCCACAGACTGGGAGGAAATATTTTCAAAAGACATGTCTGATCAAGGACTGCTATCCAAAATATACAAATAACTCTTAACATTCAATAATTAGAACACAAAAAATTAATTTAAAAATGGCAAAGGTTTAGAACACATTTTTTTTCAAAGACTAAATCTAAAACCCAGAGTAAACATATATGCTCAGAGTTAGCATAATTTGGAGTTATTCAGGAATTGCAGAGACATGCATTTTCACAGAAATCAAGATGTTATTTTTGTATACTATATCACTTAGACAACTGTGTTTCATTTGCTGTAATCAGTTTTAAAAAGTCAGATGGAAAAAGCAACTGAAGTCCTAGAAAATAGAAATGTAATTTTAAACTATCCAATAAAGCTGGAGGACGAAGGGGAGTTTGACTAAAGTTCTTTCTGTTTGTTTCAAATTTTCATTAATGTATACAGTGCAAAATACCATATTAAAGAGGGGAATGTGGAGGACTAAAAAAAATAAAATAGAAATAGACAAAGGATCTGAGTAGACACCTCATTAAAATATATATACAGATGGCAAAAAAGCATATGCAAAAATGTTCCACGTCATGAGTCATCATGGAAATACAAATTAAAACAAGACTGAGGTACCACTACACACTTATTAAAATGCCTAAAATCCAAAACGTTGACGACACCAAATGCTGATGAGGATGTGGGACCACAGGAACTCTTAGTGAGTGCTGGTGGAATGCAGAATGGTGCGACCACTTTGACAGACAGTTTGGTGGCTTCTTACAAAGCTAAATATCCTCTTATACTATCAGAAATTGTGCTCCTCAGTGTTTATCCATAGGAATTGAAAACGTGTATCCACACAAAAACCTGCACACAAATATTTATAGTAGTTTTGTTCATAGTTGCCAGAAGTTGGAGGCATCCGAGATGTCCTTCAGCAGGTGATGGATACATACACTGTGGTCCATCCAGACGATGGAATACTATTCAGCACTAAAATGAAACAAGCTATCAAGCCATGAAGAGACATGGAGGAAACTTAAAAGCATATCACTAAGTGAAGGACGCCAATCTGAAATGGCTGCATATGGTGTGGTCTCAACTTTATGATATTCTTGCAAAGGCAAAACCGAAGACAGTGAAAGATCAGGGGTTGCCAGAGCTTAGGGAGGAGGAGGGGGGATGGATAGGGTATTTTTAGTGCTGTGAAACTATTCTGTACGATGTTGTAATTGTGGACATACATCACTACATGCTTGTCCAAAACACAGTACCAAGACTGACCCCCGATGTAAACTAGACTCAGGGTGGTAGTGACATGTCATTACTGCTTCATTGTTTGCAAAAATGTATCACCTGGTGGGGGACATTGATCATGGGGGCTGTGGGGAGAGAATGTTCAGGAACTCTCTACTTTCTCCTGAATTTTCTTGTGAACCTAAAACTGCTCTAAAAATTAAAGTCCATACTAAAAGCAAACAAACCAGCAAAAACCAAAATGTGCACATGAAAAAATATTGCTGATGTAATTATAAATTGGTAAAACTTTTCAGGAAAGTCATTTAGAATATGGATCAAAAATTTTAAAAGCCATTTCTTGCAGGCCAATAATTTACTTTCAAGGATGTCAATCAAAGACAATAATTGTGGATATCATTTTTTAATAAGGATTGTGTCCATTTTTAATACACCTTAATAAATAATATATGTAATTGAAGAGTTTTAAACTCAAGTAGATGATTATGAACGATGATTATGACTGTTGTTCATCTAATATTTCTAAACTTTTGCCTTTGTTTTGATTCTTCTGTACTGGTTTCTGGGCTTTTCTCCCTCACTTTCTGGTTTGGGCTTCATTCAAACCTGGACTGAATGCCTGTCTCTGGTTTCCCCTCCTCCCTGGTGTGTACCAGAGTGTGAGTTCACAAAGGGAGTGCAGAGCTTGCCATAAGGAAGATAGCTACTTCTCCTGTTTCTCCTTTGCAAGAACCCAAGAGGTCATTCAGTATTTCCCGAGTCCCCAGCATGTCAGCTGACCACACAGCTCACCTAGTGACCAGAAATATTTTGCCTGGCTTTGTCTAATATTTCCTTCTGACTTAGAAACTTTATACTCCTTACTGTGTTTTGGCAAAATAAATGTGCATCTCATCTTCCTATACTACAAAACTGTCTTTCAGATATTTTCCTGTTGCAGTATATCTTGCAATAATGCCAGAAAAGTGTTCGTTGTTCTGAGGGGCTCTTGGGAGGTTTCCACTTCTTGAGCTAAAAAGCATTCTTTTATATTATTTATCATCATTCTAACAATACCGTCATCTTTGTTCTTGAGCTTGGATCTGTCCTTCGGTACATCACTGATCTCCACCTGCCAGATGTAAGTGCTTTTGGTTTTTTTTTTTTTTGCTTTATGAAAGTCAAGTTTTATTTTTTATTTTTGTTTATTTAATTATTTTATTTTTTGAGAGAGAGAGAGTGAGTGAGCAGGGAGAGAGGGAGAAAGAGAATCTCAAGCAGGCTCCAGACTCAGTGGGGAGCCTAATGCGGGGCGCGATCTCAATGACCTGGAGATCATGACCTGAGCTGAAATCAAGAGTCAGACGCTTAAAGGTCTGAGCCACCCAGGTGCGCCAAAAGTCAAGTTTTAATTCCTCTGGTTCAAGTTTGCCTGAAACAACATTTGATCCTTCTCTGGATGTGTTTAGAGTTTTTATTTTGTTTTGTTTTAAACCACATCTGTTTTGTTTTCTGTTTTTGTTTTTCTTAACTCGGTTCATTTTAAAAACTTCTGCTAAGGTGTATAACACCGCCTTTGCAGTTAGTCCCTGATATCAAATTTAAAATGCATTACAGATGAGAAGGGACTGCATGGTGAGTACGCTATTTACTTTTGGGGTGATGAATATATTTTAGAAATGGAAGTGATGGTACAACTCTGTCAAGTGTACTAAGTGCCACTGAATTGTACACTTTGCTTAAAATAGTGAATTTTATGTTATGTGAATTTTACCTCAATAAAATAAATCATACTGAAAATAAATAAAATAAAATGCATTACTCTCAATTTAATCTTGCGTAAAAGGTTTTTTAAAAGTAAGCAATTATTTGTAATAAAAAGAGAGATTAGATGTTTCACATTTATTTCAACTATCTTTAAATAGATAGTTGTTTATATCTTTAAATGAGAACACTACAACCAGAAAAACTGCAGCATAAGACCCTAAAGAGAATCATTTTTAATTGAGGGAACAGACCCCAGAAAAAAAGAAACTTGTGCAAACAAGTCCTTGGCACGGCCTGACCATTGGTGTCCATCCCTGTCTAAACCCTGCACCCACTGAGATGTTCGCTGTGCGTTTATATCGATTGAACCATTGAACATGTATCTTAGACTTTGATGACCAGAAGAGCTGAATGAAGTACTTAGCATATCAGATTTTACATTTGGGACCTTGCATGGGGCAAGAACCTGAATTTTCCCTCATTACCCCCAAGCTCCCACACGTGTTCACCGTGAGTGAGGTCACACCCGTGGAAGAGTCCTGTACATGCACAACGTACTGTGCAAACACCGGAGATGCTGATGATTCTCAGAATCTCTGTGGGAGAAGTCTGGCTATGGACGATTTGGAAACATTTTCACGGTCTAGGTCAGGATAAAAATCACACAGGCACCACGTTTGAGACCGTTGAGAGAAAGCAGTGAACCATTGGTCCACATATTCCTTTGTGAGTGCATAGCTGCTCTGTTTTTGGTCCAGCGACGTGCTGGGATAGGCGCCGTGGTCCTGCTCTTCTGCCGTCACTTGATCAATGGCACCACAGCCATGGAACTGATGGTACATCAGGCAGCACGGAGATCTTTGATTAATCTCCTCTTGGTACGTTTAAAAGATGAGAAAACCCCTAAGGGCTCCCGTTTACATGCCTTCTTTGCAGAGATCAGAGACAGAGAGTTCCTTCCCGTGTTATTCTTGTGTGTGTAAAGAGGATTTGTGCAAGAAAGTCCCTGGTGTAAACAGTATTGAAAAATTGTTCTAAAGGATTAAAGCGCCGGTAATGATCTGACCCCAGGAGAGAGTCTTCATGCAGGCTGCATTGATGTAACCAGCCGTGGGCTGCTCAAAAGGATGCTCAGCACCCAGTATGAAAAATAAATAATAAAGCAAAACCAACCTGGTCATAAAAATCAAGCGTTGCTTCTATATTTTAACATAAATAAAAAAGTATAGCAGACTTAAGATATTGGGATAGATGCACAGTGTTCCATCTGGAATTAGAGACAAAATACATAGAGCCTTTTTATGGGCTCCATGGACATGTTGAGCCAGGTCAATGGGACTACTTAGAACAGAGAAAACCCAAGGTAAGAGAATCAAAAATAGCCACAGCAGGGTACTCACACTGAAATCTGAAAACTCAGCCCTTTAGGGCTGTGGAACAGGATTTCTTTTCCTGCTACATCAGAAGGTGGTTCATTGTCACATCTTACTCTCCAAACAGGAAATTTGGTTTGACTGTCATAATAATCTCTTTGGATCAGTGAACCATTAACATCTTAATCCAACAAAGCTCTGCTTTTATTTCCAGGCCAAGGTTGGTGAAGAATGTACGAGTCTTAAGCTGGGATGCATTGGTAGCCCTCTAATGCACTGACAATGTTCTGAAGATTACAAATAAATCTAAAGCTTACAGATAAAGCGGTGGCCAGTCTTGGCGCCCTTCCGTCCATCTGCCCTCCCAGCGGAGTAGACACAAGTCAGCGAGCAAGCCCCTTGCCGCCTTTGTAATGCCTGTTCTATTACGTGTAGGGACAATCAGTTGACCATTTAAGCTACTTTTAGGGTGGAAAAGGTAGAGTGGGGGAGGAGTTATATGAATCATCTAGACAAAAAGTCCTTCCTGAATTCACTGAACATTTTTACAGACTTCCAATCCACTTTAGTGCTAGTTAACTCACAACTTACAAACACTTTTTTTTTTAATTACTTGTTTCCAGCCACCTTTGGCACCATTTAAATAGATGAACCATTTGAACAATATGGACACCACAAACCAGTGTATCTTAAAATGTTTTTCCATGTAAAAATGGCACTACAAATGGGATCCTGTGGATTAAAGAAAAAGTAGGAGCCTGTGGGTTTAACAACGTAGGAGGTTTTTTTTTCTTTTGGGTTTTTTCTTGTTTGTTTGTTTTTTTGTTTTTTTACTGCCGGCTCCCACATCCTACAACATGCTGTTTATCATGAATCTGCAAAGGCATTGCATCACATATGCATATGCCATAAGCTTTATAATTGCTACTGTCCACTACTTCAAAAATGAAGTGCTCACAGTGGGTTCATTTTGGGTGTCAGTTATCCAGCGGATCTTTAACTGTTGTGTCCTAAACCACATGGTTGGGGGCAGAAGGAGATAATTTATCTTCTGCATCTTCTCTGTAGGTGCACTCACATCCAAATGTAACCTATTCTCTGTGTCCTCCTGACTTTTCTAACTGGCCTATCCAACTCATTTCACATTTATACCTAATATAGAATATCATACAGACTTCTGCCAAAATGTCAGCTTATATTTTTAAATTTCCAGAGCACATCCAGCTAGGGACTGCACTCTATTGCATCTTTTGCCATTTAGCAATAATTTACATCAATAAAAAGCCACAAAGAATCTGGGAGCACTTTTTTTTTCTGACGTGCCTCTGGTAGGGTTAACTAGGAGAACGTTGAGGTACCACTTTTTCTTCTAGAAAAGTCTTTTTCTTCGCTCTGTTCCATAAACTATAGCAATGGCATCATTATTTTTTTTTTAAAGATTTTATTTATTTATTTGAGACAGAGAGAATGAGAGACAGAGAACATGAGAGGGAGGAGGGTCAGAGGGAGAAGCAGACTCCCTGCTGAGCAGGGAGCCCGATGCGGGACTCGATCCAGGGACTCCAGGATCATGACCTGAGCCGAAGGCAGTCGCTTAACCAACTGAGCCACCCAGGCGCCCCGGCATCATTATTTTTATCAGCTATTTTTATTGCCCTTTTGTTGTTTGTGTTTATCTTTTTAATCTCCCCATGTGTCCTATACTAGGGTGTTGACATGTTGACAGCAACATTGCCAGAAAAGCCATCTCTTTACACTTGGGCCCATATCGGCAGTGCTTTCTATAACTGGAAGAAAAAGAAAAGAATCAGCGAGAGCATAGACGTTCCCCTGTTGGAAGATTCCTCCAAGCGCGCAAGCACAGTCCGCTGAAGCACGGTGTGGACTCTAAGGGTCCAAGTACCATCACTCCCACTTACTGTAGGGCTGTGATTCCTAATTAGGACCGTTTGTTTCTCTCCTGTTCCCCCCACCACCCCATCTACATAAAGTCAAGGAAACTGACAAGGGAAGTGGAGGGGAAATCACACAGTTCAGTCTGAAAAAGCGGAACTTTTAGCAGAACTCTTCATTTCCATTGTACTTAGCCAGCTGCTTGACCTCTCTTGTCTTTATGCGTGCCCTCCAATGTTAATTAGTCTGTATTTTGTAACTGTCTCCTGTTGCCCAGAATCCCTGAGTTAATCATGTCAGGAGGGAACTTGTGTTAGCTCAGAGACTCTATATTACAGCACTAATTGTACCATTAGTCTAGGGTTAGGGGGTGCAGTGGGGTGCAATCTTTTTGTGCAAGAGGGAACATAAATCTGAGCTGGGGCCAGACTTTTCTTCGGCAACTGCACAGAGAGGGCATTTGATACTGTAAATTGTAATGAAAAATCCGACTTGGATTACATTTCTGTCTACAAATTCTGAATATAGTGAGCAAGATACTGGTAAAGGAAAGTACTTGCTAAGCATCCAGGTATGGGAATTAAATAAAATATAAAATCCAAAGAAAGACTATGGGGTGGGGGTAAGCATTATAAGCTACAGTCTTGAATTAGTATATGCCAATGTTGTATATCGGGTAAGACAAGTGTTTCCCATGTTTCTCCAAAAGGTATAAAATATATGCATTGGTGTTTCAGAAGGCACTAGAAAATATAAGAAACATGTATTTTCAGTCTTTTGAACTTTAGCTCTCTAGTGAATAGTTAGTGATATCTCATGGCTTTTATTTGCAATTTTCTGATGATTAATGATGCTGAATACTTTTTACTTCCTTATTACCCATTTCTATGTCTGTTTTTGTGATTATCTATTCAAGTCTTTTCTCTGATTTTTATAGATTGGTTTTCTTTTTATTTCTAATTAGTAGTATTTCCTTACATATTATGGATAAAAGCCCTTTAACAGATGTATTACACATATTTGTGATTTGCAATTCCATTTCTTACAGTTTCTTTCAATGAGCAGAAATGCTTAATTATGATGAAGTTAAACTAAACTTTTCTGCTTGTACATGTCCCGTTCTTTTGTTGTCTATCCTGCTGTTTAAAAAAATGTGTTCCAAACTGAAAGTTTTGAAGATATTTTCCAGTCTTTTCATCTAGAATATTTATAGTTTGAGGTGTTTACATTTTAGTCTAGATTACTTGTTTCCCCAAGTGGTAGGGGTCAAAGTTAAATTTTTTTCAGATCAATGTCCCATTATTTCAGCAGCAATTTTTATAAGGTCTTATTATTAGCTACTGAATTGTTTTGTAGCCCTTGTTGTAATTTAAATGACCAAATTAGTATGGGTTTGTTTTTGACTGCACATTTATTCCATTGGACTGATTTTCTTTCTCTATAGTGTATGTCCTCTCATTCTATTATTTTTATTTAATCTTAACTATTCTGGGTGCTCTGAAATTTGTATAAATTTTAGAATCTTTACAATTTCTGTAAAATAAAGCATACTGAAATTTTGATTTGGATTTCATTGAATGTGCAGATAAATTGGTGGAAAATGACATCTTAACAATGCTGAGTCTTCCAATTCATGAACATGGTACAATTCCCCAATCTTTAAGGTCTTTTTACTTTCCTTTTAACAATATTTTGTAGTTTTTATTTGTTGTTTGTTTTGGGTTTTGTGTGTGTGTGTGTGTGAGACATGTCTTAGCTTTAAAGAGTTTCACTTAAGTATTTGGTGTTTTTGCTACTAATGTAAATGTTATTTTTATTGCCATTTCCCCATTGTTCATAGCAAATATAAAGAAATACAATTGATCTTTGTATAGTGACCTTGTGTCCTGAAACTTTGTTAAATCCAATTATTATATCTCATAATTTGTAAGTTTTTGAATTTTCTTGTGTATACAGTTAGGCAATGTACAAATACAGTTACTTCTTCCTTATAAATGATCTTTATAAATATCATTCCTTATTCTTGACATATTACATTGGCTAGAAACTTCCTTCCAATAGTGAATTAAAGTAATGAGAACAGACATCCATGTCCTGTACCATAACTTATGAGAAATGTACCTGTGCTTAATGTTAGCTATAGATTACTCCTAGATGTCATTTAACAGGTTGAGTAAATAATCTTCTATTTCTAGTTTGTTGGGAGGTTTTATCATGAATGAGTTTTGATTTTCTCAAATGCCTTTTATGCAGCTATTGAGAAAACCATGTAGATCTTCTTTAAGAGTCTATTAATATGCAGATTATATTCAGTGAGTTTTCAAATGTTCAGTCAAAATTGCATTCCTCAGGTAAACTAGCTCATAATAGTTAGTCATTTTTATATATTGCTGGATTTGATGACCTAATTCTTCTTAAGGATTTTGTGTTTATATTCATGAAAATATTGGCATGTAGTTTTCTTACAATGTGTATATGTATGATTTTGGTATCAGGTAATACTGCCCTCATTAAATGGATTTAATAATGTTCCAAAATATATTTCTGGTAAACACTGTGTAAAATGGTATATTTTCTTTATCTACTTGGTAAAATCTATTAGTAAAGCCACTGAACTTGGCCTTGAACATTTTCCTTTGCAAAGTTTTTAATGTTGAGTTTAATCTATTTAATTGGTATAGAACAATTCAAATTACCTTTTTGAGTAATCTTTTCTAGTTTGCTCTTTTGTCCAAGCAGACAGTCTCCACCTACTAATTGCTTAGACTATATCTGGTATAATTTTCAAGAGTTGGACATAAATCTACTCTATTGCTCTGTGTTTTCCATTTGTCTCATTCAATCATTATTTTTACCTGCCTGTAGGAACTAGTTGAGGGTTTTTAGGATTTAATCTTACCTCAATAAATAGCTTAACTGCTACACCTCTTTACAATTTAGTGGTAGCTCTTAAGTGTACAGCATAAAACTTCAACTGATCTCAGATGACCTGGAACGTTCCAACATTATACTACAGTTCTGCCACCCCTAGTTTTCAGCTATTGCTAGATTTTAAATCTAGATATGCTATAAACTCAACTATGCATCACTGTCATATTTTCATTAAAGAGTCAGTGATCATTTTAAGAAATGAAAAAGTTAGGAAAAATGTCTTTTATATGTCTGCCCATATTTACCGTTTCTGGTGTTCTTCATTTCTTTCTGTTGATACAAGTTTCCATCTGGTGTAATTTTCCTTCACAGTCACAATTTATTTTAGCATTTCTTGTAGTGCAAGGCTGCTAGCAATGTTTTATCTCTGCTTCTGTTTTTCCAGTAAAGTTTTTATTTCTATTCATTTTTATATCAGCTTTATTGGGGTATAATATACCGATAATAAAATTCACCAATTCTGGGGTGCCTGGGTGGCTCAGATTCTGTCTTCAGCTCAGGTCATGATTTCCAGGTCCTGGGATTGAGCCCCACATTGGGCTCCCAGGTCAGCGGGAGTCTGCTTCTCTCTCTCCCTCTACTTCTTCCCCTGCTTGTGCTCTCTCTGTCTCTCTCTCTCAAATGGATAAATAAAATCTTTTAAAAAATTCATCAATTTTAAGTTTATAATTTGATGAGTTTTGACAACATATCCAACCATGTGACCACCAGCACATAGTGAAGAACATTTTGGTCACCCCCAATTTTCCATCCTGCTACTTTATAATTAATCCTTCCCATCCCACCTGGCCCTAATCAACCATATATCTGCTTTTTATTGTCATAAATTTCTACAGTACAAAATTTCATGTACATGAAGTTATACAATATGTAATCTTTTATGTCTGACCCTTTCATTTAGCATACTTTCAAAATTCTTCCAGGTTGTTTCATGTATTAATAGTTTCTTGCTTTTTTCCTGAATAGTATTCTTTTCTATGACTCTAACTAAAATTTATTCATCCATTTACCAGTTTGATAGATACTGAATTTCTTTACAAATTTTGGCTATTTGGAATAAAGCTGTCATGAACACTCAAATACAAGTCTTCTGTCAAGAATGTTCTGACTTACATTGTTTCATTAAGTAATAAATTAATCATATAGTAAATGTATGTTCAACTTTGAAAGAATCTGCCAAATTATATTCCAAAGTGGCCATACTACTGTGCATTCCAAGTCACAATTTATGAGATTTCCAAGTATTCCTCATACTCTCCAAGATTTCATATTGTCTCCTAACTGGTAACAATTGTAGAGTGTATTTAATATTCTCTGTAATCATTTTAACTGAGATTTCATAATCACTAAAGATACTGACTTCTTCTTTATATGCTTATTTACTGTCAGTATATTTTATTTTCTGAAGTATCTATTCAAATTTTTGCCCATTTAAATCATTATGGTGTATACCTTCTAGTCGTTGAGCATCTGCCTTCGGCTCAGGTCATGATCTCAGGGTCCTGGGATCGAGCCCCGCATCAGGCTCCCTGCTCAGCGGGAAGCCTGCTTCTCCCTCTCCCACTCCCCCTGCCTGTGTTCCCTCTCTCTGTGTGTCTCTCTCTGTCAAATAAATAAATAAAACTTAACAAAAAAAAAAAGATGGCCTCAAAGATACAGGTCCTTACTTTATTTATTTATTTTTTTAATTTTATTATGTTATGTTAGTCACCATACAATAACATCATTAGTTTTTGATGTAGTGATCCACGATCCATTGTTTTCGTATAACATCCAGTGCTCCATGCAGTACGTGCCCTCCTTAATACCCATCACCGGGCTAACCAATCCCCCCTCCCTCTCCCCTCTAAAACCCTGTTTGTTTCTCAGGTCCTTACTTTAAAAAAAAAAAAAAGAAAAGATTTTTTTATAAATTCTAGATACAAGTTAATTAGATAAATATTTTAAAAATATTATCTCCTATATTGTGGCTTGTCATTTCTTTTATTAAAAGTGACATTTGGAGAGCATTTTGTGGGTTTTGAAAAAATTTTTCTTGAGGTTTGACTCATTTGAATTTCCTTTTGTGGTTTTTGCTTTTTACGTCAAACCAAAAATCTTTTCTTGCCTTTTGCAAGGCCATGAAGATGTTCTCCTAGGTATTGTTCTGGAATTTTTATTTATTTAGCTTTTACATGTTAATCCATGATCATTTTAAATTATTTTTATGATATGAAGTTAAAGTTGATTTATATAAAATATAATTATACTTATGTATTATATAAATTATATTTTATATATATTTACATATACTATATATGTATTATATATACTATATATGTATTATATATGTAATTTATATATATTTATATATAATATATGTAAATTATATACATAGCACATGTAAATTATACATAAAATATATATACTATATATACATATAGATATATGTGATTTTTTCACGACCGTTTCTTGGAGACAATTCTTTCTCCATTGAACTAGAATGGCACTGTTGTTGATTAGCAACTGGCCATAGATGTTTGAGTTTATTTCTGGATTCCCTATTCAGTTTCCTTTAATATATATATCTGTTTTTCTGTTGTTATTTTTAAAGATTTATTTATTTATTTGAGAGAGAGAGAGACAGCATGAGTGGGAGGGGCAGAGAGAGAATCTCAAACAGACTCTGCACTGAGCACAGAGCCCAACACAAGGCTCGACCCCAGGACCCTGAGATCAAGACCTGAGCCAAAACCAAGAGTCAGATGCTCAACCCACTGTGCCACCCAGGAGCCCCTACACATCTGTTTTTATACAAAAACTGTGGTATCTTTATTAATAGATTTTCATATATGTCTCTAAATTAATCCAACTTTGGTCTGCTTAAAATTTTTGACTATTTCTAGGTTCTTTGCATTTTCACACAAATTTTAGAATCAACTTATTAATTTCTAAATAAAAGCCTACTGGAGTTTTTTTTTTTTTTTAAAGTAAGTTCCACACCCAGTGCAGGGCTTGAACTCACTACCCTGAGATTCAGCATTGCATACTGTATGGACTGAGCCAGCCAGGCACCCCATCCCTACTAGAATTTTAATTGGAACTACTCAAATATTTTAATTTTGTGGAGAATTACATATTAACATTATTGAGTCTTCTAATCCATGAATGTGATATATTTCTAAATATATTTGGATCTTCTTGAATTTCTGTCCACAATGTTTGGTGTTTCTCAGTATACACACATTCCAAAAATTTTGATAGAATTATCCATAAGTGTTTCATGTTTAGATGTTTTTGTAAATGCTTCTGCCTGGTGAATTTCAATTTCCATTTTTTCAGAACAAATATATTGGAATATAATTTATGTCTGATATTGACCTTGTAAACTATAATATTGCCAGGCTTGATTGTTGGTGCTGGATGGTTGTGTTAGTCATAGTCATTGTTGTAGTCATAGTTTTAGTAGTAAAATCTTGGGAATTTCCTGTTGACGAGAATACATCATTTCTGAATTAAATTGGGTTTATTCTTTTTAAATTTTTTTCCTATCTTAGTGTACTCCCTGAAGCATCTAGCACAATGCAGAATAGAATTGGTGAGAGCAGATACCTTTGTCTTGTTCCTGATCACAGGGGAAATCATTCTGTCCTTCACCACATAGTATGATTTAGCTGACATGCTTTCCTTATATTTCTAGTTTTCTAAGACGATTTTTGATGAATGAATATTGAGTTTTGTTAAGGTTTTTTTCTCTACATTTTTAGTAAAGTTAGGTAACTTTTCTTTTTTAATCTGCTAATAAGGTGAATTACATGGATTTATTTTTAAAAGTTGAACAACCTTGTGTTCATGGGATAAATTCCACTTGGTCATGATGTATTTTGTATATTGCTGGAATTCTATATGCTCATATTTCCTTAAAAATGTTGAGTCTAGGACAAACTCTGGTCCATCCAGACAGTGGAATATTATTCAGCACTAACAAGAAATGAGCCATCAAACCATGAAAAGACATGGAGGAAACTTAAATGCATATTATCGAGTGAAAGAAGTCACTTTAAAAAGCCCATATACTGTATGATCCCAACTGTGTGACATTCCAGGAAAGGCAGAACTATGGAAAAAAGAAAAAAAAAACTATGGAGACAGTAAAAGATCAGTGGTTGTCAGGGGTTGGGGAAAGGGAGATGGATAGTTGGAGTACAGAGGATTTTTAGGGCAGGGAAGCCACTCTGTGCAATACTATAATGATACACACATGTCATTATGCATCTGCCCAAACCCCTAGAATGCACAGCACCAAGAGTGACCCTCGGATCAACTATAGAGTCAGGGTGATGATGACGTGTCAGTGTAGGTTCATCTTTGGTAACAAAGGTACCATCAAGTGGGGGGTGTTGATAGTGGGGGAGGCTATGGTTTGGGTAGGACAGGAGGCATATGGGAAATCTCTGTATCTTCCTCTCAATTTTGCTGTGAACCTAAAACTGCTCTAAAAAAAAATAAATCCTACTAAAATTATTGAGTCCATGTTTGTGAAGGATAATCCTCTGTAATTTTATTTTCTTATAATGTCTTAATGGTTTAATGTCAGGTAAATGTTAGCATTATAACATGAAGGATTTGTACAAGAATTTATATATTTGTTTTCTTGTATGTTTGATAGATTTCAGCACTGAAACTGTACATCAAGGTTTCCTTTGTGGGGAATATTTTAACTTAAAGTTTAATTTCTTTAATAGATTCAGGGTCATTCATGCTTTTCTGAAATGACTTTTGGTCATTTGTGTCTGTGAAGGAATTTGGATTTCATCAGTTGGTGTAGAACTGTCTTCCTCTTATTTCTCCTGTATTGGCCACACATCTGATGCCCCTACTGTTACTCCTGATGTTAGTCATTCGTTTATACTTCCTTTCCTGTTTTGTTGATCATTATAAATTCAGATTTATCAGTTTCACTGATCATTTTAAAGAACCAGCTTTGGATTCTGTAATTTTGCTATTGCTTTTATTTGAACCGGGTAGAGTATTTCCTTACCCATTCCTGCCTCACAGTCATTTTGCTCTTCTTGGTCTAGTTTATGAAGGTAGGCACTTTTCTCACTGACATCAAAGCTTCCTCCTTTCCTAATACCAGCATTCACTGCTGTGAATTTCCCTCTAAACACCACGTTAGCAAAGTATCACAGATTGTGGTGTACTGTGTTTCTCTTGCCTTCGGTGACACATAGGCTCTGTTTGGTCATCTCCCCACGAGCTGCTGCCTGGCCGTTGGCCACGCTGCTGTGTGTTATCTTTAGGAGGGCTTTTCTTGTGTCTCATCTTGATGCCCAGACCCACCATGAGATGTTGACTTTTCTCTACTCTGGCTGGGCTAAGACTCCAACAGACCTTATCCAACTTGACCTTTAGTATCTCCCTTCCAGGTTCGCCTCAGCGCAGCCCTTTTCCTGATATGCGTTGTTCTCCCTCACTCTGGGCAAGGGACTCTGGGAACCACTCTGCACAGCTCCTCACTCCCTGGGACTAGGGAAGGCTCCCACATCCATGCATCCTACCTGCCCCAAACTGAGCTCTGCCTCTCTGCTCAGTGGGATCACAGCACTCTGCTTGGACTCCACGTGTCCTGTAGTAGGAAATTGTCCCCACACCATGAAGCACTGTGACTGTGGTGCTCATCCAATGAGACTCCTTTTCTAAAACAGATGGCCATCTTGGACTGTCCTTGTCCAAAGCCTGACAACAATGACCTCATCCAGTCCGTCCAGTTTCACGGTTGTCAGGAGGGGGGGCGTGAGCCCTGTACCAGTCACTCCATTATAGCTGGAAGCCAAGGCAAGATCTCCTTCACACAGTTCCAAAGGAAAGGGATACTTCATAACAGAGATGCTATTTTCTCCCACAAAGTGTGATGTTTCTGTATCGTGGGGGGAGAAATACCCCAAAAACACAAACTCAACCAGCACATCTGTCCCTTGCAGCCTACCTTTCACAGTTCATGCAGAGAAGAGTCCTAGGAACATCTGCTGCTGTGCGCGCCCTGCCAGATGGCTGACAGCTCTAGAAACCACGCCAACACCCATCACGGGGGCCTGCAAACATGGAAAATTACACAGTTCAGGGAAGCTCCAGCTAGGACCATCGGCTATGTATATTGCCCCGTTTCCAGAATGATGGTAATAACCACAGAATGACGGCGTTCAGAAGACAAGTGATGAAAAGACATGTCGCCAGGTGATGGAAGGTTGTCCATCCGGCCGGGCACACTGATGGACGTGTCTGGTGCTCAGTGACAGTACTGTCTAAGAGTTTGCAGAATCTGAGAGTAAGAGCCTTAAAAAAAAACCCTGGGTCATGAATATCTGGTCATACTTATGGTTACATGAACATACTAGCAAATGTTAAGTGAACAGCACATTTTACTCAAACATACACATTTTGTCTTCATGTGGATAAGGATAAAGAAAAAATGAAGACTTTCAGTAAGAATTGGAATAGAATGAAAGTAAATCCTTGTTCTTTACACATGCCAGGCCTAACCTTGTGAACGTACCAAAGAACAAAATATCATATAGGAATTCTACCCAAGAGGTACTGATAGACACGTTTTTCCAGTTCTCTGTCTGGAATACGATACACTTCAATGGCATCTTTATCCAAACAAGTCCTAAACAGTATTTCTCACCATGTTATATATTAAAAATAGCACACATTTATTTTTGAACAACAGGCTTTAAAGAAATAGTGTAAGGCATGGAAATCTCCAAGTAATCCAGAGCATTTTATTCTAAACTTCTGTCCTTGACACAGAGTATATTCCGCTCACAGCATTATGGTAACATTTACTTGCCCTGTGACCTTACTCACATATTTGCTCACTGGTTGGCCATCAGTTGGTACAGTGGATGGGACTAACCCATGAGTTGTTCATCGTGGACCATGCTACCCTGGTGGCTGCAATCCCTGAGCAGCAGAGAAGGTCAAGTCCCCCTGTGGACTGTCCTAGACTGTGTTTGCACCAAATGTCCCATTCATGGTCCCTTGGCCAGTCCTGGGAATGGCCAAACCCTGACTTGGTATGGGTCATACCCATCAGTCCACGCCCTGGACCCAGTGATCCACATCCCTCCCTGTTGTATACACTTCAGTGGCATTTACTCACCAGCTTACTCGCCTGGGCCCAGAGCCCCCATGTCCCACCTCTCAGGGCATCAAGCTCACAGTCCAGGGTCTCATCATCCACAGAACGTCCACATGCAGGTTCTTGGATGCATCTCCTCCTGACTTAGAGACCTAGGATTTAAAAGCTTAGCTACCCATCCATCACACAGCGTATGACATTCCTGGAAACAGTGAGACATGGGGACAAGATTCTTGCCACAGACAGCCCCACTGGAGTACAGGAATGCAGACTGTAGCTCCTGGTCCACAATAACTCTGAAATCTTGCCACGTCATTAGCAGGGCTGTCCCCGAGGGACCTTCAAGTCCATCATGCCTCAGGAAGTCCCAGCTCCCTGTCCCCTCCTGCTGCTCTATCACACTCTCCGACCCTGGGCTTCACCCACTGGACTCTTGTGTCCACCCTTTAAGACAGCCTTCCGTTTCCACAGGAAAAGTGTGGGTTTGCAGATTAGCACCTTTATCACCTAGCTTCCTGCTTATAGAAAGCAGGGCCCAGAGGGCTCTCTCATCCAAGCTGGAGTCACATTTTCATGCGCACTCTCTTAAAATCATGTGGGCTTTTTATATTTTACAACTTAGTGCTCTCTGGTCAACCAAAGCCACATCCTCAGTGACCTGCCAGACCCAGCTCTCTCAAGCTGTTCTTGTAGCTCTCTTGCAAGTGAGCTTCTGCACACTGTGCTCTGTGGTCCTTGTGTGCAGCTGAGTGTCTGCTCACCCCCTTCAACACTTCAGAAGTCTTAACAAACCATCCCATAGCTCCCCCTTTGATTCGAGTCCTCCCTCCAGGCTTCCCTTCACTGTCAGAACCCTTTACCAGCTGTGGAGACTAGGAATGAGAAATTGTTTTCTAAACCAGCAAGTCCTGCCTCCTCTATATTCCCCCAGAATCCCATGTGAAGACTGCATAATTTGCTCCTTCATTCCACCTCACTCTCCCTGTATCTTCTCACAGATGGCTGAAGGAAGCCGGCACGCTGTGCATTCTGCCTGAACATCACCTTGGCAGAGTCGACAAGTCCATCAATGCATTTCCTATCATCCAGGTTACCAGAGCAGTCACCTTCCCATTGTTGTCCCTGCACATAACACAGGCCACCATTGCCTGGGCTTCGTATGGAATATTTCCAACCAGCCTCCATGAATCATTTGCCCTTTGTTCTTCTGGCCTCTGTCCCCAGCCTCCCCTCACTGCCTTGTCCCAAAGCCAAGGTCACATGTTTTCGTTTTTTTTGCTGGTTTTTTTCCATCATCTTACTTCCTATTTCTCTATCAGTTTGTTTCCTCTACATAACAAGCACCTCAAAACAACTATGAATTCTATTTGGATTGAGCTCAGCTGGACACTGTTTCTCTGTGGCAATCCTTAATGTGTCTGTGGGCAACATGGAAGTCAGCCAGGCCTGGTTGGCCGAGGGAAACCTCCACTAGCATGGCTGTCTCTGCTCCGTGTGGTGTCTCAGTCACCGGCAGAATAGCCTTCTCCACCTGGTGGAAGAGCTCCAAGGAGACTCTGTGTGTGGAACTCGAGACAACACCTCCACCACATTTGGTTGGTCAAGACAAGTCAAAGACCAGCCCAGCTTACGAGTGGAGAAAAGACCCCTCCTCTGATGGCAGAAGTGGCAAAGTGTTTGCCCACTCTCATCATCTACAAATTGAATCCGGGAATTAATTTTGGTGGGATTTTTAGGAGTAAGAAAAGAAGATGCGACAGAAATGAGAAAATTGCTCTGTAGGTGTGTGTTTTGGTTCCTCCCAGAAACACCTTTGGACAGCCACCATCATATCTTTCTGCTTCTTTTTTTTTTTTAACACTTAGCTTTTCTCTGTTCTTTCTTCCTACTTCTCTTCTCCTACCCACAACACAGGTGGTAAAAATCTTAAAGAATTGACATCGCCAAGGTGTAGGGGAGAATGGAAATTTTAAGCAACTTGTTTCTTCCACCTTAAGCCATAGGAAAATCTCAACCTTCTTCTATAGAACAATATCATGACTTAAGTCACAGATGCATTTATTTAAAAATGGCATCTGTCCAAACAATGTAATACTTTGAAATGTCATAAAACTCATGGCAACATTTATACTTCAGTTGAAAATCAAAACAAATTCCTGGCTTGAACAAATTTCTGTATGATGCGTGTGTTTTTCCCCAAAGTCAACTTCTGTGAGATAGTAAAAGTTGATATGCTAACCTCTATTTGAATGAAGTGATTAAGAATTTGTTGCCTGGCAACAGAGTTCACATGTTTGATCTTTGTTTCAGGGACGTTCACATGTGGATATATTTTTAAGAGATACTCTG
Organism: Mirounga angustirostris; assembly: GCF_029215605.1. Classification (NCBI taxonomy): domain Eukaryota; kingdom Metazoa; phylum Chordata; class Mammalia; order Carnivora; family Phocidae; genus Mirounga; species Mirounga angustirostris. Next base: position 137,831,817 of record NW_026991713.1, read on the forward strand.
AATCGGGTAAAAATAGTAATTTGATACTAAAATGGTTTATTTCTAATGGCTATCAAAATTGTAATAACAAATGGTACATATTAGCTCAAAAATAATACTGTCTTTGGGATACATGAAGCTTTGGGGGTAATTTCAAGCAAATCTCAGTGGAACTGGGTCCTGGGGACAATGGTTGATGGATTTGAATCTTCTGCATGCTTCATTTCTCCTTGTCCATTTTTCAAGTGTTCATCTTCTTTATATTATTTTTCTTTTTTCTACACCAACTTCTGCAGCAATTCAGCCTCGTTAGGCAAAAATGATGTTTGACTCTGAATATCTATCCGGTCTGCTGCTGACATTGTTAAATGCAGTGAAAATCCATCCCCTTCATACCGTTCTCTTTTTGGCCGTCATGGTAATATAATCTTTGTGACAGATAAGGTAGCAAAGTGGTCTAGCTTTTAAATATGCAACACTTTAAAACTTTGACAGCTAAAACCATAAAAATACAATGTAGCAATATGTTTATTGTTTACATTTATGGCATTAAAAATGTACCAGTTTAGTGACATAAAAAGTAGGGAAAAAAGTGGTATAATAAAAAAGTAAAACTTCTCCAAGTAAATTGTCATGAATAAATTTGCTACGTCTTTTCCTTATTAACTCATTTGGTTTTATGCAGCAAACAACTCAATGTTTAAATATCAAGCTAATGCTTACTCACATCTTACAAAAGTACTAGGAGCACCAGATTGATTAAATTGATGATGATAAAATCAAGAAAAAGAAACAATATGAATTCTAAAGGCCATACTTAAAAAGTAAAAATTAACAAAATGGCTTAAAATTGAGATAAGGAAGAAGGGTGAATCCCATTTTAATTTAAGAGATTTAGTCTGGGCAATGGGTATGTTTTTTCTATCTACATACAGTGCTTCTGAATCAACTGGGCAAAGCCCGTGTTCTGAGTCCCATCCCGTCCCCATGGCTATTTGCCTGGATGACTTCATTCTCCTCTACAACCTGCCTCTGTTCATTCGCTGTCAGGACGGTCTGTCATGCACTCAGAGACAGAGGATGGAAGTAGAGCTGAGTGCATCTAGCTGGTCTTCCGAGGTGCTAGATCACAGTCTTCGTCTCATTACTGCCATGTTCTACGTGTTGGACTCACTAGGCACAGCATAAAGTGACAATAATCCACATCATTGGGTCTTGGAAGTCAAATTACTTCCATTAAAAGGTAAATGTCTCTATAATGTTCTTGCAAATCTATTAGAAAGTAATTTTTAAAACATCTTATTGTCATCACTAGCCCTTTGGTTCCCAAACCGATTAGTATTCATTTTCTTTGTAAAAGACACTACAGTTTCTGGTGCTTACACTGACATTTAAATATCCATATCTTAACTTCTGTAGACAAAATTCAGAATCTCCATCAATGTAACATAATGTTATGTCCTTCCAGGAATGAAAACATGTGTGTTTCATAGACAAACACAGCTTTACTTGACCATTCTCTTTTGTTAAAAAGCTCCCCTGTATGTATTTCAAGCATTCTCTTCAGAAAAAAAAAAAAAATGTGCAACAAAGAATGATAATCAACTGATATCACTATAACTCATGTGAAAATTGCCAGAAATTAATGTGACATATTATAGAAGCCTAAAGAAGTCTGAAGTAATCAAATTTAAAATAATTGTATAGAATCCACTGAGGGAATGTGAAATTTTAAAAAATTAATTCAGTTTATGAAGCTCACATTTGCCTCTATGCAAGTTGCCTTATTCATTTGGGCTGAAAGAAGACTGGGTGGCCTTATATCTCACAGTCCTGAAGGCTGGAGGCTGGAGGCTGGAAATCAGGGTGCCAGCATGATTGAATTCTGGTGAAGGCTTTTCCCAGGTTTGCAGATGACTGCTTTCTTACTGTGTCCTCACATAGAGGGGAAAGAGAAACTGGAGTCTCCTCATCTCAGAAGGGCACTGACCCCAACATGGGCCCCCCCCACCGTCATGACCTCATCTAACCTAATTACCTCCCAAAGACCCCCATCTCCAAACACCATCACACTGGAAGGTAAGGCTTCAAAATATGAATCTGGGGGAGAGGCAGTAGAATTCATTCCACAGCACAAGTTAAAAAAAATAGACAATTCAATATTGTCACAATGTCTGTTCTTCCCAACCTGATCTATAGATTCAATACAATCCCAATCCAAATACCAGCAAGTTACTTTATGGATATTGACATATGGATTCTAAAGTTTACATGGAGAGGCAAAAGACCCAGAAGAGCCAGCACAATATTGAAGAAGCAGAACAAAGTCAGAGGACTTACACTGCCTGACTTCAAGACTTACTGTAAAACTACAGTAATTATGAGAGTGTGGTACTGGCAAAAGAATAGACAGATCAATGGAACAGAATAGAGAGGCTAGAAATAGACCCAGATAATTATAGCCAATTGATCTTTGACAAAGGAGCAGAGACAATTCAAATGGAACAAAGATAGTTTTTTTCAACAAGTGGTGCTGGAGCAAATGGATATTCACATGCAAAAAAAAAAAATGAATCTAGACATCGACCTTCCATCATTTTCATAAATTGATTCAGAATGGATTATAGATCTAAATGTAAAACACAGTACTATAAAAGTGCTAGGAAATAACACAGGAGAAAACCTAGACACTTTGGGTACAGCACTGACTTTTTATATACAACATTGTAAGTACAGTCATCGAAGAAATCATTGATACGGTGGGATTTATTAAAATTAGAATCTTCTGCTCTGCAATGATAATATTAGGAGAAGAAAAAGACAAGCCAGAGACTGAAAAAATATTTACAAATGATATATTTGATAAAGGATTGGTATCAAAAATACGTAAAGAACTCTTAAAATCCAACATTTAAAAAAACTATTAAGAAATGGGCAAAGAAGATGAACAGACACATCACCAAAAATATATAGAAGGCAAATAAAGATATGAGAAGGTGTTCAACATGATAATGTCATTAGGGAATTACAAGTTAAATCAATAGTGTGATACCACTCCATACTTTTTAGAATAGCTAAAATCCAAAACACTGACAACACTAAATGCTGACAAGGATTCGAAACAACAAGGGACCTCTTTCGTTGCCGGTGGGAATGCAAGGTGGTACAGCCGCTTTGGAAGACGGTTTGTTAATTTTTCTGCAAACATCTTGAGAAGTGTTTTCTTATAAAACTCTTACTGTATATACCAGGATCGTGCTCCTTGGTCTTTACCCAATGAATTGAAAACATAGTCACACAAAATCCTGCACAAAGATGTTTATAGCAGCCTTACTTATAATCATCAAAATTTGGAAGCAACCAAGATGTCCTTCAGTAGGTGGTGGATAAATAGACAATGGAAAATTATTGAAATGAGCTCTGAAGCCACGAAAAGGCATGGAGGAAGCTTACATGCATATTAATAAGTGAAAGATGACAATCTGAAAGGTCTCCATACTGTATGATTCCAGATATATGACATTCTGGAAAAGGCAAAACTATGGAGACAGTAAGAAGATCATTGGTTGCCAAGGGCTGGAGGGAGGGATGGATGGTGGAGCACAGAGTTTTTAGGGCAGTGAACATACTCTGCCTGATACTACAATGGTAGATTAATGTCATAATACATTTGTTCAAACCCATAGAATGTACAATACAGAGTGAACCCTAATATCAACTAGGGCCTTTAGTTAATATTGTATTAATATTGGCTTAACAAATGTACTGCAGTAATGAGAGGTGTTCATATAGAGAAAACTCAGAGGGCCAGGAAAGTGTATATAGTAATTTTATGTTACCCTGTCAATTTTTTTGAAAACCTGAAGCTGCTAAAAAAAAAAAGGGGGGGGGGCCTATTAGTAAAAAAAGAAGGAAAAAAGGTAGCATTGATTGTTTAACTGAAGAATGCTGTCTCCCATTTCTATGGTTTTCACAGTGCCGAGCACCCCCACCAGGGCCCCCCTTGCTCCACTGGAACCCTGATCTTCAGAGGGACCTGACTGTAGGTGTGTGTCAGGTGCGGCTGGCCTTGGGCCTTCCGGAGCTCCCAGATCTCTACAACGAGATGACTTCTTGGCCCCCCCAGCACACTGCTCCCCATCCCTGCCTCAGTGGACAGCCTCCTGCTTTACCGTGTCTGAGTTCAGGGGGTGGTCTGAGCCTATGACACTCAGGATTCCCCCGAAATTCACTCTCGTTTGAACCATATTTGTGTTGGGTTTGGTGATTATTCAATGACATCTGCTCTATTAACTCACCTCTTTGATGAAGTCCAAGTTCAGCTCGTCCCGAAGTTTTAGTCAAGCGAGGAGTCCAAGGCCTTGCCCTTGCTCTTGAGCTCGGCGAGCACAGTGCACCCTGAATGCCTATGTTTTCTTTCACGGGGAACAGTCTGCCGCAGGCCAGGAGGGGCCACCTGCCTCCCGGGAGTGCCAGGACGCCGCCCGCACCTGACTCTGCGGTTGGCCTCCGTCTGGATCTGTGTACTATAGATGTGGCCCGGACAGAGAGGAGGGAAAGACGACAAGCAAAGCGGCTCCTGGCTGCCTAGGAAAAAGCTCTCCAGAAGCGTCCTGCTAGGAGACGTTGCGTTGGCTGGACAGGGCCGCCTAAGCCCCCGCAGGTCACCGCATCACCTCCTCTGCCCGCATCCCACGGCTGCAGTGACATGAGAGGGTCTGCAGGTTGGGAAGGGAGCCCAGCAGCACCTGCCTCCTTACGTCCTGGGCACGTCCTGGGCGCTTTCAGCGGAGACTGGGCCGGTTCCCATGCCAACTGACCCAGAGGGCAGCCCCGGCGGACTACGAGGGGATTATCATTAGAAAGGACTTCCTTCCTAATGGCAGTGAGGATGACCTTCCCCCAAGATAGCTCCACTCAGCCGGAATGGCCGAAAGCTTATTATGCACTTAAAAAAATGCACCTTATCAATCACCACAATGTCACGGCTTCCAGGAGGGAGGAGCCTGTCCCCTGACAGCAAGCCAACAGCCACCAGACGAAGACAGCAAGAACATTAGTCCTTGAGGGATGCCTTTTTTTTTTCCTTCCAAGGAATGTGTTTTGGATTGGTTTGTTTTGTACATAGTTAACCATCCCTTTTTCAAGTTTAAACATGCTAATGATTCATTGTTTTCCTAAGAATTGCAAATACAGACCTCAGTTTACAGCTCAAGGAAGCAACAGGTCAGTCTTCTACAAACACAAGTAAAAATCACTTAAGTTCCCCCGTAAAAGCACTCTTCTACTGCCCACATTTTTAAAGGAAATATATTTTGGAGAAACAATTTTCTTCGTGACAATAATTCAGAGAGAGTAAAATGAAGTAAACGAAAGAAAATGAAGTAAAATTCTACTCACTTGGGTTTCATTCATGTTCACCATTTCATCATGTGTCCCAAAGAAGCCTGAATGAAAATTTTCCAATACCTGTGCTTTTAAATGGATGTGAGCATCATTTTGTCACAATGAATCAAATAATACAAATCAAAGTGTGGGTGGGTTTCATAATTTGCAGTGAACATGGGTGGGGTGGGCAAATCATCGGAGAATCTGAAACTTGGGGTGACTATTCTCTTTCTCTTTTATAATTTCTGTCTCTCTGTCTCTCTACTTTCGTCCTTCCCTCCCTTCTTCCAAACCCTTATGTGCAGATTTAACTGTTGTAAGTGGGGCAAGATAGGCCGCATTTAGGACCCCCGTTCTGGGGTCCTCGTTGCCAAAATCAGCAGACAATGCAGTGTGGGGTGCGGCACCTGTCTCCAGCACCTTGGCTCCTTCATTACTTACCCTGCTCATCAGCTGCAGACTCTGAAGTGCATTTGGCGTCTGAGCTGTAAATCATGAACGTGAATAATATCAAGGCTGAAGGGGAAGAACAAATTGAGATCAATCCTACAGGAGAGTACAGACCAATAACACCGGCTGTCTCTGCATAGAATTGGAATGAGATTTTATCACAGGAGATGGTCTGCAGCATTATGACAAAGCAATTTCCACCCTAACCCCAGGGCACGGTTCCCACAGGAAGGGACCCAGGTCTATTTCATTTACATGCAGGTCAAACATCCAATTGATTTTTAACTGTCCATTTTATTGTTTGTCAATAAAGAAGAGAGAAAATCCAATTTTAAGGGATTGGTCCCCATAGGCAGGCTATTCAGAACATAAATATCTCCTGTTTAGCGTCAGTGACACATCTCTTAGAACGTACCCCACCCCCCCCACCCCACCCCCGCCGCCCCGGTAAAACACAGGCTGTCGCTATTATGGTAAAGGTGGCCAGGGCTGGAAGGGGGCTGCGTAGGAGCTTGTCAGGACCGTAAAGCCTCCGTCACCCTCTTTACTGCTGAAAATGTCAGTTGGTTCACTCTCTGGGGTAAAGAGAGTAACACATTTTAACAAGTCATCAACCATTTGTACTGAGCACGAACCGCACTTGTCAGATTAGCACATACTTTCCAGCCAACCTGGGGAGATGGTGCTGTGCGATCCGAAGGGACTGTGTGTCACCACCCCAGCATCGTGCTTCTCAGTGTCTAGACCGATGCCTCGGGATCATCTGGAGACATTTGTCACGGCGGCAGAGTCCTGGGCTCAATGCCCAGAGATACATACATACCATGGTCTGATCAACATATATGCTCTTTGATATAAAATATCCCCAAATGTCCTCTTGTTACAAAATATTGTGCTTCCTCTTAAAACACCAAAGCCTAATTGGGCCTGGTTGGGAAAGACCCTAAGATAGCCACAGCATGATGTGGAGCTGAAGGCAAGCAAGGAAGAGGTAGAAGAGCCAGGCCAGGGAGGGTGGCCACTGGTCCTAGCCGGTCCCAGGAAGATGGCCCTCTCAGTGTCAGCATCCAGCACAGACACAACACAAGCAGCGCCCCACCCCCACCCAGACTAGTGTTGAAGTCCCCAACCCCACACGTGAGGGCAGGACCGAGAGTTCTGGGTGATGGCAGTGTGTATGACCGGATAGACCCGGGGCTCTGACGACACGTGCTGAATGCAGCTTCTGCAGCCTCCGCAGTAGCAGCAGGGGCAGTTGACAGGGAAGCCAGGAGACCCCAGCCCTAGACCAGGTGTCCAGACCAGACCATCATGCAGCTCAGACTGTGGAAACCCTCCGTGGCTTTTATAAGAAAATCCTGACTCGGTGAGGTATGCAGATACCTGCATCTCGTGGCAGGTGCAAGTTTTAGGATAAAAAGACATCCTTTCTGAAACCTCCCGCAGGTGTGCACTATGCTCCTGACGTGTCCCCTCAGCATTCCTTGCTGGGAGCTCTGGAGCGTCACCTGCTTCCAAGTTCATTCTGGTGGTGGGTGGAACTCAGTTCTTCGTGCTTGCAGGAGGAGATTCCGTTTCTTGCTGCCTCTCAGCCAGGGGCTGGTCTTTGCTTCAGGGAGCCGCCCGAACTCCTCCTCAGGTTCTCCTGAGGCTCCCTCCAGCACTGGGGGTCCAGAGGCTCTCCCCTGGAGAGTCTCACCTCCCTTCTGCCAGCCTCTCATGCCTCCAGCCGGAGAAGTTCTCTGTTTTTGAGGACTCCTGGGATTAGATGGGCCCGCTGGATAACCCAGGGTAATGTCCATGACCTTAACTACGTCGGCAAAAGCCCTTTCTCCATGTCAGACAACGCGTCATCAGGCCATGGGAACTCGGGCTAGCAGCGCTGGACTGCCGCCCACACCTGCAGCGACAAGCTGCCACATATGTGTAAGCATGCTACAAAAGGGCTCTGCAGGGTGGGCACCCCTCCCTGGGATGCGGGTGCCGCGGTTCTTGGCGGAGCCCAGAAGTCCAGGATTCCGAGCAGTTGATAAGTTGTGTCTGCTCGGGGGGCTGTGTCTGTATCCAGGAAAGACGTCCTGGGAGAATGGAGTGCTTTGTGGGAGTACTTGGAGAGAATGGAGGAGATGCAGACTTAAGTGGGAGAAAACGTTAAGAAAAATACCATCTGATTAGATATTAATGTCCCGCGAGGACCTCATTCTTTCAAGAACTCAGCTTCACCCTTAGTTAAATTCCTGGAGATGTAAGCTGTGATGCGCTCCCTGGTGGAACTGGCCGGCAACAGAGGGACTGATTCCAATGAAGTGCCCCTTGCAGTTGACAGAAATGAAAGCGATGGATGCACCTTGTGTTTGGGCTTAGATGCACCTTGGTTTGCATTCAGATAAATTTCCACAAAAATAATAGGTCATGTTTATTTTTAACATAAAAGGTAAACATTGACGTTTAACTTTTTAAAATTAGCATATATCTTAATGTCAGATGCCTTCAAAATTCCTTGATAAGAATATACTAGTGGTTCTTTGCGGAGAAAAGGGAACCTTCATGCATTGTTGCTGGGGATGCAAGCTGGTGCAGCCTCCGTGGAAAGCAGTATGGAGGTTCCTCAAGAAGCTAAAAATAGAACTACTGCATGTTCCAGCAATCCCACTATTAGGTATTTATCTGAAGAAAACAAAAACACTAATTAGAAAATATATAGGTACCCCATAAGTTTATTGCAGCATTTTACAATAGCCAAGACATGGAAACAACCTAAAGGTCAGTTAGTGGATGAATGGATAAAGAAGATGTGGTGTATTTATATAATGGAATATTATTCAGCCATTAAGAAGAATGAGATCTTGCCATTTGCTACAATATGGATGGACCTTGAGGGCATTATGCTAAGTAAAATAAGTCAGACAGAGAAAGTCAAATACCGTCAGGTCTCACTTACATGTGGAATCTAAGAAACAAAACAAAAAAAAAAATGCGTCAAATTACAACAACCACTCAGATACAGGGAACATAATGGTGGTTATCAGAAGTGGAGCTGGGGTGAGCAAAACCAGTGAAGGGGGTCAAGGGTTACAAAATACATTTCAGTTATAAAATAAATAAATCATCAGATGTAATGTACAGCATGGTGGCTATAATCAGTACTTCCACAGCCCATACTGGAGAGTTGCCAAGAGAGTAAATCCTAAAGTTCACATCACAAGAAAAAAAAAAAAGGGGTTTTTGGTAGCTTTAGTGACAGATGGTAACTGGATTTAGTGCAGTGATCATTTTGCATTATGTACAAATACTGAATCATGTTGTACACTTGAAACTAGCATAATGTTACATGTCAATTATAACGCATAAAAAAAGAATGTGCTAACCAGTTCTTAAACATTTAATACATTCTAAAAAAATTAAGATAAAGAACTTTGCTGAGGGCGCCTGGGTGGCTCAGTTGGTTAAGCGACTGCCTTCGGCTCAGGTCATGATCCTGGAGTCCCTGGATCAAGTCCCGCATCGGGCTCCCTGCTCTGCAGGGAGCCTGCTTTTGCCTCTGACCCTCACCCCTCTCATGTGCTCTCTCTCTCTCATTCTCTCTGTCTCAAATAAATAAATAAAATCTTAAAAAAAAAAAAGAACTTTGCTGAAAGATGTTTCTTAAAGGCTTTTAGTCCTGCTTTTATGATATTGGCTAGATATCTAGCATAAGAAATTTGAGATGATTAAGCATAAAAAAAGATTTTTAGTATATGAGAGAAAAATAAAATGTAAATTGTATGATTGTATGTTTGATATGAACTTGAGATGAATGCAGATATTAGCACACTATGGTGTGGCATTTATGTGCATTATATGGTATAGATTTATAAGCATTTATTACACTCAGGATACTGCTAATAAAATGAAAAAGTATGTTGATTACACAAACCTACTTTTTGGTGTGAATTTGATTCTAACCACTTAATAGAGAAATTTCAGAAAGACAGAAGGTCATTCCGTAATCACCGTTCTGTGACACACAGCAGAAACCTTTCATTTCTCTCCGTGTCTGGACTTGCTGTCTTTCTATACCTGATCAAGCAGTTACCTGTTCCAAAAGCCAGGCGTCATATGGTACTCACTCAATGATGCAGATGCCGAATAAAGAAGGAATTTCTCTGAAATTACAGGAAGGTGATTTACATACATATGTAAATATATAAAAGTTATAAACAAATATAATATTCAATTAACATCAGAGAGAGGTGTACATTGTTTGGTGCCCAGTGTCCATTATTGACTAGTTCCAAAATGGACATGTGGAAAGAAGAGACGGTCCAGGAGAAGAACAAATCCTTTACCAGGGACCATGTTATTGAGGAAATTTCTCTGTCACAGAATGGAGCCCTGGTAAAAATACCACTTCGCAGATGCGGTATGGCCCAGAGCTTGAGGAGCCGGCTGGCTGACGGATCACCAAAGCAGAAGAAACACACAAAAACAAATCAAAGCTCATTTCTACATCTGATTGAGTCTGCAGACATTCAAGGAAGTAAGTATGGGTGCGTTTTTGGAGGCTCTCTGTTACCTACAGTGCTACTGTTGCTTCTGGGTGAAATTTGAAGGGACACTGAATTTCAAGTGGAAAACGTGGGTTCTTCCTCCACAAACAGGGATAACAGAGGCTCCAGGAACTGAGTGAGAAGACACTTGAGGACCCGCCCATCCACAGCGCCCAGTCTACAAACATCCACAATCCATTCCACGAATCTCCGCTTCTGTCTTTGTCACGCACTCCTGACACTATCCTGACCCAGCCTTTGTCTTAATCCGTCTCCTCCAAGTGGGATCTCCTTTCTAAAGCAGAGACCAACCCAAAGTCTATCTTTGTTGGAAAAGGTCATTGACCTTGGCCAGGTTAGGGCTATAGGCAGCAACCCACTGGAAACGGGGGGACCTGGAAAATGTCCCAGCGGTGGAACAGCCCACGCAGACTATAGTGGAAGCCTTCGGAGCCCCGACAGGAACCGTGATCCTGGTGAAATGTGGCTAAGCCTCCCTTACGGGGTGGGGAGGACGGGACCCAGTCCCAGGTTCACCACTCAATTTACAGTGACCTCGGTCAAATTATGACACAGCTTCAAACTGCACTTTCTTCATTTGGAGAATGAAGGCATCAGGATTAAATAAGGGATGTATGCAGCTCGCACAAGCCAAAAAGTGCAGCAACTGGAGCAGCCTCTTTGCTGAGGTCTGGGCCATCCCAGTGAGTTGCACCCACCCCCTGAGATGGACGGACATGAGCAGCCCTGTGGTCAAAGATGGAGAAAATGAGATCCGGGAGAATTCCAACTGGCACGGCTAGAAAATCACCGTGGGCCCCCGTCCCTTGCCTTGGCACCGTGTGTGAAGTAGTCTACTCCCTCACCTGTGAGACGGCCGTGTCATCGTTCCCACCCTGTGAAACATGGGCGCGTCCATGTTCCATGGCTTCAACCTCTGACTGGGGACTAGAGGCATGTGTCCCTCCCAGCCAGAAGCTTCCAGAGCCTGTGCAGGCCTTCTCTTTGTCAGCCTGGGTCCCGGAGGCAGGCAGGGCTGGCAAGGGGTGGGGCAGATGTGGCTGTACCCCACAAGAACTTGGGGTTCTTTCTATCCCAGCATCACTGATTCAGATCCAAAGTTAATGCTGCTTCTTCCAAAGTAGTCTTCCCTCAGACTGAATCATATTAAACCCTGTTGTCTTCGTCGTTTAGCACCAAGAAATGATTAGTCAGCCTTGTCCAGTTACCAATGATCCTCTGCTTATTTGAATTGCAAAACGTCTATGCTTAGTATTTGGTGACTCGGACGACACGAAGTTTCCACGTAGCATAAATATTTGTCTTATGGCTAAAATCATGTTAGTAAATGCTTCTTCATTAGGCGGTGGTAGTGAATAAAACTAGACATGTATTTGACTATTGGGGGTAAGGCATGATTCTCTAGACTGAACTATAGAAACTGTAGAAATTTGTGTTTATGATTACATATCTGGGATCAATTCGTATCTCGGTCTTTGTTCTTAAAAACTCAAACTCAGAAATGAAATTAGATCTGGATAACTCATATTCAATTCATGGCAGCTTTAATGTAAGTGAGTCATGATGCAGTGAGACACGGTGATGGTGTCAGACAATCACAGGATAAACTAATCAGATAATCAGATAACTCGTAAAATCATCCTAGCAAGGATTCAACAGTTAAGACGATGGAGACACTGTGTATAAGGATTAGAGGTAGCAGGTCAGGAGAAAACGACTGTATTTAAAATGACGAGTTACATGCAAAAAGGACTATTCACTCTTGCTATGTTTAGGATAGCAAACAATTTTTAAACTATTGGTTAACAAGAGGAATAAGTGCTTTATTTTGCCTCACATTGTAAATCAAAGGATTCAGATACCAAATGCGTTCCCTAAAAAGGAGCAGGAAAGGCGTCATGTTTTTGTTTTTATTTGGCTTCTTTTGCATCATGACTCTCTGTGTTTGTAGTGATGTTGTAGGAAGCACGGAGGAGCCATGACATGAAAAGGAAGGAGGAAAAAAAAGCAGAGGGAAAAATACATCATTTTTGTTCAGCAATGCCAAACATGAAACAATGGAAGCACTTGAAAATATAAACACTGAAATCTCTTATAAGCCCCAAAGCGTGCAGCATTCTGACACCCAGGAGCCAGAGTTTCAAATAAACACGCAGTACAGGGTGCATGGCTGCAACGGTCGGGTAGGACTGACGCTCACGTTATTTTTAATTTCAGAAATGGAATTTGCATCAAAGAGGGAAGCGGGACGCATGCCGATACTCCAGGATCTCCCTGGCTCTGCAGAAAGGTTCATGAAACTATTAAGCATTCTTTGAAGTGGAGGAGATTAAGGAGACAGCTCATGGAGGGGAAGAAATCTCTACCTGTAACAGAGGGCTGCCGTGGGGGCTGCAAGCCACTGGAGTGGAGGCACGGCATTCGAGATAAGAGAGCGATGGGCAGCCAGAGACTCTGGGCCGCTCCCTTTCAGAAGAAAATCCCGTGGAAGTGTATTCTCCTGGGGTCTCCCTATAAGTGCAATTCCTGAGACCTTTCCGATTCAGCCGTCCCATAGCATGGCCATCTGCCCTATGTTAATTCCAGCCCCTGTCATTCCCCGCTTTGTTCCATCAACAAATATTGACTGAGTAGCTCTTATCTGCACGGAGCTGAGAAGGGGTGAGATGAAAGTGGCACCCTGCCTCTCCTCAACCACGCCCTCACCATCCCGGGGTCACAAGTGGCCGTGGAATGCCTTCCTAAACACAGGAAGCAGTCCTCCCAGGTGGGGTCACCTGCAATGCCACCTCCCCAGCCCCTGGTAAGCGGGCTGGCTGGGACACTCTCCCAGACACACCATGGTGAAGTATGGAGTGACCAGGACCCTTGCTCTGTTTTACCAATGACCAACAGGGATTTGGGATTTTAGGAGCGTCAGCCTTCCTCACGAGAGACTTAACCAGAGGCCTGAGCCAACCGTTGCATTACACACTCCTGGGTGTGATGTAAGCCCAAAGCCCCTCTGGGCGGTGGTGGTATTTTCCAATGTCTGAGGTGTTTTGATGTGGAACATCTCAGTGACCCAATCAGTTTTCCTCTCTCGTCCAGGTCATCCCAACCCAACTGATAAGTATGTGCTGAGGTCTGTAAATACACAGATAGCGATAGATAGTTGATGCGTAAATGCACGCATAGATAGGTAGATGGATAGACAGTAAATAGAGAGGAGACAGGGAGGGGGAGAAAGAATCCATAGCTGACATATGGATCAGAGAGAATTTCCTTTATTTTTGAGGGTGTCCTAGGACTATACTGAAGAATCTAACTTTATCCATATGTTGCATTTCTTTCATTAAAACTATAAGGCAAATGTATTAGCAACTATCATTTCTGGGTTGTGGATGTTCAGCTCTCTAGGATATCATCTCTTTTACTTTTTTTGTTTTGTTTTGCAGTTACCAAACAACTTACCATTTTTAAACCAATCTTAAATTTCCAAAATAATTTAAGTGTTTTGTTTTTTTTTTTATATACTGCCACACACAAAAGAGTTTCTAAAGAGTTTTCCTTCCCTGTCACATGAGTTTCCCACCAGAAAGCTCTCGGCATCACGTGTTTTTATGAGGAAAAGATTCAACTGCAGGAAGGGATGAAGTATGGAGGAAAATGAGACTCAAGTAAGACAAACGATGGCCTCACCCACACTCGTATGACTCCTAGGGGAACACATGCATCCATCTAACACACTGGAAACAGAGAGCTATAACGTGAGACTCTTCACAAGGGAGAGAATGGCATGAGGAGTGGTGGCGACGGGCACCCCAGGATTTATGCTGAGGCACAGACATCCTTACTCGTGAGGTTCAGTGGCTGTGGTCACCTTCAGAAAAGAATCTTTTGGGACTGGAAATCAGGTCAAATGTTATTGGGATAATTTAATGTAATTGACGTTTTCTCTTTCTACCAAAATGTTGTTGAGGTACAAAGTTAATGTGAGAAACGAACACTGAACATGTCTAGCACCTCCTTCTGAGGCCAGTGCCTTCATTCCATCTTCAAGGAAGGAGACGGGAGAGGAGAGGGGCCAGCTTCTGGGCCTCCGGCTACTTCTTGGCACATCATGTCTGCAGAGCCACCCCAGACCCCACTCAGAGGCCTTCCCCTGGCCTTGACCACACATCCGAGTCTCTGCTTGTCTGTGCCCTGAGGGACTGAGCGGGAAGCTGACGAAGAGCTGGAGGGACAAGCAGGAACCGGTGCTTTCACTCTCTAGAACGTTCTGGTGCTTCACGAGTTTTCCTGCTTTGTAAACATTTATGTAAGACTGGCCCAGGGCACTGCGGCTGCAGGTACCAGTTTTATGAATCCGATAAATTTTTACTTGTTAGCTATAGTCATATACATTTCCCCCTAAAGACACTGTAGCTTCCAACTATCTTAGCAAACATGACACATTTGAGGAGCAAGTTCTGTACCGGGCTGGTCAAGTGCTGTAACCCTACCGTGAGCATCGCTTGTGTGCAGATGCATCCATGACTGATGAGCCTGCCATGTTGGAATCTGTGCAAGGTGGCTTTGTGTGTTTGCTCCATTGTGTTTACATATTTGGTGATTGCCAAGAGGCCAGGGATGCTCCCATCAGAAACGCAGAACAGCAGAGCTATGGAGAGTTCTGGGGTCACCCTTGGCTCCCAGGGTACACTCTGTCAGACCTAAGAATTAGATGGGCATGGCAGCACCTCGTAGGTCCAGTCTTCCCACCTATGACATGAGTAGAAGAACATTCTCCCCCTCATATGGTCATCATTGCCTAATGCACAGTAATCAGGAACCCTATATGCTGACGTATCAACATGACGGGAGCAGCAAAAATGGTTGTGTAAACACAGGTACCACGTACTGTGTGTGCCTGGAAGAGGAAACGTGATGTGCAGAGGCAGAAGAAATGGTCCAGTGAAAGCACGCTCAGACACTCCTCAGTCTGCATGTGACACCACAGAGCAGTCTAAGTCCCCAAAGAAGGTTGTTGGGAAAACTCAGGGTAATTGCCATGATAAAAGCACAGGAGAGAAAACCGAGTGTTCTAATGCAGAGGCTTCTCCCTGCTAGATCAGTGGTTTCATTTCTGTCCTTGAAAATGACAACTTAGAGCAGAGTGAGGACCTACTAAGTAGGAAATATGAGGAGCTAACCAGAACGAGGAAAGACTAAATGTGGGTGGTGTTTCCATCAGAGGAACAAGAAGAAAGGAGAGAGGTGAGAAATTAGGATGAAGAAGTGTCCGATGGACTGGACTCCGTGGGCTGAGCAGAAGGTTGCAGTGGGAATAACTGGAAACGCAGTCTGCAGGGAAGAGAGGTTTGGACAGTGGGCTTCCATGAGGAGGAACATCTGGGAGTAACAGGAACCAAGACTCCTCCATGACTCTGTAAGGCAGGTGGGTGGGTGAGATGACCATTGGGGATGTATAGTCAAGTCCTTAAGATGGTTATTAGATGTTAAGTTTCCAGGCACTTGGCATCGCACAGAGCAGTGGCTACACTTGGATTGAGAAGAAGACTATGGACCAAGGGCCAAAGTCCTTGATGAACAAGTGTGATGATGTGGACAATAGATAGTATAGGACGGAGCATTTGAGCTGACTGAAATGAGTTTGGGAAGAAAAGGTTGCTTTTATGAAAATTGTGAAGACACACATTTTTGGGGGGACACTGGTGCTTACTGATGCTATAAAGCCACTGTTGGGAAAGGCTTCTGTTCAAGGATAGCTTCAGAGTAATGTTAGGTGTGAGCTAAGACATGGAGATGGGGCGGGGGGTGTGCTCGGACAAGAGTTCTGTATGCAGGACAGTGTTGACTGTGGATGCTGTTTCTAGAGCATCTCATGAGATTTTAGGAAGTCTGGGAAACAAGAATGTGTCAAGCAGAGAAGTGGGGAGCATTATGAGTACACCAGAACAGAAGACTGGATTTATGTCACCCATGAGTCAGACTCAGGCCTGTTTCCTCCAGTATCAGGAACAGATTGTGTCCTCCATCTGATGGAAGGCCACATGACTGGCCCCCTCATCTGATGGGAGGCCGTGACTGGCCCCCCATCTGATGGAAGACCACCTGACTTGTCCTCAATCTTCTTTGGGAGTTTGGGTATAAAACATTTGATCATACAGACAAACATGTAACAGGATCATGAGTTTATTTTAGATTATGCTTTGTTCAGCTGAGCTGATTAGTTGTACAGAGGTAAGAAGGTAAGAGATGACATCATCTGGGCCACGACTGAGCATTTCTGCCACCCTGGGTGAGTCTCTGTTGCAGGCCTTGGCACGGATGGCAGGCACCAGGGAATCTGTAAGCCAGCTGACGGAGGACCAGCCAGGCTGTGGACTCAGGCTGCCTGGTCTCCTACGGTAGAATCTATAAACTTTATTTTGTCTTTCAAATGACATTTTTTGAATATAAATTTAATTTTCCTGGAAACGATTTTCCCGAAAGGTTTCCATCTGGACATCATGCTGGACCCATCCATGCACAAGTGTTTAACATAAGCCCCAAAGTATTTTGTCCTGACAAACTATCATTTACATGCTTTTGTTTTGATTTTCCATTTGTTTGGATATTTTGCTCACAGTGTGCTGACGTCATTCTACCACAGAGATCCACAGTTAGTATGGTTCCAAAACCTCAAATTAAAATGCACAACTAGGAGTGACGCCACGTTCATGGCAATGTAAGAGTTTTCTACCGTCTGACCCCCAAAGAACACAAATGCAGATAATCATCTGTGGGCGAGGAGGCCATGGACTTTACAGAGGCCGAGAGTGGAACAGAGAAGCTCCCACAGCCCTGGGGTGAAATAGTCTAAGACTGCATGCACAGAGAGGGAAAGAGAAATAGTCGGCTTTGCTAGTATCTCTCCTCCCCTAAGCACCACAGCTGAGGGTTGGTGCTCTCTCACGGGGGAAAGGGAGAGTGCGTGAGTGAGTGTCAGCTTCCCCAGCTGTGTGGGCCCTGTCTCAGGAGCCCTTCTGTTTCACCCATCGCCCAGCCAGAGCGCCGAGCTGTGAATGTACTCCTGGGGCTGTGAGTCCCTGAGAGAACAGCAGGGTCAGAACGGTCAGAGGGATGTGGATCCTACCAAAGGCCTCAAGGACTCCTATCGGAAGGCCTGCCCACAAGCCCCTGGGACTGCTTCACCATGCCCTCAACTGGCCCAAGGGCACCCTGGCCGCGTGCCTCACGCACTCTCCTACCCTGGGGTGGGCTCCTCGTGTGCACCCCTGACCACGGAGAGAGCAGCCTATGCAGAGGGCTGGTGGGCGCAGACACAGCTCAGCCCGAGTCTGTGGGACTGGGAGAGAGTGCACACGTGAACATGGAGCTTCGCCCCTGGGGAGGCAGACGAGAGGCTGTCAAGCACTCGCTCTGTGTTGCGAGACAGGGGAGACAAAAGATCTTAAGAATCCTCCTGAAGAGGAGACAAAGAGTGTGGAGCAGGCGTGTCCATGGGCACGATGTGAAGAAGCTCAGAATCCCCATCAGAGCGGACGTGAGTAAGTCGGTGGAGACTGAGGAGGTGACCACACCTGCGACGAGAACAATACAAGACTTCAAGGACTGGGAAGAATCAGGAAACATGGCTCCCCAGAAGGAACAACAATTTTCTAGTAACTAACCCCCTCAAAAATCTCCATTTGCTACTTAGCTGATGGGGAATTCAAAACTGTTAGGAAGCTCCGTGAACTACAAGGAAACAGGTAACGAGATTCAATGGAATCAGGAATACAATGCTCAAAATAGTGCACAAAACTACTCCGAAATTTAGGGTTGTTTTGTTGGTCCCACATGAAAAGCAGAGCAATAATCACATGGAAGCTTCCAGATAAGACAAGAGTGGCTTAGTATCTGCACGGGAGACCAGATGAGCACTATGTGAACAATTAGGAAAAAAAAATCCTACGAAAATCAGGAGACGTTGGGTGAGACGAGGCCCCTGACTTTCGATCCTCAGAAGATAATCGCGCAGATGAAGCCGCAGACCTAGTCCGCGTGGCGAGAGGACGCGCCTGAGCCTCAGCAGTGGACAAAGACTCAGCCTGAGGCCGTGTGCTTGCCGTTGTGCGACGACGTGCATTCCTGGGACACACTTACCCACAGGTGGGAAAACCTGAGTCCGTATCCAGAGACCGGCTCACAGCTGCGCACCCTGAGAGAATTAGCAGAGCTTCTGTCACTGCCCAGGCTTCAGGCTCTGTCACACTGCTCTTCTGTTCGTTCTCGTCTGCTGCGGGTGGGGAAGCTGGAGCCCGCATTCACTGGCCTGATTCTCGGGGTAAATTCACAGCTGTCTGTACGTGTGATGGAGAAGATGCTTGAGCTTCGCATATTCCTTCCCCCTCAGTATCCAACCCTAACAAAGGGGAAAGTAGAAGAATTTTTGAGTTGGGAGCCCTCCTTTCCGAAACTGTGAAATCCCAGGCCCATCTCAGAGAGGGGAACAAAACACGTAACAAGGGGAGGCTTGGTGTCTTCCTTTAGATTTGATGACTACATAGCACGTGGCGTTGACACACGTGCCTAGCAGGAGGAGCTCCAGGCCCCTGCGTACCTGTTGCGTGGCTGAGCAGCCCTTCACAGAGGGTTCTCGTCGGAACTATCTGCCAGGGTGCTTACATGTGCTGAGGAATGCACAGTAGAGCACAGCGTTTTGTTTCAAAATTACCGTTCAAAAAGAAAGAGCCACAGCCTTCCAAGATGCCACCATCCTAGGTTAGATCATCCAGAATCTACTCAGTGTTCTGTTTTGCTTCCTTTCCAAAGGATTACCCCATTCTGCGTTGACAAAGAGGCCTTCCTCAGGTTGGTGTGCCAGCCAATATTTTCCCTTTTTTAACCGCTAGCAGGCAGGGTGTCCTTGTGGTGCCAGCAACAGCGTCCAGGGCTGTAATTTTTCCAAATCACTGATTTTGTTTAGCGGAATGGACTTGGCTCTCCATGGCAGTCCCCGACAGCACCGTGTGGGCTGTTTAGACCCGCAGAGCGCCTCTCCGAGGAAAGCCCACGTGCAGCCGAGTTCCTGTGAGAGCTAAGCTAGGGCCTCAGGACGGGTCATACACCCAGTGGTTCGCTGGCCACTCGCCCCTCTGGCCCTGGGGCTCGGCCTCGGTCCTGAGAAACGGCCAGCACCCGCTGTGCCTTGTTAGGACTCTGCTCAGCACAAGTCAGCAATACTCATCCTGGCACACGCAGCCTCCTCTTCGTACATCAACCCATTTGTACCTGTCAAATTCCTGCTGATCCTTAAGATCCAATTCACATGTTACTGATGTTAAAGAGACTCAAATTCTCCCAAAGACCTTGTTAATCACATATTTCCATTATATGTTGTAAATGTCTCCGATTAACACACCACTTACTCTGGGTATTTACTTCTGTTTCTGACAACTCTGTTTAACTGGTTCATTATCTTCAGGACAAATACAGTGTCTTACCATAGATGCCTACCAACCTAACACTCCACACAATGCCCACATTTAGGGGTGCACAAAAAGTTTGCCGTCAACGAGCAGATGGATTGATGTGCTTTATTTTGCGTTATGATTGGGACTTCAACGTGCCTGTGGTTTCTTCTCCAGAAATCTTCGGCATGATACTCCACTCATGAAGATTTTATGCTGGCGTGGAAGGCACTCTACAATGTTTGAGAAAGTACTGATCTCTTTTTGAAGAAAAAAAATATATACCTCTAACAGGAAAAACTCCCTTCAATTTATTAAATTGTTTCTTGCTCGCCTAAGGGTTAAGAATCTTCAGCTGCTGGCTGTAGGCATGTTCAAATATTCAGTGCAGAAACTCCTGCTTATAGAAAAATCCATCAAGTGGAAGAGAGAAGCCTGAGGCATTTTCCAGTGTGATTTCTAAGTGACATCCAGGATCATTTTTACTTTTATGGCAGGGAATCTAAAAGACCGAGTTTTCCACTAGATTTCAACCCAATTTAGAAGTGATGCCAATTGTTTAAAGTAATAAGATTCACCCAGAACACGGTTGCTGTGCTCTTGGATTTCCTGGTCCTGGCCAGATGGCAAGCAGAAAGAAGGGAGAAGGCATCGTGTCTCCTGGTAATAAGAATATGGCTCATATTTCTTTAAATTTATTTTTCAAAGATTTTGTGACATTTTAAAGGAGCACAAAAAGATTTTAAGACAAATACATAACACAATTTTTTCATGTATTTTCACTCTAATTCAATTTTTTGAAACTTCTCTGGATCAAGCTTGCAAAGGGACTGAATGTTTGTATGCCCAAAATTCAAACTGAAGGTTGCTGCAGGGGGGTGGGGGATGGGGTAACTGGGGGATGGGCATTAGGGAGGGTACATGATGGAATGAGCACTGGGTGTTATATGCAACTGATGAATCACTGACCTCTACCTCTGAAACTAATACTACACTATTTGTTAATTCAATTGAATGTAAATAAAAAAAAATTTTTTTTTAATTCATATGTTGAATCCTAACCCCCAAGGTGACGGTGTCAGGAGGTGAGAAGGTCATGAGGGCAGGGCCCAGGTGAAGGGATTAGTGTCCTAGTCCTTCCGTAATAGAGACTCGCGGTCTGTGATAATTCACAAGGTTACGGCGTGTTCCCCTTTGTGGGAGAGAGTGGCCAGCAGCTGATAAGCAATGACAACGGATCCGAGTGCGGTCCCTTCG
This sequence comes from Mirounga angustirostris, assembly GCF_029215605.1. Classification (NCBI taxonomy): domain Eukaryota; kingdom Metazoa; phylum Chordata; class Mammalia; order Carnivora; family Phocidae; genus Mirounga; species Mirounga angustirostris. Next base: position 137,852,881 of record NW_026991713.1, read on the forward strand.
CCTCCCCCAGCAGTTGAAGCGAACTTGCCTGTTTCTAGAGCGATGCTGTGGTCACAGACAAGTCCCCACACGTAGAACTCTACACCTCACGACTATTTGTCCACCTACGCAAGTCATAATAATAATAGAGTCTGCATGGTCTTGGCCACACTTCCCATCAAACCACCAACAGTGAGATTCCCGGTATGATTCCCCCATCAAAAAGTATATTGCCTGTTTTCTTACCGTTACAGGTTTTAAGGTATGACAAATGTCATTTACAAAATATTATTTTAAAGGCTGTACATCTAGTATGACAGCAAGAGCAGTCGCTACGACTCATGAAGCATCTTCTAGACGTGGGCCACTGCATGGGAACTTGAGAATATTTTCTCAAATCTTCATGACAGCCCCGTATGGTAATTGTATGGAAAGCAGACTAAAGATCATCTGTTAAGTGAAGAGCGGGGATGCCTGGGTGGCTCAGTCGTTAAGCGTCTGCCTTCGGCTCAGATCATGATTCCAGGGTCCTGGGATCAGGCCCCGCATCGGGCTCCCTGCTCGGCGGGGAGCCTGCTTCTCCCTCTCTCTCTGCTGTTCTCCCTGCTTGTGCTCTCTCTCTCTCAAATAAATAAATAAAATCTTAAAAAAAAAAAAATGTGAAGAGCTGAAGCTCAATCTGTTTCCTCTAGATTTAAAGCCAAATTCTCTCTGCAACATCACCCCTAAGATAAGTTTCCCTGATGTGTTGCAGGGGAGCAAGTTTAACTCCACGAGAAAGCATGCAGCATCCCCAAAGACTCCTGAGCCATACCCGCAGTGTGCCTTGCCACGGGACCCATGGATGCCCACCTGGAGTCATGACGGCTTCTAAGATGCAGGCTCCCTTGGCTTCGCGCTGGTAAGGGGCCACAATTCCTCTGGTTTTACCGCTCTTCAAAGGCATAAACACATGATGCTCCATCAGCATGCAGTGGCTGTGTATGTGTGAATTCCGGTATCAAAAAAACAAGACTACAGGGAAGAGGTGGGGAGCAGCGATTCTCTGACTTTGCCTACTTTTGAGGAACCGTAATTGCACACGAGGAAAAAGCAGTCCCCAAGCGCGGGGCATGTGTACTCAGCAATTGTCTCCTGGGCTGACCTGGGAGCACTGCTCTTGCTTTGGCTCATTAGGAGAGCTGTGTTTTTACTTAGAGAGATGTGAGGTTGTTCATAAATAATTCAGGGCCACCGTGAGGGCAAACACAATTGTGAGAATATTAAATTCCCATTAGCCATATTACATGCAACCAGACTGTGCATGTTCTCTTGTGTGTGGGATGCGGCGGGCTGTCAGGGTGTTAGGTGGGCAACAAGTCACCGGGATGGACAATTTAGATAGTTGCTGAAGATGAATGTGGAGAATTAAATACACCAGGATACTCAGGGATTCCAAGATGAATAAAAAAACTCATTGAAGATACTGGCTCATAAAAAATATTTTGTGCAAAAAGACTCTGAATGAAACTGGGGAAGAAGGTGAAGATCAAGTCACCCTTACTGAAACCCATGGAGAAAGTCATTCTCTAAGTCCATTACCAAAAATATCTAAAAACCCCAGTGAGCAGGAAGAGGTCAGCCATCCTTCTCCTTTGTCCTAGAGACAGTGCCCCTACAATTAAAACTTTCTCTTCTATACCACGTGAGAAGGCAGATGTCTTCAGGCCTCCTGGGCAAGCTTTCCTGGAACCTGGCAAGCTGCGTCCAGGCCTGAACCCAGGTTCAGTATCTTCTTACAGGGTTCCTTGTTCAGGGGTGGGGGATGTTCAGAAGAGGAGCAGTGCTTAAGCTGAGATGATATTATGGGCTCATTTTGCTAAAATGGGACACTGACAAAATGAATTAGGGTCCTCTCTTGAGTCCATACAATATACCTGGAGTTCCAGGAGAGCCGTGATGGTGTGGCACATCTAGAGTCATCTACCCAGACGCAGGAGTGAGTCTGGACACGCTGACCACTGCTCACTGACCTCCCATCACACATACCCTTCATCGGTTTGCAATCCATACACTGCATTCCAGTGAGAACTTCATTTTCCTTTTAATCAGCTTGTTAGAGGAGTAATTGACAAATAGTAGATTCTTTTTTTTTTAAGATTTTATTTATTTATTTTTGAGAGAGAGAGAGAGCACGAGCAGGGGAGGGCCAGAGGGAGAAGCAGACTCCCCACTGAGCAGGGAGCCTGACATGGGGCTCGATCCCAGAACCCTGGCATCAGGACCTGAGCCAAAGTCAGGTGCTTCACCGACTGAGCCACCCAGGCACCTGACAAATAGTAAATTCTTACTTCAAGTGTGATTTACCATTCTTCAGAGTACAATTTAGTGAGCTCTGACAAATGTATTTATAGACCTTTTACAACCACAACAGAGATAACATTCCCATTGCCTGGAATGGTCCTGGATGCAGCCTTGCAGTCAATCCCCTATCCCCATCCCTGGTAAACACTGGTCTGATCCCTCTCCCTGTAATTTTGCTTTTTTCAGAGTGACCTGTAACTAAGGTCATACTCATGTCATCTTCAGTGTCAGGTGTTTCTTTCATGTACTGTAGTGCTGAGATTCATCAACATTACTGAATTTGCATGCTGAGTCTCATGCGAGAGTATGGATGTGCAATAGTTGGTTTATCTATTGAAAAGTTGGTGGACACTGTTTTTTTTTTTTTTCCCTCCATAGTTTGGTGACCATGACTAAATCAGTTGTACATACCCATACACAGGTATGTGTTTTTATGTCTTCATTTTGCTTGAGTAAGTATGTATATTGAAATTGCTGAGCCTTATGATAAGTTCATGTTTAATTGTAGAGGAAACTACCCACTGTTTTCAAAGTGGGTTGTACTATTTTGTATTTACATCAATGATGTATAAGAGTACCACACCCTAGCACACACTTTGTGTTGCCGGTTATTATTTGTCTGTTTCAGTGACATCACAGTGTGGCTTTAATTTGCAATTCATTAATTACTAATGATATTGAAATCTTTCTGTGTGCTTATTGAATGAACATCCATATCTCCTTGATAAAGTGTTCAAATGTTTTGCCTGTTATATATTGGATTATCTTTTTATTACAGAGTTTGGAAAATTCTTTATTCGTTACTAGTCCCTTATCAGATGTGTTTTACAAATATTTCCTCCTAATCTGTCTTTTGTCTTTTCCTTTAACAGTATCTTTCAAAAAGCAAAGTGTCTAACTTATCCATTTTTTCGTGGTTTGATGTATAAGCTATAAGTCATAGTTTATTTTTGTACGAATGGTTGCCCAATTGTTCAAGAACCATTCATTTGAAAGATTATCCTTTCTTATTAAACTCTTTGCTCATTGCCAAAAATCAATGAGTGTTATTTCTATTCTGTTCCACTGATTTATATACCAATCATTATGCCAATATACACTATCTTGATTATTCTACCTTTACAGAAATGCTGAAATCAGGCAGTGTTTTTTTTTTCAAAATCATTTTGACTATTCTTGGTTATTTATTTTCCATATAAATTTTGGAAAGAGCTTATAAATTTCAACACAGACTGTTGCAAATTTGGTTGCACTGAATCTATAAATCAGTTTTGTGATAATTAACCATTTTACATGATTGAATTTTTATATCCATAAACATGGTATATATTTCTTTAAGAAATTCTCTTAGATTTTTTTAAATTTATGTCAGCAATATTTTGTGGGTTTCAGCAAAGAAATCTTACATATATGTTCTTATCCCTATAAAAAGCTATCTACATATAGCTTTATCCCTAAGTAGTCCATAATTTTGATGCTATTGTTAATGCATTGTGTTAATTTCGATTTCAACTTTTTATTGGTAATGTAGAGATACTATTGGTTTCTGTATTTTGAGCTTGTTTCCTGATAATTTGCTAAATTTATGTATTCTGGTAGCATTTTTGCAGAATCTTTAGGATTTTCTTTGAAAATGATTTTATCTTTCAAAAAAGACACTTTTATGTTGACTGTCCAATCTCTATGCATCAAAAAAAAAGAAAAGCAAACAAAAATCTTTACCTTGCTTTATCTCTTTGCTTATTTGCTCAGTGTTGAATAGGAGAGATGAGAGTGGCCCTTCTTGCCATGTTTCTAATCTTAGGGGGAAGGTCTTCCATGGCTAAGTATGTTTCCCATAGATTGAGGAAGTTTTATTATCGGGTTGAGAAAGTTGCCTTCTCTTTCTACTTTGTTGAGAGTTTTATCAGGAAAACCTTTTTTGGTCCAAATCACATAATGTAATCATATAAGTTTTCTTGATAATCTATTGATATAAGGAATTACAGTAATTGAACTTCAAACATTGATACAACCTTACATTTCTGGAATGAATTTCAGCAGGTCATTGTGTATTTTTCTCATACTGCTGGATTTGTGTTTTTATTTTTTATTTTTGTTTTTTTAAATTTTATTTGATTATGTTATGTTAGTCACCATACAATACATCACTAGTTTTTGATGTGGTGATCCACGATTCATTGTTTTCATAAGTGCTCCATGCAGTACGTGCCCTCAATACCCATCACCGGGTTAACCCAGCCCCCACCCCCCCCACTTCTAAAACCTTCAGTTTGTTTCTCAGAGTCCATAGTCTCTCATGGTTCATCTCTCCCTCCAATTCCCCCCTTCATTTTTCCCTTCCTTCTCCTAATGTCCTCCATACTATTCCTTATGTTCCACAAATAAGTGAAACCATATGATACTTGACTTTCTTTGCTTGACTTATTTCACTTAGCATAATCTCCTCCAGCTCCATCCATGTTGATGTAGAAGTTGGGTATTCATCCTTTGTGATGGCTGAGTAATATTCCATTGTACATATGGACCACATCTTCTTTATCCATTCATCTGTTGAAGGGCATCTCGGCTCTTTCCACAGTTTGGCTATTGCGGACATTGCTGCTATGAACACTGGGGTGCATATGGCCCTTCTTTTCACTACATCTGTGTCTTTGGGGTAAATACCCACTAGTGCAATTGCTGGGTCATAGGGTCTTTAGATGGATTTGTGTTTTTAAAATGTGTTAATGATTGGTATGGCTATGTTCTTGCAGAGTACTGTTCTGTAGGATTTGTGTGTGTGTGTGATGTTTTTGTATGGTTTTGCTTGCAGAATAGTTCTAGTCTTATTGAATAAGTTGAGATTGTCCTCTCCTCTTTTATTTTTTAGAAGACTGCTGAATGACTATTACCTCTTCCACAAATTCTTTAGTAGATTTTATCAAGGAAGACATGTGGGACTGGAATTTTCTTTCTTTAGTGGATTCATGGTGATTCTGGTTATCTATCTCTTCTTGGGTGAGACTGTAATACTTTCTATTTGATCTGTCCATTCTATTGCCTTACAATTATCATAAATTTTTTTAAAAAATTTAATGACATTAAGGTCTGTGGTGATCTCACTCTTTAATTCCTAATATTGGAAATTTGTATCTTTTTTTCCTTAATCAGTTTAGCCAGAGTTTTAATAATCTTATTAACCTTTACAAAGTTTTGGTGTCACTGATTTTCTCTACTTTTCTGTTTTCTATTTCATTGACTTTTGCTCTTATCTTTATAATTTCCTTTTTTCACTAAAAATTAATAAGTTTTCTTTTTCTATTTTCATAATTTGGCAACTTGTATCAGTGATTTGAGACTTTTTCTCTTTTCTAATATAAGCAGTTAATGCATTAGATTCCCCCTCTAGGCACTGCTTTGGCTGCATCTCACCAAATTTGATAATTCTGCTTCATTTTTATTCAATTAAAATATATTATAACCTCTCTGAGAATTCTCTTGTGACCACTGGATTATGTAAAAGAGTGTTGTTTATGAGAGACTATGGACTCTGAGAAGCAAACTGAGGGTTTTAGAGGGGAGGGGGGTGGGGGGATGGGTTAGGCCGGTGATGGGTATTAAGGAGGGCGCGTATTGAATGGAGCACTGGGTGTTATACGCAAACAATGAATCATGGAACACTACATCAAAAACTAATGATGTACTGTATGGTGATTAACATAACATAATAAAATAAAATTAAAAAATAATAATTTTCAAATATTTGGATATGTCCTTTGTGTTCCTGACATTTCTTGCTTAATTTTGTTGTGTTTACACTTAGTGTAATTTCAGGGCCCTTTACATGTGTTGATACTTGTTTCACAGCCAAGAAGATCATCTGTCCTAATAAACACTCATGTGCACTTTAAAATTATGTGTCTCCCTCTGTTTTGGGGTTGGAGAGTTCCACACATATGTGTTAGATAAAATCAGTATGATAGTATTGCTCAGGGCTTCTAGACTGTCATTTCTTGTGTGTCTATTCATTCTGTCAATTACTAAAAGGGGATTTGAACACTCCAAAAATAATTTTGGGTTTGCCTGTTTCACTTTCCAGTTCTATCAGATTTACCCAGAGTCTCTGTGATCTGTTGCATACCCTGTTAGGAATGGTATTTCTTCAAGATGAAGTGGCCTCTTTATTATTGTGTGTTGTCTCTCTTTATACTTGGTAGTACCCTCGTTACACAGCCTACTTGAATATTGATAATTAATTAATAATAACACATGCACTTGCTTATACATATACATATCTAAGTCTATTTTAGATAATACTTCATAATGTTAATATAGTCTTCAAATATGTGATGCAAATACATAAAGGGAAACATACATTTAACACAATTTTATTTTACTGTATTTTATTTTTTATAGATTTTATTTTGAGAGAGAGAGAGAGAGAGAAAGTGTGCATGCATGCTGGTCAGGGGAGGGCAGAGGGAGAGACAGAATCCCAAGCAGACTCTGTGTTGAGCATGGAGCCCAACACGGGGTTCTATCTCACGACCCTGAGATCATGACCTGAGACGAAATCAAGAGTCAATGCTTAACCGACTGAGCCACCCAGGCCTTCCCCCACATTTAATTCAATTTTAAAGCAGTTTCTTACATGAATATAAACCGAAAACATTGAATGACTTAAGAGCTATCTCAAGGTACACATTAAGATTAAATATTCTTTTACCTGATTCCTCTGAATAAATCTGCTCCTCATCCATAAACCAGCTCATGTATCAGCAAATACATACTGGAAAAACTGTACGCCATAATTATTTGAGAAATTGGTAACTAAGAGACCATTTAATAAGTTAAAACTCAGATTTGCAAGGATATACCTGAAAGGATTCAGAAAATAATTACTATAGTGTGAAGTAAATCTGAATTCTGAAAATTTTAAGTTTCTGAAAATGCACATGGCATTCAGGTAACCTATTTGGTTGTACTTAGCCTGTTTGAATATTAATTAGAAAATGCTGTTACTATGTATGCTGCCTATAAAACATATAAAAGCACTTCTATTTCACTCAGAAGTAGGACTTGAGATTTGCATTTATTTTCCCGTCAAAGATGTGAATATTCTCCTTGGCACTTCTTCATGTTCCTGGGATGAACGTGTGAAGCTGTCTCTCCGTCCTGGAAGGAAACACAGCTGATGGCTCATTGCTGACACAGAGAAGGACCCCCCCTGCACTCTGAGGCCGCTCCCCAGCTCCGGTGTGTAGTCCCACATTAAGACCTGGAATCCTGAATATCGTTCCCCGTGCTCACGCTCAGGGACCTTGGTTAATGAAGACAGAGTGAGGGGCTATGAAGGCATGGCTAGACGGTTTCTAAAAAAGGACTGTATTTTAAAATATCCCCTCATTGTCTTGTCATGGGGACTGAAACCCCTCTATCAGCCATACAGGCACCATTACCTGAGAAAACTACCACAGGCCCAGCATGCAGGTGGAGCTTCCTGTCCAGTTCGCTCACAGGGCCCCCTTCCACCGGGTCCGTGAGGGTCTCCAGGAGAGCTACGCAGTTTTGATGACAGTGTGGGAGTCGTTGGAATGACTTGACTCCGGGAGGGGCCATGACATTGGAATAGAGGAACTTGCCCTTGGGACAGAAAGAAACATGAAAGCAGAGGACACATGTAGGAGAGAGAGGCCATAGAAGAGGCGGAGGAGGCCCTGGCCGTGCATGGATTTGCCCGAGGTCTTTCCAGCCTACACCTGTTGGATTCTCATCAGCGCCTGAGGTAAGCAACCTCACACAACAGGGCCACAGTCTTACAGTTGCAAAGGTAGGATGACCCCGTGCGTTCCCCTCTGATGTTTAAATCCTCCACGGAGCGAACAGCAGGGGCCCAGCTGGTCTGTCTGTGCTGGATTCCTGGAGCTCATGACAGGCCCGGCAGGGTTTTCCTCCTCAGCCAGTTCTGACGGGGGCCCGGTGGCCATGCTCTGAACATCACACACCGGTTGTAGTTGAAAACAGAGTCAGATACAATGAATTGCCCACCTCCTTCACAGTTCTCCTTCACGGACTAGAAAAAACGTCTTGGCATCTCCACCAACTTTCCACTTCCCCACTGGCACCTCCTGTTCTTTCAACAATCACTCTGGTCACTGTTAAAGGAATCCCACTTTGTCTTCATTAATGTACAATGTTGAGAACAAAACCCACTTCCTCTGATACTGTCCGAAGAAGTTGGAGGAAAGGGAGGGAGGTCTCCCAGAAATGCGAGTCTGGTATCTGCCCGGGGGGCATGCCGCACATCATGTCCCCCACAGCAATAAACGTGATTGGATCTCCCTGTATTTCTAGAATCCCAGAGACAAAAGCTCTTCATCTGCTTCAGAAAGGTTACGTGCACAGGGAAGGGAAAAAGTGTCCAGAAATGAGAATACCATTTTATTTTCATACTCTCCATTTGACTTTTAAGAAAATAAAGTTTCTTCAAATCCCAAAAGAAGCAGATAAGAAAAATAGTTCTCAGAACTTTTTTGGCCCCAATGCTATGAATAGATTATTTCTCTACTTTAGAAAGGATTTTAAAAACCACATATCCAAATACACATCTTGAGCACTTGACAAGACATTTTCTTTCCTATTACACATACATATTAATAGAATTCTCATAGAATACTGTATCCACTGAACTATATCTTCATTAAATCTGAGAAATGTAAAAATCCAAATCCTTGAATAGGTCATCATTTCAAGAAACGTGAATTATGCCAAATATTGATGTTTTAAATAATATCAGCTGATAAAATCAGTGTTCTTTCATTTCTCTGCATAATGTGCCTTCCGGTGCCAAGCCAGTAATTGCACGGATGTGGAGGGAGATGGCACAGAGTGGTAACAGCAAGGATTTTGCGTCTTGTCAACTCTGAGCAGAGAACCCAGAACTCCAGCATTTACTTGTCATAGGAAATTAGGAAATTGCTTAACGGCTCTCGGACTCTGTGTTCTCCTGTCAGACATGGGCCCTGGACAGGATTTCTGTGATGATGCAAGTGCTGGGGAGAGACCGTCCCCGGGAAGCAGCAAAGGGCTGTCACTGCCGCCTCCAGAGTGTAGGTGTGGGGCTAAATGTCATGCCTGAGCCTCTGTTGGGGTGGCCGCCATGAAACACTGTGAGGTTCAGGGAAGGTTTTTTGAGCCCTGCCTTCCTGGTTTCCCGTGCACCAGGCTGTGGGCTCCTGTCTATCTTGAGTGTGCACCTGCACTGAGTACCTTACTCCCTCCAGCAAGACTCTCTGTTTTCAAGGCCAGTGTAGACGTAGGAGCCAGGATGGGCAGATGCAGAGTGTAGCCCGAGCTGTGCCCTGGCCACTCCGAGTGCTGCCCGGGAACAGAGAACATCAGAGTCCAGAGCTTGTTGGGTACAGGGTTCTACATCCCCGCCCCGACCTGCCCAGGGGGAGCCAGCCCTGGAGTGTGCATGTGCCCAAGCGATCTGCGAGCACACGCGGGTCTGGGCAGCAGTGCTCCAGCCCCATGGCGGGGAGCACAGTGGACCGAGGTATCACGGGCACTCAGCATCGGAAGGAAGAGCAGAGTGAGACCCGCTGGAACCCCATGAGGGAATTGTCAGAAACGCAGAAACGATTTTCCACGGATTGTAACCCTTGCAAGTAAAAGCTGGACCTCAACACTGCTTTGTTTCCTTCGCATCATCCTGCCTACCTTTGAGGAGCACACAGAAGAACCAGAACAAGAGAATAAGTAACCTTTGTTTACATCCCCTGTGGTTACTCCGTGTTAGAAAATGAACATGGTCAAGGTACCCAGCGGTTTCATCTGCATTTTTCACCACAGAGTCTCTATGCTTGGCACTTGGGGTGTACAAAATAATGTCGAATGAGTGAACCAGAGCCAGCTAGTGGGAAATAAAGAAACCTCATCCTGTGTGCACATGAAATATTAGACTGAATGATCTCTGAAAGAGTTTGCTGGTAGCAAGAACATTGGGAGATTTTTGCAAACTGATTAATTGAACATTTAACAGCTTGTTTTCATGTACAGTTTACTCAATTTATATAAGCAATTACTGAATTTGCATGTACAAATGGATGCAGCTGCAAAGCCTAAGGTACTTTTTTTCATTAGATCTACTAAATTTGAATCAGAAAATAGGTTTACAAGTCGTGTTTGGCATAGCTCTCCGTGCTAATGATGAACACAACCCAGCATCCTATATCTGAATAAGGTTATTGGGAAGGTCACTTACACCAAATAAACTAATAGGATTTGAAATGCATGAAATCCTGTTTTACAGTTAAAATGCAAGAAGAGAACAAATCTTAATCATGTCCCACCTTGATCAATTCCTGACGCCTCAACTGTTTTAAATGAGTCATGGAGGAATAGGCCACAGGAGTTTGGGAGCAGCGTGGTGGAGTGTGTTCACAGCAATGAACCCAAAGCACATTTAACTCATTATAAAAAGTCGGTGCCATTTTCTTTTCCATGTTTTTGGGTTTGGTTTTGTTTTTGTTTTATGGCACACTGGAATTTAAAGGCTGCATAGATATATTAATGCTGTGGTAGGTAACTCCATCCAAATTTGACTTAGATTCCTACTGAGAAATGTAGACTGTATCTCAGTTTTGTCCAACTTCAACTTTGGTACCCAGACGTTGAACCATAAAAATGGGATTCATAGAAATAAGAGAAAGGTGTTATCTTTTAAGTACTGGTTACTTTCAAGCAAAGAGAATTTTGTGGCACATTTGCATAGACACCTCCAAACTCTTGACCAGATACATTAGAAGGTCATTAATAAATTTGAATACATTAGAAGGTCATTAATAAATTTGAATACATTAGAAGGTCATTAGTAAATTTATGTTCTTGGGAGTTTTCTACATGGTTTAAATAGTAAACTAATTCTAGAAGGATCTATCTGATAATTTTTGAAATCATTCATACGCAGACAGAAGTGATGATTTTGGTTTCCCTTTGAGGTTTTTCAAATCAAGCAGAAATGCCTATAACATTCATATATTTTAAATCATTACTAAGAGGATGGCACCATCCTGGTTATAAATCTAAGTCTTTCCATCCCAGATATTTCCAGCCATTTTATCTTCATTAGCGCATATCCGAAAGGGTTGAGACAACACGCTCCTGACACATAATACAAATCCTGTAAATTTCAACCGATTTGAAACATTGCCACCGAGCCCAGACTACCCTTGTGAGAATTTATCAGGCTGATTTGTCCCAGCAACCCAATAGGGCGTTTCCATTTTACAGTTTCTCTTGATTTATAAATCGCCCTGGAAAGTTTTGACTGTGGAGTCCTATTACCTTGCTGTTAGGACTTCATGAGTTCCAAGTTCCCCTCTAACGAACACATTTTATATTTAGTGAAATTCCATGACAACCCACACGCACAGACCGCTCTGACATCTCCAGCCAGGATCCAGACGCACGCTGCCGTATGAGTAGGGCTGAGTGGATTAAATGTGGAAACGCAGACTCATTCACTGTGTGCCTGCTAGTAAAAAGGGAAAGTGACGTCGCTCACTTTTCCCGGTGACTGCCAACAGTTGACGAGCACTCACAGATGTGCTTGGCACTAGCACGGATGGGTTTATTTGTATGCTAGTCATGTAACCTGCAACACAACCCTACGATATAGGGCTATTATGATCCCGTTGGCAGACGAGAAAAAGTCGAGGCCCCGGGAAAGGAACCACCTCGCTCAGGACCCACATCTAATAAATGGTCGATGGATGGTCACTGGTGGCAGAGCTAAAAACATCTGGAGGTCGCATTCGGAATTTCTGGGTGTTGAATCCAAATATCATCATTTATTAGGTTTCTGGGCTTGACTGCTGGTGTTTATGGTTTCATGTATAGTGATGTACAATTTGGGTTTTTTAACTGTTTAGGTGTGTTCCAACTGAAAAATTGTGAAGCCGAGCTAATGAAAACAATAAAATCCATTTTTTAAAAATAGGTGTTCTTGGGCCTTTGGATTATCATTCTGAATTTTATTTTTTTAATTTTTTTTAAAGATTTTACTTATTTATTTGTCAGAGAGAGAGAGAGAAAGACACAGCGAGAGAGGGAACACAAGCAGGGGGAGTGGGAGAGGGAGAAGCAGACTCCCCGCTGAGCAGGGAGCCTGATGCGGGACTCGATCCCAGGACCCTGGAATCATGACCTGAGCTGAAGGCAGACGCTTAACAGAATGAGCCACCCAGGTGCCCATCATTCTGAATTTTAAATCTCACTGTTAAAGTAACTAGATAAAAATATGTAAGAGATCCGCTTGTATCCGATCTGTAGCCTTCTAAATTCTAAATTCTCCGAAAATTGTGTTGGCTTTGAAAAATGTGCATTCTGGGTTTTAATTTGTCCTATCAAGAGATCCTCAATTCCATTATTTACAAATAAAGGGATCAGCTGGATTCTGAAGCACGGTAACTGTACCTGGATTCCAAGCATGTGTTCTAAAGTCTGTAGCTTGTCTTCACCACACGTGTGTTATGAAAGGAAAGCTGCATCCCAAGGCCCAGGACCTATGGGTCTCTTCTGAGGCAGGTCCTGGGAATTACATCTCAAAGTGTGTTTTTAAAAATCTCCGTTATGAGGCACCTGGGTGGCTCAGTCAGTTGAGTGTCAGACTCTTCATTCCGGCTTAGGTCATGATCTGGGGTCATGAGATTGAGCCCCACATAAGGCTCTGTGCTCAGTGGGTAGTCTGCTTGTCCTTGCCCCTCTGCTCGTACCCCCAACTCTCCCGCTCCCTCTCTCTCTCTATCTCTCAAAGAAATAAATAAAATCTTTGAAAAAACAAAAATAAAATAAAGTCCCCATTAATGCATCACCACTTTGATGTATTCATGCCTACTTTGGCATCATCGTTAATCTCTAAAAAGAACAGGATTGTATTAGGAATGCTAGAAAAAATGATGGGCCAAAATCTGGATCTAAATCATGTGAGCTCTGTTTGAAGGTAGCTACATTTGATTCTGTCTTCCTGTTTCTTCCCGCAAGCCCCTGGCCTCTGGCTGTGGCACTGACCTCCAAGTCACGCCTTCCCCCGCTCCTGTGGCCGCCAAGGTGGTTGGCCGGGACTGGATCACCGGCCACACTCTCACTGATAACTGACACTGTGAAGTAACAACTGCTAAGTGGTGAAGATTCTGGGAACTGAAACACTATTGTCCGTGATTCTCCCGATCTTTCTCACCAAATCTCCTTGGAAGCAATCTCACCAACAATCACTCCGATGATTGTGTGTAGAAATGAGCCAGGACCAAGCTTTGTGGAGCCGATCCATTAAATCAGGCATTGGGCAGATAGAGCCATTTCTTCTATATTGCCTGCAGTAGGATGTATTCAGAGCACTTCATATTTCATTATAATTATCAGCAAAATGATTTTCATTGAATTTCATTTCTTCTCTTAATAAAAAGAGCCTTCAAAATGAATAATACAAATTTTTCCACTCATTTTTTATGCTTATAATCCACAATACATTTACCAGAAAAGAAATGATCCCCAAAATGAATCACAAAGGTCATTCACTGTAGGGTTAAAATACATTTTTTTTATTTCTATAAAGGTTTTATGAATCCATCTATGTATTAAACTCTTCAGACCCCCACAAATTGTTAGCCAATGCATGAAATGTGATAGAGGTTTTTTTTTCTTTCTTGTTTACAGATTTGTGTGCTGCCTTTGAAGTGCAATTTAGAAAACTCCAGCATATTTAGTTCATTCGCTTATAAAAAGTCTATTAAAGTCTCCTCAAGAAGCTTTGTATAAATTATCAAGTTTGTGTGTTTCCAAAGCCGTTTAGAGGAGTGAGCCGTGGCAATGAGATTATGTTAATGCGGCGTGGCCTGTGTTCATTCAAACTGTGTCTGCGGACGAAGATTTAAATAAGCTCAGAAATATATAGGCACGTTGCATGTGCGCGCACAAAGAAACCTTCCATTTTAGCCATTCTGGTCTGAAATCCATTCTTATATTTCGAAACGATAACCCTACTGTCACCCCCCTTTCCAGCTCTGGTTTTGTTAGTGAGTTTACTGGCCCCGCTTTCCGAGGCAAATCTTGGAGGCTCGTTCCCAAATAGGCTCTGGTCTCTAGAGATGTTGAATCTTTAATTTTCTGCTCATTGTGACTGACAGCTTATTATTGAAGGTCACGGGGGACTCCGGGAGACCAGGCACTAAGTGCATTTCATTGCTTGGTGAAGTGCTTAACCTAACAACATTTAATATAGAATATCATTTTATAATTACCATGACCTGTCATGAGTACGTGCGCTTTGATAGTCCTATACAGAATTCACTAACTTCAAAATTTTGCTTTGTTTTGTTTTCTACTCACATAAAACATCCAGGCTGTGCAGTTAGATCGACTGGCTTCAAATAAGACTGTGAACCTGGATAATTCACCTACCGCTCCGCACCTCAAACTCCATCCCTAAAACCAGGGTATTAGGAAAACCTACCTGCATGTGTTTAATGTTCAAAGACAGGTAGATGATAGATACATAGATAGATAGATAGATGATAGATAGATGATGAAGATAGGCAGATATAGATATATATTGTACTAAATTATGGCAAAGCCATAAATAAATATTGCAGAATGTATCCCAGATCAAGTATACAAGGAAATATAAATATATATATTTTATTTTATCTATATATAGCATATTTATCAAATATCTATTTATTTATAATACATGTATATTATATATAACGTGTGTGTGTGTGTGTGTGTATTTAACCTTAATTGAATTCTCCCGGCCCCTCATTGCTGGGGAACTCACTCACTTGCCTTCACAAAGCATCTGCCCCCTCACTCCCCTGCGCATCCATGACCTCTACATAGGGATTACCCTGGGGTGGCATCTCACAAATGCCGCTCTTTCTGCTTGCATTACAGCAATGTTGGAGTACAGACCAAGGACACCATGACCGATCTTCCTAAACCTAAAAACTTGCAAGGGACAAATGTGAATGTGGCTTTGATCTCCCGAGGTTTACCCTGAAGAAAGTAAAATGTGCCTCTCTCCAAATTGTTGTCTCACAGTCAACCAGAGCTGGAATAAATATGCTCCTGCTCTTCATGAAATCGTCTGAGATCAGAATTCTCTACCCAGCGTTCCTGGCCTTTCTCCACCGGGCTCAGAAACACAGAATGCCAAAACCAGCATCCGAGCTAGGCCTCCGCCTTCTCACTGAAACTGAAACCATCCTGCAGCTCCCTGCCCAGAAGTTCATCAAATGTACTCAAACAGAGCTCATCAACTGTGGTCAAACATACCAAAATCTGAGCTTCAAATCTTTTCGCCATTTTCTGCAAATTTGAAATGCAGAAGATACTGACCGGGTGCTATGTATATACGATCTCATTCATCATTCATTCACTCACTCAGCAAATGTTTGTTCAGTTTGCGGAGAAGCCATGGACTATCACAAGCACCAAAATTCTTGGCACAGGGACCATAGTGGAGACCTAGTAAAAACATTACCTGCTGTCACGGACTGACTATGTAATCCCCACTTAGAGACGTGAAAACAAAGTCTGACTGATGGAGATGAAGAAACCAGCTAAGGGGTCAGTCTCCTCCCACACAGCTAGGACAGTACCAACGCCCTTGCTTTTCAACCCAAGAAAGTTGTCCCTGTCAGAAGAACCACAGTGCACTCATTTCCTAGCAGGGCACTGAAACATCTTGAAGGAAAACACAGCTAGTGGAATTCTCATGTTTTTATATATCTTCCCTGTCTTTTCCACCCAGATATTGAATATATGAATCATGCTTATTTTTAAAGTCTTTATTTTAGAAAAGGGGGGTCTATTGTGGGTTTATTTTCTATCCTCTCTCTCTTGATTTAGGTCACATGCCAAGCATTGTATAAAAACATGCAGAGGCTACAGATGGTGGCACTTTTCTTCAACAGGTGGATTTTTCACCTCAGTCCAGTAGGGAATGACATGAGTCAGAGAAGGCTCAAACCTCGTTGGTCTTCCCAAGTTCCTAGGTCCTAGGGTCTAGCTCCCCAAAGACTTCAGCAGTAGTCAAGGTGGGCTTTCCTTGGCTAGATCACCAGGCAGAACCTGAAGTCTGAACTCTGGCTCCTCCACAGTGGAAGAGTGTGGAAAAAATCCATTTTACTTTTCAAAGTGTTTGGTGTTGTGTTTTAGTATCTTCCCCATGAAGCTTCAGAATGTGACAGATATCTTAAAAGGAAAACTGGCTACATGTGTGTCTTTCAATATTTTTTAATCTTTTGAAGAAATTTACTTCTTGAGCCAACCCAAAAAACAAAACAAAACAAAATGATCAGAAGTAGAACTCAGAGAAAGCATAAAGGACTATGAACAGCAGAGAAAGACACTTGGAATCAAAATATTTCTCTACCATATTGTTATGTCATCTGCAGTTAATACTGATGTTGACGGTGGGCTCTAATTCAACTAACTAAATATTTACTGATGATTTCATTGAAGACGATGGTACTCTTTCCAAGAATGGGAAGCATATTAGGCCATTGTCATCTTTCAAGAACTTATAGAGTCTTTTCCAGTTGCAACATGAATGAGCGTCAGAAGACATCACACCTGTCATTAAAATAAGAGAGAGCTGGAAAAATTGAAAGTCATCAAGAGGACTGAAGTTGCAAGAGAAACCTCTGCACAAAATCTGGACAGATGGAACATTCAGGGAGGTGCAGCTGAGAGCAGCTAACTAAGCAGAAACCACTGGAGCTGTACGTCAGTGGTAATTTTGATGAATTGCTGGAAACTGAGTATGGATGAGGAGGAGAGTAAGAAGTGCCTAGGGCAGTGGTTTGAGGGGAGCTCCACTCTTCCTAGGCTTGACCTCTAGAAACATGATGGAATGTTCACAGTGAAGACCCAAGAACATCCAGGTGTGGCTCTACCAGGGCAAAGGCAAAAGTTACCATTTCCAAGTGAAATACACCCAGAATTATCTCCATGGCAAAGCTGGCCCTCCCAAGAGAAGACTTTGCCAGAGCCTTATCCCAGGGAGGGAAGACATTCCTCCCAATCTTGTCTTACCCAAGTAGGGAACAAATGGGTTCAACCATGCCCAGAGCTTCAAGCAGATCAGGATGCCGTGGCTAGATAGGGATTAGGGAACCAGGAAGAGACTGTATGCTAGCAAAAGTCTCAACCCTGAGACACAGGTCACTCAAGTCAGAGGCTTAACTGGAACATCAGTAGGCACCTCAGCGTAATGACCATGGTTACAGCAAAATGACACTGACACACCCTGAGGAGGACTCTCAGGGAGACAAAAGTTAGAGAGAAGACCAAACAAACAAACACAAAGACACCAAGAGTGGGAATTCTCTAGCATCAATCACTCCAACAAGCATTAAACAACACAACTCTCAGGAAAGTTAACCTAAATCCTTATGCCAGAGGTCCATGTACTTCAGTTTATTTCCTGATCCATCATGTCTGACTTCAACAAGATATTACAAGGCACCAAAAAAAGCAAGCTAAATACAGTAGGAAGAAGCAGAGCAGTCATCAGAACCAGAATCAGACATGGCAGGAGTGTTGGAGTTGTCAGACCAGGAATTGAGAAACAGCTGTGACTGACATGCCAACGGCTCTAATGGATAAGTGGACACCATGCAAGAACAGATGGCCAGTGTAAGCAGAGACAGGGAAATTCCAAGAAAAAAAAAAAAAGAAATCTAGAAATAAACACTAACAAAAATGCCTTCCATGTGGTCATCAGTAGCCTGGACATAGTTGAGAAAATAATCAGTGAACTTGAAAAGAGGGTAATAGAAACTTTGTAAACTGAAATTTAAAGAGAAAAAATAATGAAAAGAGGAAAAGAACAAAATATCCGATAGTTGTAGACAACTGGAAAGGCTTAACGTACCCATATTGGAATACCAAAAGAAGAAGGAGGGAAGGAAGGAAAGTAATATTTGAAATAACGGTAACATCCCAAAATTAATGGCAGACACAAAACAACAGATTCAGGAAGCTCAGAGAATACCAAGCAGGATAAATACCAAAAGAAAGAAAAGGAAGGGAGGGAGGAAGGAAGGAAGGGAGAAAAACACTTCTATGCACATCATACCCAAGAGTTAGAAAGTTAAAGACAAAGAAAAAGGTCTCTAGATATTCTAGAGGAAAAAAATATCTTACCTACAGAAGAACAAAGACTTCCATCAGACTTCTTGTCAGAAATCATGCAAGCAAGAAGAGCATGGAGTGAAATTAATGTGCTGAAAAAACAAACAAGCAAACCCATCACTCTCAAAGCTATCTCATGAAGAGGCAGAGGTCATAGGATGGAATACCTACCAGGGAAGGCCCTCAGACCTCGAAATACATAATCTCTCCCTTGGTCAACAACCACTCTCTTCAAAGTCAACAAGCAAAAGAGTCCAAGGATGGAAAGTTAGCATTTTAATCATGGCAGAGGCTTTGGCCTCAAACTTATGAACACAAGCTCCCCTTGCTGGTCTGTCAGCAACAAATGAAGGACCCCAGAGAGTGAATCCCAGTGACTGCTTCTCTCTTAGGAGCTTCTGCAGAGAGAAGACTGTGGGGCCAGGGCAATATTCATGTGTCCATAGGTCCCATGGCCAAGACATCAACATCATCTTGACACTAACTCTATGGCCTCCTCACTTGAAAGCCCCCAAATGAGAGTAAGTGGTTCTTACATCAGTGAGTTTTTTACCTGCAGTAAATTGTAGGGACACAGTTCTGAATTCACTGCTGAAACTCTCATCATGGCTATGCCACCTCTGATGACCAGAAGTTTTCCAGCACCTTGAAGCCCCCTCGTCCCCCCACACACCAGCAGATGTCTCCTTAAAGATGTCAGGCTGCACCTTCCCAGACTCTGTAAGTGATACACAGTGAGTGTTCTGACCGGATTACAGTGATTATGTGCCAGACACACGTCACCAGGGCTTGGATGATGGGATGCCCCTTATGCATCGCATGACATGACCTATAGCCAGTGCTCTGACCACCAAGAGACCTTGTTCATCACTGGCCTCCCTACTTATCAGCAATTCCATCAGGACATTCCTTCATATAACTTCCTCCAGGAAGGAGACAACAAAGGACAGGAATCTCTATTATTGCCTTGCTTCTCTCCTTCCTTCCCAAATTCTCTCTTTGGCGGAAAACTAGTTCCTGAGCCATCATTTAAAACATGACTTATATTAATTAAAAATTAATTCATCTTGGTATTCTCATAATCTTCTTTCCAGTAGACATTGTTGTCCCTCAGCCCTCAAAAAATTTGCTAAATTCAGTTGTCTTCCAGAAATTGCTTAGTGTCATCATTTGAAGCTAGAAACACTCAAGGTCTGCTTTTTTGGTGATGATGCAGTGGTGGTGACAAAAGCTAGTATGTACTGGGGACTGACCAGGCACCAAGCACCATATCAAGAGCTATATTTCTATTAAGTTGTTTATTCCATTCATCGACTCTGTGAATTGAGTACAATACACTTTTTATGTCATTAATGGAAGATCCACAGTTTGGAAAGACTGAGTAAGTAGGACCATCTCAAGCAGCGAGAAACCATAGAGTGAGAACTTGCATTTTTACAATATGATGAAGGGTTGTGGGAACAACCTTTTGAAGATGATGATGATGACAATGGCAGTGACCCTGTCTATGAAAAGTGGGACATTGTTAATGTAACAGTGTTCATGGGGGCTTACCTGCTTTGTTACCCCTTGGAACCAGAATATTGATGGAAATTCTCAGGCTTCACACAGTCCAGAAATCTCTCAATCAAGTTAACTGGATTCTAGTTACCAGACTCTTTACACACAGAGACAAACACACATAAAACGAATCATTGGAGAATGGTTATGTCTTTACCAAAAAATGAAAATAGGGGCACCTGGGTGGCTCAGTCATTAAGCGTCTGCCTTCGGCTCAGATCATGGTCTCAGGGTCCTGGGATCAAGCCCTGCATCGGGCTTCCTGCTCCATGGGAAGTCTGCTTCTCCCCTCCCACTCCCCGTGCTTGTGTTCCCTCTCTCACTGTCTCTCTCTCTCTGTCAAATAAATACTTGTCAAATAAAATCTTTAAAAAAAAAAAAAGATGAAAATAATAGGCTCTTCATTCTCCAACTAGCTCATGTGTATTTACATAGAACAAAGAATAAATATGTAAAATTGGATTCTGTTTTCATTTCCTCTTAATGAAAGGATTCGGTTCTTTCTGTATTTTTCTTCCTTATATGGGATGGTTGATCTGTGCATTCTACACTATTTTATCGTCTTTGATCTATGTTAGGGTGCCATGTAGTTTCCAGGCCTTTACCCTCAGCCTCTGTTTATAAATTTTCTGAAAGTGTATCAGTGGATCTCTATAGAGATTTTATACAATGCCCTACATTCTATTGTTATCACTGTAGAAATTGCCTTATTTTTCTGCTAATTTGGTGATCTGATCTCTCTTGCCAGCTTGCTCCCCCCCACCCCCCCAGCCCCCCACCATCAGCACATTTATCCTCTTCCTGTGCACTGTGGTGACGGTGAAGGCAGTGTTCCCGGCTTCAACAGAATTGGCTGTGCTCACACTGATGCTCCATTTAGGCAGAAATTTGGTCCTATGGAAGCTGTCTGTATAGAAAGTATCAAACATCTTGTATGACACGAGTATATGGAAGGTTTAGAATTTACCATTTTATGCCCATAAATATGCAGACCATACTTTCAAATTACTGTACTATGTCTACCCAAACCAGGATTCACAAAATTCAGTCATTGTGATTGAAGCCAAGTATATGTCCTTATAGGTATAATTATCCAGGACTTATAAATTATTCAGAATCTTTCTGCCAGTTAACAAATATATAGGTCCTTCTGTGTGTCAGGCATTATTCTCTTCTAGATCCCTAAAATGCTTGTAAAACTGTATCATCTTTTAGTTAGTATAGTTTTCTGATTGAGGTTTACCTAAAAATCTTTTTTTTAATTTTTTTTTACTTTCATTCAGTAGACCATAAAATCATGGAATCCTAGAGGTGGAAGGGATTTCAAAGTCCATTCAGGTTAGTGCCCCTAGAAATCTTTAGGTTGAAATATCAGAGAGCCCACTTGAACTTGGCTAGACCAGGCTCTTCCTGAAGGAAATGTGGAAAAGACACGGATGGGTTTTCCCTTAGGAGGGCCTAGAACCTGGGATTCTGCCCTGTGTTCCCACTTCTCTCTGTGGTGAGCTTCTTCTTCCTCCCCCAACCTTTTGAGAAGATGGAGAGCTGGCCCTTAAAACTCATGGACTCCCAATCTTAAGACCTCATGAGCATAAAAGAGTCTTGTTTCAGATCATTTAAAATAAATCGACTGAGGGGCATCTGGGTGGCTCAGCTGGTTAAGCATCCAACTCTTGATTTCAACTCAGGTCATGATCTCAGGGTTGTGAGATTGAGCCCTGCATCGTACTCCATGCTCTGTATAGCGTCTGCTTAAGAGTCTATCTCTCCTTCTCCCTCTGCCCCTCCTCCCACCTGGCCTACACATACAGGCACACACACGCACTCTTTCTCTAAAAAAAAAAAAAAAATAGTACAAAAATAATAATAATAAATCGACTGAGGTGAAACCTAGGACATATGTCCACCCTCCCACTAGCTTAGGAGGTCATGATGGATGGACTCCCCAATGCTGGTCGCCCCATTTAAATTATCTGGTTCAAACAAAAGCAGGATACATTTCCCTAAAGGAGAGAGGTGATGTTCCTTAGAGAAGGAAGTGGTGTTGGGTTTTCAAAAAAAGGGAGCTTAAATGTTCACCAAATGTTTCATTCTGCTGTTGACAATATTATGCCACAGCTATTTAAGGGCCATCTCCTGTATTTATGTTGGTCGTTGGTTACAAAGCTGAGATTGGAATCTAGAGGTCTCCAAGTTCCAGGAAAAATGCATGTGTCCTTGACAAAAATATTTCTCAAAGTTCTGATTCCTTTGGAAAGAATTTAAAGCATGTTTGATGATGGGAGACCATATGTCACCTTGACTCTCATCATATAGCCACTTCATAGAGGTGCATAATGTGTCAAATTCTTCCCTAAATGGGTATGGCACATTCCTTGACATTTAATGATCTTAAATACCCATATTAAATGAGGTAGTTTTTCTATCATTTTATCTCTTATGTAAAATAATTAGTACGAGAAAGTCAGTTTAACTGGGGATTCCAGTTAGACATTTTAAAAATTTTTTGAAGATCTGTACACCTTGTTTGAACTTGGGAGCTCTTTGTTAACCAGACGGCATTCTGTTATCCAATGAGAGACCTTCATCATTCTTCAGCTAATAAGCCTATGATGGTTTGTCCCTGTGTAAAAGATGAGGAACAGAGATCAGCAAAATCCTAGTGAAAGTATGTACTTTTGATGAGTTGATTTGTGTCATGATCTTATTTTTAATGAGAACATTTTGAGAAGCTAAAAAATATCCATAAATTTAATGTTATACGTGATAGACACAAATCACTTCTATCTGGTTAATATCTAGCCCCTGCCTTTGAAGTGCTAATTATTGGTTCTAAGAAGCAGCTGAGACATATACAAAGAGCCTCCTAATATACGGGAACTGCAAAGCTCAAGCATCTAAAGATCCAGCAGCATGTATGTGAAGACATGTTAGCGCCGCCTAACCGGGGACACCAGGGCAGGACGCAACTGCCTCCCAGTACCTGAACTCCGGTCCATCTCGTACTTCTAGCCTTTCTGTCTCTATCGGTCAAGTGCTCTCGTGCAGGTTCCCTGCTACACAGCCTGAATCAAAACCAGCTTTCAGGATCAACTGTGATCTGTATCTCTATGTATGTACATATGTGTGCATTATACAGACATGTATACTAGACATGTACATAGTGCAACTTCAGATACAAACAGGATTCCCTTCCTGTCATCACTAAGCCTGGGGGAGTTGAATGAAACCTCCCTTTTCTACTCTCCCTTCCCAGGCCAACCTCTGGAGCTCTGAATCCAGGCTGGGGATTGACACAGGGGCCCCTGTGCTCTGAGTAACAAACATGTCCTTCAATATGTGCTGTAAACACCAGCAGCAAAGCAGAGAAAGTAAGAGAGAAACGTAGCATGAGTGCACACCCGTGGAGTTTGAGATGGCATCACACCGTGAAGTAGGCCTTGCTTCAGATACAGCAAACGCCTTACTAACACGTGTGAAAAGAGGAACTGATCTATAAAAACGCATTGATATTGCTTTTTAATTGCAACCAAATTTGGTAATACCACTTTATAAAGGCTGCTCTAAGATTATTGCAGGTCAACCATGTGATAAATCGTTTTTAAAAAAATCCTACTTTCCTCACTGACTTTTTCCCCCTTTTTGGAATATTCCATCAGAACTTTTAAATGCACGCAGCCCTCCAAAATCCCCCCGATGGGTCTGCCTTACGCGGCAGGCGTGTGGCTCCTGAAAGAAGCTAAAACATCTAGTGATGGTTCAGGAGCCCCTGGAGCAGCTGGTTTCGTTCACATTTAAGCCCACGGTCCCCTGTATTCCACCCTGTACCATGTTCTGCCAAATATCCCAGCCCAGCAAAGAGTGGTTTGCCAGGAATCCCTGACCAGTCCTGGAGCCTGTTCTTTCGGGCGGCTCGTACCTACAGTGGAAAATCTAGGACTCAGAGTCAGACAAAATTCACAATCCCATCCTTCCAGCAAGTAGTTTTGCAATCATATTAAAGTTACTTAGTATGTCTATACTTCCGTTATCTGATCTTTAAAATTTACGTCACAGGATATGGAGCAAAATAAACTCTTGCAGTCTGTGTAAAGCACCGTGCCCAGCACATCTCAGGTGTTCACTGGCCCTCAGCCCCTCCATCAGCCGGCAGTGCACCTGCTTACCTTTGTATCCAGGGGAGCCCCTCCCCGGTGGGCCCCCCTGACAGCTGACTTTCTGGAAAAGGAGGCACAGGAGGGAGGTGGGGGCCAGACGAGAGCTCTAGCCTCTGCAGGGACTCGGCCCGCAGGCTCTGTAGCTTCCCCGTCTGCCTGCCCTTGTTCCCACCTAGAGGCGGGAGCCCTCTCCACCCTGTGGAGGTCCTGGTTACCTCCACATCCGTGTCTGGCTAGTCAGCCTGTTCTGTCACCTACTTAACCACTTTCCTGCTTAACTCTCTCCATTCTAGAGGCTCAGAGTTGCTTCTGTCTCTTGGCCCACCGCCATGTGTGTGTTATTGTGCCATGTAATTAACATTTGCTGAAGGCCATCCAGCTCCCCAGATGCACTGGGCGGGCTCGGTTCACGTGCCCCTGCCTCCGGAAACTCCCCGATCTTTCTGGACCCAATCACACCCACCCTGGCCCTGGCTCCTAAAGCATTCCTTATCTGCACCACTCATGTGACATCCCACGTTACAGTGTCTACGCTCTGGCATTTACTCTGTCATTTATCTTTGTCTTACTTCTCAAAAACAGTTCCTAGAGGGTTATGAACTGTGTTTTATACCTTTTCTTCTTCCCCGTCAGGCTACCACACACTCCTTAATACAGCATTGGTGCTCAGCGATACTGGACAGGCCACAGTGGCTTGAATTTTAATTGCTTAGATGTTAATAATAACAGCACATAGGGCCTCAAAAAGACATAAAATCTTTCAGCTGCAAGACACACTAAAGATAATACTGTTTAATTTTTTAAATGTATTTATGGGAAAAGAGGAATCAAGAAATGCTAATGAGTTTGCTTAACTGACACCAAAGTGTAAGGAGAGAGTTCCTGCTTCCTAACCTCATACGCATCCCAATAAAGGAGACTGGCGTTTACCTAAGACTTGAGGACAAGACTGGTCATTCAGAAGGAATAATGCTTACTTATTTGTTTTCATTCTAGAAAACTTTATTTATTAATTATAGAAAATTGGGGTCTTTAGGACATTAGAAACATCTCAACTGTATATTGTTTCAAAATATCTAAGTAGCATGCCATTGCTGATAAATGATTCAGAAATAGCCAGGCACGTTTGAGATATGATTTTGTGTCCTCTGTTCTGTTATTTTTTTAGCACTTACATCGTCAAGACAGGAGATTCTGCTGGGTAGCATGTAACTGGTCAGTCAGTGGGCTGCCGTAGTCATTGACGTGGTGGATGTTGGTGGGGATGTCTCATGATGAGGAATGGGGCGGGGAGAACAAAACCATCATGAGCTCTTGGAGCCCTGGCTCCGAGTGGGCTGCAGGGACACGCTCAGAGCTGACGGGGACCCCCTCCAATCCCTGATTTGCACTGCTGTTGGAGCCGTGGGACCCCGACAGATGGTGCTGAACAGACCTTGCCTGATGTCCAAGGTGATTCAGCAGTTAGAGTGGTCCCACACTGAAGTAGGAGATTGGCATTTTAAAGAAGTGAGCAATCTCCGACATACGGTGGGGTATTACTGACTTACTCGACGAGGAGGTACGTAAGCACTATGCGTGCAGCAGGATACACCGACCGGGGCTCGGAAACACAACGCAAGCAAGACGCTCCCGTCCTGGACCTCAGATGGTCCCAGGAGAGGTGAGGAAGGCACTGCCCGTGGCCTGTGACGTCAGACAGGGATGCGTGCTGAAGCCCACGGAGCAGCGAGGGAGCCCGGAGGCTCGGTGGACACGGCGGTGCGGGAGCCTGCTGGACAGCCCCACGGATGCCCTTCGGTGGGCACAGAACCTGGGGAGGACAGACACCTCCCCCCCCGGGGGCCAGGCATGAACAGACAACACAGGCGTGCATGTCAGCGGCAACCCCAGGCCACAAAAAGGTGGGCCTCTCCACTCCTCTGGGATGCCTCCTTCTGCCAATCTCCTTTCCACGTAAAGAGCGACTGGACCCAAAAACCCATGTAATTGCTTCAGAACAAAGAGACTGGTCCAGTTGTCTCACTTTGAATCACTGGTAAACACACAAATAAGTAGCCGTCTGGGAGAGGGTGAAAGAGGGAAAGTGTTGGAATTATCAGCTCTGCAATCAGGAAAAGTGAAGGAACACAGACCAGCATGTGATCTGTACGGGAGACACCGAAGACACGAAGCCCGTCATGTGTTACAATGAAGTCAGCAGCCTGAGATTTGCTGTGTACAGAACGTTCGGAGAGCTTTGGATATCGCTTTTTAATTAGCTGTTGAGATGAGATAGCTCTGGGAACAACTGTTATCAGTGCTCAAAATAGGTATTTATTTAACAGTCCAGATACTACAATGCCAACATGCCACGGTGGAATGTCAACAATAGAAGGAATTTTCAGGAAATTGGGGGAAACATGGAAGCCTAATAAAATGCTTCTCCTACATGGTTTGTAGGTCTGCTCTGAGGAAAGGAAAGACTTTGCAAAAGAGCTAATTCAATGCATGAACTGAAAACATCCAAGGAGTGGACGCTGGACAAGTCACCCATAGTAAAATGCTCCTGCAGTCATCCCAGTCCCACAAGGACGCAGGACCCTCAGCATGATCCGTGGAATCGGGATCCACTCGGCATCTGTACTCAGCATGTCCGCAGAGCTGCCGGGGAGCTCGCGTTGGCCCCGGCTCTGCCTGCCCCAGCTCCCTGCACCCCAGCACCCTCACCTCACCTGGTCTCACGCTGGCCCACACCTGTCTGCCCCGGGTTCTGTCCACCCTAGCTCCCTGCACCCCAGCACCCTCACCACACCTCGTCTCACTCCGGCCACAGTGGAAGTACAGCTTCACGGCCCCCTTTCCCTGGTTCTGAATCCCTCAAAAGTCAGACACTCAGAGTTGGATGTATGCTCCAAACCTGCATCGTAGCAAATTGGGACGTGAACCTAAGTGAAGCTTTTTCTAGTCTTTTCCTCACTTGGTGAGAATGTCTGCTTTTTCTGTCAATGTAATTATGGGGCGTTGTCACAGCCCCTATGGGGATGTGCGTAATTACTGGAACATGCTGTCTGCTACCTTTCTGACTTACTACTAAATAAGTTCCCTGATTAGAAAATCACCTTTCTTAGTCATCTTTCTCAAAATCTGGGAAAATCTGAGTTCTGAGACACACTGGACCTCTAGTTTCGGATGCATGATTACGGAGCTGTTCTTCCAGTGACCCAAAGAGCTCAGAGTGAGATTCCTCTGCTTCCCTGGCTCACTGACGTGTTCCTCCAGCATGCCTGGTGCCTTGCTGCCTCAGGACCTTTGGACTTGCAGGTCCCTGTACCAGAAAACCTCTTTTTTACCGGATATTTGCTTCTCTCCTTCCTCACTTTTTCTGGACTTCACTAATCCAGCTTTCTCAGTAAAGTCTCCCTTAGTCATACTATGTAAAATTGAAAATATCTCTTCTAAAATTTTATCTTTCTCTCTAGCATTTATGACTCTTTCACATACCATAAACTTTACTTATTTTATTTTCTCCTACAGTAAATATAAACTCCATGAGGATGAGGATTTTTATGATGTCTGTCCCATGACGGGAGCTTAACAAAGACTTGAATACTTTCTGTGTGGAACATGTTTGTGCATGTGTATATGTGTATTTTCCTTGAAATGTTTCCAACTATTACATATAAGTATCACTTTATAAGCATGAACCCCAGCTTCTTAGGAAAAAGTTGTTATTTCTCAGTTCAGAGGAACTAGCTAATGGTTATTCCTGCTAACTCTCACATGCGGAGGTGAAGTTTTGATTCTCATACAGAGCATGACTGTTTGTCCCAGGACAGAAGACGCCTGCTGTCATGTTCTATTTTCTGTGAGGTGTTATATGCTTTATGCTGGAATGGGTCTTAGATTTCCAGGAGACTTCAGAACTGGCGACGGATCGTCCCTCAACTCCAGTCACATGTGATTGTGTGGACACACAGGGTCTTGTTAGAGTTCAGCAACATTTCCTTTGGTGTTTAACACAATTTTACAAATGTCTATTAAGCCCTCCGTGTAAGGTGGAAGATACAACCATGGGCACCACAGAAGTAACCTCTCTTCGTGGAGCCTGTAGTCCATGTGGGGAAATGAAAATACATAATCACAACGTTTTGTAACAGCAATGAACCGAAGGATGGGGTGTTGTGATAAAAAAAAACAAGGAGTATGTGTTGCGGGAGGGGGACACTTGCAAGGAGGGTCAGCCAGAGCCTGGGTGACTGTGATCACCAAGCGGACCGGAAGGGTGCAAGGCCTTCCCTGGTCCACGGGCCCTGGCAGACCCCATAACATGTCCCTGTCCTGTTCATTCTCGCCTGTGTCTTTGCTTGTTGACTCTCAGGTGTTTAGATGCTTCAAAGTGAAGCCTAGATCTAATCTTCTGCAGAAATGTAAGGGCCTCCCTGAACCTCCGGAACAGACAGGGGGCCCTGGGTGTGGGACTGTCCACTGGCCCGTCAGGCAGTGTGGACGCCCAAGCTGCATTCCTCCCATCACGTGGCAGCCCTGTGCAGGAGCGTTAGCTGCAGAGTCTCCCTACCCACATCCATAAGCTCACTGCAGTCCAGAGCCTCCCCCAAATGCTGAGTGATGTTCAGATTCCAGGTCTCGTGGTCCAGGCCACCTGCTGATGCCTGGTGTCGTGCATGAGAGAGCTGACGTGGCCAAGCTCGTTGTCACAGAGATGGCGAGCGAAGGACGGGCGCCTGCCCCTTCCCCGCCCCCACCTGGTGCCGTCATCCAGGGAACAGGAGTGATGATCGCATGCGCCCTGCTTCCACCGCTACCTCATCTGTTCACACCGCGTGCAGCCTTTGGTTTCCGGACAGCGCAGCCCTGTGACGGGCAGAGACTCAGAAAAGGCCTGGATCATAAATGAATTAAGTAATTTCACACAACTGCTCTGTGAATTCTTCCCTCATTATTCCATCCTAAATTCCACACTTCCGTGTATAAACACTCGCCTTGCCGGTCGTGGCGCCTGTGTGTCCAGCAAACGCATCTCCCACATCTGTGGTGCCCGGAGGGCTGCTCACCACTCGCAGGGCAGGGCGAGAAATGTAATAGACTCCTTGTCATTTTGCTGATACCTCGGCTCTTGGTGACAAGTGGGAGGGCCTGTCCTTCCTGAGAGTGTGACTGCCTGGCAAGCCATCCCTCGGGAAGGACACAGACCTCATGTGGCTATTTATATTTAAATGTAAATGTATTAAAATGAAACAAGATTACAAACCCAGTTCCTCAGTCACATGGGCCGGCCACGTTTTCACTGCACAGTGACCGACTGTCACTACCAGCCTCTGTGCGGGATGGTGCGGCGCCCACATCCGTCCTCACACACGGTTCCATCGGGGCACGTACATGGTGGACAGAGTGAGAGCACTGTGCTGGGGACAGGGCATCATGCATGTGAGTGCCACTTCTCTGCACCCCCAAGAGCTTCTCCTGCATGCAGATGTTCTGAGAAGACAGGGATCACACTGCACCTGTGTGTGCATGTTTATGCACGTGTGTGTCTGTGTGTATTTATGCATACATGCGCAGGTGCTTATATATGCGTGAATGTGCATTTAGGCGTGTGTGTGTGTGTATGCATGTGCATGAGAGGTTTGTTGCGTGTGTAGATGTGTGCCCACACCTGCACTGATGCGTATTTCTCTGTATGCATTAATGCATGAAGTGTGCGTTATGTATATGTTTACACAGGTGTGTGTGTGTTTGCTTATCTCTTCTGCTGAGTTGCAAGCTCTGTGAAGCCTGGGACTGACCTGTATTCATCTGTGTGTCTCTCATGCCCAGAAGAGTACCTGGATCCTTGTAGACACGTCAGTACGTGCTTACCGTGAACACATGCACTGTTACTGAAGTAGTCCGTGCTTAAAATCATGGACGTCTCATCCCTGGAAATGGAAATGAGGAAGAAAACAGAGGCGGGAGGCTTTATAAAGGAAACACTGAGTTGGAGCGGATGTCATGTGGCCCTTTGATGAATAATTTAGGGATAAGAAATATTCAGTGGGTGAAAAAGTCACATGTAACAAGTGAAAATAGCTAAGGTAAAACAAAACAAAATAAAAAACCAGCCAGAATATTGAATTGTGAACAGTGATTAAGGATTTCAGGTCTCTGTGACCTTCTCAGTATCCTAATTTGGGGGTCAGACATGATGAAAACAACGATATGGAAGTGAAAAGATTACATATTTCAAAGACCATGAGATAACTTTGAGAGAATGCTATCAGTTGCAACTAAAATAACACAGACCCACCTCCTTCAGCACATCTGCTCACCTGCCAACGCGATCCTGGGTCCTAGCTGCCCGTGTAAGCTCTCCCAACACCAAGTGTTCCGTGTGATAGAATGTTGATACTGGAAGAAACACATGCTCATTCCTCTCCAGTGCTCTAAATACCCTTCTCTTGAAACACGAGGGCATTTCCAGAAAATTATTGATATGTACGTTTATCATCTTTGGACCCATTTTCAATTTTTTACGTTTCAAATTCTTATCCTAAGGGGGCAAAGTTAATTTTTGCATGTTATTCAGACTTATTTTCATGTTTCTCATTGTACCCTTGTATTAAATATATATAACTTTTTTGATGTATAAAAATACTTTTTAACATGACTTCACTTATTGTCCCTGACCCCTACGTACTGCACTAATTACAATGCTGCTTATGGAAACATGAAAAAAAAATAGTTTTATTGTTTTATAGCAAACAAAAGACCTAACTTTCTGTTCTGTGTTGAATTAACAGTACGTTTGTTTCTTAAGAAGTGTCTTCTTGTTTTCTTAGGAGATTCGCGGTAGATCAAATCATCAGAAATGAGCTCAAGATGGCACAGTTTACTCATTTCAAAGCTCTTCACTAGACATTAACACTCGGGGAACGTACCATCAGACGTGCCAGGGGGTGTGGGCACACTCAAGGATGTGATGTGTGACACAGTTCAGGACAATTTGTAGTGATAAGAGAAGACTTTGAATAACCTCGTCCCAAGCGGTTGTTTGGAATAGATAGACCTACACTCGAGCTGTTCAGCTTTGCTTCTCTCAGCAGAGACCGGAAGTTCAGAAAGCTCAAACTCTGGGACGGGCGATACCCTTGCAGGAGAGATATATTTCTTTGACTCTGACCTGCATTTGTTCTAGAGGAGCTGGCTATGCTAATTGTAAATCAACTATGAGCATAATGACAAAAACGAAAAAAGACCAATAGAACTATAATATGTGAAAAAAATGATAGCCAGTCCCCAGGTGCACACCCCCATGTGCTCATTTGCTTTCGGACTGCAGGTGTTAATGACCATGAACAGGTGCTAAGTCATCATCAGTATGACCTCCTGGCTAAGAGCACCAATATAGCGCCTCACGCCTTGGTTTCTACTCCAGGCTCAGCCACTCACTAGCTGTGTGATCGCAGTCAAGTTATCCACCCTCTCTGTTCTTCACTTTTCTCATTTATAAAGCTATGGGTAATGATTGTGTTTAAATCACAGAGTTCTTCCTGTAGAGATAGTACATAAAGCACTTAGCATCATTCCCGGCACACATCAGGCTCTCAGTAAGTATTAGATATTACTATTAGTGGTTAATTCAGCCTAAAACCTGCAGATCATGATTATGGTGCCCGGGCATTATCAATAAACAAAGATGCGGATCTCCAGAACGCCTCTGACGGCAGGAAATTTCATCCTACCGTGTGAAAACGTTACATCTCTACTAATGGGATGCTTGTCAATCTGGTTGATAAAACGGATTCTGACTTCAATCTGCAGCCCCCAGCAACAGCACCACCCGCATGGTGCTTATTATGTTCCATCGGGTGATAAAGGTATTCACATTGCTGTGCATAAATGCATGTCTTAGCCTCCATGGTGGACAGTGAAGTGCTGGAGAGCAGAAGTAAGTCCGATTTACCGGCATCCACCCCACGGCTTAGGGTGGAAGCTTCTTCCACTGACGCTCGATAAAGTTATGTAAATGCCCTTGTCAGAAATAGGATGGGTATTACTAATTCCCCGAATCGCAACTGAAGGTGAAGCTCAAGGTTGTTTATGAGAGAGAGAGAGAAATATTTGATGCCTAACGTTTGGCTGATGAGGTGACGAAGTTGCTGTTTCAGCTGGAATAGGGAAATTGATACAAAGCATTAGGCAAACATAAAGATGAAACGATAGGGGAGGCAATGCTGATGAGAATAAAGTAGGAGATTCATTGCTGACAGAGGCACCGTGGAGGAGACTCAGCCGTTGGGAGGCGAGCTCCAGCTCGCGGGCGGGAACACGAAATAAAGAATCAGAGCTGACAAAAGGCAGTGCGCTAACAAGCAGAGGAAAATTATGTGAAATGCTTGAGGGGATAACAGGATTTGAAAA
This sequence comes from Mirounga angustirostris, assembly GCF_029215605.1. Lineage (NCBI taxonomy): Eukaryota > Metazoa > Chordata > Mammalia > Carnivora > Phocidae > Mirounga > Mirounga angustirostris. Next base: position 137,885,502 of record NW_026991713.1, read on the forward strand.
GAGAAACCCAAAGAGGAAGGGAATGAGGTGGGGAGTAGCTGTATAAAAATTTTACCTGGAATGGTTAAGGAGGGATCTTCCCCGTGGATGCAAGGCAAAACAGCACGCTAGGAAGACAGGAAGTTATAAACAGTGATAGGGGTTTGGTTTAAACTTTCAAAAGCAGATCCATCTATCGCAAGGTCTCTTTGGAGCTGTGTCTGGGAATCTGCACAGTCGGGCAAAGACCAGAGGTGCAATGCTGAGCGAGAAGCATGCTATTTATCTCCTCCAGGAATGAGAATCGTCTCCTGGGGTCAGGCTTCTGGGCCAAAAATAGATCTCGTTACTGAGATACCAGTACAAAAAGACCGGAGATTTGACATTTTCCAAATTTGTAGACTTTTGAAGCTCATCCACCTACACCCCCTCCCCATTGCCCAGCCGGCCCTCCATCGGGACCCAAGTCCTCACCCCACCTTGCGTCCTGGGCATGCAGGGTTTCACTCTCAGATCTAAGCCCCAAGTCTGTTTTTATTTTCTATTTTTTTAAGATTTCATTTATTTATTTATTCGAGAGAGAGAGAGAGCATAAGCGCAGGGTGGGGGGGGGGTGCAGAATGAGAGGGAGAAGCAGACTCCCCACTGAGCAGTGACCCTCATGTGGGACTCGATCCCAGGACCCTGGGATCATGACCTGAGTTGAAGGCAGATACTTAACCGACTGAGCCACCCAGGCGCCCCCCGCCCAAGTCTGTTTTTATTCACAATGATATACCTTCTAGTTTTCAGGTTTGGGCTGCCTTACACACACCCCTGTGTGTGACATTCAGACCTCCCCGCTCCACCTCAAGCCCGTGGCTGGATACTTCTCGGTAGAGTGCCATGAGAATCACCTTGAACTCACCTTGCCCCACACCAGCTGTCCCACACTAGCTGTCAGATTCAGGCCCTGGGCAGTCACTCCTGCTCCGATGCTCTGGGAGTTCTCAGCGGGGTGGATTTATCTTTGTGGGAGCTGTGGAGGATGGGGTACAACACCACAGCTCCGTGGGCCGGCAGCGGCCACGTCTGAATCACGTGCAACATAACTGAGCTGTCGTTTCTGAGGTCCCCACGGCCCCCACGGTGTTGTGGGTACCAGACGTTCCACAGACTATCTCATCAGGACCACCCAGCCCCCCTGAGCAAGTACCCAGTGCCTTTCTGTTGTGCTTCTTCCAACTGGCAGGTCTGTGGGTAGGGTCCACCGAGGACGGGTATTTACCGAGGGAAGCTTAGGAAATGTTTTCTGTGTGGGAGGCACTGGTTAGGTGAGGGGGCAAGATGAAAGGAGGTGAACCCACCACCCCATCCCGAGGGGAAGACTGCAGCCCCAGGAGAGGTGCGGGGACAGCGGCCTCCGAACACGCCATCTCCCCTTTCGTCTGGATCACACTCGTCAGTCGTTTGGTTTGTGTGTTTCTACTCAGAACTGGGATTTTGAGTTATCACGTTGACCTACTTTTCTTCCCCACCTTTTCCATTTCTGCCCATATCTTCATTATTTCCTTTCCTATGTTATTCCATTCCATTCCATCCCATCACTCTATACTCGTTCCATTGTCTTGAGTTCTGTGACTTTCACCAAGCCCTGAAATCACATCATGGAAGTCTTTCAGTTTCGTCTTCTTTTCAGGATGGTGCCGGCTAGGTTCTGTAGTTCGCGTTGGCCAGGACCCCATCTCAACAACACCCCATGTCCTGCTCCATGGACCCGAGATGCCCGTCCACTTAGTCAGATCGCTCATTTCTCTCAGCGGTGTTCTGTAGTTTCCAGAGTATAACTTTTGTACTCCTTTTGCTCAAGGTTTTTATGCTACCGTAAGTGGAGTTTTTCTTCGTTTCGTTTTTGGATTGTTCACAGTTAGTGCACAGAACGGTCCTTGGTTTTTGTGTATTGACTTCACTGAAACATCCATCAGTCACTTTTAGTTCTGTTAACTTTTTAATAGGTTTCGTAGGATTTTATGTCTACAGAATCATGTCACCTATGAATAGAGGTAGTTTTACTTCTTGTTTTTCGATATAGATGCCTTTTATTTCTGTTTGTTCCCAGTTTGCCCTGGCTACATCTTCTAGTTTAACGTTGAACAGGAGTGGTAGGACTTTAGTCTGTCTTGCTTCTGGTCTCGGGGGGAAAGCAACCAGTCCCTCAGCGTTAAGTGCCAGGCTAGCTCTGAGTGTTTTATAGAGGACATTTACCCGTCCCAGGAAGTCCTGCTTGGTTAACTGTTTTTATCATGAAGGGTGTTGAACTTCGTTAGACAAAATTATTTTTCTTTCTTGCTGTGTCTATTGAGATAATTTATGAGGTTTTACTGTTATCTTTTATTCTGTTGACATGGTGTACTGCATTAATTGACTTTAGGATGCTAACCCAATCTTGCAATGCTGGGATAAAGCCCTTTTGGTCGTGTTCTGTGACCCATTTGTATGTTGCTCGTTGTTTTGCTCTGCTCCCATTTTGTTAAGGATTTTTGTGTCTATGCTTATAAGATACAATTGGTCTGTGGTTTGATTTTCTTGTTATGTCTTTGTCTGGTTTTTGTGATTAGAGTAATACTGACCTTATATAATGAGCTGGAAAGTATTTCCTCCTCTTCTATTTTTTAGGAGACTTTAAAAAAATGGTATTCTTTTATTAAATATTTGGCAGAATTTATTAGTAAACCAACTGAGTTTGGGTTTTCTTTTTGGTGATTCTTTGATTACTAACTCAGTTTCTTTGCTATGTCTATTCAGATTTTCTATTTACTCTTGAGTCAGTTTCAGTAGTTTCTTTCTAGTAACTTCATTGAAGTGATCTAAATTATTGACATGTAGTTGTTCATAGAATTCCCTTATAATACATTTGATTTCTATAAGGTTGGCTCTAAGGCCCCCCTCTCTCTTTCCTAATGTTAGTATTGAGCCTTCTCTCTCTCTTTTTTTTTTGCCTGTTCATTCTTGCTAAAATTTATCAATTTTGTTGCTCTTTTTAAATCATTAACTTTTGGTTTTGTTGCTTTTATCCATTTATCTATTATCTATTTAATTAATTTCTATTTTAATTTTTATTATTTCCTTCCTTCTGATTGCTTTGCATTTAGTTTGCTTGTCATTGCCTGGTGTCTTAAGGTAAAATGTTAGGTTATCAATTTGAGATTATTATCTTTGCTTAATGTAGGCATTCATCTATAAATTTCTCTTTACATACTGCTTTAGTTCTAGCCCATAATTTTTTGCCTGTTGTGTCCTCATTTCATTAATTTCAAAGTATTTTAAAATTTCTCTTGTGATTTTTTATTTGACCTATTGGTTATTTAAGAATGTGTTGGTGTTGTTTAAGATTCACATTTATGTGAATATCCCAATTTTTTTGTTATTGCTTCTAATTTCATGTCATTATGGTCAGAGAACACATTTTTTAAAATATTTCAGTCTCTTAAATTTATTGAGGCTGGTTTTATGTCTTCTCCTCCTATGGTCTATCATTGAGGATAATACATATTCTCTTGTTGTTGGGTGGAGTTTTCTATAGGTATGTGCTAGGTAGAGTTAGTAACCAGTAAGTTATTTTTAATTCATCATTAAGATCTTATGTATCTCTGGGGATTATAATGGTGAAGGCTGGACCCAAACTTCAAAGAACTTATCATCTCTAACTGGAGAAATAAAACGCATGAGAAACTGATGTACAGTAAAAGATAATATTTATGTTATAAATTATAAGTAGAGAAAGTAATTGTTCAGAAGCATCTAATAAATTGAGAAATATGATGTTTGGAGCAGGGAGGATTTTAGAAGTGGGCTTGAACTTTAGACACGAAAGATAGGTAAGATTTGCCTGACATATAATCAAGGAAGGGATTGGGAGTAAGCTGGTAACAATAACAGGGCTTAGGAATGGTGTGGTTGGTACAAATCAAACAAGAATTAGAGACTGACCATGTTGACAGCCACAATGGAAGGAATGGGAAAAAGGATGGAGGAAGGGTGAGCAGATAACTTAAAAACAGAATAAAAATCGTGAGAGAGTTGATTGTTAATTCAATAATTTGATGAATCTGCACTTCTACTAATCACTTTCTGCTTTGCAGCACCACATTTGGTTTCAGGACTTCCCTCGCATGCCCTCCTTTACATCTATTTGAATAATGCTCAATTTATTGCTTAAAACCTCTGAGGACAAAAAGTCCCTTCCCGACCTCAAAAGTTATCTGCTTGTTAAATAACAGTACTAGAAAGCCCAGTCCCCAGTTCTGGTTGGAATGACTCTGCACAAATTTCTCATATTCCCTTAAATACACCGACTGATTCTATTGAAGAGCTATGCAGGTCAGATGCTAGGAAAGTGCCCATAAGTGTTTGTTTTTGGTGTGCAAACACACTGATTTCACATGATTTAATTTCCTATGTCCCCTTCTTGGACAATTCTACAAAGGAAAGCCCTGAAATGTTCATCTCTGCTGGGGGCTGCAGAGACATTTTCCAAATGAACTCGGGATTTTATTAGTTGAAAGAAGTAAAGGCCACAAAATCTTGGGTTCTCCTTTTCATCCACATGCCCAGATTTACATAACAGATTCACTCCAAATTGTTTCTATTTGTCTCTCAGCACAGCATGCCCCATATGGAGGCCTAATGAACAAATTAACAGAACCTGTGGTGATCCATTTGTGAAGGACAAATTGGTTCCTAACTGAAAAAATCACTCCACACATTTATCTGAGAGTTTAGAATGCATAACCCTATAAATGAATGACCCATTTTAGACAGATTGAATGTCTTTGAATCCAAATTAAGATGTTATTTTTCCTTTGATTTTGAATTTACTTACACCCTAGGTAGGGAAGAAAAGCTGTTTCTAAGATGTCCGATTCACTACATTTGCTTTGCAAAATCAAGAAATTCTGGTTGTCCCAGGATACTTAATGCTGTATTATATATTTACTGCACATATATCGTATAATGTATTTATATATTTCATAATATATTATGTATAATATATTTCTAATATGTTAGATATAATATACATTATGTGTTATATAGATACATAGTTCATACTATTTCTTAGACTTCCTCCTATTGTATATGGCAAGAAAAGCTCCATCTGCAAATACCAGTGTGTGTGTGTGTGTGTGTGTGTGTGTGTGTGTAGCTGCATTTAAATGATTATGTAATCGAAACAGAATGCTGAGGTGGAACTGTGTTCTAGTGAATGTTCCAACGTAAACGCTTTCTGAAATGACAAGCTAGAAAGTCAATTGGCCTCCTTTTGAATTACTAGGCAGTGAAACGGTTAAAACCATTCTAACTCGCAAAAATGTTATGATTATCCTGTTGTAAAGGGAAAAACATGAAAATCAGGTTTTAAGTCATGGAAAACTAGAGAAAAGTAACTGTCTTTTGCTAATTTTTTTCCCAAAGTTTTGTATTGTGCTTATTGTATTTATTTATTGGTTAAAACTACTTTTTTTCTCAAGTTTCTATGGATGAGTCTAAAACCCTTTTTTTTTTAGTTGTAAGTTTGGAAATATAACCCTGAAATGTTACTGAATCTCCAACTTATACGGAGGTGGTCCACACGAGAGCTGTTGAGACCTCTGGGTCGCTTCCCACACTTCTGTCTGAATCCATATTTATCCATATCTATCCACATCTATCCCTGTTTCTCTATCTGTCTGTCTTTCTATCTGTCTATCTATCTGTCTATTTATCTATCTATCATAGTGATGGTTAATTGTATGTATCACCTGGACCAGCCATGGGGTGTCCAGACATTTGATCATACATGATCCCAGGTGTGTCTATGAGTGTCTGGACGAGATGAATATTTGGATCAGGGGACTGAGTAAAGAGATCTCCCATCCCAGTGCAGTGGGCTTCATCCAATCTGTGGGAGGCCTGAATAAAACAAAAAGATTGAGTGAGAAGGAATTCTGACTTTCTGTCATTGAGCTGAGACATTGGTCTACTGCCCTTGGACCCAGTCTCAGACTGAAGCTGAAGCATCGGCCTTCCCAGGGTCTCCAGCTTGTGAATGGCAGATCCTGGGGCATCTCAGCCTCCATAATTACATGAGCCCATTCCCTATAAATATCTATCTATCGATCAATCTGTATCTATCTATCTATCTATCTATCTATCTATCTATCTATCTATCTATCTATCTACCTGTTTTCTGTCTATATGCCTGCATCCATAATGTTTCTGTATGTTCTGGGTACACATGTTCTCATTGCACACATACACACATGGGAGGAAGAGGCCCTGGGAGAGGCATGGACACGCTCCTGCCATTCCTTGCAGGTCTGAGGCAGACAACTGTTGGTCATTACCAATAGGGACGACTGTCGGGATGACCAAAAGTGGTGGTTAAATTGTGTCTAGCCAACCCTGACATGTGGCAGGTGATGTCCCTGGCTTGGGCCTCTGAGCTTATGTAGCAGAACTTGAAAGTTTGTCTTATATTTTTTCCTCAAAAAAGTCAGCAGTTATAATGCTCATTTATACAGGCTCTCCTCCTCACTGTTGTCATAGCGTCTGCTGCTCCTCCTGAATCTGTCTCTTAGCCGTGTTGCTAGGCAATTCCCGACACGGCTGGATTTAAATAAACACGTAGACAGCACACAGAACACATCCCTCCACCCACCGCTCACTCCTCATACCGAAGCTGGAAGCAGTGCAGCCCTTCATATGGTCCACGCGAGGTACTTTGACACATTCAGAGGAGTTATTTTAAAGAACTATATCCTAAAACACTGATAAGGTAAAAACAGTACAGTAATAGATAAAAAGATGTATTTCTATTAAAAAGTTGCAATTTTGCAAGTAGTGATGGTTTTGCCATTTCCCATCCCAAGAACAAATTTAATGCTAAACCTTCTTTCAAAATTTTTCTTTACATTTATGTTTTTTTTTAATAAAACTAATGTTTATTACCTTTCATTGGCATTCATTTATTTTACCCATATTTCACTGGAATGAAATGTCTTCTAGTGAATAATATTTAATATCTTTGGATCTCAGAATTAATTATTCAAAAACATTTACCAAAGGCATACGTAAAAGTACTTAGCAAGAGGGGCACCCGGCTGGCTCAGTCGGTGGACCATGCGCCGTCGGGGTCGTAAGTTTGAGCCCCACGTTGGGCATGGAGCCTACTTTAAATAAATAAATAAATTTATAAAAAGTACTCAGCAAGACATTTTATGGAATATAATGACAGGGAAAATACAGTTCTTGCCCTCCAGAAAGTTACAGTCAAATCTTATGAATACCCATTCTTATTTCACGGAGTACATGCCTTTATTTTGTGTGTTTTTTCCTGATTATCTAAGTAACGTATACTTATTGTAAGAAAATAGAATAAACAGAAAGTTTTAGTCACTCGGGTGGTGCTGTCACTAGGCATGGTGCTCAACACTTGGCAGCCCTCCAGGTGTCTTTGGCCAGGGAGGGACAAATCGAATGAATGGACACATCACAATAAACTTGAAGACATGTTTAGATAGGGTCTCGCCATCCCTACCCCACCTGCCGCCCACACCCTCCAGGGTCTCCATAAACACAGGACAGGTAGTGATGTGAAAACTCTGTGTGTGTGGACTTTTGTTTGAGTGGACAGAGCCAAGTTAAGGATGGAGGAAGCTGCACTGGCCCCTGGGTGTCTTGTAGTGCCATGGGTCACACACACTCATAGACAGCTTCTTCTCACTGTCCCTGGGGGCAAGATGACACACACTGTCACACAACCCAGGAGAAAGTCCCCTCTCAGCAGCCAGAGCAGCTCACGGTGGACTCTGCTCTGATGTTTCCTGAGTGTATCCAGCACCACGTTGGAGATCCCTGCCCAGCTGGGTGTGCTAGAGTAATGTCCTAGAGACAAGATACCATCTGTGACCAGGAAGGGTTCACTTGACACCCAAAAAAAGATGTGCAGAACTTCACTGACGCAACAGAGGGTCTCAGAAAACCAGGTCCGAAAGATAGAAAAGAAGGGGAGGAAGGGAGGGAGGAAGGACGGAGGAGGGAAGGAAGGAAAAGGAGGAAGTAGGGAAGGAAGGAAGGAGGGAAGGAAGGAAGGAAGAAAGGAAGGAGGAGGAAGGGAGGGAGGAAGGAGGGGGAAGGAGGGAGGGAGGAAGGAAGGAAGGGGAAAACCAGATCCTTATTAGAAGGGAGGTCAACTGAAAAAGATTAACTATAAATCAAAGCCACTTCTTTCCTTTGGAGTTTGTTGTTTCCCAAAAAAACGTGTGCAACAAACTTAGGATTAATTTGTGGGACATTTCCCACATCACATTTTATGCAAATCATAATCATTCCATATGTTGTTTGGCTTGTTTATGAAGTTTAAAAGTAACTATTTAGAAAAATGCATGCCTAATGGGATCTAAAGAAGCTTATGCTTTTAAAGAGAAGCCCATATGTCACTGCGAACAGATACAGTTTTCCAAGATATAGATACTCTCCGTAATAATTTCTTCCTCTGTAAATTAATTCTCCCTACCCACCTTGGCTTTGGTATTATATTAAAAAGGTGAGATATCTCATCTTTTAAACAAGAGTTAAATTGAATAGTACATTTGGTTATGCCTCCCTGTCCGATGTTTGTTGCAAGAGCACTCTTATTTTTACCAATGTTTATAATCAGTTACACTAACATAAAAAAGTTATGACTTTTTAAAGAAAAGCCTGCTCATTGTGCATCTACATGATTACACTAAAAGATAAATATCTTTGCATCTGTGTGCCATTCCACACCAAATGTATACCTGTTCCAAAGAATCATAGGAAGACACCCAGGACCTCAGCCTCTTCCTTAAGATGGAAGTGTATTTTATCATAAATTCATACATCTGGAGTTGGCAGCCTGAAGGAATTTTGGAGAAGTAGCAGAAAGACCACGATACACCCATTTGTTCAAATCCATCACCAACTGGTCTGTGAGCCTCTCTAGGTATTGGGCTTTTTTTGTTTTGGGTTTTTTTTTTATTATTCTGTTCAATTAGCCAACATATAGTACATCATTAGTTTTTGATGTAGTGTTCAGTGATTCATTAGATGCATATAACACCCAGTGCTCATCACATCACGTGCCCTCCTTAATACCCACCACCCAGTTACCTCATCTACCCCCCTCCCTTCTGTAACTCTCAGTTTGTTTCCTGGAGTCCAGAGTCTCTCATGGTTTGTCTCCCTCTCTGAATTCTTCCCATTCAGTTTTCCCTCCCTTCCCCTATGGTCCTCTGTGCTATTCCTTACATTCCACATATGAGTGAAACCATATGATAATTGTCTTTCTCTGCTTGACTTATTTCACTTAGCATAATACCCTCCAGTTCCATCTATGTCGATGCAAATGGTAGGTATTCATCCTTTCTGAGGGCTGAGTAATATTCCATTGTATATGTGGACCCCATCTTCTTTATCCATTCATCTGTTGAAGGACATCTTGGCTCTTTCCACAGTTTGGCTATTGTGGACATTGCTGCTATGAACATTGGGGTGCATGTACCCCTTCGGATCCCTACATTTGTATCTTTGGGGTAAGTACCCAGGAGTGCAATTGCTGGGTCATAGGGTAGCTCTATTTTCAACTTTTTGAGGAACCTCCACACTGTTTTCCAGAGTGGCTGTACCAGCTTGCATTCCTACCAACAGTGTGGGAGGGTTCCCCTTTCTCTGCATCCCCTCCAACATCTCTCGTTTCCTGACTTGTTAATTTTAGCCATTCTAACTGGAGTAAGGTGGTATCTCATTGTGGTTTTGATCTGTATTTCCCTGATGGCTAATGATGTTGAGCATTTTTTCATATGTCTGTTAGCCATTTATATATCTTCTTTTGAGAAGTGTCTGTTCATGTCTTCTGCCCATTTCTTACTGGATTATTTGTTTTTTGAGTGTTCAGTTTGATAAGTTCTTTATAGATCTTGGATACCAGCCCTCTATCTGTTATGTCATTTGCAAATATCTTCTCCCATTCCGTGGGTTGCCTTTTAGTTTTGTTGACTGTTTCCTTTGCTGTGCAGAAGCTTTTTATCTTGATAAAGTCCCAATAGTTCATTTTTGCTTTTGCTTCCCTTGCCTTTAGAGATGTATCTTGAAAGAAGTTGCTGTGGCTGATATCAAAGAGGTTACTGTCTATGTTCTCCTCTAGGATTTTGATGGATTCCTGTCTCACATTGCAGTCTTTCATCCATTTTGAGTTTATCTTTGTGCATGGTATAAGAATGGTCCAGTTTCATTCTTCTGCAGGCGGCTGCCCAATTTTCCCTAGTACCATTTGTTGAAGAGACTGTCTTTTTTTCCATTGAATGTTCTTTCCTGCTTTGTCGACATTTAGTTGACCATAGATTTGAGGGTCCATTTCTGGGTTCTCTATTCTGTTCTACTGATCTATGTGTCTGTTTTTGTGCCAGTACCATAATGTCTTGATGATGACAGCTTTGTAATAGAGCTTGAAGTCCAGCATTGTGATGGCCCCAGCTTTGGTTTTCTTTTTCAACATTCCCTTGGCGATTCGGGGTCTTTTCTGGTTCCATACCAGTTTTAGGATTATTTGTTCCATCTGTGAAAAATGTCGATGGTATTTTGATAGGAATTACATTGAAAGTGTAGATTGCTCTGGGCAGCATAGACATTTTCACAATGTTTATTCTTCCAATCCATGAGCATGGAATGCTTTTCCATCTCTTTGTGTCTTCCTCCTCTATTTCTTTCATCAGTGCTTTGTGGTTTCTGGAGTATAGATCTTTTAACTCTTTGGTTAGGTTTATTCCTAGGTATCTTACAGTTTTTGGTGCTCTTGTAAATGGAATTGATTCCTTAATTTCTCTTTCTTTAGTCACATTGTTAGTGTATAGAAACACAATTGATTTATGTGCATTGATTTTGTATCCTGCCACATTACTGAATTGCTGTATGAGTTCTAGTAATTTGAGGGTAGAATCTTTCGGGTTTTCCACATAAAGTATCATGTCATCTGCAAAGAGGGAGAGTTTGACTTCTTCTTTGGCAATTTGAATGCCTTTTATTTCTTTTTTGTTGTCTGATTGCTGATGCTAGGACTTCTAATACAATGTTGAACAATAGTGGTGAGAGTGGGCATCCTTATCATGTTCCTGACCTTAAAGGAAAAGCTCTCAGCTTTTCCACATTGAAAATGATATTCACTGTGGGCTTTTCATAGATGGCTTTTATGATATTGAGGTATGTTCCCTCTATCCCTACACTGTTGTTTTAAACCAGGATCAGGCCAAGGCTGAAGTCATGAAGACCTGCCAAATGAAAGACAACAAGGAGAACAGTATTGTTTCGAGGGATGCAAAAGCAGGCACTAGAAGGGCTTCATTGGGTCCCCACAGAATTCATATTTTTAAATCTAATTCCCAGGACCTCAGAATGTGACCATATTTGGAGACGAGATCTTTAAAGAGATGACTAAGGTCCACTAGGTGGACCCCAATCCAATACAACTGGTGTTCCTCATAGGAAGAGGAGATCAGGACACAGACATGTGCAGAGGGAAGGCCACATGAGGACATGGGGAGGGGATAGCATTTACACACCCAGGACAGATGCCTCAGGAGACTCCAGCCCTGCCCATGCCTGGACCTTGGACTCCCAGCCTCCAGGATGTGAGACAGTAAATGTCTGTTGTTTAAGCCCTGAGTCTGGGGTGCCCTGTAACTCGGCCCAAGCTGACTCATGCAGGTGTCAAGGGGATTCTGTGGGCTCAGAAAGATTCTTCTGGGAATGTGGCCCCATTGGAGGGGTGGCTGAGAGCAGCTTCCTGTTGGGAGACCCACATCCTGGCCTCCAGAGGGGGGCAGGAGCTTTCTCTCTCTCTTCAAAGAGAGTTTTGCAGAAGTGTGTGGAGCACTAAGTGGGAAGTTCCACTTTATTTTGTAGCTTGCACAGACCTACCTGTACTACCAGGTACCTCCTAAGAGACTATTTATTAAGCATCCTCAGGAACAGAAGATGAGAACATAGAGTGAACATAACTACATCACTTGCCTCCCCCAGGAAGTCTTACTACAGTCCTGTTGACACCAGAATATCCATTTAAAACAAAAATATAGCCTTCCATGGGTCCCAAGGGTCTTCATTGTGGCAATGAGCCAGGAAATAGAAAAAAAAAACTACACTAGGATTATTATTTTGGGGGTAAATTTTATGTATATTACCCCTATGTTGACATTCAGCAAACTAATTTATTCAGTCACAAGCTTTAGAAAAGTCTTCTGGGATGCCAACAAGAAGACAAGATATTATTCTCCGTTGTAAATCAAAATTGCCCCAACTAGATACTCTTGACTAATATCACTAATATTTTCTAGGCATGGAAAATAGTCTCTACAATGCTACAAAACAACTTTAAGAGCTCCTATAAATGACAGACAAAAAATATGTATTTACCTTCAAATAAATTTTTACAAAATATGAAGCTTTGTTTCTGAGTCTGTTGTTTCTTTAGTCTAGTGATGATGAAAACAAAGTAACTGTTTACACAACACATGAGGATCTTTGGCCATGGGATTTCTTATAAAAATGAATAAGGAGGGGCGCCTGGGTGGCTCAGTTGTTAAGCGTCTGCCTTCAGCTCAGGTCATGATCCCAGGTTCCTGGGATCAAGCCCTGCATCAGGCTCCCTATTCAGTGGGAGGCCTGCTTCCCCCTCTCCCACTCCCCCTGCTTGTGTTCCTTCTCTCGCTGTCTCTTTCTCTGTCAAATAAATAAATAAAAAATCTAAAAAAAATTTTTTTTAAAAATGAATAAGGAGTGGTGTTAACATAGAGCTTTCAAAGTAGTACAGAAGGAACATGTTGCTTTCTGTCCCTGAGGGACAGTGGTCAGGAGTCTGGACACGTGGGTCTGCTCTGGGTCTCACGAGACTACAGCTGAGGTGTCTTCACCTGGAGCTCTGGATTTTCTTCCGGGCTTACAGGGCTATCTGCAGAATTCTGTTCAGCTGTTGTGGAGACTGCGGTCCGTGTTTTCTCTGGCTGTCTCTGGGCACTGCTCAGCAGGGGTGACCACCTGCAGTTTCTGGGCACTGGCCCCCCCCACCTGCTAGCCAGCATCTCCATGACCAGCCGCAGAATGTCCCTCTCCAGCCACCAAGACAGTGACATGTGTCCCCCCTTTGCCATATTCTGTTGGCTAGAATTTAGTGGCAGGTCCCACCTGTACTCAGGAGGAGGGGCTTCCATGATAATGTCACCAGGATTCCCCAGAGCAAGGGATGGAGAATTTTAAGGATTGGTGAAAACATAATGCAACAGAAGGTGAATTCCTAGAGAAGCCAGGGGAAATCTAGAAAAAAGGTGAGTGGCTCATAACTGGACATAGTAGGAAGCGGTGTCTGTAAACCAAAGGTAAGAAGCGAAGGTGGAAGAGACGTCCACCCTCAGGCAACAAGCAGGTAAGAACGCCCAGATGGCAGAGAAGAAGAGCAAAAACCTTGGAAACATAGTAATTAAAACTCACTTTGAAATTCGTTAAAATATAAAACCGAAAGGCACGCAAATAAGTGACATGGAAAAAGCCATGTTAGCAGATAAAAAGCATTAAGAGAAGCGAGTACCATTCTGAGCTAATAAAAGTGGAAGGCAGAGACAAAAGGTCTAAGTTGAATATTTATTCACTGAACCTGAGGAAAAATGTGGAAAAACTGGAAAAGAAGCCAAAACCAAGAACACAAAACCAAAGCAAAATTCTAAACTAAAAAAAACCTACCATGTGCTGATTATTTTTAATTTAAATAAAATAATGACAGAAACATAGGGCAAAATTTAATTATAAAAACTAAATAAATAATGTACAGGCATATTGATTTAAAAAATTCCAAAGTATAAATAAAGATCACGGTTGCCTCATAATCTTGCCCAGCCCTAATTTTTAAAGGATGGTGTGCATCATTTTTAGACCACCAGCCAAGTTGTCATTGATGGGTCATGGTAGCCAACGACAAGAGCATCAGGAATAATGACATGCAGATTATAAACTATTCTCTTGTCCTTCTTGGAAAAAAAAAAGAATTTAAACACAATTTCAACTCTGAAGTTATTGGACAATAAGCAATTCAAATGTAAACTGAAGTACTTTAGATCTAATGTAAGACCAAAAATATGGACTACAATAACATAATGAAAGCATATTAAGTGTAAACCTGGGTCCAATGTTTTAAATGTGGCAAAATACCAGTCAATAAATCAGATGATTTTAAAAATATTTTTTTTACAAAGACCAGTTATTTTTTCAGTATAGATATAAGGAATGGCATGAGTAGTAAAAGAGTAACAAATTTCTCACCTTACAGAAGCCAAAATGTGATTTTGATCATTAGGCAATTAAATAATTAAAGAAATAGTTTTGTATTTTTTTCCACATCACTGGCATAGATGAAAAGCGAAATTAACAACAAAGAAGATCGGGGGGAGGGGACAGAAAACAAAAACAAAATAAAAGCATAGTAAAAGAACACCGTAACTCCCCAAATGACAATTAATCTAATACTGGGTTTCAAAACCATTTGAAACAGTATCACCAAAATACAGAAATCTGTTGGAGTGGAGTACTGAGAACCCAATCAGCTTTGATAGAACAAACGGATATAAAAGAGCTTAAAACACAAAGTAAATATGCAAGTGTTAAAAATATAAAGATCTCCAATTATGCATTATATGCTAAAAAACAGACTGCCTTTTCAGTGCCCATATTCAGAATTAACGCTGCACTAGATCATTCATAAATCCCCAAGGGTAGAAAATAGACCAGCTATATTTGCTCAACATAATGTGACACAACAGCAGAATTTTAAATGTATCCCTTGCATATATGTAAGTATATTTTTTTCTTAAATGATAAGTGTTGTGTAGAATGCTTGTTTTGGAATTTAGCTTTGACTCAGAAGTTCATATCCGATTTACTAAACTGATTAGCCCACTGCATCTATATCCATGATCAGCCCTGATTCCTCCAGCTAAGCCGAGTGTTCGTCAAATTCTGCTCATGATTAGTTCCTTTTTTTCAAATGAGCAAGATAAAGAATGGATAAAGATAAAGATAAAAATTTGTTTAGTGTTCCAGCCATAGAAAGCTCATCTAGGATGTTAGTCATGGATTCATTTCTCGAAAGTTAATCTATGCCTGTTGATATTATCAAAGCTCTGCTCCATTGGAAAATAAAATAACTATCAAAAGCAGCCTGCAGAGAACCCCCCCCCCCCCCAGCATTCTCAGGCAGGTAGCATGAGACACAAAAGAAACAGTTCCCTAAGAATTGTACAGAATGGCTGTTAAGAAATTTCCATATAAAGGAACCCGCCAGGTTCTTCTTCCAAAAGATCAGCCAGTCCTCTCCTACAGATAGGAGTTTTACATGTTATTACTGAGGAGAAGACGTTTGTTCCCTCTTCCGATAGAGCCAGAGGATCCATGGAGAACGCCGTCCTTCTGTGAGACATCTGCTTTAGACCTCCGTGCCCTGTCCCCCTCCAAGCCCACACATTTCCATTTCAAGGCTCTGCCTCACGTCTCACTCAGCCAGCATGTCGGTACTGGAGACAGCTGCAAAAGGCAGTGGGACTGAGCATTCGCTCCCCGAGCTCCCAAACACCACCCTAAAAATAGTTGGAAAAGACGCAATGTTGAACGGGGAGAAAATGATACTTTACCAATTATGCCCAAAGAAAATGAATGTGTAAATACAGATGATAGCTAGACTGCCTTTCTTTTGTGGCTTTTATTCCCTGTACAATCCCAGCTCCTCGATGTGTTTGTGTAGGATCACGGGAGGATGGATAAATGCATACACTCATTGACAAGCTTCAAACGCAGGAGGAAAGCTGTACCACGAGTAAATAGTCATTTAGGTTTATAGAGCATCTTTTACATAAATATCAAAAAAAAAGTGAACCATTGAATTGATCGCATCTGTAACAAGGATGTATATACTACATCTGTGTGGTGTATCCATTGCAGGACCCCTCTGGTTGATCTGTACCCCTTCCCACTAGAAATCAAGCCCATTCCCTTCTTTTATTTCCAGCTTCTGCGAAGAACTCTTCCCCTATCCCTACCCAGAGTGATTACTTCCTCTTGTTTAACTTGAATCCCATCCGCCTTTTCTAGTTTCCTTTTGTGGGTATACTGTGTCTATTCTACGCCCATTGGTATCCTGCATAAAGCTTGCCATGGCACCTCTCCTATAGAGGGTGCTGAATTGATTAAACAGTGATACTAAAACCTGTAACATGTTTCAACAGAATAACATTCTTCTCAGTTACCAAAAAAAAGTCACTTGAATTTAGGTTGTCTTCTGTAATATAAATAAGGGTTGCCTTCATCCCCTATTCCTCGGCTGGTGGAGACCTGAAGATCTTCTGCCCCAATCCTTACTTCTGTGCACACTCTCCAAGATGCCCCAGCCTCAGTCCAGATCTGCTTCATGCAATTCACAGAGCTGACCTGCAGAAAGTGTTTGCATTGGAGAAGTACTCTGATAGCCGTGGGGATCGGAGTGTGGTCGCGATTCCTGCAAGTGACCTGTCCATGTCAGATGTCCCTAGTTTCCCAAGTTTGTACTGGTCACTTGGCTTTCTCTCCTTGCCTGCCCTCAGGTAAGGTCCCATCACACGTCGTTCTCGTTCTTGTGGGCCCCGTGATCTACCACCCTCTCTCGCCCATTTCTTTCATCTGCAGAGTACTAAGTGCATGTAAATTGGTTTGTCATATTGAGAAACATCGCTTTGCCCTGACTCCTTGGGGGACACCCGGTCTTACCTTGATCTGCACCGAGGGTAGAAAATATTTTCCCAAATAATGATTTTCCCTTTAAAATGAATTCTGATGCCTGATGTGGAACCAGAAATGTATCCTTCACCTAACAAATAAGTATGCAAAGATGGAGAATGTCAAATACTTGCAAATGGTTTTCATGTCTCTAGTTTAAAGGTGTGAATGTAATTCTTGGTATCTGAATCATGTCTACACCAAGCAAAAATAATGAAAAATGAAAAACTCATTCTCTCAGATTTCCTGCACTCAAAATTCCAAACAATTAACTTGCATGCTTGCATGACTTTTTTTCTGACTTGGTAGAATATGTAAGTTGCTCAGGTATCGCACAGAGGCAACCTAAGACATCCGTCTTGATTTCCTTATTCCCTCAGGTACCATTCCCTAATAAATATATGCACTCCATAAAGCCTATGTCATAAATATAGGCAGCTGACTCATCGTGCTAACTAACAGGATTTCAGTCGTTTCTCCAAAGAATGTGCAAAGCAATTCAGCTCCAATCCAAGGAGGAAAAAAAAAAAATCTCTGAAACTTGTATTTTTAGCAAGCATCTTATATAAGAATGCTGGGGAAAAGTGTAAACCCATACCTAGTATAGACAAACCATCCAGAGGGCATGCCCTACCCTTTTCCCTGGGGTGCTATGATCGTGCTCATGCTCCTCAATGGGTTCTTAAAATATCATTCACAGTCAATTGATTGACAAACAATTATTGAGAATCTGTTCTGTAGAGAACTCCTCACTTGATGCCCTGGGACAAATAATGAAATAAGACACGGCCTCACACGAAAATTACATAATGTTGCAGTCCTAAGATTGACATGAACTTGACGGTGGATTACGATGTCATAGGTGGTTTATAGCCAGTTGCAATGCAGAAGCGCAGAAAGAGAGCATAGTGACATGTTTGTGTACATGGAGAAGGTAGAGTGTGTGTCTGTGTATGCATGAGTGCATGTACACATGAAGACCAAAGTCTTTGAGGAAGAAATAATGCAAGATACACGCATAGCCAATCTAGGAAGTTCGTGAAACACCATGATAAAGGGTGGTGAGTTTATGGGAAATTTTACTTTGATACCTAACGGAGGAGTGAGATACAAGGGTGATATGGAATCAATTAGTTTTCATTGGTGGTGATACATCGGACAAGGACCGCAGTCCCACACACAAGTTTGTGAGTCATGTGACCTCTGTGTCAGTGGAATGAATGCAGCAAAATGAAGACAAAGTCATTTAACCTCGCCTTGAGAATTTATCCATTAGAGTAGTGCTTTTCTTCTTTTTTTTTAAGATTGATTTATTTATTTTAGAGAGAAAGAGAGAGCAGGGGGTGGGGAGGAGGGAGAGAATCTCCAAGCAGACTCCCTACTGAGCAAGGAGCTCAATATGGGGTTTGATCCCACAACCCTGAGATCATGAGTGGACCAAAACCAAGAGTCAGGCACATAACTGAGTCACCCAGGCGCCCCAGCATAGTGCTTTTTTTTTATTCTTCACTTCCAGACCCCAGAATTAAAAACTTCTACCTTACCTCCATTCTTCTTTTAGAAGGTCAGTCTTTCCAGTGATCTTTTTTTTTTTTTAAAGATTTTATTTATTTATTTGAGAGAGAGAATAAGATAGAGAGAGAGAGCATGAGAGGGGGAAGGTCAGAGAGAGAAGCAGACTCCCCGCCGAGTAGGGAGCCCGACGTGGGACTCGATCCCTGGACTCCAGGATCATGACCTGAGCCGAAGGCAGTCGCTTAACCAACTGAGCCACCCAGGCGCCCCTTTCCAGTGATCTTAATTTCCAGTTTTGCATACTTGGAAATTAATGGCATACTGTGCTGCCTATCACAGAGTGGTGGGAATTCCCCAGTCCTGCTCTTAGGAAAGCTGCCTTCAAGCTGGCCTCATTCTGAATTCCTACACATTGTCTGCATCTTGTGTTGAAACTCAGCTCTTTTAGGGGAACTCCAAGGGAAGAAGCAAAAAAGAGCCACAGAGTTTCACCTTCTCAAGGGATGCCCACCCATGGCTGTCTCCCTGCTGACACATGGGACAGAAAACATGTGTAATGGAGTTCTCCCATGCTCAGTGGAGGCTACTAGGAACCACGGAGTGACTCCAATTGTTAGCAGAGCCCACATATATCAGACTTACTGGTTCCTCTGGACATTTATCCATCATGAAATTAGATACCAAGAATGTCAGCAGCTCAAAGTTTACTAGAAGGACATACAACAGAAGACATATGTATATTAATACGATTCTGAAAACCTGTCTTCTATGCATGCCCAAGTTCTATATCAATCAAACAAACAGAACTTAAAAATAAGAAACATTAAAAAGAAGAAAATATGAAGTAGAAGAAATAGAGATAGTCATTAACTCTAGTAAAATTCAAAATTAAATCAAAATAATCATTGATAATGTTTTTTATAAAATGTAACGGTTTAAAATGTTCTTAAAGATATGTAATACAAAGTTGGGCGCCTGGGGCGCCTGGGTGGCTCAGTTGGTTAAGCGACTGCCTTCGGCTCAGGTCATGATCCTGGAGTCCCTGGATCGAGTCCCGCATCGGGCTCCCTGCTCGGCAGGGAGCCTGCTTCTCCCTCTGACCCTCCCCCCTCTCATGTGTTCTCTCTCTCTCATTCTCTCTGTCTCAAATAAATAAATAAAATCTTAAAAAAAAAAAAAAAACAAAGTTGGGCGCCTGGGTGGCTCAGTTGGTTAGGCGACTGCCTTCGGCTCAGGTCATGATCCTGGAGTCCCGGGATCGAGTCCCGCATCGGGCTCCCTGCTCGGCAGGGAGTCTGCTTCTCCCTCTGACCCTCCCCCCTCTCATGTGCTCTCTCTAATTCTCTCTCTCTGAAATAAATAAATAAAATCTTTAAAAAAAAAGATATGTAATACAAAGTTAAAAATATTTAATGTCAAAAGAACTAAAATTAAAACAAAACTAAAATTAAAGGCCATTAAAAGAATAAACTCAGATATTTGTGTGTAGTTAGGGTGGAAGTGGGAAAGAAATAAAAGCATGTTTATATCAGTGGAAGTCATAGAAATTTGTCTATATTGTGGATCTTAATAAAGACACAAAGTTTAAATGTATTTGCACAAATTTAGAGGAATCCACTAGTACTATTAGGAATATGATATGAGAAGCAATAACTTTTCATCAATCAGTATCAAAAAGCAATGACAAATGAGAAAACAAAAAATGTTTAATAAAGAGAAAATGCAATATATTGTGGCTGGATTAATGTAAAGAATTTGCATTTGACTATATATATATAAATGGATTATATCCTCCTACTAAAAGCATCTTTTAGTTGTATATTACTTCAAGGATATACATATTTTTAAATGACACAGAAGTGCTGAGAACAATGGAATAGCTATGCTTTCCTAGATCATTACAAAAAAACAAAAGGAGTGAAAATACAGATGACTAAGTTATAAAGATATGTGTGTGCTTGTGAAGGGACTGAGGTGTGTCAAAGGTAAGCAGTGATGGGCAAAAGAAAAAGGGAAAGAAAAGAAGCAATTCATCAAAAAACCTAACCAGGACTTAAAGAAGTACTGGTTATCACAGTTTGAATTCAATAAAATATTTGAGTATACATAGTAGACAAGAATGGAACCAAGCACCAAAATTCACTGAAGAGAATTTCTTCTTATATTTCTACATTTTAACTAAGATATGCATTGTCAATTTTCCTCTCTCAAACAGAAAACTTCATTTCACAATAAGGCACATTAAAATAATTATTTTCATTATCAGCAAACAGAATTCAAGTGATCTATTTTCTCTGGAAAACCTTCATAGTATGGTGTGGAAAATTGGGGGGAGCAGAGGGAATGCCTACTCATAAACAGTAAGCATCCCATCTCTGACTTCAAATACTATATAAGTCTAAATTTTTAAGTTAGAGTAGGAGTACACTCCACATATATTCAAGGTTGTTAAGTTGTATGCTGTAGGATTTCAAGTCACTGTACAATTAGAAAAAGCCAGATTAGGAATGGTTTCCAGACTGTTTCTTGTACTTTTAAGAGAAACCTAATTCATCTGGAATGAAGGGGTTACCATAAAATGATGTCATTAAAAGGAACTCTTGCTCCTACTTTATCATGTAAGAAGTTTTCTCTGATGTCACTCTTCATCACGTATGTTCATTCCCCTCAACACACTGCTTCTCTCTATATATTGTCACATCATCTTCTGCTTCTTTTATCCACTCCGCTCCCAGGCCCGTCTCCACATCTGAGTTCACTTTCCTATAACTTTATAAGGAGTATGGTTTTCACACTAGCCTTGGACTCTATTAATACTTAAATGGACTACTTGGAACTATAATGTATTTTCACTTAAAAATGAATACATATAGTAAATAATGACTCAAACTGTTAAGACACAGCTTAGGGAAAATAACATTGGTTTTAGTGTTTTATAACTAACTGAGTCACTTCCAAAAGGATGTTCAGAGGACTTGAAAGAACCAGGCCTAAGAATGTATCTGAAAAAAAAAAAAAATCAACCCCCTGGAATAATTAGTTGCCAAGAAATTAGGCTAACTCACCCAGAATCCAACATTTGATATTTGATCCTAATTATATCTCAGTAAGATGTGGACAAGAGGAGGTTTTGATGGAAGGAAAGTCAACCTACTTATAATTAAAATTGGATTCTTAGTGACTCAGCAGTCAAAGGTCTAAGGAAGCCTATGGTGTTTGCCCCCTGAGTTTATATGCACATCATTAATATATGAAACTTCTATTTGAAAAATTTTCAAAGGAAAACATCAGGCTATTTTACTCTGTTTTTATTTCTGAACAGGCAAATCAACATTTATGAGAAACATTATATTGCCTTTTTCTGACGTACTGAAAAAGGCATCAACTGATTTTCCAATAATTATATTTTTGGTTCTTATGTCCACATCTGCGAACCAGACCTTCGGCACCCAGGAAAGTCAGCCTCCGTGAGCCTTATCAAAGAGAAGAGCAATGCCGCCTCACATCACCCTGCTCTGCGTTTTGGAGCAAGCAATCGGCTGAGTAGAGCATGTTCGCTCCATTCTAGATTGCAAAGCAAAAAAGCGCAATGAAAATGTGGAAAACATAAAAAGTCCAGTGCTTCATGGAAGAAGCTCTTCCTATGATCACTGACTCTCAAAACAAAATCTGTGCTAAACCGTTGAGTCTATACTGATAGGGGAAGAAAGAAAAATATTTAATAAAATTATAAATGAGCAAATTAGGAAAAATAACAGAAATTGTTACCTGGGGATAAGTGGTTGGGAAGACAGGAAATTTTGGAGGGCAGTATGTATGTTCATTATCTTGATTGTGGTGATAGTTTCTTAGGTATATACCTATGTCAAAACTCACTGAAGTCTATCTTTTAAAATATGTAGATAATTATATATCAATTATATCCCAATAAAGCTATAAAAACAAAGTGAAAGAAATTGTATCCAGACAATTCCTGGCTAATGAGTACATGTTGATGAAGAGCCTTTTAAAATGGGGACACCTGGCTGGCTCAGTCAGTAGAGTGTGCAACTCTTGATCTTGGGGTCGTGAGTTCAAGCCCCACGTTGGCCATAGAGCCATAGAGCTTTATGAAGAAGAAGAAAGAGAAGGAAAAGAAGAACCTTTACAATAAGTTACCCAATCCTTAGTGGATAGACCATTATAACACAGGGAGCATTAAATTGCATGTTCCATTACCAATAAAGAAGCCAGAGAAATAACTTTGTCCAGTGAATTATTCCAGTGTGAGCTTATTGAAACTTGATTCTCTTTGCCTTCATCAGCACAGAACTTTGAGTTGTCCCTCCCACCACTGTACCTGGTAGGAATGGGAGGGTTGAAATGAAAAATTCACTCCACCAAAGATTGAATAAACCCACCACTCTGTTCTTACATAAAGTTTCCCCGGGAGGAGCTGAAAGAACATTTCCAATACATCTATTTTATGAGGCTAACCTGATCATGAAACCAATTACTGAGGACTAAAAGATAAAGAAATTTTTTTTTAAGACTTTATTTATTTATTTGTCAGCGAGAGAGAGAGCACAAGCAGGGGGAATGGGAGCAGGAGAAGCAGGCTCAATCCCTGGGATCATGACCTGAGCCAAAGACAGACACTTAAGAGATTGAGCCCCCCAGGCGTCCCTAAAAGATAAAGAAATTTTATAAGCCAATACCACTCATTAGAAAAAATAACAAAATAGTAAACTATTAACAAAGTATAGCATATACTTTATGTATATACATATTATATATGCATTTAATATTATATACGTGTGTAATATATATTATGTAATAGAACAGAATATATGTGTATGTATAATATGTAAATATGCATACATGTATGTGTATGTGTGTCTAATACTTGTACATATGCATATATGTATAATATATGTATATATAATATATATGTATATATAAAATACTTCATTATCAAATCATATTAATCTCCAAAATGCAAGGTTAGTTTGACATTGTGGGGGTAAAACGTCACTCAATTCCTGATTCGTTTACTTCACAGAACCTATTTGTCAATGTAAAAAAATCTCAATTGATGCTTGACTAATAAACCTATTGACCCTCACAATTTCAACACAACATTTTAGTTATTTGTTAAGTTATATGTTAAATGAATTGGTAGATGATCACCATCGTAAATGACCTGAAGATCTTGCTGAGCGCCAACAAAGGGGATGAGCCTTCTCAGGTGTCTTCTTGGGCATTATAGCTTCTGTTTTGGTGTTATCCATTCTCTGCCACTTATCCTCAGTATGTTTCCATATCACCTTTTGAATTGATCATCAATGTGATTGTCCCTAGAATTGTATGCGTTCCAAAAACACTGAGAAAACACTGAAGAGGCTTGCCCAGCTGAGTAGTCAGCAGGTGGTTCCACCACCGGAGCCTGCCAGTTGCTGAATCCCCCCCGCCAGAACGGACCCCTGGAGGGGGAAAGGGAGAGGAATTGTTCATGAGCTCCTTCTGTGGCTCACTCCTTGGTCAAAGGACTCCCATGGGGTGCCAATGGAAGGGCTGCTCTTGGCTAGGACACCCAATTCCACCCCTCTATCGTGATACCTTGTCTAAAGTAAGAGGGGGTAGGAGCGCCATGACTCCAGGTGTGTTGGACCTGGGCTGGCCCTCACTCCCAGGGAGACAACATTGCGAGGGGCAGCGAAGGTGAAGCCAGCTGGGCTGTCTCCTAGCGATCGGCCGAGGCCTGTGCCAGAGGCGGGGACAAGAACCTGGAGCAGACTACATCCAGGTCCATAAAACCAACAAAATTTCATGAGTGTAATAAACCATTTTAAACCAAATGATCAGACATACTCTTCCACTAGGCAAGACAATCCCTTTCAACATTTTGCTGTATTGGTTTCCATCCAGAACCATAACAGCAGGAAAGAATCACAGAAAGAATTTTTTTAAAAAAGAAAAATAAGGGCAAGGGGGAGAGGGTGTCAGCGGAGTCTGCTGCTGCATATCTCCTGTGGCTTGTTGTGGGGGGCCTTTCACATAGAGCACCCTGTTTTATTGTCATGCAATCTGTACACGTGCATCACTCTTGATACCTGCAAACGAGGAAACCAGTGTCGACGAGGATCAGAGTTACAACGAAGTTTTACCGCTGGAACCCTCTCAGACGCTCGAGTCTCTGTGCCGCCCAGCTGGACCACGCAGTCCTCTAAAATTCCACCACCCCCACCAGGACTGTTCGTCCTGCCTCCCTAATGTTTTATTGTCTAGCATGCATAAACATGTTAACATACCAAACAACGCGGTTCCTCATCACATTTTGAACGAGTAAAACTCAGCTAGATGGAAAAGAAGAAAAGAAGGAACAGCCCTGGGCTGGTCAGGCTGGGAGCACAGACCCCGAGAAGCCAGCCGCCGTCTGCAGGGGGTCACACGCAGCTATGACAAACACCAGAGAGCCTGCCTCTGAGTGAGGGTGCCGCCCCAGGGTCCTGCGTTCTTGCCACCTAAAACTCGGATGCTGGGCTCCTAACTGCCCTCGATTCGCAGCAGCGCGGAATCCCTGGCTGACCCTCGCTTTTACTAATCCTGTCTCAGGAAGAGACACCAGTCCAATCCGAAACTGGTCCTGCCTCCTGCAGACCCCGTCAGGGCTCTCGACTTAGCGGCAGCCCCCTTGCCCTCCTGGTAAAGGACACCGTGATTCCTTCGGGCCAAGAAATGGGACTACAAATTCATTCCCAGGGGTCACAGGGGGAGTGAATGTATACGTTTTGTGCTTGAAATAGTCCCACGGGTCCAAAACAGACCCGAACCAACATACGGAGCCAAGAGTATTGGCTCAATTATTTACATTATCTCAATACAGGTGATCCTATCATTTTAAATCAAGTTCCACTGCTCATCCCGTACAGTCCCTTCCCCAGGGCAAGCAAATTCCTTTGTTATTACCTTCGTACAAGGACTGAAGCACTTAGAATGGCTTTATCTGGCTGCCCATCGCAGTCACTGACTTCCAGGAAAAAAAGACTGCAGAGAAAGTTGTTTACTAACAGCGGTGCCTTTTTTTCTCTTTGTCCACTTTCTCATCCTGGCATGGAAGCCAAATGGCCAGATTGCACAGGGCCAAGTAGATGTTTGCAGGAAGGCTGCAGAATCTCACAAATTCCTCGAATCCTATATGCACAGAGAAATCCAATGATCTCACATTTGGAAGAGTTCTGAGTCCGTTTGGCCCAAACACGCTCATCATACCAGTCCCGTCATGGAGACCTAGTAAGGTCGGCCCTTGACCCCGGGGACACCCAGAGCCAGGACTGGACACATCACACCTGACTTCCAGGCGAGGGCTTGTCTATGAACACAGCTGATACCTCACGTTTATGATTCTCTAAGTGAATCATAAAGGTTGTTTCAGAATTTCACAAAAGGTAGAATCATCCTATCTTTCTACTCTGAATATAAAAATATGAAGCTGTGGTATTTAAACGTGATTTACAGATAGTACAAAATATTTGAAAAAGTTCTATACTAAAAATATCTAGTCAATTTATTATGCAATTATCAAGAAGCATAATATCCTAAACATCAGAAGATATAGTTTCTTTTCTAGTTAATTTGACATTTTCTCACAGTTAACCTACCTATTCCATTGCCTATAAATTGTTAATGTAAGATATTTCTAACTTCCCCATTCTATGAATATAGTGAAATCACATAACTGTAGATATTGGTAAAAAGTAAAACTAAAGGGTCATTTTAATTTCCATTGTTATTAGTTTGAAAAACTGTGTCTGCTTAAGTCTAACCACTATAGGGAAAAAAGGCTAGGAGTTCATCTATTCAACTGTTATCTTGTTGAACCCAGTTATGACTTAGTGAGAAGCTTTGTCATTTTTCATGATATAAATTAATTTTTAAACACAGATTAAATATTAAGAAAATGAAAACTTGAAACAGATGGCTAAAGCTTATCATGTGAAAGAATCACAATAGAGTATCTCTGGGTTTTCACAAAACACATTAATTTATATTTTACCTGCTGAGAATTTCCTCTAAGACCGACGAGCGAGAGTGGCAGTGAGTGAATTTCTCTGTAATTTCCAAATGGCAGCCACATCTCCAAGTCCGCCTCATTCACTGCTCTGTGTTGTGACGGACCTCTGTGTGTTCCTCTTCCCTCGAGATGCAGCTGTATGAACAACACTCTTTTGGCTTCCTCAAAATCTAAACTGTATACCTGCTCGTGTGAACTGGGAAACTTTTGACAGAAGGCTCCCTGGTCTCCATGGGGTGGACTCGACCTGCCCCTGGGGTCTTACCTCCTGACAGCTCTCCTCATGACCATGCACACGCACGCACACATGAACACGCATGCACGTGTGTGTGGATCCATGCACACATGAAGATATGCACATGCGTGCACCAGTACCGATGA
Source organism: Mirounga angustirostris (assembly GCF_029215605.1). NCBI lineage: Eukaryota > Metazoa > Chordata > Mammalia > Carnivora > Phocidae > Mirounga > Mirounga angustirostris. Next base: position 137,912,254 of record NW_026991713.1, read on the forward strand.
ATGTTTGCACATCTCTACGTGCACGCGCGCACACACATGAGCATGCAGGGACACTCCCACGCTCGCATGCCCACGCAGAGCCTGTGTCTGCACACCGCCCTGCACAACCCAGTGCACCTGCTCTTCACGCCCTCGGCCCCCTTTCCAGCTCCACTGGCCAGGTTTAGCTCGAAGCCAACTTCCCCATCAAATGTTGTCCAGCTCCTCAAACACACAGAGCGGCTCTCTTCTAGGCTCTGCCCAGCTTCCTGAAATTCTTCTAATACCCATATTTATGGGCATGTTGCAGTTGTCTCTCTACGTTTTTTTTTCCTTCACTAAAATACCGACTCTTCCAGAGGCGGGATGACCAGGGCTGAACAGTACCAACCATAAGTGTATGTCAAATGTTAATTTCATGCTATATTAGAGATAGTTTATTATTATTATCCTGATTTTCAAATAAGGCTACAAAAACGTTGAAAGGTTAAAATGTTTCTGTGCATTGCTTGGTATAATATGCAGCCAAATGCCCCTGGACCCACACCAATGATTACAGAATACAGTCAGGTATGATCCTTAGGAGTAATTCACAGCCCCTTCAGAATATGTGCCCGGTGGATCCTGACACCCTCTCTGAGTCCCGGAGGGACCCTGGTAGCTGCTGTCATGGTGAGACCCACTGCTGGTCCGTGTCTTCTGCCCATGCTCTGCTGGCATGCTTCTTCCTCTGCTCTGAGAGCCCGCACTCAGGCTATCACGATCAGCCCACAGCCTGCAAACCCCGGGGGCAATCTAGGGACGCACATGTCAGCTGTAGACCACAACTGTGATAGTGACAGCCATCGGTTTACATTCTTCTCTCTCAAACTCAGTGCGTGCAAAGACCAGAAAATTGACCCCAGGAGCCACACCACTCTCCCCTCGCCCTCTGCCCTCCAACCAAAGTCCCCTCCATTCTTCAGCGTAAGACAATTGTATTGGTCAGAGCATTCCAGAGAAACAGAATCAATAGGATATGTATTGATATCTGTATATATCTCCTTCTATCATATGGTCAAGCCCATGTAAATCAGTAGATGCGAAGTGACACGGTGAGCTAGGGAGGGGACGCCCTTCAGTCTAGCAGTGATGGCCTTTTAGCCTAAATTAACACACTCTTACAAAAAGGGGAAAAAATCATCACCACAAATGAAGAGAAAACGCAAGCTCGAATAAGGAAAAGATCACACTACAATCCCAAACTCATCTCTACCATTGTATGCTGATTCAACACAACAGGGTGTTGCTAATGTTCTATGTTCCTTATTTTTGGCCCTTTCTGACATAATAACTACCTGAGAAGTTACAGATGCTTCCACGGTGCTTCACGATGCACTCCAATTTTCTGAGCCCTCAGCTTTCTGGGCAATCTGCCGTGTTGGTCCCTCCAGGTCACTTAGTGCTCTGCCCGTGGTTCTGCTGGATTTCTCTGAGCACGCAGGTGCCTTAGGACGAGGAAGCAGAAGGAACAGGTGGTACCTGTTCACAGATTTACAAAGTTCTGCTAAAATAAATAGCACTCTGTGCCATAATGTTCCCTTCCTAAATACCTCTTTGATAGATGCCATTCATGAACTGGTGCTGTCAGTGAATCATTCTACACAATCAAAAAGAAAAAAAAAAGAAAGGATTGGTGCAATCTTGGCCTTTTTGTAGCATGGTGAGAAATACCTACATTAATCTTGGAATAAATCATTTGATACAAGTAAACCACTATCAAATAGTTCTTTCAGATGTAATCATTTATGGCCCTTAATTAAATAGCCAACATCTAAAGAAAAAAATACTGGGAAAATATGACAAGATTATCAGCTCTGAAGGAGTACACTTAAAATAGGACTATTTGCCTGGTGATGGGTATTAAGGAGGGCACGTGTTGCAATGAGCACTGGGTGTTTATACACAAACAATGAATCGCTGAACACTACATCAAAAACTAATGATGCACTGTATGGTGACTAACATAACATAATTTATAAAAAGAAAAAAACTAGGGCCATTTGCACATTGGCTTATGTATAATTTTATTAAGAAACTAAGCGAAGACAAAACATATTAAAACTCTCTCTCTCCTCTTCCTCTATTATTTGCTCCAAGAATTATAGAGTTAATAACCTTAATACATAAAGACTCTTACAAATAAAGTATGAACACAAAAATAGGAATAAATAGAAATATCTAAAGAGGAAAAAAGCTTAATAAATATATGTAAATGTGGATAATGTCACTAATAAGCAACAAAATGCAAAAATAAACCAAATGCTACAATTCACATATAAAAGAGCATAAAATAGATCTGAGTAAGAATACTAATTTTTGGCAAAAGCAAAGTGAAAAGAGAGCTATCGTATGCTGCTTGTGGGAATATAGGTGTTAGAATACTATACATTCCTTTGGGATGGTCTGTCAACAGTCTTTTAAAATTTAAATCCTTTTACTCAACATTTCAGTATTAGAAAGCAACTTCACCTTTCTAATCAGAGACTCAGACAATTATGCATACTCTCAAGCATGTCTATTACGGCATCATTTACAAGGATATAAATTGGAAGCAGCCCAAATATGCAACACTAGGGAAGTATTTAACTGAATTATGATATATCCCAAGAAAAACATCTTCTGGGACAGCCTTAGTGAAATTCCCCTAATATGCCCTAATATTCCTCATGAATTTTCCTTTCTGTGGGAAGCAGATGAAATAGGCTAGGGACATTGTCCATACGTCTTCAGTTTCACAAAGATCTGTGGATCATTTTACTAAAGTATAGATTATACCATAGAAAGAAAAAGTCGTTTCTCCCTTGCTTAAAGTCTCTTTCTTTGAAGACAATATGTGCGTGATATTCATGCTGCTGATTCAGAATTTCAAAACCTTTCACACAAGTTTTTAGACAATAGTAGATAGACAAACAGATGATAGACGATAGATAGCTAGATTAGAATAAAACTTACCAATTAAGAAATTCTCCTAAATAACCCTTGAATCGACAATAGAATAATTGCGCCCCACCCCAAATACCTCAACCTTACATTTTTTTTATTGAAATTAGGCACTAACTACACATTTTTAAGTTCTTCCCAGACTTTATAATTCCTCTGTGATGTTCAACATCATGAAGGGTAGCAATGCAGTGAAATTTATCTTTCCTACTAAGAAAGATAAAGCCGTAAGACATAATTTTACAGAACTCTGACAGAGCACAAGAATCTGTGAGTCTAACCAGATACTCAGGATGTATTTTTGTTATTTTTCCTTATTACAAATAAAAACTATATGCGTGAGTTACTTTCTTTAAACTTTTAAATAAGTGCCAAAAAAAAAATGGAAGTCTTTTTTCTAGTCGTAACTATCTCAACCAAAGTTCTTTATTCTGTCATACAAAAGCCAATGATACAGTCTTGTACAAGGTGATGAATTAATTAACAAAATGTGTACATATATATTTATATATATTTGTATATATACATATATATTATTATATATAATATATATAATATAATATATATAATATACTATTATATATATGTGTATATATACACACATATATATATATATGTGTGTGTATATATATATATATAATAGTGGGAACATAAAATGCCCTTCCTCTGGCAAACTAACATTAACGTTGATAAAATTTTTCCCTGCTAGGTAGCTTACATATTTATAGTGTGTATACGTGTGTGTTGCTTTAATGTTTTATATGGTTGAACTAATAATTATGAGCTGCAGTGGAATTGCCAATTTCTATTTCTTCTCATGACATCTTCAATTTTTGTTTCATGTGGTTTAACACCTTATTAAGTGTATGCAAGTTTAAAACTTTGACCTCCCTATTGAGAAGACACTCATGATACTTTAGTAATTATTCGTATCATTATATTGCCTTCTATCTTAAAGTGTATTTTATCTGAAATCAGTAACAGGTTTTGGGGTTGGCTATTGTTGCTGATTTCACCTGGTTAAAAACCCCTTCCACATATTTATCTTCTATTATTCTGCGTTATTATGTTTCAGGTTTCTGTCTTCTAAACATTAGAAATCTGAATTCTTTTCATTGGATCTAACATGTTTGCTAACTGGATGATTTTATTCATTTACACGCACTGGGATTGCTGATAGAGACTTCCCTACATCTTCTCTTTGCCTTTCATTGTGTCCTATTTTTATGTTCCTTTTCTTCCTTTCTTGTTCATTTTATTGGGTTGTTTTTTTTTTTTTGTCTATTTTTGTCTGCATTTTCTATTAGTTTTTTCACCTTCCTTCTATTCTATTTGTGGTTTCCATTGAAATTTTGCACATATAATTCACTTCACAATGTATACTGTGAGTATAGTATATCCTGCAAAAACAGAACAAAACAAAACCCACAGAAACTTTGTAGGTTTGATTATGATCCTCCCAGCCAGCCTACTATTCTTATGCCATATTTTAGTTCTGTTTGTTTGTTGTTTTTTTTTTCCAAAAATTCCACAAAAATGAGACATTACTATTTTATAAATACAGTTTACGCGAAAGTGTATTCTTTCTTTGCTTGACATTTCTTCGCGCCCCTATGACCTTCCTCCTGGTGATGATTTTCTCCTCTCTGAAGCACAATTTGTTAGAAGTTCCTTTGGTGTAGACCCCCTGGACGAAAACTCTCCCAGCCTCTGTTGATCTGTAGATCTCTTTATTTACTCTTCTGCTTGAAAGATGTGTTTTGGGTACACAAGTCTAAGTTTACTTTATTTTTTTCCAGTACTTTGAAGATATTTTTTCCTGTCTTCCGATTTCCACTTCTGTAGTTGAAAAGTTGGCTGCCAGTTGAGTAGCTGTCCTTCAGTGGATGGGCCTTCCCGGCTGTATTTAAGACCCTTACTTTTCTTTATTCAGCAGTACCATTATAACATACTGTGATTTCTGTTTACTTTTGTATTTTCTCCTTGGTAGTCTTGACTTGCTGTATGTGTGAGAGATGTCCCTCTGTGGTTGGAGTGATAACATCTCTGCCCTCTTGGATTCATTACTTCCAGCGGGCACTCTCTTTACGGTGCTGTTAAAACTCTTACTAAATCCTCACGTCCTCTAACTTCTTTCCAGTTTTCTCTCTTCTCACATTCTGAGAATTTCTTCAGGTTTATCTTGTTTTTCATGAATTCCTCCTTCATGCGAATCGAATCTGGTTTTTAATTTGCTCATTGACGTTTTAGATTCAACCGTTACAATGTTCATTCCCTGTGTCCCGTTGACTTTTAAATCTGGCTGGCTTCTCCTTCATTGTCTTTTGCTGCTTGCTCACCTCTGTTACGTCCATGTTCCTTTCTTGAAGTATTTCATGTTGAGTTCTTTTCTAGTCTGTGTTTGATAACTCCCATGACTGAACTCTTCAGGCGTCTGCAATTCATCACCAAGTGCAACTGTGTAACCCACACTGTTTGAGGTACAGAACGTTGCCCTTGCCTCTGACAATTTCCTTCCATGTCCATCAGACCCCACGGCCCCCCCGGCCACCACCAACATACACTGTGTTCAGATTTTTCTCCAGCATAGAAGATACTGCCTGCAACAGTAATCTTTTCTATTAAAATGTATGTCACTCAACTCATTTGTTTTTCAGATTCATCAATGTTACTACATTTATCAGTAGGTTTATTTTCACTGATATTTAGTATCCGTTGTATGAATATATCACAGTTTATTCATATGTTCTTCTATGGTTGGTCCCTTCAGCTGTTTTCAGGTTGTATTTACTACAAATAGAGCTCCATGAATATCTTTGCAGAAGTCTTCCGGTGAACTTGCATTTTTACGTCTCGAGTAAATACACAGGAGTGAAATTGTTGGGTCATACAGTAGATGCCTATTTATTCTTATAAGAAACTACTATACAATGTTCCAAAATGGTTCTAACATTTTACACCCCCACCAGAAATAGATAAGGGTCCCAGGTGCTTCTCATTCTCACCAATATTGGGTAATCCCTGGCTTTTCAATTGCAGCCATGTCATTGGGGTATGACAGTAGTTCACTGTTACTCGAGTGTCTTCCTTTGTGGGATGTCCCATCACATCATTTACCCATTTTATTGGGTTGCTTTAATTTTGTTATTGAGTTACAGGAGAACTTTTTATATGCTGGACTTCTCCTGATACAGTTTTATGTGCTGGATCCCAATATTTGGGTTAAAAATCTATTGAACCTACACATAAATTTATGGAAGACTGATATCTTAATATTTGGTCTTCCAGTTCATGAACATGGTGAGTCCACCATTTATTTAGGACTTCTTTGATTTATCTCATTAGTATTTTATAATCTCTAGTGTAAAGATCTCGCACCTCTTTTGTTAATTTTTCCCCAATTACTTTATCTTTTCAGAAAGCATTATAAATGGAATCTTATGCTTAATTTCATTTGTCAATATTTTGCTGCTCATATAAAAAATACAACTGGCTCTTTTATCCTTGTATCCCGAAATATTCTAATTAAATTTTTTATTTATCAAGTTTGTTGTAGATTATTTAGGATTTTCTATCTGGATTAAAAAAAATACTCTGAAAATAGGGTCAATACTTGTGTTCAAATATTTTTCATTATTTATTTCAGTATCACCTAGGACCTTGGAACAATGATTAACAGAAGTGGTTATCTTCTTTGTTCCTGCTTTTAGGAGAAATCATTTAATATTTCATCATTAAACATGAAATCAGCTATAAATTTTTCATTCATCACCTCCAGCAGGTTAAATAAATTCCTTGAGAATTCTGTTGAGAGTCCTTTTTTTTAAGTTTTTGTATTTAATTTGATTTACTTTTCTAGAGGAAAATTGTCATCAGATTTACATTTTTATTTTTTACTTTTTATTATTTATTTACCTATTTATTTCTTTATAGTAATGGGTGTTGAATTCTGTTAACTGTGTTTCCTGCACCTATTGAAAGGATTATATGGCTTTTCACTGTCATTCTTTCAATATGGTAAATCATACTACTTAAATTCAAAAGTTTAAAACAAACGTGTATTCCTGGGTTAACTTCATCAGGTTATTGTATTTTATCTATTGCCAGGTTTGGTTTGATAATAAATCATGAATGATATTTGCAACTATGCTTATGAGTGATTTTGCTTTTTAGGTCATTGTTCATGGAGAATATATTTCTTAATTTTTTTTTTTTTTTTTTGCCTGATTGGGACGTGTTCCCTCTTGCTCTATTTTTTTTTTAAATATGTAATATGATTTGTGTTATTCCTTTCTTGGACGTTTGAGAGAATTCATAGTGGAACCACTTAAATTGGAGCTTTCTTTTGACAAAGGTTTTTGATAACTAATTAATTAAATTTCTTTGGTTAACATAAGACTATTTATATTTGCTCTTTCTCTTGACTCAATTTTGGTTAATTTTATTTTTCATTGATTGTGTCCCTTCTATCCAAGTTGTCTTATTTGTTAGCATTAACTTGTTCAGAATATTCTCCTCCCACCCCTTAATCTTATTAAACCTATAGTCCAATTTTTTTTTTAATTTCTGGTATTGGTGATGATACAGCACTATGCTTCCACAGGAAACACATGAACAAGAATATTCTAGAGAAACTTAGGGTTAAAAAATGAGTATAGTTATGCCAAGTAAATGCAGATGAAAACGAAGCAGGTGGGGCGTCTTGATAGTCGACATATGCTGGCAAGAATGCAGAGAAGCTCAGGTGGCAAAGTATTTAATGAGGCAAAGAAAGGCACCTACTTCATAATGCTGGATATGGATACAGTTAACAATAAAGATTTAACAGCCATTAATAGATGTACATGGCTAAAACAACAACAAAGTTTATAATGCAGAGACTCTTCAGAGTTACAGAGACAGACACTGCAATACTGAAAAACTTCCATATATTTCTCTCAATCACAAAAATACAGCAAGTAGACAAAAAGAATAGAGAAGACATAACAACAAATCAGTAAGGCAGATCTTACTGCTCTAAATCATACTCTAAACCAAAACAGATAATGCATGGTATTTTAAGAGCATTTAAGTTCATATGGAACATTCTCAAAACTTAGACTAACCTAGCCTACAAACGGAACTTCAATATATCCCAGTGTAAAAATAATAAAAACAACATTCTCTGGCCATTATGCAAAAACATTGGCAATTGAAATTGATAGCAAAATCAAAAGCAAAAAGACCTACCCTTAACTCCCTTTAAAACATGTCTGAGAGGGGCCAGCATTGAACGGCAGACACATACACATGCATACCTCATGCTGGAGTAGAACTGGAAATCCAAAACAGAATCTCAGAACCTCTTGAAAACAATAAGGAAAATATAACATCAGAACCCATGGGATTCACCTAAACCCAAATAAAAAAATATTTATAGTATACAATAACTTTATAAATAGAAATAACAAAAAGAATAAATCGGGGCGCCTGGGTGGCTCAGTCATTAAGCGTCTGCCTTCGGCTCAGGTCATGATCCCAGGATCCTGGGATCGAGCCCCGCATTGGGCTCCCTGCACGGCGGGAAGCCTGCTTCTCCCTCTCCCACTCCCCCTGCTTGTGTTCCCTCTCTTGCTGTGTCTCTCTCTGTCAAATAAATAAATAAAATCTTTAAAAAAAAAAAAGAATAAATGAATACATCATCCAACTACAAAAACTAAAAAAAGAAAGACAAAAAGCAAAAGGAAGGAATTCATGAAAGGAAGAATTAAGGAATGAGAAAATGAAAATAGAGTGACCAAATAAAACAATGTAACAATCAGTGAAAATTCAGCAAAAGAGCAAAAAGAATGGCTAACCCATTAAAGATGAGAGAAAGGGGAGGAAACACTAATTATCAAGAATATAAAAAACACAAAGAAACATTAAAGTAGAATTTTTAATTATGAGAGTAATATGCACTATAAAAACATATATGAAAAAGAAAACTTTTCCAAAAAATACAATTTAACAAAACTGATCCCATTAGAGAAAGTCTAACAGATAAGCTACCATAAGAAAGAGACAGAATGAAGAGCAACTTTATATTTTTAAAAAAGGATCAAGTCTAGAAAGATTTGCAAAGGAATTCCAGCAGGTTTTTAAATATCAGTAAGTCCCCATGCCATTCATATTATTCCAGAGCATAGAAAAATATTTTGTAAAAATGTCTTATGTAAAAAGAAAATATTGATCCCAAACCTAAAAATAAATCACTAGAAAAATGAAATTATAGGCCATTTTTACTTATTAATACGAATGCATATCTTTTACAACATGTCAGCAACTGAATCTAAGCTCCCGTTAACACATCCTTAAAAAAGTGTTTTTAATTTAAAAATTTTTAATTTTAAAAATTAAAAAAAAATAAAATAATAAAATAAAAATTAATAAAAATTTAAAAAATTAACACATCTGATCCTATTTATTCTAGGAATGCAAGAATACTTTAACCTTAGGAAACTTTTAACTTATAACTCATTAACTCTTAAGTTTTAACTCTTTTTTTTTTTTAAAGATTTTATCTATTTATTTATTTGAGAGAGAAACACCATGAGAGGGGAGAGGGTCAGAGGGAGAAGCAGGCTCCCCGCTGAGCCGGGAGCCTGATGTGGGACATGATCCCAGGACTCCGGGATCATGACCTGAGCTGAAGGCAATTGCTTAACCAACTGAGCCACCCAGGCACCCAAGTTTTAACTCTTTTAACTGAATATATTATATATTTTATATTAATATGGTTAAGGATAAGAATCATCCGATCATCTCTAGCAATTCAGAAAATGCAGTTGGTGAAATCAGCATGTGTGAACTGTATCCACCATAATGACACATTCAAGTTAAAGCATGCAATAAGGCACATGAGAATAGGTATAGAATCCATATGCATGCCTGATCATGTTTCCAATAATTACATTTTGGCTATAGGTTCATCCTTGTTAATCTGAGATGATTGCTCATTATGGTTTTTTTTTTTTTTTCAGTCCAAATGCAGGAAAAAGACAAATATTCTTTATATTCACTTTCTTTAACAACGTGGGGGAGATACCAGACAACGCAGTTTGCAGTTACACAAGAGAGAGAAGGAGATAAGGCCATTCCTCCTTACGGGTGACAAATTCTGTACCAGGAAAAACCAGAGAGTTGATGGAAATCCATGACCCAAAAATAAAATAATTTATTAAGCAGCATGTTGTAAAGTCTCCAAAGTCAGTACATTTAGATGAGTGCAGGATGGATGACAGAGATGTAGGAGCTGAAGATGTGTGTCCTCAGCCAGAGGGTGAACAGAAATAAGCCCAGGGTGCCCCCCCATCCTACCTGGCACGACCAGACACCTGCCCCTTGACCCGGCCCTGGGAGGCCAATGAGACTCCCCGAACGTGCTCTGTCCCAGAAGGGTGTCAGGCGGGCACTGAGCCTGCATTCCCAGCACACACGGGACGTGTAAACACCTCTGCCCAGTGACCGCAGGTGACCTCCAGCACAATCTAAAACCCCAGCTCTCCCCCAGGCTCACCTTCTTTCCCTCCCTGAGAACCCCTCTCCCCATGCCATCGCTTACCGTTTGTCTTTCTCAGTGTGTGTATTTCAATTTTTTTATCCCTTCCCACCATCTGTCTTTTTGTTTTGTGAGTTCTTCAGGGATAAATTCCGCACCTTTGTCATGTATTTGTTACTGGTGCTTAGTATTATTCCTTAACAAAGAAAAAATCACACCCTGGTCGAGGGAATGGAATATTACCCAGCCAGGTCTAATGGAGAACATGCCTTCAGCAGAACAGATCAATGGACATATCTTGAGCAGAAGAGAAGGTAGTTCGACAGTGCATTTCACACAGTATTTTTAACAGCCAGCCTGAAACTCTGGGCAGCTGAGACGTGCTGTGAGCTCAGGCCTCTCCTCCAGAATGAGGTCCAGCCCTTCCTTCACTTCTGGGAACCACACGGCATCCCTCTAAGACACGGTCTTTGGCACTTTGTGCTAGAAGGTGTTTTCTTATCTGAAGCGAAACGAGACACATTTGTTCTCTTTCTTGACTTTTTATTACAGTAATTGTTAAATACGAAAGTGAACAGTGTAAGGAATCTCCTGGATCTCTGACCCAGCTCAACAATGAGCAGAAGTCTTATTATGTCAATGCAACAAAATAATTGTCAGCCTCGTAACAGAAAACATGGGTGCATCTTCTCTTGCTGTGGTTCTGTCCGTTGTCTGTTTCTGGTTTTGGTTTTTGTCTGTGATGCGGTCAGTAAGCATGACCCAGGGCCACCGGACACAGCCTCAGACCAGGCCTATGCATCTACTGCTCCAACTCTAGCACCAGAAAAAGGAGGTTTGAGAGTAATTCCCTTCTCCTAGATCATAAGCTCCCAGAACACTGTGAGCTGGCCTCTCCTTTGTGTTATCCTCATGCTGCCCAGAGCAGAGCTGAGCTCATACCAGTGTTGCGTGTGGGGTGCTCTGGATTCAGCTGAAATGGAGTTTGCTTTTCTCTCTGGCGTTCAGCTCCCAGGAACATCACGATGGATCTGGCCTGATTAACCACTTATGAGATGTCAGGAAAATCACCAAATACATCTCTTGTGCAAGATTGCTCTATTTGAAAACCTGCAACCTCCCATTACCATGGAAACCACAAAGATTCTACTGTGAATTACAGTTTGAGATTTTTTTTTTTTAACTTGGCTGGTTGTGTGTAATTAACTTTTTTTATATCGTATTTTTTGATATGCCAGGAAGAGCTGCTCTCACACCCGCCGTAATACTAGGGAGCTCGACTGCATGCTCTATTTTGAAAGGTGCGAGCCCTGGAGGGGTCTCCTGGAGACTGGGGGCCCTGCTCCACCCCCACCACACGCAGGCTGTTGTTAGCGGCGGGACTTGAGAAAACACACTTCTTCGTGGCCTATGCATCCTGTCTTGTCCTCAGTCACAGGGTGGGTATGGGTGGGGCTTGGTGGGGGTTCAAGAATCAGAGTCCTTCCCAGCAGAAAAATCCCGTGGCTCCAGTTGTTTCTCTTTCCCATCATCTGAACACTTTGAAATAAATGATTTCACCTCATAAGCCTAAAAACCTAATCATGTTAACCTGATATTCTAACCAGGCTACATTAAGAGAGGTTTTAAAGTAGCGAGCGCTGGACCTAGAGACAAACAAGGTCAACAACACTCACCCTATTACCACCTATAACAATGATAATAAAAATTGCTACCTGCCATTAATACCTGTGTGACCTGGGCACTGACGTAGGCACATCATAGTATTTGACGCGAATGACTCTTGAAAGGTAATTATTACTATCCATTCTCATAAGGAAAGTGAGATTCACAAGTATAAATAAAGAACCATTGCATAAGCTCTGAGTTAATAAATGATAGAACCGGGTCTGACATCATGTGTCCTGAGAGCTTTCTTGTGCTACTTCCTACAGAGTCTTTTTCACTTTGTATTGACCACACAACACAGCTAATTACACTGGCATTTCCTAAAATTATTGCCAAAAAAGTCTTCAGATAACTGCTGTTAAATGCAACCATGTATAGTCAGGCCAAAAACTCAAGAATAGTACTAAAAGCTTACATTTCCAACTTTGGTCTCAAGTCCTTACTCACGGAGGAAAAAAAATCCAAAATAAAATCTCTGCCTCCAAAAAAGCTTTACAAAATGCCAAATGTTGCCTGGGCAATGTGGGGCTATAACATATATCAGAGATCAGAGAAGCTACCAGTAAAATAATTCATTCCATCTAAGTATCTGCTCACCACTACATATACTTACTTATGTGTATATGACCATAGCTTTGCTGTGTGTTTATCTTTGTCTCTTCCATAATCTATTGGTCTTGTAAAAATTTCATCACAATATTTCAGATTGTTTATAATTTTGTGCTGATTAATACAGAATAGTCAAAGGCAATTCTATCAACAATGAGTTCTGTGGTTTGAATGCAACAGGGAGTAATAACCAGCGATGGAAAACCATGATGACTTTAAATGTCTACAGGTATAAACCAGCAGAAAACTGTGAACTTTGGTTTCAGTTTGAAAAATAATCATACATGACCCAGTTCTCTCTTTTTTTTAATTATACCTATTTTATTTTAAGACTAACTGAATGTCAGTTGGGATCACCTTGTCCTTTGAGAGTTATGCAAAATTGGACAGAGGCTTCCATGCACGGGGACTCCAATCCTGAAAACTCCCCTGTCTCTTTCATTCTTATCACTCACATCTGACCTTCCTCTTTCTGAGGCAGTGATGTCTGTGATCAGGGCCGCAGATTCTTTTTCATGACTTTGTACAAATGCCAAGCACGTGGGGCATTGCAAACTTTAATGAAGCCCTGGGAGCAAGAAGGGAGGGGGGATTGCATAGCCCCTAGTTTAAAGGTCTAGGAATTTCTCACGGGCTGACTTCCATCCCTCAGCCCCCAGGTCCCTGTGTGTGGTCCTTCCCTCCCTCCAGGACCCCTCAGCTCCCCAATGTCCTGGGCACCACCCAAGCCACCACTGTGCCTCATTCTGCCACAAGGAGCTTTTAGCAACTTTAAATTAGCTTTGCTGTTTAGGTTTGGTCACTCTCTTATAAACGCTCATCCGAAGTGTAGTTAACAGTATATTGCTTAAAAAAAAAAAAAGACATTTTAGGCCAGGAGTGTGTTAGGTACAGGATCAGCTAGAATCATTTGTAGTTTTAAAGAACACTTTTTTCTCCCTATTATCTCTCCCCTCTAGTTATATTTCATGGTGAGAGTCCACCGTCTTCCGAATGGACTCCTACCGAGGAAGTTATGGATTGCATAGCAAACCAGTATTTGGGAAATGTTTGTAGACATCTGAGTAACGTGGTCTAACCAACCCTGACTCAGGGCTCACTGTGTTGCAGGCACTATCGAGGCAGGAAGAATTAAGTGAATGAAGGGCACCCGATGTGAGCAGGCAAATTCACCCAGAGCTTGCTAGAACAGTGGGGATGGCCGCCATCGTGGACACTGGAAGGCAGGCAGGCATGGAGCCCTTTCCAGGGACGAGAGAAGGATCCAGGCGTGCCCTGCGTGGAGGCAGCTGCAGGAGAGGGAGTCTCATGTGACGGCTCAGGGGAGCGTATTTGTCTTTCTCTGGTTCATCCTACATCAGCAGCAGGAGCAAAAATTAGGAAAGCTGCCAACCGATGGTCAACTGCAGACCATCCGGGCCCATTGCCCAAGAGGTTGTGGCTGGCCTCTCGAACTGATGGCTGCAGACCATGGGGCAGAATCTGTGGCCCACGTGGCCTGGATATTGTCCATTTGCATATTCAGTCTCTTGCCTGTGATAAAGGTCCTCTGGCCACCCCCATTTTACAAATGAGGAAACTGAGCCAGCAGGAGATCTGTGAATTGCTCTGAGAACACTCAACCACTAAGGGCAGAATCAGGATTTGAATACAAACAGCCTCCCTCCAGAGCCGGTCCTTCCAGTGGCTACGAAATCCTGCCACACAGAGAACTGAATTTGATGTATGATGCCACCAAGCCAAGGCTCGGGACCATGAGAGCAAGGGCCTTTCCCAGCGTCGGCTGCCAGTGAGAAATTAGGCAAAGATTCATTGTATTAACTCATTTCAGGAGTTCCCCTTCAAGGCTTCAGAGACTTTATAACCAGCCCCCACTTCTTTGTTCCACCTTGATAGGCTCTTCAAGCAACTGTCTTCGTTTCATTTCAAACCCCAAAGCTAGAAATGGCTAAAATTTAGAAGGCATTGGTCGTGACCCTCACTCCCCCAACACAAAGCCACCCCTCTCGGGAGCAAAACACCTGGTTTTATCGATGCTATCAGGCGAGTAAACGTCCAGTTTCTCTGTCACCCGTCCACAGGCTCTCCCAACCTGCTTCCCGAAGTCCTATCTTTTTATTATTATTACTTCCATTTGTTTCACAAAGAGCTGTGGATCTCTCTCTTCCTGTCTTTCCCTGATAAGCATTCTGCTAAATGAAATACAATGAGACTATTGGTGCAAATTACGGAGTAGATAATGTTGCCTGACACCAGGGTCAATGGTGTTGTTAGCAATGGGAGGGAGTTACATTTAAACAAAAGATTGTTCAAATGAGGGAACCTGCAAGTTATCGGCCGGTCACAGAGGGTAAAATTATAAATATGCTAATATGTCTTGCTATCAAAATATGACTTTGTTGTTAATAAAGTATTGAAAAATTATAATTATATCTAAATATGGTAGACACAGTGCCATTCAAATTCTTATCTGATATTTGACCATATTTTAAACTTTTATTCTGACAGCCATAATTTAGAGAAAAGAAAAAAGAACTCACAAAATGACTGATTTTGTTGTCATCTCTTTTAGAGTACAACATGCGTCCTTTATTATGCGCTGCCTGTTAAGAAAAAAACTCCTGAATTTAATTCGTGATGAAAATCATTCTGGAATCACCATGAGTTTTTTCTGTTCCTTTTTTTGGTTTCTTTTTACTTTGGTTGTAGAACATGCACTCAACTTACAAATGGGGGGGAATCCCTATTTTAGCGGCTTATCCATAAGGAGCCACAATATTATTTACAAACTAACTTGGATTAGCTAAATATGGTTATTAGTCTTAAAATAAAAATATATATTTTTTCTGCTTGATGTCTACAGTTCACAGATTCAACCCTTTCCACATTATTTCACGAGGCTGAGAATTAAAGTCCCTGGTGTGTACTCCTGTACTTTGTTTCTTAGTCCATCACCAGGAAAAGGAAGGAGTTTCATGGATCAGACAATCCATGTGATAGGAGAAACACCCCTACACAGCTCTACCTTCGGCAGAGGTTACTTTCTCTGGGACAATCAAGAAATCTTTGTGAAGGGCCAGCGTGAAGGAGGGCGATGTGTGTGCGGCGTGGATTGTGATTTTCAATATTTGTAATGACAATGGAGAGAGGTGACCACCACACTCGAAACAACAGACCACAATGTGTCATCGAGCGCTGAGCTTTGTGACAACCGTGCACGTCGCGCGAGAGGTCACGGGAGAGGGATGTAGCAGGTGGATTAGGCAGGGGAGGCCTCCTGGAGGATGCACACCTGGTGTGAAGGACAGGTGCACTCCAGGTGGACAGGAACTAGGTATCCTGGTTAAGTAAACCGTAGGAAGAACGCGCGTGCCCCGTGTGAGGTCCCAGCATATGCCAGACATTCCCCCCGTGAACTTATTCATGCTCACAGTAATTTCTGGTCCTGGTTTAACTTCAGGAGACTCTACGGGGGTAACTGATGGGCCAGTTGTCAACAGTAACGCCAGAGCAAGAGTTTGAACCTCCGTCAGCCTGATGCCAAAACCCTCCTGACATGAATGACCTGCGTAGGGAATGCAGACGCCAGCGTACCTTATGCAGAAAAAGGAAAAAACACAGCCACGGGGTGGGGGGGGGGAGATGGTGGAGGAGTAGGGGACCCTATTTCAACTGGTCCCCGGAATTGAGCTGGATAACTACCAGACCACTCTGAGCACCCACGAAACCAGCCTGAGATATAAGAAGATCTGGATCTCTACAAACGGAATATCCCAGGCGGTTGGTTTTAAGGTATGAAGCGGAGAGCCGTGATTTCTGCGGGCAGATATCGGAGGATAAACGGCAGCGGGAGGGGGCCTGGACGTGGGGATCCTACACCGCCGGTGAGTGACAGCCTCGCGCTGCAAGCGGGCACAGACTCGCAGACCAGTAGCGTCGTGAAAGAACTTTAGGGCAGCTCCCGGGGTGGAAAACCAGACTGGCGGGGTCGCACGCACGCGAACTGCAGCCTCTGAGACGGAAACCCGGTGCGCCGGGGTCGAGCCGGTGAACTGCAACGCCCGGGGGTGGAAACCCCAAGTGGCAGAATTGCGCCCGCGCGTGAATTGGGAGCGGCTGCCGGTTTTAGAAGCACAAAGAACAGAGACGTGCCCTGACCTGGAGGCAGGACTGGGAGCGCTGCGGAGGGGCGCACAACCCAGGACGCTGCAGTTTATAGCAGCACGGACAGAAACAGAGACAGTGTGACCTGGAGAGCTCACTGAAGAACAGACTGCGATCTCTCTGCTCTGAGGCAGAGGGTTGGAAACGGTCTCTTCTGTTCTGACTCATGGAAGAGATGCGGAAAGCCACCAGGGAAAGGCACCAGAGAACAAAAGCCCCAAAGACTGATTCCCACTGAGCCCATCCCCCGCCACAGGGGTGCAGGGCAACTCCGCCCAAACAGGGTTGCCTGAGTAACAGCATGGCAGGCCCCTCCCCCAGAAGACAGGCTGGGAAAACAAGAGGCCAGGAACCCTAAGGTCCCAAGAAAACAGGTGCATCTTGCTTGGGTTCTGGTCAATAATTTCGACTCTATACATTTCCTCAAACACCCATCAACAGAATGACTAGGAGGAGGAGCCCCCAAAACAGAAAAGACTCAGAGATTATGACTTATGCTGCAGATTTACAAATGGATGCAGACATAACCAAGATGTCAGAGATGGAATTCAGGCTAGCAATTGTGAAGACAATGGCTAGAATGGAGAAATCAATTAATGGCAACATAGAGTCTCGAAGGGCAGAAATAAAAGGTGAATTGGCAGAACTTAAAAATGCTATCAATGAGATCCAATCCAATCTAGATAATCTAACATCTAGGGTAACTGAGACAGAAGAGAGAATAAGCGATCTGGAAGACAGTATAATAGATAAAAAGGGAAAAGAGGAAGCCAGGAAAAACAACTCAGAATCCATGAAAATAGAATCAGAGAAATAAGTGACACCATGAGGCGTTCCAATGTCAGAATAATTGGAATCTCGGAGGGAGTGGAGAGAGAGAGGGGGCTAGAAGATGTACTTGAGCAAATCGTAGCTGAGAACTTCCCTAATCTGGGGAATGAAACAAACATTCGAGTCTTAGAGGCAGAGAGGACCCCTCCTAAGTTCAAGGAAAATAGGCCAACACCCCGGCATGTAATAGTAAAACTTGCAAATCTTAGAACCAAGGAAACCATCTTAAGGGCAGTTAGGGAGAAGAGATTCCTTACGTACAGAGGGAGGAACATCAGAATAACGTCAGACCTATCCACAGAGACCTGGCAAGCCAGAAGGGCCTGGCAAGACATATTCAGAGTACTAAATGAGAAGAACATGCAGCCAAGAATACTTTATTTGGCAAGACTTTCATTTAGAATGGATGGAGAGATGCAGAGCTTCCACGACCGGCAGAAGTTGAAAGAATATGTGACCACTAAGCCGGCCCTGCAAGAAATATTAAGGGGGGTTCTATAAAAGGAGAAAGACCCCAAGAGTGATCTACAACAGAAATTTACATGGACAATCTATAAAAACAACGTCTTCACAGGCAACATGATGACAATTAATTCATATCTTTCAATAATCACTCTCAACATGAATGGCCTAAATGCTCCCATAAAAAAGCACAGGGTTGCAGATTGGATAAAAAGACAGGACCCATCCACATGCTGTCTACAAGAGACTCATTTTGAACCTAAAGATACATCCAGACTGAAAGTAAAGGGATGGAGATCCATCTTCCATGCCAGCGGACCTCAAAAGAAAGCTAGGGTAGCAATTCTTACATCAGACAAATTAGATTTTAAACTAAAGCCTGTAATAAGAGACACAGAAGGACACTATATCATTCTGAAAGGGTCTATCCAACAAGAAGATCTAACAATTGTAAATATCTATGCCCCCAACATGGGAGCAGCCATCTACATAAGCCAGCTGTTAACCAAAATAAAGAGTCATATTGATAACAATACGTTAATTGTAGGACACCTCAATACTCCACTCTCAGCAATGGACAGATCATCTAAGCAGAAAATCAACAAGGAAACAAGAGCTTTGAATGATACATTGGACTAGATGGACCTCATAGATATTTACAGAACACTCCACCCTAAACAACAGAATACTCATTCTTCTTGAGCGCACATGGAACTTTCCCCAGAATAGACCATATACTTGGTCACAAATCAGGTCTCAACTGATACCAAAAGACTGAGATTATTCCCTGCATATTCTCAGACCACAATGCTCTAAAACTGGAACTTAATCACAAGAAAAAATTTGGCAGAAATTCAAACACTTGGAAGCTAAAGACCATGCTGCTCAAGAATGTTTGGGTCAACCAAGAAATAAAAGAAGAACTTAAACAATTCATGGAAATCAATGAGAACAAAAACACATCGCTCCAGAACCTATGGGATACTGCAAAGGCGGTCCTAAGGGGGAAATACATAGCCATCCAAGCCTCACTCAAAAAAATAGAAAAATCCCGAATTCACCAACTAACTCTACACCTTAAAGAACTAGAGAAAAAGCAACAAACGACGCCTAAGCCATGCATTAGAAGAGAAATAATTAAAATTAGAGCAGAAATCAATGAATTAGAAACCAGAAACACAGTAGATCAGATCAGCAAAACTAGAAGTTGGTTCTTTGAAAGAATTAATAAGATCGATAAACTACTGGCCAGACTTATCCAAAAGAAGAGAGAAAGGACCCAAATTAATAAAATTATGAATGAAAGGGGAGAGATCATGACTAACACCAAGGAAATAGAAACAATTATTAGAAATTATTATCAACAACTATATGCCAATAAACTGAGCAATCTGGATGAAATGGAGGCCTTCCTGGAAACCTATAAGCTGCCAAGACTGAAACAGGAAGAAATTGACAACCTGAATAGGCCAATAACCAGTAACGAGATTGAAGCAGTGATCAAAAACCTCCCAAAAAACAAGAGTCCAGGGCCTGATGGATTCCCTGGGGAATTCTACCAAACATTCAAAGAAGAAATAATACCTATTCTACTGAAGCTGTTTCAAAAAATAGAAACAGAAGGAAAACTTCCAAACTCATTCTATGAGGCCAGCAGTACCTTAATCCCCAAACCAGGCAAAGACCCCATCAAAAAGGAGAATTTCAGACCAATATCCCTGATGAATATGGATTCCAAAATCCTCAACAAAATCCTAGCTAATAGGATCCAACAATACATTAAAAGGATCATCCACCATGACCAAGTGGGATTTATCCCCGGGATGCAAGGGTGGTTCAACATTCACAAATCAATCATTGTGATAGAACATGTCAATAAAAGGAGGGAGAAGAACCATATGGTCCTCTCAATTGATGCAGAAAAAGCATTTGACAAAATACAACATCCTTTCCTGATTAAAACTCTCCAGAGCATAGGGATAGAGGGAACATTCCTCAAGCTCATAAAATCCATCTATGAAAAACCCACAGTGAATATCATCCTCAATGGGGAAAAGCTGAGAGCCTTTCCCTTAAGATCAGGAACACGTCAAGGGTGCCCACTCTCACCACTGTTGTTCAACATAATACTAGAAGTCCTAGCAACAGCAATCAGACAACAAAAAGAAATAAAAAGTATTCAAATTGGCAAAGAAGAAGTCAAATTCTCTCTTTTTGCAGACGACATGATACTTTATGTGGAAAACCCAAAAGACTCCACCCCCAAATTACTAGAACTCATCCAGCAATTCAGTAATGTGGCAGGATACAAAATCAATGCACAGAAATCAGTTGCTTTCTTATACACTAACAACACAACTGTAGAAAGAGAAACTAAAGAAACGATTCCATTTGCAATAGCACCGAAAACCATAAGATATCTCGGAATAAACCTAACCAAAGAGGTAAAGAATCTATACTCTAGGAACTACAAAACACTCATGAAAGAAATTGAAGAAGACACAAAAAGATGGAAAAATATTCCATGCTCATGGATCAGAAGAATAAACATTGTTAAAATGTCTATGCTATCCAGAGCAATCTATACCTTCAATGCCATCCCGATCAAAATTCCAATGACATTTTTCAAAGTGCTGGAACAAACAATCCTAAAACTTGTATGGAATCAGAAAAGACCCCGAATCGCCAAGGAGATGTTGAAAAAGAAAAACGAAGCTGGGGGCATCACGTTGCCCGATTTCAAGCTATATTACAAAGCTGTGATCACCAAGACAGCATGGTACTGGCACAAAAACAGACATACAGACCAATGGAACAGAATAGAGAACCCAGATATGGACCCTCAACTCTATGGTCAAATAATCTTTGACAAAGCAGGAAAAAACATGCAATGGAAAAAAGACAGTCTCTTCAATAAATGGTGCTGGGAAAATTGGACAGCCACATGCAGAAGAATGAAACTTGACCATTCTCTAACACCATTCACAAAGATAAACTCAAAGTGGATGAAAGACCTCAATGTGAGACAGGAATCCATCAAAATCCTAGAGGAGAACATAGGCAGTAACCTCTTTGACATCGGCCACAGCAACTTCTTTCAAGATACATCTCCAAAAGCTAGTGAAACAAAAGCAAAAATGAACTTTTGGGACTTCATCAAGATAAAAAGCTTCTGCACAGCAAAGGAAACAGTCAACAAAACAAAGAGGCAACCCACAGAATGGGAAAAGATATTTGCAAATGACACTACAGATAAAGGGCTGGTATCCAAAATCTATAAAGAACTTCTCAAACTCAACACCCAAAAAACAAATAATCAAGTCAAAAAGTGGGCAGAAGAGATGAACAGACACTTCTCTGAAGAAGACATACAAATGGCTAACAGACACATGAAAAAATGTTCATCATCATTAGCCATCAGGGAAATCCAAATCAAAACCACACTGAGATACCACCCTACACCAGTTAGAATGGCCAAAATGGACAGGGAAAGAAACAATAAATGTTGGAGAGGTTGTGGAGAAAGGGGAACCCTCTTACACTGTTGGTGGGAATGCAAGTTGGTACAGCCACTTTGGAAAACAGTGTGGAGGTTCCTCAAAAATTTAAAAATAGAACTACCCTATGATCCAGCAATTGCACTACTGGGTATTTACCACAAAGACACAGATGTAGTGAAAAGAAGGGCCATATGCACCCCAATGTTCATAGCAGCAATGTCCGCAATAGCCAAACTGTGGAAAGAGCCGAGATGCCCTTCAACAGATGAATGGATAAAGAAGACGTGGTCCATATATACAATGGAATATTACTCAGCCATCAGAAAAGATGAATACCCAACTTTTACATCAACATGGATGGGACTGGAGGAGATTATGCTAAGCGAAATAAGTCAAGCAGAGAAAGTCAATTATCATATGGTTTCACTTATTTGTGGAACATAAGGAATAACATGGAGGACATTAGGAGAAGGAAGGGAAAAATGGGGGGGGGGGAATTGGAGGGAGAGATGAACCATGAGAGACTATGGACCTGAGAAACAAACAGGGATCTAGAGGGGAGCGGGCAGGGGGGATTGGTTAGGCCGGTGATGGGTATTAAGGAGGGCACGTACTGCATGGAGCACTGGGTGTTATACGAAAACAATGGATCGTGGATCACTACATCAAAAACTAATGATGTATGGTGACTAACATAATATAGTAAAATTAAAAACTACAAAAAATAAAAAAATAAAAAAATAAACACAGCCACGGGACACACTTTGGGGACATACACTGAACGTTCTCCTGATTTATAAACATGTCTTCACCTGGTGTTTTAACAGCCTGATACAATTCCGTTCAGAAGCCCTGTTGAATTCTGCTGTCCTATGGGAGTTACACCTGTTTATCTGTCTGTATTGAGCTGGGAAGTACCCACCTAATGAAAGAAGAGAAATCCAAGTAATATAATAATAGTTCCACACACGCATTGCTGCCAACCCGTCTGCCAAAGAGAGACCGATCTCCACCTGGACGCGCTTACCTGGGCAGGTGCACTTACCTGGGCAGGCGCACCACGCCCCGCCGCCCTGAGTCGGAGCTGGGGAAGGAAGGCTCCCCTACACCTTTCTCAGAATGCCCTCGGCTGGTCACAGCCGCCTCTCCAGGGGTGGCCCCAGCCAGAGAATCTCAGTTGGAAGGACAAACAGCAGCCACGTCTTCCCCGGGAGGTAACCGTGCAGCTCCCAAAGCCCCGGGTCCCTCCTTCAAGGGTCAGGCCAGAGCTAGAGCCCTCCTGAGCCCGTAGCCTTGCTGGCTCCCTCCTGGGATCATGCGTGTGTACTTGGGTTTCCCCCGAGGGCAACCCCTCCCCATGCTGGCACCAGGACTCCTGCCTCAGCCTCTAGAATCTGACCCAAGGCCTCTGCTGGGAGCTGGGGATGCAGCTTGGGCTTCACAGAAGCAGATTAGGGATCTTATTCTCAAGCTCTATGGCCAGCGTTGACCTTGACCTGAGCCCCAGGGTCCTGGGAAACAGCCATGGTTAACAGCCCCACCCTTTCAAGTTAACCTCATAAGTCTTAGATCAGAGTCACGGATGGCCCCGTCTGTGCCCGGGACCAGGCCAGACACAGAACCCCCAAATCCCAAGTTCTGCCTCATTGAGGATCAGTTGTATGGCCCGCCTCACAGACCCATCTGGATGAAATGCCTGCAAACGTGAACTGACCAGACCTCACCTATGCTTCTCTCCCTCTGGGGGCCCTTGACCTTGACCTGCCCTTGAGCTCGAGCAAGTGTCAGAATGCAGAATGGGGCACCTGGATGTCTCAGTCGTTAATCATCTGCCTTCGGCTCAGGTCATGATCCCAGGGTCCTGGGATCCAGCCCTGCGTCGGGCTCTCTGCTCCGCGGGAAGCCTGCTTCTCCCTCTCCCACTCCCCCTGCTTGTGTTCCCTCTCTCACTGTCTCTCTCTCTGTCAAATAAATTAAATAAATAATCTTTAAAAAAAAAAATCTTTCTGGAGGGGCGCCTGGGTGGCTCAGTCGGTTGGGCGTCTGCCTTCGGCTCAGATCATGATCCCAGGGTCCTGGGATCCAGCCCCACGTTGGGCTCCCTGCTCCGCGGGAAGCCTGCTTCTCCCTCTTCCACTTACCCTGCTTGTGTTCCCTCTCTCCTGTCTCTCTCTCTCTGTCAAATAAATAAATAAATAAATAATACTTAAAAAAAAAAAAAAGAACGCAGAAGAATCCTCCCCACATGGCCACCAAGAGTCAGAGGACCACAGAGAGAAACCTGGCCCACTCCGTGCACTGCAGCCCGGCCCCCACGGCCCACGCTGCCTAGCAGTGCGCATCCCCAAGAGCAGAAAATCCCTCTGCCTGAGCCGTGACGTTCTGACAGGTGCTGAGCTCAGACCCTGCTCCCACCTGCAAGAGACTTTCCAAGGAAAGTCTCTGTTTGCCTGAGTCAGGCTTAGTTTTTTGTTTGATACCATCATGCCCTTCAAGTGGGGGACGTGAGGAAGAGGACAGGAGCCTGTACCCCATCCTTGCTCAGACTGGGATGAAGCTGAAATCCCTCCTCCCAGCTTTATACCTGGAGGAGCCTCTAAGAGATCACTTAGCAGAAGGCAGAACCAACGGCCTAAATCACGCAACCAGGGGCTGACGGCAGATTAGTGGTAGACCGAGGTCGACTGCGGTTGCCTTCAAACCATATTTTCTTATAACCCCCGGTCATTTACCTGGCACTGCATGGTTTTGAAGGAACGTGGAAAGCCTGGGTTTATGCTACTGACCTAATCCAGCGCGATGCCACATGGAGCCGCCTGGGCCCGGAGGGCAGAGGCGCCACATCAGCAGCATGGGCACTTTCTTCCACCCCTGCATCCTCCCTGCGCTCCTTCAGTGGCCTCACCTACGCTGACACCAGAGTTTTACACTCACAAAGGCAGCCCAAGTAAACGGAGAAAGAATCATCTTGTTTCAACAGTACAAGGGCTAAGATTCAGCGAGAAAAACAAAACCCCCTCCAGTGTTTCAGGGACATTTGGAGAAGGGTGACTTGGAGAGATCTCAGAATTCAGAGATCACAGGAAACGTTGACTCTGCTCAGTGGTTCTCAGGAACATTCTCCAAAGCTGTGGGCTCCACCCCTCCACGGTGGCCTCCTGGTGCCCACTGCCCCACCACTGCCACGGCCGAGAATCTCGGCCTCTTCGTTTCTGTCCCCTCCACGATGGGGACGCCCCGTGCGGGTGGGATCCAAGCCCACCGTGCTGGCTTGGTTCACGCAGATGTGATTCCAGGCTTCTGGACACATCCTTGCCAAGGGGCCCTCGGAAGACAGAGGGACAATGCTGAGTATTGGCAGGAAGTATTATCGGTTCTTGCCAGCTCTGCCCTCAGATGTCTTCCCACCATGCCTGCCTTTCTCTCCATCTGCATCCCTGAAATGCTGGGCTCCACCCACTGAGCTGGCCAGGCCCTGCAGGTGACTGCTGGTCCCTGGACGGGGCAGCCTGCATGCTGTCTGTCATTATGAACGCAAGCCAGCACCAGATCACACTTCACGGGCTTGCGGAAAAACTAGAAGAGACCATCATCAGGTACAGCATTGAAGTTTCCTGCTGCCTGGTGAACCATCAGTAATTCTCACCGCCCAGCAAACTCCCCTCTGCATTCCTGCCAGAGCCACACAGAAGACATGTGTGTCTTCACCTCCTCCTTTGGAAGCTGTTGCCCTCAGTTAAGAAAAGCTTACACCGCACATGGAAAGCGGCTCCGTTTGCATGTTCAACATTCGTCTTAGTCCAGGCTCTGGAGCCACATGGAGGAAAGTGGTGTCTCCCGCAAGGGGAGCTTGGAAACAGAGTCAAGGAGTCTCCCTTGCGTCCTCCTCAGACTAAACCAGGTGAGGCTGCGTCACTGTCCACGGATTGAATCGTCAGCAGGACTCACAACACGAGCTCTTAATTGACCGATGTTCCAGATGATCCTGCCCCCATGCTTCTGTGGATAGATTACAAATGCCCAAGGTGACCTCAGACACACGGTGCTTTGCTTTCACCAGCCCCATGAGCAACCACAACCTCCCTCCTGACTCAGAGGAAGCTTATTGTCCATGAAAACGCTCACCTTTCATTGGTGGGTATGGCGTCCAAGGAGGACTCTCTGCATCTAGACTTCAGCAATTGATTTTTTTGTTGTTTTCTCCAAATGTGAGCCTTCACAAAAAGCCCTGTTTCGTTTCCTCCTTGGCCTTGGTCTAGCTTTGTGACCTGTCCAGATTCCGGAGTTGGGAAGAGAGAGAATACCGTGCAAAAAATGAGGCAAGGGCTATCAAGAAACCCCAGTGAGACAAGTGCCCAAGATAAATGGGGCAGAATCATTCCTTTCTGGGACAGGGTCAAGAGGTAAGGTCACACAGAACTAGACAGTCGCCCAGTTCACTGAGTGGGCAGGAGACCTTTCCTTTAGCGTCATCTAGTTGTAAGATGGGCTACAGAGTCCACTGCAATATTCCTTGTTAAAGGCAAAATATCCCTCCCCAGAAACATTTATTGTTAAAAGCAGAGTATCTCTCAGCAAAGCCATTTGTCTCTTTCATGTCTCCAGTATGGATTTTTCAGTCACTTTAGATATGCCAGTCAAGTAGAGGGAACATAAAAATAAACTGATCTTAACGTGTTCTCTGTCCCATATTAGACACTAAAACTGAATTATATTTCCACATATTCCCAGCTGGATGATAATCACTTTCAAGCTTTTTATTTATGACATGCATCTAAGAAAGGAGTACAAAACACATAAAATTCTTAAACAGCAGTAAATAGACTAAAAAATTATTAGATTTGCATCATTATTATTACTATAAATTTTTATGTTTCTATTTTAAAATTTCACATAAGTCTAAGGGGATTTTCCATTTCATGAATGTCCTGCCCAATATAGTATCAGGAGGAAAAAAAAAAAAAACCCTCATTCCAAGACCTGAGTAGAGTTTTCCTTCTAAGCGCAATTTAAATAAGCTCGGAATATCACCACACCTAACTGCATGAGCTCCGGGCCACCCCTTTGCATAGGCCCCACGCTCAGGACCTATGATCTGCAAAAGGGTCTAGGGTTTGCTTTCCTTCATTGTTCGTTTGCTTTTCGTATTTGTTCATTGGATTTTGTTTTAAGTACAGCTTTAATTAATGGTTCCAACTCATCCCCCAATGGAAGGAAGTTACAGAGCACAGGGACGTAGCCTTCCGTCCTCTGGAGCCTCGGGATCTCAGTCTGAAATCGCAGCCTGACGAGTGTGTGAGGTACGGGAATGGAAGGCTCTCACACCCATTCTCAAGAGTCAGCACACAACACCTCCCCATCTCTGGCTGTAAGTCAGACGCTGGAGCAGTTGGCACCGTCCCTTCCGTGTGCAGCACTCATGGGCAGAACATACGTGCGCCGAGGGCCTGTCGGCCACATGTTCAACAGAGCTTGGGTCACCGTGATCGGACAAACACCCACGCCGACTCATTATTGACCTCTGAAGTCAATAAGTACATCGCACAACAATCAACGTGATTTTGACATTAATTCACTTTGAAGAATTTTTAATAAAAGATGCATTAAATGGAAGAATTTTAAATCTGTTTACCTGTGGCAGTATTTCTATGTAGCCCGAGAACTGGCTCCCGCTCATTTGCACAAGAAAACTCCAAGACTTGCAGAGGATAGGATTTCATCTGGAAGAAATACTATGGCTATCTCCATGTGCTACCTTTCAACGTAATTCTGCGTTTGATACAGAATCGTCTGGAGTAACTTCCTGCTCATTCCCTTGAGAGAGACAGGTCTAGAATTCCTGCATGTTTACTTTTGGCAATGAAAATTTTACTTTCTTAACTCAGAGATGGTGCACACTTGTTACTTTATGATCTTTGGTTAAAAGGGTTAGTCTCAGGTATACAACATAATGATTCAACAGTGTTATACATTACTCAGTGTTCACCATGAGAAGTGTGCTTTTCATCCCCAACACCTGTGTCCCTCATCCCCCAACCACCTCCTCTTTGGTAACCATCAGTGTGTTCTCTGTAGTTAAGAGTCTGTTTTTGTCTCTTTTTTTTTCATTTGTTCATTTAATTTGTTTCTTAAATTCCATATATGAGTGAAATCATATGGCATTTGTCTTTCTCTGACTGACTTATTTCACTTAGCATAATACCCTCCAGGTCCATCCATCTTGTTGTAAATGGGAAGATTTCCTTCTTTTTTTATGGCTGAATAATATTCACATCTTCTTTATCCACTTATCTGTGGATGGACACCTGGGCTGCTTCCATATCTTGGTTATTGTAAATAATGCTGCAATAAACTGGGAGTGCATATATGTTTTCAAATTAGCGTTTTCAATTTCTTTGGATAAATACTCAGCAGTGCAATTGCTGGGTCATAGGGTAGCTCTATTTTTAACTTTTTGAGGAAACTCCATACTGTTTTCCACAGTGGTTGCAGCAGTTTGCATTCCCACGAACAGTGTAAGGGGGTTCCCCTTTCTCCACATCCTCGCCAACACCTGTTGTTTCTCGAGTTGTTTATTTTTGTCATTTTACACTTGTGAGATAATACCTCATTGTAGTTTTGATTTTCATTTCCTTGGTAATTAGTGATGTTGAGCATCTTTTCACGTCCTGTTGGCCATCTGGATGTCTTCTTTGGAGAAATGTTTGTTCATGTCTTCTGCCCATTTTTTAATTTTTGTGGGAGGGTGTTGAGTTGTAGAAGTTTTTTATAGATTTTGGATACTAACCTTTACCTGATATGTCATTTGTAAATATCTTCTCCCATTCAATAGGTTGTCTTTTAGTTTTGTTGATGGTTTCCTTTGCTGTGCAGAAGCTTTTTATTTTGATGTAATCCCAATAGTTTATTTTTGTTTTTGTTTCCCTTGCCTCAGGAGACATTACCTAGAAAAATGTTGTCATGGCTAATGCCAGACAGATTACTGGCTGTGCTGTCTTCTAGGATTTTGATGGTTTCAGGTCTCACATTTCGGTCTTTCATCCATTTTGAATTTATTTTTGTGTGTGGTGTAAGAAAGTGGTCCAGTTTCATTCTTCTGCATGTGGCTGTCCAGTTTTCCCAACACAATTTATTGAAGCGACTGTCTTTTTCTCATTAGATATTCTTACCTCCTTTGTCAAAGATTAATTGAAACATATAATCATGGGTTTGTTTCGGATTCTCTACTCTGTTCCATTGATCTATGTGTCTGTTTGGGGGCCAATACCATACTGTTTTGATTACTATAGATATTTAGTACATCTTGAAATCTGGAATTGTGATAACTCCACTTTTGTTCTTCTTTTTCAAGATTGCTTTGGCTACTCGGGGTCTTTTGTGGTTCCATACAAATTTTAGGATCAATTTGTTCTGGTTCTGGTGTCTCCTGACACCATCATCTTTGGGGAATAGGTCTCAACACATGCATTTTGGGAAGGACACAAACATTCAAACCACACCATTTCTGAAAGAGGAAGTGAGAGGTATAAAAATTGATTCATGGGCTCACACCTGATGGTTGTCCCAAAGGCCAGCATGCACGCACACATCTAATAACATGTATGCATATAAATATTTATTGTGCCATATCATGTATTTTTTCCTTCAAACTTAATCATCCCATCAAGTACATATGCAGTTGGTCGCCATGTGCCCTGAATTCATAGTGTGGTTCTGACTGTGTCTGTCAGTCCACTTGGCCGTTGGATGCGCTGGAAATAAATTGGGTTCTGGGACCATGGCCTCTCTGTCTTGCATCACCGAGGGCTCTGCCAGGAACACACCTGTTCCTAACAGGGGAAATCAACCTTGGAGGGCTCAGCCCCTAGACTCACACCAAGTGGATTCAGACTCTGGCTGGGTGAGCTTCCCTAGTCAGCTGTGACAACGCATCTCCTTAGCTGGGATAACATGTACATGGTGGTTGGCCCAACGAAGCCACCCAACAGACGAATCTTCTTGTGGAAATAACCAGGTGTCCTCAAGAGGCCTCTCCCTCCTAGTCTTTATAGTGATGGAAGGGACCTGCTGATGCCAACAGCCCCTCCCACACGAACACGCTGTAAAGACTCATTGGATACACGTCAGAGAGAGGAGAGGGCTCCTCAACTGTGGTGTGTTGTTGGGGACGAGAGAAGAGCGGCTCTTTACAGTCAGTCCCCGTGGAGAGCAGGGACTGAGAGGGATGCAGCTACTTGTTCTCTGATTAAGAAACAGTATCTGTCATAGGCACTCGTCAAACAAAACCTCTGGATAATTATTCACTGAAGTCTGTAATAGGTTAGTGGTATACCAAAAATAAATATGACTGAAAACTGTCCGTGAGAACACTCTGTCTGGGGAGAGCCAGAGTTATAATCAAATAAATATGCAATGATGCAGGTATTTACATAAAGGTGAGTTACATTAAAAAGTCAGGCACACATTCTCCCCCAGTTTAGAATTCACATTTCTTTCAGGCTTTGAGTTAGACTTCAATCTTGACAGATTTAAGTGGTAATCTGTTATAGTATTGAGATGGCATGAAATGTATTTATTGACATTTCAAATTATAGCGTTTTCAATGAGAAAGGCATCTAATTTTGAGCTACTAAAACAGCATGGTGTAGCCATATATTTCTTGTTGAATAGTAATCACTCAGAGATACAGGATTCTTATTTATAGCAGGTATCTAGGATGGGAGTGCTATGTACAAAAAAATTATGTTAAATCATGAAAAGTTGCCATCAGGATTATTAACATGCCGCACTTCTACTTTAAAATGCTAAAGAATCTTGTGATATTTCTGCATTTAATAATTGCACCAGCTCAATTAAAAAAAATACAAAATCATTATTTCCTGACATTAATGAAGTCAACTTTTCCAGCATAATTCGAATAGGCAATTGAACAATGGGACTCAGAAACGCATTAAAACCAGGTCAGCTGTTTGGCGTTTCCAACAATACATCCACAATTCCATGAAGGGTAATCTTAAGCCATTTTCCAGAACAGCCTGTACATCTTTATCTTAAAATTCCAAATGTTTCAACAATAGATGATTGTTAAGAACTAGACAATTATCTTTCAGTTCTCATTGATTAATGACTTAGTCTATGACACACAGAGAAACCGTAGAACAAAGGGGTCCATTATAATAATGCATAGGCATTAAACCATCTTCATTAATAGAATCTTCTGAATTCAGTTTAGCATAAAAACCAAATATGCCATAAAGGAAGTGGAGAGGTGAGAATTTTAAATATATTTTGAAAACTCACTTGATAAAAAAGAAGATTAAATAATGTTAACTGCCCTCAATTAAAATTCTCTCTCCCTCCCCATCTCTCTATCTCACACACACACACACACACACATATACACACACATATACACACACAGAGTTAACCAGGAAAAAGTGTCATAAAATTGTGTTCTTAACACTATAAGAAATTGATACTCTAAGATCCACATGCTCTTAATGGTTATTGGCATTCAGGAGACCAGTATTTTATCTAATTACAATGTCTTGAATAACAAATGTCCTACTAACAATATGGGAGTGGTTCTGGCTACCTCATTTCAGTACCCTTACACACGGGATAATTTATGTAATCACAGCAGGAAGACATGATTTAAGAAAACAGGATGGTATTTTAAATGTTGTCTAGGGGTTACACTTTGTCAATAAAATTCCTGTTTATGACAAAACTGTTGCAAAAGCTATATGACGATCATCACATCATTTAACTTCTTTGGGAGCTTTATTAGGTCAAATAACTCAGCTCACCATCAGCTCGATCTATTCCCAGGTCAGCTGCTTTGCTTGTGTCTCAGTGAGAACAAGAACCAAATCCGCACCCCTGCCTCCAACATCCGGGGAGCTCACCAGGCTGGGCGCTGCCCTGACGACTCCTTCAGTCCCCACGGGGGCCCTTCCTGGAAAGTGGTGTTGCTGACCTTCCCATTTTACAGGCGAGAACATCAAGGCTCAGAGAACTTAAGAACGTTGCCGGAGTTGACTTTCTATGTGGCTACCAGGCGGTTTGAAACTGTCGGTGGCTCACGTTCATGGCCTGCATTGTTCCTACTGGGCAGCCGTGGTCCAGACCATGGTAATTTTGAAGATCCTGCTCTTCCTGATCTATTTACCTCATGTTCCTTATCGCCTGAAGTGAGTTCATCTTATTTGCAACTGAGCACCTCTAGGGACAGGGCAAGGTGGCCTCCGAGATGGTCCTCGAAGGCGTCTAGCTCCCGGGGCTCACGCCCGGGACCATGGTGGCCGAGAACACCAGTAGCAGAGGACAGGAGTCGGGGAGGTCACCGCGGAGGTCCCGTCACGAACGGCTGCCTCTGTCTGGCCCGTGCACGCCGTCTCCCCCGCCATGGGTCTCCTTCTCGTCCTCTCTCCCTCGCTCTCTCGTCACCTGCTCTGGGGGCAGGCAGCGTGCAGAAACATTCACATGAGGACAAACTAGGGTCTCCCCACAGCCAGCGAAGAAGTCAGCACCAGCCCGAGGGAGTTTGGAAGCAGGTTCCCCACCAGCCAGGCTCTCCCACCAGGCAGCCTTCCTGGCCAACAGCCAGAGCCCAGCTGCTCCCGGGGCCTCCCCAACAGCCCACGGGCGGGTAACGAATATGTGCTGTTGAAGGCGCTGTTTCAGGGTGATTTGCTAAAGCAGCAGTGGGTGAGCAGATGGGGGGCGTGGAAGGCGCCGATGCCTAGCACCTTCGGATGCTCAGAGTTCCCTTTAAGCTTGAAGGCATCTCCAGGAGGTCAGTATTACTGTCCCCATCCACAAGGACAGGTCCCACCCCCGCCTGGGCCAGAGGTGCTGCAGCAGAGGACAGGTCCTCACCGAGTCACTGTGGACCTGCCTTTTGTACATCTTCCCGCCGTCCTGGTTCTTAGCGCTGTTGGTTTTCTGCCCCCGCTGCCAGGGTTCCTCACCCTGAGGCAAGGAGGGTGGGTGGGTTACGGGCAGTGTCGACAATCTCTCCTCCTGTCCTTTTCATCAGCAGAACCTTTTCCAGAATCCCCCGCCCCCAGGGGAATTTGCTGATGTCTCCTTGGACAAAACTGGGATATGGAACCACAGTTAGTTGTGAAAGAGGCTGGAGACGGGATGGCGTGGCCATCCTGCTTCCGTGAGGCGCTTGGGCAGGGCCAGGGCTGTGCGTGGACTGGCGGTGCCCCAGGAATGGCCGGAGCTGGAAGCTTCTGTGATCCCGCCGCAGAGTTCCTACTCTGGCAGCTTGGTTCTGACTGAGTCTGGGAAGGGATTTTCCGCCATCTGTTGAGTCACACCACACAAGTCAACATCCCACTCCGTATTGTGGAAGGCTTGCTGGGCCCCATCGGGGCAACAGTTACAGGGCAGGGGCCCAAAACAAGACATCCCTGAGGTTGTAGGGAGTGTGGGGCTCTGGGGCCCTTGTACCAAATAGACAGTGCGCCCCGGGTGCCTCCACTCAGAAAGCAGGGTGTACCTTTGCAACTCCCTGCACTTGTTCTGAATTGGGATGTTTCCCGAGGCTTCCACAGAGAACACAAGCCCATCCCACGTTGCTCCAAGGCCACCATTCCCCTCTGCGGACACACTGCTCCCCGGGGAGTGGCACAGAGAAGCACATCGGCTGTTCTGCTTGGAGCTGAAGTTAGGCGGGCGCATCGTAGAACCGGAACGGACCGGCGCATGCAGGGTTATCGACTCGGCAAAGCTTTAAGGCCGCAGCCACACCGGATGGCCCATTCCCCTGGCAAACTGCCGCGGCTCCGAGGTCTGTCGGGCGATTCAGTTGTTACACAAAGGATTGCTACTTTTAGGGCTTTGTGACATCGCACGTGCATTAACTGGACTTTTACAAACCTTTGTGACCTATATTGTCGTCTAACAAAACCGATAAAACAACAAACAGCAAGATCAGGAACCAGAAGAGAATCGTCTCATCATGGGAAACTGAGCTTCTGAATGCCTCTTTCTACGAGCAGAATGTGGGAAACATGTGTACAGATATATATAAATATATACATCTACATACACATATGTATGTAAATACGGATTTACCTATGAAGTGACCCTGAGGTTTCGGGGGGTTACTGTTGCTGTAAATGTAAGGTTTTCCCGTCGTCTCCTGGGCCACTTCCTCACCCATCTCAGTCTTGGACATCAGCTTTCACTGGAGCTGACCTATTCTGACCTCGAGGTTAATGATACAGGATGCAATTAATTCATGAGGTTTTCTGGGCATTTAGGCCCAGCAGGCATGAGACTGCCTTTGTTAGTCTGTTCAAGGTGAGGGTCAGGTCCCCGTTTTCTTGCAACAGAGGAAACAAGGCTTCGGGTCTTGAGCTGTTTGCTCCCCAGTGTAGAAAACGGAAGACCATATTCATCTGCGCAGCCAACGGGATGGAGCACAGTGGGGGATCGAAGGATGTATATTAAGGGCTTCAGGCAAAAGGCCACCTAGTGCCCCCAGGGCCGGCAGCACTGCCCACAGGAAGTGGAACCTTGCAGGACTCGCTCCCCATCCTCGATGTCCCCCCTCATCTTTGAGGGGGCAGCGGCTGTCCTCCGCCTGGACAGAGTCTCCTTTCCCCGGGCTTTCCAGTGAAACGCCCCCTCTCTCAGGGTGCCCTCACCTCCCCTGCGTCTTCCCCCAGTCTCTTCCCAGTGCCCAGCTCCCAGCTGGGCTGTCTCTTCCTTTGGGACGGTCCTCAGAGGACAGGTCTGGGTCCTGTGCTCTCATGACTGTGTGGAGTGAGGCCCTGAGGTCATGCCCGCCCTGGGGGTGGGGGGGGACCCTGTAAGTGCTGGGAGGGCAGGCTTCCTCTGTCCCACTTCCAGCTGGGGTGTAGAACATAGCCTCCCGCTCTGCAAAGACGTGGGGGACAGTAGAGAGTCATGCGGGGGGGCGGAAGCCTGGCCCTAGTCAGTCCCGACAGGGAGCTTGTCACCAGCACTGAGTTAGTGACTGCCGAGCCCCTGCACCTCCAGCCACCTTCTGGTCAACCCATCAACACCTGCCTTGGTTTAAGGACGCTTCACACAGTGTACCTTGTTGATCCATTAACGGTGAACTCATGGCGCATGAGGGAGCTTTTCTGATATGGGTGCTGTCTCCCTG
Source organism: Mirounga angustirostris (assembly GCF_029215605.1). Taxonomy (NCBI): domain Eukaryota; kingdom Metazoa; phylum Chordata; class Mammalia; order Carnivora; family Phocidae; genus Mirounga; species Mirounga angustirostris. Next base: position 137,947,118 of record NW_026991713.1, read on the forward strand.
AGACCACCATGGTGGGGTGGTGACCAGGGTGGGTGCAGGTGAGGGTGACAGCCATCTGGACTGGGAGGACCTGTCTCCTGGGTGGAGAACCTCCTCCCACTGAAGCTGGAGGCTTAGCCGACTGCACCTGCCCTTCACCGAGCTTGCAAGAACCCAGGGTATGGGTGTGGATGCTGAGCTTGAGGTTCATGCCCCTCCTGGGAACTTAGGTCAGCTTTTTAACCAGGCTTCCTCCCCCTCCTCCCTTTCCTTCCCCTCTCCTTTCCCCTGCTCATGGTTTGAGTCTCTCTCCAGCCCTTGCGGCCCCTTCCCCAAGGTAACAGGTAGCATTAATTTTATGCACCACTAGATCATTTTTCCAAAGACTAATTTCACTCCAGAAAAATCAGGTTTTAAGCTACTTCCACTTGTTCAAACTTTCCACAGCTTCAAACCACAAAATTATGTTTGTTTCAGAAGCTATATATGTATGGATTTCATGAAGTTGTGTGTGTGTGTGTTTGGATTTCCTTTTCTTTGACTGGAGTTCTTCCTGTTCCTTGCATAAAAACTATTAGGGACATAGTGTCTTCTTATGATAAATAATTTCAAAATGGGAGAGTTGCCCCAGTCATCTGAGATCATTTCTATATATCATTTCTATATCTTTGTCTCTCACTGTTGTGAAATTGATGGGCAACTGAAACACTAGAAAATCACCTGAGTTCTCTCCAAGTTCAGGGTAGTATTTGTAAGTTATTGACCTAAAAGTTCACGTAGCTCTTTAAAATGCCTACCTCGTCAGAGAGGATAGCCTCTCGTGGGTCTGATTTATTATGCTCTCTTTTTTCTTTTCCTTTAACCTCAGGTAATGAAGAGAGAAGCACCTGTTCCTGAAATCCCTTTTACCTGAGCAATATAGAAAAGATTAAAGATTTTCTAAAAGAAATAACCTTCTATCATCCTTCTCATGATTTTGTGTGCCCACTAAACACACACATACACACCCTTTGATAAATTTGATTCTGATTTTTTTGTTAAGGAAAAATTATAGGGGTAAACTCCTGCAAAATATATTTGACATTTTGGAAAATATATCCCTGCATCCAGTTTTAGAAATAATCCATTCAGGGTTTCCAGTAATCATGTTATATTCTTCACCTGAGTAGGAAAAACAAACAAAGAAGACACTATGTTTTTCATAAAATGCTTATTTTAGGTTTTCATAACATTTAAAAATGTGGATAAGATCTAAAACTTGTTTATAGATTATCTGACAAGGACCTATATGGTCCAATACACAGGGATCACTATGAAGCTTGTACATTTTTCATTAAGACTAATTTGTTGGTCAATGTTTAATAGTAAAATACTCCAGCATCTCATAAATATTGGCTGTATGTTTATCAATAAACAATCCCTACAGCTTCTAAACAGATGAAAATATCCCCTCTATATTATGGGGCTATTCACATAGAATCAAATTAGCATTAATGAAAATGTATAGCTAGAATAGAATAACCAATTATTTTAGACATTAATAAAATTCAAAACTATTTGGCACAAAATTCTTGTATTTTTCTGGATACAATTGTTCACCAATGCAGCCATGAAACTGCCATAAAAAATTAGACAAGATTGTTTTGATAGGTATTATATTCCATCATCAACATTATCATGATATTGGAAGACATATCATAAATTTCTCTTCATATCTTAGATTTCAGGCTGTATTTACCACTGCCTGGGACTGTGAATTCCAGCACTTAATATCATTATAATCATTCAATTATAGACTTGCTATTTTCTTCTGAATTTTCAGATTGTCTTTGGGTTGAGCTGCAAACTCAGACTATTTCCCTTTAGGGATCATGGCCGTGGTGTCCTTGAATGGGGCAGGGAAAGACGGAAATGAGATAAGGAGGGGTAGCCTTGACTTGCGGCAGCCTGGAGCGCACACAGTCCCATCCTGAAGGCAATCACGTTCAAGATTCTCAAACACCATGAACCAGCCAGACAGGCGCACCTGCCTGATGGCTCTGACACCATGTCCTCCCAGCTTCCCAACAGATAGAGGCCCTTCCTTCCTTACAACTTCCCCCCGCCCAAGCCAGGGGAAGAAAAGGAGAAGATAGAGAAAAGTCTGGGGAAAGATACTAATTCTCTTTGCTTTGTCTCTCCACAGATCAATCCTTCCATCCAGGTAGACGGATGCACATCCCCGCTCCCATGATCTTCTGCTTTTCCTGGAATAGGATCATGTTTCTCATGCTTTTGACTTCGGGCTTGGCCGTGTTACTTGCTCTGGCCAGTGGGAGGTGACTGGAAGCCACGTATGCCACATCTGAGCAGGGGCTTTTCCTTCAGCCATGAGCACAGACAGCCATGTCCTGGGGAGGGCTCGTCATGACCCTAGATTTGAGAATGAGGAAGACCTTCTAGGGAAGGGTCCTATAGCTGAGCCAGCAGGTGACATGATGGAGAGTGAGCCTTCGCACTGTAAACCGTTGGGACTTAGGGTTGTTTGCTGTGGCATCACGAGCCAGCCTGAGACAGCTACGCAGTGCCTACTAGCTCGGCCCAGTGTGCACTCCAGCTCATGGCTGATTCTAGGAACCTCCCGTTCAGAGCACATGGTAGAGCCAGGAGGACGGTAGGCGGGTCTGAAAAGATTCCTCAGGATAGAAGGGATCTCACAGAGAACTCTGAAGCAGATGGTCGTCTTCATGTTCACAACAGACAACCATTCTTATCTCCTACTTGTTCTTACCCTCCGTGCAAGCCAGAGTGACTTCCTCAGAACCAGTCCCGTCTCCCTGACTTTCTGCCTGAAATATCGCTCCATCTCCAAACACCTAAATCTCCGACATCGAGCGAGGCCGTTTTTCTAAGCAAGGTTATTATATGCTCAATAATGTTTTCTGGATTAATGGAAACTCACCCCCGACTGAAGAATTCACAGGCTGCTCCTGTCATGTGCGTTCTAAATTCCTAACTCCTCTTGTTTATACCCAAACTATCAGAACTCACTCTAAGGTTATTGGGAGTCACTAGTTAACCTCCCATATCCGGGCAGCCCGTCACCTTCCACGCTGGGCTGTGCAGCTTCTCGCTGAGCGGTCGTGATGCACACACGGCCCACAAACGGCCCGTGTGCGTTTTCTCCACCGCAGACCCTCGGGCATCTCCTGACCGATTAGCCCCCTTCCCTTCACTAACCCACACATACATGATTGATAACTCACTCTCTGTAACTGAAGACTCTCAGATTCCTACTCCACCTTTCTAGCCCAAAGTGAATTTCCTCTTTCCCTCTTATTTTAAAACTATATTTATTACCAAGAATATGTGCATGTGTGTTTTAATTCTTGAGGAATTTGGTTACCCCAGATTAAATATACCTGTCAAATTGGTGAACTCTACCCATTCTTTTTGATTCAGTAGATTATACCAAAGAATGAAATAAGATACAATTTTCTCTCACACCTTAGGTTTCAGATTCAGCTTGTCAAATTTTAATTTCCTCTTACTAGACCAGGCATAATAGTCATTATTATGCTTTTCAGTTTTATTCACAAAACATTGTGGTATTACTTCCATTCGATTGTGGGAATGTCTCTCTTTTTTTTTTATTCATTCCCTTGGCATATAATACAACTATTTCCTTTTTAACTCTAACGCCAAATTCTTTGGCACCTTTTCTCAGCTTTTTCCTGGGATCTCAACATCTGGGCATCTAGCCACAGAGACTGCTGTTTTAGCTGTGAGTCTTGTTCCCCTTTATTAAATCCTCGGGAATAGATTCCTTCTCAATATCCTCGCTTCATTAAAACAACAACAACAAAAAAAAACAAAAAAACAAAAACCACTATTGTTTATAAGATCATTCTAAGCCAAAGCAAGAGTATTTCTGAAGACTTAGAGATTGCCTTTGTGGGCACGGGAGGGCAGAAGTAGGAGCACTTCCATCCTCAGCCCAGACCTGAGCTGCTCGGCAGTGACCCCCTGTGGCTGCTCGGGGCTGGCCGCCGGGGGCTGGCTCCGCTCCGTGCTACTTGTGAGCATCGTCTAGGGTTGAGTGGCTGGTGTGTGTGAGAGAGAGAGAGAGAGAGGGAGAGAAAGAGAGACAGGGAGGGAGAGGGAGAAGGACGGAGAGGGAGGGAGGGTTTGGAGGCAGGGGTGGAAAACAGATTTTAGGACGAACTACACCCACCTGAAGAGTATGGCTGTTTAAAAATTGATATTTTCAAAATAGAACAGAGGCCCCCTTGGGGACTTAGGATGGGAGGTTCATGAACACTGAGGGCTGAGCGGTGCTGCCCGCTGGTCTGTCTGGCCGAGACTGGGGTGGCGAGCGCCGTGGGGGGGGGGGGGGGAACGCTGGAGGTGCCTTTGTGGAAACCCCCTGGGGTTACTCAAGGACAAAGAAGGGGAAAGCATGCGTTCCCGGAGGGGAACTCATTAATTACTCAGCACAGGTGAAACAATTAGCGTGTTGTATGCACATGACAATTCGCCCCAAGTTCTGGAGCCGTGGAGATCATTCCTGATACATCAGCGCGGTCTCGATTGTTTCTGCTTTCGCCCTTTGTTTTGTCCGGCTGTTTTCGGCTGTTTGTTTTATTGTGTTGTGTCTTCTTCCTTCAAACCGGAAGGCCTCAGCGTCCTTAACTCCAGCGCTAGCCTGGCGCAGGGGGGCCTCTGGACGGGGCAGAGGTAATTAACTCCCCGCCCGCTCACACTGGTGACATCAGGGGAAGGGAGCAGAGGAGGAGAGATCACAAGACTTCTCGCCTCTCCATTGCCTGCCCGCAGCTTCAATAAAATCTGTGTTTCAAAGATACAAGCCGGATTTATGCCCCTCCTCCACGAGTGAGGAGATACTAGGAACTCTGAGGGTCCTTACAATCTCTGCACACCCCTCCACTACCACCCCCAAAAGTCCGCTGTGTGGGCTTGGCTCGTCACAAGCCAGCCCAGCGTCTGACAGGATAACCACCGCTGACCTCGGCAGCTCCTCCGGCTCAGCACAGGCAAACGGGGCTTGAATTATCGCTCTCCTACAGCATAATGATCCCATTGTTATGACCCCTGTGTTCTGCAAAACACAGGAGAACCGTAATTGCCGTGCTCCCTAGCCCATGCATTACACTTGGCAGAGGTCAGCATGAGCCGCATGGCCTTTCCCTCGTACTCGAAAAGGGAATATCTCCTCTCCCGCTCAGCTGATGACATGTTAAATAGCATCAGTCTTGGCCACGCATTTGTGACATGGAAAATAAAATCTTTACCCCGCAATTTGTTTTTAGCCATTAGAGTTCAGGTGAACAACGGTGCACACCCTCTGGTAACCTGGAGATACGCGTAAAATATCAGAAAATTACTTATCTTTGTAAAAGAGCATGATTCCTGCCAACTTACCTTATGATTCATTTCATGAGACACAGCTGATGCAAGAACCCAGGAAAGGGTTAGTTGTCATCCTTACCTAGCCGCACACGAGGGGAAATTGGAAAGTACACTTGAACACACTTGCTCAAACACATGTGTAAAGGTCCAGTTTTGATCTGACCACTGTTCATTACAGGTCTGATAGCTGAGGTATGCAGAATCATTGTGCAGTGAGAAATCTCCAGCCAGACAGCTGAATTTCACTTCTAATTTTTTTTTCTAGAGAACATTTGGATTGATAACTTGCAAGGAAAAACAAAACAAAAAAAAATTTAGGAGAAAAACCCCAAACTTGTATATATCTAAAGTAAATACATATTAAGCCCAGAGCAATGTTTATAGAAATCATTTCTTTAACTTTAAAGGTTTGAATTAATATTAAATATGGTGAGATTAGAAAGTTCTCTTTCATGGATTTTTTTTTTCCATTTTTACTAAGAAACTTTTAAATACAGTGTAGGTAAAAATAAAAACAATTGTGAAGCAAACTACTTGGGGGTTGAACACTTGGGTGTTAATTGAGCATTAAAAATAAGCCATATCCTGGGGCATCTGGGTGACTCAGGTGGTTGAGCATCTGCCTTCGGCTCCGGTCTTGGCCCCAGGGTCCTGGGATCAAGCCCCGCATCGGGGTCCAAGCTCAGCGGGGACTCCGCTTCTCCCTCTCCCTCTGCCTCTCCCCGGCACTCTGTCTCTCGAATAAATAAAATCTTTTTAAAAAATCCATATCCTATTAGATGTGTGAGTCATGAAACTTTCTATTTTGAGTTGTGGGGAAAGTATTTAGAGTAATGTGCTTAATATCCACACCCAGATATAGTTGGAATCAAATCCTAGAGGGACTTTGTCACCCACTGTAGAAATTGTAATATATAATAGTACCAGTTGGAAGCATTTGGCTTATGTAGAGATGTGGATTTATTGTTTTTCCTCCCTGCCATTTTTAGAAAGCTGCCTCCTCTCCTGGTCCTCTGGGACGGCATGTCGAGCCTGCGATGTGCCTGTCACTTTATGAGCCTTTCCATGAGGAGAAAGGCTCAGGTGCGTTTGAAAGTGAGCCGGGTACAAGGAGCTGAACCTCTGGAGCCAAAGGCTTTCTCCCTAACCATTTACGTCCCAAGGGGAGAGCTGAAGATACCATCCGTCCTTGGGACCTTTCCTTAATAGACAATGTAAATACACAGTGTTCTCTTCTCTTCGCTCAGGAAGTTAAGCGCGAGTCTCCCAGCTCATGCCGCCCCCTGCTTTCTCCATCCGACGCCGGAATCTGCATAGCCCGCCTTTCTCCTCTGAGCACGGGCCACCACACCATCCCTTGCCCTCACTACCAACATGCCAGACAGGAAACCCCACGGTTCAGCCACGGCTACATCATGTATCCCGTGACTGAGGGGGTGTCTAGCGCTTGAGGTTTGCGAAGCGCGTGCCTGTGGAGGGAAGGGACGCCTCCCATGCGCAGGAGGCCGCCCTGTCGGCCCTCCCAGGATAAGGCCACCATTGCCACTGATGTTGGAGTGGGTGATCTCTGCTAACGCTGGGGTTCAGACCATGACCCTTGAACAAGACTCCAATTCAGGGACATGGTGACCCCAAAAAGCTTCATCAACCAGAATGCTTTCATAAGAGTTCTTCTGGTTCCCTCAAATTCTACGTAACTGAGGTAGGAGACTAGCACTATTTTGATTTTCCAAAATTGCAAAACTGGAGATGGTTGCGGGACTGCCTGCTAGCCACCCTGGCTCAGTGGGCTAAAAGGGCTGGCACACCTTCCCTTCCAACTCGCAGGCTGTGGGACTCGCCGTTGTTGTTCAGAACTAAACTGCCCTGCACAGGCGGTGTGGAACAGTGGTCCCCGGACTGGGCCAGACAGGCACTCACCTTAAAGACGTTGGTGTCCCGACCCCACCTGCCCAGGATTCTGACCTTGTCTTCCGTAGAAGCCTGAGCATCTGCTCTCCATCCGACACCGTCGAAAGGAGCCAGGGTTGAGATTCACCCCATTACCAGCACAGACCTGACCACAGAGTGACCTCCAGAACTTTCTGTGTAAGATGTTTTGAATTTCTATAAATCTCTGATACCAATTAGTTTTCTTGCCATTTTCTCTGGTTTCCAACTGTTAAGTCCTGAAAATTATTGTAGCTAACTGAAGGCTCTTGTCATTAGAACGACTTTTATATGAAATTGAGCTGTGAGAAATCGATGAACTTTGCCAGTTCAAGAGTCTATGGGAGATGCTATTCCTGGACGGCTGGTGTTATCTACCAGCAGTCGAGATAATTACTGTTACATAATATTTTTAAATATATGCCTAATTTGAAATACTTTCATTTTCCAGAAGCCTCAATGTCTAGGACCCGGAAATAATAAGCCCCGTCTTAAGCAGACTGACTCTTTTTATAAAGATTGCTTAGAGAATTATCTCTCTTGTCATATAACGAGAGCATGTGTTGAAAAATGTCTCCTATGAAAGTGTTCTTATTTTTAACCCCCTGTGATTTGCTCACATATCTTACCTCCCTTCTAGTACTTGTAATACCAATGGTCACTGTACTTAGAGATGCACTGGATATAACTAGAGTGAGAGGGGTTTTTTAACCTGTATTTTTAAAACTTCTTACATTGTAATTAATAGACTTATATTTTAGAGCGGTTTTGTGTTTATAGAAAAGTTTTACTGAGAGTTCCTGTAGAATCCCTCCACAGCCCCGTATCCCCTATCACTGATATCTTGCATTAGAGTGGCACATTTGTTACAACTGATGAGCCAATGCTATTCATTAATGAATCATTAATTATTACTAACTGAATCAGTAGTTCGCTTTCAGAGACAGCTGGCTGATTCAGTCAGAAGAGCACGTGACTCATCTGGAGGTCGTGAGTTCAAGCCTCACGTTGGGTATAGAAGTTACTTCAAAAAAATAAATAAGCCCATGGGTTAGCCTGGTGGTGGGTATTGAGGAGGGCACATTCTGCATGGAGCACTGGGTGTTGTGCACAAACAATGAATCATGGAACACTTCATCTAAAACTAATGATGTAATGTATGGGGATTAACATAAGAATTAAAAAATAAATACATACATAAATAAATAAATAAATAAATAAATAAGCCTAAAACAATAGTCTGCTTTAGGATCCAGTCCTGACGTCACACATTTTGTGGGTTTGGACACATGTATAATGACATGTATCTGCCATTATGGTCTCATACAGAGTAGTTTCACTGCCCCCAAATCCTGCGTGTTCCAGCCGTTCATCCCTCCCTCCCTTCAACTCCTAGAAATGACTGATAGTTCTGACTGCCCCCTTAGTCGTGCCTTCTCCAGAGTGTCATACAGTGGGAATCATACAGGAGGAAGCCTTTTCAGATTGGCGGCAAGTTTTCTCCATGTCTTTCCATGGCTTGTCTGCTCTTTTCGTTTTAGTGCTGAATAGTATTCCATCGTCTGGATGGACCACAGTGTATGTATCCATCACCTGCTAAAGGACATCTCGGATGCCTCCAACTTTTGGCAACTTTGAATAAAACTGCTTATAAATATCTGTGTGCAGGTTTTTGTATGAATGTAGTTTGCAACTCAGTTGAGTAAATATCAAGGAGCGCAGATCGCTGGATCGCAGCATATGTTTAGTTTTGGTTTTATAGGAAGCCAGCAGATCGTCCTCCAGGGTGGCTGCCCCGGTCTGCATGCCCACCAACAGTGGGCAAGCGTCCCTGTGCCTCCACACCCTCCCCAGCTCGGCTGGTGTCAGAGTCCTGGACTCGGGCCTTTCTGATAGGCATGCAGCGGTGTCTACTTGTTGTTTGAGTTTGCATTTCCCTGATAAAATATGGTATTGAGTTTCTCTTCAGGTGCTTGTCTGCCATCTGTGTCTCTTCTTTGGAGAGGTGTCTTTTCAGATAATTAGATCATTTTCGTACCATGGAGTTTTAAGAGTTCTTTGCACATTTTGGATGCCAGTCCTTTATCAGATATGTGTTTCGCAAACATTTCCCCCAATCTGTGATTTGTCTTCTTCTTCAGTTTTGAAGGATAATTTCACCGGATACAGAATTCTAGGTTTGGTGGAGTCTTTTCTTTCTACACTTTAAATATTTCCCTCCTCCCTCTTGCTCTCCCAGGTTCTGCAGAGAAGTCCGGGGCAATTCATGTCTTTGTGCCTCTGTAGGTAAGGACGGTTATTTCTCAGCTTCCTTTAAAACTTTGTCTTTGATTTTCTGCAGCTTAACTATAAGCCCAGTTGTAGACATTTTTATATTTATCCTTCTTGGACCTCTGTGGGCTTCCTGGCTCTGTGGTTCATTGTCTGTCCTTTCTATCTGGTACTTTCTGTTCTTTCTTGTCTTTCTGGTATTCCTATTTTATAGTGGTATCAGTTTTTGCATATTCTGTTGTCTTTTCTCTTTCTCTCTCTGTATTTCAGTTTTGAAAGTTTCTCTCGGCATGTCCCCAAGCCCCCTGATTCTTTCCTCGGCCGCATCGTCTCCTCATGAGCCCGTCAAAGGCTTCCTTCATTTCTGTTACAGTGTTTTTTGATCGGCCTTCCCTTTTGATTTGTTCTTAGAATTTCCATCTCTCTGCTCACAGTACTCACCCATACGTGTATGGTGTCCACTTTCTTCCATTCGAGCCCCCAGCATATTAGCCACAATTGTTTTCTATTCCTGCTCTGGTAACTCCATCATCTCTGCCAAATCTGAATGCTTGCTCTGTCTCTTCACACCTTGTTGTTTTGTCTTTTAGGGTACCTTGTACTATTCTGTTGTTGAGAGCCGGACATGATGCACTGGATGAATAGGCCTTTCAGTATGAGGGTTTATGTTAACCCGGCTAGAAGGTAGGACAGTGTCCTCCTTCAGTGTCCTTTCCTCCAGTGTCCTCGTTTTATTTTTTCTGTCATCTTTGGGTATTCCTAGAGACTTCTTCCTAGATAAGGTCTGAGATGTGTCCTCTGTTATCACTCAGGAGCCCTACTGATGTGGTGGTGGGGCTGGGGGAGATGCATTGTGTGGCCCTAGGATTGTGATTAGGTCTCACTCTTTCCATGACCTCCTGCCCCTGGGCTGTGACCCTCACAGAGACTCTCAGTTATCTCCCTTTTAGGTGGTACAGGGTGGTGGCCATGGGCTGGAGTTGGATCTGTCCCTTCCCTCAGGTCACTTAGGCTCTGATAAAACCCAAGAAGGTTAGGCTCAGATGAACTAGCTCCCTCCAAGGCAGGTCTTGTGGAAAACAGAGTGCCCTGTCCTGTCACAAGATGGCTCGTGTCCCCTCCCTAATATTTTCCTCTTTCATACGGGCAGAGGGAGCTGAGACCCCATGGCATGAACACACGTGGTACTAGCCTGCTGGTGTTCTCTACGTGGAACCACCCAGCTTACAAGCACATGCAGTGAAGCTTCATAAAATAAATTTCAAGGTAACGTTGATAGAAAAATCGATAACAAATTTTAGAAACAAGACTACTAGGTATAGCTTCTTGGATGACCTAGTTAGGATCAGACGATGAGAGACATCCCATCGTTCATTTACTTGACCTAGGGCAGTTTCCCCATCTGCAAAATGAAGGGAACAGATCAGCCATTTTCATACTGCGCTCCTGGAGCACATGGTACAAGGTTGAGCCTGGGAGGCCTCCTCAGAGCAAGGGGGCATCAGATGGCAGAGACCAGCACTGTTTCCAGTACCCAGCTCCATTGACTGAGGATTCACTTACTGGTGTTCTGCATACTCCTTTATGTGAACACAGGTTTGAAAGAACTTGAAAATTCATTGCTTTAGCTGATCACCTAAGGTTTCTTTTGGTTCTAAATTTTCATAAAACCCATGAGCTGTTGTGATGAGGAAGAGTAAATTATTTGGAGAAGAAAGGGAGGAGCAAAATTTACTTAAAATTATAAATCTGACTTCCTTTTAAAATTGTGTACAAGATAGGAGGGTTTTAATGCTGGGCTTGTGAGCCCGTGTGGCCCTTTTCCCATCTCCAACTCTCATCCCTTGGTCGTTCTACCTGGATTTACTCATCTGGATGAACCAGAAAGTGCCTTCTGAGGCCTATCTACCTCTCCAAAACCATCATGGCAGCATTGTGACCCTTCACACCTCAGGGCAGGGAGAGTTTGCTGAGCAGACAAGAGTGTACAGGGTGCTGATGTCCCTCAGGCAAACGTCACCCTGTAATCCACATAACAAATATGGACGTGGTTTGCAAATCTTTACAAAACATCTTTTATTGTAATGTAAAAACTAAATGTATTGTTTGCCAAAGAAAACAGTTTCCATCAAGGCTTTGCTTTGTTCCAATGAACACTCCTTTAGCCTATAAACCCTGAAAAAGGAACTAATGCTCATTAATGAACATTATTACACTGTGTGCCTCACTGAAATATTTTTCTTAATTATGTGGGCAAATCAATGTTTGGAGAAATATGCGAGAATATGCAAGACTGTTAAGAACAATTGTTATGTGAAGAGCGCTGGGACTCTTCACATAACAGGAAAGTGGGGCCCAGGAAAGTGGGGCTGGAAGGTGACACAGTGGAAAAAACAGAAGCCTGAGAGTGGGGGCTCCCCCACATGCCCATGCTGTCCCCAGGGGAAGCCTGGGGGTCCAGCTGGCCTTCCTCACAGACGTCAGGAAACCCACCTTCCAAAGAAGGAAGCTGCCGTTTGGTGTCCAGCCTCCAAGTAATTGCAGTTATCCATCATGAGAAGGTGATCAGCTCAAGGGCCGGGCCTCGCCGGCCTGTTCTAGTGTTTTACTTCTCTTTAGTAGAGTCACAGAATCATCAATGAATTTGTTTTCCTAGTATACTTACAGATTTGAAGACTCTAAAAAGCAATATATTTAATTATTAATACAGTAATTTTCAGAGAAATAAGTGGTCATTTCAGTTATAAAATTGTGAGTTCCTTGTAAAAGTCCAACGATGGTAGTGCCTAATAACATTCTGCTATGATTTAAAACAAAAAAATAAACACAGTTTTAGGGGCACTTGGGTGGCTCAGGTGGTTAAGCCTCCAACTCTTGATTTCAGCTCAGGTCATGATCTCACGGTTGTGAGATCAAGCCCCGAGTTGGGCTCATGCTCAGTATGGAGTCTGCTTGGGATTCTCTCTCTCCCTCTGCCCCTGTCTCTCTCTCTCTCTGTCTCTCTAAAAATAAAAAAATTTTTAAAAACTCACATAGTTTTAGGAAAATAGAAATACATTCACAGTGATAAAAGTCACAAAAACCCACATATCAAAATTATTCAAGTTCGGGCGCCTGGGTGGCTCAGATGGTTAAGCATCTGCCTTCGGCTCAGGTCATGATCCCAGGGTCCTGGGATCGAGTCCCGCATTGGGCTCTCTGCTCCTTGGAGGCCTGCTTCTCCCTCTGCCTCTCTCTCTCTCTGTCTCTCATGAATAAATAAATAAAAATCTTAAAAAAAAAATTATTCAAGTTCGATATCAAACTTAGTGAAATGCCATTGCACAGGCCAGTTGTAGATATAAGATTAAGTTTTTCAAATTGCACCTCAAATCTTCCCTTTTTAAAAGAAATAACATATTAGCATATTTCCCTTCATTTCTTGACTAGGGAGACACTGAAAACATTTTAATAATAGCCCAACGTGATTGTGCATTCCGGTCCTCTTCCAGGAGAGCCCCGGAATTCATTATTGCTTTAACGACAGGCCTCTTGACTCCAGACAAGGAGGTCTGGGTGTTTTCCGCGGTGTCTTGTCCACCGGGAGGTGGTCGCTGACAGGATAGATCAGCAGGCCGCGCTGCAGGGAAATGTCCCACGAACGCTGCTGAACACCTGCCCTGCGCGCCTCGGCGCTCTGCCGCCACCAGCAATTAGCAGGGACGGGAGCACAGACGCCGCCCGCGGGAGCCGGGCCCGGGCGCCGCCACTCGTTCTGCCCCGCACCCATCCAGTTCGGCCCTGCCCTGCGACTTCTCCTGCTTTGTTATCTGGCAGCATCTACGCAGTCACACCTGCATTGTGTCCCCGTCGCCATCGTTAGCGTTTGTCACATCTATTGATTGCCCTCAAACTGCAATTTACATCGATCTCTTTCCACGGTCCGGAGAAAGCCCCGTCTCCCTCGACGCGGTGGCGGCTGGCCGGTCAGGACCTGAGGCCGTCCCTGAGTGTCCAGTGGAAACCGGTGTGGCCGCACGTAGGCCTGTGGTCAGCATCAGGGCACACCGAGTGTCACAAATGCCACTCCTCTTAGGACAACAAAAATGTCCCCAAAGTTGTGAACTTCCTGTTCGCCGGGATAACCCTACCCCAAACCACCCACGGGGAAGTAAGTGCCAGCCATAACATCCCTGTGTTTTGAGGAGCAACGGGGAACACGCAAAGGTCACAGAAGTACTCCTAGTGAGTGGCCCAGAGGGCACACACCTGTCCTAAGCAGGTGCGTCTCGGGCGTCTCGGGGTCACCTCGCCAGGAGAGCGATACCCATGCCCCCTCTGCAGATGAGGGCACAGAGGCCCGCGGGCTTCACGCCCTGCGCCCTGTTTCCCACAGACCCCCCACGAGGCAAGCGAGATCTGAAGACAGATCTCCCGGCCCAGGAGACCTGCCCTCTCGCCCCTGCTCGGTCTCCGCGGAACGGGCCTCGGGTCCTCGAGTCGCGGGGCCTTTGCTCATGCCTGCTGGGCTGTAAGTGTGCCCTCTCACGTATCCGTCTCTCTCAGAACGCTCTGCGATCGTCTCCTTTCTGCATCCTTCCCTCTTCAGAGACTGCAGGGGCCTCCGCCGTGACGTCTCCGAAGTATCTTCTCGGGACACCGCGCGGTAGGAAGAAGACTCCCATGAGGGAGGCGCAAACCAAGGAGTTAGCGAAGCACAGGGCTCCCCCGGCCCCGCTCTGCCCGGGTTCACACTTAGCATCTGCAGCAGGCAGGGAACGGAAGACCCGGCCATCGGAGAGCGCCGCACACATAGTCGCGAGGTCACAGCGCTGACGTGAGAACTCAGCCTCCAGCACCGCTGCCGGGGTGCTGCCGTGACGTCACCGCCATCCGGGTGGGCTGCCGTGACGTCACCGCCGCCGGGGTGCTGCCGTGACGTCACCGCCGTCCGAGGGTGCTGCCGTGACGTCGCCGTCATCCGAGGGTGCTGCCGTGACGTCACCGCCATCCGAGGGTGCTGCCGTGATGTCACCGCCGTCGGGGTTGCTGCCGTGACGTCGCCGCCGTCCAGGTATGCTGCCATGACATCGTTGCCCTCGGGCTTGGTGCTGTGACGCCACCGCCACCATGACATCACCACCGCCGGGGTGCTGCTGTGATGTCGCCGCTGTCGGGGATGCTGCCGTGATGTGACTGCCGTCTGGGTGTGCTACCGTGACGTCACCGCCGTCCGAGGGTGCTGCCGTGATGTCACCGCCGTCGGGGTTGCTGCCGTGACGTTGCCGCCGTCCAGGTGTGTTGCCGTGACGTCGCCGCCGTCGGACTGGTGCCGTGACGTCACCGCCGTCGGGGATGCTGCCGTGATGTGACTGCCGTCCAGGTGTGCTACCATGATGTCACCACCGTCAGGGTTGCTGCCGTGACGTCACCACCATTGGGGTGCTGCCGTGACGTTGCCGCCGTTGGGGATGCAGCTGTGACGTCACCACCGTCCAGGTGTGCTGTCGTGACGTCACCGCCATTGGGTTGCTGCCATGACGTCACGGGGCTTGTACTGTTACTTAACAAGTGTCGCTTAGCTCGGGCCAGGCCGTGGTCCAAGTGGGCAACAGGTGGCAGAGACGTGCTTCTCCTTGCTGCAGTGAAGCCCAAGGCCAGGCAGCGACGGGGGTAAGATGCCGAGGGCCTCCCGCTCTGCTGGTCATGCTCTGATGCAACTCTCAGCACCTTCCCTGGTCCCGAACTGCCCCGGCCCCAGCATCGTCTGTGGGCCTATGAGTGTCGTGTGAGACCAGGTTTTCCTGTATCTGCACACAGCTCTTCATTGTTTGATAACTTCCCCAAATCCTGCCTTGTGATCTTGGCTGGGACACGTTGAAGAACAGGTGCTCCCCCCGGCACAGTGGGGAACCCAGGAGCCCCTCCGGGGACACCCCCCAAGGCGGGATGTAGGAGTCGCAACCGGATGATAAATGCACAAATATGAAGGAGAAGGCATGCGGGCAGACCCCTGGAAGGACCTGCTGAGCCCTGGAGGGCAGCCTCGTGCTGGGACAATGTCAGAGGCGTGGGACTGAAGGGCTGAGCGCCGGTGCAGATGGCCCAGGCTGTCAGTGAGTGGGGAAGGAGGAGGAGGTTCGCTCAGCTCGCTTGCTTCCACTTTGGAGCAAGAGGGAGAGCAGGGCTGCTGAGTCCGTGCTCCCTGGCCTGCGGGTGGTACTCGGCACCCCTCCCTCTGTCTGCTTCCACGTCTCTCTCGGGGTGGCGGGGGTGGGGGGTTGCTGTTTCCACACGAGGGGAGAGGCTGTTCCCCTGACCGTCCTGGGAGTGCACCGGCCTAGGGTCTTGGTTAAGACCAGAATAATCGTGCGTCTCGGAGAATTCAGACGCACGACCTGCCAGGGTGCATCTGGCGCTGACAGAAGACAGCCCAGCTGCCTTCGGAGGCGGCAACTCTGTCGCATGCTGTTGGCACAAACCTCTTCTAACCAAATTATGTTTCTTGCTAATATGTCTGCTTACCTTTCCCGAGGACCACGTCTATTCAGTGACAGGACCCTATTAAGTGTTTTCCGCTCCCAGGGACGCCCCCATCGCCTGCGAGCCTGTCTGCTGTGACTGCCCATGTGACTCGTGAGTCTGCTCCGAGGGACAAGGCGGGAGGAGGCCCATGCAGAGGGTCTTCTCCGAGAGGTCAGGGCAGAGGCGGGCGGTTTCCATTCCAGTTTCAAACCCACTAAGGAACCCACATCCATATTCCTTCTAGTATTTTCTTAGCTCTATTTTCTTTGCCTTGTCCAAAGGCTGGGAATTACATTGCAAGCTTTTAAAAATTACCTGTGTAAAGGGGTCAAAGATCCTGGTTCAGAGCAGGTGAACAGTGGGATGAGCAGCTACCCCTCTGTTCCCCTCCGGTCCCTTGCTTCTGACTGTTGCCGGCAGAGGAAGGGGAAAAGCCCGGTCACTGACCAGCTAGGGTTTCATAGCATACATATGTGCACAGCCCGTGTTTCAGATCATGGGAGACTCCAAGAAACTGCAGGAGGAAGTGAAGTGTTGGGACTTTAAACATCTGGGTAGAGAATTAACATAAATCCATTCCATCAGCCCACCCCGTTCACACAACAGAAATATATTCCTGACGAGCTTTCATCCTGCCTTTCAATTTATTACACTGATTAACACCCCAAACCATTAATTCCATCTGTGTCTCCTTTTCTTCCTTTCTTCACGCTGTCACACAGCACTCTGGGGATGCAACGTTGTTCATTTTGAAAATCACTGGTTTCAGGAGATTTGAAACAGAAAAATAGATACATATTTTTATACACACACACACACACACACACACACATATACTGTTGGACTGTATTGGTTTAAGACATAAGGGAAACTCTAGGATGGGGTGTCCATTAGTAAGGCTTTTAAATAATGGTAATTCTCTATGATTCAATAAAATATTAAGGTTTCACACTTCAGAAACTAGCAACCAAGGCATTTTAAGTGCAAGTAACTGAATCTATCCGTGGTGTTGAAGAGGAGTATTTGAAGTCATGGTTTCTCATACCCTACACAAATATTTAGTAGTAAAATGCCTTACTTCACTGTACCAGCTGTTGAGGGATCATCACACACAGCCTGTGGACGCTGTCCGGCCGCAGCCAGGCCCATCCAGAGGACACTGCATGTGCAGGAAAAGGGGTCAGCGTTACAATTAGCTCCGGGAGAGATCAATGACTCGGTCACATGTGCTGCATGATGGATGGGGCCCCGGTGCCTGCAGGGCCCACGCAGGGAGAGGCCATCTTCTCGTGGGCCCTGTGTGTCTCAAAGACCATCTTGATTTGTATCTGTTTTGCTGGTTGTGGGGGAGCCATTGATTAAAACCAAGGCACTGTGTGCTGAAAGGCAAGAGCAAACCTCGTCAGTGACTCTGGCATCTCAGGGTCCGTTCGTAAGGAGCTTGGCCTCCTTGTTCTCATCAGCAGCTTGGTGCTGCTACTTCTGCTCATTTTTACAGAAGTGGCTCAGGAGGGGTAAGTGACTTCCAAAACTGGACATAGTACAACATAAAGTAGAATCCAAATCGGGTCTGGTGGTGACAAATTCTGAAGTTTTGTCTCTTTCCCTGTATTTTCCAAGTAGTGTTCCTTTAAACATTAATACGGAACTCAAGTAAGTTTTAGCCTGAAGATGTGCTTTGGCAAGGGTACGTTGGAATTAAAATCTGTGATATTGGCCCATGAAGAAAACTTTGTATGCCAAAATTATCTGACCTGAGAATGCATATACGTGTGTGTGCACACGTGAACCAACAAGTAACATCACATGGAGGTCTGAAAAAGAGACTTCACAAACCTGCCCTACACTATGTTCATTCGGGAACCTGATAAGAATGCGCCCGGTGTTCTCTCAAACCATAGGCATGCTTAGGAGAAAGAAAAAGAACAAAGAGAAAATAATTCTCCTAATAGCCTTGTACAAAGAGCATCTTCACATTCAGCACCGTGTCCCGCACCTGGGGGCCTCCCCGAGGTCCCTCCGTGCCCCGGGATGGAATGTGAATACGAATGCCCATGTCTCAGCCGCTGTTGTCTTGATATATTATTTTCCAATACTTTCAGGTCTCATGTCCAAGTTCTTTGATGTGAGTTATTTAAATTTAAGAACAATGGGCGAAGATGAAAGAGTAAAACAGCGCTCTTGTGCTATTTCCCTGTTTGTGAAAGGTAATAATTTCATGCCATCTCTGAGACTGTTGTGAGTCAGCAGACATACACATGTCCAGGGGACCTTTTGTTCTGCTACTTTCCACCTAGCTGGCATTGTCTCATAGGGGACGGGATATTAGCCAACATTTGGACTCTAAATAAGTCATGTTAGTTTCTGCGGGTGTTCTTAGTTGTTTTGCAGAACCTACTTTTAACTGATTAGAAATATAGACTTTGTGATGAATTAAGAAGTGAAATCATTGTATGTTGGCCAAGAAGTCCAGAGGAAAACACGCAGGTATGGCAATAAAAGGACTTGCATTTTGGCTGGAAGATGCAGTTACTTGAACCATGCATCCTGGTTCAGGCCTCAGGTTCCTCTTCAGCAGAAACAGAAGGTCCGGTCAGCTATGTGAGCCTGAGAGTTCTGATACAGGTTCTTTCTGGAATATGCTGGAACATCCCAACCGAGTCTTGGCTCTCCCTCTATCTAGTAATGCAACTTTAATCTAGACACGCCAGCAGTCAGAGCCTTCCTAACCCCACAGGGAAAGTAAGGACAATGAGGTCTTTCCTGCCCACATCGTAGGCTTGTTCTAAGACAGAAAGATAAATATGGAGTGCTCAAGACCGATAAACACATGCACGGGACTCTGCAGGTATATCCAGGAATAGTGGAAGCCACAGCGAGCCTTGGTGACCAGCTCCTCACTCATACACACGTGCACGCTCACATCTAGATATTCAAAGATACCTGTATATATCCAGAGGCTCATAGAGATATCCAGGTGCCGAGTAAAGGTACAGGTGTAGGTATAGGTAGGAGTTATTTCTATGTGTTATGTAACCCTACACATTTATAAATCACGCACACACATAAACACTGAAGCTCAGAGTCACTATTTGATAGAATGTCAGTATCTCAGGGCAGGCTTGTAGAAGCTCACAAAACACACCAATCTCAGACTCCAGAATAAAAACTGGCAGAGCAGAGTGGTAAACCTCACGGGCTGGCCCACTGGGATGGCCCAGGTGCGGGCCCTCGATCTAACCCCCGCCACCCGTGGCAAGTTTCCTAAGTTCTCTAGGCCTCCGTGTCCTCTTGTGTCAAAGGAACTGAATTTCAGTCCTGCTCCCATGGAGTCTTTGTGAACATCAAACGAGTTGCAGGATAAGCCGTCAACTTTGTCCTTACCTCGAGCAAACAGCAACCACAGTCATAAATCCCGAGGGAGCTCTTCTGCACCCGGCTCAGTGTCCTCCACAGATGTGGCACCCCTCATGGTCCATGCAGGTATGGAGAGGTGGGCGGGGAGGAAGTAACCCAAAGTAGCTGGGCGGTTAGCGTTCCAGCAAGCGCTGGGAGGGAAGGCCTGGGGAGAGCCCACCCAGCCACTATGGGGGCCGCCTTCCTCGGCACAGAGGCAGTTTCTGGGCCAGCTGGTTCCCTCGGGCTAGGCTCTGAGCAGCCCTTACTTCCGTCCTGTGCAGTGCCCCAGTCACTGGTCAGTGCGGGACCGCAGGTGGCTCTGGGCAGCCTTGCCTGTCCCGGGAGCCTCCTGCCCAGTCCTTTGTTCCACGGGAAGGGCAGGGGCTGGCTCAGACCAGTGGCATCTCCTGATGGGTGACATCAGCTCCTGTTCCTGTTTCAGCTTCTGCTCAAGCCTCGCCGAAGGGTTCTAGGAAACAGACAAAAGGAGGAGAGGCTCATCAGAAGAATGGCAGATTGTGGACATGGCTCACTTTACGCCATCCTTGAGTTAAAGTATTTGTAATCATGAACCTGTTCAAACGCCTTTCCTCCTACAAGGGACAGACTTTTCTGAGGCTCTACCGCCAGTCCTGCCTCATCCATGATGCATTAGCATATGCAAAATAAATACAGAAAATAGTACATTTCTAGGCTAAACTACACCAAAATAACTACATGTTTGCAGAAACTACACCAAAATAAACAAACAACAAACAGATTGGAGGAACTTCAAGAAAGGCAAAGATTGGCCAACATTTTTATCTTAACCAACCTTCAAACTGGAATCTACACTAAGTGTTAAAAAACAGGTTTTGATTTCACCGCCCCTCCCCCACCCCCCACTGAAATCGGAAGCAACATGTAAGCAGAAGGAGCTGTATTCTCTGCTTTTCATACCCATGCTCCAAAACAGCAGGAGTCCCTGCCTGGTGTGATGCTGGGGGTGTGAGCAAGGCCAGCGCTGGATGCAAACAGCCTTGAAGGTGACTATGCACTTGTTTGCAGGGCTCGCCTAAAACACCCTCCCTCAGGTTCTGAACTCGGGGACCAGTTTTAAGTGGGACAACTTCGTGCCCGTGCAGGGGAGTTGCGGGGAGCTGGGGAGTCTGAGTCCCCCAGCCGCGTCTCCGCATGTGGTTTATGCTCTCAAATATCTCTTGTGTCACAGAGAGTAGATGGGCAAGTCATGCACCCGTCCAACATCCGAGACAAATTATCAGCAGTTTTACTTAGCTGTGCTGTTGGGGGAGTGCAAGTGTGGAATTAGGCACAGAGGAGGGGCCTGGTTCCACTGCATTTATCAGTCTGAAATGAACCGAAGAGTTAAAGTTCCTTCTCTCTGAGGTCCACCTGTGATCTACACTCATTCTCCCCAAAGTATTTACTGGATTCATTGACTGAACAATCACAGAGTAATTAACATGTACCAGTCACTGTTTATACCGATTCTCAGGTGTAGATGAAGCCATGAAGCTGATGTCATTGTGATGCCCATTTCACAGATAGGGTAACTGAGGCCCTGTTTACTTGCCCAAAGTCAGAGCAGGGGAGCTAGGATTTGAAATCACATGTCCTCTTCTCTCTCACCAATGAAAAATGAGTTCTGATCCATCAGCTTACCACATAACACATCTGAACATCCTAATTGTTTCCCATGTCCCCTAAGGGGTTATTTTTCCTTATAAAAGAAAATTATCTAGACATTTCTAGGCCCAAAAAGAGCTTGGAAACAGTATTATAAAGTAGTAAATAACAGAAATACTTGTGTGCCATTTCCATATCAACATATGACAAATATGCTTGCTAATGACTTTGCGGGTGGATTTTTCTTTCCAAATCATTACTATTATAATTAATAGCTTATGGGACTTGAATGCAAAAGGCAATAATGATGCCTTGGCTATTTTTCTTCTTATATCTTACGTTATATTTTTAGTGTTCCATAAGTATAGTCTTGAAAACAATAGGATAGCCCTGAAAAAAAAAATTGTTGAAAACTATCTCAATTTGCAATCCACCTCCTGGTAAATATGACTTTCTTTCATCCGAATGTTATATTTGGCAATAAAACCATCAGATGGAAGCCCTCCCTATGTTTCATTTCATTGTTACCTAAATAAAGCAACCCACTAAAATCCCTCTCCTTAAAAATCAGACTCAGATCCCAACACTTCAGTCTTTATGCAATAGCTCTCTTTGGCAACGGGAACAGCCAAGGGATAGGAAGGGAAAAAAAAAACAAAACAAAACAAACAAGCAAACAGACAAACATGCAGTCTCTGAAAAATGAATACCCCTGAGAGGCTGTCTTCCAGGGAATTGCAAATCTTAGTCCCCTTCTGAGGAGGTGAGGTCTCCGTATTTCTTAGAGAGATATTTCCCCCTTGGCACAAGGAGCATTCTAATGAATTAACTAGTTAAAAACTGTTTGGGGGGGAGACATAGTCACTGCATCTTTCTGAGTGTGCGGAGTGGAAGCGCTGTCCTGTGGTCCGAGGCAGGAAGCCTGCCTCCCCGGGTACAGCCCTCCTGCGAGCGGCCCCCTCAGGCTGCTCCCAGATGAGCTGGTTCTGCATGCTGTCCCCTCCCGCCTGAGCCTTCTCCTTCCCTTGCCACCGGGTCCTGGGCAGCTCCATCCGTCCAAATGGGAGCTGAGTTTGCAAGCTGACAGGGGATGCGAAGGGCTGGTGGTGCTGATGTCAGAGCCAGAAGACAGTTGTGATTGGACCTAATTAGACTTTGCAGCAGCAAATAGACAAGCTCCCTGCCTGATTGGCTTCAAAGTGTCTGCTGCCAAACAACTAGCAGAGGTGCCAAAGTAGGAGCCCTGCGTCTGGAGCCCAGATCAAGAGAGGCCGCCCGGAAGAGGAGAGCTGGGGCGGGAGCGCCCAGCCCGCCCGGCGCACCTTTGCTTCCCCGCGCGCGTCCTGCCCTGCCGTGGAGCCGCTGGGCACGGGGCTGCTCCCGGGGCTCTCAGCCCAGCTGGAGGCGGAGACCCGGAGCAATTCGAGAGAAGGAGGCGGGAGCGTGCGAGGGCTCGGTCCTAAAAAGTGAGCCCGCTCCCTGGCTTGCAGAAGCCTTCAGCAGCGGCGGCGGCGGGAGCAGGAAAGGTGAGCCTGTTGGAGACAGGATTCCTCTCGCGTTCTGCTCGCTCGCTCAGTCTCAGCCATGGCATCGGTGCTGGGGGCCAGCAGAGGGTCCGGAGGGCTGAGCAGTCAACTCAAATGCAAGTCTAAGAGAAGGAGGAGACGGCGGTCCAAGAGGAAAGGTAAGGACCTGGCTTTCTGCGCTGCTCCGCTAACTGCACGCTCGTCCGCCCTCCTCCTCGTGTCTGCGGGGGCCGCCTGCTTCGGCAGCTCCACTTTCGGGGCCGGCGGGGCGTCGGTACAAAGCAGAGCGCGCCGCAGTTCAGATCCTTTTGTAAAGCGCCGGGGCTTCTGCGAGCTCAGAGGGGACGGGGAGCCGGGAACGGGGAACAGAGCGGCGGGCTCCGCGGAGCCTGGGCTGCGAGCGGCGTGAGGAGGGAGGCAGGGGCAGCGGAGGGGAGCACCCGGCAGCCTCACTGGAGGACAGTTCCCTCCCTGGCGCGCTCCACAGCCCGGGGCTCTGCCTCTGACCCTTTCAAAAGAGGGGACGTTAGCACACGCTGCCAGAGGGAACACTCACTCAAGCCCGCAGCCCCAGAAACAGGGACAAGACCTCCTGGAACCAGCTCTTAGACCATCCAAATTGTCTCGGAGGAAGGAGTGGGCAGAGCCTGGTAGTCACGTTTCCAAATTGGCTGACAGTTTCTACTTAGTCGGGTTGGTACCCGTTGTTGTATAAACACTGGGACCTGCAGAAAGCACGGGCTGGTCCTGGGGCCGTGGGGGGGGGGGGCACAAAAATTAAAACCTGGAAAGAGAAATAGGCAACACAGCTGGTTAGTGGCAAAAACAAAAAAAAACCCTGCAAACCAGAAAGGGAGAAAAAAGCAGCCTGATGACAGGTTGCTCCTGCGCCCGTCACTGGTGTTCTGGGGACCGCCGCTGGGAACTTAGTGCATTCCACCACCAGCCCAGGGCTTCCACACGGGGGCCAAGGAAAAATGCCCTAAAAATGCTGCCGCCGCCTGCGCGCAGTCCCCGGAGCCGGGAAAGATTCTCCCAGTGCCTCCTGTTCTTTCTTTCCCAGAGAGGAACTTGGTATCAGCAGCTCCCTGTGATGAGTCTGCAGGAGAAAGTTCAGCTCTGATTATTATTTGAAATGTGCTGATTTTAAAAAGAAAAAAAAAAAAGGAGTGAATACAGAGCCCTACGGAACAGTGGGGCAGACATGACTAAAATTTATCAGATTTTCCAGTTTTCTGCTGCAGGATGCCTTGTTAGATACGGTGGAGGTTGCTCACCCTCCCCGGAGAATATTCATCTTTGCAGTGGCCTAACTTAAGTTTCTGCCACAGCCCTCCCTGGCTGTCCTCAAATATTCCCGAGCCCTTCACGGCTTCTTCAATAACAGGACTTAGCCAGGCAGCTTGGAGATATCCGAGCCAATATCAGTCACTGCTGAGGGCTTTGTGTCAGGACCGCCGGGAGCAGAGGTGGCTGACACCTTCCTGGGGGGTGTCAGAGCCCTGGGCTTCGGAACGGGGGGATTCTGTGATCCTGTTTAACTCTCAGAGCGGCCAGAGCGGTGCCGGCTGCTCACTTTGTTCCCTGCAAATTTCATCTTGACACGGATCTGTTGGTGCCTTCCAAAACAATGCCAACGGAAAGTGACAACAATATGGGGGCAGGAATCACAGAATTTAATAATGACTATAACTTTTAAGAGAGGAAGAAAGGAAACATTATCTTGTAAATTCTAAGTGTTCATGTTTCCCATATCTTCGTTTAGTCTATTTTAACTATTAAAATGGAAGACTATGGACTAACATCTCACAATAAAACAGCATTCTACAGAAATAAAATACAAGCTGACGGACATTGGTGCCTTTCTCCAAATTCATTTTTCTTACCTTTAAATGTCAGCCATGCTGGCTTAGGAAGTATCCAATTTGGGAAAGAAAAACAAGAAATCTGAAGGAAGGCTTCATTTGCTATAAACTTAACTACAACAATTCAAAGTGAAATTTCAATGTGAAATATCTCTATGCCTTGGTTATTTCAAATAAACCAAGTATCTTCATTTTCATTCCCAAAAACTGAGGTGGGAAAGGCTCCTGAGAATGCATGTGCTAATTCCTATGCCTCGTAGATTTACGTGTGGGGGTGAAATCTCCTGTGGCATCTGCCGGCAGCTACCTCGGTAGGAGAATCAACTCAAACTGCCAAATAATCACTTCTCAGGGAAAAGTTAATAATATAAGTGTAAGTGAGCAAATTAAAAAGAAAACATAGCAATTATGGGACCTGTTAAACCGTTATTTGCACTGGCTTGGAACAGGTCAGTCTATGTGTAATTCCTAGTTATTACAGATCCTTGTTTTTCCAAGAAAAATGGTGAATTTAAATGATGCTCCAACTGTCAGGAATCTCAACAGCAGGGTTGAATAGGATGGCCTCGGCTTTTAAGCTCATGCATTTAGAAAAACTCTGTATTTGTCACAATTTAAAATCCATATGTGCATTGGTGGTTGTGAAGGAATTTGTGTAAGGCTCTATTGAGTACTAACTGGAGGCACTGATTGTGAGCACCAAGCAAAGGGCTCTTCTTATATGGGAATAAATAAATTAGAATAAATGTTAGCCTTATTTGCCAGTGGTACGTATTTGTCCCCCTATTCTAAGGAACAAGGGTGATTTTTGAAGATGCATCTTAACTTTTAGCTCCCGGGGCCGTGAAAAGCTGTGTTTTCTGTGTGTAAACTCCGAAAGTGGCTTTGACATGATTTTTCTTTTTACTTCACTTATTATTGTCAAAATAATCCATGGGTTTTGAAATTAAAACTGTAGCTACAGCTTAAGTGTGGGATTGGTACGATGCTTGCATTAGTCTTAAGTAAGGTCCAAGGCCTCAGAAATAAAATATTTTTCTGTACTCGGTATTTTTAGTCACAGTACCACACAGGGAGTGGTATATATCTGTAAGAACCCCCCCAAAAAAACTTAGACCCAGGTATGAACTAGCCAGGACCTGCATTTGTCTCCCAGATAAACTTTAAAGAAGATGCTCAGAGCAAACCTACCCACCCACCAATCTCTCTCCGTTCTCTTATCAGGACCCAATATGATGTATTTTTTCATTTTCTCGGTGTGTTACTTTTTAGTTGGGACTTTCTCTTAGAAATTATTTATGAGCGATTTACATTTTCTGCACACGTGAAAAAAATGTCAAAATTTGAGTTTCGGGTAGAAGAAAAATAGGCAACTAAAAAAACAAACAAACAAAACAGTGTAAAGGAGAAGGAAGCCGTGTAATTTTTACACATGTGGGTGGCTAAGGGTTGCTCACGCTGTGTAATATGTGAGACGTGTTGTCAGAAAACACTGGGAGCTCTTGTAGTTTGTGCAGTTTATTTATCTACTAAATACCCTCGTAGCTCACTGCTCGTGGGGGTTCGGGGAGGCAGCACTTGATTCTGTAGCTCTGGGTGGAACGATGAGAGGCGATCGCGCAGAGCCGAGTCTGCCTTAGGTACTTGGAGCAATGTCTCCCATACTCGACAAGAACTTGGGTGCATGAATATTATCAA
Source organism: Mirounga angustirostris (assembly GCF_029215605.1). Taxonomy (NCBI): domain Eukaryota; kingdom Metazoa; phylum Chordata; class Mammalia; order Carnivora; family Phocidae; genus Mirounga; species Mirounga angustirostris. The sequence goes on from NW_026991713.1 coordinate 137,973,324, forward strand.
AGATCTGTCACTTAGTCCAAAATGATGAAGGTAAAGGTTTAAGGTTATTTAAAATTAGTATCAACTCAGCCAGGGGGAATAAGAGGTACTCATGGAAACAGCATGCTATATAATGATAAATCACTTCTGATTTTATCAGATAATCTCCCAACCACTGGGTAACGAGTCCGAGGGATTGCATAGGTGCATTTTTAATCATTAAAATAAGACCTACATTCTGTTGTGTATTTGTGTTGCTCTTTCTTTCGTGAGTGTGGTTGTCCGGCAAAAAACTATGCATCAGCATGAAATGCATTTTGTAAATAAAATATCTTTAGTATTCGACCATGAGCACATACAATGTGTATACCAGACAGAGAAAAAGAAGGAACTTTGGAAAACTATTCGAAATGCTCTATAAACAATCATTTGTTTTCAGTTGGCGAATTGGATTCGGTCATCAGCACATGACCTTTCTTTCTCTCTCTTTCTTTCTTTCTTTTTCTTTCTTTTTTTTTTTTTTTGAGGCATTTGGCAGCAAAATCAGTTAATGCTTGAAATCTAGATATTGTTGCAGGGTGAGGGGTTACAGAGTTTCAGAAAATTGGAGGTGAGTTTTGGAAACAGCAAGGCAAGGTGTTGCTCTGTACAGGTAAGCTGACGAATCACAGGAGGGCAGGAGCACAGGCTGCTGGCTGACTGTGGTGAAATGCAGATAAAAAGTTGGCAAAAGGAACAGAATAAGTGCAGCAGATGGACGACAGACACAGGCTTGCTGTGAAATGGGATTCCATGAAAAATTAATGAAATAGAAAGATTGTGTTAAGGATGAGGTGGGCAGGCGGTGGGACTCCTTCGCCCCTGTCATGGCCTGGGTGTCACAGGACCGTGCCTCATCTCGGCTGGTGGGGAACCAGCCCCGCACCAGCACCACGCGTCCCCGTGCTCCCGCCTGCCTCGTTGTCTGACAGCTCAAGAGGAAGGACTAGATGTCGTGATAAAACTAAATTGATTAAACCGCGCGCCGTCATCTAATTGAGTAGGGCTCTCCCTCCACCCTCTCTCTTTAAAATTTGTGTTAGTACCTCTGGTTTCTAGTGACCCGTATCACGGCAGTAATTTGAGATTGCTTCAAGGGCATTAGATATGATGAGTGAACTTGAATTTAGAATAAAAATATGAGACTCATGTATCCGTATCTAAATAGTGGTGATCCGGTGATGGCTGAAGCACTATCCCAGAAGAGCATTATGTAAGGAAATGCAGAATAAGGAAATCGTATTTTTCTTAGTGGAGGCATGGAAAGATAGCTCACACTCTGAGAGCCTTCAGTGTTCAATTTAAAAAACCACACACGTGTTTGTTGTTGTGCCTATGTGTACCTGCATGCACAGCAAAGAGAGTTGAAACATTTGAGCATTTTGTAGGTCTGCCTGCTTCCTTTTCTAAAATGCTAGAGAATGAATGCTAGTGTTTTCATAACATGGACAATTCTAAACAATTCATAAGACCAAAAATAATTATACTAGTCTGCTCTTCTTCCATCATGTAAATATGTAAATATATTATTTCTAAATAGATGCTGCATTGGCTAACTGGGCTCTTAATTACTAGCAAATAAGATTTCTACAAGGATAAATTTTCCACATGGTAAAAACAAGATTTTAGAAGCACTTCTTATAGCCATTTCTAAACTAAAAAAAAAAAGTGAATGCCAAGCGAAATATGAAAAGCACGGATATCCTTCACAAAACACTAGCCATGTGGCTCTGCGTTACAAGGAAAAACAGCCCAGCAATGCCCTGTCTGAATTCACATCGTTAAGTATCTCTAAGTAGAGTGAACCTGAATTAACCCCATCTCTTCAATTTGTTTTTTCTCCCCCTGAAATACAGAAGTATATGCCGTTAACTGTTTCATTAGGCAAAGAGAATTGTTTATTCCTAACTATTAATATACTATAATTCACTTACGGATGTACCACTATCAAATAAAGGGACCTTACTTTCAAAAAGAGGGGGCGCATTTATCCAATTCTTGATCCACATGTAAATCTGATGCATTCCGTGAGCTTCAGGAAACAGAAAGGAGGGCACATTTAGAAATTTGTGACAGACTCCTGTCCCTGCATGCGTGCTTACCTTGGTTCCAACACATCCCCCTGCCGTGATTAAACTTTTATTGATTTGTTTATTTTATTTAAAAGGAATAGGGGTACAGAGGCTCTTTTGTCTGATTTTTGACTGGCTCTGTCTCAGTAACATCTGGACAAACGCAGCTCTTAGAGGCCCCTGTCCTCACCTGCACGTTGATGAGTGGATCCAGTTCCCAGGAACCACATCAAAGAATCACAACCTAGAAATGGATAGATTTGCTTTTTAAGAGATCAGTAATTTTCCCAAAATTAAACCTGATCACTTGCAAAGACAGAAGGTGGTGGGGGTTTTTTATTTTGTTTTGTTTGGTTTTGTTTTCTGAAGAGTGATAAATATTTCAAAAAAAAAAAAAAGTTAATCTGAGTGTCTGGGTCTTCTCCATACCCTGTGGGCATTTACTCATCATTCATTCTAGTTACAGGTATTGCATATGAAGGGCAGCAAAAATAAGTTCATTTTATTATTTTATTGATGAGGAATGAATACAATTAGTACCTGGTTTCTGGTGAGAAAGTGGCTAGTAAGGGTTCTCTTGGCGTGATACGCATTTGTGTGTTTGTGTAATATACACACACGTTTACTGGTATCTGTCTTAAATTATAAAAATGATCAATAGTTAAGGTTACATTTTAAATCTCAAAAAATAGCAAACAGGTAACCTAAATTTTATATTTGTGTTAAAGAGGGGACTTTATGCTTCATTAAGAAATAGTGTTCAGTAAATGGAGCATTTAGACAAAGAAAAGTAGCATTCATGTTTAAGATGGAAGAGACATATAATATAAATGCTCAGGGAGTTCTTAGGTTTTAAGATCGTTTCTTTTGACTCTCTAAGAGATGAAATGATAAAAGCTTTTCTTCTGCTGTATGCACTTGAAATGGCTCGGCCAAGCATCTGGTGCAAAAACTGTCCAAGTGGCCGCGTGTGCAGCCGATAATCCCGCTCCAACGTGAAGATCCCCAGGAGCTGGCCTCCAGCCGGAAGGCAACGCTCTGTCTCCACCCCTAGCAGGATCAGAATCTCTGAGGGATTAGGGAGAGAAATCCAGTGGTGTAGACAAAAGGTGGACCAGGACAGTTATTATTTCTAGCGTAAGCACCTGCTCACTTAAGCTAGAGTGTGGTTGCATCCATCCCACTGAGCATGTTTGTAACAGTGCCTACGGAGAACTTATTTATGAAAGAGATCAAGGTTTCTTTCTGTTGCTGTTGCTTCACCATTTGGACAAAAAAATGAAACTGACATTGCTCAGAATTTATTAGTAAACATTCTTTCCTGGAGTCCGCACTATACAGAAGGGAAGCTTACACCTGAGGGATCGTCCCACGCTTCCAGATGATTTGCACGTAATAGGAAGTGTTCTCTTAAATACCTTGACCAGGATGTGCTTAAGAGAATTTTATAGGTTTAATTAATCTTCGCTGCTCCATTTATTTCAGATGAAACCCTGATTCTTGTTTCCCACAGCTGAGAGACGGAAGACCCGCCTCATCATTTTGCAGTGTCTTACATGGTTTCTCAAATACGTCTTCTACATGGGGCATTAAAATAGGGTGGAAGGGACTCGGCTCTCTGAAACAGGACCTGTCACTAGTTGACAATGCAAACCAGAGTGGAGTCCCTTCTCTGCTGAAAAACAATAAAAAGTGGGGGAGCTGCTGTTTCTGAGAAGCAGGACCTGCAAATCATAATAAACCGGCTCAGAGCATCTGCCTCGGACACCAGTAATTGATTAAAAAACAGATTTTGTCAGTAATCTGGAAGTACCCAGATTCCCTCTCGTTAAAATTAATGCAGTATTTCCTAAAAGTTTAATTGCTTTTGGAAAAGTGCAATTTAATAAACATGACAGAAACGTCAGCAAAATAGATTCTGACCTCCTCTGCACCCCAAGTCTGGCTGGGTTCACTCAACCCTGGCAATAACAGATGCTCCACTTGCATTAGGCTCCGGGCTATGAAAGCATCGGGTCCTTAAAGGAAACACATGCTCTCTTTCCTCCAGATCGCATGGGGCCTGAGCACTGAGGTGGCAAATGTGCCCAAGTTCGGACGGTCAAACAAAATAAGACTTTTATAAATTTGGGTGTTCAGTGAAAGAGTATTTAAAGGTACCACCTTTTACTCTTCCTTGAGTGAATAAAAACATAGAGGGCCAAATTTAACCATTGACATAAAGATATCTTTATGCACGCCTCAGCTCTCCTTACTAATGCCTTAGATGAAAGTTTTTAAAAGACAACCCAGATTCCAGCAACATCACAACAGGAGGTGACTTTTTAATTCCAAACGCATGGTTCAAGGATATTTATTTATTTATTTATTTATTTATTTATTTATTTATTTATGTGAAGGACTCGATGCTGCTCATTTTCTTTCTAAAGAAAAAAATTTGAAATAGAAATCCTTGCTATACCCCCAGGGAAAATCCTAGGATAAACAGTAGCTGGTAAGAAACCCCAAGACAGCAGCATGGGGGTCCCCTCACTTTGCGAGCCTTTGAAAGACACAGCCCTGGGCAGGTAGCCTTGACGTGTAGTAAACGTGTGCCCAGGCCTTACATCCGTGCTCTGTCAGCATCTGCAGAGGGCCGTCTATTCAGTTCTGATTGAAATTCAGGGAAATATTCACTTATTAAGCATTTAGGATGATACTTTAGATCTAACAAATTTGAGAGTTCATATAATTTTATGTAATCACCTGAGTTTTTTCAGCCAATTTGTAGGGAAGTTAAATTATAATTTGGGCTTTTATATGTAGATAATGAATAGAATTCAAGTCATTAAAAAATGCACTTGCGTGTTTTTGGTAGATTCCTCATATATGCCCACCACATATACACAGAGATGGCAAAGTCTAGACTTAAAATACCACTGACCCTTGAACGACGTGGGTTTGAGCTCCGTGGGTCCAGATTTTTACCCATAAATACAGGGTAGTACCGTAAGTGTATTTTCTCTTAATTTTAATTTAATTTTCTTTTCTTTCGCTTACTTTATAGCACGAATACAGTATTCAACACATACAACATACAAACTATGTGTTTTATGTGATCAATAAGGCTTCCTGTCAAGTAGGTCTTTAGTTGTTAGATTTTGGGGGAGTCAGAGTCGTATGAGGATTTTAAACTATGTGTTTTATGTAATCAATAAGGCTTCCTGTCAACAGTAGTCGTTAGATTTTGGGGAAGTCAGAAGTTCTATGAGGATTTTCAACTGCGCGGGGGTTGGCGTCTCTACCCTGACGTTGCTCAAGGGTCCACTATACACATAAGCATTTGTTGGAATGAGAGATTTCAAAATATTAAAAGATTATCTAACTCTGAAACATCAAAAGTCTAATATACACACATTTTTAGATGGACATTTATAAAACCGTGTACAGAAAACAAAAATCTTGAGTAAATTGAGAACACAGACTCCTTGAGAGAGTGAAAAAAATGGCCTTGGTGTATGACCATGCTTTATGGTCCTGAGGTTAACATTCATTAATAGTAAAGTTCCAAAACATCATTCTTTTAAATTATCTTCTTGTGCATATTTCACACCAAGTGAAATAAATATTTTTGTCTTTGTCACTGATAAAAAATGATCTCTCCTTTCCCATCACAAGACAAGAGAGAAACAAAAACCACATGGTCAGAAGAGATTTTACTGAAGAGAGAATGACAGAGACAGGGAGACAGAGAGAATGACTTCCGCCTCTTCCTTTCCGTGCCCTATTCAGAGTTCACCCTCTTACATTTTATTTTCTGTACCTTCTAAAACAGAAAGGCACTCGACTTAAAAGTATGGGGCATCCTTGTCTTGCCTGCAGTTTTGCCTTAAACATTTTATGTGCATTCAGACAAGGGCTGTATCTGAAGGAAGAACCATGTCTTCACTAAGGTCAAGGAGCTAGGAGCTGAAAATACATAAGAAACATGAGTTGGCGTTGTCCTCGTCTCTGGGCTTATGTTGTATATGGGGTTTTACACACACAAATGTAAAATCAAAGCAGAGAATAAAAATAGATTATCATGACCCTAACACACTTATTAGGTCCTACGGGAATTTTTTTAATGCAAGATATTATTGCATTTTTTACAAAATTGGATTGCTATTATATTTCTTTTATGACATCAAGTGAAACTCCTGTGTAAAAACTAACTCATTAAAATATAAACCCCTCTAGGTTTGAACACTTTTATTTCTCCTACAATGTCAAAACGTAATAGCTACTCAATTAAAACCCACTGAGAACATTGATTTTATTTTTGAAATAAGAACTGCTTAAAGAAATCATCAGGACCCTATAGGAGAAAGGAACATTTTCTAAGGGGATTGTGTACCGATCGTGGGAGCCGTAGCAGTTTGCATAAGGGAACGAATGTTGGGCGAGAGCATATGGGGCGGCTACTCAGAAGCCGTCTCCAGGATGAGGAACATAGGATCACCTGCTGGTGTGAGAGGCAGGCATCGTTCTGTGTGTGTCATGACTTCTGGGAAGGGGGCCCTGATGAGCATTGTGCTCCCATAAACTGGTACAATGGCTATGTCATTATACACCATCAGTACATGGTTGCCATAGAATCAATTATTAGCTTTAGACTGCAAATTCATAAAGGTTGCTGTCCGATTTATTTTTAAGTTGTTGCTAAGTAAATCTGAATCTATTCATGCAGCAAACATTTATGGGACACCTTTATATGTCAGCCACCATGGTAAACGGCAGGCATTAAGCAGTAACAGAAGCTCTGAAAATGTCCTAAAAGAGTCAGAAAGCACATCTCACTTGTCTCTGGCTTGTCTGTAGTCCACGCTGAAGAAATAGCTCACAAAACCCCCTTCCAGAAAGATCGAGAGGCACATCTCTGCCGTTTGTCAAGCCAGGGCACGCTCGTGGATATGCATGTGGATGGGGTGACATGAAACCCTCAGGCCCACACAAATTCCAAAGATGCTTCCCGGGGAACAGGTCTTCAGAGCTCCGTGTCCCCTGCCCTTGAGTCTTCCACAGCCTCTCTCCTGTGCATCCAGCTTGTGCCCCAGGGAACACCTGCCTCAAGAGTTCATGTCTGTCCCTGAATCTCCCACACCTGACTCCTCCTGGCACTGGCCAAGAACTCAGCCACCATCTTGCTTCCTGGCTAACAAAAATTCAACTCGTCCTCATTGCTAGGAACAAGCATTGCATGTGTCTGTGTCATGCAAAAGTCCAGCACCAAACCAAAGAAAGGAAGCCAACATGGCATCTAGCAGCTTGGCATTCTTTGCCTGGAGGTCGTACAAAGTAGGACATAGAGTTCATCCAAATAGTCCTTGAAGGCGTTCCCACTGCCATGTGGGCACAGATTACATCCCTGAATCTGCCCTCGCTTCTATGTAGATGGCTTGCTTCTTGGTCTTTCTTGTCTCTTACCTCTTAGAGAACTTTGGCCTTATCTCTGTCTCTGTTTCCATCTCATACTTGTTCACTAAGCAGGGGACGTGTGTAGAACCCACACCCAAGCTCCAGCACTGGTCTGCTTACATCCACACCAGTGATGCTGGCTGCAGTCATTAGGTCTAGATATTTATCTATAATGAGACTTCAGAACATTTCCAAACTCAAACATCAGGAAACAATAAAAGTAGGAGTTGATAAAATTGAAACCAGCAGAAATTGGACATTAGCATCCACACCTCTTCACCAGTAAACCATCTGATTCTTAACCCAGATGATGAAGGAAATCCCTTGACTCATTTGGACTTTTTTTCTGTGGGTGTTTAGGCTGAGCTGATCTGTTTCCCAAAATGGCCCTGACTCGTTTCTCTCCATTCTAAAATGTTATTGCTAAGATCGGGGTTCTTATCACTAATATTAAAATCACCTCCATCTGAAAATAATCAGGTTTCACATACGAATGCAGAGACATTGTCTACCCTTATATGCATGTGTGTGTATGTATATATACATATATTCATTCAATGTCATATTTAGGTGACCTATAAATGAACTTTTTAAAAATTTTATTATGCTATGTTAGTCAGCATACATTACAGCATTAGTTTTTTTTTTTTAAGATTTTTTATTTATTTATTTGACAGAGAGACACATCGAGAGAGAGAACACAGCAGGGGCAGAGGGAGAGGGAGAAGCAGGCTTCCCACAGAGCAGGGAGCCCGATGCAGGGCTCGATCTCAGGACCCTGGGATCATGACCTGAGCCGAAGGCAGAGCTTAATGACTGAGCCACCCAGGTGCCCTACATCATTCGTTTTTGATGTAGTGATCCATGATTCATTGTTTGTGTGTAACACCCAGTCCTCCATGCCGTACGTGCCCTCCTTAATACCCATCACCCGGCTAACCCATGCCCCACACCCCTCCCCTCTAAAACCCTCAGTTTGTTTCTCAGAGTCCAGAGTCTCTCATGGTTCATCTCTCCCTCTGAATCCCCCCCTTCATTTTTCCCTTCCTTCTCCTAATGTCCTCCATGCTATTCCTTATGTTCCACAAATAAGTGAAACCATATGCTAATTGACTTTCTCTGCTTGACTTATTTCACCTAGCGTAATCTCCTCCAGTCCCATCCATGCTGATGTAAAAGTTGGGTATTCGTCCTTTCTGATGGCTGAGTAATATTCCATTGTATATATGGACCACGTCTTCTTAATCTATAGATGAACTTTTAAGATAAAATTTAGAATAGGAGGGGCTTTTTGTATTCATTAGTCGAAATAACTATACACAGAAGTCTAGGTCACAGTGTATTCGTGTGCGAGAGCCGGCATAACAAAACACCACAGATAGGAGAGCTTCAACAACAGTCGTTCACTGCCTCGAGTGCTGGAGGCTGGGAGTCCGAGGTCCAGAAGTGGGCAGGGCTGGTGTCTCCTAAGGCCTCTCTCCTGGATGTGCAGACACCGTCCCTTCCCTGTGTCCTCACGTGGTTGTCCCTCCACACATTGTCTGTGTCCTGATCTCCTCTTCTTATAAGGACCCCAGTCAGATTGGATTAGGGTCCACCTAGTGACCTCATCTTACCTTAGTCACCTCTTTAAAGATCCTGTCTCCAAATATGGTCACATTCTGAGGTCCTGGGTGTTAGGACTTCCACATGTGAACTTGGGAGGAAACAATCCATCCCATACAGACAGAAAAGCACAATTCTGTTCACCTTCAGAGACATTTCCTGAAAACTAAAGTGTTCTGTAGGTTATCAGTGCTTTCTTTCCAGAAACATCATGTCTACCTCAATGCAGGCCAAAGAATTCCTAGATTCCATTTCTTGGCCGTCATATCTGCAGGATATAAACCATGACATCTCTAGTGGATGATCTACACTTGTACAATTGGACTAACATCAGATTTTATTAAATAATGTCCAGAACATTTTTCTCTATTATTTGTCATGAGTGTTGTCACCCAATGTGATGGGACAAACTTTAGTGAATTTTACCTTATCTTGCCTTGTTTCCTCCTTTCCTGCCCCTCTGAAGATCCTCATTTCTAGTTAACGATCATGTGAACTAGCATAATTATAAGAAGGGTGAATGGGGGAGGATTATATTCACTGACCACTCTTCTTCCAACTGGAGTAGGATCAGTCGTATACGTTTCTTACCAGGCGATAAAAAGGATCCTAGGGTATCATTAGCTTAACATCGTCTTCATTTTATGGATGAGGGGAGTGGGACCCAAAGAGATAAGTGGTTACTTCAGGAAGCTAAGGCGTGAAAGAGCCAGCCTTGGAGTCCAGGAATGTGGGTCCTCAATGAGAAGAACCATCGCCGTTGGGTGGATTGAACACGCAGGCCCCTAGAGGGAGGGGACTTCCATGGCGAGGGTGGGCAGAGCACCGGAGCCCATGTTCTGTGGGCTCTGTGGCGCTCACTGCCCCCTGGGATCCTCCTGTGGAAACTTCTCAGAAGCAGTGTGCTGGCGCCCATAACAGCCGTGACATGAAGCCATGGTAGAAAAGGCTCCAAGGAGGGTCTCGTACTCGCCCTTTTCACCGTGAAACTAGTTCATAATGTCTTAATGAATGTGTGGATGTGGATGTGTTTGTATATATGTAAATATACATCTATGCAAATATTTGTGTCTATATATCTTCCCCTGTGCGTTCATTTGCCTAAGTGGTGTCAGTAACACAATTTTCTGATTTGAAGATTAAAGAAACCGTAGAGATCGTTGAACAAACTCAGACGTCAGCATCTTCAGTTTCCAGATGTCTATATAGCATGTATACTGAAATCCAAAATATATTCCAGAGTAAGTATAGCACGTAGATTAAATTCCAAAGTAAATTGTTGTGTAAGGCAAAAATATTTAAGGAATATAACGAATTAAGATTAGAGATGAGGTCATTTCAAATTCTCTCTCTCAAACGACAAATAGAAAAAAAAGAAGCCAGCATGCTCTTCATACACAACACCGTACGCGGAACGGTAAGTCTAGATGAGCACCTTGTTTGTTGTGAATTTCAAATCAGTTAATATTTTGCAATGAAAACAAAACACACTGTTCATTCGGTGAAATGCTGGAACTAAATCTGAACATTATAAAATGAATTCTTCAGATTTAAATACACTTTTTTGGTTATTCTGCGTATGGATTTAAAATGAAAGCATTCTGCATTACTTTGTGTGTGTGTTTCTGTGTGTTTGTGCACAGAATGTGTTTTAGCCAGTCTCATGCATAGAGGATAAATTCACCGTTCCAATCTCCTGGATTAAGCTGGCTCAGATTCTGTGCTGGAGAAACAAAGTCAGAATCAAATTGAAGCTGCAGGTAAACACATAGGCTCTGTTTTAAATTCACTGAGTAAATGGATGAAATCTGGACCCCAGAAACAAATTTGGGTACAGAATAGTCAATAGGACATCTGAACTCACCATAGGAGCACCGATTCTGGAAATGCCAACTTTAAACCAAAACGGTGAGATCACTGAGAACCCTCACAAGGAAGCACAATGCACTCCGACAACATAACCAAGGGGCACTAAGGCTCAATATACACAACTCCACTGCACACAAATGGACTGAAATCACTCCTCCCATCCGTTCAAAATTCTATCTATAACATCATTTTACCTAAACACATGCAGGTAGGATCTCTGTTGTGTTTTCAATTCCTTTGTAAACAAATCACCAATTCTTGATGACATTTTATTTATAATGGGCCAATGAATCTCGATCCCTTTTCTCTAGAAATGAGAATGGGATGTCCCCTCCTGCCTGAACGTGGAGAACACGGAGGACTGAGTGGCGGTTTTTGGCCGCTCCCCAGTCGGTTACACGGACTGAGGGGGGAGTCTGGATCTGGAGCAGGGACAAGGGAAAAGCTGAGAAATGATAAAGCACAGATTGGGTCACGGTGGAAGGGGTCCTGAGCCTGGGACACAGAGCTCAGTCTACCAAGGTTGCAGCATCTCAACAATATTATGCTTGGGACTCAGGTTGCACATGGCAGGCCGTATATCCGGCTTAACTGGGCTTTTGTGAACTTCCCCGCTGGTGTTAATACCAATGCATAAATTTCTTTATTTGTAAAAATGTCTTACAACTCCCCATCGATTTACAACAAAAATTGCTCCTAATCTGAGTGGCTTAAAATGTGTGTGCAATCATGTCTCTGCCCTTCGTGTTCCAAGTATGAAAACAGCAAAGCCAGGTCGTGGAATGTAACTCTTCAGTTTTCCAGAGGAAAACAACGCATGGGCAAATTTAGAAAATACTCTGATCATAAGCTTGTGTTTTTTAAGTTAATTTTTAATACCTGTTCTTTCTGAATTCTTTCATATCAACATTAACATTTATTGGGCCCTAAAACACATAGTAAACTTTTACCTCTTGTAATATTTTGCTCCACTTTCTTCTCTTTGTTGCTTTGTTGTTTGTTGTTGTTGTTTGTAAGTGACTTTAATTCTTTACGCAAGTTGAATAATAATGAATCCGTTACCATCCTGGTCAGTCTTCTGTTGAGGTTCCTCCAAGGTGATGGAGGGAAAACTCTTGAGTTTGAAATTTAGGTCTATTCATCAATCCCCCGCTGCCTTGGCTTTTGGCTACGATAATTGAAGGTGTTGTAGTCTCAGAGTGGAACTGTATTTGTGGGATCATTGTTATCAAAGTAATGGGAACATCGAATGGATAATGTTTAATGTGGACTCATCTAAGGAAAAGTAACAGATGCCCTGAACCTCCTGATAACCTTCCAGGTAGATGCATCCACACCAAGCAAGGGCTGGGAGACACCAGGCACATGCAAGTGAAAAAAAAAAAAACAATAAATACAACTGTTCATCTACTTGTCTTTTATACTATTTCCTCTTCTTTTTCACTGTTATATTAGTTGCTGTCCCAGAATTTGCTGCAAGTGGACTGTCAAGCCTCCACCAATGATCTCCTAACAAGGGTAGTCATGTGGGCAGGTCTGCCCAGATAGGGCCAGGGTCCATCTACAGTGAGGGACTAGATAGAAGGGATGCCTGTAAGCTTCTCGGCGGAGGCAGTTAAAGTCACCTGCCCCAGAACTTACGAAACAACCCTAAATAGTACTACAATTCCACTAAATACTCCAAGACCCACCAAAAGACATTCTTTTCTCCTTCCCTTTTTTGTTGCATCTTCCTGAGAGCTATATTACTGCTGCATTTGTGGCTTTGATGCTCCTGCTTTATATTTGTCTAAGACAGCATTCCATTTTTTGATTGTTTTCACAAAATCAACTCAAAGCCATCTTTGGTGTGCATATATATTGAAAGAGCCTGGAACTATTTCTAGAGCACAGTCCGAGAATGGGAACGAAAGCAGAGAGCCAGTGCAGGGCACGGAGGACCACGCGTGGGGTAGCCGAACACATTGCGGGGGGCAGGACCTGGACGCCCGTGGTCGCGTGGTACCACTGCAGGGTGTCACTGCCCCCCGGGCCCGTGAGCCGCCCCTGTCATGCCTGCAATGGCCTGACACCAGGGGCTCCTGTAGCCAGACATCAATCACCATCACGTGTGTATGTTGATGTTTCTGCCCCCAAATCACTGAGACATGAGCCCAATCTGAGAAGAGCTCAGAAAACTTCCACAATCAAAACCGACGCAAAACTCACAACCTAATCAGGCAGAGACGCGGGGAATGTGGCTTTGTACACCTGTGTCAGGAGGCCCCTTTTGCTGTCCTGCCAGAGGACGGACAGGTCAGTGTTGAGAAAACACAGTCAGTAGGGATCTCGGGGGCGCTGCCTGCCCCGCAGGTTCCGGTGTGAATCCAGAAGGCTCGGGGATGCCTTCCTGTCTGCCAAGGCACATGTGAATTTGCAGGTTATTTCCTAGATTTTTAAAGTAACTAATATTTTATTATCATATTCTCTCCAGTAGATCCTTGACATCCATTAGAGATACATATTCAGAGATTTGTGAATCATAAATCTGACAATATTTTATAGCAGGTCATTTCTCCCATGGACCGAAGGAAAGTAAAATTTCCAAATGGGGAGATTCATGCAACATTCAAGATGCATGTTTAAAAAAAAAAAGCTTGGGATAGTTTGATTTTTATAAATTTAGCAAGTTGTTTTATTACAAGGCTTCTCAGAGCGAGTGCTTGTTGATAATATCGAAGGCAAGGAGAAGCATGCAATGTAATTTATATTATTTTTAAAAATTTTGGTGTAACATTTTAAACTTAACTTTTGAGGACCATACAACAAAGTCTCACTTAACATTAGCATTCAGTGGGATAAAGTTTAGGAAATGCCCACGTAACTGAGCATTGCTGAACATTTTCCCTGGCTCCTTCCCAATGGAATCTGCTACTAAGTAGTCTGTATTACGATTTTTAATTGATCTAAAACTTCTGTGTTCTTCCTAAGAACCAGAATTTTTTAGACCCATAAACACCTTCTTTATTCCTGTCACCAGCCATATTAGAGGACTATCTATCAGATTTCGGGTTGTTTTCTATCATCTCTTCAGAATCTAAGCCACCTTTCAGACTGGGGAAGCCAAATGGCCCGTGGTGGCGCTTACGTGCCCACTGGACCTGGAGGGGCCACTGCAAAGCATAACCCACAGCCAGAGTTCATCATTGTCCAGCAAGGTGTCCAGAGCTCTGGCCGTCATCTGGAGGAGAAGGGAGGCCAGGAGTGATGGAGGCATCCAGCCTCACTGTCCCGCCACCCAGCTCTGGAACCTTCCGGAGCACCTCCTCCTTTCTTCCGCTTCCCCAGCCTCTGTCCGTTCTATGAGTCCCCTATTTCCAGTAAATATTCTTTTTGCTTAAAACTAATGCATTTAGTTTCAACTTCTTATAAATAAGAACTATCATATGACTTTCTTTTCAGGATCCTTTTAAAAGAATAGAAGAGCAAGGCAAAAATGAGACACAGTGCTGGGAAATGGGTGGTGAGTGCTTGGCTAGGTCGCCCTCCCACACAGTGATTTTACTCCTGTTCAGCATTCTTTGGGAGACTATTCCGTTTCAATATCACAATACCCGCCCATTCCTACATTTCCTAGATCTTTGGGGTCAATTGTCACCCACTGTTTTAAAAGAATTATGTTATTACATAATCAAAATCTATTATTCATATAGCAAAAAAAAATCATTTAGTGGTTTTTATTTTTTCCTTAAACCCCACTTACTTTCAGAAGGAAGGTTATATGATTACCATAAAAGTCAGAGATACAGTGAACCTTTGCAAATGAAAATACACTTCCAGATTGAATGGAAGAATTTGGGGGGATAATCTGACTACCAAGCATTAGATAAAGTGCTGGTCTTCCTGGTAGCCAAGGCAAGAAAGGAAACATAAAGAGTTGCATTATAGACTTGTTGTATTCTCATCAAAGCAACAAAGCAGGGTGTGAAACCATAGGAAGAAAGAAATTAGGTTCTTTGACTCAGGAACATGTGAGAGCATATGTAACTAATTGGATATTATGGTTATAAAAGGACTTCATTAAGGTTTCAATGAAGCATCTGGTTTTTAATCCGCTGGTTCTCATGGACTGTCCACACAGAGCCAGTTCTAAAATGTGCGTGCAGTGGTTAAGGGGCTCACAGTCTCCGTGGGGTCACTTCTTACCCTTCAGGCTGGCATGGTTATGTCAGGACCATAACGCCAGGCATGAGGCTTCCTGCGGCAAGAGCGTACATGCATCCAATAGATTAAAAGCCAAGTCAAGTTATTTACATACAAAATGTAAGAAGTAGGTTATAGGACCCACATCAAGTTGTTACCATTTAAGGCTGAATTTTGAGGATACCGTTTTTTCATTCTGAATGCACGCCCAGAAAGCCAGCACTGACCAGCAAAGTAAAGGCTCCATGCAGATTAGAAATGCTCTTTAGGCAAATTATTTTAGCTTTGGTTCTCAGTAAATGAAACAAAGATTAGCATTTAGCTTTAAAAACAACATGCCTCAATTTTGTTTGCTCCTCCGGCCGGTTTCTGGATGGAGAGCTCAGCCCTCAGCGGACTTAGTGCTTTGCGGGACCAGCTTAGACGCAGCCGATGTTATATGGCTTCCCTTCCCCCAGAGTAGTGCTGACCTGGAACACTGACCTCGCATGCTTCCAAATCCTCGCCTCCAATTTTATATACAAACTGCTTACATTTTCCTTTTTTTTGAACTGCCATTCTAGCTCAAAGAAAACCTTCCTTTTTTTAAAAAAAAAAGATTTTATTTATTTATTTGAGAGAGAGAGAGAATGAGAGAGAGAGAGCACATGAGAGGGAGGAGGGTCAGAGGGAGAAGCAGACTCCCTGCCGAGCAGGGAGCCCGATGCAGGACTCGATCCCGGGACTCCAGGGTCATGACCTGAGCCGAAGGCAGACGCTCAACGACTGAGCCACCCAGGCGCCCCAAGAGTCTTTTATTTTAGAGTGAGAGTGCAGGGGGAAGGGAGGGCGGTGAGGATCTTAGGCAGGATCTATGCTTCGCGAGGGCCCGATCTCAGGACCCTGGGATCACGACCTGAGTGGAAATCAAGAGTTGGACTCTTAACCGACTGGGCCACCCAGGCGCCCCAAGACACAAGAGTTTTTGTTTGTTTTTTTTTTAAAGATTTTATTTATTTATTTGAGACAGAGAGAATGAGAGAGACAGAGAGCACATGAGAGGGGGGAGGGTCAGAGGAGAAGCAGGCTCCCTGCTGAGCAGGGAGCCCGATGCGGGACTCGATCCCGGGACTCCAGGATCATGACCTGAGCCGAAGGCAGTTGCTTAACCAACTGAGCCACCCAGGCACCCCAAAGAAAACCTTCCTTAAGTTTTCTTTACATACACATTGTCCTCCCGATTCTTATCAAATATTTTTTAAGCAGTGGAACATCTTTTTACCGGAATCACGGGGAGTCTTCTCTTGCAAAAGAAAGAACTAAGGCTTGAAAACCATCAGAACTCCAGGGAACATGTTTTGTAAACCACTGGTTGACTGTGTGTCGGGTGCAATCCACGATTGTGTTGTGGTTATCTTTCCGTGGTACGTACCTGTGCTGTGCACCCTACCTTAGCCTTCTCTGTTTCCTGTGGAAGCAAGTAAATATCATACCTGGATGGCTAGCCTGAAAGTGACAGAGCGTGACCTCAGCTCTTCACATCCCCACGAGACCAGGGGCACGGAGCTTCACTGAACTACAGGAGGTGCTCAATTAGCGCCCGCAGATCGAATTCTGGCCATGTCCGCTTCGAACAAGCTTTTGCAACTAAGACCCTGAGGCTGACTTGCAGTCTCTTCATAGAGCACCTCACCTGAAATGCCTAATTCCCATATCCTTTTGGCCAAACAAAAGAGGACCTGGGGCCTTAAAAATGCTCCTTCAAATCCTCGTAAAAACCTGAGAACAAGCCCCTAGCACAGTCCCACCGTGGGTAACTCACACATACAGACTCTGCATTTCTGTGTTTGTATTTCCTGCGTCTGAGCATCCCGTTCCTTCACCAAGCTCCGTGCCCTGCTACCCACTCATCCAACCGTGAAATCCTAAGGTTGATATGGCACAACCTAATTTTCTTTCCTGATTCCCCCCATGGCCAGGAGAGTTCCATGCGATGCGTAAGGTGAGCGTTGGCCGGGAACACTGAGTGTTTTCCTGGGGACTCTGTGTCCTTCAGCTTAGAGTATTTCTGAGACAGATCAACCAAGTTCCTATGGCGGCCTGTCACCAGGTATCCCCCTCCCAGGTGTCCTGGGGCTTCAGTCTGAGCTCTGATTGCCCAAGCCCCGACTCCACCTGTCTCCTTCCAACTAGACATTTTTTTTCAACTGGTCACTCTTAAAACCTGATGTCACCTAGCTGACATTGGAAACCATGTGATACACTCTCACAAGGAAGTATAAATGATGAAAAACATGTTGTCATAACTAAGGCACTTGCTTGCTAGTAGGAAAAGAGTTTTTACCCAGTGCAATCATTATAATGTGGTTTTAGTCATCCACAGCAAGACTGAGAGATCTTTCTGGAGAAGGGTGAAGAGGAGCCTTCCCAGCGCCCTCAGATCACACCCCACAGGCAGCCTCCAGCTCCCCACACAGGAACCACATGAGGTGCTCCCGCACCTATTTCCTCATGTAGAGCATATGCAAAGAAAAAGAAAAGAAAGGAATGAATAATGTAATACACCTGGCAATTTCTTCCCTCTGTATGAGACAGAGTTTATCAAAAATATGTAATATTTGCCTGCATATGAGCTGTGTGAATTCTTTCCAAAAATATTAATTTTTATGAGATGAAAAACTATTCTATTTCTGTTTGGAAAATAACCAGTTAGCATAAAGCAACTGTTTTGAACACCCATTGTGTGTCAGGAACCGGGCAAAGATACAGTTATAAATAAGAAAATAGTCATTGTCCCTTAGGCTTCTGTCCTGGAGGAACTTAGGAGCATGAATTTGGAACACCTGTTTTAGATGCAGCTTAGAACATTATTGTTTTGTGAATTGTCTTAATGGATCTGTGATATACATAATATGGAAATTAAATTTTTAATGCGTAGATTTTGAGCAACACAAATAATGGGTTGTTTGAAAATCCTGGAAATTAAAACTAAGCATCAATCTAACTTTACGTGGATAAAATACCCAGAGAATGTAATTAAGCTTTACTTTTTTATCGGGATGCTTTTGGAAGCATGAAAGCACAGTTCAGAGTCGTACTAAATTCTAGGCAGCTATAAGAAGTCTACCACCATCTGGAATAACCTAGAAATGTCAGAGCCGACGGTCTTTCTATTCCTTATAAAGGAGGAAGTTACACATGTAAATCTACAATAAAACAGACAAAGAGGAAACACTTTCTCAGTTACCGTCATGAAAAGGGATATCACTCATCAGTGTCAAGCGCCCAGTAATGGCCACATCCCCATTTACTGGAATCTATGATCCAAGACAAGACTGAGTTGCTGAGAAGTTAAGTAGCTTGCCTGAGATCACACATCTGGTAGATTAGCTCTAAACATCTCCAAATTTCTTATCGTTATCACCTCTCTTCTCTGGCAAGGGTAGGAAACCCTCAGCAAAGAGCCCCCTGGGAGAATGCATTCTCTGTCAGAGGGCAGGCTATGAAACCTGTGTCCAGAACCCTTGCTCATAGACACGTGCAAGGCTCCCCACCAGTACCAGCCTCGCCACAGACATCAGTTCTCACATCTTTGCTTCCCATGTGGGAAGTGGCAATGCCAACTCCCCTAGGAAGGAACAGTAAGCAGGGACAGTCAGATCCAGCCCAGCCATAGCACTCGGGCCAGCTGACATCCCAGAGTTACTCAGGGTTGGGTTAAGGTGCCCCCAGTCTGTTTCGGGGGCCCGGGGCCTCAGGTGATTGCATGGTCCCTCAGCTGCTAGCTGAATGCTGCCTGAGAGTTTGTGAGCACTGACTTCCAAACAACGACATACACTGTGTAGGACATGATGACTTTCCACACTTAGACCCCTTAGTTTGGATGTATTTGCCCTGCAACCTCCCTGGGCAGTCCTTGGAAGCATTTCAGGAGCATGTCGAAGGCCCCGCTCTTCCCCATGCTGGTCTGAACAGATTGGGAAATGGTATAAGGAGCAAAGTCCAGGTCCCAGTATGGTTTTCATGGTCAATAAGAACAAGGTTAGAGGTGGGAGCATGGCGGGTGTTGGGGGATGCCCAAGGACAGGTGACCCCACATCCTCCACGGTCCTCAGAGACGAGGACCACGCCAACCCCTGTTTCTTATGTATTTTCAGCAACTAGCTCCTTGACCTTAGAGTGACAGATGACTCCATCAGGCCTCCTGATTTTACCAGGGAAGCAAGTGTCCCCACTTCCTCATGGATGGAGTGAACCAAGGGGAAAAGGGGTCTCTCCAACACCCACACAAATGTTCAACTTTCCAAATATCATCTCATGCTTATTGATCCAGTGTCTCCTCTATGTGGGCATGCTCCAGTTACAGATACAATGTTTATGTGACCAACATCAAACCCAGAGATTCATAACTCGTTTTTCTTCTAAATAGTATCTTTTTGGGAGAAAGGATGATAATCTTCCAAGACCTATAAAGCCCATAGTGTTTAATTTGGTGTCACACAACACTACCGAGGACTCAGATACTTAGGATTTATTATTAAGATTCAGAGATGATGAGGGAAAAACAGAGGTATATTAGAAATTAAATGTACTCTTCTGGTTTGAGTATGAAGGACAATAAATATTGTTGCCATGGGACAAATTAATAAGTAGTATAAATCACTGATGACGAGGACATTGACTGTCCTAGAAGATCTCCAGTCTTGCTTCACTTTCTGATGGACATTAAACCTTCCCAGACTCGGGGTGTGGAGGTTCAGGACATGCTGTCCTCCACCAAGCACCTCAGAGGGAAGGCAATTAACACATGGAGGGGACAGCTCTCTCAGGAGAGCTACACGTAAAATGACCGGGGAAGGAAAAGGCAGCTACTTCTCAAATTAGCATAATTAGTAATTATCTCTTAATAGCCCCACTTGGCTTTGGAGACTTGGCACTTGAAATTCTGCTTAAAGTTCAGCGAGGGAAAACAAATTTCACGCTGAAATGTCTCAATAACACAGCCGAGCTGCTGAGGTAATGGTCTGGGGGAGGTGAAGGGAAGGAGGTGAGCATATGGACACCTCCAGCTCTCCCCTCTAAGAACCAGGTATGCAATCCTACATCTTTGGACAGAAAGAACATGGGGCACTCCTGGAACTCTCCCTAGTCTGTCTGTCTTTGAAGATACTTTCAGGAGTATTCCGCCCTGGGAAGCCCATGTCACCAGCTAGGGATTGAGAGTCATTCCATCTAATGAAAACATAATATAGTTTCCCTTGGATCAAAACTGTTCAGGGCAACCCTCTCAGGTCCCCTCCCTCTTCAGGAGTTTTGTACTCTATCATTTAATAAACTTTACTATCACTCAATAAACTTCGCTTTGCTGCCCACCAAAAAATAAAACAACAACAAAAAAAACCCCACAACCAAACAAAAAAAAAACTGTTCAAAATAAAAATACAATTAAAAATAAAATCAGGGGCGCCTGGGTGGCTCAGTCGTTAAGCGTCTGCCTTCGGCTCAGGTCATGATCCCAGGGTCCTGGGATCGAGTCCCACATCGGGTTCCCTGCTCGGCAGGAAGCCTGCTTCTCCCTCTCCCACTCCCCCTGCTTGTGTTCCTGCTCTCGCTATCTCTCTGTCAAATAAATAAATAAAATCTTTAAAAAAAAATTTAAAAAAAATAAAATAAAAATACAAAAAGAAAGAAAAACAGCATCAATGTCATAATCAGCAGCTAACAAATCTTACACACACCTTCCTAGTTGTTTATGGAATTTAAATCCAAATAAGATTCATAAGCAGCGAAGGGCTAATAACCCTGAAATTTAGGGTCTGTGGCAAGGAAACTGGTGTATTCTTTCCATTTTTTATTAAGATATGTTTGACAGGACATGGTGAAGATATATTTACAATTTTACATGGCTCAATAGCGTCTTTCTTTAGTCTGGGCAAGACATACTTTGCAACTTGTCAAAGTGATCTTTTATTAATTAGCTGCACTTGATTTGTGTATTGTAGCAATTTGTAGGAAGCCTAAACTATCACCTTACCATATTGATCAATAAACCACTGGATGATGGGTTCAAATAGGAATGTAAGCAAGTTTCCAGTCTGCAGATATTTATTTAACATGGGGGCAAAAAACCCCCAAAAAACAAAAAAACATCCATGGGATGGTCACTCTTAGTTTAAGAGCTCAGCAGTGTCAAGAGATTGAGGGTGAGTGAACATGTTCATTGGGATCTGAGACTACTCGTCTTCATTCTGCCATGTTTAAAATGTTCTGCTGGGTGCCCTCCTCCTTGCCTAACCTCAACCTCATTTCTACCATCTATCATACGCTCCTCCTGCTTATTTTTATGCAGCACGCCCTGGTCCCAAGCCCAGATCTGCCCACAGTGTTATGTGTTTTTCGATGTGGCTCACAGGGTGATGGGTTGATTGTATAAGTGACTGTTGAAAGAAGAAGAAGAAGGAAGGATTTGTTATTCATGATCACTTACTGCAGAGCACATGCACACCATCTCACTGAAT
This sequence comes from Mirounga angustirostris, assembly GCF_029215605.1. NCBI lineage: Eukaryota > Metazoa > Chordata > Mammalia > Carnivora > Phocidae > Mirounga > Mirounga angustirostris. Next base: position 137,995,003 of record NW_026991713.1, read on the forward strand.
CTTCACAATAAGATAGATGCTTCACAAGCAGATAGATGCTATGATTTCTGTTTGCAGGAAAGGAAGATCGGGTCTTAAAATGATATGAAATATGGCAGAAAGAGAACTTGAACCTACACTTTTCCCCTGACACCAGACTACCTCTCAAAGCTCATGCTTTCCTCCTGAAATGATGGAGCCAAGCAACATTTTAGCAGCTGTATTTTTTTGAGGAACGTCCATACTATTCTCAAGAGTGGCTACATCAGTTTGCATTCCCACCAACAGTGTACAAGGGCTCCCCTTTCTCCGCATTCTCACCAACACTGGTTGTTTCGGGTTTTTTTGAAAATAGCCATTTTAACTGGTGTGAGGTGACATCTCATTGTGGATGTGATTTGCATCTCCCTGATGATTGGTAATGTTGAGCACTTTTTCATGTGCCTGTTGGCCATCTGTATGTCTTCACTGAAAAAAATGTCTGTTAAGTCCTTTGCTCATTTTTTAATCAGGTTATTGCTATTGAGTTGTAGGAGTTCCTTATATATTTTGGAATTAACCCCTTCTCAGTTGTATGGTCTGCAAATATTTTCTCCCATTCTATAGGTTCCTTTTTCTCTTCTGTTGATTGTTTCCTTTGCTGTGCAGAAGCTTTTTAGTTTTATGGAGTACTGCTTACTTATTTTTGCTTTTGGTATAAAGGTTCAACTTTATTTTTTTTTTCATATGGTTCTCTAGTTTTCCCAACACCATTTGTTGAAGAGACTGCCCTTTACTCTTTGTGTATTCTTGGCTCCCTTGTCAAAGATCATTAACCATGTGTGTGGGTTTACCTGTGGGCTTTTTATTCTGTCCCATCAGTATATACATCTGCCTTTATGCCAGTGCCATATTGTTTTAACTACTTCACCTTTGTAATATATTTTGAAATCTGGAAGAGTGATGCCTACAGCTTTGTCTATTTTTCTCCAAATTGATTTGGCTATTTGGGGTCTTTTATGGTTCCACATGAATTTTAGGATTATATTTTCTGTTTCCATAAAAGATGCTATTGAGATTTTAATGGAGAGAGCATTGAATCTGTAGATTGCTTTGAGTAGTATGAACTTTCTAACAACATTAAGTCTTCCAATCCATGATCATGGGATGTCTTTCCATTTATTTATATCTCCTTTAATTTTTTTCATCAGTGTTTTATAATTTTCAGTGTAAAAATCTTTTACCCCCTTAGTCAAGTTTATTTCTAAATATTGTATTCTTTTTGATGTTATAGTAAATGGGATTATTTTCTTAGTTCCCTTTTCAGATGGTTCAGTGTTTATGTATAGAAATGAAACTGACTTTTGTATGTTGATTTTGTATTCTGCAAATTTACTGAATGTATTATGTCCAGAAATTTTTTTCCTGTGGGATCTTCAGGGTTTTCTAAATATAGGATCATATCACCTGCAAATATAGACCATTTTACTTCTTTCTTTCCGATTTAGATTTCTTTTATTTCCTTTTTCTTGTTAATTTGTTTGGCTATGACTTACATACTATGTTGAATAGAAGTGTTGAGAGTGGGCATCCTTGTCTTGTTCCTGATCTTAAAGGAAAAGCTTTCAATTTTTCACCATTGAATAATGGAAACAATCTCACTTCTGGATATATATCCTAAAAAAAATGAAATAGGGATCACAATGAGATATTTTTATCCCCATGTTTATTGCAGCATTACTCATAATAACAGAGATATGAAAATGATCCATATCTTAGAATAAGTTAGAATATTATATTCAGCCTTAAAAAAAAAAGGAAATCCTGCCATTTTTGACAATACAGATGAAACTGGAGGACATTATGCTAAGTGCAAGTCACAGAAGGACAAATAGTACATGATTCCACTTATGTGAGACATCTAAAATAGTCAAATTCATAGAAGTAAATGTTGTGACAGTGGTTGCCAGGGGCTGAAGGGGGTATGGGAAATGGGAGATGTTGTTCAATGCATAACATTTCAGTCATGCAACATGAGCAAGTTGTAGCGATCTGCTGTACAATGTAGAGCCCGTAGTTAACAATACAGTTTTGTGCACTTAAACATTTGTTAGGAGAGCAGATCTCATGTTGTGTTCTTAATACACACATACACACACACACACACACACGCATACCCCAAACTCAAAGGAACACAAGGAAACTTTGAAAGGTGTTGGGTATCTCTATTTCCTGATTGTGGTGATGGTATCACAAGTGTTTACATATGTCCAAACTCATCAAATTGTACATATTAAGGATGTACAGTTCTTTGTACATCAATTATACCTCAGTAAAGCTGTAAAAAAATTATTCTGGAAGTCAGGGAGAAGTAGAATCATGCAATACTTACATGTCCTCAGTTGCCATCTTGCATGGATGAGTCTTGACCCGCAGTGTTTGCCAGCAGAGTGCTTTGTTGTAGGGTCTAAGCAGGGCAGATGTGAATAGTCATATTTTCCTGCCCATGCAAATTTAGCATTCATACAGTCAAGGTCAATCTTATCACTGCCTACTACTTAAATGAACATATCACTTCATCTGTGAGGGACAAATTGTGCTTTCCAGACCAAAGCTTGGTTAGGGTAGTTTGGTTTTGGGAGTCCAATATCCCTTCTCTTTGCCCCCCTCAATTTTCTCATCTTACCCCTAATACACAGGGTTTCCTCTCAGTTTCTGTAATCTTCCTGTTCTTACAAGGCACTGGATGATATAAAGTTAAATTAGAATCTCTGCCCCTGAGAAAGAGAAATCCCAAGGGGGCCAAGGAAGCCTGCGCTGTACAGAATCCCAAACAGAATCACTATGAGCCGTGTGGTTTCCAGATTTTGTATCTTCCCTAAAGTGAGCATGAGTCAATGTGTCACTTTTCCCAAAGAGACCTAAGTCTTAAGCTTCAACATATATAGGATGTTAAAGACGTTCAAAGTCCCTGCCCCTCCATGTGTGTAGGCCAGTCCTGGTTTCCTCCACAGGGGGAGATAAACCAGGGAGAAGCCTGAATTCTGTGCTGCTGTAGAAACCAGAACTTTAGTCCTGGTTTAACGCCAGTCTTCTGAGCCAGATGCCTACTTACTTTATAACCAGAGGAGAAGACAAGGTGTTTCTTTTGGAAAACTCAAGGTTGACAAACTAAGTCAACTATGCTTGCATGTGCCCTTGGCTCCACTCTGCCATTCCAAGGTGACATGTGGCACTGGGCCTCTAGAATGGTGCTCAAACCACACACTTTTAATAAAATAATCAAGTTCATGTCCCAAATCAGAAGATCGGAAAGCTGAAAAAAACAGGATTATGAAACTGAATCAAAACAATGATATGAAAACAACATGGTATGAGGAGAGCACAAGGGCTGAACAGATGTCAAACCAGAGATTAAAGTGAGGCATCACTGAGCCACACAAGTGTTTACAGGAAGAAGATTCTAGAAAATGGGGTTAATGAGAACTTGAAGAATTGTGGGGTATATCTGTTCCTTCCTCCCCCTCAGAGCATCCCCTTGGCCGCCTCCAGTGAGGTAGAGATGAAGCGAAAGTAATAAAGGAGTGTCATGTGGAAAGGGCAACAGCCGACCAGGGTCACAAGCATTGAACTGTGAAATTGTGTAGGAATCCAGGACACTTTGAAAAGGAAGCTTCAAAACAGGAATCCTGTGAGGGAGAGAATGTCTTGGGAAGCAATATTTGTTTCAATGGAAATAATTTGTTATCAATTTGACGAAATAAGAAAAATCCTGAACTTCTAACTCTTGTGTGTTGTTCATTGGGGGTGGGGTGTGGAGAGACGGTCGCACGAGGTGTGGCACCAGATGCCCTGGGAGGAAGTGTGGTCCCAGTGGGAGCTCCGCCATCTGCCATGTTCCTGTGCATCCTTCAAGAGGAGGTGCCATTCCTTCCATCCCGAATGGTCTCCTACCAAAAGGGCAGGATTCTGGCAAGTATTGCCTTTCTATATGGTTCCTTGGGGTGTGTTCATTTACTGGAGCCAGAGCTGTGAGCTCAGATGCAGCAAGAACAGCATCTGAGGAACCTGGTTCTGCCAATCACTGTGTAAAGTTATGCCGTCCACCGTATGGTCCTACAGTGGAGGGTCTGGAGACACAGCGCTCCATTGCTGGAAGAGTGGGAACATTTTTCTTTGGAATCAAACTGCTTGGAGGACTGCAAAGAACAGAAATACTGCTCCTGGGGCATCACCTGGATCTTGGTCTTGAGAGGGGACAAAAGACTGTAGTGCAGCTTATCAAAATATATAAATAGCACTGCTTGCCTTCTCTTGGCTTCCAGAATGAAGACAAACCCACGAGAAATGCAGGCAGGCAAGCAAAATCAGATTTGGGGTGGGGACACCTACCTTGTGTGCTCCTCGTTGGCTTTTCCCTGCCTCCCTGTTCTCTCTGTATCCATTTCTCACCCCGTCATGGGACACGGAAACTGACAGCTTCTGAGTGTCAAGTAGGGCGATACGGTGATGCAATGAGCATACTGGGACATTAGTCAATAGCCCCATTTAGGAGAAGAAAGGAGCCTCCTACATTTCCAGAGCGGGTTGAAAAACACCAGCATTTTCACAGGCAAAGTAAATAACCGAGCTAAAAAAGACAAAGTAGAAAGGCTAGCCGGCCCTGTGAGTTCCTCCTTTTTATCTAAAAAAAGCAGGTCAGCATGTTTTGCTGCTCATATTGGTGTCATCCATTTTACCTTGACTAATAAAAACTAATGGCTGGTTAACCATTAGTGTGGGTCAGAAGCTCAGATAAAGACTAAAAAGTAAGATGAAATGGTAAATATGCATTTAAAAATCAGGCATTAAACCACTGAAATACTCCCAGGAAGGGTTTTGTAACTTTTCAATTCTATAATTTCTAGGGAAGAAATTTTTAAGAGAAAGAAAATCAACCCAAAATTTGGTCTCACAATTCCAATGACTTCCAAACAAACTTGTTAATACCTCCAGTTGTCCCTCCAAGATGCCAACAATGGAGCTGGTTGCCAACTGGAATCTTCCGGAGAGAGGCATAACATAACATGTTTCTCAGAATGGCTGTAGGTTGTGACATGCGTAAAACATCCAGTGGAGAATATTGAAATAAAAGAGACTCCCCACAACCCTCCCCAGTCGCTGCACCCTGCATTTTGGGGTAGTTCTATTCAAGATTTCAGTTTAACCATCTTCTTCTCTACAAATGCCCCTGCAGACAGTCCCCTGCTCACCTCCTGAGCCCTCACCTCCTTAGGCCACCACTCAGTGTATTCACTGCACTCAGCATCTCCCACCCCATCTATCCCCCTCTCTCCCAGTGGTTGGTGCCCTACTTCTGCCCTGTGCTTCCCAAAGGGCTAAAGCAGTGATCCTGTCCACAACCCTTGGCCTCATCCATCCTACCAGCAATTCTTCCAAACCCTGTCCACCCTCCCCAGTCACAGAATCTGCATAGGATGGCCATGGGCTCAACACAGAACACAGATGCCGCCCTTCAAACATAGCCACCTCTGGGCCAAAAAGCTTTGAAATCACTATTTTATTAAATCAAGATGACCATCGTGTCAAAGCCATTCTAACACTGCAGAAGTTTGGAAAATTAAATTTTAATTAAATAACGGAAAAAAACAATCTAATTTGTCCTTTAATTTTTAATGAAATTAGGGATTTCAACTATTTTTTTTTGTACACCATTGAAACAGATCAAAAGGATTTCTATCACCCTTTTGCCAGTGGGTGTGTGGACTCAGCACCTCTGGGAACTAGGGCTCAGCTGTCCACACCCTCGCCATCTTTGTCTACTCCTCCCATGTGGACAGGTGAGTTAGGTAACAGAGAAACAAAGAGGATGAGCCAGAAGTGGACACGTGAAGGCTAGAGCATTCAACCTGAGTCACAGAGTGATTGGTCAGTGGCCCAGATCACAATATGCAAGGAAGTGTGAGGGACCCATGGGGCTATCACGAGAAATCGTAGGTCCCACTAAATTCTCCTTTCTCAGAATTCTCAGGCTCAGCCTGCTTCTGGGACCTAAATTATCCCTAAAGCCCATCCTCCCCACCATTCTGGTTGCCACGGATATGGTTGAGGCTTTCCTCAGTGTTTCTCCAGGAAGCCATAGTGGTTAAGAGTGGGTCCCAGACTGACACTCAGCTCCTTGACTTGGTAGCTGTTTGACCTTGGGAGCCTCTGCTTTTCAGCTGTTACGGGAGCTCACGGTTGAGATTGAAAGAATACAATGCACATGAAGTGTTGCTGTTGTCTCAAATTATGCGAAATGATGAGCAGTCATTACTGTTATGTCATGTGGATCATCATGATCACTTCCTAAATGGAATTCCCCCTCCAGACTTTTCCCGATAAAGCTTGTCCTCTGTGTGTTCACGAACCTAACCTACAAGAACATAGTTAATCATGTCACTCTTGTGATTAAAAATCCTCAGTGGTACCCCCCGCCACCAACTGAAACTTATCTTGGCAGTGGCCTCAAGGGCTGCATGATCTGATCCAGCTGCCCCTCCACAGCCTTGTCACCCATCGCCCTCACCCAGCCACGCAGGGTCTTGGTGCCCCTGTGCCTGGTATATTTACCACATAGTCATCGAATGCCAATATGTGGCCAGGCATAGTAAATGCATCTGTGGATGAAACAGAAAAAACCCAGTCCTGAGCCTTAAGTAATTTTCGTTCTGTTCCTTCTTTTGGGACAGCCTTTGTTTTCCCATTTCTCTTCTCTGCCCCTTCTCTTGGGATTTAATCTAATTACTGATTCTTGGTTAAAATATTCTGTTGACTCTCCGAAGTCACACATTCAACTAGGGCACTTGCTTTATGGGATTTACCACCTTGCGTTCTAATTATTCCTCTGTGTGTCCTCTCCCCTACTGAGCTGGGAGTTCCTTTGAATGCTGGATCTTTCATCCTGGTGTTCTTGACGCCCAGCATGGTACCTAGCACAGAGGAGGCGTCTGAATCAAGTTAGTTTCTTTGTTTGCAAGCACCATAAGTCAAATCTGAGTAACTTTAGTGAATAATTTATTGGAAATGTGCTGGATGGGTAATGAGATCAAAGCTGGAGGTAAACAAATGGAGCACAATACTAATAACAGGTACCGGAGGCAGCTCTTGGGAGCTACCATGGGCAGTCAGCTTAGAGTGTTTCCATCAAGGGCTCTGGATGCCTGTGGTCCTTGGAGAGAGTCAGATTGGTTTATGGGGATGAGGCACCCCCTCTTGAAGAATGAAGGAGTAGGAGCTTACCAAAGGATAAGTGGGGTGCTCTACCCAGAAAAGGGGATGCTGAGCAGACATGAGACAGGTGCTTCCTATAGCATTTGTTTTAAATTATTATAGTCTCCTTGTTTATTGTAAAACAACAATTTTCAATAGCATCATCCCATGAGACAGTGCACACTGTATGTAATATACCAAACATGCTCAAAATCAAAGTCAAAAGCATATCATAGTGACTAAGTAGTTATATGCTCACCTGCTTCCTTTCCCCCCACACCAGATACCCAGGGTGAGGAACAGAGAGAAACAAAGTCATGCAGTGCACCAGAAGTCCAAGGACAAATGTGTTGTGTAACCCCCTCCCCCACACAAACACACCCAAAGGACAGCTAGAGGGACCTCACTTCTGAAGAATGGAATATGACAAAAGTGATGGGCAGCCGCTTCTAAGATGAGATGACAGAGGTGACTGAGCCTTCCATCTGGCTTGCCCCTCTTGCTCTCACTCCGTGGCTGCCTTCCCGTGAGCTGCTCCACAGAGGGACCCACGTGGCAAGCTGCAGCCTGTGAGGAACTAAACCTCCCTGGGAACACAGGGGTGAGCTTAGAAGCAGGTCCCCCTCGGTCCTGGCTCCAGGTAAGACCTGCAGCCTTGGGAGAGACCTCAGGCAGAGGCATGATGCTCAGCCGCTCAGATTCCCAGCCCACAGGAGATGTGAGATAACCAGTGTTCCGTCCAGTCCCTGGTAACCACTACTGTACTATCTACTTCCATGGGCTTGACTACACTAAGTACCTCACATGAGTGGAATCACAGAGTATTTGTCTTTTTTGTGTCTGGCCTATGTCACTGAGAATAATGTCCTCAAGGTCCATGCATGTTGTAGCAGGTGTCAGAATGTATTTCCTCCTTAAGGCTGAATACTATTCTATTGTTTGTATATGATGCATTGTATTTATCTATTTATCCATTGATGGGTACCTCTTAGCTATTGTGCATGATGCTCCTATGAACACGGGTGTACAAATATCTGTTTGAGATCTTGCTTTCAGTTCTTTGGGGTATATACCAGAAGTGGAATTGCTGAATCATATAGTAATCCATTTTTAATTGTTTTAGGAATTCCCATTGTTTTCCAAAGTGGCTACGCCACTTTGTGAGCCCCACCAGCAGTGCACAAGGGTTTTAATTTCTCTGCATCCTCTTCAATGCTTGTTACTTTCTGTTTTTGTTTTTGATAGCAGCCATCCTCATGGTGTGATGTGGTATCTCACTGTGGTTTTGAATTGCATTTCCCTGATGATTGGGGACATTGAACATATTTTCTTGTGCTTGTCGGTCATTTGTGTGTCTTCTTTGGGGAAATATCTGTTTAAGTCCTTCACCCATTTCTTAATCAGTTTATTTGTTTTTGTTGTTGTTGAGTTGTAGGAGCTCTTTACTTATTCTGGCTACTAACCCCTCATCAGATCTGTGATTTGCACATATGCTGTCCCACTCCACAGGCTGCCTTTTCACTCTGTTGACTGTGTACTTTGATGCACAGAAGCTTTTAGTTTCTAAAAATAGTCTAATTTGTCTAAGTTTATGTCTGTCTCCTGTGTTTTTGGTGTCACATCCAAGAAATTATCACCAAATCCATTATCATGAAGCTCCCTGCACCCCAGCTTTCTTCTAAGAGTTTCATAGTTTTAGGTCTCACATCTGGGTTTTTTATTCATTTTGAGTTAATTTTTGTATGTGGCATAAGGTAAGGGTCCAACTTCACTCTTTTGCATGTGGAGATCCCATTTTCCTAGCAATGTTTGTTAAAGAGACTGTCCTTGCCCCATTGAATGGTCTTGGCCTCTTTGCCAAAAGTCACGTGCCCATATATGCATGTGAGGGTTCGTTTCTGGGCTCCCTGTTCCATTGGTCTACGCCTGTCTTTATGCCAATACCTGCACTGCTTTGACTACTGTATCTTTGTGATAGTGTTCATTTCTAAGCCACTAAGTTTTGAGCAGATTTGCCACACAGCAATAGACAGTAACCAACAAAAAGTCCATGATGGTTTCCTAAGTCTTACCCCTGGCTTATGGTGGAGTGACGTGTGAGACTTTCATGGCCCCTAGTTACCCATGCTTGGCCACACTGAGCAAACCTTGGACCTGGCTGTAAGCTGGTGTATAACAAATAGTGGTCAAATGTTTTTGGTGGACCTAACCTGGCCACATCCTACCTTAAGCAAAATGTTCCTAATGGTGATGACTATCAGATACAGAAGGTATTCAACATCTGAGAAAGCTGATGAAGTAACTTTGCGAGATAAAAAATTCAAGCAAAATCACCTATTAATCATTTAAATTTTTTTGGATTGTGCTGAACAGCTAATTACCTTCATTCTATGAATCTGATACAAATATCTCTCCCTTCTATTTTTAGGGGAGATGTTACCCAATATATCTCACATTCCACAATTCTTCCATGTTCTATTTCACCAAATTTCCCCTTCCTCTTGAGCTATTCTGGTCTACATGCTCACATGCTGTTATTTCTCCCATCTTAAAGAAAACCCTCTCCTGCCCCCATGTCCCTTCCGCACAGCCCTGCCCACTGACTCCCAAACTTCCCAGGCCTCCAGACCTTCACACTGGTTGTTCCCTCTGCCTGGAACATCCTTCTTCCAGAGATCCATGTGGTTCTGTCTCCACACTTCCTTTGGGTCTTGAACTGAATATTGCTTTCTCTGGGAGACATTCCCTGGACGCCCCATCTGGGCTGCAGCCCTAATCCACCTTCACCTAAACTTGTCCCTCTCTCCACCCCTGAACATTTTCGATGCCACCAGGCAGGAGTGTTCCCCTTTTAAAGACTGTATCTCAAGAACCTAGAACAGGTCCCGAATACAGCAGGTGCTTAATAAATATGTGTAACTGGCCAATGAGTGCATGTGCGTCCCCGTGTGACTCATCATCCCGCATTCCAAATCACTCGTCATGTGTCGGGTTTGGTTTGGTTCTGATTATGAACATACTGAAGGTCTGTTGTAGGAGTTTGTGAAGACACAGAACGGTGTAAGGAGGAAATCCAAATCTGGTGGTGTCCTGCCCTGTGAACATGAGAGCAACCAACACTTTATGACATATCCTTCCAGTCTTTCTTCTAAAATTCAGTTTTGTGACAAGTGGCTCAAACCTTGCATCGTGCCTTAATTTGCTTTTCAAAACTATCCTTATGTTCACTGTCACATGGCATTAAGTGGTCTTCTAAAGGATGGACAAAGTCAGTTGTTATTCAAACAGATCCTGCCTGAGACCTGTGCGGGAACAAAGCTGGGGCCCTGTCTGCTCTAGCATGTACCCCAAGTACTGAGCCCGAGCCAGCTGGGGCAGCCAAGGCAGAGTATCTCCCAGGGTTTTAGCAGGAGAGTCACTGGGTCAGAGAGTTTGGGGACAGAAGAATTCCTCTTGTAGATTAGCAGCCATTGTTTGGCCAGGCTGGGTTGTAATCAAGAGGGGTGCAGGGAAATGGATAAAGGGGTCAGGTTCTGTGCACGAGGGGTGGGGACAGGGGGGTGGGGGGAGCTACAGAGGAAAACTCTGTTTTTTCCCGCCAAGGTCCCTCCACAGTCCCTTCCCTCTTCCCTGCGCCCCTCAGGCCTGCTCTGAAACCCCACCTAACGAGCATGATCTCGATAATTCACCATATTTCAAACGTGTTGCTTTTACAGAGTGGGCTACAAGTTTAATTGCACTTAAGCTTTACTGCTCTTGAGGGGATCGGGGCTCAAACTCTCAATGCAGGTATATTCATCCTACTAGATGTTGGAGTCTCAATCCTGGTTACCTAGAGAAATATCAGCGCTCATCTTCAGTCGCCATTACCTGGGGTTCTCGTGGGCAGTGGGCTCCACCTGACCCACACTCTTGGTCTTGGGCGCACACGGTCATCTTCCATCTCTCCACATGGCACACCACCTCATGCGGTGGGATGCGTCAGAAGCCCCTGGTCTTTCAGCTGAGAGCGGTTGTAAAGCTTTGCAGGTGGCCACAGGCACGTCCCTGATTTGATGACCTCTCTTGTTTAAAATTACTCTGGTATCATCCTTGTTCAAGAGAGGAAGAGAGAGAGGGAGGGAGAGAGACAGAGACAGAAGGAAAGAGGTCATTTCCCCCTTAATTTGTAGCTTCACTAGCTAATTTCAATTAAATGTATTTTCCAATCCTCTGCTCCCTTTTAACTAGTCTTTCACAAGACATATAGTGGTGCCTCTTTCCAACATTAGAAATCGCTCCTTAAATAAAGTTTTCACTTGTACACACTCCCCACTCCCAACTGGAACGCTAGCCGAGGGCTGTTCGGGTGCTTCGGGGAGGAAAGTGTTTGCATCCTGCCTTCGCCAGTGAACAGCATGTGGTTTTTCTGACGAGAAATGGGATCTGCTCTCCCTGGAAGGCAGGAGGATGAAGCTCGTGCCTCTCTGTTTTCCAAGCTCACAGCACCTGGGGCAGGAGAATCACCTGTGCTGGCCAACGAGGATGAAGCCAGAGGCCCTGAGCCCCCAAGGCCCTCTTCCTGCCCTGGGCAGCCAACAATAGCCCACGCGCCACCCCCCCAACCTGCTTCCAAGGTGTGTCTTCGGCGTGGCAGATAATAAATGATTTGGGCTATTCATAAGAAAGAGAAAGAAGTCACAGATAAAATACTAAAAATAAAAATATCCTAAACTCTGACATGTGATTGATTCAGATCTATTTAATTTAACAAAATCTTTTTTTTTTAAGATTTTTATTTATTTATTTGACAGAGAGAGAGATAGCGAGAGCAGGAACACAAGCAGGGGGAGTGGGAGAGGGAGAAGCAGGCCTCCCGCTGAGCAGGGAGCCCGATGCGGGACTCGATCCCAGGACCCTGGGATCATGACCTGAGCTGAAGGCAGACGCTTAACGACTGAGCCACCCAGGCGCCCTAATTTAACAAAGTCTTACTCGGGCCCTTGTATTTCGTCCCCATTCCAAAATGTCACCTGCTGCTCTGGGATTCTTTATAGAATCTTGGAGGAGATAAATAGAAATGGATACATATAAAACTCTATTAAGAGTTTTTGTTTTTGTTTACATCTTCATATTCCATTTCGACAGATGGGTGAGATGTGTGGTTGTCACAGGACCTGAAGAACAGCGGGCCGCGGGTCCATGTGTGGCTGCTGAGCAGACCAGCATTTGCAAACGGTGAAAGCCTGGGGCCAGCACGGCCGGTCCTGGAAACGAAGCATGGGTGGGTCACAGAGCTGTTTTGCCCAGACCTTGGCGCTTGCACTCCAGCGTGCATGTCGGCCATGGGCTGAAAGTCAGGTAAACCCCGAAGACAAAGGAGGCACTGTGGAGAAACGATGTGCTGACGTGCACGCACGCGCGTGTGCATGTGTGTGTGTGTGTGTGTGTGTGATGGGGGAGGCTCCCCGTCCCGTATCATGCAGCGCAGCACAGCATGGGGCAGATGACAGAGTCTGCGGTTTTCTTCAAGATACAGCTCAAGTCTTGGAAGACCTCGCAGGCTGGCCTGGCTGCTTTGGGCTACATTTCCACTGCCCTCTGGGGAACCAGGGGGAAAGTGTGAGGGGAAGTAGGGCGAGGAGAATGGGCACCAGGGACAGAACCGCTGACAAACGTCGCTGATGGAAGAACTGTGAGCACCAGGAGAAAGTGCACTCGCCTCGGGGACTGCAGATTTCCCAGCCACGGCACTTGCCCACCAAACACTTTGGGTGCCTAAAGGGACTTTGGGATGGGACGCCGCTCGGGAGCACCCGCCTGGCACGTGGACGCAGCTCTGTCCTTGGGCTGAAGCAGCGGCAGTGGAAAGGATGGTGATCTGGGGAGCAGAGCGGGTTGGCCGCCCTCCAGGTGCAGGAGCGAGGCTCTCGTGCCCTCCACCCAGCAGCTGCACCTGACGGGAGCCCCGTGGGCACTCGCCTCTGCATTCCACCCTCATGACACACGTGCGTGGCTCCCGATCCCACAGAAACGCTTCACCCCAGGACCACCACCATGCGGAAGCCCACAGACCCTGCCCTCGCTCCACGCCCGCCTCTGTGCCGCTCCCTCCTGGCCCCACATCTGCTTTCAGAAGACGGGTTAAACATGTGGGTGCGCTTGGCCCGTTTGTCCGTCCGGCCCCGTCCTCACAGTTCCCTCTACTCAAAATATCTTCTCTAGGCTGACCGATCGGAGTAGTGATTGAGAGTCTATACACTGGCCAAGTGTGAGGTGAATCTGGTTCACCAAACTGCAAAACAGCAGACTCTGCAGCCCCCGCCCCCTGAAATATCACCCTGCGTTTGTTCCATCGTGCTCTGCATTCAGATAAAGCCCCAGCGACAAGAAAGTGCAATTACCTCTTGTGGGTAGGCTATGTGCAGAGCTCATAAAGCCCCATTTGTGTTCAATTAAAGACCAAACAAAAGTTAAAAATCAGCATCCAGGAGACAAAATAAGCATATACGTTATTTATACTCCATTGACCCTCACAAAAGATTAATTGCGTATTCCACCTGACAGTTTGCAAGACAATGAATTTGCTAAATATGTTCCTCTAATTAATATATGAAAATGTTTGCTATTCGTAAGTATATGGATTTCAAAAGCTTTGAATTTCACACCAAGATGTGAACCTTCATCAATATTTCCTTGTAGTTAATATGTGAAATAAAAACATACAGAGTATTTTAAAGAAACGCTCTTTGGAATTAAATCTGAATAAAAATATAACTGTTCTAAAAATAACCAAGTCATTTATATAAGGAGTTTGCATGCCATATACATGAGATTATGAAATAGTAAAGGCTCCGGGAAGCCCTTCTCTGAAGGCTCTTCAGCTAACTCTCTTGCCCATGCAGTGCAAGCTGCCCTTCCATGCTTGGGTCTCACGGCACACACTTTGGGGGACCCCTGGGGAGGGTGGTACCACTGGACTTCCCACCCACTTGGAGGAGAGAGACCACTGCTGCACAATGATCTTTCAAGTAATTCCTGAGCCTGGGGGGGCTCAGTGGTTAAGCATCTGCCTTCGGCTCAGGTCATGATCTCAGGGTCCTGGGATCGAGCTCCGCATCCGGCTCCTTGTTCATTCAGCGGGGACCCTGCATCTCTTTCTCCCTCTGCCCCTCCGACCACTCATGCTCTCCTTCCCTCTTGCTCACTCTCTCTCTCAAATAAATAAATAAAATCTTTTTAAAATAATAACAAAATAAAATAATTTTTGAAGTAACAGGAGACCACACAATGCCCAAATCCATTCTTAAAAGGGAACTTAAAGAAATGTATTATTTTCCTCCTATTTTCTCAATAAAACTACTCTAGAAATTTGAGATGATTTTCTTTTAATTTAAGCTTCTATCCATTTTTCCTCTGCAGTGATGGTCTCGGGTCACTGTGTGCACAGGATGCTGTATCATATCAGCATATTGACTGTGACACATTTATCCCCTGGTACACAAGTCAAATATGTCAGAGAACGAATGGATTTCAGTGTACTTTATAAGAATTTTATTACCAGTGATTCTACTGTTTTTTGTTTTTTTTTTTTTTAATCTAAAAACAATACTGCAGGTCATTTTGAAGTGAGTGGATACTAAATGAAAAAATACCTTATTCATCTGGTTATGCTAGGTTACTGTTTTGAGTTATATTTTTGTTTTTTTATGACATGGCAAAGATAACAAAACTAGAGGCAATTTATGGGGTGTTTGTGTCCTGCGCATCTTCCTTCCCACCTCGTACCATCACAGGAGCTGAGCAGGCTCGCCCTAGACACTGGGCAGCTGCCCCGACAAGCCACTTGCAGTCCCAGACCCGGCCAGGGATCGTTCCTGAGGCTGACAGGGGATACTTCCAGAGACCGGAGGCCTGGGACTCTGAGAACATGGTACAAACGTGAGGGGAGGCAGGTGGGAGGAGTTACCCATTTCCTGTGTGTGTGTGTGTGTGTGTTTATGGGTAGTTTTAGGGGAATGTGTCTGTAGCCCTGCAGCAGCCAAGTGGGGAAGCAGGGACGTTAGAAAGGCCTCAGGAGAGAGTCAGTTGGCTGCAGATACATGAAGCGTGGGAGGCGCAGATTCTGCCCGAGCCCCACCATCGTGCTTGTCACATTGAGTAACGCGGCACACCTGCTCAGTCATCTGTCAGTGTTTGCATCGAGATCCTACACGGGCGTCCAGAACCATCCTCCGGAGCATGGGGATCTGGACACGGTGGCGTGGAGGTGTGTGCTGGCTCATGGGGCTTGTCTCTGAACCCAATCCCGAGGCTCCATAAGCACTTCACGTCTCCGCACACGCCCTCCCCAGCCAGACTTGGCTCGGCAGCACCAGACCATTAACCACCATTGGTCCGAGGACAAATGGCCAGGAGGACGCCACGAGTCGCCCAGTGCCACAGATTAAATAAGCTCCGTTAGGGAGAACTGATTCTCTACTGTTGAGCCTAGAAGTTGATGCAGTGCTTTCGGATTCTAGCTCTGAGTAATGACCCCTACCCCTTGCCCACTGCTGCCCTCCTTTAGGAAGGGCTCCACCACCGAGACCAGAGGGTGAGCTGCGGGGAGCTTCATGCGACCCCAACGCAATCCTCACCTTGCCCACACGGTCTGTGCGCTGGGGACACGGTAGTGACCGAAACCTTCCGGCAGCTGCAGTGAGAACACGTTCGTTTCAACAGTGAACCTCAGGTAGCCCAGTACACTCAAATATTATCCTTTCAACGCGTAGTCAAAATGGAACGTTGCAAGTGAGCTGTTTTCCGTTGTTTTCTCATATGAGTCTATGAGATCTACAGGAACAGAAGCTCTGAGCCGAGACACAGTCAGACCCGCAGTAAAAGCCAGTGTGCCCGTCAGCTCGGGTCCCCAGAGCAAGCAGCCCAGCCTGGGGCCTCATGCAGCAAGCCTTCATTGTCCCACGTCCTGGGGGCTGGGAGCCCGAGGTACAGGCATGCGCAGGGCTGGGGTCTCCCGAGGCCTCTGTCCTGGGCGTGCAGACGCCATCCCCTCCCCGGGTCCTCACACGATGGTCACTCTGTGTGTGTCTGTGACCTCAAATCCTCTTCCCATCAGGGTCGCCATCACATTGGATCAGGGTCCACCCTAGTGACCTCCTTTTACCTTACCCGCCGTCTCCAAACACGATCACATTCTGCAGTCCTGGGGGTTAGGGCCTCAGCATTTGAATTTGGGGTCAGCACAGTTGAGCCAGAGTGTCTGGGGCACATGTTCCCAGATGGAAGGGGGCACCAGATGGGAAGAGGGAGGCAGGAGACAGGGACAGAGCAGGCCAGGTTTCATCCAGGAGAGCTGAGCGGCCGGGGTCAGATATGCATTTAGGAACAGTCGTCTGGAGGCTGTGCGGAGAAAGATGGCAGAGGAGGGGGGCGGAGGAGGAGCGGGGAGAGACGGCTGGAGAGCGCAAGCACCTGTGCTCGGGGAGGTCTGGGCGAATCGCGGAAGGCGTCCAGCAGGCACGGTGCACGGGACCTGCGGTGCCCTGGATCCGGGGCATGAGAAGAGGGGCGAGGTCCACGAGATGTCCGTCTTTGGCTCCCTCAACTTCTGCTCTCCTGTCTTCCTCCAGAAACCCTTGCGTGGCAGAGGGACTGGGAAACAAGCCACCACCTTGGCCACTCTGACACATGCCATGGGGTAGAGTATTTGGAGCTCCGCCACTTTGATCCGGGGACCCCACACTTAGCGCCCTGCCGCAACCGGATCCAGGGTTTAGATTTCTCCACACGGAAGCTGTGGTCCAGCTGTAACCCCCCATCACACGACAATTTGTGTTTAATATCCTGAAGCAGATATGTTGTAAGTTGCTAACATTCAAGACAGTTTGTTCACATTTAATTAGATATCAAAACAAAGCTGCAACACAGCCTTGTGGCATCAACCGCGAATCCGTGACTTCCCCGTGGAAATTGATCTCTCCCCTCACTGGGCTCTTTCAGAGGGCGTTTGTCCAAGAGTAGCCGGTCCATGAGTGTGAGATGCTCCTCTCCGCATACCCACCGCCTCTTTGTATCAGCTAGGGAAGCAAGCTTTGCAAGGGAAGTTCGTCTCTTTCTCAGATCATTGTTTCCTTAGAGGGGGGCTTCCCCGTTGGAGATGTAGGAAAAGAGACCCAGACCCAACTGTTGTGAACATTGCTCGATGGCCACTTTAACTCCCTCAGAGTTCACAATGCGCGTCACCACCACGGGCACATGTGCAACCAGCGAGCTTTGCAGGGGATGTTTACTGCTGCATTTCTTGTGGGAGCGAAAGCCCACGGACGTCAGCCCGAGTGCCCGTCAGGAGGAGGTGGTTAAAGGGAGCTCGGTCCCCCAGCCGTGGTATACGTGTGTCGTGAAGACAGCAGGGCGGGTCTGCCTGTGCTGATGTTGAACATTCTCCAAGGTGGGTCGCTGAGTGTCCTGTGGGGACTCCTCCTTATACCCCGTGTCTTGTAACTCCAGTGACCCTGTATCATAAAGGACTCCAGGGAAGGGACACAAGACACTGTCGATACTCGCTTTAGGGTGAGGGGTACCGCGGAGGTAAGGTGCCTTACTTTCTACATGTATGTTCTTTATATATTCTTTGTGAATATGTCTTCAATTTGCAATGACTACATTTTTTTACTTTAAAATATTTTTAAAGAGTTCTCCATCCCTCAACTTGGGTGATGAGAGTGCTACAGAAGCTTATAAAAACACCGTGTGATGTCAGGAAGGGCTTGAGCACAGTGCAACAAGGTTAAGTAAGAGTCCGTGCTAATCTGTGCCACAATTTCCCTCTCAAATTGAGCCGGTGAATTAAATTACCTTTTATTTCTAGGCCCATTTGTTTAATGAGTAATCACCCTCAGTTCTTTTGTTTACTGGGGGGAGGGGTAGACGGAGGAAGCAGGACCGACATAAGGGGGTTTGGGGAGAAGGGAGACAGGTGTGGGAGGCCCCAGGTGGGTCCACAGCTTTTGCTCCATTGTGGTCTTTTCTAAACCTATGATGTGCCCTTTAGGAAGAGACCGTGCCCCAGGAGCTCAGCATCCGAGTGCAACCTGCAGGAAGGCTCCGGCTTTATGGCAGCTCATATGGCCCTCCGCTGCCCACCTCAGAGTCCGGGAGCTCAGAGCCAGGTTGCACCCGAACCAAGTGGTGGGAAGGGTAGAGGGAAGTCGGCGAGGCCACAGAGGTTGGCCCTGCAGAGCCCCCAAGGCGGCACCCCTCAGGGTTTGCTAAGGGAGAGCCCAGCCCAGCCCAGCATAGGAGGGAGCAAGCAGGACAGGCCCCTCTGCAATTCAGAGCTGTCCCAGGCTCCCAGCCTCCCGGCCACACGGGCAGACAGCCTGGTGTCTTGGGGCTTTTGGGGTGGGAAGAGTAAGTGACATTGCTTTGCTTAAAATGATTCTATCTTTGGAGCGTCAGGGCGGCTCAGTCAGTTGAGCATCCGACTCTTGGTTTCAGCCCTGGTCCTGATCTCAGGGTCCCGGGATCCAACCCCGTGTGGAGCCCCGAGCCCCGGTGCTCCCCACGCTCAGCAGGGAGTCTGCTTCCGATTCTCTCTCCTTCTCCCTCGGCCCCTCCCCACCCCGCGCGCACACACACACGCATGCATTCCCTCTCGCTCTCTCTAAAATAAATAAATAAAATCTTTAGAAACAAATGATTCTGTCTTTGAGACATCCTCCTACCGGGTACTTGAAGAGAATCATGATATTATAAACAAAGTGCAGCTGCTGAGCCTTCTTAAAAGTAGGCTGTGAATCTAAATGACACATGTGACATGCAAACATTTAAACTGTTCTATTTAGAACTGTCACTTTGTATGCACTAGTGACTTTAATATTTTCTTACTCAAACGTCATTAATCTGGAACCAGTGAAGGCAAATGGCAGCCACCTCTCCAGGCCCCCAGTTTTCCTGTCAGGACTCCTGACTGTCCATGGCCATTGGCCAACACCAAGTCCAGCCCAACCCAAGTCTTTCAACTCTTGGCAGGAACATCCTTGTCACAAAAATGCTCTTTTCCAAAGAGAATGGTATAATTATTTAAATAATTTAATACATGCTATATTTATTGCTATAAATCTATTTTATGAATCCTGTCTTACCAGATCAATCAAGGAGAAGGGTGAGGGGGTTTCCATAGCACCAAATTTTAAACCTGAGAATTTTCGCAGCTTCAGTTAGTATGATGATTTAGCATTTGTTTTATTTGTACTAGTATTTTTAGCAGCTTTACTATTATGTGAGCTTTGTGATGCAATGGATTCTGCTAACAGGTTTTAGCCACACACACCACAGAGAGCCGTGATAAGAATATGCAAATGGTTTCCTAGATAAGTCAGTATTTCTGGAAACTCCTCCTTCAAACAGAGATGAGAGGGAACGCTTCCCTCTGGAGCCCGCAGCTTGGCACCGAAATGACCGCGCTGGGAGGAGGTAGGGCGTCAGACCTTGGGCTTAGGTATGTTAAATGCAGATGCGAAGCAGGTTGGTAGGACGTAAATATATGTAAAAAAATGATAATCATGGCTTCCGTTCAGACTTGGGTCATGATTAGCCAGTTGGAACTTTCAAATGTCAAAGTTCAATATACTTACCCTTTGGGATTTTCATTATTTGTGAAGAGAATCGCCAACAAACACATACAGACGCTAACACTAAATTCACAGTGACTAGTGTGGTACTGTTGTTGTCCCTGCTGCATGCCAGGGTCTAGGAGCCCTCAACCTTAACGTGGGCACAACCGAATCCTCAACGTCACGTGTGCATCTGAGGACCGACTCCGTGCCAGGCGCACCTGCTGACCGTGGCCAAAGCCCACCCGGTTGCCGGGGCCGCGCGTCCATCCGTCCATCTGCCGCTGCTATCCACACAAGACTGATGGAGCCCTCAGCGCCCTGCAGCTTTTGTCTCTCACCACCTCAACGCCATGAGACCTTTTTCTAGTTTCACGCAAATTAACTGCTCATCAATTCCATGATTGCAAATCTGTGCCGCAGCTGTACCTCTCAAACTATGATTACTTTAAACCTATTTGGTCCTAACTTCCCGGCACATCATCACCCTTGGTCGGCTCAATTGATTAATTCCAACCAGTTTATGACCAAGCCATTTATTTCACTCAACTACCCGCG
Source organism: Mirounga angustirostris (assembly GCF_029215605.1). NCBI lineage: Eukaryota > Metazoa > Chordata > Mammalia > Carnivora > Phocidae > Mirounga > Mirounga angustirostris. Next base: position 138,015,366 of record NW_026991713.1, read on the forward strand.
CAGCCCACGGGAACGTCCCAAGCCCGCGGATCGATGCCCCGGCCACCAGCTCCAGCCCTCCCATTACAGCGCTCGTCCCGGCTAACTAGCTTCCAGTCTGCTTCTGGTTTTGTTTTCGGAGACACTCTTCTAAGCGGTGGGTGAGAAGTCTAATAGCCCGCAAATACCGAGGTTCATTTCACTTAAACGTGTTCATTCCTTCGGACCTGATGTGATTAAAATGGGAAACACAGCTTGAGAGAGGTGATTCCGTGAAGTCTGAGCTGCCGTGAGTGGGCCTGGGGTTGTGCCCAGCTGGGCAGGTGTTACACGGAGGTGGGCCGGGCCCGGTGAGCCCCTCCCCGCGGGGACCGAAGCCCCCCATAGCACCCACCAGCAGCCAGTCTTCAAGGGCGCACAGAGGCGTCTGTGTTCTGTGCCATGATGCACACCAGGCACCTCGCTCCAACTGGCAGAGAGCTGTGCAGGGCTCTCTGGATACGTGCGTGTTCTAAAGAGGTGCGGGTATTTATAGTTTAAAAACTGTAAAATCTTCCTCCCTTTCCTCTGTTCAATTTCTGCTGCACACAGAGGTGAAAAGGTTAGCCCACATTTTAAAATAGAAAGCAAATATGTAACTAGTGCTTTGAGTTATGTATTGGGTTCAGTTGTATAAGGAAATTAGAATTTATTGAAATGTGTTCCAGAGAGAATTCTACATTTTCTCAAGGATTAGGCACTTGAAGACAAATACATTATCTTGTTCTAGGATCTCTTCAGTACACGTGTGTTGTGCAGAATTCACCAGGTGGCTTCTTTGAACCAGATCGCTTCTCGGCCACGAGCCTTGACGTCATGCACCGACGTCCTCATCCCCTCCCCCATGCTCACGCACCCTGCAGAAAGGGACCGTGGCTCTGGGTCCACACAGGCTTTCAGGGTTTATAAAACAATCAAGAATGTCTGGCCCAGGAGTGGTTAAAGAGCAGATGGATATATAAACATTCAGTTAAGGGACAAGAGAAAAGGGAAGTCTAGAGCTTTCTGTTTGAAATTGATGTCATGCTTATTTCTGGTGATGTCTGAAACCTAAATATCTTAAGAAAAGTGTCCCTTGGCCATTATTATTATAGTCTACTCACACTTTCCACTGAGAGAGAGAGAGCAACGTGCACACATATGGACACACATACATTTTTTCAATACAAAATTCCACTTTGAACCTTATGACAAACTCTTTGCATTTACTGCTTCTTTGAGCTCCAGAAAATATTTTTATGGTTTCTTAGAGGTTCAGGCCATTTTTTAAAAAATCTTTTAGTAGCTGAGAATCATGTCTTCCATTTTTCACTGTCTTCTCAAAAAAAAAAAATCTCTCAGAAATAAGCCTATTTTTCTGTCATAGATTTCAGAAGGACAGTGTTTTCGACTCAAGATCTTAGAATGACAGAAGACCATAGGAGACCATGGGAGGAATTGGGAGTCTGTACTTCATGTAGAAGTTTACTTCTCTTGTTTAAGGCCATTAAATTTTGCTGTTTAGAGTCTGAAAATACACTTGTTCCCTGTTGAGAGCTTGGTCACACCTTCTCTTACCCCAGCACACAGACTCCCACGTGAAGTTGTAGGATTCTGACTCACGGACGGAGGTGCTTCATGCCGACCCGCCTCGGTCTTTGGAAAGGGCCAGCTCAGAGAGTCTTCTCACTGGGAGAAGCACCGTCTGCAGGATGCACGAACCTTGGGCTGCCTGGTGGCGCCGCTCCACCGTTGCCTGACACTACGGTTTATCTTACCTGCATCTCTCTGCTCATCCAAACCGAGCTATCGGTCCCACACCACAGTGTCTTTGAGGAAACTCACGGTGTCTTTTTCTCTCCTTTCTATCCTTCTCCATTTCAAAACAGGATGGTTGTGTAAAGCTAGCCCAGTAAAACATGTTGTCATGATCTATCTGGAGTCCGTGCTAGGATATCAGCAAAGCTGGAGCTGAAACATTGAGTGTTTTCTTCCCCCAGTAGCCGTCCTGGGCCGAAGACACAGGTGGCCCTGGGACTAAGCCGATCCCATGTCCTGCTTCCCACCTGTTGGCTGTGTGTGTCCCCGCCAAGGTGGAGGAACACGTGGAGGGTCACAGCTCCCTGACTCACACAACCAAAGCTTCCTGCAGCCTCATGGCAGTGAGGAGGCTAACCGAATTTAGGTCAACAGTCACTCGTGTTCCTTTCTTGGACACAAATTATGTGGGTTGTTAATGTGGGTCAACACTCATTTTCCTTCTTTTCATCTTCCACTCCCCCCTTCCAGAATCATGATCCAAAAGTGTCACTGGCTTGGTCGATTTGGGATCTATGCAAGATATAACTTTAATGTTCTGAGAAATAAGTTTAATTTAGAACCAAGAATCACTTTCCAACTTTGATTCATGCAAAGTTGGAAAGTGAACCATATTTGTGCTCAGACATGTCTTCGTAGGAGTTCTCATGCCTCCTATTTCCAGCTGTGGGACCTTGAACAAGATCCAGTCCTCATCTTTGAACCAGGAATGATGGATAGCCCATAAGAAACTCTGAAAACATACAAAATTATGTATATAGCATTAATCAACTGTTTCCACTCAAATAAACCTATGATTAATTGCAACATTCGATACCAATATGCTTCTTAGCTCTGACTCCCTAGTCCTTTTCCTGCCCTAGATAGTTGGGCCTACACTTTGAAGATCTGGCACGCTGTTCACCAGCCTACCCCTTCCACAGCCCTTGCAGCTACGATCCTGAAAACAGGGACAGCCATCGGCATCAGGGTGTCTTCATTGCCCACTGACCTGAATATTCGTCCATTTAAGTAAACACATGGCATTTAAATTTCATGTCTCGTGCTCTCACCCCCTTCCCCTGGGAGACGCCCTCGGTGGACGGTGTTAGAGAGTCTAATAGGCGTCGTCTCCTTGCCAGGGTGGCTGTGAGCATCCATAGCACGTTCTGAGCCCAAAGGAGCAGGACTGCAATGGCCAGGACGTGGAGACCAGGTTGGCCTGCAGATACTGCAGCTGACCCCATCGAGTGCCAGGGGACAGAAGACAGTGACCAGCCTGGGGGCAAAAGTGAAGCAACTGCCTAATACTGAATGGTGCTTTTGGGGTTTTGGGTGGGATCATTTTCGTCCATTTGTGTGATTGGTTGGTTTTTAAGACACACCTTCAGGTGATGCTTTCTGTGTATGTGTTTGTCCTTAAAATATGAACTGCTTGACCGGCTGCTTTCTTCATTGATCACCCTCGTGGCAGATTCTAGTAGTTCCTTAGCGGCTCCTAGAAAACAATGAAGGGAAACTAGACCCTCACCTAACCCACTCGCTCCCCATTCATGCTTTAGTCTCTAAAGCTTCAGAGAGAGGCTATGGGCATCATCCTGACATCTGTCCATCTTTTTTCCCTTAATCTAATTGTGTTGTGTTGCGGTAGGAGCACTTCCCATGAGACCTACCCCCTCAACAGATGACCTGCCCAGTGCAGTTTTGCTGACCCCAAACCATGGCTCTGCCTTGCTGCCTTTCACTTGGGATTCAGCGTCTGGGAGGATAGTCTGCACAGAACATAAATGTGCTCAGGCCATGAACGTGGCAGGTGGCGGTTGGAGGCATGGGGTCCTGGGGAGCATCACCTCACTGGAGAATCACAGGACGATGCGATTCCATCACCTCATTTTCTGGGGCAGATAGGATGACCCTGAGGCCAAACAATTTGCCCAAAGCCACAGATAATTTATTGCAGACCAAGGACTGGAATCTGTGCGCCCTAATTCCTGGTTTAGGGCGATTTTTTATTTTTTTAGCTGTATTACTCTGCCTCTTTAAGTTCCGGAATTTCCCAGAGCAGAGAGAAATGAAGTGGTAAGCTCCACCACGATACTTCCTTGGGAATCTTCTTATGCAAGTTTCTGGGAAAAGGAACACGGGAAGTCATGCTGCACATGCTCTGGCCTGGAGGAAACGGATTGGAGAGCATTTCATTCCGGCCAAAGTGACCTAGACGCAAAAACTGTTTCTTTGCTACTCCAAGGTAAACATTTCCTCCCTGAGCAACACAAATCAGCTGATTTATTCATGTAAGTCAGGATGATCCAAAGCCTGTACTTCATTTGTGAGATGGGGCTGCTATACTTCCTCATGATGCCCTGACACCTGACATTTTCCACGTCTCTTATGGCATTTTTAAGGGGTGACTCCAGCGGGGTCCCAACCCCCGCAAAATAGATACTCAGCCATCACCATGTGTGTGGGAATACTGTGTTCTTCTGGAGAAAAAAGAAACAGATTATTATATGATCAGTGCAGATGCAGTCCCCAGTTACGGAGTTCAGGGAATAGAAATTTTTACTTTCAAAATACATTCCCGTATCCTGAAATCTCACCCCGGGGCCTGGCCTAACCCAGAGGTGCTCGTGATAGAGTTACCTCTGGCAAAGGATCCACTCCTCCCGACAAAACCAGAGCAGAGGGTTAAAGTGAAATTGTCACAGGGGACAGCAGTGCATGAAAAAAAATGGCATATGAGTGATTTAACCCATCCTGCCGGGTCCAGGGACCAGCCCTGGTTAAGATGATCAGCAAGTCATTATGGAGGTAGCCAGTCTGGTCCTTTCATGTGCACGGGGTTTCGATGGGCAAATCTGGAAATGGGAGGTTGAGGGAGATAAATCCCATGGGAAAAACATGGCAGAGTTGAGGAGTGGAGTGTGGAGATGCAGGTCCCGGAACTGACCAGAGCACTGACTAGCTTGTCTGAATTGCAGATTTCGCACAAGAAAGAAAGCGTAGATAAAGGAGTTTTAAGAACACAGAGAGGACGCAGCACTGTGGAGTCTGGAGTGCTGGACTCAGCATTTGGATTGCGTCGGGCATGTTTGCTTGGTGCCAAGCCGCCCTCTGATGCACCTGCTTCGGGTTGGCATGGGTGCGGAGGGAGATTCCTACCTTGGAACATTTGCAAGGGGGAGCAGGGAGACATGTCAGGCAGAAAGTACGGCTGGTAACTCTCATGACAAAGGAGAAAGGGAGACACCGAGCCGTCCATGGGGCACGTGTCTCACGTTTGGTGGCACAGCGCAGAGCCCATTAAATAATAGGTAATCGAAGCATGACTTCCGTGCTGAAGGCAAGTCGGCACGATCTGTGGCTCTAAAACCTGGAATCCAGAGTGCTGGGGGTGGAGAGCGATCTCGATATTGCAAGTGAAACCTTCCCCTCAGTGGCCATCGTGAGGCATTAACATAAAAACGCCTCAATTAACCGGGTCACACAGATGAGGGTTTATGGGCCCAGGAGCTGCACTTGAGTGACACCCTGTCACCTCGACTGCAATCAGCCATTCGGTCGGGACAGATTTCAAGCCGAAATAATAGCACAGAGTAAATCTCTCGTTAGTGCTTCTATGTAAACGAACTCTAATTAGCTCTGCTTGGAAAGGTGTGGGAAACGAGGACCCCTTGGCTACAGTGTGCACACCGCAGGCCTCCTGCCCGGAGGAGCTCACACGATTTATCATCCAAACCAGGACACGCTGAAAACTGAAAGAAGGCACTATTAATAATGATGCGGGGACAATAGGCATAAACCGGGACTGTCCCAGGCAACCGGGGCCATGTGGTCACCGCCTCTGAGGATAAATGACAAGGACCGCCCCCTCAGTCTTTGATCTTCCCATGGCCTGAGTTCTCTTTGCAAAAATGAAATGGCAAGTGCCCCATATTTGTTGTGGAAGCTGGCTCCCCAGAAATGTCACAGGGCATGTCTCTCTCTGTCAGAGCTGTTCCAAATCGTGCCTGATGGAGCCTAAGGAAAATGACGGCAAAATCCCATCGTGTCCAAGTTCAGTGGGTGTGTCGGAGATGGACACACAGAAAACCGGCCTCCCTTGCTTTGTTGGAGCCACTGAGGGGACACCCAGCTCAGGAGGGCAGTTCTAGGGTCAGCACTGAGAAAAGTTCCAGGGATCAACTGTGGGGACAGCTCTGGGGGCAGCTCTGGGGGCAGCTCTGGGGACAGCTCTGGGGGGCAGCTCTGGGGGCAGCTCTGGGGGCAGCTCTGGCAGTCAGCTCTGGGGACAGCTCGGGGGGCAGCTCTGGGGATCAGCTTTGGGGGACAGCTCTGGGGACAGCTCTGGGGGCAGCTCTGGGGACAGCTCTGGGGGTCAGCTGTGGGGTCAGCTCTGGGAGCAGCTCTGGGGTCAGCTCTGGGGGGCAGCTCTGGGGGTCAGCTCTGGGGACAGCTCCGGGGACAGCTCTGGGGGGCAGCTCTGGAGGTCATTGGCCAAGGAGAGCCAAGAGCGCCCAGGAGTTCTGAATGCCCCAGGCTGTAAGACATGCAAGGCACAAGCCATTTGGAAAGAGGTCAGTGGAAAACAGGATATGGAGGCGACTGAGGTGCAGGAAGAGGGAAAGGCACTCTGCTAGGAAGGAGCTGCAAATGGAGACGCTCACAGTTGGATCCTCCCCACCCCGCGCAGAAGGTGCCCATGTGAAAAGAAATGAGCTCCTCCCATGAGGTCTGTGAACTTGCCAGGAAGGGGTTGCACTGGGTGGGCCATCCCCCAGGTCGGTGGGGCTCTGAGCTTGCAAGGGGCTGCAGAGGAGAGTGAGCCCCAACCACCCCCTGCACTCGCTCACCCACCGGGATCCCTCTGGCGAGCACCTCTGTGCTGGTATGCTGGATACGGCAGCTGGAGGAGACTGGGGTCCACTCAGGCTCATGCAGTTGAGACTTGGGCCCACGCAGGGACTGCCCCCACCCACGTCACCCACTGTGCTCCTGGTGCCGACGGCGGGCACTGCCCTCGCCAGGGACATTCGTGCGGCCACTGGAAGTGGAAGCAGCTATGTTCACAACCCTGGCGTGCAGGTCTCTGCCGTCCCTGAAAGGAGAGTCAGTGTTGTTCCTGGAGGCACAAAAACAGACAGGAGTACCAAGCGCACCGAGCTGGGATTCCTGGGGGAGGCCCGGGGAGCCTGGTGTACTGGCCGCCTGGCAGGGGTCAGTGGGCAGCGGGACAGGGCTGGGATGTGCGCCAGGTCGGCGGGGGCGACGGGGATGGAGGAGGAGAGGGCCACTCTGCTAGGATGGCCCTGGAATTACGGAACACCTGGGTTTGGCGGAGGTCCCTAGAAGGTGGGGAGGAATCCCACCGTGGTGGGTGCACAGCACATGGTTCTGCTGTGAAAGGCGACTCACGGACAGGCGGGAGGAGACCCGCCTGGTGCGGCCAGCGTTGAGGGGGCCGGGCTGTGTTGCTCCATCTTCCTTACCCACAGAGCTCCCGGGCTCCTTCACCGGCAGGCTCCCGGCTGCCTTAGTTTCCCCTCCCTGGTGGGACTCCAGCCCCCACCACAGACATACCTCTTTCCATCCTCGTTCCTGAAATAAAACCTGTCCGGCTGCACTCATTCCGGTACATTCTGTCATTTAGAGAAAATGTCCGGCCCCATTGGAACAAACCGGTTATGCCCATTTTAGTATTTTAACACTAAAGGAAAATCGTGTTGCTGAAGTGTTGAACGGTCACGTCTGCTACTTTACCTCAAAGACTCTAATGGCAAATTCATTTAAGGGAATCAGGCAGTCTCTGGGATAAAGCTCAAAAAGTGAGCCTGGGGAAGCCCAGCAGCAATGGTGTCTGAACCCCGGGGGCAAGTTTCCGGCTCTGAGCTGCCCCTTTAGTTTTTATTCTTTTAATAAAAATTACAAATAAACACACTCTCTCTCTTTTCTGGAGAGAGACGGAATCCTTTGGAAAGAGCTCGCGGGTCCGTCCATTCTTACGAAAACTTCTCTGTCCCAGACTTTAATCTTCGGGGTGCCATGCTCAGGGGCACCAAGGGGGGGCGTGGGAGACAGAACCCCCACTCGGGGAGCAGAGTGGGGTCCCGGGCGTGGGTGGTGACCCACTCATGATGACGCCTCCTCCACGGATGGGCCCCAACGGGGCTGCCAGAACAGCCAGGTGAGGGGACGTCTGCCTGACGTCTGCCTGGCCTGCGTGCCTTTCCAGAACACGGCACCGAGGGCTCTTACTGGGGGAAGGGGACATGAGAAGAACAGTTTAGTAAGAAAGGGGTGCATCCCAGTCCCTCCTGACCTCCCCCCCATCCTCAGTGGGCATTACTTCATTTAGCAAATACTCTTTTTCCATCTTAAAAAATAATAATAATAAATTGGAATAAGGAACAAGGATGTCAGAGAAAGCAGGGTCCTGAGAAGCTTAAAAACAATCACCAAAGTGTTCCTGAGACCTTCTGTTTCTTTCCCCCAAACTCCTGAGTAGCTGAAGTAGAAAGGACGACAGCCCACAGGCCGTTTAGCAGCTAATATGGTCGTATGTAATTCTGAGATACATTATTAAAACAAATGAGCTATTTTTCTCTGAAAGTAGTGTCAGAGTGTGCCTCAAAGATCGCACCGTAAAATTTTCATGAGCTTTTAACGAAAACACCTAAGTCTATAAAAGTCAATGGTCGCGCGCTGGAGCGTATCCGAGGAAGCCTTGACCGTGGGCACAGCAGCTGCAGGGGTTCGAGCCTTCGGGTCTGCGAGCGCAGTGCAGAGGAGGCTCCATCCCGGCCCCGAGGGGACTCCCCGTCTTCTGGGGCCAGAGCGGGTTCCAGTGACTCCCTAATCACTCCCCAGTGACGCATGCCAGTGCATTCCGTATCATGCCTTCCACAGGTCTCTGATGGCATGTGTGTCCTACCACACACACGGGGATCCTATAACCCAGAAACACCTGTGCACCAGGCCGTGATTTGGGAGTCAGACATCCAGGCAGACGTGCAGCGTTCTGCCAAAGTGAGCTGTATGCCCAAGCATCCCCAGGTGCACACCTCCATCCAACAGGGCCAATCTTTAGTCTCCCAAGAACGTGCATTTTTGTTGCACATCTGGGAGGATTCGGAACCGCCTGATTCACTCAGAGTCAGGCTGTGTGTCTACAGCCTGTGACAGCTACTTTCTCCAGGACAGACTCCCCAGGCTGCCAGAGCCCACGGTCCTTTCCTGTTCCGTGAGCGCCTACCAAGTGCAAGGTGCGGCACTAAATACCACTCAAGACGGTGCAGAGAATGGTGGTGTTACCGTGTTAGTTGGCACAGAGAAGGAAGCTGGCTCCAGACGCTGCCGTCAGCAGTCGACCTGGAGGTTCCAGGTGAGAATCCATCCACACGGCCCGAATCCAAAACCCAGCCCTGAGTTTCTGACATCATTATACAAATGGCAGGAAAAGTTTCAGAGAGACTTGCTCCTTTGAAGGACTTGAACGTTCCCTGGTTTGTTTTCAAGTATCGGACTCCCACAGCCCCATTTTCCTTTTATGCACTTGCAGCTGGTCAGGGAGTAGAACTGAGCCTCGGGTCACGTCAGGGAGATGTATCATGGAATGACCCAAAGACGGGAAATCAAAACCCACATGCGCTCCATAATCCCTTCCGCTGACACGCAGGCAAAGGGCTTGCCACAAATAATAACTCACGGGTATAGGCCAGCACTTTTCGTGCCGTTGATCAAATCGCCAATGTCAGAATTCCACATCACGTTGTATAAACTTTGGCTCAGAGTTCTTACTGCAAAAGCTGGCTCAATATTGGTCAAGCTCATATGAAGACAAGTGCCACCCACTGAACGCCACTAAAACCTTTCCAAAGGCCACCCACGCAAATCCATGACGCCAAATGCAGCCGCTCCCCGCGCATGTAACTGAGTTACAGAGATTCAGCACGAACATCGCTCTCCGGCGAGAAACTGAGGACTCACACACTGGAAGCTGCCACACGGGCGAATGCTCTAACGTGGAGGATTTGAAAAATGGATCTTTCAAAGAGTCGTTTGTTCTGAAGAAGAGAAAGAGAAAACGTTATGAAAAGCACTCACACATCAGACCCCGTGCCTGGGCAGACGGCCAGAAGGGTCGCTCCTAAATGCCTTCCCTCTTCCCTCACACTTCCCGTTCCACTTCACCCACTGCAGTGGCTGAAAATTTTCCTACAGAAAATTCAGATTATTAACACGTTGTTTTCCTTCATGTGGCACGCTTAGCCCATGTTCTAAGCAGTTCACAAATACCAGCTCACTCCACTCAAAAACCCTAAAGAGTAAATTCCGTCGTTGACTTTATCCCTACAAACGGGGGAGTGAAGGCCGCGGGGACATCCGACACCGGGCAGTCATCTTCTCCCGAGACGTGTCTGAGCCGGGACCCAAGCCACACACCCACGTGCGGCCCTGTGAACCAGCCACGTGCCCAGGCTGCATACAGTCGGTGCTCAGTAAGTGCTAGCACGACCAGCGCCATGCTCTCCATCACATCCAGGGCTTCGGCATTTCTCTTGGTCGTCTTAATGTTGTAAACACTGCAGTCCATAGTGTTTGCTGTCTGTCTTCTGTTTTCTCCTCCTAGTAGTATCCTCATGGCACAAAAGTTATGTGGGTCCTTTTATTCCTTGACTGCTGCTAATAACTAAAGAAAATATTCATCATTTCACACTTTTTCCAAAGCATTGGTGTCACAAATATTTCCCATGAGAAAAAAAAAAAAATGACATGGTATTCTAAGGATTCTTAGGATATCCTAAAACAAAAACCCACCAGATCACTTGTTTTGCATCTGGTGCATGTTCACTGAAAGGTATTCACTTTTTCATTTTAATAGAATTTGAGTTGGGAGCTCCAGCGCCGCAATCACAGCCTTTTTAAAGTTGGTGCCCAGCTCCCAGGTCCGGGCACAAGCGCTGGAGAAGCCGGGCCAATGGGAGGCTGAGACGGCATGTGTTTGGACTTGGGTGGCAGTGAGCCCCCACCCCTAGCCCGTCCACCTGAGGCTGGTTAGCATCTCTTGACAGTGGGAAGCCTGAGGCTAACAACGGGCTCCCCTCACCGACCTGAGAGATGCTCTGCATTCCTGGTCCACTTGTAAGATGATTTGTCCTCCCCTTCCAGGAACGCAGGCGGGAAAGCTGCTGGGTGTGGGTTGGCTAGAAGGCAGGGAGCACGGAGGAGAGCGGAGGGGAGAGGCCTGGGAGCCCGGGGCTGGCTGGGACATCACTGTCCCATGCACACGACATTGTCGTCGGGGACACACCCTCTCTCGGCGGTGGGACCTTCCTCTCCTTCCAGCTTCCCTGGTCAGAGATGCCTCATCAGTACCGTGGAAGCAATCCACAGCACTAACCAGGAGCCCGCATGTCGCCAGGTGCAAAGAAGGATACAGACGTGGCTCATTCCCCGTTCACAGAGCAAGTGCAGAGTGGCAGCCAGAGCTGGGGGCTGTAGAACGTCATTCTTTTTCTGCGGCATTCATCTCCAAAATCAGGCTTCCGTCCTCACAGCTGGTGCAGGGCTGAGGTCGGCCTGCAGGGAGGTCCCAGGAGTCTGGACGTCACCTCTGCGGAGAGGACGGGGTGAGGAGCAGCCGAGGGGCTGACCACGTGCTGCCCTGTGCCCGCCTGCACCCCAAGGAAGCCCCCGGCGAGGGGGAAACAGTCCTGAAGTAGGGGCGCCCCTCTGCCCTCTGAGACAGAAAGGAAAAGGGAATGATAGTGTGTAGGCATTTCCTCCCACCCTTGATTTCTGGCAGGTTTTGTCATCTTAGCCAAAATAACATGAATATTTGGGCAGGTGAGCATTCATTCCAGTGACACAGATCTATTAGGTGCCCCTGGATTTCAGGTCACCAGGCTTGGTTCAGATGGGGCGCTCATGCAGCTAAACAGGTGGACAGATGCTCTGGTAAGGATGTGCTAAGAGGCTGAGAATACGATCTGACACTGCATGCAGATGGTGGGGACGAAGGGGACAGACACAGCCAGAGAAGGGCCCGCACGTACGGCCCAGGTGGGGCTAGTGGGCTCTGTCCTGCTCGGACCAGCTAAGCCCTACAGTATGTGTGATCAGAAGGACCAGACCAGCGACCATAGGCGGCTCCTTCTAAAGACTCTCAGTGTGACGACAAACTGAGTCTCTGCCTCGTCAGGCTGGAGCTGGCCGGTATTACAGCCTCATCAGCAGGAGAAGCACCCCAGACCCCACAGGCACCCTCCCCCGGGCCAGCAGCGGGGAAGCCCCTCTGCTGGGACCTGAGAGACGGGAAGCCCTCAGGAGGGAGAGAGCAGACCACGGGCCCACAGGAGTCCCACACACTGAGCGCGAGGGCGGAGGGGGCGCCCCCGGATCAGGCTCGCACCCCAGAAGAGGAGAAACGAGGGGAGCTGTGAGAACAGACAGCAGGCCTGGAAAATTATATTTGGAAAGCGGATGCATGGCAGGAACACGAAAATACCCATTTGACCTTTTGATTTCTTTCCATATGAAGAATTTGAATTCCATTTAGAAAAATCAAAATAAGAAAAAGGCTGAGATGTGTAGCTGTCTCATTCAGTAGATGCGCAATAAATATAATTCGCATTTCTCGGTGGCCCTCCTATCCTCCGACCCCCGCACCCGGCCGTCTGTGAACAGCGCTGTGTTTGCCACCGCTCTTGCTCAGACGTCTTAACTGCCTGGGCAATGCCAAGAAGCAAAATATGCTGGATGATTCAGGACACCTGAAGTCTGATCCCAGCACAGTGCAGAGGATCCGTGGGGTATCTCTAAGCCAAGGCCTTCGGAGCCCCCGGACCCTCGGTGTCCCAGGTGCCAGGCGGATCATGGGCGTGAGGGAAGCAGGGCAAGCGTAGTGTGGGAGGGGCAGGGGAGAGGTGGGTGCAAAGTGGGGAGGGCAGACACGGACCCAAGGGCACAGATCTTCCGGTCTTTCAAGGGACACCAATAACCCCAATCTTAATGTAAAAATTCCTGGTTTTCAAGCTGACATATAATTTAAAATGTTTTAAATAATGGGGCCCCAGCAGAATGCATCTCCTGCTGAAGCTAGCCCTCTGAAGACCCGCGTCCCCTTGGGACAAAGATAAGTGTTAGGTCACTTCTAAATCTCCGAGAGCTAGAGGAGAAACTTGGGTTCATCACCAGCTATGCCAAACCTCCCAATGTGAACTTTTTGACTCACAGTGATGGGATCAGTACAACATTACGGCCAAGCTTACGGGGTGCTAAGAAAAGAGGACGAAAGGCCGGTATGTACTGGACGGGCTTCCCAACCACGCTACATCTTCAGGGCTGAGCGTTCACTGCGGCCGCGCCCTCCCTGCTGGAACCTGAGAGGCGTCCGGGTCCTGCGTCCCTGGGGCTGAGTCCCGCCAGACACCTCCATTTCCCGCTTAGAATCGGTGTTCCCTCCTCCGGGAGGACAGGTGTGCCGAGCACCATCGGGCCTCCCAAAGCTCCACACAGCTGCCAGGGCCCCCAGCCCCCATGCGCTCAAGTTCTGCGTTTGCATGGCCTGCCCAGGCTGCGGGGATTGTCCGTGCCGGTGACCACGGCCCACCCACCACCATCTGGGACACTCTGGCCGCCTCACAGGACAGACACATGCCCTCCTTTCTCTCCTTCCCACATCCTCAGGCTCCCAGCAGTCTAGATCTTGGCTTGCCACAAAGCCTGGAGGCAGAAAAGCACCTGCTCCCTTCAAGTTCCTCCACCGGCTGTCCCTCCGGGAGCCCGCGGGCGGACGCACAGTCCTGATCAACCCATCCCGGGTACAATCAAGTGGCTTATTCCACTGACCTTCCCCGGGCCACGGCATGAGGTCAGTAGCACGGATGACAGTTCTGCCCTACGTGGTGGGACTTTGCCGTCAGGGACTCTCAGAGGCGTGTCTTCCAGAACACAACAGAGACGTCCAGCTGTGTCCAGAGTCCCTCCCATAAGCAGTGAAATGGGGGAGATGGTTTGATTAAAAAAAAATCTGTCTGAGATTGAAATGCCTTCTTACCTACTGGAAAAAAAGTGTCAGAGACATAAATCAATCTTTTCTTGGAGACAGAGGCTCATCCTTACGAAAACTGGCTATCAGATCAACAGAAACCGGACCTTTTGAAACCTATAAAGATAACCGTCTCTTGGTTATATGGCCCAGACCACTCTTGCCCTGTGAGTCCTCGCCCCAGGCTTTTCCGAGCTGTGTGCCGATGGACACTTGCCGTCCTGTCAGAGTGCCCCACGGACACTCTGTGGCTTTAATCCATGCATTTGAAGGCATCGAGAGCTTGGAAACCACAAACCCTAGCTTTTTGGAAGTCTACCCAAAATATAGGTAAATTGTCTCCACGTAAGGGGGCTTTCTGCTGAGCGAGCGGCACACGTGGGTGTGTAAACATGGAGAGGCTTGTGTTGACCCTCACACCTCATTTTGGGATAAACGGAGCCATCATCACAGCCAAATGCTATACACGCTAGAGCAGAGAAGAAAAGTCACACCAGGCCAGTTAAACAGACGAGCAAGCCTTGGTTATAAACACACATGCTCTGGGAGGAGATTTCGAACCCACCCCCAGCGTGGCCGCCGCGGCCGGAGCGGACAGGGCCTGGACCACGACCAGAGGAGCTGGGCTGGGGACCCAGGTTCAGGCTAGCAGTGAGGCCTGGTGGGCTTCTCTACAAATTGGCTTAGCGGGACTCTTGGCAACACTGGGCCTGGTAGGACAAGGCCCCACCCGGAAGCCAGCCCAGGAGGCTGACCACGAAGTGTGGTCGTGGAGGGAGAGCCGCCCTCTCTATCCGGCCCAGCATGCTGCCTGCAGGGCCACGCGGTGAGGCCCCCGTCCGCCTGGGGGCTTCCGGTTCTCTACAGACAGCCTCAGGATTATTTTCACAGAAGGTTCTTGATCTGGGAAGATAGCACTCCTGAAGCTCATGGAGGGGACTGATACAAAAGAAAACTGGAATTTTATCATCACTTTCAGAAATCACTCAGGATAACCCCAAAATGCCTCTAATTTGTGGCTTTGTAGGACAATTGAGCAGCACTCTTGCTTATTTATCTAAAGGGCTTGCAACAAATAATTTGGGGCCTATTTTGAAGCTAAATGTGAGCTCTACTTAAACTGTCAAGTATCTTCCAATTACGGTAAACAGCCCTCTGAATATTCAGCTGTGAAAACAAGGATCGCTCGGTTCCGGTGCAGACGTGAAAATTGCTTAGTTTGCTTCTTTCAAGCAGTTGCTGTTTATAAATGCATGATTTATTTTCCTGGGCCCATCTCTGGTATTATCTACAAAATGAACATGTTTTTATTAGCAAAGATGTTTACAAAGAACCCCATTTGTAATTTTGTGTGCAATTTTACTTACACTGTATGATACGCGCGTTCAACTCCAACATACCAAATTTGAATGTCTGTACAGTCCTTTAAAAATAGCTAAATGAAATGTTCACATGTTTCCTAACCCTCATAAAACACATGCTTCAGTCCCGATTACCTAAAGAAAAGAGAGCGCGTGAAGAGTCAGACAGATCTCAGGTCTAAGCTCACACTAGTTCACTAATTATCATGGGACATTTAATTTGAAGTGTGATTTATCATCGGACTTTCCAATGAGACAGGATTGTGAAATCTATGGTTTCAACTTAAATTCTATTTGGGACAATCTACGCAAGTAATTTCCCACACAAATGTAACCTACTAAGAATCCAGAACCGCTTCCTGGATTCAACCACTAATACGGATGTTAATTCTCTAATAATAACAACAAAAAACCCCTCTGTGTTTTTAGCAGATTGGGACAGGGGCTATTTCAGAGTGCACAAATTCTAAAAGTATATAAACACCTACAGCTTTGCCAGAAAGTACCCATGTGACTCTCGTGCGACCAGGTCTCCCAACCCCCCAAGAGGTTTCAGCTGTTGAACAGATAATGTCAGGTAATCACAACAGTACATGTTAAAGCTGGTGCAGTTCAACGCTGGCCTCCCCAGGTCCCAGATTCCTTAAAACATTCGTTCAAAACAATGGCAGCTTATGGGTACATCACGTCTCTGAGATCCAGACATTCCCAACGCTCAGGGGCCTTGGCAAAACAGGACAAAGCAAGAAGCTAAAGATCAGGTTTGGAATAGACGTTACAGACCTGAGTTATTGACAAGACTGTTGCTGACCCGACACTTGAATTGTCCTGCAAGCTGGGGGGTGTCCTTTGAGGAGGAAGATGGCACCCGAAACAGGGCAGACTGTGGGACCCCCGGAATGAGGATGGGAAGGCGTGTGTGTCCTTGGAAAGGGGGCTCCCCTGGAGTTCCCATCGGGGAATGCTGCTGCAGGGAATAGTCTTCCATGGATGTCCCAGACCCGCCTGGCCCTCCTGGGGCCGGTCCCAGGCGGCCTGTAGACTCTGCTCCCGAAGCTCCAGCCCTGCAGGCTGCTCCCAGACAGGCCGCATGCGGATCACAGACGGCGCGCGCACTGACCCTCAGCTCCCTCCCCCTTGTCTGGCTCCACAGAGCCCCTTCCTCCCTGCCCTGCACTATCCTAACCAGCGAGGTCCGTGCAGTGATGACATCGTAAGGCTCTGCAGCTGCCTCTGCACACAGCGTCCGTCCGGGGACCTAGGTCATCTCCGTTGTGTCCTGAGGCTTCACTGGCTCCCTGTGCATCCGTCCAGGGCTTGGCCTGCATGCACCGCCTGGGCCCGGGGTCTGTGGCAGCCTGGGGACACGCTGCTCCCCAGGGAGTGCCTCATCTGCAGGCTCTGTGGTCTCCGGGAACTCAGTTCATCCCCAGTGGGTGGCTGTGACTTCACGTGTGCTTGGCTCTGTGCTGGGATGTTCTCCATCCCTCGCTCGCCCTCAGGGGAGCCCCGAGATTCCGAGATCCCGCCAATCTAAGAAGCTGCGGGTGTGGGGCCCGCTGTCTGGGGAGCAGAGCCCCCCAGAAGAGTCTCCTGTCTGGGGAGCTTCCAGAGACCCCATCTGCCCCTGCTCTGCTGTAGCCGGACAACCACTCCCGGGAGGAGAGGTTCCTCTGTGCTACTGCGTAGCTGCTGGCCCTTCTCTTCATCGTCCGTGGTCCCGCGGCCGTGGCATGGGGACAGGTGCGGGGACTGACCCCTGCCCCATGCTCCACGTGAGAGGCTAGCCAAGCTACCTAGCCTCTGAGCTTCAGGCGGCTGCCTTCTCAGAGCACTTTGCGAGGTCACCTCTGGGGTCCGCTCCGGCTCTAACCTGGCTGGATTCTATGCACATGAGCATTCCCCAGACCCCCTGGGAGTACCCCACATCCAGGGCTCACGCTGGTTCCCTGGTACCCCGCCAGTGACCAACTGCGATTTCCACTCACAAAGCCTCCCCGTGGGACCCAATGCTGCATCTGCACTTGACCCTGCCTCACCCGACCAAGCGTGGCATCTACACGTGACCCCGCCCCATGGGATCCGGTGCGGAATCTGCAGGCAACCCCTCCCCACGGGACCCAGTACTGCATCTGCACGAGACCCTGCCCCACTGGACCGAGGGTGGCATCTACACGTGACCCCACCCCGTGGGACCCAGTGTGGGATCTGCACGTGACTCCGCCCCACCCAACGGAGTGAGGCTTCCGATCGCAACGTTCCCCCCATGGGACCCAGTGCGGCTTCTGTAGGTGGCCCCCCATGGGACCCAGTGCTGCATCTGTACGTGACCCTGCCCCAGCGGACTGAGCCCGGCATCTGTCTGCACACAACCCCGCCCTGTGTGCTTCTTAAACTGGCTGGAAACGGGGGTGAAGGTTTTATATGAACTGTTATGCAGAGTTTTAAATACTAAAGAAAGAGCTAGGGCAATAAGCGAAGGAGCCAGGGGAAATAACCAAAATTAAAGATGTTCAAATCAGAAGTTAGCAATGACCTAAGCTTTTTTTTTTTTTTTTTTTTAATTATGATTCCACTGCTTCCTTGGGAACTGAGAAGCCCTAGGTGGGAGAAGTTCTGATGCCTCATGCACTTCTGATGACAAGACACAGGGCCTGCTTCCACCTGGACAAGGTGCACACACGAGACTGTAGATTCTGGGATTGGGTTTTTGGGCTTTGTGCCCCCCCCCCCACACACTGTACGTGATTTCTTTTATTTTCCCTGTCTGGCTCTTCTCCCATCTTGTTGGAGGCAGGGAGGCCTCCACAGCCCAGCATGGTGCAGAGCTGCCCCCAAAAAGCTCGCGAAGGCATTGCAGACGCGAGCCGCATTGATGTGGCGGGGACACGGGCCCCAGAGTCAGCCAGACTGGAGTTTCAACTTCCATGTTTGATGGTTGTGATGTTTGTAAAGTCAGGTAACCTCGCAGTCCTGGGTTTCTTACTAGTAAACAGGAGATAAGAGGGCGCGCAGTGGTCCCCGAGGCCACGGCCGGGCCAGTGACTATCAAACGCGTAACACACGGCGTGCGCTCAATACCCGGCAGACGTCATTAACGGGATGCTCTTCTCTGAGCCCTGACACCTCCTAACAGGGAAGCCTGACATCAGCTTTATGCAGGACTTTGAAGGACCTCACGGTTCATCACTGGTGGGAATGTCCAGCCACGCTGGAGGACAGCTCGGGGGTTTCTCACAGGGCTAAACACACTGGAACCCTACGATTTGGCAATCACAGTCCTTTGTATTTACTGTGTACAGGTCCACACACAAACCGGCACTTGGATGTTTCCAGCAGCTTTATTCATAATTGCCAGACTTGGAGGCAACCAAGATGTCCTTCAGCAAGTGATGGATAAATAAACTGTGATTCATTCAGGCAATGGAATGTGATCCAGCGCTGAAAAGAAACGAGCTATCACGCCATGAAAAGACATGGAAGAACCTTAAATGCAGATCACTAAGTGAACAAGCCTTTTATCACCTCACAGGCCCAAGAGTCAGAAGTCTGGGCATGGCTGGGCCGGCCAGGGGGGCTCATCCCGGACCCAGCTCGTTCAGATCGTTGGCTGAATGCAGTTCCTGGAGGCTACAGGGCTGAGGGGCCAGTCTTCGCTCCCGGAGGCCATGGGATGAATTCTTTCCTGCGATCCCTGTGACCCCTGCAGCAGCCGTGGGTGGACCGCCCGCCTCCCTACCTGGATCCTCGCTGAGTCTTCTCTCTGCTTCGCTCTTCAGGGTGATTAGGTTAGGCCCACCAGATAAGCCAGATGCCTCCCCTTTTCTTAATTGCATCTGCAAAGCCCCTCTGGCCACACAGGGTGACACATTTAGGTTCCAGGGACTCGGGTGTGGACACCTCTGGGTGGCTCTTCAGCTCAGCACACATGAGTGGTGCCAAACTGCTGTGATTTTGATTTACTTGCTACAGCATCCGTTGTTACCCCACTACAATCCCTTCCCCATTCTCCGAGCCCTCTCCTCCTGGGAACCTTGTGGTTTAGTGGAAGTGGAGAGAAGACCCCAAGTCCACACCATGCCTCTATCCCTTTCCACGTAGATTTAGGGCAAGTTTGGGAACACTAATGCCTAAAGTGTCTCCTCTGTAAATGGGAGTAATGTTAATGTTATCTAACAGATGTTTTGAAAAGTGATTATGAGCACGTTATTGCTGGCAGGTGTTGACTCAATAAATGTCACTCTCTGCGAGGGATCTCCCTCTGCTCAGATGCCCGCTGTGTGGGGACTGCATCCACCAGCCCGTCCATGGAGGCTGTGCCTCCCCCGGCTGGGCCCCGGGCCCCTCTGAGCTTGCCCGCACTCACCGCATAGCTGGGAGCAGCCCCAAACCAGGGGTGCCTCCTCAGACCTGTAAAGACAGATGCTGAGGCATCCACAAAAATGAAGAAGGAATGGAATCCAAACATGGCCCACGGTGATGGTCGCCGTCACCCTTTCTCTCCACTGGTGGGGAGGTGAACCACTGGCTGGCAGAGCAGAGACGTGGGAGTCCCCCTCCACCAGGTAGCACCACACTGTGACCTGGGGACATGACTTGGTGGCGCCAGGACGCGTGACTGAAGAAAGGAGGGACCCCCAAGTTCAAGCCCAGGAAGCAAGAGAGCCCTCCCCTCGGCGTTCTGCTGCTCCCTGCACCTGCTCAGATCCAGGTTGGGTCCAGGAAATACGGGGAGAAAGTGATCATGAGACACCCCAGCCCTGCGTCTGCGTCCCTGACCAGGCCCTCTGTAGGCCGACCACGTGAGGCCGTGAGCGAGTCCAGGAAGCACTTGCTGTTAGGTGTTTGCTGCTCATCACAGGTAGGGGGCTGACACAGTGGCCACCTCCTTTCAGGTTTTACCCATGAACAGACGTAGGACAGGACATCGGTAATCATCTTTGTTTCACTTGTCTTAAGATAATTCCCCGCATAGAACAAGATTCTCAACAAACGTCTGGCGACTCAAGAGTGGACAACACCCCAGTGCTCACTGAAGCATCTGTGAGCATTTACCTAGGATTTTGCTCCAGGAAGCTCAGGGAGTGCCTTGCATGCATCAGGGGAGGGACATGACAGAGAGGGTCTCTGCGTCCTTCCTCCACAGGTCGGGAACAAGGAAGAGGGCGGTGAAGGCAGGGGCCCCTACCCTGGGGAGTCCCCAGTGCCCGGGGTGGGCCAGGAGCAGAGCGCGGTGACCTGCCCCAGCCCGGGGCAGGGCCACACAGACACCTGCAGAGCAGGCACGTTTACAAAGGGCCAGACGGTGGGAGAGCACATCTCAGAACCTGGCGTTCCCAGCTGCCCGGTCCACGGTGTCCAGCAGGTAGCGATGCTCTGGGAATCTGGACCAAAGGGAGCGAGCTATGGGCCCCAGCACTCCAGAATTCTCTCAGGGAAGAGAGAGTCCCCCCACGTTTGGCATCCGAATGTGTGTGTCTCTGTGCGTTTTAGGTTTTCATTTTTAATTTTGCACAGCACCAAATGTTAAATGATTTTCTTCAGTCGAGTTGCAGGGGTCTGTGCTCTCTGATAAACGGGGCAAGCGTTTTGTCAATGGCTCTCCCTCCTAGAGATCCGTCATGTGCCTTTCTTCACGTCCCAGACAGGATGGGAATTTGATAAGCAAAGACGCCCTGGGGCAAGCTAGTAAAGATGGCCATTATCATTTATTAAAGCAGGTGCTGAATGAATTGGTCTTTTTATCGCAACGTGGATTTACGGTGCAATAGGCTATCCATTTTTCAATTTGGTGCACTGCCGCTAATAAATTAACAGATGTCGATTGATTTTTTCCCCTCCAGTCCCCTGTTTACACCTGACAGTCCCTACTTTATAGCTGAGCAATTATTTGAAGTTATAAACATTATAATTAGCAATTTTTTAATTAGGCTGACAATTAACAGGAGATTTGCAAAGCTGCTAATTTGACATGTCCTACTCTCTGTGGTGTTTATGTTAACCACAACTTGAGTGAATTCAATTGAACAGAACCATGGTGTCTGGGAAAAAAATCAATCTCCGAAGAACCTTTTCTCCCACTTGGCTAGCGCCATGGCAGTTCAGACAGGGAAGTGGGAATTCAGCGTGATTTCACAAGATAACAACATGAACAATGTGAGCCGAACACAGAACGGTGCATGAGATGGAGCTCAAAGTGCCCCACACAATAGCGGTGTGCTTAACTGCACTGAGGTGGGGACTTGGGTCTCGCAGAGCTCGAGCAGCATTGTGGCTGTGTCCCAAACGGCGCTGCCTGGGCCCGGGGGCCTCCAAGACCCACGTCACCAGGGCGTGCTGCAGCCAGCCGGCAGAGCCAGAGACAGAGAGAGACAGCTAGAGAGAGACAGAGAAGGAGACAGAGAGGGAGAGCAAGAGAGACAGAGAAGGAGACGGAAAGAGAGAAGAGGGAGAGAGGAGGGAGAGAGAGAGAGACAGAGAAGGAGAGGGAGAGAGGGAGACAGAGAGACAGAGAAGGAGACAGAGAGAGAGGGGAGAGACAGAGAGGCAGAGAAGGAGAGGGAGAGAGACAGAGACAGAGAAGGAGATGGAGAGAGACAGAGAGGGAGAGAGACAGAGAGAGAGAGGGAGAGCCAGAGAGACACAGAGAGAGACAGAGATAGAGACAGAGAGAGAGGGAGACAGAGAGAGGGAGAGAGAGAGAAACAGACAGAGACAGAGAGAAACAGAGAGACAGAGGGAAAGGGAGAGGGACAGAGATAGAGACAGAAGGAGAGGGAAAGCAAGAGAGAGAGAGATAGAGACAGAGAAGGAGAGGGGGAGAGAGAGGAGGGAGAGAGGGAGAGAGAGAGACAGAGACACAGAGACAGAGGAGAGGGAGAGAGAGGAGGGAGAGAGGGAGAGAGAGACAGAGACAGAGAAGGAGAGGGAGAGAGAGGAAAGAGAGAGAGACAGAGAGACAGAGATAGAGAGAAACAGAGAGAGACAGAGATAGAGACAGAGAAGGAGAAACAGAGAGAGACAGAGGGAAAGGGAGAGGGACAGAGATAGAGAGGAGAGGGAGAGCAAGAGAGAGAAGGAGAGGGGGAGAGAGAGGGAGAAACAGAGACAGAGGGAGAGAGAGACAAAGAGACAGAGACAGAGAGACACACACAGAGACGGTGTCTCTGGGTTTCCAGGGACTCTGCTGTCTTTCCACCGACGTCTTCCAAACAAAGGCAGGTTTCGTGATTCTGGACTTCTGATTCTGGAGTTCTAAAGGTGCCTTCAGCACACAGGAAAGACTGCACCTAAATCCTCGGAAGTCTTCGGAGATGTGTTCCTTGGTAACTGTTTCTGGCGAAGGAGAGGCCACCTTCGGCGAGGTCGTCTGTCCCGGAGGCTGCGTTCTGGGGCCAACAGGCACGGTGTACGGTCTCCATACTCTGCCAGAGGCCAGAGAGAAGCAGGAGAGAAGAAAGGATTTGAAAATTTTCCATAAGATGAAAAAAGAGTGTTAGTTTTATTGCAGTTTTAAAAAGAGGAAAGAAATCTTAAACATGAAAGAATATGGATTTTTCAAATTCCATGAGTTTTTCCTTGCTCTCTTTTCCCAGGGCTAACTACACTTCCTATTTGCAGTGAGGAACCCGTTAATTAAAATCTGCAGCACGGCCAGAAACAGCTTATTGAAGCTGAGATATGCCGTTGAGCTTTGATTAATAACATCTCACTGCTTTCATATTTTTTTTTTTTTTGAGAGTCTAGATCTGAAGAAATTCGCCACCTAGAGATGCAGAATCGGAAGACCTCCTCTGAGCCGTGCACTAGTCGGCACTCTGTGCTACGCATCGCCAACAAATGTAGTGTTTCGGAACACGGCATCGCTGCATCAGATAGGGGCCCCGTGCTCTGCGGGCACCTTTGCTCAAAAACAAAACAAAGCAAGAAGTCACGGACAGCACTGCTTCGGGAAGAGGGAGTTTCTAGATTCTGTCCTCCAGCCGCCCGCTTCTCAACGGCTGAGCCCTGCCTCCCCCGGCCTCTGAGGCCTCCACTCCTGGGCGGGGCAGAAACCCCAGCGCCCTCTGCACTGCAGGAGAACCCCTCCTTGGGAATGATTTTAAAATGCTCCCCTATGACAAGCACGTTACTTTAAAAGTATAAGTTATAATCATTACAACTAATTTGATATCAGTGAGCACATTCGCCTGAAGAAATTGTGTTCTAGGACAGAGTCAAATTCCATGCTCATGGTTTGGCCAACTTGCAAATGTGAAGAATTCAAGACCTTGTGTGAAATCAAGGATAAAGGATACATCGGTCACAAAGTTGTACACTTTATAACATCGGGAAGCATAGTGTTCTGTGTGGTCAAGGGCCATCCCTCCCTCCCTCCGTCTCTGTCTCTCTCTGGACCCATGACGGGTGACAGGTGATGGGCAGTGGGGGGCCTGAGAATCCCAGTGTCTGAGGACATCTGGGGTCCTCAGATAAGCATAAATTGTTTGGAACACTCTATTAATGCAAAGGAAATTATTTTAAAATACTTTCCAGGATATTAATTGATACCCATATGGGCAATCACGTGCCTTCAAAAGGTTAGATCATTATGTGTATTCTCTTTAAAAAAGCAGGGAAGTAAGTAAAACATCCCAGAAATATATTAATAAAAATGCTTAAAATTTTATATAGCACTTACTCTTAAACCGCTTCATTTCAGTTACCTGAAAAATTAAATCCATGCATTATTTTATGGAGATGAAGTAGACCCATGAGATACCATTGTGCGTGCGTGATCCACACCTCCCACAGAGGACGCGCAGTTTCTTTCAAAGCAAGAGTTACAGGAACCTACTAATTCATAAGCTTGTATGTAATGTGAATGTGGAAAATGGATCTCTTCCCTTCCTCCTCTGGGGGCCTTGACGCTCACGAGGCTGCTTAAGAACAGAGATGCAATCTAAAACATTCCAGCAGGTGCTGGCCATCAGGCAGACCCTGGCCACGGGGCTCCCGGGACAGCCTCCAGTGGGGGGGCGCTTTCCTAACAAGCTGGGGACTCTCCAGCTTTCACTTGTTTTAAACCAAATTCCTCGTTTCCTAATGTGGTTTTGCACATCCTCTCTGGAATCAATCAAAATGTACTCTGACGTAGGGAAGAGATGTTTGAGAGTAGGAGAGATGTCAGCGCCCCTTTATCTTGACAGTTAACGACGCGGGACACTTTGGCAATGGTTCTGTTAGAATAAATGGCTGATCAATAGCAAATTAGTTACAATTAAGTGCACGTTGCAAGGTGTTTGCCGCTTACCGATTAAGTGCTCACTTCTAATGGGCCCAACGAGCGTTACAGAAACCACCTGGGAAGGCGCGTCTGAGAACAGCTCAGATGCCTACTTCCGACTCTCCGGGCTTCCTTCGGTCCAGGTGGTGAAGGAAGGTGCCAAGGCCCCTTCAGGCCTTGGGGTTTCCAAAGTGCACCTGATTTCTGCAGCACTGTGCTTTGTTTTAGGAAAATCTCCAGTTCTAGCACTTTCTCTCTCAGGACTATGACAAGTGGTCACAGATTGAGCGGCTGGGCTAACAGCCACTGAGCTCCCCAAGAATGCCCCTAGAGAAGGCCCAAGAAGAAAGCTGCCATCCATCGTCCCCTGCACCTCTGCCCCCAGGATCAGGACAGACTTCTTTGGACCCCTGCAGTCCCCCTGTCACTCCAGCCCCACCCTGGGGGGAACATCACATTGTAACCGAGTGAAGGACCATGAAACACAGTGTAGCTCTGCGTGCCGAGCACAACCCTGAAGTGTCACAGTGGGTGGCCACGTGGACACATAGGGTCACCCTGAGAGCTGGGGTCTGGACCCCCACCAGCCCCAGAGAGGGGATTTGTAGAATCGGGAAGAAGGAGGGGGACTGCAGTCTCTGAGCTCAGGCCCCTAGAACTCTCCGTTGGCAGTGTCCCTGCTGTGATCACTAAGATGGGGCTTCGTCCCCTGAGTGCTGGCTGGGTGTCAGGAGCAGCCTCTATGGGGACACATCCCGGACATGAGAGACGTTGCCCTCATGGGACTCATAGCCCAGAGGGAGTGGGCGGACGGCAAGCAATACACAAGACTCTGCACATCGAGGGCTGTGCAAGCTGGGGGAGCCGGGTAGGGCTCGGGGCACAGGGACATGGAGGGAGTCAAGCTTGAAATGTCGAGGTGTGGCGGGCAGCCCTGAGGAATGGCAAGGTCTCAGCAAGGACCCGAAGGAGGTGACCTCTGGCCAAGGGGAGCAGGGGGAAGTAGGTGGGAAGCAGAGACCAGCACACGTCAGAGCAGGGTGCTGGAGAGAATGGGGCAGGGGTGTGGACAGTCCACCCAGGGCCCTGTAGGACACCGTGAGGCCTGGGGCTTCTGTTCTGAGCAACGCGGGGAGCCCTTGCTGGGTTCCAGCCACAGAACCCTCTGACTTGGATTTCAGAAGGGTCGAGTTGGAGCTTGGACAGGTGGAGCGACATGGGGTGGGGGTGCATCTGCAGGGGGTGAGGGGCTGGGTGGGTGGGGTGACCTGGGGGTGGCTGCAGGGGGTGAGGGGCTGGGTAAGTGGGGTGACCTGGGGGTGGCTGCAGGGGGTGAAGGGCTGGCTGGGTGGGGTGCCCCAGGGACAGGTGGCTGCAGGGGGTGAGGGGCTGGGTAAGTGGGGTGACCTTGGCAAGGCTGTGCAAATGGGCAAGGCTGTGGGCGTCTACTCCGCCATGAGCTGGAGCAGCAGGGTCTCGGTTTCCCTGTGCTGGTCATTCCAGGATTAGCCTGGGAAACTTGCCCTGCTCCTCACCGCCTTGGGTTAAGGACACTGCAGGTGGAGGTGCATGACACAGGTCCCAGGAAGCCAGTTAGTATCATCAGGACGGTGATCATTACTTCTTTCATCCATGAATTCATGCGCCTCCCCCCGCTGTACCTGATGCGGCTTGGGCCCCTGAGCTGAGCCTCGGGGGATCGCCAGGTAGGAAGGACATGCGTGGGCAGGAGGCGCTGTCCAGGGCAGTCAGCAAGCGGCCAGAGCCGGTGGACTGAGACTCGGGGTCACACAGCTTCTGTGGAGCCCCCTCGCCCTCGGAAAGCACACGCAGCCTCCTCTCCAAGGGGCCACGCTGGCTTGTGGCGTTGTCATCCTTGAGCACAAATGGGGCACGAAACACCATTCTTGTTGACCGAGAAGCATATTAAAAACCATCCCACTTAGGTTTCAAAGGAAAAGGAAATCAATTCTTTATCATCAGTTCAATCTATCAGGACTTACTGAGGCTGTTAGGCACATGGCATTGGCCTGGCCCTAAATTCACAGAAATTCAACAGTATTTTGCTGAAGACAAGACCAGGTGCGTGGAGCCTGCATACCCACAGCTGTCTCGCCTGGAGACACGAAGGACGTCAGTCTAATGAAGATTACCGAGCCGAGACTGAGCATCAACACTAGGCCCTCCTGGCAAAGCCCCAGGGCGGCCTCCCACCGCAGGCCCCCTGTCCCTGCCGGCGCCCTGCAGGCACCGCCCCTCCTCACCCCCTCCCGTCTGTCTCTGGGCCCAGGCAGGTGCCCACAGGGTCCCCCGCACGGCCTGCCTCTCATCATGGCGCAGCCTGACGTGGACATAGACGCACCTGCTGCTGGAATCCGGATAAGCACTTGCAAGCCCCGTGACTGAGTGAGCGAGCACTTCCTGGAAGACGTGGGTCTGGAAAGGTGGGTCAGAACAAGCCAGGCGAAGAAGAGCCGTTCTGTACTGCATACAAATCCATAGTAACAGGTTACTAGGATTCAGTGACTGGTTGTTATGTTTATTTGTCTAATCCAGGACTAAAAATAGAGGGGAAGGTAGGAGGGGACTCCCCTAGAGAGAAAACAGGTGGTCAGGATCAACAACACCGGGTCATTATCAAAAACAGGTCATAAATAGCTCTTGTTGTCCATGCTGTCCAGTGCTGGGAAAACCATCTGCAGACGGCTGAATTTCAGGAGGACAGGAAAGGCCCAAAGAGAAACAGAAGAGAGAAATGTGCTGCCCCCGAGGGCAAAAGGAAAAGAATGAACAATAACATAATAGTAACCCCAATCCCATCAAGTGATCCTTACTGGTAATAGACACTCCTGCACAAAGGATCCCTCTGTTAGAGAATAACACCATAGAACAAAACTGGGTATTTATAATTCACGGGTCCTCCCTTGGGAGCACATATCATCGGGGAAGAAAGGAATACAAAAGGGAAAAGCCTGGCCCGGGGTACAAAGTGGGTGCTACCAGCTCCAGGGGACCCCAGAGCCAGCCTGAGTGTCACGCTGGATGGAGGTCAGTCCCTTCTGCTCACGGCCCTGTCCCTGCAGGCCACGTACACAGCGGGTGTTCAAGCAGCTGCCCTGGGCAGCCTACACCATCATCACGGGCGGCTGAGCTCTCTGGGCTGGGGCCAGAGCAGGGGTGGGGGCAGAGATGCCCCCCTTTCCTGGGAGAGTGGCCAGAGGGCCAGAGTAGATTTCATTGCATATTTCGTGTGCTCCCAGAGCATCAGAGATACCAGGTACCAGCCGGAACTCACCCACCACAACTAGAAAAATACAGGGTCCAGGTCGTGGGAGGAGCCATGCTGATGCCACAGCCTGATGACGGGACAGTCTGCTCCCATTTAAATCCATTTTATTCATCGTGTGTTACTGTTAACTTACTGTTTGTCCCTTACCTTTGCTTTTTTTTTTTTTTTTTTCATTTTTTTATTCTTATGTTAATCCCCATACATTACAATATTAGTTTTAGATGAAGTGTTCCATGATTCATTGTTTGTGCACAACACCCAGTGCTCCATGCAGAATGTGCCCTCCTCAATACCCACCACCAGGCTAACCCATCCTCCCACCCCCCTCCCCTCTAGAACCCTGTTTGTTTTTCAGAGTCCATCGTCTCTCATGGTTCGTCTGCCCCTCCGATTTCCCCGCCTCATTCTTCCCCTCCCGCTACCTTCTTCTTCTTCTTCTTCTTTTTTTTTTCCCCTTAACATATATTGCATTATTTGTTTCAGAGGTACAGATCTGAGATTCAACAGTCTTGCACAATTCACAGCGCTTACCAGAGCACATACCCTCCCCAGTGTCTATCACCCAGTCCCCCCATCCCTCCCACCCCAACCCCCACTCCAGCAACCCTGTTTGTTTCCTGCAATTAAGAATTCCTCATATCAGTGAGATCATATGATACATGTCTTTCTCTGTTTGACTTATTTCGCTCAACATATTACCCTCCAGTTCCATCCACGTTGTTGCAAATGGCAAGATCTCATTCCTTTTGATGGCTGCATAATATTCCATTGTATATATATACCACATCTTCTTTATCCATTCATCTGTCGATGGACATCTTGGCTCTTTCCACAGTTTTTACCTTTGCTTTTTATCCGTATTTTTCTTGATTGTTTCTCACGAACTGACATTTCCAACTGATCGTTTCCTAAGATAACATTTAAACGATAAGCATTTGAAACGGAGGGATGAGACAGCAGTGTCTCCCACTGAGAGCAGGCTCCCTTCTCCCACTGCGGTGCACTGGGGTCCCCGTCCAGGCGGGAACCCCCCGGGGACAGCCAGGGCGTAAGGCTCCTAAGGCTTACGGAAGAAACAGCACACATCATGGCACCCCCTGTTTCTTCATATTTATTTTTTAATTTAATTTTTTACTACTTAATTGAGGTCTGACTGACATGTAAAAAAGTTGCATGTGTTTAACGCAACTCGGTGAGTTTGGGGGCACGTACACACTGTGAAACCACCACCACCAAGGCCACGGCATGCCCATCAGCTCCCGGAGCCCCCTGCAGCCCCTTTGATGGTGGTGGGGATTTTCCGGTAAGAACACTTCTGCAGGACCTGCTCTGTAGCAGCTTCCAAGGACACAGCACGGCACAGTCACCCAGAGTCAGCGTGCTGGACGGGAGATCCCGAACCTGCTCGTGGGGTAGCTGGAGGCCTGTGCCCTTGGAGCTGCTCTCCCCGATCTGCGACCCCAGCCCCCGCAAGCGCATCTGTTCTCTTAGACTCCTCGTAGCAGTGGGACCGAGCACCCACTCCCTCCTTGGATCGATGCACCCGGGGCCACTGAGCTCTGGACCAGGCGCCCACTTTGCCTCCTAGATTGTCATTCGTTGCGCATAAAGCGCGTCTCTACCATGGCAGTAACTACCAAGGACAGTGTCTGCCCCGAGCTTCTGTGTTGGGAGAGGTGCGTTTAGTTAACCAAGGACTGGCCTCCGGATTCATGAGCAACGGGGCCAGACAGGTGAAGCGGCTTTGTCACCACGCGGGGCAGCGGGCCATCGCGGAGCTGAACAGGAGGATGGCAGCCCCCCTGTCCCGCGCAGTCCGCCGTTGTGTTGCGCTGTCTCAGGGACCTGCCGGGCAGGGGCCCAGGCGTCTCCGCAAGCCTCGCAAGACCGAGGGCGGCGCACAGCGGGGGCGAGCCTGGCGCGGCTCCAGAAAGACCCTCCTCCTGAGCTGTTTGTGTGAGCGTGGGAGGGCTGCTAATGGGGCCGTCAGACCCGCTCATTGGCTAGTAGTTTAATTAGGCCCATCTGGAGGGGGCTGCGCAGACTGTCACAGCTCCGAACCTGGCAGAGAGGTCCTTTGTCACCCTGCGGCCCCTGACCGCACGCTGGCGTCCCAGCGCCATGCGGAGCCCAGCCCTGCTTCACGTGGGAAGGGCTGGGCGTCGGCGGCGCGTGGGGTTCTCCTTGGCACCAATGAGAAACACGCCACCCCCGGCATCCTTGAGAGGGTCTTGTCCAGGAGAGACAGGGCTTCTGAAGGTCGGGCTGATACTGTCCTGTCAGCCCCGTCCTGATAGAGTGGAGGGCTGCCTCCACCACACTCACACTCACACAGTCATTCACACACTCACACTCATTCACACACTCACTCTCCCACTCACAATACTCTCACGCTCACACACACTCTCGCACACTCACACACACTCTCATACTCACACACTCTCACATTCACACACACTCACACTCACTCTCTCTCTCACACATACACACACACACACACACACACACACACCTGTCAGCGTTTCCTGGTGGCCTTACCACTTAAGGAGTCCGACCCATGGTGACGATGAATCCTCCAGGCATGTGTGGCTTTTTTAAGCATGTCACATTCGCCCCCGGCCGCCGTGGAGTCAACGTCCAGCCTGTGTGCCCCCTAGGGAGGCTGCGGCAGGCGGGGGGAGGACCGGAGTTCCCCGTCCTGAAGGGTCCTTGCTGACAGTCATGGGGGGAGGGTGCCCCATGGAATTTAGGAGAGTAAGGGACACTGTGGGGGCCGAGAGCGGGGGCTGTGCACACGGTTAGACCCCCTTAGCTGACTAGTCCGTGCTGGGGGCTGTATGAAGTCCACAAAGGAGAGACGTGGGGAAAACTTGCATTTTTAGGTGGTTGTGATTTTTCAGATGTGCGTTACAGGTCTGCTCCCCTGGCTGTATTTACGAGGCCGCTTCCTTATTCTTCTCCCTTTTGTGTCTTTTCGTTTATCACAAGCTCTAAAGTACTTGGCTTGTCAAGCACTTCATCAAGGTGTTTACACCTCCTCAGGATGAGGATGCTGACTCGAGTAAAAGCAGGTCCCACCGCACACCCGCCACGCTCTTCCCGTGTAAGTGGACAGGCCAGAGCCAGTGGCTTCTGCAGACTGTAGGGCTTCTCCTCCTTGCAGAAAACGTGGATGCGTATGAGCCCACCTGCAAGTCCCCTACGTGTGGAGCTGCTGGTTAACGGTGCGGAGGACGTGGGACAAAGCTGGGTATGGAGAGCCCCAAAGCAACTATCACAGATTCTGTGGGGCGCCCCCTCTGCACGAAGCAGCAAATAAACACTATTTTAATTGCCCACCAATATCTGACATTTTAAAGTCCCTCAGAGAGAGTCTGTAGCCGTGTCCATAATCAGATGACGGTACAACACTTCACAAGCAGTCCCCCCTCTCGTGGGAAGGTCAGCCTTGCCGCTAGGCTGGTCGGCTGGAGACCATGTGCACGAACACTGTCCCCAGTGTGTCCACGGGCTCTCAGAAATTGCCTTAGGTGATTTGGGGCATGATCTGTGCAGGTCACAGATCTGAGAACTTGGTAGAACCTAAGAGACCATCTTGCCTGTGCCAAAACATACTTTCTACAATGGTACAATGAAAACCAAGCAGATCCGAGGGTCGGTGAGCTGGAAGGTGGAGGAAAAGCCAGGAGAGGGAGACTCGCCCCATGGGCTCCAGGGCGCTTGTCCCGTCAAACCCAGACAAGCTCCCCACTGCATCTGGCAGTCTGACCCAGGTTACAGGATTATTTCCTGTGAAGTCGTCAACAAATTAGAATTCCTTCAATGGCCCACCTCTCCTATAAAGCATCAGCAAGCAGTGGAAATACATGTTAACGCTATATGGAGCACGTTAGCTGCCGGGAAGCAATGGGGACCGTAGAAGGGAGACGTTATTGCGGTCAGGACAGAGGCAAACGTGGTGCAGGCCGGGGGCGTGTGTATGAGAGGACAGAACAGGCCATTCCCTGTGTGCGGGGATACCCAACAGCGCACTCACAGTCCTGTCGGGCCTCGGAAAGTCTGTGAGTGGCGCTGATCTATGTATGACGTGGTCTCAAACCGAATGAGTCACTGGGCACAATTCAAAGGCCCTAAGAAAAATTCTCCTTTTTCTGAAACTTGTTCCACATGAGCAAATTATGTCGATCTGAGCAAGTATGAATGGGAAGGTCCCAGTCACTGTGATTCAGTTTAGATCTGAGAGCTGGGTCCACGATTTGGTGGCTTCGCCTGAGCATCTGCCTTCTGGAGATTGCTCTAAGTACCACCTATGATGACATCCTGTAACGCACCTTGGCAAGGTCAGGTGTGAGCAGTGCCCCAGCCCGTGGTGAAGAGGTTACAGGCTGTGGGTCACCACACACACCACGTAAGCACTCCACGCGTGAGTTTCCCCTGGGAACCGGATTGTGGCGTGTCCTCTGTGGAGCAGTGGTGTTGGCTCCACTGCCCAGGGCTAGAAGATGCTTCCAACACAGACGACATATAAAAAAGCAGTCCGTAAAGGGTTCTCCCTTTGCTTCCGAGATGTTGGCATCACTATTATTAGATCTTGTGGGACATTGTAAGGAGAGGTTTGTCTTCTGCATATGCATGTAAAATAGGAAGACAGCTCAAATAGCATCCAACATGGGCTGTGTGACTCAGTGGTCCCAGGAGGCCACAATCTCCAGACTGAAGATCAGTACAGACCCCATCTTGGGCACACACTTATTTTCTAAGTTAATAGATCAGGGAGGGAGGATGCAGCAGTTTTATAAAACGAAGGAAGTAGCATGAGAAAAAGCCAAACAAATATTTCATAGAAACAAGTGTTTTTAAAATGCGCTGTTGCCCGGTTCCTAGCTAGCGTGTCCCTGGGCTGGTCCAAATGGCTGGAAGAGCCAGCTGGAAACGCAGCACCAGGCACTCCCCACCCCATACCTGGGAGCGTCCAGTTGAAGAAAGATGCTTTGTGCCTGGTTTTGTGAGAAAGGGTTAGAGATGAATGCTCCTTTGAAGAGGGTACCACTGAGGAAGAGGGCTTACTTCAGGGAGCAAAGAGGAGAGTGCAGGGCAGGACTGGCCTGAACCTCGTATAATCATCCGCACGAGCTCAGAAGGCCAGAGAAATGTCACACTTTCCTAAAAGAAAGAAAGAAAGAAAGAAAGAAAGAAAGAAAGAAAGAAAGAAAGAAAGAAAGAAAGAAAGAAAGAAAGAAAGAAAGAAAGAAAAATGGGAGCAGAAGCTTTTAAAACCGTAAAAAAGTATTTGTTTCTAAGCTTCCTGCTAACAAGGCTGTATGTCTTTAAACCCCAATCTTGTTGGATTTCCCTAAATTATTCCTCTTAGAGAAGACGTGTACATATGCACTTAGAATTTCCTGCATCAGCTGAATGGTATTTCAGGATCATAAATTAGGCCTTCCAGCTCTGACGCACCCTCGCTAAATAAAGTGGAATGTCTTGCTCTGTTTTCGCGTGGGGCCAGCAGCACCAGGAGCCACCACCAAAGGGACGCATGCCATCTCACCACCTTTCCTGCAAAGTTTCTGCAGAGACCTCTAAAACCTTCTCTCTTCCCAATGTTTCTGAAAAAGGCATCGGAATGAAAAAGCCTCAAACTATTCATTTATCTTGGCGAGGGTCTCTACGGTTATATATCTTTTCTAATTATGCCTCAAAAGGAACGTGAAGCTGTAATAAATAACGTTAGCAGTGACCACGGAAATCGCGGGCATGCTAATGGTAGTGGGTGTGTGGGTTTCTCCTCCCAAACTCGCAGGCCTTCCCCATTCCTGGCCCTGCATGGAGGCTCGACGTGCACACCCCGGAGGGTGGGGGGCAGCTCCTGATGGTTAGGCGCCCAGACAGCAGCGGGACAAGCGGCCACACCTGCACACATCTGTAGCATCCACAGGAGCCCACAGCACTTAAAAGTATATGACACGGGCCTCCCCACACACATTACAACAAAGAAGAGGGAAGGTGGGGGGTGCCTGGAGAGAGTGAGCCGGCAGACGGCAGAGAATTTAGAAATGGACAGAACTGTTCACAGTGAGAAGGGGTTGATGATATCAAGGGCCTTCGATTCCAGATTCCAGAGCGCCGCTCCTTGCGGGACTGGGAGATTCGGGGTTCTCTGCCTGCCCGTGGGTTCAAAAGCAGGGTTTCATGGACCCCACTTCCAGCAGTGGGAGCCCACCAGGCCTCAAACCCAGTGCCCCTACCACCGGCCTCAAAGGCAAGCCCCTCTCCCAACATTAATCAGCCTCCAGAGTCATTGGGGGCTTTTCTTTAAGTGTCTATTTTCTCTCTTCTTACTCAGTAAGAGTAATATTCTGGACACAGATGATGCACAAGCATGCACAGGAAACACCAGAGCCACGTGAAGTCCCTCAGGGTCCGCCCCATCTCGGCACATGTGGAGGGCTGGAGGCTCCATCCACACACGGCTGGGTGATGAAGCCCAAAAGGGCTCAAGTGCAGCAGGAATAGGGACCGGTTCAGGTTAGGCTGGTATGGAGAACCCATAATTTGCAGAGAATTTAGGCCATGTCAATAAATTTGGAACTATTCTAATGGAAATCCCTTACAAGCTTCAAGCTAGCCTGGGCAAACCCTTACCCAGCCTTACCAAGTCAGCATAAATACCACTTCCACTGGGGACTCTCCCGACCTCCCTGCACAAGGCTGGCGCTGGGACAGTCTGTCCCCACAGTGTCCTTCCTGATGCTTCTTACGGTTGTAACTGTGTGTCTATCGTCTGTCATTCCTGCTAGAAGGTGGGCTCCCCAGAGGCAAGGACAGAGTCAATCGGCTTGAGTGGCTGCTTTTGTGAATGAATAAACTAGTGGACGAAGGAGAATGAGGAGTGGGGCACAGATGTTTCAGGCAGAAGAAGAGATCATGGGTGTTGGTGTGCGGGCTTACAATGGATGGTGTAGAGGAGAGGGAACATCAGCAGCACGACGTTGCTGGGATGGAGAGGGGACAATAGGGAGCCCGGGGCAGGCAAGGGTCAGGTTATGGTCCCACAAAGAGCTGGATCAGAAGTCACAGAGTCTTGGGCAGGTCTTTCCACTGGTGAAGTGGACATGCACGCAAGTCCCTAGTGTGAGTTTTAGTCTTGTTTGAAAACATCCTTAGACCAGGTTAGGAAGCTGCTGTGATCTGACTTGGTCTTCAGGTATGTGCTATCTTCTTCCTAATTCAAGAACTCGGGGGTGAGGCTTTTACCTGGAGAGTGACTACATGGGTGTCTTCTACCATCCGCTGCCACCCAATGATGTAGACAGGGGTGATGAGAGTTCCAGTGGACAAGCTCTCTCTGGGGTCTGCAGACCTGCGTGCATCTCCTACCCCAAGTGCATCTCATCCCTCCACCTGGGTGTCCTCAAGCTCTCTCCACTGCTTCAGCCCCGCCTGAGACGTTAGAACCAACCCAGTGAGCTGAGCCACAAGCAGACCTAGGGTAGCGATGGCGGCTGACACCAAGTCAGTCCTCTACTGCCCGCCCCTTCCTTAGCCCCTGCAGGCATCTGGCCAGCTCTCTTTTCTGGAGCATATTTCCCACATGTTGAGGTTTTTGCCAAAAATCTGTTTCTTGTACATCCAGTAACCACGTGAAGATCCTACTTGACCAGAAACTGGAATCCTACATCCTGCCTCCCTCTTTCGCAGTGTGTTTGCCTAGACATTCAATGCATTTTTGAAAGAGGCTGTGAAAATTAGCATGACAGAGTCGCACTTGAAGAAACTCTAGGCATCGGTCTCCTGTCACATGCTTAAACACGAACAAAGCAAAATGAAAAATCCCAGACCTCAAAAAAGAGAAGTTGGATGCCACTGCCACCTACCACTTTATCCAAAAGTCATTTAAAAGGCTCCCTGCCCTTTCTAAAAGTGTGAGACTGTTCAGCGCGGGGAGCTCTGTGCAGCTCTCTTCTCGTGCAGGCAAGAAAAATTGCATGCACCGCGGCATTGTCATTGACTGTCCGCTCGGGACTGGTGCCAGGCAGGACAAGACAAAGCTCTCGTGACGGCAGTTGGAGCAGCCTCACATTTCTCTGTCACTGCCTATGATAACCTTTGTCACTGGTGGTGTGTGCTCATTTTGCTTTTTCAAGGAAAAGCCTGAGCCCTGTGCTACCTTCCCTCCGCTCCCCCACCCGAGCCTCCATAGCCAAGCAAGGTGATAGATGTAGGCAGCTAAAAATAGTTTGTTTTGCATGTAACATACAAGCAAGTGAATAATTTTCTTCTGTAAGCAGGATGCCCAGGGACAAGGAGAGCTTGGTGGCAGCCAGGGGACATTGATGGAGTGCTGCTCCTAGCGCAGTAAATCAGCAGTGGCGTAGCTTGGCACGCTCGCAAATGCTGCCGCAGCCTGCAGGAAGAAAAATCAGAGCCCTGGAGAAATACTTCCTGCATTTAAAAATTGTGCTTGAGCTCTTTGCGGTTGACACAGGGAGTTTGATCATTTATCCTCGGCCTGTATAAGCGGCATCGTGAGAGCCTGGCTCCCTGCACTAGCCATTTTCCCCCTGCCTTCGAGGCAACCCGGAGCACTGGGTTCTCCTGAGCCAAGGGGAGCGGGCGTAATGAAGCCTTCACATCCTCGACGCTCGGGGGGGAGGGCACCTCCCGGACCGATGGCAGGTTTCAGGCACCTCCTCCCTGCCGCTGCCGGCTCCCAGTGCTTCTCAGAATTGGGCTTGCCCATGCAGGAGGTGGGGTCTCTGCAGAGCTGGGCAGAGCGCCTCTCATCAAACCCGTGGGACTGGAAAGGGCGGGCGGCCAGGCGAGCTGTCCGTGGTGCTGACGCCGGTGGAGGCAGCCCCTGGGGGTGCCTGTCTTCCCTGTCCCCCTCTGCCTCACTCACATGTTCCTTTCCCTCCTGAGAGGCGCAATCACTGTGTTTTGGGAATAAAATCACGACATGATCCCTGAACCCCCCCTTCCCGGTGACCCAGCCCTGTTCTCTGGTCTGGGAGAATCTAAGGGATTCAGCATGGGATGGTTGTAGTGTTGACACAGAGTGAGGGTGAGGAGGAAGGGTCACTAAGCTTCAACCTCCAGGTGGCTAAATTTGCAGCTGCAAAGACTTGATCTCGAAATCTCCACGGAAGGGAGATTTCCATACCTCCTCTCTAAAATCATTAAGGTGCCACACGCAGGACTGTGTCTCACTCTACCTCGTGCTGTGTGTTAGGACATGTTTTACTTTAGGTGTCACACATTAGGTAAAGCAGACATGTTAGAGTTTATGGGAGCTGAGTTTTAAATTCCAGCCTCCTGGCCTGGGAGCTGAGTTTTAAATTCCAGCTCCCTGGTCTGACTGAGTATGCAGACAGCTCAGTTTCCACATCTGTCAAGTGGGGAAGAGTTCCTATATCCTTGTTAATTTAGAGGATTGCCTGAGATAATTGGGCTTGCACACAGTGGAGATCAGTTAATGCTGATGCTGTTGTTGACTGAATAAGTGAAGGACCAAGCAGGATGGCATTTTCCTAGAATTAGAGGAAGCCTAACCTCCTGGAATTTCCCCCAGAGTGTCCCTGTGGCTCCTGGCCAAGGGACTGAGTTGTGCATGTTCATGGGTGATGCTCTTGAGCTAATCTGATATTCTGAACAGTCCAAGGTAGATTGCATTTATTATTGGTAGACCGACTCTAATAAATGTGTTTTCCCTTGCTTTTGTTTACTTTATATAAATTATATCAATACAGTGTTTTTATTCTGATCCAATGATCTGACTGGCAATAATATATGATCTGAGAAATGAAAACTGGGGATTGTTTAATTATAATTAGATAAATACTTAAAAAGATTTGCGAAAATGTGCATGTGGATGGTTTTTACCAGAACTTAACTCACCCCACACAGACATGGAAACTAGGAAGGCCTGCATTCCTTCTCTAGGGCCAAGTTCACTGGTTTCAAGAATATTCACAGTTAACAGATAGAAGCTGATTGTTCATGTAACAAGTAATTATTCAGCACCTGCCATGTACCAAGCATCACTATGAGTGCTTTTGAAAGATTATGGACAAAGTCAATGTCCTCTGTGAGTTTATGATCCCATGCAAGTCCTGATTTCGATTTCTGAGCTTCAGGGCCAAATTATCAAAAAAGATGCCATTAATGACACAAAAATGGGGAATATGACTTTCTGGTCTAAAAAAAAAAAATCAAGAACAAACCATAAAAAATGTCAAATCTCTCTGTACTGAGGTGAAGTGTATAATGATATGTAACCATTCGAAGCAGATTTTTAAAAACATTTACAGCATCTTAGCAGGCTGATGGGGGAAGGAGAAGGAGGCAGGATCCTTGGCTGCTTAATTAGCAGGGGCTCAGAAGCATCTGGGGCCAGAGTTCTCCATGGCAGTGCTTTCAAAACAAAGATGTGAGGAACATCAAGGAACTGCCCCATCTGAGCAAACACCTCCCAAGAGCTAATAACATGGAGCTCAGCTTGCTCTTTTAACTGTAATTTTCAGTGTAAAACCCAATAGCTCCTATGTTCTAGAAAGAATTGCAGGCCTTTCCTCCCTTTAAAAAACACACTGTGGCTGAAACAACACTCTGCAGTTTTAAGCACTCACGTTGAGTTGTCCGCGCCATTAGTTTCTAGGACATTGCAATAAGCAATGAACTCTGTTACTCCAGGTTTGCAGTGGAGGCTGGATATGAGCCAGCCTATTTCTTAGTGTTGCTTTGATTGAAACATACTGGCTTTTATAACTGTTTTGGAAGTAGTTTACTCCTCACCAATGCCAGATGTAGATTTAGGCACCCAAAGATCTATTTTATTGAATTATTTTATATCAGGTGCCAAATAACAGAATGAGTACCAACATTCGTAAGTCGCGGCGTCCACATTAACTACGGGTACTTTTCTTGTTGAATAGGTGTTTGTGATTTATTAAAGTTTTTCTGAATTTAGCTGATTCTCACCTTTCAGTAAAAGCATCTCAGCGTGAGGATAGAGGGCGCCTGGGTGGCTCAGTTGGTTAAGCGACTGCCTTCGGCTCAGGTCATGATCCTGGAGTCCTGGGATCGAGTCCCACATTGGGCTCCCTGCTCGGCGGGGAGTCTGCTTCTCCCTCTGACCCTCCTCCCTCTCATGCTCTCTGTCTCTCATTCTCTCTCTCGCAAATAAATAAAATCTTTAAAAAAAAAAAAAAGCATCTCAGCGTGAGGATAGAAATAATTCTGTTTTTCACTTAGAAGCTAAACTCCTTCTGTGTTCATAGCATCCATCAACTTTAGCTAGGAATAAATTTTAGGATCTTGCTATTTTTATCAGGTGAGGATAAGTGGCAGATTTTGCCCTATTGGCATGAGCTGTTTACCACACTGCCTCATTTAGAAATCCCTTTTTATGTTCTTCACTTTCTGTTCAACTTTATTCTCTACCATCAGTCTCTTTTCGGTAAGTAAGTTTCTCACTAATGTATTTTTCAACTGACATACAAAGGCGGAGAACGTGTCTTGTTACCGTTCGCTGATGTTTCAGAGGACTTCCCATAAAAGTACTTGTTGATAGCGGACACGTGTGCATGTGCAACTATACATAATACGTATTCTGTATGTACGCAGCTGAAACACAGCCAGGTGAGTGTCCAGCCAACAACGGTCTCACTGTAGTTTGGCCCTTTACCTGTGATACTTAGCTTACAGCAGCCACGGTTCTTGCAGTTTCTCCCTCAATTTTGTTTTCGTCACGATTTCATGTCAAAATGATAAGGGGCCACCTGAGCCTCTTAGCCTTGATGGACTGCAGGGTCTGATGCCTGCCTCTAACCTTTACCAAAAGGCAGAGGGGTGCGTTTTGGCTCACTTGGCATCCTTCACCAGTCTCCTTCCAATCTCACTAGTGATTAGCATACTAAAGGGGAAAAGCAATACCCCCACATCCCGCATGCCCCCCTTAAAACCTGAGCCCTTAGGAGAGAGTTTAAATTTAATCCTGTCCATCTGAGGAGTTAGACCATGACTATCAAACAAAATTCAAGACAGTTAAGCTGAATTTCTGCAGAAGAACAGTTTCCAACAAACTGCCTTCAGACAGAATGGGTTTCCTTAGGAGAAACAGGAAAGGCACCTTGGGGGCGGTGAGTTCCCTGTCTCTGGAGGTGTGTAAGCATAGCTAAAGTGCCCCTGAGCCAATGGCATCCGATCATGTGTGAATAGTGGGCTGAGATGTTCTTCTGACCCTGCCGAACCTGGCACCTTGTGGGGTCTGTGGTTTCACTATGAAAGAGATGCATGGAAGGTCACTGTGTTCCAAGGGCAAGTCTGAGGATTCAAACCTGCTCCTGGGGCTCCTAAAGTTTTATAATCTGGGGCATGGCGGAAGTCAGGTGTGGTACCCAGAACTTTCTTTTTGCAGTGTAGAGCGAATATTTCCTCACCTTGGTGATCATTGATCATTGATGAGAAATATTTAGTCCAGGGGCCAAATGGCTCAGGAAGGCAAAGAGGGAGGAAAAAATACCTGAGAAACAGGGTGGCTCAGACCAAAGCTCATGGCGTGTCCCAGGACCCCTTGCAGCTGTGGGGGTGGTTTCTCCAGCCGCCAGCATCCACAGTCTGAGCTGTCCCAGACAGGGAGCGGCACGCCGGGGCAGAGGGAAGGAAGACCATCTTGTCCACGGGGCCATGGCTCCTCCCATTCTTCTAGGACTTTCTAACTATTGGATGTACTTCTAATATTGTTGCTACCCTAGCTGCAAAAAAAAAAAAACACACACACACACACAAAAAAAACAAAAAACCTTGACTGTAATGAAGGATAATTGTCCCAATAGTCCAAAACACGGGAGTTCACGGAGACTCACAGAAACTGCTCCTTCCCAACTGGCAAACTGTGTGACCATGGGCAAGTCAGTGTAGTTTCGGTTTAAAAAAAAAAAAGGCACATTATTACCTGGAGGTGGATACGGGAATAAGAAACACCAGAACCCAGGGCGACGGCATTAAGCACAGAGAAGATGCTTAGCCGCCGACATCTGTGCCTTTCTCTCGGCTTCGCGTGGCTCTGATTGCTTTGTCTTGTAGACACAGAGCCAACAATGGAGCAGTGCTCCTGGGTCTGGCAGCTTCCAGGAGAACAGGCTAGACCAGGAGCCACTGCTCATTAGATGCATGAGCTCAGAAAAACACTTGATCCAAGGTCTCCGTTCCTGACCTGGGAAATGAGGATAGTAAAATGATCGGCTGCCTCCAAGCACCTGGGGCATAAAGAACGATGTTCATCCCATAGTCAACGCTTGAGAAACGTTAGCTCAAAATATAATTCCTTCACTATAATTGGCCTGGAAAAAAAAATACTAATGAAGGTAGAACAATAGACTGAGCTTTATAAGGTCTCAATTGAGTAAAACTGTTTAAGAAAGCATGCCTTTATCAATATTCATTATAGCTTTTATAAATGCCATTTTTATATTAATGCTAAAAGATTTATTTGACACCAAGTTGCTCAAATATATGTATTTTTGGCATTTAAATTAACTTCTTGTCCCAAACTCTAAATGGGGAAATATGTCACCTTTTCTCAAACAATCAAGGCTCATTGTTAATTCAAAAGTTAATGACATTTCAAGGCTATTTCCATATATTGAAGTGTTATATCTACATCTGTCGCCCGTCTCTCCTGGAATGATTAAAAGTTGCCTCATTTATATTGGGTGTTGAACTTGACAGGGTAATTCAGGAAATATCATGGCAGCCACTGGAAGTTGGAAAGGAAAATTTTCATTGTTGCAAAGTTCCCTCCAGGCTCAGAACAACCTCCCTCCTTGTTGCAAAGTTTCCTCCAGGTCGACAACAACCTCCAAGGTCACCAAAGGCCCATTCTGTCCCCCAAATTCAAAGGCTTTATCAGCTGGTGGAAGGAGTTCCAACTATCCCTGCTCATCCTGCTCATCCTGCAAAAATATTTGCTGGTTTTCTTTCAAAACCAGACACATAAATTTGCCATTTTAATTTCTATCTTTCCATCTGGCATCTGTGATTCAAACTATTTTCAGAGAAGTAGCAAAAGTGCGTAAGGAGGCATCCTGGAGTGGTAGGCGGCTTGCTTTGCTTGAACAATCAGAGGTCCTCTGACGGGCCGGCTTCGTAAGGAGGCAAGTTACTGAGAGAAATTACTAACACAGCATCATAGGAAAATCAGGATGACACCAGATTTAGATGACACCCACGTCCTCGGGGTGGGATACCGGTCGTAGGGGAAGACTGGACTGACAGAGGACGTGGGGTTACCTCATGGAATGTTTTCCCTACTTTCTGCCATTGACTGCTTCACTTTTTAGTATCATGGGGAAAAATGAGTTCGTTCACGTAAAAGTATTTGAAAACCTTAAAACTCTACATGGAATGTACTTACTTGAGAAATACTCTTCACCATCTACTGAAGGAAAGCACGTTTGCTTTTCCAGAGTGTAGCAGAGTCCATTAGCCCGGCACCTTCCCTGGGCCATCCAGATGGAGGAAGCTCTGGGTGATCACAGCTCTGATCGAGGAAAGATGTACTTTTAAAGAATGACACTTGTCACGAGCATCATGCGTAGAGGCCCAGGTCGTGAAATTTCTACCCTTTCCTGCCCCCAGGACCAGCAAGATACAGAATCAAAAGGGTGCCCTAGGGCGCCTGGGTGGCTCAGATGGTTAAGCGTCTGCCTTCGGCTCGGGTCACGATCCCAGGGTCCTGGGATCGAGCCCCGCATCGGGCTCCCTGCTCCACGGGGAGCCTGCTTCTCCCTCTGCCTCTCTCTCTCATGAATAAATAAATAAAATCTTAAAAAAAAAAAAAAAAGGGTGCCCTAGAAACAGGGCATACACTACCCCCGACAGTGCCTGGTGTGATCCGTAGCAGAGCCCCTTGTAAGAGCCTCTGCATATTTCGGGGTGAGACGGCTTCTTCAGCAACACCGGCTCCGCTCAGTCACGTCAGAGATTTCAACCACGGCCTCTCAACGCCGAGAGAGCGTTAAATCCTAATGGCAGCGTTCGGAAAAAGAGGACTGTGCCTTTAAGGCGCAAAAGTTAAACTAACGAAACCAAAACTTGTTGGACGGAAATCATTTATATATATATATATGTATATATATTCGCCTTGAGTAAGTTCAGATACCCCCTCCTCAGAGTTTGCTGGCGGGCACGACGGTGACGTGATCTCACATGATCTCACCCGCAGCCTCCGGCCCGTCCTGGCGGGCGGGCTTCCCGAGACCGCGCCTACCGCTCCGCCTCGTTTTCCCATCAGCCCCCGCGCAGCTCCCCCGCGGCTCCGCTGGATCCCCGGCTCCCGGTGAGCTCTTCCTCACCTTACGCAGGCTGCAAGCCCCTACCTAATATAGAATCACACTTGAGAAGGAGTGGCAGGGCTCCGAATGCGCCCCTCAGAGCCCCCTGGGGAAAGGGCGCGAGTTCCCCGCGTGAGCCTCCTAGCGGCGACGGGTACA
The DNA here is from genome assembly GCF_029215605.1 of Mirounga angustirostris. Taxonomy (NCBI): domain Eukaryota; kingdom Metazoa; phylum Chordata; class Mammalia; order Carnivora; family Phocidae; genus Mirounga; species Mirounga angustirostris. The sequence continues at coordinate 138,058,618 of NW_026991713.1, forward strand.
CACCTCCGGCCTTTATTTATCCCCACCAAGGTCGGGTTCCGCACAAGGCTCCCGGCGGCTCGTTTGCTCGCTAAGAGGCCTCCGGGTAAGTGGAGCGGTGCTTTGATACCAACACCAAGAACCGTCCAGAGACGAAAACGGAGAGAGGTTCAGAGAAAAGCCAAAGCCTGTTCCGAGGGAAATTCAGGAAAGATGAAAGCGACCAGAATCCCCCCACGAGAAATGCAGAGAAATGGGGAGTGGCCTGGTGATGATTCTTAATCCTGTGAGGGAAACATGAGCAGCTGTCTCTGCTCCGGGAGGAAACAGACTTGCAGGGTGCAGGAGGGCTTTGAATTCAGTGTGAGGCTTGCAGGGGAGAGACACTGCCCGTTGCGGGAATGGGTCTCAGCGGACAGCGAGTGCAGGCTTTTCTTTGGAAATTTTAGAGGTGGGGATGTCTGAGTGGGACGACCTTTAGGTTGATTCTCTCCAAGGGCAAATCTGACGTAAGGGCTTTGGGGGGAAGCACGGGGAACGTGATCTTTGGGCTCCTCCCTGTCTCAGACGGAGGTCCCTCAGATGGTTTATCAGCCGTCCGGAAGGTGCACCTGCCGAGCAGCAGGCACCGCCTGTTCCCGCAGGCCCTGCACCTGCCGAGCTCGCTACTCCATCCCCAGCACTTTGCAGACAGATGGGTTCCAAAATCTTGTTACTGAATGAATCCACGTAGGAACATTTCACCCTGGGAAGAGGTTTAAATAATGAATGGAGATGATCTGTCTCTGAATAACCTATTAAAATTTTGTATATTCTTAAACCTTAGCAACCATGGGTGATAACTGGAAGGTGTTAACGTAACATAAATGCAAAACTGTAACGATGCCATAAACCCTTCCAGTGTATATCCTGATCTTTCAGTTCTACAGATACACGTATTTTAGTTAATATGTGTCGGATCCTGGAGGAATGTTTAAGTTTATACCCGCCTTCCAGGGTTTCCACGAAAATTGGCTTCTATAAATACAGATTGGTTTGCTTAACTGCATCCAGCTGTGGCAGTGAATTGACTAGAATGAACATAGACCAAAAAATTAAGAAGTGTTTGTTTTGGAGAGTAACTACTGGTTTTTATGAAAAGCTTATTAGAGCCAGTTAAAGCTGGATTATTAATGAATATTTGCACATTTATATTGCTTTCAGTTAGCCAGTATTGGCCATTCCAGTAATGAGATGAATTCTATTAAAACACTTCTATTACATGTGCATACGCCTCTTTAAAGCATGTCAACTAGGAAGATTGTGTGGAGATTGTGTTCTTCTGAAGCTCTTGAAGTAATCTGAAATATTGTGATAAACATAAATTCAGTGCAAAAATGTTGCTGAGTGTATGTCCATACTTGGCAGAACCACCTTCAACCCCCATCTACAACTGGAGTAATTATAACCTGCAAACCTCAGAAGGCAGAAAGGCCCTCCTGGACGGGAGGAGTGGGCTGCACGGAAGAATGTTGCTGGTTTGGGACCAGCAGGCTGTCCACTCACTGTGGAGGGTCGCTGGTGGGTCCTTCTCCTAGAACAACAGGGTTGAGAATCACCAGGTCTTCGAGATCACTTTTGTTACCTGCCTAAATTGGACCGGGCACATAGAGAATTTCAGAAGAGTGTCCCTGTTGTTGCTTTTCCTTTACCAGACATCTCAGATGGGCTGTGTCTGTGCCCTGATTTCAAAATATAACACGCTGAAGTCGAATTCTGCTGAAATTTGGGTTGAAATTTAAGCTAGTCTGTTGAGGGCAGTTATGGGTCACTTGGGATCTGATTGTGGAGCAGGCACGGCCCCATGTGTGCGTCCATACACAACAGGTGCTGAAGGAGGAGGAGACACACTCAGGGGACCGTGCTTGATGGTGACACGGGACAGGGAGGGAGGACGGAGCAGGAACCCCCAAGTGGATGCCTGATGTGGCGGACCCCACTGTGGCCCCAGGAAGTGCAGAGCTGCACGGCCACTGCGTGGCCACTCAGGGGGGTAGAGGAAGCGTACAGATCATGGGGAAGGGTGAGGTCTTGCTTACTCCATGCTAGCAGGAAGCCCAATCAAAACTGCACCCAGAAACCCCCTCGAGGCTGAACGGATGTTGTGACCCCAAGGATGCTCCCACTGGCTTCAGATCACGATTTTGGAAGAGCCATGGGCACACAGAGGCATGCCAGCTGGAGTTAGCTGTGCTGGACTGCAGTCCCAGGGCCGTCACTGTGCCTCCCAGGACAGCCAGGCTACCCAAGCCGTCAGGACGGCTGGAAGGCTGGTCTCTCCTGTGTGCCAGTCGAGAGGGGCCAGTGACAGGGCTTCCCGTGGAAGCATTTTGGAAATCACTCCAGACCATGGGGGGGTAAGACGGCTGTCAGGCTACCCTGGGAGGGGCGTCACGCGGCAGCTGGTTCTTGTAACGGCTGCTCTGGCAGGTGTCTGGTCCTTAAAAAGCCACCCAGGCAGTTCTGTCGGTGAGTAGGAGGGGTCTCCGTACAGGTGTCCTGGAGAGGTCTCAGAGGGTTCGCTGTCAGGCCCGGACTTCTAGGGTCTGTGGTCGGTCACATCCCGGCCGTGCCCGGCAGACTTGTCTCCGAGGGGGCTACGACTCAGCCCCCCAACCTCTGCGTAGGACCAGTCATGTGGGCATGTGCAAGGTTGGAGTCCGTGTGTGTGTGTGTGTGAGCACGTGTGTGCCCGAGTGTGCACGAGTTTCAAGTGTGCACGCGATTGGAAAGCTCTGGGTTGTGTTTCTTCATGTTTAACGTAAGGATGAGTTTCTCATCTAGTTAGGGGTTCCTTTATGGCCCTATTAGAAGCTTAGATATTTGCTAAAAGCAATTACGCAGGGCGCCTGGGTGGCTCAGTCGGTTAAGCATCTGCCTTCGGCTCAGGTCATGATCCCAGGGTCCTGGGATCGAGCCCCGCATCGGGCTCCCTGCTCAGCAGAGAGCCTGCTTCTCCCTCTCCCTTGACCTGCTTCTCTGCCTACCTGTCCTCTCTCTCTATCTTTCTGTCAAATAAATAAATAAAATATTAAAAAAAAAAGCAATTACGCTTCTCAGATTTATAACTTTGAAAGCCAACAGCCTTTCATTAAAATGTCTTTCAGTCCTGCCACTGCAAAATGCGCAGGCACATTTCTGTGGGACGACACGTGTGGCCAGCCCCGCCCCCGAGACCTGCGCAGCAACAATTTTGGTAGCAATTTCAGAGCAGAGAATAATTGTTATTTAAAAGTTCTGTGACACAAAATGACTTCCAAAATAACTATAATAATCCGATAAAATTCTCACAGTTGCTTTCACAAATCACCACGTCCATGCCATATTCTGCTTTATAAGGGCACACGGGGGGAGTCCTAGTCTCCTAGATGAAGCAGCCAGAGGGGCATGGAGAATATTTACTGTGGATAGCCTCGTGTTGTGCTACACTTTATTGAAAGTCACCAAGAAAAAGACAAAACGTCACCAGACTCGTCTGTCTCCATCTGTCTATGTGTCTATCCACCTGCCCATCCTTCCTGCCCGGTTTTGTAGACACTCCACAGCCTGGCACGAGGCTCCCCGGGAAAGCACGTGGTAAATCAACACATCCAGGACCACTACCTACATTCACAGCCTCTTCTCACCACACAAAGCACTTCCTCCACCCCCAGCTCAGAGTTCTGCCCACAAATAAGACCCAAATAGCTGAGCCAGGGTAAAGGCCAAGGTCCCTTCTTCTGTTCTGAAGTGCAAACAACCCACTTCCCGGGACTGAGAGTTTACTGTAAGCACTGAAGAGAGTTGGACCCTGTCCTACTGCTCTTCCCAGGACGTGCCCGGACACGAAGGTGAGTGACTCCACCTGCCAAGCCGTGCGCCCGCTCCCCAGCCCCTCCGTGTGTTCTGTCTCCCTCTCCAGAGCATTCCTCACCATGTGCCCCACCCTCACTGGAATGGGAGTCCCACCCATCTAATTCATCGACCTGGAGCGCTCCGTGCCCATAGCAGGCCCGCCGTGAATATCTGTGAAATGCGTGAGGAACTAAGTATCTCCTATTCCTGGACTGGAACGCGTGAAGCCCAACTACCTAGCGATGGGTCACCTCTTGTACATGAGCTGTAGGACTTGGCCAGCAGCATGCAGTGGCCGTGGAGGTCTGACGCAAGGCCCACAGCCCCTCTGTCCTCACCCTGGCGTCGCCCTTACACCCACTCTCTCTGTGGAATTTATTTTACCGTCATGCTCTTCCTGCAGTAGATAGCCACTGAGTGCCATGGGTGAGGCGGTGGTGCTACCCTGTGGGATCACAGAGCAGCCTCTGGAAAGCAACCCCTCTGTTTGCCTCCGGGGTCGCTAGCAAGCGGGGGACACAACATGGGAGCGCTTCCCAACCCCTCCCCTCCTGGAGTCATTGGAAAGAACTTGCGCTGTGCCATCTTGTGTGTCCCAAATCGCAAGCCCAGAGGGGTTTGGAGAAGAGAGACGACCCTCTGGGATGGAACAGCTAGGGGGAGCCGTACAAAGGGGGACAGACGGAGCCGGGCCTCGGAAGGGACGGACAGGCGTGGAGGGGTAAGGAGAGAACACAGCTGGAAATACGTGGCTGCCTGTGGCTACTCGTGGGAGGAGCCGGGACCTGATGAGGTTGGCTGGAGGGGAAGAGGAGGTAAAGTTAGAGAAGATGCGTCAGAACCCACTGTGGGGGCGCCAGGGTGGCACAGCCGGGCAAGTGTCCGACTCTTGATTTCAGTTCAGGTCGTGATCTCAGGGTTGTGGGATCGAGCCCCTCATCGGGCTCCTCGCTCAGCATGAAGTCTGCTTGAGACTCTCTCTGCCCATCCCCCCCCACGCTCTCTCTCTCTAGAACAAATAAAATATTTTTTAAAAAATCCTTTAGGGGCTCCTGGGTGGCTCAGTTGGTTGGGCGACTGCCTTTGGCTCAGGTCATGATCCTGGAGTCCCAGGATCGAGTCCCGCATCGGGCTCCTTGCTCAGCAGGGAGTCTGCTTCTCCCTCTGACCCTCCTCCCTCTCATGCTCTCTGTCTCTCATTCTCTCTGTCTCAAATAAATAAATAAAATCTTAAAAAAATAAATAAATAAATAAAAATTAAAAAAAATAAAAAATAAAAAATCCTTTAGAACCCACTGTGGACACCAGAACAACACGATGGTTCTAAACAAACCCCATTATAAGGAATGAGCCCACAACTGTTTTAGGAAAGCTTTTCAGTGTAAAAGCCACAGGAAGAACTCCAGAGTGGAGGTAGCACTGTGTCGCAGGCCCAGACACGGTGTGGACCCTGGGGAGGCTTTCGAGTCGGGGTCTTTATGTGACTTGAGAGAGACAACGAAGATCTAAAAACAAAACTTGCCGTAAAAAGGAGCATGCTACCCTGGACCACACATCACTTGGGGACGCTGGGAAGAAAGTGCTCGTGGGGAGCTTGTGCGGGGTCTGATGTGTTTCCTCATGAAGGAACTTCCCCATTTCAAGGATGGCGGCCTCCATCTGGCTCATGGCAGAGCCTGGAGAACATCAAAATTCTGTACTTTTCTGCCATACTCTGTCCTCACCCCGGTCTCCAAGGCCCTCACGAAACGAAGCAAAATTCTGGCAGCTTGCCTGGCGCTGCCACGAACCAGAGAAGCAGGGACTGATGTGGAAGGGAAGCCCCAACCCCAGGAAGACCCTGGAGACCAGCACAAGGGCCCCGGGGCAGCCTCGGCCCGCAGGGCACACCAGCGTCCAGCAGGAGGGAGAGAGCCAGGAGCAGGCTTGGAGGGAGTCTGATCTGCACATTATTTGCAGAAGAGAAGTGGACTCGCCAGTGAAGCCTTTCTGGGCCCACGGCGGTCTGCGGAGGGGCTGGTTAACAACGTAAGGATCCCTGCTGAAGGCCCTCAGGATTCCAGCCCATTGCCCTGGGTCTGGCTCACCTCCCCTGCCGCGGAGCGGTCCGTCCCCGCTCGTGCGCGGAACAGACTGGAACCCAGGGTGGCTGAGAGTCACCTCTGCCGTTCGGTGGCATGTTAGAAATCCATTTTTGTCGGCAATAGCTTGGGGACAAAAGCTGTAATTAAATTATTTTCCTGTTTTAAAATATCTGTTTGTCTTCTTCATGTAGAACAGTGGTTTATTAAATCCCTCCCCGTGCCCTCACTGCAGCAGAATTCCAAAATGTTTTGAAAACATTCCTTAGAGCCACACAACAATAATTAACAGCCTAGGAAGTGCTGAACAGCAAGCAGCTGATAATAACGCAGCCTAATGTCGGCAGAGCACAATTAATCATGGAACTACCCATCGTGCGGAGGATTTACGCTCGGTTATCATAACGCACTGATGAGGCCCCGCTGGTCCTTCACGATGCATGTGTTAAGTGCACCTTTCCCCCTGAGCGCATCAAGAAGAGCAAGAGGAAGCCTGGGAACGCGGCTTCCTGATATGTTCACTCTCGCCCCTGCTCGCCAGTGCCCTCCGAGGATAGCCACGTCCTGGAGGATCCACCAAGCCTCCTACCTTCCCATGACGCAACCACAGCAGGACCCCCCCCCCCCAGCCGCAGGGGGATGCTGGCCTGCTGGCCCTCCCCTGGGCCTGGAGTCCACAGGGAGAAGGTCCGAGCTGACCCAGGAAGGGTCCGTGCGGTCGCGCAGGGTGGGCAGCCACGTAGCGGGATTTCTCCTTTTCTCGGCCAGTCCCCACCTGTTCCACCTGCTCTCTGCTCCCTGGCACCCTACACGGTCATCAAGCTTAGCACCCCAGTGAGTTCCTAGCAAGTCTGATGGTTGGTCCTGGTCATTCTACAGAGTCCACAGAGCTTTACCAGAGGAAGTGAGCGTACCCACCATACACAGCTGATGAGATTCCGCCTGTGGCCAAGCAGCATCTGGATGTAGAGACGGCCAGCACCTCACAACCACCGGCCGGCACAACTCACTTTTTGCTTCTTCCAACACGCTGTCACTATGTATGAAAACCAGTTTGGCAGTAAATCCACGTCCTATCACTTGTAGTGCACACTGGTCGGTTTCAGACGCGTGCCTCTCCCTCATGTAGATGACTCAGTAAATCCCAGCCTGGACTACTGCACCCCTGCAGGGGCCCATGGGGGGAGCACAGGGTGGGAGCAGGGAGGGGTGGGGACAGAGCTGGTGCAGGACGCCCGTGTTCTGGGTGAGCATGGTGTGGTGGAAGGGGACGGGTTTGCGTCCCTCGCACGTTAGTATCTGCTACAGACACAGCACGTAGAGCACATACTAGGGGGCCACAGTGTGATGAGACCCCAACGGAAGTGAGCAGAGCGAGAGAGGAGCAGCAGGGGGAGGAGAGAAAGGTCGGGGAAGCCTGCCCACGCGGGGCGTTTGGGCCGCAGCGCAGGGCTCGGCGTTTCCAACACTGTAGTAGAAGCCTCGTTGAGAAGAAACGTGGTCATGAAGACAGCCGGCTTCTAGGAAGCTGCATTCCACACAGTCTTACGTCGGTTAGTCCGTGGACTGGAGGACCAGTGGTTGGCGGGAAGGACGGAAGCCCCTGGTCAGCCGGGTCTCAACGGGACAGCAGCTGCAGAGCAGGTTGGCGGGAAGACCTGCCCCCACGCTGCGGCTGCATCTTGTGAAACAGCCAGTGTCCTGACGTCTCCATCTCCTACGACAACTCCATCAGGAGCTTTAGAACCGAACACTTGCCTGTGCGGCTGAACTTCTATACAACATTTTCTATGAAAAGGCTTGTGCTTTTATACTTTGACAGAGGGTCTGCACGGAGCCTGAGATTGACGCTTAAAATCATAGTCGTTTTGCTAGACACCGGGCTGTGCCCTTTATGATCCAGCACAGGGGAGACGGTGCTGAGACAGAACAGAAATGGGGACAGAAAGGCAAGCAAGAGAAAGAGCTGGTGGAAGACAAGGCAATCTTTTTGAGTGCACGGATCCGCCCTCCTCCCGAAATGGGGCCAGGGCCCCGTGATCACCAGGTCCTCTCATGTCTCAACTTCTGTGACACAGTCTTCCAGGATTCGAATCCTCAGTCACTTTGGCTAGAAAAGCAGCCTCTGAATCAATAAATCAATCCAAAGCTCGTCGACCCCTTCTTGTGCACATCGAGCTATTAAAATGGATAAGCTCAGCCCGAGTCCTTTCGGAGCCAACAATCCACTGGAGGAGTGGACTGCAGGGCGTGCCGAGTGTCCCTCGCACGTGTGCCGAGCAGAGGCTCGGGAGCCGCTGGTGGGAGGGCGTGGGGGGACCCGGGCACCGGTGGGCAAAGAGGGGAGGCAGGCCACGGCAGGGAGAAGGAAGTCATTAGGAGGAGGCACGCCACGGACTTTGATGAATGAGAACAGAGATAAGTAAGCAGAGCAGACCCTTGAAGCTCGTTAGCCTAGATGTAGGTTGGGCAGGTTCAGAATACGGAGGCTACCTTGTGAATAGGTTTAATTGGTCACATCGAGGGAGGACATCCAGGAAGTCTGGCCACCCCACCCACCTTCCCGGTGGCCCCGGCAGACCATGTAGGTCGTTCTTTCCTGTTGAGCCCAGGTTTGGCCACAAAATACCAGGAGCAATGGGCAATTTTGAGTTGAAGTTGGTCTGCCTCCATGATGGCCTGACTCCTGTCTGTGCAGCCAGCCCCAGGTGGAGGAGGAGGGGCAAGCAGGCAGGAGAGGAGGTCACACCTGAAGGTCAAGACAGGCTGAAGGCAGCAGACCAGGTGTGGAGTCGTGCTGGAAATCCACATTTCCCAGCCCTGTATCTTGCCTCCAGCTTAGTCTTGCTAAATGACAATTTGATTAGGCTTTAAAACTCTTCATAGTTCCCTGATTCTTAAAGAGGCAAGTGGGGCCCCCAACGCATGCCGGTCCATGGCCCCACAATGTAACCTTAGCACACAGAGCCAGCCCTCCCGAGTCCTATTTCCTCAGCAAGACATGCCCATGGCTGCATCAAGCCGACCCATGGCCTGAGGCCCGGACCTAAGTCCCTGCAAGCTGGTTCCTGCGGGCCCAGCCCTACGCTGCCAGCCACTGGTGATGGGTCATTTGGTCTGGATGTTACACTGACCGCCAGTATTCTAGTTACTCATGGAGAAGGGTATTTTCCCCCCAGTGAGGATAAAGGGTTGACCTAGGCCTCAGTGCAACCACTTGACCCAGCACCTGAGTTAAGTCCGTAAACCCCGCTGTCTTAACGCCAGACTTGTTTTTGTATCACAGAAAACAAGCTAGGAAAATGTCTCTCGGGATTCAGATCTCAGGACTCATCGTTAATTCTGAATAATGTACGGAGGCAGTTTGCCAATTCTGAACAGCTACAGATAAATTCACATTTTTCCAGAGGGCTCAGAAAAAAAAAATGTCAACAGTGGGAATAAAGTGCTGGAAACCTCTCTCCATGTATATTTTTTATGTTCTAATTTTTATTGAGGTATACATGTTTTTAATTAGTCACTTGCCTCTCCTTAAATACATAGAGCATGACATCACCTGTCACTTAACCTTTAGATTTTATATTCCAAGTCAAGAAAAAGCTCAAGCACTTACAAAAGCTGGCTTCTCTTCATAGTTTACTTCCTTTTAAAGTACTTTCTTACCTTTACAGACTCTGAAGATGAAATTAGCAGTCATTTTGTTCCTGCATATTGGTAATGAATAATTACGCTGTCAGGCAGTGCATAACTATCAATTACATGACTGCCTTTTTATTTCAAGGATTTATTTAATAATTTTTTAATAAAGAGTTACATATGTCAGTCTCTTAAAAACATATCAATCAACATTATTTTCCAAGGTAGAGAATTGTCATAACCTCGCAAAGGTTCACTTGGTCTGTGATTAGAGGCTTCACCGCTGTGTGTGCTTTGCCGCACGGAGAATCGTCAGCACCATCTGGAAAACTACCAGCTCCGGGACTGCCCCGCCTGCATTTGTAGACGGGAGGGCAGGGTGGCACCATAATGCATATGATCAGTGTGATTCAAATCACACCTGTAGCCCCATCAGAAATGGTGGGGAGAATCCAAAACGGCCTTTAGTGGTTAAAATTGGAGGCTGTCCAGGTTCTTATCCTGATCCATCTTCGACCAGCTGAGTTACCACGGGCAAAGCGGTAGTTTTGTTCTCCTTGCTGTCCTTCATTTGCATCCCGAGTAGGATGAGTGGACAATAGCGTTGTTTGAAGAGTAGATGCCATCGTTCATCGATGCTCTGTAAATATCAGCTGGTGTTAGGACGTGTCTTCGCCGCATGCTGGATACCCTTAAGGACCAAAGAGGCTTAGTCCCTGGGTCTGCACTTGAGCTTCCAATCTATTCAAGGAGACACGAAACCCACCCATAAAGCAGGCAATCTCCGCTAAAATTGCTTGTTCTTTAACAATAGCAAAGGCCATGAGGGTGAAACAATGCGAGCTGCAGGCTCCAGGCAGAAACCACACCCTCTGCAGGAGCAATGCAAGGAGAGAAGTCTGAGGAGGGGGTGGGATTTGGTGCCAAGAATGGAATCCCATGGTTGGTAACAAAAACATAGGCTCAAGTGGGCTATGCGCAATCTGGTTTTGTAACAAAAGCGTTCCCAAAATAACACTGTTGATATTCTTGCTGGAGTAAAAGTGGCCTGCGAGTGGTACAATACAAACCACAGTAGATTGCACTTGCTGTGTTGAAGGGTAACTGAGATATAGCTTGCACACCATTGAGATCCACCCATGTGGGGTGTACAACTATTCTAGGAAATGTGTCAAGTTGAACAACCATCACCATCCTATTGTACAACACAGCCACCAAGCCAGAAAGTTCCTTCATGCCCACTCATAGTCAATCCCCATTCCCACCCTCAGCCCTAAGCATCCATTAATCCACTTTCTGTCTCTATTTGCCTCTTCTGGACATTTCGTATAAATAGAATCAGATGATACGCAGTGCTTTACATCTACCGGCTTTCACTCAGCATGCTGTAGTGCCTATCAGAAGTTCACCCCTTTTACTAGCTGCATCGTGTTTCATGGTACAGATACACCACCTTTTGTTTATCCCTCAATGTTGATGGACATTCTTATTGACCCCAGCTCTCGTCTATAATGAACAGTGCCTCTGCAGACATTCCCTTTCATGTCTCGATACAGCCATGTGTGTTCATCCCCCTTGGCAGATTCCTAGGTGTGGAATTCCTGTGCTCTATGGCAAGAATATATTTAACTGTTTCAGAAACTACCAAACCATTTTCCAAAGTAGCTGTACATTTTTTAGATTCCCAGCAGAAATGCGTGAGGTTTCCAGTATCTCCATATTCTATCCAATACTTGGTGTCTTCTGTCTTTTTTAGTCAGAGTTAGGCTACTGGGAGAGTAGTTCTATCTTATTATGATTTTATTTGCATTTCCCTAATGACTGATGACATTAAGCATCTTTTCATGTTCTTGTTTGTTGTCTGTGTGTCATCTTTGGAGGAATCACTACTCAAAATTTTACTCATTTTTTATTGGATTTTGTCTTATTATTTAGTTGTAAGTTTCTTTATATATTCTGGGTAAAATCCTTTATCAAATATGATATCAAAAATTAAAATATTTCCTCTCGATTTGAAGGTTATCTTTTCATTTCCTTAATGGTGTTTTTTGAAACTTGAAAGTCTCAAATTTTGATCACATATAAGTTTTTCCTTTTAAGGATAGTGCTTTTGTGTTGTATCTAAGAATTATTTGCCAAGTTCTAACTAATGAAGCTTTTTTACTAAGTTTCCTTCTAGAAATTTTAATTTTTTAGATGTTATCTTTAGGTCTATGATCCATCTTGAGTTGATATTTGTGTATGGTGTGAGGTAAGGGTCTCAGTACATTTCTTTTGCATGTAATCATATGATTGATGAAAAGACTATCCTTTCCCTATTGAATTGTCTTGGCACGTTTGTAAAAATTAGTTCCCCATAAATGTAAGTATTTATTTCTGAACACGCAATACTGTTCAATTTATCTAGATTACTGTGCCTTTACAGTAAATTTGAAATCACTCAGTGTAAGTTTTCCAACTTTATTCTTATTTTGCTAAATCATTTTGGTTATTAGGTCCTTTTTATTTCCATATACATTTTAGGATCAACTTGTAATTTTCTACAAAAAAAAAAAAAAAGTGTTCTGGGATTTGAGAGGGATTGCACTGAACCCATAAACCAATTTGGGAAAAACTGCTATCTTGACATTATTGAGTCTTTTAATCCATAAGCATGAAATGTCTCTTTATTTACTTAGATATCCTTTAATTTCCCTCAGCAATGTTTTGTAGCTTCCGGCATACAAGTCTTGCCCTTTTGTTAAATTTATTCCTAATTATTTATTTTTTGTTGCTCTTATAAACAGAGATTGTTACTAACATATAAAAACACAATTGATGTGTCTATATTAATCCTGTATCCTGTAATTTTGCTAAAATCACTTATTCTAGTATTTTTTTCCATCAATTCCTTTACGTTTCCACATAGACAATACTGCCATCTGCAAATAAAAGAGTTTGATTTCTTTCTTTCCACGCTGGATGCCTTGATTTATTTGTTAGTTGGTTTGGTTGTTTTTTGTTTGTTTGTTTCTTTGTGCTTATCACATTAACTAGACCCAGCAATATAATGTTGAATTTAATGTTGAATATAATGAGAAAGTGGACATTCTTTCCTTGTTCTTGCCCTTATGAGAAAGCATTCAATCATTTATGATAAACTATGACATTAGTTGTGGGTTTCATATATATACTTTTTCAAATTGTCAAAGTTCTGTTCTGCTCATGGTTGCTGAGAGATTTTCTCATGAATGAGTATTGGATTTTGCCAAATACTTTTTTTCTACATTTATTGTGATGATCAGTTTTTGACCTTTATTTGATTAATATGATGCATTATATTGATTGATGTTCGTATTTTAAGCCAACTTTGCAATACAAGAATAAATCTCACCTGGTCTTAATATACATACCCTTTTTATATGGTGCAGGATTCAGTCTGATAATATTTTGTTTATAGTTTTTGCATCCATACTCATGGGGGATGTTGGTCTATAGTTTTCCTTCTTGTCATATCTCTGTACTTAGCATCTGTAAACATGGGAACTATTGAGTGAGGTAATAGTTGCTTCTTCCTCCTTGATATTCCAAAAGCTTTTGTGGAAAATGACAATTATTTCTTCTTTAAATATTTAATAGATTCACTAGTGATACCATCTGAACCTCAACTTTTCTTTGTGGAAAGATCTTTTTAATTATTAGTTTAATTCTGTTACTTTTTATAGGTCTATTCAGGTTTTCTGTTCCTTGTTTAGTCACTTTGGCAATGTGTGCATTTCCAGGAATTACCCCATTTCATCTAAGTTGTCTCATTTTGAGGGATAAAGATGCTCATAACATTCCCTTATGATCCTTTTAATTTCTGTACATTGATGTTAATGTTCCTTCTTCCATTCCAGATTTCAATAATTTGAGGATTTTGTCTTTTTTTCCTTGATCGGTCTATCTAAAGACTTGTCATTTTGTTTGATTTTTATTCACTTTCTATTTCACTGATTTCTGCTTTAATCTTTATTCTGTGTTACTTTATTTTGCTCTGTTTTTTCTATTTTCTTTAGGTGGCAGTTTGGCTTACTGATTTGAGAACTTTCTTATTTTCTGATAGAAGTGTTTAAAACTATTAATTGACCTCTAAGTACTGTCTTAGCTGCATTCCAGAAATTTTAATATGTGATACTTTTGTTTTCATTGGCTTAAAAGTATTTTCCAATTTCCCTTGTAATTTCTTCTTTGATCCATGGGTTATCCAGATGAGCATTGTTTAACTTTGAATTATTTGGGGATTTTCCAGATTTTTTTCTCTCACTGATTTCTATTCTGTTGTGGCCAGAGAATATACTTTGTATGGTTTCAGTCCTATTAAATTTATTGAAATTTGTTTTATAGCTTACCACACTGTCTATCCTATCACATATTCCATTTGTACTTGAAAACAATGTGAACTCACAGTTATTATATAGAATATATTTGTCAATTAGGTTGAATTGGTTTATACCATTGTTTAAGTCTTCTACATACTTTTAATTTTCCACTGAATCATTCTATTAATTAGTAATATAGCAAATGTAGCTCTCTTAGGGCTACTGTTTGCATAGTATGCATTTTTTCATTCTTTTTTCTTTTAATTTATTTGAATCTATGCTGTGTATCTTGTAGCAGCTTATATTTAAATCCTTATTTGTCTGCGCTGATTATCTCTGCCCTTTTATTTGGGTGATTTGACCATTTATATTTAACATAATTATTGATATGGCTGGATTTACCTATGCTATTTTACTATTTTCCCTGTGTCTCCTGCCTTTTTTGTTTCTCAGATCTTTCTTTGAATGATTGAATGTACCACTTTAATTCCTTTGCTGTCTATTTTATGTCATCCATTGTTCCAAATCAACTGAGGCACTGAGTACAATCAAGAGGCTCCAGGTCTTCACAGCTTGTCCTACCCTGGCAGAACCTCCACCAGCAGCAGGGTGTGGGGGGCAAACAGTTTTAGGGCAGCTTTTTGAGGAAAGGATTAGATTATCCCCTAAACTGGCCATGGCCAGGAGTCCTGCCTACTGTTTATTTTTAGTAGTTTTAATTTTCTGTTGGTCTTATTAGACCTGATGCAATGTACTCTCTACTAAAACAAAGCCCTTACCCTGTTTATTTAATTCATTGAACAACTGTTAATCACCAACTACCTCAGCCTTGGTAGGTAACATTACTTGTGACCTAATTTTAAAACTTAGTGGCATTGATACCTAGAAAAATTGCCTTGTTAGAGGTAAAAATTACTTTGAAAAAATGATGACAAGGCACCTAGGTGGCTCAGTTGGTTGAGCGTCTGCCTACAGCTCAGGTCATGATCTCAGGATCCTGGGATCGAGCTCCGCATCGGGCTCCCTGATCAGCAGGGAGTCTGCTTCTCCCTCTCCCTCTGCCCCTCCCCCTACTCAGACTCTCTCTCTCTCTGTCTCTCTCTCTCTCTCAAATAAATAAATAAAGTCTTTTTTTAAAAAAAGAAAAATGATGGCAACTTTTTCTATGATTGACTATATTAGCATTTCCTATAAGTATCTGAGTTTTCAGGATCAATAGAATTTTCTCATTCTCTTAAGTTTGTTGCCACTAGAGGACAATTTAAATACTTGATAAACAATAAATGTTATAATATCCACCAATTATAATTTCTAGTTGTTGAATGTCAATAAGGGGGTGATACTAATGGTGATGGATATTTTTTAAATAAAGTTAGAATCATGAGATCTTAAATTTAAAAACAGCTCAGACATAAGTCCATTTTTCTTCAAATTTACAGAGCAATTATATGATTGGCCTATAGGCATATGTTAGAACAAAGACTAGAAGTTAGGCATACCAGTTTGAGCAGGAAATAGGGTATCCTCTAAGAGATAAATAAGGAAATGTAAATGTTCGGGGGCCTGACAGGGATGGTGAACTTCCCAGAACGTGTAATAGATGGGAGCGATGTTTCATGGGAAGGGAGGTAGTATTATCTGAACTCAGGGGCTCTACTGTCAAGGGAGAAGAGCCATCCAGGAGGAAGCCAGGATCTCAGAAGGAGGAGCATAGCAAGGGCTGAACAGAGGCCAGTGAGGAAGTCCCTACACTGTCCCCCGAAATAAGCCTGCTAATGCTGATTGCCTGAAGCCAGCAGAACCCAGAAGTGAGGCAACCCTCAGCGGTCAGCTTGCAGGATGCAGAGCAGAGGGCAACCATGGAGATGGCATCTGGACAGGCAGGTGGAGAGCCCCAGCACTGTTCATTTCTTTCCATGCTCATTAGTTTGTTGTTGTTGTTGTTGTTGTTTCCTGGATGAAACATTCAAGTTTTCAACACAAGAGAAACACAGAGTACCATCGGCAGAGGTATTTTTGAATGATGATTTTACACTCCCACTGCGGTCCTCTATTGAAACGTAAGCCACCATCAATGTCTTTCCTGTAGGGTGACAAGAAAAATGGGGGAAAGGTGTAGTTAATCAGCTTAAAATATAGCTGCCACTGTCTTCAGTTCTGAAGCAGATTACAAAGTCTAAATGTGTACTTCTTATTTTCTCCTGCCACCAGATTTGTAAAATTTCCCCTACACTTTGCCAGCCCCTCAGCTGGGGAGACTTTAACTGTAACTGGTGGGGTGACCTGAATCATCACTCCCACGGGATTCCACCCTTGGTGGTCTAAAATTACTGGGGGCCACAGGTTCCCAATGACAGATGCAAAGGACATGGGAATGCTGGTGAATTCTGTGTGTTCCCACCATCAGTGCCCTGCGAATGGGAGCACCCCGATTTCCACATGGGTGGGTTCTGGCCCTCAGGAAAATGACCTCTTCTCTGACAAATATCTAGGGGCTGAGGAGTTGAAAATGTCTTAGCCTCCTATTTAAAGAAACCTTAGCCATGCTCTCTGGCAGAGGTAGACTCCGTTGGTCACTAACATTTTGGATCCACGACACCGAAGGGTGTGGGGCTAGGAAAAACCCCTCTAGGTGAGGTGTAACAGTGAGAAGAGCCACATGCACCTTCCACACTCCCCCATTCTGAGACGGCACAAACCTCTGGCCCCGAGTATCCATTCAGTCACACCTCCAAGGGAAGAGCAGTTGAGCAATGACCAGTGAGTCCTGGGTCTGAACGATGTCTTCACGGTTGGAGGTGATGCAGCGCCTGGCAAAGGGCAGGCGTTCCGAGTCCACACATGCAGCCGACAAGCAGAGCACTGCAGGAGGGGAGGGCACATCCATGGACAGAGCATGCCCAGAGGAGCCTTGGAGGGCATGGTGTGCCTTCCAATTCCTTCCAGAACTCTCCCCTGCTTCCTCCTTTCACCCTTTCAAGTTTGCACCATTTTCCAATAGCAAAAAATAAAAAGAGAGTAATCAGGCCTTGGAAAAAGTACTTTTTTGTTGTTCTCTACCAATCTGCCACATAACCCATCTCAGTAGATGGAGTCTAACAGGACCAATACCACGGTTCTACTACATGGTTTCTCACAGTGAAGGAAACCCTAGAGACCCGGTATTTGCCTGCACCCCAAAGAAAAAGAGTATTTGTATACAATTCTTCCACAGATCCTGAAATAGACACATTTTCTCCCTGCAGATGCACATTAAGGAACCTATTTTCTTAACCTACTAACCCTAGACAACAAATCCCAATACTTTTTTCACTCATTGTAAGCCCTAATAGCAACACTTCCAGGTTTTGCTAACTTTCAAAAATTGATCCAGTATTTAGGAAAATAAAATCTGCGTTTTTTAAATTTTATAATGTTCAAATTAAAACCTGGATGGGTGTATCCAAATGTATTTGCTTTGCTTGGTGTAAAAGTCCCAAGGAGGAGATGGTGGTCTAAGGAGAAAATATTATTTTGCTCTTAAGGCTGCAATAAAGCCGCATTTTGATATTCTGATAATATAGTATAATCACCTTTTTATACTTTTCTTGTCCTAAAACAATAGTTTTACCTTTTACAACTTTAAGTTGGTGACATCTGTACAAAAGTATACATTTTCCCCCTCGAGACAATGGAAAGGTTCTACTCCGTCAGCAGCTTGGGCTGCTTTCAGGCCTGAATTAGCGTGTCTGTCTGTATGCTGCATCGATGATGGACATCTAGACTTGAAGGTATAATTTCCAGTAAAGAAAAGTCATTTTATTTCCATCTGAATAAGCACTCTATCATACTAACCAAGTCAAACAAAGTTATTATCTGGCTTTTTGCCAAGGTGTGAAAAATAGAAAGGTCATATTTTTAATAGCTTTGTACTCGGTAGTAATCAAATTTGTAAGCCCAGAGAAATAAACTACTTGAATCCGCCCGAGCCCCGAGCGTGGTTAACTGCTGGCTTGCTGTGCTCGGGCACAAGAGGGCACGGCTTATCTTGCTGTGAGGTTGGTACACAGAGGCATCGTGTTCTCATCATCAAATGGCGGAAACCAGCTAATAAGAAACGTGTCTACTCACTCTACCTTTGAAGGTCGCACCAAAAGATAAGTGCCCGTCAGACTTCACCTCGTGAAGGAACAAGATGACAGCACGTTAACCCTCATACACTCAAGTGTTCATGGATTACTCAGATCAGAATTCGTTAAAATGAACACCAGCTTTAAAAGTCCCTTTTGTTTTGGGTGGCTGCCTTGTGTTCCTTGAACTTCCAAACAGCTTGCTCCCGAGTTTTGTTGTGAAATTATAAATAATCCTAGGCTAAAGGGTGTCTTTATGGACGTTGGCATCCACACACTCATGAGAAAAAGAAGAGGAAAAATGTATGAAGACATCCTGTTGACTAATCATAAAATTTACATTTTTGCTCCAAAGGTTTTCATAGACAGTTTTAGCTCAGTCCACGGACCCAGATACAGGACACCTATGACCCATTTTGCCCCCAAAAGTCCCAAGAACAATCCATTAGAAGTGCCTTTCCTTGAGTATTTCTTTCACACATCCCTCCTCTGGAGATAGGAGGATAATAGCAAAGTCATTTTTATCTCTGGCATATACATCCCAACGAGCTGTACATTCAACCCTGTACAGATAGTAATTCTAGATTTGCTGAAAGTCGTTTGCTCCACATGGCTGAGATGGATGAACTCCAACATCCCAACACTGAATGAGTGTTAGCCTGCCCACAGCTCGTTACCAGTGGCCCCGTCAAAACTTCAGACACTCCTTTACCTTAGTACACGACGTCTTTCAGCTACCAGCTGCTATAACCTGGTAGTTTAAAAGTGTTCAGAGAGCTTTTCCTCAAAGCCAGAGAGTATATAGTTTAGGCTTTGCAGGTTAAGAGGCAAAATCACCTTGCAGGTACTTTTTAATGCAACCACTTAAAAATGAAAAAAAAATTGTTAGCTTATGGGTGATAAAATAAATACGCAAATCACACACACACACACACACACACACATGAGTGTGCACGCACATGCACACACTCAAGCCAGAACAAAACAGACGGCTGCCGGCTGGATTCAGCCAAGGGCCATGGTGTGCTGACTGACCTCTGGCCTAAGTGCAAAGCCTCAGGCAGGATCACCTAGCGGTTCACAGTATAATCTCTAAGTTCACACCAACCTGCTGCAGTACTGGCTCCTGATGTGGACCATTTATTAACATCGTCCGCTCCGACCTTCTCCTCTGTACATGAAGACGGGAACGGTACCACCTCGGACTTGCGGAGGCACACAACCCTGATGGTTGGTGATCGCTAGCGAGCCATCCCTAGCACTGTCTTAAAGTCAACAAAACGTAATGAGCACCTTCTGCTTTTTTACGGGTTTTGACCGGTGGTCATTCTGCTGGACACCTCGGCATACCCCAGCTCCCAGAAGGGTTGACAACTAGCAGCTCCGGCTTGATAGAGCGTTGCCTTACCTGAGGACGGAGGAGGGGTGGTGCAGAAGCAAGGGGACACTTCGGGACTCCGTGGCTCCTTGGGGGAGGCCCTCCACTCCCCGCTCCTGCTTCCTTCGTGATCTCAGCACTTGGACCTCAGAGCCTTCCTGAGACCTGCGGACATGCAGATCCCCATCTCAGAGCCCGCCTCCTGGAACCTAGCCTGTGAGGGGAGCCGCCGACAATAGCATGCAAAGCTGAATGAGCAGATGGAAATTCCCTGAGAGAAAGGGCCCCACTGGTCCCTGAGGAGGGACAGGGTGATTGGGGTAAGCACTGGAAAGACCATTCCAGTTTCGACAGCTTAGGTTTGAGGAATCTCGACAGGCTTTGTCACCCTTTGAGGTGTGACCCTTCTTAATTTCTTGTGATGTTGGGAGATAGGCATCGCTCAGCAGAGTGAAAAAGGAAAACGACCCCAACATAGGGAAGAACCTGGGTGTGCAGTGACGGCGGGCCCGGCGTTTCTAGGGTGACGTCTTCTTTATTTATTTATTCATAAAATAATTAATTTTTTTAAAGATTTTATTATTTATTTGAGAGAGAGAGAATGAGAGACAGAGAGCATGAGAGGGAGGAGGGTCAGAGGGAGAAGCAGACTCCCTGCCGAGCAGGGAGCCCGATGCGGGACTCGATCCCGGGACTCCAGGATCATGACCCAAGCCGAAGGCAGTCGCTTAACCAACTGAGCCACCCAGGCGCCCCAATAATTAATTTTTTTAACCTGTGCAAGGATTTCTCCCAGAAGAGAAAGAGTGGATAAGAGAGATATAAAAAAAATCTCTTGCCAGGAAAATATATCAAGTCACCTTGAGCTAAGGTCGTCTGGAATGAATCCTGTATCTGGGCTGAAATTACACCAAAGGCAAAATTATTTTTTTTTCTCTCCTTCAGCGTAATGCACGTGTCATATTCCTGTCTTAGGATGTCACAGAAGGACAGTCTTGTTTCCAAGGACAGAGGAGGAGGACTGGGGTGCACGTGGGACAGGAGTGATAGAGTCATGGAAGGAAGCGAAGTTCTTACCCTGCAAGGACCCCGTTGGATTGCTGTGCAGGGGAAAGGGGAGCTCAGGTCATTAGGTCTTGATTAGTGAGCCTGCAAGGGGAGAAAATCAATTATTGGAAAGAGAATATCATCTAGACAGGTGATTTCCAAAAAAATAGGAGTGAATTTCCACCACCACCCCCACTACTGTCTAGCATCTTAAATTATTTGTTCTGAGAGTACATTGAAAGAGGAGCCAAGTAGTACAGATTTTAGCAGCGGCTGGGAGTGCCAACTGATTTATGGGCCTTCAGCACTCTGAAGGTCCAAAGAGAAAAGGAAAGATCAGCTACTTTTAACATGAGGTCATTTTATCTGGGCCTCGGAAATGGACTTAGTGAGAACCAGCAGGGTGTGAGGTGTGCCTTCTCTCAGCCTTTCCTGGACAAAGGCTGCCCTTCCCCATCCCTCCTGTACCTTGTGTTTCTCTGGTAGGTTTCAGAACTTACAGCTTTACAAATAAACAAGGATACAACTTATTTTTTAACACATGAAAGCTGTGCACGTTTAATGCATGCAATTCAATGAGTCTGGAGATAAGTATGTACCCATGAAACCATATAATCCCAGCTTATGAGTATATATCAAAGGGATTTAAATAAGTACCTTGAAAAGGTACCTGCACCCCCATGTGCACTGAAGCATTATCTACAATAACACAGAAACAACCCAGGTGTCCACGGATGGAAGAATGGATAAAGAAAATGCCGTGTATACACACAATGGAATATTACTCAACAATAAAAAAACAAGGAAATCCTGCCACATGCCCAACCAGGATGAAGCTTGAGGGCCTTACACTGAGTGAAAGAAGTCACAGGAAGACAAAGACCGCACGATCCCACAGACATGTATTTGGAATATAAAGTAGTCCCGCTCACAGAAGCAGAGATTGGGATGGTGGTAGCCAGGGGTTGGGGTGCAGAAATAACGAGGTGTTTGTCCAACAGCACAAACTCTCAGTGCGGAGATGAGCGAGTTCCTGGAACCCGATGTGCAGCATGGCAACTAATTAATAATACTGTGTTGGGGCGTCTGGGGGTGCAGTCGGTTAAGCATCTGACTCTTGATTTCGGCTCAGGTTGTGGGATCGAGCCCCTTGTTGGGCTCTGAGCTCAAAATGGAGTCTGCTTGAGATTCTCTCTCTCCCTCTCCCTCTGCCCCTCCCCCCACTCGCACTCCTGCATGCACGCAGGCCCTCTTTCTCTCTCTATCTAAAATAAATAAATAAATCTTTAAAAAGTAAACTAATGCTGTGTCGTGCAGTTGCAATTTGCTAGGAGAGTAGATCTTTTGCTGTATGTTTGCACCATGAGATAGTAGTCATGAAGTTATGGGAGGCGTCTTTGAGGGTCATGGGAATGTGGGTGTGGCTGTGTCCCTGGTCGTGGCGGTGACTTCACGGTGAAGGATTCCTGCATGGCTTTATCATAGTTGCTGTTTCGTTGGTTTTATCTTTGAATCTTTACTACAAAACTGGAGAAAACGCCCACCAGTGGATGAGCATGCACTATGTTCAGGGACCTTGTTACTAGGACATACAGAGAAAGAGCTCGTGACCTCACAGTGCTCCAGGCATGACCTGGTCCAGCAGATACCAGAAGACAGGGGGGTCTCTGGGAACTGAGGCTTTCCCCCTCCAGCAGGGTTGCTCCTTGACCAGCCCCACAGGCCCAGTTGACCAGAACCAAGAGTAGCTCTCGACCTCAAGTAACCTACTCCTGTTTTATAGGTGTTTTGACCCTTCTCTCAGCTTGCTTGATCCAGAAAAGCAGCACCAATTCCTGAAAATGACCCTCCTTCCCTTCTTTGCAAAGATGTATCCTGAATGTGAAAAGCCCGGCACCGTGCTGGGTGTAGGGAAGGGAGGAGGATGGAGAGTGTTTCTGGCCACGCCTGGGAGCCACTCGTGGTATAGGACAGAGGGACACGTGGGAATCTATTTCGTCAGCTGGTGCCACATGAGCCCTGTGTGCAGGGAGAGAGCATGGTGTTGGAGAGAGTGGCTACTGAGTGCGGGTCCAGAGGGACTGCTGGGAGGCTGTGAACAAAACCAGGAGAGCAAACTTGAAGGACTAGAGAGAATCGGCCAGCTCAGGGATGGACAGAGGGAGCGTGCGTCTCAGTCTCTGCTCTCTCCTCTTCAAACCCTCCTCCCACCCCGTGTCCAAAACTCTAAGGGCTACTGCCCTTAATGCATGTAGAACCGTTACGGTTCTCACGGAAACAAAGAGGTCTGTGAAGGTATGATGTAATGGTGAATTCATTCATTCATTCACTCATGTCCGTCCTAGCTTGGGTGGCAGAAAAAACTTGCGCTAGATGCAGGGGGGCCTTACTTTACGGTTCCCTTCGTGAATCCTGCATCCATAGACCCCACCCCACCCCACTCTGGCTCAGAGAGATATTGATGAAGGCAACACAGCGCTCTGGAGCCCCCACCCCCAAGCTGCTCCCTGCCCCCGCACAGGCCAGCCAGGCTACCTGAGGTGACCCACAGCCATTAATCGCCGCACATTACAGTTCATCACTGTGCAGTTTAACGTCTCTGGCCTGTTGGGCCCCTCCTAATAAAACAATCTTAAAAAGGAAAACAGGCAGTAATAATAATAATAATAATAATAATAATAATAATAATAATAAAATCCAGCAATCCAATTCAGCTGGTGGCTGCCCAAGCTTGAAGGTCCCCGGGCACCTTTGCTTAAATAGCTAAAAACAAAATTATAATAAACGGATGCATTAGGCGCCCATCTGAAGGCGCCCTGCTACACTGGAAATGAAAAGGGCAGACGGAGGCGGTGAGCAACCCTGCTATTAATTACTTGCCTCTAAACGCGGGAGAAGTGTATTTAAGCCAGACACCTGGAGAGGCTATTGGCTAATTGCACGCGTTATAATGACTGGACACAGGGGGACAGGCTCATTTCCCACACAACAGCCCTGGCGCGCACGCAACCTCGTGTGTGGATCCCAGCCACACCCGTGGGCTCTCGCGTGCCAGGAGAGATGGACCGACCCAGGGGAAGTCTCTGTTCCAGGCCCTTTCCAGGAGGGCAGCAAAACCCCACAGACGTGCCTTGGGAAGCACAGTGTGCGGAGGGCAGGCAGTCCGCGCCGCGGCTGTGAATATTGCCCGGTGGTTCGCTCGCGCTGGCCTGAGCCTTCTCATAGGGAGGGGAACGATTTCGCGGTTTTGCGTGCGCCCGGCGCGCGCGCCTCCCAGCCTCCCAGACACGGGACTGGGGCGCAGAGCCCGAGGCGGCCGCGGGCGCCCCTCCTCCAGCCGCAGCCTGCCCGCGCCAGGGCCATCAAGGGTTAACGCGGGGCAGAACCCAGTGTGACCAGCGGGTCTCCGGCAATCATCAGTAGAACTAGCTATTATAGCCCATTTAATAGCTTGAAAATGAACTCATTAGTGGTCTTTTATCAGTGGAAAAAAGTCTATTAAATCCGGATGTGGGAAGCAGCCGCGCAGAAGCTCATTTCCATCCCGACTGACCTGAACAACTCCGAGGCGTGCTTTTCTGGGAGTGAGGGTCGGGCTGTGTGGGAGGAGAGCTCAGATCCCCAGGCCGCCCCCGCCCGCATCCTTCCCGGGGCCTTCGGGGCTCCGCCCGGGAACCCACAGGTTTTGTCCTTCCTTCTCGCCTCCTGCGTTATCCAAGCGCAGCCCAACAACTGACAGGGGCTGCAAGAAGAAGGTGCCATTACTCAAGCGCGACCCCGGGTTATATATAGTAGGTGACAGGATTGTCAGGCGCTGTCTACACTGCTAACCGTGCAGCAGACGAAGCAGTAGGAGATGTGGCAGAGGGAAGGGCTTCTGGTACTCCTTCCCTTACTCCCCCTTCCTCCTCCCTCCCTCCCTCTCCTCCCTCCCTCCCCCCTACTCCTCCCTCCCTCCCCCTTCTCCCTCCCTCTCCCTCCTCCCTACTCCTCCCACCCTCCTCCCCCTCCTGCCTCCCTCCCCCTCCTCCCCCTCCTGCCTCCCTCCCCCTCCTCCCTCCCCCCTCCGCCCCCTTCCTCTTCCCTCCTCTTCCCTCTTCCTTCTTTGTCCTCCTCCTTCCCTCCTCCTACTTCCTCCCCCCTCCTCCCCCTCCTTCCTCAGTCCCTCCCTCCCTCCTTACCCAAGGGTAACTCCAGACTATGGGGGCACTTTCATGCAGGCTCAGTATTTCCTGCTGGTAACTACAACTTAAACTCTCTGGGACTGTGCTGGAGCCTGAGCACAGTCTTGGCTCTTCAAGGCCCTTGGCTCTTCATCAGCTCTGGGGGGAGGGGGAGACCCAGTCAGCAGGAACCCCTGAAATAAACACTGGGGCACATGGAAAATGTTCTGTCACTGCTCCTCCTTCTCCTTCTGCTGTGCACCGCCCCCCCGTCTCTCAGGCCAGGCCACGGACACCCACTTGCTGTCATCCTGGGCCCTCTGTCCATCTCCTCACCCGTGCGGGTCCCACTCACCAGCCGAAGACAAGGGGCTTGGCAGGAGAGATCATGTCAGCTCTTCTCAGGGCCCCAGAGCCCCCGCACTGCCCGGCCCCTACGTGAGGCATGAACCCTGGGGGGGCCCAACAGGTTGGCATCTTGGGAGCCAGCTGGGTGAGGTTAGTCTTTATCCTGCTCCGCTCAGGCACCATCTGGCCGGGCAGTAGGGCTGAAAATGGCCATCACTCACCTATCCGGAGCTCTTCCCACCTGAATCTCGCCCGGCCCTGCAGGGACAGCCACCGAGGCGGCAGAGGCCCAGGATCCCGCTGTTCCTGACCACAGCTGTCAAGACCCAGCTTCTGTCACGAGTTACCAGTTGGGCTATAGGTAAAAAACTGTGCATGCGAGCACTTACGTCTTGTAGAGGTTTTTGTTGTTTGGTTTTGTTTTTAAGTTAACAATTCTCACTGCCCCATTGAAAGCACTTTAATCAAGAGGCATGGAGAACGTCACTCTTTGTCAGTAGCCCTGGTCTATTTGCCCACATTTTGTCACAGACAGGCAAAAATGGTTCGATAGGACAAGAGCCCCTGTCCCGTCGTGGAGGCCTTCGGCTCTCTCCTGCTTCTCTCCCGGAGAGAGGGGTTCCTGCTTGGCTGCCCCCTCCTCACCCACTCCCCACAGTACCTCTTGCCACCTCTCAGCCTCCGATTCTCAGGAAAGAAGTCTTCAGCCGGAAAGGACCTGCCCCTTGTCTGCCATTCTGTCTGCTTGGTTTGCAGAGCCTCTCTCTGGGGTCCTTCTGGTCCCAACCCAGCTCCTTGCCCAAACCTCCTCCCCTACTACCTCCCCGGGCTATACACTTTCTTGTGCAGGGAAGGGACTTCCCCTGGCCCAGACTGCTCCGGATCAGGAGGTGGGGGCCAAGTGCCACACGCCAGGTGACCCCGAGACCCCTCGCCTCTGCTGAAGATGGCTGCACGTCTGGGCAGATCACCTGCTGCTCTTCCCTCCAAGTCCTTGTCCACCATTCATTTCTGGGTCCTTGTGAAGCCCTCAGCATCCGGGTCTTGTTTCTGAGCCGGCTGGAGCAGAAAGTCCAGTGGTTTCCGAGGTGAGGGCCCTCCTTCCATGGCAGATCCTCAGAGTCTCACTTGGCAGTGGCTGCATGTTGGGTACTCACTGCTACCGTTTCCAGCCTGATGGAGGCAAAATGGGCAACTAAAAATCATGTATGTGTAGGGCTCACGACTTGATGGCTTGATACGTGCATTCCCGGTGACATGATCACCACAATCCAGCTCATTAACACCTCCCTCACCACACACAGTCACCCGTTTCTTACGGTTTTGGTGTGATGAGAACACTGAGGGTCTACTCCCTCAGCCCATTTCAAGTACGCCGTCCAGTATCATTAACTAGAGTCACCATGCTGTGCATTAGATTGGGTTGTTTGAGAAAATACTATGATTCTCATAGGGTATATTTTCTTCACCCCAACTGAAATTGCACTTACTAAAAATAAAGTGCAGGACGTTTTACTAATTCCAGCAGCAAAGAACCCATGACCAACAAGGGGCATGGCCGCTCCTGGGGGCCAGCCCACCCCTGCGAGGCGGCCGCCAGGGGCATTTCACTGAGCCGTTTTCATCGGGGAGACTCCTCCCTCCACACAAACCAGAGTCAGAAATTTGCGCGCAAGAAAGGGCAAACAGGTGTCGTCCAGACTGCCATGCCCCACCCCACAGTGTCTCTAATGCGAGGGGGACTGCGTGTAATCAAAGACCCCAAGTAACCAGCGGCCTCTGAAGATCCGCTCTGAACTGCTGACCGGTGGAAATGAGGTGATCCAGGACCCACGAGGTCACAGACACAGAGCTGGATTTGCCAGCGAGTGCAAAGAAGGGAAAGAAAGAATCTGAAGAGCTGATTATTTTTCCCCTGGAAACCCGTCTGGAAACAGCTTCTTCTGCCTGGTTTTTATATAGATGAGGCTCCTATCACCTCTAAGTCATTTTCCCAGTAGGAAATTTAATATGCTATTTATTAGTATAACTCCATTATATAAATAGGTTTATTCTGCTATTACAAAAATAATTGCGTGAAAATATGCCTCTGAATTCTCTGACCATAATGTTGTGCCCTTTTCCCTCTCTCATCATTCTGAGTTTTAGCTACGATACTGGAGGCATGGCAGAAGGAGCAGATAAAAAATGCCATGTTTCTTCAGCAAAGCACAAATGATAGAACTCAGAGGAAATTGTAGTGTTAGAGCTGGAGGCTCACAGATGTCCTCATGGAATCTGTCACTAGCAGGGGCTGGGTGACCTTTGAATCTAGAATCAAATACAATGCACCCTATGGTGTTTGGTGCAATAACTAGAATCACGTTCTTGTTTATTAAGGAGGACTAACGCCAAAAGGACAACAGTCTAACAAGAGGTGAGGATCAGTTTCGAGTCAATAGCTTCCTTCGGGTTCTTGCCTTTTGAGGTGAGCAATCAAGAGAACATACGATGTATTTCCTTGTGAAAAAAGCCTCGCCAACAAGCTGCTAAAAAATTAATAAAACCTGTCACGGGTTTCCACATGCCACCCCATCACTGTTCCAGAAAGCATACTTGGTGTCAAGTGCCAAAAGATGCCCCTTTCACTTTGGACTAGCCTCGTTTTCCCACGTCCACAGGCCTCCCCTACGTGATCCCTAACAGGATTCCCATTGCCATTATCAAAATTAGCTTTGACCTTCAGTGTGAAAGAAGTGTGTGTGTGAGAGAGAGAGAAAGAGAGAGAGTGTGGGTGAGCGCACGCACTGATGGGGAGGAAACTATCTTCTGTCCTTCTAGGTTCTCATCTGGGGCCATTGTAACAAAAGACAGATTAACAAGTTAAAAACAGACAAGTTTATTAACATGCACGTCTCATGCAGGAGGAGCTCTGGGGAGGTGGCGGAGTCTCAGGCTCCAGCACCCTCTTCAGATGAAAAGGAAGGGAGGCCAGTGGGGGGAGCCCAGTGGGGGAGGCCAGTGCACGGAGGTCACCAGGAAAAACCCCATAAACAAGGCTCGGCTGTTATGCAGCTGGAGTCAGGGCCTCCTCCAAGGATGGGAGTCTCTGGTGATTTAGACATCCTGTACCTCCTGCAGGTGCAGAGAGGGGGACACCCTTACAAATGGAGATTTCCTTTGTAAATGCAAATGTACCTCACAAAAGGGCCACTTATCCTGTGTTTTCAGAGCTTCTCCTGTGTTTGCTGGGTCTCAAAATAATCGGCTGAAAATAATCCCTATTTTATTTATATTCTGGTCTCCTACAGTATATATGCATATATTTGTATAAACACCAATGTCTGTCTGTGTGCGTATAATGTATGTGTGTCTGTTCGATTCCCGAGATAACCTTGCTGGAGACTTTTTTGAAAGTGAAGCAACGTGTTCCTTCCTTGTTGTAAAACCTAAAGAGATTTTTGCATAGGACCTTCCTCCCCACCCCTAGCCCCCTGCAGCCTGTGTAGCTGTTACCCTGTGAGCAGTCAGAGGGTAGAGAGATAATTGGGAAACATCATTTCACGCCACACACACACACACACACTACAGAAGCATTCAGTCTGTGCATTTGCACGGAAAATCTTTCGCATGAGGACCACCAGGTAAACGCTCTTGAACAACGTCATAGAGTAACGCTGGTATTCTGTGAAGCCCCATTTTTGTATTTCAAGTGTTTTGTGCTCTTGCTAGCTCCCGCTAGGGAGGAGGGGTGCATGGGCACCAGCGATGGGTGGGCACTGTGCTCCCCACTTCCTAGGTAATGGGGACACGCCAAGACAAGGACCAGACCACACCGTCTACCGGGGAGAAATCATCCTGAGTTCATTAGTACAGGTCCCCAAAGGTGTTCTGAGCAAACTAAATATATAAATATATAAAATACAGTGAATCTGAGCTGACTATAGCAAACAGGTTTTCTGAAACTATGAAAGAGTTGTGGACACTGCGGTCCAGATTTCAGGTGGTTCCGTGTGCCCTTTGGGTCCTGAAAGTTCCCCCGGACTTTAAATAATGTGCCACTTCCTCAATGACCTGCCTCATGAGGACGGCTTTCCACCTTCACCACCTGAGACTGACCGTCTGGAGGGAGAGACTGGCCGGGGTCAATTAAAGGAACAATTTTGGGGCGCCTCGGTGGCTCAGTCGGTTAAACATCTGCCTTGGGCTTGGGTCATGATTCTGGAGTCCTGGGATCGAGTCCCGCATCGGGCTCCCTGCTCAGTGGGGAGCCTGCTTCTCCCTCTGCCCCTCCCCCAGCTCGTGTTCTCTCTCTCTCTCTCTGTCAAATAAATATAATCTTAAAAAAATAAAATAAAGGAACCATTTCTAAATGTGATTCCCCCTTTAAATAACGGTGACCCCTTCAAAACCAAACTGCATAGCAGTGATGACCGAGGACACGGCTGGAACCGCGTACACTAATCTAGAATCTCTGGTGGGATTCTCACCAGGCCGTGAGGCTGGTGAGAGGCACAGTGACTCCAATTTGCAGAGAAAGACCCAAGTCTTACAGAAGGTTGTCACTTGCAGAATTACAGCACAAATAAATGGCAGCTACAGGATCCAAAATATTGCAAAACCTGCGTTTTTGTATTTTTCCTCCTCAACTGTGCGAAAGCATGTCTTCATTCTGGAAATAGTGGCAGCGCTAACCAAATCAGAATCACTGTCGTACCTCCCTGAGATCCTCTGTTTCCCTTGCGGTAAGGTGCTGGACAGGGGCTCCCGGTCACACCCCGGCCTCAGCCGCTGTCCCAGCTATCAACCTCGGAGGTCAGGTCCCCTGGGAAGAACTCGCGAGCAAAGATTAAAATGAGATGGTGACGAAAAGCCGAGAGTGTTCACCAGTCCTAGAGAAACCTCCACTACTGTTATCGTTCCATAAGGCCAGTCCGCGGGGAACTGGGGTAGATCCATCTGGGTCCCACAGTCGCCAAACACGATGCGATTTACCTTGGAACGTTCGGAACGCATGCTGACTGATGGCTGCTGGTCTTGTTCGGTCGTTTCCTACTCTGGAAATTACCCAAGTGTTTGGAGTCTCTGTAACCTGCAGAGGCCAGAGCCACTGATGGCAAAAACTAACTGTGCAGTGCAATGCAATCCATGTGTCCGCTCTGCATCCCCCAAAACCAATCCATCTGCGAGTTACAGCAGAAACCACAAACCAGAGGTGCAGAATTAGTGATGCACGTATGTGGCACTTGCTAGCCGGTGGCGGGATACTCAGGGGCTCTCATTCCCCTCAGAAGCCAAGGATGGTGCCCTCATCCAAGTCATTTCAGGTGCTATAGGCGGGACGTTAGGGGACTCTCTTTCCACAAGCAGAAGTGTGCATGTGGAACCCACATGTGGGGGAGACGAGCACTTAGTGTTCAGCGGTGAGGCCGTGGGCTGGGTGTCTGCGCCCCCAGGTTCCTACGCTGGAGCCTCACCCCCAAGGGGACGATCCCAGGGGGTGGGGGTGAGGTCAGGCGGCGAGCAGGGCCCTCGTGATGGGATGAGTGTCCTTATGAAGGAGCTCCCCGGGAGCCCCCTGGTCCTGTCCTTCCTGTGAGGACATCCGTGAGCCAGGAAGCTCCGGTCAGCAGACATGGGATCTGCAGACATCTTGGCTGTGGACGTGCAGCCCCCAGCGCTGGGAGCAGTCCGTGTCAGCTGCTCGATCGAGCCCCGGCATGCAGTGTTCTGTGGCAGCAACCCCCTGACGACCAGGACAGGTTGCAGGAGACGCCGGTGCCCCAGGGAGCTGCTCCCAGCCTCGGGGTGGCCCACCTGAGCTGCAGATCCACCATCTGCCCCAGACACAGCCTGCTCACTCACCCTCCCAGGCTAGTCCCCACGTCCATCACCAGGCAACGTTCTCTAAGAACGATCTCCCTCTCCGCGGGCTCCGCCCAGACGTTTCCAGGTACAGACGGTGACACTGGGGCGCCTTCTCCAAGCTGCAGCGGAGTAGCGGGTCCCACTGTGCCTTGTGGTGGGGTCAGCTTCTGCAGCCAACCCCCGGGGTGGCCGATCCCAGCATTCAGTGAGAGAAGAGTCCCACACCTCCAGGTCCATTGCCGGAGAGAGAATCGACACGCTGGGAGAGGAGGCGAAGAGACGAGAGGAAGAACCACTTCTCCTCCGTTGTCCCAGAGGCCTCTCTCTGGGGTGACTCTGCTTCTGGAGGGCGTCGAGAAGAACAGCTGGGGAGCAAGCTCTGGGAACATAAAACGTCCCACAGAAGTGAGATCGAAGGCAGAGTGCGCCTGATTTTCAGTGACCCCCAGGGGGCAAAACTAACCTTAGGAATGGAGTCCGTTAAGGACGCCTGTGTTTGCCTCTAAGCCCTGGGTCTCCAGGAAGGGAGTGAGTTCTCCCTGGTAATTGGTTTTTCTTCTCTGTGGCTCAGTTTTCTCTTGGAAATGAACTTCCTAACTGCAATCTATGAGGATTGCATTAACGACCATTCGTAAAGATGTCTTTGAAAGGTGTCTGGAATATCCCACAAAACAGACAGCAACCTCTGACGCTGGATTCGATGGGGTCCTTGTGATGGACACACTGCCTTCCCTGCTGGAGCCCCTGCTTCCAGCCAGCCTTTGACCCTTAGGAGCTACTCACTATCACCACAGGTGCTTACGGTGTGGGTACCGCAGGCTGAGCTTTCTGCAAAAAGGAGTTGATGCCGGGCCTGCCCTCTAGTTGACCATCTTTGGGAGACAAGAGTTAACCCTGAAAGGGCTATGTCACCCCCCTGGCCTCTGTGAGAGACTTCACAAAAAACTCGCAAGTCCTGTGTAATGGAGGATACACTGATCCCCAGACTATGAGAAAAACTGAGGTCTAAAATATCAGGTAAAGCCCCACAGAGAGGCTGTGGGGAGCCAGGATACCTGTCCATGGAGTTTAATTCCAAGTTCATGGCCTTAAACTATGATGCAGAGTAAAATATATAATACACATAATATAAAGCGTAAATATATATGACATAAATGTAAATGTACCCAATATAAACATAAATACATATGTAATATAAAATGTAAATATATAATATAAAATTTATAACACATATAAATGTATATGTGTATATCATATGCATAAAAAGGAAAATATGCATAATATAAAAACATATACAAATAAAATATAAAATGTGTGTAAAATAGAGATACTGCCAAGAGAGAAGTTAAAGACAAATTGTAAGATTTTCAGAAGCAAGGGAATATTACTTCCAGACTGGGGAGTGGGCAGATGAAGAGAGGTGTTTATGAAGAAAGTAGGCTTTCAATCATGTTGTTTCAGAAAAATCGATAGCTCCTGGCATGGCTAAGATGGGGAAATTCATTTGGGGCACAGGGAACATGATGGTGAAAGAGACCATCCTGCAGAAGACAGGCATGCTCGAAGGAGAACTGACAAAAAGGAAACTTAGGTCACCGAGGACCAGCCTGCTGACCGTGCATGACAGCCAGTAGCCACCTGACAGCCACCTGACACGCACCTGTTACCTACCTGTTACCCACCTGACAGCCATCTGACACGCACCTGTTACCCACCTGTTACCTACCTGTTACCCACCTGACACCCACCTGACACCCACCTGATGCCCACCTGACATCCTATAATACCCACCTGACACCCACCTGATATCCATCTGACACTTACCTGACACACACCTGTTACCTACCTGACACCTACCTGGTACCCACCTGACGCCCACCTGTTACCCACCCAACACCCACCTGACACCCACCTGTTACCCACATGATACCCACCCGACAGCCACCTGTCACTCACTTGTTTCCCACTTAACACCCATCTGACAGCCACCTTACACCCAACTGATACCCAACTGACAATCACCTGTTACCCACCTGACACCCACCTGATACCCACTTGACACCCACCTGATGATCCCCATCTATTACATGACAACATTCTCCAGCGGTCATTGATGCCTTGGGCTCTGGCAACCATTCCCATGTGTGCTGATGAGGTGGTCTTTCTCAAGTTCAGAACCACTTTGGGGTGTCTCTGTGAAGTTGGGAGCTACATTAGGAGCTTCAGGGAGGAAGGAAATAGGTGCGTTGGCTTCCTGCTCTCAGCACTCAGTCTGTGGGCCAACGAAAGCCTATCTGATTTTGCTTCTGAGCACTGCGGATGCCTCACAGGCAGACACTATTTCTTCCAATAAATAAACCCTCTGTGACTGAATAAGACCCTGCCGCTGCTCCTGACAGTGATGGGTTATTGCCACTGTCATGTGGTTCTCACCACCACTTCCAGGTCATCTGTCCTGGGCGCCACAAACTGAGAGCCTCACACCTGGTACTGCATACTGTTCTCGCAAGCACCTGTGCAGAGGGGTTAGTGAGGTCACGGTGCTGGAGACAAGGACCTGTGGTGCAGGGAAATCATGAATCTGCCCAAAACACGCCATTGCTGAGCAGAGGGTGAGAGTGGAAACACACTTTGACTCCTTCACGCCAAGCCATCTGTCAGCATGCAGTTACATGTCTGTTTCCTGCTTGAATCCTAGTATCTCTCGTATTGGGTGTTTATAAGGACACTGGTTTATAGAATAAGAAACAGCCGCCCATCAGTCATGAGTTATCCTGCCAATGCCAACTCCTAGGAGCTAGCAACCCATCCTAACTCGGTCCCTCACAGGCACATCCCCAAATCGCAGCTCGTCTCCACAGAACGTTTCCATTTCTGAGCCACTCTGTCATGTGAGCTGTCTGCAGTTAAACACGACCTTGTCTTGCTGGTCTCCCTGTGCCATGCTGTTTCCTTCACGTGACTTCCCTAGACTGTCAGGCCCACGCCATCCACGAGACCTTGCACGTGGGCTTGTGTGTGCCAACCGACATACGCATATGGGTATATAATTGTATATACACTGTATCTTGAATCATCGTGCAAGGAATCAAGAAATTGACACAGTCATGGAAATCTCGTGGGGTAGCATCTGCTCAGAAACTTAAAACATTAAGTTTTAATGTAACAGAACAGAAATTGGGGCACAGGTTGTCCTGGATCTAGCATCCTCTTTAGTAATAGGTTCATAACAGTGGTTGTCCCTGCCACCCACTGATTTACCCATTCCATCATGATTTCTGTTGTAATTGTCATCGACTATAGAGAACTCAACAGGACAGCTTGGTAAGCCAGCCATCACTCCACTGGGACTTTAGGGTCAGTGGGGGAGGGCTCCATCTTCCGAAGAACCCACAGATGTCTTTTGTGGCACCATGATAGTATATGAAAATACGAATCAAAGTCACCTCAGGAGCACGCCCTCCCGAACCCCACATCACCCAGTGCTCTGTACATGGACTACGATGTCTGGGGCTGTGTGTGCCTGACGCATGG
The DNA here is from genome assembly GCF_029215605.1 of Mirounga angustirostris. Classification (NCBI taxonomy): domain Eukaryota; kingdom Metazoa; phylum Chordata; class Mammalia; order Carnivora; family Phocidae; genus Mirounga; species Mirounga angustirostris. The sequence continues at coordinate 138,092,953 of NW_026991713.1, forward strand.
GGTTGTAAGTGAGGTCCTAGTGGCGATAAGAGTACAAACAACCACAACAATGTTAATTCCGCTGGAAGTTACTGTGTGCGTGTGAGACGGACAATGAATGCACCAAGCACTTTGTCTTTTTTCTTGCTCGGTCTTCCCGAAACCCTATGAATTTGGATTACTATCATCCTCACTTTGCAGACCAGCAAACTGAGGACTGTGCATGCAGCCCTGATCGTGAGGTTATCAGTGACAGAGACGACAGGAAGATTATCAGTGAGGTTATCAGTGTGTTCTGAGGTCTGTTTCCCACGTACCTCCAGGCCCTGGGGCCCTTTACTCAGCAAGTCCAAGCTGGTGGAAGCCTGTCGGCACCAAGTCAAACACTGAAAAGTTAGAATTTTATGTTTAAGATGCACGATTAGCTCACAAAACGTGCTTTTTAAATTTATCAATAAAATTTATTTTAGAGACACCTGGGTGGCTCAGTCAGTTAAGCATCCAACTCTTGATTTAGGCTCAGGTCATGATCGCACAGTGGTGAGATGGAGCCCACACTGGGCTTCGTGCTGGGCTTGGAGCCTGCTTAAGATTCTCTCCCTCTCTCTCCCTCTGCCCCTCCACCCTCGCTCATGCTCTCTCTCTAATAAATAAATTAATTTAATTTAATTTATTCTTAGCTCTCTGTTAACCCCTGTAAGTTATATTCTTGGACTGCATGGCGAAGGAAAGAGATGTGTGTTCCGCACGTAGTCCATACATCCCTGCTGGCCACGTGTCCCTCGCTCTCTCGAAGCCCACACTCCCCTCATTCAGTGCAAGCAGCATACAGGGTGGCACAAGGAGAGGCAATGACCTTCGTAGGACCAGTGCCCTGGATCTGACTCCGTGACGTGGCTCCCCCCTCCCCTCTTGTGGGCTGTTGGGTATCCCTGCCCCTGGTCCACTTCCTTCCACTTTCAGTTCCAAGGTGCTGCCTGTTGACCGGGCCCACCCTGGGGGAGTCATGGCTGGTTCTCACCCTCGTGAGGGAGTGACCACTGGGCCCAGTGCTCCCCGTGCAACCAGGTCCTGCTGGCTCTACGATGGTGTCCCACTTGGCTTACCTCCTCCAAGAGGCCTCTCCTCCATTCCCTGCAGAACCCCCACTGCCTGGTGCAGCTTCTTTATCTACTGGGCTCCCAGAGAAACAGGACACAGCTCAGCCCTGTGACTCTAAGAAATGGACTGCATTGACTGCTAGTTTCCAGGTGGGCTCCTTGGCTTCTTGTGGACTGTGGAGCAAGATCAGGTGATGTGGAAATGCTTTAGAGATGACTTTTAAAATTTTTATGGGATGCCTGGGTGGCTCAGTCAGTTACGTGTCTGCCTTCAGCTCAGGTCATGACCTCAGGGTCCTGGGATCGAGCCCCACGTCGGGCTCCCTGCTCAGGGGGGAGCCTGTTTCTTCCTTTGCCTGCCACTCCCCTGCTTGTGCTCACTCTCTCTCTCAAATGAATAAATAAAATCTATTTTAAAAAAAGTTTTTATCACAGTCGCCTAAACATTGGCTTTATTTTTGCTAATACACAGATCAAAAAAAAAACCAAAAAAACAAAAAACCCAGAGGGCTTGAGTTGAAAGGCTTTATTTTCATTTCATTACTGTCATTTGTAGGATTTTAATGAAGCCTTACAACTCTTCAAAAGAAAGTCACAGTCAGCATAATGTATAATCATTTGATGCTCTTTGCTTATATAATCACGATTCCTTAATGCTGTGGTTGTGGTTCCCGTGAACCATGAAGGGTCTCGTAGACACAGGGCAGAGGCTTATTTTACCCTTAACACAAGGCACTGTCACAGAGAGACTGGTGTCAAGAAGCCCCTCCATTCACTCGGCTTCAGAAGACCCTGATGGCACCAAAGATGGGTCGCTGCCCTCCAGTCAGCCATGCCCCGTCTCTGTTTCCTGAACCACGTGGGCGTCTCAGCCCTATTACAAGAACCCACAGGCCTTCCTGGTGGGGCCTCCAGCCAGTTGTGCTGGGCTCGGGCGCTGGCCAACTCGTTCCTGTCCCTTCAGCCAGCTTTCACCATTACCAGAGCCCTGGTGTCAGCACTGGTCACCCCCTGGGGCCACCCCACAGCCCAGAGGGCCTGTCCTGGCTGGCCTTCTGTGCTGTGGGCTCTTGTCCTGCCTGAAACCACTTTTCTTACGAGGCTTCACACCTGTGTTTCTGCACAGCACACAGCACATAAATATTTGTGAAGCAACACTTCTTTCCTCGTGTCAGATTTGACTCTCCTACCAGCTGATGTTATGATTAGTGTTATTAAATCATTTATAGAGCAATAATCCTTGCAGGGAGGCAGAGGGATCCCTCTTCATATACAGTTAACTTCTCTTTATACTTGAGCTGATTGTCCCCATATAAGATAAATTTGTCATTTTTTTTTTGAGAACATGAAATACAAGAAAAACAGTTGTGATGTTAGATTTTTTCACTATTACTTCTCTTTCTCGCCTGAGAATATCATTGTCATTGAGTGCCATTTCAGACTGTCCTTGTTATTTGTGAGTATGAGATCTTAGAAGACAAAAACCCTAAAAATACACACAACTCAGCAGCCCACAAAATCTAATAATCCAAACTGCCTCATGCCAAAGTAAGTGTTCTTTCCTACTTCTCCGGACAAATCTTGAAGGGATACCAAAGAAGGTACCACCACAGACCCAGACTTCTCAGCCATGGGCAGATACCACTCACTATTGGGGACCTGAAAGGAACGTTAACCAGGCAATGGGTCAGAGAATACAGCAAGGTTTGCCCGTTCTATGCAGTAAGGCCCCCGAAGTAGACCCCGAAGTAGACCCTAAAAGTTTCAGATAGACTTATTCTGATCTTGATGGAGAGCTCCAATAACCAACTCTGAAGTCAATTCCCGTCAGCACCTAAATGCTCTAAAAATGTATCACTAGGGATAATTTTGTCTTCTTGGCTGGACTGTACACCTTCTCTGTTCCCTCTGGAATCTTCACAGAACCAGTCGATACTTGAGTGCAGTTGTAGGAAAAGCGTGTTCGGCTGGAGCAAAAGTCAGACCCACCTTATTCCCATAATGACAGCTGACTTCAGACCTCAACCTCCCACCCTGATTGCAGTTATGGTTCCAAACCAACCCTTACCTGACAAGCACACCACCCACACGATTTTGTCTACTACAACTCTGGTGATGCTGGTTCCTCCTGAATGATCTTAGATGTCATGTGAGGGCAAGCCCAGAGTCCCTGTCTGATGCTTCCCATCACTAGGTGCGCCAACCTGTCTGGTGTTCTCATGGCTCTTTCCCTATGCCTGGGGGTCCCCATCCACCGCCATGGACGGGCGTGGACAGGCCACGCTCAAGAGTGTTTCTTGACTTTAAATAGATCCTTCCTCCAGGTCAGAGTGTTATCCTCATTTCCACCTTGCAAACTTCGACTCAGGTTCAAAAAGCCAGTTCAGAGATGATCTGCCATGAGAAACCTGCCCTTACAAACATATCGTTTCCCAAGCCTGAGCTCTTCTGTGCCATTCAGAACCCCCTTGGCACTGTGCTGTTTATGTCAAGTGTGTATCCGTGAATGATCCACCACAACTGTCACCTCCCTGAGGAAAGACCATTTCTTACTATCTTCAGCTTCTTCTGCACAACCCTCTTTCCCAGCCAGCATTGAATGGGGGATAGATGCTCATAAATGTCTACCGGGTGAGTGGATGATTGAGCCGATGGACTGGGCTTGTCACGGGCGAGCCACACTCACATGGCCCTGGTTTCCTCAGTGCGGTGAAGGGGTTGAGAGGTGTGATCCCTAAATCTAGCATTCTGCAACTCTCCTTTTACAGGATTTTCAGGATCTAAACTCATGCAGCTGGCTGCTAAATAGCTCTTTCGCGGCTTTCCAACACTTTCACTTTATCTTGCTCCAGTGGCTTAAGCTGTTTTAAATGTTAATTTTGAAAAGGAGCCTTCTGGTAGGTGAATGAAATGAACAAGTGTTTCCAGTAGCATTTAAGGCAACATGAAGTATTGTCAGAGCCCCTGTGCGGGCACACTGGGGTGTTGACAAGCGTCGTCGGGAGCCCGGACTGTGCAGCGTTCTGCCCACTTGGAGAGTCTGGGCCATCTAACAACTAATTAGCAGCATCAGCTCATAGCAAGCATCCATGCCAAAATCCTTTCCAACAAAACTTGGTGCAAAACATCAGCTCTTGGAGGCTGGGATGGAAATGGCTCTATCTCTGAAGGCTTTAGCAGAAATGTAAAGAGAAGAAGATGGCGACTGGGTAGACACGTAGACAGACCACGTGTCGCAGTAACAGTGCACTTGTAAGTCAGCAGATACGTGACACTAAGTGTGCCTTTAGCAGATCAGCATTCAGGCCCCAGGCCCGCTGCGTACGCCCCATCCCGCAGATGCCTGAGCCTTAGCGCCATGGGGCCACATTCAAGAGGTGCCTGCAAAGCATTCGTAGGCTGTCGAATGATGGTCTCAGACAAGCAATCAGTCTGATGGATGTTCCCAAACTGTTCCACCAAGGACTACACTAGGAAAAAAAGAGGGCGGTGGGGGTCAGACAGATACGGAGAGTCTTGCACCTAGTAAGTTGGCCTGGGAGCTCACTGACATTTGCATGTTGACATTTCTGAGGAGTCCCATGGAAATACCACAAATGGATAATCCACCAATCAACTCAAGGAAGGCTTCTCCAAACTCTTAAGAAGATAAAACCCTCCCTCCTTAAGCTCTCACTTACTAATATGTCACAGAAATAGTATACAATAGAACAAGCTTCAGAGATTATAATAATTTTTTAATTATCATCACTTTTCATTTATTTTTACTTTTTGTTTACAAATTACCTGAAGGATGTTTAAGGTAAATTAAATAAGTTCAAGACTATTGAGCTTCCATGTTGTGCCTGACTCTGTTGAACCCCAGAGGAAAATGCACGCTCGGAGGTCAGAAGGGGGAGGCTGCACAAGGAAGCTGCACAGTTTGGAAGCTGGCGGGTTAGGGGCGGCTCATTATATTCGAAGTCAAGGGAGCTGACCAGCTCCTCTGGTGTCTGATGCTCTCAACATCTTCTCTCAAGCATTCCTAAACAGGATCACTGTGAAGTGATCCCACTGTAGCATGAGAATCTGAGGCAGACAGGAGGGTGTAAAATGCCCCATACGCAGGGTAAGACCTAGAACAGAACATCCCTTCCCGGGAGGGCTCTGGGCGTCCCTCTGTCCCGGGCTCATGAATGAGGTGAATAATGTCTGCTGTGAGAATTTGATCTTGCGTTTTCTGAGACTAACTGGTGAGCAGATTTTCTTTCATTATAATAATTTATCACTCACGAGATACCAGAGCTACAGAAAGACTGCTGAATAATAGATGAAATTGTGCTAAACCATGTTTCTGCCCTAAAGAGTTTTCCATTCGGAGGCATACGCAGCGTCCTGTTGGACAAGCACAACACAACCCTCCCGCCTCATCAGACAAGACGGGGTGGGGCTCCCAGTGAGGGGGGGTGACAGAGACAGAGATGGAGATGGAGTCAGAGATGGTGAGCTAATTTAACATGGGGGACAAAATGGCTCACCGTGTGCTCTGTCGATCGTTCAGACACTGAAGGTAAGGAAGGGCATGGAATGACCCTGGAAGGCTCAGGATAAACCTCTGCCCCCAAAATACAACCCCAATTCTGGGAGCCCTGAATACCTTTGCGTTCAGACATCCATCAGTAAATGCAAATGGTAGACTCTAACCAGCTAACTATCAACAGTACTTGATAGGAGTAGAACCTCCACTGGGGACTGTAGGGGCATTTTTAGGAGAGGAGAAAGAAGGAAGGGAAGCGGCATTCCAAACACCACCATGGCTGGTTCCCCGTTTGTCTACGTGTAGCCCCGGATGCAGGTCACAGTATCTCTGAAACCCAGGATGGTGTCTCTGGCCCACCACGTTCGCCCCGCTGAGCTCAGCCCCCCGCATCAGGGACTCCGTGTGAGTCCACAGGCTTCTCGCACACACTGCTCAACCCAGGCAGGAGGTCGAGGACCCTTCTCAAGCAGATGAAGATGGAAAGATTTGGTATTCTTTTTCTAAACAGGAGAAAATGAAATTTAATTACATACATACAGGGAATCCACATAAATGTGAGAGATGCCAAAACCAGTTTGGCAAAATGGGGGGACCTATGTCATTCTTGACTAATGAGAATGTGGCAGGGGTCTAGGGCCTCAAGAGAGGGAAGGAAATTCATGGAAAGAATGAATGTAAGCAGGCATGACTAGGTTTCTCCCCTCCTGACATACCTAGTTCATTTATACTATAGCTATTTATGGTGATAGCTTCATTCGCTAAACAGGTGAGGATGGGAGGCTTTAAATCCAGGGTCAGCCCGTCACTGAGTGTGGATGGAGAGCTGGAGGCCACTGGGATTAGAGGCCACGGAAGGAAGCATCTGCAGGGAGCCCAGTATCCCAGCTGCCAGTCTGATTTGGACCTTTCCAGAACACATTCCTGGCCTCGTTCCTCTCGTTGAGGTACATGGTCAGGCTGATGGTGGGTAGCTTCTGGCCTGGCAATACCAGTCGCTAAAATTCCAGAGACACGGTCCACCATCCCGGCTCTTGAAATGTTTCAGAACCCAGAACTTGGGAGCTTTTCAGGTTTGTACGAAAGGAGAACAGAGCAGATCAATAATACTCCAGTGGAAGTTATGAAAGCATATTAATAGCTTTTGCCTTAGAACATATGAATATTCAGACAAAGTGAGATAAGGAATGAAGATAAATAGCCTCTTGCCACTTCAACGCAGGTTTTGTAACTTTTGTAACTGAAGAGTTACGTGTAGAGCAGAGCTTCGTGTGACTTTCCATGTCAGAAGAGCTCCGTTCAGGGCTGAGAATTATTTCTGGTGCTGACTTTACTCATAAGTTCTTTTCTCTAGAGGAGAGTTTACTTCTCCCACAAAGCCGGCACTCTCAGGGCCCCTGGTCTCTGGGAAGGAGCCGTCCCATGCTGACTACAGAGGTGCCCACTGCACATGACGCTGACCTTGCCCAAAGCTGCCACCCATGACCCCGGACTCCCCCGTGGCCTTCACAACACCTAGGGCAGAGCACTCAGCCTGCCCAACCCTCCACGGGTCCCCTCACCTCAGGAGGTACCTAGAGAAGACCTCCAGGGCCAACCCCATTCTCAAGGATCTGGAATGGTAGTCCCTGCACAGCACTGTTTTCTGAAGGCTGAAAGTCCAGAGGACGCTGCAGGGTACTGCAAGGAGGTGGGTCCCCATGGAGTTTGGGTGGGACCGGCTGCTTCCCCTCCTTTAGCAGTGACCACACCGTGGGCCCCACTGGCCCCGTCTGGCCTCCTCCTCCTGTATGGTTCCTTCCCAGCATCTCCCGAGTCATTCTGGAAGCTTGCAGAGTGTTGTACCCACATGTTTGGAGGAACTGTGCCCAGACCCACTGCTGCTGATCACACATCCCTGTGGCCATCCGTTGTTGGCTAGGGCCCAGAGCCCCACACATTTCCACGGGGTGGGCTGCTGGTGGGAAGCACCTTGAATCAAAGGCACCTAGAAATTGGAAGTCAGCATGTTCTAGAAATGACGGTGGATGGAGGAGGTGGTGGAGAGGTGTCCACTGTCAGCCCCGAAGCCAGAAGGAGTGATAGGATTGTGAACGGGCGAGCGCAAAGGGAGGGCCCCGAGCGGCACGGTCAGGTGCAGAGTCACCCAGATTCAGAGCACATGTGGGAACAGTCGGTCCCCCTGAGTGTTGGAACCGGGCACGCTTCCTCCTCTTAACTGAACCTGGGAAAACCCCAGATCTGCTCTGCTTTGGAACTCGCCACCGCTCCAGAACTGATGTCCCCCCAGAGTAGAAAGATAGCTTTCCGTGTTCAGTGTTGGCAGGTTTAGAAGAGAAAAGTGAGTCTCTATCTCACCTGGGAAGAGCAGCAGAGTGCTTGGCCATTTTTATTTTCTGGAAGCACTTAACAGAGAGATGTGGTTTCACATCTGCTGGGGACTTGGCCCAAGGAGGTGATCCCACGGCAGGAAGAGAGATGAGGCCTCTTAACACGCTGCCATTTAGAACCCTCTTCAAACGTCTCCAGTCTGGGCTCAGTTACGTCCTCATTCATTACAAATCAGCAGTCTGGGGAGCACACAGTCCGTCTGTGCTGGGTGGGTGGGAGCGCTCGTCCGCCGTGCAGAAGTCCTGGCCGCTGGGTCCGCCTGCAGGCCGCAGATGGAGCTGGTGGACCCCACGCCCAACTGTCTTCCCGCCATACGGACTGCTTCCCCTGCGTATCCCGTCCCGGTCCCGTGCAAACACTGGGGGGGTCCATGCATGTTTGGGTAATCAAGGTGGACTCCGGGGGCCTTAACTTGTGATTAATTAGCAAGCAGCTAATTCACTGTGGTCACCTTGTCTGGCCACAAAATGCCATTTTGACACATGAAAAAAGCAAGCCGAGTCCCAGATTGAATTGTAATATCAAAAGGCAGCAGGAGAGTGAGGAGAAGGAGGAGGAGGAATGTCATTGGGCTCCCAGGCAGCCTGGACACTGATTACACAGCCTTGGCCCCTTGCTCCCCCCGAAAGCAGCATCGCTCTGCAGGATCACGACCTTGCCCCATCTCCCGGGCACAGAGCACAGGTCTCCCGCCCTGCCCGCGCGGGTCCTGGCTGACTTTGCACACAGCCGCAATAGAACTGTATGCTTAAAAATTATTTGAAGACCGTCACTCCCCTTACCCGTCCTCCACATGCCTCCCCCACCCCAATATTCTCATGTCTGAAATGAACATTGCATCATTTGATTCAGCATCCTGGATTTGTCTCTTAAAATGCACCGATCAGAATGAAACACAGTGTCTGTCCTTGCTGTTCAAAGTGGAGTCCAGTGACCGGCAGCCTTCCCGGACCCCACCGTGGGCAGGCCAAGCCCGAACCAGAAGAGGGGCCGGGCAGACATCCATGCTTCGCACCCGCCCACCTGCCCTCTGCCATTCCTTGAAGTCTTTGCCTCCCTCCATGGTCTCATGTGCTCATGTGCTCATCTTCCCACCTTCATCCCAGTGAGATTTTTACTGCAAAAGGATGGACTTGGGACATGCCAGACCCTTGACCAGCAGTCGTGTTTAGTTGTTCACGGGCAAGCCCTCCTAAGGCAGCACCATCCAGCCTACCTACCTCCATCTTACCAAGCTGGATTTTTTAAGACCATTTGTACATGGTTACCCATTGTTTGACCTATTAGGCTTCTTATGTTGATCACTGACTCCCCAGAAAGACCAAAAGAGCACTTGCTGGCCCAGCAAAGCTAAGTTTATGAGACCTGCAGCAGAGGAGAACACTCCCTTGACATGACATCTGTAGAGTCTCAAAATGGCAGCAGCAGAGGATTGTAGGGCTTGGGGGCCTGGGCCAGCCGACTGTCCCATGGGTCCTGCAAGGCAGCCAACTGCTCGGGGTTGGGCAGAGTTTGTGACCTAAGGGCTTAGAACTGGCTGGCAGACGCGGAGAGTCTGGAAGTGAGCCTTGGCGAGCCAGCGCGGTCTTGGTAACTATGGTAGTCAGCCCACAGTCTTACCATTCGGGAGCAAGGATTTCCTGGAGCTATGTTAATTCTCCCCTGTCCTAATAGTGTTTAGCACAGAAAAAAAAATATGCTTAGTTCCAAATTGTTCAGCTGAGGGACAAGAGAGGGACTGGTACCAGTTCTTCTTTATTTGCACCCTCCATGTGTCCATGCTGACCCCCAGGGCTACCTGCATTGCTTTGTAAGGACCCATCATCGGATGAAGATCAAAACGCAAATCAAAAACCAGCCATCGAATGCACCAAATGTGTGACCACGTTCACACACAACTTTTTCTTCTAGCTAAAGCCTAACCCAGGTACCGATCATTAGCCCCATGGATGCAGTGTTTTTCAAAATTATTTTTCAAGATAAGCAAGAAAGTAAAATATTAAAACAAACAAAACCAAGCTCTTCTGCTTCCTGGATGAGAGTAAAACTTCAGCAGCTCCTTCTCTTGCCAAAGGGACCCCTGAAGGTCCAAAGAACTCAATTAATACTCAGGAGCCTTCATACCAGAAATCATTATTTTTTTTTTGAGGTCAAAACCACTGCTTAGAGGAAAACCAATTGTACAGCCAAATTATGTGTAAACAAGAAAGGAGATGAGAACCCTTGGTGGGGAAAATGAATATACAAGTAGCTATAATAATTTTAACCAGAATTTAAAGCAAAATCTTCTGAGTGCCAGAAGACAGAAAATTTGCAATTCCCCAATGTAATTGAGTATACTTTTATAGACTTCGTTTTGTTTTGGAAATTAATTCTTCCACAATAGAGATACTCTGATTAATTTAAGTTATAATTAAAAGCAACCCTAGCTTATATATTGATTTCATTACACTGTATTTCATTTCTATTTATTGTTTCACATTTTAACGAGTTAATAAAGTGGTTTTATGTATTCCTTTCTGCTACTTACAAACCCAAGCTACTTTTTGAATAGAAATCACATCTGTAGAACACATTTTTTTCCTCCCACTATAATAATGATGATGTTGCTTCACTGAAATCAAATAGTCAAGGAGAAGTCAGGAATCCATTGTCTGTTTGGGAGGGAGTCCGTATTCCTGGCTTTCAGGGGCAAAACCAAATCCAGTTTTCACTTGAAAGACGGAAGTCCTGAGAAACTTTCTGGTCACCACCTGCCGGGTGGAGCGGGGACTCACTCCCGGGGCCCAAAAGGTCAAGTGGGTGAGTGGAGAAGTGGGATCAGGGTAGCAGCCCCATTCCGCAAGCACCTGTAGATACCGAGACATGCTGCTCTTCCCCCTGGACGGCCCCCCCTGTCTGGAAGCAAAGCGAGATCAGGTACATCAGAGGACGTCAGCTAGGCAGCTCCTGACTGACCATTATCTCAGTTTGTTAGGTTCGAGACCTGTGGCCCTCAGACCAAGTGGCCTCGCTCACTCCTACTGGCCTGGCACGGCCTCGGCGTCCCTCTGGCCACTGCCCCTTTGTCGCCTCATTTATCTTGTCGCTGGCCCAGGAGTGGGGGGCAGGATACCAGGGCCCTTTTTTGACGTGATTTTTTATCTTGGTGAGGCATCTGTTTTCTTTAGGCCGACATATCCTTGTCTGCAAAATGGTGCTGCGTCCAGCTCACTGGGCAGGGGAGGACCAATAACAGATCAGATGTAAAGGCCCTTTGCAACATGTAAAGCTCTGCAGATGCTTAAGATCATACTCGTATTATCAAAGGTCCTTTCGGGATACACACTCCCGTCAACCTTTGTAGGGCGGTGACCCCTTGCACCATCTTATTGTGTGGCATTTTTCACTTGCCTCCTGGGAGGTAAACTTTTTGGAGCATTTGATGTTGAAATGCAGCCTCGGTGGAATTAGACTTCACCAGGTGATGATCTAAGGCAGGATGCCGCAGGTGTTGTGATTCCAATGAATCGTTCGTCCTTTTATTAAAGCACAACCCAACAATTACTTGGTGATGCTAGACAGGATCCAGCAGCTCCCGGGGAAAAAGAGTGATATTGATTACAAGCAGTACAAAGTGGACATCTGTGGGAATGCAGTGAGACAGCGCGCCCAGCCCAGAGGTGGGGCTCATGGCGGCTCTTTCATGAAATGAGTAAGGTGAGCAGGGCCGCGAAGTCTCTTACAGTTCGCTAGATCTGACCAGACACGTGGTTATGCAGCCAGCCATGGAGGGCCCACCAGACTATGAAAATGGTCTGATCAAAGCCAGTCTTTATGACTGCCAGGCTTCCCTGTAAGCTGGATCTGGGGCAGTTTATGAAGAGGAACACAACACCGGCAGCCTGAGGACACAGTCCCATGTGCCTCGGGGCCAGGGGCTGGGCCATGGAGTCCCGCCACTGATCTTTAATGCAGGCCTGGCAGTCAATTTACTAACTACGATGGTCCTTATTCTCCAGGGAAGGAAAGCATATCAGGAGAAAAAAGAAAATGCACAGGTTTATTATTTTTTTCTTAATGGCTCTACGAGGTCCCCTGCGGCTGGATGACTTTGTCAGATCCCCTCAAAGATCAAATATACGCAGGGACCCAGGATCAGTCAGGACAACCAGGACAACAGGAGAACCCTCTTGTTTCCTACAGCGTGGCCCGCGCCGCCGGGGTGGGGTCCACCGCTGTGGCTCCGTGTCGGGCGAGCCCCGGCTGCGTCTGGCGGTGACCTGTTACACCCTGCCTGGGAGGGAGGCTGAGTGGCCCCCTCCAGCTGATGGCGGCTGTGACGTGGATCATGCCATTCCCCACCACAGCTGACGGGGCTGGGATGCACGCGGTGCTGAGATGGGTCCCCACTGCCCCAGGGTGTGCGTCTTGTCCAGCATGCAGATGAGATGGGGACCAGCCCCAAACTTGTTGGGGAGGCTGCCGGGGTCCCACAGGGCGGGAGGCTGTGTTCTGTTTCAGAGCTACAAAGGCAGCTAAGAGTGATACAGGGCTTATCACCACGGGCATCGTCCTAAAACTGTATGTGGACAGAAGCTCTTTCCGTATGTGGCTATTCTTGCCTCCTTTGTCGTAGATGAATTGACCATACGAACTTGAGCTTATTTCTGGACTCTATTCTGCCCTATTGATCTATGTGTCTATTTTTGTACCAGTCCCATACTGTTTGGATTACTACAGCCTTGTATATCCAGTATATCCTGGAATCTGGGATTGTGATAACTCTACCTTCGTTCTTTCTCAACATTGCTTTGGTTCTTCGGGGTCTTTGTGGTTCCATACAAATTTCCATATTATTTGTTCCAGTTCTGGGAGAAATGATCTTGGTATTTTTTTTTAAAGATTTTATTTATTTATTTGAGAGAGAGAGAGAGAATGAGAGAGAGAGAGAGCACATGAGAGGGGGGAGGGTCAGAGGGAGAAGCAGGCTCCCTGCCGAGCAGGGAGCCCGATGCGGGACTCGATCCAGGGACTCCAGGATCATGACCTGAGCCGAAGGCAGTCGCTTAACCAACTGAGCCACCCAGGCACCCAATGATCTTGGTATTTTTGACAAGATTGCATTAAATCTAAATTGTTTGGGGCAGTATGAACATTTTAACAGTATTGGTTCTTCCAACCCATGAACACGGAATGTCTTTCCATTTCTTTGTGTCATCTTCAACTTCTTTCATCGGTGTTTTATAGTTTTCAGAGCACATGTCTTTCATCTTCTTGGTTAAATTTATTCCTAGGTATTTTAGTCTTTTTGGTACAATTGTAAATGGGATTGTTTTCTTAATTTCTCATTCTGCTACTTTTTTATTAATGTATAGAAATGCAACAGATTTCTGTATATTAATTTTGTATCCTGCATCATTTTTCAGTTCTAATAGTTTTTTGGTGAAGTCTTAGGATTTTCTACATATAGTATTCCATTATCTGCAAATAGTGACAGTTTTGCTTCTTCCTTACCAATGTGGATGCCTCTTATTTCTTTATCTTTTCTGATTGTTGTAACTAGGTGGGAAGGCAAACTGGCACAGCCCCTGTAGAAAACAGTATGGAGGTTCCTCAAAAAAATTAAAAATAGAACTACCCTGTGATCCAGTAATTCCACTACTGGGTATTTACCCAAAGAAAACAAAACTCTAACTAGAAAAGATACTTGCACCCAGATGTTTATAGGAGCATTATCAACAATAATCAAGTATGGAAACAGCCCAGGTGTCCAACAACTGATGAATGGATAAAGAAGATGTGGTATATATATGATGGAATATTACTCAGCCATCAAAAAGAATGAGATTTTGCCATTTGCAATGACATGGATAGAACTAGAGGGTATCGTGCTAAGTGAAATAAGTCAGAGAAAGACAAATACTATATGATTTTGCTTATATGTGAAATCTAAAAAGCAAAACAAACAGGGAAAAAAAACCCACAGACTCTTAAATGCAGGAAACAAACTGAGGGTTGCCAGAGGGGAAGTGGGTGGGGGGATGGACAAAATAGAAAAAGGGAACTAAGAGGTACAAACTTCCACTTATAAAATAAGTAATGCAGATGAAAAGTATAGGAAACAGAGTCAGTACTAATTTTGTACGGGGACTATACTTACTGTGGTGAGCACTGAGTGATGTCTAGGATTGTCAGATCAATACACTGTACGCCTGGAACTACTGTAACATCATGTGGTAATTATACTTCAGTTCAAAATAAGACATGCGTGTATATGTACATCCACACACAGAAACGCATACACACACACAGAGTCATTTAGACTCAAAAAGATAAGCCCACGAGGAGACACCATTAAATACTCAGAAACTGCCCGCGTGCCTGGAGGTACTATTGTTCCATTTTGCAGACTTGCACTGAGGCTCTTAGCCTGTCCACAGTCGGCTGTAAGTGAGTCATGCCGGGACCCGGGCTGACTGGTCCCAGGCTCGTGCTCTCGGGGCGAAGGCACCACGTGGCTCCTGAGCTCTTTCCACCCGGTGGGGGGGAGGAGAGGGTTGGCACCCCCCCACAAGGAAATGTAGACGAAGCCTGCAAATATGGGTATACTGGATCTTCCTGTACCTCCCCCTCAATTTTGCTGTGAGTCTAAAACTGATCTAAAAACAAAAGTCTCTAAGACAAATGTCATCATCTCAAAAAGGAAGACCAGTGAAGAGATGCCACTACCTGACCAAGGTCTATGTGCTATTTTGGAACCACGGCAACAATCAAAGCAACTAGAAAGCCGCGCTCCCTCTTAGAAGATTGCATGTGAGTCTGGTCTGCTGACCTGCAGATCCTGTGAGAGTGGAGACGGCGTTTTCATAAACGGGCAACAACGTGTGTCCGTTGGTGACCAGAGAGGGGGGCTGCCTGGGCAGGGTCAGCAGCTTCAGGAAGAAATGTCACATGAAGCAGAGAAGGGCCGGCCCATGCGGGCCCGTTTGGGGAACCAGAGATCCGATTCGGTGCAGTGGGGGTCTGGGATGGGGCACGATGGGGGGGTAGTGAGGTCGGAGCTGTACCCCAGAGTCAAGGTCTCCTTCAGCCGTCACTCTTCCCCATTCTCTTAGTCGTTATTGAAGCATTTGAGCTCCATGTAGACAAGCAGGGTGCTGGGGGTGTTTGGGGACCCCCTCAGTGCCCGTGACTGCATCAGATGTGAATCAGGAGGGACCCGTTTCACTGGACGCATGGTGCATCGTCTGCACTTGGCAGCAGGATGCAGTGTCTCAGACATGGTCAGCAGTCTTCTCTCCTGCAAACTGACGAGTAATGCGGAGTTATGTGTATCCCGTAATTCCCCATTTTTATCTTTCTTTGATAAAATGTGGAAGTCACAGGAATCAGCTGCAAGAGTGAGTGTGAGCTGGGCCTCACCGAGCTGGTGGTGTCAGGGAGACAATGGCGTCCTGTGTGCATTGGACGGTTGGGCCGGGCCTATGCGTCTGCATGGCAAAGCGGCTGGGGGGGGGGGCACGCTCACTGCATCACTCCCCCCACGGGCTGCGGAGAAGGGGATGCGCCGTGGGGACGCAAGCCAGGCAGGGCTGGGAAGCAGGGTAAACGGAGGCAGCCTTGGCAGCCTTGGCAGCCTCGGCAGCCTCCCCACTCTGCCCGCCTGCCAGCCAGGCTTCTGGTGTGAGCCCATCAGCTCCTACTCGACCGGCTCTCAGCCCTCCACCGGCATCCGAGTCCACCGCCCGCCGGCTTGGCTCTGCTTCCCGGCCCAGCTCCACCACACCACCTGGCTCATGGCTCTGCTCCCCTGGACTCCCTGATCTTGGTCCCGCAGCGGCCACGCCCAGGGAGTGCGTGTGCGTGCACGTGCAGAGGGCTGTGTTCCTACAGGAGGGTCTGAGCACACTCAGCCCGCGGAAGAAGTGGTTTTCACGAAGGTCCCGTGGGGGCAACTGAGGGGGGCACCCAGGTGTGATGACTCCTTTGACCCCATTTGAGACCGCACTGCCAGGAAATTTAACTTCAAGGTCATTGCAAACACAAAACTCTCCATGTATGTTTCAGAGTTGCTGCTAGTGATGAACTGAAACTGTGAGCTTACATTCTTTAAATATAAAAATATTACGATGAGTACATATTCAGTGAGGAAAAATAAGAAAATTTTAGCCAAAAAAAAAGTTTGTTTAGTATTTATTGATAACTGGGGTAAAACTCTACACAATGCCTTGAAACCCCGTGTTCTGTCCACTTGTAGGGCTTGGGGTCGAGTACCCATTCTGTCACAGACTGTCAGGGTCATGGAGGGAGAGAGATGCTGGGTGAGCCGCGACGCAGCTGTGGTTACGTGCGTAATGGATGTCGTCATTCCCGTCCCACGGAGCTGTCATGAGAAGGGAACGAGCAGGGGGAACGTACTTACCCGAACGTTTACCTACTGTTTACCTGGAAGTCATTTTCAGTGGACAATCTGCATGTTTACCTCCATCCGGCAGCCTCCTTCCTAGGGCGTGATTGGTTCCATCACGAGGCGTTTTGCTAACTCGCTGTTACTTCAGTTGCGGTTTTCTGGAGTAGCTTTGTAAGCTCCACAGTGGAGAAGTTTTGGGGGGCCGTGGAGGCAGCACGGCCCTCAGAGCCCCTGTTGAGGGAACGGGATGAATGGCTGTTGGCTCGGAGTCCTGCACCGAGGCTGGCACCGTGCTCAGCCCATCACCCCGTTTACCTCCCAGCTCCTGGTGCAAACGGTCCCATTGTGTCCACATCCCAGAGGGGGAGACTGATCCACAGAGGGGTGACCGCCCCAGGACCCACAGTTCATAGTAGCAGAATGGAGTCCAAACCACGTTTGAGTCCAGTGCCCGACTCACGTGTGGATGCGTGACCCAGAGCATCACTCCTGAGGGCCACACGCAGCATGTTTGTGAAGATGGGGCGTGGGGAAGGGGCGGAGCAGGGCACACAGGACGCCATGCCTCCCACTAGGGGATGTGGCGGGCCCACCAGCCCACCTCCGGCTCTGGAGGAACAGCGTTCACCACAGACTCTGCAGCTTCCCGCACGCCGTTCCCACAGGCCCCGCGTTTTCCCTTAGCACCATCCCGCACGCCGTGAGCAGCACCCAAAGAACACCGCGTCTCGGCAAAATCCCAACACAGTAGTTTCCAGGGCCTCCCAGAGCCTCCCGGCACCTTCCAGAGCCATCCAGCGCCTTCCCAGGGGGATGTGGGAGGGGCTCGCACACTGCATTCCCGCTGCACCCCCATTCCAGTGGCTCAGAGAGGCCAGGTCCCCTTGGCGCTGTGCTCGGGCAGGAACGGGGCCTCTAGCAGAAGTGCTGCAGTGGGTGGGGGAATGGAAGGAGGGTGGGTCAGGGAGACTCAGGACCCGGCCCTCGCCCCACGCCCAACACCGCTGCAGCCCCTCCCGTCATGGGGGTCCCATCCGGAAACCCCACCCCTGCGGACCCCGCTGCCTCCCCAGCCCCACTCTTCCACCGGCCTGAGGGCACCACCTGGTGAACGGCCGTTACAGGTACATCAGCAGGTGGGAGGAAGCGGAAGCGAGGCCCAGCCGGACCCCCGGGACTCGGGTGTGGGTGCGGCACCCGGGAGGGCCGTTCCAGCTCGCATCGGCACAGGTGGTGACGGCGACGCAGCTGGGCAGACGGCAGGAGGCCCCGCGGCACCCCCTCTGCCTGCTTCTCTGCTCCCACATGTGCTGCTCTGGAACCTTCCGGACCCGTTATTCCCCGTGATTACCGCCTGCAAGCTGGGGCCAGTGGGTCATACATCTCTCCCCACCAGAAAACCATCAGCAGTGAGAATACAGAATCAACCACTACCTTTTTAATGAGCTAAGCAGCCTGGCCATTAATTCATAGCAGCTCCTTAAGCAGCCAGGGGAATATATTAGTTTTCTTTTTTTTTTTTTCTTTCTTCTTCTTCCTTTTTTTTTTTTTTTTTTTTTTTAAATAAAAGAAAAACAGCAGAATCGCTCTGCTTGTAAAATCCAGTCTGGAGCTGGCCACTCCATGAGGGGGGAATTAATTAACACGACTTATTAAGGTTTTACTGCTATCAGTTCATTCTGCTCTATCAATAATCTTAATTCATCCACAAAACCAATTCGGTTTAATAACTTGTAGTTAGAGACCTGAGTTGCCGGTTAAAATACGACTTCCCAGATTTTCTCGTCGGATTCTGTTCTTCTGCCCGTCATGTGTCCCTGGGTCTCCCACGTGGGCCTCGCTGCCCAGGAAACATCCCTTGACCCCTGACTTCCCGTCCACACCGCAGGCGTAAGCCCCTCCCACCACGTGCCAGGGAGTGAATAGACTGTCCCCTGGCTGAACTGTGTCCCCTAAATTCTTGTGTTGGACCCTAACCCCCGGCACCTCAGATGAGACTATATTTGGAGACATGACTAAGGTAAGATGAGGTCCCCAGGTGGACTCTGAATCTGACTGGGGTCTTTATAAGAAGATGAGATCAGGACACAGACACACGTGGATGGATGACCACATGAGGACCCGGGGAGGGGACGGTGTCTGCAGGCCCAGGAGAGAGGCCTCGGGAGACCCCAGCCCTGCACACGCCTGCACCTCGGCTCCCAGCCCCCAGGACGCGAGGCAGTGAACTCTAGTGTGATCCCCCAAGCTGGGGTGTTGGTTACAGCCACCCGACGACCTCCCGAGGTCCCCTTGTTCCTCTTTCCCCTGCATGCTCATGCTGTTTTCTTTCCTAAAGCTGCACCCATCAGCAACCGTCCCGCCCAGGAGCGCCAGGTGCCTCCGTCAGAACTCACATCCCTTCTGCCATCGTCTGTCCCAGCTTTCCACTCATGTCCTCTTGAAAACTGTCTTGTTTTGCTAGTACGTAGGCACCTCGTTCCTCTCTCCTCGCTCAACCAAGAGCATGATCGGCCCGAGACTTTCCGAGCAGAAGGCTCACTGTGACGCAGGAAGTTGGGGGCGTCCTCCCACGGATCCACACCCCCAGAGCCAGAATCAGAGCCAGGGTGCTCGCTTTGTCTCTGTGGTGATTTCCTTCCCTCCATCCCCTGAAGCAAGGCTCGGGGAGACACAGGAGTTCTCTCTCTCACGTGCGCGCACGGTGCTCCAGGCCTGGGGTGGGACAGGCGGAGTGAGGAAGCCCCACGGTGAACCTGCTCCTCCTTAACCTTCAGCAGGAACACATTTCAGATCCCAGCAATACGTTGATTTGGACAACCTAAACTTATAAAGAGAAAATATCAGAGGAAACAGAGAGGACTGGGATAAATTATAGTTCGCAAGCAAGCAGTCTGTAAATATTTTTATGGAACCACAAACAAAACCTGTCATACCGGCTTTAAAAAAAGAAAAGAAAAACAGATCAAAAGTCGCGCTTCCAAAAGTAGACTATCTGACTGAAGGAACAGTCGATTATGGCCGCCACGCTGCACAGGGCAAGTACGAGTCTCCTGCAGGAACGGACACACATCCAGGCAGGATGCGTGAAGGAGCTAGTTTAGGATATGTTCTTTCTTCTAAATGTATATTAACTTGGGGCACATTTGAAGTGATTCTTAGAATCATGGATTCTTTCACATCGGTCAATGCTTATTTATTGGAATCAATAAATGGAATTGATTTAATTCCATTAAACTAAGAAGACCCCAAACCCATATCATCAGGGAGGCAGATTTCCCATCCAAAACTCACTGGATATTTGTTCCGAGTTATGGCCCCAGAATCATTGTTACATGATTTTTTAAATTATATGATGAAGCCAGCCTTGTTCTTCATTTTTGTCACTAACATTATACGGCTAACGTTTCCAGAAAAAGGGCACCCCAGATCCTCCCAGAAGCACCAAGAGACTGGCTTCGTCCCCCCACTCTGCACCCCTGTCTTCCTCCATCTCTGGTCTGCCCCACCCTGCCCCATCCTCGTCCTATGTGAGTTTCCATCTGGCCGTCCCCATCACAAGTGTGGCCTTCCTGGGGCCATTCCCTCATAAGGGTAACGACGCACGCATTAAACCAGTGGGCAGGTACTAAGGAACAATGTCGCGTGTGGGCGGGCCCCGGAATAATAACGTGCCTCAACACAGGCCTCCGGGAATTGACAGGTGGATGCCGCACATATCAGATGGGGAGACGCCCGTGCAGGAGGGAGGCCATGGGAACGGGAGCATGAGAACCCCACTTTCACGGGTCGCTGGAAGTCCCACTGAGCACCTACTGTGTGGCAGCTGCCTTGGCTAGAGGAGTCAAAGAGGACACAGTCACGGCTACGCCGGTCCATACAGGATAGTCCCCGGGGGCGAGCACAGCTCAGTGAACAAGCGTTTCTAATACATCTTACCAACACGTCTGTCCCCACCCACATCTCAGCCTAGGTCTGCTGGACTTAAACCCCCTGCAGTGGTGGCCCACTCAGCTCCCAGAAATACTGTTAGAAAACAAAACCTCATGACCGAATACATCATAACAGAGCGCACCGAAAAGCATACAAGTTGGGGGATCCGGCCGGCTCAGCCAGTGGAGCAGGCAACTCTTGATCTCCGAGTCATGAGTTCGAGCCCCACGTTGGGGGTAGAGATTATTTAAAAAGAAAGAAAATCTTTAAAAAAAATAAAATTAGTAAGATAAAAGCATCTAAGTTTTACTAGTGTTTGATGGTTATTTAAAAATACATAGACAGGGCGCCTGGGTGGCTCAGTTGGTTAAGCGACTGCCTTCAGCTCAGGTCATGATCCTGGAGTCCCGGGATCGAGTCCAGCATCGGGCTCCCTGCTCGGCGGGGAGCCTGCTTCTGCCTCTGACCCTCCCCCCTCTCATGTGCTCTCTCTCTCTCATTCTCTCTGTCTCAAATAAATAAATAAATAAATCTTTAAAAAAAATAATAAATAAAATAAAAAAAATAAAAATACATAGACATTTATATGTGCATGAGAAAAGGAAGCTCGTTCTTGCTGCTGCAGAGCAACATATGAAGTTTTTATGCACAGAATGAACTCTTACTTCCAAAATGCGGTTCTCAGGAGTGTTTAGTAATGTAGTCAAGGAAGAAAGCAATGAGGAACGATGTAAATTATTCTTAGCTTCCTTTTTGATTTAAACAGTAATTGCCAATATCCCAAGGCAGTATATGGAACTGTAGGGATAAAAAACAAGCAGCCCCCAATTCTGCCATTCTTTCAAAAAGTCATTTACAGGAAAGTCTTGAGCATAATATCTTATAAAAACCAGCAGCATAGTGCATTTTAAGGGGAAAAAAGCCTGATATTCTCAGAAAATAATTTCTCTGTGTCTAGAATACTAAGGTAAAGATGATCAGATTTATAGGCAATTAAATCCTTAGCTGATTTGAAGATGTGGCGAATGGATACATCTAATTTCTAATAGGGAGACAGGTGTTAAGGTAAAAATACTCATTTCCTAAGGCTTCCTCCTCTGCAGCTCATCGGAATGGAATTTAAGAATAAAATTAGAAACTGAAATATAGGCTGCGTGAGGGCCCAGGGGCCTATCACAGATATCACCGTGCCAGCCCCGCTCGCCGGGGTACCAGGACCACCGCTCCCTCCCTGGCTACCCTTGCCCCGTCGGCCCAGGTTTCACCAGACAAGGTTGTGCAGACTGAGCTGCGCAAGGTGACTCGGTTAAGACACGGTCACCGCCAGACGAGTCAGCAAATAAATTAGAGATCCAATTTTCTCTGTCCGTCTGTCTCTGTCTCTGTCTCTCTCCGTCCATCTCCATCTCTGTCTCTCACCTCCTTACACTGACCTCTCTCTTGACTCAGGTCATTCAGATCATCACGTCGTTCATACTTATTCCACTGGGGGGACTAAAATTGCCGGAGGGGCCCACCCACGGTAAACGGTGACCCTCACATGCATGCTTCGTCCATCTGGTTCATCAATTTTTAAAAAAGGAATCATTTGGGGTTCAAAAGTCAACATTTCAGGAGCTTCCTCTTCTTTTGTAATTTTAAACTAGCAACTTGGCGAAGGGCCCTTAACTAAAACCACACACTTTGGGGGTCCGTTCACCCATGCAGGTTGGCATGACATTGAATTTAGCAGAGACCCTGGTGCAGGTGCCCCTCCAGGCGCCCTTGTCTGTTGCTGGTGTGGGTCCACTCGACTGAGCATTTCCTTTCTGGTCCCATGTTCCTCTAGAAAAGTGCACCCGGAGTCAAAACACGGCCTCTGCTATTATCCCTGGACTCCAGTTCTTTGCACTGAATGTTTCCTGCTTTGTTTAAGTAGGCTCTGCGGGAGACGGCTCAGGTTAAGGCCTGTGGCGCTGGTCATTGAGATATAATCAATAGTTCTCCTGGTCGCGTCTCTTTCTTAAACTGTTCAGTGTCCCATTCGCTGAGAGTGGGTGCCACACCACTGGTATGTGAGCTGGAATAGTGCTGCTCTGGACAGTGTGGGCAACTGTCATTTAGAGACCAGGCCTCTGGAACTGGGGACCCCACGGAAGTCTGTCTGGCCGCTAACCAGCCTGGAGTCAGATGAGGTACTCAACCTTTCTGGGACCCATTTCCTCATCCGAGAAGCTGCCATCCCTTCAGCAAATGCTCGCTGAGCCCCTGCCACGCGTGGGACAACTTGCAAGTCCTTGTTGGGAAGCAGGCGTGAAACACAGCCTTCCAAATGCCGAGCACGTCCAGGTGTCATTGACGAAAGTGACATCATTAACGGGTCGGCACGAAGTGCGTTCGTGAAGGTGCTCTGGGGGAGCGGAGGCAGAGCTGGGGAAATGCAAAGTGCTGAGCGCCCCGTGCCTCCCCCAGGACTGCTATCTGTCCTCGCAGGGCAGGGCCCATGTCCTGAGAGGCGGCAGTGGGCAGAGCAGTAGGCGGTGGGTCAGGAGTGAGCCAGGGTCGCACTGTGGGAACTCTGAAGGCCAAGCCAAGGCAGTGGAGTAGCACCAGGTCTGGGGACCTCCTGCTGTCGAGGCAGAGGGTGACGTCAGCCATTGGGCCACACTAGGGAGCTAACATGTCCAAAGTTTAACAAACATTGGAAGAGAGAAAGCCTGGAATGCACTGGGTTGTGTCAGATTTTCTTAGAAAAGCATTCAGAAGTCCGCAGGTGGGTTTCCAAGGGACCAGACAACGGCTTCCAGATGTAAACACAGAATTGTGAGGTCTGGCTTTCTTTCAAGAGGGGACCCATAGGGGCGCGAGGGTGGCTCATCCGACTCCGGATTTCAGCTCAAGTCGTGATCTCAGGGCCCTGGGATCCAGCCCCACGTCAAGCTCCACACTCAGCACAGAGTCTGCTTGTCCTTCTCCCTATGCCCCTCCCCTGTTTGCACACTGCTCTCTCTCTCTCTTTCTAAAATAAATAAATAAAATCTTAAAAAAAAAAAAAAGCTGGGACCCATAGATTTCTTGTGATTATCAGAAGAATCTCTAATCACCGATACTTACAATCGCTGGATTTAATGATAACATCTAGTCCCTCACTCCTTCACCTTGGAAAGTCTGCAATTCTCTGGGCCAGCTCTAAAGCCTAAAGGAAAAAGAATTCTTACTTAAATTGTATGCCTTCTACCCCAGGGGTTGCATTTTCTTTCCTGATGGGAGTCTTGTATTTATCTGCTTCTCTTAAGTGTGTTTGAATCAATCATGATCGTATCATAATATGTTCATAAAAATTGCCATAACTAGGTTTTAGAATTTAAAAGAATATAGTTTTTATGTAAGCAAATTTTAAAGAAAAGAACACTCAGCATTAGTGTAATTAAAAATTTTAGCAGTCAAATGGCTCTGTACAGATTATAGAATGGTCATATATAGAATATGTTTAAGTAGAAAGTTTACGACTTTCAAATTTCAGTTCAGAGTACAAATTACCATATCCAACAAAGAGACACTAGCTTTTAGTGGAGGACTAGACCTGTATTTTGTCTAGTTACCCAGCCATCTGCTATTGCAGAGTAAACATCACCGAGATGCTGGGCGGTAGGTTTAGCAGAAGGAATGTGCTTTATTCCTCCCACGTAAACTCACCTGCACAGCTATTGAAGGGACACAGTTAGGATTTCAGGATTTCGTGCTGTTCTTCAGAACAGCAGTTTGGGAAAAGAAATTAAAATTGCCAGAAAAAACAATTTCTTAGTACTGTCCTTTCCAAGAGACTTATGTCTATGGTGACGATGTACCTGTTGTCCAAACTCGGGCTCTACGACTGGCCAAGGGGACACTGGTAAAAAGGAAGCCAGCAGGATGAGGTATCCATGAGGTCCGTCCCTCGGCCACCAAACCAGTGGTTGCCCTACACATACGGGATGGAATCAGAGCTTTTCAAGCTGTTAAATCAACAGATACTGATATTATTACAAAGCTATGGGACTCAATAAACAGAAACAAAAGACCATGATAATGCCATTAAAATTTAACGTCCTACCTTAAATGCTCATGACTCAGTGAAAGACGCCAGTCTGAAAATCTACATGTTGGAGGATTCCAGCTCCAGGACATTCTGGAAAAGGCACAACTATGGAGACAGGAAAAGATCAGGGAAGGGATGGAGGTGAACAGGTGGAGCACAGAGGATTTCTAGGGCAGGGAAGCCTCTCTGTGCAATACTATAGTGATACACACATGTCATTATGCATCTGTCCAAACCCCTAGAATGCACAGCACCAAGAGTGACCTTCAGGTCAACTACAGAGTCAGGGTGATGATGATGGGTCAGTGTGCCTTCATCCTTGGTGACAAATGTATCATCTGGGGGGGTATTGATAATGGGGAGGTTGTGCACATGGGGGGACAGGGGGTGTATGGGAAATCTCTGTACCTTCCCCTCAATTTTGCTGTGAACTAAAAACTGCTCTAAAAAAACTAAGTTTGGACAACATTTAATGTCCTCCAGATGCAGGAAGAGTTCCTCTGTCTCTCTCTGTCTCTCCCACCTTGTGTGTGTGTTTGGGGGTGTGTGCGTGCGTGTGCATGCCCAAGAGAAGTCCCCCATTGTATTAGTGATCGTTCATTCATTCAACAAACTTTTATTGACTACCTCTTACCACCCCAGTGGCCAAAGAGGCTGAGAGGAGGGTTCAGTCGGGCCCCTGGGAATTCCACAAAGGATGGGTGTTCTCTGGCGGAAAGGGCACAAAGAGCTCTTTGTTGAGGAGGAAACTCAGCCTCGAGAACGGTGACATCAGGGGTTGGGCCCCAGTGTGCAGAGCGACACCATCCCTCAGGCACTCACCAGCCTCGTGACAACCTCCCATCACCCTCCTCACCCTGTGCGACAAGGAAACTGAGGCAGAGAGGTTAGGTCAGCGGCTGCGGGCGGCAGACCAGCCATGGCAGCTGGTGTCACTGGTCTCCCTTAGGCCTGTCACGTTGATTTCCTGTCATGTTGATGTCCTGCCTCAAGATGAAAATATCTGTCCTATCTACAGAGGATCCTAGGAACATTCTTCGATCTTCTAAAACCATGTGCAATAGACCCCAGGCAAAATCGTGCAGGGGCTGAGTGTGGTTTGTTCCCCTGGTCCCTTTCTTGTCCCCTGTCCAACACCAGCTCCTAGCTCGAGCCCCCGGTCAAGATGCCACCCAGACTCTGCTACTCAGCATCCGCGCCCGGACTGACAGTTGGCTTAGCCGAGCGCACTGGCCACATCTCTCAGGAAATGCTGCTCTGAGACCAGCCAGCATTCACGGGGGAGTGCACGCCACAATCCCTGCCCATGACCTCCGCCCGGGGGACCCCCCACCCCAAAGCACTTGCGGAATCCTAGGAAAAGCAGGGCCTTGTGGTGCTCATTGGCATTTCAGGAGGAGGCAGCAAGGCCCATGTCCAGGATCAGCTTCGGGGATGAGCACTTGCAAAATTCAGCACCAAAACCTGTTCCCTTGTTGCAGTCTCGCTGACCCAGCATCTTCTCTCCCCGGTACCCCCACGGGCATTTCCACAAAGGGCCGTGGAGCCCCCAACAGAGAGGATGCTGGCCTCAAAGACTTCATCCTTCTGTGCTGAACTCTGATACGATATTACAACATTTATTTATTTGTTTTAAAGTACTTTATTGATGTATAATTGACGTATAAAAAGCTGTACAGATTTGATGTATACAGCTCGATAGTTTGGGGACACGTACACACCCATGAAGCCACCACCACCACCAAGGCCATGGACATGCCCTCCAGCCCTCCCGATTAATATTAGTATTTTGTGATAAGAACACTCAACATAAGATCAACCCTCTTAGCAGTGTCAAGTGCACAATAAATACGATATTATTAGCTAAGGCACTGTGTGTTTGGTGGATCTTTAGACCTTATTTGTCTTGCATGAGGGTTTGAAAGCCCCACGAGAACACGGGCCCGGTGAGATCTCAGAGCTGGGCGTGCTGGTAGGAGCCTTGGAAAGTCCACCATACATCAAACACTGACCCACATATCTGGCAGGATGAGACCTGTATTTTAGCGGGATAAGCCGGGTAAGAAACACATGTTCCATCAGGAGGTGCTGATGGTCATGGAGAAACATGAGGCAAGACCCAGGGCATGGGGTGGCGGGCTAGATGGATGTGCAGGAGGCCTTCGGAGGAGGCGGCACCCTGCACAAGGCAGGGTGGAGGGAAGGTTGGGTGTGGGGCTACCTGGCAGCCCCTGTTTCCTCCCACACCCCCTGCGGGGGCGTCTGTGGGAGGGGAAGGTGGAGACTGATAACGTTAGGTCATATGAGGAAGTACAGCAGCAGCCGGGGCAGGTGTCCAAGCCGAGGTTGCAAAGGAGGCCCAGGTTTTGGTGATGACAGTGGGAGTCGACTAGGAAGTCAGATGAAGGACCAGGATGATGGGAATGCCCTGGAATCAGATGCCAGATTATTATCCTCATGCTGACAGGAATGGGCGTGAAGAGAGGCGGTGTTCAGGCACCGGGACTGTCCCCCAGGGGGAGGGAAGGTGCAGAACAGCACCCTGCTTTGGGGTTGGAGAGGATGTGCTCCCCACGCGGTCGGACACAGCTCGGCATCTCCAGCACTAGGAAGCCTTCACCAAAGAAGTTCCCACCGACCTGGATGCCGATCACAGCTGGGGGACCGCGGGTGGAGGTGTAGGGACGTCGTCACAGCTCGGGGACCACAGGTGGAGGTGTAGGGACGTCATCACAGCTGGGGGACCACGGGTGGAGGTGTAGGGATGTCGTCACAGCTGGGGGACTGCGGGTGGAGGTGTAGGGACATCATCACAGCTCAAAGACCATAGGTGGAGGTGTAGGGACGTCGTCACAGCTCGAGCACTGCAGGTGGAGGTGTAGGGACGTCATCATAGCTGGGGGACCACAGGTTGAGGTGTAGGGATGTTGTCACAGCTGGGGGACTGCGGGTGGAGGTGTAGGGACGTTGTCACAGCTCGAGGACCTCGGGTGGAGGTGTAGGGACGTCGTCACAGCTCGAGGACCACGGGTGGAGGTGTAGGGATGTCGTCACAGCTCAAGGACCATGGATGGAGGTATAGGGACATCGTCACAGCACAAGGACCATGGGTGGAGGTGTAGGGATGTCGTCACAGCTCGGGGACCATGGGGGGAGGTGTAGAGACATTGTCACAGCTGGGGGACCGCGGGTGGAGATGTAGGGACGTCGTCACAGCTGGGGGACCGCGGGTGGAGGTGTAGGGACGTCGTCACAGATCGAGCACCACGGGTGGAGGTGTAGGGACGTTGTCACAGCTCAAGCACGCAGGTGGAGTTGTAGGGATGTCATCATAGCTCGAGGACCATGGTGGTGGTGTAGGGACGTCGTCACAGCTGAGGGACCATGGATGGAGGTGTAGGGACGTCGACACAGCTCGGGGACCGCGGGTGGAGGTGTAGGGAGGTCGTCACAGCTCGGGGACCGCGGGTGGAGGTGTAGGGAGGTCGTCACAGCTCGGGGACCGCGGGTGGAGGTGTAGGGACGTCGTCACAGCTCGGGGACCTCGGGTGGAGGTGTAGGGACGTCGTCACAGCTCGGGGACCTCGGGTGGAGGTGTAGGGACGTCGTCACAGCTCGGGGACCTCGGGTGGAGGTGTAGGGACGTCGTCACAGCTCGGGGACCTCGGGTGGAGGTGTAGGGACGTCGTCACAGCTCGAGGACCTCGGGTGGAGGTGTAGGGACGTCGTCACAGCTCGAGGACCGCGGGTGGAGGTGTGGAGGAGATGCTGTAGACGTGGCTGCTATGCGTGTGGGTCTAAGAGGCAGGGCTTCAGCAACCACACGTGGCTGAGGGCCTCTTGGTAATGAACGGAAACATAAGTCTGAGGTGTTGTAAACATGCATGAGGCCCCACCCCCATATAAAACTCTCCCCAGGGAAAGGCTTTGCTTCCCACTAAGGAAATTTACAGGAAGAAGGATGGCAGAGAGGAAGCCTTTCTTGGTGGGAGCTCTCCGAAGGGATGCAGAGTGTTTGGTCCCATGTGGAAATTTAACCACAAAGTTCCTGTCCCTCTCTTACGCTGCGAATGTTGTCTCTTGACATAATGTTAAATGCTGCATAAAGAATTAAAGGATGCTGGACCTTAACTTCTATGAGCTGACAATACGGAATATATAACATACAGACAAGGAAACGCTGCACCTTCTCGTTCTCAAGCATTTCATCCTTCTTTCTTGGCCATGCATGCCTTCTGTGTTTCACGAAGCCCCAAGTCCCCGAAGCCCTAACAGACCTCACGCAGGTCCTGCGCCTGCTCAGTGGGGCCCAAGAGCAAATTAGAGGTTCCTTGACTAAACTTCTCACTCGCTTCCAGAAATCACAGGGGTGGTCTCCAACACATTACTAGCCCTCACTTTGCTTAAGAAGGACAACTGAGCCACAAACTGTCCTTAAAGTATATGACTTTTTTTTTTTAAGATTTTTTATTTATTTATCTGAGAGAGAGAATGGGAGACAGAGAGCATGAGAGGGGGAGGATCAGAGG
Organism: Mirounga angustirostris; assembly: GCF_029215605.1. Lineage (NCBI taxonomy): Eukaryota > Metazoa > Chordata > Mammalia > Carnivora > Phocidae > Mirounga > Mirounga angustirostris. The sequence continues at coordinate 138,121,850 of NW_026991713.1, forward strand.
GAGAAGCAGACTCCCCGCTGAGGAGGGAGCCTGACGCGGGACTCGATCCCGGGACTCCAGGATCACGACCTGAGCCGAAGGCAGTGGCTTAACCAACTGAGCCACCCAGGCGCCCCTTTTTAAATGATGAAACCCTGAGGTTATCTTAGAAATGAGAGGAAGACAGCCCCCTGAGACCTGTGGCTGACGTCTGAAAGCACGTTGTGAGAGCACCGAGGGAGGCACCAGGTGCTGAGCACACCTGGAAAGCCTACAGCGGCTCCAGCTCTGACCTGCCTTGCTCGGTTTGGGGAGGAAAGCCTCGCATGCTTGTGACAGCTGGAGGGACGATTTTCGGGGGATCCAGGTGCAGGAGAGGCAGGGTGAGCATGGGGCTGGGGCTGGGGCTGGAGCCCCAGGGACGTCAGCAGTCAGTAAGACTTGAGTCTCTGCTAAGGAAAGGTGGTCTGGGTTGGGGAAGGATGCTGGTCCACAGGCAACAGGGCAGAGGTTCTGGGCTTGGGTGTTCTAATGAAATTTTCGTCTCCAGTACAGACTGGGGAAGAGAGCGCTAGTGGTTCTTGTCAGGGTCCCAACAAGAGAACAAACCCATTCTGAGCATTTCAGCCGAGGGAGCAGAAAGCAGGGAGTTGATTCCACTGGCCAGGGAAAGGCAGAGAACCAACAGGAAACTCAGCCAGGCAGGAAGCCGCTGCCCAGGGCTGGGGGCACAGAGAGGGCGGGCCAGGAGTCCAGAGCCCCCGGGCCCCCTGGCAGAGATGGAGCTGCGTCCTGTCTCACCAAACCAGAAAGACAGAGGACGGGAGACAGAGCTACAGGCCCTGCGGGGCGCCCGGCAAGGACCCAGACCTGCCCGGCAGGTCACTGCCCACGCCTCCCTCTGAGGACTCAGCTCCTGATCCAGCAGAGCCCATGCCCCCCACCCCCTGCAGAAGGTAGGACCCAGCCTCTGCTCATCATTCGTACACCTTCCAGGGATCCTCCTCGAGCAAGGACCTCACTGACAAATGAGCTGCCAGGGCCGCGTTGGGAGGTGGGACGTCCCTCGGCACACGTGTGTGGACCTGGGATCTTGTCCCCGTGACCATTGCTGTGCTTATGGGAAGAACAGGCCGTGTTCTCAGCCTCCCTTATTCTAAACCTGATTGAGTCATGCTCTCAAAGGCGTATATTTTTAGGCCTCTGGGGAGAAAGGGCTGTGGGTTCCTCTAGGAATAGCCTGTTTGAAATCAAACACAAGAAGCCGGGGTGTTTCTGAATAATGCAGATGCCTCTCGAAGTCTCCTGTGCCTATTAGAGATCGTTTTCCTTTGATTTCCTTTTTCAACAGTGGGAACGGACATGTTCTCCAAGACCGGCTGGAGTCACCTCTCTGATTAAAGGTGTTCTCCCCGCTCCCTGGTCCTCTTTCCTATGATCAGCCCAGTTCTTGTGTGCGGGGGCTGGTTCCTGTCGCGGCTGAACCCCTTAGAACCTAGGGTTTGCATAACTGATTGCCAGCGCTCAGAAGCCGCCATGTGCCAGAGAAGTTTGAACCACATCCAAAATGCGTGTGCAATGTAGCTGGGGAAAATGTAGCAATTAAAAGCAGCTAAAACTAAGCAATTTATGACTTACAGATGTCAATTTATGACAGAAATCACTGCATATATTGTACCAGCAAAGTGACATTTATTTGGTAATTAATGATTAAAACAGTAATTTCCTGATGTTAGCAGCCACCTGGTGTCTGGTGGCGGTGAGTGAACGCACCCTTGCCAGGGCTGGGACAGCCCATGTTTCCTTCCCGTTCCTGGCAGAATGTCTCCAACTAGGAATTCTGTGCCCCTAGAATATGGCTCTAGGGCCTGCGGCTCTGCAGTCCCCGTCTCAGCCCATGATGTTCCGGAGTAGACAGGCTTGCATGCAGTTTCTGCCCCCAATGTCCTTACAAATATTTGCCGAATGAGTGACTAAAGGAATTGATGAATGGTTGGATTTCAACTTAGGAGGAAGCCCCCAGACCCCATAGCCCAGCCTCACCATGCTCACCTCCAGTGGGGTATCAGACGTGCCGTCTGCCCTTGGGGGGTGGGGGCCGGTCCACCACATCTGCTCCTCCCATGCACTCAGCAGCTTCATCATCTGCTTCCCAGTGCTGTTTTGGGGGCCACGTCCAACAACACCAGCTCAGCGCCTGTCATGCCTTGTTCCCTCAGAGAGCCGGCACCCTGTCCCTGGACTCTGGTCCAGCCCCTGACCACGGGCCTGAGGGAGGATTGGGAAGAGCAGACCCCCAGGGCCCTGGAGAGCCCAGCGGGGAATCTCCTGCTTTATTTCTTCTTCCCAGTCATTGGAAGAAAAAACTTCTTGCTTTAAAAAATAATAGCAAAATTTGGGCGCCTGGGTGGCTCAGATGGTTAAGCATCTGCCTTCGGCTCAGGTCATGATCCCAGGGTCCTGGGATCGAGTCCCACATCGGGCTCCCGGCTCGGCAGGGAGCCTGCTTCTCCCTCTGACCCTCTCCCCTCTCATGCTGTTTCTCTCTCGCTCGCTCTCTAAAAAAAAATAAATAAAATCTTAAAAAAAAAAATAATAGCAAAATTTAACTAGTTCTAGAGCCCAGGCCTGGGGGAATTGCAGACCCAGGGCAACCGCCCAGCGGCCTGCAGTTCCTGAGACACGGGCACCGAACTGAGAGGTGGGCAGAGCCCAGGTGGGAGGGCGGGTGGAGGGCATGCGCTCCTTCCTTCCTTACTTGACTCCAGCCATCAGCGTATCTGTTCTTTTAGGACAAGCAGTGAGGAATGATTTTAGTTGTCTTAACTTTGTTAACAGGCTGCTTGGCCTTTTTAAAGTCTGTTTCAAATGAGCAAATGTGTCGGGGAGAGCATGACCAAGGAATCTTGGCGCGAACAACTCTAAGAAGGAAGGAGGTCACTGGCTTAAGGAGACTGTCCTTTCTTTAGAGATGCACAGAAAAGTCCGTTCATTTGTTCTTTTTCGTTATTGGACAGTTTTAAAGTCCAGGCAGCTTGCTTCCTGTAACTGCCAGATTTCTGAGGCTGATGTGTTTGAAGCTAATAGTGTGTGAATACTGGCACTTTTTGCTTTGCTTCCGGAATGTTCCACATATCCTTTGACTTGTGAATAGGCTGTGTTGCTGCCGGCTGAGGAGGAGCCCTAGGGCCCAGTTGAGTCATCTGTGAACAGGAGCGCTGGGTTTGGACCTCATTGAGATTGCTCTTATGTCTGAGGTCCTGTGAGTCTCTGGTGTCGAAGAGACCCCTTACTTCCCACGGTAGACACTCAACTTGCCCTGGAGCCCTGGGGCAAGCAGGGCAGCATCTTCCAAAGAGACTTCGTAACGTGTCCTGAAAGGGAAGCCAGAGAAGCATTCATTGCACTGACTTGATCAATAAAAGGAAGACTAGACCATCCAGATACCCAAACTTCCCCTCTTTGTTTTCCAAAAATCATTTAGTGAAAGAAAGTCAATTATTGGGTCCAGAGGAAGGCGGCATCAAGAAAAGAAAAGTGTAAAGCCTGTGAATTCCACAAGCCTTCCTCGACTGAGCCCACCTGCCTTCACATCCCCAAGATCATTGAAAATAAGTCCAGTCAGAAGGACTCACCCCTGGGCCTCACCCTGGGTCACATGCTTTCTTTTCTCGAAACAAATGGAGGGTGTTGGGGAGGAGGCTGCATTAATCAGCTCTGGCTGCATAACAAATAGCACAGCCCAGGCCCCTTCAATAACAGACATTCACTGCCTCGCGTCCTGCGGTCTGGGAGCCGAGGTGCAGGCGTGCGCAGGACTGGGGTCTCCTGAGGCCTCTCTTCTGGTCGTGCAGACGCCATCCCCTCTCCACGTCCACACGTGGTCGTCCCTCCATGCGCTTCAGTGTCCTGATCTCCTCTTATAAGGACCCCAGTCAGACTGGATAAAGACCCATCCTACTGACCTCATCTTACCTCAGTTACCTCCTTAAAGACCCCATCTCCAAATACAGTCTCATCCTGACGTCCTGGGGTTAGGAGTCTATCCCATGAATTTTAGGGACATAATCCAGCCCATAACAGACTCTTTTACTTGGAAGAATGTGTGACTCTGAGTTGGAAGGCTATGCTTGGAGTCCTAGATCTGCCACCTATTCGCCACGTTTATTCTTGGCAAATGCTTGGTGCCTTGGGGTCTCACTTTTCTCATCTGTAACGTGGGGTGACTCCTGGATGTTCTGCCACATCTCGGCTGGCTCTAAGCATGCTATGACCAACATCCAGTAAGACCATGCATCCTGCGGCCACACACGACCACCCTGGGTTCATCCCATTAATATTTCTCCCATGTGAGCCCAGGTGACAGCGGCAACCTGAGAGAATGCTGAGGCTTAGTGCTACAGATCCCCCATAAACAGCAGCATCTTCGCCCATTTGAGCTAGTTGGCTTTAATCAGCTGATAGCTGGTTCACCCTTTCAAAAAGTCATTAGCTGCAAAAACGTTTTGCCACATTTTCTTGGTTTCAAAGAGCCGTGGTGCCATAGATGTTTCCAGAGCCAGCAAAAACCAGGACAATTGCACCGAAACTCTTGAAAGAATGAGCTTTGTTAGAAAAGAGCTGCCACTCTCTGTCTTCAGGCCAAAGGTACAGTAAGGAGGGCATTTTCCACTTTGAGGTTCGCAGCTCCGTGGGATTCAGGGAGAATAAAGCAAGAGAGGGGCCGGAAATTTGATCAGAGGTAAGAAGAAAAAACAAGCCAAATGCTCTTGTGTGTTTTCTGAGTCAGCTGTGCTGGGGGACGAGGGGCCGCTCGGAGAGAGAGAGAAACACCTCCAGTCCTGCTGGTGTGTGGGGTGCATGTGTACTCACCTCCAAGTCTTTTCTAGCCACTTACAAAAATGTTTGCTCTGTTTGGAGGCAATCCTCTTGATTGCAAGCTCCTCTTACCAGGAAAAGTGTGAGCACCGTGGGTGCACAGAGAACGGGCTGGCCGTGTGGGAGGTTCCTTCAACTCCTCTCTGTCTCATCCCCGTGCTTTTGAGTGGGACGGACCCGCCAGGTAGGAGACAGAGAGGCCCTGAGTGCTTTCCACCTCTCCCATACCTCGAGCTGTCCACACTTCCACCGCAACACCCCTCCACGGTCATGTGGACAGAGCTAGAATATTCTACAATAGGAGGGACGATGGAAGAGTAAGCGTTTCCATCACTTTCACTCTGAGGTCACTGGAGGTGGTTACAAACATCAGAACAAGCTCTATTTTGGTTTTTAGTGTTTTTCTTGTGTGACCCGAACCACACAGGGAGCCACCCTTGCTCCAGGATCACGGTGAGCTCAGGAGCAGAGCCTGGGGCTCCCTGTGGGGCTGCTCGCTACCCTCCTGGCCTTTCAAAGCCGTCCGACCAGCAGGACGGAGCGCTGTGCCCCTGGGTTGGGGCGTCTCCTCCTCCTGGCTCCCCCACACACACACATGTACTCATGCAATGATCAGATGCTGCTACGTGGGTAGCAGGTTCATCACTGGGGACGGAGAGAAGGAGCAACGATCTCTTTAAACTACCAAACCACTTCTGTCTCCGCTCCACAGGGGCAGTTGCCCTGAGGAGGCTGTGCAGGGCTCTCTCTGCCGCCCTTCCGTGAGGGGGTCTGTGGTTTTCCCCGACACCTGCCCACTTCCACACCCGCAGAAAGCCCACCACACCCCCTCAGCGTCTTCCTGGTCAGGTCCTGCACAAGCTTCCTTTGGCAGCAGTGGCCACAGGCACACCCTCTCCCCCACCCTTCCCGGGGGACCCCCTTCACCCTCCGTCTCCTGCACGGCCGGGAGGCTCGGTGCACTGCGCTCGGCTTCGTGGTTCGCCCCTCTCCACAGAACAGCACAGGCCACAGGACAACTCCGTCACTAGACCCAACGGCGGGTTTCCAGGCCCTCAACTTACTCGGCTCCCTACAGCTCCCAATACAACTGCTCAGTCTCCCTCCATCCCCGCCATGGCCCCTGGGATGGGGCTCCCGCCATGTGCCCTTCTCCTACGGATTCTGTCACCGAGCAAGCTCTCTGCTTCTTCTCTGCTCATCCCCCCACTCGCTTCCTTCTCTGCTCATCCCCCCACTCGCGTCTGCTGTCACACACCTCACTGTTCCTGGGCCTGCTCGATACCCTCACCATCTCGGTGAGGGGGCCGTGATGACACTGGGGTCCCCCAGACCACCGTCGGGCTGAGGATTCCCTACAAGAACTCCTGGGACTCCCAATGAGGGTTTGTTGGAGACGAGGGATGCCGGTTAGAGGGAGAAGGTGCACGGGGTGGCATGCGGGGGAGGCCCACAGCGGGCCCTGCGTCCCCTCTGACGCCCCGCGGCGGGTGCACCAGTCCCCAAACACCCACGCCACGGCCAGCATTAACAGAACGCTGTCCACCTGCAGCAGCCACAGCAGGTCTCCCCGCTGGGTGCACAACATTAGGGTGATGAATATCAAGGGCTGATCCGGCTTTGCGGGAGTGATTTGTCAGGAGCCTTTCCATCGGAATGGCTATCAGCAGGTCGGTAATGGGTTCTGGACCCTTTTGACCTCTGCAGCATTGTTTCCACCCCAAAATCATTACCTCTCTCTGGCTATAGGGGCCTTTCTGAGGAGATTCTAGTGTCTACCTTAATGGGCAGAGAGAGGCCTGTGAGGGATTAACCCCTTATCTTAGAGGTGGGGCAAGACCACAGAGCCACGTCTCCCTGGGGACGTGGCCAGATTGGCCAGTGCACTGGTCCGCTCCCGCCCCAGCACCTGCTGGACCCACTCGCCAGAGAGCAGGACATGGACACACAGGCTTGTCACGGTGCCACCCGCGAGGGGCAGTTGTGGAGCTGGGAAGGGAAAGGAGCTGGAGTCAGGGGTCTGGGGTTTGGTGCTGGCCAAGGCTCCCCTTGTAACAGGACGGCAGGTCATCGATGCGGGACTCCCCGAGCATGGGGCCTTTCGGATGCACCAGGACTCAACGACACCATGGGGACGCCTTTAGGGTGCAGGGCTGGGGGTGACGGGCTTCGTTGCTACAAAGGGCAGTGCGGCCGACATTAGCCCGTCCACCACCCCACCCGGCATCTCGGCCCACTCCCTTGGCAAGGGTGTCTTTGGGCTGGTGGGCTACAGGATGTCCACCGATGGGGCCAACAGCGGCCACCCTCAGTGAGGGCAAGAAGAAGGAGGGGCAGGGACAGAGGAGAAGTTCGAGCCCAACAGTGCCAAGCACACCATCCACACTGACTCGTGGAAACTTCCCGATGTATGAGGAGGTCCTTTCTGCTACCTCCCGATGTGCCTACAGTTTATCTCGAGGGAGTTGCAGATATCCCCTGAATATCCAGATCTACATGATTCTCACAGGAAACCTCCAAATCTCAGGGCCGAGCGCCAGAGTCGTTGCCTACCTGCTCTCCCCTTGGCCACGAGTCTCCCTTTCAGTAAGAATGACTTGTGGACTCCTTGGAAACATGCAAAGCCCCATTTTTGCAAGAGATAAGTCCTTAAGATAAAGACAAGTTCCTGGGGTGCTGGGTGGCTCAGCGGGTTGAGTGTCTGACTCTTGGTTTCAGCTCAGCTCCCGATTTCAAGGTCATGAGACCGAACCCCGCATTGGGCTCCACTTTGGGCATGATGAAGCCTGCTTGAGATGCTCTCCCTCCCCCCACCCCTCCCCTCTGTCAAAAAAGAAGACAAATTCTACAAATACCTCTCTGCTGCCTGCATCCGCTCTTCCACAGAAGAATAGAGGCACAAATACTTCCCTCCCATCATTTGTCAGGGGTATGTCCTATTTCAAAATCTCCCTTCATCCATTGAAGAATAAAGTTGGTGACAATTTATCTTCCTCCCAGTGCTCGCATTTCTTTCCGTGTGAAATCACTTGCCTACAGAGGGACTGAAGGAGCCATGCGTAGCTCGGAGGCCACTCACGTGCGGCATGGGGCACCGTCTGGTGCTGTGGGGATGTCTAAATGGTCCTTCAGTTAAGTCTGAGAGCCTTGTGAGGGCTCTAACTGATCTCTTTCCAGATACAATGAACCATCAAAAATGGAACGCTAAATAACAGGCTTTTTTGTCCACGTGTGCTATGAGCAGAAGGAGAGAGGTATTTTAAAATGTGTCCCCTGCATACTGATGATGGTAGGGCCTGGGTGGGCCCTGCAGTCAGCCCTCGAGGACACCGCACCCACACGTTACACCTTCAGAGCTGGAAGGACCCGACGGGCGGCTCTCCTAGACAGGGACCGGCGGGAAGGGCGCGAGGACCTGGGTCTCCATCTCCAGCGCTCCATAGCCAACTCAGTCCGTCTCGCTGTGGATGCCAGCGCCCTCGGGGACGGGAGCACAGAGACAAGCGTGTGCGCACAGGGCCCCATGTGCTCCAGCGCTCCAGGTGGGACTCCACCTCACAGCTGTCAACACTCAGCAGGGCGACAACAGTCCACGAAACTGAATTCCAGGCTCTGAACCATGACGCGGGGGATGGTCTGCCACACTCGGGACGGTGACAGCCGATCTACTCCATGTCCGACGTGGGGACCTTTCTTCTGAGACGCACCGTAGGGAATCATGTCCTGGGGACCAGGCGGTTGCAGGTGACCGTTGGTCCTGCTCTTCCTGGCGCCATACCACAGTCCGATTCATGTTGTATCTCTGCCCATGTCGGCCGCTGAGAACTTCACTTTGCTTCCTAGATTAGAGCTGGACACACTCTTTCCAAATTAGGGCCCACAGACCTTTCTTTAGGGCCCAGAAAACCCATCCTAGCCAGGCTTGAGGATCTGAAAAGACAGTCCTGTTTTCTTCTTTTTTGTTGTTGTTGAGAAGAGGGGCCTTGATTTCGGTTCTCAGCTTTAAAAGAAAAAAAAAAAAAAAGCCCAAGCTGTGCCACTATTGAGATAAAATCCAAACTGTCTGCTACACCTCTAATTATCAGCCTGCCTTCTGGGTAAAATGGTACGATTCAATTGTTGGTTTTGTTCACTTGTCAGCTACCAAAAAAAAAAAATTATCACTGCTTTCAAACCAGCTAAAAGAACAGAAATTCTGCAAATTGCTTTCTCAATGTAGTCACCTCAGACCTAATACCTCTCTGCAGAGTGTCAGAAATTGTATAATGCAATGTTGCATGCAAATCGTATTTAACGTAGCTGTTTCAGTGACTCGCTTTATGTTATGTAATTTCACTGCAATGATCCTTTTGTCACCACTTTATATGTGGCTCATTTTGACACTTCCACTTATCACGTGAAATATTCGTTTGCGCCAGTCCCTGTGAGTGAAAGCAGTGTTGTCAGACAGGAGAGTGCTACAGCCACCCCCTCGCACGGAGCCGTCCCGTCAGGACTCGGCGAGACCCCCACATCCAGCTTGCTCTTGGCAGCCTTGCGTCCCATCCTCGGAGTTGGAGACGCGGTGCCAGGCTGGGCCGGTCCGTGAGCACACGCCATGGTGGACATGTGTCCTGGAAGGACTCGAGCCTCCCTCCGTGTCAGGCTTCCCAGCAGCATCTGTGTTGCGAAGCTGAACAAAGTCAGTTTATTTTTTTAAAAAAAGATTTTATTTATTTATTTGACAGAGAGAGACACAGCGAGAGAGGGAACACAAGCAGGGGGAGAAGTAGACTCCCCGCTGAGCAGGGAGCCCGATGTGGGACTCGATCCCAGGACCCTGGGATCATGACCTGAGCCGAAGGCAGACGCTTAATGACTGAGCCACCCAGGCGACCCTGAACAAAGTCATTTTAAAGTCGGGGTGAGGAGTTCGAAGTCCCGCGCTGAGTCTGTCCCGGAGCTGATGGTAGCCGGGCACAGCAGCGAGGCTCCTACTCTGATGCCCTCTCCCTTTGCCGTAGCTCCTTAGACGACACTGCGGCTTTGGGGCACAGACGCAGGTCCCCGCACCGGCCCCTCAACACTCTGGCGGGTGCCCATGTGTGCAAACCACAGCCTGTCAGGCCGTAGCCGGGCCCTGCCTGCCCCATGCAGTCCTCAGTGTCTCCGTCCAGGTCGCCGCAGCCCTTATGCCCGCAGCCTGGGTCAGGGGCACGCCAGCTGTCATCCGGGGTGAGACATGGCCTCCTGCCACGTTCCTGTGCCCTCCCGCTGGGCCTCGGTGTCAGCCTGCTGTTTTCTGCCTCTCCGGGGCCGCAAGGCTCAGGAGTGTGTGTGTGCACGTGAACCATGGGCTGTCCGGTTCATGCCCGGAAATGGGTCCCCGGGTCTGGCTCTGTCCACCCCCGGCCAGCGCCGGCCTCTCCCTCTGAGGCGCAGCTAACATCTGCAGAGATCAGCGGGCGGCTGGGGTGGAGGACGCAGCGCCGGTCCCAGGGCAGATGCGCCCATGCAGTCAGGTGCGTTCCTTTATGTTAACCTGCGGTTCCCTTTGGGGCAGGGGCTGTCCTCGGGCTGCGGCGACATGCTCAGTGCCTCTGCGTGCCCTCCACAGTGGGCGTGGCAGGGTAAGTGTTTGAACGCAGCGCTCGCCAGCCCCCCGTCAGAGCAGCTGCCGTGGCCGGTCCCCAACCCTCTTCCAATTTTTAAAGAAGAGCCATCGTGGTGTCTCTGTTTCGACCAGGACGGTTCTGTGGAAAGAAGTTGTATTTCCTGGCTCCTGAAAGCCACCGTCCTGACCCGCACTCTTTCGGTTTGTGGAATGCCTACAAGAGAGTCCATAGCACGGGGCGCCTGTCCAGGAGGCTCTACTGGCCGGCTGTGCCGGCTGACCGTGGGGTCTGCGGTGTTTGTGGGGTGGCGCCAGCCGGGAGGCAGCCGGGCAGCTGCGATGGGCTGGCGTGGACGGGGACTTGCACCCCATGTATCCCTCACCGCCCCACGGCGGCACACCGGCAGTCAGGGCACCGGCAGATCAGAGACCGAGCTGGGCCTTCCCTTCTTACAAGGGAACTAACCCCGTCATGGGGCCCCGTCCTCCCCGCCTCACCTCCCAGAGGCCCCACCTCCAAACACCACCACATGGGGAGACAGGTCACCCCAAAGCACACAGTTTCAAGCCACTGCCGGTGTCCTGGGTCTCGTGCGCCCGGGCTCTCCTTCTTTCTAGTCCTGGAGGCCGGGACTCCGAGTTCTCTGGGAAACTCTGGAGTGGACTTGACGCTCGTTCCCTCAGAGTAAGAGACCAGAGAGTGTGGAGGAAGGTCTGTGTTCCGTGGGAGACCTGCCCAAATCCTGTGGCTCCAGTCCGGGGGGTCTCCCCTCCGTGGCGGGTCAGGGTTGACGCCCACTGAGTGAAAGGGTCAGGGGTCAGAGACAAGGAGGTTCTCAGGCGTGGGTCTGGCCGGAGGTGACCACACCTCCTTTGGGGGCAGCAGGGAAGCAGGACCCGGGACATGTCGGGACCCTGGTGCAAGGGTGCTGTGACCGCGTGACTTATGTTGACCAGCTCCCCTCAAAGGGAGAGCAAGTGTCATGGCAGGGAGATGAAACGTGCCTCACTGTCACCTTCCGCACGGAACAAATGGATGGCCCGGAATCTTGCCATCAGCGACATTGCTGTCTGGGGAGAAACGCAAGAGTTGAGTTTGATGTTATAAATCACCATAATTTGTTACAATTTCCAAAGACAAATATGACAGGATGGAATTACTTTGCCGTGCTGAGGCAGTCATTCGCAGAAGACGTAAAGTGCCAGTATAAATCTGAGGACGAGATACATTCAATCCGAGCCAGCGGCGCCCGGCGTCCGCTCAGCTGGTTGTGTTTGCTGAGGACACGGGCACACTGAGACTCAAGAGCTGTCCAGGGCTCACTTCGTCGGCCCGCGTGAATCGGAGCCTATGACCGCCGGGAGGGGCTCTCCGTGTCTGCTCAGGCCGGGGGTGGGGAGTCTGGCCTCCGGACGCCCAGGCCGGTGCAGAGCATGCAGCTCCCGGGACCCCCGTGGCCACAACACTGGGGAGGGGGACGAAGACCAACGGCCAGTGTTGTAGAACCTGGCTGGGCTAAGCTCCGTGGTCGGCAGAGTTATGGCTCTGATGTGCTCACATGTCACCAGTTCACGTCCTTTAGAGGCTGCAGCTCCCTGGCTTCCCCATCAGCAACGTGGACACGGGCAGGAATTCTTGGCGACAGAGGGGGACCCCGGCCCAAGGAGGGAGCTGCAGTGGGCACAGCCGAGCCTGCAAACTGGCCAATGCGGGGTTCATCCAGCCGAGGACACAGCTTCCAAAGCGCCATGGAACAAAGCAAAACAGAAAAGGATCAGAATGGTCAGTGCCTCCTAGAAACGCCTAGAGCGGCAGGGCGGGGGGCGGGGTCCCCTTGGCTCCCGCTGGCTTCTGCTCCATCCCTCTGGCTGGGCTCAGATGGGCACAGGAAGAACTCGCTCCCGCTGCCTCTCAGAACACAGGTGAGGTCATCAAACCCCAGGGGAAGCAAGCGCACGCCACCCTTCCCCAGACCAGCAGGAGCTCACAACACCCAGTGAAGCAGCTGTAAAAATAGGAAACACAATACCTGGAGCCAGGACGCCCCACGGAACATCTGGAGCTCACGGGGTTCAAGGCGCGCGGGGCCCCCGTCACTGTGCTGGAAGCCTCGGCGCCCTCCTGTCCCCTTCAGCTTCGGGGAATGGGCAGCTCTGGGGTGCTCCACGGGGTATGTGCCTGGTGGGACAGGAACAGCACAGCCTCGGAAGCCCTACTAGCCACACGGGCTCCGTCCAGGTGCTTCTGAGCCAGCCGCGAGCGGGACCTTGGAGCATCATCCTCTCGGCCTCAAGCAACCCACCGGAGAACCTGGGAGTTTAGGGAAAGCCTGCATGGCCCCCGGCACCCCCAAGGACCCTGGGTTTCCAGTTCAAGAGTGAATCCAAGGTTGCCAGGAGAGACTGAACGCCGTCGATCAACCAGTAATCAGCAGTGTCCTCTGGTGACCAACGACCTCTAAGGGAGCAAAAGCCAACATTTTTAAAGCTTTTTATTAAAGTGCAAGATTTTTAAAAAGAAACATAACGAATGTAGTTGGATGGATCCCGCACCAGCTGAACATACAGGTGCACCAGCACCTCCAAAGAGCCCTCGGTGCTCCCTTCCAGCCCCGAGCCCCAAGGATCCTGAGTCCCCGGGGGTCCCCCCAGCCTGACGGCTCGTGCCCGACCCCCCCGGGGTGAGCCTTGCCTGTCGTCCCTCCAGACACTGATCGCACACCCTCTTGATCAAGCACTTTAAATGTTGGCATACTTACGTATTTGCACTACCCACGTGAGCTCTTCGTGACGCGTGTGTACGGCATGCACGTTAACATACACACACAACGGAGTACCGGTAATGAGGTGCAGCCCCACGCCAATGCACCCTCTCACGCCATCTTCCCACGTCCCGCTGACCACATGGCTGGACACTGCCCCTCTCCAGAAACCGCTTTATGGGAGCGAGGCAAAAGAACACAGTCGTAGGGTTCTGAGAAATGCGTACTTGATGCTAAATACCCGGAATTTATCAGCCAAACGCATTCCCAGGTTTCCCAGGGGCGGAGGCGTCCCACCCTTTGGGAACATTTGGACCCACGCTGGGACTCCCCGCTGGTGGGCTGCAGGAAACAGCAAACCCGGGGCCACCCAGCGCTCCCCAGTGCCCCCGACACCCCCAGCACCCTACAGAGGGCACAGCACTGGCTCGAGAGCATGCACTCAGGACGGCACGGATACCCCGCTTGCCTACTTTTTAAGGGAAAGACGTGCTTAAGGGATGTTTGTGTATTAGTCAGGATTCTCCAGAAACGCAGGACCGAGAGGCTGTGTAGGTGCAGAGGGAGAGGCAGAGTCCGACTCAGACCCACGTGGCCCGTCGTGCGTGGCTGCAGGGGGTTCCCCAGGGGGTGAGGTGTGGACGCTGAGCCGCCGCGGCCAGGCCCTCCGTCCACGCCCCCTGCACCCCACCTTCAGTGCCTGCTTGGTACTCAACAGTGAGGGAGGTGAGCCCTCAAGGGCATGCGGAGCGCTCAGGCCAACACGGGCATCGGAGGTAGAGACGGAAATGCAAAGGCCTTCGAGTGGCCTCTGCCCTTAATTCCACTAAAGGGAAATTGTTCTCCACTCTCTCACGGTCTGTGGCTTTAGGAACTGAATCTCTCTCTCTGCCTCCCTCCCTCCTGGATGCCAGCAAAACCCAACACCTTTGTCTTGGATCTTCATAGAATACTTAAAATCCTGTAATTGTGGTTTTAAGAATCAGAAAGATAAACAATTGCTCATAAATGGTTGACCTAAGAGGCTGTTTGTCAAACGCGTGTGCCATAGGGTGGTGGTCAGCGGTACGTGGGAGGGGGCCGCGCGGCCAGCTAACATCAGGAGGCCGTGGAAGGATGTGGGACAGGTCCTTGCCACGTGCAAGGAGGCACTGGAGGCCTGTCGCCTCCTTCCCAACCTGCCCACTAAGCCGCTCGGCTTGTGGCATCTCCGGGATCATGGTTTGGGGGTGCTGCACTCTGACCCAGTGACCTGACCCCAGTACTTGTCCAGGGCGTGCATGAGCGCAGGGGTTTTGAGAGTCAGTCCCTGGGGCTCAGGGTGGAGGGGGATCCCGGGCCAGCGGGCGGGCTCCAGGGGAAGCGTGCGGGTGATGCTGGGTCGTAGCACCTGTGCTGATGGAAAGGTGGTGTTTGCACAGGTAAGCACATCGGGCAAAGAAAGTGCAATGGGTTTGCTCCAGGGAAGACGGGGTACGGGACCCCAGCCCTCACATCCTCAGGGTGATAAGATGGGGCATCATGTCTGCCCATGTCAGCCACTTCCCAGATGCCCTGAGGTTTGTGCGGTGCGCAGGGTCAGCCACAGGGAGTCAGACGGCTTGCGTTGGCCCAAAACCCACCCCTTGGCCATCCACGTGTGCGGCTGGCCCGGCAGTCTCCCGGCCACCACCAAGGTAAAGGCATCCGAGACCAGCAGGCAAATGCGCCTCCGCCATTAACCAGCCGGTCATTTCTTCCTAAAGAAATGTCTGCTTTCATTCCTCCCTGCTGTTGTTTGGATTCGAGGGAAGTCTGTGGTAGTGCCATGGCATTTTCTGGGGGCCCGGCTGTCCTGCCCGGTGCTGCTGACAGGCCGGCCCCGGGGGGCCTGGTGAGCACGTGTGAGCTGACATGTTCCCAGCTAGTGGAACTCTTGTTCCGACGTGACCCCTCATCGCCTTGAGGGAAGGGGTGCAGGCCGCTGCCTTGGTCTTTGGGAGCTTACAGAACGGAACTGGCAGCAGGTGTCACCCCCCCAGGCTCACCAAGTTCCGGACACCCCGGGGAGCTGTCACTAAGTACCCAGCGAGGAAGCCAGTCAGACGCCTCCCAGATCACCACTTTGCCCTAAAGGGTTTTAGCTGAAAATCTCATAAAAGCAGGCCTCGCTGATGAAGGCCATGGTGTCTGTCCCCCCCCTGTCCCCCCTGGGGCGGCTTCCCCTCCTACTCAGGACCCACTCCTCGGGGCGCAAGCTTTTGCTCTGATAAACCAGCACGTCCTCTCTCAGGGAGTCACGGGGCGAGGCAGGACGGGGAATGCTCCCCGAGGGGGACGGGCCGAGTGGCTCGAGGCGGGCGCTTGCTGGACACGGCCTGTCCTCTGTGTCCTGGCGGCAGGAGCAACCCCCAGCCTGGCAGGCCCCAGGAGGGGTGCGGGGCAGCGCTCCTGCGGGAAGCTACACAGAATTCCCACAAGCCTGGAGCCGGGTGCAGCTAGCAGGGCGGGAGCAGGGAAGGTGGCAGCCTGGGCCGCGCGGGGCCGGCGGGTCTGGAGCCCAGGGAGGACACAGCCAGGCCTCAGGAGCGCTCGGGGCAGGCTCGGAGCCTTGGCACGTTTCACTTACACGTGGAGGGTGGGCTGCAGGGGGAAAGCAGAGGCTTGGAGGAACACAGGCTGCTTGCTCCCCCCAGACCTGCAGGACCCCCAGACAGCTGCCCGAGGAGCTGCCGCTGGAACGCGCCTCTTCCCTGCCCTGGCTTCCATGCACAGACCACGAGCGTCCTCCCGTGACCCAACTGCAACACCCCAGACTTACTCAAAGCAAGCGACATGGTTGTCACTCCAGCTTGTTGTCAGCAGGGAGAGAGGCCCCGGGCAGGCAAGGTTTGGGGCAGTGACCCTAAGAGACAGGAGAGGGACACAGGTTTGTGTATTTATGCGCATTTCTCTGCTCCGGGCTCTTCCCTGCCAGGAGCTCAGCGCTCCCCGAGAGGTCTGCGCACAGCACCCCTGTGGACCCAGCCAGACCCAGCCTTGCGTCCGTTGTGCACAATTAAGCCGTCCTGACCGGCCGCCTGTCTGGTTTCATGGCAGTGCCGTGCCCGCTCCGTTCGCTTTGTCTGTATCCTTGAACGACCGCGCAACCTCATCTTTTGTTTGGAAATAATGGCCAACATTGAATACGTCCCTTTGTTCCTCAGAGAGGTTGTTCCCCATTCTCGCAGGCTTCACAGGATGGGATGGGACCCGCAGCCTGTGGAGACTGCAGGTGCCGTCCGTGCTCCAACACGCGGCCCTGAGTCCTGTGGCCTCTCTGAGCCTCACGGCCCCTTCTTGAAAATAGGAACAAAAACTGCAAGACCATTAGCTGTGTTCGTATCCGGAATCAGGGGGGATGCAGGTCAAAACAGAGGCAGCACGGGGGGTCCGAGCTCACAGAAGAGCATTCGGTACGTGGTCTCTGTCTCATGGACTGGGCAGGAACCGTGGTCCAGTCTGCGCTTTAGAGAATCTGTGGCTGAGGTTCTCACTGACCCTTGGCTCCTACGTGAGCAGTCTGAGAAGGGAACGTGCCGAGCTGCCCAGGACACACTGGGCACCTGCTTCTGGGTGTCCTCGTCCCTGGGGCCAGTGCGGGGAGGGACTGGCTCAGAGAGACGGCTCCAGCACCACCCACAGCCAGGACCCTCTTCGGGCTTCGGGAACTGAGGCCCAGAGCCTGAGAGAACGAAGACTCCTTCGGCATCAGGCAGAAGCACCCAGGCTGGGTGAGGCCCAGCGTATGCCCTCTCAGAAGAGTCTGCTCTTGATCTGACGAATGATTGAAGATCCAACCTGTCTGGAGGCCCGAGCCGCGAAGGAGAAAGGAAAATAGAATAATCAGGACGGCCTGCTCGAAGGCCCCCAGGGTAGCTGTTGACTAGGATTTTCTCCAGCTGATTGTCGCCTCAGGTAGAGATCTAATGTCTGTCCCTGGCTTGAGCCCATAGACTCATGTGAAATGGTAGCTTTTAGCTGCTAGCGATCGTGGGGTGAAAAGCGAGGAGGCGGGTTTGCGGGAATCATGCCAGGCACCACGGATCTCCTGGGGGCCAAAGGCAGAGGGGCAGGGCTGTCCCAGGGGTCTTGACCAAGCTCGCCTGGGAGACATCCCAAGCCACCAACGCCAAGTGCGGACCACCCAGCAGAAGGGTCGGCGCCCCCCAGGAGGCAGGTGCATCCTGAACACGCTGCTCCATTTCTCTGCCTCGCCCCCCTGACGGCAGCTCATCAGTCTACCGCCAATGGAGGGCCCGGGGGGCCCCCTGGGAGCTGAGGGAGCAAAGGACTCCCCCGAGGGCTCTGCAGGGAGGAGCGGCGTGCGGTCTGGGCTGTAGCAGCCCCACTGCTCGCTCGCGGGTCCCTCTGTGGGACAGATGCTGAGGCCGGCGCGGATGGCACCCAGGGCCCCTGAGGGCTCTGAAGAGGGCAGACCCACACGGATCTGTGCCAGGAGGTGGAGGCCAGACCCGGTCCCCCAGCAACCACACTTACCTGGTGGTTCTTTCTGTGAGTCACCCGCTTGAAGTGCGGAAGCCCTGTGTGGCCCACACGCAAGAGGAGACAGAAGGCAGGAGCCCAGAGGGGCAGCGAGCTTCAGTCTGCCGGCGCCGTCAGCTGCCAGGACACCCGCGTCCGGCTCTCTCCCCAGCCTGTCGCGGCCGGTGTGCTCCCTTCACCGTGGCTCCGTTTCCGCTCCTGCACAAAGCAGAGCGTGCTCATCCTTCCCTCCCTCGTGGGGCTCCTTCCCTCTGACGGGTTGTGCGTGACACAGAACAGCTCCAGAGTCTTCATGATGACGAATTTCCTGGGTCAACCTAAGTGGACCACAGGGTACCCAGATATTTGGGGAAATGCTGTTTCTGGAAACCTCTCTGAGGGTGTGTCCTGCTGAGATTAGATTTGAGTTGAGTGAAGAAGACTGCCCTCCCCATTGTGGGTGGGCCCCATCCAATCAGTTGAAGGCCTGAACAGAACAAAGACAGAACAAGAAAGAGCTCTTTCTCTCTGCCTGCCTGTCTTGGAGCTGGGGCACTGGTCCCTCCAGCCCTCAGATCCAGGCTGGTACTAAGCCACCGACTCTCCTGGGTCTTCTGTGAGCCGACTGTAAGTCTAGAACCTCTCAGGCCCCCTGATTCTGTGAGCTGACTCCTTACAGTAGATATACATGTGCATGTAATTTTCTTTCTCAGGAGAACCCAGACTAATGCACTTGGAGGGGGACAAGAACAGCAGGGCAGGGAGTTTCCTTTGTTCATTTGCCCCTAAGACCATCGTGAGGGAGCCCTGCCCAGGGCAGCGTGTTGAGGCTTCACGAGGAGGAGACCCCAGTGGGACACATGACAGTGTGGACATTTCTCAATGGGACATCAGAGCCATCCATCATCCAAGATCTGAACAGGAAATAGCATGGGGGACCGGGGTGCTTTAGGGTGGCAAGGATAAGGTGTTATTCCTAGGACTGGTTTTGTTGGCTTCTTAAAAGAGGAAAAGCAGTAGGGACCAACATGGTGTTTCAGAGGGAGACAAGAGAGCATCCACGATGCACTCAAGGATGGTCTGTCCTCGGAGTGAGATACGCCGGCCGTATCAGAAAATGCCTACAGAAAGTGTATGGTGCGAGCATTAATAATTAACTCTCCGGGGACAGAGCCCAGGGGTGTTTTGCTCTAATTCAAATTGCAGGCATAAAAGTATTTGATGTAAGTTTGCAGTCTAAGACATGATGTGATGTTTTCTGAAAACAGCATGCAGAAAGCACGGAGTGCCGCGAGGAATTTGAAGTGAAGCCGAAAATCAGCTGAGGAGTGCGGACGTCTATTCTCGTAGGAGGAAAACCTGAGTCGAAAGGGCTGTTGCAGCAATGATTAGCTGGTAGGGCTATTGCCTCCGTGAAGAGGATGCTTCACCGGGTGGCAGTCTGGTTAGGATGTTAGAGACCTGTAGTTGATTTGGGGCTGGACCGGGGTTTTCATTCTATGAGCTGTCAATGGCCAGACACCCACGGAGCACTCGGCTGCCTTCTGGAACAAGCGTCCCAAGAAGAGTGTGTGACACACAGCATCCTCCTTGTTCGCTCTGTCCCGTAAGGACAGATTTGTAAAACAATGCATGCTCTCTCAGGAACACCAGGCTTTTCCTCATTCCTTCAGTCAGTGGTTGTTCATCCTGCCACACCCACATAGAGCACAGCACTTCCCCCGAGACGTGTGGTGAGTCTGCCCGAAGCCCAGTGGGCAAGAGGCCTTCTTCTGGGAGGGGAGACATGACAATGCAACGAGCACTCAGAGAGTCCCTGCTTCAGGGATTTGGGGTGGTCAGCACAGGCTTCGAGGAACTGACAACCACTCCAGACCTAGGGATGAGCAGGCTTCCACAGGGTGAAGAGACCTGTGCTTCCTCACAGAGACCCAGGGCCAAGAGCGAGCAGGTGAGCAGGTGAGCAGGTGAGCAGGGCCGGGAGCGAGCAAGTGAGCAGGTGAGCAGGTGAGCAGGGCCAGGAGTGAGCAGGAGAGCAGGTGAGCAGGTGAGCAGGGCCGGGATTGAGCTGGAGAGCAGGGGAATGAAGGCACCAGACCCACAGATGCTGTTGGGAAGTCAGCCTACTGTGGAGCAGAAGGGTGTCAGCCTTCAGTTTAGGGACAGCTGTGCCGTGGAGCGCAGATTGGGGGTCCCTCTAAGTTGGCTGACCGACAAGGAGGCCACTGACAGTGCCGTGCCACAGGACAGAGCTGGGGGAGACGCAGAGGGACAGACGAAGTCCAGAGACATCGGGGAGGGGAACCGTGATCGGACAGGGGTGTGGAAGTTACTGGGACAGGGCTCGTGGCTCTGGGCCACCATGGGGGAGTGTTTCAGGGGGAAAGTTCGTGGGTATGGCAGGCCGTAGCTGTGGCTGGAAGTGCGATGAGGTCTGACCCGAGTCCGTGCCATCTGGTGCCAAGAGGGAGGCCAGTGACGTCCAGAGAGTGGCAGCCCAGGAGGACGAACGCGTTGGCAGGCGAGCATGCAATGGGGGAAGGTGGAGGACGGCGGGAGCAGGTGGCTGCAGGAGGCTCGGCTGAGTGAGCTTCTCAGCCCTGGTGCGCTTTGAGGCTGGTAATCCTTGGTCACCAAGGCATCCTGGGTGTTGTTGGGCATTTGGGGTGCCAGTTGCACCCCCGAATTGTGACGAGCACACATCTACAGACACTGTCACATGTCCCTGGAGTGGGACCCTTCCCCCATGGAAACTGCTGGTCTCGGGGGAGAGTCACCCAAGAGCTGCGTTCAGTGGGAGAGACGTGAGAAGGCTTGCAACCTGACGATGAGGGTGCAGTTGTGGGGAGAGCACAGGAGAGGTGACAGGCCCTGCTCTGTCTGGGAAGGTGGAGGACTCAGGACAGGACCGGTGGGCCCACGGCAACAGGACGGATGTGGGCAGGTGGGCAGCGGGTGCTGTGACCAGGCGGCTCAGCAGCCCCCCAGAGTCCCACCTTCTTCGGTCCTCGCCCCCCACCAGAGGGTGAAACGTGGCAGGGCATGAGAGGACACGGCCAATCATGTGCATGGAGGGATTCAGTGGGCGCGCACTGTGGGGAGATCAGGAAGGGCGTCCGTGAGGCAGCTCGCTCGGTGATGCAGAGGGGAGGACAGCGCTATCTCGAAAGCCCCAGCGCGCACCTGACCCCAGTCGGAAGCAGGGTCTGGGGCGGAGAGCTCTGGAAGCTGAGCAGACAGGCGGGCCGCAGGGCAGGACCAGTCCCTCTGTGGCTCGAGGGGGCACAGACGGGGGATCCCAGGCAGGCAGCAACCACAGGCAAGCCGGGTTCCAAGTCCCGATGCCATCCGTTTCCCAGGCAGGAAGGAAAACCGTGTCCCTCATAGGCTGTTGCCTCCTTCCACCATCTGTTCTGCTCTCGACCTATTGGGGCAACAGCTCATTATTTTGACACAGAAGAGCATCCCCTGCCCGAGGAAAGACTTGACTCAGCCAAAGGGCAAAGAGTCACAGGTCAGCAAGAGAGGGGCGAGCTTGGATCCATAAAGGGGAAAGCCAATCCCAGCTCTGTGGTATTCCTAAAGGCCGCAGACAAATACCGTACGATCCCTGTGCCATTGTTCACCAACCCACATAATGGGGATAACATTGTTTACCTCATAGAATTATTGTCGGCGATCGATGGAATAATTTAGCATACGTGTGAGCCTTTACTCAGTGCTTGACTTGTAGAAAGGACTCAGTAAATGATTGTTCGCAGATCTGCATACACGATAGGTAGAATCAGTTATATATGGGAAACCACGAAATTTGACCAGGTGTCATGAAAAATAGATCCCAACGTGGTTTGAAAGGAGCCAGGAAGGAAAGTACATTATTTGATATCAGTTGAAGAATCTGGGGAGACCCGTGGTTCGAGGACTGAGCATCTGGAGCCCCTGGGCACGTGAAATTGTTGTATCCCGTAATGACTCGAGCGGAGCGAGACTCAGGGCTGTGTGCTGGGTCCTCTGGACTCAGATGGGGTCAGACGGTGCTGTGTGTTGCATTTTGGGTTTCCGGAAGAGTGACGTTCATAAAATGTGGGTCTGTCACTGCTGGTGGTGTGAACGTGTCTCTTACCGCAAAGATCCACCAGCCAAGCGCTTCTACTCACTGCAGGAATTTTATAAGGTACAGCTCAACAGCAGTCCAGCTTGGGTGAATGATCTTAATTTTTGCATCGGGAATGATGGACCTTGAATGTTAGTGACAGCAGAGTCCTGAGTCACCCCTGCTGCTGCAGGGGTGCCCGCCCCTCCATCATCCAGCTGACGTTTCCACCGGTACAACCTTAAATGTCCCAGCAGGGACTCTCCTACTCTTTTAGTAAAATGTGTGATCAAATGGAAGGAAAATTATTCTAATAAAACATCTTACTCCCAAACCACATAGCATCACGCAACGAGATATTTTCAACAATCCTCCTGCGTGCATATTGATGGGCTTCGTTACCAGTAATGTTCAAAATGGAAACAGCGTCCTCCTTGCCCACCACGTGGAGGGTATTGATCTGGGTTTAGTTTGGGTGATGATTTGTTTGTGTGAATGATTTCAAATGGAAATCAGCGATGAAGTTTTCGGACACCCCCAAACGGTTAAGTGAGTCACTACTTTCATCCTTCCGGCATCCGTATTTATCATGTGAGCCTGGTGGGGTGTTCAATGCTTCATGACCTTCCTTGTAAGTGCACTGCTGTCCCTGCAAATGCACCAGTGTTTCGAGGTACGTTTCTTTCAATGACGAGGCAGGGTGGTGCTTGACGTTGTATTTTGGTTTGTTTTGTTTTTTTTTTAAAGATTTTATTTATTTGACAGAGAGAAAGACAGCGAGAGAGGGAACACAAGCAGGGGGAGTGGGAGAGGGAGAAGCAGGCTTCCCACAGAGCAGGGAGTCCGATGCGGGGCTCGATCCCAGGACCCTGGGACCATGACCTGAGCCGAAGGCAGACGCTTAACGACTGAGCCACCCAGGCGCCCCAGATGTTGTATTTTGATGATTTCATGGAGTTTGCTTGTGGCAGCAACAATGTGGGAATATTAAATAGCTGCATAGTGTTCATCTCTTTGGTCACCGGGTTGATATTATCCCGAAATGCTGAAGGTTCCAAACACTGGAGGAGGGTTTGTTTTGGAAGTGATAAGGAGACAGTTTCTCCATTTCACATCATTATTAATGAAAGCAGATTAGAATGTTCCGGATGCTTCTAACCCAGGACTCGTGCTGGTAAGGGCGGGGCAAACAGCAGAACAACAGCCTGTGCTTGATCGTGGAGCCTCTGCGGGAAGTGGGGCCCAAGGAAGCCCCGAGACCCCTGCTTCCCCGGCTGTGTGCTAACCAGGCGCTCATGACCGCCCACCCGCTCGGACACGAGGCAGCGGGATGCAGGTCAGCTTCAGGCTCCGTGAGGCGCACTTGCTTACCCTGGCCGACATGGAACTTCCTGTCCGTGTCCTTTCTGGCAGACGCACCCTCCCCGGTGCACGGCCTTCCTGTGCTCCCTCCCACCCTCCCACCTGCCCAGGAGGCCAACTCCACCCGGGAGGTGCGGGTCTCCCCTTGAGCATGCACCGCCCCCTAGGCACCTCCGAGCCACCTGGCTGCGAAGGCCACCTTCCCTCACCAGCGCTCCCCAGCAGCTCCTCCAGGTTCACCGGAAAACACAGCAGGAAAAGCGCTAATGGCAGAATTTGGGTCAGTTATGTCAGGCTGTTAAAATATTTTGAATTGGAAGGCCCTCCGTGGATTTGCGCCACTTAGGTAAACGATGCAAAAGAGGGATGGGGTGCTTCCCAGCGGTTTTTGAATAAAAAGAATCGTAGGAAGTGACATAATATTTTCAGGTTTCAGATCTTCTCCCCCAGATGCAATTATGAGATTTCTGAAGGAAAGGCAGTATTGGATGATTTTATGCCACAGTTTTAATTGTGAGGACTTCAAAACTTCAGGGTATGTTTAGTACACATAACAAGTAGAACCTGGATTTCCTCCTCCCCCAAAAATACCCAAGAGAAAGAAATTATTCAAGGCAGGTTGCTGCCTTCCTCACAGGCGTCAGCGCGGAAAGCGTTTGCCGGGGGGGTTTCCCGATGCAGACGTCCTGGTGGGATCCAGTCCTCCCTGGGAAGTCGTCGTGGCTTCGTTATGACACTGGCGCCTATGTGTGTGGGCGGGCAGCTGTGAAACAGAGGGCTGAGAAGGCAGCATTATACTTGTGGATATAAACTATCTTTAAATCATCAGGCTCAGGCAAAGATTTGACTGTTCTATTTCGTGTGTGTGTTTCATTTCAGCTAGGCTGCAAATTCTGAGACTAGAAATATTATTTTGAGCATAGAATTCTAGATCTCCACGTTGCCCATCACATGGATAGCCAGTGGTTCCTTAGAGCCCCACAGCACACACGCACCTCACAGGAGGGCACATGCACGCGCACACACGCAGATGGGCACACACCTGCATGTGCCCCCCACATGCATGCACAAGCACCTGCACACATACATGCATGCACACACGAGCACACCTGCATGCACGCAGCCCCACATACACATGCACACACACCTGCATGTAGCCCCCACACACATGCATGCATGCACACACACGCCCCCACAGATGCACACACGCCTGCACGCACGCATACCTGCACACACGCATGCACACACACTCACGTGCACCTGCACACGCACACAGCTGCACTCGTGCACATGCACGCACGCGCACACTTGCATGCACACACATGCATATACTCACACGCGTGCACACATGCACTATCATCCTCTTTCCTCCACCTCCCTCTAGGCGATCACCCTGCTGCGCTGTCCTCTTAATCAAAGGCTAAGAGAGGGAGAAAGCATCTGCCTACAGCAAACACTCACAGAAATAGATTCCTGTGGAAACCAAACAAAAAGGCAATAGAAAGAGGAAGTGAGAGATATTAAATTTTTCATTAGATCCATTGCTCCAAAGCTTATAGGCTCTGGGCTCAACACACTGATTTCTTGCTGACCCATAATCCAGTTTAGTTGGGGGAACTTGGCGAAAACTCAAAATTGTGATGCCAAGAGCTTTGAAAAATTGCCCAAAAGACCAAGAAAATGGATACATGTTTGTGGTGGGAAAAGAGATGATTAAGGAACCTTCATAATTTGGATCTTATTTTATGTCTTTGCTACTGAATTTTGGGAATGAGTGGCTGTTACCTTAGCTGAACTTATATTCGGTGATTCCAGAAGCATGGAAACATCTGCCAGGCTTGAGTGCTGAGTCAGCACAGAGCCCAGATCTGGGTTTTGCTTTTTTGCACCAAATGCGTCCACTGTACTGGAGAGCACCTTACACCTTAGCCTTTCCTCCGCAACTCTGTGCATCCACAGGTAGTGACCCTGCAGTATGTGTCATCCACCATTTGTCTGTCTGTTTGTCATCTCTGTCATCTGTCCATGCATGTACCCAACCGAGCTCCGTATTCTTCATTGTCTGAAACATAGTGAGTGTGGAATAAATGAATGAAAACCTTAATAAAAATGAGTGGATAGATGAACGGATGATAGATGAACAATTAAACCAAATGGATCGGAACAACACAGAAGATACTCAATACAGCATAAAACACACAGGGCAAGTGTTTGCAGAAGGACCAGGAAAGTGGCACGAGGCAGGGTCGGCTGATAAGGTGGTAGACGAGGGTGTGGAGGTCTAGCCAGGCTCCAGAGGGGATGGAGCCCCAGAGCGAAGAATCTGGACCCTGCTCCTGTGATCATTGCCGCCATCATCCATTGTTCTTGAGAAGGAAGGGGCCCCTGGTAATTTGGGGGATACAATTTCTGTGTTCAGAGGACCTCTGCCTCACTTTGCCGGGCACGTTGGAACCGGAGTATGGTACGGATGCCAGCCCAGTAACAACAGACACAGGATCGTGTACCAGAAAGAAGCCGAGGCAGGTCCCCAACACCAACCTAACGGGAGGAAAGAGCAGTCAGGGGAGTCGGGGACCCTTCCCCCTCGCCTACCCACACTAAGCCCTGTGACCTTCTCAAGTCACCACAGCATGCTGGCATTTAACCTTAGTATCTGTAACACCTTTCTGCTTACACGCTTGAAAATTAAAAATTCTTGTGATAAAACATGATTTTCATGTTCTAAATCAGATAATTAAACAGAGATCCGTATAGAACTGCCGTACTTCTCCCCCGGAAGAAAACACATATCTGAAGCTCAGTCACAACCAAGTGGCTGACTTTGGATTCTGTCCCTTATTGATCGGTTAATGGAATGTTAATCGGACTCTTACTCATGAGGGGGGCTGAATGCAGGGGAGAGGAGCTGGGCTATGGCCAGCCCCCCTCTCTGCTTTCTTCCAGCGGGCCCCCGGTTGGTGCAGGGAGATCAGGATTTGAAGCAAACCTGAAAATAGAGCTTAACGGCTTTATAACCAATAACAGTGTAATCCTCACTCTAGTAAGAGTGAGGAGTCCTACACACCGTGGGACGAACGGCACAAATGAGGGGTGAGGAGGCACAGAACTGTCCAGAGGGAACCTTGCCTCATATGTGGGGTGCACACTTCCCACCGGGCATGGATGTTCTGAGAAGCAGAACTGAAATTCTCCACGGGGGCCACAGAAAACCAGGCTGAAAATGCACTCACTTCATAACTAACGTGCACCAGCTTGAAGGAAGAAGAAATACATAATTGCTAAAAAGAGGGAAATTGGGGGGTCTCAGCTAGCGTGAGAGCCCACATCAGCCAAGGAAACAGAGTGACAGGAGGAGACGAGCAAATACACACAGGAGTGAGAAAGTCACCCTAGTCCCCAAATCAGATGGGGCTTTGAGCTTGGAACTCTGTGGGAGCCGCATTGTCCTGACCCGTGACGAGCAGGACGTCCTGTCCCCCACCTGTGTTTCCATGGATGCTGGTTTACACGGAGGCCCAAGCACCGGCAGAGCCCCTTTCCCTGCCCCAGCATGTCCCGGGGCTCAGACGGGGCTCAGACGGGGCCCAGACGGGGCTCAGACGCCCCACATCCAGCTCCCTTACCTGGGAGAGGCTCAATGCTGAGACCCTGTCTCTCAGACTCTGGCCATTTGTGAGGACACAGATTGGTTGTCGACAACGATGAACTTCATGGCTGCCAGCTCTTTCCAACGTGAGCCTGAGAAAGGAGAGACACGGATGCATTCAGCATAGACTTCCAACAAAGACACCGTCAACATCCGTCTCAACGTGAATAATGACGGGGATAATTACCATGTGTAATTGCTCCAGGCAACTGCGGGCTTTTTGAGAATTCCTTTGATTTTTCTCCACCATCCTATGGGGTAGACGTTTTAACTAAGGATTATGCACACACACAAAAAAACCCACAGAGATTTACAGAGATGAGAAAAAGATATCCAAGATCGTACAGGTTGTTAGTAGTGAAGTCAGGATCCATGCCCGCCCATGGGACTCAGGCTGCGGGACCCTTGGTCTCCACCCACTGAGCACGTCTGATCCGCAATACTGAGTTCCCAGGGCGTGAGGCTCGGTGCCACTGTGACTGGTCAGAGTCAAAATTAGGGAAGACAGCGGAGCTAGGCCCGGATGCACTCATTCGACGTTTCTGAAGTGTTCTGCCAGATGAAACTTTTCAGTTTACATCCTGGTCCTGCGTTGTTCTCCGGAAGAGAAAAGGTCAAAGAACCATCTGAAAAGCGTGCACCGTAGGGTCATACGTGTAGCCAATACGTAAACATGGTCTGCTATCATCATCATGCAGAATACAGTGTCTTTCGTGGAGAAATCCCAGAAAGCCCATCATCCAGGAACGTGCAGTGGTTATGCTTTCGCTTTCTTCCTGAGGAAGTGACCTGTGTCAAGCAGAAATGAATGTAGGTAAGACTCACGTGGCTTCTTGGTGTAGCTGCTCGACTGAATAGCAGCCACGCTGAAGAAGGTGGTTCTGGACGTTCTGCACTGAAGCGTCGGTCGGCACGGGGAGCAGGCTTGGTGTCTGGCAGAGGCCCGGCCAGCAGTCTTCCTACTTGTTAACCTGTGTTGGAAAAGTGGAGGACCATGTGCTTTCTTCTCCATATTTAGCTTTTAATTTTTTGCTTTTAAAAACATAACGTACGCCCATGGTGACAATCCAGACAATTCACACAGGCACTGAAAATCAAAGTGAAAAATCACTCACAACCCCACCCCCTGGATGTAAGTGTTTTTATCATTTGGGTGCATGTCCTTCCAGATATATATATTTTATGCACACACATATACACAAAGTTATTACCAAAAAGAAAACACAGGGTGCATGCCATTCAGTATCTGAATTTCCCACCCAATGACACAGTGTATAAAAGTTCCTGAGGAAACACGTTATCAAGGGAGAAGGTTGCATGAGCTCCTTTGTGGGGATATAGCGTAACTTAGTTTGGGTTGGATACTTACTCTGCTTATGCTTCTGTGGGAAATACTGGCATGAATGCTCTGGGACAGATGCCCGTGTGAACTTATGCAGTTACTTTCTTAGGAGAAACTCCCAGGTGCGATTCTGGGGTCAAAGGTAGCACGAGTTCTGACACCAAATAACATTGAGGCCTCAGCAAAGACGTTTCCAGCTTATAGAATGTAGCCCACATGGCGATGATGTTAATATCCTACAATTTCTCTCTCAAGAGAATAAAGGAAGAAAAGGGTTACAAACATAATGTAAGACGGAAGCCCAGGTGCATTTGAGGTCTTGCTAATATGCTACAGAAAGTCCCAAACGCTGACTGACACATGGTTGGGGCCAAGAACATAATAAACACACCAGAGCAGCAAGAAGTCACTGAGATGAAAGGGACAGATGTGACATCTTTGGGGGCCCTAGCGGGGCACCGGAGAAAAGGGCACTCTCCGGGCTCAGCTTCAGATGGCTCCTCCATGGGGCTCTTCAGACACAAGGATGTGCAGGTCCTAACCTGCAGATCCTATCAGGGTCTTCAGCATCCCATGGGAGATTCAGGAATACCTACCTCTCCCCAGAAGATTTGTGCACAACATGGTTTTGACGGGATATATGCTGAAACGTAAACGAACTTACGTTCCATGGCATGGCACATCCCAATGGACACAGATTTTAAAACGCAGTTTAGAACAACCACTGAATAACTTGAAAAGTCATCACTTGGGTTGGAGTCGAATAAAGCATTGAGGGTTTTATTTATTTTATCAGAGTAAGAACTGTGGTAAAATTAGGTAGTAGATAAGTGACCAGCTATGTGAGTTTGTCTTTTTGAACCGCTGCTTCTAGTTAAGAGGGACTGAGTGTCAGGGCGCCCGGGTGGCTCAATTGGTTAAGCGTTCAACTCTTGGTTTTGGCTCAGGTCATGGTCTCAGAGTCATGGGATCGAGCCCTGAGTCAGGCTCTGTGCTCAGTGGGGAGTCTGCTTGGGATTCCCTCTCCCTGCTCATGCGTGTGCTCTCTCTCTCAAATAAATAAATAAATCTTTTTAAAAAGGGGGGGGGGACTGAGTTTCCAAAGGTCGTCAGCAGGGTGTTTTCTGATTTGCCTAGAAGAATCCAGTATCCATAATTTCACAGCTAGGATACTGTTTTTTTTAACGGGCTGGTCCTTTAGACACAAGCTACATACTGCCCGCCATGTTTCACCTGCTGTGTCCGAAGAGCCCCATGGAGGAGCCGTCTGAAGCTGAACCTGGAGAGTGCCCATTCCTCCAGCGCCCCAACCACTTGCGCTGGTTGGACTGGAAAGGATGTGAACAACGCCATCCGTCACTCATGGGAGAAAGACTCAGTGATCTCCTGCCATGGGGGAGGCTCTGTCCTCCCCACTGCAGCTAGACTTGCAGAGAAAACTATGCTGCGTGGAGCCACATGCTGGTTGTTCAGATAGGGGAATGGAGACCCGATGTGATGCTGTTTGGCAGTAACAGAGCGGGCACTCAGACGGTGCCTCATCACTACTCTGCGTCCCAGTGCTGGCCCCTGGCTCCACGCTGTCCTGGGAACGCCTGGATGCTGGCATCCTGACACAGTGTGGCATTAGCAAATCCAGGAGGTAATCAGACCAGGAAAATCAGGGAAGCAATAATAAATGTAGAAACGTAACTCCCAATACATGCAAAGAGCCAGTGGGCCCCATCCTTTCCTACTGCTATTGAGCGGTGATTTACCAAACCACCAACCAGAATCCCACGCTTTCTCCTCAGTGGAGCTTTGCTGATAACACCAGCTTCCATAATTGTTTCTCCCCAGACAAAATTACAGCATCCCACCTCTACCTTGCCTTGCTTTTAGCAAGAACACAAAGAAGACAAGAAAATATGTTCTTTGATATTAATTTGCTTAAATGATCTGACGGAGAAATGAGAACCATTTCCTGTCCCATCCACCATTTCAAAAAATACTGCCATCTTCCAGGAAAGGACCACAGAGAAAGCAAGGGTAACTTCAAGGGACAGTGTCTAAGGAACGTTATCTGCCCCTCACTCAGAGCACCTGCCTCAAACTTTGAATTTGAAATTTCCTAATGGAAACCATCCCTCCCATGGGCAGGGAAGCCTGGCAGCCACACACGCTGGGATCACCGTGGTCCCCATGGCAAGCCCTGCCCTCTGACCAGTGTGGTGGAGATGCCCCATCTTTTCTGCTTCTTGAGATGAGTCAGGGCTGCCTAACCGAGCAGGTGTAAGGCCGAACCACAGACAAATGGGTTACAACCAGCCACCTGGCAAGTCTCCCATTCTCTCTCATCACTGAGACCTTTAAAATCCAGATGCCCGGGCACCTGGGTGGCTCAGTTGGTTAAGCGACTGCCTTCGGCTCAGGTCATGATCCCGGAGTCCTGGGATCGAGTCCCACATCGGGCTCCCGGCTCAGCAGGGAGCCTGCTTCTCCCTCTGACCCTATCCCCTCTCATGCTGTTTCTCTCTCTCTCTCTCTCTCTCTCTCTCTCAAAATAAATAATTAATTAATTAATTAATTAAAAATTAAAAATCCAGATGCCCCAGGTGCGGCCATGTGCAGCCCTTCTGCTCCCATCCCCATATGTTATTCTCATGCGTGAACTGGCTTTTCCTGATTTCTCGTGCATGTCAGTTGGGAGAGCACAGGGGACGTGAGTGAGCCGGGGCGCTCCACATGAGGCTGGTGGCAGCCCCGTTACGCATTTCTTTTCTAGTCCTTGTTACGGAGTGAGACAGGGTGACATTATCCCAGGAAGTGAGGCCAACCTTCGTTTCCAAAGCGTAAGAACGGCCAACACAGGTAAATAAGCAGATGTTGAGTATGAGGTGCAGGGGTCCGATGAGCGGGCAGGGCATGTTTGAGTCAGGCTCCCCACACAAAAAGAAGAGAAAGAAGGAAACCTCGTCCTGCTGAATCAGCAGTTATTAGATATAGCGGTCAGAGAACTCTGCTGCCTTGGTCTTCCTGGGACAGGAGCAGCTTCTCTGGGAGGACTGGGTGGAGGCGGTTTATTTGGAGTGAGGGGAGTGAGACGGGCACAGCCTCAGGCCAGAAAGCCCGGTGCACCCTGGAGTCAGCCCTCCTGGGGAAACGGGGCTTTGGTGCGGGACACACATGGGTGTCCGAGCACCAGCTGCCCCTGGTTCTGAGTCGACGCCACTCCCAGCACAAGGGAACACCTCAGCAAAGAAGTGTGGGTGCAGAGAGAGGCTCGCTCTTCTCACCAGTGGGACCGGTGGGGCCAGGACCGGACACCGACAGTCTACCACAACAGGGATGCTGCGTGGAGGTTGGTTTGGGTTTTGAGCGCCCAATCTGCGGCTGGCCCAGACTCTCCACCCACAGCATGGAGCCAGGCCTGGGCGTGGAGCACGTCAGCACTGACCGCAGGCAGAAACTAGGAGGAAGTGCAGGTGCATGCAACGCGGGCTCTCTGGGCCCAAGTCAGGGAGAAATCGGCTCACGAAAGCGCTAAGCGAGCGTGGCATCATTTCTATAATTAGTACCCGGCTGCTCCCTGATTTCTCCAGGGTCTGGATACAGTCTTTTTGGGCCTCGGGTCACTTTCTCCTCAGGCCCTGGGTGACCCCGGCTGCAGGGGTGGGCGGCACGTGCGTCTAGCTCTCCCTCCCCCACAGAAACATCAGGGAAACCGGAAAGCTGTCTTGCTTGCTCAAGCTTTCCAGCTTGCGGGGTCGGTATGAGCTCGTGTCTCAGCTGTTTGGTGATCTTGGAAGGATGTCCTCACTGTTTGTGACATGCATTTTCCCCACAGCAGCCAGAAAGCCGCACAGGTGTGACGGAGGGTGGAGCTATTCCTGGAGGCAGCCAGCCGCTGGGGTTGTGCTACCTGAGTCCACGGGCCCCATGCTCCTCTGGGGTCTCCTGGCGGCTGGCTCGCGGGCTGGCATCCAGGACACCCATCAGACAGCCTCCAGTGGTGGGAGCACACAGGTGGGTTAGGTTAGAGAAGGCGGGTGCCTCCAGCCCTCCCACCAGCCAAAGCCTGCAGCTCCCCACTGATACTGTGTCTCTGAAAAGCCTCCAGCTAAAAGCTGATGTGAACGTGGCCCACAGATGGGTCTTTCAGCTCTAAGACTCGGGCTTCCGATGCCTGTCGGCGATCAGAGCTTATTCGCTGTGCGCCTCCCCTCCTTGCCCTCCCCTGCCTCTGGCTCTGTGCTCCCCTCCTCCCAGGACCACGGCAGTCACCCCCTCCCTCGAGATGACAGTTTCCTGAGTCTCTAAGAACTGCTGCGAGCTCGGCAGACTCCCCCCATTTCTGGCAACGTGGCCAAATTTTGTAACTTTCCATGTAGTTGGCAAGGTACATACCTCTTCATAAAGGACTTCTTATTCTCAAAACACAACCCAGCAGAAATGTGAGGGCACCACAGTTGTAAGCTTCTTGGACGGCAGCTCATTTATTACTCTTGAGACGGGCTCTAAAGTGGTAGTATTAGCCACATGTGGCTACTCAAATGTGACCAAAATTCCATAATAAAATCTAAAGTCCAGTTTCTCAGGCTCACCAGCCACATGGCAAGTGAACAGCTGGTGGCCAAAATACTGGACAACAGATCCAGAACATTCCCAATGACTGCAGAAGAGTCTATCAGTAAGTAGTGCTGGTCCAGACTGAATCGATATTCTACCAAAAGACGAACATTATCTGGAACATTATCTGGGCATTAAAAAAAAAAAAAAAAACATATTCAGTATCACACAGTCATCAAGAGACATTAAAATTCCAAACTCATTTCTTATGCATATAATTGAAAGCAATTGAGAGTTAATGGTTGTTAGAAATAGCTAAAGAAACATACATTCGATGAATTCCCTGTTTCCCAAAATTGTACCTCCATCCTTCCGAATATCTAGGGGTGCTCTGTATCGGCAATATCACATACATTTCTATATATTGATGTGTTTTTCCTGGTTTGTTTACACACCGTATCAGCCAAAAGGACTGTACAGCTAACTCAAACAGGCGTATGGGATAAAAGAAGGACAGGCGATTGAGGAAGCCAGGGGGAGGCAGAAGAACCAAAAATACACTCGAGTTAAAGGGTTTTCACTATAAATCAAAAGTTCCTCTGCAAGCAAAACAGGAAGGAAGCTGACTGGCTGTGATTTCTCAGTGCCCTCCATGGCTCTTCCTCACCAAGCAAATCCGTCGGTCTCCAAATAGTCACCTAGCTTCTGAGCGCTAACGCTGAAGGATGTGTCCTAAGCCATCATGCTCCAATTGCCAAGGCTGCCCTAAACTCAGGGGACGGTCCTAGAGCTCCACGCACAGCAACCAGTGCTCCCCACCTCCCAGGTAGGTGCCTCACAGTGAGAGACTCTCCGGAGGCTTAGAAACCACCCCCGGAGTAGCCAGGCTCCCCTCTAACTCACCGGCAGAGAGAGCCAAACACGAGGATGGAGAAGAAAGGCCACCTTTTAGACCATCGTGCCAGGGTGGCCTCCAGGGGATGCTGGTTCTGGAGACAGGCTTGGTGTCCATCTGACCCCCATGCAAAATCACGCAACTGCAAGCCTGTCACTGAGCATGTGCGTCAAGGAATTTTAGTTAATGACGGACTGCTCGCAGCTCAGGATTAAACAGGTGCATTAGAACTGGTAAACACTCAGGGAAACGGTCAGGTAAATTTTAAGGGAATCAAGTGATTCAGTGACTCTTTGCTGAATGCCCGCCATGCAGAAGGCCTCTGTGGCGGTACAACGCGGACCAGCAATGCTTCCCATGTAAGGAGATCAGTGCCCAGCACACCTCATTTGGTTTAAAACACGGAAGACTCCTCCATGTCTCTCCGGACAGCACACTCTTCCAGCCTTCCCACATCTGTAGTTCGTGCCAAGATCCTGGGAGAAAGTGGGAAAGGGCCGTCTGCCCCAAGACAGGATTTTTAAATCCCGTGCTCTTGAACAGAAATCCCAACCCCCGTACGTAATGTCACGCGACCCTCATTTCTCCTGAAGCAGCACCCACTCTTTGGACGTCATAGTTCCCCCCAGGAAGTGACAATGACCTCGTTCAGCAGATTGGAGGTGTGGTGGCTAAAGCAGGTGCTGTGTCTGGTGCGCGTGTGTAGAAGGTTGTTCATGTGTGTCCCGCTGGGCTTTTCCCCAAACGCCCATCACACCGCGCCAGACCCCACCCGAGCCCCGCACCCCTCCCCCAGAGGACTGACTGCACATGTGTGCACACGCATGTGGTCTGCCTCTTCTACCTGGAACGAAAGCCACACGAGGAAAGAAATTCCTTCCCTTTTGTTCACTGTTCCTTCTGAGCATGAGAACAAAGCCTACCATACGCTAGGTGCTCAGTAAATATTTGTTGAATTCATAAAAAGAAAACATTCCTATTAGTAATCTGCGTGTTGAAATTAGACACTCAACTTAACATTCACCAGGATTTTAAGTGCACCTAGCCAATACCTGCCCCCCAGCCCCAGGCAACACATGCAAACAAATAGAACAAAAGCAAAAGAAAAAAAATACCTTGACAGAGTAGAATTCTCAATTCTCTGGAATTGAGAGTTCCTTGTAAAATGATATTTGATTATTACTGATTTTATGACAAAAGGCTTCAGTGTCCTGGTGCAGATTTAGGTTGGATCCCAGTGAAGGAGTGACTGCAGTGGAGAGCTATTGATCTGAGATTAGCAATAATTACAACAGAACCATGAGGGGTTCGAGGTGCCATCAATTCTAGCCTTCATGTCCCCAGATCTCCAGGTAGATAAATATGAAATTCAAAAGAGAAACTACTCCCACCCTTAGCTTCAGATGTCTCTTAAATTTCAGTTTTAGTTTGAAAATAATCGTTTGCGGATAAGTGTCCGCAGTGGCTGAAAAGAGTCCTCGGAAACAGCTCCTGCACGTGGAACTTTCGGCGGGGGAGCTCGGGAGCGACCCCCGCGAGACTGCGTGAATGGGCCCCCGATCGAAGCATACGGCCCAGCCTGCGGGTCCAGATCGGCGGTGGGGTTTCAGCGATGCCCCTTGATGCCCCTGGTCGGGGACCACATTTAAATTCCCCTTCTCATTGCACAGCTGTTCCAGTGTTTTCCAAAACGACTCTGGAGCTTAATTTGGATCTGAGCACTTTGGAGCCTGCACGGACATAATGAGAAGCCACGTAATCAGCGGTCTGGAGCCACTGACACATCCTTTTCTCAAACAAACAATCTAATACCTCTTCCGTGAGTCAATGAATTTATTAAAGACAAATAGTCAGTCCCATCTGCAAATCCTGCAGAATCCAGCACTTGGACTAAATGACATTTAGTCAAGTTGTAGCTCGGAATGGCAAAGACAACAGTAGCAGCTCAGTCTTTAAGCCTCTGTCCCAGGGCGGATATCATTTCCAATATCCCACGCAGATCCTTCGAAGGGGTTGTGCCTGGCAGACCCCAGAGGGCTTCTCCAGGATTAGTTAATAGCGAGAAAGCATCAGGCCAAATTTATGGGTTATGGTCTCCCATGATTGCATAAAAAATAAAATTAAAAGGAAGCCCCCAAAGAATAGTTTATCAAGCGTGGTGATGGTACCCTCTCTGACAGGGAGGTCATAAAAGCATATTAGCGACCCCCCGATGGGATGTGTTTACTGGTGGAGTCAAGGAGATTGATCATTTTATCCAGGAATGGCATTTTCGTTCAACATACTGTTGCCATTAGCCTGAAAAACACACTAATCATCTGATGCATGGCATGCAATGAAAGGAAGAAACAAGCGCAATTATCGGGGTCTTTATAGACCCAGCTCCTCATGGGATGTCCTGAAATGCAGTCTGTTTATAGACTCTCTTCTAGAAACTCCTGTGCTCCCCCCCACCACCACCCCTGGCTCTGTAGTGATAGGATCAGACGTCTCCCTCGCCTGAAGGCAGAGGAGAGTGCATGGCCCTCAGCAGAGCTTGGGCTACCTACGGGTGGGCTTTGAGGAACTCTGTTCACTTCTCACACCCCCTACAGTCAACGTTGATTTCTTGGCGCCCGACAGAACGAATGTGGCCCCTTCGAGAGCACTGTGCTTGTGCCGTGTGTGTGCGGATTACCGCACGGGGTTTCCTGCGGGTCTGGAGACAAGTGCACGAGGGCCCTGGGGCACAATGGTCATGGGTCTCACTCAAGCCAGGAGTCACGCAGCCTCTGACCCGACCCACTCGTTTGTGCTGCTCCATTGTCGAAGGAGGGGACGCAGGATGCGGGTCCCGGAGCTGGAAGGAAGTGTAATGACCAGCGTGGCGTCTGGCACTGAGCCTCCCCTCACACGGGCTCAAGTGACCAAATGTCAGCAGTGTTCTCAAGGGCGATGGCCTTGGGCTGTGATGCATAACGGGTAGGCGTGTTCGTGATACCAGGGCTTGTCTCCGTTGTCGGATTTACACCTATGAAGTCAGGCGACATGGCACAGCTTGCCTGAGGTCGCACAGTCTGTAAATTCTGGAGCCTGGATCAAACGCATCCAGAGCAGAGGACTCTGAGTGCCCCTGGCTCTTCTCCGCCCTGCTTCTCCACACACCTGTGCCAGGAGAACCGCGTGTCCACCAGCGACAGCCCCTGCCATCCCTCCCCCTCCCCGCAGGCTGCAGCCTGGCACAGATAACTCACTGAGCCAGAGAAGCTCCTGTGTCCCCCCCCACGTCCAGGCCAGCTCGCCGTGGGGCCGGGGAAGACACTCGAGCATCATGGTTTCCCTCCAGCCCACCAGCTGAGGCCTGAAATGTAAAGCACATTAGTAGATTCTAATCCTGATGTCGAAAACATCCAGTGTTAACCTCGCTGGGAGACACTCAAACTCCATGTGGGGCACTTGTTGGATTAACGTTCCAAGTCGAGGCACCAAGAACAGATTGTGCCTGGGTCAGGAGAGCGGGCCCTCACGGCGGGGCAGGACAGAAAGTACAGAGTAGAAGCCAGTGCTGGCCTTCCAGAGACCCGGGGAACGCCGTCGCTCCTGGCTCCCACGCTCCCCAGCAGGCACCCCCAGTGCCCTCTGCAGGGGCTGATCTGTCACGGTCGCCATCTCTCCCCTGCATCCTGTGCCAACAGCGGGCCACAGCTCTGTGACTATTGGAAGACCAGGAGGATCGGGCTCCAGCCCTCAGCGGTCAGCACCACCCCTGTCCCGCATACTTGACAGCAACCTTCTCTCCTGCAAAACTGGAGCTTCTTCTTTTGTGAAATGGACACAGGGATCAGCTTCATGCCCACAGCCCTGGGGGAGCCATGTGAGGACACCAGGGGACCCACAGGGGCTCGGAGAATGTTCTGGAAGGCCATGCCTGAACGACTGTGGTTGGGATGAAGGGAAGGGCCTGGGAAGTGCAGCTGGCCTCAGGTTCACAGAGGACAGAGGGACTGGACCCAAACCTGACACTTGGTCATCTGGAGCTTCCGTGAAGCATTCTAGCATTTCCCCCCAGAAATCATAAATACTGTGGACAGAAGTTCTCTATTTCAGAAGGGTTGCCAGAGGTGAACTTGCAAGGAGTCCCATGACCAAAGTCAAACTTTTATAAACAAATACATGTGTCACTAATTTTTTCCTGACCAACAAACCCCACACTATTCATCTACTTGTGATTTATTTTAGAAAGAATTACTAAAGGACCCTCACAGCAAACCATGAGCATACCTAATAGTTTAGACACGCACGATTTTACCCAAAGACGTGGCAATACAGATTATCAGACCAAAGTAGTAAAAGAAATAACGGGTAACAATGAGAGAACTATCAGACTGTGTCCTGATTTTGATACCAAGGATGAGAAAAGTCATGAGAAAGGATTAAATTTAAAATTTATTTATTACCTTTTGTTTTGACCACCCCCCCCCACACACACACACACACACGCAGAAAGAGATAAAAGATGAGAGTGTGGGTTTGCTTAATAAAAGAAATTATCTGTTGAAACAGATGGCAGGAAGCAGGAAGCAGGCAGCAGAACCAGGGGGCTGAGGAGCAGGCTGCCCCAGCTGGGGCTCCCTGGCTCAGCCGTCAACATGGGGGTGCTGGTCCCCACTGTGGCCTAGCCGGCTCTTCAGTGGGAAGGAGCGTATGTGAGAGAGGCCATCGGGAGCCCACCTTGCCACCCAACCACGACGCTTACCTGAAGAGGAGAAGCAGCAACTGAGCCATCTGCTAATAAATAAAGTTGTCTGGAAAGAAGGAGGAAAAAGAGAGAGAGACGAAGGAAGGAAGGAGGCCTGACTTTATTACTTGCATGTCCTTCCCTTCATGGCTGTGGCCCTTTCCGGCTTTATTGTCACTTACAGACTTTCCGATGATAAGAACACGGGTTAAGGTGGAACCAGACAGGCCTCGTGCTACGCACAGCAATCCACCTGTGATGTGGGCTCGCGTGCGTGCATCTGTGGATGTGGTTCCCAGACTCAGCGACTGCAGAGTCCAGCACAAGTTTAAAAAATTGAGCAGCAAAAATAAACAGTAAAAATATTTTGAAGACTATTCTAGATATTGAAAAAATGAAGCTCCGGTGTCCTTGTTTTTTCTCCGTGTGTCACCGGCTGCTGGCAGCAGTGTGGGGTCGGCCACCCACCTGCCGATGGGACCGCACGCGGCCCAGCCCTGCGGCTGGAGGGGAAAGGCGCTGTCCAGGGTCCCATGGCCAGAGCATGCGCCAGACGGTGAGGGCCACAAGCGCGGTGCGTTTACACCCATGCTGGCCTCGAGGTCTGTGGGCCCCGCCCAGCAGCTGCCACACACACTGCACAGCCCCAAACACCTTCCTCAGGCTCCACACCGAAGACCCTCCCGATCGAAGGCACGTGGTGTAAGGACATGTAAGAATGTGCATGAAATACGTGCCACCCAGAGTGGAATGAACACCTGCTTTCTTGCTTGGCTGAGGCTCCTCGCGGCTTTTGAGAGGAGGAAGAGTGAGGCAAGGTGAGCCTCTGAGAGAGCAGCACCACGACCAGGGGGAGGGAGCTCTGCCAGCGAGGAGGAGGGGGGAAGGGGGCCCCAGGAAGATGGTGCCCAGGCCAAGGTTGGGAAAGTTCCCCAAATGTAAGGAGTCTGAAGCTAGCAGGTGCGG
Source organism: Mirounga angustirostris (assembly GCF_029215605.1). Taxonomy (NCBI): domain Eukaryota; kingdom Metazoa; phylum Chordata; class Mammalia; order Carnivora; family Phocidae; genus Mirounga; species Mirounga angustirostris. Next base: position 138,161,137 of record NW_026991713.1, read on the forward strand.
CGGGGTCATAGTTCAAGCAGGTGGTGTCTGGGTCCGAGGCACGACAAAGCCTGCATTCTTGCATCAGGGGTCCTGGTCACCTTCTCATTTAGAGCCAACCCCCTGAGCTGTCCTCCTGCGCCCGCAACCTGATGGAGCCACATTTTCCTGGATCCCCAGTGACAAATGCAATATAAACCCCCTGAGCATACTTACGTAGTTTTTTACCTGGAGGGCTAGTGTTCTGGAGGATGATTTGGGATTTGAACACAAATTCACCCATGTGAACACGGGTGCAGATTCTCCTGGTCGTACGGATTACACCTAGGAAATGTGAGCAGGCAGTATGGGTCCCCTGAGGTTACAGGAAACTTTTCACGTGTTCTTTGATAAATCCCTCCCGGAACCTCACTCTTGCATAATAAGTGGGTTTTTTCCGGACAGTTTCGTGCATGCACTATGTGGGCGTGGGGGCAATTTAATTAACGAAACCCTGGATGGTGGAGGTAGACTCTGTGTTCTCTTAGCTTTTTCTTCTGAGTTCTGTTGTGCACATTATGGATGCATTCAGGCTTTATCTTACTGCCATTGCTAATGTCTTTCCAAAAGTTATTTAAAATATAATTAAGATAATATGCTCGATTGCAGCAGGAAAATATAGGAAGTGAATAAATGGTAAGAGAGAAGACACAGCACCATATGGTCCTGCCATTACTGAGATCTATCCAAAATACAGGCATCTCAGCAAAATTTATTGAAAAGTAATTTCTCCTTGCATGCATAAAGATTATTTTTATGCAATAATCAGACACCGTGATCCCATTTCTTTTTCTATCTGACGGGGGGTAGTGTGTGAGGAAAAAATAAATGTTAAGTTTATACAGGTTGAGACATGGATGATTTAAACCACCCAGCTGCACCCCCAGGTAGAGCGCCCTGAAGTGAAGACTCCCCGTGTGTCCGGCGTGAGGGTGTGGGCTGGACGCAGGACGTGGAGTCCCCCACAGGGGAGCCCCACAGGGGCCCCCTTGTAGGTGGCCACGCAGGCACTTACCTCCTTTTCAGAGACAAAGCCGTGGGCTGCCGCGTCTGATTCTCCGAGCTGGGAGGGCCAGAGATCTCCAGCACTTCGAAGGAGGCGTGTGGTTTATAAAACCACAGTTTCTGTCTCTGGAGAGAGAGGGGAAGGGTGTGTGCGTGTGTGAACACACACATAGGCTTCTGCACGGATCACAGTTAAACGTTCTCTGCTGGCCTGGATGCACCAGATACAAAATGAGAAGGCAGCGTGGAATGTTTCAGGAAGCAAAGCGTCTTTAGCACCGCGGGCGGGACCAGCAGGTGTGGATGAGGCAGCATCCAAGGGCTCAGCCGGGAAGGGGGCTGCAGCAGGACCCCCGCCGCCCCCGGACTGGGCCTGGTGAGTGGGCAGTCTTCGTCTTTCTTTGTGAAAGCAGCAGATGCGGGGTCCGTGCCTGATGACTCACACGTGGGTGCTCCTGGCACCCTTCCCTGCAGATGGACCTCGGGGCCCGTCACGGGCCCCCGCGTTCTGGGATCGCCGATTACAGTTTTAATTTCAGGCCTCACTAGGCCACTCCTGACGCACAGCGTGTATCAGCAGCCTGCTATGTGGCACCAGGGTGCCTAGCTGCCGTTCAGATGGGCAGAGTTTTCAGAAAGAAGAGAGTAAAATCTTAATCCTGCCCTCTGCCCAGCTGATGAACAAATCAAACAGTTTTGTCCTTAGTTGAGACACTGGATTTCTGGCCTACAGGTTCTTGTCAGTGAAGAAAACCTTGAATTCTGTTTCCTAATCCCCCTGAAATGCCCAGTGGAGAGAAATTATATTTATGGAGGATTGTCTGAAGGACATGAAGTCCATAAATCCCCCTGGCTAGTTTACATTTTACCCTTGGATCAAAACAGACTGCTGGAGAGCGATATATTTGAGCTGTCTTGATTGGGGCCCTCTGTGGGATTGCTTCTTTGTAAATTGTTGTTCACTACTTTTTGTTTTTAATTGAATTAAGGATAGTTGCAAGAAACAGATATATGAGTTGGTTTGGGCACGTGCGTGCATGTACGCATGTATGCGTGCAGAGAAGGTCATTCTAATGTGAGGGAGAGGATTTATAAGGGACATTGATTAAAATGCAAATTTTGGGGTTCCACCTTCAGTGATTCTGTCCTGGGTGGAGCCCAGGGCCCTTCATTTTATCAAACCATCAGTGATAATGATGCAAGTGGTCTGTGGAGAACATTTTTAAGAAGATTGCCCTTGAGGGGCGCCTGGGTGGCTCCGTCTGTTAAGCATCTGTGTTTGGCTCAGGTCATGATCTCAAGGTCCTGAGATCGAGTCCTGCATCTGGCTCCTTGTTCAGCGGGGTGTCTGCTTCTCTCTCTCCCTCTGCCTGTCCCCCTGCTTATGCTCTCTCTCTGTGTCAAATAAATAAATAAAATCTTTAAAAAAAATGTTTTTTAAAAATTTTTTTAAAAACTTAAAAAGAAGATTGCCCTTGAGAACCTAGAGAAAACTCTGGTTGCTTAACTCTAGAAAAAAAAAATCATGTAAAAATTCTGTATATAATTCCAAGAGAATCAGAAGGATTGCCACAGATACCAAATTAAAAACCCCTCTGTTGCAGAAATGTTTAAGCTGACCAAACAGGTCCTTCGTCACCTGTTTAAAAAGGCACAGTAGAGACTCTGTCTCCAGGTTTCAGGATCAGCAAAACCAGTGCTTTTCCACAACAGGGTTTATATCTATTTTACGATCATTGTGAAGCTTGTCAGAGATCATGATTTCTTTGCATTGGTGATGAGGAAGCTCCGATCTAAATGTGCAAACCCACCTCTACCAGCTGGACGGGATTACAATATTATTGCAGTATGCCCACCGTATTCATTTTATTGGTTAACCAAAATTTTCTTTGCCACAATTCATCCAAAAATGGTTTTGGCCTTTTCTGCTGTTAAGTGTTTACAAATGAGGAAAGATATTTTATTAATGGGGAAAGCTCATATATTTATTATTTTGAATTGACAAGTTAATATTTAAGCTAATCTAGAATCATCAAGATGGGGCTAGGGAAGCTCCCTTGTTTGTGACCTGTGACTTTTTCTGATTAGCTCTGAAAATAGAATTCCGACTGGAATGCCAAGTCTATTTTCTATAACTCTCTAAGTAGAGACAAACATACAGGACTTTGAGTTATGTTACACATGGTTAGGTTAAAAACTCCACAGGCAGAGAACCAAAATAACAGAAGGCACTAGGCAGACAACTAGACATGAGGGAAGCCAATGGGGTGTGTGAGTACAGAGGGTGTCAGGGACTGTGGGGATGGACTCAGAGCTGGAGTCAGGAAGAGAAAAAATCTAGCATTCTTAGGTAAAAATGCCCAAATAGAGAATATGACATAAAATCAAACGTTCCGTGTGGGCCACATGTAAGCCTATGGATTGTCACTTTCAGTATCTGCTGCATAGGAATATGGAGGCCCCTTCTTCACAGAGACGGAGGCCTTGGTGAGCAGTGAGTAAACACCATCCTCTCCCACAGTGAGGAATAGTAGCTTATTAGTTCTGATATTAAAATACTGGCGTTATGTGATTTCCTGAATTATTGTTACCCTGAAGTGTTTATTTTGGTTTGGATGGGGTAATGACCTTGTGATTTTATGAAGAGTCAAATCTAAATGAACTTATTACTAGGTAAATTCTGGAAGAATTGCAGGGGAGGGATTCATTAGTTTTTACTATAGTATTTGTGTCTTCTATGAGAAACTCTGTTAAGGGATATTGTGAAAACTACTCAGGAGAATTTGATTTTTTTCTCCTTAATAATAATCTCCAGGATTTATTTTCTTCCATTTGCATTTTCCTTTTGAAATCAGGGCTACGGTTTTCCATGTTTTTTTCTCAGTGATTTCTTCTAACAACATTTAGACGCTTGTTGAAAAGTTCAAGTCAGATTTCTTTTCTGGCTCTACTCTATAAATCTCACCCTTTTATTATAAAAGTTTTAATTGTGTGTTGGCAGCTGACAGTTGAGCTTTATTAAAAGCTAACGTTGGGGGTGGTGTTACACCTGCGTAAACTCTGTTTGGGTTGCAGTGCGTAGAGATTTGCTACTTCCACTGTGCAGCTGGGGTCCCTGGTAGATCGAGATGTAATGACTCTGCTGTGTTGTGAGCCAGAGTGAGAGACTCTGTTTAAATTCTTTTTCCCAGAAACACCATTACTGAATTTTAGTAGCAACATATTTAAAAACACATGCTTGATTAAGGGATTTTCTTAAAGGAGATGAGACTGGGGAGAAGGAATCCAGAGTTTAGGTTCTGGTGTGGGGCCACTCGGGCCATACACAGCATCTCCCTGCCCCCAGGGCTTACTGAGTGAGCAGGCATGACTGAGAAGACTGCTAACTCCAGACTACTGGGAAACAGTGTGTTTACTGGAATATTCAATTAACAACAGAAGACATTTGTACAGACATAAAACTAGCTTTTTAAGAACCTACCTAAAGGCATTTCTAATATGCAATTGTACATGTGTGTGCATGTGTGTGCATGCATGTGTGTGTGTGCACACATGTATATGTGCAGGGGAGGGCTGTGCATCAAGGAGGAGATAAAAGTAAGGGAAAAAGAAAGAGGAAAATAGGGGCGCCTGGGTGGCTCAGTCGGTTAAGCGGCTGCCTTCGGCTCGGGTCATGATCCCAGGGTCCTGGGATCGAGCCCCGCATCAGGCTCCCTGCTCAGCGGGGAGCCTGTTTCTCCCTCTCCCTCTGCCTGCCTCTCTGCGTACTTGTTCTCTCTCTCTATCTCTCTGTCAAATAAATAAATAAAATCTTAAAAAAAAAAAAAGAAAGAGGAAAATACATTCCCAATGTCTATCAACATTTTCAAAACAACTTCCCTGCTACTATCTTTTTCTCCAGTTCCAAATGTGCAATTATATATGTAAATTGATTATATATGTGATAATATATATTTATCATATATATGATTATATGCATGCATATATATTCATCTGGATTCATTAACATATGTTAACTGGCATGTAAATGGAAAATAAGAACAATATTAGAAGTGCCCAGAATAGACTAGAAATTGAGTTTCCATCATTCTTGCACAAAGTGCTTCTGCCTCCAGGTGGCCCCATTGTAACCTTCCAAACATAGGCCCTCATGCTCCTCTTTATGAAACTCCTACCTAAGGCACACCCACTAAATATTCCAGACACATTCTCATAGTCAAGTATAGACTAATGAATTTTCTCCTTTTAGAAGTTTTACCACTTGCTTTTTTTTTTAATTATGAATTACAACAGACATATAGTCATGCATAACATATACATCAAAGGTGTATAACACTTCTATAACCAATCCCAGCCTAGAGGTAAGAATATGTCCATACCCCAGGCCTCCTCTGTCCCTTTCTCAGTACAACTGTCTCCCTCCACCGTGGATGAGCCCACTACAGTTACTGACTACCATTATCTTTTTTAATTATAGTTTTACCACTTACATATCTCTAAACTATATAGTTTGGTTTTCCTTGTTTCTATGTTTTATGTTAATTTGTATGTATAAATTCTATTGTTTTACTCTTTCACTCAACATTGTATTTGTGAAATCTAGCCATGTTGTTGCATGTAGTTCTTATTTGTTTTCATTGTTGTGTCATGTTACATTAAAATTGAAATTCTGTATGTGTACTGGACACACACCACCACCATATATTTATCCATTCTAATGTAGGTGGGCATTTGGATTTTCTATTTATTTTTATAGACAATACTGTTTATGTATCCTGGAGCACCTCTCATTCATACTGCTACTAACAGAATCACTTAGGCATAGAATATGTATCCCTTCAGACTTATTGGACAATGACAAACAGTCTTCCAAAGTATCTACTGACTTACACTACCACAAGCAGTGAAGGAGACTTCTTGTTGTCACACAGATACACAACCATTTGATCTCATGAGACTTTTTCATGTTTATCAATCAGGTACTGTTAATATTTCCTTACCTCTAAAAATGAGCTATTCTCTTCTATCCTCCCCAGACACATTCTCTCCCATGCCACAGATTCCATGTCCTCCAAGGAACCTTCCCCACCTCACCAACCAACATCAACCCCCTCTTTCCATGTCTATGGAATTTACACTCAATTACTTCTTCATTTGGTCAAATTGTACAAATCTGGATTTTTCTACTCATATATTTCAAGTGTGTGTTTGGAACCTCCTCAGTTGACTTATAAACTATTGAAAGGCAAAAGTGTTATTTATAAATACTTTTTTTATTTCACACAGGACAAGTTACTTATAAAAGATGATTCCAGGTTGAAGAGAGATTAAGGAATAGTGTCTAAAAGCATAATTGGTGATGACATGTGTGTGTACATATATATAATTACATGTATAATATATGTAGGTTTTACAAGTTGTATAATTATATATAATATATATATTTAATTTATGAGTACTTTTGTGATGAGTATTTATAAGAGAAAGAAGAATAATAACCACTTAAAAGAACAGAGGGAACTGATGGATTAGAAAACAATTTGTAAATAAACTTTTATTTTACATAAGCTTGTTCTAAAATCCATCTCAAATAAAAAAATAAATTTTCTGCAGAAGTTTCTTGTAAGTCTTTAAAGTGGAGAACAGCAATAAATGTGCAATATTCCATATTATGGAGGCACTACAGACAAGTGGTTAAGAGCATGAATTTTCTAACTGAAAAGATTCCAATTCATACTCAGAGTCTGCCAGTTGAGAGCTGCACTTCCTTGTGTGAGTTACTTAACCTTAATGAGCTTGGTTTTCCGCTTTCAATATGGGCATTTTGATAAGGATACTGTGTGCAATCCACAACTTCTGAGACAAGTGTTATTATTATTATTATTATTATTACCCCATTTCATGCATGAGAGAGACAACTTGGACTCATAGAGCTTAAGGGACAAGGCCTAGACCAAAAGCTAGTGATTGCTAGAGGTCGGACTGGACCTAAAGTTCTCTGAGTCTGTATTCCAAGTCTTTGCCACAGGGTCATGGTGTCATAAGTAGCAATTCTAAAACTCCTTAATATTTGTTTCTACTTCATATCTCAGCCAAACTAGCCAAAATACACAATAATGTACCCTACTCATTCCTCATAGCCCAGTGTTTACTGTCCTCCATAAATAGAAGTTCACTTACATGATAGTGATGATGCTGTTGCTGATGGTGGTGACATTGATGATGATGGTGATAGTGATGATGATGATGATGGTGATGGTGTTGATGATGGTGATATAGTGATGATGGTGATGATATGGTGGTGGTGATGATGATGGTGATAGTGATGATGATGGTGATGATGATGATGGTGGTGATGATGATGGTGGTGATGATGATGGTGATGATGATGGTGATGGTGATGATGATGGTGATGGTGATGATGATGGTGATGGTGATGATGATGATGATGGTGATGGTGATGATGATGATGGTGATGGTGATGGTGGTGATGATGATGATGATGGTGATGATGATGGTGATGGTGATGATGATGGTGATGATGATGATGATGGTGGTGATGACAATGATGGTGATGATGATGGTGATGGTGATGATGATGGTGATGATGATGGTGATGGTGATGATGATGATGATGGTGATGGTGATGATGGTGATGGTGATGATGATGATGGTGATGATGATGATGATGGTGATGATGGTGATGGTGATGATGATGGTGATGGTGCTGATGGTGATGGTGGTGATGATGATGGTGGTGACGGTGATGATGGTGATGATGATGGTGATGATGATGATGATGGTGATGATGGTGATGGTGATGATGATGGTGATGGTGCTGATGGTGATGGTGGTGATGATGATGGTGGTGACGGTGATGATGGTGATGATGATGGTGATGATGGTGATGGTGATGGTGATGATGGTGATGATGGTGATGGTGAGCACCATGATGACTAGACAGTTGTGTACTTTTCTTCAGATCATACAGCATGATGAAGTTCTAGTCTTTATTTTTAATCACTGACATGATACATTTCTAAAGCTCACACATTTTAATGACTGAAGGTTCCTCCAAATCTTTTATAAGACTATTATCTGCCCAAATATAGATTGGGGCTGGAATTCTATTTATCAGTCTAGGTGTACATGTTTAAATCCATTGTGTAGTGGCACCGGATTGGATTTATTTTCACTCAGCGGCATAACCTCTGGGACTTTTTTCAGTGAATTCAGAAATTATGAGCTCTCCTTTTGTCCTTAGCAAAGTAGAAATTCTCTGAGGGATTTCATAAATAAATGTAAAGGTGAACTTCTTGATATGAATTTTACATATTTGACATACAACTTGGATATTTCCTCTAGCAAGGATCTTCAACTGGTTGCTTTTTACTGGTGATGCTCTTAGAGCCACGTGCTGTACCTCAGGGAATATTCTTACAAGATTGATTCCATAGCAAGACTTAATGCAACTCAGATTGCCAATTTCTACTACTTATGCTGAAAAGCAGTTTTCAAATCCTCCACATCATGTGAGAACTGTGGTCTAAAAACTATTTTAACCAGAATCGAACTATTTAAAATTAGTGGACAATCCAAGGCTTCCTACACAGAAAAGTACAAGTTGTACCTGTGTTTTGGTTGAGAATTTTAAACAACAAAAAAGAGGAAGCCCAGAAAACCACTAAGCCAATGAAAGCTTCTGGAATTTTTCACCTGAGGTAACTCAAGAATTTCAATATAGGGGAGGTTTGTAGTTCAGCAGGGGGTCGTATGGTATACTTTTTACTAGATCACAAATTTATTTAGGGTGATTTGGGGCACATGGTGGGCATTTAGGAGGTCAAAGCCCCCGGCTCACCTCTTGGCTCAGCCTGCATTTTATATTTAGGAATTAGAGAGTGAATCGAACTTCACGTGTCTGTACAGTTACTCGGTCTCTCTAAAATGACACACGAGTCTTGTCACCTGGCTGCAGCACGTTTGCTGTATTTCAAAAGAGGTGGGACTGAAGCACCCCGGCAGTTGGTGCTCGGCCAAGCTGAAAATAACATTTAACAGGCTTTTAATCTACTGTGTGGGTTACTGTCCCCATGAGTGCTATTGTCATCCACAGATTTAAAAAATCAGAACAAAGGGTTATTTTCACACTTGGCATTCATAGCTGACGGTGTTATTATTGTGGCTTCAGGAATCAGACAGAGGTCTCCTAACAAGTGCAACATTTCCGTTCACCACCTACGCAAATATGCCCATATTTAACAATAAACGAGACGCGAAATCCAGACAGGATACTATTTCAATCAAAGCCAGGTGATTAACCTCAGACCCAAAGCCGATTTTCCGAAGGAGACATGGATACTGTCTAAAAATATGCTCATTCAGTCAAGCGTTTGAGGTCTGTTTACAGGGGAACAAGTAAATGGAGTAAAGTGCAGACCAAGGGCAGGGCGCACCTCATAGCGTTGTGCTCCCAGCACTGAGCACTTAATAAATACCTCGTAAATGAAAGAATCACCAGTTAATTACTGAGCAAACGGGTCTCAACAGGCCGCTGAGAGGACCACGAGCAGATCACCGGGAGGCGTCGGCAAGGGTGCATGTGGTTCGTTTACTCCCCACAAAGCTCCTCATGCCTTCCAGAGACACTAACCACTCAGGCCTTAGTCCCTCCTTGGCACCCTCTGTTTCCATTGTTCTGACCCGAATCTATCATGATCTCAAACTAGAATATGCAGACGTAATGCAAAAATATGCCCAAAGAAATAAACAATACATAAACTGGCCACCCATGAATTAGCAAAAAAATAAGGAATTTTGTTTTTCTCTAACCTGCACCACCTAAGATCGCATAAATAGCACAAATACATCATCAAACACAAAAATAAAAATGATGGATACTGTGTGGCCAAAAGTTTGACTGCTGACTTTTTTTAGTGCGGAGGAAGTTTTATTACTTACTTGGCAAAACTGGGCATGAGGCAGTCACTGCTGCATGCTAGACGTTCTGATGATGCATTTTTAAATCCACTGAACAGAAACAGAAATTGTCACATCACGTCACTGTAAAAATGTGCTGGTGGCCCCGTTAGGGTCATACTGTGGCGTGGGAGCACTTAGTGTGGTTCGGCCGGCAAGTCCGTGTGTTTCCCCCGGGTCTGCGCTCCATGCTCATGCGCTCCCCTCTCCAGGGCCCTTGGTAAGGAGCCCAAATGCATCCTCTTTCCTGCAAAGTCCCGGCTCCCTTCTGACCTTCACAGCGACCCCCAACTTCCCTGCACCTCTGCTAGAAGGACGCACCGAGCTTGGGGACACCAGTGGTGGCTGGGACAGTTCTCCCCGATGCACAGACTTACCTGCTTCCCCCGTCTAGTGTCGAGGCTCTGCCGTCGGCAGAGGGGCCTTCCTTGCTGTGGGGCCATCTCCCAGGACGCAGAACAACAGACCTTCACCCTCCCCCCACTCTGGAGGCCAGCGGTCCAAAATCAAGGTGTGGGCAGGGCCACGGTCCCTCTGAAGCCCCCAGGGGAGGACCTTCTCGCCTCTCCCAGCTTCTGGGGTCTTGCTGTCAGCACAGTCCCTGCCTCCATCCCCACTGGCGCTCTCCCTCGGGGGTCCCTGTGACCTCACTCACCTTCATGGATGACATTGGCAATGACCCTGTCTCCTCCATTCCTAAGCACTAGGGGTCCAGGGCTCCCACAGGTCTTCCTGAGGGTGCCCGTAGCACCCACACTGGATGAGGTGTGTCCTCGCTCATTCTCACTGCAGCCCCCCGCTGACCCCCCTGCACAGGACTTGCTGCACCTGCTGTATTTGCTCACTTAGCATCAGTTCACGCTGTGTCTCGGGCCACTAAACGGTCAGCCCTGGGACGGGAGAACCTTTTCTGTCCCATTCTCTGCCCAGTTCCCTAAATCCAGAAGCAGAGGCCCGATAAATGCAGGATGAATGAACGATGCTTCCATCACAAAATGAACTCACCGCCACTACCAACAGCAGGTGGTTTAGGATATTGGCCATATGCAGAGATACGCTCAGTTTGTAGCATTGCATAAATTAAAACCAGCTTCCTCATGCCTTATCTCCTTTGATTTTTACAACAGCCCTGCTAGACATGCAAGGGACGTGTTCTCCACCATTTAACACAGAAGGCTGGGCTCAGAGAAGTGAACCCTCGGCCCGGACTGCAGAGGCAGAGTTTAGAAACGGTCCTGTGGCTCTGCTTTTCTTCCTTTCCTTTTTCCTGAAATATGATCCCAAATAAGCTCACCATCCCATGGAGGGCTGTGCGCATTCACGAGGAGACAGATGAGTGGGGAGCCCGGCAGTGGCGGCCAGCGAGGCTGGGGCCGGCGTGTTCGGGGCTCACACCTCTGCCACTCGCCCTCCCCAGAAGGACGGTGCTCTTGGTCTGGGGTTGTTTACTAATTGGCCCTGTCACTTGTCAGGCAGAATGACAAGCGAAGTGACAAGAAAGAGAAGCCAGAAGAGAAAGAATGGTGGCCCCCCACCCACAGCCTCCATCCCAACCTGCCAGCCCCCCAGCACCTCCTCTGAGCTGGTGCCAGGTTGGGGCCTCACCTTCCCGAGTCTTACTCTGGGCTGTAAAAAGTGCTTGTTTGGGAAGCTTAGAGTTCGTCTCATTTAACGACTGGTCAGGTCGTTATAATAACTGGGATGGTTTTCAAGAATTACTATTCAGGAACATTTCCCATCTTCACGTTTCCTCGTGGTGGAGAAATATCTGAGGTTTGCTCATGCAGATGGAGACGCGCCTCCGCACGTCTACTGTTCCTGGAAGGTGGAGACACTGCTCCTCCGGGGCCAGGAAGAGCCGGCGTCAGAGGGCGCAGAGAAACGTGGAAGGCGTGTGAATGTCCAAATGCCACCAGATGGTGTAGCCGGATCTAGGGCCCTGCCACGCACAGGCTTCCAGAAATACCCAGTTTTATCCCACCCAGGGACACGAGGTCAGACGAACCTGTGGGTCCCCACAGGTAAATGGCATCCTGGTCAAATGTCTCAGGGTTAAAATATCAGGGGATAATTCTGGCAAAGGGAGGAGCAGATGGGGGGACATTTGGCAATGGCCCATGGCACGGCCACAAGAATCTGCAAGAAGGAAGGCTAGCTGGTGTGAGGCGCCCGGTCAGGCCACCCAGCCCGCCACCCAAGCTCTACGTGAAGAAGCAGAGCATCCATCGGCAAGCTGGCAGAGGAAGCCCCCGTTCCCTTACAGGGGAGTGCAAACATCGTGGGGGGAGCAGATCACAGTGCGCTCGTGGCTCGGCCTGCTTTGCCGACCGAGAAGGAAGCATTTCCTAAAATACCAGCCTGTCAGACCAGGTCCTCCAGAACCCCAGAACCATCCCAGTGTTCCCCACCAGGCAGAAAGCAGATAAATGCATGCCTGGTTAGGGGACATCTGCTCAGGTCGGGACCCAGTGGGGGTCGTGGACCCGCAGACAGACCTCGACGCAGGCAGACGTGGGCGCGCCGGGTGCCTCCTGGGGGGGGCGGGCTGTCGCTCACTGATGTCGTGAGGGTCCTGCCACCCGGCCCCATCCTCGGCAGCACAATCTACAGAGGAGAATGCATGGTCAGTGGGGTCCCACGGTCCCACTGCTGGTATCTGGGCATTCGTCAATTCTTACACCAATTTGGTAATGTGCTCCCTGAAGGGCACTCTTTAGGAGAGGCCTTAATTAAGATTTCTGCCTGCAGCAAATCCCACGAACCGCAATACATCACACTACAGCAACCCAGACACAGATCATTGGCCACTCAGACCTACTCATATGGTGTGAACAAATATTACCATTTTCATTTTGCTGTGGATCATTTTTGAATATGATTAAAAAGGCACCGCCAACTGCAGGAATTTTATACATTCATTTTTCACCAAATCTGAGAAAACGTCTGCATCTTTTAAAAGAAAGTACTTGCCTTAAAAGTCTATAATATCTTGTAAGTTATGGAATAGTTGTGTGCTTACGGGAGTTTATGTATGTGTATATATATATATATATATATATATAAAATAATAGAATAGATACTTTATATTGAATGCTTTCACAAAGCACATCAAAAAACAAAAACATGATCTCTTCTTGTAATTTCTGCGGTGTTTGAAAAAGAAGGAGTTGATACATTAGTACTCAAATTAGTACAACGGAAAGACTCCAATCTGCTCTAAATTCCACTAATTCCCTTCCATCTGTCTCTTCCTTCCTCCTGTGTGGAATTGGGGCAAGTCTTGGCTCACACTGAGGGCAACTCCTTTGAGCTCAGAGAAGCTGCGGAGCCCACCCACTCCTTTTATGCTTTTGGTCACCAGATTCTGCAAGGAAGTGGATCTGTACTTAGTTCCCACCAGTCTGAAACCATGAACTGAACAGCAAACACCTCTTTGCCCATTTGTCCTTAGAACGTTTTTCTGAAACCGTGCCTGCCGTGGATTACACGCACCCTTTTGTTCTTTTTCTTAAGTCCGACTGCATCTTGGGAGGAAGGCAGATGTCCCGCTGCAACATGGTGACCCTCATTCTCTGTGGCGGCCTTTGTCGGGGCCCGGAAGTGGTCAGAGCAGGCCGCGGCCGAGATCCTGCCCCCGTGTCCCCTTCCTCACAAGCTCTACAATACAACCCAGCCCCTGAGCCCGACTCTCTCCCTGTTCTTGTGCATTTGCACCAGCCTGCACTGAGCTACCCAGACAAGTCGTTTTAGTGGGGTGTGTGGAGATGTTTATTTAGTGGGTTTTTGTTTGTCTGTTTTGTTTGTTCAAATCATTTGCAACCAAAGAGCTCCAGCAACTTGAACGTTATCATCCTTCTCAACCCTCACTTTGCATTAGAACCAACGTAGGGTGTTGAAAACCTTTTGCCTGAGCCCCACCCAGTTACCCTGTTTGATTTAGGAGGTTTGCTACCCCTGGCCCTGGCCAAAAGGAGGGGGCTGGGACCCCGCCAGGCTGCTGCCTGGGGCTCTGGGGCTCAGGCAGCCCCCCTCTACTCCCACGTGCATCTGCAGCCACCCTGACACACGGTGGGGACCGAGGGTCCCAGAAACACTGGCTGGCAAGGCCTACACTGATGAGAAAGGATAAAAGTTCAGTTTTCTCTCTTCCTTCCTCTTCTTACCCCAAAGCCAATACATACACTTGTGCGTATCTAACTTCCAACGGTGTTAGCTCTTTTCTTGGCATTCTAAATTTGAGGCCCTCACATGCAAATCCAGATTTCTGGTTTCTCTTGAAATATCTACCAGTTCTGGGCCACCTTCCCATGGGGTAACAGGTGTACCCCAGCCGATCTTCACTAAGCCCCGTTTCCCCCAACGTGGAGGCTATGCATCATTACTTCTGCCCTGGAGCTTCCTCTAGGGGTAGATAAGACCTCTGTGGGACCATGTCTCTCAAAATAAGACAGCAACACGTAGGCCGAGAAAGAGAGGGAGAAAGAGAGGGAGCATCACTGACTGATTACAATCTAAGCGTATCTGCCTGCAGATCTGACTTGCTGCTCCACTGGCCAGTCCCTGCCGACATCTCTCACTCCTGACCTCAAGTTGGCAGCCTCTTTGTCTCTGTTGTTCAGTTCAGCAGATGATATACTCAGCTGCCCATCTAGAGTTTCTTCCTGTGTGGAATACTCATGCTTTGGCAATTAGGGAGAATAATGCAGTACTCAAGAATTTTACTTCCCTTATCCCAGCCAGCAGATGAGGGCTCTGTCATGGTTCCGTCTAGAAAGTTCAAGTGGTGCTTCACACACACACACACACACACATGTGCACACACACACGCAGCTGTTTGTCTTGCACGGCTTACAACTACAGCTGGGCGTGACTGGGCCGGTGACAAAGTTCAGGGTGGCACCTCTAGGAACTGTCCTTCCCTCCCTCCAGTGAGGCCTGAGATGTCTCAGGGATGCAGTTAAAATCTACCAGCTGAAGTAGATTTTAATTTCCTGCCAGTCCTTCTCAGCCATTCACCTGCTGGAATCTGATGATGCGGCCAAAGAGGGAGAGACAGTCATATATCTTATTTCTCATCAGGTGACACCTGAGCATAATAACCTGGCCAACGTGTCCCTTTGGTATCACTTTGGAAGCCTGAATTCGAGTCAGTTCTAGTTCCAACACACACAGTCTCTCAGTAAAGGCATGCAGGTGAGGCACTTCGATGAATAAAGGACACGTTACTGCCTTCATTCTGACATCCAACAGCTGTGGGAGGGCCTGGTCTCCTCCATGAGACAGAGTTCACTACACTGCCTCAGGCATGTGTCACAATAAGGGGACACGGCTGCACCGTGTGGACCAGGGGACAGGGCGTTCTCCCTCATCCTCACAGTGAGGCCAGAACTGCTGGAGACTGGCAAGTTAAGTCACTGATATGTACCTACACCTGTACCTACCTGAGTGCCCACATGCCTAAACCTGTACCTACCTGTGTGCCTACATGCCTACATGCACACCTACCTGTGTGCCTACATGCCTACCTGCACACCTACCTGAGTGCCCACATGCCTACCTGCACACATACCTGAGTGCCCACATGCCTACCTGCACATCTACCCGTGTGCCCACATGCTTACCTGCACACCTACCCGTGTGCCCACATGCCTACCTGCACACCTACCCGTGTGCCCACATGCCTACCTGCACACCTACCCATGTGCCCACATGCCTACCTGCACACCTATCTGTGTGCCCACATGCCTACCTACATACCTACCCATGTGCCCCCATGCCTACCAGCACACCTACCCGAGTGCCTACATGCCTACCTGCACACCTACCCGTGTGCCCACATGCCTACCTGCACACCTACCCGTGTGCCCACATGCCTACCTGCACACCTATCTGTGTGCCCACATGCCTACCTACATACCTACCCATGTGCCCACATGCCTACCTGCACACCTACCTGAGTGCCTACATGCTTACACCTGTACCTACCTGAGTGCCCACATGCCTACCTGCATGCCTACCCGAGTGCCCACATGCCTACCTGCACACCTACCCGTGTGCCCACATGCCTACCTGCACACCTACCCATGTGCCTACATGCCTACCTGCACACCTACCCGTGTGCCCACATGCCTACCTACATACCTACCCATGTGCCCACATGCCTACCTGCACACCTACCCGAGTGCCTACATGCCTACCTGCACACCTACCCATGTGCCCACATGCCTACCTGCACACCTACCTGAGTGCCTACATGCTTACACCTGTACCTACCTGTGTGCCCACATGCCTACCTGCATACATATTTACATACCTATTTACATATTTACCTACATACTTACCTTCATACCTATAGATGTACATGCATACATGTGTAGCTACATAAATACACACGTACCTACATACCTACTTTGTACATGCCTACATACCTACATATGTGCATATACACACATACGTGCATAAACCATATCTGCCTGTGTGCACACCTGCCCATCTACATAGCCACCTACTTACATGCAAAGCCAGGTTTCTATGTCCTCACCAAATGAGCGGCCAGGAGAATACACTCTTTGATGCCCAGGTCAATTTAAAATCCACACGGCTTGCTTCCTGCCCCTTAAGCGCAGGGTGGCCCTCCTGGAGCTGTCGCAGGGCAGAGCAGAGCTCAGGGGGGAGGACGGGGTGGGCAGCACTGGCACGCACCTCTGCCTCCAGCCCACGTCTGGGGCGCCAGGCAGCTCTGTGGAGGGGTCTGCACAGTACTCTTCTGATTCTAATTTCTCTCACACGTGAGTGTTTAACAAATGGCCCATTGTGAAAACATGAGTGTTTAAAGAAAATTGTGCACACCAGGAATTTCAGCCCTGACTTGTGTGGGTGTCACTTTTCAAACCAATTTTCCAGGATCCGTTTCCTTTGCAGCCGAATGAGAGAAATAAAGCCTGCCCATGAGCGATAGCATTGTCCTGGGAAACTCCTGGGATTAATGTGACTGAGCACTCAGGAAATTGTGTTTCAGTGGTGCTGATGGACTGCTTGTGAACACGTCACATCAAGGACAATTTGTTAAACAAGAAATATCGGCTGTGGAAATAGGAAGGCAAAATGGGGAAGGACAGATCCAAGAGTAGCTTTGATGTGTGTCTGCGTCGCTAATAAATGAGCGACCAACCCTTTCATTCAGTAAAAGAAAAATCCCCTGGTGCCGGTGGAATAAGAAGGGTGGCTTTCACTTAAGTCACTTCCGTGTCCTACTTGAAGCTGGAGGGTAAGGAGTCCAACACCACCAGCTTGTAGATACCCCAAAAGCTGAACCGGGTCAGCAGGCTCTAGCTTGATTCAGTCAACGACAGCCTATCACAGTCCATCATGTACTTATCGCCCTTCCAAACACCTCAGTGTGGCAGGGTCTGGAGGAAAGCCGATGACTGACATCAAGAATCACCAACAAGTCAAAGTGATGTCACGAGACCCCGCCAACCCCCGTTGGGTTTTGCCACTCTTGCCGTTTGCTCTGTTTTTGCATAGTTCCTCCACGTTGGGGATGGAAGGAGATGGGTCATTTTTAAGAATTGTGTTGGCATCACGTAAGCAGTCAAACTGACTGGGTGCTCTCAGGTAAAGACCACCCCTGAACCATCTGAACGACAGTGTCTCCTGATGGGAGGACAAGGACATCTCTGAGTTTCCCAGACGGACCTTTGTTTCTTCTTAAGAAAAATGCTGTTGGAAATGACTTGCTCACTGGAGAACTTAGTATTGTTTTCTGTAAATATTTGTGTAGCTAGCACAAAATGACTACAAAGTTTTCTTGCAATTACTGCTAAACAGAGTTGCCATTATTATATTATACCTTTAAAATTATTACGACTAACAATGTTAGGATCCTGGAGTTCCAGTAATGGGGTTCTCTAGACCCCAAAAACCTAGAGCAGAAAGTGTCCAGAAAGATAACGAACAGAAGAACTACATGGCATGAAGCAGAAAGGAGTGTTGGAATATGCCATTAGAAATTTATTATTTTGCTTGGCTTTTACTCTTAGCATGATTTGAATCTATAATCTAAATCCTGTAAGATTTTTAGAAAAAAAGAGAACAAGAGAGAAATAAGAGCGTTTACTATAGGTTCAAAGATGTATCTCATCACAATTACCATGTACAAGAATATTAAAGTCAGTGTTAGAATGCTTGCAATGGAAAAAAAAAGAAAACAGAAAAAAGAAACACATGAAAATCACATCAAGAAACAGAATGAAAAAGAAAAAAGTTGAGTTCGATTGTTAGACTGGAACACCTAGAAATGCAGTTTGTAAGGTGAGCTACAAATTTAGCTCGGAGCTTCCTTGTAGTCGGAGTATGAAGGGAAATTTGGCAGCATCGCCGTTTTGTAAACTCACTATCACAAGGAAAGAAGAACAGTGGTGTCTCAAAAGGATCCAAGACATGGGCTGGGGAGGGTCACACGTGAGTTTTCCCAGCGGCGGTTCCGACAGGGAGGATAGTCCTCGCGGTGAACCTTCGATGCGTGTAACAAGAGTATTACACCAGGGCTGTGTGTGCGCACGCATGTGTTTAATTTTTTATCTCTTATGGCAGTAAAAAGTACGTAACATAAAACTGACCATTTTAGCCATGTTTAGGCACAACTCAGTGGCATTAAGTAGATGTACTTCTTTGGGAAGACACAGTTAGGATGCGCACATGTTAAAAGCAAGTCACAAAGCCGTTAGGAGCAGAGCTAGGATTTGAATCCAGGCTGTTCAGCCCCGGAGTTTAGACTCTGTTTCTGCTAGGCACTTACGTTGTTGAGTGAAGGCCGCACCCTTTCTGGATCTTCTCTTTTAAGGGGCACACAGTTCCAGAGGGTCACCTGTTATGGGCGTGAAGTGAGCCCTCTGCTATCGGACAAGCTCTGGTTCCCCCCCAGTTCGCGACTGTACCGAGTGGGCCCAGGAAATAGGACTGGTGCTCAGAGTTTCGGATTAGAGGCAGTGTCTTCGGAGGGCAAGCCGGCAGGCCTGGGATGGCTCTGGGCTATGGGGCAGCCCAGGTGCCTGGGTCCTAGAGGCAGGTGTGGGAAGAGCGAATATAAATTTCATCTGCTACATAGTCCCGTGCACTGGGTGCAAAATGCATGCGCATCGACCCCCTTCTCAGAGAGAGGAGGGCTGCCCTTCTCATGTATAGCTCGGGCTGGAGGCGGTGGTCACTTGTCCAGGCTCAGAAGGCCAGCAGTGGGCAGAAGGGACCTGGATGCAGCGCCCACTCCAGCCTCTGTGCCACGTGCCCTCTCAGGGGGCGGGGGGCTTCCGTCCCAATCCAGGCTATGGGACTCCACCAGCCCCGCCCTTCCTGGCTGTGCTCGCCAGGCCCTGAGCCAAAGCAACCCAGGCCTGACCGTGGATGAAGGCAGCAGTCACCCCTGTTTGCCCCCTGTGTCCTGGGGAGCCATCACTGCAGAGACTCCTGCAGACCATCAAATGTCAGGATTTCTCCCCAGTCCCACCCGGTCCACATGGCAGGCAGCCTGCATGGGTTGCCGTCTATACCCCAAATCCTGAACCCATTCCCTCTGAATGGGGTCCCAGCCTCCTGCCTGATCCCACCGTAAGAATTGGCTCTGTACCCCCAGCCACAAACTGGAGTTCTGGGCAACCCCACACATTGTCCTGCAGCTGAGATGCTGAGCTGTGGCCAGAGCCACACTCACTAAGCTCTCGCCACTGGCCTGCCCTTTGGGAACAGTCGTGCTGGTTGGGTCCCTCGACCTGGGACTCATCTGCGTGCAGCCCTCTGATCTCCGGAGGGTTCCGGGGGGAGGCTCGTGTCTGACAACCAACAGCGTGGGATCCAACCTGCCAGTGGGCAGCCATGCCCATCACCCTGTGACCCTGAGATCTTTCCAACAACCACGGCCATGCATCTGGACTCAGGGCACTGAGTTGCTTAAACGGGGATAGTAAGAAAGCGAGGAACAGGCACTGGGGAGAGTCTCGGAATCCCACTTACATTTGGCCACTGACACCTTCGGACCCTGCGTCGAAAGCCAGGGCATCTCAGTGTGAAGGTCATGGGGTCCTTCCTGGGCTCCAAGTGCACTGTCGATGTGGCCCAGGGTCTCGGCATGGTGTTTCAGGGTGAGAAGGAGTCAGCAGAGTTCACACCTGACTCGAGTGTAGACCTGTTTGGCTGGCACTGTCATCCTCTTCATCTTTGTGACCCCAGACCTTTATTCCTAGGCTCCGTGAAGGCTTGCTGAAGGTTCGTTGAGCGGAGATCCTTCATTCAGCGGACAGAGAAACTGAACACAGACACACAACTGCAGGGGTTCCCTGGGCCTGCTGATGTCCCACACGGGCCACTTAAAACCCCCCAGTGGAGGGCTTCTTCCCTGAGCCGGGCTTGGGAGCAGCGAGCTCCTTCCAGGGGATGAAAGACCCAGCCATAGACCCCTGTGTGCACACTCTGGGGAGAAGGTCCACACCTGTCTTCAGATTTCCAAAGACACTTGTGGCCCATAGAAATCCTCAATTAGATTTAAATCTAGCACACAATTCATATATAGCTCTAGTCTGTAACTAGATCTACAGAGAAGAGTAGCAAAGATGTTCTCTGAAGGGCAAACACCGTCTGTGTCATCCGGGAAGAGATGCATAGGTGATGCTTCGGTCTACATATTTTTATTTAAAAGACTAGAACTCCTTGTGTTTATTTGCTACTTTTCTTCATCGCTAGGCACCTCACACGTGGTCAGTACATTAGCCCTTTCAAATATGGAGGATTAGCCCCGCTGGCCAGGTGAGAAAGCCAGGGTTTACCAGGCGCGGCTGCCCCATCCACCTGTCCTGAGGGGCCGTGTGTTCTCAAGTGGCAGCTCTAGGAGCCTGCAGCCTTGGCCCAAGCTCGGGGAAGTGCTCTGGGCACAGTGGCCAGGACCTGTCCCTGGACCACAGTTCCTCAGCCATGGGCAGCCCGAGATTTCAATCTCTGGTTGTGAGGGAAGGAAATGACCGCGGCTCTAAGTCGTCCGCCTCTTGTGAATTTAATGCGGTCACACACTTAAGGGTGTGGACAGCTTGACAGGGCACTTGGAGTGCCATTTACGCAACAGAGGGCCGTGGCATCCAGGAGCCTTCTGGGGGTTTCCATCCGGCCGGCCCAAGGGTGGGTGGTAGAAGAGGTGCCCTCGCCTCCCTGGATGGCAGGTAGTCCTCACACGCACCAGATCCACCGTGCAAACAAGAGTTCTGGGGCTGATGGCCTTTCCGATCCGGTTGCCATGGGAACAGTGGTCAGATGGAAGAGGATAAGGAAGGGAAGTTATAAAAAGAAGGCTGTCTTTAAAACCCTTACCTTGTCTCCCCCAATCTTGCGCGTTTCCATGGAAGCAGAGCAATAACCGGGCGCCGGGCACGCTCAGGGGGCCTCGCTCTCCTGGGTTGTTGATCAGGCGGCTCAGGCCTCTTTCAGGGGTGTTGATTCATCCCGAATGTGAGAACAGCAAGTTTTTTGAGGTGTCCACGACGCAGGACCCTGCAAACGGTCCAGGGCTCAGGCATACGGCAGTCACCCCGCCCGTGGTGGCCGGCAGGCCTGCGGCTCCTTCCTGGACGGTGTCCTCGGGGGACGGCCTAGGGCCGGGAGCCTCCGTCCTCTGTGAGCTCCCTGTCCTGGGGCCCCTGCCTCCTCTCTTCCCGGCCCTCGCCGCCCACTGCGCCGTCCTGCGTGTGTCCTGAGGCCACCGAGCTCAGCCCCCTGCATCCACCCCTGCCCCGAGCGAGCTTTCCCGTGGGGTCTGCGTAACTCCGTCTCTCCTTCCAAAGGGTGCCTTACTTTTGAAGACGCTCCTCTTTAATCATGTAGTGACAATTTCCCACCTTCAAAAGGCGGCTCTTTTGTTGGAAATGTTTTCACTGTTTTCAAAGCAGCTGAGAATTTTCTCAGTCATGTTTAACTGCCTCCAAGACAATGATTTTTCCCCTAGATTTGAGGAAAAACAAAAATTTGTGTTTCGGAGTGAACAGATAGCATACTCTCTTGCCTGGAGAATGCAGGCCCTCACTCCAGGTGGCCTTTCCATCTTGAGATAAAGCACAAACACAAAAGGTGAGTTAATTACACATTTTCCCTCCCCAGGTCAGCTCTGTCTCTCAGAACTTCAGTTCCAAATTTATGCGAAATATCCTTCAAGCATAAAACGTTCACAGAATTCTCATAAGGTAATTAGGTCTCTCTCACACAAGTGGAACTTAAATATATATATATATAAATATACATATTTATATATGAACCCGATGAAAAAAAAATAAGACATCGAGCTATCTTGTTTCTGTTTTTAATCTGTGTCTCCTCCTGTTTCTCAGGCTGTGGGGCAATACCAAGGGATCGGTCCAGGTATCCCAACCTGTCCAGTGCAGCCCGAATCCCAACAGCGAGGCAGGGAAAATACTACTCTCCCTTTCCACGGATAAGGCAGCTGAGGCCTAGAAATACACAACTGGTAGTCTGGGGACAAAAAGTAGGAGATGAGAACAGAAGTCTCATGTCTTCCATCCTGGTATCTTAAGTAAATATGTAAGAAGATAAATCAGGAAACCCCAAGGAAGAAGACTGCTTGGATAAACTCATAAAAGCAGCCCATGCAGAAGGTCTTCCTTTTCTGCACGTGGGTCACTGAGTGGCCACGAGCCCCAGAGAAGAGACATACTGGCCCCTCGCTGGGTTGCAGCAGTGAGCAAGCAGACCCGCTCCCTCCAGGCCCCCAGGCCTCGGTGCGGCCCCAGCCCCTGGGCTGCTCACCTCTGGGCATCGGTCACCCCCCTCCCTGCTTCCCAGCTCCTCACTCTGGGACACCCATGGCCCCCACCACACCTCCCAGGTAGGCGTTTCCTCCATGCGCTCAGCGGGAAGCTCGCCTACCCCTTGCCTGTGTCCCAGCACCGGGAACATCTGCACAGCCAACCTGGCTCCCACAAGCATCTCTCCTGATGGTGGCTGGACGTGTCCATGAACCACGTCCCATCGGCGTGTTTGTCGTACTTCCCAGCCACGCCTCCTGCCACGCCGGTGCTCTCAGAGTGTGCTACCACGCTCGCGTTGCTGCCCTCCACTCCCCTACCCCCCAACACTCCCCATGCAAAGAGGCTGTCTGTCCTTCCATCCCCGTAGACTTCCCTGACTCCCGGGTGGGGCTGGCCACCCCCCTCTGTGCTGTTGTGCACATGCACCTGCATCATGGGATGCTCCCGGCTTCTGGCCAGTTAGCGCCCACACCCGCCTCCCAGAGGGCAGCTGCCCTGGAACTGGCACCATGATGCTCAGAGGCCCAGAGCCAGCAGCACCATGTCGGTGGAGAAGGAATCTCTCCCTCCGCGGGAGACACTGACGGATGCAGTGAGCTTCAGGCTTGAACACAGAGGTGTGAACACGGCACCAACGGAAGAGCAGAAATTCATGTAACTCAGCCCCGGGGTTCGACCGTGAGAGGCCGTATCTCCCACCTGCCAGGCTTCCCCGACTCCTAGAAATTATCCTGCCACCTGCTATGGTTCCTCCTGGGTGACCACAGGCACCTCGAGCCTCTAAGACTGAACTCACCGTCCTCCCCCCCATGCCACAGATTTGCTTCTGTTTTTGCATTTCTCATCCTGGTGAATACCACCAGAACCCATCAAATTGTCCAGTCCCACACCTCCCTGTCCCCTGGGCCCCATAAATTCCTATTTCCTTAATATGCCCCCCTCCTCGCCCACAGCTGTTCTCAGCCCGCATCTCTTCTAGCCCAGACAATGCTAACACTGGAGACAAAATGAAACCCAAATCTAACCACTCCCCACTGAAATACTTCACTGACTCTCCACCCGTGTTGGGGTGGAGAGGATGGCCCTGCCACAGGGAGGGACCCAGAGGCCTCGCTTCCCGCATCAGCTCTACTCCTCCATCCCCTAAATACACCTGCTCTGTCTCCCCTCCGCCCTCAGAACCCCTCCCTCTGCGGGCCCATAGTCGCCCCACTCCCCTCCCCCCATCGGCATGGCCAATTCCCACAGGGTCCTGAGAAGCTCGGCCACTAACGCATGCACGTAAATTCTCCGCAGCCCCCCACATGGATGGTGCTCGTGGACTGCTCCCAAGCACCCCACACGGAGGGTGCTTCCCAGAGCTGCTCTTCCCAGAGCTCACACCCGGCACTCAGCACCCCATCCCCCCACTTTGCTCAGAGCGCTGGAGTCACCTTCGACCTTGGACACATCCGTCTCCCCACCCCCCAGGGCCGCCATCAGCCTACTACATCCATTAGGGACTTAGGCCTCCACAGATGCAGCTCTACGGAGTTCCACTCCCTTGACCCTCAGAGCAAACCTGTGGGGCAGGTGGTGTAGCCCCCTCTGCGCTGAGCAAGCGGCCCCCCCATACAGCTGGTCCCTGATGGAAGTGGGACTGAACCCCCGCTCTGAGGCACGCCACCATCACTGCGCAGGTGACCAGACCGCACACAGCTCTCAGGGCTCAGCAGGACATTCTCCATCCGGGCTGCACCACCAGCCCTGTCCCTGGGCCCGCTCAGCTGTCTGCCCTCGGGGGTCCTGTCACCCTCCAGAGAAGGCAAAGGCTCTACGTGCTGGGAAGGCCCCCCACGGTCCACCCCACTTTCATTGTGCCTCCTCGTCTCTTTCCCAACTTCAGCCACACTTGTTTTCTTGTCCCTTAAATAACAGAACTGTACCTCCAAAATTTCAGACATGGCTTTCTTTCTGCATGCGAGGGTCTGCCTCCACCCCAGGAATGGCCAAGTTCCGTAGGTATTCCAACTAAGCAAATATTTCCTAGTTTCAAAAAAGGTTGGCATGCATTCTTAAAAACTAAAGCTCGGGCGCCTGGGTGGCTCAGTTGGTTAAGCGACTGCCTTCGGCTCAGGTCATGATCCTGGAGTCCCGGGATCGAGTCCCGCATCAGGCTCCCTGCTCAGCAGGGAGTCTGCTTCTCCCTCTGACCCTCCCCCCTCTCATGTGCTCTCTCTCATTCTCTCTCTCTCAAATAAATAAATAAAATCTTTAAAAAAAAAAAAAACTAAAGCTCACTAGGCAGAGTATCAATCACAGGAAAAATTCTAGGAAAGACTACCCCATAGATCGTTTAGGAATATTTACACAAAAACTGATTGCAAAGATTTGCTCAGGAGATGTGCTGAACTAATCTCCCTTTCAAATGTTTTTAGACTATTAGGTCAATAGGCTTACTGGAGCCATGTTTCTGTTCTGTTCTCTCTCCCCACCGATCTCTCTTCAGATGCCATCCAAGTCCCTAGTGGGACAGACGAGGCTGCGCCTGATCTGGTGCCCACTCACGCACACATGCCCGCACGGACCTGCTTGGCCCTCATCCACATGCCACCGCACCCCGGGGCCTGACGCCTCACACTAGTCTCATCCAATTCCCTCCATCTGGATGGGCCTCCTCCCCGGTGTTGGGAATGCCAACTAACCCTTCAGG
Source organism: Mirounga angustirostris (assembly GCF_029215605.1). Classification (NCBI taxonomy): domain Eukaryota; kingdom Metazoa; phylum Chordata; class Mammalia; order Carnivora; family Phocidae; genus Mirounga; species Mirounga angustirostris. The sequence continues at coordinate 138,186,631 of NW_026991713.1, forward strand.
AAGGATTCCCATGAAGATGTCTTGGTTGCAACCAGCTCCTCACCCACCCTCGCTGGCCCTGCCTCCTTCCACCATTGGCCTTACCGTAGTGTTCTGGAATAATCTCTTTGATCCATTTTCTCAAAAGAACTACCTCAAGTATAGATACTGTATCTTGTTCATCTCCGTGATCTCATTATCTGACATTCGGTAGATGGTTATGTGTCCGTTGAACTCTTAGGCTGAACTGTTTTCTTTGAGGGCAAGAGGATGAAGTGTGTATTCAATTAGAGCCCAAGTAAACCTGATTTGTGGTCATCCAAATGACCATAACCAAAGACTACTGCTTTGTTGAAATGGCCTTTGCCAGAGGCTACCGTTCACAGGAAGAATGGCCTATGATGGTTATGTGCGGGGTGCTAATCCATTCAGTAGTTTTAGATGTGAACATAGATCGCGGGTTCAGGAAGCCACACACAGCCAGAAAGCACGGGTCCTGCAGCGGAAGTTACAAGGGAACAACATAAACCAGCTTGCAATCATAAAGCAATGAATTCTACCAGAAAACATCACCTCTTTATTTTGCCTTGTCCCCACGCCCCCAAAAAAGGAAAAATATAATGAGAACTTGTCACTTTCTTGTGGTAGTTGAAGACATCCAGAAATAGGGTTCTGCTGGCCTTGTGGGGTTTCAGAAGGACGGCAGGCAGCTTTAAAAGGAGGTAGATCATAATGACTAAGAAAACCTTTCTGCGGAGCTCTGACTGTAGGGAGAAATCTTCTGTGGGATAGTGCATTCTCGGTGTTCTCAGAATCAAAGTGATTTTTTGGAGGCTGAGATACCACTCCTTCCAGATAGTTCCGCAGTAGGGCGCCGGGCTGCTGAGAAATGTGAGGGTGTCTTTATGGGTTCTCTTTTCTTGGGTTCTTATAAGCAATTAATTCCATAGATTTCTATCTGTATTTGCATCTAAAGATCATTTACACACAATCCACCCCAGGAGTCATAAAATTTACTAAAAATGGGTGTTGTGGGTTAATAGAGACTGAAATTATGTTTACAGTAAGTCCTGGCTGCTCCCAAGCTCCTATAAACACATGCACATAGAGATGAGTGGGAATCCCGCAGTTGGTGAGAGAATACTTGTAGGAATGTATCTTCAGCGTTATTTAGATTAGTCATGATGTTCGGTTGCTGCTTTGCATTCTAAGTATAAAGTTCTGTTGGGTTAACCTGAACATTTTCAGTTATCTCTGCTCCATGTCATTCACTAACCCCGCTGTGCCTGTGGGATGCAATGCGGATTTGCGTCCACCATCACCTCCGTCCGCAGACAGCTCCCAAGAGTTAGACTTGGAAAGATGTATGTAGAGCGTTCGAGCGTGAGTGACCAGCCCAGCTGCTGGGAAGGTAGACGAGCAACCCATGCCCCCAGCGCTTGCACTGGCGGCAGCCACGGCTCGAGCAGACGTGGGCATGCTAGTGGCCCTGGCTATCCTCTGCTCCCCGGACCGTAGCTGGGACTGGCGCCTCGGGCAGCAGTGAGGCTGGGTGGCCTTCCAGCACTGAGCTCTGCGGTCCCCTGCTTCCACCGTGTGACAGCCCGAGCCTCGCGGGCCCCCATGGCGTCCCCGTCTTGCGCCCCCTGAAGGACATTGGCTCCATCTGAGCTAAACTGCTCCTGCATCCCCAGGCAAGCTCCATTGGCTCTTGGCTCCCACTCGTCACTGAGCCCTTCTAAAGTCATCTCTAGTAGCCGCCATCTTTCCCTGAACCTCCTTAGCTCTTCATCCGCACATCTCTTATGTGGCCTCTTCATAGTTTTCAGTACAATTGGAAGAGTTCACGTCCCGGGGTGCAGTTGGTGAAGTGTCTGCCTTCGGCTCAGGTCATGATCCCAGGGTCCTGGGATCGAGGCCCGCGTCTGGCTCCCTGCTCCACGGGAAGCCTGCTTCTCCTTCTCCCCCACCTCGTGCTCTCTCTCTCTCTGTCTCTCAAATAAATAAAATCTTTAAAAGATAATAAAAAAGTTTTAAAAAGTAAAACTTGGCAATCATCAGGTAGCTTAAGTAAAATTGGGGGTGTCTAATGGTTTTCAAAATTCTTTGTACTTCTTTTAAAACAAACTCTAAGATTATAATACTAAAAAGACATAATAATCCCAAATCAGGCACCGGAATAAGATGCTGTGAGTCAAGATGTGACGAAGTATTACCCGAAAACTTTACGTGTTGCCAACTCGCTTCAGCATCAGGCTTAACCATCAGTACGTAAGGCAGTTGGCGACATGTTTTAAATGAGAGTAGGTGTAACAAGACCCTTGTCCCCGTCTGTTCCGCTGGACAGCACCCAAGGGAAGCCTGGCCTGCAGTCCCAGGTCTCAGGGACCGGGCTCCTCAGTGTCTGCAATCAGCATGCCCTGTGGCTAGAAGGCCAGCCAGCCCCTTGAGGGCCGTCACCCAGATGGAGGCCCAGGACGGAAGGACAGCGGAGGCCTTCAAGAGATGCTGGTCCCAGTCGATCTCCAGGCTTCTCAGGACTCCTTATGCAGTAATTCAGAGGCTGTGTGACAGGTGCTCTGCTGGGGCGTGGACGCTTGCTTCAGCATCAGTTCACCCAGCACACGACAGTCACCTCTACCCACAAGGAGGGAAGCACCCGGGCTTCTGGGCCAGAGGAGGGAGGGCGCCTGGTCCTGCCAGGAGAGCAGACGCTGGTGCCCTGCTTGGTGGGAGCGTGAACTCCCGTAGCCTCAGGCGCCCAAAGCACCGTTCATGCCCCCAGATAGCTCTGCTCCTTCGCTCCCAAGTGTTTGGTCGAGTCCTGGCTGCATGGGCGGCAAGCAGCATTGCTTCTATGAGACAGCCGTGGCTGCAGGGAGGCAACGGGTGCCATGAGCCGGACAAGGCTGCGTCCACGCCCACGCAGGTAGCCGCACTGGCCAACCCCACACGGGGGGAGCAGGGGTTCCAGCCCAAGAAGGAGGGCAGCTCCCGTCAGAAGCCTGGAAACCGAGGCCAGGCGCTCACGGACGTTCCCCCTTGGCCTCTGTCTGAAGGAAAGTCTTATTCTGTGAGAGACCAAATAGGCAACTGGATTTGACTCTATTTTAATTTTGCTTGGTGTTGCTTTTCTTTCACTTTTCAGTTTCGCAAATATTTGATTTTTCAAGTGATAATATTATTTCAGAAGGAAAAACCAAGGGAGAAAAAAAAAAAAAAAAAGATGGGATTGATCCCGACAACCTTGCTTGGATGACATATTAAAAACACATTGGCCGAGACGCGACTATTATAAATAGCGGGCATGGCGGCACAAGGCCTGAGAGTGCAAGCCTTTGATTCAACGGTAATTATAGAAGGAAAGCTTGGTCCCTGCAGTGGGGAGCATTTAAAATCACAGCTGAGGTAGTAAATTGCTGGTCCTCAGTGCCCTCGTCAGACAGATTGCTTTCACTTCATGAGGAGGGACGCAGCACTGTGTCAGAGCCAGCCACCCCGGCGAGCTTAATGTGTTCTATTTAAAAGCACAAGATGGAATAAAGGGAATACTAGATTTTACATTTTGCTGGCATAAACATTTATTTTTATTTTCCCAAAGCAAGGAGCGCCAGGACGGCATCAGGAATGCTTACGTGACTCATTCTGCTTGCCGCCCTCCGTGCCCCTGGCACCAGGCTGCCCAGCCGATGGCCCAGGTGTGCTGGGCACGTCCTCGCCGGGGCACTGGACACCCACAGCAAGGTGGTGCGGCCCTTCTGTATCTCCCGCGTCCCCTTCCCTCCCTCTCTCTCCCTCTCTCCCTCTCTCTCTCTCTCGGCCCGCTGCGAGCTCCATGCCGAGGAGCTGGAATACTTCAGCACAGCCGCACGAGTCCGTCCAGAGCAGCCTCTGGGGGGGCCCCCCAGCTCGGCCCGCGCTCCAGGCACTGAGAAGGACACGCGGAAGGAGAAGGTCCTCTCGTGAGGCTGCACGGTCCTTGATTAATTCTGGGAAACACAACCGGGCAGTGTGTTTTCCTTTTTTTATCGGTTCCACCAGGACATTTGCGCTCAAGAACTGAAGCTTGAAAACCAGTAACGGCTTTTCGTGCAAATGTTCTTCCAGAATCCGTGTGCCTCTCAGACCGCTAGCCAAGAGCTGGGTGATGAGCACTTAAACAGTGCTACAGACAGACAGACACGGACATCAAGGCTGCCATGCGCAGACAGAACGTCTTCTCACGCCTGTAGGGTGTAGACCCAGGAGGAGCTCTCCTGGTTTGCAAGGGTGGATCAGAGCATGGCGGGAAGGGGAGACATGGAGAGAGAGTCGAGGCCAAGACTTCAAACCCTGTAAACGGACACCTGTCCCATTTTCCTTCTTCTCTAGAACCCCCTGCCTTTTGCACTCAGCACTCAAGGCCTGTGCCTCAATCTGTCCTTCCCCAGCTTCCATCGAAATCGAGGCTGTGCCCCAACCTTGTGGGCTCATGAGCCCCATCACGGTTGCCGGTGCCCAGCCTCCAGAAACAAGTGTGAGTTTGGTGTTGCACCTTCCAGGGATACGATTCTGGAAAAGTCTGATGAATTCAAAGGGTGGGATTTGTTGGCATTATGGCACAGCCTCAAGGAGATTAATCTCTGCCCGCCGGCCCCGTGCTCTCTGAGCACAGCCACTCCATGAGGATGGTGGGCCCGAGTCTGTCCACCGTGCGTGACCTCAGAAAAATCAGCTTAACGGCTAAGATGTAGCCACCACCCTGGGGACCACGAGAGAAGGAAATGAACTCTGTCTTAGTCACTTGTGTGTGTGGCATTTCCAAGGATCTCGACCTATTTAGAGAGAGCTTACAGGCCAGTGAGCTTGGCTGAAAGCATGTGAGGTTGCTTGGGGCGGTGTCTCTCTGGGCCACCCAGAATCTCCTGACCTACATCCATCCCAGCTCACAGGAGGAAGGTGGCCTAAAGGTTTTCTCATTCGCACAGGCCCCGGAAATTTAGGATACAGCTTGACGGCAGGCGGGGAGTCCATGAGCAGCCCCTGTAGGACCCTCCCCAGGCGCACGGTGCTCGCCTGCACTCGCCTCCATTGCCCCAGCCTGCAAACTGGTGGCTGCGAGCTCTAGCCTAACCCACAGGCTCTCTGGGTTTGCAGCCTGACCCACCCTGAGGGGGAAAAGCTCAAGCTCTGGGCCTGGGAGCCTAACCTCTTCCATCGGCACAAAAGAAAAGAGGAAAATTTGTATAAGAGAACATTAGTCACGCTTCAATCAGAGGCCACTGCTGGGACCTGGGCTGGCGGCCAGGGTGGCCAATGTCAAACCAAAGCTCTGGTGGGCGAGCAGCCTTCCCACCGGACTGCACCGCACGGTGAGCCCTGCCTGCACTGATTGCGTGCGCGTCCCTCCCGTGGGGGCACCACCGGGCCTGGGTGGGCGGCAGCCCTGTGCGCCGAGGGGGCCACATGCTGACATGCTCACCTTCTCTGAATGCTCGCCGTGGGCCAGGAGCTGCACAAAACACTTCACAGGGATGACCTCAGAGAGACAGGGACACTGAGGCCCAGTGGCGGGCACGGCTCCCGGGATTTCCCAGCCGCCAAGCCCCAGCTGGGGACCCCCGCCTCCTGACACGGCATGGAGGGGTGTTCTGTCAACACCAGGACAGCGTGCCCTGGGGGAGGCAGACGGCCCTGGTACCGGGGGCCCGGGGGCAGCCGGTGAGAAGGCCGTTGTGGAAAGTGAGAGCACACACGAGTCAGTCCCTGGTGCCAGCGGCAGAGGCCATGGCTTGGTCTTTTCTTTGGTTCTCTTTATTTTAAAATATGCACATAACAGGGCGCCTGGGTGGCTCAGTTGGTTAAGCGACTGCCTTCGGCTCAGGTCATGATCCTGGAGTCCCGGGATCGAGTCCCGCATCGGGCTCCCTGCTCGGCGGGGAGTCTGCTTCTCCCTCTGACCCTCCCCCCTCTCATGCTCTCTCTCTCTATCTCACTCTCTCTCTCAAATAAATAAAATCTTAAAAAAAAAAAATTAAAAAAAAATAAGATTTTATTTATTTGGGCGCCTGGGTGGCTCAGTCGGTTGGGCGACTGCCTTCGGCTCAGGTCATGATCCTGGAGTCCCGGGATCGAGTCCCGCATCGGGCTCCCTGCTCAGCAAGGAGCCTGCTTCTCCCTCTAACCCTCTTCCCTCTCGTGCTCTCTGTCTCTCATTCTCTCTCTCTCAAATAAATAAATAAAATCTTTAAAAAAATAAAAATAAATAAAATAAATAAATAAAAAATAAAATAAAATAAAATAAAATATGCACATAACATAAAATTCACCGTTTTCACCATTTGTAAGCGCGCAGTCGGGCGGCGTCACCCACACACTGTTGCGCACCCATCCCCACTGTCGGGTCCGGGACCTAATGGTCTTCCCACGCTGTGACACTCGAGCTGCCCTCCCTCCCCGGCCCCACCGCCGGCTCCGGGGGCCTGACCCCGGGGGCCTCCACCAGCGGAATTGCAGCACAGCGGTCCTTCTGCACGGAGCCAACGGCCCTCACCGCTCACCCTGGTTACTCCTTTTCATCATTGAAATTAACAGGAAAAATCAAGAATGTGCTTCCCCACTCCCGTCCTCCGTCTGTACCCCGTTCTCCTGAGGTGCTGTGAGATCATCAAACATCTGACACCGCAGACGGGAAACCTCTCGTCCTGAAGACAGAGCGTGCGGGGGTGGGGCGCTTCGAGGGCTTTCTTGACATTTTCAGACTAAAAGGAGCACCCGCTTCCTCTGCCCTGGCCTGCTTCTTAAAATCTCCGACTGACTGAGGTATAACTAACACACAGTAAAACTCCCTCTTTTTAGTGCACATCCTACGAGTTTTGACAACACAGCCTTAAAAGCACCATCAAAATACGAAATGGTTCCATCATCCCAGAAACATTCCCTCCTGCCCTGTGCAGTCAGCTCCATCCCCCAATCCCAGCACGGATCTCTCTCCTGTCCCTAAAATGTGGCCTTTTCGAGAAAGCCGAAGATGGAATGATGGCCGGAGCCTCGGGAAGGTTCCTCCGTCCGTCCTGTGCTCACTCACCCACTCCCCTGATGGGGCACACACCCCGGGGCAGGTATGCGTAGCGCTGTGCACCCGACGGAGGCCGGCGCCGTGGGATACGAGTGTCTGTGTCCTGGTGAGCACCACTGTCCTCGCCCCAGCCCGGTCCCGGCTTCCCTGACAGCTCATGACGGCAATCTTCTCCTCTAGGGGGTCTGTTCAGATCCATCATCTGTTTTCTGTTGGGTTATCCCTTTTCTTACTACTGAGTGAGAGTACTTTATATATGCTGGACACGGGGCCCATGCAGAATGTGTGGTTTGCTAATATTTTCTCCCTGACTGTGGCTTATCTTTTCACTCTCTTAAATGTACATTTCCAAGGGACGCCTGGGTGGCTCAGTCGGTTAAGCGTCTGCCTTCAGCTCAGGTCATAATCCCAGGGTCCTGGGATGGAGCCCCGCATCCAACTCCCTGCTCAGCGGGGAGCCTTCTTCTCCCTCTGCCTCTGCTGCTCCCCCTGCTTGTGCTCTCTCTCTCTCCCTAATAAATAAATAAAATCTTTAAAAAAAAAATGTACATTTCCAAGAGCACATGCTGATGAGGCCAATTATTTTTTATTTATTTATTTTATATTTATTATTTTTTAACATCTTTTTTTTAAGATTTTATATATTGATTTGAGAGCGTGTGTGCACATGCACACACGAGAGAGAGAGAGAGAGCACGAGCAGGGGGAGACGGAGAAGCAAGCTTCCCACTGAGCAGGGAGCTGGATGCGGGGCTCAATCCCAGGACCCTGGGACCATGACCTGAGCCGAAGGCAGACGCTTAATGACTGAGCCACCCAGGCGCCCCAAGCCAATTATTTAAGTGGCATTTGAAGTGGGTCTATGCCAAAAATTCTTTCAGCCACTCACGTTCAGACAGAATCATTATGGCCTTTCATAAAACGTAAGACAGAACACTTGTTTGTTGTCTACTTTGTTAATCAGACTTAAAATGACTCATTACTGATACAAATACGTGAGTGACTAAATGCGGATGAGTGCCTGCAGTGGGCCCGCCATCCATGTCCCCAACTGCGTAGAAGCTCAAAACCACCCCCATCTGCCAATTCACGCCAGAGCGTGGCCCGCACAGGTTCTGCACCCTGAGCCCTGAGCTAGAGCAGGTCCCCTCGGTGGGGGCGCCCACGTGACATGAGCACTTGAACGAAGGCGCCACAAAACGTGGTGAACACCCCAGCTCTGGGGCATCGCACGCCAGGCCACCCACCCACCCAGTCACTCCAGTCAGGAGCGCCCCACAGCCCCCATCACCGGCCCCGCCCCCCCCCAGGCTCCCCACGGCCGCCTTCCCAAGCGCACTGCCCCAGGGCGATTCCTCCAAACGGCCTCGGGGCTGACGGAGGGAGATCCTGAGGGAGAGCCAGGCCGCCGTGGGCATCACGTCCGTCTGTCCGTCCACCCGCGCTAGCACGCCTGCTAGCCATTTCTCACAGGAGGCCAGGAGTCCGTGTGAGTCTCTCTCTCGCTTACATAATATTCATATCCGTGGGTCACTTTATTCATAACTGTAGATAAACACACACACAGGCTCATTCTCTGCCCCACAAACCTGCGTCCTGGTCTGGAAACCACCTCGGTCACCTGGCATCTCTGGCTAGAACGCGGCCCCGGCAGCTGGCCGAGGCTTGGGGTCTCCACGTTCATCCTGGCTTCGCTCAGACGCTCTGATCAGTGGGCCCTGTGCCGCCACCGTCTTTGTCTGCTCGGGCTGCTGTACCTGACCCCAGAGGCGGGGGCTTGTCAACCGCAGGCATTCATTCCCCCCAGCTCCGGAGGCGGGAGGCAAATAATTTAAACATCATCTGTGCTGCTTTAAGAAAGAAAGATTTCTTAGAAACTCACCTTGTAGCTTAATTAGGACAATTATTTAAAGTCTGTCAGAGGCCAGGGAATGCACGAGAGATCAATATCTTTAAAGAATCACTCTTAAAAACATACTTTTCCTCATCAGGGCAAATTTCTTTTTTAAAAAATTATATGTGGGGAAAGAATTAGATAAATTGCCCTTGAAATTTCCCCACCCTCATTTGGCGAGGAATAAATCCTCGGACTCCATGATAAGAGGATTACGTGCCGGTCCTCAACTCCTCACTCTGGGAAGCACTGTATCACATTGACCGTATTTCCTGAGCCAGCGTCAGGACAGCCCGCCTGAAAAGTACACATGTACCTATAAAGACAACAGGACGAGACATTGGGCCCGCAGACGCCAGGGCTGTGACGAGCGGCTCCGTCACAGAAATAATTTGGTTTTGAGGCATATTTCATGATGTCATGGATCTGACGTCTCTTCTTCGAGGTCTGAAGTGCAAGATTGTTCCTGGCATGGTTTCCTCATGTCCCTGTCCACGACACGGGCAGATTCTGAATTTCAAGGAGTTCATTCAGTTGAGTCAAAAATAACCACTTTTCTCTGTCCTAGTAAAGGATGATCAAAAACACCAGACTAGATAATGTTTAAGTTAGCATTTGAATTTGGCCATAAAACCTGTCAGCATACCGTACATGAAATCGTCTCTTCCGTGTTCGGTCCATCGTGCACTGGGGTCTCTCCCACTTTGGGCAAATATTACACTCTGAAAACGATATGTTAAAGAGCATTCGTGTGCGTTAACAGGTGGTAAAGCCTTGCCATGAGCTTCTCTCGGGGGGGCGCATACAGTTCATCCCACACCGTGGAGTAAAACTGGGCCACGTGGGAATGGAGAGGAGAAATCCACATCCACCTACGCGGTGACGAGGCAAACGCTGTGAGCGGGCTGGGGTCCCAGGCTCAGGGGCTCTGCAGGTAGGAGGATGGACGTCAATGGGAGGGACCTTCTCGTGGAGACTCTGGCCAACACAGACCACCACCAGCTCCTGGGGCGCTGGCCTCTTGGCTTTCTCTCTCTGTTGCTTCGATAAAGATGTGCACTTCATCAACGCCAAAAAGCGAAGCAGCTTAATTTCATAGACTCATCATTAAATCAGGGACAAGAAGGGTCTGCGTGAGGCTCCAGAGGCTTGCTTTCCAGGGGGCCCCGTGCTTCGAGACTCACCACTGCCAGGAGATTCACAGCGGCCTCGAGTTGGAGGCCAAGTGCGCGCTTTGCCGCGGGAAGTGTTAGCAGGAAAGTTAAATGTAGGCCTACGCCGCTCTTCCCACGGAGACTCGCAGAGACTCAGCTCTGTGTGTGTGTGTGTGTGTGTGTGTGTTAGAGGTACAGCCGGGCCCCCGCAAGGGGCAGCGAGATGCTTCTCTGTGTGGGGGTTAATGAAGTGTGTCTCCCACCCCCGGCTGGGAGAGTTCTGTGGAGGCCACATCGGGACGGAGGGCCTGTGGCGAGTAGGCGGCTCAAAGCTGGATTGCCCGTCCCCGGTCAGAATCTGAATCTCTCTAGAATTGGGTTTGCGGGGGCAACATTCACTGTGGCCCCCACCCCTCTAAACCCGTCCTCACGGTTATCAACCTTGGGCAACAAAGCAGAGTCTTACGTCTTTCTAAATTATTTTGAATTTCTGTTGCCAGGAAATGATTCTCTTGATTTCCTTGTAGTTTTGATTGGTTTTATTTTATTCAGGCAAAATGCATTGTTTAGGGTGAAAATGTCCTAGGAGATCACGAGAAGCAATCTCCTTTCAAGAAAAGGAATTGATCCTTCTCGGGTGCTCAAAAGATCCTGTTTCTCCTGGGGAAGTCTCAGAGTTCCATTTTACCCAAACACAGCAAGGGGTTAAACAGGCACTTGGTGGAGAAGTGATCTTGTTTACCTCCGCCCATGCCTGAGGTCACCTTGCTTACTAACAGGGTCAAGGGGCGGCTCTCAGAAAGGCCTCCGGGACCACCTGCGGTCAGCAGAACTAAGTTTGTGAGACCAGCTGCCGCGGGGAAGAACGCCCCTGCCCAGAGCCTCGGTCCCACTGGGCGCTTGTCTAAGGGGCAGGCCGTGCAGACAGGGTTCCTGCTGTAACAAGGTTGTGGGCGCCTTAAGGCGACGCTCCGGAAAAGGGTCTCCATGAGCAGGCCAGTGGGGAAGCTATCCGTTGGTCACCACTCTTCTCCTTCAGGACCAGGTAATTCCTGGAGGACGCAGCAAGGTTCGTGTTGGCTGGTCCCCTATTCAGCAATACGGGGACCAGGACTTAGATTGGCTTCTGTTCTCACTGGTAGGTGTGATCTGGAAATTTCTCTGAGCTTTCTCTCCAGCAGGTCCCAAGGGTGTGCCTCGCTGATTTGGAATTTTTACTTACAATGGAATTATATGTTCAGTTGAGCTGGGCTGTTAATTTGCCTGAAAAAGGCATACCCACAACTATCACCAGATTATTTATTCAGAATGCCCTGCTACGAATGAAACGTTACAACCACTCATTTAGGAACGAGCTGACCAGCTACGGACTGTGTGATCCCTCACACAACAGGAACTATAATGTGTTTTTCATTTGCGTTCCTACAAAACATGTCTGTGTGCTCGTGGTTGAGAAGGAGTAGTTTCCGGGTGCAAAAACTGCTTTCTGTTGATAAACTCTTCACCACAACAAAGTCTGTAGTTGGATATGAATTAGAAATGAGTTTAGCACGGAGGACATTAGGAGAAGGAAGGGAAAAATGAGGGGGGGAATCGGAGGGGGAGACGAACTATGAGAGACTATGGACTCTGAGAAATAAACTGAGGGTTCTAGAGGGGAGGGGGATGGGGGATGGGTTAGCCTGGTGATGGGTGTTAAGGAGGGCACGTTCTGCATGGAGCACTGGGTGTTATAGCAAAACAATGGATCATAGATCACCACATTAAAAACTAATGATGTAATGTATGGTGATTAACGTAACATAATGATAAATAAATGAATAAATAAATAAATCACTAACAAAAATTTTTAAAGAAGAGTTTGTACCCATTAAGAAATTCAGAAGTTGGCCATCACAAATGACTCCGTTTCCTAAAAAGAGTAGTAAGAATGTTAATTTTTAAAAATGTTAACAATACCAATAAGAAAACTTTTCTGATACTATTTAAAAAAAAAATGGACCTGACACATTGTTTTTAGAGAACAAAAAGGCAATACCCCAAATATAGTGCTAGCTCTGACCGGAGCTTAACTTTCCGTAAAAGAACGTCAGATTGCTTTTATCTGTGTTATTACTCAATCATTGCTTCTTTTCCTTCCTTAAACGTCTTTTTTCTCATTTTTGTTGCTTAGATCTAGCTGCCTAATCTACAGATATACAAGTAATTCAGTATGATCATAGTCTGAATTACCTGGCATGCTAAGTTAGTAAACCTGTATTTCCTAATTATTTTGCCCATCATAATCATTATAAATTAACATTTTAAATTAGGAGAGTGACTGTTTCTAAAATACATATCCAATGATGACCCTTCTTCCAGGCGGGGTTCCATGGGCATCTGGTGCGCGAACAGGGGCATCTGCCCCACGACAAACCAACCGCCTCCTTCTCACCCATAGCTTACAGCTAACATCTGCCCATCGTGCAGGACTTGCAGGCAGGACTTAGCGCCCACTTGCAAGTGGACTGTGCCCATGAAAACCACGTAGCTCTGTGACAATGGACTCCCTCCTTCCATGGAGGGGGAGAAAGCCCTTGAGGAATCAGATCCTAGGACTGGGTTTTGTAAGCAGATTTCCACAGTGTTAGTGAACTCCTTTAGTATTTCCTCCATCATGGGTTGGTATTAAAACAGCAACATGGCGCCGTCTGAATTCCTGCAGGATATCAGAAGACAAGAGGGAATCGCTCTTAAAGCTTGGCCTGACAGGGGTCTTCTTCTCATCTTTCTTTTTTTTTTTCTTTTTTAAATTGTGGTAAAACACAAACAACACAGAGTTTACCATCTTACCATCATTAGGCGCACAGTTCCATGGCACTCAGCACATTCATTGGTGGGCGGCCATCCCTGCCACCATCCACAGAACTTCCTCACCTTCCCAAACCGAAACTCTGTTCCCATCAAACACTAATTCCCCAGCCCTGGTACCATAATTCTTACCGTCCCCAGGATTTGTACTCCACTAAGTACCTCACGTAAGTGGAATTGTAAGGCATTTGCCCTTTTTGTGACTGACTTGTGTCTCTGAGCATACTGTTCTCCAGGATCATCCATGTTACAGCGTGTGTCTGAATCCAGTAGGTCTATACCACGTTTGTTCATCCATTCATCTGCTGGCAGACATGAGGGTTGCTTCCAACTGTTGGCTGTTGAGAATGATGTGCTGTGAACATGGGTGTGCAGATATCCCTCCGAGCCCTTGCTTTCAGCTGCTGAGTTTACAACCAGAAGTGGGGCTGCTCGTCACAGGGTGACGCTGTGCTTCATTGTTCTGAGGAGCAACCACACCCATTGTCCGTAGCAGTTGTGCCATTTTACATTCCCGCCAGGAGTGCTCTAGGGCTCCCCCATCCTCACCAACGCGTCTTCCTTTCTTTCCATAAGAGCTGCCAGCTTACTGGGTGTGCTGGAATCGCGTTTCACTTCTGATGTGCACTTCCCTAATGATCAGGGATGGGGAACGTTTTTCTCTACGCTTATTAGTCATTCGTATCTCTTGTTTGGACAAATATCTCTTCAAGTCCTCTGCTCATTTTTTGATCGGGTTCCTTGGCTTTTTGTTTCTTTGGAGTTTGTTTTTGTTTGTTTGTGGTTTGGTTTGGGGTTCAGTTGTAGGGGTTCTTCAGCTACTCTGGATCTTAACCCATGATCACATATATGATTTGTAGATATTTTCTCCCATTCTGGAGGTTGCCTTCTCACTCTGTTGTCTTTTGATGCACAAAATATTTTAATTTTGGTGAAGCTCAATCCATTTATCTTGTTTGTTTGTTTCCTGTGCTTTGGGTGTCATATCCAAGAAACCATTGCCAAATCCAATGCCATGTAGCTTTCATTCTGTTTTCTTCCAAGAATAGCACAGTTTAGCTCTTGCATTTAGGTCACTGATCCATTTTGAATTACGTTTTGTATATGGAATTAGATAAGGTTTCAACTTCATTCTGTTGTATGTGGATACCCAGTTTTCCCAGAAACATTTGTTGAAAAGACAGTCCTTTCCCCGCTGAATAGTGTTGACTAGCCTTTTGAAGAATAATTTGGCCATATATACAAGGGTTTATTTCAGGGCTGCCCATTCTAACCCATGGGTCCACACATCTGTCTTGACGCTAAGACTGTGATGTTTTGATTACTATAGTTTTGTAGTAAGTTTTAAAGTCAGTAAGTGTGAGATTTCCACCTTTCTTCTTTATCAAGATTATTTTGAAGATTCCATAAAAATTTTAGGATGGATTTTTCTAATTGTGCAGAAAAGAATGTCGTTGGGATCTTGATAGGGATTTCACTGTACCTTTCAATTACTTAGCATAGTATTAACATCTTCCAATCCACAAACTTGGGGTGTCTTTCCATTTATTGCCTCTTCTTTAATTCCTTTCAACAACGTTTTTTAGTTTTCAGTGTACAAGTCTTTGTCTCCTTGGTTTAAGTTTATTCCTAGGTATTATATTCTGTCAACTTCTACTCTAAGTTGAATATTTTCTCAATATCATTTTTGGATTGTTCATTGTTAGTTTGTAGACATGCAACTGATTTTGGAGTGTTGATTTTGTTTCCTGCAACTTTGCTGAATTTGTTTTTAGTTCTAACAGAGTTTTTTTGTGGAATCATTAGCATTTTCTGCATGTGAGGCCATACACACTTGTAGATCATCTGCATAAGCAGCTCGTCTCCATGTAAAATGTCTTCTGTGAACAGAGATATCTTACTTTTTCCTTTCCAGTGTGGATGTCTTTTATTTGTTTTTCTTGCCTAATTGCTTGGCTCGGACTTCTAGTACTCCTTTGAATTGGAGTGGCAAAAGCAGGTATCCTTGTCTTGTTCCTGATCTTAGAGGAAAAGCTTTCAACATTTCACCATTGAGTATATGTTACAGACTTTTCACATATGGCTTTATTAGTTGATAAACTAATTAGATGAGCATGGTTTTTTTTCCCACTTTCATTTTTTTGATGTGGTATATTTTACCAATTGATTTTCAGTGTTGAATCATCCCTGCGTTTCGGTAATAAATCCCACATGGTCATGGTGTGTTATCCTTTTCATATGCTGTTGAATTGTGTTCTCTAGTATTGTGTTGAGGATTTTTTTTTTAAAGATTTTATTTATTTATTTGAGAGAGAGAATGAGAGAGAGAGCACATGAGGCGGGGAGGGCCAGAGGGAGAAGCAGACTCCCCGCTGAGCAGGGAGCCCGATGCGGGACTCGATCCTGGGACTCCAGGATCATGACCTGAGCTGAAGGCAGTCGCTTAGCTGACTGAGCCACCCAGGCCACCCTGTGTTGAGGATTTTTGCATCAATAGTTACCACGGATGTTAGTCTATAGCTCTCTTTTCTCGTAGTGTCTGTATCTGGCTTTGGAATCAGGGTGACGCTGGCCTCATAGAATGAATTACAAAATGTTCCTTCCTTTTCAGTCTTTCAGCAGAGTTTGAGAAGGGTCATTATTTCTTCTTTAAATGTTTGGCTTCACCAGTGAAGCCATGTGTTCCTGGCCTTTTCTTTGTTGTTAGGTTTTGATTATTGACTTAGTCTCCTTACTAATTATCAATCTACTCTGATTTTCTACCTTTTCACAATTCAGTCTTGTTAGGTTATGTGTTTCTAAGAATTTTTTCATTTTGTATAGATTATCCAAATTGTTGGTATTTTTCATAGTACTTTGTTTATAATTCTTTTTATTTCTGTAAAATCAGTAGTAATGTCCCCTTTTTATTTCTGATTTTTGATATTGTATTCTTCTCTCTCTTTTTTAGACAGTTTAGCTAAAAATTTGTCAATTTTGTTCATCTTTTAGAAGAACTAACTCTTGGGCTTGCTGATTTTCTCTATCAATTTTTTATTCTGTTTCATCTCTGTTCCAATTTTTATTACTTCCTTTTTTCTACCTTTGAGTTTGCTTTGTTCTTTTTCTGTTCCCTAAGGCATAAAGTTAGAATGTGGACTTGAGATCTTTCTTCTTTTTTAGTGTACATGTTTATAGCTACAAATTTCCCTCTTAGCATGCTTTCTCAGCTTCCCATATGTTTTGGTATGTTGTGTTTTTATTTTCATTTGCCTTAAAACAAATTCTAATTTATCTTATGATTTCCTCTTTGGCCTGATATTTATTTTACAGTACAGTCCACATATTTATGGATTTTTCAGTCTCAATCTGCTAACAACCTCTAGTTTTTTTTCCACTGTGATAAAAAAAAAAGATACTTTGCATCATCTCAATTTTTTAAAACTTAATAATGCTTGTTTTGTGGTCTATCATATGGTTTATCCTAGAAATGTTGCATGTGTACTTGAGAAAAATGTGTACTTTGCGATTGTTGGGCAGGGGGTTCTGTACATGTATGTCAGGTCCCATTGGTCAAGGGTGCTGTTCACGCCCTCTGTTTCCTAACTGATCTTCTGTCTGATTGTTCTATCTATTCTTTAAAGTGACATATTGGAGGTTCCCACAATTATTGCAATGTTGTCTGTTGCTCCCTTCAATTCTGTCAAAGTTTGCCTCGTATATTCAGGAGCTCTGATGTTTAATGCATATATGTTTATAATTGTTATATCTTCCTGGTGAATTGACCCTTTTGTCATTATATAATGTCCTTGTCTCTTACAACAATTTTTTTATACATCAATTTTTCACTTCAAGTCTATTTTCTATGATATTAGTCTAGCCACCCCTGCTCTCTCTTGGTAATATTGGCATGGAATATCTTTTTCAATCCTTTTACTTTCAGCTTATGTGTGTCCTTATATTTAAAGTGAGTGTCTTGTAGATCCAGCAGATAGTTGGATTCTATTTTTTTTTTTATCCATTCTGCCAATCTATATCTTTTGCCTGGGGAGTTTAATCCACTTACATTTAAAGTAGGTACTGATAGGGAAGGACACATTTCTGACATTTTACTATTTGCTCTCTATAATATGGCTTATAGTTTCTTTGTTGTTTTTCCTCATTTCCTACTTTACTGCATTCCTTTGTGTTTAGTTGATTTTTTGTCATGACAAGTTTTGATTTGCTTCTCATTTCCTTTTGTGTATATTTTACAGAAAATTTCTTTGTGGTTGCTATGGGAATTACCTAAAATATCACAGTCATAACAATCTATTTTAAACTGATAATAATTAGCTTCAACAGCATATAAAAACACTACTCTTTGATTGCTGTGCCCCCACACCTTACATTACTGATGGCACAGATTACATCTGCATGTATTCTATACCCATTGCAATACATCAAACCCTGTAGAAGAACAAAAAAGTGGACTTGGTGAACCAAAATTAAATACCACCAAGTTTTATACTTGTCCATGTATTTATCTGCAGTGAGGATTTTATATTTTCATGTGGCTTTAAATCACTGTCTAGCAGGCTTTACTCCAACTTGAAGGGCTCCATTCCACGTTTATTGCAGAGCAGGCCTGTCAGTAAAGAACTCTCTCAGTTTTTGTTTATCTGGGAATGTCTTAATTTCTCCCTGATCTTTAAGGGACAGCTTTTCCAGATGTAGAATTATTGGCTGGCAGTTGTTGTAGTCCAGATGAGACAGAAATCAGTCCTGAGGGAGCCCCCTCCAAACAAGCCATAGTGTTGCAGAGAAGTTCCACTCTTTTCCTGTGTCTGAAGGAGGAACGGGGACTTGGGAGGCCTCTTCCATCCACGCTATGCTGCATCAGGGACGGTGGACAGGAGTGAGCAATAAATAACACCACAGGCTTTCCTACTGCCAAGAGTGTGTCTGCCCCTTAACTGGGCATGTGCTGGGTTGCTGTGGGTGCTGACTGGCTTCTAGAGTTCTCAGGAGCCGTTTTAGCCAGTCTGCTGCTGTTTACTTGGCATTTCTGTGGGGAAGCAAGGACCCAGAGCTTTGTGGCCCACCATCCCACTGACATTAGTCCCCGGAGGTAAGGGAAGGGCCAGGAGAGTACAGACCAGCGGCTCCCCAAGTGCGGTCCTGACTGGCCATACCAGCATCACTTGGACTTGTAGGAATGCAGATTCTCAGATCCACCCCACACCTGTTGAGTCAGATGCTCTGGGGGAGGCAAGCAAACCCTCTGGGTGATTCTAAAGCAGGCTAACATTTCAGAACAATTGTCATCAACTTTCATGTCTTAGAAATCCATGAGGCTGAGGAAAAGACCTAGAACGGCATGGAGAGAGAGAAAGCCAGGCTTCTCCCCTCGGTTGTTCACACGTGGGACACAGGTCTGACGCCCGTGGAACCAGGGGCTTAGATGGGTGCTGTGTGCACAGTGGACCAGTGCTCCCACATCCATTATCCCCTTGGATGTGCGAAGTCATCACGCCACCAGATTTCTGCAGCTGAGAAGTTACCATCAGAGATGATAGCAAACTTTGTTGTATGGCAGAGGCAGGGACTCTGACTTTGAAGAAGGCTCGTCCTCCTGCAGGCCAGTAGCTGCCTCTAACAGCCAGGAGACAGCACTCCCCAGGAGGAGCCTGGACCTCAGCTCTCCCATTGTCTGCTACTCCAGGTCTGTGGTGTCACCTCAGCGTTCATGTGTCTGTCCTTTAGCAAATGGCTGAGATCATCAGTGACCTCTCTCTGGAAAAGGAAACATCCAGCGCCACTCTTCTCCATCAGTCTATAAGCAAAATGCCAGAATCCCCCATCCCTCCCACCTACATAAGAGAGAAGCGCGCTGATTCTGTGCCAGGTCCTCCTATAATGATCTCCTGTCTCACTGGGCTCTTCATCCGCAGCAGCAGCTCCCCTCCCCGGGAACGTCGGCCCCCTCCTGGCACAATCGCCAATCCCAGGGGTCCACTCTGTTTCTGCTCGGACTGTGAGCCTCACATGGCCTTGTGGGCGGGGCCGTCCAGGATGTCAGTGTGACCGGCAGTGTCCACTGCTGAGCAAAGCCCACACTCATTCTTTCTCCTCTATTCCCGGAGGGTGAGCATTCCCAGTGTGTCCCGTTTGATTCGTACTCTGCCAACTTTCCCACAAAAAGGGCAGGAGCCACTTCTACTGTATTACTAGTTTATCATTTCATAAAGCATTTTCCGTAATATTACGAGCAGTGACCTGGGGGAAGAAAGTGTTCTATCATGAACTCCGTCCAGAAGACATGCGTTTAACAGGTTGGGTTTATTTTTCTTCAGTATAGGACTTCTAAGGAGCCTTTAATAGGAAAATGTTAGACTCTCCAAAAGATGAGAATATGGTCATTCTCCAAATTGTACTTGAACACAAACCTTTTTATTTTATTTCTTTGCTCAAACAGTCTCATGAGAACATGTAACAGACACAACCAGTCCCACCTTTTTCCTCAACGCTCAGCAGCCTTCGTAGCGATGTTTGACTCTGCGTGAACTTCAGGTGGCGATTTCGTGCAGATCAGCTGGAGGACCAGGGAGCTGACACCCCCGACCTCCAGCAGCTGCCCTTGCCAGCCAAGGTGGGGGTGACAGGCGACCCCCCCTTCTTGGTCTCCAGCACGGCACCACAGATGCAAATTCTGTGCCATGTTCCAGGGGTCAGAGCGGGCTGAGCCCCAGGGCCACCAGGGTATAGGATCCATCTCGCCTTCTCTGTCTCCCTTCCGCATCACCCAGCAAGGCCTCCTGGTACGATCTCCAGAACAAATCTGCCTGTACTGAGATCCTCGTCTTAGAACTTGCTCTGAGGGAAAAATAGCAAAGACAGCCCATTCTTGTTCAGTCCCCTTTATGATCAAATTCAAATGGAGAAGAGCCAGAAGTACCCAGCAAAAGCAGGGTCAAAAAACAGGTCAAAGGAGATGGGGTGACAGGGGTACCCAGCGCGTGTGCGAGGCGTGTTCTGAGAAGCCGCAGTAGCCAGCTGGTGTCTAGTAAGTACCAAAGGCATGAGCACTGGAGGCAGAGATTCCATACGCCACAGGCATGCCTCCCCATAGCCCACCAAAATGCCACCACAACTCAAAAAAGAAGGCATCATTTAGGAAACAAGGTGGACAGAACCTTAATAATAATTTCCAGAGATTGCGAAAGTCTTTTCTATAGGGGACAATAATGGGACAAAAGAAGGTAGTTTGTCACCATCTTTAAGGGCAGAAAAGGAACGGGACTGACAACTGAGGAGCAAGTCCCTGCATGAAGAATCCCTCCCACACACTGAAGACAAGGACAGAGGGGCCCTCCTCACTTGTGTGCTCAGGACAGAGGTTCCCAGGGAAGTTCTCCGAGAAAGGCAGAGCCCCTTCCACCTCCATCACGGCCATTATGACCGTGAGCCCTCCTTCCCGGCTGAAGTCGTCCATCAAGGTCAGTGAGACGCAATTAGAATGCAGAGGCCTCCGTGCCTACGCCCTTGGCTAATTGAACTCACCCAGATGTTTTCTTTTCTACTCACTGAAATGATGACATTATTGGAGGTTAATAGTTAAGGGTTTATCTAAATTAGGTATCCGTAAAGTTCTTAATTTAGCCACTGAGTGCCTAATAGAAATGAAATTGGACCTGGAGATACTGACCATATTTCAATCTTGCGGGAACCACTTTGCACAAAGCACCCAGGGCTAGGTCACTAAGAAGTCCCCTCTTTCTACATAATACCTTAAATTTCTGCTAACAAGGACCTAATTTTACGTAGGCTCTGTGAGGCTTCTCCTTTGGGAATTCTCTTTGGAAGAGAATCTTATTTCTGCTCTAAGAAATCCTTCATAAAAAGAAATCCTTCATAAAGCTGCTTGATCTGCCGGTGTAGAGCATCGTGGAAGGAGTTAAATGAGAAGAAATAGAGGTCACGAGAGAGGTTTGGGATAGGAAGGAGAGAAAATCAATAAGATCAATGGATATGTGACGTTTGCATTTTTTTTTTTTTACTCTAAGGATAAATTGAATGTACTTAAACACTGTGGAGGAGGGAAGCTGGATAATAACCAAAGGTACCATACTGGGTCCAAGTATGAAAAACGAAACCTTAAGGGATATTGGCCAAAAGGAAGTGAAAATGATGGCAGGGAAGCAGGCAGGTGTGGCAAAGCGACAGTTACTGATAATAGTATACGGGGGAAATTGACCCTGGAAACAAGACAGTGGGGGGCACGGGGGGTCACTTCGGGTGACACAGGTTTGTCTTATCCGGTCTGATACAGAGATCAAAGCAGGAGTCCGCTCTCCACGCAGCCTTGACTGTGGTGCGGGGGGACACGAGCCCTTCAGCGCACCCCCAAGGCCTCTTGCAGAGGCGCAGTCTCCCAGGAGCGTGGTGGGAGGGCTGCGAGGCTGGGTGTTGTGCAACGTGTGCATTCGGCACGTGTGGTCACGGGCAGGGCTTGGCAAGTCCAGCATACCAACGAGGACCGGGACAGCCAGGTTGGGGCCCCGGTAAACTGAGCGGGGGCCCCCGAGGGGGCAGACGCCAGGGACCTGAGGGAACACTGCGCCGCTCCCCGAGAATGTTTCCGCTACAACTTGTTAAAGAAATCCTGCAGACGTTCTCTTCGCGAGGAGCTGACCCATTCCTCCCTCAGCCCTGCAATGTGCGCCAGGGGGAGCTTCACACCTTCCTGGGGTGCCATCCATCTGTGCGGTGGGGATACTGCCATTCCTCTCGTTTGTTTTTTATTGTTTTTCTTTCTATTGTCCTTTGTTCTTAAGTGAAGCATGTAGCTTCCCCGTGAGGCTCTTAATTGCTCACGCTGAGGCTGGGGGCACATGAAGCTCACCTGGAAAGGAAGTCTAACAGGAAGACACAGAGCCACGTCTCGGGATATTCTGTCGTTTGACCAATTATATTTCTGCTGTGTTAACCTCAGTTTCCAGAGCTCTAAAGGGAGGCTCTAGATTCCTAAAACAGAAAAATGATGTGAAAAGCCATATGGTAAACTGAGTTTCTACTCCTGGCTGTCTTCCTCACCCAGAAAACCATTTCTGTCACCAACAGGGAGCACACACATCAGTGTATCTTTCTGAGAGGAGAGGAGAGCTTAAACCATAAGCCTTCCAGTTTTCGGTAATCTTTGAGGTTGGGCCAGTTTGGGCCATGGTCCCGCATCTCAAGAAAATAGTCACTGTCTGCTTGCACATGCTCAAGCCCGAATGCCCCAGGTTCAAGTCAGAAGACACTCTGTCAGACGGGTGCTCTCCAGAGCTGAGACATCCAGCCTTCGTGACGTGCACATGGCTGGGGGCCCACCGTCCACTGGGATCTTCCAAGGAAGGACTCTGAGCATCAGAGGGAAATGAGCCCCGAACGCTCCCGGTCTGAGAGCAGGGCCAAAACCAGTCGACGGCAAATGTCAAGTTTCTCTG
The DNA here is from genome assembly GCF_029215605.1 of Mirounga angustirostris. Lineage (NCBI taxonomy): Eukaryota > Metazoa > Chordata > Mammalia > Carnivora > Phocidae > Mirounga > Mirounga angustirostris. Next base: position 138,209,014 of record NW_026991713.1, read on the forward strand.
AGATCTCATGCTTCCTCCTACAAGTCCATGTGAATTTTTCACCCCACTCCATGTTACGTCCATATTAATTTTAGTATACAGGTATAAGCTCTAAATCCCATAGTAGTTAAATTACTTAAAATATACCTTCCCAAAATTTGGGTGGAGTTTACCCTCCAGGAGGATGACGATGTGGTGTGGACCCGCCCCAAGACCTGGCCTGTGCCCAGGGTGGTCGGCACGAGATGCAGGTGGAGCAGTCTGGTACAGAGCCAGACCCTTCCATCGCGCAAAACCTTCATTTTACATGTGTCTTTCCATTTGGGTTCTCTTGAGCTTTGTCACAAAAAGGCAATTATAGGTCATACATATTCAAACTTACACATTTCATTGAATGCCGACATTTTATAACATTTGCATTTGCTCATACACTCAGGACTGTGAGTTATGTTCCTTTTACCAATTTAATCTTTTTCTTGTTATTCCGTATTTCACGTTTCTTGACAAGCCCTGGGACTCATTCAGGCACGTGTTCGCCTGTCAAGTCCACTGCCCCACAGTGGTGATTCTCCACCCCTCTGCGTCCCTTGCCAAGCACCCCCCCTCCAGACCTGTCCTGGCTCTCTGAGGACGGTGCTTCTCCACCATCCCCTGTGTCCTGGCAGTGTGGGCCAATGCACCTACAGAACCTCTTTGGGCTTAATTCTGGGCCTTGTAAACTGGCATCCTCCCCTTTGTGTCCTGAAAACGATGTGGTCTTTGGCAAACCAGTCATTATTAATATGAATGTCACAGTCATTTGAACAGCTGATATTTCCATGCAGGTTGCAAAGGCCCAGCACTGTCCTTGATGCCTTGTGTTCATGAGAGCATGTCAGCTCACCACGGCTCTGTGAGGTCTGACAGACCTTATGGCCCCGCTCCATAGATGGGGAAACTGAGTCTCAGATGGGGTGGTCCCATCCCTTGAGAGAAGGAACAAGTTCCAACACAGTTTGGGTGATGACATCCCAGACACATGGAGCATCACTGGTGGGTGGATATGACTAGAAAGAAGAAAACATTCAGAGCAGGAGTGGAGTAAGCAAGTACTACTCCTCAGAGGGAGTGGTGGCCCAAGGAGGGGAAGAAGCAAGTACTACTCCTCAGAGGGAGTGGTGGCCAAGGGGGGGAAGAAGCAAGTACTACTTCTCAGAGGGAATGGTGGCCCAAGGGGGAAGTAGTAAGTACTACTCATCAAAGGGAATGGTGGCCCAGGGGGGGAAGAAGCAAGTAGTACTCCTCAGAGGGAATGGTGGCCTCAGAGGTGAAGTACCCCATCATGTGTTCATGCATGTTCTCCAACACGGCTCACATGTTCATGAATGTTTTCCAATTGTCTCCCATGTTCAATTCAAATATCTACATTTTGTGTATCAAACACCACAAAGCATATGATTCCCTCCCCCATCTGACACCTGAGAAGCCTCAGTTTAGCTGTATGTTAACTCTTCCTTTCTTTCCCTTGAAATTACATATGAGTTCTCTTCACTGCAAAGTGCAGACGACCTGCTGGACTTGGGCCTTCGTACCGGTCCTCTTCTGCCTGTGGGCACTGCCGTAACACCCCGTCTCAGGCAGCTCCGTCTGTAACACAAGACCATAAATTGGGGGCTCACACACACGAGACATTTGTCTCTTTCAGCTCCGAGGCTGGACGTCCGAGGTCCAGCTTCCGGCCAATCAGGTGGAAGCTGCATCCTGGCTCATGGACGGTGTCTTCTTGTTGCGTCCTCGCAGAGGGGCAAGCAAAGAGAGCAAACGTGTGTTCTTATGAGGACCTGAAGCCCATCCATGCGGGTTCCACCCTCATGACCTCAAAGGCCCTGCCTCCCAACACCATCACACTGGGCTTAGGTGTCAACCTATGGATTTGGGGGGACACCGACATTCAGTCCACAGCGCGCGTCTCTAGCCATGGCCTCTTCCTCCTAAAACATGAGGGCCACGGAGGTTGTTGCCTGTGAGCAACTTCGGGGAAGATCATCGCATCCTGACAACACCTTCTGGAAAGAGGTATAAAAATCCCATTTTATAGGAGGGAAGACTAAAACCCAAAGAGGTTGATTTTTTTCCAGGATAATCTCCGCTGTTTATAGAGACAGAGCAATGTCCTGCTCTCCCAACTTCTAACATCAAGTGTGTCCTCTGTACGGCTCTAATTTATTTCACAGTGCTCTGAGAAATGCCCTACCGACCTGTTTACCCAAAGATACCTAATTTAATCCCGCCATTAAGATGCTCTGCCAAAGTCTGGCCTATAAAATTATAATTAAACTCTTACCCAACAGCTTTAATTAACTAAGAAGCTCCATTCATGTTTTACAATTAAGTGATTAAATAATCAATTTTCAAATATTTCCTTAATGAAGTCATAAGCATCAAGAAACCAAGTGCTACAATTAAATTAAGGAGGAGAATGGGATAGAACGGTGACAGTCTGGGCTCCCTGGGTGTAAGTCCAGCGCTTTGGAAGGAGTATTGGGAAAAGAAAGAACAATTGTATAAACAGGAAAAAGCAATGCTCATCAGAACCTGCCATGAGCCACGCCCTGGAAGAGGTGAACGCACGTATAGGAACACATAACCCCCCTAAGAACACTGTAAGATAGACAGAAATTATTACTTATTTTAACAAATGTACGAACTGTGGCTCAGAGAGTTCAAGCAACTTACCCTAAGCAGCACAGCTGTTGGTGGACAGAAAGGTGCATGAGCCCGGCCCGCAGGGCAGCACGGCTCGCCCTCAGCCGGGTGCAGCCTGCACTCCTTCATGGGGACCATAAGGGCAACACCTGCCTCACGGAACGCGGTGAAGAATGGAGCGGTGAGCGCGTGTGCATGCCCAGTGTAGACAGGCTGCCATCACTCTTGCTGCCCCGTTACCACAGCCAGGCACCACCCCGTGGCTTGCGGAGTCCCTCCCTAATTTCACAGCAAACGCCTGAAGCAAGGAGAAGAAAAGTGCTCCAGAAACGGAGACACAAAGGCTCAAAGAGATGGAATGACTCGCCCAAGGAAATCGGCGCAGGAAGGGGGAGAGCAGGGACGCCTCACGTCCTGTTCCAGGAGGACCACAGAGCACTCACTGCATCACTCCACATGTCTCCATGCTGTGGCCCCCAATCTGGGTGCAGAGCAGCGTGTCCCTCTTCACTCCATCTTCACAGGTGCAGGCGCAGGGAGCCTGAGGCGAGCGCGGGCAACAGGACAGGAGGGCGGACGGTCCGGTTTCGCACCTTCTTGCCCAGAAAGAGGCGGGTGGGGCTCTCGCCTGCTTTCTTTCCCTCAAACGCTGAACGGCCCGCTACGGAGTCTTGTCCGCTGCATTTCCGGACTGTCCCGTCCCAACGGTCACTCGTCCTTCATTCCCGCACACACCGACGACTCCCATCGGGGGATAAGTCAGAAGCTGAAGGACGTGGTCAGGTGCCAGGATTGGTTTAGTTCAGTAGGGGATCGAGCAAGGTGTTAGGATGCTGTACAGCATAAAACAAATGGAATATGCTATGAACACATAGGATTTCATGAGCTCGTATAATCGGGAAGGCGCCCAAGGACGGCTCAGTCTGGGGGACAGGAAGCGGCACGGAGCGGCGGCTGAGGGAGTGGTGGTGGGCCCTGGGCTCCCCCCACACCTCCCGCGCGAGAGGGAGGAATGAACCCACAAAGGACGGAGAGACCTTGGTCTCTGCCTCCTTGGAGTTTGAAAACCGTAAAGTCATTTGTCCTGGCTTCATCTTGGCAAGTTCGGTTTCTGTTTCTGTTCCCCACACTTCTTCCCAGGCCTTATTATCTCAGTGCTCTCTGCTGTATTTTCATCCCACGGATGCCTCTGACCCTTACGCTGGTTGAGGCACAGCCCCCTTACTCTCCAGACTGGCTGATGCCTGAGCCCGTTTTCCTTGTTTTCGTGTTTTTTGCCTGGCCTTCAGTTCCTGTGGGCGTCCCCCCACACACCCCCCGCCACGTCTCTGGGGCCATTTCTATTTTGGACGAGGTCAGAATTCTCTTTGTTACTCTTCCAAGTTTCATAGGGGAAAAAAGAGAGACAGTGTGTTAAACTGAATTTTTTCATCTTCTGTGTTTTTATCATACGCAATATAATGTTTGACTGAGTTCTTACTGATCTTTTCATTTAATCTCATAAGTAGTGAGTATCTTATTCTTAAGACTGGAGCTACCGCTTCTTTCAATTTCTGAAAATGCTTACCGGCAGCTGGCTGGCAAGTGGCAGCCCACGCCAACCCTGCCACGACCTGAGCCGACCGAGGAGCGATCCGGTGAAAGTGGCTGGTTTTCTGCTTCCACTTTTGTCCATCAGCTCGGCCTCCAGCAGTGCGGGGCCTTCTCTGCTCGGTCTGTGGTGCAGCCTCATGTCTGAAACAGGGAACATGAGCATGCACTAATGCGGAGAAAACCGGAAATGCAGATGGAAACCCGAGGCCAGCACGGGAGCCCCAAAGGGCGACGTGTGGTTGTGAGGGGACCGGCCCCGCCCCAGAGAGAAGCCCTCGACAGTCCTCTGATGACCCAAGAAGGCTTCACAGAAGAAAGGGAAGCACCTTCTGGGTGAGGGCAGTATGGAGAAAGCTAACCCAGGGAATCTCAGTAATCCAGATATTATACAATTATATGATTTAAATCTCATTGGCTTACTATATCTCCATGGGGTATTTAACTTCATCCTGATAAGAAAGCTTTAAAAAGATCCTATTTCAAGAATTTTTCTAGTGTGCATTGCTTAAAACTCAACCTGCCATTTATTTGAATTTTTTTGTTGTTTTTGTGAAATTCATTGGGGCCAGTAGGTTGAGCATCCACGCCGTTCACTTATGAGTTAACTTGCAATATAAAATCGAACGAACATTCCTTGTTATTTCCATAATGTAAAAAGAAAATTCAGAATAACAGGATTAGCACAAGGTAATTTCTCTTAGCTCAATTCCTGTGTAAAATACAGAGAATAAAATGCCATCATTATGTCAATTTTGAGAATTAAAGAGATCATTTGTATAAATTATTTAGCATTAGAAGCATCAACACTCCAACAAATGTTAAAATCCCTTTTGATTATTACAACATTAAGATATTGTCAAAGAGGAAAAATAAGTACAACTTAAAATTCCATGGAAATAAGTAAAAATGGTTGGCTTTACCTGCATATGTGAAGATTATACCAACCCAGTAAGGAGGGCTGGATGTGAGCTTGTGAATGTGATACATACACCAGGCTTCGGAAAACAATGTTAACCACCGTTATCACTATTAGGAAAACTGTCCTCAAAAAACACTGCAAGGAAACTGCATTTTCTGCAACAACTTTTGTTAGAGAAGTTACCTCTTTATTTTGAAAGATTAATCACACACATGCTTCTTTCTTTCAGATGCTAGGTATGTTAAAAGGAGGGCATATGAAGAAAAATAATGAAAACAGTAGACAGGAACAATTGATTTCCCAAAAAACAATTTTTTTCAGACAATTTAGCTTGTTGGAAGGAAAAAAATTTTCTAGAAACACTTCTCATCCTACTGTCCCCTCCCCCTGCCCCCACAGCAGATGAAACGAGGTATCTCGTGCCGAGATCCAAAAGCTAGCATCTGGTCTACCTGACAGCTGTACTTAGGGGCATGATGCAGCTGATTCCATCAAGTGAGCTGAAAAACGGGCTCCCAGGGCACCCACGTCGACAGTCTAATCATAAAAGACCTCTGCAGCGTGCAAGTTGTTCATTCCCTTAGCCCTGGCAATGACTGATACGAGGTGTTTACACATGAATTTTCATTGCTGGGTCTTTCAGGGCCTCAGCTGGAGCACGAGAAACCACGTGAAACTCACCCAGTCCTTATAGCTCACGTTCTCCTGAAGATAGAACAGCCCCATTCCCTGGTAGACCATGTATTTCTTCCACTGAGCTCTGGAAAATACTTCAGGGAGTATTTTACAATTAACACTTGGTTCATGATTTGCCCTGGACGGGAGTGTTGCATGATCTTGATTGATTTACATTACACACGAGCCATGCCTCAGGACACTGGCACAGAGCAGCCTCTGGGGTGGGCTGTAAGTAAATTAGGCAGCAGGAAACTAAAACTTAAAATTGGAAGTAAAATCCACGGCTGGAGTCATCCATCACGGTGACACTGAAATTGCACTACAACCTGGGGACATGGGTGGGGGTTAGCAGGCTCCAAAGAGCCGCCTCTGAACTCAGGGGCTACGTGTTTTAAAGATGACACCAAAAAAGGAAGAAGAAAGGACTCACGTGCTGAAGAAAAGATTGTGGAGAACTGACAGAGAGTATCGGCTACAGAGTCAACATGATTTAAACCGTGAGGATCAGAGTGACCGGCCCGCGGTCACTCAGCTAACAAGTAGTCTGTGTCTCCCTGAACACCAGGTCCGTTCCCTTCATCAGGGGTTGCAGATTCTAATGCTTGTCGGCCGAACAAACGTGCACTGGGGACGAGAGGGATTGAAAAGTGGGTCGCTTGCCTCCATCTGTTGAAAAGTGTGAAAACATTGTGTGCCCAAAGCACGGAGTCGATAGTCATCTGGGGCCGGTTTGCAAACCTGGCATCCCAGTACTCTGCCTGGTTCACAAAGGAGGGGGCAAGGGGGGCAGCCAAGAGGGGAGACAGACAGCGGGCTGCATGCAAATGTCTGTTCTCACGAAGAGGACAGTCCATTCAGAGAAGTGCCAAATGGGATGGAAGGCGGGAAGCTTCTATAGGATAAAGAATAAGAACAAGGGAGAGAAGGAGAGCAAACATCTTATCAGCTGGGGCCACGGCAGTCACCACTATCGGGGGCGAGAGGACCCAGAGTGGGTGGGTCGACCGGAAAGCCTGCATTTCTGCTCAGATGGGGCATTGACAGGGACACTGAGGCTATCCAGGTCCATGCTTGCTGACGTGGCCCCAGTTCAGGAGCCACTCCATCCCGGGCCCAGAAATGTATCCCAACACATCCTGCAGATCGGTGTCATTTACATCATCACAGTGGTGGGTGCACAGGGTTGCACCAAGAACCCTGTCTGACCTCCATGGCTGCCTGTCCATCCGTAAATGTCCTTGCTGGACAGTGGATCCTAACGTACAGGATGTGTGCTATAAGGATGTGTATACGAACTATAACCACGTGGGTGTGTAGACCATAAATACAGATAAACTAAGAGAAGTATAATAGTGTACAACTACGTATACATATGTGGGTGTACATAGCCGTACAAAGTCATAGCAAAATGTTTCCTTATTTACATCTTTTACAAAAACAACTTCTCACATTCATTTTCACAAACTTTATACACATCTTCTAGAGGATTGAGAACCTATCCACTATCTTTCCTCTCTCCGGTGAAAATGCTTCTCAGCCCCTGAAGAGTCTCCTAGCACAGTGAGTGGCTTACAACAGACAGCCCATTCCGGTGAACAGAAAGTGTTAATTCTTGCAGGAGTCTATCCAGATTTGTAACTACTGCCTATTTCTAATTTTTTATCCAAATAGCATGAACACAGATACGGTGAGATTAATAGGAAGTGCCAGAGAGTAAGAAATATAAGGATTCTTGCATAATGTCTTTAGAAGAATATTCTCCTTGAAACAGAATAGAGTCAATAATAAATCAAGATGCTTCAGAGTTACATGAAGCAGATGAATTTTCATCATAGGAAATAAGACCTTTTTATTTAAATGAAATCATTCATTTAGAGCAAAAATGTAAAACTTGAAATGGCAGTTAAGGTAGCTTCTCCCCAAGGGAAATTTAGATGCATCCGTGTGCATTAACATATTTTAATGTTCTATTCCCTAAAAGCTTTGGAAGGTGGAAATTTTTGGAAAACAGAAATTAAGTGTTCACAATGTAAATGCTTTTTTTATTATTATAAAGGTATTTATATTACTACAAAGTATTATAGGAAGAATAACCCAATTCCAGTCCTAACACTGTCACATATTATGTTTCGTAATAGCAAAGTCGCTTTTGAATGAAAACCCAAGCATAATTGACTTTTAAGCCACAGACTTTACCAGGTTTTGAGCACAAGAAATAAATGCAGTCGTTGAAAATCAGTAAAGAATTCCTTTAAAACAAAAGTGATCTGGGCTAATTACAAAAGGAATTTAAAAAAAAGTAGCTGTTAGGAAATTATAGGTTTCCCTCATGATGATTCTCTATATTGCAAACTTCTGGAAAGTGAACAGATAGTTGATAAATATAAGTGGTTTCTGAGAAGCAGCTCTTATGAAAACATGCAGGGCCTTCTGAGAGTTGTTTTTTAATAAAATGAAGTCATATTAGCAAAGGTGACCGGGGTTTGAACCTAAAATACCCTCCTGACTTCTCCGGTTTGTAGATAATTTCATTCCACTGGGCTAACATTTGTTTGGTTAATAAGACAAACATTGTCACGGGGAACGGCGGTCTGGTCATTAGCAACATGACCCTACTCGAGTGGTCTCATTATCAAAGCTATTCTTTCCCCTTCTTTTGAAAACATTAGTGCACATTCTGCTAAATTTCCTATTATGAACGATCTGTAAACTAGACCCTTCTCTAAAGCCTATCCTCACTCAGGTTGAGAGCTGGGAGGTGGAAGGATCGGTGGGCAACACGTGCCCAAGGCGTGGCCATGCAGCAAGTTATGCAAACTCGGGACGTCCGGCCCACAAAGTGCAAGGACAAGTATTGGACAGGTGCAAAGGCAGCTCGGATCACAGTGTGGCACAGAGGGGGTGCGCAGCCCACGGCAGCCCAGCGGGCTCGGCGTCGGAGCTGAAGGAAACAGTCTCCACAATTAAACAGCCCTGACTGGGATTATGTAACCCTTAACAAGCTTTCTCCACCAGAAATAACCTGAGAGGACTAAAGCTTCAGAAAGCTCCTCGAAGGAGTGGCACACAAATGCAAAGATTAGACGCCATCTCTCACAGGCCAACGTGCCCAGACAGCGCCATCCCCGGAGAGCGTCTGCCCCTGCCTGTGCTGCCCGTCCTGCTGACTCTCCCCGCTCAGGACACCTGTCATTGGAAGCATCTCCAGTCCCCCCACCAGCTGGGTGATGTGGCCCTCCTCAGGGCGCCCCAGATGAGCTCCAGGGGCATGCAGTGTCAATATTCGTACTGGGCCAGGAGCCCAAGCAGGAGGGGGTCTCTGGCTCACTGCTGAATCACCAGTGGGAGCTGAACCCTGGCACAGAGCAAGCCCTTGGTGAACACTTGCTGAACATTTTCACTTAAAAAACATTAACAGTGATAAGTAAAAAATTTCCAAATTGCATTTAAGTGGGAATTCCTGATAGCAGACTCTGTTGACATCACCTGCTTTTTGTTTTTTTTATTTTATTATGTTAGTCACCATACAGTACATCATTAGTTTTTGATGTAGTGTTCCACAATCCACTGTGTTCATATAACACCCAGTGCTCCATGCAGTACGTGCCCTCTTTAATACCCATCACAGGGCTAACCCATCCCCCCACCCCCTCCCCTCTAGAACTCTCAGTTTGTTTCTCAGAGTCCATAGTCTCTCATGGTTCATCTTGCCCTCCGATTTCCCCCTCTTCATTTTTCCCTTCCTTCTCCTAATGTCCTCCATGCTATTCCTTAAGTTCCACAAATAAGTGAAACCATATGCTAATTGACTTTCTCTGCTTGACTTAATTCACTTACCATAATCTCCTCCAGTCCCATCCATGTTGATGTAAAAGTTGGGTATTCATCCTTTCTGATGGCTGAGTAATATTCCATTGTATATATGGACCACATCTTCTTTATCCATTCATCTGTTGAAGGGCATCTCGGCTCTTTCCACAGTTTGTCTATTGCGGACATTGCTGCTATGAACATTGGGGTGCATATGGCCGTTCTTTTCTCCACATCTGTGTCTTTGGGGTAAATACCCAGGAGTGCAAATGCTGTGTCATAGGGTAGCTCTATTTTTAATTTTTTGAGGAACCTCCACACTGTTTTCCAAAGTGGCTCTACCAACTTGCATTCCCACCAACAGTGTAAGAGGGTTCCCCTTTCTCCACAACCTCTCCAACATTTGTTGTTTCTTTCCCTGTCCATTTTTGCCATTCTAACTGGTGTAAGGTGGTATCTCATTGTGGTTTTGATTTGAATTTCCCTGATGGCTAATGATGATGAACATTTTTTCATGTGTCTGTTAGCCATTTGTATGTCTTCTTCAGAGAAGTGTCTGTTCATGTCTTCTGCCCATTTTTTGACTTGATTATTTGTTTTTTGGGTGTTGAGTTTAGCATCATCTGCTTTTATGTCATCTTAAATTTCTTCTCATTTCCACCTCACACTCAGCCTAATAGCTTCACCGCAAACTCATGCTCTTTGCCTAACATCTTCTTAACAATATTAATGTTTTCTTCCTGAGGACACAAAAATCAGTACCTAAATATTAGAGCGGTCATGTTGTTCTTTCCTACCTGTCCAATCTGTACTAACAAGCGATTACTTAATTGCATTTTCCAATCAAGGTCATAGTTAACAGTGTAACAGTCATGTTGCAACATGAGGTAGACTGAGGCTCGCCTGGAAATTCTACTCATTGCTCCAAATTGACTTCAAACCCATATTTATAGTTGTTAAAGTACTCGAGGAATCATTTAGATTCTTCAGACAACCTGCACACGTAAATGGAAGGGCCCACAACCCATCCCTTAACAATCTCTGCATTGTACTTCAAGCTTTCTGTGCTCTCCTCCCGGAAGTGTCCCCTGTCCATGCAATGGAGCTGAGGCCCCCCCGTATCTATCCAGGGAGCTGGTCACATGACCTAACCCCACTGCCTCAGTTTCCATGTCCACGAAACAAGAATAAACATTTTCTCTGCAGAGTAGTCATAGGAATCGCCGGGACCTGGATGCAGTCTATTTTTTTGTTTGTTTGCTTATTTCTTTGTTTTTCTCTTTAAGTATGCCTATCGGACAGGTTCATCTCTAACAAGGACCACTTTCAAAATGAATTGCTCACTCAACCATTCATTCATTCATTCATTCATTCATTCATTCCGGAAATTTTCATGGAGACCCAGTGCTGGTGCACAACAGTGGACATGCTGATGCGTCCTCGCCCGCAGGGCATCAGCATGGTCAGCCCCAGCCCTCCCTGCCCCAACGCTACTGACTCGGTAAGGACAGTCACCAATAACAAAGTGATACAAAGGAGAAATGGAGCCCTTGGGACCTCTTCATTTATTATTTGAATAAATATTTGTTAAACTGACACCACGAGGCTGACAGCAAGGTTACATAGCCAGACAAAGAAAATAAATAACAATCTCGACCTTCATTAAAGAGATCTGGAACCCCACGATTTGGGATTTTTCATTTGGAAAAGCAAGTGAGCATTCTAGGTCAAAATACACTAATGAAAACATATTCTTAGCAAAAGTATTAAATGTAAATATCACAATAAACTAGCTAACACTTCACAAAAAGGGAAACAAACTTGGTATTTTGTAAAAATGTAGAGAATTAGGGGGCATATGCTTTGTTCTTACCTCTCTTTCCTTCTGCTCTAACTGGCTTGGGCAACTGTTCCTGTCAGCTAACATTTGTCAATGACAAAGACATTTCCAAGCTAAGCAAAATCAATTTTGACATTCTAGAGCAAATTCTCAACGTGTCATAATTTAAATAAGCCAAACTAACAATTTTGTTTCTATCATCCAAAGGTATCCATTCGTTCGTTTGTTCATTCTATGGCCATGCATTTCCCATGAACTATCAGGCATTATGCTGGGGACACATAGTAAAGTGTGGAATTTACAGGATTATGAGAGAAAACTTCAATAAAATGATTATTACATCAACAAGTACACCATCATGAACTGTGATAAAAGCCACTGGGGAGAAGAGAAGAGCTGAGGGCTTCCTGTACACACGCCTGGTGGATCTGAGGTTCTGACTTCGGGGCAGGATTTCTAATTACTGACTCTTTTCTTTCAGTGGTTATAGGATACAGGTGTAACTACTTCAGCTTGGCTGAGTTGTTTTTGTACTTTGTAATTTTCTAGAAACCATTTCTTCCAAGTTGCTGGATTTGTGGACATAAAGTTCTTCATGGCATCCCTTGATTACCCTTTTCCTGGCTACAGGACCTGTCACCATGTCCCTGGGACCATTTCTGGAATCAGTGATCTCTTCTTATGTTTCTCAGTCTAGCAAGATGTTTATCGGTTTTACAGATATTTTTTGAAGAACCACCTTTATTTCACTGATTGCCTTTATATCCCTGTTTTTAACTACATTGATTTCTTCTCTATCTTTATTATTTCTTCCCTTCTGCTTGCTTTGGGTTTACTGTTCTCTTCCTTTTCTAGTTTCTTAGGATAAGAATGTAACTATTGATTTGAGAACTTTCTTCATTTCTAATATAAGCACTTAGGGCTATAAAGTTCCCTGTTCGCATGGCTTTAGCTATACCATATATCTTTTCATTTCCTTTGAGACTTCCTGTTTGATGCATGGATTGTTTAGAAACACGCTGTTTAATTTCCAAGTATCTGGGGACTTTCCTGTTTTTATTGATGTATGTTATTGATTTCTGTTTTAATTCCACTATGGTTGGAAAACACACTCGGTGTGATTTTAATTCTTTGAAATCTGTTGAGATTTGTTTTATGTACCAGTGCACGGTTGATCTTGGTGACTGTTCCATCTTGGAAAGTGTGTGAGTTCTGTGCTGCTGGGTGAGAGGCTCTGTGTCAGTTAGCCCCTGCTGGTCCATAGTGCGGTTCAGCTCCTCTAGGGCCTCAGTGGCTTCTGGCCAGGTGGCCCCATCGGTTGCTGGCAGTGGGGTGTGAAGTCTCCAACTAGTATGCTGGATTTGTTGATTTCTCATCTCAGATCTATCAGCTTTGGCTTCATATACTTTGACACTTGGCTGTATGGCGCACACATATTTAGGACAGTCACATCTTCCCAGCAGTTTGATCCTACCATTACTATGTAATTTCCCTCTTTATCTCTAGTAATTTTCTTTGCTATAGGTCTACTTTATCTGATCTTACTCTGACCACTCCTGATACTTTAATTCAGAATCACATGGTATATCTTCTCTTATCCTTTACTTTATGTCATTGTAACTTAAGTGAGTTTCATGAAAACAACATATTGTTGGATCATGGTTTTATTTTTTTTTTAATTTGCTCATCAATCTCTGTCACTTATGTAGTATTTTGAACTATTTACATGTAAGGCAATCGCTGATATGTTGGGACTTGAGTCTGCCGTCTTATCAGGCTGTATGTCTGTGGAGAAGGAAACATGGCAGGGCAAGCAAATAACCATTGTTCAGCATGATGAAATGAGGCCATAAGCAAATCATCATTAACAACAACATGAACCCAAACTCCTCGGACTACACGCAAAGACACAGCTGATGTTGTGAGAATAGTGTTCTGGCTTCCTTGGCAAACATCAGACATGTGATTGCTGAAGAACAAGAAATTGTGAGCTCTGCACATAAGCCAAGACTTCCTTCCTAGAAGAAATTGCAAATGAGGACTTGGGATACCCTTTGTGTTACAGTGAGGCAGAATGGAAAAAGAGCAGGCTTTGGGCTCAAATGACCTGGTTTTTCTCCCAACATGATCATTTATTAGCTGGGTGACACTTAACGAATGTCTCCCTGGGTGTCAGTTTTCTCATCTGTGAAGTGGGGATAGTAATACCTTCCTCACAGGGTTGTTGAGAGCATTTATTCAATCACTGGTAACTCTTAATGTTATTCTATGTAGTTGTTCCCATATGATCAGGGCTCCCAGAACCTGGGAGAGTGAGTGGCTGGCTACAGGGACCAGGAGACCAGAGGTGGAGCGACCAGTATGGGCCTGTTGGTGACAGGCAGGGCTTGAGGACAGGAGTTGCTGGGGGACTGACCAGTGCTCTGGCTCTTTCTTTGCTGCCTGAGTTGCTGGCCACCTCTGTATTTTGTCCAACACAAAACCACCTACTTAAGATTCTGCCTTATCTCATGGCAGAATCAGGCTATAAAGGGGACAAATGGTTGCACTGTGGGCATATGAGAGTCGACCAAGAACAACCTGTCTATACACCCAGCCTCGCTGCTCTTCTGGCCTCCCTTCACTGCAGACCCTGCCTCCCATTACCCCAGAACCACGGCTCTGTGAGCTCCATGTATTAAATACAATAACCTCTGCCCCTTCCCCTCGGGGTGAAGGCTCAGAGCTGAGCTCCCTTCCCTCCACCCTACAATGGGGAGAGCAAGAGAAAATTGGAAGACCCCCAAGGCTCAGGGGGACAGGAAAGGACTTCTATCTTCATCCCAACCTGTAAAGATGAATGTGTGTCCTTGTTGATTTTATCCGTTCTCTGAATCATCACATAGGAGAGGTGTTCTATGGGACAACAGCACTAACACAGTAAAATAACATGAAAAAGGAAAGGATTAAAAATGCTGATGCCCAGAAGGATGATAGAGTTCTCCTTGTTTGTTTTTCTACTGTGAAATACCTCATTCATTTACCGATGATGGAATCGTACATTTCGAAGGATTGCACGGCCCTCGCTCAGAGCCGCCCACCCCCTGGAGGTTCGTTGCCCTGTGGCGGCAATCTGTCTGGGGCCACTCGGCCTTAGACGCTGACCCGGGAGCCCAGAATGCCACCAGCTTTTAAACCACGAGCTCTCTGCATGTCAGATCTCGATCCCCATTCTCTATATTAGTTTTGTTTTGTCACTTTAGATCAAATGTAAAACATAAACACAGCCTTCTGAGATGCCAGCACCATGCCAAGTGACCTGCTGAACAACGGAGGAAGCGATGCTCTGGCTTTAAGAACTTGCTTCAGCATTTCTGAGTAGCCTGCTCCGGGGGACGCACCCACACCGGCTCGGCTCCTCACTGAGCTGTCCCTCCTCCTCCTCCTCCTCCTGGGGTTGCAGCTGAAAGACGACAGCTGGGGCGGGCGTCAGTAAGTGCTAGTCAATTCCAGCGAGTGTGCTACATGCCTGTGATGTCTCCATGGGATTAAAATATATCCAACTCAATTCAGATCATTCAGATCAATCATTCAGATTATAAACTAACCTACTGACAAGTGGGGCAGGAAGAGAAAGCCAAGAGTTGAAGGGTCACCAAGTCAAGAGCAGAGCTAGCTTTCATCGGTTGGCAACTTATTGGACCTGAGAAGACTCTAGCAAAGGAAGGCTGTCTTCTTACAGAACCTGGTCATTCTCTGTGAGACACAAAGGAGAATGAGCATAGTATTGTCCACCCCATGGTGGCCCCACAGCGACCTTATAAAGGAGTACATGGACAGGAATTTTCAAAGAAATCTTTAGAACAGTAAATGGCCGCACGTTAAGTATAATAGATTAGCACATTTCACATGTTGCTCCCAAGACCCACATTTAAGTTAATTCAATCTAAATAATATTTGTTGAGCATCTATTGTGTTCCAGGACAAAGCATGATCTCTCTGCTCCGGGAAAGTGAAAACTTACTCAGGGAGACAGACATTTAAACAAATGAATGCCATTTAGTATAATATGTCCTGAGAAATGGGGGGTGGAATGAGGTAAAGTGAAGATGGTGGGGGGGCATGACTAAATTACACCATCATGAAATCAAATGAAGCATCACAATGAAATCTCAATTCTTGCTTCTGCAAACCAAGACAAGTTATGGAATAATGTTATGTTTCCTTTGACCAGAAAGCCTTAAAATACCAAGGAGCAAGACCCATTCCCTTTGAAATCTGACCACCCCATTCTATTGTTTTCCCAACCAGTAATAAGGGTTGGACGAACACACACAGACACACACACACACACAAACATGGGGAGAAACAGATCCATTCTCCCCTTACAGTGATTAGCTTTTCTCATGCAGCTCCTAAATGCCTTTGAGAGGTTAGGTTAAAATTTCAGCTTTAAAAATATCACAGTTGACGGTACTTAGAACAGCTGGTGGTTTCCACCACTCATTCCCGGGTGGCCACAGCTCCAATTTGTGGCTAGCCTTGTCTTCAAACATCTCAGGGCAACCAAAATACGACAGGATGACAGATCGTCCTCTCAATAGATACTGACAAACAAATTAGTGCAAAGATGCTTTTCGTAGCAGACCAGATGTGTTGAGTTCTATCATATGGAACAAGCAATGAGAAGCTGTCCACGTCCCATCTGTGCCTTTTATTCTTTATTTATCTCCCTCTCTCTCTCTTTTTTTTCAATCTCCCAATGCACTATTATGAGATACAAAGCACTGAGTTTACATGCGCACTAAATGAACATACTGAGAAGCTGGCTTCATTGCCATGTCTGAAACTTTCCTAGGGTACAATCCAGGAAAATTAGAGCAACGTTTAATAGAACCCTACAGTGGCATATGAAAGCCATTTGTAAACACCCCCCTCGGAGATGGAGCTTTAGCCCAAGTCAGTTCCACCAGGAAGAGGCTGCAGGGAGCTCCACCTCTCAGGATGTCTTCAACCAGGGCTCCAGCATAGACTTCCATTTGGGACATGCAGCATTTCTCCTTGCCCCAGAGAGACAAACAGCGTCCACTGGACTAGGAGATAGGTAGTTAGCCCTGGGCTATTCCCCAAGTCACATGAAAAATTGTAATATTTTCCTACATTTCTCAGTTAAGATCAATCAACAAAGTCTTTGAAGACCTACTGTTCACTTGGAACCCCACCAGGCACTAAGGAGAGTGTAAAGATAAGTCATGAATGGCCCCTCCCTCCATCCCCTCAAGAAGCTTAGCTTTACCTTGAGTCCACTGAACACACATGAGCAGTACCTACCAGTGCAAAGCATCACGTGAGGCTGGTTTGAGGCTTGAGGCCATGAATGTTTCAGGAGTGAGGAGGATGGAGAGGTCTCTGTAAGGCTCATGGAATTCCTCAGCAAGGACACAGGAACTGAATTAGGTTGTAAGGGATGGGTGGGATTCATATTAGTGGAGAAAATATGGACAGCAGTAACTCTAGGAGGGGAGGAGGTCAGTGATGTGAGCACTAGCATGAAGCTGTGAATGTGGACCTGTGTACTGGTGAGGGGGCTGTGGAGGAGGTGAGGTACAGGCAAGGGAAGAGCTGGGGAGGTGAGTAGAGTCAGGTGATGGAGATCCCCCAGTGGACAGACTGTGGGGATTCTGAGAAGAGAGAGGACTCTTCCTGGCGTGCCCGTCACCGGCTGGAGGCCCATATTATGGAAGTCAGAGCACCTCTCTAAGGCTCTGTGAAGTGGGGGAAACATGTTTATTCTGGCTACCTCACAGGATTGTGTAGCTATAGGGTTTGTCCCCTATAATACCAGAAAGGTGAGTGTTACTGTTGCCATGCAGCAAGTGGCCATTTTTAGAAAGACTCCATTGTTTTCCATCTGCAGAACGGATTTGTGGGGAGGGAGCAAACTACAGTCAGAGTTTGATGTCTGGCCATTGAAAGCATACCGATGCCTTTCATACTCCAAGTACCACCTAAATTTGAGCACCATATGCAAGCCCAGCGGTTCCCTCCAGTCTGAATACTTGCATAGCTTGTGCTCTTTGGTTCACACTAATGGATTAGTGGTCATTGTTATTGCAATTTTTGAGAGTCTACTGGTCATCTTTCATCAAATAGCTGGTAAATTCTGTCAACTCTTTGGAGATATATATATGTATTCGTGGCTTGCAGGTGTTGTGGCTCCTGGATGACTCGGGGGCATGAGCCCTACTGGGAAGCTATTGGCCTCTTCACTAGTGTTATTAGCACAGTGTGGGAGGGGTCACTGCCCCCTGCCCTGACAACCGTGCACAGGTCAGGTGCACACCACCCCCCTGGTAGACTGCCCAGGTTGGGTTTAGTTCTGCATGTGCCACCAGCTTGGAGCTCCTGTCCCTGAAGCATTAGCTGCTCATCTGCCATAAGAGAGTTGACCGTGGCTCCTACCCTCCCTCATGAGCACTCACTCAACTCCAGGATGACAGTCTTTGTAAATCAATTTACACTAAAAGAGCACCTACAACTGCGGACCTTGTGGAAAAGCAGAAAGCTGTGAGATATCCTTCTTGACCTCATTGATTCTATGGATCTTCCTTGATTCTTTTGCAAACTTTGATGTCCATATTTCACTCCTTCTGATGACCTTGGATGGCAAGTGTGGAGGTCGAGAACCGAGTCTTCATTTCCATGGAAGCTTCCAGAGCTTTGGTGGAAGATGTTGGCTTATAACTGGGCTTCTTGAGGGGTGGGTATACCAGAATAACTGTCAGATTTGGATGCTGCAAGCTTCAAACTCCACCATTAAAGCTCGATGCTTCAGGCCATGTTCTCTTCACAGGGTCTCAGGGTGGAGTAGCCCATTCCAGGAATGCCTGTCTCATGTTTGCGGGCAGACCAACAGCAGCAGGTCAAGGATGAAGTATGATCGTGCACCATGTGTCATCCCTTCCTGCCAGTCTAGGAACGCTCCCTGGGTCTTCCTGCCTCCCTAGAGGAGCATTCTGGCCGGGTTCAGGTTTAGGCAATGACCCCTACCCTCTGACCACCTTCCATCAACATGTCCCTCTCGGTTCCCTTTAGGTGATAGCAGGGTGGATCTGACAGTGGAAGGGGCAAAGAAAACTGTCGGTGCTACATAATGGCCATGTCTCTTTGGCCTGTATATCCCCGTCTGTCATGCCATCCTGCCTGAGCGCCATGCCTTCACACTTGGCATGGTTCAAGCCCGGGCACGGGAGTTTACCAGGGCAGGAGCCCGGAACAGTGTCTGGCCCATAGAAGGTGTCAAAAAATATGTATTCAGCAAGAGAATAAAATTCCGTAATAAAAGAGATCTTAAACAAGACTAAGTTGAAGTCCTTCCATGACCTCTCACACTCCCAAGGCTTTTAGAAATCGGCCAACTGTTATGCAGAAAGCTTCGGCAGCTTGGTGACACCACAAGGTGGCCACCTTGAAGCCAGCCCCTGGGTCACTTGAGATCCGTTATTTCAGGTACGCGGCGTATAACCAGGGTTCAGATGTCCAAATCCTAACAAGCCTGGAAACCGACAACTCTCGTAAATCTGAACAGGAGACAAAGACCACAGAACACGTGGACACGTGGATTTGCACTGGTTTTGACTATAAGGCTGTCTTAGCCCATCGGGCTGCTATAACAGAAACACTTTAGACGGCTGGGGGAAGGGGGGGGCACTTAAACAACAGGAATTGACTTCCCACAGCTCTGGAGGCTGAAGTCCAAGATCCAGGTGCTGGCAGATCCGGTGTCTGCAGAGACCCCGCTTCCTGGCCCACAGAGGACACCTTCTTGCTCTGTCCTCACATGGTGGAGGGGCGAGGGGGCACTCTGGGGTCCCCTTGGCAAGGACACTAATCCCATCATAGGGAACCCACCCTTGTGACCTCATCACCTCCCAGAGGACCCACCTCTTAACACCATCACCCTGGGGGTTCGACTTTAACACAGGAAATTCGGGGAGGACACTAACATTCAGTCCACAACGAAAGTTTTAACTCCCATCCCAATGTAGAAGTTTCCTTTTGTCTGGAGGAAATCAATGCAGGTCTGAGGAAGTGTCCACACCGTTCCTTCTCCACCCAGTACCCCATCCTGGTGACCTGAGCCACCTCCATCCACCTTGACTCTTTTTTTTTTTAAAGATTTTATTTATTTATCTATTTATCAGAGAGAGACACAGCAAGAGAGGGAACACAAGCAGGGGGAGTGGGGGAGGGAGAAGCAGCCTTCCCGATGTGGGGCTCGATCCCAGGACCCTGAGATCATGACCTGAGCAGAAGGCAGACGCTCAACAACTGAGCCCCCCAGGCGCCCCCACCTTGACTCTTAAGGGGCACTTTGTTTGACCAACGGTGGAGGCTCTGGGAGCCCTGAGCTCCCCCTAGAGGCCAGTGGCTGCCATTGCGACCCTGGACAGACAGCACAGGTGCACGGAGGCTGCAGAGCTGGGGGTTTAGAGATGACAAGGTTTCCACCTCCATCTCTTCTCTACAGACAGACTCACTCCAAGTACATGCACAGTGCAAACCCCTGCAAAACATAGCTTCGAGGTCAGCACAGAGAGGAGACCGTAATACTGGTTCTTTCACGACAGCATTCTGATCTGTCTTTGGTGCTCGGCAGGGGTTAATTGATAGAGTCCTCCAGAATTACATTCTCCCCCTCTTGTCTTTCTCTTGCCAGAACTCCCGACCTGCCAACCTGGGTGCAGAGCCATGCCCTTTGCAGCAGGCTGCCCCTCGCATCTGAGAGCACCGTGCGCTCTCTCTCTTTCTCTCTCTCTCTCCCTCTATGTTCCACTCAGGCTACTCCATTTCCTCAGCCTTTTATGTTGATGCCTCTCTCTGGAAGATGAGGACCTGCCATCATCCATCAGGGATTTTAATCTTCATCATGAAAAACCATAGCCCAGAGGCCAGCTTCTATTTGGTAGATAGAGTTGGGAGATCAGCCTTAACTCCCAATCTTATAAACCTCTTATAATAAAATCCCCTCAGATGTAAATGCGCTGTCTCAATAATTAGATAAATATGCCCAACCACTGGTTACCAGCCTAGTGACGGATCTAATTATATTATTTTCCATGACTGCGCTGGTCTGGCAATCCCTCATCAAACATCTGTCTCTGCTACTTCTTGCCAGCCTTACACATAGCTGCCGATGTAAAAATACTTACAAAAGTAACTGCTCAAACATGAACATCTCAAGGCAGGAGCTCATTAAACAAAGAAATGGTACAAGCTGTGTTATGTGCTAGATTAGAACTTTAAGTGATATTTTCTGCAAGCAAGTAAGGTACGGGGCTTTTAAATATTATTATTCACATTTAATCATGCACCAAATGCTCCTGCCTAATTGCTAAATGTTTTCTCTTGTGCTTAAATTCCATGCCACAGATTGTTAAAAATTGACTTTACAATATTTATTTTACTTATCTTCTCAAGCCAGACTGGGCTTAGCCCATAGATTTTGTGAATTATTAATTTTTAAAGGCAATTTGTGCTACATTTTACACTTGGATGATATCCAGAGAGACACTGATTTCTAATCCAAAACTTGCAGGACTGAATCACTTTGATTAATCTTTAATCTAAAGACTCTTAAAGCACATACCCAGAGATGGAAAGAGCTAATGAATCCCTCCGACGTAATGTGAAAAGCTAACAAGCACTTAGTTAACATTTAGATCCATGTGATAAAAGGGGGAAATTACCATTTTCAGTAGGTTGAGCATTAACCTTGGGCAGTATAATTCACTCGGTTATATAACAAGAGCTCTGGAGAGGGATAATAAGGAGTTAGTAAAACCACAGTACCAGCAGCATCCCTGGGTCACCCTTCATGCACCTGCAGCCTTTGGGGCTGTCTGCTGAAGCCGTACCCTCCACGGGGGCTCTGGGTTTTCCTTGAACTCAGCCTACTCTGCTGAGAGCCGAGATAAACCTCTTACACTGATTTCCACTTGATTTTCTCAGAAGTATATTGCAGGGAGGTTCTGCTCTGCACACACGAAGTTCTAAATTAAAATTATGTACTACATGGAGAGATTCATAGACATTGGAGAGGTGAGATGATGTGTCACCTTACATTTCTGTGTATATATATACACCCCTGCTTCTGTCTCATTCTGCTCAAAACCAACTTTCCTTCCCTTAACTCCATTATTTGCTCAAGATCCAGTGTTCGAGGTCAATCCTTTTTTTCCCTAGGCCACGCAGTTACATTTACCAAAAAACCACAGGACAGAGATAACTGGTTCATGGTGTAAAGCACATGCAACAGAAAAGGGAAATTTCCAAGAAAATTAACAAACATGGAGGAATGGATCTGTTTTCCCCAGAGTATCCAAACTGTACTAGAAAATAAAACAAGTGAAATAATGCATCATTTGACAATGCCGGCATCTTGTTGGGTTTTTCAGAGTGTTCAGAGTTTTCAGAAACTTGATATGTGTACATATATATATATATAAAAACATACATATTTGGAAGACTTGATAGAGTTACAGGAATTTTGATGCTCTTGGCGCTTTTTTACAACTATTGTGTCCATGTGGTTCACCCTAAAACTAGCTTGAGCACCGAGCAGGACATGATTCGGACCGTGTGCAGTGGGACATTTGCTCTTGCGGACAGGGGGCTTCTATTCTCGAGTCTACATGGGGCGCGAGGCGGAACTAATTTACTCACGACGGGCGACGCTTTAGAGAACTGCTCTTTACCGCAGATGAGTTCTCTTCTGTGTCCAGTGTGTGTGTTCACACCTCAGTGAGGTGACATCGGTAGCACTTCTCCTGAGCACCTCATGCCTCATGGGGTCCCAGCCAGACGGACCGGCCCTGGCTGAGCGCTCTGCCAGCGAGCCAGCCACCGAGGCCCTGAGAAAGGCAGGTACAGACAAAACGGGGACAAGAACAAAACCAAGGAGACGGCCTTGATTTATTTTAGGCGTGAGCCCTGAGGCTGAATCCGGAACTTTCCCTGGAGCTTCACAGATTCTCACAGCAGGCCTGAAATGCTGAGGAATGTTCGCCCAACCCGGGATTGTTGAACAGAACACCGCACTGCCCTGACCGTGGGATCCTAAATGTCATACGAGGCTCGTCAGCTTACAAACCTTCCCTGAGCCCCCACGACAGGTGGAGGTACCACGTGAAGCCCCGATTCCCAGATGAGACCAGCTCAGAGATGCTCTGTGACCAAACCAAGGCTGCTCAGCTAGTAAAGGGCGGCCTGGAACTCTGCTCCAAATCCGTCCTACAAACACCACAGGCTTCCCCTTCAGCACAGAGCCCAAGACCCTTGGTATGATTTTGAAGGCGTTCCTTCTTTAAAAATGCCAAGCATTTTAATCTGGAAAGAAAACGTGCATCCGGTAGCCTGCTTGCCTGTGCCCGCCCTGCTCTACGCCCCCCTGCATAACCTCGTGTCCCTCCCTGAGGGCACACAGCACTTGCACTAATGAATGCATTCAGTTGTTCACTGCGCAGGTATTAGCTAAGCTCCGGCGACCTCGTTAAATGCCGAGCTGAGAACAAGAGGTAGCAGGTACAGCACACCCTGCTGAGGCCAAGTCAAGGTCAGGG
Organism: Mirounga angustirostris; assembly: GCF_029215605.1. Taxonomy (NCBI): domain Eukaryota; kingdom Metazoa; phylum Chordata; class Mammalia; order Carnivora; family Phocidae; genus Mirounga; species Mirounga angustirostris. The sequence goes on from NW_026991713.1 coordinate 138,232,118, forward strand.
AGGTGCACTGGAGCCCAGAGGGGCTGCACCCCCCGCTCCCACTGCAGAGGACTGTGATGGGGGAGCAACTCCAGCTCCTGCAGACTCCAGCAGGAGAAACCCACCTACGAAGCAAAAGCCCTGAATGAGCAGGCAAATGAATGGGATCACAGACTCATATCCAGGTGTCAGGCAACCAGGGCGCAAACCCCACGTCTATCTCTTTGGCTATGATTTTAGAGAAACCACCAACCCCTCTGGGCCTCCCTTTGCTCACCTGCAAAAGAGGAACGATGATGGTATCTGTCTTTCATTGTTACTAATGGATGTAAAGCACTTAGCAGAGTGCCTTGGAGTCCCAGAAAATGACACCTCCTGCTCGCCCAGGTCTACTCTGCACGCCCCATCCACACCCTTCCTGCTCGCCCAGGTCTACACTGCACACCCCCGTCCACGCCCTTCCTGATTGCCCAGGTCTACACTGCACGCCCCCATCCACGCCCTTCCTGATCACACAGGTCTACTCTACACGCCCCTGTCCACGCTCTTCCTGCTCACCCAGGTCTATGCTGCACGTCCCTGTCCACGCCTTTCCTGATCGCACAGGTCTACTCTGCACACCCCTGTAGACACTCTTCCTGCTTGCCCAGGTCTACACTCCACGCCCCATCCACGCCCTTCCTGCTCACCCAGGTCTACACTGCATGCCCCTGTCCACACTCTTCCTGATCGCCCAGGTCTACACTGCACACCCATCCACGCCCTTCCTGCTCGCCCAGGTCTACACTGCATACCCCTGTCCACACCCTTCCTGCTCGCCCAGGTCTACTCTGCACGCCCCGTAAACACCCTTCCTGCTCGCCCAGGTCTTTGCTGCACGCCCCGTCCATGCTCTCCCTGCATGCCCAGGTCTACACTGCACACCCCTGTCCATGCCCTTCCTGATCGCCCAAGTCTAGGCTGCATGCCCCTGTCCACACCCCTCCTGCTCTCCCAGGCCTACACTGCATGCCCCTGTCCACACACTTCCTTCTCGCCCAGGTCTACGCTGCGCGCTGCACGCCCCTGTACATGTCCTTCCTGATCACCAGGGCTACACTGCATGCTCCGTCCATGCCCTTCCTGCTCACCCAGATCTACACTGCATGCCCCTGTCCATGCCCTTCCTGCTCGCCCAGGTCTACACTGCACGCCCCTCTCCATGCCCTTCCTGCTCACCCAGGTCTACACTGCACGCCCCCGTCCATGCCCTTCCTGCTCACCCAGGCCTATGCTACACACCCCTTTCCATGCCCTTCCTGCTCGCCCAGGCCTACACTGCACACCCCTGTCCACGCCCTTCCTGCTCACCCAGGTCTACGCCGCATGCCCTTGTCCACGATCTTCCTGATCGCCCAGGCCTACGCTGCAAGCCCCTGTCCACGTCCTTCCTGATCGACTAGGTCTACGCTGCACGCCCCTGTCCACGCCCTTCCTGCTCACCCAGGTCTACACTGCACGCCCCCGTCCACCCCCTTCCTGTTCGCCCAGGTCTACGCTGCATGCCCCTGTCCACACACTTCCTTCTTGCCCAGGTCTACACTGCACGCTGCACGCCCCTGTCCATGCCTTTCCTGATTGCCCAGGCCTACACTGCACACCCCTGTCCACGCCCTTCCTGCTCACCCAGGTCTACGCTGCACGCCCCCGTCCACGCCCTTCCTGCTCACCCAGGTCTACACTGCACGCCCCATCCACGCCCTTCCTGCTCACCCAGGCCTATGCTACACACCCGTTTTCATGCCCTTCCTGTTCGCCCAGGCCTACACTGCACGCCCGTCCACACCCTTCCTGTTCGCCCAGGTCTACGCTGCATGCCCCTGTCCACGATCTTCCTGATCGCCCAGGCCTACACTGCAAGCCCCTGTCCACGCCCTTCCTGATCGCCTAGGTCTACACTGCAAGCCCCTGTCCACGCCCTTCCTGATCGCCTAGGTCTACACTGCAAGCCCCCGTCCACGCCCTTCCTGATCACCTAGGTCTACACTGCAAGCCCCTATCCATGCCCTTCCTGATCGCCTAGGTCTACGCTGCATGCCCCTGTCCATGCCCTTCCTGATCGCCCAGGTCTACGCTGCAAGCCCCTGTCCACGCCCTTCCTGATCGCCTAGGTCTAGCACAGAGTTTTAAAGTGCCTTTGTCAGCAAACGTTCCTGGACACCCTTTTTGGTAAACACATGAGGTCACACGGGAAACAGACCAGAGAAGTCCAGCTCTTCAGAGTGTTTTGCGACTTTCTTAAAGACTGAGAGCCGCCCCCGAAGGGAGCCCCTCCCCTGGGCTTGCAGGCTGCCTCTGTGGGTGCAGGCCCGTTGGGGGCTCGCGCTGAGGGATGGCTCTCGACAGCGTCCACAGGTCTCAATTGTCCCCCTCACTGCAAAATGTCTACCTGAGATCTGACAAGATCTCAGGGACTAAGTACCGTCCTCAACGTTCCTGGTAACTCGGTCAGAGCAAAGAAGTCACGGTTCTGCCGCCCTCGGATGCCGTCAGTCTGAGGGATCGCTTCCATAGCATTTTCACGTCTGTTCCAGGAAAAGGTTGTTTAAAACAGAAGTTTTGGAATCTTTGTGTTCAGAAATCTGTAGTGATGGCCATAAGGCGATAGCTTCCAAATTTCGATTAAGAGTGCGGAAAAACAGAGATTAGCTTTTGCTGCAGAATTGGGTTTATCAAGCACTTAGGTGACACTTACTGTATACACTGGCACTGTCTCAGCCTTGGTCAGCAGCCTCTGCATAGGACTGACCCCGAATGTCCAGACGAGGGAATCGGTGGCCCAGGACTGGACCCGAGGGGCCCGTAGCTTTGGGAAGCCATCCTGGCAAACAGCAGAGGAGAAAGTGTTGAATTCCTGGCTTTGGGTTCAAGAAATCTTGGGTCCACATGTCAGTCAGGTAAGATTTAGTAAAATAAAGAAATCTGGAAGCACTGGTTTTTCCTGATTCCCCTCCCCTGCCTGGAGAGCCAGGAAGAGGGAGCGGCTAGTGGAGAGAGGCCAGTGACCACAGCCCAGCGACGCTCAAAGCAGCGAGGGCTCTGTCCCCCCGGAGCCTCCCAGGCACCCCTGAGCTCAGCAGCCTGGCGGCCCAGAGTGGGAAGCACGGCGGGGGGGCCAGGGGTTGCCAGCGACCCCGACGGGCACGGGCCTGCGAGCCGGGCCGCAGCTGAGAACTCACTCCCACGCGGCTGGACGTCGGCTGAGGCAGGAGCCCTGCCGGAGGACAAGGCCGCGTGCAGACGTGAGAGCTGCCTGCAGTCACCGGGCACTCCTTCCTGCTCGCTCGGAACCAGACCCCGCGGAGGCCATGGGGCTGGTGGCCATCGGGTCTTCAAGGCCGCGCCCGAGCAGATTCACAGCCCCCGGCGTCCTGACAACAGGGGCTTGCTGCGCGAGGCCCACTCACGTCTCTGTGTCCCTGGGGATCACGGCCACTGCAGGAGCTAAGGAGGGACAAGCCGCTGCGGCTTGAGACTGTGAGGGTCCGGGTGGACACGCTCTCCAGGATGCCCTGGCAGTGCCCCCACTCGCCCCACGCCAGGGCAGAACTGCTCACGGGCCCAGCAAGGCTGCGCCCGGAGGGTGAGCAGGACAGCAGCGGGGCTGACCTCAGCGGTCTGACGGGAAGGCCAGGCCACAGCGTCGGGAGCTGAGACTCTCGCTCGGACTGGTGGCCTCCCTGGCCCAGCCCCACGGCGGGCACTGTCAGTCCATGATGGGAGGCCGAGGGGCCAAGGCGAATCCAGGGCCCCACAGCTGCACACGGCCTCCTCCCGACCAGCCGTGAAATCTCCTCAGGACCCCTAGGCCTGGCAGCCCGGCTCCCCTTCCTGGGGGTACAGGACAGGTGCCGAGGGCCCCGCAACCGTGGCCGGCTTCCTAGCAGCTGCACTCGAGGGCCTGAGGCCAGCGCTGGGCCGGCGTCCCTGGCGGGGCTCAGGGCCTGTTACCGTACTTAGTGGGCTGTGTAAGTGCTTGTGTAAAACAACACATTTAATTTACGGTGAGGTCTGAAGCTCAAGGGCTCTGCGGTGCAAGCAGCAACACGGGGGACAGGCCTCACCGCAGGTCTGAGGCCAGCGTGGGATCCTCCAGGGCGCCAGAGAGCCATCCCACCCGCAGGGCTCCCCTACCCCCACCCTCCTCCCGCCGTCATCCTCTGTCCACACGACAAACCCCGGGGCAGGGCTGGTGAGTTGGGCGGATGGGGCTGCAGATCCGCACTCAAGCTCAGGAGCCCAGGAGCCTTGGACTGACCCCAGCACTGGCCCCAGGCCGTCCCAGAGCTCTGTGTCCGACAAGCAGGAAGGCCGGACATTAGCCGTTTATCTGCTGTCCCCTGGGCCCATCCTTGCTTCCCAGCACCCGTATCAACATGGCCCAAAGTCAGACGATCTGACAGTTTCTCCAGAGTTGGAAAGACCCTCGGTCCACCGGCAAGAAGTCAAGACCACGTGCGTTTGCAGGAGGCCACAGTGTCCGTGCAGGGAGGCTGCGGAGACACAGAAGAAGAAAGGGATCCTGTTGGAAGATGATCATCGTCCATTCCAGTCGCCCTCGCCTCATCTCACCTCTCCTGTGAAGGGCGCCCCCACCCTCCCTCCTACCTCCGTCCGCATAGCCATGCAGGTACCTGCACCTGCAGGTCTGAGAGGAAGCTGGTCCGGCTGCAGTGTCCTGAGGGCAGTGTGTGTCTGTCTGCCCTGTGTCCGAGCCTCCAGAGGAGCCCATTAGGCCCGTGGTGTGAGTACCCGGACGGGAGACATGGCGGGTCCCAGGACCTGGAGCACCCCTCACCCCATTCATCAAGACACAAGTCTATGCCTGTCCGGAGGCAGGCAGTTTTGAAAAGAACAGTTGTGTCTTTGGGGTAAATACCCAGGAGTGCCAAAGTGTGGAAGGAGCCGAGATGCCCTTCAACAGATGAATGGATAAAGAAGATGTGGTCCATATATACAATGGAATATTACTCAGCCATCAGAAAGGATGAATACCCAACTTTTACATCAACATGGATGGGACTGGAGGAGATTATGCTAAGTGAAATAAGTCAAGCAGGGGCGCCTGGGTGGCTCAGGTGTTAAGCATCTGCCTTCAGCTCAGGTCAAGGTCCCAGGGTCCTGGGATTGAGCCCCGCATCGGGCTCCCTGCTCCGCGGGAAGTCTGCTTCTCCCTCTCCCACTCCCCCTGCTTGGGTTCCCTCTCTCGCTGTGTCTGTCTCTCTGTCAAATAAATAAATAAAATCTTTAAAAAAAAAGAAAGAAGTCAAGCAGACAAAGTCAATTAGCATATGGTTTCACTTATTTGTGGAACATAAGGAATAGAGTGGAGGACATTAGGAGAAGGAAGGAAAAAATGAAGGGGGGGAAATCAGAGAGGGAGATGAACCATGAGAGACTATGGACTCTGAGAAACAAACTGAGGGTTTTAGAAGGGGGGGCGTTTGGGGCTGGGTTAACCCGGTGATGGGTATTAAGGAGGGCACGTACTGCATGGAGCACTGGGTGTTATATGAAAACAATGGATCGTGGATCATTACATCAAAAACTAATGATGTATTGTATGGTAACTAACATAACATAATAAAATAAAATTTAAAAAAAAGAACAGCTGTGATCAGCGTCTGTAAGCAGGGGTCTAACAAACAGGCTCACGTCGGGGCATGGCTTCTCGGAGGCTGCAGCCTGCTCGGGAACACACGGGCACGTGGCCGTGCATCCCCCCAGAGACACTGACTTAAGGCCGCCCGCCTGGTGACGGGACCTCTGTGGAGGACTGTGCTAGCCGGGCACGCCTGTGGCTCAGCCTAGACGCGAGCAAACCCCGTACTTCCTCCAAGCCTCGGCTTTCTTACTGATGAAAGGAGGATAATGATAAACTCGAGACCGTCATGAGCATTAGTTGAGGAAATACATGAAAATTGATGCTTTCCACTTTGTTCCTGACACAGTCAATATGCAACAAATATTCACTATTACTGAGCGCGCCTGCTACGGGCTCGGAACGCAGTGAGGGGTGTGCAGTGTGCGTCCTCAGCTGGGCTTCTCCCTGGCCCCCTTCTGCCTCCACGGTGCCCCAGGTCGTCCGAGGGCTCTGGGTGGGAGTGCTCCCCAAGGGAGGGAGGAGGCGGGGATGCAGCCTCAGCGTCCCTGACTTATATACGAAGCTTCTAAGACCTGAGGTTTAATTTGGACAAAAAGAGAGAAGCATTCTGCTGCTTAAACAAGCCACGCATTTTTAAACAATTTAAACTAAAAGAACTGATAAAAAGATCAGCCCAGCACTTCCTTGGAGACGAGAAAGATGGTCCTCATACCTTTAGTTCTAGTTTTCATTTCAAGGATTTCAAAACAGCTACTCATCACTTTGCCTTTGGGGGTCTGGTCGGCATGTCTCTGGGTCCTCGGGTGTCAGTGAAGCAACACGAGGCTCCCTGGGCTCCGGAGCCTGCACGCCAGTTGCAGCAGCCTCGGGTGACTCCCGGTAAGGCCCGAGAGGGGGTGCACAGGGACTGTGCACTGCCCGCTGAGCCCGCCCCTGTGGGCACTTAAAAAAGAGATTGCTGAGTTCCAGAAGGATGCGTTTTCCCTAAACGCACAGGCAATAGGGGTGCAGCCAGGGCTGCTCGAGTCCCCCACGCAGGGTGCCGTCGGTGGCCCGGCCCACTCTGACACACCAGGCCCTGGGGACACCGCAAAATGCCAGCAGAGCAACAACAGCCCAGCAAATGAGCGGCTCAGTGTTTGCAGAGTTGCTGGCCATCCTGACACTCAAGGACCGGCTGTCAGCTCACCGCTGGGGGACCCAGACGCACGGCCCCCATTATCGTTCCTGATGTGCATCACAGCAAGGCAGGGCCTTCGAGACACACAGAGAAATGTGTCCCCAGGAGCTTGACAGGCCCCGAGGAGGGCTCTTCAGCTGAGCTCTCTCCACGGGAACCTTTCAAACACAACTCGGCCCGAGCTGCCGCTCTCTCTGCACAGCCACGCTCAGAGGCAGCCCCTGGAAACACGTTCCTCAGTTCAAAGACAAGACCTCCTCCTATCCCCCCCTTTGGGACCGAAAATCTTATGCTTTAATTAAATAAGATGTAGGGCACCTAGAACCTCTCATCAAAAGACGCCAGTGAAGCCCGAGCTCATTGGCTAAACGGTACTTCTCCTCCCAGACAGCCTCGGGCTTCCACGCTTTGGAGAAGAGGCTCATGCCTCCGGCTTTCTGTGAGCCCTGAGCGCCCCCAGCACCCCAGCTCATGGGAACGGGGTCACAGCCCCGCTCCCCCTGAGCACGGAGGCCGCAGCCCTACCAACATGCCCAGGGACACAGTGCGAGCTAACCCCCGCCTGCCAGGGCATCGGGCACCACGTGAGCCAGGCCCAGACCAAACCTGTGGCCGACAGGCATACTGAGGGCACTTTGGGGGCCCAGGGAGGGCCACGCCCCAAATGCTGCACGGAATTCGAAGCACTGGCGTCAGGGAGGGAAGGCGCCTGGGTCGCCTGGGGGCTGGCTGACGTGGGGAGGGCTCAGCTGTCTGTCCCTAGAACAGCGCCTTTCTGTGGCGCCCTGGGTCCTCAGAGCGAGCAGCCAGCCACGTCTCTTCACTCCGGCAGGTGAACGTGGCGGCTACGGTAGCAAAAAGTTCTCTTAAAACAGAACCACAATTTCAAGGACAGTAGCCAAGTGCAGCAATTATTCCTGCACCCCCAACTGGGGTTCCAGCCATCACCTACCACAGGTGGGGGTGAGTGATGACGCAGACAAGTTCCTTCCCTCACACGGACACGGACAAGCCGACGCTTCTCCTGCCAGGAGAACAGTGCCAGCATGGGCATTCTACCAAATGACCAGGCAGAGCCCTTCCGCATCTGCTTGTCTTTGGGACATGGTAATGATTTCCATCTCACAAATGAGCCAAAGCCAACAGAAAGCGTGTAACTATGTTAGTCCTGAGTGATTGCGTAGGCTGGGATGTATTTGGTTTCATGGGTCAGAAAACCCAGTCGTGGCTCCTGGCACTGAGGAGTTGGTGGCCGGGCTGGAGTCAGGGTCCACTGGCAGAATTCGGACCCATCTCACTCTGTCCCCAACCCCCTTCCTTCCACGTGAGCCACGCACAGTGACCTGCAGGTCCCGGCTTTCCTACGGTTGCAGGGTGTCAGCTCCAGACTCACAATCTCACCTTAAATTCAGCAGGAGGGGGCCACTCTTGCCCATCAGAGACGGGAGACCTGGGTCTCCCTCTGGTCAGCCCGAATGGAGCCAGGTGCCCACGCCAGGAACAGCCCCTGCCTTTGGCGTAATGCTCTGCCGTGACCATCTTGAAATTCATCATGCTTTCATCTAGTTGCAGCCCACACTTTTATTCTGCACTGGGCCCTGCAAACCCTGTCCTCCATTCCGGCCGGGATGGGGGGGTTCTGTGGATCAGGCCCATCAGAGACCATCAGAGCTGAGAGAGGGGTGGCCTCACCCAACCAGGAGTCTGGGAGTCAGGAACAGTGCCCCCCAAGGAAGTGGGGGTTCTGTTTGCTGGAAGGAAGTAGGTGCTAAGTGGCAAAGAAAGATGAACCTTGCACTGACACAGGGGACCCACTTCCGGCTTTGGGGTGAGCTCCTTCCTCAGTTGCAGGTGATCCCAGCACAAGTGTGCAAATGATGATATGTGTTATACCCCAGGGTTAGACATGCTGGACACCACAGGACTAGAGTAGCTGTCAGGCATGTGTGGGTACTTAGCTTTGGAGCAAAACCCGCACAGCACGGCTGCTGGGGGGACACGGCTGCTGACGCAGGCATGTAAGTCCCAGGGGAGGGACAAGGACACTCGCCTGTTCTCTGCGGACTCTCCATGGCAAAGACAGCGCCTTGCACATAGTAGGCTCTCAACAGACATATACCACATGACTACGGATGAGTGAACGATGCAAAAATAAGATGGTAGATACACCCCTTCCCTGACTAGGCCAGACCTCTGCACAGATGCACGGACTTTCGTATCGAATACCAAATGGGGCGGGCTCCCTCCCCCCAGCCCACGGCTCAGAGGTCCACAGCTGACTGGAGGTTTTCACGGCGCTACTCGGGAATATCTGCAGGGCTGCGCCTGAGACACTGGCGAGGCCTCCCAGAGCCCCATCTGTCAGCATTTCTCACGTTACATCTCATGGAACAGAAGCTCCATGAGATGCTATGAAGAACATGCTCCGAGGTCGTGAGAAACGCTGTTTGCTTGCTCCATTGCGAAGATGTTCAGGTTATATTCTAGCGCACTGCACGGTAGAGGCTCCCAGAAGCCCTTCGGTAGAGAAAGCTGCTTACTTTTATAGAACTTAGCATTCCTCAAGTGGATTTGCTCATGGAAACATTTGTTGGCAAGGACGCCCATCGTGGTTTAAAGTTTGGTCTGGTCTTAAGAACGCAGCAGTTCCAGCAGACCAGGGTTGTCTGTGTCAAGAAGGGGTCTGAGGCGCACAGACAGGGGGCCCCCAGCGGCCCACGCCCACCTGCGCGGCCGAGCCACCTCTCTGCACCTGACTTTCCTCCTGGACGTGAGGGAAAGTTAGGGATGATGCAGGGAGGTGCCAAGTGCAGCGCTTGACAGGCCTGTCTCCTAGGATCGGAAGTAAGACCAACCTGCGTGGACATGCCGCTGCGCGGATGGTGTGGTATGGCCCCCTACAGCCCCGGCCGTTAGTGCTGAGGCTGAAAACCCTCCTGGCACCTGCGGGCACAGTGCCGCTAGTCCCTATAATGTTGGAAAGCTGAAACCGGAGGACCAAGGCCCGGCCCCCGTGCCACCTCGCCTCCAACCTCTGCAGGTGCCTCGCCTCCCAGGGGCGTCTTCCCTGCCCGGTAACCGGAGAGCAGTGCCCTGGGGCGCAGAAGCCCTGGGAAGGCACGGGATCCTTGCCAAGTGTAACGCTACGTTTAACAATGGCATTGCCAAATAAAGGTGTGCCCTGTGATGCTGAGTGCCCTGGCCAGGTGTTCTTGCAACTCTCAGATGCTTCCTTTCTCGCCAGAGCCCCAAAATGGAGAAGTTTCCAGATGAAGAAGCAACAGTTTTGAACCCCCCCCCACCCCCCGGCTTCATGTGCCCGGCCAGGCGGGAGCAGACTCAGCCTGGCACAGTGCCTCCCGAACACGCCCCCCCAGAGCGGCCAGCCCTTCGGACGGTCTGACCCCAAACACACAAACACGCATGCTCAGGCAAACTAAAAACATTCGTTTACCACCTCTTGTTACCAAACCACGTGGAGTGCAAAATAGGAGCATGAACAACGAGACTCTCGGTAACGGGGGGGGCTTGCATCTCATCCTGGGCGCGGGAGCCATGGAGCAGCAAACATGTGATCACGGAGGCGCACAGAGCTGGTAAGAACTCAAGGTACTTTATCCCCGTGTGTCCTCAGGCCAGGCATCTGATGGGAAAACACTCCCAAAACAAAATTAAATAGTTTTAGATCTAATTTTACCAGGCTGAACTAGGCTGCAGATTGATTTTCATGGAATCTAATAGAGAACAACACACACGCTGCCCGTCTTACAGAAAATCCCATCCACCACACTACTTTCTACTCTCTCCGCTGTTCAGAAGTAATAAGAAAGTCCTAGCCCACGGAGCCGCGCGTTTCGTCCTGCAAACGCCTCTCACCTGAAAGGAGCCTGTGGGAGGCATGGCCCCTGAGGCGGGTCCACTCAAGGAAGGGCCTGTTCTCACAGGTGCCAGGGGGCCTGCTGTTTCCCCCCTCCCCGGAAGGAGAAGTGCAGGGCCGGGCAGCATCCCGAGCCCGCCTCCAGCCACCCTCTGCCTGGCATACACCTCGCACTCTTCCAGAACTTTCTCCTCCTCCCCAGAGCAGCGGAGCTCTTGTTCGGCTTCCTCATCAGTCAGGCTTCGAGGCCGGCCAGAACCAGATGCAGGAGCATGGGGGCTCCAGCACCCACCAACGCTGGCGGCCCGTGCGGGGCCTGCAGGGCCTCCTCCCCTGTGCTCCCCGAGGGCAGCACCGGCCCATCCTCTCTCTCTCTCTCTCTCTCTCGTTAAATATCACCTATGGTCTCGAGCTCAGACATGGGTCAGTCTTACCTGGTTGGTTGTGCCCCGGCTGGTTCGTGCTGGCACACCCCCAAAATAGTGTCACAGAACCCCTGAACGCACGGGAGTGGGTGTTCACTGTCTGAGGCACGAGCCCCCAGGCAGCACAACCCAAGCGTTCGTGAGCAGTGTGACAGGGGCGTGGACAGGCCGAGACCCCAACAGCAGGGCTGGAACACCCCGAACCTCGATGGGAGCTCAGTCAGTATGGAGGGAAAGGCCGCAGTGTCGCGAAAACCAGGAGCACAGGAGAGGGGCAGCGAGGACCGGAGTTCTGTTCAAGCTCCGTGTAGCCTGCCCACCCCGTGAGACGGTCTCGTCTGCCAACTGCAGGGTCTTGTCATGAACTCAGAGGCCGTCTGCCCACGGGAGTCTGCACTCGAGGCAGGAGAGAAGGCCACATAAGCAAGTATGACACTCGGCCCTGAGCACGGTGAGGCAGCCTGCACAGAAAGTCAACGACGGGGACTTCTAGACTGTTCTGGGCTGTTCCGGGGGTGTCCTCGGCTCTGGGCACAGCGAACACTCCACGGCCCTTTGCTGGCGGGGCGAGCGATGCAGTCCAGGAGCAACAGGCTGGGCCTGCGTGGCCTAGACTGCGTGGCCCGATGCAAGGATAGCGTGGCACGGAGGCAGGAGGGAACGGAGCGCTAGGCGTGTGGCCCTGAGTGTGCGTCAGGACGGGACTCCAGCCCACGCGAGGAGCACAGATGACCCCACCCGGGGCCACAGCAACAGACGAGCTGTTAGCTTGGAAATAATAAATGTCATTTACACACAGCAGCCAGGGGCTCCATGCTAAAGGGAAAAATTAAAGTCAGACTTGCAGATTCACACACTAACACTTTGACCTGCTCTCTAAACAATCGCCGATGTGATCAGGCCTCTATTTTCGGTTGTTAGAATATCTGATTCATAGAAGAGATGAGAAATTAGCCAAATTTCAAATAGCATGGAAGACATGAGTGTGGACCGTAGGGCTTAGCAAAGTCAGTGAGGACGGGGGGCCTGCCAGGAGGTTCCCTGATCTCTTATTTCTGGTTTTCAAACGAGCTCACTTCAATACCTCAAATAATAAAACTAATATCAGAAAATAAAAAAAAAAAATCATGCTAGGTCCAGTTGAGTTCAGGAATGCCAGAGTCACCAAATGCCTAATAAGGTGAAGAAGCTGTGTCCTGGGAGATGTTCTGACTTTGTCGTCCCATCTGAACCAGTCACAGCTGGTGGCTATCGGGGGAGCTTTCCTGCTCAGGACCGCGCGGTGTGTCCCGTGCGTGTCACTCGGTCTCAACCACAGCCCTGATGTAGGTGGACATGCCTGCATGTCAGAGACAAGGGACCCAAGGAGGTCAGGCGACAGGGCCGACCTCCCAGCTCGTCGATGGATAGGGGCCTGACACCCTGCCCAGGCGGCCTGCCGACCCCCGAGGCGGTACACACTGGAGGAGACGCGGACGGGGCGGGGCACAGGCCACATGGAGGGCGGTGAGCTCCCACTCTCTCCTCACATGACCACCAGAACCTCCACACGGTTCTGTGGGGTGCAGTCAGGCCCGTGACCAGCATCACGCACGGAAGAGATGTGTGGGGTCGCACTGTCACTCCCGGGGCCGCGGAATCGGGCTTCCATGTCAGACTTCACTTTCAGGACGGCCTCGTCAGCTGTCCTGCAAGATCTCTGAGGGGGGCCTCAGAAAGGCCTCTCCTGCTTGAAGACCGAAAGGACCCTCCATTCCGTGAGTGCCGTCCCCTTGGAAGCTCCGTAGAAGGTCACCTCCCTGAGGAGCCCGGGCCGCACACTCCAGCTTGGGCCTCACAGCCAAGCTCAGGAAACGGGGCCCTCGGGGCTGGTGCGCTCCTGTCCCGCCTGCCGCCCACCTGCCTGTCCAGCCACTCAGGCCCGCCGACACCACGAGTTTCTGTGCGTTTTCCCACTTGCTGGCCCTGCAGGACCTCACCCGGGAGCCAGCTGGGGGTCACTGCAGAAGCCAGGGCACGCGGACAGGGTGGGAGTAGGGCGGGGACGCAGCAGCGGCCGGGGCTCACTCGGTGGGCCGGGCACCAGGTCACATGGAGCGTGACAGGGCAGGTGAGCCCAGCAACCCTGGGCTTTCGCACCTCGAGGCCTGGGTGGAAGGCCAACTAGGTCAGAGGAACCCTGGGACTGCTAGTTTCCATCCAGAGACGCTCATCCAGTTGTGAGCAGATGGGCTCAGAAATGCATCTACAGCAGTCGGGTAGGATGTCTGGCAGGAAGGGAGAAACCTGGCCCTCGCGGTGGAGGGGCAGTTGGGGGTTAAGGGGCGCCACTGCCTCCAGGCCACCCGCCTCCACCCGCATGCTTCATCTGTAAGTAGGATGGCCGATGCCCTATCATGCAAGTGGGGACACCTGTCAGCAAGCAAATGCTAGTAATAATTATGCTGGACTGACTGGGACCTACTGGGACCCCAGCAAAGACGCAGTGGGGATGCTGCTCACAGCCCAGAGCCCCCACTGGGATGGGGAAACACACACCAGCATGCAGAGATGGTGGGGACACTGGCTGCCACCCATGGCCACGGATAGCACACTCAGAAGTGCATGCCTGTCCCACAAGACCCGTCCCCACAGGCCCCATCCCCGCAGGCCCCGTCCCCACAAACCCTGTCCCCACAGGCCCTGTCCCCACAAACCCCATCCCCACAAATCCCATCCCCGCAGGCCCCGTCCACACAGGCCCCGTCCCCACAAGCCCCGTCCACGCAGGCCCCGTCCCCAAAAACCCCATCCCCGCAGGCCCCATCCTCTCAGGCCCCATCCCCACAAACCATGTCCCTGCAAACCCCGTCCCCACAAGCTCCAGGACAGGACGAGGCTGGCCGTGGCTGGGGAGGGGAGAGGAGGCAACAGGTCCAGCTATCGGTCCCGGTTCTACGGAGCTGTGGGCGTGTGCACAGAAGAGCTGCATTGCAGGGGCGGCAGGGCCGTAGTAGTCAGAGTTCTTCACAGGGACAGAGCCCGCAGAACATTAAACATGAGAAGAAACCGACTCACTCCATCCCGGAGCACGGAGAGCCCGTGGTCTCGCGCCTGCAAGCTGGGGATGCAAGATGGCGATATGACTGGCAGGTCTATGGCCCAGGGAAGCTGGGCCAGGTGGGCAGGCCTGTGAGCCAGGAGTGCGGGAGGACGGCAGTCCCAGCCCAGCCACCGGCAGATGGAGAGTCCCCCTCCACCTATGTGGCCCTGCGGGTCCTCGCCTGATTAGGTGAGGCCCTCGCTGGGGGGACTCTGCTCTACTCAGTCCTCTGATTCGAATGCTGGCCTCAATGAGAAACTCCCTCGCAGATACATCAGAATCATGTGTGGCCAGATACCGGGGCTCCTGGGGCCTGGTCCAGCTGACACAATCAGCCAGCACGAATGCGCGGCTCACGGCATTTCTGTGGAGGGGTAGTTACCACCTGACAAACGTACGACTGTGCTCAGAAAACCTGGTGACCTTGAGTCCGTGATGGATGCCCCTGAAGCGTTCGCTCACTCGCAGAAGCAATGGTTCAGGGTGGAAGCCTATAGCATAGGAAGGCTGGGAGGTGGGAAAGGTGGAGAATGCTCTTGGCCAGAGGAAACTAATGTGGGCAATCTTTTTATCAAATGGAAAAATAGAATGTGAAATTGCAAAATAAAAGGACTTTGGTTTAACATGTTTCCAAAGAAAAGAGGGCAGGGAGGCCAGAGGATGTGAAAAAAGGAAGCCCAAGGACCCATAAGGAACCAACAAGGTTGAAGAAGGACTTAGAGGGGAAACATGTCCATAGGGACAAGAAATGCAGGATTATTGCTCATTTACAGAGTGTTACACTCTCATTGTGTCCATGGCTCCCGAACGACAGTCCTTGGAGCCTACGCAGGTCTGTAGGATTAAATTTTTATTTCGTGAGAATTTCCAACCTCCAGATATTTATCTCCTAGAATTCCTGACCAGAATCACATTCCAGTAGTCTCTTGTAGACTTTCCCATACACTCACGGCTCCTCGGAGCCAGGGGGGCGAACACGCTCGGCTCGCCGTCGCTGAAAGGGGGGCTCTGATGAACTCCGACCTCGCTGGTTCCCACAGAAGGAGAATCTTTTGGAAGAAGCGCAGGCTTCTGCCCTCAGAGTCTGAGATCCCGGCTGAAGTCTTGCCTCACCATAAACCCGTTACTGGGGTGGACTCTCTGCCCCGAACACGGATGGCGGCAAGAACCGCATCTAGGCTGCCGTAGAGAATGATGTCACACACGCCTGCACGCACCCACCCCCAGACGGACCACAGAATGAAGACGGTGCCTACACTCTGCAAAGCTACTGAGTGCCTCGGCAGATAACTTGGAAGGCTCTGAGTCTCTCCAAGTGGAGTGTGAACACACACCTTTACACGTATGTATTTAAATTCTAAATACCCTTTGTGGCGGAGAGTCACCTTGGTCCGTCAATCACTTGTCGGACCATCTGTGTCTTTGCCCGTTATTCACATAGAGCAATCTGGTGCGGGCTTGTTTGTTTCTCCACGGCTTCCAAAAATAAGCCAGGCTTCCGGAATGTGGCATACACGTCAAGCCCGAAGTGTCTGTCTGGTCTGCCAGACTGTTCATAGCGCCGTGCTCGGGGCCTGATTAAAGGCCTAGGCTGGGGTGGGGACACGGCGCAGGGACATCTCAGCGCTGTGACGGAGGGAAACCGTCTGGGAGCAGACTGGCAGGCCTGGGGGATTCAACCGTGAGAAAGGGACGGCGTCCGCAAGAGGCCTCCGACTTGAGCCCTACAACTCCTTGAGAGCCTTACATCGAGTTCTCATGGGTGTGGGTACTAACGGTCCCCACGGTGGGCGGGGGCTCACGGTGACCGTCACCTCGGGATTGCCTCCTGGGAGTCCAGGCACTTTGCGAAAGGACCGAGGAGTTGTATGTTCCCTGACTTCCTCTAAGTCTTTAAGGCATGAGAGCACTCCTACTCCTCCGTTGCCCGTAGCAACCACACAGTCCAGCCCCGGCGCATGGGGTCCCCCCCAGAAAGCACCCCGAGGCACTGGGGTTGCGGCAGCCGGGCAGAGACCCCGGCTCATTGGAAGTCTCAACTCCTTGAAGGCTAAACCCGCAAGGATGATTGAGGTTTTTCCATTTTTTTTTCCTTTTAACCATACTCTGTTCCCCCCAACCCCCCAGTGAATCTCAGGCAGAGTCTCAACTCTGTGGTCAAGGCCCCCCACGAGACCGATCCTGTCCTGACAAGTTTGCCATCTCAGAAGATCCGAGCCCATCCAGGGGAGGGGAAGGAGAAGGAACCTCTGCTGAACGGGCCTCCGCGCCCTCAGTAGCGGCCCTCCCACAAGGCAGGACTCTGAGGACCTGAGCTGGGCTTCAGACTCCTCGTAAACAAGAGCTCCCGCCTCTGGCTCTGTCCTCTCTTTGTCTCTATCTCCCTCTGTCTCTGTCTCTGTCCTGCTCTCTCTCTCTGTCTCTATCTCTCTTTCTGTCTCTTTCTCTCTCTGTCTCTATCTCTCTCTGTCTCTCTCCCTGTCTCTGTCTCTGTCTCTATCTCTTTCTTCCTGTCTCTCTCTATATATCTTTCTTCCTGTCTCTCTCTCCGTCTCTATCTGTCTCTATCTCTCTGTCTCTCTCCCTGTCTCTATCTCTGTCTCTCTCTATCTCTCTCTGTCTCTATCTCTCTCTCCCTGTCTCTATCTCTGTCTCTCTCCCTGTCTCTCTATCTCTGTCTCTCTCTCCGTCTCTCTTTCTCTCTCCCTGTCTCTATCTCTCTCTCTCCCTGTCTCTATCTCTCTGACTCTCTCTCCCTGTCTCTATCTCTCTCTCCCTGTCTCTATTTCTCTCTATCTCTCTCTCCCTGTCTCTATCTCTGTCTCTCTCCCCGTCTCTCTTTCTCTGACTCTCTCTCCGTCTCTATCTCTCTCTCCCTGTCTCTATTTCTCTCTATCTCTCTCTCCCTGTCTCTATCTCTGTCTCTCTCCCCGTCTCTCTTTCTCTGACTCTCTCTCCGTCTCTATCTCTCTCTCCCTGTCTCTATTTCTCTCTGTCCTCTCCCCGTCTCTCTCTCTCTCTGACTCTCTCTCCCTGTCTCTCTCTCTCTCTCTCTCCCTGTCTCTATCTCTCTCTCCCTGTTTCTTTCTCTCTCTGTGTCTCTGTCTGTCTGTGTCCCCGATCTTTCCTCCTGTGCATCTGTCACAATCCAGAGGTTTCATGTTTGCTGCCCTCTGGTCCCTGGGGCCCCGATTCAGAATCAGGGTTCCATGCCCACAGTAATGGGGAGCCACCTGGACAGAGCTGCCCAGTTTCAGAGGCTGAGATGCTGGTGCGCTTACCCAGGGCCTTTGCACGAGCCGCCCCTTCTGCTCAGGGCGGCCTCCCCGCCCTAACTTAGACAATCCCACACTCATCCTTGCAGCAGGAGTCTCCTGGCTCTGGAGCAGATCTCCTGGTTCAATACATGGGACACATTCCTGTTACCTGTTGGGTCTCAGCCACTCAGTCACTTCCTGAAGGATGCCTCCACCTGACTTCTAGATCCCCTGGCCACGAGCGGTCTCCCTGCATTAGTCCTTCTTGGCAGCAGAGTTTGAAATCATGGATTAGGTGTGCAACTACTTGCATTCAATAAAGCTATGTTGAGTGAATGTATTAGTCAGCGCTGTGCCAAAGCACCCCAGCCTGGGGGCTCACACACCAGAGTTCACTGCCTCGCATCCTGCGGGCTGGGAGCCCGAGGTGCAGGCGTGCGCAGGGCTGGGGTCTCCCAAGGCCTCTCTCCTGAGCCTGCAGACACCGTCCCCTCCCCGGGTCCTCATGTGGTCGTCCCTCCGTGCGTGTCTGTGTCCCGATCTCCTCTTATAAGCCACCAGTCAGACCGGCTTGAGGTCCATCCTAGGGACCTCATCTTACCTTAGCCACCTCTTTAAAGACCCCGTCTCCAATACAGTCTCCTTCTGAGGCCCTGGGAGTCAGGGCTCCAGCACACATTTTCGGGGAAGCCTTAGTTCAGCCCATATGGCGAATGAGCGGCATACTGACCGCACGCTGGCCGCCTGCTTACTGGAACCCATTCAAGGCCACTTGTGACTATTATTATCCATGTGGAAATTGCCAAAAGAGATCCTCATCCTCTCGTGAGCATCAGACCTTCTCATGTGCTGCAAACTCCATGCAGACCCTGAGTTCCCTTGTATTTATCCTAGAACAGCAGCTTGAAAACAGTGTTTAAAATACATGTTCCTGAAATTCCGTGAGAAAAATTCTTTGCCTTTACTCCAAACCCTTATCCCTTTCCTCCTGCGTGCATAGAGGTTAATTACGTCCTCGCTTCCCAGGGTGGTCCGCCTGTTCAGGCTGATGTGTGTTTGTGTTTAGCTAGAAGCCACATCCACGAAAGGAAGACGTACCTGCGTCCGGTCGGAACACACGGCTGGCAAGCAAAGTGGGTCAGCTTGAGGGAGGCCTTCTGTCACACCGTGTTTTGGCAAAACGAGACTCTGAGAAAGGGATTTGAGAGGGGCTGAGGTGTGCGTGGCCCAGGGGCGCCGGCAGAGTTCCGTGGCTTCCAACTGTCACCTTCTCCCCCAAGGACAAAACTGCCCCAGAGAGCGAGGCTGTGTGGGACATGGGCCTGAGTGTGGCCTACGAGGCAGACATGAGTCGTACAAAACTTTAAATTGTTGAAATGACGGCAGAGCCCAAGTGCTCAATTCACGCGCCTTTTACAAACAACCTAGGCTATGACATATTGAGTGCTTTTAAGGAGGCAGAGTACCAGGTCCAATCCTTCCAGGTTTTAGCAATTACGGGGTTTATTAAAAGTTCCAGCAAACCTGTTATTTCACATGAACAGACTTTCCAGGTAACTGACAGGGGCTCATGCACCCGAGGACTTTTTTTTGTTTGTTTTAAAGATTTTATTTATTTATTTGAGAGAGAGAGAATGAGAGACAGAGAGCATGAGAGGGAGGAGGGTCAGAGGGAGAAGCAGACTCCCCGCTGAGCAGGGAGCCCGATGCGGGACCCGATCCCAGGGCTCCAGGATCATGACCTGAGCCGAAGGCAGTCGCTTAACCAACTGAGCCACCCAGGCGCCCCCACCCGAAGACTTTTTTAAATTTCCATCTTACTTGGTAAAAAGGCAAACATCGTCTTCACAAAACAGGCTCCAAAAAACAGGACCCCTGCTCAGCCCCTCATGCCACCGCCGTGGGTAAGCAGAGTTTTCGTGGGCTGGCCCGGCGTGCGTGCTGGGCTCCCCGTGCACCTGCTGTGGCCTTCACTTCCCCTCCCCCAGCCGGCTCTCCCCTGCTCTCCAGACATGCGCTCGTCCTGATGGGAATCCGGGGGCGTCTCCAAAGGTCTTCCCCTTTGAGGTAGTGACTGTACTTGTTGCCACAGCAGAGCTTCTGAGAGATATTTGAGCTTTCCAATTTATAGAATAAGCAAAAACAAAGCCACAAGGCCTGCGCGCGTGCCACACTGCATACCGTCTCTGCTCGCTAGTAGACACCTGTCTTCACCATCGGCCATCCTGCATTTTTCCTTTCATATGAAACAATAGTTTGATGCTTGCTTCACATCGTTTATTTTCTCATCCAGTCATGCTTTTTATCTGTTAATATTTTTAAATGACTAAGTGTAATTTACATATGGAGAAACATATCCTGCACGTGCTATGGCCCGTGACAAACAGGTACACACATGTAACACATCATTCCAGAAAGAATCCCCCTGGGCCAGCCCGCAGCCGGCAACTGACCCAGGAGGCCCCCCTCCCGACTTCTCTCCCCAGAGAGCAGTTTGCCTGTTGGGGAACTTCATACAAATGGAATTACTTAGCACCTTCTTTTTTGTGTCTAGATTTTTTTTTTTTTTTGCTCAGTATAATGTTTTCGAGATTCATCCATATTGTAATATATTTTAATGTTTTAATATTTTAATATTCAATTGTCTTCATTGCTGATAATTTCCCATCCTACAAATGTAGCACAATTCACGTAACTATTCTTCTTTTGATGGGTATGCAGGATGTTCCTAATTTTGAGCTGTAATGGATAAAGTTTTAGCTGTTCCAATGGGTGTGTCCTGACAGGCTTGTGATCTTAATTTGTGTTTCCCTAATGGGCGATGCTGTGGAGCGCTTCGGGTGTGCTTGTTATTGGCTTCTGCATATTCTCCCTTGTCGAGTTTCTGTTCACGTATTTTGCCCATTTTTTAAAATTTGGATTTTTTCCCTTTTATTATTAAGTTGGCAGAGTTCTTATATTCTGGAGACAAATCAGTTGTCTTGATCATAAATCTATTATCCCAATCTGCGGCTTGCATTTTGTTTTCTTAACTGTATTTCAGTGAGCTGAAATTTTTAATTTTGATGAAAACTAATTTCTTTACAATGAGTGCCTTCTATATCCTAAGAAATCGGCCTCCATGAGCATTATGAAAATCTTCGTATTTTCTTCCACAAGTTTTATCGTTACAGCTCTTACGTTTGGGTTTATGACCCATTTTGTGACAATTTTCAGGTATGGTATGAGGTAGAGCTCAGAATTCACTTTTCCCAAGCCAGTGTAGAGTTCTTTCAACACTATTTCCCAATAAGACTTTTCTTTCGCCCCATCGTATTACTTTGAGATCTTCATTGAAAATCGATTGATCATGGAGCACGGGGTGTTGTGCACAAGCGATGAATCATGGAACACTACATCTAAAACTAGTGATGTAATGTATGGGGATTAACATAAGAATAAAAAAAAGAAGAAAAGAAAATCGATTGATCATATGGGTATGATTCTATTCCCAAATGCTCCTTTTCGCTCGGGCCTATTTATCTGTCTTTAGGCCACTCCCAAATTGTGTTTGTTCTTGGTTATCAATATCCTCAATGAATGTGATCTCACATGGTTCCAGGGAAGAGCTTCTGCCCTCTGAAAGTGCTTCCCACATGCTCTGGAAATACACAAAATTACTCCCACGGGGCCCTGGCCATTTATTTTGCAAAGAGCAGTGAGGTTTCTGATGCAAATGTCCTGGATCACTTCAGGAGGTGCGTTAGGAATGCTGTGCTATGCTGGTGACCACCAGGCCTTCCCTGGAAGTGACTTTTGGCTGGATCCAGGGCAGCCCCGGGCGCACCCAGCACCACGGCCAGCCCAGGACCCCTGCTGTTTCCGTTTCCAGCTGGTGCAGTGTGTGCCCAGCATCCCTTCCAGATACTTGCCCTAGAGAAACACCTTCTCCTTCCTCCAGACTTGACAACAGGGGTGGAGGGCAGCCGGGAGCACGGGGAATTCCATGAGCCAGCTTCTCTCGGCATACCCCAAACGTCCAGAATTGAGTAGAGTAGAAGCACAGCCTCCATTTCCCATCAGGAACCTGCACGAGCCCAGTCTCGGGACTGTGGTGAACCAGAGGACAGTGCGAGCTGGGTGCTCAGATGGAACCAACCCAGCGCAGCGCCACGCAGACACCGTGCGTGAGGGGACAGCCGCCAACAAGCCGCTGACAGCCAATCATTTGTGTTGCAGTTTTTCCAAACCAAAAATGCAATCCTCGCAGTCCTTCCTAACGACGTGCTAAGGCTGCAGCCTTCCTCCTCTTCGTACAGGGGCAGTGACGGTGGGCAAACAACCAGAGAGCCGGGTGGGCTCGCCCAGCAAACAGGCAGGCAGCTCCCTAGATGTCCTGCTCTGAGCGGGTTGGTGTGTTTGAGCTGGAAATCCAAACTCCACTATGCTGAAGGAGCTGCTAGGGCATAAAAGAGGTAGGGTTCAGATAAAATCCTGAGCGTCCCGTTCAATGTGACTTATTAAATCGTGGTGAAACATACAGAAGGTAAAATTTGCCATATTGACCATTTGTAAGCATATAGTATAGTCGCATCAACTATACTAGATTGTTGTGCAACCATCACCACCATCCAGAACCTTCTTATTTTCTCGAACTGAAACTCTGGCCCCTCATCCCCCAGCCCCTGGATCCCACCATTGCATTTTCTCTGTCTATGGATTTAACTCCTCTGGGGACCTCAGATAAGTGGACCCCACTATATTTGTCCTCTAGTGACCGGCTTATTCCACTCTGCATCATGGCCCCAGGGTCCATCCATGTTGGGTAATATTCCATGGTGTGCATATGCTACACTGTGTTGTCCATTCATCTGTCAGTGGACACTCGGGTTGCTTTTAGCTTCTGTGAACACAGGTGTGCAGGTATCTCTGTGAGACCCTGCTTTCAATGCTTTTGGGTGTAGACGCAGACGTGGACATGCTGGTCTCACGCTCCCTCCGTCGGTGCACAAGGACGCCGACCCCTGCACAACCTCACCAACCCACTGCCTAGTTGGCTTCTTTATGGCGGCCATTCGATGGGTGTGAGGTGGTGGCCCAGTGCGGCTTTGATCTGCGCTGCTCTGC
Source organism: Mirounga angustirostris (assembly GCF_029215605.1). NCBI lineage: Eukaryota > Metazoa > Chordata > Mammalia > Carnivora > Phocidae > Mirounga > Mirounga angustirostris. The sequence goes on from NW_026991713.1 coordinate 138,254,668, forward strand.
TGGTGAGTGTGTCTGCTGGCCGTCTGTATGCCTTCCCTCGCGAAACGTCTATTCAAGTCCTTTGCCTTAAATCTGGATTTCAGATAGACTGGACAATTTTTCAGTATAGGCGTGCCCCACACAATGCTGGAGATTTATATATACTAAATAAGTATCTGCTGTTTATCTAACTCAGTGTCTGGTGTTTTTATTTGATAAATCTGGCAACCCCAGAAAGCAAGAACTTTGAGGATCTAAAACAATCTTTAAATATTTTGCAGTCTTGCTAAGGTGAGCTCTGAAATGGTTTGGTGTATTTTTGTGGGTGTTTGGCTGGTAGCCCTGCTTTATTAGAAAAATGTAATTTCATTTTGAGATGCTCCAGACTAAATCATTTGAGCTTCACATTCCTTGTGTAACATTATTGGGCACCCTTAATGAAATTATAACTCAAGCAAGAGATTTCATTCCCTTGTAGTAAATTAGCTTGGGTTGTGAGGGTTTGGGAGAGCCAGTCCCTCCCTGGCTTATTCTTCTCGTTCCGTAGAATGAAGAAAGAGAGGCATTTTATATTTGAGTTATTTATTGTTCTCTCTGAGTGAACATTATATCATTGCCCGTCCCTACTGGAAACAACAGCTGTTAACAGGCTCCTGAATGAATTTCAATGTGAACTCCCCTGGCCTCTGGAAAGCTTGGGTAAAGAGAAAACAGGCTCAGAATTGAAAGAAAAAGAGCACATTTCAGGCCCGGGTCTGAACGCCTGAAGGCTAACTGCAGATAAAACCACTAGCTGAGGTTTTCACGCAAAGTCACACTTAGATGTGTACAAAGAGGGAGCCCCACGAGTCAGCAGTCCCCCTTCCCGAGGACAGAAGCAGACGATGGCATGGGAGCCACCAAAGACTCGGCCCTCCGGTGCCAACGGATTCCTGGAGGCGGGGAGTGTCCCGTGGCAAAGTAGCTCAGCCCCCGCGGGCCAGGCCAGCCACGAGAACCACCAGGAACCGTACGGGGACAGGCGGGCATCCGAGAACGGGGAGGCCTGCATGTGCCATCCCTCGACGTGCTCTCCTCTGCCCTGGACTAGGTTCCTCTTTGGACAAGTGCTCCCAGCTTCTGAGGTTGGATTCAGTCGGTGGAATCTCTACAGAAAGGAGCTTTTCCTTTGGCCCCTTTATTAGTCCTTTTTCAATGTCTCCCAAGTGCATTCCCATCCCACAATTCCCCAATCTTTCCGTTTAAGAGAGAGATTGTGGGGACTGTAGGTTATGAGCAGCATTGCCCTGGGTCCAGTGCCCCACCCCGGGCTGACTCGGGACAGGTGTTGCCTCACTCCCCCGCAGCAGGGTAAGTGGAGGGCGCTCTCCCGGGCTCCTGTCCCTGCTTCGTCGCGCGCCCATTTGCAGGAGGGACGGAGGGGGCCTCCCCCCGCACCCCTTCCCCCATCGTGCGCCGCCACTTCTCCCACTGCCCAGCTGCCCGCTGACTGATTTCTACATCCTTGTTCAAGCCCACAAAGCAAGTTCTCCGCTCACGGGGAGAAAAGGTCTTGGCTTTTTCTGCACGATTCTCATTTAATTATGGCTTTTTTTTTTTACTTGCTTCACTTCTTCTCTATGAAATGCCCTGGGTCCCAGGCTCTGCCCCACCCAGCATCCTATGAGTTCACGCAAGGTTCTTGCCCTGGAGACGATCGCTTTGAGTTTTGAGGGACACAGAACAAGAGGAGGGGAGATGCCAAAAATGAGAAAAGAAGAAAGATGGAAATCATAAAGTTGAAAATTGAATGGAGAGAGGAGTTTGATAAAAATGCTGTCAGAAATTCAATAAAAGACTGAACCAGAATGAAGTGGCTGAAACCAAAACAAGCTTTCAAACTCCCTTGTCCAAACCCTCAGTAATAAGAACATAGGAAAGCATTGAGTTTTTTTGAAACTCGGTGTCAAAAGTGCATTTCCTGTTCTTCTTTTCTTTCCAGACAAAGTAAGCATGTTGTCAGCTTTCATCGCTCCCTTCAAGCACTTAAGCCCCGGGGCCACAAACACGGAGGACGAAGACAATCTAAGTAAGCAGTTTCCCTTCCCTGTCGAGTGGAGGGGGTCCCGGCCCCATGCGCAGGGGGGGTCCTCTACTGTCCCCAAACACTGAGACCCTTGGGGTGATGGTGGGGACTATTTGGGCTTCACCGAGCAGGAGGCTCTGCTCCTGTCCCTCCACCCCCAGAACCCCATCCCCAACATGAATCCCGTCCCCACCAGGGATCCCTTCCCTGCCATGAAATACCATCCTCACCTAGAATCCTATCCTACCTGAAACCCCGTCCCCACCTGGAATCCCATCCCCATCTGGATAGTAGGAAAATATTAGCAGCGACTCTATAATTGAGAACTCCAAAGATTGTAGGGAAAAATCAGTTTTCTTGAACTCCTCTCCTCTCTTTCCTTTGTTTTTCCCTTCAAAAGGAAGGAAGGAAGGGAGGGAGGGAGAAAGGGAGGCAGGGGGAGGGAGGGGGGAGGAACGGAGGAAAATGAACACAGTTTGTACAACTATTTAACAAGGACGGAGTTGGATGGGTGCCTGCCTGTTGGAACATTTCTGGCTCCTGAAGGGAACCGGGGAAGCCCCAAAGCAGTGTGGTGCGGGGATGGAAACGCTGGTCCCCCTGCTGAGACCAGTGAGGGGCCCCCTGGGGGGCAGGGCTGGTGTGGGGGGTTCCTGGACGTGTCCAGCATGCTCTCAACCCCCAAACCACACAGATCTCTCCTGCATTTCAGTATTACCTCACAGCTGGGTCACCTTCCGCCCAGTGAGATGGTGCAGACTGTGCTCGTTGCCCAGAGCAGGGAGCTTGCAGGAGCTCACCAGGACTCTGACCAGGGCACGTGGTGGGGGGACCCGCACTGGAGTGCTGGCCACCCTGCCATTGGCTAGTAAGATGCACGGCCAGCAACAGGACTGGAGGCTGAGGGCACGAGCCTGTGTCACTGCACAAATCAAAGTCACAGAGTCGTGGTGCCTCAGAACCAGAGCAGACCCCCTGCGCGGGATGGGGACAAAGTCCCCACAGAAATCAGAACGCGGGTCTCTGGGCCACCCGTTCGGGGCTCCCTCCTCAGAGAAGTTGGGCAAATGCTCGTTTTTGTTGTCTCAGGGTCTAAGCGGGAAAACCTCCAGGACCCGGTGGGGGTCCTATTGATAGCCACTTCAGAAATGTGGAATACACACACACACACGTGTGTACATATACACATCAACCAATTCTAAGCACGCACGCACACGTGCCCCAAGCTGAACTGGATGTGCATGCAAAGCGCTTTGATAAAACACCTGGAATAAACACATCGAGAAAGAAAATCTTCCTCTGCTTCCTCCTCTTTCCCCCCTTGAGGGGCTGGGACCCTGCTGAGCGTGGTAGGTGCCCAGTGTGGGGTGAGACCTCGCCGCCACTGCTCCCGCAAGCCCGAGCCAGGAGCCCCAGCGCCTCGTGTGCATAAACTGAATCCCACAGTTGAGATCGGAATCCAACAGGACAATGCGTGAAGACGGCTACCAAGGACCTGGAAGAGAGCAAACGCACAAGTTGGCTATTTCCCCCAATCGGTGGAAACCTACAGAGAAGAACGACTTTGAATTGTTACATGTTAGAAAGCCTTTGCAATGCTTGGAAAATCCTTACTTAGAAAACCCTATTTTCAAACACTGTTCAAAGACAAACCTCCCATCAATGCCCCGTCTTCAGCTTCTCCTAGTCTACCCACACGGTCTCGGCCATTAGCAATCCAAGCACCCTCGGAAGGTGGGAGAAGAGAGCGGGTGAGCAGGGTGTGTGTGCCATGTGCAGGGGGGAAGGGTGGGCTGGAAGGAGCGACTGTGGCTTTGACTTGGGTGTGTTTGGGCTGGTGCTACATGGAGGTGCTCTGCCCGCCCCGTGTGGAGCACGTTCTGGACCATCAGCGGGCTCCCCCGTGGCCACTGGCACTCACCGCCACTCGTCCCTGGAGCCTGAGCTCCCAATGCCAAGGGCAGAGCTGGTGTCAGGGGTCAGTGACCAGAGACTCAGCCTGGGAGCCCATTTGGAAGCCAGCCATCAATGGGGTGGGTTTCCAGGGTCTCCTGGACAGCGCCAGGTTGTTGAGACTTCTGCTCAAGTGGGCAACTCTGAAAGCTTTCTCCTTAAATGCTGAGAGAGAGTGAGTCACTGCCCCAGCGCCATCACCGCTGTGCCTACTGCTGACCCAGGTCACCCGAGGAGGGGTCACTCCCCGAGCTGTGGTCTGGAGGGAGGGAGACCGGCCCACCACACCCGCTTGATCCTCACCCAGACATGGGTCAGACACCACATCCAGGACCATGTGGGACACGTCCTCGAAAGGAGGCACCTTTGCCTGCTGCCGGGAATCAGGCCTGCACTTCTGCAGCCCGAGTCAGCCGGCCCACGTGGCCTCTCGGTGTTCCCAGGGCGTGGTTGTGCCTCAGCGGACCCCCTTCCCAGGCGACTGCTCACCTGCCAAGCACCAGGGCCTCCCTCCAGAGTGAAAGGAGACTCCAGGCCACTGGCCTCAGTCCTGTCAGCCCCCATCTGATGCAAATGGGGCAGATCAGATGGCCGGTCCCCGGTGCCCTACCACCTGAGGCCACGGCTGCATCACTATCGGCCATGCGGAGCAGACGTGACTAGTTGGAGAAGTCTGGCTGCCTAATAACCAGACAGACGCTGGCCCCAGAAAGGGGACGGCGGAGGGGGGTGAGGCACACACGTGATAGACGGGCTCGCACATGCTGCCTGCGCTCGCCGGAGCCGACGGCCCTGAGACCACAGGACCTCACCCTCCATGTGGCCCGCCCACGTTTGCAGGATGGCCGCCAATGCACAAGTGCAGCCTGCTAACTGGACTTAAGTCTGGGAGGATATATTTCACCTGGAAAGTAAAATTTTAGCCACAGCCACGCCAATGTAAAATCCAGCTCTTTCTTTTTTTTTTTTCCTAGATTTTATTTATTTATTTGAGAGAGAGAGAATGAGAGAGACAAAGAGCATGAGAGGGAGGAGGGTCAGAGGGAGAAGCAGACTCCCCGCCGAGCATGGAGCCCGATGCGGGACTCGATCCAGGGACTCCAGGATCATGACCCGAGCCGAAGGCAGTCGCTTAACCAACTGACCCACCCAGGCGCCCAAATAAATAAAATCTTATTTTTTTAATTTTTTTTTATTTTTTTAAGATTTTTTATTTATTTATCTGAGAGAGAGAATGGGAGACCGAGAGCATGAGAGGGAGGAGGGTCAGAGGGAGAAGCAGACCCCCCGCCGAGCATGGAGCCCGATGCGGGACTCGATCCCGGGACTCCAGGATCATGACCTGAGCCGAAGGCAGTCGCTTAACCAACTGAACCACCCAGGTGCCCCAAAATCCAGCTCTTTCTCCCTAAAATGCAATTCTTTCATGCATTGGTAAACATAGCACCGCTTTTGCTGACACTTTTTGCCAAACAGGAGAATGCAGTCACGGGCTCTGGAGATGGATCGATGTGTGAGAGAGCAGAATGGAACAGTTGCTCTATGTTCTCCCGCACGTGGCTCTGCCGTAGATACTCTCCTCCGTGCCTGGCGGTCTCCAAATTGCTGGCCCCCGGTCTGTGGTATCTGTCTAATGGAGCTTGAAGTCATCTGCCTGCTTTTTCTCTAATTTCCGCAATGAAGGACACGTGCGACTGTCTGAGTCGCAGAAGCCGCAGTCTGAGGGTGTCTGGTGTTCGACGCCGGGAGGATGAGGGAATTCGCCCTGGGCCGGCGTGGACGCTCAGGGCACCTGCACGTGTTTTCCTCGGGACTGGGCTTTGCCAAGGAAGGCACTGGAATCCAAGTCAGAAATTCTCCAACATGACGTGAGCCATGGATGGGGGCTCCCTGGGGTGGTGGGAGCCGCTGGGCCCCCGATCAATCAGCCCCGGTTCTGCTGCCTACCATTCGCCCGCAGGCTGACGTCCGCGCGCTGAGTGCACCCACACACGCAGACACAGAAAAAGTGGGGGGGACAGGCAGACCCGTAAACGCACCTCAAGGTGCAACTGACCTGACGAGAGAGTCCCCCGTCCGACCCCCTACGGGGACGTGAGTTTCTGGCCGAGCTGCTGCAAGCCTGACCGACTGCAAGTCCCTGAGTTATGACTGGCAAGCAAAGCAATTATTTGGGAGAACGAATTCCAGGGTAGAATTAAAGGACTCACTAATTCTCATAACCTAGTATGACCCGTCCGTTTGAGCTGTTCCAAATGTACAACAAATACATTTTCAGAAACAAGTCATTTTTATCACGTAATAAACATTCTCGTGCCAAGTCCTGCACCCCAGGACCCAGGGCAAGTCCAGGCAGATGGGGGCCACTGATCTTCTCTCAGACCCTTCAAGGCAGGGGCAACCGCCACCTCCACGGTGGCCGTGATCAGTCATCACGAAGCACACGGCCTGGAAGCCTGCGGCGCTCACGGATCACCGTTTACAGATCACGTGGAAAGTTTCACGGGTTGTCTGCCCTGAGCCGCACAGCAGCCCCCGTGTGGTGGGTTCTGTGCGCACCACTCAGCTGTCAGCGTGCTTTCCTGCGGTTCCCAGATGAGCTGGTGCTCACGCCGCCCGTGAGGCCTGGGGATGGCCCCCCGAGAAGGCCAGCGAGAAGTGCATGGCTGCGGGGTCAGCACCGGAGGTGAGCTCCCGGACAACTCCCAGATGCTGGGAGCCTGCTGTCCACATCTGGCTGCCTCCATGTACAGGATAAAGGGTTCAAGATCAGCGACGTGCCTGAGGGGTGACTCCCCCAGGGCAGACCAGGTCCTGCTCTCCTTGGATGAGGACAATCTGCGTCCCCCTCCCACCTCAGGGGTGACCCACGGGGCCCAGGAGCCGAAGCTTGTGCTGGGAAAGGAGCCCCGTGTGCTTGGATGCCTCAGGGCCCAGACCCAAGGGAGCATGTGCGGCGCAGGTCCTGGGCAGCGTGGCCTCCTGACTCTCACCTCTGGATCATTCTGACAACAGAGAACGGAAGCCTATTAACTAGTGGAGAACAAAGTGGTCAGGGGAAGGGACTGCGAAGGACCCCCTTCCCTGAGGAAGAAGGAAATGTGACTTTGTGAAGTCGGAGCTGGAGTCCCATAAGAAATTCACGTGGGATCGCTGCAGCGAAAGTCCCGCAAACTGGTGTTGGATTTTCACGGCGGACCTGGCAAAGTGGCGCGTGGTTTTCCAGACACGGCCCATGTATCTCTAAGCAGTGCTGGAGCTGCGGCGTGGGTGGGGTTGCTCCGCGAGGCAGCCTCCCATCCCCTCGCCATCCGTCCCCTCGCCGTCTGTCCCCTGGGGACCGGGAGTCACCGTGCGCGTCTCTCCCATGGGATGGCTGTTGACTCTCAGAAGCTCTGACGCTGACTGAAAGGGAGAGACGCACGGTGTGTTTGTGTTGCACTCTGGGGCCCACAGGCTCATGACAGAGGGGTGCGCTCAGACCCGGCCTCAGGACAGCCTGGAGCCCGCGCCATGTGACAGGACAGACGCTGCTACCCTGCCTCCTGGGGGGTCCCAAATTCCAGGGGAAACTCAGCAAGGAAGAGCTCAGCAGTGTCTGCCTCTCTCGTTCCTGCTATTTTCAAAAAGATGTGTTTCCTGTATGTCTGGGTTTGGGCTGAGCCTCTTCCTGATGCTCCTTTAGTTCAAGCTCAGAATAATCTCATAGGGCAAGTGCCGTTAAAACCCACATTTGCCATTTTGAGAAAGTAGAGTTTGGGCGTATGGAGGGACTTGCCCCTGGTCACACGCACCTGAGAGGCAGGGGGGACATTGACGTCTTGTGTGCTGGAGCCCCGAGCTGGTGGGGTGACCACTGCCCTGTCTGCCTCCTACAGCTTCGGCCGGCCACGCTCGGACCCCACAGGCCAGTTAAACAGAGCATGCCAGCCGAACCCCCACTCTGCGAGTTTCCAAACCCAGAGGTTGTGGCTCGTGTACCCGGGATAGGGCCCAGAAGCCCACTTTTTTCATCAATTATTATTCATTGTTGGTTATTACGGAAGGGGCCTTCATGCCCCTGCTCCTCCGTGCCTGGCGGTCTCCAAATTGCTGGCCCCCGGTCTGTGGTATCTGTCTAATGGAGCTTGAAGTCATCTGCCCTGGGCCGGCGTGGTTATCAGAGATAACCATGGCTGGTGTCACGGACAATGGTATCGAGGGCAGCCGTGGGCGCTGGGAGTCAGGGAAGAGAGGGGTCGGCCTGCAAGGGCTCTTCCTGCAAGACAACCCTTTCTACCTCAAAAGGTCATCCGAGATGCTGGCCACCTCACTCTTGCTACCAGTCTCACCAGTCCCCACCCTGTGGGAAATCAGTAAGAAACTGGAGCACACCCAGCAGTTTCGAACGCAATCTAGAATGGGGCTTTTTGGCTGGGTTGGATTTTTTTTCTCATCTTCACATTCAATTTGAGAGGCTGCATGGTTAATCTGACCCACTGTCTCTCGGCCTGAAACTCCGCCCCCGGCAGAGCTCCTTGCTACCTGTGCCCAAGACGCATAATCATTAACAAAGGAGGCAGAGACTAAGTGCTTGATATTTGGAAGGTAATTATTTCTGCTAAAATAGTCTGTAAATGAATGCCATCCACCTCTAACTTATAAAACCCTCTGCATCATGCCTTTGAACAGTTACCTCCACAAACCTAACACTGTATGGAAGCAAACTGCTGGAGGAAATGCCAACTGAGCCAACGGGCTCGCGGTGAGCGGCTGGGGTTCCTCAGTCGGAGAACACGTCCCCTAGGGCGCATCCCCCAGAGAGGGCACCTCTCCGCGCTGACACGCTGCACATCTCCATTAGATTCTCTGCCGCAACACCACGAGGGCAAGGTCACGGAGTCTGCCGCATTCACCGCTGCCCGGCTTCCGCACAGGACTGAGGGGCGCCCACACGACAGCTGTTCAGGAGCCACGGGATCAGCCCCAAGCTTCCACGTGCTTAATGAGAACAAACTCACTCCCGACTGCCGGGGACTTCTGCATGGGCCCCGCCTGGCCCTGGGCGGCCACCTCGCCTCCCACGTCTGTCCGAACCAAGGGCCGACTGCGCTCAGCATCCTCACCGCCTCCCAGAGCCCAGCACAGGGTGTCCCTGTAAAGGAGCCAAGAAAATGATGGGACTATTCTGCTTCTGTAAAGCCAGGTTTACAGCAGCCGCGAACATTCCCGGGACACTCCCATCTCGACCAACAAGCCCGGATCAACCGGTTCCCTCTTTGAGCCTTGTTTCTTCTCGAACATGGTGCTGTGATCCCCACGCAGGCTGGATTTTAGGAATAAGAAGGTCTGAGGGAGGCTCTGTGAAAGGCACCTGCACCGTTCACCACTGACACCCTCGGAGGATTTCAGCGGAGACCTGAGAGGTCAGCGCCCCAGAAGCACATTCACCTGCAGAGCAATCGGGACTCCCGTGGTCCCCAAGTCATCCACGCCTGAGATTGCCTAAAAACAACAGCATCATCAGCCACGAGCAGTCCAAGATGGCCAGGCCACAGAAGTTAAATTATCATTACATGCATCCTCCACCTACAGTTAGCAAAGGATGGTTTTGCTAAATTTACTTCGTATCATTTCTTGCCAAGGAAGGAAGGAAGGAAAAAAGGAAGGACGGAAGGAACCATCACAGACACCAAGGAAGCGGCCCCCTGAGCCCGCATGCAATTTCCTCCTTGTGTCTTGGGGGAAGTAGGAACACCTTGAATCTTTACCACCTGCGTGTGATTACACCAACAATCTGTAATGTCTGTGTCCGTATGATTTGAACTAACGATATCCTGGTCTACGTATTATTTTCATCGTCTAGCACATTCCTGAGGTTCATCCACGTTGACACACACAGATGTGGCTCGTTAAACATAGTGCCACGTAGCAGTCTGTTGTATGAGGACACCACCGTTCACCCCCCACCGGCCCCGGCGGGAAAGGCCTCCCTGACCTCAGCGTTGCCCACAGCTGTTGGGGGCACAGGGCCGCCTGTCCGTTTGGTTGGGGCAACGCTGAGGGTTGCCCAGGCTCAGGGCAGGCGGCTGGCCTCAGCCCTGACCCACCACAGCCGGTGCCCAGGGCAGGAGACAGCAGCAACACGCAGGGGGCCGTGCGCCCCACACACGCCCCCCAACACCTCCGTCTCAGAAATGCGTCTCTGCAAGAGCTGCCCAGGAATGCGGGTCCTCCCGCCTCCGGGCAAGCGGCCCCACTTCTGGGGTGCTGCTCCCCAGGTCTCCCCGCAGGTGCCCGCCCGGAGCTTGCCTCCCTGGCTGGCGGGCCGTGCTGGTGGCGGGCTCGCGTGCGCCGAGGCCCGGTCTGCGGCCCAGCAGTGCCGTCGTCAGCTGCCAGTGCCCGGGGTCACGGCTGTCTTTCTCACCTGCAGGTATCAGCAGCGCCGACGTGAAGGAAAACCGCAACGTGAGCAACCTGGAGGCCCGGCCCCTGCCCGCCGGTGACGGGGCCCGAGGTGGTGCGCCCGGCGTGAAGAGGAAGAGGCCCCTGGAGGAGGGCAACGGCGGCCACTTATGCAAGGTGCAGCTCATCTGGAAGAAGCTCTCGTGGTCCGTGGCGCCCAAGAACGCGCTGGTACAGCTCCACGACCTGCGTCCGGGCCTGCAGTACCGCATGGTGTCCCAGACCGGCCCGGTGCACGCCCCCGTCTTCGCCGTGGCTGTGGAGGTGAACGGGCTCACGTTCGAGGGCACGGGGCCCACCAAGAAGAAAGCCAAGATGCGGGCAGCCGAGCTGGCCCTGAGGTCTTTCGTGCAGTTCCCCAATGCCTGCCAGGCCCACCTGGCCATGGGCAGCGGCGCCGGCCCGTCCACGGACTTCACCTCGGACCAGGCCGACTTCCCCGACACGCTGTTCAAGGAGTTCGAGCCGGCCGCCCCTGGCGAGGCCTTCGCGGGCCGCCGCCCCGCCGATGCCGGGCTGTTGCCCTCCGCCTGCCGGAGGGGACGACTGCTCTGCCACCCCCTGGACCTGGTGGGCCCGGCGCGGCCGGACAGACCCAGGCCGGGCCCCGTGGCCCTGGGTGACAGGAACCCCGTGGTCGTGCTGAACCAGCTGCGCTCCGGCCTGCGCTACGTGTGCCTCGCGGAGCCGGCCGAGAAGCAGCGCGCCAAGAGCTTCGTCATGGCCGTGTGCGTGGACGGCAGGACGTTCGAAGGCTCGGGACGCAGCAAGAAGCTGGCCAAGGGCCAGGCGGCTCAGGCTGCCCTCCAGGCTCTCTTCAACATCCGGCTGCCCGGCCACATCCCCAGCAGGAGTAAGAGTCACCTCTTGCCCCAGGTGAGATGCGCAGGTAGCTGGGGCAGGTGGTATTCTTCAGGAGCTCGGAGGACGGGGGTGGTGGCGGGCACCTGGCAGGCCCCTCTGCTCCCAGCACTGCAGGCTCACCCCGACCCCGTCCCGGGAAAGCCAGGCTCTGCTCGGCGCCCTCCAAAGGCTCCCTTTCCCAGCCTCCTCATTAGGAGCATTTTTCAGGCGTGTGGAGAGAGTTGTGTGGGTGTAGGAGAGAGTGTCCACACCCCGCGTTAGCAGAGCTGGCCCTCGTGACGGCGATCCCCTCCGCGAGGGCAGGAGCGGGGCCCCCGGTCCAGAGAGAGGCCTAGCAGCAGGGAGCCCGGCTTCTTCCCCAGACCCGTCAGTGACCAGGCCGCCGGACGGAGAGCAACATGCGTGAGGTGTGTGCCGGGGGGTGGTCTGGGGGCGTCTGCAGCTGGGGGTCCACGGAGAGCCCTGCGACTGTGTCTTCTCTCATCCCAGTGGTGCCAACTGCAGGCAGGAGCGCGCGCGGCCGCCTGGGCACCCCGGCCGGGCCAGACGGAGGCGGGGGTCCGAGACCTAGGCCGGTGCGAGGCAGAGGGCTCAGGGAGGGAGGGGGCGCTGGAAGCCGGCGGCGTGGCCACGTCACGGCCACGTCACGGCCACGTCACGGCCGCTCCGATCGCGACAATGGGTCTGCTTCTCACAAGGGTTCGGGGAAGACTGTGCAGCGCCGTCCGTGTGTCGGGAACTATCCTGACGCCATTTTGAAACATCCTTCCAAGTCCTGTAAGTGCTCACGTGTGCACATCACCCTTTGTCTCGCCGTTCTGAGAACGATCTGTGGGCACCGCTTCCAGGTCGGATCCGGCGTCCTTGTGCGCTTCGGCATCGACCGAGGACAGAAGTGTGTCACGGGCGGGTCAGAGTGAGCCCCGCGTGGCTGTGCGTCCCCGCAGAGCACCAGCGCCGCATAGCCATCCGAGCAAAGACAGCAGGACAGAGCCCGGAGCGGAGCCGCGACCCGGGCAGGCATTCACTCGTTCCTTCCTTCACTCACTCGTTCACTTCTTCCTTCCTTCCTTCATTCGCTCCTCAGCATGGCGGGCGCAAAGCCGGCAGGGATCTGCCCCCACTGGGGGGTCGGGGAGAGGGGGAGACCACTGAACAGGAATCCCCGTTTCTCTGCGGCCTCTGCCCCCTATTCCTTCCTTTCGTTTGGGACGTTTGTTGAGCATTTTACAGAGCGGGTTGGAGGCATCTAGACCGCATCGCCGCCTGCTTTGCCTTTCAACCCGCCCTCAAGGGACCCACCATCTAGCCGTTTGCCAAGCAGCTCGGCACCCAAGCCCGTCCCCGGGCACCTCCGAAGGGGAGGCCATAGCCCCACTCTCTCCTCCCACACCCCTGTTCTGTTTCACGTCCGCCTTTGTTCCTTCCCGCCCCTGTGTCTCGGGTATCTGTGGCTTAAACCTGCCAACGGCGCCCGAGGAAGCCACTGTGCTCCCCATGGCAGGGTGAGCCTTCCCCGAAGAGGCCCCTCGCCCCAGCCCGCAGCAGGCCGCCACCAGCCGGGCCTTTCTCCCCGCCCCGATGAAGGTTGGAGGGTGTCAGGGAGCTCTGGCCATGACGCTTTTCCCTTTCATGCTGTCAACCCTGAGCCCTGGGACGGAGGGACCAGGCAGCACCACAGCTCTGTAACAGCCGTTCGACCCCAGGGCGTAGGACACCACTCAGAGCCACGGCCGCTGAATGATTTGTCTCTGACAGTCCGCCAACCACCCCAACTGGATGATGGAGGGCGGGGATCAGCGTGAGGGCTGGGGCCATCCAACACACCCAAGGCACTGCCATCCTGGAGGCTCATTGCCTGCTCGCCTCGCCCCTGCACCCCAGGCTCGGTGGGGTTAAGCGGGCCAGGGGACCCAGGACCTGGCGCCACCAGGGGCTTGACTGAATGTGAATCCCTGTCTTGGACGTGGTCTGGATCTGGGGGCTGATCTTTAATTCAAAGACAGATCCCAAGAAACCCTGTAAGTCCTGCTGTGCTTTCCTGCTCTGCCCAACGCCCCCCGCCCCATGGTCCTGGGGTCCCCTCACTGTGCTGTTAGCACCTGCACCGGGAGAGTGGCCAGGCGCCCAGAAAAGGCCGGGGCCCACTGAGGAGGACGGCAGTCCTGCTTGCCGCCGGACTGAGCATTCCAGCGTTCCCGGCCCTGACTCCGGGTCCGCCCCACGCAGGGTGGCCTTAGCGAGTGGGTGACAAACCAAGAGTGTGGTGGGCCACAGAAGCAGCGTCTCTAAGGCTTTCACCAAAGGCTCCACCTGCCGTGAACAAACCCAGAGTGTTCTCGGCTGGAAGCTCCCTCTGTAAGTGATACACACTGAAGGAAAGATTCAGACGTGACGGCACACAGAGCCATGTGGGGTGCGTATTTAACACCGCTGTGGGCCCCACTTTGGTGGGGTGCTGGGGCATGGAGCGGGACCCCCGCAGTTCTGACTTCCACATGGGTGGTCAGCTCACCTGCACCGTTCAGCCTGGAGAGCAGGACCATGCAGGCCTGGCAGGGCGCACCGGACGCTCACTCTGTCCTGAAGACTAGTCTGGGTGAGCGCAACCTCCCCAGCACCTGCAGCTGAAGACCTGCGGGGAGCCTGTCCGGAGTGGCCCCTATGCTGTGCTGGTCACCCAAGTATCAACTTTGCTGGGGGTGCGGGACATCAACTCCTCCAGGCTGAGTGTCACTCCCCACCAGGGAAGGCAAATTGCACGCACTTGCTTCCACTTCTAGTTTGAAGGAGGAAGTTCTAAAGAACAATATGCTCAGTGACAATTAAAATCGTAGGTATTGATTTCTCTAGGATCTGATTTTCACCAATTCCTTTATCGGGGGTGTTTCTCAGAACTGGGCTAGTTTTGTTCCTTCACTTTCCCGAGATCTGGCTTTGGGTCTCTTATCCAGAAGGCTGAGACCAAGACTTTATTATCAGGTACAGACCTGAGAGGGGGTCTGTAACACTCACAAGTGTGCAGGCTGTGCATCTGCAAATATCAGTTGATAAGAATCATCGACACAGACCAGGAGGTAGCTGGCCCATTTTCCTAGGCTCCACTTGGTACACCTTCTCAGGGCAGGACTCCTCTAGCTTACAAGATACTCGTGATAACAAGGCCATGTCAGGATCTACAGATGGTCCCCAACTTAAGGTAGTTCAACTCGACAATGTCTAAGGTTTACGATGGTGCAAAAGTGATACGCATTCAGTAGAAGCCATTCTCTGAGTTTTGAGTTTGGGCCTTGTCCCGGGCTAGTGGCCAGTGGGATGATCTTGCCTCATGAGCGGCTCCCTGTCAGCCCCGTGATCACGGAAGTAACAGCGGATCCACGGACAACAGTCCCACACCCATACCCACTGTCTGCTCTTCACGGTGAGCGCCGTATTCGATACACTGCGTGAGACTGTCAACACCGGGTTATCAAGTAGGCTTCGTGGGAGAGGATTTGTCCCAACCGCGGGCTGATGTAAGTGTTCTGAGCACGTTTCAGGTCGGCGAGCCTACACTGGGACGGTCAAGGTTAGGGGTATTAAATGCATTTTTGACTTAAGGATATTTTCCATTTACAATAGGTTTATCGGGACCCAACCCCATCAGAAGTCAAGGATGATTTCTCAATGCTCATTCCCTGGAAGCATTATCATAAAAAAAGATAAAATCACAAAATCTCTCTCTCTCTTCGGCCTTCACTTCCCACCCCTAGCATGAAAAGAGTTGAATTCATAAAAGCACTAGATCCCATCAGAAGGGCATCTCTCCCATCGCCTCCCATGGTGGACAGGAGCAGGCCTTACAAGGAGAGTGGGTAATGTCAGCATGGTCTCAGGAAACAGCCCCTGGGGTGAAAACAAGCACGGTGACTGATTACGTGAGCTTCTCTTTCACACTCAATGATCCCCTTTGTTTTGTTTTGTTTTGATGTGTCTCAAAGATTTGTCTTTGCCATAGAGTAAGAGAGGGAGCAACTTCCGCCTGTTCATGTGGGGCCTTTGCTGGGACCGCGCCCTCCAGGGATCCTTGCGGGAAAGTGACCAGCCCAGCTCTGCTCCTGCATGTGTCACTACACTGAGGAGAGGAGAAACCATGGGAATTTATGACACAATGGAAAGGAAACTTTAACAGCGAGTTTGGATCAGAGCTCGAGTGCACAGCCCCATTTCATGGAATCTGCCCCCAGAATTAGCTGCAGAATGAGGCCGGGGGGACTGTTGCTGCCTTCTCCACAGCTGTGCTGTAGGATGCTAATAGCATGTTTGCACAAACGCGCCATCCTTCTCCCAAACCCCAAGGTGACCCCCAGCTGCCCCTGGCCACTTTACAGATGGTTTTTCTGATCTCGTACTCCTGCTAATCTCTCTCACTCAATAGGAGTGGCGTCCTAACCGCCGTAATGCAAAACCGTTAATTAATATTGCCATAATAAATTAGCAAGAGAGGGGCCCTCAAATTTTAAATAGGCTTAAATTAGAAACAGATAGTTATGGAAATTATATCCACTTGGCTTTGAAATGGCTTAACACTGTCCACGCTGGTTTCCCCGAAAAACACACAAAACCAGCAGCAGATGCCCAGGCGTCCTCCCCGCACAGCTCTGGGGACACAGGAAGGGACAGCCAGGTCTGACTCTGCCGTCGGCCACGGGTCCAGCCTGGGGCAGTTCCTGAATGACATCTGAGCAGAGTCCTGGAGTTCTGCGGTTCCCACAAGCAGGAAGGACAGTTCTAGACTCCAAGTCACACTGTCTGACGGGATTTCAGTTCCTCGGCTGTTCTCCTGTTGTCTCCTCGGGGAGTGGGACTAGGGTCTGACCTCACCACATCCAGGCACCTGCTGGTGCAAGAGACCCAAGGTGGCTCTGACCCATCTTCAGAGCATGACTCTGGCCACAGACATAGCAAGCCAAAGAGGGTGGCCAAGCACTGACCTGGGGTTCTATGGGGACGTCCCCTGAGCCTCATAGGCATTGCCAGAAGGTGTGGGGGGCCTAGAGGCATCCGCACCCACATCCCTTCCCTCGTCCCCTCCCTGCTCTACCTAGATGCCCTCCCTCATCACCACTGTCCCCAAAAAGCTGTGTGTCGGGGAACCAGAGCTCTCCTTCCACTCGAAATCATCCAGACAGGTGTTCTCAAAGGCAGTGCTAATCTGGGTACAGTTGGGTTATAAAGAACAGGTGGATACCTGTGCATCCGACTTGGAGAGGTGTGGTCAGTGAGAGCTGGGGCAGAGGATGGATTCCACCTAATTGTGGGGAAACATCTGGGTGAGATTCAGCATCTTGGGATGCTTACAAAAGTTAATCTCTGTGGGAGTCCATTCAGGCTGTTTAACAGAATACTGTAGATGGGGTGGTTAATAAACAACAAATTACTCCCCCCGGCTCTGGGGGCTGGAAATCCAAGATCAAGGTGCTGGTAGATCCTGTGTCTGGTGAGTACTCTTCCCAGCTGTCGCTGTGTCCTCATGTGGGGAAGGGTCGACGGGGCTCCCTGGGGGCACTAACCCCTCATGGGGGCTCCACCCTCATGACCCCGCCCAGAGGCCCCAAACCTGATACCACCACCTTGGGGGTTAAGTGTTCCATACAAACTTTGGGGGGTGGGTCACAAAGATGGACTCCGGCGATCTATCAATCACGAACTTTAAACAGAATGCTGTGGACTACCATTCAAGTCAGAATAAGCCAACTTACTCTAACCCATGGCCCGGGCCAACCCACCAACTTAGCCTCTTGTCACTCTGCCCTCAGTCCCCATCTCCCCATCTCCCCCTTCGCTAAGGGGCCAGCACAATTTGCTCAGTTAATGACTAGAAGCATCCTACATGTGATTCCCTGAGCCCTTGCTCAGACCCAGCCCGCGTGAACATGGGCCGTGCTCTGAGAGAAAACACGCATCTCCGTAACCACCACGGAAGAACAGACTCACTCGGTGCCACCCAGCCGTCCAGCTGGATCAGCAGCTGAAACACAAGCCCCCTTCCCTGACCACGACCACAGGATGAGGCCTGAGGCCAGGGCCTTCTCCACAGGATGCCTTTTCATAGATTAACAAGAACAAAGAAACAACTTTGTTTTGCGGCAGAAATGCCCTGTGGGGGGAGGGGACTGTTCTGAAACAGCGGAGAAAAGGCACCCGAGTTGGCCCACGGCAGCAACCCCATCCTCCCCTCTCCAAGCTGCAGGGAAGGCCCAGGACCGCGTGCTTGATTTGGGGTACTAGGAGTTTATTTGGGAATGCAAATATTAAAAATGTAACATGCTTATGCAAAGTCCATACACAAAGAACCTTGGTCTTTACCATCTCAGATAAATATGGTTATCGCCTTATCACTGAGCATCCCCACAGTGGGGAGCAAGGATGTTTTCTTCCAGTTGAACACGGTGATGGCTTTTAGTCAGGATGTGGAGAGACCTCAGAACCACAGCAGAGAGGCAGGTGCTGAGGAGGACATGCAGAGGCCGTCCCCTGTCCCAGCACTAAGAAATTATGAAGTCGTAATGCGGACACATTATCATATCCGATTTTTGTTAATGGCTTTAATCAGATGAGCCAACCAGTCAAGATGAACCCACTTCTTGGACCCGCAGAGCCGAATCAGTGATTTCTACGTCTCTCTCTGTCTCTCTCTCCCAGACACATGCACTATGCACACATGATATGCAAACACACATGGAGGTGCGTAATTCTGCATCGAGAGAGAAGACACTCACCTGCGGTTTGGGCAAAGGTGGAGACACATGCCCGTCCTTAGTGTCACATTTCAGAGACTTAGCAAAAGGTGTTTTCCCCGCGTGGTTACCTGATGTCTCTGCAGCTGTTTTCGCGTCTGCGAGGGGCGGTTCTGACGGTCGTTTACAGCAGGGGCGCAGCGCCCTGTGGCCACCAGTTACTCTCGGTGTTGCAGCACGAGGCCAGGCCTTCGGAGAGAGATGTGAGGTTTGCTTGGATGTGCAGGCTCCTTACAAGGGGTTGGCAGGAAAAATACAGCAACAACACTTACATGAGCAAAGTATGTGCTGTCCACCCGAAACTCGAATGGACTGGATGGCCTACGTTCCTATTTGCTAAAAACTCGGTGGCCCTGCTTGCAACTGAGAAGCGGAGGGCTTGTCTGCGGCCACCCGCCGTCTTACTCACACCGCCCCGTCCCTCGGAGTGCAGAGAAGCCTGACGAGCCGGTGGCGTGGGTGTGGACACTGTGCCCCGGGCTGGGCTCCTGCCCTCCCCCCAGGATACCACCATCCCCTCCCGCTAGGAGCCAGCGTCCAATCTCATTCCTGTGTGAGCGTGTCTTCTGAGGATGCGGTGCTGACATGGGGCAGGACCCCCGGGCTATTGTTGGCGCCCCGGTTCCATGGAGAACCTCTGTGCGCTGGCAGCCATGGACTCCTTTATTCCTCCGCGTTCACCGCCGGGCGTCACTGATGCTCAACTCTAAGAGGCTTGACGTGGGCCCCAGACGGAGCCAGTGTGAGGTTCCCTCATTGAGCATCCCGGTCTTGGTCTCGGGGTGCAGGGCGGGCTGAGCCTCGCCTGGGGCCAGCCCCTCCCCCTCAGCCACCCTGGGTGACAACCAGAGGAGGCCCCAAGGGAGTCTTCCAGATTGTTAAGTGGCCACTTGCTCCGTAAGGCTGTGGAAGGCTGCTCTGTAGGTATTTTGTTTGAGAAGAGGGGAGGGAGCAACGGGAGGAAAAGCACCTGCTGCTTGATCCAGAGCAGTGGTGCTTCCTGAGAGCAGGCCTCACAGAGGCTACCACCCAGGCGTCCCCCCAGAACGAACCCGGGCTCTCTCTGGCCACTCTCCTGGGTCGGATCAGTGCCCTGGGCAGACGCTGCCACCACCAGGGCAGGTAGACATCATGCATGCCAGGATGATCTGCTGTCCCATAAGGTTCCGGAAGCCTGTCTGCCTCCCTGGAATTGTTCTGCTGGTCTGCGACCACTCTGCCTGGGCCAAGCCTATGATTATGCAAGCAGCCTCTCAACACCTCTGCTTGTCTGGGTTTTGTGACCACACGCACCCTCCTGTGGCCCACGAGGAGAGAAAGGCAGCATTTTATAGGAGGAAGAAGGCTAGCCACGACCAGCCGGCCCAGAACCCCACCGAACCTTCATTTCCTTGTTTCCCCAGCACTGACTGACAGGTCACCTCACTGTCACTGCAGATGGAAAAAAACCTGCTAAACTTCTCTCCTTGGTGAGGATGCTGAAGGCTTTAACAACATATTTATACATTTGTACAAGGCATATGCAATGTCCAGCATGCACACCGTATGTACTCGCGGGATACACGTTTATACAAGGCATGTGCAGCATGCACACCGTACGTACTCAGGGGCTCAGGTGCTGAGGGTCGCAGCGGCGAGACAGGGGGCCTGGGGCCCCTTTCAGGGCGTGCAGATTCCTCCTGCAAGACGGGGCTCCTACAAGGAGACTCTGGCTGACTTTGCAGCAAGAACAGCCCTGAACTAACTGCATCATTTCTGTCCATTCTGGAAGCATCTTTAATCTTCAGCTTCTACTTTGTGTCACTGGGATCCAGAGAGGTCGTAAATACACCTGCTTTGAACACCACACAGACCACGCACATGCCATCTTTCTCTCTCCAGACCAAGATCCACAAAACAAAACCAAAATTCTGGCCTGTGCTGAGAACACATCTAACTGAAATCCTATGTTTGCAAAAACTGTAAAAACATTTTTTTAATCACTCAAGCCTTTTAAATTTCAATGTTTTCCTCCCACATTCCAACAGAGAGCTTTGGGGATTCCCTGGGTTGGGGATCCCTTCCCTTCATGAACACAGCCAAGAGTCTTGCTATTGAGATGGAGAGACTTTCAAAAAATAAAAAAATAAAGAACAAAAAGTCAGAATAATAAATGGGAGGAGACAGGGGACTGATGTGGCAAAACCCCTCTTTTCGCAACTCGCTTCCCAGCCCCCTGATACCAAGGAGCCAGTGGACGAAGACCAGAATGGCAGGGGTCTGGGAAGGGGGCGTCCAGAGGGAGGCTGAGGCGCCCAGCACGACCAGCTTCCTCACCTGGGCCGGATGAGGCTGACTTTCCCGAGTGCCGGCGACTCACAGGCAGAGCCGACACCTGTGCCCAGCCTCCCCCAGGAGCAGACAAACCCGGGGGGTTGAGGGTGGAGAGGAAACACCAGGAATAATCGTGTCTAGAACGTGCCCGGATGCCGTGCCCCCTGATGCGTGGGGAGGCAGTGTGCTGATGAGGGGAGCTCTGAGCTCCAACATCTGAATCTCAGCCCCGGTCCTCCCAGACACCATCTGTGGGGCTGGACAACTTAGCCTCCTCCCTGCGAAGTGGACACGTTGACACGAGCGGCCACACCACACGCATCCTGGCGACCGGTCAGATGCTGACTCTATCTACACCCAGACCGCCATGTTTGCAAGCGAGCAGGAGGAAAGAGCCCAGGGAACGGGGTCCTGGCGGGACGGCCCCCAGGCCCTGCGTCCTGGACAAATGGCATTTTTTGCTGTCCGCAGTGGCCACATCGGGTGGAAGGGACACGTAGGACCAGAGGGGAAAAGCGTCACAGGAAAAATGAACCGATGGCAAAGGAGTGACGTTCAGCCACGGGAACCCAGGGGATTCTGACTGACGCTAACTGGATTCGAGCCAGATGTAGCTCTCACCTGTTTGGGCCACAGAACACTTGGAGGCCCACAGTCACATGCACAACGGGCTCCCTGTCCCCTCGGCCATAGAGACCCTCGCTCTCCAAGAAAATGTCAGAATGCAAGACGGCAAAGTGAGGCCATAAAAATAGCTTCAAAACTCTCACCATCTACACCAAAAGCAGGTCTTTCCAAACCTTGTGTTCCATTGTTGGGACATCTGCACGTGACCTCAAGTAGGTCGGCACCGTCACAGACGGACGCCTCTATCTCCGCGGAACCAGGACAATCTCCACCAAGGGTAACGGTGCAATGTTTCGGCGCTGGAGAAGCTCCCCTTCTTAATGGAAGTACTGACTTGGAAACTATCCAAAGTTTGGCACAAATCCACTGTGCCCTGCACTGGCTAGTATTTTTTGCTTTGTCTGTCTGCTTTTAACCCCTTTTGTAATCAAAGCAAATGGGTACAGGCTGAAGGCATCAGGATAGAAAAACAGCAAAGATATAGGCCGGAGATTGGTGGAGAATCTTTACAAACTGCTAAATGAATTAGTGGAAGGCTCTGATGGACCCCGCACATGAAACCGCTGGGAGGGCCGGCGCCGGGAGGATGCCGCTCTCCTGAGAGTCCAGCCAGCAGGAGATGCAGGCAGATCCGCGCCACTGTGAATGCATTGTTGCAATACTGCAGACCCCAACTCGATCCCCTTGTTCTCTGGGGCTCGGGGTTGGCCCTGAAGGAAGGCCGCTGTGGGCTGGGTGTACGATTATGCCACCAGGGAGGGCCACAGCCGGATGGCTAGGAGCCAGGGAACCGAGAACCGGAGGGATCCCAAGAGGAAAACAGTGCTTCGAATCCAGAATCTGGGCCCCTGCAGAGGCTGCTGGTGATTGCGATGCACACGTGAGCTGGGACGGAGTGGGCACCGGGATGAACGAGCAGGTGACGCCATAGCCCAGGCTCCTGTGAAGGAGCGGAGGACCCGCCCAGCACTCCCTTTTTAGAGCCTGGAACCAACTCGCTGGCAGAGAAGAGAGGAAGGTGGCTCTGTCTTCCTTCAGCCAGAGGTTCCCTGCCCCTCTGTCTCTCTGTCCACTGGGGCTGGGGTCTCAGGGAGCCGTCCTAGGGGCTTGGACTGCGGCTGGCTCTCCTGGAGGAGCCATGGTCCTGGGAGGCCGTCCTAAGTGGAAAATCCATGCAAGTTAAAACTCCACACCGTTCTACACAAGATCTCAGACCACTAGTTGGACCTGATTTTCTTGTTTCAATATTTTTCCTATAGCAGGGTTTAGGAGGGAGGTTAAAGTGAACATTTTCTTTAACATGAATCTGAAAATGAATCTGGAAATGGGGAAAGATTGATTTTAAAAAATGAAGTCTTTCTGCAGTGCAGTTATCGGGGAGCAGAAGCAGTGAGGGGGCAGCCCAAGACCGGCGGACTCTCAGGTGAACGAGCTGAAATGTGCAGACCGCGCTTGGGTCGGGGGTTCGACAGCATCCTCGTCAGCTGGAGTGACAGTCACCCGTGTGAATGGCCATCCTGTTTTCAGGAGATGCCTGTGGGGTTTGGAAACTGTGGTCCTCCTCTGGCTTCCTCCATGTGGACTCTGGCTTCCATGGCGGTGTCTCATTTAAAACAGGTGCTGTGTTTCAGGACACGAGGCTGTGCAACTCTGCAGCAACGTTCAAGGTCGAGACAAGGCCAGCGCCAGCCCCAGACCCAGAGCAGGCTGCAGGGGACTGCTGCCTGGAAGCAGACTCAGCGTGCCCAGCCTTGTGAATAGGTTCCCCCCTCTACGGTCCGACCAGTTACCTTGAGAGATTCATGACGCACCCCTAACTTCTTCTGGCACTCAAAACGGGAATGAAACACGATGAAATCAATGTGGTAAAATTGTATAGACGATCGGAACCCAGACCACAGAATCGGTGTCAGATCTCATTCTGACTGCCCGCTGCACCCCTCGATAGGGGTGAGGAGGCAAGGAGAGGGACGGGGAGGCGGGAGGGGTGGACTGCAAACATGCACACAGTTCGACAGCATCACCTAAACTGACCAGTTCAAAGAAACCAGACGGACCACATGCTTAAATACCTGGAAAATCAAGCCAGCCCCTAGCTCACCTGTCGTGGGAGCCAAAATCTAGCTGCTCTTTCACCATGCTTGACGTAGCTGTGCCATTAGTTTGCAGTGGGGTCTGGATCCCAACATGTGGCTATTGGGTCAAGTACTGGAATTTGATTTGGAGAGAACTACACATCCGAACACCCCTGCATGAGGTGCTTGGATGCATGCGCGATATGGACCTACCTCATCTATCTCAACTGATAACTGACTGACTTTGTAGAAGTCGACTCGTGGTTACGTATAAAGCTCACCAACAAATCTCTCTGAGTTCATGCTAAAATCGCCCATTCCATGACCTCCTGCCTGCTGGTTTCTGGTGTCCCGAGTGGATCCGCGCCACCAGGCTACGTGCTGTTTCCACTGCGGGAGACGGGAGCAGACGGACGGAGGCTCAACAGCCACCACAAAGGCCACGACCACTGAGAACGGCAGAGGAAGAGTGGAGGTAATGAGCTGAACCACCCCGAGAGTAATTCCTCCTCGCACTAAGGACAGTAATAAACTTCACCTGACACAGGAAACCCTCGGCGGGCTGAGAAGGTGTAATTTTTTTCTACAGAGAATTTCTGTGGTCTTTGGAGGGTGAGCAGGGTACAGGAAATGTCTTTTCCGTGAGGAACACCTCATAACTCACAAGGAGCTGAACCTAAATGGAGTTGCAAAAGTCATTCTTATTTTATAACAAGAAGGAACTTCCAAGGAGCCTTCAAACCCTTCATTTCCCTTCCTCGGCCACGCAGGACTCCTACATCATATCTAGAATTATCTGCCTCCCTACAGCAAGGGTATTCATTTAATAAATATTGAGGGGGCTCCCACAATGTATTCAGATGTGCGAGAATCTGAAAAACGTCCTTTAGATGCTTAGAGCATTAGTTAGGCACCAAGTATTTAAGACACTGATGAACTGAGGATAAACATGATGAAATTCACTAGGAAAGTCACAGTGAGCATGACAGACAGACACAAGAATCACACAATAATGAGATAATTGCCTTAAAGGAGGTGCTACTGCATTCCATACGGGCTATGTCAGATTATTGCAAAGTGAGTAGCATTGAAAATGTTTTATAGACTCCCACTGTTGGAAAGCCTCCTGCCCTGAGTCCTGTGGTAAAGCAAAGAATAATTTTGAAATGAATTGGTGCTAAATTTATATGCATTCCACACAAATTTGAATGTTTGCGTATTGGAGTTTCTTAAAATGGGGGACACGTTCAGAAATCACTAGATTTTACAACGAAATTACTCTTGAATAAGAGTTAATTATGTTTACATTTGTCATGAAGATATATGGAAACATGCTATGAATGGTCATATTAACCACAACAGCCAAATGTGAAGACCCATTTAGTACTATTCAAATCCAAATTCAGTGTTAAGGCACTTGGAAGGCAGTTTATTTGTGATGCAAACATATCTCTGACTTGTATGCACTAAATAGAATAAACAAAGCAATGAGCTAGTTGCAAAAACAATGAGATAATCAGGATGTGCAAATTTTGCTTTGATGACTTTTAAAATCAGAAAAAAAAAAGTGAAAGAGTATATCCTATTTAGGCAAGGACTTATTTATTCTTATTTAAGACGCATCAAAATGTTCCTTAAGGTTTAGAAAAGACATAAATGATTGCCAAAGTTTGTTCATAGCTCAATTGATGGCTTTTAAACTGTCAAGCCTACTTACAAAGTGACTGGTTTCCACGTATCCATCCAGCCAGCCATCCATCCATCCTGTCCATCCATCCATGCATCCATCCATCTATGCATCCATCCATCCATCTGTCCATCCACCCACCCATCCATCCATCCATCTATGCATCCATCTATGCATCCATCCATTCATCTATGTATCCATCTATCTATCCATCCATCCGTCTGTCCATCCAACCATCCATCCATCCATTCACCCATTTTACAAGTATTTAATGAGCATACTCTGACTCAGGTGATGTGCCAGGTGCTAGGAATACACAGAGGTGAATAGGATAAAGAACTCCCTCTTGAGAATTGCTCAGAGCTGGTCAGTGGGTTCCCCAAATTGTGGTCCAGTATTCCTGGCATAACATCTGCCTGGGTGTCACATCTTAGAATGCAAATACTGGGCACTTAGCCTAGACTTGCCAAATGAGAATATCTTGGGCTGCGTTTTCAACAAGTACCCAAATGATTCTTAGTCATGCTAAAATTTCAGAATTGAACTCAGGGAAAGGTTTGAAATGAAAACAAATAATGACGATATGTTTTACTGAGCTGTTGTAGAGATGTGTTAAGCGTCCGGTAAAAGCTGAGGAGAGAGGGCTAACTCAGATCGCACAAAATAAAGACTTTTTGTTACGAGAGCACATCGTACGCACAGGACCTGCACAAAGAAGTTGTAGAAAACCAATCAGTAAAATACGAAGCTAATTTTAATTCTATACAAACGTGTTTGGCTTTGCGAAACAACTTTCCTTATAAAAGGAAAGCTGCAAAATCGCAGAAAATAATCCACCTTGAAATCTTAAAGATTCATCTAGTAAGGTTGTAAATCTTAATAAAAGAATATCAAAGTAGCTGGATAGGCAGATGTGAATAACAGTAAATGTACGCATATCTACATAAAGAGCGTGTGCGTGTACTCACGCACACACAAATACTCTTACTCCGCTGAAGCGTATTTCTCTTTCAGAAGCACAGAGCAGGGGCGCCTGGGCGGCTCAGTCGTTAAGCGTCTGCCTTCGGCTCAGGTCATGATCCCAGGGTCCTGGGATCGAGTCCCACATCGGGCTCCCTGCTCGGCGGGAAGCCTGCTTCTCCCTCTCCCACTCCCCCTGCTTGTGTTCCCTCTCTCGCTGTGTCTCTCTCTGTCAAATAAATAAATAAAATCTTTAAAAAAATAAAAAAATAAAAAAATAAAAAGAAGCACAGAGCAACTGACCCGCGAGGCTCACGTGTGACAGCTGCAGGGGTTACTGCCCACGGCACCTAACACCGGTCATATTTTCGAATGTATTTGACCCGAAAGAGGGGCTGATCTCTCTCATACGTCATGTCATTCACTAATTAATTAATACAAAACTGATAATTAATCCACTTGCTGGATATCCACTGAACACCTGCTCCATGGCATACGCGGCCCTCTTCCTCCAAAATGTGTCCTGCTCCACGGAGGATGCGGGGAAGGGGACCAGGCAGCAGGCCTGCCTTGCGTCACGGCTCCCAGCCTTCCCAGAGGTGACAGGCTGCACAGAAATGACTTCGTTATGCTTCTTCTGATTTATAAACATTCCCACGATGAGGTTTATCTGCACTTGGGAAAACACCCCTGGAGTGCTCGGTGTCCATCTTTGAGAGGCTTTTACTGACCAAGTTAGGTACAGAGGGAGCGGGGATCGTGTTTGGGGTTCAGCCATTGCCGGGGCCCTGCGGGTGCATGAGGGACACGTCAGGTGGAGTGCGGCTGGGGCGTGAGCGGGCCTGACGGCGGGTCTTCCCACCAGTCCCACAGCAGCGGCCCCGCCTGTGCAGGGCCGTGAGCCTTTCTTATCTTACTTGATGAGACTTTCTGGGCTTTGGCTGGTGGGCTGCCCCCACCCTTCCCCAGGCATCACCTGCTGCCCCAACACCAGCATCCTCCTGCCTCTGCACACGTTTGTTTTCCTTGGTGCCCTTTCTCTGCTACACACACACACATACACACTCTCTGCCTATTACTAGAATTGTGTACTCATGTGATGAGAAAAACTAGGCCGGTGTAAGGATAATGACTCGCTGACACCAAAAGCACCCTCAGCATGGCTCGGGCTCAGCTGCACTGTGCAGAGAGGCAGGGGGGCCCTTGGTCAAGACTGGACTCAGTACCGTCTGCGTGACTTTGGGCGCACTGCCTATTCACCGCTCAGTAAGACTGGTGAGGAGGGGTACCAACCCCGCAGGGCCATGGTGAAGTGCCCTTTCTTGGACCTCATCCTTCCCCACAACACAACGCTAGCCGCCTAAGTACCGTGTAACATAGGACAACTCCAAAGTAAGCAATTACAGCACCAAAGTTAATCAAAACCAAGGGGAAAGCTAGTAAAAATTGAGTAAACTCAGCTAACTCCAGGACACTTCTAATGAGCTTGGCAACTGAGTGAGAAACGGATCAAGCACTTTCTTGCCTGAAGAGAGCTCAGGGACCCTGCTCTGCGATGGTCACTTGCACTTGGCGTTGGCAATCGATAGTGCGCATGGGGCCCCGGACCCAGAAAACGGGCCAGCCTGAGACGAGGCTCCCTGCCAATGGCTCTGCTTTGGCCAACACGATCTGCTGCTCCATATCTGGCCGTCTTTTGTGTTTGTTAAGGACAGGGAAGGAGACAAGGCAAATTCTGGGTAACCTAAAATCTAGAGGAAGGGAAAGAGTAACTGTGCTCCCCAGTGTAACTAGATAAATTATTTTTACTTACAAGTAGTCAATTTAGTCAAATCATTTGAAAGTTTTGAGGTTTTTCCCTCAAACTGATGTATCCTGTCTGAATTAATTAACAGATATCACCAAAAAACCAAAATTACAAAAACATGCAAAAGAAGGGGAGGGAAGTTCTCTCCATTTCTATCCTCTGCTCTCAGTGGTAAACACTTGTATGGTCTTGGAGTCCTGAGAATTCTTCTGTCAAAATATCAAAAACATGCCATTCTTTGTTGCAATATTTTTCATTCATCAGCAAAAGTATCATCATCTATTAGATGCCCCCAAAACAGCAGGAGAAACCGGGGCTGGTCAACAAGCATCCCCAGTCTGTCCTGTTTGCAGATCTAGGATTTCAAGCAGATCTGGCTTCATTGTCCTGAGGGTCACACGGATGCCGGTGGGGTGCACAGTAGGTGGCATTCTGAGTCAGACCAACCCCATCACATCCAAGTGCTGTAGCCTCACCGTTTCAAGAGTAGCTTTTCTGAAAGCCTTCCACACTGCCCACCATATCCCAGGTACCGGAGATTTCCAAACACACCTAATAGCCTGCTGGATCACTGCAAATGGACAGGTCTGTAAGTGATGAGCATAGTGTGTTAAAGTCTCCAAAGTGTGGCGCATGTAGATGGTGCATCGGAGTAAAAGAAGAAAATCTAGACCTTTTATTACTTTGTATTTTAATCTCATTATTTTTATAACAATTTTATTGGGCTAAACCAGATACCTTAAATTCTTCCTTTCAACATGTGTGATCCAGTGGTTTTTAGTATATTCACAGAGTTGTGCAACCATTACCACCATCTAATTTTAGAACAGTTTCACCACCCCCAAAAAAACCCTATTAGCATTCTCCCCTCCCCCAGCCCCTGGCAACCACAGATCTACTTTCTAACTCTAAGGACTGGCTTACTCTGCACATTTCACATAAATGGAATCATACAACTTGCAATGTTTCGGGTCTGGCTTCTTTCACTTAGCATATTTTATTCAAGGTCCATCAGTGATCTAGAATATATCAGTTGTCCATTCATTTTTATAGCCAAATAACACTTGATTTTATGGATGTACCACATTGTCTTTATCCATTCATCTGTGGATCCATCCAACATTTGGGTGGTTTCCACTTTTGGGCATTATGAATAATGCTGCAATGAACATTGGCATACACATTTTTGTGTGGACATGCATTTTCACTTCTCTTGGGTATACACCTAGCAGGGGAAGCGCTGTTTCTAAATGTACTTAACATTTTGAGAAATTTCCAATCTCTCTTCCCAAATGGCTGCATCACTTACAGTCCCGCTGGAAATGAATGGGGGCTCCAGCTTCCCCAAATCCTTGCCAACACCGTTGGTATCTGTCCTCTGTATCTTAGCCACCCTAGTCGGTGTGAAATGGTATCTCCATGTAGTTTGGACTTGCATTTCCCTGATGACGCATGATCTTGAGTATCTCTTAATGAGTCACTTGCTATGGGTACGTCTTCTTCGGAGAAATACCTGTTCAGATTCTTGGACTGTTTTTATTTGGGTCTTTTATTTTCTGAATTACAAGATTCCTTTATGTATTCTGGCTACTAGTCCCTTATCAGACATAAGACTTGCAAATATTTTCTCCCATTCCGAGGGTTGTCTTTGCACTTTCTTGATGACGTCCTTTGAAGCATGGAAGTCTTTAAATTTGACGAAGCCCAAATGATCCATTTTTCCTTCTGTGACTTGTGCTTTTGGTGTCATGGCTAAGAGATCACTGCCCACCAAAGTCATGAGGATGGACGCGCTCCTGGGTTTTCTTGCAATGGCTTTATAACCTCAGCTAGAACCTCCAGGATAATGCTGGATAGCAGTGGTACAAACGGGCACGCTGGTCTCATTCCTGATGGTGGGGTACAAGCACTCGGCCTCTCACTGTTGAGTGTGATGGGAGCCCTGGATTTTCATAATTGTTTCCCAGGTTAAGGGGGTTCTCTTCTGTCCCTCGTCCACGGAACATGTCTCCTTGCTTTTTAATCTCTATTTTTGTGTATATTTTACAAATTACATTAATAGAGCACTTTGTACCATCTGTAAATGAGCTGGTATGCAGAATGGACACTCAAAGCTACTTTAGACAGGAGACCCCAGGCCTCCAACATGGCATCGCCAAGCCCGTGGCCATGACCAGCCCACGCCAGGAAGGTCTGCCTCACGCTACACATCACAGCCCAGACTCTGCTGACCCCCGTTCTGATGCGCGAGGGGGCACCAAGTGAGCGTGCGGCTCAGTCAACCCCGGCTCATCCCTCCTTGCTGAAGAAGTCCCTATTCCATCCTCAGATGCAAAAGAACATGCATAAAACTCCACGATAATCCAGCTATACCCTACTTTTAAGGACATACAAAGATAGTAAAGTACCACTCAAGGGAAAAGACCGTTGAATGTGTCACTTCGGTCTGAGAAAACCTCTAGTGATGTCCATGTATGATCAGGAAAAGCTGAAGACAACAGATCATTTCTTCCACACGGCTTCCCTAGGCCTACAACCCTGAGCCACTGGCACCCATTCCGGAGCATTCCCAGCAGGCAGCGGCAGACAGACAACCGGCCCCTGACCAAGCCTGCCCCACCACACCGGAACACTTCAAGTACCCAGGTTGGTCCATGACATGTGGAATCTGGGGCCAGTGCCTGGCTGAGAGGCCACCATACGTGGATCTTAAATGGGGCAAAGACACAGTATTTCAGAGAGCAGTCAAAACGAGATCAAGGCAGCTGTCCACAAGCACCCTCAGCTCCCAAAGAGACTGTGCAGGGCAGCAAAGTTCGGGTGAGAGCTGATGGGGCAGAACCGTGAGCAGAAGGGAGATGAGAGGTGTGCATTGGAGAGTGATGGGCAGACAGCCTGGAAACCTGGATATAAGATCCCAGCACACTGGGAAGGCTGCGCCCAGCCCGGCCCGCTCCCTCCCCGCATGGACACCTGCTTGAACCTCTTGAAATGCCAGGGCCTCCTGTTTCCAGTCTGAAAGATTCTGAACAAACAATACACTTTAATAGATTTAATTATTTAAACTCTTAAGAGTCACTGGCACACATCTAATAGCAGAGGTTTTTCTTATTTTATTCACATTTTCATGATCGTCAATGCCTGTATTTACATTTAGAAATAAATAGTCTGACAAGCTTTACATCTCAACGGGCAGCAGGTGCAGAAATGAGGCGGCTCCCACGCAGCTCTCTGCCGTGCTGAAATGCGACCCTGCAGCGTGGTGTTAAACCTGTTATCTGCACGGCTGCCAGGGCTGCACACGCTGCAGTGTGAACTCCGTGCTGAAGCAGAGTGGCGGGTCTGAGCTCGATGGATCATAGATCAGCACACTGACAAACTTCTGGAGCTGCCTTTCTCCTGAGCAGCTCCGTGATAAGCGTCAAGAAGTCAGAGGTTTACGTGCCAGAGCTCTAGGGGGCAAGTCTGACGCAGGAAGGCAGCAGGGCATCCCCTCCACTTCATCCGCAAGCCGGGGGAGCTCTGCCCTGTTCCGGGAACATCTGCAAACTACGACGTGAATCAGACCCCTGGAATATGCCATAGCTTGACCTGTTCAGGAACAATGAGAGATACCGAGTGGGCTTGCCTCCGAGAGCTGCCCTTTGCGTGGCGTCCTCCAAGCTAGCGCTTGAGCACGGGCTGCCCCGTCCATCCCCGCTGACCACCAGAGGCGGCAAAACGATGGGGTGTCCGCCGGTGTACAGTACTGCTTCTGAGCTCCACGTGTCCACCCTTGTTTGGAAGCGTCCTGCGAGGCTGGTCCAGGAGCAGCTCTGCCCCGTGTCACCAGCCTGCTGCCCCCTGCCGATCCCCCGGGCTGCTCTCCGCCACCAGCTAATCCCAGGGCTCCCACGTTTCGCCCCAGAGAAGCAGTGGCACACGTGTGATCCTACTTCTCACTAGCTCAGGGACCCAGAGGACCTAGCTGCACCTGCTGTGGGTTCCCTCCGTTCTCCCAGCAGACCCTGCTTGCTCCGCAAAGCTGCCCCAGCGATCTCTCTGAAGCTCACACTTGGTCATATTTCTCACCTGCTCAGAATCCTTCAGTGCCCCCACCACAGCATCGAGGCCAGGCCTGGCGTGACCAGAGCACCGCCTCTGAACCAGGCATCAGGAATTGGCCCCCTCCGGAGCCACGCCCCGAGGGGCTCCCCTGGCTCTGAAGCCGGGCTCTGCCCCTGCAGGTACTGTTCCCCTGCTGGAACCACAATTCCCAACCCCTGACCTGCCGCCTCTGTCGCCCATCAGCCTCCAAATACTTCATCATCGCCCTTCACAGTCCCCTCCCAGCCCAGGCGGCTGCCCCCTCCGGCTGCTGCAGCGCTCCGTGATGTCCCTCTGTGATGTCACTCGTGATGTCCCTCTGTGATGTCACTCGTGATGTCACTCTGGGATGTCACTCATAATGTCACTCCATGATGTCACTCTGTGATGTCTCTCCTTGATGTCACTCATGTCACTCCATGATGTCGCTCGTGATGTCACTCCATGATGTCGCTCTGTGATGTCATTCTGTGATGTCCCTCCGTGATGTCAAGGATGAGCTCCTCATTCTGCGGGGCCCCTGCACCTGTGTGCTCTGGGCAGCAGAGGGCATGCACCCGCCTGCACCGATATTAGCAGAAATGTGGGCTCAACAAAGTTCTTTGGGGCAAGGATTAATATTCTTTCTGTTCTTTTGTCCTTTTTCTCGTCCCTATTGTCCTCCTCCTCTGCTGCTGCTATGGTATGAACAGCTAGCCTGCAGGTGTGGGATCCAGTAAGGTCACCCCCCATCCAGGCCACTAAAAACAGTGGCTGAGATGGAACTAGAGCTCGGGTCCTCGTAATTGTGGGTCACAGTCACTCCATCACCCTTAGTTCACCAACGTCACCAAAACTTTCAAATAATAATTCCATTTGGACCCCTCCCACGTCGGCACTTGGGGGCTTCTGGATAGCTTTGGTGTTTCTGCATGAGGACACCGACCAACCACCCAGACCATTTCTTCAATCACAGTCATTGATGAATTACGAACTGATATCCATTTAGCCTTTTATGTCAGAAGTCCCTAAAAGTATACTTTTAACTCAAGAAGGTGATTTATTCTCTGCATTTTTAACTTCATCATCAAGACACCAAAATGGGTAAGTTTGCCAAATGGAAAGGGTCCAACTCACTGGCATTGCATTTTTCAAGATTAGAATTTCTTAGTGTTTGCACACCTACTGTTTTAACTTTGATGGCTTTCCGTATTCTAACTATGCTCTGAGAGGCACTGGATTCACCAACCACGCCTTCCAAGCAAATGGTGTGAAAGTGCAGGAATCCCATTAGCTGGGAAGATGCACACACCTCACCACGGCCTGGCGCCTGGGAGGACTGACTCCCTAGACATTGCTGGGCGCCAGGCTTAGAGAGTGCTGCGTCTCAGCACCACTGAGCCCTGAGGGCGCACCTTTCTCTGAGGGGACACCGTGCGCGCCTTCTCTGCGTGAGGGCCCCGACACAGAGTGCCGTGGGGGCATCAGACGCTTTCCCTGTGGCAGACCACGGCTGGTTGACAGCCACCCATTATGCAAGGGGCTCTGGGGCCTCGTACTGCTATGTGAATGCTCTCACGTGTTTTTCTTTTTTTTTTTCTTTTTTTTTTTTAAAGATTTTATTTATTTATCTGACAGAGAGAGAGAGACAGGAGAGAGGGAACACAAGTAGGGGGAGTGGGAGAGGGAGAAGCAAGCTTCCCGCTGAGCGGGGAGCCCGACGTGGGGCTCGATCCCAGGACCCCGGGATCATGACCTGAGCCGAAGGCAGCCGCTTAACCGACTGAGCCCCCCAGGCGCCCCTCTCACGTGTTTTTCTGAACGAGAGAAATATTTACATATGGAGCAAAGCCAACTTCCAGTTACCCCTTCAGAGTCTGGACAGGCTCTTCACAGTGAATTGTAAGAGGCAGCCTGGAGGGGTGTCACGGCATCGAGAGCTGTCCCAGAGACCAGGAGGACTCTGCACAGTCTGAGAACCAGTGTCCGCTGGTTCCCTCCGCAGAACCCGCAGGCCGCTTGTGTCCTGGACACACCTGGCTTCACTCCCTAAGCATTCAGGTCAGTCGGCGTGGGATGAGGCCCAGGACTGGAGGGGTGTGTGTGTGCGTGCGTGCACACACGCGCGTGTGTGTTCAGTGCTGTACAATTCTGTCGCGTGTGCACCGCCGTGATGATGCAGGACTCCCGTCACCACAGGTGCGTCCTGCTACCTTCGAAAGCCACACCCACCTGCCTCCCACCCCGTTCCTTAATGCTGGCACCCGTCAATCTGCCCCCCATCCCTGTAATTTTGTCTTTTCCTGCCATAATGTAAATGCAATCATACCGCGTGTCCTTGGGGTTGTTTTGTCTCTCAGCATAGCTCTCTGGCGATCCATCCAGTTGCTGTGCAGGTCGAGACTCCGTTTTTACTGCTGGGAGGCGCTCCATGGTGTGAACGGACCAGTTTGCTTAACCTTGACACAGTGAAGGACAACCGGGTTGACCCCAGTCGGGGCAGTTATGACGACAGCTGCTACAGGCATCAATGTGGTGTTTGTGGGTGAGGACATAAATTTCCATCTCTCTGGGATGAATGCCCAAGGCACAATTGCTGGGTCGCACAGTGATCACATCTTCAGTGCAACAAGAAATTGCCAGACTGTTTCTCCGAGCAGCTGCAGCAGTTTGCGTCCCACGGGGCAGTGTGAGGGACCCGGGTCCCCCCCCACCCCGTCTGGCCAGCGTTCGGCGGTTCCCCTGCCCTTTGGGGCAGTCGCTCTGGGAGATGTGTGGGAGGATCTCGTGTGGTTTGCGGCTGCATTTCCCGAGTGACAGACAAAGCC
The DNA here is from genome assembly GCF_029215605.1 of Mirounga angustirostris. Taxonomy (NCBI): domain Eukaryota; kingdom Metazoa; phylum Chordata; class Mammalia; order Carnivora; family Phocidae; genus Mirounga; species Mirounga angustirostris. Next base: position 138,289,114 of record NW_026991713.1, read on the forward strand.
AAACATCTCAGTGTGCGCAAATCTTCACTCACATGCCTCCGTGCGTCTTTGCCCGGTTACTAATTCAATTGTTTGTTTTATTGATGAGTTTTGAGAGTCCTCTGTGTGCTCGGGATACGAGCACTCCATCAGACATGGGACTTGCAAACATTTTCCCTCGGCGGCATCCCTTGTATCCTCTTAAGACTGAGGGTCTATCACAGACCTTCCATTGTGAGATCTAATTCTCCAGCTTTTTTCTCCCTTGTGCTTTTGGTGCCAAGTCTAAGAGTTCTCTGCCCTGTTGTAGATCCTAAGAATTTTCTCCTGCATTTTTTTTTCTAAAAGTTTAAGTCTATGATCTACTTTTAGTTAATGTTTGTATAAGGTGTGAGATGCACATCACTGTGTGATCGGGGGATGGGGGTTGCCCATGGAGATCAGTTTCTCCGGCTCTGTTGAAAAGGCAATCCCCCCGCTGAATTGCTCTGGACCTCTGTCAAAGATCAGTTGGGCACATGTGTGTGGCTCCCCATTCTGTCCCATGGACCTATCCATCTACCCGCACACACACCACACAACCTGGATTAGCGCAGCTTCCCACTAGACCTCTACACCATGTACAGTGATTCCTTCCACTTCTCATGGAATGGGATGTTTTAGTTATTCTAGGACTTGTGCCTTTATGTATGAATTGTAGAATAAGCTTGTGTGCATCTCCAGAAATGTTTGCTGGTATTTTGAGAACTGCATTAAACTCTAGGTCAGTTTCACGAAAACTGACACTTGGACGATTTGAGTCTTCCACTTCATGAACACAGGCACGTCTCTCCGTTATTTCAAGTCTTCCTTGATTCCTTCCATTAGCATTTTGTGATTTTCAACATACAGATCCTAACTGTGTAGTTTCGGAAATTCGAAGCCTCCTGCAGCCTCCGTGCGGTACAGTCGGTGGTGACCGTGCCGACTGAAGTACACACAGCATGCACGCTGTCCTGAGTGTACTCATTATTGACTTGTTTAACAAGACAAAAGTAGCTTCTGGAAAAGGGCTTCCCCCCTTTACTGACCTCCAATATTTTCAAGCCCTGACTTTTAAAAAGCGTCCACTAACAGACCAGATAGATGCATTATTTTCTTACTCCCGCACAGCTGTGATGAGGTCAGCCATGTCTTCACTCTCCCCCTTTGTGCCAGATAGACAGGGCAGGTGCCATCTTATTTATCCACATTATGAGAAAAATAGAAATGCATGAATTCAAAATTGAATTTTGAAATTACTGGAAATGATGTATTCTAAATTTTTTTTTAAGGTTTTATTTATTTGCGAGAGAGAGAATGAGAGACAGAGAGCATGAGAGGGAGGAGGGTCAGAGGGAGAAGCAGACTCCCTGCTGAGCAGGGAGCCTGACGTGGGACTCAATCCCGGGACTCCAGGATCATGACCTGAGCTTAAGGCAGTCGCTTAACCAACTGAGCCACCCAGGTGCCCCGAAATGATGTATTCTAATGCCAAACGTTTTTCTTTAAGTCGTTTGGATAGGAATCATTACAGATGCAACACCTTTTCTTCTTAAAAGAAGCGTGGCAAGTAGAGTGGTTCTAGATCCCCCCCCCCCACTGTGGACCTAGAAGATTCCACCTCGTGATGTGGAGTGAAGCTGTCAGTGGCTGTTATGATCTGTTTGACTGTTTCCTGTTTTTCCTTCAGTAAACGGTCCCAAATGGCCAGATGTTTTAAATATCCTTGGCTGGTGCTTTTTAATGCTTCTGTCCCCACCTCAAGATCAGCCTAGTAGACACACTGTGCGCTCTGTCCTCACCGTCCCTCACTGCAGCGCCTCACCCAAACGAATCATTCTGTTCCCTGAACCAAGAACTCGAGTAGTAGGCAGTGAGAAAACCAACTCAAGTACTCTACAGCCCAAAGAACTGGAAAAAGTATAAGAAGACAGAGACAGAAATTGGATTCAGACTACCGTCCCCCTGGTGCCGAACCCTACACGGCTCTGAGCTTTTTGAAAAAGACGAGTTTCCACAATGGACGGCGCCTACCAAAGATTTTATCAAATGGGATTGAGTTCTTTCCACCAGCAGAAAGTGAGATTTAGCACCCTAAGCAGGAAATCAAGTTTATGGCCCATCCTTAATGATTTCCAGCTCTGCCATTGCCTCTCACCAAGCTTCAGGGACTTTCATTAAGGACATAGCAAGGAATGTTGAGACCTGCACTTTTCTCTGGCGCTGAGTTATTTAGAAATATCACCAGGGACCAATCTGTGTCTCCTGAGCCCAAAGCTTGGGTTGCTCTGAAGAGAGGACCGCGGGGAAAACAGAGCAGGGCGAGTCCATTCCCGCTTCGGGCTCTCATCGCACCACTCGCCCCCCAGGGGCTGCCCCTGCTCTGTGCTCCCGGCCCCACAGCCGCTCCCACAGTGGGAAGGTGGAGTCCGTGACACACCCCTGGCCCACTTCCTCGAGAGCTGCTCCCTGCCCTGTTTTCAGCTCCGGATGGAGGCCTTGGTAGCTGGGCCACTGTCCCGAGAACAGAGCACCATATCTTTGGTCAGAAGGAGCGTACCGAGAGATCGCGTCATCCTGCCTCTGAGAATGGCGGGTGCTTGCTGGCCTTTGCTAACTGAGCGGGACTTTCCCAAGCAGTGCAGATTGGGGTACAGTCTCTGGAATCAGGACGACTGCTCTGGGCTCGCCCACAGCAGGACGAGGTAGGAAGGATTTGGACCCTGCCCCTGCCAAGGAGGCCCAGGTAGGGGGGGAGGCTCACACGAGTGCTGTCACACAGGGAGGCCCGTAAACAGCCAATGGGATGGGTTTCGGTTCCAAATGACTTGTCTTGGTTTTTAACTAGAGCCATGTGATACGTCCGTCTGACAGATGGAAGTCAGAGTGAAACCTGTTGTCTGGGGGGTAGGGAGTTTACATGCTGTGGTGTAATTCGGTCACCAAACAGCAAACGACGCTCCCACTGAAGAACCAACCCCAACGACCCTGGGCTGACACAGGGCTCAGCTCCATCTATATTTGCAACACCGCACGCCCCATGCACTCTGCCTACTCTCTGAAATGTTTCATCCGAGGGCCTGAAAACCAGGAAACAGGCATTTTATCATCTGCCCACCAGCACTTCTGCGTTCTGATGTTTTTTCCTTGGGGAATGGCTTTATCATCGGTGTCTGATTTCGTGGTGCCACTTTATCATCTCCCCCATTATGGAAAATGAATGGATTTGTAGGACCCAGCAGCCTGTCAGCAAACCTCGTCTTATCTGGAGGAATGACAGTTATAAAGTCAACCCCAAAGTGACGGAGGAACTCCCTCTCTGCAGGCACTGGCCGTTCTGCCTGGGCTGGCCGTTTTCCTCAGCCTGGGAGAGGGCACTCTGCCTTCGCCGGGGAGCTCCCGGGACGCAGCCCTCGCCCCCTCCTCCTCTGGGCAAACTGGCCCGAAGTCAAAACAACCCCTGCATGACGTCACGGGCCCTCGGTCCGACTGACTTACCTGCACAAATCACTCCCTTCTCTCGGGAGCCCACTTGGCTGCGTCACACACAGCTCTGCGGCCATCTCTGCGGGTAGCATGTTCTGGACGCTGGAGCCACGCGAAATATTGGTGGTGCCCCACACTTGCGAGGAGAAACCAGATCAATACGCGGTTTCCACTCTGGTGGGGGTGGTCGGGAGGCTCAGGCCAGAGGCTGACAGGACGCAGAGCCTGGGAGAGCCCAGTGCCCACTGCAGTGAGGACGCCACAAGCCCAGCACGGCCGTCAACTGTGGCAGACGAGCCACAGGGATTCCAGTGTGGGAATCCACCCGAAGGAAGCCACTGATACAGGGAGGGAGAAGACAGGACGGCTGCCCCCGAACCAGCCGGGAATCCAAGCACACAGCGCCTCCCCCCCGCCCCCACCCAGATGGACCACGACGTGCAGGGGTGAGGACAAGCGTGGGGCACCACGGCTGAGTGGGAAACAGGAGTGCGAACCCCAGCGCTCCTCAAAGGGGAAAGGCCAGCTGCCCACTGGCCAGAAACTTGACTCTTTCCAAGTTCAACATGACGGGAACTCACGCACTGAGTTCTCGTCCACACAGAGGCTGTGAGTGTGGCCATCCCCTTGAGACCTCGCCGCCCCACCCCATGGCCCCCGATACAATGGACGGGTTCTGATACAGAGAAATGTTCCATTTGAGCGGATAGATCAGTAAGTGATGAGTAGCCCCCTCTGCTAAGTTCCCAAACTGGGAGGGGCATACATACCTGGTGTTTCCAGTCTCTGGCAGACGAGTCCCTTTCCGACGTCACTCCCCGAGACAAGCTCAAGAGGAGTAATCAGTATTTGAATTAAAGAGGAACTCCCTGCAGGTGTGGGTCATGGGGAGATGGACCCGTCGTGCCACCACAGGCCAGTCCTGTCCTCCACCAGCCCGTGGTTACTGTGATTGGCACATTCTCTGTGAATGGGTTTTGTTTTCTGTTCTTTGTCCTGTTCCTATGAAACTCATGTAATAACAAACACTGGGAAGCAACATGCATTTTACTTTGTCTAACAAAATTATAGTATATTCTCCACCACCTCAAACTGCCCAAGTGGGCAGAATGTGGATTTATCAGCGGCAGACGTTCCAAACCCATCCAGATGGGGTGGGGCCCTCTCCTAGTATTCACGTGCCCGTGGATGGGCGTCAGCAGGAGCCCACACTCACAGGCACTGAGGACCTCGGAGTGATGGGACCCTTACCACAGTGTGGCCAGGACTGGAGTAGCCTGGGGCCGGGCGGGAGTGGGGGTACTAACGGGCCCTTTCTCCCCAGAATCCCAGTCCTGCCTGCGCCCCACCACCCGTGTAACCACCGAGACCAGGGAGGGGCTGCCAGAAACACTCAGCCACACTTTGGGACTCAACTTACCCAAAGGACCTGCAATCTTCGATACTGCCCCCAAATCTGAAGGTGGTGCCCAAGAAAGGGATGTCTTCCAGGGGGTGAACTTATTTATATGGAAAGCCTTCCAGAGCCATTAAACCCTAAGTCATATTTACTGAGATTTTTAAAACTTATTCCTTTCCTGAAAATAATAAAAGTACATGAAATCCCCACTGTGCTGGGAAAATCTAGGCCACGCGATCATTAGGAAGCTGGCTGCCTCTGCATGATCACGTGACGGTCCACAATCATGTTAGGCTGATGTGCCCGTGTGAGTGATACTCAGTGATTAAGTCTCAGGGAGCGCGGCCGCACCCCAGGTATAGCCATTACCGTAGAGTCATGTCTGCCTGCCTCTGTCGCCATTTTTCCTAATAAAGCAGAAAAGTAAGATGTAAGCACAAGGGAGATACACACAAACCACAAAATAGGCTAAAATGAAAAGTAAAAAGGAGACAGGCACTTCCACAGACGTTCTAGAAATGGGAGCATTTCATTTTGTTTCGGAAATACCCATAAATGTGATTTTCTTTCCAGACTGAATACTGGCACCCAGGAGGAAATGGGCCAGGTCCTAGACAGGAGGCTAAACTGGGAGAAAAATGGCGAGGCTGCATTTGCACACAGGCAAGCACATGCATGTGCGTGCGTGCATGCACACACACGTGCAGCTACATGAATGCACATGTGCGTGCAGATGTGCACATGCGGACACGTACATATCTACACACACGTGCACACGCACACACTTGCTGCCTGGGCCTCAGGAGCCAGAAGCAGAGCACATCACTCATTTGCAGCAAAATGATGGGAAATCTATCATTAACATTTCCTTTTCAGAGCTAAATGCCAGGAAGTCTAGTGGAGGTGCAGTTGGTATTGCTGACTTAGGTGGGGCGGAACGTCACCAGGCTCAGTACCGGTTTGCTATTTAATAAAAACAGTCCCTGCCTCTTGAATATAAAGGACTTAAGGGTACTACCGTTTGGGGGGCAGGAAAATCCACACCTCTGAGTGGTTGGGACTATTTTAGATCCTGTAGCAAAGAGGGGCTCCTACAAGCCTAAGGCAGACACGGGCCATGGATCCCCACGCCTCCCACACCCCGCGTACACCCAGCAGTCCCATAGACAAGGGGGCTGTGGCCCATCTCACACATGAGGGCACGGGGCAAAGGGCTGTCACTCCTCCCGGGTCCCGAGCCCAGCAGCAGAGCCAAGCCTCAGCCATTGTGCATCCTTGGACACCAAACCAACTCACAAGTGGAAAGGGATTTACTTTAGCAATAAGTGACAAGTGGGAGCATCCGCGTCTTCCAATCTGAGCAAGATGAAATTAAGAACTGTAAAGTTCATCCTGGTTTTGAAAAAAATCAAACTTTTAACATTAATTGCTCCTGAACATTTGTGAGTGCCCCAAATCCTGACATAAAAGCTTTAATTTCTATGCAAAGCAGATAGGATGATTGAGTTATAATTAAAATGGTAATTATACCCTTAATGCTCCATATTTGACTTTTCAAAAAAACGTTATGCTCCAAGAAAAGCTATTTAAAGATCAGAGGAAAATGTTTGAAAATGAATGTATTCAAGACGTTTTAAATCTTTTAAAATCCAGTTATTGATTTTTACATGCTTTCAAGTGTAGTCTAAAACATTTCTTCATTTATTTTGGTCGATGGAAATAATAAAAAATCATTGGGACGTGAAAAGCTTAAATGAAGGCAGTATTCTGGAGGTTGCTCTGTAATGTGATAAATATTCGGGGCGCAGAGGAGGGGCATCAGGCCTGAGCTCTGGTTGCTCTGAACCCCACGATGGCGGGCAGGGGAGAGCCTGCTGGTGGAAGCCACCTTGGGCCGCCTCCCCCTTCTGGTGGCTGAGCTGTCACTGGGCTTGAACGCTGCAAATATGACATTTCCTTTGATCCTCCATCGACTGTTTAGAATTAAAAAGAACACCTAAAGCTATAAATCAAATGTCAGGTGCGGAAGTCTGGTGGAACCATATCAATATTCCATGATGTACGGCTTGCTGGGGGGCTTCGGGAACGTGAGCCATGCCAACAGGGCAGCAGGCGCGTGGTGCTCGCTGAGCCGTGCGCCCAGAGCCGCAGTCCGTGAACATGCAAACCTCGGGAAGCCGCGTGCGGGCTGGGCCTCCTCCCTCCACGCCTGCTGCTTCACCGGTGCCCGTGGACTCCGAGGCTCAGAGCTCCCACAGCCCCCCAGACGTGCCCACGAGAGAGCAGCCCCTGCGGCTGGTGAGGGAGAGGAGATGGGGTAGGGGGACAGGGGGAGGACTGCTCCGCAGGCTTTCTCACAGGGAGGGTGGCCGTGCTCTGGGCTGACGGCTCAGCCATCCACGGAGCCAGGGACAGCCCCGCCCCACGTCCTTCCCCTCATCCACCTGACAGGGGTGAACTCCATTCTAGGAAATTCTGTAGCAGCAGTGAAATATCCAAGGAGCAAAAGAGCCCCATAACATTGAGTCTGGCCCCCACAACAGCAGAGCTGTCCAGGGACAGAGCCACCTAAGGGTTGGTTTGGTTTTTCCTGGAGAAACCCTGAAACCTTCCAATACCTAGAAGGAATTCCCTTCGTTAGCACTTCTGTCTGTTTGCAAATGCCTTCGAGGGAGGCCGGTCTCAGCAGGTGAAGTGGACAGACCCCATGTCTCGAGAACCTCAGATCACATGAGGGCACCCTAAACTCTGCACATTGGCATGGCGGTGTTTGCAGGCCCCGCTAGACACGGGCTGAAGGCAGGAGGGCGTGGGCAGAGTGGGGAAGGGGCCCCGGAGGCGCAGGGGGACGAGGCAGGAGGGCAGGAAGGGCTCGGCCGTGCAGCCGGGCGACGATGCAAGCCCATCGCCCACCAGGCCCAGCTGGGGGAACCTGCATCCTGAAGCAGGGCTCCCTCTGGGTTCCCCTCCTGTGTCCTGGGGTGCAGTTGCTGGAAAGGAGGGGCGTTCTGCTGAGGAGGGTGTTTGGACAGGTGGGGGTGGGCGGTCGGGGTGTGATTCCTGTGAGGAGCACGGCGGGGCCCCGTGTGGAGCTCTGGAGCATCAGGCTCACTGCAGTGGGAACCCCGGGTCACCAGCGCCCCAGTCCCTCACCATCATGCGGGTGGGCTGCGCAGGCTGCCCTTGCCCCTTCATCACCCCGCACAACGTTCCAAATGACTGCCTCCCAGACTCGCAGACTCCAGCAACATTACCAGTTAGCCCAAGACGAGCCTGGGTCTCCAGCACCACAGTGAGCCTGAGAGATGGGCATAGAGGCAGCACCAGCAGCCTCGGGCCTCCTGGAACAGCTGCAGGCTCACAAACGAAGTTACATGACCAGACATTCTTGGTGCAAAGCAGAAGTTGGGCCTGTGCAGCCGAGGCTGCCTCGCCCTCCTCCCCGGACCGAGGGAGGCCCCGCAGTCCAGCAGACCACAGCTTGACCCCGTTTGTTTTCCCAGAGAGCAGTGACTGGAACCGTGACTGTTCCTGCTGGAAACACTGGTGCTTTGCCAGGTATGGGGGCACCTGTTGCTGCCACCGACCCACGCTCTCAGGAGTGGGGGCAACCCATCTGCTGAGCGTCAGGTCCCGTCCTGGTGCTTCATGATGGGGTGCCCCCGCCACGTTCTGCACCCCACACACAAACCCAGGTCAGGCAAACACAGCCCCCTCTCCAGGCTGGTGTGGCCCCACATGCGCGGGCCCGACTGCCCTCCCTCCACAGAGAAAAGAAGGAAAAGAAGCAGATGGGGCCAAGTCGGGGAGGCCATGCACCCACCCTGTCCTCCTCCCCTCTGCAAACGAGAGAGGGGCAGTGCCTGACCCCCGGTCTCCGGGACGATGAGGTGAGTGGAGGTGGTAATGTGCCCGTCACAGAGCTGCACAAAACAATAAGCAACTGATCAACCTCGGAGCTTTTCATGACCGCTACAGAAACAGGTAATCCAGGGAGACATCCTGGAGTCGGTGGGCTTTCAGATGAGCTCAGACATGTGATCGAGATGGAAACAGAGATGGGAAGTTCCTGGACCTGCAGTGCCCCCACCCAGAGATGGCCCCCGACCCGGGGATGGCCCCGGACCTGGAGGTGACCCCGACCCGGAGGTGACCCCACCCAGAAGTGACACCGACCTGGAGATGGCCCCTGACCCAGAGGTGACCCCGCCCAGAAGTGACACCAACCTAGAAGTGACCCCTGACCCGGAAGTGACACCCCCAGAGGTGGCCCCCAACCCGGAGGTGACCCTCCCACCCCGGAGGTGGCCCCTGACCCAGAAGGAACAGCGGCCAGCACATCTCCCGGGGCCTGGGCCTCACTCCTGGAAGTTCTTGCGCTGTACTTGTTTCCAGGAAGTGCCGATGCCGAAATGCCCCCCTCATCCCTGCGGACGCCACCAGGGAGGACACAGCAGAGAGCAGAGGTCAGAGCGTCTGCTAGATCCAACTACCCAGGAATCCGGCGGGCAGACTGCAAAGTTATTTTTCTGTTCCATTTCACCTCCAAGTTGAATTATTGATTTTAATACTTTATTTTCATGAGTTTATTTGAGCAACAGATGCTACTCAGGTAGCCTCCGAAGCAGAAATGAGATTCTGGTAATTAAGGATTCCACCCGGGGTCGAGGCACCGGCAGGGATTAGGCTGCTCAGTGGAGTGAGCACAGAGACTCTCGGGGGATTAGGACACCAACTCAATAATTTCTTCCAGTTTCTTAAATTACACTTCGGTTCTCAGGAAGGCTTAAGATCCAGCCCATTGGCTCCAGAGAGAAATTCATTTAACTTCGCTTCCATCATTTCAGGCAGGGACTATCCTGGGAGTGGAGGACGGGGCTGTCAGCGGGCGGGGCAGGCACTGGACCAGGACCAGCAGGTCCCTACAGAAGAGCGTCTGCCTCACACTGCGGGGCCCGTGGTGGGGAATCCGCCTTCCGCCCCCACCGGACCTCAGGGCTGGGACGGCACAACATCCATGCGGCTCCCGCGTGCACCCGGGCCATGCAAGCAGCCTTGTGCCTCTGGTTCGGGCTGGCCTCCGGAGCGTGCGCAAGCAGTCCCCCATCCGCACTCGGCCAGTGTGTCTCAGCGTCCAAGGGCAGCTGTGCGGCGGACGCGGGAACCCTCGCTACAGAGCAAACGTGCTTCCCGGGAGCAGCTCAGCCCACCCTGTGCTCACGGCCGGGCAGAATCTCTGGAGTGTGGGCCACAGCAGTGCCCAGCCAGCAGGGTTGGAGCTGGGAGAGCCGGCTGGAGGTCCTGGTCCACACGCTCTCCACTCCCAAGCCATCCCCCTGCGTCTCTTTCCAGAAGTCGACCCGGACAGGCCTCGAACCTGCTCACAGCCACAAGACGGTAAAGGCCAAGCGCAGACTCTGTGCAGACGTTTGGGCCCACGGTCACTCTTTGTATGGCCTCCATGCTGGTGCGGGACTTGCCTTCGCGCTCTCTCACGGCCAAGTCTACAGGGTTGACAGACCAGATAGACCTCACCTGAGTCACTGAGATCCACATAGACTTCAGAGCACTTGTTGAAATGATTGCCATGCTCATAAGTCAAACTATGGCCAGTTTCATATGGTTCCACATTCAGCCTTTAACCTCAATCTTTTTTAATCAAGTGCCTAAAAGCTCTTCCTCCTCATCTTCATAACAGTGTCTCCTCCTTCCCTGACGTCCTGCGGAGTCAGGCTGTGGCTGGGGCGAGGGGGTGGGCCCGCACAGCCCAGCGCCCCTGGGAGATGCCCAGAGACATGGTCCTGAGCCAGGCGGAGCAGCCCCATCCGCGTCCCCAGCACCACGTGACACCCGATGCAGAGCTGACCCAGCACACAGCAGCCTCGGTAACACCGGCCACCTAGGGCTAAGTTAACTCGGCAGCAGATCCTCTTATTTTGGGGCATGAGGGCTGGGAGAGGAGCCAGCCTGGTTCTCCTCTCTTGCTCCTCTTTTCCTTCCTCCCGTGTATGCACACACATACAGGAAGGCCTTTCCGCACTGGTTCTCAGGTGTCTGTAGTTTATCAGAACGGTCTAACATCTGCTGCAGACAACACCCTGCCGAGGCCACGCTCATGGAAGGGGGAGCATTAGCCTCCAGGCACACGTCTCCTCGCAAGGTATCAGAAATCAGAAATCACTCTCATTTCTATACGTTCCCAGTCCCTGGAGGATCCCTGGCCCCACGCCGGCCCCCAGTGAGCATGTGCGGGATGCACAACCAAAGCAACAGCGAGCTACAGAGGGTTCTCTGAAAGCAAGGAACCAAGTGAAAATGGAGAACGAAGGGTAGAAACTCATCAAGGGGACACACTGAGTTAAGACAAGAACAGAAACAGAAATTAAATGAGTATGAAGAGGACAGAAGGAGCCGTAGCTGGAAATCCCAGGTGGAATGAAGCATCTATCATCGGACCGGCAGGAGCAAGTCCGTATCTGCAGAAGGTAGTGGCGGAAGGAGCACAGACAAATGTCATAATCAAAGCAGGAGCGCCATGAGAATGGCAAATGAGAAAGAGGGTCTGGTGCTTTGATAGGAAAGCAGATTCCACCGCAGACAAAAACCTCCTTAACCGCCCAAAGTCTAGGCTGACTCCTGGGACATGGGCTGCCTGGAGACTGGGACTGAAGGTGTTCAACCCACCTTGCCACCCCCGGAACTGTGAATGCAAACACTTAGCAAAAAAAAAAAAAGTAAAAAATGTATAATACGCAATTTTATTGAAATTCCTGCTGTTGGAATGAGAGTCATTGGTCCTGGTACATTTCACAAAACTTTTCAAATTTTAAATCTAAGTCAAAAACAAAAGAGCATCACTACTACTTGCAGCTAAATGTACCACTGAAGCCCCCAGGACCACCCCTAAGAGTCTAACAGACCAGCCCTGCAGAATCCCTGTCCCAGGAGCAGACCCTGGTCCTCGAAACATGCCATGTGCAATGCAGGGATCACCACCAGTGAACACCCAGTCAAGGAGGTGTGGTTTATGATGGCCAAGACCATAACCTGCACAGAGGGGGGCAGTCGAAAAGCAAAAATAAGACTGAATGGTCAGGATGCAGCTGAAATCAACCTCACAGCCATTGGGCAATGGCGCCATTTTGTTTTTAATCAAATTCATTGCTCAGTAGCTTCAAAGTGACAGTCAATGTCTATTGTTCACCCTGTGAGGACAGATTCCTGAACTTCCCAGAAGCAACTCAAAACATCATTCCCTCAGGTGCAAATTACAGTGTTTACTGTGGGGGAGGCGATGGATGTCGTCCAGTCTAAAAACCCAATTGTATAGAAGTATTACCTGTTTTGTTTTCCCCGTAGGAAATCTCAGTCATGGATCTGATAAAATTTGATCCTGGCCAAAACCAACTAGGAAGAAACCACATCTATTTGTTGTAGAAAACCACTTTTATAAACTCTTTTGCAGCCAAGAAAATAAAAAGCTGGAGAAGAATATGCATCCCATGCTCTCTATCCTGTCCTTTCAAAAGAGAAAAATAAAAAGAGGTGATCTGTGGTTAGAGTCTCCCGACTTGCTGATCAACCACAGAAGTAAACTGGACGGTCAAGTATTAGTTACCTGGAAGTGCAAATTAAGACAAGGAGACACCACTGCATGCCTACCAGAGGCCCAAATCCAGGTCTGACACCAGCACAAGCCACAGGGAAGCTCGCCCACTGCTGGTGGGCACGCAGACCAGGGCAGCCACCCTGGAGGACGGTTTGCTGGCTTCCTACAAAACGAAACATCCCCGTACCACACAATCCAGCGATCGCGCTCCCTAGTGCTCACCCAAAGGAGCTGAGAGCTTACGTCTACACGGTGACCTGCACACAGATGTTTCCAGCAGCTTTACCCATAATTGCCCAAACTTGGAGGCATCCAAGATGTCCTCCAGTAAATGATGGATAAATAACTGTGCTCCATCCAGACGATGGAATACTATTCAGCACTAAAATGAAACAAGCTATCAAGCCATGAAGAGACATGGAGGAAACTTAAAAGCATATCGCTAAGTGAAGGACGCCAATCTGAAATGGCTGCATACGGTGTGGTCTCAACTTTATGATATTCTTGCAAAGGCAAAACTGAAGACAGTGAAAGATCAGGGGTTGCCAGAGCTTAGGGAGGAGGAGGGGGTTGGATGGTGGAGCACAGGGGGTTTAGGGCAGTGAAGCAACTCTGTGTGACACCACCATGGCGAACACATGTCATTATGTATCTGTCCAAGCCCACAGAATGCACAACACCAAGAGTGACCCTAGCATAAATGGCCTCTGGGTGGTGGTGACGTGTCCGTGTGGGGTCACTGATTATGACAAATGCACCATCTGCTGGGGACGCTGACAGTGGGGGAGGCTTGCATGTGTGGGCACAGGGGTGAACGTGAAATCTCTGTATATTCCACTCAATATTGCTCTAAAACTAAAAAGTGTCTGAAAAGCAAAGTCCATTAAGAGAAAAAGTTGTTATCTGATGGTACTTACCAAAGCTATTGGCACACACTTCAGTGGCAGGAAATATGCCTCTAAGAATTCCATAATGATTTCCTAGGGTGGCCTCGTATGACTCACTCGAGGTTCTGATTGGTCACCCGGTGTCTGATCAGTCTGGGAGAGGGACAGACAGAGTCAGGCAGGGACTGGGGAGCGAACGCTCTGCCTGAGTCTGCGAGCTTGACTTCCTGGGTGATTCATGTTCAACGATTGTATCCTGGATTCCGGTGGCGTTTGTTTTTAATCCCATACACAAGCTCTTCTCTTATCATCAGTTCAGACTCTGCAATCGTCTGAGCAGTTTCAGCCAACCCCACACAGAAAACCGCTCCCCGCCCTGCTGACGGCAGCTGGGGCCGACTTCTGCTCGGCCGCTGCCTCTGGTTCGCATCTGGGAGACCCGGCAGCGCGGGAGCGCCTGAAGCAGATGTGCAGTGCCAACGAGTAGCCCTGCGCTTTGATCTTGTGTCCTTACAATCAGTGCACGGAGCCCACAAATCTGCACGCCTGTTAGCGGTCGTGTGGTGATGTCGGGACGGCGCGGAACGGGCGGCGGGAGGAAGCGTCCGCGGTTCTCGGTCTGTCCCCCAGGGCGTGGGCTTTCCTTGAGCGCCAGCGTCCCTTGGGACCGCGGCTGTGTGCACCTATGGGAGCCAGTGGTCTTCAGTGGACATGGTGGTACGCAGCAGGTCAGCGAGTCTCTAGAATTTTCTAACACCTTGCTCTGTGAGAACTGTCACTAGAGCAGGGGAAGGACTGCCCCTCAGACGAGCTGGAAGGGGCAGCAGGAAGCTTAACGGAGGGCCGGCATCGCGCGGCCACCGCGCCGGTGCCTCCCAGTCACCCGCACGCCTGCAGCCTCTGCGTGAGCAGCCTGTCCCCATCCGGCTGTTCACAGACCGACGCTCCGCCTTCGGTCCGCTGGTCTCGGGGTCCTTTCCTGAACCCTGAAACTTTAGATCCCGGCTGTGTGGCATTCTGGTAGCTCATACCGAGCACGTTTGAAAGTGCTTGTCTTCTGGTCGGTTTGGCTGAACCTCTGGGGAGGGCTGTCATCCCTCACTAACTAAGGCGAGGCCGAGGGGCAGCCTGCGGGAAGAGCGCGTGCCGTCGCGGCGTCCAGCATGGTTTCCGGCGCTGGTTTTCTCCGTCCACGCCCGCCACATGTGTCCAGCAGAGCCCCTTCTGTGTCTCCGCTCGGCTGCCCGTGGTCGGCTCTCCAGGCTCCTCAAGGACCGTGTGTTTTGTGTGCGCGTTACCGCCCAGAAGGACAGACGGACGTCTCCTCTGAGGCCCAGCACAGTGCAGAGCACGCAGTAGGCGCTCAGCACACATTTGCCGAATGAAGAAAGGAGTGGATGCTCCTTTCTCTGCGGTCTCCGCTGTGAGGGGAACCGGCCCGGGAAGGGGCTCCTGGCGGCCGTCAGACGGGGTCTGTGCGCATTTCTGAACGGAGTGGAAACGTGCCTGCCGCCAGCCCCACAGCTCTGGACACGTCTCAGAACCTGCACGGTGGAAAGAAAGGCCGTATCCGTGTGTGTGTTCGTGTCCCAGGGCTGCTGTGACAAATTACCACAAATGGGGTGGCTCAAAACAACAGAAACATATTCTCCTGCAGTTGAAATTTAACAACAGAACTGAAACCAAGCTGCTACCGGAGGTGCTTCCTTCTTCCCAGAGGGAGAGGCTGCTGTTGGCCTCCTGCAGCCTCCGGCCCAGTTTACTCCCCCAGCACCCCAGGGTCTCCCTCCGTGGCCCCAGGTGTCCTCCCCTGTCTGTGGAGGGTCCAGGTCCTGGGTCAGGGCCGACCCGGGAAGGAGCGATGGCCACACGGCTTACCTGCACAGCGTTTGGACGGCTTTGAGGCTGCACCAGCCTATCTGGGGGTGGCCATGGGGCTCAGAGAGGGCTAGGCATCTGGGTGAGGCCACTGAGCAGTCTGGTGGGGGGTCTCTGGGTCGAGAGCACCAAGGGAACACCGCAGCTCGGGACCTACCTCATCTGTGGGTAACAGCTACCAGCCAGCTTTTGTGGGGTGCAGAAAGTAGGCAGTCTCTCCATGGCTAAAAATCTGTGCACTGCGGTTTTAAATTACTGAATGTGCGTAAGTTTGGGTTTGGGACTAACAGGCTTTCACGCTAACAGGTTGCTGCTGACAGGGAAGCAGTAAAGAACCAGGGGCCAACACAGAGGCCACATTTGGCCCCCTTGTAAAGCAGTATCCACATCTCCCATACTGTGTCTCATGAAGACCTCAGAAGACATCAGTCACCAGATTCCTGCTCTAAACCAATGGCTTCATCTCCAGACCCTGACTGGTTCCATCTGCAAAGACCCATGTCCACATGAGCGTACATCCTCAGGTCCGAGGGCCCATCAGCAGGGGGGACACTACTCCACCCAGGCCGGAGTTAGGAAGGGCAGGTGCCTGTGACAGCCGTGGGCAGGGCAGGGGGACGGAGGGCTGAGGGATGGCGAGGAGATACACGCCTGTGCTTCTCAGCAAAGAGGAGACGAGGTTTTTCACCAAGAACCAGGAGAACGGCCCCACTGGGTGGGGACATGGGAGAGAAGGAAAGGTGTGTGCAAACGCCCCAGGAGCCCCCTAAGTCAGAAACTGGGATCTGGTCGGAACCGGAAAAGCTGGTCCAATAACATCATCTCATCTGGGAAACAGCACAACTGAGGCCGCAGACCTGGGCCGCTCCCAAAAGTCGGACCCGAAGGACGGCTGCATGGTGATTGCCCGGGAGGTGAGAGGTCCCACGCCAAACTGGAGCCGGTCCTCCCGCTGTGCGGCTCAGCCGGGAACGCAGGTGCGCAGGCTCCCTCCTCCAACGGCCTCAGCTGTCCTGACCACATGGCCACCCACTCTTATCCCTCCTTTCTTGCCCTCTGACCTCCTGTGCCCCAGCGTCCATCTCCGTTGGGGGCTGCTGGAAAGGCACCAACCAGACCCAGCCTTACGGGAATCTCGTTAGCCGTGCCCCTTCTACCACTGCCTCCGTGGACGGTGTTGAGAAGAGGCTTAAATTAATGAGGATTCATCACGAACCAGAGACTAGCCACACAGGGGTCAGTATTTTGCTCAGCCTTTCCCGAGCCTTCACACCGTTCCACACCCTGCACCAAGCCATGCAGGGAGATTAGATACGATTGACAAGGGAGTATTTGCTTTCTCCCCGCTCCGCATGGAAAGTGTATACTCCCCACCCCGATGCTGCCAGTCTCCCACGCCATCCTGCCGAGACCAGACGGGAGACCCGCCTAAGCCGCTGGACTAGCGTTTGCACACCTGTCGCCACCGTGATGGGAGCGAGTCTCAGGAGCTGCTTACCCAAAGAGAGCGAGACACACGCAGGGTGCCCGATCCCACGCCAGGTCAGCCAGACCCCAGTCAGACCCCAGATGCTGAGCGAGCAGTCAGGGCATACTGACGAAGCCACTGGGTTTTGGAATTTTTGGTTGCACGGAAAGCACGTACTAAGACACCACATATTAAAGTCATTTTTGCTACTAAAGTCTGAATTCACGAAGTTTGAAAAAAGCTGTAGTTTCCCCATATTAGATGTTCTAGAGATTATTTCTCTGCAGAACATTTTGAAATAACAAATAAAAGAAAGAAAACAACATTTATCATTATTCCGTATTTCAGATTCAGATAATACTCAAAATCAAAAATTCTTCATGAGTCCTTTCCCATCACTCTGCTATTTCTGATCTATAATAAACCAAATCTCAGGGACAGGACCGCTACCACAGGCATATTCAGCAGATGGAGAAACAAAGGCACTCAACATTTCAGACGTCCGCCCGCTCCCCCTGCTCTTCTGTCCCTTAAGCAGCATCCGACTTCTCTGATATCGTCCCCAGTATTTCTCATGAAATTGTGGTGCTTTGCGTTGGTGTTTGACAAAATGGCTTTAAGAGGCCAAAAAAGGGGGCGCCTGGGTGGCTCAGTCATTGGGCGTCTGCCTTCGGCTCAGGTCATGGTCCCAGGGTCCTGGGATCGAGCCCCGCATCAGCGGGGAGCCTGCTTCTCCCTCTCCCACTCCCCCTGCTTGTGTTCCCTCTCTCGCTGTCTCTCTCTCTGTCAAATAAATAAATAAAATCTTTAGGGGAAAAAAAAGGCCAAAAAAGTACACATCGATTAATTTCAACACATACCGACTGGTGTCCAAATACCAGGTAATGTCCACATACCTCCCTGTACCCCCACTGCCTCACATCCTTTTCCAGACCTGGACGCGCTTGAAGGTCATCCCCAGGACTGTCACGCCTGTGACTTCCCTTGCTGCCATGTCACACCCACATTCCCCGGCCCCCACCAACTGGCCCGTCACAGTGTCGGGCACTGCGTGAGACAGTACGGCGTGAGCCCAGACGGAAAGACGGCATGCTGGCCTTCCAAGGACACTGAAGTTGAGATCGTGGAAATGAGAGGCACATGCCTAATGAAGACGTTCGGAATGTTTTCACTGGAAAAGAATGTAAGCTATTTCCCTCTCCACTCCTTGGTGACTCTCTACTCTCTGCATACCGAAATCTGCTTTTGAAAGCAGAGGAGTCCTGGCCTCGCCCCCAGGCATTCTATTATAATTGGTCTAGGTTGGGGCCTTGGCACTGGGGTGTTTTAAATCTCCCCAGGAGAATCTAATATGCAGACGGAGTTGAGACCCACCCCTTCACGCCACAGCGCACAAGTCGGTCAGAACTGGGTCGAGCTAATTAGGGACGGCTGCGTGGTGGAGGGGAAGGTGGGCCAGGGAAGGAGATGGTTTGGCCGGAATTCCATCCGCGACATCATAATGAGTTCAACAAAGCTTGGAGGTTGGGAGCGAGAGAAAGAACAGCAAGAAAGCTTTGTCCAGTGGACGCGTGGCTGGGTGGGGAGTGAGATGGCAGCGTGCAGGCCGAGGGAGGCTGCCGGGAAAAAGCCGGAGGGAAACCGTCCGTGTGCCTGGCTGTTAGCAAAAGGAGCTTGAAGAGGACGCTGACTGCTTGCAGCCTCCGCGCCTGCAGCGGTAAAACAGGATGTCAGTCCTCCACACTCATTTCCCCAGAAAGCCAAAGACCTCATCAGCTATGTTTGCAAATGATCTCGTCCCCCCAGAACGTGCTCGCTGTGGCTAGCAAAGGCATCGCAAGGAATGATGGCTCCTTCTGACAGCGAGTAGGACTAAGTGACCAAAGACGTCACTCGTGCGTGGCTCCACTTCCCGGCCTCTCCTCTTACATGCACGGTGGGTGGTCACTCTCAGCACACCAGCCTCCAGTGGACACCACAGATGCAATCGCCCACGGCAGACGCTGCAAGAACCCTTCAGCAGAGAGAGACAGCAAGTACACCTCACTGATCACATCAGCAACAGTTCATCTTCAACAGTAGGAGACTTAGATCCTTCCCCATTGAGAAAAATCCATTTTTGCCCCCATGCAGCTGATTCTCAGCTTCTCACCCCACGCTCCCCCCCCCCATGGAATGCTCACTCTTGAGGTTGCCTTTCAAGCGTGCTCTAAGACTCTCCCTTTGTTTGCACTTCCCTTCGGTGCCCCCCACACCTCTCACCTCCCTGCCCCAGCCCTGCCCGAGCCACAGATGCTGTCTTTTGTTTTGCATTTATGTTTCGAGAAAGACATTGCCCAGCCGTCGCTCTGCAAAGCATCAGTGAGTAAAGTCTGTTATACAGGGCTGCAAAGCCATCTGGACTTCCTGCTGAAAAGGTTGGACATGGTTTTAGGCAAGATTTTTATCAGATCTGAAAGGGGAAAAAAAAAGTCTTGAATGCATTACCATCTTCCAAGGTTGATGTCAGATTTTTTTCCCCTTGTCAGTTGCAAAACAAAGCAAAAAAAAAAAAAAAAAAAAATGACAAACCGGAGGAGCTGAGGATGAAGATATACATCTCCAGAGGAAGCGTTGTCAAAGGTAGCGGAGTATAAACAAAAAATAAATTAGTTTTGGTTTTATCAGAAACTGGACAGACTCCCATTGGTATAATAGTTTGTCTAGTGAGTCCAAGCCTTCCCAGGGAGTGCCCTTAAAATGCAAAGGGGGAAATCTTAGACGCTCACAACAAAAACAGGGTCTGCTTTCCAAAACCTATTAACGGCTTTTTAAATGCACGGGAGAAGAAAGACAGAGACGGACGAGAATAAAACCGGCCTCGTGAAAAGCAAAACTGCTTTGAAACCCCCCCAAGCCCTCTTTCTCTGGATGTGACAGACTTTTCCAAAAGGTTCAACTTTTCCGTCAAAGCATGGCGGTATCTTAGCAACACACTTGCTACCACCCGGCTTCAGGCTTCACTCCTTGCAAGTCAGTGAAGAAAAGCCAGAATGAGTTCTTGTGTCAGAGCGTGCCCTTAACAAGGACCCTCATTCAGATTTGGGAAGAAAATGTCTTCGTAGAGAAGGACCAGAGCTTGGCCTCAGATCAAAAGCATTTTGCCTAATTAGTGGGATAAGTAAGCTTCACAAAGTGATGGTTATTGATCCTGAAGAAGTAATTTACGTAATGTTTTCTATTTTCCCCTAAACACTATATTGCAACAAACATTTATTCATTAATGCATGTGAGGAAACCAGGGAACGTGAAACACTACGTCTGATAGAAAACAAAACAACCTGGGGCCCTGGGTGGCTCGGTTGGTTAAGCATCTGCCTTCGGCTCCAGTCGTGATCCCGGGGTCCTGGGATGGAGCCCGCTTCTCCCTCTGCCTGCCACTCCCCACACCCCCATGTCAAATAAATAAATTAAATCTTTAAAAAAAAAAAAGGAGGGGGGGGCGCTGGGTGGCTCAGACGGTTAAGCGTCTGCCTTTGGCTCAGGTCATGATCCCAGAGTCCCGGGATCGAGCCCCAAGTCGGGCTCCCTGCTCAGCGGGAAGCCTGCTTCTCCCTCTCCTTCTACTGCTCCTTCTGCTTGTGTTCTCTCGCTGTCTGTCAAATAAATAAAATCTTTTTTAAAAAAAGAAGAAGAAGAAAGAAAAAGAAAACAAAACAACTCCGTGTGCTGCAGATCAAAGGTCCTCAGTGGGAATTTTCGATCAAATTCTGTTTCCCAGCCCAGGCGTCTTTGGCCAGAGCGGCCAGTCCTGAGGGCGCTGTCCCAGCAAGCTCCCCAGGGGAGAGGACAACCACCCGGCCCTGAGGCACATCCTGAGGCAGATGGGCTGACCGCCTTAAAGTAACTGTCCCAGGGCAGGTGCCTCACGCAGATGTGGTCAGTCCATACAGCCCCTGAGCTCCCGCAAAACGCTTCTTTCTGAGCAGCGCTAACCACACTCCAGTCTCAGAAGAAAGTGGTGGCAGACATGAGGAAAATACCCCTGGTGGGACCCCGACTCTGCGTCCGTAGCGGAGGGTGGACAGACAGACTGTTAATACCAAAAGAATTGGTATTAATTCTTCTTTGAACATTTAGTAGAATTCACCAGTGAAGCCATCTGGTCCTGAGCTTTTCTTTGTTGAGAGATTTTTTTTAACTTTTTTAAAATTGAAATATAGTGGAGAGATTTTTTATTACTGATTCAATTTCTGTATTTGTTATAACAATAACATATATTGTTAGTGGGGCTTTCCATGCATTCAAATTCCTCTTCACTCCATTTTGGTAAGTTGTAGGTTTCTGGGAATTTATCCATTTCTTCTACATTATCCAATTTGTTGTCATATAATTGTTCAGAAGGGCCCTTTACGATCATTTTCATTTCTGAGGCACACACTGTAATGTCTCCTCTTTCGTTTCTAATTTTATTTATTTGAATCTTCTCTCTTTTTTTTCTCAGTTAACCTAGCTGAAGATTTGTCAATTTTGTTTCTCTTTTTCACAAAACCCAAACAAATTTCAAAAATTTGATTTTTTTCTATTGTTCTCTATTTCTATTTGATTTATTTCTGCTCTACTCTTTATTATCACCTTCCCTCTCCCAGCTTTAGGCTTAGTTTGTTCTTCTTTTTCTAGATGAGGTGTAGAGTTAGGTGCTGTATCTGAGATCTTCCTTTTCAGTGGTAGTGTTTATTGCTATAAACTTCCTTCTTAGTTCAAGTTTTGCTGTATCCCATAAGTTTTAGTGGGCTGTGCTTTTGTTTTTGTCTCAAAATATTTTTTTAATTCCCTTTTCATTTCTTCTTTGAACCAATAGTTATTCAGGAGGGTGCTCTTAATTTCCATTTATTTGTGAATTTTCCCTCTTTAAAAAAAATTCTAGTTTTATTCCATTGTGGTTGGAAAAGAGGCTTGGAATGATTTCTATATTCTTAAATTTGTTAAGACTTGTTGGGTGACCTAACATGTGATTTATCTCGGAGAATGTTCACTGTGTGCCTGAGAAGAATGTGTATTCTTCTGCTTGGGGATGGAAAGTTGTGTACATGCTTGTTAGATCCACTTGGCCTATATTGTTCCAGCCACCTGTTTATTGATTTTCTATCTGGATGTTCTATCCATTGTTGAAAATAATAGTCTCCTATTATTTTACAGAGTTATATGAAAATATATTATCATTATTATTATTATTATTATTATTATTATTAATAGCATTATGTAATAGTCTCCTATTCTTTCTGTATTGATGTCGATCTCCCCCTTCAGGTCTGTCAATATTTGTTTTATATATTTAGGTGCTCTGATATTGGGTGCATAGATGTTTATAATTGTTAAGTCCTTCTGTTGAATTGATTCCTTCCTCATTGTATAATGGCCTTCTTTGTCTTTTGTTAATAGTTTTTAGTAATTTACTATTTTGTCTGGTAGAAGGATAGCCACCTCTCCTTTTTTCTGGTTGCCGTTTAAAGAGAATACATTTTCCATCCCTTCTCTCTCAGCCTATGTGTGTCCTTACATATAAAGAGAGCCTCTTGAAGGCAGCATATCACTGCATGCTGTGTTTCTTTCAGCCACTCTAAGCCTTTTGTCTGGGGAGTTTAATCCATTTTATATTCAGAGTAGTCATAGGTAGGAGAGAACTTACTACTGCCATTTTGTTACTTGTTTTCTACCTGGTTTGTAGGGGTTTTTGTTCCTTTGCTCCTCTCTTGCTGTCTTCGCTACTTGACTTTTTTTTTTTTGTAATGATGTGCATTGATTCTTTTCTCTTTATCTATTGTACACCTATTGCAGTTTTTTTGTGGTTGCCTCAAGGAATGCATAAAATATCTTATAGTTATAGCTGTCTGTTTTAAGTGGGTAATGATTTAACTTCAGTCGCATACAAAATCACTCACCCATGACAGTGTTGCATATTCTGTCTGTGGTGGGTCTACCCTGTTCACCTTCAGGAGTGAGACATACGCCTTCACATGTTTTCATGTTGCTATTTGGAGTGCTTGTTTTAATTTGAATAACTCTATTCAGCATTTCTTGTAAGGCAGGTCTAGGGGTGATAAACTCCCTCAATTTTTGTTTGTCTGGGAAAGTCTTTATCTCTTCTTCATTTTTAAAGGGTAGTTTGTCAGGAATAGTACTTAGTTGGCTTTTTCTTCTTTCAGAATTTTGAATATGTCACTCACTCTCTTCTGATCTGCAAGGTTTCTGCTGAGAAATTTACTGGCAATCTTGTGGGTGTTCCCTCGTATGTGATGAGTCACTTTCCTCTTGCTGCTTTTGAAATTCTTTGCCTTTGATTTCTACAATATAATTACAATGTGTCTCCAGGTAGACCTCTTTATGTCTAGCCTATTTGGAATCCTGTGGCTTCTTGAATCTGTATGTCTATTTTCTTCCCTAGATTTGGGCGGGGGGGGGTGTCATTATTTCTTTAAATATCCTTTCTGCCTCTTTTTCTTTTTTTTCTGCTTCTGGACTCTCATAATACATATTTTGTTCCTTTGAAGGCATGTTATAAATCTCATAGGCTTTTTTCACTCTTTTCATTCTTCTTTTGTTTCTTCTCCTCTGACTGGATAATTTCAAATGCCTTGTCTTCAAGTGCACAGGTACTTTCTTCTGCTTGACCAAGTCGGGTGGTGAAACTCTCTGTTGCATTTGTTTTTCTTTTTTTTTTCATTACAGTCGTTGTATTCTTCAGCTCCAGCATGTCTGTTTCGTTCTATTTTATGATTTCTATCTCTTTGTTAAACCCATCATTTTGTTCATGTACTGTTTTTCCAATTTCATCAAGTGGTCTATCTTTGTTCTTTTGTAGCTCAGTGAGCTTTCCTAAAACCATTATTTTGAATTCTTTGTCAGGAAATTCATGGCTCTCCATTCCTTTGAGGTTAGTTACTAGAAATGTTCTGTGTACCTTGTAGCCTTGCTTTGGTGTCTATACATTTGAAGGAACAGTAGTCTCTTCCACAGCGTAAGGCCTCGCTTCAGTGGGAAAGGCCTTCACGGCCAATGAGTGCAAGATTGCCCGCTGGGTGGCATGCACAGCGGTGCCAGATTTGACACTGGTTCCAGGGAGTGTGACAGCATGGAGCCCAGGTCACAGGCATGCACATAGTGGCACTGAGACCAGGGCATGGGGGCAGTGTCTTTCTTGTTCGTGGAAGTTCATCTGAAAGAACAAGCATTTTCTGGGCCATCTCTGTCCTGTTTGTTGTGTGTAGTAAAAAGGGCTGGGATGTATGTGTCTCTCTGGTCTCAAGTATCTCTATGAGCTTGAGGAAATGCACAATGATGGCCAAGTCCTGGCTTTCATTAATGCCTCAGATGCATTATTTGAAATTATTTAGCAATTTTCATCTACTTAATTTCTCCTCTCCAGAACCTATTTTCAGGGTAAAGAAAGAACACTGGGGGGGAGGGAAGACTCATCATTTGGAGGCATTTGGAGTTTGTCATTTATGGCATTCATAAATGAGTATGAGACTGATGTCAGTGGTGATATTGCAAACCAGGTGGTAGCATACTTTATTATTTAGGCAATAACTAAAACTCTCCTTGAATTTAACAAAAGCTGGGAAAGTAAATATTACTTCCTTTATGGAACAACTACTTTTTCTGTTGCACATCTTCTTCTCTTGATGCACTGAAATGGATCTTACTGTTCATGTCTTTTTAAATCCTGATGAACTCAAACAACCATGAATCAACCCCAAACAGTAGGACCTCATCTGTTAGCACCCTCATATTAGCACACTAATGACATTTTAAAGATTCTGATTAAACCCAGATGCAAAGTATCTTCCTGAGTACATCAGGAATCATGAGTTTAAGAAAAACAGAAATATTACATTTTTCCAGTGCAGTTTTAGTTCACTTTCTACATTTTTTGTATTCCAATTTGAAGTTGATTGTTAAAGTAGTAACCACTGTTAATATGTATAAACAGATTTGTGGCTATCTAACAATTAAGGTAATTGTGAATAGCTACAAATTTACTTAATCAATAGGTAGGTGTAGAGATATCTGCACATATAAACTTCAGCCCCCAATTATCAAAATAGCAAACATGTGGTCTCTCATTGTAGGCTTTTCTGAAATCCTTGGTTAGTAAACAGACCTTGGAAGGTATGCTGTGGCTAAGAGCCCGAATGTTGAAGCCAGAATTTAAACATGTGGGTGTGATTCTAATGGTAACACTGACTGGCTGAGTCAGCTCGTCTCAGTCTTGGCTGCCCATCCATAAAGCATTCATCCCTCTGGCGCCTGGTCCCTGGGAACCACCCAGGGTGGGCAGTAGTGTTTGCACCATTCTCCTCCCACCTGCCAGAAGAGGGGGCCCTCACCTGCCACCTGGCCACTGAGTCCCTCTGGCCCTCCAGCCACTCTCCACTGAAGGTGCTCAGGAGCCAGATAGCAAATTCATAAAATAAACAGCAGAAAGCAGAGAGTGTAACCTATTTGTCAAACACAGGGGAAAAAAAGGTCAGCTCCTGATGTTACTAAACCTTTGTTATCAATATAGCATGAGCCATTCATATAACTGTCCCCCTTTTCACTTTATGCAGATCCTTTATTTTAAAAGAATTATTTTCTTCATTTTCCTTAGACTGTTTCTTCTTAATGTAACTAATCATGAAGAATTTTAAAATGCCAACAATACATGACTAAAAGTGCCTTCATGTCTATAAAATTATATTTACAGATGTGACCAGCCCCCAGCCCTGTCTATTCATATCTGTCCCATCATACATAAGAGGGATCTTCCTATCCACTGGCTAAGAACTCTCTTGTTCAGCAAATGACCCACAGCTAGAGTTCCCTTGGAGGGAACCTCACTATTGTACCCCTGGATTTGCTTGGTTGGTCTCAGCACATGCAGAGGGAGGCATATGGGTCATGGTCTCCCTTGAGGAGCTGAATTTGGTGGAGGTCACTGTGTGGCAATGAGTGGGGTGAGGCCTGTGGAGACCAAAGGGAGAGATGGGGTGGGGGTGGGGCAGGCACAGAGCCAGCAAGAGGGAGCAGGCAGTCACCTAGGGACTGGAAACCACAAGATGGTAAGACAGGCTAATGTTTTGTGGCACGTGTCCCTGCTCTTGCAGGGAGAGGTGGTCCATTCCCAACCCCAGCTCAGCCGTCCCTCCCCACTGGGACCCACCAGCCCGCTCCAGGTTTCACACAATGCTGGCAGGTGACGGGCCACTGCGGCAGGAGTGCATGCAGCGTGGGAAGTGGGGGTTACAGCCACGGGGCAGGTGGGGTCAGTGCATGGAAATCACGAAGAGGAAACATCAGGGGTGAAGGAGGTCCTGGCTAAACCGACCAGCAGGACCCTCGCTGAGGACAGGCCAGGTGGTCAGGCATCACCTGGGAGTGTTAGGGATGAGGAACTGGGTCAGGTATCGAGGGTGGGGGCTTCTGGTCCTGCTGAGATTGGATGATGCAGAGAGAAACAGAGAAACCCAAAAAGCAGGCCTGGTTGAAAACAGTTTGGAGGAGGCTGGTGATGTGTGGCCAACGAGAGAATCTTGCTCGTGTTGTTGTCGAACTTCACTGCACATTTGAATCCCTGAGCACCTTGCAGGCAACGCCAGCGCCTGAAATTCTCACTCAGGGGATCCAGGAAGGGGTCTGCGGCCCCACAGGTGGCCCCAGGTGGCTCTCCCTGCCCCTGGGAAGTCCTCCTTCTCCAATAACCAGGGGTCATTTGCTCCCTAAACTCCTACAGTGAAGACTGTCATGAAACCCAAATTTGTGTAAGAGGCAGAATTTCACACTCCCCGTCTCCTACCTCTGTGTTTGCCTTTTTCAGGCTCGTGTGCTCGTTTTGGTCTGAGAATATAAGCATTCACCGTCCTTCCTGCCCTGCCCATCTCTCTTGAGGCAGGACAGCGGCTGAGCACGTGCCCTGGGGTCTGACCTCCCTTGTGTGAATTTGGGACCCTGTGTGCCCCTGGCAGGGAGGCTGACTTCTCTCATTCTGAGCTCGCTCATCTGCAAAGCAGGGTAATAGAGTAACTGCCTCCCGGGACAATCATGTCGATTACGGGAAACAAGACGCGCCGGCCACTTAGCACCTGCGTGCACAAAGTCCTTGAGCAATGTCGGCTACCATCTATCACACGGTGTTCTGTGTTTCCTGTTTGGTATGACGGGCTTTTTTATATAGAGGACCTTGTCTTCTTTGTCTTAATATTTCATTAGTGTCTTGCTCAATAAATTTTGATTTATTCTTTTTTTTTTCAAGATTTTATTTATTTATTTGAGAGAGAGAATGAGAGAGAGCACATGAGAAGGGGGAGGGTCAGAGGGAGAAGCAGGATCCTCGCCGAGCAGGGAGCCCGATGCGGGACTCGATCCCGGGACTCCAGGATCATGACCTGAGCCGAAGGCAGTCGCTTAACCAACTGAACCACCCAGGCGCCCAATTTTGATTTATTCTTTTCCTCAGGAGACAGGTATTGAGATGAGATAGAAGTGGAGAGGCTTGAGACAGTGTCTCCACTGTGGCTTCTCGGGGGCCACTCTGGACACAGCTGAGCTCTCCCCCGTAACAGCTCGGACAAACACCATTCCAATTCTACGCCAGCGTTCCTGTGGGGGCGCGTCAGGAGCCACGTGTGCCCCACAAGCCCCCCAGGGCAAACACACACTTTGGGGCGCACTGTGTGCCTGTGTTACTGCCAAGAGGAGTATGACAGAGCTCTGGTCCTCCGGCCTGAGGCCAATCACGGTGACGCTCGTGTCGACAGTCACAAGCAACGCGGCCCGAGGATGAAGTCAGAGAGAAGGGAACCCCAAGTCAGAACCATGAGCAGACTAGTAGCCAACAGCCCAGGGCAGCGCACCTCCAGACAGCACGCGATGTTCAAAGCTGCTGATGCCAGAGACACCGTCTTCCAAATGGAAAAGTTGTAACAGAGGGAAAGCTGATAAAAGACCAAGCGAATAGTTTAACTCACCCAATACTGACCTACGTTTTCACTGCAAGGGCACGACATCAAGCAGGCGACGCATGTGTGGTTTCTCCCTGAGACTGGCTCTGGGCCCGGGGGGATGCAGCGCCCGTGTGTGGGGCGCAGAGCCGGGTCAAAGGCGCAGCTATTCCACCGATGAGCAGGCTCCCTTAGTGCACGTGGTGCAGGGAGAACAGCCGGCGGGACAGGCAACAGTGCAGTTGGTTTAACCGGGGGCGGGGGGACTCCAAGAAAGCACTCAACTCAGGGAGGTATTTCGTGAAGTTCTGCCTCAACACATCCTCAGCATCGTACGCACCTGCCTAACTGCGCTGGAACACACCCCTCGAACTGCTGCGTCCTGAGAAAACTTCCATTTCGTGCAAGTAAGTGACAAGTATTTCTGTATCGTTTCTAAGAAACTCTGTGCTTGCACGAGTCTGGGCACGAACAACCTCGACCGCAGTTGGCACTCGGAGCTAGGCAGTGAGCATACAGGACACACTCAGGCATCTTACACCCGCTATGCCATCCCACCTGGAATAACCCTATGGCGTAGGCACGATTCCTAATTCAGAGAAGAGGAAATCAAGGCCTAAATAATGTTCGGAGTCAGGCCACTGTTAAGTAGCAACAACAGGATTTGAATCTGGATCACAATGACTTCAGAGTCCATCTTTAAGCCCTCATGGTCTGTCCATGGTCTGTCACACCGTACCTCTGTCTGCGGCTTCACCACAGCATAACAAGCCACTCTAAAACCCAGTGGCTCAAAACAACACAGGCTTTTATTCTGCTCTCGCACCTGCCATTTGGGCAGGGCTCAGCGGGGACAGTGCCCCTCAGCTCCTCACAGCACTAGCTGGGCAGTTTGGCTGGGGGCTGAGAACCGCTCCCCAGAGGGCCCACCGGGGCTGCAGGTTGATGCTGGCTGTGTGTGGTCTGGGAGCTCAGCCTGGCCACTGGCCAGGACCTAGAATCCTCTCCATGGGATTTCTCCTGGCTGGGTTCCAAGAGGGAGCACCCAGGACCAAGACACAGGTCATGGCGTTACGGACTGCTCAGAGGTCACATGCCACCATCCCCTCCTTGCTCTATCTGCTGGGACAGTGTCCAAGGAGAGGACACAGAGCCAACTGCTGCATACGAGGCACATGGGGGTTAGTGGTAAGACGAGCTGACAGGATGGACGACATGGGCACAGCCATCTTTGGAAAATGCAATCTGCCAAAATATAGCCCCTCCTAGCCTTGGGATCCATGCCACAGCCTACTGAAACACCCGAGCAGGAAACTCAGCCACAGAAAGTGCTCTGATGAGCCGCCTCGTGCGGCCAGTCTCAGGCTGGTACCTGTCAACCACGGTGCAGTCAGCACTCCCCAAAACACATGTCTGGCTCTGCCACTCTCTGGCCCCAGGATGACCACTCACCTAGCTCCCTGCACACAGTGGACAGGTGTGCTAACCCCAGAGCAACACCTCCCAGCCCTCGTTTCTTCCTCTGGCCATGCCCCTGGCCATCCAGAAATGTCTGATGCAGCAGGCCAGGTGTCCGTGCTGAGGATCAGAACTAGGGCCATCAGGGTAATTCCAGACGAGGAAGCCGCACCCCAGAGAGGCTCCCTGCCCAGGTCCTCCCATTCCAAGTTTGGCGCTTTCTCCAGCATGTGGGTGACAGTATGGATTTTTTCCTCTTTCAGGACTTCCTTTAAATTTGTCATTGGCCTCTAGGTAATTTGAGATATAGAATAATTGAGTAGTCAGCTAATTTGAATTACGTAGTTGGACTTTGAAATGAATGAGGCTTGATTGCCTTTGTTAGCAAACAGGGATCGTTACGAGACCTAGAGGCGCCTCATCCACGGACACACGAGGGGATGCTGAGATGGAGCCGTGGAAGTTCACCTCCCACTTAGCGGGATTTCTCTGAACCTCAGCACGCCGTCCGCCAGCTCAATGTCTCGGGGAGCAGCCCCTCTGCTGCCCAGTTCTGGAAGGGGAGCTCGGTCAGCCATGCCCCCTTCCTGGTGGTGCTACTTCCCACACCCCGGAGCACTACCCCATACTACTCCCCAGTATGGTGGGGGGGCGCACAGCAAGCACCATGAAGGGAGGGTGAGGGGACAGGGGACCGGGCAGCCTTGGCTCACAGATCATGTCCTGCCCCACCCATATGCAAATCTAACCTTTCTGATATTTCAGCATGATAAGCCCAAAGACACGATTTCAACAGGAAAATATTTACTGAAGGCTTTCTCTTTCATAATCTATTGATTTTAATATCCTTACCACTTTGGCTAAATGTCAATTTTACCCTGAGGACTGCTATTGCAAATTTGAACACATTTTATTTATTTGTGGCATTCAAAATATTAGTGTTGGAAATGAGTAAAGTGTGAGTCTTTCAGCGTTCCTCTTTAAAGTTTATTTTTCCTGTTTGAATAATGCTGGTAATTTGCCATGGTAATTGGGGCCACGGACGATGCGCGGCAACGACAGGCAGAAACTGAAGTAGCATTTCGAACGCTGACACACAGCTCATTAATATGGGGCCAACCTCCGCACTTAACCTTTGGGACCAGAAGCACCTGTTTATCACTATCATTCAACCAGAAGCCAAGTCCTCTCCCCTCTGCTCACTTCTGCTCCCGCCGTCCAGCCTGTACCAGTCTATGCGTGACCAGCTCGGACACTGCCCCCCCTCAGATTCGGGCTCATCGGAGCTCTGAGCAGCGGCTCAGGGGCACACCCCCCAGTCCCACCCCCACACGTGCTCCTGCCCTAAGAGCAGCTGGGGTGGCTTTGTGAGGCTTCCCCGAGGAGCCACCTCATGCCCAGGGAGGCTGAGCATGCCTCGGCTGCCAAGGGGCCCCATACAGGCATTCTCTAAACTGCTAAATCGCCAATAATTAGTACAGCTGGATGACATCACTTTATTTTTCCAGATTTCTGGAGTGGGTCTTTAGGCTCTCTGTGCAGGGTTTTCTACTGCAAAGCTGGCCTCTCACTCGTGCCTGGGGCCAGAGTCTCCCAGCCCCCGCCCCAGACCACAGCAGACCCTCATCTGTCCACTGCAGGAGATGGGGTGTCCAGAAGGCCACCACCCAACCCTAAATTGTCTCCTCACCACCAGGATACCCACTGTGCTCCCAGCCAAGGCCTGGACTAGGCAGACCACAGTGGGGATGTTTCCTGCAGGACCCCCTGCCCCCCAGCCAAGGCCTGGACTAGGCAGACCACAGTGTGGGTGTCTCCTGCAGGACCCCCCTCCCCCCCAGCCAAGGCCTGGACTAGGCAGACCACAGTGGGGGTGTTTCCTGCAGGACCCCCTCCCTCCTCCCAGCCAAGGCCTGGATTAAGCAGACCACAGTGGGGGTGTTTCCTGCAGGACCCCCTCCCCGCTCCCAGCCAAGGCCTGGACTAGGCAAACCACAGTGGGGGTGTTTCCTGCAGGACCCCCTCCCCACTCCCAGCCAAGGCCTGGATTAGGCAGACCATGGAGGGTACTCAGCAGAGCACGCCCCTCCCCATCCCATACCTTCTCCCTAGATGGTCACAGGCTTGGGCCCTGACCTAGCTCAGCCGGGGAACCTGCTCCTGCCTCCAGCCCCATCCAAGGGCCTCTACCTTTGGGAGGCCAGGTGTCTCAGGGGCGAGACTTGCACTGAGGCAAGAGGAGTGACAGTTCAGGGGTGGGGTGGGTGGGGCAGCAGGCTCACCTGCTCCAGAGCCCCCAGATCTCTCCAGGCCTGCCCCCTCTATAAGGCCCACTGCCTTCTCATCTTGGCACACAGAAAGTCCCAAATGGGGCCCAGAGTCATCCCCAAATTCTGTCCGCCTCTGCCCCTGGAGCACAAGGGCTACTGCTCCCACCCTGGGGGGCCCTTTGTGGAGGCCGAGTCTGGTGGGACCCCCACCTGCCCCCGCAGGGGTGGACGGGTTAGCCGGAGATTTCAGAGGAGGGCGGCAGGTTCTCTCCATTACCACAAACGGGCAAGGGCTTTGGGGCACCATCTGAGCGAACCACCCATGCACTTAGCTTTAATCTCGGAGGATTTGCAGAGTGTGGTTAGATTAAAGCTGTTTTCTGAGGTTTGAGGAACCGGCCCCCAGAAGAGCAGCAGACATCACAGGCTGACAGCACAACGCAGAACTCACACACACACAACTCCATCACACCCAGCTTCTTGCCTGCTTCACAACTGTGGCCGGTCCCCGATCTCGCTGAGCTTCTGTGTCTGCAGCCGTAAGATGGGACCACCGCCGTGTGCTGGGGGCTCTGCGTGTGCTGGGGGCTCTGTGCAGGGGACACCATCATGTGCTGGGGGCTCTGCGTGGGGGGACACCGCCGTGTGCTGGGGGCTTTGCGTGGGGGGACGCGGGGCCATGTGCTGGGGGCTCTGCGCGGGGGGACACGGCCGTAGGAACAATGGCTGTCGGTAAACACAGTACCTCAACCTTGCCGGTGGCGACCTCGTCCTCACAGTCAACCTGTGGCTGGTCAGAGCCTGGGACGGGCCCCCCTCTGCCTCCTAAGCAGAGCCAGAACTCGCTGCATGGGTCCTATGCTCTTCCCACGCTGTGTCCCCACTGCTTACGTAGCCGCCGAGCCCGAGGAGGCACTCTGGGGACATCTACAGAATAACCGCAGGAGCTCCTGGGTCTGGAACCAAGATCTACCTCTGGCGGCCTTGCAGCTTTGACCTCTCATCATGACGCTGCACAAATCCTACACTCAGACCATCGGACCTCGTCCCCCACCCTGAAAAGTGAGCTCCACAGAAGACACGTGTCGTGGTCCATCTCCATGGCATGTGATCCACGTGGTGGTTCACACTCCCCCAGTCAGTAAAAATATTGACCCCCTTGTCCACAGGGACATTGTATATATATGACATACATAAGAGAAAGAAAAACTACCTTTTCAGGATGTACCAAAAAAGGACACAGCTTCTAAGAGCCATTGGGGTCTGGAGGAGAATCCTGCTCACTGTGGAAGCCTCTATAGGAGCTGGACCTGGACTTTGTGGAGAGAGGGATGAGGAGGTCCGCCGTCGGCGGTCTGTGATGGTCTCGTGGACAGAGATGGGGTATGGGTTTGTAAGCGCCACAGCTCCCGCCAAGCCCTGCACACAGGCCTCGGTAAAGCAAGGGTGGGGGCTGCTCTGAGTCACAGTGAGGGGTTTGTATGCTCGCCGCCAGGGAAAATGTCTTACGTTAATTTAGGAAGCAATACTAAGATATAGCTTGACTCATGTGCTGAAAAAAATACTATTTAAGTTAAATAATGTGTCCTAACGGGATGCACTCGCCTGTCCTGGGGAGCTAAATGAACTTCCCGGGGCCCACGGGTGCACCCTGGAATTTGAATTTATGAAAATAATCAGTGGCATGAGCTGTTTTTAAGCCATTTAGCTGCTTTGACTATAAACCAAGTGCCAGGTGGGGAAGAAAATGGATTATTTCACCATCTGATTAGGTGGGTTTGCAGTAACCAAAGTTGACTGTCTATATTAAATCCCGAGTGATCAAAACATAAAAAACGGCTGGTGTTAAATTAGACAGTGAGTATATGCGTCCCCACGTGAATTCTAGTTTCCATCTAGCCTCTAGCTCCCCACGTAATCAAGCACAACGTCAGTTACAGACACAAACGCAACTGAGAAAGCCAATGCAAACTGCAATCGTGTATGCAACTGAATTAGCAACCGATCCCCCAAAATAGCAGCGGCTTGGGGGCACGGGCCAGGGAGGAGGCGGCTCAGAGCAGGGCAGGCTCCTCAGGCCTTTTCCCAAGCCCATGCACGTCTAATTTCGCTAAGACTCCTGCAAGTCTGGATGAAGACAACTTGCAAGCCATGCTCTCCGATTTCTCTTCCTTCCACTCTCACAACCAGGAAAACGAAGGGTCCATCAAATCCCTCCTTGCAAAACCACAAGCATGCTTTCATATAACACCAGTTACGTATTACAGGTAAATTTCAAGCAGCTCACTAAAGTCTTCTCTATGTTTCAATAAGATAAGCCACCACCCGAAGTGAGCAGAGTTGAAGAAAACTTTGCCTTTCTTTTTACATTCACGTTTATAAGACGTGAGAAATGTGCTTCACATCAACGTCAAGGACCCCTGAAAAAAAGAATAAAGTGAAAGGACTATAGGGGAGGAGATGGGGCACACCCAGGTCAGAGGGCAGGGGGCTGAGGCTGGGGGCCAGGAGAACGTGCGCACCCCTCAGAGCCGCGAGCCGCCTGTCCTTCCCACCACCGTGGCTCTGGCCGTCAGCCCTGCATCCAGCATCCAGCAGAGCCTGCGCGCATCAGGTGGCTCAGAGGCGGACCAGCGAGCGGCTCGGCATCTGTATTTCCCATGGCGCATTTCAGTCCGAACGAAAATTAAACATGCGTCAGGTAAAGCCCAGTAATGGCTGTTCACACATGAAGAACATTCTTCATTGGCAGCAGAACCGTGCAGAGCTGCTAAGCTACCCGGTCGGGGCCCCAGGGCCCCAAGATCCCCTAAAGGGCACATGGGTTAGAGGTCGCTCACCGGGATCTAGGACGCCTGGCGGGTCAGCTGGGCGGTATGGTGCTCTGTGCACCCTTCGCTTTTTCTCTGATTTGTCCGGTTTAACTACCTTTTTACAATAAATCCCTCTCATTCCTTATACTAGACTAATGATGCTCCTGCTGTAACCTACGCCCTCGAAACCAGCGAGAGCATGGGGCTACCGTCGGGTGGGCGGCTGGTGTCCCAGCCCCCCACGGTAGCTCCACCTTCAGGGGCTCTAGCCAGGGGACCCATGAAAGAGAGGAAGGAGAAGGGGCACCCCACACCCCCCAACAGCCAGACCCGCGCAGGTCACTCATACCACACCCCGTCCCACGGGTCTACGGGCGGAACGTGTGTGTCCCCGAATCCCCGTGTTGAAACCGTGTCAGCCCCTTCTTTGGGGGGTTCAGCAGGCTACGCAGGTGCCACCCTGGCATGCAGGGCATCCGTCCTGCACCTCTGCACAAAGGAGAGCGGCCTCTAGTTTCCAAATGAAGTCGCTTTTCTGTGTAGCCAGCGGTTGGGGGCGACCTTTTCTGGGAACCTCACAGGGTCCATCAGGCACACAGAACAGCAAGATGCTTCCTGCACTGACAGTCTCCTCACTTCTTGGACATTCGAAACTTCACTTTAAAGAGATGGAAAAAGGACAATCAAAACTACATTGGAACAGCTCTTCAGAGCACACAAGGCATAGGAATCTGATCCGGGCACCTTGAAAAGTTACTGGAGAAGGAAACCACCAACAAAATGACAAGGCAACCTACTGAATGGGAAGAGATATTTGCAAATGACATATCCGACAAGGGGCTAATATCCAAAATATGTAAGGAACTTCTACAAATCAACCCTAAAATAAAAAACCAAAAACAAAGAATCCAGTTAAAAATGGGCAGAGGACCTGAATAAACATTTTTTCAAAGAAGACATGCAGATGGCCAACAGACACATGAAAAGATGCTCAGCATCACTCAGCATCAGGGAAATACAAATCAAAACCTCTATGCGATACCACCTCACACCAGTCAGAATGGCTAAAATTAACAAGTCAGGAAACGACAGATGTTGGCGGGGATGCGGAGAAAGGGGAACCCTCCTACACTGTCGGTGGGAATGCAAGCTGGTGCAGCCACTCTGGAAAACAGTGTGGAGGTTCCTCAAAAAGTTGAAAATAGAGCTACCATATGATCCAGTAAACCCAATGAAAATGAAAACACTAATTCAAAAGATATGCACCCGATGTTTATAGCAGCAATGTCCACAATAGCCGAGATATGGAAGCAGCCCAGATGTCCATCGACAGATGATTGGATAAAGAAGATGTGGTGTATATACAATGGACTATTACTCAGCCATAAAAAAGAAAGAAATCTTGCCATTTGCAACAACACGGATGGAGCTAGAGGGTATTATATGGAGTTAAATAAGTCAGAAAGACAAATACCATATGATTTCACTCATATGTGGAATTGAAGAAAAAAACAAAGAAAAAAGTGACAAAACAAGAAACAGACTCTTAGCTCTAGAGAACACACTGCTGTTCACTAGCAGGGAGGTGGTGGGGGATGGGAGACAGGTGAGGGGGATTAAAAGTACACTTATCATCATGAGTACTGAGGCACGCACAGAACTGTTGAATGTTGTACACCTGAAACTAATATCTAATATAACAGTATAGGTTAATCATACTTCAATTTTAAGAAATGTTATTGGAGGAGCAAAAGACAGGAGTCCGCCCGCGAGGCGCTTCAGACCTTGGGGAAGCCAGAAGAAGGTGCGGGCAGCCCCTGGAAGCCCATCCTAGCAATAAAATGCATGGAACCAGCCACCTGCAGGTGCCGCCAGCAGGAAGGTAGGTCCAGCACGTAGGTCCCCAGCGGAATAGCGGCTTGACACTCCGCTGACCGCCAGCATGCTGCAGAGCTAGCCGGAGGGCGGACGGCGAAGCTCATCCCCTGACCTGAGCACTGGACGTCTGCAGAAGGAAAGACCCTAGGCCCACCACTCCATCAAGGTCCCTCTCAGCCGTCAGCTCTGCTCACGCCTTTCTGGACCCCTGTGCCTGGATGGGAGCCCTCGGCCCACGCCCAGGTCAGAGCCCCCCTTCCCAGCCAGGCAGGTGATGCTTGGCTGCATCTTGCTGCTGGTCCTGCAAGAACAGGGCTCAAAGGCTCCTGCTCCGAAAGTAGTGCTCACCGAGGCGCCACAGAGCCTGCAGACCCCGGGACCCCTGTTCTCACCAGCCTCGCTCCCTGCTCGCGTGCCTTCAGTCGGAGCTCAGCCCCCGTGCCCACCAGCATCCATCTGAAGGCGGGACTTGATAAAACCTTCCCTTGGTGGTGGGGGGCCAAGGGCGCCAGGGACACTACCAGTCCCGTGCCCACACCTGCTACTGTTCGAGGGACAGATGCAAATGAAGAAGTCGGGCTCATCCAAGACATACAGAATTTACCCAAATTCACACTCCTGTGGAAAACCGTCGCCCTCTGGGTTACAGCACGAGTGTGGAAGGTGTTGATGACAAGGTGAAGTGGTCTGCAGATGGCCCCAAAAAGGCATGCCGTGGCCTGCCCCAGAGCCTGCGCCTGGGGCCATGCAGCTGTGACACGAAGGATCTGAGATCAGGGTGGCCCTGAATCCAGTGACAGGCGTCTTTGGAGGAGGCAGACACGGGAGGGACGCCTGCAGCCCCCACAGGCTGGAGGAGGAAGGAAGGACCCTCCACTGGAGCCATGGGAGGGAGACAAGCCCTCACCACCTTGACCTCCGGCTGCTGTCTCCAGAGGGGACAGATTTCTGTGGTTCTAAGCCAGACCGCTGGTGGTCACTGGTTCTGGCCACCCAAGGACACCCATACACCATGTGCCTGGGACACATGCCCACTCTCTCTGGACCTCTGTCCCCAGGTCACAAAGGACAGGACAGCCTCCAACCCCAAGCCAACCCCAGGATGGACTACACAGCTCCCAGCAGAGGTGAGGCACCTCACCCAGCAGCCTGGGTTCCTGCAGGGGCCCAGCCGGGGGAGACCCCCCGCAGCACACACGTCCCAGGCCCAGCAGGCCCAACGGAGGGCCCCTCGCCACCTGCCAGGCCCGAATCGTCACACCCGTATGGCGCCCAGCACTATGGGTTTCGGGAGCCGCCACGGCAGCAGGCCCCCCACAGGACAGAGGAGACAGGAGCCAACACCTCGGTGTTGTTCCGCGCAGGTTTCCAGAGTCTGGGATGCAGGCCTGTTTCCATATGAATAGGTGTTACTGCCCGTGAGTGTGATTTTTTTTAAAAAAACTGTCTATTTGTCTTTTGCATCTTTATTGAGACCTGTTCTTATCTGTAGCACAATATCCGGACACCTGGCGGGAAAGTGAAGCTCCATCCCATCCCGAAATGAACCACGTGCCCCCCTCATGGATAACCACATGAGGATGCAGCTAGTGTCTGCAGCGACCAGGGAAATGATAATTAGTAATGATGATGATGATGAAAGAACAGGCACCGTTTCTGAGCACTGACGAAACACGGGGCAGCATGCTAAGCATTTCAGATACATTAATGCATTTAATCCTCACGAAAGCACCGTCAGATGGAAATTAAGAGGATTACCTTATAAATCAGAAAGATGGGCCCATGCAATTCACACCAGATCTCTCTGTCTCCAACGCCCATGAAGGGCGCTGCCACCCAGCCTGCCTCCTCCAGCAGAG
Source organism: Mirounga angustirostris (assembly GCF_029215605.1). Taxonomy (NCBI): domain Eukaryota; kingdom Metazoa; phylum Chordata; class Mammalia; order Carnivora; family Phocidae; genus Mirounga; species Mirounga angustirostris. Next base: position 138,327,080 of record NW_026991713.1, read on the forward strand.
AAGGGACACGTCCACCATGGGGCCAGGTGGGAGGGAGGAAGACACCAAGAAAACCACATTCCTGGGCCACACTGCCTTAGTCATTGCCGATGAGCTGCTTTAATAAGGACACAGGTCACACTAGGAAAATTCAACAAGTGTGCACATGCACGGGTGTATACCACACGTGTGCCTGCATCTCTCTGTGTGTACACACGTGTGCACGTGCGTGTGTGGGTGTGTACTGCACATGTGTGCCTGCATCTCTGAGTGTGTACACATGTGTGCACGTGCGTGTGTGGGTGTGTACCGCACATGTGTGCCTGCATCTGTGTGTGTGCACATGCATGTGTGGGTGTATACCACACGCGTGTGCCTGCATCTCTGAGTGTGTGTACGCGTGCATGGGTGTGTACCACGCATGTGTGCCTGCATCTCTGAGTGTGTACACATGTGTGCACGTGTGGGGGGTGTGTACCACACACGTGTGCCTGCATCTGTGTGTGTGCACATGTGTGTGCACATGCATGTGTGGGTGTGTACCACACGCATGTGCCTGCATCTCTGAGTGTGTGTATGCGTGCATGGGTGTGTACCACGCATGTGTGCCTGCATCTGTGTGTGCACATGTGTGTGCACATGCATGTGTGGGTGTGTACCACACGCATGTGCCTGCATCTCTGAGTGTGTACACGCATGCATGGGTGTGTACCACGCATGTGTGCCTGCATCTCTGAGTGTGTACACATGTGTGCACGTGCGTGTGTGGGTGTGTACCGCACACGTGTGCCTGCATCTGTGTGTGCACATGTGTGTGCACATGCATGTGTGGGTGTGTACCACACGCATGTGCCTGCATCTCTGAGTGTGTGTACACGTGCATGGGTGTGTACCACGCATGTGTGCCTGCATCTCTGAGAGTGTGTGCACACGTGTGCGTGTACATGTGCATGGGTGTGTACGACGCATGTGTGCCTGCATCTCTGAGTGCATGTGTACATGTGCATTATCTCTGGCTGCACTGTGTGCATGTGTAAACCAGTGTGCATGTGTGTCTGTGAGTGCACATGTGCACATACGTGTGTGCACTGTGCCTGCATCTCATGAGTGCACTTGTGAGTGCCTGTGCATGTGTGCAGAAAGTAAGGGGGGAGACTGTGGGGTGAGCACAGGGAACAGCTCGGCCAGGAAGTACTTGAGACTGTGGGGTATTTTTTTTTAAATCTTTTTTTTTAATTTTTTAATTTATTTATTTGAGAGAGAGAGAGAGAGAGAGAGAAACAGCATGAGAGGGGATAGGGTCAGAGGGAGAAGCAAGCTCCCCGCTGAGCCGGGAGCCCGATGTGGGACTCGATCCCAGGACTCCGGGATCATGACCTAAGCCGAAGGCAGTCGCTTAACCAACTGAGCCACCCAGGCGCCCGACTGTGGGGTATTTTTACCTTGGTTCTCCCACACTGAGAAGCCAGGGAGCCGAGTGTCCGGGGTGTGCAAGCCCCCTGCTGCTCAGGATTCTCTCACACAAGTGCTCCCCGAACGAGAGCTGCAGGCTGGCCCCTCCACGAGGCAGGGGAGGGCAAGAGTGGCTGTGGCCTCCCACGGGCAGGCTCTGCTCAGGCGCGGGGCCAGGCCAGGGCTCCCCACTCAGAACCAAGGCCTGCCATGGGTCTCCATAGGGCCGTGGGTTTTCGGGACAGTGCACACGGTGGCCTCCGGATGCCGCACATGGGGACATGGCTCGGAGGAGGGGGGAGGCCAGGATGCCACCGGCTCAGCCGTCAAAGAGGCCTGGTGCTTGTGTCTTTCAGGAATTCGCAGACTCCGTGTCCCAGCTGGTCACGCAGAAGTTCCACGAGCTGACTGTGGGCCTGGCGTCCGCGCACGCCCGCCACAAAGCACTGGCAGGAATCGTCATGACCACAGGTAATGCCTCTCATTTTCCCTGTGGGATCCCATCCGCAAGGACAGGAGATTTAGTGTCTGCCTGACCTTGGGAACCAGACGAGTCTCTCTTCCACACGAAGATGTGAAAAAGAAAAACAACAATAGGACCCAGAGAGCTCAGTGCCGATTCTAGATGATCAGCAAAAGCATGCTGACACCTCCTCAGACCGGCTCTGCCCGCATGCCTCGACTCCCACAAAGAAGGGCCGCGTGAGGACCTGGCCCGTGTCTTCCCTGTTAGGCTCCCCGCCTCGTGGTTGAGAACACCGTGCACTGTTGATGTTGGTACAGCTGGAACCCAAGGTCAGGCCAGGCCACAGATTAGTCGCCTCAGGCAGGGGTGAGGAGGCTGCCTGCGTGCACCTCGCACTTCCCCGCGGCACCTGCATTTCCTCCGTGCACAGGGGGCGGCCTGTGGCAGGGAGTCTGAGCCCCCACTGGGGTGCAAACCACCCCCTGAGCCCCATCACGGGAGACGGTGGGCACTCCTTCCGCCAAGCGGTTCACAGACGTGGAACCCCATCCCACACATGGGGCAGGATGGGAGGGGGACGTCCAGACCACAGGGAAGGTTGTGGCCTCGGACAGCCAGGGTGGGAGACACAAGGGTTAACTTCCAGCAATCAGTTTTTGGTGAAAACATCTATTAATGGTAACTAACCAGTTGGTCATTTGAACTGTGTACTCTTTCTGATTCCAGAGTTGGGCATGAGTTGGTCATGACCTACTCAAAATGATGCTTGCAGAAATAACTGGCTTTGGGTTAAGTTTCACAAAGAGGATTTGCGTGTGTAGACAAAGACCATCTACATGATGACCAAACATATGTATGTTGAAAATCAGTTAAAAACCAGAGAGTCGGCATATTTTTCCTACCATTCTAGCCCTGAGGGCCCCTCAGGTTCTGCCAAGCGCAGGACGCTGGGGGAGGGGCAGAGCCACTCAGGACCCCAGGGCTTTAGCGCAAGGGGATATATTGCTCAACCTTTCCATTATGGGCATCTTAGTAAAACAGAATGAAAAATGCCTCCCCTGCTGTAATTGGGGAAGGAGAATGGGGCGTATAAAGTGCTCTGAAAGGTAACGATGACTTTATGAGGACAATGTGCTAAGGCAAAGGCAATTCTGTTTCGTCAGTGACACCACTGTATCCGGGGCCGGCATTCTGCCCAAGCTGCCGACACTTGCCCTTCCATATATTCAAATGTCTGCCTCCGTGTAGAAAGTGAAATATTCTAAATTGAGGGCTAAGGGTCCACCTCAGTCAAGAGCATTCCCGCTGGACCTGGCATTCCTTTCTCCGGCAGCCAGCAGCCGTGGACCGGATGCATCTACATGTGGGGCACCATTCTGCACACCCAAGGGGGTGACAAGAAAAGACACAGCCTCCACTTCAGGATACGGTCTAGGGAACCGTGACAGATGGTGCTGGCCAAGGACAATTGCTTGGGTTTGACTCCCAGCTCTACCTGCAACTAGCCATGTGACTTTAGGTCAATCTGCCTCTTGGCAACTCAGAGGGAGGGAAGGATGGAAGGAAGGAAGGAAGGAAGGAAGGAAGGAAGGAAGGAAGGAAGGAAGGAAGGAAGGAAGGAAGGAAGGAAGGAAGGGAGGGAGGGAGGGAGGGAGGAAGGAAGGAAGAGGAGGAGGAGGGAGAGAGGAAGGGAGGAAGGGAGGAGGGAAGAAAGGATACAAGGAAGGAAGAAGAAGGGAGGAAAGAGGGAAGGAAGGAAGAGAAGAAGGAAGAGATGAAGGAAGGAGGGAGGGGAGGAGGAGGGAGAGAGGAAGGGAGAGAGGGAGGGAGGAAGGAAGGGAGGGAGGGAGGAAGGAAGGAAGGAAGAGAGGAAGGAAGAAGGAAGGAAGAGGAGGAGGAGGGAGAAAGGAAAGGAGGAAGGAAGGGAGGAGCATAGAAGGTGAAAGGGAGGGACCTGTGTCTCACCTCCATTGGGCTCTATTCCCAACCCCAGCGCTTAGGTCGCTATGGTCTGCTGAGTAGTTTTTCCAGGATTTCCCAGCTCTGGAGCTGATTGTCCAATATCTTCCCACTTTTCTGGAAAACTCAATTCCAGGAAGTCTTGAAAGCTACTCTCAGACCTCCCTTGGAAAACAGTAACATTTTACAAAGACTCATGGGAAAATGGCGAGTGAATACGCTGGTTTTTGTGCAGGCAATTTACCTACGTGAACTGAATTTATTCTATGAAGTGAGACTGTACACGAATTAGTGACTATAAACACTGAGGAATAAAGTGCTGAAACTTGCCTTCTTGTTATAAAGAGAAAGTTTCATAAACACACTGATTAACAAGAGATTAGGGAGATGTGTGCAAAATCACTGGTAGAAATATTTTGTAAAAACCATTTACTTAAAGTTGCTGTGACACCTGACCTTCCTTCTAGCTCAGGTGTTTAAGCAAATGCGCAGGAACCTCCAAGAGGGAAGGATGCTCTTACTTACTTACAAAGTTACAAACGTGTGTGGATTCTGAAGGAAAACCTGATTGCGATGCCTCCCATTTCCAGGTGGGACACCAGCTCGTCCACATCACTCAGCGCCTGCAGGTGCTTTCCCCTGATGAGGCCGTAGGACAAATCGGTAGCAGAGACATTTGCTTACGGATAGAACAGTTCTTACTGTTACCCAAATAGCGCAGTATCTGGTAAAAACTCAAGCAGAAGGGAGCTCGGGAAGGGACACGGCGTTCTCCTACCGGCCCGGTAGTGAAGCTGGCACTGATCACTTTCCTTTTGGGTCCTCGTGACTCCAAACACTATATTTGTTCTGTATTTCCATTTTTTTCAATTCTGAATATTGATTTGCGCTGGTAAAATCTGACGCTTTTTGCTTTTTCATGATCGTGTTTGTAACATTCATGGGTTCAGGTAACATGCTTACACTTCTCTTCCTTATGCTGTCAAGCGGAGAGCGCGCCGTCGGCCCCCTGGCCGGCCTGGCGAGCCGCCTCGTCTCACTACGCGCATATTTTTGTGTTACGGTAACTAGCGCTTACAGCCTCTTCTATGCCGTACTTCAGCCTTCCATCCTCTGTCCGGTGAGCCTAAATGTTGGAAAGCATTACACGGCCTCGCGCGGTCAGGACGCGGTAGGGGCCACTGCCGAGCGCAGGCTGAGCCGCGGTTCCTGTGCTGTCCCTGCACCATGTCCCTACAGCGCCAGGGGCCGCGCTCGTACATTCTCACTCCTGCCACCACTCACTCAAAGCCGCCTCACATTTAGGGTTGACCCACATTTGTTGCTAGACCTCCTCAGAGAGCCTCTGAAGTCTTTTGTGTGCTTTCCGGGTGCTCTGCTTTCTCTTCTTTCACTGAAAGGAAGGAAGTGCTTCTGGCACGCCTGCTGGCCAACGAGTCCCCATGTCTGCGGACAGGCCCACGCCCTTCCCTGGGCCCCAGCCGCACCCCAGCACCAGCCTCTCCGCTTTCTCCTCCCTTCTCCCAGCCTGACAGATGCAACCTCAAGAAACACCGTCAAAACGTGTGGGGACAGAAACCGGGCATGCTCGCTCACAGGCCGCATGCCGACCACACTCTCAAGCTCCTGCAGCAGCTTTGCTTGGGGAGAATTCTGCGCTTGACATTATTTTCCCTGCACATCTTGGGGGGGATTTTTCTATTATCTCTTACCTAATGTTTCTAACCAGATACATCTGGCTGACGTCTCTGCCGGATCGCCCTGCCCTGCCTACGGAGGGGAAAGGCCCTTTTTTGTAAACTGAATGTTCTATAATTTCATAAGAATGTGTGTAGGCGTGAGCCACGCACCTGCTCTGATTTATTTAAGCTGTTTATTTCTGTACTTTTTCTCATATTATTTCTTTGATAAATTCCTTCCTTTACACACATTTTCGTCCAATTTTCAGTATTCTGACCGGATCCTCGGTCTCTTCCCATTCCTGGTGCATCTACCCATTTCCTCTGTGTCCTTGGGCCCTTCTGAAACTTCCCTGACAGCTCTTCAAATGCCCGCTGCTTCTTAATTTCTGCAATGTGTATCACTCAAGACATCTCTCTTGTTCTCAGGTTCCTCCTCTCGTTTTATAGATGTGACGCTCCTCACAGGTTCCTGGGGAGCCTCAGCAGCTGAGCCTCCTCTGTTCTCGGACTGTGCTTCCTCTGATCAAGCCGGCTTTGTTTATAGTCAGTCTTTCTCTTTTATCCTGCTTGTGGCTTCCATACTTGTGAATATTCACATTTGTGAGAAAAATACCAACTCTACTCTCGCAGCGCAGCTCCAGTTTCCCCTGTAACTGGGTCTCTCTCCCCAGTGGAAGGCAGGATACATATAAGCACAAGCCTCCTCGTCGACCCAGGTGGGTCGGGGACCAGCCAACAGTCCTTAATTAAAAGTCACCTGGTGAGCCCGCCCTTGGTGGCTGCTGGCTCAGCGCCTGCTTTCTCTGGGCCCGCCCTGCAGGTGCTTGCTCCCTCTCGATGGCACCTCCGTACGATGCCGGGATTTCATCCTGTCCCTCCACACCCTCCGGAATCCTTCCGGCCTGTGGATCCCACAGGAGGAAAAGCAATGTGTTGCTCCCTCTGCCCTCCTCAGCCAGAAACCTGGACATTGTTTAGCCAAGCTGTCAAGCGATGGCTCTGTCTTCTCCTTTGTTAAGAAATCCTGGTGCTTCCATGGGAAAGTGACTCTTGAAGGAGCTATTAATAATGATGATTTTCACTTGATATGCAAATTTATAATGTTGATAGCACTTTTGCATACACTAATCAAGTTAATTGCTACAACCCTGAGAAGTGGGAGATGCAGGAATCTTAATTACAGCTTTTAAGAAATACAGACAAGGAGATGAAGGGGCTAGGTGCCTTTTCTTGAGTCACGGGAAGGCGGGCGGAGCCAGGAGGTGGGCAGTGGACTCCGCAACCCTGCTGAAGGGCCCCTACACACGTGCACGAGGCTTGGTGCTGAGATGCATGCTCTTCACCTCGCTTCTAAGCTTATTAAGTAAATGACCAGAAGAAAGACTTCCCTGGTGCGTATTTTCAGAAGTTTATGTTCCAGCCTGTCTTTGCTAGCCTGGTCTGCAAAACACATTCAGAAGCTGTGGCTCTAACAAACACCCTTCCTAAGCTGGTGGGCAGCTCTACGCACACCCCACGAATGCCTGGGACATATGACTGCCCAGCAAAAACGCACATCTCTTGAAGACAGGATGGGGAAGAAAACAGCCTACAAAGCCGAACTTCATGAAAACAGCCCAGAACAGCTCCATTCAGGATGGCAGACTCTTGTGGACAAAGCGGGCTGTCCTGTCTTATAGGGAAAATCTCAAAGTCCCAAGTAACAACATGAGACACGTGTTCTGCTATGCTTCAGAGCTTTTTGCTCTGAACCTAAAACGACCCCATGGGGTGAAGAAATCTGCTTCTGCGCTGTCCGAGCCATGCTCTGCCTGAGTCAGGGGTCAGCCACGGCGCCACACCAGGTAAGGCAGCCCTGGTAAAGTCCTGACAGCTGGACCACAGCCAGCGCCTCTCTTCCGAGCGCATGAGGGGCCTGGTGAGGCCCCTCAGCAAAGGGGACTCCTGCAGATGCATGCAGATCCCCAAACCCTTTCTTCCCGGTGTCTCCCTTGAGTGACTGGCAATTACTTTGATCATAAAAAAAAAAGTGGGTCTTTCCATTTACACCCAGGAGGGCATGGGGAAGATGGGTAAAGACCGTAAGCAGAGCCTTGAGCAGGGATGGGAGACAGTGAACAGTCACCTGGATTTCAGAGGGTTGGTCCTGGAAGACGCTGCAAGGTACAGAGCCTCATGAGCGGGAGGAAGGTTCAGGCCCATCGACACTCACGGGGGCCGACTTCCTGCACAACAAGGAGCAGGACGGAGAGCAATTCCCAGTCTTCGGTTTAAAGGGTTAGGTCTAAACCACGAGCTGCAGGATGTATTTTACTCCTGACCTTCATGTTGCATGAATGCCGACTTGTTATACTCAACACCCTCCTAACATGGAGAGGGAAGGAAGATCCATCGCTGAGCGGACATGGCTTGTCTAGAGATCATGGCAGCTGACCCCAGAGTTACACCTGCGTGGCCCCCAAGGGGAGCCAGCTGAGGAGGGGCAGCGGCCTGACCTGGGCCAGCCCTCCTGCAACACCAGAGGCCCCTCCTCAGCGAGCAGGTGCACAAGGAAACACACAAAACAGGGAGGAAGACAGCACCCCTGCCACATCCCTGCAGGAGCGCGGGCCCCACCTACGGTGTCCAGGGACTTCTGCGCTCTTCATACGGGGACATCGTAAGCTGGCATTTAACTGCCCAAAAGATTTCACCAGGGGAAGAAAATCAAACACTGCCCTTGGGTGGTGGAGGTTTAACAACCGTGTTCTACATGGAGCAAACATGAAGCTGTTTATTTCTGTACTTTTTCTCATATTATTCTCATATAAAGCTGATGGCCTTGATGCACTCTGGATTTTCAGGTGCATTCCCAGTTCATTCCCGTGCGGCCCAGTGAACCCGATGTTTACGTTTTCCAGAATTCACCGCCGCAGGAGGTAACTGCTCTGTGGGACAGTAGGGGGAGCCACGGGGCTGCTCCTGGACTCCTCTGCACTGGGGCTGGGGGCACCCCATGCCGCGAGACCCAGGGTCTCCCGGACACACAGACCACGGGCCCCGCGTCACACCCAGGGCCTCACAACCACCACGACGGCGTCCCTCTCTCCTGCCACAGGAGCCCGCCCACCGAAGGGCCCTAGTGAGGGTGCGGTTCCTGCACTGACAGTAACAGAGCACTGGGCTTCTGCTGTAATTCCAGCAGCGGGCGCCGCAGGGGAAGTCTGGTTCCAGTACTGACTGCTCGGATAACAGCATTTTTAGCAGATTCGGACTGGCACCCATTACACATGTCACACGATGCTCTCTCATGCCCAACAGCTAGCTAGCGCTAGATTTATCCCCTTGTTCCACATGGGACGGCAGACCAGCTCCCCTGAGCGAAGTCTCGAGTGAATAGCAGGAACAGGGTTATGTGACTCCAGACTTCAGGACATGGCGCGGGTTGCGTCCTGCCTGCCGCTCCCCGGGCAGTGCACAGAACTTGTACGCACACGTACTTCCCTCGTCAAGTCAGAGTACCTGCAGCATTTGAAGAAGACAGCCCTGGGGGACGGCCACTAACCAAGGCCCTGGAGGGAGAGAAATCTGCGTCGAACGTGAAAATGTTTCCCTTCAGTCTTACCCATGTCCCTCCCGGATGAGACATGCCTGAGCTGGCATTTTATGTCCCCTCCAGTCCAAACAAAGGAAATTTAGGACAGAAACAGACCCTGACAAGAGGAAGGAACTGATTCGCAGGAAAAGTCAGATAATCAAACACAGAGTCTGCCCAAGTGAGGAGAGAGGTGAAAGGGCAGGCGCTCTGCAACCCCAGCATGCATGGAAGACACTGCAAGACGTGGTGCAGGATCCTACTGGGGACATCCAAGGAGGGCCGCCATCTCTACGGGAGGCTGTGGAAACCCTACTACTGGGGCCGTGGCACTCAGTGGGTGCAGTGCTAGAAAAAAGGGAGTCAGAACTCATTTCTACACCGCACCCTTGGGCAGTCTGCACACAGGATAAACCCATACTTCTGATATTTGCTTCTTGGACCCTAGCTAGTATATTTACCTACAGTTTTATTTTTAGAAATTTTGTAATCAGAGGTTGCATTGTGAAAATTTCTATTCAAAGGGTTTGAATGGGCTCAGAATTGCTCAGTCCCAGTTAAATAAATAAAAGGACATTCCCAAAGATTGCCTGAAGTTGGGGATGGAGGTGCATGGAGCTGACGAGGGTGATGCAAGCAGCCAGCCAGGGAGACACATTCACTCTGGTCCTGGAGCTCTTCTCGACTGTGTTTGCACACAGGGATCCGGCACCGGTCTCCCCTGGGACACAATGAGGTGTGCTTGCTTGCAATGAGTCGCCAGGACAGTGAACTCCCGGAATTATTTTATGCATCTGAATTTAGCAATTCTTACTGCTTTGAGACTTTTAGTTATAATCAGAAAGGTCTTTCACTCACCAAATTTATGAAGAGATTATCCCATGTTTTCTTCTACTGTGTTTACATCTTTTTGTTGTTGTTGTTTTAATCAACCCAAGTCCACAGTTTGCACTCTTGGTGTTGTACATTCTCTGGGTTTGGACAGATGTATAAGGACATGGACCCAGATTCCAGTGTCACACAGAGCAGCTTCACGGCCCGAACACCTCTGTGCTCCGTCTCTCCACTGCCACCCCGCCCCCGGAAAACCCTCCTCTTTTCCTGTCTCCATAGTTCCGCCTTTCCCAGAATGCCATCCAGCAGCATGGGGCCTTGCCTTATTGGCGTCCTTCACTGAGTGATACGCATCCAAACTTCCTCCATGTCTCTTCATAGTTTAATGGCTCCGTTCTTTTTATCACTGAATAATATTCCATTGTCTGGATGGACCACAGTTCATTTATCCACCACCTGCTGGAGGACATGCTTCTGAGTTTGGGTGATTATGAATAAAGATGCAGCTCTTCATGCTTTTGCATCAACACCTTTGACCCACCTGTTACCTACGCTGGTGCACGGTGCACAGTAAAGATGCAGTTTTGTTTTTCAGAGGGCTCTTCAGTTACTGGATAGCTCTAATGGGCTAGTGTCTCCAGTGTCTCCAACCCACAGGTTTGAGATCTCAGCACCTCTATCCTGCAGTAAATTCCTTTCTGACTTTGGGTCAGTTTCTGGACTTTCTGCTCTGTTCTCCTGTTGGGACTTCCTGCGTCAGAACCATGGCAATTTGCTATTGAGCCCTTATAACCTGCTTGATGTCTATTGGGCTTTGTGCCCTGCTATTGGTCTTCTCTCCCAGAACTTCCTGGGTTACCCACAAAAATCAGCTTGCGTGGTTCAAAAATAAAGGAACAAAACCATACTTTTCAACCAGGTTTGCTTTGTCAAAAACAAAGCCCTTGTGCTGTTCCTACTAGAATCATTGAACCTTATCAATCACCGTGGAGAAGGTTCCAGACATCAAATCTTTCCGTCCAAGAAGGTGCAACATCCATGTGTTCGAGTTTTGTTGGTGTCTTTCGGGGGAGTAAATATTTATTCATTTCTCATCTTGATCGTTTCTTGTTAAACTCATTCCTGTTATCTTGTTTGCTGCAGTAAACGGGGCTGTTTGTCCTTTATAGTTTCTCACTAGCTGCTGTGTGTACGTACGAAAGCTGTTGATTTCTGTATATTAACTTGTACCCTATCACCTTACTGACTCTCTTATTATCTCTAGCAGTATTCCGATTGGATTCTCCAGAGGTTTCCACATCCACAGTCATAGTGCCTTCTGCAGCAACACTGTTCCTTCTCCGTTCCAACTGCTCTATCTCCAATTTCCTTCTCTTGTTGTGCCGGCTAATAGCTTCGGCGAATGTTAAGGAACGGAGTTACCCGGGCATTCCTGCCGTGTTCCTGAGCACGCAGACGTCCCTCTAGTGTTCTAGCATGCCACTGGGGGGGTACGTGTATACACCTGTCATATGTGTGTATACCTCTCTATACATGTGTGTGTGTGTCCCTGTGGGTATACCTCTGTGTGTGTGTGTGTGTGTAACATCACATTGGAAAAATACATCTATTTCGTTTATTGAGTTTTTATCAAAACAGTTGTTGGGCTTTGTCAGATGTCTTCTCAGTGTCTGTAATTATAATCATATTTTTGTACTGCTCTTTAATTGAATTGAATTCACTTTTGCATTTCCATAATAAACCCCCCTTGTGGTGATTACTGTATTGGTCTTTTCCTCCAGTGCTCGGTGGTTAGTATTTGATTTAGAATCTTTGGTATCTATAACTGAGGCTACCTGTTTCCCTTCTGTGCATTCTCAGTCAGGCGGATAGATCAGTAACAGGCATTTCGTGATAAAAACAATCTGAGGCTTTCCTTGTCTTCGTGTGCTCTGGGACACTTTATAAATACCCTTGAAATCAGCCGCTACTTCAAGGTTGGTAGAATTCTCCCACAAAACTGACTGGGCCTGGGGCTTTGCGGGAGGGGGTCTCTGATCACGTTTTCTATTCATTCTACAGAAGTCAGTAGGGCCGTGTTTCCTGGGACCGTTGCTCATGTTGTCCTTCAGCCACATCACGGGACCCCATAACCAGAGTCCCGTGCTGGGTTGCATTTCATGGGGGTCGCTGCAGCCAGGGCCACAGCCGCGCTGGGGGAGGAGCTCCGCACCTGCCCCCAAGCACATGGCGCCTGTGGCCCCTGCATATTCCAGAGTGTTCTACCAGATCAGCCTGAGGCTAGACTCACGACACCTCCTCTTTGACTGGCTTCCTCCCTCATCCTCCCCGTCTCCTTCAAGAACTCAGTGCAACCAGGGACCCCGGCTCCGGCCAGCTTGTCCAGAGCCTGTGCACGCAGTTCCCCCCCTCCTCCCCTCGTCCTAGCGACAGTCTGTGTGCAGACTTATATGGTATTCATCACGCAATACCTTATTTTGTGGACATTTCTGTCTCTGAGCCATCTCCCCAAATTCATGATAAATTCTTTGAAGGATGGGCTGCGTCACATGGCACGATGCTGACAATAGGAGGTGAGACTAACAGAAAGCGAATAAGCAAATAATGCATCTCTTGGGCCTCATAACTGTGCTGAATACGGCAGAGCCCCAAGTCCAGAGGAGCTGAGGATTAATGAAGGGTGAAGGGACAGCAGTTTCTGCTTCTACAGCTCCGATTTCCACAGAATCAAGAGAGGAGCATCAGACCAGCCCTCAGGAGAAATAGTTCTCTGCTGCTAAGTTGTCCTGCACATGCACCAGACATCTGAATATTGAAAAACTGCAAGGAAACAATTATAAATGTTACTTCCCATTACTCTAAATACCTGCTTTAATTAAGCTGGAATCTGCAAAGCACAGAGCAGTGTATAACCACCTCTTACTCGTACGGTGTTTGGGCCAGAGGTCAATAAGGTCCCTTGGGCTGGACTCTCAGTGTTTACAGGGGGCCCCAGGACAGTGCAGGGCGAGCTTGGGGCAGGAATCCCAAGCTCCAGTCCTTTCCTCCATGCCCAGACTCCAGGTATAAGCCGGCTGCAGTCATCTTCCCCCTCACAGGACAAAGAATAAACTGAGATCGTGGTGTTCTGGGGTATCCTTAAACACACCACATTTTAGAGTCATGAGTCTGGGGTTCGTTCTGAAGGTTTCTTTGGTTTCATTTGTCTTCCATTCTTGCAGAGAATATTGTTTTTGTTGACGAGATTCCTTGGACCGTGGTCAGAATGAGCGCCGTCCGGTGACACGTAAATCATGGGGCCTCCACTGTGTGAAGGACCCATCAGCTCTTGGCCTCAGCGCGGGTCCGCGGTGGGAAAGGGGAACTTGCGGGCCAGGGCGGGGGGGCATGCCCAGGCAGCAGTGAACACCGCCCCATTTGATGGCTAGGAACCTGGGCGCAGAGAAAGGGTCAGAAAACCACCCCATTAGTTTGTCTGACCTCAAAACTCTCTGCTCTTACATATATAAAGAGCATTCAAAAATCACAATAGCTCTGCGCACTCTGTGAGTTTATCTCTTCCGTGGGTCACATGGGACAGCCACAAGCTAACACAAGCCTGGCTTCCTAGTTCTCCCCTCAGCCCGGGGAAGACGGCTGTCCGGGGCTCGCAGGGCCTGGGAAAGGGCTGTGCGGACCCTGACGGGAGAGGAGGAAGGAGCTGTGCGGGCTGGGATGGAGCCCCTGCTTTTTGGCTCCCACCTGTGCTGCCACTCTTTAGGGAAAACAGAAAGCCTCGTGGCGCTGAATCAGAACAGCACACGTTTTCACTGCAGTCTGTGACGGGCACTGTCGTGCATGGGCCTTAAGTTTCAGGAAGCAGAATCCGCAGCATAGGCCAGGACCAGGGGGGCTCCCACTTCTGTGCTGGGTCTGGGGAGGGGGCAGCCCGAGCAGACAACCCCGGCCCCCTTCCATGAGATGCACCTCTGCCGAGGGACGCACCGGGGCCGGGCACTGTGCCGCACATGAGTGCCGGTGGTCCTGCTGTCCGGCCAGCTCGCCTTCAGGGCCCTCCGGCCCTGAGGCCCAGACTGCTGAGCCTGTGACACAGGCATCTACATGTCCTGCAGGCCCTGAGCCTCGACTTCCCCTGAGCTGGGGACGTGCTCCAGCTTCGAGGCAAAGGGGTAGAGGGCCCAGGGCTGGGGGACATGGAGACGGGCCTGCTCAAAGGACCCAGATGTAGGTTTAGCTCCTGTCCATGGTCCCAGGTGTCTTGTCTCAAGTCCCAAGTGGCGACTCCGGGGTAGACGTGCATGGGGACAGGGACTGGCCCAGGGGCCTGTTCTCACGGGAGTCCCCGCCTGGCTCAGGCCTCCACCCCCGTCCTGCCTGCACACGGCATGCTTCCATCGGCAAATCTTTCTAAGATACAACTCTCTTCCCACGGGACAAGAGGGCGGTGGTCACAGGATTTTCGGGGTTCGTCCCGGCGGTCATAGCCCGGTCGGGCTCAGGGCTCTGCTCCCCACTTTCAGAACCACAGCCTGACATCCAGCAGCCCGCCAGGTCTCCCCCACCCGGTGGGCACTGCACTGCTCCTGCTGGTGTGTTTGGTGGCAGGCTGCGCCTCTCGCCATGTTCACCGGCGCACGTCGAGTCTCCCGGTGTAGGAGGGCAGGGGTCTCGGGGGTTGGTGGGGGAGAGCAGACTCACTCCCACGCCTCCTCTGTCCCCCAGGCTTGGACGTCAGGCAGGCGCAGGTCATCGTCCTGTCGTCAGGGACCAAGTGCATCAGCGGCGAGCACATCAGTGACCAGGGGCTGGTGGTCAACGACTGCCACGCGGAGACCGTAGCCAGGAGAGCACTGGTCCACTTCCTGTACACCCAGCTAGAGCTGCACCTGAGGTAGGCCGCCACCGGGGGCAGCTGGGCCCGGACGCCCGAGCTCGGGATGCAGGCTGCTCCCGGCTTGTATAGGATGGCGCCCACAGGGCAGGCCCAGGGCGCACGGGCAGACCCCATCCAAGTGAGGCTCCGTTCCCTCAGCTAACTCTGCGTGAGCCCCGTGGCCAGCAGCCCCCCGGCACGCAGGCCTCCATCAGCTCCGGGCCCGCCGAGGGTGCCGGGAACGGGGTGTGGGTCTCCCAGACGTGCCCAATGGTTTTCTCTCCTCAACACCCAACTCACAGCTCCAGGCTGATGTGTACCATGGTGTGGGGCCCGGGAGCAGAGCAGGGAGGCAAACAGGCTGGGGGTGTGCCTCGGGGTTTCCCAGGGGGAATGTCTGCACCGCTGCCCGTGTGGTCTCAGGACCCAGCGACAGAACCCATCACCAATGGGGCAGAACGGGGACAGCAACGAGCAGCCGGAAGCCTGTACGCGGCCGACACAGCCTCCTGCCCTCGGGCTGGGCCTTCCAAGGGCAGAGGCCTGGGCCCATCACAGGCTGGGGAACAGGTGCACCACCCTGGGTCATGGCAGGTGCAGGAATAAAGGGGGTCCCTCCAGGCGCTGGAGGCCAAGCCCTCCCCACTTTTAAAGCCGCTCCTCTGACTCCTCTGCACACAGAGCCGTGAGCCCCATGAGGCTTTATGATGCAGAGAGGGGGGTAGCATCACTGAGGGGGCTGGCTCCACAACAGAGGGGCCCGAGACGCGACATTCCAGGGCGTTGGGGCCCGGCCAGGTCTCCTTGCCCCGTGTCACTGCCGCCTGCCCCAGACGTGGTCCTGCGGGGAGAAAGCACCATGCAGGGGGCAACGAGAAAAATACGAGGAAATAAGACACAAAACCACGCAAAGCCATGGGCCCGGTGGGCGCCTTTCTGGTCAGTTCATAACAGGTGACCAGGACCCTCTCTTTGACCCTAGCAAGCGGCGGGAGGACTCAGAGCACTCGATATTCGAGCGGTCCAAGGATGGCGGCTACCGGCTAAGGGACAACGTGCTGTTCCATCTCTACGTGAGCACATCCCCCTGCGGAGACGCCAGGCTCCACTCACCCTACGAGATCACCACAGACCGTAAGCCACAACCCCTCTCCTCTGCCGGCCCCGTGCCAGGCCATATGTGCTGGCCACGCGTGCGTACATGCCCTGGATGCCTCTGTGGCAGTCAGGAGGGTCCTCCCCCCGAAGCCCTAGTGTGAATGCCCAGATCAGAGAGAGCAGAGTCGCTCCCCTTCATGTCAATCGGTCAGCAGCCCACACACCCTGGTCTGTAGAAGAGAGGGCAGGAGAATGGGACGGGAGTTACACGAAGTGCGAGCAAGTCCAAGCGGCTTTGCTCACCTTTGTTTGCAACTTTGTGGAGACTAATGCTGAGCTTGGTTATTTATGTATAACAAAGCCAGGGGTAGGTGTTGCCCCAGGGTGATGAACTCCCATGCGGAGTGCTGGGCAGGACCTGCCCTCTTGGGGGTTTGGGCAGAGCAGGTGTAAACGACAGTGCCCACCCAACATACGGGTCCAATGACATTAGCATCTCCAGGAAGAAGGGTTGAGCTGCTCCAGAGTGCCATTAAACTATCCCTGATATGATGTGTGCATACAACACATACCGTGCATGCATGCACACCACACACATGCACACATACATGCACACACAGACCCGTCCCAGAAGCATGTGTGCATACAACACATACCATGCATGCATGCACACCACACACATGCGCACATACGTGCACACACGCAGACCTGTCCCGGAAGCATGTGTGCATACAACACATACCATGCATGTGCACCACACACATGCACACATACGTGCACACATACATGCACACACATGCACACACAGACCCATCCCAGAAGCATGTGTGCATACAACACATACCATGCATGTGCACCACACACATGCACACATACGTGCACACACATGCAGACCCATCCCCGAAGCATTGTGCATACAACACATACCGTGCGTGCGTGTGCACCACACATACACACACACATGTACGCACAAACACACACGCAGACCCATCCCAGAAGCAGCACCAAGCAAACCATCTGAGGTAGGCAGTGAAACCGAGCATGTATATAATGCGGGGTCTGGTCCCAGTGAAGATGCTGACTCATCCCAGGAAACCTACAGCAGACGAGACACATGCAGGGAAGGTTTATTTTTGGCCTCTGATTCCCCCCCATGGAAGGCCGCATTTGTGTTCTAATTACCAGTGGAAGGAAAGGGAAGCACTTTCCGAACCCCTGCTGCTCCAGGCACTGATGAGGTAAAGAAGGTGCAGGGAAAACAGCCCTTTTAAAAATCCTACATGTAGTTAACTTAGTCTATTTCTCTAACACGGTTGCAGCCTGGCCCAGAAAAATCCATCCTCCTTCCTGCCACCTTTGCTCCAAGACTACGGCTCTCCCCTCTGGAGTAACGTTTTCCTCACTGTCTTCCTCTGCAGCCGCTGGGGTGCATTATAACCAGCAGGCATTTCTTCCTCACAATCTGGGGGCTGGACATCCCAGATCCAGACGCCCGCAGGTCTGGTGAGAGCCACAGCCTGGTTCTTGGGCAGCGTCTTCTGTGCCCTCACTGGGGGAAGGGGCGAGGGGGGCTCCCTGGCGTCTCCTTCACAAGAGCACGAATCCCATCGGGGGACCCCACCTCCTGACACGGTCCCCTAGGGTTGGGGCTTCAACACGGGAGTTTTTGAGGGACCCAAACACTCGGTCCATAGCCACACCCTGTGGAAAGTAAGTGGCAGAATCAAATCAAATTGAGAGTCAAGGGAAGGGCACCCATTAACTACCAGGGGCCTTTCAGGGAGCCGCCCCAGGAGAGAGGGAGGGCTGGGACGGCCTGGCAGGTGACGGCAGGTGCATCCGCCCTCAAGGGTCACGCAGGGCACTCCTTCACCGTCACGTAGTCTCAGAAAGAGAAGGAAGGAGAAACAACATGAAACGGATTCATTTTTCTTGGAGTGTTCATCAGGCTGAATCTACAAGAACCAACTTCCCATATGAAATTGTGAAATGTGGCCCATTAGACAGCTGCTTAGAACTGTCTTTCCATTTTCTCTCGGAAGATTGGGCATCATGAAGACCCGGCCCAGGAGGCCTCAGGTCTGGGAGGAAAGGTCTGGCAGAACGTTTGGGGCCAGCCCTAATTTACCTCATTTACCGGCTTCCTCCTGAGGACAGGACGGCTGAGTGAGGACGGCCTGAGCCCCGCCGCGTCTCCAGAGAGGCAGTTCTGGCTCATTGGGCCCGCGCCTCTGTGCATCCGGCACCCACGGCGGCCTCCCTGGCCCCCGATTCCAACTTGCAAAGCCAGTGGTTTAGAAAAACACACAAACACATCCTCAGATGCACCCTGGGGGCTCACTTCCCGACACAGATGTCTTTTATTTCATGGTGCTTTTAAGAAGTGGCAGGTGCTGCTAGGGCAAACAAAATAAAGTGTTTTCCTCCCATTTTTACTGCAGCTATGCCAGGCAAAGTGACATGCTGCTCCCGGGTTATTTAGCCTGCTGTCCCTGGCACCCGGGAGGGGGCTCTCGGCGAGTCTGTACTCAGACTCACCTCCGGGAGCCACACACCACCTCCCCTTATTCGCCAGGAAGGGTAAGAACACCACACTGCCCTCTGCGGGGAGGGCCTCCCAGAGAACCTGTGTGTTCTTCACGGGCCCAGGAGGGCTTGGACACTCAGGAAGGACTCCCGCTTTAGAGAGAAGGCACTGCCACCGAGGGGGGCTCTGTGTGTCACGCCCCCCCCCATGGTACAGGTCTTTGCTTTGGAAGGATGGCACATGGGGGGACTGGGACCTCTGCGCCCCCAGGAAGCACAGGCCTGCGGGCCCGTCTGCTCCCAGAGGTCAGGGCGTCTGCGTCCTCCAAGTAACCTTGGAGAAACCCTGCCTGCCTGCCACAAGCCTGGCTCCACGCTCCTAAATGGAGCTCCCTGAACGCAGCCCCAGAGGTCCACAGAGGCACGTCCACCCCTGCAGCCAGCAGGCGCCCCAGTTCGGGAGCCACGACCTCCCCGGGTCCTGCACACCACCCAGCATAGCCCCTGCGGGGTGCCCATTGTGTCCGCTCCTCTGTTCTCAGCCTCCTCTGCTCTGCACAGCCCACGTGCGCCACGGCTCTGCTCTCCACCCCCCCACACACAAGGACACCCGTGCGAAGAAGCACACCCTCCACAGGCGTGTGATGCAGCAGATCTGTAGTCAGGCCTCCGACAGACTGCGTGCAGCGGAGAAAGGAGATCCCGTGCAGGGGTCTAGACCATCCCTACAGCCCGCGTCACACACCGCAGGGAACAGTATCTGACCTGGCGTTTCTAAGAGCAAACGCCTGACTGCCCACCAGCTGCGGAGAGACAGTGGCCGTCCACCAGGGACCTCTGGCCCCAGCTGTCCCGGCGCTCGAAAGGCTCCCCGACTTCCCTGACCCCACACTCCCTATGGCCTGGTCCGTGTCTAAGAGACCACAGAGCGCGGTGCTGTGAACCAGCCTCACCTCCCTTGGATGCCTGTGGCTCAAGAAATTCTAAATTCCCCCGCTTTATTTGTTTCCTCAAAAATACTCATCTAGATAGATAGTAGTTCTTCCTCCCTGGAGTCTTTCACAATGAAATCAAAACCAATTGGTCTGAGAAGTTGGGGGGTGTTGCCCGTCAGCAGGCAAGCGCTCCACTGGGCTGTCTCCGAACCTGCCTCATCTATCAGGATCCGCCGGGAAGTCTCCACAGACGCAGTTCCCTGCTGCCTGCTCTGCCAGAGATTCTGATGTGTTGAGAGTACACTGGGCTACTCTTAAAACTTCCCCAGTGATTCTGAGAATCTGATATGTTTCAAGCTACTGGATTCAAAACCCCCCAAACAGTCTCCTGCCCAGATTGGGTGTGTATCTCCTGGCAGGATAGCAGGAGTCTGGTCCGGTGTCTGCAGGGCCAGGCAGGCTCGGGGGACAGGTGTACAAGGCTCTTACCGGGGGGGACGAGCTGTCCCATGAAGGTCCTTGGTCTTGGCAACCAGAAGCAGCTCCATTCATTCCAGGAGGCCGGACCAACAAGGATGATGCCACGTCCTGAGTGGCTCTGGGCAGGCCTGGGCTGGCCCCAGACTGCTCTGAGGGGAACCTCCATGGAAGAGAGCCCTGACAAGACTCAGGGCACGTCACTGTGGCTGAACAACCACTGTCCTCCTTCTGACTCACCAGCATCCTTAACGCAAATGCCACTTTCGTGGTGTGTCTTTGAAACAACCTGAGAAATTCAGTTCTTACTGCCATTTTCCAAGATTTAACAGTGTAGTTAAAATTCTCCCCTCTACCTTCCCCCACGTGCCACGAGAAGGAGCATATGATGTCGTAGCTTACGAACACGTGCTAAATGCCTCCTACATTCTAGGCCAACTCCGTTCATTGTGCATTAGGGAAGTTCAAGAGATTGGACCAGAACCACAAAGCCAAGTCTGAAGCACGCGTCCTGACAGCCCCGTCTTCAGGTCTGCCTACTGAGTCCCTGATGCTGGCACAGGATGCGAAGGTCTGTGCACCGCGGGAGCAGGTGTCCAGACGGCCTCCAAGCTCCCACCGCCGCCGCCGCCGCCGCCGCCGCCACGTCCCACAGGACGCACGGGACGGATGCTGTAGACATCATGACAGGAAACAGCGGGGCGCATCACAGGTGTTCCCTGCGGGGTGCACACACCTTCTGAAGACGGTCTGGAAATTAAAAGTTTATCTGGTGCTCAGACAGACTGTCTGTCTTCCGTTCTGAGGCCTTTCCTCCCATTCCCGGCTCTCCTTCCCTACAGCAATCGTGGCAGCCATGTATCACTCCTCAGACACAGCTGTGCTCCCTCGGTGGACGCCAGCAATTGCCGTTTTTGTCCACCCGCTTCTGATTCTGTCCTAAAAATAAAATATTCACCTGAACAACCCTGTAAAGCATATGACCACCCTTCCTGTCTCTTCACACCTGTCTTCAAAGGTCTCAGACTGATAAACACTACAATGATGAGTCTGGGGACATGGAATACTAGCAGATTAGAATATTCTCCTGGATTTGGGAGGATTTATATGCACTCGGCATATTTCAATGTCTCAGACCCACTGCAGCTTGTGTGGACTCAGTCCTCTGCGGCCTCTGGCTGGACCGGTGTTTGTGCTACTTCAAGTGCCAACTTCAGCTCCCTCCCACCTCTCACAATTAGGCAAGGGAGAGCCGAGGACATGGGCTCCACCGATCACCCGCACTCAGAACACCGCCCCCACCGGACTGATCACGCTCATCGGGGAGCATGCTAAGGAAGGCAGCCTGAGAAGTAGCACCTCCAAAAATAAACAAGTTTCAGGAGCGCCTCATGCACCTGGCTCTTCAGGCAAAATTAATCCACCTGAAAACTTTGAGTTAACTCCTACAGACCGGTTGTTAATTCAAGCCAGGACTCCCTGTTGTCATGGAGTCTACTTCATGGAAAGTTAGTTGTGCAGAAGCAGTGGGTAGGAATTTAGAAAAGCCTTACAAGGTAACAGGCAACTTCCAGGTCTGAAAAATGACATGATAGTTGAAGCACCAGGAGAACAAAAAGGATGCCATAATTAATAGAAAGAGAGGGCAAAACGTACCATATTCCCTGAGAAAATATCCCCCACATAGAACGGCAAGTCCCTGACACTGGCAAACTGTGGGAACTGAGGTGTACTGGTCCTCCACTCTCCCAGTGCTGAGGTTGATGAGACCAGTAAGACCCCACCTGGACAGTGTAAAAAGTCGGGTCCAATCAAAGGTTTATTCAAGGGTTTTTGAGTCATATGAACTATTTTATGTTCATTGTATCATCTTCACCATCATCACTATCACCATCATCACCATCACCACCACCTCCATCACCATCAGTACCACCACCATCATCACCATCTTCACCACCATCATCATCACCACCACCCTCATCACCATCATCACCACCATCACCATTATCACCACCATCACCACCAGCATCACCATCATCACCAGCACCATCAACATCATCATCTTCATCATTATTGTCACCATCGTCCTCATGACCATCATCATCACCACCATCACCATCATCACCACCAGCATCACCATCATCACCAGCACCATCAAATTCATCATCTTCATCATTGTCACCATCGTCCTCATGACCATCATCACCATCACCACCACCTCCATCACCATCAGCACCACCACCATCATCACCATCTTCACCACCATCATCATCACCACCACCCTCATCACCATCATCACCACCATCACCATCATCACCACCATCACCATCATCACCATCATCACCACCAGCATCACCATCATCACTAGCACCATCAACATCATCATCTTCATCATTGTCACCATCATCCTCATGACCATCATCACCATCACCACCATCGTCATTGTCATCATCTGAATCCTGGTGCCATTCAAAGCTATAGAGATTTGCACTCTCACCATCACCATCATGGAGCATCTCTGGCTGTGCATACCCAGGTTCAGTCTCTCATCTTGGTTCTTCTTTCTATGGATGACTCACAAATCAGTCAAAATTGGATCTCATCAAGCACCTGGTTGGTGAGGATCAAAAAGCAACCTGAACCCTTTTACAAGTTTACGTTCAGCAAGGAGTACAACAATCTTTCTCCCTAAGACATGGACATTAGGGACTACAGAAATGTAGTAAAAGAACTTCAGCTCCTAGAAACAAAGAAAATATACTGTCAATTGTTGTGAAATCTGTAAAAGAAGGTGCACATATAAATCCACGTTATTATTTGATGCCTTCAGTAAGGATAAATAAGGCAGAAATCCTATTTCCACAACTTCAAAACTTAAATAGAAACCTTTTAAAGAAAGTATCTTTAGTATCCATCTATGTCAGCATACGTATGTAAATGTTGGAATCACTATATTAAATAACATTTGTATGCAAAGCACTTAACCATTTCCATTTTCCAATATAATCCAGACTTAACGTGCAGAACTCTTTTAAAGAAAGAAAGGATAAAGATAATCTTCCCTTTGTTCGTGCTAGTTCTGCAAATAACTGTAGGGTGTGGGGTGCGCGCGCACGCGCTGAGGGGGCTCTGGGAAGGAAAGCAGGAGTATATGGGACGAAGGCATGAGGGGCCCACAAGGACCAGTTCAAAGGCTGTGTTTCGTTGTTCGTCCTATAGACCCTGGTGGGAGCGGATGCCCTGCTGACTGTGCATGTCTGACCTCATCCGTCCCCACAGCCCA
This sequence comes from Mirounga angustirostris, assembly GCF_029215605.1. Lineage (NCBI taxonomy): Eukaryota > Metazoa > Chordata > Mammalia > Carnivora > Phocidae > Mirounga > Mirounga angustirostris. The sequence goes on from NW_026991713.1 coordinate 138,350,218, forward strand.
GGAGGCAGGCACCATTATTAGCCCTAGTTTAGGGTGCAACACCCGTGTCACAGCGGTCGTGAGTGACCTTTCCGAGGTCATGGAGCTAGAAAACAATATAGCCAGGAGGAAAATCTCGACTGGGGTCTACAGACCACGGCCCTCAGGCCAGACCCCACCCACGGCCCTTCCAGACGGTCCAGGAACTATCTTTAGATGGCTGAGAGAGGTGCGAAGAGCAGTATCTCCCAGCACGTGGAAGGCATGGGACTCACATCTCAGCGTCCGCGAATACAGGGTTTGGAGCGCAGCCACGCTCGCTCGCGGGGCTGTCTGTGCAGCCGTGAGCTCTGGCAGCGGCGACAGAGGCCACGTGACCACGGAGCCTCAGACACTGACTGCCGGGCCCTTCCGGAGAAGTCGGGGGCTGGTCTAGAGGGGGCGCTCTGGAGCGCAGCCCTGCAGCAGCCCCTGCCCTCCGCTGGGGCACTCATCTGTGCTTCCCCAGCCCAGCAGTTGTCCACGTGCCGCTGGGGCCCCTGGAGATGTTTCTGGGCACCTGCCCTCCTCCCGCACGGCTCCAGGTGGGGACTCACGTGTCTGCACCAGCAGGCTCACAGCCACCTCTTATCTCCTAGTGAACAGCAGGAAGCACATCGTCAGGAAGCTCCGCGGGCACCTGCGCACAAAGATCGAGTCTGGGGAAGGGACCGTCCCCGTCCGGGGCCCTAGCACGGTACAGACGTGGGATGGCGTCCTGCTGGGTGAGCAGCTCGTCACCATGTCCTGCACGGACAAGATCGCCAGGTAACAGCCCCCTTGCTTGCCTCCGCCCAGGTGGCCTGGCGGGGCTGAGTGAGGGCGGGACGGGGAAGGCGTTGTGGGGGGGCTCATCCTAGTTCGCGGGCCACACGCTCCACTTCACCAGCTCCACTGAGCACAGGCCGGCTGCTCCTATGGAAGAGCGGGCCTCGGTCACTTCGGATGTCCAGCACCACCAACCTGGCCCACTGGTCCATCAGGAGCCCACCAATCCTTTGGGCAGCTCTCCAGGGACCCTCACCTCTCAGATGTGGGGTGCCCCCGTCAGACCTCTTCCTGTTCCCTAAAGCCTGATGGGCCTTCCAGGAAACATGTCCACCTGTGCCGTCAGCCGGGTGCAAGTCCTCCCCATGCCATAAGAGAATCTCTTCTTAGAAGGAACCTCAAAAGCCCCCACTTGAAGGGTCTCGGTGGGGAGCCGGCAGGAGGACGAGGGATTTGCAAAAAGGCATGCGGGTGTCCCTCAAAGGCACCTTCTCTTCAGGGAGAGGCCCCCTTGCTCACGACCCCACCACCACCCCGTTCCCCTGCTCCCCCAGATGCGCCAGCCCCACTGGGGAGCATTCCTGTCACTTAGGTCTGGAAACCGTCCAGGGCCCCTGGTGAGCAGGAGTTTGCCCCAACACAGCCGTACACAGCTCCAAACCCACCCTGAGGGTGCCAATAATAACACGCTGGCCGTGGAAAGCTTTGTTGAGAGTGAGTCAGAACTTCTTCTGGACCCTCGGATACATGTATTAATCTGTAATCTATAAACTAAAACCCCCACCCCACCCCTACTTCCAGCCACATTGCTGCCCCCAAGATCCTCGGCCTGGAAGGGCTTGGGGTTGGAACTCACCGGAGATGAGGGGACAGGAGGGCGAGGTTAAGGCAGGAGGGACGCTGAGGCTCAAGCGGAGTCAGAGTCTGTCCGGGGGATGGACCTGGAGGCCAGGCGGGGTGCAGAGGGCAGGGTGTCCCCACGGGGCCCGGTAAGGTGCACCCTCCCAGGTGTGGTTCCCCGGCACGTGGACTCCCATGAGGTGGGACTATCTGCCCATTTATTGCGCAAACGGCACCTCCCCTGCCCCGCAGGTGTTTGCTGCCCGGCCTCCCTCACTAGCAAGATGCCGCGTTCTCCCCGGGAGGCCGAGCGCGGGGCCGTCAGGGGCAGGCAGGGCAAGGGCAGGGTCGGGACCCCAGGCCACCGCAGGCCCCACACATGGGGTCCCTGCCTCCTTAGGCTTGTCGGGCTCAGGGGCAAACCGAGTGCTCCCAGGGACTCGGCAAACAGCTGCAGGAGCAGCGGGGCTGTTCGCTTCCCTGGCTACGGCTGCCCGGGCCTGCAGCGGCAACAGGCCGGCCTAATGACGCTAACTCAAAGCACTGATTTCTGCATCAAAGAGAAAGGCCCAGACTCATCAAGCAGCTCATCTTTCAGAAGAAGATGCATCCCTCCTTTTTAATATTCTCATCTATTCACGAAGCAGGAAAAAAGGGGCAATTTTCACCTTAGGGAGATTCTCTTGATGCCCGAAGATCACATTGGGTTTCTAAATTAACTCTCAGTCCCTAGAAAAATGAAGTGAATTCATGCTATCGCACTGAGATTTCATTGTCTGTGGGACCTTACACGTCAACAGACAGCAAATTAAACACGGGATACGGACCCCACGCGACGCTTGTTGTGGGCAGGTATGCACCAAAGTCAGTCACAAAATCTGGAGGAACAAAAGCCCACCTTGCATCTCTCCAGGGGTCTCAAACGGTATCCTGGTTGAGAACGATTCTAGACAGCCTTTGAGGAAGACGGGGCATGTGTGGGGACTGCCCTGGCTCGGGGTGGGCCGGAAGGACAGCTCTCTCTCCCTGGACTGACCGGGGAGGTAAAGGACTCCAGCCCCACAGGCAGCCTCTCTCCATGCACCGAGCTCTGGTCCCCACGTCTGGCGGTGGGGCCCCCGAGAGCCACGCAGGGCCGCCCTCACTCACTCCTCCAAGCCCTCATCCCGCTTCCTCCTGCCCCCATCCCCGTCTTCTCTCTGAGCACAGAGATGTGGGAGTTACGTCCTCCTCCCAAGAGCCGGGAGGTGCTGGAGGACCCCCTTGGCTCCCCAATCCCCGCACGGCTGCTGGAGCCAGCTCAGCCACGAGAGCCCACTGTCGTCAGGCCATTAGGAAAGCAGACTGCTAAACGCAGTTGTTATTAAGAGTCAAATAACATACACTAAATAAATTATATTAAAAATAAAGGCAAGAAATACTCAAAACCCACCTCTTCCTGACTATTGCACTATTATGTTTGGTCTTGTGTCGTATGCAAGAGGTACACGAGAGGCTGAGCCACTGCAGGCCCGGCCCCAAATCTGTGCTCTGGGCCCTCACGCCAGCCCCGCAAAACTGGCCGCAGGGATGGTGTTTACAGCACGGAAGTCGGCCGACGCTACAAATCCAGGCCTTTGTACCGGCACACGTCAGAGTCACACGGGTCAAGTCCCCGAGACTAGAAGTGACGTGTGTGTCATCTCACTAGGGACAAAGCGAGCCCACGAGGGCAGGAGGCCAAACGGGCGTGTGTGTGGAGGCGGGAGGCGCGCAGACCAGGCCACTCCCCCCACTGCGCCCCGGCGGTGTCCCACCCTCCCCGTCCCACCACAACAGGGACAGCCGCCTCGCATCCACCCCCACCTGCGGCTCTCACCTTCCTCTGAGCCTCCAGCCTCGTCTCCCTCTTGTTCCAGCATCTGCTGGCCCGAAACCGACCACGCGGTCATCACACGGCTGGTCCTCCTCACCTTATAAAGGAAACCCCTAAACCCAGCATCCCTCCACCGGCACTTCCATGCTTCCTTTCTAACCCAGATTCCCTGGGGTAACTATGTGCGCTCACCCCCAGCCACCGCCGAGGGCATCTGGCTTCCGCCCACCCCGCTCGGGCGAGCTCATCCCCTCGGAGGCCGACCTGTCACCCGTGGGTCCCGTGGGGCTGCCCACTCTTCCTGCTCACCCTGTCTGCCCCCCAACCTGGGGCGCCACACCACAGCAGTGCTCGCAGGAGAAACAGGCAGAGAGGTGGGCGGGTGGACGGAGGCACCCTGGCATCTGTGCGGGGACGCTTGTGAGGCAGGCAGGAAGCAGGTGATGGGTGCCGGCAGGGGCTGCTAAGGACAGTTGTTAGTGAATATCCAGAAACTCATGGCAGTCACTGCGGGAAGAAGGCAGGGAAGACACGGGGCCGTCCCGGACTCGCTGACCATCCCCCTAATGAGGCGCCACACGCTCAGCTTCTGTGCCCCCCACGCGGCACACACAGGGGCATCCCATCGGTGAGCAGGAAATGCTGGGCGAACGGAACCTGCTCTGCGGCCATGGCGTCACACATGGGGGGCACAGCACAGGGGCCCCAGTGGGACCCAGAAACTGAAGGCCTGCCTCCTTCCAACGACCCACAGAGACGGCTTGGCAGACCCAGGGATGCAGCCTCTGCCAGGCCCTCACTCTGCCCTCAGCTGCCAAAGCTAAGGCCTATCTGTGCCGCCCGTAAACCATAGGGAGGCGTCCGAGCCAACTCACTACGGGCTCTCTTCCCAAGGGACCACCCAAGGGTCTTATCCCAGATGCTGCTGGGACCCACAAGCCACATCCACGTGAACTTTCTCTATGAACAGATGCAGTTTTATTTGAGCAGCTGACCTCACCATCTAGCGCATGTGACTTCTATGTATTTAGATGAAAATAAATGAATAAACTTGTATCTTTAAATAAGGTAGAGAAAGCGCATCCATGAGACAAATTTGTATTTCTCTTTGCAAATCCCCCTCAATATCCGTGAATAATGAAGGGGATCAGGCTCTATCCAAAGATCTGAACAATCAACACAGCTCCATTATTTCCCTCCCAGAGATCAAAAGCAATACACAGGTGTCACTTTTTGGATCAATGACACCCACGCAATATAAATTAGAGCACCACAGACGTTCTGAGTACGATTTCATGAATAACAATTGGTATCATTTTACAACGTCATTGGTGAGATGGTGTAAAGACAGGTTTCCAGCAAAACATGTTACAGAAAGCTTGACATTTTTACAGTGGTTTAAAATGAGCCATAAAACATCGTGAACAAACTTCCTGGATTCCAGCCATTGGATAATTCCTCACATTTCCTTCGTATCCTTCCAGTTCCTCTTCTCGGCCCTCCGGCCTCGGCGTCCGGCATCCCCCGCGGCGCTGAGGCAGCAGTGGGTCCGTCCATGGGGAGCAGGGAGCCGGGCGAAAGACTGCGGCAGTCAGGGACGCCCACTGAAGACAAGCGCCTCACTACAAAGATCAATCCCTTCAACAGCCAGTGGTACAGTGTCTTCCAGGAGAGCTTCTGTCTCTCTGGGAACCATGCAGTGCTCTCATCACAAGAGAGGCTCAGCCCTCACGCAGAGGTGGGAGATCTCAAGTACTGCTCTCTCGCCCCAGGCCACTTTCCTCCCCCGTGAGGAGGATTCGGGGCTGTCACCCAGCCTGGTCCCCCACCCACCTGAAACACCATCTCAGCGGCCCCCTCTGGGACCCGAGGCTCTGTGACAGGTGGAAGTGCTCACAGGACCCCGCCCTGCATCACCTTGAGACGGCCCACCTGTCTCCACGAATCGTGGGCACGCCCCGGGCCCTCTTCGAGATTCCGGAACACACTGCCGGGCTTGGCAGACGCCCACAGACGTGACACTCACATAGCCACTCTGAGACATGAAGGGGCATTCAGCGGGCACCCAGAAGCAACGGACCTAAGTCCAGCCATGGGACAGGACAACAGACTCGGGAGCGTGGGAGGTTCTCCACCAGCACCTGTCAGTGGCCCTGCTCTGCAGAGAAGAGAACGGGAGAGGGAGGCCGGGCCAGCAGGTGCCTGTGCCCGACAGGACTGCGAGGCCCCTCTGCCCACAGTCAGGAGGGTAACTGGGGCAGTGCAGGGTGGCACCGGGTACACTTGGAGAGTGAGCAGAAAGCACAGGCTGGGCAGCTGGCTAGGCCAGAGCCGGGACACAGAGAGCACCGACAGAGGCCCCAGCTACAGAGGCAGACCTGGTTTCCTAAGTAAGTCAAGGGGACTGTCCAAGGTGAACCGGCAGCTGCCGGCTTGGCGACGTCACTGTCATTAAACTCCTGTCAAAGGTGTGGGACCTGCAGCTTGAGAAGCCTGTGCTCTGGGAGGCACGCTGCCCGAGTTAGCCCAGCTTTCCAAGTCAGCGTCCTTGAAGGCTTCGTTCAGAACGCGGGTGGCTCCCTCCACTGCCTGACCGAGGTCATGCTCGGCTCTGTTTGGAAGCAGTGCCTGGGGCGTCCTGAGCAGTGGGAGGTCAGAGGTGCCCAAAGCCGGGAAGCCAAACAGAGCATCCTGCGTCACAGAGAGCTCTTTGCTGCCTGTGGATGGGAAAAGACACCCCAGAGCCTCGGAGTGGGGACACGCGGGCTAAATTTTTTCTCCCTAAAAATAATTTTGGCATTAAACATAGCACAAAACAAAATCTGGTCTCTTTTGTTAGGAACAGAGTCCTCAGTCACCAGGAAAATTCTTGGGTCATCAAAGTCTTTTGAAAGTGAAGTCATTTCTCTGTAGGTTCTGCAGAAATCTGTCTTGAAGATAAAAGCCAGTCCTGGTGGTCCAGCCGGGGAGAGTCAGTCCCTTGTGGGTGAACTGGCCTTGCACCGAAAACCAAACCAAACTGCGAGGTTCCCCACGGTGGGCGACCCGGGATGCCCCAATGCCGTGGGTCTGCTGCCTCCAGACGCAGGCGGCAATTGAGCAAGAATCAAGAGACCAACCAGTCCCGCCCCTCCCACCGAAGAAGAGCTCAGAGAGTGCAGTCGTGCGGATGGGGGTTCCCCCATTCCTGCAGGATACAAGATACGAGAAAAAGGTGGAAAGCAGAAAAGAAACAACTAGCGATACCCCAGCAGTGACAGACAACAGCGGCCGGCCACCGTCTGCTCCTCCCATACTCAGACCTCACTGGGTGGCGGCGCGCTTGCAATCCCTACAGCACGCGGTGCGTGGCACCTTCAGGGCCCGTGGAGCTCAGGTCTTGGAGAAATCCATCTGCACGGCCCCCTGCTGCTGGGCATCCAAGATGTTCCCACCTGAGCTACTGTGAATGGTGGACCCCATGATGTCCTCACACAAAAGCTCTGAACCCGGATGTGCTCCCCTACGTGGGTCACAGAGCCCACCCATGGTAGAGGGTAAATGAGACAGGGTGGGATCTCCCAATGGGCCACAGCAGATGCACCGGGCCCCCGAAATGGTATGTCCATGTCCTCACAGCCAAATCCTGCAAAAATGCCCTTACGTGTGGGCGCTCAGCTAAGCACGAAGGAGGATTCCAGTTGGCTCCGAATGCAGCCACGTGTATCCTTGTAAGAGAGAGAGGGGACCCAGGGACAAGGAGGTGACGTGTCTACACGCCAAGGAACACCAGGGAAGGCCAGCCAGCAGCCACCCGAAGATCAGAGAAAGGCCTGGTCCAGCTTTCCCAGAGCCTCCGGACAAAGCACAGTCCTGCCCACACCTTGACCTCAGACTCTGGTCTTCGGGACCTTGAGAAAATTCGTGACTATCATTTCAAGCCCCCGTTTGTGGTGTGTGCCGTCGTGGCCCCAGGAGACCAGTACAACCAGGTAAGAGGTGGTGCTCGCTTAGCCCAACTTGTGTAGTCTTTGGAAAATTACAGAACCAGATAAAGTCATAGTAAAATCAATTCCCACAACGCAACCACCAATATCTCCCTGGTGAAGACTGAGCGTCAGGACAGAGATGGAGCCATTTCATGGCGTCCGTGACAGTCAACCTTCAGCACCACAAACTGAGTGCACCAAAGAGCACTCCGATATTTCTTCAGAAAGATGAAACAGAGCAGATGCGCCACTCCGTGAGACAAGGAGGGGCCAGCCACTAACAGCACTGTCCTGGCGCACTTTCCCGAATGCAGGATCTGCTTTTCCCACTGTGGGACGCCCATCCCCATGCTCTCCCATGGGCGAACACAGTCTCCTGGAAGGAGGGGAAACCAAAGCAGTGCTCTCTGCCTTTGCCTCTAAGAATCAAATTTGAGTCGCACATAAAAATCTAAATCTTCTGGAACTAATGTTCCTTTAGATATGGTTTCTAATTTTAAGTACCTGAGCTTGATTATTGATTGCAATGTGTCTTTAAATGAACGGACTAAAACTTTCTCCATAAAGATGAACTGTAAAAAATTATAGCTCTTCTCCAGGGAGTAAGGCACTGTCTGACTTCTAAATTTGGATTTCAGACGGTGAAGAGTGACTTTCTCCTTCTGACTGCAGCCGTGGGCTGCGACTCTCACCTCTCCACCACCAGCCCCCCGATCTACTGTGGTCGTCCTGTGTTTGAATGTTACCAGCTCTATGGAACTCAAGTGAAAGTGTTGCTCATTTTTCCATTCTCGAAATACAGGTCCTTTTAAAACAGGTCCTTCCAGGATGCTCATCCAAGGATGGTGTAATAATCCTGCTATGCTTCCTGTACCAAAGACTGCACCCAGTCTTACAGACTCTCCAGTGATAAAATCAGTAACACGTATCCAGTACAAAAAGAGTGGCAACAATCAACGACACTCTGTACTGGCGCCTCATTGCTTGTACCTAAAGCAACACAGATCTGCATAGCGCCCTGCTGTCCAGCCCCAGACTCTGCAAACGGCTGGGAAGCTCGGTTTCTGCAAAACCATCTGGAGGTCTGGTGGGCCCCACAGGAGATGATACATTGGTCCACGGAAAGCAAAGAGGTCAGTGAAGTGGCCACGTGAGGCAAGGCCACAGACATCTCATGAACGGTACGGTGTCGGCAGGACGTGGTGGGGGTCCGATGACGGGACCGAGGGGAAGGAAACCGTGTCTGGGGACTTAAGAAGAGATGGTCTGGAGCGCAGGTCTGGGCAGAAAGAGCCCGCGGGGCACACACAGTGGCCGGAGCTTTACCTTACGGTTTCCATCTTCACCAAAGGAATGAAAGTCGTTCCCTAGAGTAACTTTGTGTGATGTTTGTCCCCCAGGAACCAAGAGGCCAAATGCAGCCCCTCTCAGGAGAGCCATGGGGCCGAGAGCTCTGAAAGTCAGCCAGAGCCTGGAGCTGGCGATGGGGGGACCTCCACCCACGCACCCTAGAAACGGCAGCCCCCACGTGCAGGACGCGGACCGTTACACTGTAACAGTCTGTCAGGGGCAGATGCAACCAGAAATGTCGGGCCAAGAGAGGACACTTCCCAGGTAGGCTTCGAAGAACAGAGATGAGACAGTGTGTTAAGCAGAAGTAATTTCTTTCAGCTGAAAATAACCAGAAGTGGCAGGACATCGTTCTGACCCCAACCCAACCGCCAGGGCACCTGTGCCCCCAGCTTCTGTAGTCACTGCCAACGTCCAGGGGACTATGATCGCCACGACATACACGGACATCCCGAAGAGTTACCAGTAGCCAAAAGTCACCTCAGAGAAGGCAGTGGACTCCACGACAGTCGTCCACTGTAAATAACAACCGTCCCAAAATGTAGTGGCCTGAAACAAACCACGTGTTCTGTGTGCACACCTTCCATGTGTGCGGGTTTGATCAGGCATCTCATTTAAGCTCTGCATGGCATCCGCTCAGGCAGCCCCTGGGACCGGGGGCCACTTTCTGGACGGCACGCTCACACGGCTGGCCAGTTGGGTGTCAACTGTCAGCTAGGAGCTCAGCCAAGCCGTGCGCTGAGACCGGGTTCCCCTTCATGGACTGCTTGGCTGGGATCCCAAACAAGGTGGCAGCGTGAGCGAGGGTAGGGGGACAGCACACGTGGTTTCCACGGCAATGGTGAGCACCCCACCTCGACTGGCCTATGGCCTCTGAGGCGAACGAGCAGAGGGGGCCAGCAGGAGAGCAGTCAGGAGAGAGAGCGGTGCAGACGAAGAAGGTGACCATGCCCCCCATGGTCAGGCAGGCTGCGGGCGGCCGTATCCACACTCTTCCACAAACAGACCATAATTTATTTAACCAAAACCTAGTAAGAGGCCATTAGATGATTTCAGGCTCTTCATTTTGTTTTGCTTGCTTTGCAACAGCAAACAATTCTCTAGTGACTCTGCTTGTCCATATGTCCCGCCATTTTACTGAGAGTATATCTTTCAGTATCTCACTCAGTAAAATTACTGAGTAAAAGGGTTAATGGTCTGGTCCTTCTCTTTTGTTTGGAGGGGCCCCATCAGCAGACTAGAAATGGGATGGGCCATTTGTGCGGGAATGTCTCTGACTTGGCATGATTACCCATCTTGGTCAAAAGGTGGGAGAAGAAGGTTTGAGACTGGGGATAGGGGAAGCTATGCAGGGGGGAGGTATCAACCCCCAGACCGGTAGGAGATTAAATCCTCTCCTGCAGACCTTTGAAATGACTGCAGAAGCAGATACTACTATTATGACCCACACACTCAGCATGGAGACCCACCATTCTAAGTTCAGCAGCATGAGAATCACCTGGAAGGCTTGTTGAACCTCCCTCTGCCAACCCTAAGTTTCTGACTCAGTAGGTCTGAGGTGGGGCCCAGAGTGTGCATCTCTATCAAGTCTCAGGTGATGCAGATACAGCTGGTCCAGGCACCACACTTTGAGGACCACTGCCATAGACTGTTGTCCAGGGTAGCAGCAAAGTGGTCAAAGGGAACACAGCTAACTGGTGTCAGGACTGGGATTTGACTTGAGTTTCTGACTCCAAAATCTGTGCCGACTGCCTTACAGCAGAAGGTTCTCGCCCTGGCTCACATCAGAATCATTTGCGGCATTGGAAAGGTGGGTGCCGGGCTGCACCCTGGACCCACGACATCAGAGTCTGGGGGGACTTGGCACCGAAAGATTCTCAGAGCCCCCCACATGAGCCCAAAGTGCACCAAAGCTGGAAACCACTCCTAGGCTGCAACGCTGGAGTCATTCTGGCAGAATGGGGAACACTGGGTCTCTATCATGCCTCCTGCCCCCCAGTTTGGACTTCACAGATGGAGCACAGATGGGATTTTTCCCAGTTGGGTATGGCTATACTTTCAGATAATGGGCAAATCTTCCTACAGATGAAGAAAAAAGTGAAGTAAGTATGTATCCCCACCCACTTTATGGAGATGTAAATGACATAGAGTATTATGTAAGTTTGTGTAGAAAGTGTTGCTGATACATTTACATATTGCAACATGATTACCACCAAAGCTTTAGCTAACACCACCAGCAGGTCACATAGTTACCATTTCTTTTTTGTGGTGAGAACCTTCAAGATCTACTCCTAGCAATTTTCAAGTATATAATAATTATTAAATATAGTCTCCATGCTATAATTTGATACCCAAACTAATCTTTCTTATAACTGAAAATTCGTATGCTTTAGCCAACATCTCCCTAGTTCCCCCACGCCCTTCAGCCCCTGGTAACCACTCTACTACTCTGTTTCTATGAGTTCAGCTTTTCTATATTTCACTTAGAAGTGAGATCATACAGTATTTGTCTTTCTCTGTCTGACTTATTTCACTTAGGATAATACCTTCAAGATTCATCCAAGTTATCACAAATGTAAGACCTGATTCCAGGTCCTACATTCAAGTCTTTAATCCATTTCAAGTTTATTTTTGTGTATGGTGTGAGAAAAAGGTCCAGTTTCATTCTTCTGCATATGGCTGTCCGGTTTTCCCAACACCATTTGTTGAAGAGACGGTCCTTGCCCCATTGTATATTCTTAGATCCTTTATTGTACATTAATTGACCATATAAGCATGGGTTTATTTCTGGGCTCTATTCTGTTCCATTGATCTAGGTGACTGTTTCTATGCCAAGTAAGTATATATTTTGATGGCACTTGAAGACTGTACCATAGACTTCACTGTAATTTAGGAGAGTTACATCACCCTGAAGGGCCACATCAAGGTGGCAAAAACAATAAGCAAGAACCCCAACTGTCCAAAACATATAATGGGAATCGCTGTCCCTGTCTTATGTGCCAGGGGCACACTGGTAGTGGCCATCTGAGGTAGGGCTCACCCTGTGACTATTTCTGCTCATCCTTAGAGGCCAAGATTCAAACTGAGCAAGGAGACTGCATCCCTTGGTTAAAGAAAGGCAGCTTTTCTCCAAGATCTCTCCTCCACTTATCTTTGGTATTTCCGTGATTGACAGACAGAAATATATTTATTAAGGGATTATCTGTATTGAAAACCAGACATGGGATTTTTTTTTTTCTCTGTCAACATTGCAGAAATATCAGCTGTTTGAACAAAAGGAGAGGTATTTTCATTCAATCCCAAACACTGAAAATTCACCAGTTTATATTCAGGAAGACATTTGGTTTTATTGATCATGTTAGCTGAATAAGTTTAAACTCCTATAGCCAGACAAGGAGAAGATTGATTTTCTCTTTATTATAAAGGTTATTAAGAGGAAGCCAGATATAGAAGTTATTTGTTTTTAGACAATCCCACAGAATCAGAACCACTCAAATACGTTCCAGAAGTTTTGTTCAAAGCCAACACCTGAATGGCCTAAAGAACAGCGCTGTCTCTTCTGGGAATACTAATTTTATTGTTCAAGACTTGGCATACTTCGGGCAAGTGCTTTGTTATCGATGGGGGAAATGTCCATTTCTCTGATTTTAAGTCACACTTCACTAATGGTCAGAGATAGAATAGACGCACCTGGGCTGCCTGCACCACAGAGCCCTTGGCCACTGACGGTAACTTAGCATCGTCCCTGCAGACTGACTGCGTCCGTGACTTTCGCTGCAAGAGCACCTGTGTTCACCCACACGTGCAAACACAAGGAAGCCTGCATGTCTGCCAGTAATCAAGTGTGCACTTAAAAACCAATACCAAACACTTTCATAGTGAAACAGACTTACCGCTAACTTGCTCTTTCTCTTTTTCTTGGCATAATTTCCCAGTTTCTTCAAATCCAACAAGGAGGTATCCAAAATACTAGAGGAAGTGACTTTATTGGGTTTTTCTTCACTTTTTAGTACTGCCTAGAAATACTGGTCTCAGATTTAAGGGAAGGAACCCAATCCCTCAATCACCACTCAAAAACACAGGCGTTCCTTCCACAAAAAGCTCACATACCAAAAAAGTCCTCTCCGGGATTTTGTTGAAATTCTGTACTTCATCAGTGAGAAGTGAGGGACAGGCAGCCTCCTGAGCGCCCCAGTTGGCCTGTCAGCTGATACCGTCGGGTGCGAGCGAAAGTCTGGGTGGGGGCGTATCACCAAGTGACGGGTCCCTATAACCAGTGCGAAGTTCTTGTGTTGCTTTCAGGAAGTCCACTCCTTCAAAACTTTTTGACATTTACTTTGGTAAAATCATATATATATAAATCTCCAAAGGACAGCAGTTTCAGTCCTTTCTGAAAGAAATGAGGTGACTTACAGAAATGACCATAATTACTTTTTAAGTGAAGTTATGCAAATCTGATAGACTAAAGTAAATGTTTCATAAAACCAATGACTGTTCAAATTGTAGGACTAAATTGTTTGTATATAAATATTACCTTTTATATTCCGTTTGAGTTTTATGTAGATGAACACATTACTTTAATGACCTGCGTTTGTGGAGAGGGTAGGAGACTCGCTCTCTCGATTCTCCCCCGCCAGATGGTTGCCTTTTCTTGCATGAGATTAAAACATGTCTCCCATTCACCGCAATGCTTCTGAGGCAAATTAATATCACCAGCTAAATTGTTTGTGTTTTCGGAATAAAATTTAAAGAGAACTTTTTAAAGCAATCGGTGTTGCCAGTTCGCAGAGCAGATTGCTCTCCAGGTAGGGCATGCTGGTTTTAAACATTCAGTAATTAATGGAAAGCATTCTGTGTTAATTGACTGCTTCAGGAAAGGGAAATATAATGGTTCCTTATTAATCATGAAAAGAAATGTACGGCATGGAAGCACCACAATGATTGCCCTAACAGCGGAGAAACGTTAATTAATGAAAAGAACAATGATGTAAGAAATTAGCTGCATAATGTTCGCTGCTGATGGAGGCTGGGTTTTAAACACGTTATTTACAGTGGAAACCACGAAATGTTGCCTCAAACAGATGGATGTAACCTTGTACCACCCAAGTTTAGGGGCAAAAACAATCTTAAAATGCTGCTGTCATCTTTGCTTGCAGAAGAAAAACACTTGCCCAGGGCTCTATTTCTTTCAGAGAAGGACGGCCCTGTCCTTCATGTGGGATCTGGGCTTCTAAAATCAAAATCTTCCTCGGAGCAAAACAGGGTCACTTATTAATGTCATTTAATGACACAGCAGGTTGTTCTAACTGCTGAGGACAAAAGAAGAAGAAAGTATTCTTCCCTAAACTGAAATAAACTCCATTTCTGATATTTCCCAGCTAACGTAAAGGAAAATTTAGATTCGTTTTGGGGACAGAGTGTCTTTTTTTTTTTTTTAATTTCAAGTCCCTGCGAGAATATATAGCTTCCACTCCATCTAACAAGTCATCTTCTAGAAAAGGAAATGCAGGGCCCCCGTCAGCGGCGCGCACGGCAGTTAGGGGCTCAGAACTGGAGCTGCCCGAGCTGGTGGCCTCTCTGCTGGGTCGGGCGGCACAGCCACAGGGCGGGAAGGCAGGGACCGGGGCTGCGCACAGCCCGCCCCCAGGTGGGTGGGGAGGGAGGCCACTCGGGGGGGCCTGCCCGCGCAGGTGAGCCCCGCACTGACGCCCTCTCCTTGCAGGTGGAACGTGCTGGGACTGCAGGGTGCACTGCTCTGCCACTTCATTGAGCCTGTGTACCTGCACAGCATCATCGTGGGCAGTCTGCACCACACCGGCCACCTCTCCCGGGTCATGAGCCTCCGGACCGAGGACATCGGCCAGCTGCCAGCCTCGTACCGACACAACCAGCCCCTCCTCAGCGGTAAGAAAACTCCGTCCCCATAGACACGCAACCAGTGCCCTCTCATCGGCCAGCCCCATGTGTCCTAACTCTGGCAGATTTTACCCATGTTGGCCGCTGGCTTAAATATTTACGATTTAGCGAGCAAAATTACAATAACACAAAACTTTAAAAGAGAGGAAGGTTACCGTGCATCCTGAATGTAGGAATGGGCAGCATTCTGAGGTGGACGCAGAACAGGACACAGCACAGAACCGGGTCACACCATCACAGTGACTGAGGGAACCATCACGCGCGGGCCCAACAGGATGACATACCCGTCCCGCTCCGCTCCGCGGGCAGCACCTCTGATGAAGGGCAGCTGGGTCAGGAGCAGTAACATGGAGGGTGGACAGCGCAGGCCCACAGGCTGCCCCGAGTGCTTGCAGGACTCGGGGTCCCCGTGCCCCCCTCGCACAAGGGATTCAGAAGGCACATCTCAGAGGCAACAAGGTAATCCAGCAAGCACTGAGCATCTATCCTACTTCCCACACTGCCTGTGTCCATAGCACCAGACCTCCGGAGCCTCAGTGTCCCCACAGCAAAATGGGGACGGCCAACTCCTAGGTCGCCCGGCACACAGCCGGTTGTAAGGATCAAGAGTCACATGGCCAGGAAGCGCTTTGAAATCCATCACGTTCTGTACACTGGGAAGGATCGAGTCCTGATCTCGGCATTTTGGAGGGGAATGCCTATGGTGACCACTGGTCTCCACATCACAGACCCTTTCCTGGTTCCTGAGAATGAGCCTCACCAGAGGCCTGGAGGAAACAGCGCATGCAGAGGGGGATTCCCTTGCTTGGGCAGGACAGCATCCTGAAGGGACTGCCGGAGGCCGCCCTGCAACCCCAGGCAGATGTCTTCAGGAAGCGGGAATAGCTTTCCTGGGAAGGAGCAGGGCTGGCTGGCTTCAGTCTTGGGCCATATCACCTGAGAGAGAAAGAGGAAAATAAAAGAGGTGTTCAGTGTTGTGGCTCAGACTCGGGCCTAAGATTTATTCCCAGGATTCTCAAATTGTTCTAAATTATAAAATCAGGGTGATAATAGTGCCCCATGCGGCTGGGAGTGAGAACAACTGAGCAAGTGTTGAAGAAGACACCTCCACATCCATTCCCTTTGTCTCTTAGACTCACCGACTCTCTGCTGCTCTGGGAACAACCTGCGGGCTGGGGGCTGGCTGACCACCCAGGTCCCCGCTTTATTACACCGCAGGCCTTCCTTTATATGTGAGAGCCTATGCCCAAGATCCTAGACCCCATGCTGAGAGCCACCTCTCTGCTGCCACAGGAGTATGAGTGGCCCTCAGGCAGCAGGTCCAAGATCAACTGTGTCAGCCCGTGTCACCCGTCCTCACATCCCTGGGACCATGTTAGAGTCCAGGGGCATGATGTGTCCAGTGAGGGGACTTAGAGTCAAAGTCAGCGCACCTCAGTGAGGCCATTGGAGACAAGGTCACAGATTCTGTCCAGAAACACCAAACAGCACCATCTTTTAGAATTTCACTTGCGCTACTGTCCCCAGGCCTGCTCGGTCATGGAAGGGGTTAGTCCTTCGCCACCGTCCCAGGGGCTGAGAAAACAACATCAGCAAGGCAGGATTTCCTCACCACCATCCTTGCTCAAAAGGCTGCCTTTGGATGCAGCCCATCGCCTGGTCCAGCGTTGCAGGGTCCCCAGCCCCGAATCACAACCGACTCTGGACGATGGTGGGCCTGCAGGTGGTCGTGCTGGGGGGCGAGCACCCGAGGGGCCCGGTCTGCATGGCGCAGGGAGAACACAGCACCCGAGCCTCTTGCTGAGAGTGACTACGTCAGCTACAGAAGGGAAGGTCCTTCTCAGCATCACGAAGATGGCGTCCCACCAACCAACAATCTCCATGTTACAGATGTGGGAACAGACTCCTCGAAACTATGGACGTGGGGCAAGGATTTAAACTCAGCTCGATGACACAGCTAAGCCCTTTCAACACCCCACACTGCATCCCATGACCTGCAGCACCATTTAACAGATGTCCATATTTTTAATCCCATAAAGATTAATAATGCAAAACAAGACTAGCGGAAGAGGTGATAGAATCTAACTCATGACGAATGGTGTAGGAGAGGCAAACTGACCCAGCGGGGCCAGCCGGGGACACTCACTCCCAGCTCATCAAGGGTCACAGGAGAGGCGCAAACATTTGCCTCAAATTCAAAGTCTATAAAATTACATTTATTTTTTAAACAGTTGGTAATTTTAGGAATTCTGATAAAATATCACTTTGGCTCAATTTCAAGCTTTCTTTCATTTTTCCTTTTTTTCTCAAAGTGGCAAAGAATACTTTTTTTAAAGATTTTATTTATTTATTTATTTGACACAGAGAGAGAGAGAGCATGAGCAGGGGGAGGGACAGAGGGAGAAGCAGACTCCCCACTGAGCAGGGAGCCCGATGGGGGACTCCATCCCAGGACCGAGATCATGACCTGGGTCGAAGGCAGACACTTCACCAACTGAGCCACCCAAGCATCCCAAGAACACTTACTTCTTATGGCTGAACAGCCAGCACAGCTCTGGAGCAGACCCAAAGTCCTAGACCTACTGGTTTCATGCTAAATCCAATGTTCCCAACTCGGGTGCCCCACAAACCTCACTGAGGTTCTTCAGTCTCTACATTAAACTTACAAGAATTCTCATCTGTTCTCACCTTTCCCATGAGGGGGCTGGTTTTCATCCAGCCTTTGGGTGCCACACAGAATGGCCATCCATTCTTGCAAAGCTTTTTAAAAATTTTATGTTCAACTGGGAACATGTAAACAGATAAAAACAGGAATTTTGAATTATAAGTATAAAAGCAGTAAATTTTTTTTAAAAAAAGCTCAATTAGAGAAATTCAGAACACCTGAAATCATCAAGTGGCGTACCTGATGGCAATGCGCCTGAGACTCCCACGTGAACCCCCACCCCCGGGTGACACGCACCCCTACTTAAAACCAGGACAATTTAACTAGACATTTCAGTCCATACTGAAAATACAGCTTTTGTTATTGCAGAGATGCAAATAAGCCTAAACCGTGGTGTCTCACCTGCACACGCTTAGCTGCAAGAACTGCTCTGCTTTTGATGGATATTTAAAAACCAATCATGCAAATTTTGAAAGGAAATCATCAGGATTTTTTTGCAACAAAAGAGAGACAGAGAGATCTTGTATAAGGAGAGTAATGAAAAGCACACTCAAACAAGCCCATGAAATCTGCTTGAAGATTCCCTCAAGGTCAGTTTGCAAAATTGCCTGAGAAGATGAAGCCCACGTACTCGCAGAAAGTCCCGCTGTTTAGCTGGGGCTCAATCAGCTCTGGGTTAATAAGAAGCAGCCGAGCTGAAAAAGATACCCTACTGACACGGTTGTAGGATGCATATTAATGTCCTCCAAAGATATCTTGAAGCATTCTGCACAGACCAGCCTACACCTCTGGGCAGAATGTGAGGACGGACACCCACACCATGGCTGCTATACACCCCGAGCCCTTTGGCACATCACATCACTGGATGAGAGTGGCTCCCCTAAAGGAACTTGCCTTCAGTCTTTCTCGGCATATTGAATACGACGAGAAAAAGGTGATGATGATAATAAAAATCTATGCTCTGAATACTCATCTTGTTAGAAAAACATTAAGTGAAGTAGAAAGTGACTTTGAGGCTACTCTGCTGGGCAGAGGGTCTGGTTTGTCTGCGCTTCCAACCTCAAGGTAAGTTTCATTTTTCTTCATCAGGAAAAAGAGAAATCTGGGTGGGATACACAAGTTCTTTGCTCCTACTAGCGGCGTATTTACTGGATCTGGTGTTCAGCGCTGAACAGTCTTAGTTCACACTGAACATAAAACTTTATAGCCCATGGCAAGGTCCTGGCAACGAACACGAAATCCGAGAGATGAACCCAGAGAATCGGATGTTAGAGCCCTGAGTTGGCTCAGACCCTGGTTTACGTTTGCATGATGGGAATCACAGGATCTTGACAAGCAGAGCATCGGCTGTCTTCCTCCCCAGCGTGCATCTTCCTGAAGGAGTAAAATGGGTCACTGGTGGGTCAGAGCCTCTTCAGACTCCATGTTTCTCAAGCAGCTGAGTTCATTGAAATGTCCTGCCCAACACCACCTACTTCCTGCACTCTAGACTCCTCTCCTCAAGGAGTGGTAGTGGGTGGGATGGAGAAGGAGGTCTGTCGACATGCATACCCACATTTTTGTGAGTTCCAATCTCCAAAGTATTGTCACATTAAACTGTAGAATCCAATATGGAAAGGCAAGTCTCTTTAATTCAGGAGAAATTTCTGAAGTTAATGATCATTAATAGTATCTTGCAAAACAACCCAGTGGGGTAGTAGCAAACATTGTTTTTATGCAGATGGTAACTAATAGGCAAAATTATTTTTATATTAAAATAAGCCCTAGGGCGCCTGGGTGGCTCAGTCCATTAAGCGTCTGCCTTCGGCTCAGGTCATGATCTCAGGGTCCTGGGATCGAGTCCCACATTGGGCTCCTTGCTCAGGGGGTAGTCTGCTTCTCCCTCTCCTTCTGCCCCCACCCCCTGCTCATGTTCTCTCTCACTATCTCTCTCTCTCTCAAATAAATCTTTAAAAAAATAAAATAAGCACAGGTTTATTATGGAATAACCTATAAATTTTTCATAAATGTTTAGGATAAAACACATGAGCTTAAAAATATATCTGAGCAGCTCCTTTGTCTTAGAGTTCTTAGAAGTAGAAATTTATCTCTTGTGCCCTTGAAGGAATATTTGGTAGAAAAAAATTTATTATAAATCTTACTGGAATAATCTAAAGGCAATCCTAATATCTGCATGAAGACCAAAATGCTAAATTCAACAAAGAAATATTTAATAAGACATTTCCATAGATTAGCACTGATTTCCCTCTGCAAATTAGATGGCTTATGATAAATTTAAAATTATAGAAAAACCTTGTTTTCATTTTCTGAGGAGTTCTTTCAAAAATACTTGTTGTATATTAAGTTAAGTTACATTTAATTTCTACCACGATTTTAAGAAACTGTTACACAAAAGTATTTGAACACCAACCTTAATTATATTGAAATTTTTACCATTTAGGGAAAATACTTCCGTTGTCAATACATTTCATTTATCCAAACACCAAGAAGTTGGTCAACATAATCCATACACTTATTTAATCATTCAGCAAATGTATATTGATTGCTGATGATGTGCCCAGGACAGTTATGCACTGGGAATAGAGCAGTGAACCAAACGGCTGAAACCCCATAGCCCAGGGAGACGACACTGCAGTGGGGAAGGCAGATAGACAAAATGAAAACACTTTGTAGAAAAACAAAGCACAGAAGAGACTAAAAGTGACCTTCAACCCTCAGTCAGAGGGTCAGACCCCACCGGTGGCATCAGAGTGAAGTCCTGCAGGAAGAGGGAATGATGTGGGTGGGGGGGATGCAGGGGAGGATCGGGGGGGCAGAATTGGGGCAGAGTCTCCGGGGTTCAGGATGGAGGCAGGCTGCAGCTGCCGCACATGGATTAAATTAGGACTAAGTCTGAACCCCGAGTAAGCAGGAGGGTTCACAGAGCAGCCTGAAACTGTCTCCATTCCTAAATTCACACAGAGACGATCCTACTAAGAGCTGGATCAAAAGAATGCTACAAAAAATCTGGAAATTCAGCACTGACACACCGCAAAGACCAAGCAGGCACAGGAGAAGACCATTTTAACAAAACCCAGCAGACACACAGTGGAGAAAACCCATGATGTCAGAAAGCACTGCTCCTGGACAGACTTTGGTATAACCATGCTCACAATGGAAAAAGAGATTTAAAAAAACAAGAGGGAAAATACAGGGGGAGAGATAGAAGCCAAAAAAAAAAAAAAAGAAAGAAAAGGAAAGAGCCAAATAGGAATTGCAGAGGAAAATAAAACAATTTGTGTGACAGGGGATAGGTTTAGTAGCAAATTAAACACAGCTGAGGATGGGGCACCTGCGTGGCTCAGTCGTTGAGCATCTGCCTTTGGCTCAGGTCAGGATCCCGGGGTCCTGGGATCAAACCCCACATCAGGCTCCCTGTTTAGCTGGGAGCCTGTTTCTCCCTCTCCTTCTGCCTCTCCCTCCACCCCGGATGTGCTCTCTCTCTCAAATAAATAAAATAATTTTTAAATTTATTTTTAAAATAATAAAATAAACACAGCTGAGGAGAGAATTAGTAAATTGGAACACTCCCCTGAAGAAAGTATCCAGAATGCAGCACAGAAACAGAAAGAAGGTGTATTAGTTGGGGTTCTCCAGAGAACAGCAGCACTAGGGTATATTCATTTTCCCAATAGAAGGAGATGTAGTTGAAGCCACTGGCTCCCATGTGTGCAGGGCTGGCCAGTCTAATGTCGGTGGGCAGGCCAGCAGGCTGGGAATTCCAGCAGGAGACGGTGCTGCAGCCGTGTCCACAGAGAGCATGCAGGCAGAACTCCATCGTCTTCAGGAGCTGGAGTCTCTGCTCCTGAGGCCGTCAACTGATTGTATGAGGCCACTGCACATGCAGGGTCATCTTTCCCCTCCACGTGCACCGAAGGCAACGTCCATCACACCTGAATGCACCCTCACAGCGACGTCTGGTTCATGTTTGATGAACCAGCTGCGCACCACAGGCCAACCAGGCTGACACGTGAAAGTAACCATCCCAGGGGGAAAACACAAGGAGGTCAGAGACGGAGTGAGAAAGTCTGATATACCCAAGATATAACCTGCTCCAGGAACAGGGAGAAGAAATGGAGCAGGCACGGTGTGTAAAGAGGTAATAAGTAGTAGCTCCCCAAGACAGGTGACAAGCATCAATACAGATCTAAGAAGCATCGTGTGGCCCAAGAAGAACCTTCTTAAATCCTCCTCCCAGCAGGAAAATAGCTACCACACAAAGCAGAACAAACAAAAAGACAAAAAGTCGTCAAAGCCGTCAGAACACAAAAGAGCAGCTCCAGAGGGTCCAAATCAGACTCACCGCTGATTCTTGGAAGATAAGAAAAAATGAAACAGTATCTCTAAGATGCTGATAGAAAACTAATCTCTACCTAAAATCCCAGACCAAGTAAAAGTATCCTTTAAAAATGGGGGCAAGGGGTACTGGGGTAGCTCAGTCGGTTGAGCATCTGACTCTTGATTTTGGCTCAGGACATGATCTCAGGGTCATGGGATCGAGCCCCGTGTTGGGCTCTGCTCTAGGTGTACAGCCTGCTTGGGATTCTCTCTCACGCTCCCTCTGCCCCTCCCCCACTTGTCATGTGCACACGTGTTTTCTCTCTCTCTCTCTCTCTAAAATAATAGATAAATCTTTTTTTAAAATAAATAAAAATTTAAAAATTAAAATGAGGGCAAGACAATAGTCCAGACAGACAGAAACAGAGCTAATGCAAATCCAGCAGACTTGCACCAAAGGAGACATTAATTATGTTATTTGGGCATAAGGAAAATAACCCCAAATGGATAAAGCACAATAAAGAGTGATGAAAATAATCCACATTTTTTCCAGTATAAAACTTGGCTTATTACTATAGTTTGGATACTACAGTAATGAAAACTGCATAATATGAGGAAAACATGACCACAGTCCCCTTGTCCCATGTCTTTCAAAGTTATGACAATTCTTACAGGGACCAAGAACCATGTCACTCTCAGATTATAAAATGAAATATTCAAATTTTTTCCTGCCACAGAGGAAATTTCGCCCCTTTCAGGGTTGTCCTGTGAGCCCATGCATTTTAAACTGTGAGGACCACACACCACAGTCATTTATTTTCACAGATAAGGCCACGTTCCTATTGACTCCAGGAAGGAAGCCCCTGAAAATCAGTGGGGAAAACTCGCATTACAGGAAGAGGCTCCAGCCTCCTGAACAGGTGCTGCCAGAGCCTTCCCTTGCGTGGCACGCACACACTCAACACTGGCTTCCAGCCACGGCAGCCACCACCCCACCCGCCCGCCGGTCAGACCGGGGGAGGGGTCGTCCGTTTCACAGCCTTGATGCAGTGCTGCCCTGAGATACGGACTTGCCTCACGTCCTATAAAAATCATATTCCTGGATGTCCTATGTACACTTAACTTGGAGAAAGTGAATTAAACTTTAAATACCTTAGACCCACTAGCTATCTAAAGAAATGTTACTACGTCTCCCATATACTGCTTTTCAAAAAGAGGCATGTGAGGGTTTTTTCAAAATAAGGCATCTTTTCATAGCTAGATAAGCCGTCACGGAAGTCACTTTCACAGACGGATAGTGAATCCGCTCCCGTTGCTTAGCCATGGTGGTCGTGCCAGTCGGGCGGTGTAGGACTCGCGGTGACGGGAGCCGTGCCGAGGCGGCCACAGTCTGGCACAGAAGCACCGCTGGCGGGAGCGGTCCTCACAGTCGTGGCAGCAGTGGCCGTGGCCGTGGCGGTAATTGCACCGCGGTGAAGGCAGTGACAGCAGGAGTCGGTACGTGCATTAACCGATCCAAGGCCACACTGCCGTTAAGTGACAGATGTGAAATCTGAGCGAGACCTAGGTCAGGTTCACTGTATTCACACTGTCGTGTGAATCACTAAGTCACTAAATCAAATGTCAGACAATCGTCATGGAGACGCCTCTGTGTATTTGTCATCGTGGCAGAATACGTGTGTCGACGGCTGGTGGAGACCTGCTTGGTCCCCCACATATCTACTCTGAGATACAAGACGTGTCTAGAATGTTCCATAGAGGATGAATGACCGCATGCGGTGTGGTTCGCAGACAGATGAGCTGCACAGATCTTACTGGTGATGGTTCTGATGGGGAAGGTGTTTGTGGAGATCAGGCTTCCTTCCAAGATGGTGGGATAATCACTACAGAAATCACTAAGGAAGAATGGCCGTGGACCTGGTCCTCACCTGGACGCACCACCTTCCAGGGACACCTTTTCTCTCATCCTGTCTTGGGCTTTCTCTGCTGAGGAAGTTTCCAAACCTAGATCCCCCCGACAGAGGCCGACCACATCATCCCCCAGATGCAGCCGCGCTAGGCTTCCCTCCCCGGCCGCAGGCCGAGAAGAGACGTCCACGTGGCTATAGCCACAGGAACCCCCCTCTCCCGCCAACTGTGGTGCCAGAGGGTCAGTGCACGGGGCTCAGAGAC
Source organism: Mirounga angustirostris (assembly GCF_029215605.1). NCBI lineage: Eukaryota > Metazoa > Chordata > Mammalia > Carnivora > Phocidae > Mirounga > Mirounga angustirostris. The sequence continues at coordinate 138,374,087 of NW_026991713.1, forward strand.
CAGCTCCAAAATTCAACATTAATGCCGGTGGAGGCTGACTAATGGCTGCCCCAAGACACCAAATCTTAATCCATGAAACCTGCAAATTACCATATTTGGAAAAAGGGTCCCTATTGATGTGACTAAGTTACGGATAGAAATGAAGAGGGTGTCCTGAACTATGTCTGTGCGTGGGTCCCACATACCACCACACACGTCCATGGAAGAGAGAGGCTGATGGAGGGAAAGAGGCGGAGACAGACAGACACAGAGCGGGGGTGGGGGGGGCGTGGAAACAGGCAGAGGCGGAAATGACACATCTCCAAGCCAGGGCCCCCTGGGGCCACGGAAGCTGAAGGGTCCTGGAGGGTGCACAGCCCTGCCAACACCTGGTGGCCTCCAGCAGGTCCATTTCCAGGATTTTCTGCAAGCCAGCGAGCGTGCCGGCACTGGGTTGCCGCAGCCCTGGGAGACTAACACCGGGCTGCCGTGTCACGGTACAACCCTGTGCGGGCGGGAACCACACTGAGAAATGCAGCCCTGTGCTTCCGTCACCACCCAGCGAAGGCAGACGTCCCCGGACCCACGCGGGCTGCTGATACTGTGATCGGTTCGTTTCTGGATGTCAAGGTGCAGGTTTGCCGACTCTTGGGCTCAGGTGCTCTGCGGTGAAAAACACGAAGAGTCCAATGTCTGTGCACATGAAGAGACCTTGAACACAGGTTATGGGTACACAGGGCTGAGTCTTCCGAGGGTTTATGTTTTAAGAGGGCTTCTTCCCTTCCTGCAGACTCAGGATCCTGCTTTCAGTGTTCAGAACGTAAAGCTCTTCCTGAAGTCATGACTAGGACGGGGGCAGATCTGGATGTGTTCACATCCTCCTGTGGATGGAGACTTCTGATTCGCCCCAGGAGGTTTGCAGAGAAGGTAACACTGTGTTTTCTGAGTGCCTGGATCTGTATAATGTGCCAACAATGTGTTACCATCTCAAGGATGATGATGAAAGCCCGGGTAGCAGGTGATATCTAGGACTTAAGTACATTATGCACTTGAACTTGAACTTGAGGCTTGGTTTTTATCTTCAGTCATTGGACGTCTGCTTCCAGAAGAACGATCCCAGGAATTTGTGCCTCTCTTACTTTGACAACTTCCAGCCAATGGGAGGAAAAGTAAATGCAGGCCAGATGCTCCTTCCTGGGAGGAGGAGACCTGTCTCCCCATAACGCAGGACGTCTGGCAGCAACACTCAGAAGCTCGTTGTCCTGGGCCCAGAGGGGGAGGCTGCACGAGCTCCCCATCCGGCCACCAGGCCCTGAGTGGCTCCTGGGAAGCTGATTTCAAATTACAAAACCAGCACATAACGAATGAGATCACTCAGATACACGCAGGAGGCTCCTCAGAAACGAGTGTTTCCCTCGGGCCAAGATGAGTGAGTAAAGGACAGACAGACCTGGAAGGAACCTAACGAAGCGTTGTAACACGCCTCCTGAAGGGCACCCATGAGTGTGGTGCAGAACAGGGAGCGGGTGGGAGCGCCATCCTGACACGCGGGGCAACTGAACATAAGCAGCAGGAACAGCCCGTGCTGGCCACAGCCTCCCATCCGCCCCAGGCCGCTCGTGCCTCCCTCTGAGGACAGATAGTGTGACCCGCCCGTGAGCGTAGGAATCATGAACGAGCTCCCCTCGCCCGGCGCCTCCTGCCTGCACTCTGTCTGGCCTGTGGGTTTAGACCAACAGACGTTCTGTGAAATGACCATCTTTCCTTGCGCGCTGACCGATTTGCACGGTCGAGTCAGCGTTCCTGCGACAAACTCGACAGTCAGTCCCGACGGTGCCTCCCGCGTGTACCACTGGCACGAAGATTTCGTAAACACAAAGGCGCAGCCTCTCTAGGGTAGATTCAGGGACAGAAGCAGAGAGACAGAGAGCAGGGAGGGAGGGAGGGGGAAAACTGTCGATCCTGCAGGTTGCTTTGGGAACTTTTCTCCCAAGCAAGACTTAGGGAGGGAACCCTGAAACCCGGAGCCCCAAGGACACACAGTAATCAACTGCACATACATGAAACCAAATCTGCTTCACACAGAAGGGACTCTGACCCTGATGTGTGGGCTGCTTCCTCCACTCCCAGGACAGCAGGAGGTGAGCAGGCCGTCCACTCATAATGACACTGGGAAAGGTCCATGCAATCTCAGTGGGGCGCTGTGATCCCCACGATGTGGGGGACTCCCCACAAACCAGCGCTGGCCCTCACCCCTTCCCCTGACAAAGGCAGGCCTCCAACGAGACGCTGTCGCTACCGAGAGCACAGGAAGGAACAGAACGGCGGGTGGGACAGCAAACCAGGTGCAAAAGCAGGACTGGGGCTGCTTCCTGAGTCAATGCAGATCTCACCCCATGTTTTCCACTGGCCACAGAGGTGATGTGGAAGATCGTGGCTGGACCTACAATCTCATTTCACGACGCACATGGTCGTTGATAGGGCCATTACAATTGGAAATCGACAATTTTCATACTGTGATTTATGGAGTCGTGATTTATAGCCTGAGCCACTTCCCTCCCCACACACTTCTCTGCTTCAGCACACACACCAACCAGCTGGGACCCGAGCTGCAGGAAGGTGGGTCAGGGCTGGGCAGTAGGGGGGCTGTCCAGCAGCCAGTGCCTTTTCTCTCTGCCTGCATCCGTGTGCAGAGCTGGAGGACCCACGCGTGGACGCCCTGCCAGGGCTGCAGCCGAGCCTCTCCAAGCAGGCATCTGTGTGCAAGCGGGGCACTTTCCACCGCAGAGAGGACACACAGGGAGCCAGGTGTGACATGGACATCCATGTATCCTGGGAGGCTCTCCCCACGTGCAGAGGGGTGGAGAAGCAGGATTGTGCACTCTCCCTCCCTGGTCCGGAGGAAGAGGGGCAAGGGAGGGAGGGTCCGAGAGCGGAGGGCAGGGGGAGGGGGGCGGGGGGACCCAGCCGGCATGCCTCTCTTTGCGGCTGGTCACTCCTGACCTTGGCCACTGCCTCCCTCTGCCCAGCAGGGCCACCTCATGGCCCACAGGCCAGACCGTCCCCCTGCCCAGCTCTCCGTGTGGGTGGCTGCCGGAGGGAATTGCTTCAAGGAACGGGAACACGCTGACTTGGCTGGAATTAGCCCAGGACGCCTGGCACTGCCCATCCATGACCAAAAGATGGTCGCCGGGTGACTATGGTCGGGAGTCAGGCTGTTGCAGCATGCAGACTCGGACAGCGTGTGTGCAGACGGTGGGAAGCCCCTGGGTGGTGGGCACACCGGTGGCCGCGGGAGGACCTGGATCTGTGGCTTTGCCGGTGGGAGCTGACGGGACGCTGCCCTCAGGAGGGCCTGGGGTGCTGGGCTGCCCCTGGACACAGGGCTCACTCCCTCACATCTGCTGCAGGCCCCCCAGGGCCAGCCGCACCCTTCGTGACACCCCGGCGGAGCCACCGGTGAGGACCCTTGGCCCCCTCCCACCCGGGTGCGTGGTGGGGTCTCCGTGGGGAGCGGCAAGCAGTGTGGGCCCGGAGGAGGGGTGCTCTGGTGGGGCTGGCTCTGGGAAGGGGTCGTGAGGAGGGGCAGTGGGGCTGGGAACAGAATATCCCACAAGGCTGTCACCGAGGTGAACCGCAGGGCTGGGGCCTCCTCTGCCCAGCCGGGCCACGCCCACATTGCTGTGCACAGAGCCGCACCACAAAGTCCGCGGCTCCATGGCATGTCGGGGCCTTTCCTCCCGCCCACCGGCACCTCCCCAAGGTCACCTTCGAGGGCGGACGGAGCAATGCTACAGGATGGCGGGGGGAAAGCCAGCAAGGGCCCCCCAGCAGACTCAGGCCACAGGCAGGGCGGAGGCCAGGCAGAGGTCAGAGGCTGCTGCCCCGAGTAGGGACGCCGAGTGCCCCCTTCTCTCCAGTGCGCTAGGAACTGGGGCTACTGGGGCTGTGTCGTCCCGATGGAAACCAGTGTGCAAGCTGACACGGACAGACTGTGGAAGAAGGGCTGCACTGAAAATTCCGGGGGCCCCGTGCACGGGACTGGCCTTGGGGCAGTGCTCGGTATCCAGTGCAGTCCCAGGGACCCGCCGCCGTCATCCTGAAATCCTCCATAACTACTGAACACGGGGACGCGTGTTTTCATTTCAGAACAGGCCTCAAAACTTCGGAAACCACTGCTGTTTCTGGGATCACATCACTTGATTCATTAGCCTATGCTCTTAGGTCTCTCTAGTTTGCGTTAGCTTTTTCAATCTCCTTAACCAAAACGATAGCCCTCAGGGCCTGTCTGGGACCGTAACAACTTCCAAGGTAAAAGTCCCAAGTTCCATGTGAAAATGGGCAGCAGGGCAAATCCAAGCCTGATCTCCCAGCAGCCAGCCGCGGGGGCCCTGCCTGGGCCGGGCACCCTGACGCCTGGCTATGCGCTTTCTCTCTTGACAGGAGTGAGCCTTGCCGAGGCACGCCAGCCGGGGAAGTCTCCACACTTCAGCGTGAACTGGGTGATGGGCAACGCGGATGTGGAGGTTATCGACGGCACCACCGGGAAGAGGAGCTGCGGGGGCTCGTCGCGGCTCTGCAAGCACGTGTTCTCGGCGCGGTGGGCGAGGCTTTATGGAAAGGTACAGCTCCACTCTGGGGGAGGCCGGCCCAGCTGCCCTCGGCTCCCGATGGGCGGACACAGGGAGGGGCCCCCAGAAAGCCAACACTGGTCTGAGCAAGGGTGACACGCAACACAAAAACACTCCCGCTCTGTTTCCTTCCCCCACCCCGGCGCCCTGCAGACTCGCAATGCGGCCGCTGCGCCCAGGGCCCCGGCCAGCAGCCATGGACTCTGAGCCGTGGCCCTAGAAGTCTTGCAGACAGGGCGCTAGCTGCTGCATGTAGGGAAAGTTCAGAGAAAGCTCCTGATGTGGGTGTTACTCCCAGTTGAGGTACAAGGAAAGCGAGCGGCTTCCCCGGAAAGACGGGGAGCGAATGCCAGGCGGGAGGTCAAAGCTCTTCTCCTGACCCCAAAGCTGTGCATTTCTACTACAGTTCTGAGCTTTCTCCTCGATAAATAAAGATGGTTACTGCATTTCCAGATTTAAGCTGAGATATAGAATTCCACATGTTTCCAAAGCACAGAAGACTGTGGCAGAACCAAACAAACAAAAACAGAGGAATCAGGAAAACATAAACCCATAAAAGCAGCTGTGTGCTCGCTGCTCCTGTACGTCTTTATCAGCAACAACTCCAAACAGGAACGGGGTTGTTGGGGTCATGTGTCAACCAGAAGAACAGGACAGACACGCCGACCCTTAAGATCAACATTTCTTTCAACCCAGAGGACCCTGGACGTTGTGTGTGTCGCCCTTTGCGTGGGGCGACTTGTGCGGCTGCCACGAGCCGCCCACGGGACCTGGGTCTGTCCTGAGCACATGGCCTCGGCTGCCTCCCCGCCCATTCGGGCACCATCCACGCTTCCCTCATCTATACACTGCAGGGACCCGAGTCAGAACACCACCGATTCTGTCTTCCTAAACAAAAGGGCCCCTTGCACCTGCTCAGGGTGAGGCTGCCAGCACGTGGGCAGGGCCCAACAGGGGATTTGGGCCTCCTGCCCCTGCTCGCCGCACCCCTGGCCTCTCCACAGTGCAGTCTCTGCCTGCCCTGGTCTCGGGGCCTTGCCGGGTACTGGCCCAGAAACCCAACAGAGGAGCTGGTCAGTTCACCAGGTTCCTGACTGGTGGCAGGAGAACCCCAACTCCCCCATCTCCCGCCTGCCCGAGGCTGCTTTAGTGCCACAAACGTCTCCGCCACCCCACAACCCCACCCAACCTCAGCCCCGGATCCTCCCCCAAAAGGAAAACTCCGCACAGTGTATTTGTTTAATAGCAGGCAAGTTACACATGTTTTGTTTGCTGAGCACTCACACTCCTTGCCGAGCAGCCCTGGTATGTCTCAGGGTTGCTGGATGGGGCTCACCCCTTCACTGGGTAAGACTGACACATAACTAACACTGGACAGACTTAGTGTGGGTCACGTGACATCCTGACGCATGCACACTGTGAAGGGACCGCCACAAGCAAGCTAGTTAGCGCACCCATCCGCCCAGTCACTGTGCACGGTGAGAACACTTAATTAAGGAAGCTCCTTTGGGGCAAGTTTCACGCGTGTTACTCTTTGCCACATCGCTTTTCCGTTTCACGGTAAGAGAGAAGGGAAGGTGGCCGGGAGCCGTGTTTTGCATGGGGGCCCCAGCATTTCTGTCTGTCCAGCTCACTTGTCTTGTTCCTGCCCCACAGCTGAGCACGCGGATCCCGAGCCACGGAGACACGCCGTCCATGTACTGTGAGGCCAAGTGGGGGGCGAGCACCTACCAGTCTGTCAAACAGCAGCTATTCAAGGCGTTCCAGAAGGCCGGGCTGGGCACCTGGGTGAGGAAGCCGCCCGAGCAAGACCAGTTTCTACTGACTCTCTGAGCCACTGGACTCCCGTGCTCCCAGAGCAGGGCGAGCACCCGGACTGGGCAGGGCGTGCGTGCGCGTGCGTGGGGCAGCAGGCGATGCTCATTGGCTCCCCGCACCCATTTCCCTTTGGTGTTCTGGAAGCACGCGCATGGTCAGTGTTCCGTGGGCAACTAGACTCAAAGTAGGAGCTGCTCCCACGTTGTCAGAACCCAGACGCCCCCCAGACCTGAAGGCACAGGCACGGCCCAACGTCTCTCCCTGGTGTGTCCACGGGAAAGTTTCCGTTCAGGCTGAAGGGTCATCGGTGCGGTCTTGCCACGCGGTGCCTCGGGCGCCCCTCCCGCCTCCAGCGCCGCGTCCGGTTCTCAGTAGCACGATACTTCAGGAAAAGCCACAATGAAAAGAAAAGCCATGGGCTCCTCCCCAAAGAAGCCAACAGGACGCTCTACCAACCCCATTATTCACTTAAGTTTTTATTCCACCTCCTTTCAAAGCGGATCTGAGATGCGCAATATTGAAGAACCCCCTGAACTAGGACCAGAGAAATGAAGACCCTTTGCGCAGTGCGCCAGTGAGCTGAGACGTAGGACAAGGGGCTCCAGGACCGAGTGCTGCCGACCACTGCAAACTGCCGCACCCATCCCAGGCCCAGCGCAGGCTCCACGGCAGGTGCCCACGGCCACTGACCACGTCTGTGGCAGATGCATCTGAGGTTAGTGACCACCTGCACCTCCTCACCAGGTAACAAGGAAACAAGTCCCAGACCACGCCCTGTTTAGCTAAGTTTGCATCAGAGAGCAAGCCCAAAGAACATCCACAAATCCACAACAACCTCTCCTTGGGGCTGAGGAGCTACCAGATCTCCACTGCTTTAGGTTCCCTGGTCTCCATCTTGCATGATTGAAACAAATCACTCACAGCAGCTGCTGAGACGCAAGAGGCCAGATTCTGTCCCCTTCAGAGCAGGTGTCAGACACCCAGACCATTTGGGATCCAGCCCCTGGTACCCTCTCTAAGAGGACGGTGGGGCCGTACGGCCGAGCGTGGGAGGGGCAGGCACCCTCTCACAAGCCTTCAGTCTGTCCTGGTACCTTGAACTGTGCACTCTGACCACCAAGAACTCATCTCTAACACCCATCATGCTACTGACGGGCCTCTAATTTCTCTTGCAAAAGATCCACATCTGAAACTCACTGGGCCACATGGCCACGCTTCGGAGAGCCCGCTCTGGGGTAAGGGCTTCCTGGTGAGACTTCCAGCCGCCAGCCGTGGGTGCACACCCTGACAAGAACACGGGACTGCACACAGCCCAAGACGCGGGAGCATAACATCGAGCCGCACACATTCAAGGAGAGATTGCGGGTATGATAAGGAGGCAAAAATGAGCCAACATGAGTTTTAGATATTTGCTGTGGGACAAGAAGTAGAGGTGTTACTATGGAAACCAACTATTCTTGGGACTTCCTATAGGGTCAGATTTCTCCACAGACACAAGGTCGGTTCCCACTGGAACTGCTCCCGTTCTGAGCCCCTGCTTCTGTCCCTGCACTCCAAACAATACCCCTTCCAGAGCGAGGAGACAGCAAAAGCAGCAGCCGCCCCAGGACAGAGGCAGATGGGCCCATCCACACAAAGCACCGCAGGACCACCCGGACAACCGGACCGCAGGGACTTGGACCTACCCGATATCGGACACTCCCGTGATGCCTCAGCTGCAACTACTTGGTCACCGTTCATCTCGCCTGAGGCACTGGCCCTCCAGAAAAACCTAAACTCCACCAAAATATCTACTTCTGGAGAAAGTGTAGGGACTCGTCTGTTCAGTCAGCGGGGACATCCTGGAAGGAGAGGCGAAGGCTCGGCGCAGGAGCTTTGTCGCAAGTGGGCGTTTCCAAGGCAGCAGAAAGCGCATCTGAGAGGCTGAGCTTGGCGGGAGCTGCCTGTCCAGGAGCAGGGATGGAGAGGCACAAGGGACAGGGAAGGTGGCACGGCGGGGCCGGGTCACCAACAGGAGGCCAGGTCACAGGGCTCAGATGTGGTACCTGCCGTGGCTGGGGGGACAGGTGGTGCCGGCCCAGAGACGAGGTCGCAGGGGAGCCTGAGGATCTACTCTGGGCTTCAAAGCCCAAAAGAGCACCCAATGCTGCTGGAGGCCAGGCCAACGCTGCTGGAGGCCAGGCCAACCCTGCATTTTCAGGGTGGTCTGAGACCTGGGAGGAGCCCACAGGAGAACTCATAGGAGAGCGCAGCTCGGCATGTGACCGTGGGGCCACCTCCTGGCGCCCGAAGGCAACAGAGGCAAGACCCACAGAGCCGAGGCAGGGGCCTGCTGGTGCCTGTCCGCACATGGGTCAGATGCGGTGGCTCTGAGTCCTTAGTCTTCCCATGTCCTGTGCCGTGTCTGCACGTCAACCCAGCCCCGCTACTCAAGTCGAGATCAGGTCGACTCCACCGGTACCTGCCTCGAAGCACACACTGCCTTCCCTGAGGGGAGGTCAGCCGTGCACGGCCTCCCGCCTGGCTCTGGCCACAAGGTCAGTGTCCGCAAGCCCTTCCACAGCACGCAGCCCGAGGGGGAAGGTCACCGGCTGTGGAGCTCCACCTGCCCGTGCCTAGCACGCGGTTCCACTGCAAGGGACTGGAGCCAGGGCTTCTTTGGTTTTGGTTTCTGCCCAGGAAAGGATTTGCAGGTCTCTAACTATTGTTCCTTTTTATACCTGTGGGTCTCTTCAAGTCTGTATATACCTTCACGTCACTACTGATTTTGTGAGTCTTGCTGTTCCTTGGAAACGTCAAGTTGAGTTTCTCCCACATAATTTCTCATATAATTTCCTTTTCACAGGAAGCTGTTCTTATCAATAAAGTTAAATGGTTGTTTTGAGGGTTCTGGGTTTTTTTTGGTATAGCGTTTACCACGTCTGGAGAGCCATAAACAGTAAATACATGGTATATCGATGCCCAGAATAGAATAGTTAGAGTATTTTGATGAAATGCTATTTTTAGATTATAAATTTCAAGATGTGTCTATAGTATCTTGTTTTAAAAAATTTAAAAAGACATTTGAAACTTAGACATTTTTAATTTAGGGAAACTTCTACAACCATTTTTTAAGCCATTCTAATGAAATCATCTAATTGGCCCAAAACACAATAAATATTCCTTCCTAATAAAGACCAAAGGGAAGTCAGGACTACCACCTCTGTTGACAGAAGTTTCCGCTAACACTCAGCAGCCTTTGCTGGCTCATCCAGCACCTTCCCTGGTGGGGGTTGCGGAGCCGTAACCCCCGGGGTCAGGAAGGGCCACTGCCCGACACACTTGCAAAGGCTGTCCCAGCTTCAAGTTCTTGCGGAGCTCATGGACAGAGTGAAAGATTTAAAGCTCTGTGTTTCAGGAAAGGCGTACAATACCACCATCCGGCGGCACTTAGCGGGGACAAGCCGGAGGGTCTGGGGTCCCGCTGGGGTTCCGCGCCCTCCCAGGCACAGGGCCTCCTGTGTGGGAGTGGGGCCAGAGCTGGGGCGCGCTTGCCGCTGTCCACGGTCCTGCCCAAAGAGCTGTGTTGGCCATGCAGGGAGTTTGTGGGCTCCTGTCAAACGTCTCCCACAGATTCTGAGTCAGATAAAGGGTTGGGGGGGATGAAGAAGCAGAGACAGATGCAAAACATGCAGGTTGTTGGAGAGGTGGCCTGGAGCAGGGGGGCACCTCTCAGTTCTGGGAACCAGGAGATAGACACGCAACCCATCGCCACCATTTTTTACCTCCCAACAGGGCTGCCTCTGGTTTTCCCCGTCATCTTCCTCTCCCTCCCCTTCCTCTTCCCTGTTTGAGTGCCTGTTCCTCCCTGCCCTACACCTGTGATTCCCCGGTGCAGTCGAGAATCAGTCTCAGGACTGTGTACCCCTGAGCTCTGCCGTGCTGACCTCGAGGGTTCTTGTGACTTCCGGGCCAGGGGGATTTACCGGAGTCCTTTTTTGGACCCCTGGAACATGTCCATTAGTCTGAGCTCCCAACAAAGGGACACTGATGGCCAGGTCTCCAGAAAGTCAGAACAAACAACAGCACTCCCGCAGGGGACTGCAGACAGTGTCAGCCCCTGGAGAAAGAAATACCTTATTTCCCAGCTCATCGTTGCAAAATCAGACTTGCAGGGATGATAAAGATACAATGATCGGGATTCCACGGCCTCGTTTCACGCCGGCACTGGATTTCTACCACTCTGCAGGATATGCATCAATAAAAAACAAACAAAAAACACACTTTCCCAGCAGTGCCCAGTTAGTTTTCAACTAATTTTCAGCATTTTTTAAGCAAATGAACTTAATATATAGTAATTCTTAAGCAAAGGTATGTACATAAAAAGCATGAATGAATGGCAATATTGGATGTACATTTGTAATATTTGTAAAAAAATCCAAAACCTTAAAGTATTAATTTACATGTTAATTTCCCTCTAAGTTCTGTAAATCGCACTTCAGTGGTATCTGATAAGTGAATGTTTCTGTTAAGTGAATAAAAACATGGAGTAAAATTGTGCTTCCCTGGCTTGTTGGGCATCTTTCATCAAGCAGGGCTCTGGGGGTTCTCTGAATGCCACGTGGAGGTGTAGGGAGAGTTCCCAGAGGGCGCGCCCACTGCAAAGAAATGTCATGTCCACTCCAAAATTTTCTTCCTCCTACGATTACATGCATCAGCAGGCTCAGCAGGGTGAATAGCTACCCTTATGGCTCTCACGTCAACCAATAACCTGACTGTGGAGGGTGGGGACAACTGTCAGCCCCTGCCTCTGGGAGCCGCTAGCGGATCCACGGACTCAGAGGGTGACGGTGCTTTGAAAGGTTAATGCACTACAAATATTGAAGGTGTTCTGAGTCCCCCTCCCAAATTTGCCCTAGCATGTGAAATATAGGCATGGCTGACAGTCTCCTTGTGGAATACTAAGCCGGATGGATTCGGACCTAAAACATCATTCAGGCTGTTTACGGCCTCAGCCCTACAGGAATCTGCATGGGCTCAACATTACAGAGCCCACCTGAGCATTCTGTCCCTTTCAAGGGCTGCCCATTCCACCTGCCCCACCAGGCGTGGAGCAGAACTGCCAGTATGCTGGACACAGCACCGGCAGGCTACAGTCCAAGTGACCCCAACAACACTGCCTGTTTGAAAGTGTTCCTCTCATCCACCTGCTTTTGGGCCGGGGCGCGGGGGCGTCTTACATCCTGTTCAGTCTGCCCTTACTTCCCACGAACCACAGGGAGGTTCCACTTCAGGGAGGACACAGCAGACCTCAGGTCTGCAGACCCCCCAGGGCTGTTCCGACACATTCCCTCACCCTTGGGTTAGGGCAGAGGAGTCTTGCAGTAAGTTACCCCCAACAGAGACGAGAGTTGGGGCCAGGAAGGAAGACAGCAGGCCTGAGCATAAGGAAGGTTCAAGACAAGTCACAAATGCATGAGCGTAACGTGTCCCACACGTTCTGAGTTTGGGAGTCTGGATGTCTGGTGGCAGGGACCATTCACTGGTCTTGGCGTGTCCATTCCACCTGCCAGTACCCAATGCTCTCAGCCAGTACCCAATGCTCACTCTCGCTCCTGGAGGACACCCTCCTGCCAGAGAATGGCCACTTGCCTTGGAAATCAATCGTCTGGTCCTTGGTAATCTCCTCGAACCTGATGGTCCTGTGAGTCTACCCAAATCATTTTCCAAGCCATCCAACTTCCAGCTGCCCTAGCCTGATGGCAGCTCTCTTCTGTGGCCATTTTTCTTTCTTGGTAAGAATTTCTTTTATAAAACATGAAGTTTATGATATATTGTCTCAGGAAACACTAAGTGCGTGTTTCCCAAGGAAAGTAACTAGAGGCTATTCTGATTCTTAAAATGTGACGGGTATGCATGACGTCTGAGGAGCAAAGGGACTGGACAAGCACTATGATCCTTCACACCTGTGTCCACGCCAGAGTGACTCACGTAGGTTCCTTCAGCTGGGGTTAATTTGGTGACAGAAATGCACTCTCCCAAGTGAGTTTCATCCACAGAGATGGAGGGTGAACAGGACAGGAGAACAAGAGGGGCCTTGATGAAGGCCTACCCCATCCAATAGCCTCTCCGATTTGGAATTGGCTGCACGAGTCTGGGGCACAACTTGCCGGGGCTGTAGGTCCTCCACGGGCTCAGGTACAGCTGTGCTACAGAGCGTTTTGAACCACCGTGCATGCTCACCTTGCAGAATGACATGAATCAGCTCTTCAGACCCGGATTGGTGGGGGGGGACCAGAATGGAGCACGGAGACTCCTTCAAGCCAGAGGACTGGACTTCTCACCCTTGCACCTGTGGGGTCCAGCCACCGCAGCCTGAGGTCCCTGCTCTGCTCAGCCTTTGACAAAGCAGGCCTCGTTACTTTCAGTTTGGGTCACCCGAAATGGCTCATTTTAAGATAAATGGCAATGTACCCCCCAATATCAAATAACAGCTGGTGGCGAGGACAGCAGGTCAGCCGAACCAGCCAGGAGGGGTGGAGGCAGAGAGGGGCGGTGGCTCTGGTGGTTCACAGTGTGGGCCTCTCCCCACCTCCCCAAGTGTGCTGACCACTTGCACACTTGGATATGTGCACACTTGGATGAGGAAGACATCCATTATCTTTTAGACACCAAATGCAGCCCCCCAGGAGACCAAACCCCCAGAATTCATGTGCTCTAATAATGCTCAGCTGCTTTACACCCTCACGCACTGGACATTCCTGTGTCTCTGCTCATGCTGTTCTTCGCACCATTTCAGGTGGAGTTCTCCGAAAAACAGCCAGTACGATGTGTGCATACAGAGAGAGGCTCACTGTAAGGAACTGGCTCAGGAGATTTTAAGAGGAGAGCCCCATGCACAAGCTTCAGGCAGCGAACCTGAGATCCACCTGGTGTGGAGAGAACCTACAGACTAGTGAGTGAAGACAAAGGCTCACCTGGTTGGTCAGGGGAAGGGTTGGAAGTTCAAAACTGGGACAAACAGGTCTGGGAGAAAGACAAGTGGGTGGGCTTCTGAGGTGGACACTAAGTGACTCTCCTGACCAGTGCCAGCTGGACAGCGTCCACTGCAGTGGACGATGCAGCCGGGGAATTTCAGCCAACTGCTGCCCGCCAGCACCGCAGGGCCCACACAGTCAGCTCATGGGACATCACGATCCTGCTTCCCGGAGGAGGGCAACCATCCGTCCTGAGAGGAACTAATCCATAGTCTGGATGTGGGTTTGTCTTTCCTGCCCGTGGTGCCTTAGCCGAACCCCACCCAGGCACGCAGAGTGACCTCACGGGATGGGCCACCTCAGGCCAAGGGCCCCATGTGACGCCAGCCCCACCACAGACAGACAGACAGACGGACAGGGTGGCTAGATGGAGTCTTGCAGACGCAGCTGAGGCACAGGGCGGGGCACTATCATCCAAGAGGTAGTGGACCCTCGAAGCCAGCAGCCACTGCATGGGGGTGTCCCCACCCGGCAGAAGACATGCTTCTGGAGCCAAGCAGGGCAGGGGTGGACCTGCTCCCCACAGTCCCATTAGACTCTCCGAGATTTGTGCTTCTCAAGCTGCAACTCAGGGGGACGCCCAGCGGGGGGACGCGGATCTTACAGCGGCTGCGGCTGCCCGGTCTACCCGTGAGCCAGCAGGAAATGGAGTGATCGCACTGGTGAGGGAAATGGACCCTGACCATCATGAGGGCTGCAACAGGCCCAGGACAGAGTGTGTGTGGCCCTGGGGGGTGACACCATGCCTTGTGCGGCCATAATGGACACGCCCAGCAACCATAGCTTCATAAGAGCACAGTGAGTAGGGGCTCGGGCCCCACAGGATGAGCTCCAGGTCCCTCCACCAGGCGGTCCTCCCAGTGTCCATGGTGGGTCCCCATCTGTGGGCACCACAGCGCAGGCAGAGCCGACCAAGGCAGCTGCAGTGATGAGGGCAGAGAGAAGCCATGAGTACCCGTGATGAGTATCACAGCCAGCAGGAGCCGCAGGGCGCAGTCCCCTGAGGACCCCCAGAAGCTGTGACTATGAGAAGCCGTGCCCATGCAGAGTGGATTTGTGTGCGAGCTGGCGGCCCTGGGCCTGGTGGTGGGACCATCTGGGGCACCTCCCGGTGGGCGGGCACCTGCACACCCCGCCGCAGACGGAAGAGGCGGCAGAAATTTGTGAGCGTTCATCTGACACACCAAGGAGTCCCGACCGTGGGGTACGGGGAGACTCTGAAGGGGCCGCATTTCCCAAACAGGTGCTCGGAAGCGGGAGCCAAAGAATAAAGCGCATCACAGTCGAGGAGACGGTTCAGTTCCGGGGCAGGGCGACCTCCCACCACCTCTGCTGTGACTGCAATCTGCTGTTTGCATCTCCTTCTCCCCACAAAGATCCAGAGGGTCCCTTGTTTCTGGCTTGAGTCTCACCCTTGCCCCACCAGCCTCAAAGCTGGAGTCTGGGGATTTCTGCCTCTCAAGAAGGACCGTGCTTGCATTTCAAAGAGAAAAGCGCTCACTAGGAGAACAAGGCTGCATTGTGGGGGCAGGCCCATGGTAAGCTCCTCCCCACCAGGCCAGCCACGAAGGGAGGAGAACTCCCCGGCCAGCCCCGGACGTGGACACAGCTGCTTTCTCCCAGGGAGTGGGGGCTGTTGCCACACAGACCTGCCTTCACTGTGCAGCCCCGGGCAGGTGACCTTAACGCGCCAACCCTTCATCTGCTACTAACAGGCTGACCAAGCCTAAATGGAGGGGCTGCTGGGAGGACTGAGGGGGGAGGAAAGGAGAAGGGATATGATACAATGACCACAGTTAGTATCAGAGGCAGGCGTGGCTCCCTTTTGTCATTCGACCTGGAGTCACCCTCTTCTCAACACACTGGGGTTCAGCTGGGCACAGAGAGAAGCAGTCAGAGGGGGCACCGCAGGGACCTCCCACCTCCCAGGCTCTACAATAGTCTGTCTGGAGCCTTGCTGTGGACAAGGCACCATGCTCAGTCCTGAGACATAGTAAAAAATATGTGGATCCCCGGTCCCAAGGAGGTGACAGATTCGGTGGTGGAACAGAACAGCATAAAGGTCCAAGTTATGATAACGCTAAAGCCAAAGATTCTGTGAGAACAGAACCCATCTTGAGCAGCTGTCCTGCACCTGCTGGGTAAGCCCACACCAGCGGCTGCACCAGCCCCTGCCCGCCAGGCAGTTCAGCAGAGGGCACTTTCCCACCTTCTGAGGAGTGCAAAATGGCCCTCTTCGCTGCCATCAGAGAATTTTTCGTGAGCTCTGGGGTAGAGAGCCATGCCAGGAGGGCAATGAAATAGAGGCTTCCTACTGGCCTGGAGCCCATAATGGTCAGCAGTCAAGGCTGCAGGCTTCAGCAATAAATACGGCATTTCTCATGACTCACGGCAGTTAAATCCAAACAAGTGCTGTCAGAATCCCCAGTGAATGCCTTCTAGGTGCTTCCAGAGATGCAAGAGACAGAAAGTCCTGCACATGCAAGGAATTCAAGACCTGCGTTGTGGCAAATACAGTCTCGCCCTTCGAGAAATCTAGTCAAATCAGGAAAACAAAGCAGCTGCTCTGTTCTTTCTCCCAATTCTGGGTCTACAGTTTATTATGCTAAGTCATATCCTCCAAACTCAACACCTCAGTGTTAAGCACCACGCCCAATAGTCATACAGCCATGTCCCCAGTGCCTCGATCCGGACACTTGATCACCCAGAAGGAAATGCTGTACCACCAGCTCCGGCCGGCTCCTGGACAACTTCTCACGTCTACTCATCTGCCTACCCCCCACCCCGCCCCGCCGTGTAAACGCGACCGTACACCGTGTGGCCCTTTGTGTCCGCCCACTCTCACTTAGCATAACGTTGTCAAGGTTCATCCGTGTTGTAGCTTCATTCCTTATTTCTCAGTAATATTCCACTGGATGGAATATTTTGTTATCCATCCATCAGTTGATGGACACTCGGGTTGTTTCCACTTTGTTACGATTATGAGTAATGCAGCTATAAACATTCATGTACAGGTGTTTCTCCGGACAGAGTTTTTAAATTCTCTTGGTATAGTATATACCTAGCAGTGGAATTGCTAGGTCAGCCAATAATCCCATATTTAACATTTTGAGAAACTCTAAACCGTTTTCCAAAGTGGCTGCATCTCTTTACACTCCCACCAGCGATGCATGAGCTTTCCAGTTTCCTCTACATCCTCACCAATACGGTGTTACTTTTGATAGAACAGCAGCTGTCTTTGCTATTACAGCCACCTAGTGGGTGTCAGGTGCAATCTCATTGCCAGTCGAGTTGTATTTCCCTAATCACTAATGATGGTGAGCTTTTCATATGCCGATTGGTCATTAGTATGTCTCCTTTTGAAAAATATCTATCAGATCCCTTGCCCACTCTGAATTTGGGTTATTTGCCTTTTTATTGTTGAGTTACAAGATTTCTTTGTATATTTTGGATACAAGTCCCTTCTCAGATAAATTTCAAAAATGTTTTAAAAGTTTTTCCCCCTCCCACTCTGTACACTGTTGTTTCACTTTCTTGATATCCTTTGAAGCACAAGCGTTTAACTGTGATGAAACCCAATTTATCTGTTTTTCCCTTTTGTTGTTTATGCTATTGCTTTCATGTCTAAGAAAGTGAGATTCCTGTCTAACCCAAAGCCAACAAGATTTAAACCCGTGTTTCCTTCTAAGGGTTGTATAGTTTAAGCTCTTACATTTAGGTAACTGATCTGCTTTGGGTTAATTTTTACATATGGAGTGAGGTAGGGGTGCAGCTTCGCTCCTTGGCATGTGGGAATCCAGGTGGCCTATCACTTGCTGAAGAGTGCTCATCCTCATTGAATGGTCTTGGTGCCCTTCCACAAACCAGCTGACCACAAATGAAAGGAACTGTTTATGAGCTCTTGTAGTTCTCTTGTGGGTTCCTCAGGACTTTCTACATACAAGATCACATCTGTATATAGAGACCATCTTATTTCTTCCTTTCCAAGATTTATGTCTTCCACTTACTTTTCTTGCTTAATTTATTGGCTAGAACCTTCAGTACAGTGTTGGAAAGAGTGGTGAGAACAGTGTCTTGTTCTAAATCTTAGGGAGAAAGATTTCAGTCTTTGACTATGGAGTGTGAGGTTAGCTGCAAGTTGTTCATAGATGCCCCTTATTGGGTTGAGAAAGTTGCCTTCCACTCCTAGTTTGCTGAGTGTCTTTATCATGAAAGAGTGCTGGATTTTGCCCATTGTTTTCCCTGCATCTACTGAGAGCACCATTTGAGTTACTGTCTAGCGTCCTTTCATTTCAGCCTGAATGACCGACGTGTTTCTTGCAAGGCAGGTCTGCTGGTGACAAGTTCTCAGTCTTTGTTTATCTGGGGCTATCTAACATTCTCCTTCATTCCAGAAGGATAGTTGGCCTTTCATGTCTGGCTTCTTGGCTGACCTCTTCTTCCAGCACTTTGAACATGTCACCCTGATGCCTTCTGACCTCCACAGTTTCCAGTCAGAAGTCAGCTATTAGTATTATTGAGGATCTCTTGGACGGGATGAAGCATTTCTCTCTTGCTATGCTCAAGATTCTTTGTCTTCGTTTTTTGACAGTTTAATTAAGATGTGTCTAGGTACAGATCTCTTTACGTTTATTCTCCTTAGAGTTCATTGAGACTAATGTTTTTTGTGAAATTTGGCAAGTTTGGTCATTATTTTTTCAAATATTCTTTCTGCCCCTGTCTTTCCCCTCTCCTGTGGGACTTCCATTATAGGTATGTTGGTCACTTGATGGTCTCTGAAGCTGTTTATTTTACTTCATTTTTCTTTCTTTCTATTCCTCAGATGGGATCATCTCAATTGACCTATCTTCAAACTCAATGATTATTTATTCTGCCAATTCAAATCTGTTGTTAAGTCCTTTGTGTAGGTTAAGTCCTTTGGGAAGAAGAAGAAGGATAACGCCTTCTTCTTCCCAAAGATGTCCACATCCTAATCCCAGGAACCCGTGTTTCCTTAAAGAGCAAAGAGACTTTGCATATGTGATTAAATTAAGGATCTTGAGATGGAGAGATTATGCTGGATTATCTGAATCTGCCCCAATGCAGTCACAGGGTTCTTACAAAAGAATCAGAGGATCAGAGTGGGTAATAGAACATGTCAAGACAATGCAAGAGACACACTCAGACCTACAGACATTCCCTAAAATCCTGTTATGTGTGAGGGCAAATCATCTTCCTAAAAATTAAAAGCCATGGGGTGCCTGGGTGGCTCAGTTGGTTAAGCATCCACTCTGGATTTCAGCTCAGGTCATGATCTCAGGGTCCTGGGATCGAGCCCCATGTTGGATTCTGTACTCACTGGGGAGTCTGCTTGAGATTCTCTCTCTCCCTCTGCCCCTCCCCCCACTTGCTCGCTCTCTCTCTAAAACAATAAATAAATCTTTAAAAAGAGAAAATGCCTTGAACAAGTGAGATCCCCAGCATTTGCAAAGGGGTTCCGTGAGCATGTTGGGGCATGTCTTTCATGCTCTGCCAGGCACTGTATAACTCTGTCTTAGCCATCACCTTCCACCTGTGCAGAGCCTCAAGGTCAGCCAGAAGTGAAAGACCAGGACCGACTCTGGTCTTCCCTGGGCATGGAGTTGTGCACAGTCCTGTGGGTGTATGTGAGCTTTCCCAAAGCCCTCTGTGGACATCCGTGTCCCCAGCCTTTCAAGCTTTTTGGTCAGCTTCTTATTTGCCCTGTTACTGTCACCTCAGGCAACTGTGATGTTAAACAACTGCTGATTTTTTTTTTCAACAACTGGCCCAGGGAAAAAGGCTGTTGACAGTGAGAAACTGTGAGTGGGGGTTCCCAGGGAGGTACCACATTTGACAACTGTCAGATGGCAATGCTCTGGGGATGGGGCCTTGGAGAGCTCCAAACCCGCTCTGCCCCATCCAGTGGCTGCCTGGCTGCAGCGTTTTGTGCTACCGTCATGTGAGGCCGCCACAGAGCTGGGGGATGGGGTAGCTCCAGGTGAACTACCATCAAACTGTTTTCACCAAGAGTCAAGATTCAGGCACTTTTCCTTGAACTGTTGCAGTCTTTGGCTATTTTCCAGAGTTCTGAAAGGGCTGATTTTGACCATCATTTTCATTGCTTTCATGGAGGAGCAGGTCCACTCCAAACATGCCTGCTTCCAAGGCCACCTGCTTCCAAGGCCAGTGCTCTAGTTGCACGGAGACGAGGCAGAAGGAAAAGTCTGAGCTCAACTTCTGTTCCAGAAGTTTCACTGCACATCATTAAACATCTGAGTGAACCCCTTGGTTCCCCCATGAAGCTTCCCAATCTTTGTTACCTGCTCCAAAGATCGATTTTTCTTATAGATGAAGAGGCTCTGTCCCCTGTTGAGCATTTTTTGATGAACAGAGGTAACTTTTCCTGTCCATTTAGCCATAATAGCTCCAGAACATCTCCGAGCTTGAAAATGGTTAATGGAAAGCCATGTGCAATATGTCACTAAAAATGATTCACTAGAAATATAGTCCTTCAAGAGCCCAAATATATTAAGCATCAGAACTATGTGTGATGACCTTATAGGACACTAAGCAATGAAATCTCAAGAAAAAGAAGCAAAATGCATAAGGAGTTAAAAATAAGAAACAAAACTGTCATTATTTACAGATGATAAAATTTTGTATAGAGAAAGCTCAAGATAATTTACACATAAATTATCAGAATTAAAAGAAGTGTAAGACATAAATAAATGTAGAGAGGGGTTACATTTTGTTTACTTCTATTCATGTGACATTCTGGAAAAGGCAAAATTATCAGGACAGAAAACAGAGCAGGGACTGCCAAAGGATGGAGGGGTGGTGGCTGCCTGCCAAGGGGGTACACATGGGAATTTTTCGGGTGATGGGATTGTTCTGTATGGCCCTGGGGTGGTGGGTACATGACTATGCTTTTGCCAAAATCATAAAGAGTGAACTTTCACATGCAAATGTAAAATAAAATCCTAGAATGGAATATGACAAATAAATCTAAGTAATCTACAAATGAATGAATTACAAGTATAGCCCCTAACTTCACTCTGGAGAATAGGTTTAAAAAGTAGAGTCTGACCAAAGTAATTCTGTTATTGTGACCAGAAACTAACGACAAGAAGAACTGTACATAAACACTGAACTCGAGTCTGTATATTTGTTTGTCACAAGGGTGTGAGCTACCAATTCTGAGTATTTTCTACTTCTGTCCTAGAGATGAACAGATAAAGAAACGATGGACATGGGAGCCAGGTTTCTCAATGTCAAGGAGAAGGTGCAAATAAGCAAGGGGCAGTTAGAATATACCCTTTCATGGGGCGCTGGGTGGCGCAGTTGGTTGGGTGTACGACCCTTGACTTCAGCTCAGGACGTGATCTCAGGGTCCTGGGATCGAGCCCCACGTCAGGCTCTACGTTCAGCACGGGGTCTGCTTGAGATTCTCTCCCTCTGCCCCTACCATTTGTGCTCTCTCTCTCTCCCTCCCTCTCTAAAATAAAGAAATAAATTTTTGAAAAAAAAAGAATACACCCTCTCAGGAGACGCATGAGTGTTAAGTTCATGGTTCATTATAGGGATAGGTGATAGAGAGACAGCTAAATGATGACAGAGAAACGTGGCATGTTCACACATGCGAGTCCACACACCTTTCCTCACTCCATCAGCTGAGTGGGCCCAGAAGAAATGACACCCCAGGGGCACCTGGGTGGCTCAGTCGTTAAGTGTCTGCCTTCAGCTCAGGTCATGATCCCAGGGTCCTGGGATCGAGCCCCACATCGGGCTCCCTACTCTGCGGGAAGCCTACTTCTCACTCTCCCACTCCCCCTGCTTGTGTTCCCTCTCTCGCTGTCTCTCTCTGTCAAATAATATCTTAAAAAAAAAAAAAAAGAAATGACACCCCAGTAGCAACAAGTACACCAAATGCTGGGGCCATGGTTTCTAAATATCCTCCTCCAATGAAAGGAGGATGGTCTCTCTCCATGATTCTTTGGAGACCTGACAGATTCTAGGGTTGGGGCAGAGAAAGATGATCCAAGAACATCTTTTTGTAACAGAGGGAAAGAAAATGTATAACAAAAAGAAACCCATCATGATGGGGTTATGTCACAGGGACCAAAAAGTCAACTTGAAACGGCCCCGAATGGAAAGCGAATAATGTAGTACTGGATCCTAACCCCAAGTATAATATACATATCCATGAGTCATACTAGTATAATGGCTGAATAAATGAAGGGTGGAGAGGAGAAGAGACGGAGAGCTCTTACAAAAGATTTGCAGGAGCGTAAGGAGACACTCCTCATCCCAACCTGACCGTGGGTGAGACTTAGTGACTCACAGCAAGGAACAGACTATGGAAGGGAAAACTGGTCCCCTCACAGTGGAGAGAGTGGGCTAGTGCCACATTCACCAAGCGCTACCTTCACCAGGGAAAAGTCACACTGCTTTGACATACCCCTGATATCATGCAATGAGAATGTGGTATTCTTTCCCAAAACCCACACCTCAAACACGAGGAAGACGTCAGGCAACCTGAGATTGATGGACATTATACAAGATACAAGACTGACACTCTTCAAAACCATGAAGACCATAAAAAAAAAACAAAGACTGAAGACTGAGGAGACCATGCAGCCACGTGCAACGGGGGATCCCGGATGGGCCCTCGGACAGAGAAAACCACAGTGGGAAAGCCCGCAAGACCCGAGTAAAGTCTGCAGTTTACTCACACTGCTGTGTCTTGGTTCATCTTGTAGCATGGACAAATGTGCTACAATCGTGTAAGATGTACGCACTCAAGGAATCCAGGTGAGGAGTACACAGTAACTCTTTTTACTACATTTTCAACTGTTCTATGAACCTGAAATTATTCCACAACAAGCAATATATGAAAAAGAAATTCAGATTCCAGCAAATCTTTAAACTCAAGAGCAACACACACATACACACACACATAGAACCAACTGCATTTCCTTTAATGAACAACAAATAGTTAAAAAATAAACTTTTAACCACTCCCCCTGCTTGTGTTCCCTCTCTCGCTGTGTCTCTCTCTGTCAAATAAATAAATAAAATTTTTTAAAAATAAATAAATAAATAAACTTGAAACACCATTTACAAAACCATTACAATTATGAAGTACCTGGTAATAACTAACCACAGATGTTTAAAACCTTTATGGAGAACATTATAAAACTTTACTGAGAATTATTAAAAAGACCCGAACACATGAGGTGTCATCCCATGTTCACACACTGGAACATACGTTATCTTAAAATACCAATTCTTGGCGTGCCTGGGTGGCTCAGTCGGTTAAGCGTCTGCCTTCGGCTCGGGTCATGATCCCAGGGCCCTGGGATCGAGCCCCGCATCGGGCTCCCTGCTCCGCGGGAAGCCTGCTTCTCCCTCTCCCTCTGCCCCTGCTTGTGTTCCCTCTCTCACTGTGTCTCTCTCTGTCAAGTAAATAAATAAAATATTTTTAAAAATGAATAAATAAAATAAAATACCAATTCTTCCCAAATTGATCTCCAGATTCAGCGGAATGCCAATCAAAAATCCCAACACTCTTCTTTTTTAAATCCTAGGTTTGCCTTATTAGATACAGATTATGAAGCTCAGTGAACTAAGATACTGACACATGGATTGACAAAAAAACGGTGGCGCCTAATGCTGAGAGCCCGGACACAGAACGGGGCGCACACTAGGTACAGGGTGAGTGGCGGAGGTGGACTCTGGGATCACTGGCATTGGGGCCGTTGGCTATGCACGTGGAAGACACGTGGAGGCGTACCCCAATGTCCCACTACATGTGAAATAATTCCAGTTGTACAGAAGGCCAAGGGTGGAATCTTTTGCAAGATTACATACAAAACTACCTGTGTGACCTTGGGATGGGGAAGAATGTCAATAAGATACAAAAAATTAAACTCACAAAGGAAAAGATTGATAAATTTGACTCCATTAAAACTCTTTACACCCATACAGTGGAAAAAGACACAACGTATAAAACTGACAAGGGATTACACAGCAGAGGAGACAGCAAGTGGCCAATAAAGACACAGAAAGACCTCCGTAATGAAGGAAATACAAATTAAAACATGTTATCATGGCACAGCCACCAGCCTGGGAAAACATTCACCACAACGTTCACATACGGCGGGCGAAAGGTGAACTGGTTGGCCACTTCGAACAGTGTGTCCTAATCAGCAGGACCCACTAGTGAAATTTCCCAGCACAGGTGAAAGCACAGGACTAATGTGGAGAGTCTTGAGCAGAGCACGAACCAAGCGTGGGGCCTGCTAAGGGCAGGGCCCTGTGGGACTGGCCGTCCCCCCACCCTCCCCCCATGAAGCCAGCCCTCTTGTTAGGATAGCTGCACAAGTGATGTTGGACAAGCCAGCAGGTCATCTCCAGGGAATACACCCACAAGAAATTTTGTGTCTGCTCACCAGAGGCGGGAAAGCTTACAGCGCCCCAGCAAGCCGCACTGCAGGTGGGCAGCCCCCCTCAGGCTGTCCCCTCCCCGTGACCGGGCCAGGCCTGTGACTGGCAGAACATGTGAACCCAGACCCTGTGAACCTGTGGGCTGGGTTAGGGCCCACAGAGCTGGCCACTTCCTCCGAGTCTCCCGGATGGCTCTACCTGCGAGAGTCCTTCCCGTAACCAGGGGTCAGGCCGAGAGATCATGGACAATCTTGTCCACAGTGTGGGTGAGCTCTGCCCACTGCCAGACCCCTCAGTGGCCATGACGCAGGCATCCTTGTCATCAGCCCAGGAGGGGACAGACACTGCATAGGAAAGCCAATGCGCAAGCCCAGCCGAGCCGGTACCCACAGAACAGGGTGTGCACAGCACCGGAGCATGAGCCCCTCAGTGGGTAAGAGACAGCCCATCGTCTGGCCCATCGCATGTGGACCAGAACTGCACGTGTCGTGGACCACGAGCCTGTGAGCGTAACAGGGAAGACAGACACACACAGCATGAACCATTCACGCGAGGTTCAAACACAGGCGTGTCTAAGCAATCACGACCCAAGGAGTATATTTACATTAAAGCCACAAATAATTGTCTCAGACGTCAAGACAATGGTCGCCTTTACAAGGAAGGAAATAAGATGGGATGGACAGGTCCAGGTTACTAGCAACGTTCTGCTTTCACTCCAGTACAAGTAGCCTTTCCCCTTCTAAATGTTCTAACTTGCCTTTAAATCATACACAGACATTTAAGGCACTGTTTTGAAGATGTGGTCTATATCAGCTTAAAAGCAGTTAAAGGTTTTCGTAGAGAAACACCATTTCTAGGGGCTCCGTGTTCCTTTAATATTATCTTAACATATGGAAAATAACGACTGTTACTCCACGCAGCGAATCCTGTGGCGGTGGCTGGTCCGGGATCCCCAGTTCGCCTGCACTCCTCGACTTGACTAGGTCTAGGAAGTCATTCCACCCATCTGGGCTTCAGCGTCTCCTACAGGAATGAACATGTGAGGCCACCTACTCACAGAGGCGCAGAAAGGGCCATAGACATTAGTACTCAGCCAGGAAGCGGTCATGTAAATTCTGTTTGGTATGCTCCAACCCGAGCGGAGTCTTCTGAGCACGCTGATTTTGTCCTTGGGCACACAGCCCTGCATCCTGACCAAGGTGGACTTAGGCATGGAGCCCTCCAGGGGGCTGGCATGTGGGAGCCGTTGTGGATGGCACCGGGACCGTTGCTCCCCATCCCCAGAACCAGCCCAGAGCCCTGGGGCTGCTCTCCGGCCCCCTGCCCCTCCTTCAGGGCCTGGGGACACCGTGGGCCCAGCATGGCCTTGCAATGGCCCCACCCTGCCATTCCTGAGCGCCACACACAGATCACCCGGCCATGCTGGGCTGCGCCACTTTTCAAAACAAAGCCAAGGGTCAGGCTGGGTTTCAGAAATTCCATGACAGGCCTGGCCAAAAATGACCCCAGGGCTCCCGCAGGTGTGGGACATGTGGAGTCAGAACGCTCTGAAGAGGGAAATTAATCACCAGATGGCCCTCCCTGGAAGCTCCTTCTTCTCTCTCAACCGGCCCAAGTGGACCTTCTCACAGGTTACTTGTTCTTTAACTCCTCCTGCAATGTCATGGAGCCAAAAACCCAGCACCTGACATGTGCTGGAAGAAGTTTCCCTGAGTTTCTAAAGCACCTGCTTCCTACCAGGGTCTGTACCGGTTGCTTCGGGGACAGACAGAGAAGGTCAGTGTGTCCTCGGGCAGCACGTGCCCCAGGAGAAATCACATGACTCGCTGGGGAGTCAGGAGGACAGGCCACCCCCTGCCTGGAGCTGCGAGCCCGCCACCCTGGGCCTGCTCCTCCGACCGTGGCTCTGTGTGCCCGCAAGAAGGACGGCCATCACCCAGAGGTCCAGTCAGACAAACCCAGTGTCCCGGGGGCTGGGGCAGGGCCTCATCGCGCACATACACACCGGCTGCACGAGCCCCAAGACATCCAGGAATAACCAAGAACTTCACCTGGTGAGATGGAGGAGTCCTGCAATTCAAAAATCTTTAATGTTAACCTTCTAAAAAAAAGTCAAATTCCTGTATGTTCTGCAGTCCATCTGTGGACTCTCTCCCCATGTCTCTGATCTACCCCAATGTGCACCCACAATTACTACCACACAGCTTCAATCACTACAGATTTTTAATTTCTAGTGCTCCCCTTCAAAATTGTTCTGACTAGTTTTACTCACTGCTCACTATTGGATTATTTCGTCTAGAGTCCTATTGAGATTTTTATTGGGATTACGTTAAATTTATGGACTAACTTTCAGGGGATTGATGGCTTTTTGATATTGAGCCTCCTTGCCAAAAATGTGGAATACCTTCCCATATGTTCAATTAAAAAAAAAATTCCCCTTTTACCTATTTTTCTTCCACCTCCACCTCTACCCTGGCAACCACCAATCTGTTCTGCACCTATAAGTTGGTTTGGTGGGGGGGTTTTTTTTGGTTTTAGATTCCACATATAAGATCATATGGTATTTGTCTTCATCTGACCTATTTCACTTAGCAGAATGCCCTAGAAATCCATCCATTTCGTCACAAATGGCAAGATTTCATTCATTCTTTTTTATGGCTGAATAATATTCCGTTTTATATATATTTCTCCCCATCTTCTTTATCCATTCACCAGTGAGTGGACACATGGGCTGCTTCCATATTGTAGCTACTGTGAATAATGCTACTATAAACAAAGAGGGCAGATATCTTTTTGATTTAGTGTTTTCATTTTCTTTGGCTAGATACCCAAAAGCTGGATTGCTGGATAATTCTGTTTTTAACTTCTTGAGGACCCTCCATACTGTTTTCCAGAGGGGCTGCACCAGTTTGCATTCCCATCAACAGTGTAAGAAAGCTTCCCTTTCTCTGAATCCTCACCAACATCTGTTTTTTCTTCTGTTGTTAATTTTAGTCATTCTGACAGGTGTGAGGTGGTATCTCATTGTGGTTTTGGTTTGCACTTCCCTGATAGTCAGTGATGTTGAGCACCTTTTCATGTGTCTGTTGGCCATTGGTATGTCTTCTCTGGAAAGATTGTCTCTTCACATCCTCTGCCCATATTTTAATCAGATTGTCTTTTTGCTGTTGAGTTGTATGAGTTCTTTATATATTTTGCATATTAGCCTCTTATCAGATACATGATTTGCAAATATCTTCTCCCCTTCTGTAGGCTGGCTTTCACTCTGTTGATGGCTTCCTTCACTGTGCAGAAGCTTTCTAGTTTGATGTCCCATGTGTTTATTATTTTTTTGTTGTCTTTGCTTTTGGTGTCAAATCCAAAATATCATTGCCAAGACTGAGGTCAAGGAGTTTACTGCCTGTTTTCTTTTAGGAGTTTTATGGTTTCAGGTCTTACATTCATGTCTTTCATCCATTTCAAGTTTATTTTTGTATATGGTGTAAGAAAGTGGTCCAGTTTCATTCTTCTGCATGTGGCTTTCCAGTTTTCCCAACACAATTTGTTGAAGAGACTGTCTTTTTGCCAATGGACATTCTTTCCTGCTTTGTCAAAGATTAGTTGACTATAGAGTTGAGGGTCCACTTCTGGGCTCTCCGTTCTGTTCCATTAATCAATGTGTCTGTTTTTGTGCCAATACCATACTGTTCTGATTACTCTAACTTTGTAATATGGTTTAAAATCAAGGAGCATGATGCCTCCAGCTTTGTTCTTTCTCAAGATTGCTTTCAATTTTCAGGGTCTTTCATAGTCCCATACAATTTTTAGGATTTGTTCTAGTTCTGTGAACAAGTGCCATTGGAATGAATTCTGATAGGGATTGCATAGAATCTGTACATTGCTTTGAGTAGGATGGACATTTTAACAATATTGGCTTTCTCAGTCTTTAAGAATCTTCTTGAGGATGTGTGTCCTCCTATACTAGACCCCAGTTTAATTTTCCCACTTTTAAATATTACAACTTTTTAAAAACAGGATTGGTTACTAAATGGCATAGAATCCCCAAGTAGATTTAAAGGCCACAAACCCTGTCTCCTTGAGACTTTTATACTTTACAAACCAAAGAGGACATCAGATATTGCATCAAAACAATCAGAGAAGGACAGAGATCACAGGACATGGGCCATGAGATGGTAAGTACCAGAACTGGCTGTGGGAACAGGGGCTCATTATTCTCTTCTGCTTTTGTGCATGTTGGGGAATGTCCATAATAAGCAGTTTAGAAAGAAAAAGAAAACAGTCAATATTGCTGCCCACGCAACAGAAAATTAAGTATTCATCACCTTCCTTTCTTCCTTGCAAGATGACAATCCAGGAGAAAATGGCAGGTCCCCCCAAGGAGGGGGTTCAGCTCTAGGGCCCTCCATCAGAGAAGGAAGGGCCAGGCAGTGCCGAGAGGGGCCCCCAAGGGTCAGGGGCAGGCTGACGAGTCAGGCAGCGGGGGGATGCTCTGCATGTGCCCAGAAGCAGAGCTCGGGGAACAAGCCTTCACTTCCTCATCTACAAGGGTGCTGTCACCCCCTTCTGGGCCCCTAGAAAGCCCCATCCTGACTCCTGCTGCTCCTCAGTGTGCTGCACGTATGCATGAGTGTGCACAGGTGACTTGAGCACTGCACGTGTGCCCATATGTGCTGTGTACACGTGCGCCATGACGGCATGCATGTGGTGTGTGCGCACGTGTGCACTGGTGTGTGCGCTGTGCGGTGAGAAGTGTGTGTGCTCACGCGTGCACTGGTGTGTGCGCTGTACGGTGAGGAGATGTGTGTGTGCGCACGTGTGCATGAGTGTGCACAGGTGATGTGAGCACTGCACGTGTGCCCGTATGTGCTGTGTACACATGTGCCATGACAGCATGCATGTGGTGTGTGCACACGTGTGCACTGGTGTGTGCGCTGTGCGGTGAGAAGTGTGTGTGCTCACGCATGCACTGGTGTGTGCGCTGTACGGTGAGGAGATGTGTGTGTGCGCACGTGTGCATGAGTGTGCACAGGTGATGTGAGCACTGCACGTGTGCCCGTATGTGCTGTGTACACATGCGCCATGACAGCATGCATGTGGTGTGTGCACACGTGTGCACTGGTGTGTGAACTGCGCAGTGAGATGTGTATGTGTGCGCGTGTGCACTGGTGTGCATGCTGTGCAGTGAGAAGTGTGTGTGCGCACGCGTGCACCAGTGTGTGCGCTGTACGGTGAGGAGACGTGTGTGTGCGCACGTGCATGAGTGTGCACAGGTGATGTGAGCACTGCATGTGTGCCCGTATGTGCTGTGTACACGTGCGCCATGACTGCATGCATGTGGTGTGTGCGCACGTGTGCACCAGTGTGTGCGCTGTGCAGTGAGATGTGTGTGCACGCGTGTGCACCAGTGTGTGCGCTGTGCAGTGAGATGTGTGTGCACGCGTGTGCACCGGTGTGTGCGCTGTGCAGTGAGATGTGTGTGCACGCGTGTGCACCGGTGTGTGCGCTGTGCAGTGAGATGTGTGTGCACGCGTGTGCACCGGTGTGTGCGCTGTGCAGTGAGATGTGTGCACGCGCGTGTGCACCGGTGTGTGCGCTGTGCAGTGAGATGTGTGTGCACGCGCGTGTGCACCGGTGTGTGCGCTGTGCAGTGAGATGTGGTGTATGTGTGCGCATGTGCACTGGTGTGCATGCTGTGCAGTGAGAAGTGTGTGTGTGCACGTGTGCACCAGTGTGTGCACTGTGCAGTGAGATGTGTGTGTGCATGTGCACTGGTGTGTGCCCTGTGTGGTGAGAAGTGTGTGCTCACGCGTGCACTGGTGTGTGCGCTGTACGGGGAGGAGATGTGTGTGTGCGCACGTGTGCATGAGTGTGCACAGGTGATGTGAGCACTGCACGTGTGCCCGTATGTGCTGTGTACACGTGCGCCATGACTGCATGCATGTGGTGTGTGCGCACATGTGCACGGGTGTGTGCGCTGTGCAGTGAGATGTGTGTGCGCGCATGTGCACTGGTGTGTGCGCTGTGCAGTGAGATGTGGTGTATGTGTGCGCATGTGCACTGGTGTGCATGCTGTGCAGTGAGAAGTGTGTGTGCACACGTGTGCACTGGTGTGTGCACTGTACGGTGAGGAGACGTGTGTGCGCACGTGCATGAGTGTGCACAGGTGACGTGAGCACTGCACGTGTGCCCGTATGTGCTGTGTACACGTGCGCCATGACTGCATGCATGTGGTGTGTGCGCTGTGCGGTGAGATGTGTGTGCGCACGTGTGCACTGGTGTGTGCACTGTGCAGTGAGATGTGGTGTATGTGTGCGCGTGTACACTGGTGTGCATGCTGTGCAGTGAGAAGTGTGTGTGCGCAAGCGTGCACCGGTGTGTGCACTGTATGGTGAGGAGACGTGTGTCTGCGCACATGTGCACTGGTGTGTGCTCTGTGTGGCTGTGTGTGCACACTTGGTTCAGGGTGTGCACTGTGGGTGAGTACGTGTGGTGTATGTGCACGTGCATGCATACGGTGTGCTCACGCAAGCCGACAGCTGTCCTGTGTGATGGACGTGCACGTGTGTGCACGCATGTGTGTGCACTGAACAGAGAGCCGGGCAGCCATGCCATCACGTGTGGTCCCCCACTCCCCCCTTCCTGGCTGTGTGGCAGTCACTCTGCAGGTCCCGGCAAGGCGCTCTCCCAGTCCACACAGCCCTCCTTTGTCAGTTTCACAAAACCCGTTCCACACGCCAGGAGCGGCACCGTGACTGGACTCCCTCCAACGGCTCCACAGGTTCCTCTGGGACCCTCACTGACCTGACTCCGTGTGCCATCCTGCCAAGGGCTGGCCCATTCCCTCTTCCCCAGGCCCTCCCTCCCACACTGCGGCCCCATGCCCAAGACTGTCCCACCCAAAACAAATGTGCACCAGACGGCGCTGCCCAGGGGCCCATGCCGTGTCCTGTGTCAGACGCTCATGCTCGCTGTCTTCACACGCGTGGGAGCCTGCCACGCCCGAATCACATCCTCACTCCACCACATGCTAACCCTGTCCTTTTTCAAGTTACGGAACTCCCTAAGCTGGTTTCTGCATCGTGAATTCGGATGAGGCCCGTCTCCTGGACGCAGAGTGTGCAAGCAGCGAGTGTTCACCCCTGGACAGGTGTGCCGCGTGCAGAGTGGCCTGCTGTTTCTCAATCGTGTGCTGGGTCCCTTAGTGCCGGGAAGCATAAAATGCCAGCGACCTGAGCACTGTGTCCACATCCTAATTCTGACTTGAGTCTCCACTTCCTCATCTTTAAAATGGGGTTAACGGCGGGATCAGTGAACTGCCGCATGAGGAGCCGCGTGAGGAGCTCCACAAGCATTCGCTGGAGGTAGGTGTTCCACTAAATGTAATTTATTTTCACATCACGCAGCTGACACCCAACGCGAGCATGACAGGGAGAATGTTCGAGGGGAGCCGTTTACATAGCAATAACGCGGCCCCTTGCAAGAGCTGTGTGGTCCCAGCACCTTCTTGGCCTTTCTGAGCCACAGTTCCTCCTCCATAAAGAGGGGACAGGGTCCATCAAGTGTCACAGGGGCCAGATTTAAAACGCTGAGTGTGAACCCGGATATGGGTGCTCGGTGTCACCCAGGGCACAGCGATGTCCAGGGCAGGCAGGTTTCGGGAGGAACCGACCGGCGCACCACTCAGCTTGCAGAGCGGAGCGGAGGGGCGTTGTCACTGCCCGCGGTACAGTGTGCAGCCCACCGTGGCCAGACTCCCAGGGGAGTCACTTCACCAGCACGACCCAACCCGAGTGCGGGTCTCAGCAGACACTGACACTTTCACGGCTGGGCTGGGTGCCTCAGAGAAGCACGGTCGGCCAAGGTCACTGTGCTTCTGCCTGAGACACGGGACAACGGGGGCTCAAATAGGACTGTGGTCTGTCACTCGCCCATGGGGGGCCGCCCGGCTCCCACCGCCATGTCCAGAGACAGACCTCCGACAGCCCCCGTGCCGAGGCACTTGGGCTACAGTGAGCACCCTGTCCTGCCCGGCCTTTCCAAGGCAGGACAGCACGTTCTGATGTGCCTAGCAGCGATAAGCTCTCCAAATCCGTGTTCTTTAATAAAACTCGTATACGGGAAAGCTGCACGACATGCTGACTCAATGTATTCCTAGTGAAATGATCGCTCCGGTGAAGCTAATTAGCAGCCCATCTCCTCACACGGTGACCGCCGTGTGCGACCGCTGTGTGCGCAGTGAGCGCGGCTGAGATGCGCTCCCCACATGTCTGGCGTTCAGTGCAGGATTACCTGCGCCGCCCTCACGCCACCGTGCATGAGCTCCCTGGGCTTGCACGTCTGTGCACCCACCCGCAACCCCTGGGAACCGGCCTTCTCCTCCCTGCTTCCTCAGATTCGACTGCTTAGATTCCACATTTAAGTAGGGAAGTGAGTGCCTTTCCTTGTTTCACTCAGCATAAGCAACAGGGAAAACTGAAAACTTTCCCTCGGACATCAGGAAGAAGGCCAGGGTGCTGCGCTCACCACGGTACTCCACACGGCACTGGAAGTCCCAGCCAGAGAATTGGGCAAGAAAAGGAAATAAAAGGCATCTGAACTAGCAAGGAAGGAGTAAAATTATCTCTGCTTGCAGATGACATCATTCTACATGTAGAAAATCCTAAAAAAGACTCCACACACACAAAAACAAACAGAACTAATAAATGAATTCAGTAGTTACAGGATAAAAACCCACAGGCAAAAATCAGTCACATTTCTTTACACCAACAACAATCTACTTGAAAAGCAAATTTAAAGCCCCCCGTTTATGACTGCATCAAAAAGAATAAATCACTCAGGAATGGATCAAATTCTACCTTCTATATAAAGGAGGGCATGAACGGAGCACCCCACAGCAGCTGTGGTCCACCCGCCAGGCCCACGGAGGTCACTGCAAAGCTGACTCCGCTCGGCGGTTCCTCGGGCCCAAAGTTCTGTTAGGCTGTGCCGCACAGGAAACATTTAAAACCACTTCGGAATTCAAATACACCATGCTTTTTTCTGGCCACAATCAGTGACAACATCCGATGACAACTGTTTCAGAAAAGTTGGATATTCCATTTGATTTTTGGGTGGAATACATCCGTGGCTCCATCACCTGCACAACCGCCTAAAGCCTCGGAGGTGTCTCCCTGGTCTGACAAATCAGAGTTAACAGCAGTCCCCGCGCAGGGTACAATGTCTGACGAGTAATTATAATTACGGGTATTGGTGCC
Organism: Mirounga angustirostris; assembly: GCF_029215605.1. Taxonomy (NCBI): domain Eukaryota; kingdom Metazoa; phylum Chordata; class Mammalia; order Carnivora; family Phocidae; genus Mirounga; species Mirounga angustirostris. Next base: position 138,407,231 of record NW_026991713.1, read on the forward strand.
CCACAGCCCCTCCCTGATAGCAATGTGGATTCAAGAGAAGCTCTTATTTCAGCAGACTCAAAACACATCCCAACACAAGGATGGCACAGTCTCTGGGAGCAGGGAGGGACGTATCACAGGGATGCAACACATAATGTTCCAGCCAAGGACACACCCTGTCTACGTGATCACATCACATAGTGTGGTCCTTGAAAAGAGTTTTGTGCTTTAAGTGACCTTTTCTTCCTCTCAGGAGAAAAATAAGCCTGATGGCCCTGGCCATGCCCCTCCTCGTTCATCCTAAGGAGACAGGGTGCTCGTGCCAGCAGACCCTGCTCCATGGCCATCGAGCACCAGCTGGGGCCACGTCCATGGAGACATGGATGTGGCCTCCGTCGGGAGCTGCCGGGAACCGGGACCCCGAGAACGAGAGAGCTGTGCACAGGCGTGTGACCCCCACCCAAGACGACACATCAAAGGGAATCCCAATGGACCAAACGTCTGAAGGCACAAAGTAGAAGACCTGACCCTGTCCAACCCCGTCCTCACCGTAGCAGTGGGGGGGTGTCTTCATTACCACCGGAAACCTTTCTTCTGCGGTCTCTGTGCCATTTGTTGTTGGGATGCGCGAACACACTGAAGACACCCCTGCACTTCCCACACTGGCAAACACGGACCTTCTGTAATCACCTGTGACGTGGGAGCAATCTGGGTCCTTGAAAGCCCAGTGGCCATCGGGGAAATCCGAAGACAGCGAAGCCGACCACACTGGGGGGAAAGCCTCTCAAAGACGGAGACACGTGTGCAGAGGAGGCGCTCAGGGACACAGGAACAAACATTTAGCTGCAACAGATGAGGACGTGTGTCAGACAGAACATCGTCTTGTGCTCTCTCAGAAGGCGACACAACAGAGGCTCACGTTCCCGTCATGCCGCTGGGTGGAAAGCAGTGTGAACACACACAACTGTACATCCAGCTTTATCTGAAGACGCGGAACCCTGACCGTGATCATCTCAGAGTTGGGACCCATGAATGACGTTTCGATCATTAACACGTGTTCCACTGGCGATTCGGGGAAATCGTTAATCTCACAGCATCAGTGCCAGTGTTTCAGAGCTGAGGGAGTGACGGTGTAGTAACTCTTTAAGATGAAAGCAATTTCTTGGAAGACATTTTTCTCTCACATTCAGGGGAACTTCAAGCCCCTTTTATTTGAAAATATAATTAAAATGGAGGAAACAACCAAGACGTCCATGGAAGTGACCTTGCCGCTCACCGCGCTGCTACCCCCGTGTGTCCAGGGAGCCGGGAGCCTGGCACCTCGCGCTGCGACTGCCAGGGCCACGGGCATGCCAGCACACATGGGCCGCATCGGTCCTCGGCAGCAGGACACTGAACCATACAGGAGCGGCATTAGCTGGGGTGCTACCCCACCCGTGGGGGCCTGTAAGGAAGGCTACCCGTGAGAAAGAATTACACCTAATCAGCATGTGCTCCAATCCCTCTGCTGGAGAAGCAAGAGAAGCAAAAGAACCCTCGGAGGAAAGCAGGGAGTGAGGGAGTGAGGCTGGTAACGGAAGGGCAAAGACAGAAGGAAGCCCACAGGCTGCGTTCTCAGGAGGAGGGAAGGCCTGAGGCAAGTCTCCATCAGGACAGACGACCTGCAAGTGCTAAGCAAGCATGGAGAGTGGCTGCCTGCAAACATCAGGAGGGGGAGGGGGAGCCGAGTCCCCGGAAATGACAAAATGCAAGGACTGCTGGACACCCGTGGCCAACCCCGAGCCTCCCGAACAGCAGAGGGCCCATAAGCATCAGGAGCTGCATGGAGCAGAGAGTGCTTCTGGGTCCTCTCAAAGAGCTGACAAACCAGAACCACTCTGACCAGACATTCGTTACAGACTGAAATGCAGGGCCTATCTGTGATGGGGTCACGGTCCATGCAGTCAACAAATCCCAATGCACCCAACTCTAAATGGAAAGGGGAGGCTGATGAGGTTAGGGTTGGGATTCCCTTCCCAGCAGTGGCCCTGAGTGCAGAGCTGGGCACTCCTGGTGGGACCGCAGGCTTCCGATCATGCAAGCCCAACCACCCAGGGCTGACCTCTGCTCTTCTCCGTCTGCATGGTATATGTTTGCCAGGCATCTCTCAGGAGCTGACCATGAGGCCCTGGGTCTAGGGGGACAAGGTGTGGTCCATGAAGATGTCTGAAGCTCCCAGCCCAGCAGCTCTGCCTCTAGCACCAAGAATCCAACCCGAGTGCTATCCAGACACAAACACCTCTTCCCATAGCCAAGGGCTCAGGCAGCAAAGCCCTGCCTGAGTGCAACAGTGAGGAGGCGGCATTCAGTAGCAAGGTGACTCCACGCCCCTGGGGACCAAGGGCTAACAGGAGGCCAGGAGGAGGCAGAGCCCCTCCAGACGGGCTGCTATCCCTATACAAAGATCTCCATCCAGGAATGTGATGGGGCTTGAGCTCTTCAAACAATGCTCCCTGGACGTTCCCAGACCCCAAGCCTATGGGACGTGCTTGCTTCTCCAGAGCCACCGCACCCAGGCCAGAATGCCAGGGTGGAGGACACCCTACAACCTACTACCTGATCTTAGCATATAGTCTTCACTGAGGTGAGCTGTGTGTGTCCTGGGGCAAGGTATCTCCTCCCTGGGCCTCTGTTCACTAGTCAGCAAAGAGCACAAATGACTACATGACTTCTTTCTCACAACTCTAAAATTCCACAATCCTGCAGCTTAGCCCTTTCCCACCTGTCCTGAGTTTCCATGCACCTGTTACTAATGACACCTAACCCAGTGCTTCCTGCATGAATGGTTTTCAGGATTTGGTTGTTAGTAGGAATGGAAAGAAGTTCATGCTTGAGTAACACTGACCTTAAGCCCTGAACGGTCAATTGCTTGACTGTGTGGTGGGCCGCAAACGTCCACTATCCTTTAAACCCCCGTAGCTTGAGGGGATATAGGTGGTCTGTCCTCAGCAACAAATGAGGAAACTGGTCCCCAGAGAACTTAACCTGCCTGAGATGTGCCAACCTCAAAGTCCGAGCTCCTCCCTCCACCCACACATCTTCCAGCTGCCCTCCCAAGCTCACACCATGGTTCCTCCAGCAGGATCCTCTTCCATTTAGCCAGGGAGAACCCATGGTTCACCCACACAGGGATCTGAAAAATTTCTTGGACCCAAAGACAGTGTAACCAGAGCTTCACAGTTCCTGGGAACCTATAATTTGAAGTCAAAGAAAGAGATAGTATTGGGGGCCTCTGGTCAACATCAAGGAATCAAGTGCGTGTGAGATATCGTTACCACCATGTGCTGATGGACCATGGTAGCCACCTGCCAGGAGCAAGCCGCTCTGCTTGGTACATGAGGGAGTCCACTGGAGGGACTAAGAGTGGCATGTCTGGAACACATTACACACACACATGTAGACATAGAACTTACATGTAAAGAGCATAGGACTCTCACAAGACCTGTCACCTTGGAGATGCAGTCAACAATGACCCAAGTCCCCGAGAGAGTTATTTATGAAATTCCTCATCCATTAGCACCATCACATGTCACTCCTAGGATGGTCTTGGAAAAATCATACGTACGTGTGACTTTATCACGGGTACAGGAAAGTTCGTGGAACCCGACCAACAAGTCAACTTATTAGACTGTGGAGACAGTATGTTAACCAAGTCATGAACTGAAAACCCGTGTGGACCTGCCAGCCAGACTTCACACTCATGTCACCCTCTGCTGGTGGACTAGGGGACAAAGTGTCGGCTCTTCAAACAACATACAACAAACCTTGCAAGGATGCACGTTCCCCGGGTCATGTGGCAGGGTCAGGCTCAGGTGTCTGGAACGTACCCAGCCCCACTCCTGAGCAGCTGATTTCCTCGGAGACCCCCTTTCCCTGGTCATCTACGGGAGGGGTGGGACTGTTTCTCACCACAGAAGCCAGGAGGTCTCCACAGACCCTCCCTCTCGCCAGCTCAGTGAGAAGGGGGTGGGCAGGCGAGTTCATCCTGACCTATCCACACTCACTCCCAAAACTCAGACTGGAGCTAAGGACACAAGAAACACCCTGACCAAACTGCCTCTGCCACACGATGGTGGCGTAGGCTCCTCATGTCTGAACAAGTGTTTGCGCCAAGGGGGGGGCATGATCTGGGAGCCCCAATGCCCACTCGCACAGTCCCTGTACAATGACGCGCTGCAGTTCCCATCTAGAAATCGCGGCGTGTGGAAGGAGGAACGCTGTTCCAGACAAGCATGTCATCAAGCAAGATACTTCTGGGCTCACACATTACCGTTCTCCTTAATCCAGAAAGAGCCCCACCATCGGTGGCAGGTTTCCCCCGAGAAAGCTGTACTGTCTTTGTTAGGTCCTTGTGGGCTCATCAAATGGGAACCTGTGCGGTAACAACCAGGGAGGATGAGAGCTGCCAGGAGGCTTCCACGGGCAGCATGAAGAAGCAGCAACCACAGAACCATGAGGTGTTTTCCTTCTAGAAAAATTAGAAGGAAAATCTCTCTGGAACAAGACCTCACCCGTACACACAGCACTCGGACAGGCTGCACGCCCGGGAAGCAAACCCAAGACTTCCTGCCCCCTACCCTTTCCTTTCCATCAGGACTTTGAAAATTGTAGACATGAACTTTGACCCACTCAAAGCATTTGGCTCCAGCACAAGCCAGGTGCATCCCATGCAGATTCTCAGCTGTGAGGCTCATCTCGCTCACACCGCACCTCCTGAGTGTGACGTTCTGCCATCAACCGCCCAGGGGGAGCGCATCTCCTCCCCGACGAGTGTGTCTTCTGTCATGCTCTCCTGCCCACTGGGCGACTGGACGGTGTGAGAAACGCTCTGCCCACCTCGCCACCAAGCACCTGCTCCACGCACAACCCAAACTGCTCAGGGGAAGCACACCCCAAGGTTCAAAATGCGGCTCCGGATGATGGGTCTCTGACATACTTGTGTGGAATGAAGACACTAAGTCCTGACTTAGGCATCTCCTAGCTTAGGAGATCACAAGGAGACATTTCCGTAGATGAAAATCTTCAGTTTTCGACGCTGCAAACCCAGAAAGCGTGCTCTGAATTTTCTGTGTTACCTCAAAGCCACCGAATGCTTTTTCTTATTTCCTTTTTTTTTTTTTTTTTTTTTTGGTAACAAGCCAACCAACTGAAATAAATTGCTTTCCATCTGAGCAGCTCCAACAGCACATCGCCTGAACTCCAGCAACTCTGCTGGTGGCGCGTCAACTCTTCGCCTTGAAAGATGAGGTTTGAGGTTGAAAGGCCCTGTCACTCACCAGCCATCTGGGCAGATGTAACTACTCCGGAAGCAAGTGGCCCAAACAGACAAGGAAGGCCCTGTGCAGAGGTGGCCTCGGCAGGGAAGCGGCCCTAGGGGAGCCCCCTGCTGCGTGCTATCCTCCTTCAGGGTGTCCCCTTCCCGTGCTGACGCACTGACGCGGGCTCTGGTCCACCATCTGCCTCGGCCAGCCCTGCCGGGGTGCTCCGGAAACAGACCCGGCCCCCGGGGCTCAGGTGCAAACGAAATATTTATGAAGGACCTGTGCCCAGGAGAACATGGACGGGCACTGAGGAAGAGCAAGGCAGAAGCTGAAATGGGACGGGTTTCAGGGGGAGCCACAGGCGCCCTGACCACACGCCGATGGGGTGTCGGAGCAAGTAGGCAACTTCTGGGAAATGTCCTTCCAGGGAGCAGGGCTCCCAGGGGCGCGCCGACGTGGGAAGCTGCTGGGCGCGCACAGACGGGAGCCAGCCCCGCGACTGCCCCAGTTTCCCTGACGGACCGAGGGCGCGGCGGGGCCTCCTTGCGGCCGGGCTGCGGGACGCGCGTGCTCGGCATGTACGGAGGCTTGAGGCCGGCGTCCCCGCGGGGGGCTGCTCAGCCGTGGGCGGGCCAGCCTCTCTCCGGCTGGAAATGTGTGTTCTGAGCCCAAACAAACACGTTCTGGAAATCTGCTTGCCGGTGAGAAGAACAGGGACTTTTCCCCCCAAGTTTATGTTGGCACAGGCTGACTTTTTATAAAACTGTTTTACTTCTAAACATCCCTGACTTGGGCTATTTCAATCTGCACATGACTCTATTTTTTGACAGATTATGACTGACATTTGTTTCCGTGACTGGGCGCTGCAACTCCAAGCCCCTTTTTCCACGGTGAACGCCGACACCGGGGCTCCTGGACGTCTGCAGGCGTGCGTGGGGCTGCTTTCAGCCCGGGAAATCTTCAGAGCCGCGGCCGACGGGGCATGGAGACCAGCGCCACGGGCATCAGCCCCCACGCATGCGGTCTAGGGCGCAGGACAGTGCTCCGCCCTCCCCACGCGCCTCGCCCCCCACCCTCCCCACGCGGCTCGCCCTCCCCCACGCCGCTCGCCGCCTCCCCACGCCGCTCGCCCCCCCACGCACCTGGCCCCCCACCCTCAACACGCGCCTTGCCACCCCCACGCGCCTCGCCCCCTCCCCACGCGCCTCGCCCCCCCACGCCGTTCGCCCTCCCCCACGCGGCTCGCCCCCCCCACGTCGCTCGCCCCCCAACGCCATTCGCCCTCCCCCACGCGCCTCGCCCCCTCACGCCGCTCGCCCCCACCCTCCCACGCCGCTCGCCCCCCCACGTTGCTCACCCCCCCCACGACACTCGCCCTCCCCCATGCCGCTTGCCCCTCCCACGCCGCTCGCCCCTCCGTTGCTCGCCCCCGCACCCTCCCCACGCGGCTCGCCCCCCCACATCGCTCGCCCCCCCCCACGCTGCTCCCTGCTCCATCTCGTCCCTTGGGTGTCTATTCTCAAGAGTCCTGGCGTCATTGCCGACCGGCCTCCCCTGTGCCCGTCTTGACCCCGCAGGTCGTCCCAACTCCCGGATGGCGCTGGGAGCCTCTGCCCAGGCTCTGAGTCACTGGGGCTTGTCCCCTGCACCCCCAATGGGTGGTCTGCTCCCCCCAGAATCACCACACGGTGTTCTTTCAAGAGCCCGGGGCATCCCAGAGCTGCACCTGGTTCTTGCTGACTCTCTCAATTTTGGCTCAAGTTCCTATTACCTGTCCCTCCCCACCGCGGTTATCTGCACAAGCTCTCAATTGGAAAAATATTGATTGTGTACCTACTAAATGCCATACAAACAAAAAGTCTCCAAAGGAGTGTGCCAGGAGCTAGCAGAGATTAAACAGCCAACCATCAAGTACCAAATAAGTGTCCTCTTGGAGTGTCTTTTTTTTTTTTTTTTTAATCTTATTTACTTATTTATTCATGAAAGTCAGAGAGAGAGGCAGAGGCAGAGGGAGAGAAGCAGGCTCCCCACCTAGCAGGGAGCCCTATGCGGGACTCGATCCCAGGACCCTGGGATCATGACCTGAGCCGAAGGCAGACGCTTAACCGTCCGAGCCACCTAGGCGCCCCCTCTTGGAGTGTCTTTTCCATTCCCGTCCTGTGCCCACGGCGGCAGCCCGCTCCCCAAGCCCCTGACGCCTGTGCCTCGGCACCTGCTGCCCCAGCCCGCCAGGCTCAGATGCCCCTCCCCGCGTGTCCATCTCTGTCTCTCGTCCTCTGTCACCTCTCACACACTCGGGCCTTGAACGTCAGGTGAGCACACCCCCTATCTCCTCCTCTCAAGACCACCCATTGGGAGGGCATCATGAAGACACGGCTGCCCTTCACCAGCTTCCCTTTGGGACTCACCCGTGCTCCCGTCCTTACGAGGAAAGTCAGAAGAGGGGAAAACGGGTCGAGAAAAGGACAATCTGCTGCAGGCACGGTGCTGTTCACTCGCATACACAAACTGACAGACAACAGAAGAGGGTTTCTTCCCCAGAAGGCATCACATATGGGCAGCCAGTCTGGACGCAGACACGGCGCCCTGCCCCTCGCAGGACGAGAACACACACCCACACACACAAATCAACAAGGACACAGGTGTGCCCCATGGAAGGACACCCCTTCCCCGTGACCCTGCCTGGGGCAGCCGTCCGTCACACATCACATCATAAAAATGATGTCAGGCCAATCGAAGAACAGGCTGATCGAAGAAAACTATCAGCTGCAAAAGCAAAAAAGGAATCCCACTGTTGTGATGAGTTCGTTCTGTGCTTTTGAGTACAGGTGGCAAGGTGGAAGACTGAGGCCCAGGTGAGCCTGAGCGGGTCACTCCCGGCCATGGTAAGATAGGCTGGCCTTGGGCATATGTCAAAGCAAAAAGCAGCACTGCCCTGACAGGCCAATTATGCTCCCTCTCAGTGCCTCCAGGAGCATAAATCACACACGGGCTCCATTCTAGCGGCTCGGCGCTCCTTGCGGGGCCCAGCACAAACCCGCGGGACAAGCTGGGGAAGGGACGGGGTGCAGTCGCAGAGACGAGGAACAGTCACTCAGGCGAATGCGCCCGGTGGAACCGGGGAGTTTCCAAGGCATTCATTCAACCTCAGACAGCAAAACAGAAAGAAACTAAGAGAACACACTCATCTGGCCATAAAACCAGACAGCTGGGCGTGCCAAGGACCCAGCGATATTGTTTATTTGTAGGATTTTCAACCTCAATGCTCGAGGAGCTGTTCGATTCTCTTACCTGGGCTTTCTCCCCCAGCAGGCAGCCTGTCTGTACCCAAACGCCACCCAGGACCGGGTAACACCAAGGACTGAGACAAGGCCTCAGGAAGATCAGAAAACCATGAAACTTTCAATGATCAGTAGCTGCTCTGTCCCACCCGTGTGGCTGAACACACCGTGGACAGAGCCCTGTCACCACCAGCACTCCACGTGCCCTCTGGTGACCCCACCGCGCCACCCAGTGCTGTCTTAAGACACTTCTACAAGGGGTAGGGGGTTCCTTCATTCAGACTATGGTTTTCAGGTAAATTCCTTATTACCACAGGCACTGCACTCCCTTGAAACCTGACGTGAGGACTCAATCCCAGGACCCTGAGATCATGACCTGAACTGAAGGCAGATGCTTAACCGACTGAGCCACCCAGGCATCCCAGGGTATTTCAGGATTTCAACATTTGGAGAGATCTCTTACCTCCCCACCCCCCCCATACTGCAAGTTTCCTTAGAACAAAGACCATATCTTGCGACTCTGATGACCGTAATAAATTGGCAGGAAATCCAAAAATCTCACTTTATAAATATGGAAAATGGAGACCCACACAATGAGTGGCTCATGTTAAACATGTTTGTCTGATTTGTAGAGAAAAAGCTAATACAGGCTAGTAAAAACATTTCCAGAGAATGGTGAAAAATGAGAGACTGTAAAACAAGCTCAGGAGGAAGCCTGGCAGACATCCAGAGGCTGGAGACACACGGGACAGCTTAGACCCACGTTGATATTTTAAAAATAGTGTGATTAATCGCGTTCCTACTGTGGTCATAGAAAGGAGATTCTTTAAGGATGGAGAGCAGCTTGGACAGGCAGAATCACGGCCCCCAAAATGTCCACAAATCCCCGAACTCCGGGAACATGCAGCAGCCAGTCAGGGCCAACGGTTTAGACATGGCAGCCGCTGTGGGAGATGGCCCTTTTCCCTCCCCTCCCCTTCCCTCCCTCCGGAGACACTGTCAGCCACTCCATCCAGCAACAGACTGTTCCCCCAGCCAGGCGCCCATCTGCAGGAGGGGCTGGTGCTCAGATGAGGCGTGGGCGCTGCCGAGGAGGCAGTCCCCACCGGTGATGCCTGCAAACACTGCGACCTGCCATGGTGACCACGGCCAGGAACGGGAGACACTCCATGGGAACCCGACGCGCCCACATTTCAAGTTAGGTTAACTTAAGAGATGCTACTGACCATTTAGAAGCTGAACGATGCTGGTTGCTGTTTACACGCATTAAAAATTGTTTTTCAAGGTTCAGAGAAATTTAACGAGGAGATGAACTGGTCCCTAACGCAGTGAGCAGAAGCTGGGGGGACGGGGAGCCTCGGCGGGAAACTGCAGAGACCGCAAGGGGCGCAGACCGGGTGAGGGGTACAAGGTGGGGCACGCACAGCAGCACGCACAGAGCACTGGTCATGTCAGGCTTCACGTTGCCACTGCTCCCCACCCTCCCACCTCCTCAGCGATTCCTGGCAGCCACCATGAGGTAGGCCTAACGCTGTGGTTCCTGGCGGATCTTAAGAGTCTGTCACACTGAACAGTTACACTGATGCGTGACCAATATCCCAACAGAGGTTTGGAGGGAATGCCAGTATTACTCTTACAGACTCCAGAGACACGGAAGGATAACAAGGGAATAACAGGAACACTCCATGCTGATAAATGCAACAGCTCTGATAAAGTGCACACAGTCCTGAAAAGCAAACTGTGGAGGCACCTGGATGGCTCAGTCGGTGAAGCATCTGCCTTCAGCTCAGGTCATGATCCTGGAATCCTGGGATTGAGTCCCGCAGTGGGCTCCCTGCTCAGTGGGGAGCCAGCTTCTCCCTCTGCCCCTCCCCCTGCTTGTGCTCACTCTCTCTCTCAAATAAATAAATCTTTAAAAAAAAAAAGCAAACTATGAAAGCTTACTCAGGCAGAAACTGATAACAAGAATAACCTTTTATCTGTTAATTTATAGTGAAAAACCTTCCCACACACACATACACACAAAGCCACAAAAAACTCCAGGCCAGACTTCACTAATAAATTCATGTAAGGGAGAAATAATAGCAACTCTACAAAGTCTTCCAGAAAATTGAAAAAGAAGGCTTCCAAACTCATGCTATGAGGCCTGCATTACATTAATGCCAAAACCAGGCAATGGTCCAGGAATACGAAGTACAGACTAATATCTCTCATAAACATAGACACCAAAATCCTCAAAAAAATAGCAAATCAAGCCCAGTGACATAAAAAATAGTGCATTGACAAAACAGGGTTTATCCCAAAAATGAAAGGTTGGTTTAACATTCGTATAAATCCATCAATATAAAGCATCATGTCAGCAAACTACAAAAGAAAAATCATAGATTATCTCAATAAACACACAAAAACGGCACTTGGAGAAAAAAACCCACATCCGTTCCTGACAAAAACCCTTCAACAATCGATGAGGAATGCCTCCAGTGGAGTGAGCACGTATGTAAGCACTGCTAATGCGGTAGCTCATGGCAAAGCATGGAGTGTCTTCTCATCAGAAACAAGATGGGGTGGAGGGTCCACCAGCTCTTCCAACGCCGCGCTGGGCTCCAGCCGATGCAAGACAAGGCAAGGAAGCGAAAGGATCCCCTCTGCAGACAATCCAACGGAATCTATTTAAAAATCTGTTACAACAAACAGGTGAATTCAGAAAACCCTTCGGGCTACAGGATGAATGTACAAATTCCCTTTTTATTGGTTGGAGAAAAGCTGTCTTTCTCCCTCACTCCCACAGGGTAGTTTCTCCAGATATGAAATTCAAGACTGGGGCTCTGCCCTTTTGAGACTTCCACTCTGCTCTCCTGTGGCATGCATGGTTTCTGATCACTGCTCCTCTGTAGGTGAGGTGTGCTTTCTTTGGCTCCTTTCAACATTTGCTCTTTGGCTTTAGTGGCCTCCAGTACTTTGTCTGCTTGCTTTTTTAATTTAAAAAAATTTTTAAATTTTATTTAAAAAAAATTTTTTTAATTTCAAACCAACATATAGTACATTAATAGCTTCAGATGCAGTGTTCAATAATTCATCAGTTGTGTATAACATCCAGTGTGTCTGCTTGCTTTTTAAAGAGATCCACCGCCAGAGCCAGCCAGGCGCCATGTCCTGCCGTTTTCACTTGATGTGCCCAAGTTTTGGACTTCTTGGCACTCACTCACCTGGTATTCCCTGAGCTTCCTTGATTTGTGGTTTGGTTTGTGTCATTAATTTTGGAAAACTCTCAATTATTATTATTTCAAATCTTTCTCCTGCCCCCCTTCCCTCTTCTCCACTGCTCCCCGTGCATGTGTGTGCGTCACACCATTTTGTGATCGCCTCACACCAGGGCGTTCTGTTCTGCTTCTTTCACTCTTGTTTCCCTTTGCTTTTCTGTTTGGGAAATTTCCACTAACTTACCCTAAAGCTGTCTTGAGGGTTTCGTTCCTCGGCCAGGTCAGGTCTATCAAAGGCATTCATTCCTGTGTTTCTTACTTCTAGGATTTCTCTAGATGCTCTGCTCACGTTCCCCATCCACGGCGTCCACCGTTTCCACACAGCCTTTGGCATGTTACCCACAGCTGCCTCCTGCCACATCCCAGTCTGCTGGGATTTCACAGGGGCCCGTTAGTTTTCAGGGAGCCGTGCCCTGGGCCGTGCCCTCCGAGCACTTCTCAGGTGCCCTTCCCCCCAGGTGTCACCTTAGTGACAGGGCACGGCTCTGGTGAGGCCTTTCCCTTGGTGGGGAGGTGTCTGTGGTGTCAGACCCCTGGTGTCAGCTATCCTCCCCGCCTCCCCGACCAGACATGAGGGGGTTTCATCTGATCTTCACCATGGGAACCCAGGGGAGCCCGCTGCCTGGGCTCCAGGGGCTTCAGCCGAGTGGTTCCTGCTCCAGACGCTTCTGCTTCTCTCGCTGTGACTCTCCACCTCTGCCTGTTTCTCTGGCCCTCAACTCTCTAGTGCATCTAAGAAGAGTCACTGATCAGTCTGTCCACCTTTTTTCTCGTTATGAAGGAAGAAGAGAGAACTCCATGCTCTTTACGTGTCAGAGCAGAAACCAGGAGTCTCCAGTAGAACCCCTTTGGGAACTGCACAGCAGTCTCTTAAAAAGAAAAATATTCCCTCCACATGGCCGAGCAATTCCACTCCTAGATGTCTGCCCAATGCGGAAAGGACAGTGCCTGGGAATACAGGACTGGCACGCCAATGTCCACACCAGCTTTATTTGTGACAGCCAAAAATTGAAAACAACCCAAGTCTCCATCAACAGGGATGTGGATAAACAGATGTGACGCATCCGTACACTGAAACACTCAGCTGTAAAAAGGATGGAATAAGACATGCAAGAACATGACTTAACCTCAAACAGCTTTTGTGGAAGAAGACAAAAATCAGTACCTACTATAGAAGTGAATTTATATAAAACTGTAGAAATGCAAATTAACCTTAGTGACAGAAAGCGGACCAGTCGGTGGTCATCAGGGATGGGGTCCATAGGGGCGGGAGGGAGGAAATGCAGAGGTATGAGCAAATGGGTGACAAATGAATTATCTTGACTGTGGTGATGACTTCATGGGTGAATATGTCAAAAGTCATTACACTTTACAATATATGCGTTTGGTGTAGATTATGTCAATTATGCCACAATAAAGCTGTTCTTAAAAAGAGAAAATAAATTAGCTTCATGTAACACTTAGGGATTGATTACAAAATATATATAATTACTTTGGTCGCTGCAAAAGAAAAAATAAAGTTTACAGTAGGATATTTTATTTTTTTATTTTTTATTTTTTTATTTAGGGGACAGGGAGCCTGAGCTGAGCGTGGAGACTGACACGGGGCTCGATCTCACAACCCCAAGATCATGACCTGAGCTGAAACCAAGAGTTGGATGCTCAACCGACTGAGCCACCCAGGTGTCCCGATTTTATTATTTATTAAAAATTAATTCAGAGCTAGAAGACATCTGTAATGCACATGCACTGTAAAAAATGATTACATTTTTAAGCAAACATACCCAAACTTATCCACCTAGCCAAATAAATGCTGCTTCCCCCAAAACACAGACTGTGAGAATAAATGTTCTTATTCTGGTATGTGGCCATTACGCAACACAACTTTTGGACCGTCTCCCGGATCTGAAATTACTTCAGTCCCAGTTTATGAGCAACATAAGAAAGCTACTTTTATTGTTTTATGATCACACCTGGTAAATGAAATCTTTATTACATTTCCCACTTTAAAGCTAGGATTTCCAAAATGTATTTGAAAACAACACAATTTTGACACAGTGTAACACGGCCTTTTTACAATTTCCTTAGCAAGAATTTTTTTCAAGAACATTATCTTGGAACAAAATTGGCTTTGTCTTTCCCATGGAACATACACACTGAAAAATCCGTCATTGTAGAATAATAAAACTACATGTTTGTAAGTGGAAGAAGAGCTAATATCTGAAGTGAATAAAAAGCCTGACCCTGACATGGGCAAAAATACTGAAGTCCCCTCTGTTATCATCATGCTATCGTCCACCTTTGCAACAGTACACACCTCCTCCGTAGTGTTTCTTACATTTATGTTATTACTTAACAGTGTAATATGAGACACATTAACAAAATAGCTGTAAAGATAAGTTATGAAGTGTGAATACTGGAACAGAATTTGGCATCCACCATCCCAATCAGGAGCTGGACACTACTCAGTCCGGGCTCTTCCCCATCCCGCCCTCACCTCCCGCATCGCACTCCACGCCTGGCCCACAGAACACCATGCAGAATCGGGAGTTTTCACTCCCATGCTCCAAAATACATGACCCTAACTGTGTATGGGGATTCTTGCTCGAGCTCTATAAAAATGGTGTTTCACTCAACACTATGTTCCCAAGATCAACAATCGCACACAGTCCTGTGTGGTCCATTCATTTTTACTGTTGTATTTCATGCACAGACGTGCCACCATTTAGGCCACAGCCTCTGTTGATGGTGCTCGGTGGTTTCTCGTGTGCCCCAGGGCATGTCCTGACACCCTGCAGCTCTCAAACTGGACAGCAGAACCACACGCAGGGGCTCGCTCCAAATGCAGACTCGTGCGTCGCACCCCTACCCTCAGTCACTGGCTCTGGGCCAGAAGTCTTCATTGCAACAGACATGCATGGTCTCCACACATCACACTTAAAAAACCATGTTCTACATAGACCCCTCGTGATTGCTGGAGCAAGGGGGCACTCACACATTCAGACTCACAAGGTCGTGCTTTCCAATTTGCTGTATTATTTTATATCCAAACCAATAGTACATATAAGTTCCAACAGTAAATGCTTGACAGTGCTTCCCAAATCCAATAGTTGTGAAACTGTCTTTCATTTGGGCCTTAATTTTCCTTTTTTTTATTCCTATATTTATTTCTTTGCTGACTATTCAGGTTTTCCCTTCAGGTGTCACCCCTTCTGTGACACACCTATTCATGTCTGCTGCCAATTTCCAATTCTCCTTTGGAAACGTGGAATTTTGTTTTTACTATCCTGGACATCAGTGCTCTGTGGATTATATACATGCAACTAACACCTGTGCTTTCCGTTTCACCTCTTCTAAGCTGTCCTATAGGGCTACAAATCTTTACCTTCAACGTGGTTGACTGTATCAATCTTTTCTAGTATGGTTAATGCATTTTTGGAGTTGTTTAATAAACACAAAATCATATGAATATTCTCTTAATTTTTAAAAAAGTTAGTGTTTTTCCTTTCACGTATGAGGCCTGAATTATCTTTGGTGTGAGGTAGGGATCGGATTCGCTCCTTGTTCCATATGGGTAACTAGTAACACTAGAACCATTAACTACACAGGCCACTTTCTTCCCACTGACTTGTGGCTCTATGAGCTGAAATACTTCACATTTTCATAAATGCTTGAATCAATCTGATCTCTTTCTAACCTCACTGGTCAATTCCTCCATCCCAGTGCCAATCCCACATTCTAGCTGCTACAGCCCTGCCAGGCTTAAGGGAAACCCTGCTTTCTTCTCCCTTCCCTCCTCCTGTTTTCTCGGTATCTCATCAACCCCGGCCTTTGCTTCAAATAAATTTAGGAATCAGATGTCCAATTCCACAAAAAAACTCTGGGGTGATTAGCATTGGAACAGCATCAAATCTACTTGGCAATATGGGGAAAACTGACATTTTTACAATATTACTTCTTCCTATTAATGCATGATGGTCTCTCATCTTGTCTTTTTTAATGTCTTTGTTCAAGTTTTTAAGTATTTCCATGGATTATTTCAAGTCCCTTTATTTTTGTCAGATTTTCCCCACGAGGTACCTTTTATAAAGTTTTTGTTGTTAGCATGAAGTGGGAACTTTTCAAATACTGGGTGATCTACTTTGATGGTTCCAAAATTTTAAACCCACAAAACACTAAAAAATTACTTCTGCTCCAGTTACTTACCACACTTCCCAACTCCCTTACAGTAACCACTTTTAATCATGTCTTCTATCTTTTCAAAGTTTTTTTTTTCCTTTGTGGTTACCCTTGAAATTTTACTGTATGTATTTAACAAAGACAAAAAGTTAAAATTGTAATTCCCCAGCCAAACAAAAATAGAAATTTAAACCAGTACCTCCAGACATTGCTGTATGTAGGTATGTCGGCATTTTGTCCATTTTGACAGCCCTCCTCTGTGACTTTTTCTTCCTACAGCATTCTCAAGAAGGTGCATTAGAGAAGCAGCACTGGTGAAATCCATCCTTGTTTATCAGACTCATTCCTGAGAGAGAGCTTCGCTGAGCTCACCAATCTGGCTTCTTCCTCTCAGTACTCTGGAGCTCAGACAAAGCGACTGTGGAGAGAGACAGACTTCTGGTTCTGGTTCCAAAACTTCCGAGAGAGGGTTTGGTAGAGTGCAAAAAGACTGCTCGGAGTGAGGGGACTCAGTGCCAAGTGTTAGAGAGGTGCTCTCTTTGGTTCCTGACACCTCTGTCAACGTTCTGGCCTGGTTAAGCCTCCCCTCTTCAGAGGATGCCTCCTGGGCCCACAAAGCCCACAGGCATCACCTGTGCCTCACAGAGCTCTCAGAGCTGGAGATCTGCCTATTCTCGTTTCATTTCGACCAAAAGCTGCTTAAAAATGTTTTCATAAAATTAATTTTAAATTACTCAACATTTTCATAGGATTTCGTTCTCAGCTTCTTCCCATCATCATATGGATTATATATCACACATTGCATATAATAATTGAGGTGTTCTCAGTTTCTGAAGTAATCTAAATTTATTAAGGGAAACCAGAAAATCTATGCATAGTAAGCAAGACACATTTTGGTAACATTATGACAAAATTATAGCAATATAAGTTTTGCCTTTGTGATTCCTTTTTTTTTAATATTTAAATAATCTCTACATCTAATATGGGCCCAAACTCACGACCCTGAGATCAAAAGTCGCATGCTCTTCCAACTGAGCCCACCTTCATGATTCTTTATGCTAACAGATGAACTTTTAAAATGTAACTGAAGATGTAATTGTGAAATGTGGACAATAATCACAGGTTTCTAAAGACTAAGGTAAGAAAAATAAGTAATCAGTGAATTTCCACCCTCTGGGGACTAAATAAAGGCAGTGAGCCCTACCAGTCTCAAGAGGGTACCCTGGCAAGCTATGTATGAACATCTGAGGTTCCTGCACCCGCCACGACACTCTGCTCATGGGGTAGGAATGAATGGTGAATAAGCAGCCACCACCAATTCAGACGCATATTCTCTCACAGGGGATGACCAGGGCCTACTTTCTGCAACTGCAACTGCAATTTTTTAACTTTCGAACAAGCTTAACTATAGTAAGAACAGGACAAGCGTCTTATGAAACTCTGAGGAACTTTGACAAGCACCTGCATTATATCACATTGTTAACTCCCTCCAGAAATTGTCGGGGCAGTGATGCCGGAATGGAGAAGCATAATTACATGTCACTTAACATTAGCCTGACAGACAGGAAATAGAACACAACCGATCTTTTAAGCCTAAAGTTAAAATTTTTCAAGTGGGCAGTTCTATAATTTGTTTGATTTCTACATCACTGTGGTGTTTAGTAGCTGTTAACAATATTTCATCAAAGCAAAACATTTAAAAAAAAATAAGTAAAATAAAAAAAAAGAGAGAGTCCTAATAAAATAAAACTTTGACAATAGTGATTACAGAATGTGGATTTTTAATGAATTTCATATTGCAATGAAGACAGTCAACACTTAAAAACAATTACATCAATACAATAAAAACACTTGCTTCTACACAACACTTATAAATGTATACCTCCCCCCCCAAAGAAACTTGTTTTTCACAGATTTAAGCAATAAATGATTTACATAGGATTCTTCAAATTCCAAAATATGTACAGAATTTTTGTCTCTCCAGAAACTGATGTGCAGTGGTTTGAGAAAGAGTGCTGTTTTGTCCGACAACATAGTTCTTACGAGATTCTCTATCAATACATATTTTCCAGTTACCACACATTTTCCTTCCATTATTAAATGAAATTCTGGACATGTGAGCACATAGGACAAAACCATTCTCATTTCCAAACACTATTTCAGATGAGATCCCGTGTGGCTGATCACATGGCTTAATTCCAGCCACACAGGTACATCCATGCACACAGACTCACACACATTCACACACGCACACACACCCATGCACACACATGCACTCCCTATCCCAAATCTCCATGACTCCTGAAAACACCACCACCAAGGCCACAGTGGCAGCTGAACGGAACCATGTCCGAGGACAATGCGGTGGTTAGCAGTAGGGTATCCTGCTCCTGGGAGTGCGCACAAACACCATGAGGCCCGTGCCCCGTGGAGAAGTGAGGAGGGAGGAGGCTGGCCCCTCCTGCTAGCGAGGTCAGCAGCTGCTGGACACGGAGGGCACTAGTCTGCAGAGAACTGAATAGCATCAAAAATGTTGAGTTAAAAGCTTCAAATTTTTTTAATCTGGCAGAGATCTGGTTCTTAAGTTTGATTTCGCTGTGTTTGTATACATTTTTCAATGCTCCTAACAATGATTCTAAGACACTCAGACATTCAAATTAAAATACAACAGGAGCCCAAGAGTGTGGACGCACAGCTCAGCGTCCGAAGTCACCGGTGCTCTGCCGGGTCGGCAGGGGCTGGACGCTGACGTTCTGGCCCACATTCTCAGGTGTGGTGTGGGGAGATGCCAGGCTTTGGAAAAAGAGCTGCTCTGAAGCATTTGTTGTTTGTCCTCTAGTCTTTAGTCGGCAACCTCAGCCCTAACTACATCATGACGAGTTTTTCCTGGCCCTTCTTCCCTTCCACACTGTAAGTCATTTCAGAATCGTTCCAGATAATTCAGGGCTGAAGCTCCTAAGATGAGCTACCGCACACAGTACCTGAGCAAAAGGAGCCTCAAGAGAGGCGCGTTCACACAGGACTGAGGACGGCCCACACGCTCTGCTCACACCACACCCTGCCAAACGGCACTCCACCAGCAGTCACCACTGGGAGGTGGAGGGCACCCATGATCATTGCCACTCTTCCCCTCTGGGCCTCTCCAAGCAGACACATTCAAAGTATTAAAATGAGAAGGGCAGTACATGGAGATGGCTCTTTATCAAAACTGTAACTGAGCAAGAAACATGAACTCACAAACACCAGACAACAGTAACTCCTAAGAAGGCAAGAGTGACAGGCTCACCCAGGCAGCGGGAGGACTGGCGCTGAGAGGTGTCCCAGCTGCCGAAACGGAGCATCCTGTACCCTGCGAAGCATGGTTTCCGCTACCACCTTGTCAGCTAATGCAAGAGCTTTCGTCCTCAGGATACATTTGCTACGATTGTCTTTCTTGCCTTCTGAACTGAATTCGGCAGTCAAAAGTGCTCTAGCTAGGCATCAGTGAGACTCCCACGTTTTCCAAATACATTGATTTTTGAGGTAGTACTCATTTATTTGCATTGTTGGCTCTCAAACACCACCCAAGGAAGTGAACCCATTTAGAAATACGCAAACCAAAGTGTAGAAAATAAATAAGGTTTTGTTTTCAGGTAGCAGGCAGGGCCTTCTTTATAAGTTCAAGTCACATTCACTGGATGAGTCATTTGAAACTTCTAAAAACTGTTTATAACCATAGCTATAAACTAAAGTGCTTTAAATTTTGCTTAATATCTGAAATCAGTGATTAGAATCGTATTTTTGAATTTGCTAATATGAGACCTCAGGAGATTGAAATGATTTTCTATAAAAAGAGCAGAAACTTTTCCTTTTCAAAAAAAAATCTTTCCAAATGTTGCAAAGTTGGCGTTCTGTTTTTAACTTCTCAATTCCAGGTAAATTTTACACAACTATACCAGAATACAGAGTTGAAGCTGAACTACACCACAGCACATGCTAAACCCTCAGACGGAAGTAAACATGAGATCTCCCATCACGCCTGCCAATCGCCAGCCAATGCAGATGCAGCTCCGTGACCTTCCCGGGACAAGGTAGATATGTATGATGATTCCAGAAATGCCACAGACTGCTTACGCCTCACAGTAAGTACACAGGTTCACACTGAACTCACGCAAACGTAATGCCCTCCTGTCATCTGTCAAACACCAGGAACTCACAACACACAACGTGCTACAGGGAAGGGGGCTTCAGTCCACTGACCAGAGGGTGCCAACACACACACAAGACGAAAATAAAGACATGTGACCATACATTTTGCTGTACATTTCATGCAAGCTCGGCACAATGAGAAAAGAAAATACAAACCACCCTTTCCAGGGTGCAACTCTCACAAAAAGGGCTTGACGAGTAGGAGAAAAGCGACACCAGTCCATAGGTCCATGGTGAACTACACAGCTAAGGGCGCCGGCGACCTTATTTCTCTTGTAACAATGCAGGGATGTTGATGTTCCAGCCAATGGCTTGCCTGTCAAACCCGCAGGTGAACAGATTGCACATGGGGTGGTCCTCACTCCACGCCGAGCAGCACACCATTCTTCTGTGGCCCTATTTCCAATCACACAAACCAGAATTAGTATATTATTCCTGAAGCACACATGCCATAAAACCTCAGCCAAATTAACAGCTACATCACGACAGAATGGAAAGAACACCACTTAACGAGCAGCATTAGTCAGAGTGAGCCAGAAACACTGTGCATGTGCCGTGGGGGAGTGGAGGCGAAGAGAGTGGCGTCAGAACACATGACGAAGTCAGTGAGATTCACACCTACACCATTCCGGGGTTCTTTAAAAATGAGTGGGATTACAGTCAGAAAAAAAGAATAAATGATGAATTTGAAGTTTTTTTAATGAGGCTAGATGATATTTGGGAATATATTAAATGAAACTCATTTAAAGACCTCAAAGATCATTGTAACAAATAACTGCCTCAGGTAATTAAGGATCCAGAAAAATATATCTGGAACCAAATAAAACAAGGATAAAATAAATGGCCCTCCCAAGTAAATTCCTGCCACCTTCAGAATTCCAGCTATGGAAAAAATTACTGCAAAATATCAGCAAAGTTTATAGTGGGATATCCCTAGTGCATATGTACAGAGATACGAACAGCACCTTAGGACACGAGCATACGTTCCAGATTAACGTGGTCGGTCTAATATGCTGCTGTTACTATAGCAACACACAATAAAGTACAGAAGTAGAATTAAGAAAAGCTCACAGAAATTCAGTAAGTAAAACAAAACACTCAAAAGAATGACACAAAAGTTCCCTCCACTAACCCTTCACATGTGAACAGTGCTATCTACACATGTGAGAGAGACGACAGGCCACAGAATAAAGGTATTGCAAATGCAAGCCCACATCACAAAGGGTTTCAAGAGCAACCTTCTATCACTTCTCTGTTAAGAACCCAAGGAAAAAGAGTGAACAACACATCTGTTAACTTGTAGTAAATTCAAGAGTCTGCACAGGAACCAATTAAAGATGATCAATCAACTCAAGGCATTCGTGGTAGAAAGCAAATGGGTGTGTGGAAGAGACCCTGTGGCACTCAGAACAATGGTCTGTACGAGCAGCTCGCCCAGGACGGAGCTGGAAGCCAGCTCGGGTTTGGAGTCCAGCCTCCCATCTCCCGTGGATTGCCTGAGTGCGTGGGGACATGCATGGGGCACACATCCAAAGAGGTTCCTTGGGCACGTGTTCGGAAAATGCCACGCACCCACCCAGGGTCATGGCACACATCCCGGACAGGGTGCTGCACGCCCACCCCAGGACCCTGTGTCCTTGCCATAAACCTCTGACACCGCGCACAGAGCCTCCCCGCTCAGTCTCTCCTAGACTCTACAGAGCTCGCCTCGCTTGAAACCCACTTTGGGGAAATGCCACACGCACTCTCCCCAAAGTAAGACAGCTTTATACTGTTAGCCACCTTCACTCTCACTACCAGGGTCAAATACGGGTTGCTGTTTTCTCTGCCTCCAATCCGTCAGCTGAAGGAAGCCGGGGCGATACAAGCCAGGAATTTCCAGCTGGGGTTCTGTGACGCTGAAAACCATGTTTGTGTCTCAGAAGAGGCATTACAAGCTCAGAATGAACTGAAATGTTATTCACTACTCTTAAAAATAACTATTTAACACACCACTTTACAAGGGTATAAATCCAAGCACAACAAATTCTACAGTTTCAACAAGGCTGAAATCACCTCAATGGAATTAGTAGCACCGAGAACCTCTCTTGCAGAAAATCTTGTCAAAGTAGTGAGGTTCCACACCCACAACACGGTGCTGTGTTTCAGGGGCAGACCTCCTGTGCGGCAGGGCACGTCGGGAAGAGAAGCCATCGTGTTAGCCATGCCGCGTGGGCGGCACACCCGAGACTCTCAGCAGGACCCAAGCATGAAAAATTCCCTTTGTTAGCGGGTGTGAAGCTCTTATCAGGTAATCTAATTTCATGAGTAGTTTCGATGATGTGTACTCAAATAAAAGTTCAATAACCCGCTTCCAACAATACATGTACCAGCCCTAAAAGGGGAGAACAGATGAAACAATCCCGTCTTAAGGGCAGAGGCCTTTCACAGAAAGTCGGTGCCACTTAAAGAAAAGTCGTTGCCCCGCCGACAGCAGAGCCCCCGCCAGTCGTCCTCCGAGACCACCCTCAGTCGAGCGTTCCTGAAGCCACACCCCGCACAGGGCCGCCTGATGGTCACTGTCCGTGAGGCTGCACACGAGGAGGACACGGGGTGTCTCCACGAAGGCCAGCAGAGCTGTGGCCGTCAGCAGCAAGGGTGGCGGGCGCCAGGGGGCACAGACACGCTGACGGCAGGGTCAGGGGCCGCCCGAGGGTACTAGCTCGCCCACACAGCTGTGTGCCACAGCGACACAGAAAACACCAAAGGAAGCAAAGGAGAGGGGCCGCGGGGTGAGGCTCCCTCAAGCACCGAGCCTGCAGAGACACTGCTCCCACAGAAGGAGCCAGCCTCTCCCACTTCCAGTGGCCCAGGAACGATCTACACCCAGGGGCCCAGGTGGCCCTCAGAGATCCCGCATCAGCAGGTGTGAGCTGGTGCCACGAGCACCAACCAGTTCTCAGCACACGGAGACACCGTGGCGGGCGGTCCAGCCAGCACAGCGGACACCGGGCCGCTCCCGGTGCATCGTCTGAGCTGTATCTACATGGGGTCCCCTGTCCTGGACCTGCCATGGAAAGGTGTCTTCTGGTTGTGGGTGGAGGTGGGTCCACACCACGGCTTCTGTGTCACCACATTCAGTACTCCTCACCTAACACCCTTCCGGCTGCATACTTTCACTTGCCAAGATCCGAGTCTACTTTCCAACGTGGAAACCACTACTACACGCGCAAACAGCTCCGCAAATCAGAGTGAGGAACTGAGTGTGCAATCTCATTGACGTTTTTAAAAAACCTGACACTCTCAGTTGAGGTATTGGGAAACAGTTTCAAATTTAAATTTTATGAGCTCTAAATACAGATCAAGTATTTCCAACGAAAATCTAGCATCCAAAGACAATAGGAAAACAAGAATGTAAAACTCTAATATTGTTATATTGATGATAGTTGAAATTATATTATCTCGAGTATATCAACATAAATTAAATACACTACTAAAATGAATTTCTCTTTTTTTTAGAAAACGTAAAAGGATGTGGGGCTCACAGTCTATTTCTGTTAGTGGTGACCTAGGACGCAGACTCCCAGTTGTCCCTAAGGCTCTCTGCCAACACACATACCAAGAGCACAGTTACCTGCCGGCTGCTCCGGGGAAGTCGTGCTAGCCTCACACCTGACATGTCGAACAATCTCACTTGTCGGTTGTCATGCGGGAGGGCAATAATTTTTTGGCCAACGCATACATTGATCCTGCAAAGAAGAGATAAAAGCGGGTTACATACAAAGCGGTGACAGCATGCGTGTCTCAATTTACAGAGCATCACGCAGTAGGAGACTCTACACCATTCACATTTCCAAGCAAAACACATGAGCAAACCACAGGTACCATCCGTCGGCAGCATCAGAACGCAGAGACCACATGACTCACACGTACCGTGCACACGCTACATAGCAACTCAAACACAGCCCTACAGGTGGCCCATTCTTAGCCCACGAAGCTTACTTCACCAGCCAGATTTTATACTTACATTTCAGCCTACAGGAGATATGAAAATATGCATTAGAGGATCAATAAAAAATATTACCCCCCCAAAAAACATACTTCCCCAGAAGTCTAAGCTGCTTTTCCAAGGATCTATTAAACACTAACTTTATATGAATAAGACACCACATTATAATCCACCCTCTCAAGGCACAACAAACAGCTCCCTTCACCTGTTGATGGCAGAGTCTGTGCGAATCGTCGCAATGGGAGACCTCATATTCCTTAAATCCCAGACCTTCACGGTGCGGTCATCACTGCCCGAAACAACATTATCTCCCACGGTGAACACAGCAGAGGTCACAGTGCTGTAAGGAAAGGGCACAGGTTCAGAAGATCATCAGGAAGTCTCAGGGTACAGACACAAGTCCTCTCCACCCATGGATGAGCACATGGTCTCGCTGCCAGAGACCTGATGAGGCAGGAAGGAAGGAGACTGGAGACGCGGAAGCCGAGGGTTCTCTCTGCTAACTGCTGTAAGAGTAAACGTAAGCATACCCAACTTCTCAGCACGCTAGAAAACTAGTCCATTCTCTTCTGTTCCACCTTCTCAGGCAATGGAGTAAAGAGAAGCTACCAGAAGACATGGATTACACAGAACCTGCCAAACGTCTATATACTCACACCTGACAGACACCAGAAGATTAAGGGAAAAAAATCCATGCCAACTTTCAGTTTAACCAGAACACTGGAAAAAACTTATTCCTTTAACTCAACCACCACCACCACCACCAGCTTAAAAATGTGCAAAGAGGGGCACTCGGGTGTCTCAGTCAGTTAAGCGTCCGACTGTTTTAGCTCAGGTCATGATCTCAGGGTCCTGGGATCCGGCCCGCATTGGGCTCCACACTCAGCGGGGAGTCTGCAAGAGATTCTCTCTCCCTCTCCCTCTGCTCTTCCCCCACTAACACATGCACTCTCTCTTTTCTCCCTAAAATAAATAAATAAATCTTAAAAAAAAAAAATTGGGGCGCCTGGGTGGCTCAGTTGTTAAGTGTCTGCCTTCGGCTCAGGACTCCGTGTCAGACTCCCTGCTCCGTGGGAAGCCTGCTTCTCCCTCTCCCACTTTCCCTGCTTGTGTTCCCTCTCTCGCTGTGTCTCTGTCAAATAAATAAATAAAATCTTAAAAAAAAAAAAGTGCAAAGAACTTAAATAGACTTTTCTCCAAGGAAGATTTATGAATGCCCAAAAAGCCCATGAAAAGACACTCAACATTACTGATCATCAGGGAAATGCAAACCAAAACCACAGGATCCCACCTCACACCCACTAGAAGGCCTACCATCAAAAAAAAAAGAAAAAAAAACAGAACACAAGCATTGGTGAGGACGTGGAGAAAGGGGAACCTCGTACACAGCTGGTGGGAATGCAAGCTGGTGCAGCCCCTCTGGAAAACAGTATGGAGGTTCCTCAAGAAGTTAAAAATGTAGCTACCCACCACTGGCAATATATCCTACAGAAATGAAGTCAGTACCTTGAAGAGCTATCTGCGCTCCCGTGTTCACTGCAGCACTACTCACAGCAGCCAAGACAAAGGAGCCACCTACGCGGCTGTCCACAGACAAATGGATAAAAAAGATGTGATGTGTATATAAACAACGGGATCTCATTCAGCCATAAAAAAGAAGGAAATCCTGCTGTCTGTCACAACGTGGACAAACGTGGAGGTCACTGAGACCCGAGAGGGACCCACATGTGACGCACAGAGAATGGGGAGAAGGGGAGGGTAAGCCCAGAACTTCAACCTGACGACGCCCCTGAATTCCCTATTCCAAACACAAAGGGCAATGTGAGGGCTGGCCTGGAAACGAGGTTGCTGCGCCCAGGTGCAGGGGCCACCACAAGCTCTGAGGACTTCAACCACAAACAGGGCCGTGCAGACGCCCGGGGCTTCTCCGTAGACTCTCGTTCTCAGGGGGTTGTGAGCATTCTGCTACATTAATGAAAAAAGTCTCCACACAAGACCGCCTCAGCTTATGTTAATGAAATGCTGAAAGACATTAGGTCTTTAACAAATCACAATCCTGACAGGTACTGTAGTGCATCAAAGGGAAAAGCTGGTGAGGGGGCAATCGTTCTGAAGGCACCCTCAGACTTGGGTCCCACGGGGAAGCGGCTGAGCCACGACCGCTCACTGGAAAAGCTCAGACTCTGCACAACTCCAGCCAACTCATTTATCTTGTCGCCGAGAGCAGCCGAGCATGTGCTTCCAGCTGACAGCGCGGTACCTTCTCGCCGCACACCACTGCCCGGTCTGGAACATTCCACTCCCTCCGTGGGTCTCAATCAACGGAAAGACTGTAATGCTAGCACTCCTCATTAGGACGAACAGCTGTCTTCCCAGTCACACAGAGACACAAAACTGTTTTGCATAACAATCTGCTGGAATTTCACAGCTCAGAAAAAAAACACATGATGTGGAAAATGCTAAAGCAGTGCACTTTCCCGGCCCCGCGTCAGAAACGGACTGCAGAGCTTCCCACAAACAAGTCCTACTTTTACACAAGAACAGACCGGAGGAGCAAGCACTCTGGACACAAAGACGCCTGGGGAGCAGGGGCACCCTCCCCCTCCACACACACACCAGAGCCCCCTTGGAAAAGCGTACCCAGGGAGAGGTCAGTGTGGCTTTCTCACTCTGGCCTGTCAACCTGGCAAGTACACGACCACATTCACAGAAAAGGCCACGTTCAACACGTCCGTGGCCCACCCGCGCCGGCACAACACACAGAGCAGGGCTTTCAGACCAGCCGACCAGACTCACTCACACACCTGCACGGAAGACGCAGACAGTGACTGCGCGTGTGGGTACATCGTCATGTGGCCACAGTCCTCTCCGACCACCACTTCCCAGTGTGTTCCATCAACTACACTTGTAACCGACAAGACAAGTCTCCGGGCAGCCACACTAACACGGAGGGTCCCAGAGAGGGCACTCGCCTCGGTCCTGCCTGCCCCGTGTGCCTCTCAGAGCGCCGATGGCGCACGGCGGCCTGTGTCTTCAGATCTCAGGCGCCTGAATGAGAAAACGAAAACTCTTCTCCAAATGAAACACCCTTCTGAACAGTGCTCCATGGCTAACTCTCACAAAAGTAGGCCCTGAGATAAAGACATTCAAAGGAAAAGTTACACTTGTGTCACACGTGATTCTTTTTCAGGATTTAAATCTGAAGCGCTCCCTGGAAAAAGAAGTTACAGCAGCAGGAGCTCAATATTCCAGCCTGGTGACACTGTTCCGTGAACCTCCCTCTGTGGCATAACGGACAGACGCCCCATCTGCGCCACCGACAGGACTGAGCGACAGAACCGCTCTCTCCCCAGCATTCTAGTCCCCTCGATGGGCCAGGCCTGCTTGGTGTGAGAGCGTGCGCCACCACGAAGAATGTACACAGCACACATCTCGGCGGGGCAATGATGGTCCTCGCTCTAACCGCACACGTGCAGTTCTCAGGCAGCGTGAGTGTGACGGGCCGCTGAGACCTGCTGTGGCGAAGACCTGTGCCGAGGCTTCAGAGAAGTTTCTGCCACCACCAGGGTCACCCCCCCACCCCGGAGACGGCTCCTGAGTGGCTTCGGGAATGTGTCAAACAACACTCAGTTCACCTGGCTAAATCCTCCTCCTTGGCATTTGATTAACTGAATTAAGAAGGTTATTCAAAGAGGATAGTTCCACACAACCTGATTTAAAAGGGAGACAGAAAAGTTAAATCTAGTATGATTTACAGGGTAACTTCATGCTTATAATAGAAAGGGTCAAGGCTCTGATTTCCTTTCTGTGAAGTCTGGTCACTGTTTCATTCTTCCTCTTTTTTTTCCCCTTTCCTTCAGGTTTTATTCATTCATTTGACAGAGAGTGAGCAAGAGCACAAGCAGGGGGAGGAGCAGAGGCAGAGGGAGAAGCCGACCCCTCGCGGAGCAGGGAGCCCGATGCCGGGTTCGATCCCAGGACCCTGGGATCATGACCTGAGCTGAAGGCAGACGCTTAACTGAGACACACGGGCACCCATTTCACTCTTCTTAAACAGTGTTAACAGCCAACCATAATTAAGTTTTGAATATTTGTAATTACATCAACAATTGTGGCAAAATCGGAGGAATATATTCCATTTAAATTAGGTAAAGAATGATCTCCCTCAGGTTTTAACAAGCTAACTGTTCATTCCCTTGGTTTCTGAATGTAACTTCGCTGGTTACATGCTAATCAACTCACCGCCAAAGTCACTGTTACGTGATTCTGTGTATAAAAACTGGGAAGTGAAGAATTTAAAAGGATTCGTTTATTTAAATCTTCCAAAAGGAAAACTTTTACATCCGCTTTGAAAGTAATAGGATATAGACAAGCCCTATTCATAAGAATAATCAGGAAAATTAAAGTCGGAAATGTATTAGGAGCCATAAGATTTTTACTCTCAAATACATTAGGAGATTAGCCAAAAACTGCAACATCAAAGAAAGATCTGGTGTTTTCCTGAAAACGCCCCAGACGGCAGCAAGCCCAACCCTGGGTCCGTGGTGACCTGCCACACACGCAGGAAGGTCCCTCTTCTTCACTGGTTATGGGAGAGGCTGACGTGGACGTCCCTTGTGCCGGACTAGGGGTGACGGCCCCTAAACACTGGACTGCAGGTGCTGGGGGCCCTCGTGGCCCAAGGACTGCGTACAAGTGTGCTTCAGAAACGGGAGTGTGCATGCGCCTGGCCAAACTGGCACGGGCTACATGGAAGATGACACGTGTGACGTGCAGATAGGTGCACACGGATGTGCCAGCATGCCCACCAGAAGGGACGCTGGCTGCATGGAACATGGAATACGTGTGCACGTGAGCATTAAACAAGCCAGAACCAAGCTCACACCGACACCGAAGGGGCTGCTACCTCAGCCACTCTGATGAACAAGTGTCCTGTAATCAGGGTTTTGATTTACTCACTGAAGGAGCCTGAGGGGGCAAGAAACACTTGGCGCCAGGGAGCACCCATGGCTCCCACACCCAAGCAAGGACAGCGATGGAAAACCCCAGGTCATGCTGAAAGGCCAGAGTTAGCTATTATCACAGTCTTCTGACTCCCCGCATCTTCTATTCACATGGGAGACTGACCCGAGCGACAGGCACCTTCTGTGCCTGATCATCTGAGGACGGACTCTCCAGGGGTCCTGGTGCTCACGGGCCCAACAGGACAGGTGCTGCCCTGGACTGCGGACCACAGCCGCACATGAGCTGTCACAGTCACGGGGGTGGGGGACTGCCACACACACAATGGGAAAATACTTTTATTCCTTCAGTTTACTAAGCCTTAGCCAGACTAGACTCCCTTAAGCAAAGGTTCAGACCCTGTGGGGCATGGCCGAAGCTAGCAGCTCTCCAGGCTGCAAGTCCCAGTGCCCTGTCCTGTGTGTTAGGCAAGGAACCCAGGAGACCAATGGCTGGGGGGGAGGGGAAGGGGGTGACTGCAACCGTGGACGCTGTTTCCACAGCGCCAAGTCTCATGGCCAGCTTGCCCCCCCCCCCACACACACACACGGAATTCCACAGACGATCGTCACAATTACACCCTTGATGGTATTCGATTGTATCCAAGTCTGTGCGCTCCATGCTGGCCCCTGGGCAGCCAACCACAGCCACACTGACAGACAACCCGTTCCCCATGTGGCCCGTGTCAGTCATGCCCACTGGTCCACGAAGTTCGAGCATGCTGCTCCCTAGCCTTCCCTGCAGGGACGCTTCATCAGACCGGGTGGGTAACAGCACGGAGTCTATATTCTCTGGGTTAAGTACCAGCACTCAACTCCATGGACTTTGCAATCAGTACTAACACTCAGCCCTGGAGGCTCTGGACTGAGTGCCGACATCTGGCTCAGTGTGGGGCTCCAACAGCATGTAGAAAGCTGCGGAAAGTGTCCAAAGTCCCTCTCTGTACACACACACACACACACACTTAAAATAGTCTTTTTAAAAAAGTTCTGGTCCTTGAGGGATTCTGGAGAAACCAGTCAGTGGAGCCTCTGAGGACAGAGGGAAATGGAGTGTTACTCCGCTCTGTCAGCAGCATCTGCACCCTGCGGGCCCAACGGCAAGGCTGAGTGCAAGCAAGCGCAGATGCTGAGCGGGTGATCTGAGGCCCACCTGGGCCCGGCGTGGGCAGTCAGGGGCCAGGCGCCCAGACCATGAGCACCACCATCTTCCAAAAGCAAGCTCTGCCTTCAGGCGGCTGCTCCCTCCCCACCCTGCTCGCCACACACCTCACTCAGAGCCTTCTGCCAACACGGGCAGGCTGGTCCACACACATCTCAGGTCCATCTTAGTGAGTCTATAACAGTTAGGAAGTGTTTAGCCTGTGTTAACAGCCTGACGATTCTTCTTCGGTCATCTCAGTAAAAAGTGAAGCAACTGGTAACTCACAACAAAGCTGTCAAGTAAAGTGATTTAAACGCATTTCCTTAAAGTCCTTATTTTTATTAGGTACCTATTAGCCCTTCTTAAATGAGGAATTTTCAAAGAGTAAATAAATATTAAATCTCCTCTTACTTTTAAAAACTGTACTCTGAATTGGAAACAACTTTTAAATGTATCAAGAGGGGACTGTTAAGTAAATTCCCGAGTCCCCAAACTACAGGCTAGAAACCGGAGGTGAAGGGGAGGTGTGGGTGCTGACACAGGACAACCCGCGAAATCTCTCTGTGAAATCCAATGACACCTGAAAAATGGCCGCATTTACAGGAAAACCACGGCCTTGTCTGCTAACGCGAGGTGTGGAGCTGCCCCCAAGCAGCTCTAGTTGCTCACTGTATTCACTAACCTCTCCTTGCTCATTTCCATGAAAAGGGCGCTAAAAATGACACGTCCTAAATACACCATAACACAACCACTGGGGCAGTATACTGCGGGTGTCCTTAGTCTCTCTTGACCTTGGTTTTATGGTAACTTTATTAACCAACTATTACCAGGAATTACATGACACGCTAAACCTTCTCAAAATTATTTTTGAACCATCTAATTAAAAAGAAGACAATTCCAGACTCTCAGGCAGCTGGGCAGGGAGTGTAAAAGTGAAAGGAGTTTAGGCTCAATGAGCATTCAGCTGCTGTGATGCTACAAGGCCCCCTTCTTCCTCGACTGTCACTCCCACCCCAGGGGCCCTTCTGGAGCTGTCCTCCAGTCCCCAGAAGAAACCATGCAGTACAACATGTATTTCCTCATCCTCCTCACAGACAAGGGCTCACAAGTGATCACCAAGAATAACGGACCTACAAACCAATTGCAGTCTACCAAAATCTCAGCATCCAAGGTGGTCTGTCACCAGACAGCCCCCATACACCCCCACCATGGGCCTGCACACAGCCTGAGTCACTGACCAAGCACAGAATTCAACACTTAAAATCCACCACCACTCAGTTAAAAATGTCATGCTGTCAAAATGCTTTTTCTCGGGACTCCTGGGTGGCTCAGTCAGTTAAGTGACTGCCTTCGGCTCAGGTCATGACCCTGGCATCCCTGGGATCGAGTCCCGCATCGGGCACTCTGCTCAGCGGGGAGTCTGCTTCTCCCTCTGACCCTCCCCCTTCTTATGCTCACTCTCTCTCTCTCACACACTCTCTCTCCCTCAAATAAATAATAAGAAAATAAAATCTTTAAAAAAAATGCTTTTTCTCTTCAAAAGCACAAAGAAAACTGTTAGTCGCATGACATAAAATTCAAAGCTATTTTCATCTCGTACATATATGACCTAGAATTTGGTATTTAGTACTAAGTATCTTCCCTGGTTATTTGGGAATAAAAGCATATGAAAATGTCTTAGCTTTACAGCAATCATTATCATTTCTCATCTTATTTTTTTTTTTTAATTTTGTTTTGTTCGATGTGGTGTTTTGTTTTCTTTAGAAGAAAACACCAAAGTTCACATTTGGAGGATAAAGTTATAATCATATGGGAAGAATTAAAGCAAAACAGAAAAAAAAAAACCAACTTTGCATTCTCAGATATTTTACCCATGTTGAGTTAATTTCAGAGTTTCTTCAATGCCAGAGTTTATTCACACTTATGAATACTGTCAGCTGGGTACAGACTGGAGTCATTGGCCACCCACGGAGGAAGCTTAATGACCAGTGACTGCCTCAACTGTCAGTCCCTTTTTATAGCAATTGAAACAAAACAAAAAAAAAGAAAAGTGGGGGGGCCCTTCACCAAGACCCACAGAGAAGCGGCAGTGCCGGGAGGGAGGAAGCCGGGACCTCCTGTTAGAGGACAATCCAAATGGGCAGCTCTCATGTTCCTTTCAAAGGACAGTTAGTGGACTGAACCTTACAATGAGCTTTATTACCACTGAAGCCTCTTGCAGAAGGTCTCTGTATGCACAACCCACAAGGCCAGAGTCCGACTGGGATCAGCAGGGTGCTGCACCCCACCACACGGAGCATGCACCCCTGTTCAGGGAGGGAAGGGCAAGCTGTCCTTCACAGCACAAGACTTCCTGACACAGCTCACTGACTGAATCCTATTGTCAGGGGACACACACACGAACATGGAAGGATTTAGCTGATTTCAGATGAAAAGCACTGGATTTCAGTTCAATCTCCTGACGATGAAGACAGAAATATACGAAAACAAACTGCTGGTAGTTCAAATTCCTGACATTCCAAAACACTTCAATTAAACATTTCTATTCTTTCCAAGAACAGTACACACAATTTCTCATTCCTGCTATTGGGAAAACCACCAGTGACATAAAGTCCACCCTGGCGGAACTCGGTGCACCCTGGGCCCATCCGGCAGCCGCTCCCATGGTCACAGAGAGAGCTGCGCTGAGCAAATCCTATCACGGTAACATTCCTATTATAATGAAGGGCTCTCACAATACACAGTGAAAACTGAAAGGGAACACATCAAGAAGGAAAAAACATTATCTGTCCTTCTAAACATTTCCAATGAGAACCTTACACAGAGCTTATGTCAAGCAGAAATCACGGCAGCACAAACTTCGAGGCGCTACATCTCAAACTCTTCCTTTACCAAAAGGCACAGAATCCACAGCAGCACAGGATAACAGTACGACAAAATGAAAAGGAAAAAATATCTCTCTCCCAGACCCCAGAAAAATCAAATTATAAAACTAGGCCAATAATCTTGAAACCTATACAGTTACATCTTGCCTTAAGAAAACCCAACATATTGGATGCCTGGGCGGCTCAGTCATTAAGCAGCTGCCTTCAGCTCAGGTCATGGTCCCAAAGTCCTGGGATCGAGCCCCACATCGGGTTCCCTGATCTACGGGGAGCCTGCTTCTCCCTCTGCCTCTGCTCACCCCCCTGCTTGTGCTCTCTTCTTTCAAATAAATCTTTAAAAAAAAAAAAAAAAGAAAAGAACAAGAAAACCCAACACACAGAAATTCAAAATAACTGGACAACTAAGTGAATTACATTATAAAACATCAGATTCTCACATAACTTTACTTAAGAATATGTGATGAGTTCCTATAGATGAAAATATGCCCTAAGATAGTAGTTTTGCATAGTGTGTCCCACATCATGTTAAAGTGAAATACGTGCTCATGTATTTTTAAGAAACACTGCCTCTGCTTAAACAACGATCCACCAAAAGAACACTCCACCTACAACTCTTCAGGTGACACCAACAAGTAATGAACAGAAAAGCTCTCGTCGGAGCTGTGCTTTTCATGTTCAGAAAAGAAACGGGTTAAAAGAACTCAAGAAAATCAACCTGGGAAACCAAGAGTTACCTCCCAGACTAGGAGACAGCTCCGAGAGAACAGTGTGACTTATGTCCTATGGTGGTGAGCACTGCTGGATGCCAGAGAGGCGGCCATGGGTCCGTGACGGCAGCCGTGGCCAGTGGGAAGGGACAGGTGCAGCAGGGGCATCTGTCAGAGGGACCAAAGGTTTGAGGGGAGGCAGGAGAGCCTAGTGTGTCTGAGAAGCCACACTCAGAACATCACAGGTGAGTGATTAAACTGAACACACAGTCAAAATCAGCCGCTCCTGTGCGCTTAGTCGGGACTTAGGCTCCTGTGTTCTAAAAAAAGCATGCCCTTGGGAGGGCACATGCTGACATCACTTGCACAGGTACCATATTGCGTTGGATTTATTTATCCTATGGGCTCAAACCTAAACAGCCCCCGCCAGAGACAAGAAAGCAACAGTTACTGACTAAGAAGAGGCTCACCTAAACACCCTATCCGTGTCTCACCCCCTGCTTTTCCGAACGGCAGTGATTTGCAGAGGCTTACAGCAATCAGAACGCAGGAAGGTTGTTTAGTAGGGATCACACAGGCTGCAGCCCCACCTGCTGACCATGCAGTGTGGGGTCTCACCAGGCAGGGGCCTCTCCACACTGTGGGAGCAGAGGCTCCCACCTGCATACGGTCATGATGAGGGAACAGAGGACAGACTCGGGCTACAGCCACGGCAAACAAGCCCCAGCCGGGCCCTGCCAATTCCCAAAGGCTTAAAAAAAAGGTAAAACCTCCCCTTCTCTGAACCTTACCAGGGGAAATCAGCGCCAAAGGGAGAACACTTCCTTATCTTTGTAACTACACGTCAACGAACATGCTCGTTCATCCTAATTCGGTTAAGAGAAAACGCACATGGTCTGAGTAAGAGTGGGGCTTGTATACATCTTCTGTGTTTGCTCAAAAGCCCACGTGTCCTCAGCTACAGTGAACGGAAGCATCAACTTCTATCTTGGGGGATGCGGTTGCAAGAGGCCCAGGGGCAGACACAGGTCCATGCCTGCTCTATGAACTCCTGATCCTGTGAGAATAACAAGCCTTCATAATCAATTATGTTCCTCATAATTATACCTCTTCAAAAACAGCCATTATTTCATATATCCACCAGCTGCAACACGACACCCCCAATCAGACATGCGAAACATGACACCACCACCTGCCCTACTCCCTTCAATTTCACTTATGCTTGAAACTCTTCAAAATAAAACACCGGGGAGAAGAGAAGCGCAGGCTCAGCGTAGGGCTGTGTGTGCAGGGGGCCCAGCTCACTTTGCACTCCAGTGACAGCACAGGGCTCCTCCTGTCCTCCAGGCCCAAAGCAACCTCACCCCAAATACAGATGACGGGCAGCTGCTCCTGGCACCCCCGGCCCCACCGCAGCCCCCTCCGCATCATCCCGGCGAGGCTGACTGGAAGCCATTCCCTCCATGGCCAAGAGCAGAGCCCACGGGACCGGAACCTGTGAAAGCAGGGGCATGGCAAGAGCCGCCCTGCGCACGGGCAGCAACACTGCCCTTCATCAACCACAGAGAACTAGCCATCTTCTGTTTGGGGGTTATGGTTACTCTAGCTGGTAGCAGAAAATCATGATTCAATCACCATGGAAGCTCTCAGAACACACCGAGATTTCAACCACCAACACTGCAGCACACCTCAGATGCAAGACACCACTTCTTTTCCAATCTCAAGCTTCTTAAAAAGTTCTGTCCCAGTTTCCTTGCGAACATTTCATTAATCCTAAACATTAAATCTTAGTATTCTAACATTAACACATAAAACAGACTCATTTACTGCATCATATGAAAGAACGAAGAAAATTCGTATTTTCAAGCAGCCAAATAAGCAAGTATTCATTCATTAAGAAGTGTTTACTGAGCATGCGGGAGCTTTTCTGGACATGCAGAAGCTCAAGCAGGACACACACGGCCAAGGAGAAACAGGCACAGTCCGGTCCTGAGGGGCAGCGTGCAGGGACAATGGTGGCATGGGAACAGGTGACAAGACACAGTCAGGAGGTAGGACTCGTGAAATGGAGAGGGCACAGGGGGGACCTGGGGACATCTGTCGGACGAGTAACCGGACAGAGGTTCATTTAATTTGTCAGGAATGGTCAGACCAGGAGAAAAGTTTTTGGAAGGAAGGAAGAGCTCTGTTAAGACACGGTTATGCCTGAGCCGCCCAAGAGATGGCCAAGCAGAGGGAGGCACTACAAGATGAGGGCCAGGGTGTGTGCATGTGTGAGAGAGAGTGTGTGTGAGTGTGTGTGAGAGTGTGAGAGTGTGATGGTGTGTGCATGTGCACGTGTGAGCCTGAGTGTTGTGTGAGAGTGAGATAGGGTGAGTGTGTGATTGTGTGCGTGTGTGATAGTCTGAGGGTATGCGTGTATGATAGTGTTTGTGCATGTGAGAGACTGTGTGTGTGCATGTGAGTGTGAGCACGTGTGCATTTGTGTGTGCGTCTGGGTGTGTGTGTGTGCGCATGCACACACGTATGTCTCTTCTCCAGCTCTGGCTGGGCCCTCTCAGCAGAGGACATGAGTGCCACCAACCCTAGAGTATTTCCTGATCTCCCCTACTGCCCCATTCTACCCCCATCCAATTCCTTGTGGGAACTTCAGTGACTCCGTCTTCTAAGTTCTTGCAAATATACAAATGGAGCTAAACGTTTAGGAAAAGAACAGCCATTTTGGAAGACAGTGGAGCTGGAAATTAAGGTAAGAATTAAGTTTTAATATCCACCCGCAAAACCTTTTTCACGAATAGTTAAAGAAAGATCTCTAAATGACTGTGACTCACTCCGTATGGCCCTGGAAGACATTCACGGAGTGGATGGAAGGGTCCCTGAAATCCCAAAGACGGAAAGTCGTGTCCCGGGAGGAGGTCACCACAAGCCGCTGGGTGGGGTGTGTGCAACAGTGCGTTAACTCCTGGTCATGCCCTACAACCAAAGACGACAAAAATGCAAGATCATCCACCTGCAGGTACAGTTAGAGTGATGTTTTCTTAAGAACACAAGAATCAAAAAAGTCTTTATGGTCTCTACTGCTAATTTTGTAAAAGTGAATAGAGGTAGGAAAAAGTAAGAAATCACTTAAAAATAGCATGTGAGCTCACGGTGGGATTGGTTTTCCCTCAGGAACTGGAAGTCCTTTCATTCATGCATTTAAAGGGATCAGGAAAAGGAGTGTGAGTGTAACCCACTTCCTGATCCTGACAGTTAGAAGGTCTGGCCAATCTCTTCAGCAGGCTAAGTGTGTGAACAGATTAAGTCTTAATTCTTCACTTCCAGAATAACTTCTAATAATATGATATGTGGAGCCCTTAGTAAAATACAATCTTTAACACTCAATGAGGAAATTCACTTACTGACAAATTTGCAAAAACATCTGAGGTGGGCATAATTCTAAGATGTCCCGGTGACCCCCATCCCTGGTATACACACCCTGGATGATACCTTCCCTTGAGTTTGGGCAGAACCTGTAAATGTGACGAGATATCACTCCGGTAAGCTCGGTACATTAAAAGGCAAAACAGATTTTGCAGATGTAACTAAGACCTCCAAATCAGGTGGCTTTAACTTAATCAAAAGAAACTGTCCTGGGTGGCCTGACCTAATCAGGTGAGCCCTTTAGAAGAGATGTTCTCCAGGAAGCTGGAGAGACAGCAAACACCTATGTGGGGAAACACCTCTGGAGGGGGCCACGAGGGACCTGAGGTCACCCTCTGGATGCTAAGAGCAGTCCCCAGCTGACAGGCAGCAAGAAAATAAGGACTTCAGCCATATGGGGACCTCAGCCATGGGCCACAACAAAATGAATCCTTCCAATAATGGTTAAGTAGGAGGACAGACTCTAACCCTCAGATGAAATCATAGCCCCAGGCAGCAAACACCACTTCACCCACAAGGGCCAGCGAGCATATGCCCAGAACTCCTGACCTAGGGAAACCATGAAGTTATAAATTCTTGTTATCTTAAGACACTAATTTTCTGGAAATTTGCTACAAAGCAATAGGGAGCTAACAGACCAACTATATTTCAAATATCTAGATATAACGTGCTACAATTAAATCCCCTAAAGACAGGATAAATTTAGCTAACAAACAGTTCTATAATTCAGAAAGAATCCTTGAAAAATCACAACCTGAGTACCATGAGAACTGGACAAGAAGTAATTTGCAAGGTAAGATATAAACACATGCACATCAATCAAAAAAACACAACTGGAAAACGCAAACGTTTAAAGTACCTGTCAGAGAGTGAACAAGTTCTGCCGTCTCCACGTCGAACAGATTTGCCGTTCTGTCCCAGGATGCCGTCACCGCCTGCTTCCCCCCAACCAGCCAGTCAGCGGCTATGACCACTCCCTGGTGGCTCTTAAGAGATGTCAGTGGCACCCGGATGGTAGGACAGTCACTGGACACGTCCACGTCTACATCAGGCTCATCTTTATCAGAACACTCTACTTCGTCTTCGCCACAGGTCTGCTGCTGATGGTGAGAGCAGAGAAGAAATTCCCTGGGAATCTTGCGTCTTTTCTGACACGGCTACACAATCAGACTGTTGTCATTTGTCTTTCTAGTACTCGATCCTCATTATGATCACTACCAGCACAATATCTGGTATTTAATTGGAGCTCACTATTTATCAATTTTATGATTATCTACTTGGCTAAAAACCACGACCAAGTATAAGAAGAAAAAAAACTAAGGCCGCTATGACATCAAATGAGCTACAGTCCACTTCCACTAACCAAAAAATGGCAAATAAAATGATTTTAAGTTTTCACCATGTATTAGTAGAAATGTAATAAAATGTAATTGAAAGTCAGTAATTTATCACAATAAGAAAAGAAACATTTCAATTCTCAGGAGCTACTTAGAATTCTGTTGCTATAGAAATAGATAACAAGAGTTCACCTATTTTCCTATAATATCAATGAGATCTTTTGTCAAAAGCTAAAACGAAAGCATAAAAGGCTTCGGCTCTTTAAAAAAATGTTTATCTATTCATTCAACGAATTTTATCCGGCCCTTACACACTGCCAGGCCACACGCCGGTCTCACAGCAGAGGAGAGAGAGAACCACTGTCTGACACAGACATCCAGAACAACGGACAGGCCGGTGAGGACGGCGCTGGAGCCAGGGACCAGCAACGTCCTCGCGTCACAGAGCTTACATGCTAGCAAGGAAGACAGACCACACACGGGCATGCATGCACACATACGCCCACACACTAGTATGGAAATATATATCATTAATCACACACACTAGTGTTAAGAGTACTGGGAACTATTCCCACATACACACACACAGTATAGAGATACAGGTCACATGTAAATATCATATAGGAACATAGGTCACGTGTATGTACACACAGTATAAGGACATATGTCACACATACACACAATAGGGGGGTACAGGCCACACATACACACAGGCAGTATAAAGATATGTCACACGTACACACACAAAGTCAGGCAATAATAAGCATTAGTAAGAAAAATAAAGCAGATGAAGGGATGGACAGTCATAAAAGCTGCTATTTTATACAAAATTATCTGGAAAAGACTCTGCTAAAGTAACATTTGAGGTGGGACATGAAGAAAACAAGGGAGTAAGGCACGCAAACATTTAGGGGAACAGCATTCCCAGATGAGGGAATAGCAGGTGCAAAAGCCCCAAGACGGGAGCAGACTGAGCTATATACAAACAACAAGGTCATGGCGGCAGAGAGGGGAGAGGTGAAATGACAGGTGCACAGCTCACATGGGGTCGGATGTGACCCCGCCAACAAGACTCAAGAGAAAGAAAGTGGGAGAAACACAGACGTTGACAGAGGATCAGAGCATCAAATGTAAACAAGAAGGAGTCCAAGGGCTGACTGAGCTGGGCAGCGTGGAGGGGATGCCGATGAGCACGGCCCCAAGCAGCAGGGACACACAGCTGAGCCATCAGGAGATGCTCAAGAGCATGAAGGGTCCAAGGTCTGTGTAGGAAAACTGAGGGTAAGGATGGATGCCGCTGCGCCAGGTCTGAGTACTGCCTGCAAGGATCTGGACAAAAGGCAGGCAGGGAGGTGGAAATCCTTGAGGAGCATGGCAGTGGCCAACTGAGGCAGCATGCTGGGAGTGCACAGCTCGGGCGCTCACAGGTCAAGTGCAGGGAGCCGAGGAAAAGTCTGGTGGAACCACAGGTGGCATTTCTCCAGGGAGACAGGGACTCACAATCT
This sequence comes from Mirounga angustirostris, assembly GCF_029215605.1. Classification (NCBI taxonomy): domain Eukaryota; kingdom Metazoa; phylum Chordata; class Mammalia; order Carnivora; family Phocidae; genus Mirounga; species Mirounga angustirostris. The sequence continues at coordinate 138,447,407 of NW_026991713.1, forward strand.
CACAGTAAAGTCAGACATACGTAATTATGCAGAGTTACCGATTTCAAAGCGTGGTAAAGACTACGAAGCAAAGTGCAGGGCACTCTGAGTCAGGCGGGTGGTCTGCGCAGAGCAGCATCAGTAGGGTGGAGAGCGTGAGGGGATGAGGAGAGCACACCCAGGAAAAAGGCCGAACGGACCCGTGGAGAGGGAGGTACAACAAGAGCGTCCAGTCAGAACGGGAGTCGGGCAGAGTCACAAACTAAGGCTAGGGACTGGCAAAGGGCTCGCCAAGGTGACAAGTGCAACTCCACAAAGACCACTCCTGACATCGTACAGACAGAATACAATGTGAGCAGCCAGGCCTGAGACAGGGAGACTAGTTAGTTAGGGTTGGGCACTAGACATGAAGACAGCTCGGGGTTAACACAGCACCCGCCCCTCAGCATGAAGACAGGTCCCAGAAGTGTACTGTGCTCAAGGTGAAAGGACCCTGATTGGTAACCGCATCCAGACAGGAGGAGCAACAGGGTCACTACAAATCCCGCATGGGGATGCCCCAACTCGGGTCTTTCCTCCAGGCAACACCAGCCCCTGGGCCACAAGGCTTCTCAGCTCCCACGGCCGCTTCTGAGGAGCTCCCCAACCTCACTGCCCCCAGCAGGCAGGGGTGGTCTGGACAGTGCCTCGGGCAGGTGCAGAAGAGGGGTGCTGGGTGGGGCCATGGCTCAACAGACATCTCTGGGTAGGTGTTACAGAAGGGGCATCCCAGGGACAGAGAGAAGTGCATCCAAGAATCATATAAGAATCAGAAGCAGTAAGATGTCACAGATTAGTGGAAACGGTGGAAGAGGAAGACAGGAAGGGAAAGAAGAGACACGTCGAAGATAATCCCAAATGTCCTGAGAGTTTTGTTCAGTTACCCAGACCTGCAGCAGTGCACCTACTGGGCTCTTCCCCAAGTATTTGGAAGGAAAAGTGACAAGTAAGCATGAACGCAGGGATGTCCTCAGCGCAGGTCCAGGGGAGAGACCTCGGGTCTCAGAAGAGTGGCCTGGAGCTCCCACTTTAGAAAGGTCTAGCTATCAGGACCTTTTAATTTGGACCAGTGAGTTTCACTTGGCATCCACCACATTGATAAAGAAATATTTGGGTGGTGTAGTGGAAACAGTTCTAGATTACCTGTTAAGTCATCATGTGACACCAGTTGTGTGATGTTGACTAACTAATTTAACCTAGTGAGTGGCTTAATTTTCCTCTTTGGAAAGTGAAAATTGAAGCGAGTTACCTAAGCAGCTTTCAGGGGCCCTTCCTGCCTGGGAGCCCCGATTTCAGTGAGTGAGTGCAGAAAGGTGACAGAACCTTTACAGAAGTCATTTTTCCAAACTACACAAGGAACTAAAAGATATCTTAAAATGCAAATGTGCTAAATCCTATTCACGAATAATTATAAGATCTTTTAACACTAACGTGACAAAAAGCAGGGGATGGAGGCTGAGAACTGCTCGTGTGCTTAGTTAGTGTCTTAGGGACCATGTGTTTAAACTGAACCGCCTTCACCGTCAGCAGCACTGGAACTGAACGTCCAAGCACTGCCAAGTCCACACCAAGTATCTCCTGAGCACCAGCAGCCCTGGAACTGAGGAAGCCCTGACTCACTTATGATGAGTCATAAGGTAATGATGACTTAACAGGTAATCTAGAACTGTTTCCACTACACCACCCAAATATTTCTTTATCAATGTGGTGGATGCCAAGTGAAACTCACTGGTCCAAATTAAAAAGAGAAAACATACAGGGCGCCTGGGTGGCTCAGTCGGCTAAGCGTCTGCCTTCGGCTCAGGTCATGATCCTGGAGTCCCGGGATCGAGCCCCATGTCGGACTCTGCACTCAGCAGGGAGTCTGCCTCTCCCCCCCTGCTCTCAGGCTCGCTCTCTCCCTCTCTCTCAAACACAAAATCTTTTTAAGAAAAGAAGAGAAAACATCTAAGAGCTGTACTGCTGAAAATAAACAAAATCTTAGCAGATGAGAGTTTGTTCTCACATGCGGGAGAACTGTTAAGAAAACCTGAGCCAAGACCAGTGAGCAAAAGCTTATGATGACTAGCAGCTCGGTTTGTGCTGGGTGGGGCTAGAGAGGGCAGGCCGCGCCGACCCCTCTGACCCCTCTGACCCCTCCGACCCCTCCGACCCCTCCGTGGCCGGGCTGCTGGGGCGGCTCTGGTCACTGATGGACACAGGCTTAGCTCCATTCGGAAGGCGCTCTCCCGGATCACCCCCAAAGCCTGAGGCAGCCCAAGGCAAGCAAAATCATAAAGAAGAAAAGAAAGTTGATTTAATACTGTAAATAATCCGTTCAGTTTTTATAACATAAGTACTGGACATATACCTGTCTTCCTCTGCCAAAACTGGCATGTTTCTTATTTTGTTTGAAAACAAATCCATACAAGGTTAACGCCTTCTCTGAACTTTCTGAGCGTGAACCCTCGCCTCCCCTCTGCCCTGTCCTCTGTCAGCACTATTTCCTGAGTGAATTCCCACAGTAGGTGACAGTCTGGTTATTCCACAAGGGAAAAACATGTTAAGATAAAAGACACAACGAGCTCAATTAAAAATGAACTATTCAGGGGCACCTGGGTGGCTCGGTCGGTTAAGCGTCTGCCTTTGGCTCAGGTCATGATCTCAGGGTCCTGGGATGGAGCCCCGTTGTGGGGGGGAGGGTGCCTGCTGAGCAGGGAGTCTGCTTCTCCCTCTCCCTCTGACCCTCCCCCCTGCTCTTGCACGCACTCTCTGACAAATGAATAAACTCTTTAAAAAAAGAAAGAACTGTTCAGGTCTCTTCACTAAAGAAAACTCTTACTCATCACTGGAATGTATTAATTACTTAATACATCTTCAAAAAGAACGATGTTTAAGCTGCTTTAAAAAAAAGAAATAGGGGCACCTGGATGGCTCAGTCAGTTGAGCGTCCAACTCCTGATTTCTACTCAGGTCCTGATCTCAGGGTCGTGGGATCGAGTCCCACATCAGGGTCCCTGCTCAGGGAGGAATCTGCTTGAGATACTCTCTCTCTCCCCACTCGTGCTCTCTTTCTGTCTCTCTCAAATAAATCAACCTTTTAAAATAATTAGAACAAAATAAAAAAAGCAACCACGGAACGTTCAAAGGTGGAAGCACCCCAAGCGCAGGGTGACTACCGTCCTCCCGACAGCTACAGCCAGAGCGCACACCATGCTCCAGCGTGCCCACCCCGCATGCGCAGCACAGGGACAGGCTAACCATTCGTGAACCCCAGACGGCAGAACACTGCCCTGCAGAGGAAGCTAGGGAGGCGGTCTCTGCGCGATGATAAACACAGGGTGCTGGGCTAGGGGAACCGCTGCATCTGACAGGACAAAGGTCTTCAAAGGCTCTGTGGTTTAAACCCACCCATCATTCCTCTCCATACGCAACTTCCCGTTACCTGCGTTAAAACTTCACCCACGTGATAATGACATACACTGTTTACCTTACATGAAAGATATGTTGTCTAAAATACACGAAATATTTAGAAATAGGACGGAATCGAACAATTTTTAAACATTAATGGCCAATGGAAAGGGGGGTGAGAACAAACAACACACACACAAAGGAAGGCACTGTCTTGGTCTGTTTGGGCTGCCAGAACAAAACACCAAGACTGGGTGGCCACAATCAAGGTGTGGCCTTCCTGGCTTGTCATGACGTACCCCCATGGCCTCTCCTGGGCACACGCAGGGAGAGGAAACACCAATCCTCTGGGATCAGGCCCCAGCCTCAGGACCTTATTACTTCCATAGAGGCCCACCTCCAAATACAGTCACACTGGGAGGTGAGGGCTTCAAACTATGGGATGGGGGGGGTAAGGGGAGGGGCCACATACATCCAGGCTGTAAGACATTATAAATTTATCCTAAACTGTGCAAATGTCCAGAACCCTACCAACATACCCCATGTCGCGCTTTCAGGGTAAGTAAAGGTGCTGCTTACAATAGTGTCGGCAATGGGCTGGGGTGTCGGCAGCTGAACGGCGTAACTCCAAATGTGGGCAGTCTGATCTCCAGAAGCTGAGGACAGAAATTAGGGCACAATTACCCGAAGTGCACACCATGTGTAAAATGTGCTTTCTGCTAGGCTCTGTAACTCAGTGATCCTGAGCTACATCTGAGACTGCATGATGCTACCGACAACGGGCGAAACGTATAAAATTAAGACACTGGTTAAAAACATCCCCCTTCATTTTAGGGTAAAAGGTTGTGAAGAAATTTACAAACAGATTTTATTCTCCATCTATCTAACCTAAGTAAACTGGAACCCAACTACACTTCAGCTCATGACCACAGTAGTTTCGAGGTGTTTTAGAAAAGCAAGTCTCATGCAAATGTGTGCTCTCCTCCACTCCACACTGATGGGCTCAAAACCTGCCAGGCCCCCGTTGAGTACTGAGACCTTACTTTCACGAGCCAAGTGTGCAAAGTGCTGCTCAGACTGGGGACCGGAAAGAGAAAGGACAGTGAAGGGCACACACAGGCCCACAGACGTGCCAGACAGAGGACCTGCCTGAATCCCACTTCTCTCTGTGGCTGCAGAAGTTCCCCAAAGCAGCCACATGTGGATTGTGGCATATTTCTTGTGGTGTCAAGCGAGCTCACTGCCTGACGTGCGAGCTCGCTTAGCATCGGTGCCCCTCTCCAGCCCACTACATGCTCTGCTTCAGCTTCCATCAGGCCTAGTGAGAATGTCTTAATTTCCTCCCCGCCCCACCTCTGGTTGTCACTGGTCTCCCTCCACCCTCCCTCTTCACAGTCACACACCAAACCATTTCACAAGGTGGAAAGTTCTCCAATTGTTTATTCAGGCATCAACTAGCTACTGTGGTCAAGGCCTGTTCACACAGAGGGCTCTCAAATTGACTTTCCTACCATACTCTGCTCACATGGAAAAGCACCTGATTAACCCCACTTTCATCCTCTACCCCAGGGTAGCAAAATCTGGCCCATAGGCCAAAGCCAGGCAACAACCCACTGTTAGAAGAAGGCTTACTGCCCACACCCATGGCCGCTCACCTGGGCACCCCCTCTGCTGCTTTCACACTAACACAGAGCTAAGAAGTTGTGACACGGACGTGGGGCCCTCAAAGATGAGAACATTTACTTCTGCTCCTTTACAAGAAAACTCACTGACCTCCACTCACCAAACATTTATCCTTCAAGATTACTGTCAGTGTCCCCAAAAATCAGGTGTCAGACGATTTTACAGGAAGACTCCTCAGTCCAACATAAAATTATGGCAAACCCATGCTACCAGGGCCCAGGAGCGCTCCCCAGAAAGAAGTAAAAACACTGGCCCCGCAGAGCACCATGACCTGGGGCTATTTCCGCGTCTCTGCTTCAGGTGCATGCAGGATTAGGAACTTGGCAGCAGTGACAGGGCTGGAGAATAGCAAGGTCAGTCTTCTGAGAAATACCACAGTGTGAGCGGGAAGGCCGGTGACCACCACGTGCTCCATAAGGCGACCTCACGGTGGGTCACCTGCAATCTCACACGAGAATCAAGCTCATCTAATTCATAATCCACTATGGTTTAAAAAGGTTCTATTTGATGTGTTTTTCCTTCTCCATTCCTCGAGTATTGCATAAAATGGCTACAAACTTTCATATGAGGCATGGACGAGAAAGGGATGACTACAGCTATTTCAAGATTATCAATAATTTTGTTCAATAAAGAAAAAAATCAACATACCAGTAAGAGCCAACTGCTCTGATGGATGAAACTTTATAGAATTTACTGCAAAATAAAAATATTACAAAAACAGGTTTAAAATAAAAACATATCAACAATATTTATCAAAGCTACAGCACAAACTACAAGGTAACTTTAAAAGTTAAAAGAACTATAATAGTTCAATATTAGATCCTCCCATATAATTAAGCTATGAATAAACATATAAGAGACTAGAGATACATGAAAACACAATTATCAACTATCACAGTGCCAAAGTATAGGACACACAGAAAAAGAATATAAATAATCTACTTCTTTTTATACATAAGCCACCTAGAGTTAAAAATAAGTCGGGACGAAAACGAAAACACTTATGACAACAGATGGAGACAGAATATAGTAGGGACATGGCTGACTGCCCACCCCACCCCATCAGGCAAAAGGCCACCCTCCCTCCTGTCCCATTCCAGGAAACCCCAGGAACGGAGAAAGCAGGCCCCTGCCAGCTTGGGAAGAGTCAGGATAGTGTAGACAGTTTCCTTCTCCAATTGTGGCAATCTGCCCAAGTCTTCCAAGGTGGTGTTCCTTTGCCGGATGGAATGAGGGAGTAGGAGAGAAGTGCAGCCCTCCCCTCGTCCCAACAGTTTAGCGACAAGATGGCAGCTGGAGTGTGCAGAGACTGGAATCCGGTTGCTGGGACTTCCCTGCCTGCCACCTAGCTCTCCCAGGGAAAATGACAGGAGCAGCTCCCAGGCACCCCAACACAGAGCTGACCTGGGTCAGGGCACGTGGGGCAGCCAGCCCTCACACCCACACAGGGAAGACATGCACAGTGCACACAGAATACACAGGAAGTTTCAGCAAACTTCAGCAAGTGCCTTCAGGATGATTCTGTCAGCTATGCCACTGGAATTCTGTTTTTCTGAGGAACTGGAAAATGCTAGAAGATGCTTTCACTATAAACTCTAGACGACAGAAAATGTGGGAAGAACTCATGGAAAATTACCTCCTTAAAAACAGCAAACCATCAACAATGTCTACAATAAACATAACACTCCCAGTGTCAAGGAGCAACTGGTAAGACCAGCGGCCACTTTGCACCCTGATGTCTGTGTGACCCTGAGCACCTTCCTAGTGCTGCAGGGAGCAAAGACACCACGTTTCTACAGGCCCCGTGAGGTGTGTGTGAAAGAACGCACACTGAGTGCTCGGCCAAGAATCAGGCATACAGTGGGCGCTTAATGACTGTTCACAGCCACAGTGCTGGCTGTCAGCAGTGTTTGCACAGGTCTAATAAAGAGAAAACTGAGCACTGATCTTACCCAAGAGACAGTGCCACGAGTGCGGGCGGGACCGGAGGCGAGCTCAGGTGCCATGGGCAGAGGGCGGGCTGCAGCGACACATCCCCCTGCCAGAGTCAGCGCACTGTGGCAAATGCAGAAAAGGACGGCGAGCCCTGCAAGCACCCTAAAGACACGCAGCAGCTCCCAACATGCAGCTAACTCAACACACAGTGGCCACAGAGGGAGCAGAAAGGTAGAGGACACCTGAGACAAACGGTCTTCAGGACAAGCTTCGAAGACACCTCATCTATCATTTGTGTGCCTAACTTTAACACAAACGTGAAAGAGAACAAGACACGGGAGAAAGCACCATCTCCTGCACAGGAGGCCTGACTTGGGGGGCGCTCCAGCAGGGGCAGCGGCAACGCTCAGCATGGGACCCGTGAGGCAGAGGGGCCAATGCACAGGAGGGCACTTGGTCCAGGTGATGAGAGAGGAACGAGCCAGGACAGACACATGTCAAACTACCTGTGGTGAGTCACGCAGATGAGAAATCCCGGGGTGGGGCGGAGGGGGGTTAAATGGACCTTCACCATGTAATCAGAGCACCGCCTAGTGAGTAAAGCAAAAGCCAGGACACAAACACTACACAGATGGCGCCCCAGAGGACAGCACCCTCGGGAGAAGGGAAGGCCCGACACGCTAGCGCTCCGACTCCCGTCACCCGGCCTCACCACACCCAGGGCAGCGCCACACCCCACATGCTGGCCGCAGGATGTGGAAGGAACACGCACAGGGCAGCCCACGAAGAGCAGGGCATCAAAGTCGTCAGGTACGGGAGGCTCTGGGGAAGGGACGAGAGCCACAACAAAGGAACAGAGACGCGTGTCAAGTCTGGCCACAGGAGCGGACGGTCATCCCGTGGCCAAACCACAAGGGGTGGAGCTAGGGGATGAGTTTGGGATAGACACAGAAATCAGGCCAAATAAAAATAAGGCAATTGCAAGAAGGGCACATACATGAGCAGCTGTGAACAATACCCACGTCACCATAGTTAGATTTGAATAAGAATCGTGCTGTAGCCACTTGCAAGGACAAGAGTGGAGAGCAACCTATGTGGCAAGGGAGTGGGTCCTCATTGCCTCTGTAAGAATCACTTGTCTAAAACTCAAAACCTCAGAAATAATAAAATAGGCTATTTGGGAAAATGGAAGAAAAAAGCAGAATACGTAAAGCTGTTAAAAGGGGCTCCTCTTTTGGGGAAGTGAAATAGAGTACGAAGGGGAGGCAGGAGCCCGCGGTAACATTTTATACAGGCTGCTAACACCCTCTTAATTTTTAGGCAATGTGGACGTATTTCACTGTAACAATGTTCTTCAATGAATAAATGCGCGGTGGGGAAACAAAGGCTCAGCACACGTTCATTTGAGAACGTCTGCGAAGCCGTGAGCGCTGACCCCGCCCGCCCAGGCACCCCCTGTGGAGACAGAAGCTACACGTGGCAGGGAAGACGTGCATATGCGGAGGGGCGCGAGGAGGCAGCAGGGACCCCCGAGGGAATGAGACCCCGAGAGAGGGACGAATGTGGGTCGCAGCCCAGACAGGACAACAGACATGCCCCCACCAGGCAGAAGTCTGCAGGTGGGGCACACGTGGCCGCGGACACAGAAGGCAGGCTCCACCTGTGCGTGTCTACAAAGGGGAGGGCTGTGGCGGTGGCGGTGGCTGGTGAGGGGAGAGGGAGCCGGGAGGCGACCTGACAGACTGGAGTGGAGAGTAGGCCAGGAGGAAGGAACCACCAAGGGCGCCCAGAGGGAAGTGGGCGAGATGCGGTCAGAACACAAGGCACACAAGGCGTAGGCGCGGGGGCAGCTCGGGGCAGGGCAGAGCTGCTGCAACCGCCGTGCATTACCTGGAGGCAGGAAGCCCGGGGACAGACGGCAACCCTCCCTGGGCCCTACTACGTGCAAAGCAGCATGACCCTGAAAGGGAACCTCTGAAATGAATACACAGTCTTTGACAAAGGTACACATTTCAGTTCCAAATTTGCTGACATGTGGCTTTCTAGGCAACGGTAAAGGAAACAGAGACAATTCCTACTCGCATGCTGTTCCCCAACGAGGCTCCCACTGTGCAAGCAGCATCGCTCTGACCGCCCCTGAGTGCCCATGGGCCCGGCAGCCAGATCAGCACACCTCCCATCAGAAGACACCGCCCACCCTGTGTTGCTCACCTGACCCCACGTGGCCTGAGTACTTGACGAGGCACCTCCCTGTCTCTATACTCCACAGCAGAGCCGTGTGATCTGCAAGATCCAAAAAACAAGAGTAACTGACCCATCACCAATTTTATGGTCTTTTTAATAAAAGTGAGACGTTACATTATCACTAGTATCTCTGGCAACTCTGTACTACTCTGTAATTCAACTGACCAAAGACAATATTTCCAAGAAGACAGAAGTTGGTGACCTGAGGTCAGGGAAGTGGCAAATGGAAACCCAGGGACTTGGACCCTCAACGTGCTGTCACAAGGACTGCATCTCGCCCGTGTCGTGACAGCTCCATTGTTTTGTTGAATTAACACTTTCCAGAGCATCACACAGCACTGAAATGCAAATTCAAATCCAGTTACAAGTATCTGAGATACAAATATTCCTTTGGACCTTTCCTCTTACATAACAGGAAAATCCTTTCTTTCTTTCTTTCTAATTGTAATTTCCCAAACACGGTGGGGTGCTCATGTGCATAATTTCAAACAAGAAAGAGAACTTTCTTCACAGGTCTAACTGCTGCAACATTTTCCACTTCTACTTTGAAAAGTAGAACCTAGTAAGTAATTTCTCACAGGCTGGTAAAGTCATTTCCAACAAGTGAGCACCATTTTTAACTTTAGCAATTTTTATCTGAAAGAGTATTAGGTTATGCACCTTGGATAGCTTTCAAAAACTGTCTTTTCTTTAATGACAAAAAAGGGTTCTCGGATGCCTGCCCCAGGAGTCCCACAGGCAAACAGGGCCACCAGCAGTCCAGCTTTCCCCTAAACCCTAGAGCAACGGGCCCGCTTCAGAGACCACAAGGCCCCTCCCTCCGCTATACCTCAATTCAGGCAGATATGCACTCGACTGTGACTAACAAGAAAGCCAATCAAAAAAATACCTAGTCTGTGTAAACAGACACGCTACCTTATGCTGCCGTGAACAGTGATGGCTTACGCAGCTGCCTGACCCCAGAGCCAGCGTCCGCCCCCCCGACACCACGTCACAGCGGCAAGGCCTGTCGGGGCACAGCAGCACCAAGTGCTTTGGTGACAGTGATGCTTGGCCTCCGGTCCGCTACCGACACCGGCAGGGCCACCGCGCCTGGCAAGCAGAGGGGCTCACTGCAGACTCACCAGCAGACGCGGTGCCCAGCACCACAGGCTGTGTCCTAGCCACACTGACGTCCCAGATACCATCCCTGTGGCCAATGTATTCCTTCACGAGCTGGCACACGGCCCTCGACGTGGTGGTCTTGAAGCTGGAGACAATCTAAAACCATGACGGGAAGGAGTATTGTAGACAATTTACTGGCTGAATGTTTTTAGGTTAAAAAAGGCACAACAGAAAAAGAGGTCTTGAACAGCATGAGTCCCTGAGCAGGATATTTAAAGCATTAAGGGAACACAACATAAGGGCAAACAGCAGCATCCCTCCAGCCAGACGTCACAAAGTAAGAACGAAGGCCACCCTAAGGCCTCAGAAGACCCCCCCCAACCCCCTGCAAAGCACATGTGTCCTCCCATGGAGAGGAGAAGGGTCTGTTTACACGCTGCAAGTCTCTTCCACAAATCCAAGCCATCAGCCAAATTTCCAAATTCTTAAAAAAAAAAGAAAAAAAGAAAAAGAGCTACCAGGACATGAAAGTCAGGAGAGTATACCCACACCCTTAAAACCACTTTTATTATTGGGCAAACTTCATTTTTTTCCCATTTTTGGTAATTTACACCAACCACGTATTATCAGGAGGCAAAGAGCCCAAGGTGGGGAGGAATCCAAAGACGACACTTCTACCAGGTGAGGTTTGTCCAGCACTGTTTATTGAGTGCGTGCTTGGTGCCGGTGCTGCACTAGGAGACACACACAGAGCGCAGCAGGCCCCGGGCAGCTCACAGTCTGACGGAAACAGACAGGAGAACCACAGAGGTGTGCACGAGGGTGAGGCATCGTCCCGTACGATACACACAGCAAACAAATCCCACTTTCTCGTACAAGGAAAAACAGAAAAGTGCATGAGAAAGAAACTAATTAAACACAACTCTTCAGAGTTTGGTTTTTAAACTGTTCTCAGAACGACTTTTCAGCTTTTAAGCAAATCAGAATAATGGAGATTAATCAGAATAATGAAACTATAAAATCAAGTGAAAAAGAAAACTTGGTATTAAACAGCTATTTCAAACACTGATTTAGCAAAGCCCTGAAAATGAATCTAAGTTCATTCTTAGAATAAAGACATTACAACACAATCTACTGTTACATCAATTTGGGTGTGAACATTCAAACTGTCCTGACGCCGAGAACGACTAAAACATGTTTAACGAAGACAGGCTCTTTCGGAAGAAATATATCTGACTCGGTTTGAATTTTACAAAAGGACTTGCTCAAACACAAACCCATCATCTTTTCCCCTCTGAAAGCTCCTATCCCACCCAAACTAGCGAAACCGTCCCTCCATGACAAGGAAAAGTGCTTTGACTGGCCTAAGGTGCCAATCGGATGTTCAATAACGTAACACGTAGGACGGAATGGAGTTGGAGAACATGCAAAGCCTGCCCCACAGTACGGGTGAAGCCTCCTGCCATTTCTAACACAGATGTTGTCCGGAGACATGAGCTACTGAAGCCACGCTCCTCGCCAACTCCACCCAGACAGGAAGAACAGAAGGTCACTGCTCAAGACTCATGCCAACCCCGATTCCAGTGGGATTTTGCAAGTGGACAATATGCAATTTATGAATATTGTAACAAATCATTTCATGTGTTGCTTCCAATTGCCCACTACACTTTGAATACCTATTAACTCTTTGTTCTTAAAAATCCTGACTCCATCACGACAGCAAAGAGGCCCCACAAAAGACTCGATCTTGCAGAGTGAACATTCATGACAGAAAAGCAGAATGAAGTGACAAAGTGATGCTTACATCTATCAACCTAATTATCGTTTTAATTAAGATACAATCTAAAGTACTTCAACAAAATCAGAGAGGGGTTTTTCACAGTGAGAGATCGTCATCTTTATAAAAACAGGTGTGAACATTTTACAAGTTTCTCTACAGTGACTGCCAGTTAGACCGGCACGCCTCCAGCCCTGGACAGACATGAGCGATCGATCCTCAGGCCCCCAGGAAGGGAAGATCTCTTCTGGTCTGCTGAGCGCACGTGGGTGCACCAAGCACACTACTTGCTGTCAGGGCTGAGTGAGGAGGCAAGTAATGCTGCCTTCAAGCTCACTACCTCCTTGTTGAACACACACTTTGTGCTACCACCAAGAATACACACGCAGCACGGATCAGAATATACTCTGGTACCGGAGTCTTTCTTCAATTTTCAGCTAACATCTTACAACATTATTCTTTAATGCACACAATAAAGATCATTAATTACATGTTTCTTATACACAGAGATTAATTTGTGGATCTAAAATACATTTTTTTTAAGCAGAGTATTATAGCACATATCCTTCCCTTGGCCCAAATCTTGTTTTTCACTATTGCTAGTAAAGGACAAGTTTATACACTCTTTCATCTTCTACTTCAGAAAAGCTCTGAAGGTTTCCAAATTCTAAGACTATACGTAGAATATGAACGCTGTACCCACCGGAATAAACAATATAAGTCAAGATAATAAAACAAGAAATCAGGTGAGGAAGAACATAATCTTACAATACATTTTGAAAAGAAGTTTAATGTTAATTTGTTTAAAAACTTAAAAACTAGTAAGTATAAGCTAGATAATACATAATAAAACATTTTTTAAATGAACCACTTATACTGTAGAGTTATCAAAGAAAACAGAAAAAAGGTAATCAATATTCATATTTTTTAATAACAAAGAAGTACTAAGAGTTTTCAAATAAGCAGAAGTAGCCGTAAGACTGAATCTGCTCTATTAATCATAGTTAATCTCGCTGTGGATGTCACACTCAGTAACTTCAAGCTCGATGGAACAAACTGGAAACATAGAAAGTTAACAAGAACTCTTTATGCCATCATAGCACACCACAAATGTCAGCTTTTCCCTCAAGTTTAGCAAAAGGGATGTCCATTTATTACAGTTAGATAATTAAGTTATCTTTTGTATATTCAAAATACTCCAAAGTAAAGATGTACACAAAATCATTTTAAAATATTACCTTACAGCAGTCCTCCCTCCCAGATAAACTTATTCCCAAATGATTAAATCCTTGCCACTTTAAGAAGGTCAGAACAAGATAATTTTTAAAAAAGCAAAATACAACTGCCCCTACGAGCCTTGGAGACAGACCTTCACTTCTGTACGATCCTTAGAAAATGAGAGAGAAGAGGCGGCTAAACAGGAAAACGTGCCTGTGGCCCAGAAGAGAATCTTCACTGCTTCTCACCAGTCCCGTGCTCCAAATTCAGAGCCTCTACATCAAGCCACAGAGCAATACAAACTGTCTCTTCCCTCAAAAAAGACAATCTATTTACTCACACAGAACATTGGACTCTCAGGAAGGACCCGGGCAGAGGAGCACCTAGGTGTCCAGAGGCTGTGGCCACTTAACATACCTACGATATTCCCTGCAAAAATCCAATTTCTCTAAACAGAATAAGTTCCTCTTTGTCTGTTACACATTTCTAACTGGAAAATATGCAGCTTCAGGTACACATCTGCACACCTCAAATACCACAGGAGTGGCCCGAGAGCCAGCGCCCGGCATACCTTGCTGGTGGAGGCCTTATAAGTGGTCTTCAGCTTCTGTGAAAGCTGGCTGGTGCTGTGGCTGGCTGCAGAGACAAAGAAGCAACAGTCAGGGATAGTCGTACAACCACAGGGTCACAAAATGTCAGAGTAGGGACAGACTGGGGACAGCAAACCCCATCTGTCATTCCACACAGGAAGACAGTGACCCGCGAGGGCCTGTCTACTCAGGCGTGGGGGCCAGAGCATGGTTACAACAGGAAGCCAAGCTTCCTGGCGCTTCTTCCTTTCCTCTACACCCATGCTGATTACATGCCCCGAGTCCTGCCTACTGCACAAAGCCCATCAATCCACATCCTTCATTAAAGTCCAAATTCCCCCCACACAGAATGTGCAGTGCACTCCTTTTATGAGTGTTCACCCTTACCTTTCGTTTTGAGCTGGCCCTTACTCAGTTCCGCCCCATCGATCGCTTGTCCTTCAGCAGCTAATCGTTCGTTAAGAGTCTCGATTTCCCTACGCACTGGGAATAAAAAAGTTTTTTTCAAAAAGGTAAGACATGCACTTCCAAAACCTGAGTACATAAAAACATTAATACAGAAGTACTGTCTCAACACAGACATGAATAATACTCTAAGAAACAAGATCACAGGGGCGCCTGGGTGGCTCAGTTGGTTAAGCCACTGCCTTCGGCTCAGGTCATGATCCTGGAGTCCCGGGATCGAGTCCCGCATCGGGCTCCCTGCTCGGCGGGGAGTCTGCTTCTCCCTCTGACCCTCCCCCTTCTCATGCTCTCTATCTCATTCTCTCTCTCAAATAAATAAATAAAATCTTTAAAAAAAAAAAAAAAAGAAACAAGATCACAGTTCCTAGAGTTCTCACAAACCTCAAGACAGCTTTCAAAGAATACAAACTCCAGCCCTCTCGTCACACCAGGAAGACACTGTGCTGTCAGGGCACACAGGCAGAGCTCCGGGGCCTCAGTCTAGGTCATCTCCTTTGTACTTTCTTCTGTACACTTAAAAACATTTTTTCTGGGGCGCCTGGGTGGCTCAGTCGTTAAGCATCTGCCTTCAGCTCAGGTCATGATCCCAGGGTCCTGGGATTGAGCCCCGCATGGGGCTCCTTGCTTGGTGGGAAGCCTGCTTCTCCCTCTCCCACTCCCCCTGCTTGTGTTCCCTCTCTCGCTGTGTCTCTCTCTGTCAAATAAATAAATACAATCTTTAAAAAAAAATAAAAAATAAAAACACTTTTTTCTGATACTGTCCAAAATTCAGTGAAATTTGTACAGTCTAGCTGAGAACACTGAAATTGGGGGAAAATACATACCATAACAAAATGTAACTACTGCTGTGTGGCAACACAGAGCCCCAGTCAAGGATGGTATCTACGAAGACGGACAATTCAGGGACTTATGAAACACGACTACAAGTACAGAACCACAGGGAAGGAAGAGGAAGGACGTGAGTCATCAAGAGAATCAGCAGACACACTCGTGCTGGTGCTCTTCTCTGGAACAGGCCTGCGGACCACAGGATGAGGAGCAACACCTGGGGAAGGGACTCGGCCAAGGACACGAGCCACTGCAGCAAGGCAGCAGGACCATGACCTGGCCACCCAGCCCCCCACACCAGGGCTGCACACCTGCAACCATGCCATGCCACCTGCCAGCACTGTGCACCCTCTACTCAGGCTCCCGTGAGACACAGGGGCTGCGTCAGGCGGTGGAGGCTGAGGGCAGAGGCTCTGAGCAGATCCACCTGAGCGCTTTAGACTGTTCCTCACAGACCGCAGGGAGCCATCCAAACCAGGCAGCAGGAGACTGTGTAAACTCCAAGTTCCTCTAGCATAGTCGTTTGTAATCCTATAGCTTTTCTTTTTCTTTTTTTTCAGTAGGCTCCAAATGGAGCCCAACGCAGGGCTTGAATTCATGACCCTGAGCTGAGATCAAAAGTCGGACACTTAACCAACTGAGCCACCCAGGTGCCCCTGTACTTCTATTGTTTTTCTTGAACAAACTGCATGAATGCATAAAACATAAGGCCTTAGATCACAATAGAAACTCAATAGCACCTGGGTCATTACAACTGATACTTAAAAAAAAAAAAAAAAAAAAAACCTTAAGATCAGAAGCAGTACATGGTACCTAATTTTTACTTTATAAAAACTTGGAATAATTTCTCCCTCTGTAAAATTCCAAGGTGGACTTATAAGGAGAATCCAAAAATAAAACATTAAATTGTCCACTAGCAGAGTTTAAATGACATAGGATTACATTCTCTTCATTACTGATTCAACCACATCACTCAGTCCTAGAGTAAAAAATATTTTAGTATAATACATTATATGTTAATAAAGAAAAAAATATTTTAATAATGGAAATGCTGTTTATTAGGATTCAATTTCTGAAATCACAGTTTATATAAAGCATGAAGACCACATAATAGTTACACTGGCATAATACAGATTTCAACACAAACCCTATAAAAATAACAAACACTGTAAAGTAATGGAGCAATGAATGGGTAAAGGACAGGTTTGTTTCCTGACATTTCAGAGGGAAGCATGAGTGCATGTGGCCTAAAGCTGACAAGCTAAAAGTAAAAGTGGACTAAGTTTACAAAAATAATCACAAGAATTAAAAGCAAAAAAATGCTTTCCTTTGCAGAATGGAATGTGTCAAAAGGTAAGGGTAATGGTAGTTATCTTTTTATACCGCTTTTTTTTTTTTAAAGTAATCTCTACACCAATGTGGGACTCAAACTCACCACTCCAATATCAAGAGCCAGATGCTCCACCAAATGAGCCAGCCAAGAGCCCCTATGCTGCTTGATTCTTTAAGCAAAGGAAGACATTCCTTCTAAAATAAATTTAAAAAGAGAAACTAAAGCTAAGCTAATTTAAATTTTTTTTTTATTTACCTTTAGTAAGTCAAACAGATAATACATTTTAGGAAATTCTCAAAATATAGTATATTTTAAAGAGAAACACGAATCAACATTTTCTCAATTTACAATATACTTTATGTAGGAATGGTTATAAGATGTATTTGTTTTTCATAAAATCACAATTTGAATGGGAGAGTGTAGTCAGCAGAGTACTATCCATCCCAAAAGTAACCTGTGAACATGTGGCCTCCATGGCAAAAGGGCCCTTGCAGATGTGACTAAGGTGAGGGATCTTCAATGGGGAGGTCACCCTGCATGACCTGATGACCCTTCCTTCCCTCACGTCCTTAGGAATGACTCAGGGATGTGCCAGAAGGACTCTACCCGCTGCTGACGGCTTTGGAGGTGGGAGTGGAAGGGCTTCAAGGTAAAGAGCGAGGCAGGCTCTAGATACCGGGAATGCCAACAGGAAGATGAGGACCTCCATCCTCACACTGCAGAGAACTGAAATCTGCCACAATGCAAACAAGCAGAAGACAGACTCCTCCCCCCTCACACCTCCAGAGGAGCACAGCCCTGCCGACACCTTGATTTGAGTCTGGTGACATAGCCAAACAGACTTCTGACTAGGGAGTTATAAGATAACAAATTCATGTTATTCTAAATCACTACACGTGATACACAAGTACAGAAAACAGACACAGTGGTGAATGTCTACCCAAAAATTTTATAGAAGTTTATGAAGACAGGACATACTCACATTCTAAGTTTTCAATATAAAGGTTTTCAAACTCTCGCTCTATTTGACCAAACAGTTCCAGAAGTGTACTGCGAACCGAGGAAGGCAGCTTAGAATCCTGGAAAAAGGAAGATTCTGTTTAAAATGAAAAAGAAACTCTTTTCCAAAGTTAATTATCACGTCTTAAATTCTTATTTCTTATACATAAAATGCTTAAAGAACTTAACTTCACATCTATACAGACTACAAACGTAATAACTACAATCCAATGATATAAATGGTCACCCAGCATAATACAGGATTCAAAACCAAGCATTTCTTCAAAATAACATCATTTTTCTTTAACAAGGGAGGGAATAAGCCTACCTTATTCAAAAACTTCCAAATCTGTAGAGAAGGAAGACAGTTCCCATAAATGAAGTTTCATTATACAGTCTCTAAATTCTACCATACGATATTATAAGTTACTTGGAATAAGCTGTATACTAATAGAGGTGCTTTCATAGAGTCCTCCCATCTATTGTGCTTCAAGCACAATACTGGATATTTCTTATAACTATACTTAATACCTACAAGACTATGAGGAGGGAAACACAAGAAATCTGACTTGCAGTAGCAAAACGTGTCAGCTAAACAAAAACCTTACTGCATTAAGTGCCCAGGAGCACCACGCTCTTCATGCCTGCCTCCCCACGTGTTCTGCACACCTGCAGCCCTGTCCAAACCTCATGGGAAGCCCATGAGCAGAAGCAACACCTCTGCTGAATTTTTATGTATAAAGGTGTGGGCGGTGTCCTCAGCACCACCTGTGCTCACCAGCACATACGTCCTGGCCACTGCTGGTAATGAGGAAACTGCAGAGTCCACACTACACTCTCATCTCCAGAGGGCACAGCCTATGGCCTACTTTGTGTACCTCCCGCACTTAGAGTATTTTCAAAGAGAATTCTTCACAGAGATTTCTAAAATAAGGTTTCAAGATTTAACTGCTGCCAATGTTACTTTCTAAGGGACACTTCAAATTTACATGCAGCACAAACTCTCTAATGTTTAATGAGCTGCAAATAAAAATATCCAGTTTATTAAACTTCTCAGATTAAGTTTTTTTTTTTTTTAAAGGTTTTATTTATTTGACAGAGAGAAACACAGTCAGAGAGGGAACACAAGCAGGGGGAGTGGGAGAGGGAGAAGCAGGCTCCCCATGGAGCAAGGAGCCCAATGCGGGGCTCGATCCCAGGACCCTGGGATCATGACCCGAGCCGAAGGCAGACACTTAACCATCTGAGCCACCCAGGCACCCCTTCTCAGATTAAGTTCTTAGGAAGACAAAAATTTTAGGCAAAATGATCTCTAATGACAAACAGCTCAGCAATATCTTTGAAATCACATAATGTTCAAGTAAATTTAATAAGCTAATTAAAACTATATATGAAGCCACATGTTCACAACTGAAATCTGGCAGAATGGGTAACACAGCCTCCCTCAACATCCCTCTAAAGTACCAATGAAAAATATGAAAAAAAAAAAGAAAACTTGAAATAACAATGAAAAGTCAAATAAACCATCACAATGAACATTTACCACACTATCCACCTTGCCTCATGGCCTTTGCATATTCTCTTCCCTCTCTGTGCCACGTTCTTCCTGCACCCTCGTCCAGCCAGTCCCCCTCGCACGAAGCACTTGGTGAGAAACCTTTCTGCGTCCTATAACTAGGCCAAATCCCCTCTTACTGTAGCCATTCCTACTCACGTACACCCACAGTGTTTTCAGATCCTTATTATTCAGTAAATGAAGTATCACATTTACTTGAGCAATAAATGCAGAATGTCATTGTAACTGGAGACAAAACTGGGATGTCAGCAATAACCTCACTTGATAATCAGGAAGCGAAATGTGCAGTGAAACGAAACCTCTTCCACTACATGAGAGCGCTCCAGGCTGGGCTATGGTCTCGTCCCATTTCATAGACCCTGATGGAGCGGTGCTGAGCTCTGGGCACCCCCTCAGAAAACTCAGGACAGAAAAGCTAGTGATTCGGCAAAGCTTCTAAACGCATGTGCACTTTGCCACATCAGCACATCAGGGATGCAGGAGGCCAGTCCACACGTGGTGCACACACAGACTCAGCAGTACTCTGCAAGCACGGGCCTTGCATCCCCACGCTGAGCCCTGCACTTCCTAAATGCTGCACTCATGAATCTAAGATGTGTAAAACTACCACCACTGCTCGTTCACACTACCTTCTCGTGGCAGGACACTGCTCCCCAACAAATCACTGTAACCTTGTCTGGAAAGTGAATCCACGGTAACTGGCCACGTGGATTCTCACGTGTCCCTCCATGTCCACCTCCACCTACCATGCCACCTGCTTGCAACAAGCACCCCTGCTACTGTCTTCCTGCTGCTGAACCAGACAGAGCACCACACGCCAGCCATCCACAAAACGCCTCCTCAACAAGAAGGAACCGTCTAGAGAGC
Source organism: Mirounga angustirostris (assembly GCF_029215605.1). Classification (NCBI taxonomy): domain Eukaryota; kingdom Metazoa; phylum Chordata; class Mammalia; order Carnivora; family Phocidae; genus Mirounga; species Mirounga angustirostris. The sequence continues at coordinate 138,467,434 of NW_026991713.1, forward strand.
ACTGAAGACACGAAGACCAGGACCCAACGAGCAGCGTGGCAGCCAGGCTGTTCAGCCTGCAGGCCTCTGAATGACCTTCAGAATTTCATTACCCTGAAATGCAATTACATACTTGTCCTACATCACAATGGAGGAGGGGCATTCAGAAGGCCAAGCAAAGAACACATTTACCTCAAACGGGAGTTAACTCCAGAAGATGCTAGCAAAGGAGGGTGTGGGATTTTCACTAGAAATGTAAATAAATCTAATAAAAAAAAAAGTATACTAGACTGTTTACCTGCACTATCCAATATGGTAGCCAGTAGTCACATGTAGCTATTTAAATTTAAACGTAAATTAATTAAAATGTTAAAAATTCCTTAGGCACATTAGCCACCCATGTGTCTCCGTGTAGGCGTTACATTTGATGGTTGTTTTAATCAGTTATTAAGGGAAGAGGGGCTAGTTTTGTTTTGTATTGGTAACCCACTCTTTTTCTCTACTTTGGAGACCTCCATATATTTGGCTATTTCTGGAACATTACAAACACAATCAGCACTAACTCACCTGTCCTTCTAACATTTCTCTTGGCAGACCCGTCCTCTCTTGCTCCGAGCTGTTAGTTCTTCGTATAGAAAGGCTGTGAGATTTGCGTTTCTGTTTTGCTTGGCGAGCAGTGGAGCAACTCCCGCTTTCTGTGGGCATTACTTCTAGAAGGTGATGTCCCAGTCGCTCCTGCAATAAGCTAAACAAAAGCAGGAAAAACAAGTACTTAATTTCTGATATGGCAAACCAAAATGAAGGAAAAATAGAAGACAATAATTACTTTTTTTTTTAAATGAGATGAATTTTTTTTAAGATTATTTATTTGACAGAGACAGCGAGAGAGGTAACACAAGCAGGGGGAGTGGGAGAGGGAGAAACAGGCTTCCTGCGGAGCAGGGAGCCTGACGCGGGGCTCGATCCCAGGACCCTGAGATCATGACCTGAGCCAAAGGCAGTCACTTAACAAACTGAGCCACCCAGGTGCCCCGACAATAATTACTTTCAATTCCAAACTTCATTCTTCACTCCGGCAATATTTACTATTTAATTTAGAAAGTAACAAATTAACCTTTTTTTAGATAAAGACCCCAGCCTTTGTCAAACAGGTAACTTTTTATCAAATTTGATTATCAAGTTTTTGAAGGGCTTAAAGAACAAGTCTCCCTTAACCAACTTTCCCCAACCTCAGCCTACTCCCCAGAGAACCAATTCTAATCACACGTTCTAGACCACATATCCTAGAGCAATGCTGTCCAAGAGAAATGCAATGCAAGCCACACATAACGGCAAATTTTCTAGTAGCCACATTTAAAAAAGTAAAAACAGGTGAAATCACTTTTAATGATTTATTTAGCCAACTGTGTCTAAAATACTATCACTTTAGGCAACATGAAAAACACGATCTGCCAAGCTATTCTCCAAAGCAGCTATAACCTCGTACATTCCCATTAGCGATGTAGGAGATTCTATTCTCCATAGGCTCATTTGGTATGTTCACTATGTTTTCATTTCAGTGGCTCTGACAGGTGTGCAGTATTGTGTCACGGTCTTCACACACACTTCCCTGGTGGCTGGTGATACTGTACATCTTTCCATGTACTTATCTGCGGTCTAAATACCCTTCTTAGGGAAATGTCTTCTCCCATCTTTTGCTCATCTTCTAATAGGACTTTGGGTTTTTACTGTTGAGATTTGAGAGTACTCCATATATCCTTCATGAGTTACGTGTCAGGTGTGCGGGTTACCAAGCTTCCCCCAGTCTTTTACCCTAACAGGGTTTTTCACAAAGCAAAACTTTTAAATTTTCATGAAATCCCACTGATCTTTCTCCAATGGATATTTTAGAGTCACATCTAAGAACTTTTTATCAATCCTAGCTCCTAAAAATTTTTTCTTCTTAAAATTTTAGTTTTATACATTATATTTAAATTTACGAGCTACTCTGGGTTGATATTTGTATTAAGGCATAAAGTTTAGGTCCAGGGGTATTTTTGTTTTGGGTTTTCTTGTTTCTTTCTTTGCTGAGGATATCCAATTATTCCAGCACCACATGTTGAAAACTATCCATCCTACATTGAGTTGAGAAAATTTGGCATCTTGGTCAAAAATCAATTGGCTATACTTAGGTGAGATTATTTCTTGGTTCTCTATTCTGTTCACCTGATCTATGTATCTCTCTCTCTACAAATAACACAGTATTTAAGTTTTATTTAAGTAATCTCTATACTCAACGTGGGACTCGAACTCATGACCCCAAGTTCAAGAGCCAGATGGTCTTCCAACTGAGCCAGCCACGCACCCCTGCCAATAACATGGTCTTGATTACTGTGCTGTCTTGAAATCATTAGTGATTCCTATCACTTAAATCTTTTTCAAAATTGTCTAAGCTATTCTAGTTCCTTTACCTAGCCATATAAATTTGGAATAATCTTTCCCATACCTACAAAAATAAAAATCTTCATGGAATTTTAACAGGAATTCTGTATAATCTGTTCCTCAATTTGGAGAGAAGTGGCACCTTTATCATGTTGAGCCTCCCAATCTATGAATACAGTATATGCCTCAGTTCATTTAGATCATCTTTTCTTCCCTCAGTTTTATAGATTTCCACAAAGAAGTCCTACGTATATCTTTTCGAATTTGCACTGAAGTCTGTGCTTTTATTTTCTGAGTAATGTTAAATAACATTGTATTATTTCCATTTTGTGTTAATTGCTAGTATCCTACACTGTTGTTGAAGTCATTTATTAGTTCTAGGAGATTTTTTATAGATTCTTTGGCATTTTTTATGTAGACTATTATGTCATCTAAAAAAAAAAGAACAGGGGTGCCTGGGTGGCTCAGTCATTAAGTGTCTGCCTTTAGGTCAGGTCATGATCCCGGGGTCCTGGGATCAGGCCCCACATCGGGCTCCCTGCTCCGTGGGAAGCCTGCTTCTCCCTCTCCCACTCCCCCTGCTTGTGTTCCTGCTCTCACTGTGTCTCTCCCTGTCAAATAAATAAATAAATAAATTTTTTAAAAAAGAACAGTTTTATTTCTTCCTTTCTGATCTGTAGGCCTTTATTTCCTTTTCTTATTGATCTGGCTAGAAATTCCAGTACTATGCTGTAAACAGTGACAACATCCTTGTTTGATCTCAAGGTAAAAAAACTGTTTCTGACCATTAAGTATGACGCTAGCTATAGGTCAATTGCAGATTTTGTCTACTGAGATGAGAAGGCTCCCCCCTTCCTAAGTCTCACAAATGCGTTGAATTTTGTCATCTGTTTTTTCTGCATCACCTAATGGTATGGCTTTTCTTTAGCCTGTTAACAGATCAATTACACTGATGATTTTCACATGCTAATCCAAATTTGCATGTACAGGTAAACCCCACTTGTTCCTAGTATACAAGTCAATCTCTGTTCTCTCATTTTGTTTTCTTTTTTCTGCCTTCCTGTGGGTTACTTGAACATTTTTTAGAATTTCATTTTGAAGATTTTATTTATTTGACAGAGAGACACAGTGAGAGAGGGAACACAAGCAGGGAGAGTGGGAGAGGGAGAAGCAGGCTTCCCGCTGAGCAGGAAGCCTGATGTGGGACTCGATCCCAGGACCCTGGGATCACGGTAGAATTTTCATTTTGATTTAAGGTATAGTTTCTGAGTTTACCTCTTTTGTATAACTTTCTTTAGTGATTGTTCTAGGTATTAAATTCTCACAACTATCACAGTCTGATTATCAACATTTTACCAGTTCACAGTAATGTGTAGAAACCTGACCTTCTTATCTCCTTACACTCTCCCACTTGTAACAGCCAAGTGAAATACTTCCTCTATATACACTGAGAACATCAAGAGCTATGCTTCAACCTTCAAACATGAGTATCTACCGAATTTACCAGTATGTTTCCTCTTTCCATTGTTTGTACTTCCTTCCTGGTGTTCCCAGATTGCTTTATGTCATTTCCGTTCCGTTGAAAGAAATTCCTCTATCTATTATCTTAGGATAGGTCTGCTGGTGACCGATCACGTGAAGGAGGTTTTCACTTGATACAGAATTGAGTTGACTGTTCTTTTCCTTCAGCACTTGAAAAATATGCCATTTCCTTATGGCCTCTGTGGTCGCTGATGAAAAATCCACTGTCAAATTGTTTTTCCACTAATGGTAAAGTGACATTTCTCTCTCACTGCTTTTTTGTCTTTAGTTCTCAGAAGTTTGACTACAATGTGTCTTAGCATGGATTTCTTTGAGTTTATCTTCTCCGGGTTTCATTAAGCTTCTTGATTCTGTAGGTTTATGGCTTGCCAGATTTAGGAAATATTCAGCCAGTATTTCTCCAAACACATTTTCAGCCCCACTGTCTTTCTCCTCTTTCTGGGATTATAACAAGAACAATAGGTCTCTTGTCAAAGTTCCACAGGTCCCTGATAATACGTTCACTTTCTTCCAGGCTAGTTTCTCCCTGTTGTTCAAGGTGGGTAATTTCTATTCAGTCTTTCCTCTACCCTCTCCATTCTGCTGTTCAGCCATCCACTGGGTTTTTCGTTTGAATTATACTTTTCAGTTCTAAATTTCCATTTGTTTCTTTATATCCCATGTTTTCATCCTGAGATTTTTTCATTTGTTTCAAACATCACTAATTGCTCACTGACACATATTCATTTTGGCTGCCTTAAAATCCCTGTCAAATCATTCTAACATCTGCAACATCTCTGTGTTGCTGTCAGTTGTCTTTTCTCATTCAAACTGAGATTTTCCCAGTTCTTCATATGACATATAATTTTCAACTGAAGCCTCAACATTTTGGGTTTCATGTTACCAGACCCGAGATCTGATTTAAGTCTTCTATTACAGCAGGCCTCTAACGATGATGTCCCAGCAATTTCTTGTTTCTGCCAGGTAAACTGCAAAGGTGGAGATGGAAGTCAGGGTTCTCTGCTCAGCCTCCGCTGACCCTGGGTGGAGATACGCCTCATTGCTGCTGAGTGGGGTGAGAGTTACATCTCCCTTGGCCTCCACTCACACCACCCTGACTGCACCATAGGTCTTTGTTACTAAACCCTACGTGGCCTCATTAGCACCGAGTGGTGGTGAAATTCCTGAATCCCTACTAGGTTTCCTCTAACGCCACCCCAGCAGGAAGAGCATGTTTTCATCACCCAACAAGATGAGAATCCCACCTGCTCACCCAGCCTTCCCTAATACCACCCAGCAGAGAGTGTCACCTCAACACAGCTTTTCAAGGGTAAAAGCCTAGATTCTCCATCCAGCCTTAGACAGAAGAGTGATGAGGGTAGGTGCTGCAGTGTTTTCTAGAAGTGTTCTGCCTCCGGGGCTTTTCCTTTCCTGGTCTTTTGACTAGAGAGCAGGCTTTTCTTGGGTCCTCTGAGGTGAGCCCTTTGGTGTTGCTGGGTTGTGACCTCTTCAGGCCCAATTCTGGGATATATGAGGCAAAAAAGAAAATCCAGGGAACTCAGCTCTGTATCATTTCTGAGGTCCCAATATACCAATATCACTGTACTTCCTTCTCTCCACCTTTCAGTCTTTTATGTGTTTTATATATACTGCCCAGTGTTTTTAGATATACTTAGTGGAATAGGGAAATACCTCTACTCTATCTTTCCATAAGTACAAAATCAGAGACCTTTTGTATCTCAAATTATATATGTGTAGACCTTGTGTTAGTATGGCAACAAGAAAGTAAATCGTGTTTTACAACACACTAAAAATTTTCAAATAGGTTAACTAATTCTGTGTTTTTAGGTTTAAAATTCTGAAATTTGTGAATTTATTAAAATTATCACCTATTTTCTATAGCATTATGTAAACCACATTCAACTATCCAATCTAAAAAAAAGAAGGAAATAGGAATAAAATAACTATTTCTTTTATCTCTAAAATTCTCATTTGGTTTTCTTTTTAATCTTCTATTTCTCTCACTTTTTTGGATATTCTATTTGTCAAAGCAAATCACAAGGGCAACGCAGACTCAAGTGGAGGGCAAACAGACTTAACCTACTGAAAGAAAAAGAATGAGAAAGAACTTGTAGACATCTTTAATCCATCACACATTACTCCATTTACAAATTCTGGCTATACAATGAATAACTTTTTGCTTCCCTAAAAAATGTCAGTGAATGGAACTAGTTTTGCCACTTCAAATACATAGCGGAGTAAAATAGATATAAATAATCCAGTTAAGTTAAACACCTACTAGGAATAAAATCCAAAGAAGAGCACAACAGTTAATTAGTTTTAGAGCCATGCAACCCCCACCCCCAACTCTTCAAAGCATTGGCTCGGCTTCACCATGAAGCCTCGGCTTAAATGTTACCTCCTCAAAACAGCTTCCTTTGGCCACTGCAAGTCACAGCACTGTATGATCCTCATCACCTCCACACCTAGATCTTATTTGTGGTTTACTCACTTAATGAATGTTTTCCCCACAACACCACCAATGTCCCACCTGGGACATTATTTGGGCTCTCACTACTGTACTTGGGCCAACCATGTGGCCTGACATAAATACATCCCAAAATATTTGACGAATGTATAAGTGAATGAATGAATGAATGAATGAACACATCTATCACCAACTAGCTGTGCAACCTTGGTCAAGTTACTTAACCACATTCTTAAGGCTTAATTTTGTCATCTTTAAAAGCACAGACAGCAACAGCATTTCTTTCTTTCTTTAAGTCATGCACCAAATATTCTTCAGCTCATGAACGCATTAGGTACTAGGAATACAGCAGTGAACTAAACAGACTTGGTCCCTACTTTCATGATTTAGACTCTAAAGGTCATTCTGAGATGACCTTAAAGGTCATCTCAGAATTGATTACAGAAATTATAAGTTGTGGTGACTGCTCTGAAAGATATACAAATATTATGAGAAGACACAAGCTAAAGAGCAAGATTTTTCCAAGAAACTGACATTTAAATTGAGACAGAAGAATTAGTGTGAACCATGTGGAAAGAGAGAGGGGGAGTGGGTATTCCTAGAACAGGAACAGCATGTGCAAATACCTTGAGCTGGGAATGACACTAATTAACCAGAAATACTAAAAAAGAAATAATGTGGCTAAAGCATAGCAAACAATGGAGAGAATAGTACAAGTGGGAGAGGGAGGCTTAGAGTCTTTTAAGTTTAGATTTTATCCTAAAACAAAAACGAAGCCATGTTGTAAAAATAAAGTGACACTAGATTTGCATGAAAAATCACTCTTCCTGCTGTGCAGAAAACACATGGAAAAATCATATGACTAGGAATGGGGAAGCCAATTAGGAAGTTACTAAAGCAGTATAGGCAATTAATGATGACCCTTAAGATTAGAAGGGTACATGAATGGATTTGGGGTGGGGAGGACAGGTGGGGTAGAAGAGAGGTGTCAAGAACAGCCCTCATTTCTGAGGTAAGAAGTAGGTGAAAAAGAGATCAGATTATTGAGGTATTGAGATATTGAGGCAGCAGATTTGCAGAAGAAATCAAGAATTAAATATTGAAGGTATTATGTTTGCAATGCCTCTGAATATCTAAAACACAGAAGAGGCAGAAAGTACACAAGTCTAGAGATGAAAAGAGAACTGGGCCAAATTTATAAATCTGGGAGAGGTCTACACTGAAAGTGGAGATAGGCATTTTGACCCCATCATGCCTCCAGATTCTATGACTTACCAAATAATACTCTTAATAAGATAAAAAAAAAAAAAAGCTTACAATAAGCATTATGTAATTATAAGCAACATGTAATAAAACTGGCACTCCCTCAAATGACATAGGAAAAATTATTTTTTTAAAGTAGAATCATTTTAGGGGCGCCTGGGTGGCTCAGTTGTTAAGCGTCTGCCTTCGGCTCAGGTCATGATCCCGGGGTCCTGGGATCGAGCCCCACATCGGGCTCCCTGCTCCGCGGGAAGCCTGCTTCTCCCTCTCCCACTCCCCCTGCTTGTGTTCCCTCTCTCGCTGTATCTCTCACTGTCAAATAAATAAAAAATCTTTAAAAAAAAAAAAAAAACTCAGTTGTTAAAGTAGAATCATTTTAAATAACTGATTCAATCTTAAATCATGTTTCATTTTCACAGTAGATGGAAAATTATTATTTTTAAAGATTTTATTTATTTATCTGACAGAGAGAGAGAGCACAAGCAGGGAGAGATGCGGGGCTCTCGAGGCTCAATCCCAGGACCCTGGGATCATGACCCGAGCCAAAGGCAGATGCCTAACCAACAGATGCCTTAACCACCCTGGTGCCCCAATGGAAAAATGATTTTTGACTGAAAAATTAAAGAACAAATTTTTTTATGAAATTTAAGTCTGAAAATTTTGAGCTAGAGAAATTAGAGATGGCTGAAATAAAGACATAATGCAAAACAATGGCAGAATCTATAATTGGCAGAATTTTATATACACAGATTACATCAATATTAAATTTGACAAATTTGAATATAACAAAACTAAATTGTTAAACAATTCATATTATCCCACTTAAAAGAGTATTTCAGTAATTTTTTTTAGTGGAAACATTTAGAACTATTGAATTGTGCCACATAAAAAATTGGCCAAAACACCAAACTGACTTAATGGAACCTTACCCAGAAATTATATTCTTCATAAAAAGAAAGAGGTAGACATAATTCTGTTTCAGTGATTACACATATTAAATTAGTAAGTTCATAAAGCATCTCAGTTGTCAAAATCATTAACACTATAACAGTTACCTTGCAGTTTATAAGTCACATTTTGTAAAGGAGGAAAATATCAAAACCCTGTGAAAAAGATCCTAATGGAGCCATAAAGAGGAGACTTTATCTGCAGACATTTCAATCAAGTAAATAACAGAGTAAAGGTCTCTTCTTCCGTCTCTGAAGACGTGCATCAGTGGGAATACTCTGCTAAGTATCAGAAGGAAGGTCTAGCACATTCTGAAGATTCACAAGTTGGTTATATAAAGTGCAAGAAGGGCAACACCAACCTTCCTTTCACCTCAAAGTCGTAGGCTTTTCAGGTTATTATTCTTTTTCAGTTTTTAAGTAATCTCTACACCCCACATGGGGCTCAAACTCACAACCCCAAGATCAAGAGTCTCACACTCTACCAACTGAGCCAGGCAGGCGCCCCTCAAAATTGTAGATTTTGAATCAATGATTTTCTGTCTTAAGTATCATACCACTGGCTTTCCAGACATTATACCTTCAGTAAGAAATAAGCAGTCTTCTACACAACTAACTTTAAAAATCATCACCCTCTGGGGGTGCCTGGCTGGCTCAAGCTGGAAGAGTGTGTGACTCGATCTCAGGGTCAAGCCCTATGTTGGGGTGTAGAGATTACTTAAATAAATAAAATTTTAATAAACAAATCTTCACCCTCTGCCTTGCACTGAGGCTTGAACCTCCCTCCTCCCCATGAGCCCCATATAGTGTTGTTCTGGCCTTTGCTTGTTTTTCTCATTCCACCACACAGTCCATACACTAAGCTTTTCACATTGATCCATTTCCAACCAAATACGTACACTTCACACAATTACAAATTATAAATCTGGAACAAGAACCTGGCATCAAATGGAGATCTTTCATCCTGAGTGATTTTATCCCTTAGGACCTTTCTAAGCTCTGTGAAGTGCCATCTCAACGATGGGCTCGTAATGCCTGTGCCAAGCACTGTGTTATTAACACTTGAAGACGACCCCGCGAATTCAAGTTCTGCCTCTTCCACTCAGGTCTTCAGCCATATTCACCATTCTTCAGAAACTGTGAAGTGGTAGGTTCCTCTAGTTTTTTGTTATAACCTATTTCCAATTTCTTCTTTTTTTTCTTTTGTTAATCTTTCCAACACAATTTTCTTCCTGAACCTTTTTTAAAATTTTACTCTTGTCCTCTTCATTTACATCCTCTCCCTCCTCCAGCAGTCTACCCGGGTGCCAACACTACTTCCTTTCACACCAGACCCTCCAGGGAGAACAAACCCCTTCACCTCAGCATGGATCAGTATTAGTATAAATCCTATATAAATGTTTGAAAAGTTTAGGGTGTTTTCAGGTTGAGATCATAGAGAGAAGCAAGGAAATTGCAGGTGTTTGCAAAAGGAATACTGAACTGATACAGCATGGACTCTAAGCTAGACAAAGAGGGAAGCGCAGTTAGAAAGTACTGCAAAGACACCGGTAATGGATGGGCAGGTCCCCCTGAGACGGAAGAACTGCTACAAAGGTGTGGTGTGAGGCTCACAAGGGTCAGTAAGAACAGCCACTATTGTTCCAACAACCCTGTGAGGCACAGTTCCCAAATGTTCAACAGGCCAAACACTTTAGTAAACTGGTCATAGAACTGTAAAGGGGAAGGGCGCCTGGGTGGCTCAGCGGGTTATGCAGCTACTTTCGGCTCAGGTCAAGATCCCAGGGTCCTGCTCAGCAAGGAGCCTGCTTCTCCCTCTGCCTCTGCCTCTGCCTGCCGCTCCCCCTGCTTGTGCTCTCTCGCTCTCTGTCAAATAAATAAATAAAATATTAAAAAAAAAAAAAAAAAAGGAACTGTAAAGGGGAGAAGAAAAAAAAGCGGGCCCTGAAGGGGCAGGGAGAAGGGAAAAAAGAACAGAATTGAAAAGGGGAAAAAAATGTCTTTACTCTAAAAATAATCTACTGTAACCAATGTTAAAAGCTGTGCCCTTTTACCTAAATATAATCAAAAACAAATATCTGAAATTCCGAAAGATAATTATATTTCTTCAAAATATTCATACTAACCCACTATTATAGGGCATTAAACAGGTTTATGGGAAAAAATCCTACTTTTTTTAAAAAACATTTTTAAGGAATTATAAATAGTTCCCTCCAAAAACCCAACCTCCCTAACCCACTATTCAAATACGTAGGTTTAATATAAAGTCTGCACAACTCATGTGCCACACACACATGACCCCGTATACAAAACATTACTCACATTCTCATACCCGATGGGTTTTTGGTTTTTTTTTTTAAAGATTTTTTATGGGGCGCCTGGGTGGCTCAGATGGTTGGGCGTCTGCCTTCCGCTGGGGTCATGATCCCGGGGTCATGGGAGCCTAGGGTCGGGCTCCCTGCTCCGTCGGGAGCCTGCTTCTCTCTCTGCCTCTGCCTCTCTCTCTCTCTCCCTGTCTCTCATGAATAAATAAATAAAATCTTTAAAAAAAAAATTTTTTTTTTATTTATTTATTCATGAGAGACAGGGAGAGAGAAGCAGAGGGAGAAGCAGGCTCCCAAGGAGGAGGGAGCCCGACGCGGAGCTCGATCCAAGGACCCCGGGATCATGACCCGAGCCGAAGGCAGACGCTTAACCATCTGAGCCACCCAGGCGCCCCCGGTGGGACTTTTAAACATTTTCTTTTAGCAAAAAAAGAACACTTAAGTGCTTAATTTCATGAACGTTAATCATATGCAAAAGAATGATTAAATAATGTAATGTGTGTGGCATTTAACAATATCAAATGTGATTTTCCACAAGCCGTTCAGTACAGCTCTCCCTAACACGTTATTGTTACAGCGCTGTGCTGCGAATTCCTGGCGGGCTGGAACAGCAAACTCAACTGCTCCGCAGCATCTATGGAGAGAGGCACCTGCAGAAATGTGCCATCAGTCTTAACCTGCGGACAGTGTTTTGTCACTCATCCACACAGTGAACTGGGGGACACCACTAATCGGAAGATGACCACCAAGATTTTCAAGTGCAAGTGCAAAAAGCAAGTGAACAGCCTACCAGAGCCACCCAAAGGAAGCTGCCAAGAGGCTGAGACAAGAGAAAGGAAGCGCTCTCACTAAAGTTCTCCCGTGTCCAGGACTTCGGAAGAACGCGTGGCACGCACATCATAACATGACCTTCTCCATATCAAGACGCGGCTCGGAAAGGTCGCGCAGCTGCTGTGCAGTGCGGCCGGGGTCCGCTGCTCTCCCCGCTGGTTGGGCCCAGCGCAAGGACTCAGCGCCCGCACGACTAACCCCTAGGCCAGGCCGCACCAGCCCTGCGGAGCCCAAGCCCGCGCGCGGAGCGGGGCGGCCGGGCGCGGAGAAGACACTCCGGAGGCACGGGACCACCTCGGAGGCACACAATTCCGGGGACATTTCTAAGGTCACACCTAAGAGGCCACCATCCTGGATTTACGGGGCGCTCGCTGGAACGGAAATAGATGAAACTTCCCGAGTCGCCGCGCTCTCCCACGACAGGCTCAGCTTCAGCTGACCGGGCTGGGTACGGGAGCCTGCTGCTGCGAGACTGGGCTACCGGACCTTTCAGCTCCTGCCCACCACGTAACCTGGGTCTCTGAGCGAGGCGCCATCCCCCCGCCCCGGACCGACCCCAGCCCTCCATCGACAGCAAGGACCAGGGCACGCGGGGTCGGGGGTGGAGGGCGGGCGCAAGGCAGCCATAGGCCCCGCGGGCACGCCCCCAGTCCCGCTCGGAAGCCATGGCCCCCTGCACCCCGGGTACCCCTCGGGGGTGGAAGATGACCGCCCGGCACTCACCTGTCCTGCCGCCACCGTGCCCGCCGACCCCCAATGCCAACCGGGCCCTGCGCTGCAGCCTGCCCGTTCCCAACCACGCGGCGCCCGCGACAGACTGGGAGACGCAGGACCCCGAATCTCCGCCCTGACGCGGCCCAACGACCCGGCAGCCCGACGCCCTGCACTTCCGGCGCTGCCGGAAGCTCCGGCCTCGCCTCGCGCCCAGGCCGCCGGAAGTCCCGCGACGACCTCCGCCCCGCGCCGGAAGTCCCTTCCGCGGCCTCCGTCTCAGCGGCGACCGCCGGAAGTCCAACCCCCGCCCTGCGCTCGCGCCGGAAGTGCTGCGCCCGCCCGCGCTGGCCGTGCCCCGGCGCGCGGGGAACCCGGGGCAGTGGGGGCGCGGGGGCGCTCCTGTGCGTCCGTGACTGCCCGCCCCTACCCCACGGGCCAGGTGCTCGCCCGAAGGTGCGCCCGGAAGAGCCGAGCCGTGGACTGGGAGGAGCGGGGCGCCGGCACTCGCAGGGAGCCCGCGGGCGCGGCCCCCGGTACTCACTGCGGCGGGCTCCCGCGGGGGTCCTCGACCCCCACAGGTTCGCGTCCATCGGCTCGGGTCGGGGGGATCGCTGTCGGGCGTCCAGCCCTGTGTGCTCCCCGCGGCCGCAGGGTTGCCGGCCGCGACTCTTCCCCGCAGGGCTGTGACGGAGGCTGCCGGTCCGCACGGGCTCCCGGTGGAGGTAGAACTATTAATATTTCAGCTTATCTGCAGAGGATGACTCATCCACTTTCCTTTCTGAAATATTTGTTCGCCATTGGCTAAAAAGAAAAAACAAAATCAGCTGCTCACTGCAAAAGGTGGGACTTGCTCGTCTTTGATCTAGGTTGGAAAAGGGACATAATGGACTGGAGACCTTAAATGAGCGACCACCCTCCGCTTTACAAACAACTCTGCCTAGGCGTTTAAAGCTGACCTACAGTAAATGAAAAGCAAGAAAACATTTTCCTGATATGTGGGTCAACATTCTCACTCCTTCCTTTAAAAACGAAAGCTCGCCATTCAAATTCAAGAAGCCCTCATAAGATGATTGAACAAGAAACAAATTTAACATTTTGGGATCCAAATAACCACAAACTAGAATAAATCCTGAAGTTATTTACACATTTAGTAAAAGCTCAGTTTAGCACTAAGAAACCCTTCTGTAAGGGTTTCAGACTTCTGGAGATTGTGGCAAACATTTCACCAGGAGGAGAGTTTTCCTCTACCCTTCAAGGTTCTTCTGGCTGGTGGAAGAGTTATAGTGAAGACATAAGACAGATTAGCAGGAGAATATCAAATTTAATTATAATTATGCATGTATGAGAATCCACATAAACATGAGAGATTCCAAAGACAGTCAAAATGAGGTTCATAGGTCACCCTGAACCTAGGAGAAGGGAGTCTGGGACTTAGAAGAGCAACTCATAGGAGGGTGGAACATAAATGTTTGCTAAGTGGCTCAGTAGCACTGGGACACAGAGAGGACTTTGATGAAACAGTCGCCCAGGAGCAATGGGACACAGGACTTTGATAAAACAGACCTAGCTAGTTCCCTCCCTGTTCACTGGGGGCTTGACGGCTTCCCAATGCTTAAAGACTTTTTCTTTTTGTCTTTTTTTTTTTTAGATTTATTTACTTCACAGAGGGAGAGCGTATGCACTCACAAGTAGGGGGAGGGGGAGAAGCAGGCTCCCAGCAGGCTCCGAGGGAGCCCAATATGGGACTCGATCCCAGGACCCTGGGATCATGACCTGAGCCGAAGGCAGATGCTTAACCAACTGAGTCACCCAGGTGCCCCAGGACTTTTCTGATTAAATTAGTGGTGATGTTAACAAAGGTGATTGGTACTGAATAATGAAATGTGTCAACATTTGCAAGATCTGCTTAATTAGTGAAGTAATATTTTCCAAGTGACCCAATATTACAAAATCATGCATGAGAAAATACGCAAACTTTCAGTCCAAAACAATGAATGTTAATTTAACAGTATAAAATGTTCATTGATGTGCTTTTGATGTAGGAAAGACATTAGGGTTTGAAGCCCACAGCCAAGAAAGTTCTTAAGATATCTTTGGTGCAAAAAGGTGGTTTTATTAAAGCACAGGGATGGGACCCATGGGCAGAAAGAGCTGCACCTGGGTCATGAGGAGTGGCCCATGATACACTTTCAAGTTGGGAGGGGGTTGGGGATAGCATGTCTCTAAGGAATTTTGGAAGCAAGGTTTCCAGGACGTTGAGGAGGCTAGTATTGTTGGAAAAAGGTTATTTATTACTGTCTAGTAAAACCTGAGTCATGAGACCCTTCAGATGTATATCGGTGGACCATATGCTTGGGGAGTTGGGGGGAAGGTGATTACCAACATGTATTTTGGGGGGTTTAGGGTTAAAGGAAATTTCTAAAGGAATTTTTATGTGTTAAAGTAGACTCACAGGATCCTGGGAATTGGGCGAAGGTTGCCTTTTGCCCTTAGCAAAGTATTAACATCAAGGCAGTTGAGTCCCTAGAGGAATATCACTCTGCCTGTTTCAAGGACTTGTTAATGGGCTGTAGATAGTAATTTAATAATTTCTCTTTTGCCTTTGTTTCCCACATCAGTTTCAGATTCCATATAGCAAATATCCTTTAAAAACCACTACCTGTGGTTATTATCAAAAAAGAATAACCATGGGGGCGCCTGGGTGGCTCAGTCGGTGAATCGGCTGCCTTCGGCTCAGGTCATGATCCCACGGTCCTGGGATCGAGTCCCGCATCGGGCTCCCTGCTCGGCGGGGAGCCTGCTTCTCCCTCTCCCTCTGCCTGCCTCTCTGCGTACTTGTGCTCTCTGTCAAATAAATAAATAAAATCTTTAAAAAAAAAAAAAAAAGAATAACCATGATAACTGAAAAGGCTAATAAAATACTTGCCAATTTTCCAGCCTATTTGTGTGAAGCAAGATTTTCTTCGTAGACTTAAGCCAATACAATGTGTAACAGCTATCTTCTCTTGTCAGACATGAGATATTTGCAAAATGTAAACAAAATCTCCCACAAACCTCTTCTGATTTGTTTGCAAAACAATTATTTATTAAAATGTTATGTCAGTATGTAGTGTATTTATCATTTTTAAGTGAATTAACAAATAATATATCAGTCTTAATATTTTTAATATAGTAAATAAGCATAGATACAAACAACAGTAAGCAAAAGCTCTTTAAGTTCTCAGTAAATTCTAAGACGGTAAAGGTGTCCTGAGACCAAAAAGTTTGAGGACCCCTGCACGTCACTTCGCTTAGCAGTAATAATTCAATATTTTAAATTTCACAGGCACAAGAGGAAGGAACTTGAGCTATGTAGACATTTTATAATTATTTAAAAATTGAGAAATAATTTCATATGTAATCTGAATTAAGATGCTCTTAATATATAACCACACTTTATGCAATGTATTTAAATAAGTGAATGATTGTTACCTGATGGCAAATTTAGTAATTTAAATAATTTAAAAATTTTAATAGATAAATGAATTTTTTTAATTAGTAAGTTAATAACTTTTAATACTTAATATTTTAATATTCAGTGGGTGTGATGTATGCGGGGACATGTTGGGTATAGGGTGGGGGGTCTGTGAGGAATGTGGGTGTGATGTGCGAGGTGTGATGTGTTCGGTCTGTGGGGATGTGTGTGGGGTGTGGATGTGATGTGAAAGGTGTGATGTGTTGGGTCTGTGTGGGGTGAGGATGTGGGTTCTGTGTGTGGTGGTGTGTGGGGTGAGGGGTGTGACTGTTGGTCTGTGTGTGAGGGTGTGTGGGGTGAGGATGTGGGGTGAGGGGTGTGATGGGTGTGTGGGGTGCGGATGTGGGGGTGAGGGGTGTGACTGTTGGGTCTGTGTGTGGGGGTGTGTGGGGTGAGGATGTGGGGGTGAGGGGTGTGACTGTTGGGTCTGTGTGTGGGGGTGTGGGGTGAGGATGTGGGGTGAGGGGTGTGACTGTTGGGTCTGTGGGGGTGTGTGGGGTGAGGGGTGTGACTGTTGGGTCTGCGTGTGGGGTGAGGATGTGGGGTTGAGGGGTGTGACTTGGGTCTGTGTGTGGGGGTGAGGGGTGTGATGTTGGGTCTGTGTGGGGGGTAAGGGGTGTGACTGTTGGGTCTGTGTGTGGGGGTGTGTGGGTGATGTGAAGGGTGTGATGTTGGGTCTGCGTGTGTGGGGGTGTGGGGATGAGGGGTGTGACTGTTGGGTCTGTGGGGGGGGGTGATGTGAAGGGTGTGATGTTGGGTCTGTGTGTGGGGGTGTGGGTGTGATGTGTCTGCGTGTGGGGTGAGGGGTGTGATGTTGGGTGGGGGTGTGGGTGTGATGTGAGGGGTGTGCTGTGTGTGGGGGGTGAGGGGTGTGATGTTGGGTCTGTGTGTGGGGGTGTGTGGGTGATGTGAGGGGTGTGATGTTGGGTCTGTGTGTGGGGGTGGGGGTGTGATGTGTCTGTGGGGTGAGGGGTGTGATGTTGGGTCTGTGTGGGTGTGTGGGCGTGATGTGTCTGTGTGTGGGGTGAGGGATATGATGTTGGGTCTATGTGGGTGTGTGGGCGTGATGTGTCTGTGGGGTGAGGGGTGTGATGTTGGGTCTGTGTGGGGGGGTGATGTGAAGGGTGTGATGTTGGGTCTGTGTGTGGGGGTGATGTGAAGGGTGTGATGTTGGGTCTGTGTGTGGGGGTGGGGGTGTGATGTGTCTGTGGGGTGAGGGGTGTGATGTTGGGTCTGTGTGGGTGTGTGGGCGTGATGTGTCTGTGTGGGGTGAGGGATATGATGTTGGGTCTGTGTGGGTGTGTGGCTGTGATGTGTCTGTGTGTGGGGTGAGGGGTGTGATGTTGGGTCTGTGTGTGCGGTGTGAGGGGGATGTGTTGGGTCTGCGTGGGGGCCATACGGTGGGTGTGACATGGGGTACAAGTGTGGGTTTCACGAGAGCGGGGTCTGGCGGGGGTGAACGGTGCGGGCGGGCGTGCGTGCGTCGCGGCCTTCCGAACCAGGGCACGCACTGCGCCGTCCCGCTCGGTCCTCATCCAGCCCGCCCTCGGAGGGAATCGGAGCTCAGCCCGCCGGTCAGCTAACTGCGCAGAGGGCCCCGCGCACACACGTCACGACGTCTCAGAGCCCGCGCGCCCGGGCACCTGGAACGTGCGCTCCCGCGCTGCTCGGCGCCTCCGGCGCGCGGACTAGCGGGTATGGTCGGGGCCGCTCGCTCCGCCCTCCGTCTCCGGGCAGCCTTCTTAAAACGGCTCTGCAGGGTCCTGAGCTCCGTAGAGCGGCGCTCGGAGGGCACCGGGAAGAGCGGGACCTCGGCTCCGGGACGGGGGCCCTGCACACGCCCTCGCGCGACCGTGACGTTAGGCGCGGCCGGCGCGCGATTGGCCGGGGAGCATGTGGCGCGCTCTGGCGCGGGCACTGACGGTTGGGCGTGCGGCCCCGAGGGGCGGGCCCCGCGGGGCCTGCGGGAGAAAAACGCGGCGGAGCGGGGGTATACAGAGGGCAGCAAACTGAGGTAGGCAGGCGGGCGGGAGTAGGGCGGGGTCCGGCGGGTCCCCGCGGGTCCCCGCGGGTCCCGGGCGTTGAGGGGCGCGGAGGGGGCACCGAGTGTGGCCGCGCCGCCCGCTTGCGCTGCGTCCCGTGCGCCAAGCCGCCCCGCGCCCCCCCGGGGGACTTTCGGTGGCGGGTGGGAGTTGGGGGGAGGTCCCCCGGGGCCCGGGTGGTGGTGGTGGGGAGCCTCTCCCGGGGACGGGGGGTCACGAGCCCCGGTCCTCTGTCGGCGCCAGGGTCACAGGCAGGGTCCGCCGGGCTGCCAGCATGCCGGAGATTGACATAGACAAGCTGGACGCGCAGCAGGTGCAACTGCTGGCGGAGATGTGCATCCTCATCGATGAAGAGGACCGTCGGATCGGGGCGGAGACCAAACGGAACTGCCATCTGAACGAGAACATAGACAGAGGTGCGGGGGCAGGTGCGGGGGCCCGAGCAGCTGAGGGGCAGCTGAGGGGCAGGTGCGGCGGCCCGGGCGGCCCCACGTGCCCGCTGCCCTGTCCGGGCCGTGCAGAGACCCGCTGAATAGAAGACGATGGCAGCAAGTTCCAGGGGCTCTGGACCGTAGGTAGAGAATAGGGCAAGTAACTGCTGTTTTACAGTAAAGTAATTCGCCTTCTTTGGCTCGCAGGGTTATTACATCGAGCTTTCAGCGTCTTCTTATTCAACACGGAAAATAAGCTCCTGCTGCAGCAGAGGTCAGATGCTAAAATCACCTTTCCAGGTGAGTGCGCTTCTGCTTGGAGTATTTTGTAGGGAGCCGGGTCCAGCGTGACTCGGTCCGGGGCGTTCTTGGTAGCCAAGGTCGGAAGGGAAATCCTGTGGATGGCATCATTTCATATTCCGAATAAAGAAGTGTGTGCATTGAGCACAACCTAATGAAACAGCAGTGAAAACTGCTACATATGTGTATATTCACATAGATTTCTAATGTATATTTTCACCTGTGTTGTAGGTTTGTCTTTATACTCTTTGATCTTTCTGGTTAAGACTGCGTTAATAAAGAACTTATCTACACATGTCTGTTTCACAGAATGATTACCGATAGCTCATTATAACTGATTTAGAAATCTTCATTTTTGTTACTTTTAAAACTTTAATTTTTTTTTATCTTTTAGACCTATTTGGAAAAAAGTTAATCTACATGTATATTAACATGTTTTAGGTTGTTTTACCAACACGTGCTGTAGTCATCCGTTAAGTAATCCCCAAGAGCTGGAAGAAAGAGAGGCCATTGGAGTAAGACGAGCAGCACAGAGGCGATTAAAGGCTGAATTAGGAATTCCCATGGAAGAGGTAACCGATTTTACTACACAACTGTACAAGCTGAAATCTTGTTTAGAAATCCAAACATACGTTAAAACATTTTAATTAAAATTTACATTTAAGGTAGGTCTCTGCTTTATAACTTTGTGAGTTATTGGTCTTAGAAAGCACCTCCATTAAAGATTATTTAAATTTTGACTTCTTCGGGCGCCTGGGTGGCTCAGTCGGTTAAGCGACTGCCTTTGGCTCAGGTCATGATCCCAGGGTCCTGGGATCGAGTCCCACATCGGGCTCCCTGCTCTGCGGGGAGCCTGCTTCTCCCTCTCCCACTGCCCTTGCTTGTGTTCCCTCTCTCGCTGTGTCTGTCAAATAAATAAATAAAATCTTAAAAAAAAAATTTTTTTTGATTTCTTCATATTACTTGTGAGGATTTAGCTCAGTGCTAAAATGGATTGATCTGTTAACCAGTATATAAAGTTGATTATTTTTATAATTGAGCAGATCAAAGATGATAGTTTTCTTGTGAAAATCCTTACGAATATAAACTACCAATCTGATTGGGTAAATTGAAATAATCTTTATTTCCTGGAATTGTCCTCTTTAAATAAGACCTGAGTAAATAAAGTATATTTCATCTAGTTAAAATGGTAAATACTTTCCCCCCCACGAAAAGTACTATCAAGATGTGAAGGAGAATGCCACATTTAGTTTGAGTGACTGCTTTTTTTTTTATACAATTATTTTAATAAAATCAACTTAAATTCTTGGTCCTGCGGGGAAAAAAAAATGTAGGCATTTGAAACTATGTAGTAATATCTTGATGTATCATCAACAGATTAATATTTTAAGAGTTCTAATTCTAAAACTATGGTTCTGTTGTTCAGGATCTTACTGAAATGTGGTGGGCTGATTTACATTACTTGTGTTGTTGATGTTTTTGCTGTTGTTTTATTTTCATCCTAGGTTCCTCCAGAAGAAATTAATTACCTAACACGAATTCACTACAAGGCTCAGTCAGATGGTATCTGGGGGGAACATGAAATTGATTACATTCTGTTTGTGAGGAAGAACGTAACTTTGAATCCAGATCCCAATGAGATTAAGAGCTACTGTTATGTGACAAAGGAAGAGCTAAGAGAACTTCTGAAAAACGCAGCCCGTGGTGAAATTAAGTTAACTCCATGGTTTCAGATTATTGCTGATGCTTTCCTCTTTAAATGGTGGGATAACTTAAATCATTTGAATCAGTTTGTTGACCATAAGAAAATACATAGAATGTGAATGTGAAAATGAATGGTTAGTAAAATACTGAGAAATTTCTCCACTTAGTAAACTTAACATAATTCTTTAAAAATTTGGTTCCCCATAAGAATTCGTCCCTTGAAACATTGATAATTTACAACCAGTATTTGTACGAAAAATACAACCAACTTGTTAATTTTATGTCACACACCCCACATGTGTGCATCGCTATTTGTAAAAGACATCTGTGAGAGGTTACTGTAATATCAAGGGCAAATTAATGTTACCTGTCTAATCACATGGTCCTAACAAACTCTAAGAAATAAATGAAGCTCTTCATTTTCGGTATGTTGTGATAAATACCATCAGTACACTTGTAGAGAACTTTGCTCTTTACCAAATGCTTTATAAATCATTACATTTTTATCACAGTCTAGAAGAATGTGCAGTGCGAACTATTTGCTTAGCTACTTCAGAATAGTCCAAATTAACTTTCCATATGAGCAAATTAAACGTAGAGCAGGTTCAAGGGAAATTAAATGGTATATATCCTGATTTCTGCCATTCTAAGCTGATTTTGTGGTTTAATCATGCTGGAAGTATTTTGATACCGAAAGTCAAACTTCGCTTTTGGTAATGATACTGGTCGGGTTAAATCTTTTAAATGGTTTTTGCCAGTGAGTAACGTGTGCTTTCCGAATGACAGTGGACAGGCAGGCTCTTTGTAAAATGGAAATTGAGTCAATTGGGTGATACTCTACAACAGGATTTCTTAACCTTGACACTGTTGACATTTGGGTTGGATAATTCTTTGTTGTGAGAATTCATCCTGTGTGTTGTAGGATGTGTAGCAGCATCCCTGGGTTCTACCCACTCAAAGCCATTAACACCCCTCCCCCTGTGACAGTCACGGTGACACTAGATGCCAAATGGCTCCTGGAGGGCACAGGCGCCCCCAGTTGAAATCCACTGTTCTACAAAGTCAGGCCATATTGTAGGGGGAAAGATTATAGTCCATGTTATAGATTTGGGTTATGGAATGTGTGTATATTCATATTTAAATTGTACCTTGACTAATGCACTTTCTAAAAGTCTTGCCATAGATTTCTCAGATCTGAAATCTTAAGACAGCTGTATTATCCTCGAATGTTGTATAATAAATAATGAAGAAAAAGATGAGAAATTATTTAACAAAGCTAAATATTCTGTAAATTCAGTAGAAAAATTCATTTCTTGTTAACACTGACTTAAAACTTCAGGCAAGACTGGGTGTCAAGTATTAATTTTTCTGAAAAACAAAAACAATAAAAAGAATTACCACATTTTAATATTGTGGTCTGGTTTGTTAAAACTTTAATCCCATCATTTAACCCTTTAATAAAGTTAGGGGATCCATAACCAGCAGCACCAACGGACAGCGTACCTCAGCCCATTCAGTAAATGCTCAGCCAGCGTTAGATGTTACCACTGGTGTTTTCTTAGAAGGCCTGGCTGGAACACGGGAGGATGAATGTTTTGACCTGATGAACCCCTTAGAACTCTCATCTTTTTAAAGATGAAATGAAACTTAAATTTTTATCTTAAACTGCTTGAAGTTCATGGTCTCCACACTTTGTAACTGTCTGACAGTTTAAGGGCCAGAAGTAGTCTTCTATACAACTGATTATTCTGGGGGCACCTGTGGGGCTCAGTCGGTTAAGTGTCTGCCTGGTTGTGATCCCGGGGTCCTGAAATCAAGGTCCGCTCCCTGCTCAGTGGGGATTCTGCTTCTCCCTCTGCCCCCCGCCCTCCCCTCCTGCTTGTGAGGGTTCTTTCTCTCAAAATTCTAAAAAATAAATAAAATTTGATTATTCTGTCCTCAAGCCTCTACTGGCCAGAAAACCAGAGTGTAAACCAAGACGCTGTAGGGAGGGGGCACATGTTACTGCCCTGCCTGGCCCCAGCCCCCAGCAGATGGGCACAGGCACAGAACTCAGAGGCATGTGAGCAGGCCCCTGGGCTGCACGCCACGTAATGCTCAGGTGGAGGTGGTCCTTCCATCTGCTCCCCAGGGCACACCTGCTTGATGGTTTCATTCCCCCCCAACACGGGTGGGCCCGTCTGGTGGGCATTCCCAGGGATGGGGAACCCCACTCGCTGTGTGGGTCTGGATGCCCACCCAGATCCCCCCTCTGCACATACGGGGTGTCTAGTGTCTCAGTACAGCCCGTCCCACCTCAGCTGGGTCCTTATCAGCCTAAGCCTGTACTTCTCACTCACGTGTCACAGAGTGAACTTGTGCACATTTGAATATCTTGACACAACTTTGTACCTCAGTTTCACACACTTACCTCCCACGCTTTAGACTCCCACATTTATTTTTAAGATTTTATTCATTTATTTGACAGAGAGAGCGTGCACAAGCAGGGGGAGTAGCAGAGGGAGAGGGAGAAGCAGACTCCACTGAGCAGGAAGCCCGATGCAAGACTCGATCCCGGGACCCTGGGACTATGACCCGAGCCGAAGGCAGATGCTTAACCTACTGAGCCATCCAGGCGCCCCTAGACTCCCACATTTAAATCTCTACACAAGTCTCCATATTCACATGGCCGGCTGTCTGTGACAACTCTTGTGTATTTGTTTTAAAGATTTTAAGTAATCTCTACACCCAACAGGAGGCTCAAACCCAGGACCCCGAGATCAAGAGTTAGCTGCTCCACGGACTGAGCCGGGCAGGTGCCCCTGCTCGGATATTTAAACAGGATCTCATGATTCCACGCAGACCAAGTCCCGGGATGCACCACTCTTCCTCCTCTCAGGAAATGGCAACTCTTGTCCTCCCATCACTCAGGCTAAATACTTTGCAGTCACTTCTAATTCCCTTCCCCCTCACACCCTGTATCCAATTAGTCAGTAAATCCTTTGAATTAACCCGGATTTGAACTTTGAGTCACTTTTCCTGCTCCTTTAAATCCAGACACTCCCTGGACGGCCTCCTGACTGTCTGCTCTTGCCTCTTGATATCTGTTCCCAACACGGCAGCTAGCGAGTGTCCTCTCCCTCCTCAGAAGGCTCCAGAGGAACCCCCCCAGCGGCCTGCAGGCCCTGCTGTGCCCAGCACCGGGGACCTCACGACTCCCCCGGGAGCCAGCTCTGGGCAATCCCTGGGGGTACCACACAGGCTCCCACTTAGATCTTTAAACTACTTCTTCCTAGAGAAATTTTTTTCCAGATATATCCATGACAGACTCTCACTTTTTTCAGAACTGCTCAATATTGGCCACCTCGGTGGTGCCCACTGTGGCCATTCTGTAACCCATTTCTCCCATACTTTCCCCTCCTTTTCTATCACTTAACGCCTGGGAATATGGCAGATAGCACACTTAACTGTCTGTCCACCAGGATGTGAGCTCTCTGAGGGCAGGGATTTCTTTCTTCTTCCAACTAGTTTGAAAAATTTCAAACCTACAGAAAAATGATAAGGATAGTATAACAAGTTCCCATATACCCTTGACATAGATTTGTCAATTGTGAAGTTTGCCACACGCATATCTGCTCTTGAGATATTTAGTTTATTCCAGATTTAATGACATCTTTAGCATATAGCCAAGAAGTCACTCTACATAAGCACAATCCAATTGGCACAAGGCAATTTAACACATGCAATACTTTCATCTAAAATACAGCACCTGGGTGGCTCCTGGGGGCTCAGTCGGTGGAGTGTCCGACTCTTGATCTCAGCTCAGCTCTTGATCTCGGGCTCGTGAGTTCACGCCCTACATTCAGCTCCACGCTGGGCATGGAGCCTACTTTAAAAGTAAACAGGGGGCGCCTGGGAGGCTGGCTCAGTTGGTGAAGCGTCTGGCTTGGGCTCAGGTCATGATACCAGTGGGCGGGGAGTTGGCTTCTCTCTCTGCCTCTCCCCCGGCCTTGTGCTCGCTCGCTCTCTCAAATAAATATTTTTTAAAAATAAATAAAATAAAATACAGTATCACAGAAGGAGAATTCTTCCTTTATCTTCAAGGTTTAAGAATTCATTCGACATGAGACAGATTAACAGGAAGAAAGAAAAGTTTTCTTGCGTGTGTGCAAGAGGCCCAATAAGGACCACGGCAGGCAGATTTCATACATTTGAGATGATGGGTTCATGAGGAACTCACAGGATTTACAGGGTAAGGAAAACAGGGGTTTGGGAGCGTTAATTAGGATGGAATTCTAAATAAAAATGTGGGTGGACTGAGGTAGAAGATTAGAAAAACAACAAGGTTTTATTTCTACAGTTTTCTTGGCTTCACAGGCCCCATCATTTACTTCTCAATCTGGGGCGGTGTTTTTCTGACGGGAGATTCGTGTCCTGTGTTCAGGGGACAGAGGAGGGCCTGAGGCGCTCCGAGCAGCTGTTTCCCCAGAAGCTTCGATCCAAAATGACCGGTGCGCCGGTGGCACATTCTGGGGGGGGGGGGGGGGGGGGGGAACACACCCGCCCTGGGCCCCTACAACACCTGTCTCCCCAGTGTTCTCCATCATGACTGCTCCATCCTCCCGCCCCCAAACTCCCGCAGCCACTCACACCCTTCTCTCCATCGGGTCCCCAGCCCATTTGTCTGTCACAACTCTGACTTTTTGAGGATCCCACACCAATTATTTTCCAAAATGCACTTTATTTTGATTTACCATATTGTTTCCCATGACTAGATTCAGATTAAACATTTTTGGGAAGAACATTACGTAAGTAATATTGTGAACGTGGGGCTGCCGGTATCTTTTCCATGTCCTGATTTCATTTCCTTTGGACAAATAGTAGCGGAATTACTGGGTCACAGGGTACTCCCACTCCCACAGCCCAGGACAGGGGTGCTGTCACCAATACCGCAAGGCTCAGGGGCCTGGTCCAGGGCAGACCTTGGTGCTCAGGGGACTGTTGAGGCCCTCACTGAGGCTGCAGACCTGATGGTCAGGCCCTCCCTCCGGACAAGGTCTTAGAAAAGTGCTGCCACGGGAAATGGTCCCTCTCCTTGGGCTGCCCCCAGATTGGGTGCCCCTGCTATCATTTATTCACTATCTGCATTCCCGCCGCCGTGCTCGAGGTCCAGTTGCCTTTAGAAGCCTCATTCCACACAGAGCAGGCTCCTGGCGCCTTCAGCAGTCCCCGCGCCAGCCGCCCACCCCCTTAATTGCTGCAGCTTTGAATCATGTTCTGAAATCAGGAAGCGTGAGTCCTCCACTTTATTCTTCTTTTTTCAGACAATTTCAGCTATTCTTTGAAGCTTCCATGTGAATTTTAGGATGGGTTTATTTCGACGAAAAGCATCATTGGGATTGAGAGAAGGGCTGCACCGAATCTGCAGACCACTTTGGGCGGCCCGGACAGCCGGGCGATAGCACGTCCTCCAGCCCACGAACACGGGTCTTGGCAAATGTTCATCTCTGCATTTCCTTCAGCAGTGTTATGCTTTGCAGTGAACACATCTTCCACCTCCTTGGTTAGTTCCCAAAATTTTCTTTTTCATCCTATTATAAGTGGAATTATTTTAATGTACTTCTTGGGTTGTTCCCTGTCAGTGTATAGAGACGTAAGTGATTTTTGTAGCTTGATTTTATAACCTGCAAACTTTGCTGAGTTCATTTTTTTGAGTATGAAATATTTAGAGTTCCCTACATATAAAATCATGTGGTCTGTGAACAGAGATGATTTAATTTTCTCCTTCCCAATGTACTTGCCCGCTCCGTCTTCTCATCTCCCTGCTCTGGCTAGGACCGCAGTGCTGTTGAGCAGGAGTGCCCAGCGTGAGCATGCTGGCCTTGTCCCCACCCTCAGAGGAAGTGTTCAGTCTTGCCACCGAGTGTGATGGTGGCTGTGCGCTTTCCAGAGATGGCATTTATTCTGAAGTAGTTTCCGTCTCAGTTTTTTGAGTGCTTTTATCAGGAAAAGGTATTGCATTTGATCAAATGCTCTTTCTGCATCACTGAGAAGGTCCCATGGTTCTAGTCCTTCACCAAGTTAACATGACATGTCACATCCGCACGCCGGCTGTCCTTGACTCCCAGGAACCTCATGGGCTCATGCTAAGCAATCCTTCCAACGTGCTAACGGTCGTTTGCTAGCCTTTGAGGACTTCTGTGTCAGTATTCACCAGGGACCTTGGTCTCCAGTTTCCTTGTGGTGTCTTCGTCTGGCCTCAGTATCCAGGCAATGCTGACCTCATGGAATGAGTTAGGAAACGTACCCTTCTCTTTGTTTCTGGGGAACAGATGAAGGACTGGTGTTGTTTTTTAAATGTTTGGCAGAATTCACCAGTGAAGCCACCTGGGCCAAAGCTGTTTTGTTTTGTTTTTTTTTATTATTCATGAGAGACAGAGAGAGAGAGAAAAAGGTAACATCGTGCACTGTTGGTGGGAATGCAAACTGGTGCAGCCACTCTGGAAAACAGTATGGAGGTTCCTCAAAAGTTAGAGTCCTCATAAGCCAGCAATCCCACTTCTAGGTAGAAGCCCAAAAGAATTCAAAGTAGGATCTCCAGGAGACGTGTGCACCTCACCTTCGGTGCAGAATTACAATAGCCACTAGGAGGAAGCAACCCAGCAGTCCGGAGATGGATGGATGATGGATGGATGGATGGATGAATGGATGATGGATGGATGGATGGATGGATGGAGAGATGGATAGATGGGTGGTTGGATGATGGATGGATGGGTGGATGGATGATGGATGGATGGATGGATGATGGATGGATAGGTGGATGGATGCAGAGAAGGGCATGCAAGAGTGTCAGTGCAGTCTTAAGATGAAAGAAAGCCCGGACCTGTGTGAGTGTGGATGGACCACGGGGACCCTGCATGGGAGTAAGCCATTCACAAATGGACCAGTGCTCCATGGTTCACCTGAAATATCCAAGTTTGTCAGAATCCCAGAAACAGGGAGTTGAGAGGCAGAAGCCAGGGGATGGGGAGGGATTAGTTTCATGGGGAGAGAGTTTCAGTTCTGCAAGATGTAAAAGTTCTAAAGATCTGTTGTACAGCTACGTGAATACACTTAACAATACTGAATTGTACACTTATAAATGGGTTAAGATGGTAAACTGAATGTTTTCTCCATGTCCTCACCAACACCACAGTTTTCTTGAGTGTCCATCCTGGTGGGAGTGAGCTCACATAGGTTTCATCTTCATTTCTCTGTATTAGCATTTTCAGCATTTCCTCCATTTCATAAGGTGTCTTTTACTGTTGGTTATTTCCTTTGAAGCAGAGATATTTGTTTGATATCATCCCATCTATCTTTTTGGTTTTGTTACCTGTACTTTCCAGCTCTGGAATTTTGGGGGCACCTCATTTTCCTGACTCTGCATATCTTCCTTCAGCTCTGGGTCTTTAGGATGGTTGTTTTAAACCATCTCATCCTCCTGAGACATCATTTTTTTCCTTTTTTTTTTTTTGCGAGAGAGAGCACGAGAGGGAGGAGGATCAGAGGGAGAAGCAGACTCCCTGCTGAGCAGGGAGCCCGATGCGGGACTCGATCCCGGGACTCCAGGATCATGACCTGAGCCAAAGGCAGTCGCTTAACCAACTGAGCCACCCAGGCACCCTCATTTTTTTCCTTTAATGGGCCTTACTTCCCTACTCTTTTGTATGCCTTGTGATTTTGTTGAAAACTGGACATCTGAAATCTCATAATGTGGGAATTCTGGAAATCAGAAACTCTCCCTTCACCAGAATGGCTGGATTTTGTTGTTTTAAGGGTATCACTGTGCCAGCCAGGGGTAAACACTGAAGGTCTCTGTAGTTCTTCTCTGAATACATGTCCTTCCCGGGGCATTTGTGTGGTCTTTCCAAACTCCCTTCGCATGCAGTTGCTTTTCAAAGTCCTCATCCTTAAGTGTCTGGCCCCCAGAAGAGGTAAAGCAGGAAAAAGAAACAGGCGCTGGCTCTTTAAACCCCCTGCATCTGATTCCGTGGATGGGGATTGCAAGAATGGGGTCCGTCTCTTTGTCTACACCTCTGCCATCAGAAGCACAATCAGCAATGTAAACCTAGAATCCTGATCTTTGGGGGACAAGGTCCTTAGCAGCCCCCCTGACTCACACAAGCAGCCACAGGAACAGAGGCATAAGCGCCTGCCCCGGGGCGGGGGTGGGGGATGCGTGAACACCAAAGCCAGAAGGGCCAAAATCGACCCAAGTTGCTGGATTTCCAGCCCAGCCCTTCCCAGCCCTTCAAGCCTCCAGAGACCCGGGTTCCAGAACGGTTCCGCAACTGCGACCCCCGCGAAGACGTGGGCTCCTGCCTCCCCAACACCATGTGCGTTTCAGCTTCTCTTCACCAATCTTTTTCAGCACACACACACAAGCGAAAATCTCACTTTATACCCCCGTATAGCACGCAGCACACGCTAGACACGCCCGTAAGACAACTGCCCTCCGGGGCGCGACGCTGCCCACGGCCGCCCGGGTGGAGGCGGGCACACCGGCGCGGCAGCGAGGGCGGGCTCCCGCGCCACAGTGACCTCCATTCAGGACAGCCATGGACGGGCGCGGCAGGGGGGTGTGCCTCCGGAGGGGCAGGGGCTGCTTGTGTTTCCCGGACACACACTGGGCTGCTACAGTGCCTAAGGTGACGTTTTACCCCACGGAGAAGGGCTGTTTGTTTTCAAAACAGGAGTTAGTTTATTTTCCCTTTTCATTTGGCCAAACTACAGTGATTTGTAACTAAACAAAAAAAAAAAAACCCTAAATCAACCAAAACCACTTTCTTTCAGAGGTTCATCCTGGATGAACTAGCTGGAGACAGGCTACAAGGGTACACACATCGTAGAGAAAGACTAGCTGGCGCGGCTCTCAGTAGGCACGGCTGGCAGCCTTCTGCCCGTGTCCACAGCAGAGCGGTTTCCTTCGCAAAAAAAGACCAGACACACACGAACCAAAGTTCCCTCTTGCGGAAAGATTTTTCTCCATCAAAACACACATGATGTGCACCTTTCCGGTTCGGCAGATCTGAAGTGACCAGAACTCCCTAAATGCAGAACCCGCCGTCCACTCGGAAGACCCGTGCCGTTGGGCAGCGCTGACACCTTCCCGCACCCGCGCCCCCCGCCCGAGAGCAAGCAGCCAGAGCTTCAGGTGTCCTCGCTGTCTGCGGTTTATAGGCGGTGCCCCGATCCTGGGACCCCCCCACCAGATGAGGCCAGGCACCACCCCGCCCAGCCACTACCGCCTGTCCTTTTTCCCGGCTTTCCTCTTTCCGGACAGCAAGTGCTTGGGCTTCATATCAAACACGTGTCTGTCTGCTTCTCCTTTCTTCCCCAGGCGGTTCATCTTCCTCTGAGCGTTCTTCATCATAGTCTTGGCTTTCTTCACCATCTGTAAAGCACAAGAACACACAACACACGTGAGCTCCCGAGTGTCCACGTGCCTTGTCATGACCGGTTAGCAGTCTGTCTCCACGGTCCAGATCTCTTCTGCGAGAAGTGCTGGCCAGTCTCAATCACTGCAGTCTGCCCTGGGGCCCGGGGGCTGCAGACCTCATCCCCGTGCACACAAGGATGGGAAGAACGCTCTGTCTAGACAAATCCTGTCCCTACCAGGAGCCGGAAGATTAGGCCCATAGGCCGTAATTCCCTCTTAGACAAACAAGAGAACAGAGTCAGCCCATGAAACCGTACCGCTCATATCTGACAAGTGGCAATGCTGCATTACCAAAATCCAGATTTCTAGAAGGAGATGGAAATCTCAGGCTTCCATCAAGTAAATGGTTTGCCAGTTTATAGACTTTCTCCCATACCTGAACTTTCAAAATGCCAAAACTAACCATTTTTGTCTTTATTTAATAAAAAAGTTTCAATGAAAAAGACTGTATATATCCAGTGTCTTTCCCAAAAGACTGGCCACAACTGCTCCCTGCAGGGGCTCCGGCTCCAGGTTCTGAGCACGGTGCCCTAGGACACCATGCTTCCGTCCACCCACAAGAGGACACCGCTAGGACAAGGGTCCAGAACACTGAGCTCGCCTCTCGGGGGGCACCAGCCCCACCTGTGGTCCCTGCCCTCTGAACGACAGCTGCATGGTGTGTCCTGAGCCCATATCACAGGGACTAACCTTGACGTCCCGAAGGCCAGAGACATCCCGCGGAGTCCGAGAGCAGCTGCGGCTGCCAGCTACAGACGCGGGTGGGACAGAGTCCTCCCGTTTCCTCTTCCTAGTAACGCTCCGGGACCTTCTGGCCTGGACTGCATAATGGGCCTGAAAAGCACGAATAGCAAATTCAGGGCTGTGGTCACACACACGAAATTATACCGACAGGACACGCAAGAGTTTTGAAAGACGTTATTGAATACGCTAAAGCTCTTTAACATCACATTAGTTACTGGTCAAATACTCTTTTTCACTTAACACACTGCTTGATGTTACAAATAGGATTTTTTTTTTTTTTTTTTTTTAAGATTTGTTTGACAGAGAGACACAGCGAAAGAGGGAACACAAGCAGGGGGAGTGGGAGAGGGAGAAGCAGGCTTCCCGCTGAGCAGGGAGCCCGATGTGGGGCTCGATCCCAGGACGCCGGGATCATGACCTGAGCCAAAGGCAGACGCTTAACCATTTGAGCCACCCAGGCACCCCTAAGCATCCGACTCTTGATTTTGGCTCAGGTCATGATCTCAGGGTCCTGGGATCAAGCTCAGCATGGGGTTCTGCACTCAGTGGGGAGTCTGCTTCAGATTCTCTCTGCCCTTCTCCCCACTCACACACACTCTAAAATAAATAAAAGCTTAAAAAATACATATAATATAAATAAATATATATATATATATATATATATATGCTCCAGCATAATTCATCAAGAAAAAAAAAATCAGAATTTCAAAAGTTATCTGAAATACCTTTTAATCGTTGGGCCCCCAGGAAAACAGTTCTGAACTATTTACAGCCCAAGCTCCTCTCATGTTGAGACTAAATATACCCTCATATACCTATCTGATCACTAAACTGATGCTAAGACGCTACATGAAGACTGTAGTCACCAAAATCAAAGTTCAAGTTAAAAATTAAAAAAGTAAGTTTACGTTTTTTCTCTGACATTCTATTCCAACTTGTATTTTTCCCAGACACAAATTACTTCTACTTTATTGTATATTACTTACACATCACCTTACATTCTGAGTTGATAGCAAATGAATTTTTAATTTTATTATGTTAGTCACCATATGTCATTAGTTTTTGACATACTGTTCCTTGTTTGCATGACAGCAAATGAATTTTTAAACAACCACCCCAAGAAGCCTAAGATAAACTAAGAGTTTTTACTCAAAAATTATCCTAAAAATGCTATACCACAATGGGAAATAAGTATGAAATACGAATATGGTTACAAATACATTTGCAAGAAAAAAACAGAAGGATTAAAGTCCTCTGTACAAAAAGCTGAATAAAAAGGTATAAACTGCATGTCAACCTAGATTATTTCTGTGTGCTGTAAACACAGGTGATTTTTTTTTCCTTTCTTGTTTTTGGTATTTTTCATATTTTCCATTAACCTGGAATGAAAAATGATGTAGGCACAAACACGATAAAACACTGACAAAAAGAAAAAAAAAAAAAAAGAACAAAAACCCAAAAACCCCAAACCCCACAAAGAAAAGCACACCGGGGCCGCCCCACGCTCAGGGCCACACGGAGTGTGCAAGGTGTCCCTCAAGTCTTCCTGCATCAACAAGAACAGAGCCTGAAAACAGCGCCCACACCATCAACAGGGGCCCTGGAGCCAAGTGCCCTGAGCCATCCTGAGGGGCCGGTGGATGGTGGCGGGCAAGCACACTCTCAGCACTTCCAAGCCGCTCCTCCACACACACTCCAAGTTCTCCTTTCTTCTGTAACCAGCTCCACCAGCCCCCGGGTTTCTAAGAGCCTGGTGTCCTAAGACAGAGCCGTCCATGTCCCAGGATCACCTCCACACACTTACGTTGTTTTTGTCATCCATGTCAACACCAAGACTGCGCATCTCATCCTCCAAGACTTTCCGCTGAACCTGAACATGGGGGAAAGGGATTTAAGCAAAATTACTTTTATGAATGTTTAGAAAAAAAAAATTCAAGGAAAAATGTGCCTTTTACAATGATATACATTACGTTTTTTCTAGGAATTAAAACTTTTAATTGAGCTCAGGTTTGTATTTTTGGACAAGCATTAAAACCGTGGAAACCAGCATCTCCCAGGCAGTGGCCATGTGTAAGACGACGTACGCGTCATGTCCTCGGGTTCTGCATGACTCTGCAGGGAAGTCTCTGCCTGAAGGGTTCCTGATGCTGAGGTCACATGATGTGCCCCAAGATGCAAACTCCAGCCACAGCGTTTCCTCCCAAACCCACTGAGCACCACTGGGGACACAGACGAATGTCCAGTCTACCAAGAACCACTCGTTTGCCATCTCATGAAAACAGTACTCAGACACACTAATGTCCACAGAAAAGTGTCTGGAATGTCACTGTTTCCTTTCCTCTCCTGCCACATTTTAGCTGCCTTGCACGCCATCCTATCATATCCCGCGGTCTGAGGGCGCCCACAGGACCTGGGCTCACCTGCCGCCCTGACAAGCACAGAGCAGGAGAGAAAAATACTACAAAGATGGGGCTGAGACCGGAAAGAATTCTATCATTTGACCAATCTGTGCCTAAAGTGTGACTCTCCCCGTTCTAACCAGTCATAGGAGCCAAGAAATTGCCCGAGGATTTAAGCTGGACTGGCTTAGGTTTCTGTAAACTGCAAAAGAGGAGTCCTGACTCAGAAATTAAAGAACAGGAACATGGTGACTGATGGCTTTTCTGCCACAAATCCCAAACCACAACCTTACTCTGTTCGACTGCAGAGGCTGACTCTGACAGTGCCGAACCCGAGAGTCACCAGGAAAGGGCCCCATTAGCAGAATGCAGCAGACCAGAGCTCAACACACCTCAAACGCTAGGACATATCAACAAAACAAAGTCAGTGCAATCCCATGGCCACAGCCACATTTAGGTTGAAATGCTGCACTTAGCAATGACTGTATGAGAATCCAGCACCGCAGAGGCCAGTCCTGGCGCTCTGGATACACAGAACTTGCCTTCTTAGCGGTCCGAGGCATCCTGGGGCCCTGTGTGTTCTTCTCCTTGGACTGCAGAATTTTCAGTTTCTTTTTTTCCCGAATTTGCTTCGCCAGCTGGCGGATCTCCCCCATCTCTTCGTCCTCACTGTCAGACTCGCTGTCATACTCCCCCGCTGCTGTCCTTAGCTCTTCCTCTTTTTCTAACTCTTCCAGTTTCTTTAAAAAGAATTGTCATTAAACACAACAACGAAAAACTCTCAAGCGTAGCAATGTTCCCGCGGGAACTCGGTTCCCCTCGGCCTTGCAGGGGGCGCTGAACGCCTGCGCCCGGTCCCGCACAGGAATGCCCAAGAGCTCACCTCCCAGCAGTGAGCCCACACGCCCCGTGAGCTGTCCTGTGCTGTTTCTTTCTCTTTACCAACAATTACTGCAGACGTCAAGGTGAAATATACAGACATCACCTCACGCCCCAGCACTACCCCCTACCCTACACACACGAGAACACTTCCTGCGGAAAAACTAGGAACTTACCATTGTGAGCTGATATGGGATTACGACATCCCCTTTATCCGTTCTAAGGCCATCCCCAAACACAAATGCCCCTGCTAGCTACACAGTTTAGGAGAAACAAGTTATGGTCACGCCTGGCTGGCTCAGTCTGTGGAGTGTGCGACTCCTGATCTCAGGATCCTGTGTTCAGGCCCCACGCTGGGCGGAGAGATTACTTAAAGGAGCCCATGACAGGGTTCCTGGGGCCAAGAGTGTGGGCCTCAGTGTGCAAATGGAGGGGCCTGCCCAGCAGAGCACCCTGCAGATTGAAAATGTAAATGAAGGGCAGCATTTGGGAAGGAGTAGGAAATGAGGGAGCACTGACAGGAAATACTTGTATCTTTTCAAAAACCTCGACCAAGGAGAGAGGGGCGAGACAGCAACTAACGGAGGACACAGGGTTTAAGAAAGGTTCTGTTTTTTAAAGAGGAACCCGCTAAGGAACAGCCAATAGGAGGAAGCCACCACTGAGAAGAAAAGCTCCAGGAGACGAGAACAGGTCAGGTCGGAGGACAGGGAGCTCATGGCCCAGAGTCCACCTGCCCCACGAAGGAGGCCGTGTCTCAGAACAGAGAGAAAGCAGAGTCCTGGGGTCTCCGGGACCCTCGGTACGAGCAGGCTGCTGGTGACGGGGTGGGGAGGCTCGCGATGTAGAAGGAACACGGGTGACAAGTCCAGGTAGGTCAACAGCCGTCCTGGTACCTTCACGGTCACATAAGGAATAAAAATCACACAATTTAGCAAGAGACACAGACCTGCAGGATGTCGGGATCAATATAATCAGCTACGTTATGGCCTTCCCAGATTTCAGGTATCTTATCGTATTTCTCAGAGGAGTTCATCAGATCCCAGTACTCTAAAGTAGAAAAGAAAGGTTAGGTTTACTGTAGTTTTTAATACCTTCAACCACGTCTCTCCAGGAAAATAACAGAGCACTTGCATCCAACGCCCCAGCAAAGAAACACATGCCCAGGGTCACACAGCGTCTCAGGACCACAGGCCTAGAGCGGGAGGTGAAGGCAGGGGCGGCAGACCGTCAGCAGCAGTGGCCTGCAGCACGCCAGCTAAACACCACCCTCCTGGAGCCCCCAAAACCACCCGCAAGAAGCCTCAAGCCGAGCCGCACACAACCTCGTCCCTAAGAAAGATTAAGGCACAGCTGCAGGGCGCGCGGGCACTGAAGCCCTCCCGCAGCTTCCTGAGCCGGACATCCGCCCTTACTCTGAAGGTCCAAAACATAATCGTCTCCCAGCTCCACTTCAAGGTCTCGTTCCTGCAACGAAGGGGCAGAGCACTCCCATCAGCTCTTGCTGGCCCCTCCTCGCCCCCGGGAGACGACCTCTCCTCCAACCCGCCAGCCCATCCGTGTAACGCCCGTGCGGTCCAGCTCCCATGTCCCGGGGGCCCCACCACTCACGTCCACGCTCGCCGAGCCTGACAGCACAGGCCCAGATGCCCTCAGTGTCATGTCCCGTGCCCGCCCTGGGCACACGCAGCCTTCTGCACCGCTGAAGCAGACCTACCCGTTTCCTCCTGGGCTCCCCAATGTCCATTCTCTTCCTGCGTGCCACCACTCCCTCGGGGATGAAAGGGGGCCTCTCCTGAGGGGACACCACCAGAAAGAGTTCCGTGAAATGCCTTGCTGAATACAAAAGGAACATAAAAGCGAAAAACCAGAGGCACACTCCCCCTCTGCAAAGCCAGACCAATTCCAAACCAGCAGATGACTATGTGGGGGTGCAGGGCCAGCTGGGCAAGGAAACAGAAAGACTCCATAGCTGATCCAAAGTTTATTTCTATTTTTTTTTCTAAAGATTTTATTTAAGAGAGAGAAAGAGAGAGCACAAGCAGGGGGGAGAGTGGCAGGCAGAGGGAGAGGGAGAAGCAGACTCCCGCTGAGCAGGGAGCCCGACGTGGGACTCGATCCTGGGACTCCAAGATCATGACCTGAGCTGAAGGCAGACGCTTATCCAACTGAGCCACCCAGGTGCCCTCCAAGGTTTATTTAGAAAAAATAAACACCAAAATTCTCGAGAAAAATTACAAACAAAAGAGCAACACAGAAGAAACAAAGCAGACGAAAGCAATCTAGACAGAAACCCAACACACAGGAGAATTTAATGGAAAGATACAGGATTCGATCATCAGTTTTGAGATAAATGACAACATACCTAGGTAGCTGCCTGCTTCCCAAGAACAAAACAAATGCAAGACTGAGCAAAAACTTCTGTTCAAAACAGGTAAAATTAAAAAAATGAAACCATTCAAGTATAGAAAAAAATACTTTTAAAGAATATTTTTGGGGGTGCCTGGGTGGCTCAGTCGTTAAGCGTCTGCCTTCGGCTCAGGTCATGATCCCAGGGTCCTGGGATCGAGCCCCACATCGGGCTCCCTGCTCTGTGGGAAGCCTGCTTCTCCCTCTCCCACTCCCCCTGCTTGTGTTCCCTCTCTCACTGTGTCTGTCAAAAAATAAATAAAATCTTTAAAAAAAAAAAAAAAGAATATTTTTGGAATGAATGGTAGGCCTTTCTGTGCATAACCAACAGTCGCAAAAAAATATCAATATTAGCTAATAACATATATTTAAAAAATTAAGTATTAAATAGCATATTAAAAACGTGTAATCTGAGACTGAAAAAGGAAACCCAAGTCAAAAAGCCAACCAAAGAACTAAAACAGCAACAACAACAACAAAAAAACCCCGGGGTGCCTGGGTGGCTCAGTCGTTAAGCATCTGCCTTCGGCTCAGGTCATGATCCCAAGGTCCTGGGTTCAAGCCCCACATCGGGCTCCCTGCTCGGCGGGAAGCCTGCCTCTCCCTCTCCCACTTCCCCTGCTTGTGTTCCCTCTCTCGCTGTCAGATAAATAAATAAAATCTTTAAAAATAAAAACAAAAAATCCTACAGAACATATGAGAGTCTGATATCCTTTACAAAAAAACTATACATTAAATGAATAAAAGATAAATCACCTAAAGAACAGGCCAATAAGCTCATGAAAAAAGCTTGCCTGAAAGGGCACCCGGCCGGCTCAGTCGGTGCAGCATGCCAACTCTTGATCGCAGGATTCTGAGTTCAAGCCCCATGTGTACAGATTACATAAAAATAAAATCTTTAAGAATAAAAAAATGCTGGGACGCCTGGGTGGCTCAGTCAGTTAAGCGGCTGCCTTCAGTTCAGGTCATGATCCCAGTGCTCTGGGATCAAGTCCTGCATCGGGCTCCTTGCTCAGCAGGGAGCCTGCTTCTCCCTCTGCCTGCAGCTACCCCTGCTTGTACTCTTGCTCACTCTCTCTCGCCCACGCTCTAACAAATAAATAAAATCTTTAAAAAAAAAAAAAAGAATAAAAAAATGCTCGCATGGGCTATTCATGAAGGAAATTCCAGCAGTGGGACACTCAGCATCAAAGATCTGGGAAACACACAGCATGACCCAGGAAGGGTCAACTCAACTCCCTACCGTAAAATTCACTCTATGTATACATCTGCAATTAAAAACAAAGACTTATGGATAAAGATGTGCAGCTAAGCACTGTAACAGCAAGAAAACCAACAACAAAAACTTTTTCTTAAAGACTGATTTACTTTAGAGAGAGAGCACAAGTGGGAGGAACAGGGAGAAGAACAGAGAATCTCAGAACCCCGCTGAGTGCTGACCACCACCCCGCCCGGCCCCGGGGCTCGATCCCATGACCCTGAGGATCAGGACCTGAGCTGAAACCAAGGGTTAGATGCTTAACTGACCGCGCCACCCAGGTGCCCCAGCACAGAAAAAATTTTAAGGAATGTTGATTCTATAAAATATGCTTACACACCAGAAAGACATTACTAAGCGCCTCTGGTGGAGTGAGCAGCAGACGCTACCTCTGCACTTGTGTACGTCAGGACACACGTCTGCAGGTGTCGTGGGCGTGAGTGTGCACAGCACCTGTGAGCCCCGAGTGAGGCAGGTGCCGGCTCGCAGGCTCTTGGGAAGGCCAACCTCACCTTGTCGTCTCTCTTGTTCGGCACAGCCAGATGCAGCCTATTGAGCACCTCGTTCACTTTATTTCCTTTCATTTTGGTTTCAACTCGATGAGCCAGGAGCCTGTCACAAGCCTGAGGTAAGGAAACAGGGCCAGACTCACAAGGCATCCTGCCTTCTGGTCTGGAGGCGGGGGTGTGGGACAGGAACCAGAGCCCCCCCGCTCACCAGCAGACTGTGTTCCAAAGCTTTGGACCCCGCTACATGCTTTTCCTCAGGAGTCACAGTGGCTGGTGCTGTCCTGGGGATCACCCCGAGGTCCACGTAACCCCTCGGGGCAGACTGCACGTTCAGGGGGGAACAGGCCCCCTTCCCAGGCCAGCCCAGGCTGGGGCAGCACCCCGAGGCAACACTCCACAGCCCTTCCAGGCCTGCCCCCCACCACGAGCAGCCCTCATGCTGTGCCCCCAGCCAGGTCCATAACCCCCCTCGGACTCTGACTGGAGCACCAGAGCCGAGTCAACCACAGCATCAAACCCGCCTTTCTTTCTATTTCACATAAAAATAACGTAAGCGATCAGAATCACATGTGAAACCTAAAGGAAAGGTCTCTCTCCATGCTCCTTTTGCTCCTTCGACTTCTACACAAGTTCGTGACAGGACAGCTCCCACAGCCATCCTGACAGGTCAGGATGGACAGCAGGCGGTGGATGAAGCGAAGCCACCCGTGCGGGAGTCGGAGTGTCCCCTCAAGCCCCACATTCAACTGGGCGGGTGGGGACCAGGCTCAGTGCTGTGCACACACTCTCCCGCCTGGCCGCCGCGACGGCTCCCTGCCCACGACACCTGCAGAGAACGCTTCCATCCCCACAATGGACTCCTCTGACCACAAAGGCGATAAAGGGATGGATGAAGCACTGACCTCTGTTTTCACTTGAATAACCCCTTCCTCCGTCAGGGTGCTAGTCTCAACCACAGGAAATCCTGCAGCCTGCAAATCTGCAAATATTTTCTGGGAAGACAAAAGAAAAACGAAAGAGCATTATTTATTTCCACCTCCCCACGAACAAGTCTTACTGTTCTTCATACGGGTACCATAAATGCTAGTTAGCACGTCCATGGTTCGTTTCTAAATTCTTCTAAAGGACATTTCCCCCAAATGCTGATCTCTCCCTACATTCTTCTGCGATTAAGAAAATACCCATTACCGGGAAGATCAAACCAGACTACAGAAGCAAACCAGAGGCTCCCTGGAACATTCTTCTGTAAGACGTCATCTTCTAAAAAGAAACCCAGCAACATCAAGCTACAGAATTTTTTTTTTAGTATATTTTCAACGCTATTTTTAAAGAAAACATTTGGCCTCTACAACCTAAGAGAATTCCTTACAAAACAACACAGAAACATATAAATCATTCCGATTTGGAACGAGGGGCTTCGCTTGTGCACCTCGTCACCAGCGCTCCCTCGTCCAGACACAGACGTCAACCCTGTGACGGGAAAGCTTGTCACAAACAAGTCCAGCACAATCACTTCGGGGTTCCACTTACCAGGGAGACTGCTCCCTCCCCCGCAAAGAGCAGTGGTCTTGGGGACACTGTGGTCTGACTAGCCTCTGAGCTCACAGTGACCCTGTTCATCGCACATGAGACAGGCAACAAGCCAGAGCCTCAGGCACACGGCCACGCCATTGGGTTAACCTGGCAGCACCATCGCGATGGCATCCACTGCCCACGTGCCTTCCAATTTCGTTCAATCTGCCTATCGAGGCTGCTGACGAACCACCCAGGGCTGCAACTATTAGCACCAGTGACGGCAGAACGGAGACCACACCCCCGTCACTGTGGGCACATGGCGGGATGGCGGGGCCTGGGCAAGCCTGACCTCGAAGCCTGAGCAGTTGGCTCAGCCTAACCTCCGGGCTTCACAGCTTAACCCTCATCTCCCCTTTCAGCGCAAGCACCTAAAAACCAGGATCACTTAGTAGGGACCTGGGTCCTCTCCAACCCAAGCGAATTCTCTAATGTCTGTGCGTACCTAGTTAGTAACTGAATGAACATGCTGTGGTGCCCGATATCCAGCATAGCTGTTTAAAAAGCCCTCCCTCTTCGCAAGTATGACATGTCCAACTAGTACAAGACAGAGGCGCTGGGAAGGGACGGCACGCCACCCCCTGGAGACCCTCCATGTTGAGCTGGTCAGTGACACGCACTCCAGGAGATGGGGCCACAGTGAGGTTATTCTAGTACCTGCTTCTCCAAGCTCCAGGGTGACCCACCCCGGGGGGCGCCTCCCAGGCTCTGACCCTGCGGGCCTGGGTGTGCCCAAGAGTCTGAGAACCTCTGCGCCAGTGTAAACTTTCTCCAGGGCTGCAGGGTGAGCTGTGTGGAGAGGGAGGGCTAACCACCCAACCTGCCTCTAGAAAATACAGCGAACACTCTATACTCCCTGTCCTGGCAAGTTTACAGATGCTCCTCCTACTTCACTCACTCACTCACCTCACTTCCCAAACTCATTTCCCCACAAGTCTGTGCAGCAGGTACATGACACCCACGGAACCCTCCTACCTACAGCCCTACTCTGCAGGTGCTGCTCAGTGCACCGGGGCTCGAGGCCTGAAGAGGCAAGGCCTGTGTCAAAGTGCTGTGTGTGCCCTAAGGCACCAAGGTTAAGACCTTCCATGGGTTAACTGTGCCATCCTGCTGAACGCACGGGTATTCCCACAGCCTCGAAGGCAGAGCAGAGCTCAGGGAAGGCCAGGTTTAGTCTGCCACCAATAAACCAGTGAGGATACTACCTCAACTGTAGAATAAAAACACGGACTAGTATTGCTAAAATTCCTTCTAACCTCTGGTGGTCTGAAATAAGATTTGGAATTAGCTAAGAAATACCCAAAACATTAAGGTGATTTACCTGATCTTCCTCAGAAAGTTCAGCTATCCTCTTCACATCGCATTTGTTTGCTACAACTATAAGAGGCTGCAACAGGGAAAACAAGTAATGAAATAATCATCCTCACAGTGCAAGTTATAAACCGAAAGTCCTCGCTCCCACCTGTACCTTGTTGATAAAGAGAGGTTTGATGTTCTGGAAGAGCTCTAGCTGCTCCTTCAGCCCGTGCCCACACTGCTCAGACAGGTCCATCACGTACAGAACCGCGGCACGCAGGTGAGCCAGGGCTGTGATGGCCTGCATCTCAATGGTGTTCCGATCCTCCAAAGGGTGGTCCAAAATCCCCGGAGTATCTACAACCTAACGGTCAGACGTGAT
Organism: Mirounga angustirostris; assembly: GCF_029215605.1. Lineage (NCBI taxonomy): Eukaryota > Metazoa > Chordata > Mammalia > Carnivora > Phocidae > Mirounga > Mirounga angustirostris. The sequence continues at coordinate 138,508,818 of NW_026991713.1, forward strand.
ACTCGAGAGCATACACACCCACAAACCTCCTGTCCAGCATATCAACGCCCACACCAGCCCTCAGAGAACCAGTACATAAAATGTAGATCTCCCAACTGACCATAATCAGATAAGCTTTAAATATGAAGACAAAAGGGGGGATGAGTGGACCCCGCAGAGCTCACTGAAGAACTAGCCAATGGGACGCCTGGGTGGCTCAGTTGGTTGAGCGACTGCCTTTGGCTCAGGTCATGATCCTGGAGTCCCGGGATCGAGTCCCGCATCGGGCTCCCTGCTCAGCAAGGAGCCTGCTTCTCCCTCTGACCCTCCCCCCTCTCATGTGCTCTCTCTCTCTCATTCTGTCTCAAATAAATAAATAAAATCTTTAAAAAAAAAAAAAAAAAAAAAAGAACTAGCCAATGACCTGGAGAAAAGGACTCCTCTTTTTCCCCTTTTTGATATATGCCAAACTATGCCAAACACGGTGCTTGAGCTCCTGAGCCAGACATCAAGAGCCACGCGCTCTGAGCCAGCCAGGGGCCCTAACAGAGCAGAACAGAAGAGCAACTGGGAAACTCTCCCATGTGTTAGGAACAACCTCATCGTTTATGAAATGAAATTCTACTGTAGAAACTGCTCCATGCTTTTAAATGGCTAATAAATGTCATTTATAATGACAGGGTCAGCAACGACAACAAGGAGACTTGTTTCTTCGGAAGTACCACTGTTAACATAACACAGGCCACCCGCTGTCTCCCGAGAACTGCCCTGAGGGCAGCCGGGGAGCTCAGGGGAGTTTTCTCTGCAGGGGTGTTCCTGGTGACCTTGAGAATCTCTCCCACCTCCTCCGAGTCTTTCCCTAAGCCCACTGGGAATTAGGGAGACACTCTAGTTCTTTAGGGATCCCCAAAATCAAATCCCGTTAACAAGAGCTCTATGTTTAAAGGTGGGAGCGCTCACCTGCCAACGCAGATACTTATAATCCATGTGCCCCACAAACAGAGACTTGGTCGTAAACGCATAGGGCTGGACATCCACATCGGCTCTCGTCACCTAAAACAAAACAATCATAACACCAACAGTTACACAAGTTCCTATTTCCTCTCAGAGGTCTGTGTGGCACCTATGGGTTATAGAGATGAATGATTTCGGCATTAAAACAAAACAAGACCAAACAAGGAGAGAGACCTGGCATGATTACGTTGCTGAGGACCGAAGCTGCTGCTCTCTGATGGACGGACTCCATCCACTTCCTCCCGCCACCAGGCCAGGGCAGTGACAGTCCCCATCAGATACTAGGGAGGTGGGGGGCCAGTACTTGGGAGAGTGTCCGTCAGCTTCTGCTCTGATCCACCCCGGCCCCAACAAACTTGCTGTGCAGACAGAAACACTCTGTACCTGCACGGCTGATATGGGGCCCACCAGCCACACATCCGCCAACTCTCGACATGCAGTCAGTGCAACCGAGGGCCTCAACTGTTTACTATTTCATTGTAAGGGATTAAGTGGCCACTGGCTCGCAAGCGTTCGAGCCGTGAGCTCGGACACCGCAAAGCTTCAGCCTATCATGTCAGCACAACTTGGGGACAAAATAAAGACCTGCAAATAGGGTCAAAGTGGAAGTGTTCCTGGCAGCAACATTCACACATACGTAACTGCTGTTGTTTGGCACCTGAGCTCCTGCTGGTTGTGAACTGACATTTTACATTATTTATTTATGAACCAACCTTTTATTTTCCTTTAAAGATTTATTTATTTTAGAAATAGAGTGTGCACCCAAGAGCACAAGTGGGAGGGGTGGAGGGAGAGAAAGAGAATCTCAAGCAGACCCCACAGTGAGCAGGAGCCTGACGCGCACAGGGCTCAATCTCATGACCCTGAGATCATGACCTGAGCAGAAATCAAGAGTCAGACCCTTAACCGACTGAGCCACTTCGGCGCCCCTTAAATGCTTTTTCTACTCTGTTCAGGTCCCTGAAGCTCAGCTAAGTTGTCTTGAAGGACCGAGTTACTAAATAGTGTCCTCAAGTCCGAATTAATAAACTCACCCAAGTAAAGAGCAACTCAGCCACTCCCCACAACGTGGACCAAATACTTTACGTGAGAAGTGTCCCATCAAGCAAGGTGACACCCACGAAATACCTCACGAAGTCCAATTCAGCAAGTGCCGCCTGTCAGTCGGCACCAGCTCTCCTGGCGCTCCCGCTCCCAGCCTAGGCTCTCTGTGTAACAAACCCCAACTGGAATGTCTCGAATCCCGAACAAGCTTACGGAACACGTACCAGAACACACGATGTTTTCCGTAACAGCAATATAAATGTGGATTCAGACAGACACAATCCTCCCCTCGAGTAAAGGGCTGTGCACAGCGAGGGGCAGTACTGACTCAAGGACTCACTGGCCGGCTGTCCTCCAACCCACAGGGACAGGACACAGCAGCCCTTGGGCCTCAGGTCCTTGGTCACTTGTTAATGCCAGACACAGACTAACCTTAATTTTCTTTTTTTTTTAGATTTTATTTATTTATTTGAGAGAGAGAGCACAGAGGCAGAGGGAAAAGGAGGCTCCCCACGGAGCAGGGAGCCCGATGTGGGGCTCGATCCTGGACCCTGAGATCATGACCTGAGCCAAAGGCAGATGCTTAACCAACTGAGCCACCAAGGTATCCCTAACCTTATTTATTTTTTTAAATTTTATTTATGTATTTGAGAGAGAGAGAGAGGGAGGGAGGGAGCACACACACAAGTAGGGGGAGAGGCAGAGAGGGAGAAGCAGGGTCCCCGCTGAGCAGGGAGCCCAACGTGAGACTCGATCCCAGGCCCCTGGGATCATGACCTGAGCCAAGGCAAACACTTCACTGACTGAGCCACCCAGGCATCCCCAAACTAACCTTATTGATGAAGCTGGACTTGCCAACATTCGGGTATCCACATAGGAGCAGGGTCCTTGTATTCGGGTCAATAGTTGGCAGACGGGACAGATGCTGCCGCACTGTGAGAAGTTCACATTACATATGCTTTATTTCATAAGAACAATGGAGAAAGTCAAACTTGGCCCCCCTGCTCGGCGGGGGACCTGCTTCTCCTCCCTCTCCTACTCCCCCTGCTTGTGTTCCCTCTCTTGCTGTGTCTCTGTCAAATAAATAAATAAATAAATCTTTTTTGGTTTGTTTTTAACAAACATCAGGGAGAAGCAGGCTCCCCGCGGAGCAGGGAGCCCAATGCGGGGCTCGATCCCAGAACCCTGGGATCATGAGCTGAGCTGAAGGCAGACGCTTAACGACTGAGCCACCCAGGTGCCCCTAAATAAATAAATCTTAAAAAAAAAAAGATCAGACAAAACAGATCCTTGGAAGCACTGTCAAAACAGTCAAGTCCGACAACTTGTTACAAATTATTTGCAAGATGGGGGGGCGGGGGAAGAACAAAACACAATGACTTAAAAACATCTGTAGCATAAAAATATACATAAAAAGGCATGTAACTGTTTCATTAGAGATACTACACTAATTCAGGACTGTCCTCTTAAAATAAAACAATCATGTAATGAAACTGGAGTAGCAATTTCATGCTAACACATACTGCAAAGCTTTTCTTTTTTAAAGATTTATTTATTTGAGACAGTATACATGCATACACTGGACTGGGAAGGGCAGAGGGAAAGAATCTCAAGCAGACTCCCCACTGAGCACAGAGACCAAAAGGGGCTTGATCCCACAACCCTGAGTCATGACCTGAGCTGAAACCAAAAGTCAGACACTTAACTGACTGAGCCACACAGGCGCCCCATATTGCAATTTTTGGGGGAAAAAAAAAAAAAATTTTTTTTTAAATTTATGTCAATAGGTTAAAACTATGGGTCATTTTATTTTTTACATATTTCCTTGGTATTTTTCCTGTGACTTATAATGTATGTGCCTTATGTATGAAATATGAAAAACAAATTCTCTTAATAGTACTAATAATTTATAAGCATTTTAACTGCTAGCTGCTTTTTCAATAGTAACTAGCCTGTCAGAAATTCTCATGGGCTAGGTGGGGAAAAGTAATTTGACCCTGTTAGGTCTAAAATAAAACAAATATTCCAAAAATGCGTTCTTGACAAGAATCAAGTAGCATAACAGCACACTAAACAGTGTTCTTGCTTATGTATCACAGGTACCTTGCTCCAAATATTCCAAACTCTGCTTCTGTCTCCTGATGATCGTGCACATCCGCCCGAGGGCCGCGCGTTTCAGCTGCTTGCAGCGGTAGAGAGAGTCTCCGTACTTCATGAGCCGCACGTAATCTTTAGCCACACTTAAATAAAAACAAATATATGACATGTTTTTCACTCTGGACAATAATTTGAAAGATACTGTATTAAGAAAATACCTTACTTGTCCACCAAATTTTTGGCAATATTTATTTGTCCTAGAGCCAACTTGTAATGATCCTTGTCATAGAGAATGTTCATCAAATCAGCATAAAATGGATGGATATCCTAAAACAGAAACAAATTGGTCTTTTGGCACAGGTTTCTCATCCCAATGTGTCAACAATACTTGCAGAATAATTTCCTAGGGAAATACATCCCACCTTTCCTCTCTCCTCAAACCCCCGGCATCTTCTCCCCAGCCCTCTCTCCTGACTGATGACTGCTTAGCTCTCTGAGAAAACATCTAAGTGAGCTCAGGGGTCACTTCTGTCTGCCCACCTGGCCTGGGCCCAAGACTGTGCCCCCTTCACCCCATCCACAGACCCAGCCAACTCTCCATTTGTGCACAAGAGTCCTCCCCCACTGCTCAAGACCTGAATCCAGGCCTGCAAACATGCTGTCACCACCCCCCCAAATCTAAAAGTCTGCAAGCCCCCTTGAACCCACAATCCTTCTACTCCTTTGCTACCCTCTTCGCTCTTTTCTTCCCTTACACCCAAGTTAGTCAGGATTGTCTCTACCAGTCCATCAAAACAGCTCATCAGATCAGCCCCTCCCCGAACTCCTTTCATCTTTGCAGAGCTCTGCACAGCAGACAGCTGGGCACTCACGCTTCCTGATGCTTTCTATTCAACTGGACTCCGGGACCGACTCTGCTCTTGCAGGCTCATGCTCCCACCCAACACTCAACATTAGGGTTCCCAGGAACACTCTTCTCTCCACACTCACGTCCTGGGTGACCTCGCATGGATCTAAGTGCACAGACATCTTCAGGCCAGACCTCTCATAAAGTTCCAGACCACATGCACTTCTGTGTGACGTCTTACCCACATTTTGATCAACACATACAAACCGCCATCCTCCTCCCCAAACCTCCCCCCGTTCCCGTGTGGATGGATGGCCACTCCACTGTCCAAGGTGCTTCGGGCCACACCTGTGCTGTGAGCAAACCCATTAGCTCTTCCTCCCCAGCACTCAACTCTTCACTGCTGCCAGCTGCTAAACCCAGTGCACCAACCTTCCCAGTGGCCTCCTACCCCACGGGCCACTCATCCTCTAAAAGCTAAGTCAAAGCTCGGCACATCCCAGGCTCAACCTGGAAGGCTTAAGACAGAACTCAAGCCCTGCACGGCTCACTACCTCACTGCCCTCAGGCCTCTGCTACAATCTCCCTGCTCTCCTTACGCATCTGACACACTGCAGATTTCCACGCTTACCGTCTTTCCCTCACTAGACAAGCACAGGGCCTCTATGACTGCTGTGCTCCCGGGGCCTGAACAGAATTCGAGACATGTCAGTCATGCTGCGAACGCAGCTACTATAACCTCCTACTCTAAAATTCTTCTCAGATAGCTAACTCTAGTTTAAAAAATGCGGGGGGGGGGGGGGGGAGGGGGCACCTGGGTGGCTCAGTAGGTTAAGCATCTGACTTGATTTCAGCTTAGGTCATGATCTCAGGGTCGTGGGATCGAGCCCCACATCCACACTGAGTGTGGAGCCTGCTTCAGATTCTCTCCCCCTCCCCGAACCCTCAAAAAAAAAAAAGGGGGAATAGAATGTTCACAAATTTAAACTTCTACTGTATAAAAAAATACCAAGGATGAAGAAAGATAAAACTTCTTACAAAGAACTACAAAAATCTGGTACTAATTAGTTCACAGCATTCTGTTTGCTCAGATCAGGTGTTTTCAAATATCACACCAGTTTCCAATAATCTCATTCTTTTGCTTCCTTCCAGGTAATTTCTAAGGTACCCACCCTTTCCCCAGCAACTATTCATGTGTTCAACTAGCCTCTACTTAGCACCTGTAGCATGCCTGGGAGACACATGGAAAGTGCATACCTGTCTGCTAGCAGAAACCTCTATACTTATTTTAAGCACATCTGTAATTGTTTAAACGAACCACTGTCACCTTAAATATGAAAGAAACTCTTGTCACATAAACCACCTTTTCTCCTCTGCCTTAACCTAGCTTTACGGACTGTTTTGGGACAGTGGCAAATTTAGGTTCTCACCCTGTACTGCTGCCCCTACCCCACATCCTTCACCACCTCAAATCACCTTGCAGCGGTGGGGTAAGCAGGGTCTGCTCTTGCTTTCTACAGCTTCATCAACAGCAAACTCGACTATGCTGTCAGCGACGATTTCAACTGTTTTGGCTCAATGCACAAATCAAAGCTCCCCCACACAATTTCTTCTCACTGACCATCACTGGCTGATGAAGCGACAGGATCACAAACAGTGGTGGACCTCAGGCCACTGATGTAACTTGAGGCCCCAGGAAAAGGAACCTTGGAAAGAGGAAGGAGAGGAAGCCCACGTAAGCTGGTGAGCTGCCAGATTCAGAGTGCACAGCTTTGAGAGAGCTTGGGTTGGCACCTCAAGCCTCGAAGTGACAGAGAAAGCCTGAAGAGACAGCTCCAGGCCCTCTTATATGGGGTTTGGCAGGGGGAAAGGAAGAATACTAAGGAATCAAAAAACCTGTGCTCTGTTCCCAGCTTTGCCACTAACTCACAAAGTCTGACAAGTGAATCATTTTGTTTCCTTCCTTATTTGTCAGGTAAGTACACAAACTGGCTAGAAATACCAATTATCTGATGGCTTACATTTATATTACTGTGTCCCCGAGTCACTTACATCCAATTTGGGGAAATCTGTTAGAATCTGTGAGAGTCTGTCATGGTAATTCTGTTGAGTAAATTTGACTTTCCTCATATAAAAATGTCTAATGCGATGAATTTGGTAATGTTTATGGATAACTGTTGGAGTCTTCCGTTGAGTCTTCGATAACGTCAGGTCAATAAAGTCCTGCAATTAAATAAGACACAGTACACCAAAAATGTCTACTTTTTATCCACTTATCTGAAACCCTCTCAAAAGACTAACAAAGGTACCACATGTTTTCAACTACAAACACTTTTTCTAACTAATCTTCAATCTTTTATATTCAACTCTGATCATGTTCATAGTTTCTGGCCTTTAACAAACACTTAGCAAATGGCTACCAAAATAAATTTTATCCCACACTTTCTTGATGTTACCTTAATTTCCAAACACCCAGGGCCCTCTGAAACTAGTCAGGTAACTCAAGCATAACTCAGAAAAAACATTAAAGAGAAAAAATCCTGCAATTTCAATTTGCAAATCTTTGACTTTGAAAGTATATAAAACAACAAGTAAAACTAAAATTCACTGCATATAATTTCCTAAGATGTGAAAGTCACTGAGAATATAAACTCTTGCTTGAACTGCCCAGTGCAGAGACAAGCGGACAGGCGCCCACAACACTGTCAGTAACAGGAGGGACACAGACTTCAAGCCTGGAGGCCTGTACCCCCCTCTCCATCTACTGAATTCTATGAATCCTTAAGAGGCTCCTTCAAAAACATCTACTTCATAAAGTTTCTCGACTCCCCCACCCCCTCCTCTCTGGGGAGGATCCCAAAGTCTGCAGAAGGTCTCTAACCCAGAGGAAAGGACCCCAACGCCGGAGGGAAGGACCCTAACGCCTGAAGAAGGCCCCTCAGTGTCCGGCGGGGAACCGCTAACCCTGGAAGGCCCTAATCTGGGGACGACGTGGCTTAAGAAGGGGGGCCCGCCGGAGGAGGCGACCCCTGTCCCATCCCAGAATTACAGGCTCGGGCTTTCCTGGCGACCCGGCAGGGGAGAGGCGACTGCGGACAAGCCCTCGCGGCCGCCTACCTTGGCGGACGGCACCACCGTGATCTTCTTGAAGTTGTAGTGCGCCATGCCGGCGATCAGCCACGAGGGACCGGGAGCAGCGGACGTGCGGGCGGGACTTCCGCTGGCGGCGCGTCACTTCCGGGTGCTCCCTGTATCCGCAGGCACAGCTTCCGTGTGTCACGGCGCCCCCGTCCGGCCGGAGGTCCCCCGCGGAGGAGGTCTCTGGGATCCGCGGGGGAGGCGGGGAGAGAGAGGGGCAGGTCCGGACAGGCTGACCCGGCTCGAGGGGCTTGGGGTCCCGGGGGACTGCGGGGGCTCGGGGGGGCCCAGGAACTCGGGGGATTTCGGGGGGCCCGGAGGACTCAGGGGGTCTTGGGGACTCGGGGGATCGCGGGGACCTGAGGGACTCGAGGGTCTCGGGGGTGTCTCAGGAGCCCGGGGGACTGGGGCACCGGGGTCGTGGCCCACTGGCGTCGGCTTCCCAAGAACTGACGCCCTGGTTCTACGTTTTCTGCGACACACCCCGACGCTGGACTGGTGAAGGCGACGAGCGCTTAATGAGCGAGCGAGGAACGCGGGAGCGGAGCTCGGCGGCGGCGGGGTGTGGGGGGGGGCTCTAAGCTCCGCCCCTCCTGCTCCCCCCGTCGGCCGGGCCTGCCCGGGCCTGCGTCCCCAAGCCCTTTGCGGTCCAGCGCCCACCCAGAGGCTCCGGAGGTGTCTGATTCCTGCCTGCTGGGCTCCTCCTCCCACCCAGCCTCAACTGCCAACCTCTCCGACCCCGGACCATTCCTTGTCATCACTTCCCCCCTTCTCTTCTGCTTGAAAACCGCCCTCTGCATCCCTGGGACCCTCTCTGATTCCCTGCTCTTTGTTAACCTACTCCCTGCCACCCAGCCCTCCCTGGAGCCTGCCCTCCACCCCTTGCTCTTCCTCCCTGGAGTCTCTCTTTTAGGGTAGCTTGGCTTGTTGCCTTGCATGGATCCCTCTGATGACACAGACATTTCCAGTCCAACTGCTGTCTCAATTCCAGACTGACATTTCCAATCAATTGTGAAATGCCCACCTGCCTGATTCCAGATGTGTCAAACTCAGCATGTCCCCAAATCAGAAACTCTCACCATCTTCTCTCTGTAAGTAGATCCATCCTCCCTGTGCTGTGCCAGAGGGCAGCCTGCACCCTGACACCCCTCACCCGCCAGAAACAGGGGAGTGGCTGGGAGCCAAGAGCTGGGCTGACCCGTTGCTTCCAAGAGTGAAACAGCACCACGGGCAAATGTGAGGTCAAACCCAAGAGATGGTCCAAAGGACTTGCTAAATCCCAAGAACATGGGGCAGAGAAGAAAAAGCCTGATGTAAGGCAGAGCGTTGCAACAGTGCATTAGGAGCGTCAAGAGGGCAGGTGGAGACAAGCCCTCTGGCGTCCGACTGAAGAGCAGGTTGATAAGGGTGGTGCATCTGAACGCTCACCACTATAATTTCTGTTAACAGCATGGCCACTCCCTCAGGTAACACAGGACCACGAGTCGTGGTAAACCTATGTAGGTGTGACCATGTGCCAAGCACTGTTCGAAGCACTTGACCACATATTAACTCACTTAATTCCTACAACCCCAAGAGGTGGGTGGGGAAACCAAGGCACAGCAAGACTGCTCACTAGCCTGTGGTCAAACAGCCAATTGGTGGCAGACTTGGGTTTGAACCTAGATGGCCTGGCCCAGCATCACTGTTCTGGACCATTACTTATTCTGCTTCTCAGTCATCTTCTTAGATCCTTTTAGTAAGTCCTATCATTTTTACATTAACTTGCAAATGTTCCAATGTTGAAAACAATTTTGATTCACGAGTCTCAATTACGAACCGTAAGGCCCATCTTTGTGTCATCAGTGAATCAGCTAGTTAGATAAGTGTGCCTCCCATGTCTTAGCGGCTCTTCGACAGGAAGCCTCTGGGATAATTAGGACTCTCCAGCTACAGTCATCTGCTGAACCACAGGACAGCTCTGCAGAGCTTTGCTCATGCTCTCCGCCACCCCCACCCCACCCCCCGCCAGGGTGCCTGTGCCTTCCCTCAGCCTCTCCCATCACCCTCACTCTTTTTTTTTTTTTATATTTTTTATTTATTTATTTGAGAGAGAGAGAATAAGAGAGAGAGCACATGAGGGGGGGAGGGTCAGAGGGAGAAGCAGACTCCCTGCCGAGCAGGGAGCCCGATGGGGGACTCGATCCCGGGACTCCAGGATCATGACCTGAGCTGAAGGCAGTCGCTTAACCAACTGAGCCACCCAGGCGCCCCACCCTCACTCTTATGTGGCTGGTTCCTCCTTTTTAGAATTCCAGTATTTCAATAAGTCCAACCAATCCTTGGCTTCAGGCAGACAACTGTCCTTTCTTTAGGTCTTCATTCTAGGCAATAACAAAGCAACCTCTTAGATTTGTACAGGTTGTTAACATTTACCAAGTGCTTTACTTTTTAGTCAATGATATTCCCAACAACTTTGTGATGTGGTGCTAACGTGAGATTACAGGCTTGCTTCTTCCCAAAGTCACATGGCTCTGAGGGGCAAATGAGATGGGATCCGAATGCCCTGTAAACACAATCCTTATATATAGACAGTACGTGGAGGGCACAGAATTCTTTAAAATGGTGATAATATTATAAAATGTCAATATGTGTGATGTTGTTGGTTTTACGCATGATAGTTGAAGTCTACTTGTTCACATAGAAGAGAAGAGGAACCATTCACTGAAAGAAATCAACAGGACTCTTGACGAAGAGCAGGTATATTAACATTTGCATCAGAGAATAAATGTGAGAGAATTTTATAAATCCTATCAGTGAAAAACTGACAGGTCTTTGGCATTTTTACTATTCTCTCATGAGTTTGGAATCCTATTTGCCTACAACAATAAAGACTCGTGATGATGAAGAGTCCGAGGCCCCAATCCACATCCTGGTTCTGCCCCCTACAAGCTACGTGAACTCAGGCAGGAGACTCAACAACTCTTAGCCCTGGCCCCTCTTTGCCAAATGGGGAAATAATGCCTACTTCCAAAGGATCGTTTATGGTGACTAATTAAGACATGTGCACAAAAGCATAAGGCATAAAGTAAGAGGTGTTAATATGACAATCATTAATAAATTTTTGTATCAAAACTTTATTGGGTCAGCGCAAGGTAATGATTTGAGCATTGCCATGACGTATATTAAATGCCAGATTTCTTATCAGAGATTCTCAGTTCCCACAGGTGGTAATGAAACCATCCCTCAGAGAGTGGGTTCATGCAGAATCTGAGTTATTTGCTAGCCTTCTAAGGGTGAGGACTAGCACATGAATAGAAGAGATGCATGAACCAGCCTCCGCTCCTTGTGGGTCTGTGGGTGTGACACTGGGAGAGGGGCTATGAGAAAACCAGGCTACGTGCCAGGAGCTGCCCAGCTGCCAGGCAGGTCTGAGTGCCCCAGCATCACAGGCCCAGAGCAGCACTCCCATGAGGAGGTACCTCACATCCCACACCACCCGTGTGTTGATGAGAATCAACGTCCTTCCCTTCCCACCTGCACCTTGCCTGGCTGAGCATGGCTTCCTGGGAACAGGGTGTGTCCCAGGGCACTAAGAGCAAGCCACTCATCCATGAACAGGCTGCTGGTCTCTGGGGGCCTCTTCTCACTGCCACCTGCAGTGAGGGCAGCTCACCAATTCTTGAGCTGATTTCAACCGTGTCTGGAGGTGTCTGGTTACCAGGACTCCTCAGAGGGTGAGGCCTGCGGGACTTCCTGGCGGCTTCAGCCAGGCTTGTTTTCCAGGCTGTTTTGTGGAACGGGTCTCCTCTGTTGCACTTTCCTGTTGCTGTAATTCTGACGTGAAAAGTACATCTTGCAGTGACATCTGTGCCAGGGAAGTGTGACCAGGCTTCTTGCCTGAAAGGAGACTTTGTGTGGGGATTAGTCACTTAGCCGAAGGTAGCTGTCCAGTATCAAAGTGTTAGGACCGCTCCAGCACATCTGTGGTCACGTCGCTGGGTCCCCAGAAACTGTTCTGGCCCACGCATCTGGCATGGATCTGTGCTGCTTTGGGCTGTTGTCTAGATGTTCCCGGGGTCCATCTAATTTCCCAAGAGATCTCCTCTTGGAGAGCAGGGAGTGTGTCTCGGCCTTCCGCCGTTCCTCACAGCAAGCAGCAGTGCCCCAAGCATTCCAGAACGGTTGGAAGTGGGCAGCTGGAAAGCTGCCATGGGGGCTGTGACATTGGGAATCTGGCCTCGTGCTGCTTGTGTTGTCCCACTGAGCCATACCGCAGACGAGGGAGCTTCATGGGACCTCGCTTACGACAGCCAGGGTGGATGCCTCAGCCAGAGTGACAAGGAACATGGAAGGTCTTGTGTTCTGAGGCTACAGGCCTGGATCCCAAGTAGCCTGCAGCCAGCAAGCCAATTTCTGATCCAGCTTGCCCCATGTGGAAGTGACAACTACAGCTCAGGAGCTCTCGGAGCAGGCAGGAGGACACTTCATGACGTTGCAGGTACGCACACCCCACGGCTCCCCATGCTTAGGCCCTGGTTTCTCCACCCACAGCCTGACCCATAGCCTCCCATCCCACCGCCTTCCAACCCTCAGTCTCCCGACCCACAGTCTCCCGGCCCACGGTCTCCTGGCCCACGATCTCCTAGCCCATGGTCTCCTGGCCCACGGTCTCTCGACCCACAGTCTCCTGACCATGGTCTCCTGGCATGAATCAATGTGCCTCAACTGCTGGACTAAGGGACATAAGCTGAGTCCACGCAAGAGGTCTGTGTGTGTGTGTTTTTCAGTTGGTGTGATTGGTTATGAAGGGACGTCACTGAAGGATAAAGGGATGAAAGGTTGACCTGTCATGGTTTTCCTTTAATATGGCGCTAAAAACTCAAGGGGAATTTCACTCTAATGATGTTACTTGGTGCCTCAGTCCACTGGGACTGCTGTGACAAATAATCACAGACTGGGAGGCTTCAAAAGGACAGATGTTTATTTCCACCATGCTGGAGGCTGGAAGTCACAATCAGGGCGCCGGCATGGTTGCAGGCTGGTGAGGGCCTTCTTCCCGGTTCCTAAGAGTCACCTTCTTGCTGTTGCCTTCCTTGCTGTGGAAGGGGCATGGGAGCTCCCTGGGGCCGCTTTTATAAGGACACCATCCCATCCCCTGGGCTCTCCCTCTTCATACCATCATATTGGGGATTGGTTCTTCAACATATGAATTCTGGGGAGACACATTCAGTCCATAGTACCCAGCAAGTGGATTTTGTTAATGTAACCACTAAATTCACACAGTGTCTCTCAACTCCATTCTGTGAGTCCTCTTGGATCTGAAATGCAGCAACAGGACAGACGTCATCTTAACTTGGCAGTGGTGTGAATCCATCAGGGGCATGCCCTCATTCCATGGAGGGTGGTGATAGCATGAGAACACCCTCAAAAGTAGCAGTGTAACATGCTCTTCAGAGCTACACGGTGGTTTAAGACTGTGGGATCTGTATTTGAGACCTGTCTCCACCCCACACGATCTCAGGCAAGGCACTCAACTTCACTAAGCCTTAGTTTCTCCACTTATGAATTGGGGTACTGCCTACAGAAGAGGGTTGGTGTGAGGCTAAGTTCATAAGTGTAAAGCCTTTGTCGTCGTGCCTGGTACATAGTAGGTATGCAGGAAAATTGTATGTTAGTGTTATCTGTATGCTTCTTGACGCTTGGTTACAATAATATTCCCTGAATTTTTATTCTATTAAATTCTTATTTAACCTTATATAATAATTGCAATGCAGGGTATCTCTACTACATGCCAGGGAACTTTTACTTCTCACAGTAGCTCAGTGAGGTGGACGTGATTGTCTCTATTTTACAGATAAGAACATTGGTTTTGGAGAGGTCAAGTGGTCTGTTTACTGTCACCCAGCCACTGAGTGGCACAGTTGGACATGGAATCCAAAGCCGCTTTCCTATGGCACTGCATTTGAGGAACACCTTTGTTCTTGACCTCTTAGTGTTACTTCTTTATTTGGTATTCAAATGCAGATGCGTGATGGAATGCTCTTGGGGTCCTATGCTGCGAAGGATCCCATGGCGCTGGAGTTCACCAAAGCACTGTGTGTGCAAGGGTGGGGTCCGGGAAGGACGGGCAGGCAGGACCGTGCTGCCTATGCTGGAGAAGAGACCCCCTTGCTCATGTGGGCAGCTGTTAATAGGGATATTTCTGTGCATTAACTACGGCACAGTACATGCATCACTCTATTATAGGAACTCACTGCTGAAACCATCTCCATTTCACAGTTCCCTAAAGGACCTTCAGTTTTGATGAAATCTTGCACCTCTTTTCTAAAAGAAAATAAAAGGTGATAACCAAAGGTTTGTAATCTGTGCACTTCGGCTTGCGTGACTAATTTCCCAGTGATTCTGAATTATCTGCAGGCAGAATTCCTTAAGATTGACATTCTGGGGACGCCTGGGTAGCTCCATCGGTTGAGCATCTGCCTTCAGCTCAGGTCATGATCTCAGGGTCCTGGGATGGAGTCCCACATTGGGATCCCTGCTCAGTGGGGAGTCTGCTTCTCCCTCTCCCTCTGCCCCCCAGCTTGTTCTCTCTCTCTTTCTGTCCCTTTCTCTCAAATAAATGAAATCTTTTTTAAAAAGATTGACATTCTGTGTGACACCGAAAAAGACCGTTAGCACTGACACTTACATGTAGCAACAGACACCCGAGTCCTTGGTGCTCACGGTCGCACTGCCCACCATGCCTCAGGGTAACACCAGCAAGAGTATCCACTTTGATGACAAAATGTCGTCACAAGTTTAGTTATTGACTGTGAAGTGCTGCATGATGAAAGCATGATGTTCTAGCAATCTCCATTTCCCACCCTAGCCCTGCCACCAGCTTTTGGAGTAACAACCAGGCAAGTGACTTCCCCAGTATTTGTTCCACATAGAAACATACTGGTCGGGCGCCTGGGTGGCTCAGTTGGTTAAGCGACTGCCTTTGGCTCAGGTCATGATCCTGGAGTCCCGGGATCGAGTCCCGCATCGGGCTCCCTGCTCGGCGGGGAGTCTGCTTCTCCCTCTCCCACTCCCCGTTTGTGTTCCCTCTCTCGCTGTGTCTTTCTCTGTCAAATAAATAAATAAAATCTTTAAAAAAAAAAAAAAGAAAAAAAGAAACATACTGGTCTATCAGGATGTATTGGTCTGCGTCATCTGAGTTAGGCAGTGGTAACAAACAGTGCCCCAGTCACAGAATTGTGTTCTTTGTCTTGCATGGTCCAGGCCCATCGTCCGTCCAGATGGCCACCTAGGCCACCTGCTGACTGCTGTGCTGGGGAAAGAGAGAGTTTGACAGTCGAGTATTTCTCCCTCGATTCCTCGGCCAGCCACAGCCCATGGGACAGGATACAGGAGGAAGGGCAAGAAACAGTTATTTGCAAACAGTGCTATTTCCCAGCATGCTGGCCTTTCAAGTGGTCACTCTGTAAGGGTAGGCTCAATTGATAATTTAAGTATTGTATAAATGTAAGAGAGTATCAAAATACACTGTTGAACTAGAAAATTTGAATTTATAACCAAACTGATGAAGGGCAGGCAATAACCCTTTTCTGTTCATCCTCCCCCCATCCCCAGCTTACAACCACACAGGCTAATGCAGGTACAAACCTACTTCATACTATTTATTCATCGAAAACTTCACAAATGTCGCAGAATGTCTGGGAACTGACAGGTGGATGTTCTGAGTTCTTCGGCAACCATGAGAGGACACTAGTGAATCACTCCTTCCTGCTTCCTCTCTCCTTACAGTCCGCTTCCCTCGATACGAGTCTTCAAAGCTCACTTTCCATTGGGATTAATTCACATAAGGTTCTATTTTTATTTTATTGTATTATGCTCATTTTCAAAATTTCTACAGCAGAGTGCATTGTCAATATTCAGTAAACGTGAGTTAAAACACTCAGAATGGAAAAGAACTAGAATAAGCACATGAAGGATGGGGAAAATGGAGTCAGACAGAACTTTAAAAACTTTTCAGTAATAAATCCAGAGGTAGAAGGACAGCGCGTCATCACTGGGTATTTCAGGCAGTATACACTCTCCTGGTGTATATGGCCTCATCCACAGGGCATTTTCCATGCTTTCAGCCTGGCACAACTCTCTGTCTTTCCCCTTTTCACTGCATGGGCCCACTCTACAATAGCTGCTATAAGCAAATGTGGTCTCGTCCATTTTATTTTAAAAATGAAATGAAAAGCTATAGAAGTTGAAAAAAATAGCAGCCCTTGGCTGGCATGGGTACTAAGTTCAGGCTCACGTATTAAGAGATTCAGGCAATTCCGGGCTGACCTGTGACACACATACTAACAAATTTTTCAATGAAGAAGTTCCATTTCTGGCACATGGTGAATTGGTGACCCAGATCAGTTTTATATCACAAACACGGAAAGGTACCTAGAATATTTTTAGATGTCCTTTGAATTCATCTAAAGAGTACTTGGAAGACATTTCCAGTGGAGGCCGATACCTAGACGCACTTGGCATTGGCTTCTGTGCTCACAGCATCTGCGGATCTGGACAACTCCCGCTTTGGTGTTCTAGCTGGGTGGCAGGGGGCTGAAATAAAGCCCAGGGCCCACCCAAGGAGAAGAAACAGAGCACTGACCCCACAGAGCTGGGCCCAAAGTGTACATACTTGGCGCTAAGCAAATGGGTAAGGGGAACCCCGAGGAGTTGTGACTGAACCCTGGGCCTCACAAGGATTTCAGAGAACCTGGCAAAGCTGTCCTCCCTGAAGGAATTGATTTTCATGCCAGGCCTCAAAGAACCCCTACAAATAATTTTCCATGGAAAATGAGCAGCGTACTACAAAATATCATTAAATCCAAAAGAAAACAAGGTATTAGAGCAAGACCCAGCAGAAACAACAAATAAAAGAAGTTGAACCACAAAGAGTTCAAATCCTGGAATTACTGGACACAGAGTACAATATAGTATTGTTTCCTCTGTGTAAAGAGGTAATAGACTTTAAATATACGCAGCAAAAGGAAGGAAGAAAATAAGGTACAATCAAGGAGATGACAAAATTCTAACCCAAAGTTTCTGATTCGAAAGAAGAAAGTAGTCATTGAAAATGAAAACTGAGGGGCGCCTGGGTGGCTCAGTTGGTTAAGCGACTGCCTTCGGCTCAGGTCATGATCCTGGAGTCCCGGGATCGAGTCCCGCATCGGGCTCCCTGCTCGGCAGGGAGTCTGCTTCTCCCTCTGACCTTCCTCCCTCTCATGCTCTCTGTCTCTCATTCTCTCTCTCTCAAATAAATAAATAAAATCTTTAAAAAAAGAAAAAAAAAGAAAATGAAAACTGAATAAGCAGATTTCACACAGAATAGACACAGGTGATGAAAAGGAACTGCAAATGTAGATGTGAAGAAATGATCCAGGATACAGCCTAGAAAAGCAGGGGGACATATAAAGAGATTTATTAAATTTCCTGTTTCAGATAGGAAATAGCACATTCAAGGGTTTAAATGGATGGAGATTTTAAAAGAGACCGTGAGCAGGACCGTGGGCTGGTTAAAAAAAACAGCAAAGGATGGCGAAGGGCCAGTTGAGTGGAAATTCCGGGAGTGTCACAGGTCCCGGGAGTGAGAGGGAGGGCCTCTCACAGAGGGATGCAGTGCTGGGAGCGAGGGCAAGAGCAGCAGGCGCCCATTGTCTCTCCTCCCACCGCCACCGGGCCTCCCTTTGAGCTAACTCAACAGGGCTCCTGGTGATCCTGTCGGCAGCATTCGCTTCCTGGGCTTGGGGCAAGTGTGTCCTGGCGGGGGGCGGGGGGCAGGTGGAGACCCATAACACGAGGGTTAGGAGATACGAAGCGGACAGACTGAGAAGGCCAATAGGATTGGGAAGATCAATCACTGGGCTGGTAAGAGTTCCAGAAGGACGGGAGGAGCAAGGGAAGGAGGCAACATGTGAAGACATCACAACTAAGATTTTCCCAGAGCCAACAAAGATGGCAATACACAGATTAAAGAACACTAGAAGTACCAAGAGATTAATAAAAAATCATAGTCAAATTTCAGAACACTAAAGACAAGAACAATATATTAAAAGCAACCAAAAGGGAAAAACCTGACAGCCTTGAACAGAGAGAGGTGACATGAAGTATAAGAATGGACAAGATTCCTCCCTTTTTTAAACAAAAAGGTCCAGATTTAGAATGAGATAGCTAAGAGCTATATTCAATCTATCTCTGAAGTAGAATCACTTTCCCCAGATGTTTATCAGCTGTGCTCTGGATGTTTGTGACCTCCACCAACTCCCAAAAGTCTTGGGTTGAAACTTTGCCCCCAAGGTGATGGCGTCAGGAGGTGGAGACTTTGGGGGGTGACGAGGCCATGAGGTGGGGCCCCTGTGATGGGATTAGTGTCCTTATGAAAGAGCTCCCAGGAAGCCCCCTCACCCCTCCCCACATGAGGACACAGGAGAAGAACCGTGTGTGGACCAGGAAGTGGGCTCTCACCAGACACCGAATCTGCTGCCCCAGCGATCTCAGACGTCCAGCCTCCAGAGATGTCAGGAAGAAATGCCTGTGGTTTACAAGCCACTCTATCTGTGGTGTTTCAGCCGCCCAAATGGAGTAAGTCACCAAGCCTACAAGGGAAAACAACTTCACTTACTATTGGATCCCAATTCAAAGACTAACAGATCTGGTTCTTTCAGCTCTGGTCTGAAACATCATTGCCTTAGCAATAATGAGCTTGGTATTGCTTATTTGTCTTCTTTTCCTTTGTAGACAAGTTATTTAACCTCCCTGGCCTCCTTTCCTTCATCTGTAAAATGCAAACGATAACGCCGATTCACCTACTCATCATATGTAACTGTGACACAGTGCTCATAAAAGGAAGGTGGTGTTGTGTGCCCATGAAGACAGGCACCCTGGGGGCATAGGCATGGGGAGGGGACCCCTCCACCCCTGCCGGTTGCACACCCTGAGCACAGGGCAGCTCAGTGGGGGCCCAGGGGCCGCAGTTCTGAAGACTAGCTCAGCTCATGTACTTCTCCTCGTAACTTCTGAAAGCACCATGCCTAAGTAAGCAATTCGAGGTGTCCAGAAACCAGTCTGCTTACCGTAAAGATGTTTTGCTTCTTCCAAATCAACCTGTGCCCAGGTCAAGGTATGTGTGGGCAGTGTTCCTTCTAACACTGAATGAAAGGCTTGAGATTCGTATTATTTCTATTTAGATGAAAAGCCTATTTGAGCTCTGAGACTACAGATGTTCCTCAACTTACGATGGGGTTATGTCACGATCAACCCCTTGTAAGTTGAAAGTATCATAAGCTAAAAATGCACTTACTACACCTAACCTACCAGACATCACAGCCTAGCCCTGCCTGCTTTAAACATGCTCAGAACACTTCCATCAGCCTACAGCTGGGCAAAATCACCTAACACAAAACCTATGTCACAATGAGGTGCTGAATATCTCATGTGATTCATTGAATACTGTACTGAGCATGACAGAATGACGGTCTGGGTGTAGGACGGTTGTCCGTGTATCAGCTGTTACTCCCGTGATCACGGGGCTGACTGTGAGCCACTGTCCCGCATCATTACGGA
Source organism: Mirounga angustirostris (assembly GCF_029215605.1). Lineage (NCBI taxonomy): Eukaryota > Metazoa > Chordata > Mammalia > Carnivora > Phocidae > Mirounga > Mirounga angustirostris. The sequence goes on from NW_026991713.1 coordinate 138,528,517, forward strand.
CGATCGTCATTCCGCTCGCCCGGGCCAAGATCAGAGAATTCAAAATTCCAAGTATGTTTTCTACTGAATGTGGATTGCTTTCACACCACTGTGAAGTCAAAAAATTGTAAGTTGAACCACCATGAGTTGGGAACCATCTGCAGTGAAAAATAATTAAAAACAACTTGAAGCTAACACATTATGAATCAGATAACATGCTCTGTATCTGATAGTTTCATAACGCTGCTTTTTTTAAAAAAAGAATTTTTTCTTTTTTTAAAAAGATTTATCTATCCATTTTAGAGAGAGAGAGAGGGAAATTGTGCGAGCAAGGGGAGGGGCAGAGGGAGAGGGAGAGAGAATCCCAAGCAGACTCCCCAGTGAGCGCGAACCCAATGTTGGGCTCGAACTCACGACCCTGAGATCATGACCTGAGCCGAAACCAAGAGTCAGATGCTCAACCAACTAAGCCACCCAGGTGCCCCACATAACGCTGCTTTTGAAAAAAGAAAGCAAGGTAGAACAGTGTTGGTATCTGTCCCATCACCACAGGGTACTGGCTCCGGACAGTGATGGTGTGCATCGCTGCAGAGAACTAGAGTATCGTGGAGCACTAGCTACGGCCATGATCCCCCTTAGACCTCACAGCCCTCCCACACCATCAGCCTCTGTGAACACGCTGAGCCCCTACAGTAGCTTAGCATCTTCTGTATCTATCTGTGTGAGAGATAGAGTTGAAGCAGAGTTTTATTTCCTTTTGTATGAAATTTCCAAGGAATTATCTTTGTTTCTGTCAAGACCAAACATACCTAATTCCACTGGGCCATACTTTTAAATGCCTTAATAAGTTCACTTTTTTTTTAAAGATTTTATTTATTTATTTGAGTCAGAGAGAATGAGAGACAGAGAGCATGAGAGGGAAGAGGGTCAGAGGGAGAAGCAGACTCCCTGCCGAGCAGGGAGCCCGATGCGGGAATCGATCCCGGGACTCCAGGATCATGACCTGAGCCGAAGGCAGGCGCTCAACCAACTGAGCCACCCAGGCGCCCAATAAGTTCACTTTTATTTATTTATTTATTTGAGAGAGAGAGAATGAGAGACAGAGAGCATGAGAGGGGGGAGGGTCAGAGGGAGAAGCAGACCCCCTGCTGAGCAAGGAGCCCGATATGGGACTCAATCCCGGGACTCCAGGATCATGACCTGAGCCGAAGGCAGTCGCCTAACCAACTGAGCCACCCAGGCACCCATAAATACACTTTTAATACCATGACCTAAGAATTTTAAAAGTCAATGTAAAAAAAAAGTTATTATTTTCTACCACATCAAATATTTACTACGTTTATTTTACAAAATATCAGCTTAAGGATGACTGCAATTACTTCAGAGCTTAAAGGGATTAGGAAAACACATAGTGCTATCACACACCCCAGGGCTGTCACACATGAACTCCTGGTGCTGATGTCCCACCTGCTGTCTTGGGAGGAGGCAGCAAAAATTAATTTGAACTAGATTAAGTCCTTAAATGTAACACTTGTAACCATAAAAACCGTTGACATAGTTTTGGCAAGGATTTTATGGATATGACAGCAAAGCACAAAGTAACAAAAGCAAAAAGTGACAAGTAGGATTGCATCAAACTAAAAACCTTCTGTACAGTAAAGGGAACAACTAACCGAGTAAAAAGTGACCTCACGGAAAGGGAGAGAATATTTGTAAACTATACCTCTGATAAGGGGCTAACATCCAGGGGCACCTGGGTGGCTCAGTTGGTTAAGTGACTGCCTTCGGCTCAGGTCATGATCCTGGAGTCCCAGGATTGAGTCCCACATTGGGCTACCCGCTCAGCAGGGAGTCTGCTTCTCCCTCTGACCCTCCCCCCCCATGCCCTCTCTCTATCTCATTCTCTCTCAAATAAATAAAATCTTAAAAAAAAGGGGGGGCTAACATCCAGAGACTCATACTGCTCAACAGCAAAAAAACCAAACAATCTAATTTTTAAAATGAGCAGAGCACTTAAACAGACATTTCTCCAAAGACATGCAGATGGCCAACACGTACATGAAAAGATGCTCAGCATCACTCGTCATCAGGGAAATACGAATCAAAACCACAATGAGGTACTGCCTCACACCTGTCAGAACGGCTAGACCCAAAAAGACAGGAAATAACAAGTGTTGGCGAAGAGGTGGAGACGGGACCCTCGTGCACCGTTGGTGGGAATGCAAGCTGGTGCAGCCAGTGTGGAGAACAGTATGGAGGTTCCTCAAGATGTTAAAATAGAGCTACCCTGCACCCCAGCAATCCCACTACTGGGTGTCTGTCCAAAGGAAATGAAATCAGGACACAGAAAAGATATCGGCAGTCCCACCTTCACTGCAGCGTATTCACCAAAGCACACAACCTAAGCGTCCATCAGCGGACGAGTGGACAAAGAAGATGCAGCATGTACATATACACAGTGGAGAAAGAAGGAAATCCTGCCGTTTGTGACAACATGGGTGGACCTGGAGGATATTACGCTGGGCGACAAAAGCCAGACAGACAAATACTGCATGGTATCACTTGTTTGTGGAATCTGAAGACATCAAACTCAAAGAAACAGACAGTAGGATGGTGGTTGCCAGGGGCTGTGGGTGGGGGAAATGGGGAGGTGTTGTTTGAAGGGCACAGACTTTGGGTTATCAGATGAATAAGTTCCGGGGACCTAACGCCCGGTGTGATGATCATAGTTAACGATGCTGTATCACATACTTGAAAGCTGTAAGGGGTGGGTCCTCCATGTCCTCATCACAAGAAAGAGATGGTCGTTACGAGAGGTGAGGGAGGTGTCGGCACCTGGCACTGTTTTGGCGAGCCTTCCAGGACGCACACGCGTGCGAAACCATCGCTCGGGACACCGGAACCTTACACACGGTCGTACGTAATTATATCCCAGTACAGCTGGAAAACAGAGAGGGAAATTCAGTGTTCTTCAAATACACTACCATTCGTTGATCACAGCACAGGGGATGCAGTGAGTCATGGGGTGAGACCACTCTGTGGCGAGGAACGGGGACCCCACTCACCATGGGCAGCACTGAACAAAGCACACGGTTGCATTAGACCTGAAATCGATAGAACACGGTATGTCAACTACACTCTGCTTCAAAAAATAGAAAACAATCAAGAGGCAAGAAGTAAAAAAAAAAAAAAAAAAAATCAAGTTTACGAGGCCAATTCCAAGTGACTAAATGTCAGTGGGAGGCCAAGTTCCTGTGTCCATTATCTGTTCTTCAAGAATCTCATTGTGCACATGAGAAAGTGAGCTCTGCAAATATCCAGTGACAGGCCTAACCTCAGCTAACTGCAGACCACACCTCCTGGGTCCCCGTCCACCGTCTGTCTCGCACTGCACCAGATTGGCCTTGATTTCCTTACTTCTGTCCCCATGGGCTGTGATCTGGGGATGAGAGGTGGACAAACTACTCACCGTTTCATGGGATCCCTTCTAGTTATTCCTGTCTTATATGTGAGAAAACAGCATTTCCTTCATTTCCTCAAATGCAGTGTTTTTGTATTTGAAAAGGTAGGTAATGCTGTGCCCCCATGACAGGGGAAGGAACAAGGTATGTGAAATTCTAGGACACTCTTAGGAAATTTAGTACGTTATCACTTCAATTCAACAAATATTTATAAAATACCAACTGTGTGGCTGACAGTGCACTAAGCACTGGGAGGACATCCACATGGGCAACTAAAACAAGTGACAGCGCCTGGTGGATGCTAATAACCCAACTGAGTCAGGAGATTTACGTAAATACACAAACCAGCAACTCTATTGCAAGCCATCGCCAATTAACAAGCTTGCTATTTTTTCCTTGGCTGCTGGGAACCCGTAAAAATAATCTGCATGTGTTCCCAGTTTAAATGTCAGTCCCAGGTCTAGCGCCCCACCCCCCACCCCGCTATGTTCCCATTTGGTAGGACCGTGTCACAGCTTTCCCAAACCCTTTGATGACCCGTGGGAGAACCACGTACTTGCTCACGACACAGGCAACACGGGCATGTCCAGACTCTGCCAGGCTGCGTTCCAAGCGCTTCACGGACATCAGCTCCTTTAATCCTTACACCTGTTGCTAATCTCATCTAGATATGTATTAATATGACATTTTACAGTCAAGTCAGACTATATCTTTTTGGACCTTTGTAAAGAGAAAACATGGTCGTGGCCTCCGTGCTGCTGTCTGACCAGGGGATTAGGTGACGGTGGTCGCCTACAGGTAGTGTGCATGCCAGGCACTGAAGCTTTACATAGCTTACTTCTAATAATTTATCACGGTAGTAATCACAACCGTCCCCCAAGAGAGGTTTTGTTATTCCGCACGTAGGGACCAGGAAGTGGAGTGGACTTTCCCATTCCCCAGCGGGCGGAACCCAGTGACGTCTGCGGCAGTAGCTGGTGGGGGAGGAGGCAAACTCCGGGGGACAAATCCGTCCCGCCAACACTTCTGACCCACGCTCGCTTGCACAGGAGGACCGGTGGTTTGGCGCAAGCATGCATTGTGGTTTCCAAGGGTTCGCTGAGTCATCGTCCCAGGACCTCCACCAGCTGCCCCTCCCGTGCACCTCCTCGCCGTGTTTGGGGACAGAGCGGGCGTTTGCTGTTCCCAACCAGCTCGGCCACACCTTCACGCAGCAGATGTCATGTCTGACCAACCGTGTGGAACCGCCTCTTTCCTCCTGTGCTCCAACCTTGCTACCCATCTTGTTTGCCCTACAAGTTAGTCCTTTGAGATGGTGGGTGTTCACAGGAAGTTGTGTCCAGTTGGGTTCGTCTTTTGGAGTCTGAGGCTGTGATGGCACCAGAAGCCTGGCTTAGCCCGACAGCCCAAGGACTCGGCAGCAACTAACTATTCACCCTTCTTAGTCATCCCGAGAACCCCTGGTTCCAGGCTATAATCTCCCAGCTAAAAGTCACTTGTTTGCACATTTCAGATTTGAAATTTAAAAACCAAGACTCATATTGGGATGTGTTACAGTCATACTGGTGGTGGCCCATGTGTCAGAGTCTGGTAAACAGCCACAGGATATGTTCTGGGGACATCCAGGAACCCCCATCCTGGGTGGGAGCGGCCTTCACAGACTTTGGGGAACCCTCAGCCTTTCTGATGGAAGTCTTGGGATTTGCTACCCAGGAAGCAACGGTGCCCCAGCCATAAGGAAACAGAAGTTCAGGATGTGGCTATCACAACAATCTGGTATTAGAAACACTCCTTTTGCCAACAATATCAACCACACACATCAGTGTACCCCACACACCACCAACACCGCCTTGTAATGAGCCACATATTGTGATCTGTCATCTTGGTTTGGGCCACAATCTGAGTCCCCTATAAATTTTAGAATTAAAGAAATGATGTGCTCACTGGGAAGAGCAGCGGGGCATGCTCTCAAGGGCTCTTTGGCTGGTCTCCGCAGACTGCACAAATACAAGATGCCCCGTAGCTCAGCCTCACACCAAACCTCAGAATGAGAAAGGCAAGTGCTCTCCCCAACTCTTGGACCTTGGGGGGCGTGCACAGAGTGAGACCAAGAGAGCAGTGACCAGCAACGGCTCTCCTCCCATTTCTTCTCTTTCCTTCCATCATCCACTTGCCTCCACCAGATGTGGGTGCAGGGTATGTGACGTTCCCAACAGCTAACTCTTAGCAAGGGCGTGCTTCATGCAAGCCAAGCGCACACGTGACTGCTCAGAAGCCCCTGAGCAAACTGTGGGAATGCCCCTCTCGAACCTACCACCGCTCAGACCAGCTTCACCCCTCGGGATCCCCAGGCTTCTAAGTAGGTGGACCTTTCATCTTTAGAGTTACAGGCCCTTTGAGAATATAGTTGAGCTGTGGACTCTCAGAACAATGAATATATGCTTCTCACTATGTATTTTTGCAACAATTTCAGAAGGTTCATGGACTCCACCCTCCTGACTCATCCCCTCCCCCAAACAAACAAAGGCCCATCTTTGGACAGCCAAGGTCCTGGGTTTTTGGAACCTCCTTGGACAGTGACTAGGAATAAGCATGTCTCAAACACTGTTTTCTGGCCCCCTTCAAATGCTAATGCAATCTCCAAATTCTCACACTTAGCCATAGCAACATGACCCTGAATTTCTAAGTCCAAGAAAGTGGGTGATGTGATTTTGTTGAAATTTGTCATAAAGCAATTACCAGCATTTCTGAGGATGACATGAGGCTGACGGGGGGGACAGACCTTTTGTGCAGTGCGCAGCAATGGCAGATGTGCTCGGCCTTATTGGTGGGATCAGGGATGAGAAAGCAGCAGGACAGGGAGGGTGGTCAGGGAACCAGCTCCACGTTGGTGAGGTGACACCCACCATAACACGGCCACCTCATACGGCCTCCGCCAGGTCCTTCCTTCTTCCTGTTTTTCTTACAGAGTCATGAACACATGGACATGCAGGGGCAAATACACAAATACAAGATGCCCCCGTAGCTCAGCCTCACACCAAACCTGCGCCCCTGTACCCACCACCCATCAGGGGTGCCCAGGGCACCTTCAGGCTGAGAAACCAGTGGCTTGTGAGATGCCCTCCTCTGGGCACATCCGGCACATCTGGAGAAGCCCCTCCCTGGGCAGAAGCAGAGAGTCCAGCCAGGGGCCAGAGCGCACGTGTGTGGGGGCTGAGGGGGTGCTCTGAGAGCAGGGGTGTTGCACATGCAAGAGGGCCGGGTTCAGACCCTGGTTAAGAAGCAGGAGGGCCCCGTTGCCCAGGGGAGTGGGGTCTAACATTTGGATGTGGCACATCTGGGACAGGAAGCCGTAGGAGCCCCAACTCTGTTCAGGGTGAAGCTCAGAATGCGGGTTGGGGAGGCAGATTGGAGAGAGCATCTCGGGGGAGAGAAGCAGGCGGGACAGAGACCCCTGGCAGCATGGCAGGGGTCAGGGGCCGGCAGCAGAGGAGGGCCTTGCAAGGAGGCCATGATTCCCATTCCTGCTCTCGTCTCTGCATGAGGACAACGGGACTCACAGAAACCAGCACTCTCTCACGACCACACACAACAGGGGACGTTTCTGGAAGTTTTTCTGGAGACTCCCCTCCTGGTATTACAGAGAAAGTCTTCTTCGGTGTGAACTGAATCCCACACGTGAGCGAATCTGCTGTGGGCACGGGACAGGCGTGTGCGCGCGGGCAGCAGGGCCCGCAGATGAGAACCCGGCCTGGGTAGCGAGCGGCAGGTTCGGGTGCTGCCCACTGGCCCGCCCGACAACTCCTGAATGCAGTCTGTAGTGGGCTCTGCCTGTCACCTCCTGGATGTGGCCTGTAAACATCACCAAGGGTTCTTCCACACGGGATTGCTGAAGAGAGATCGGGGACAACTGCTGGGCCCACTCAGAACAGCTTGCGACCCCGTGGCCGACGACAGTGTCACGGTGGGCTCTGACCCTGGTTTCCAGTGCCTCTCCCCTGGCTGCCTGCTGGAGGACGGGCGGCGACCCGGCCTCCCTGACCACCGCCTCCTCACCTCCTGCAGCAACCACAGGGGCTGCGTGAGGCCCCCGCGCCGACCTGGGGACACAGACAAGGCTCTATGAGCACACCGTCCGCGCACCGTGCTTCTCACTCACTTCCCTGGGCTAGCGCACCAACACAGCCCGCCTTCCAGCGCACTGCGAAGTACCCGCCATCGATTCCTTCCTCCAAATGATGCTTTAAAAAACTCAGTAGATGCCAGACGTTCAGCTGTGACAGCACCCTGGGGCCACACGGCGCACGGTCCAGCTCTCTCCGCAGCACCCGGAGAGGCGCGTCTGGGTCCGTGTTCTCTGGGAGAGGAGCAACTTCCAGACAGGATCCAAAGGGAAAGCAGGTCTCCCAGCCCCGTCCCAGCACTGACCTGGTACTGCTGTGTCTCCAAAAGGCATCATTCAGTCTCACCGTCTCAGACTGGACATCTCTGACCAAGCGGGGAACAGACTGGGCACTGGTAAGAGGAGCAGACGCGAGCCCCAGCACCTCTCATCGGCCGGCACCTGGGCCCGAGTCCGCCTCCTGCTCGGTGAGCCACCAGGCCAAGACACGCATGCCCACTGCCAGACACAGTGTGTCTGCAGACTTCCAAAGCTTTCGTAAGGACTTAGTTTGGAGCGTGAGGAAAAAGCACAGAAAATGACATAACCGTTAACAAGACAAAATGGTAAACAGTAGGTTGATTCAGTAGAGTTTGGATATCAAGGCCTATTTATTTAGTTATTTTATTTAAGAAATCTGCATTGCATGCCTCCACTGTGCCTGGAGTATTGGTGGGTGTGCTCAGCAGAGTAGCGGCCCCAAAGCGTCCCCGTCCTCATCCCGTCCTAATCCCTGGGACCGTGAGTGCATTACCAGACCACGGCAAGGGGAGCTAAGTTGAAGGTGGAATGAAGGTTGCTAACCAGCTGACCTGGAGGCATCCGCGGGGTGGGCTCAGGTGACTACAAGGTGCTTGGAAGGGGAAGAGGGTGACAGCAGGGTGGGCGTCAGATGCAGGCCATGTGAGGGCTTGCCTGGCCGCTGCCGGCTGTGGAGACGGAATGCACGCAGGCAGCCCTCAGAGGCTGCAAAAGGCAAGGAGGAGGCCCCTTCCAGATTTCCATCCTGAAGAACTGTAAGGTAACAAGCCTGTGTTGTTTTCAACCTCGTTTGCAGCCATTTGTCACGGCAGCAACAGAAAACTAACGCATCAGCGGGTTCATCCATTGAGTCCAACTGCCATCTCGCTGAAGAAGAAACAGATGGGACGTGGCTCTGGACCCGGAGAGACAAACGTGTGGGAGTCGTCATGCTTACACACGCGTGTACTCGCCTCTGGACAGGGTTCCATATGCTGTCTGAGCAGAAGGGAAGTGTTAGCGCGGAAGGGGTGAGGGCAGCGTGGAGCAGGACCTCCTGTCCCTTCTGTGTGACCGTTGAGGGCAGGTCCCTGAAGATGGGGACGTGGGAGTTGCCTCTCAGCCGGACGCTGGGGCTGGCGTCTCCTCCACTGTCTGGAGGGGGAGAGGATGGCCACAGCATGTTCCTCTTCCCACTCTCACTGAGGGTCAGCCGAGGGGCCGCGTGCACTCCGAGTGGCCAGTGCGGTTCACCTGTGCAGGGAAGTGCCCTCGGCCGCCCTGTGAGTGGGGACTCTCCCCAGGGTTGGCTGTGGCCACGGCCATGCTAGGATCCCACCAGTGCCCACAGTTTTAATGGCTTTGAATTCTTTGCTAGATGAGCCAACGCCAGCCGGGGGCTTTGTGGAAAACAGCAAAGTTGTCATCAGGAAATGTGCCCACCACACTTCCAATTTTATTTATTTATTTATTTATTTATTTTTTAATTTTTTTTTTTTAAGATTTTATTTATTTGCGAGAGAGAGAATGAGAGACAGAGAGCATGAGAGGGAGGAGGGTCAGAAGGAGAAGCAGACTCCCTGCTGAGCAGGGAGCCTGATGCGGGACTCGATCCCGGGACTCCGGGATCATGACCTGAGCCGAAGGCAGTTGCTTAACCAACTGAGCCACCCAGGCGTCCCCCAATTTTATTTATTTATTTATTTATTTAATAATTTTTAAAATTTAAATTCAATTAATTAACATATGATGTATTATTGGTTTTAGAGTTACTGGTCTGTGATTTATCAGTCTTATATAACACCCAATGTTCATTACATTAAGTGCTCTCCTTCATGCCCATCACCCAGTTACCCCATCCCTCACCCCGCCTTCCCCTCCAGCAACCCTGTTTGTTTCCTAAGATTAGGGTTTGTCTCCTTCTCTGGTTTTGTTTTGTTTTATTTTTCCCTCCCTTGCCCTATGATTCTCTGTCTTGTTTCTCAAATTCCTCATATCAGTGAAATCATACGATAATTGTCTTTCTCTAATTGACTTATTTCGCTTAGCATAATACCCTCTAGTTCCATCCATGTCGTTGCAAATGGCAAGGTTTCATTCTTTTTGATGGCTACATAATATTCCACTGTGTGTGTGTGTGTACCATATCTTCTTTATCCATTCATCTTTTTTTAAAAAAGATTTTATTTATTTATTTGACAGAGAGAGACACAGCGAGAGAGGGAACACAAGCAGGGGGAGTGGGGGAGGGAGAAGCAGGCTTCCTGCTGAGCAGGGAGCCCAATGCGGGGCTCGATCCCAGGACTCTGGGATCATGACCCGAGCCAAAGTCAGATGCTTAACAACTGAGCCAACCAGGTGCCCCTATCCATTCATCTTTATCCATTCTATAGTTTGGCTATTGTGGACATTGCTGCTATAAACATTGGGGTGCACGTACCCCTTCGGATCCCTCCTTTTATCTTTGGGGTAAATACCCAGTAGTGCAATTGCTGGATCATAGGGTAGCTCTATTTTCAACTTTTTGAGGAACCTCCATACTGTTTCCAGAGTGGCTGCACCAGCTTGCATTCCCACCAACAGTGCACGAGGGTTCCCCTTTCTCCGCATCCCCGCCAACATCTGTCATTTCCTGACTTGTTAATTTTAGCCATTCTGACTGGTGTGAGGTGGTATCTCATTGAGGTTTTGATTTGTATTTCCCTGATGCCGAGTGATGTGGAGCATCTTTTCATGTATCTGTCGGCCATACACTTCCAACTCTAACAACCCTGTTTTCAAATCTAATTTGGAATGTGAGCAAACGTGGATTAGACTGGGGCTCTGAGGTGACAGGCCTGTTTTCCGTAGCCGGGTGCCAAACCTGTCAGTGGCACTTCCGAAACCTCCCTGCGGCCTGGTCTTTGGACTCTTGTCAGCACTCCCCCCCCCCAAAAAAACCTTCCAGACCCTTGTCCTGCAGCCACCCGAGTCCCTGACTCCACTCGGTGCTCACTGCACAAAAATCAGACCGAACCTGCCAGGCTCCTGAGTCTGGGCGGCACCTGCGGAGAGGGGCGGTCCGGGTTTCCATTCTGCGGGGTCCATGCGACCCGCCACGCCCCCCGAAGACGCTGGGGTGCTCTGGCGTGGCGTCCTCCCCCAGCTCCCCCCTCCCGTGGGAGTTGCAGCCTGGCAGACGTGCCGCTGCCGGGGGCCTGAGGAGGAGGACAAGGCCCGCACCCAGGTGGCTGCCCCCGCGCAGATGCCTCCTGACCGGGCCGCGCAGGAGGTGGAACTCCCGCCTCGCCCGGCCTATGTACTTAACTTTCCTGCTTGTTGACGTAGGAGCAGAGCGGGTCCGCGCGCCCCCGGGTCAGCCCAGCGCCGAGCAAGCACCTGCCGCGCTCTCCTCTGACATCCTGCGCCCTGTTAAACGTCCCCGGCAGCACACACTGGGGCCACAGAGCAAGGCTTGCACTGGGCCTTGGAATTCTCCACAGCTCATACCTGCCAATACCTGTCTTGTAAAAATGATAGATTGTTGAAGAGAAAACAACAGCGTATCACAGGGTAAGATAGCCACCTCAGTCCAAGGACGCGAGAGCGAACACGGGGAGTGAAATAAGGAAGTGACAGGCGGAGCGTGAAGGGCAGGCGGGTCTCCAGAAGGGGAGGTTCGATCGGGGACTGGGTCAGGGCGCGAGCCAACTCCCCAGGACTGTTCCTGGCAACGGCCGGGGTGTGACGCACAGGCTTTCCTGCACTGTGTTTTCGTCCTGATGCCCAGGCCCCCGCCCAACACAGCCCGACCAGAGCTTCTTGTACGAAGCTCCAGGGGGGCCCGATGTGCCTTGGGCTTGGGGTTTGGGTAAGTGCCGCGGCTGGGGTTTGCACACAATGAAGGGTGGAAGGTACCGCCGTGACCCATCTCCAGGTGCCACCACCTACACAGATGTCCGCATGCCAGCCGGTTCTCACGGATGGGGGTCAGGTCACCACCCCTTCCATCAGCCTCTGCGCCCACCTCATTCGTCCCGCAGTGGGTATGAATGTGGCCCTGTAGGCTCTGTCCTGGTGTGGACGCAGGCCCCAGGTCTACACCCCCGGGGCGTCGGAATCCAGATGGGCTGTGAGCGCAGAGCTGCACTTCCTATGGCAGAGTTACTGTAAAGAGTGTAAAATCTCAGTCATCACTTCCATTTGATCACACAGATAAAATCTTGGTTACGTCGGTTACATACATGTATAGTCAAAAATAATTTACACTGGTTTCTTTATACTTTTTAGAAAAGTAGTTACCGATCACCGGCAATGACCGATGTGGCTCGCGTTACATTCCTGTGGGACAACGCTCACCCTTCTGACCAGGACCCTTGGACAGTCTGGCTAGCTTCTGCCCCCCTCCCCGCCCCACGCGTGCCTAGGCTCCTCCTGCTCGCGAGAGTGGGTGAGTGCCCTGCCCACGCCTGGCCCCTGTGCGCGGGGCTGCGTCCACCTGCTCTCCGTGCACAGATGTACACAGTCCTGGACGGTTCAGGCGCCATCTTCCTGATACACATTTGCTCCTTGAAGGAGGGACAGTAGCTGATTCACAGCCCGGCTCTGGGTTTGTGTCATCAAGACACATTCACTGACGGAAGGAATGAGGTACCAAGGACCCGACTGGGAAGACTCACAAAAAGGAGCTGTAGATCCTATCAGCTCTGCCAGAGGTCAGGGGCAGGACCAAGGGGACAGAGGGGTGTCTGCCATGTTGTGACCCTGCAACCATGCCGCACACCTGAGGGTGTGGGTCACGCAGACCCCTGTCCCTGCCCCCTCGACCACCTGTGACTGTGGAGGTTCTAGAGGCACCCCTGCCCCTCCAGGCACCTCTCAAGGAGACTCAGTGCAAGTGAGGTCAGAGTTTGTTCTTGGTCTGTCTGTGCGTCTGTTCATCAGAGGTTCTGACCTCGTGACCAAGAGGCCAGGAGCCAAGGGCTACCGTCGGACCCTGCTCCCCACCAGCATCTGCAGAGCCTTCAGTGAGCTGTTTGCTTCTCTGTACCTCAGTGTTCTCCTCATGAAATTACAAATAAAAGCACCCAGTGTGGCAGGAAGAAAAATGCCATCCAAAGATGTCCATGTCCTAATCCTCAGAACCGTTAGTGTTAACTTACGTCATGAAAAAGGATGTGTTTGGGGTTACAAGAATCCTGAGATGGGGAGATTGCTCTCAATTCTCTGGGCCTAGTCGAATTATACCAGTTCTTGAAAGCAGGGACATCTTTCCCCTCCGTGTCCCAGAGACATGTGCCCACAGAAGGAGGGTCTGAGAAATGAGGCATTGCTGTCTTAGAAGATGGAGGAAGGGCCACAAGCTAAGGAATGTGGAAGCTTCTAGAAGCTGGAAAAGGCAAGGAACAGATCTCCCCACTGGAACCTCCAGATGGGACCAACCCTGCTGACGCCTCGATTTTAGCCCAGTGAGACCCATTTCGGACTACTAATGGACAGGACAATAAATCTGAGTTCTTCTAAGCGACTGAGATCCTGGTCTATTGTTGCAGCACCCTGACACGTAGCCTGCCCATGGGACTGTTGCGTTGGTGGAGATCACAGGTGCCAAGTGCTTAGTTAAAGCAGCACATGGTAGACAGTGTTTTAGATGCTCACACATGTACATATACGGGTTTCTCAACCTTGGCCCCACTGACATTTTGGGCAGGAAACTTCTTTGTTGTGGGGCTGTTCTGTGCACTGCAGGATGCTGAGCTGGGTCCACAGTCTCTGTCCACTGGATGCTTATAGCCCTATCACTCCCACCCCAGGTATGGCAACCAAAACTATCTCCAGACATCGCCAGATGTCCCCTGCCAGGCAAAATCACCCACGGCTGAGAACCATAAATACATGTATTAGCTATTGTTGTTGTTTACAATACCAACAACACGCAAGGCACTATGCTTGGTGATATAATTTGATTTCCTTTGCTACCAACCACAACTTAAAATTTTTGTGTGTGAGAGAGCTTACAATGATCAATGCCCAGAATTTGGTAATATTAACCATTGTCTGACTGCAAACTAGATTGTGACCTCCAAGTCAGCTGATAAATCCATGCTCTGTATTTCAGTATACCTCACAGTAACTAAAAGAGTGTTGGGTCCATAAAATCATAGAATTTAGAGATTTAGAACTGGAAAGGGTCTCTCTGATGATTTTATCCTATCATGATAAACAATCACTAGATACTGGATGGATAGATGGATAGATGAATGGTTGGATGGGTGAGTGGATGGATGGATGCTGGATAGATAGATGGGTGAATAGATGGATGCATGGATGAGTGCATGGATAGATAGATGGATGGGCGAGTGGGTGCATGGAGAGATGGACAGGCGCAAGTGGGTACATGGATGCATGGATGTATCTATGGATAGATAGATGGATGGGCGACTGGGTGCATGGATTCATGGATGGAAGTACGAATAGATAGATGGTTGGGTGAGTGGGTGCAATGATAGATGGACAGGCGAGTGGTGCATTGATAGATTGACGGGCGAGTGGGTGCATGGAGAGATGGATGGGCGACTGGGTGCATGGATAGATGGACGGGCAAGTGGGTACATGGATACGTGGACAGACAAGTGGGTGCATGGATAGATGGATGGATGGGTGAGTGGATGCATGGATAGATGGTTGGGCAAGTGTGTGCATGGATAGATGGATGGGTGCATGGGTGGATGAAGGGATGAAATATCTAACAGCCTAAAATGAGGTTTTGAGATATTCATGGGATTTTTAAATTTGTAATTTCAATCCTTTCATTAGAGTTCAACCCTCTCTCTCTTTTTCTTCTCTCTTTTCCTCTCTTCTCAAGCAATAGATAATAGGAAAGTTGGCTGAGTTAAATTTAACCTGAGTTAAATACCGATGTTTGAGAACTCCTTGTTGGATAAGACCAGAACATCTCAGTGGTCAATTACATGTAACACTCCGGGATGTCATGTATCCTTCAAGTTCATTAAATACACCAGGTATCTCACCAGCACCAGCCTGTCTAGACCCCCAGAGGGGCAGGTGAAGGGTAAGAGGGTTTCACAGGGTCTTGGTGTGGCACAGATTCACCTGTAACTCATCTGTCAAACAGAACAATGGTGATGTCAAGAGGGAGGGATTGAGGGCGCCTGGGTGGCTCAGTTGGTTAAGCGACTGCCTTCGGCTCAGGTCATGATCCTGGAGTCCCGGGATCGAGTCCCGCATCGGGCTCCCTGCTCGGCAGGGAGTCTGCTTCTCCCTCTGACCCTCCTCCCTCTCATGCTCTCTGTCTCTCAAATAAAATAAATAAATAAATAAATCTTTTAAAAAAAAAAAAAGAGGGAGGGATTGAGAAACTTTGGGTGGTTCAGGACTAATTCATAGGCTTGGCACACTAGAAGAAATGATGATCAAAAATATAGCCCCTAAAATACAAATGGTGTGGGTTCTCAAAATAGTAGGCAATGGAATCGTTCATACTGAAGCACAAGAGAGCCAAACAAACCGATTCTCCTAATTTCTGTTATTTTGTGTGTTGTTACTACTCCTTTGGCCTTGCGCCCATTCCTAAATTGGATCTATCATTACCCCCATGTCAGGACTGTCACTGCTGTCATCCCCTTGAGTGTCACTGTAAATAGTACTTTCTTCAGAAAGCAGTTTAGGCTGTGGGCCTCCCACAAGGTGGTCACCAGGGACAGGGGCCTCCTTATAGCCCTGCCACAGACCCATCCCTGGCACAGCCATCTCCCAACAGATGTTAGTCAAGTAATTAACTAATTAATCAGTGACATACTGTTATTTAATCAGTTTCCATCTTCACGTGGGACCAACCTGAAGCCCAGAGATGGTATGAGACTTGCCACACAGCTAGTTACTGTCAAACCACAGCTGGAATCTATGTCTCTTCATGACCAGGCCAACCCTTTTCCACCTGAAGATCCTCAAAAGCAGGGGCTTGTCCTCTCCTGGTGCAGGGAGCCTATGGAATGAGGCTGGGGCCCCATGGTGTCTCATTGGACCACAAGGCTTTCTATCCCTGAGTATTGGAGGAGTCGCTGGTTTATTAAAAACTTCTGAGTGATTTAAGCTTCCTGTTCCATTTACAGGAAGCCCCCAGATGAGCTGCTGTGGCCCTATCTCTGTCCCAGGTTCTAGGTGTCAGGGCTGCTCCTTTGGGGTCGTGGAACAGGATTTCCATTCCTGACTTACACTGGACAACCCCAAGGATGAACGACAGGTAGCTCACAGCTAATGCTCCCAACAGAGATGTGTTCATTTAATATATGTTTATTTCACACTAACATGCTGGGCACTGTCATAGGCTCTGGGGCCCAGAAGTGAGCCATCAGAAGCCCCACACAGTGGAATATTACACAGCCATAAAAAGAATAAAATCTTGCCATTAGAAACAACATGGATGGACCTAGAGTGTATTATGCTAAGCAAAATAAGTCAGAGAAAGACAAATACCATATAATTCCACTTATATCTGGAATCTAAAAAACAAAACAAAAACAGAAAGAGGCTCATAGTTACAAAGAGCAAACAGGTGGTTGCCAGAGAAGAGCAGGTTAGGGAATAGGGAAGATAGATGGAGGGGATCAAGAGGCGCAAACACCCAGTTATAAAATAAATAAGTCACGTGGATGAAAAGGACAGCATAGGGAATAGAGCAGGAAAGAAAATCCTGTGACTTTAATGAATTCATTTATTAGTTCTAATGTTTTTTGGTGGAGTCTTTTGGGTTTTCTACAAACAGTATCATGCCATCTGCAAATAGTTACACTTTCCACTTCTTCCTTGCTGATTTGCATGCCTTTTATTTCTTTTTCTTGTCTGATTGCTGTGGCTAGGAATTCCAGTACCATGTTCAATAAAGTGAGAGTGGACACCCTTGTCTTGTTCCTGATCTCATTGGAAAATCTCTCAGCTTTTCACCATTGAGGATGATGGTGGGTCTCTTGTAAATGGCCTTTATGATGTCAAGGTACATTCCTTCTGTACTCTGTTGAGAGTATTTATCATGAATGGGTATCGACTTTAAAGCTTTCACTCTGTAACCATTGAGTACGATTTTAGTTGTAGATTTTTCATATATGGGCCATGTTGAGAAAGTTTCCTTCTATCCCCAGTTTATTGAGCATTTCCATCATGAAAGGGCATTGAATTTTATCAAATTCTTTTCTGCATTAAGATGATCAAGTGTTTTTTTTCCCTTCATTCTACTGATGTATCATATTCCACTAATTAATTTTCATATGTTGAAACATTCTTGCAATCTAGGGACAAATGCTACATGGAAATGGTGTGTGATCTTTCTAATATGGTGCTGAATTCAGTGTGCTAGTATTTTGTTGAGGATTTTTGCATCATTATTCATAAGAGATGGTGGTCTATAGTTTTCTTCCAATGTCTGTATCTGGTTTTGGTATCATTATAATTTGATAACTTTCAATTTTTTAAATCCTGGCCTTTTAAAATAAATTCCAAGGATGAGGTGAATATACCTTTCTATATAACTAAATTTGGTATACTCTGGAATAAATGCAATCACCTATCTAAATGTACTTATTAAAAAATATTTCCCATTCCTAGTTTTGTAACACCTTGGAATATCACTTCAATTATTTCGAAGGGTTTCAACATATCTTCCAAAAGTTCTTGAAGTTATACTTAATTCAGCTTAATTAAAGAAGTCCTTTTAGGGATGTAATATTGCAAAAATTATACAATAAAGATAGGTATCAAATTTCAGGTTTCCTTTTGATGATCATTGCTTCCCCCAAAACATTTCCTTTTTAAGACCCATGTCATACATTTTGATGCTTAAACCCAAATCTGAATACTGTTTACTACAACCATTATGCAGAACTATTCTTTTTCTAAAAGAATAAATTGCTTCTATTCTGTAGTTGCAAAATACCTGAAAAAAAGTAATTTGCACCTCCATTCCTCTCTAAAGTGTATTCTTTTTGCATGTCTATGTACTTCATATAAGTTTATAAAATTTTATAACATTTTTGATATTAATACAGCCACATGAGCATTTTTGAAATTAGATTTTGCATGGTGTGTCTTTCTCTATCATTTATTGATTTATTTATTTTGGTGGGCAGTGATGTGGGAAACAAAGGCAGAAGAGAAATTTTCCTTACTATCTACAGTTCATTGACAAGTCCTTGAAAGAGGCAGAGTGACCTTCCTCTAGGAGCTCAGCTGCCTCGAAGTTAATACTTTGTTAAGGGCAAACAAAAGGCAACCTTTGCCCAACCCCCAGGATCCCGTGAGTCTACTTTAACATATAAAAATTCCTTTAGAAATTTCCTTTATCCCTAAACTCCTCAAGATACATGTTGGCAATTACCCCCTCCCCCCAAGCATATGGCCCACCGATATACATCTGAAGGGTCTCATGACTCAGGTTTTACTGGACAGTAATAAATAACCTTTTCCCAACAATACTAGCCCCCTCAATGTCCTGGAAACCTTGTTTCCAAAATTCCTTAGAGACATGCTATCCCCAACCCCCTCCCAATTTGAAAGTATATCACAGGCCACTCCTCATGACCCCAGGGCAGCTCTTTCTGCCCATGGTCCTGTCCCCATGCTTTAATAAAACCATCTTTTTGCACCAAAGTCGTCTCAAGAAATCTTTCTTGGCCGTCGGCTTCGAACCCTAATGTCTTTCCTATATCAAGCAGCAAAGCAAGGTTTATTGAGCGATAGCAAAGTGATAGTACAAAGATCCAGAGGAGGGAGGGGGCCCAAGAGGGTTGCCACCAGAGTTTCTAAGTCTAGGGGTTTTTAAGGGCTTGTTAGCGGGCTGTTTTAATCTGATGAACCCTCCCTGCACCTGTCATCCAAGCAGGTTTTTGTCACCTATCTTTGACATGGGAAAGGGTGGAGGGCTCCTACCCGGGTGGCGTAAAATCTTTTTAAGGGTGGTTTCCTCTTAGGGCGGGGCCCGGTGTCCCTGCCTGCCTGCCTTCCAGCTATTCTTCATCATTCCCCCTCCCTTTGAAGAGGTAACCCTAACTACTTCCTGCTGGTCGGGGCATTGAATGGGGCAACATTCAGCATTCCTCTCATCCTGATCTATCAAGGGGTCCCCTGTAAGTCTGGTTTGACCTCCATGTGAGTCTTGATCTGAACCGCAATTTGGAGTTTGATGACCTTTATTCAGGAAGATATAAAGCAGGTTAGGGCATTTAGGAGGTAAGGCCCAAAGTACAATGCAAGACCAAGTACAGCCAGGCGTCCGGCGAGAGATAGAGGATATTTTAGTGAA
This sequence comes from Mirounga angustirostris, assembly GCF_029215605.1. Taxonomy (NCBI): domain Eukaryota; kingdom Metazoa; phylum Chordata; class Mammalia; order Carnivora; family Phocidae; genus Mirounga; species Mirounga angustirostris. Next base: position 138,547,652 of record NW_026991713.1, read on the forward strand.
CTATGTATGTACCGTAAGGAGAAGGTGGGTGAAAGGAATGCAATAAGGATTATGATTTTGATGGGATATAGGGAAAGTAATATTATCTGTGTCTTGTCACTTCCAGACTATGAGAGTTAATATCTCTACCTAAGAGAGCTGTGGGACCCTCAGGCATTAAGAAAGAGTGAGAGAAAATTAGGTCTCCCAGGTGCATCCCAGAAGGTGAGAAAAGAATTTGGCTGTGGGTTGCCCAGTGACACCCTAATGACAACACTGTGGTTAAACAGTTGGTCCCAGGGCAGAGAGTAGCACAGAAAAGTTGGCTCCGGTATCAAGAAGGAAATCGACTGGTTTTCCTCTGTTTCCAAAATTGCCTGAGGCGCTGGGTTCCCCACGGTGGGCTGTTTTGGAGGAACCACCACGGAGAGCCCCAGGCCCCCTCAGTCCTGATCAGGGGCGCTGGTGACCTGAGCCCTGGCGGACTGAGGTCCCCAAGGGCATTCAGATTTCCAGTGACCCCCTCCACAAGCGGGACAAGGTTCCAGGGCCTTGGTTTTTGTCACTGGGGACATTCTCACTTCCTGTGTCCTGGGCGGCCACAGAGGCCAGAGCCTTGGGAGGCTGAGGTGGCGACAGCATTCAAGGCTGCAACTAAAGCCTCAGACTTCCTCTTTAGCTCCTGTTCCTCACTCTGCTCTTGGTCCCGATTGTAACAGACCCGCTCGCAGCTCCTTAGAGCCTCCCCTCAGGGCCAACAGCCAACTTCTGCAGTTTTTTCCGAATATCTGGGGCCAATTGGGCCTTTAAGAATGACCTCGGGGACACCTGGTGATTCAGTCTTTCAGTCGGCTACGTGTCTGCCTTCGGCTCGGGTCACGATCCCGGGGTCCCCAGATCGAGCACCACATCAGGCTCCCTGCTCAGCAGGAAGCCTGCTTCTCCCTCTCCGTCTGCCCCTCCCCGCCCTGTTCGTGCTCTCTCTCTCTCACGCTCTCTCTCAGCCTCGGGAGAACTGGGGGAGATAGCTGTGTATTTAATAAGAGCCTCTCTCAATATTTCTAAGAAAACTGTTGTTTTCCTTTACCAGAGACTTTGAAAGCTTGCTTAACAAATACCTATGAAAACTTTATTTACCAACAGACCCAAATATCCTTCAAAAGCACAAACCTAATCAATGCTTTAGCACTTTATCCTATTTGGGAAAGACCTAGACATCCAAAGAACTTACCCATGAAAACTTTGAGACAGACAGTATTAACCGCCATTTTATTTGGCCTTCAGCAAATGTGGATAGAATCATTCCAGGTTCTAAATCTCAGCAGCTTGACAGATGAGCAGATGCCATGTTTTTTCACCAAAGTGGAAATATGCAGTCCATGTCAGGCTAGAGAACACAGGGAATTTCCCTGAAACAAAGGGAGTTTCGGCAGCTGCTTGGGAATATTCCTTAATTCTCTGTCCTGAGGTAGACTAACCACAGTTTGGCTCCAATTATAGCCATTAACCCGGGAAAACAAATGAGGGAGGAGCCCCTATGTACTGCTCAATCCCTCTGTGATACAGGCTTGGAAGTGACAACAATACCAGTTTCCAATGGGGTAGTTAGGATTCTAATTGGGGTCTTGAGAAGATCCCAATTGGGGTCTTGAGGTGGTTCAGTCTGGGCTCCAGTTGGAAACTGAAGCCACCCATGGGCTCACCTGTCCTTGATCTCCTGATCTTTCAGCAGTGCCCAGAACTCCATGTCTTTCTGCTTTGGAGAGGGTCTGATTTAACAGAAGCATTCATCCAAGTCTGGAAAACGTTTAAGTCCCCCTTAGTCTCAGATCTTATAGCAGCACCTCCCCCTGATCCCCCTTCAAACACTACTTATTCTTGCAGAGGGTAAAGCCCTCGAGCACTGGCAGGGGTTCCAGGATAGGGCAGGACAGGTAAGGGGACCTGATCTTAACCTTAGGAAGCATGGAGCCAGGGGTGGAGATTCCCCTGTGGACTCCATTTGTCTATTAACTTTTGATGTGGATGTGGTGTTCCTTTGTTCCTCCCCCCTGCCCCCGCTCCTGCCGTCCAGGGGTGGGGTCTGGAAGAAAGCAGTCAGGAGGATGAGATCAATCCTACATTGCTGAGATCAGAACAAAAGAAAATGAGCCACCTTTCTCCCAATTAAAACCAGGAAGACAAAGTCCCTCAGGTGGCATGTCTGGTCCTCCAACTTGTATTGTGGCCATGCCCCAGAACAGAGCAAAATGAGTTGCCTTTGTCCAGTTAAGACCAGGAAGGCACCAAGTAAATGATATTGAGTGATTTACGGGCCTGAGTAAGGGTCTTGGTCAGGGAATTACCCATCTACAAGAAGAGAGGAAAAGGCATCCCTTATCTCAGTTTCTTATAGTTGATCAGGGAGACTTGGGAAGAGAGGAAAAGGTGTCCCCTACCTCATTTCCTCCTCATCTTTTCCTGATGTGTGGCCCTAGCTACTCATGTGACTGGCAGCCAGAATCTCTGTCCTCTCTGTGAGGTGCTGGGAGTAGTTGTGCTTACCCAGGCTTGGTCCTACCTACAGAGAGTGACCCTGATTTCCCCACCCTTAAGACTCCCTCAGAAGTCAGTGGATACTCTAGACTTCTTTTAGTAGAGTTGTTCTGTCTGGCATAGCCACATGGAGGGACAAGATGGGGCACCCAGGGAGGAGAAATCCAACTGGGATAAGCCTCAATGGGACCAAAAAGTTGGAGGGATCCCTTAGATCTTAAGTCTTTTGCCCTGCTTGGCTATTCCTTCACATAGGTGGTGTAGCCAGTCTGAGGGGTGTCCTAGTAATGCCCAGCATAGGAAGAATCAGAAACAGGAGACTGTTCCTCACCATAACAGGGAACTGTGAGTGAGATCCCTTGGAGGCTACCCAAACCACTTACAGGAGAATGTCCAGGGGACCATCCTGGGCTTTCCCACTTATTCTCCTGGGGGAGGAACCAGTTGAGAAAAGAGTAGTAGAGGGTTTTTTCTTCGGATGCCTGGACAAGTAAGTAAGGAACCAGGTCCTTCCAAGAGCCCTCGTGTGTCCACCGAAAGGTAGCCTTGGTCAGGCCCCTCAATTGCTGCTTGGTTTTCCCTAGGTCTCTCACATCTGGTGATCTGCACTGAAAAGAGTTCTGAGCCCTCACCAAACTGACATTCCGAACTTCTGTTCGGAGCCCAGAGAATCTATAACCCAAGACTTGAGAATGGCAGGCGCGCTAATCACTCTTACATGGCTGATGGGTGCCCATTGTTTCAACAAACAAAATGGAGAGAAAGAGAGAGAGGGAGAGAGGCAGAGAGAGAGAGATTGCTGCCCACTACTCATGGTTAGTTGTCTTTAACAATGGTGGAGATCAAAAAAAAAAAAAAAAAAAAAAGGGCACCTGGGTGGCTCAGTTGGTTGGGCGACTGCCTTCGGCTCAGGTCATGATCCTGGAGTCCCGGGATCGAGTCCCGCATCAGGCTCCCTGCTCGGCAGGGAGTCTGCTTCTCCCTCTGACCCTCCCCCCTCTCATGTGCTCTCTCTCATTCTCTCTCTCTCAAATAAATAAATAAAATCTTTAAAAAAAAAACAAAAAAATACAAAAACAATGGTGGAGATCCTGGATGAGCCCTCATAAATGTTACAGGATTTTTTCCTCTGTCCGTGCCCGTGGTTCTTGGTCATGCCACTTCGAAGAATGAAGAGGTAGACCAGATGGAGTGGTGGGCAGCAAAGCAAGGTTAATTGAGCGATAGCAAAGTGATAATACAAAGTTCCCAAGGAAGGAGGGAAACCAAGAGGGTTGCCCTTTCTCTGTCCTTTTACTTTCGATCCATCTTTGTCTTTAAATTTAAAATATGCTCATATAAGTAGCAGATCATTAGATTTGGTTTTCTCCCAGTCTAATGATTCTATTAGAATATTCAGACAAGTTATATTTAATGTAATTCTTGATATAGTTGGGTGTAAGTCTACCATCTTGCTCTTTGTTTTCTATTTGTTCTTTATTCTTCCTTTCCTCCCTTCTTTTTCATTAATAGGTAATTGTTGGGATTTCATTTATTGTTTCTATTAACTTTTTAGCTGCATCTATTTTTAAATATCTTTTGGTTTTATTTTTTTTATTTTATTTTTTATTTATTTATTTGACAGAGACAGAGATAGCGAGGGCAGGAACACAAGCAGCGGGAGTGGGAGAGGGAGAAGCAGGCCTCCCGCGGAGCAGGGAGCCCAATGCGGGGCTCCATCCCAGGACCCTGGGATCATGACCTGAGCTGAAGGCAGATGCTTAACTGACTGAGACACCCAGGTGTCCCTCTTCTTAAATATCTTTTAGTGGTAATCCTAGTGATTATAATATGCACCTTTAGTTTATCACAGTCTACTTTAATGTTATCAAACTTCACATTCAATGTAAGAAACTCACAATATAATATTCATTTACCCCTTAGCACATTGTGTTATTGTTGTTTTACTTCTATGTGTGTCATAAACCCCACAATATGTCATCATCATCATTATCATCATCACCATCATCATTACTATTCCTTCAAGGAGACTTTAAAAAATTATGAAAGAATAATTATTTACACTTACCTATGTATTGAATTTCTGATACTTTTCATTCTGTCTTGCAGATCCAGATTTCCATCTTGAATACTTTTTTTTTTAATTTTATTTATTTTTTGACAGAGACAGTGAGAGAGGGAACACAAAGAGGGGGAGTGGGGAGGGAGAAGCAGGCTTCCCCCTGAGCAGGGAGCCCGATGCAGGGCTCGAACCCATGACCCTGGGATCATGACCTGAGCCTAAGGCAGACACTTAATGACTGAGCCACCCAGGCACCCCTTGAATACTTTCCCTTAAGCTTTAAGAACTTCCTTTAACATTTCTTATAGTGCAGGTCCATTGGTGCAAAATTCTGTGAGAATTTTTTTCTTCTAAAACATCTTTATTTTTCCTTCATTTTGAAGAAATTTCCACTGGGTACAGAATTTAGGTTGCTAGGGTTTTTTTCCTTTTTTTTCTTTCTTTTTTTATTTTGTGAGTACATATAGAACTTCAAAGATGCCATTACATTGTTTTATGGCCTTCACTGTTTCTGATGAGAAATCAGCTATCATTTTATAGTTGTTCCCCTGAATGTAATGGGCAGTCTTCCTCCAGCTATATTTAAGATTTACTCTTTATCTGTTTTTCAGTAATCTAACTATCATATGTCTAGGAGTGGTTTATGTTTATTCTGACTGGGATTCACTGAGTTTCTCAGATCTGTGAGTTTGTATTTTTTATGTTATAGAAAATCTTGTCCATTATCTCTTCAAATATGGAAGAGATGGCTCTATATTTTATTATCTCTCTTTATTTTGCCCCATTCCCTCTCTCCTCTTTCTGAAGCTAACATGTATTTTTAACAAATTTATAATTCCACACATCCTGGATGCTCTTTTATTTTTTCCTTTCTTTCCTGTTTAATTTGGATACTTTCTAATGAAGTATCTTCAAATTAACTGATCCTTTTTTTTCTGTATCCATTATGCTGTTAAGTCTACTTATTGAGTTTTTCATTTCAGATATTGTATTTTTTGACTTCCAGAAATTTCATCCCATTTTTTTATACTTTCAATTTCTCTGGTGAGAATTTTCATTTGCTCACCTGTTCTGTCCATCTTTTCATATTTGTTTTCATAAATTGTTTTTTATATTTCTAATAGTTATTTTAAAGTCTTAATCTGCTAATTCCAACATTCAGACCATCTGTTGATCTGCTTCTATAGACTCTTTTCTTGACCATGTCTCATATTTCTTTTTTTTTTTTTTAAGATTTTATTTATTTATTTGACAGAGAGAGACACCGCGAGAGAGGGAACACAAGCAGGGGGAGTGGGAGAGGGAGAAGCAGGCTTCCCGCCAAGCAGGGAGCCCAATGTGGAGCTCGATCCCAGGACCCTGAGATCACGACCTGAGCCGAAGGCAGATGCTTAACAACTGAGCCACCCAGGCACCCCATGTCTCATATTTCTTGGCATATCTAGTGGTTTTCACTGTATACTTGACATTGTGGATGATACACTGTAGAAACTCTGGATTTTGTTATCTTCCTCTAAAAAGAATTGACAATTGTTTTTCTGATAAGCAGTTAAATTAGTGGTAGATTACTTTAATCTTGTGGAGGGTTGGTTTTAATCTTTGTTAAGATAGGTCTGCTTTGGTTTTCCTCTTTGGTCTGCAGTATACCCTTTTGTATTGTTTATATTTTTAAATTTTTTGTATATTATGGTATTTTGACATCTTTACAACTTTTCTCTCAGGAGAGACTGCCCCTTCCAAGGCCAGCTGATCCTTAGAGATGCTAAAAGGCTCAGCAGGAAGCACACCTTTGATAGGCAAACTAACCAATCTGGAGCCAGACCTCCCCTACCTGGCCCCTGTACCCCAGAAGGTAGTATTCCTCTGTCTTCATTTCAGAGCCAGGGACATTGCCTATAGCTCAGAGCCTGATGGAATTATTCAAACTAGCCAGTCCTAAGCCATTTGCCCTGCCCCATCTTGCCTTTCTTTCCCACAGAAATCCAAGTAAAGGTCTTGATTTTGGTTTCCCTTGATCCTGACCACCTGGTGCTTCCCCATGTGGCTCCACATGGCATTGTGCCTTCCATTTCTGGGGCCTGTGAGCATAATGAACTTTGTTCTTTCCTGAGTCTCTCCTGTATGTCTTCTTGTGGCTGCACTCACCAAAGAAGAGCAGAGAACAACCTTAGTCCTGAAATGTGACACCCCCAGGCGTGTCCCTTCTGGGAAAGCTACAGGGTCTATCAAGCCCTTCCGACTTGATGGAACTTGAACTCCCAACCATCTCCAGCACTGGGCAGCCCAGTGCCTCCTCAGCCATTCAGCTTTCCAGCTGCTGATTTTTGGGGGTGGAGGGGGCAGGCAGGTGGGGGGTCCTAACTATACATGTGTAGTTAGGAACCAGCCAAGACCATGAAACAGGTTTTTGCACAAATTTAGGAGATGCCCATTCTGTGCATTCCTCCCTCCTAGGATTTTCTCTTCAGTTCCCAGCCACTCTGGCAGCATCGACCTCCAAATTCTGTCTCTTCATCTTGGTAAAATTGCCACTTTTTGCTTGAGTCTCATGTGCCCTGAGGGAGCTGGGAAGTATCATCAGGGGAGAAGTCAGATGAATGTGGCTAAAAGGACATTTGCTAGTTTTCTTTCCTTATTTTAGGGCTTGTGTCCTTCCAGCTTCTGTCTGCTTCTGCTTGCCGCTGATGCCTTCAAGCCATTGTTGTTAATATTTAATACAGAGTTTACCATGGTTATTGGCAGGAAAGTTAGTCCAATTAAAGCAACTCTGCCATGGCCCAAAACAGATTTTCCAAAATATTTTCCTGATGTGCAATCGAGATCAGAAATCCTTAACAATTGAGAAAACAATATTTCCCCAGTTGCTACAAAATAATTTTTGTCACCTCTACTTCCTAGTATCCCTAAATTATATAACACAAATAGTTGTAACTGACTTGACACATTCTGTACTTAAAGAACAGCAAAGCAGAGTCATCTTTTCTCACGCACAGCTTCCCTTCCCTGTGTTTAACGGATGTAGCATCACACAGAACTTGCTAGTAGTTCAACTAGGAGTGACGAAAATAATTTCATAAGCTTATCAAAAACAGGAAGGAGAAGTTACTTTTCCACACTGATATTGGAACCAATATTTAAACTGATGGACTTCTTTACGTTTTCAATAAAACGAAAGATAATTAAAATTAAAGAACTAATTTCTGCCCCCAAAGCTTGCTCGAATAATGTTTTGTACAACGATGGGTGGGTTGGGTAGCTGCCCGAGAACCGGGCGTGAACACTGCGGGGGCAGCCGAGCACACGCGTGTGCACTCAAGGGTCACTGCAGTGGCATCTGCAAACCCCAAGTTCATCTGACACAGAGCAGAGTGTTGCCGGAGGACAGTCGAGCCAAACCCAACACTGGGGCTTAGACACATCCTGTAATAAAACTCGCAGCTTGGCTTGGGAATGATACTCACTGTTTCCCCTCTCTCTTGGCAATCTGTGTCTTTCATTTCCTTTGCCCCTAATTCCTCCAAGGTTATTTCCAGTTTCTACATGAAGTTTCTTCTCTCTTGATGCTCAGCACAGTCTGATAGTTACCATTAAAAACAACAACAAAGGAAAGGAAAACACATTCCTTGGACATCAAGGAAGAAACAAAATACACAGCAAGTTTGAAAACAGTCAGAGCTGACTCAGCTGTCCTTTCCTCTGAAAATGGGCTCTGTCACCTGCTATCCTTCTGCTAGGATACAGAAGTCCAGCCACTGTTTCCCAAGGACTCGGGGGTAAATATTTACAAGCTACTTGGAATCTCCATCCTGCGCTCACTCTGAGGCACAGACTCCACTGATTGACAGAATCATAGAACCCCAGATTTGGAAGGGACAGAAGAGATTACTTAATCAGATTTGTACTGACCATCAAGAGATTCTCCTTCAAAATACCCTTGAAAGACAGCCCTCCAGTCCCAGCTGTGACCCCAGAGTTCATGGTTTCTCGCATCGGTCCATGCTATCGCTGGGCAGTGTCAGTGCTAAGAAATTGCTTCCTGACATTTACTGACATAGTAACCTCCTTTCGGAACCCTGTACTCCCTGGACCTCGCTCTGTCATTGAGCTCTACAAACGTATCGTCACCTAATCTATAAATACGGACATGGAAGAAATGGCAATTTCTTTCTTTAAGTCAACTTACATTCACATCTGTGCCTCCCTCCAGTGCGGTCAGTGTCAACACTCAAAGTCAGTGATTATAAAGTTCCCAGCCAACACCAGACAACTGCAGGGCAATGAAAAGTTCCCATGGGCCTATGCAGAGCCAAACACTCAGGGACATTCCTATTTTAGTTCACTCATGCCTGTGACCACTGGAATGCCCGCAGGGGCTGTTGTGGGGTGCGGCCGCTCAGCCACCCCCAGGCCCTCCCACCTTCCAGGGCGCCTTCATGGAAGGGAGTGAGGTCACTCACTGTGGGCAAGTCACCTACGTCCATCCCCTTCCTCTCAGAATATCTTTGTCTCCTAATTCTTAAAAATACCACTACTTTCTGTACCCCACCACTTGCAACTGCTTTCTTACAAGCTTTTATAAAAGTCAGGGAGGGCCCTTGTCCTCAAGTCTCCTGGCAGAGCCCCCAGGCAAGAACTCCCCTTGAACACAGGCCGACTGTGGTGGGGTGGCAGGAAGACAGAAAGGAAGGCAAACACAGGAGGACCAAACACAAGCCTCATCTGCCACACCAAGTAAAAATGAATCATTTTTTAAAAAATTTCCTTCCAGGGGTGGCTGGGTGGCTCAGTCGGTTAAGGGTCTGCCTTCAGCTCAGTTCGTGTCCAGCTCTCTGCTCAGCGGGGAGCCTGTTTCTCCCTCTCCCACTCCCCCTGCTTGTGCTCTCTCTCTCTCTCTGTCAAATAAATGAACAAAATCTTTAAAAAAAAAATTTCCTTCCAAATATTTGAACTATTGATCACATTTGCCTCAAATTCAGGAACCATTCCTGTTTTCCTTCAATGATTCCCCCAGTTTCCAGGTTTTCCATCCCTTTCTCAACCCACCACCGTTTGTCCCAGTCTTTCCTAAAATATGGTGCCAAGACCTAAACACGGAGCCCCGGTGTGGTCTGACCGAAGACGAGACCCGCCAGGCCTGGCCGGTCTGAGCTCTGGGGAGCGTGAGTCAGCATCTGTTCCCCCAGGCCCCTCACGCAGACGCCCATCCTCCCTCTGCAGCTGTGCGCTCTCCTTCTAGCGCTTTCCCTTTCCTTCTAGCACTTTCCTCTTCTTTCTAGCACTTTCCCCTTCCTTCTAGCGCCTTCCCCTTCCTTCTAACACTTTCCCCTTCTAGCACTTTCCCCTTCCTTCTAGTGCCTTCCCCTTCCTTCTAGCTCTTTCCCTTCTAGCGCTTTCCCCTTCTAGCACTTTCTCCTTCTAGCGCTTTCTCCAGCAGGTATTCCCCGAGGCAGGCCGCGGGGCCCACTCTAGGGAGAGAAGGTGCCTCCAGCCACAGTCTTCCTTGGGTTGGGAGGAATTTCAACTTTCGGAGCAGTCACCAAGACGGCAAGGGGAGCTGTCAGAGGCTGGGCTTTCAGGAGCATCAGACTGAGGGCGGCTGGCTGGGCAGTCGGCCTCTCCATCCTCAGTGATGAGCCGTCTTTACGTTGGTGTGATTAAGAGACTCACTAAATCTCCTTCCTGCAGCTACAGTCAGCATGCCCACATGCAGCAAAACCCTATCAGTTTGACTAATTGGAGGAAAGTCAAGTACATTTAGTAACCAAAATATGCTAATAAAGGGTTGCTAAGGAGAACAAAATTCTTTGGAAACTTTCTAAGAATTATTTTAATTAGCACACAAATTGTTGGTCTGGAACAGCTGTCATGTTTGGCCTCATCTCGCTCTCAAGTAGCATTACTTGCTTTTTATTAGCTCAAAGGTGTACTACCGCTTGAGCCCGGTATGACCGCTACAAATTACCAGGTTCCGTCTTAATGAGGTTTTCATGCCCTCAGGATTACAGGGTCTTGGAGACAGAGAAAACCTCAGCGGATATTGAATCTAATTTCTACCCATGGCTAAAAGCCTCTGCCTGAGTATTTTTCCTGAGCAAGGACAATGTAATATGTTAAGTGTATCTCTATCTTACGTGATATGTGGAGAGAAGGGGAGACAGAAGGGGAGAGGGAGAAATGTATTTATTTTAATTGAGTCAAAATCTTTCTCGGGGTGATTTCCACCTCCCTGCCGCAGAGGAAACAGTGTGCAAGAAGGCTGTAGCCCACTCTTCTGACGACTTTTCCCCACAGACTAGGCAGCGCCAGGTCCCTGGACCAGGGAGCAGGTCCCAGGCCGGCACAGCTGCCCGCTCTCGCTAACCATCCCGCAGCCCCTGTCCTTCCTGGGTGGCAACCAGTCCTCCCAGCGCTCAGGGATCAGGGCGCACCTGTGGAGAGCCCGCAGGCCAGGCTCCAACTGTTGGCCTGGACCCTGTATCTCCGCACCCCATCCCCGACTTTTCTTCCTGGAAATCTCCTACAGCGAGTGCTGTGTGCGGAACACCCAAAGCAGTGCTCGGCCCATGCAGGTGATCAGTAACAACGGATTGTCTCTGACCCCTCACTTCTCCATCAAATCAAGGGACTGGGATGCCTCCATCCAAGACCTGGACACTCTTCCGCCTGTGAAGGCACGTCAGAGGGAAACACAGGCCACCCTGGGACCGGCCCACTGGAAATCTCTGTTCTCAACTGGGCTCTTTTATTTTTTTTTAAGATTTTACTTATTTATTTGAGAGAGAGAGAATGAGCTGGGAGGGGGGTGAGCAGAGGGAGAAGAAGCAGCAGACTCCCTGCTGAGCAGAGAGCCCAATGCGGGGCTCGATCCCAGGGCCCTGGGATCATGACCTGAGCTGAAGGCAGGCGCTTCACTGACTGAGCCCCCCAGGTGTCCTGAACCAGGTTCTTAATCTTGGCTGCACATAGAACTACTTGAGAGCTTTAAACACGGGGACATCCGGGCCACATCGGGACCAATAAGGCCAATTCACCCGGTTTAACTCTGAAGATAGATTTATGGTGCTACCTCCCGCTTCTTTTGTTTCAGGCTTTTCCCACCAACTTTCATTTTGTGCACTAGGGTTTTGGCTGTTCACTGCTAGCTGCTGCTTACCACCGCATGCATACACACACACAGACGTGCACACACACACAGACGTGTACACGCACACACACAGACGTGCCCACACACAGACATGCACACACATACACACACACAGATGTGTACACTCACATAGATGCACATGCACACATACCTGCGCACACATGCACAGAGATGTGCACATGCGCACACACAGAGATGTGCACACACACAGACATGCACAGAGACATGCACACACGCACACACAGACGTGCACACACACAGACATGTGCACACAGACATGCACAGACGTGCACACACACAGACATGCGCGCACACAGACGTGCACACACACAGACATGCACAGACGTGCACACACACAGACATGCGCACACACACGGACATGCACAGACATGCACACGCACAGACACGCACACACACAGACATGCACACACACAGACGTGCACACACACAGATGTGTACACACACAGACGTGCACACACAGACATGCACAGACATGCACACACACAGACGTGCACAGGCACACAGACATGCATACGCACACAGTACACACACGGATGCACACGCACAGACGTGCACACACACAGACATGCACACACAGACATGCACACACAGACATGCACAGACATGCACACACAGAGACGTGCACAGGCACACAGACATGCATACGCACACAGTACACACACACATGCACACGCACAGACATGCACAGACGTGCACACACACAGACATGTGCACACACAGACGTGCACAGGCACACAGACGTGCACACACACAGACGTGCACAGGCACACAGACATGCATACTCACACAGTACACACACGGATGCACACGCACACATGTACAGTGTACATGCACAGTGCATGCACAGGCTCACACGCACATGTGCACACGTGTACATGCACACGTGCACTGCACACATAGCTGCACACACATGCACACACACATACCCAGGCGCACACGTACCCATGCACACACGCACACACGCACAGGCACATACGCCTCAGCCATCAATTCTCAACACACTCCATCCTAAATATTTGGTTATTTGCCTTGTATCTATGTAAACACCACTCACACTGAAAACTCTGATTCCTTTTCCTTTCTCCTGCATTTTTTCTCCCTAAAGTGAATAATTGCATTGGTCTTTCATCTGTTTAACTCTCCATGCACTTACCATGAATTCTCCCCACACTCTCCACCATGAGCACAGCAGTCTCCTTGATAGGCACAGACACATCGGCTGTCTGGTGTCCCCTCGTCTGGGTGTTGGCCTGCCCCAGTCTGCGTGGTTTTGCTTAGGACCTGCCCCAGGAATCCCCGCGTTTTTTCTTCTCTCCTGTGTTGGACTTTTCTTCCCTGGAGCTGGTGTCTTTGTGCTTGTTTGCTCTCTCATCTTTCCATTGGCTTCCTGAAAGAGTGCATGAGAGTCGATGCTGGAAGACCCTCCCTCGCTAGTTGGGTCTAGGTAAGGAACCCTGGAAGAAAGTGGTGTGTCCTCGGACTGCCTGGGCCTTGCTCATGCTCTCCTGACATCCAGTGCTGCTTTTGAGTAGCTGGGGACCTCATTTCCAATTCTGCACTCGGGACCACCCCAGCCTGAGTTCCAGATGCCTGGCGGCGCTCCTCAGGCGGATGTGCATCATTGTTCTGGCTGGAACTCCTGTTTCCTTAGAAGTTTCACTATTTGCAGAAGCACAGGTGTATCTTATTTTATCTCTGATTTTCATCTCTTTCCCTTTTGGATTTTGAGTTTTAAAAAAATTCATCTTCCCACCATTCTGCTGAGATTGGCATTTATACTATTGTAATTGGTTTTTCTGGTTTGTTTTTGTTTTCTTACAAAAGGTTTCCCCACCTTCAATGTTTTCCTTTTTAAGGCATTCAGCTCTGGGCCACTTGGGTGGCTCAGTCGGTTGAGCATCCAGCTCTTGATTTTGGCTCAAGTCATGATCTCAGGGTCAGACTCTATGCTCAGTGTAGAGTCTGCCTGAGATTCTCTCCTTCTCTCTCCCTCTGCCCCTCCCCCCACTCCCGTGCATGTGTGCTCTCTCTCTAAAAATAAAATAAATGAATCTTTTAAAAAAAATTCTCTCCCTCTCCATCTGCCTGCCGCCCTCTTGCACACACACCCTGTCTCTCTAAAAATAAATAAATAAGTAAGCCTCAGTTTAAAAAAGGCATTCTGCGCTGTTTCACGGAGGCACTAGCTACCTTTCTCTCTCTGAGGAGGCCAACTCTCGCATTTCCGTTTCTTGAGATTGCCTTCCCCCCACATCGTGTCTATTCCTCTGGATGTTTCTTTCCTTCTTCTGTTTGTTCCAGGGTCTGAATGCAATATTGGGTGCTGTCCCCCAGAGTCTGGTGGTTCCAGGCTCTAACAGGCTGACCATCAAGTGCACGGCTGGGAAGGCGCCATGGGGCTCCTCACTTGGCATCTGTGGACGTTTCTTGAGCACTAGCAAGTCTCTTCACGGGAAAGCATCTTGTCTGGATGCCACAATCCTGAGGCTGCTCGCCGAACCCACTCCAGGAGAGACCCTGTCTGAGACGGCATCCAGATCGCCAGCTTTCTCCAGCTCTCAGTGGCTCACTCTGAGGACGTGGAGGGAAGGGGCTTCGAGCTTCCTAGGAGCCTTTTACCTTTAGGCTGGCCTTCTCCCTGCTTTCCCGGACCCCTGCTGGTCCACTCTGTGCTGCCCTGTGGTGCTGCGGGGCCGTGCGCTCACCTGCCGCCCCCCTCTCACTCTCAGCTTTGCTGGGCCTGAGGAACTGGTCATTGCTCCTCTGTCTGCTTCCCAGCCCCCGTGCTGTCCTCGTTCTTGCCTTCTGGCCTCTTTGTCCGTGAGGATCTGCACCACATTCTTCTTTCCCTTTTCCTTCTCTTCCTCCTTCTCATCCCTCTCCACCTCCAGGGTCATCTTAAAGAGATTCAGACAGGAGCAAAGAAAGCTCCTGGGCTCCCTTTTACTCCACAAGCAACGCTCTGCTCCAAACTCAGGGTGAATCACACGGTGAGTGGATCCCTTCCACTGCCGAGGACAGGGCCGGAGCTGCGTGTCCCCCCAGCTCCTTCTGTTGGTTGTCTGACGGGGACAGGCAGGTGGTTCTGTCCCCTTAGCTCCCACATCTCCCGCAACATAGGATGACAGTGGGCCCCCAGTTCAGCGACGCCCCCACATCCCTTCTGATATTCAGGGTCCAGCAGCTAGCAGGTGCTCCACAAGGACCTTATCTGCTACCTGACTCCTCAACAACTGGCTAGTGCAGTGACGACTCAGAATGAGTCATCTGTCTTCTTTGGTTTTCTTTTGCTTACATACAAATATCTGATTTGCTAAGTCCCTCATATCTTCTGCTGCATTTTTGGTCTCTGACTACATTGTAAGCTGTCTTAGAATCACAGAATCATGACACAGGGAGGCACAAACAGACATCCTGGGATCATCAACGAGCCCTGTGTGGCATGAGTCGCAAGACGAAGATGGACTGTGGCTGTAAATGAGGTCAACGAGGAGCCCCGATCGTGTTGGGGCTGAGAGTTGGGACAGGAACATGGTCTCTGATCTTCCCCAGAAATGAGCCGGCACTGCTGTGTGCTGTCCTCCAGAGACTCCCACCGAGTCGGCCAGACAGCGAGGGGCCAGGAGCCACGCCGGTCCTCACGCCCTCCCTCGGTCACAAACATCCATGCAGCCCAGGCACCGCCACCAAGACAAGACAGAGGAAGGACTGGTTCTCCCCCAGAAACCAGCCCGGTACAGACAAGTTCTGCTCAGCATGCTCACACCCTCCCCGCCCACCGCTGACCCGCCCGACAGGGGCTACCTCTGGGCTCGACCTGCAAGGCAGGGGACAAGGGAGGAGGGGCCAACTGCATATCAGTGTTTCGTGACCTTCCTTTCTGGAGCCTCCGGTGGGCTTCTCCCTGTTCCACTCTTCCCAACATCTGTACCTTCCCTGGAGGGCTGTCTGTGCCCAGCAGCCCAGCCCCGGTCACACCCACCCTGCTGCTGTGCCCCCAGCTGCCTGCACACTAGGAGTCTCCCTGGCAGTGACCTGACTTGGCTTTGACTCCTGTCTTGTCTCTGGAGCCAGGGCTCTGGCTGACTTCCGTAACAGCCAGTTTGTATTTGGCCCAAATTGATTATTTGCTGCAACAATATTGGACATCCTGGTTTCAGGTTATTGCACCTGACCTTGGCCTTCGTCCACAGATTTCTGGAGCTATGTCCTAGCCTACGGTAAAAACGCAGTCTGTAATCAGGGCTACTGAAATTTTATTTTATTTATTTTTTTTAAAGATCTATTATTTATTTATTTGAGAGAGAGAGCGCACGCAAACGAGTGGGGGAAGGGCAGAGGGAAGAGAGAGAGAGTCTCAAGCAGACTCCCCGCTGTGCATGGGCCTGACTCGGAGCTGGATCCCACCACCCTGAGATCACAATCTGAGCCGAAACCAAGAGTCTGATGCTCAACCGACTGAGCCACCCAAGTGCCCCTGAAATTGTATCTTATTTTTTATTTATTTTTATTTATTTTTTCCCAAAGATTTTATTTATTTGTCAGAGAGAGAGAACAAGCACGGGGAGAAGCAGGCTTCCCACGGAGCAGGGAGCACTATGCGGGGCTTGATCTCAGGACCCCGGGATCATGACCTGAGCCGAAGACAGACGCCCAGCCGACTGCGCCACCCAGGCGCCCCTGAAATTGCATTTTAAAACACTAACCGGATCTTGGCTTATGGACAAGTTTATAAGTGTGGGCATCCACACTTTTGTTTCTGTAGAGCTCTTCAATGGGACTTACCAAATTCTCCCCTCTGCTGACGTTCTGCACATCTTTTCTTCTTTGTTAGGTGAATTCGTGAACTCCTAGAGGGTAGGGACCACGGCACTTTCATCTTTATATTTCTTAAAGTCCTTTCCACATGTCAGACTAATTATTACATTTCCATATACCCAAGAGTTACCTGGAGAACGCATAACGCGTGCAAATCCCCAGGCCCCTTGCAGGTGATTCTGTTCTGTATGTCTGAGGCAGGGCCTAGTGAGGTGCATTTTATCAAGCTCCCTAAGCAATGTGGGACAGGGGGTCCTCAGAGCACACACTGAGGAAGAAAATGGGGCATGCTAGAAATCCAGGGTCGCTTGTGAATTCAGGACCTCTCTGGAAATCAAGCTCCATGGAGTTGGCCTGCTTCTGCCTCCCTGCCCCATTTAGAACATGCCTGTGCATTTCCCTTCACGAGATTGAAATGGCACCTAAAGACCTCTGGATGTGCAAAGCTCAGATTAGTCTTGCTGGAGAGGAAAAACTTTTCCTGGAGGCCTATGAATGAAACGGACAAAAGACAGATTAGCAAAAGAAAAGAAGAGTTTCTTTATTCCTGCAAACTGCATACCACGGGAGGTTTCCAAGGGGCAGTTAGAACTTGGGGCTTGTGTACCTAACTTAGTAGGGGAAAGGGTGGGGGAGAAAAGCTTCCAGGGGAAGAAAATATAGGTTTCTGTAGGAAAGATAAATGTGTTTTTAGGAAAACAAACAGGAGATAAGAAAGTATGAGATAACGTTCGTTTATGCAGGTATGAGTGGTCTTTCTGTCTTCTTCATGGCCCTGAGACTCTCCCACAGAGGGGGTTTATAGTAGGTTTACTCTTGATCTCTCTGCTGGGATCTTGATCTCTCTGCTCATCCCAGAGAGGGAAATAATGGCAGTCCTCCTTTTCCCAGAAGCTGCTGCTTTTAGTCAGGTAAGGCAAGCTTTGAGAAGGCTTCTTTCTGCATCTGTTGGATCTAATGTCTTGAGTTTAAAATAACCTTCATACTAATTCTGGGGTTCTGAGTGGGTCCCCCCAACAGTCTCAAACTCTTTCCTGGTTTTAAAAAGAAGGTAAAGAAGTGGATGCCTGTCGAGAGTATAATTATCTTCTAATGACAGTGCAGTGGTTGGTGGGAAAGATACTATAAATGTATTCCAATCCATGCTCCCTAGAAAGAGATGTCCATTTATTTCAAGTCAGCTCTAAAGCTACCGAAGCACTATCTCACTGCAGATATAATTGTTGGCAAAAGTGAACTGAATCCTGAAGAGTAAAGTTCTTGTCTGTGAGAAAGTGAGCTCACCCATGTGAGCAAGGACATTCATTTCCTTAAAAAAAAAATATATATATATATATATATATATTTTAAAGATTTATTATTTATTGGGGCGCCTGCGTGGCTCAGTTGTTTAAGCGACTGCCTTTGGCTCAGGTCATGATCCTGGAGTCCCGGGATCGAGTCCCGCATCGGGCTCCCTGCTCAGCGGGGAGTCTGCCTCTCCCTCTGACTCTCCCCCTCTCATGCTCTCTCTCTATCACTATCTCTCTTGATAAATAAATAAAAATCTTAAAAAAAAAGGATTTATTATTTATTTATTTGACAGCGAGAGAGCACAAGCAGGGGGAGTGGGGAAGGGAGAGGGAGAAGCAGGCCTCCCGCAGAGGGGGGAGCCTGATGTGGGGCTCGATCCTGGGACTCCGGGATCATGACCTGAGCCGAAGACAGACTCTTCACCGACTGAGCCCCCCAGGCGCCCCAAGGACATTCATTTCCTGATAAGGAAACTGTTATGCCTTATGAGCTGATAATTAGTTATTTAAAATGTCAGTTTTCTGCCTTAAAGAGGGTAGTTTCCTCATGATTGTCTCTGGTGGGAGTCAGTTTCCCCACCCAGAGGTGGGGGGGGTACTTATCTTGAGTACCTTCCTAAATTCCATCCATGCTGAATACAACTCAAGGCTTTCAGATAAATATGTATCAATGCAGCCTAGAGATACCCTGTTGGGCAGGCACAACTTATTTCCATTTGGGGGGAACCTAAAAAATGGGAGATAAACTTCCTTTTACTTTCGAGTGAAGAAAAGGTCTTCATCCTGCTCAAGCATTGAGTCTATCTGTGGTTCTCAAAATTCAGTTATTTTAGGGCTGCATCTTTGGTGAGCGGTAGCCAGAACAGACACGTGACTACTGCCTTAAGTCGGGTATTTTAATACTTGCAAAGCCACAGGTGCGAGGAAAGAGCCCCAGTGAGAATCAGATATGGAAGAGGCAGAGCTGTGCTCCCACACTGCTGAAGACGGAAGGAGGAGTCCACCCAGGCTGGGTGTCACACCACCCTCACGACGCACCTGACGGTCTGGACAGTAGACATGGTCGCAGAGGAAAAGCCACAGGCGGGGTTGGGACACACAGCACTCCCTGCTCTTCTAATCTGTCTTCCTCCCCATTAGCAATCAGAGTGTTCAGGATAGGATCGCCAAGCCAATCCAAGAATCTTCTTACAGCACCAAGCCCCAGCACAGCTCTCCTTGAGTGGAGGATGGTGAGCAGGCAGCTACTCTTGCTGAGGGAGCAGAAGGCAAGCTGAGGACAAAGCATAAGCCCATAAGCGAACACCCTACAATCTCCCCCCAACCCCCCACTCCTGGGTGGGACACGTGTGACATTCTTCCAGGAATCTCCCAACTATCTTAATGTTAATGCCTTACTAGAGGGGTAAACAACCTTAACTTGACAATGGCAAGGCCTCTGGTATCCTGTAGGTCCTCTTTAGCATATGAAAGCCTGGTGATGGGTATTAAGGAGGGCATTCACTGCATGGAGCACTGGGTGTCATAGGAAAACAATGGATCATGGATCACTACATCAAAAACTAATGATGTATTGTATGGTGACTAACATAACATAATAAAATTAAATTTAAAAAAAAGAAAGTCCTTTTCAAACCTCCCTTTTCCTTACTTCCCCAATTCCTGAGTATATAATCAACCACTCCTCAAGACCCCGGTGCAGTAACTTTCTGTCCATGGGTCCTGTCCCTGTGCTTTAAGAAATCACCATTTGGTACCAAAGACATCTCAAGAATTCTTTCTTGGTCCTCGGCTCCAGACTCCACCCCACCCAACCTCACCTATGTTCCCAAACCACGTCACTCTCTTTCCCCTCAGGCCTCCAGGAGCCATGCTGCACAGGACCTCACTTCAGGACTAGATCTTAGGGAGCAGCTTGTTGAAACATGCATGTCCAGAGGAGTGAGGAACAAAGCACTCCCACCTTCTGATTGTGGTACAGTAAGAAAAATTAAGGATGAAAAAAATTAGAGAAAAAAAATGCTAATACAGCTGTGGAGATGCCGTGTTAACACCTTCAGAAGTTGAGAAAACAAAAGAAGTGTTTTAAAAGAGGATAATTTAGTTCAGGAGGAACATTATTTATGTCCCACAAATAAAGAAATTAAGTGCGATGAGAAGCAAACATCTTCCTAATCCTCTTAAGCACCCAAGTTCTACCCCTTTAGAACTTGGTTTTCTAGGCTTCGATTTTTTTTTTTTTAAGAGAGATTGAGAGAGAGAGAGCAGGTGAGCAGGGGGTAGGGGTGGAGGGAGAGAAAGAGAGAGAATCTCAAGCAGACTCCCCGCTGAGCAGGGGAGCCCAATGCAGGGCTCGATCCCACAAACCTGAGATCATGACCTGAGCTGATATCAAGAGTTGGATGCTTAACTGACTGAGCCATCAGGCGCCCCGAGTCTTTGATCTTATTATGGTTTTGATACTTTGATTCCTTTCTCTATTCTCAACTTATGATCAGACCTTTACAAAATGGTTCTATACAAACACACCCCTTTTCCTTTTGTTTGTTTGTTTTTTTTTACTTTGAAGCATAACATATATATGAATATCAGTAATGATGAACACCCATGTAATAACCTCTCAGAGAAAGAAACACAACATCAGCAACAAATCCTGGGTACCTCCTCTTATATGTTCCATCTTTTATGTTCGTCTTCACCGTGTGTCTGGGGGCAGTGGTGCTGGTGGGCATGGGGCCTCTACCTCACAGCTCAGAGGCCGCAGCTGCATAGCTCTGGGCATTTCCTTGCCGCTGAGCCTCAGTCTCCTCACATGTACCATGTGAGGTTGAAGGGTCACCTATCTCATAGGCTTGTTTGCTGGCTGAGTACTTGGAACCCTGCCTCTGAGCTGCACCAGCGGCCTGAGGCACAGACTAGAAGTAGCTGGGCACCAGTACCGACTTCAGTGGAAGGACGAGGGCTGCTAAACATCCTGCAATGTACAGCACAACACCACACAGGGACACGTGGCCTCATCCGGAATGCCATTAACATCCCCTTTGAGAAACAAAGCCATGTCTGAGAATCCAGAAGGAAAGAAAAAAGGATCGAACAAGTCTCTTAAACACGTATATCAATATTGATATTCTATAATTACATAGTTTTCCCAATGTCTAAATTATATAATCTTTGTTACACCTTAAAACCATAATTTTTTATTCTGTTTGAAGAAGGGAAGAGGACAGCTGATCATCTGTTTTTGTATTCGTGGAAAATACAAGTACATAGAAAATAAGTTTGCTTAGTGAAAACTTAGAGTGGGAAAGATCCATATACAGAGTACAGGTTTAATAAATTGGGGTGCCCATCCTTAAATATTGTATTCTACGGGGCGCCTGGGTGGCTCAGATGGTTAAGCATCTGTCTTCGGCTCAGGTCATGATCCCAGGGTCCTGGAATCGAGCCCCACATCAGGTTCCCTGCTCAGCGGAAAGCCTGCTTCTCCCTCTCCCTCTCACTCCCCCTGCTTGTGTTCCCTCTCTTGCTGTGTCTCTCTCTGTCAAATAAAAATAAATAAATAAATAAATAAATAAATAAATAAATAAATAAATATTGTATTCTACGGCCATATAAAATCACATCATAGAAGACTCTTTCACTGACATGGGAAAAATGTTATGTGGCTAAATGAAAAAATAAAGAAGGATTAAAAAAACAGACAAATTGAAATCACAATTAAAACATGTGCAAAGGCAAATATGACCCAGAAGCCAAAGGAAAAAAAAAGAGAAAGAAAGAAAAGAAAAAGAAAAAAGAAAGAAAAGAAAAGCAAACAACAGAAACTGCCCATGAGAATGAAAAGACAGGATGTTAACTAAGATCCTAAAGTAGCCATTATAAATATATTCACAGAACTACGTGGAACCATAATTTACAAAGTAAAGGATGGTATGATTACAGTGCCATCAAAGAGAAAATATCAATAAGGAGCCAGAAATTATTTGAAAAAATGGCAATTTTGAAGTTGAAACTACAACAACTAAAATGAAACATTCACTGGAGAGTAAATTTGAACTGGCAGGAAAAAGTGAGCACACTTTAAGGTAGATCAATAATGATCATTCAATCGGGACGCCTGGGTGGCTCAGTTGGTTAAGCGTCTGCCTTCGGCTCAGGTCATGATCCCAGGGTCCTGGGATCGAGTCCCGCATCGGGCTCCCTGCTCCGTGGGGAGCCTGCTTCTCCCTCTGCCTCTGTCTCTCTCTCTGTCTCTCATGAATAAATAAATAAAATCTTAAAAAAAAAAAAATAATGATCATTCAATCAAAACATGCAAACAACAGAGAAAGAAAAATGAAGAGATATGAATACAGTCTTGCAAAATTTGTGGGACAATATTGAGGGTACCGACATACATGTAACAGAGTTAGAAGGAGAAAGGAGTAAAAAGAATATTCCAAGAAATAATGGCTGAAAACTTCCCAAAGTTATTAAAAAACAATCCAGGAAGCTCAATAAACTCCAAATGGAATAAATACAAAGAGTTCCAGAACAGACACATCCTACTAAAAATGCTGAAGGCTAAAGACAAGGAGAAAATCTTGAAAGCACAAAAACAACTCATCACTTACAAGAGAACCCCAATAAGATTGACAGCTGATTTCTCACCAGAGGCAATGGAAGTCAGAAGAAGTGCATTTTCAAAGTGCTCCAAGAAAAACATGTCAACCAGGATTCCTTCTATCTAGTAAAGCTATCTTTCACAGATGGAGGTGAAATAAAGACATTCCCAAATGAACAAAAGCTGAGAGAATTTGTTGTCTGTGGATCACCTTACCAGAAATACTAAAGGAGGTCTTGAAAGCTAGTGATCCCAGATGGTAATTCAAATCCACATACACACAAAAACCATAGAGCATAGTGAAGATAATTATGTAATTATAATAGTATAAATGCATATTTACTTTCCTTTTTTAACTATTTAAAAAGCAAGTATATAAAAATATGTATATGATATATTGTTAGGCCTACAACATATAAAAATGTAATATATTTGCCAATAATAGCACAAAAGAGATGAGTTGCAGCAAAGCTGTATTGGGCTCAGGAAATATTTCCATATAGTAATCTGAACTCATTCAGAAAAAATGAAGTTAATCAGAAATGATAAATAAAAAGCCTAATATAACAAAAGCTATAAATTTATGATCACTCTTCTTATTTAGGCTTTAAAATACTTAAAATATTATAAAGGGATAATAATAACTAGGTGTTGTTGGGTCTGTGAGGTTTACACAAATAACATGCATATAACTTATACAATGAAAAGGAAGGATAGGGAATAGAACTATACAGGAGGAACATTTTTATATCTCACTGGAATTAAAAATATAAATCTGAAGCAGATTCTGATAAGATGCATATGGTAAACCCTAGAGCAACCATTAAGGATATAAATCAAAAATATACAATGAAAATCTTAAAAAAATTAAATGCTACCTTAGAAAAATTTACTCAATGCAAAAGAAAACATTAAAGGAGTAACTGTAACAAAGAAGATATGAGACACATATAAAACAAAAAGCAAAATGGTAGACATAAATCCAACTATATCAATAGTAATGTTAAATGTGAATGGATTACACAATCCAGTAAAAAAAGGCAATAAACATCTTGTCAAATTACACGGTAAAAAGCAAGATCCAATTTTATGCTGTCACAGAGACTCATTTTAGATTCAAAGATAGAAATAGATTGAAAGTAAAATAATGGAAAAAAATATATTATGCAAACAGTAACCATAGAAAGCTGGAGGGGCTACACTAACATTAGACAAAATGGACTTCATTTTTTTTAAAAGATTTTTTTATTTATTTGACAGAGAGAGACACAGAAAGGCTGGGAACACAGCAGGGGGAGTGGGAGAGGGAGAAGCAGGCTCCCTGCTAAGCAGGGAGCCTGATGCAGGGCTCCATCCCAGGACCCTGGGATCATGACCTGAGCCAAAGGCAGACGCTTAATGAATGAGCCACCCAGGCGCCCCTGGACTTCATTTTTTAAAAAAGTTTTTATTTTAATTGCAGCATAGTTAACATATAGTGTTATATTAGTTTCCTGTGTACAATGTAGTTATTCAACACTTCCATACAACACCCGGTGCTCATCACAGCAAGTGTGCTCCTTCAACCCCATCACCTGTTTCACCCATCCCCCTACTGACCTCCCCTCTGGTGACCATCAGTGTGTTCTCTAGAGTGAAGAGTCTGTTTCTTGGTTTGCCTTTCTTTCTTTCTTTCTTTCTTTCTTTCTTTCTTTCTTTCTTTCTTTCTTTCTTTCTTTCTTTCTTCCTTTTTCTTTCTTTCTTTCTTTCTTTCTTTTTTTCTTTCTTTCTTTCTTTCTTTCTTTCTTTCTTTCTTTTTTCTCTTTGCTCATTTGTTTTGTTTCTTCAATTCCACATATGAGTGAAATCGTATGGTATTTGTCTTTCCCTGGCTGACTTATTTCACTTAGCATAATACACTCTAGCTCCATCCACATCATTACAAATGGCAAGATCTCATTCTTTTTTATGTCTGAGTAATATTCCATTGTATATATATATACCACATCTTCTTTATCCATTCATCAATCAATGGACACTTGGGCATTTCCATAATTTGGCTATTATAAATAATGCTGCTGTAAACATCAGAGTGCATGTATCCCTTTGAATTAGTATTTTTGTATTCTTTGGGTAAATTCCTAGTAGTGCAATTGGTGGATCATAGGGTAGTTCCATTTTTAACTTTTTGAAGAACCTCCATACTGTTTTCCAGACTGGCTGCACCAGTTTACATTCCCACCAGCAGTGCAAGGGGTTCCCCTTTCTCCATATCCTCACCAACATCTTTTGTTTCTTGTGTTGTTGATTTTAGCCATTTTGACCCATTTGAGGTAATATCTCACTGCAGTTTTGATTTGTATTTCCCTGGTGATGAGTGATA
The DNA here is from genome assembly GCF_029215605.1 of Mirounga angustirostris. NCBI lineage: Eukaryota > Metazoa > Chordata > Mammalia > Carnivora > Phocidae > Mirounga > Mirounga angustirostris. Next base: position 138,572,468 of record NW_026991713.1, read on the forward strand.
TTGAACATCTTTTCATGTGTCTGTTGGCCATCTGGACATCTTCCTTGGAAAAATGCCTATTCATGTCTTCTGCCCATTTTTTAATGAGATTATTCATTTTTTGGGTGTTGAGTTTTATAAGTTCTTTATTTTGGACACTAACCCTTCAACAGATGTCATTTGCAAATATCTTCTTCATTCCATAAGTTGCCTTTTAGTTTTGTTGATTGTTTCCTTTGCTGTGCAGAAGCTCTTTACTTTGATGCAGTTGCAATAGTTTATTTTTGTTTTTGTTTCTCTTGCCTCAGGAGACATAGCCGGAAAGAAGTTGATGGCCAATTGTCAAAAAAGTTACTGCCTGTTTTCTCTTCTAGGACTTTTATGGTTTCAGGTCTCATCTTTAGGTCTTTCATCTATTTTGATTTATTTTTGTGTATGATCTAAAAATGTGGTTCAGTTTCCTTCTTTTACATGTGACTGTCCAGTATTCCCAACACCACTGTTGAAGAGACATTCTTTTTCCCATTGGATATTCTTTTCTGTTTTGTCAAAGATTAATTGACCATATAAATGTGGGTTTATTTCTGGGTTTTCTATTCTGTTCTGTTGATCTATGTGTCTATCTTTGTGCTTGTACCATACTGTTTTGATCACTATAGCTTTGTAATATAACTTGAAGTCCAGAATTGTAATGCCTTCAGCTTTTATTCTTCAAGGTTGCTTTGGCTATGTGGGGTCTTTTGTGGTCCCATACAAATTTTAGGATCATTTGCTCTAGCTCTGTGAAAAATGTTATTGGTATTTTGATAGAGATTGCATTAAATGTGTAGACTGCTTTGGGTAGTATAGACATTTTAACAATATTTGTTCTTCTGCTCCATGAACATGAAATGTCTGACAAAATAGACTCTAAGACAAAAATGTTACTGGGGCTAGAGATATTTATTTATTTATTAAAAAAAAAGATTTATTCATTTATTTGAGAGAGAGAAAGAGCACGAGTGGGGGTGGGGAAAAGGGAGAGGAAGAAGCAGACTCCCGGCTAAGCAGAGAACCCAACATGGGGCTTGATTCCAGGACCCTGAGATCATGACTTGAGCCAAAGTCAGAGGTTTGGCCAGCTAAGCCACCCACATGCCCCTGGAGATATAGACATTTAAAGATTTATTTATTTATTTATTTATTTATTTCAGAGAGAGTGAGAAAGAATGAGCAGGGAAAGTGGCACAGGGAGAGGGAGAGAATCTCAGGCAGACTCTCCTTTGAGTAAGGAGCCTGATGTAGGCCTCGATCTCACAACCCTGAGATCATGACCTGAGCTGAGATCAAAAGTTGGATGCCTAACTGACAGAGCCACCCAGGTGCCCCTGGAGACAGAGACATTTAAAGTCATAAAAGAGTCAATCCATTAGGAAGAAACCATTATAAACATATATACACCTAACAACAAAACACCAAAATACATAAAACAAAAATTGACAGAAATAGAGAAGCAATTCAACAATGATAGTTGGAAACTTCAGTACTCATTTCCAACAATGAATAGAAAAACTAGACAAAGATAAACAAGGAAATAGAAGACTTGAACAGTAGGATACACCAGGGAGACCTAACAGACATCTATAAAACACCTGAGCCATTCTTCTCAAGTGCACATAAAACATTCTCCAGGATAGACCATGAGTTAAACCATAAAACAAACCTCAATAAATACAAAGTTCTTTGACCACAATGGAATAAAATTATAAATCAATAACAGAAATTTGATAAACTCACAAGTATGTGGAAATTAAACAACACACTCCTAAATAACCAAAGAGTTAAAGAAGAAATCCCAAGGGAAATTTGTAAATACTTTGAGACAAATGAAAATGAAGATGAGACATACCAAAACTTAAGGGATGCAACTAAAACAGTATTTGGAAGGAAATGTATAGCTGGAAATGTTTGTATTAAAAAAAGAAGAATGGTTTCAAATATGTAAACTACCTCACATCTTACATACCAGAAAAAGAGGGGCAAACTAAAGCTAAAGCAGGCAGAAAGAAGGAAATAAAGATTAGAGTGAAAATGAATGAAATAGAAAAATATTTAAAAATCAAGAAAATCAACGAAAACAAAAGCTGGTTCTTTGAAAATATCAATAAGATTGACAAGTCTTTGTCTAGATTTACCAAGAAAAAAAGGAATACTCACATATTACTACATTCAGATGTGAATGATGGGGGATGTAATGACTGACTTTACAGAAATAAAAAGGGCTGTAAAGGAATACTATGAACAATTTTTCACCAATAAATTAGATAACTTAGGTGAAATGGGAACATTCCTAAAAGACACAAACTACCAAAATTGACTCAAGAAGAAATAGACCATGTAAGTATATCTTTTTTTAAATTACTTATTTATTTTAGAGAGAGAGAGAGCACACAAGCCAGGGGGAGGGGCAAAGGGAGAGGGGGAAGCAGACTCCCCACCGAGCAGAGAGCCCCACGTGGGGCTTGATCCCAGGACCCTGAGATCATGACTTGAGCTGAAGGCAGACGCCCAACTGACTGTGCCACCCAGGTGCCCCATCATGTGAGTATATCTATAACAAGTAAGGAGACTGAATCAGTATTCACAAACTACCCACAAAGCAAAGCCTGGGTCCAAATGGCTTCACTGGTGAATTCTACTAAATATTTAAGGAAGGATTAATACCAATTCTGCAAAAATTCTTTCAAAAAGTAGAAGATGAAGGAATACATCTCAACTTAATCTGTGAAGACAATATTACCCTGATACCAAAAGCAGACAAAGACATCACAAGAAAATATAGATCAATATCTCTTATGAATAAGGATGTAAAAATTCTCAACAAGATAGTACTTTTTAGTAAGTGAAATACAAAAACATATAAAAAGAATTATACACCATGATCAAAGGGGATTTATTCCAAGGACATAAGGTTGGTTTAACTTTTGAAAATCAATTAATGTGGGGCACCTGGGTGGCTCATTCGTTAAGCATCTGCCTTCGGCCCAGGTCATGATCCCAGGGTCCTGGGATCGAGCCCCGCATTGGGCTCCCTGCTCAGTGGGAAGCCTGCTTCTCCCTCTCCCACTCCCCCAGCTTGTGTTCCTTCTGTCGTTGTGTCTCTCTGTCAAATAAATAAATAAAATCTTTAAAAAAAAAGAAAAGAAAATCAATTAATGTAATAAACCATATCAGTAGAATAAAAAAAGAAACTTCAAATCACATGATCATCTCAACAGATACAGAAAAATCATTTGAGAAAATTAAACTTCATAATAAAAACAGTGAACAAACTATGAAAGAAGGGAAATTCTTCAACCTGGTAAAGAATACTAAAAAAACCAAAACCCGTAGTTAACATTACACTTACTGGTAAAAGATTAGATGTTTCATGCTAAGATCAGATAGAAAACAAGGATGTCCACTCTTGCTTATTCAACATTGCACCAGAGGTCCTTGCCAGGGCAATTAGGAAGGAAAAAGAAATAAAAGGCAGAAGTAAAACTATCTCTATTCATGGAGGACATGATATCATATATAGAAAATCTTAAGGAATCACTAAAAAACTATTAGAACCTATAAATGAATTCAGCAAGTTTGCAGAATATAAGGTCGATATACAAAAATCAACTATTTCTGTATACATGCATGGGACAATAAAAACGTTAAAATTCCATTTATCATAGGATCAAAAATACTTAGTAATAACATGAAATTTAGAACTTATACTCTGAAAATTATAAAATGTTATTGAGAGAAATTAAATAAGATCTAAATAAATGGAAATATATCTCATGTTTGTGAACTGGAAAGCAATATTGTTAAAATGGCAATACTCTCCGAATTGATTTATAGACTCAATGCAATCCTTAACAGAATCTCAGTTGGCTTCTTTGTAGAAACTGACAAGATAAGTGTGAAATCCACATGGAATTGCAAAGGACTCAGAATAGACAAAAACAATCCTAACAAAGAAGGAAGTAAGAGAATGCACATTTTCCAATTTTGTAATTGAGATAGTGTGGTGCTGGCATGAGGAGTGACATATAGGTCAACAGAATAAAAATGAGAGTCCAGAAATAAACCCACATATCTATGATCAACTGATTTCTTGCTAGGGTGCCAAGACATCTCTATGGGGAAAGGATAGTCTTTATAGCAGATGGTGCCGGGACAACTGGATAGCCACATGCAAAATAGTGCAATCGCATCCTTATCTCCCATCTTATACACAAGTTAACTCAAAAAGGACCAAAGACATAAATATAAGTGCTAAAACTATAAAACTCTTAGAAGAAAATACAGGACTAAATCCTCGTGGCCTTGAGTAAAAAAGACAGATAATGACAAGTGTTGACAAGGATGTAGAGGAATCAGAACCCTCATACACTGCTAGTGAGACTGGAAAATGGTGCATTTATTTTGGAAAACAGTCTGGCCGTTCCTCAAATAATCAAACATAGAGTTACCATATGACCCAGCGCTTCCACTCCTGGTACACATCTGAGAGAGATGAAAACATGTCCACACAAAACCTTGCTCATGAAAGTTCACAGAAGCAGTATTCATAATAACCAAAAAGTCAAAACAATTTAAATGTCCATCAACTGGCAAATGAGTAGACAAAACGTGGTATATTCATACAGTGAAATTTTATTTCACCATAAAAAGGAATGAAGTACGGACATATGTGTCCACATGGATGAACGTGAAACACATGCTAAGTGACAACAGACCACATGATCCAATGCATGTGGAATGTCCAGGACAGGGAAATCTAGATAGTCAGTTAGTGGTTGCTTAGGGCTAGGGGAAGAGGGCGATAGCTAAATGGTACCGTTTTTCTTCTTGAGGTGGTGAAAATGTTCTAAAACTGACTGTGGAGATGCTTGGACACATCCGTGAATGTGTTAAAAACCACTGAATTTTAGGGGCACCTGGGTGGCTCAGATGGTTAAGCGTCTGCCTTCGGCTCAGGTCATGATCCCAGGGTCCTGGGATCGAGCCCCGCATCGGGCTCCCTGCTTGGCGGGGAGCCTGCTTCTCCCTCTCCCTCTACTGTTCTCCCTGCTTGTGCTCTCTCGCTCTCTCTGTCAAATAAATAAATAAAATCTTAAAAAGAAAGAAAGAAAAACCACTGAATTTTATACTTCAAATGGATGAATTGTATTGATATGTAAATTATATCTCAATAAAGCTATCATCTTTTAAAAACAGTATAAACGATGTGATACTATTTTGTTTAAAATAATAATGATGTGTAGCTAGAAGTCTGGAAGGACATATAACAAAATGTTTACTGTGCCTCTTGCCTCTTTCTTGGTGGTGTAATTATAGATTACTTTTATTGATTACTCTTACGTGTATGTTTTGTTTTGTTTTTCATGTTTTATTATTTTGCAATAAGAACAAAAGCATTTTGAACTTAAAAGCAAATAAACATATTGTAGAACAACTTTTACATTTGTTTTCTTCTCTTTGGGCTAATTAACCCCAAATTCTTCAACACATCACAGAGAGAATTTTCCCATCATGAACTTTTTTTCCTCATTTATTTTATTTGCCATCAAGCCACAGATCAATCAGCAAGCACATCAAGAACTTCCTGGTTGCTAAATGCGGAGGACGTTTTTCTGCCCCGTGTTCCTTGCTCACTCACCTCGAACACTGCTGACCATTCCCTCCTCATGAACTTCACCAGGCAGGTGTTGGACACGTTGTATGTGCCCCAAAAGCAAATTGCTGAATAACCGACGTTTTAGCGCCTGCTGGTTTGGGATTTAAAACAAAGGCATATGGAAGGATTGGAGGACAAAGTATGTAATTTAGTGCTGCATTTCCTGGTTTGGAGTACAAGTGCTCTTTCACAGGTGAGAACGATGAACGTGGGGAAGAGCCATCAGTATCATTTAGGCCAAATGCCCTTCACAGATAAGGAGATGTCATGGAGGCAGGTTCAAGAGGAAGGAGGACTTTCTTGCCAGATACTCTCTGTACTTCCTGGACAGAGTCTGTGTCTAACCAGAGTGGTCCAGCAGGTTCCCCAGTGTGGTTTCTGCATTCTTTCACCCATGCCAACCCCTCCTCTTTATGTCACTGCTGATCAATGAAACGTCCTTCTTTCTTTTCTCTTCTTCTTTAGAAGATTTTGTTTATTTACTTGAGAGAGAGAGTGAGCAGGATGGAGAGGCAGAGGAGAATCTGAAGCAGACTCCACGCTGAGCTCAGAGCTGGACGCGGGGCTCGATCCCACGACTGTGAAATCATGACCTGAGCCAAAACCAAGAGTCAGACGCGCAACCAACTGAGCCCCCCAGCCGCCCCTGAAATGCCCTTCTTTCTAACATCCACCTGTCAAGACCCAATTCTTAGCATTGGTGGCATCATCTGACCTGTCCCATGATGTTGTTCTTGTTCTTCTCAGAGCAGACATCTTCCTGCCCTGAAGACCTTGGCTCTGTCCCGACTGTTCTTTCCTTTCTACCCCACCCATTGATTGGCCCTTGTTGGCTCCCATCTATGCTCCAGGTAGAGGAAGGTGCTATTGGTAAAGGAACGGCATTTGTGTACGTCCGAAGTTGAGCTATGGTGTGACCACTTGAGAAACAGGAAGGGTCCACTGTGGGTGGAGTAAGAAGTGGGAAGAGGTGAGTGTGAAGAAGGAAAAGGAGCCAGATCAGGAAGGGCTCTGGGTGCCCCACTCTGATAGGATTGGTGTCCTTTTAGAAGAGAAGGAGACGCCATCTCTCTCTTCATGCTCACACAGGAAGCATCATGTAAGGACACAGTGAGAAGGGGCCTCTCTAGAAACCAACCCTGGGACCTTCTCACTGACTTCGAGCATCCAGAACTGTGAGGGAAAAAAATGTTGGTTGTCCAAGTTGCACATCTGAGGTGTGTTGTTAAGGCCGTCAAGCAGACTTGCACAAACCTCATCGCCTCACTGGGAACCCTACTAGATACCTCACGCTTACCCCAACCCATGCAGACTCTTGGCTCCCACTGCAAATCCATTTCTCACCCACTTCTCTGCTTTTCAGTAAGTACTGTGATAAGCCAATCAGTTCCTTGAGCCAAAATTCCCAGATTCACTCTCAATTTTTCTCTTTCCTCACTTGCCACAACTAGTTCATATTAGTCAGTTCAGTGGCCTCTCTCTTTAGGATATATCCTGAACCCACTCTCATTTCCCAAAGTCTAACAGTACCACCCTGATCAATTTTCTTTAACCCATTACTGCAACTCCCTCATGGTTCACTCTCCTTATTTACTCTGCTGCTCTCTACAAGCCATGGTCTACACGGCAACAAAGTGATCTTTACATTGCACACTACATGACATCACATTGCTGTTCAAAACCTCTGATTGGTTCCACTTCACAGAGAGAAGATCCAAGTCCAAGGGCCTCTGTGCACCTCCCGCCTCACCTTGGACACTCCCTGCACCCAGTAGGTCCCACTCTGTTCTTCCACACAGCAGGGTCTCGGTAGAGCCTCAGAGCATCTGGTATACCTGGTTGAATTCTGGGAGGCCTACTCTTACCATTGGATGCAGCTCCTTGCAGAGGCCTCCCTTCACCTGAAGGACACCCCATATGTCCGGGTCCATTCACGTCATGTCCCATGGCAGGCAGAATAAAGCTCACAAAGATGTCCTCCTCTTAATTTCTGGAACCCATGGAACCCTTGTATGTTGCAAAGGGTGATTTTGATAGCAGGTGGATTAAAGGCTGCCAATCAGCTGACCTTAAAATGGAGAGATTATTTGGGATTACCTGGGTGGGGCCCATGTAATCACAAGGGTCCTTAAAAGTGGAAGAGGGGCGCCTGGGTGGCTCAGTTGGTTAGGCGACTGCCTTCAGCTCGGGTCATGATCCCAGGGTCCTGGGATCGAGTCCCGCATCGGGCTCCCGGCTCAGCGGGGAGCCTGCTTCTCCCTCTGACCCTCTCCCCTCTCATGCTGTTTCTCTCCTGCTCACTCTCTAATAAATAAATAAATAAATAAATAATCTTTAAAAAAAAAAAAGTGGAAGAGAGAGGCAGGATAATCAGTGTCCGGCGGATGGGGCATCAGAAAGACGCAATCCACCCCTGCTAGCACTGAAGGTGGAGGAAGGAGCCATAAGCCAACTAGTGTGGGTGTCCTACATTATATGGAAGAGGCAAGAACAGGTTCTCCCTTTGGGCCTCCAGAAAGGGCACCCTGATTTTAACCCCGTGAGGTCCATGTCAGACTTCTGACCTCCAGAACTGTAAGGTGATAAATGTGTGTTGTTTAAGCCACTAAGTTTGTGATAATTTGGTACAGCAGTAAAAGGAAAATAATACACCCTGCATTTTGGTTACTCCACCATACTCATTACCACCCAGAATAGTCTCATCTATTCACTTTTACAGTGTCTCCCTGCTCTGCAGGCTAACTCCACACGGACAAGGACCTTGGCTGTCTTGCTCACGATGGTTTCCCCGGGGCCCTGACCAGCAGTGAACAAAAGTGGGTGCTAAATAAAGATCTGTGGATAGGGAAAAGAAGAAGAGGCAACCAGAAATGTGAGGAGCTAAGGCAGGTATTCCTGTGTGTTTGACAGGCAAGTATAGCAGATAACAGGATTTGGTTGGAAGAGAGTGAGAAATGCAGGAGAAGAGCATTTTCTCTCCTGGAGAAGCAGGGAGGTGAGCAGTCCTGGCTGCCGGTTCTACTGCTCTAGGAAATCCTCAGGGACCCAGGTTCCCTTGATGTCCCTCCATCCTTATGGGGTGGCTTCATCCTCCTGGTTCCAAGTGGACTTCTGAGGAGAACGTCCAGAAACGGCCACACAACCTGTCCCACTTCTAAAGCCCCAGGTATCACAGACAGTGAAAACGCCACTTTGTAAGCATCATATGCCCAGGACAACAAACACACACATCCACAGAAGGGTTTATATCAACAACTGAACAATGTTTGTTTCTTGGCTGTAGATACAGAAAGGTTTTATTTTCTGCTTTGGGCTTTTCTATGTTTTCCATATGAATGGTGATGACTATGTCCTGCTCTTGTGATCAGGAAAACCCATTAAAAGCATTTCAGGATAAGGGGGGAAGTGTCATAGCCAACGGTGTGCTGTAGTGACTTATGCAGGAAATCAGGCAGGCTGACTTGCAGCCGAGGAGAGCAGTAGGTAGTGGATGGGAGAAGGGGTATTTCCAGGTTCACCACAAAGACCAGCTTTTGCTCTCCCATTGTCAAGAATGTTTACAAACAGTCTGAAGGCTGGGGAGTTTAGGCTTCGTTATATTTTGATTTGGAGTTTATTCTCTTCACCAAATGACAGACTCTAAAGGAACAAAACGTGCAGCATAGCTCAGGCTACAGATGAAGCCAGAGATGTAAATACCAGGGTCTTGAAAATGTCGAGCCTGCAGCCCACAGCCCACCATCCACAGGGAAGCGGTCCAGTTGGAACCTGCTTAGTTCTTGTTGTTTTAGGCTGAACGAAATTGTAAGGGAACGATTCTTTAGATGATGCTCCTTAGTGCACTGGGCATGCCGACAGGAGCTCTGTAAGTAGTCCGGTAACATAACTACATAGTTTGTAGCTTGTGGTGTAAGTCAAGCTCCAAGCCGCTATTACACTGAGCTTTAGGGGTTGGTGCATATATAATTTGATTCAATCTGTCAGGGTTCATGGGGTCAGCAGTTTGGGAGCAGAATGTTGCCTGAGTCAGCTCCCAGGGCAGCTGTACAAAGAAGGCACTGGCTTGGTGGCCAGGCCAGAAATCTGGCCTGGAGCGTCTTCTGCAGAGTGGTGTGTGTGAGCACCTTCTCTGCGGGGCTGTGGGGCAGGCATGGTGTGGACGTGAGGTGGGAGGAGGCACACGTGGGGACCCAAGCGGGGAGGGAGAGATCTGTAGGCCAGCCAGGAACAGTCCACATCAGGCAGGATTAAGGCGGAAATTAAAATCTGAGGTTCCAAACACCCTCACACATTTTCCTTCTTGCCAGCGTTTTCAAGGGATTATATTTTTAAAAAATTAACAGTGCAGTTTCAAGTTATCCAGTTATTCCATAGTGTTTACTTTGCTTATTTCCTGCTACAACTTCAAGCACAAGGAGTATTAAGCTCTCAGATTTTCCAGTAAGTCAGGCAGGTTCGAGAAGTTCATCCACGGAGTAAGAAAACATCAGATACACATCCTGGGCAACAGGTAAAGACTCATGTTGCCTGAGCGGTAAAATATTTTACTGAAAAGCAATGACCTGGGTCAAAGCGCTTCTTTAATCACAAAGAGTAATAACAGCATCGGGTGAGTAAAACTGCAGAGGTGTATCGCTTACTGGTACCGTTCAGTCAGCACCAACACCAGAGGGAGGGGGGTCCTTTCAGGAGACGCACGTGTGCTAGAAAGGCACTTCTCTCCTGAGGTGTTGGGGCCCGGGAAGAAGAATCTGGCAGTATCTCTAGGGCCCTGCCCAGTGCCTGTGCTGTGGGACTCCCCCATGGGCTACAGTCCTGGTGGGCTATGGAAGAGAGGAGTGCAGGTGACGACAGCAAGATGGCGTCCCCGACCCCAAAACGATGATGTAACAACTATCCTTGGATAGCAACACCCCTCAGAGAGCTCTGGAGTGCAGCTAAGAAACTGAAGCAATGCAGTGGAACGCAAAAAAAAAAAAACAAAAACAAAAAACCCACAAAAACCCATGATGGCCACGTAAAAAAAGCATGGAAGCATTTTATGTGCGTCATCCCGTGCCCCAGACTGGCACATCTCAGTGCCGAAAGGACTCCCCCTCAGAGTGAGTTCCTCCACACAGAAAAGGAAGAGCAGGAAGACCCTGAGGGCCTCCAGCCCTTGTCACTGCCAAAGACCCCACAGTCTTGACTAACATAGACTCCCATTGCCAGGACCCACACCATGTGCCCCCTCAGAGCTGGACCCCTGCTCATCCCCCAGAGATGCTACCATTGTGCCCTTCCGCAGACCCAGGGCTGCCACCATGCACATGCCCAGCCATCTTGCTGTCTTGCTGCTGTGCACCTGCCTTGGACCTTGCACCCCCATCTGCCTGCTAGACCCAGGAGTCCTGCATGCCCACCAGACCTGGCACACCTCCCCCCCCAGTCCCAGTGCTGCTGTGCACCTGCCCCAGCAAATGGCCTCACTGAAGCCAGTCTGTCAAGTTTGGAAGAAGTGATTTTTTCTTCAAGTGTGCAGACACCCACACCAACAAGGCTACAAGGTACACAAAAATTCAGGAAGACATGTTACCACCAAAGGAACACAATACATTTCCATTAACTGAGCCCAAAGAAATGGAGATCTATGAATTACATGACAAAGAATTCAAAATAATAGTATTTTTAAAAAATTTTATTTATTTATTTGATGGGGTGGGGAGAACATGAGTGGGGGGGGCAGAGAGAGAGGGAGATGCAGACTCCCTGCTAAGCAGGGAGTCCGATGCAGGGCTCAATCCCAGGACCTGGAGATCATGACCTGAGCTGAAGGCAAATGCTTAACTGACTGAGCCACCCAGGCATCCTGAGATAGAAATCATTAAAACAAACAAACAACCCCAAAACTTTGGAGCTGAAGAAGACAACGACTGAAGAATTCACCAGAGAGCTCCCACAGCAGATCTGATCAAGCAGAAGAAAGAATCGGTGAAGTCTAAGACAAGCCATTTGAAATGATCTAGTCAGAGCTGCAAAGACAAAACAGAATGAAGAAGAGTGAAGAAAGCCTATGGGATTTATGGAGCACCATCAAAGTCACCAGGACACTAGTGTCCTCCTCATCCACGGTTTCAGTTACCTGTGGCCAACAGTCTGGAAGCAGATGATCCTTCTTCTGAAGTGTCATCAGCAAGTCAATAGTAGCCTCACGCTAGGTCACAGGGCCTGTGTCATTCACCTCACTTTATCTCACCACGTAGGCATTTTATCATCTCACGTCATTACAAGAAGAGACGTGAATATCGATGATAAGATTTTGAGAGAAAGAACCCATTCACATAACTTTTATTGCAGTATATTGTAATAATTGTTCTATTTATTAGCTCTTGTTATCAATCTGTTATTGTGCTTAATCTAGAAATTAAACTTTATCGTAGGTACGTATATATAGGAAAAAACATAGCATATGTGGGATTTGGTACTATCTGTGGTTCAGGAATCCACTGAGAGTCTTGTAATGGATCCCCTGTGGATAAGGGGAGACTACTATATATGCATTATGAGAGTCTGAGAAGGAGGAGAGAAAGGAGTGGAAAGCTTATTTAAAGAAATAATGGTCCCTTGTTCCCAAATCTGGGGAATAAAATAGACAACTAGACATCCAGATTCATGAAGCCCAAAGGATGCCAAATAGGTTGAAGACAAAGAGGTCTACACCAAGACACATTATTATTAAATTGTCAAAAGTCGAAGATAAGGAATTTTGAGAGCAGTAAGAGAAAAATGACATGTTGCGTATAAGGAACCCCTCAGAAGACTATAGGCAAATTTCTCAGCAGAAACCTCACAGGCCAGGATGATATATATAAAAGGAGTAGGATGATATATATAAAAGTATGGAAAGGAAACATCTGCCACACAAGAATACTATATCTCACAAAACTATTCTTTAACAATGAAGGGCAGACAAAGTCTTTGCCAGAGAAGCAAAAAATTGAGGGATTTCGTCACCATGAGATCTGCTTTACAAAACATGCTTCAAGAGGTTACTCAAACTGAAATGAAAACACTCTAAACAGCACAACACGAAAGCACAGCGAAGCATAACTCTCACTGGCAAAGGTAAGTATGCAGACAAGTACAGAATACTGGAACGCTGTAATGGTGGTGTGTGAATTATTTTCAACCCAAATATAAAAGTTAAGAGACAAAATATTAAGAATAGCTGTAGCCACAGCAGTCTGATTTGCTCCTGGCTCACTATGATGGCCGGCCTGGGTGCTGCTGGCTGCATCAGAACCTGCCCCACCTTCTCAGCCGCCTCTTCCAGCAACACCTGCATAGCTGAAGCAAATTCCCCTCCTTCCCCGGATCTCGTTTAGTCCCTGGGTGTTTTCCAGAAGCAGATCTTAATTTGCTTCCTCTTCAGGTGTTTGGGGGAGGATTGGTCACAATCAGCCAGCCCATCATCACTGGAAGCAGAACCCTTGTCCTGTCTCTGTGTTTTTAGTGTATGTTCCTGGAGATTTCCTCAAACACAGCCCGTAGGTTAGACACTTGAGTCCATTCTGTGACGCAGTTGGTCCCTGAGTTTTATAATTTATTTCTTTTAAAAATTGTATTTTAAATTCCTTACAACTCTTACGTGTCCTGGCATTCCTACTGGCAGTCTATTCTTGCTTGATGGATGCAATATTGTCCTGCATGTTTCTGAAGGATCTATTAGGTTCACTTTTTTTTTCAGGTTTTGCCAATTTCTGCATTAGCAGCTTTCTACCTGGGGCTGATTATTCTAGTCCTGCCATCGGCACTTGCGCCTTACACGTGAGGTGCTCGGAGGCCAGAGGGACAGTACAGTGAGGTCTCTCTCTTTGTGGCTGACGTGGGATTTCTCTGCAGCCCAGTGGCTGCTGACTCTGCCGTCTTCCTTCTTCTCCCTGCGGTCTACAGGGTAGTCTGAGCTTCAGCTCTGAGGGTCACTGTCTCTTGGTCCTGCAGAGCAACTTCGGGCAGAGACCAAACTCTGCACAGATGAAAAAAGCCCACAGATAAAATGAGCGTTCAATGTGTTAATGAGGAGAGTGTTTCTGTATCATGACTGCGTCCGTGTTTATGTTTTAATTCTGTATTACTTCTCTCTCCGGGCTAAATCTTTCTCCCTTCAGGTGGGATTCTAGGAACACAGTCCTGGCGAGCAGATGCAATAAGTCAGTGACGTTTCACACAGCCGGCTGCAGGTGCGCAGTCCCCTGGATGCATGTGCGTCCTGGACCGAGGGGCGCGTGCGAACTGAACACATGGCAGAGGAAAGACAGAAGGGCATCCCAGCACAGCTAACTCCAGAGCTCCATGCGCGGCCGTCTGCCTACAGCCCCCAGAGCCCTGCAAGCAAACACCCATCTTCTCCTCGGGCATTTTCCACCGAGAGCAGAAGATGAGCGCATCTGCTCAGTGTATCGTGAATGCTACGGTTACTATTATGCCATAATTAAGTGAGGAAGGGAGACCTGGAGTAGTTGTCACAAAATCTAAGGTCGCAACATTTCGGCACTCAGTGAGTCACTGTCCTCCGCGAATAAACCACCCAAGGCAGAAGACTGCATGGGGGTTTCACCAGAACTATTTCCCGCGGTGTTGAACGCAGGCTTCTAGAAACAGAAAGGACCTAGGTTATTGTCTGAGGTTTTCTACTTCTGACCGCAGTGTTTCCTGACACACTGCTTGGGGGTTCCATTCCCAGCGGACTCACCAAATACAACTGAGGGCCAATCCTAGGTCTTTCAAAGCATCTTTGCATGCGTAAGGCACACGGAAGAGCTCACAAATGGTAATGAGGAATTCTGGCTGTTGAATACAGTAACAGTGGCGTATGTGGGGTGCCTGAGGTGGATGTTAGAATCCCCATTTTGCAGATGGGCACCCTGGGGTTGGGAAAGTGCAAGTGACTCCGTCACATTCACAGTCGCAGCGAATAGCCAGGGCAGGGCAGTGTGGCCCAAGCCAGGCCGTCAGTCATCACGCCAGCCTGCACGGCTGCATGTAGGATTCTGCCGCTGTTCTGGCCCGAAGCTGGGTCCTGCGGGCGGGTGCTCAGGGAGGAGGGGGCCGTGGAGGGACGTTCCCTGGCCTCCCTCATGCAGAGCTGGGTGCCGTACAGAGTGCTGACCCTGACCCTCCTTTTGTGCACATCTTCCTCTCATGTGACACATTGCCCAAGACCCCCTCCACACTGCCACGCGTGTCCCCCCCCAAAGGGCTCTCTCTCCCTCTCAACAACTGCCTCCCTCCCCCAGCACCTACTGTCTCGACAGGAGTGGACTGAACCTCCCCAGAAGGGTGGCCACATGCTCACAGGGCATCTGCCCGCAGGTGCACCCCGCTGAACCACAGCAGGTGTGGACAGCGGGATGTGGGGAAGCAGAGGCCCTGGAGGTGCTCTGCATGTGCTCCACTCTGGAACTACAGCTTCTCTCACAGTCCACATCTGCCCGCCACGGCGGCCTGGTCCAAGGCACCGTAGGCCCCTTCCTCTAAGTCGGCTCGTGAGCCGGGCCAACCAGGCCACCCTGGAAGAGACATGGGCTCCTTGCATAGTCTGCTGAGATGTTTGGGAATAGAGACCCTCGTCTGCGGATCAGGTTGTACTACGTTGTTCTGGAGAGCATTCTAGTTAGAAGTAAATGTCCCCACTTCCTACTGAGGATGCCTCTGCCCTTCTTTGCAGCATGGCCCGGTTCCCTCCCTGTGTGGCAGGGGCTCCTCATGAGAATCTGTGCTTGTCTCTTCCGAGGCTGTCTGTCTTTCAGTCGCTAAATCGTGCCGTATGGGAGCCGCTTGCCCGTGTGACCATGAAACCCTGTACTTGTGAGTCATAAATAAATTCCCATCACAAACCTTCAAGTCTATCTAAGGTCACACGGCTATTCCTTCTCTAGTCACACCAGTGAACCCATCCGATCAGTGCCGGAAATCCAGGAATGCTTGCTCACGTGTGGGGCGCTGTCTGTGCCGCCTAGAGGTTCAAGTCTGGTGAGGGAAACAAGGTGTTTTGGGGTAACTACTACAGGAAGGGACAGAGTGGGGCCGCGTTCATGATGTTCACGGCAGCTTAGAGGAATGGCTCTGCTCTGTGCAAACCCCTGTTGGCTCCATTTCTGCACCTGCGGGGGCCAGAATCACAGGCCCTGGGGAGCTGAGGACGAGGAGGAGACCAGGGCCTGGGAGGAGGGGGTCGGCCCCAGCGTCCAGTGTGCAGTGTTCAGAGCTGACCGAGGCGGAAACTTGCTCCCCAGAAGAGCCCAGCGAGAACATGGGTCATGGCAGCAAAACCAAACAGCGGTGGTGCTCAGAGGGGCAGGGAGGCACCTGCGTGGTTCCAGTTCCGGGAATGGAGGAAGGGACAGGGAGGACGGGGATGGTGAGCAAGACTGGCAAAGGGAGTCACGGCTGTAGCCAAATAGGCCAGGTTTCTGGGCAAAACTGATTCCAGAAGGAAGTGAAGACAGAGGCTGGGGCCGAGGCTGCAGCCAAGCCGGACTCAGATGCCCGAGCATCCCCTCACCCCACTGGCCGCGGTGCCAGGTCTGGGCCCGGCCCCAGGACTGCTTGTACAAATGCTTTCATTTGTGCTGCTTGGATTGAGAAGGAATCATGTACATAAGGCAAAGTAAATGGCCTATAACAGACACAGGGGAATGCGGGAGGGGCCGCGGGGCCACTGACCTCCTCAGAAGGGAGTTCTGCAGTACATTTGAAGGTGTTCGCACAAAGTGGTGGGAGGGAATCCATCAAGCCCCTCCAGCCCCAACCCCAGCTCACCTTCCACCCTCCCTCCCTGCTGCTGGTGCCAGTCATGGCTCAGTAGGGCCCATCCTTGCTCCCTGACATCGCTCTGCCCTTGTTAGGAACCAGTTCTGAGACTGAACATGAAGTCATAGGCCACTGACAGGGGCTGCGGAAGGCCGCCGGGCATGGCCTGGGCGTCAAGGAAGGCCCCAACATGCAGCGGGGCCTGAGCCGAGCTCCTAGGGCGAGGTTGGTGGGACTGAGGAGGACTTTCTAGGCAGAGGTAAGACCTGGGTTAGGAATGGACGGGGCTTGGCCAGGGCCTGGCAAGTGGGCCACTTGGCCCGACACTGACCTGTGCACCTCCTGCTTCCATGCACCGGGCCGGAACGTGCAGAAACTCGTGAAGGGTCAGATCCCAGAAGCCCAGAGCTTACCCTCTATGCAGAGTCACAACCCACGCAACCACGTAAAGCAGCATGCAGAAACTCTAATGCTGGCGCTTGGCCACACTTCGAAGGATGGGTGAGATTGGGAAACTGAGTGTGTGTGTGGTGCAGGGCAAGGGGGGTAAGCTGGCACTTCCCGGCTTTTCCTCCCATTTTGTTAAGTGTCGCTAGAACTACTGACTACTTGCTCCTCTTCTGAACCATCCCATGATCTCAGACACCCGGGCGAGGGCGGGCTGTGTGTGGAGGACGGAACGTTCTCTTCCTACCCGCCTCCAGAGACCCTCTCTGCTTAGTAGACAAGGTGAGACGCCACAGTTTCGGGTGGAGTTAACCTTCGTCCTGGGGGATGCTTCCTGGGGACTAGACGGGGCCAGACCTCTTGTCTCATAAAAGCCATATGTGAACAACAGGTTAAGACCACAGTACAAACCTGTGTCCCTAGGGTTTTTGGGCTTCTGGGTTCAAACATCCCCCAGCACGCCTGTCCCAACAGGTAGAAACAACAAGCCCTCTGTGGACTAACACACTTCCTCTCCCAGGAGAGCTTAGTGTTTAACTCCAGTCTAACTCAAACTCACACCACCTACCACGAAACAAAATGCCTTTGCTCCTTCTACCTTATTAAGTGAGCATGGATGAGTCAGTCAACCTTGGAGCCTGTGTCTTGAACTGAAATACAATTAAAAGGTGAGGATAATCCCGCCCTTTTGATTTCACAACATTGATATGATGACCCAATGAAGTGTGTGTGCATGAACACTACCTCACCGTGGGAAATGCAGAGAATAACGAAATCTTCAGCAAGTTCATCTGTCCCAACTTCAGATGACCCATTTTGTGAGTGTCTGTCACTGCCCCCCCCATCAGGCCATACACAGAAAGCAAGCACTGTGCCCCAAACATTAACATCTCCGGCCCAGACATTTTCACTGCCGCATTCTACTGAACATTTAATGAATTAAATCCAATTCTGCATAATCTCTGCCAGGACACAGGAAAGGAGGGAACACCTCTCAATTCATGTCATGAAAGTAGTATTTCACGGGCTGGTATCATCCTGATACCAAAATCAGACAAAGACAGTACAAACAAAACAAAAAACGAAACCCCCCCAAAGCCCTGTAGACCTCATAAATGCAAATGCAAAAATTCATAACAAAATAGCACATAGAATTCAGCTTCTATAAAAAGAATTCTATAGCAGGACCAGGTTTTTTTCCTGACCCTCTTTCTACCCCTTGGTATTTATACCACTTATTTTTGACACATTTTCTCTTCTGATTATTTATCATTTTGTTACATATTGTCTTGTTCGTGTCTCATCTCCCCGCAAATACTGCAGTATCTTTGAGAACACAGCCCATATCATATGTAGTATTTCCTTTGTATACGTACCAAAAAAAAAAATAAGCATTTGGTTTTATACCCCTTAACAAATAACATCATGCTCAAGATCAAAATAGGGACTTTACCGGTGTTCAATGAACGGTCTTGTTTCTTGGGGGGAAGAAGGGGGAGAATATCAAGAAGAGCCACATTCACCTGCATGTAAGCAAACACACTAGGATACGGGGATCTCAGGACTGAAAGAATCCTAATTTCAAACAGATCTAAAATAACCTGCATCTTCTTTCAGTAAAGGTTATATAACCAGAGCTGGACCCCCAGGACATGCTAACGTCTTCCGGGAGAAGTGATGTTATTCTTCTCTGAGCAAAGTTGTCTCAGTCCAACTGAATTTTATCAGAGAGCAACATGTTAAGTCTGGTTAGTTCTTTATGTGGAAAGCTACTTGTCTTCCACTTTGCCATGTGAAACAAGGTATAGCAAACACATTCCCAGTGAGTGAAATGTGACATCCCCATAATGGGATTTCCTCTCTGCTGACAGCACACGGAACACAGCACGGGGTCGTGGAAAATGCACAGATGCTGGACTTCTAGCCCGCATCTAGAAAGAATGATGCTACTCACTAGCACCAGCACCTTGGGCAGATTACTTTGCATCTCTGGGGTACACGTTCCTTATCAGTAAAATAGAAGGGTGGTAGTTCACATTCCAATGTTATTGTAGGGAGAGGAGATTCTGTAATTCGAAGTAGTAAAGAAACGCTATTTATAATTTATAAACTTCTATTTATAAATCTATAATTTAATAATTATTATAATATAAATTAATATAATATAAATTAATAATTATTATAATAAAAATATTATTACATGAAAGCACTTTGGATGGCTGGAGGGTCCTGTGTAATAGGACAGATGACAGCCTGAGAACAGGGTCGCCCGGTTTGCACACGCCCCTGCTTGTGTTTCCTCTCTCGCTGTGTCTCTCTCGGTCAAATAAATAAATAAATAAAATATTTAAAATAATAATAATAAAAATTATTCTGTACACAGCCACAGCACCCCCACACTCCCAGACTGCACGCTCAGTCTTTCCCGTCTGAGAAAGCTCTCCCCTCTCCCTACCCTCACTCCGTGGTCCTGCCATTTCTTTTCCTGTGGTGGCCTTCACAGCCAAACTTCTTGAAACGACTCTTTGTAGTGGAGACCTTCAGCTCTGGCCATGGACGCAGCAGTTGGGTGCTTGTCTCTACGGAGTAGAGCCCATCCACGCAGTTCACACACTTATGGTAACTGTCTGCATGAAAGATAAAACCAGTGACCGAAAGAATCACATACTTAGAAATTTCAAATAGAGGAAGGAAAGATGTGCACATTAAGATATAATTTACAGGCATACAATTAGGCCATATTTTGAAAATTTCTTTTTTTAATTTTTATTATTATTATTTTAAATATTTTATGTATTTATTTGACAGAGAGAGACACAGCGAGAGAGGGAACACAAGCAGGGGGAGTGGGAGAGGGAGAAGCAGGCTTCCCACCAAGCAAGGAGCCCCATGCGGGGCTCCATCCCAGAACCCTGGGATCATGACCTGAGCCGAAGGCTGACGCTTAACGACTGAGCCACCCAGGCGCCCCTAAGCCATATTTTCTAAATATGTTCCAAACTGAGCCTTTAAACAGTGAATTCTATGTGCATATATATGGAATTATTAGCTTGTTTTACTCTTTTTTATCACGTTG
The DNA here is from genome assembly GCF_029215605.1 of Mirounga angustirostris. Taxonomy (NCBI): domain Eukaryota; kingdom Metazoa; phylum Chordata; class Mammalia; order Carnivora; family Phocidae; genus Mirounga; species Mirounga angustirostris. The sequence goes on from NW_026991713.1 coordinate 138,592,456, forward strand.
CTTTGAATGCTTTGGAAAAGCAAAGGACCCCAAGAACTGTGTGAAAATCAAGGAATAAGCTGCTGTTGTTGCGCCCTCACTCAGCTCAAAAATTCACCAGTGAAAAGAGGTTACGACCATGGTGAGTCATAGATTTAAATGTTGCACCTAGAATGAGCAAAAATAAACCAGGATAGAGGACGTCAGAGAAAACTGCACAGAGTAGGGGAAATATTATTTCACAAAACTTTAAAAAATTGTGGCAGGATATACATAACATAAAATCTACCTTTTTAACCATTTTGAAGTGGCATTAAGCACATTGACAATGTTGTGCTACCATCACGAATATTTCACGAAACTCCCGCCATGCACGCGCACACGCACACACATGTGTGTGTGCGTGTGTGCGTGTGTGGTGGGCTCTAATATAAAATGTATTTCTTACTTCGGGTCATGGTTTTTTCAAAAAGTATGAAAACCCTGCATTAGCTCTCTCTTCACATATGCAAAATGATAGAAATTTCACTAACTCTGAGACTCCAGTGGAGCCTGCGGCATAGAGAAATCCTCTAAAGATGAGGAGATGATTCTGAAGAAGAGGATAAATTCAGATATTTGACATAATGAAAAATTTGAAATGCATATTTGTCTTTGTGGGTGTTCCGCATTTGTTCATACAACAAATGCATGGGGACCGTACTCAGAGAGTGAGACCCCCAGAGTCGGGGGGAGGTCGGGAAGTGTTGTCCTGTGTCACTGAGGGTGGGAACGATGGGCAGAAAGTGGCTGAATTGCCTTCCGCGGTGGCAGCTGCAGCTGTGGTGCCCGTCTTTGTGTCACCAGGAGACTCCAGTGTTTCACAGAGTGGATTAAGGAAACAGTGTGTCCTACGTCTAATCAGAGTGACTAAAATATATCCAGAGGAAAACACCCTTGTGATAATGCCAATGTATGGAAAATTATAATTCCCTCAAGTCTGGTATGTGGTATCTAAGGTTATAAAGTTGTCAAAACAAACAAAGCAACGGAAATAGCCATCCCCATGGAATGGGGGGGGGGGGAGTACAAATGATAAGAACTCCAAATCAACTGGATTCACTGTAGTGAACAGTGTTAAAAATAAAGGCAGCTCGTAAGAATTGACAGAAGCCTATAGGAGGCTGGTGGGTGAGTTAGCAGAGTTGGGATGACTTCGGTTCAGCACACATTCACTAATACCAGTCACTGTGGAAAATGATGAGGATACAAATTGTAAGATCTAGTTCCTGCCTTTGCAAAGTTTATAATGAGCAGAAGGGAAAGAACACCACATAACCGGGGTTTCTATGCCTTGCAGTAGGAGCTGGTGTTACGGGTGCACCCTGCATGGGGCTGGAGCTTGAAGGGCGACTCGATCTAGCCGGCAACAATGGGTTGGAGGTGGGTATTCAGGGAAGGCTTCCCGGAGGAGGTCTGAGCCTCCGCGTTCCGTGTTGGAAAGAACAGATGACTACTTGCTGGAAGAGGGGAGAGATGTCTAGAAGGGGAAACACACAGAGGTTCGGGCAGCTTGGTGTGCTCAGGGAGACTGGCTGGTTTGTAATCAGGGAGGGGAGATTTCAAGCCCCATCAGGTGGTTGTGGTTAACATTTAAAGATGGAGCCTGGGTTATTTGGGTTCTCCCTTCTTTGCAAGCTCTTCGCTGCCGATGAGCGGCAGGAGGTACACATCCTTGATGACTGGGTGGGGGTGTCCATTTCACAAAATAATGAGGCAGAGAGTCTTCATTAGGGAAGTTGTGGGGGGAGGAGCCCGCATCTCAGGAGACTTGTGGGAGCGCAGCCCAGGGCAGCCGGCACTGCTCCTGCTCAGTCTTGGGGGGGGGGCCTGGAGCAGGGGGTTGTGGAAGCAGGGAGGGACTGCCTGGGAGAAACAGGAGGGAAGCTGGTGGTTGCCATGCACACTCCAGGCTCAGGACACAGGCAGCGCTGTCTAGACAGTGGCTTTCTCACCCCTGGGAGGGATGCCTCTCATTTCTTACGAAGTTGAGTGTCCACAGATGTTGGGTTAAAAAGAAATGTCCAGTGTGCCAGGTCTCTCAAGTTAATTTAAAAAGGTGCTTATTAAGTCCAGTCCTCTGCCTGAAACATCCAAGTTGGGAAATGGCACCAAAATGTCTGTCTCATCAATTCACCCTTCTTTCTATGAGGGCTGCAGTCCGGCAATGGGGATGCAATCTCTTCCCAGGCCTAGAGGCAGCTAGGCACTGTGGAGGTCAGCCATCCCGCAAGAGAGCTGCTAGAAATCGTGTGAAGTTAGCTGCAGTTCCGGGCGGTATCCTCCACCCTGACGGAGTTCCTTTCAAAGGGAACACAGATCCAACCACAGAAGCCTTGAAGGACCAGCCTGGGTCTTCACTGTGGGTTTTCACAAAGGAGCTAGCCTGAGGGCATAACAAAGCACACCGCACAGAAGTTTCTCAGAAACTTTCTGGAGATAGGCAACAGGGGTCCTGGGCGAGACCCTTGCAGGCCCTCAGGCATGTGACTGTCTGCTTGTGCTCTCTCTCTCTCTGTCAGATAAATAAATAATATATTTTAAAAAAATAAAAAATAATTTTTTAATTGATCTTATCTTTCTAAGCAGAGATGCCGTAAAAATATGTTTTATGTAATAATCTCGTTCCAGAATTCCGAACTGCCGTAAGCCCTGCACCTCCCTTGCAGGCCCTCAGGCACGTGACTCTCCCCCTCCTACTCCCTGCCCTGAGGCCTCTGACCCTGGGCCAGCGGCTGCCAGCATCCCACCCACTCGCCCAGCCTGGGGGGGGGGGGTCTCGCCCAGGACCCCTGTTCCTCTAGCCAGAAGGCTGTGGCACAGCCTAGAAGCAGTCCTCTCTCACTGCTTTTGAGCAGAACATGCTCGTGGGATATGGAAGAGGACTTCAAACCCTCCATCTCATCACTACATTTTTATTATCTTGGGGGGATTTAAAACACATCCAGAAGTGGGGAGGAGTTTTAGGAGCCCCCATGCAAGGTGTCCATCCTGCAGCTCTCCACTCACTAGCCTGTCCCGTTATTGTTTACATATTCCTGCTGGCCACCGCCCTTTTCGATGATTTGGAAGGAAATCCTAGACATACTATCATGTCATTCATCAATACTTCAGTATGTATCTCTAAAAATAGATCTCCATTTTCAAGAGTTCCAAATTCACAGACAAGTTGCAACCACTTACATATTCTACACCTAGACTTACCAAGTAAGATTTTGTCATATTCTCATTCTGTGTGCGTGTGCGTGCACGACTTTCACTAAACCATCTGAGAGAAACTTGCAGATATCTTCACCTGTCACCCCTAAATACTTCAGTTTATAGCTCCTGTGACCAGAGAGATTCTCTCTCTCTCTTTTTTCTTTTTTTAGAGAGAGGGTGCACACAAGCATGTGAGAGTGGGGGGTGTGCAGAGGGAGAGAATCCCAAGCAGGCTCCATTGCTCAGTGCGGAGCCCCAACACAGGGCTTGATCTCACGACCCTAAGATCATGACCTGAACCAAAATCAAGAGTGGGGTGCTTACTGAATGAGCCACCCAGGTGCCCCCAAAGAGATTCTCTTACACAGCCATAAAACAAGTTTATGAATAAATCCAGTTCAGGAAACAACGTTGATTATAAGACTGGGATAGGGTCCATACTAGAGTTCTGACCATGTCCATCATAGCAAATGTCACTCTGATCGAGCACCTGGCATAGGGTCACACACCACACTCACTTGTCATATCTCCTCTGTTGCCTTTAACTTGGAAAAAATTTCCTCAACCTTTCACTGTCGTTTATGACCTTGATATTTTTGAGGATTATGGGCCCGCTGTTTTGTCTATGTCTTCACTTTACATTTGTGATTGTTCCCTCTTGTTAGTTCGTGCACTTTGGGCAGGAACGCCACATAGCTGAGGTCATGTCACCTGATGTCAGTAGGCCACCATTATTGGGGATGCCAATGTTCAACACTTGATTCAGATGGGGTCCTTATAAGTATCCACCGTAAAAACACCCTGTCCCCCCTTGAAATCACTTAAGCATAAGCAATTAATGAGCTGTGAAAGGATAACACAACCTGTTCCTCAATAACCTTCCCCCGATGCCTTTAGCCTTCATGGATGACTCCTGCCCGGATCCCATGACCTCTGCCACGTGGTGATGTGTTAAATAATTCCTTTTCAATTTGTTAGTCAGCATTCTGTAAAGAAAAGCTTTCCCCTTTCCTTCCTCATCTCTAGTATTTTTTTACTTACCCATTTATTTGCATTTCTTAGTATGAACTCATGCATTCTTTTTTACCCCCCAACGTATTCTGATGTATTACTGTCATTATTCCTTTCGATACTCCCACCTAATTTGACTAAGCTCATTCCTTATTGTATTTCTATTTGGGTGGCTTTTTTGGGGACAGAGATCCACCAGAGCTTAACACCTTTTTTGAGTCCCCTCTTGCCTCATAATAAAATCTCCACTCACTGTCAAATCCAAATATCCTAAGTGGCTCACAAGACCCCTGGGGTTCTTCCTTGCTTGCCCCTCTAGGCTCCTGTGCCCTCCACCCACCTCACCGACTTGTCTTTTTGCTTTGTCACGCTCCAATACTTCTGTTTTGACGTGTACTGGCTTCCCCCTCCCTGCCAGGATCCTTTTTTTTTTTTTTTAATTTAACAGAGAGGGACACAATGAGAGTGAACACAAGCAGGGGGAGTGGGAGAGGGACAGGCAGGCTTCCCGCTGAGCAGGGAGCCCGACGTGGGGCTCAATCCCAGGACCCTGGAATCATGACCTGAGCCGAAGGCAGACGTTCAACGACTGAGCCACCCAGGCACCACCCCTGCCAGGATCCTTATCAGCAGCCTCTCCACTCTTGTCTCCTCAGCCTTGGCTTATGTATCACTTTCTCAGATTCTCCCTGCAAGCTGGCTCTGGCCCCTCCTGGATTTGTTACCACCACCACCACCCCTCCCCCGCCCCGGCAGGTCTGTGCACACACCCTAGGAAACTCATCCCTCGCTATCCCCTACTGTCTGTCCACTTGTCTCTGGAGCTGTGTTCCCCTGTGCTGTCTCCCCAGCACTTAGCACAGCCCCGGAGAGGGGAGCAGGTACCCGGTGAGGACCTGTTTAATGAATAAGTGAATAGTTCTAAACCGTTAGGAATAAAGCTTGAGCAGTGTGGTTAAGCCACAAAAGAGCTTGCTAACATAGAGGTAATTTTCAGTGATGATCTACACAATGGAGAAAAAGTGTTCATTTTTTACAGAAAATGCTGGGAGAATAAAAGAAAATGTTCTCAGATACTAGCTGAAATTTAGGCCTTTACTAAGAGAAAAATATGTTCGTTTTTTTCATTGGGTAATTCAACTGACATTAAGGAGGTACTATGCACAGCACTCCCCCCCCACACACACACCCAGCCACATACCACAGACCATTTCTGCCCTGTGCAACTGACCACTGTCGGGGCTGACCGGCACGTCCATGGCAAATTCGAGCAGCGTCCATTGAGCTATGAATAGAGCACTATGACGACCCAGAAAGGAAACCAACCATCGAATAGGAAAAGATTTAAATGGTAGACTTTGAGCGGAACCTTGAAAATGAAGCCTGATTTTACCAGAAGTGGAAGAGAGAAAGGACAGTCCAGGCAGAGGGCAGAGAACAGATGGAGGGCACGAAAGAACCCAAGTGCTCAGAAGTGAAAAGAGGCTCCAGGCTCAACTTTGCAAGCAGCAGACTTCTGGGAGCCCATGCTCCTCCTTCTGCTCTGTTCTTTAAAAGGACTGTCGGGGGCGCCTGGGTGGCTCCGTCGGCTGAGGTCATGATCCCGGGGTCCTGGGATTGAGTCCACAGGGAGCCCCCCCCATTGAGCTCCTTGCTCAGCAGGGAGCCTGCTTCTCCCTCTGTCTGCCGCTCCCTCTGCTTGTGCTAGCTCTCTGACAGATAAATAAGTAAAATCTTTTTAAAAGGGCTGTCACTCAGTGGTACCATCCTACAGTGTAAAGCCCGTACTTTATTCATGACTACACCCAGTGATTCCCCAGGTGTCTTAAGAAATGTTTGTCAAGTGGATGTGATGAAGGTCAGGTGTCTAAACCTAGGGCAGGAAAAGAGATGTAAGGAAGGAGCTGCATCGAGGACCAATTTGTGAAGGGCCTTCTGGTCCATAAAACACAACCTCACCCTCCAGGGCCAACAATCAGAGGGACATGGTGAGGAGGCCTTTTAAGGAAATGTGTGCTGGCACAATGAGTGGTGGGGTGAACAGATGTGGAACAGACCAGCCACCATGCTATAATCAGGAGAGAGGAAACAGCAAGCAAAACCATCCTAAGGGGGAGGAACAAACGATTTTTTGGGTAGAATAGGTAGAACTTGTAACTGCATGACATGGGACTTGAGGGGGACGTGGATTGGAGAAATTTATACTAAAATTTTTTTTAGGGGCGCCCGGGTGGCTCAGTTGGTTAAGTGTCTGCCTTCAGCTCAGGTCATGCTCTCTGGGTCCTGGGATTGAGTCCCACATCAGGCTCCCTGTTCAGTGGGGAGTCTGCTTCTCCCTCTGCCTGCTACTCCCCCTGCTTGTGCTCTCTCTCAAATAAATAAATAAAATATTTTAAAAAAATAAAATGTTTTTTTAAAATTGATCTTATCTTTCTAAGCAGAGATACCATAAAAATGTGTTTTATGTAATAACCTCACATTCCAAGGTGAAAATGGATTATTTCTTTTGAAACACAGGTAAACACACACACACACACAAAGGGGAACAAAAAAAAAGTTTTTCTTTTATTTTGTAAATTTTATTTTATTCGTATTTTAATTCCAGCATAGGTAACATACAGTGTAATATTAGTTTCAGGTGTACAATGTAGTGATTCAACACTTTCATCCATCACCCAGTGCTCATCACAAGTGCTCTCCTTCATCCCCATCACCCATTTCCCCCATCCCCCACCACCTCCCTGCTGGTGACCAGCAGTGTGTTTTCTAGAGTGAAGAGTCCATTTCTTGGTTTGTCTTTTTTCTCTTTGCTTTGTTTCTTAAATTCCATATATAAGTGAAATCATATGGTATTTGTCTTTCTCTGACTTATTTCACTTGGCATAGTATCCTTTAGCTCCATCCCTGTTGTTGCAAATGGCAAGATTTCAATCTTTTTGATGGCTGAGTAATATTCCATTGTATATACACCACATCTTTATCTATCCGTCAGTAGACACTTAGGCTCACTCCATAGTTTGGTTATTGTGGACATTGCTGCTATAAACATTGGGGTGCCAGTGTCCCTTCAGATCACTATGTTTGTATCCTTTGGGATAAATACCTAGTAGTGCAATTGCTGGGTCGTATGGTAGCTCTATTTTTAACTTTTTGAGGAACCTCCATACTGTTTTCCAGAGTGGATGTACGAACTTGCATTCCCACCAACAGTGCATGAGGGTTCCCCTTTCTCCACAACCTCGCCAACACCTGTTGTTTTTTGTGTTGCTGATTTTAGCCATTCTGACAGGTGTGAGTGATACCTACAAAGAGCCAGTTTTGATTGAGGAAGGATTACACAATGTGAGTACAAAACAGGAGATGTCATTTCAGTATAAAGTATTCCCATATCGCTTAGGTTACTGGCCTTTTCTGTAATTTAGGAACTTATCTGTGTATCAAAATGTCTGCCTGAGTGTAGATATAGGCAAAAACGAAGAAAGTCTAACCACCAACTTTGGTGGTCTTTCCAAGGTGGTCCATCTCACTGGGCTAGGAGTGATTTCAGCAGTGGAGAGGAGGGGACTGGGTCCAGATTACAAGTGCAGGGACCCATACTGGCTGAACCTGACAAGAGCTTCCCACATGGCCCACCAGTCCTCTCTGGAAGTGAGCTTTAAATGCTAGAAGTCCGTGCTTTCCATACTACAGGAAATTTCACTCTTAGGTGTCTCTTATTTTTAAAGTCATTGCTATGAATATCATTATTTAACCTGTAAGCTTCTTAGAGCTAGGATGTGACATCGTATCACAATGCAAGAGGCACCCAACACGGACGGCAATCAATACACGGAAGTGGAAAACGCAGACTTGCCAGCATTTGACCCCGTCAGTAGGACCCAGGAGAGCCACAGGTGCAGGGATGGGTCTGGGCACAGCGACCCAAAAAAGACTTTCTAAAGGGTGTTAACGCCTACCACTGGGACCAATTCAAATGTATGTCTATATAATCAATACTCAGTAGGAGCAGACGTACAGGAAACCAGGCAGCAAGCTTCAAGGAGGTGGACAGATCTTCGGCGTCCCCTGAGACCACGGCGACCACGGAGAAGAGAGCTGACCCCAAAGCCGCCTGCCCTGGGCGCGCCCGGGGGCCTCTCCTGGGCCTGACCTCTGCCGTGGCCCAGGGCCGCTCGGGGACGGGGGTGTCTCTGCCCCGGTGGAAGGGGTCCCGAGGACGGAGAGCAAGGGTCTGGAGTGTGTGTCGCTGTCCAGGGGTGAAGAAAGCGTGCGCGGGACGGGGCGGGGTTGCGTGCGCGCCCGCGCCAATCACGGGGTGAGGGGAGGGCTGGGGTCGCGGTCCAGAGGAGGGGGGAGGGCAGGGGTCTGGGGAGTGTGTCGCGGTCCCAGGGTTGGGGGGGCTGGGGTCGCGGTCCCGGGGGTGGAAGGCAGGGGTCTGGGGAGTGTGTCTCTGTCCCAGGGTGAGGGGGGCGGGGATCGCGGTCCCAGGGGTGGGGGGCAGGGGTCTGGGGAGTGTGTGTCGCGGTCCCAGGGTGAGGGGGGAGGGATCGCGGTCCCAGGGGTGGAGGGCAGGGGTCTGGGGAGTGTGTCGCGGTCCCAGAGTTGGGGGGGCTGGGGTCGCGGTCCCGGGGATGGAAGGCAGGGGTCTGGGGAGTGTGTCTCTGTCCCAGGGTGAAGGGGGGCTGGGGTCTTGGTCCCAGGGGTGGGGGGCAGGGGTCTGGGGAGTGTGTGTCGCGGTCCTAGGGTAAGGGGGGCGGGATCGCGGTCCTGGGGGTGGGGGGCAGGGGTCTGGGGAGTGTGTCGCGGTCCCAGGGTGAAGGGGGCTGGGGTCGCAGTCCCGGGAGTGGAAGGCAGGAGTCTGGGGAGTGTGTGTCGCGGTCCCAGGGTGAGGGGGGCGGGGATCGCGGTCCCAGAGGTGGGGGGCAGGGGTGTGTGTATCGCTGTCCCGAGGTGAAGGAGGCGGAGGATACGGTCCCTGGGGCCGGGGAGAGGGGGGCGGGGTGCGGCGGCGGCTGGCAGGCGGCAATCTGGAGGCCGGGAAGGGGTGGCCCTACGCTGGGGCCGGGCCGCCTGCTCAGGTCGCAGCGGGGGCGGTGGGGACTACGGGGCAGGGCCGGAAAGCGTGCGCGGGACGGGGCGGGGTTGCGTGCGCGTCCGCGCCAATCACAAGCGCCGCCGGGAGGGGCGCGCGCACGTAAAGGCCGGGAAGCAGAGGGGCGGGCCGGGCTTCGCGCGCAGCCAATCGGGGCGCCACGCCGCCATGACGTGAGGCTCTCCCGGGCTCAGAGCGCCAGTCGGCAGGCCGGGCCGGTGAGTACGCGGGCGCGCGGGCGCGCGGGCGCGCCAGGCGGGACTTCCGCCGAGCCCCGGAAGCGGGAGCTGTGTGTTCTCATGCGAACGGGAAGGAGCGTTGGGGCGCCGGAGTCGCGAGGTTGAGACATTTTCGGGCCCGAAACGGGAAGGAGCCGCCGCCGCCCGCCGCCAGCCCGTGCCGCGCCGCCCCCGCCGCTCGTCCGGGCCGGCCGCGCCCTCCCCGCCCCTCCCTCTCGGCCCGTCCGCGTGTGGCGCGGTCGCCGGGCACCGGGGCTGCGGCGGCCGGCGGCCGGGCGGCGGCGGCGCTGCTGACAGGTGAGCGCCGCGGGCGACGGGCGGGCCCCTCGGTCCCCTCCGCTCCCTGCTCCGTGCTGGGCCGCCGCCTCGGACCCGCGCCGCGCCCGCCTGTCACGGGCCGCCATCTTCCCGGAGGACGCGGCGGGCGGAGTGCGGGCCGGACCGGGCCGGGCGGTGGGAAGGGCCGCGGTGGCGGGGCCGCGCCGGGCTGTAGGGCCCGAGTGAGTGGCAGGGCCCGAGTGCGGGGCGGGCCGGGCGGCACCGGGGGGCCGGGCGGGGGCAGGGCCGGGGTCTGGGGCCGGGCCGCGCCGCCGTCCGGCCCGCACTGCGGAGGCCTCGCCCTGCCCTCCGCCCCGGGCCCGGGCCCGCCGGCCGGCGGAGCGGGGAGGGGACGGGGTCATTGGACCAGGAAGTGGGGATCCTGTTGCTACGGGTGTGTCTGGGGAGCTCCCGTTCTCCTCTCGGTAGGCTGGAGCAGAGGCGGGTTCTGAAGGAATTAGAAAAAAAAATCAAATCTAAGGATGCCTTGTGTTCGAAATAGGACCAGGATCCACGGTGGTGAAAAGGACAGGTCAGCAGTCTCCTACCACCTGCGTCTCAGTCGTGTCCAATCAGAACGTAAACTTAGATTTCAGCGCAGTTTTGTACTGCATCTTGATTTCTCCTTGTTTTTTATGTGAGATGGCCTTTAATTTTGGATGAGATGCAACGAGAAAATGATACGTAGGGTGGTTCTTAAGCGTTCGAGACCCTCTTCCTGGCTGCAGTGTAATTTGTCCTAATCTTAAGTGGAAGTTTGAAGTTTTGGATGACTGAGGAAACAGAAGGATTTTCCTGCAGGGAAGTTAGTTGGTAAGTGTGAAGGTTTTTTAAAAGGATAATGCCAGCTTGAGGACGAATATTGTAAGTATACAAGTTATTTTTCCTTTTGAAAGTTTTTTTTCCTCTTGTAATATTTAGCTGGTCTCTTGAGTGTGTTAAGAATTTGAAACGCACTTGAAATAGGTGCTAAGTTGTCGTTTGCCAAAGGGGGGAGGGGAAGAGTGATGTTCCCTTCTCTGTGGTGCACTGCCTGTGCAATGTGCAATTTCCATACTTCCCCCACCTGCGTGGCTCCCTCTAATTTACAGTCGGGGTAATTTACAGAAGTTGAAATGGTTGCGGCTTTTCAACTTTCCTCTGTATTTAGTGTACGGAGAGGCAGTTTTATACTCAAGCTGTGAGTGATCTCTTGACTCAAGTTTGCTTGTGCTGCTAAAGGCATCAGATTATAGCAAGTTTATTATTCAACCATAAAGTTGATTTGTGTACTTCCCTTTGAAACTTGCCTTTGGTTAGAAATAAATTTCATTCTGTATTTTGACCCGTTAATGTGAGTTGATTTGTTTACATGAAAGAATGGTGTGGCTTCTTCCTGATCAGAAAGGACTTACCCTCCTGGTGCTTCACTTTCTTCATCTCTAAGAGGGGTTAGTAATGTCAGCCTCATAGGGCTGTCCTAACCAAGTCGATGCTGGCTGTTTTTACTGTTTATTTTTATTACTGAATTTCTTATTAAAACTTGAAAATGGTGTTTACCTCATTACTGTTTTCAGTATTCTTTCTGTGATTGTCAATTTTAATTTGATAGACAGTTTTTATTTTGGGGGGTTTTGTTTTTGCTTGATTGCATGTATTTGGGCAGAGGAAGCAGGTTCCGAGGACAAAATGTGTATTTTGAGAGAGGAATTATACTATATTTGAGTGGGAGCCAGAGAGAAAATGGATGATAACGTGAGTGTTAGCATTCATTTAACAGGTTTTGTAGAAGAGTAGCTGAAATTAAATGGCAGCACATTGAGGGAGGTATTTGATTTTATTTAGGGTTCCTAGAGATTGTGTTTAAAAAAAAAAGTTGGGAGTTGGAGACTTTATCGAACTTAATATGATTTCCACAAGGAGGCACAAATTTTGACAAATACGTATTTAAACTGTAGAAACATTCTAGTCACTTGTTTTTATGAAGCAGTCTTCACATATCATAAAACATAATTCTGAAATGTGAAGTGCATGTTGGGAGCACCAGGTCGTTAACAGTAATACAATAAGCAGTGCCTTCAAGGAGCCCCACAACTGTAAAGTGGATTTGCAACAGTATTTACAAGTTTTTGTAGTGGGAGACCTGAGGTCCATGTTATCAAGTGGGAAGTGGCTGACAGACTTCTTCCACTGTTATTTCCATGTCATGCTGGAGTTCATACTTTCCATAGTGATAAGTAGGATTATTATTTAGGTCTTCTAATTTTAGTAACATGTGCTATCTTTATGATGGTCCCTAGAGATTGTTAAACTGTATAGATATATGTTCCTTTAAATTCCATTTGTTGGGACACCTGGGTGGCTCAGTCGTTAAGCGGTCTGCCTTCGGCTCAGGTCATGATCCCAGGGTCCTGGGATGGAGCCCCGCATCGGGCTCCCTGCTCGGCCGGAAGCCTGCTTCTCCCTCTCCAACTCCCCCTGCTTGTGTTCCCTCTCTCGCTGTGTCTCTGTCTGTCAAATAAATAAATAAAATCTTAAAAAAAAAAATTCCGTTTGTTAGTGTCCTCATGTTAAAGGCACAAGTTTTAAATATGCTTTCATAACCCATGGTTGTACTCTTGCAGAGTTCTCTCATACTTAAGGATTTTTTCAGATAGGTAAAGGCAAGAAAATCAGTATATTGTAATTCCTCCTATAAAGTCATTGACTCAACCTTTTTCTAATGGACAGAAGAAAACAAACACTGAAGTTGTTTTTATGGAAAATACATTGTTAAAAACAGACACTGTTCCTGGGCATTGTTGCTTATGCTGTGTTGTAAAACTTTATTCCTGTAAAGAGTTCTCTTTTCTGTAAGAGCTAATTTTAGAGCAGTAAATGAGGCACTGCCTTTTGAGAGCGCTCAACTCACCAGATCTGATTTTAGTTTAGTTTAGTTCAGCTCAGACTTTTGCTGCTAATTGTTGCACTTGTTGATCTCCCTGGAGCGACTCGACTCCTGGAGTTCTCTGGATTCAAAAATGAATTTCTTTATAGGAATATGGAATTGTAGGGGTGACTGGGTGGCTCAGTCATTAAGCATCTGCCTTCGGCTCAGGTCATGATCCTGGGGTCCTGGGATGGAGCCCTGGCTCCCTGCTCAGCAGGGAACCTGCTTCTCCCTCTCCCTGCCCCACTCCCCCTGCTTGTGCTCTCACTCTCAAATAAAATCTTAAAAAAAAAAGGAATATGGAATTGTAAAGTGGAAAGCCATTAGGTTCTCTTATTAGAAGGAAGATAACTCCAATGTGGAAATGTTTTTTTCCCTAACATTCCAGCACTTTATTTTCCCTGCATTTAAATGTTTCATCTCAGGAACAGTGAAGATGAGTATTAAGTCGGCTCATGTTTCCTTTCCTTCTTCTCTTCTCCCACCCTAAAGCCCCTTTTGTCCCTTTAATACTTTCATAAACTGTCTTTTCACCATTTTTCTGTTAAGCTCTCATGGCTCAGTTAATAAGGGCTGCAGGTGAGTGATGCCACCACTTTTGCGTCTGTCACGATTCGTTTTTTTCTTCAGTGTGCTCCCTACTTCCCTGATAGTGAGACCTAGGTCACGGAGTGCATTGTGTTAACACTAAGGACATTTCATATTTAACTAAAATTTGAAGTCATCCTACTTGATTTTTAGAGAGAGTTTAGTAATCATTGAGCTGAGACTTCACTGAAAGTGTTCTTTATGAAATCTGATATGCAAACGTATGGGCTTGAAAACTTACAAATTAGGGTAGTATTTATTTGTGTGATAAAAATAAAATGTCTCTTCTATTTACAACACACCATTTTAGTCACACTACACCAGAGGTTGCTTTACAGGCATATCCTGATTGTTAGGCCCTTTTAAAAAACTCCTCCGTGACTATCCCCTGTCTAAATGAGAAACGCCCAGGGGCCTGGCTCCAGGGGCCTTGGCATTTCTGCTGCCTCCTTGCTGGCTGGGCCGCCTTCCCTTGGCCTAAACTGACCACTCACTGCCTCTCTCCCTCAGAACCATGGAGTTGCAAATGGTGTTGCCTTTGCTCCCTGTAGTTCTTTGCCTGAAATTGAATGTCTTTGCTCTTTAATCCATCTTTGTAAAGATATTTCTAGGAGTTCTTCAGGAATCCTTGCCTTAATTTCTAAGGTCGTACTTAGTGCTTCTCTGTTTCTGTAGCACCTCAGGCATAACACCTAATGAATTACCGGAAGCTCCTTGTGGATGTGAAACCTCCTTGCCCAGCTCAGTTCCAGGTGCCCTGTACAGATCTTCCTTGACTTGTGATGGGGTTATGCCCCGGTATACCTGCTGTAGGTTGAAAATATTGTTAAGTTGAAAGTGGGTTTCGTACACCTAACCTTGAACATCACAGCTTAGCCTTGTTTACTTTAAACATGCTCAGAACACTTACATTAGCCTGCAGTTAGGGCAAAATCATCTAACACAAAGCCTATTTGTTTATGAAGTGTTGAGTATCCCATGTAATTCATTGAATACTGTACTGAAAGTGACAGACAAAATGGCTGAATGGGTGCAGGACAGTTGTCAGTGTATCAGTTGTTACTCCCGTGATTGCGGGGCTGACTGGGAGGGAGCTTGCTAGCTGGGGCAAGATCGAAATTCAAAATTTGAGGTAATGGTTTCCACTGAATGTGTATCGCTTTTGCACTACTGGGAAGTTGAAAAATTGTAAGTCGAACCATCGTAAATTGGGGACCATCTCTAGATGTTTAGTAAACTTTGTTCAACTAGATGGAAAAAGGCATGTCTAAAGACACCTCTCATTTTGGTTGTAGGGAAATGATTTGCAGATTGTACAGTTGCATGCCTTCGTAAACAAACATAAAAATCTTCACTTGAAATGAGTGCAATAGAAAATGCACGGTTATACTTACAAAATGTTAGTGATTTGATAGCAATAACCTAGTGTGTGTCGTGTTTTGGATGGCATCATTTGATCATGTGACCTGGATTGTACTCTTTCTCAGTCTTTAAAAACTTGCTCCCTTTTAATAACAAACGTTTCTTTGGCTTTAAAATTAAAACATTATATTAACCTAAAACAAATCAATTACAATAGTGAAAATGTATTTTTAAACTTCAGTGGATTTTTCCAGTTTTCATTCCCTGTGAGAGTCCTTGCTACAGGGTCTGGTAGGGACGAAAGCCACTGAAAGGAAAGACAAGGGTTCATGCCTTCCTTGAGCAGGTGTTTTTGATCAGTAAGACACTAGCAATGCAAAGACGAATGATGCCAGAACTTTTCTCTAAGGCTTGTGGTCTAGAAGGGATTAGGAAAGTGCATTGTTTTATTTAAAGTAAAGCAGACAGGCATTTGGATTCTTGAAGCTTCCATCCACAAAACTTGTTGATGGCTCTCAGCACCACACTCCCTCGAGTGGTTTCGCTCTTAGAGTTGTATTACTATAGCACATCCTGTGGCAGGCCCTCTCATCTCCCTTCCCTGCCTTATTTTTCTTTGTGGCTCTTATTACATTATAACATACCATGTAATTTCCATATCTTATGTACGGTCTGTCTTCTGGGGCTTGAATTAACTCTGTGAGGTTGAGGATTTCTATTTTGTTCATTGACAGGAACCCAGACCTTTCAGTGGTACAGAGTATTCACTAAATAATTCATGAATAAATCCTAGGGTTATAATGGTGAACAAAAGGGATGGATTGCCCTCCTTTTTGGAGCTCATGGTCCACAGAGGCAGGAGGATGACCAAATAACCACATATGAGAGCCATACATTGTGCTGGCCTTGTAGGCCTTAAGGGGCCAGGAGGCTCGCTCCCTAAGGAAGAGTGTGGTGGGGTGGAGTCAGCCTGGTAGGCAAACAGGATGAGTGTCAACGATTCTGAGCACAGGGATTTGGAGGAATAATCTGAATGAGGCTCAGTAAAGAAGGGCCAGTCAAGGTAGCAGCTGGATCATACAGGGTGTGAAACATCTCAGTATAGGTGAGAATTTTGCTCTGTATCCTAAGAACAGTTGAAAGCACTTGGAGGGTTTTCAGCAGGAGAATTAGATGACCTTTTTAAGTGATTATTCTGCTTTATGGAGAGTGGCATGGAGAGGAAGGAAAGGGCACACATGGACAGGTGTTACTCGACCTGAGATGGAGGGCCCTGGTGTTTATGCTTGTGTTCATCACAGGGGAAAAGGCCAAGCCTTGGCCTAAATGAAGAATAGTTTGCTTAGAAACTCTTTCATTTGTATTATACAGAAGGTTTAAAACAATAGTTTAAAAATATGCCTTAAATTTGCTAGTATTTATCAGTTGTAATGTTTGTTATTCCAGTTTTTATTAAGGTAGACTAATTGACAGATTCCTTTTTTAGAAACATCGCTGAAAAATGAGAACATCCTGTTTTCAGATTTCAAAAAGCTTTGTTTTATTGTCAAAGCTCAAAATATAAGGATAAAAACATAGTGATTAATGTGATACAGATTTACAAGTTGCCTTTTAGCTCTCTGAACATATTAAACATCCCCTTTTCAAATATTTTTTTTCCTGAAAGTATCATGTCCTTTAAAACCTGTTCTTTAAAGACTACTTTCTGAACATTTCTCTTTGTTGATTACGTTATCTCTATCTCGTTCTTAAATCTTACCATCTGTGTAATTTCTGCCTTACTGTGTGTGTGTATCTGTCTCTCTATATATATCCCCACAGAATGTACAGTACTGTAATCCATTGCTGCCTGGCTTTTCCCAACTCTGCAGTCATAGAATAGCAGGAACCTTTGAAAGTAGACTTGAAGTCCCTGTGGAAGGTTACCTTTTAGAAATCTAGGCATTTAGAATGCAAAACCATTTCTCTTGTGTCTTTAGGAGGTAAAAACATTCAAATAATTGATAGTATGTTGGTTGTCATTTGGTGCAGAAGTTTAGTGTGAAAACCTTTTTGGAAGAAACTTTCCTTGGGATTATTGGAAGTCCCATGTTCCTTTTTGATGAATATCCGTATCTCCAGTCTAATGCTGTTTCCGGTTTCCCTTCAACGGGTCACTTGAGTACAGACCATTGTACAAATGAGTAACTGATGAATCAGCAGTATTTCCTTCTTCATACCTTAAATACGGGGGTGGGGACCATCAGTGAAGACCAAAGGTGAAATGACTATAGTAGTTCACAGTAGTTGCTGTTTGTGCATGCAGCTCTTCACACTTCTTTGTATATGTTGATGTGTTTCCATTTCTTCTGCTGAAATGATTACCTTTCAGGCCTCTGTGCAGGAGAGTTAACCCTAAGGGTGAATGGACTGAGGGAAGAAAATACATTTGCCGGCACCTGGGTGGCTCAGTTGGTTAAGCGTCTGCCTTCCGCTCAGGTCATGAGCCTGGGGTCCTGGGATTGAGCCCCGTGTTGGGCTCCCTGCTCAGCGGGGAGTCTGCTTCTCCTTCTCCCTCTGCCTGCCGCTTTGCCTACTTGTGCTCTCTCTGTCAAGTAATTTAAAAAAAAAAAGAAAAGAAAATACATTCACCACACAAAACTGCAGAAGCAGCCAGGCATGCGGAATTTAAGTCTTTGTGACCTGGTGAAACTCCACTTCAGAGTGAAGTGTCTTCCTGCACAAGAATGCCTTGAGGTCCTAAATGACCATAAGTTTTAGTAGTTTGAGTCAGGCCCAGGGACATTCTTGGCACTTTGCCTTTGAAGTTCAGAATATTGAGGGGCACCTGGGTGGCTCAGTCGTTAAGCGCCTGCCTTCAGCTCAGGTCATGATCCCACGTCCTGGGATCGTCCTGGGATCGAGCCCCACATCTGCTTCTCCCTCTCCCCGTTTGTGTTTCTGCTCTCGCTAACTCTTTCTGTCAAATAAATAAATAAATAAAATCTTTAAAAAAAAAAAAAGTTAACATTGAGAGTGTGCTTGTCACTGTGGAGGTTTTTGATCTGTTAACTCACTGTAAGTTTTTCATGAAAATGCAAGATTACAGCTCAAGGTAAAAAGTCATAGGTCAGATGTTTTCTGGGGGTCGTTTATGGCCACAAATTGTATTACTAGGTGATTTTATGAGCAGAGCAAATAAAAGTGGATCATTAACTTCCAATTTACATTTTGGTGTGTAGGTGCGGTTAGGTAAGTTTATTGAAAACTGGTAAACAATGTATTTACCAAGTGTTTAATAATAATTATAGTACATTTAATCAGCCCTAATCCAGTTGCAGGGAGAATTTTGTTTTCATCAGCACCATTGTTCACTGTGGAGTTAGAAGACTGAGAGGGAAAGCTTTCCTTCTTTTACACTATTCCTACAATGTTCTGTGTGAGTGTAGTAACAGTTTGGAGTAGGACATTGTCTGAGACTGAGTTTTTATTTTATTTATTTATTTTTTTTTTTTAAAGATTTTATCTATTTGACAGAGAGAGACACAGCGAGAGAGGGAACACAAGCAGGGGGAGTGGGAGAGGGAGAAGCAGGCTTCCTGCCGAGCAGGGAGCCTGATGCGGGGCTCGATCCCAGGACCCTGGGATCATGACCAGCCAAAGGCAGACGCTTAACGACTGAGCCACCCAGGCGCCCCGATCTACTTTATTTTATTAACTGAGATTTGTTAACTTGTTTCTGAAATAACTACCAGGAAATAGGATTTTCGAGCTTTGAGGACTCATACTGAAGCCCACAGTAGTGTAAAGTTAATGCAGACTACAGCTAGTTAGCAGGTGGCAGAAGCCTTGTGCCTTTGGTGTCCTCTCTGAGCTCAGTCCTGCATTGCACTCTTAATTACAGAACTCAACGTAAGATGCTTAACACTGGGATTTCAAAAGAAAAACTGAAATTGGTGAAAGCGTTAACTTTATGTATGCTACAGAATTTTTTTTAAAAAGATTTTATTTATTTATTTATTTGAGAGAGAGAATGAGAGACAGCACGAGAGGGAAGAGGGTCAGAGAGAGAAGCAGACCCCCCGCTGAGCAGGGAGTCCGATGAGGGACTTGATCCAGGGACTCCAGGATCATGACCTGAGCCGAAGGTAGTCGCTTAACCAACTGAGCCACCCAGGTGCCCGCTACAGAATTTTAAGTTGGCATTTTATGTTTTTAAAGCAGCATCTTAAAGCTGCTATTAAACTGTTTTTAAAAACATTGAAATAACATTTATTTTAAGAAAAGTAAGAATATTTGTCATTTTAGATAATTTAACTTACTGGCTTTAATCAACTTGGGAAGGCACTAATAGGTCTTCCAATTTGCATCATATATTAAAGATTGCAGTTTACATATTGTCTTTGAGAAATAGTTTGAGGAAATTCCTATAAATTCGGTGGTTTCCTTCCTAAACTGCACAGACGGTTTTAAACCTTGATATCCACGCTACTGTGCAGGGCTTCATGTTTAGGCTCTGGAAGTGTCAGCCCCTGTATTCATACTCCTCACCTTTTTGTGAAGAGGAGCTCAGACCTGAGAGAGGGTTACTTAGGTGAGCACTGTACCACCTCTCCTGGCTTTTAGTTTACTATCCTCAACAACTGTTTTTGCTTGCTTCCTGCTGTGTGCAATGACTTCAGATTTTAACAGCCTTTCGCTTGCCTACAAAATGTGAGAAATGAATGCAGATTGCCACAGTTCTCACCCTCAGCAATGTATTTGGCTTGGAATTCAGAGGACCCAAAATCCTTGCTTGTTTTTGTTTTTCAGAACACCTGTTGTGCTGTTTGGAAAACTGAGGCCTGGAGACAGTTTGCTTTACATGACATGATGAAGAGCAGAAAATGGGGTCTATATAGTTTCTTCTAAGTCCATTGCAAACAGGAGCCAACTCTTGGACAGTTTAGGTGTCCTACCTATGCGTTAGGTCCAAGTAACCTGATATATCTGTGGCTAATGCCACACAGCCCAGCTAAGCTTCAGAAATGCTGGTTTTAACCAGAAAGTTTTAATAGTACTTTTTATAGTGAGTGTCATTGGGGTCAGGGGCTCCCCACATCCCAAGACTGAGAGAAGTCATTTGCCTTGCTGAGCAATCATTCAGAATTACTGGAGCTGATGCTGACGCTGCTAGGTTGCTTGGAACTTTTATGGTGTTATTATGTTCATCTGTTGAGCTATACTCCCGAGGAGTCGTGATCCAGTTATTTCTAAAATGGAGATGGTATTATGCCTAGGAAACACATCCTTTGTATATCATACTGAAAGATGATCTAAAGTAGTATTTTTGAACCCATAACTATGGAACTTAAATTCTTTTTTTAAGAGTAGTGTCACTTTTATAAGGAGCACTTCATGTTAGGTGGTATTCATTGTATTTCAGTATTATCTGATTAGCATGGTCATGTTGGGAAATGTGAAAGCATGTTCAGTTGTCATACCTGGCATTTGAGCCCTGGTCTTGGGCTCTGGCTGCTACTTTGTGAGTCACTGTGGTGCTTCGTGGCTCCCTGGGTCGGGCCTCTGGCTGCCTAGTAATTAGTAATGACTGCATTGGTTTAATCATGCTCTGTGCTGTACCTGCCCTAAACATGCTCACAGCAGGTAAGATGGGTGTGCCCAGCATCACTACCTGGTTAGTGCGAGAGTCCGGGTGCTGGGTGTGCCTCAAGCCCCTGCTTTTGACCTCCTCCTCAGATGCCCAGCTTGTTGTTCATAAGGTGGATTGGGGGATCCTTGAACTTCTGAGTCTGTGTGTAACATTTCTGGTACATGTCTCTTTTTCCAGTGGAAGGACTCAGCTTTTAGCAGATTTTCAAAAAGATCTTTAATAATCTCTTCCTTCAATACAAGTAATAGTTTTAGTGTGTTTGCCACGTGGGAACTTCAAGGATTTGCTGTTATTTTGGTAATTAAATGTAATTTTTTATTGTCAACATCACTTTGTATTTAACTCTTCTATATGGTTAGATTCCAAGAACACACATATGCACACATACATACAGCACCTAGAGAGTACCTGAAATGAAATGAAAATGAACCCACAGTAATTTTACCCCAACCTAAAAATACTGCCTTTTCCCACGTTAACATATTATTTGTAGTATGCAGCAACAGAGGCTTTTACTTGGAATCATCATTTTAAATACCAAGAATTTATTCCCACGTGTTTATTGCGTGAAAGACACAGTGGCTAAAAAACACATATTTGCTGAGGTTTTATTCCCTTAGGTGCTGTGTCAGGAATACAGTGGCCAAGAAGGTAGACATTCCTGCCCCCCCCCCCCCAACATTGGAGAGAGACTGTGCATTTGACACACTCTGTCACTGGGTGTCAAGGGTTTGTACCCCAGGCAGTGGGGAAGATGGGGAGTCCCAAGTGCAGGCCTTCGGGGATGTCAGCTACAGGGTGGAAGACAGTCTCCCGTTTAAGAAAGGTCATCTGTGAAGAATTGGTGGGGTTGGAGATAAATAAGAAGTTGGGGTAGTGATCTGGTTCAGAGACGATGGTTATCTGAGCAATTTATCAGTAATAGAGATCGAGAGATAGATAAAGGCTTATTTGAGAGGAAGAGGTTAAAAATGTATGTGTAGGTTTCTGGTTTTGGGCAGCTGGATAGATGATATGCTCTCTTTCCTTGAGATGGAGGGATTGTCAGTTTTTGTTTATTTGTCTTAAATGAGGAGGGTGGTGGGAATGGATTTTTTTAACAACTGATTTTGAGGAGTCTATAGGTCAAAAAATGGTCAGCAGATATTTGCTTAGTTGCACTGATACTCAGCCTGTGGTGTTCACTGAAGCCAATGAACACGGAGTGCAGGGGAGCATGGCTTAGGCCCAGTGAGGTGGGGCGCTGTCTGCTCCCGCCGCCCTCTTTCCCTCCCTGCCAGTTAGGTTGTCGGCTTACAAAAGCCAGTTCAATGCGTTCCCAAACTCGTTCAGGGCAGTTGTACTCCTTACTGCAGTTACATGATTTAACTAATATAAATTGATAAAAATAGTGCAAAAACATTCATAGGAAAACTAACTTGAAAACTTTGGAGTGTCTCAGTAAAAACAAATCACTAAGAAAACTATTAACTTAGGTCTATGGGTAAGACAGTTATAAAAAATTGGAGAATAATTATTTTAGAAGGACTGTACCACTCACATTTTTAAAATAAGTTGTACTTTAAAGAGATAAAGTGAAAGTTTTAGGTGATGCATTATGGTTTATGTGAGAAGAAGGCTTTGATAGACTGGCTCAGCCTAAGAAAAAAAAACCCAAGTGAAGGAGCATATACAAGTTAAAGTGGTTAAGAGTTCATGTATGGGCTTTTAGAATTACCTACTTTAATTTACAGTTACTTCCAATCACATAGGGCAAAAGAGCTTTTACTGCACTTAGTGCGGAGGAAGAGCCTCCATGGCGGATGAGAAGCCAGGGGAGGGGGTGGGGGTGGGAGCAGGCATGTGTGAGTTTAAGTGTTGCCCAAGGCTGAGGAAGAAGAGTGTGCAGAGGCCATGGGGTATGTCTTTAGTAGCAAGCAGGTAGTTGGCCATCCTGGCAGAACGGCGTCCTCGGAGAGGCTGCATCCTGCCTGGGAGACCCCCAGCCCCTCGCTTTTGTCCTTCCCTGTCCCTGCCTCTCTGACTCATCATCTCCCTTGTGTGTTCTGTCTTCAGAGACAGCCTAGGCAAGGCATGTTTGAACAGTGATGGGAGGAAGAAGTGAAGATACAGGAAAAGAGGAGGAAATGGGATCCAGACCACAGATAGACAACCAGTGCTCCTTCAGTTAATATGTTGTTTTTTCTCCAAACTTTTTTTTTTTTTAAGATTTATTTATTTGAGAGAGACAGAGCAAGAGTGTGAGTGAGAGCATGAGTGGGAGAGAGAGCATGAGCCAGGGGAGGGGCAGAGGCAGAGGGAGAGGGAGAAGCCGACTCCTGATGTGGTGCTCCATCCCAGGACCCTGAGATTATGACCTGAGCCAAAAGCAGACGATTAACTGACTAAGCCACTCAGGCGCCCACTCCAAACCTTTGATGTAGAAACTACTGAGAAAAACTTAGTTATTTTCATGAAGTTTTTTCAAGTTGTCCTATGTTCAGGTTGTATTTGGGTCCCTAGCGTTGATTTAGGAGGTCTGATTTTCAAGAGCTATGTGGGATTATAATTGTTACAGAGTATTTCCCTCTCTTTCACCAAAGTGCTAAGAAATATACGTTTGTTAGGAATACTAAATTCAAGAAAGGAGGGATGTATATTAATGTAGGTCTTGAAATAAGGCATATTTTATCACCACTTAGAAAGCTGTTAAATGGCTTTTAATTTTTTTTTTTAAAGACTTGTTTATTTGAGAGAGAAAAAGACAGCAAGACAGCTTGAGCAGTGGAGGGGCAGAGGGAGAAGGAGAGAGAATCTTCAGACTCCCCGCTGAGGTCAGAGTCTGATGTGGGGTTCCATCCCAGGACCCTGAGATCATGACCTGAGCCAAAATACAGAGTCGGGCGCTTAACCACCAGAGCCACCCAGGCACCCCATGGCTTTTAATTTTTAAGGAAGATGATTTGCCTATTCACATAACAGGATTTTAGGGAATGTCTGTAGGTCTGTAGTGAGGACTTGGGGAAGGTAAGCTGTCATCCTTTTTTTTTTTTTTTAAGATTTTATTTGAGGGGCGCCTGGGTGGCTCAGTCGTTGGGCGTCTGCCTTCGTCTCAGGTCATGATCCCGGGGTCCTGGGATCGAGCCCCGCATCGGGCTCCCTGCTCGGCGGGAATCCTGCTCTCCCTCTCCCGCTCCCCTTGCTTGTGTTCCTGCTCTAGCTCTCTCTCTGTCAAGTAAATAAATAAAAAAATCTTTAAAAAAAAAAAAAAAAGATTTTATTTGACAGAGTGAGAGAGAGCAACAAGCAGGGGGAGCAGCAGAGGGAGATGGAGAAGCAGACTCCCTGCTGAGCAGGGAGCCCGATGCAGGGCTCTATCCCAGGACCCTGAGATCATGACCTGAGCCAAAGGCAGACACTTGACTGACTGAGCCACCCAGGTGCTCCTGTTGTCATCTTTATCACTACCATCTGTTGGCTCAAACAGCTCTTGACTTAGAGCCCTGCACATGCTTGGGAATGTTTTCACGACTCACTGAATTTCATTGTCCTTCATTTGGAGAAACACTACACATTTAGGATGTTCTTGCTTTGTTTTGATTAATTGGTTATTGATTAACATAGGTCAGAAGTACCTTTTCCCAAAGTAAAGCTTTTTTTAAAATTTAACATCCTTGGGCGCCTGGGTGGCTCAGATGGTTAAGCATCTGCCTTTATTGAGATATAATTGACGTATAAAATTATATTTATTTTTTAAAAGATTTTATTTATTTATTTGATAGAGACACAGCGAGAGAGGGAACACAAGCAGGGGGAGTGGGGGAGGCAGAAGCAGGCTTCCCGCGGAGCAGGGAGCCTGATGTGGGGCTTGATCCCAGGACCCTGAGATTCATGACCTGAGCCGAAGGCAGACGCTTAACGACTGAGCCCCCCAGGCGCCCCACTGTGTTGGTTTTTCTTAAATTTAATTTTTTTTTTAAAGTAAACCACTTTCTGTATAGTTCCGGACTTGAGACAATTTTATCACATCTAGTTCTGACTCTTTGGCGCCCTCCTGGGCGTAATCAGCATGCGTAGTCAGATCAGCACAGGGTTAAGTGCGCTCTGAGCCGCTGTCCAGCTCGGACCTTGGCCAGCATGCTCACTTCTAAGGTTGCTCACCACCACCCTGTCATCCACTTTCAGTTGAAAAGTTGTAGTGACAGTAGATTGGAAAGGGTGATAAAATGTGATCGGCAGTCCTCAGAGAAATGAAAGATGGGCGAGAACGCTGAGGTGAATGGAGACTTTTCTTTTGAAAAGGGTTGAAGCAACGTCCTAGCCAGAGTTTTTTTTTTTTTCTGAAGAGGATTTCTAGGTCTCTTCAAAGACTTTTTTGTGGTGTTGATTCTGACCTTTCCTTGGGGCAGGTATACATTGATACTACTTTTGGCTGGCAGCATTTTTGTGTTCAAATGTAAATGAGAGAAAGTGAGGATTCTTAGGAAGAGTGTGGATCATCTCAGGAGAATGATCCCATGTTCAAAATGAAGTTAACAAAAACAAGGGAGAGCTACACATATGCAGTTCCCCAGGGAATAAATTCTGCAACAGATTGAATGAGGCAGTTCTGCTCTTTGTCCGTGAGGTGATAATGCAGATGAAATGCCAACAGTAAGCTGTTTTTTTCTCCTCTGGACTCTAGACACACTTGGCCTGCTATCAGGAGGTTGTGTGTGGTAAAGAGATGGCAGAAGAGGAGCACATCGACCCGAAAGAGCCTGTGCAGCTGACGAGCCGACTGATCCCGGGACTGAGGGTGCCTGAATAAGGCCAGAGCGGTTCAGTGGGCTGTCAGCCTGGCCCGCTCCTATGGCAGCCCAGGCTTACGGTTTGCAACATGGGAAGTGGTTCTTAATGGGGAAATGTGGGTAGACAGATGGAGGTCAGAATACATTCTAAACAGGCTGGACTCAGGACAGTTAGCTTTTCATCTATGGAATTGGACATCTTTGTGAAAAATTGTTCTTCTATTTTACTCCTTCCATTTTAGGTTACATGAAGTAGACAGGCTGCATTTTGTCCTGTGGAGGCCGCAGGTTTGGTGTAGCACTTCCGGTGGTGTTTAGGCAGGTGTGTGGATTAGCTGAACTTGCGCCCTCTATAGATAGGCCTAACGTGGTTACCCTTTCCATCTGCTTCCCTTGGGGGAAAAGGTGTGTATCTGTTTTAGGAGATGGTCTTCTACTGGAAAGGAATGACTCATGGTCAGAGGAAGAAATGCTACTTTGAGGGCAGAAAGGCCCTATCTCTAAGGATATGATAGCCCACCTCAGGTTTGTGCCCTCTTTTACAAAATAACCATCACAGTCACATGCAAAGTAAGAGATAGGATTTTTTATCTTCATATTGTTTCCCTTGTTCCAAATAATATTTTATTTAGGCTTCTTTATAACCAGGTATTGGACTGGTAGTTTGGACTTTGTCAAAAATGCTTGTAACCAGAGAGTTAATGAGATGACCTAAACTCTCTCTGTTTTGTATTGTATTTTAAAAGAATTCCAGCTAAAATGATCTTTTCAAATAATTGACCTCTCCAGGGTGAGGTAACATGTCATGAACCAATTTTTTTTTTTTTTTGACGTAGTAGGGGGAGGGGCAGAGGGAGAGGGAGAGAAAGAATCTTAAGCAGACTCCATGCCCAGCGGGGAGCCCAGTGTAGGGTTCCATCTCAGAATCCTGAGATCATGATCTGAGCTGAAATCAAGTGTCGGCGCTTCACCGGCTGACCTACCCAGGCGTCCTGCCACGAACCAGTTTATTCATAAAGCTGGAAGGGACCTTTCTGATTGTGTGTGGAATTTCTAAATAAATTTTAAAAAGCAGTTAGTGGGAAAATTTTTAAATGTAACTTTTGGGGTTTACTTCTCATGTAGGTACTTCTCCAGTCCTGTTTGTCTTAGAAATAAGTGTGTCTTGTGCCTGATTTTATGCCTTCTCTAGGAGCAGAATCAGATGGAACTGTAAAAAATAAGTTACCTTTTCCCACTGCCGTCTCTTTCAGTAGAAGTACAGGTGTACACATGTAAAAGGACATTTAAAAAATTAATCTGGAAGCTTACTGGCAGCATCTGGTTAGGACTATTTCCCTACCGGGTGCCAGTTTAAATGTGTAATTGAACAACCACTCTACCAAGGTTGGATTCTTTCTTTCATTCGTCTGTGTCTTTGAGTGCCACAGTTAGTGGGAGAAAGCTCTGGAAAGAAATGGGCTGTCATGGAGATACTGAATCTGAGAAAACAAAGAGCCAGAGTAACTGCTCTCCTGGAAACAGCTGTTGCTCTATAAATGTCCTCACTCTTCAAGCCTGCAGATGCCGTGAATATGTGATCTTTGTAAGGTGCTGTGGAAGGTACACAGACTAATCTCCCTGAAGACAGGAATATGCATTTTAAATATTACAGAGCGATACAGGCAGCCGCTCAGCTGCGAGATAAACGATATAATGCAACCTGCAGCATAGAGCGAGTGAATGAGGAGCTGTAATTCCTATCATGTTATTTTATTTTCTTACACTTACATTTAGAGGTGTTTATATTGAGTTCCTAAAAGAAAGTTACTAACAAATGCCCTTCCAAATCCGCAAATGCTGTGATCGTGCTTTAATGATTTGATTTAGCTTCTTTGCCCATTTCTGTTTTTTCCAATGAGTTTCAGTTTCAGAGGTCTGGTAGGTAAACTGTCTTTCTACTAAGTATGTTTAGACATTGCAAGTAACAGATTTTGGCTTTTCTAATTGATTCTGAAAGGGGTTTCTAATTGATTCTCAAACCCATATAGTACTTAATTAGGGCAGTCTCTAAAGTTCTTAACCAACTGCTCGGCTAGCTCAGTCGGTAGAGCATGAGACTCTTAAAGTTCTTAACTGCCCATTTTCCATATTTGGATAAAACTGTTGACTTATCTAGTTGAATATTCATTTACTGTTTTTTGTAAAACAGTCCTAGCTGTTAATGTGGGAGTTCTTAGAAGGCATGTCTCTGTGGTAGCATCTTGTACTGTCCAGCTCCTTTGCTCAGGCTCTGTCCCTGAACTCCTTGCTCTCAACTGCAGACTAGTGGAATTAGAAGATACCTTAGCAAACTTGACTTTTCCCTCATTTTGTGGATGCAAATACAGAAGCAGAGTGTTTAGACAACACTGCAGCTAAACCACCTGTATATGAGTGTTATTGACAAAAGGACTCTCTTGGGGGTAAATTGTAACATATCATTGGTGGGATACATATTTCTGTTGTATCCTAATAGGTAAGGAGATGAAACACATGGATTCCTTAAAGAGACCGAGGATAGTAGAGGAGAAGCACAGATGTGGTCAGTGCCCTGAAGAACAGAGAAGGCTGTGAGTACATGGAGAAGGAGTGAGAGAGGAATGTTGAATGCCTTCAAGGAGGGAGGAATGTTCCAGACAAGGAGAAGAGAATGTGCAGAGAGACAGGGAAGTATTGAATATAGAGAATGGAGGGTGGTCTGTAGAAGTGGAGACTTCTTGACTTCAGAAGAATGTTTTTAGACTGAGAAAAGGGATCTTTTATTTGGCCCCCATATGGTAGAATTTCATCTCATATGAAATGTTTACATTTCAAGGTCAACTGCTAAAGCAAAAAATGATCTATACACTTCAAAATTCCCCAGTAAGGTGCAACAAATCATATCTAAACACAGCGAGTTTTTTCTTTTGGCATTGAATCAGGTCACTGTTGTATAAAAAGATGAAGTATTTGGCTTATATTTATGCACCATGTTGTTTTTTTAAAAAGTGCTTATTTTAAATGCTAAAATCATAATCTGTGCACTGGTACAATATGAATTATCCCCATAGAAGGGAAGAAGGAATGAAGATCAGCTAAGGAAACTGCAGGTACTTTGAGGTCGTGTCATGGCGGGCATGCCCATTGGTGTGGATTGATAGGGTGAGCTGCCTGCACTGCCGAATTCCTTTGTGGGCACAGAGAGTTGAAGAGCAGAAATTATATGTGTGTATATGGATTAGCTCACTGGACTTAAGCACCTCTGTGAACTTGACTGAGTCATCTCGGAACTCATTTTCCCAGTCTGCTAAGTGGGCAGGAGACCTCACTAAGAGAATTGAAGTTGACTCAGTAATCTGTAAAGCACTTAGAGTAATCATTGCATAACAGAGATCCAAATGCTAATACTTTCCCTTTTTGGATTTCTGATACACAAACAAATCCCCTATGTTTACACACCACACTCTTGTAAGCAGGAAAAAAAATTCATATTCAGAATGATATCTTTGATTGTTTTAGAAATTACCAAATTCTCAAACTATGATTCTGTCGTTGTTATTCGCAGATCCACTGAAGTAAGCCAAGCACATGTATGAAAATAAGGACCTTAACCTCTAATAGTTTACTGTTTGAGTTATTTCCTCTTCTTGGCTATTATGTTGCTGTGAATATTCACTTACAAGTTTTGGTGATGATATGTGCTTTCTGTCCTCTTGGGTATGTACCTAGGTGTGGGATTGCTGGGTCATATGATAACTTTGTGTTCAACATCTGCAACTGTTTACCAGAGTGGCTGTGCCATCTTAATTCCCACCAGCACTGTATTAAGAGCCCAGTTCTTTAGTCCTTGCCAACACTTGTTATTTGTGTGTTTGATTATATCCATTCCAATGAGTTTGAAGTGGTATTTCATGTTTTGATTTGCATTTCCCTAATGACTAATGATGTTGAGAATCTTTTCATGTACTTATTGGCCATTTGTATGTTTTTGGGAAAATGTCAGTTCAGACTCTTTGCCAGTTTTTTACTTATTTTCTCTTATAATTGAGTTTTAAGAACACACTCTTCTCTTTCTCTGTATATATACACATATCCTTTATGCAGTATGTAATTTGCAAATATTTTTTTCCTTTCTCTGGGTTATCTTTTCACTTTGTTGGTGGTGTGCTTTAAAGCCCAAAAGTTTTTTATTTTGATAAAGGCCAGCTTTTTTTTTTTTTTTCTGTTGTTTGTGGTTTTGGTGTCCTGTCTAAGAAGATATTGCCTGATCCAGGCTTACGATTTACTCCTATGTTTTCTTCTGAGCTTTGTAGTTCTAGCTCTTATATTTAGGTGGGGGTTTTTGTTTTTTGTTTTTTGGGTGTTTTTTTTGAGTTTATTTTACTCTTTAGTAATCTCTATACCCAGCGTGGGGCTCAAACTCACAACCCTGCGATCAAGAGTTACACGCTCCACCCACTGAACCAGGCAGGTGCCCCATATTTAGGTGTTTGATCCATTTTGAATTAATTTTTATAAATAGAGTGATATAGAGGTCCACCTTCATTCTTTTGCATGTAGATATCCAGTTTTTCTAGCACCATTTGTTGAAAAGAGTTTTCGTTCCCCATCAAATGGTCTTGGTACCAATTTGAAAATTAACTGACCATAAATGTGAGGGTTTATTTCTGGGCTCTCAGTTCTGTCTGTTGATCTGTATGTCTCTCCTTATGCCAGTACCCACTATCTTAATTGCTATAGTTTTGTAGTAAGTTTTGAAATTAGGAAGTGTGAGTCTTCCAACTTTGTCCTTTGCAACATTATTTGGCTATTCTGGGTCCCTTGCATTTCCATAGGAATTTTAGAATCAGCTCATCAATTTCTGCAGAAAAGGCAGGGGAGATTTTGATAGGGATTGCATTGACTCCGTAGACGTGGGGAGTGTTGTCGTCAGAATACCATGTCTTCCCGTCCGTGAACATAGGGTGTCTCCTCTCCATGAACACCAGGCATCTGTACATCAGGACTGGTTTTGTCTCCTATTGGTGGTTCTCAAACATTGTGGTCTTGGGGCCTCTTTGCACTTTGAAACATTATTGAGGATCTTTAAGAACTTTATAGGACTTACCTGGGTATTTGTATTAAAAATTAAGACTCAAATTTAAAAAGTTTTTCTTTGGCAATAATAACAAAGCCATCACATGTAATATAAATAACATTGGTTATGAAAAGGTAACAATCTTTTCCAAAACAAATAATTTAATGAGGAGAATGGCATTGTTTTATATTTTTATAAATCTCTTCAATGTCTAATAGACTTTCAGGTGGATTCTCTGTTTCTGCATTTGATCTGTTAGTGATACGTTATTTTGGTTGAAGGATGAGAAGGAAATCTGACCTTACACAAATACATAGTTTGAAAAGTGAGGAGTGTTTAAATAGTCTTTTCATATAACCTTGGCCATTCTTCTCTGTAACTGCACCAGTCCTAGTCAGATTTTTCTTTTTACTTTTTATTGTGGGAGTTTTTAACCACAGAAGTAGAGAGGGTGGGTGGTGGAGCAGCCCTCTGTGTGCCCATCATCTGGCTTCAGCTGCCAGCCACTTGCTGCATTCTTGTGTTTTTGTTTCTTCTCTTAAATTTACCCCAAAAAAAAAAATTGTTAGCATATTTTAAAGCAAATTCTGGGTATGTAATGTCATCTGTCTTTTAGTTTATATGTCTCCCAGATAAGACCTTTAAACAGATGCAGCACCTGGATTGCGCCCAATGGAATTAATAATCATTCTATAATATCCTTTATTACCTAGGCAACAGTCAATTTTTCCTGTCAAAAATGTCATTCTGAAGTTAATTTATTTCAATCCAGATACAGTTCTCACATAAGGTTATTTTGGTTAAAACTTCTGTATTTTGTGGCAATAAAAATCTCTCCCATTTTCCCATGTCTTAAGTTTGCTGCAGAAATGAGGTCATCTGTCTATCTGGAATGTCCCACATTCTGGGTTTAGCTAATGGCTTTGTGTTGGTGTGATTTAACATGTATTGCCCCAGAATTTCCTTTAAATTGGGAGCCCAGTCTAGAGGTTTGATTAACTACAGATTCTTTTTTTGGCAAGAATACTTGATAAACAGTGCT
This sequence comes from Mirounga angustirostris, assembly GCF_029215605.1. Lineage (NCBI taxonomy): Eukaryota > Metazoa > Chordata > Mammalia > Carnivora > Phocidae > Mirounga > Mirounga angustirostris. The sequence goes on from NW_026991713.1 coordinate 138,623,713, forward strand.
CTTTCCTCACATCAAGAAGAATATAACACCTAGTTCCACTTTTTTGATGGGGATTGAAAAGTCGCTTTAGTGTCCATCTGATCCAACCATTCTGAAGTTCTCCATCAGCTCTCCACCAGGCTTTAGCAGACATCAGTGGTTATTGCTTTGTTATTTCATTAGATGTTGCAGATAGTTTGATTTTCTAATTTGGTCTTTCACTGTTTATTAATTGTGGCTCCTGTATAGAGAGCAGCTTGCCCTGACCAGCTACTTGGTTGTGCAGCAGTAGTCATCCAGGAAAGGCACACTAATGACTGTTTGCCTTTAGAAATCTTTGGAAAAGTGAGTTGGTGTCCTGAGAACCCCCAGAGGTGACCAGTGTGGTGTGTGGATCCTAACGAGTTTGTTACCCGTTGGTTCTTTATAAGCTCTGCGCGTTGCTTATCTGTGGCCGCGAGATCCCTTCCTTTCCTTTTCTGTTGCTTCTGTGCTGCCACCACAGGCGAGCTCACTGATGCCCTCGCTTTCATGGTGAGGTGGCCCGGGTTTGTGTGACAGAAGCAGTAACCAGCACTCTTGGAAGTGCCCAGAAAAGAGGAGCAAAGACTGAGGACTTGTCACAGCTTGAAGAAGTGACTGCTGAATGCCATGGGAGGTCGTAGATGGGACCTCCGAGACCTTAATGAATGTTTCATTATGAAACAGACATTTCTGGTATATGGGGAAAGGATTCTGTAGGAACAGCTCTGAGAGAACCATGCTCTCCCAAGTGTTTAATAAGATTGATTAAACTTTTAGGTGTAGCTTTGTCCAGCTAGCATAGAGACCACAGGACAAGAGGGAGGGCCCTTTGACTTCATCTCTTTGCCTTTTCACATTGAGAGATGAAATCAAACCAGGGAAATAAGCCCTTTTGTTCAGCTCAGGAAGGCTTTGTGAAGGCTGCCTCTGAACACTATCAGGTTTTCAAACTCCTAGGTCTTACGCTGGCAAATGCTTTGTTTTGCTGATAAATTCCTCTCATCCCTCCCCCCACCCCTTGCATATTTCTCTTTAAAACCTAGAGACCTGCTCTTTGGCTGTTCCTGGAAGCAGTAGTTTAAATGGTGTAAGTCTCAGGGTGGTTTTGGTCTCTCGAATGAGTAATGAAAAGGTGGTTTTGTTATTTATTGAACTGTTGTCAGTGTTGCATCATCGTACTCTGTCCTTATTTTAGATTCAGACATTTGATAAAGTCTGATTTTAATGCTCTGTACCTTTTGTGCTGCTTAAACGAGGTGGAGATCAGTAAGCCCTCTTTCCAGGTGTAGGACTTTTGAAAAACAGTGCATGTTAGGTCAGTCATGAAGAGGTCGTGTGGTGTGACGTCAGGATTACTTGTTTGTGCATAGGAGGCCTGGGACAGACCAGGCCTGCTGTGTCTGTTGTACTAGGACACTGCCATGCTGCCTTTTTTAACCTTTTGTCATGGAACGTTTCAAGCATGCATGAGTAGACTGGATCGAATCCTGAACCCCCAAACATACCCCTCTTCCAAGGGGAACAAATACAAACTCTTACGTCTCTACCCCATATACTATTTTGAGGAAAATTCCAGATGTCGTCTTATTGCCCCTGTAAATATTTCAATATGCAATTCTATAAGGCCTCCTTTTTTCAATAATTAAATATAACCACAGCATCATTCTCACATCTTAGAAAATACAGTAATTCTTTGGTACCATCAGTAATCCCATCGGTACTGCTTCCCTGATTGTTGTTTGTTTGAATCGAATAAAGCCATACAAACCAAGTAAAGCCGTGGTTTGGCCAGTATGTGCATCTTGTGTCCTGTGGTGTCAAGGAAGCCAGGCTGCTTGTCCAGATATTCCGCACCCCTGTGATCCGCAGTGCTCCTGTTTGCTCTAAGTTTGTAATAAGACCACATCCTGGGTGCGTGGATATTGTTTGTTTGTTTGTTTTGCAAGACCACTTCCTGGCCTTGCTGCTGGTTCTATCAGGAGGCACAGAATCACTGACTGAAAAAAATATAGGTAGTAGTTGTAATAAAGGATTCTTACAGTTGAATTTTTCCCCCTTTTGGCTATCTTACCTTGTTTTTGACCAAACATTGTTTTTCTTTGAGAATCTTACAAATCTAGAAGTTCATAGTGGTAAAAGTGTCTGTAACACCTTCTGTGACTTGTCGGTTTAATTAGCATCCCATGACTTCATTTTCTGGATTTGGTGTTTGGGGAGAGTCTATGTCCATTTGTTTGTTTCTGTCTCTCCCCCCCCCTTCCTTTCTTTGTTTTATTTATTTATTTGAGAGAGAGAGAGAGAACCAAGTGGGGGGGGGGAGTGGAGGGGGAGGGAGAAGCAGGGAACCCGGGATCATGACCTGAGCTGAAGGCAGACATTTCAGCGACTGAGCCACTCAGGTGCCCCTCGATGTCTGTTTCTGTGATAGTTTCACATATTGCAAACTTGTACAGTTTAACACCTGATACTCATCCTGTGTTTTGGAAGACATTGACCTCTGTGAAACTGATTTTGTTTTCAAGGGTTTCTTCTAGCAGTTTATATTGCCAAACCTGTCAAATAGCACGGAAGTGATTTTGTGCTTTTGTGGCTGATGATAGAGTTGACTGTTGGATGAGATTACCTTTGATCATCAGATTATTTCATTAACAAGGGTTTTGGGAATTTATCCTAAGCAGGTTACTGAGAGTAGGGAGCACATCGTAGAAACTAAAAACCTGCCTGGTTACCTTGTGAGACAGAAATAGCTAGCTTTTAAATCTCTGTATCTGGCATGTGGATGCTGTGTTTTCAGAAGAGCCTGAGAGGTACCTGGATTAAAGCCAGTCCTAGTGGTGCTGTGAGGCAGCTCGGCTTGCTGCAGAAAGAGGGAAACGCCAGAGGTCAGCCCTGGATGTCTGGGAACCCTGGTTCTCATGCTGATCATACGAAATCATGAATATTGTTGTCTCTCATGAACAAGAGTTATTATTTACGCTGTTTGGGAAAATGAAATGAGATCTCTTGTTTGAAGTTCAGTCTCTTAACTGTTGAGCTGAGCCAATGCTTTGGAAAGCCTGCTTTGCAGCACTGGTCCTGCTGTCTTGAGGTGGTTTTCAGTTTGTGTGGGTCAGGATTTTGAAGGGATTCCTTTTTAACTAATTACTGTTTATTTCTCTTTAAAACTATTGTCTTGGAACAAAATGAAATTAATGGGTCCAGTCAAAACGATATATATAAATTTGAGGTTCATCAAATCACAGACTCGAGTTCTATTAATTTTATAATCTTCTGTTTTCTGGGCATGAGTGGGTCTGTATGTGTTAGCACATGATTTCTAGTCTTAGTATATTCTTGGGTTAGTACAAAGGTGTAAATTATGGGCAGATTCCTTTTTTTTTTTAAGATTTTATTTATTAAGACAGAGAGAACGAGCAGTGGGGAGAGGGAGAAGCAGGCTCCCCGCTGAGCAGGGACCACCTACGTGGGGCTCGATCCCAGTACCCTGATATCATGACCTGAGCAGATGCTTAACCGACTGAGCCACCCAGGCGCCCCTATGGGTAGATTTCTTTAAACTACTTAGACTGCAGGGGCGCCTGGGTGGCTCAGTCAGTTGGGCAGCTGGCTTTTGATGTCTCCTGGGCTCTTGATCTCAGGTTCATGAGTTCAAGCCCTGTGTTGGGCTCCATGCTGGGAGTGGAGCCCAAATTAAAAATAAATAAGTAAATAAATAAATAAGCTATTTAGACTCCAGAGGGATAAACACATGTCCTGGAAAACCTGAGAATTTTAAGACTTCCTAGTAACTTAATTTTAAGAATCCATTGTATTTTGTACTTCAGGTTATTGATGTATTGTCTTTTGTTGTTTTACAGCATTCTACGGTTGCCATTCAGCTTCTCCCAGTGCAGCCACAAAGTAAACAGCTCATGACTTCTGATCAGGACACTAAGGTCGTGGCTGAACCGCAGGGCCAGCGAGTCCAGGAAGGGAAAGACAGCGCTCATCTGGTGAGTGTGGGTCGAGGCCAGAATTGGCCTGGTGCCTCACTCTCTTCTTCTGATCACAGATGCTGTGTTGGATTTATTAAGTAAATCAAAGTAGTAACTCTGGCATATCTTACAACCTAAATATAAGGTGTTACATTCTGAGTAAGTTTATGGGTAGCTTACTAGTAAGAGGAAGCTGTCAGTAGTAGGAGAGAGAAAACACACATATCTCTAGACACTTAAAAGCTTTTGGAGTTTCGATCACCAAGAAAAATGCGGTGATTTATAAATACTGTAATAACATTACACCTTGTTGTACTGGTATGTAAAGAATTAACTAGGATTGTAAAATTTTTTGACTGCTTTTACCCTATCAAGCAAAGCAGATTTTTATTAATTTTCCCCATTGAAACTACAAGGAATTTTGCTTATGGTGGTCAGAATTTTATAATATTTTAGGTTTCAAGGCTCCTACATCGTTCTGAATATTGTTTGTCATGTAAAAATGTGTTTTTCTCAGTGGGTTTTGTTTTTGGTAGATTACTGTGGTTTGAAAATGCTACTTTAAATTGTAATGATGGTGTGTTTGATGTTTTCAATTTTACAGATGAATGGTCCCATATCTCAAACCACTTCTCAGACAAGCTCCATCCCAGCTTTGAGTCAGGTAATTCACTTGCAGATCCGCCACAGCTGAGGCTCACACTGCCTTACAACAAATATTTATTGTAACAAAATTAGAAAATGTTGATGTTTCCAACTAAGGGGGGTGATGGAGGGGGGAGAGCCCCACGTGGGGTGTAAGTGTTCAGTACTGTGTGTCCTCTGACCTCTGTATGCTGCATGTATGGTTCTACAGACGGGGTGTGCCACGTGTTCATTCAGTGTCAAATACTCACACAGTGTTCTTAATGGTCCACTGGTAATCTGTTGACTGTGTATGATTAGCTCTACATTTTGAAAGCCTGTGCTTTAAAGTATACAAGTCATAGTGAGCTTTTACTAAGAAAATTGGTTTCACATTTTGGCTGTGGTTAATGAAAGAAAAAGGAAATGGAGATGCATTGATTTTTAACTCTGTCTTTGGCTTATGTGCATGTGCATTTGGAGCCAGTCCACACTTAGCTTGGCATCTTCTTTTTTTTTTTTTTTTTTTTAAAGATTTTATTTATTTGACAGAGAGAGCACAAGCAGAGGGAGAGAGGGAGAAGCAGGCTCCCTGCTGAGCAAGGAGCCCGATGCGGGACTCGATCCCAGGACCCTGGGATCATGACCTGGGCTGAAGGCAGCCGCTTAACCAACTGAGCCACCCAGGCGTCCCTAGCTTGGCATCTTCTAAGCGATCTTACAAACCTGGCACAATTTAAAAAATAAAAGGAAAGCTCCTAAAGTAATCTTAACAAAATGTATAGTAAATTTCCCCTAAATTGCAAGTAGCTCATATAGAAATTGAAGGAGGGATTAGATTGCTGCTCCTCTTTTAATAAGGTAGAATTTTTAAAAATGAAAGATTCCCTCCAAACTATTGTTATTTCATTGTTGTTTATATATATGGACGGTTTTTTGCATATTTTACATTGATTTTTAAAATGAATTTTATAATATTTTAAGTAATTTAAGATCCAAATATAAGACCTTCAGTAATCTAAGAGGGAAATTATACAGAAATCATTAAAAAAAATTTTTTTTAGGACCAATCTTCTTCCTCCCCATGGTTGATTTACAGTCCAACATAATATTCAGACATCTTTTTAAAACTTATTGCAGGGAGGGGCACCTGGGTGGCTCAGTCGTTAAGCGTCTGCCTTCGGCTCAGGTCATGATCCTGGGGTCCTGGGATCGAGCCCCACGTCGGGCTCCCTGCTTGGCGGAAAGCCTGCTTCTCCCTCTCCCACTCTCCCTGCTTGTGTTCCTGCTCTTACTATCTCTCTCTGTCAAATAAATAAAATCTTCAAAAAAAAAAAAACTTATTGCAGGGATAGAAACTAGATTTTGGATTCTTTGTTTTTTGTGTTTTTTTTATTTTTTTTGGCCTGTATTACTTTATTTCTAAGTATTGAGGTAAGACCTATCTAGAAAAGAATTGAAACACTCGAGCCAGAATTCAGGACTTCTATACAGAAATAATTTGCAACTAGTACTGCCTAGACATGCTTTGTCACTTTTAAGAGTTAATGTCCTATAATAGACCCTGTGTGGCAAGTTTTTGGTTCGGCCTTGATCTTTAGCACCCCTGGTGTCCCTCAGGCACATCCCATCTCTGATGTGAGGTTTTGTAAAATGTGGCTCTACTATTTGCCAGTGTTAACAGGCTGTTGACCACTTAGGTTTTCATAAGATCATTACATACTAGAGCTGGAAGGTGCCCTGAGAGACATCTGGGCTTATAGTGTGTGTGTGTTCTTTAACAAAGCTTTATTTACAACAAACTTGAGCATCTTTACAGAAAATGAAAGAATACACACATTTTTATGTAGTTGTAATCAACATACATATATTTCACCTCATCTTGTCCCATGCAGCATGATTTCATCTATGTATCTCCTTGTCCTTGCCATTGTGGTATTTTCTTTATGTTGCAGTGCTGTCGTTCTTTAGTCACTTGGTTTGGGGGCATGTATATTGTTATTTCTTTCCTGCTACTATAAATGGCATTGCTCTGAATATCTTTCTAGCTGGCATCATTCATGGTGCACCTGAGCGTAAGGGTGTGGTCGTTGGTTTAGTGGCTGCGCGTGTTTCGATGGCTGAGTGAGCCTGTCTAGCAGGCTGATTCAGGAAGCAGTCTCTCAAAGGTTCAGTCTTTCCCCCTGAGCTGGATATGGTGTGAGTAGAATTACCATAGTGATGCCCAAATAAATGTCTGAATAATTCAGGAGCAGCCTTGCATTTATCCAGTGGTAATATTAATCAAATTTATTATACAGCTCCCTCCGCCCCTACCCCCCCCCCAAAAAAAAACCCTACTGACTAGTAACTCTTTACAACCTAGCCAATCAGTGAGCATCAAAAAATTGATCTTTAGCTAGAGGAGGCTAAGACCCAGAGAGGCTTAAGTAATTTCCCCAAGGTTACTTAACTACAGAGTGGCAGAACCATGATTTGGACCCAGGCAACCTGGCTTCCGAGTCCAAACTCAAGATGAGATACCTCCTCTTTGGTATCTGTTATTTCATTTAAAAAAAGAAACAAGTAGAAAATAATACCCCAAAGAAAAACCTTTCAAATGAATGAAATTCATTTGGGATAAAGCTGGAGGATTTTAGGTGGGGAATAGCATGACTTACATTTTAGGAAGATTATTTTGGCCTCAGTATGTTTTTATACATAATAGATTGTAGTGAGCAAGGAAAGCAAATAGAATACTATTAAGGAATGAAGGTTAGAAGTGATGATGGTGAATCAGAGTAGGAATGAATGGATTTCAAATTATTTTGGAGGTGGGTTTAACCACACCAAGTTGTGGATTGAATATAGAGGTTGGGGTGAGGGAAAGATAAATCAGGGATAGTTGAACAACTTGATGGGTAGTGGTTTCTTTTATTATGAGATGGAAAAAATTGGAGAGGTAAAGGTTTGTGGAGGGGAAATCCACCTGGTAGAAATTCAGGCAAGCAGTGAAGTGGGCAGGTGGGGCCAGTTGGACCTTAGTGGAGGGGTTGGAGCCTGAGATGTTTGAAGTTTGAAGTAAGCAAATAGATGTTTTATTACTTATTATTATATAAATTTATTATATGGAAAAGACCATTAAAACTATTGTACATATGGATTAGGGGTATATAATTGAAAAGTAGTGGCGCCTGGGTGGCTCAGTTGGTTAAGCGACTGCCTTCGGCTCAGGTCATGATCCTGGAGTCCCGGGATCGAGTCCCGCATCGGGCTCCCTGCTCGGCAGGGAGTCTGTTTCTCCCTCTGACCCTCCCCCCTCTCCTGCTCTCTCTCTCTCTCATTCTCTTTCTCAAATAAATAAAATCTTTAAAAAAAAAAAATTGAAAAGTAATTGAGTTATTACTTGGAATAAAATCAACTATAATCCTTTTTTTTCCTCTATAATTTTTTGCTTATCTTGGACAGATTTTATGTCCTGCAAGAGCGTTCTTTTTTTTTTTTTTAAAGATTTTATTTATTTATTTGAGAGAGAGAATGAGATAGAGCATGAGAGGGGGGAGGGTCAGAGGGAGAAGCAGACTCCCTGCTGAGCAGGGAGCCCGATGCGGGACTCGATCCCGGGACTCCAGGATCATGACCTGAGCCGAAGGCAGTTGCTTAATCAACTGAGCCACCCAGGCGCCCCTGCAAGGGCATTCTTGGCTATAACTTTTCTCTTCATTGATTCATCCTTTTCTAATCACCTATATTACTTCTTAGATATTTGATTAAAATTTATTTAAGAAATTATGTTCTATATTATTTATTAAAAATGTTTCAAATGTCTTAGTTTTCCCTCAGGAGTTTTAAGACCCGTAAGGGCAGGAAACCGTGTAATGTACTTCATTGATACTTCTTTGCAAGGCATACTTTACCTAAATTGAAAATTTTCATTATCAGCATGGCATAATTGATAGTTTAGTTAGTTGTTTATTCTAAAAACTTATCTTTATCTAATCGTATATCTGGTTACCATAGGAATTACATATAACATCCAAAAGTTGTAACTGCCTAATTTAAATTGATCCTACTTAACCTTAATAGCACACAAAAACTGTACTTCCTGTAAAATTCTCCCCCTCCTTTGTGTTACTGGAGTCACAAATTTACATCTTTATTACTATATGCCCAATAACATAGATTTATAATTATTTTTAGGCATTTGCCTTTTAAATTTGTAGAAAATAAAAAGTGGAGCAGTAAATCAAAGCAGCAATAATAGTTTTTGTAATTGTCCATGTATTCACCTTTATCAGAGAGCTTTATGTCTTCATACAGCTTTGAATTACTGTGTCATGTTTTTTCATTTCAGCCTGAAGGACTCCTTTAGCCTTTCTTTCAGGGCAGACCTGGTGTTAACAAACTATTTCAACTTTTTGTTTATTTGGGAATGTTTTAATTTCTTCTTCAGTTTTGAAGGACAGTTTTGCTGGATAAGGAATTCTCATTGGACGGTTTTTTCTTTCTTTCTTTCTTTTTTTTTTTTTTAAAGATTTTATTTATTTTTTTGACAGAGAGAGACATAGCGAGAGCAGCAAGCAGGGGGAGTGGGAGAGGGAGAAGCAGGCTTCCCGCAGAGCAGGGAGCCCGATGTGGGACTTGATCCCAGGACCCTGGGATCATGACCTGAGCCAAAGGCAGACGCTTAACGACTGAGCCACCCAGGCGCCCTGGACGGTTTTTTCTTTCAGTGCTTTAAATATATCAGCCCCTGCCTTCTTAGCCTGTAATGTTTCTAATGATAAACTGGCTGATATTCTTATTGAAGAGCTCTTGTACCTGACAAGTAGCTTTTTTCTTGCTGCTTTCAAGATTGTTTTTTAGCAGTTTGATTGTAATGTGTCTTGGTATGGGTCTCTTTGTGTTTATCCTATGTGAAGTTTATTGAGATTGTGGATTTGTAAATTTATGTATTTATCATGATTGGGAAGTTTTGGCCACTATTTCTTCAAATATTCTCTCTTGCCCTTCCCCTGCTGGGACTCCCACGATGGTCCATATGGGACATAGATGGTGTCCACTCACTTTAGGCTCCACTCACTTTTCTGTTTATTTTTTTTACTCCTCTAGATAATTTCATTTGTCCCCTGTTCAAATTTGCTGATTCTTCTGCCTATCCAAGTCTGCTGTTGAACTCCTCTAGTGAATTTTTCAATTCAGTAACTGTACTGTTGTTCAGCTCCAGAATATTTCGTTTTGGTTCTTTTTATAAATACTTATCTCTTTGTTGGTATTCTCATTTTGTTCATATATCGTTTTACTGATTAACGTTAGTTCCTTGTCCATGTTTTTCCTTTGCTCTTTGAGCATATTTAAAAATGTTGTTTTAAAGTCCTTGTGGAGTAAGTCCCATGTCTGCGCTTTCTTGGGGATAGTGAATTTTGTTCCTTTGAATGAGTCATGTTTTCCTGTTTTCTTTGTATGCCTTGTGATTTTTGTTGTTGTTGTTGTTGTTGTTGAGAACTGGGCATTTGATTTTATTTATAATGTGTATAATGTCTTACTGTTTTGAGACTTTGCTAAGTTATTTTTGTAAAGACTGTTCCTTGTCGTATGTGTTCATTGAAGCCTCTGTTCCTTTAGCTTGTGTTCAGCTAATATTTTGACAGAGATTTCTGTTAATGCCATGAACTGAAACAGACAGTCCAGACCCCCTCCTCCCCGAAGAAAACAGAGAGAATACAGCTACCCTTCCCAGTCTTCATAGACTGGCTCTGTTTTGAGAGTCCCTCCCTGATTACCTCAGCTTGCTTAGAGACTAGGGGATCACCCCAGGGTGAAAGCCTAAGGCCTTCTCAGGACTGTTTTGAGCATCTGTCTTGCCTGGATGTGGCTTTCGGAATTTCCCATATACATGGCTGCTTTTGATTGCCCTGATTTCCCAAAGAGTTTCACCCTAGCTTTTGTGGGCTTCAGATGGTTCTTTTTTTATTTTAAACTTCTAATTTTTTTTTATTTTTAAAGATTTTATTTATGTGAGAGAGAGAGAGAGAGCGTGCGAGTGAGAGTGCAAGGATGAGCAGGGGGAGAGGTGGAGGGAGAGAGAGAAGCAGACTCCCTGCTGAGCAGGGAGCCCGACTCAATTCAGGACCCTGGGATCATGACCTGAGCTGAAGGCAGACACTTAACCGACTGAGCCACCCTGGCATCCCTTTTGATTGTTTTCTTGATATTTCTGAGGGGAATGAAAGGTTAGAGCTGCTTATTAGTTCATGATTTTGCTCGACCTTTTGTAACCTTTTAAATGAGAACTTTTTCTAAGTTGTTATTAAATTGTTTTTCTAATAATAGAGAACTACTGATAAACTCTTCATGCATGTAATTTTTACACAAATGTAAAACTTCATTGCCTAAACCAGTAAAATGCAAATTAATGACATTCATTTAGTCTGGCAGGTGATGTTTTGCTGGAACTAAAGCTACGTTGCCAGGTACTTGTGGTACTAGTTACCCACGGTTTCTTTGAATTTACCACAGCCTGAGCTCCTCAACACCATGTGAACAACTTGCCCACGACTTTTGCCTGTTTGTTTGTTTGTTTTTAAGACTATTTATTTATTTGACAGAGACACAGTAGAGAGGGAACACAAGCAGGGGGAGTGGGAGAGGGAGAAGCAGGCTTCCCGCTGAGCAGGGAGCCCAATGCGGCGCTGGATCCTAGGACCCTGGGATCATGACCTGAGCCGAAGGCAGACACCTAATGACTAAGCCACCCAGGCGCCCCTGCCGGTTTGTTTCTATGGCATACCTGGTGTCGCTTGGCCCTCATCACGCATGAGTGAATTTGGGACATTATAAATCCAACTCTTTTCTCAGTAGAGCAGGTCACTTTAAGTATTGTCGCACGGTGCTGCTGTGCTCCTAAACTTAGGTGCAAACATGGGCTTATCTTTAAGATTTTGTGTTTGCATCTTTTTAAATTAAATTTATTTATTTGAAAGAGAGAGAGTATGCACAAGTGCGGGGAGGAGCAGAGGGAGAGGGACAAGCAGAGACCACACTGAGCGTGGAGCCTGACACAGGGCTTGATCCCATGACCTTGAGATTATGAGCTGAAATCAAAAGTTGGATGCTTAACCGACTGAGCCACTCAGATGTCCCTGTGTTTGCATCTTTTAATCCTTTTAGAGCACCTGCAGATTCTAAGGCCACTACAGACTCCGGTTTGAGGTAGTTGATGGTACAGGCACTAAGACTTGCTGCTAGCATCTTTTCCTAGAGGCATAAAGAGTGACCAGTGGGGATGGGAGATGGTCATCTTACACAGTTGGGAGGGATGGCCTTACAAAGGATGGTGAGATTGGGAAAGCATGGCTAGGAGACATGACAGATGAGCATGCTGGGGTTGTTTGGTTGGGTTCTTTGGATGAAGTAGAGAAGGTAAGGAGGGTGGCATTATAGAGTAAGAGGTGATGCTAGAGGTGGGCTGGGGCCAGAGTGTGAGGACTTCGGATGGGTATTAAGGTTCTGATCTGAATATTTTACTTAATGTCTTCATGACAACTCTTTAAAATAGCTGTTGTTGGGCGCCTGGGTGGCTCAGTTGGTTAAGCGACTGCCTTCGGCTCAGGTCATGATCCTGGAGTCCCAGGATCGAGTCCCGCATCGGGCTCCCTGCTCGGCAGGGAGTCTGTTTCTCCCTCTGACCCTCCCCCCTCTCCTGCTCTCTTTCTCTCATTCTCTCTCTCAAATAAATAAATAAAATCTTTAAAAAAAAAAAAAATAAAATAGCTGTTGTTGGCCCCATTATACAAATGAGAATACTGATACAGAAATTAGATGATTTGCCAAAGCTTATGCATGTAGAACTGAGCCTCATACCTGAACAGATAACCTGGACCAGGAGGGGTTTTGGGAACTTTCGAGGGACTTACTGCTATTGGCCTGGTGGGTGTTAGATTTTCTTTTTATCTCTCTTGCTCTTTCCTTTGTCTTAGTGAGAATTTGTAGACATCTGTGCAAATTAGAATAATAAAGTAAACCCTGTGTGCCCGTAGTGACCTTGAAGAGTTACCCCTCTCATTTTGCTACTTTTATTTTCTCTCTTCCTTCCCTCTACACACACACTTTAAAAAAAAAAAAAAAGATATGTATGTATTTACTTCTTGACTCGCTGGGGTGTTTTAAAGCAAATCCCAGGCGATGTGCCATTCACCATAAATACTCCAATGTGCATACCTCATGGACACCATTCCAGCGTCGTGCCTCGTAGTTATTCCTCCATACCCCTGCGGACTTCGTTCTCAAAGCAGAAAATGAGCTGCAGCTGTAACTGCCTATACGTTCTTAAGAACACATCTTTATTGTTGTTTCTCCTTGGGGAATATACATGCTAACCTCTTGGGTTGCCCGCATCCCATGATATGTAACTCAGAGAATGCTGAAACAGTGTGGAAAACACAGGAGTCTGAAATGTCTTGTTCTGGCTGGGATAACAATTGTGGGGACTTCTTTTTTTGAGTTTATGAGAATAGGAAAAATACTATGAAAATTATGTATTGTTCTTCTGAATCTTTGGATTCCACGTGCTTTTGGTTTTAGTGCGTGGAGGAGGATGGCTGTTCGGCAGGGCCTGTTGTAGTTTGGATTTTGGATTTGAGTGGCAGGGACATGTGACTGCTGTGCAAGGGGTTATTTTTGGTATCTGGGTGTTGGCTTCTCGTCAGAAATTATAGCAAGTTAGCGTGAGATGCACTTATGGAGGCTCAGAAAACACCAGGCATGGTTCTCTGAGCTTTTTGAACTTTCGAACATGGGTTGTTGCTTCAGTAAAGAATTAAGTAGTGACAGTGACAATGAAAAAGCTGGCCTGTTGCCGGAATCTGTGGAGGAGGCGGAGTCAGAGAACAAGATAAGTAAAGCTTTGTCTTCATTATTTGATACCCTTGAAGGTGAGGAGCTTCACAGTGTTGGACATGGAGGCAGCAGGGCAGTCGCCGGAACTAATCTGTGGACGAGGGCTTTTGTGAGGCCAGGGCACCTGCAGGGTCTGGGGCTGAGGCAGTCATCAGACTCTGTTTCCTCTCCAGTGTCTCAGTTCCTAACTAGGTATGAAAGTTCAGATGAGAGTGATAAGAATTCAGAAATGGTTGCTCTTGAGCAGGGTTGTGACAGTGTCTCAGTCACTCGTTGTGTGAGCCCTGTCATTAAACGGGGTTTCTCTGAAGATGTTTGTTCCAGAGGTGACGAGTCTCTTTCATGCGTCCTGGTGCCTTCTGGCCAGGGCGTGCGGGGAGGAGCCCTTGTACAGAGCCATCTTGGCCATTTCCCAGCCACTTGTATAAAGTCCGTCACAGAGAAAGAAGTGGCCGCAGGTGTTCAAATCAGTAGTGGTAATAACTCTTCAGGTAGGTCTGGTAGGGAGATGAATGCTGAGCACAAAGCACAAAGGGCTTGGAGAGAGAGCGAGTTTTACAGTATTTGTGTTGTAGATCCTGACTGCCTGGACGTGGCCGAGGAGCTGTGTGCCCCCGTGTGCGGGGCAGCTGCCGTGGCAGAAAGTCGGTCAGCTGTCATCTCTGAGGGAGTTCGCAGAGGGGCCTCGCTGCTGGGGAAGGCTGCACAAGGCCCAGGACAGTCAGCCGCCTCGCAGGAAGAGCTGTCCCCACGGGGCATGCCCGGTCCAAATGAAATGAAGGAAGTTTTTAAGGAAAATACTAAACCTGGTTTTGAACTAACGACTGTGTCTTTAAGGGCTCACACTTACACCGGGTTCCCTAAAGATTACACAGAAGGCAGTGCATTACCTAATGTGGGCGTACTCCCTGAATTTAACAGTAACGTAGACACTGGCTCCCTGGAACGTGTGTGCGCTGTCCCTGAAGAAAGTGAGAACTGTAGTCTAGAACAGGTAGGTCCGATGGGTGATTCACTTGTTGATTTACTTACCAACCCTTCCGAAGTTGAAAGAAATGGTGAATCTGGGGCTGTAGCAGCTAGTGTAGGTCAGAGTTTAAACTCTGAAAAGGAAAGAGAAGATAATTCTGTCAGACCGCTGAAAAACAATGGTTATTTCAGCTTCGATGTTAGCAGACCAGAAAGTAGTCTCCTTCCCCGGAGTCTAGATAGGATTCATTTAAGTTTGGAAAGGTGTGTCACTTCCCTGAGCTTTAGAAATGAGCGTCTTCCCATTCATGCCAGTTTCCAAGAAGTAGCCCCCAAGGGACCTGGGGATCCTGGACTGGACCGCCTTCTAGGGGCAGCGATGGCCGAGGGGCAGCAGCAGGGTGTCCGCAGCCTGAAACCTGGAAGCATCCAGCCTGCAAACAAAGCACAGTTGTCTTTGCAATCTGAGAATAGTTCATCTTATCAAGATAAGGATAAAATGAGCATTTTTGAAGAAGAGAGTCATGGACAGAGGGCTTTTGAATGGAGATCTTCACATCAGGTAGACCTGTGTGCAGATACTGGGACCGGGAGGGCCCAGGCACAGATCTGTGATTTAACTGGTACGCTGTGCAAGACAGACACGGAGGGAGTGTTCCAAAGAACGGGCACCCCGGAACTCAGAAGCTCCCAGGAAGTGCCCCCAGATGGCAAGTCTCTTGATGGCTTTAGTTGTTTTCAGGGTAACTTTATCTCCTCCGCATTTGCTTTCACCTGGCCTGAAGAAGAAAGTGAAATTGGCCTGAATTTTAAAACAGAAGATGAAATGTGTGTGAAGAATGCAGAGAGTGACCAGCGAAGATTAGAAAGTGCCGGAAAAGAGTCACTGAAAGCCAGTCACAGAGAGACCAGTGAGAATGACAGAGGAGATGTGAAGTCTGACGCTGAAACCACCTTTAACGGGGAAACAAGCACAGCACCCCGCAGGGCAGTGCCTAGTCGGGATGTACAGGCTTGCAGTAGGTCAGACAGCACAGAACAGCCCAGTTGCAGAACCAGTCACATAGAAGAGAATGATGAAACTTGTGCAGTGAGTGACTACAGACATAAGGATCTTGATCTTGCACCACCTCTAAACCAACGTCCGAATCCAGGTGAGCAGAGGTCACAAGTAGAGGAGAAAGACTCTGTTAACAACGGTGAAAATGCAGGACTGGAGCAGGTTTTCTCAGAGTCAGCTGAGGAGAGTTCTGATGCCTTAGGGGGTGGCACGTCGGGGGCAAGCAAGCCAGCACCAACAGGTAAGGGAGGGGAGAGAGACAACATCGACGTGCGTGGAATGAGCACACATGCACACCATGTCAGGCAAAGACATGCCAAACCCGCACTGAATGGACCTGCATTAAACAGTGGAGTGGATTCTGTGGGAAGTCCACAGGTGACTTTTAGAGAAATGGAATTAGGTGAGACTCTTGAGGGATATTCCTGTGTGGCCCAAGTGGACAGATACACAGACCCTCCTCACAAGGTGCTGCAGGTCGTTCCTGTCATCCCAGGGGACAGTGCAGAAATAGCAGTACCACATTGTGGGGACCGTATCTTCTCACTCACAGAAGATGCTGTAAATATACCTGAAAATCCGGCAAGAGGGGGTTTGCAGAGCTTCCCAGAGGAATTGTACTCTCAGTTTTTTAATGAACTTGCCTGTTACCCAGTGGGCGGGTTTGCAAGTCAGACGTTTTCTGAAGGACTGGCCGATGGCTGCGGTGGGTTTCAAGAGGGCTGTCTGTGGGCTCATACAGTTGGGAAAGATGCCTTAGAAGAGGAGCAGGTACCTAATGAGTGTCTGCACAGGAAGCCACCAGACCTAGAGGTCGCTCTATTCTGGATGGAGAAGCCCCCTTATCAGCTACCAGTGGCAGAAGATGCTGTTATTTGGGGATGGCAAAATAGAGGTGGACAGTTAGTAAGTATGTTTTACCAGTTTTTATTATTGTGCTGTGAAATGCTAGTGTTTCACTTTGATTGCTTTTAACTTCCACGAAGCTTTGTTCTAAATAATGGGCAGTCATTTGAATGTTTATGTCAGGCTGTGAGTTACTGTAGCATCAGCTTAACCATTTCCAACCTGTGAGTGTGACTCAATTTACTGTTTGGTATATTTAGGCCAGAGTTTGCGTGCCAGGTCTTGTTAGCACTAAACCCAGCACTGCTGGCCCTCAGACACAGCTTGGTGCAGACCTCTTCTGTGTGTGGACGTTGTGTGTTCCTGAGGGCTGCCCTGTCCAGCCAGGGTCCTTCCTCACGACCCCCTTGTTGGAGCAGAGCAGGCATTTGTCCATTGAATTTTAAAGTCCTTTCACAAAGGCCACAATTGGACAGTAGACTCAAAATCTGTGCTTTCTGCCACAAATTTGCTGCTTTTAACTGGCTCTGAAGTCTGTCTCCTGTCAGCCAGAAGCACCTGCAGAGCTTGCCAACCATGGTGCTCAGGCCCTGCTCATTTGGAGAAAGCTTCACAGATGCTGCCGCAGCAGGCAGCTAACTGGACCATCTTTCTAGATAGTCTGTGATGAGCACAAACATTCAACAAACATGAAGTTAGTCTTGCCCTTAAAGTAGTCCTTTTGGACATGTATAATTGAAAGGCATACTTCTAACAGCAGAATCTCATTGACTCAACCAGTAGTTTGTTTATAAATTCAGTTTATTTTAACTAAAAACGGGCGCATGGGTGGCTCAGTTGGTGAAGCGTCTGCCTTTGGCTCAGGTCATGATCCCAGGACCAGTCCTGGGATCGAGTCCCACATTGGGCTACTTGCTCAGCAGGGAGTCTGCTTCACCCTCTGCCTGCATCTCCCCCTGCTTCTCTCTCTCTCTCTAACAAATAAATAAAAAATCTTTAAAAAAAACACACCACAAAAAATGAAAAACAAAAACACATTTTCCCAACCCCCACCCCCACCTCTGGCAGCCACCAATTTGTTCTGTCTGTGAGCTTGGTTTATTTGTTTGTTTTTAAATTCTACATATAAGTGAGATCATAGGGGTTTGTCTGACTTATTTCACTTAGCAAAATACGCTTTAGTTCCATCCACGTTATTGGAAATGGCAAGATTTCATTCTTTTTTAATGACTGAGTAATATTCCATTGCATATATCCCACATCTTCTTTATCCATCAGCAGACAACTTAGGTTGTTTCCATATCTTGGCTCTTGTAGATAATGCTGCAGTGTACATGGGGTGCAGATATTTTTTTTCAAATTAGTATTTTTTGTTTTCTTCAGGTAAATATCCAGAAGTAGGAATGCTGGATCACCTTTCGGTTTTTTGAGGACCCTCCATGCTGTTTTCTAGAGTGGCTGCACCATTTTACATTCCCGCCAACAATGTACTACGTTCCTTGTTAGCATCCTCACCAACACTTACTGTTTCATATCTTTTTGATAATAGTTTTTTAAATTTTTTCTTAAAGATTTTATTTGAGAGAAGAGAGAGAGAGTGTGCGCACATGCACACACAAGTGGAGGGGGGCAGAGGCAGGGAAAGACAGACAAGCAGACTACCCCCTGAGCAGGGAGCCTGACACGGGGCTGAATCCCAGGACCCTGGGATCATGATGCGAGGTGAAGGCAGCTGCTTAATCGACTGAGCCACCCAGGTGCCCCAGGATAGTTTATTATTAGTGATTTTTGTTGCATTAAGCAAGAAAAATGATTGATGGTAGTAAGGAGATAGACGTGATTCAAATGTTAATGCCAATTATATGAACATAAGTATAAATGTAACCCTGTAACTTAGGGAATTACTGATTAACCTCCTTTCCATTTCCACATTTGGGACTTTTGCCAAAAGGAGTTACATTCAAGTTAATTGCTTTTGTTTCTTAAGTAGTTGTGGAAGCAAAACACTACAAAATTAGGCCTTTAAGTAATACGCACATAATTGTTTACATAAGTGGGTGTGATTACCAGTCAGCTGTCCGTGTCTACGCTTGGTTCATCCATGTAGTGCGCACACGGGCCCTGGTGCTGCCATTTACGTGAGATATGCGTGTCCTTTTCGATTGTGACATATGCCTGGGCAGTGTTCTGATTTGAGTACCTTTAATGCAGGTGCTTTCTTTTCACAACTTCATTTCTCAAAGTACTTGTCCGGACCTTTTTTTCATACCAGTCTTAGGTAGTGGCTGTTACTCCATTTTGCAGATAAAGAGCCAGTGGACTGCTCTGAATGATTAATCTTCTTTGGTGGCAACTCTAGGAATAGTCCATGTTAACTTGAAATAAAAAGTTTGAAAGTTTCTTTCCCTCAGTGTCTCACCTACTTTATTCCCCAGCTCCCTTGTCCTCTTCTCTGATACTGGTTACTCTGATTCCTACTTAGTAACTTGTCAGTGGGACCATTCTTTCTCATGTCCAGAAAACACAGATTTATGAATTGTTAGGTTTGGGATTTTTTTTTAAATGGAGCCTAGTGTTGGGGGGTAGAGTTTCTTAGGAGCGTCAGAATTTATGGATGCTGTACTTCGAAAGAGTGGTGGTGGTCATTTATATAAAATTGCTCTAGGGCATGGCTGTTAAGGTCAGCTCACTTTTGGTTTTAATAACCACTGCTTAGCCATGAATTTTCAGTGGAAAAATAAGACATGTAGTCAAGCAGGTGAAACTTGAGTTGTTGATGGACGCTTAGAGTTCCACATGACTGCAAGAGAAGACCCACACCTTAAAGAAATACAACCAAGACAGGTTATTTTTCATGTGAATTACAAAAGGTAATGAACTCTTGGTAATGTTTTGTTTTTGCTGATGTTAGAACAGTTTTCTAATTACTGTCTTTGTGGGCATGTTACTGAACCTCTCTCTGCCTTGGTTTTCTTCTCTATGAAACCCTCATAGGGTTGTCTTGATTAAGCTCAAGAAGGTACATGGAATGTGCCTGGTACCTTGTGGACTCGAGGTAGTTGTTGTATCATCAGCTCCTAAGTATGTGTCTCCATTCTTTCATCCCTTGTCACTTAAGAGTATCACTTGAATACTGGTTAACTGCTTAAAATTGTGTGAAGTCCCAAATATTTGACTTGGATTTGAGTATTTACCACTTAAGAAGTAGTAGATTACATAAGGATAGGTTTTCTTTTTTTTTGATTTCTCAAAGATACTATTTATTTGACAGAGAGAGAGACAGCGAGAGAGGGAACACAAGCAGGGGGAGTGGGAGAGGGAGAAGCAGGCTCCCCATGGAACAGGGAGCCCGTTGCAGGGCTTGATCCCAGAACCCTGGGACCACGACCTGAGCTGAAGGCAGATGCTTAAAGACTGAGCCACCCAGGCGCCCCCATAAGGACAGGTTTCTATTCAGTTGTGGCATAAAACTTTTGCACCATTTGTCCAATAGTGGAAAATACAGTTTTTTTATGTTGTTGCTTTATTAAACATTCATTCCTTGAGCATATTTCTCAGGCATGACTGTACTGAGGTCAGAGCTGCTAGGTATTAGCGATACAGTGGCGAACAAAAGGGCCATGCAAGAGTTGATGGACTAGTGGGAAGGACAGATGTGCTGTAGCAGGGCTAGTCCTGCGGTGGCTCTGAGGAGGTTGCTTTCGGGCACTGTGCTCCTGGTATGACGTGCAGTCCGTGTTGGGAATGCTCCAGTGCAGGTAGCTGCAGAAGGTGCTCACAGTGGGAAGGACCTGTGTTAGTGGGTGGTAGGAACTTAGAGGATGTGTAGTGTGTACCTGCGGTCAGGGGGCCATGGCAGTGGGTTGAATACCGTAGTGTGGGAAAGCTCGATGTGTGTTGTTGCATGGTGGAGAGTCCAGTCAGAAAAAGGCCTTGATAGCAGCATTGGACTAAGAAAGAGGAAGGGGCATGAGTTCAGAACAAAACAAAATAAGAAACAAAAACAGATGGAAGTCGTGTAGATGCTGAGGGAGGGTAGTGATGTCTTTGAAATATGGAGTGTCTCCTGTATCGTTCTCTTTGCTCAGGAGGGCAGGGGTTGTGTCTGCTTCACCATTTTATCCTGACTGCTGAGCACTGGGACTGGCGCTTAGTGAGCATGTAGGGAGTATTGACTGGACAGATGCGGGGAGGAGAGAGACCAAAAGTGCACTGGAAACAAACTGGCAGTTTCGATGTCCTATAAGAAGGGAGACTGAAGAGCCGTGCTTCTGGAGTGTGATGCTCCCAAAGAAGGGGAACCCTGCTTCATAAAGAGAATCCCACAGAGGCCTCACCTAGGCATCTGGGTCTGTGCCTTTGCGCTGTTCGGCTCCCTCACCTCTTAGGTGTGAACAGAGTGCATGCTTCGTTTAACCACATGGGCCTCTCCTGTCAGTGTCAGAGTTTTGTTTCTCACTGCAAAGCCTTAATCACCCCAGCCAGAATGAATTTATTCTGTCTTGTAAAGATGATGAATCCACACATGTCCTTGATGGCTCATCATATTTCCTGACCCTCTTCACACCTGGAGTATTGGGTAACATCTGCACTTAGGGGTCATGCAGGGAGGCTCCTCCCAGTTCAGGGCTCCTGCCTGGCGTTCCCTGAGAGCTCCTGGGACCAGGACCCTTGTCCCTCTCCTAGGAAGCTCTGACCTCTGCATGGTGGTATCAAGGCAAAGGAAAATTATTTGGCTAGGTTTGCTGACAAAATTGTGACAATGAACTGGAGTTAGTTGGGGGAGCAGCTGTCCCAGAGACGTTGATTTTTCTTTAGACTCAGGGATCCACTTGAGGTTTGTGAGCAAGAGAAGAAAAATTGGGGTAGTTAGGTACACCAGAAAAGAGCTCACCTATCCCCAAAGGAAATGAAGGTGTGAGTGTGTGGACAGTGGGAGGGTGTTGTGGACACTGTGGGCGGGTGTTGTGGACAAACAGCATTTGGAGCAAAAGTGCCAAGCATGTTGGAGCAGAAAGGAGGCCAGGATCCTTGGACATGAGCAGGGTCAAAGCAGAGGCAGCACCAAGCCCCTGCCTGACAAACCCGTTAGAAGACCTTTGTTCTTCCAAGGGTCTTGTGTTGTCTATAGCTTTTGCTTATATGAGTGTTTGAGATTTAAGAATTTTATCCATCTACATTCTATTCAGATTTGTAAATCTGTGAATTGTGTCTAGAACAGAGATGACAGTTAGATCCTCAGTTACTTACTGAATGTCCATGAAGGCAGGGAGCTCATCTTTCACGTGCAGTTTCTGGAGAGCCTTCCACTTAGTAGGAACTAAGGAGCCTGATGGTGAATGAAGCTGAGCTTGGTGTACCAACTTTTGTTACTTTGCACCACATTTTATCCCCAGCGTACACGTAAATAAAACTCCACCTTTCTGGCCTAATTCTGTCACACAGATGCGTTTCATGTATGAATTAATAAGTAAAATTGTGTTTGATTGGAGTTGGGATACAAATGTTTGTCACATTTTCCCCTAGGTACCGACAGCCAAGGTTTCGGAGCTAAACCCTAATGCTAAAGTGTGGGGGACTCCTGTGCTGCATTTGGAAGAGGGTAGTGCAGCGGATGGTGGTGTGAGTGCAGACTGGGAGGAGCCGTCGGGCCCTTGCACAGACTGCGGCCAGGAGGGTGAGTTATGAGCATGATTGTGATGAGGAGCGCCTTTGCTCTCAAGGCTTTGTCTTTGTTCCCATTTAACCCATTTTTAAGAAATTGCTAATTGGGGCACCTGGCTGGTTCAGTTAGTAGAGCATGCAACTCTTGATTTCAGGGTTGTGAGCTCAAGGCCCGCCATGGGCATGGAGTCTACTTAAAAAAAAAAAAGAATTAAAAAAAGAAATTACTAATTAAAATTTGTGTCATGGTTTGTTGCAGTATTGAAGAGCCAAGGAGGTCTGTCACAGTCAAGTTAAAAAATTGAAGTAACTGCAACTGTAAGCTTTTATTTTGTTTTGTTTTAAGAGAAAGTTATTCTTCTAATTCTGCCTTTTGGGATAAAATTCCTAATTACAGGATTGGATGCCAATGACGATGATGACAAAAGTCATGAGAATGTGGCACTATCAGATTTGCAGGAGTCAAACCAAACCGCTGGGAGCACTTTGGCTCTGGATCGCTCAGAACATGAATCTTCACCTGAAAATAGTGAGACTGGTAAAGCTATTTTATGAATTCATTTTTGTGTAGAGTGTGAGCTTTTTCATGTTGCTTTTTAAAATTTAGCTTGTCTTTCTCTAAACACTGTGCCTTTGATTGCTTCCTTTGATTCTACTTGAAATTCCCTCTTAAGTGGACATGGAGATGAGGAGTTCTGGTCGGGAAGGTGCCACAGGGAGTGGAAGATCCAAGCGGTTCCTGAAAGGCGGGTCTGGGTTAATTGGGAGAAGTGGAAGGTGGACTGGAGGGCGAGTTGTCTCTGAAAGTGCAGAGAGGGAACATTAGTGTTGAAGTCCTTCTTCATAAAAAGGGAGGGAGTAGTTAAGGCTGTTTTCAGAAGAAAAAAAAGAGCAGGGGGAAGACAACAGTTCTCTTTGGGGCCAGGCTCTGGGCCGATGTAGAAGTACCTCGGAGTGATGGGTGCGGATGATTTACCTCGAGTTTGGTTCCCCTGCATCTAAACGACCAGCCACAGTGTAAAGCCCCAGCAGACTGTGGGGTGGGCTACACTCGCATCATTAACGACTGGATGGGGCAGCTTGAGTGGGAGAAATAACTGTCCGAAGTTGGCTAATCAAGCAGACCAGATGCACGTGGAGTGTGTTTGGTCTCCCAGGTGATGGTCTGGAGCTACACTTGAGTTAGGGAAGGCCCACCTTCCCGCTGCATTGCTGTGCTGGTCTTACCAGGAGACGGTCTGTTAACACATGTTCTCGCACCTATCGCCCACAGACTTCCATAGGACAGCAGCGTGTCCATGTTGGTTTTTCCCTGAAAGGACGAGCCCCATGATGACCTTGCCTTCACGGTTCCTGCTGGCCCTCGTCCCTCCCGCCCTCCTTCCCGCCTCTGCCTTTGTCACCCAGAGCCTCTTCTCAGTTACTTCCTTCCATCAGTTCTCCGCCTCCCATGTGCCTGCCTGTTCCTGAACGGATCGACGGTGGCTGAACAAAATACGTAGTGTGTGGAACGCTGTCGTTTTGAGTTTGGGATTACAAACTCCCAGCTGGCCCCTGGCACAGCCCCACAGTGCTGCCATGGGGCCCGGTGCGGCCGAGCTCCTGGGTAGCCATATGGCGCCTTCTGTTTTCTCTCAGACCCTAGCACTCTCCTCCTCTTCATTTTTGAGGGTATAGAGCAGTACATTGACGTACAATAATCATCACGTATTGGAAGTGCATCCCAGCTTTTCTGTAAGTTTTATTTTCCCTGGTTTGGAGCACAGCGTTGAGTGCATGATAGAGTTGACTTGCTCACTCCTCCACTCCCACACTCATTCCTCTACCAGATTTGGTGATGTGTATATACCTGTAACACCATCAAGATCAGGAACATACCTGTCACCACTAAAGGCTTCCCGTGCCCTCTCCTTGCCCCAGGCAACCACTGATGTGCTTTCTGTCACTCCAGGTTAGTTTGCATTTTCTGGACTTTTACATAAATGGATTTTTATGGCATGTGCTCTTTCTGTCAGGCTGCTTTTACGTAGCTTACTAATTTTGAGATTCACTGATGTCATAACATTCATAGGTCATTTCTCTGTTTCTGAGCAGTATTCCATCCCATCCTATGGCACAGTTTGTATTTCCATTCACCTGGTGAGGAATATCTGGGTGTTTCCAGTTTGGGGCTATTACCAATAAAGCTTCTGTGAACATTTATAAGGCAAGACTTTGTATAGAAGTACGTTTTCATTTCTCTTGGGGAAATACATAAGAATGGAATAGATGGATCATCCGGTCGGTTTATCTTCTTAAGAAACAGTAGAGCTGGGGCGCCTGGGTGGCTCAGTCGTTAAGCGTCTGCCTTCGGCTCAGGTCATGATCCCAGGGTCTTGGGATCCAGCCCCGCATTGGGCTCCCTGCTCCGCGGGAAGCCTGCTTCTCCCTTTCCCATTCCCCCTGCTTGTGTTCCCTCTCTCGCTCTGTCTCTGTCAAATAAATAAAATCTTTAAAAAAAAAAAAAGAAAGAAAGAAACAGTAGAGCTATGGTCCATCATGGCGCCCTCTGTAAGCGCGTCACTGGGGATTGAAGCCCCAGTGGCTCCATGTCCTCATCAACACTTGATGTGATCGGTCCTTTAATTTAGCCATTCAAAAGGTAGGTAGTTGAATCTTATTGTAGTTTTAATTTGTATTTCCTAATGACTAATAGTGTCAAACATCTTACCATATACATTTGCCATTTTGGTGAAGGGTCTGTTCAGGTGTTCTGCCCATTTTTGTATTGGGTTGTTTCATTACTGAGTTTTGGGAGTTCTTTATATGTTTTGTACACAAGTCCTTATCAGATTTATAATCGCAAATACATTCTCTCAGTCTGTGGCTTGTCTTTTGTTGTTCTAACAGTATCTTTTGAAAAGTAGTAGTTTTAAATTTTGTAGATAGTCTAGTTTATCAGGTTTTTTTTCTTTTATGGATCTTGCTCTTGGTTTTGTACCTAAGAAATCTGTGCTTAATCCAGAGTCACAAAGGTGTTCTCCCAGAGGTTGTATTATTTAAAATTTTACGTTTTTAAGGTCTGTGGCTCATTTTAAATTAATTGTTGTATATAGTGTGAGGTACAGCCACAGAGTTTTTTGTTTTTTTTTTTTTTTTACTTGTGTAGGTATGCAACTGTTGTATCACCGTTTGCTAGAAAGACTCCCCCTTTTCCACTGAGCTGTCTTTGTGTTGTCATCTGGATCATTTGTCCCGACATGTGTCAGTTTATCTCTGGGACTGTGTCTTTCTTTTCCACCCATCTGTTAAATCTGTGTTCACACAGTGCCATACTTGTGATTACTGTAAGTAATTCTTATAATTTTTTTTTTTAAGATTTTTTATTTGAGAGAGAATGAGAGAGAGAGCGCACATGAGAGGGGGGAGGGTCAGAGGGAGAAGCAGACCCCCTGCCGAGCAAGGAGCCCGATATGGGACTCGATCCCGGGACTCCAGGATCATGACCTGAGCCGAAGGCAGTCGCTTAACCAACTGAGCCACCCAGGCGCCCTACTGTAAGTAATTCTTAAAAGCAGGTGGTGTGGGGCATCTGGGTGGCTCAGTCGTTAAGCATCTGCCTTCGGCTCAGGTCATGATCCCAGGGTCCTGGGATCGAGCCCCGCATCGGGCTCCCTGCTCCGCGGGAAGCCTGCTTCTCCCTCTCCCACTACCCCGCTTGTGTTCCCTCTCTCACTATATCTAGCTGTCAAATAAATAAAATCTTAAAAAAAAAAACCAAAACAAAACCCAGGTGGTGTTAGCTTTCCAATTTTGTTCTTTATCAGAATTATTTTGGCTATTCTAGTTCCTTTTCATTTCCATACAAGTTACAATGACCTAGTCAGTATCTCCAAAATGGTGAGATTTTTATTGGGATTGCATTGAATCTATAGAGTCATTGGAGAAAAACGACATTTTAATGTGGTGAGCAAGAGCTGTTGTATTGTCTCCACTTGGTTAGGTCTTCCTTAATTTCTCTTGGCTGTATTTTTTACTTTTCAGTGTACTGGTCTTCCACATCTTTTGTACTTAAGTATTTTATATTTTTTTGGTGCTGTTGTGATTTTTAAAAAAATTTGATTTGGAATTATAGTATATAGAAATATAATTTTTGTAAATTGATACTCTCTGGAAGCATGTTAAGCTCACTAGTTGTAGGAACTTTTTGTGGAATCCATTGTATCTTCTACATAGACAGTCATGTTACATTCAGCTTTATTGTAAATACATTCAGCTTTATTTCCTATCCAATCTGGTACCTCTTTCTTTCTGTCTTTCTGTCTTTCTGTCTTTCTGTCTTTCTGTCTGTCTTTGCCTCTTTTTTGTCTTGCCTGATTGCCCTGGATAGAGCCATCATTACAAAGGTGAACAGAGGGGTACCTGGCTGGCTCAGTCAGTGGAGTGTGTGGCTCTTGGTACGGGGTTGTGAGTTCAAGCCCCATGATGAGTGTAGGGATTACTTAAAAATAAAATCTTGAAAAAAAATTTTAAAAACAAAGGTGAACAGATCATGAGAGCAGACATCTGACTGATCATAGGGGAAAAACATTCCATTTTACCAGTAAGTATAATGTTAGTTTTGGTTTTATGTACTTGACCTTTATCAGGTTCATGAGGTGCCCTTCTCTTACGTTTGCCGAGAGTTTTTATAAGGAGTGGTTGTTGGAATTTGTCATGGTTTTGTCTCCATCTGTGGCAATGATCATACTTTTTTTCTTTTAGTGTTAGGATGATTTTTCATGAATTCAGTACACCTTACATTCCCGGGATAAGCTTCACTGGGTCATGATGTAACACACTTTTGATTAGTTGTTGGATTTAAGTTGGCCAGAATTTTGCATAAAATTTTCATACCTGTGTTCATGAGGGATGTTGGTCTGTAGTTTTCAATGTATTCTCTCCTATGCGATTTTTTTGGAAGAGGTTATCATTTCTCTTTTAAATGAAGAGGTGGAGCAATCTGGGCCTAGGGTTTTGTGTGAGGGAAAGTTTTCAGCTACAGTTTTTGTTTGTTTGTAAGTAGGCTCCACACCAGCACGGAGCCCAGTGCGAGGCTGGAACCTACAACCATGACACCAAGACCTGAGCCGAAGCTGGAAGCTGGACACTCAACCGTCTGAGCCACCCAGGTGGCTCTACAGTTGTTTTTTTTTATGTAGGGCTACTCAGGTTGTTTGTTTCTTCCTGAGGCAGTTTGTTACTTGGGTCTTAACAAAGATTCAGTCCACTTCATCTAAAGTGTCAACTTGGTTGCTTCGAATTGCTCATAATACTGTGTTTATTCACCCGCTGTAGGATCTGTAGCTATGTCACATAATTCATTATTATTATTGGTAATTCATGTCCACTCCCCCTCCCCCGTAATGAATCTGTGTAGAGGTTTGTCAGTTTTGTTGATGTCTGAAAGAACCAGTAGTTGGTTTCATTGTTTTTCTCCTTCCTGTTTCCTTGGTTTTCTTCTGATCTGTATAATCTACTTTCTCTTCATTACTTGGGGTTTAATTTTTTTTTCGTAGTGTCTTGCAGTGGAAACCGAACTCATTGATGGGAAGCATTTCTTCTTTTCTGAGGCAGCTATTTACTTCCATAAATCTCCAAAGTACTCTTTTAGCACAGTCTCACAAATTCTGATATATTGTGGGTGTGGTTTAAAAAAAAATTCAGTTCATAATTGTCTCTGATTCCTTTTTTATTTATTTTTTCTTTGATCCATGGATAATTTAGAAGTCTGGTATTTAGTTTCCAAATATTTGGGGATTTTCCAGGGAACTTTCTTTTATTGGTTTCTATTTTAATCTCCTTACAGTCATGAGACATAATTCGTATGACTTGAATCCCTTTAAATTTATTAAGATTTGTACTGTGGCCCAGAATCTGGGCCATCTTAGTACATGTTCCCTTTGCCCTTGAGAAGAATGTGTATTTCGCTCTTGTTAGGGGGATGCTCTGTAGTTACCACTTCTGGTGGTCTTCATTCGTTTGTGTAAATCCAGACTTCCTTCTGGTATCCTTTTGCTTCCACCTAAAGGACCTGAATGTTTCTTGTAGTGCAGATCTGCTGTGATGGATTGTTTCAGCTTTTGTGTATCCAAGACCATCTTTATTTTACATTCATTTTTGCTTCGTATAGAATTCTCTGTTGTCAGATTTTTTTTGTCAAGCCCTTTTTCTTTATCAGTGGTTTTGGGCATTTTGATTATGATGCAACTTAAAAGCAGTCTTTATGTTTCTGTGGTAGGTGTTCATTGAGCTTCTTCAATCTGAGATTTATAAATGTTTTCACCAGACTTGGAAAAATTGGGGCATAATTTCTTCAAATGTTGCTCCAGCCCCAGTGCCCCCCTGGCCATTTCTTTTCTTTCTTAATTTCTGGTTATTCCTCTACTAACACCCTTGAAGTTATCCCAGAGCTCCCTGATCCTCTCTCTCTCCTCTCTCCTTATCTCTCTCCCTTTTTAAAAAATATATATATTTTAAAGATTTTATTTATTTGACAGAGAGCGATAGCATAAGGCGGGGTGGGGAGGGACAGAGGGAGAGGGAGAAGCAGACTCCCCACAGAACAGGGAGCCTGATGTGGGGCTCGATCCCAGGACCCTGAGATCATGACCTGAGCCGAAGGCAGACGCTTAACCTACCGAGCCACCCAGGTACCCCATCCTCTGTCCTTTTTAAAAATTCTTATTTCTTGGTATCATTTTGGAAAGTTTCTGGGATATCTTCAAATTCATTAGTCTTCTACAATGTCTAATCTGTTGTTAATTCCATCAAGTATATTTTTAATATCAGACATTGTAGTTTTGATCTGTAGAAATCCCATTTGGGTCTTTTAAATATTTTTCATGTTTCTACCTAACTTTTGAAGCATGTGGACAGTTGCCATTATAATGTCTCAGTTAGTGTTAACACCTGTGTCGACTGTTCTGGGTCGGTCGCTGTTAGTTAATGGGTCAGTTTTCCTGCTTGACATTCATAGTCATTTTTGGTTGGGTGCGTAATGTTTTTGTATTTCTTTCTTTAAATAGTTTGAGTATTGTTCCAGGATGCATCTAACTGACTTGGAAACAGTTTGATCCTTTTACATCTTGTTTTAAGAGTTGTTAGGCAGGAGTGGAATGGTGCTTAGTCAGGGGCCGGTTACTTCCCACCCCCAAGGCAAGACCCCATACTCTGTGCACCTGTGGTGTTCTGGTCCAGCTGGTGGGAACAGGCGTTCCTTCCAGCCCTATGTGAGGGAGGGATGCATGCTGTTTCTCATCCTTCCAGGCAGTTCTTCCCCACTTCAGGGATTGCGTCACACCGAGGTGGTGACATTTGTGCCTGCTTGAGAGGCCATCTGCAGCTCTCTGTCGACCCCCTCCCGGTGCATCCTATCCTGGCACCCTCTCCTGTGCCTCTTAGTCCAGCATGCCCACCGACTTCTTCCTGGCTTCCCGTCCCACTTTCTGAGCCCGGGCTTGGGAAAGTTGTATGGGACTGATGTTCCTATATCTGGAAAACTTGTTTCATTTATTCTGTTTTGTTTTTCCATTCAAAAGCTATTTATTCAGAACGCACCATGTGCCCCATTTACTTGGGATAGATCAGTGAGCATAACTGATGAGAGCCCCTGCTTTACGAGAGCTTACATCTGTTTGGCAGACAGACAGTTATTAATACACATAATAAATAAGTTTGTGATAGATAAGGTAAGAGGATGGTAACTACAATAGAAAAGACAAAAGCGTAAGGAAGATGGGGTAAGGTTACAATTTTTTCTAGCTTTATTGAGGTGTAATTGACAAGTAAAAATTGAATATATTTAAGGTATCCAACGTTGATCATTTGATATTACATAGTCACTGTGAAATGATTACTATAATCAAGCTAATTAACACATCCATTACCTCACAGAGTGTTTTTGTTTTTCTGGTCTTGGTATGCTGAGAACACTTATGATGTACTCTCTTAGCAAGTTTCAAGTATACAATACAGTATTGTTAACTATAGTCACCATGCTGTACCTGAGATCCCCAGAACTTCATTCATCTGATAATTGAAAGTTTGTATCCTGTGACCAACATCTCCCTATTGTCCCTACTCTCCAGCCATGGGTCTACCCTCTGGTTGTATGATTTTGACTTTTTAGATTCCACATACAGGTAAGATCATGTAGTTTTTCTCTTTGTCTGTCTGACTTATGTCAGCATAGTGCCTCAGTGCTCACGTTGTCTCAAATGGCAGGATTTATGGCTAATACCCCAGTGTGTGTACACATGACATCTTCTTTATCCATTTGTCTGTGGACAGCCGCTTAGGTGGCTCCTTTGTCTTGGCTGCTGTGAGTAGTGCTGCAGTGAACACGGGAGCGCAGATAGCTCTTCAAGATACTGATTATTGCCTTGGGATATATGCCCAAGAGTGGGATTGCTGGGTCGTAGGGTAGCTCTGTTTTTAACTTTATGAGGAACTTCCTTCCATACTGGTTTCCACAGTGGCTGCCCCAGTTTGCATTCCCACCAGCAGTTCCTTTTTCTTCACATCCTTGCCAACACTTGTTATCTTTGTTTTTTGATGATAACCATCCCAACAGGTATGAGGTGATATCTCACTGTGGTTTTGATTTGCATTTCCCTAATGGTTAGTGATGATGATGTTGGGGACAGGACCAAGCCAAACAGGGCTGTAGCTGAGTCCTTAGGGGGCAGAGCGTTTCTGGGTCTGTAGCTGGGGCCTCTGGCAAGCCAGCTGCCTGGATGCAGGGCCTGGCTTAGCCTTGGACTGCACCCAGGTTTCAGTCTCCTCCCTGGATGCCAGAGCTCCCATTGGGCATTTTTGTCTGAGGATGGATGCCAGATTGTTGCTGAGGGGCACATGAGTGGGGACCTCCTGTTCCACCATCTTGCTGGTGGCACTCCCTCTCCGTTTCCAGCTGTTTTGCTGGTTGTTCTCTGTCTTGCCTAGAAGCAGATAACCTCATGTCTCTGTCTTAATTGTGAGGACTGGAGCTGTCAGAAGAGTACACCCTGACACCTGGACGTCTCACATCCTCTGTCTGTGACCCCAGAGACTCCTGTGTTCATAAGGGACCCTTCCTCAGCTGTGTGAGGAGTCTTCCACATAGCTCTGTCCTCTCTTATGTTACATGAGACTGCCTTGGACCTCCTGTCTTCCTCCACCAGAACTCTCCAGAAGCAGCGTCTGGACCAGCTGCCTCTTTGTGCTCACCTCCCCTGCGACTTCAAGCCCCGTCCAGGTGGACTGCTGCCCCAGCCTCATCACCAGCACTGCCTTTATCCAGGCCTCCAGTGATGTGGTGCCGCCAGACCGAGCGGGGAACCCATGTCTTCCCTCACCTGACCTTGCCGTGTCCTCTCTTTCCTGCTGACTCGATGTCCTGTCTTCCTCTCCTTGTCCTCTCAGTTTTCCTTAGGAAATTGGCACGCCCAGGGGTCAGTCCTCCTAGACCTCGGCTCTATTCTTGGCTCAAGTCTCACCCTTCACCTAGAATGTCGCAAATACTAGTTTATCCTAATTGTTTGCATTGGCATTGTTGCATTGGCATCCTAACTAGGCTCTTTGCCTCCCTCTTGTGCCTTCACTGTCTGTCTTCAGCACAGAGCAGAGCAATCGTTCCAAGATGTAATTTGGCTTCCTGTCACATTTAGGTTAGAATTCTCATGTCCTCATTGTAGCTGGCCTGCTGGATGTGACAGCCACCCTCCCTGCCAGTGTGGCCTCATTCTGCGTGTGTTCCCCTGTGCACTGCACCCCCTGCTAGACAGTGTGCTCCCCCAGATCCCTGCCAGGCCTGCTGTCTCCTCCATCGGGCTCTGCTCCGTGCCTCCTCTGGAGCAGCACCCCTCTGGCTGGCATGTCTGGAGCAGCTCTGGCATGTTCTCCCCATGCCTTGTGGTATTTTCCTTTGTGTCTGATTCTACCTGACTTTATGTTAAATGTTTATTTATTCAACTGTGGATTGCCTCTCTCACTATGAGCAGAGAGTTTGCCTTCTTTAGGCTGAGTAAACAGTGTTGCGAGAGTGCCTGGCATGCAGGACACAGGACATGTCTGAAATCTGTGGTGGAATGTGAATTTAAATGAGTGCTCAGGAGAGGCCTTTCTGGATAAAGGAATGACACTAGATTGTGTTTCAAGGGCCATTTGTAATTTCCAGCCTCATCAAGTCCATTGGTTTTGTTTTGTTGTTTTGGGTTGGTTGGGGGCTTTTTTGCTTTGTTTTATTGTTTGCTTGCTTTTGCTGGTTGGGGGTGGATTTTGTTAAAGCTCTATATAAAACAGGCACAAGCTCTCTGTCCTTATTTGTTAATAAATGCCCTACTTTGTCCTTACTTTTTGATGGTCTATGACTTTTAAAATTTAAGTGTTTCTTCTCAGAAAATTCCACATATAGGATTATGCACATCTATGTAGAAGTGTATGGAAAACTGTTAGTTCTTCGTGTTTCGGTGCCTTTGATAGCCTGGCCGCCTAAAAATAGGGTCCTCACCTCTTGTGCAGAGTCCAGGGGGAGGAGCAGGGGCCTCACCCCAAACTCCAGTATGAAAATCCTGCTCTCACGGTGTGTGGGTGCTGGGGGTGCCAGGGCCTTACCCTGAGCTCCAGCTCACTGTCTGGTCTGTGACCAGTGCCTCGTGGGACACACGCTCAGATGTCACCCACTGTGCTCTCTGGCATCTTAGGAGACGTTTCTGCTAGAAGCTGGTGCCAGCCTCGGTCTGCTTACTTGGTATTCTCCTGTAGGGTCTCTGAAGCACAGCACTTCCCACCTGTAGCTTTGACTGCCTGGACATTTAAAAGCAAGTTCATAAGGCTCTAGTGTAGAGACTGCGTAGTCCTTATGGCCTGTGTGCTCAGAATCCCCAGCCTTTGTCTTTCTGGCCTTTATTTATCTTTTTCCTTATTTAGTATTCTGTGTTCTTGTAGGCTACCTGAAAGTCCTTTTTGAATTGAGACAAGGTATTACATAAACTTAACTTTTTTTCTGGGAGGGAAAGAAGGACCTCTAAACGTTGGTAATAAATCTTACTCCTCAGATTATTTTTGTAACTATTGTTTTTGTTTAAGGGAGAGGGGATTTTAAGTTTTTTGCCTCTGATTTCCTTTTCTTAGTAGGTAAAATAGTGATTTTTTTACTGTCTGTGCACAGTGTAGATGAATTAATATGTATATTGAAAACATGAGAATCACCATGCTGAGTCATCTGCTTCGTAAATTTTAAGCCATTTTTCCTGAGTTGATCATTTCTTTTATGTAGGAGGTAATGAGTCTCAGCCGGAAAGCCAGGAGGACCCCCGAGAAATACTTAAAAAGACATTGGAATTCTGCTTATCTAGGTAAGGATGCCAATGGGTTTTCTGGTACCTGCTGTCTCAGGTTTTCTGCACCAGCTATTATGTACAGATGTGATACTATAGAGAAGGGGTAGAGATCTGTTGATATCTTCATAGGACATGGAGAATATGGAGTAGCAGTAGTCTTTTTGACATGGTGGAGAACCAAACCGAATCAGCTAAGCCAGTGTTCCCCACAGTTCTCCACAGATTCATCATTATGATCATTACCTGGGTTGCTTTTTGAAATTCAGAGTCCTGGCCGCCACCCCCCACCCCCAATACCACGGAATCAGACGCTGAGGGTGAGGCCTCAGGTCATCAGTCTGACAGAGACTTTTTTTTTTTTAAGATTTTATTTATTTTGAGAGAGAGAGTGAGCGAGAGAGAGAACGAGCACAAGACGGGGAGAGGCAGAGGGAGAAGCAGGCTCCCCGCTGAGCAAGGAGCCTGCTGCGGGGCTCGATCCCATGACCCATGAGACCATGACCTGAGCTGAAACCAAGACTCGGACGCTTTAACTGACTGAGCCACACAGGTCCCCCCACATTTTTTATTTTATTTCATTTTTTAAAAAGATGTTATTTATTTATTTGTCAGAGAGAGCAAGCGCACAAGCAGGGGGAACGGCAGGCAGAGGGAGAAGCAGACTCCCCACTGAGCAGGGAGCCCGATGTGGGACTCGATCCCAGGACCCTGGGATCATGACCTGAGCCGAAGGCAGACACTTCACTGAGTGAGCCACCCAGGCGTCCCTTGCAGAGACATTCTTGAGTACAGTGAAGTTTGAGAACACATTTCCTATCCTAGTTCTCCCAGTATGCCAAACCCTACAGTAGCAAATTGTTCTGTGTATGTACCGCTCGTATGTTTAGTTGTTCCTTTATCCTGAGTAGTACCTTTTCTCTTGACAAATGGAATAGAACCTTTAGTTCAAAATGGCAGAACGATACATACAGGAAGATGGGATTGGGTTAAATGTAATTTTCTTTGAGTGCGATGATAACTGATGGGCCATGTGGAAGATTTTCTCTCAGCGATGGAGATTTTTCAACTGTTTCTTTGGGCCTGCCTTCAGGCTTTCACAGAGTGTCTGAGGAGGGCCGCTCTAGAGACTGTGGGGCTACATGGAGGGGAGGGGTGGGGAGGGGCGGGTACCGCAGCTTGCCTTCCTGGCCCACACCTCCCCAGTTAGGGCACCAGGCCTCAGGGCATGCTCTGAAAGGGAGAGCTTCTGCCCTGAGGCTGTGAGGTGGAAGAGGGGGGTCTGCACCTCTCACAAGCTCCACTCTGTCCCTCTTGCGCTACCTGACAGGTGGTGGGGACAGAGCAGCATTGCCCTCTGCGGATCTTGGAGACTGTCCTCGGCCTTCCCTGGGACCATCGTGTCTGTGTTGAGATGTTCCGAGCACATTGTCCTGTTTATGGAGGCTTCATATTAGGAGCATCGCCATAGGCCAAAACCCCAGCAAGTGGCTCACCTTCCCCCGAGCTGCTGGTGCCTGCAGCTTACCTGCCGTGACCCCACACCTGTGTTACTGGTCACGTGTCCTTCTCTGTAATTCTGGCTGCACGTGTTCCAGACGGCATGTGGCACCAGCCTTTCCTGGCCTTTCCATAGCTTTCTTAGCTTTGTGTTCTTTCAGCTGGATTGTCTGAACCTAAAAAACTGTGTTTGTATTTTTAACAAGCTACTCAAACACTTTTTAGAACAAAGATAAGCTATAAATACATTTTTAAGGGATTACCCACTCATTCACTGTGACTGTAAAAGGTGCACTATATTTTTGCTCTCCCAAAACTTCCCCTAAGGTCAGAGAGCTGACAAGAAACAGATGGGGTTGGAAGTCTGATGTAACTCTGAAGCAGTGCCATGCCTTGCTCGCCCTCTTTGGAAGCGTCCTTTTAAAGAAGGAGTCACTAAAAGTTCTTGTCTTCTTTCTGCAGGGAGAACCTTGCTAGTGACATGTACCTTATATCGCAGATGGACAGTGATCAGTATGTGCCAATCACCACGGTAGCTAACCTGGAGCACGTCAAGAAGCTCAGTACTGACATGAACTTGATCGTGGAAGTGCTGAGGTGTAAGTAAACGGCAGTCTGGGCAGGCGCGTACGTGGTCTCGCAGCGGTGTGGCCCTTCAGGTCCATAGCCAGTCATTTAGGTACTTGAAGGCAAGTGGGGTCTTCTTTCACCTTCCTACCTCTCTGACTGGCCCCTGTGTGTGGTGAGGGGCGTCGATGGGCTCCGTAACTCAGACCCCGCATATGCCACGTCTCAGGGAGTGGGCCTAAGAAAGGCTGCCGCAGAGAGGGACAACTGCTGGGATGTTGGTGAAATATACAGGAGATGACCGCCTTTGATGGAAAGTACAATGCATTTTCATTAGCATTCCAGCAACAAAAAGGGCTTCTTTAAATTTCAACTTCCTGCTAAAGTTTGAAAGGTGAAATAGGACTGGTTTTCTTTAAAAGGGTATTGTGAGCGAAGTTGTTTCTTGAACATTTGGCAGCATCAGAGGAAGATTTAAACATTACATCAGACCTGTAGGGGTTTGGGGACTGTGGGCCTTTAAGGGTGAAGCGCCTGCAACCTAACCACTTTGTCGTATGTTTTTGAAGACACCATTTGACCGAGGTTATAACTGACGTCCAGGGAGCTGCGTGGCATGTGTGTGCAGTGCATGGCTGGGTCAGTGTGGACCTCGGTGTACATCTGCAAAACCATCACTGCCCACAGTTTTCTGAGGGCCTTTGTACTGCTTCCAGTTCTCCCTGCCACCCGGGATGGCTTCCCTGGGGATGAGTTTGAAATTCAGTGTACAATATATTGGATATATTTTTAAATGGGGTTGTTTTTAATTATAAAGAGTCACTTTCTGTAATAGGACTGCAAGTACCAGATGGATTATTTCTGTAGTCTC
Source organism: Mirounga angustirostris (assembly GCF_029215605.1). NCBI lineage: Eukaryota > Metazoa > Chordata > Mammalia > Carnivora > Phocidae > Mirounga > Mirounga angustirostris. The sequence continues at coordinate 138,660,007 of NW_026991713.1, forward strand.
CCTTCTCAGGGCTACTCTGAGTCCTTCACAAAGAACACAGCATACATTGTGTCCCCCCACCCCAAATATTTCTGAGTGAGGGGACATCCATCTTGCCAGAATTAAAACCCCATTTCCCCATGTCAGCACTGGGACTTTCCGTCACTGACACTTAGGCAGCAGTGCTTCTGTACTCTCCCTGGCATGGCTGACAGGTAGTGATGATTTTTTCTTGTGTGCATTCGACTTCATAGAAGAATAGGTGAACGTCTCATCTTAAAACTTAGTTGGATTTCTATTCGCAAATAAAAGTTCTCCACTTTCTGTTCCTAGGCAGATTTTGTAAGGTCATTAAATTATTGGAGCAGATGGTGAAGAAATGAGCAGACATAATCTATGAAGTTTGAATTCTGAAAATTATAACCACTGTCCCAAGATAAGATAGCTTTATGCTTTCCAGCATTGCTTTGTTTTTGACACTCCAGAACAGAAATCTGTTTGTTGGATCGGTTGAGTTTGGTTCTGTGTGACCCACTTATAAAGGCCAGTGCTTTCCTAACCTAAAAAACACTTTACCCAGTTAACATTCTTTGGTTATTGTTAGGAATCCCAGATGTAGTTATTTCTTTTAGGCATTCCTTGGAAACTTGGCTGCCCCGTGGATGATTTCTCGGCTGACGCTTGCTGGCTAGGAGTCTTCATGCAGAGCACGAGGATGTTGAATTGCCCTGTGCCCTGTGTGGTTGCTGCAGGGAGCTGCTTCTCCCCGTGGACCCACAGCCCTGCCACCCTCCCCACCCTTCTTCTGCCTTCCCTGCCAGTACCATCTCGGTGGGGGGGGTCTGCAGTTGTAGTGGTACCTCCTGTCCATCTGCCTTCAGCTCTTGAGTGTCTGATTGCTTCTTTTCACTCCAGTTGTAGACAATATATGTGCATATGTAATAACCTAATGAACAAAGTGTAGTTAGCGTATTAGTTGTAGTTCTGGGCAGGGTGACATAAATAAGCCTCTGTGAGCAGAGATCTCTGTTTAAATCTTATCCCCATCCCCCCAAAAATGCCTCACATAGAACATTAGATACACAGTAGACACTTGATAACATTTTATTTTAATTTGAATATTCCCTAGTACAACACCAAAACTCTAGTGTTGATTGAATTGCGTAAATTATGTTTTTGTGTCATAATACACGTGGTACGTAGTGCATGGTACAGAATGTCTGATTCAAATGCTTTGTTTTTACACTTTAAATATAGTTGAAATTGCTAATTTAAAAATAGACTCAGATATAAATACATTGTGATAGAGCCTCACAGTGAATACTAGAACAAATAAAACGAACTAGGCTACATTTTCAACAAGAATCCATTTTAAAATCGTAATGCTGAATACAAAAGCCTATTTTACGTAGGTACAAAATGATAACATCTGTACAGAGTTTAGATATGAGTAAAATAGATAGATGGAACTCTGCTTTTCATGGGTTCAGAGGTCCAGGGGTAAGAGTATAAAGACCTGAGTGGGACTGACTCTCCTGACTAAAGGTGAACGTTTATGGGGAGCACACAAACTGGGGACAAAACTGGGGGATGAGAGGCACGGGGAGTTTCGCCAGTCCCTGTTTGTTGTTTTGTTTTTACAGCTTTCTTGAGGTAGAATTTACACACCTTAAATTACACGTGGTTTACATGTATATTTGTTAAATTATGACATCTTTATACACACGTGGAACTACTGTAATGAAGATAATGAACATACTGTCGCCCCTGAGAGTTTCCTCCTGCTTCAGGCAACCACTCGTCTGCTTTTTGTCGCTGTACCTTAGTCTACATTTTCTGAAAACTTTATGTAAATGGAATCAATCATGCAATAGCCTTTTTGGGAGGGGGGAGGATCTGGTTTCTTATAATTATTGTTGAGTCTGTCAATAGCTTATAGCTTTTTATGGCTGAGTCCTGTTCCATTCAGTAGATAGACCACATTTGGTTTATTCACCCCGCAGTTGATAGACTTGGTTATTGCCAGGTTTTTACTACAAATAAGGTGCCATGAGCATTGGTGTGAAAGTCTCAGTGTGCACAGAGGCTTCCGTTTCTCTCGGGGTCAGTAGTTGGGATGGTATGGTAGGTGTATTTTAACTTGTGAAATTGCCTGCCGGTCTCCCAGAGTGGGCTGATGCGGCCTCCATTGCTCCACACCCTTGCAAGCACTCGCTGTGCACGGGCATTTTACTTGCAGATTTTCTAGTTTTATCTCATTGCTGTTTTAATTTCTGTTTGCCTAATGCCTGGTGACACCAAACAATCTTTTCATGTGCTTGTTTGCTCTCCTTTTATCTTTGATGAAATGTCTGTTCGTGTGCCCTCCACCCCACCTTTTTATTAGTTTCCTTACAATTGAGGTTTGAGGGGGTGTGTGTGTGGTTTGAAATACTGTATTATCTATGTCCTGGATATAAGCTGTTAATCAGGTATATGATTTGCATTCTCCTGGTCTCTAGCTTCTCTTTTTTTATTCTGCTAGTAACAGTATTTTTTGAACAACACAGTTCTGAATTTTTGTATAGTCCAATTCATTAATTTTTTTCTTTTATGGATCTTGCTTTTGGTGTTGTATCTAAGAAATCTGTTCTTAATCCAAAGTCATGGAGGTTTTCTCCCAGAAGTTTTATAGTTTTAGGGTTTACATATTTAGGTCTGTGGTCCATTTTAAGCTAATCTTTGTACGTGGTTTGAGGTATGAATCTAAGTTCTCTGCCCCCTCACATGTGGGTATGCAACTGTTCCAGCACCGTTAGCTGGAAAGACTTTCCCTTCTCCACTGAGTTGGACTTGGTGCTGTTGTCGGGATCATCTGTCCCCACACTGCGGGTTTATCTCTGGGCTTTGTGTCCTTGATCTGCTTCTCTGTTTTGACACCTGCACTTCAGTGTCTTGATTACTACTCTGGCTTTGTAAGAAGTCTTCAAGTAGGTGCAGAGTCTCTCAACTTGTTTTGGCTCTTCTAAGTGCTTTGCGTTTCCATATGAATTTTAGAATCAACGTGTCAGTTTTTCAAAAACATTTTTATTGGGATTGCATTGAATCTGTAAATCAATTTGGAGAGAATTGACATCATAACAGTAGTGAACACAGTATCTCTCCATTTATTTACATCTTTTATAATTTTCTCTTGGTAATGTTCTGCAGTTTTCAATGTACAGGTCGTCCGTATCTTAACAGATTTATAACTATTTCCTGTTTTTGACACAATTTTAAATAATGTTTTTATTTCAATTTTCATCAGTGCTAGTATGTAAAAATACAATTCTCTTTTGTATGTTGATCTTGTGTACTAAAACTTTGTTAAACTCTTCAATTCTAGTTTTTTGGGAAATTTTTTCAGATTTTCTACATAGAAATAAGCTTATTGCCTATGAATGGAAAGTTTTACCTCTTTATACCCAGTCTGGGTGCGTTCAGTTTCTGTTTCTTGCATTATTGCCCTGGCTTAAACCTCCAGTACAGTGTTGACTGGAAGTGGAGAGAGTCGGTGTTTTTTGCTTTGTCCTGTCTTCAGTAAGTGTGATGCTAGATGCTGACTTTTCCTAAGTAAGGAGGTTTCCCTTCCATTCCTAATTTGAGAATTTTTTTCAGGAATGTTGGATTTTGCCAAATACTTTGTCTGCATCTGTGAGGTAATGGTATTTTTTTGTTTTTTAGTCCATTAATGTGAATTACATTGCTGAATTTTCGATTGGTAAACCAACCTTTCATTACTGAGATAAACCCCACTTGTCATGATTTATTACTATTTTTATATATTGTGAGATTTGATTTGGCAAAATTTGGTAAGAATTTTTGATCTGTGTTCACGGGGATATTGGTCTATAGTTTTCTTGCTTTGTGTTGTTTTTGTTTAGTTTGGATATCAGAGAGCTTCTGGCTTCATAGGTGGAATTGGAGTGTATTCTCTTAAGCGTTTGGTAGGATTCTCTGAGGACACCGTGTGTGCCTTGAGTTTTCTTTTCTCTCCCAGATCTGGGTCTGTGTTGGTGACCGTCATCTTAGAGCGAGCTTTGGTAGCGTATGTCTTTAAGGATGTTTCCGTTTCGTGTAAGTTGTCTAACTTAATGTTTATTAGCAGGAACTTTTTCATGATACTCCCTTAGGTCCTTTCAATACTAGTAGAACCTGTAGTGAAGTCAGTCTTCATTCCTGATGTTGGTAACATGTCTTTGTGGGGGTGGACAGCTCTGAGCCCTGATTGTGGTCATGGTTGTGTTGTGACTGCAATCTATACATGATACGGTTTCATAGACCTGACACCAGAACAGAACATCACAAAAAGGAATGTATGTAAAAACTTGTGAGGTCTGAATCCAGCCTGTCCCTGTGTTAGCACTGTTGTCCCAGGACCACCCTCCTTATATAGACCGTGGGCTGTGGTTGTGGAGGATGTCACCGCTGGGAAGGGCTGTGTGGGGCGCACATGGCACCTTGTTGTGAGTTCAAAATAAGTCGTAATAGGACGGAAAACTATTTTACGTTAGGCACTCATAGAAAAGAACAAGCCAATAGCTCTTGAGTTGTGATCTACATGTCGGTTGGGCTGTTGAGAATCCTTGTTTCATGGTGTTAAATTTATTCTAGCTCTTAAAGGACTTTTTAAAATTCCTGTGCTCCTTAGTTTTGAGAAATTTAACCTGAGGGATGGGTGTAAAACCTTCTGATGGTTTGTGTTATGGTATCCCACTGTATACAGGTGTCTTCATTGTGTTAAGTAAATACAATAGAGCACATCACACTGGAGTGTTTATATTATGTCATAACTAGAATGCAAATGATTTGTTTTAATGTTTGTATTTTACCCTTCATTTTTCTTCTCTTTGTAGCTTTACCTTTAGTCCAAGTGGATGAGAAGGGAGAAAAAGTAAGGCCAAATCAGAGTCGTTGCATTGTGATCCTGCGTGAAATACCTGAGTCCACTCCTGTAGAAGTAAGTCTCTTCAGAAGGGTGGTTGGACGTGTTTTGTGGGTTTTTGTTTATTTCTGTTTACTTCTTTGTTTTTTAGAGGGTGTATTGTAAAGAATACTCATAGTAACACTTTCTTCCCAGGATTTACACACTGTTAGTTGCAGTGTGATTCATTTGTAAGAGTGGTACTCAAATGTTTTGGTCTCAGAACTCCATTATATACTTCACATTAAAAAATACTGAAGAGGCAGGGAAGCCTGGATGGCTCAGTCAGTGAAGCGTCTGCCTTTGGCTCAGGTCATGATCTCAGGGTCCTGGGATCGAGCCCCAGATCGGACTCCCTGCTCAGGGGGGAAAGTCTGCTTCTCCCTCTCCCTCTGCCCACTTGTGCTTGCTCTCTCTCACTCTATCTCAAATAAATAAAATAAAAAAGAAAAGTACCAACTTAGGCAGTAATCTTAGGAAACCACAGTATTTGATAGTGTCAGAGTCCTGAAAAGTCCTCTACAGTTCCTGCTTTGCTGTACAATGTTACCTGTCCAGACACTTAAACTGAGGTGCGTTGTGTATTGAAAACCTGGTGGTTGCACAAGAGCCTTTGTGTGAGGCTCCGATAGAGTCAGCCCTTGACCTGTATAGAGCGTGGCAGTTCACTGCTGCGGGGACTCTTCTTCGAGACCCCATGAAGTTTGCTTTGTCAGTCACGCGTCTTCCGTGAGGTGTAGGCCCGAGGGACTCGGGCCGCGGACATTCTCAGAGCCGTCTCTGCAGAGGAAATCGGTTAGTGTGTGTGCGGGTGTATGAAGGACACTTCTTGGTGTAGTGTACCAAAGGTGAGGGTTCTAACAAGCCTAGGATAAGAAATTACACCATTCTTGAGTATGGCATTGTTCTAGCAAGTTTTACTTTCTGTTCAGCTGAGGCTGTTTTTACTAGTTCTATATTATATGTGAAGAAAAAGAAATAAGGAATGAATTTTTTTGTCCCCTTTTTTTTTTAAGGTTCTAAATATGAAGTATCTTATTTCTTTCTACCAATCTGGATGTCTTTATTAACTCACCATAATATTTAACACGTAGGTCCTTTGAAATATTTGTAAGGACTAACCAAGAAGAATTTTCTACTTTTAGCTGCAGACATTGATCTTGGTATATTTATATTATTCCAAACGGCACACCCTATGTCTGTTGTAAAACTTGAACCATGGAAGTTTTTTTAAAAAGGTTTTTAGTAAACTAAGAGTTGAAACAGAAAGGGGTGGGGGAAGCGGCGCAAGCTGAATGAGAGGACAGGAAGCCTGCGGAGCACTGAGCACACAGAGCCCCTCTGCTCAGGCTGGCGCCCCCTGCCCCGGGGGCTTCAGAACACTCTTCCTGTTTCAGTGCAGCCCTGTGCTTGTCAGTGGTTGGAAAATTCTTTAAATTGTAGTTCATTTGGTTGCTTAATAATCTTTCATAAAATGGCCCCAATCCCCTGGTGACATTTTGCTTTGAATCGACTGGTGTCAGGGGCGCCACCCCAGGGTTTTGAGTGGACTTCTTGTGGGCTGCCTAGAGTTGGGTCCTGCTTTTCTGAGCCAGTCTGAAGTTCTCTGCCTCTGAGTGGGAAGTTTGGACCGGTCACATGTAAGTGATCAGTAATGTGATTAGGTTTAAATTTGCCACCTTGCTGCTTGTTTTCTCTTTGTCCTGTTCCTCATTTTCCTTTCTTTCCATGCCTCCCTTTCTACTTAGGTTAAATTCATTATTTTTGTTTCCTTTTTTGGCTTATTAGATATAACTCTTTGTTTTAGTGGCTGCTTTTAGGGTTTGTAGTGACATGTTCAGCTGGTCCGTGTCTGCCTGTAGTTAATAGTGCCCCACTGCTCCCCCTTCCGAGGCTTGCTCCACTTCCTGAGCCCGGCGGGTACGCCGGGTATTCCTAAACCACACAGGACTTGGTTATGTTTGTCTCCAACAAGTTAGTTTTCTTTTCAAGAGATTAAAAGTAAGAAAAATGTGTTTCCTATTTATCCAGTATTTACCATTTACAGTGCTTTTCATGCCTGTGTTCAGGTCTACACTTCCTCTGGCCTCCTTTCTGCCTGTTTCATCCTTTATTTCTTGTGGTGCGGCTCTCCTGGCAGGGAGGTTTTTCAGCTTTTGTGTGTTTGAGAAATTTTTTTCTTTTTTCTTTTATTTATTCATTCTTTTTGAGAAAATCTTTATTTTGCCTTCATTTATGGAAGCTGTTTTCTCCGGGTGTAGAACTCAGGATTACAGGCTTGTGTTCCCTTCCTGTATCTAAAGATGCTGTTCGCCTGTGTTCTGGTTCGCGTTGTTTCTGGGGCTGGTCTGTCATTCTGGTCTTTGTTCCTCTGCATGTCGGCACGGCTCCCTTTTTCTCAGTGCTTTGAAGATTTTAAGCACATTGGTGGTGATACCCCTTGATGTAGCTTGTGAGTTTCTGGAACTGAAGTTTCCTAAGGTGTTACTCTTTTTCTCTTCTCCCTTCTCTTCTTTTCAAAGTTCCTAACTAACTGCTAATGCAACGTAGTGCATTTTTCATTCCAGAGTTCTTTTTGGGTCTTTGTTTCTTTCCTCTTCTGTGTTTCTATTTAACATGCTCAGTCTTACCTTTTTGAATATAGGATACATATCTAAGAACCATTTTAATATTTTTGCCTTTTTATTCTATCATTTGTATCATTTCTGGGCCTAATTTGATTGGTTTTTTTCTCCTTCAGGTCTTATTTTTCTGTTTCTTTGTGCGCCCGGTAAATTTTGAATGGATGCCACGGATTTTGGATTTTACCTTATTGAGTACTAAATGTTTTTATATTATTTCCTGGAGCTGATGTTGAGCTTTATTTGAGGTTCAGTTTGACCCTTTAGGAGTGTTGTCAGGCAGATGTAGGGCCACATGACTGCAGGGCCTGTTCTTGCCCACGCCAGAGCAGTGCCTTTCTGCACACTGTGCCTGAGCCCCTGTGCATTGGGAGTGTTTTCTCCTCAGCCTGGTGGGGGCAGACACACCTCCTGTCCCTGTGAGTGCTGCAGCTGTTCCCTCTAATCATTGCAGGGGCCGTTTATGCATGCTGTGCCGTGGGAGACCCCGTGAGAGCCCTGCACATGTGCGGCCGGGTCATGCTACCCTCCCTGGCACTGGGGGGCTGTGGGGCCCCCATGGGCACCCCAGGCTCACATGCCCTACATGGCCTGAGCTCTGCTGTCTAAAACTGTTCTTTCATATAATTGTTTCAGTGGGAAGATAAATCTGGTCCATCTTGGCCAGAAACAAAAGTTCAGCTAATGTTTAAATTTCTCACACCACCACCTCGTTCCCCAATTGTGTAAGTTATCAGCTTTCTGATAGAGTGATATGATATTTTCACATTAATTTAGCTTCATGGTACCTTGGTGTACAAAGAAAAGCTATCAATAAGTTGTGGACTTATTTTCTGTGCCAGTCAGCTCCTCAGCTCTTCTGAAAGAGGCTTACTAGCTGTCCGTACGTCGGACTCTTTGTCTAAGGATCTGTCCTTGAGTGTATGCGTCATTTCTACTTGGTAAGGACAAATGTGGTGTAGTCGAGAATTAATTTCTACATCTCTATTTCCTGTAGGAAGTAGAAGCATTGTTTAAAGGAGACAATTTACCGAAATTTATAAACTGTGAATTTGCCTATAATGATAATTGGTTTATTACATTTGAAACCGAAGCTGATGCACAGCAGGTAAGCTGTTCCCAACCCCATGGAGCTCAGCGTTACCCATACTTCACAAGTAGTATGTGGAGGGCACTAAATTGGGGCTTGGAGATTACTACTGCATGGTGGTCCTAAGTTTGATTATAAAATGCAGAGGCAATCAGGTTATAGAAACTGAAATAGGTGTTTGTGAAGACAGTTTTTGTAGCAATAAAGCATATGACATTATTTTCTAAGGACATGTAAGACAAGCAGCCCATGAAAATGAATTCTGTTGTTTCATCTGGGTAGAGAAAGTTTTAATATTTGGAAAGTGTTCTGGGAAATTTGAATGTAATTTTAAGTTTCACAAGGCATCATTGTGTGTGTCAGATAGTTGAAAAGGCCCTGGGGAAGCTCTGTGAGGAGAAGCAAGGAGTGAAGATGGTCTCCCTGACCTAAAGGTGGAATCTTATTTGGGGGAAACATTAACGTGCTTCCAGGAATGCCAGTACAGTTGGCCCCTGAGCAGCAGGGGAGTTGGGGATGCTGACCCCATGCAGGGAGGAATCCACGTAGAACTATGGACTCCCCACATCTGAACTACTAATGGTCTACCGCTCACCTACCTGAAGCCTTACTGGTAACAGCAACAGTCAACACGTTTTGTATGTTATTTTTATTATATACTGTGTTCTTACAATAAAGTAAGCTAGAGAAAAGAAAATACTGTGAAGAAAATCAGGAGAAAATACGTTCATAGTACTGTCCTGTGTTTATCGAAAGAAGTCCACATATAAGTGGACCCTTGCAGTTCAAACCCGTGTTGTTCAAGGGTCAGCTGTACAGTGTTAAGTGGTAGGTGATGTGGATGCTGGGAAGTTGAGACGAGAGAAACAGCCATGTGAAGGATGGAGTTTGAGTGGGATGGAGGGGAAGGGCACAGGAGGGCTGGGCGGTGGGGGACGAGCAGAGTCTTGTCAGTGGGGCGGTGCCAGCACTCCTCACCAGGACGGGGGGCGGTAGGCCAAGGTCAGGGCAGGTGGCGCAGAGCCTTCCCAGTTAGGGAGGGCACTTTGGAGAAGAATAAGGAGCTGCAGAAATACTGCAATCTGAATGTTTCCCTCTCTTGAACTGTGCAATTCCATTTTCAAGCTGGGGTTTAGTGTTAGGGGCATGGTGTCCATTATTTTCCCCAGGTCAGGATCCTTAGCCTGTGGTTGTGGGAGGCTTTTGTGGTATCTGTTAATACTAAAAGAATTGTATGCAAATGTTGTTCATGAGATTTTTTGCTAGAGGCTCCTTAGCTCCTAGAGGTTCTTTTAAGGAATCTGTGACCCAAAGTAGGTTCTAGGTCTTGTCCCTCATATTTTAACTATACCATTCCTTATTCAAGGTCCTGAGTTAACTGTCAGTTCATCTTATTTATAAGATTAACCACTGGTATTTTGGGTGATTTTTGCCCTCAGGCTTACAAGTATCTGCGAGAAGAAGTGAAAACTTTTCAAGGAAAACCAATTAAGGTAAGCAAGACCATGGGTTATACTTTCTTTACTTGCCAGTCAGTTCTTGAGTATTCTGATAGAAATTTCTGTATTCCCAAACAGGCACGGATAAAAGCTAAGGCAATAGCTATAAACACATTTTTGCCAAAGAACGGATTTAGACCTCTGGACATGAGCCTTTATGCGCAGCAGCGCTACACAGCCTCCTTTTACTTACCTCCCGTCTACAGCCCCCAGCAGCAGCTCCCCCTATACAGCCTGATCGCCCCCCAGACGTGGTCGGCAACACACAGCTATCTTGATCCGCCCCTGGTGAGTCCTGTCCTTACGTGGAGCTCGTGCGGCAGGACGTTGTGGACACTGCACGAGGTGCTTGGAAGGATAGAGATGTTGTTGTGGTGGGGGAACCAGGTACACAGACAGTTTGCCATGGTAAAACAGACCTTCAGGTTCTTTTGTGGATTTAAACTTAATTGGGAGATCAATACGCAGCTGTGTACATTTAAAAAAAAAACCTTCATAGGCTGTCATATTGATCCTTGGCCCAGTCCCCCTGCCCTCCTGTATAGCAGTACCTTCCTAAGCTGTGTAATCCCCAGTAAAACAAAAAATGTGATCCTAAGTCTGGGATCCCTGGGTTATGCCTGAGCATGGGGGCTTTGCAAGGAGAGATGCTTTTAAGGAGACAGAGGTGTTTTAATAGACTTGAACAGTTGAGGATAAGTAGAAGACCTGCAAGCTTTTTTTCTCACACCAGCCCAAGTTGGCTGGCCTGTGTAGTGGATCCAGTTGTTCTGTTTTCTCCAGTTGTGCTGCTGGAGGGGTTAGAGAGGTCAGGTGCACCCTGCCTGGGCACTGGCATGAGCTCGGTGGAGTGTGGGATGTGAGAGTCAGGACTGGTCTGATCAGCCCCGGTCTGCTGGCCTCTCACCTGAGACAGTGGGGAAGGACTGATGGACAGGTGCACCCGAGGTTGCAGGGCAGCTTTCGTTGGAACCAGAGAGCGGGAAGGTGGAGGGTGTGGAAGGTCGTGGTCAGAAAGCAGGAGTTGAGTTAATGACTTTGAGGATACGGCTGTGGACCGAGTCAGGGCCAGTTGTGTGGTGCTCAGGTCAGGTGGGGGATGTGGGGATGTTACCTGGGGCTCTCGTTACCACTCATGGTAGAAAGAGGATGTTGACTGAAGGGGGTAAGCTGGGGAGAAGAGCATCGCCTCAGCTGGGATGGTTGGTGCCTGTTTCATACCGACACGTAAAGACATGTCCATGAAAGAATGTGGCCTGGAAGACAAACGATGTCTGTCAAACAGGCAATAATTGACGAAATGGGACTGAATACTATGGAACTTATAATTAGGGGGTTATCAGGTGTTATGTCCTCTTCTGTTGAGCTTATCAGAAGGGGTGGGAGGGAGAGGGGCTACAGGAGAGTGGGCAACATGTGCCGAGGCACTGGGGGGGGGTTGGCATCGTGGGTATCTCTGAGCTGACCCAGAGGCTGAGGCGGGGAACTGGGAGACAGAGCTGTACAGCTTCTTAACTGGGCCCTGGGGCGTGTGGTTTTGGCCCATAGCTTATGGGATGTGAGAAGGGCAGATGGGGAAGGGTGAGGAGAGGTCCTCGGGCGCTGGCAGAGCCCGAGGTCTAGCACCACCGCAGTGGGGGCAGGGGGCAGTTAGCAGACAGGTGCTGTCATTCAGAGTTGCTTCTCTCTTCAGAGGAAATCCTGATAATGCACTACTTTTTTGAAATCTTTGCTGTTTTCTGTGAGTGTGCCAACAGCCATGTAGCCTGATATATGATGAGAGAACCTTGAAGGGAGATAGAGTCCTTAAACTCTTGTGTTAAAGAATTTCTCCCCAAGGAGGCTAGCCGCCACGCTTGTGCTGTTTAGTTCCTCTTGAGTCGCTTCTCTCATTTCTCTAATCGGCCCCATATCCGTCCTGGAGCAGGGGCCGTTGGCACCTGAGGTCAGTTGTCTGGCCATTGAGGAGGGTTCCTTTGATCCTAGTTTGGGGGTGGGCACGTGAAGCTTTTTGCTTGCTTTAAAGCATACCGTGTCATTTTGAGCAGATGTGAAGATACAGTGCCTGTGAATTCTCAGCAAGTCGTGTTAAATTATTGGGTTAAGAACTGATTTTTTTTTTTTTCCATTTGAGAGAGAGAGAATGAGAGAGAGCAAGCACATGAGAGGGGGGAGGGTCAGAGGGAGAAGCAGACTCCCTGCCGAGCAGGGAGCCCGATGCGGGACTCGATCCCGGGACTCCAGGATCATGACCTGAGCTGAAGGCAGTCGCTTAACCAACTGAGCCACCCAGGCGCCCAGAACTGATTTATTTTTTAAACTCTTGAGCACAATTATGCAAATACCAGAGTTGTGTATGTAAAAGGAAATGATTTGTCACGAGTGATTTTAGCATGGTTAACAATCTTCAGAATCTGGTTCTGGTTGATCCATATTTAAACAGTCTGACTCTGGGAGCTGTTCTCAAACATATGTTGAGGATTCTCACGAAGTCCCAAGGGTATCTTTCTGCCCCAAAGTTTCCCCTCTGTTGCTTTTTTTTTTAAAACAGCAATTTTTGGTCCTACGTTGTCCCTAACATCCGTTTCCTGTCACAGCTTGTTCTCAGGTGTAGCCTCCGCACAGGTGTCAGTTGGCTTCCTCGGCGGGCTGCTGTGGGAAGATCACCCGAGTCGGCCCAGAAAAAGGTCTTAGCCCCCAGCCTGGCTCAGGAAATACTGGTCATTGGCAATGATCTAACACCATGTTCTTTTCAGCCTGGGAATATTTTCGGTATAAAATGGAATACAATGTCGAGAAACAACCCAGGCAACCACAAGGTGCGTACAGTGTTAGCCAATTCCAGGTCTGTTTATGGCTTGTTGACGTGTTTGTTTTTAATGAATCTAGGTAACTCCGTTTCCAAATACTGGATTTATAAATGGGTTTACGTCTCCAACCTTCAAACCTGCAGCATCTCCTCTGACTTCGCTCAGACAGTACCCTCCAAGAAGCAGGCAAGTTCCATGAGCAGTTGAAATGCTGCGGTTGTGTGGGGTTTGTGGTAACGGGTCACTGCCATGGTGTGTTCTCGAACAGCAAAGCAGGACAGATGGTGTTAAACCTGGCAATCCTCACCACACGCACGAGTCACTTCTACTAAGTGAAGAAGCTGCTTCTGATGATCTGTTGGGATTTGTTGGACCAGTGCAGATCAAACTGCTCGAGGCATAGAATGACATTCTGTGAGAGGAACCCCTGAAATGTGTGTCGGAGTGCCTACAGATTCTCTGCAGCTTGTATCTGCGTGTGTCTGCCTTTAATGTGGGCTCGCACTGCCGCTAAGCAGGACATTGATACTTCATAGATTTGCACTCTCAGACACAGTGTGCAATGTTTTTAATATTTTTCTAAATAGCACATTTTAGCTGAGACATTCATATATTAGTCTCATTTTAGGATGCCATGATCGCATTATAACTGAATGTATGCAAACCTTTTGTTTACAGGAATCCTAGTAAATCTCATCTACGCCACACCATTCCCAGTGCAGAGAGAGGAGCTGGGCTATTAGAAAGCCCTTCAATATTTAACTTCACTGCAGACCGGCTAATTAATGGTGTTCGAAGCCCACAAACACGGCAGACAGGTCAGCCTAGAACACGGATACAGAATCCTCCAACCTACACCAAGAGGGAGGTTGGGTCTGGTCGAGTGGAGCAGAGCAGTGCGGAGTCGCCTCCTGGCTTAGGGAGAGGGAGGTGAGTCCTTCAGAGCTGCTGTCAGACAGCTCCGACCTACCTGTCCTAATAAGTGATGAGTGTTTTCAAATTCCATCAGTTTAGGCATGTTTTATAATTGTTATTTTCAAATACATCACAGTCGAGGGCCCTAAGCTCTAAGCTCGTTAGGCCATCTTGGGCAAGACTGCTTATAGGTTTTCTGTAAAGGAATCAGTCAAGATTACTTCTTTGAACTCCTTTCCAGCTTACACAGTACCAGTGTATTCAGTTGAAATAACAAAGGGATAAGTAAATTAAAACAAATATTATGGAATAGAATTAGCTTGTGGGCTGTTAGGCCACGGAAGCCTGTCCGGGGCATGCCTGTCTGAGGCATATGGCCTCAGGGCCTGCTGGGCCTTGGCCGCTCTGTTGATGTTCCTTGCTTCAGTGCCGGGCATGGTGCTGGCCCCCAGAAATCTAGAGCCCTGTGCACGCAGCCAGAAGCTGGTATCGCTGGTTCTCGGGGCTTGGAAACCCTGCTGCCAGCCAGGGGGTAGCGGGAGTGGGCTGGCGAAGTCATGTCAGGGCTGAGGGAGGGTGTGAGAGCACACCAGCCTGCTTCTGGGTCTTTCCACGTCGATGATTAACCTGATGTATTTTCATTAGCCATGTTTAACAGTTCACCTGTTAGCGCATTGTCTGATTTTATATATCTCATCACTGCAACTGAATGGACATTCAGGTGTTTCTGTAACAAAAATTCTAAATGACCACTAGGAAAATTCTGTCAGTAAATGTTTTTCTTTTTTTTTAAATCTAGACATTACGTTTAATCTTTTACTATAAAATTTTTGTTTTGCTTATACTTCCTAAGGTTGGGATTTTGCAGTCAAAAGTCAGCTGTAACGGATTACAAAGTAAGAAAGACTGTGTGCACATACATGTGCTCAATGAAAAACCTTCCAAGTGGGAAAAAATTCACAGTCTTTTGCTTTCCTCTTGTCTAGGAAGAATTCCTTTGGCTACCGGAAGAAACGGGAGGAGAAGCTGACAGTGAGTACATTCAGCCCTTGATACTATTATAAGACTTTTAAACCTAATTTGTTAACTAAACAAATGTGAGATTTAACTACATGAATGAAGGTTAAGACGTGTGGAACTTTTCAGAAGAGGTTTTCTCTTAATGTGATGAGCATCAGGTGGTAACCGACGTGGCAGCCTGAAGAGGAGAAGCTAGAGGCGATTCTGTAGAAGTGCTGGTTGCTGACGAGTCTCTGGGAGTGTCGACACCTGGTGTCTCCATGTGCACGCGCTGTGCGGTGGGCATGGCCGAGAACCTAGTGTGCACACAGTGGTCTACACACACTTTGAGATGAGTTCTCTCTATGTGGGTAACTGTGTAGTACTAGTGAAATTAACTGAACAGTAGGAATTAATTCATTGGTATTTTTTATTCAGAATGTTTAACTTGTATCCCCTATGTAGAAAGCATTACTGCCGGGGCGCCTGGGTCACTCAGATGGTTAAGCGTCTGCCTTCGGCTCAGGTCATGATCTCCAGGTCCTGGGATCGAGCCCCATGTCGGGCTCCCAGCTCAGCAGAAGTCTCCTTCTCCCTCTCCCTCTGCCTTTCCCCCTGCTTGTGCTCTCTGTCTCTCTTAAAAAAAAAAAAAAAAGGTTGGAACAAACCCAAGAATAAGGAGTGGGCTCAGGTGAGTGCTAAGTACCTGAGGCATGGCCACATTTGCTGGGGTAACGTAAAAGTTCCTCCTATGGATAATGCTTCTGCCGAGCTCTGGTGTGGGGATGGATCCGGTATGTTTCCACACGAAGTATGCCCAGTTAGTAGCGTGTGTGGACATGTGGGAGGAAGGATGTAGACATTGACACTTGGAGGACTGGAAAGACCTTGAGTAAATTCTTGGTCCAGCCCCCTGAGCCAGTGGGTATGTGCTCTCCCATTACAAAAGATCTGTTTTCTCTGTCTTGAAAGTACGAATTATTAGTTACTAAAATACCCATAGTTCTACCTTGTTGGTCAGTTTAGTCTGGTTTTTGGCAAACCCTTTGGTAAGGTCATTTATATTGGTTGATTACAGTTGGAATTAATGAATTCCTGTAACATTTGGGCTAACAAGAGAGGTTGTCACTTAACTAGTTATCTTAAATGAATTATTCTCCTTGGTTACTTAAATTACCTGTAGAGGTGACATTTCTTCCCATTGCCATCTCTGTTACATTTTGTGTTCCTGACTCACGTGGTCTTACCTGTGGCCACTTGGAAGGCCAGGCACGTGATGCAGGTAAATTTCTTAAGGGGAGTGCATCTTTGGCTGCCTTGGGACATTCTGGTGACTTCTGGAACTTGGAGACGGATAATAGCGTGTGCTCACTTGGCCCAGCCCAAGCTCACTGGGACCAGGGCCAGTTCGTACCTCACCTCAAGCTATGCAAATCCTAAAAAATGTTAAACACTGCATTCAAGATCAGACCTCATATGTAGGCGCTGCCGTTCTGTAACTCCTGCATCTAGGCAGTTGCCTGCCTCTCTCATTCCTAAAAAAAGATTTAGTAAATTTTTGTGAAGTTTGAATGCCTGGAAATATGGTCTTCTGAAAACCTGGGTTCATCTCAGAAAAATGCGGATGTTTAAAGCCCCTGAGAACGACTTTGAGACGATAGGTCTGTGCATAACTTAGAGCCTTGCTGAGTTACCGAAGCATGGAGGGGCTGAGTGGAGTAAATGGGAGCTTACTTCTGAGGGCACGTCACTCCCGAAACTGAGCTGAACTTCAGGTACCTGCACCATGATAAAGATGAGAAACAGGCAGGGGTGCCAGAAAGACACAGCGGGATTGATATTTTTAACTTCCTATTGAGTTTTATTTATTTTTAAAAGTTTTCAATTCCAGTTAGTCAACACAGTGTAACATTAGTGTACAGTGTAGTGATTTCAGCGCTTCCGTATGTCACCAGTGCTCATCACAGCAAGTGCGCTCCTTCATACTGATCACCTGTTCACCCGCCCCCCAGCCCCCTCCCCTCTGGTGACCAGCAGTGTGTTCTCTAGAGTGAAGAGTCTATTTCTTGGTTTCTCTCTCTCTCTCTCTTTTCCCCTTGCCCATCTGTTTTGTTTCTTCAGTTCTACATATGAGTGAAATCGTATGGTATTTGTCTTTCTCTGACTTATTTCACTTAGCGTAATACTCTCTAGCTCCATCCATGTCATTACAAATGGCAAGATTTCATTCTTTTTTTTTTTTTTTTTTTTTTTTTAAGATTTTTTATTTATTTATTTGAGGCAGAGAGAATGAGAGACAGCATGAGAGGGAGGAGGGTCAGAGGGAGAAGCAGACTCCCTGCTGAGCAGGGAGCCCGATGCGGGACTCGATCCTGGGACTCCAGGATCATGACCTGAGCCGAAGGCAGTCGCTTAACCAACTGAGCCACCCAGGCGCCCAAGATTTCATTCTTTTTGATGGCTGAGTAAAATATTCCATTGTACATATATACCGTATCTTCTTTATCTGTTTATCAGTTGATGGACAGTTGGGCTGCTTTCATAGTTTGGCTATTGTAAATAAACATTGGGGTGCATGTATCCCTTTGAATTAGTGTTCTTGTATGCTTTGGGTAAATACCCAGTAGTTTGATTGCTGGATCACAGGGTACTTCTATTTTTAACTTCTTGAGGAACCTCCATACTGTTTTCCAGAGTGGCTGCACCAGTTTGCATTCCCACCAACAGTGCATGAGGGTTCCCCTTTCTCCAGATCCTCTCTCCTTTGTTGTTTCCTGTCTTGTTAATTTTAGTCATTCTGACAGGTGTGACGTTTTATCTCATTGTGGTTTTAATTTGCATTTCCTTGATGATGGGTGATGTTGAGCATCTTTTCATGTGTCTGTTTGCTCTCCAGATATCTTTGGAGAAATGTCTGTTCACATTTTCTGCCTATTTTTTAATAGGACTATTCATTTGTGGGGTGTTGAGTTTTATAAGTTCTTTATATATTTTGAATACTAACCCTTTATTAGATACATCATTTGCATATATCTTCTCCCGTTCCAAAAGTTGCCTTTTAGTTTTGTTGATTGTTTCCTTTGCTGTGCAGAACCTTTTTGTCTTGATGAAGTCCCAGTAGTTCATTTTTGCTCTTGTTTCCCTTGCTTCTGAAGACATACCAAGAAAGAAGTTGCTACTGCCACTGTCAGAGAAATTACTGCCTGTGTTCTCTTTAGGATTTTTATGGTTTCAGGTGTCACATTTAGGTCTCTGATCCATTTTGAATTTATTTTTGTATATGGTGTAAGAAAGTGGTCTAGTTTCATTCTTATGCATGTGGCTGTCCAGTTTTCCCAACACCATTTGTTGAAGAGACTATCTTTTTTCCATTGGATATTCTTTTCCTGCTTTGTCGAAGATGAGTTGACCATAGAGTTGAAGGTCCATTTCTGGGTTCTCTACTCTGTTCCACTGATCTATGTGTCTGTTTCTGTGCCAGTACCATACTATTTTGATTACAGCTTCGTAATGGAGCTTGAAGTCTGGAATTGTTATGCTTCCAGCTTTTTTTTCTTTCTCAAGACTGCTCTGCCTATTCAGGGTCTTTTGTGGTTCCATACAAATTTTAGGATTGTTTGTTCTAGCTCTGTGAAAAATTCTGTGGGTATTTTGATAGGGATTGCATTAAATGTGTATATTGCTTTGGGTCGTATAGACATTTTCACAATCATGAACATGGAATGCCTTTTCATTTCTTTGTGTCATCTTCAGTTTCTTTCATCAGTGTTTTATAGTTTTCAGAGTGTACAGGTCTTTCACCTGTTTGGTCAGGCTTATTCCTAGGGATCTTAAATGTTTTTGGTGCAGTTATAAATGGGATTGATTCCTTAATTTCTCTTTCTGCCGCTTCATTATTGGTGTATAGATATGCAACAGATTTTTCTATACATTGATTTGTAACCTGTGACTTTACTGAATTCGTCTATCAGTTCTAGCAGTTTTTTGGTAGAATCTTTCCAGTTTTCCATATAGGCTATCATGTCGTCTGCAAATAGTGGAAGTGTTGACTTTTTCCTTGCCGATTTGGATGACATTTATTTCTTTCTGTTGTCTCATTGCTGAGGCCAGGACTTCCAGTGCTATGTTAAGTAACAGTGGTGAGAGCAGACATCCCTGTCGTGTTCCTGACCATACAGGAAAAGCTCTCATTTTTTCCCCATTGAAGATGCTGTGGGTTTTTCATAGATGGCCTTTATTATATATTGAGGTATGTTCCCTCTATACCTGCTTTGTTGAGGGTTTTTATCATGAATGGGTATTGTGCTTTGTCTGCATCTACTGAAATGGTCATACGGTTTTTATCCTTTCTTTTATTAATGTGGTAAATCATACGTTGATTGATTTGTGAATATTGAACCACACTTGCAGTCCAGGAATAAATCCCACTTGATTGTAGTGAATGATTTTTTTTTTAATGTATTACTGGATTTGGTTTGCTAGTATTTTATTGAGAATTTTTGCATCCGTGTTCATCAGGGCTATTGGCCTGAAGTTCTCTTTTTTAAGTGGAGTCTTTATCTGATTTTGGAATTAGGATAATGCTGGTAGAATTCCCCTGGGAAGCCATTAGGCCCTGGACTTTTGTTTGTTGGGAGTTTTTGATTACTGATTCAATTTCTTTGCTGGTTATCGGTCTGTTCAAATTTTCTATTTCTCTCTATTTCAGTTTCGGTGGATTATATGTTTCTAGGAATTTATCTATTTCTTCCAGGTTGTCCATTTTTTTGGCATATAGTTTTTTATGATATCCTCTTATTGTTTGTATTTCTGTGGTGTTATTTCTCCTCTCTCATTTGTGATTTGATTTATTTAGGGTCCTTTCTCTTTTCTTTTTGATAGGTCTGGCTAGGGGTTTATCAATTTTATTAGTTTTTTCAAAGAACCAGCTCCTGGTTTCATTGATCTCTTGTTTTCTTTAGTTTCTATATCACTTATTTCTGCTCTGTCTTAATTATTTCCTTCCTTCTGCTGGCTTTAGGCTTTGTTTTTCTTTTTCTAGCTCTTTTAGGTATAAGGTTAGGTTGTTTATTTGAGATTTTTCTTGCTTCTTGAGGTAGGCCTGTATTGCTCTATACTTCGTTCTTAAAACAGCTTGTGCTGCATCCCAGAGGTTTTGGAGTATTGTGTTTTCATCTTCATTTGTTTCAATGTGTTTATTTCTTATTTGATTTCCTGATTGACCCATTCATTCATTGTTTAGTAACATGTTGTTTAACCTCCATGTATTTGTGGTCTTTCCAGATTTTTTCTTGTGGTTGACTTTAAATTTCATAGCCTTGTGGTCTGAAAATATGCATGGTATGATTTCAGTCTTTTTGTACTTGTTGAGGCCTGCTTTGTGACCTAATATGTGATCTATTCTGGAGAATATCCCATGTGTACTTGAAAAGAATGTGTATTCTGCTGTGTTAGAAATGTTCTGAATATATCTGTTAAGTCCTTCTGCTCCATTGTATCATTCAAAGCCATTGTTTCCTTGTTGATTTGCTGATTAGATGATCTTTCCATTGCTGTGAGTGGGGTGTGAAAGTCCCCTACTATTATTATGTGTTATCACCAGTATGTTTATGTTTGTTATTAATTGGTTTATATATTTGGGTGCTCCCATGTTGGGTGCATAAATACAATTTTTAGATCTTGTTGGATTGTCCCTTTTACTATGATATAGTGCCCTTCTTGATCTCTTGTTAGAGTCTTTGGTTTAAAATCTAGATTGTCTGTTATAAGGATTGCTACTCTGGCTTTCTTTGATATCCATTTGCTTGATAAATGGTTCTCCACCCCCTCACTTTCAATCTGGAGGTGTCTTTGGGTCTAAAATGAGTCTCTCATAGGCAGCACATATATGGATCTTGCTTTTTTTAAATCTGTTTTTATGCCCCTTGTCTTCTGATTGGAGCATTTAATCCATTTACGTTGAGACTGATTGTTGATAGATACATATTTAGTGCCATTTTATTACTTGTTTTGTTGTTTCTGGAGATTTTCTCTGATCCTTTCCTTGTCTTTGTCATTTTTGGTCCATCTCTTTTCCCCTCAAAGAGTCCCCTTAATATTTCTTGCAGGGCTGGTATAGTGGTCATGAACTTCTTTAGGTTTTGTTGGTCTGGGAAACCCTTTGTCTCTCCTATCCTGAATGATAGATAGCCTTGCTGGATATAGTGTTCTTAGATGCAGATTTTTCCCATGCAGCACATTGAATATGTCATTCCACTCTCTTCTGCCTTGCCAGGTTTCTGTTGAGAAATCTCCAGCTAAAATCTTATGGGTCTTCCTTTGTAAGTTAATGACTTCTTTTGTCTTGGTGCTTTTAAGACTTTTCTTTATCACTGTATTTTGCAGATTTAATTACAGTATGTCTTGGTGTTGTCCTGCTTTTGTTGATTTTGATGGGAGTTCTTTTTGCCTCCTGGATCCCAGATTAGGGAAGTTTTCGGTTGTCACTTCCTCAAATAAACTTTCTGCCCCCTTTTCTCTCTTCTTCTGTGACTTGTGTGATAAGAATGTTGTTACATTTGATAGAGTCACTGAGTTCCCTGAGTCTGTTCTTGTTCCATAATTCTTTCTTTTGTTCAGCTTCATTACTTTCCATTAGTTCATCTTCTAGGTCACTAATTTGTTTCTCTGTTTCTTCCAGCCTGAGGTTCATTGCATCAAGCCTGTTTCCAATTTTGTTTATTGTGCTCATCATCTCTGATCGATTGTTTTTGTTTTTGCTCTTTTATCTCTGTGGTAAGGGTCTCTCTGATGTCTTCTTTTCTCAAGCTCAGTGAGTATCCTTATCATTTTAAGTTCTCTATCAAGCATATTATATCTGTTTCGCTTAGATCTCTGGCTGTGGTCTTACCTTGTTCTGTGGTTTGGGATGAATTCCTCCAAGAGACAAGTGGGATTTTTGTCAGCGTGGTCCCTTTTCACTCTTTAACCTGCTGTCTCTTGAGTTCTAACAGATTTTCTCCAGATTCTACCTCTGTAGGGAATCATCTTCCTGTTGGTATAAGTTGCTGGGCAATGTTGGTCCTTTGCAGCTACGTGAGCCCCATGAAAGCATTGTTTCCAGTCAGAGTAGCCTACCTTCCACCCAGATAACTATCCCCTTTCTGTTCCTTATCTTCTCCAAGGAACTGGATATTCACAATATGACTCTAGCTTGTTAAAGCAAGTTGCTCTGTTAATTTTTTAATCAAAATACATCATTGCCTTTCTTCTGGGATCTTGGGTTTATAAATTACTCTTGGATATTATTATGAAGAAAACAAACTCAAGGAACCTGATAAAAATCTGTCAAGAAATAACCATGTTTTTACATAGTGATTTTAAAATATAAAGTGGATAAATTAGGTTTCAGATAACTGAAGTCCCTTCCCCCTTCTTAAACTATTTTTTAATGGAAATCTTTGTAAAATTTCTTACATAAGTTTCAGGGAGTTCAGAGTGACATTTTTTTATTTCACTATCTCCTTTATAAGTTGGATGGCAGGCTCTCTGTTAATAACACAATTCTTGTCTGGAGAGGAGTACGGTCAGCGGCTATACTCAGGCTGTTGTGATGTTCGACCGGTGGGGTTGAGTTTGCCTCCCTCGCTTGTCCATCCGATGCCTCTGTGCTGTGCTCAGCCGCATGCCTGTGTACCCCTTGGTTTGTGTTGGCCGACTGTGGACTGGGAACCGGACGGTCTTGGCGTCCCAGAGAGGTAGCTCCGTACAGCTGGTGGCAGCCTCAAGAGGGTTCGGCTTTATAACTGTGCTCCTGATGGTTACAGTTGCCTAATAAATGACCTTTGCTTAAATGACGAAGTGTTGCGGTCATTGGGAGACCTCTCTGTATTCAGACAGAGACGGAGAGCAGAAGCTGGAAAGGATTGTTTGCCTTACTCTTCTGCTCTGTGTCTTCGTATCGGACGGTCTATGCTTCTGCAACATGACAGTGTTGTTCTCTTTCAGAGGAGTCAAACTCAGTCTCCAACACCACCAAAGCCCCCGTCCCCGAGCTTCGAATTAGGACTGTCCAACTTCCCTCCGTTGCCTGGGGCAGCAGGCCACCTGAAGACAGAGGACCTCTTTGAAAACAGGCTGTCTAGCTTGTTAATAGGGTCCTCAAAAGAAAGGGTAAGACGCATACCGTGAATGTTTGCCTAGTGCCAAGTTTGCACCAGGCTCTCTGCCACACTCTTCATACAGGCAGTCTTCTTATGTGGAAGAGTTTCAGAGAGGGTGAGTGATGCAGAGGCCACGTGGATTTGGAGTGGTAGGGTCAGACTTGAACCTGGGACTAGACCTTCTCTGTTAATTCCCTTACTGTCTGCCAAGGTCAGGGGTGGAGACTGGCATCGTGTGCCATACAGATGCTCTCTGTCACCCCGAGGCTCAGATGGCACTTTTATTGTTGTTATTCAGGACCTGCCTTTATTTTACAAGTCTGCAAAATAAAACAGAAATCTGAGTTACAACAGAAGTGATGAGAATTTTTAGTGATCTATGCCACAACAAGGAGCCCGGAAACACCTAATGTAATACAGGGCTCAGGGAGGGATTTACAAAGCCCCACGTCCAGTCCTCGTCCTGCTGCTGCATGCTCCCTGCTCCTGTTGTTAACCTTTGCGCTGGGGTAGACTGCAGGACCGTACCTTACAGTAGCAATCACATACTACGTACATTTGGCAAGTCTTGTGCATTATTTTAAGTCTTAAACTTTCAGACAGTAGTCTCTGGGCTACAGCTGCCTCTCTCCAGTGATGTTAGAGTCAGTGCGGTTGAGGGGCCTTGACTTCCAGTGACCCCCTGGCCTTACTCCCCTTGGTGTCAGGCACAGGGGGCGAACAGGCTAGCCTCCACCCCGCTCCAAAAGCAGCAACTACTATTTTTTACATTTCGAGTCTCCATGGATGCCTACTTAACAAGTCTGAGCTGGATTCCACAGCCCGGGGAGTCACAGCTTCTCAGTGGGGCCCCTGCAACAGCTTTTTCTATTGCCTTGGCGCTTGAGTGTGGGAGCTGCTGGCGGGGGGGTGCTTGGCAGCTCGTCCCCAGAAGGGAGCTGGGTCACGCTGGCTGCTGTCTGCACTCCGGCACAGCAAGACAAGACCATACCCTGGAGTAAATGAACCTTTACAGAAAGGAGGCATTTTCCACTCGCACCTTCCCACCAGCCTGGCTTCCTTCAGCTGAGCATGGATTTGTGAAGAGTCTGGTTCTGTGGCAGGGCCACAGCGCCAGGGGCAGAGGGCATAGACGGTGCTGTCTCGCCCGCTTTGCTCCCTCTGGATGTTCTCAGTTCAGTCTGCAGCTGAACCTTTGACCTGCTCTGAAAGTAGAATTGTAAGAAAGCGTTCTTTGTGCCCATGCTGACTTCCAGTGACGTGCTCGTCACCCGGCACGAGGAAGACTGCCCTGGTGAACTGCTGCTGTGTGGGGGGCGCTGTTTGGAGTAAGAGCAGCTGGTGGTACTCACGTCTTTGTCCCATGACCGAGGACAGATTTAATGTCCATGTTCCAAGCTTCCATCTCCTCGGCTGTTAAACTGGGAATAATTACACCTGCTTCCAGGGCTGGGAACTGCCAACACCTGCCACCCACCTTGAAGCACCCACATTTATGTCTGTGTGGAAGTGTCGATCTTTTTGATTTTAGTTACAAGAAGGAGCCACACGGAATTAGACTGGGAACTCCACATTTAACAGAAATTTGAGGGTTCATCATATGCCAGGCTGTGTTAGGCATTGGGGTGTCAGGAATAAGATGCCTTTGATATTTATTCTGTGGAGAAAACAAGCTTGTAGACAGCGAAAGTGGAGGCCCAGAGGGGGGCCTGAGTCACACAAGGGGCGAGGTGTTTGCGGGCAGTGGGGGAGCGTCCTGGAGGACAGGCAGGGCTCTGTTTCCTCTCACTGCTAGTTGCTTCCCTTGGTAGAGGCCATGCTTCCAGCCCCAGCAGAGTGACCCCGGTGCCCCCAGGAGGAAGGCGGGAAGCCTCTTTGTCGTTCAGACTGGGACCTTTGTTGGTGTGTCTGAGGTCATTAGGACAGAAATCTGAGGGCTGTGTCTCTCCCCGCATTGAACTGTCCTTCCCCTGGTTTTCAGAGCCTAAACACGGATGCAAGCACGAACACGCTCCCCGCGGTGAGCCCCAGAGAGCCCTTGGTGCCAGCTCCCAGTGCTGTGTCCACAGCCTTTGGGCGCTCTCCCTCCCCGGCCTGTCTGCCCGAGTAAGTACCGCCTTCTGCCGAACCTCCGTGTTGTCGGACTGCCCTTGCCTGTCGTGAGTGGGAGATTCAGACCTTGGGTGGCATTTTTACAGGGATCCCAAGGTGGTGGAGAAGCAGAGAGAAGCCTCGAGTGTGGACAGACTTCCTTCTGCCCTAACTACAACGGCGAGTAAATCAGTGCAGGTGAACGGCGCTGCCACGGTACGTGTCCTGGCCACCCTTCCCGCCCCAGGGAGGAGGGGCGTGGTTTCTTTTCTGTGTCAGCTTATTTTCAGTGAAGTCTGGTTTGCTGGGTTTTTTACGTGTGTAGGTGCTGTGCTTCCCTCACCGAGTACCTTGAGTATTGGCTGCTGACTTCCCACTGAGTGTCCTGGTTATTTCTCATTGCCGCCACCCTGGGGGCTTCTTATTTCACTGTTGGTTGAGCCAGGTTGTCTTTTGAAGTCTCAAGACTACAGCCCCGTGTTCTGCATGGAGTCCGATCACTTGTCCCAATGGACGTCGGGAAGAAGCCACGCCACCCCTCCCCACCTGCTCCCACCTGGGCGGCTCCGTCCTGGCTGCAGGCCCCCCTCCACCTCCTCTGCCTGCCTCCTTCCCCCTTGGTGCAGCCAACCTGGTTTATTCTGATTCAGTGAACTTTTGTCGTTTAGATTTGGGAATTAAATCCTATCTATAAGGTTGCATCTTTAAAGGAAACGTTTTTTTATAGATTACAGTTACTTTTAAGTTAGTAATGGCTTATGGAGGTGAAATAGTTTTAAGTTCTCTTCTGTTATTTAGCCTTCAAGCTTCCACTTACCTGAAAAATTAACTTTTTAAAAAAAGTTTTTAACTCTGTCTTCACCTTTCCTGAATCTACACCACCAGCCTCTGGTGGTTTGAAATGGGCACAAACATTATTTGAAGCTCCTTGGTAAGTGATGGACTGCATGGTTCGGGTGTTCCAGGAAGCCCATGCTGTGTGACGTGAGGGTGTTTGCAAGGACGTGTGGGCGGAGGAGGTAGATGCTGCTTCTGGCTCTTTGCAGGGGCACCTTTTCTCACACCTTTTTTTTAGGGCTTCCATGTGACTCTAGAGTGCAGAGGCTGGCACTGCATATCTCAGGACCTTTTCTGGTTTTATCCATTTTTATAAGATGTTCCTAGAGTGTCTTGGAGGGAGCCTTGTGCTGCAGGGGAAACTAAACTTGTTGAAATTTATGAACTTTTACAAGTGACAGCACTTTTGAGTGTGGAATTGAGCACCCACTGAAAACATTGTTCACTTTTACCTGAAGTGAACTCATTTTCACACATTTGGAGATGTCCTTTTGTGCACGTAATCCCAGCATTGTGTCTGTTTCCCAGGAATTGCGAAAACCCAGCTATGCGGAGATTTGTCAGAGGACGAGTAGAGAGCCTCCGTCTTCCCCGTTGCAGCCCCCAAAAGAACAAAAGCCCAACGCCGTTGGTTGTGGGAAGGAAGAAAAGAAGCTCACCGAGAGAGAGCCCCCTGCCCCCAAGTCGAACCCGGGACCACCCAAAGACCAGAGGAGGCCGCCAGGCCGCCGACCCTCACCCCCGGCCACCGGGAAGCGTCCACACAGAGAACAGAGCACCCCTCCCAAGTCCCCTCAGTGAGCGCCGAGGTCTGGGAGGGCTGTGAGGAGCTGGGGTCGCCACAACTAAGCACTGTCCCACTCGGGGCCAAGAATGAGCCGCTGGTTAGGGGCTTGCAGCGTAGACAAGGCCGGTGAGGTGCCTGCAAGTGGTTTTTCTTCCATGAGTCGGATTTTCCCCCCTCTTGAAAAAAAATCTATTTTTCAGGATTTAATTAATATAAACCTTATTTTAGGTTGGTGCTTAACTGGAGGTGATGCATAAGTCTGATTTTTTTCAGGATAGAAAATGCATTTATCCTAACAAATTGATATTTTTATTAAGCCTCCATGTGGCTATGAATGCAAGCTATATATAGTGAGTTTTTCTAAATTAAGCGGAACTATGCTACTTCATTTTTTAAAATAACTGGTTAGCAAGTGCATTCCTTTGAGATGTCCAGACCGATGGGTGGGCTGAAGACCGCTGGGATCGAGGTTGGAGGCGACTCGGTCAGTGTGGCCTGGAGAAGAGAGGGGTCAGGTCACACCCTCACTGGCTTGGGAGTTGTACTTCATTCAGAATCTTAGCAAGTGACGCTAGTGGTTTTGTTCTTGTTTTTGTTTTTTAAAAAAATACAGCCCGTTTTTGACCTACTGGGCGAGATGCACCCCAGAGCCCTGAAACCTTGAGTTTTGATGTGCTGCAAGCAAGTAACCAGCCTCTCACTCCTGTCTCAAGTGGTTGTTGTGTAAGACAGAGTCAAAGCACATTGTGAATAGAACTTAAATGAAAACATAAACCTGGTTGCCCACTCACGTGTCCCCACAAAAATGTACCCTGATGTTGTCTTGCTCCCGAGAGCTGGCGGGAGGGCGTGGGAGCCCCTGTGGCCCCCGTGGCTCCCCCGCGTTAGCCGCTGCGTGGGCGCCTTCCCGTGGCTCCGCATCGGCCCGCAGTGGAAGCATTGCTTAAGTCGTGAGGGAGTGGAGTCTGCGGGGGGCTCGGTGGTGAGGCTGACAGTCCCTCCCAGACGAGGGTCTCACTGATCCCCTCCGGAAGTGCTGCACTCCGAAGAACGCGCATGCACTAACGCTAGCGGTCCATAATAAAGTCAAATATAAATTATTTTGTTTTAAAATGCCTAAATTTTTTCTTGAAGTATTCTAAGCAGCAGACATTAAAACATTTCCTGCTAAATGTAACCATACAGTTTATTCCACAAAAGGTTATTTAACAAGACTGAGGGTTCTTTTTAAAAACATTATTTCCATCCAATATTTAAAGACTTGAATTTTATTTAAACTTGAAAATGACTTTGCCTTAACTTTTGTATAAGACAGCTTAGAGTTGGTGGAGACTGGCCCCTGGGTTGGCACGAGGGGTACGGAGCTGCTCAGTCTGGTGGGGCTGCCGCCGCAGGTGTCCCCAAGCGAGCGTTCTGTAACACAGGACCTGGCAGTGGTGTCTGCAATACACCCTGAAGATCTTCAACAGTTGACCTTCTTCAGATTGTTCAGAAATCCTGTAAATGCAAATAGTCGATACTGTATTAAATATGTGCACTTGGGAGTGTGTGCTTTGCTTGTACAGTTGTAAATAATCAGAACATATTAAAAAGGTACCCTAAAGAGAAAAATCTGATAAAAATTATTGATATATTATAAATGTTGCTATTGAGCTGGATGTAGATAAACTAAATGTTGTGGTTTGAATATTATTTTAATTTGTTGAGGTGTTTTTCTTTTTCTCTGATGCTGGTGTGTTGGGCTGATTCTGCCTCTTTGCTGCTGCAGAAGGGAAATGGAAAGTCCTAGCAAAGCCTTCCGACGTTTTCATGCTCTTCTCACAAGTCTGTAAATATGTACTAATCGTAGCTAATGTGAAAGCATAATGTAGGAAGCAGAAACTGGCAGGAGCTTCAGGAGAAAGCAAAAGATAATCTACTTAGAATCCTAACTGCCAGAGGAGAGCCGGCCCTGGTGCGCTTGACCGTCTCCTTCAGAGAAGCCGCCAGGACTCACTATCCATGAGTACACAGTGCTAGTGTAAAAGGAACAGGGGGATTTCTTTTTTTGTAGGTGAGGGATTGCGGACTTAAAAAATCAGGAATTAGTTGACCTCTGACGCCCCATCTCATGAGTACTGTAAGAAGAGCTGGAAAGGCAAGCCCCAGGAAGTGCTTACTGTGGCAATCTTTGCTGGAGGAGGGAGCGGACGCGGTCAGCCTTGGTCACCCGCGCACCCCCCTCCCCCCGGGCCGCAAACTCTGTGTGGAGCTGACACACTGGTTTTCAGGAATGACAGATCCTTGCCCTGGTGGCAGGCTGTGTGCTAGAGCTAGCCGTAGCCGTCCACGGCCGGCAGGACGAAGGGGGTCACTCGTGACAGCAACGGGGCACAGCCGGGAGCGGGGGCGGCTGGTGCGGAGAGGGGCGTGGCCTGGCGGTCCTGCAGCCTCCGTGCCCGCTCGCCGCACTGCGGCCCCTGTCCCTGCAGCCCACATCAGTTGCAGCCAGAGTTGCAACCTCGCTCTGGTGGGATTTTTATAGCACCCTTTTTAATTAAGCAACGATGATACGCCAAATAGCTATATAATATCCCAAACCCCACCTTTCTGAGATCACTGTGAGATTTTCCCCTCACAGAAGAGAAGGGAGCCTGGGACGTGGCACGGAGACGGTGACTCTGGCACGAGCAGCCACAGCTGGTGGGGGCTTTTGTCCAGTTTTAGAAACGGAAGTCTTTCCTTCCCCCAGCAGTAGCTCAGGTGTAGAATCAGAGATACAGCAATCACAAATGACATTTTAACTTGTAAAATTGTGTGAGGATACTTATAATTTGGAAATAGCGGGATGAGAATCTGGCCCCATTTCACCAGACATGAATTTCCAGTAGAGTAGTTGTTTTTTAAGAGTTGGTGTCCTAATGTTCCTGGCCCGGCCCGCCTGTCCCAGCATCACTGATTGTCACTGGCGGTGGCAGAAGGCGCTTCCGGCGGCTCTGTTAGCCAGGATCATGCAGTTTACATTTCAAAGCCAGTTCAGTTTGTTACAGGGGCAGCGGGTGAGGAAGGCGCGTGTCTGTGCCTGCCACCAGCGAGCTGCGTTTGGGGGCTCGTGTGCTTTGTGGCCTGTCACCCTGGGTGCCGCAGACAATCCAAGTCAGAAGCAGAGCCAGCAGCCGCCAGTCCGCCGAGCGGGACGTGCTACAGAAGCTTTCTTGAGGGCCTTTGTTTTTGTTCTACTTCTTTTCATTAAGACTGGAATCAAGCTTATGTGTAAACTATTGATAATTTAAGTTTCCTTTTGTGTCATTCAGTGTAAAACTGTCTAATTTGAAAAAAATGTAGGTTATGAAAAATAAAGATTTAGGCACTGTTGCAATTTTTCTTTTGATTTTTTTTTAATTAATTCCTTCAAGAATACATCTTTTTAAAAAATAATTCTTGTCTCTTCCCATCAGTGTACATGAGAATGGAATGTGGTTGCCTCCAACTGGTGTTTGGATTATCGAGGCTCTGAGCGTCTGCAGCGTGAGGGGCCCCCAGTTGGCATAGTGGTCTCAGGCATTCGGGGGAGCAGTGCATTGAATCCAGGATTTACCACAGAGCTAAATTCCCCGATGTCGGGATCTTCCATTGCTTGTGTTAAATGGCCTGTCTCTTGTGTGATGTTCCCATAGAGTCACTTGATGATGGGTCCTTGTGGTTTTCAGATCAGACGTGAGCCTCAGAAACAAAGTAATTGACTCACCCCTAAATACTGGTGATGCCAGCGCCACTCAAGGCTGCAGGTGGATGAACCGCTTAGTAGATTATTGATTTGGGGCACGGATGGTCTGCTTTGATGTCAATTGACTGATGTTCCTCGTCTGTGAACTGCCTGTTCATTTCCTTTCCCCTTTTTTTCTACGGGGTTATCTTTTTCATACTGATGTGGTGTTCCTGATCTGTTTGGGCTACTAACTCTTTGTCTGTTATGTATGTTACAAATACTTCCCTTCAATCCCTACCAGTGTCTTAACTTTTTTAGAGTATGTTTTATCCTACAGTTTTTGATGATCATGTAGTAAAATTTATCCTTCTTCTCCTTTGTGGTTCTAGTGTCTTGGTCTTGTTTCTGAAGTATTTCCCTACTCTGTAGGCGTAAAAATAATCTGTGTGTGTGCGTGCGCGTATGTGCGTGCGCCTGCGTGCGTGTGTGCGTGCAGTCCATCTGGAATTGTTGGCCTGGATGTGCGTGTGTGGTCTGGGTCACGGCCTAATTCTACTCTCGCCATACGGAGGGTCTCTGGTTTGTTATTTCTCCATGGTGGGTGATGCCACACTTGTTACTTGCGGAGTCCCCACAGATGCATGCATGTTGTCTAGGTGCTCCCTTCATTACTGTCTGTAGTTCTGTTTCTTTGCTGACCTCGTAGGCTTTCATCCAGCCATCATTCTGCGTTGCTAGGAACTTCTTAAATGGAACTCCTCACAGTTGTAATTCAGTGTGCTCTATGAAGGCAGGAAGTGAGCCCATCCCAATCGCCTTTGTATCCCCTATTTTTAGGACACTGTCTGCAACATGGCAGATGCTCAATAAATGTTTGTTAAATTGATGAAATATTTATTGAGTATGCTTTGTAGCACAGTACTGGCCTAGAAAATTTGGAAGAACTAGGGTCATGCTCTGCTGTTTCCGTGTAACCATCCAAAACTCACTGGCTTGACGTGACAGTCACATCAGGATTGGCTGATGAAGGCTTGGAGTGGCTGTTCTGCTGGCCCTCGGCCCCACTTGCTCACAGATGCACGTGTTCTGGGTGGGGGGACACAGACCTCGCCACCGCGTGCTGCTCGTCTGGGCTTGTTTTTTGATGGCCGTGGGAGGGTGCAAGAGCTGAACCCTGGCGTTTAAGCCTCCCTTCCCCCAAGAAGTTGCAATCATTGTGTTCCACCCCTTGGTATACCTACCTGTTCCGCTAACATTAAAATCCTGTGTTTTTCTGAGTCATGGACTAAAAGCAGTGGTTGAAGAAGCACCACCAGCAGGTGGCCTCATATTGCCGGGTGTGATGAGCAGTGAGCCCCATCTGAGCCCAGGGAACTGACAGTCCTCTTAGACGGGCGCGTCTGGGATTCCCTGGGACACACTGTTCCTGGCCTGCCATGCGGAGGCGGGCCGGAGGTAGGGCGGGAAATCAGAACAACAGGTGACTTTCACCAGCACTCCCCACTGGGGTTCTGCGTGTGTGTGGAACCAGAAACACCGTGGAGCACCGCTAGCACGGGTGCCCGCCAGACGCCTGGGGCGTGTGCTCCCGTGCCGGGAGGCTGGGTGGTCGGGTGGCCCTGCTCTGAGCTGAAGTGGGCAAGTGAGCCGCCAGGCGAGGCGGGCCGGCTGCACCACTAGCGATGGCGTGTCCACAAGATGTAGCTGCAGCCATCGGTGGTGTCCCCGGCGTGGCAGGGGCCCCCGCTGCCTGGGTTCACCCTCGCCCGGATTTTCCTTTGAGCCACGGTGGCCCCTTGCCTCCCTGAAAGTCACGATTTGTTCATGAACGGTCGTGCGCCCGTGTGCTCTGTCCGTAGGCGCGTGGTGCCCGAGGGCCGCCAGAACTGAGAAGCAAGGCGGGTGGCTGTGGGGGCGGCTGGCCGTCCCGCAGAGCACCTCCTCGCCCGGCCGCAGCACAGAGGACGCGTGTGCAGGACGCACACGGGGCCCATACCAGCAGGCCCTTCTGACCCGGTCCAGCGGTGAGGCCCTGACGACCATGATCACACAGTTTGGGAGGAGGAGCGGGCCGTGCCTGTCCTGGCCTCCCGTGGCCTGCGGAGCATCTGACACAGAAAGGCTGAGTGGCCATGTCTGAGCGTGGGAAGGGACGGGAGAGGCAGGACTAGGCAGGCGCCCACGTGTCAAGGCAGCAGTCCCTGGTCCACACACAGCCCTAGAATCAGCCCTTTTGTTTGAGTGACCGGGAATGAATCCTTGCAGCCCCAACGGGCAGGAATGTGGGATGTTAGAGCTGGCCCCGGGCCTGCCCCCAGGGGAGCGCCCGCCCCGGGCCTCAAAGCAGGCGGCCAGCTCAGCTCCCCGCTGCGTCTGGCTCCCAGGGACCCTGGGCAGCCTCGAGGCAAAGGCCGTGTCCCAGCACGTCCGAGCACGTAGCCGTTGGAACTGGGAACAAGGCTACCTCTGAAAACCACACCAGGAGACCCTTCATCTTGGGACAAGTTTCCGAATGAGCTTGAGCCTAATTGGCAAAGTCAAACTGAGAAGATGTGCTGACTCTCCTGCCATGAACTTGGGGTTTGGGGTGGGGGGTGGGGTGCTGACCCCCGTTGCTGGTAAGGATACAGGAGGGTCACCTGGCACACCAGCCATTGTTGGGAACTAACGGTCAAGAGGTACTTTTGGTTAATAGGTCAAGTCCCGGGGAGAAAAGCCCCGCAGAAACCCCGGGACCAGCGCTGGCTCAGGTGGGCAAACCCGAGCTCACCAGTCCTTGAGATTGATTTGGGTTTATTTTGCTCTTTTCCTAGTTTCTCAGGAATTTAAGATGACTGATTTATGATCTTTCCTGAGGTAAGCGTTCCATGCTATCAATTTCCCTGTCAGCTGAATCCCAGTTCTTTGTATTTTTAAATTTTTTTTGAGATTTCTTCTTTGACCCATGGACTGTGTAGAAGGGTGTTGTTTTCCTTCCAGGTGTTGGGAGATTTTCCTGTTGTCCTCGTGTTACTGGTTTCTAGTGTGGCCCCATCGTGGTCAGAGAACAGGCCATATGATCCTGTCCTCTTAGGTGCGTCAGGGTGGGCTTCGTGACGCGGGTGGGCGCCCGCGGGTCGGGAGGCTGGAGACGGCGTGTGGCGTTCCAGGCCTGCGCTCTGCGCGGGGCTCGCTCCCGTGTCGCCGGCTGTCCCAGCGCACTTGCCGCGTCCAGGGGCCCCACTCCGGCCCCCAGCCCCATTGGCGTCTGGCGGGGTATTGGGGCGCTCTGCTGGTGGGTGCCTGCACCTGTAGGAGCTCCCTCTTGATCCCCTCACTCTGAGGTTTCACTTTATTGGACGTCATTAGACCCGTTCCCGCTCCTCGCTTCCCGTCGTGCCGGTGAGGTGCACCTTCTCCGACCCTTTGTCTCAGCTCGCGGCCGCCCCTCCCATCCTTGCCTTCCAGGGGAGGGGGGGCGGTCATCATTTGCCGCTTCCTTAAGGCCCAGGTCACGGGTGGTTTTAGAGACAAGTCAGCCACTATGTGTGACAGGCTTGGCGCCTGGTGCTCTGGCTGCACCCGTGTGACAGGCGCAGGCGAGCGAGGAACCGGGGACAGCGGCCTGGTGGGGTGGTTTCGGGACAGCATGTGAGGTGGAGCCAGCTGCCCGAGGGAGCCGTCCGGAAGATGGTACCCAAACACGGGCAGAGCCGGGAGAGCACCACACAGCCTGGCGACGTCAGGGACCCAGGCTGGCGTTCTCCCGTACGCCCGCACCCGGCTGTGGGGGCCGCGCACGTGTGCAGCAGGTGCAGGGAGTGCGTTAGACATGGGGGACAGCGCGGCCAGTGTGGACGAGCGACCGTCCGGCTGACTGGGGGGGGACACTGTGGACAAGCGACCGTCCGGCTGACCAGGGTGGCCAGTGTGGATGAGCGACTGTCCGGCTGACTGGGGGTGTGGATGAGTGACCGTCCGGCTGACTGGGGGCGGGCGGGGTGGACGAGTGACCGTCTGGCTGACCAGGGGCGGCCAGTGTGGATGAGCGACTGTCCGGCTGACCGGGGGCGGGCAGTGTGGACGAGCGACCATCTGGCTAACTGGGGGCGGGCAGTGTGGATGAGCGACCGTCCGGCTGACTGGGGGGGGACACTGTGGACAAGCGACCGTCCGGCTGACCAGGGGTGGCCAGTGTGGATGAGCGACTGTCCGGCTGACTGGGGGTGTGGATGAGTGACCGTCCGGCTGACTGGGGGCGGACAGTGTGGATGAGCGACCGTCTGGCTAACTGGGGGCGGGCAGTGTGGATGAGCGACCGTCCGGCTGACTGGGAATGTGGACGAACGACCGTCCGGCTGACCGGGGGCGGGCAGTGTGGATGAGCGACCGTCTGGCTGACTGGGGGCGGGCAGTGTGGACGAGCAACCATCCGGCTTACTTGCGGGGGAGACGGTGTGGACGAGGGACCAGCTGGGTGTCTGAGAGGGATTGAGGGTGACCTGAAACCCCCCAGAGGTGAGGGCAGCTGGTCGGTAAGGACCACCTGGGGTCCTTTCCTGGACATCCGTGGCCTGGTGTCCTCACCTGTCCTGGGAGCAGGGTCCAGCCACGCTGCGTGGGAGCCTCGGGAAGCGTCTCTGGGCAGCTCTCCCTGAGCCTCGGCTGCCCTCTGCCCTGAGGCTGCCCATGTGTAGGTGCCACCCAAAGCTGTTACAGCCCAAACCAGGGACATCTGGTGCTTTCACAGAGTTCAGGGGTCATGCAGTGAACGTGCAAGGGATGCCGGGTCAGGTCACTTCTCGGGGTTCACCGGCCACAGTGACCTCCGCATTCTGAGAGCTTCCACCTTTCAGTTCCGCGGTGTCCCTGCTTTCCCTGCCGGGCCTCACTGTGGGGCTTCCTCAGCGCTTGTCATCGATGCACAGAGACCTGCACACTGAAGCCGAGCCTGTCCTCGGGGCGGCAATGGAGGGATCCAGCTGGTCACTGCGCAGGTGGTCAGAGCTCAAGGTGTCCCCTCGACGTCCTGCCCTCCTCATGCAGGTCTGTGTCCTCCTCATGCGCCCGGGCGTTTAGCAGCGTCAGAGCCGTCGGGGAATGTCTCACCTCACTGGACGGACTTGGGAGCCATTTCAGTTCTTGAACAGTGACCCGCGGGTCCACCCCTGGGGCGGGGGGAGAGGGCCCACGAGGGGTGGCCCTGGACACAGAGGGACGCTCTTTGGGAGACGCCGCTGTTGACACCGTGTATCCCGACCCCTTGGACCCCACGTTCCCCGTCCCCTCTGTGGACACGTGCCGGGGCAGCCTGACCTCCCCAAGGTGTCACGGGCGCTCACGTCCTCCCAATCCTCTAGTGGCTGTCCGCTCCCGGCCCGCGTTCCCGGCCCACGGGGGATGTCTCGTCACCCCCACCCCCACCATCACTGATGTCCTTCTCCAGGACTCGGGCCTGCCTCCCCCGGATTCACACAGCAACCGCTGCTGACATGCCGGGTTCTCCTCTGCCTCTTCCTGCGTGGCCGCCAACCCTGCCCACGTTCCTGCCACCACCCGTGGGAGTCCCCTGTGGCCTCCGTGCTCTGCTGACGTGGAGGCCCCAGTGGCCAATCGACAGGCTGTGGCCACGTGTGCTGCTAGCTGTTGGCTGGCCTCCACTGGGGCACGGCTGATTTGGGGGTGTGTTTTGTTTCATGCCGTTTGCCTGGTGCCTGGAACTGTTGGGAAGGTGTTTGGTGGCGTGCTCTGCGAGATGCTCAGTGAAGAAGGCCGTCTGCCCCTCGTGAGAAAGGGGTGAAGAGGGGGCGTGGCCGCGGCGAGGCGGGAGAGCCTCCGGGCCAGCAAGGGAGGAAGACCGTGGCTTGAGCACTGGGGGTGCAGGTGGGGAGCCCCGGGCAGGCCCAGAGTTGCGCTTGCACACCTGAAGTTTGCAAGGCCGTGGCACTCAGAGTGCGGGAGCACCAGCGGAGGAAGAAGGGGTAGTGGGCTAAGGTGGGCCACCCCTCCCACGTAGACAGGGGAACCACACCGGTCCCCTCCTTCCGCCCTCGTGGACCCCTGCTCGACTACCGGCAGGCAGCCGTCACGCAGGGACTTCTGGGGGGCTTGCTGCCCCGCAGGGCGCCGCCCCCACGCTGGCCTGTCTTTCCGCTAACATCTCTGCCCCCCCCCCCCCCCATGCTGACCGTAGCTTCAGAGCTGACTGGAAGCCAGAAGCACCAGTCCTCCAGCGTGTCCTTCATTTGCAAGGTCATGTGGCTACTCTAGGATTTAGAGCCAGCTTGTTGGTTTTTACCAAAATGTCCTGCTGGGATTGTGATGGGAATCTCACTGGATCTGTAGACCCGTGTGGGGAGGATACAGAGCCCTCGACCCTTTCTGAGGTCCTCCTGATTTCCCTCCCATGAGTTTTGTACCTTAATGCGCAGTCCTGGGCATCTTTTGTTAAATTAAACTCTACATATTTTGTATTCTGGCACTGTTGTAAATGGCATCCCCCCACTTTCTTACCATCCGTTGCAGGCATGTGGGAACATGGCAAATAGGCTTTTGTGTAGGGGACTTGTGTGTCTCTGCTCATTCCTGCTGGTTCAGACCTCAGCCCCGCCACGAGTCCAGTCCCGCCGAGCCCTCGGGAATGTGTCTTTAAACCGAACATTTCACAGGATTAAATAAGCCCCGTGAAAAATGGAAGCGCGCTCTCTGGAGACCGGTGTATTAAACTGCCCACACAGACCCCCACGGACGCCTCCCTGCCCCGGCCGCCGCGGGCCCTCTCCTTTGAAGATTAACAATATTCAAAAACATGGTTGGAGGCCTGGGAACCCCAGATGGCATGGCTGTCCCCCGCCAGACTCTCAGGGACCGCCACGGAGCGCGGGGCCACGCCGGGGCAGCTGCAGGAAGGCCAGCCCAGGCCCCAGCGTCACGTCTCACCAGCAGGAAGGGCCCTGGGGAGTCAGCCAGTAAAAGAGAAAGTTCCGGAGGAAAGTGAAGGGAGCTGGCCTCCTATGGGAGCCTGCCGCGTGTAGGGTGGGGACAAGCTCTGTGCTGCTACGGACACCACGGTAAGCGGAGGCACCCGGACTCTGCCTCGGGAGCTCTTCACTGAGGCGCGGCCACGATGCCGGACGCGTGTCCCGGAGCCTTTGCGTTCCCTACGGTGGAGCTAAGTGACTCCGTTTTTAAATTGAGATATAAGTGACATCTAGCATTGCATTGGCTAAGGTGTGCAACGTAAAGATTTGAAATATGTATATACCATGAAATAATCACCCGCTGAGTCTAGTTACCGTCCACCACCGTGCACAGTTACAATTCCTGTTTGCGATCAGAACATCTACGGTCTACTCTGTTCTCAGCTTTAAAGGTACAACACGGTGTTCTCAGCTAGGGTTGCCATGACATCCCCAGGACTGCTTTATGTTATAACTGGAAGTTTTGTACCATTTGACCCCCTTCACCCATGTTGCCTAGCCCCCACCCCCTGCCTCTGGTAAACCACCGATCTGTTCTCGCTATCTATGAGTTTATTTCATTTTATTTTTTTTAGATTCCACAGATAAGTGAGATCGCGCAGTATCTGCCTTTCTCTGAGTTATTTCACTCAGCATAATGCCATCGAGGTCCCTCATTATTGTTGCAAATGGCAAGATCTTATTCTTTTTTATGGCTGAGTAATATTTGTATGTATACCACGTCTTCTCTATCTACTCATCCATCAATGGACACTTGGGTTGCTTCCATATCTTGGCTGTTGTAAATAATCCTGCAGTGAACAGGGGGTGCAGATATCTTTTTGAGTTAGCGTTTTTGTTTTCTTCAGATAAATACCCAGCAGTGCAGTTACTGGGTCATAGTATAGTTCTATATTTAACGTCTTGAGGAACCTCCATACTGTTTTCCAGAGCGGCTCCACCAGTTTGCATTCCCACCAACAGTGTAAGAGTTTCCAATTTCTCTACATCCCCACCAACATCTGTTTCTTGTGTTGTTGATTTCAACCACTCTGACCGGTGTGAGGTGGTGGCATCTCATTGTGGTTTTGATTTGTATTTATTTGTATTTCCCTGATGACAAGTGGTGTTGAGCATCTTTTCATGAGTCTGTTGACCATTTTCTTTGGAAAATGTCTATTTATTTCCTCTGCCCATTTTTTTAATCGAATTTTTTGTTTTCTTACTCTTAGGTTTTGTAAGTTCTTTTCATATTTTGGATGTCAATCCCTTATTGGACATGATTTGGAAGTACTTTCTCCCTTTCCATAGGTGGCCTTTTCAAAATTGTGCTGATGGTTTCCTTTGCTGGCAGAAGCTTTTGGTTTGATGTCGTCCCACTTGTTTGCTGTTTTTGTTGCCTTTGCTGTTGGTGTCAAATCCAGAAAATCCAGGAAAACAACATCAAGCAGTTTACTGCCTATGTTTTCTTTTCGGAGTTTTATGGTTTCAGGTCTTACTTTCAAGTCTTTGATCCATTTCGAGTGCATTACGATAGGGGTCCAGTTTCATTCTGCTGCATGTGGCCGTCCAGTTTCCCAGCACCATTTACTGAAGAGACTGTCCTTGTCCCATTGCATATTCTTGCCTCCTTTGTCGAGAATTAATTGACCATACACGTATGGGTTTGTTTTTGGGGTCTCTATTCCATTGACCTGTGTGTCTGTTTTTTGCCAATACCAAACTGCTTTCATTACTGTAGCTTGTAACATAGATCAAAATTGGCGAATGCGATGCCTGCTGCTGTCCTCTTCTTTCTCAAGTGACTTTGGCTATTTGGGGCCATTAGTGGTTCTGTACAAATTTTAGGATTGTTTGTTTTATTTCTGTGAAAGATGCCATTGGAATTTTGATAGGGACTGCATTAAATCTGTAGATTGCTTTGGATAATATGGACATTTTAACCATGTTAATTCTTCCAGTCCATGAACGTGGTATATCTTTCCATTTGTGTCTTCTTCAATTTCTTTCATCAGTGTTTTTTAGATTTTCATGTACAGATATCTCACCTCTGTGATTGAATTTATTCC
Organism: Mirounga angustirostris; assembly: GCF_029215605.1. NCBI lineage: Eukaryota > Metazoa > Chordata > Mammalia > Carnivora > Phocidae > Mirounga > Mirounga angustirostris. Next base: position 138,699,413 of record NW_026991713.1, read on the forward strand.
TAAGTATTTTATTGTTTTTGATGCAGTTGTAAATGGCATTATTAATTTCTCTTCTGATCATTGGTTCTTAGTTTATGGAAACACAACAGATTTGTGGGTATTGATTTTATATCTTGCAATCAGTAATCAATACTGAATTCATCGATTAGATCTAATAGTTTTGGGGTGGAGTCTTCAGGGTTTTCTATATAAAGATGTCATCTGCAAAGAGTGACAGTTCTACTTCTTCCTTTCCAATTTGGATGCCTTGTGTTTTTTGTCTGGCCTGGTCGCTGTGGCTAGGATGTCCAGTACCGCATTGAAAAGGAGTGTTGAGAGCAGACATCCCGGTCCTGTTCCTGATCTTAGGGGAAGAGCTTTCAGCTTTTCACTGTTGAGGATGATATCAGCCATGGGCTTGTCATACATGGCCTTTATCATGTGGAGGTGTGTTCCCTATATTCTCACTTTGTTGGAAGGTTTTTTTTTTTTTTAATTTTATTTATTTATTTGAGACAGACAGAATGAGAGACAGAGAGCATGAGAGGGAGGAGGGTCAGAGGGAGAAGCAGACTCCCTGCCGAGCAGGGAGCCCGATGCGGGACTCGATCCAGGGACTCCAGGATCATGACCTGAGCCGAAGGCAGTCGCTTAACCAACTGAGCCACCCAGGCGCCCTGTTGGAAGTTTTTATCATGAATGGATGTTGGGTTTTGTCAAATGCTTTTTCTGCATCCATTTTTCTGCACCATCTATTGAGATGATGATGTGACTTTTATCTCTCATTTTGTTAATGTGCTGTACCACGTTGATTTGCAGATGTTGAACCATCCGTGCATCCCAGGGATAATCCCACTTGATCATGGTGTATGATCCTTTCACAGTATTGTTGGATTTGGTTTGCTAATAACTCATTGAGGATTTTTTTTATCTATGTTCATTAGAGATACTGGCCTGTAGTTCTCTTTTCTTGTAGTGTCCTTGTCTGGCTCTGGTATCAGGGTAATGCTGGCCTCATAAAATGAATTTTCAAGTGTTTCCCCCTCTTCTGTGTTTTGGAAGAGTTTGAGAAAGATTGCTGTTAATTTTTTCTCTAAATGTTCGGTAGAATTCCCCAGTGAGGCTGTCTGGATCTGGACTTGTTTGTTGGAAGTTTTCTATCACTGAGTCAATCTCTTTAGTAGTAATCAGGATTCGGATTGTCTATTTCTTCACACCTCAGTGTTTTAAGTGATTTTCTAAGTGCATGCACACAGACAGGCTTCTAAGGTTATCTGGATTCTGTAAAGCCAGGGGCTTGAACTGCTCCACAGTCTTCTAGGTCAGGTCCCTGCGGCTGTTAGGTCTGCAGCTGTTGGAAGGAGGATTGGAGGCGGATGGAGTGTCCTCCAGGGACTGAGCCGTCTGCTGGAGACGGTGAGATGGTGCGCCAGTGGGCCAGTGGGCCAGTGGGCCGGCAGCCCTGTTTGAGCATCTGCAAAGGGAAGGGGAGCGTCGGAGGGAGGGAAAGTTCCGTCAAGGAGGGCCAGTCAGGCTCACTGCCTGCACAGGGGCCTCAGCTCACATTCACCTCCAAGCACAGGCACTCATCAGGATTTGCTCCCGTGCCAGCCTGAATGCTGGGTGGCACCCACAGTCCTCCTCCCAGGGCTCCGTCCTGCGCGCCCCAACCCCACAGTACTCTCAGCACCTGCCAGGCCACACCGAGCCAGGTCAGTCTGCACAACCAACAAGGGAAGGTGTTTGGCCTCAAGTGGGCGCCTGTGCTCTGTCATCAGAGGGTGGTGGGACAACGCGAAGGCTGCAGGCTCCGTTCTCTTGGGGGCAAAATCAAGTCTCAGCTTGATTCCTGTGGGACCCTGGGCCTGGCCAGCCCCTCAGTGCTTTTGTGCCCAGGGCTGTAGCCTGCTTGGGCAGCTCTGTGCTTGTTTCAAAACCAGCTTCGGGGGTATGTGGATTCTGGCTGGGCCTGGGGAAGCTCCCCGGGGCCAGCCCCTGTAGGCAGCGCAGGCCTGGCCTGGGACACCCAGGAGGTGCTTGCACACACGGGGTCTGCCCCGAGTGCTGGAAACACGTGCTGTCCTCTGTCCCCATAAGCAGTAAGGGTCAGATGGCCACAGACCGGCAGTCCTCCCTGTCCCCTCGCCCCCATCCAAGGCTGCTGAGTGGCTTCCTGCTCAGACCCTGGGGCTCCATCTCCGGGGTCCCCAACCTTCTGGCACAGTGGGACCCAGGGAGCCGTGGGTGATGTTGTGGGCCTGCAGCCCGGGGAGGTAGATGGAGCCTCAGGTGGGAATGTCCCCCTTCTCAGGAAGAGCGGGAAGATGCCAAGGTCAGGGTCAGTGTTTTCTTGGAGGGGAGGCATGTTTGGGCTGGGTAGCCCGTTGTCTGGTGCCAGAGGGTCTGAGGATCTGGCAGCCTTCCCTGTGTCACCCTGTGTGTCCCCGTGGTTAGCCCTGTGTCTGCTCCGGGCCCCACGCAGGCGGCTGCTGAGCCCCACGGTGTCCTTCGGAACGATGGCCCAGCCACATCCTCAGCCTTCTCTCCCAAACATGTTTTCCCGCTGCTTCCAAATTCTTCCCAAATGTCCCACATCTTTAGGTTCTGGTTCCTTTTCCCTTAACAATTCCTGCAATTTGTTTCTCCCCCCGTCTTACTGTGAACAGTCAGGAGAAGCCTCCCGGGTGCACAGATCCAGCCTCATACCCGGCGTTCTCGAGCGCTCCAAGCGCCGGGCTCCTGCCGTCTGCACCACAGAGGCCTTGTTCCCACTAGACACTCTGTAAGGTGGGGGTTTCTCTCCTGCCCTCACCCAAACCCCTTGAACATCCGCGCTCCCGCCGATAGCAGTGTGGTTTTCCAGAAGCTTCTCAACGTGCCGGCCCCACCATCACCCAGCCCCCCCAGTACCCGAATGGTGCTCAGGACGGCGGCACCCCGCTCCTCGGCACCGGAATCTTGGTCTCTCGGGTGCTAGCAGAGCTGCAGCAGGGCTTTCTCACGGTCAGGGCGCTGGCCGGGCTGGTGCCTGCAGGTGAGGACTCTGTCTGGCCTGGGACGGCACCTGCGTGCTGTCCTCACGCGGCCTTCCCCCTCTCTTCTCATGTGGGCGCCGGCCCTGGGGGGTCAGGGCCCCCCCATGGCTCACCCCAACTTCCTTCTGCAGAGACCCCATCTGCAATGCAGCCACGCCAGGGTGGGGGCTCCAGCACCCGGACTGGGGGGACTGTAATCAACACAGATGGAACCAGGAGGGCACAGATGCTGTGGGCGTGAGACGCAGGAGGTCAGGTGGGATGGAGCATGCCTCGTGAGGTCGGGCTGGAGGAGGGAAGAAATTCGAGGAGAAACGGAGAGCCAAGAGCAGTGCAGGCTGGTGAGGCCGAATGAAGAAGGAGGGTCGTGACTCTGTCTTGTTTGGGGGGGGGGTGTCCAAGGGCAGCAGGGATGTTATTAGGTTCACACTTAGGAAGTTCATTGCAAGTTACGAATGGATGGACTGGGAAGGGAAGAGGTTGGGAGAAGAGGTGGCAGTCATGAAGACAGTGCAGGGGAAGGTTGGATCTTGGTGGGAATGGAGAGAAAGGGACAGGGGGGCCGCCCCAGGGAGGGGAGCCTTGTGTCCCCTGTCCTCCTGGTCGTGGGCCAGTCTCAGAGAGACGGAAGCTGACCCAAGAGCAGCCCAGCTGGGTGCAAGTGATGAGCTGGAGAGAAAAGTGTGGTGTGAACAAATCCTACATGGGACAAGACTCACTGAGCTCAATGGGAAAAAAGAAAGCCCCTCCCTGGGTGTCCACAGGGAGAGGTCCTAACGGGACCCTCTTACCGACCACGAAGCAGGGAGGAGGATTCAGCAGAAACTGACGCTGTGGTTGGGTTCAGGGAGGGACGGGAGGTGGGGGAGGGGCTGTGACCTGCATCTCACTGAGAATCCTGTCATGCTTTGGGGTCCTGGGTGCTGTGTGCGTTTCATGCCTATAAAAAGTAAAATTATTTGCATTCTGCTTCAATTTTAAAAAGGAAGAATCTGAGAAATGCTATCCAATAGCACGAACTGAGTTATTCCTCTGGTGGTGAGAGCCCGGTGTGCAGCCAAGGACGCCGGCCCCAAATCCTCGCTGCCTCCAGCCAGCCTCACCCACCAGATGTTACCAGGCACCCCCTACCCCCAGCTCTCCTCCCCACTCGCCCACCTTCGCCCACTCCTCTGGGGTCTCCATGCTGAAGGAGGCCCCGGGGTCAGATCTCGACGAGGCCCAGGGGCTCTCCCTACTTAAGAACCCGTTCGTGGGGCAGCATTTGTGTTTGCCAGAAACCTCGCCGCGGCTCCTTACCCACTCGGAGCTGATCTCCTCTGGTGTCGGAGCCCCCCACCCAGTCCGGCCCCTTCACCTCCCTGTGCTTCAGCCCTTAGACAGCAGGGGCTGCAGGCTGTCCTGCCCCCAGGCCCGGCAACCCAGCACTGCGGACGCTGCCACCCCCGCCCCACGGGTTCCCCGATGCCCGCCCCCCCCCCCCCCCCCCCGCCCCTTGAAGGGAGGCAGGCACGACAGAAGTGGCAGGTATCATCCGAGGGGAGCATCTGAGAGCCGGTTCTGGCTTCTCCGTGTCCTTCGTTCCCACCCGGATGTGCAGCTTCTCTGACACTGGAGGCCTGGTGAGGCCGGTGGAGGTGGGCTGCCCTGGGAGGGGCCGCCTGCAGGCAGCCTGTGTGAGCAGGCAGGAGAGGGGCCTCTGCGTTCACGGGCATGTGTTACCTAACCGGTTGTCCTGATGGCGTGCAGACGCTTTCTGCCCTGAGATGTCCCTGAGGCCTGGGCCCCTCCTGCCTCCTTACTCACAAGTGATGCTCCTGCAGGGAAGGAGAGAGCAGGGCTGGGAGATCCAGCACCCCTTCCTGTGCAGGAGATGGCTGCAGCAGGGATGCCACGGCTGGGGCCTGGAGAGCCTCGCTCCCGGGAGCCCTCCTGGAGGAGGAGCTGTGGGAATGCGAATTCCCCGGGGCCCCCAGTGCTCCCTGTGCTCAGGTGAGATTCCGGAAGCCTCGCCTGCGATCCTCGTCCCGCTTACGCGAGCAGACTCCTCCGTGCTACGCCGTGACTCGCTGGGTGCTCACAGCTAACAGCGGAGTAAATACGACAGAACGAGGAGAAAAGGATCAGGAGTGGAACGTGGAATAGAAACCTCTTTGGTGCTGCGATAATCGCGTCTAACCGTGGCGTTCTCTGTTTCAAGTATGCACATCAGCCCCGGGGGAAGAAAACATCCTAGTTCCGTAAGTCACACCATTAACTGCAGACCTGAAATGATTCAGGACTGATTTCCAAAAAGTTAAAGGGAACACACCGTATACAGCGCGTTCCGCGGTGAGTGGGGAGGCTGCGGGCGCCGTGAGCAAGGGAGGAAGCCCCGCGCACGCGAGTTCACGCCGGGCGGGAGGGTCGCGGACTCTGGCTGCTGTGCAGGGGCTCGGCTCCCTCCACAGCCGGAGACCCCTTTCCCTGCAACATGGCTGCAGGACGTGGCTCAGCCCCCTTCCTGCGGCGGGCCTGGGAGCCCGCCCTCGGTGATACACACCCCTGCAGGCGGGCTCTATCGGGGCGCAGGCGGCCTCCGGGCTGCGTGCAGAGGTGGGCGGGGCTCTGCCCCGAGGCAGGTGCTCCCCGCCTGCCGGTCACTGCTTCCGCACAAACGGGGGCGGGGCGCCCCACCCGGCATCTCCAAGCGCCTTCCCGCGTCAAGGGTGGATTCCGTGAGTTCCAAGACCTGGAACAGGGCTGCCCGGCTCCCCGTGAGGGGCGGGAACGTCTGCTGCCCACCGGGGGATTCTGCAGGGGTGGCCCCTGCCCGCCCCCTGCTTCCTGCAGATGCCCCCAAACTGGCCCGAAGCAAGTCCTCGGCCAGCACCACCCTCCTGCGGGATTCCCCAGTCTAGGGAGGGAGCAGGTCACGGCTCCCCAAAGTCTAGACCAGCGCTGCCAGTAGAAATATAATGCGAGGCACAGAAGCAATTTTAAATTTCCTAGTAGCCACGTTAAAAAAACACACAACGCAGACTAAGTTAATTTTAGTATTTTTAATTTACTCAACGCATATACTGCCAGTTCAATAGATAATGAATGTCAAAAATGATCAATGCCCCATGATGCTGCACACCCACCACGAGGCGCTCAGGGAGAGAGGGGCAGCTCCCAGCCAGAGCAGCCCGAGGCTTGGAGGGGCTCCCAGTCCACCCCTGAGTGGGCGTCCTGAGCCAAGTCTTTTTCCCCAGCGCAGGCACAGCAAAGCTCAAGGCCTGAGCAACACCAGCCCACCTCCTACAAGGGAGAGCCTTTGGACAGTGGCCGGCTCTGGGGCACAGGTGTCTTGTCCCAGCTCCACAAGGGCCGAGAGGATGCAAGTTCAAGTTCTGCTTTGCCATTTAACAGCTGTGTGAGTTTGGGCATGTCCCCTAACCTCTCTGGGCCTCAATTAACTCAGATGACAAATGGGGAAAGTAAAACCTACCTGTTGGGTCTTTTGAAATGAAGGAAATCATGCATGAAAATGCTAAGACCAGGACCTAGGAAGACCCCGTGTGGGGCGACAGTAAGGCTCCTTTGCCTCAGCTCGGGGAGCTCAGTAGGACGAGGGGCTGACCTGGCCCGCCAGGACCACCCAGCTTTAAGCCCAGCCACCCACCCCCTGCCCCATGGCCCATCAGCCTCAGCCTGTCCCCAAGGGTCTATCAAACCCCCAATCCTGAAGGTCCACCGAACACAGCCCCTCTTCTCTGAGAATTGTTTGTCCTTTCTACCTCTCAGGCTGTGCCCTAGAGGCTACCTCTGGTTATGTGTCACCTGAGGCAGAGAGAGAGAGAGAGGCAAGGAGACACAGTGGCAGAGAGGCTTGGGAAAGACTGGGCGAGGGGTCTGACCTGGGTTCTGGATGGTCTTCCTTGGTCTAGCCCCTTGGGAGACCTGGCGGTACCCCTGCCCTTGCATTGTTGAGACGCTCCTGCCATCATCTTACAGACCCCGCTGACCATGGTCTGGGGGCCAGCTCAGGGACCTGCCCTACAGCGGGGACCCACAATCTTGCTGCTGGTATGACAGGGAGCTGGGCCTCCCGTCTCCACCCAGCGCCTTGGGCCCCTGCCTGCCCCCCAGGGACTCCCGCTGGGACCAGCTACCCTGCCTGGTGGGAGCCAGAGCCTGGCTGCACTGAATCTGGTCAGCCTGTCTTCCCATCCAGGCTCCACACACCTGTCTGTCTGCAGCAGAAGGCTCAGGCAAGCCCCCCTCCGTTGGTGCTCCCCTGTGATGGGGCAGCCAGGACACTAACTGAGCCTCCCTCCCAGTCTGCCGAACGTCTGCCGAACAGGGGAAGTGAGGCCTCTTGGGATCCTGAGCGGCGTGCGTGGGGCCAGAGGGAAGTGGCAGGTGCTGTGGCCTCCAACCTGGTGTGTGGGCTGGACCTGGCGACTCTTCTGCATCCTGAGGAGAAACCAATGCAACAGATGAGCTGGGATATCATGTCCAAGATCAGGTCACACAGGGCCCACCCTGCCGTCCGGGGGAGGCCGGCTGCTGCCGGAGCTTCCCAGGCGCCAGAGGCAGTCAGAGCTCCTGGCTAAGCCCAGATTCCTGAGCAGACGCACAGACAGCAGAGACAACAGTGCTTTGGGGCCGGGACTCTGCCTGCTCAGCCCCAGCCACACCCCCGCAAAACAGCCAGGTGAAATGCTCAGGAATGGTCCCCAGGACAGGGGTGCGCCCCAGCTGTGGCGGCCTGGCACCCACGCGCTCGCCCGTGATGGGGGTCCTGGCAGTGACCGGTCAGTCTGAAAGTGGTCTAGGCCGTCTCCCTCTCTCTGCTTCTCCGAGCAACCCTGGGCATTAAACAGTCCTTGGGCACCGACCTGGCGCAAGCCGTGTCTGCAGCGTCCACGGTGATCACGCCAGTTAAACCGCCATCCGGGTTTCCCTATGTGGGGGGGGAGGTACGTGGGGGGGGCGTCTGCAGTCCCCCCAGCGATGGGGCTTGTCCCTGGGGGAGTTGTGCGTGCTTCTAGTACCCGCTGAGGGAGCCCCAGCTTTTCTCCCAGGACTGTCCTGGAGTCGGCACGCAACCACGCCAACTCGGGACGTGCTGGCTTGTTCATGGACCCATCCCACACCTGTCCTGAGGGGGGTTCCCATCCGAGACCCAGGCCACTGTTTGGGGGGAAACAGGGCCTTACATCATGGCACGACACACCTCTAAGCCAGGACATCACCGAGTCAGTGACGCAGTGCTGTCCAGCTGGCTGCCCAGGAGGCAGGGCCTGGTTCCCAGATGTGACCTGGCCTCAGGCCTGAATGGCTTCATTGTTGGGGGACAGCGTGCATCCCAACTGTGGGCACCCAGACGCAGCTCGAACCAGGCTCAGACTGTTTAGAGCTATGTCCCGTCCACCTGCAGACCCCCCCCATTATAGACCTGATACCCCATTGTAGGCCTGGCTCCTGTCCCCAGGCAGATCCCCCATTATAGACCCGGGTCCTGTCCCCTGTTAGACCCCCTCCCATTATAGACCCAGGTCCTGTTCCCTGTTAGACCCTCTCCCATTATAGACCTGGGTCCTGTCCCCTGTTAGACCCCCCCATTATAGACCTGGGTCCTATCCCCTGTTGGACTCCCCCCCATTATAGATCCAGGTCCTGTCCCCTGTTAGACTCCCCCATTATAGACCCGGGTCCTGTCCCCTGTTAGACCCCCCATTATAAACCCGGGTCCTGTCCCCTGTTAGACCCCCCCATTATAGACCCGGGTCCTGTCCCCTGTTAGACTCCCCCCCATTATAGACCCGGGTCCTGTCCCCTGTTAGACCCCCTCCCATTATAGACCCAGGTCCTGTCCCCTGTTAGACCCTCTCCCATTATAGACCTGGGTCCTGTCCCCTGTTAGACCCCCCCATTATAGACCCGGGTCCTGTCCCCTGTTAGACCCCCCCATTATAGACCTGGGTCCTATCCCCTGTTGGACTCCCCCCCATTATAGATCCAGGTCCTGTCCCCTGTTAGACACCCCGTTATAGACCCAGGTCCTGTCCCCTGTTAGACCCCCCATTATAAACCCGGGTCCTGTCCCCTGTTAGACCCTCTCCCATTATAGACCCGGGTCCTGTCCCCTGTTAGACCCCCCCATTATAGACCCAGGTCCTGTCCCCTGTTAGACCCCCCCATTATAGACCCGGGTCCTGTCCCCTGTTAGATTCCCCCCCATTATAGACCCGGGTCCTGTCCCCTGTTAGACCCCCCCATTATAGACCCGGTCCTGTCCCCTGTTGGACTCCCCCCATTATAGATCCAGGTCCTGTCCCCTGTTAGACCCCCCGTTATAGACCCGGGTCCTGTCCCCTGTTAGACCCCCCATTATAGACCCAGGTCCTGTCCCCTGTTAGACCCCCTCATTATAGACCCGGGTCCTGTCCCCTGTTAGACTCCCCCCCATTATAGACCCAGGTCCTGTCCCCTGTTAGACCCCCCCATTATAGACCCGGGTCCCATCCCCTGTTAGACTTCCCCCCATTATAGACCCAGGTCCTGTCCCCTGTTAGACCCCCCATTATAGACCCAGGTCCTGTCCCCTGTTAGACCCCCCATTATAGACCCAGGTCCTGTCCCCTGTTAGACCCCCCCATTATAGACCCAGGTCTTGACCCCTGTTAGACTCCCCCCATTATAGACCTGGGTCTGTCCCCTGTTAGACCCCCCATTATAGACCCAGGTCCATCCCCTGTTAGACCCCCCATTATAGACCCGGGTCCTGTCCCCTGTTAGACCCCCCATTATAGACCCAGGTCCGTCCCTTGTTAGACCCCCCATTATAGACCTGGGTCCTGTCCCCTGTTAGGCCCCCCCATTATAGACCCGGGTCCTGTCCCCTGTTAGACCCCCCCCATTATAGACGCCCTTTCCTCTGCTGGGCTCCAGGTGTGGGGCAGGACCTGATCCTCGGTCAGAGGGGCCTGGGGCTGGCAGGGTCCCTGTGGGCAGCCTCATCTCTTGGTGTGGGGGCACCTTCCCTTTTGGTTCTGCCCACTGGGAAGTAGCGCTCTGCAAATTCTATTTCAATAGTGGAATTTCTGATTCACTGGTACTGAGCCCTCAGTGAGGCTCTAAAAATGGCTTTTCTGAGCACTGACTCAGTGGTTAGGAGGCATTTGGTAGGTTCGTCCCTGCGGCAGAGGAAGGAATGACTCACCCTCCCACACAGAGCTGGAGAGGCCCTTGACCTAACTCGGGAGTTGGAGTCCAGGTCCAGGCCGGTCCTGAGCTGGGCAGCCCCGGGGAGAGGACGTGTCAGCCTGGCGTCCCTGCCTCCCAGGAGGGATGGACTCGCTGTACCTCCCCCAGTAAGACGTAAGGCACGTGGCACACCTGCCTGATCCTCCCTGCCCCCCCCCTGCACGGGGGCCCCTTGATCTGAGTCACAGAGAGGGCACCACCTTTGACCAGAGGTCAGGGACAAGTCCTGGGCACAGCATAAAACACGCTTCACTTTCTACGGTGCTGGTCCCCACTCTCCTTTATTCTGCTGCACTCTCCGGACAAGGCCCCCATGTCTCCCCAGAAAGGTTTAGTGCCCCTGGGCCTCAGCCCACATGCTGGTCAGCTGCACCTGTCCTCCTGCTGGTGGCCCGGCCCGCCGGCCAGGCCTGGGCATGCCGGGTAGCCAGGAAGGAACTGAAATTTCTCGCCTTTGTCAGGAGCTCATAAGAAGAGCTGAAGTTGGTATTTGTGGGCACAGGTCCTGGAAGAGCCGGCTGGAGAGCCAGGGAGGGGACAGCGGATGCCAGGAGCCTTGTCCAGTGTGGGACAGTCTGGGCAGATCCAGGGAATTACCCACGACCGGCACAGGAGGAAAGGCCCAGGCCAGGTCTTGGGTGATCAGAGGGAGATGGCGGCTGCCAGATGAGTCTCGGGCGTCCAGCCTATGCCCTTGGGCCACCCCCACAGCCCTCCGGTCAGACAGTCCTTCTTCCCCACGGGGCAACAAGAAGGTGCGTGCTGACCGTAGGTCCATGGCGCACACGGAGCCATGGCTTGAGCGACGCCGGGGGCCAACCCCTGAGAGTAAATAAAAGCAGCAATGAGCGAGAGGAAGAGTGTAGGAACGAAACCGCGCACACCCCAGGTCTGCAAGCGGAGGCCAGCTGGCCCAGCTCGGACGGGCACGGCGTGCGCGGCCTGATAGCCGCCTTCTCCAGTGAGAAAGGGTTTTCTGCTTCCAGCGTCCCCGGAGCTTTGGCCCGGTGGACGGACGGGCTCTGAGTGCACCTCTGGCTGCCCGCCAGGGCTGCGAGAACAACTGCTGACAGCTCAGATGGACCGAACTTATAAATAATCCAGGGCAGGGAGCCGGCTCTCCCCGGGCGGGCCTGGGCGAGCCGCACCCCGCGGAGCTGTGTGCTTTGATTTCTCAGAGAATAGGGCAGACCCTTCTGGCTTTGAGAGCACCCGGAGGATCTCCTGGCCCTGGGTTGAGAGCTGCTGCCTTGGAATGAAGGTGATGGCAGAATGCTGATGCCAGGCCAGGGGTTCTCGCTGATGCTCTGTTAGAATGCCCTGGAGACTCCCCGAAATGCAGGTTCTGGGCTGCTTCGGAAGGCCTGAGAAGCAAAGGACGAGCAACCCCCTCTGAAACAGACAAGCTACATCAGGAAGGAGCTGAAAATCAAAATCAGTCTTCACATTTAGAAGTTAGGGCTCCTGGGCAGAGCTGAAAAGCTGCCCCCTGTGCCCCAGGCCCTGCTCTTGGCGGGGGGGCGGGGGTGTCTCACCAGGTGGACTGGGGGTGGGGCCTCCGCTGGGCCTGCACCTGCAGCGCCGTCTCAGCTATCATAGGCCACCGGGCTGGGGATCATAGGTTCACCTCCCTGTGCCGGAGCCCCGGACGTCCCCGGGCCAGGCAGAGTCTCCGCTGTGGCTACCTACCCCCGTAAAGCCTGGACAGGGAGGCCTGGGGACCAGAAGGGTCTCACCAAGGCACGTGTGGGCAGAGCAGGTCAGCGGAGTGCCCGCGGCCAGCGTGGCCATGCTGACTGCTGGCTCCCGGCCATCCTGGCTCCTCCCCCGCTGCCACCCTTTCTGGGGCCCATGACTGGACTGACATTGACCCCGAGCTGCCCCCGAGCGAGGAAGGCACCTCTAGCCTCTTTTTCAGGCGCTGTCTCGTTGAACCGTCACGAGGGTTCTGTGAAACCGGTACTCAAACGTCCCCCCTTTCAGGAAGGCTTCCCTGACTGCTCTCACTAGGGGCACCTCTTCTGCTCCTCGCGTAATTGGCATGATCACCTTTTTACGTTTGCTTATGGACTAGTTGACTTTGCTTCCCTCCGCCGTGGGACTTGCTGCTGTTACCTCATAACATCCTCCTCCAAAACCCAGTAGCATGAACTAACAACTGCTTTACGGATTCTGTGGGCCAGAGTTCGGGCTCTGCAGAGCCGTCTCGGGTGGGGTGGCGGGGGCTCCGGGGCTGGCCTCCATCTTGAGCACACGGCCTCTGCGAGGGCGGGAACGTGCCGACAGCGTCTTGGTGCTGGGGTGGTCACCGCCCTCGCCACGGTGGGAGCCCTTGAGAGCAGAACGCTGTAGGGCCTCCCCTCCTTCTGGAAGCTTGTATTGTGTTCTGCGGCCGCAGGCACGCCCGGGTCCAAGGGGAGGGACCACACAGGGGCCTACGCAGCAGGTGGGGTCAACAGGGGGTGGCCCTGGAGACCGGGCAGCAGAGCCCCGAAAGCCAGGCTGAGAACAGAGGCCGCGTCTGCCACGTGGAAGGCGCTGGAGACACGGGCCAAGTGAAGGAGTAAACGCACGAGAACAGGAGGCTGAAGTCTGGGGGACTGTTCTTGGACAGCAAGGAAAACAGCCGTTTCCTGCTGGTGGCAACCCTACAGGCACGCTCTGCCCAGCTCGGAGGGTTCCCAGGGACCCGACTCTCGCTTTCTGAGTGGGCTTCCACTCCCCAGGCCTTCCCGGCCGAGTCTGGGGCAGCACCCAGGCCCCCGGGGCCATCACGATACCGAGGAAGTGAGTTTCGAGGAGGACAAACCAGAAATCAGGAATGCCCGCCATCTGATGGGCAGAGCGTGGTGGGGACCAGCCCTGAAAAGGGGACCTGGGATTGCAGAAGCCTCTAGAAACTCCAGAGCCTTGACCACACCCTTTCAACCCGCCCCCTGATGATCTGTCTTGACAGAACTTCTAGCTGTTTTTACTGAGATCCTTAAGTGCAAGTGGATTGGAGAGCGGGTTTGTACAGGTGTTTAAAAAGCCGGGCCCCTCGTGTGAAGACTGATGCTTTTGTGTAGACAGCAGAACTGCGTGGAAGGTGGAGACCCCACGCACAGCCAAGCTGGGGCCACGGTGGCTGTCCTGACCCGGGTCTCTGGTCTCTGATCCCAGGGCCTGACCCTGTGTCCCTTCGGGGTGACACTCATGACTGGGCTATCTTGATTCCTGCCCACAGATCTGGGTCTGTGACGGGGAGTCCCGCTCGAGGGCGAGAGGCTGAGCACCTCCTAGACATCCTCCCTCCGCACATGCTGGGCACGTGGCCGCCTCCCCCGCCACGGCTCCACGCCTGCCAGCCTCCGGGCCCAAGCCGACATTTCGTGGAGCTTTGGTCCCAGCACAGACCGAGAAAGCTTCAGATATCACCCCTGGAAAAGGGCTGTGGCCCCCACGTGTGCCGCCTGCACGCCAGGCTCCCAACCCTGGAAGTTGACTTTGCTTCCCTTTGCGGGCGCGGGTCACTCAGTCAGTGGGCAGCAGACATACTCAGTTACCGCAGGATTCCCAGCAACCTCCCCCCGGAGTAAGCAAGCTGGGTCTCCCTGCTGACCCTTCTGCGTCGGCGACAAACTCACCTGTGTCTGCAGCCGATCCCCGGGATCTGGTGTCTTCAGCTCAACGGGATCCTTTCAGAGATTTGTCACCTGGAGCAGTGTGACCTCCCCTCAGGCTCCGCCCGCACGTCTGGGGGGCGGGTGTTCTCTGTCCCTAGGCGCGTCACCACCACCCGAGCGCACCAGGCGCAGGCCCAGGGCCATCCGGGATGCACCACCAGCCTTCAGTCAACGGCCAGCCTGCCGGCCAGCCTGCTACACAATGCACAGTGCAGGCCCCTGCCGTCCTGTTAGATTTCCTAGTGGACACACCGAGGACTGAAAAGGGAGGTAAAATTAACTTGAAATATCTGGTTTACACACCATATCCTTAATATCATTTCAGCAGGGAATCAACACTGTGTGTGTTTTACACCAACAGCCCGTGTCCCTTCTGATCGCCGTATTTGTGCCCAACCGTGTGCGTGTCTGTCCAGCACACCTGCAGTCTTGGCCGCGCCTCCCCAGCCCTGACCCCCAGGCTCCCACCTGCCGGCCCTGCATAGCCAGGCCTGGGGCCTGCACCCAGGGCTTCGACCCAGCCGTCCGCACCGGAGCGGTTTTGTAGTGGGTCTCCCGGGCCCTCCCGTGTGTGCACAGGTGCCAGGTGAGGACCAGCAGAGCCCAGGGTGGGCGCCTCACACACTTCCCCTGTCCCGGAGAGGTGGGGTCCGCCGAGTGACAGCGGGCTCTGTCGGTCCTGCACAGCACAGCCGAGGGCTCTGGGTCACCTGGCAGCCGGCACGGCATGCCTGCCCAGTGTGGACGAGCTGCCAGGAGGCCGGCGTTGTCCCGGGTGCCCAGGGAGCTGTGGGAGGGGCAGGAGGCCCGCAGGGCCCGGGGCAGCCCCGCCTCACCTCTGCATCTTCCCTCCTTCCAGTGCCGTCCCCAGCGATGCCTGCAGCCATGTGACTGCTTAAAAAAGCACAAGCACCTTACAAATGATGCCTTCCACCCCGAAAACAAGTTTGGTTTCCAAATGTGGTTTCCACTCACGTTATCCTAAGAAATGCCAGCAGTGTGGATTTCCACCGATTGAGCTCACGGGCTCCAGTTTCCCCACACGCTGTGCAGCATGTAGGGGACAATGTGGTGTCATAGTCGCCTGAGTCCGGCGAGAGGGGAGATCCTGCCTTAGGTGTTCTCACCGCAACGCAGTT
The DNA here is from genome assembly GCF_029215605.1 of Mirounga angustirostris. Taxonomy (NCBI): domain Eukaryota; kingdom Metazoa; phylum Chordata; class Mammalia; order Carnivora; family Phocidae; genus Mirounga; species Mirounga angustirostris. The sequence goes on from NW_026991713.1 coordinate 138,714,467, forward strand.
TAAAGAAAATGCTGAAAGAAGAAATACCCACGTGACAGGGAAGGCGAGGCAGGTACAAAAATGTCAGATTCCAACGTTTAACTTTTAAATGGTTGCAGAGGGGCCGGAAGTTTTTGGCCCCTTCTCTGCGCACTTTCTCACCACCAGCTTGGGAGTCCTTCCGTAGAGAGTCTTGACAAGGGATTTCATGTGGTCATCTCAGGGATAAATCCTGATGAGCAGAGCTCGTGTTTTCTGAAGCAAGTTTCACAATACAGTTCTTGGAAAAGATTTCATTTGAAAGTGACTGTGTTTATTCCCATGACTAGTAACTGTTTAAAAAATGCAGCCCCCCCCCCACCAGCTCCGTGTCATCCCACCAAAGTCCCCTGCCGGCACCACTGCCCCAGGTGCCCTAAGGGACCGCCACTGCCCAGCCGTGGAAATCGCCAGTCGGCCCTGCTTCTCCCCCCTCTTTACTCGGCCTTTTCATCCCATTCTGAAGTGAATATGCTTTTTAAACAATCGAATTTCCCACTCCCATCTCCTAAATTCCGTAGCAGAATGAGGCAGGTGACTTTAGAACAGAGGTCCGTGGGGCCCGGGGTCTGTAGAGAATATCCAGCCAGCGCTACCCCCATCCCCTCTCCGCCGTGTGACCCATGAGGTCCGGCTGCACTTGGCTCTGTGGGGGGAAGGGAGGTGACAGCCACCCACTTTCTGTGGGTGGCAAAGCAGTAAGAGATTTCTGTTTATTTGAGGTCAAAGCCCACCTATTGCTGCCCCGTGGTTGCCAAGAGGAGATGCTCTGCATCGCTGGGGACGGCGGCTGGGATCACTCAGGTCAGTGTTTCACTCAAGAGACTGACACAAAAGCCTTGTACAAGTGAGAAGTGGACACTGTAGCAGGAGCTGCGGGTGGGAAGATGGGCAGGCAGGGACCCATTAGCCTTCCCTGGGCTCCGGATCCTAGGCAGGGTGGCGAGGGCTGTGGGCGAGCCATCCCTGGAGGGAGAATCCTCCACAACGTGGCCGAGTCACTGTTGAGGAATACCTTACACAATTCCTGGTGTTTAAAGACACGCATTGCTTTAAACTGGGCTTCTCATCCCAGTTCCCAGAGGGCCTGGGAGAGACCTGACTCCAGCTTCCAGCTTCCCCCAAGGCCATGTGATAGCCCTTCCCTTTGGAAGCATGGGGAGGACTCTGATGTTACAGAGAACAGGAGGAGAGTGCAGCCTAGGTACCCCTGCCCTGGCCCCACAGTTTACCTTCATAAGAAACTGCCAGACTGATGTGAAAAGCGTCTCTGCCATTGGATTTCCCCACCAACAATAAGCGAGCTTCCCATTGCCCCACATCCCATCAGCACTCGATATTGTCAGCCTTCAAACTTCAGCCACCTAGTAGGTTCTTAGTAGAATCTCCTTGTGGTTTTGATTTACACCATGTTAAGCATAATTTCTTGTATTTACTGGACATTTGCATACTTTATTTTATAAACTGTCCAAATATTTTTTCCATTAAAAAAAAGTTGAGTTGTCTTCTTACTGAATTGTAAGAATTGTTCATACATTCTAAGTACAAGTTCATTGTCAGATAAGTGAGTTAGGTACTTTCTCCGAGCCTGAGACTTGCTTTCTCACTTCTTCATGGAGAACTTCTCATTCCCCCCGCCTTTTTTTTTTGACAGTTTTCTATAGATCTATCAAAAAATTTTTTAAGTAGGCTCTACACCCAACGTGGGGCTTAAACTCATGTCCCCAAGATCAAGAGTCGTGCACTCCACCAACTGAGCTGGCCAGGCGCATCCAGAAGTTTTCATCTTAAGTCCAATTTATGCTTTTTTTTCTTTTAATTGTGCTTTCTGTGTCAATTTTCTTTGGTTACTTTTAAGATTTTGTTTCTTATCTCTGGTTTTAAATACTTTCATTATGATATATCTTGTGGTTTTGTGTTTATACTTGTTGGGGTTTTGTTGAGTTTCTGGGATACAGGCTTATACACTTTACCAATTTGGAAAATTTCATCATTAATATTTTCTGTACCCCACCCACTTTCCAACTGGGCTGCCAACCACGCATATCGTAGACCACTGGATGTTGCCTGTTGCTGCGCTAGGCTTCTGCTCACTGTTTTTTGGTCTGTGCTTTATTCTGGATACCTTCTTTAGCTGTATCTTCAGTTCACTGAGCTTTCCTTCTTCATGTCTCATCTGGTGTTAATACCATCTAATACTACTTTTATTTCAGTTCTTGAGTTTTTCATCTCTAGAATTTTTATTTGGTTCTTTTTTAAATATCTTTCATTCCTTCTATTTCTTTCCTCATTAGGTTCATATGCTCCCTTATATTCTTGAGCAGAGTGGACCTTTTTATAACTTTTATGTTTGCGTGTGATAATTCCTCCATCACTATCATTTCTGGGTCTGTTTCTATCGGCTAAGTTTTCTTCTGAGCGTGTCTCACATTTTTTTAGTGCATACGTAGTAATGCTTCTATTGGATACCAGCCATTGTGAGTTTAGATTCTCAATTATAGATTTTGTTGCATTTCTTTAAAAAGTGTTGAAGCTGAATTCAGTTCTGCTGGATTCCTTCAAGGCTCATTTTGAAGCTAGTTTAAGGCAAGTCGAGGTTAGTTAGTCTTTTCTATAATAGGATTAGTTTAACCTCATTACTAAGCCAATCTACTGGTTGCCCACGTATTCAACAAAGTCTGTTCACTCTGACCACAGGGAATATGAACAATTCCCAGCCCTGTGTGAGCTCTTGAAATTGCTCTGCTGTGGCCTCTTAATACCCCTTCTTTCCCTGGGATTTGCTGTGTATGAAGGAGTTTTACCTTGATCACAAACAAGTGGTTTCCAACAGAAGACTCAGAGAACTCCACACAGATTTCTAAGCTCTTGGCCTCTGTGGCCTTCTCTTCTTCCACAGTATTGTGCCTCCCACATTTCAGCTGAGTCCCAATCTCTGCCTCCCCAACTCAATGCAACTCCAGCCCTGTTTTCCCTACCTGTGCCGAGATCATACCTTGCCTCCAGGGAGAAATCTAGGTTGTCTGAAGGGCTCATCTCCCTTGCTTCCTCTCTCGTAGGGATTACAGTGCTACATGATCTGTTGTTCAATATCTAAATCCAATGTTACATACTGTGGCTATTTGCAGATGATTTGTTTAACATAGTATATCTAATTTTTTAGCTGTTACAGAGGAAAGACAAGTCTGGACGTTGTTACTCCCTTATAACCAGAAGTGGAAAACTCACTTTTATTAAAAAAAATTTTTTTTATTAATTACGAAAATAACACATGTTCACTTTAGAAAGTTTAGAAATTACAAGTAGATACACAAAAATAAAATAAAAGTTACATGCACCACAAAAATTAGCCACTAACATTGTGGTATATATTTTTCTGATGGGGTCCCTATGAATATATGTATATGTGTATGACTATATCTATATATCTATATCTATATATTTTTTTTTTTACAAAAATAGGATGACATTGCACATACTGTTTTATAATCTGAATTTTTTCACTTAATGTTATATCATAAATAAGTTTCTAAGTCATTAAAGTCTTGAGACCATTTGCCCCACATCTTACAAATCTCCTCCATCTACCTTCCTTCCTGGCTTCTGCCCTTCTTCTTTCTCTAATTCTTCCTCAAAACTTCTCTGCAACATCTATCCATCCCTAATAGCACCTAGACATGGCAGCACACAGAAAGGGAACGGAGGTCATGGTCTCTGCCCGTCTGCAGCAAACCAGGAACGCAGAGTGTAGACAAGCTTCACACAGTGGAGTTGGATGTGTCAGTGTAAAGTGGATACAGAAACGGGAAAGACTGTTGAAAAAATAGAGTACCAGAGATCTCACAAAATTCCCCTCTGTAGAGAATTTATGATACTGCAGTGATGGAACCGGTATTGTGGGATTTCTAAAGCTTTGACTGATCTAAAGCTTTTGACTTTGGAAAGTTTTTCGCTCTTCAAAACCATAGAAAAGATGGTTTTGCCTTGCTGGGGCTCAAAATCTGCCATGATCCTGTTGCTAACGTCGTAAAAAAAATTCATAATCCTACTAATTTGTTCACTTAAAACGCAAGGCAGAAGACAGTGCAATATAGTATTTTGATAACACGGTTATTAGGACCCCTAAAAGTGTGAATGTGAGAATTTTACTTGTGGGATGTTAATCACAGGGGTAAGTTAACTATAATAAAAATCAACCTCTCAAGTATGTGGGAGGTAAAGTAAGGTGAAGGGCTAATATTTAGAAGGCTTTTCTTTCCTTGTGGTTTATTGTTTGCCATACTAATTAAATTAAATTTCTGTATTTTTAATGGCTTTGATAATTTCATATTTTTATCATGCTCATCAATAAGTTTTCATATTTTAAAATTACAAAAATTCAATTCACAAATATGTACAGGTCTATTTCTGAGCTCTCTTTTCTGTCTCACTGATCCATCCATGAACCAATACCAACACATTGGGTTATATCCTATAACTTGATAAGTCTTGATATTGGGCGCGTCTCTATTGGGCAGGTCTTCAGGAGTCTCCTAGCTGTTCTTGGCTCTTTGCCCTTCCATAGAAATTTTGGAATGAACTCCTCAAATTACACAAAAATCCCTCTTGGAATTTTGATTAAAGTCATATTGAATCTATAGAACAATTTGGGGGAAAAATAACATCTTTATGATCTTGAGTCTTCCTAGTTATAACTATATTTCTCTATCTAAAGGTATTCTGTAATGGTTTTCAAATAAGTTTCAAAATTTTCTCCATCATGGTCTTGCAAATAATTTTTATAGGTATATTTGGAATGACTAGACATGTATCAAACACATTTTTTGCCAAATAAAAATAGCCAAGTGTCGGAGCAGACCCTTGATAAAAGCCCATGGCTAAAGCTGAATATCAGAAAACTAAGTAAACATGTGAATAAATATAAAATTTTATCGGAAAACTTATTTTATGAAGAAATATTTCCATTTTTATTAAAATGTTCGTATCAGAATTTTAAGTGTGATGTTTTGATGTGGAACCGATGGTGGGTAGGTGTCTCCTGCAGGTGCTTGCTTGCTCTCACTCTCAACGAGGCGAAGGGAAAGACAAGCTATGTTGGAGGTGTCTCCCTTCTATAAAACTTTCATTTTTGTATTTTTATGTATTTATTGAATAGGTCTTTTCTAGAGAAATTTTGAAGTGGCAAGCAACAGTATGCTTTTAAAAATTGCAGTGAAATTTATCTTCATCAGATGCGGAGGAGTCCCAAACGATAATTTTTCTCAAAGATCTCATGGTTTAAAATAAAATTAAGTAATTGAAAATTAAGTACAAATTTTAAAGATTATCTTTTAATGTAATGAGTGCTAGTATGCCAAACAATTCTAGGACAGCTAGACTAATCACATAATCTAATTCTTAGTACTGTGCTTGTATAATTACATGAAGTTTTGTGAACATATCTTGGTTCAAAAATGACAACGTTCTTCCTAAATTTATCTAGCTAATGCCTTCTCCGAAAACTCACATTAATGTGTAGTATTTTCCCTTATTTATTTAGCTATTCGGAAGCTCTTCATCATTGTTTTTCTGCACAAAATTAATTGCTTTCACAACTACCATTAATTATTGCAGAACTTTATTTTACTCCAGCGATGATAAGCACACAGTTATACTACAACTAATGTCTCATTGTGGAGAGAAACTGAGATTTTTCCTTCAGCTTACATGTAGAATGTTTACCTGTGCTTGTAAATATCTACATATTAGCAATAAAATCTAATGCGTGCTTTGTTTGCATTGCTAACGGTAACCTGCACAATGCTATGATCACACACAGGTTCAGGGACACAAGACATGACGTTAAAAGCAATTTCAGACATTTCCACAGTCAAAGCCAAAGCCAAATAGCAGATTTGGGCCAGAAACAGAGGTGACAGGTGCTGGGTAACTTTCTCTTAATTGCTATTATAAATGGCATTTTTAATAAATCACATTTTCTATATATTGTTAGTGTATAGAAATTCAGGTGAGCTTTGCACATTGATTTTATATTTGTATCTAGCAAATTTGCTGAATTTTCTCCTTAGTTTTAATACTTTGTCTGTGTCTCTTGGGGGTCATTTTGAAGACCACCATACAGTAGCTATGAATAATGACAATCTGTCTTTTCTTTCTTTTTTTTTTAAAGATTTTATTTATTTATTTATTTATTTATTTATTTATTTATTTATTTATTTGCGAGAGAGAGAATGAGAGACAGAGAGCATGAGAGGGAGGAGGGTCAGAGGGAGAAGCAGACCCCCTGCTGAGCAGGGAGCCCGATGCGGGACTCGATCCCGGGACTCCAGGATCATGACCTGAGCCGAAGGCAGTTGCTTAACCAACTGAGCCACCCAGGCGCCCTGTCTTTTCTTTTATAACGGCATTCTTCGATTGCTTTTTCTTCAGTGCAAGGGCCTCACGGTGTTGAACACAAGCAGAGTTCACAGGCCTCCGTCTTGTTTCTGATGTTAAACAGAACACTGAACATTACTTCATTCGTTATGAAGCTTGCCGAGTTTTTCAGGGATACTATGGAAACAAAACTGCAACCCCATATTCTTTGATTCAACAAGTCACATCTTCAATGAGTCCCAAGTACTTAAATTAAAGCGTGACTCAAAGAATTCAATCATATGCCAGAAACTGGGGGACTCATTATAAACGTTTATTAGCAAGAACCTTGGGAAGATGAAGGCTATTGACTCACACAGGAGAAGAAATCAAGGACAAAGTCTGCAGATACTTGTAAGACACTTGAAGATGCCCAGAATCTGTTTTCTATTTTTTTTTTAAGATTTATCCATTTTAGAGAGAGAGGGAGAGCATGCAGGCAGGGGGAGGGGCAGAGACACTCTCAAGCAGACCCCCCTGAGCTGGGAAATAGACCCTGGGCTCTATCCCACAACCCTGAGATCATGACCTGAGCCAAGACCAAGAGTCAGACGCTTAACTGACTGAAACACCCAGGCACCCCTCTGTTTTCTATTTTTTAAAAATTGCAGTGAAATGCACATCATGTAAAAATTTACTGTCTTAACTATCTTTAACTACAGCTTATTGACATTAAATACATTCACATTGTCCATCACCACATTGTCCACCTCCAGAACCCTGGTCATTTTGCAAAGCTGAAACTGTCCCTGTTGAGCAATGAGTTTCCACTCTCCCCAGTCCTTGGACCCTGGCGCCCACTGTCTACTTCCTGTCTCTGTGAATTTGACTATTCTAGCTACCTCACTAAGTGGAACCATGAGATGTCTGTCCTTTCGTGACTGACTTATTTCACTCAGTCTAATATCCTCAAGGTCCATCCATGTTGCAGCACAGCTCAGAATTTCATTGCTTTTTAAGGCTGAATGATACTCCATTTTATATATAACACCACATTTTCTTTATCCACTCATCCATTCATGGACGCCAGGGTTGCTTTTGGCTGCTTTAAGTCATGCTGCTATCAACATGAGTGCACAGATACGGGTGTGAGTCCCTGCTTTCATTTCCACTGAGAAATGGAATTGCTGGATCAAACGCTAATTCTAAATTTTTTATTTTTGTGAGGATTGCCATACTGTTTTCCAAAGCAGCTGCACCATTTTACATTCCCATCAACCATGAACCAGGATTTTTGCCAATGCGTGCTATTCTCTGTTTTTATGTCAGTCGCCATCCTAGTGGGTGTGAGGTGGTATCTCGTTGTGGCTTTGATTTCCATTCACCTAATAATTAGTGATGCAGAGTATTTTCATGGGCTTAGTGGTCATTTGTATATCTTCTTTTGAGAAATGTCTATTCAAGTCTTTGCCTCTTTTTTAGTTGGGTTGTTTTTTGTTGTAGGGGTTCTTTATATATTCTGGATATTAACTCCTTATCAGATATATAATTTCCAAGTATTTTCTTCCATTGCATAGGTTGCCTTCTCACTCTGCTGACTGTGTATTTCGATACACAGAAGTCTTAAATTTTGATGCAACCCTGTTCATCTACTTTTAATTTTGCTGCCTGTGTTTTTGGTGTCATATCCCAGAAATCATTGCCAAAGCCAAAATCATGAACATTTCCCCTGTATTTTCTTCTAAGAGTTTTACAGCTTTAATTCTCGCATTTAGGTTTTTGATCTATTTTGGGTTGATTTTTGCATATGGCATATGTTAGGGTACAGCTTTCTTCTTTGGTTTGTAGAAAGCCCATTTTCCCAACACCTTTTGTTGAAAAGACAGTTCTTTCCCGATTTAGTGGTCTTGGCACTCTTGTTGACAATCACTTGACTATGAATGCGAGGATTTACTTCTGGGCTCTCCATTCTGCTGTTTTAGTCTGTCTGTCGGTTTGTTGGTGCCACACTGTTTTAATAACTGCAGCTTTGTAGTAAGTTTTGAGACCTGCAAGTTTGAGCCCTTCAGCTTTGTTCTTTTTCCAGATTGTTTTGGCTGCTTGGGGTCCCTTGACATTCCATATAAATTTTAGGATGGGTTTTTCTATTTCTGCAAAAAGTGTCATTGGGCTTTGATAATGCATTGAATCTGTAAGAGAATGTAAAACTTGACCCAAGTTGGGTCAAGGTCCTTTTCTTTTTTAAAAGATTTTATTTATTTATTTGAGAGAGAGAGAGTGAGCACAAGTGGTGGGGGGGAGCAGCAGAGGGAGAGGGAGAAGCAGACTCCCCGCTGAGCAGGGACCCCGACATGGGGCTTGATCCCAGGACCCTGGGATCATGACCTGAGCTGAAGGCAGACGCTTCACCAACTGAGCCATCCAGGCGCCCTGGGTCTAGGTGCTTTTATGTTGACATTTATAGCTGTTCTAGATCTTACACTAGTGACTTGGAGAAGTTTTATCTTAGAAACTCCTTTTTGTGTCATCTAGAATTCAGGTACTCACTTTCATATAATCTCCTGTGGAATATAACAATCTTGAGGCTACACATACCAATTGCTTATCTTGGGAAACTGCATTTTTTGTCACCTCATTGTCTATAAGGAGATTTGTAGACTTTCAATAACGAGAAATCTTCAAGACCTTTGTGTGGATTTCTCAGTTCAAGCTTCACTGCAGCAAACTGGTAACTCTGATTCGGTTCTTAAAAGCACATGTGACAAGTTTCTATTTATACTCCTTATCACATAAAGGAAGCTCCCACCCTTTCCAAGGTTGCTGAAAGACTTTATCATAAATGGGTGCTGAGTTTTATCAAATACTTTTTTTGGTATTTACTGAGAAAGTCATATGAGATTTCTCTCCTTTAACTTATAAAGGTGGTAAATTGCATTAATTGATTTTCTATGTAAAACCACGTTGCAAACTCAGGGTAAGTCTAACTTGTTCATGATACCTTACCTTTCTTTTATAATGCTGAGTTCTGTTGCTAAAGTTTTGTTTAGGATTTGGCCTCTGTGTTCATAAGTGATGAGGTGGCTAGTCTTCACAGATGACCCCATGTCTCCCGGAATTCATGCACTGTGTGGGCAGGCCCCTTCCCCTTCGAATCTGGACTGGTGCTGCAGCCCAGTTTAAACACTCTGAGTGCGGCAGACACAAGTCTTAGAAAGGCCGTGTAGGTTTGGCGATCTCACTGTTGAGAACCGTCAGATGCCATGCAACAAGCCTCGCTAATTTGTTGGAGAATCCACAGAGGGGGGCCACGTGGTCAAGTACAAGTTCTGAGACCATGTGGAGAGGGGGAGGTCCCATCATCGCTGCATGCTAGCTGAGCCCAACATTCCAGCATCCCCACCCCAGCAGCACACAGATGATAAAGCCATCTTGGACAGCCCAGTTGAGCCTGAGACCACTACAGCCCCAGGAACCTTATGTGCAGACAAGAGCCACCACGTGAGTCCTACCAGTGGAGACAGTAAATGTTTGCTTTATACACCACCAAATTTTGGAGTGGTTTGTTATACATCGATATACCGTCTAAACACTGTTTTTGTTTGGTTTTTGTATTAAAATTAAATCAGCTTCATAAAATAAGTTGGGAATATCCCCCCCTCTTTTTTTTCTTATTTCCTGGAAGAGTTTATGTAATGTTGGAATTAACTGTTCCCTGTAGGTTTAGTAGAACTTGACTATAAAACTTTCTGGCTCTGATACTTACTTTGTGGGAAGACTTTTTTAACCATTGGTTCTATTCGTTGGTTGATTAAATCTGTGGTTCTCAAGCCCAGGGCTTCCCAGTGTGCTGCCTGAAGTCACAGGGTGCAGATTTTTCAATTTTAGAGGGAAATACATCGTCATCTGACACCTGTTGGACACTGCACACACTGTAACTCAGGGTAGTTGATGGTTTCCACATCGGATCACACTATGTTCCTAATGATGACGTATCTTCATGGAACTGGTTTTCGGCCGTGGAGGTCAGTGCTCAATCTGATTCCACGGTCTGAGAAGCTGTGCAGGATCCAGGGGGCACCTGCTTCCCAATACTGAGCAGTTGTGGTTGAGAAATTACTTTTTTTTTTCAGTGTATGTGTATATGTGTACTTTTTCCCAAAAGGCAAATAAGTTGTAAGGACATAATATGTGCTTTCTCTCTGCTATCTTTGTCTACCTGCTAGAGGTTTATGAATTTTATTGATCTTTTCAAAGAATCAGCTCTTGATTTTTTTGACATTTTATGGTGACTTTCTATTTTCAATTTCTTTGATTTCTGCTCTTATGTCTATATTTTCTTCCTTCTACTTCCCTTGGGTTTAATTTTGCTCTTCTTTTTCTCATTTCTTAAGGTGTAAATGTTGATTATTCATTTGAGAAATTTTTTTTCTCTAATATAACCATTGAGTGCTTTCATTTTCCCCCAAAAGCACTGCTTCTGCTGCATCCTACAAATTTGATATATTGTATTTTCATTTAGTTCGAAATATTTTCTAGTTTCCTTTGAGACTTAATTCCATTATTGTCAGAGAGCACATTTTAAATGATTTCCCTTCCTCAAGATTGTTTTCCACGGTGGATGTGACATCTTCCTTTGCCGCCAACAGTGTGCAAGGGTTCTGTTTTCCCCACATCCTCACCAACACTTGTTTACTGTTTGTATTATAGTCGTCCTAGTCGGTGTGAAGCTGTGTCTCTCAGTGTTTTTGACTTGCATTTACCTAATGACTATGGTGGTTGAGCTTATTGGCCATTTGTACCTATTTTTTGGAGAAATGTTCATTATTGTCTTTTGCCCAAATTTCAATTGAGTTGTCTTGTTGGTGTTGAGTCATAGGAATTATTTATACATTCTGGATATTAAACCCTCATCAGATACATGATTTACAAACATTTCTCCCATTCTATAGGTTGTCTTTTTATTTTTTAATGTCCTCTGATATATAAAAAGTTTTTAATTTTGATGAAGTACAATGTGTCTCTCTGTTCTTTTGCTGATCATTCTTTTATTGCCATATCTGAGGATCCATCGTAAATTCAAGGCCATGACGATCTACCCCACTGTGTTTCTATTAGTTTTAGTTCCTATATTCAGGATCCATTTTGAGTTAATTTTTTTTTAAACATTTATTTATTTTGAGGAGAGAGAGAGAGACAATGAGAGAGGGAACACAAGCAGGGGGAGTGGGAGAGGGAGAAGCAGGCTCCCTGCTGAGCAAGGGGCCCGATACGGCGCTTGATCCCAGGACCCTGGGATCATGACCTGAGCCAAAGGCAGATGCTTAATGACTGAGCCACCCAGGCACCCTTTGAGTTAATATTTATATCTGGTGTGAGGTAGGGACCAAATTCATTCTGTTCAATGTGGAAATCCAGTTGTCCCAGCACCATCTGTTGAAGAAACTACTCTTTCCTCATTGAACAGACTTGGCTCACTTGCCAGAGATCAATGAGCTGTAGATGCATACATAGGTCTCTATCTGGACTCAATTCTGTTCCCTTAGTCCCCGTACTCCACTAGTCTTATGCAATGCCACACTCGTTCGATTACTGCAGCTTTGTGATGACTTTTGAAGTCAAGAGTCCTCCAACTTTGTTCTTTCTCAAGGTTGTTTTGGCCTTTTAGGATCTATTGAAAAACCACACAAATGTGAGGATCACCTTCTTCATTTCAACAGAAAAGACTGTTAGAATTTTAATAGGGATTGCATTTGAGTAATGTTGATATTAGCAATAGTATGTCTTTCTTCTTATGAACTAGGGATGTCTTTCTCTAGATTTACTTTATTTCAGCAATGCTTTGTAGTTTTCAATATACAAGCTGTCCACAACCTTGGTTAAGTTTATGGCTAGGCATTTTAGTCTTTTAGATGCTACTGCAAATGCAGGTACTTCCTTAATTTCATTTTCAGCTTGTTCATTGCACATATACAGAATTGCAGCTGATTTTTGTATGTTGGTCTTATAACCTGCAGCTTTGCTAAATTCCTTTATTAGCTTTAGTAGCTACCTTGTGGTTTCTTTGGGATTTTCTTTCTTTCTTTTTTTTTTTTTAAAGATTTATTTATTTTTGAGAGAGCAAGAATGAGAGAGAGAGAGAGAGAGTACATGAGATGGGGGAGGGTCAGAGGGAGAAGCAGGCTCCTCACTGAGCAGGGAGCCTGATGCGGGACTCAATCCCAGGACTCCGGGATTATGACCTGAGCCAAAGGCAGTCGCTTAACCAACTGAGCCACCCAGGCGCCCTCTTTGGGATTTTCTATGTATAGGATTATGCCATCTGCAAATAGGGATAGTTTAACTTCTTCCTTTCAAGTTGGGATGCCTTTTATTTCCCTCTTGTGTTCTAATTGCTTTGGCTAGACCTTCCAGTACAATGTTGAATAGCAAGATTGAAAGTGAGCATCTTTGTCTTATTCCTAATCTCAAGGGTAAAGTTTTTGATCTTTCACCACTAAGTATAATACTGGCACAGGTTTCTCATGAATGATGTTTATCACGTTGAGAAAGTTCCCTTCTCTCCCTAGTTTTCTGAAAGTTTTTATCATAAAAGAGTTGGATTTTTTCAAATGCCCTTTTGTATTAATTTAGATGATCATTTGGCTTATTCTCTTTGTTCTAGTGATGTGGTGTATTATATTAATTGATTTTCTTATGGTGAACTACACTTGCATTTCTGGAATAAGTCCTTCTTGGTGATGGTGTATAATCCTTTTAACTTGCCCTTGGATTTGGTTTGCTAGTCTTTTACTGAGGATTTTTTTTTTCTTCTAACTGATCGTTCTTTGTTTCTTTTTTTTTTTATTCTTATGTTAATCCCCATACATTACATCATTAGTTTTAGATGTAGTGTTCCATGATTCATTGTTTGTGCATAACACCCAGTGCTCCATGCAGAATGTGCCCTCCTCAATACCCACCACCAGGCTAAGCCATCCTCCCACCCCCCTCCCCTCTAGAACCCTCAGTTTGTTTTTCAGAGTCCATCGTCTCTCATGGTTCGTCTACCCCTCCGATTTCCCCCGCTTCATTCTTCCCCTCCTGCTACCTTCTTCTTCTTCTTCTTTTTTTTTTTCTTAACATATATTGCATTATTTGTTTCAGAGGTACAGATCTGAGATTCAACAGTCTTGCACAATTCACAGCGCTTACCAGAGCACATACCCTCCCCAGTGTCTATCACCCAGTCACCCCATCCCTCCCACCCCACCCCCCACTCCAGCAACCCTGTTTGTTTCCTGCAATTAAGAATTCCTCATATCAGTGAGATCATATGATACATGTCTTTCTCTGTTTGACTTATTTCGCTCAACATATTACCCTCCAGTTCCATCCACGTTGTTGCAAATGGCAAGATCTCATTCCTTTTGATGGCTGCATAATATTCCATTGTATATATATACCACATCTTCTTTATCCATTCATCTGTCGATGGACATCTTGGCTCTTTCCACAGTTTGGCTATTGTGGACATTGCTGCTATAAACATCGGGGTGCACGTACCCTTTCGGATCCCTACTTTGTATCTTTGGGGTAAATACCCAGTAGTGCAATTGCTGGATCATATGGTAGCTCTATTTTCAACTTTTTGAGGAACCTCCATACTGTTTTCCAGAGTGGCTGCACCAGCTTGCATTCCCACCAACAGTGTAGGAGGGTTCCCCTTTCTCCGCATCCCCGCCAACATCTGTCGTTTCCTGACTTGTTAATTCTAGCCATTCTGACTGGTGTGAGGTGGTATCTCATTGAGGTTTTGATTTGGATTTCCCTGATGCCGAGCGATATTGAGCACTTTTTCATGTGTCTGTTGGCCAATTGGATGTCTTCTTTGGAAAAATGTCTGTTCATGTCTTCTGCCCATTTCTTGATTGGATTCTTTGTTCTTGGGTGTTGAGTTTGATGAGTTCTTTATAGATTTTGGATACTAGCCCTTTATCTGATATGTCATTTGCAAATATCTTCTCCCATTCTGTCGGTTGTCTTTTGGTTTTGTTGACTGTTTCCTTTGCTTTGCAAAAGCTTTTTATCTTGATGAAGTCCCAATAGTTCATTTTTGCCCTTGCTTCCCTTGCCTTTGGCGATGTTTCTAGGAAGAAGTTGCTTCGGCTGAGGTCAAAGAGGTTGCTGCCTGTGTTCTCCTTTAGGATTTGGATGGACTCCTGTCTCACATTGAGGTCTTTCAACCATTTGGAGTCTATTTTTGTGTGTGGTGTAAGGAAATGGTCCAGTTTCATTCTTCTGCATGTGGCTATCCAATTTTCCCACACCATTTGTTGAAGAGACTGTCTTTTTTCCATTGGACATTCTTTCCTGCTTTGTCGAAGATTAGTTGACCATAGAGTTGAGGGTCCATTTCTGGGCTCTCTATTCTGTTCCATTGATCTATGTGTCTGTTTTTGTGCCAGTACCATGCTGTCTTGATGATGACAGCTTTGTAATAGAGCTGGAAGTCCAGAATTGTGATGCCGCCAGCTTTGCTTTTCTTTTTCAACATTCCTCTGGCTATGCGGGGTCTTTTCTGGTTCCATACAAATTTTAGGATTATTTGTTCCATTTCTTTGAAAAAAGTGGATGGTATTTTGATGGGGATTGCATTGAATGTGTAGATTGCTCTAGGTAGCATTGACATCTTCACAATATTTGTTCTTCCAATCCATGAGCATGGAACGTTTTTCCATTTCTTTGTGTCTTCCTCAATTTCTTTCATGAGTATTTTATAGTTTTCTGAGTACAGATCCTTTGTCTCTTTGGTTAGGTTTATTCCTAGGTATCTTATGGTTTTGGGTGCAATTGTAAATGGGATTGACTCCTTAATTTCTCTTTCTTCTGTCTTGTTGGTGTATAGGAATGCCACTGATTTCTGTGCATTGATTTTATATCCTGCCACTTTACTGAATTCCTGTATGAGTTCTAGCAGTTTTGGGGTGGAGTCTTTGGGGTTTTCCACATAAAGTATCATATCATCTGCAAAGAGTGAGAGTTTGACTTCTTCTTTGCCGATTTGGATGCCTTTTATTTCTTTTTGTTGTCTCATTGCTGTGGCTAGGACTTCCAATACTATGTTGAATAGCAGTGGTGATAGTGGACATCCCTGCCACGTTCCTGACCTTAGGGGGAAAGCTCTCAGTTTTTCCCCATTGAGAATGATATTCGCTGTAAGTTTTTCATAGATAGCTTTTATGATATTGAGGTATGTACCCTCTATGCCTATACTTTGAAGAGTTTTGATCAAGAAAGGATGCTATACTTTGTCAAAAGCTTTTTCTGCATCTATTGAGAGGATCATATGATTCTTGTTCTTTCTTTTGTTAATGTATTGTATCACATTGATTGATTTGTGGATGTTAAACCAACCTTGCAGCCCAGGGATAAATCCCACTTGGTCATGGTGAATAATCCTTTTAATGTACTGTTGGATCCTATTGGCTAGTATTTTGGTGAGAATTTTTGCATCCATGTTCATCAGGGATATTGGTCTGTAATTCTCCTTTTTGATGGGGTCTTTGTCTGGTTTTGGGATCAAGGTAATGCTGGCCTCATAAAACAAGTTTGGAAGTTTTCCTTCCATTTCTATTTTTTGGAACAGTTTCAGAAGAATAGGTATTAATTCTTCTTGAAATGTTTGGTAGAATTCCCCTGGGAAGCCATCTGGCCCTGGGCTTTTGTGTTTTGGGAGATTTTTGATGACTGCTTCAATTTCCTTAGTGGTTATAGGTCTGTTCAGGTTTTCTATTTCTTCCTGGTTCAGTTTTGGTAGTTGATACATCTCTAGGAATGCATCCATCTCTTCCAGGTTATCTAATTTGCTGGCATAGAGTTGCTCATAATATGTTCTTATAATTGTTTGTATTTCTTTGGTGTTGGTTGTGATCTCTCCTCTTTCATTCATGATTTTGTTGACTTGGGTCATTTTTCTTTTTGATAAGTCTGGCCAGGGGTTTATCGATCTTGTTAATTCTTTCAAAGAACCAGCTCCTAGTTTCGTTGATCTGTTCTACTGTTCTTTCAGTTTCTATTTCATTGATTTCTGCTCTGATCTTTATTATTTCTCTTCTCCTGCTGGGTTTAGGCTTTATTTGCTGTTCTTTCTCCAGCTCCTTTAGGTGTAGGGTTAGGTTGTGTACTTGAGACCTTTCTTGTTTCTTGAGAAAGGCTTGTATTGCTATATACTTTCCTCTTAGGACTGCCTTTGCTGCATCCCAAAGATTTTGAATAGTTGTGTTTTCATTTTCATTGGTTTCCATGTATTTTTTTAATTCTTCTTTAATTTTCTGGTTGACCCATTCATTCTTCAGTAGGATGCTCTTTAGCCTCCATGTATTTGAGTTCTTTCTGACTTTCCTCTTGTGATTGAGTTCTAGTTTCAAAGCATTGTGGTCTGAAAATAGGCAGGGAATGATCCCAATCTTTTGGTACCGGTTGAGACCTGATTTATGACCTAGGATGTGATCTATTCTGGAGAATGTTCCATGGGGACTAGAGAAGAATGTGTATTCCGTTGCTTTGGGATTGAATGTTCTGAATAGGTCTGTGAAGTCCATTTGGTCCAGTGTGTCATTTAAAGTCTTTATTTTCTTGTTGATCTTTTGCTTAGACGATCTGTCCATTTCAGTGAGGGGGGTGTTAAAGTCCCCCACTATTATTGTATTGTTGTCGATGTGTTTCTTTGCTTTTGTTATTAATTGCCTTATATAATTGGCTGCTCCCATGTTAGGGGCATGTTGTTAGATATTTACAGTTGTTAGATCTTCTTGTTGGATAGACCCTTTAAGTAGGATATAGTGTCCTTCCTCATCTCTTATTACAGTCTTTGGTTTAAAATCTAATTGGTCTGATATGAGGATTGCCACCCCAGTTTTCTTTTGGTGTCCATTAGCATGGTAAATGGTTTTCCACCCCCTCACTTTCAATCTGGGGATGTCTTTGGGTCTAAAATGAGTCTCTTGCAGACAGCATATCAATGGGTCTTGTTTTTTAATCCAATCTGATAGCCTGTGTCTTTTGATTGGGGCATTGAGCCCATTTACATTCAGGGTAACTATTGAAGGATAGGAATTTAGTGCCATTGTATTGCCTGTAAGGTGACTGTTACCGTATATTGTCTGTGTTCCTTTCTGGTCTATGTTGCTTTTAGGGTCTCTCTTTGCTTAGAGGACCCCTTTCAAGATTTCTTGTAGGGCTGGTTTTGTGTTTGCAAATTCCTTTAGTTTTTGTTTGTCCTGGAAGCTTTTTATCTCTCCTTCTATTTTCAATGACAGCCTAACTGGATATAGTATTCTTGGCTGCATATTTTTCTCATTTAGTGCTCTGAATATATCCTGCCAGTCCTTTTTGGCCTGCCAGGTCTCTGTGGATAGGTCTGTTGCCAATCTAATGTTTCTACCATTGTAGGTTACATATCTCTTGTCCCGAGCTGCTTTCAGGATCTTTTCTTTGTCTCTGAGACTCGTAAGTTTTACTATTTGATGTCAGGGTGTTGACCTATTTTTATTGATTTTGAGAGGGGTTCTCTGTGCTTCCTGGATTTTGACGCCTGTTTCCTTGCCCAAATTAGGGAAGTTCTCTGCTATAATTTGCTCCAATATACCTTCTGCCCCTCTCTCTCTTTCTTCTTCTTCTGGGATCCCAATTATGCTAATGTTGTTTCATCTTATGGTATCGCTTATCTCTCGAATTCTGCCCTCGTGATCCAGTAGTTGTTTATCTCTCTTTTTCTCAGCTTTTTTATTTTCCATCATTTGGTCTTCTATATTACTGATTCTCTCTTCTGCCTCATTTATCCTAGCAGTTAGCGCCTCCATTTTTGATTGCACCTCATTAATAGCCTTTTTGATTTCTACTTGGTTAGATTTTAGTTCTTTTACTTCTCCAGAAAGGATTTCTCTAATAACTTCCATATTTTTTTCAAGCCCAGCTAGTATCTTTTTGTTTTTTTTAAGATTTTATTTATTTATTTTGAGAGAGAGAATGAGATAGAGAGCATGAGAGGGGGGAGGGTCAGAGAGAGAGAGGCAGACTCCTTGCTGAGCAGGGAGCCCGACGCGGGATTCGATCCCAGGACTCCAGGATCATGACCTGAGCCGAAGGCAGTCGCTTAACCAACTGAGCCACCCAGGCGCCCCCCAGCTAGTATCTTTAAAGTGATGATTCTGAACTCTAGATCTGACATCGTACTAATGTCTGTATTGAGTAGGTCCCTGGCAGTCGGTACTACCTCTTGTTCTTTTTTTTGAGGTGATTTTTTCCATCTTGTCATTTTGTGCAGAGGAGAATAGATTAATGAGAGAACAAAGTGCTAGCAGAGTAACAATGTCCCCAGAAAATATACTCTAAACAAATCAGAAAAGACCTGAAGCAGTGGAAAAAGAAACGGAAAGAGAGAAAAAAGAAAAAGATAAAAACAAACAAAAACAAACAAAACAAAACAAGAACAAAAAAACCCAGAATATGATCAAATATGATCAGGCTGGTATATAGATCAGTGCCACCCACTAGATTTGGGGTGTATTTTGGTCTTTTAGAAGAAAGTGCCTCCCAAAGTTTTAAAGAAAGAAAAACTTATATATGTACAAAAATAAGGGTTGATATGATGAAGGGATAGAATATGACTGTAAAGATAGAAAGTATAAAAAATTTTATAAAAGGAATTTATAAGAAGTTGTTTGAAAAAAGAAAGAAGAGGATTTAAAAAAAGAAAAAAGAAAAAAAAGGGAGAGGATGTAATCAGGCAGGGGAGTAGAAAAAACCATATACTAGAGATTTAGGGTATATTTTAATCTGTTAGAAGAAACTATCTCAAAATTTTAAAGAGAGAACAACTTATATATATATATATGCCAAAAATACGGGTAATTACTATGAAGGGATAGAATATGACTCTAAAAATGAAAAATAAAAATGTTTTTTAAAAAAAGGGATTGATAAGATGTTGGTTGAAAAGGGGAAAAAGAAAAATTCAAAAAAAAAAAAAGACAGTTAAAAAAAAATTAACTTTGAAAGACTAAAGAATCATGGTAAAAAAAGCCATGGATTCTATGAGCAGTATTCCCCTAGCGCTGGAGTTCTGCCGTTCTCATTGCTCGGTAAACTTGGTCTTGGCTGGCTGTTCTCGCTGGTCTTCTGGGGAGGGGCCTGTTGCCGTGGTTTCCAAATGTCTCTGCCGGAGGCGGAATTGCCCCGCCCTTGCCCCCTCCCGGCTAAGTAATCTGCTCGGGTTTGCTCTCCGGGGCTTTTGTTCCCTGCGAGCTTTCCGTACAGCTTTGGAGGCGGAGAGTGAAAATGGCGGCCTCCCAATCTCCGCCCCGGAGGAGCCGAGAACTCGGGGCCCCGCTCCTCAGTGAGCCCCCAGAGAAAAGCCGTCAGTCGCTCCAGTCTCCCTGGTCTGCAGCTGCACTCCGTGCTCAACCGGCCTGTGACCGCGCGTTTCTATCTCTGGCACCCGACCCCGGGTGGAGTCTCCAAACCCAGCAGATCCCTGCGGTGCCCTCCCGCGCGGCTTCTCCCGGGGGAGGAAGGTGAGTCCCCCCGGATCTGCTGCTTGTTGGGTCCCTGCTGGAGGAGCAGGGGCCCGACTGGGCCGCGGATCACGGTTTATGGCCACCCCAAGCTGAGAGCCCGCGCCTGGGCTCCGCCTCTGCAGCCGGCTTCCCTGCTCCGTTCCCTGGGAGCTCTGCCGCCCTCAGGCACCCCCGGTCTTTCTATGACCCCGAGGGTCCTGAGACCACACTGTCCCACAAGGGTTCCACCCTCTGCTTAGCCACTGGAGTGACGTCCCTCAGCGGAGCAGACTTTTAAAAGTTCCGATTTTGTGCTCCGCGGCTCTATCACTTGCCAGAAGCGGCCGACGGAGGCCCCTCCCCCGCCGTCTATCCTTCCGAATGTCGCCTCGGATTCACTTCTCCGCACGTCCTACCTTCCAGAAAGTGGTCGCTTTTCTGATGAGAGAGTTGTTGCTCTTCTTTTCTTCGATCTCCTGTTGAGTTTGTAGGTGTTCAGAATGGTTTGATCCCTCTCCAGCTGAATTCCTGAGAGGAGACGAAATCCAGGTCTCCTACTCCTCCGCCATCTTGCTCCGCCCCCTTACTGAGGATTTTTTAAATCAATATTCATAAGGGATATTGGTCTCCAGTTCTTTTCTTGTGATGTCTTCATCTGGCTTTGGCATCAAAGTTTAGTGCTAGTTCATTGAATAAGTTAGCAAGTGTTCCCTCCTTCTTTATTTTCTGGAAGAGTTTGAGAAGAATTGGTGCCAGTGTTTCTTGAAATGTTTGGTAGAATTTTCCAGTGAAGCCATCTGGTCGTGGACTTTTCTTCGTTGGGTGATACCTGATTACTGATTCAATCTCTACTTGTTACAGGTCTGTTAAGATTTCCTATCTCATATTGAGTCTGTTTAGGTGATTTGTATGTTTCTAGGAATTTGTCCATTTCATTTAGGTAATGCAGTTTGTTAGCAAAGAACTGTTTATAGTGTTTCCTTTTCATTTCTGTAAAGTCAATGGTGTCCCACTTTCTGATTTTGGTTATTTGCACCTTCTCTCTTTTGTCTTTTTCAATCTAAGTTTGTCGATTTTGTTGATCTTTTCTAAAGAAGCTTTCTGTTGAATCACAGACCTGTACCTCTGAAACAAATAATACATTATATGTTAAAAAAAAAAAAAAGAAGAAGAAGAAGAAGATAGCAGGAAGGGAAGAATGAAGGGGGGGAAATCGGAGGGGGAGATGAACCATGAGAAACTATGGACTGTGAGAAACAAACTGAGGGTTCTAGAGGGGAGGGGCGTAGGGGAATGGGTTAGCCTGGTGATGGGTATTAAAGAGGGCACGTTCTGCATGGAGCACTGGGTGTTATACGTGTTAAACAATGAATCATGGAACACTGCATCAAAAACTAATGATGTAATGTATGGTGATTAACATAACATAATAAAAAAAAATTTCACCAAGAAGTTATACTGAAAGGAAAAAAATCACATAACATAATAAAAAAAAAGAGAGAAAAGAAAAAGAAAAAAAAAATGCATGTGTGAATGAGCTTCTTATAGCCTTTTTAAATAAAAATTAGCTCATTGTTTAAACAAACAAACAAAAAGAAGCTTTTTGGTTTTGTTTTGTTGATTTCATTGTTTTTCTATTCTCTAGTTTACTTATCTCCTCTCTAATTTTTATTATTTCCTTTCTTCTGCTAGCTTTGGGTTTACTTTTCCTTTTCTGGTTCCTCACAGTGTAAAGTTAGGTTATTGATGTGAGATCATTCTTCTTTTTAATTTATTAATTTGTTAATATTTAAACTGAGGTATAACTGACATACAATATTATATTAGTTTCAGGCATACAACACAGTGATTTGACACTTATATACATTACAAAATGCTCAGTACGAATAAGTGTAGTTACCATCTGTGACTATACAAAGTTATTACAATGTTATTGACTATTTCCTATGCTGTCCTGTTCATCCCTATGCCTTATTTATTTTACAACTGGAAGATTGTAACTTTTAGTCCCCTTCACCAATGTTGTCCCTTCCAACACCAGTCTCCCCTCTGGCAACCACTAGTTTGTTTTCTATATTTATGAGTCTGTTTTGTTTTGTTCTTTTAGATTCCACATATGAGTGAAATCATATGGTATTTGTCTGTCTCTGTCTGACTTATTTCATTCAGCATTATACCCTCTAGGTCCATCCATGTTATCACAAATGGCAAGATTTTATTCTTTTTTTATGTTTGAATAATATTCCAATGTGTGTGTACACCACATCTTTTTTATCCATTCATCAGCCGATGGACACCTGGGCTGTTTCCATAGTTTGGCTATTGTTTATAATGCTGCTATAAACATTGGGGTGCATGTAACCCTTTGAATTAGTATTTTTGGATTCTTTCGGTAAATACCCAGTAGTGTGATTGCTGGATTGTAGGATAGTTCTATTTTTAACTTCTTGAGTACCCTCCATACTGTTTTCCAGAGTGGCTGCACCCATTTGCATTCCCACCAACAGTGTAAGAGGGTTCCCCTTTCTCCACATCCTCACCAACACCTGTTGTTTCTTGTGTTGTTGATTTTAGCCATTCTGACACGTGTAAGGTGGTATCTCATTGTGGTTTTGATTTGTATTTCTCTGATGACGAGTGATGCTGAGCATCTTTTCACGTGTCTGTTAGCCATCTGGATGTCTTCTTTGGAAAAATGTCTATTCATGTCTTCGGCCCATTTTTTAAATTGGGATTATTTGTTTTTTGGGTGTTGAGTTGTATAAGTTCTTTATATATTTTGTACTAACCCTTTATCAGTGGTTTTGATATGTTATTTCTCTGAGGTATTCTTTTAGAATTTACAACTTACACCTCTAAGTTTTGGTATGTTGTGTTGTTTTTTATCTCTTCAGTATTTCTTCATTTTCTCTTTGATTTCTTCTTTGGCCCATTGGTGTTTAAGACTGTGTTGTTTACCACATATTTGTGAATTTTCCAGTTTTCCTTTCATCATTTTTTCTAGCTTCATTTTGTTGTCATCAGAAAAGATACTTTGCATGATTTCAATTGTTCTATTTACTGAGAATTGTTTTGTGGCCTAATGTATGCTTTATCCTGGAGCATGTTCTGTGTGCACTCGAGAAATGTGTGCATTCTGTCGTTGTTGGGTGGAGTGTTCTGCAGATGTCTGTTGCATACAGTTAACGTGTTGTTCAAGACCTCTCTGTCTTCGGTGGACTGTCTGCATTGTCTCTCCATGATTGCATTTTACTGCGTAACCATTTCTCTCTCCCTTCTATCAGTGCTTGCTCTGTATATTTTGGATCTCTGTTGTTTGGTGCATATATCAATATATAATGTCTTTATCTCTTTTAACAGTTTTTAAATTTATCTAAATTCTTAACATGGAAACATTTTTATTTTTTTAACTTTTATTTATTAAGTAATCTCTATACCCAACATGGGGCTTAAACTCATGACTCCGAGATCAGGAGTCACATGCCCCACCAACTGAACCAGCCAGGCTCCCCAGTAGTTTTTTAATTTAAAGTCTATTTTGTCAGATATTAGTATACCCACCCAGGTCCATTTTGGCTACTATTTCTATGGACTATCTTTTCAATCTTTTCACTTTCAATCTATTTGTGTCTTTGGATCTCAGGTGAGTCTCTTGTAAACATCATATAGTTGGATCATGTTGGTTTTTTTTTTCTTAATTTTAATACATTCTACCTATCTCTGCCTTTTGATTAGAGAGTTTAAAGTACTGAAAAGAAATAACTTCTGCCATTTTGCTCTTTTCTTTGTGTTTTACATCCTTTTGTGTTCCTTATTTCCTCCATTACTGCCTTCTTTTGTGTTTAGTTGATCTTTTTTTTAAAAAATAGTGAATCATTTTATTGTCATTTCATTTCCTTTTGTGTCTATATATTTAAAGATATTTTCTTTTGGTTACCATAGAGACTATGTTTAACATCCTAAATTTAAAACATTTTTTGAGTTGTTACCAATTCATATTCAAAAGCACACAAAACTACTCCTGTACAATTCTGCCCTCTCCTGTTTATGTTGTTGTCACAAGATATATCTTTATACAGATGTGCCCAATAATATAGGTTCATAGATTTTTAAAAATCCTATAGGAAATAAAAAGTAGAAATACAAACCAGAATACAATATATTCACTTTTATATTTGTACATGTATTTACCTTCCCTGAAAGTCTTCACTTCTTTAGACAGCTATGAGTTGCTGTCTTCTGTCCTTCCCTTTCTAGGACAATTCTAGTGGTAGTAGACTGCCTCAGATTTTGTTTTTCTGGGACTTTCTTATTTTTCCTTCATTTTTAATAGACAGTTTTGCCAGATACAGGATTCTCTTTTGACAGTTTCTTTCAGCTCTTTAAATATGTCAACCCACTGTCTTTTGGCTGCCAAGGTTTCTGGTGAGAAACTGGCCATTAATCTTATGAGGATTCCTTACACATGATGAGTCACTCCTCTGTCAACATTCTCTTGCTGTCAACATTCTCTCTTTGTCCTGTCTTTCACAGTTTAATTATAATGAATTTCATGTAGGTCTCTTTGAGTTCAACCTACATGGAGCTTATTGAACGTCCTGGATTTGTAGGTTTATAGGGTTTTTTGTTTTTTTTAAATCAAACTTGGGACATTTTTGATCATTATTTCTTCAAATATTCTTCTTGCCCCTCTCTGTATTTCTCTCTTTCTGGGACTTCTATATGTATATGTTGGTCCATATATATATAGAATATATATATATTGGTGTTCCACCAAGTCCCTTGGGATCTGTTCTTTTTTACTTTTTTTCATTCTTTTTTACTTAAAAAATTCTTTTTAATTTATTCATTTGATACAGAGAGATACAGAGAGACAGCATGAGCAGGGGGAGGGGCAGAGGCAGAGGGAGAAGCAGACTCCCCACTGATCCAGGAGCCCGACGTGGGGCTCGATCTCAGGACCCTGAG
The DNA here is from genome assembly GCF_029215605.1 of Mirounga angustirostris. Taxonomy (NCBI): domain Eukaryota; kingdom Metazoa; phylum Chordata; class Mammalia; order Carnivora; family Phocidae; genus Mirounga; species Mirounga angustirostris. Next base: position 138,739,342 of record NW_026991713.1, read on the forward strand.
ATCATAACCTGAGCCAAAGGCAGACACTTAACCATCTGAGCCACCCAGGTGCTCCCCCATTCTTTTTTCTTTCTGCTTCTTCAGACTCAATAATTTTTTCATTGTCCTATTTTAGGTTTGCCAATTCTTCTGCCTGCTCAAACCTGCTGTTGAAACTCTCTAGTGAATTTTTATTTTGTTTGTTGTATTCTGCTCCAGAATTTCTTTTTGGTTCCTTTTTTATTGTTTCTACCTCTTTGTTGATATTTTTGTCTTGTTTGTACATCATTCTCCTGATTTGCTTTGGTTCTTTGTCTATGTTTTCCTTTAGGTCATTGAGAATGTTTAAAACTGTTATTTTAATGTTTTTGTCTAATAAGTCTGAAGTCTGGACTTCCACAAGATGATTTCTGTCTGTTATTTTGTTCCTTTGAATGGGCCATGCTCTCCTGTTTCTTTGTATGCCTTTTGTTGTTGCTGCTGCTAAGGATGACATTTGAATAGTACAAAGTGGTACCTCTGGAAATCAGACTCTCTGCTTGCTGTTGTTTGGGTTATTGAAGATTATACTAGTTGATTTGAGACTGTCCCAAACTGGTATTTCAAAGGCATTGTATTCCCTGTTGATATGCTCCCTGAAGTCTTTGATCCTCAGTATCATGTTCAGCTAGTCTTGATGAGATTTTCTAGAATGCTGGGAATTCAGAAACAACAACAACAAAATAAACCAGAGAAAAAGAGTGACAGAGACAAAGAGATAGAGGGAGAGACAGAGATAGGGGAAACAGAGAGAGGAAGACTGAGACAGAGAGATAGAATGTTAGAGAGATACAGAGAGAGAGAGGCAGAGCAAGAGAGATAGAGGGAGAAGAGACACAGAGATACAGTGCGAGCGAGCATGACCTCTCCCAATCTTTGCAAACTGGTGCTGTGCCAGGACCATCCTTTAACTGTTAGCCAGACTTGCACTGAATATGTCCCAGGTGAAAGTTTAGGGTCTTCTCAGGCTTTTTCTGAGCATGCATTGTGCCTGGGCATGTGTTTTGCTTTCTAAATTTCCCAGTACATACAGTTTATTTTGCATGTCCTAGTTTCCTTAAGAAACTCTCCCAGCTTATGCCTTAGGCAGGTTATTATATATTTTATACTGCAAATTTTGCTCCAAGAGTCTGAGGGCTGTTGGTTTGGCTTGTGGTATTTTCATGCAATTCTCATCACTTTTCTAGCCTGTGTTCCAAGTTAGGTGCAACTGACTTGAGTGCCTTGCATTGATCCTTCAGGTAGACCCCAGACCAGTGACAACAGACCTACACAATAATTTGCTAATAAGGTCTGCTCTGCTCCCTCCAGGACCATGAAAATGACTGCACAACGGGAACATGGCTGCCATACCAGGCAGGGTGGGACCAGGACAAGGAAAATGCCACAGAGCTTCCCTGCTATATGAAGTGTCTCTTTCTTGTTACAGTGCTCACTTGGCTGCTGTCAACTTTCACTGTTTTCCAGGGTTCTCAGAAAAATGATTCTTACAGTTTCTGCTGGTTTCTCAATGTTTCTTTAGGGGGTTGAGCACTTAGAGCTGCCTACTCCACCACTTTCTGGATGTCACTTTCTGATGTCACTTTCAAACTTTATTTTGATGAGAATTTTCATAGCATACTTTTTGCATCCATTTACTTTGAACTGTCTATATCACTATATTTGAAGTTAATTTCTTGTCTACAGCATATATATAAGGTCATTTCCCCCCTATATTCTGAAAGTCTCTGTCTTTTAATTGGTGTGTTTAGATGACTTGTATTTAATGTAATTATTGATGTGCTTAGATTGAGATCCATGATTTTAGTAGTTGTTTTCTTGTTCCCTCTGGTTTTTATTCCGCTGTTTCCCCTTTTTTGCTTTATTTTTTATTTGAATATTTTAAATATTTAACTTATCTATTCTGGTTTTTAATTCTATCTCTCTGTATAGCTTTTTAACGGAATCTTATAGGGACTAGAATAAACATAAGTTTTCACAGTCCACTTTACTGCTTCAAATGGGACACAGAAGCCTCATCACCACATAGGTCTCCTCACCACCCCCTCTTTATGTTGCACTTATCATATATATATATACATATATATATATTACATCTACATACACTAAAAAACCGATCAGTGTTGTAATTTTTGCTTTCAACTGCCAAACATATTTTCAAGAACTGGAAAAAAAGGTCTATTGTATTTACCCAGATGTTTTAAGGTTCTTTCTTGTATCATTCCCTTCTGTCTGAAGAATCTCATTAGCATTTCTTTTGTAGCAGGCCTTTTGGCAAAGGATTCTCTTTGTTTTGCTTCATCTGGGAATGTTTTTATTTCATCTTAATTCTTGAAGGATATTTTTCACTGGATATATGGTTCCGAGTTGAGAGCCTTTTCTTTCCAGCTCTTAAAAAGTGTGTCACTTCCTTCTGGCCTCTGTGGTTTCTGATGTGAAATCTGCAGTCATGTGAATCCTTGTTCCCCATAAATAACCTGTCATTTTATTCTCATCACTTTCAAAGTTTTTTCTTTGTCATTAGTTTTCATCTGTGTAATTATAATGTGTTTGAGTGTGCATTTCTTTAGGTTTATCATATTTGTGGTTTATTGAGTTTCATAAAACTGAAAACACTGGGGTTTATGTCTTTTGTCAAATGTGGGAATTTTCCAGCCATTATTCTTTAAATGCTTTTTTCTGCACCATATTCTTTCTTCTCTCCTTCTGGGACTCTGGTGGCATGAATGTTAGACAGTCTGATGTTATCCTACAGTCCCTGAAACTATCTCTCTTTTTCTTAAATCTTTCTATTGTTCAGGTTGGAAATTTTCTATTAATGCTTGTTTAAGTTCACTGTCTCTTTCCTCCCTCACTCCATTCTACTACTGAGAATGTCTGAATGTCCACTGAGTTTTAAATTTTTCCATGACTGTATTTTTCATTTGTAAATTTTCCATTTAGTTTTTATTTATAATTTCTATTTCTTTGCTGTGACTTTCTATCTTTCCATTCATTTCAAGAGCATTCAATTTCTTCTTCTTCTTTTTTTTTTTTTAAATATGGCCAAAGGATTTGAATAGACATTTCTTCCTGGAAGACATGCAAATGGACAATAAGCACATGAAAAGATGCACAACACCATTCTACCTCAGGAAAATGCAGATCAAAACCATGAGATACCCCCTCAAACCCAAAAAGGTGGCTATAATAAAAAAAGACAGTAACAGCTGTTAACAAGGATGTGGAGAAATTAGAACCCTCCCACACTGCTGATGAAAATATAAAATGGTGTAGCCACCTTGGAAAATCCTTTGGAAGTTCCTCAGAAAGTTAAACACAAAATAAATCCATATCATTAGTAGTCATTTCCCATACTTCTAGTCCCTGTCAACCACTAATCTACTTTCTGTCTCTGTGGATTTGCCTATTTTGGACATTTTGTAAAAATAGATCATACAATATGTGGCCTCTTTTGTCTAACCTCTTTCACTTGGCATAATGTTTTCAAGGTTCATCCATGTTATAGCAAGTATAAAGACTTCATTCCTTTTTATGGCTGAATAATATACCATTGTATGATTATGTCATATTTTGTTTATTCATTTATTCATTGACAGAAATTTGGATTGTTTCTACATTTTGGCTACTATGAATAGTTTTACTATGAACATTTATGTACAAGTTTTTATTTGGATACCTGTTTTCAAATTTTTTCATGTTCACTTCTTGGAGCATTTTTATAATAGCTGACTTAAAAATCTCAGGTAATTCTAACATCTCTGTCATTTTGGCATTATTATCTATGGATTGTCTTTTGCCATGCAATTTGAGATTTTACTGGTTCTTTTTTTTTTTCCCCAGTACTTTAGAATATGACTTTATTTATTTTTATTATGTTATGTTAGTCACCATACAGTACATCATTAGTTTTTGATATAGTGTTCCATGATTCATTGTTTGTGTATAACACCCAGTGCTTCATGCAATACGTGCCCTCCTTAATACCCATCACTGGGCTAACCCATTCCCCCACCCCTCTCCCCTCTAAAACCCTCAGTTTGCTTCTCGGAGTCCATAGTCTCTCATGGATTATCTCCCCTTCCTATTCCACCCCCTTCATTTTTCCCTTCCTTCTCCTAATGTCCTCCGTGCTGTTCCTTATGTTCCACAAATTAGTGAAACCATATAATAATTGGCTTTCTCTGCTTGACTTATTTCACTTAGCATAATCTCCTCCAGTCCCATCCATGTTGATGCCAAAGTTGGGTATTCGTCCTTTCTGATGGCTGAGTAATATTCCATTGTATATATGGACCACATCTTCTTTATCCATTCATCTGTTGATGGACATCTCAGCTCTTTCCACAGTTTGGCTATTGCATACATTGGTGCTATAAACATTGGGGTGCATATGGCCCTTCTTTTCACTACATCTGTGTCTTTGGGGTAAATACTGGTTCTTCTTGTGTCCAGCAATTTTGGATTGTGTCCTGGACAATTTGAATTTTCTATCATGGGACTCTAGGTCTTGTTTAAATCCTATGGAAATTATATATATATTTAAGGTCATATGCATGCATACTTCAGAGGTGAATCCAGATGTTCTTAAAGAACTGCATGGATCCACTTTCCTGAGATTCTCCTTCTCCACAATTTCCCTGGTACCTTTTAAATTTCCCAGAACTCCCCATTTCAATCTTCCAACCAGAAAATGGGGGCTTTAATTGCCTTCCTCTGCTGTACGTTCACGCAACTAATCATGTGTCCAGGGCTGATCATCCAGAGAAGAACAAGAAAAAGCAATAATGTTTGCTTTTGTCTATCACACCATCTGCAAATGGAGAGGAAGTTTCTGCTTGCTCAGTTAAGCTCCTGCGGGCGGGGCCTTACTGCTGCTGTTGCTACTGCTACCACCCCAGAATTGCTTAGAGATTGAGATGTGAGTAAATAGATAAAATAAAAAATAGATTTCTGAGCACTAGGACACTCCCTTTTCATTCCTCAAGCCAGAGTAAGACAGCTTCTTCTGGAGACTTCTCTATCTGCACTCTCTCTTCTGGATTGTAGGCTACACAGAGTCCAGGCTGGGCAATACTGAAAGAAAACAATGGTAAAGTCACTGCTAGTTTGGGGATAATTCGAATCCCGCTCTTCTTCTCAGTCTGCCTGCTACTGTTTACAAGGACTTTAATTCGCTGCTCCATGCATGGTATTGTTGGTTGTTGTTTTAAATAGCTGCATTTAGTGGGAAAGACAAGGTGGAGCATGTTCCATTAGAACAGGAACCTGTATACCATGTCCTTAACTTTTCACATTCCAATTACACTATTTTAATATATCACATAAAATGCACAAACCTTGTAATTAGTCTGTATTTCTTCCACCCCACATCCTTTATGTTATAGCTGTTAGATATATTTTATCCAATATATTATGAACTCCAAAGGTACTGTTATGGTATTTGCTTTAGTCACTTGTAGTATATAGAAATTAGAGGCAAATAGAGCAAAAAAAGACTTATATTTAGCCAGATATTTACCCTTTCTTATGCTCTTTATTTCTAACAATGCAAATCTGATGCCAACTCCTTTTATTGTGGAGAACTGGCTTTCTCATTTCCTGTAGTGTTAGTTTTCTGGTGGCAAATTCATTTCTGTTATATGAGAAGGTATTTTGCCTTGATTCTTTTTTTTTTTTTTTTAGACTTAATTTTTTTTAGAGTAGTTTTAGGTTTACAATAAAATTGAGGGAGGTAGAGAGATTTCCCATACACTCCGTGTCCCCACACATGCACAGACTCCACTACTATCAACATCACTGCCAGGATGGTACATTTTTTATCAGGGACAAACCTACACTGACACATTATACTCATCCAGAGTCCATAGTTTACCTAAGGGCCCACTCTTGGTGCTGTCAATCCAGTGGGTTTGGGCAAATGTATGACAAATCTATCATTATATCATACAGAGTAGTTTCACTGCCTTAAAAATCCTCTCTACTTTGGATAATTATCCCTCCTCACTTCCACCCCTGGCACCCAGTGATCTTTTCATTGTCCTCATAATTTTGCCTTTTCCAGAATGTCATATAATTCAAATAATACAGCATGTAACCTTCTCAGATACACTTCTTTCACTTAGTAATATGCATTTAAGATTTCTCCGTGTGTTTTCATAGCTTAGTAACTCTTTTTTTTTTTTTTTTTTTTTTTAGTGCTGAAAAATATTTCAATGTCTGGATGCACCATAGTTTATTTATGCATTCACCTATTAAAGGACATCTTGGTTGCTTCCAAGTTTTGGCAATTATAAATAAAGCTGCAATTAATGCCTGGGTACAGGTTTCTGTGTGGACGTAAGTTTTCATGTTCTTTGGCTAAGTATAAAGGAGCATGATTGCTGGGTTGTATAGTGTGTATGTTTAGTTTTATAAGAAACTGCCAAACTGTCCCAAAGTGGCTGGACCACTTTGTATTACCATTACCAATGTATGAGAGTTTCTATTGCTCCACATCCTTGCTAGCATTTGGTGTTGTCAAGTATTCCAGATTTTGGTTATTCTAATAGGCGCATAGTTCTAATTTCCATGTCCTTGATGACATAAGATGTGGGGCATATTTTCATACCCTTATTTGCCATCTGTATATCTTCTTTGGTGAGGTTTTTGTTCAGGTCTCTGATTTTTAATTGGGTCTTACTGTTGAGTTTTAAGAGTTCTTTTCATATATATTTTTGATAATAGTACTTTATCAAATGTATCTTTTGCAAATATTTTCTCCCAGTTGTGGATTTTCTTCTAATTCTCTTGATATTGTCTTTTGCAGAGCAGAAGTTTTAAATTTTAATGAAGTCCAGTTCATCAATTATTTCTTTGATGGATCATGTCTTGGGTGTTGTGTCTAAAAAGGCAAGACCATACCCAAGATCATATAGGTTTTCTTCCATTTTACCTTCCAGGAATTTTATAATTTGTGTTTTACATTTAGGTCTATGATCCACGTTGTCATTTGTAGTGAAGAATGTAAGATCTGTGTATAGATTCATTTTTTGGCTTGTGTATTTCCAGTTGTTCCAGCATCACTTGTTGAAAAGACTATCTTTGCTCTATTGTATTGTTTTTGCTCCATTGTCAAAAATCAGTTGACTATATTTATGTGGTCTATTCCTCGTTCTCTGTTTTGTTCCCCTGATCTATTTGTCTATTCTTCCATCAATACCACCCTGTCTTGATTACTGTAGCTTTATAGTAAGTCTTGAAATCAGGTTGCATTGGAAGAACTTTGTTCTCCTTTCATACTGTGCTGGCTATTCTGGATCTTTTGTCTTTCCATACAAGCTTTAGTAAAAGGCGAAAGATTTATGCGTTTTGAAGAGAAACCGGAGTCCATACAAGCTTTAGAATTAGTGTGTAGATAGCCACAAAATAACTTGCTGGTGTTTTCATTGGTATTGCATTGAATCTATAGACCCAGTTGGGAAAAACTGACATCTTGGCAATACTGGGTTTTCCTGTCCATGAACATGGAATATGTCTCCATTTATTTAGTTCTTCTTTAATTTTGTTCATCAGAGTTTTGTAGTTTTCCTCATAAAGATCTTGTGTGTATTTTAATATATATCTAAGTATTTCATTTTGGGGAGTGCTAATGTAAATGGTGTTGTGTTTTTAATTTCAATTTCTACTTGTTCATACAGGAAGGCAATTGACTTTTGTCTATTAATCATGTATCCTGCAACCTTGCTATCATCCCTTATTAGTTTCAGGTTTTTTGTTGTTGATTCTTTCAGATTTTCTACATAGATAATCATGTCATCTGCAAACAAAGACAATTTTATAACCAGATATGTTTTATTTCATTTTCTTGCCTTATTGTATTAGCTAGGACATCCAGTATGATGTTGAAAAAGAATGGTGAGGGAACTTCCTTGCCATGTTCCTGGTTTTAGTGGAAAAAGCTTTGATTTTGTCACCATATTGTATGATGTTTGTTCTAGATTTCTTGTAGATAGTCTTTATCAAGTTGAGAAAGTCCCCTTTTGTTCTTAGTTTACTGAGAATTTTTATCATGAATAGGTATTGGATTTTGCAAATTCTTTTCCAGCACTTAGTGATATGCTCATGTGAGTTTTCTTTTTTAGCCTGTTTATGTGATGGATTATAACGTTTGATTTTTGGATGTTGAGCCAGCCTTGCATACCTGGGATAAATCCCACATGGTCATGATATATATTTCTTTTTGCATATTTTTAAAATTCAATTTTCTAACATTTTGTTGAGAATTTTTACATGATCTATATATCATAATATATATTAATAAGCCCATAAAATGTAGTCTTCCTGTCTATTACAGTGTTTTTTTAATCTCTAGCATTTCTTTTTTGGTTCTTAGGATTTCCATCTCTCTATTTACATTGCCCATCTGTTCTTGCATGCTGTCTATCCATTAGAATGCTTAGCACATTAATCATAGTTGTTTTAAATTCCCTTCCTGATAGTTCCAACATCCCTGCCATGTCTGGTTCTGATGTTTACCCTGTCTCTGTGTTTTTCTGTTTGTTTGTTTGTTTTGGTTTTTTGTTTTTTTTGTCTTTTGATGTGCCTTGTAATTTTTTCCTGAAAGCTGGACATGATGTACTGGGTAAATACATCATGTGTGGGAGGAAAAGTGCTCCACAGTGCTATGATTAGAGCTCAGTCTTTTAGTGATCTTGTGCCCCTGGGCTGTGACCTACACAGATTTTTTCTCAGGATGGCCAGAGTGGTTGGACTTGGCTATTTCCCTTTCTTAGGTCATTTAGGCTCTGATAAAACCCTGGCAGTTTAACTAGTTTCCTGAGGAATACCTTGTTCAGAACAGAGTACTCAGGCTCCCTTTTTCCCCGCTCCTGCTGGAAGCATGAGTGGATTTTTCTCTAATATTTACTGTAAGAACCTGGTCGAGCTCTTGGAGGTAAAACTCACAATATTGTGTCTCCCCCTTCCCCTCCCCCACCCATGACTGGGTCCCTCTGGAGTCTTTAGTTCTCAGAGTTGTCCACACTGAGCTGTATGCACTTAATCACAGTTCAGGTTTCCTAGCCTGGTGCAGGTTCCCAAGGTGGTTTCTGCTTGTGTGTCTCTGCCCTGATAAGTTGTTATTCTCTGTGTTGTATGGCTGTCTTTCCAATCTTGGGGGCAGTGGTTTGTCCTGTTCCCCTACCCCAAAGGATCCAAGATGAGTTGTTGAATTTTCAGCTTGCTCAGCTTTTTACTTGCTGTTAGGACAGAGTGGTGAATTGGAAGTGGAACTGGAAACTGGAATTTCCCAGCTGCCTTTTTGCAAAAATAGACCCAGTTTTGCCTTGAAAGATATTTCTCTGGCTTGACAGCTTTTTCCTTTCGGCACTTTTCCTGGCCCCATTCATATCCATGAAACGTCAACCACTAATTGAATTGTGGTTCCCCTATATTGAACATGTTGCATTTCTCTTGTTATTTCAAGATCTAGTCTTCATATTTGGCTTCAACCATTTGACTATGTCTCAGCACAGCCTTGTTTCTATGTATCCAGCTAGGTGCTTATTGAGCATCTTGAATCTGTAAACTTATGTCTTTTATAAGATGGAAAATTTCAGCCATTATTTCTTCAAATACTCCTTCTGTCCCATTATTCAGTTATGCATGCATAAGATCGTTTAATGCCACCTACTAGGTCCTTTGGGCCACAATCTTTTTTTTTTTTAATCAATTCTTAGGCTTTGTTTTTCTCACTATGCCATTTGTATTTATTGATTTTCAGGGTTACTTATTCTTTCTTCTGTCATCTCCATTTGGCTATGAAGTCTGTCTACTGACGTTTTTATTTTAGACATTAGGTTTTTTCAGTTCTAGAAATTTTCTTTTTTTTATTCCTATTTTTCTGTGAACGTATTCTACTTTACTGAGGATAGTTATAAAAGCCATTTTAAAATCTTGGTCTGTTAGTTTCAGCACCTGCGTTATCTTGGGTTTTATATCAGTTAATTTTCTTTTCTCTGGAGGATGGATTCCATTCCCCTGGGTGTTTATTTGTAAGGTGATTTTGGAAATTCTGGAAATTCAAAATATGAAGCTGTGCTGCCTTAAGATTCTGTTAATTTTCTCTGGGGAGTGCTGTTTCTTGGTTTCAACAGGCAGTCATCTTGTTAGGCGGCAAACAAACCTTTATTCAGATTTCCTCTCTTTAGCAAAGATTCTTAGAGTCTCCCCACACATGTGTAGTTCAGAGACAGACAGACAAGATTTGAGGATCCCCTCTCTGGATTCCCCTTCTGAGATTCTCTTTCTCTCTCTCTCTCATGGTTTCACTGGATTCTTGTCTAGTACTCCAAGCCATAAAAGTGGGGTTTTCCCACCAGCATCAATGGGGGCTGTGCACCCTGCTCATCACACTGGCCCTCCGTAAAGCTTGCAGAAACAGGCACTGACTAACACAGTGTCCTCTGGTGTGGACTTCTCCACACTGCATGCTTCTCATCTCTGGTCCCTCAGGCAGGTGCTTTTGTAGATCTCTGAATGCTGTAGTTGTTCCTGTGAGCGTGTTGGATCTTATTAGTCATTCTTAGAAACGGAAGGACTTCCTAATCTCATAAAGATGCTTTGGAGTTTTTGTCACATAAGCTATTCACCTTTTCCTGTAAAACTTCCAAAGATGTTTTATATTTTCAGATCCTGTCAAGAAGTGTAGCATACTCATGCATGCTCTCTCTCTTTTCTCTCTTTCTATATTTTCTACTTGGTCATTGTTGCTAGTATATAGGCATGCTATTGAATTTTAAAAGTTGATTTACATTCATTTACTCTCCCCCCAAATTTATTTTAATTATTTCAATTTGATTTTTTTTTTCATTTCTAGAGGGGAAGATAACCTCTGTAAATGACTGCATCTTCTATTATTTTTATTTCCCCTCTTATTGGAATAGCCTATTTTTTTACTTTTTACCCTTCTCTGACATCTGGGCAGTGCCTCCACTCCTGGCCACATATTTCTCTCGGAGGGTCATGTCTGACCTGCCAAAAGAAGGGACGATAGTTTCGAGGACGCCATCCAGGACACAAGTGATTTGAGACCCATTTTTCTTTCCAACTTGACTCATTAGTTCAGCCAAAATAGCCAAAAAGTACATGTCCAAATACAATCTTGGAAGATTTTAGGTAAAATTAGTAAAGGCTTTGTTAGACGCACGTGCTGAAAATAGAAGAGGTGGAATTAATTTCTAGTGTTAGATTTTGGTTTTATTAAGGACAAAATGGAGCAATGTTTTATTTGTACATTCTTTGGTCTAAGTACAATGGAAATAACCTAACTTTTCTTGGATGAAACTGCAAAGTAAAGCAGAGAACTAAAGAAATTACAGAGGTAATTCATTTCAAAATTTGCCCTTGGAATATCAAGATAATTGAGTGCACTGTGCAGATTATTTGCTTGAATTACCTGAAAAGTTGTTTTATTCTCCATCTCACCTTTATAAATAAAACTGTGGTCTAGGGAAGGAAAATTGGGTCCTTGCTTTTCTGAAAAAAAAAATCATAGAAAAACAATAAATAGAAAAAGTATATGAAGAGACAATTCACAGAAGAAATATAAATAGCCAGTATGCATATAGAAATAAAATATACCTTACTAGTAGTGTGGGAAATAAAAATTAAAGCAACAATTAGTATGATTTTCTTTGCCTACTAGATTAGCAAAAATTTTAAAAGTTGACAATATCCAAGTTAATAAGCCTGTGGTGGAATACATGATCATTATTGTTTGATACTGGGGGACTGTAAATTTGCTCACACTATCTGGAGGGTATGGAACGTAACACAAATGTCCTTAATTCCACATCCCTCCCTAAATCAGTGCCCCATACCTCATGACTTGGTGGTACATATTAAGTGTAGGCTCAAGCGTGTGATTTATGGCAGTCCGTGAGATGTTGGCAAAGTGCAAACAGGAACTTGAGGGGTGTGTGATTGGAGTTGCCTTCTCTCTGTGCACCTCTCCCCTTACGTGGAGAAGGTGCCAGGGCCGCCCTGCTGGAGGGCTATATACATGTAAGCAGAGTGGCCCAGACCTCCCAGCCAGGGCCAGCCAAGATCACCCACCCAGTCTATCTGCGACACACAGGCAAGCCAGGCACTGAGACACATGAGCAGGAGAAGCCAGCTTTGTGGTAATTTGTTATATGGCATTATTTGGGAAGAAGGTAACTGAATCAGAAGGTAATATGCTACTCCAGCAAGATTTTTTAAGTGCATAACCCTGGCAATCATATTTCCAGGGAAAGGCAGAAATGTAGATGAACTGACAGGCTTGCAAGATGCCCATGGAAGCATTATTTATTATAGAAAAATTGTTAAAATATTTTAAATTTCTATCACTAGAGAAGAGTTAAATAAATTAGGATATAACTGAATAAGAGAATATTATATAATGGTTCAAAAGAATAAAGTAGATTTATATAAATTGATATGGGAAAGTGTTTATAATATCTTAAATAAAAATGTTATCAAGCAGTAAGCATAATACAATAGCATTTTGTTTTTAAAAATTACTTATGTAAAAGCATAGAAAAAGATCTGGACAGAAAAAAAAAAAAACACCATTTGTAACTTCTGAGAAATCACATTTAGGGGAGTGACTTTAACTGTGTGTACAATTAGTGTCTTTATAATGACCATGAATTACTATTGTAATTCAAAACACATGAGAGAAATAACTATTGGATTTTTCTCAGTTGGTTTTTATTTTTTATCTTATTCTGTTTTTCAGTCTTAGATACAGTTGACATACAACATGTATAAGTTAAGGTGTACAGCAGAAAGACCTGACCTATATATATCATGAAATGGTTTTCACAATAAATTTAGTTAACATCTGTCTTGCATAGTTACAAAAGAGTGGTTTTTTTTTTCCTTGTGATGGGAACTTTTAGAATCTTCTCTCTAAACAACTTTCACATATACCCGCAGCAGTGTTAACTATACTCCTCATATAGTACATTAGACCCTTGGTGCTTACGTACCTTATAACTGGAAGTTGGTGTCTTTTCATCACCTCATCCAACTCCCCCACCCCCATCCTCCACCTCTGGTAACCACACATCTGATCTCTGTTTCTATGAATTTACTTGTCTTTATTTTTACTTCCACATAAAAATGACACCATATAGTATTTGTCTGTCTCTATCTGACTTATTATTATGCTCTCAAGGTCCATCCATATTCTCAAAATGGCAGGATTTCCTTCTTTTTTATGGCTGAATGGTATTCAAATATTATATATATAATATATAATATATATTGTGTGATATGTATATATCACATTTTCTCTATTCATCCATCCCATGGATACTTACTTAGGTTCTTTCCATGTCTTGGCTACTGTAAATAATACTGCAATGAATATGGGGGTGCAGACATCTCTTTGAGATACTGATTTTATTTCCTTTGGATATATGCCCAGTAGTGGGATTGCTGGATCATATGGGATTTATGTTTTTAATTTTTTGAGGAACCTCCATCTTGTCTTCCACAGTGGCTGCACTAATTTACATTCCCACTAGCAGCACATTCCCTTTCCTCCATATCCTCACCGACACTTGTTATTTCTTATCTTTTTGATATTAGCCATTTTAACAGATATGAAGTGATATCTTATTGTGGTTTTGATTTCTGTTTCCCTGATGATAGTGATAATGAGCATCTTTTCATGTACCTGTTGACCCACTTGAATATCTTCTTTGGAAAAATGTCGTTTCAGGTTGTTTGCCCATTTTTAGTTGGATTACTGATTTTTTTGCTATTGAGTTGTATGAGTTCTTTACACATTTTGGATATTAACCCCTTATCAGATATGGTCTACAAATATTTTCTCCCAATGTTACCTTTTCACTTTGTTGATGGTTTCTTTTTCTGTGCAGAAGCTTTTAGTTTGATGTAGTCCCACTTTTTTTTTTTTATTGCTTGTTTTTTTGGGTGTCATTTCTAAAAAATCATTACTCAAGATCCTGTCAAGGAGGTTTTTTTTTTTTCCAGTGAGTTTTTCTAGGACTTTTATGGTTTCAGGCCTTACCTTTAAGCCTTTAATCCATTTCAAGTTACTTTTTGTGAGTGTTGTAAGATAGGAGTCTGGTTTCATCCCTTTGTATGTGCATATCCAGTTTTCTCAGCATCATTTATTGAAGAGACTATGTTTTCTTCATTGAGTATTCTTGACTTTCTTGTCCAATAGTAGTGGACAGTATATGCTTGGGTTTATTTTTGGGCTCTTCAGTCTGTCCTATTGACCTATTTGTCTGTCGTTATGCTAATACCATACTGTTTTGGTTACTTAGCTTTGTAATACAGTTTGTAATCAGGAAGTGTGATGTCTCCTGCTTTGTTCTTCTTTCCCAGGATTGCTTTGACTATTCAAGGTCTTTTGTGGTTCCATATGAATTTTAGGATTTATTTTTGTCTTTTAAAAAATGCCATTGGAATCTTCCTAGGGATTTTTTTTTTAAGATTTTATTTACTTATTTGAGAGAGAGCGAGTGAGAGAGAGTGAGAGAGCACAAGCAAGGGGAGCGGCAAAGGGAGAGGGAGAAGCAGGTTCCTCACTGAGCAGGGAACCTGACTCAAGGCTCGATCCCAGGACACTGGGATCATGACCCGAGCCAAGGGTAGACAGATGCTCGACCAACTGAGCCACTCAGGCACCCCTTTATAAGGATTTCATTGAATCTATAGATGATTTTAGATAGGATAAACATTTTAGCCATATTCATTCTTCCAATCCATGATCATGGTATGTCTTTCCATTTATTTGTGTCTTCTTCAGTTACTTTCATCAATGTCTTATAGTTTTCAGTGTACACATCTTTCACCAACTTGGTTAAATTTATTCCTAAGTATTTTATTGTTTTTGCTGCTATTGCAAATGGGATCATTTTCATTCTTTATTTTTCAGATATTTCAATGTATAGAGATACAACTGATTTTTGTATGCTGATTTTATATCCTGTAACTTTACTGAATTTATTAATTGTATTTAACATTTTTGTGTGTGTGAAGACTTTAGGATTTTCTATACATAACATCATGTCATCTTCAAATCAAGACAGTTTTACTTCTTCTTTTCCAGTTTGGATGCCTTTTATTTCTTTTCCTTGTCTGATCATTCTGTCTAGGACTTCCAGTACCTTGTTGAATAGGAATGGTGAGAGTGGGAGCCCTTGTCTTCTTCCTGATCTCAGAGGAAGAGCTTTCAGCCTTTCCCCATGGAGGATGATGTTAGTGGTGGGCTTGTCATATGTCACCTTTATTATGTGGAGGTATGTTCCTTCTATAGCTAATTTGTTAACAGTTTTTATCATGAACAGATGTTAAATTTTGTCAAATGCTTTTTTTGCATCTATTGAGGTGTTCATATGATTTTTATCTTTTGTTGTGTTAATGTGGTATATTGTTATTGATTTGCATATATGGAACCATCCTTGCATCCCAGGGATAGATACCACTTGATCATGGTGTATGATTCTTTTTTTTTTTTTTAATAATGTTGAACTATTTTTTAAAAATATTTTTAAAAAATAATTTCTACACCCAACATGAGGCTCAAACTTACAACACCAAGATCAAGAATTGCACGCTCCACTGACTGAGCCAGCCAGGTACCCCTAGTATATTATTTTTATGATGCACTATTGAATTTGGTTTACTACCATTTTGTTGAGATTTTTTTGCATCTATAAAGAGGGATAGTGGCCTGTTGTTTTTTCTTGAAGTGCCCTTATCTGACTTTGGTATCAGGGTAATGCTGGCTTTGTAAACTGAGTTTGGGAGTGTTTCCTCCTATTCTAATTTTTGGAAAAGTGTGAGAGGGATTGGTATTAATTCTTTGTTAAATGTGTGGTAGAATTCACCAGTGAAGCCATCTGGTCCTGGACTTTGTTTCTTGGGATGTTTCTGATTACTAATTCAATGTTCTTGCCAGTAATTTGTTCAGACTCTCTACTTATTCTTGATTCAGTTTTGGTAGGTTGTATGTTTCTGGAATTTACCCTTTTGTTTCTAGGATGCCCAATTACTTGACATATAACTGATCTGGGTAGTCTCTTTTCATCCTTTGTATTTCTGTGGTATCAGTTGTCATCTCTTTCATTCATAATTTTGTTGATTTGGTTCTTTTTTTTTTTTAATGATTAGTCTAGCTAAATGTTTGCCAATTATGTATATCTTTTCAAAGAACCAACTCTTGGTTTTGTTCATCTTTCCTATTGTTTCCTGTTCTCTATTTTATTTACTTCTTCTCTAATCTTTATTATTTCCTTCCTTCTGCTAACTTTGGGCTTAGTTTGTTCTTTTTCTAGTTACTTGATGTGTAGACTTTTAAAATTATAATAAATTTAATAACTTAAAAGTAATAGATACCATACACTCAAGTGGATGGCTATTATTTTAAAAAGTCACAGTAGGGGTGCCTGGGTGGCTCAGTGGGTGAAGCTTCTGCCTTCGGCTCAGGTCATGATCTCAGGGTCCTGTGATCAAGCCCTACATTGGGCTCCCTGCTCAGCGGGGAGTCTGCTTCTCCCTCTCCCTCTGCAGCTCCCCCTGCTTGTGCTCTCTCTCTGTCAAATAAATAAATAAAATCTTATAAAATAAAAAAAAAAAAGACAGTAACCTTTCTGTTTTACAAAAATGAAGTTTCATTACCTGTTATTCTACCATTTTATTTTTACATAACTTACAACAGGTATTTCTGTCTCAGCCTAGCTGTCATTTACAAGTATTTCTTCAACAAGTCTCTTATAGGGTTTCCATCACAAAGTGCCACCAACTCGTAAACACCTTCTAAGAGCCTAGAATGGTGCCTGGCATACAACAGACAGCATGGGAAGCTGAATGAATAAACAAAATGTTGATGATGATAAGTGCTTCAAAATGCCTCTATGTTAATTATTATTTATAAATCACGCAATCCAAACTGTAATGTCAAATGTATCCTAGTGTCAAGATTAAAACCCTGATGTATTTCAGTTACTTTTTTTTTTTTTTTAAGATTTTATTTATTTATTTATTTGACAGAGACAGAGACAGCGAGAGCAGGAACACAAGCAGGGGGAGTGGGAGAGGGAGAAGCAGGCTTCCCGCTGAGCTGGGAGCCCGAAGTGGGACTCGATCCCAGGACCCTGGGATCATGACCTGAGCCGAAGGCAGTCGCTTAACCAACTGAGCCACCCAGGCGCCCTTTCAGTTACTTTTTAAAAAGCTTTCCTAAAGATCTTAATGTAAAAGTATTCCCTTAAAATGCATGGCTCACCTCCACCACATTTAGATTGTGGAGGTAAAGTTCATATCTGATTTGGAAGGATTCATTGTGCTCTCTTTCCCTTAGGTACCCCTGAAGGCTTCCTTTTGTTGATCTGTGGATAGTAAGAGAGAAAGTGACACCTGTGACCTAAAATCTGGGTCCTCATCCTATCCTAGATCTGGGCAGTGATGAGGTTTTCACCTTTGGGGAAATGGCTATGTTTCCATTTTTCTCCTCTTTCTCTATTTAACGGTGGATGGTATCGATTCCTTCTGAAAGGCTCTGAGATCCTGGGATGGATGTTGAAGCTGCCGTGCAGTGGGGAACATCCCCTACACGCCTGTGGAGACCGGAAAGCCCTGGTCCTGGCACTCCTGGGGCGTTGTCTTCTCCCTCCTCCCCACACTGAGATCCTCCTCTCTCCCTCTGCCTTCCCCCTTTCAGGCAATTGACAGCAACAATGCCCCCAAGAGGATCCCCGGGAGCCTTCTTCAAGTGTTCTCAGGTGTCCAGATTTGTCACAGGTAAGGTTGTGCTTCCCAAATTATTTTCACCCCTTTCAGAATCAGCGCATACATCCCCACGCTGGTCATTGTCCACCCACGCCATGCAGAAGCCATGCCTCTGGGCGGCGCGCGGGCTGACCCACCCCTTCACCGTCTGGCTGCTGGCTTGGCTCAGCTGGCAGGGGAGACGGCAGGAGATCCGCTGGGCCGGGAACAGGCAGGAGGCCTTCACTCTCTCTCTTTGCTTCTCCCTCTTCTTCCTCTTGCCTCTGCAGGACCACGATGGCTCAGGTTCCCTGAAATTGCTGCCCTGCCCGCCACTGGGTTTCACTCTTCCTTGGTCTCGTTCTTAACACTGCTCACAACTTTGTGATGCCCATCTGCTCAATGACACCGCGGCAGCCACCACCTGTGGAGCGTGGCCAACTCTGAGATTTGCTCGGGAGGGATGTGTGCTGGAGAGCGCTCTCGGGCGAGGGAAGCGGGACCGGGGAGGAGGAGCTGAGCAGGGCACCAGCGCCCCTGCGGTCCTGGCTGGGTGGGCCTCCTGGGCCGGCTGCTGGAGGCTCGCTGAGCACCATGCAGGCTACACGTTGGCCACCTGGCAGAACATATGGTGCAGACGATGGATCTCTGTGCTGGGCCCCTAAACTACGTCCCGTTTATGACGTGGCTTCAGTGAGCAGATGTGCGCTCCAGCCAACTTCTTGGGGGCCTTTGGGGCATACCCACTTGCAAGCTGGTGGCAGATTCAAAAGATGGCTTTCTGCCTTAGTACCTGCCCCAGTTTGCCTGTGTGAAGGAACAGCCTTTGGTCTACACTGCTGCTTCTTCCCAGCTCTGACCATTCAGGATCAGGGGCTGGTCCTGAAGCAACAGTCAGACAAAAGCCTCAAAAGTGTTTCCAGGTTCCTGTTGAGAAGCAGTAGCAGTGTCTCGGGTTCAGTCCACGCGCCCGGTGTCCGCCCTCGGCACTGCAGGGCTTTTAATGTGCCCCTATTTCCGTTATTAAACACCAGCACCTCTGAGCTGTGCACGGCCTTGCTCTGGATACTGCCCTGCAAACTTAGACTCCAGTATCAATTATTTACTTATGACTCTGCCCCGGGACAAACATCTGCTCTTTCTTTTAAAAGTGATTAAGTTTTTCCCATGTGGGTTTAAAGTCTGGTATTTCATAATTGACTTGATATATCAGAGTCTTGGAAGCTCTGCCGTATAGCTCGGTGAAGAGCTGCGACATCCATCCTCCGTCGGTGTCTGTCGCCAAGGGCTCAGGAGCAGTGTGGACAGAAAGCCAGTGATTCACAGAGGGCTGTGCACCCCTCAGCACTGGTGGGGCGCCAGGACAGTCCAGAGGGGCGTTCGGGCAGGGTTGCTTGTGGAAATGACGCCTGCTGCATCCTTCACAAGAGAACGCTGTGTGCTCTCCAAACGTGTGGAACAGGAACGCAGCGCTGAGGGAATCCCATGGGTCAGCTCGGTAACTGTGACATTGCCATGGCTTTCTTCACTGGGGTGTGTGCTGGGCGGTGTGGGAACCCTGCCGGCCCCACATGACCAGCCTCACCTCCCTGATGGTTTCACCACCTTTGCTTTGGACCCCTTGCCTTTCCACCTGGCTGCACCTGGGAGTACTGAGCTGTCCCTCCACTTGGGGTCTCGGTGGGGCCTTTCCGTGGCCACCCCTTCCCCCTCCTCCACCCCTTTCTCCACCATGTGCGCTTCCCCCTGCCACACACGCACCCTTTAGGACAACAGGTTTCTCCCCAGCCCCGGGACAGAAGGAACAGGAAACTGCTGTCAGGGGTTACAACGTGACCTCTACAGCTCTCGCACATGTGCGCTCTGCACCAGGAGCCAGAGGACGCGCGCGACCCATGCGAGCCGGGCCAGGAGCGTGCCCGCAGGGCGTGAGCCAGCAGCTGCTGAGACAGTGGTGCGGGTGTAGGGCGGCCCCTGGACACACTGCGTGGGGCGGATGGGCTCCGGGAAGGGTCGGGCAATGATGGCCGAGGGGGGTCCGGGAGAGAACTTGTCCTTGTCAATTGTGAAAGTTAATGTGATGTGTCACCTTGGCAGGGCCCAGGGCGCCCAGACGGGTAGTGAAACGTTACTTCTGGATGTGCCTATGCGGCCTTTCTGGCCTTTGAATTGGTGGGCTGAGTAAAGACCGCCAATGGGGGGCATCATTCAATGCTTTGAGGGCTCAAATAGAACAAAAGGCAGAGGAAGGGAGAATCGCTCTCTCTGTTGAGCTGAATGTCCATCTTCCAGCCCTCAGGCATGCGCCCCTGTTCTTGGGCCTCAGACCATGGGCTCCCCTGGGTCTCCAGCTGCAGACCTCCGTTCATGGGACTTTTGAGCCTCTGGGATCACATGAGCCAATTCCCATAATAAATCTCTTGTCTGTGTCCATGCATACCCAGAACCCTGGCTAATAGGACGGGAGTCTCCATGACGTCCCGGACACCTGCTGGATCTGCTCTGATGCGGAGGTGCTGTGGCAATGTTTTCTGACCATCGGGTAAGGAGTCGCCCGTTAGAGAAGGGGGCTGTCTGGCAGCCAGCACACACCCCACACACTCCACTCAAGGCGATGGCAAGGAGAATTCGCCTACAGATTTAAGCTAAGGGACAGAGAGAGCCAAAGAAAGAGCACTTGTAGGGTCAGGCCAGGCCTGCTCCCCAGACCAGCACCCAGAGTGGAAAGAAGGTGGGTTTGGGGCCGCTGCAGTCGGCTGGCCCACTGTCCAGGTCTCCAGCCGCATGCTGAGCCCCCAGAAAATGCCCCCAGACAGGGCAGGTGGCTTCACCTGGAAATGCAACTGCAAGTGGCAGCGTGCAAGCCCCCCCACGCCCCCCAGGGCCAGAGAGCCCACTGCCACGTGGCCATGCATCCAGCAGTACCCGGCTGGCCGCTGGTCGAGCTGAGAATCATGGTGCACAGCATATCAAACTTGCACTGTCTGTTTCTTTAAGTAGAATCCCGACTTAAAGCACCAGCAAGGGCAGCCGAGGGCAGAGTCCCTGACCTCTGCATGTTATCTGGGCCAGGAATCGGCAGATTTTTCTGGAAGGGCCCAGAGAATAAATACGGTCTCTGTCACACCTCTGCTGTGGTGTTGTCCTGCAAAAACAGGCGTAGATGGCACAGGAATTCATGAGGTGGCCCCGTGCCAATGAGGCTTTATTTGCAGAAACAGGTGGTGCCCGGTTGGCCGGCGTCTGGTCCCCTGCGTAGTGAGTGAGTGACGCTTGCTTCCAGCCACCGCCTGCAGCCAGGCCTTCCAAAACACGGGACTAACTTTGAAGGAAACCATTTCATCCTCCCGGTAAATGACAGTTCTGTTTTTTAGCTGTTTAGGTCAAAAAGGCTCAATTTCTCTTTCCGTCATAGCCCATATGCAATCTGCCGGCAGGTGATGTGAGCACAGAATCTGCCGCTTCCCCCGCCTGCCTGCCCGCCTGCCCGCTGGCACCGCCCTGACCCCCCCACCCTCCCCGACCACCGTGGTCCTCTGAGGCCCGGGACACTCAGGGCACGGGGGGAGCTGCCCCCCTCACCTCCTGCAGCCCTGTGCTCCCACGCCTCTCGGCCACACCTGTCTTCTTCCTCCCAAAGCACCTGCCGCCGCCTCTGTGCGGGCTGCTTGTTCAGTCCGGGGTCACTTCCCACACCTCATTCCCTCCCTCCCTGTGGAGGCTACCCCCCACCCCCCGCGCCTTCATTCTGTGTTGCGTTGTCTGGTGTATTGGTTTGCTCCGCTGTGTAACAAAGTACCACCAATGCGAGGCTTAAACAACAAAACCTCATCCTCCGTCAGACCCAGAGGCTGGAAGTTGGGGACTAAGGCGCGGGCGGGGCTGGTTTGTCCTACGGCTGGAGGGACAACCTGTCCGGAGCCTGGGGGGCCTCAGTCCCAGCAGCTGGTGCTGCTGGAGGTCCTGCGGTCCCTCTACTCTGTCTTCATACCGTGCTCTCCCTCTGCTGAGTCTGTGTTCAGATTCCCACTCTTCGTTAGGATGTCGCTGGGTTCGGGCCTAACGCCCTCCTTCGCACTTGTTTGCCTCTGTTGGACGACATGGGTCCAGCAACATGTAAAGTGACCCGAGGGAGCCGGTTAGCGTGACTCCGGGTGCGCGTCTGCGGGTCGGAGTTCTGTGCCACGGGGTCAGCCAGTGGAGCTTAGAGGGGAGCGCGGAGCTAGGTCCGCTGACACGGGGCCAGGAAAGACCGGGTAGCTCAAACTGCATGACTGCAGGGAGGCTTCCTCAAGGGTTTTTCACAAGGGGTGGTACAGGAGCCCCAGAGTCATCAGGCCCCTCAGCAGAAAGAGCTGCATGACAAGGACTGTCACCTCTGGGGGACACCTGGCAGGACTGCCCAGCCTCCCACTCCTGCCTTCCAATCTGCTGCCCTTGAAGCCAGGCCATGAGCCAGAGGGGCTGGCTGGTCCAACCCACTCCGGCTAGTGTCCTGGGGTGCAGATCAGGAAGCAGGAGAGTGGAGAGAGTATTTGGGGTTGGGGACAGGGAGAAAATGTCATACAGAAAGGAGGTTGTGGGCATTGAGTTTGGGGAGCCCATGAGACAGCCAGGCGGAGACCCAGTGGGTGGCTGGACGGGGAAGTGTGCGTCCTCTGTCAGAGTTCTGAGTGAGAAGTGTAGACATAAATCCAGGATGTTGCCAGGGTCGGTGGAGACGGTGAGAAGTCAAGAACTTCGAGGAAAGCCCCTGGGGACCACACACACGTAAGGGTCAGGGCAGTAGGATTTCAAGGGAAAAGCCAAGGCAGTGGGTCACAGTCTGGAGAGGCTGTGGAAGGAAAGCCAACTGGGGAGGAAGCTTGGCAAAGTGGGAGTGGTCAGTGGTAGTAAATCGAGCTCAGCGGTAAAGACAGTCGCAGCTCAGTACATGTCCTGTTGGGCGCGTTCCCCCCCCCCCCCCCCCCGCAGAGCTCCTTTTCTTGCAAAACCAAACCTCTGTGGTCCCGAACGTCTAGGTCCCTGTCCTCTCTACTTGCTGCCTCATGTAAGGGGAATCCTGTAGTATTCGTCCTGTTGTGACTGCCCGGTCACTCAGCAACATGGCTAAAGCCTCATCCCTGTGCAGGCAGGAGCCAGAATTTCCTTCCTCTTCAAGCCTGAACACATGCCAGTGTGTATACATGCCACACTGTGTGTATCTGTCCGTCTGCCAGTGGACACTTGGGCTGTTTCCACTTTGGGGCTTCATTTATTTTGAGGAGGTGGGTCGGAGAGGATTCTTCCTCTCTGCTGCTACAAAGCTCAACTGAGCTCAGTAACGAGAGGCAAGTGTCCTTTAATAACTGTGGCCTGCCTGGTTTGCATTTCCAAGGAACCTTGTTTTTCTTCTCTTACGTCTTCAATGTGAATAAATCATAAGTCAATAAAAGTGTTGGTCAAAACCATCTTCTGGACAAAATTGATGTTTATTTCTGTTTTCAGGGTTTTTTTTTTAAGACTTTGTTTTTAGAGCAGTTTTACATTCACAGCAAAATCGAGAGGAAGGTACAGAGATTTTCTACATACCCCCCGTCCCCCCACACGCACCGCCTCCCACATTATCACCATCCCCACCAGATGGTACGTTTGTTACAACTGATGTGTTGTCAGCATTCAAAACTAATCACCAAAACTAAACATACTCTCACCATATGATCCAGCAATTGTGCTCCTCAGTATTTACCCAAGAGTTGGAAACATGTGTCCACCCAAAAACCTGCCCACAGGTGTTTACAGCAGCTGTATCCAAAGCTGCCAGAACTTGGTAGAAACCAAGATGCCCTGCAGTAGGTGGTGGACATGTCAACTGTGGTCCATCCGGACAAACAGAATGTTATTCCAGTGCTAAAAAGAAAGGAGACTTCAAGCCATGAGGAGACACGGACCAACATAAAATGCATCCCCTAAGTGGAAGGAGCCAATCTAAAAAGGCTTCATACTGTGTGATTCTAACTATGACTTTCTGGAAAAAGCAAAACCACAAAGACAGTAAGATCAGGGGGTTGCCAGGTGTTGGCAGGGGGGGTTGGATGGTGGAGCGTGGAGGGTTTTTAGGGCAGTGAAACCACCCTGTGTGATACCACAATGGTGGACACATGTCATCATATGTTTGTTGAAACCCATACAATGCACAACACCAAGAGGTTGGTCCAATGTAAACCATGGATTCTGGTGATGTTTGGTCTTTAAGAATATCTTTTAAAGAAATCAGTTGTGTTGACTAGTTTAACAGAGGAAATACTTGAAAACTCAGGAGGCCACATGCACAGCAGAGGCTTTTTACTTGTGCTAAAACGAGTTCAGGATTCTAGGCACGTCCCCTCGCTCCGGCTCGAGATGGGGAATATTAATTCATACTGTCCCTCCAGGTCCTCCAGGTCCGCATCCTACACAGATGAGGCATTCTAGAAACTTTAAAGCCAAATGAAAGTATTCCAAGGATTCAGGAGCTTTCCAAGGTGACTGTAACAGCTGCTCACGTTTGGCAGAGGTTGGAGCAGACAGGCCTCGTCAAAATCAGGGGACACAACTGGACACAGACATCATGTGACCATGCAGCAATGAGTCAGCGCCAAAATTAGAAAGACGCCTGCCAGAGGAGAAGCAGTTTCTCTAAAACCATCCGCCAATATTTGCAGAGTGAGGTGCCATGCGCCCATCCCTGTGCTAGAGACCGTGGGGCACAGAAGGTAAGTCAGTTCCAGGCCAGGAGGACGAACCTCTTCCTGCAACACCTAACCGAGGAGCAGAGTAGTAAAATCAGCCTGCCAAAGAGAAAGAAAGTGGACCCACCTGGACCCATAGATGTGAACAACCAGGGCCCAGGACAGAGGGAGACATGTGGCACAGCCTCTGATTCTGCCCTTGTCCCTAGATGCTAAGGAGCTACCCAAGATTTCTCGCTAA
Source organism: Mirounga angustirostris (assembly GCF_029215605.1). Classification (NCBI taxonomy): domain Eukaryota; kingdom Metazoa; phylum Chordata; class Mammalia; order Carnivora; family Phocidae; genus Mirounga; species Mirounga angustirostris. The sequence continues at coordinate 138,764,086 of NW_026991713.1, forward strand.
TGTCCAGCGACTGTGGGGAAGTGGGCTGGCCAGTTGAGCTGACCATGCAGGAGAGGTGAGGAGCGTCCTCCGGAGGAGGAGCCCTGGGTGCCACTACCAGAACTTGTCCACCCAGGATGAGCTCTAAGACTTGCTGGCTTCCAGAGCTTTCTGCTGGGTTAGAGAAACGTCCTGACTCACCAGAGTGGGCCAGCATCTGGCTGGAGGCGGGGGGGCCAGCCCTCACAGAGGCAATTACCTGGGTATCAGAAGAGAACACTGGGCCCGGGCCTCCAGGATGGGCCCCCAGGAAGGTGCCTCAGAGCCCACAATGAACCCACCGAACCCACTTGCTCTGCACATGCTCACACATACCCCTGGGCTGGAACACAGCCATGTCTCATGCTCCGATGCAGAGAAAACTGGTCTCAGAGAAGGTTGGAAGGACGTCAGTAACTCACCGGCATGAATGAGAACAACCACAAAGCCGCCCGAGTTCACGGTGAGCAAGGTGGACAGCAGAGCCCGGCATGGAAACTGGGGAAGGGGGAATTGTAGTGTGCAAAAGACCAACAACCCAGGCTGGGAAAAGCACCACAAAAGCGAAGAAGTAAATTCTTGCTTACTAGGGAAATATATAATTATATGAATTCAGTAAAACAAATGTTTGAAAATGAGATGGTAAAGCAACAGGAAGTGTTACAGAGCTGAGAAACGATGAATCGATGAAGCAAAACTTTGCAGAGGAGTATCTTTTATTCACAAACAAGGGAAAGGACCCATGTGACTGAAAAGCCAAACTTGATGGCATGGGGAAAGAGCTGAGATCATCAGACGCAGAGGGAAAAGTCCAAGAAGTTCGAGCACTAGTGACGATGTTGTAGGGAGAGGTGTGCGTCCCTATACCAGGCTTAACTTGTGTCCCTAAACAGCGATCCCATAAATGGAACAGAGAATGGACTTAGTGACTTAACAGAGGAAAGCTTTTCTAGAGGGCCCTAAAATGATGTTCACCAAATATCAGTTCTGTTTCTTTTTTTTTTTTTTTTAAGATCTTATTTATTTATTTGACAGAGAGAGAGATACAGCGAGAGAGGGAACACAAGCAGGGGGAGGGGCATAGGGAGAAGCAGGCTTCCCGCTGAGCAGGGAGCCCGATGCGGGGCTCGATCTCAGGACCCTGGGACCATGACCTGAGCCGAAGGCAGATGCTTAACGACTGAGCCACCCAGGCGCCCCAGTTCTGTTTGTTTCTTAATGGTGGGATTTGGGATGACATTTTTTTTTTTAATATCACCTTTTGGTAACCGCCACAAGTTGTTGATGTGCATAAATCAATTTTTTAAAAAAAATAAAAGTTTCATTACCTAAAAACATGTGCAGGGTATGGAAATAAAAAGCAGACTTTGGAGGGTGCTTTGGTGGCTCAATCGGTTAAGCGTCTGGGTTTAGCTCAGGTCATGATCCCAGGGTCCTGGGATCGAGTCCCGAGTCGGGCTCCCTGCTCAGTGGGGAGTCTGCTTCTCCCTCTGCCTGCCGTTCCTCCTGCTTGTGCTCTCTCTCTGACAAATAAATAAATAAAATCTCTTTAAAAAGCACACTTGGGTTATGAGAAAAGATTTTTGCTTTTTATTTATCCCAGAAGATTGAACAGAGCACAGACTGAAAATTCTATCTCCGTTAGTGCTGCTCAAAGCACATAAGAAAGCCAGTAAGGAAAGGTTTCCATTTTTCATGGAATCTAAGATGGCTACAGCCACAGGCACACCAGTGTGAGTCACAGAGAAAGGAAAAATTCTGCCAGCCAAACTTATGACAAGTTATCATTTTAAGATACAATGTATTACAGAGGAGTTAAAATGTGAAAAAATGCACTTAGAGAAATAAAGTATCAAATTTGTAGGTCAGAGTAAAATTTGTGTTGCCCATCCTTGTATCTTCCTTCTGCGTAACACAGTACCAGTGTATCAACCACCTTTCTAACATGTTCATCGACATCAAAGAGTTTAGTGACTTGTGGAAGACAAGACACTTAAAAAACAAATAATTGGTAGGTATGTATTGAGTGGTGGTTAGTGATTTTGACGACTGAAAGAACAATTTATGTGAGCAAAAATTTCCATGAATGTTTTTTCTAATTCCTAATGTATAGAGAATATCTATTTATCAAGCATCTATAATGTGGACACTGGAGGAAAATCTTGACAGTGACTCACAGGGGCCAAATAAGGCCCCTTATTGCTCGTACCCCTGTCAGCAGCAACAACTCAACATGCATCATGGACAAGAGTGCCCTGTGGTTGCTGGGGATCCAGCACTGTCTGCAAAGGGACCCTGGGGAGCCTCAGGTCATAGGCTCCCAGACCTTGGTCCCAGCTGTGGACCCTAAAGTGGCCTGTGACCCAGCTCCAGCCCCTCTTGGCCATGGTCCTGGGGCCCCTGGAGAACACTGTCTTAGACAATCACCCATGCATGAAAGAACCTAGTGGACATCCAGGAGTCCAGCGGAGAAGCTCCAGATACCAAAGGAACAAAAGGATCTGAGTCTGGTGTCCTGGGGAAGGACACCAGGAACAGTTTAGCTGCATCATGACTACCCAGCAGCACAGCTCAGGCCAAGATAGCCATTCTGAGCCATGGTTTCTCCTGGGGGGGTGGGGAAGGAGAGTGTATGAGTGAGATCTGGCTCCCCCAGCTGTGTGGATGCTGCCAACGACGCCCATCTCCCTCTCACTCCATCCAGAGTGCTAAGTCGTGAGCTGCATGGCTGGGGGTGGTGAGTGGCTAGGAAAACCACAGCCAGGGCTCAGATGGTATCAAAGAGAAATAGATCCTACCAACCATGTCAGGTTTTCACCAGGAGGCCTGCCTGCAAACTGCTGGGGCACCTCATCCATGGATCCTCCAACTGGCCCATGGGTACTGCCAGCACTCTATCTGCCTCTCCTTCTCACATCCCTTCTCCATGGCCAGTTCCCTGGCCACACTTCTAATGGGGAGACTGACTCTTGCAGATAGCTAGTGAGCATGTACAGAAAGCCATCCTGAATCTGCAGGCTTGGGAGAGACCACAAACCTTAGAATTAGCACCACCTTTGGGAAAGCAAAAGAGAGACTGTCAGCACCTGGCCTGGTGCACAGCAGGATGGAGAGAAGGCATACAAGCCTAAGAATATTGCCATTAGAGGGATCAAGAAATATGGAGCAGGTGTATGCATAGAAGGTCTGAGAAAGCATCAGAATCCCTAGCAGGGCTGACAGAAGGTATTTCTCTCCCAAAGGCAGTTAAAGAAGTGACTACTTCAAATATGAAGACAGCAATGCAAGACCTCAAGGAACATGAAAAATCAAGGAAACATGACACCACCAAAAGATCACAATAATTTTCCAGTAATCAAAAGATGCCACAGACATGGAGATCTGTGATTTACTTGATAAAGAAATAAAAATAGCTGTTTTAAGGAAGTTCAATGAGCTATAAGAAAAAACAAAGACAATTCAATGAAATCAGGAGACTACATGAGCAAATTTAGAAGTTTAAAAAATATAAAAATCATAAAAAAAACCCCAAACAGAAATTCTGGAGTTGAAGAATTCAATGAATGAGATGAAAATACAGCAGAGAACACCAACAGCAGACTTGATAGGTCAGGAGAAAGAGTCTATGAGTTGACGGTGGGAACTTTGAAATTATTCAGTCAGAGGAGAACAAAGAAAAAAGAACCAAAAAGAGTGAAGAAAACTTATGTGAACTATGAGATAACATCAAGAAAAGCAATCTGCAAATTACTGGAGTCCCAAAGAAGAGATGGAGAGGGGGACAGAAGCTTATGTAAAGAAATAGTGGCTGAGAACTTCCCAAATCTGGGGAGAGATAAGGACATCTGAGTTCATGAAGGTCCTAGGTCCCCAAACAAATTCAACTTAAAAATATTTTCTCCAAGACACGTTATAATAAAATCAAAGTCAAAGAGAGAATCTTAAAAGCAGCAAGAGAAAAGAAGCTTACCTCCTACAAGGGGAACTCATGAGGCTCTCTGTGGATTTCTCAGCAGAAACCCTGAGGCCAGGAGACAGCAGGAAAAATGAGGTGCTGCAGGGAAAAGCTGCCACCAAGAATACTCTACCTGGTACAGCTGTCCTTCAGAAATGGAGAGGAAGATGTGCCCAGAAGTAGAAGGAGACCTCCACCAGACTTGCTTTTCAAGAAATGCTGAAAATTCTTCAGGCTGAGATAAAAGGACGTTAGTTAGCAACATGAAAACGTGTGAAAACACAAGATATGCTGGCAAACACAAGTATGGGGTCATATCCAAAACCCTGTTGTACTGTAATATAGTTGTATGTTAACTCTAGCAAGGAGTTCTCACTCCAGTAAAGAAGTGAAAAGATGAAAGTATTAAAAATAACTAAGCTACAATGATTTGTTAATGTATACGCAATATAAAAAGATACAAATTGTGACCTCAAAAACATAGAAGGAGAGGGAATAGAAGGGCAAATGTTGGATAGTATCAAAGTGAAGTTGTTTTCAGAGTATGGCTGATTGTTAGATCTATGATTTTTTTTCTGTAAGCCTCATATTAACCACAAAGCCAAAACCTATAGTAGATAAACAAAATAATTGTCTGTTCACAAAGGAGGGTACCAAGGGAGAAAGAAAGAAACAGGAAACTATGAAGCATCAGAAAACAATGAATAAGATGACATTTGTAAATCCTTACTTATTAATAATTACCCTAAATGTAAATAGATTGAATTTTTCAGCCAAAAGTCACAGAGTGCCTGAATGTATTTAGAAGGAGACCCAGCTATAGGCTGCCTACAAGAGACTCACTTGAGCTTCGAGGACACACACAGGCTCAAAGTTGAGGGAAACAAAAAGACTCATGCAGGTGAAAACCAAAGGAGAGCAGCGGGTAGCCCTACTTACATCAGACCAGATAGACTTTAACACAAAAGCAATGATAAGACAGAGGTCCTTGTACAACGATAAAGGGGCCAGTTCATCAAGAAGATAAAGTAATTGTAAATATCTTTGCACCTGATATTGGAGAGCCTGAATATATTAACCAAACACAAACAGATCTGAAGGGAGAAATAGACAATACGATAACAGTAGGAGACTTCAGTACCCCACTATCATCAGCAGACAGACAGAAAATCAGGGAAACATTGGACTTAAACCCTACTTTAGAACAAATGTACTTAACAGATGCATACAGAACATTCCATCCAACAGCAGAATCCACATTCTTGTCAAGTACACATGGAAAACTCTCCAGGATAGACCATATGTTAGGTCACAAAAAACAGTCTCAGCAGATTTAAGAAGATTAAAATCATACCAAGTGTCCTTTCTGACCACAATAATTAAAATTGGAAATCATTTAAGAGGGGGTGGCTGGGTGGCTAAGTCAGTTGGGGGTCTGCCTTCAGCTCTGGTCATAATCCCGAAGTCCTGAGAGTCTGCTTCTCCCTCTGCCCTTCACCCTGCTCATGCTCTCTCTCTCTCTTGCTCTCTCAAATAAATAAATAAAATCTTTAAAAACAAAAAAAGAAATCATTAAGAGGAGGAAAACTGGAATATGTACAAATGAGTGGGAATTAAACAACACACTCTTAAACAACCAATGACTCAAAGAAGAAATCAAAAGGGAAATCAAAATATCTTGGAGCAAAACCAGAAACACAACATATTAAAACACATGAAATGCAACAAATACAGTTCTAAAAGGGAAGTTTATAGTGTTAAATGCTTATATTAAGAAAAAAGAAAGATCTTGGGGTGCCTGGGTGGCTCAGTTGGCGAAGTGTCTGACTCTTGATTTCGGCTCAGGTCATGAACTCAGGATCATGGGAAGGAGCCTCAAGTCAGGCTCCTTGCTCAGCGGGGAGTCTACTTGAGATTCTCTCTCCCTCTGCCCCTCCCCCCGCTCACACACTCTCTTTCAAATAAATAAACAAATCTTTTTAAAAAAGAAAAAAAAATATCTCAAACAACCTAACCTGGGACCTCAAGGAACTAGAAAAATAAACTAAGCTCAAAGTTAGCAGGAGGAAGGAAATAACAAAGACTAGAGCAGAAATAAGTGAAATGGAGATCAGGGAAATGATAGAAAAGAGCCACAGAACTAAGAGCTGGTTTTTTGAAAAGACGAATAAAATTGACAAACACTTAGCTAGACTAAGAAAAAAAGAGAAAATTCAAATAAATAAAATCAAAAATGAAAGAGGAGATCTCACAACTGATACCACAGAAATACAAAGGAATGAGTCTACTGAAAACAATTATATACCCCAAATTGGACAACCTAGAAGAGAAGGATCATATCCTAGAAATACACAACCTATGAAGACTGACTCATGAAAAAATAGAACATCTAAACATACTGAAAATAAGTAAGAAGATTGAATCAATAATCAAAAACCTCCCAACAAAGAAAAGCCCAAGCTCAGACAGTTTCCCTGGTGAATTCTACCAAATATTTAAAGAAATCATGCTAATCCTCAAATTTGAAAAATTAAAGAGGAGGGAACACTTCCAAGCTCATTATACAAAACCAGCATTACAATGATACCAAAGCCAGATAAGGATACTACAAGATAAGAAAGCCCTTTAAGATAAGACCAGTATCCCTGAAAAATACAGGTGCAAAAAAACTCAACAAAATATTAGCAAACCGAATTCAGCAGCACTTTAGAAGGATCATACACCATAATCAAGTGGTCTTGGCAACATTTTTTGGATATGACACTGAAAGCACAGGCAACAGAAGCAAAAATCAACAAGTAGGACTTTATCATACTAAAAGCTTCTGCACAGCAAAGGAAATAACAAAATGAAAAGGCAACCTATGGAACGGGAGAAAATATTTGCAAACCATGTATCCGATAAGTGGTTAATACCCAAAATATAAAAGGAACTCCTAACAACTCAATAGAAAATCAAATGGTCCAATAAAAATTGGGCAAAGGACCTGAATGGACATTTTTTCAAAGAAGACATACAAATGGCCACCAGGTAATGCTCCACATCATTAATCATGGGGAAATACAAGTCAAAACCACAGTGGGCAACCCTGTTTGTTCTCTATAGTTAATAAGCTCTTACAGTTTGCCTGCCTCTATCCCTTTTTTTTTCTTCCTTCCCCTATGCTCATCTGTTCCTAAATTCCACATATGAGTGAGATCATATGATATTTGTCTTTCTCTGATTTATTTCACTTAACATAATACCCTCTAGTTCCATCCACGTCATTGCAAATGGCAAGATTTCATTTTTTATGGTTAATACTTGATTGTATATATACACCGCATCTTCTTTAACCATTCATTAGCTGATGGACATTTGGGCTCTTTCCATAATTTGGCTATTGTTAATAATGCTGCTGTAAACATCGGGGTGCATGTGCCCCTTTGAATCAGTATTTTCGTATCCTTTGGGTGGAGGTGAGGTGGACGGGGGATGGGATAGATGAGTGATGGATAATAAGGAGGGCACTCGTTATGATGAGCACTGGGTGTGGTATATAAGTGATGAATCACTAAATTCTACTCCTGAAACCAGTATCACACTGTATGTTCACTAACTAAAATTTAAATAAAAACTTGAAACAAACAAAAAACCCACAATGGGCTATCTACCTCACACCTGTTAGAAAGGCTATTATCAAAAAGACAAGAGATGACAATGTTGGCGAGGATGTGAAGTAAGGGAATCCGGTGCACTATTGGTGGGAATGCAAACCGGTATAGCCATCATGGAAAACGGTATGGAGGTCCATCAAAAAAAATTAAAAATAGGGGCTCCTGGCTGGCTCAGTTGATAGAGCATGCGACTATTGATCTCAGGGTCATGAATTCAAGCTCCACATCGGGCATAGAGATTACTTTTTAAAAAATTAAAAGTAGAACTACCATATTATCCAGCAATCCTACTTCTGGGTGTGTATCTGAAGGAACAAAATCATGACCTTGAAGAGATACCTGTATACCTGTGTTCATTGCACCATTATTCACAATAGCCAAGATACAGAAACAACCTGAGTGTGTGTCTGTGGATGAATAAAGAAGTTGTTGTTGTTGTTGGTGGTGGTGGTGGTGGTGGTGGTGGTGTGTGTGTATGGAATGGAATGGAATATTATTCAGCTAATGAAGAGAAAGGGAATCCTACCATTTGTGACAACATGGATGAACCATCAAGGCATTATGCTATGTGAAGTAAGTCAGAGAAAGACAAATACAGTATGATCTCATATGTGGAATCTGAAAAATACTGAACTTTAAAAATTAAAAAGGTGGACTTGTAGAAACAGAGTAGAATGGTGATTGCCATGGGCTTGGGGTGGGGAATTGGGGGGATGTTGGTCAAATGGTACAAATTTCCAGTTTTTAAGATGGATAAGTTCTGGGGATCTAATGTATAGCATGGTGAATCTAATTAACAATGCTGTATTACATACTCGAAAGCTGTTGATAGTGTAGATCTTAAATGTTCTCACCATATACACACACACAAATTGTAATTATGTGAGGTAATAGAGGTGTTAACCATTTCACAATACAAATGTGCATCAAATCATCCCCTTGTATACCTTAAACTTACACCATGTTATACATCAGTTATATCTCAATAGCGCTGAAAAAAAAGGAAATCCTCCACAATATTTCTTTCCAATTTCTATTTATTTATTACAATTTTTTAAATATATGACTATGTATTGTAAGATTATATAGTTGAACTTATACATGGAATTTTATATATTTTGAGCACTTCCCGTGTTAATAAAAATTCTTCATAAATATAATTTGGTTGCCATTACACTTTACACTGTATGAATATATCATAACTCATTTAACAACTACTCTACTATTGAGAATACATGTAGTCTCCAATTTTCCTCTCAAAATAGGCACAGATAGACACATACATAATTTCCCTTGAGGGAAGCCCTCGGATACAGACCTAGACCTTGTATAGAATGTCATTCTGGAACCTCAGTTTTAGTAGATAACCAGTTTATAACATACATATGATGGAGCAATGAAATTTAGTGTCCTAACAAAATAGCAAAATACTGATCTGTATAAATTTTGTTATTTCCTTTAAAAATAGTATAGAGCATACACAACAGATAAAGAAGTTGAATCACTATGTTGTCCACCGGAAACTGATGTAACATTGTGTGTTGGTTAGACTCAAATAAAAAGGTTAAATAAAGAGAACAATAGTTTGAGTAGGGGCTTTTCTTAAGTTGGAGGTCAACTCCTTCCTATTTCTATGGGTCAGTCATGCATGCCACCTGTTTCATGGTCAAAATGGAGGGAGATGTGGATTCAATATTTATTGCACTTGTACAGGGAAGCTAAAGATCAATTGTGTGACTACATTCTTCCCCATCTTCATGGCTTTGAGGGAGGGGGTCGGTGGTTGGAATAGAATGTGCCCACGTGCAGGCGCACATAATGATTGTCTGTCCACTCTCCCATGTGACATGCGATCTAGTTTCTTTTCTTCTAAGATTAAAGAGAGGTCAAGGGATGGGAATTACAAGAACGTTGTCAGGGTGTGAAGGTTGACACAGAAGATACTTGTCTGAGTGTTTTGGGTATGTGTGAAAAACTATAGGTATTGTGGTGAGAAATTAGTTGATACACTTTAAATTTTTATTAATGGACAAATCAATATTAAAGAGCTGATTATTACTAGTTAAACATTCAACATTAAATTTCAAATGAATTTCATTTCTATCCACAAGTCTAGTATTAGTGAAAAGAGCAGTGAGAAGGAGGAAGGGTGTCACAAATTCAGTTCTTTTATGCACTAATATTGCTGTTGACATATCTGACCCTTCCCAACACGGCCATTGCCCCTCCCTACTGAGGACATTATCTGTTCAGTCTTTGTTTGAGGTTCTGTCTACACTGGAATGGCAGAAGTGACAGCACATGTCTAAAAAGGAAAGGTGGTTCCTCCAATGACTTTGTCCTTAAGTGTCCAAGTAAGTTTTAGAAATTCTGCTTTTGATGTGCCCCTCTCAGAGTTTTCATTTTAGTTTAGTTTAGTTTAGTTTAGTTTAGTTTTAAAGATTTTATTTATTTGCGAGAGAGAGAATGAGAGACAGAGAGCATGAGAGGGAGGAGGGTCAGAGGGAGAAGCAGACTCCCTGCCGAGCAGGGAGCCCGATGTGGGACTCGATCCCGGAACTCCAGGATTATGACCTGAGCTGAAGGCAGACGTTTAACCATCTGAGCCACCCAGGCGCCCAACATTTCACTTTCCATGAGCTTTTATTGTTCCAATATCCCCAGAAAGTAAGATATTACTTTCTTTAAGGGAAAAAATGTTGTTTTTTGAGAAGTGTATAGACGATGTGAAACACAGGGTTGTGGAAAGTGCGCTTGAGCTCACGCTGGTCCTCAGCTGGGGGAGACCAGATGTCCCCCACGGCCCATGTGGTCCAGTCGTGGCTCATCAGCCCTGCATTTTATTATTGCTCCCCAGTCTGTGCTTCTTCGAACCCCACGGTTTTTACATGGACCCAGGAGAAAAGGGCAGCTTGGGTAGATGTGTCCTGTTCCTTCCATCAGTGGGCTTTTCTTCCTTTTAATATTACCTTTCAATCTGTCTGAAATGTAATAAGGTAAAAACAAATTTTTTTCTTCCAAATTGATACTGAAAAAATAGCACAAGGGCAGGAAAGTGCCAGAGGATTTCACATATCAAATAAAGAAATATGGTTGTCTAAAAACCCCCATAAATCTCTTCCTTCTTTCCGATGGAAAATTATTTTAAGAACAAGGCATAATAATCCTTGTAAACTGTCTCAGTTAACTGCTTCTCGTCAAGCTTGTGAGGCGTTCCACCAGGAGTAATTTTAGTCCTAACAGCACGTTAACACGAATATTTGACAAATCAGAGCCAAATGCACTTCTTGCTCATGCTGAAATGGGAGAGAGGAACACTGATGTGAGGGCTACCACTCCCACCTGCATCACAAGAAGAGAACTCTTTATCCAGGAGCTTTATTTGTCTCGGCTTCAGAGCAGGAGAGGACTGAACGTCGGCTCTGGGTGCAGTTCGTTGGTCAGCCACGGAAAGGACCGGCCGGCGGGTTCTGGGGAGTGTGTCCCCGGGTCAGCGCTCTGCGGCTGTAAGCACAGGGAGATGGTCAGGAGGTTCCAGGATAGAGAGGCAGGGAGAGACCAGCTGTCTCGTGGACAACGGCCTCCTCTGGAGAAGCCACCTCTCAGGTTCTACTCTTGTGGGTGCAAGGAGCTTCAGGAGCTTGGATCAATGAATTATTTGGGGTGTGAGCGGCCGGCATCTCCTGGCAAGGCCCCTGCTACGGTCTGACAGGCATTCCTGTGTCCTTTGCTGCTCACACACCCGGGAAGCTTCTTGCTTCGTGGACCCTGGGTCCTCCGTGGCGCCTGCACACTCCTGGGCAGATGGTGGGCGTCGGGAGAATTCATCATTTGCCATCACTTGATCGCTGTTCCAAGCAGCCAGGAATGATCCCGAGTCGTCTTGTACCTGGTTTAGAAGGTTCTAGTTCTGTGGTTTTCGAACTATGTTCTGCAGAGACTTATGGAATCTTTGCTCAGTTTGGGGGCTGGTGAGTAGAATGAGGCTGCAAAACAGGGTGCTCAATCGCAGCAGGTGGCAGCCCTGCACATCGAGTTGTGCAGGTGTGCACCCAAAATCCCACAGGTGACATTCACCTTACAGATGTCACAGGCCAGGCCACGTTTTGTGACAGTTTCCCAGAAAATTTCAGTGAAGGCTTGTTGTAATCAAAGCAGTTCATTGCAACCCTTTAATGCACAATGCAGGTGTTGTCTGCAGGAAGAGACCCATGCACTGAGCCACCTCCCTCCCTGTGTCCATGCCCTGGTGGAAGTCCCTCCTTCCCACGCTGGGACGTGGCCATGGAACAGGAAGGGGCTCGCCCTGTCTTGGGGCTTCTAGGGTCCAGAGCCCAAGCTAGCCCTCTGGACACATGTGGCCCCTCCAGCAGCCAGAGCCCATGCAGCCACGTCCGTGCCTGGATGCCCGAATCACGGGCCGCAGCATCGAGAGTAGATACGCCGCTCGGCTTTGGGGCTGCCGTGCAGCAGGGGTCAGGTGTCTTCTCTGACTTGCGCCGAGGCGCTAAGTGGACTAGAAATGGACATCTGTACAGGCTGGCCGCCTCTGAGCCCTTTAAACACATGCTCTGCAGCTGAACTTCCGCCTGGAAAACTGCTCGGGTCACACGTCGTGCCTACGTGGAATTTCTAGTGTAGATAAAAATGATCAGCATTTTGGAGAAGCTGAGAATTTGTAATACTCAGATCCAGTGAAGTACATGATCCTGATACCGTAGTAACGGGCGCTCTGGTTCTGTTCGATGCATCAGAACTGGAATTGTCACTGGCTTGATTTCTTATTCATTTAGGTAAACTTTCTCTCATTTTAAACCTTTTTCAACTTCAACTTTGTGTTTATTTGTTTGCTTTGACCATTTAGTTCACTAACGGCTTTTTGGATTCTTTGGCTCTAACTGAACGCATTTTCCCCACATCGGTGAGGATGTCCCCCCGGACACTTGAATAGCTTAACTCCACCTGTTTTTGTCTCCCGGCTGACCCCACTGTGGCCCCTCTGAAGGTATTCCTCGTATTTCAAAAACTTCCTGCACCAATTCTTGCTTTAGCTCTGATGTCTCGGGTGCAAGTTGTCTGCACCGAGCTTGTGGTTCGCTGCTTCTGCATCTGCGTGGGACTCGCTACCCCAAGAGAGGCATCCGCCCGCCAGGAGCCACACGGGGGAGCGTGCGTGTCTATGGTGCCTCATGGGGTCTCGCTGGCTTGCAGGGCCCCCAGGCCCCACCGAGTGGTCTGCGTCTTCCAGGTGCCTCCCCGAAGCTGCAGGGCTGTTCCATGCTTGTCCCTGGCATGCCCGGGGTTACGTGTGCCCACTGACAGCCGTGTTACTGGGCACCCATCACTTTTCTTTCAAGTTAAGTTAAAATGTGCCATTCTGACTAGAAGAGCATACAGAGTCGGTGTTTCCATTGCTGTAGCAGGAGGAGAAGTGACATGAAGGGTGAATGGTCACAGGAAAGGCAGCGTGTGGCAAAATGGGTCCAGGAGGGGCCCGCGAGGAGGAGGGCAGTGCCCACGGGCAAGGACGAAGCCGGGGCCACTGTCCCTCATGCTCAAATCTCTTAACTCGCATTTTTCCTTTGGAGCAGTACTCTATCATCAGTATTCTGTTAACATGCAACATCCCCAGGAGAGGACTACCTTCCCAGGGATCTGAACGCAGAACACTCGCGTCCCCAGGGGGCAGGTGCTTGAGAGGGGGCTCGGGACACAGACTCCGGCGGGCTCGGAGGGCCTGAGCGTTTGGACAGTTTTGCTGGGTGGCCCCAAGAATGTCTGGGGGCCCCTGGGGCCAACTCCAGGACCAGGACCGAGAGGAGAAAGAGCTGCGGAGGATGCAGACTGTGCTCGGCGACCAGGGCTGGCACCTGCCATAGAAAGTGGACGGGGCGTGCGTCAGGAAGGCCTCGTGTCACCGACACACACCCAGTGAAGGCTCTGATGTGGCTTCCATCCACAGCATGTCCACTATGTGGCTTCCATCCACAGCGTGTCCACGATGTGGCTTCCATCCACAGCGTGTCCACTATGTGGCTTCCATCCACAGCGTGTCCACTATGACATGCCCACCTTCCCCCAAACCAAAACTGGTCCTATACTCTAGGACTTTCCACAGGAGAACCAGAGATAACTTCTCTTCTGCCCAAGGGTACCGTAGATTTCTAAATATAGGGGCAATGGGCCCACATGTTTCCCTTTGGGCTTCTGGAACCTGCATTTTATTTATTTATTTTTTTAATTTTTTTATTTTTTAAAGATTTTATTTATTTGAGAGAGAGAATGAGAGAGAGAGAGCACATGAGAGGGGGGAGGGTCAGAGGGAGAAGCAGACTCCCTGCTGAGCAGGGAGCCCGATGCGGGACTCGATCCCGGGACTCCAGGATCATGACCTGAGCCGAAGGCAGTCACTTAACCAACTGAGCCACCCAGGCGCCCCTGGAACCTGCATTTTAAAAACAAGTCAGTTAAATGGTAATGATTTTCTTTACTTAGCCCAAGGATTTACAAGGAAAGCTTTCATTAAGATAGACTCTCATCTACAAAATTTTGATTAGCATAGAAATTTAAAATAACATAAACACACATCCCAAATTGGACCAAATCCTCTGGTTTGATGAGAGATGGCTGTTGCATGGGGTTGAGCATGGCCTGCCGTTTGAGCTTTGTCCAGCTTTGCCAGGCCTGGGATTGGTTGAACTGAGTTTCACGGTCACTGGCACAGTTGGTCTGAGAGCAAAGCCTTTGACACATTCGCCCTGGAGAAGAGTCTGAGCTCAGAGGCCTCATGGAGCAGGGAGATCCGTGGACGTCGGGGGCTCAGTCATTTTCATGTCCACGTTCCCGGGCTCGTAACAAATAGTCAGTGCTCCATAAGCTCACACCTCTCCCAGGCTTTCCTGTTTCATGAAGCAACACTTTCTCATTTCAGGAAACAATCAGAAATATGCATAAAGTATAACATATAAGGATGGATGTCCGTTGTGGATTTATTGATAAGAGCAAAAACACTGAAGGAAAGAGACGTGAATTGGCAGTGCAGCTGATAATGATGTGTAGCAACATTACTCAGCACCAGGGGAATTTAAATCAAAATCACGATGCGATATCACCTCTCCCCTGTCAGGATGGCTAGTATCAGGAAGAGAGAGAGAAACAAAAGTTGTCGAGGATGTGGAGGAAAGGGGACCCCGCCACACTGTTGGTGGGAATGGAACTGCTGTGTCCACTCTGGAAAACGGTAATGAGGTTCCTCACAAAATTAGAAATGGAACCACCATCCATCCCAGCAATTCCCCCTTCTGGGCATACGTCCAAAGGAAATGAAAACAGGATCTCAAAAGGATGTCTATATTCCCATGTGCATTGAAACATGATTCGCAATCGCCAAGAAATAGAAGCAATTTAAATGTCTGTTGATGGATGAATGGATAAAGATGTGCCGTATACATACAACTACTCAACACTAAGAAATAAGGAGATCCTGCCATTTGCAACAACAGGGGTGGACTTCAGGGCATTACACTAGGTGAAATAAGCCAGAGAAAGACAATACTGAGTGGTATCACCTATTTGTAGAATCTTAAAAAGTCAGATTATAGTAACAGTAGAAAAGTGGTTGCCTGGGGGCTCAAGGTTGGGGAGGCTGGTCAAACGGTGCAAACTTTCAGCTGTAAGATGAGTAAGGACTGAGGATCCAGTGTAAACCATGGTGACTATAGTCGATAACACTGTGCTGTGGAATTGAAATTTGCTAAGAGAGTAACACTTGAATGTTCTCACCAAAGGGGAAGGTAAGCAGGTGAGGTCATGGATGTGTTCGTTAACTCAGTGGGGGACCCTTTCACAATGTGTATGTAACAAATCATCAGGATATACACTAGATAGCTAACATTTTTCTATGTCAGTCATACCTCAATAAAGCTAAACTTCTTAGAAAGTCATGTATTGTACAAAACTATGTAATGAGCTCAACAGATATTCACAGTATAAATTTAGGCTTTATTTGGTCTTTGGTATGTTTAAATAAATGTCAGTCTGTGCTCAGAAGAGCAAGCTCGCTTTTCCCCCCACATATAAAAATCTTTATTTTTTAATAGGCAAGTAGTGCATTGTTATAAAACTTTAAGCAATGTGTACAGTTATATAAATTTATAAATTATATAAATAAATATATAAATCCTGTGGCTCCCACTCCCACCCAGATAGAACTAGCTGCAGGTCAGTCCCTACCCAGCTGCCACATGGAAGCTCTTGCTCATCATGGGGCAGGGGTTCCTGACGGGATGGTAATCTTTAAAAAGCTTTCTTGATAAGATTCTTTCTTAAATTTTACGTTGGAAAATATAAGGTAGCAATCAGAAGTAGGAACATTGCATTTGTGTATTCCATTGATTATATGTTTGACTATTTAATGAAATTTACTAAACTCAGGCCCCATTAGAAAGGATTCAGCAGAGGGCGCCTAGGTGGCTCAGTTGGTTAAGCGACTGCCTTCGGCTCAGGTCATGATCCCGGAGTCCCTGGATCGAGTCCCTGGATCGAGTCCCTGGATCGAGTCCCTGGATCGAGTCCCTGGATCGAGTCCCGCATCGGGCTCCCTGCTCGGCAGGGAGTCTGCTTCTCCCTCTGACCCTCCCCCCTCTCATGTGCTCTCTCTCATTCTCTCTCTCACAAATAAATAAATAAAATCTTTAAAAAAAAAAAAAAAGAAAGAAAGGATTCAGCAGAAAGGTTCAGCACTTTAAAAACCATTTGGGGAAACATGAGTTTCTTCTATCTGTTACACCCTATTGTGGTCCAGCCTGGAGTGCCATGTTTGCTGATAAAAATATTTCTGTTCCTTTTCTTTCATCACGATTTCTTGAACACATGCTGCATTTGGGCACTGTCATAGGCCACACTGTAATGACCTTTCTCTGGATTCCTTATCTTTTAGTCCTAAAAATTGTCAGTGTAAACAAACCAGAAAACTTAACAGACTTACTATTTTTTTGTATCTATCCCTCCCTCCCTCCCTCCCTCCCTCCCTCCCTCTCTTCCTTCCTTCCTTCCTTCCTTCCTTCCATTTTTAAGTAATCCCTACACCCGACCTGGGGCTCGAACCCACAGCCCTGACATCAAGAGTCCCGCGCTTCACCAGCTGAGCCAGCCAGGCTCCCCTTTATCTCTTTTTATTTACCCAAAATGCCATCTCATTATTTAACGGTACTGGGAATAAAATACTTAAATTTGTCACTAACCACACGTTTTCCTTTTTTGGTAATAAGATGATTATGATCCTTTAGTGGAAGATCAGGGAATTAGTTCAAGACTTAGTAACATGTATCGACACAGACAGATGCGGTCAGTGCTCAGCAGGACCGGGTCAGCCCGCCAGCTCTACTCAGCACACAGTCTGAAAGCCTCTCCCTGTAGACGGGCAGGTCTCCTCAAGCTGTCAGGGAGGAAGAACCACATAGAATCAGTTAGAAAAAGGTCAATTCGAATTTCACTCAGACTTCCTGATCCTTTTGTTCTTTGCTTCTGAAGAAGCTAACAGGAACGCCCTAAGACGGGGGTGTGAGCTGGATCTTTGGGGCAGCAACTGGGTATTCGGATATGTGATAACAGTTACGTGATGTTAAAGCTGAGGAGACATGCCCGGGGAAGGGAACGTGCCCTAGAATGTGGAGCGTGGGCTTCCCAGGACGTTTGGAGTCCGACGTGGACTGACCTGGCAGGACTGTTGGCTAATGGAAGGCCAAGTCTCCTGGGTACGGGTGTCTGTCTGTGGGAGCACGTGGTTTTGAACACTCCTCTCTGCTGTTGCCCCTTTGATTACGTGGCTCAGTTGGTGTCTCCCGTGTGATTGGTACCACAGGTGACACACTCTCCTGCCCAAGATCGAGAGAGACAACGTGCTCTCACAGTCATCGTCCCGGTCTCTGTTTAAAAGAGTATTGCCAGCCAACAACTCACCTTCTGAAAGGTTCTTCTCCATAACGCTCAAGTCCTTACTGTTTATAAGTTGCCTTTTTCCTGGACAACTCTTCTTAAATTTACTTATAAGAAGCATCCACCAAATGATGTAATGCTTTCTGTAGATACCACCTGGTGACATCACCTCCGGTAGAATAATTCCTGAGTGAGCAGCTTACACACTCAGAGAATGTGTGTCCGTCTACTCTGCAGCAACACGTAATAGGGGTGGGATTGTGATTTATAAAATCCACATTATTTAGAGAATTCCCTTCCTCATTCTTTTTTTTTCTTTTAAGTAATAATGACTTTGGATTCACACTGAAGAAAGTCCATGTTCTTTTGTCATGGAAAAAGGAATAATACCTTAGTGTTGCTAAATATGCACAGGGTTCTCACAGCGAAGTAGAACAAAGATTCAGAATCATCATCATGTTGTTTTTCTTTATTCAAGGAACATGGAAAATTTTGAGTATTACAGACACTAAACCCCAGAAATGAAAAGAGATAAAATTGACTGGTGTTTTGATGAAAGTCAGGCATAGCTGAACATTTTCTTTCTCCTTATAAGCACATCAGCGTATATGCAATCATGGATTTCGCCAGTGCTTCTGACTCCTATTACTCTCAGATGTGCATCTTGAAGACATTTATTATGACTTCCTCGGATCAGACAGATGAAACTAAGCTTTCCATTTTTACTTATTTAAGCAAGGACACGAAGATATTTGCTAACTCACAAAATATTTAAATTTGAGCTTGTGTTTGCTTGACAGCCATGGCCCATGTGGTTGGAATTTGTGATTGAGTATGAAGATGGACCTTCCTCTGAGCTCCTGCTGATGTTATTCCACAGAGAAGAAGACAGAGTGACCATCCCACTGCCTGTCATATCACCGGGATAAAGGGAGCTGGCTTGCTTGGAAGATGTAGCATCTGACGTGAAAAGCGAGGAAGGAGAGTTGACGCTTCCAGTGTCTGGCTAACCCTTCCTGCTGAAGAGAAATGAAATGGAAGAGACTGCATTTGGGGAAAGAGATACCAGGGAAGCACTAAAGGTCTGACGCGGTCCAGCAGGGCACTCCGAGGTCAGTTATCGGATAAAAACAGAAAGCCAGAGCAACTCAGCCATGTCTGCCCCAAGGTGCTGCCCCCTGCACCCCCACCTAGAGTGGGAAGTCTTGTCGGGGACCCATCCACATCCAGACGGGCCCCGGCTCCCGCTCAACCCCTGTGGCTCCCGAGAGAGATGCCCTAACGCTGAGCCGAGCAGAGGGAGGACAGGTGCCCTGAGAGCTGGCCGACCAGGCTTTGCTCCACTCAGCAGCCTTGACCTTGGTGAGCTCTCAGAAGGCTTTCAGGAACACCAACACTGATCTTACACAAAGAACTTCAGAAAACAGAAAGAGAAGAAACATACCCAGCCTGTTGTTCCAGACTGGCACAACATTGGTATGGAAACCAGAGGAAGGCTTCCCTGGAAAGAAGAAGGACATGCCCGTCTCTCTCCAGAGCAACAATGCAGACATCCTGGACAAAACATTAGGGAATGCAAATCAGTAAAACAAGAAGGAAAAACACTTCACCACCAAGATGGATGTATTCTAGGAAGAGAGTAGCATTATAAAATCAATCAATATAATTCATCATATTGACACATTAAATGAGAAAAATAATGTGATCACCTCGGTAGACTTATAAAAAGCATTTCATAAAGTTGAATATGCATTCATAATTTATGAAAATACAACTCTTAGCAAACTAAGAGTAGACAGGAACTTATTTAATCTGATAAAGGATAGCAAGAGGACCTCTAGCAAACACCAGACCTGATGGTGAAAGGTAGGAGACTGGCCTGAGAGCGGAGGACCACACAAGGATGTCGGCTGACACCACCTCTCTCCAGCTTTGTATCCGAGGCTCAGCCAGTGCAGCAAGTACTGAAAAGAAATGAAGGTTATAAGAACCATAAAGCAGGGGCGCCTGGGTGGCTCAGTCGTTAAGCGCCTGCCTTCGGCTCAGGTCATGATCCCAGCGTCGTGGGATCGGGCCCTGCATCGGGCTCCCTGCTCCTCGGGAAGCCTGCTTCTCCCTTTCCCACTCCTCCTGCTTGTGTTCCTGCTCTCTCTCTCTCTGTCAAATAAATAAATAAAATCTTTAAAAAAAAAAAAAGAACCATAAAGCAATAAATAAAGCTATCATTTTTGTAGATGACTGTGTACATGGAAAAACCAAAGCAATCTATACGTAAGTTACTAGAATTAATAAGTGAGCTTTGCATTGCTGAATATGCCAAAAATTGCATTCTGTATTGCATTGTATTTCTGTTTTCACGAAAGAAAGAAAAAAATAAACATTTGTAATATATACCATTAAGGTAGCATCAAAAATGTCAAAGACTCAGAAATAAATCTAACAAAAGACCTCTCCAGGGAAAATGGCAGAACCTCATCATGACAAGTTTCCAGAACCCAAGGAGAGGGAGTTCAGGAATGTCTGTGACTGACCAGACTCTGCACCATAATGTAAATCCCTCCCAAACTGACTTGGTGATCCCATGTAACCTCATTCACACTTCCAACAGATTTTTCCTTCATTTTGTTTTCCAGCATGCCTCGATGAGCCACCCCTGGGATGCACAGGAAT
Organism: Mirounga angustirostris; assembly: GCF_029215605.1. Classification (NCBI taxonomy): domain Eukaryota; kingdom Metazoa; phylum Chordata; class Mammalia; order Carnivora; family Phocidae; genus Mirounga; species Mirounga angustirostris. The sequence goes on from NW_026991713.1 coordinate 138,784,321, forward strand.
TGCAGCAACCAGTCTATCCTTGAGCAAGGTGGGGAGACTTAGCATGTCACGAGGGTCAGGTCGTGCCGAGAAGCTGCACAGCCATGCAAGGTGGTACGTGTGGCCATGCGAGCCAATCGGATGGGATAGAAAATCTAGAGACATGATTTACGGGCATGGGATGTGTGGCAGATCAGTGGGGCAAGGATGGTGGTTTTCAGTAGACTGACTAGCCAAACGGGGGTGGGGAGGAAAGAGGGACCCCTCCTAGCCACACACACAAAAGTTAACAGAGAGACCAAAGACTGAAATGTTAAATTCCAACACCTGGAAGCAAGCTTGGGCTCAAACTCAACTGAGTTTCTTTTCTCTTGAGAATGTGTTCTATTTTCTGGGTTCCTCAGGCGTTGGGTAGTTTTGGACCGAATCCGTGTCATTGTGAAAATTGAACTGTGGCGTTCAGAACTCTGTTACTTCCACCATTGGTACTGCTTCTTTTCCTCAGTGGGTAGTTTTCTCACCTGGCCTGGAACAGGAACAGCTTCCTGAGCGGCTGTTTCAGTCTGTTTGGGTGTTTTGTCTTCAGTGGGGGGACTTTGCATCTGCTGCGTGCATGTGTGGTTCGGGCTCAGCAGCCCTGTGGGAAGCAGGGTGTGGGGACCCCGTCCTGCCTTCTCATTTATGGGGTTCCTCCAAACTCTTCGGGATTCATTCTGTAATTCTGGCTGCACTTTTCTGGTTCCCCATGCCAAAAAGACTATGCTTGCTGTGTAGACCACACTCAGTCCCAGATTGAGAGACCTGGAAACAGGAGCTTATTACATAACTCCCCATCCCCTTCCTCCAAAGAGCATGAACCCCCACCAGTCTGTGTGGGGTCCCCCCATCATTCCACCCTCTAGTTCCCTCAGGTGGTTGCTTCTTGCTTTTGGTAATGCATCCAGCTTTTATGATTGTTTTCTCCAGGGGAGGGGAGACCATCTGGTGGGTCTTAGTCCATAATTACCAGAAGTAGAAAACATACAGACACAAATGGGGAAGTAAAAGCTTCTAGAATGGGCTACTGGAGAATATCTCCATGACTTTAGGGTAGGGAAGGATTTCCTAGTAAGCCCGAGTCACGAAAAGAAAAGATTGCTAAATGTAACACATTAAAATTAAGAACTCTATTCATCAAAGCATGCCATAAAAATAATGAAAAGATAAGCTGGCCTGTGGGAAAAAATATTTGACAAAGGACTAGTATCTAGAATATATAAAGGACTTCTGCAAGTCAGCAAGGAAAGCCAAAGTGACCAATAGGAAAATGAACAAAAAGCTTCAATGAGCATATCACAGAAAGGTGATCCAAAGACCAATAAACATATGACAGTGTGCTCAATCTCATCAGCCATCAGGGAAATAAAAAATAAAACCTCAAAGACAACACAGAGATACTACTGCTTTGCTATCATAATGTTGGGCACCATCAAATGTTGGCAAGGACATGACGCGTCAGGATCTCTCATCCAGGGCTGAAGGGAGGCTGAGTGGGTGTAACCACATGGGAACAGTTTAGTATTATCTAGTAGAGTTGAAGAGAATCATACCCTGTTACTGAACACACCACCCCTCAGATATGCCTCTAAGATATGAGCGTAAAGATATATACACAAGCACATTCAAATCAGCATTATTCAGAATAGCCCTCAATGGAAAGAACCCACATGCCCACCAACGGTAGAATGGATAAATAAGTTGAAGATTATTTATCCAATAGGATTCTATTCCACAATGAAATTAAACAAACACCAGACACAGATAACCACAGGATGGATCATACAAACATAATATTGAGGGGAAAAAGCAAGTCCCAAAAGAATACATACAGTATGATTCAATTTACATAAAATTCAAAAGCAGACAAAACTAAACTATACATTCTATGGAAATTCTATGTAAAACTATAAAGAAAAGCAAGGCAATGATCTTGCTTTAAAGAGAAAATAAAAATGTCAGCTATGCCTCGGTCGGGGGGAGGGATATGGTGGGGAAGGATAAATGGAACTTGTGATGATCTCTCTCTTGCTCTGGATGGTGGTCAGGAAGATGTTAGATTTGTCCCACCCTCCCCCCCAGTTAAACTGTACATAGTCTTCTGTCTATATTTGTGAATGTCAACATTAAAAATACTAAAAGAGAAAGATAATTATGTCCTAGTGTTAATATCAACAGGAGGAAAATGACTAAGCATGTTATTTGGGAAGTGATAACCCAAGAAGTCATCTTCAAACCCTCTCCCAGCCTCCTCCCTCCGTAGGACTGGAGAGCTCAGAGCTGTTAGTAGACAATGGCCTGGATGCCGAGGACAAACTCCTTTTGAGGCAGTACGTTTCAACATTGCAGATTCAATGTTGGGCAAGTCGCTTAACCTTGATAGTTCTTATGTTCCTTTTTAAAAAATCAGTTGATTGGTTGGTTCTGAACAATCTCTAAGGGTCCTTCCAGCTGATGTCTCTGATTGGATGGCACTGTTCACTTTTCCCCATTCACTGTGAATAGTGCTATCCAGCAGCTTAAGAAATGTAGTTATCTGCAATTCAGTGAATATGCCGTCTGCACTTTTATTATCCTAATTCCAGGAACTATTTAAAAATGGAGCAATAAAAAAAATAGCTGGGATCTGGAGACCTTTAAAACAATATTTTTCACTTTTCTAGCAGCATTTATTCAAAGAGAATGTATTTTAATAGTTATTGAACTGGATTCTTTCAGAGCACAAGCTATCTCGGTAATGAGTTCGACATTTCAGAAACAGATTGCCTCCCCCGTCCATAATCAGAGCGAGCTGAAGTTGTGGCCCAGACTTCTGCGTTGTTGGCCAGCCGTTTTCATTCCTCCTCCTCCGACCACTAGGTGTTGGATATCTCCAGGTTCATTCTGGGCTCATCGATTTTATTCCACATGATCCAGCAAGACTTCCCAAGGTCTCGGTTACCACATGTGTAATAATTACTCTTAAACCTTTTCTCTTATTCTAAGCATCCTTCTGAGTTCTGGGCTTACGGATCTGACAGCCTCCTGAAACTTTCAGATTTGCAAAGTCTGTGTGCTTCAGATTTCACTCATCCCCTTCTCTCACAAAGCTGCTTCTCCTCCTCACTCGGATCCTGGTGACTGGCACTGCCAGTTGTCACAGGAGAGGCCATAGGGATGCAAATCAGTTGGCACCAGAGCTTCCATTCTAGGTTGAAAACCAACTAAGGGGTCAGGACCACAAAGTCAGAGGGTGAGTGAAACATCATTGAGAGCTGTCAGGGCTCAGGAAAACAAGTCCTTCCAATTCTGATGAGCAGAGGCAGGGCAGAAAGGGGGGATAAATCCAAGTAAGGGGAGTGAGGAGACAGTGACCATGACAGGACCAAGGCAGAAGGCATCCATGCCCGCGTGCCTGCAGTTTTCCCTGTGAGCTCTGGGCTGCAGGGGCAGCCGCACCACGTCTCCTCCTGGACTGCGCCCTGCTCTCATACCTCTTACTTTTGTGTTTGCTGCTGACTCTTCTTGATGTGCCCACTTTTTTGTCTTTGTCTGGATTTTTGTCCTCATTGCTGAAGACTCGGCTGAAATATCTTCTCTGTGAAAGCTTACATCCATTCCAGACTGTCTCCTTCTCTACTCCGTATCTGTCTCGTACATAGCTCCTTCTCTGCAGTACCCACAGTCTTTATGTCTGTTTATGTGTCTCTTTTCCTTTAGTTTTTTTTTTTTAAAGATTTTATTTATTTATTTGAGAGAGAGAGAATGAGAGACAGCATCACAGGGAGGAGGGTCAGAGGGAGAAGCAGACTCCCCACCAAGCAGGGAGCCCGATGCGGGACTCGATCCCGGGACTCCAGGATCATGACCTGAGCCGAAGGCAGTCGCTTAACCAACTGAGCCACCCAGGCGCCCCTTTTCCTTTAGTTTTATTTCAGTAAAAGAAACATACAAAAATCCTTTGAAGTTAAATAGTGGCTTCTGGTTTCCAGAAACAGCAGCCTGGATTAGTCAAATTAACTCTCCAGTGAAAAACAATAGAAAATATTATATTTACACAGTTTTACATTTTTTTCAAAAATTACTTATTTGTGTCAAAAATCTGAAGACAGTAGGAACAAACTATTTTATGGAAGTCTATAATGAGAGCTATAAGCATGTGTATACACTGTATATATATCAGAGCATATATGGTCAGATAAAAGGTGCTCATGCCCTGAGAGCATTTGCTATACCCCTCAATGAGTTTGTTTTTGGTGAGTTTTTTGTTCATTCAAGACAAGATGAATAGAAGTCAAGGCCAATATCCAAGGCCTTAAAGGAGACATCCTGACCATAAACTGGGACCCCAAAAAGGGCAATCACACTTAAAGTAGGAGTGAACCATATCTAAACCCACTCTCTACCCCAATCACAGGGGATTTTAAGGAAACTGCCTTAGAAGGAAACAGAGCAGGAGAAGAAAAAGGAAGAAAAAATTAGGGGGAATTTGCAGCCATGGATCAGCTCTTTGCATGTGGGTGCACATGATCTGGAACACAGAGGCCAAGAAAAGTGGGGCTATGAAATTGGTTTGAGATGGTTGCAACTGTTAGTATCCCCAATATTCTTAGACAGGAACATAAATGCTCTCTGAGGGAAGGCATATCCATCCTAGACCTTGTGTAGCCAACAAACGAAAGTACTTTTCAAGGGCAATGACAAACAGGATGTCAGAGATAACAAGACATCAAAGTGAGTGTTCTTGAGTCATTCTTGGTAGACTCCCCCCAAATTGTCCACTTCATCTATATCTTCCTTTTTTGGGTTAATCTTGCATTTGTGAAGGAAGAATTAAGTAAATAACGAAGAGGAATAATTAAGTAAAATAAAACCAAACATTAAATAGCTAAAAGTTTGTTCTTTGATAACACTAACAAAATTGACAAAACCACTTGTGAAACTGATGAAAAATAGAGAGAAGTTGCAAATAACTAATACTAAAAACTATAAAACACCAATGAAAGAAATTGAAGACAACACAAACAAATAGACAGATATTCCATGCTCATGAATTGGAAGAATTAATATTGTTAAAATGTCCATACTACCCAAAGCAATCTACAGATTTAATGCAGTCCCTACCAAAATATCAACAGCATTTTTTCACAGAACTGGAACAAATAATGCTAAAATTTGTGTAGTACCACAGAAGACCCCAACTAGCCAAAGCAATCATGAGAAAAGGATTAAATGTGAGACCTGAAACTAAAAATTCCTAGAAGAAAACATAGGCTTTAATCTCTTTGGCACTGGCCTTAGCAACATTTTTTCTAGATATGTTTTCTCAGACAAGGGAAACAAAAGCAAAAATAAACTATTGGGATACGCCAAAATAAAAAGCTTTGCACAGCAAAGGAAACAATCAACAAAACAAAAGGCAACCTACTAAATGGGATAGATATTTGCAAATGATATATCCAATAAGGGGTTAATATCTAAATATACAAAGAACTTATATAGCTCAACACCTAAAAAGCAAATAATGTGATTGAAAAATGGGCAGAGGACCTGAATAAACATTTTTCCAAAGATGACATCCAGATGGCCAACAGACATGTGAAAAGATGCTCGACATCACTCATCATCAGGGAACTCCAAATCAAAACCACACTGAGATATCACTCACACCTGTCAGAATGGCTAGAATAAAAAACACAAGAAACAAATGTTGGCGAGGATGTGGAGAAAGGGGAAATCTCGTGCACTGTTGGTGGGAATGCAAACTGGTGCAGCCACTGTGGAAAACAGTATGGAGGTTCCTCAAAAAAATTAAAAATAGAAAACCCTATGATCCAGTAATCCCACCACTGGGTATTTGCCCAAAGAAAACAAAAACATTAATTTGAAAAGATATATGCACCCCTATGTTTATTGCAGCATTATTTATAATAGCCAATATGTGAAAGCAACCCAAACATCCATCAGTAGGTTAATGGATAAAGAAGATGTGATGTATATATAGTGGAATATTACTCAGCTATAAAGAAGAATGAAATCTTGCCATTTGCAACAATATAGATGGATCTTGAGGATATTACACTAAGTGAAGTCAGAAAGAGAGAGAGAAATACCATATGATTTCACTTATATGTGGAATTTAAAAAACAAAGCAAACAATAAAACAGAAACAGACTCATAAATACAGAAAACAAACTGGTGGTTACCAGAAGGAAAGGAGGTGGGAGGTGAGCAAAATAGGTGAAGGAGATTAAAAGGTACAAACTTGCAGTTATAAAATAAATAAGTCATGGGAATGAAAAGTGCAGCACAGAGAATATAGTTAATAATACTGTAATAACTTTGTATGGTGACAGATGGTAACCACACTTCCCCGGTGAGCATTAAGTAATATATAGAAGTGTTGAATCACTGTATTGTACACCTGAAACTAATACGTTGTATGCCAACTATATTTCAATTGGAAAAAAAATCACTACAGATGCCAAACACACAGACATCTTAGAAAAAAGATATTATTAACAACTTTATGCCAATAAATTTGAATATAGAGAGGACGTGGACAAATTTGGGAGGGAATATACCAAGACTGACTCAGGAATAAACAGAAAAATGCAATAGTCTAAAACCTTTAAAGAATTAAATCAGCAGGGGTGCCTGGCGGCTCAGTTGGTTAAGCATCTGTCTTCAGCTCAGGTCATGATCTCAGGGCCCTGGGATTGAGCCCCATGTCGGGCTCCCTGCTTGGCAGAGAGCCTGCTTCTCCCTCTGCAGCCCCCACCTGCCCCAGCTCGTGCTCTCTCTCTCTCTCAAATAAATAAATAAAATCTTTTTTAAAAAAGGAATTAAATCAGCACTAAGTGTGTTCCCTTAAAAGAAAACTCCAGATCAGCTGGTTTCACTAGTTATTTGATACCTTCAAGGAAGAAGCAATCCCATCCTATTCACACTCTTCTAGACAACAGAAGAAGAAATGCTTTACAACTTATTTAAATGATCTAGTAAAACTTGATCCCAAGGACGAATGTATAAAGAATATTTGTAGGCTAATTTCACTCATGGACACAGATGTAAAATTTTTCAAAATAGGGTAAAGCCCCACCACAATATGATAATGAGATCCAAATAAATCCTTTGTATAAACACACATCCAATTACTGTGAGGCTCATGAGTAGGCATGTCAGTTTGCACAGCTCACCGGCTTACACTTCCTGGGGACTGCAAATATGCTTCAGCCCCTGCTGTTGTTTTATGCATGGTGTATTTTTTTAAATCTTTTTTTGTTTCTTGTCTTTTCTCCCCCCTCTCCTTTTTGTTTGTCACCTTTTGGCTTAAAATCATGGGGAAGATTCTGATTGCCGTGGTGCCTGGACTTTCAAAGGTTCCCACAGATTAGGCTGGGAGAAGCTGGGGATTCAGGGACCTGTCCTCCACTTCCCCACTTCTTAGGAATTAATTGAGTACCTACAGCTACCCTAGCCCCCTCCAATCCCTGAAAAGGTTAAGAACTTTAATCAGCCTTGTTTGAGAAAGGAAAGGAAAAAATGGCCAATGCATTGTTCTCAGTTTCAGGTTATTTTGGGGGGAGTTATTGATGAGTTTTACTGTAATAGTAAACCAAATTCAACAGTATGTTAAAAGGATAATAGATTTTGACTAAGTCAGATTTATCCAAGGAATACAAGGTCGGTTTAACATTTAAAACAATCAGTTAATTTTTTTCCATATTAGCAGGCCAATACAGGAAAAATTACATAATCATCCCAATAATGCAAGAAAAGCACTTGATAAATTTCAGTATCAGCCTAAAAAGTGAGTAAACTAGGGCTTTCTTAATCAGATAAAGAGAAGCTACAAAAATCCACAATCAACACTGTATTTAACAAATGTTTGAAAACTTGCCCTTTTCCCTTTTCAGTGGTGGACAAGAAAAGGATGCCTCCTACCACTGTGATCACACTGAAATTGTCATTGTTTTCAGAAGAAACGATTGTATAGGTATTGAATAAAAAATTTGTAAATAAAATATTAAAATTAATTATTTCATAAAATATAAATTATGAAGACTATAAATAAAATAATTTAATAAAAATAAAATTAGTATAACAATCCCATTGTATTTCTAAATAAGAGCAACAAATAAAAAATGTAATTCTAAAATATGCCATTTACAAATAGCATCCAAAAATAGCAAATAGGATAAATATAAAAGAATGATGTGAAAGACCTTTATGAGGAAAATTATATAACTTTACTGAAAGACATTATTGAAAAATGGAGAGATACCCTGTGTTTATAGAGTGGAAGTTTCAAAATGCAAGCAGGCCATTGATCCCTAAATTGACTTCTAGGTTCAGGGCCATTCCACTTAAAATCCCAAGAGTATTTTGCAGAAGTGACATCTGACAGGAGAATTCAAAATATAAACAAAAATGCAGGGAGAAGAACAGCCAAAGTTTGAAGAAGGAGGAGGAGGGAGGGGAGGAAGGAAGAGATGAGCCTCGGTCTGTCAAACAGTTAGGTGTTGTAAAGCTATATTAGTCAGTACTAGGCTGTATTAGAGCAGGAATCAACAAATAGATGAATGGAACAGAAAAGAGAGCCTGTATGTGCACAGCAACATATGGGAGCAATAGAGAGCATGGGGAGAAAGTTGCATCTCTATTCACCAGGATATCATATATGAGAAATATATATCATATATATATGTAATACAATAAACATCTGATATATATTTCATATATCATATCTCAAATAATAATATAATATTGAATAATATGAAAAAGTGTAACTATTAAATAAAATTAATATTGATCATTATTTAATAAGCATTAAGCAACACATTTATTAAAATATAAATAAATATAAGTATTAAATAAATGATTAATAATAATAAGGTATATTATATTGCTATATTTTCCTCATTGTAGCCCAAATTTGGAAGCAGCCCAAGTGCCCATCAACAGTGGAATGATAGAATGGATTGATAAACTCAGATACATTCAGTCAAAGAATACTTACTTAGAGGAAAAGAAAAAGTAGGCTACAAACAACAATATGGAGAAATCTATAAACCTAGAGTTGAATGAATAAAAAACAAAACATACAAATTATACTTATCATGTAATTCTATTATACAAAGTTCAAAATAAGAAAAATTAAACTGTATTTTATAGGGATTCATGCAGTGCTGATTAAGAAAACCAAAGAAGTAATTACAAGTCAGGAGAATGGTCTGTTTTGGTGAGAATGAGGGCACTGTAGTTAGGAGGGACTTCTGGAAAGTAAATCATGTTCAATTTCTTCAGTTGGTTCACTTGTTACTTGGTTTTCTAACGATTTGAATGTTACCAATAACATTTATGCACATTTCTACATGTTATATCTTGCAATAGAAATGTTTAAAAATGGTATAATTAGACTTTCAATGAAAACCAATTTTCTAACATGTTTGAGAATCAATTGGCTTTCTACTTATTTAAGTGCCAAAACATTTATGCACATTTCGCTATATGTTATCTTTCATAGTAAAAGTATGTATTTGAACAATTAGACTTCTAATAAAACCAGTAGTCCCCAGAGCTATCCCATCTTACTTCCTAGAGGCAAGCACAGTCACATTTATGGTGTTTCTTTTTGTGTTTACCTCTGTATTTCTAAATAATAAGCTTACAGTGCTGTGTCTTCATTTTTCACTTTTAGATCTACTTATTGACTGTCTACGTCCATAAGATGAAGACATAGCTTTCTTATCTACCTCTTTTTCTTTAAGCTTACACACATTCATTTCCTATTCTCTCCCTCCCCAACTATATTGTTTTTATGTTAATTTTCAGAATTTACATTATTATGTAACTATGTAAATCAAAATAAATCATCAACATAAATCAATCTCAAACTCCTATAATGTGTTTATTCTATTAATTTCTTTTTTTTTTCTTGGAACTATCCTTTTAGAATTCCTCATGCTTTTTCTCCAATTTGGACTGATATTTACATTATTACGCTTATGAAATATTTTTCAGAGACCTCTACTACAAGCCATGACACAGACTTTCTCTCCACTGAAACCAACCACAAAATATAGGCTACAATTCTTTTCAGGCATTTAAAAATGAGTATCACAGGAGAAGAGAAACTTAGACGTGATCCCAGTGTTGCCACATGATTGTTCTGGTTTTCAGCCTGGAGATGGTCTCTCTGAGTGGAGGAAGAAGAGGCTGGAGCTCAGGTCTTTGAAGTAGCTGGAACTAGTTTGGCAGGGTTTCTGAGAAGGGGTGCTGTATAGAGAGGAGGTTCAAGAAGTCTGCATGGGGGTTCAGTGTGATTCTTGCATGGGGGCTGCACAGGCAAAGGGAGAAACTCCATGGCTTTGTTAGATCACCTGCTACAGCCTGAGAGCCAAATGCTGGCACCAGAAGGCACACAGTTCTGTGTCATAGTGGGGTACTAGCCTAGGCACTGGGAGACCTCATTGAAGATTTTGGAACGGAGTTAAAATTTCAGAAAGTCTAAACCTTAAGAATAAAGTCCACACTCTATGGTAAGAGACATGTCCTAAACATATGTTCTAAAATAAAACAGTTCTGCTCCAAGAAAGGATAAAACCAAGGCTAACAGGACCAAAAGTAAGAACCACTAATTTCACTGTTTGCCTGAACAATGTGAACATCCGTGGAGGAAGAAAACATGATTTTCTCTCACTACAATATATTGTCCACAATGTCCAGCATACAACAAAAAAATTACTAGATATGCAAAGAAATGGAATAATATGAGTCATAGTCAAGAGAAAATGCAGTTTTTGGAAACTCAACCATGGTTACCCAGATATTGGAATTAGCAAGCAAGGACTTTCAAGCAACTGTTATAAGTATACATTGTCTATAATAGCCATTTGAGTAAACGGTTATAATAAATGGACAAATGGGGGAATATTAACACAGAAATGTAAATTGTAAAAACAGACCAAAGGGAAATTAGGAAATGGAAAAGTGCAGTATACAAAGTGAAAAATTAATAGGATGAGCTTAAGAGTGGATTCCAGATGTTAGAGGGAAGGGTCAAATGAATCACTATCTCTGAAAAATAGAAAAAAATAATATTGGAAAATAAGACATGGAAGAGTCACATTTTGTCCCGTAGGACAACATCAATCAGCATAGCATAAGTGCAGGAGGAATCCCAAAGGAGAGGAGAGCAAGAATGAGCAGAAAAAAAAAATATTGGGAGAATAGCTGAAAATTACCTGAGTTTTGTGAAAAGCAAAATCTTCCATATTAAAAAAGCTCCGCAAACTTTAAGCAGGATAAATACAAAGAAAGTGACACTCAGGCACATCACTCAGGTACATCAAATTGTTGAGACCATAGATAAAGAGAATATCTTGAAGGCAGCAGAGAAAAATCACAGTTACATGCAAGTGGGCAATGATAGGAGTGAACGTTGGTGTCTTGTCAGAAACAATGGAGGCCAGAAGACAATGATACAGGAACGTGGTTATTCTGAAAGAATAAAACTGCCAACCTGGAATTCTAAATCCAGTAACATTTCAAATATTCAAAATTGAAGATGCTCTGAAGATACTTCATTGCCAGCAAAATTGCAATAGCAGTTCTAAGGAAATTTTTTCATGACCCCAGATAGAAATTTAGATCCACAGGAATTAATAAAGAACATAAAAAATGGTAAATAGAAAAGACTGTATACCTTAAATTTTCTTCTCCTAATTTTTCTAAGATCTACGACTGGGAGAGCAAATATTACCTCACTGGTTTGTGGCATTTATAATGTATGTGTATATGTTGTATATGACAATGATGCACACAACAGTGCAGAGATGTGTAGGAAAATGTCAGCATGGAGTTAGAAGAATGCATTAATTCCAAAGAAGTCAGGAAAGGAGGAACAGAGGAACAAAAAATAGAAAACAAATGACAAAATGATAGACCTAAATCCAACCATATCAACATTACATTCATTACAAGGAAATTTATTCAGAATTTAACAGTATATTTATAATATGCTATGATTATGGATCTTTTCTTTTAGTTTTCCTAAAACTAACTGCCTTATTTTTCCTACTACCTTCGTTTTTTTGGTCATCATTCATAATTTTTCCCTTATCTTACAACAATCTCTTGCTAAGATTTTATGGAAGGTCAATCACATTAATTAATCTATTGATTCCATTTTCTATTTTTCATTTTTTTATTATTTTTTAAAGATTTTATTTATTTATTTGACAGAGGGAGAGAGAATGAGCAGTGGGAGTGGCAGGCAGAGGGAGAAGCAGACTCCCCGCTGAGCAGGGAGCCCGATGCAGGACTCGATCCTGGGATGCCAGGATCATGACCTGAGCCAAAGACAGTTGCTTAACCAACTGAGCCACCCAGGCACCCCATTTTCTATTTTTTAAAACGTCATTGCAGGGGAGATAGCTCCCCATTCCTCATGTTCTTTTTCTTCCATGTGGAGGAAACTCTATTACTGTAATGTTTCTAGCCTTTCTGTATTTACACACACACACACACACACATACACACACACACACACTCTGCCCCAGGAAAAGTGAAGTATCTTATCTGATTGGTGAGGGTGAATCAGAAACAGCTCAGATTCTGGCTTCTTTTATTCCTCTTGGCGGGTCAACTGTGTGCAGAGAACACACATGCATACTGTCCAACAGACATGGGCCCTGCTTGCAAGAGGAGGCCTGCCTCCCAGTGCTGCCTTCCACTGTAGTAAGTTTTTGTGGTCAGTGCCAGGAAGCCCACTTGTCCGCAGATAAAAGACACATTCACCAATAACAGTGTTAGTGTAATAAAAGTTAATGTTTTGTTCTCCTAAAAAATTGCAGAACCAGAGGCCTTATTCAAGCAGGCATCTATCTACTCATGTGACTTAAAACCTGGTGACATTAAAGTGAAAATATCTTAGGTGACAAAGAAGAGTAGCTTATCCGTTAGTCAACTGATGATAATTACCAAGCACTCTGCATTTCTCACTGGCTAGAAATAAAACGACAGGGGCGCCTGGGTGGCTCAGTCAGTTAAGCGTCTGCCTTCGGCTCAGGTCATGACCCCAGAGTCCTGGGATAGAGTCCCTCATCGGGGCTCCCTGCTCAGCGGGGAGCCTGCTTTCCCCCTCTGCCTGCCACTCCCCCTGCTTGTGCTCGCTTTCTCTCATAAATAAATAAATAAATAAAATCTAAAAAATCTAAAAAAATCTAAAAAAAAGGAAATAAAACTACAGATCTCCCTTGACTTACAACGGGGGTACATTCTGATAAAGCTATTGTAAGTTGAAGACATTGTTAAATCAAAAATGCATTTAACAAACCTAACATCAAACATCAGCTTAGACTAGCTTACCTTAATGTGCACAGAACACTTCCATCAGCCTACAGCTGGGCAAAATCACCTAACACAAAGCCTATGTCACAATGAGGTGCTGAATATCTCATGTGATTCATTGAATACTGTACTGAGCATGACAGAATGACAGTCTGGGTGCAGGAGGTTGTCTGTGTATCAGCTGTTACTCCCGTGATCGCGGGGCTGACTGTGAGCCACTGTCCCGCATCATCACGAAGGATTGTCCAGCATGCCTCTAGCTCAGGACAACATCCAAATTTCAAAGTTTGAGGTATGTTTTTCTACTGAATGCATATTGCTTTTGTGCCATCGTAAAGCGTAGAGATTGAAAACTCGTAAGTGGAACCACTGTAAGTTGGGGCCTGTTCATAATCTCTTTCCCAGTTGTCCTTCATTGCTTTTGTTTTAGTTGATCATTTTTTGCTATTCGAAAATGTTTAAAGTTGTGCATAATATGTTACTGAAAATTTCTCCTACTGCTTCAATTCCCCAATTTTGGCTTGTTGGTTTTGTAATTTGCTCCTAAGCAGCTAGCCCTTTGTAATTTCTTGGGGTTTGGGATGTAAAGGTTTTCATCTAGATTTGTTTTTTCCCATATTAACATCTGTTATGGTTGGATTATGTGACCCAAAAGATTTCTTGAAGTCCAAACCCTCAGGACCTCAGACTGTGACTTTATTTGGAAATAGTCTTTGCAGACTCGACCAAGTTCAGAGGAGTTCACTAGGGTGAGCTCGAATCTGAGAGGACTGGTGTCCCTATAAAAAGGGGAATCTTGGAGCCAGCCACAGACAGAGGGATGCTAATGTGACAACGGAGTCAGACATTGCAGGGAAGCAGGGGATTGCCAGGGGCCACCAGGAGCTGGAAGTGGTGGCGGGGGAGGGATCCCCCCAGCAGCATCGGAGGGAGCCCAGCTCTCCCCGACACCTAGTTTCCAGACTTCCAGCCTCTAGATGGTGAGGCCAACAGTGTCTCTTGTTTAAAGCCACTCAGTTTGTGCCCCGTTGTTACAGCAGCCCTCAGACCCTAACACAGTAGCTAACTTCCACAGCAACATTTCAAAGGAGCATTTTGTTTGCCTGTTTTTAAAATTTTTATTGGATTTGTCATGTCTTTAAAATCACTGGTTTGGAGCTCTGTGCGCCTGCATTTCTGTTTCCTTCTCTCAGTCCGCCTTTCTGTTCTAGCATGGTCCTGTTTCCCGGCATGCACGTGCCTCTCCCTGACCTCTCTGCGGCACCCTCAGTTTCTTTCTCTTACCCTTCCTCTGCCCATTATCTTTCTCTTTCCACCTTTCTACCTTTCTTGTGTGTAATGGTACTGTTGATCCTTGAACAATGTGGGGTTAGGGGTGCCGACCCCTGCACAGTCGAAAACCCAGGAATAACTCTGACCCCCCTGAAATTTAATGGCTAGCAGCCTACTGCTGACTGGAAGCCTTACTGATCACATACACAGTTGGATAACTAATACTTTGTATGTTATGTATATAATATACTGTCTTCTTACAATAAAGTGAGCTAGAGAAAAGAAAATGGTGTCAGGAAAATCAAAAGGAAGAGAAGATACATTTACAATACTGTCCAAAAAAAATCCACGTATACGTGGACCCGTGCAGCTCATGTGGCACAGCCAACTGCCCCATCAGTCTATGGACTGGGCCACTGTGGTCTGCTCTTTCTCTTCTGCCCTGATGTGTTCACTCCCTACAGGTTCTTGTGAAAGCATGCCTTTAGTCAAGCAAGTACCTCAGAACCCTTGCCTCAGGCTCTGCTTCTTGGAAACCCACCCGACCTCACTCCAGTTCATTTATGTGACTGTGAGCATGGCAAGAAGATGAAGTACCAGCACCAACTAAGGTAAAACTTCCACTATAACTGGGATTTGGCTCTGCCTGGATTGCCGGTCCCCTCCTGCTCCCACCCAGTCGCATTTTCAAAGGAACAACTTTATCTTCTCATTCAGAGAAGGGTGATGGTGAGGAAGCCAAGTCCCCAGAGTCCTTGGGACCTTCTCAACTAGTGTAGAGTCTGCCATGGAGAGTATAGCATCATGTTCTTTTTTTTTTTTTTTTTTTTAAGCTTTTACTTATTTATTTATGAGAGAAAGAGAGAGAAAGCGTGAGAGAGCACAAGCTGGGGGAGGGAGAGGGACAAGCAGACTCTGTGCTGAGTGCAGAGCCCAACACGGGGCTCCATCTCACAACCCCGAGATCATGACCTGAGCAGAAATCAAGAGTCGGACGCTCAACCGACTGAGCCACCCAGGCATTCCAAGCGTCATGTTCTTTATTTTTATTTACTTTCATTGAGTGTATATGTGAGCTAGTACAGACTCACTGAAAACACTGCTTTTATTTATCTTCATAATAACAAGATTCTGGATTTTATACAACTAAATTGTTTAGACGCCACTGCAGACATTGTGGTGGAGTGTTACCTGGCGTAGTAGAGGCTGTTCAGGATTGTGCTAAACTTGATATATAGAGGTATTTTCCATTTTGAAGGGATGAGCCCAATTTAAAATTTTTCTTTTATGATTCTGTTTCACATTGTGGATTTTTGATGGCAAGATTTTAGTCTTCAACCACTCTCCTCTCTTCTACTTCAAAAGCTTATGTTTTAAACACTCAAAAAAGCCTTATATCTGAGAACACTTTATAAAATCTTGAATAAAAAAGCCTATGTGTCACTTGTCTCAGCGATTAATTGATATGAGTTCTGGGAATGACAATTAATCTTGACATTAGCTTAATTAAGCTAGACATTAGTCAATCATAATTGGCAAAGGAAATATGCTATAAAAATATGATGCAATCTAAGACCAAACAGGACTAATTTTTGGATAATTTGTGTTTTGTGCTACTGTAGCACCATTAGTACAAGTGATTAACACGTCAGTAAAACGATCAGAAATAATTACCTTATTGATAATGGCATATTGATTTGTAATGATGGATATAAGGAAACATTTAGGCTGTTTGTCCAAGATAAATTTCAACACTTCTTTTTCCATCAAGACATCTTTGACTCACAGTTGAATCCTCAGCACTTCCGGCAATGGCCTGGAAAATCTAATTAATTGTGCTGTGGGATTCTTTGGGATTACTTCGTTCTTCTTCTCTTTCGCCTGTATGCCTGTTCTTAGTTAGGTAAATAGGTGGGATAATTCTCCACTTCCTGAGGAAGACAGCATAAACAAAATGCAAATACCCATATGGTTCACCAAACTTAGTCACATGCATATTATTTAGTTAATTCTATAATGATGTAAAAAAAAGTCACAAATGTTAATGATTTCTTGCATGCATAGAATAGTCTCATGCAGGGGTTCAAGCTGCTTTCTAAGTACTGATTAATTAAACCCAAATTTCTGTGTCAGATCATTCACTTTTTTTCCTTTCTTTAAATCCAACTCACTCCACCCAAGCTGAATTGCTGATAATACAGTAAGACCCAAATGAAACGTAACCCCACACACAAATTGCCAGGCATAGTCCTGTAGGTAAATTTTAGCCTAGGAAAACTGGGACACAGCAGTTTTATGATATAAGTACTTACAGAAAAACCACCATAGTATCTTACAACCAGTTCTTCCTAATGACTTTGAAAAAGGGAAAAAAATCACAAGGTTGGGCTCCCCAGGAGAAAGCACAGCGTGAACAAATCCCACATGAATCTGATAAGGAATGAAATAATCAATCCTTATCAGCAGTCAGTCTTCAGAAGTAAAGGTACAACTCTGAGATACGCTTCTGTACGGGAAGCCGACACCTGTCGAGCCCACGCTTCCCACGGTCAGCTACCACATTAATGACACACTGATACTGGGTTAGCAGAGTCCTTTACTGCTCTCATCTGTCCCAACCAGACTGTCTAAAATCTGGAGCCCAGTTCCATGTGAGTATTTAAGTTCTTTCTCCAAATTGGCTGGGAATTCCGTGAAACAGAAACAGAAACACAACCGGGGTGAGCTGTCACAGGTGGGCAAAGAGTGGTGACAAAGGACCCATAGCAGACAGTAAGCAAGATTCAGAGAGAGGCACCCAAATCCTCGGGGATATGATGATTAATTAATGAATTAGGTTTATGTAGCTGCCCCTCCATGCAACTCAAAACGTTGTGTCCAGGACTTGTCTAGCTGGGACGGTAGAGGAGCAGAGAGAGCTTACCCTGCCGTGTTTCCATGTTTCTCCAATCTGCTAGCCTCTGGCAGGCTGCCTCCTGGTCGGCCAGGATCATCACACATCCTCATACCTGAATGTTTTGTGCTGTGTCTCAGACCCTCTGGGGTTTGTTATGTAAAGCCTGGCTTATTTGGAGAAATTAAACCATGCCAGTGTGTTAATAAATGCTATTGATGTTTTACCACTCTCAGGTAGCGGTCTTGAGATTTTCCAGTGGCTTTCTGAGAATAACTCCAATGACAGAATTTTCAGGGCTTTGGGCAGACCTGGGAAGCAAACAGCCCTTAGCATTTACTCAATTCATTCTAATAATCCTCTATTGGGTATTGTTATGTCCACCTCGACATTCATTTGAACCAGGTTTTTATACGTAGACACACACGCGCGTATCACAAGGTTTTTACAAGCTCCCCAATCCTCGAGGCTGGCTGGGACTGAAGCAGAACGAGATGGGGGGAATGGTCCTTTACCTTGTTGCAGAGCCAGACTGCACTCTGAGACACAGTATGTTGTTTCTATGTCATTCAACACAGCAGGCAAATTATGGATAAACTAGCTGCCAGATAAGATGCACACATAGATGACGCATTGCAGGTGGAACAGGCAGAAAAAGAGGAGGTGGCAAGAATCTTCCCAACAAGGAGGTCAGGAAGGAGGCTTCACGGAAGAAGTGGCATTTGAGGTGGGCATGACTGGGTGTGATTTCCTCTATGGCTGTGACACAGGTGGGGCAGGGGACGACAGGAAGAGGGAACAGGAGGGTGGAGGCACTCTGCAGGGGAATGCAGCATGATGGGGAGCCGTGGAGCAGAAGGTAGGGAAGGAAACTGTGCCAAGCCTGGGAAGCTCCAATGTCAAATCAAGGAGTTCTTTGCTCTGCAGCCAGAGAACCAGTGTCCATGGTAGAGCAAGGGGACTATGACCTGTTCAAAGTGTCACTTGGGAAGAGCAATCTGGCAGCCACGGTAGGAAAGATTAGAAGGAAAAGACGGGGTAGGTTTGGGTGCTCTGAAGGTCTGGATTAGGCAGTGACCATGAGCAGAGGGGAGGGAGAAATGTGTGAGATTGGTAACAGCATGGCTCAAAGGACAGATCACGAGGAGGAGCAAGGCCACTATCAGAGATGATGAACAGAGATCCAGGATTGGCAGTAGGAGAAGTTTGATTTTGGACATACCGTGTTTTGAGGACATGGCAGGATTTCCAGATAAAAGTGTCTGTCGGGGTGTTGGAAATGCCAAGTGCACACCATCTCCTGTTTTTTGTGTAGTTACACAAAGACCTGCTGAAATGAAGAACCATCAGCTCAGAATCTAAGTATACTATCAATGTGTTTAATGCAAAATCACAGTCCTCTTTGGAGACAAACTCAGTGACAGCATCATATGTAAATGACCCAGACCCATCTCTGCATTAAAAAGTGATGTCATCCTGCCTGAGGTGGACTCGACATCACTTATTGTTTGGAATGTGCAGTCCCACTTTGCTATAAGGGACCCCAGGATTTGCTCCAAAGGCTGGGCTGTGAATCCTGGTTCTGCTGCATGTTATTTCTGTAAAGTCTTCCACCTGCAGCATGGACGGGCTGGACTCCAGGGCTCTCTACAACACGGTGGCCTGTTTATCATGAAGAGGGGACAGAAATGTGGCATACGGCTTGGTTCGCAGTGTCCACTGGACTCATGCCTACAGAATATGAAGCAGAGGAACTT
Organism: Mirounga angustirostris; assembly: GCF_029215605.1. NCBI lineage: Eukaryota > Metazoa > Chordata > Mammalia > Carnivora > Phocidae > Mirounga > Mirounga angustirostris. The sequence continues at coordinate 138,803,593 of NW_026991713.1, forward strand.
GGGATGCACTCCTCTCAAGTTCATCAGTGCAGATATCCACTTCTCCCCTCACCATTCCCCACGGAGAAGACAGATGTGCATGAGAAATGCCAACAACTCTCTCAGTTGTCACTACGGTCACTTCAAGGGGAACTAGAAAGATGAGGGAGGCTCAGTCTTGAGGAGCTGACACTAATGAGGAAGATAAACAAAAGGTCAAATATGATAAGGGCAGCAAGTAGCGAGAGCACAGCTAGGGAGGAAGAAAGGTATTCTGGAGTTGATGTTAGGGATGGGTGGGGGAGGGTGTGGGCAGCGCAGGGGAGCAGGCACTCCAGGATGAAGGCACACCATGAAGGAAGGCGCTAAAGAGAACAAAGAGCAAGAGTGCTGATGAGGAGCACACCAGGCCTTGAGGAACCAGGGCATGTGAGAGATGTGGTGCGGTCTGCAGGTTGGGGTCAGCTGGGGGAGGATCTTGAGTCTCCCGCCAAGTTAGACTTGTATTCAGTAGACAGTGCGGTAAGTGCTATGGCCTGTGTTTGAGTTGGGAATGAATGCCTCCCCTTCGGGAGCCAACTGCAGCCACAGGTCAAGTATATGGTTGTAGGAGAACTGAGTGGGAATGCTCCGAGGAGCGATAGGAGGGGTTACAGGAATGACCATGAAGTCAGATGATCCAGTCTTCCTGCCAGAGCCTTGAGAGGACTGAGAAGCAGAGGGTGTGTGAAGGCCGAGAAAGAGGGAGGTCTCCAGGACTCCATCCAGCCTGAATAATTAAGGAAATGGTAGAAGTAGTTAGAAGTCAGGAGCTGGCTTACTTTGGGTTTGTGGAGTTCCGGGTATGGGCGGCACCCCAGCAAGACTATTCAGATGGACAGAGGGTGTGAGACCACCTCTCTGAACGATCAGGACAGAGGCCCTGATTTGGTAATCAGCGTGCAGAGGTGACCCCGATGCGGTGGGAGCTGGGAAGGCATACAGGGCGTGGAAGAGAAAAGGGCCCAGGGCTGTGTCCCAAGGCCGTCGTGGTCAGGGCGTGGGGAATTCGGGGAGCCCCCCAGTCTGAGGACGGCTGGGTCCCCGTGACTGTGTGCCCTCGGGCCACAGTCTGGGAGTGCTGACGTGGGAAGTGGGGATTAGGTGATTCGATCTCTTCTCCTTTTCTCAGAGTGGGACCCAGTCTGGGGTACTGATTAGCCCAAGGGCACAGGCTGCCGGTTCTAGATCCAGAATTAGGAACTTCCCATCGAGTACCTTGTGCCACGGCCACACTGCCATTTTACAGCCCTCACCCCCAAGTATTCATAAAAATCATTCAGCCCTCAAAGACCCAGAACACTTTAGTTTTAACCTGCACGTTAGGCCGGGGCTCTAGCAGGTATTTTCGCCTTAAGCCGGGAGGAGGCGGAGGCTGGGCTGGGCCGGTGCGCGCGCCCCGCGCCCCCGAGCGCGCCCCTGGGAGCGCGCGCTGCGCCGGCCCGCCCGTCCCGACCCCACCTCCGGAGCGCGTCCTCGCGCTCATCCCCGCGCCCCCGCCTCACCCCCGGTGCGCGCCTCCGGCCGAGCACGAACCCCCCCCCCCGTAAACCTCCCCCACTCCCCCCGCGAACGCGTCCCCGCCAGCCCCCGTCCCCATCCCCCCGCGCGCGTCCTCGTCCGCAGTCCCCCGGTTCCCCGTCCCCACCCCCCTCCCGGGCCCCGAGCGCGCCCCCGTTCCCGGGCGCCCCTCTCCTCCGCCCGTTCCCCATCCCCACCCCCGCGCGCGCCCCCGCCGTCAGCGCGCACGGGCGGAGCGGCGGGCTGGCGCCCGGGCCGGGGGCGCGCTCGGGGGGCCGGGCGGGGGCGCGGGCGCGAGGCCGCGTGGCGGGGCCGCGCTGAGGAGGCGCCGGGGGAGGAGCGCTCGCTGCGCCGCGCCCGGCCTGCCGCGCTCGGTGCGGGTCCGCTGGGCGCGAGGAGCGGCCAGACCGCGGCCTGCGAACAAAGGGAGGCGGCTGGGGCGGGGGCGCCGCGAGCATGGCGGACCGCGGCCTGGAGGGCATGGCTCTGCCCCTGGAGGTGCGGGCCCGGCTGGCCGAGCTGGAGCTGGAGCTGTCGGAAGGTAACAGGCCCCGCGCCCGGCCGGGCCGCGCTGGCGCGGGGAGGGCCGGGGCCGGGGCCGGGGGCCGGGCGGGGGTCCCGGGCCGGGGTCCCGGGCGGAAGGGGGGGTCCCGGGCGGGGGTGCGGGCGGCCCTGTTCCCGCCCCGGCTGCCGCGGGCTCGGCCCGGGCCCCCCGCGCTGCGGGCTGCCGGCGGGTCCCCGCGCTGCGGCGGGGCCTGGGGCGGGGACGGGCGCCTGGGCCGGGGGCGCCTGGGCCGGGGGCTCCTGGGCCGCGCTGCGCCGGCCTGGCGGGGAGCCGTGTCCTTGGTGCGCGTCCGTGCGCTCGCCCCGCGGCCGGCGCTGGGGACACGTCCGCGTCGCACGGCCCGAGGTGCCGGCTGGCCTTATTCGAATGCGAAACTTGGCGTTGTACTTGGGGGTTTGAGCTCGGCGGCCCGGGCATCCTGGCTTCCAAACAGGCTGTCCTCGCTGGGGGAAGATAGCGCTACTATTGTTCTGTGTGTTGTGATGGGAAGGTTGGGTGAAATCGTAAAACCTCCCCCCCTCAGGCCAGGTTTGGTGTCTCGCTCTCATCTCTCATATTTAGAATTTGTGACAGATTTGCTACAGGGATTTCATGGAGTGTTATATGCGGTTTCTTAGTTGCTCCTAATGGTGGGGTCATGTGCTCAACTGTCATAAGTTTTAGATCGGGTTTTGCTGTCTCTTAAAAAAGGAAGCACTGAAGTTCCAAAATGTGCGATGTTTAATATATATTTGGTATTCACCCAGCTCACCCTGCAAAGGCCACTGCCATAATGTGCAGTGGGGATAGGCTGGCTGGTTTTGAATTTACATTTGGAGCAGTTCAGCCTGGTGAACTTTTGTGTGTGTGTGTGTGTGTGTGCGCGTGTGTGTAACGGTTTTGTGAGGGCGGGGAGCCAGAAAGTACATTCATTCGTGCCAATTTTCATCAGCAGGGAGGAGCTGATGTTGACTTTATGTTTTCCTTTTTAACACATTCAGGGCAAGGAAGGGATAACCGTGGGGGCTGTGGCATGGTGTTAACTGCCTTTTCAGTCCTACATAGACTGGGCATTTTTCGATTTTTCTGTTTCAAATTTGGGGTTCTGCAGGGTATTGTGATGTTCTGTAATGTGAAGCAGTCCCGTGGGAGGAGAGGAGGTTGTTTCCTGGACTCTGTGTGCTTAGCAGACACTATTCCGGCTGGTGGAAGGCGAGGAGGACTTTGCGAGTACCTCAGAGGACCTGAAGGCAGGGGATCCAGGGCAGTATCCAGCTGGGGACAATATTTAGATTTAAACTGCTGGATGAAGTGTGCGGTGTGGGCAGATGGCTCAGAGGGATGGACTCTCCATTGGAAAATGTTTGCCCAAGTTCTGTGATTTTTGTCAGTGTTCAGATGGGGTTCCTCCTCACTTTGCAGCCGTCTTGGCCCTCACTGCACGTTGTATTCTTGTGTTCCTTATGGCACCCCAACATTCATGCTTCACCCCCAAACGCTTTTGTTGTGTCCACATTACACGGACCATAAGTGTCCATACCCCATCTGTGTTACCGAAGCGGGAAGCTGTCCCAACTCAACAGGACGGCAGCCCTTCCCCCGTCAGCCTGGACGTCAGCTCGACAGTTGCTCCTCGAGTCTGGGACAGTGCTGAGGACGTGTGTCCTGGCCCCGGGGTGCACGGGGAGTGGTTGCTTACGGGTGTGAACTTGGGGCACACTTATCTGTTCAATGACACTGGCCTGTCACCAGCCATCCGTCTTGGAGGGTGAGTAATATGTTTCACTGCCCAGAAGATGGCAAAACCACGTTAGACCAAGGTATGCTCAGTCTAGTTCTCCATGTACGCCTTCCATCTGTACAGATTTTTAAAAAGGGCTTAATGAGTTTCTTATCAAGTGTTTGGGCAGAGAAAGAGGTATGTGTTTGCATGTGGGAAGTACATTGTTGTTTTCCTCTCTGTGCAAACCTTGCTAGACCTGGGCTGAACGCTGAAGAATGAAACAATCACAGGGTTGGCGCATTGGCCTGTCCAGCCCCCTGCCCCCATACGTTAGCTGTGTCATCTTTGACTTGCTTTGTCCATGCTGAGTTGATGGAACGTTCTTTAAGGTTATTTGGAATTTCAGGTCTTCTAACCACATAGAACAGTTTTACTGACTTAAATTAGATGAATCAACTTGTTTTTCAATGTTGCTTCAGAGAAGAAGCCCAAGATTGGAAGGATCAGAAATCTCAGTCTTTTTTACATTGTGGAACTTAAAAATCCCCCAGCATATCCACTTGCAAAGTGAAAAGTTAAAACAGCTTTTATCACGTTTTATCCTCAGTCATGATTCACGTGGAGAGAATTCTTTAAATCAGCCTTCATCATTTTATGACAATATCAGAAACTATTGTGGAAACACGTGGAATTTCCAGGGCTTCGTTCCTTCAGAGGAGGATGGAAAAACAGTTGCATTTGAAGCATATAATATAGGTTGAAAAAGCAGAGCAAACTATCCTCTTGGAGTTCCTGTATGGCCTGCCCACCGTTGGTTGTCTGTGGTGCACATCTCATACGCAGGTGCAGTTTGGGTTTGTACTTTCTGTTGTTACAGATCCTGGTGTTGTATTATGTTAGTGGGTCATCGTTTGGTAAAGGGTTGCAGGTTGACTTCTTGGCTGCAGAACTCCAATTTTTGCTTCCTGCTCCGCTGGTTGCCTCCTTTTTTCTTTCCACCCTGTGCTTCCCTCACTGGGGAAAGCCTCTCACTGCAGAACAGCATTGTCAGCAAAGTGCAGGGGCTCTCTGCGGGGAGATGTGGCAGGCAGCCCCTCCTATGGGCACTGACAGCCTCCAGTCCACATGTCTGGATCCAGTCGGCGGTGTGGGGCTAGGATTGTTGGTCTGGGGCTCAAAGACTTGGGGCTGGATGCAGGGTGCCATGGGGAGCGGCCATGGCTCCTTTCCCACATTCTTTCCCCTAAAGCATTTCTTCTTTCCTTCCTGACACTTCTGCCTTTTGGAATTGTGCATTTTCCTTTTTGGCTTTAAGAAGACCCCCAAGTAATTTCATTAATGGGTAAGCATTTTTTTTTGACTTAAGGAAAAACTTTAAATAGAAACATCAGGCAGAGTAGAGAAGAAACAGAAAACTTAAAAAAGACGTGTCTTCAAAAAATTTCAGTTGTTGATTGAAATTTAGCAGTAAGTTTCTGTGTGAACTGGTGGGTTGTTTCGTGGGCTGTGCATACACACTGCCCTTCTCTCATCCAGGAGTAGCTGAAGTCTTATTTTGGTAGAACTTAGGGAAACCACCTAGTGTTACAGCCCGTGAAAATTGTTTGGTGTTTGTAGAAGAGAAGTCTTTTTACGAAATAGATGCTATGTTTTACATTTCGTGGTTTTTGTTAGTATGTCTGTTAGCTTCCTAACTTTTGCTTGTGGGGGTTATTCAGTTCATGCTCTGCTTTGCTAATTAGTCTACCAAATTATTCAACGAATGTTATGATCCATCGCAGAGTCTGGCTGAACACTGTCTTGGTGAGTGAGCGACTGCTTAAGGAGGGAAGTGGGAAGCTAACCTAATGCTGGTTCTTTGCATTGGTCAAGGGGCCAATGCCTTTTTTTTTTTTTTTTTTAATTGCAGAGGAGTGGTTCACAGGCACATTCCTGACACCAAAGAGTAAAATCTGAAAGAGATGGCCAGGTGGAATGTTTGTAGATTTTCAGGGCTGTTGGACATGAGGTAGCAGAAACACGTAGCTCTAGAACTCAAGTCCCACCCCTGTGTTCTCAGAGGGCCCCGTTACTGCAGACTTGAGGGTTCTGCTGGAGCTGACGCTTTAGGACCACTTCCAAAGTCAGTAAGACCCAGCTGTGTCTTAACGCAGACCAAACTGTGCGGACGTCATCCTCACCGAAAGGACATAGTTGACTCTGGAAAACAAATGTGTGAAAAAAATGTTTTCTTGCGGAGGCTCATTGATAATTTGTCATAATTGGAGAGGAGGAAGGGAAGGGGTCAGCAGGTTCAGGGAGAGAGCTGTGGGGCCTCAGGGACCCTGTCCACCTGGATCAGACCTCAGGATTGGGGATGGAATTTGTTATATCCATGTCAGAGTTGTCAAATAGCAGAGCATTGTGGTGAATGAGATGGAATACTTGGCATGGTGGCCCTAAAATACCGTCACCTGCATTTTAAAAGAATATTTACAAAATGGCAGCATCGATACGTGTGGGATTTGAAATGTGTGGACGTGAATTATAAGAGTTCTTCAGAGTCAGGAAAATAGTTAAATTTGAATGTTCTTTTCTCGATGAATAAATATAGATGTCAAATTTAGCCAGGGAGCTAGGAGAGTAAACACACCATTAAAGGCACAGATCTGTAAAATTGTTCCAAGTGCTTGCAAGATATTTGCAACGCGGTAGTTATGCTTAGATCTGAGCTTTACGGGGGTCAAAGCGGTAACAATGACTCTATTTTGTTTTATACTGGGCCCACTGGTTTTATACTCTTGTTATGGTTTGGACTACAAGCTGTTGGATGTTATGAGTCACTTTCTGCCTTCCTCATCCCAGCCTTTTTCAAAGGGGTTGTCTCTTTTTTTAGAGCTAGTTTATTTTTTTTTAAAGCAGTGATTTATGGGATGAGTTGTAGCTTATTCTGACTCGTAAAGAGAATGTATTGGATAATCTTCATTTGATGTCATATATATGTGTATATATATATATACTGATTTACCAGTTCAAATCCTAGTCATATTATTAAAGATCATTTCCAGTTCTTGTCATAATTGCTCGAGCACCCTGAAAAAAAAATCAAGTTCTTGGCTGCAGTTACTTGACTTAGTTTGCGTATCACTGTTTATCCTGGGAACAGGGGACATTTTATCTGTTGTAACATGCAAGGCACCGAGGGTGATGTGATAGGTTTCTGGCCACTTTTTATCAGGCTGGCTCTCTTCTCACAATCCAGCTTCTCCTTTTCTACACCTCTACTCTCAAGGTTGCCCACTTTAGTTCTTTTTTTGGTGTTGTGTGTGTGTGTGTGTGTGCGTGTGCGCCCACATGCACACCATTCAGAAGTGACCCATTGTTACCAGTGCTCTGTTCTTTTCTGCTAAGAGGGTCAAAAACTTGTCACGTCTCAAAAGAAGTAATTGCATCCATTTGTTCGTGATGATAATAAATAGCGCTCTCAAAGAGGGGACGCTAATTGGGAATCCCAGCTGGTGTGGGGTAAGAATATCGGAGTCAACATGCCAAAGGAAAGAGTGTTCATCCTCTCCAACCATGCATATACTGTGCTGCTTTCTTTGGGACCCAATTGGGGTTATTAATTTTTTTTTAAAGATTTTATCTATTTATTTGAGACAGAGAGAATGAGATAGAGAGAGAGCATGAGAGGGGGGAGGGTCAGAGGGAGAAGCAGGCTCCCCGCCGAGCAGGGAGCCCTATGCGGGACTCGATTCTGGGACTCCAGGATCATGACCTGAGCCGAAGGCAGTCGCTTAACCAACTGAGCCACCCAGGCGCCCCCGGGGTTATTAATTTTAATAATTCCTTGAGACAAAGTGGGAAAATGCTAAGATATTGAGTTGTAAAAATTAAGATTACAGCAAGCAGTCCCTTTCCGGGGAGGAGGGTTGCTGTTTAGTTTTGTTGCTATTGAATATCTTGGATAGTAAAATGGGCTCTCTGTGCTGTGTGCATTACAAATCGAGACAGTTCCTTACTAAAGGGCTTTGTACAGTGGGTATTAAAAATCCGGAAAAAAAATACTAAACTATCCAAGTTCATGAGAAATGAAGGTATTCTGTGACTGATACTAGGTTAGGAATGTATCTTTTTCTTCTGGGTTGCTGGTTTTAAAATCATGTATTTGCTGATTGGGTTGGAAATCTGTGTCCCAGTGAGAAGATTGAAGCCCGTGGGCCAGATCCAAACTAGTCTATCAGCTCCAGAGAGAGGATTCATTACATTTTTATTCACAACTATGAACAACTAATTTTTTTTTTCTTTACTGAATTATCTGGTTAGTCCGGTCATTTAATACTTTTATAATAATAATTTAAAAATTATTTAAAAATCATATGTACACATATCAGCTCTTCCATCTGGGCTACTTCGGATACACCCGGCTCAGGGCTGAGCCTCTGGCTGAGGACGAAGGCATGCACAGGTCTGGCTTCTCTTCTTCTCTCTTCGTTCCTGTGCAGAGAGAAACTTGATTCCTGAATCACAGGAATGATTCTCCTTGTGTTCTGACTGAGTGTCTTACAAAGGTAGCTTGCCCTCTGTGAGAAGTTCAAATAAAAGCTGGGGGAGGGGTGAGGCCCACACGCCCCAGAGTTTCCTTAGCTAGCGCACTCTTGTCACCTTGTTTTGACACAGAGCCACACTCCTTGACGTTGTCACTCAGGAAAAACATGAGCCTCTATTTTGAATCCTTGTGTTATTCCCTGTTCCCCTTTCTCGCCAAGCTGAAAATCCCTTCCGTAAAAGATGAAGTTGGCATGGATTCACCCTGACGATCTTTCTAGGGAAGTATCAAGAGATGCTTCTTGGGGGAAAAATAGATTTTGTAGGCCATTTTACCTGAAATGAAAATGGAAATGTAAACTGTGTTATTAATTAACCTCCCTGGGAGATTCTGAGTCTTCTTTATGAATAAACTAATACAAATAGGGATTATTTCTTATACTGCAAATAGAGCATGGCCAGTTAGTGTTACATTTCCCCAAATGCTGACAAAATATAGCTTACAAATCCTCATGGAAGGATGTCAGGTTTATTTAAGAGCAGTTGCAAAGACTGCTATTGTCAGAGGAAAGGAAGAGATGAAATATTTTAGTTGGCCAAATGCTTTAGAACAGGTTCACTTAGCAGCCATCAGTTTGAGGGAGATGGATTTTAGTACGGTGGGAACTGAAAGCACAAAATTCCATTTTTAACTTGTGGATGACCTTCTTCTGTGCTTCCTGAATCTCTTTGGATGCTTTTCCACATCCTATTTGCAGGGATTTGTGGGAGGATCTTGAGGTTTCTCTGGACTAAACCTATGAGTGTGTCCATTGAGAAGACCTCTTCCTGATCTCTGTGCGTCTGGAGAGTATGTGGGGGCCCTGCTGGCTCCACCACTCACAGCATCATCTTGGGTGAGCTAGCTAGTCTCCCCAGCCTCCATTTCCTGAGCTGTTAGGTGCAGCTACTAACCCTACCTCCAGGGTAGTATTGAGGATCAGTGAGGTGATGTCCTGACGTCTGCTTGGTAAATACCCAGGTCCACTCTTTCTCTCCCAGGTGTGTCCACTGGGACAGAGCTCCTGGTGCTTCCTATCCCTGGCCTTCCCTGCTACTGAGTTTATTCAGGTAGGAGAAACATGTCCTGTTTAGCTTCTGGCCCAGGTGTACCTGGAAAGAACGTCCTGTGTAGGCTCTGGCCCAGGTGTACCTGGGAAGCACAACTTATTTAGCTTCTGGCCCAGGTATACCTGGAAGTATGTCCTGTTTAGGCTCTGGCCCAGGTGTACCTGGGAAGCACATCCTGTTTAGGCTCTAGCCCAGGTGTACCTGGAAAGAATGTCCTGTTTAGCTTCTGGCCCAGGTGTACCTGGGAAGCACATCCTGTTTAGGCTCTGGTCCAGGTGTACCTGGGAAGCACGTCCTGTTTAGACTCTGGCCCAGGTGTACCTGGGAAGCACGCCCTGTTTAGGCTCTGGCCCAGGTGTACCTGGGAAGCACATCGTATATAAGTTGTAGTCCTGCTGCTTCTCTGGACCTCGTTGGACTTGCAGTTGGAGTTATTCCCAAAGCTTCCTGGAGGAGAGTCCGGGACCTGCCCACTGAGGCTCAGAATTCCCATCGCTGGGACTCTGGGATATCTTTCTTCTGGCCATGCGTGATCCTCAGCCTTCAGCGTGTGGGGAGATGCTGGGCTGGACATAGCTTCTCATCATGCCCCGCGTCGGGTGATACGTAAACATGGATGTCGAACAGGTGGAATCCTGGGAGTCTGGGACAGGTCTGAGAGGCCAGGCCACTCTCAACATTCGGAGCTTGGTGTTGGGTATGGGCAGGGGCTTGCTGTGGTGATGGCCCTGTGACCTGCTTGCTGAACACCCTAGGGCTTTATCCTTTATGATGACATCCATGACCTTCTGGGGCTTTATCCTTCACGCTCACCCTGCCAGTCACCTGGGGTGAGCACCGTTTCAGTTCGTGATTGTGAGTAGGATCTTTTTCTTGTTGACTTTCGTAAGCGTCTTTTATTTTTTATTATTTTCTGAAGATTTATTTATTTTAGAGAGGGAGCAAGTGAGAACAGGTGAGCAGGGATGGGAGGGGCAGAGGGAGAGAGTATCTCAAGCAGACTCTGCACTGAGTGCAGGCGGACACAGGGCTCGACCTCACAACCCTGAGATCATGACCTGAGCCAAAACCAAGAGTCGGATGCTGCGCTGTCTGCACCAGCCAGGCGCCCCTCATAAGCTCTTTTAAAACAAAGACCAGCGGTAGGGTTTTGAGGCCCCCCTCCCCACAAACACGTACCCTGTGGACTTAATAGTTTTGCAGACGTTATGGCTTCAGTTATGTACCATAACTATTTCAGTTTCGTATAAAGTAACATGAAACAATAAGGTGGAGATGGACTTCATGCTAGATTCTTAAGTGAGCATTAACAGGCTTCAAAATCTCTTTTGTTCTTATTTTGGCAAATATAATGGATGCTTAAAAGCTGTTGAGATTTAGCATTATAAAGCAGTCTTTAAGGAGCTATTTAAGCAAGGGCACAATTGGATTAAATTTAAGTCATTAAAATATACACATTTAAAACTCAGGAAGTAGCCTATCCACTTGCCAGGGTTGAAACTTTGTTACTCATGCACACTGTAATGTACCTCCACGGCCACATGCTGCTGTCCGAGAGCTGTCTTATGTCAGGAAATTCTGTAAAAATAAGACTTGCTGTGTGGGTGGATTGGTGTTTCATTTAGATTTTAGCACAAGTGAATCTAGGCTTGCTATGATGGCTAGACTTTCCTGTGGACCACAACAGGACATGGGCTGAGAACTAACGATTGGGGTTATTTTGCTGTTGATAGCATCCAGACTTTGAGAGGTTTCTCACTTATTGGTACACAAATTAATATGAAAAGGAAGTACAATTTGCTTTTCTCTCTTCCCCTGTAGATGGGATGACTTGTTTAGATCCGCTACTACTAAGGGATTTATAGTGACTGTTGGTAATTTAGAATTTCTTCCCTTTTATTAGGAAGATCTGGCCCTGGACACAGGCAGGAAGTCACCTTAATTTTGTTTCCTTGATGACTTGTTTAGTGTTTGGCACAAATAGGATTCTGGATGAAATCTGCCCTTGATGGAAAGTGTGTAAGTCAGAGGGGCTCTCTGGAAATGTTGTAGTCCATTCTGCCTCCTGTGAATGGCTAAGAGCAAGGCCTTGGGGAGGGAATATGCACAGAGGACGCCGTGGGTGCCCCCCTTGGCCGCTTGGCCGGTGACCGGACTGCTGGTTGGGAATGCTCACCAGAGCTGGGAAGCCCACAAGGCTGGCTGCATCCGTGGGATTGGTATTGATGACTGTGAAGTGTTCTTGAAGGGTACTGTGGGATGGGGAGCTGTATTTGGAACACTGGCATTCCTGGAAACTAAGATACCAAGTAAACCTTCTAATTGCATGCTCCCTTGTTGCTTTCATGCTGATCTTTTTTAGTCTCTTTAAAATATTTTCTAAGGAACTGACATCTTTGAACCGATGAGAAGATTGGATTTCAAATGGTTAGAAACTCGTTATGATCATTAGAACTTGGTTTCCTGACAGTGATCGATATCCTAGACCATGTGGCTGGCTTTTTTTGAACCACGCCTGGGGGTGCAGCCTTTCCTTTGGGCTCCTTTTGAGACCGGCACTGGGAGCTCTGGGGCGGGCATGGGTGCTCCCGGGAGGGCGAGCAGCAGGTCCCAGGAAGATGCTCCCAATTCCCTTCCTCGTGGTTGTGATGGGCCTGAAGCTTATGCCGTGCATTCTCTTAGCTGGCTGCCGCGGGAACTTTACATTTAAAATTGAATCTGTCATCTGGGGGCGGATACATGGGTGTCCATTATACAGCTCTTCCCATTTTCTCTATGTTCGAAACTCGTTGCTCATGGAAGATAAACCAAAAATGTGGCCCCTTTGGCTACCTTTTCTGTACAGCATCCTTTAGAATCCGGAGGCTGGGTAGTATGGTTTTATCAGAAATCTTAATCGTTTTGGTCAAGAAACAATGCTGTTAATTCTTGGTTGTGTTTCTGGGGAAAATATTCTAAATGAGGTTCCAGGAATAGCTTCTTCAGTGTCTCTACAAGGAAAGAGTGACCTCTCAGAGCGTCCCTATTACTTACCAGGATGTTGGTGGTTGTGTTTAAGCAGCCACCCGTCACTTAGGAGGCAATCAATTCTTAGTTTTATGTAGAGTGCTTTTATTCCAAGTGAAGTGCCCGTTCTGATCTTCAGTTCTTGCAGGGATGAGGGCCACATCTAATGCACCATGCTTCTCTCAGTCCCCAGAGAGCTGGAGTCTTGTCAGTAGGAATGGACGGTGCAACATTTGGATTTTTAAATCAGATGTTGCAAATCGACCTCTTTTTTTCTTAATGTGGACAGTCTCTCCATCCATGGTGGAGGATGCTTATGTGTATTTCTAGCCACCACTCCCCGCCGGCTCACTGTGTGCTAAGCATTGCATTAGTGTCTCCCATATATTACTTTTTCAGGACTTATAACCCAAGTTAAGTTACATGTGTCTTCTAAAAAGGGAAACCTGCTCCGAGAGCTTGCCCAAGGCCACGCGCCTGAGTGAGGTCCACACAGCCTGCCTTGCCCTGGAAGCAAGACCGGCACTGCTCTGACATCTGCTTCTCACGTTACAGCTTCCCCCAGCTTGAGGCCTGCCCTCATGCAGTGCGTTAATCCAACCGAAGTAGGAAGGAGAAGTTTTAAAAAGATGCCAGGTTTCATGGTGAATGCGATTTTTTTTTTTTTTAAAACCTACTTACTTCCATATACCCTAAATATTTTTTCCACCTGATGTAACAGTTACGAGCTATTACTGATACAGAGTTCTTCGAAGGGTATTTTAGGAATCTAGTCCCTAACATCCTTTATTTTCATAAATATAATCTGCTTAATAAAGTCGTCAGGATGTGGCTTTCTTTTGTTACTCTATTTTTAGTTTTAGATCCTTGAGAGGAAGCTATTTAGTGGTTACTCATAATCGTGAAGAGAATCTAGTGATTAGAGAAGCTTGTTAGGGCAAATCTTTTTTTTTTAATTGAAGTATGGTCGACATATATTAGTTTTAGGTGTACAACATAGTGATAATTGTATACATTATGAAATGCTCACCATGATAAGTGTAGTCCCCATCTGTCCCCGTGCATCTGTCACCAAAGTTATTACAATATTATTGCCTTCTCTGCTGCTCTTCTCATCCCTGTGACTTGTTCTATAACTAGAAGTGTGTACATCTTAACCTCCTTCACTTGTTTTGCCCGCCCTCCCCCTCCCCTCTGACAACAACCAGTTTGTTCTCTGTTTCTGTTTTGTTCATTTGTTTCTGTAGATTCCACATACAAGTGAAATAAGGACAACTCTTACAGCTTCCTCTGCAGTATGTAAATAAAGTCTTAATCCAGGTAAATGTTGGCAGGAATAACTGTTTAAAACAGGTAAGATTTTCGTGGGACTCTTGGCTATCCTGGGATATTGTCTCAAGTTTTGTAGAACCTCCACCTTCGTTCTCCCTCCTTATACCCTCCGCCATCCCCTGGTTATTCCTGTTTGCATCAGAACTTGAATCCTTGTATCTAAGATGGTCCTGCTATGGTATGCATCTACAGGTGTGTAGGCCTTTTCTTAGAATATTGTTTTTGGAGAGTACGACTTCCCATTTCCTCATTTAGAAAGCATAGAGCCCTTCATTAATGAAGATAAATGTTCCAGTATCAGGGATCCTTGAAGACTTTTCTTGTTAAGTAAATCCCAGAACAAAGACCGTTTTATGTATTTACCATGGACTTCTCTTGTGAATGCTCTACTATTGGAAGTCCCATGACTAGTTTAAACAGAAAACATGGAGTGTTCATTCTGTCTTCGGATCTTTGTGCATAATTATGATTGCATCTGTTCCATAAGAAAGGAAAGCCACTCCATCTCTCTAGGGCCCTGGTTATCAGAATTAAGGGAAACACGATCATTTTCCAGTTTAAGTATCTTAAATCTGAAGCTGCCCCTGAGCTGCAGAATAACCCAATCTTAAAGAACAATATGATTTGACTTTGAGTAGATTATATTAATTTGGTTATTCTGGCTGAGTCATTATACTGCATTGTGAATTGATTTTTCTCTTTCGATTTATCTTCATAATAGAGTGGTTCCAGGAGATCACCTATAGGCTCAGATGAAAGTGTGAATGTTGTTACTTGTAATTTAGACTAACTAGGTCTCTGCAAGATGACCAGAGGCCTATATTTAATTTCCATTTACAACTTTGTTCTAAAGCCTGAGTTCTTCTAAGATTCTCTCTTCCTCCCATGCTCATGCCTTCCTCTTCTACCATCCTTCTTGTTTTTGACCCATAGCCCTCATATATGGTGTGTGTTGGGGGTGTGGCGGTGCGGGGGAGGATCCTGACTGCCTGAATCCTTGATAACCTTTGGAAAGAGTTTCTTTGGAGCAAGATGCCTGTGAACAGACTTCCAATTCGTTTAAGCATCACCGGTTTTGTTGGTTGTCTGGAAAATTGTAATCCTTTTTCCATGGGCCATTGGCTGATCTCTCTCTGCCCCACCAATGACTCCCCATGCCAGCCATGTGTCCTTCTGCTCCAGGAGCATCTTGCAGCACTGGCTATATGCAGAAAAATTAAGTAGTTTTATAAAAACTCACATGTTGCTATTGCTGGGGCAGAGGGGTGCAAGGATACCTGGCTCTAGGAATCCCAAGCGCTCCAGGTTCGGCCCCTCGCTGCTGACAAAATCCAAAGGCAGACAAATGAGTGGTGGTGAAATGAGAAATGATTTTGTTTCCTTGAGGTCACCACCAGGAAGACTGGGGACTAGTGTCTCAAAGACTGTCTTCAAAGTGCCAAAAATACTTCCACGCTTATATAAAGAAAATGTGGAACAAAGGTGGCTGAGTACGTGTAGATGGGCATTGAAGATTAAATAGATCACGGTCTTGGGGTCAGTCATGGGCGGGGTCTTGCTGGCTCAGGACCGTCCTTACTGTTGGGGGCAGGGGCGGTCTTGGTTTCCATCGGGGATGCTTTGTCCTCAGGGTCTTCCGCCTGAGCCTAGAAACAAGCTGCAAAGAAGAACCCAAATGGCAAGTCTGAGGTCAGAATGGAGGCAGCCGCAGTCCTCTCTCCTTGTCCCATAAATACCCTTCCCTGGCATTGGAGCGTGGTTGTATTTTGTTCCCATGAGTGACCCTGAGGATCCTGGCCTTTGTTGGGAGTGCCTTGGGCTGAAGTGGGCCTAAGGTGTAAGTAAAATTGATCACTACGGCTCATGGGGCGGATGCCAAAGCTGCTTTAATCTGATGTTGGCTTGGATGTTGGATGACCTTTTTTGAAAAACGCAGCAGGCTTTTGTCCTACCTTGTAGAATTTCTGTGGTTCCTAAGGGAGGTGTGTGCTTGTTTTAAGGGCCAAATATGGTCCTAATAAAAGTGTTTTCTGAAGAAGATAGGAGTTTGCCGTGTTATGTGTTTACTGTTTAACACCAAATAGAGTGGACCTTTCCATGGTTGAGGAAGCCCCGCCCCGTGCTGGTGTGTACTTGGGAAGAGCGTGTGTGCACCTGCAGATACACGTCCAGTTAGAACGATCGGATTCCAGAGTTCGGGTGGAGATTGCTTCTGCCATCCTAGTGCTTTTGAATTGTCCTTCTTTTCTCGAGCGTTCGTTTAGTCCGTTGCATGAGCGGATACATTAGACGCTGGGTGGGGGTGATAGCCATTTCTGTCATGCAGAAGATGGAACGTAAGCCTATCGCCAGAGCGGACAACGCACGGGGACCCTCCACAGTCCGTGCAGAATTCCTTGACAAGAGCGTGATCTTGGGAGCTCAGAGGAAGGAGGGGCTGGGGCCCCGCGGTGCTGGGAGTCCTGGGTGGGGCTCTTGTGGGGCTCTCAGCTGAGTGCCCGGGGGCTCCCGTGTTCTGCTCAGGCAGCCTCGTCCTGCTCCCCGGCCCTTCAGACTGAGCCATGCGGCTTCTCAGGCCAGAGGTCCTGGGCACCGAGCCTAACGGGATGGTGGCATCTGGGTCTCTCCGTTTTCAAGGGCCCGTGTGAGTGATTGGGGGAACTCCTTTGTTCTTATCAGCACATGAGTCTAGCCAGCGGACTGACTGTTAAGGGTGGATGTGTACTTTCAACAGTATGACTTTTGAACAGGAGGCTGCATCCCCAGAGATGACCTCCTCTGACCTTCCTACTTTCTATGCAAGTTTACGGAAGTGGAGGTGCAGGTGCTCGGGATGCCCTGCTTGCAGTCCAGCCCAGGTTGCTTCCTTCCGAGTGCTGGGCTCGGGCAGGGGTGAATCATTAACGGCAGAGCCGCCAGCACCTGCGGTTTTCAGCACGCGTCGGGCCTGGATTATGTGTCCTGTGTTGTGTGTGTGGAATGTGTGCCGAGGGGAGTCCTGCTCCCTCGGGCCCCTGCAGGCGCTGGGCCCTCCCCACCCGGGAGGCCACAGGGTGGGGGTGACCCCTGCACCGGGGAGGCTCCCGCCCTCCGGGAGCTGGAGGCCGGGCTTCCCTTCAGCTTCCCTTTCCGTCGGCCAGCACCAGGCTCCCGGCTGATCCCTGCTAACCAGGGAGCTGCCTAGCACGTTCAGTGCAGGGAGGCGGTGTGTCTAACCTCAGGGACTGTCCGTGTGGCCAGCCTGCACGCTCCTGCTTCCTTCCTTGGCCGTGGCTTGGAGTGGAAGCGGGGGCTCTGGTACTGCGCGGAAGGCCGAGCCCTCCGTCATCTGGGCTGTGAATGAGAGCCTTTCTATTGTTTGCGATCAGAGGAAATCTCTCCGTTGTCTCCCTGTTAGGCTGTGCATGTTTACCTTTTAGGTTTCACTCTTTGTAGGTCAGGAGGAGAGTCTCCCCTGCGTTGCTGTTGATGTCCACTATTAAGTGCGGATGGAGAGTGCAGCCCTGTAGCTCAGAGCTGCGTGTCAGGTGAGGTGGCCGCAGTGTCCCTTGGGAGTGACGACCCAGCTGTGGGTGGTGATTTGCAGGGTCCGAGCTGGCCCTGACAGGTGAGGCATCAGGCTTAGTATTTCTAAGGCTGTAGAACAGAAAAGGGCAGTAAGTGGCATCGAGCTCTCTCATTTCCAGGTCTGAGAGGATGGTTGAGGAGTCCCGTTAGCCCTGACCCGCCCTCCCCTGCCTCCACCCACCCGCCCCTCCTCTCCAACCCCTTGCCTGGCCTCTCTACCTGGAGGGCCGTGTTCTGCATCTGCCGTGGTCCGGCTCGCCTGCTTGAGGACTCTGCTGCACCTTGCTGGGGTCTCTGTCTGTCTAAATGCCAGTGTATTTATTGGCTGACACTAGTAAGAGTGGATCGCGGTGCAAATACTAGTTATCTACTTCATGGCACCACACCTGTAACTCTGTTAATCAGACACCATTCCTGGTAAGAAATTTCCTTATTGCAGAACACTACGTACGTTATAATCCCAGTTTCGTAAACAGCCTGTAAGCTGTTCCTGGTGGTCCTGTTGGAGAGAATATGAGTGGTGAGAGCATTTTCCCTTTCCTCTTGGCACAGTTCCATACGTATTCTTGAGCAGAGTACTTCTGTATTCCAGTAGAATGAAAATTATGATTTATGGCATCTAATCCTTTGAAACCGTACTGGAAATGTTGGTAGTATAAAGCACAGCAATAGTTGGTCATTACAAGCAAATTAGAGTTTTTATTCAAATGGAGACCGATTTCCTTGTAGCCTTCCCCTCCTGCGGGTGGAAGGTGCCTCCCGTGCCAGTGGACCTCCTGGAGGGTCTGTGCTCGCTTTGTTGGCCTCTGGAAGCGAGATGGCTCTGGCCAGGCACCTTAACAAAGGCACGTTCACCTGGCCCTGAGCACTGTCCAGACCAAGCCAGCGGTCTGCATGGCCCGCGGTCCAGGGGATATTCCCTTGGCCACCTGAAGAAAGCTCCCGTCATTGCGCCTGAAACTTTGAACAGGTGTGGGCAAACACTTGGGCCGCCACGTTGACCTCCTAAGCTCTGCTTTATTACCTGTTTGTTCCCGTCTGCCGTGCAGAAGCCTGGCCATTTGGTGTAATCACCTGGGAAACGGATTCCCCGTCCTTAACCCTGGCCGTTAGAACCCCAGGGGTGGGGCTAGGCTGTGGGTTCCCAAGTGCCTCCAGTGCAGCTGGTCAGCCTTTGGGAGCCAGGGCTTCCTCTCATTTGAAGATCATCATCTAGGTCTTCATGTAAGTGTATCCGTGCAAAGAAGTGGAAGGCAGGCGTCCTGGCTTCGTCCTGTCGGCCCTGTGGGCTTGGGTGCTGTCAGCACGTGGGGGACGGTAATGGTGTCCTATGCTGCCTTTTCACGTTTCCCAGTGGGTACTAAGCGAAAGACTGTTGGTAGAAGGCCAGTTTGAAGAATACTGAAATTCAGACTTCTGTGAGGTGAAATTTTCTTATTTCCAATAAATGCCTTCCCCCTCCCCCCACCCCCAGCAGAAGGGAAAGGACACCTGCTCTGTCCTAGCTGTGTTGTGTGCTCAGCGGTGAAACCTTCCCTGCGTGTCCTGCGAGCCACGGTTACCGACTGGGGTCGAGCACTGGGCCAACACTAACGCGAAGACTTGGGTCCTCAGCAGAGTGTCTGTGGTCTGTTAAGGGGTGCGTGGGTCCAAGGCAAGATGGATGGGGTGTCCTGGCTTTAGATCCTATAGGGGATTTTCATTTTAATCTCCTACATTTCACCTTGATCCTGTGATTGATTGTTTTTGTGGGAAGCAGTGTGAGGCCTTTGCTCGGGGAGGGTTTCCCCGTTGGGAGAACCCAGCTCTGTGGTTTCCATGAGGCAGCAATTCATGTGAACCGGTGGGCAGGAGCAAGGCCCAGTCAACTCACGCCTTCTCACAGGTGGTTAAAAAAGGAGATTCTACAAGACTTTTGTTAAAGAAAACTCCCAATCTTCTGAACACCTCTGTATGTTCTTGTTTTGAAAAGCTAACTTATATCCTACTGTACTTAGAGTTTATTTAGTGTTTAGGTGAATATTTCCCACTTCCCCAACTAGACGATATCATTACTGGACTTGTAGGATTAAAAATCTTTAAAGTGTGTATTATTTACTTTTTTTTTCTTTTTAAAGATTTTATTTATCTATTCATAAGAGAGAGGGAGAGAGGCAAATGGAGAAACAGGCTCCCCGCTGAGCAGGGAGCCCGATGTGGGGCTCTATCCCAGGACTCTGGGATCATGACCTGAGCCGAAGGCAGATGCTTAACCACCTGAGCCACCCAGACGCCAGGCGCCCTACCCCTTATTTCTTTTGGTGAAAAAAAGTACCCTTTAGTTGTAGAATGAAGCTAATGAAATGTCACAAGTCTATAACCTTAAAACACTGTTGAAATACACTTGTATACTTTGTCAGACAAAGAAAAAAGGAACAATAAAGATTGAGAGGACCCACTGGTGCAAAGTGTTAGGTTTCCTCATTTCTAGAAGATAATCCTAAATGTTCAAAGCTCTGTTTTCGTTTTGAAGGTCTGCTTCCAACAAGGTCTGTCTTTACCAGCCCAGGGTGGGGAGTAGGTGCTAGATTGATGATCTTGGGACTTGCCAGTCCTCATTCAACAGACATTTTCTTATTAGTTGATAATAAAACATTTCAGTTAAAAACATTTTTAAGGGGCGCCTGGGTGGCTCAGTTGGTTGAGCGACTGCCTTCGGCTCAGGTCATGATCCTGGAGTCCCGGGATCGAGTTCCGCATCGGGCTCCCTGCTCAGCAGGGAGTCTGCTTCTCCCTCTGACCCTCATGATCTCTATCTCATTCTCTCTCTCAAATAAATAAAATCTTTAAAAAAAAAACATTTTTAATATACTTTGAGTTTTATTACTATATATGCCTTCAGGAGTCTGAGAATTATCTTCTTTGCTACTATGAATTGTGTGTTGAATTAGGACCTGTAATTCCTTCTGCCCTGATGTTTATTAAAAATAAAAAGTTCCCTATATATTTTCAGATATATATTTAGTGTACTTGATTTTTTTTTTTTTTTTGAGAGAGCATGAGAGAGAGAGAACACAAGTGGGGGGGGCAAGGGTGTTGGTCAGAGGGAGAGGGAGAAGTAGATTCCCCACTGAGCAGGGAGCCCGACGCAGGACTTGATCCCAGGACACTGAGATCATGACCGGAGCCATGCTTAACCCACTGAGCCCCCCAGGTGCCCCTCTTTGGTGTATTTAAAATGCTTGATACATTAAAATTTTAAAACCTCACAAATATTTTAGAATGTAAATGTTTAATTTTAAAAGTAATATAAAGAATGGGACATAGATTAATAACTCATTTGTAATCTTAAAATTCTAACCTTGTGTTTTTAAATACATTTTATTTCTCTATGGTGTTTCAAAGTTGATTAATCTAGAGGTATAACAATGATATAAACTAGTCAGTATCAGCATTGTTTTAACATAGTTTCATGTGTATCATTTTATTGGATGATCCATTAATCACAGGAAACAAGTAGGGTTAGAAATTAAAAATAAAACCAGGATTCAAGGTTAAATGTCTTATCTGGGTCTCGTGAGTGTAAAGGTGGCCCAGGACCCACATCTAGGACTGCCAGCTGGATAATTTCTAGTCAGGAGCTCACAGAATTTCGATGGATTTCCCCAAACCATTATTTTCTCCCACCTGGAGCAAAATAAAATTGCTAGGTCATTATATTGTATCTTACAAAGGCTTGTCTACTGCAAGGCATCATACTTTGCAAAAAAGACCGGAGTTTACATGTTATGATCATCTGATTGAACTGTGTTGAAAACAAAAACTGGATCCTTTCTGTTTTGGATAGAAATCCTTATCTAAGGATTGAAAATACTTTCTCCTACTCTGTAGGTTGCCTTTTCGATTCCTTGATGGTTTCCTTTGCTGTGCAGAAGCTCTTTAGTTTGATGTAGTCCCAATTGTTTAGTTTTGCTTTTGTTGCCTTTGGTATTGGTGTCTTATCCAAGAAATCATTGCCAAAGCCAGTGTCAAGGATCTTTTCCCCTGGTTTCTTCTAGGAGTTTTACTGTTTCAGGTCTTAATGATTTTTGTGAGTGGTACAAGGTAAGGGTCCAGTCTCCTTCTGCGTGTGGTTATCCGGTTTTCCTGATGGTACTTATTGAAGAGACCCTTCCTTCCCCACTGTGCTTGTACAACTCCAGAGCAAAAAGCAAATAAGCCAGTTAAAAAATGGGCAAAGGACCTGAATAGACATTTTTTTTTTTTTCTTCAAAGAAGACCTACAGAAGGCCAACAGGTACATGAAAAGATGCTCTGCATCACTTGTCATCAGGGAAATGCAAATCCACACCACGGGGAGATCTCACCTCACACCTGTCAGAATGGCTCTTCTCACCAAGTGTTGGCAAGGATGTGAAGGGAAAGGAACCTTGTGCTCTGTTGGTGGGAATGTAAATGGGTTCAGTACCCTGCACGGGGAGGGTAACCAGGCCTCCTGCTAGTGTATACCTCCCCGTGTGTCCAGGCCTGCATTTGTGCACATGCTTGTCTTACACACACGACAGCCCTTCTGATGCACGGATCCCGAAGTGTTTGCATAGCTCTGCTGGTACCCGGGCTGAATGCTTCTCCCTCTGGGGATCAGCGGGCACTCTGACCCTCCTGCTGCCCAGGATCAGGGGTTCTGGGCGTTTCTGCTATGTTCCGTGAAGAAAATTCTAGGGAGGGAGATTCTGCGATCCTTTTATACACTCTTCTGACCCACCCCAAACACCTTTTACTTAGGGAGCTGTTTTTCCTGTTCCTTTGTTGTCTGTTGCTTGGAGTGGAGGGTGTGGGACCCCACCCCCTGCATGATGCCTGTTGGTCTTTGTGCTTCCAAACCAGTTCTAGTCTGTTCTGTTCGTTCATTCAACAATGCCTGCCTTTAACCACCTGCAGACATGCCGCCTTTTATTGAAGCTGCGATTCAGAAGCTGGATTTGGAATTACAGCAAAAACTCCAGCCCTGCTTCGGGCAGTGGGGAGGCTCCCCCAAAGTCCCTCTCCACCCAGACCATGCTTGCGTCTTGGAGAGGGCTGGTCATTTCATGTCTGCCCTCATGGGGCCAGGATACCGTGAAGGCTTTCCTGGACAGGGGAACCCACCAGTCTGACGTTCGGTTAATCGAAGAGGTCTGAACTAGGAATACTAAAGATGGTTCCTAGAACCCCTACCTAAAAGCATGAGCACAGCTTTCTTGCTTAAACCATGCCCATGGCCATGACCTGCCATGTCACTGACCGTTTAGAATCTTAGGTTTAAATAATTTCCCCTCATGTTTTACCCATACCTAATATGAAGACATTATTTTATGTTTTTAATTTTTAAAAATTTTTCCTATATCTAGTCTTTGCCAAGCATTCTGCTTTTCCATGGAATTGGTGTCTCTTTATGGAGTTGTATTTTATCAAATAATCTGTAACCGGTACACAGTTGTACAAACAAACCTGTTTCATGATCAGTGTGCAGCTCAGCTGGGGAGCCCAGGAGAGTTGAGGTGAGTTGAGCCTGCTGCAGAGGAGGAGTGGCACCTGACTCCTGGGGGAGGCAGCTCCCCGACAGGGGGCTCCTCGTGCTGGTCCTGAGCTCGGCAGCAGCTCACTGTGGCAAGGTCCTGAAGTCATCAGGACAGTCTTTTGCTGTTTTAAGAATGAATATTCACTTACATTTAAAGGTATCAAGCTTCCCACATGGTACTTATAGGAGGAGTGGGGGGACCTATCTCCCCAGTCACGTGTACCCTGTCACCTGCTGCTTATCAGCCCTGTGGAGTGATAAACTATGCATTAACATAAGTGATGTCAGAACACAGAAGTCCTCAACTCTCAGGTTATTGTGTGCCACGAAGGGCTTGGGAGGTGTTCCTGAGCTGATCCAGGCTCTGCTTTGGGTGGATGGCAGGCTGTGGGGCTGGGTCGGGCAGGGGACAAGCTCAGGGGCCGTCTGCCTGTGCAGCATCCGCAGGGGTGCTGATGAAGGCCTGAGCTGGCTGGGGAAGCAAATG
Source organism: Mirounga angustirostris (assembly GCF_029215605.1). NCBI lineage: Eukaryota > Metazoa > Chordata > Mammalia > Carnivora > Phocidae > Mirounga > Mirounga angustirostris. The sequence goes on from NW_026991713.1 coordinate 138,826,967, forward strand.
AACTGAAGAGCCTTCACAATGAATTAGGGGGAAAGAGAAGATGTAGGCAGAGCAGTGTTGGTTTCCAAGATGTTGCTAGTGTTTTTGGGAAGTGAGTCTGGGAGGGAGATGATGAGCTCATTTTGGACACGACCTTGAGATGCTTCTGGATGCCATGTGAGCTGAGAGTTTGAAAACCGGGAGCGGTGCTTGGAGAAACCACAGGGACTGGAGTGGGCTTGGGGGTAGCCTTTGCGGAAGTGCAGTTGAGCTCCAGAGTGGATGAGGGCCTCCAGGTGGAGTCCAGGAGGCCAGAGAAATGAGCCAGTCTCGAAGCTGAGGGAGAAAAGGCCCCCTGTGAGGGTCAAGGGAAGACCTGGATTTGCAGTTCATCAAAGCCCAGAGGAAAGAGGTTTTCTTTTTTTTATTGTTCTGTTAATCACCATACATTACATCATTAGTTTTTGATCTAGTGTTCCATGATTCATTGTTTGTGCATAACACCCAGTGCTCCATGCAGAACGTGCCCTCTTTAATACCCATCACCAGGCTAACCCATCCCCCCACCCCCTTCCCTCTAGAACCCTCAGTTTGTTTTTCAGAGTCCATCGTCTCTCATGGTTCGTCTCCCCCTCCGATTTCCACCCCCTTCATTCTTCCCCTCCTGCTATCTTCTTCTTTTTTTTTTCTTAACATATATTGCATTATTTGTTTCAGAGGTACAGATCTGTGATTCAACAGTCTTGCACAATTCACAGTGCTCACCATAGCACATACCCTCCCCAGTGTCCATCACCCAGCCACCACATCCCTTCCACCCCACCCCCAACTCCAGCAACCCTCAGTTTGTTTCCTGAGATTAAGAATTCCTCATATCAGTGAGGTCATATGATACATCTTTCTCTGTTTGACTTATTTCGCTCAGCATAACACCCTCCAGTTCCATCCACATCGTTGCAAATGGCAAGATCTCATTTGTTTTGATGGCTGCATAATATTCCATTGTATATATATACCACATCTGGAAAGAGGTTTTCTAGAAGAAGAGAATTCGAAATGTGGTGTCCTGAGAACTAGGAGGGCAAGGACTTGGAGCCTGGGACGCTGCTCATGTCTAAGCAGAGCGGTTGGGTCAGGCTGGGGGTGACCACCTTCCAAAGGGTGTCTGTTCTCTCAGGGAGGTGCCATGGGGGACGATGCTCCTAGGGGACAAGGCTGAGCAGATGAGCCGGTAGAGGAGAAGCCTAAGTGCGTGGAGAGGGGAACGAGTGGACTTGGGTCCCACAGATGGACGTGGTCTTCCTGCTCTTCCAAGTTCACAACGTGAACCGTGCAGAAGGAAGGGCGTGTCGAAGCGCCCCCAAAGCCGGGGTGTGCCCTGTGCTCTGATTGTGGCTTGTCAGTGATGCCTCGCTGTGAGCGCGTCTCGTCGGGGTCTGTGGGACAGCCTCCGCCGTCGTGACCCCCACCGCGTCTCTCGGGAGGGAGTGCAGCTGGCTGCCCCCGCCCTTATGTCTGCAAGGGCGGCAGCAGCTGAGAAACGTGGATTTTAGTTGAAATGTGTAATTCCTACATTTCAGCCCCGCTTCTACCTGCGGTGAATGGATGGTGAGTTACACCTGTGATCCTGAGCCCACAGCATCCAGCGGGGAACAAAGCTCCCCTTGATCCCGTGTCCCGTCGGCCATTAGTGTCTACCTCTCTTCGTCCCTGCGTGTGTCTGCTCCTCTCCCATAATAACAAGCCTAAGTCAGCAGTCGGGCGACGGCGCCAGCCTCCCTCACACCCTCAGGGCTCCGAATGGAGAACGGAGAGCAGGAGATGGGGGAGTGGACACTTGAGCCCCTGGAGGGCGAGGGGCAGCCCCAGGCGGGATGGCTGCGGAAGGGGAGAATTTTCACAGTGCAGGTGGGAGGTCCTCATGGAAAAGAGAGTCTTGGAATTTTTGCCAAATTATTTCATTATTGTGACTATGATCATCATTTATTGTGACTATGATCATCATTGTTATATGGGGGTGAGTGTGGTTGGAAAAAAAAAAAAGATTCTGAAGAGCTTCAGGATAGAACTGTGTTCTAATCCGGGGTTTTGCCTGAAATGCCACTTTTATTTTTGGTTAGGTGTGGGTTTTTTTTTTTTTTTTTTTTTTTTTTTTTAGCACTTACGCTACAGTGTTCCAAATGCTGTATTTTTGGGATATGTTAGCTGTGGAGAGGTTTAAAATTAGATTCCTAGAAATCAGGTTATGGGAACTCTTGGCCACGCTACACAGGTCATGTTTTGAGCACCTGGTACTGAGGTCTGTCTGCGCTGGCTGCCCCTGGCATCCGTAGCACATCTGAGTCAGGAGGCAGGAGGAACGCGACTTTCTTCGTGTCCTTGTGGCGCTCTCTCCTAGGAGCTTCCTCGGAAAGCAGATGCACGTCTTAAAGTTTACCCTCCTCTGTTTGGTGTGTCTCTTCAGTGCTGCTCCATGAGCTCATGGTGTCGGACACAGTCTTCGTCTTTGACGGGAACGCCGAGCCAGGCTGTGAACTGCTCCCGGGCGCATCTGCACCCCTCTGACTGCAGAGAGACCCGGGGCTCCTGCCATCCCGTCACCTGCCTTTCCAGAGAGAACATTCCCTGTCTCTGGTTCCTTGGGCCGTGCTCTCCTTTCCAAAGGCAAATCCTTAGCCTTCGATGTTGACAAGTCTGATTTATTTTCTGGGATGATGAAAGGGTAGGGCGAGGATGCGGAAGCAAAGAGCAGGAGGGGAAGGAATTATCTCATGATTTTAGTCAGGAGGAAATCACTCAGACAGAAAAAACATTGTAAGTGGGTCAGATCCCAGGAAGTTATATTGAATAAGTGACACCATATTGCACAGCCCCGCTTCGCAGAACTGTTGTTACCCTGGTGACGGGGAGAATGAGTGCATTCAGTCTGAGTTCAGAACATACATCTTTGCTGACTCGGGCTAATCAGCAGAGTCGGCTCAGTTCACATTCGGGAGACGCTAGAGAAGAGGTCTTGGTGCAGCCTCGCTACCTGAGAGTGAGCTGTGCAGGGAAGGGGGCTCCTTAATTTCCAGAAGGTATGTTCAGGAGGATGTGCCACTTTCTGTAGAGTTAAATGATTGAACCTCTGTGTGTGTGTGTGCGTGCGTGTGCATGGGTGTGAATGTGTGCTCTGTGAGTGTATGAGCATGTATGTCTGTGTGTTTGAATTTTTCATCTCTGTGACTTACTTTATAACTGAAAGTTTGTACCTATTTAATTCCCTTTATCTGTTTCACCCATCCCCCACCTTCTTCCCCTCAGGCAACCACCCGTTGGTTTTTTTGTAGGAATTTTTTTTTTTTTTTTTTAGATCACATATACAAGTGGAATAATATGGTATTTGTCTTCCTCTGACTTAATTCATTTAGCGTAGTACCCTCTAGGTCCATCCATGTCATCACAAATGGCCAGATCTCCTTGTTTATGGCTGAGTAATATTCCATTGTATATTTATATATACCACATCATCATTATCCATTCATCTATTGATGGGCACTTGGACTGCTTCCATTCTCTTCACTATTGTAAATAATGCTGCTATAAACATAGGGGAGCTAATTTTCAAATTAGTGCTTTTGTTTTCTTTGGGTAAATACTCAGTAGTGGAAATCACTGGATCATTTGATCTTTCTATTTCTAACTTTTTAAGGAACCTCCATACTGTTTTCCAGAGGTGCTGCACCAGTTTGCATTCCCACCAACAGTGCACGAGGGTTCCCCTTTCTCCACATGCCTTCAACACTTGTTGTTTCTTGTGTTGTTGGTTTTAGCCATTCTGACAGGGGTGAGTGATATCTCATTGGGTTTTAATTTGCATTTCCATGATGATCAGTGATGTTGAGCATCTTTTCATGTGTCTCTTGGCTATCTGAATATTGTCTTTGGAAAAATATTCAGGTCCTCTGCCCATCTTTTAATCAGATTTGTGTGTGTGTGTGTGTGTTGGTTGTACGAGTTCTTTATATGTTTTGGATATTAACCCCTTATCAGATTGTCATTTGCAAATATCTTCTCCCATTCCCTAGGTTGCCTTTTGTTTTGTTGGTTCTTTCCTTGGCTGTGCAAAGCTTTTTATTTTGATGTATCCCCAATAGTTTATTTTTGCTTTTGTTTCTCTAATCTGAGAAAACATATCCAGAAAAATGTTGCTAAGGCAAGTGTCAAAGAGATTATGGCCTATGTTCTCTTTAAGGAGTTTTAGGCTTTCAAGTCTCACATTTAGGTCTTTAACCCATTTTGAATTTATTTTTGTTATTGGTGTAAGAAAGTGGTCCAGTTTCATTCTTTTGCATGTGACTGTCCAGTTTCCTAGCACCATTTGTTGAAGAGACTGTCTTTTCCCCATTGTATATTGTTGCCTCCTTTGTCATAGATTAATTGACCATATAAACCTGGGTTTATTTCTGGGATCTCTGTTCTGTTCCATTGATCTATGTGTCTATTTTTGTGCCAGTACCATATTCTGATTACTATAGATTTGTGGTATAGCTTGAAATCTGGGATTGTATACCTCCAGCTTTGTTCTTTCTCATGATTGCTTTTGTGGTTCCATCTAAATTTTAGGATTGTTTGTTCCAGTTCTGTGAAAGATGCTATTGGTATTTTGACAGGGACTGCATTAAGTGTGTAGATTGCTTTGGGCAGTATGGACATTTTAACAGTATTTGTTCTTCCAATCCATGAGCATGGAATGTCTTTCCAGTTGTTTGTGTCCTCTTCAGTTTCTTTCATCAGTGTTCTGTAGTTTTCAGAATACAGGTCTTTCATCTCTTTGGTTTGATTTATTCCTAGGTATCTTATTGTTTTTGGTGCAGTTGTAAATGGGATTGTTGTAATTTCTCTGTTACTTTATTTGTGCGACAAATGCAACAGACTTCTGTATGTTAATTTTGTTATCCTGCAACTTTAGTGAATTTATCAGTTCTGGTTGTTTTTTTTGGTGGGGTTTATACATTTCTACGTGTAGTATCATGTCATCTGCAGATAGTGAAAGTTTGACTTCTTCCTTGCAGATTTGGATGCATTTTATTTCTTTTGTCTGAATGGTGTGGCTAGGACTTCCAGTACTATGCTGAATATAATAGCGGTGAGAGTGGACATCCTTATCTTTTTCCTGACCATACAGGAAAAGCTCTATTTTCTCCGTTGAGGATGATATTAACTGTGGGTTTTAATGTATTCATTTTATGTTGAGAGGTATGTTCCCTCTATCCCTACTTTGAGAGTTTTTTATGAATGGATGTTGTACTTTGCCAAATGCCTTTTCTGCATCTATTGAAATGATCATATGGCTTTCATCCTTGTTAATGTGATATAACACATTGATTGTGAATACTGAAACACCCTTGCATCCCTGGCATAAATCCTACTTGATCATGGTGAATGATTTTTTAAATTTTTGGTTGAATTTGGTTTACTCCTATTTTGTTGAGGATTTGTGCATCTGTGTTCAACAAGGATATGGGCCTATAGTTCTCTTTTTTTGTATTGTCTTTATTTGGTTTTAGTATTAGGGTAATGTTGGCCTCATATAATAAATTGGAAAGTTTTCCTTTCTATTTTTTTGGAATAGCTTCTGAAGAGTAGGCATTAACTCTTCATTGTTTGGTAGACATCTGTGAAGCATCTGGTTCTTGACTTTTGTTTGTTGGGAGTTTTTTGATTATTGATTCAATTTCTGTGCTGATAATCAGTCTGTTCAAATTTTTTACTCCTTCCTGATTCTGTTTGGGAAGATTATGCTTCTAGGAATTTATCTATTTCTTCTAGGTTGTCCAGTTTGTTGGCTTTAACTTTTTACAATATTCTCTTATAATCCTTTTATTTCTGTAGTGTCTGTTATTTCTCCTCCTTTATTTTTTTAAATTTTTTATTCTTTTTAGAGGGAAATGGGGGGAGGGGCAAAGGGAGAGGGAGACTCTTAAGCAGGCTCCATGCCCATGCTCTTAAAACGGCATTTGCTGTGTCCCAAAGATTTTAGACCATTTTTTTGATTTTCATTTGTCTCCATGTGTTTTTTCATTTCTTCTTTGAATTCTTGATGGACTCATTCATCATTTAGTAGCATGCTGTTGGGCCTCCATGTATTTGTTCTTTCTAGATTTTTTTCTTACAAGTGACTTTTAATTTCATACTGCTGTGGTCCGAAAAGATGCTTGACATGATTTCAATCTTCCTGACTATTGAAACTTGTTTTGTGGCTGAACATGTGATCTGTCTTGGAAAATGTTCCATGTGAACTTGAAAAGACTATGTATTCTGTTCTTGTTTATTTATCATTTTAGAGAGAGACGGGGAGAGCGTGAGTGGAGGGAGAGGTGGGCAGAGGGAGAGGGAGAGAGAGAATCCCAAGCAGACTCTGTGCTGAGTGAGGATCCTGATGTGGGTCTCAATCTCACAACCCTTGGATCATGACCTGAGCTGAAATCAAGTTGGACACTTAACGGACTGAACCACTCAGGTGCTCCTGTATTCGGTTTTTGGATGGAATGTTCTGTATGTATCCATTAGGTCCATCTGGCCTAATTTGTCATTCAAAGCTACTTGTTTCTTTACTGGTTTTCTGTCTGGATGATCTGTCTATTGATGTAAGTGGGGTGTTAAAGTCTACTATTATCGTATTACTGTCAACTTCTCCCATTATGTCTGTTAATATTTGCTTTATTTAGGTGCTCCCATGTTGGTTGCATAGATATTTAAAATTGTCATAGCCTCTTCTTGGGATTGATCCCATTATCGTTATGTAATGTCCTTCTTTGTCTCTTGTTATAGTGTTTAACGTGTGTTTTGTCTGATATAAGTCGTGATATCCTGCCCCCCACCCCTTCCATTTGCTTGGTATGTTTTTCCAGCCCTTCATTTTCAGTCTGTATGTGTCTTTAGGTCTGAGATGAGTCTCTTGTAGGCAGCATACAGATGGATCTTACTTTTTTATCCCTTCAGTCACCTTGTTCTTTTTGATTTGAGCATTTAGTCCATTTACATTTAAAGTATTAATCATTGGCATGTAAATGTATTTAATTGCCTTTTGTTACTTGTTTTCCAGTTGTGTTTTGTAGTTCTTCTCTTTGAGCCTTTCTTCTCCCTGTGTGCGTTTGATTTGTGAAGCCCTCTCTGGCAGGGACACATCACTGGGAAGTCCTTGCCCACAACCCCTTGGCTCTCTGCTCAGGGAAGGATAGCACTTTTAAGCAGCCCAGCCATTAGGGAGAGGTGCCTGAAGGTATATGAAATCTATATTGATGTAAGTTGTGAGAGTTGATGTTTTAATGGTGCAGAAGTGTCACAGACATCAAGTTAAAAATAACATCAGTGCTGCCTTATGAGCTTTGTGTGCGATTTCCTGGATACATGATAGAATATGCTGCACAAAATACAGGTGGGTTAATAGTGGTGTTTGCCAGGGAGAAATGGTTAGTGATTAGTATTCTTGGTAACAAACATGCTGTGTAAACTTCCAGCACTCAAAGGGTCCCCAACACTACACCGATTTAACTACAGCAGGGTTTCTGTTTCTTCCTCCTTCCTCCTCCCGCCTGCATTCTGCTGTTCTGGAGTCTACTGTGTGCCTCATGCCCGTTGTCCACTGACCCCCTCAACACGGGGCCACATGCTGGCTTGCTGGCATCCTACTGCATGCTGTACTCCCTTCTTCACAAGGAAACCAGCCTGCAAAAGACTTAGGAAGAAGCCCATAGAAGCCCAGCTGTAAGAAATGGTTAATTATACGAGTTAGGTAATGTCACTGGTTATAGTGAATGTGCATCTGCATACTAATAAACATTATTTAAAAATATAATGAAAAAGTTGCACTTGGATATTGTCTTTGAGAAGAGCTTAGAAAAGAGATAAAAGTGTAACTTTCATAAAGTGTAACTTCAGTGTACTCTAGTAGAGTTGGTGGAGCATGGTATTACGTAGAATATAACAGACCAAATAGCATGGCATTGTATTGTATAGGACAGACTGCTGTAGCATTGTGTAGTCTAGAACATATCCCACAGCACAGTGTTGAAGAGTCTAGAACGGACCTCACAGCACAGTGTTGAAGAGTCTAGAACGGACCCCACAGCACAGTGTTGAAGAGTCTAGAATGGACCCCACAGCACAGTGTTGGATAGAACTGTACAGAACAGACCACACTGTACCACGTAACACAGCATTATGTAGAATAGAAGAGACCACCTAGCACAGCATTGTATGATGTAGTCTAGAACAGCACAGACCACACAGCCCTGCATAAGAACACTATGTAGTACAACAGACCAGCACAGCCTGACTTAGCATTTCTGGTCGTGATGCTTCTGTGGTGGACTCCGAGACTCAGGACTGAGAGGGAAGAGTCAGTCTGATAAGGCTGTTTTCTCTGACTTCCAGGGCCATTTATTTACTCTCTGGGGGTCATTTGATGGTCCCATTTATGTGCTTTCCGTGTGGCAGGGCTTCCAAATGGAGTATTTGTAAGTAGACGCATCTGCCTGGCACGTGTCCAGTGCTCCGTGGAGTTTAGCCATTGTTAATACTCTAATTATTTCTAAAGTACTTTCCCTCACTGAGAAGGGGTGCACTGTCCGTACCACAGGGGTGTGGAATATCAGCCTTTTCATGACTGGGGTTTATTTTTAACAAAAGCAGACTTTATTGGTTGGGGGGTGGAAGCCGCTGGTGCTGAGTGCTGGGGCCCTTCAGCTCTGTGTGCTGGGAGTAGTTTCACCTGTAACGGAATCCCACTGTTCTGACTTTCATCTGGTGGTGGTCTCAGACCCTCAGGTGTCCGCAGAGCACCCATCAGCAGCTGTCGGCCGTGAAGTGTGAAAGCGGGGGGGGGGGGGTGAGCAGTGCACTGCCACTGTCCCCGGCTTGTCCCCTACCACCCCCCACCCCCGGCTCGTCCCAAGCTGTGGGGTCCTTTGTGGCCCTTGGCTGGAGCCCTCCTTGGCAGGGGTTGGGGGGGGGGGGATGGAACAGCCAGCATCAGGTGACCCTGAGAAGTGCACATGACATTGTGGTTGGTGGTCATTTCCTGTCCGAGATGCCCCATCTCGGGAGTCTGGAGCCTGACAACTCAGATGTGAGTGCATAGGGTCTCTTCCAGGTGGGACATTAGCAGGTCACCTCTGAGCCAGCCCTGGTTTCATCCTTTCTAGGTCTCTGTGAAGGGCATGGGGTCTCTGAGGCTTGAGCACTGTTGAGGTCCTTTAGTGCCCATCTCGGTGGGAGACTTCCTCTTATCCAAAGATGTACCTTATCTTAACCTTTCTGAATCAGGAAATCCTAGTGATAGGGTTAGGACTTGAGTTTGTGATGGATGCTTCCTCCAGCAAGCTCACGGGTCAGAATTGTGACTGTTGACGGCACTGTTGTCCTGTGAGTGGCTCCAGAGGACCAGCTGACATATTTGCCTTAAGCCCCACCTGTTGCCGGAGGTTTTGCTGAGCTTCTCATTGCCCTTGTGCAGTTTGGACCTTGATGGATGGATGGGGGACTGAGGTGGGGCAGGATTTCTCCCAGGTCTGTGGCTTTGGGGATGTGTCCTAAATTGAGCCCCCACCCCAGCAAATGTTGAATGTCCCTGTCCCCTGGATTTGATGACACTGGCACATTTTACAGGTTACCTTGTTTTTCTGTTGGCCCGAGTTAGTAGGGAGCTTCCTGCGTAAGGCTTGAGATGGTCTGATAACGTATTTCTCAAAGCCCATTCTTCAAAAACTGTCTCTGACCAAAACTGTTTGCGAAAGCACGTGATCCCAGGAGCAGCTCCCGGTGCTGTGGAAACAGGCCTTTGTGCAAAGGGAGGCGTGGGCTGGGAGAGCCAAGGGCTCCCTGGGCGTTGAGGTTTACTGATGAGCCTCTAAAGGGATTCTTTGTTTGCCTAGTAGGTTGTGGGGTCTCTTAGCCATGAGACTTTTTAAGGTGTGACTGGTGTGGAATGAGGGTGCCCCATCCTTGTGCTTACTCTGGCTGATGGCAGGGGTCCTGTCCTATGGCCTGTCATTGCTGCGTGCCCTCTACAGACCCCACGCCCTACCCCAAATGTCCGACCTCTCCAGCACCCTCCCTGGGAGTCCTCCGCCAGGACTGCTGTGATGATGTTCCCTATGTAGGGAGGTGCACCCCTGTTCCACCGGCTGCTGCACATGGCCGGAGGGTGTCCAGCCTGCGTCCACGTCTGAGGGGAGGGTCTCCTGGTGGGAAGTGGGAGCAGGTCACAGGCAGGGGCCTTTGCCTCTTCTTTCTTTAGCTGAGGCCAGAGGGCCGGCGGGGGCTCGGGTCTCTGACCGGCATCAGCAAGGGGCACTCCTCCCTGCCGGCGCCCCCCTCCCCTCCGCCCCGCCCCGCCCCGCCCCACAGGCACGCCCCGCCCCGCCCCGCCCCACAGGTCTCCGTGCGCTCAGGGAAGCGCAGGCCTGGGGGAGCTGCGAGGAGGTGTTGTGGGTCGCACGGGTGGTGTCCCGCAGCTGCTGCTTCAGGAAGTGACCAGGGCCGCTCGCAGGAGCCTGTGTGCTGTGGGCATTTCGCATCCTCACAGCATTTTTCTTGGAAAACTGGTCTCCAGACAACCAGATGTTGTCTTCTAACCAGAAGTGAGTGGTTCTGGATAGGAGGGAACAGGATTGCTGGTTCTCGGTGACCTGCAACCAAGGCCTTACCCCCCGAATCTGGAAGTACTTAGGATTGACCGGAGATGCCACACCGCGTTCCCAGCCTGCCCCTGGGAGCCGTCCGCCCGGGGAAGGGACGTTTGATGCAGGAGTTTTGGGGCATCCACTTCCCCCTGAGCGGGAGGGCGGGATTAATCACAGGTGGTAGAAGAAAATTCAACATGGTCACAGACAGGAAGACCAGCTGGTGAGCACAGCGGAAGGAGCCCCTACCCCACAGGTCGGTCTTCCGTCAGTGTGACTGTCTGACGCGAGGCAAGGCGTGGCCGCGGCTGGCGTGGCAGGGACGCTGGCTTTCCCCTTGGGGGCCATGCGGTGCACAAGACCCCGGTGAGGACCACACCTCTGAGCGCAGAGGGTACTCGGGAGCGGGGGCCGGCTCTGCGGGGGGACAGCCCGTGCGGCCCGTCCAGCTCGGTCCTGGGCGTTGCTGGTCTCTGAGGGCGCTGGGCTGTCTTGCGAGGCTTGGGGGCTCCGCCTGGATGGGGAGATGCTTGATTTGTTAGCAAAGGTGACCGATGACCAACAAAGGACTTTCTGGTTTCCTGGAGGCTTTGATGAAAGTTTGTGAAAATAACATCAAATCTCTGCATTTTTCTTTACTTTTAAAGGAAATGCCCCGGAATGCCCAGCACCACTGCTCACCGTTCCCACCATGCAGGCCGCGGGTGCATGTGGGGCTGCTGGCCTGGCCAAGAGTCCGCGCTGCGCAGCTGCCATGAGGGGCGTCCAGGGGCTCCCCGCTGGAGCACCCAGCGCCCTTGTTTCGGGGCGCAAAGGCCGTTGAGGGCTTGAGGCACCTGGGGAGACAGTGCTAGAAACGTCAGCGCAGCTCCTAGCAGACCGCGGCGGAGCTGGCGAGAAAGAACAAGTGGGATCTGTATCTGCCGGCCAGCAGAAGCGCCCAGGGACAGCAGGGACCTTTGCCGTGATCCCATTTCTGCATGAGAGAGGTGGTGACCCCCCAGGTGGGTTCTGTGCCAGTCCGTGCAGAAGATAAGCAGAAAGCGCGGTTTGCGCCGGGAAGGGGAGGTGGAGAGGGGCGCTTCTGTGTAACGGGATTTTATTTCTCCCAGCAGAAGATGGGCGTTCAGTGTGGGTGCTGGGTCGGCCTGGCCTGTGCTGACCAGTAGGTGCAGATGGGTAATAGCTTCGAGTGACAACAGCTGGTTCTTGGATCCCCAAACAAGTCAGGGGGGGTCCCAGGTCTCAGGCTGGGGCTGCGAGGCTCCCGTGTCCGCGTCCTGCACAGGCCCGGGTGTTGGCCGGCTGTGCTCCGCAGCGGGCTTCTCGAGGGTCCATGGCCCACGCCGCCCTGCCCAGGGCTCCATCCTGCCCGAGGGGCTGGGCAGTGTGGTCTGGGGCAGAGATGATCCCAGTTTCCTCTGCAGCCAGCAGAACGTCTGTCTTCACCAGGGGTGGTGCGCGGTGCACGATTCTTAACTGAAATACACCCTGTTCCGGTTTCTGAATTTTGTTCATTTTATTTACTATGTCAGCGCGTCGATGAAGGTATCACCAGTTGGAATTACTGTTAGCTGTGTATGTCAGTAGTATTAATAGAATCTTCCCCAGGATGTGCGAGCATTGGGTATGTTTCATACCCGAGAGTTCTGCGCTTTCTTCCTTCATGTGCTGCGCTTTCCCTTTCACTGTGCTGACGAGTCACCTGGGCGGGGGGCACCACCTCCCATGTCTGGCAGCTCTGTTCTGTGCCGAGTGCTGCTTTCGATGGAGAGACTTTTTCTGTGCCAAGGACGGTATTTGGGGAATTTGAAGATGTGACTTTTTTTTTAAATGTTCAGAGCTGCTATCAGGGGCCTATGTTCTTACATTATAAAAGCTATACACTCTGGGGAAATACTTTTTAAAAATGTATTATTGGGAAGGCATTGAAACAAGTTAAAGAAAAATTCCAAGTTTTTTGCACAATTCTTTCTGTAGAATACTTAGGCAGTAGCTGTCTCACGCACTTTCTTTTTTATCTTGAGTGTTTAGTTCGGTCATCCCCTCATTCATTCTGCCCTGTTCTGTGGTGCATTCTCCCAGGTTGAGGGTAGACGTGGGGGGCTGATGTGGCCCCAGGTCTGGTGGTGGGGCATGCTGACTGGTGCTCAGTGATCTGGTGCAGCTGGTGGAGGGTCTGGTGGTTGTGGGAGGCAGCACTGGGGTGCAGAGGTGAAGGCCCTGGACTCTGGCAGGCACCGGGGTGGGAGTTGGCTGGGAGGAGGCTCGGGGAGACGGAGCTGGAGGGGCCGCGGGGCAGGGCTGGGAAGGGCCTTCGGAGGGGTGCTGACATGGGGCGTGGGGGCATGTGTACCCGCCCGAGGTGGGGCAGGAGAGCAGCAGAGCACAGCCTGGTGTCCACCCTCTATAGATGGATGTGGGAACTCTGGGATTTCAGGTTTGGTCCCGAGCGCACCTGCAACGTGCCCAGAAGTGTTGGGGAGGGGGTTTGCATTGTCTTTCATGAGCAGGTGGGAGTGCAGGTAGAAAGCCTGAGTCCTACCTGTAGGTTGGCAGCCTTGGGGATTCTGGTGGCAAGAAGCAGAAAACCACTCTGTTCACTTATACAAAGAGCAGGAGTGAGCGGGAGGCCCTGCACATGGGCCTCGGTTGGTGGTGGCGGGGGCTGCCTGAGCCTTCCCTGCTCACCCGAAGAAACCATAGGCTGGTGGCCCCAAGCCGCTGTTTCCAGGGAAGGGATTCTAAGGAGCCTGTTGGGTCAGGGTCCCACCCCAGGGAGGGCACATCCAGACATGGCTGCAGGTAACTGCTCTGCCCACTGTGTGCAGACATTGTAAATCCTGCCTTCTCTGCGGACCACGGCCCTGACCCTGAGGCTCCTGCTGTTGTCCCCACAGGACTGAGGTTCCGGCCACCGCCTTGAAGCAGGGGCACCTGCTGCCTGGGGTTCTGATCACTCTCTGGAGGCAGACGCAGCGCCCCACAAGAGCGTCTCTGGGTGGAACCTGGAGGTGGTGGGCTCCTCTCTCTCCCTTGGCTTGCATCCTTCCCAACGCAGAATGAAAATGCTCTTCCCGATAAGGAAATCATGCACCTTGTAGACAGCTTGAGTTGACGTGAACTTTGGACAGCAAATGTGGTCTAAAGTTTCTCTCCAATTTCAATGTGTTAATGGTGTGTTACAAAGCACGGAACACTTGAATGTTGGTGCCAGATGGTCACCTAAACCATGAGTGTGTTTGTCAGAAGGACGGCATTGCTTCTCTTAACTCAGATACAGACTTTGATTTTCTGCCAGGAAGAACCTATACTTTATTTAAAATAGGGTATCATTTGGCAAGTGACTTGAGATTGTGGTTTAAACTATAAATTTCATCTTATAGCACTCAACATATTTGAATTAGTTAAGAACTCAGATAACACTTACATGCTGTGTTCTGACTCCTAATTTCCCTCTAATTCACGACATTTGCTAGAACATGACAAAACCCCAAATCTGAAAATTATGGGGTGATGTGAGAAAAGGGAAGTCAGTTCTGGTGTTTTGCTTTAAGGGAGTTATAGTATTTTACGCTTCCTGAATTCTCTCCTTTTCCAATAAGAAAAATCATTTCCTTATGATCAGATATGAACTTGATTCAGTTAATAAAAGTAACACTCAGAGCATATATAATTATGATAAATTAAATAAATATAATACTTAAAAAGTATTCAGTTGCCATAGAATATTTGTGATATTTGCTGAGCTTTTTCCCCTCTGTCCTCCCCCTCCCCCACACTATGGTTCATGTTCAAATATGCTTGTGAAAAAGCAAATGTTATCATTCATGCATGTTAACGCAGTGGTTTTCAATCCCAGGAATAGGATGTAATTCCAGCAATGGAAATTCTCAATTGAGTGGGTCTGCGTGAAGTTTGGAAGAAAAAAACATTTCTATTTTTTTAATTTTTTAAAAAGATTTTATTTATTTGAGAGATCGAGTAAGCACAGCAGTGGGGAGGGGCAGAGGGAGAAGGACAAGCAGACTTCTCCCTACTGATCAAGGAGCCAGACTTGGGGCTCGATCTCAGGACCCCGAGATCATGACCTGAGCTGAAGGCAGATGCTTCACCTGTTGAGCCACCCAGGCGCCCTGAGAAAAAAACCTGTTTAAACTGCCCCCTCCACATGTGCCCCCATCTCGAGAATCAGATTTAGTTAGCTTAATTTCCAATTTAAAGTAATTTGACAGTCTAAAAACTGTGTTTCTATAAAATTTTGCCTGTGTGTTTTGTATTTTTCAGTTGCTTAAGATGATAAATGCAAAATGAATTGTTTTAATACTTGCTGTAAAAATTTGTGCTATAGCCAAGTGTTATAAAGTCAACAAAGTAGGGATAAAGTTGTGCCTGTTGCTCTTGTCACGAGGGCCACCTTTTTTCAGGTCCGTGTGTACACAATGGGTCTGGCACCCTTTCCATCGGTCTGCTGGTGGCGTGTTTTCTGGGTTGTGGTGGAGTTGTGGGGGTCTGCGCTCTGTGCTCGGGCACAGAGGTAGGAATGGGTGGACACTGGACATTGTCGCAATTGAGCAAGGAGGTGAGGAGCAGTGAGGGGCTGGCCACACTGATTTGTGGGTCTTGGCCCTCGGTGCCGTTGCAAGGTTCCCGTTGGGGCTGGAGGGAGTTCTGGAAGCCAGTGGGAGCCCGGGGTTTGCTGGAGAACAGAATGAATGTCCTGTAACTTCTGCATATCCCCTTTCCAAAATGTATCTGATTCAGCACCAATGTTAATTTACCTTAGTCTGGAAAATAATTACACTGTGTGCAGTTTTCTAGGGGAAAAAAAATCCACTTGATTTAAAAACCAAAATCAGAACGATGGGTGGGAAAACAACATTCTGAGGGAGCCTATGTGCTCGTGATTGACAGTGTTTCCTCAACTATGGAGTTTGTTTTATTTTTGCATTTTAAAAGAACACGTTTGTTAAACACAGGAAAACGGAGGGGGAAGTGCATGTGGAGAGAGAAACAGTAGTGGTCAGCTGGTGTGCAGCCTGGTCCCATTGTACTGTGAGATGATCGCGTGGCAGGTAAGTGGCGATTTAAAAGGCACATTCACGGTTTTCACTGCGGAAAATTGAGACTTGTTTAAAAACTACTTATAACCTCCCCCCATCAAGTCACTAAGGTTTTATAGATTTTCCTGGTCTCTTCATATACTTAACATGTAAACTGATGTGAATAGTAAATGTGTAGTTTTTGGTTCTGGGAGTGAAGCAGCAGGAGGGCGGCAGAGGTCCCAGGGCGCGGCCGGGGCTGAGCTGGATCCGCATCCGGGAGTGATTCCCGAGCGTGGGGACCACACTGGGGACAGGAAGACTTACATCGCACTGTGTGCCGTGCCTCCCACATGCAGTTCTTGGCTTTGGTTTCCAATTTGAGGAGAGTCCGTGCTCGGGCCGACTTTCCCAGGAGGGAACTCGGATGATGCAGCTCTGAGCCCCCGCGTCTGTGAGTCTTTCCGCTGCCTTCGGTCCACGGAGACTGCTCCACGAACCACAAGTGCCAAATATTTCTCCAAAACACCCATGCTTGCTGCTTCGCCGTCTTTTGGAATTCAGTTTGTGGAGGAGAAATCCGAGGCCATCCAAGATTTTTGTTTTCATGTTAGGAAATTTGTATTTTCCTTCTGAATGTTTTTGGGCTTTTCTCCCCTTTATCTTCATAGTAAAATGGATGTTCAGCTTCATCTTGATGCAGTCTTTGTCGTTTTGTCTGGAATGTTCTGTCCCATCACAGATGCCTGCTTGGGTCGTGAGCCCATGTTTTGGGCTTTCCTCCACAATCTCCGTTTTGATTTTACTCTTTACAGTTTTTTTTTTTTTTAAGATTTTATTTATTTATTTGACAGAGAGAGACACAGCGAGAGAGGGAACCCAAGCAGGGGGAGTGGGAGAGGGAGAAGCAGGCTCCCCGCAGAGCAGGGAGCCCGATGCGGGGCTTGATCCCAGGACCCTGGGATCATGACCCGAGCCGAAGGCAGACGCTTAACGACTGAGCCACCCAGGCGCCCCTCTTTACAGTTTTGATGCTAAGCTTCCCATAGGAGTTTTGGTTCTCGTTCCCTCAATGCCGTGGCTGTGACGTGTCCGCAGGTTCTTTCACTGCCATCCGTGGCTGTGACGTGTCCGTGGACTCCATCGCTGCCGTCCATGGCTGTGACGTGTCCGTGGACTCCATCGCTGCCATCCGTGGCTGTGACGTGTCCGTGGACTCCATCGCTGCCGTCCGTGGCTGTGACGTGTCCGTGGACTCCATTGTGCCATGGCTGTGACATTTCTGTGGGCTCTGATGCTGTCCGTGGCTGTGACGTGTCCGTGGCTTGACTACGTGTCTGAAGTTTTGGTGGCCGTGCCTTCTTTCCTCTGTTTCTGCAGGAATGACTGGGAGGTGGGGAGGTTACATCAGCATTGCCGGTGAGATGCTGCTTTGTGGCCCCTGCCCGGGCTCTCTGGAGGGAGGGCCGGCATGCGGCAGGAACCCAGCACCCCAGGCAGGTTGTGCTGTCGACTGAGGAAGGAGCTGGTCCCATCCCGCACAGGAGGCGAATGTACAGAGTGTGGCAGGCATGGGATTGTCACGGTTGTGAAGGGCTCTCTACTTCTCTAAAATACATCTCAATACTACCCAAAGGGTTTGTAGGGTCTTCACCGGCAAGTTTCTCCTGCTGTGGAGACCATGGCTTGATTAACTGTGATTACAGTGAACAGCGGTGTCCGCGTGTTGGCGGGGAGCTGACAGGCTGACCCCCATGGAGAACCTCCTCCAGCGCTGCCCCTGCTGGACCCCCCGCCCTGGACTGCTGCCCTTGCCCGAATGGAGCGTATGCTCTGCTGCCCCTGGGGTGCACGAGGCCTTCTCAAGACCGCGCCTTTTCTCTTTTTAAGCAAGGGGTGCACTTGGAGAATCCCGATCTTTTACATCATTTTGTCTTTTAAAACCTCGTTTCCCCAGGATGTCTTGTGCCTCTATGCTAACTGTGAGCCTCTTGTCCTTTTTGCTGTGAGTACAGGTGCGTCCGAGGCTTCAGGTGCTGGTGAGGAGAGGTATGACTACTTCTCACGTCTTCATGCGACACCTGTGCTCTCCCCTGTGCTTTCCAGTTCCGCAGCCTCCTCCCCCTCAAGCGTGGAACATTCTATTTCCCCCTAATTTAAAACTATGCAGTAAGATTTAATAGAGCAAAGCCATCAAATGAGAGTCCTTTTAAAAACTGGGAAAAAACCCAGAAATATGGATATGTGTAACATTACAAGCCAGCCAGAATTCAATAAAAATGTTTTCTTGGATGTTCTGAGTGGATAGCCCCAGACAGCTGCAGGGAAGAGATTCCCTGTGCATCATCAGAGACTAATGCATGTTTATTGAGTAAAATAGGCTGAGTGGAAGGGTAGGGATAGAGGCCAAACCCCTGCCCATCCTGATGTTCCGCGAGTAGTTCTGGCAAGCTAGGTTAAAGATGCTTTCCCTCAGCACGTCGCCGTGTGACCTCACGAATGTGGGATTGAAATGGCTTGTTCCATGCACTTCTTCCCTGGATTGTTGAATCTTTCTTCCCCTGGAGAGCCCGGCGGTAGGAGCACAGAAGTGGGCCTCACGTGGTTATGTATTACATTCCTTTCTTAAATTAGCCTCCACGGGCACCAGCTGCCGTTGACAGAAGAGTAGGGGCCAAAGGGCTTGTCCCGTCCCGATGTGAGAGCATGGGAGGCCCTCTGCACCTCAGGTGCAGACGTCTGTACCTCATGGTGTGGTGCATGTGGGCTCCGTCTGGGGGGCCTTGGACCTTGACACTTAACAGCCATTCTTCTGAACAAAGTCGGGGTGGGGCGGAGGTCTAGAGTGAGAATGATAGTAGATGCTTGAGTTGGCCCGCATGTCCTTAGGGACATAAATCTATGCAAAAAAACCCACTCCACCATTTTTGTATTTAAATGGGGAACCGATAGTCCTGGTGTCTGGGCATTTGTCCTATAGATGTGCCCTGCCTAGTATAGCCAGGTATGTCCTAGTAGATCCAGAAATGCAGACTCTCCAGCCACCCTCCCCCTGCAGACAAGCAGAATCAAAAGTTCTAGGGAGGGAGTGCCCAGCAAGCCTTTAGGGTGCCCTGTGGGCGATTCTGCTGGAGTTAGGTTTCAGAACCTCTGCTCTGCTGGCTGCCAGTGAACCATGCGTTTGCTGACTTTCCAGCATAAAAAGGCCAGGTTCTGAAATAGCTGATTGTAGTATTGTGTGGTGCAGAAATAGAAGCGCTTTCTTAAAACAGGCATGGTCAGGAAAATGATGTCCATCACATTTAGGAAAGATTTCGAAGTAGTGGGCACTGTTTCTTGCCTTTGCTTCTTGGAGCAGGGATATAAAACCTTTCCCTCAAGTTAAATCCACGTTGCCTTTTTTCTTAGGGAATCTAACAGGACTGTACACCAGGGATGTTGGCTACGGGCTGTAATCGACTAGTAGATCAAGTTAGAACTGGGTCCGTTTCTCCCTGAGTGTTGCCCAACCGGAATGCTCGCTGGTGCTCAGCAGCAAGAGAAAAGGGTGCTACTTGGATTTTCTTTCCAGTGTGAGCTGGTAGGAGGGGTTCCATCCATGAGGTACCTGGGATCTAATTATGAACAGAAGCCCAGAAATATAATGATTATGATGAGCAAGGACCGATCAAGGTGCAGGGTTGATCTTCCCAGCTGGAGGACGTCCTGTGTCTTGTTGAAGGCTTTGCCACGTGGCCGCCCTGCCCGTGGGTCTGAGTGCAGGAAGGGTCAGAATGATCCAGCCCAGGGCAGAGCAGCTCTGTTAGAACCTGGAGCCCAAACCAGCCTCAGGTCCCTTGTCTTGTAAACTCCTTGAAAGTGGATTTTCAGCAGTTACGTGGAGCAGGTGAAGTAGGTGAATAGAGTGTGTCACTTGTCACCCAGAAGACTGAGGGGTTACCTAGAGGTCCTTCGGGATTAGGATGGATTTTTTTGAGTGACGGTAATTTTTTGTGAATGATCTTGGACCTGTTTCCCCCCCCTTGTGATAGGGCGTTCTTGTCCATTGCTATCTTTAGAAAGTCCCAGTATGCCAACAGGTATCCTAAGGAGAGTCACAGAAGAGAAACATGGTTGTATGATTGTGCAGTGTTGTGTATGTGTTGGACGTTGTTCTCACACGCCTGCCTGTGTGCGCACGCGCAGCTCCGTGACACATGGAGTCAGGTGCTTGGAGTCCACGTGCTCTCTGGGGCGTGGACGCGAAGCCCCGAGGGTTTGAGAAGCGTCTGTGGTGCAGACGTGTTGGAGGCAGGCCTTCCGGCGTGTTCCTCCATGTGAGCACTTCCCCGCCTCCCGTCACCCGGGGCGTAACGTGTGCCGCTGAGCTGCATGCCACGTGTAGAGCTGGTCTTGCCGTGTCAGTGAGTCTGCGAGGGCGAGAGCATGAGCACCATCATACTCATGGATGTCCTCCCTCCGACGCGAGGGACTCCTGCGCTGGGGAGTGCTGTCCCTGGCGAGTCCAGAGTTCCGCACCAGGCGAGGGCAGGCCTGGCCACGCACCCATGCTCTCCAGTGGCGCCACCTCCCCATCCAGGGGCAGTCAAGGGCCCGTGGCAGGAGGAGGCAGCCTGTCCTACGGCACGTCCACAGATATGCTTCCTGGGTGCTCCCCGCCCCCGTCTCCAGGGCAGTCAGGGAGGGGGCTGGCCTGCGGGGATGGTGACCCTCTGGCTGGGCGTCTGTGCGGTTCGTGGGGGAGCAGGACCCCTCACACGGGAAGGGTTTTGTGTGCAGGTTGGGAAGTCGGCCTGGGATAGCTTCCACGCAGAGTCCGAGAAGAATTCTAGCCGTACCGCTTGTGTGTGCGACCTTGGACAGGTGTCTGGATTTACAGGGCTTTGTCTTGTCTGCAAATGGGCACGACGTGCTGAGAGAACGGCCGGCGGCCGTGGGCTTGCACAGGGGACGGCATGAGCTTCCTGAGCCCCTCGCCACGGTGGTTTCTGTGGAGGCCACCTGTGTGCCGTGGCGCTCGAGAGCAGGGGAGACGTTGTTGCTCTGGGCACGCATCCTGTGGTGTCTGCTGTAGTCCTGGGAGCCCGCTGGACGTCGCATAATTACTACCACCTTGAGGAAACGGCGCGCGTGGGCTGGGCTCCCTTATTTTGCTGCGATAAACAGCATCGGGAGCCAGAGCCTAGCCGCGCTCTCTGCTGGGGGGTCCCCTTCGCTGCTTGGGGCAGCCTCAGGGACAAGAGCGCTTTTGAGGCAGGAAGCAAAATCCATGTAGACTCCCCTGTCACTTGAGCGGCAGGAGAAGAGTTGTTTGATGACAAAAGTGCGGTGGGTGACTGTGTCTTTCAGTCCTTATTTTGAGGGACGGGGGGCCTTTCTCACCGAGGCATGGGGTGACGTTACCTGGAACTCGGGAGAGGTCAGAGTATGGCACGTGGGCTTTACAGTTTGTTTTCCTGAGATGTTCCGAGAGGCCGGGAGAGCTTCGGTTGTCCCCTCCTGGTGGCCGTGCATCTGTATGGAGACATTTTGCAGCCTGACCCCAGATGAAATCGGCATCTGCACAGCAGAGGAGGGTGCCTTGGTCGGCAGTGCTTTGCACCAGGCAGGTGCTTGTGTGATTCTGAACCCGCACACCCCGGAGACCTGCAGCCTTCTGGCTTCCTGGGTGAATCCGTGCCAGAAGCATCCAAAGCCTGTGCACCTGAACCGGCAGTCTCCTGGCATGAATTTCCTTACCAAAACGGGCCGTAAGGGGAAGAGAGGACGCACGCTCTCTACCCGGATGGCCCATTCTTGTGACTCACAGTCTAACTCTGTTGCCTGCCGGAGAACGCTGTCTGTTCTTGTCTTGTTTAAGGTGATTATTTATTTGTGTTTTGCGAGAACGGTGCTTCGGGGATTTAAATATTCAGGCTTAATTGTCGTGCATGATCGGATGGGTGCTATAATTTTACTCTTTGTCAAGACTTCTGGTTTGCCATTGGAGTTACTTGCATTTTCTTGCGTTAGCGGATACAAAATCTGTTAGTATGAAGAGCAGCTACACAGGATGTCACATCAGGCGCAGTTTCCTAAATTGTGCGTGCTCTTCAGTAAAGCATGGATGGGTTCACTGCTTCGTCCCGGCTCCCCAGTCGTGCTGCTGTGTTTCCCGAGTCCCTTCTCTCTGGCTCTGAGATAAGGTCACATTTTGAACTGGGCCAGAGTTAAGGATGCTGCTTTCACCCTGCAGCTTGCTCTCAATTTTACAGAAGCCGCTGCTGAGACATGGCGAGCAGGTGGTGCGGGCCCTTCCTCCTGGCGTGCCCCGCGTTCTGCGTGACTCTGGGCTGTGACTCCTCCAGGGGGAGGGAGGGTGAGCAGGTCAGTAGGTCAGCAGGTGCCTGGCCCCTCCCGAGTCTGTGGAGGGATTAGTCCTTGGACAGGAGGTCTGGTTATCTTCTACTGGGCTGGTTGTTAACTGAGTCCAGCCTCTCTTGTTGAGCTTTGGAAAAGAGCATGAACTGGAACAGTGAGTCTGGTCTTCTGAGTACTGACCACATGAGGACCCGAGGGTTTATAATCAGCTGTGGGAACACGGAGTACTCCGCCGGTCTGGGTACAAGTGGCGGGCGTGGATCGCTTGTCCTTCTGGGAAGACAGCCTGGTTTACTGCCCTGAGGCTCGCGCTGTCCATGGAGTCCTGGGACAGCACCGTGTCTGTGGTGACACGGTGGCCTTTCCTATCAGGAGCCACCTTTCCCCCTGGAGGGGCGTGTGGGAGTCCTTCTGGAATCCAGTGCTGTGGTGTGATTTGCCCCGGCTCTCACCCCTTTGAAACGTGACACTTTATTGGATGAACATCGGATAACCTGTCACGGAGCAAAATCAAGGTAAATTTGTATTAGGTGTTGGTGTAGGTGTGTAGACATATTTTGAGGAATAACATGTGGATGGAAGCTGACAGCAGCCGTTGGGGAAGATGGAAACCCCCTGCAGAGGGTGGAAAGGAAATCTCACACATGCGTGCGGAGAATGAAGACCTGTTTCTGTTGCCTCAACGTCGGCACTTTCAGGGTCCCACAGACATGGGGGGGTGGGACACGGCCTCGGCACCATGGTCTCTCCAGGCCGGTTTCATGGAAGAAGGAACGTTAACCAAACACTCAGATGTTTGGAATTTAGGAAATGGATCCAGAAGGAAACAGCCCTAAGTCCTGGAGAAATGTGGGTTAGGATAATGTACACCATCGTGTGATTTTGTAAGATCTTGTAAAAATAATGTAAATCATCACCTTATTACATAAGAGGTCTTCACGGCAATATTTACACAAGGCAGAAGTTAACGCCAAATTCTGTGTCAAAACAATTCATTGCATCACACTGAAAAAATAAAAGTCAAAATGAGAACTAGAAATCCATATTTTTAAAATAGTGGGGAGGAGCCGGTGCGGGGATAAGCTGGTCAAGGGAGGAGGAGGGGAAAGGAGACCAGCTCCATTTTTGAGCCCAGCAGGGCTGTGACTGGTCTGGGAAGAGTCTTCTTTGGACAGCAGAATGTTGGGGAGCTGGTTGGCAAGTAGGGTGTGTGCCTCGCTCAGAAGGGAAGACCTTGCCCGAGTCAGCGGACAGGTTGCTGACCAGAGCGAGGGCTGCGAGGGCAGCGGCTGGCTCTGGGATCAAGGTGCACCTGCACTGCTCAGACGCTGGAGATGCCGTTCTGGAGCCTTTGAGCCCACACTTGCAGCAAAGGGCATGGCCTCACGCAGCAAGGTCACTGAGCCACTCTCTGGCCGTACCGTGTTTGGGATCGGGCAGAGTGTGGAGCTTCCCGCCCATGGGAAATGGGGTGCATGGAGGAGCAACATTTGACACCCGAGGAAACCCACCTAGAACAGGGCACACTCCACAGGAGTGAAGACCGTGAAAAATTAGTGGGGTGGGTAGAGGGAGGGGACTGTTACAGATCACAGAGAAGAGCGAGTCACCAAAGGCAGGGCGTGATCTTGGATGGATTGGTTTGGTGGAAGAAAAAAGGCTGTAAGAGACGTTTTAGGGGACAGTTGAGCTAACATGAATATCAACTGGACAGTGATAATATGGAATTGTTAATGGTGTGTGATGATGGGTTGTGGTTGTAGGCTCCCTATTCCTAGAAAGTGTCCAGCTAAGTAGTTCGGGGTGACCATCCCGAGTGAGGAGAGATGCTGGCTTCGGGCGGAGCCCAGAGTGTGTGTGGTGTCCGTAGCTGCTGATCCTCACGGAGAAAGTTGGGTATTTTCACTCTCTCAACTTTCTAGTACGTTTGAAGCTTTTCATGATAAAAAGTGGGAGAAAATCTGGAAATTAAAAGGGAAGTCCAGGGGCGCCTGGGTGGCTCAGTTGGTTAAGCAACTGCCTTCGGATCAGGTCATGATCCTGGAGTCCCTGGATCGAGTCCCGCATCGGGCTCCCTGCTTGGCAGGGAATCTGCTTCTCCCTCTGACCCTATCCCCTCTCATGCTCTCTCTCATTCTCTCTCTCTCAAATAAATAAATAAAATCTTAAAAAAAAAAAAAAAGGGAAGTCCAGATCAAAGTGTACTTGTTTTTAGATTCAGACGTGGAGAGCTTCAGTGTTCATGATGTTCTCCTTCAATGCACGGTTTCATCCCTTGTGTTTGTCACCTAGTTTTTTTTGGTGAGAAATTCGGTATCTCTGGAAGAAAGGGAGGGGAAACCCCTCCAACTGAAGCCTTGTTGCCCCGCAGTGTCACTTTGGACTCTCATGAGCTGATATCTCCACGAATGGGGCTGCCTGACCCCGTGGCTAAGAGCAGCTACTCAATGCCGGCAGGTTAAAAATAACAAGTCACCGTGACATTCAGACCAATGAAATGTCAGGAGAGTTTAGGAGAGGCATTTCCCTTGACTTGCTATTCCTGGGAAGTCTGAATATCTAAAAGACAGCATTTCTGTAGATGCTAATATTTTTATTAGCGTTCCTTCTCGTGAAATGCTACTGGCTGTGGCTGGTAAGCTGAGGTTGCCCAGCCGGCAGGCTTTGTCGCTGTCCTGATGACCGGGGTTTGCAAATGTAGGTGCTTGCCTGAAGTAGGACTCCGGCCCGGCTACCCCGAGGGAATGCGCAAAGGTGCAGACGGTCTGGGGAGGTTTCTGGAAGGAACTCTGTCTCCTGGGGCTGGAGGACAGCCCTTTGAATAGGCAAAGCTGGGAGAGTGGTTAGAAACAAGGTTCAAGGAAAAGATGGGGATCTGCCTCCATCTGGGGAGCCGAGTGCCTTTTCCCACGTTGATTCAGAGCTAGTCTTCGGCCGTGTGCCGGCTGCAGGGCACGGCTACCCGAGGACCAAGTCACAGTAGAACTACTCTTCCGTAGTGTCACTGAGACGTTCTCTGTGTTTGATGCCTCGGTGGCTTTTTCTTCATGGTGGTTTTGGTTCTGTTTTCCGAATCTATCCTATGACCATTGGAAGTCCCAAAGTTCAGGATTTTACTTTATTTTTTTACTTTCGAGAGCAAGAGCATGGGGAGGGGAGGGCAGAGGGAGAGAGAATCTTAAGCAGACTTCCCACAGAGCACGGAGCCCAACGCAGGGCTTGATCTCACGACCTGAGATCAAATCAAGAGTCCGACGCTGAACTGGCTGAGCTCCCCAGATGCCCCATCAAAGTTCAGGAGTTTTTGAACACGTCTTTGTTTTTTGTGAGGGGAGTGGTCCACGGGTGGTGGGGGGGCCACTTTGCAGGTGGGCCGCAAATGCTAGGGGTCCAGCTCCTGGCACCTGTGCGGCGGCTTTGGGTGCCTGGCCTGAGGCTCAGTGGCCTGGAGCAGCCTTGTGCCCTTTTATCCGCTGCCAGCTACATGAATGCCTGGGAGTTTAGTCTAGTTATGGGAAGATGTGGTTCCACTCTAGCAGGAGACACCTGGCCCTTTGTTGTGATGGTTTCGCGAAGGAGAGGCTGGTTCGGACAGGTGGGTTTGGAGTGCGTCTCTGCCAGACGTTATACGCTTGTCTGGGGCCAGAGTCCAGCTTTATCAGCGTGGTAGAACCGGGATGGTTTAGGCCGGGGAGCACGGAACTAGGCAGGCAAGGTCTGACTGAATGCACTCGCTGGTGTCTGCCATCTGTCAGTTCCTAGTAGAAAGGCTCAGCTGGTGTGAATCAATGGGGAAAGCGTGTTTTTACCGAGGCCAGGTGGAGAGCTGAGCGCAGGGCGGGCCCAGGAGCCTCAGCCCGAGCTGCATGTTGGAGCTGCCCCAGGGTCTGCAGAGGTCTGTTCTGGAGCTGGGCTCTGGGTGGGTGGTTGTAACAGCTCAAAACGGGGCATTCTGTGTGGCTAGTGTTGAGAAGTATTCCATTTGGGCGCGGCTTTTCCATCCTGCTGCCGGCACCTGCATGTGCCCGACCCCGGCTCACGGACAGGCTGGCACACTTTAATTTGAACATTTCGGTGCTTTGGGAGTAACGGGGTTGGGGACCAGCTGCAGGGGGTGCAGAAGCAGTGGCTGTGTGACGTGACAGAATGACCTCTGACCCTCTGCAGGCTGCTGTGTTCAGAGCTCTTGGTCAGATTCTCGAATACGTGAGTGCTCCCCCTTTCCAAGGCAGTCAGGGAGCTGCTGAGCTGCTTCCAGCCAGAGTGTGTGCTCAGGGAGGAGGACTGTGGGAAGCACATCCCGAGCCTCTGTGGGATGGGTCATGGTGCTCAGGCAGACCTCCGCCCCGAGGTTTCTCGGGGTGGAGGTGTGCTTGGCATGTAGCTGCACACCATGCTCTCTCCCAGAAGAGACTCCTCGCATATGATGAGCCGGTGCGCCCCGGGGAGTGGGAGATGAATGCAGAACATGAGCAGTGGTTGTCTTTCAGGTTCACAGTGGGCACAGGTTGGCAGTTGGTACTTTCTCTAACTTTACCGCCCATCCAGAGACATGGGCTTTGAGGTTTCTTGCTCCATGACTACACCCCAGAGGACATAGGTGGACCACATCTTACTCGTCCTGAGCCCTGAAGCCGTACGAAGGAAAGCAGAGGCCACTGAAATCCAAGACATTTTAGAATCAAGTATTAAGTGTCCTAAAAACAAGTCATTGGTAAACTAGATGTCCCTTGAAAGAGAAGGGCTGCGTGCTTGTCCCCTTGAAGATGCTCTGTAGACGCAGGTGTGGCGGGATCCCAGGTGTGGCGTGCGCAGCTCCTGGCGGAAGCTGAGGGAGGGAGACAGGTGAACGCGCCTCCAGACGTGAATTCCGGTCCTGCCGCACCTGCTTGCTGTCATCACTCCCTCCCTGAGGTTACGGCTGTCACTGTGCATTCTGCATGTGCGCAGTGTATTTTCTCAGACCTGGTGGCAGAGGAAGCCAGCTTGGCCTCTCTGGAGAGCTGTTCAGGTGGCTCTACAGAACGACACAGTCTCCTCTGTTAATCCTAGTCTTCAATTGAGTCGTGGGCTTTATATGCTTCACTTCATTCTGTTCCCTGAAATAGGTCCTGCCCCACTTACAATCTTAAATCATACTTAGTAGTTTCTAAAGGTTTCAAAAGTCCACTGGAATATTGGTTATTGAATATTGGTGGTTTGCTTCCTGGAAAGTTACATCTTAGAGTCTAAAGTGGGAGTGAGGTTTGGATTCTCTTGTGGATCCTCTGTGTTCAGATAGGAAAGCCTTCACCGCACTTCTATGTACAAAAGCTCCAGACGTGTAGACGCTCCCCGGGACACATTTGTGATTCATTCCTGAATTTTAGCGATCTCTGGAGGGGTCGCTGGAGAAGGCGGGATGATCAGCCTTGAGTGAACATTGGATCAAGACGTGTCCAAATCTAAAATTAGTTTTAAAAAATCTTAGCATTCCCTCTAAAGGTCCACTCGTGGGAGGACGTTCCTGTAAAAACGTTTTAAGAGCATGGACTCCTCCAGGTGCTAAGTACTGAGCGTCCCGCCCATCGTCCATTATGGTCTCTAAGTGACACGTTTAGGCAGCGTTGATGTTGATGACTAACCATGTATCAGACGTGATCACAAGAGTCCCTCTTCTTGAAGCAAAATCAGGTCCCTGCAGATGACATCGTCTTATGCAGATTTAATTAAAATGGAGATTGCTACAAAGTGCTAATAAACCCCTGAGGGACAGATAAAAGCCTGGGAACCTAAGACTCCAGAATCCTCCGTCTTCTTTCCCTAAAATATGGGAAATGGAGTAAATGCAAGGTACCAAGGCAACTGGTATTTTAAAACAGTTATTTTACTACCTTAATTAAAATAATTATTGGAGTAGTTTATTGGCCTTAACTTCAGTGCTCTTAAATCCATAAATGAGATGATTTCAATTGTTTGAATTCTTTCAGATAATTTTAGTTATTTTAACTAAACAACATATGATAACTTTGTTGATTGGAATTAGTTGGTGGTTTGGCGTTCTTGGGAGACTTGGTGTTCTTTGAGGGCACACGCTCCGCTTGCTGAGCTCCCGTGTTGTCACGTGATGAGTGGCCCCACAGAATGGAAACCGAGTCCCAGAGCGTTTGTCAGAAATACGTTGTCTGTGTTCTGTACACGAGGTTCAGGAGCCAGCATGCCTCCCTGTTTGTGTCTCTGAGTATGAAACTAATCGAAAATGCTCAACGATGTTTTCCAGGCGGGGTTAAGGGCTTATCACGAACTCCTACTTTTGGTACCAGATATCTGATTTATTCCATAGGATTATCCCCGAACCAAAGAGACAGAGCCTGTTAGCACTGCGTCCCTGGTCTCAACCAGATGAAAGAGGCCTTATTAATTATTCATTATGACATTTTATACTATTTTACTTTTTATAATTATAAGAGTCTGTGTAATTAACCTCTCATTTCATTGAAGTGCTTAACATTAAGTAGGGTTATAATTACAAGTATTAAAAAAAGTATGGAAGAATTTAAAAATCTTTAATTAGAAAGAAAACTGTTTGTTGTTGTTGTTGTACTGTGTAGTTGTGCATTTTTTCCTTGTTGACAAGTATCTTTATTTAAACAAAGCGAAAAACCAGAGAAGTCGGGCAGTTGCCGTGTCCTGGCTGGTGCGGGCTGTGTAGGTTCTCCGATTCCCCCCCGTTCTGTCTCTTGGATGGAGATGCGGTCAGTCTGTGAGCGCCTGTCCTTTCATAACCCTGTGTTCTTCGAGTGCAGAGGTGGGTCCGGCCAACATTGCCGTTTCCTGGGGAGAAAGCGAGCTCTCAGCAGATGGGCTTCGCACAGCCCTGCGGGGGTCCCGGGAGCGGCGTGCCGAGGGTCAGCCGGGCGGGGGTTCGGCTGGCATGAGACACCAGGGCGGCCCCTCTGCCCAGGGCTGTCTGTTCTGTACCATACACTGGGAAGAGTTTAGTTCAAATCTGGTTAGAAGGGACTTAACAGGAACAGGACGGAATTGATGGCAGGTGGGGAGGTTTCCGCAAAGCATCGTTGTGCCTTAGCTCTCCATGTGAAGTCCGTCACCCCTCCTTGAGGACACCTGTCCGTCTTGAACTCCAGCCACGGTGGCTGACGCTTGGTGACCTTCACGCTGAGTCCCAGTAATGAGATTAAGCCTGAAGGGCAGTGCGGCCGCCGAGCAGAGCTGATATCACGGGAATGGTGGGGCTGTTGGCTGTGCTGTCTGGTCTGAGTAACGTGTCTGATTCTGGAGGTTTCTGTGTAGGGCAGCCGCCCTCGATCTGACCTTTGGGGCATGGAGAGAGGGTGCTTGCCAACGCCCAGATCTTGGGCTCCACGCTCGTTCTCGTGGCGCCGTGGCAGGCCGGTGGCCCCGGTGGCCCTGATTGCCCGCAGGGCGATCTCCTATCGTGCTCCTGAGGAATGTGGATCAGCTCCTTCCTCAGGAGGAGGGAGCAGTTACAGCTGCCTGTCCTGGTCATCGTAAGGGTTTGTGCGTGAGCAAGCCGAGAGCTCCTGGCTTGATGGTCGGTGCCCGTCCCCATGGCGTGCTGTTTCCCACGGCCCGTTTCTCCTCTCGCTGCCACTACATGGCAAGCACATGCCTGGTTTTCCGTGGAGCCAGGCGGTGAGAATCCAGGGGTCTCGCCAGCCTCTGTGTAACTATCCTACACATCCCATTCCTGGGATGGAAACCCACAGAAACAAAACCAGACTTCTCGTTGAGGCGTCCAGAGCCCTCCCAGCCAACGTTCCCCAAATCCGCCTCCGCCTGCCAGGCTCTATGGGTCCCAGCTCCGTGACCCCAGGGCAGGGTGCTGGTGCTGATGTCTGGAGACAGCTGTGGTCATCGGGACTGGGGTTGGGTGGCACGGCCGTCCCGGGGAGAGGGACGCTGCCATGAACCCTACGCTGCCGAGGACAGCGCCACGCGGAGGCCCAGAACCCCTGCGGGTTTGGTGGAAGACCGTGGTGGTTCTCCTGCCCACTCGCCCCCCACGTTCTTCGTTCCCTCTGACACAGGGTCCCTTGCCAGTTATCAGCTTGCCCGTCCGCAGGGCGCCTGTGAGGTGGCTGTGCCCCGGTCTGGGTCTGCCCCTCTGGTGAGGACCACCTGGCCTGCATGGAGCCCGTCGCCCTCAGAGTGCGCAGGAGGCCACGGCAAAGCTGCAGGCTGTCGGGCTGAAAGTGGGCTTGTTTGCCCTGTTTAAAATTCTTGGGTGTGTGGGGGCCCCTGGGGGGCTCAGTCGGTGGAGCGTCCGACGCTCGATTTCGGCTCAGGCCATGATCTGGGGGTCATGAGATCGAGCCCCGCATCGGTCTCCTTGCTCAGTGGGGAGTCTGCTTCTCCCTCTGTCTCCGCCCCCCCCACCCCGCCCCGCCCCGTCCTTGTGTGTGCTCTCTCTCTCTTTCTCTAAAATAAATAAAATCTTAAAAAAAAAAAATTCTTGGGTATGTTCAAATTTGAGCTTGGTGCTGGCAGGCTTTTGAACAAACGGGTCTCGGCCCTCAGTGAAGAAACGCGTGACCCGGGGCCATACAGAGCGGCCACCTTCCATGGGTGTATAGCGATGTTGTACCTCGTTAACTCTGGATGTTATTTCAGCCTAGAGGTCAGTGCGAGGTTAGCCTCCTCGTCTTGACCCCCGTTCTGCTGCTTAGTGGGTGAATGATTTCCTGCAGCTACTAAAACTTTCTGGGCCCTGGCTTTCCTCACCGATGATGCAGGAATGATAATATGACCGCCTTGTAGGGGCCGTGGGTGCTCAGGAGTGTGGGTGCAGACTGCTTGGCGATGATGCTAACGACCTTTTGGATTTCTGGTTCTACGTGTCGGGTGAGTCCCCAGTCAGGAACAAAAAACCAAACTGCATATGCAACGCACCTTTTTAGGTGGATGGCGGGTGAGCCAGGCGGGCTTCAGCTGTGCTCGGCCCGTCCATGGCGGCCTTGCTGGGGCCCAAGCCGGCAGTGCCCTCGATTCTGCTGGGCCTGCAGGTAGCCTCAGGATTTCCCTCCACCCGGCTAAAGCCCTATCCGCTTGGCAAACCCACTGTTTCCCGGGTGGTGTCAAGGTGGAGAGAGTCTGTGCCTCCCAGTGAAAGCAGAAAGTGACCACAGTCCACAGGGGAGATAGTTCTGTATGAAAATGAGACTCCTTGCACTCCTGGGTTTGCTGAGATCCAGGACCCCTGGCGCTGCTGGTCGCCGGGAAGATAGCCATACTTTCCCAGCATCCTTACTAAGAATGCTCTGGCTTTGGGGAAGCAGTGGCCCCAGCTAAAACTCCCTTCTACAGCTAGGTGTGGCTCGGTGACCAGTGTAGAGAACGGGATGTTGATCAGAATTCCTGGGGCGGGGGTGGGCGTCCCTTTCTGGATTAAAACAACAACATGCAACCCTTGGCTTCTATCCTTGCCTGGGCCACGGCTGTGATACCTGGTGACAAAGCAGCCTTTTGGTGCAAGGAGGAGAGCTGTCTGGAAGGGTGGTGGGGAGCAGCAACCGGGGTCCTGGAGAGGTGTCCTGGGCTGCTACCCCATCCCTGCCCCCCTCTGGACCTTCCTCGTCCCTTAGGCAAACGGGCCCTTGCTCACTTCAGCCATTCAGCTTTTCTCTTACAGCTGGGAGGGCTCCTGGCACAGTGAGAGATGTAATTAGGTCTAACTTCAATGATGGGGGATGGAGCCAGAAGGAAGGAGAGGAGTTTTTCTATAACAGATAGGTCGTCGATCTTGTTCCTTACGAGTAGGAAGATGGTATCTGTGACCAGAGAGTAAATATGAATGGTTATTGGAGTAAAATCAACAGATTTGTTTGTGAATGGGCCAAAACGGGTTCCAGTGAAGAACAGAAACGGGGTTTACCCCTGACTCACTGTCTGTGGGACCTCAGGTGGCTCTGTCCTTGGTGGGCTCACTTGGATGGTCTCCACTCTTGTTCTGCTCCGGCACTTTCCCAGCTCTGGCATCCTGACCTGCAGAGTCCAGAGTATCTTCGGGGGCCGTGCAGACCCTCTCTAAACCAGTGGAGCCATTTGATGGGCTCAGTGAAGGGAAGGAGAAGAAGCCAGACGGGGAGTGGAGAGCGGGAAGAGGACCCTGTAACCATTCCCAGGTGCTGCTGGGTGGGGTGGCTGCCGTCCCCTGCCCCAACCCCCTCCCGTACATGGTCGCTGACCGCAGGTGCACGAAGGGAACCCGGGCGGGAGGGGCAGCTTGAGGTGACGCCCGCACCCTGGAGCCACTGGCCCGGCCAGAGGTGTGACCATGGCAGGTGTGCCTTGACCATTCTTTGCCTCTGTTTTGTCATCTGTGAAATGGGGATCGTAACTGTATCTCAGTCATAAGGTGGTTATGAAGACCAGTGTTGTGTGCTGAAAACAATACCTGGTAACTAAGTTCTCAACGAATATGACCCGAGTGAGGGTTAATATGGTTGAACTTTGGGAAGAGTATCCTGTGGAAATGATGACTCCTTCTTTGTGGTGCTTCTCATCTGTCCAGAGCTGATCGGCTTGCTTTTCCTGGTGAACATAATTTTTAAGTAGTTCCTGATTTTGGAATGAAGGAAGTTTTCATGTATTTCATCTAGATGCAGTTACTCTAGTTTTCCGGGTTATGAAAATGTCTTTTGACATGTCCTCTAAGAAAAATCTCCATTGGCCCCTTTTCAGGGAAATTCAGTGGTGATCTTTGTTGTTTCATTCCATTACCACCTAATGCAATATCCTCCAGTATTTAATGACCTTTAATTGATGGGTTGTGATTTAAAAATAAATTATATTATATACAATTACATGTTAATTTTCTTTTTCTTTTTCTTTTTTTGGTATTTTAGGCGATTATTCCCCATCTGTAAGTAATCGGCGATTCAGTACAATTTTAAAAGGTGGTGTTTGTATTTATTTGGATAAAGTAAGAGCTGCTAACTGCCATCACCCTCAGGAAAGACTGCGCGTGCATGTGTGTGTGAGGCCTCTCATGGCTTAGGGCCTTTTGCAAACTTAGCGGTGTTTGTTTTCCTTTCTCTTCTTCCCCAACCTTGTCATCCTGTCCGTCCCTCCTCTGTCCTCACCCGCATTCTGGAGCTGTGGCTGGGGTGTCATCTGGAGAGGACAGCTGAGGCCGCGGGCCTGGGCAGAGCCACATCCTGACAGCCTTCCCCACAGAGCGGGGAGCGCAAGCCTGTCCGCAGAGCCACGTGGGCGAGGAAGGAGGGCCCCTGAGCCACCGTTCATCCAGGAACTGGCTCCGAGCGGCTGCCCACTTTGAGAATGTATTTAAGTGTTTACGTGATCTTCCCTCCGAGCGGCAGCTAGTGTGTGGCTACCTCTTACTCATCGTCATGGGACTGCACGTCAGTCTGACTGAAGCCGGCAGATGTGGGCACGCCGCCCGGCGTCCGCCAGGGAATTCCAGCAGGCGGGCTGGCCGGGTGATAATAGAGGGTCTGTCTGTTGGTTCAGGCCGTGCAAGTTGTTTTGTAATTGTTAGCGGACATCGTGACCGGCCGGAGACACGGCTGTAACTCAGGCTGGCAGATTTCGGTTTTCCTAGTGGACCTCCGGGGTCCGGATGGAAAGTGCAGGGGGCTGTCTGACATGAGGGTCGGCTGTGGCGATCTTCCCCGGCGACCTCGGTGGTTCTGGTCTTGGAAACTGGGTGGGCACAGGTGGGGGCTGCCGGCCAGGCCTGCGGGGAGGCCAGGCCTGCGGGGAGGCCATGCCGCCTGGGGCCCCTGGAGCATGGGTAGGAGCTAGGGGGCCTTTCGGGTTTTGTCTGCTACTTGGGACCCAGCCTTCCCTCCTGCCCCCAGGCTGTTGTTGTCATGGCGATGTGCGTGTGCGGCCCCCCCCCTCCCCCGCCCCAGCTCAGTGAGCTCATGTTGCCACTTTCTTCTTGCTGCCCGTGGCTCAGGGGTGAGTGCTGCTCAGGTTCGCCCCTTTGTCCGCTCTCTGCAGCTGTACCCAGCACACAGTTCAGCAAATCCTTGTGGAATGAGTAAGTGACTTGATTGTGTATCTTGTGTATTGAAATGTTTATATGTGGACTTTCCCAGGGCTCTGTGGCCAGCTTGAGGCTGTTCTGGAACATGCTCGGGTGCGGGGCAGGCGCAGCATGCCTGGTGCGTTGGCGTGGAGTCCAGGTCGCTCAAGGGCATGCTCCTTTGGCACTCATACTCCATAAAAATGCAGTTATGTTAAAATTTAATACAGTAGATCTTTGAGCCTTTGGAGTGTGGTGTGCACTAAGTGGAAAAAAAAAAAAAAAAAGCCAGGTTTCCAAATGGAGCTGAGTGACCAAATCAATCTCTGTGCTCACGTCCTGTGGGTACTTTGGAGCTTTCAGGAGCAAGTTCGCACATTTTCAGTTCCGTGTGCTCTTTGTGGCCCGTTGGAGTGGACAGGCAGGATGCAGCCTCCAGCTATTGGTGAAGGCCTGGCTGACCTTGTGGACTGAAGGCTGTGCTGTCTTGTATCAGTTGGACTCTGGGATGGATGACAACGAACACAACCAATAAAATCAGCGTTACGAAGAAGCTTTATGAAACCATATGCTTCCCAAAGCATCTTCAAAGAAATTAAAAGCTATTACCAAGTACTGTTAATTGAGAATTATTCAGCCAAAACCACAAGTGATCCCACCACCAGAAATAACCTCTATCAGTATTATCATGCATATTCTTGCAAGGTTTTTAAGGATCTATCCGTGCATCCATCCACTTACCCCATCCACCTGTCTGTCCTGGAAACCAGTACTTCTGTTCTGAAATATAGCCTTGTCAGTCATTTATCAGCTGTGTTTTCCTAGCCAGTAATAGATCATGTGAAAGTTCTGTGTTGATAGGTGAGGTTATGAAAGGTCATTTTTATTTATTTATTTATTATTTTTGGTGCAAAATGGTGGTTTTATTAAACCATGGGGCAGGACCCATGGGCAGAAAGAGCTGCTGCCAAGGTCATTTTTATTTTAATTTTATTTTTTAAAGTAAGCTCCACACCCAGCATGGTGTCCAGTGTGGGGCTTGAACTCACAACTGAGATCAGGACCTGAGCTGAGATCAACAGTTGGACCCTTAACCGACTGAGCCACCCAGGTGCCCCTGGCAGTTTCATCTTTTTAATTTTAATTTTTAAAAGATTTTATTTATTTGAGAGAGAGTGAGAGAACAAGCCGGGAGGGAGGAGCAAAGGGAGAAGCAGACTCCCCGCTGAGCAGGGAGCCCGATGCGGGGCTCGATCCCAGGACCTCAAGATCATGACCTGAGCTGAAGGCAGATGCCCAACTGACTGAGCCCCCCAGGCGCCCCTGGAAGGTCATTTTTCATGGCTGCATAGTATGCAGCACTTCTGAGTCATGGGAGTGCCTGTTTTAGAAGTAGGTGGAGCTACTGTGTTGGGAATTTGGGGGTGAGGGCATTATCACAGTTGGTACAAGCTGTGCAGAGTTAGAGGTTGGGGACGTGTAAGGAGTGAGCTGATAGAAACCTCGGTTTCCCTTCCTTGAGGGTGTGTGTGTGGGGGGGATGTCAGAGCATCACCGTCACTTGGGAGCTTGTCAGAAGCTCAGAGGATTGTCCCCAGCCCAGCCCTGCTGGACTGGAGCGGGAGGGAAGCCTAGCGGTCAACCTGTGTGGCCTCAGGGCTTCTCTGGGCTTCTGAGGTGCCTCAGGTTTGAGGATGGCTGCTTGGAGATGGGGCCAGCCAGGTTCAGATCTCCTGAGAACAGAGGTCGCCAGGCCTGGCTCTGTCTGCACGGCATGGTGTGAGGTGCTCTGACCATGTCCGAGAGCGAGGAGGGGCACAGACCCGGGCAGGTGCAGAGCTCTGAGTGGCCAGATGTGCAGGAAGAGGGCTGGTGGATTTTGGGTCCAGATCCATCCAGCCAAGTGAACAAGCCTTCTGCGCAGTGGGCATTGTGCTCAAGATTTTTGAATTCAAATAATTGAGTGGATTTTAAGGGTTTAATAATTAAAGAAGAATGTGTTAGCTTTGAGCCATTTCCTTATCTGGGTACTTCACCAACTGTTCTGGGGTAAATACTGTGATGTCAGCAAGTAACGGGAGAGATTTGCCCTTTTATGGAGTGGTTGCATCCTTGTACTTGGCACAGGCAGCCAAATACCCCAGCTTCAGACTTGGAGCCAGTCCTGGGTCTTATTTGATCAGCAAAGGATTGAAGAACTTTTGAATATATAAGGAGCTCATATAACTACTAGCAAAAAAACCCCGAACAATCCAACTAAATGTGTGCAGAAGACATGAACAGACATTTCTCCAAAAACCTGCAGATGGCCAACAGGCACATGAAAAAGTGCTCAGCATCCCTCATAAGGAAGTAAAAGTCACCATGAGGTAGATATCCTCCTCACCTGTTAGCTCTGGTCTTTTTGATAATAGCCATTCTAACAGGTGTTGGCGAGGATATCAATTGAAGGGGACCCTCAGGCACTGTTGGTGGGAATACAAGCTGGTGAAGCCGCTCTGGAGAGCAGTGTGGAGGTTCCTTGAAAAATTAAAAATAGAGCTGCCCTGTGCCCCAACAATCCTACTTCTGAGTGTATCTGCAGAGGAAATCAGTATCTTGAAGAGAAAGCTGCCCTGCTGTGCTCATTGTAGCATTTACAGTAGCCAGACATAAACAGTCTGTGTCCATCAGTGGATGAATGGATAGAGAAGGTGTTACACATACACGCACACATGCACACACTCATGGGAATATTACCCAGCCGTAAAAAGAAGGAAGTCCTGCCATTTGTGACGACACGGATGACCCTGAAGGACATATGCTGAGTGAGATCAGCCATACGTTCTTGTATGGCCCCACGTGCCTGGGGACTCTAAAACTGAACTCCTAGATACAGAGTACAGTGGCGGTTGCCTGGGGCTGGGGGAAAAGGGGTGATGTTGGTCAAGGGTCTAAACTTACAGTGTAAGAGGAGTGAGTTCTGGGATCTAGCGTACAACACGGTGGCGTAATCACACTGCATTCTTCACTGGAAAGTTGCTGAGAGAGTAGATCTTAACTGCTGAGGCCATGCACACACCAGGCAGCCGTATACGGTCCTGCAGGTGTTGACGAGGCCTCCCCTGGTGATCATTTTGCTCCATATACACGCATCAAGTCATCACATTGTCCACCCTCCATTTTCAGTGTTCTGTCAATTAGATCTCAAAGCTGGAAAGAACCCTTCTGAATTTGTGTGTCTTCGGGAGGGCGCCCACATTCCAGTTGCCCATTTATCCACCTGCCGCCTCCTGAAGGTGTTGGAGTCTGACATGTTGGTTTAAGCCATTTGGCACTGGTTCCTGAGGCCGAGTTCTGTGCAAGTGGCCGAGATGGTCCAGGAGGAGGCAGGCCTGTTCCTGTCTTTGGTCTAAACATCCTACGTAGTTCACAGCATTTCCTTTGTGATTTGGTGACAGGCGTGAAGTGAAAGGTTCAGATGTGAGTGTCTAAGGCCTTTTTCAATCTTAGGATTCACAATACTACAGATATTTCCGCTGATTTGCTGACCCTGTGGTGACAGGCGGCTGAGTTCTCTTTTGCTCACTTCTGGGATGGGATGCCTGCAGCAGCCTCACCTGGGGGCTGGTTAAAGGTGTGTGTGCAGAAGAGGCAGAGAAGTCCCCAGAGGAGCAGGCGAGTGGCCTTGCTCATACTCAAGGAACTCATGTGCTAATTCACATGAGTGGTGCTTCCAGTAGCAGAGGGAGGCTTTGAGCACAAACGTTTGGCTTGGTCTTCTCGATTTCTTTCTTGGAGTATCATCTTGCCATGGTAAGCACAATGAAAACTCAGGAAGTATTTTTAGAGATTATATAATCTATTAATTTAAAGTACATTTACCATAGAACTGCAGTCTGGGGTGGGGGTCCACTCTATTTACTTGTGCTTTCTTCCCTTGGAGTGGATTTTGGTTGTATGGAGAGGCTTGTGACTAGGGGCTCTTGTGTTCCTGGCGTCCTGCTTCTGTGGCCTGTTTCTCCTCTCCCTGGCTTTGGCCTGACTGCCCCTCAGCCTCCCAGCCAGCTGAAGCCACGACATCCCCTCCTCTTAGCTGACTGCATCCAATGTCTACACAACACCCCCCTCTTCTGAGCTGACCGCATCTGATGTCTACACAACACGCCCCTCCTCTGAGCTGACCACATCTCATGCCTACACAACACCCCCCTCCGCTGAGCTGACTGCGTCCCATGTCTACACAGCACCCCCCTCCTCCGAGCCGACTGCGTCCCATGTCTACACAGCACCTCCCTCCTCTGAGCCAACTGCGTCCCATGTCTACACAACATCCCCCTCCTCCGAGCTGACTGCGTCCAATGTCTACACAACACCCCCCTCCTCCGAGCCGACTGCATCCGATGTCTACATGGTCTTGGTCTCTTGATGTCTAACGTTTCTCTTGCGTTGTTTTGGCTCTTTACAAACTTGGGCTTTGTTCTGATGCTCTGGGGGCCCCTTGGGTAGTCGTACGCCCCCTTCTTGCTGAAACCTTTCCTCTCAGTCTGCTCGGTGTCCCGAGTGGAAAATTACTTGGTGAATATCGATGCTTTGCAATTTAGAATTAGAACACAGAATCTCAATGGCGCAATCCTTGGGTTGGTGTTGGGTAATGATCTTAAGCACTTTTAGAAAATTTGCAATCTGGAATTTAAGTTGAGAACATTTAAGCTGCTTGAGGTCTAACTCACTGTCTTTGTGTCTTGCATCAAATATAGCTCCTGGTCTAGCGGTTTCTCAATAAATGCTTGAGTAATTGAACTGAGCTTAATATTCCCAGCCTGAATTAGAAGGTCCATCACTGAGCAAACTGCAGTGAGAACATGAGTTTTATCCTAATAGAGTAAGAGGTATTTCAAACATCATCATCCAAGTCAGTATTGGGTATCTAATCAAATGACCTCACATAGAGAGCTTTGTTGGACCAGTGATTGCAGCATTGCATTTTTTGGCTGGTGGAAAGTACTACCTTTTCCTTCTTTATGTTTCTGGTGGGGTGTGGGGGGAGGAGCGGGGGAGGGGAGGCACTGCAGGAATCTGCGTGCGTGGTCTGGGCAGATCCCCAGGGCCAGACAGAAGCAGCTGCTTCTCCAGTCCCTGGCAGGTGCTCAGGAAGGCATTAGTAATAGAAATCCTAAAATAATGTCTCAAGTGCAATGAAGCAGGTTGAAGGACACGAAGAACCGAAGTAAGATTTCTGCACTTACGTTGTTCTTTGATTTTGTGGATTTATTGGACTTTTTTTGATCAAAAGAAAAAATACATACTGAACTATGCTAAAGAAGGTAGATCTTTATAAAAACCCCCAGAATAGGGCATTTAAAAAAACACCTTTTTGTTTGTTCTTAGACGTGGACTTTCAGAGAAGAACCCTAAGTTGTGGGTTTTAGATTGTAAACGCACAGTTTTCTTTCTGGGAGTTCCGTCTGCTTATTACGGTTCTGCACCAACAAGAGGACGTCCACAGGGCTGTCTGCTCCGCACGTGGCTCTGAGCTTCACGCATGCAATCTTATTTGTGCCCCCTGACGACACGGTGAAGCAGGTTCCATCATAAGCCACGTTTTCCCTGCACAGATGAAGCTGAGGGAGGGCAGACCGCATGCCAGGATTGCCTTGGGGGGCTGGCTTGCCCGATGGCGATGCTGGAGCTGGGTGTGAGCGGGGTCTTCCTTACTCATCCTGTTCCTTCTCCCCCTCCTCCCACGAACGACTGAGTATCCACATGAGCCGTGTTGTCTCATAAACCGTTGCCGAGGGACCTGTTTGTCAGGACGGTGGTGCTCTGGGTTTGAATCCATCCGTGGCCCTCAGGCCTGTGCGTCTCCCAGTCTCCCCAAAACTGAACATACGGGCCTTGAAGTGTTTGATTCTTCCTCTCCAGGGACTTGGGTCTCCTCAGGACCAGCTTACTGCAAATACAAGAATGTTCACCCGCGTCTTTAACGGGAAAAGCAAAACCAAAATCTAGTACAGTTTGCTGCAATGACCAGGCCGTTAGACCAACCACTGGTAAACCAGTGAGTAAACTAAGGGGCCAGGGAAGACACATTTATTGAAGAATTCAAACAATTTAGAATGCTTTCAGGATTTTATTGTTTGACATGATTGATCCTTCACACTCTGCTTAAAAACAATCAAAGTGGGCGCCTGGGTGGCTCAGTTGGTTAAGCGACTGTCTCGGCTCAGGTCATGATCCTGGAGTCCCGGGATCAAGTCCTGCATCGGGCTCCCTGCTCAGCGGGGGGTCTGCTTCTCCCTCTGACCCTCTTCCCTCTCGTGCTCTCTGTCTCTCATTCTCTCTCTCTCAAATAAATAAATAATCTTAAAAAAAAAAAAATTCTCTCCTGCTTTAAAAAAAAAAACATCAAAGTAGTAAAATGTCTACATTCAGTTTTGTCACATGAGACCCATCCTAACAAAGAGATGTTCACTGTTTTCATCCCTTTCTTGCCCTCCTCCTCACGTCCAGGCATCTGTTGTAACCTAAGCGATGTTAGTCTTGCTTTGGAGAAACTGTCTTGGGTGGTTTTTATTCATGCTCTGGTTAATCTCAGCCTGGAGCCCGAATTTACCCGAATGGTCTTTTCTTTAGGCGTGGTGGTCCGCCCAAGAGGACCCCTACACGGAGGCTTTGGAAATTACGCCCTTCCCACATGTTGCTGGAAGTTCAGTGTGGCTCTGGGGTGGGCGAGCAGAAAACGGGCCGCCTCTAAGTGCCTTTTGCCGCTTACTTGTGAAGTATGAGTGATAAAGCACATGCACACACTACTTCTGTAAATGTCTAGTTGAAGGATCACGGCAGTTGAAAGAGCAAGAAATAGTCCTGTGAAGTAGGCGGGAGGAAAAAGCCACAGACACGTAATGAAACACAAATAAAACATTTGGTGCTCTAAACAGGAGGTCCATTCGTCCGGTAGACAGGCTTCGGAGCCCTTACGTGAGTGTGTCTTCACTGGGCGGGACCTTGAGAGTAAAGGGCGCTGGTACATCATTTTGATTCGGAGTATTTTTCGTGGAGCTGCACCCAGGTTGTACAAGTGTATATGTGGGGCGTAGTGAAGACGACTTACGCAAAGCGGCCTGAGCCGGCAGGGGTCTGAGGCCCGCACAGCCTGCATGAGGGCTCAGTGTTATTTTTAGTCCTGGTAGTGGGGCCACTCATTGACCTGGTCTGTTTAAAACACTGCAAGCACCTTTGCGAGTCAGTGCTGCGGACATGGCTGTTTCCAGCCCCAAGTCGTCCTCTGCGGCGGAGCCCGGACTGGGGTGAGCCTGCCGTCCACCGCTGTCTGCTCATGAGCCACCACGCTGGATCTGGGGGTCGGGGGTGCGAATGTGCACGTCCCAGGCTTCCTGTTAGGCGTGCAGTCTGCTCTCACTGTCCCTCAGTGTCCCGGAGTAGCTCCTGGGTCTAGTGGAGTCGGGGCTCCGGCACCTGTCTCCTGGGGAGGGGGCTGGGGGTATTGTCCAGGAACGTGGGCTAATGTCAGGGTCCAGGGGCTGCAGGCTGCCTGTGACCAACCAGCTGTCCTTCCAGGCCCTGTGCCACACGCACCGTGGCGTCCTCCTTCTCGAAAGCCCCCCGTGGTGTGTCATCTCTCTGCTCCGTGCTGGGGTTTTCTTGCCAGTGGAGACTGAAGTTGTCCTGAATGCGGCTCTCAGAGGTGTCCTTGGTGAGCGCCCTGGATGTGGTGACGGATCGCTATTTCACACACACCTGCTCTGACCCCTTGCCAGGTGACTGGGGCACCCCACCCAGTTGTCCAGCCCCTTGTCACTGTGCATCCCGGCCCTTTAGCAGCTGCTGTGAGAGGTTTTAGCTGTGATGGTAAGATGAGCCCTAGGTCTGAGGACAGTAACTGACTCATCTGTGCTGTGAGTGTGTCTTCGCTCACACAAGAATCCTTATAAGTGATTATTATTCATTTGTTAAAAAGAATGTGCTGGAAGTTTGTTACGGAGTATGGCAGACCGGATGGATAATGGCCCCTGATGTGCACGTCTGCCCTGGGGAGCCGGTGGGTATGGTGGGGCCATGACAAAGGTGGATGGAGGTTGCTGGTCGGGTGACCCACATAGCCCGGCCCCGATTGCTAGGACGAGGGTCCGTGAAGCTGGAGAGGGAGGCTGGGGGGCAGACAGAGGGAGGTGGGACTTGGGGGGGCTCACGGGATGATCCCAGGGGGTCTGGCCATTCATTGCTGGCTGTGAAGCCCAGTGGACGGTGGGCACCTGCAGAAGCAGGAAGAGGTGTGAAGATGGGTTCTCCATGGAGCCCCAGAGGGAGCCAGCCCTGTGGCACCTGGACGTTGGCCCCGTGGGACCCATTTGGACCGTGTCTGACCTTCAGAGTTGTAAGATAAATTTGTATCTTTTTTTTTAAATTATTTATTTATTTATTTGACAGAGAGAGAGAGAGCGAGAGCAGGAACACAAGCAGGAGGAGTGGGAGAGGGAGAAGCAGGCTTCCCGCTGAGCAGGGAGCCCGATGTGGGACTTGATCCCGGGACCCTGGGATCATGACCTGAGCCGAAGGCAGATGCTTAACGACTGAGCCACCCAGGCGCCCGATAAATTTGTATCTTAAACTTGAGGCTCAGCACTGAGTCCACAGTAATTTCTTACAGCCACTAAAGCTCCTACACCAGGGTTGCCAGATGGCTCACAGTGAAGTTCGGGAAATAGCAGAAGGAGCCGCTCTGATAAGTAAGTGGCTTCCTGGTTTGGTGAAGGGAGTTGGCCGTGCTGTCTTTCTTCTGAGGTGAAGGTCTTCACGCTCACAGAAAGTGTGTCTGCCCCAGCCCTGGAGGCAGTCACCGGCTTCTGATCTTGCTCCGTTTCGTGGAGAAAGGGCCAGAGTGAGAAATGCTGAAGGTAGTTACGACCTTACTGAATTCCGAATTGGGAAAAAACATTGGAAGGACTTGTGATGTTGTGTGTGTGTTTACATACAGCATCCTTTCAGATTTCAAGTTCTGGAAAAAGCAATAAGTCAGCTCAAACTTTGAAGGGAAGTGCTTCTGGGCAGTGCTGTGGCCGGTACTCAGCCGTGTGCACATCTGGAGACTCTGTGTCCAGCAAAGCCCTCTGGAGTATTTCTCCTCACGGGCCTAGAGGTAGCGTTGTTTTGTAGCCAGGGAACCTGCTGGGTGAGGTGCTCCAAGTGCTGCCAAGTATCCAGAGGGGCTTTGTTCCCCAAATCATGAGTTATTCCATGGTTTTGGAGTCGATAACAGATGGTAGTCTTTTAACTCAGTTGCAAAAAAGCAGACAGAACCTGTGATGATTTAAAGATTATTATTCAGTAGTCATGGCTATAAATACATATAGTTTATGGGAATGGCTCTGGGATCAGCTGTAGTATCTTAAACCCATGTGACCCATGAGCAGACCACTCGTTGACAGTATTTTTAACATGGGCGGGAGACTGCACAGCCCCGGGCTCTGTTGGAAATGTGAGCAGCAGCTTGGTGCAGGGCATCTGAGAAATGTGGGCAGGCCAGATAATCCAGCCAGGGCCACGTGTGCCTGGGTGAGGGACCGGGACGAGGCTGCACCACCGGTGAGGAGTTCCGTTTTTGTATCAGCAAACGTACCATCTGCTTTGACGAGCCCCCAAGTCCGCCAGGACTCAGCTCAAAGCTTACCTGTCCTTACCTCATGCCAGAAAAACTTATTTCTCAAAGAGGTATTTATAATTTATATAAATGAAGCACTTGAATACCCAGAATATGCATAAGAAAATGTTATCAATTTAAAAAATGCAAAAAAATCTTACTATTTGGCAAATTTTTAACTTCGACATTATTACTATTGCATCAACAGTTGGAAGCATTTGTTTTGTCAGTTTTTAGCATTTTATGTACGAAGTACATTTCAGCAACATCTTAAAGTATTTAGGATTTAGGACAACTTAGGATCTTAGGTGAGACATGGCTCTGGTTCTGAGTGCACGCTGGTGAGCTCCACACTGTCCTGGAGCTGACCAGCCAGGACACTGCCATTTTTATATTAAATGCATGCTGTGCTTGAAAGCAAAGTGAATTTTTTCAAGAGAGGGATTGATGCCACTGCACACCTGTTAGGATGGCCAAAATCCAGGACTGACAACGGCAAATGCTGTTGAGGATGTGGAGCAACAGGAACTCTGGTGGCTGGTGGAAGGCAGAATGGTACAGCCACTCTGGAAGACAGTGTGGCCGATTCTTAGAAAACTAAACCTACCCTTAGCACACGATCAAGCAGTCACACTCCTTGGTGTTCACTCAAAAGAGCTGAAGACTTATGTTCACACAAAGACTTGCATGCAGCTGTTCCCAGCAGCTTTTTAAAAAATCTTTTTTTTTCTTTTTAAAGGTTTTATTTATTTATTTGAGAGAGAGAGAGAGAGAGCACAAGTAGGCAGAGCAGCAGGCAGAGGGAGAGGAGAAGCAGACTCCCCACTGAGCAGGGAGCCCGAAGCGGGACTCAGTCCCACAACCCTGAGATCATGACCTGAGCCGAAGGCAGATGCTTAACCAACCAAGCCACCCAGGTGCCCCAAGAATCTTTCTTTTAAAGATTTTATTAGAGAGAGAGAGAGCACACATGTGCACATGAGTAAGCGGGGGTGGGGGGGAAGAGGGAGAGAGAGAATCCCAAGCAGACTCCACACTGAGCG
This sequence comes from Mirounga angustirostris, assembly GCF_029215605.1. Classification (NCBI taxonomy): domain Eukaryota; kingdom Metazoa; phylum Chordata; class Mammalia; order Carnivora; family Phocidae; genus Mirounga; species Mirounga angustirostris. Next base: position 138,871,714 of record NW_026991713.1, read on the forward strand.
TGGAGCCCTACTTGGGGCTCGATCTCACGATCCTGAGATCATGACCTGAGCTTAAAGCAAGAGTGAGTTGCTTAACCGCCTGAGCCACCCAGGCGCCCCTGTTTCCAGCAGCTTTAATCATAATTGCCAAAACTTGGAAGCAACCAAGATGTCCTCTAGTAGGTGATGGATGAATAAACTGTTATATCCAGACAATGGAACATTATTCAGCTAAATGTGCCATCAGCCTTGAAGAGACCTGGAGAAACCGTAAGTACATGTTACTAAGTGAAAGATGCTGATCTGATAAAGGATGTACACTAGGATCCAACTGTATGACATTCTTGCTAAGGTAAAGCTGTGGAGACAGTAAGAGATCAGTGGTTGTCAGGAGTTGGGGGGTAGGGAGGGATGAATAAATAGAGCACGGGGGATTTTTAGGGTAGTAAAACTACTGTGTCATACTATAATGATAGATACGTGTCATATGCATCTGTCCATACTCCTAGAATGCACAGCACCAAGAGTGACCCTAGTGTAGACTGTGGAGTCAGGGTGATGATCAAGAGTCAGTGTAGGTTCATCCTTGGTAACAAATGTACCATCTGGTGGGGATGTTGATAAATGGGGAGGTTATGGAGGGGGGCAGGGGGTATATGGGAAATCTCTGTACCTTTCTCTCAATTTTGCTGTGAGCCCAAAACTGCTCTAAAAGACTCTTTAAAAAGAGGGGGGGTGGTTGGTGCATGCAGGATGAACAGACAAGCCTCACGGGAAGGGAGGGCTTCCTGGAAAGGGCGTTCTTGCAGAGAAAGGGGCTGCTTGAGACACCAGAGCATGGGGAGGGAGTGAGCTCATGGGAGCTGGGTCTGCCTTGCTCTGTGTAAGTGGCAGTAGGTGAGAGTGTGGGTATTCAGGGGTGGGATCGGGGAGAGAGATGGTGGGTGGGTTATAGTAAGCATTGCCCTATGTCCCCAGTGGTTCAGACTGTATTTTGATGGTGGTGGGGAATCCTCAGAGGGTTTCCATCAGAGACGTGACCGACTTGCACGTCACTTGTTAGCGTGTGTTGAGGGCTGCAGTGATGTCATCTGGCCTTTACACAACTCTCTGAGGTAGGCTCGTTTATTGCCCCGATTTACATTTGAGAAACCTTGAGGGTCTAATGTGTGTCTTTAAGGTCCCACTGCTTGTTACTGGTGGAACTGGTATCAGAGCAGGTCCTGACTCCACACCTGAGCCCCCAGCCTGTTGCTAGTCACCACAGCCTGGGGGTGGGGAGGAGCTGCTGGGGGGGGGGGCATGAACAAGGAGCGAGGAGGGTCCTTACGCACTTTAGGGGAGCAGTGGGGAGCTGAAGCAGCTAGCGGTGCGAGGAGAGATAGAACAGAATGTTCATGGGGCGTCAAGAAGGCAGACACACCACACTTGGTGGCTGTGTGGAGCGAGGGATGCGGAGAACCAGGAGTCCAGGATGAATCAGATTTTCGGTTTGGACCAGAAGAAGAAGAGTGGGGTGATATCTGTGGTTGTCCCTGGGCGTGTTGAGCTTGGGGAGCAAGGGCTACCTGAGCAAAGGTAGCTCCCTGGTGGTTAGTGTGCCACAGGAGGGTCCCTCAGGAAGGAAGTGCGTTAGAGAGGATGTTCCCAAGGCACGTGTGTCCACAGCTGACATCCTGAGAATGTGAGAGCACAGGAAACAGGCACTTGGATGGACCCGACAGACTGCCACCAAAGGAGATGGAGAGCTACCAGTGAGAGGGATGGGAAACGGTTAAGGTTGGGAATGTGGACTGATTCAGCCGCCAAGTTGGCATTAGCGGTCTCCATGAGGCATGTGTGTTACAACGTTTATTTGGGGGTAAATTCATCTGGTTACCAGAGGTCAGTCAGGTCTGCCAAAATCTGGGAAGCTATTTAGCACTAAAGATGATTATAATGATGGCTTCTCGGGTATGATAACCAGATTAAACCCCAGCATTTGTGAACTGGAATTATATTTTTCTTTCCTTGGTTGGCTTTATTGAAGTGAGGCTCTTAAAACCAGACATATAACCAAACAGATAACTAATATATATACTTTTTCGTTTATTATAGGAAGAGAGTGTCCTCTCAGATTTTTAAAAAATGCTTAGAAGGTCCCCAATGGAGGCGCTAAATGTTTCCGTTGATGTTACTTGCTTCTGCTGGTAGTGAGTCATACATATGTATTTTTTTCTCAACTGTTGCTTTAAAAATGCTTGGATTTGAATGGATCAAAATAAGTGCTTTTAAATCAGTTTTCCCCTGAGCCAACATATCTGAAGGACACAGATTTGCTAAGGCAGGGATTTTTTTGCAGAGGGAATCTAGGATGTGTATAGTTGGACAGAGCTCTCTGGATAATTCCAACATGTTTTCCTGGAGGAGGATCTCTTATTATTGAGAGTCACCACACGATAATATGCAGGGTTTTCCAGCTCAGGATTCTCGGAGCTTCTGCAATCTGTGGATTTATGTCTTTCATTAATTTTGGAGATCCTTGGTGGTTGTCTCTTCAAATATTTCTTTTCTCCATTTTCCCCTGTTCTGTGGGACCATCCCAGCCTTGGATGCTGTGTTCTGGTTCCTCCACCCACTTTCCTTTCTCTTTGTGCTTCTGTTTGGGTGATTATTAATCTGCGTTCAGGTCCCCCCCTCCCCCAACTTGGGTTGAGTCTGCTAATAAGCCAGTTGAAGTCATTCTCCATTTGTTACGATGTTTTTATTTTCTTTCCTTTCCATTTTTTTCTTCGAGTTTCCTTCTCCTTGAAGTTCCTCATCTCTTTATGTGTGTTGGCCACACTTCGCATTAGAACCTTTAACATATTAATCATCATTTTGAAAACTTCCCATTCTGTTTGTTGTTACTTCTGGGTCCTCTCTGTGTCTGGTTCTGTGGGTGGCTTTGTCTTTATGTTGTGGGTTTATTTTTTTAATTTTTTATTGCTTTCTTCATGTGTCTTTTTTTTTTTTTTTTAAGTTTTTAAACTCCAGTATAGTTAACATCATCTGTATGTTTTTGATTGAATACCTGACACCAGCATAGGAGGGCAGAGACTAAAGTGAAGAGTTTTTATGCTGGAAATGGCCCCACTCTCCTGCAAAGTCACTGGTGTGGGAGTGGGGTTTGGGGTTTCTTGTTGTTATAGCCCCTTCAGATTCCTACAACCCCATCTTATTCCTGGGCTGGGGTGTCCTGAAGTTTTCTTAGGATTCCTGACCCACCCTCAGGTCAGAAAGCTGTGGGTCTCTCCACGCCCTCATCTCTTGTAGGCTGCTGCTGGGCATGGGGGAGGGGGAGCCCCACTGGGCCCATCCACAGCCCCTGATCTGGGGTACCTTGGGGCTTTTTGGGTGATGTTAGCTCTCTTCCTCATGGCAGCCAGTCTCCTGTTACCATTGGCCGTAGACATTTCCTGCCCCTTCTCCAGGAATGGAGCTCTTTTTCTGCCCCTTCCTCTTGGCACTGGGTCTTGCCCTGTGCCTTGGGGGCCCACGGCGCAGACACCCTCCCACCCACGGCTGAAGGCGTGCCACGCTGTAGGGGAGAGGGTCCTGCTTCCCCTCTTCATGTTCTCCTGTGGGAGCGGCCCCGGTCCTGAGTGCCCAGGGAGGTGCCGGCTGTGTGCAGGCCGTGGCTTCCGCAGTTTGTTACTAAATTAGGTGAGATCTTCTACCTCCCTGGGCTGGCACCGGCACCTTGGCCCTTGGGCCCCGCCTCTCCTTGGAGCCTCAGTGATCGCCCTGTCTCCCCCTCCCAACCCTGCCCATTTGGAGTCTGATATGTGAATCACTGACCTTTTAGGGTGTGAGGATGATTGAGTCCAGCCTGGCTGGACTGAGGCCATGGCTGCCTTTTATCAACCACGTGGTGCTCCCAACTTTGTAGCTAGAGGATCCCAGTAAAATGCAGATTGCTAGGCAGCCCCGTAACCTCTCTGTGCCTGCACCTGAGTATTTTGAGGAAGCTAAGGACGAGATTCTGACCTGTCCTTGCCGTGGGCCGCTGCATCATGGAGGGAATTCCGTTAGCTGATACTCACTCTGGGGCAGACACGGTGCTGTACCTGAAATGGGCAGGGTTGCATCAATCCAACAGTGACCCCGAGAGGCCCCTGCCTAGGCCAGGGAGACTCAGGTCAGCGTGGTTTTCTTTGTCTCAGGCCCAGTCCAGCGTGGGGCTGGCCCTGCTGCTTTTTGTTCTCGCCGACGGGACCCATAGGAGGGTTTCCCCATCTGAGAAGGTGGACACAGGCCTACTCAGGAGAAACATAAGTTTATGAGATTTTCCTTAACACTATAGATTTTAAAATTCATACTGGGGAGAAAAAGAAACTTTTATGAAGGAAGCAGATTAATTTGCATTTGACTGAAGATGCTCTCATTGATTCAATAGTTGGTTTGTTTAGGAAACTGGTCCCATGAGCAATTTCTATAGATTGATCGGAGTTTTCATCTGGGTTCGTCTGTAATGTAAATAGGAGCTTATTGTGGCCCAGTGGCTTGTGAATTTTGCATCAGATTGTAGTCCATATTACAAACTGCTGCTTGAAAATTTAATTGATGAAACTGTTAGAAATTCTGCGTTTGTTTTGGAGCCCAAAGTAAGAAGAATGGAATTTTTTCCCCCCAAAAGGCGTACAATTCAGGGTTAGACTGGGTGGTGGGGAGCCGTGAGCCTCCCCTTTTGCATGGAAGCAGGAGCATGGCCCGCCGGTTTCCCCGCAGTCCTCCGGATGGCACCGGGAGGAAAGGGAGCTGGAGGTCCAGATCCCCACCATGGGTTTCTTTCCCTAAGCCCTGAGCCTCTCACGTGGTCCTGAAACTGGGCTACCTGGAATCTGTGCAGCCTTCCTGCAGACACAAAGTAATTAACTGAGACACAAACTAGTTCGTAACTGAGACACAAACTAGCTCGTGGCATCTGGTCTCTGGGTAGCATTTCCTGGTAGGAGCCCTTTGGATGATGTGAGGGGAGTCCAATCCCTGTTGCTTTGAGGACTAGTGTAATCTGATGCCGGAGATACAGGTTTTCAGTCAACTAAGCTTCAGTGAAGGTAACAAAAAGGGGATTTTCCACGACAGAGCCCAGCATCTCTTCCCAGTGGGTTGCGCGCTGTGCGTGGGTGTTTCCTCCTTGGGTGAAATCTGTTGGTGACGTTGTTCCAGACGCATCTAAAGTTCTACTGAGGGAATAGGTGAGGAAACTGTGCTCTGGGCTGCATGTCTCCGCGAGCCAAGTACATCAGTGTTTCTCTGTCCGAGAGGGGCCCTTGGTAATGCCGTTTCTGCATGTCTCTTGCGCCTCGGGCAGTGACCGTAAACGACCTTGAGGTCGCGCTCATGAAGGTTGGGTCTGTTGGACGTGTCTGAGGAGGCAAACCCTCAGCAAGTAACTGGTGCCTCCGTGGTGTGCACCCGCCCACAGAGCGTCTGCACGTTTCCAGGCCTGTGGACACAGCCGTGGTCGTCCTCAGTGATGAGGCTGAAGACAAGCCGTTTGCTCTCTTCTTAACAGCTGAGCAGATGATTTCTTCTGAAAGGAAAAAGCAAGTGACGCACACAAGATTTCTATTTCTGTCACTTGGATTTTGGCAGAAACAGCCACTCAGAGGAGCCCCCCGGGGGCTGCTCAGGTCCTGCACCACATCACAGTGAAATTTCCGGGTAGATCTCATTGAGGAGCATAGGCTGTGTTGTGGAAACGCTCTTCCCGTCCTCCTGTCATGAGAGCCTGGGGCAGAAGCTGCCTGTTCTGCAGAGGGCGTGGGTGGTAGTGTGGGCGGGCAGGCTCTGTCTTCCCTGTCCTGGACCCGCCCGGGTGGCAGGGTCACCACTTTTTGCCGGGGAAGTGGGGACGGAGGTCACACCCAAGGTAGGGCTGGAACTCAAAGCCAGGCCGTCTGACTCCGGAGGCCGGGTTCTTCTCACCACACATGTTGTCTCCTTTTACCTGACGACTTGCTTTGTGATGATGTGTTGAACTCCTCGGGGAATCCGGAAGAGCTTCTAGACATCTACAGGCTCCCCCGAGCTGTGATGTCCACTGTGGTGGCCGGTCGCCAGGGGCTAGCGTAAATTTAATTACGGGGAGTAAATAGATTTGCCAGAGAAGTTAATTAATTGAAGGTTCGGTCCCTGAGTCACACTAGCTAGTTTTCAGGTGTTCGGCAACCCCATGTAACTGTTGGCTTCTGTTTGGACAGAGCAGATGTGGGGCCTCCCAGAGTAGGGGCACCTGCACAGAAGGGCTGTGGGTGCGCTTCAGTCTTCGTGGCTGGGGTGTGGGCGGACACTGCTGTGCTGTGCACGTCCGGATGGCCTCTCATCTCCGCTGAGTCACTCTTTGCCTTTTTGTTTGTTGGTCTCAGGTGGGGGATGGGGCAGCTCCTTGCTTCCCTGGCCAGGCCCCATCCCAGTGAGTCTCCAGTAGTATTTTGGCAGAGAAACCCTCGCTCCCACTGTCTATACCATGTTGTGTTGACCTCAGATTGTGAGCACAGGTGGAACTCTGCTTTGATTCCTGGCCACACACAGAACCTAAACAGTTGTCCGTATTTCTTGTATGGGGAAAAAAAAAAGTTGTGTGCTTGCTAGTTTGAGTTCAGAGTATCTGCATTTGAAAGGAGAGATCCTGGCAACCATCTCTGAGCTGGGTCTCCTGGACGTCTGCACCGAGAAACAGAGTTCCTGAATCAGGCTGGAGGCAGGCAGGGCAGGGCCCGGTGTGGGTGATGTGTTGGGTTTGGGCAGATGCACATGCGCCCCGGGGCTGCTGTCTGGGGCCTCTGCTCGGGAGGCTCTGGGCCGGAGGAGCTGCTGCCGTGGCCACATTTCCGGCGAGGAGGGAGAAGCCTGGTGGACCCCATCTCCAGGCGACAGTTCCTGGTATAAAGTCCACTTGAGATTTGGTCGCAGACTGTGCATGTGCTCTAATGACCTGCTGCGAGGGTCCCATGGCATCGATCATGGATGAGAAGCAGTGATAGTTATCAAGAGGCAAGGCATCCACGCCATCCGGGTGGAAAGTGGGGCGGTGTGTGCCCACCCCAGCCTTGCCAGGAATGCCGAGCCAGGGCCACCAGTGCTCCGTGCCTTGACTGGCCTCCAAGTCGGATTCCTGCCTGGCTGGGCTCCTCCCAGCTGCGCCACCCCTCCCAGGCCTGGCGGGCACATTCCAGGCGGTCACTCTCCACTCCCATGGCAGGACCAGCTGCTTATTTATAGAAGCAGCTCCCCATTCGTCTACCTGTCACACTGACCTCCTCACGGAGGCAGAGAGGGGTTCCTGTGTCGTCCTGACATCCAGGACGCCCTGGCTGGCCTGGGGGCCTTGCCAGGAGCAGAGTGAGCAGGCAGAATACGTCTTCCCTCCCATGGGCGTGCACCTGACGTGGCTTCTTTAATTCATGGCGGAATGTGCCAGTGTCGGCCTGGAGTGTGGGGCTGTCTGGGGCCCTGGCAACGCCATTTCTGTGAATCATTGTCTAATTTTACTTGTTAGGTAAGCTAAAATTTCCCGTTGGTTTTCCGGCGGGTCTCCTGTTGAGATACGCTGTGTCCGGGGATAGGGTAGTCTGTGGTCGAACATCCATTCCTGGCTTGGCTTAAGCAGAACTGTGACATGAAGTGTTGAAAGGTCGGGTTTCTCTTCATCAGCTTCTGGGAATCCACAGACCCTGGTGCTTGTCCGTCACCACCTGTGAGCTTGAGAACCCCCATGGGCCCACACCCACAGGTTCAGAGTCCCTGGGTTTGGGAGGGGCGCAGAGCATGTGCTGATTTAACAGGCTCTGGAGATTCGGATGCCATGCCCGTCCAGAGCATCCTCTCATTGACTTGCAGGGAGCAGGCGCCCTTAGATTTCTGCACACCTGTTCTTTAAAGTTCTTATGGAATGGAATTAGAAATCTTAAAATCCATTTCTTACAAATTGACGGTCCTTTCCTGTATAAAACAAGAACTAATGTTCTTCTGTAGATGAGACCGCCCGCAACTCTGCTGTTGACCACCCTAAACCAGACACATCTATCTTGTACCACCAGTTTCACAGGCACGGAATGTTCTGTCATAAGCAAGACCAGGGGAAGCGTGCGGCTAAAACACGCCACTATCGCAGCCAGTTCAAAGTGTACACCCATCTGCTGAGAATGGTCAGTAGTCATTTATTTTTTTAGGTTTTATTTATTTATTTTTCGAGAGAGCAAGCACGAGCAGGAGGAGAGGCAGAGGCAGAGGGAGGAGCAGACTCCTCTCTGAGCAGGGAGCCCGACAGGGGCTCCATCCCAGGACCCTGAGATCAAGACCTGAGCCAAAATCAAGAGTCAGACCTAAACTGATTGAACCACCCAGGAACCCTGGTCATTAGTCATTTGAAATAACTAAGTTTACTTAAGGAATAAATAAGGAAGGATAAGCAAGTGCTTTCAGTAACAAACCAGTGTGTCTCATGTGAACCCTGACCCTTTCTGACCTTGAAGAAAGGACACTTGGCTCTGTGGGACTTGACCGTTCCTTTTCTTTCTCGAAGTTCTGCCTCTGTTCAAAGCAATGAGCAACTACATGTGGATTCTGATCCTTTCTGTGAGGACATGTGGCAGTCACTCAGCCAGATCATGAGCAAATATGCCCCTGATGTGCACCCGCCCATTGTGCTCCCCTGTGCAGTCCCCTCGGGGGACGTGGAGAAGTACCAAGTACAGAACATGCTCCAGGTGCCTCTGCTCTTTTGAAATAAAAATTCAAAGAAACCGTTTTTCCTCGATGTCCTGCCCCATGTTTGACTTCCTCCTGGAGGCTTTAGGTTCTCCTGATCCTTGGGGGACTTCTTCCCAACGTCACATTCTCATTTGAAGATCGAGCTAAGCTCAACGTACTGGATTTAAAAATACCTTTACGTATTGAACGTTTTATTTGTGAAAAATAGGTGAGTGGGTTTATTCTTGGTGGTCACTGATACGATAGATTCTTAAAACAAAACAAAATAACAACAAAAGCAGCTGTGTCTGGAAAGCCCTGAAATTAAAAGACCCATTTGGACAGGATTTGGACACCAGTTGTGAATGGCCCCAGGGCACACTCCACTGGTGGATCCAAGGGTCTGAAGTCACAGAGATGTTTTTCAACCTCTAGACAAAATACTGATACTAACTCAGCTAATAATTGCTGTGTGGCAGGCCCTGTTCGGGGAGACAGGGTTCAGTCACAGATAAGCAGCAGTTGACCCTGTCCCCACTGGGCTGCTTTTTCTCTTTTTTCTTTTTTTCCTTTTCGTTGAGTAGAAAGCGTAGAATGTTTCATTGCCCAGAGTAAGAGAATGGAAAGGAAGTGTTCAGATTTTCAATTGCTAAATCCAGAAAAGCTTCATGAGGGAAAGTTTTAGGAAGTGTTGGTGAGACGGCTCTTGTATTTTAGGTACGCAGTGCTTCTTTGAGAAAGGCTGTGTGGGACGCAGGCCTGGTTTGCCTGGGTTGGGGAGAGTAGAATGCCTGGAACAGCCTGAGGAATTCTGGCAAAGGGCTTCCAGAAATAGGTGAAACTTAGGGACTTGACATTTGTTGCAGAGAAGAAAAAAAATTGCCAGTCTTGGGGTCTTTTGTCCCCTATATATGGCTGTCAATCAGTTCTGCCCTTAGTTTTATTTAGTTATATTCTTTTTTATTAGGGTATTTTTTTGTTTGTTTTTTGTTTTTTGTTGTTTTTCTTTTTGATCCTTGTTTCTCTGTTTGGGAAATGTTAGCCACTCTAACAGCTAGGTACCCACAACTCAACACTAAAAAAAAAAAAGTCTTAAAAATGGCCAGAAGACCTGAACAGACATTTCTCCAAAGACAAACAGATGGCCAACATCACTTGTCATCAGGGAAATGCAAATCAAAACCACATTGAGATACCACCTCACACCTGTCAGAATGGCTAAAATCAACAACACAAGAAACCACAGGTGTTGGCAGGGATGCAGAGAAAGGGGAACCCTCATGCACTGTTGGTGGGAATGCAAACTGGTGCAGCCCCTCTGGAGAACAGTATGGAGGTCCCTCAAGAAGTTAGAAATAGAACTACCCTGTGACCCAGCAATGCACTGCTGGGTATTTACCCAAAGAAAACAAAACACGAATTGGGAAGATATATGCACCCTATGCTTCTAGCAGCATTATCTGCAATAGCCAAGATATGGAAGCAGCCCACGTGCTGACCTATTGACTGATGAATGGATAGAGATGCAGTATATATATACACAATAGAATATTAGCCATAAAAAAGAATGAGATCTTGTCATTTACAACAAGTGGGTGGATCTAGGGAGTACAATGCTGGTGAAGTCAGTCAGAGAAAGACAAATACTGTAGGATTTCACTCATGTGGAATATAAGAAACAAAACAAAGACAAACCAAGAAACAGACTCTCGGCTCTAGAGAACACAGTGCTGTCCAGCAGAGGGGAGGTGGTGGGGGTGCGGGGAGACAGGTGATGGGGATGAAGGAGTGCATCTGTGATAAGTACAGGGTGATGGACGGAAGTGTTGAATCGCTACATTGTATAACGGAAACTAACACTGTATCTTTACTTCAACTAGAAAAGCCAAGGAACATGAGACTATCCTGTTAAATAGTCTTAACTTTAGATTAAACAGAATCATTTGAAAGAAAGGGAAACTGTTTTGGGGAAAAAATTACTCTTTTTTTCCCAAAGATAAAAGGATGACTTATATTGTTTTCTGAGTTAATTATTAGATCGTATGAACTGGTTTTGAAAAGACACCATGGGAGCTGTTGTTAATTCAGGAAATTACTCTTGTTCTTAAAGTATCAGCTTTCATACAATGGACTGCCAGTATTTCCAGTCGGCTTCAACATTGCTTCCTGGACTGTTAGTGAATAAAGGACATCAGCTCCTTCCCTTCTCTGATACTTTGCAAGAGAAAAGTTCCTGACAGCTGAGGGAACAACATTCTGCCAATTTCCTCTTGATTCCAGAACCAGAAAACGTTGTCACCTTGTTAATTCTAGCGTTTACTTTTGGAAAGTTTGTACCATGAGGGAAAAGGTCACAGTGCTTAACAGGGACTTGAATTTAGGTGGAGATAGTTAAATATATTCTAATCATATTTGTCTCTTGATATTTTTAGCAATTTTACATTGTATTTAGAACAGTGAGTCATAGCAGCTAAATGTGTTCCTACCTTTTCCTTTTCTGGTGCAATATTACTTCTGTTTATATGACGACTGTGATAGGAACCATGAGGATTATGCTTGCAATTCAGGGGTTTTCTGCTTTGAACATGTGAGGAATTTCAGGGGAACCAGTTAGTCATACTTTTAATAAATACTGCTGGGCATCAGGGTGAGTAGTGCTTAACTGTATCATGGGAATGATAATCCCATGAAACGGTTATATTTTTATACAAGACTTCTGTGTAGTGAACTCCCTCGTGTCATAGGATAATATGCAGCAGGTTTGCAGGAGGTTTACCCCCAGAAAGTCTGTTCTGAATGTAAGTGTCAACGTATTTTTGAGATGATCTTTGTGCGTGGCTATGGGAGGGAGAAGGAGGGTCCTATCAGACTTGCTGATGAGCGTTTGTGCATGTTTCGGGGAGAACCGGCAGCAGCGTCTGCCCGCTGTGAGCCCTGCGTCCTCCTCTGGGGTGCTCACCCTGTGGGATTGTAGTGCGAGCCGAAGCCCTCACTGCAGGTTCGTGCAGCTTAGTGACAGGGCGCAGGTGGCTTTGGAAACCTGTTTTGGCTTTGTCTGAACTGGTAAAATGCTACAATCTTATTGTAGATTCCCACCTTATCCACCCTGAAGATTATAAATTGTGGTTCCCTGAGTGTCTGTTGATGAGGATGGCAGCTGTAATTTATTCGTGGAAATGGACACCGTCTGATGTGGGCTCATGGACATATATGGTTGTGAGCAGTCCTCTCCAAGTCCGCCTGAAAAGCTGGAAGGGGATTGATGCGTCAGCTACTGTTCAAGGCTTGTGAACTCCCGGATGTGTCCTTGCCATCCTCCCAGCTGTGTTTTCGTCATAGCTCAGCAAGTGGTTAAGTGCCTTCTGAGGGCACAATGGTCACCCAGGTTCGAGGTGCAGTCTTCTCCCGTCTCAGGGTCCCATGCACGCTCGAATTGTCCTCTGGGTCCAGATCGTGTCTGTGTCTTCAAGGCCTTCTGGAATGACGAGGAGGAGGGAAGGCTTTAGAAGCCTTAAGAGCAGACCGAACACCCTCTTCCCTTGTGCTGAAGAACCCCGTTAGAGTAAATAGGACATTGTGGGGTCTGCTCTGCGCTCGGTCCCCATACGGGGCACCATGAAGGGCTCATAAGATGCAAGTCTGTCCTAGAGGGTTACCCATTGGCGCAGAGCTCATGCACACGTGTGTGTGTATGTACGGCAGAGGATCCGGCATGTTGTGACTACTGGAACATATGGTTTTGGGGGTTGTTTTTTTGGTGTATTCTGGTTACCTGTCAAATAATTGCTAGAAACCCCTCTTTAGGCTCTAGTCAGGTTTTACTGCAACATAGTTCTTCCAGGTTGCCGCACCAAGATGGAAGAATAGCATGGTGATCAGATACAGTTGACGAATCAGCAGTCCCACAAACTTGTGTGCCGGTGTTTTCTCTGATTTGGGGATGGGTCTGGTTTCTGAAATGGAAGAAACATGACTCTTTCAGAGGGGTTTTGGCTCTTGTTAATCTTGTGTGGGAGATAGCAAGGAGTCCTTGAGAAGTGGGACGCTTTTGTTGATTCAAGAGAACTCCCAAGTCCCAGCAGAGAAACTGGGTGGGCGGTGGCTGCATGGGGCCCCTGCAGAGCCTTCTGGAGGCATGGGGGAGCCCGCGGGCATGGGCACGGCAGCGGGAGTGCGGGCCGGGCGAGCTGTAGCCATCTTTGATGTGTGATGTGCTCCCGCTGGGGGCTGTGAGGGGCAGGTCTCCCGTGGCAGGCCCTTCCTTCCTTACAGAACTCACCTGGAAGACACCGCTTAGGATTTGCAGAGCAGAATGAAGAAAACAGACTTGGTGGTTCACTTGTATCCTCACTTTCTGAAACTTCCCAGTGGCAGGCATTGCGGCTGGTTCTGGGGACCCATTTTGAAAGACCATGGCATCCAGGTGATACCGTGGCGTGGTGCCAGGCGTGGACCTGGCCACTGTGGGCCCGGGATGGAGGGATTGATTTTTCATCTTGGGGTGGGGGTGCTTCACAAGCAGGGACCCCTGAGATGGGCTCACAACATTACATGTGCCCAGAAATGGTGTATTCTCAGAGAGTTGTCGTAGCCTGGGCTTGAGACCTGAGGGCCATTCTGCTCTGGTCCCGTCCAGTGAGATGAGTCTTGTTTTGGTTGTTGGGGGAATCCCTTCTGTCCTGGCCGTAGGGAGCATTCACACTTCTGTGTTTATTTACGAGTGTGAGAGAAATTCCCAGGAAGGCAGTTTTATGGTATTTTTATGTGATCTTTGTGTCTAGGTGAATGACCTGCAAGTATTGGTGGACCATGGTTCACAGTTTGAGGAGGATCGATACCCCAAACAGAAGGGGCTGTGGTTCAATCACATCCTCCTTTAGAAATGACTCTTCTGTGTCAGAGACCTGGTTCAGCAGCAACCTTCACATTCAGATCCAAAACGGGGATGATGAAATATCACGGTTTCTGGTTTCCACCGAGAATTTGCCTCAATAACCGTCTTTTACAAATAAGTTTATATATTTAGACCAGGGCTCAGGGCAGGGCATCCATGCATCTTGTGATCTGTGGTGACGTTATGTTTTTGGTCAGGGATTGAGACGTCACTGGATTTGGCGAGACAATGCTGAGTGGCAAATGGAAAAGAACATTTCAGGAAACTCTGGAATCTGGTGTGAAGCTAATAGGTTTGGATTCTCATAATATCCGAAGACCCCCTGAATGCCAGTAGTCAGGATGGTGGTAGGCGTCTGACTGTGCCACCCTGATTTCCCATTTTAGGAAGAAAACCTCACTTAGATCTGAAATGTTGTGTATGTAAGTCCTGGCGTCCAACCATCTCAGAGCCCCCAACACTCTGCACTGGGGGGAGGAGGTTGTGATTCTCAGGTCACATACGGGGAGCAGAGGACCGACCCTCCACCACACACACACACACACACGCACGCACGCACGCACGCACGCTGGCCGTGTGCGTTCCATGTACTCTCCGAGCCTCCACAAACAGCCGTCTGCCCCCGATACTTCGATGTTCTGTATTGTCATAAAGCATCGCATTGTCCATGTCTCTTGATTGGCTTGCGCTTAGACTGTTCAGATAGCAAGGGCCCTGTCAGTGTCCTTGAACTATAATTTCTGTGATGGACTAGTATTGAGAATGTGCAGGAAAAGCATCAGCCAACAATTTGATAGGGCGAACCCTGAACATATGGCCTGGGCCTAAGTGAGAATTCATGTTTTCCTTCCCCCCAGATAATGGTTTTACAGCCCCCTAACTGGCCAGGGGTAGGTCATGTGTGGCCAAGTCCTAGGCAAACCCCCAAATTAACTAAATAGTTCTTGTCTCTATTCTTTAATATACTTTCTTAGTGTATGCGGGACCATAGAATTGAGAATTGTGTTTGTAGAGGAAATTCATTTCTGTAATTATGGAGAAATTTGTTTTGGGGGGAGGATAGTTCCTTTAAAAATTCCAAACATAAAGGTTTATATAATCAGGAAGCTGTTTATTGTAGTGAGATAAGATTTAGCTGCAGTCCTAGGGGTGGGTTGGGGAGGGGCCTGAGGTATGTGATGCCGGCTGTCGGCCAAGGAAGCTGGAGAGGAGGAGGGACCAGCCCTGCCCACACCTTGAATTTAGCCTGGTGAGATTCCTGATCTCGAGATCAGGAAACGAATCCAGCATTTCTGTTCTTTACCTCTGAGCGTTTTAGAAATAGCGACATCGTATGAGCCTTTCCTGTCCCTTAAATGATCATGAGAGGTGGTTTCTAGGAAATAATCGGTAACTAAACTTCAGTGGAAAAAGAAAAATTGGACAGAAGTAGTATCTACTTGGGTCTATTATTTGGGCCTTAAAAAACCCTATATTTTAGTCACATAGTCCCTTCCTGTTGTTGATGCGTTGGAAATGCTTGTTCAGGTCTCCTGGGAGACTAGGCTTTCCTGCACTGTGCGTTTACAATACAAAATTAAAGCTAATTAGAGATCTGCAGAAGTCCCGAGTCTGCACTAATCGAGGTTTGGGGACTGGGATGCAGAACTCACCCAAAGAACTGTTGGGAACAGTAAAATGGCAAAACTGGCTGGAAGTTGTCATTTTCCTATTTCATGTACTTTGTAATAACTAATGTTCACATAGGTTTCACATATGAATTGACATGTTGGACCTTAACTGGGAGCATCCAACATCTTTCCAAGCAGATCGGTGGTGACCGGGCATTCCTGGGGCGGGCTTTAGTTTGTGTTAGAGGGTGTAGGGCAAGTTGTTGGCTAATTGCTCCTGAGAGAACTGTCCTTAAAAATCAGCACTGGGAACTCTCCCGGATGTCGTGTGTTTATCAGCTCCCAGTCACTGTAGGGTGGGATGTGAGTCACGTTCAGCGCCCCCCCCCCCCCCCCGACCTCTGCAGCAGAGGCTCTGGTTCTGGGCGCACCTGTCTCTGCCGAGCCACGTGCCCTGCTCCAGAGGAGTCCATCTGCATGTGTAGGGTTTCCCTGGGACTCTGGCCCATTGAGGAGCCATGACTGGGGACAAGACGTTGCCTTGTGTCCCTACGGCAGAACCCTGCCCTTTTGCCTTTGCTTCTGGGGGGGAACAGGAGCGGCATGTATGGGTCCGAGGGTCAGTGCCAGATGCTCCAACAGGAATGCAACATGAAGACTTTGCTCAGATGGCCTATGGGAGGGCTCTCGGTCGGCATGTGTTCCAGACCCTACAAACCTTGATGTCTGACAGCAAGGAGGTCAACTGAGCCCCGTGTGCTGCAGGACAGGTTGGCAAGGATGTGCCCACACCTGCTGTGCTTCCTGGAAAGATCCCCAAAGACCGAAAGACCTGATGCCCCTGTGCACCCTCCACGCTCCAAAGCTTTGCGTCCTGGGTGATGAGACCAGCTGCTTGTGCCGCTGATCAGTGGGAGCAAAGTGCTTGTTCCCCAGATGCTGCAGGCTTCTCTCCATCCCGAGGACGCCGCAGCCTCACACCTTCTCTCCCTAGTGTGGACTTGCCGTTGCCTGCCCCCTGAACCCCTCTCAACAGAGCGGAGAGTGTGCCCACGTTCCAGACCACATCGGAGTGCATGGGAAACCTGCGTGTCTGGGAAGCGTAGTTTTAGCTTTTAGCTTCATCTGGAATTGAGATCAAGTGAGCCAATCCACAGCATCCGTCGGGATCCATAAACTTATTATAGTCCTAAAAGTAGTCATTTCTTAAAATAAGGTTTTAAAAAGTGGTCATTTCAGTTTTAAGAAAAATCAAGAGCATTTCAACTTTTCTCATGCCTCTTGACATCTAAAATGAGAATGGTGATTTTTGAAGCATGGGTGTATTTTTTATTGTTGGGTGTTGTAAACCTTTATGTAGCTTTATTTTCGGTTTTGCCTGATGATCTAGAAATCTACTGAATACGTGGTGTGGTAATAATGCTAGTTATGTTTGTATGACTTTGTTTTTAGAAGCAATGAGAGTGTTATAATTTAAAACCTCTACAGTTGACCATTGAACAGCATGGGTTTGAAGTGTGCAGGTCTCCTTATATGCAGATTTTTTCCGATAAATACAGAACAGTACTGTAAATGTGTTTTCTCCTAAGATTTTCCTTACATTTTGTTTAGCTTTCTTTATTGTGAGAATACAGTATATAACAGATATCACATAGAAAATATCGGTTAATGACTGTTCTCAGTAAGGCTTCCCGTCCACAGTAGGCTATCAGTGAAGTGTTTGGGGGACTCAGTTACCCGTGGATTTTTCAGGGTGCAAAGGTGGACGCCAGCGCCCGTGGCATTGGAGGATCAGCCGCAGCACAAAGTAGGATGATTGGCTGGAGAAAAAAGTCAGCTGTTTGGTTTTCTTTTTAAGGACACAGGACGTAAGTGTAGACGAGTGAGTGTGGGCGGAGCGGTCCCCCTTTCCGGGCTCGGCGGAACCCGAAGGGGAGCACGGCCTTCCCGCAGCTCCGTCCGTCACGTTCACGTGTAACATGTCACCTGTGGATCGTGGCTGCACTGCAGCCTGATGCGCGCCGTCGTTCAGCAGGTGAACTCACGCTTGGGAGGGGTTTTCATGAGTGTGGAAAACATCGGTTCACGTCATCACCCAGCGCTGCTGTAGGGATGCTTTGAGGAGGCACTCTGGGTGCCAGCCAGTGTCCGCGTGCCCGTGCTGGACCCACCTGAGCCGCCGTCAGACCCGAGGGATGCGTGTGTGGGGGCGCGGGCCCACGGGAGCACCAGGGGCGCTGAGAACCTCCTCCCTGCGTCGCTTCCCCTCGTGCTCTGCGTCCCCCGCAGGCTTCGCGCCGTTTCCCTCACGGGCAGCTCTTGGCCGGGGCTGGAAGGGAATGGGAAGGGCTCAGATGGTTTCAAAACTCACCGGGGAAGTCCTCTTGATTTCTGTTCTGATGAAAGTGTCTGTCGTCTGGGAAGGTGGGAGGAGGACCAGGAGAAGTCCGTGCTCTGTGGCGGCTGTTGGTGGGGGTGATGTGGCCAGCAGGTGAGGTGGGGTCTCGGCTTGGGACCCTGGAGTAGCAAAATACCCCCGACTAGGGCTTTACCAGCCAGCATTGTGACTGCTCCCAGCTCTGGAGGCTGGAGGTCCACGTGTGGTCGGTTCTGGGGAGGGGGGTCCTCCTCCTGGTTCTCGCTGTGGCCTCCCACGGCGGGGTGGGATAGAGGGGAGCCCGAGGGTGACCTATGGCAGCCAGCTCCCTGCTGCTTCTTGCAAGGGCACTAACCCCATCACGGGGCCCCCTCACGACGTCCTCACCTCCCAGAGGCCCCGCCTCCTAATAGTGTCCCGCTGGACGCTGGGCTTGAACACCTGAGTTCTGGGGGGATGGACATGGAGTCCATAGCACAGGGCACCTGCCCGCCTGCTCTGCTCCCTCTGGCCCCTCACGTCACCCAGCGACAAGGTAGACTTTCTGAAACCTGGAGCTTCAGGGGCTCCGAATCTCAGCCTTGTCCCGGGCGGTGCCGCAGGACGAGACGCGCAGTCTCCTGACTCCGGCCCAGAGTTCTTCCGTTTGTTCGGGTGCCCATGGGTGTGTCCACCACGTGCTCTGGAAACTGTGGCCTGGGCTTCTCCTCACGCCTCCCGACACCTCTGGGGAGCTGCAGGTCCCCCCATCACTTACTAGAAACCTGGGGCCAGCCTCCATTGCTGCCTTGCCGGATCCCACACATCCCGAGAGGTGGGCCAGGTGCTGTCCGTGCATCACCGCACTGGACCCTCACGACACCTGGCAGAAATGAAGTCCCTGAAAAGCCATCTCATGCAATCTCCACCTAAAATTCCTGTGCATGTTATCAATCTGGAGGGTCCCGGCCGTGATCGTTAGGTGTGCAGCCCACCTCGAGCTTTGGGGGTGTGCAGCACCTCTGCTTTTTGTGAGCTGTGTTTTACTAGGGAACCCGGAATACCAGAATAAAAGTTTTGTGGCCAAAGCCCTGCAGTGGGTGTCCGTTACCCGGACCCTCAGCAACACGTCACCCACCCACAGTCCCAGTCCCAGGCTCCCTCCTGGACTTGCTCTGCACAGAGCCCTGTTGGCCCAGTTCAGCCCTTCCTCCTGGACTGGGGTCAGTGTAAGTCTGAGACAAGCAGATATAGGCAAGGCTTCGTACTGACCTCAAGAGTGCGCAGCCCAGCCGCTGGCAGACGGTCAGCCGAGGCCACAGGCCTCTGTGTGAACGGCACTCTGCCGCTCCCTACACGGCGTGGGTTCAGGTCATCCTGCAGCCTTCCCACCTGGGTCCTGGTGTTCCTGCCGTTGCCGGGGCAAGGAGCGCCAGGCCGCGGAGGTGAGGTGCCTTGAGTGAGGACAGGAGCCCACCAGCCGAGGGTCGGATCCAGGCTGTGCGTGTCTGAGATTCGTGCAGCGGAGGGTGGGTGTGTAGGGTTTGTGTCGATGAATGCCATGACCTGGACCCTTCCCCTTCTCTCGAAGCCCCATCCAGACTGTACCGGCTATCCGTCATTTCAACCAGGCTCAGGTTCTGCACTAAGGTTGGGCCCTGTACCTGCCCCTGTGAGCAGGGTACCAGCGCCCCTTGGCAGCCCCTGCGTGGGGACTCAGGGCCTGATAGGGAGGCCCCAGCGGAGACCAGCAGAAATGCGTATGGTGGACCCTTGTTGCATCACCAGCAGGTCTAACGACGGGTCCCCTCCTCCTCAGTGTCTGAGCTGATGCACGTGAGCAACGGCAGGGTTGGGAGTGGGGGCAGGCCTGGGAAGGCAAGTCGCCGTATACAGGGTGTTGTTTCTGCGTGTAATCCTTCGCTAAGAAAGCCTGTCCCTTCCCAGACAACTGTACTCCCTCCCGAGTCCTTAAGGAGAGGGCCCATCCCTAGGAGTGGAGGGATTGGGAGTGTGCGTAGTTTGTGGGTATGCACACGTGCGTCTCTGCCCCACCTCTGCATCCCACAGCAGTTAGTGGAAAACTTACAGAAGTTTTATGGATGTATCTCTTCAAGAACATTCTAGAAAAGTTGAGGGTACTCATAATAAAAGGAGTTAACTTCTGTTAGAGTCCCACATTTGGATTCTAAAGATACACAAATCAGTTGTAAGCTCTTCAGTCTAATTTCAGTGGAATTAAAGCGAAATATGTTGAAATTGTCTTGCAGATTTTGTTGGGTGGTGGTGATAAGAGGGAGGTGGTTAGAAATAATGCCTTGTGTGAGGAATACTGTTCCTTGTTTTTTGAGGGACATGGGGCATTTACTTGGCTTTTTTTCCCCTCCAGGTGAAAGCAAAGACAGAATATTTAGGTGACCCACGCTATGGTATTTTTTTCCTTTGTTGTTAAAACATGTGTTCTGTGGGTTCTGAAACCTCAGACTGAGCATTTTTTGACATTCCCATGTCTATTCACATAAATGCTGTTGAACAGAAACAGTACTGTAGACGCTTGAAGCTGAATAGGCCTCTTATTCTAAAACACAGAGAGATGACAAGAATGTGGGGTTTTGTTGAGGGACTTTAAAAATGGTTTTAGCCTTTTTCCTGAGAGGAAAGAACTAATTACTGGTTGGATTATTCTTATATTAGGAGGGATTCTGTATACAAGTGAAACTTGAAATGGCAGAGACAGAGTTCTTCTCCTGTCCTTTGGGAAGGTTGGTATTTGAGTTTGGGGATTTAGTAAACCACATTTAGGTGAATTTGCAAAGCTTCTCGCCACTTAATCTCCTTTTAGTTTGTGTTTCTTGCTCGCAATCTAAATGTGTTGTTTTGGAACTCATGATCTTTAGATTTCTTTATTATTCATAAACTCTATGAGCTACAAAGACAGATGGGAGGTGGGTGGTGAGGAGTCAGGGCACCTGGTTTGCCTTGTATTTCCCCCGAAGGGTAGGCGAGTGACCTCCTGTGTGGCATCTGGATTAGGTGGCCTGGACGCTCGTCCGCCCCTCTCCAGTTTCCATCCCTGACCTACTGTCCAGCAGGCGGGCTCCGTCCCAGCAGATTTGTTCCTCAGTATCTTTCTGGCAACAGGAGGAGGAACCCTCCCAGGAGCTGATGTTTCTGTGAATCCTCGTAACGCCTGTTTTCATGGGTGTTGTGTTCCAGTGGGACGGCTCCGTCCTTAGCCTGCTCTGTGTGCACGGTCAACTGGTTCTAACCATTTCAGTGAAGTGTCGCTTCTCTTGACATCCGTCCCCCCACAGCTAGGGGGAAACGGCATTTCTTCTGTCCTTCTGGGGCGAGGGGTCAGGGATTCTGGCTCTGAACTGAGTTCATGACTGGGAAAGGTGTGGTTTGTGGGCTGACTTGTTCCTTCTTATTTCTAGGGTGCTGGTTCCCTCTGTGTTTGCAGCAGAGGTGGGGGCCACGTGGGTCCCTGATGCAGACGTCTCCAGGAGTGAGGTTGTACCCACTGTAGACACAAGGCTGACATCCTTGGGCTTCCGTTTTGCCGGTGGTGGCAGACGTTACCTGTAACCGTTACCTCTTACCTGGCTTCAGGTGTTTTGCTCCGCCTCGTCTGCTGTCATGTTCATGCAGCAAGTGAGGGTTCTTACTTTATTCTCACACTTACAAACATCAAAACAGAAGCTAGGCATGGTGTGGGTTTTCTTTTAAGCCCTCAGGCCCTACTTGGCTTTGGATTTGGGGAATGAGTGTGTCCACGGAGATGTGCAGCCATGGTGGCCCCTGGGGGTTTCCAGGGCACTGCGGAGGTTGGTGGGTGGGGACAAGGGTGTCCCTGTGGTGTCTGCATGGGATTTCAATGGTTTCTTTCCCCAGGTAATGCGTATCATAGTTGTATGTATGTTTTTGGGGGGTGGGCATTTGGATTTAGGGAGAGAAAATCCATATTGAGATTCTTCATTGATTTAAAGGCTTGAACCCCAGAGGGTTTGGGCTGAATTTCGGGATCTCTTGGAAAGGCAGGAAAGCGCTACCTTCAGTGGCCCTGGAGCAAGAGGGAGGGAAGACACCCGTGTGGCAGCGGCCAGCGCCAATGTGCACCTGCTGAACGATGCTGATGATGTCTCACATCTGTTCCTTTTTTATGTGTGAGCTAAGTACTCTCTTAAGTTGATTGACTGTGGCACCTTTGGCTCCTTGTCTAGGAGGACATACGGGTCTTCCCCATGGATGAGTGGTTACCAGATCAACTCCTTCAGCCTTGACCTGCCCGCGGGCTCCTGGTGTCTGGAGGGGGACGCCTACTGTGGTCCTCAGCGGTGCCGTGTGCAGAGCGTGACTTGAGCTCCTTGCGTTAGTGAGCTCTCTGGAACACGAGGAGGGCAGAGGGAGAGCATCCCGGCTGCAGGGCTGTTTGTGGGGCCGTGGCGAGTCCCCCAGGATGACTCCCAAGTCAGGGGCAGGTCCACACTCCGTCCTCACTCCTGCATTCTTGGTGTTTGCGTGTGTGGGAAGGAAAGGAATTGGGGTCAGTCTGTCCCTTATGGGGGCAAGTTCTGCCCTCATGTCATCTCCGCTGCAATCGGTGATATTATTTATGTTCTTCTAACCTTAGGCTTATTTTATATAAAAATAAGAAGGGACAGAAACAGTTCAAGGACATTTAAAGACTTACATAATACAAGCCTAGTTTTATCATGTCTCGTTAGGAGCAAGTCAATGAAACAAATTCATTTAGATAGTTAAAAATATCTTCACTATTTTCATTTTTGTGGCAAGCATTGATTATTAATTGATAGTAAAACGTTTGTCATCTTTGTAACTAATGCTGTTGTGCATCCTGTTTGCTCGGGGTCTCCGAGCATGGCCCAGAAGGGGTAGGGGTGCTGGGTGTCAGGGTGAGGAGCAGACCACGGGCCGCCTCTGGGCAGCCTGCCTTCAGGGAGATAAGCTGGGGTGGATGCTGGGGTAGACTTGAAGTGCGGTTTGTGCGTGTCTGTCCTGTGCAGGCGGTGGACCTCGGGACGCCAGGCTCTGGGCGGGCAGCAGGCACAGCTGGAGGGGGAGGACGGATAGGCAGTAAGTTGCTGAGACAGGTTCTCCGGACGCCGCTCACCCCTCCAACCAGCTCCCTCCCGCGGCTCAGACCTTTCAGGGAAACTGTCCTGTTGTGGCTCCTAAAGTATGGTTTTCTTGAGAGTTGAGTAAAGATCTGTAGA
The DNA here is from genome assembly GCF_029215605.1 of Mirounga angustirostris. Lineage (NCBI taxonomy): Eukaryota > Metazoa > Chordata > Mammalia > Carnivora > Phocidae > Mirounga > Mirounga angustirostris. Next base: position 138,894,508 of record NW_026991713.1, read on the forward strand.
ATAAACAGGTAGATAATGAGCTTTCCCGCCGTGCATGTGGGAAGGAGCTCCACACGCCGTACAGAATGGAGCTTCTGCGGGCCCAGGGGCCGGACGAGGACATTACCAGCAGGATGGATTGTCTGTGGCAAGGCCGCCTTCCTTTGAGGACAGCAGGGGCCTGTCAGGCAGCTCCCTGCACCCTTGCTGACCCGGTGATAACACATTGCCTGGTTTAAGATTCCACTCCCGGGAGAGGTTGAACCTGTAATTCGTTTAGGTATGAAGTCTCCGTTTCGTGATGTGGGCTTAGCACGAGGGACTCTATTTGGGGCCTATGTTTAGCATCCTTGATGAAAACACAAAGCAGGAAGTTGTCTGTGTGGGTTCCAAGCATCGAGACCTGCAATTGTCATTTGTGGGCTCCTGGGTTAAGTCACTGCTTTGGGTCTAAAAACAGTTATTTTATGTAGGGGACTTCTTTTTCTTATTAAACTTTGTTTTGCTTTTTTGAGCAATAGTGTATCAACTCAGTTATTACCCAATCGCCTTGCCTGTTCACTGTGATACATTGTAATAATTTAAAAGAAGAATTCTGGGCTTTGTTCCAGCCGACTAGGGGCAGGGTGATGAAACCGTGAGCGGTTCTGTTCTAGAATAGTGCTGTGTGGGGGGAGCTGTGACCCCAGCTGCGAGATGTGTCCTCGGCCAGTGGCTCGCCAGGTCAGTCCAGAGTCTGTGAAATGCCACACCATGAGCATGGTGGCAGGATGGCGCTCCGCACGGGTCTCATCCCCTCCATGGATGCAGGGCCAGGAACTGCTCTACCAGCATCACGGTCCTGTTCCCACCAACGGCCCGAGGGATGCTCCGGAAGGAGGTGACCTCCAGTCTCCTGGTGAGCTCCTTTCCACTGTAGGAACAGGCGCTGAGTGTTGTGTCCCTGTTAACCCTCATCTTATGGATGTGTCTCTGTGTCCCCAAGAGTCCCAGATGCTTGCCGTGAACTCCCCGATGGCCGGGTGTCTGCAGTCTGGGTCTTCAGCTGGTTTCCCCGCGGTCACGTGCCTGGCTGCTTCTTGTAACCTCCTGTAGAGGGCATAGTCCAGCCTCATCCCATTGGCCAGTTACGGCTGCTCTCTCAGAAGCCCTTGCAGGGAGCTGCGGCCCGCCGGGCCTGGAGCTGGAAGGGGCCCCTGTGGGCTCCTTTCCCGGAAGCTCCTGCACAGGGGCTGGGAGCTGGGGGACTGTACCGTGGCTACCCCCAGTCCCACTCATGAAGAAGGCACCCTCCACTGGGTCCTGGACGCCTCTCCACGGCACCCCCAAAGTAGCTGATTCTCTGCACGTACGGTGTGAGATTTAGGGCTGTTTTTCAGGGCGGATAGCCCAGCATCTTCCGGGCCACCAGTATTGAAGCCCAGATGATCCGGGACAGACATCTGTCGTAGCATAAATACAGCTCGAGCCCAGAAAGCTGGGCTTCAGGCCCCTGCCTGGGGGTTCAGTCCTGGCTTGATCTTGAGAAAATACCTAATCTTTCTGCACTCGTTTTCTTCACTCCGTATTGGTCCTTTCCCAGCGGCGGGGATGTCCAGTTAGGAGGCCCTGTCACTCAGGAATGGCACCTCATGCCTCCCTTGTGTGTTACATAGAGAGCCATGTGGGTCAGGGTGGGGTCTAAAATGGGAAGTTTCACGTCGGGGTGTACAATACCTGTTAGAGGCTTTTCCTCCTGTGAATGCGGGTGCAGGGATTTTGGGAACTTGTGCAGTTAAAAAAGGGCTTTTGTAGGGAAGAGTGTTGCACATAAACAGCTGATGTGACCTTAGGCCTTCACCCTGTCCATGCCTGGCTACTTCCGCACAAAACGCAGCAGGAGTTTTGAAGTTCTGTCACTATACTGTATGCTCTTTTAAGTATGGGAACAGATCCTACATGTGTGCATTTAAGGGTTCCTGTGCGGCTACATTGTTACAGTGAGCTGTGAGGATGAGCTGAGCCAGGAGAACTGGGAGTGGCCGCCATGTGGGCGTGGATCCCCAAGCTGGTGGCTCGGCTGGGTTGTACGTAATAAGTGGGGTATTTTCACTGCTGTGGAAAGTGGGCTTGCTGCGCCCTGTCCCCCAGGCAGTCACTCTCCGCAGACCCTTGGTCATCCCTGGAGGTTCAAGGTGAACAACAGGACCTTCTCCAGGGAGTGGACCTCCAGCAGGGAAACCGAGGTAGACCCCAAAGTGCAGCACAGAGGTGTGGGATTTATGTGTTCAGCACTTGCTGTCCCTAGGGGCTCCATCTCACGATTTGTGAAGAGCCTCAGGTGTGTGCAGAGGCTCGGGGAGGAATGGCAGGAGCAGCTCCCGGGCTTGCCCAGGCACTCAGCCCACGAGCCGGCCCGGCAGGGACTCCCGCCCCACGTGCGGGCCTCCCAGACTCGGCTCTGGAGGCTTGGTTGTGGGCAGAGGGTCAGCTCTGGTTTATTTGGCTTTCGTGCTGTGGAATATTCTGTTGTGGGAACATCCTGCACTCATCCCTTCTCCCACTGACAGATGTTTGGACTGTTTGGTGTGTGTGTCTGTTCAAGGCAGGACTTCTTTGTACAAGATAAGAATGTCATTATGTGATAACGTTATCTGCGAGGGAACCAACAGGAGCTCTGATTATACAGATGCTGTATTAATACCCAGAACCACTTTCTCATATTCAAACACGTATAAAAGTCATCCTGACGTCCAAATGGCTGCTCAGATCTTAAATTTGTTAGTTTTATTATTACTTTGGCTACTTGAGCAAATGTATTACTTATACAGAAGTCTGAGAATGTTGAAGTTACACATATAGAACAGAAAGAAACTGCATTTTAATTAATGCTCCCAAATGGACAGCCTGCATGTTTTTTCTTCTTATGTGACCATGGTGTTTTTCACTTGAGATGTAAAATTGTATTTGAATATACTTTTCTAGCTCTTCTGCAGGACTCCTCGTAGTTCTTCAGTGAATTGTAAAAACTGTACAGGAATATTCAGTATTTGCGGCACATCATTTCCCAGGACTCTGTGTGCCCTGTTCCCGTCTGCATTGGATGACTTCGTGGTCTTCTACTCAAATGGCCTTGAACCTCTAGGGATTATGAAGCCCTGAGTGGGTCTCTGAAAATGTCTGCATTTCACTGTCTTGCAGCCCTTAAATATGGGGGAGTCACAGAAGATGCAAGTTACTGCAGCTTCTTTTCTGTTGATCCCTAGAGTTTGACCTGAAAGTTCTCTTGCCTTGATGTTCCTCAAATTTGTTTCATCGACTTGTGCTTTATCCAACTAGGAGGGAAAGAAACGTAAAGGGATGCTGTATTCAGTCACCAGTCGGGCTCCCTGCTCAGGGGAGAGCCTGCTTCTCCCTCTGCCTCCCCCCTGCTTGTGTGCATGCACACACTCTCTCTCTCTGTGTCTGAAATAAATAAATCTTAAAAAGAAAAGATGCAAGTGTGGGTGTGTGGTTGGCTTACCAATTACACTAATAATGCAAAGTGCCTACATTATCTGGGATAAATGGAGATAATTATTTTGATTTTAGTGACAAAACGTATGGAATCCATGTTGCAGTGTTGTTGACAAGTGAAAGGTAAGAACACGTAATTGGTTGACATTCCTGCGTGATTTCCGTGGGCTCTTTGAGCACAGCGTAGGGATCTGTGACTACGGTGCATTGACAAGCACAGTGAAGGAAGAAGAGCAGCTGAAGGTCCAGGCAGATACAGCTGGTCCAGACGCCGCTTCCTGCCAGCCCATCAGGCTCACCATGTACACCATGATTGTACAGTCTGAGCCTCCTCAGGTTGTGCAGATGACCATGGGTGGAGGTGGCCTGATGGATGGAGAGCAGGGAGCTCTTTGTGGTCACTGAGCTCCCAGAATAGGAAGGGCAGGGCTGGGGCACCAATGGCAGTGAGCATTCGCTTCCAGGAACGGGGGAGGTTCTAGAAGATCCTCCCGTCCAGAGGAGCTTGAACAGGATGAGGAGAAGGATGGCACTGGTTTTCCACCACCTCTGTCCTCCTCCAGGATGCGGGGAGGCAGGGAGGACCCTGCCCGCTCAGAGGTTGTCCCTTTGGGCACCAGGTCTGTACCTCCAGATCCAAGGAACAGGAGAGCCTTGACCGGGTCTCCTGCCGTTTCCACGACACTGAACGCTTGTTCCGTCTCTAAGTCCGGTTTCCTGAGGGGGTCAGGTTTCAAGATGGTTTCTTTCCTTCCATCATCCGCTTTGCCCAGCTTATCCACCACACGTGAACAGCCAGGGACACTAGTTTGCTTTCAACCTGGTGTTTAACTCACCAAAAATAGTTCTCTGTCGCTCTTGACTCCTTATAAAACTCTAATCCTTCACGGAACGAGGATGTGCTGTTATTGGACACAAGATACAACATGCCAAACGGCCACTGGTTTGAGAATCCCATTATTTTACCTCAGACCCGAAGAGTGAAGATTTATGGTTAAGGAGATCCCTGACGTCTTTCCCACCTCAAAGAGTTTTATGAATTTTGTTTTAGGCTGTTTGGGACGGAATGAAAAGGTTGCGTCAAGAACAGTTCCAGAAACATTTGGTGCTGTGCCCTCCATTCATTGGAGCGATTGTGCCTTTTTCCTCTGGTGGCCTTTTCGTGACACCGCCCCCCTCCACCCCCCCCCCCCCCGGCCGGGTGGCTTTTGTGGAGTGTGCAGGGCATCACCGCTGTGTTGTGTGATGGTGGGGTAGAGGGTTTGGCGGAGGAACTTTCTGGTAGCGGTTGGTTGGTGCGCATCAGTGTGTGCGTGTGACTCTCTTACGGGGGGATGTGTCCCCTCTACATGCTTCATCAAAATGGTGACGACTGCCAGAGCTTTTATTCTTATTGCTTTAGCAGAGTTTCCAGGTTTCTTCTCCTTCTACGTTTAATTTCTAGCACTCTGAAGGCAGAGGAATGGACAAGCACTCCTCTGACTCATAGGGACCGAACACTCTGGTAGCAACAGTCAGGAGCCTCTTCCTGGCTCCGTGTTTCGTTAAAGAGGAGCAAACCCCTCTCTGGATCAGTCGGGGCGGGAGGTGCCTGTTTAATCTCCACGTGAATGAATCAGAGCGGTGTTTATGGCAGGCCGGGAGAGGGTGGGCATCCGAGTTCTTTGTTGAACTTCCAGGGTTAGAAGGAGATGTGGAGCCTTGCGTTTGGGGTCATCATTGAGGGAAGACGATCAGTGTGTGGGTACCGGTAATCCCAGCCTTCCCAGGGCTGAGGAGCAGAGCTGTGTGTCCTAAGAGTCCGTGCCTTCCCCCCGAGGCCATGTCCCATGCTGCGCTCTTACTTGGCACCACGTGCTAGTATTATGCTTTTCCCGATAATTACTTACCTTTGCTGCTCTTGTCCCAACAATCCAGCCCCTCGTTAGGGGACCGGAGAGGCCATCTGCTCTGAGGCCTTCGGGGGCAGGCCCTCAGCCTCCGCCCCGGTCCCCAGTTTGGTTTATGAAGTTAGTCTCAGGATCCACCGTTTGGAGGGAGAGAGTGTCTGCTTTCCTGCTCCATCAGGCTCCTTCTGCTGGCAAGGAAACCGCCCCAGTATCTTTCCTGCTTCCCCTGCACCTTGCAGGTATTTATTACCTGGTCTGCGTTGGTCCACCAATCTTAATCTGCAAATATGTTCATATCATAATTTTAATTAAAGGATTTTGAGTAGTTGTTGATGAATTTTGGTCTGTTGCTGAGTTGATGGTGTGTCTACATCGAGAAATTGGTTCTACACTGATAGAGCCTTTGGAAACTATTTTGAGATGAATTGCTTTCACCCTGAACGTTGCTGAGTTTTACGTGTGTATTTGCCTGAGAGCTTTTAAGGCATTTTTGTCTTTCAGGGCTTCATCCCTTCCTTACAAGAAGAGGAGTGGCATGTAGAGCGTTATTAGTTTGTTTTTGCTTCCAGAAAGTAATGTCATTTTTTTTTCCCACACAGAGACTCTTGCTAAAGTAAGTAGTAAATTATAATATGCTCAGGATGGAACATGGATCAATAGAATATGGCGTTTATAAACAGACCCGCATAAATATGACCACTGATTTTTGACAAGGTGCAAAAGCAACTTGGTGGTCAATGGATCATCTTTTCAACAAATGGTGCAGGAAGCATTGGGCATCTATATACAACAAATTGGAAAACCCCATATCCAGAAGTTAACTCTGATGGGATCACAGCTGCAGATGAAAACTCTGAAGCTTCTAGAACGCAACATTAGAGAAACTCTTTTTAACCTGAAGTTAGAGTTTTTAGAATACGATGGTTCACAGAGGAAGAACATAAGTGGAGTTCACCAAAATGAAAAACTTCTGCTCTTCAAAGACGTTGTTAAGGAAAACACAGAGGCCACCTACACGCCGGGGGGAAAATACTCACCATCACATCCCCTGCGGAGGACTTGTATCCGGAATTTATAAAGGACCCCCACAATTCAACGCTGAGGACACAAACCAGATCATTTCAGTGGCCAGAAGACTTGAACGGATGCTTTATTGACAAGGATGTGAGGACAGCAGACAAGCACAGGAGACCTTCGACAGGACTAGTCCCACGGCGTGCACGTTGCCGCCACGGTGAGGTGTGCGTGCACACCTGTGGACTGGCCAGCATGTAGGCACGGACAGTACCACGTGCTAGCGAGGATCAGCAGCTGGAACTCTCGATGCTGCTGGTGGGGAGTCAAGACGCCACAGACGCTCGGGAAACAGTTTGGTAGTTTCTTACACAAGTGAACGTGCACTTAACACGTGACCCAGCGGTCCCACTCCCAGACGTTTACCCTAGAGAAGCAAAAGCTGATGATGTTCAACAAAAACCTGTGCTCCAATCTTTGTAGAAGCTCCATTCATAGTTGCCCAGAAGAGATGAGCAGATAAACTGGTTCCTCCTTTGATATAGTGGAATACTACGCAGCAGTAAAATCAAACATTATCAATAACAGCAGCTTGGAAGATTCTCAGAGGCAACATGTTGAGTAAAAGAAGACAGTCTCAAACATTTCATTCTATGAAATTCCATTTATATGACATTCTGGAAAAGGCAAAACCATAGAAATAGAGGAAACATCTATATTTCTATGAGTTTTGCTTTTTTAGATTGTGCATATAAATGAGAAGATACAGGATTTGCCTTCCTCTGTCTGACTTAGATCACTTAGCGTGATCTCCAAGTTTATATGTTATCGCAAAAGACAGGGTTCCTTTTATGGCTGAATGATATTCTGCCACGTACATACACTGCGTCTTTTTTATCCATTCACCGTTTGTGGACACTTCAGTTGCTTCTGTGTCTTGGCTGCTGTGTGACAAATCCTGCCGTGGACATGGGGGCACAGACGGCTCTTAGACTTCGTGCTTTCATTTCCTTCAGATAATACCCAGCAGTGCGATTCCTGGGGCACAGGGTAGCTCTATTTTTAACGTCTTGAGGAACCTCCATACTGGTTTCCAGAGTGGCTGTACCAGCTTGCATTCCCACCAGCAGTGCACGATGTTCCCGTTTCTCCACATCCCCGCCAACATCTGTTGTTTCCTGACTTGTTAATTTTAGCCATCCTGACAGGTGTGAGGTGGTATCTCGTTGTGCTTTTGATTTTCATTTCCCTGATGACAAGTGATGTTGAGCACTTTTTCATGTACTTATTGAAGTCTTTTGACCAATTTTTAATTGAATTGTTTTTTGTGGGTTTTTTTTTTGTTGTTGTTGGGTCGTAAGAGTTCCTTATATATTTTGGATGTTAACCCCTTATTAGATGCATGACTTGCAAATATTTTTCTCCCATTCCGTGGGTTGTCTTTTCAATTTGCTGATTGTTTCTTTTGCTGCACAGAAACTTATCCGTTTGACATCATCCCATTTGTTTTTGCTTTTGTTGCTGTGCTTTGGTGTCAGATCCAAAAAAAACCATTGTCAAGACGGATGTCAAGGAGTTTTTTTCCCCTTATGTTTTCTTCTGGGAGTTCTATAGTTTCAGGTCTTACGCTTCAGTCTTTGATCCATTTTTGAGTTAATTGCTGTGAGTTGTGTGAGGTAGGGACCCAACTTCATCTTTCTTCATGTGGGTATCCAGTTTTCCCAGCGCCATTGGTTGAAGAGATTGTCCTTCCCCCAACTGCATGTTCTTGGAGCTGTGTCGGATGGTTGACTGCCGTACATGCGTGGATTTATTGCTGGGCTCCTGATTGCATTTCATTGTTCTAGGTGTCTGTTTTTGTGACCATAACATACTGTTCTGACTACTCTAGCTTTGTAACGTATAGCTTCAAATCAGGAAGTGGGATGCATCCAGCTTTGTTTTTCTTTCTCAGTATTGCTTTGGCTGTTTGGAGTCTTTTGTGGTTCCATACACATTTGAGGTTTTCCTATTTCTGTGAAAAATGCATTGGAATTCCACTATCGTACTGAATGTATAGATGCCTTTGTGTAGCATGAATGTTTTAACAATATTAATTCTTCTGATCCATGAACGCAAGATAGCTAGTTTGTCTTCAGTTGCTTTCATCACTGTTTTATAGTTTTTAGGAAACACCTGTATTTCTAATTTGACACAAAATGGAATTGGAATTCATGGTGATTGCATTTTTTTCTTTTTTCTGGAGTCTTAGTTGATAAGGGAAGACAGCATAAGAAAACTTGATTTTAAAACACATATTTAAAAAATCACTTTTAACAACAATGGCAACAATAGGGAAAGTTACCCTTACGTTATTTTTGAAAAAACTCGGTTTCCATAATAAAACTTTGTGTTGTCTTATTTTTATGTTTTGATGTGGTGAATTGGTGAATTGAAAGAAAAGTCACAAATGGTGGTGGTGGGGCTGTAGATGGGGGCAGTTCAAGGGGACACGGATAGCCTGGTGGTCTGGAGTATTAGGTAAACCTAACTTTGCAGCTGGGAGGGGCTCTTGCCGTGCATGCGGGCTGGGAGTGCTAGCCTCTGATGGGGGTGATTGTGTGGTTTTGGAGGGAGCTGCTCGGCGCTGGTCTCTTCATGAGGAGGCTGTCTGTCTCTATCCTCAGCACCTTGGTGTCTTCCCTGAAAGTGGTCAGCAAACATGTGTCGGATCCCTTCCTGTCTGGAAATGTCAAGCCTTTGCTGAGAGGGGTGTTGGCATCGAGTGCTCAGACTATAGGGTCTGCAGGCAGCCCTTACCCCCAGCACGGATTTAGCCGACACCGTGTGTTTTAACCCCGTGACCCTGGGAGGGAACTACTGTTGTCATCCTCGTCTTCCTGAAAAGGAAATTAAAGTTTGGGGGGTTCAGATAGTTTGTCTAACCTTCACAGTCTGGCTTTAGAATTCATGCTCTCGACCGTCTCCAAACCCCCGGGTTTCCCCTGCTTCCAGGCAGCACTGGAGGGTTTGTGAGATGGAACCAGGACCTCCTGGGGACGGATATAAGACATTATCATTTTGAGACCCATAGATTCGCTGGGCCCGGCACGGGCTGGAATGTGAACAAAGGTAATGCATATGCTCTGCTGGACATGTGTGCATTTTGTAAGTCATCAGCGCTCCTGAAAATCTGTGTTTCACAGTAGAAATTCTGCTTACTCAATATTACGTAAACAGGAACAGGTTTTTCTGGCTTCTAGGTGGAAAGTTTTTTGAGCAACGGGGGTAGGTGAGCTGCACCATGTCACAGCCTAGCGGGTTCTACTCTCGGTGACCGGTGACCCCTGGTGCTGGAAGTTTGCTCAGACACCAGGCACCCTCGAGTGTTGATTCTCTGCAGAGCTGGCCTGTCTCGAGCCTCGTTCCCTTGGGAGCCGAGGGATGGTGACTGGGAGTGTCTGGTCCAGAGGCAGGCCTGCATCGAGGGCTCTCGGCAGGGATGCAGGACAGTCAACCACCACGGACATGACTCATGTGTTCCAGTCTTGGCTTCCTGGGTCTAACACACGCATGCACTGTAATCTTCTGCCAGTTTTTATCAACTTGGAAGGAAATTTGGGGTTTTAACAACACAGTACGGTACCAGACCCCTAGGCTCAGCCTCTGTGGAAACTTCCCTGTGTGTTCATTTTCTTTACCTGTTCAGAGAGGCTCACGTGATTGAATTCTCATTCTCTCCTGGAGATGTTTGGAGAGTTAATTGGGTAGAAACTTAGAGTTAAGGAAGTGAGAGAAGAAAGACCCCAGTGAGGAGAGAGCGTGGTGCCACCTTGGATAGCTTTGCTCTTGGAGGGGTGAGCCCTGAGCCCTTGCTCAGGTGCAGGGCTGTTCCTGTCGCATCCATGCTTGTGGTCCCCCTGCCCTCTTGGTTTGGAGGGCATAGTCTCTTAGGGGCCTTTTGGGGTCTCTAAAAGAGACTTTGTGTTCTGGCTGAGCAAATTGCTTTCCCCCTCTATATGGCAGTTAGGAATGTTTGATGCAAAGTGAACAAACAAGGTCCCCTTTTCCCCCAATATTTTCATATGATAATTATGTGGATTTAGGTGTGGGTCAGGTTCATTCTTTAAGGGTCATGGGCTTATCATCCTTGGGTCTCGTAGTTGCTGTTATTGTCATGAAAATCCCCCGACGAATGCATTATACCACACTCCTCAGTTGTGGATGGTGCTCACAGATGTACCTGGGAGGGGCATTGGCAAGCCTGGGGACGATGGGCGTGGACACCGAGAAGCACCTGCTTCAGGCAGTCTTCATGCTCCCTGTGAACTGACCCGGCCCAGCTCTCTGGCTCCACTGTCCTGAATGGTCTAGGCTTTAGGACGTGTGCCCTCCAAACCAGAGCCATAGTTTGTGGAGCTAATAAGGCTGTGGATTGTTGGTTTTATGGAATTATGTGCTGTAGGGTTTTTTAAAAGTAAAAGTGCCAGAGAGGTATTCGGACACTATTTGCTCAACATAATTCATGTCCAGTTCTTTGGGAACATTTCGACTAGAATGATATGTACCCCACCTTGTTCACATACGTGCTGTTTGGTTCCCTTCACATTAGGTTGGGAGTTTCTTTAAGTGAGGGTTTTCTTGTCTGTCTTCTCCTTAATTCTGTTATTGTCCGAATCCTCTCTCTGCTCAGGTTGTCTGTTGTCTCGGCTCAGGCTGCTAGGACCCAGCACCACAGACGGGGCTCAGAAAGAAGCACAGAGTCCCCCCAGCTCTGGGGGCTGGAAGGCTCGCGTCTGGGCGCCAGCAGATTCTGTGTTCTGTGAGGACCCTTCCGGGTTCACAGACAGTGTCTTCTCCTGTGTCCCCCTGTGGGGAAGGGGCGAGGGGGCTCTTGCGGTGTCCCATCATGGGGGCTCCACTCTCATGGCCTCATCACCCCCCAAAGACCCCCACCTCCTCCTATCATCACCTCGGGGTTCAGTTTCAACATAGGAATTTGGGGGGAACACAGAGACACGTCTACAACATTGATACCCTGAGCCTTTCCTTATCTTACGGACATGATGGGCCTGAAAGTCTGTGGAGCATCCTGTTGGAGCCCCTGCCTCTCGTTGGTCCTGTTTCTGGACTCACCTGGCATGTGCTAGCTGGTAGGGATCGTATCACCTGTGTTTCATCACATGATGCTTCCGGAGGAGAGAGTAGGTCCTTTTTTTTTTTTTTAAGATTTTATTTATTTTGAGAGAGAGAGAGCACGAGCAGGGGGGAGGGGCGGTGGGAGAAGCAGGCTTCCCGCTGAGCAAGGAGTGGGATGTGGGGCTCGATCCCAGGACCCTGGGATCATGACGTGAGCCGAAGGCAGACACGTACCCGATTGAGCCCCCCAGGCGCCCAAGAGAGTAGGTCCTTAACACACACCGTGAATCGTCGTGGCTGCCGTTGGACGCCGGACGCCAGAGGTAAGAGGTGGAGGCCGGAGCCTTACGTAAAGATAACGACGGGAGAGCCCCACCTGGCCCTGGTCTAGATCCTGTGAAGACCGGCTCTCCGGCTCTCCGGCTCTCTGCAGGGCGGGTTTTGACGTCCATGTCTAGTCTCCCGTAAGCCCGCGTCTGCATGAGCTTCTGGTTCTCCTGGGGGGCAGTCTGCTGCGTGGACACCAACAGGCTCACCTCATCAGCCTCCTGGGAACGGCGTCACCGGCCACCTGAGCAGCGGCCCTTGCCGGCCAGTGTCTGCGGCCTCCATGGTCACTGTCCTCCTGGTGGCTGCTCGCGGGAGCTGTGACAAGGCCAGTGTCTGACCACGTCCTCCTCCCACCCCTCCCTGATGCACTGCAGCCCACGCCACGTGGCCGGTGAGGAGCCCGTGTCCTCATCGGGGTGTCGGCCCTGACCCCACAACTTCTGTCCAAGGAGATGCGTGCGTCCTTGCGAGTGGACTGCGTTTGGGACCCTGCTTCGGCAGGGTCACAGGGAGCGGGATGGAACGGAGCCTCGAACAGAGGGCGCGAAGACTCTTGAGCAAGAGCGAATGGGGTTTCGTGGCTTCTCTCGCGGAGCCGCAGGCGGTGCTCACCACCTTCTTCCTTTCTGGTGAGAGCCGGGCTGTGTCCCGTTTCCTCGTGGTGTGGCTGGGGCGCGTGGGGCCGGGGGGGTCTCACCGCTGCTGCCCGCGGCCTGCACCTGCCTCTGGCACACGGACAGGTGGCCCAGCCGCACTGGGGCCGGTGGGGTGCCCGGGAGGCCAGGCTCTGTGCAGGCCACCTCCACCCTCGTGGGTGTTCCGCAGCAGTGGGCCCCTGAGTGCTGCCCCTGCCCAGCTCAGGTTGTGCTGCTCTGAGGGGCTTGGAAACGTGACTTAACTCCTCTGCAGTTCAGAGAGGATCATTAAATTTTAATGTGTGAATTGGTGGCTGTATTTTATGGCCTTTATTTGATTTCTCTCTTGGTTGATTTTCTTTCCCCGTAAGAGAGGAGGCATTTCAAGGGAGAGAGCTCGATGTGGCCCCCATTCTGAGGGTCTGGAGCAAATTCTGAGGGCTCGTCATAGAGGCAGGAAGGTAATAAGGAGCCGTGGCCGTGGTTGTGCTGTCCACACTCGGGTGTGCGACTCCTGAGCAGGAGACCCCGGCCACGTGGGAATCAGAGGCTCCAGAGCTGTTCCAGCTTCCTCTTCCTGGAGGAGCCGAACGATGGCCAGGGCTGTTCTCACTGACCTCGGGGTGCGGGGAGCATCCTATGCCGCCTTCCAAACGGGGGTCAGTCCTGCACTGACTCCGGGAAAAATAAACCAGGAGGTGGTTCTTGTCCGATGCTGGAGCTCCCAGAGCCTGTGGCCTGGGCTCTAGGACCCCAAGGGCCATCCCAATAGACCCCAAAGCTGTCAGGATCACAACCCCGACCCTTCTGGCCAGTCCCACTTTCACCTTCCCGTGACTCCGAATGTATTTAGACACTGCTTGGTGGAGCCAGTTTCTGGTTGAGGTTCTGGGATCCTGAGCCCAGGGGGCGGGGGGAGGGGCAGGCCCGAGCGGAGGTCGTGGTGAAGTCGCCCTTCCATGAGGGAGTTGGAGGGCCTGCCCCTACAACCCAGGAGCTGACACCTGTTGATGCTGCCTACTATCCTCCACGTTTCTCTTCCTCTGCCTCCTCATGAGCCAGCCCGAAGCCTCGTGGCCTCAAACAACCATTTTCTTCTCACAGATTCTGCAGGTCAAGAATTCACACGGGGCAGGGGGAGCATGTGTTACTGGCCCATGATGTCTGGGGCCGCAGCTGGGTACGGCTTGAGCTTGGGGTCCTGGAGCGATCCTGCAGCTGGGCTGAGCCACGCCCACGCTGGGAGTCCCTTACACGGCGTCCCTGCGATGCTCTGGCTTCTTGCAGCTTGGTGTCTCAGCCTGGGGCATTCCCCATGGGCCGTCCCAGGGCTCCCAGGCCCAGTGTCCTGGGCAGCAAGGACTTCGTGGTCTAGCCACGGGGGGCACGTTGGGTCCCATCCATCGTTCACAAGCCCAGCATGAATCACGAGGTCACAAACGCACCGTCCGAGAATTTGTGGCTGTGTTGAAGCAGTCTTGCTAGGCTTCTTTTATTTATTTTAATAAAGTATATTTTTCTCATTTCAGAATTAAATAGGAGGACCCCCAGCCACGCATGGCTAGTTTAGGTATTGAGTGGAGCATAGAGTGCTGAGAAAAACTGGCCGGACCTTGAGATCACAGCAGAGGGAAGGCCACATGCCTCTCGGCGTGGGGCTGGACACTGTCTGACAGGCCCACTTGTGGCATTTAGTGATCTGAGGGACGTGCATTGTTGGGCTCAGTTTTATTCACTGTTGACTGAGGGCCAAGAGTGATGTTTCTTTGAAGTTACAAGTTCGCCTGCCGGTTTTGTCTGGTAGCGATGCCCCTGGTTTCCGTGGGACATGCGCCTCTTTCCTATCAGGCTAGCGTGCAGGCTGCTGTCATTGTCCCAAATGACTATAAATCCTCAAACATTCTTGGAACCGATTTTACCACCTGCTGGCTCCTCATTAATGATTGAATCCATTTTTGAAGGGCGTTCATCCTAATTTTTTCCTGCGTGGGAGTTTTTAGCTTTTTAAAAAATCTTTTATACATAGAGCACGTAAGTATCTGGAAACCAGCTTTTCTAGTCCTGCTTCTCTTGGGCTGGGCTTTGCTCTTGCTGCTATTCAGTAGATGGGAGGGGGGCGTTCACGCATCTGCTGTCCAGTCGAGCCTGGAGGAGGCAGATGAACGTCTCTTCTCATGTCTGTGTTTGGTATTTTTTAGGAAGAGCTGTTTCTCCCTTATCTGGTGGCTTCTGGGTTTACAGCCCTCTTGGTTGATTTAATGGTCTAGTTGCAGGTGAGCAGCTGTGAGCATGGGAAGCCAAGCCTAGCACACAGGTGGGATGCTCTGGGAACCTAGGGTGATGGTCAGACAGAGCTTTAGAAGCAGCAGAATTTTCATAAAAGCATAGCTTAGTGTCGAGTAAACCACACTGTGGTACTATCCATACTAGAAAAAAAAAATCCATTGTGCCTGGTAATAGGTTGTGTTTTAAATAAGCAGCCTTTCAGAGAACGATGTGTTCTAGCTATTTAAACCAGTCACAAACTGTAATGAAGAATTACTGTTTGTCAAGCACAGTTTAGGTGCTCAGGAGACCAGATAAGCAGGAGGTCCTCAGCAAGCAGGCCTGGCTTGGGGGGCGTGTGCCTAGCATGTGCACAGACCTGTATGAAATGCACGTGGAGCCACGGGTGGGCGGGGCTGGCACAGTGGAGGGGCTTGGGATGCCGGAGACAGGGGTGGGGAGGAGGCCCCCTACGAGGCCAGCTGGACCCTGAAGGAAGTGACGTGCCTGTCCCCGTCGACACTGTAAAGCAGTCTATCCTGCAGACGAGAAACTGCATTGTCTAGAGGGGTAACCTGGTCTTCACGCAGTTGCCCAAACACGCAGTTCCACATGCGTGCACGTGCTCTCAGTGGGATTGAAAGAATAGTATGAAGCATAGAGAACACTAGGAGGTGAGACTTTATTCTTACTTTGTAGTAAGTGTTGATGCTTTCCCCTGTCAGTCATCACTGAGGGCGTCTGGTCTCCCTGCTCTGATTGATGGGGGGTGGTCTTGCTGGAGGAGGGAGAGCGGATTTGCACAGAGCTGGAGAACCACAAACCACACAGGATCTCCTTCTCTGGAATCTTGGGGGACTCACATCTGCAACATGCTGCAACCTTGTCCCTGCTGTGTGGACGTGTGAGGCTTCACCCCTGTGTTGGAGGAGAGAGCACAAGACCGTCCGTGATGCCCGAGGTGCTGCCCTCCCTGGAGGCATGGGCCTGGTGTGCAGGCCGTCTTGTCGGTGCCTGGCATCACCTGGGTCACGGTGAGAGTCGTCGGCTTCTTAGGTTCATGTATTTTGTTCAGGAAACTGGCGACTAGTGCTCTTTGGTTTAGAATTGCAACGTCTCTAAGACCCACATGAAAGTGGCCGCAGGAATTCCAGCAGATAATCCTTTGCCTGTGGAGACGCTGATTATGCTGGACGGGAAGTGGAGAACACCCATCTCAGGTTTTCCAGAGGTGCTCCCTTCTGGAGAAGGGCAACCTTCTCCTTGTTTTTGGACCTATTATAACTCAGCTGTTGTCAAGCAAGGCAGTGGCAGGAAGACCTTCCGGTTAAAAAAATTCCCTTTATAGCCCTTTAGAATCAGGACAAGACACATCCAAGTTTGTGTTATATTAATTCTGTTTGGAATTTGTTAGACTCTTAGAAAATGGAAGAAAACAGTGTTCTCTGCCACTTTTGAATTGGGCCAGTAATGGAGGCCATACCCCTAACCCTAACTTTTAACTTCCTTTTTTTTTTAAACGCTGTAATAAAACATAAAAGGCAGAGCAGAGTATCCTTTAAGGTCTAAGATCTGTTGCTCACAATTTATGGGGATGAAGCAGGAGAATAGGGTCTAGAGACCCATTCTGCCCCTAACGTGGAGGGAGCTCAGACGAGGGGGTTTCTCTGAGCCTCTGTGTCCTCCTCGGGAATGGAGTGAGGGTGATGGTTATGTATGTTGTGGGACTGACTGAGATCATGCACCTGCAGCGTGTAGCCCAGTATGGTCGGACGGTGAATACCCAGCACTTTAGCACCACCCCCCCCTCCCCCATAGCCCTGGTAGACTTAGGACTAGAAAAAGTACAGCTCCCAGCTTAAAAATACTTAAGGGCTCCTGTGTGTATCTCTATGGAAAACAAAAATAATGTTTTTCTAAATTCTTATAAATTCTTTCATTCAAAATAGTTCTTACATATATTAATTTCCAGAAGGACTGGGGAAAGATCTCAAGCCCTCCTTAATCTCAGAATTTCGTGTGCATGGTTTAACAATAAATGTTTCTTTGTATTTTCTCCCTTATCAGAAGAAGGAAATGATGAATTCAGCAAGTTGCTTTTATTGACAGGAAAGGAAAAATAACATGAAACTTAATGTTGTTTTCCTTACATGGTTTGTGTGTTTGTGTTTAGCCCAAAATGTTACTCACTAAAACAGCCACGTTTCTGAGAAATGACTTACTGTTTAAAGTACCAGGTAAAAACTTGCAGTTTAAACTTGATCCAGTCCATGCCGGCCCTGTGGAATTCCCTTGTCTGTTGCTGAGCCTTTGTGACGTGGGGTTATTCCTGAGCAGGGAATCCAGAAGTCTGTGTGTCTCTTGGTGTGGCTCTGCAGGAAGAGCTCGACCCCTGCTCTTCTAGCCAGATCCCCGTTGTTCTCCCCTGGAAGAAGGGTCAGAACAGGTCTTCTTTGCATTTTATCACTATTGGCTGCAGCGTCCCTTCCCTGACGCAGCCTGGTGCACTTAAGCCACACAAACCCCAGGGACATGTGTCCTCGTGGTTCCTGTGCCCTGCAGAGCAGGTGCATATGCCAGTGCAAATTTGGGAGGATTTCCTCCTAAATCGTGCTGGGGAATCAGTAGTCATGGGCATCCTTGCCAGGCCAGCGACTCGCTCAGGCACTGGGAGCTCAGGCACTGGGAAGTCAGCAGCCCCGGCTAGGTCAGGCGCTGGGAGGTCAGCAGCCCCGGCTAGCTCAGGTTCTGGGAAGTCAGCAGTCCGGCTAGCTCAGGCACTGGGAGCTCAGGCACTGGGAGGTCAGCAGCCCCGGCTAGCTCAGGTGCTGGGAGGTCAGCAGCCCGGCTAGCTCAGGTGCTGGGAGGTCAGTAGTCCGGCTAGCTCAGGCACTGGGAGGTCAGGCACTGGGAGGTCAGCAGCCCCGGCTAGCTCAGGTGCTGGGAGGTCAGGCACTGGGAGGTCAGCAGCCCCCGCTAGCTCAGGTGCTGGGAGGTCAGGCGCTGGGGGCTCAGGCACTGGGAGGTCAGCAGCCCAGCTAGCTCAGGTGCTGGGAGGTCAGCAGCCCCCGCTAGCTCAGGTGCTGGGAGGTCAGGTGCTGGGGGCTCAGGTGCTGGGAGGTCAGGTGCTGGGGGCTCAGGTGCTGGGAGGTCAGCAGCCCCGGGCTCGGGCTCCAGGGCGTACATGTGTCTGTTAGTGGCGTTCTGACCAGCTTTGTGCTTTGCTCTTTCCTATGTGTGTTTCTTCGTAGAAGACAAGGATGGTTCTCTGTGGGGATGGAAAAGTCTAACTAGAAACTCTCCATTACACAGTTAAAAACAAACCTTGGTGAACAATTTCTTCCTAAACACCCTCCGTGCACAGGGCTCCTGCCCTCATCCCCGGTCATTGCCGTGTGCTGGTTCTCGTCATGCTGGGTCTGTGCCCGCAGAGCCGCAGGACTGCACTCTGTGTGACTGTTATTGGTTACATCGCTCATAAATACGATGGACCTTTAACTGTGGGACCACTTTGTGAAACCCCACTTGAGCTAGATCAGCTTCTTTTCACGCTAGGGTAATAATTTTATTTAAAGTGGTATAAAGCTAATGGAATAAACATTTTTTTATTTGAATTCCTAGGAAATTTAAAAAATATCTAATCTAATTATCTAATTGTTTTCACATCAACATACTGCCTCATCAGCTTGATTCTTACCAATTATTCTTTCAATTTTTCTGAGTCCTGGCGTAATTGTTAGAGAATTCAGAAGAAAAAACTCCCTTTCTCTTTTTCAGCAGTCCCCAAAGAGAAAGGAGTGTTTTCCAGTAATTAAAGAAGGTGTAACTGATGGATTCTTTTACTCTGCTGCATCTTCCCTTTGCGTGCTGACAGAGCTCTGTGTGTCCTTGCTGCAAAGCAGTGTGAGCTTGGGAACCCTGGAGAACACCCCCCCGGAAGCTTCTGGCCACCGTCCTGCCGTGCTTAAGTCCCAGTCCTTCAAGTGGTCTCCAGAGACACATTTGTTTTGTCCTTATTACGGCAGAACTCTCACATTGTGCTGAGATGCCTCTTGGCTCGTGGTCTTAACTGTGTGGGGGATTATTCTTTATCACTTGCGCTGCAGGACGCGGGAGCCGTCGTTTGGGATGATGGCTCTGCTGGCTGACATCCTTTAGAGGATATTAGTTTTCCACTTCTATTCTTCACATCAAAGCTTTGCGATAAATAGGCATTTTGCAGTTCATTTCAGGATGAACCTGACTTGATCTCATAGTTCAGGTTTTCATTAAGCCTTTCATAATTTAACATAGGATTAATTCTGAAAGCAGATTGGGCAAAATCTTTTCTGATAAAGTTTATTATTACTTTGAGTACCTGGTATAAAATCCAAGGGAGCGGTTGGTATTCAAGACGATTGCTGATGAATGCGATGTTCTGAAGCCGGTGACCGCAGCAGTACTGAGTTACCTGTTTACTGAAGGGCTCTGTCGTGGGGTGGACCGAAGCACCCTCTCTAACCTCGGTGGGTCCCCAGTGTCTCCGCTCTAGGACTTAGCTACCAGCCTCCACTCACCTCGTGGCGCCTTCCTAGTTGGGTGCCTTCCTGATTCTGGAAAGAGCCTGAATCAGGGCTCCACAGTGGTGATGAGCAACCTCCAGACCTGGAGTTGGCCTTGTCTGTGGTCTGTGGAGAGACAGGCGAAGGACCGGGGCTGTTGGGGGGGGCGGCAGGTGTCAGATGAGCAGGCTGTGGTGCCGGCTGCCCCCAGGATGGCCACTGGCATGGGTTCTCCGGAGGCGACCCTCGCCACCTGCAACAGTGCATGTCCAGCGGCCCGCCAGTGCATGCTGAGCTCCAGCGGGCTCGCCTCCGGGGCTGCTTTCTGTCCCCTTTCCCTTGTTTGGGAAGGCTGCAAGCAGCAGAGCCTGGGACAAGACTGTCCCCACTTCCTCCTGGCTCAGCCCCAGGTGCAGTGACTGGGTGGCCTAGCCCAGCCTTGTCAGCAGCTCCTGAGGAGCAGGGGGTCTGGCCGGCCCGGCGGGTGCTGGCAGGGGGTGGCTTTGGGAAGCGCCCGAGTCTGAACCAGGCACAGAATGCATTCTCCCCAGACCTGCTGCTTTTCTAAAAGTACTTCTATAATTAGAAACTGAGTTTCTCTTCAGGGAAACGTCTTGTACGACTTGTTTGCTGAGTATCCTCCAGACGTTCCTGATGCACAGTTGGGGTCTTTGAGGAGTGGCCCTTGTCTAAAAGGAATTTGAAGAAGATTAGGAGGCATCTCTGAGCTCCCATGCTCAGCTAGCTGGCTCCTCACAGGAGGGATGATAATGTGTTAGTAGCATTTGTTTGTTTAACAAGGGCAGTGGGAGACTTTAAAAACATGAACTTGGGGGGTGCCTGGCTGGCTCAGTCGGTTAAGCATTCGACTCTTGGTTTCAGCTCCAGTCGTGATCTCAAGAGTCGTGGGATCGAGCCCTGTGGTGAGCTCCACGCTCAGCATCGAGTCTGCTTGAGATTCTCTCTCCCTCTGCCCCTCCCCCTGCTCGCCTGCTCGTTCTCTCTCTTTTTTTTTAAGATGCTCTTTTAAAAAACAAAAAACCAAAACATGAACTTAGTTATTCTTTGAGCTTGGAAGGGTCACATTTTTTGTATTGTGAAGAGGGAAATCCTCACTTGTCCTCCATCCCTGAATAGATTCCAGGGATTTTCCACCAACAAAAGGTGATCTGTCTGAGCGAGGGTCAGTGTGCAGGCTCTGAAATCATGGGACCTGTCAACTGACTTCCTAAAAAAACATGCTCGGTGAAGATGTTCCCGTCTAGCTAAAACATTTCAAAAGCACAGGTTAAGTGGTTGTTGCTGTTGTTTTAGTGATTATTGTAGCTTTCCTGTTGCTTTAGGAGCAAAATGCCCCTTGAACAGGGCAGGGCTCATGCCTGTTCTTCCTTTCCTGTCTGAATATTTGATTTTGTCCTTGTTGATAGTTAATGGGTGTGTAGTTAAGAGGATTTGGCCCCAGGGGAATCTAGTGTATGGAGTAGTTCTGTGTGGAAAAGGCAGCATCGGTGCTGGGGTAACGGAGGGCTGTCTGCATGGCCTGCTCGTCAGGATGGGCACAAAGGCCAGAGGTCACCGATTTTGCACAAGGTCACGAATAAAGGTGGCCGCAAGCCCAGGGCCAGTGTCCCAGTGATCACACACAGCTTGCATCCATGCTCTTCCGGAAGAGTCTCTGTGGTCATTGATGATGGCCCTCTGGATTTTCCATGTTTTGGTTCACAACAAGTTTTTCAGTGAACTTTTTATTTGGGTGATGAATAGGTTGGAATTTGGCTCTTGTAACATTTGGTTGTACATTTAATATGTTTCTGTATCAGGTGCTTTTCTCTTCAATATGATCTTAATGATAACAGTCATAGAGATTACTTGCATTTAGGGCTTAATATGACCTAAGCATTTGCACATTTAAACTCAATCTTAGGAGAAACCAGTGAATTAGGCAATGTTATCTTCATCTTACTTACATAGAAAATGAGACTTAGAGATGAATAAATGTGCCCAAGAGCACGTGACTAAGCAGTGGCGGCGCGGGGCGGGGCTGGTTTCCAGCCTGCGTCTCTGCTCCATAGCAGGTGCCTTACCTCCCAGCCGTTTTCTTTCTGGACTTCTTACAACGCTGTCTTTACAGATTTTCCTCAACTTCCTGTGGGGTTACGTCCCCCCAAAACCCTTCTTAAGTTGAAAATATTGCAAGCGGTGCATTTAATACCCCTAACCTTGACCGTCCCAACGTAGGCTCGCCGACCTGAAACGTGCTCAGAACACTTACATCAGCCCACGGTTGGGACAAATCCTCTCCCACGAAGCCTCCTTGATAACCCGGTGTTGACGGTCTCATGCAGTGTATCGAATACGGCGCTCACCGTGAAGAGCAGACGGTGGGTATGGGTGTGGGACTGTTGTCCGTGGATCCGCTGTTACTCCCGTGATCGCGGGGCTGACGGGGAGCCGCTCACGAGGCAGGATCATCCCACTGGCCGCTAGCCCGGGACAAGACCCAAACTCAAAAGTCGAAGAATGGCTTCTACTGAATGAGTATCGCTTTTGCACCATTGTAAAGCTTGGACATTGGAAAATTCCTAAGTGGAACCATCCTAAGTCGTCATCGGAGTACTTAAAATCCACAAGGGGAAGTAGCTACTTGTAAGAGCTCTTACCGTAAGACACAGGTAAAGGGTACTTCTGTAGAATAATGCATTGCCTTTTATCTTCCATGCGGGCCCTAAATAACGTCTTTCATGGCAGCATTTCCTCAGTCTTATTCCCAAGCTGATAGCCTGTGAGGACGACCAGTCGCAGCCTCCCCATGTGCGCTCAGAGCCCTACGGCGGGAGCGACTGTGCAGTTTCGGAGTTTGTTCGAAGCCAAGCAGTGCTACTTGGTACTGAAGTTTGTGCAGGTGATTACACTTCAGAGGAGTGATTTGATCGCTTGTAATAAAAATATGAAATCATTCATACTTAATATAAAGGTAACACTTCCTCTGAAGTTCTTTTCCTTCCTCTGAAGTTAAAAAAGATTACATAGTTCTTTGTCCTAAGGTCTTAGATGTTCAGGCACAACTTTATTGCGCTTTGCAGATTGTACATTTTTCACAAATGAAAGGTCTGTGGTGACCACAAGTCTGCTGGCCCCACTTTTCCAATAGTATTGGCTCACTTCCTCTGCCACATTTTAGGAATTATTGCAATATTTCAAACTTTATCATTATCATAGTTGTTACAGTGATCTGTGATCCGTGGTTATGATGAACAGCTCAAGTGATAGCTGATTAGTGTTTTTTAAGCAAACTATTTTTGTTTTTTGTTTTTTTTTAAAGATTATTTATTTGAGAGAGAGAAAGAGAGAGAGAGAGCATGAGAGGGGGAGGGTCAGAGGGAGAAGCAGACTCCCCGCCGAGCAGGGAGCCCGATGCGGGACTCGATCCCGGGACTCCAGGATCATGACCTGAGCCGAAGGCAGTCGCTTAACCAACTGAGCCACCCAGGCGCCCCTAAGCAAACTATTTTTGAATTAAGTATATTTTTAAGACATAATGCTATTCTGCACTTGATAGACTATAGCATAGTGTAAAGGTAACTTTCATATGGACTGGGAAACCAGAAACTGCATTTGACTTGTGTTATTGTGGTCTGGGAGCTGTGCCTGTAGGTTCTTGGTCCATCGCTAAGGGATACCTATGGGTTCTCCCCCCACCCCCCATCTGCTATTGGAAAAGTAACAACATTTCTTAATACTGCAGTGAGCATTTTGCTTATATTAACATGTAATAAAATAGGCTTTTCCCCCCCTACATTATAAAAGATTTCTTGATGATAAAAATGAGAATAGAATTATTGGCCTGGAAAGTGTGCAGATTTTCAAGGGTCTTGGTACAAATACTGAATTCCTCCCCAGAGGAATGTGTGCTCTTTATTCACTGCTTTGTGTTCCACGGGTTCCTAAGAAATCCCGTGGTGTTCCTTGCATCATCCGAGGAAGCTGGATGTGTAGAGCTGCCTCTAGAAAAGTGGGAAAGGTTTCTGGAGAGAGTGTTTGTTTTGCATGTACCACCTGGCTTTTCAGAAGGAAATGAATAGAGTGCTTCCCAATTAATACAACTGTGCTGTTTTCTCATTAGTGCGCTTAAATGGTGGAATGTTCCTTTGGAGGTGTTGTCATCATACATTTCTGTGTATGTTACATTTTGTGGGGGATAAAAGTGGTCACTCACACAATTTTGAAGATCTATAAGATTTTATAAACCTCCAAGATGCCCAAATGTCTGTGATGTCTGTGAAAATATCAGTGACTCACAAAATGTCCTAAATGCCTTTTATTATATGTGGTGAATGGTTTAATGGACATACTTTTTGTTTACAAAGCAAAATCACACTTTCCCCCAAAGATACGATAGTTGTCATGGACATGAGAAGTTTTCTTACCTGAGAGTGGAAACACCATGTTGCTTTGCAACTAAATCATAGAAACATACATGCCCTTACTTCTCCTTGATCAGCAGGCATTCTGAGAGCCTGGAAGAGTTCCCTTTCTTCATAGCCGATGTTGGGGCAGCGCGTGGCCCCGTTCTATAAAAAACAAGAACAGGTAGAAACACGCAGCCTCGTCAGTGATTCCTAAGGACAGGACAGGGTCTCATGGCCAGGTGGGTGTGCATACTCAGTAGGAAGCCTATTGTTCTTGATATTCCCTCCACCCCAAAGTCACTAGGTTTCCTTAGGTTTTTGTCATGAACGCACTGTGGGTTTTCCAAAGGAGAATTTTCTGTATCTCTTTGAATTGGATCAGGTCCAAAGAGAATTCCCATGACAGGGAGCTCTCCCCCGATTTCCCTCCGACCAGCGAGGGTAGCAGGAAGTATCTTGTGTGGGTCATGGTGTTCACAGGCCAGGGTCTGTCTTATCAGAGTCAGGTCTAGACTCTTCCCTTGAGGTTCTCAGATAACTGTGGACACTTTAATAAGTGAACGTGTGCTCAGATGTTAGTAGATGTTTGCACTCAGGCTGCTCTCGGAGAAGCTAAATTGGAGAGAGTTGGGAGCTTGGGAGATTGACAACGTCTAAATATGGGTTCTTCTCTCTAGCAGCATGGCAGCACCTGGGAATAGTAACGACCACAGGTTCAGCTGCTGGCTTACTGCTCACATCCTGCAGACATGACCTTACTGTATATTCACTTACTCCCTCTTGGTTATTAATCCTATTCATAGCTTCCAATAAGGAATAATCAAGTCCTTTACTTAAAGGGTACAGTTTTATTTGTATCAAAAAGACATAAAGACAATATTGTATGAATTTTCCAGATACTGGTATGTTCATTTCTGATTTCCCCTCTAGGTGTCTAAATATTGCAGTTAAAAAATCTTCAAAAAAATCTCTAAGTGCATATTGGATTAGCAGCTTTGATGAATAATTTGATGGACAGTTTTCCTTGGGTAAATTTCCTTGGTTTTTGTTTTGCCAGAAACTCATTTATGGCAAAACAATATATCATTTATGTTTGGAAAAGATTTTGTGCCCTTATTTCTTCTATAGGGGCCACATTTGTAGTGAAAATTAATGATATACTGGTAATAGATACCAGTCTCTCATGTAGAAAGTTTTAATTTTTTAAAAATATGAACACATGGGCTCTGCTTTTTTTTTTTTCTAGCTTAATTCAAGAAGCAAGGACTTGTAAAAAGAATAACACAAATAGGTCAGAAAGGTTATACATGCTGAATGGCTGGCAGCAGGTGCCCTTGGGGTGCAGAGCCCTGCCTGGCTCGGGGCTGTGCTCTGGGCGTGGCAAGTGGCTTTGTTCTGGGACAGTGGTCTGTTTCTCCAGAAATTAAGAATAATCTGACACACAGAATCTGCAGCTCAAGAAGCAGAGTCGGACCTCTGTCAAGGATGAAGATTTGTCTCAAAGGCCAAAACATGAGGACATTTCTTTGCTAATTTTATAGAAAACTTGCTGGACAGCTATCTGGCCTCACGTGTCTACTGTGTCAGGAAACATCTGAACTTCGTCGTCAAGCCAGACCTCCAAAGGAAGTGTTTTTACATTTTTCACGGTTTTGGTCACTAGTTATAGTCATTAAAATTATTGTTTAAAACACTGAATTCTGGTTTAAAAAAAATTGCTTCCATAGAACTGGCAGCACTTCTATGGAGTGTAAAAGGGTAACATTAAGCAAGGGCCTTGCAGGGGCTTGGTGTGTCTGCTGTGCATGAACACGTGTGTGTATGTATGCCACATGTGCATGATACCTGTGTGCACACTATATATACGCGTGTGCGTTGTATTCCCACACTGGGCATGTGTACCATGTGTACATTGTGCACATGTATGCATATAAAAACACATGTTATATGCATACATGGATACTCTATGTATATGCACCACATGGATCTAAGCTCTATATGTATACGCATATACCCTACATATATATGTACATTGTACATAGACTGTGTATACTGGAGGTATATATGCATACACACTGGGTCAGTGCCTGTAATACACTACGCATATACATTTTCCACTGTGTCAATACTGTATACTGTATGTACATATACTGTGCACTCTGTATGCACCACATGGATATATGCATATGCACTGTATAGACACATGTATATACTCTATGTGGATATTTGTATGGACACTGTATAAACTGTTATGCACTGTATGGATATATGTGTGTAATATATACACATACACTGTGTCTATATGCATAGGGTATACACTGTGCATATATTTTACATACATAGTATATATATCATGTATTGTTATATACTATATACATATATCCTCTATGTGCATACACTATGTGCATAGGGCATATATGTGCATGCACTGTATACCCACCATGTGTGTATATATTTGTGGACACTGTATATGCACTACATGTGTATATATACTGTATATGGTCCTACGTTGTATGTATATACACTGTATATGGTTATACACTGTATGTACATGCACTGTGTGGGTGCGTATGTCTGCATACTGCATATTACCAGGAACACGGCTCCTGGAGGCTCCAGTGAAGCACCATCTGGCTAGTGCGGGCATAGTGTAGGGTGAAAACAGTTGTTCTTTGCTACACAGGATATGAAATTTGGCGAGATATTGGACCTTTGCCGTAATGCGGGAGCCAGTCATATTGCAAAATTGATGTGTGTGTGTGTGTGTTCACGTAATCATCGTAATGGCTCTACAAAGTGGGTTTTATTCCCAGAAGGGAAGACTGAGATTTCCCAGGGACCAGGTGACCTGTGGAACCAAAGAACTATCAATTCTTGCGTGTCCCTTTATTGTCTTACCACAGCCTTTGTTGGTGCCGCTTAACCAAGTTGCCACCCACTCTGAAATGTGTTTGTCTTCCTCCTGCTGAGCTTTGTTCCCAGAGAAGCCAGGATAGTGTGTTCTTCGTCTTTGTCGCTAAGTAGCAGAGTCTCTCTTATGCTGCTCCTATAAGCAGTTAAAAGTCAACACAGTATCTCTTTGTTAAAATTGAACACAGTGCATAAGCTTATTTTTAGGAATTGTTTGGAAAGATAAGTAAGAAGACCTTCAGGGTGAGAGAAGGCTGCAGAGTATTTAAGTAAACAGGGAAAATAAATTTGTGCAAAAAAACATGTCCAAGATTGGGATTTGAAAGTAGGATGTCTCAAATGTTACATTATTTGTCTGCCGTTTTGGATTTTTAAAGAAGTTATTTCAGTTTGCCATTTCTTGGGGGATTTTACTTTTGACGGACTATCGCTAGGATATTCTGCTTTCTCGGAACAAAAGAACAGGCAGTCTCAAAGGTAAACTTCAGGTTCTACTTCTGGAGAAACAGAAGTTGCAACTTTTTAAAAAGACACCGTCTCAGCTCTTTTCTCCAACAGTTAAAAAATAATGTTTCGTCACAGCCAAGTTTACCTTACTGAACTACCACAGATTTCTCAAAAGTGTTCCCAGCCTCTTTATTTTGTCATTCATAATTATTTAATGTTTCACAGAAAGAAAATCTTACACAGGTTAAATTTAAGTACCTTTGAGGCAGGAGTTCCATAAACCACAGGGCCAATGATAGCATGGCAAACCCTTCATCTGACCTTTTATTCCTTTGACGAACGTTCACGAGTTCCTACTTTGTGCCACGCATGGTGTTAGCTGCTGGGGCACAATGCTGAGCCCGAGGTTCTGTATGTGGGGAGGGTCTCATCCCACTCAGTACATCAACAGCTGTATGATAAAGTGTAAGAAACCAGTATACAGATATTTTATGGGCACATTGAACATGGCATTGACCTGAATGTGACAGATTTTTCAGGTTTACATTTGCCTTTTTTAATTTCTACTTATAATTCTGACGATTTTCTTTTTCTACCTTTAAAAACAAATCATTGCTAATCACCAACAGATTTGTGATAAAGTATATTTATGTGTTCTAAATCTAGTGATTTATTTAATTGGAGGCTATTCTCCTTGATAGGTACCAGTAATATGTCAAAAGACGGTTCAGTTTTGCACTGTCAAAGGATCATTAAATACTACAGGGTGTATCCCTACTGGAATTTGCTCATTCATTAAATGTAAGCATTTTAGCTTTTGCTGATAGGCACACTGGAGGTGCAGGCGTGATTAGTTCAAAGTTAGACATTTTGATCCATGTCAGGAGAATGCACAACATCACAACAAATGAAAATATTTAAAGATCAAGTACTTGTTAAGGAATTTGAGTAAATGGCATGTGGGCATTCCCTGGAGGTCTGTCTCTATTTGTGACATTCCATTGTGACATTTTTTATTATTTAGTCTCAATGAGAATATCTGGTTTTATTCAACTGGGGAGAAAGAAAGTAAACTGAGGTGAGCATTTACCCAGCCTCATACCACAGGCAGGTGCTGTGTGACAGACACGGGGCTCACCTGCATCCCAGCAGCTTACGAGGTGGGTTTGTTATTGGAGAACCTACAGGTAAGGCTTAGGGTGGGGGCTTGTGGGCAGGCCTGGAGCTGCTTCCTTCCTGCTGCCTCTTAGCACCCAGATAAGAACAGTTGTCAGAAGTCAGCGATGGTTAAATGCAGTGAAAACCACAATGTGCCGGTAGCCTGCAGTGTACCAGCGTTTACCACACTGCCCTAGCTCATGGTCATGCCTGAGTAGAAGCTACTCTCCCTGCTTAGCATATGGGAGTGCCAGGAAGGGAGCCCAGTTCGTAAACAGCTGCTGGTTTTAACAGGCATGGAACTTGCTCCATGTTCGCATATTTGGAGTAGAATAGTGTAGTTAGATAGAATACTGACCAACGAATGTGTATGGCAACTTTAAATCTCCACTCCTTTTGTACTAGATGTGAATTCTTGCTTCATGGCTGATGGCTGTGCCCATCCTGCTTCTGGAAACAGCCTCTCTGTTGGGGAGGGTGATGCTCCATACAATGAAAATTCAAAATCATTGAAGGTCTAACGTGTGGCTGATAAAGCTAATCAAGTCTTGCTGCAGTGTGGGGATGGGTACAAGATTGGATTTCACAGACATTTTTCCAAAGAAGACATCCAAATGGCCAACAGACACATGAAAAAGTGCTCAATATCGCTCGGCATCAGGGAAACCCAAATCAAAACCTCAATGAGATACCACCTCACACCAGTCAGAATGGCTAAAATTAACAAGTCAGTAAACGACAGATGTTGGCGGGGATGCGGAGAAAGGGGAACCCTCCTACACTCTTGGTGGGAATGCAAGCTGGTGCAGCCACTCTGGAAACAGTATGGAGGTTCCTCAAAAAGTTGAAAATAGAGCTACCCTACAACCCAGCAATTGCACTACTGGGTATTTACCCCAAAGATACAAAAGTAGGGATCCGAAAGGGTACGTGCACCCCGATGTTTATAGCAGCAATGTCCACAATAGCCAAACTATGGAAAGAGCCAAGATGTCCATCGACAGATGAATGGATAAAGAAGATGTGGTGTGGTATATATATATATACATACACATACACACACACACACACACACACACAATGGAATATTATGCAGCCATCAAAAGGAATGAGATCTTACCATTTGCAATGACGTGGATGGAACTGGAGGGTATTATGCTGAGTGAAATAAGTCAAACAGAGAAAGACATGTATCATATGACCTCACTGATATGAGGAATTCTTAATCTCAGGAAACAAACTGAGGGTTGCTGGAGTGGGGGGTGGGGTGGGAGGGATGGGGTGACTGGGTGATAGACACTGGAGAGGGTATGTGCTCTGGTAAGTGCTGTGAATTGTGCAAGACTGTTGAATCTCAGATCTGTACCGCTGAAACAAATAATGCAATATATGTTAAGGAAAAAAAAAAAGCAGGAGGGGAAGAATGAAGGGGGGGAAATCGGAGGGGTAGACGAACCATGAGAGACGATGGACTCTGAAAAACAAACTGAGGGTTCTAGAGGGGAGGGGGGTGGGAGGATGGGTTAGCCTGGTGATGCGTATTGAGGAGGGCACGTTCGGCATGGAGCACTGGGTGTTATGCACAATGAATCATGGAACACTACATCTAAAACTAATGATGTAATGTATGGTGATTAACATAACAATAAAAAAATTAAAAAAAAAAGATTGGATTTCACTGTTGTGTGATTCTGGAAGTGGTGTGTTTGTGCCCCTGGATTGAGTTCTCCCTACATGGAGAGCCCGTGGGGTACCGCTCTCTGCATTTCGTCTGGAGGGGTGAAATGCGCCGCGCAGGGTCTTCCTTCCCTGAGCCCGGAGAAGGGGTGGCCTCCCTGTGGCAGTGCCCACGCGCACAAAATGACAGGCGCACCCTTTTCTCTGTGCTGAGGCAGCTGCTCCTTCTTGCCCACCCCATGGATTGTCCTCCCTGCGTCATTTGTCCAGGACGGTTTGCTGTTCAAGCTCAGACCCTCCTCTCAGATGTCAGGGCTGTAAGGAGTGCTGTTTGTTTTCTCTTTTCTGATAATGCAGAATTACATTGTTACGAGGATCACATGCGCATTGACCTACTGTAGAATCTGGATCTCTCTTAAGGAGGGCTCTCTGTTTAAATTTCCACAGTCCTCTTTTTTCCCCCCCACCAATGAAAGTGACCTGGAGTCTTAGAAGACCCCGAAGACGATCAGTTGCTGGCTCTAGTCCCCTCCCTTACGTCCCCCTTCCATTTTAAAAACAAGGCTGCCTTGACCAGCCAAAGGAAGTTTGTGCAGGTATAGTTAGTGCTAATGATTACTGGTATTTGAAAACATGACCCTCAAATGAGAATTTATTTTTTATAAAAGCAATCTCAAAGGGTCTTACTAATTGTTTTATGTATAGTTAGTGAATTGTACTCATAATAAACTTTGTCATCTAAGTAATTCTCTGGTTTCAAATTAGTGTTTGCAGCTCATGCTCTAGAGTTTTTTTACAAGGTAGAGTTGAAAACACGACCATATTAGATGGAGTGGGTCCCTTTAGTTCCACCCCTGTGTCTGTTTGTCTGTAAGCTGGAGCCTGCGCGCTGATGGGTCCCCTCAGTTTCTCAGCACCCAGCACCAAACCAGCTCCCCCGGATCTTCCCAGCTGTGCTCAGGGTATGGAAGCCATTCCCGCCGGGATGGTGAGAACAAAGAATCAGCATGTCGAATTTACTCTCTTCTCTGGTAAATGGAATCCTATTAAACCAAATATGCTTTCACAGCAGACTTTGTACATATAAAGCACTAAATGCTGAGAGGGGTCGTTGAGCAGTGAGGCTTCTCTCTGCAGCCGGCATGAAACCTTTGGTATTGTAGCAAAGTCACAACAGCTGGCTTTGAGCATTCGAAAAAATGGTGTACGTACCACACTCTGATTTTCGAGAGCCTGCCTAAAAATCTCTGTGGTTATGCCACATTTTGTGTTTGTTAGCAAGAGCTTAATAATGTTGGCATTGGGGCAGATAATTTTTTTTTCCAATCAGCATCTCTTAAAAAGAATGTGTTGCTTTTCCCACAAGAAGATGAAACGAACGTTAGCCCCACTTTCCTGGATTTCAGCCCACTACGATGACCCACCTGGGACTGATGCTTTCTTTCTGTTGCTCAGGTACCAGGCTTGGGTTTGGGACAGGGTCCTTTGCCTTGTCACATGCCCCACGAGGACGTCACCTGAAGGATTGTCTCCTATTTCACTGTTATCATTACTGGAAATGCTGTTTTCCAAAGAAGAGCCTACTGAATTTTTTCATCTGAATTTATATGTAATACAAGAGAATAGTTGGCTTTAATAAACAATATGCAGTTCCCTCATCTTAATTATTTGGTTGTGGAAAAAGAGTCATGGAGATTTTCTTGCTATAATCTATGCTAGGAATTGTGCAAAATCTTTATGGAAAATGACTAGTCTGTTAGGCTATAGGGATTTATGTATAAAAAAGAGACTTTTATTGCTAAAAGGAATGATTATTGATGTGGGTAAGGGTTTAAACTTACTATTGACATCTAGTCAGTAAGATACATTATATAATGTGACTTTAATGTAAGAAAAGCATCAGTTTTTAAACGGTCCCTGTGACATTTTTTTAGACTCTTCTGCAGGATAAGCAGAGCGGAGTGAACAGAATAGAATGTCGCCAGGAAGGCCATTCAAAATGAATTCAAACATCCAGAGCATGAACTAGTTTTCTAGAAATGCCATCCTGTTGTTTTTGAGTTTGTAGTCAGTGTCGGTAGGGTCCATGGTATGACTTCTGTAGGAACTTCAGAAAGCTGCTTTCATGAATAAAATACAGTATGTTTTTTCTAGCATTTCAGTTGTGAGTTTTGAGATGTGTGAAAACTGTTAACCGTTTCTTTTCCTTCTAGAATTACTTTGCTTAGTTTGGAAAAAGTATGTGAATGCCAACAACCATCTGAAGCAGTTAATCATAAAAAAATTAATATTCAGGTGTGGATGGACTGCCCACTTTCTCTGTATATCATTCTAGAGTCATGTAAATTTAACGTTTAGTCTTTTACGAATATTGAAATTTTCCTCATTATTCCAATTTTTTCAGTGTATTGTTGCTTACAGTCTGGAACAGTTGGACCTCCTGATTGGGGTTCTGATTTGATTGCTGATAGCTGGGACTGTTTTCCATTTCCTTGGATGTGAGTTCTATGACTTTGACTTTTGAAATGATATGCTACATTTGATAATAGAAGCAATAAAACTGAAAGCGTTCACATCTATTAACATTTATGTGCTTTAAAGTGTCTCCTTCAGAGAACAAAAATGGTACCTTTTATTCATGGGTTGATTGCATTGTTTTCTGCAAATATCTTTGTATTTCCACCTTACTCATTATTTGGGCATAATGTCCTGTTGTTTGTAGAAAATCCACAGTGGGACGTCTGGGTTCAAGTGTTTTTTCTGCTCTGAGAGACGCCAGTCTCTGGGCTACATAGTCTAATGTGATTGGCTACTATCTAGTTGGGTGCTGGAAAGAGTGGACTCCTGAGCATGCTCGTCTCAGGGTGGTGGCTCTCCAGATGTGTACCTGTGGGGCCTGGGGGAGCCGGTTCCTCACCTGGGCTCACAGTTAAACCCCGCCTACTGATCTTGGCTTTACGAAAGAAAACGTACATCTATACCTATTGGATTTGTATAAGTTATGCTGAAAAGAGTGCTCCTTGATTATTTTGTCTTGGGGATTACGGGGGAGTTTTATCCTTGGTAATCTTAAATCCAGCTACTGTAGGGTTGATCCACAAAGTGTTCACTGTTTTGAGTGTGTGCAGGCACACCTTGGAGATGCCTTGGGTTCCATTCCAGGCCACCTCTGTGAAACAGTATGCAAGTTAAATAGCAGAACTGTACAATCTAGGATAAATCAATCAGTGTTAATCTAGATAATGTTTTGCAGAAATAGCCGCTTGCATCTTGAGTGTGGTTGATACATCCCGTGTGTCACCACCTGTCTTAGCAGCTGAACATGCTACATGGGCACCTGCACACGTGACGTGGAAATCCTAGGGCAGAAGTTGGTTACGAGGCAGCCATCTGGTGGCCTAGAACATATGTACTTAACTTTAAGAATAATCCTTGCGATGAAAACACGGGATGAAAAAGATTTCCCAGTGAACCTAGTGGGTCCTGCAAATGCGTTGGCTCACTTGGACTGAGACAAGTGGAAACAGAGAGGGGGGAGGACGGAACAGAGAAGGGAAAGGGACCCGAAGGACAGAGGCAGTGAACGTTACTTCCTTTGGGACGTGGTACGCACGGTTGGGGCAGGGCAGCCAGCAGAGGCAGCGGGGGTGGAGGCCGCTCTTCAGCCGGGGCCAGCTTGAGGAGTCGGGCTTCTGGGGGGCATGCCGGAGGCCCTCTGATTATGGCTTCTCCTTCCTCAGTGGGTGACTGTCCACCAAAGAGATCATTGCCGTGACATTGGTCATTCGTGATGGCCACTTGCAGAGATGCCTCTCCTCCGTCTGGACCGTGTTTATGCTGTGATGTTCATCGCGGTCCGCTGCGTGGCTTCTCCTTGGGAACGGGAGGGTTTAGTGGCATCTCCATATCGCCTACGGACTGGTTGGCCAGTTCAGATTCTTGAGTTCTTGAAGAAAACCCGATGTGAATTTTGCTGGGCTCAGGTAGGTCCACTGTGGCAACACTGAGGTGATGTGCACTGCCTTCGTCATACAGGAATCTTGGTAAATGTTTTCTACTGAAAAAAATAGCCTCTTACCAAATAAAGCTGAATAAGGAATAGTAGGTTTTCATTACAGTGCAGTGATCCTAATTTTCAGTGACCGTAATGGAACTTTTTGTTATTACTAAAGTCCTTCGCGATCTTCCCATTCTTTGAAAGGAGGTATTTTGCTCATGTTAATTCAAGAATTAACTGGGGTGGGATAGGAATTTTTTAAGACAGGCCCCTCTCAGACTCTAACCAGTCAGACGGTGCCGCACAGGAGTGTCTGAGGATCCCTTGTAAGGTAGGGATAGCTGTGAACTCGGGCTGACGAGTGAGGGGGAGTCACTCCCGGGGTCTAGACGGCCTCCCGCATGAGGGGTGCTGGATCTGCGTGGAAACATGGTGAGGTGTGCGCGTGTGGCTTGTGTGAAACCGCAAGGGGGGCATGGGAGCTGCAGGTGTGTTTTGGCACCCGGCCTGGCTGGGGGATGGGCTCACGTGAGGGCAGTGGATGTGGAGACTGGGGGGCTTGGGCAGAGGTCACCGTCCTGGCCCCAGAGTCGGGAGGGCCTGTGCTGGGCTCACGTGTGTGTCATCCTGGACCGTGCACTCAGGTGGCCTCTGCAAGGCGATTTCCTTCTCTACAAAGTGGACGTGGTAGAACACACCGAGGGAGCTGAGCTGCTGATTTTCCCTCGCGGGCACATGCCCGCTCACCGATGGTGCCGGCAACAGGCTGGGCTGAGAGTGTGCTGCACAGAGCAGGGGAAGCGGCGCGGACTCAGGGGTACAGAGCTGGGTCTTTGCTCATGGGAGGACGGCCTCAGGGTGGCACCGAGTTCACTCTGGTCCGTGGTGTGCACGGAAATGCTCAGCTGCGTAAATAGTCCAGGGATGAGCTGTTCGGGGCCGTGACGTAGGTCCAGGCAGAGGAAATGCGGCGAAGGTCTGGAGGCCGGGAAGAGCGGGGCTTGTGACTGCCAGGGTTTGTCGGCTTACAGAGCCGGGACGTGCAGGAGTTAGAGACTCGGTACGGGTGGCCGGGGGTGGCCAGGGGGGCAGGTGCCCGCACGTTGGAGGTGCGCCATCACACGGATGGGTGCCTCTTAGAGCCTTCCATTACAAGTCTCGTCACCTGTTTCACTGTAGCCCCCGAGTCCGCTTGAGCAGGGTGCACACTCGTGTGCACCGTCTAGCTGCTTGGTGTGGTCCAGCCGGGCTTCGGGTCGTGCTGTGCTCGACTTTGAGCTGGTTCATCCACACAGACGAGCACCTGTTGGCTATTCTGCCAGTACCTGTCGTTCCATATCTCAAACTCTACCTCTTCTCAGCTGAATCGCCTTTCTTCTGAAAGCTCCGACAAAAATCTGTGTTAAGGACAGGACCTTACGTCTCCACTTAACGTGTTCAGGAGTGTCTGCCACAGCCCTGAATGTTCCAGCGTGTTGGTTTCAGAGAATCTGCGGCATTATTTTGTAGAAACACTGTGGCTGGAGCCGGGCGGGCAAACTTTCTGTCAGGAGCCAGGGGGCACACGTCTTATGGTGTGCTGGCCACATCCGTCTCTGCCATATTCTTCTTTGTTTGCTTTTAAAAAATCTGTTAAAAATGTAAAATTCACCTTGAGCTTATTGGATTTCTTTCATCCTTTGAAGACCTTGAATCGCAGTTTACTCAAGTTTGATGTTTGCATTTGTTACTTTGTTGCTTGGCTACTCAGTCACGTGGCAGCTTGGCAACTTCCCCTAAGAACCATGCCCGTTGATTCTAGAAATGGACCTTGCAGCCAGCTTCCCTTTCTCGAGGCCAGTGTAGCTCCGGAGCCCAGGCTGCGGCTGACTGCCGTGCTGTGTCAGGCCCAGGAACGTGCGCGGGGGGCCTGGGTCTCCCAGCTTGATTGTCACTTCCCTAGGGAGTAGCTCTTGGGAACGTTTGCAGAAACACTCTGGTAGATCCACAGCCATTCTCTAGATGGGAAAGGAAGTTCATTTCTCCCTAAACACATGTTGTTGCCACATAATTTCTAGTGCTTCCCATCTACCAATCCTGTTTTATCTCCAGGTTTAGTTTCCTGCTCCCATTTGGAGCTGTGATACTTGTTGAAAAAAATAACGCTTTTTCTTCCTAAGTTAGAACTTGAGCTCTGATTTCACAAGTGGATTATTATCTTTTTGAAGATTATATTTATTTATTTGACAGAGAGCGCGCGTGCACACGAGTGGGACGGGTAGCAGAGGGAGAGGGAGAAGCAGGAAGACATGGGGCTCGATCCCAGGACCCCGAGATCACTACCCGAGCCAAAGGCAGATGCTTAACTAACTGAGCCACCCAGGCGCCCCTCAAGTGGATTATTATTTACTTGTTTTTAGAGCCATAAAAACAAAGACCATTCCAGCAGGCACTCTGTTTTCCTTCCTCCATGCCTGAATGTGGGAGAGTGACTGTGTTTCTTGTTGACTGTTTCCACGCTGAGATTGGGTCTCCCTCCTGGGACCAGGCGGCATTGCTTTGCTTCCTCTTCCCTCACCTGAAAGGGCACATGGTAGGTCTGGGGTGCGACCACTCACCCTATTATAACAGGCATAATGTCAGCTTATAGAGCACCATCCTCATCCTCATGTCTCCAGTAACCCAGAAGCTCAGGATGGTGACTGATGGCCCCAGGGCACCCTTTCGGTGCCGTGAAGCTGGCCCCGGAACCCTGCTCTGAGCCTTGATCAGAAACTCTTCATCATGCTGATGCTCAAGGCGTGTAAGCCAAACTGAGAACAGTTTCCCCAGAAACATTCAGATAATATAGGAAGCACTTTTGACTAAGAGAAACCTCAACCAGGTTAATTTTCTGCTGTGTTTCTCCCCTTTGTGTGAGTGTTAGCCACAGCATCGCAGTGAGCCAAAACCAAGAATCAGGCGCTTAACAGACTGCGCCACCCAGGTGCCCCCAAATATGTGCATTTCTAACAAGTTCCCAGGTTGTGCCGAGAACCACTGGTCTAGGCTCTGGGCAGCCCCCTTTATGTTGGAGTTTCGCATCTTAATTCCATTTATTTGAATTACTTTTCCTGAATAGGTCAGTTATCACAAATAGATTTAAACCCTGGAACATCAGGGGAGGTTGTATGCTCATTTCCTGGTTTAGGGAGGAGTGTTTCTCTGAACCGGGTCTTGATTCAGAGAAAGGGCATTTGAGGGAGAAGGGGGATGGGGAAGCCTGTGGTATGCAGAGCTCCGTGCCTTCTCTGGCCCGGCACTCGGGTGGGCAATAGTCCTGGATTGTCCGGTGATGGGCATTTCCTCGGTTGAGGATGAAAAGTTAGAGGGCGCGACTGTGCCCCCATTTGAGCTGCTCCGTGGAGCTGGTGGTGTCCCTGTGGTGTCCTGCCTCTGTGGGTGAGGTACTCATGGACTCTGGG
The DNA here is from genome assembly GCF_029215605.1 of Mirounga angustirostris. Lineage (NCBI taxonomy): Eukaryota > Metazoa > Chordata > Mammalia > Carnivora > Phocidae > Mirounga > Mirounga angustirostris. The sequence goes on from NW_026991713.1 coordinate 138,931,815, forward strand.
CTGCTAGATAGACGGGCTCATGTTTTCCACCTGCCCTGGCCTTCGAACCTCTGCTCTGGGCACCGGCAGCTAGAGATGGGCAGGAGTGGCGGCCATCCTGTCCCCTCCACACTGGCTGTCACTCCTGCCTCCTAAAGGTGTGAGCACTGAAATCGAAACGAACTGCAAAGGTAGCAATTGTACCAGACTGTGAGCACTATTTTTTTTTGGAATGCTTTTTAACAGAAAAGAAGAAAGGCAAGTGTAGAAGTAAAGGGTTCGGTCGTGTCTCCTGCTGGCTAATGTTCGTGTCACGTGAACAAATAAATAGGAGTACCATCTTCTAAAGAAAAGCACACGTTTACACTACAGATAAATTAAAGGAAAAAGCATAGGATTCCTTTTTATTTATTTATAAAGATTTATTTGAGACTGAGAGTGAGTGAGTGCAAGCAGGGGGAGGGGCAGAGGGAGGGAGAGAATCTTAAGCAGGCTCCCCGCTGAGCAGGGAGCCTGACACGGTGCTCGGTGCTCGGTGCTCGATCCCAAGGCCCTGAGACCATGACCTGAGCGGAAATCAAGCGTCAGACACTTAACTGACTGAGCCACCGAGGCGCCCTGTAGGATTCATTTTTTAAAAGCCCATTAAAAGTAGGCTTTTAATAAATGGCAAAAATTACACGATAGCTCTTTAGAAAGTGAAAATGTAAGGTATTGCATTTTTTTGGACAGAAGATTTTAATATAAAATGCTCTAAAAGAAGCATTGATTTTTAAAACTTTATATATCTTTTAAAAAACTTCTTATTCCTTAAAATGTGTTCAAATTTTGAAATAGACCTCTTTTTTTTTTTCCTGATGTGGTTTACAAATCTTGTTTTCCATCATAAAGTGGCAAAGGCGCCAGGACGCAGGTCTTTATATGTGGTCGTGAGACGCCTTCCAGCAAAGTAAGAGACCAGATGAAAATGCAGTGATGTGGATTTAATATATAACATCAGCAACAATGATTTAAGGACGTGGCTTTTGTACGAAGAGTTCCATTTTCCCAGATATATTCTAAGTACTAATCATTAATTTTTAGTTTATTTGGATTCAGCAATATTTCTGTTATGTTATTAAACTATCAGATACTTGGTAACAGAACATTGCATTGGAGAGTGTCTAATTCATGTGTTTCTCTTTGCAATTGTCAGTTTATATAACTTTGCTTCTCCCTTAGATTTTGAATGACTCCATGAGTTTGAAATTTAAGTGCATTTGGTGATAGGGTGTTAGAAACTAAATGTGCACGTGGCAAGTGGAAAAAGCATCGTTCTGTATCTTACTCCTTGAATACATGTGAATTCTAGGAGAAACTGGCACAGGAGGCTGTGGAAAATGCCTTCTTTTAAAATTGGAAAAACTGATTACTCCTCCTATACGTTGTTTAAAAAGCAGAACCAAAATGGAAAAGAAAGTTTCTGCCCTGATGCTGGTTGAAGACCGTTTCACTCATGTGGAAGGAGTATTTTTCAAAGTGTGAGTGGTGACTTTGCATTAGCATATGTGTGTTCTTGTTTGAGTTTGTTACCCTCTTTTGGAACTCAGGTACCGTTTTGTATTTTTAGGAGTGGCACGTTTCCTTAAGTGAATTAAACATTTTGGAGGACGATACTTGTTTTATACTTAACGATGTATGTGTACTGTAGTGTAATTCTTGGCACAGAGGAGACGTACGTGACTGTCTACGCTTGGTCTATGGACAGAAGGATGTGCTCTTCCCCCGACTTGCAGGCAGCTGGGGCCGTGATGCCGAGCCGGGTGGCCCACAGAGGGGGTGTCCTTCCGGCTCCCCCCACTGCTGCTCCTGTCGGCAGTGATGATGCGGTCCCATGCCTGCAGCCACACAGCAGCTCACTGCTTTTCCCCTTCAACAGAAGTAGGGACATTTGTGGCCGGTAAGGGGACCAAAAAAGTTTTTTCTGCTTCTGTTAATCTTTGAGAGGGCTTTGTGTGGCCTTGCCAGGTTTTGTAGTAGAAAACTGAACTCGCTCAGTTGTAATGCAGTTTTGTTTGAATATGATAAAAGGAGGTCAAAAAAAGAGACGAGAATGACTTTTATTGTCTGGTTGTTTGAGTTTTCCAGCAAGTCAGGTTGGAAAAATGTTTGTTTTCTTGTTTCTATCCATATGTTTGTGAAATAGCAAAAGCAAATGGGTGTTTGTAGCCAAAGTGGCCCAAATAATAGCTGTTTTTTATGTAATACCTGCTCTCTGTGAGGCACTGCTTGGAGTGCTTTAGGAGTCCTTGATTCGTTTAATCCTTCTAAAAACCTTGATGTCAAATACTATTACTTGTATTTGCACATGTGAATTCTAGGTGTAAGTGGGATAGTAGGCTGCAGAAAAGGCCTTCTTTTAAAATTGGAACTCACTTTACAGGGAGAGACGGTGATGTTAAAAGGGTACAAGCATGCTTTGGAGATATTGTGGGATTGGTTCCAGACCCTGCAACAAAGGGCATATTGCAGTAAGTTGAATATTACAACAAAGTGAGTCAAATGAATTTTTTGGTTTCCCAGGGGGTGTAAAAGTAACATTTACACTGTATCATAGTCAAGTTAGTGTGCAGTAGCATTATGTCTAAAAAAAATGTAAATTCCTAAGTTAAAAAATACTTGATTGCTAAAAAGTGCTTTCAGTGGGTCATCATCACTGATCACAGATCATCATAACAAATATAATGATAATGAAGTATGAAATACTATGAAATTACCAAGATAGGACACAGAGACATGAAGTGAGCAAATGCTGCTGGAAAAATGGTGCCGATGGACTTGCTCTACGCAGGGTTGCCGCAAACCTTGAGTTTGTAAAAAAAAAAAAAAAAAGGAAAGGAAAGAAAAGGAAAAAGAACGTCTATGCAGCTTAGTAAAAGGAGGTATGCCTGTACTTGCAAAGGATGACTAGAGCTTCTGTCCAAGATGGAGTGACCACTAGCAGAGTCCCCTTGGTGCCTCAAACAAAGCCCTGGGCAAAGTATGTGGACAGTCAGTTTCCCAAGAACTGTAACCTAACAGATGGGAAGCGAGGGATGAGTCCTGAGGGGACCTCTTACTGCCTTGAGGAGGTCCCTGGGCCTCAGGGCTGGGAGGGGACCCCAGCAGAGCCCCACAGAATTTCAGTGACAGGCTGATCAGTCCTAGAGACGAAGGAGCTGAGGTTGGCTCAGTGCATGAGAGCCAGTGAGGTTCCCATGACCCCCCTCCATTAATGAAACAGGAGGGATTGAAATTCTTCCCACTGAAGACCTGCTAGTAAGCCGTATGGAGAATACCACGTCCCTCGAACTCCTTGTACCTCCTTGTACCCAACGTCTTGTCTGCCTTTTCCCCGGGATCACTCACAGCACATTTCAGCGGATTCTACATCGGTTTGTACTGAATTAGTGTTTTCCCAGCTTTGGAAATACTCTCCTTTATAGTTGGTGCATCCACACTCTTAACTGTTCCTGAGTTATTGCAGACTCCACCTAGACTCCTTGAGTCAACAGCTGAGCAGTGTTGGAATGATTGACTCATCAAGAGCCAAGGAAAACTTGAAATAATTTGCCTCCTTCGTTAATAGTTGATGTTGCTCAGTGTTCTCCAGCGCTACGCAGCCGCTCCTGCTGCAAGGTTGCTGCTCATTAGGAAGTTTATTTTCCTCTGGACACACTGGGTTCTCGAGTTCCTGCAATCAGATACAATCTAATTATCTCACCATCACCCAGTGCCTTTCCCTGCTTGGCTAACAAATGCACCTCAGAGACTTGGCCGGCAGGTTTAATTTTTTTTTTTTTTTTTTTGGTCAGGTTCTGCTGTGATGTAGTGTTAGATTTTGAATTTCCTAATTTTTCTGTCTTTCCTGTGAGTTGGAAGTAGCGTGATGCGTGCTGACTTTGATTATGTTGGCCCCTATTGTATTCCTTGTCGCTGGGCTGTCCAGGCGTTAGAGAGCCCCCTGCTTTGCTCTTCGTTTCCGTAACTAAGTACTTCACACTCTTCTGTGCTTAAAGGGGGTGCATTTGAAATCCACTCTTTTTCTGTTTAGCTTTGATGTGATAGAGTAAAATATTGCACCTAGGGGTTTACCTGGCACTCAAAACGCTCCTGAGAGCCAGAGAGAGAGAGAACGAGAACCGCCTGCCTGGCTTCCTGGTGAACTGGCAGCCCGGGGCCGCGAGGTGCACCCAGCCATGGCAGAGAGACGCACACGGTCACACGCCAGACACAAGTGGCGAGGCTGCGTCCCCGTGAGACTGCACTTATGGACACTTAAATTTGAATTTTGTAAAATTTTAAGATGTCACAAAATATTATTCTTGTGATTTCACCATTTAGCGGTGTAGGCACTGTGTTTAGCTCGTGAGCTGTAGGAAAGCAGGGTGTTGACTGGGCCCCCAGGCTGTGGTTTCCTGACCCCCCTGGCTTAAATTAGTTTTGAGAAGGTCACTTTTAACCTGCTTGTATTCTCCTTTTCTCCTGAAGATGGATCTGACCCAGTTTGGTAAATTCTGTTATTAATTTTAGTTTTTTTGGGGGGAGGGGTGCTTTTTGGGACCCCCTCCTGGGGTCTGGAATGAGGCGTCTTGCTTTCCCAGCAGACAAGTTGTCCACGGGACCAAAAGGGAGGGTCCGTGGTCGCGTGACTGAAGAGCTTCCCTGGCTGGGAAGGGCAGGTGAGTGCACGGACATTCTTGGGAACTGGGTCCCAGCTCCCGAAGCGAGAGCCAGTGTAACCGCAGGGCTGACCACGCGTGTGGTTGTCAAAGGGGTGAGCTCCAGGGGAAGCAAAAGGAAAAATACAAAATAGGGCACTCCAAGTATTCTGTGATGTGGTCAAGTTTGGGAGCTTTTGACCTGAGAAGCCCTAGCAGGTGCCGCTCGGCCAGTCCACCACCGAGTGTGTGTGAGTGAGTGTGTGTGTACACGCGTGTGTGAGATCACACGTGTGTGAGATCATCTCCTTCAGGCCGTTTGGAAGCCCCTCGCTGATCATCAGTCCTGCTTTGTGGGGCTTTTGTCCATCAGGGTACCTGCCGCCGTCTGTTAATCGTGAGCTTTCTTCACCTCCAAGAAAAAGAAAACACGCATGTGAGAAAGTCCCAGAAAGTGATTCATTGTGGAAGATACCGTGTGCTCATTGATACTTTCTGAAATTAGCTGATAATTTTGGCAGTCGGTGGGTTGTCCAGCACGTTCCCGAGTTACAGCGAAAGGAGAAGGTTTCCTTTGAATCCAGCGGCCTAGCAAAGAAAACGATAGGCCCTCTTCCCTGAGATTGATTCAAGGGCTGCTTGCCAGTAGCAGGAGGACACTTGAGAAGCCTGCATGCCGACATGCTGGCAGGTCGAGGACGTAAATCCTGATTGACTCTTAATTAACAGCCGGGTGTCCTCTGCAGGTGAGCGTTCGAAGGACTCCTGTGTCGCTGGGTTTCATCTCTCTTTGTTCCTCGTGCCAGCCGCTGAACGCAGGCTAGCCCCATCCACTGGCGTCTCCCATCTGCCCTGAATCCTTGGCCGTCCTGCAGCCTTCCCGCCAAGGCTTGCCTGCATCTACGCACGCATGTCCTTCTCTCCATGGGTTTCCGTCTCAAGCCCGACGCCATAGCCACGTGTGCGGTGGGTGCTCAAGACCCACTCGCGTGGTGTGCCTCCTGCCGTGGGTACCTGCTGGTCCCTGCCACTGAATGGTCTTGGCTTCCCAGCGGCAGCCTCCCTCAGGCCTTCGTCAGGCACAGCGGCAGAGGGGGTGCCAGACGAGGCACAGACGGGGTGCCGGTGGGACCGAGCCAGAGAACGGGAAGGGGATCTGGTCAAGGGCAGCAATCAGTCTTGATGTCTGTGTATCTCAGGCTAACAGGCTAATCGGCGAATTGAGCAGCTCTCTCTCCTGATGTGACCCTGACCCCCAGCGGGTTGGGAGGGAAGCCCACAGGTATGAGCTGAGCACAGCACCCAGGCATGGTCAGGAAGGCCAGCAGGAGTCTCTGCAGGTGGGGTGTGCAGCCACTCTTGGTTGGAGGTTCTCCCCAGACTGCAGAAGGAAGTGGGGTCTTGGCTTGCACCTGTGGCGGGAAGACCATCAGGAACTATCGTGAAGAATGCTAGCTAACCTGCAGGTCACACAGGCTTCGGGGACGTGGCGCCCTGAGGCAGGAATACTTGTCTGGGGCTAATAGGGTTCCTTCCTGAATAGAAAACAAAATCCTGGGGCTGATGCTGTAGGGGAGAAAAAGCCATTTTCCCCTCTACCCTTTGAGTTCTTAGCTGAGACCACCGTAACAAAAAAGACTAACAAGAGGAAAAGTTGAACGTGTGTTATGTCACGTACACACAGGAGACGTCCAGGGAAGATGGGGAGGTGGCTGAGACCCAGGCTCCCATCCTGTCCTGAGACGGCAAGAGAGGGGGCCAAGGCCTCGGAGGAGAGCGGAAGGGTTAGGGAAGAGGGCTGGGTCCTTCAAAGAACAGGTGTGGGTGTGACCCCAACAGTCCATCTGGGTGTGGGGTTGACCTCTTGTCTCTCTGGGACAAGAGTCAGTCTTCCTGGCTGGTGAAGCTCCCGGGGAGGGGGCTGAGTAAACTGAGGTCCTTTTGGAGGATCTGTCTTCAGGCAGATGAGGGGAGTTCAGAGAAAGCCTCTCCCTGCACCTGCTGTGTTTCTAGTGCCTTCCGCTCAAATAACCAGTATGCCACAGCCATGCATTTTGGGGTGGCACATCCTGGACCTCTGTTATACTCTGGGGTGATGAGCCCTGAGCTCCTGCGGTCCTACTGTGGGGTGATGTGCCCTGAGCTCTTGCAGTCCTACTGTGGGGTGATATGCCCTGAGCTCCTGCGGTCCTACTGTGGGGTGATGTGCCCTGAGCTCCTGCGGTCCTACTGTGGGGTGATGTGCCCTGAGCTCTTGCGGTCCTACTGTGGGGTGATGTGCCCTGAGCTCCTGCGGTCCTACTGTGGGGTGATGTGCCCTGAGCTCCTGCAGTCTTACTATGGGGTGATGAGCCCTGAGCTCCTGCGGTCCTACTCTGGGATGCTGTGTCCTGCCCTTCCTGGTTCTTTGTTCCGAGGCTCCCCCACAAAGACCAGACATCCAGGCCCGGCTATGTGCCTAATTATTGATCATCTCTAGGGTCTTGTGGTTCATTTCGCATTATTAAAATTATTCATTTCAGACACACAACTGCCTTCTGGACTTTTGGCCACCACGTAATAGAGCTAGTGCTCCTACAACAAGTTGATTATAATTCTAGAGAAACAGAGAAATGTCACTTTTTATTAGCTTATGTGATCTCATAGATGCAAATAGACAACTCCCATACATGTTTAAAATTTTGAAAGTCTCCTTCAGACTCCTGGTTGGCAGCCACTGGTCTGATCCCAGCACCTCCCTCTCCTGCTGAGGAGGACAGGCAGAAAGAGTCAGGGACTCCCTCAGGGTCTCAGTGAGGGCTCCTGGGCTTCTGTCTCCTTCCCCGGGTTCTTCCCACTACATCCTTCACGGGACAGCTGTGGGGGAGCATTGTTACATGGCCTGAACTATTAGCTGGCCAAGTGGATTAACTGACATTTTTCATTATTTTGTTCCAATGTTGCCTGAATTAACTTAGAAAAATACCAGAAACAAATGCCTTTGCATCCGAATGGGACTTTTTGTTCTGAATGCTTTCTAGAGAGAGCACCCTTTGTTTGCAGAGAAATATCACAGTCTCAGAGCTGAAAATGCCTAAACAGGATTCTTGTCATACGGAGAAGTATCTGACAGAACATCTGACATTTGAGACAGGAATTCATATGCACATTATCAGGAGTGTGCTTTCCTTAACCAGGGATGGAAGAGTCCCATGGTGGTCCTTTGACAGTTGGTGGCCCCGTGCCCTGGTGTGCTCGTCCCAGCATCACACCTTGGCCCCTGCCATCTCCTCTGCCCCATGTCTGAGTCTGGGAGCATTTGTCTTTATGTTTTGACACCTCAAACCTTTCTTGACCACTTACTTGAGAGGAGTTACTCCCAGGCACCACCTACCCTAACTCCTGGCTGTTACCACTATTGATCTTCTACTGTTTGCTCGTTGTTTTCTGGAAGTTCCGGCTCCTTCCACCAGAACGGCTCCCTGAGAGCCATGTAAACAGTGGCGGATTCATAGTGGGTGTCTGATAAATTTTTACAAATGAATTAATGAATGACATGGGTGAAGAAAAGAATTGTGTTGATTCTCCAGAATTTGGTGAGCTCATAGTGTATTTGTATTAAAGCTGTCCTATTTCTGCTGGCTTGTGATCATCATCAAATTATGCATTGATGGTTTTTAAATGTGTGTGTGCCTGTATGTGAGAGGAACTGTCATTTTTGGAATAACATGATTAATGGAAAGATGGGAAAAAACTATGTTTCATAGGGAAAAAAACTGCCGTATGAACTCTCTGTGAAGGGTTTCTAGAGGAAACACTCAAAGCAAGTGTTTCCATAAAAACCCAATCCAAACACTGACAGCTGGTGGGATTTAAGTATAAATACAAAGCAGCACCAAGAATCTTTACATAAGGGTCATTTCACAAAACCTTAATGGTTTACCCCAATTTTCTAAGTAGCTGAAGAATAAGATTCTCTTGAAAACCACACTGAACAACTGATTTATTTCATGAGATTAGCACTGGTCACTTCCCATTGTCCTCTATTCAGCAGTGACAGATGGCTAAATTTCCATGCCAACCTTGATAGTTTTAGATCTTCCTTTAGGTTGGTTAGAATATGCCAATAGACCCCAACTTTCAGACCCGCCTGGGTCACTACACTTGACTGAGCATCTTTCCTGTTTGGGTGGAAAATGTGCTTGTTGGTCAGGCCCTAATGAGTGGACGCGGACAGAAGGAATGGTGTATCTCGTTGAGTGGAGATCCGTCATGAAGGTGTCCTGTTTTCGGAGAGAGCAAAAACCATTTCCTTCTTGTCATTTACAGCTTCCCTTTGCCACCATCTGATGCTGATCTTCCATGTAAGTGTTGACAGGTTTTAGGGGACCCGAGCGACCTGTGTCCCCCATCTCCTACTGTCCGTTGGCTCCGTGGACCTGTCTAGCGGGCTGGCCTCCCCCCCCCCCCCCCCCACAGTATGCCGTTGGCAGGGTGCTTTGTAGAGAGGCCAAAATCTCTTTGGACAAAGTTTGAATTTTCTACTGCAGTTCTTTGAAATTAAGTATCACCACAAATAGGGCAAACTCATGCACATCAGTACTGTGTTTAATGTGGCAGTTATGGTCCTATAATCCTATTTTTATGTATTTTTGAGTAATGAGAGAATTTTAGGTTTGGGGGTTGAATAAGTTCTGAGAGGCGTAACGGGTTTAGTTACTTCTGCGGACAGTTTAGGGCTTCTCCTTGCAAGTCAGGAATAAGGAAAGGATCCAGGCTTTTTGAGTTGGCTGTGTGACGTTGGGAACTTACTTCCTTGGAACGTGTTTCTTTACGGGGAAGCAAGGGAAAGGAATTCCTGCCTCAAGGGCTGTGTGGGGACAGCCCAGTGCCAGCCACAGCTCTGGCCCCAAGCCCTCCAGCGCAATCTCGTTTTTATTATATGTAATTCTTTGGTAACAGTGTGTCTGGCAGCCAAATGCATTATCTTTACAATTTGTAGAAAATTATATAAGGGAAGAAGTAAACAGGGACACTAATCTAAAAAATGCTAGGCACTTGGGCATTGTTCTTGAAGCGCTTTTATTCCTTCAGTTCTGGCTGTGATGCCAAGTCTCAGTCATCATGGAGCCAAGACACCAGTGTCCCCGGGGAGCCTCCCCTTTCCCCGTGCCCCCGCCTTTCTCCCCCTCTCTGTCTCTGTGTCTCCCTCACACTCTAACAGAGGCCCAGACATCGATACTCTCCAGCTGCCCCTTTTTAGCAGTTGGCTGGGAAACTGGAGGGAAGGGGGTCCCGGTTACTACAGAAATACAGGGAATTGAAATAGAATGCGAACTACTTCTGCATCTTGTTTTTTTATTTTAATCTAAGTACAAAAGACAAGTGTCAAAACACAATCACTGTTAATTACTCCACACAGACTCTGGGTTTGGGGTCTGCTGTCAGAGCTCCAGGAGTTTTGAGGATCTTGGCCTGAGCCCATGGGTATTTTTGGCGACTCTACTACCAACCGTTTAGAAGTACCATAGGAAGAATAAAGGAAACATTTAATTACGAGCTCTCTGATAAAAATTCCAGAATCACGTCTAATAACAATTTTTCAGATTTATCCATAGACAGGTCTTGGTTTAATAAATATTTATGGCCCGTCTCTGCTGGATGCTGGAAACGTGATAGGAAAGGCAGAGCTCTGTTCTGGAGCCGCCAGGGTCCCTAGAGGCAGGTGGAGAAGGGCCGGCATGGGTAATGGCGTGTGTGGTGCAGAGGGGATCCGGCCTAGTGTCGGTGGAGTGGATGCCCACATGTAACTCTTCCCATTTTGATGCATTCATTCACCTACATGCACCTGTGCAGACCTGCTCTTATGAGATCATATTTTTTCACCTAACATTATATTGTGAATATTTTCTCCTGTCTTCAAATGCTCTGTGAAAAACAAGGGACTCTGGCAACCTTTGAGTCACTGAGAGGAACGAAGTGTTGCTGGGGCTTGGAGCTCCTTGCGTGGTTCTGGCCGAGAACAGAGAGGGAGGTCGAGGCAGGTAGTGGCCTGTGTGTACTAGTTATCTATTCTTTAACCAGTTAACCCCAAGCACGGTGGCCTAAAACCATGAACATTTGTTATTGAACGGCTTCTGCGGTCCTGGGTCCAGGGGTAGCTTTGCCGGGCAGTTCTGGCTCGAGACGCCTGCCAGGCCTGCGTGCTCCTCGTGACTCGGTGGGGCTAGAGGTTCTGCTTCCAAGAGGCGTCCTCACCACCTGGGCCTCTGCAGAGTTGCTGGGCTTTCCCCAGAGCTAGAGATGAGAGAGCGAGAGAGAAAGAGAGAGCACAAGCAGGGGGAGCAGCGGAGGGAGAGGGAGAAGCAGGCTCCCCACTGAGCAGGGAGCCCGATGTGGGGCTTGATCCCAGGACTCTGAGATCATGACCTGAGCCGAAGGCAGACACTTAACTGACTGAGCCACCCAGGCACCCTACAGTCTACTCTTGACACCCCATGCCATGTGCCACGTTTTACTGGTCACACCACCCAGCCCTGACACTGGAGGGAGGGGAACACCAGGACATGGGATCATCGGGGCCATCTGGATCTGGCTCCCAGGCCACACAGGATTTTGGACATTATCTTAAAGTTAAGCCTGAAAGAGTTTTAACTGGGGTTTGATCTAATCTGGCTGGAATATGGAGAATGAACAGAGAGGCTGCAGGGGACATGCATGGGGTTAGCTATAAACATCAGGGTCCTTACGGGGGCAGGTGGATGGCTTCTGGAGGGGGACCCGCAGAGTTCTGTGGTTTGATGTGGAAGTGCTTAGGAGGGTGTTCCTCATAATCATTAAGGTATGCGTTTGCTTTGGGTGGTCAATTGTTTGGCTTGATGTTCCAACTGAAGATCATCTGTAAGGAAGGAGGCGTGGAGGGTTCATGGGGGGCTCTTCCAGTGATGGAGGCCAGCAGCATCCTGAGGGTGGAGTCGTGGCTTTGCAGTGGCTGGAGGTGCAGATCTGAGAGAGCTGAGGGACAGGGGTTGGGCGGGAGAGCGGGGAGCCAGAGGAGAGTCTAGGCTTGCTTTGAGCACCAGGCGGATGGCGGTGTCATTTCCCGAGGTGGTTTGTGGGGGATGAGTTTGAGGGCGGCCTGGACAAACTGAGTTTGTTGAAGTTCATTAGAAATTTCCTGCTGGAGAGAGCCGGTGGCTGGTGGGTTGTAGGGTCCTTCTTCTCAGGGAAGATCTGGGCTGGACACAAGGACAGCTGTGGGTGCTCAGGATGGAGGAGAGGGGGGTGGAAGGCCCCAGATGGAGCCGAAGCCACAGTCCTGTTTCCCCTCCGACTCCACTATTCTCCCTGGAGCTCCATGTCCTGAGTGCGCTACGGGTCGCATGGCATGAGAATCTCTGGGAGCAGGTGGGCAGGACACCAACATGTCTGCGTGGACCCACTGTGCGCTTATCAGCATTTTCTGTTTGTGTTTGTTTCCTTGTCTTGCATATCAGATAAAATGGTTACATTTTGAAAATACACATAACAGTAAGAATAAGACTGGGAAAGAATGTAGAGTGGGTGCATACAGGGATGAAAAGCTGGTGTTCAGGACGGGAGTCAGATGCTGAGTGGGTCTGTCGGCAGCAAGCACGGGCGTCGATCGGGTCCCGGAGGTGCCCACCAGCTGCCGGAGGTGCAGGCGGCGGTGAGAGACTGTGCTGGGAGCTGCCGTGGGGAATGCAGCTTTGCAGTGAGTGTGCTTGGTACCGACACCGTGCGTGGATATTCTGAATACTGACCAGAGGTTCAAGAAAGAGGGGACTGTGTTGTGATGTGTCGGAGCGGTGGTGATGGATGGACGTCATCCAGCGCTCCAGATGTACCAGAGACTTGGTGGGGTTAGGACCCCGCCAGGCTCCACCCCAGACCCCTGCAGAGCCCGTCCTGCCCACCTCCCTTGGCCCAGACCAGCATCACTCCAGTTCCTTTATCCGAAAAGTGATGGAATTAACACCTGCCTTTTGGTTTTTTTGTGAATTAACTGACACAAGGAAATACTGTACTTTTGTTCCAAGGAAGGGTTGATGGCACTGCGGGGTAGGGACAGCGCTGATGAGAGGCAGGTCCTCAGGGCTCAGCCTGTCCCGGTCCTGGGCTGCCTCCGTGAGACAGGGTGTCCCTTCTGGAGAAAAGACCAAGGGTCTGTAGACTGGTCCCCGGCTGCATCTACCTGCGCTGAATGCCCCTCTTGAGCCTGGGGTCACTTGCAGGGTTTCGTGGCCACGTAAAGAACACAAAGGACCAAGGCTTTTAAAACCCCAATCTGTGCATATTAGTTTAAAGACGTAGGTTCTGACTCTGGGTCTGGGCTGGGCCTGGCCTCCTGCATTCTTGAGCGCTCCCCAGAGACCCCAGAGTTTCTGTCCCTGCACCAATTCTCTGGTGGGGTGTAGGGGGAGGAGGGCGGGCAGGAAGGCGTTCAGCAGAGAGGTGGTGGGCCAACCACTGAGCCTCGCGGCCCAGTCAGCAGGTCTGTGAAAGGAGCACAAACACGCCCGTCCCACAAGCTGGTTCAAGTGAGAAAGTGTCCAAGGGACCGTCCATGTTGCATGGACGTGGGGCTGAGGGCGTGTGCCTTCCTGGCCAGCCCCCTTCGTGGATAACCCTTCCCACTGTTGCCGGGGCTCAGAGAGGAGTGATGTCCAGGCTTCTCGTGGACCCAGAATCTCCGTCTCTGAGGCTGAAGCTGCACGCGGGATCTTTTTCAAGCTCTGAGGGGATTCGCGCACGACATGTTCCTGCTTCACTTCCTTGTTAGCTTTTCTTCGTCTTCATCACATGTGGGCAGCTCACGCCGTGAGGCTTATCGCATTCTGGCCCCTGACGGCCAGCCGTGGGCCCTGCAGCCGTCACCATGAGTGTCCCCTCAAGGTCTGGCTGCTTCTAGCGGCCAAGCAATCGCTGTCTGGCTGAGCGGGGCCTGGAAGGGGCAGCGGTTCTGCTTCCTCTCCCACGTGAGGCTCGCCTCCGGGACACAGGGACACGCAGCTCCATCCTGGGGCTGGTGCCGGCGGGGTCTGGGATGCCTTACTTAGAGCCCTGCAAGGCTACACTATAAATACACGTGATGTAAGGCGAGAACGTTTTTGAAGTGGAAGGCGCCCGCAGTGGTACTCTCTCCCTGCAGCCATGGGCTGGGGGAGGTCCCTGGTGCTGCTCAGAGCTGGCTGGGATCATGGGCTTGGCGTGATGAGGCCACCTTGGGGCCCGGGGCCTTGCTGGTCCACTCCACTAGGAGCTCGAGGTTCATGTGGACGTCGGAGCCGACGAGGGCCCTCCGCCCCGGGGCTGGGCAGGGACGAGCTCGCCGACCGTGCTCCTTGGCTTCCTGTAGGATGACGGGGTCCCTGCATGTTACTGCTTTGCCTCTGGAAACAGCTCACGGCAGATCTGTGCTCTCTCCCCCGATGGCCCTTCAGCTTTGGGACAGCTGTGACCTGCCTGCCCGCCTCCCTGCTCCCGCCATGGGCCACAGGACATGACTCCATGCTCTGTGCTGTCTCAGTCCTTCAGGCAAATGTCCTGCAAAGCAGTTCACTGGAAACTAACCTGTAAGGCACTTCATGTTCCAAATCCAGCTTCCTTTTTGTTAGAAGGCCATTGAATCGCGCTGATGAGAGCACATGGACCTTTAGGGCCAGCTGCCCGGTGCAGACCTCGGCTCTGAGCCTCCTGACATTCGTCCTCCTGGGCCCGAGACCCGCATCTGCATGTCGGAACGCTTGTGCCACTGGTCTCATGGGGTTGGGTGAGGATGGAACCATGGCAAAGCTGGGCATCCCTGTGACTCAACTGCAGTCATAGATCAGACTTAACACAGAGGTGTCCCGAGAGAACTCGGGATTAGTGACCTCAAGCCCTGGCCTGGAAGGAGGCGAAGTCATGTCTGACTGGACCGAGGGAAGGGCCCGAGGGGTTTCTGTGAAAACGGGCTGATGACAGGTGCAGCGTCAGGTGGGGTCCGTGTGGTCCTGCACTCCATGGACGGAGTTGGTGGGATGGGGTGGGGGTGTTCTCTGAAGACTGTAGCCCCGGCTCCTCTCTCCTCCAACAGCGGGGTGAGGACTGTCAGTATGGATGGCGTGTTCATGGCCACGTGCATTTGGTTCAAAGCAGATGGGTCTTTTGAACTTGGAGTACAAAGCGATTACCCTGGGAGCTTGCTAAGGCCCCACATTAGAGCTCAGATGTAGCAGGTCTGAGGTGGGTCCCGAGGGGTCTGTGACCTTGCAAGGTGCTTGCGTGCAGGTGGCCAGTCCCCCAGAACACCTGTGGTCACCTGAATGTTCTGCATCTCCAAGGTACGAATCCTCCACCTTCCCATTCTTGTTTTTGTCCCTGCCCCGTGACAGGGTCGTGCCGCCAGCCCACAGCACTTCTCAGGAGCGGGAGTGCACAGCCGACCGCGGGATGTGTCTCATTGCTTAGCACCTGGTGGCCCAGGATGTTTCTGTCCTGAGGATCCAACATTTCTTTATGCCTCTCACTTACGACAGACTTGGGTTATTTGAGTTTTGATGCACAGCAGTGTCCTTATCCTTGTTCTTAGTTGGTGGTAGAGGAACTGGAAAGCTGATGGGGGAGCTCACGCTGCCGTGAACGCTCGCGGGTGGTCAGACCACAGGGGAGCAGGACCGGAGAGGAGCAGGTCGACTCCCCGTGGGCAGGAAAGGGAGAGCCGCCTAGGACGTGGATCGTGGAGACAGTGTGCGCAGTAGTGAAGTGTTGACAAAAACAAGCCAGAATCCTCCAGAATCCTGCGTTGCGGGTGAAGAGGTTTGCGTTTTGCGGGCTTGTTTGCATTTGTAGGTATTTGTGGGCTGGTATGATCCTGGAGGTGTTAATGCACAATCCCCTGGTGATATTTCTCCATCTTGAGGCACCATGTTGAATCCGTTGGGGGTAGCGGGGGGGGGGAATTCGCAGTGGGGGGAACCCGCGGCGGGGGGAGGTGAGGCTGCATCCAGCTTGCTGCCCGCCCCCCAGATGCCTGGAGGAGTGTCTTCCTCCCAAGACTGACACGGTGGTCCCCCTGCCTGGTTAGGAAGGGATGAGGCCATTACCTGCGCTGCTGTCCCCTGGGAGGCCGTTGTCCTCTGCTCCCGCCTCAGCTGTCATGCACCCTTCCAGGCGCCAGGAACCACCTAGGACGGGTTTCCGCTCTGCCGCGCCTCCCAGAGGCACAGGTTCCTAGTGCAAGCCAGTGAGGATTCCTCCCCCAAAGGCTGTTATTTTTATTACAGATCGGAAAGCGTCTGGCCTGGGCACGGGGACCCTGGTTCTAGCATGATTCCTGCCCCGAACATGGGAAGCCCTGCTTCCCAGACTGTTCCTGCACCGAGCCTCCCGTGGACTGACCGTGGGTCCAGCGGCTCAGCTTCTGCTGGGAACCAGGAGCAGGACAGGAGGTAGAGACACCTAGTTGCAGGTCATGGCTCCCGGTGCCACGTTCCTCAGAGGGGCCCTGACCATGTGGGCATTGCTGTGGAGGGAGCCCAGGCTCAGGGGGTCGGGGCCAAGGGGAAGGTGGGGAGAGGGCTTCCAGCAGCCCTGAGCCTCTGCTTGAGAAGTGGTTCTAGCTTCGCACTGAGACGTCCTCTGATAATGTCCTCTGATTACGTGGGCTTTCTCTGTGACAGTGGTGTGTGTGGCCTTGCGAGTGGCCGTGCGTGTGGTGGCTTAGCCACGCGTCCGGGGAGCAAAGGACAGAGCTGCAGAGGGTTCTGTGTGACACTTCCCAAGACCTTTGTCAGCTTTCCGCAGGCCAACTGCCTTCAGACCTGGCTGATCCAGGATGCTTTGTCACCTCCAAAGTTGCATCGAAGGAATGAAGGAAACCAAATACTGTGATATATTTTGAATATTTCATGTATTTAATATATCCGAATACTTAAATACTTAATACATGAGAATAATGATGAAGGACTTTTCCCCTCCATTTCCAAAGCAAAGGAATAAACAACCCTTTTACTTGGCAGGGACTTTACTACGTTTCTAAAAAGGCAGCAAGCACTGTTCCTAAAATAGTACCATCTGTTCCTTTGCATAGATCCTATTAAAATCCCAGCTATATTTCTACTATCTCAATGTCACAGATTGCAGAAAAAATTTTTTTCTACGAGAACTTCATGATGCTTTCCTTTTAAATAGCGAATAGAAAGTGTGGAGAGTCAATCTCAGAAATGAGCTATAATTCCTGGTCTCTCGAGAGCTGTCGTTGACAGCCTCCATCAGCTACAGCAGAGTCTGCGTCACCACGGCCCTAGGCTGCGGCGTGCATAGCGGTGCCGGAATCACCAAGACAATGTGCAGAGATGCAACGGTCTTCCCTCTAGTTCCCAGGTGCGGCTTGTCTCATGTAGGAGCAGCTGTGGCAGGCTCGATGGGGCATCCAGAGGGACGCGCTTCCTGGGGGCGCCTGCTGGGGGCTGCTGCAGGAAGTCCTCATTGCATCTGGGGGAAGGGACAGCGATTTGGGAGGCCTGGAAGGCTCCAGCCTGCACCCCGGTCATGGGCTCTATTGCATGCACCCCACATCTGTGCCTGAAGAAATCAGAGCCGACCTGTCATGACTCTCCGAGCCAGCTTCATGCTTAATTCTGCTCCTGCTTAGTTAAATGGTGCTTATGTGTCTGTACGTCCATAGGATGGAGGGAGGACCGATGTCTGGATGGCTATCAGGGTCTTGAATCTGTTGTTGTTTGTTGCTGAGTACTGTGCTGATGATGAATATACACTAACTTTTCTCTGTGGTCCATGGAAAATGGGCAGGTGTACATTTTCCCAGAAGGTGGTCCTGGTCAGTTGAGACTGAACTTTAGTCAGTTAACACTGGGAATGTTCTAGAGCAGTTTGAAAGTCGTGCACTAGTGCTATGTAGGGGTCTGGCTCTCTTTGCAACATGCTCTGAGCTCAGCACATGCTGGGGGGTGGATGTTGGGGCAGATCACTCCGTGTGCTTTGGAGTTGCTCCCATGGGTTTTCTCCTTGGAAGGCAGCGGGGTCTCCTTAAAGGCAACGTGCATTCATGCTGGACCCGACTGAACCCAGCAGGAGGTGGGAGCTCCAGGCATGGGTCTGAAACCAAGACCTCTGTCCCTTTAAGAAGTCCACGAAGGAACTCGGGATCCTGCCAGCACGCCAAGTTTGCTCAAGAACAGAGCCCAGGCCAGCTGAGTGTAGACGTGGAGGCCGGACCCCTGACTGCCATTCTCTCTGTTGTGCAGGACATTGTGACAGTGGGGCTTGTCCAATCTGTCCTTCATCTGTTTCTGGGGCAGCTGCTGGGCACCAGGCTCTGTGGGCAGGACAGGCAGCAGGCCCTGCGATGGGGGTGCTCAGCGTTGGGAACGGGCAGGGAAGCTCTTGGAGAGGTGAAGGAGGGAGGAAAGTGCCCGCACCTGAGCCCCGGGTGTTGCCGAGCTGAGGGGTGGAAGCCGCTGGTGGAGTCTGAGTGGAGCACCCGAGCCGTCTGGGTTCCCCATTGCTGCGTGTCCTGGGGCTCATCCTAAATTTTAAGGGGATTTAAAAAAAATTGTAGGGGAGGAGACTGGGAATTGGATTTTGTTTCTGATTTTCTACGACTTCAGTTTCCATATCCCTTTTCCTGGGCTTGGAATAGGCGCTGCGGATATTTGTGATACAGAAAGAGGAAAGACTTTCGAGAGACAGAGTCCATACGAATCTGTTTGTTGTAACTGCTTGGGTTATTTTAAATGGGAAGAATGCTGACGTCTCCAGTAAACAGAACACTAGTAGCTCCATCTGCAGATTGAGAGGGCCCCGAACGGCGCCATCCCGTGGAATGTTCCACAGTGATGGAGACGCAGCCCTGGGCACGGAGATTGCTGCAGATACAAAACCAAACCTTACATCTTAATTCACTCTAGCCGCCGGTCACTGGTGGTTACTGCTTGGAACGACCCAGTCTGGAAGATGGTTTTGTGGCGGTCACAGCATTCCGTGTGATGATGTGGGCCCCTTTTTAAGCAGCAGGTGCCCGTGTTGGTGATGGCCCATGGCCCACGCAGCAGGCGTTGGTGATCGGTACTCCCAGATACTCGGTTCTGTGGGGGAAACCTGCGCTTGCCGCAAGCCTCAGGGCGGGACGGGGAGCCAGGTGAGGGGTCCCCCAGCTGCTTCCCCGGGGGGGCCCCTGGCGTCTGAATGCAGGCTGCACACACCACCCCCTCTTTGATGCTTTTGGGTGTCAGGTAAGCGTGTTAGCTTCCTTTGCCTGTTGGTATGTCTCCTAGCACAGGGAGTCCTCTGTCCATACGTGTGTGTGAGACACGCATTCTCCACGGGGTGATTTCTCCTTGGGGAGGTCTGACCGGTGGCTTAGTAATGGCTGTGTCCCCCACAGGCCTCCATGCGTGACTGGAAAGGGCATGTTTCCTGGAGGCAGGGGAGGTTATGAAAACACACGTCTAAGAAGGCTTGTGAGGGGTGCAAACAGCACCTTCATACACATGTACATAATGACTCCGTTTCACAGAGATGGACATTTAATTTGGGGATAGCTAAAGCCATGGCTTGTGTTCTGATTTTCCATCGAGTGGAAAGTAAAAGTGAACAGCAAAATCTACACCATCTTCCCACTCACATCTATGTGGGGTGGGACAATTGAGCCGTGAAGCCTCTCACTCTCATCTTGACTGACTCTCTCTCCCCCGTCTTCCTGGGGGTGAGTCGAGCTGCTCCGTGTTTTCTCCTGCCAGCCTACTGTTCCTTGGTCTCAGAAGTGTGCTATATTTGTACCCTGCTTTAAACGTGCACAATGGCCTAAATTGCTAGTTTCCGTTAGAGTTAGGTATAACGTTTTAATTACAGTGTCACCAGTAACTCAGCTCAGACAGCCCCTGCCTCTGCAAGAGCAGTGCTTCCATCGGCGGGGGGTTGGAGGATGGCCACTGCCTCCCTCCCTCCCATCACTGCCCGCTTCCGGAAGCGCAGAGTGTCCCGGGCCTGAGCTGCTGAGTGGGGCTTAGAGCCGGCCGAGCCCGGCTTCCTGCTTGCCGTGGCGCGGGGGCCCCCCCCCGTCGGGAGTGCGGACTTGCCCATGCCGGTGGGTTGGAACCTGCCTCCGGGGACCCCGAGACCCACGGAGGTGGCCGGGGAGGAGGGGCCGGCTCACCGCCGTCCACCCTGAGCAGGCATCCAGGGCATGCGCGCAGGAGGCCACACACTGTGGGTCCCTAGTGACAGAGCGTTCGGCAGACTCAGCCACTCAGTCCCCGTTCTGAGCGGGCAACAGGCTTCACACAGGACCAGCTTTGGGGCTGCGTGGGGAGGGTGAGCATGCACGGAAGCGAGAGGAGGTGTTCCAGGCCCAGGGAGGAGCGGGGTGTGGAGGGGAGGACCGAGCAGGGCACTGCAGACCCACTAAAGAGGGGGCCTGTGCAAACCCAGTCCTGTTTATGTGCTCAGTGTTCACGTAGTTGTAACTGAGATATACGTGCGTGCATCTTCCTTGTCAGAAGGGCATGGTCACCTTCGATCTGGATCTTAGGCTTCATATTTATAACACGGCGGAAGTAATGACACCTCTGTTCATCCCCCGAGTTAATGTGTGTAGAGAGCCTGGTCACCGCTCACGGGCCATGTGACGTCAGTCGTGGGCCCAGAGCATCAGTGCCTCCCGTCCTCGTTCACAAGAACCCCGAGTGCGTGTTGGGCACCCGTCATGCCACCACGAAGTAGCATTTTCCCTGTGCCACCCTGCTGTGGCCATGGGATTGGGCTAAGGAGGAAATGTTTGCCGGCTCTGGGGGGCTTTTAAGGCGTGGGCACCTGCTTTCCCAGGTGGCTGGAGCGCGAGTGGCCACCATGGCCTGGAGGATTAGGGGACACTCCTGGGGCTCTGGGCTGGGAGGGCCCCCAGTTTTGTCCAGGTGAGCAAGAATGTACCTGAGTGTTGTTGAAGTCACTGGAACTTTGAGGTTTTTGTTCTGATCAGTTGAACCCAGTCCTGATGGATCCAGGTCCCATGACATAGAAGAATGAATTTGAAGTCATTACTGGTCTGATTTAATGAAAGCTTGTTTATATGATTAAACACGATCTGGAGAATGGAATTTGAGTCAGGCGAGTGTGTTGGCAGGAGAGGGGGTCTCCAACGTGCTCCAGTAGGGAGCACAGTGATGGACAGGTTTTGTATGTTTGTAACGAGTTCGGTGTACGTGAAATTAGAAGGAATTATAAAAATCTAAGCTGCTGGTTGTCTTCCTCACGGTACGGACATTCACGCTGATGATACGTAAAAGCAGGGTGGGCAGGCCGCAGACGTCGGGCCTGAATCAAGCTGGTGGCGCCGACGGTGCTGGCTGACTGCGTTCTTCCCCAGCACATACTCGCAGGAAGGAAGGAGGAGGAAGGCCAGTTTCACCCGGAAAGACACTTGATGAAACCGTCAAAGTTTGCTTTCATTAACTCTGAACGCCCACGTTTCCTATTCCGAGCAATAAGATGGGGCGTCTGCAGGAGCTCAGTCTGCCACATCCTGAGTGTGCGGTCGTCTCAAGGACGAGGACTTGGGGTGAGCCGAACTGGCCATTCTTCCACGGAGCAGCCTTTTTCTGCTTAAAAGGTTGACTTAATCTATTCAGACTTAGGTATTTGCAGGTGTTTTCTCAAAAATGAATAGATTGAATCTTTCAGTTCAAGGAGAAATAACCTATCATTTGTCCCCAATGATAAAATTCGACCTTTCAAGTGAATATTAAAATTTTGGAGATCTTGTATTCACCACCATTTACTATGGGATCAATGGTGATTTTCCTACGTGTGATTTTTTTTTTTTTTTTAAGATTTTACTTATTTATTTGAGAGAGAGAGAGATCATGAGAGCCGAGAGGGTCAGAGGGAGAAGCAGACTCCCTGCTGAGCGGGTAGCCCAATGTGGGACTCCATCCAGGGACTCCAGGATCATGACCTGAGCCGAAGGCAGTCGCTTAACCAACTGAGCCACCCAGGCGCCCTGATTTTTTTGATGTTACAGGATGAACAGTGTCAACGTTTGGGAACTATGCATAATTTAGCAAATCTGGGTTTTGTAAATGACCGGTGTGTGGTATGTTAGTATGAGAGCCATGCGAAGTGCAAGGTGATCAATGAATTTGAAAGAAATTGAAGATTCCCCGTGAGATTTCAGATTGCACATTCCAAACAACCGTTAAGCAAAGTACCAGTTATTAAATTTGATGTAGCATCACGGATGAATACCAAAATAGTCTGGGGAAAAAAAATGAAGTGTCTCTATGTTTTCCAACTCTATACTAGCGTGAGGCCTGATTTTCTTCATATACTTCAAAATGACTTACTGCGACGGACACAGGAGTACAGACGAGGGTCCTCCTGTCCGGTATCAGGTCAGACGTTAGAAATCTGCAACAAAGTAGCTCTTAACCCTTAACCTTTTTCATTTTGGAAATTTTTTTTCCTTGAGAGTGTTTATTAGCATGCAGTGAGTTTATTTTAAAATGAGTTAATAGGGGCGCCTGGGTGGCTCAGTCGTTAAGCATCTGCCTTCGGCTCAGGTCATGATCCCAGAATCCTGGGATCGAGCCCCGCATCACATGGGGCTCCCTGCTCAGTGGGGAGTCTGCTTCTCCCTCTCCCACTCCCCCTGCTTGTGTTCTCTTTCTCGCTGTGTGTCTCTCTCTCTGTCAAATAAATAAAATCTTAAAAAAAAAATCAAAATAAAATGAGTTAATATAAACGTAAAATTTTTCTGTTATTTCTAATTTGGTGAATATTGATATACCCACATGAAAGCTTTTCGTGATATTCAGTAATTTTAAGAGTGCAGTTTGAAAACCACTGGCCTAGACTGAGAGCAAGTTGCCCGCTGTTAACTAACTTCTAATCTGTTGCTGAGGAATGGTTGAAGGCATGACTCTCTTTCATAACCCAGAATATTGCCTATTCTGGGCACACTGTGGGAAATAGTGCTAGTCACGTAAAGGTCCTTGGCGGAAGAAGTTTTCTGCAGACTGTGTTTGGAAAACACCGGATGATGCCAAACCGTTGAAAGGCGCACGTTTGCGGAGATGACGTTGTAGAGCATGGCTCACCGACAGCCTCGCGGCTCGCCAGAATGGGGCTTTTCAGGGTGAAGGATAGAACTTTGGAATAAAAGTTTATCAGTGCCCCGAGAGCTTTCTTTGCTTTTAAATTTGTGCAAGCCAGGGGGTCCCTAAGACCACCCTCAGGTTCAGCGATTTGCGAGGACCCACAGAACTCTTTGTTTATGATGGGTCCCAATGAAAGGAAACGGGACGAAATCATCACCAGGAAGCCCACAGGGGGCAGGTTGAGGGGAGGTCCAGGCGTGGGGCTCCCAGCCCACTGCTCCCACTGGAGTGTGCAGATGGCATGAACCTCTTCTGACAACATGCATGAGTGTGACCAGCGGGAGCTCACCTGGCCTCGTGTCCAGACCGCCCGCATGCCAGACCTCTGCCTCCAGCCCTTCCAGGTGTCAAGACCAGCCAAGGCCCTGCGGTAACCCATACTGTGGGTGTTGATAGCTGGCACAGCCCGAGCCCACAGGCCAAGCAGGACCCTTGATCAGTGAGGACATTCTAAGGGCCCAGAAGTTAGCTCCCAGGAGCCTGGGACAACGGCCGAACCTTTCACTGGGCGAGGTCAGTCCTTACTGCAGTCTTTTAAATTCTCTGAAGGTTAAAAATGAAGTAAAAAGCCCACACAGTCCTGACAGAGAATAAAATTGGAAGACCAGCACTTTGCAATTTTAAAACTTGCTACAAAGCCCCAGTAATATAGACAGTGTGGTCCTGGCATAAGGACAGACAGACTGACCAATGGAAGAGAACTGAGACTCCAAAAGTAAATCCAGTATCTCTGGTCAGCTGGTTTTTGATGAGGGTCAAGGCCATAGGCCAAGTGGTGGGGACAGAATGGTCTTCTCAGCAGATGGTTCTGGCACGTCCGATACTCACATGGAGAGGAAGGGAGTTGGACCCTAATAAAAAATTACTCAATGGACACCTGGGTGGCTCAGTCAGTTAAGCGTCTGCCTTCGGCTCAGGTTATCATCCCAGGGTCCTGGGATCGAGTCCCACATTGGGCTCCCTGCTCAGCGGGGAGTTTGCTTCTCCCTCTCCCTCTGCCCCTGCTTGTGCTTGTTCGCTCGCTCTCAAATAAAATCTTTTAAAAATTTACTCAAAAATGGATCAAATGTAAGAGCAAAATCTATAAAAAACCTTTTGTATTGGTTTACTAGGGTTGCTGTCACAGACCACTCTAGACCCAGGGCTCACACACCAGAGTTCACTGCCTCGAGTCCTGGGGGCTGGAAGCCCGAGGTGCAGGCGTGTGCAGGGCTGGGGTCTCCCGAGGCCTCTCACCTGGGCGTGCAGACGCCGTCCCCTCCCCGGGTCCTCACGTGGTCGTCCCTCCGTGCATGTCTGTGTCCTGCTCTCCTCTTATAAGGACTCCAGTCAGATTGGATTAGGGCCCACCTAGTGACCTCATTTTACCTTCTTTACTTTTTTTTTTTAAAGATTTTATTTATTTGACAGAGAGTGACACAGTGAGAGAGGGAACACAAGCAGGGGGAGTGGGAGAGGGAGAAGCAGGCTTCCCGCTGAGTGGAGAGCCCAATGTGGAGCTTGATCCCGGGACCCTGGGACCGTGAACTGAGCTGAAGGCAGATGCTTAACGACTGAGCCACCCAGGCGCCCCACCTTCTTTACTTTTTTAAGGACTCATTCTCTCTCCAAATAGCCTCATAACTAGGTCCTGGACATCTAGGACTTCCACATATGAATTTTTAGGGAACACATTTCAGCCCAAAACAACTTTAGAAGGGGACATAGGTGAAAATTGCTGTGACCATGATTCCTCAGGGATATGACCTCTAAAGCACAAGCCACCAAAGATAAAAAATAAACTGGACTTTATAAAAATTAAAAGCTTTTGTGTTTCAAATGACATCAGGAAAGAAAAAACAACCTACAGAATGGGAAAATCATTTGCAAATTAAATTTAGTGAGAGTCTAATATCCAGAATACATGAAGAAGTCTTCCCACTTAACAGTAAGAAGAAAACTAACCCAATTTAAGAACAGGCAAAGGATTTGAATAGACATTCTTCTAAGATATACAAGGGTCTTAAAAAGCACATGAAAAGATGTGCAGCATAATTTGTCTTTGTAGAAATGCAAATCAAAACCACCATGAGATAATACTTCACACCCACTAGGATATCTATAATCAAAGTACGGGTCCGTGACAGCTGCTGGGAAGGACATGGAGGAGTTGGAGACCCCGTGCACTGCTGGAGGCAGGGGGGACGGTGAAGCTGCTTTGCAAAGTTCTGCATTTCCTCAGTATGTTAGCAAACTACCATGTCACCCAGAAATTCCATTCCTGGGCATATGCCCAAAAAACTTTAAAACGTATGTCCACACACACAACGTAATGTGCATAGCACCATCATTCATAATAGCCAAAAAGTAGAAACAACCCAGACGTCCACCGGCGGCTGAATGCATAAACAGGAGGTGGTCCGTGTGTACAATGAGATGCTCCCACGATGTGGATGGGCCTTGAAAACGTTCTGCTAAGTGAGACAAGCCAGGCAGAAGAGGTCACATGTTGTGTGATCCCATTTATAGGAAATGTTTAGAACAGGTAACTCCGTGGAGACAAGGCAGTGAGTGGTGGCCAGGGCTGAGGGTGGCTGGGAGTGGAGGTGGGCTTTCTTATGCAGGGGTGAAAAGATTCTGGAGTCCCTGGGGATGGTTGCATGACCTTGAGAATATACTAAAAATCACTGAACTGCATGCCTTTAAAGAAGGGATTTTGTGGTTTATACATGGTGTTTCAATTAAAGAAATTAAGATCTTCTTTGCTGGTGTTGATATTTTAGAATATGGAAGGTACTGCGTGTAGAGCTTGTTACCATGGAAACCCTGTCCTAAAAATCATTAAACGTGCTCCATCTTCACGGATTTTAAACTGTGTATCTGGCATAATCGATGCAGTGAGCCATACCTAGGCTATTTCCATCTGACACAAAAACTCACTGCTGTTCTCCGTATGCAGGGAGAATGGGCGTGGGAATGCGAGCTGAATTCTACGCAGAAGGAAATTTCTCTTACCCGAGTGGCCGTCAGTGCTGCGGCAAGCCGCGCGGTCACCGTGCATTCCTTTTATCTCCATGGCAACAAGAGTTGGCACAAGTAATCACGGACATCTTTCCCACAAGGTTCCCAACAGGGCTGCCCACCCCGTGTGCTCCGCGTGTCCCCTTCGCGCTGAAATAAGTAACGGGATTGCGCAGGTACCCGCAGACGGGGGCAGGGGTCTGGCTGAGGCCACGGGGGTGGGGGTGCGGGACGGCTCGCGGGAAACCTGACTGCAGGGAGGCTTCAGGGTGGGACGGTGCAAGGGCCCCGGGCTGCTCGTGACCCTGGCCAGGTGTCCTTGCACCTGCAGTTGTCACCACCGCTGTCCGAGCCGCGTGGTCACGGTGCTGCCACAGGGGTGCGCGGCATTGATGGGCTCCGAGGAAGGCAGCCCAGATCGTTGGCCTGTGTTTGACGGACAAGCGTGGAGGCCGCCGTCGGGGCTCGGGGGTGAGGACGGTGCCCTGCGGCTGCGCCCCCGGTCCACTGCTCGGACCTTTCTCATGTGGGTGGGGGAGACAGCGACGGGAGCGGCTCCCTCGGTGTCCCGAGTGCTCTGCTGGCCAGAGCACCACTGGGCAGGCAGATCCCGTGGAGATACCCACCGACCATCCCTGACACCGCCCCGGCCGCCGCAGCCTGGGGATGCTCGGAGGAGGGTGGCGTGTTGGGCATCACAGAGCTGAAGCTCCCTGCCAGTCCTTTCCCAATCTGGCTGCAATCAGGGCCACTTGGAGGCTTTTGGGGAAGTCATCTTCGTGGCCTGAGCCTCCAGGGACGCCTGTGCTTTTGACAGGACGTGTCCGCCGGCTGGCGCGCCATCCTGCTCTGACCAGCAGAGGCCGGGCAGCTAACGGGCTGATTTTCTCAGGCACCAGGCAGACGTGCTGGCTGAGGAGACCTGGGCTGAGGGGCGCCCCGCACTGGAGGAGGAAGACTTCCCGGAGAACAGGGTTCGGTTGGTTTCCTTCACCTGGAAGATCGCCCCTTCTGCTGCTCGTGATCATTCAGGAGCTGGTGTGAGCTCCCCCCGCCTCCTCCTCCTTGTCCCTGTCAGTCCCGTCACCCAGACGCCTTGTCCACGTTAGGCTACCTGGGAGCTGTCGGTTCTTGGTGGAGCTGTTCTTGAAAGCAACCTCTTCCCATAAACTGTTTTAACATCAGCCTGGGGTTTCTTTCTGGTGGTTTTGTGAGACTGAGAAGTGTGTTTTCTCTTTCAGGAATAAGACATATCCTAGCGATTGTAATCTATTTAACCATGAAACTCACAGTGGTTTTTAAAGGGTGTGCAGGAAAACGCTCATTTAAAAAACAAGTATTTGATTATTTGAGCTATCGATAGGGACAGAATCAGGGCACCCCACACCCTCAGTCAGATTGTTTTCAGGTGTTACTTATTTGGTTTGGAGTGTCTTTCTTTTAACTAAAACGCTACAACTCGCGTTTCCTGGGCTTGGTTGTCAGCAGTAGGGGTCTGGGAATGGCAGCTGTGAGATCCCCGAGGTCGATTCCGTGAGGAGCCTGATGATGGCGTCCGTGTTTCCCAGGGTTGGAGGTAGAAGCTCTGAAGGATGAGTCCGCTTTCCACCTGTGCAGCTCCAGGAGGAGACAGGCAGAAGGTCTGACTGTCGAGGAATGCGCTGTTCTCGGCGCTGCGCTGTGTTACAGTTCTGAGTCTGTGCCCAGCGGTGCTGTCCGTGCAGTCTGGTAACGGGAGGGTTGGGAAGGTGCCTGCCGTCCCGGAGGTGAGACTTGCACAGTGGACTTTGTCGCCAGTGTCCAGTTGTGGCTGTAGCCTGTAGGCAAGGCCTCGGGTGGGCGAGCCCTCGGAGACGGGGTTGGGCGAGGCGGCGTGTGTCGAGGGCAGCATGGGGCCTCGGCTGAGCTTGGACGTGCTTTTGTGGAGATGCCAGGGGACAAGGAGTCATCAGGAACAGGGGGCCGGGCAAGGGGCCGGCAGGTGTGCTAAAGGCTGCAGACGGAGGAATGCTTGCGTCGTTTGGGAAGGCAGCCTCCCAGGCCAGCTGTGTCCGGGGTGAGGGGGCCAGAGGGCTCACAGGCCAGTCTCCCTGTGCCAGTCGCGCAGCTTATTAAATCAGCAGAGAACAGGCAGCGGAACGCGGGGGCGGAGGTGGGCTGTGATCACGCACTCAGGGAAGGGAGCAGTCGGGTGGGGGACCTCTGTGCTCGCGCCCTGGGGGGGTGTTGATTTTTGTCCTGTGCCTCCGAGCACTTGGGGTAACAGTCCGCTTGGAAGAGCCACGGTGGTCTTGTGCCCATCAGCCCAACGCTGCTTCTTGAGCAGAGAACATCTGGGGCCACGTAGAGGGTCGTCCATGATGGCAGGCCAGGTAAGGCCTCGTGAGCACCCCGTGAGCGTGTGTCTGATCCAGGGGCCTTGTGAGCATTTTCATGTCACTTCATATTTACTTTCTGGCTTCACCTAAAACACCTTTAAAGATTTTGCCTGGGTTTGGGACCCCTGGGTGGCTCAGTCGGTTAAGCGTCTGCCTTCGGCTCAGGTCATGATCCCAGGGTCCTGGGTTAGAGCCCCGCATCGGGCTCCCTGCTCCGCGGGGAGTCTGCTTCTCCCTCTCCTTCTGCTGCTCCCCCTGTTGTGTTCCCTCTCTCTCTCCCTCAAACAAATAAATCTATAAAAAATTTAAAAAGATTTGCCTGAGTTTGACAAACCTCAGGTCCATTCATCTTTCATAATAGAACCAACAGTTTTCAGGGCTTCGTGCATCTTAAGATGCAAGAAATGGAGACTATGTTATAGATTACATTTTATTTGAGAAAATTTTAATTTTTTTTATTGTAAAACTTACATGGCTGGAAAGCTACCCTTTCCACCGTTTCTAAGTGTCCCGTTCAGCGGCACTCAGCACATTCACATCGTGGGGCTGCCGCCTCCGGAACTTCCTCCTCTTCCCAGGCTGAAGCTGCCGCATTAATCACCCTGGCCGCCACCTCCAACCACAGACTGCTGACGAGGCTCTTCAGAAGGAGGCGGTGGACGGGGTTCCTGGAGGGCTGGCTGTAGGTTTGAGAAGTATTTTAGGTTTTTGTCTGTTTGCATAGAAGGTGGTCACGTGGTGGTAAGTCCCTGGGGGCTTTGGGGCTGGTTTTCCTGGTGTGAACTTGGCTTCCGACCCGTGTCTTCCGACCCATGTCCGAGATCCTCACGTGGGGATGACACTGCTGTTGTGGGAATCCTGAGCCTGCTCTCTTTGCAAGTTTCTCCTCCAGGTGCGCGAGGTTTGTGATGAACTTCTAGCCTCGAAAGGAGACTCCGAATCGGAATGTTGAAAACCTGCACATCACTTCAGCGACTCCCCACCTGTCCGCTTAGTATGAAACATGGGGCTTGCTCCCCAGGTTGCTCCGTGCTGTGCTCGGTGTTGCGGTGGCTGTCAGTCTGCCCCACAGTTGTTCCCGAAACCCCCAGAATGGAGGAGAAACAGGCCGGGAGCTCTTCTGAGTATCTGGTTTCTCAGTATCTGTTGTGGTGTCGAGCGTTTGGTATGCATGGTTTTTGTGATAGGTTTCACAGTCTGGTGAGCTTTAAAATAACATATTTCTGCATTTTGAAAGTCTGCTTTATCCTCTTAACCTGTAATATTGCTGGTTCTCAAAACTATTGGTTATTTTTTAAAAACCAAACAGCTCTCTTATAGTGTGAATGTGATTTCTGTAAGAATTTTAGTTTTAAAAAAATTGAGGTGTAGGGCGCCTGGGTGGCTCAGTCGGTTGAGCGACTGCCTTCGGCTCAGGTCATGATCCCAGGGTCCTGGGATCGAGTCCCACATCAGGCTCCCTGCTCTGTGGGAAGCCTGCTTCTCCCTCTCCCACTCCCCCTGCTTGTGTTCCCTCTCTCGCTGTGTCTCTCTGTCAAATAAATAAATAAAATCTTTAAAAAAAAATTGAGGTGTAAACTTATGTGATGATTAGTTCAGTAATTGGACAAAATTACGTTCTCTGGATATTTTGCATGAAAGTAAACACAGAGCACTTCTGGGAAAGAAGCACGTATCAAGTCTCTGGACCAGGACAGACTTACAGATGAAGAGATAGAAAGTAATTTGTTAATAAAAGATTAGTGATATTCTCTGCCTTCAGCTCAGGTCATGATCCCAGGGTCCTGGGATCAAGCCCCATGTTGCACTCCCTGCTCAGCGGGGACCCTGCTTCTCCCTCTGCCTGCTCCCCCTGCTTGTGCTTGTTCTGTCTCTGTCTCTGACAAATAAATAAAATCTTAAAAAAAAATTAGTGAGATTTGTTACATAGAACCTTTTAAAAATCTTTATATTTCCAAATCCAACCCAAACAAAAACCCGTGCATCTTTTCTACACTGTGACCTGTACATAACTTTAGGTGCAACGTTTGAATTGGTATCACGTTTCCCTTTTTACAAGCTCCTTGTCTTCCCTGGATTTTGTTAGGGGAGTAAAACTGTATAAAATCAGAAAAAAAATCCAATACAGTGAATGAGCGGTTAATACTACATGAATGGTTTGTTCCAGCTGGTGAGAAATGCTGGAGGACTCTGACGGTGTCATGAACAAACACTTCACAGCCGAGGTCGTACGGAACATCAGAAAACACAGGAAAGTTTTGTCATAATTTACATCTGTGTGCTTGCTAATAACAGCAGTATTTTTTGCCCCTCTAATTGGCGTATTTTTCAAAATCACATTACTCTGGGCTTATATTGATACCGTTGGTAGAATTATTAATAGGCACAATTCTTTTTTTTGTAAAAACTTTTTTTAAAAAAGATTTTATTTATTTATTTGAGAGAGAGAGAATGAGAGACAGAGAGCATGAGAAGGAGGAAGGTCAGAGGGAGAAGCAGACTCCCTGCCGAGCAGGGAGCCTGATGCGGGACTCGATCCCGGGACTCCAGGATCATGACCTGAGCCGAAGGCAGTCGCTTAACCAACTGAGCCACCCAGGTGCCCTGTAAAAACATTTTTTTTTAACTCTAAATCAGAACTATACAACTTTTGTGCCCCTTCCTGGGTGTTCTGAGGTTCTTGGACGGAGCTTCTTAGATGAGGTCGAGGAATAAAAGCAAACCAGGTGAGTGTCTCCAGCCTGGATCTGAGTATGGCCGGCAGTCCCAAACTCTTATGTTTCCTGGCTTTAAAACTCCGTAACAATCACCCCCCTCTCCTCACCGCGGAGGGACTGAGCTGCCAAAGACTCAGAATCCTGGTGTTTGTGGAGACCCCAAGGGCCATCGTCACGGGAGGCTTGCCCTGGTCCCGGGAGCCTTGGGCGGCAGGACCGAGCCCACTGGGCCTGTGTCCGGGGCTCCTGGCTCCCTGGCTCGCTTTGTCCTGGTCCAGGGAGAAACAAGGATATGGTTGAGTGGGGATGGTGCCTGCGCTGTCGGGCGCCCTGAGTCGGGGGGCACTGCCAACACAGGCTGCGGGGGAGAGAAGGTGCCTGGGGTCCATGCCTGCACCACAAGGCGTGTTTCTGACGGGAGTTCAGATGCGGCTTTACACGGTGCTTTGGGGGGCGGGGAGTGCACACCTCTGAGAATTTGTACGGAAGGAGTCCAGAGCAGACCCCACAGCAGGCCCGGCATGGCCCGTGTCTTCTCCCTTTCCGTCTTGTGCGGCCTTACGTGACTGTGATTGGGGTGTTTGGTCTCCTCACTGGCCCCCACCCTGTGGAAGGCCCTCTTCTTCATCAGTGGGTTCCTGGTGGGCGTTTAATGAGACATGGCGTTGAGACCTAGGGACCGAAATGTTTGGTTCCTCTCCCATTATTGCAAACGAGTGGCCTCCTAATGGAATGTGTAACTCATTCTGGGAAAAACAAAGACTGAAAAATTGCCGTGTTAACATGATTTTTAGGTGGGGACTTTGAAATACTTAAAAATTGAAACTAAGACCACAGCAACTCAAGGGAAAGAGTGGTTTCAGGCCTTTACCTGCCATCCCCAAATCGCACACCTTCTCTTCCCTGTTCACGTGGACGCTACATGCCGGCAGGAGGGCTCACAGATGAGACACCCCAAAACAAACGCACGGCTGTCCCTGCCTCCGGAGCTCAGCAGATAACAAAGAATTCACGGTCCCTTCAGCCGTTTCAGGTCCTATCCCACATCCTGTGCTCTGTGAATGGGAACTCTTGTGGAACGAGGCTCCTTGCGGGGGGCGGGGGTCCCATGTGAGATTATCCTAGATCCAGTAACTGGTGTCCTTAGAAAGGGTGGAGGTTTGAGACCCCGTGACGCATGAGCCACACAGAGATGGAGATGCAGCAGTGCTGGGAGCTGGGAGCGGTGGACTGGTGCTCTCCCAGCGCCCATGGCCAGAACGCAGCCCTGCCCGCCGGGATCGTAGCCTCCTGGCCCCAGAGCTGAGGGTCTCGTGGCCACCCTCGGAAGCTATCATGTCCGTCGGAAAACATTGTTTGCTCTAGGATGAAGGTTCGCGTGAGGAATGGGAGATAAATGTTGAGAACATGGTGCCGGTGAGCATGTCCCGTGTGTACAGACAGGTACGTGCAGAACACGTGCATTGTGATGGAAGCTTTCATTCTAAGAATGTAGCACCACGGTCGGTGTGACGCGTGAGGCCATGCTTCCCGAGTGAAGACTGGTCATTCTTTGAGCAAGACCGTGTGCGCTCAGATATGACGTGGACAGTGTGGCCAGAGCCCACGTGGGCCACCGGCGTGTCTGGTACCAGACTGATCCGTTTTATCCAAGTGGTTAGAGTGGTAACAGTGAGTGAACAGGAATCAGCGGGTTAGTGGAAGCCGTGGTCCCCTGTGCTGGTCATCCTGGCTGTCCCCGCATGTGTGTGGACGTCCCCCATCTCTGCAGGACACGACGCACTGACGGTCTTTAGCTCAAGGTAAACTGGGCGAGAGAAACCGCGTCTGTCATGAGAGTTACCATCCGGGGTTGACCTCCTTATGAGGGGTGTTCTGGGAGGAATCGTGGACTCCCAGGGCTCAGGCAGCTTCAGATTGTCCTTGGAGGTGGGCAGGGATGGCCGCCAGGTTCCCCACAACCAGAAAAAGACTCTTGCCTGTTTTGTAAGAAGGACTATAATTTAAACTCACAGGCCATCCAGCAGATGAGAAAGGCCATGCGGTGGAATAATTCTGAGGCCACAGGGCACATCAGCGGTAAATCTAGGCTGGAAGGGTGCAGTTTCCTTGTTAGGTCGTGATCCAAAACCCCTGAAGGAGTGAGACGCTGTCTATCAGCAAAATACTCCTGTTCTATTTCTCAGGTTTTCAAAATAAAGGAAATAAACCTTTCTTTATGTAATAGTAGGGATAGGGGGTCTGTGTCTGTAAGGTGCTGGTCTGCCCCAGACCAGACTCCTCTGTCTCATTGATCTCTTACCTGCCAGGGCCCGACCAGCAGGAAGGAGGGGAGGAGACGTGCCTGTCCCTTAGGGGGAGAGTGTCCGAGCTGTGCCCGCCCATCTCAGGCCCCTGAGCACCAGGGCCACCTGATTGTACAAGAGGGAGCAATGTGTCCAGGTGGAGTTTGAGGTCTGGGGGTAACCAGTGGGGTCTTCTGCAATATGTCAGTATGACGGGTCCACACTTCCCTTATTTTTAAGCACCAAAGAAGTGATTTGGGGCTTCATGATAGATTAACTATTAGAAAGGATTTTCATTTTTTTTAAAAGTAAATTGTACCCCCAGTGTGAGGCTGGAACTCACAACCCCAACCAAGAGTCACAAGTTCTACCTACTGAGCCAGCCAGGCACCCTAGAAAGGATTTTGAAAACGTTCTTAGTGCTTTGAATCCTCAGCTTCTTTGGACTTCACTGAAAATGACATTTTGTAATTCCAATGCTCTGTCTTTGTGTCTGTGTTGAACGCATCAGTCCTATGCACAGTATTTGATAAGGCTGTCCAATGTTGAGAAGAACAAACTACTTTGAAGGACTTGAGCACTTTGTTTTAGCCCTGGGGCCCCGTTTGGTGGCTGTGTGTATATCGACTCCTCCCGACCCTGTGGAAATCGGTGCCCCTCTGAGAAGGTGCTCAAAGGGGACAGGCTTGGCGTAGGGAAGCTGGTAGCCTGGCTTCCAGTAAATATTAGCTGCCAAGGAGTGTAAACTGCTTCTTAACTTTTGTTGGTGAGGATTTGAACATCAGAACCTCACTACCTTTCTTCCTTCACCGCCTTTCTTCGGCTGTCATGGGGTCTTACTGCATTTCCCACTGGAAGTTCTGGAGAGAGAAGGTCAGTTCTGGTCCTTTGGTATCGACCTTAAGCCAACATGGCCAAGAATCAGGGAAGTCTCAGTCCGCTGTAAGAGCCGTCTGAGGCCCACATGGCCAAGCTCTCACGGTCAAACTCAGGGATCTGGAGTCTAAGAAGTATCGCTTTTAAGTGGACCAAGACAGATCTCATAAGTGGAAAAACACCCCTGTTCTGACTTGTTTGCCAGTAAGAAGCACGGGGGCAGGTCACCCCCATAACAAACATTACGGACAAAGCCGCCTTTCTGCTCTGACTCCGGGGGGGCGACTTATTTGGGCTTTCCTGCGCTGAGAGGCAGGGGGCGGGCAAAGGCTCTGCCGGGGAGGCCTGGGATCAGTGGATCGCGGATCTGGGAGCAGCTGCTGGGACTTCCCTGGATCGGCATCAGTGGGGATGTAAGGCTCTGGATTCGGACTTCCTGTCAGGGTTCGTGGACTGACCGTGGACAGCTGTGTTTCGGAGTCCCTTGGTGGAGGAAGATGCATGACAACGTAGCTTCAAGCTTCCTCTGGTTTAGAAAGTGCATTCAGTCGTTTAGATCAAGAACGATTAGTCACACTCAGGTAGCTGCCTCGGCTGTAGGCTCCAGGCTCCGGGCTGTTCTCTTGGAGTCTCGGGGAGCCCTGTATCCGCCCAACGTGTCCGAAATATACGTTACAGAATTACAAGTACTTACGGCCTGGTGGTTAATTTCTGTCACAGAATTTGGCACCGTGGAGCATGGCCAGGAGCCCACACACGGGCGTGACCCTTCATCGTCACCAGGAACTGCTGCGTGATGGGGCACGCGGCTCTGCTGTCCAGACCTTTGGAGCCTTCCATGCCTCCAGGCCTGGTGGTGCTCACAGAGGATGCGGTACCTGGGTGCATCCTGCAGTCCACCCCCCGAAGAATTCACACACGACGGTGGCTTTCCTTCGGTCTACACCTGCCCGGTGGAAACAGCCTCCCAGGCTCACCTGCCAGATTCACCAGCAGAGCGAGCTCCGGGCAAGCTTGGGAAGCACTGAGCTGTCACGTGGTGTCCAGCACGTGGGACACCCTGTTTTTGTGCAGCTAGAGTAATAGCCATTCATTCCTTGTCTTACCTGTTACAGTTTAGTAAATAGCATGGTTTTGGACTCCCCCATGAGGCTGTGCCTCTTCCAGCCCCGCAAGCACGCTGGTCAGCCTCATACATGCACTTGCCCCACGATCTTTCCCTTTGGCCTCAGGTTCTGATTAGAAGAGCAATTAGGAAACGGGGGATTCTTCTGTACATTAAAACCAGAAGCTGGGGCGCCTGGGTGGCTCAGATGGTTAAGCGTCTGCCTTCGGCTCAGGTCATGATCTCAGGGTCCTGGGATCGAGTCCCGCATCGGGTTCCCTGCTCAGTGCAGAGCCTGCTTCTCCCTCTCCCTCTGCCACTCCCTCTGCTTGTGCTCTTCTCTCTATCTCTCTGTCAAATAAATAAATAAAATCTTTAAAAAAAGAAAAAAAAAAAAAAACAGAAGCTAACCCATTGGGAGGTTTGTCCCGAGTCCAGAAAGCTATTTTCAGTCAAGCACCTATCCAATAACCAAGGCACCTGATCAGTCCTTCTCACTCTCCACTTGATAGCTGAGAAAGCATTGATTTCGAACATGTTCTAATCCGTTGTGGCATGTGATACCGAATCCCAGGAAGCAGAGATACACTGGGTTGGAATACCATCCAC
Source organism: Mirounga angustirostris (assembly GCF_029215605.1). Lineage (NCBI taxonomy): Eukaryota > Metazoa > Chordata > Mammalia > Carnivora > Phocidae > Mirounga > Mirounga angustirostris. The sequence continues at coordinate 138,967,601 of NW_026991713.1, forward strand.
CGTAGCGAGGTGGGAAGCTTCTGGGCTGACCTTATGATTCGCTGTCCCCTGGCCTGGCACCTAGGCTAGCCTCAGCCACAGGGGGCTCTCTCAAGGTAGCACCCAGAGGGCACAGCCCTGTTGGCAAAGCTTCGGCAACACTACAGTGTGAGTCGGGTCCCGGAGACTGACCAGTCGGGGGAGTGGCAGGATAACTGGGGGCCCAGCCTGCCGGTGTGCAGTGGTGGAGAAGGGTTTGTTAGCAAGGAAAGGGAGCAAACCCGTTGTCTCCCCAGTGAGTAGACCTTAGCTGTATAAAATGACAGCACAAGACTCTTACAGGTGTAGCACGAGGTTGGGGGGGTGCCTGAGGGCACACCACTGATTACTGGAAGAAGGAAGAGAAATGCCCATCATTCCCTCTGACACGCTTACTGACCTGTGGGCGTTCTGGCTCTAATCTGGGTTTCTGGTCGTCCCCTTACCTGTTTCCTCCTTTCTGGAGTACGTAGTCAGCTGTTTTGTTCCCAAGCAGGAGTAAAATACGGTAAAACAGGCTGTCGGTTGAGAAGTAACTTGTGTCTTTTAAGAACAGAAACCCAAAATGAAGCAAACGGGCAGCCACGTAAGCAGCGAATAGATTTGGGATGTACGTGGAGTCACGGTAGGACTTTCTCTGTGTCCCTGATTAGGGACCACCTCCCCCTATGAGGAGGACTTGCTCGGGCTCTGTAAGTTGGAACTGAAATAGGGAAGTTTCAGTGAAGCAGCATGATGGGTATTGTCCCGATCCAGGAGTGCTGGTGGGACCACGGGTGCCCCGTTGAGAGGAGGGGTGAGAGCACTGGGGCGTGGCCTCGCCCTGCCACTGGGAGCTGGGGGTGCCACACAGGGGGTAAACGCAGGAGAGTCCCTGCCTGCGGAGCTGTTCGTAGGGACGTTTGTAGGGTTGAACTGGCTCACCCGGCTCCTGGGGAGTTCAACTGGGCTCTGACTTTGACAGATTCTCAGCGGCCCTCACAGCTGATGAATTAACACACACACTTTGGGAGCTGCTGACAGTGCTTTTGTCTCCTGGTCATTTGGGAGCCCTGGGAGATGGGCACAGCCAGGGTGCCTCCGTGCTGGACACAGCGGGCACAGCCCATGTGCGATGGGGTCCCGTGGAGGTGTATCTCATCTCAGACTAGCAGCCAAGCACGTCCCCAGCGAGAGGTGTCCGGCCAGTGCTTTCTGAGCTCCTGGGGAGTACACGTGGCCTCATTTGTGCGTCCATGAGCAGGGAGTGCGGTCCAGCGTGTGTGCCTGTCACCAGGGGGCTGGACGGGGCTGAGACTGCGTGTCCACGGGCGAGAGGAGCGGCGAGTGTAACAGAGCTCCATCCTGCACGCAGAGGGCACCCTTGCTGTGATGGGTTGCGGATAGCCAGTCCCATCTGTGCACTTTCCAACCCAGATGACGTGCAGCAAAAGCGATGTGTCTCCACTGAAAGGCCATGTGCTCCGAACTATCACCGTAACTGGAGGGGATTGTGTTGGGAACAGAATTAAGTGAACAATGGAATTGTTTTTTTCTTTAATTGTAAAATATACATAAAGTTGCCGCCATAACTGTTTGTGGGCATAGGGTTCACACCGTATATAACTCCTGTAACTCCCTCTCCCCCATCCCCCTCCCCCCTCAACCCCCTGGCGACTGCCGCACTTCCCGGCTCTGGGACGGGCTCTGGGATCGCAAGGGCTCTGCCTCGGGTGAGCTCAGCGGTACAGTCAAATATGTTTTCTGTGTCTGGCTCGTTTCGTTCACCATAATGTCCTCAAGATTCATCTGCATTGTAGCATATTGCAGAATTCCCTTCGTTTCTAAGCCGAATAATATCCGTTGTATGGAGCGACTGCAGTTTTTGGATCCGTTCATCCATCAGGGGACACTTGGGCTGCTCCGACCTCTTGGGGGTTGTGAGTAATGCCGCTATGAACACACGTGTGCAGATCTCCCTGCAGGACCCTGCTTTCTCTTCTTCTGGGTGTGGACCCAGCTGTGCTGGTGCCGAGCGACGCACGGTGGGTCTCCGTGTGGGTGACTTCGTGGGGTGCTTGAGGGCTGACGTGTCACTCTGGCTCCATGAAGCAGCCTCTGACTGGGGTAAAGGCAGGCTGCTATAACCGACATGCAGTCACACGAGAGCTAAGAAACCAAGCAGTTTTCTCTCACGTGAGGCTGGTGATCCAGGTTCCTTCCAAATCGCCGCTCTGCGTGCCCGAGGGACCCGCCGTCCTTCCTGAGCTGGGCTGCCCTAACGCTCGGGGCCAGAAGGGCACCATGTCCCCTTTTGCTTCCGTCCCGTAAGTGGCACGAGGCATGAAATGCAGCCCCATGCGCTGGGAGAACAGCCGCAGCTGGTGTCCTGAGCAGGAATGAGAGGAAACAGACCCATATGCTGTGAAGTTTCACCGTTTTCCTTGCAGGCCGACTCGATTTCCTTAAGCACTTCCCACTGCCCAGTTGAGAGAGCCTTGTTTCCAGGCTGACCGCTTACTGATCTCCTGATAGCCCACGTGTCTGCCGATCTTGGAGATGGCCTGGACGGGCATGAGCCACTCAGTCTGTCGAGCCCTCGCACGGTGTTTCCATCCACGTGGCTCTCTGCTCTTATGTGGGAGGCGGGTCCCAGCATCTCTTCCGTGGAAGTTACTTCCAGCAAACCTTTCTGAGAGTGGAAAGAAGGGAGTCAAACCCAGATCTTCTTATTTTTAAATTTATTGCCCCCAAAAGTCACCCTAGAAGTACCAAGATCATTAGTTTTAAAAAAAAGGTGGTGGCAAGAGTGAAGGTGGGAGATTTCTGGATGATTCTAGCCAATCAGCACTGCGTGCTGACGAATGAGCTGGGAACCTGGGTCAGGAAGGTCGCAAGGACGGGCCCATCTCTTCAGGAGCCATCAGTCAGGAGAAACACTGCACATGCAAAAGATAAATGGTCATAGGTGGTCTGTCATCCTTGCCTGGACACCGAGGTCATTAGGACCTGAGTTATGAATCGGGTGAAGTTCATGAAGGCGTCAGAATTCAGGCCAAAGGGGGATCGCTGAAGGCTACCCAAGACCCACAGGCCTGGGACTAGGGTGAGGGAGACCCAGGGGAGCGGCACAGGGGGCACGAGGTTGCTGAGCACCTGCTCCGTCACAGCTGCTGAGGTATGTGGCTACCCTGGGTGCACAGTTTAAATACGGTTCCGATTAAGTTAGGGCTCCAGACTGCACAGCTGGGGAAGGTTGGGGCGGGGACTGAGGCCGCCTCTCCCTCGTCAAGATGACACTGCATGACGAGGGGACTGGTGTGGGATGAGTCCCCACACTCGCGCCAGGGACTCACCTCGAGAAAACGGGGCTCCAGGTACTGCAAACACGAAGAGTAACTATCAGTTTGGTTTTTGGGTGTGGAGTCTGATGTTTTGATGTAAAGCACAAGTGAAATGCCTTTTGGAAGTTCTCTGGGTCAAAATAGTTAAAGCCACGAGTGTCGACGGGTTCTCAAAAGTAGAGAACTCAGAGAGAACGTACTTTTGTTGTGAAATCCATTACATTAGGCAGTCTTTGGGGGGCATTTTTATCTCTAAAAATGTTATAAAGCTAGTTTTGTTAAAATGTGAAGAAACTCTCCGACTGTGGCTTCTTAGTGGAGTGGGCCCCGGCACACGGTGGGGGGACCAGGGACCACACTCCGGGCCCCAGGTGGGCGGGAATGGGATACGTGTCAGCACCTGTCAGAACTTTCCAGATGGGAGCAAGGCTGCTTTGAGCTGCTGGGGCTGCTGGCTCACCTCGTCTTATGAAGGTGCGTTGTGCGTGTCTTGCGTTTTCTGCATTTGACCGGAAGCCCGGGTCACTGCTCTTTCAGGCCGACTCCCTCGCAGACTTACCTGAGCTCTGCGTCCACCCTGCCGTTCTGAGCACAAGACGCCCAAGACGCCCGGGCCAGGGGACGAAAGAGAGTCTGGTGCCTGCTGTTCATGGGGAGGGGGTGTGGGGCAGGACATGCTCCTCCCCGCTACCCCACCCGGGCGACCAGACTGCATAAGCTTCCGGAAATGCAGATTCCTGGGCCCCCCTGCTGGATCAGAATCAGTTCATCCAGCCCCAGTGTGAGAACCACCCTGGAGTCTGGATTCCTAGTCTGAAGCCTGACACCAGGTCCCAGGAGATTAAACGTGCCAGCAACAGCCCAGCTGATAATAGGTGCTCAGTGTTGGCTCCGTTTCCCTGGCTTTTTACCAGCTGCTGTCCTGCCATCCTCGACCTTTCAGGGGTCTCCCTTTCCAGGCTCCAGAATCTTCCAGAATCTCCTGAGCCTTGTGCAGACTCCCCTTCTTTAAGTTGGAGACGTTTCTTCTGGCGTCCGCACTTGCTATGGGAAGCGATGTGTTGCTTTTCCTATTCTGTCGAGTCCCTGGTTTCTCGACGGTACTGCTTTCCACTGTTGTCCGTCAGAATGTACTTATCTGTGTTCTGTTATAGGTTAATCTGCCTTTGTAGTCCTGGGGGCTTCTGTCTCCACTTATAAAAATTTCCCTCAAAAACGGCGTTCTGAATCGCTGGTGGCACACAGCTGTTTGTGACTGGGACGCTGCCTACCCCAGTCAAAGTCTATTCCGGTTTGAGGATCTAAGAGCTTCAGGAATTCTGAAAATACAAAATGAAAATGACCGCTCAGTTAAACAGGTGTTTTAAATTTGATATAAAGCAATTAGTCACCGAGTTCTTACCCTGGGTTTTAAGGACGGGCCTCGTTAGGAATGCTTTCCTGGCGTCTGGTGCGTTCTGCCCAAGTCGAAGTACGTGGGATATTTTAGTGTCATGCGGAATGATCTCATTCGGCAAATTCTGGATTCAGTCTCGATCTTCTGACCTTGGAGATGTGGTCGTGTCTTAAGCTTTATGTGCTCTTTGTCTGGATTGTAGGCACGCCTCCTCCTTCTGAGCGGAAGGACGTGGACAATATTATCCTGGAAAACACTGAGGGTCCTTCAAGCAGGTTTTCCTAATCACTGTTTCTGTTTCAAAAAATAAATTCAGTAGTGTTTGAACCAATTACCTGTTATTAATGTTGGCTGTCGAGTTAGTTGCTTAGTTGTTATCGAGTTTCTGAGTAAATGTGATTATTTAAGATGGCAATTCAGAGGGGGAGAGCACAACACGTCCCTAGTTTTCAGAATAAAATGCTGACACTTGGGGGAACTGTGTTTTGTTGCTACCCCTTCACATTTTCATCTCCATATGGAGCGGGAGGGCCGGAGCCTCCCTCAGAGACGTTTGATCAGTGAGATGAGTTTGGCTGCCAAATCTGAAGATGTTTCTGTTTGGGGCTTATTTTCTGTTACGTGTTTTTTTAGGTTTTCTTCTAGTCAGATACATGTCTAAGCTGCTGTGATTACCTCCGTGGCCACGCGGACAACTGAGATTTTCCTGTGGTCTTGGGCTGTGCAGCGCCTCCCAAACCTGAGAGCAGCATCTTGCATTGCTTGCTGCCCCATTCTCCATCTCACACAGCACATTTCAGGTTTCGGACACAAGTTGGTCCGGTCACTTCTGGAAGCAGTTGGTTGCTCAGAATAGCCCGAGATCGTCCCAGGCCGTCTGTGGTCTGTCGGTCCAGCATCTGTGGGTAGAAGCTGCTCCTTCAAGAGCCCAAGCATGGAAACCCAGGCCTGGGGCCAGGGGCTCCCTGCAGGGCGCTGTCTATAATACCCTGGAGTCCCAGCTCGTGAGAACCAGGAGATGCAGGACCAGCCCTGGCCACATGGTCAGTGTCTGTCCTTGAGCTGCTGTGGGATCCCGTGGCCCCACTCCTCAGTGTCTGACGGTGTTAGGCTTCCCTGAGCTGGGGAGTCTGAGATCTAGGCTAAGAAGTCCCGGTGTGTGCTCCCAGGCCTTACACAAGGTAAAAACAAACCCTACAACCATACAAATAATTCAGAGCAGTGTGGATTCCTCATTCAAGGCACTGTCCTTTTGTTTCCCAGTTAAAAACCTCTGATGATGACAGGCGTTTGCTACTAGTCAGGGGAGCATGTGAGGCTCTCCTGTGGGTCCTTTTGTGGCGCAGAGGGAGCTCCCAGCCGGGACCCAGGCCAGCCTTGCTCCTCTCGGCCAGGGAGCCCCCTTGGTGTGTGTGACTGTGCCATCAGCCTCCACAGCCTCCCGCCTGCCTCATCAGCCCTCCCAGACCACAGGCCCTGTCTGCCTCGAGGGGTCTCCTCAGGAAGTTGTAAGGGCCTAGAGATGCAGTGGAACATCCAGGACTCTGACACCAGCCGAGCTGGGGAGGATGTGGAGCCATAGGGACGCTCGCCCACTGCTGGTGGGCACGCAGACCAGGGCAGCCACCCTGGAGGATGGTTTGCTGGCTTCCTACAAAACGAAACATCCCCGTACCACACAATCCAGCAATCGCGCTCCCTGGTGCTCACCCAAAGGAGCTGAGAGCTTATGTCTACACGGTGACCTGCACACAGATATTTCCAGCAGCTTTACCCATAATTGTCCAAACTTGGAAGCAACCAAGATGTTCTTCAAGGTCGATGGATAAGGAAAACTGTTAGTACAGACAAAGGGATAATATTCAGTGTTAAAAAGAAATGAGCTTCAAGCCTTGAAGAGGCACAGAACGAACTTGAAATGCATGTTACTAAGCAAAGGGCATCTGTCTGAAGAGACTCCATCCTGTGGGATCCCAACTCCGTGACGTCCTGGGAGAGGCTGTGGAGACTGTGAAAGATCAGGGGTTGCGGGGGGCTGGGGGGCTGGATGGCGGAGCGTGGAGGGTTTTTAGGGCAGTGAAGCTACTCTGTATGATCCCACAGTGCTGCACTCATGTCATCATACGTTTGTGCAAACCCACAGAATGACCCTAATGTAAACTACGGATCTGGGTGGGGGTGACGTGTCTGTGTGGGTTCACCGATCATGACGAATGCACTGTCTGGTGAGGGTGCTGATGGTGGGCAGGATGGGCATACTGGGGAGAAGGGTGTCCTTCCACTCAGTTTTTCTGTGAATCTCAAACTTTTTTTAAAAAGATTTATTTATTTGAGAGAGAAACAGAATGCATATGTGAGTGAGGGGGAGGGACAGAGAGAGAGAGTCTCAAGCAGGCTCCCTGCTGAGCACGGAGTCCAAAATGGGGCTCGATCCCAGGACCCTGAGGTCATGACCTGAGCTGAAACCAAGAGCTGGATGCTTAACCGACTGAGCCACCAAGGTGCCCTGTGAATTTCAAACCGTTTTAAAAATAAGGTCTATAGGGGTGGGGAGGAGCCCCTCAGTACTGGTGGGGTAAAGTCTGTGTGGGGCTGTGTCCAGGATTTCCCTGTTAATATACACATACCCAATTATCCACAACACAACCTTTTCAGCATTAGCTGCTTCACTGAGCAGTTACTCACAAAGTTGGCGAGCTCTCCGGAGCTGGTGGGATGCAGAGATAATCTTGCCCTGACGTCTCATCCTCCAGGTAAAGTGACTTCCAGGGTCACAGCTGGAGTGTGGCCAGCAATGGGTCCGGGTGGCGGAGATGCCGTTAGACCTGGAACGCTTTTGCTCAGGGTCGGCAAGGTTTTTTAACTCTTTTAGTTTAATGAGCTGGTCTGTTTTTAGGTGCCAGGGGCTACACAAGCTGCTTCGTCTTTGACGTAGGGACTCAGAAAGCAAAGGCTGTTATGGGTGGTATTCCCCCAAAACCAGAACCACAGCAAAGGATCCTCATGTGCAGGGCTCCTGGGTGGTGCATTCGGTTAAGCGTCTGAGTCTTACTTACGACTCAGGCCGTGATCTCAGAGTCGTGGGATTGAGCCCCACCTCGGGCTCCACGCTCAGTGCAGAGTCTGCTTCTCCCTCTCCCTTGGTCCCTCCCCACCGTGCTCTCTCTCTCTCTCTCTGGCAGATAAATAATAAATCTTAAAGAAGAAGAATCCTCATGTTCCACGCAGCTTTGCCCAAATGTAGGTGGTGGGACTCTGCACGGCCTGGAATCACACTCACTGGTTTTCAAGAGCTGATGTTCTGTTCACCTTAAATCCCGTGTGGATATTTATTTACCCGTGGTTGGGTATTTGGGCTCAAAGATTTGTGAAGAGGCTGACGTTGCCGACGTGTGTATGTCCACCGCTGCCCCTCATTCTGCAACGGTCCCGTGGAGTAGTCTCGATCAGCGGTTGCCTGGGGGCTTAATGCTCAAGTGATGTCTAACCTGCTGAGCTTCTTCCCGTAAGACGTGACCACACGGTGACCACGTAGTCAGCGGGGCATGCTCTACAGATGTGGATTAAAGGTCCTGTGTGTTAGGCAAATGCAGGCAACACGCCTAAAAACCACGGAAGGAGACTCGGAGCTTGTAGTCTGTTACCCTTCAGATCACGTACCTTATCTGGGAAGGCAAATTTTTAAGAAGCCCAAGATTCTGTGATTTTGCTCCAAAGCAAAAGTTCCGTGGTGTATAGAGGCGGCAGAACAGAAGCGTCACGGGCTTTGGGGTGTGGAGCACCCTGTCTCAGAGCACTGAGAGGGGACGCACGGGGCCCAGCAGCGGAGCGGACAGGGCCGCGTTTGGCTGTGGGCTCCCGTTAGACTGTAGTGTCCCCACAGTCTCTGGGGAGAAGTGGTCTCTTCCCACAGAGGACACAAACTGTTTCAAGTGGGATACACAGTCTGTGTGAGTCCTTAGAAAGCTGTAGATGTGGAGACACTATTTTTGTAATACATTTAAGCTTCGTTTCTAATTTCTCTTCCCTGTGTTAAATCCCTGATAATTGCCAGCATGTAGGTGCGGGTCTTAAATACGATGCATACGACGGTTTTCTGAAGCTCTCAGTATTGCTTAAAAATCATTCGGTGCTCAGTTTTACTTCTGATGATTTTGGTCAAGGTCTCTCTGTTGTGCATTTCACGGCGGAGTTTCCAGTGTGATCACTTGAACAGCGCGGCTCCTTGTCTTGGAGCTTGGTCCAGCGAAGGTCCTGTGTAAAACCCGCCCAGCATCTTCGCTTGCCCAGGTTAGCAGTCCTTGCTCAAAATCTCTGCATCTTCTGAAATTTCATAGCCTTCTCAATCCTGTTGCATGACCTTTCCATTTTAGTACTATTCAGATTTTTTCAGAGTGTAAAGTTGGTGGGTGTGGTGATCGTGCCCTCGGTTGTTCATGACTGTGTTTGGGGAGAAGCATCATTTTTCTGAGGTGAGCTTCACACTTTCTCTGTGACCCTCCAAGACTGGCGCAAGGCCCTTTTGGGGGGAAGCAACCATTGAGGGTACCTGGTCCGCCTCAGCATGTGGGGGTTCAGGTCCCTTCCCTTGGTGGCAGAGTCCACCCGCCTCTGACACGGCGAGGGGTTGCAGGGAGGGGTTTGAGTGTTTGCGACTGCACCCGGAGAAACAGCATTGAAGGCAGCAAGGGCCGCGCCTGTCCCTGACGTGCTCACGCGCCCTCGGCTACTAGGGAGGGTTCGGGTTCTGTTGGGCAACAAGCCCGACTCCCATGGCCCTGGTGGCGAAGGCGGTTTATCGGGCCCCAGGAGGGCCGTGACGCCGCACCGTCTAAACGGAACCTCGTCGGGCACCTGTGGTGTGGCCAGTGCCCCGCGTGGCTTGGCCCCCCGTGCGTCTCGCCACGGGAACGGGTTGCACGGTGCTATGCCCGTGGCCCCGTGGCAGCCTCCGTGGGCTCGCCAGCCCGGGAAGTCCCAAAGTCGTTCAGGTTTCGGGTGTGACCTTGTGTAGCGGCTCTGTGCGGCCGCCGCCCGTCTGTGGCGCCTCCCCATGGCTGCGCACCACTGGTGGAGGTCCAGACGGGCCCTGAGTGTGCCCCCAGGACCCTGGGGCAGGCTGGGGGGCTGGGCAAGAATGGCAGGTGCCTGGGCACAGGACTCAACAGGAGCTGGAGCAGAAGCACCGGGCTGGAGGCTGGAGGCATAATGAAGAAGAGTCTGCATCCTGTTAGCAAAGTGGCGAAGAGGTGTGGACTGGATGTGACCTGGAAAGTCCACATGAGCCCCGTGGGCAGAGCCTGGGCTCCGGGTCACCGTGGGTGGTCCCATAAAGTGATGGCTGCCGAGGCCGGCAGTCTTTGGACAAATGGAGTCCATTGATCCAGAGCGACATCCTTTCTTTTAACAGTAACACGTGCTTGTTTAAAGGCTGACGGGGGTGAGCAGCGGGTTGCTCAGAAATCTTGTTGTCGGCGGAGTTTTAATCAGACCAGCTCTGGAGCCTCGCCCAGGAGAGGCGCAGTCGTCCCTGTCGGGGGCACTGTGAAATCTGTTCTGTGTGTAGGTTCCTGACTTAGGTGTGGTTTTCCGTCAAACTCAGCCCTCGGGGGGACGGAGCCTGAGTCTGGACAGAAGCAGGAAGCGCCGTGCTGGGTGCTGGTGTGCCCCTGAGTCAGAGTGCTGGGCTTCAGGTCCCACGGAAGGCCCCGTCTGGGTACACACCACTGTTGGGTCTTGTGACAGCCCTCACCGACGGTGAGATCTTGTCTGGTGGGGAGGGGAGCTCGGAGCTGAGGGGTGACAGGGGACTGCTGTTGGCCCTTCAGGAGGGCCCCGAGCTGCGCGGGGACTGCAGCCTGAAATAGGGTCCCACCTGGTTACCAGGGGGCCCTCATTGGGAGCCGGGGTGTCTCCGGAGCTAGAGGAGGGGAGGGCAGATGTTAGTGTTTTCCTCTGTGCGTAGAATTCCCTCAACGTCCCCACCCCAGCCCTGCTTCTGGAAGGTGTGGGGGCTGTGAATTTCCCGAGCAGAGAGCACCATGTCACGATGTTTGTTTTCAGTATAGCTGCACTGAGGGGCTGCCAGGTCTCCTTTGGCACCTGGGTGTAGGCAGGGCTCGCTCTCTCTGTGTCTCTCTCATTGTTGAAAGCATCCGTCGGTGGCTACTGATCGAGAGTAAAGTGACCTTTTATGTGAGCACAAACAGGGTGCCTTTAGAAAAACTCAGTGTAACTTAGGCGTCCGTGAAAAGAGAGGGCTGTCTCTGCTAGGGACACACCTGTTTGCAGTATTGATTTTTGTTCCGACTCTGATGGAAAATGATGAATGGCTTTCAGTATAATCTTTTAAAAATGTATTTAAAAGTTGTCCCCATTTTGCTTTGTCTCATGATTTTTTTTCCTCCTCGTGGTCTGGCTATAATGAGAAATTGTCCTCATCACCAAGAAAGCTTGTATTGAGCACCTGTTACTTTTAGCTGCTGAGGTGTAAGCAGGAGAGGTGACCCTTGGCCTCAGGAACTCTTGAGCAGGGGGCACGTGGAGGCAGGGTGTGTGTGTGTGGGGGGGGGCACGTGGAGGTGGGGTGGGGGTGCGTGTGGGGCACATGGAGGCGGGGTGGGGGTGCATGTGGGGCACGTGGAGGCGGGGTGGGGGTGTGGGGGGGCACGTGGAGGTGGGGTGGGGGTGCGTGGGAGGGCACGTGGAGGTGGGAGGGGGTGCATGGGGGCACGTGGAGGCGGGGTGGGGGTGCATGGGGGCACGTGGAGGCAGGCTGGGGGTGCGTGGGGGGGACACGTGAAGGAGGGGCATACAGGGCTGTGGCGGAAAGGGAATTTCATGGAGAAAACATTTCATGGATCCTAAGGCTCTTCTCCATCCTCCTTTTGTGTTTCCATTTAATATCCCGAAGTGATGATGCGTCTTATAACTGGTGTCGTAGCTTGATTAGCACGTTTCGCCCTTGGCGGTAGGTGGGCAGGTTAACGGTGAGATTACTCCGTGGAGACAGTGGACCCCACATGGGGAGGGAGGGGAGTATGCCGGGCCAACTGCGGGCTTGCACAAGGAGTGGGGGTCGCAGAGTCCAGCGTGGGGGTGCTCCCGGAATCCATCATCCACAGGCACTGCCCTGCGGGACCTGAACTTGTGTCTTCTCCTTTTAAAATCCCCGAAGCAAAGAAAAAGCCTCTGGAAGGGGCGAATTGTCGCATGTGATGGCCGTCTCTGGGGAGCCTTCTGGACAACTCTGTCAGGTTGCTGACTGCCTGGGAAGTGGGGTCCACCCTGTGGAGGGGGACTGGGACTGGACATCGGACTGGTTTGCACGGGGACTGCGGGAGCTCAGTGCAGGATCACAGAGATTCAGGCCGTGGCGGGGACACACTTGATACCGTGTCACCTGTGGTACCCTCGGGAGTCCCTGTGCGAGTCTGTGGCTGTCACGTTGTCCTCCCAGCTGCTGAAACGCAGGGCTTAGGATATGGTCCCAGATCCTGCACAGGCTGAAGACACCGTTTGCCTGCTGATTTGATGCTTGCCGCTTGGTGTTATTTCTAGGTCAAGGTGGTGTCTGTGGGCAGGTGGGTATACCCGCTCTTGGCAGAACATGATTGGGTTGGCCCATGTTCCCTGTGTTGTCTTAGTTCCCAGGAATCCCCCTGCTTCTGCTGCTTGTGATTGTCTTGTGTTGAGATCCTGAGTTAATGTGACTTGTATTAACCTGAAATCTGAATTTGCTGCCTCTTTTTTAGAGTAAGTACGTTGATACAAACGTTGTGTTGCTGTTGAACCAGAAAACAGGGAGTTTGCTGATGAATTGATCAGGAAATAACATGCCGGGTGGCAGCATGACCAACACCCAGTTCTTGGTGGGGATAGCTGGGCTCCCCTCCACGGGCGCGGGCAGAGCTCCCCCGCCGCTCCGCGGGCGCAGGCGGAGCTCGCCCCCATCTCCACGGGCGTGGGTGGGGCTGGCAGCCTCCCCCCACCACACACTGTGCTCCTCGAGGGGGATGCACTTTACACCTGAGCATGATTGGCAGTTAGCTTGGAGTGTAAGATGATGTCAAGTGAGGACAAAGGACAGCTACAGAGTGACCTCAGCTAGCTCGCACTTCACACAGTCTGATGTTGAAATTCACCCATGTGCTGAGTTGTTGCTAAAACACACAATAAATGATGTATCCTCACTGATTTCCAAGGCAAGTGGGTCTCTAAGTGGGTTATTGAAACGGGAAGACTTTCTTTAGCCTGGTTGTGCTTGTGGGCAAGTCCTGAACTGCTGGGGACAACAGAAACCCACCTTCACCTCTACCCTCTCCGCCTCCTGCTGCCCTGTGGCAGCCAGGCCCCAAATAGCCGGCGGGCAGATTGGATTCCAGCGGGCTTTACGATGACCACCCAGGGTCCAGTCCACCTTAGGAGCAGAAGCTATTCTGCCCAAAGGTTCTCCCTGCCCCCACATCAGCGGGATCCAGTTTTGAGCATAAAAAAGGTCTAAGGTCATAGCCGTACAGCTGAACGCTACATATGAGCCCGTTTTCTGTTCGTCCCTGTGAGCCTGGACGGAGTCCTGCACTGCTGGGGAGTGTTTACCACTGTGTGCACAGAGGGGAGCAGACCTTTATCTGTGGGCCCTGCAATCAGATGCAAAACTCTTACGTGTGACCGCTGGGGAGGTGCTTACAGATTTTTTTGAGAGCTAGGTTCTTATTTTTAGATATCCCAACCTCTTTTAAAACTGCCCTCACTTACCAAAAACAAGCGTACATATGAAAATCAGTTTTGGAGTGGAGAGGCATGTACTTTAGCTGAGTAAATACTAACTGCATGTTAAAAATAACAGCCCCAAATTACCGTAGCACCAGCTCTTCTCCAGCCTGCATTTTTATATCCATTTATGGTTATTCTTTCAGTATCAACATTTTAAAAGATTTTTGTGATACTTTTAGTTATGGACAAATTACTGTTGAAATTCTGCATTTATAACATTTTAAAGAACTAAATTATATTATTTCTTAACTTTTCTGGAGGCATTTTACAAAATTTTACATAATTAATATTTATCTCTTTGCCAGCAATCAGTTTTTTTTTCCAGATCAGAAACCTGAAAGGAAGCATTCCTTATCCATTCAGTGATATTTAACTATGCGACTCTTAGTTTGTGAACGTGAGAACGAGATTATTGTGCATCTTTTGGGATAATTCTTGCTTCAGAGTGATAATGGTAAATGTGAAAATTATGGAACAGCTTGTTTCTCCAGGAATTAGCATTTGCATGCTCACCAGGTGGGAACTCTTGAAAATGTGGACATGAAAAGATTAAATTATATTCAGTTTATGTAGAAAGGAAATGTTAAAATCCTTTGTGGCACCACCGTGGTTGCTTAGCTACAGACGTGGGGTCATCGCAAGCTTAGAACCTGATCGGTCCATTCTCGGAGGAAATACTCCCAAGTAAGCACAAGCATCCTAAGTTCTGATATCCAGACTCCAGAATGTCAGGTGCAGTGGGAATGGTGGTAATTAGCACAGGTGTGTTGGCATTGTTGTGCGGGAGTCCTAACTCTGTCTCCAACCTGGAACGGGCATCATGGGGGTGGGGGAGCGGTGAAGGCAGAAAGGGACAGAGAGGTGGGGAAGGAGGCAGCCGAGCTCACGAGGGTTGGCTTCCAGGAGCCCTGAGAAAAAGGGGGAGGCAGATGTCCTCAAGCTGGAAGGTCAGGGACGGTGAACAATGTGGTCTGCAGTGGCCTGAGCTGGCCCTCCAAGTGTGAGCATGCCTGGTACATGACCTTTGCCCATGGGGAGGTGGTGAAGGTCAGTGCATGGGGACAGGAGAGGCCCCAGAGCTGTCCTCATTCGCTGACCTTCTCACAACTGTTGAGCACCAGCAGGTGGGGAGCATGGGACCCCCTCAGCTTCCTGCGCTGTGCAGGGTCTATTGGCCATGCGTCAAACACACTGGACATAGGGAATAGAAACTCTGGTTTAACAGCATCCGGGAGAGGCAGCTCTTAGTGAGGGAACACGTTCCTGGTGGAAGCATCCAAACAGGAGGAAACCTAGAGACTCGGTGTGTGTCTGTGGTAGGAGGGAAGACGGTGTGTGTCCGTGGTGGGATGGAGGGTGGTGTGTCTGGTGGGACAGAGGGTGGTGTGTGTCCGTGGCGGGAGGGAAGGCGGTGTGTGTCCGTGGTGGGACGGAGGGTGGTGTGTCTGGCGGGACAGAGGGCGGTGTGTGTCCGTGGCAGGAGGGAAGGTGGTGTGTGTCCGTGACGGGAGGGAAGGCGGTGTGTGTCCGTGGTGGGACGGAGGGCGGTGTGTCTGGTGGGACGGAAGGCAGTGTGTCTGGCGGGACAGAGGGCAGTGTGTGTCCATGGCAGGAGGGAAGGCGGTGTGTGTCCATGGCAGGAGGGAAGGCGGTGTGTGTCCGTGGTGGGACGGAGGACAGTGTGTCTGGTGGGACGGAAGGCAGTGTGTCTGGCGGGACAGAGGGCAGTGTGTGTCCATGGCAGGAGGGAAGGCGGTGTGTGTCCGTGGTGGGACGGAGGGCGGTGTGTCTGGTGGGACAGAGGGCAGTGTGTGTCCGTGGCGGGAGGGAAGGCGGTGTGTGTCTGTGGCGGGAGGAAAGGCGGTGTGTGTCCGTGGGGGGATGTAATACACATCGCTCAGTGGATGACATGGGCAACCCTTGTTCACCCTGGCGTGGCCCATGCTCCCATTATTCGTGCCCATATGTGGAAAAGACGGTGTTACTGGGGACTGGCCCATTTTCCTGTTTTCTGAGTGTTTGGGCATTTACAGTTTACGTACACCCTGTGTCTGAATTTTTACACGACTGAGCTTCTCAACCCTAAGACACCTTTGTAGCCCGCACACCATGCTGCACGGGGAGCGAAGTCCTCACCCTCAGTGTCTGCAAATGCCTGTCTTTTTGTATAAATTTTTCTTTTTTGGAACTTCCAGTTAGTGCCTTTTCGTTAACTAGCTCACTGTTGTGAGAGCGCCCCTACCAGCTATCCCCGCAAGTGCACACAGTTTCGTGTTCGTTTTCCTCTGATGAGTATTTTATCAGTGTGGATATTTTTGTGGATGCTGAATCCCGGGGTGCTGGTGTCATGTGTCCTTCATTCTCTCTTCGTCGTATTTAATGACTTCTGTCGAGGTGTGAGAGGCCAAGTGCCAGGTACGGGCCACAGGGAAGCTTGACCTTGGATGTAAAGCCCTGCTCAGCTGTGTGTTGCTTTTGAGCAAAGTTAAGTGGAATCTCCATTCCCAGGGGAAACAGATACAGACACACGACCAGAACCACTCAGAACATGAATCTTTCAGCTTACGTGAGGTCCAGGAAAGTTAGTTTGCAAAGTTTAACCTTTTCTCTTGTAAGTCTTCAGTAACTATTTTCTAGAGGTCGTTGGGTGTCAATATATTTCTTGTGCATAAAACTAATCATAAATTCACTAAAATTGATGACTAAAAATGGAATATTAATTTAGCTGTATTGCTTCTGAAGGAAAAAATACCCAATGTAAAATACTGGTTATGTGTGCTTACAAAGTATAGTGTAGGATTCTCTTATAATGCACGTGGTTTTAACATCTACCTTGGTTAGTAGTTTCGACCTGTAGGAACAATCATTTTACGTAGTTTAGGGTAAAACTGCAGATGTGTTTGTGGTGTTTTTCTTCCTTAAACAAAGAAGATACCACTCTTCTATGCCAATGTTAATAGTAGGAAGCTGGGTTTTTTTCCCCCCATGATTAAAAGTAAATTTTCAGAAAACCCTTTTAGCCTTTATAAATTTAATTTACCTTAATATCCCTCTAGGATAAAACTCAGAAACCAAAATATAAAAGTATTTGTGGACTGCCTTTAAAAACTTAAATTATATCACAAAGCTATAGTAATCAGAATGGTGTGGTACTGGCATGAAAGCAGACATGTAATTCGATGGAATGGGATAGAGTTCAGAAATAAGCCCACACATATATGGTCAGTTAATTCATGACAAATGAGGCAAGAATACACAATGGGGAAAGGGTAGTCTTTTCAATAAATGGTGTTGGGAAAACTGGACTCCTTTCTTGCACCATGCACAGAAACTCAAAATAGATTAAAGACATAAATCTAAGGCCTGAAAACAAAAATCTTAGAAGAAAATAGGCAGTAAGCTCCTAGACATCAGTCTTGGTGATGATTTTTTGGATTTGACACCAAAAGCAGAGGGAACCAAAGCAAAAATGAACAAGGAGAACTACATGAAACTTAAAAGCTTCTGCACAGCAAGGGAAACCATCCACAAAATGCAAAGGCAACCTATGGAATGAGAGGAAATATTGCAGGCCATCTATGTGATAATGGTCAGATATTATGGTCAGATATGGTTGATAATGGTCAGGTATTATTGATATCTTGATAATATCAATATGCAAAATATAAAAAGAACTGATGCAAGTCAATAGCAGTGAAAATAATTGCAATAATGCAATATTGCAATAATGCAATAACAATGATGTAACAAATGGACAGAGAAACTGAATAGATATTTGTGCAAAGAAGACATACGGATGGCTGAGAGACATGTGAAAGGATGCTCAGCATCACTCATCAGGGAAATGCAAAAGGAACCACAGTGAGATACCACCTCACACCTGTCAGAATGGCTAAAATCAATAACACAGGAAACAACAGGTGTTGGTGAGGACATGGAGAAATTGGAAACTTGTGCACTGTTGGTGGGAATGCAAGCTTGCGCAGTCCCTCTGGAAAACTGTGGAGGTTCAGGTATTATATAGTCTAGCAATTTCACTTTTGGGTATTTTTCTGAAGAAAATGAAAACACTAACTCAAAAAGATATCTGTACCCCGAGTTCACTGCAGCATTATTTACAACAGTGAAGATATGGAGGCAGCGCAAGTGTCCAGTGATGGATAGATGGATAGAGAAGATGCAGTATAAAAATGCAATGGGGTAATACTCAGCCGTAAAAAAGGATAAAATGTTGCCATTTGTGGGAACGTGGATGGACCTCGAGGGCATTATGCTGAGTGAAATAAGTCAGAGGAAGTCTCTTTCATGTGATATGCCTGTGTGTGGAATCTAAAGGAAGCTCATGGATCCAGAGAGCAGATAGATGCTGCCATAGGCAGGGGGTCGGGGCTAAATGGGTGAAAGGGGGTCAAGGTACAGACTTAAGTTATAAAATAAGTTGTTGGGAGGTAATACACAGCGTGGGGACTGTAGTTCATATTTGGTTGCATATTTGATAGCTGCTAAAAGAGTAGATCTTGGAAGTTCTCATCATTAGAAAAAAAATTAAAAAGTAAAATAAGTTTTGATGCCACGTGCATTTAGAAGATAAACATTCATAAGTGGAAAATGTTTAAGAGCCCATTAAGGGCAGTTGGTGAGCAAGCATTGGGAGAAAAGCGGTTTGTCACCCGCCCCGTGTCTGTCCCTGTGATGGGTGCTGTCCGTGGTGGGTGCGGTCTGCCTGCAGGGTCTGAGGGAGCCTGGGCATAAGGAGCAGGACGAGCTGCTCCAGGGTCCCCGAGCACATGCAGACGTGAAGATGTTGGCCCTGCATCTCCGGGGAGAGGTTAAACACTGGTGTAACTGGTCCTTGTAGTGGACGCTGTAGAAATCCTTGAATGTGTTACATCTGACCATCTGCTCAGCAATCCTGTGTCCTTCGAGCTTGTTGGCTGCCTGAGTAACCCTCGGGGAGACGTCTGACGCCTCGCGGAAGGGAACCTCCCTGCTGGAGGCTGCATGGACCTGAGAATCCGTCCTCCACACTTCCCTAAAGATTATACACAGCTCTGAGTCTCTATGGAACAGGGAAAACTAGAAACTCAGAGGGGTTTTCTGTTTTGTTTTCTTAAGTAAATGCCGAGCTTTTCTGTTTTTACTTTTCTGTATAGGATCTGCAGTAAAGTAGCACATTGGCTTGGAAACAAAATCGTTACTTACTTTATGGTGAATCTTAAGATTATGGTTGTTTGGTAACATTTTTTCCATTAAAGAGGGCACAGAATTTTTCTCACATGTAACTCTGATCAGTCCGCCAGCCCCGCCACCCATCATCTGAGTCACTGACAATCAGCCCTTCAGCAGCTGGGGAGGAGGTGACTCCCAGGTTTCCCTGGGGAGAGCGCTTCCTGGGCAGCCCTGCACCTGTGAGGTCTGGCCTCCTGGGGATTTCCTGATGGGGGAGTCTGCTGTCCCCTGGTGGCAGGCTGGGGTCAGCCCCTGGAGGCTGCACGCCGGGGATGCTCCTGGGGGGTGGGGTCCTGGGTCAGGAGGTGCTGCATTCCAGAAGCAGCTGCACAGTGTGTGTGTGCACATGCGTGTGCACATGTGTGTGCACGTGTGTGTGTTGCGAGTAGCAGCAGAGATTTACGTGCCCCTGAGACGGCGTGCACAGGGCACACTGATGTTGAAAACGTGCAGGAGGACGTGGATTTGGCCATGCTGTGCCTCATGTCCAGGAGAAAGCCCTGGGTTTTTTAAGGAGGTGGGTGTGACAAACATGGGATGGGAGGAGTGGTGTGTGTGGTGCCCCAGTGTGACTGAGTCCTTCCATGCCGCCATATAGGATGGTCCGAGTATCGACGTTGGGTCGGGTCAGATACCCTTGATCTTTACAACATTTGGTTGGCAGCCGAAGAGCAGACAGGGAGTGATGCTGACTTCAACCCACGGGCACGTGGGGCATGTGAAGCCGTCCACTGTCGTTCGCACCATCATGAGACACGGTTGCCAGCTTTTCCAGCCCTGTCTCCTCCTGTCCTTCTGGACTTGGGTCCGCATCTCAGTGGAAGAGTTTTTGTTCAGTTTCTCTTTACTGCTGAACTGGTCCTCCTGTCCAAAATACCAGCCACTGCATGGGTGGGGTGGTTTCACTGCAGCTGTGTCTTGAAGCCTGGCTGACAGGGTCACAGAGCAGACCAGAATGTTCCGGAAAGCAGAAAACTCTGGAAGGGGGAAATGTTACTATTTGCTGGCACTCGGCAGCTCCTGTACGTCAGTAGTATGTGTATATTCAGGGTAAATAGGAAGCTCAGCAGAGAAGTTTGAGTAAAATAATTTCTGAAAGCAAAACAGACAAGGTGGGAGCAAGGGTCTTGGAGGTGACAGATGGGGTACGCCCCTCAAACCCTCCTTGTCTCCAGGTTGGGGGCGATCACATGCAGCTTCCCTCCCAGATCTGCTGCCTACTGAGGATTTGCAGGTAAAGTCATGGCTTAGCGCTTGGAACCTAGTTAAGAATTCAGGAAATATTAGTTATCCTTGATGTCTTAAAGATCCTCCAAGACAAGGATTGGTACAGATAAATCTAAATGTTAGATGGTCGTGCTGCTGAGCACTACGGCGGTAACCTGGCTTTTGATTTGTCTGATCCGTTGCAAACTCACGCTCACCCCGGTTCCTTCCTGCCGGGCTGAGATGTGCCACGCTGCTGGTCCCCTTCTCCTGTTGCTGTGAAAGCAAGAACCCTTGACCTGGAAGCAGGTCACCACGGTGGAGGACAGTGAAATGACACCGTAGGACCTGCCTGAGGCACCGTTGGAGCACCTCTGTTCTGAGCTGGTCTTTACGTGTGGACCACAGGTGCGGGGTTTGCTGGAGTCCAGGGTCCCATCTGTCTGCCGTTCTTCAGACGCTCCTCCCCTAAGAAATACTCTTGCTTCCTGATCTCTGGTGCACTCCAGCGTCCTCCTGGTACGTCTGCCCTCAGAACCCAGGACCTCAAGTCACTGATCACTCGTTAACCTCGTGGTCTGTTATGATGCGCTAACGGCCACCAAGAGGCCAGTCGGACTCCTTAGCAGAGAACTGTCCCGGTCTTACTGCTTCTGGGAACCATGTTCACTGCCAAAGGGATCTGCAGGAAGGCCTTCTGGCTCAGTCACCTCAGGATTTCCCGTGGCTCCTACCACAGTGATGGCATCCCGTTGGTGCCTAATCCACGGCATTTGCATGGACTAGCCATCCATCTTGGCAAGCCCTGTCTTGGCTGGTTGTGTGTGCTTGGGGGAATGTCCGTGACTTTACAGACAAGTGTGTGAATGGGGTTGTGTGTGCAGGGGTGGAGCATGGTGTGGGACGGGTGGCAGGAAGGGCAGGCTGGGGAGCAGTACCCCGTCCCTGGAGCTCGTGCTTCTGCAGAGCCAGCTGCAGATGAGGGTCTGGTACCTCACCCCCTGCAGGCCCCAGCAGGAAATCTACAGAGGGTTAAGTGGGGCACTGGCCAAGTGTGGGTCTGAATGAGGGTGCTCAACTGCGTCTGCCTGTTGCCCAGATTCTGAGCACAGGGAAGGTCCCATCTGCGGAGTTCACTGCATGTGGTCCCTGTCTCGTCCAAGTTTGGCTGAGCTCCCACCATGAGGAACAGACTCTGGTGAGTTATTAGTGTTGATGGGTGGAGGCACCGTCCTGCAGCCCCATGTCAGGAGCCATCATGGTGTGGGCCGGTGTTTGACAGAGTGGGGGTGTGGACTTTGAGTTCTGGGTGAGTCCCTGCTGCACTGCTTACCTGTGGACCTTGGAGTAATGCCTTAGTTTTTCTGAACGTAGGTTTTCTTGTCTGTGGGACAAGGTTGTCAGCAGCTGAGCCTGAGACATTAGCGTGTGTGAAGGTGATGCCTGGCTCTTGGAGAGAGCTCCGTGGTCCCTGGTCTTCCTCCTCCATCATCTTTCCACCCTCTTGGTTAATCAGTGTCTCTGGGAGTCACCAGTGAGTGGACAGTCGGCAGGAAGCTAGCGGGGATGAGATCAACGAATCACGGTGCTGCAGAGAAGAGTAACAGAGCTCCACATGGAGGGCTAGGGGCTGGCCAGCTGGGCCCACACCAAAGGCCGTCTGCCCTCTTGGGAAATGACTCCTACGTTTTTGATCACACATCATGATCATCCTTGGCAAGAAATACTTCAAGGTGCCTTCTGCCTGTTCATCAGCTGTGGATTTTCAGGGGGATCCCTTGCATGAGCTGGTTCAGAGTATGGGGGACAGGATGTCGGCCTTCCAGCCGGGAGGGACTGCAGTGAGTGTAGGGGGACACCCAGGCCAGCAGAGGGGAGATGTGGTGGGGGGATCTCCTCCTCTGTGTCCCACCACTGCTAGCTAGGCTCAGGGCCTGGGAGGTTGACCCCACCTGTGTGACAGTGGCTGTGAGTGGCTCGGCGGCGTGACGTCTGGGGGAGCTTGGAGCAGACAGTCTGGGCCCCTGTCTCTGGCCCACCATGCAATGTCTCTGCTTTTCCCGGTGGCTCATGCTGCATAAGCTGTGGTCCTGGACTGAATTCTGCAGAATCAGGAACTGTGAAAATCCACAGCTCTGGGGATGTTGGGTGTCTTGGTCTTGTAAGTCTCAGAGCTTCCAGAGCAGTTTAAGTTGGGGGCATGTGCATGTCTCTTCTGGACGCTGTTAGACATCAGGATGCCACAGAACACCAGCATTTCTTCCTGTTCTTGGCCAAACAGAAGGTGCTTTAAGAGAATCTCACGATGTGCAGCGTGTCTCCATTCGCTCCCCGAGGACCTAGGGATGGTGGCCTGGGCCTCTGCTGGACCCTGTCCCCACAGGGTCCTTCTGTGAAGGCTCTTGGGGAGCAGGCAGAGCAGGCCGCATGTAGGCATGTCCATTCTGCAGCAGATGGTGCTCTGAGCAGCTCTATGTATGGTCCCTCCCCCGACCCCGCAGGGCCCCATGAGGGAAACACGGCTGGATCTTCCCCCTTTATTTCTCGGAAGATTGCCACTGAGGCGCATTGGCTCTGGGCAAGGACTGGGCAGGCGGGGAGCTGGGCACACACATGCAGCGGCCCGAACCCCAACGCCTGGCCCAGCCTGCCGAAGCGAGGGACAGGTGCCATCAGCAGGCACGGATGGGCTTGGGGAGAAGGTGGGACCCCTGCAGGTATTCCTGGAAAGGGAAAAAGAGCTTTCCATGTTAGAAAAACAGCGTGGCATGGCTGAGTCAGGGCAGCGAGCCAGCCAGGAGGGGGACGGCCAGAGGTGGTGGCTGGCAGAGGCGACAGGCTCGCAGATGCCCCGGCTGAGGTGTGTGGCAGCCCTCGTGGGCTTGGCAGGGGGACGTGGAAGGAACATTGTTGGCGGAAAAATGCTCTTTTGGTTACTTTTCATTGTTTCTTTTAAAATGTGGGCAGGGGGCGCCTGGGTGGCTCAGTTGGTTAAGTGACTGCCTTCAGCTCAGGTCATGATCCTGGAGTCCCGGGATCGAGTCCCGCATCGGGCTCCCTGCTCAGTGGGGAGTCTCCTTCTCCCTCTGACCCTCTCCCCTCTCATGCTCTCTCTCTCTCTATCTCATTCTCTCTCTCAAATAAAAAAATAAAATCTTTAAAAAATAAAAAAATAAAATAAAATAAAATGTGGGCAGCCTCAGGCGAGTGGTGGAGGAACAGCTTGCTGGTGGGGAAACTGAGGCGGGAGGTCACGCAGGCCTCCCAGCGCCACGTGCCCGAGCTCTTGGGGCCAGTTTTGACATGGACTCCTGGGCATGTGGGCTGTTGCTTCTCTCCTGTGACTTCTGGTTGGCTCCACCTTCTCGGAACCTTCGCGTCCGTCCGAGAGGCTGGCCTTGCGCTGTGTGCCGTGACCGATTGGCCCGGATGCTGCCATCTCTGACTTCCTCCTTAAAACACCGTTGGGGAACTGTTCCTCACATTGTTCTTGGGGGCACGGCATCTGGCTTGCAGACGTCGTCCGCGGAGGTCTGGGGTCCCAGGGACCGGCCTGCGCTGACCCCACGGTGGCCCCAGGTGCCTGGACCCGCCGGCTCCGAGCTCCATTTCTGGATCGGCTCAGACATGGGAGGGGCTGGGAGTGGACGCTTTGTGCTGAGTGGACACACGTGCGGTCTTTCCAAGGGGCGGAGCTTCTGGGAAGTACCTGGCAGTGGTAAGGTTCTGAAGGACGGCCAGGTGATCCTGAGAGCATTAGTGGTTAGTCCTGGCATGCTGGCCACGGCCTGGCCACGACCACATGGCCACGCTCCTTCACCATCGTGTGTAACCAGGTAGATGTCAGGGAATCTGGGGCCAGAAGCTCGTTTTCTGGTGTGAAGTGAGAACTTGGAGCAGCTCATGAATGAACATGGACCCCGTAGGCTCGCGGCTGCGCTGGGGGGCAGGGGGCGATACGTGGCTGGGGGTGATGCGTGGCCAGGGGCGATGCGTGGCCAGGGGCGATGGCACGGCCAGGAAGCATGCAGCTGGCTGAGGGTGTGCTCAGGTAGGAGCGAGCCCCCCAGGAGCCCCTGCCACGTGGCCTGCATTTGTGCCCACGCAGAGTGGCTCGTCCTTCCCCAGGAAGAGCAGAGAACCAGCCACTGGCGTTCTAGGCCATGGCTTCTTCCGCTTTGTGGTCAGTATGTCACTCAGTGCCCTCCATGCAATTTAAAGTGAACTTTGTGAGCATGTTGCCACGAGCCTGGTGGTCGGGGGAGCCAGCAGGCCACAGCAGACCCCGCATGGGCCACGACCAGGCTGCACTTTGGCCACGGGAGCTGCGTGGACAGTGGGGGCCCAGGGACAGCACGAACCAAGGAGGGCATGTCTGCGGGGCCCCTGTCCTGCTCGGGAGGAGGAAGCAGCATCCCCACCGTGGGTGAGCAGATGTGGGTGCTGCTGGAACAGCCCCACAGGACAGTCCACACGTCTATCCATGGCGCTTGTGATTGTGGTGAGGTGGCTCTGTGTGCCATGGGGGGGTGGGGGTGGCAGCAGACCCGGATCGTAGCCCTGACGCCCCACTGTCTGTGCCCCTCCCATGGCCCTGGGTTCCCCGACCTGCCTGCGCTGTCCAGCAAGCCGTGTGTGATGGCCGGCCAGCGATTCTGGGCCTCACTGAGCAGGCGCCGCAGAGGGCGTTTTGCTTGTGGTCACCTTGCCGGCTGGATCTACGCTCAGACTTGTTTGATCAGAAGCATAAAGTATTTGTGGGAATAGGTTCGTTTTCAGATGAAGTGGATTTCCATATTAAAACAATTTTGAGCAGTTTAGAACAGTGGAGACTGCGGGCTTCCCCCCACACCCGGCACCTCTGGCTGACGCCCCACGTTAGCGTGGCACATTTGTCACAACCCATACGTGAGATTTCAGGGATTTCCTCGTTTTCCTGCCACAGACGGTGTCTGGGGCAGCACGTGATGTTTCGGTGTCCTGCCTCCTCCCTCCTCTGGCCACCACGGGGTTTTCTAGGACATCCTGTGATAGAGACTTGACTGGGGTCGTGGGTCTGGGGAGGGAAACCCCAGGGGCGAATGCCGTTCCGGCGACGTCCTGTCAGGGATGGGGCTTCAGGGATACGGGACGGTCATCGATCTTGACCCCTGCAAGGCTAAGGTCACACGTGACTGATTTCCCCAGCAGGCGGGCTGCAAAATGTCTACCCGGCCAACGGTTTGTGCGTGGGAAGCCACGTGCAGGTGTCTGTGGCCGCGCTGGCTAGCGTGCCCTCAGTAAGTGGGCGCACACAGCACCGCTGCCCCACTGGGGCCGCCCAGAGCCTGGCCAGCTTGCCTGCACGCTGCCTCCTGGGGGAGGCCAGCGTGGAAGGGATGCGCACAATGTGGCCGCAGTCATGTGACGGCGCGGGAAGGGCACGCCCGTGCCACCGCACACAGATGAACGTGCTCCATGGCATGAAGAGTGCGTGGTCCCCGGGAGTGTGTGGCTGCGTGGACGGCCGCGCTAGCCCTCCGTCATGTCATGGCGCACAGCCTTTACCGCTGACAGCTGACGTCACCCTGAAACAGCAGTGACCCAGACCTCACCCCTCTCCTAGACGGCACTCCCTGCCAGTTCCGTCCGACCCGCTGGTGTCCCTTTGGCGGGGGTGGTTAGAGCACCGTGCACAGGGCCTAACCTCTCTCCACCTGGCCTCTGGAGGAGGGGTCTGCACTGGGACGCGGTCCCCGCTCCACCTCGCCCGGCGCCCCCACACGTAAGGTCCTAGACTGTGCCTGCAGGGCCGGCGCGGGCGGAAATCTGTTCTTTGTAAACTGAGGAATGCAGGACCCACGAAGGTAACACTCGGAATCACGGTTTTCCTGATGAGGTCGGAAAGGCAGAATGTGAGGGAGTCTGTCAGTGGCTGTATGAATACTCAGAGCGTCGGGACGGGTCTGGGATGGGACAGTGACGTAATTGAGGCGCGGAAGCTGGGACACAGGCACGGGCCAGGGCTGTGGCTGTGTGGTCACGTTGCAGGGCCCCTGGGGGTGCAGGCGTGGACCCCTTGCTTCTCCATCACCATCGATCCAGGGGCTATGGGCACCGTTCACAACACATTGTGAGGAGTCCCAGGTTAAGCAGGAATTCAGAGGAGAGGCTGAGAATACTCTCAGTGGGAGAATGTGTGGGACCTTCTGGGTGGGAGATGGTCAGAAGCGAGGGTGAAGGCTCACCAAGGTCGTGGCTGGGAATGGGGGTCAGGGAGAGCGTGGCGGGGTACGTTGCCCACATTGGAGGTCTATGCTCACCCTTGAGGATTGCTTCCATCCGGAAAGTTGATTTATTTCTAACTGCTGCCTGGTTGTTCAATGGACCGTCTCATGTCCGGTGCCGCTCAGAGCTGATGTGTGAATAGCCATGTAGGTGTCCCTGCGGCATCCACTCGGAGCCGAGCTCTGGGCAAGAGAGCCGCCCGCGGAACCCAGGCCAGAGGCTCTGTGTTGTGTGAGGACAGGCAGGTCAGGTTCAGAGCCTCAGGTCCCTGTGAGGTGTGTTAGCGTTGGATGACTTTTCCTAACTCCAGCTGCTGTAACAAATCCCAGGATTTTAATGGCTGACCTCAAACTCCTGTGGAATTCTTGGCCAGCAGGTGGCCTTAGGCATGCCTGTGGGACCAGGTGCTGGTGGCCCAGGGTCCACCTTCCACCTTCGTGGTGGGCTCTGCACTCAGGCAGCGTGGGGAGGGACGGGCTGGAGCCAGCACCTCACCCATCACGGCATCACCACTTGACTGATGAAACCAACCAGTCTCACAGCCACGCCCGGCACACACCGGCACATGCCTGATTTTGTGGAAGAAGCTGGGACCGCAGTCCAGCTGTGCAGGAAGGAGCGAGACCAGGCTTGGGACTGGCCCATCACCAGGTCGCGGGAGGATCTGAGGGCTCTGTGGATGGTTCCACAGAATCCGAAGACCACGAAGGCTCTGCGTGTTTCTCTGTGGCGGTCCATGGGGCTGGGTGAGGAGACAAGGTTCGTTTCCTTTCTGAGGAGTCCATGTTTGTGTGCCAGAGATCACCCGGCTGCGTCCTGTGCCAGCGCCGTGGACCTCCTCTTGGTCCTGTGAGGCCGCCGTCCCTTTCTCAGGAAGGGGAGAACCGAGCTCTTGGTGACGAATCAGAAGTAGGACCGTGAGTTTTCATGGCTACCACTCGTGGTCCACAATTGCTTTTCCTTTCCTGTGTCTCTCTCCTGTTTCTCGCCTTCTGCTTCTCTCATTTGTGGACATTTTAAACACGCTTACATGTAGCTCCTGTTGATAGGCACGTTCCTCTTCGCCACTTGTGTTCTTTCCCTGGTTCTCACCACTGAGAATTTTATAATGATCCGTTCGTGTTTGTGTCACTTTCCCTTCAAAAACACAGGTAATTAGAATTGGACACTGGAGATAAGAAAGGTCCCGCTATGGAGAGATGTGGACGGTGGTGTTCATGTCACAACAAGTTGTCCGGGCTTGAGTACAACTGTGTTCTTGAGGTTTTTTGAATTTACTTCTTCACATAATGCCTTCAGAAGCATGTTTTTCAATATTTTATTTATTTTAGAGAGAGTGAACAGGGGGAGGGGCAGAGGGAGAGGAGAGAGAATCCGCTGAGCAGTGGGGAGACTGACGCAGGGCTTGATCCTAGGACCCTCAGATCATGACCTGAGCTGAAATCAAGAGGCAGAGGCTCAACCGACTGAGCCACCCAGGTGCCCCAGAAGTGTATATTTAAATGTGCGTGTGTGGTTCTGCCACGGGCTTGGTGAGCTGGGTCCTAACCCGGCTGGCCTCCCACTCTCGCTGTTGGGGTGTAGAGCGCATGTGGAAAGTGCATGGGGCACGTGCATGGAGCGTGCGTGGGGCGCGTGCGTGGGGCGCGCATGGAGCGTGCATGGGGCACGTGCATGGAGCTTGTGTGGGGAATGCGTGGAGCGTACGTGGGGAGTGTGTGGAGCGCAAGTGGGGCGCCTGCATGGAGCGTGCGTGGGGTGCGCATTGTGCGTGCATGGGGCACGTGCATGGAGCGTGCGTGGGGCGCGTGTGCAGCAGCCAATCAGGTTTCGAGAGTGTTTCTCTTCCGTGTCTCAGTGCACCACGTTCCCCCAGGGCTCTGTGGTTTATACAGTAATTATTAGAGGACTGGGTTAATGAGCTATTCCAAAGTGTAAATTAAAATTCTCAGTTTTCTCCCCTTTCCTCCTGAAGTTACTGGCTTCTACTGCAGCCAAAGTGTCAGCCCTCCTGGTTTTTCTATGACACTGAGTTTGTAATTTGTTTCATTAGAGGGTTTTTAAAAATGGTGACTGCACTTCATTAGCTGTCTTTGCCTATAGAGTGCCAAGAAGTTGATAAATAGGCATGATCCAAAGAGAACCACTTTTTAAAAGGCTTCAGTTTAGCTGCATAAACACAGACGTGCACATACATGCACACAGAGATGTACGTGCACATACATGCACACGTAGACACAGACACATACAAACACATGCAGACATACATGTGTATACACACGTGTGAACAGAGATGCACAGAGGCATACCCAGACACATGCCTACATACATACATGCAGAGACATGCACACAGACCTCCACACAGGCACAGATGCATGCATACAGAGGTAGACACATGCACATATAGACATGCACACACTCACACATACACACAGACATGCACAGATGCATACATATATGCACACACAGACACACATGCCCCCACATGTATACAGTCACGCACACGCAGATACAGACAGAATTGCGTGCATACACACATACTGTTTTTTCTTCCCAGGATTTTAAATGTTTAATTTGAGTAGCAAACTTTATACGAGAGACAGGGGCAGGAAAACAGTTCTGCCGTGGTTTCTTCGAGCCTCACTGAGCCTGTCTACTTTTCGTAAATCTTACACACTCAGTTACGCTCGTTTAGACTAAAATCCTGCATTTGGGGGATACAGAGGGTTAGAGTACTGGCTGGTATTCATCCACGATCGTGTTCCGGCGAGTTGGGACTGAGTGTTTCACGAGTTTGTCCAGATGTGTCTCCTGAGGGGCTGCGTGTGGGAGTGAGCTGGACTGCGCACCGTGGTGGCACCATATTAATGACAGTCCTCACCCAGCTGTGCCCCCCGCACACGAGCGGGCTTAGCTGCCACGCACCCCTGCCCCGTTAACCTCCGTTCCATCTCCTCGGGCCGACACTCGATGCTGTAGATGCCTGTGGTGCTCTGCTGTAGCTCCCTCCCTTTTCTTTGAAAAAGAGAACCGCTCGCCAATCCTTCTTACTCCTTACAGTGGTATTTTGTTGAGGTATAATGGACATACAATATCCTATTAGTTTTGGGTGTATTTGATATTTTTGTACATTATGGAATGATCCTCATGATAGAGTGCATATTTAGTATACTTACGGTTGTCACGATACACAGCAAGAAGGGAAAGCTTGATGCATTTTTTCTGGGCTGGGGCTGTGCTGCGAGAGGTGAGGTTAATAGATCGAGAAGCTGGCGGCCTTACCCCGATTGTGGCCGGCTCGCGTGTGGCCGCGCAGGACAGAGGCAGCCCCATCTCCTCTGCGGCGTGTCCCCAGCTCGTGTGTTTGTGGCTACAGAGTGTTCAAAGGGGTTGGAGCTATTGAGGAGTGTTACTAATCCCTTTTTTGTTTATTGGGTGTTGCCTTTAACAGTTTGGAATTGTAATCGCTCCTCAGAGCCCCCAGTAGCCACGACAGACAAGGGTGCTCTCCGTGTAGCTGGATCCCTTCCTCCTCCGGGGCGGGCCCGCTCCCGAGCGGCGAGCAGGTGCTGCAACAGAGGCTCGGATGCATGTCCTGTGAGTGCCTGGCCTCCTGCGGCAGGAGTAGGACCCCGTTCACCTGCAGGGTCTGCTAAGTCACATCCTCAGATGTTTGAATGAATGAAGGCATTAAACCCAGCACCACTCATTCACACGAGCTCTGAAAGGGGCTCTGAGTGTCAAGAAACAGAAATGTAAAGAGCTTCCCTTGGGGTGCTGTTTGGGATGCTGAGGGTTCGCCATCTAAGGAAAAGGACAATGCAAGCCTAAGGTGTGATGTCTCAGGAATTTTGGTTTGTTTCCTCTTTTTAATATGAAGCTGAAAAGAACCAGGTTAGCTGTCACGTCTTATTACTCAGTCTTTATGTTATGCTTCCTTTAAAAAAAAAAGGGAAGATACACTGAGTTATTTAGTTGCCGAGTAAGATAACACAAAATACCAGGAAAAAGTCTCATTATTCATAATTTAGGTCACTGAGTTTTCAGGGTATTTTCCTCCGAATTGGCATCCTGTGGCTTTAGGATCCTGTTTTTATTCATCTTTTACTGACTTGATTCTCACGTGGATGCTGGCAATGAAATCCTCACAGTTTGGTGCTGAACCACACACTGTATTTTCACCCCAAAACTTCAAAACTTCACCCCATAACAGCAGGTCACAGTGTGTTTGGGAGGGCTCGCCCTCGCCCTTCTGAGTGAAGGGATCAGGAAGCAGCTCTGACCTGGGGTGTGGGAGCAAACACCCTCCTCCTTGTGGTGGCTGTCCTCCTGTGTCTGTTGGAGTGTGGTCTGTATCTTCTGCAGAGCTTTTGAAGAGATTTCTGCCCAGCAGTGATTTGATAATGACTTACATGCATCATGGAGCCTGGGGGATAAATATTCTCTGTTGTTCGCTCTTACTCTGGTCAGGCAGGCACTGGGGGTGGAGGCTGAGGTGTGGGGTCTGCATGCTTCCAGAAGACAAAGGGGGAGGTCTTCCTATGCAATGGTCTCTTCGTTCACAAAGATAAACCGGTTTTATCTGTTACCCAAAAATAGAAAGGAGTTGACTTTCTCAGTTAAGCGTGATCAGGAAACCAGAGTGTAATTCTCAGGTGAAAGAATCACTGTGGGAATGTGCCTTTTGACTTGGCTTTGAAGTCAGAGACGCAGAAGTTTAGGCTGAGTCCCTGGGTCCAGATGGAAAGCCATTATGGGCTGCAGAGTTTATCAGGTGTGTAGAGAGTCTTTATGAAAACCTTAGGGGGAGAACAAGGCAGGAATATTCTTCTTGAAAGGAATTAAAAAGTGTTAGCAGTGCAACCTAATTTTCTGTGAAAGGTCCATCAAAATGTAGGTCCCTTTCCAGTTGAACAGGAAGTTAAGAGCTGGAGAAATACTTGTGAATGTTGTTGAAATTGTTTTCTCTTTCCTTGTGCACAAACCATGGGCTCTGCAGGTGCCCAGCTGGGTGCTGTCTGGGGTAGGCAGGTGGTGCTCTGAGTGGGGGACCCCTCCTGGTTTTCTGCCGGCTTGGAAACCCCATGCCTTATAGCACAGGATGCCACATCTACTCTTCTTGATAGGATTTTGTCTTGTTTTTAAAATTAACATCTAGGGAAGGGAAAACTGACTCTCTTTTTGGTGTCCAGATCTGTGAGTTTTCTTTTGCTTACTGGCAAGCTGCTTATCCACACCATGGAAGGGTCTGTTCAAGCCTTTGCCAGGTTCTTCATGGGGATGCTGTCTGTCCTTTGTTAGAGGTATGGTTTGAAAACACTTTCTCCTAGCTTAGTTTTTATTCTGTTAGGAGTGCCTTTTTCAGAACAAATTTCTAAATTTTAAAAAAGTCCACTCTTTTTTAATGCTTCTATTCTTTGCTAACCCAAACTCATGACGATTTTCCCGTGTTCTCTTGTAAAATTTTAGTTTTGTTTTACATTTAGATCTAATACCCATTTTGAGTTAATTTTTATAGAAGCTGTGAGGGTTAGCTTGAGATTCTTTTTTTTTTTTGCATATAGATGTCCATTTATTCTAGCACCATGATGAAAAGACTCTCCTTTCTCTATTTAATTCATTTTGCACCTTTGTCAAAAAGCAATCAGTCATATTTGTGTCTATTTGTAGGTTTGTTTGCCAATACCACGTTGTTTCGATTATTGTTAACTTTGTGATAAATCTTAAATCAGGTAGTATGAATTCTCCAACTTTATTCTCTATCAATTTTTTGCTATTGTAGTTCTTATGACTTTTCATATAACTTGTAGAATTAGCTTGTGTATATCTAAAAAAAATTCTGCTAGGATTTTAATTTGATCATGTTCAATCGATCCATTAATTTGGAGAGTATTGACATCTTTATTATGCTGAGTTTTCCATTCCGTGGACACGGTGTGTGTCTCAATCTGTATGGATCTTTTTTTATTTCTTTCTTCCCCATTTTGTACTTCTCAGCATACAGATTCTCCATGATCCCACAGATCCCATACACATTTTGCATGTTTTGTTATATTTATAGCTAAATACTTCTTGTTTATGTAGCTACTGTGAATGATATGTAAATGTAAAACGTTTTTAAAATTTTAGTCCCAAATATTTGTTGCTAGTATATAGTAATATGATCTGATTTTGTATGTTGTGACCTTGCTAAAGTCAGTTAATAAATCTAGGAGTTAATTTTGTAGATTCCTTGGGATTTTCTATGTAGGCTTTTGATTTGACTGATTTTTCTTTTTTTCTGTTTTTAATTTCTTTGATTTCTGGCTTTCCTTATTTCTTTGCTTTCACTTGTTTGGGGTTTATTTATATATTTTTTTTTCTATTTTCTTAAGGTCGAAGCTTAGATTAGTGACTTGAGGCCTTTCTTTTCAGATAGAAACCTTTAATGCGGAAAGTGTGCAACTAATCACTATTTTGGCTATATTCCACACATTTTGGTTTTCATTTTTGTTCAGTTGGAAATACTTTTTACTGTCTCTTGAAAGTTCATGGTAGGTTTGTTCAGTTCATCCAAATCTCATTTTAGCTCATTTAGCAATCAAGATTCATGCAGGCTTCGTTCCAAATTTTCCCTCCTAATAATCTCACTTTCTGTGCGGTGACCAGTCGTTAGCAGTGGTGGAGCTTGACATACAGGTGGCTGATGCATGGCATGTGGATGATGGAGAAGTTGTTACCATGGGAGAATTTGGATTCAAGTGCCATGAGGACAAGGGTTTTATGTTTTGTATTCTGCTGTTGCCAGGCCCGGAGAACACTGCCTGGCATGTAGCAGGTGTGGAAGGGAAGTATAATTTCACTTTTGTACTTTTCCACCCTGGCCCTTGGCTTCTCTGAGCTGCTTTGCTTTGCAAGCTAACCTGCAACATGACCCCGTGTGCAAGCCAGCTTTGTAGTTTGATTTAGACTTTGGTTACTGCTTATTTTTTCTTATTTTATATGAAGTGGGTTTTTTTTCTTTCTTTGTGCTCCTCTTTCCTCTAGGATTGGGATATACGGTGCCAACATATGTTACTTTGTAAAGATTAAAAAATTAACTTTAAACACCTGTGTACTCAAATACCCAGCAGAGGTTTCTTGATTCCAACAGCCTCAGTGAATAACATGTATTTTTAATAATTGCCACATATTATGTGCCGGGACTATCCAGATGTATCCAGATGTTTTATTCCCAACAGCTCAGTATTTTTGGCTTTGCTTGCAAATGAGTTTGCACACAGGAAGCCTCAGCATGTTTGCTGCAGGAACTCCTGCAGCTCATTGGTCTCACAAAGAGAAATAATGACTGTATAAAATTACCTGAAATAACTAGCCTATCACACGTCTACACGTCTTCCAGTATATCTGCCCTCCTTTCTCCTCCCCATCCCCCAGATCCTTCAAATTAACAGCAGTTGTTTTTAGAACTGAGCCATTATTTTAGAAAGTAGGATTAAAATAAATAAATGTTTGTATGTATGTATGTGTGTATATGTATATATGTATGTGTATACATGTATGTATATGTATTTATAATTTGAAAATAAAATGATTTAAAAATCTTTGCACATTCTGTATCTTGACACCAACAAGAGGGAGGTCATATTCAGCCATTCTCACTCTTTCTAACACAAACTCCATCTCTAGTTTTGTTTCCCATTACTTGGCCAGATGGGGCAATTTAAGAATGTCATTGAAATCATTAACTTAGTCACTACTTTGTTTTCACTTTTTGTTTGTTGTTTAAAGATTTATTTATTTTGGGGAGAGAGAGAGAGCACATGCACACGCACAGCGGGGAGGGGCAGAGGGAGAGGATCTCAGGCCGACTCCAAGCTGAGCAGGGAGCCCAACACAGGGCTTGATCTTACGACCTGAGATCATGACCTGAGCTGAAACCAAGAGTTGGATGCTTAACCAGCCAAGCCACCCAGATGCCCCTATTTTGACCTTTAAAAAAGTTTCAAAGTGAAAATAGAACTGTTATTTACCTAATCTTTCATTGAGCAAACATTTAGTGGTGGGGCTGTTTTCTTTACTACCCTCTACCGATTGCCTGGCCCATCGTAGGTGTTAATAAATATTTGCTGGATGAAGGAATGAATGGGAATAAAACTCCGGACCCTTTACATGGTGTTCCGAAGTTCTGAGGTCGAGACTGGGTGCAGGTGAGAGCCACAGGTGGGGCGGGTGGGGGATCCTTGCTGAGTAGTAGCATGGCTCCGGTCAGATTCTGGGTCTCCTGAAGGTCAAGGTGACTCTGTGCTGTGTTGTACCTCATCCAAATGTGGAGGGCAGTGTGGCTCCTCGCTTCAAGGAGGAGGAGCAGCGGGCTTGCATCACCATGCCTGACCATCTGGAGAAGTGGCCGGGCACGTGGCCGGTTTGCTTTGCTCAGAGTTGCCTGCAGAGATGCACTTTGCCATCTCCTGAGGCTCAGAGGCACCAAGCATTTCCCTCCAGCTGATGTATCTCATGTTACGACCAAGAACCATTTCTTGGATGCAACAGTTTGTATGTCTTCCCTCATTCCCTGACCTTAGTGAGACAAGACGTGGCCACGGGCCCAAAAGAGTGGTAGCAACGAGACCACGTTGCCACAGACAGAAGGGTCCCAGGTCCACCTGCTTCCACTCCCTGAGCAGGTGGGTGCGTGCACGGACGTCACAGTCTCTTTCTGCATGAAGAAGAGCTCAGCACAGAGCCGGCTAACACGCCTTCAGCAGCCGGGCCAGAGGGAGAGTGCCTTCCAGGGTGCTCCCTATACCTTATAAAGCCATCAGCTTAGAGGGATGTTAGGAAGGTTCCTGACAGCCGTGAAATTCCAAACATGGGAATGATTGCTTTGTTATACAAAGCATTCGTTCCAGCTTCAAAAGAAGAAATAGTCCTGACACCAGGAATGGAAAGCATCCTGCTAGGCTGGTCGGTTTACCCTGAATGATCCCAGCGTGGAGGTAGCTCGTGGCATGCGGTCCACTCTGGGGCACGTCCGGTCACCTGGAGATCCCATGGCTGTCCGCGCTTTCCCATCTCGGTCAGGCATCACAGGGCGGGTGGCTCTGCACAGATCCCTGGGGGGCCCGAGTTTCTGGAGTGAGGCCAGGTTGGACAGATGGGGGCCCTGCAGTGTCCACTTCAGTCTGGCATTTGCTTGACCTTCCCTTTTCTAGGACTTGGGGTTTGCTTGGAAGTCTGGGCTATGGTATGAGTAAGAGGATGCTTCCTTTGGGGAAGAGGAGAAGAGTGATCTC
The DNA here is from genome assembly GCF_029215605.1 of Mirounga angustirostris. Lineage (NCBI taxonomy): Eukaryota > Metazoa > Chordata > Mammalia > Carnivora > Phocidae > Mirounga > Mirounga angustirostris. The sequence continues at coordinate 139,003,090 of NW_026991713.1, forward strand.
CGTGTTACTCAGCTGTGTATTGGTGGTTTTGCTTTACTTGGGTTTTCACTTTAAATTTAAGACTTGTCTGCAAATCTTTTCTCTTTGTAACAGAACACATGACTTTAATTTCTCCTGCTGAATTTTAAGTCTTAAAGTGCTTCTTTAAGGATAATAATTTAAATACTCTTGATAAAATGGAAAGTATTTCAAAAGATCACTTTTATTTTCTCCTCACTGAGGAGAGATGATTTCTGCACTTTTCTGTCCTGTGTCCTTACTCCTGAAATGAAAGGGTGTTAGGTGGACAGGTGTCTCGAGCTAAGAAGCATGGAAATACACCATTTGGGTTGTACATGGTGAATACTCAAGCACGGGGTCCTGTGGTTGGTGTCCCTGGACTAACATGGTCTTTCGCTTCTACAGTGAGCGAGCATTCACCAACCTGCTGTCAGCTGTGGGACAGTCCTTGGGGCACCACAGATGTTAAATAAACTCTTGCTCAGACACGTGGCAGGGAGGATGGCTCCTCTCACAGACAGCCTTGTGCCTCAGATTTATAGTTTTACCCTGAAGGCTGTGTGCTCGTTGCAGATCCAGGGTGAGGAGGAGAAGGGGGCGCCCATCAATCCTTCAGCCTGAACTGATGGAAGATGATGGAGAAGCTGTGTTGTCATGGTGACATCGTGGCGTTGAATGTAGGTCAGCCTGGGGTGGAGCCCCGGGAGTGGTCCAGGAGGGCAAGTTGTGTGTAAAGCCAGCCCCTTGGATCCATCCTGTGTGTCCCTTCACCCTTTTTCCTTTTGCCCATCCGTCTTTCTTCCATGTATCAATCATCGATCTACTCTTTCTCAACCTACCTGCACAGAAATCATCACTGGATGCTTCAGAACCAGGGCCAAATGGAAGAGCCCCCAGCTAGAAAGTCTGCTTATATAAATTTGCAGAGAGAGGTCGTTACCGCTAATCCATGGGACTGCTGTCTACCAGATGCTCAAGTAGTTGCAGAGTTACAGATAACGGACTTTCTCCACAGAGGAGAAAAGTAGCAAGGGCATTTTCAGCCCTGATGCTTGGGATGCCCAAATGACCCTGGCCCCTTGCCACAGGCACTGGATCCTCTTGGGGAGCACGCGCACCAGCTGTGTCCCAGACACGTTAATAATGGGGTCATGGAGGGTCCTCTCCAGTGACCCTCTGTTTGTCCTGCGGATGCACACAGACTGCGTCCAGCTGGTTACTGGAGTTGCTGTGACATCCATGCACAGTGCAGCTTGTGAACCAGCGGGACTGGGGCTCGGCTCTGCAGGACGCTGGCCCGTGAAGGCTTCATGCCCTGGGTTTGAGGATAAGCCGCTCGAATATGTGACAGAGACCGTAAGCAGCCATCCAGGCCACGTGAGGAAAGCCCAGCCACGGCTGGAGCCAAGGCTGGGAGGGCTCTGACGCGGGGGGCGTGTCCTGGGCAGGTGGCGGGGTCACCGACCACATCCACACCTGCGGGGTGCAAGGTTCCAGGTGTGGCTTCGATGGGAAGTCGTTTGAGATTTGGTCAGAGTGTGTTTTCTTCGTAGATCTGGGGCCCTGGGCGAGAAACATGAGCACGATAGGTGTCTGTTTCTTACCTGTGAAACCTGTTGTTACAAGGACTAAAGGTATTCAGGGTCGTGGGACAGTGGCTGGGAAGCTTGTGTGGGCACTGCGGTCCGGGTTGTGGTGCACACGAAGGAGCACAGCTACGTGCCCGGCAAGCCTCCTTTGCAAAAACAGTCCGCAAGCTGCATTTGTAGTTGGCAACCCCTGATTTAGACGAAGTTACCGAATAAAAAGTGTCTGTCTTTCCACACTTAAGGGTTTTAAGAGCTGTTAGCAACCTGGGGTCTCTGAGAGTGGTATCTGGAAATCCCCTGTGAGCCGGTTGCTTCTGAGCATGGTTTCATAGTGGGGCCAACATGACTCGCCCGCTCGGAAGCAGGGACTCCTCCCGCTGCCAAGCCCTTTCTGTGCAGGGCTGGGGACTTGCGCAGGGCCGGGAACTGTGTGGATGTGCCTTTGCGGGACTGACACTGACCTCTTCCAATTCCATGGACAGTCCTGGTTTCACCAGGAAAAGGCTTGTTTTCCTGAGGCCTAAGGTCTTAATAATTGGAGCTTCCCGAAGTAAGACAGTAAAAACTGATATTCCTTTGAAGTTGTCCTATGCCGAAAATTAAGTGAGGACCTCCTCCCCCTATACTTACATGTTCTTCTGGGACTTTTTAAAAGATTTTATTTGAGAGGAGAGAGCAAGAGAGCGCATAGAGGGACAGTGAGAGGAAGAAGCAGGCTCCCCCCTGATAGGGGAGCCCGACTCGAGGCTCGATCCCAGGACCCCGGGATCATGACCTGAACTGAAGGCAGATGCGTCACCAACTGAGCCACCCAGGTGCTCCTGCAAATGTATTTCTATTCCTTATTTATTCATTCATTCAAAGTAATCTCTACGCCCAACGTGGGGCTCGAACTCTAAGAGTCGCATAATCTATTGACTGAGCCAGCCAGGTGCCCCATCTGAGACATTTTTAAAACATGAGCTGAATTTTGGGTGCAGCGCAAACCGTGAAAGGTGCTGGTTTACTCAGGCTGGGATTGGGCCTGGAATTGTGCAGAGCCACTGGGAGGCCGGGGGATGGCCAGGGAAGGGGGCCGCTCAGGACCACTGTGGCCCCATGGTCCGCCCTCACCTGTGTGCCCCTCTGCCCGTCCCTGATGTCCTGGCCTCTCCCTTGCAGGGAGCAGACGGGCTCTGAATTGGGGAAATACGCTGTGGAGGATGAAGAAGCAGGAAATGAACTGATTCCTCACCGGCACTGTGCTCAGAGAGCTGTGGGGGGAGCATGGGGAGTGAGGGACAGGGAGCCCACAGGGAACTGCTTCTCAGGGTCCGCGGGGCTGGGAGAAGCCTCTGGTGTCTACTGCCGTGTCCTCTAAGGGCAGAACGTTCCTCTCTGACTGTGAGCAGGACTGGGAGCTTCGCTGTCCCCTGTGCTCAGGCAGGCTGATGTGAAGCAGCCTGGGGGACCTGTCCGCCTCTGACCCCCGTGTGGTCCCCGCTAGCCACAGCACTTCCCTATCCCGGTGGTGGTTCTTCTGCAGATTGGTTTTATGCTGTTTCCTCGAAGATGTTTTCTTGTCTTTAACGTGACAAGAGGTGTACTGGTCGTGGCCAGGAATCAGAAGGTGTGACCCGTGACCAACACTTCTCAGCCAGTGACCTAAGTCAAAAACTTAGTCCTTTTTCCTGAAATTGCAAACACGCTCCAGAGTGTGTGTGCACATGGGGTTTTTGGTTATTGAGATTTTAGGCATCCTTTTAAAATGGGGAGTTTGAGAGGCGCCTGGGTGGCTCAGTCGGTTAAGCATCTGCCTTCGGCTCAGGTCATGATCCCAGGGTCCTGGGATCGAGCCCCATGTCAGGCTCTGTGCTCAGCGGGGAATCTGCTTCTCTCTCTGACCCTCCCTCTTGTTCGTGCTCTCTCTCTCTCTTGCTCTATCTCAAATAAATAAATAAAATCTTTAAAAATAAATAAATAAAATGGGGGATTGGATGGAGCACGTCCCAAAGCAGCCGAGCAGCCTCGATGCTGAGGGTGGGTGTGGGCCCAGCCGTAGTGCGTGTTCACCGGAGGGCCATGCGGTGAGTGTTGCTCATCCACGGTGGCCCGCGGACATGCTGATAGCGTCAGGCTGCTTGCCGGTTGATAGCAGACAACGTTTTCCACAGACTTCTGTTGTTTAAAACAAGGTGTGCGTTTCATGGGGTGCACACGACTCACAGTGGGAGCTGTGAGTTTGTCGGGTCAGTCAGCATACACTCAGGGTGCTTTATGGTTTGCTCAAATTTAGTGAGCATATGTCATCAGAAAAAGCAAATTCACCAATCTGTATTTTTATTAAAACTTGACTGTTTAGCTCTTCTGGGAATGATGATTTGATCAGAATATTGGGGGAAAAAATGCTACAAAATACAAAATTTAAGTGTATTAGCACTTAAAATTAGAAAAGGCTGTTGTGTGTTCCACGGGTTGCTTTGTCCTAGGTACTGAGCACTTGGGGAAAACGTCAGCGTGTATACCCCTTGCTTTTCTGCATGTGAACCTCTGGCTTTAACATTTCAATTTTTGCTTTAAGGATGAGCACCTTGCTCACATACTTTAGATTTCTGTAGTTCCCACATTCTCCTGCTTTATTTCATGTTTCATTTGGTCTGAGTCACTTATTTTCATAAACACCCGAGCAGTTTGGTGTCCTTGGGACTGCCCAGCCGGGTTGGTCCGTGGAGGAAGATGCTGATCAGCACGATTTGGGTGGCTGTCCCCAGCATCGATGCCTGCAGTGTCTCTTTGGCTAAGCTAGTGAGAGCCATGCAGACTGGAAGGCTTTCTGCTTGGCTGGTGTGAACAAGATCACAGACTAATTCTGGGTCCTGTGGGAGCCGAGACCTCGCAGGGAGGGGCTGGGACAAGCAGGAGACTACCAAGGATTTTTATGTAACTTAAATGACTATTTGAGGGCAGGGGAGGGCCAAGGTGAATGACAAGGTCCTTTATTCTTTAAATTATAATTAAAAGGCAAACAGAAGACACAAAAGATGTAACTTGCGGTGTCTTAGAATCTGAAGAGCGACCCACTCGTCACTGAGGCCATTCTGAATGTCTCTTTCCTTCTCTTCCAGGTGACATCACCCAAAAAGGGTATGAAAAGAAGAGGTCAAAACTCATCGGAGCCTACCTGCCCCAGCCTCCGAGTACGTACCCTCCATGAGTACATAAAGCATCTGATTTTAAGAGTTCAGTGTAACATGCAAGAGAAACCGCTGAGTGCAAACCCTTTCTCATGCCCAATCTGCACAAAGGTCACACTTCTGATGTGGCACTGGCCACACAGGACTCCTCTGTGATTGCACATGTTTTGTGGACGCAGGAGGCACATGGGCTCTTCTGTAAATGTGCCTAATTTAATAGGTCTTTCATCTACAGAAGGCAAGAATACATCGATTACTCTAAAATGCTTATTATAAACAAATATGAAAGCACTTACGATGTAAACATGACTTTTGGTTTAGTGAATTAAAAATTATTGCCATTGACTCTAGTTTAAATTAACCCAAGGTTTTTGTTGCTGTCATGAGGGGGCAGATCTAGAATCTAGAGTACCCCGCATGGGGCTATGACTTGGTAAAGGTTGGTTGTGTTCTGAAATGTGATCATAAAATGCGGTGGATTCTTCCCTGAAGTACAAAGTCTGTTTCATTCAAGTGTTTCCTGGGTGCAGGTTTGTAGAATCTCTGTGCACTTGACCTGCGTTCTGCACATTTCAGGAGAAAACATGCTCCCAGGCTGGAGTTGTGGCCCTTTAGTTCTGATTGAAGCATAGTTCAATTGGAGGTGACCCTGAGAATCTGCTAGGTTTTAGGAATGGCTTAAATCTGACCCAAGTCCTCAACGAAAAAGGAAAGCAACCTGAATTTTGCAGGTGCTTCCTGAACTCTATAGTTTTCACTGTTGAAACGATTTGTTTCAAGCCCAGCTCAGGAGCTTCTGGTAGAGAGGTTTACGTCTGCAGGTGCGCATGGCACACAGATCCACTCTGTCCCTCTGCCCTCCTGTGACACCCCCAGCTAGTGTTCCATTAGCACGGTGAGGGGTGGTTCGCACGGCTCACAATCCAGGGAACTGAATTTGTGTGTGGAGTTTCTGTTGTGCTTGTAGTTTTGTTTTGATTTTGTGTATTTTTCTTTCTTTGCTTGATATTTGAGAAAGTTAACGTGAAGGTGGACCTGTTGTGTTGGCCTGACTTAGCCGATGAGCTGGATTTCCCTGTTGTCTGGCTTCTGGAAGGAAGAAGCTCTGTTCTATTCAGTGAATTGAAAGTGAGTCCGATTTTTGGCTGGCGGACACCCACGTGTGGAAGGCTTTTAGAGCAGATGTGGGCAGATGACCAGACGGTCTTCCAGCAGGACTGCCAGGCTGACGGCCGACTCCGTGGCGGGTCCGTGTGATTCCTTCCTGCAGGGACTGCCCCCATGTCTTGGAGGAGGGCTGCCGGGGCGGACTGTAGGCTCCTGACATTGTGGGCTTTTAGTTTCTGGGACAGACCAAACAGAAGTGAAACGGAAGCAGGTCTGTGCGTTCCCAGGAGATGCTGTTGAGCCGCGGAGGATGCGGCTGGCCGTGCTGGCTGGGCGTTGAGGGTGGCCCCGTGTCGCGTGGTCCTTTGGTGTTCTTTGTGCTGTTCTGCATGGGGGCGGCAGCTCTGCTCAGTGCTGTAACAAATTTTTTTAAAAAACCAAAAGTTTGCATTAATTAGTTTTTCTCAACTTGTTACAGCAGCGAACGGAGCTGCCGTGGTCCGGTGTAGACTGCAGCACAGTGAAGGAGCCCCGGGAAGAGCGCTGCACTCCGGCAACATCGGGGTGTGTGACATCCGAGAAGCCGCGGTCAGAGAGCGGGCGGCCAGCACCGCGGGGAACCGGCCGCTGTTTTACTTTCGCTTCGGTGAGCGCACTCCACTGAGAGAGACCCCCCGCAGGGCCGGAGGCCGACCTCCCACCTGCCGTGCCGTGAACTCCCCGTGTGGGCGACGCTGGCGGGTTTTCTCACACAGCCGCGTGCGGGTGCAGGCGGGGTTCCAGGCAAGCCCCATCCTCCTGACGGGCTCCCGCCACTCACCGGGGGCCACGTGTCCCAGTCCCCACACCCCGACTGTCCCGCGGCCTCGGGCCCAGTTCGCAGTCTTTTCTCTGAAGATGTAATACTGTGTTGTACAACCCTATTTTCACAGTTGGGGCACCAGTTAGGAACACTTGAGAAAGAAGATTGCATGACAAACCCTAAAATTCTTGTTGCAATGGTTGGTCTTCCGCTACTGTGGGGGTCTGGTCTCCTCGAGGGAGTATCGGGCCGCCGTGGCCCTGAGCTCTGCTAGAGAGCGAGGTCCACACGGCAGCATGATCCTGTTTCCAAAGGGAAGTAGAAAAATCGAGCCAGTGATTGTACAGTGTATTCCCATTCGGAGACCACGGTTGCTTTCGTGGGCAATCTTTTGAATATAAGAAGCTCAAAGAATGAGTTCAATTCATCTTTTAGTACAAGAAAATGAGCATTGGTACGCTTTAGGTCTATCTTTAGGGATTTATCCCAAATAAAGGCCATTATTTGAAAATCATGAAGAAATGAAAAGAGATGTTTAATGTTGCCTTGGCCTTAGGGTCTCAGACGAGGCCTCTGCTGGGGCTCCAGTCCCTCTTCTCTGGGCCCCTGACGGGGAGGGGCAGGTGGGTGAGGGGCCAGTGGAGTCAGACGTGAGCCGCGGGGTCCGCTTCACAGTTCACAGGAGCCTCCCGCACCTGACTGAGACGTGAGGAGGAGGCAGCCTGCTTGGAGATACAGCTCTGGGGGCCTTGTGTCCCGTTCCCCACCCCCCGGGCCCCCCAGGAAGGGAAGGCGGGTTCCCCATGGTTCTAGACTAAGGAGAGCAGATTCCAGCCAGTTTTGCAGTTTTCACTGCTAGTCATTATTTCTGAGAAATCGTGTGAACGGTCGTTCATTCTGTAGAACTCTGGGGAAGTAGCACGAGAGCAGAGGGTTCTGAGTCCGAGCTTGCTTTCTTGACGTGCCCAGTCTGAGAAGTGACGCTTTGGGGCTAGGATCTCAGGAGAAGCGTCTGGTGTGTAGTCAGTCACCTTATCCTGCTGAGCACGTTCCTCTAAGGGCGTTTGTGTTTTGTGAACCTTTTTTTTTTTTTTAACATTATTTTTATTTGTCAGAGAAAATATTAACACTTCTAGAAAGTATTCTAAAAACATTTCTAAGATGTCGTTTGGGACACACAGTTCTGAATTAGAGTGGCTTGTATGGGCATTTGTGAGCACTCGGGTCGGAGTCCCGGGCGTTAGTCCATCCCAGGGAACGTGCTGCGGAAGCAATCTGTCTCCTGGTTTTCCTCTTTGGACACCTGGTGGTACCAGGTGCCCCAGAAGATACGTTGTCTTTGGGGAGCGCAATGTTGAGTGCTTCCCTAAATCTAGAGGAGAAAAACTGTGCCAGGAGCTAGAAAGGAAAGAAGGAGTCAGGAAAATACACTAAAAATCATTTTCAAGGAGAAAATATTACTTAAGACTGACCCATTGGGTCCTGGTCCTAGTGTCACTTTCATTAATCCCCAAACCTGATAAAACTTTAAAAACAGAACACAAACCCACTTGCTGCCAGTCTCTGTGGGCACATCTGAGCACCAGAGCTGGCTTCGACAACCAAGTCCCTGCTGCTTCTGGGACAAGGTCATGCCGTCAAATTCCACTGTTACTGAAATAGAGTTCCCAGGACCAGAGTCCCTGTTTCTCACAGCATGTATGTCAGGAGATTGACTTTCCCCGTGACTCTGTGCATGTTTCTCCGTGGAGGGTGGTTTCTGTAGTGCCGGTCCCATGTGTGCCCATCTTGCTTTTCTGTCAACGGCCAGGTGGCATTGTGTTCAAGGATTTCCCATGACTGTATAGTTACAGTAATCTTGGTGGATTCCACTCATGAGACCAGAGGGCAAGTCTGTCTGCTCTCTTCCTGCTCCCCGGGAATTGGCCATGGGATGTGCGTGAACAGCCTCCTCGGTGGAGGGACCTCTTGGTGAGGGTGAATTGACCGCGTTTGCTCCTGCTGAAGGACACCGAGGGCCCTGCGCAGAGCGTAGCCGAGTCTGCATCAGAAGGTTTTGCACACAGAAGCCCTGGCCCCTCTTCAGCTCCGTGGGCCTTCCTGCTGCTGGACGGTCCCGTGCTCTGTTTCCAAGGGTGGCCTCCTGCACCTGCTTGCCCTCTCTGCACCAGCGCATTGTTCGAGGCCCAGCTCCCATGTCACCTCTGCAAGGATCCCTGGGGTTAGGACAGGCCCTCTGGCCCCGCTCCTCACAACATCCCACTTCTCCCTGAGGAGGTAGGCGCTTTCAGATATTTGCGGAAGGATGAACCAGTAACCGTCTGCACGTTACAGACCGGCTGCTGGGCTGTGGATGCCCTGTCAAATACCTGCTGGTGGCAGGTAGGGCCCTGCCCTGCGTCCTCCTGGCCACAGCGCCCACGTGGACACCAGGCCAGTGTGTCCAGCAGGTGCTGGTGCTCACAGGCTCTGGTGGAGCAGGGAGCACTCAGAGCCGGCCCCGCCGAGGGCTGAGCCAGCGTGTCTGCGTGGTGCTCAGCTCTGTGTGATGCCCCAAGCATCCAGGCAGACGGACCTCTTGGTGCTGGAGGCATCTCCGCTGTGAGCACAGCTTTGTTTTGATTTCCGATCTGGATACTTGTAGATGGTGACACATCGTGCTCCTCACTGTTTCCATATCTGAGAGGTTAAAGGAGAACACGATTTGGGGCCTCTGCACATTCTAGTCAACTGAATTGTATTTTATGATCATTAATCCTGGATTTCAGCTCAGCATCCCCGGTGTTTGGTGCTCTAAGTGCAGACACACTGTCCTGACATCGTTTTTCCTGGGACAGGCCCATACGGAGGCGGCAGCATCTGAAGCCCAGCCACCGAGGCTCCTGCTGGGTCCCCAGGTTTGTGAAGGAGTCTCCTTCAAGGGGCAGAGTTCAGAGCTTGTGAATTGTGCCCTTTCTGGTCTCCCGGATGATGAGGCATGTTCTTGTCTTGTGTTTAAGGATGCAGACTGCAGTCAGGTGCTGTTTGAGACTCAGAGAAGAAAGTGTGTGGGTGCCGTGGCCTCCTGAGCTGCCCCTGGCCAGGTCTCTGCTCCTCCGGTGCCCGTTGCACACCAGCTCCGTGTCTTCATTCTGCAGCAGGAGTTAGGGTCTCCCAGAGTGCAGTCCTGGGCCCGGAAGCAACGTTAGCCCATCCCCGCCAGGGCTTGAGGGACAGGCTCCTTGGGGACCACCCCCACTGAGGGGTCATGCCATGCTGTCTGTTCATGACGGACGGTGTGTCAGGTGCAAGCTTAAACCCGGGAAGAGAAAACAGGTCTTTAAATCAGGTTGCCAGTCTGTGACTTGGCGTGAATCTTTTCCAGATGGACTTGCTGTAGGAGCTGAGCCTTCCTCAGCGAGAGGTGAACTGCCCATGTCCTAGGTGAGCTACCCACAGTCGTGATCTCGGTGCACAGTTTGCTTCTCTCCTTGGCCGAGCTCTTGTTCTATCACACGCAGCTGTGGGTTTGGTCAGATGGATTTCCCGTTATTCTTAGTGGTGTCCTACCTGCCAAGTTCCTGCTTCCCCATACCAGGGGTCACGGGAGCCGAGAAGCCTCCTCCCGTGCAAGCTTCTGCAGCCTGAGCAGAGCCGGGAGTGGGGTCTGAGTGTCCACCTGGGCAGCGAGAAAGATGTCTGCTGTGGAACTGGCTCGTGTGGGCATCTGAAAAACGCAGACATTTGCAGCCCCGCTCCTGACCTCGTGCACTCATTCCCTTCTGAGCTTCTGTTGTTACTCGGTGAGCAAAGAGCGTGCGTTGGGTGCACATCAAGCTCTCTAAAGTTCCAGATCTTCTGCACTTTTCCACAAAATGAGTCTCTAATCAAACTACAGTATATCGACAGGAATATGGTTAGCAAATTCATACTGATTTTCAGCAAGAACTTCGGTTATGAGAGGCAGAAACGAGAATCAGGCTGACGGTTGGGGCAGCTGTGGAGGTGATGGAATTTCTTTCTGTGCTGTGTTCTTGTCTGAGTCCATACAAAGCAAACGTAGTAAGTTTCTCATCTTACGTAACAACGGTACTGCGTATCTTCTGCAAAGGCTTGATTGAACTTATTTTAGAAGTAAGTGCCGCTATGTGAGTTAATTAGGTACTAGAAGAGAAGGGGACAATTCAGAAATCATTTTTGTGCAGACTTGGAAAAGCCCTCCGCAATTTCACCAGGTTCCTGAAGCTGGATCCACGTGTGTAGGAGCCCCGGGGTGGCTGTGAGTTCCTGCTGGGCCCTGGGATCCACGGGCACTGAACGCGAGGGGACAGGACCAGAGAGGCTTGGGTTCCAGCGAGGGCCTGAGGGAACGTCATTCACACGTGACCGTGTCCATGTCTACTCCCCAACGTACACGGAAGCTGAGGTAGCAGCTGAGACATTTGCCCAGTTCCACGCAGACTAAGAATAAGACCAGAATTTGGATCAAGGTCTTCTAGTTTTGAATCCCATATGCATTTTTACTGAAGTCCTCTTCCACAAATCCTTCATGATTTCTTTTGAAACTATGTGGAGAACCACGGTGTTCTCATGTATTTCCCTTGCTATCTGAATTTAGAAGTCTTGATGTTTTCTAGAACATTTGACACCCGGATGAGCCAGGTGGTCTACACGGCAGGTGTCCTGGCCCAAAGCAGACAGCATGTCAGAGCCGCAGAGCCCCTGTGGCCACATTCCTGAGTGAATGTGAGGACTCAATGTGGTTTCCAGTGTCTGGCACTGGAATTGGTGGGTTGCTCAGGGGACAGCACGGTGTTGTTAGGGATTTCCTTTGCGGAGTCCTTTCTTCCTCATGTGTTGGAAGCATTTGGGACGGACTCGCGTGTGGCTGTCTGAGGACAGCCTCACTGGCAGAGGGCTGGGGTCCTGGGCTTGGTTACTGTCTCCCTGCCTGGCCACCTTCCTCTTTCCTCTTGGGCTCCACGGGTTCCTTCCTCTTGAGCCCCTTTGCGGTTCTTGAGGGAAAGAGAAATCTCACTGAAGGCCATGGTTGAACTGACGCCTGGCGGGAGCCTCGCAAGGCCCTGCTCATGCCGTGAAGACCAGCCGTGTTGGTTCAGGAGCCCTCCCCAAGGTCCTCCCGTGGGCCGGGGCAGCGTTGCCCAGGGAGGGGATGAGCAGACAGACGTCCTGGCTCCCGGGTGAGAATCCGAGGAGCACTCGTCCGCCGACCTCGCAGCTGTTAGCTGCCCCGATTTCGTTCCTGGGCAGCAGTCTTGTCCTGGGAAGGTCACCGGGGGACGAGTCGTTTGGCAGCGAGATCACGAGGCCGCTTCTCTTCCAGGGACCAGGTAGACTTGCCCTTGTGACAGTGTTACTGCCCAGCATGCAGAGCCCAGCAGCCCGTGACTTCTGCCCCAAGGACCCAGCCCCCAGCGCACCTGGGAGCACCGGGAGGGGGCGCCCGTCTCAAGGGAAGGGGCAGCTACCGTGAACATTCAGATGCTACTTAGAATGGCAGAGCTGTGTACAGATGGGAAACTGAGGCTCAGGGTAGCTAGGTTCCAGAGCCCGACGTGTCCCTGGTGCCCTGTCCCTCCATTTACGTGGGACCCGAAGCTGAGTCTCTGCCACGTGGTGCTTTGTAAGCATGGGACGGAGAGCCACTCTCCGTCCCCGCCACACATTTGCCTGAGAAGGATTAATCTTTGCGTGCTGGCTTCGTGTGGTTTTGGAGGGCTCCCCCACCTCCCTCGAGACCCCTGGCCTTCCAGTGTCCTCGCTCAGACCTGGTCCCCACATTCTGTTGCCCATATTCCAGTGGTCCCGAGAGCTGGTTTTCAGTCGTGGTGGGCGCCTGGGCCCTTGGTGCCCTGCATCCTGAGTTCTGTGTGTTCTAGTAAAGATGCGTGTGTGCATGCCACCTCACACCCAGCGGGAAGGACGCCTCACTCATTACCTCAGGGTCCCCCTGTGCGGACAGGTGGAAATTCTAATCTGGAGTTGCTGCATATTTGACGGAGGGCTTTTCCTTGTCAGAACATACTTTAAGCTACTTCAGATTTCATTCACAGTGAGGGCAGATAAAAATTAATGACAGAAATGTGCACACCAATATTTTAGCTTTTTAAAATGCCCTGTTGCCAGTGAGCTGTTGAAGATATTCTCCTTTTGTTAGTTAACTCATTTCTCTTAAAACTTGTGTTGTAAGCTGTGTACTTCAGCCTATGAAGGTAAATGTCCAGTGTTTGTGTGCAAAATTAGCTGAGGACAGGCGTGCAGGTCCCTGGTCTGTGTGCTGCGCCTGCGTTTCCCAGAGGTGCACGGCCACAGGGGACCCAGGCGGGGTTAAGGTTAATGGAATTCCGGGAAGTGTACTTGAATTCCCGAGGTCTGTAGCAGGACTGAGAGGGAAAGCTGGACTTAACTGTGTGTATAAATCTGTTAGACCTTGGCAGCTTGAATGTGCACATTTAGCTCCTCTTCTTCCCAGAACCGCACCAAGATGTGTCTGTAAGTGGATGAAGTGTCAATCCACAGGACAGACGGATGGGAGAAACAGTGGCAAGTTTTTGTGGTATCGGGGTCGATGATGGGGATGCAACGTGTAGCAGATGGTACTGCTTTCATGGGCACCAGAGGGAGAGGATGAGGCTTGGCATCTAGGAAGCAGGTGACCCACGTCTTCCCCACTCCCCCAGAGATGTTTGTTCTCTGGAGAAATGGACCTGAGAACCTTGGGATTTGGGGTTCTCTGAATCCGAGCATGTGCCCTGGAGAATAAGAACAGCTCCAGCCCCGAATGATTCACAAGACAGGAGAGCGGAGGTCTCTTCTTCGGGTAAATGCAATAGCTCAGGTAAAACATCTGCTTGCTGGCAGTAGGTCTGGTGATAACCCCACCACAGGAGGAAGACAGACTCGCAGCTCCTTTGGTGGGAGTAAAGAAAAAATTGTGCAAGTTGACAGAGGAGAAAAGAAAACAATAAACAGATTTTTCATGAACAGTATACCATCAGAATGACATTTGACTTCTCACCAATAATTGGCATGAGAAGCCATGAATGCACATAACTTTCAAATAAATCTTTTTACACATTTTCCAAATTTCAAATTTATCTGTAATTTTGCTTAGATGTCTAGGCAAAAGCAAGTTCCAGGAGGAAGGGATGCTCTGTGGTGGTTGTAAAGCAGGTCTGGACCAGCCAGCCTGGATTAGAGCAGGAGGGGATCCACGAGGAGGGTCTTCAGGGAGAAAGAATACCAAACTAAAAGACTGTCCCCAAGTTGTTGGTGATTGCCCATGGGGGAGAAAGTGTTGGAAAGGGTTTCAGTTCTGTTGGGATATTTTCAAGGAATTAGCAAGAGGTCCATTGAAAACCAAGATGATGGAACCAAAAGATGCAAATATTAACCCAGGAATAATAAAAAAGTCTAAGGTAGAAGGGTGTTCATGGCACACTACTGACTCATGATCTAACCGTGGTACAGTGAGGGCCATACTTATGTAAAGAAGTCATGTGTTGTCTAAAACGAGCAATTAAGAGGGATCATAAGCTCATGTTTACAAACACGAATGTAAACACCAATGACCACCACTTGTCATTATGACTTAATAGTACTTGATTTTATAAATTCTGTGCATCTGTTTGATGAAATAGAGTAGTTTTTTTTTAAAGATCATTTGCAGACTATAACTGGACAGGGTTTGGCAGCAGTGAGCTGCTGTGTCATCAAGAAGTTTAACGATGTATGTTGGTGTGCCTACTGGATGAAGCACTTGCAGGAGCTCGCCACGTGACTGTGGCGTGGCTGTCTCCTGCACAATTCTAATGCAGTTAACCGAATGCAGTTAATCTGCAGTTAGTTAACCTATCGTGTCATTAACCACAAACATGCCAGCAGGAGCTGAGGTGCAGCAGGATGCCTGGCTGGCTCAATCAGTGGAGTGTGCAACTGTTGATCTCAGGGTCGTGAGTTTGAGCCTCACGTTGAGCATGGAGCCTACTTAAAAAAAAAAAAAAAAAAAAAAAAAGAATTGAGGTGTAGAAATCACCAGCACAAGAGAAAAATTACACCCCTGATATAAATAACCCTCATGGGGCCATCACAGAAAACCTAAACAGTTTCTGTTAAAATAGCCGTCACTGGTTTACTTTCTCTACCAAGTATTGCTGGTCCTTTTCTGAAGACTCAGCAGTTAATGTTTGATGCCCAGTGCTCCGAATTTCTTTACTTCTGCACCGTAATGATGAAACCTTTCCTGCTGTACTTACTTAGTTTTATGGAGATGGTGCTTCCTGCTGCCCAAGTTCCCAAGGGTAATTGGTATCGTGATCGCCAGATCTAGGTCAGCTTTTGACAAATAGCCGTCAAATTAGTTTTATCTGACCGTTTTATCCTTTCAGGTAATTCGTCATGGCCATATGGAAATAGAAATTTTTCAGTTATTTCGCATCAAGGGGAGTAAGATTCAGAGTTAGAAATTTTGAATGAACAAAGATGAACATTCATGCACAGTCCTGGTTACCTGAATTGTAGCGTTAAGATATCCTATAAGATTTATTGTAAAAGTAACCTTAATGGTAAATGTAATTTTAAATTTCCTCGAGAATGAACATAGCCCTTTCTATATGTTTGTTATATAAAGAAGATCATAACTTGATTCTTTGGGCTCCATTTTTCTTATGACTGTTCTAGATGTGTGTGATATAAGGGAGCCTGTGTGGGGGTCTCTGAAGGGTAGTGTCGGGCGTGAGTCTTCCCCTGCCTGGGACACTTCTCCCTTTCCTGTTCAGTGTCCATGACGTCCCCTGGCCCCCGTCCACACCTTTGCATGCTCTAGCTTGGCTGTGGGCATGCAGTGAGTCAGGGCTTCATTCTACCAAATGATTTTACCAAATGAATGAACTCTGGCTGCCAAGTAAAGCCTTACCTTACTTTGCTGTTTCCCTTAACCCAGGGGTGGATCAAGCATTGCCTCCCGAGCGCCGGGCTCCCGTCACTCCTGCTTCTTCCACTCGCTATCACCGCCGAAGGTCCTCAGGGTCACGAGATGAGCGCTATAGGTCAGGTAAGGCACCAAGTGGTCGTGAGGTCACTGATCCCCCGGTCTGTGATGGTGATGGTGATGGTGAAGTGGACAGGCAGGTGCATGTCTGCAGCAGCTGCGTGGGTGTGAGGCAGGAGTGTGGTACGTTTGAATGTCCTTTGGCTGGTTGTGTGATCATAGGTAATGACATCCTGCCTCCTAAACAAATATGCCCTCAGTGGCACACATTAAAACTCAGTAAATAGTAACTCTTTTCACATTTTTAAAGATAGTGTCTGATATTTAGAATTTCATAACAATTGAACAGTAATCTCTCATGAGCCAAATTTTGCTTTTTTTTTAGGTGTTACTATTCAGCAGTTTGGTTTTACTTTGTATTTTCTTGGTCGCTAGTATAATTTTTTTCCTTCTCTTTTAACCCCAGGATTTCTGTTTTCAAGTAGTTTTTAAAAAAGAAAATCCTTAAACTTTCCCATGTTTTTTCTTTCCTTTGTGTTTTATGGTGCTGTGTACAAGAATGCTGTCTTGGTAACTTTGTTCTATTGTAGCCATCACCCAGGTTTGGTTGGCTTACATTTCTATCATTAATTTCATTCTATTAATTTCTCTCATCAGAAAACTTGTATGGTGATTAATATTTTAATTACATTTTGAGAGATTTTTTTCCAACATCTACATTAAAGTTGCTTTTTCCTGCTTCCCTAACTACAGTTTTTAAGGAAAATCATCAGTAAGTGTTGTTGCTGGGACTTCAGTTCAGGGTGGATGTGGATTGCTAATGATGACAAAAGATTAACACTTCACTTTATATTTTGCAGAGCACTTTCACAAGTACTATCCCACTTGGTTTTTACAACAAACAGGTGAAGCACTTACTGCTCCTTCATGTTGCAGAAGAGGAAGCAGAGGCTGTGGGATGAGGCAGCTCAGGCAGTTGACACCAGGGCTGGGTGGATCGACCATACTCTTGGTTCTGTTTCATGGCTCCTTCCATTAGCAGGGTGACAAGACAAAACCCGCACCCTTTCCAGTAAGGAGCCATCTGCCTGACTTCCTGGCTGGGCTCCTTCCTAGGAGGGAGGGAGGGGTAGGGCAAACCTTACAGCATCAGGGTCATCATCTGGGGAATGAGAGTGAAGGCTGAGTGCTGCCCCTTGGCCCCCCCAGCCCCCCAGATGCTTTGATGTGGGGACAGTGTGGGGATGGAATGAAGCAGGAGCTTGTTCTCAACTCCACCTTCTGTTTTCCAGAGATATTGGAACACCCAGCATGTCTCAGGAGCCCATCCTCATTCAGGTGTCTCAGAGGCCTCTTTCAAATAGTTAGGCGGGTAGAGGCATGCACACAGGTGCTGTCAACTTACTGTGAAATGCTTCAATTACCTCACTTGTCCGGATACTACCATGTTAGTGTTTTATGTATGTACACACATAGTCACGCATACAGCAGATGCAAGTACAGACACATGTAGACATACAGAAGCACACATACAGTAGACACACAGGTAGTGACACATGCAGACAGATACAAAGTCACGTGTACAGTAGACACACATGTAAACACATGTCCATGCACACACAGCCCCCTGTATGGTAGACACATATGTGGATACACATGTGGAAACAGACACATGCCTGTAGATATATACATAGGTATGCAGAGCACACACACAGACACACGTGTAGACACATATAGATACATATGTGGACCTAGATACACGGACATGCAGACACAGGTAGACATGCACATGTAGACACACGTGTGGACACCAACACACAGATATATGTAGATGTACAAACATGTAGATACATTCAGACATGCAGGCACACACACGTAGACACACATGTACGATCATCAGTATCTTCAGTTCTCACAGAAACCAGTCAGGTGATGTTTTTTCCATTTTATAGATAAGAAACAAAGTTCAGGGAGGTGTGTGGTTGTTAACGGTAACACAGTGAGTACCTCATCAAAACAGGATGCAAATCTAGCTTTGTCTGGCTCTATTATCTGACTTCTTCCCACATAGAAGTTTGTAATTGTGTCTTGTTCTAAGCTCTTTCTGTGTTAAATTTTTTTTTTTAAGATTTTATTTATTTATTTGACAGAGACACAGCGAGAGAGGGAACACTGGGGGAGTGGGAGAGGGAGAAGCAGGCTCCCCGCAGAGCAGGGAGCCCGATGTGGGGCTCGATCCCAGGACCTGAGCCAAGGCAGTCACTTAACCGACTGAGCCACCCAGGCGCCCTCTGTGTTAAATTTTTTTAAAATTTAGATGGAAATTAAGACCTAGCACAGTCTGTTTCCTCCATTACCTGTCTTTCCTAATGATGAGGGTTGGGGCTGATAAACCCTGATGTTTTCCTGGCCTTTGCTAAGGCATATTCTCCAAATCCTCCTGGCTGTTTTAGGAGATAGACCAGGTGCTAGTTGCCTCACCATTTTTCTTTCAAGTAAAAGTCTGAGAGCTGTTAACAAAGTAGGAAACGGTGCTGTCTTGGCCTCAGATGCATCTCCATTCACCCAGGCTGCCTCCCATCTTGGAGAGTGGAGTAGATGTGGGAGAGAAATGTGGGTGGAGGGTGGTGAAAGAGAGTACGAGAACCTGCAGCAATGCCCTCTTAGAAGAAAACCGCAACTGTCTCAGTCCAGCCCACCTGGAGCCTACTTCAGAATCTCTGTTCACATCAGGTAGCATCCCCATGGGGCAGCAGACACGGGAACACCTGCTGCACTTGGGGTCTGTCTTTCCAGTTAGAACCCCAGACCCGGGGATGAGCTTGGAGCTCTGCCTGCTTTGGGCTAAGGAGCTCACAGTCCAAAGGAAGAGCCAGACCAGTGACCCAAACATGGGTTAGCTGGTGACACTCCTCGTATTCCAGCAGTTTCTGCTGCTCTCGGAGTAAGATTCGCATCTACCATGTTCATGGTCTGGCTTCCCATTATTCCAACCATGCTGGTTTTCTGGATGTTTCTCAAGCATGTAATTGCTATGGGGCCTTTATGCTCTCAGCTGCTGCTGCCTAGAATGTTCTTCCCTCAGATACATACATTGCTTGTTACCTTTCCATCAGGTCTCTGCTCAGGGGTTACTGTTTTCGTGAGCCTTCTCTGACCACCCAGTTAAAATGGTACGACACAGTGTCACCTCGCACAATCCCTATGCTTCCCCTCCTGATTCATGTATGTCCATTGCAGTTATCACCTCCAACACTGTCAGTCATCCATCTTCCTACCTACCTACTCATCATCTGTCCATCTACCTGTCTGTCATTTCGCTACCTACATCATCTGTACGCCTCTCTATCGATCTGCCTGTCTACCACGAGAACATGAAGCTCACAAAGACAAGGATCTTTCTGTTCATTCATGTATGCTAAGGATCTAAAATAGTGTGTCATTAATATTTTTGGAAGGAAGGAAGGAAGGGAGGGAGGGAAGGAAGAGAAAAAGCATAGTTTGGGGGTAAGCAAGAAATTAGGTAGGATGGGCCAGATTTTAAGGTCTGTTGTGTACTATGCTTAGAAGCTTAGACCTTATCCTGAAGAAGTCAGGGTACCACTTGAAGATTTTAGGCAAAGGCACAAGAGGAGCACATTTAGGGTTTAGGGAGGAATTTGGTAGCATTGTGGCATGTGATTTACAGGCAGAGGAGTCAGACCCTGAGATTGATGCACATTTAGATGAGTCAGGGTCAGTGAGATCTGACCTCCGTTTAGAAGGTAATAGCAGTGGGGCACCTGGGTGGCTCAGTCAGTTAAGTGTCTGCCTTCGGCTCAGGTCATGATCCCAGGGTCCTGGGATTGAGCCCCACATCGGCTCCCTGCTCGGCGGGAAGCCTGCTTCTCCCTCTCCCGCTCCTCCTGCTTGTGTTCCCTCTCTCGCTGTCTCTCTCTCTGTGTCAAATAAATAAATAAAATCTTTAAAAAAAAAAAAAAAGGGTACTAGCAGTAGGACCTTGAGGCCGAGTCAGCGTGGGGGTATGTGAGGGTGGGAACGCGTGGTGATTCCTGCATGTGTAGACCACGCGGCTGCATGGGTTATGGTCTCCAGCTCTGCTTTAGAGGATTAAGGTTTCCATTTGTAGGTTAAAGATGGTGGAATTGGCCCTGCTGTTCACTTACCATGTAGGGAATACTATGAAAATGGTGTTCCATATAGACTATTTTCATTTCTAAAAATTCATACTCCTCTCAACTTTGAATAGGTAATGACTACTTAATTTACATATCGGAGAAACCTCTCCAGAGGCTCTTTGCATGTGCTTGTGAACCTCGAAGGGGCTCTCATTTTCGAGGACCAACACCGCGCCTCCCCTGTGTCTTGTGGCAGCCACCCTGAAGGGGAGCTAGTGAGGACCTGGGGGTCATTATCAGCCTCCTTTGATGGTCTCGCCACCTTATTCTCTGCTATTACTTGTGGTTAAAATAGGCTAGTCCTGAGTTTTCTTTTCTTTTTTTTTTTTTTTCCTAAAGATTTTATTTATTTGACAGAGAGAGATACAGCGAGAGAGGGAACACAAGCAGGGGGAGGGGGAGAGGGAGAAGCAGGCTTCCCCAGGAGGAGGGAGCCCGATGTGGGGCTCGATCCCAGGACCCTGGGACCATGACCTGAGCCGAAGGCAGACGCTTAATGACTGAGCCACCCAGGCGCCCCCCTGAGTTTTCTTAATTTAGGCATTTCACTAATATACTGTGAGTGACTTTCCCTTTCGGGGTATGTCCCCAAATCCTTCTTTAAAATGTGGTATGAACTCTGAAGAGCTTAGTGTGGCCTATTACCAGTGTACAGGTGTCAGGATTTTCTGGTTTGTGTTTTCCTGAGCCAGCGTGAAAGATTTCAGACACTCAAAAGAAAGTTTTGTGGCCCTCTGGAGATTTTGCTTTCTAAAATCCTTAGACCACTCAGCTTGCAGTAGAAGTACTTGGGATGCTTCAGTGACCAAATTATATCAACCAAGAAGTAATTCTATTATCTCTTAGATAATTACCCTAATTAACAATCAATCCAGTCAGCCATATAGCCTCAAATTTAATCTCTCTTGGCTATACTTTTCCATTTCATTTCCAAACCCGTGGCCTTCTGTTGTAATGAACTCCTACTGGAATTCTTTATAATAGTGTGTACTTCTCCTTTCTTAAATAACTTTATTTGGAAACTTAAATTTGATTTGGAGAGTGAATTAATGAAGAGGCATATCCTGAGTACCTAGAAAATGTCAAACTCTGTATTAGGCACTTTATTACTTTTACTTGATAAATCTAAATTAGAACTTAAAGGCATTCTGGCTGTTTTTTATACCCTTTCTCCCCAACCAGAAGCCCTAGAAAAGAACACTGAGATTTGTGTTGTTTCTATTCCTACCAGGACCAACAATGATAAGGAAGAATGTTCAAAAAAACCTGCAGCATACAATTTCCTAATATGTTTAAAATGGTTGTTTTGTCTCTTGGTGAGCTGACATATAGCTTCAGAAAGCACATCTCTGGGTCCGTATGTGTGCATGGACCAGAGCCACTGCCTTCCCCGGGGTCCGGCCCTCCCTCCAGGTGGGATGTCTGTGAGGTCAAACTCTTTCTGGACTAACACTGACATGATTTGCTGTGTCCACACTCATCCTCTCGTGAAGGTACATGGATTTTTCCAAGGCTGTGAGATGTGGTGATACTGCGCTCTGACAGTTGGTGCAGACAGTGATTGTGAAGTCTTGCATTTTAAAAAGTTTGTCAGTTTACTTTCTATTTTTTTTAAGATTTTATTTATTTATTAGAGAGAGAGAGAGAGAGAGCACATGAGAGGGGGGAGGGTCAGAGGGAGAAACAGACTCCCCGCTGAGCAGGGAGCCCGATGCGGGGCTCGATCCCGGGACTCCAGGATCATGACCTGAGCTGAAGGCAGTCGCTTAACCAACTGAGCCACCCAGGCACCCTGTCAGTTTACTTTCTAATACAGTAAATATCAAAGCATTAGTCCTAGAAACTAAAGCTTTTTAACATTTCACCAATTTTTAACAGCTTAAAGTGTTCTTTAGGTCCAAGAGTTTGAGAACCACTGCTTGTGACTTGTAAAAATGAAATTCTTCTTTAAACCTAGAGACACTGTGAACTACAAACTTGTCCATGTGAACCATCCCTGAGGCTGGTTTTGTGCTGGTGACGGTTTAGAATCTGAGCTGTGGCAGTGCTCAGCTGCTAGCCGTAAGGGCCTGCGTCCTGGTAGCCAACCAACACGTGTGCGGTTTTGTGTCCCGAGCATTTGCTGAGCAATGTAGGTGAGACACGAATACAGAAGACATTGTGTTTGCTTCCAAAGAGTGTATTTACCCTGTAGTCAGTTCTTACTCGACATTAAAGTTTAATTTCCTACATTGAGAAGGTTTATCTTTCTCTAGTCAATTTGAATTCACTGATTTTAATATGCTTACCGACTCTGCAATCTGATTCTCTCTGAACTAAATGTTTTCATGATTTAGTATAAATCTGAAATAACATATTTTGTTACAGTAGAGTAAGAGAAGAATGCACTAAATCAAACTGCATACTCAGCGAGATATTCCCAGCGAAGGACAGGTTTATCTGTATCGAGCTGCACTGCCCGGTGTGGTGGACCTTTTAAATTTAAATTAATTTAAATTAAATTTAAAATTCTGTTCTTTTGCTTCACTAGCCACATTTAAGACAAGCGGCTACTACACTGGGTAGTGCCGGTGTGGAAATTTGGCACGGCAGAAAGTTTTATCCCACAAGGCCACTCTAAAACCAAGGCTGTGGGAGACTTGGAAGGAAGACGGAAGATGCATTTGAAGACAGACTGTAAAGGCCTATTTGTTCAAAACTAATGAAAATGAACTCAATCTTGATACCCGTGCCTAGTCATTTAAACAGAAAATGGCATGGTTAGGTTTGCATGTTGAAAATGTCAGTGTGGGATAGATTGGTTGGATTGGGGTGGGTTCCTGGCTGAAAGCAGGGACACACTAAGAGGCTGTTGTATTTTGGGTGAAAACAGTCAAAATTTGCATGGTGCACTAAAGTAGCACTTAGAAATTGATAGCCCAAAATACTTACATTAGGTAATAAGAGATCCTGGAAACTGAAGAAATAAGGATTTAATTTAAGACGCTGGAAAAGGAAAATTGAATTAAGTCCATAGGAGGGGGAAATGAGAAACAACAGAGTAAGATGGAGTAGAGGAGATAGTCTTGGCTTCATGCCAGGATGCCGAGGAAGCATGGACTTTGTCACATGGATCCTTAAAACAAGAAAGAAGTTTAGAAATGGAAACCAGCCAGTTGAGTTCAGCTGGATCCCAACTTTGATCCATCAGCGAACTGAAGTCATTGGGAAAACCACTGCTCCAAAATTGGAGATGGGTAATGTCAGTGGATAAATGGATGCCCTACAGAGAATGTAAAGGCATTGCTGGAAATCAGAGACACTGTAACAGAAATGACGAATGGGCTCATCAGTGGACTGAAGGTGGTGAGGTCAGAAATTCACATCTACATAAAGGGGAGATGTTAGAGAAGGATTACACAAAGACTAAAGAGAATCCGTTGTTTTTATAATTCTTAATTGCTCTTACAGATTAAAGTTTGTTCAGAGTATGGGACGCTTGGGTGGCTCAGTCGGTTAAGCATCTGCCTTCAACTCAGGTCATGATCCCAGGGTCCTGGGACTGAGCCCTGCCTCGGGCTCCCTGCTCAGTGGGGAGCCTGCTTCTCCCTCTGCCTGCCGCTCCCCCTGCTTGTGCTCTCCCACTCGCTCGCTCTCTCTGGCAAATAAATAAATCTTAAAAAAAAAAAAAGTTTATTCAGAGTAACGATAGGAACAATGTATTGGGTGATTATAGCATATGCATTAGTGAAGTGAATGGCAACGATGTTATGGGGGCGGGAGGGCGGAACTGAGAATATTCTGTTATGAAGCATCAACTTAAGGACAACCACTTGAAAAAGTAAAAAAAATATAATTGATATGCCAAGAAAGGAGTAAAAGTCAGATCATATACAATACTCAGTTAAAACTAGAAAATGCAGAAAAAGAGTGGAAGACAAAAAACAAGTACAATAGATAATAGTAACAAACATGTTAAATAATAATCCAAACAGACGAATCACTTTAAATGTCACTGACCTAATGCACCAATTACACCATCAGAGTAGACTAAAAACACAACCCACTACATGTGGACTATAAGACATGTACTTTAAATATAAAGACACAGATTAAAATTAAAGAGATGGAGAAAAATATACCAGCTAACCCTAATTTAAAAAGCTGGAGTACTTACATTAATTTCTTATGGAGCAGACTCGAGAGCAAGAAAAGTTATCAGGGATTACATATGATAAAGGGGATGATTCTTTAAGAAGACGTAATTCTTAATGTGTACGTGCCTAACAAAATATCACAATCCATGAGACAAGAGCCATAAATCTACAGACATAAATAGACAAATCCACAGTTACAGTGGAGCTTCAGCATCTCTGTATCAGTGATGGACAGATCCAGTAGGTAGCAAATCAGTTGAGGACATGGTTGAACTGAAGAGTTCACCTGGATCAACTGGATTTAACTGACGTTTATAGGGCATTCCATGTAACAACAGCAAAACACACATCCCCAAGCTCACACATAACGGTCACCAAAATAGACCACATCCTGGGCCATAAAACACACCTTAAATTGAAAGGAATAGGAATAAAAATATGCTGTCAGGGCACAGTGGGATTAACCTAAGAATGCATGACCAGTGACTGGAGAATTCCCACACACTTGGAGAGCAGACAGCATGCTTCTGACGAGCACGTGGATCAAGGAAGCCTAAGAAACTTGTAAAATATTTTGAACTAAAAGGAGAAAATACAAGTGATCAAAATTTGTGGGATGCAGCAAAAATAGTGCTTACAGCCAAATGTGCAGTAGCCAGTGTTTATGTTAGAAGATCTTAAATCTATAAGCTTCAGCCTTAGGAAAAGAGCAAAGTAAATCTGAAGAAGAAAAATAATAAAACTTAAAGGAGAAATAATGAAATTGAAAAGAAGAAATCAGAAAATAAAAAAGCCAAAAACTGTTCTTTGAAAAGATCAATAAATGATAAACTTCTGACCAGGTTAACTAAAAAAAAAAAAAAAAAAAAAAATTAAAAATCACTAATACTAGAAATGAAAAACTGACCATCACTACTTATTCTATAGACCATAAAAGGACAAAGGAATATTACAAACAACCCTGTATCCACAGATTTGATTATGGAGATAAAATGGACCCCATTCCTTGAAACACACAGTCTGTCAACAGTCACACAAGAAGAAGTAGACAATCTGAGTAAGGCTATGTCTATTTAAAAAATGAATCAATAATTAATAACTTTCCAAAACAAAGCACCAGGGTTACTCATGAATTCTACCAAACATTTAAGAAAGAGATTACACCTCTCTCTATATTCTGTTCCTGCAGATGAGAGGGAGTGCTTCCTAAGCATTCTATGAGACCAGCATTAACCTGATACCAAAACTAGACAAAAGCATTACGAGAAAGAAAACCTATAAACTACTGGGGCGCCTGGGTGGCTCGGTTGGTTGAGCGACTGCCTTCGGCTCAGGTCATGATCCTGGAGTCCCTGGATTGAGTCCCACATCGGGCTCCCTGCTCAGCAGAGAGTCTGCTTCTCCCTCTGACCCTAACCCCTCTCATGTGCTCTCATTCTCTCTCTCTCAAATAAATAAAATCTTAAAAAAAAAAAAAACTATAAACTACTATCTCTCATGAACATAGATTTAAAAAACTCAACAAAATAGCAAATCAAATGCAATAGTGTATAAAAATTATACACCATGACTAAGTGAAATTGAATTTATTCCAGGTATGCAAGCTGGTTTAACATTCAAGAATCAATTAATGTAATTCATCTCATCAACAAACTAAAGGAGACAACTCTTTGACCCTACCAATAGATACAGAAAAAGCATTTGACAACATCTAACGCCCATTCATGATTAAAAACTCTCAGCAAACTGGGAATGAAGGGGAACTTCCTCAATTTGATAAAGAACATCTAAAAAAATTTCTACTTAACATCATACTTAGTGGTGAGAAACTAAACGGTTTACCACCAAGATCAGGAGCAAGGCAAGGATGTCCCCTCTTACCACTCCTTTGCCACATTGTACTGGAAATCCTAGCTAATACAATAGGACAGTAAAAGGAAATCAAAAGCATACAGATTGGGAAGGAAGAATTAAAAGTTTATTCACAGATGATATGATCGTCTATGTAGAAAATCCCAAGCATCAAAAAATCGAAGTAATAAGTGATTATAACAAGGTTGCAGGATAGAAGGTTAGCATACAAAAACCAATCACTTTCTTAAATACCAGCAACAAACAATTGGAACTTGAAATTGTCATTTACAATGTCATTTACATCAGCACCCCCAAATGAAATATTTAGAACTCTAAAAAAATGTATAAGCCTATATGAGGAAAATGATAAAAGTGATAAATCATAAGAACTAAATAAACTGAGAGAGATTCCATGTTCATGGATAGGAAGACTCAATATCGTCAAGGTGTCCGTTCTTCCCAGTTTGATCTATAGATGAAACAATCCCAGCCAAAATCCCAGAGGTTATTTTATGAATATCAACAAGTCAATTCTAAAGTTTATACGGAAAGGTGGAAGACCCCAAATAGCCAACACAATAAAGAACAAAGTTGAGGACTGATGCTATTCAACTACAAGACTTAATATAAAATGAGGGATAGTACAGACAGATATTGGTGAACCAATAGACATATAGATCAATGTACCACAGTAGACAGCTCAGAAATAGACCCACAAATATGGTCAATATTGACAAGCAAAGGCAATTCAGTGGAGAAATGATAGTCTTTTCAACACATAGCACTTAATGTAGACACAGATCTTAAACATCTTAAACCTTTCACAAAATTAACTCAGAATGCATCATAGACCCAGGGTGCCTGGGTGGCTCAGTTAGGTAAGTATCTGACTCTTGATTTTGGCTCAGGTCATGATCTCAGGGTTGTGGTATCGAACCCCATGTTGGAAGTCTGTCCCACTCTCTTGCTTTATCAAATAAAATTTTTAAAGAAATGCATCATAGACCCAAAAATAAACCAAAAACTATAAAATTTCCAGAAGATAACATAGGAGAAAATACAGGTGACCTTGGGTTTGGTGATGATGGTACAATGCCAAAAGCATAACCCATGAAAGAAAAAAGTTGATAAGTTTGGCTTCATTAAAATGAGAAATGTCTGCTCTGCAAAAGACAGAATAAAAAAGGTAAACCACAGACTAGAAGAAGAATCTTTGCAAAACACATTTCTGATTAAAAAAACAAACAACAAAAAAACCCTAGTATCCAGGATATACAAAAAATTCTTCACACCACGAGTAAGAAAACCCATTAAGAAGTGAGTGGAAGATCTGAACTGACCCCTTCCCAAAGAAGGTATACAGATGGCAAATACACAGAGGAAAAGATGCTAAATATCATATGTCATTAGAGAAATGCAGTGAGATACCACTATTAGAACGACAAAAATTCAGGACTTTGACATCAAATGCAAGCGAGGATGTGGAGCCACAGGAACTCTCACTCACTGCTGGTGGGAATGCAGAGTGGGGCAGCTACTTAGGAAGACAGTCTGGCAGTTTCTTACAAAACATACTGGAACCATATGATCCAGCAATTGTGTTCCTCAGTATCTACCCAAATGAGTTGGAAGTATATCCATACAAAAATTTGCAGCTTTATTCATATTGCCAAAACTTAGAAGCACCAAGATGTCCTTTAACAAATGAATGGATAAACATATTGTGATGATATTATTTAGTGCTAAAAAGAAATTATCAAGCCTTGAAAAGACATGAAGGAACTTTAAATCCATATTACAAACTATAAGAAGCTGATTTGGAAAGGCTCTATACTGTGTGATCCCAAATACATGACATTTTGGAAAAGACAGAAATATGGAGTCAATAAAAAAAACAGCAGTTGCCAAGTGCTCAGGGGAAAGAAGGGATGAATAGGTGAGCACAGAGAATTTTTAGGGCAGTGAATCTATTTAATATCACACTGTGATCATATACACATGTCATTATGCATTTGTTTAAACCCATAGAATGTACAGCACCAAGATTGAACCCTAATGATAACTGTGGACTTTAGTTAATAGTGTACCAACATTGCCTCATCAATTGTACTGCACTAACGTATTATGTCAGTTTAGGGCAAAAGTGTGTGTGTGTGTGTGTGTGTGTGTGTAGGTGAGGGGGTAATGAGCACACTGCACTTCCCCCTCAATTTTTCCATAAACTAAAATTGCCCTAAAAATAGAAATCCATTAATTAAAGTTTAGAGGAGTGAGAAAGACAAAAATTATTTTTGGAAACTACTAATAATATTGAAAAACCTGCAGTCAGAATGGTGACAGAAAGACAGAAGTAAATGATACAAGGAATTAAAAATGGGACAAGTTACTACAGATACATCAGAGGGGGAAAAAGATAGAATAGTGTAAATAACCATATGACAGTAAATTTGAAAACAATTAAATGGACAAATTCCTAATATAAAAGCTTGAAGAAATGGAAACTTTGAGTAGTCCTATGGCCACTAACTAAAAGGAAGCAGTTGCTAAAAACCTTTCCACAAAAAACACAGCAGGCTCAGAAAGCTATATTTAAGTTACACCCAACTTTCAAGCAATTAATGTCAGATTCTATACGAACAGTTTTAGAGAGCGGAAAGAGAAGAGACCGGACCCTTTCCAGTTGGTTCTAGGACAGACGCATGTGTCATTGTGGACACAGTGATGGGAAGGGAAAATTGCAGGTTGACATCTACATGGAAACTCCAAAGTAATCTCTAGATTTTTAGAAAAATGAGGGTTTAGTCTGATGGCTCAATGTAACCTAAACAAAAATCCGATGTCTGTATATTAACAAACATGAAGATGTGACTTAAAAAGTTGTATGTACAGATTTTAAAATGTTAAAATTAAATGACATTTTCAATTGCATTGAATATTTCTGTTGTTTCCTGGGGATCTTACTATTCTTAAAAAATTTTTCCCAATAAATAATATGAAAAGTCCATAAATGAAAACAAAACAGAAAAACCCCAGCGACGTATAAAGAACCTAATGAAAATGGAAACAGAAGATGTGCAAGACTTTTATGGTGAAAATTATAAAACTGTAGATGGAAGTGGTTGAAGAAGGCCAAATGAACAGGTGCACTGTGATAATGGACGGGGACTCTTGATCGTGTAGAGACGTCAGTTCTGCCGTATTCAGTTCTGATAAAAATCCCCCTGGGGTCCTCCGGAATGTGAATGGACTGGAATTTAGGTGGAAAAGCAGGGGCCAGGGACAGGCACAAGGTAATGAGAGAGGAGACACGGTGGACGTGCCTGAGCAGATCCCAGCATTTTGCTCCTAGCAAGAAGCCAGACAGACAGACCATGTCCCCTGAGGTTGTGGCAGGGACCTGAGCTCGGGCAGGCGAGGAGCAGACGTGCCTGGGGACAGCCCTTCCTGCTGTCGAGGTGGGCGCGCTTGCTGGAGGCGCACTTTGCCCACCATCCCTGCGTTCTTGCCTTCACTCTTCATTTTTACCCAGTGCCCCAGGCCTCTGCCTCCAGGTGCATGTTCTACCCAAAGAACAAATAGCTCAACCATGAAAGAGACGCATATGGACGGCCGCTGGATGGGAGGACAGGGTTGTGGCAGCGATGGTCCGAGCAAAGCTTGCCCCAGTTGGCTCCCTGGCGTGGGCCTGGTGTCTCTCGTGCTTGACGTTCATCCTGAGCAGTAGCGGATTGTGAGATGAAGGTGTGGGGCAGGTGTGTGCGTTACTGTGGGCCAGGTTCCGCCCCAGGTCCTTCAGGGTCCTGACTCCTCCTTCCTCCCCAGAGCCGCCCCTGTGCATGAGGACTCTCCTTTTTCCTTCTTTCTACATAGGGAAACCAAGGCACAGACGGGTTCAGTAGCGTGCCAGAGCTCATGTAGAGGAGCTGGGATCTAGACCTGGCCTTACCTGCCCCGCTGTTGTGACACAGGCGAGCATCCTCACAGACACTTCTCTTGAGTTAATTCACTTTTGGTTTAAAGTCAAACAGCTGTCCCCTCCGCGCCTGCATCCGTGTTACTGATGGTGGGATGCCGAGGACTCCATGACCAGTGGGAGGTTTTTGACATCAGGATGAAGTGAAGGGGGCACCCATCAATTTTTCTTGGGATTTAAACCCACAGATGTGCATAGACACACCCTTCCTCTGAGGGATGAATGTGTCCTGATCATTTGTACGTTGATTCTCCAAATGCCCCAGTGCTTGCTGTATTGCAAGATACGAGTTTCTTCCAGGGTGAACAAATGTACAGTCTACTGAAGGAAACCAAGGGGAAAGCGGAGTTTTCTGTTCAGGAAATTATCGGGATCTTCCTGTTCCGGGGCCTCACTGAGTCTTTGGAAGGGACTTTTCTCTCGTGGCAGAGAACGGACCTATGACCTTCAAGGTGCAGACAGGGGGCGGCTGGGGGAGTGGGTCCTGGGTCCCCAGGCCACATGCAGGTGGGCGTGGGGAGTCTGTGTTAGGGCCTGCCTCCCTGCTGTCTGTTCCAGGCCCCGCTCCCTGGTTTGCCCCGTGGCCTGCGATGTGTGCCTTGCGGAAACACCAGCATCGTGACCGTGTTGCTTTGAGAATTCGGGCTACCCATGCGCCAGGATGAGGTGGAAACTGCCAACAGTCAGGCTCCTTTGGGCCTTTTCAGTTTATTGCACACCTGTTGGACCAAACCCACTGTTTGACGGTATCGGTGACAGCGACCGTTGTTAACGAGCAGACGTTGTTAACGTCTGCCATGGGACGGACAGCTCAGGCTTGCTTCGTGTGTCATGTCGTACATAATTCTCTCATTAACTATAATCTCTTCCCATTTTACACAGGATCAGAGTGGGGCTCAGAGGGGTTACAAAACTTGCTGCGTATTTTATAGCCAGTGAGTAGCAAAGCCTGGATTCTGATCGCAAAGCCTGGCTCCCATGTCGGTGTTCAGTCATGTCCCCAGAACTATGGGGACAGCTTCTGTTTCTCCATTTCTTATAGCCTCCTGCCCGGAAGGCAGGATCTCAGCTCGTGGAACTAACTGGAAAGAAAAACTCTGAACGTTTCTTTGAGGAAACAGCAGGTGGAGAGATTGTGAGAAGTCAAAGAGTAGGGTCAGGCCCGCCTTTCCATCCAGTTGGGTGGAGGGGGAGCTATGCGCATTGACCAAGTCACCATCCACAGGGATGACTTTAGGAAGAGGCATTAGCAGGGAGTGGAGCTGTGTGAGGAATTTTGTCAATTCTTCTACAAGGAGACAGCATTTCTGTTTCTCCAGTGCTGACCTAGTCCCTGGTTTGTTAGCACCTCAGTGCGTTAGGAAGTTCTGCTGAAGAGCCGTCCCTTACCAGCGCAGGACTAACACCAGATGTACCACATTCTGCACTAGCACGAGTGATCTGTGCATTCACAGCTACGCTGCCCTCACATGTCTCCTTCCCCTGGACAGAGGAATGCTCTGTGGATGTTAGCAGGAAACCTGTGAAGGGAATAAACCCTGAGCCAGTAAGGCAGAGAAATGAAGGAGAAAAACAGAGGTTTGCTTCGTTTTGCTTCCTATTTCCGAATGTGCCACATGGCGCTGTCCCTCCGGCTCTGAGTTCACCCTTCCTTGCCTTCTCGGGCAAGGGCAGATCTGGGCCCTTGCATGCCCTTCCTTTAGCTGCGTTAGTAGCTGTGGGGGTGTTTCCTGGAGGTGGTTTTCCTGCTGGTTCCCGTGCAGTTGCCGGGCCAGCGTCTCCAGCAATCCACCCCCCTGGACAGTTTTGCAGGAATCCCTCCTGTGAGGCACCCCTGCAGCTTTGGGTCACTGGCAGCATCTACGTCTCTGCCCTTCCTGCAGCACCCCTGCCAAGTCCACCCTCAGACAGCCCTTGACCCTGCATGTTTGGTGTTTCCCAGCTGTGTGTGCTTCCTTCCTCTTTGCTTCAGTAAGCTACTGATGCCACCGTGGAATCCCAAACTGAAATCATGTTCGCTGTCCATGAAATCACTTCCTGGCCCCTTGGCGAGCAGCCTGGAGTGTCTTGGACCTGTTTTTGGTCCTCGTCTCCATCGATACGTAAAAATTCCGGTAGATAATGGGGAACGTGCAGCTCCAGAGCCAGATTGTCGCGTGCATCTCCGGGTGCATGTGTCCATCTCCTTAAGTGTGCCTGTTGCTCGGCCCCTCACAGGAGTCCCCCCACCGTCCCCCCGCCCAGTGCAGCCGGCAGTTCTCGCCACCTGTGTGCTCTGCACACTCGCTGAAGAGATGGTGTTGCTCACCTGTACTCGGCATGCTCCATCACCCCGGCCAGCCTCTCATTCCTAATTCGTGTGGCTAGCTGAAAACTGCCTCCAGGACCTTTGTGGTGAAGGTTCCATGACCCTTGATCGAGGCCGTAATGGATTTCCCATGCATCCAGCTGCTGGACTCATTCATAGCCTCATTTTAGGAAATGCGGAGCTTTCAAGGGAAGGCTGGTTGTGTAGCCGCCTATCTACCCATATTTTCCTCAAAGTTTTTAGTTTTGTGAGCTCTTGTAGGATTGGTCTGGCTTTTAGGCTAAGAACTATGGACTTATTCTCAGCTAGTAACCCCTCTCCCATCTCCTGTGCACCCAGTTCTGCCTGTCCCTGTGTCCAGGGCCCTCAGCACTGCCCAGGCCTTCCAGGGGGTGCCCATTGGCGTTGGCCTGCGAAGAAGAGGGATTTGTCCCTTGCCCTCTGGCCAGTGTCATCCCCACCTCCCCTTGCCTGCAGGCTGTTAGATGTGCAGAAGCTGTGACCGGGATCACTGTGGGTGGTTCTTGTCCCGGCCCCGAGCACGGCATGCTCCCAGCCCTGTGGAGGGGAAACGGGAGAAGCCAGGTCAGAAGCCCCGGGAGATGCATGGTGACGCAGGTCTGTCTGTCCCCCACAGCTCACTGTATTTCAAGAACTTTTTCCAAACAGGTCTGGTCACTCTGGGGTGTGCGGGGGGTTAGTTGTTCAGTATTCTAGGTAGTAGTCTAGGATACTAGGGGTTACAGGGGCGGAGGGGGGCATTCAACACTGCAACGTCTTAACACAGGGGAATAATGTGTTATTCAAAAGGGCAGGGAACTGTTTGGGGTGATTACACCACGTGCTGCAGGAGCACATCTGAAGCTCCAGGGGAGTTCATCTCTTTCCACAGCTTGGCCTTGTTTTGTTTGGACTGGATCAGCAAGCTCTCCACGGGGTCTGGGGGACAACACTATAGTGCCGTTTGGGGCAGGGTCGCCCTGTTATTTTACTTAACATTACGATTCAGTATGCAGTCTGATGGAATCTTCTGGGCACTACTGATACATATTTTTAAATGTTTGTTATGCCGTTGTTTTGTCATTAAGATAGAACACAGGGTTGCTTTTTTGAAAATTTCATATGTATCATTCAGTTTTGCTGTAAATAAATAACATCTTCCTGCCTTACAGCAAATGTCTATTTCTGACTCATGTCAACTGTAGGTAAGCTCTTGCTTTCATTCTGGGGCCTAGGCCTGGCTGGGCATGCCAGTCTCTGTGTGATTGAAATATTTGACGACTTCTATTCTCTCTCAGTTTTGTGACAAAATTTAGCAGACCTGTGTGTAGTACCTTTACTATCCATCTTTACTAAAATGATCATTTCTTGTTAAAAATATAATTTTTTATTGGATTGCCAAAGTAACTTATCCTCAAAGCAAAAACCTTAGCAGATGTCAAGAAGAATGAACAAAAATCAATACATTATAGTTTCATTATTCTGAAATGACTATTTTTTTAAAGATTTATTTTTTTATTTGAGAGAGAGAGAGAGAGCACGCAAGTGGGGTTGGGAGAACAGAGAGAAAATCTTCAAGCAGGCTTCCTCATGACCTGAGCCGAAATCAAGAGTCAGAGACACTCGGATGCCCCTGACTACTCTTAGTATTTCGGTGTGGTTCATTCAATTACAAAAAAATTTTTTTTTAAAAAAATGACTTTAAATACAAGAATTTTAATTATGTAAAGAGAAAATCTTGAAATTGGAACAAACAGATTATATTAAAGGAAACAACAATGTGATTTACAGCTGACTTCTCTTTAGGAGCAGCATCTTTACAATGATGAATTAAAAAAAAAAGTGCCAACATGAAATTCTATGACGACCAGAGCATACGTTTTAATGAAGGAGAGTCTTCAGCTCTGGTGATGGTGCGATAGGTTGATCAGATACCCGTGACAAGACCCAGAGCACTCCTTCTTCCCGTGTGTGTGTTGGTGGTGGTGGTGTGCTTTGGAAGACACTGGAGAGTGTAAGCAGGCAGAAGGGAAGAGGAGTCTGTCCCTGACATTTAGGAACTGAACCTGGGAAGATCAGCAGTGCTAAGGGCAGAGTCTCCAATGCACAGGTGAGCTGTGGCTGCTGAAATTCAGGCTCTCTGGCTTAGGCTGTCAGAACCGACAGGTGTGGCCAGCAGACCTGAACTATGATACATGGTAAAGGATACAGCTCAGGCTAAAAGGAAAGAACAACAGGTGGAATTCATATAAGAGAATGAAGATATCAATTTTTTTCTTAATTTCATTAAAGTAACTATTTGCAAAGTCTTTTCAGTTGGATGTAGTCTTGCTTGTTTCTCTCTTGTTGCCTTTGCCTAAGACAGATCCAAAACATGTTGCTTAGGGAGCTTACTGCCTATGTTTTCCATTAGGATTTTAATGGTTTCAGGTCTTACATTCAAGTCTTTAATCCATTTTGAGTTGATTTTTGTGTATGGTGTGAGATAGTGGTCCAGTTTCATTCTTCCGCATGCTGCTGTCCAGTTTTCCCAATACCATTTCTTGACAAGACTGTCTTTTACCTATTGCTTTTTCTTGCCTTTGTCGCTGTAGACTAATTGACCATGGATATGTAGGTTTATTTCTGGGCTCTCTGTTCTGTTCCATTGATCTGTGTGTCTGTTCTCATGGCAGCGACATACTGCTTTGATGACTGTAGCTTTGTGGTGTAGTTTGAAATCTGGGAGCATGAAATCTCCAGGTTTATTCTTTCTCAAGATTGCTTTGACTATTCACCATCTTTTTCAGTTCCATACACGTTTTAGGATTTAATGTCTAGCTCTGTGAAAAATGCTAGGTAAAGCAAAAATTACATTCTATGGTGGTAGTTATAAATGCCATTGTAAAAATACATGACAAAAATAGCACAAAAGATGGAGATAAGTGGAATTCTACTGCAAGTTTTTTGTTTGTATTGTTTTGTTTCACCAGATGACACAATATTAACTCTAAGTAGACTGTGTTCAAGAAACATGTTGCAATTCATGGGCGCCTGGGTGGTTTAGTTGGTTAAGCATCTGCCTTTGGCTCAGGTGGTGATCCCAGGGTGCTGGGACCGAGTCCTGCATCTGGCTCCCCGTGAGTGGGGAGCCTGCTTCTCCCTCTCTCTGTCTCCCTCTCTCTCTGTCTCTCATGAATAAATAAATAAAATCTTTAAAAAAAAAAAAAAAAGAAACATGTTGCAATGCCTATACCAGCCATTAAATACAATATGTGAAGATATGGCTAACAATACAATAAGGGAACTAAGATGGAATACTAAAGAAAAAACTTGGTTAAGCCAAAGGTAGAAAGGAAAGGGGAAACAAGAATAAAAACCCAGGGTACCTGGGTGGCTCAGTCGGTTAAGTGTCTGCCTTCGGCTCAGGTCATGGTCCTGGGATAGAGTCCTACATCGGGCTCCCTGCTCTGCAGGAAGTCTGCTTCTCACTCTCACTCTCCCTCTGTGCTCCACCCACTCTCTCTCGCAAATAAAATCTTAAAAAAAAAAAACAAAAAACCCAGTGGGACAAATAGAAAATACCAAAAATCAGATTTAAGCGTGTTAAGTGTAAATGGACAAAAGGCAGGGATTATCAAAGTAGATTTTAGAAAATCCAAACTCAACTATATATTGTGTATAAAAGGTTTACTTTAAAGGAAATGGTTTGAAATTAAAATGATCTTAAGGGGCACCTGGGTGTTTTAGTTGGTTAAGCATCTGCCTTCAGCTCAGGTCATGATCCCGGAGTCCTGGGATTGAGCCCTGAATCGGGCTCCCCGCTTGGCAGGGAGCCTGCCTCTCCCTCTCCTGCTCCCCCTGCTTGTGTGTGCGCGCGCTCTCTCTCTCTCTCTCTCTCTGTCATATAAATAAATAAAATAAACAATCTTAAGATACCAAATAACAAAATCTGTGGAAAGGAACTAAAGCAATGTATAGAGGGAAATATACCCCTGTAAATGCTTATGTCAGAAGAGAACAAAGGTTAAAATCAGTGATCCAGGTTTCCACCTTAAGGGGCTAGAAATTGAAAGTTAAGCCAAAATAAGTAGAAGAAAAGAAATAATAAATTAATAGCAAAAAGCAATGAAGTAGAAGAAAAAGACAACATTGTTTCTAGCAAGGTCAAGGAAAAAGAAAAAAAATATAAGCAGCATCACAAATGAATAAGTTGATGTTACACTACATATAGATATTAAAAGGAAGATAAGAATATCATGAAAAATCTATGCCAGGAAATTTCACAATGATAAAATGGCAAAATGGATAAATTTCTTGAAAAACACAACCAAACCAACGAAAGACATAGAAATTTTGAATAGTATTTCATCTATCAAAGAAATAGAATTAATTATCAAGTATCTTCCCATAAAGAGAATTCAGGCCCAGTTGGTTGCACTAGTGAATTCTATTCTGTATAAGGAAAGAATTTATAACATTGTTACACATTTTGTCAGGAAACAGAGGGAGAGACAACATAAGGAGTGGAGTACAGACAGACTCACACCTGTTTGGAACACAGTGCTGAGAGAGATTTGTTCTCTAGTCCATGAGGATGGACTATCTTTCCATTTCTTTGTGTCATCTTCAATTTCTTTCATCATGGTCTCATAGTTTTCAGTGTACAGGTCTTTCACCCCCTAGTTAAGTTTGTTTTTGGGTATTGTATTATTTTTGGTGCATTTATAAATGGAATTGTTCTCTTAATTTCTTTGTGCTACTTCATTATTAGTGTATGGATATGCAACAGATTTTTTTTTTTTAAAGATTTTATTTATTTATTTGAGACAGAGAGAATGAGAGACAGAGAGCATGAGAGGGAGGAGGGTCAGAGGGAGAAGCAGACTCCCTGCCGAGCAGGGAGCCCGATGCGGGACTCGATCCCGGGACTCCAGGATCATGACCTGAGCCGAAGGCAGTCGCTCAACCGACTGAGCCACCCAGGCGCCTGCAACAGATTTCTGTATATTGATTTGTATCCTCTGACCTTGCTAAATTCATTTATAAGTTCTTGTAGGTTTTTGGTGGAGTCTACAGTTTTCTATATATATTATCATGCCATCTGTATACACTGAAAGTTTTACTTCTTCCTTACCAATTTTGATGCCTTTTATTTTTTTGTCTTGTCTGATTGCTATGGCCGGACTTCCAGTACTATGTTGAATAAAAGTTGTGAGAGTGGACAGCCCTATCATGTTCCTGACCTTAGGGGAAAAGCTCTCAGTTTTTCACCATTGAGTATGATGTTAGCTGTGGGATTTTTTATACATGACCTTTATTTGTTGAGGCATGTTCCCTCTAAACCTACTTTGTTGAGGGTTTTTATCATGAGTGGATGTTGTACTTTATCAAATGCTTTTTCTGCATCTATTGAAATAACCATATGGTCTTTATCCTTTCTCTTGTTGATGTGATGTATCACATCGATTGGTGAATATTGAACCACCCTTGCATCCTGGGAATAAATCCCACTTGATCATGGTGAATGATTTTTTTAATGTGTTGTTGGATTCAGTTTGCTAATATTTTGTTAAGGATTTTTTGCATCTGTGTTCATCAGAGATATTGGCCTATAGTTTTCTTTTTTTTTGTAGTGTATTTTGTTTTGGTATCAGGGTAATGCTGGCTTTACAGAATGAGTTTGGAAGTTTTCTTTTGTCTTCCATTTTCGGTAATACTTTGAGAAGAATAAGCATTATTTAAATCTTTGTTAGCATTCACCTCTGAAGCCATTTGTCCCTGGATTTTTGTTTGTTGGGAGATTTTTGATTACTGATTCAATATCATTGTTAGTAATTGGTCTGTTCAAACTTTCTATTTCTCCCTTATTCAGTTTTGGGAGATTATTTGTTTCTAACAATTTATCCATTCTAGGTTATCCAATTTGTTGGTGTATAATTTTTATAATATTCTCTCCTAATCCTTTGTATTTCTTTGGTGTTGGTTGTTATTTCTCCTCTTTCATTTCTGATTTTATTTATTTTAGTCCTCTCTCTTTTTGATAAGTCTGGCTAGAGGTTTATCAATTTTTTGATCTTTTCAAAGAACCAGCTCCTGGTTTCATTGATCTGTTCTATTGTTGTCTAAGTCTCTGTTTCATTTATTTCTTCTCTAAACTTTATTATTTCCTTCCTTCTGCTGGCTTTTTTAGGCTTTGT
The DNA here is from genome assembly GCF_029215605.1 of Mirounga angustirostris. Classification (NCBI taxonomy): domain Eukaryota; kingdom Metazoa; phylum Chordata; class Mammalia; order Carnivora; family Phocidae; genus Mirounga; species Mirounga angustirostris. The sequence continues at coordinate 139,041,378 of NW_026991713.1, forward strand.
TCGTTCTTCATTTTCTAGCTCCTTTAGGTGTAAGGTTAGGTTGTTTATTTGAGATATTTCTTGCTTCTTTATGTAGTCCTGTATTGTTATCTTCCCTCTTAGAGCAGCTCCTGTGGCATCCCAAAGAATTTGGACCATTGTGTTTTCATTTTCATTTGTCTCCATGTATTTTTTTTTATTTCCTCTTCAATTTCTTAGTTGATGTATTCATTGTTTGGTAGCATGTTTTTAAATATCCATTTGGGGGCACCTGGGTGGCTCATTCGGTTAAGTGTCTGCCTTTGGCTCATGTCATGATCTCAGGGTCCTGGGATCCCATGGACACTGAGATCCCATGTTGGGCTCCCTGCTCAGCAGGGAGCCTGCTTCTCCCTCTCCCTCTGCTGCTCCCCCTGCTTGTGCTCTCTCTCTCGAATAAATAAATAAAACCTTAACAAAAAATATCCATTTGTTTGTGTCCTTTCCAGATTTTCTCTTGTGACCGATTTCTAGTTTCATAACATTGTGGTCAGAAAAGATGTGTGAAAGGACTTCAATTTTTGAATATTTTGAGACCTTGTTTTTTGGCCTAACATGTGATCTCATATGGAGAATGTTCCATGTGCACTTGAAAAGACTGTATTCTGCTGTTTTTGGATGGAATATTCTGAATCTCTCTGTTAATTCCAGCTGGTCCAGTGTGTCATTCAAAGCCACTGTTTCCTTGTCGATTTTCTGTTTGGTGATCTGTCCATTGAGGTAAGTGGGGGTGTTAAAGTCCCCTACTAATATTGTATTACTATCATTTTTTTTCATTTATGTTTGTTAATAGCTGCTTTATGTATTTAGATGCTCCCATGTTGGGTGCATAGATATTCACAATTGTTATGTCTTTTTGTTGACTGTTGCCTTTGTAGTGTTCTTTTTTTTTCTCTTGTTATAGCCTTTGTTTTAATGTCTATTTTGTTGAAGTATTGCTACCTCAGCTTTCTTTTCACTTCCATTTGCATAAATGTTTCTCCAGTCTTCACTTTCAATCTGTAGTCTTTAGGTCTGAAGTGAATTTCTTGTAGGCAGCATAATATGGGTCTTGTTTTCTTATCCATTCCATCACCCTCTGTTTTGATTGATAATCATTTAGTCCATTGACATTCAAAGCAATTACTAATAAGTATGTACTCATTGCCATTTTGTTATTTGTTTTACAGTTGGGTTTGTAGTTCTTCTCTGATCCTTTTTCTTTTCCTTTCCTGTCTTGTTGTTTGATGTTTTTTTGTGTTTTGTTTTAGTGATATGCTTGGATTCCTTTCTCGTTATTTTTTGCATATCAGTTTTTGATTTGTAGTTACCATTAGGTTTATATATAATATCCTGCGCATATAGCAGTCTATATTAAGTTGATGGTTGCTTAAGGTTGAACCCATTTAAAAGCACTAAATTTTTACTGCCCCCCCCCATGTTTTATGTACATGATGTCGTACTTTACATCCTTTTGTGAATCCCTTGACCAACATATTTTATAGACATATTTGATTTTCTTGCTTTTGTGCTTTAACCTCCATACTGGTTTTATAAGTGAGGAATCTACTACTTTTATTGTGTTTGTATGTATCTGTGAAATTTTTTCCTTTGCTAATTTTCTTACTCCTGGTTATGGTCTTTACATTCCAAAGAATTCCCTTTAACATTTCTTATATGGTTGGTTTAGTGGTGATAAGCTTCTTCACCTTTTATTTGTCTGGGAAAATTTTTATCTTCTTCTTTTTATCTCTTCTAAATGATAACCTTGATGGATAGAATATTCTTGGTTGCAGGTTTTTTCCTTTCAGCACTTTGAATATATCATGCCTGCAAAGTTTCTGCTGAAAAATCAGCTGATACCCTTACAGGGTTTCTCTTGTATGTAGCTGTTTTCTCTTGTTGCTTTTAAAATTCTCTAATACCATTTTTTTGCCTTTTTAATTATGCTGTGTCTTGGTGTGGATCTCTTTGGGTTGATTTTGTTGGGGACTTTTTGTGCCTTCTAGATCTGGATTTCTGTTTCCTTCCCCACATTAGGAAAGTTTTCAACTATTATTTCTTCAAGTAAATTTTCAGCCCACTTTTCTCTCTCTTTTCCTTCTGGGAATCCTGTAATGCAAATGTTATTATGCTTGATGGTGTTGCTGAGTTCCCATAATCTATTCTCCTTTTTATTATTCATTTTTCTTTTGCTTTTCAGTGTGGTTGCTTCCATTACTCTGTCTTCTAGCTTACTGATACGTTCTTCTGCTTCCTCTAGTGTGCTCTTTATTCCATCTAGTGTGTTTCTAATTTCAGTTAATTGAGTTCTTCATGTCTGATTGGTTCATTTTTCTATTTTCTATTTCTTTTTTGAGGGTCTCTGAGTCCTCCACTCCTTTCTCAGGTCTAGTGAACATCTTTATGATCATTACTTTGAATTCCATTGCAAGCATATTGCTTATCTCCATTGAGTTCTTTTGCTCTGAATTTATCCTTTTTTTTTTTTTTTAATTTTTTTTTTTTCCATTTGGGACATACTCCTCTGTCTCATTTGTCTCAGTCTCTGTGTCTGTTTTCATTTGTTAGGAAAGCCAGGTATGTCTCCTCATCTTGACAGTAGTGGCCTTACGAAGAGGCCCTGCTGCCCTCGAGGTGTTGGACGGTGTCCCCCGGTCACCAGAACCTGGCACTTCAGGTGTCTCCTGTGTGTGTTATGTGCATCCTGCTGTTGTGCTGGAGCCACGTTTGCCTTCCAGTCGTCTTCAGTGACCCTCTTTGCTTATCATGGGCAGAGTTTGGTCCCTCTGCTGTAAGGGGCCAGTCTTGGCTGCCTTGAGTCAGACCAGATGCCTCCTCTTAGCCTGTTTGCTGGGCTGAAGTCACACCGTACTGCACGGTGCTCTCCTTGCACTGGCCCCTAAGAGGCTTTCACTGGAGATGGGCCTGCAATCGGGCCAGATCTCTGCCCCCACTTTGAATGTTGAGGTTGCAGTAACCAAACTCCAGGGCTCTCTCTTGCTGCCCCCTATGAGGTTTTTGTTGGCGGGTGGGGCTGGTAGACCAGATGTGTGCCCGCAGCCCACTGTTTGGGCTGCAGTTGAACTGGTGTGTGTGGTTATCTTCCCCTCTCTCCATGGCAGGTGTCCCTTTGGTGTGGTGCTGGTCACTGCAGGGATGCTTGCAGAATGAGATGAGGAAGGTACTGCTCTGGATGAACTCCTGTCCCGTGGGCAAGTTGGATGGGGCGGATCCACAGGATAACGCGGTGGTGGGGCCTTGGGTGTCAGACCGGATAGGAACTGCAGCCACTTCAGAGGGATGCCTACAGAGTGGGGCAGGTTGGGTGGAACGAGTCTGAAGGAGAATGTGGGATAGGGTGTGGTGTACTGTCAGCAAAGCTAGGTGGCCATTGTAGCTGCTGGTTCCTGTAGGTGTCCGGGTATCTAGATGGTGGGCAAGGAGAGAAATGGTGCCTGCCAGTTCTTGTGTTCTTGGAGAAGTCTCCTAAAGGTCTCTGTCCCTCCTGGACATCATCTGTGATTAGTAAATATACCCTTCCTGTGAACCTCAGGAGTTTTTCATACTGCTATTTCTATGTTATATCTCAGTGGGTTGTTTGTTCTGCTGGCCCTTCAAGGGCAGGGACTGTTTCATATTGCCCTCAGGCTCTCCCAGACATACACCTGCTGGTCTTTAAAGTGCCCTGAGTTAAGCCCCACTGATTGTAAAAACTCACGAAGCCCAGCCCCACCGGTTTTCAAAGCCCAGTGTTATGGGGCCTCATCTTCCCAGTGCAGGGTCCCCCATGTCAGGGGTGGCTGATGTGGGGTCTGTTCCTCTCCAGTCTCCACACTCGTGGTCTCCCTCCTGTTTGTAGCTAGTTTGGTTCTGGAGTGGGTCTCTGTCCCTTCTCCTGCTCCAGTGTGGCCTACTGTCTACCATCAACTGTGGAGAGCCTGTCCTGCTGGTCTTAGGGTTTTTTTCTGGTTTAGTAGTTACACTGATGTGGCTGTCATCTATGTTTATTCACGGGACAAGATGAGGTTGGAACTCTTCTACTCCACCATCTTCCGTGGAAGTCTGAGAAATCCCAATTCTCGGTATTTATTTGAAAGAATGGAAAGCAGGAACTCAAGCAGATATTTATACATAAGTGTGTATGACTTATATTCACAATATAATTATGACTTATATTCACAATAGCCAGGAGGTAGACCCAACTTAAGTATTTATGGATAGTTGAATCAATAAAGAAAATATGTTATATCCATATAGTAGAACATTATTCAACCTTAGTGAAATTCTGACACATGCCACAACATAGATGGACCTTGAGTACATTATGCTAAAAACTCTAATGCTTCCAGAAGAAAGTAGAGTATCTTTTGGACCTTGAGGTAGGCAAAGATTTCATAGACAGCAGTCAAAAAGCACTGGATAGGAAAAAAAAATAAAGCAAATCTCATGAAAATTAAAAATTTCTCATGTGTTACACTGGTAGGGTATGAAGGTGAGCCACAGATTCAGGGTAAATATTTTCAAAACATATACCTAAAAGTAACTTGTAGCTATAGTATGTGAAGAACTACTATAAGTCAGCAATGAAAAGGCAGCTCAAAGGATGGACAAAAACTTGAACAGGTACTTTACAACAGATGGGTGTACTCAAGTCCAGTAAGCCCAAGGGCAGTGCTCAGCTTAAACCATCAGGTGAATGCAAACCTAAACCCCCAATGAGATTCCCCTTCCCAACCACGATGGTGTCTGCTGTGGAAAAGATCGAGTGTACCAAGTGTTCTAAAGATGTGTCAGGACTGGAGTCTCATACACGGCTGACGGAGATGTGAACTACCATAACCACTTGTGAGTGGTTTGGCGACTTTTTTATAATTGAAACCTGCACTTACTATATGGCCCAGCAATTACATATTTAGACATTTAGAGAAGAGGAATGAAAATGCCCACGTAAACACATGTATGTGAATCTTTGCTGCAGGTGTTTTGTAATAACCCAGAACTGGACATAATGCAAATATCCAACAGCCGGAGAAGTATGAATGAATTACAGTATATTCCTATGTTGTATTATGTCTCATCGGTAAAACCCTGTGAAGTATTGAAACATGCAGCCACGTGAATGAATATATCAAGCAGGTCACGCTATAGCATAGTATCTATATGGTCATATAAAGTCTGTGCGATTCTGTTTGTATGAAGGTCAAGAGCCAAGGCAAGCTTGTCAAAATATTGAACGGTAGCTGTTTATTTAGGGTGGGGGTTGATTGGAAGGACACACACAGGAACTTTGGGTTGATAGATATGTCCTGTCTCAACTGGGGTAATGGTTCTGTAGATAGATTTCCATCTATTAAAATTTATCAGTTATACTTAAGATCTGAACATTTCACCACATGTACATTTTACGCTCTCTCCCCACACCTGTAAATTAATACCTCTGTTTAATAGCTTTCCTTTTCATAGTGTCTCTTCACACTTTCTATAGAAGAGATGCAGGCTGCAGGTGGCGCATGGGGGTGGTTGGGTGCCCTCTGTTCTAAACTGCTAACCTGCTGGAGTTTTCCTAGGAACAGCATGAGCATGGTGTTGGTGGTGAAGGGTGTGGATCCTGGAGGTGTTCACACCTGGGCTCACATCTAGCAATGCTACTCGCCACGCTAATAACTGCGAGAGCTTCGTACCTCTGCTTCCTCGTTTGGGAAATCGTGGGAGTGCCTCCTCGGTGGGGTTGTGTGGAAGACTGCGTGGAGCCGTATCGCCCCTGACTGCTGCCTTCTTGCTGGCTCCCGGCTTCCACTTGTCCTGCGGCCTTCTTCACAGCACCCAGAACCCCCACACACTCAGATCATGGCATCCCTGCTTAAAATCCCCAGTGCCTCCCTGTCAGACGTACCTGTCCCACCTCAGAAGCCCTCGTGCTGGTGCGTCCCTCCGCAGGGTGGTGTCCTCTCTGCCCACCACCTGCTCATTCACCTTCCACACCTGGGAGCTGCATTTTCTTGTGTCCTGGGAATTCTCATCTTTACAGAATGGCTGTTTATTCTTACTCTTCAAATTTCACATCGACAGAACTCTTCCCTGGCCTCACAATGAAGTAGGCAGTCTGTTTATCCTGTTTTCATTCCTGCCCTAGATGACTGCCTTTTGGGTGTCCCTTACCCATTAGCAAGTCAGCTGCGTGAGACACAGCTCCTTGTCCACCTGATTCTCCACTGTACCCCCCGCCCTAAGGACACTTACGAAGTAGGCGTTCAGTGACTCTTTGTGGGCTGAATCCAGGGGGTTAATATACTCAAAAGGCCAAACACAGCGACTGGCCCCTGAGAGTCTGCTGTTAGTGGAAATCATTGCTGCAGCCGGCGAGGTGTGACCTGCCCCCTTAACAGAACGTAGACATGAATCCCGAGCTTTGAGGAGTGTGAGAAGAAATACCCACAGATCACCTAAGAAACAAAAGTCACGCAGCACTTTGCAGCCAGTATGTGATTATTTATACAGGTTCTAGGGTAGAAAAATGAGTAATTAGAAGTCTGAATGAGTTTGAATGTCATTTCCCTGCAGCTTTTAATCCAGTGATTTTATACTTCTTTTCCCTCCTTCCCCACCCGTCTGTTTGTGACAGTGTCTGTAGGAGGATCAGCTATTTCACAGGACCAGGCCGAAGGGGAAAAAAAAAGGCCCGGGGCCTTCGGGATGTCCCTGAACAATGGGGTGATTGAGCTCTCCTTTTGTTTTAGACGTCCACACAGAAGCTGTGCAGGCGGCGCTGGCTAAACACAAAGAAAGGAAGATGGCGGTGCCCATGCCTTCCAAACGCAGGTCCTTGGTTGTGCAGACCTCGATGGACGCCTACACACCTCCAGGTGAGCAGTGGGCCCACTGTCCGCTTCCTAAAGTGACGAGCGAGCCTTGGAATTAATTCACCACTAGCTCAAGCAGTCCCGGGCTTTGTAGCTTTCAAACTAATGGTACTATAATTCAGATTTTGTGAACCGGAAGTCCAGTATGTGCACTCCAAATTAAACTTGGAAGGAAAATGAACATTAAGTATGTGTCTATACAAATACGTATTTTAATCTTTTCATTGAGATTCATAAATGATACAGCCTTTAAAGTCTCATAAAGTTTTACTTGATCCTTCATGTAGCAAAAGGGAAGAGTTTGTGCCTCCACAGTTATAACTGAAGTTGGACTTCTCTTCTGCCTAGATTGGTCTGTACATATTCTCAAGTCCTTCAAAAATAAATATGCCATGAGGTTGTATTGAGAAACCAAATGAATTGAAAAATTTATGCAGTTACCTCAACTTGGGGTCCTCATCATTTTCCTGTAACGTGCAGGTAGTATTTTGGTCTCTGGACAATGCAGTGTCTGTCACTGTGCTTATTCTGTGGTGATGTGAAAGCAGCCACAGGCAACAGATCAGTGAGTGGCTGTGGCTGTGTGCCAATAAAACTTTATTTACAAAGACACGCAGAGGGCCAGTTTGGTCCACAGGCCTGCTGACGACCCCAGTCTAAATGATTGATAACTACCTAAGTTCTCTGCTTCATTTTACCTAAATCATTATAATCTTTGTTTTATGATCTTCAAAACCAAAGTAAAGCACAAAGTTAAATTATCCAGGTACCTTTAGAAAACATGAAGGATCGAGCCTAATTTATTTGGTGTTTTTTCTGTGAATCAGGTTCCAACATTATTCATGTTGTTGCCACTGTGCCTTTCTGCAGACCTAAGTTACCTTGCACAATAGGAACAGAGGAACGTATACAACACTTTTTCGAGTATTTTGATGTTTAGTCCTGAGTGTTTGCAAGCAGTGAGAGTAGCAGAAGCACGCACTTAAACTCCAAGATGCACACAACATAGTGATTCAGCATTTTTGCTCCCGTGATACATGTAGTCACCCTGTCAGCATTCGAAGTTAGTGCAGACTGTCGACTGTGTTCCCACGCTGCACTTTGCATCCCCCGGACTCACCTGTTTTATAACCGGAAGTTTGTACCGCTCAGTCCTCTTCACTTGTCCTGTCCATCCTCCTACCCACCTCCCCTCTGGTAACCACCAGTTTGTTCTCCATATTTGAGTCTCTGGTTTTTGTATGTTCATTTGTTTTGTTTTTTTGTTAGATTCCATGTGTGAGTAAAAACATACACTATTTGTCTTTCTCTGACTGACTTATTTCACTCTGCATAATGCCCTCAAGTTCCCTCCACATCGTAGCAAATGGCAAGATTTCATTCTTTTTATGGCTGAGTAGTATTCCATCGTATATATACACCACCTCTTTATCCATTCATCTGTCTGTGGACATTTGGGCTGTTTCCATATCTTGCTTATTGTAAATAATGCTACAAAAGACATGGGGGGGGCATATATCTTTTTGAATTAGGATTTTCATTTTCTTCTGATAAATACCCAGAAGCAGAATTGCTGGGTCATAGGGTAGCTCTATTTTTAACTTTTGAGGAACCTCCATACTGTTTTCGAGAAGGGCTGCACCAGTTTGCATCCCACCAACAGTGTAAGAGGGTTCCCCTTTCTCCACATCCTCGCCAACACTTGTTATTTATTGTCTTTTTGATATTAGTCATTCTTACAGATGTGAAATGATACATGATTCTGATTTGTATTTGCCTGATGATGAGTGATGTTGAGTATCTTCTCATGTGTCTGTTGGCTATCTGCATATCTTCTCTGGAAAATGTCTGTTGAGGTCCTCTGCCCATTTTTTTACTCAGATAGTTTGGAATTTTTTTTTTTTTTTTTTTTTTTTGGTCTTGAGTTGTATGAGTTCTTTATATATTTTGGATCTTAACCCCTTATCAGATACGTGATGTGCAAACATCTTCTTCCATTCAATAGGTTGCCTTTTTGTTTTGTTTATGGTTTCTTCCACCGTGCAAAGCTTTTCAGTTTGAGAGTCTTAATTACTTACTTGTGCGTTTGTCTCCCTTGTGTGAGGAGACCGGTCCAAAAAACATTGCTAATATGTCCAAGAGTCTACTGGCTATTTTTTTTAGGACTCTTATGGTTTTCAGTGTCACATTTAGATCTGTAATCCATTTTGAGTTTGTTTTTGTGTATGGTGTAAGAAAGTGGTCAGTTTCATTCTTTTGCATGTAGCTCTCCAGTTTTCCCAACACCATTTGTTTAAGAGACTGTCTTTTTTTCCATTGCATAATCTTGCCTCACTTGTCATAGATTAATTGGGATTAATTGGGATAATCAACAGGGATTTATGTCTGGACTCTCTATTCTATTAATGTGGTGAAAAGTTTTATTTTGTACATATTTTTGTAACAAACAGGATGGATTTACAAGGATAACAAACCCACTTAAACCAAGTGTTTAGAACTAGACAGTATTCAAGGAGATAGATATTCAAGGAGATTCAATTTTTCTGAGCTACTTTTTTATGAAAAATGATGAGTTTAAAATGCAAGAAGCAGGGCGCCTGGGTGGCTCAGTCATTGAGCGTCTGCTTTCAGCTCGGGTCATGATCCCAGGGTCCTGGGATTGAGTCCCACGTCGGGCTCCCTCCTCAGTGGGAGGCCTGCTCTCCCTCTCCCACTCCCGCTGCTTGTGTTCCTGCTCTTGCTATCTCTGTCTCTGTCAAACAAATAAATGAAATCTTAAAAAAAAAAAATGCAAGAAGCAATGTGATTTTTTATGTATATGCTTTTTCACATGTTGAATCCATCCTCAGAAATGTTATTTTGTCATACATGATGAAAGACAAAACTTTAGAAAATCAAACATTGTACAGATATCTTTGCAAAATATAAAAGAACATTATTGGAAATGTTATTTTTGATGAAATTTTTGCATTTAATTATTTGACTAGCCCTTTCTTGTACACCATATAATACCTTTTGTAAATTGTCATTTAAGAGTCCTAGCGATAATATCACATATGGAATAGTTTTGTACAATCAAATGCCAGTACCCTTATCATAACAATTTTTATTCACAACCTATTTTGTGCGTAGCAGTTGTCTACATATTTATAACCATACTTGTACAAGACCTTAGGGCTAAGCTTCATTTTCTCTCATTCTGCTTTCCTTGGTTGCTGATAACATTTGTTAGAATTCATCTCATGTCCACTGCTCTTCAGAGCATATTCCTGAAATATATGTTTTCTGTGTGAAAGGACTAGTCACTGACCAGTATCATAGTCTCTGGAAAAGATCTAATTAGGATGGTTACACTGCCAGTCTTTTATAGGAGAAGCTTTCCTTTGGTTTTTACATACAAAACTATAACAAGAATTTGCCAGCACTTCTGCTTCTCACCATAAAGAAATAACTGGTACTAGACTAACCCAAGCACTATAAGCAACTATAAAATTGCCCCAGATGAATGGGGCAGCTGTTCTGGCTGTGCACCTCCAGCAGTGAAAGAGCACCCTGAGAGCAGGACAACTTGTGAGGTGAGCCCCACGGCCCAGGGATTGAGATCTGAATGAGATTGGCCACTCTGCTCCCTTGAAGAGGCAGAGATCTGAGTTCAGCAGATGAAAGGACTAGAGCTTTCCACTGATCCACACTAGCAAAGAATAACTCCAAGTCTGCTCAGGGTCAAGATGACCAACCAGTAATTGACATGCTTGCTAAAATAAGAATTATGAGGCTTTAGAGGAAGATTATAGAATCCAGAGTCTCAACATGCCACCCACAATGTCTACTACTCTGTAAACAATCACCAGGTATGAAGAGATATAGGAAATGTAATCTGTGGCCACAGGAAAAGGAATCAATATAAAATGAACATAAGATGGCCTCCATTGTGCTCTTGGTAACCACTAACCACGTGTGGCTGGCCTCAATTGTATTTGCTATAAATGTGAAATTCACACCATATTTTGTAGAGTTAATATGAAAAAAATCACTGGAAGGTATTTAATTAATTTTCATATTTATTATTTATTGAGATAATATTTTGAGTTAAGTAATACATTCTTAAAATTATATCTATTCATGTACTTTTTAATGTGGTTACTATAAGGTTTAAAACTATGTAATGAGACTCATATTTCTGTGGAGAGCTCTGGTTAGGTGTTTGAAATAACAGGAGACGGAGTTTTTAAATCTGTGATTATAAATATTTATTCAGCCAAATGAAAATAGGTTAAAGAACAAAAGGAAAATATTGTCTTAATATGTAAGCTGAGCAGAGAAAGGAAATTTCAGGGGAAGTTTCACTGGATTAGTATAACATCAGATTGGAGAAGGAAGATGAGTCTGTACACCTGAAAAGAGATGAAGAGAAATTAACCAAACTGAAGAACAGGGAGACACAATTAAAGAAGTTAACAGAAGAACCTTAAGTATCTACGGTACAGTGTTAACCTACTTTTAACTGGACTCCAAGAAGGAAGAGAGTGAGAAGAGGACAGAAAAACTATTGGAAGAAATAAGAGTTAAGAACTCTGATTGATGTAAAATGCCACCTTACAGATCCCAGAAGTTCAGTGAATCCAAAGTAGGATAAGTATAAAAAAATCATACCTAAGTTCACAATAGTCAAAGTGCTGAAACCCAAAGATTAAGAAGAAATCTTGAAAGTAATCAGAGGAAAACATATTACATACAAGAGAACATCATATGAATGATGAATGACTTACATGAAGACACCATAGAGACCAGAAGGCAATAGAAGGACATATTTAAAGTCCTAAAGGGAAAAAACAAAACTGTCAACTCATATCCAGAGAAAATATCCTTAACAAACAAGGATGAAATGAAGACATAATGAAATACACGAAAACTGAGAGAATATGGTGCCAGCAGAGATGCACGGCAAACATGTTAATGGATGTCATTTAGGCTGATGGGAAATGATACTAGACAAAAAATGTAATCTATAAAAATGAAAAAGAGCACTGGATACAGTAAGTAGTTGGGTAAACATGGAATACTATGCTTTCTTATTGTAATTTGCTTTAAAACACCTGTACTTAAGACAAAGGTGGGTGAATGGAATTATACTGTTGTATGATTATTACTTTTGTGAATTGGAAAGCAGAATGTGAACAGTAGAAAATGAGTAGTGTCAGGTGTGTTATGAGTAGAGGTGAAAGTTTATAGTGTCAGATTTGAAGAGCAAATAGAATATTGACCCCATATTGGGTCTGTTAAGGATGCATACTGTTAGCCCTACATCAACCACTAAAAAATAAGAAGTAGAGGTAAGAATTTAATAGAAGACATAAAATGAAATGTAAAAAAATATGGTTAGTAGAAGACAGGAACTAATGAATCATTGAACACTACATCAAAAACTGATGTATTATATGTTGGCTAATTGAACATAATAAAAAAAAGAAGATAGGAAAAATCAACAGATGGAAAAAATAGGAGAAATGAATGGAAATCAAATAGCAAAATACTAGATTTAAGCCCACTTATGTCAGTGATTACAATAATTCTGAATGGACCAAATACTGAATTAAAAGATTGAAATTGTCAGACTGGTTAAAAAAAAAAAGAAGATACATCTCTATGTTGTCTATAAGAGACACAGCCATATTTTTTTTTAAGTAAACTCTTCCTCCAGTGTGGGGCTCAAACTTCACAACCCCAAGATGAAGAGTCACATGCTGCACCAACTGAGCGAACCAGGACACATTTAAATAAAAAATTAGGATAATTAAGAATACAAGATTGAAGAAATACACAATGCAAACATTAAATGTAAAGCAAACAAGTCTTTCTTAGTATCAAATAGCAAGACAAAGGTAGTACAAGATATAAAGAGGGACCTTGCATAATGGAAAGTGAATAATTCATCAGGAAGACATAATAATGAATATATAATCAAAACAGCATTATAATTTATAAAGGATAACCCCAAAGACACAGATGTAGTGAAAAGAAGGGCCATATGCACCCCAATGTTCATAGCAGCAATGTCCACAATAGCCAAACTGTGGAAAGAGCCGAGATGCCCTTCAACAGATGAATGGATAAAGAAGATGTGGTCCGTATATACAATGGAATATTACTCAGCCATCAGAAAGGATGAATACCCAACTTTTATATCAACATGGATGGGACTGGAGATTATGCTAAGTGAAATAAGTCAAGCAGAGAAAGTCAATTATATGGTTTCACTTATTTGTGGAACATAAGGAGTAGCATGGAGGACATTAGGAGAAGGAAGGAAAAAATGAAGGGGGGGAAATCGGAGGGGGAGATGAACCATAAGAGACTATGGACTCTGAGAAACAAACTGAGGGTTTTAGAGGGGAGGGGGGTGAGGGGATGGGTTAGCCCGGTGATGGGTATTTAGGAGGGCATGTACTGCATGGAGCACTGGGTGTTATACGAAAACAATGAATCATGGATCACTACATCAAAAACTAATGATGTATTGTATGGTGACTAACATAATAAAATTAAATTAAATTAAAAAATAATTTATAAAGGAGAAACTGGCATAATGAGGGAAAATAAAAAAATCAAGAATAATAATTGGAGATTTAAACAATACCTTTCTTAAATAATAAGTAGCCAAAAGAACACTATCCTCCAACTTGATGCAGTTTATATTCACAGAATATTATACTCAACTACTATAGAACACACATTCATCTTTAATACCTTCCTTGAGGTATAATTTACATTCCATAAAACTAATCTGCAAGTGTGTAACTCAATGATTTTTAATAAATATATAGATTTTGCAGCCATTGCCACAGTCTAGTTTTAGAACATTTCCATCACCCCAAAAGTTTCCTTGTGCCCATTTGCAGTTAATTCCCATTCTCACATTGAGCCATAGGGAGCCACTGATCTAATTTATATGCCTCTATAAATATTATAGACATTTTATAAATAAAATTATAAAATACATTCTTTTGCATCTTGCTTCTTTAGGATAATATTTTTGAGCATCCTCCATGTTGTCGCATGCATCGATTCATTCCTTCTTGTTGCTGAATTGTATCCTATTAGATACACCACATTTTGGTTATCCACTCACTAGTTGGTCGATATTTAGCTTCTTTCCAGTTTTTGGCTATTATGAATAAGATTGCTATCCACATTTACGTACATATGTTTGTGTATACATATATTATTTATCTTGAGTAGATTCCTAGGGGTTGAGTTAATGAATCTTACGGTTAGTTTATGCTGAACTTTCAGGAAACTGCCAAATTGTTTCCATATGGCTGCCACCATTTTATATTCCCACTAGCAATATATGAGGATTTCAGTTTCTCAGCATCCTTACCAACACTTAGTATTGTCGGTATTTTTTATTGTAGCTATTCTAGTGGATATGAAATATAATCTCATCGTGGTTTTAATTTGCGTTTTTGAATGGGCCTATTTGCTATTTGTATATATTCATTGGTTAAGTGTCCACACTTTTTCCCATTTTTAAAATGAATTGTCTGTCTTCTCACTAGTTAAGAGTTCTTTATATAATCTGATTTCAAGTCCTTTGCCAGATACACAATTTCCAAACTATGTTTGCCTTCCCTTAATTGTGTTTAGATCTGTATAAAGATATTTTGTAACTTTATCTTATATCCTGTGACCTTGCTAAACATTCATTAATTCAGGAATTGTTTAGTGTATTCCTTGGGATTTTCTACATACAAGATCATATTATCTGTGACTAAAGAATGTTTTAATGTTTCCGTTCCAATCTGGATGCCTTTAAGTTACTCTTTTTGCTGTATTTCACTGGCTGGAGCTTTAGCAGATAATGTTGAATAAAAGTGGTAAGAGGGGATATCCTTACCTGAGTCTTGATCTTAGGGGAAACATGTTCAGTCTGAACATTAAATGCAGTGTTAGGTATGGGTTTTCACAGATGCCCTATGTTAGGTTGAGGAAGTTCCTTTCTATTCCTGCATTGTGGAGAGGTTTTATCATGAGTTAATGTTAGATTTTGTGAAATACTTTTTCTGTGACTTTCAAGGTTAATTTAGGGTTTTTCTCCCTTTATTTATATGAGGTATAACATTAATTCACTTTTGAATGTCACCACTTGGTCCTGGTATGTACTAACCATTTTATATGTTGCTTGGTTGTTTGCTAATACTTTTTGAGGATTTTTGTGTCTGTGTCACAAGGGATATTTTTCTGTGGTTTTCTTGTGAAAAGGTTTGGGGTAGGAATGAAAGGTTGACAGTAAAGAGGCATGAGAACACTTGGGAGGGAGATGGTAATATTTGGATGGATATATGGGTGTATGCATTTCTCAAAAACTGTAAATCTGAGGACTTGAACATTTTTCCCAACAAGATACAGATGGCCAATAATGCAAGAAAAAATGTACCACATCAGAGATCATTAGGGAAACACAAGTCAAAACCACAATGAGATACCACCTCTACCACCTCACACCCACTAGGATGGCTACTGTAAAAAAAAAAAAAAGGCAGAAAATTACAAGTGTTGGTGAGGACATGGAGAAATTTGAACCTTTGTGCACTGTTGGTGGCAATGGAAAAAGGTGCCACCTCTGTGGTAAACAGTATGGCAGTTTCTTACAAAATTAAAAATAAAAATATTACATGACCCAGCAATTCCACTTCTGGGTCTATAGCCAAAAGGATTGAATGCAGGGTCTCAAAGAGATAATTGTACGGCCATATTCAGAAGAGCGCTATGATAGCTAGGACATGGAAGCAGCCCATGTCCGTCCACAGATGAATGTGTAAGTAAAATGCAGTATACACATGAGACAGAATATAATTCACCCTTAAAAAGGAAGGACATTCTGCAATACACCACAACATGGATGAATCTTGAGGATGTTATGCTGAGTGAAATAGCCATGCACACAAAGACAAATACTGTACGATTTCACTTGTATGAGGTACTGAAAGTGGCCCACATCATGTATAGAGAAAGCAAAATGGTGGTCCAGGGCCTGTGGGGAGGGGAGGATGGAGGGTTATTGTTTAATGGGGACAGAGTTTCAGATCTGCAAGATGAAGAGAACCTATTGAGGAAAATGGTGGGGACGGCTGCACAGATTGAGTGTATTTGATACCACCGAACTTCTTTAAAATGGTCAAGGTGGTAAATTTTAGGTTGTATTTTATCACAATCAAAAAAATTGAAAGAAGTCTTAGGTCTGAATACAAAAAAAAAAGTATCAATTTTACTTTTCTGTAAATTATAATCCTGCTATTTTATGAGGCAGGACAGAGGGAGAGAATTTGTCAGGCTCTTACTTTTACTGCTGTTTTTCTAACAAATTCCTAACAGACTTTCAAAAATATTCCAGATAGCACAGGTCATGTCACAATTTTAACAAAATGTGAGTATAAATATTCTTCACAAATATTGTTGTGTTGGAAAAAAAAAAAGAATCCCGTGTCTCGACTTAAGAAAATTGTCATTTCTCTCATTGTCATTAGATGTTCTTGAGCTACTCACAGTCTTTTATTCCTCCTGGCATCTCCCATAACTCACAGTGGTAGGACCCAGAATTCACTCTTACATGGGTGTTTAAATAACAAGTACACCAATATTTAATTCTTGAAAACTTCTCTGCTTGGGGAAATCTTATTAAATGAAAATAGTTCCATTAATTTTAATGTACAGAGTGACATGTTTTATCTCAATCTAAGATGCACAATTTTCACAGAGGAAAAAAATTAGTAAATAGTGAAAAAATTTTATTAGAAATGAATTTTTTTAAGATTTTATTTATTTATTTGATAGAGACACAGCGAGAGAGGGAACACAAGCAGGGGGAGTGGGAGAGGGAGAAGGAGGCTCCCCGCGGAGCAGGGAGCCCGATGCGGGGCTCGATCCCAGGACTCTGGGATCATGACCTGAGCCGAAGGCAGACTCTTAGCCCACTGAGCCACCCAGGCGCCCCTAGAAATGAATGTTAAATACATTTAGCTTGCTCTTAATATGTAATGTGATGACGTATTGTCCTCACCAAAGGAGGAAGCAAAGTCTTGAGCATGTAGGTTGGTGGGAAAGAGATGGCAGTTCTTCTAACTTCTACACCATTGTCTCCACTGACATCTTACTCTTCGAGGACGCACATGGTTATCTTCACTCGCACAGAATTTAAAAATAAATTATAGCTCAGAGAAACACCTCTGGTCTCTAAAGGGCTACAAACACACTTTGAAACACATGAAAGTTCAACACCTCTTAGAGAATGCTGCCCCCATCCCTCTCGCTTGCTGTATGTATGCGTGCCTGGAAATACTTGGTTTCTTCCCAAACGGTTGAGTGGAGCAAGTCGGCCAAGTGCCTTTGCCTGAAATTGTAGTATCCAAACAAGCAAACACACACATTTTTGTAGCATATTTATTTAAGGTGTTCTGGATGAAAAGTTCATTATACTAAAAAAATAATGCATTATCTGAGATGTGTAACTGGTTTTTAAGAGTTCAAAGCAAAAGGTGTTGGACAGGTAGTGCGTGTGGTGGGTCTTTGCTGGCGACGTTGGGTCTGGGTGTGTTTCTGGTCTGATGCACAGCGCATCTCCTCTCTTTCACAGATACATCTTCTGGCTCGGAAGACGAAGGCTCGGTGCAGGGTGACTCCCAGGGGACCCCCACCTCCAGCCAGGGCAGCATCAACATGGAGCACTGGATCAGCCAGGCCATCCACGGCTCCACCACCTCCACGACCTCTTCCTCTTCTACCCAAAGTGGGGGGAGCGGCGCCGCCCACCGGCTGGCCGACGTCATGGCCCAGACGCACATAGGTGAGTACCTCGCTCTCCTCGGTGAGCAGGGGGCTTTAGTGGCCGTGCCCTTGACGTTTACGAATCCCATCTGTGCATCTCGGCCGCGGGATCCATTCGAAGGATAGCACGGAGCCCAGCTCCAACTCTGGCTGCTTTGCTGCTTTGCTGCTTTGGTGAAACCCTTGGTTTTGCTGGTTTTCAGCATTCCGATGTCTCTGACGGCTAGATTGTCAGGGGCTTTCTGCGCATAAAGGAAAGCACGCTCGTTCGTTAGGGCGCCGTGGAACCCTGTGTCTGCACGTTTTCTCCTCACACTAAAACACGCTTCTACGTGGAGTTTTAATAGTGCTGATAAACAAGGCAGGGGATTTTAAAGTGAAGTTTCTATTACTTTGGGTATCGTTTGAGGAGGTGGGGGCCTTAATCGCTTCTGCTGTAGCCTGCTCTCCACCCTTGGTATTCAGAGTTCTTGGCTGGTGCGTGTTCTGTCCTCTGTGGGTTCTGTGATGAGTAAGATCCTCTCTATCGGAACAAGCACACAGTTAGGAAGCATTGCCTGAGGTGTTTGAAACTAGCGTGAAAAGGAGATTAAGTAAGAATTACTGGAGCAGAAGAGGGCGTGTTGGATGAGCTGTGGTGCTGTCGGAATTGTGGGCAAAGAAGGGGCATGTCTTTCTGTCGCCACCCTGCCTGATGCTCCTTATGACCGGGAAATGAGTCCTTGTCTGGTATGCAAGGGGCAGTGGGGCAAGTACGGCGTCCAGATCTCTGCTCGCCCATTTCAGCGATGGATTAAGACTCTTGAACTTCCCAGTAAAGATCATTCACAGACTGAATTGCTTGCTTTGAATGTGGTGCCAGGATAGTTCAGGCTGTCCCCATTCAAACCACGACATGGACACAGGTCACCTCCCCACAGGACACGCACCCCTCACTGGGCCGCATGTACCCCTCGCCACACCAGACCTCATGTCTGCAGAAATCCCAAACTTAGGGAACAGGTAGAGATCGTACAAACATCTCAGACTCACAGGCTTTTGTTTCTAGATTATTAGCTACTTGAGAGAGTTCACAGAAACGCAAACCACTTTTTTAGGACTTTGCCCCTGGAGCACTCACTCAAATGAAGTTGAAGTTAAATGCTTCAGCTTTGAACTTTGCTGATAAAAGAATCAGAGGTGAGCTCTTTCTTCTCCGGCAGAAACTAGTCTGGTCTCCGTTCCCACACGAACGGCTGCTGACATCTTCAGAAAACACTCCTTCCTGTTTCGTTTTTTTTGTTTGTTTGTTTGTTTTTTAAGATTTTATTTATTTATTTGAGAGAGAGAGAATGAGAGACAGAGAGCATGAGAGGGGGGAGGGTCAGAGGGAGAAACAGACTCCCTGCCTAGCAGGGAGCCCGATGCGGGACTCGATCCAGGGACTCCAGGATCATGACCTGAGCTGAAGGCAGTCGCTTAACCGACTGAGCCACCCAGGCGCCCCTTGTTTTGTTTTTTAGTGGGGAAAAAAAGGAACAATGATTCTTTGCTTTGTACGTCTCAGAGCTGTGGTGAGTAAAAAGGAGGAAATGGGAAAATTCTCATCTTTTGGACAGTGATGGTCCAGTGCCAGGTGGCATTATCAGAGCTCAGTTTTACACCCATGAGTGACAGCATCACCGAGAGTCAGTTAAAAACTAAAGAGAGCTGTGTGGCCGTGACGTAGGTCAGCTTCATCTCGCGTGCGTTCCAGAGCCTGAGGTGGCATCCGGGCGGGTCATCCGGCACCTGTGTGGATGGTTAGATGTGGGGTGTGGGGTCCATCCTCGTCTGCCGCTCACTCCAGCCTGGGGAGCCTGTGTGCTCTGATTCTGTTCACTTTTAAGGAAGAATCAGAATCTTGCCAAGAGAAACCTATAATTCCAAACAAATTAATCACTGCCTTCGGTTCTCCCTTTGTGACGTTTCGTGTGAAATCCTGGAGGAAATTATAGCGTGGAGGATTAAATTTATCGAGACTATAAAAGGTGGCGTGACTCACGTGCCTCACGCCTCAAGGCAACCCGAACAGAGCCTACAGCATCTGATGCTACAGTCATTCCTAATCGGGCACAAAGAGAAGTTCCTAGAATATCTGGAAATTTTCTGTAAATAGGAAAAATCTTGGAAGAAAGCAGTGGCAAAATACAATAAAACAGGGAATAAAGGAGAACAACGATTCCTCTGGCAGAGCAGAAGAGGTGAAGCTCGCACACCTGAGGCTGGGGTCTCCCTGCACAGCCTCTCACCCCCGAGAGCTCCCTGACCACTGCACGGTCAGCATGCTTTCCCGTCAAAGGGCCGGAGAGTAAGTGACTTGGGCTTCGTGGGCCCAGTGGTGTCTCTGCAGCTGTTCCACCCTGCTCTCTAGAACCAAGGCATCTGTAAGCAGGTGGGCGTGTCCGTGTGGCAAAAAACTTTATTTATAAGAACAGGTGGCAGGCTGCCCCTGATCCACCACTGGCCACCTCCTGCTAGAGAGCTCTACACCAGGCTCCTGGGACAGCAGGGAAAGGCGGACGGTGAGTTAGCTCACCCCAGGCAATGCGGACACTCCACCATGGGTTACAGATTTCTTGGGGTTCCTTTGGTGATCCAGGACTGGCTTGAGAGCAGGACCCGCGGCAGCTACCCCGACTGGGGGGTTTTTAGTTAGGTCCTCATGCAGGCTTCTCACCCTGTGTCATCATGTTTAGTTGAGCGGGAAGCTGATCCCTGCAGAAACGCTCGGGAACGGGGAGCGAACGTCACTGCCCATCTGTGTCCATCTGCTTGAGGAACGTTCTCTAACCACTGACGCCTCTCCAGCTCAGACGTCATCCTGTCTCTCGCTGCGTCTTCCTGTTTCCTTTTCTGGAGAGGGGTGCTCGCTCTTCTGAGGCCCATCCTTTCCTCTGATGCTGGCTCCCGGGAGGTCAGCTCTTCCCTCCCAGCTTGGGGTGTCACCGGCTGCTCACGGCCTCTGCTCACAGCCTACACCACACGCCAGCGCCCCCCCGGCACCGGGGCTCTCCTGTCCCGCCCTCTCTCTCCACGTTCTTGCTGACTTCGTGCACTCATGCGGTTTTCGAGGCTGCCTGCTCTTCACCGACACGCAGATCTGCATTTCCCACCATGAAATCCCTCACAGCCCCCATTTCAGAGCGCCTCCCAACACTGCACATGGGTCCCCCGTACCCCGAGACCAGCCTGTCGAAGAGGCTGTCCTCCCAGGAGCAGGCTTGAGACCCAAGCGCCATGGCTCCTTGTCCCCATCACCCTCGTGCATCCACGTCTGGGTGTTCGGCTGCCACACATGTTGCAAGCCTTGTTCCTCTCCGAGACTGTCCCCAGACCCCCACCTCCCTTCTGGACTGTCTCAGGCCCTTATGCCCTCATGTCCTTGCCTTTCTGGTTGTTCTGAGCCCTGCTGCTCCTTCAGCACTGTTAGGACACAGGTCCACTCCTGTTTCTTCCCAGAAATGCTCCTGCGATTTTCACCTCTCAGCACTCGCTTCTTTGGATTTTATATGTAGACTCAAAGTAATGACTTTTGCATCCAGAAGTGTCTCAACCCCTCCTCCCCCATGCATCCCATACCACAGGGGCACCTCACTGGCCTGCACACTCACACCCTGGTGCACACTGGAGACACGCATCTGTTTAGTTCTGCCGTTTGTGACATTTAAATGCATTTAACTCGGAAAGTAGTAACAGAGTCATTTACACCTTTATGCACATGAGTTTCACAGATTCTCTCTTGGAGCTTCTAAGAGGGTCCTCACATACAGGGAGAAAAGGCGGAGGGAAGCCTGCAGGCCTGGGCGCCGGCCCGAGGGTAAGCACACCCTAGCCAGGGCGTCAGGGCGCCCTGTCATGTAGTTCCTTCAGCCCGGTGAGGGCTCACCACCCCTTGTTCTGCAGGGGGGAGACTGAGGCCCAGGAATGTTGGCGTGAGGCCACAGGTGCCCAGCGGGTCGGTGGTCAGCAGGACCTGACAAACCTGTGGGATGCAGGAGCACCAGCTCGTCACAACGGAAGGGAGCTCCTTTCCAGACAAAAGCTCAGTTACACCTTGCATTAACAGCAAAGACTTCATTGTCCCCAGGACCCACCCCCCCACAGGGTCTGTGGTCTGTGGAGGTGCTGGGACAGTTGGAGCCTGTCATCAGGAATTTGAACTTGAGGATATAAAAATCAAGAGGTTCTTGTTCGAAGTCGAAGGTTCCTGTTCTGATATTGGCACATACTTCCTAAGACCTGTCTGACCGTTGCTGTTCTATCTTCATGGGATCACGTGGCATCAGCGTGGGAGGGCAGAGAACCTGGCGATCCTCCTAAAGTCACCCCTGACTCAGAACTTGGGCCGGAGGAAGGTTGGGGCATAGAAGCACCTAGCCCTCGTGCAACCACCTCTAGCGGTGGTCTGTGGATGGTCCGCCTGAAATGTGAAAGGCCAGTGTGGATCACCACAAGCAGTAACGGGTTAGGCCGACGGCTGGGGAGACTCGGGGCAGGTCCTCTCTCCGGATCGGCTGTGCTGAGAATGGACCCGAGCAGGGAGCCGTCAGGCACAGGCCCCCGCAGAGTGGATGTTCTGACCCCTCTGAGGCCAGCTCCTTCCAAGAAGGTCACGTCTGGCTCACCTCCATGACTCCATCAAGGAGCCTGCTTTTCCACCCCCACGGGGAAGGTGTGCGAGCCAGAGCAGCTGGGCACGCAGGGTGGTCTGGGGTGTAACAGGGAGCCCATTTCCCGCTTCCTCGTCAGTGCTAACGGAGGTCCAGGTGACTACAGGGACTCGGGGTGTGGGGCATTCTGCATGAGCGAAGCTCGGGTTCCCCTGAATGCATTGCTTGTGACCCATGTCCATCAGTCGGCCACGAGCACATGTACATTTACATTTACATTTCTACATGTAAAAGCCGGATTTCCTACTGTTCCCTCAGAAGTTATTTGGGGACTGAGAAGTAACTAACATGGCTTTAAAGTGGAATCTGTCACCACTTACCCTAGGTATCGCCACCATACAGTCAGAATTAAAGCTGCTTTTCAGCCGGTGTTGGAATATCTGTGGTTGTCGAAGTGTTGCTTTATTTATTCTGTGTTCATTCATTCTTCAGACCGTTTCTCCAACATGGGCTGAGCACTGATGCCGTGGGCTGGTTGGAGTCACTTCAGTGTCTGAGTAGGACCTGGGGAGCCACACGGAGCTGGAGACTTAGGTCAGGAAGCAGGGGGTTTCCAGGTTCAGCCAGGAGACCAGCCTGCACCCTGAGACAGTCTTGGCCAGAAACCGCTGTCCAGGTGGGGTGGAGACCAGGGCATTGCTGGCAAGAACACCCAGGGGGTGTCCGAGGGTGAGCTGGACCCCTGCTACCAGATCATAAGGGCGGCTGAACTGCGCCTCCTTCTGCCTCCTTCCCTCCCTCCCCACACCTGTGCCATCTTGAGTTGCAGATTCTGGAGGAACCATCAGCTGCTGGGAGCAAAGTCATATAGCATCAATGACATAAGACCCACCTGTGGGGGCAGCTCTGGGGGGTTCTCAGTGGAGGAGGTGACTCTTAACAGGTGGCTGGAGGGTAGCCACCATTTTTTTCTTGATTTTAAAAGGACCGGGAACTGATACAAGAACCAGTGTGCTCACTTGCTCAGAAGATACAGACTGGCCCTGAGGATGTCAAGGTGGTCCTGGCACACGTGACCATCCGTGGCTTACACCGGGAGCTGATGAGCAGGTGCTCCTGCCACATGTGGCCATCGGTGGCTCACGCCGGGAGCTGATGAGCTGGTGCTCCTGGCACACATGGCTGTCCATGGCTCACGTGGGGAGCTGATGAGCAGGTGCTCCTGGCACACGTGGCCGTCTGTGGCTCACGCCAGGAGCTGATGAGCATTACAGCCCTTTGAGCCGTGCCTCCAGCCTGAGTCCACTGTTCTTGCCCATCAACAAGTGTTTCTTGAGCATCTGTTACACGTGAGCTTCCTTCAGAGTTGAATACGTGGAGTCCCGATCTTCATCAGAATAGGGCATGGCGTGTCTCACAACGGCACTGGCCTCTGGCACCCCAACAGAAGCCAGCGGTGAGGGGAGCAACCCCCAGTGGAGGAGAGGGGACACACACACATCAGTAAATTTGGAAGGCACTTTGAGGTCCCCCAGCTGTCACTGTTACCATTTTTCCACCACCAGATGTATCAGAATCATTCTTCCCCCAGCATCAGAGCGGAGCATTCCCAGCACAAACCCCAATGGGCAGCCACCGGTGACGGGACCACGGCGTAACCGAAACACAAGTGAATCTGAATAAATCCGCAGCGCCGTGAGCTCCCATTTCAGCTGCCTTGTTACGGTGGCGGGCTGATGTCTTGCTCACGATGCATCTCCGTCTGCTGTGTCTTCGCGTGAAGTAGGAGACCCCAGCAGGTGCACCACTTAGCCACAGAGAAGCAGGTCACGTTTCTCTGTGGAGTGAAGCACGTGTGGCAGAAGCATGCGTAGGGCTAATGAAGAGGGTGGAAACCGAGTCTCAGACATGGAAGAGAGACCCTGGCTGCGTGTCCCTTGGTGACCGGACAGAGCGGCCTCCCTTGCCTTTCTGAGAGGGGTTCCTTCCTGAGCTGAGGTCGAGGAAATTGCCCTCGTGGGGTGTGAGTCCGCTCAAGCCACTCTCACTGAGCACCCGGTCTGGGGCTTAAAAAACAGAGATTCTCATTCCACGTCCTGGGGGCTGGGAGCCTGAGGTGCAGGTGTGCGCAGGACTGGGGTCTCCCGAGGCTTCTGTCCTGGGCGTGCAGACACCGTCCCTCCCTGGGTCCTCACATGGCCGTCCCTCTGCACATGTCTGTGTCCTGATCTCCTTATGAGGACCCCAGTTACATGGGGTTAGGGTGGCCCTAGTGACCTCTGCACAGACCCGTCTGAGGTCCTGGGGGTGAGGACTTGCACGGGTGACCTGTGAGGGGACACAGCGTGGCTCACACCAGGGCAGATACACAGGGAACCCAGCCATCTGCTGAGGGCCTACGGCTAGGACTCTGGTGCTCCCATGTGCTGCATGGAGACCCCAGGGGAGACCCCGCAGCTGCTGCTGCAGGGGTTCTGCTCCCGCCTCGCTCACACCGTGCTGCGGCCAGTGTCTCTCCTGCAGCGGATGTCTCTGCGCCCAACAGTAACATTGCTCAGGTGCTTACGTATATCGACCGCCTTAAGGTCGGTGCCGTCGTTATGATCTGCGTCTTACAGAAAAAGAAGCCGAAGCACAGACAGGTGAGTAACAGGTCGCAGGGGAGCAACTATGAGCAGGGGACCAGGCACCAAACCGGGGGACGCTGGCAGCCCCAGTCCCCGTGTGTGTCCATGTGCCCGCTGGGTCTGGTGCCTGGGACCATGCAGGCATGGCTCGCTACATGGGATACGGCACTGATACACATATAGACACGTGTTTGGAATGGTCACTTAGTATCATGTGTGCTAAAGCAAATAGAACAGCTCACAGCTCTTGGATCCTTACCCTCCGTCACAAAATGTGCTAAGAGCCTTACGTATGTTTCATTCATTTACTGCACCCTGCAGGGGACCAGCCATGTTAGTCCCGTTTGGGGAGGAGGACACTGAGGCACGAGAGGCTAAGACGCTCCCCACAAGTTGGGGGGACACACAGAGCCAGGATGCAGACCCCAGAATCTACCTGCAGAGCTTGAGCTCTTCTCTGCCTCTGTTACGACAAACGAGAAAATTACTCTTTTATGAACAAATGCATAACTTAAAATGTCTCTGTTTCCACGGGCAGTTTGAGAACATTATTTTAGTTAACGCACTGCAGTGCTTCATCGATGTGACTCCCGCTGTAATTTTATGTCAGGAGGGGTACCAACCTTGGTTCCGTTTTGAGCAGCGTACGTTACCTTAAAGATAATCCTTATGCTGAGACTTGCAGTGGACATGGACTCAGACTCTTGGTCTTCTCTTGGGACGTGGCAGTTTGTGAAACCCCGTGGCTCACTTACCCTTCAGAATAACTTGGTCGTGATGATCAGAAAACTTGTGATTTGCTTCTTTCTAGAAAATCACTCTGCACCTCCTGACGTGACCACTTACACCTCAGAACACCCAATACAAGTAGAAAGGCCGCAGGGCTCGACGACATCGCGGACGGCACCCAAGTACGGCAACGCGGAGCTCATGGAGACGGGCGATGGTAGGTCTCCTGGGGTCGCGGCAACTCCTTTGTAATCCCCGTCCCTGCAACCCGCCCTTCCGTGCGCAGGGGCGGAGGTTTCCTGTGGGTACACAGTGGACTGTGATCTGTCACCTAGCTGCCACGGAAGGTGGCGTGGACACAAGAAATGCAAAGTATCTCACGTGTTTCCATGTCGGAAAAAACATCAGTGTGGTGGGAATTTAGTCTTGAGAAGAAGCAGATGTTTTATAAGATTTTGATGTGCTTGCTACTTGTCAACAAATGTTGGTTCAGCAATTAAGAAATTAGCGTGGAAGTGTTAAGACCGTGAGTGGTTGGCAGAAGGGCAGCGTGAAGTTAAATGTAAAACAAAACAATCGGCAGGTATGAGCTAGTGTGGTGCTTTAGACTGCAGAAGATGTGACTTTCGTGAAAATGGTCAGCATGGCCGTGTTGTGCCGTCCGTCCCACTGGGCACATGTCCCTCATCACGGTCCGCGAGCCGCCCCTGTTTGCAGCATGACTGCTCTGCCTGGAAGACGTGGTTGTCCGCGTGTCTGAGCACCTTTCCGCGGAATGAGACGTGTCTGCAGAGGACACACTTCTTCCCCTTGAGGATGTCAGCACCCTGGCGCTCCTTGTAGTCATTAACTTGGGTTGTTCATGCCTTTTTCAACAATCATGTCATTTATTCTTAAAATGATGTCATTCGTTGTTATAAATAAGAGCTATATTGTTATAAAATGGAATTTGTACACAGGAATAGATGCTACGGGCTAGTGTTCTGTGTTATGCAAAAAACTGAATTTAGAGTGCATTTAAATTGTGCTCCGGGATGCATTGCCTAAACGTGCACTCGTGGGTGGGACTGAAAGACACGTAGGAGGGCGCTGGGTACCCGTGAGGAGAGAGGACGGGCCCTCCACAGACCTTGAGTGCCCGCACTTTTGTCAGGAGGTGCAGGGACAGTGCCTGACAGGGGCCTGCCGTCCCCCTGAATTTGACGTGTCTGGCAGACTGCTCTGGCCCCACAGGGGAGCACCGGTGGTCTCAGGCCTCGGGGCCTTGGGGAGGGTCTCCCTGCTGCGTGGGGTCTCTGACCCCCGTTGGAGCAGGGACCTGAGTCTGTGAATGAAGAGGGACAGATCTGTTTCAGGAACGGGAGGTGGGACGGGGCCAGCCTGAGTCTGATACCCCTCCCACCACCATGACGGATGACGGATAGAGTGGTCACGGAGTGTCGTTCCTGGGGCCCCTGCAGCCCCCGGGGCCTGCTGTCCTCCCAGGGGCAAGCTCTCGCAGTGTGGGGTGTCCTGGGCGGCACTCGAGGTGGGGCCACGGCACCAGCGTCACGGTCGCTTGGTCTGCGGGTGAGGTGCTGACCGTCCCTTCATCAGGCCATCCGTGGTTCTGTCTTCCAGGGGTGCCTGTAAGTAGCCGGGTGTCGGCGAAAATCCAACAGCTTGTCAACACCCTCAAGCGACCAAAGCGGCCGCCGTTACGGGAGTTCTTTGTCGATGACTTTGAAGAACTGCTGGAAGGTGACGGGCCCTTTGCCACCCCGTTCTCCCCGTGTCCGCGTGACCCCACAGACCATCGTGGCGGGCCCCGTTAAGATCAGCAGTCTCGGCATTCCCCGGAAGACAGGACTCTTATCTGGAGACTGTGGGCCCTGTTCCCCGCCCGCAGACGGGCCGAGTGCAGGCGGGCCGGGTAGACACCCAGGGCACGCGTGTGCGGGGCTCTCGCACACTGGGATGTCGCCCCATGAGCCGGGCCTCCGTCAGGCAGCACAGCCAGATGTGGCTCCCGGCCACGCTCTCTCTCTGAGGAACGCGGACTGGGTGTGTGGGCGTGTGGCTGGCTCCTTCTCCTGCCCTCTGTACACGTTCACGAGCCTTTGAACATAAAGTCAAGACAAAGCCATGCTTGCCACGTCCAACCCAGACCCTTTGTACCACAAGTAAGACACAGCTGACTGTCTAGCCAGCAGGTGGAGAGTGTCAGTCACGAACGGGGAGGGGAGAAGCCTTCTGCAGTTGCTCACGTCAGCAGAAGAGTCGTAATGCAATTTATCATTGCTTTACGGGGCACTTACTTTTGTTTTACTCTAGAAAACGTGATCTGTGCTAGTTATTCAGAGTATGCGTTGCAAATTCACATTTACATGTCAGTGTTTAAGGCAATACGGTTTAGCAGGATTTGAGCTCCGGAGTCCAGAATCACGAGTGTTGATCAATAATTAATATTTTAAACAGAGCCTTTGCTATTCCCGACTCCAAGCATGTTAAAATACCCAGTGCCCGCGTCCGTTTACAGATGCACTCAGGTCTCCCTCTGTTCACCATCCCAGTATTGTCTTGGACAGCGTAAGAATTCAGTGCTTCCCCTCTATCCCTGAGGCCAGTATGTGCGTCCTGGCTCTGATTCTAGAAAAGCGTGCATGCATGCTTTCTGTCCGCTAGTAAACTGGTGTCAGTTTAAAAAGAAGAAAAAAGGTGACTGCACTGATAGGGATGTTCTTTTCTTGAAAACTCTTTGTGTTTGAATGCACGTAGTTCAACAACCAGATCCGAACCAGCCCAAGCCAGAGGGAGCACAGATGTTGGCCATGCGCGGGGAGCAGCTGGGAGTGGTCACCAACTGGCCCCCGTCCCTGGAAGCCGCGTTGCAGCGATGGGGGACCATCTCCCCGAAGGCCCCGTGCTTGACCACGATGGACACGAACGGGAAGCCCCTGTACATCCTCACTTACGGTAATTCTCTGCGCTTCCTTCACTGTCCTCTGGGCCCAGCGGCCACTTTCAGGCTGGCTTACCCCTTGCACCCCCTTCCACGTCCGGCACACACACAAATGGGACTCTGGAAGGAAATGTTTTAGGAAAGTATTTAGTTTGAATACGGAAAGTTATTACTTGCTAAATGTTCCCTGAGTAAAAGCCAGAGATGGGTACAAGAAATTAGTGGGTCACAACCCTAACGAGATGTTGGATTTTACGTCTGGGAATGTGTCTGATATTCTCAAAAGTCGTGCCTTCAGGAATGATGGGCAGTTAAAGAATTCGTGTCTAAACCCTGTGACATGGACCCCTCGGAAAAGACCATGTCTTTCCAAAGTGATTATGCAAAAAAGCAAGAGAAACGGGCTTTTCTCTACTTCTTCATTCAGCACAATTACTGGAATCTCTACACTTCTGGAAATAGTCGACTGTCCCTGGGCAAGGGGCCGTGGAGAAAGCACACTGTCAGGTTGGTTTGCAAAGAAACCAGCTGGTAACTAAAAGACCAAAACGGCTCGTGTTGCATCTGCCTGTGTGAGATGAGATGACCTTTGTCTAGATCTCAGTTTTGTTTTTGTAACCGGAGCATGCTCTTGCCAGCAGTAGGAATGACACGGATTTCTGCCTTGGCAGAGTCCACCTCAAGAAGCAGATGTTACATTAAATGATGCAGAGCCAGCCTTTCGGGTGCTGGGCCCCAGGTGGTACCAGCCCAGACTGAGTCATTACCCCGCGCCTCCCCGGCAGAGATGGGTTGTGAGGTTCAGGAGCATGCGTCTCACAGCTTCATCATTTTAGGGCACGTTTGGGTAGTTCTTTTAAGATTTTATTTATTTGAGGGAAAGGGAGAGAGCACAAGCAGGGGGAGCGGCAGAGGGAGAGGGAGAAGCAGGCCCCCTGTTGAGCAAGGAGCCCGATGCGGGGCTCGATCCTAGGACCCTGGGATCATGACCTGAGCCGAAGTCAGATGCCAACCGACTGAGCCACCCAGGTGCCCCACTTTGGGGTAATTCTAAATGGATAAAGAGCATTTCACCCAGGATGAGGCATAAGCTTGATTTTTTCATTATACTCTTTGGAGATAGGTTTTCTTCAGTGAAGTAGATGAAGACTTTCCTTCGTGACCCTCATCCCTTGCCAGATGCAGCCTGGGAGCTGGTGTGTAGTTGGGATAGCTGCTTCTTAGCTGAATCCTCCGCAGGCTCGCCTGCCACATATGGGGACTCTCGGACCCGCCTGTACGCACACACAGCAGCACTCACCTGTCAGCCCATGAGCATTCAGTGGGGTGTGGCTCGGTGCCACAGCAGGTCATCAGAGATGAGACATGATTCCCCAGGCTGAGATCTAGATCAGAAGGACAGCCCTTGACTGAGGGAGTGCTGACTTTCCCTTCTTGCAAGGTTACGAGGAACCGAAGTGTAAGATGCAGACCGGAAGTTATCTGTGAAAATTTGGGACATGTTGTCTACACCCAGGCATCACAACTCCTGCATTTAAATCATCTATATTTTATTGCATTTTAGTCTTCTAGATTAGGCATATGCTCTGGGTCAACCTTGGTTTTTACTTGTTAAAGGAATGTAAGAAAGCAATGCATTTCCAAAAAGCAGATAATAGTTTATCAGGCTGTAAAAGGGAAGTGTTGGCTAATACAAGAAAAAGTGTGGAAAAGTGCTTTATATATATTTCAGTGCTTTATAGAAACACTGAAATAGATGAGCCTATAATCATTGGGTGTGGCTTCAAAGACACAGAGAGAAGTTCACTGAATAAGATTATTCTAATACCACATAGCTCCAGACGATTTTCAGTATTGCAGTTAACCGTCAGCTCTCAAGTTCAGCTTCCTGCAAAGCCCCGGGTAGCAGAACTCCCAGATGAGAAACTTGGGATCTTTGACAGGAAATACACATGGTGGGTGAAGGTTGTCAACAACCCTGTAGAAACATCTTCTGTTCTCCATTTACCAATATAAATAATATGCACACTGAGGAGAACCAGGGCATTTCATCATCTTCAATTAATAAAAATAAATCATGCTAAGGAACTCCTTTCCTTCCATCATGATTCTCTGCCTCGTCCCGTTCTCGACGAGATACCTGCAAGTTCATTCTGCTTTGCTGCAGTATGCTTTTACTACCAGGCAGCCTCCCCCCTCCCCATCCCTCCCTCCCTCTTTTTTCTTCCTTCTTCCTTCCTTTTATGATCTATGACTTGGCTTTTGCTCCAGATCTTTTGGAACATTTAGATGCTTGAGCTCCAACAGCACTGGGGAGCCTTTCTCTGTCTTTTTGTGTTTTGCGTTGTTGGTGATGAGTTTCCCGGACTGTCTCTGCAGTGCGTAGGTGTCCTAGCTGCGGGGCGGCGTGTGAGGTCTGACAACCCTTCCTCACCCACCTGCCACCGTCCTCAGAGCTACACTCTTCTTACAGGTGGATGCTCCTCACAGAAATCCAACTGAAATTAAATATGTAATAAGACAGTGCATACGTCCTGTCCACATCTCTCTTCTTTTCTGTATGCACATGACTATCTTAGAGTCTCAGTATCTTTTTTCCCAGTTCAACTTGCCAAAATCTGTTGGAACTTCATGTCCAATTCCCATGTTTCAAATAGACAACAGAGTATTATTGTTAACTAGTGTTTACCACAGTCACCATCCTATACGTTACACCTCATGACTTACTTTATAACTGGAGGTTTGTACCTTTGCCCCCCTTCACCCATTTCTCCCTCCCATTCCCCACCTCTGGAAGAGCCCATCTGTTCTCTGTGTCTATGAGCTTGGTTTCTAGAGTCTACAAATAAGTGAGATCATAAGGTATTTGTTTTTCTCTGTCTTACCTCTTTCACTTAGCATAATGCCTTCAAGTCCATCCATGGTCTCACACATGGAGAGATTTCATTCCTTATTATGGCTGAGTAGTATTCCATTGTATACATATACCACATGCCCTTTATCCACCCACCCCTTGATGGACACTTGGGTTGCTTCCATATCTTGGCTACTGTAAATAATGCTGCAGTGAACAGGGGGTGCAGATATCTTTTTAAGTTAGTGTTTTTATTTGCTTTGGATATACCTAGAAATGGGATTGCTGGATCACAGGGTACTTCTATTTTTAAGTTCTTGAGGAAACTCCATACTGTTTTCCAGAGTGGCTGCACCAGTTTGTATTCCCACTGACAGTGCACGAGGTTCCCCTTTCCCCACATCTTCACCTGCATTTGTTATCTCTTGTCTTTTTGATACCAGCTGTTCTGACAGGTGTGAGGTGGTCTCTCAATGATTTTGATTTAATCTGTCTGATGATAAGTGATGTTGAGCATCTCTTCATATGCCTCTTGGCCATCTGGATGCCTTCTTTGGAAAAATGTCTATTCAGTCCCTCTGCCCATTTTTAAATCAGATTGTTTTTTTGCTATTGAGTTGTAGGAGTTCTTTATATATTTTAGATATTAAACCATAATTGGATAAATAATTTGCAAATATCTGTAATTTGCTTTTTCATTGTCCTGATTGTTTCCTTTGCTGTGCAAAAGGTTTTTAGTTTAATGTGGTCCCACTTGCTTATTTTTGCTTTTGGTGTCAGATCCAAAAAAAATCACTAAGACTGATACTGAGTAGCTTAGCATCTATATTTTCTTCTAGGAGTTTTATGGTTTCAAGTCTTCAAGTTTTTCATTCATTTTGAGTTAATTTTTATGTATGGTGTAAGATAGTGGTTTAGTTTCCTTCTGGTACATGTGGCGTCCAGTTTTCCCACTGCCATTTATTTTTATTGAAGGGACTCCTTTTCCCCCATTGTGTATTCTTCCCTCCTTAATTGACCATATAAGAATGGGTTTATTTCTGGGCTCTCTGTTCCACTCATCTGTCTGTTTAATGCCAATACCACACTGTTTTAATTACCTTAGCTTTGTAATATAGTCTAAAATCAAGGAGCTGGGTGCCCCGAGCTTTGCTTTTCTTACTCAAGATTGTTTTGGCTTTTTGGGGTCTTTTGTGGTTCTGTACAAATGTTAAAATTCTTTGTTCTAGTTCTGTGAAAAAATTTTTATATTGATGGCACTGAATCTGTAGATTGCTTTGGGTAATATGGACATTTAACAATATTATTTCTCCCAGTCCATGAGCATGGGATATCTTCACATTTATTCCTGTCTTCCTCAACTTCTTTCATCAGTGTCATATCATTTTCAGTGTATACGTCTTTCCCCTCCTTGGTTAAAATTATTCCTAGCTATTTTATTCTTTTTGATGCAACTATAAATGTTTTCTTAATTTCTCTGATAGTTCACTGTATACAATTTTTGTATATTGATTTTGCACTCTGCAGCTTTATTCAATTCATTGATTAGGTCTAACAGTTTGGTTGTGGGTTTTTTGGTTTTGTTTTGTTTGGTTTTGGATTTGGTGGCATCTTTAGGATTTTCTATATATAAAATTATGTAATCCTGGGGCACCTAGGTGGCTCAGTTATTAAGCGTCTGCCTTCAGCTCAAGTCATGATCCCAGGATCCTGGGATTGAGCCCCGGGTCAGGCTCCCTGCTTGGCAGGAAGCCTGCTTCTCCCTCTCCCACTCCCCCTGCTTGTGTTCCCTCTCTCGCTGTGTCTCTCTCTGTCAAATAAATAAATAAAATCTTAAAAAAAAATAAAATAAAATTACATAATCCTCAAAGAGAGACAGTTTTACTTTTTCCTTTCCAATATAGATACCTTTTATGTCTTTTTCTTGCCTAATTACTCTGGCTAGGACTTCCAATACTATGTTGAATAAAAGTGGTGAGATTGGGCATCCTTGTCTTGTTCCTGGTTTCAGAGTATATTAGCTGTGGGCTTGTAATATACGGGCTTTATTATACTGAGGTACGTTCCCTCTATATTCACTTTGTTGAGAGTTTCTCATCAAAAAAGATGTTGAATTTTGTTAAATGCTTTTTCTGCATGTATGGACATAGGATTTTTATTCATTTTGTTAACGTGATGTATCATGTTGATTGATTTGTCAATGTTGGACCATGCATGTGTCCCTGGAATAAATCCCACTTGATCATGATATGTGATCCTTTTAATGTATTGTTGAATTCGGTTTGCTAGTATTTTGTTGAAGAATTTTGCATCTATATGTATCAAGAATATGGGCCTGGGTTTTTGTTTATTTGTTTTTTGGGTTTTTTTTTTTCTTTTGTGGTGTCCTTGTCTGGTTTTGGTATCAGGGTAATGCTGGCTTCATAAAATGAGTTTGGAATCGTTCCCTTCTCTCACTTTTTTTTTTTTTTTTGAAGAGTTTGAGGAGGATAGGTATTAAATCTTTGACTGTTAGAATTCACCAGGAAAGCCATCTGTTTGTGGACTTCTATTTGTAGGGAGGTTTTTAATTACTGATTAAATCTCCTTACTAGTAATCGTTCTATTCAGGTTTTATGTTTCCTCATGGTTCCTCATGTCTGTTCCTCATGTTTGTCTTTCTATTGTCTTTCTAGTCTCTATTTCATGTGGCTCTGCTCTGATCTTTGTTATTTCCTTCTTTTAACTAACTTGGATTTCATTTGTTTTTTTCCTACTTCCTACCAACCTTGAGGTGTAAGGTTAGGTGTAAGGTTGTTTATTGGAGATTTTTCTTGTTTCTTGAGGCAGGTCTGTATTGCCAAGTACTTCCATCTTAAATCTACTTTTGCTGCAAATTGTAGGTTTTGGTATGTTGTATTTTCATTTGTCTAAAGGTGTTTTTTTTATTTCTTCTTTGATTTCTTTGTTGACCCACTGGTTGCTTAGTAGCATGTTGTTTAATCTCTACATATTTGTGAATTTTCCAGCCTTCTTCTTATAATTGATTTCTAGTTTGTTACCACTATGGGTCAGAAACGATACTTGATATGGTATCAGTCTTCTTGAATTTATTGAGACTTGTTTTGTGGCCTAATGTGTGATCTGGAGAATGTTCCAGGTGCACTTGAGAATAATGTGCATTCTGTTGCTTATGGATGGAATGTTCTATATAAATTAAGTCCATCTGGTCTAATGTATTGTTCAAGGCTACTGTTTCCTTACTGATTTTCTGTCTGGATGATCTATCCATTGATATAAGTGGGGTATTAAAGTTCCCTACTATTATTGTATTGCTGTTAATTTCTCCCTTTAGGGCTATTAATATTTGATTTGTGTATTTAGGTGCTCCTATGTTGGGTATATAAATATTTACAAATGTTATGTCGTCTTAGTGGACTGATCCCTTTATCGTTATGTAATTCCCTTCTTTCTCTCTTATTACAGTCTTTGTTATAAATTGTGTTTTGTCTGATATAAGTATTGCTACCCCAGCTTTTTTTTTTCCCATTTGCATGGAATATATTTCTACATCCTTTCACTTTCATCTCTGTGTGTCCTTATATCTGAAATCAGTCTCTTGTAGGCAGCATATTGATTGTTCTTGTTTTTTTCCCCTTTGATCCACTCTATGTCTTTTGTTTAGAGAATTTAGTCCTTCTACATTTGAAGTAATTACTGATAAGTAGGTACTTATTGCCATTTTGGCAATTGTTTTCTGGTTGTTTTTCAGCAGGGTCTCTCTGTTTCTTTTTTTCTTTTCCTTTGTGATTTGATGACTTTTTTAGTGTTACCCTTAGATTTCTTTCTCTTTATATTTTGTGGATCTGCCAGAGGTGTTTCCTTGGTGGTTTCCATGACACTTACATATAACAACTTATTTTTATAACAGTCTATTTTAAGTTCATAACAACTTATGTTCAAGCACAGTCTAAACCTGTACATTTTTACTCCCCCTGCCCACATTTATGTTCTCACATTTTACATCTTTTTTATCTTGTATATCCCTATTTACTACTTTTGTTCTTTAACCTTTATGCTAACTTTATAGAGTCCACTACCATTCCTATATATTTACCTTCACTGGTGGGATTTATATGTTTATGTGTTTTCTTGTTACTAATTTAGTGCCCTTTCTTTTCAGCTTGAAGAAGTCCCTTTAATGTTTCTTTTAAGTGTGATTTAGTGGTGATGAAGTCTGTCAGCGTTTGCTCGTAGGAAAACACTTTATCTGTCATTCTGCTCTGAATGATCACTTTCCCAGGAACTTTTCTCGGTGGGAGTTTTTTTCTTCCTCCTTTATAAATCAGTGAAGAACCGTTGTTATCTCCTTTCACTTAAATCAACAACTTTATATTTTTATCCTTGAAAAATACCAAGTATATTTCCAGTATTTTGCCAAAAGTGTGTTGCCCATTTCAAGCTCTTAGTTGTAAACTGGCTTTTGTATGAATGTACGATGGCATCAAAGTTAATATTCCAAACTGAGAATGAAGTTGGAACTTTAACAGAACATAATGGTGCTAATCGTTTGAGTGTAACTGATTTGTTCATGTACAGCGCATTGAGTTTTACAATTACAGTAAATTGACTGTAATTGTTTATTTAACCATCATTCCCTGATATTGTTTATATTAAAGAAATTTGAAGGCAAAAATACTTGTGTTTTCTTTAGAAGAAAGAGTCATTTAAGTTCCTTTCATTTCTGGAACTGAGTCATTTCTAATAGCGAGTGACTTTTTTTTTAAAAGATTTATTTATTTATCTTAGAGAGCGCGAGTGCACCCGTGAGGGTGAGTCGGGGAGGGGCAAAGGGAGAGGGAGAGAGATAATCCCAGCTGACTCCCTGCTGAGTGCGGCACCCAACCCAGGGCCCGATCCCATGACCCATGAGATCATGATCTGAGCCAAAATCAAGAGTTGGACGCTTAACCAACTGAGCCATCCAGGTGCCCCTAGCTAGTAACTGTTTTTATGGAAAATATGATCACCCAACGAAGTACCAAATACTAGTAAGATAGCCAGTCTTGAGGACTGCAGTGTTGAGGAGGAGCTAGAGAAGAGGGCAGACGAAACCTTCATATCTGGTAATTATTCCAAGTGCTCAAGAAGAATGCCAAAGCACATAGTGTAATTTTGTGCTTTTTATAGATTCCCTAGGACATAAATGAAACAAACATGTGTTGAACACATGCTATAAACCAGGAATACCCTAGGACTTAGAGAAATCAAGATAAATCATTCTGTGTGTCCCCTAATCGCTAAGGGGGAGACAAGTTGATAAATCTTGTGGTAGATAAATAGTAATAACCCTAATTTGGATTGCTGCAAAATCCAGTGTGAAATAAAACAAATTCAACTTTTTTTTTATTCAAAACAAATGTTATCAACAAAAATCTTCTTAATTTAGCTTTTATATTTAAAATAGGAAAAAGATTAAAACACTGATTTTATTTATGGGAAAGTTAAAGTTGCTCCTAACTGTCGTTATGACACATTAACATAACGTCTCACGCCTTGCTGGCTTCTGAACGTGCCTGGAAGCTCACATTATGAAGGACCTTTATGTGGCTAAGAGCTCACGTTAGATTTCAGAGTCATTTTATTTCGTCTCAGGCTGTGTTCCCGCCTGGGTCGCATTGAGGGAGTATCCAGCGCTGGGATGGGGGCAGGGACGGGAAAGTTGTGGGTTCTTCAAAGCTGGCCATTCTTTCTTCCGTGTTTTTTTAAACTTTTTTTTTTTTTTTTTTTAAGATTTTATTTTTTTGACAGAGAGAGCACAAGTAGGGGAAGTAGGCAGAGGGAGAAATAGGCTCCCCACGGAGCAGGGAGCCCGACTTGGGGTTCAATCCCAGGACCCCAGGATCATGACCTGAGCGGAAGGCAGACGCTTAACCAACTGAGCCACCCAGGTGTCCCTGGTGGTTTTTTTAAACCCTGTTTTTAATCCTGCTTTGTGGTCCTTTTTTTCCTGGAGTTCAAAACTTCAACTCAGAATACTTAGTACCATCTGTAATTTCCAGCATTCCTCTTCAAAAATTTTGAATCTTGGGGAGGGAGGGGGCAGGCTCTACAAAGTGTGTCCTAAGTGTCCTTTGCATTCGTTACAGTCACGTGAGGCAGGACCTACTAACGGAGGAGATGTGTCATTTTGCATAACTCGAAATCAGCAGTAGGCACTCTTGTTGTGATCCCTGCCCTACTTTACTCCCTAGAAACCTTCCCCTACAGTTCCTGTGATGGTAAATTTTCGGTGGCTTTGCTGGGGCTACTTGCATATGGAGAGTGTTTGTATTAGTACCTTATTAGTACCTTATTAGGCTTCTCGGATTTTATGAATCAGAGTTGCTGGCTCGTATTTTCCTTCCTGATTCCAGGGACTCAGGAAAACTTGAAGACTTAAAATGAACCAGTACTCTCTCTAGTTTAATGTGCACATTGATACATAACTGAAAATGCACGTGTCCACTTACTTGTGTCTTTGTCATTTATGTTAATAGGCAAACTGTGGACAAGAAGTATGAAGGTTGCTTACAACATTCTGCATAAATTAGGTACAAAGCAAGAGCCGATGGTACGACCTGGAGACCGGGTAAGTGCTCTTTACATTAATACACCTGCAAATACTCGGTCCTGCACAGCAAAGACACCTGCTGTCGGAAGTCCCAGAGTTCATTGTCTCCTAATGCTAATACTACTAAATCAGGCTTTGTTACATTAACTGTGGATTAGGATTAATTACACAAGATGTCATTGACCTTCACAACAACTCCTTGAGCTCAGCTGGAGTCCTTCTCATGTGTTACCAATGAAGACACTCAGACTGGCGAGGTAACCAGTAAGTGGCTCAGCCAGCGCTCACGTCCATTCCTGTCAGAGCCCAGGGCCTGTGCTCCCAGCCACTGTCCTGTTGTCACTAAGTTTAAACATACTCATGTCCTCTACCTGGGCAGGCAGGACAGTGATTGTAAAACTTTGCTTATGTTCATCAGTGAGCCGGACCATCTCGGCAGCACGCCGCTCGTCCCATTCCTTTCCCCGTGTTAGATTTCTGGACAGAGGCTACTGTCTTTTATTGATAAGCAAATTTTTATTCTTACTTGATAAATTACACAGAGTGGATATTAGTATTTCAATTGCAGTGTTATACCCAGAGCAGTTAATAACCTTGTCCAGCTTTATACCCCAATTTAGGTGTGGGGCTGGGCTTAGAACCGCGTTTTCTTGCTTGCAAATGTTGCACCTTCTCCCCATTGGCTGTTTTGTACCTTAGACCCCAACACTGATTTATCCTACCTGTGCCCAAAGAACTCTAATTGAATTTCATAAAAATACCAGTGCTGAGCACCAAACCAACAAGAACATAAGCTGCAATGGACTTAAGATACTATAAAGAGATGGGCCCATTATGAGGAATCTTTTGAGAGATTGTCACAGTCCTTGTGTGGTGGACTGCGATTCTTGACACTTGTTTATTGAACAGGCTTGACCTCTGGCTTTTAAATGTCAGTTATAGGTCTTGCCACTTCCTGATCGTAAAGCTTACTACAAAGCAAGTCACTAACACGGTGCGGTACTGACGTAAAGACAGACATGCAGATGGTGGAGAAGAGCGCCCAGAGAGAAACCCTCTCGTGTGTGGGGGAATGGTTCTCATTAAGGGCGCTAGGACATGAAACAGGGAAAGGACAGTCTCTTCAACGAATGGTGCTGGGAAACTGGGCACCCACAAGCAGAAGGAGAAAGTGGAACCATCGAGTAAAAAATTAACTCACAATGGATCAAAACCTAAGAGCAAAAACTATAAAACTCTTAGAATAAATCATGGGGGAAAGCTTAATCACACAATTTGGCAGTCATTTCTTAGATGACACTGAAAACACAGGCAACAAAAATGAAAACATAAATTGGATATTATCAGAATAACTCCTGTGTGCCACAGGATGGGAGAAAACGTTTCTACAAATCCTGTATCTGGTAAGAGATTAGCATCCAGAATATGTAAACAAAACTCCTACAATTCAGCAACAACCAAAAAAAAAAAAGAGGTGAAGCAATGGGCAGAGAACTTGAATAGACATTTCCCCAGAGAAGCGTTGCAGGTGGCCAGCAAGCACCTGAAAAGAAGCTCCACGTGCCTGCTCATTCGGGGACAAGTACGTTAAAACCCCAGTGATTCAGCACGTCCCTTACAGTGGCAAGAATGAAGAAATTGGAACCTCAGCGCTGCCGGTAGGAAGGTCCCCTGGTGCAGCCACTGGGAAACAGTATGGTGGTGCCCTTGGAAATTAACCACGGAATCACCCCTTGATCCAACGATTTCCCTTCCCTTCCAGAAGAATTGAAAGCAGGGGCTTGAACAGATGTTTTACACTAGTATTCAGAGCAGCGTTATTCACAAAACCAGAAGGGGGAAGTAACTCAAGTGTCCGCGGACAGATGAACAGAGAAACAGAATGTGTGTACACACACAGGAATATCAAGCAGTCTTAAAAAGAAAATAAATTCTGGCACACATTAACCCGTGGGTGGGCCTTGAGGGTTTTATGCTACGTGAAATGAGGCAGCCACAAAGAACAGATATAGGAGGTGCTTAGGGCAGTTAACATCCTGGAGATAGAGCGAGGTGGCTGTCAGGGGAGGAGGAGGGGCTGGGGGATGGGGGGCCTGGGGGTTGAGGGGAGGGGCCGGGGGAGCTGAAGGAGGGGGTGGGGGGCTGGAGGCTTCAGTTGAGGAAGATGAGAATTCTGGGGCTGGTTCTGGATGGTGAGGGCTGCACAGCAGGACGGATATCCTTAATGCCCCCGTGCACTTGGAAATAGTCGAGACGCTCAGCTTTATGTAGATTCACCACAATAAAAAGTCCTGTGTAATGTGATATCTCCCTTAGCTCTGATTTGGTGGATAGTCTTAGTCTCTTAGTGCAGTGACTTTGTTAAAAGTTCTTGTGTAGCGTGGCTCCAGACTCTTGAAGTTCCTTGACAATAACAAGGACAAAGTAAAGCACCTCTGTTCAGCTAAGATGTTAGGAGGAATTTGAGGGGACAGTTTTGATAGAATAAACTGTGTAAGGAGGTTTTTTGGCAAAGGCTGATTTGAACTGTGTGAGGGGAACTACTTTTCTAAATTATCTTAAACAGTATTCATGTGCTTAGCATCTGGCACGTGCATATAGGTACTTTTATTAAATATACGTGACGATAGTAGTCAATTGATCGTAACCTTCTATTGCAATAAACAGAATTTTTTACTCTCTTTCAAAATGAGTTTTGAATAAAACATGATTTTCCCCAGAATAATGAGCATATTCAGTCTTGGACATAAAACTTTACAGACATTTTTCACATGGGTGACCTTATTAACGTAGTTTGGGGAATTACCTTGGGCTTTTAAAAGGCATTTATAGGGGCGCCTGGGTGGCTCAGTCGTTAAGCGTCTGCCTTCGGCTCAGGTCATGGGTCTTGGGATGGAATCCCTGTATCGGGGTCCCTGTTCGGCGAGAAGCCTGCTTCTCCCTCTCCCACTCCCCCTGTTTGTGTTCCTTCTCTTGCTGTGTCTCTCTCTGTCAAATAAATAAAATCTTAAAAATAAAAAAATAAAATAAATAAAAGGCATTTATATTCCTAAGCTGAATAGGGTTTTGAGAGGTGTAGTGAAAGCTTTGGAAGATACAAAGATGCATCCCGTATGAGGCCTGCCCTCAGGGAGCTTGCAGTATTAAAAAGTACATAGACACATTATCGATAATTAGCTTTTCTATAAATTGCAAAGTGATAAAGGTCCCCAAAAGAGGTGGTAAGAGTTGGAGACGGACTGTCTGGGAAGGGGAGAGAGCGAGCTTTTTCATTCGGGAGGAGCATCTGCGACCTGAGAAGTCTTCCCAGAGAGGAGAAGCAAGTCAGGGGCTGCCGGCCAGGCGGCAGGCGAGTGTGGGAAGGAGCCGGGGCGGGAGAGCGTGTGGTGCGCAAACACAGGACAAGCCGGCTGTCTGCGCAGCTGCCCCGGATGCAGGGAGAGCCGAGCGCAGGCCGAGCAAGAGGAATCGCTTTAAGGAGATGAGACCTCAGCAGACGCTGGGATGTGCTTCTGCCTCTTGATCCGTGGCTGCTGCCATGCCCTGTGGGTGATTAGGTCCAGTGAAATCGCAGAGGAATACGTGGAGCAGTAAGCGAAGGGGAGCTGTGTGGGTTTATCAGAACAAGTCCGTTACTTTGATATTGTTGAGAGAGAATAATGAACAATGTTATATTCTGCTTTTATGTACTTTACACTGGCAGTAACATTTCCTCCTATTTAGCACAACCCTGCAAGGTTTATGTAGCATCGTGGGCATGAGCCGCAGTGACACAGCTGTGGGGATTTGAAATCCCAGGTCAGGTTGATCTTCGTCTGCGCAGAGCTGGGCTGGTAGCTAGCCCTGGGTCCCGGAAACAGGACTGGTCTGGCCTGGCAATGTCACCATGTTGCTCTCGGTTCTCTGCTCCTGGTGAGGACGCTGCCTCCCGGACAGGTGCTCCTGGAAGACCAGGAGCCCATATTTATCTGGTCCTCTATGCATAGGTGCAACCGTCAGTTTTGCATGGAAGCTCAGAGTCTTCTGCGGAAGCCTTGCAAACACTTTCTTGATGAATGTTGTTGCTGTGCCGGATCCAGATCTAAAAGCATTGCTGTCGCCTCAGCCTGCCAGCTGAAGGCAGAACACCTGAGGCTATGATGGACCTCAGAGACATACAAAGAAACCGTCTTTTTCCTTCTGGAAGGTCCTGCTAATGGTTGCCTGCCCTCTGGCTGGGACAGAGTAAGTCGCTTCTCAGGGTTTCTCAAACACAGTTCATCAGTAGTGCAGAATGGCTTTTACTGGCCTTACAGGGTTATTGATCTTTGATTTCGCCAATTTTAATCAACTGCAGGAATGCCATATAGAAAGGAAAACTTCATTCAATCCCAAACTTAATTTTTTTTCTGTCAGCTGTGCTGTGTGGCTAAATTTCTAACATGGCCAAATTTAAGATATGGCCGGTTCTGTTCCCAGCTGCCGTCTGAATCCCTTTGTGCCAATTTGCTTATTTAAATATCGAAATAGAACATCTTATCCCCAGCTGTTCATGGCAAAAATAATGACTTCTAGTTAG
The DNA here is from genome assembly GCF_029215605.1 of Mirounga angustirostris. Lineage (NCBI taxonomy): Eukaryota > Metazoa > Chordata > Mammalia > Carnivora > Phocidae > Mirounga > Mirounga angustirostris. The sequence goes on from NW_026991713.1 coordinate 139,083,994, forward strand.
GACCTTATTCAAGAAAAAACTGGTTAAGTCCCTGAGTGAGGTGATGCAGAAGTGACCTGTGCACGTTAAATCATGGGGCCTGTGTGCTTATGAACACGCAGCAAGCAGTTGTCTGCAGGGAGGGACAGCAACACAGATGCGGGACCGGCGTGCGGGAGTGACGTGCGTTGGCCCAGGAGCAGGGTTCTGCAGAGCAGAGCGGGGAGTGCAGACAAGACGGCTACGCTTTGTCGCAAGGAGTCTTTCCGAACGAGGCGACAGGAAAGGCTGCTCCCTGAGGAGCTGCAGCGGCAGAACAGCAAGTTGGGTCCACGGTAGATGAGCTGCATGGCAGGCACTAGAATGAGCTCCATGCACACTTACGCTGGACAGCGTATTCGTGAATACTAGGTGCCAACGTAAAGGGAAGTTTTGACAAGTGTGCATAAAACATTAATGGTGGCGATAAAAATAAAACAGATACTATGTCATGTCTTTGCATCAAGTGTGAGAGAGAATGCTATCAGCTATATTTAAAATTCATCCCGATTTTAGGGCACATGTGGAAACACAGGTAAATAGGCAAGGGGAATGAAGTGCTTGATGCGAGGAAGAGTCATTATAAGCCATCCTGTAGAAAAGTCGTTCATCATTAAGACATGCTCAGGGCTATCAGCAGCATATTTTAAAAATCACACTACCCATGGGGATTAAAGTGACCCGGCTTTGATAACGCCGTGCTCACTGCGCCCTCCACTCGTGAGGCCGCGTGGGAAGTCAATGGGTGGAACAAGGGGAGCAGGTGTTCACGGGAGCCTCCTCTGTGAGAGCAGCGCAGGGGGCTGACAGCCAGGCGGGCTAACGTTCACGCCTGCGTGCCGTGCACCGGGCCTCACGCTGAGCTCTTACACCTTCTCAGGTGACCTTCCTCACAACACTAGGACGCAGGTAGGAAAACTAAGGCCCAGAGGGGTTAATCCTGGCCAGGGACCAGAACAGAGTCCTGTGTGGTCCGCGCACCCCCACCCCCGCTGTCAGCCTGCCCTTGTGGGGGGCACACTGGTGAAGGCCACGTGGACGCATGGGGAAGCCCCTGCTGAGCCCGTGAAAATGGTGAGAAATGAGGCAGTGTGTGCACGGTGATGGTTCACAGTGTGTAAAGGTGCATAGTAGGGAAGGCGATGCGCGAACCATCGGTATGGTTGTATTCTGGGGCAGTGAATGTTCTAGATGACCGTCAGTAATGTGTTTGGCTTCCACATACATTAAAGGAAAAGTACATGGTATTTACTAAAATGTATTTTCCAGCACGCACCTAATTTTTGTTGCAATCTCTGTTCTTACTTAGAGCATGAGCCCTGTGGTTTGCGTCCCTCTTCAGTATTTCTGAGAGCCCGTGGCATCAATTGGATGGTTAATCCCCCTCTGCTCTATGTCCGTGCAGGTGGCGCTGGTGTTCCCCAACAATGACCCTGCTGCCTCGATGGTGGCCTTCTACGGCTGCCTGCTGGCCGAAGTTGTCCCCGTGCCCATTGAAGTCCCGCTCACGAGAAAGGTAAAGAGCGTGTTGTTACGTTCAAGCCTGTCACCCCGGGGGAGTGTCAGGCTCGGCTGCAGTGGAACGTTCTGTTTTGAGGTCAGCATGCATGGGTGGCTGTTTTTTAAATGGCTTTTCATCTCAGCAGGATGTGGATCGAGAAGCACAGAGAGGTTTTTGTTATTTCTGAGGCTCTGTGCGGGTTTTCGTCAGCTGTGTCAGTAGAGGGAACAGACCCTGGCAAGCCCAGCTCGGCGGCAGGATTTAGCATGGGCAGCTTCTCGGAGGTGGAGCTTCTGGGCGATGGTGACAGAGCGCTGATGCGGGCTGTGCAAGACGGTGGTGCAGGAAGATGCCGAGCTCACCTCTTCCCCCGGTCACTCCACATCTACAGCTCCATATGAAAAACCCCCTCTAAAAAAAGACCCAAAAACTAGCTGATCAGCTCCTTCACGTAAAGTGAGGGAGGTAGGAGAGGCAGAGATGCTGTCTCCCCGAACGCCCCACCCCTGCACTGTGACCCACACGTGGGAGGGATCTCACAAACTTGGAGCCCTCTCCCGAAGTGAGGGGTTCATGCTGAAGTCAGGCGTTCCAATCCCTGGAGCCTGCACCAGGGAGATGAGCCCCCAAAACACCTGCCTTTGTGTCCGGCACACACATGGAGCTCACGCTCAACTCACTTGTCCCAGGGCCCTGTGCAGAAGGAGCGGTTTGGGAAGTGATCACACTATGTGTGAAGAAGATCCATTGGCTAATCTTAGAGCATATGCCCGAGGCACAGGGTTGGGACTGTGTCTGGGGACGGCACAGACCTGCTCCGTTGTTGCCTCTGCTTCTCCCTTGATACTGCCCTAAAGCCAGTGGGTGAGCTGCAGCCCCACACCGTCCCACAGCCTTGCCAAAGCTGGCAGGTGCACGCCCAGCTCTGGGGGCTTGCATACCTGGGCCCCACAGGACTGTATCACCTGGACAGAGAGTTCCTGACAGATGGCCACCCCGGGGCACTGCACAGACAGCACACTGATGCACGTGCCCAGTCTGTCTGTGATAAAGGGCTATTTACTTGTCCTGGGGCTGCAGCCTGAGGTGCCATTTTCAGGTTTGCCACAGATTTGGAGACTATGGAGGGACTCTCAGGGAACACAGATGGGGGACAACTTCGCACTCTCCCTTGACCTTGCTACAGCTCATTCCATCTCCCAGAAAGGAGCTACACATGCATCTGGAGCCCTGATGTTTGCAACTATAGCCCGGGAGACCCCTCCAGACGTCCTGGTCCAGAGGCAAGCAGGGTTTATGAGTGTGGTCCCACAGGACTGTATATATTTGCATACATTAAAAGCTGCTGCCTGAGAGCCTGGCTTCCAGTCAGCCTGAAACTGGGTGCTCAATAGGATTCCTCCCTTTGGAACATGGATGGGTCTTGGCACAGCCTCAGCAATGGGAACATATCAGGAATAAATCTGGCTGCTGAGACAATCAGAAAAGTTCAAGAGACATCCAAGGGCAAGGGTGCATGAGAAGATTCATCGCTTGCACGGGCCACTCCTTCCAGACTGGGAGAGTTGGCTGCTGCACTTAATACAGAGAGTCAAACAAAACAAAGACACAGAGGACTTTGTTCCAGAAAAAAGAACAAGATAAAACCTTAATGAAATGGAGCTAAATAATTTACCTGATAAGTAGTTCAAAGTCATGGTCATAAAGACACTCACTGAACTCCGGAGAAGAACGGATGAACACAGTGAGAACTTCAACAAGGAGATGGCAAACAGAAGGAAATACCAGACAGAAGTCACAGAACTTAAGAATAACATAACTGGGGCGCCTGGGTGGCTCAGTTGGTTAAGCAACTGCCTTCGGCTCAGGTCATGATCCCAGGGTCCTGGGATCGAGTCCCGCATCGGGCTTCCGGCTCAGCAGGAAGCCTGCTTCTCCCTCTCCCACTCCCCCTGCTTGTGTTCCTGCTCTCACTGTCTCTGTCTCTGTCAAATAAATAAATAAAATCTCTAAAAAAAAAAAAAATAAGAATAACATAACTGAACTGAAGAATGCCCTGGAAATTTCCCATAGATGAAGCAGAAGAAAGCATCAGCTCTCAAGAAGACAGGATAGTAGACCTCAACAGAGCAGCAAAAAGAAACAAAAACAATTTATTTTAAGTTAAGATAGCTTGAGGAACAATATCAAGTGCAACAGCATTCACATTAGGGAGTCTCAGAAGGAGGGGAAAGAGAGAAAGGGGCAGAAAATGTAATTGAAGAAATAATAGCAGAAACATCCCTAACCTAGGAAAAGAAACAGATATCCAGGTCCAGGGAGCCTGGAGAGCTGACAGTAAGATGAATCCAAAAAATTCACAGCAAGACACATTATAATTAAAGTGTCAAACGTTAATGAGAGAATCATAAAAGCAGCAGGAGAAAAACAGCTTGTTACATACAAGGAAACTACTAAGACTCTCAACAGATTTTTCAGCAGAAACCTTGAGGGCCAGAAGAGAGCAGCAGGATATATTCAAAGTCCTGAAAAGAAAACCTACAACCAAGGCTACTCTGCCCAGCAAGGCTGTCAGTCAGAATTGAAGGAGGGATAGTTTTCCAGACAAGCAAAACCTGAAGGGGTTCGTCACCACTAAACAGGCCCTATGAGAAATGTTAAGGGACTTCTTTAAGCTGAAGAGAGAGGGCATTGATTAGTAACAAGGAAATAAATGAGAGTATAAATCTTACTGGTAAAGGTCAATGTAGAGTAAAGGTAATGGATTAATTACTTAATAAAACTAAAACTAGAATGAAGGTTAAAAAGACAAAAGTAGTAAAAATCATGAAAACCACAATACTTAGTTAAGGGATACACAAAGTAAAAAGATGTAAGTGTAATATCAAAACATTAAATATGGGGAGGGCAGGTAAACTCAGTTTTAGAGTATGTTCAAACTTAAGTTGCTATCAGATTAAAATAGACTAAGATACACACACACACACAATTAAATATATGTGTGCGTGTGTATATAGGCTGTTATATGTGAACCTTATGGTGACCAAAAACCGAATACCTCCAGTAGAGACACAAAATATAAAGGGAAAGGAATCGAAGTGTAACACTAAAGGAAGTCATCAAATCACAAAGGACAAAGAGAGGAAGAAAGGAACAGAGAGGCCCTACTGAAAAAAAGCCAGAAAATAATTAACAAAATGGCAATAAGTATCTGCTTATCAATACTTCAAATGTAGAAGGACTAAATTCTCTAACCAAGAGACCAAGAGTGAGTCAATGGGAAAAAAACAAGAGCAATCCAAGAGGCTCACTTCAGATGTAAGGACACACAGAGGCTGAAAGTGAAGGGATGCAGAGAGATATTCCATGGAAGTGGAAATGAAAAGAAAGAGGAAGAGCTGTGTCTGGGGACTGTTAGTTACATCAGACAAAATAGACTTTACAACAAAGACTGTTAATAAGAGACAAAGAAGGGGATTACATAATGATAAAGGGATCAGTCCACAAAGAAGACATAACGTTTGTAAAAACATTTATGTACCCAGCATAGGAGCACCTAAATATATAAAGCAAATATTAATAGACCTAAAGAGAGAAATGCAATACAGCAGTAGTAGGGGACTTTGATACCCCACTTACACCAATGGACTTAATTTATGTAGAACATTCCATTCGTAAGCAACAGAATATGCATTCTTCTCAAGGGCGTTTGGAATGTCCTCCAGGATAGATCACATGTTAAGCCACAAAGCAAGTCTCAGTAAATTTAAGAAGAGTGAAATCATATCAAGCATCTTTTCTGACCCACAGCAGTATGAAACTAGAAATCCATTACATGAAGAAAGCTGGAAAATTCACAAATATGTGGAGATTAAACAACATGCTACTGAACAAACAGTGAGTCAACGAGGAAATCAAAGGAAAAGGAAAAAACAGCTTGAGATCAATTTAAACAAAAACAGAACATATAAAATCTAAATTTAGCAGAAGTGGTTCTAAGAAGGAAGGTCATAGTGATACAGGCCTACATTAGTCCATGATAAAAATCTCTAATAATCTAATTTTAAACCTCAAGGAAAAAGAGCAAATAAAGCCCAGAGATAGTAGAAGGAAGGAACAAAGATCATTGTGGGAATAAATGAAATAGGTACTATAAAGATATAGGGGGGAAAAATTAATGACACTAAGAAGTTGGTTCTTTCAAAAGATAAACAATATTGATCCCCCTGTAGGTGGACTCAGCCAGAAAACAAGAGAACAGGACTCAAATATAATCAGAAATGAAACAGAAGTTACAGCCAACACCACAGAAAGACAAAGGGTTATAAGAGACTACTGTGAACAACTATATGCCAAAAATTGAACCCCAATCCCTATATACATTCACTTTCCAAGGCTGAATCATGAAGAAGTAGAATACCTGAATACTGGTTAGTAGTAAGGAGCTTGACTCTGATCAGAAACCTCCAGCAAACAGAAGTCCAGGACCAGATGGCTTCCCTGGTGAATTCCACCAAACATGCAAACAGATTTAATACCTCCCCTTCTCCATCTCTTCCAAAACATTGAGAGGAAGGGAAGCTTCCAAACTCATCTTACAGGGCAGCATTACCCTGATACCAGTACGAGACAAGGATGCCGTAAGTAAATAAAATTACAGGCCAATATCCCTGATGAGCATAGATGCAAAAACCCTCAACAAAATATTAGCAAACAGAGTTCAATAATACATTAAAAGGATCATATTCCATTATATAGTGGAATATATTCAGGAATGCATGGATGGGCCAACACTCACAAATCAGTCAATGTGATACACTACATTGACAAAATGAAAGTTAGTCATATAATCATAGATGCAGAAAAAGCATTGGCAACTTTCAAATTTTTTTTTTTATGTTTTTATTTAAATTCCTGCTAGTTAACATGCAGAGTTATATTACTTTCAGGTATACAGTGTAGTGATTCAACAGTTCCATACAACACCTGGTGCTCATCAAAGCAAGTGCACTCCTTCATCCCCATCACCTGTCTCACCTGTACCCCCAGCCCCCTCCCCTCTGGTGACCATCAGTCTGTTCTCTATAGTTAAAAGAGTCCATTTCTTGGTTTGCCTCTCTCCCCCCATTTGGTCATTTGTTTCTTAAATTCCATGTGTGATTGAAATCAGATGGTATTTGTCTTTCTTTGACTTATTTCACTTAGCATAATACTCTCTAGTTCCATCCACGTCATTGACAGCATATGACAAGATTTCATTCTTTTTGATGGCTGAGTAATATTCCATTGTATATATACACAACATCTTATTTATCCATTCATCATTCGATGGACACCTGGGCTGTTTCCATAATTTGGCTTTTGCAGATGATGCTGCTTTAAACATCACGATGCATGTATCCCTTTGAATTAGTATTTTTGTATTCTTTGGGTAAATATCTACCAGTGCAATTGCTGGATGGTAGGGTAGCTCTATTTTTAATTTTTGGAGGAACCTCCACACTGTTTTCCAGTGTGGCTGCACCAGTTTGCATTCCTACCCATAGTACAAGAGGGTTTCCCTTTCTCCACATCCTTGCCAACACTTGTTGTTTCTTGTGTATTTTATTTTAGCCATTCTGACAAGTGTGAGGTGATATCTCATTATAGTTTTGATTTGCATTTCCCTGATGATAAGTGATGTTGAGCATCTTTTCATGTGTCTATTGGCCATATGTGTGTCTTCTTCAGAGAAATGTCTATTTGTCAACATTCATTTTTTATTTAAAAAAAAAAAACTCAGCAAAGTGAGCCTAGAGGGAATATACTTCAAAATAATAAAGGCCATATAGGACAAGCCCACAGCTAACCTTTTACTCATTTGTGAAAAGCTGAAAACTTTTCTTCTTGTCACTTCTATTCAACATAGTATTGGAAGTGCTAGCCAGAGCATTTAGGCAAGAAAAAACGTAGGGACGCCTGGATGGCTCAGTTGTTAAGCGTCTGCCTTCGGCCCAGGTCATGGTCCCAGAGTCCTGGGATCGAGCCTCGCATCAGGCGCTCTGCTTGGCGGGAAGCCTGCTTCTCCCTCTCCCATTCCTCCTGCTTGTGTTTCCTCTCTCGCTGTGTCTCTCTATGTCAAATAAATAAATAAAATCTTTAAAAAAAAAAAAAGATGTAAATGGCATCCAAATTGTTAAGGAAGAGGTAAAACTATCTCTATTTGAGGATGACATTTGATATTTAGAAAACCCTAAAGCCTCTACAAAAAACTATTCAAATTATTCAGTGAATTGAGTAAAGTTGTAGGGCAAAAAATAAACATATAAAATTGATTGCATTTCTATACAATAACGATGAACAATCAGAGAAATTAAGAAAACAATCCCATTAATACTTATATCCAAAAATAAAATAAAATAAAATACCTAGGAATAAATTTAACTAAAGAGATGAAAGACCTATACTCTGAAAATCATAAGACATTGATGAAAGAAATTGACAAAGACACAAATAAATGGAAAGATAGTCCATGCTTATGGATTGGGAGAAATAATATTGTTAAAATGTCCATATTACCCAAAGCAATTTGCAGATTCAGTGCAATCCCTATTAAAATTCCAATGGCACTGTTCACAGAAATAGAACAAACATTCCAAAAATTTATACGGAACCACAGAAGACCCCAAATAGCCAAAGCAATGTTGAGTAAGAAGAACAAAGCTAGGGACACCTGGCTCCCTGGTTTCAAACTACATTACATATAGTAATTAAAACAGTGCGGTATTGTCATAAAACAGACACACAGATCAGTAGAATATAATAGCCCAGAAATAAACCTACACATATATCACCAATTAATTTAGGACAAAAGATCCAAGAATACACAACGGGAAAAGAACAGTCTCTTTAATAAATGACACTGGGGAAATTGGACAGCCACATGCAAAAGAATGAAACTAGACCCCTATCTTACCCAGAACACAAAAATTAACTCAAAATGGATTAAGACTTGAATGTAAGACCTGAAACCATAAACTCCTAGCAGAAAACATAGGCTCCAAGTAAGCTCCTTGACGTCAGTCTTGGTGAGATCTTTTGGATCTGACGCCAAAGGCAAAGGCAACAGAAGCAAAAACAAACACGTGGAACGACATCAAACTAAAAAGCTTCTGCACAGCAAAGGAAACCGTCACTGCAATGAAAAGGCAAGAGTCCATTCCTACTGAATGGGAGAAAATGCTTGCAAACTGTGTATCTGATAAGGGATAATATCCAAAATATATGTAAAATTCATACCACTCAATAGCAAAAGACATAATCCAATTAAAAAATAGGGAAAATATCTGAATATTTTTCCAAAGGAGACACACAGATGACCAATAGGCACAAAGATGCTCAACATCACTAATCATCATGGAAATATAAATTAAAATCACAATGAGGGGGCGCCTGGGTGGCTCACTCAGTTAAGCATCTGCCTTGGGCTCAGGTCATGATCCCAGGGTTCTAGGATTAAGCCCCACATCGGGCTCCCTGCTCTGCAGGGAGCCTGCTTCTCCCTCTGCCTCTGCCTGCTGCTCCCTCTGCCTACCACTCCCCCTGCTTGTGCTCACTCTCTCTATCAAATAAATAAATAAAACCTTTATAAAAAAACCACAATGAGATATCACTTCATACCTTTTAAAATGGCTAATATTAAAAAGACAAGAAATAGCAAGTATTAGCAAGGATGCAGAGAAGAGGGAACCCTTGTGCACCGTTGGTGGGAACGCAAACTGGTGCAGCCACTGTGGAAAATAGTATGAAGGTTCCTCAAAAAATTAAAAATAGAACTACCGTACAATCCAGCGATTGATTACACTAGGTATTTTTCTAAACAAAAATGAAAACACTAATTCAAACAAATATATACACCTCTATGTTCATTGCAGCATTATTTACAATAGTCAAGATATGGAAACAACCTAAATGCCCATCAATGGATGAATGGAAAAAGAAAAGGTAGTATATACATACATTACTCAGCCATAAAAAAAGAATGAAACCTTGCCATTTGCAATGACATGGAGGGACCTTGATATGCTAAGTGAAGTAAGTCAGAGAAAGACAAACATCCTACGATTTCTCTTAAATATGGGATCTAAAAAACAAAACAAATGAACAAACAAAACTCACAGATACAGAGAAGAGATTGGTGGTTGCCAGTGGCGGTGGTTGTGGGGTGGGTGAAATGGCTGAAGAAGACGGACATGTACAGACTACCAGTTATAAATAGAATAAAAAGTCAGGGGGATGTAATGTATAGCATGGTGACCATATACAGTGGTAGTGTAGTGCACATTTGAAAGTTGCCAAGAGAGTAAATCTTTAAAGTTCTTAACTTTTCTTGTGTAGTGATAATTTTGCAGTATGTACAAATATTGAATCATTGTTTTACATTTGAAATTAATAGAATATGTCAATTATACCTTAATTTTAAAAAAAAAAGAACACTGAGCTTAGTAATCTGTCAAGTGTTTGAATATCTCATTCTTCAGTGTTGTTATGCTAGAAATTTGGATAAATGATAGATTTTCTTAATTTTTATTTCAGAGGGTGTTGGTTGTTGCTTATGTTTTGGTGTTTGGACATAATGGAGTCCCTTGTTCACCTATGATTTGCCAGATGTAATTCTAAATCTTGCTGTTATAGTGTAGTCAAGTGTAAGAAACATTGTACATATTCCACATATCAGTGTTTTTTCGTCCACATGAATGACGTTCCATAGTAAAGCAAAGCTACAGAAACTTCAGGAAGAGACAAGGGGAGGAGACTTTACTAGGGTAGACATTGATGGTTCCTGAAGACAGATGGTCTGATGTCATTGAAGGAGGTGGAGCTGACGGCCATGAGGTGTGGTACCCGCCGTCACTGGTTATGTTCTATATTATGCCCTTGAACTCTGCACTGGATTGATCTAGGCTTCATTTGGCACATTGTCATGCACAAAATATCATGGTTTACATGTGCCCAGGCTCAGAGTTTCTGGAGAATTTTCCAGCTGTCTTTGTGGCTACTCTGATACTCAATGGGGTCATTCACCTTACAGTGCCTCGGGGATGCCTCCGGGTCTGTTGAGGGTGCGTGTGTACATTTGAAACTCCGCTCCTTGGAATGGAAGGAGAGAATGTGGGGTTCCCTTAGAAAAATGAAGGGGGATGGTTGCTGTTTTGGTTTCCTGGTTCCAAAACTCGGGAGTTGCATACTTGACCTCTCGGGCATGCGTCAGTGTCAGGCGGGGCAGCTGGTGACCCTGGAAGTCGGGGGCATCCTGCCACCCCTCACCTCAGAGCCTCCTCCAGTGGCCCGATTCCTGCAAGTGTTTGCTGCCAGCACTCCAGGTGTGCGGTAGACACCCCACAAAGTCTTCATCAAGACCTGAGTCCTGTGATCTTCGCGATTGAGAAATGCGGAAGGGTTTGGGGATTGAATGGATAGCCACGTTCTTCTAGGTGACTCCTTGGTGCCAAGGTTAATTCTATGACAGTTAACCTGAAAACCACCTCGGGGGACATACAAGGCTCCTCTTCTCTTGATGTTAAATTCAGTGGGTTGAGGCCCATGGAAATGCAAAGGGCTAGTGACCTTAATTCAAGGCTCAACGCCCTCTGAGGTCTGTATCGGTAGCATCAAAGTGATAATCTGGAAGTCTTTAGCCAGGAGACCACTTGAGCAGGGAGGCACGTGCCTCTGCTCTTTCTGCCACTGGACAACCTAGGCACATCGTTTCAAATACTACTGATACAAACATGCATCATCCTCTGCTCTTTCTGCTTCTCGATGCTTTGAAATAACAAGGCTGAGTATCCTTTGACTGTTTGACAGATGTGTAGTCTGTTCATTTTAATTGTAGTAGAAGCCTTTTTAATTGTGTTAGTAGGAAGTTCCTGCAGTAATAATCCCTGGGAAGGGAGGTATTTTGTCATGAGTTGTGCTGACCATAGCTCAGCCCCCTTTGCTGAGGAGAACCTTTAGCAGCAACTCTGGTGGTTCAGTGAGGGTCCATGCAGGTGCGTGCACCCGAGAAGGAGCTCTGCTGGCCCAGGTGTGAGCAGTGGAGTGGAGTCTCACCTGTGCCTTATTGGTCCTGTGGGGACTTGTCTCAGGCAGCTAGGCTGTGACCTTCCAGGTGGCGTGCTCTCCAACCCACGATAGACCCTCGGATTATCAGCCTGCACCACGGAACCTGAAGATCCTTCTCAGAAGAAAATGCTGAGGTCCTTCTCTCTCCATCAGACCATTTCCTTGTGGAAAACAACCAGGAGATGATTTTGTCTTACTGAAGCCAGAAACTGAGCATCATTCCTCAGGCTCTGTGACTTCAGAACATGACATTCGTGTCTCAGAAAACTTATTTTTAGGGGCACCTGGGTGGCTCAGTTGGTGAAGCATCTTCCTGTGGCTCAGGTCATGATCTCGGGGTCCTGGGATCGAGCCCCGCATCAGGCTCCCTGCTCAGCGGAGAGCCTGCTTCTCCCTCTCCTTCTGCCCCTCCTCCTGCTGGTGTTCTCTCTCTCTCAAATAAATAAATGAAATCTTTAAAAAAAAAAAAAGTTTTTTTAAAAAGAAAGAAAACTTATTTTTAAACAAAAGAATCCTTTGGCGCCGCACAGTTCAGAATGGGATAAAATGATGGAGTATGTGAACATTTCCTCTATCAACCGGTTCTGTGCCCACCAGATTTGCCACAAAGGGCCGCATGAGAGCCAGTTTTCCAAATCCTGAATGTCATTCACTGAACTGAACCATTTAGTCTTGTGCATGTATTTATTCTCCACCCTAGTTCTTGGGGTGGGCGGAGAAAGCTCATCTTTCCATGAGGAGTTTGCAGCAGGAGGGACTGGAGTTCCTGGGTGGTTTGGCCAGGGCGTGTGGAGCATCCAGGGGAATTTGCACGATGGGCCCTGCCGGGTCACAGCAGAGCTGGGACAGCCTGTTGCTGTCGCCTTGCTGAGGCGGCCGAGCTTGAGTAAGGCCAGCTGTCTGCAGGGCACATCGGCCGGCCAGCCAAGAGGCTCCCCCAGGATCTCCCCTCAGCTGACACGGGCTCTGCCACGGGAACGTGAATCTGATGGGAAAATAGCAAGGCCGTTAGGAAGGGGTCAGAGTGGGCATGTTCCAAGGACCAGGGACCAGGGACAGAATGGTCTGTAGGCCCCAGGCCTGTGCAGAGCCAGAACATCTGAAGCCCATGCCCCCTAGACACCTTTGCCCCATTTCTGCCCTGCTCCACCTCCTGAGAGCCGGTGAACTGCCCCTTTGGCAAAGGACAAAATTGGCCCAACACCACCTAGTCATCGTGGGGCCACACATCCGAAGTGTGTTCACAAGAGGGACTTTCTGTGAGCTGTCCTCACGTTTGTGAGAATCCTTCTTGGGAGCGTGATTGCTGCTTCCTGACTGGGAGCCTGGGACAGAACAGACCGCGTGGAGGGACGTGTCCACGCCGGCCTATCGGAGGCTCCGGGGTCATCGGAGAGACCAAGGAGAGACTTCTTATGGGGTGACGTAACTTGGCACCTGTCTGTGTTGCAGGAGGGTTGGAGGTGACGGGCTGAAGTCAGGTGTGGTCTGGCTTTTCTTGAAGAGTCAAAAAGAATCATTCGCAAGACCTTGTGACCGGGGAGGTGGTCACCATCCTGACAGCCCAGCCCTTCAGAGGAGCGGCCCTCAACTGAGGAGGGGACATGGGCATCCCAAGGAAAAGGCACACAGGGAGCCCCGTGAGGGCCAGAGTCTACGTGGTTTATTCAGAGTCCTCTGGAGGCAAGATGCAGCTTCCCAAAGCCGGGGCAGCTGGAGGCAGCCGTTCCCAAAGGATGGGTAGGAGGCTCCATGAGGAGACGGGCCCATGGAGGACCACAGCCCCAACACCGTGTGGAGGGGGCATCCGCCCGCAGGGTCCAGGCTCCGGGGTCAAGTGTGCGCTGGGTTTCGGGCGTCTCAGTGCTTGAAGGAGCAACAGGGGCGACTTGGAGAGCAGGCACCAGTCTTGCCTCCAGCGATGGGCCGGGGTGGGCAGAGCTGTTCTGCAGAGTGGGCTCGAGCTCTGAGGAAGAATTTAACAGATGGACGGGACAAGAACCCCCTTCCAGCTGAGGGCGGAGCAGGTGTGAGGTCTGAATTTCTGAACTGTGGACTTCTGTCCGTCACTCTCCTCACCTGCAATCCCACCTCTTCCTCTGGGCTCCTGTCTTGTGTGCATGATTACATCACATTAGAAATCAGTCAGGAACAGGTTCTAGAAAGTCAGGGTGCGGGAGAGCCCAGATGGGAGGTGAGCCCTCAGCACGGCCACCGGCCCCGGCAGGTCGCGGCTGACAGCCCTGCACTCACTCTTCTGCACCATTGCTCACATGGCCGGGAGGGAGGTGGTCTCAGCAAGTTCTCGCTCACAAAGAAATGCCTTCCTGCTGCCGAATGGGGTCTCAGAACCTGTCTCAATGTTTGGCAGCGTGATACGCAAATTCACATTTGAGTGATTGTTAAAAACTCTAAAGAAGCAGTGCATGACAGAAAGGTACCTGAAACGGGTCCATCTGTCTGTCGGGTGCCAGCCCTCTGCATCCCGCTCAGCGCCGCACGCAACGTCAGGAGGCTGGTGGTGCACAATTCGACATAAGGATCGTGGCTTTACCTGTGGGGTGGAACTGTGAACCACTTGAAAGACTACTTTTAAGATGTCAGTGCTGCAGACTTTACCTGCTGGAAACACCCCAGGTCATCCCATGCTTTCGCAGCGGGGCGCATGCCGGCAGAGTGACAGGAAGCCGTGGCTGGTCGGCCAACGGTTCAGGCTGCGTGCTAGGGGACCGAATGAGGGTGGCCTGCTCACCACGTTGTGATGTCTGGTTGTAGGAATGCCCGCTCCTTCCCAGCTCTTGTTTTCTGAATCAGAGCTGGTGTGACCGGTGGGCATAAAGAAAGCCAGCTGAACAGACGTGGCCCAGGCAGCTGGACGTGGTCAGCGACCAGACCACGGGGTGGACGGTCCCAGGAGAGCCCTGTCCCACAGGGTCTGCCACATCAGTGCTGGTCATTCAGGGCTTCTGGACTCCATGTCCCGTAAGGGGGGTGGTCCATCCAGCCCTGTGTCCCCGCTCACAGACGAGGCCTGCTCAGGGTGCAGGAGGGTGGCAGGTCTTCACTGTGTCAGTCGGGACTGGGTGTCCAGCTCGCGCAATCACGTGACATCAGACAGGGCAGGGCCCTGTGCTCTGAGCATCTTTAAAATCAGGCTCCATGTAAGTAGGAAGATGTTTCCTGGGTGCTTTCTGTTCTCCACACTAATCACGTCCCACAGTCATAGTCTGAATCCTCTCAGGAGACCCGCTGCATGCCAGCCACACCTGAGCACTGTCTACGCTCCTCGGTTCCTCCCTCGCAGCAGACCAGGAGACGGAGGCTGAGCTAGCCAGCTATTCTGTTCAGGGTCCCACAGCAATGAGTGCCACCTGGGTGCAACCCGGGCTCTGTGGACTCCTGTTCGCACCCCACGTTGCTGGTCATTCAGGGAGGTTCCCTCCGACCCAGAACCCAAGGGCGAGGCCGCGTGTTGCCAGGA
Source organism: Mirounga angustirostris (assembly GCF_029215605.1). Classification (NCBI taxonomy): domain Eukaryota; kingdom Metazoa; phylum Chordata; class Mammalia; order Carnivora; family Phocidae; genus Mirounga; species Mirounga angustirostris. Next base: position 139,099,098 of record NW_026991713.1, read on the forward strand.
ACACAGCCGTCCTTCCTGGCTTTGTGACTTGTCTCCCTGTCGCCTCCCCCAGGACGCCGGAAGCCAGCAGATCGGGTTCTTGCTCGGAAGCTGCGGAGTCACCGTGGCCTTGACAAGCGACGCTTGCCACAAAGGGCTGCCAAAAAGCCCAACGGGGGAGATCCCGCAGTTCAAAGGTACGCCGCCACCCGGAGCCTTGCTGGGGACTCCACGCAGGAAGGTCCTGCGTCTCCTCAGGTCCCAGACACGCTCTTGTACACACAGCCGCCTCCCGTAACACGTCCCCTGTCGCCTGCCGTGTGGCCCGGTGTAGCTGGCGGTGTCCATGCTGCTGATGTGGTCTGAGGCTTGACGGCAGCACTGCAGGTCCCGCCTGGCTCGTGGTGCTGCCACATGGGCCACGGGAAGGGGATGGGATGCTGCGGACCTGCGTTCTGGGTCACGGTCCCCTGAGTGGGATTGTCCTTTATTTCCAAGGTTGGCCAAAGCTGCTGTGGTTTGTCACCGAGTCAAAGCATCTCTCCAAGCCCCCTCGAGATTGGTTCCCACACATCAAAGATGCGAACAATGACACCGCGTACATCGAGGTGGGTCGCAGGGCTACACGCGGGCTCCTGACGGGTGGGCAGACTGGACTGGCTGTCCCCTCGGAACCCCCGCCTGCACGGCGTCCTCTTGTTTCAGTATAAGACATGCAAGGACGGGAGCGTGCTCGGGGTGACCGTGACCAGGATCGCACTGCTGACCCACTGCCAGGCCCTCACCCAGGCGTGTGGCTACACAGAAGGTACAGCCGGGCCCCGACAGGAGACTGCGTCCCTGGGCAGAGGGTGTGGGCCGGCAGAGGGATTGTGTCACGTCCCCACCCCCACAGTAGGAGTAGTATCCCGTTTATGTGCGGCTCGGCAGCCGGCGCCTTCTCGTCCTCGCCAGGCCTCCCCTGCGCAGGGAGGGACAGCTCTTGTGGCTCTTCTGCTCAGGACGCCGGTCCTGGTGGGTCAGGCCCACCCCGGTGGCCTCACTTAACTGCATTTACCTTCACAGAGGCCCCATCTCCAAGTTGCACCATGCCAGGTGAGGGTTCCACCCATGAAGTCAGGGTACACCACTCAGGCTGTCACAGTTGATTCCATGAGAATTCATCCCTGGGTGCATGTTAGGGTCTTTTGGGGATCTTAAAAATAAAAGCCCATGTTCAGCCCTCCCTAGCACCTCAGAATCTCTGATGGGGTTTGTGCGAGCTCCCAGAGGTGGGCGACCGCAGTCCCGAGCGTGGTTTTCATGATGCGTGTTCTTTCCCCTGAGCGGACGGAGGTGGGGTCACCAGAAGTAGCCAGGGCTCATAAATGGCAGGGTCGACGCAGATACCCTGCTCCCCCCAGCTGGGGCTTCTGTGACCAGCTCCCTGCCCTGGGGACTGAGCGGCAGCCCCGCGGCTGGTGGATCGGGTGCTCTTCTCCTCATACTGTTCTCATTCTCTTGCTCTCTCCCCCCATCCTCCTGGTGATCTCCTTTGTAAAAAACAATCTGTTGGTGCCATAGGAACGTTCTGGCTAATGCTCAGTCCCTGGACTAGTTTCCAAGATGTTTTCCCATCGAGACACATGCCGCTGATCACTACCCCCCTGCTTGCCAGGGCTTTCCGTCTTAATTACGATGCTTCCTGCAACCTCCTGACCATACTCCTTGCCCTACTTCTCGGAGGTCCAGGGCTGTGGCTTTGACAGGTGTCACAGAGGAAATGTGCACACGCACACGCTCCATACTTCTGAGTGTAACATGCTTGTAGAAAATGGGACAGAGGACATTTCCTTTGAGCGTGGCCTCCTGTCCCCTCTGTGAAGTGAGGCACACGATACCAAAACCGTGGCAAGCCTCGCAAGAAGGAGCACGTAGGATGTAAGCGGAGGGGTTGGTAAATGCCCGGCGCGTGGCCAAGGTGGTATTGGGCCGATGCCCACACGGGTGGGCAAGCGTGACTCCAGAGGCCTAGCTCATGGTGTCACTGGCCCTCAGCGTGGCCCCTGTATTTTTAGCGCCCATTTCTTACCCCGTAACACTGGAGCACTCTTCTGTTGCTGCCCTTCCAAATCCTTGGTCTCCTTTGTGACCCCAACCCCGGCCTGAGGCTTCTAGTGACGTTCACCCTGCGTTTGCTGGGAAGAGTTTCCCATTCCTGGGAGAACCCATGATGGAAATGAAAAGAATCTTAAAAGAGAAAAGGACAAGGCAGGGAGGGGGAGTAAGTCCACGAAAAGGAGGAATGAAGTGCTTTAAGTGACATGTGAAGGGCTCTCACTGTGGACACGCGTGTCAGGAGATTATCCAGACGCTTCAGCAGGCAGGTGGCACAGCGTCTGCCCTACCAAGGCCTCTCCTGCCCCCAAGGTGACGTTGGATTCCCTTGGTCTGTGCGTCTGGTGGGAATACATGTCTTCTGTTTCTGTCTGTGCAGCGGAAACCATAGTGAATGTGCTGGATTTCAAGAAGGACGTCGGGCTCTGGCATGGAATCCTGACCGTAAGTGCGACCCCGTGTGTGCTGGCTGGGCTGCATGCCACGGCGGGAATTAGGGTCTGTGTGCAGGGCAGCTGGGGTTAGCCCCCTCCTCCCACATGGGGAGAAGGGCCGTCACTGTTAGCAGCCCTCAGCTATCCAAGAACGTGACTCCCAGTGCCCGGTCCCCTCTGCGGGAGTGAGCACGCGGACCCCTCCCCAGGCCCCGTCCCTTCCACCCCCGCGGGAGTGAGCACACGGACCCCTCCCGTCCCCCCACCTCCACGAGAGTGAGCACGCGGACCCCTCCCATCCCCCCCACCCCCGTGAGAGTGAGCATACAGACCCCCCCCAGGCTCCGTCCCTCCCACCCGCACGGGAGTAAGCACGTGGACCCCCCCAAGGCCCTGTCCCCACCACGCCCGCAGGAGTGAGAATACGGACCCCTCCCGTCCCCCACCACGGGAATGAACACACGGACCCCCCCAAGGCCCTGTCCCCCCCACCCCTGCGCGAGTGAGCTCATGGACCCCTCCCATCCCCCCCACGGGAATGACCACGCGGACCCCCCCAAGGTCCCGTCCCCCCCACCCCCATGGAAGTGAGTACACGGACTCCTCCCATCCCCCCCATGGGAATGAGCACGCGGACCCCTCCCGTCTCCCCCACCCCCGCAGGAGTGAGCACGCAGACCCCTCCCCAGGCCCCGTCCCTTCCACCCCCACGGGAGTGAGCACGCAGACCCCTCCCGTCCCCCCCACCTCCGCGAGAGTGAGCACGCGGACCCCTCCCATCCCCCCCACCCCCACGAGAGTGAGCATGCAGACCCCCCCAAGGCTGGGGTCTGGGGATGGGGTCCCTCCCACCCCCGCGGGAGTGAGCACGTGGACCCCCCCAAGTCCCTGTCCCCCCCCACCCCCACGGGAGTGAGAACACGGACCCCTCCTGTCCCCCACCACGGAATGAGCACCCGGGCCCCCCCAAGGCCCCGTCCCCCCCACCCCTGCGGGAGTGAGCACGCGGACCCCCCCGAGGCCCCGTCCCCCCCACCCTCGTGGGAGTGAGCACGTGGACCACCCCCAAGGCCTCGTCCCCCCCACCCCCGTGGGAGTGAGCACGCGGACCCCCCCACCCCCGCGGGAGTGAGCACGCGGACCCCTCCCCAGGGGCTCGCGGGAAACAGTATCTTTCCTCCCCGCTCCTGGCGTTCAGACTGCGGTGATGTTACTCACGTCTTGGGTCCGGGGCACTTCTCCCTTGCGTGTGATTTGGCTGTGATGTTCTTGCTCTTTTTCCTTTCTGTGAGTCTATGTTTGTGAATATTGTGGAAGCCGGCTCCGTTATGCTACAGGGGGAGACCTTACGGGTCTCCGCATGGTGACAGTTCGGCTCCCATGCCCCGTCGTTGTTAGTGCCATCTGATGAGGGAGGACAGTTCGAAGCTGCAGCGGGTTTGTGGACACACAGCCTTGTTATTTAAGATGTGCTCAGCCCTTAGCACATGCACAGTGTGACTGCTCACGGGCTGGCCGTGCGTGTCCTGGATGATGTCCACTCCCTGCTTCTCTAAGCTTGTGCTGGAACTGTCTTTGCAGAGGTAGAGAATTCTAGCGGCTTTTGCCTGAGCGATGGGACATAAATACAGAAGGCAGGATTTGTGGTTTCTCAGGCAGAATTTGTTAGGAGGAGAGCACACGAGCATCATCCAGACTGAGGGTTGGGGGTCCAGACTAGCCCTTCCTGCTGTGGTTCACCTCTGCCCCTGGATGCCGGGCCGTGGTAGGATGCGGAAACACAGCTCCATGTGGATGCTCCCGTGGTGACCGCAGGGGCGGGGACACCGGCTGGCCTCAGCCCTGCCTTCTGCAGCTCTGTGCCTCCGGGCCCGTCGCCCGCCCCTGGTCCCCCTGGACCACGGCGTTCCTACCTGTCGGACGCGGTGACGGTCCCGCGTGAGGACCGCACAGCCCGATGTGCGGCAAGCACGTAACCCACCTCCCTGCCCAGTGGTTGTGGCAGCCGCCTTCTCTGCTGCCATTCGTGTTTCTCCTTGACGTCACTGGGTGGGGACTGCTGTGACGGGCCTTGTTGGTGTTGTCACCCATGGCTCACCCTTCCCTTGGACCTGCAGGTTCTGAGTCTCTTGCAGCCACTTCCCAGAGCCAGTCCTGTCTCCTGCCAGACGCACACGCTCCTCTCTGGCGTCTTCTGGATGGCAAGTGGTGCTCTTGGTTCCCAGGGTGGAGCAGGCAGCAAGCTCGTGACGGGCCCAGGCCTGTTGTGTCCCCACGTCCAGCGTGGCGGGGTGCGGGTTCCTCTCCTGCTGGCATTTGGCAGTCACCCCATGTGTTGCTTGCAGAGTGTCATGAACATGATGCACGTGATCAGCATCCCATACTCGCTGATGAAGGTGAACCCCCTCTCCTGGATTCAGAAGGTCTGCCAGTACAAAGGTACGTCTCCAGGGCCCTCAGGTGTGTGGCTCCCTCTTTTTTAATAGCTCACGGTCTGATGGTGTGCTTATTAACGCCCTGCTCTCCACTGTTCCCGCAGCAAAAGTGGCTTGTGTGAAATCCAGGGACATGCACTGGGCGCTAGTTGCACATAGAGATCAGAGAGACATCAACCTCTCTTCCCTCCGGATGCTGATCGTGGCCGACGGCGCAAATCCCTGTAAGTGACCCACCTGTTCCACCTGGAGGTGCAGCCGGCAGCCAGAGAGCCTCGTTCTCCACATCCTGTTTCTGCACTTTGCTTTTGCTTTTCTAGTCGTTGCCTTGGTTAGGAAGCTGCCTTAAGTTAATGACCTCCCAGTGTGACTCACCGAAACCTCGAGGCACCACAGTCGGTGGCGGGGAGCCAGGAGCCCGCAGGCCCACCGCCCTGGGCTCGAGGCCCGGTGTTTCCACATCCTGATTCCATAGAGAAAAATCCTAACTTTCTGGTTTTAATCCTTCTCTTTCTTTAGCTGCAAAATGGTACCTAAATCATAAGATATTATGAGGATTAAATGAAGTGGTTTCTCTATCTTGGGATGTTTTGTGCTCAGGAAATAGTAATTTATTACTTTATGATCTATAGTAATTTTATTGATCAGGGAAGTAATATGTCATTTTAATGGAATTTCGTTATCAAATCCTATAGGAAACACCACCCAGGTAAAGCAAATTAGCAGTCCCATAGAATGCCATTAACCTACCTTAAGAAATACCGCTCTGGGTTGAAACAAAACGCAGCTAGCTTGTTTTTGATGAGAGTGAGTGAGCCAGAAGCAGAGTGAGTGAAGGAGAGCGTGTGTTTCTGTCCATCTGTAAATGGTGCCACATGTACATTCGTAAATTAAAGCAGCACATACTTTCTCAAAGAAAATCTGATACGCAAACAGGGGCTTGCAGTCAGAGGATTTAGTATTACTTGTATACATGATTCTTGCATTTCCCAGAGAACTCCATGAATTGCAAGCTGCTTTAAGGCATCTGGTTTGAGCCATCCGTCTGCTGAAGCCAGGCTGACCTGTGTTAGGAAGTGGTCTCACGGGTGGGCGCCTGGTGGTGACTCCCCCGATCTCACCAGGTGCGCTGATACAGGAGAGAGTTTTCTTCGCTTAGTTTAGACCTACTCATCTCAGAGACATGCATATGGAACATGGTGGAGCAGGCCTGGGGAAAGGCTCACAAGCTCATCGGCCACAGAAACGTTTAAATACAGAGGTTACACTTGTAATCCTTGAGTTCTGTTGGCCTGAAAGAATCACCTCTCATGGTAACGTGAGCAGTTAGCGGTACTGAATGGAGCGTGTTTCCGCGCGGCCGGCCTCAGCCCCACCTGAGAGGCGTGGGAGTGGTGGGGTGGCTGCGGTCGACCCTGCACTTCTGCAGGCTGACTGTCACCCCTTCCTCCTGCAGGGTCCATCTCGTCCTGTGACGCATTTCTCAACGTCTTCCAGAGTAAAGGCCTGCGTCAGGAGGTCATCTGTCCATGCGCCAGCTCCCCAGAGGCTCTCACCGTGGCCATACGGAGGTACAGCCGGGCCCTGCAGGGCCGGCCTGGGTGGGGGGCTGCCTGCCGCAGCTCATGTCTGCGGGGCGGGGAGGGCAGGACCCAGCCTGTTCGGGACCAGCTTCGTTTCCTTGCATGCACAGGAATGGGCCCTTCAGCATGGTCCTCATTCGCTAGTCAGAAACCCTCTCTCCCTCTGGGCAGTGACCCTGTCTCCCAAGTAAGTGGACGCCCATATGCTCGTCACCCACATGTCCACGTGCTACCGTCTGGGTCAGGCGTTATTCTGGGGCGGGTTGGGTGAATGCTGTCTGGTTTGAGTGCAGTGTTTGCAGCCGGGCCTATGGACGTGCCCAGTGCGCCACGACACCCTGAATTTTTAAAAACCCTGGTTTTCTGAGCTGTTGAGCTATGGATGGCCCATTGCAGGGCTCCAGTGTGCACGTGGGTGTGGGCCTGCATCGCTCATGCCCTCGGTCGTGGTTCAGTCCGCCTTCACCACCTGCCCCAGCGCCACGCGCACTGTTCCAGGTGCCGTGGCTACGGCCGCGTGAACCTGATCCCACCCAGGCTGAGAGGTGCAGGGAAAGCCTCTCTGATCGTCACCCGCCGTCCGCCATCCTCACAACGTGGGAAGGGAGCGTTGGCATCATCTGGGTACTTCCAGCTCGGGATCTGACTTGTTTTTCGGTATCTGGGCGTCCGTCCGCTCATGAGGTTTTGCTCTGCGTCACATGAGCGTGCTCCACTGTAAGGGGCGCAGAGCACGTGGAGTTCCGCCCTCTTACTGACAGGCTGGGCTTCCCAGAAGTACTCACTGGGAGACTGTTTGTAAATGAGATGCTTTCTCACAGTTTTAGCTGGTAGTTAGTGTAAAATTAGCCAGACTGTCTAACGGGCTGGGAAATCAAAAACCTTTAGCATATCAGGAGCAAGTTTAATTTTGATTGAACCAGAAATCAGAAGTCCGTAACAATGTAAACTGATGAGGAAAAACAGCACCATGAACCACCTTTGTTAGAAGGTGTCACAGCTGTCCTAGCAGGAGGCGCCCCCCAAACAGTCCCCCAAGTGGAAGTCTGGCCTCGGACAGAGCGCTGGAAGCCGCGCTGGTGGACGGGCCAGCACCGCGTTCTTCCAAGATCAGGATTCAGCCGTCCCGGTGCAGCCCGGCCACGGGGTCCCGGGCGGGTCCTCTCTCCGTGGCCTCCGCGGCCTCCCACCTGAAAGCGTTAGGGTTGTGCCGCGGTGTGACGTAGCGCCGTTGCCACAGGTAAGTCACAAGGTGAGGGACTGAGACACGTGGACACTCCAGCTGTTAGCGTCCGATGGTGTGATTGTGTGCTCTTTCTAGAAATCTGTTTTCTGTGCGTTAGGATTATGGACTATGCCAGAGTTGCTTGGCACAGGGAGGAGTCAGTGAAGGACTTGTAGTTGTTTCTCTAAAAATGTAAAATCGTTAAAATCTTCAAGAAGATTAAGAAACAGGCAAATTAAGTGCTGCTATTTCCTGGGCTCATGTTCAGTGGCCTCCAGTGCACTTCCCCTGGGGTCAGAGGCCGCACACGTCCCCGCGCGTCACCATGCTTCCCATGCATCCCTGCGTGTCCCCATGTGTCCCCATGCTCCTCACGCATCCCTGTGCATCCTCATGCTCCCCACACGTCCCCATGTGTCCTCATGCATTCCCGCGCGTCCCCATGCTTCCCACGCATCCCTGCCTGTCCCCCCCCATGCTCCTCACACATTCCTGCACATCCTCATGCTCCCTGCGTGTCCCCATGCGTCCTCATGCTCCCCGCGCATCCCCATGTGTCCCCATGCTTGCTGCACATCCCGTGTTCCTGCGTGTACCCATGCTATGCACATCCCTGTATATCCCTACATGTCCCCATGTATCCTTATGCTCCCTACTGTCTCCATGGTCCTCACACTCCCTGCGTGTCCCCGCACGTCCCCACACAACCCCTACACAGACCTGCCTTGGCTGAGTGCACCATTATCGGGCTGGAAGGGGTGGATTCAGAGTCCCTCGACCTTCACTGCCAGAGCCTGTGGACATTGCTGCTCCTGCGTGTGAGGCTGAGGACTGGCCGGCTCCTGCTCTGAGCAGGGGAGAGAGCAGCCATACTTGCAGAGACACGAGTCCACCAGCCAGCCTTGCTTTGAACCGAGTTGGCTTCTCTCACAGCCGACCACGGTCTGGCGGCCACTCTCACATCCTCAAGGTCTCGTCTGCTATTTCCCAATTAGGCGGTAGAAGAGCAAGGAGCCAGGACAGGGCAGTGGATACCAGTGAGCTCAGAGAGAGGCTCACTCTTTCCTCAAACACCGTTGATTGACAGGCAGAGTGATTTCGTGTCTGTCACCCCTACAGTGAAAAATACCATACAACCGAAAGGTGCATCAGTAACACGAAGAAACTCTCAGTTTCCCTAACATGTAGTCTGTAATCCTTGCTTATATTCTGGTTTACAGACTTTGATATAAAGTGGTCTTTGCCTGGTGGCTCACCCTGAGCTTTTTTCTAAATGAAGACACCGTCTTCTCCCAGAGAATCCTAGGCTCATCAGCCACCTTCCGGGTCTCTCCGCAGACCCACCACTCCTTCAGTGCTCAAGAATCACAGGAATGCGCGTTAACTGCTCATGGCTGCGTGTCTGGAAGGGGAAGTGAGAGACTCATGTTGCTGGGACCCACTTACCACGGGCAGAGCCCCGTTCCCGCCTCACACGGGTCAGTGGTGGGTCGAGTGTTGGCCTCTGGTGGGTGCAGCAGAGTTGCTCCGGAGGAACAGCTGAGCCTGACATTGTCTGCGCCGTCCTGTCCTTGCCGAAGCCGTGAGGGTTTAAATGTGTCTGTTCGTTTTGCCATGAACTTTCCGGGCTGCCTATTTCAGAATAAAGACACGAGCCCTATGCTGGGGAATGGCCCCATGGGGATGGCCCAGTGCGTCCTGAGGACTCTCGACAACGGTCCGCTGGCCCCGGGCCTCACGGTCACTCCTGGTGACAGTGAAGCGTGACCCCTTCCACTTTGCTCCTACGTAAAGCAAGGGGCCATAAGATCCACAGGGGGAAAGGTCTAGTTTTAATGCTAAGATATTTGTGTTTCCCTATTGACGTATTGGTTCTGGCCAAAAAAAGATAATTTTGGAAAAGATCCTTGTAAGAAATCGAGGGTCTTTATACATTATGGTTTCATCCCTTCGAAGCGCTCACAAGCACGTGTCTCTGCACTGTTCGCACTGTCCTTGGTTTCACATCCCTCTGTGCCTGTGGCCAAAATCGAAGTAGAAGGATATTCTAGAAATCTAGACTAAAATCCCCACGGAGACACCTGAAGTGAAGAAGCAGAAGAAGCAGGCTGCAGGTAGCATTAAAAGTCATGCTGCAGTTCTTAAAACCAGTGCTTTTGGACAGTGCCTCGTGTGTCTTGGCTGAGTGACTTCATGTCCTGGAGACGTCCTGGGTCCTGGGGAAATGCGGCCTCTGATTGCACGCTCCCGCCCAGAGCAGATCTGGGGAACAGCGCCCTGCCCAGTACTGTGCACGCGGGCGAGCAATCGTGCTGTGTGGGCCGAAGCCGCCGGCAGACCCCTTGTGCTGAGAAGCTGCATGGTAGTGCTCCGGTGAGACTTGGCATCACAGGCTGCGTCCTCATCCCTCGGAGAGAATCTGTGGGTCCCGTGGACACAGTTCAGGCTGCGCTGCAAGACCGGGCCGCTGGTGGGTGTCCACCAGATCCGTGCTGGGGCGTCACACCCCTTGCGTTGTCTGCCCAGAGTGGTATAGATTCAGGAGATTTCTTTTAAAAAGTGTCATCGTGATTTCAAGGCCACCTTATGCAGCAAAGAGGCAGGTCTCTACAGTGACTGATTCTCTGCTGTGTCCCCATGGACCAGTTATCCTCTGAGACCCTCAATTTCTCCACCCACAGAGGAAGAAAATATGAACTGGTGTGTGTGCTAACACGTGTGCACACACCCCCAGTCCCCGATGAGAACACATGTGTCTGCTAACATGTATGCACACACACACACACACACCCGGTCCCCCTGCCCTGGTCGTCAGCCCTTGGCCCAGCAGCTTGCAGTCTGGGCCCTCACCCCCCGCCCACCCCCCCCACCGCAGGCTGCATAGCTTCTCCCTGTCCACAAAAACTTAGGTTAGATCCAGAACTGTGCAGAGACTGGACACTGGTTTCCATCTCTTAGATTTTGGCCATTGTCTTGGCAATTCAGTTCTCCTTTCACGTGGGAAGGAGGGTGGCAGGTGGAATGCACACAGATTTCAGTGCAAGCATCCTCCTCCAGCAATGTCTGCTCCCACTTTCCTTCAGAGAAGCTGTGTAAGCAGTCTGAACCTCCGGCTCCCCCACCTCCCTGCCACCCGGCCCCCTCGGTGGCAGCTCGGCTGCAGGAGTGCATGCTGCTCCCAGGTCTGGCCGCGCTCCATCCCTCCCTCCGCGCCACCCGGCCCCGGCCTCCTCGCTGTTCCCCTACCGGCAGGCCCAGGAGCTTGTGCTGGAGCCGTGTGGCCTGCCCGCCGAGCCCGCCTTTGCTGGCGTCCCGACCGTGGTCCTCCGGGCTTGTCGCCCTCCCCTCCTCTTCCCTTCACATTCTCCACCTCCCCACGTGCCATGGGACTTACGGGTGTCTTCATTGTTCAGTCTGTCCCGGCCTCGTAGATACTTTTTGAATAAACGAGTGAAAGAAGGATTTTCAGTATGTGAAGGACCTGCGCACGCGCTTGCCTCTGAGCACCTTGCAGACTCTCCAGAAGCAGTGCTGAGAAGCGCCAGAGCTTTTCACAGGCGTCCCGGTGAGACCAGCTCATGCACATGTGCAGGCGGGTCTCTAGCTCGTGTTTGGCCGAGTGGAGTCGTGTGTTCTCCTCTGTCTGCGTGTTTGCCTTTCTCACGACGATCCAGGTGCAGCTCTGAGCCTAGAGTTTGGTGTCATATTCTGGTCTCCTGATTCAGCAGCAGCAGGAGGGCCGTGTCCTTACCGCCACCTGTGGGCGGCCCCCCGAGGTTGGTCCCGAGACAGACGGACTTGGGGGCGGGGGGAAGGAGGGGGAAGTCTTGGGTAGCAGCCCGCATGCGTCCGCGGTGATGCGCTAACATAGGGGCAGAAGGGCAGCTCAGGGCCCCAGAGTAGGGCCGGGATGCTTCCCACCAGAACTTTGGGAGCAACCCCCAGGATTTAAGTCACTACGTAGGAACTGTGGAAGCTAAGGGGTTCACGAGAACAGAGAAGTGAGCAAATGTAGCACCCTCGGCCCCACCAGGCTCCGAGCAAGATCCGCCCGCAGCCCCTCCCGGGCCCCCACCCCGTTGGCTGGGACATCTCCTCAGAGCCCACCCGTCCTGCGACGGGTATCCTCCCAGGCCCACAGGTAAATCGGGACAGGAAGGGATAGGAACACGAGGTACAACCATAGCATTCTCAGTAGAATTAGGGATAACGGCATAATCCAAATCAAGACGGGCCTCTGGGTGCAGCGGCTGTCCCACGTCTGTTCCCTTGCTGGATGCCGTCCCTCGGTCTGGTGGCTGTGCTCTTCCACGTGACTGTGAGGCCCACGGCACACGTGGACACTGCTGCACACCGGCGGCCACACAGATGAAGCCACTGCCATGAGCCTCGTGCGGAGGCGAGCGTGGGTGTCGAGGACTGGTGGTCAGACTCATCAGGAGAGGAGGGAGTGTTCACGTTTAGAACCTGTTTCTTTCACTGACCTGTCATATTTAAGTCATTTTCAAACAAATAGGACAGAAACAGCACTCACTTGCGTTTTATGAACATGTCCCTCTCTGAATAGGAGGGCAACTCCCCATTCCCGGTGTTGTACGTACACGACCGTCCACAGAGACATTGGGACAAATTCTTGCTTTTGTAGAACGAGCCCGTGCACTTAACTTCATGTTGGGTTATTTCTTCCCCAAGCACAGTGGGGACTCGGGAGGTTCCACATGGAAACGGTAGAAGCTGGGTTACTGAGTAGAGACCGCCTTACTCATTCCTTTCAAGCTGCTCTGAGTGGGGGTCCAGGATGGCTGGTCCATACTCTGGTGGTCCCAGGGTGAGGACAAAATGGGCACTTTCTCGGACGTCTGTATTAAGACCAAAGTGGGAAGGGTTGCATCCTCATGTTTTGTTTCTATTCGTAGGATATTTTATAAAGAAAAAAGTGTTTGGCTGCTAGGTTGCCTGATTTTGTTGGAAAGAAAGCCCTGCCCCCTTCGAGGGGGACTGACCACCCCTCGTTCAGATGGGTTTGAGGACTGACATTCTCCTTTCTTCTCTTGTCCTGTGCTTAATAACCTTCCCAGGACAGCTTGCGAGCCAGGTAACGAAGAAGAGGCTGGACTTCCAGTAAGCAGCTCAGAGCCGCTGAGTGCTCGCTTGGCTCTCACTGCATTTAGTTAGGAAACAGTACCTGGTTAATGTGTGTGGTCAGCACTGACGATGAAATTGGAGGTGTGTTCCATTACTCACGACTGTGGGACTTTTGGTCTTTCCTGGAACATGCGTCTGTCTGGTTTTCTTCTGTGAAACACGTACGTGGGTCGGCCAGCCGAGTAGCTACGGCAGGGCTGCCAGGTGCCCGGGGTTTGCGCGCGTGGGGACAGCCATGCACGCCTGTCAGCTTCTCAGACTGCTCCAAGCTGGCCTGTGCAGAGCAAAGAGCTGGGCCTCACAGGCTGGTGCCCATGGCTGTTCGTTATCCTGATGTCCCTCCTCTGGTAAGCAGAACACCTGTCACCAACACCAAAGTGAGTGTATTGGAAGGTTCTGGGGCCCAGAGTTTTCAACGGGAGCCTCGGACATCCCACCTGAAACAGGCGGGGTGCAGAGCTGGTCCCGAGAGCCAGCCGTAGGACTCTGGCCGTGGTCTGGGGACAGTAGCCAGTGCCCTGGCTTCCTGTCCAACCACATGTTTGCCACAGTATTTAATGTCTTTCTTTTTAAAACTGTCATCATGCAGGTATATGTTTGTGTTTCCTTCTTTGAGGATTAGTTGTAAAATTCAAAATATTGGAGAAATATGACTTTATGATGTGTAAACTCATCTGTAGAATTATTTTAAAAGGGCAAATTGTGAAATGAAAACCAGCAAATTATTTTCTGGTCCTGTGTATCTCTGGGATGGCTGTCTGGTTCTGCTTCTGTGTCTGGAATACAGAGGATAGAACCCACTTTTTTTTTTTTTTTTATTCTTATGTTAATCCCCTTACATTACAACATTAGTTTTAGATGAAGTGTTCCATGATTCATTGTTTGTGCACAACACCCAGTGCTCCATGCAGAATGTGCCCTCCTAAATACCCACCACCAGGCTAACCCATCCTCCCACCCCCCTCCCCTCTAGAACCCTGTTTGTTTTTCAGAGTCCATCGTCTCTCATGGTTCGTCTGCTCCTCCGATTTCCCCCGCTTCATTCTTCCCCTCCCGCTACCTTCTTCTTCTTCTTCTTCTTTTTTTTTTTTTCTTAACATATATTGCATTATTTGTTTCAGAGGTACAGATCTGAGATTCAACAGTCTTGCACAATTCACAGCGTTCACCAGAGCACATACACTCCCCAGTGTCCATCACCCAGTCCCCCCATCCCTCCCACCCCACCCCCCACTCCAACAACACTCAGTTTGTTTCCTGCGATTAAGAATTCCTCATATCAGTGAGATCATATGATACATGTCTTTCTCTGTTTGACTTATTTCACTCAACATAATACCCTCCAGTTCCATCCACGTCGTTGCAAATGGCAAGATCTCATTCCTTTTGATGGCTGCATAATATTCCATTGTATATATATATACCACATCTTCTTTATCCATTCATCTGTCGATGGACATCTTGGCTCTTTCCACAGTTTGGCTATTGTGGACATTGCTGCTATAAACATCGGGGTGCACGTACCCCTTCGGATCCCTACTTTTGTATCTTTGGGGTAAATACCCAGTAGTGCAATTGCTGGATCATATGGTAGCTCTATTTTCAACTTTTTGAGGAACCTCCATACAGTTTTCCAGAGTGGCTGCACCAGTTTGCATTCCCACCAACAGTGTAGGAGGGTAGAACCCACTTTTTAAAGCTATGTTTTGGTAATGTTGATTCAACTAAAAAAATATTCTGTGGGCTCTTTAACCACAAGGTATTATTTCAAAGGATAGTAATGATGTAAAGCAGTATTTAAAGCAGCAATTCCAGAGGAGGATAAAGATGCCCCTTTGCCACCAGAATCATTTTGCATGTTGAAAATGTCCCCCCTGGAAATTAGAGAGCTGGGAAGACCGGAGGGAGGGGCCCATGCGGCCAGATGCCCGTCCAGGGCCGGAGTCAGACTCAGACCGTTCTGCCCAAGGTTCCCCAGCCAGTGACCCAGAGTAAAAATAGCTAACAAGCCTGTGAATTGAAGTGGGGTTTTCAGGAATGATTTTGACTGCCCAAAAAAAGTCAGCCGTGGAGATCCATAATCTTATGTTTTAACACAAGATAAAATGCATTGTCGGTGATTTTAATCTGGAATTTTTAAATTCAGATAAAATTTTAAAAGTCCTCTGAGAGTGAAAGAGTTGGCAGATGAGCCTCACCATCCCTAAATGGAAATATGGCTTAATTCAGTAGCGTCAAAGAGCCAAGTGACTTGAGTTACCTTGTGCAAGTTGTCCGGACCGCTCACGTGCAGGAGTGCATTCTGCTCTGTTTTGTGTTTGGTGGTGCTCTGGTGGAGGTGTGCGTACCACACGCAGACAGCAGGTGATGCTTCCCCGCCCATGCACCGCTGAGCGCCTGCCCGAAGACGCGGCAAAGTAGCTAGGGCAGGTGGGAAACAAAGCTTGTAGACGGTTTGTGTGGTATGATCCGTTTTCCTGGCTGAAAAAGATTAAGTATCTCTAGACAGTCTCTTTAACAAGAAAAAAACCTGGAAACTACATAGTGCAGCGGGTAGGTGAGATAGCGTCGGGGACAATGTCCCCTTTTTACATTATAGAGCTCTTAAAGCAGGTATGTTTTTTAATAAGCAGATATTGCTCTTACCAGAGAAAGGGGAAGGAATCACACTAAAATAACTGATCACTTAAAGGTGTGCTGTGTCGATCTTGTATCTTTCCCTGTCACTGAGCCTTCAGTGTGGGCATCCATTGTGTTTTTGAGAGGCTCTATCACACTGAGCAATGAAGGGGGATGCACGTAATCACAATTTGACCAGATTTCTCCTGAAATCCTCATTGCCGGAGTGTTCCCCTGAAAATGTTATTTCTGTTAAAATAAGCACGCAGCGGCCGCAGCTCTGCACCCTTCAAAGGACATTTTTGTGCACGTACCCCTACGGGGCGGTGGCTGCAGTAACCGAGCTCACGTTCATCTATAGAAAGACTTAAGTCATGGATGGCAGTGCAGCAGGGCTGCTCCCCTTTCAGGGGACGCCCTTCATCCACAAAGGAGGACCTCACTGGTCAAAGGCAGAAAGGCGGCCCCTTGCTCAGACACACTGATGGCCCCACAGCTTAGAAGTGTCTTTCCCAGGGAGGCAGAGTTCCGGGAGGCACTTTGATGCCCATGCATGCACCCCATGCGTGCAGCCCATGCATACACCCCGTGTGTGCACTCCGTGTGTACAGCCCGTGCATTCAGCCCATGTGTGCACCCCATGTGTGCACTCCAGGCATGCGCCCCGTGCGTGCGCCCCGTGCATACAACCTGTGTGTTCAGCCCACATGTGCACCCCGTGTGTGCACCCCATGCGTGCACCCCATGCGTACAGCCTGTGCGTTCAGCCCATGTGTGCACCCCGTGTGTGCACCCCGTGCGTACAGCCCATGTGTTCAGCCCATGTGTGCACCTTTCCACAAAAAATGACGTGCACCTTTGAACCCTGTTGCTTGGTGTGTCTGTGTCCCGGGGCTGTCATAAGTGCCTCGGGCTGGGGGGCATGGAAGTGGGGAAGCTGTTGTCTCGGGTCTCGGGGTGTCTGCAGAGCAGGTGCTCCCAGAGGCTCTGGCCGAGCGTCTGCTCCAGGCCCTCCCACTGCTGGTGCCCCGTCCGTGGCTCCGTGGCTGGAGACGCAGCGCCACATGACCACTGTGTCACACACCATCTGTGTCTCCTCCTCTCATAAGGACACCGGTCATTGGATTGGGGTCTGTCCCACTCCAACCAGTAGGACCTCATCTCAACCAACAATCTCTGCAAAGACTCTCTTTCACACTAATAAGGTCACAGTTGAGGTCATAGGTTTTGGAGACACAACCCACAGCGGGGACCAATCCTTCTGACTCCTGATTGTCACGTTGCGTTTTGCCGAGGACAGAAGCACAGGGTCGAGAGTCCCAGTGGCACAGGGTTCCCGTGGGCCTCCTCCTTTTGCTTTAGAGAGCAACTTAGGTTCCGGTGTTCGGGGCTCTTTCCAGGTAGCTCCACATGGACCTTCTAACTTGGGCAGAGTTTTCTTGTGTCTGGTTAGTTCTACCTTTTTGTTTTTTAGCAGATGGAACAATTCAATTTCCAGACTCTCTTATGCTTCCTTTTTATTATTATTTATTTTTAGTTTTTATTTGAGATATAATTGACATATAGCATAGGCTTCTTTTTTAAACACACCAGTTACTTGATTCAAATGAGACCTCCTTCTGCACATTTTAACTTTTATGTTTCCCTATTTATGCTTTTAGGTTTTTAAATCTTGATACTATTTTAAAACCAAGCAGCAAAGTTCTGTTTATCCTCCAACTTTTAGATCCTAAAGCAACACTACACATGTGTGTATAGAAAATTACAGGAACAAGTGTGGTATTCACCTAAATCGTGCTCTCACTTAGCTCCTAGCTCACATGCAAGGGTCTTTAGCTACAGGGATAGAATCCATGATCTTGGAAAGATTTCATCTGTTCAGTAGTCGACAGACTACCTCTCCAGGGGAAAGGATGCAGCAGTGAACAGAGGGAAACCCACTTGCCCTCAGGAAGCTGAGACTGATGGACGAGGCACCTGCTGTGCAGACAGGAGTTGGGGGTGTGCTGTTTTATGGGGTGATGAGTCCTTGCACATGTGAGCTGCCCCAGAGGGCAGTGAGGGAGGAAGCCAAGGGGGATGGCTGCTACAAGAACATTGCAGGTAGAGAGGCAGGAGCAGGTGCAGAAAGCCCCAGGAGGGAGAGGGCTGGGTCCTGGAGAGACGGCAGGGGGCAGCGCGGAGTGAGCGGGAGGCGTGGGGCTCACGGGCCATGGAGGAGACAGAGGCAGTGAAATTGTACTTCTTCCCTGGACCCTACAGCATCCTACAGAACACCTCTCAGCCAAAACCTTCCCTAAGAGCTTGTCATCCAGCACAGCGTCACATGACTCTCCTTTCAGATTCTTAACCCACGGTGTGCGTCCGCACAGGGCACATCCGACTCAAGGCGGGACCAGCAGAATCTTCACCGATTCTGCTCCCTGCAGAATCTCTTCTTGGAGACCTTGTTCTCTTATCTTTTCGTGGAGACCTTGTTCTCCCCATTATCCACTCGCCACACTGGAAAATGTGACCCAGAGAGAGATGGGCAGAAAAGGAATCAGTCAGTCTACTGACTGGAGGTCTTCACACTCCTAAGGTGTTTTTAAACTATTCTGGAAGCCTGGAGGTAGAGTTAGTGACACGGACATCTTGTGGACAGAGCAGAAGCATTCCCCGGCGAGCTAGAGCACAGGGCCATGTGGCATGCAGGTCTGCGTTTGGGGGTCCGTGGGACCCCAACATGGCTGGCTGCCTTGGGTGTGTGCCCTTGGGTGGCTCTCTGGCCAGGCAGCCTGTTTGCTTCTGCGTGTTCAGACAAAACTGCTCTTTCAGGCCTACGGATGACAGCAACCAGCCCCCGGGCCGGGGCGTCCTATCCATGCACGGGCTGACCTACGGCGTCATCCGGGTGGACTCGGAGGAAAAGCTGTCTGTGCTCACCGTGCAGGACGTCGGCCTCGTGATGCCTGGCGGTGAGTGTGGGCCCCAGGCTGCAGGCGGCATGGGGCATCGAGGTGGAAACCCCAGCTGTGGCCAGTGGGCTGGTCCGTTAGCGCATGCCTTCCCGCCCGGCACCCCCGTGCCCCTCTGGCATGAACACAGACAGGGCGCTTAAATTCCGCTGTGCATCTTTAAAGCTTTGTGGTAATGCTACCCCTCCTGGTGACAACATTCAGGAAGCCTCCATGGGCGTCTCTGCCCCCTCTCATGCTGGGACTCCAGAGTCCCCCTCCCCAGGGGCGTTGTGGGCCCCGCTGCACCCCTGCAGCCCCTGAGATGGTCCTCCCCCTGCAAGGGTCTGCTACCCACCGGCCATCCTGGCACGCTGGAGAAGGCTGGGCACCCAGTCTGGCTGCAGACAGCATAAAAACCCATCCATGGGGCTCTGGATGACCAGCAGTGCTCACTTGCAGCAGAAGAGTCTGTTCTTAAAAGTCATGGACCTTCTCCACAAATGTGCACATGTGCTGTGGTCAGGGCACGGCCAGCCATCGCTGGCTGCACACCCCACCTCCCGAAACCCTGGCTCCGGCTCTTGCACGGACTTGAGGTCTGTGGCGGGAGCATGGGGTTGTGCAGTACCAAAGCACTCAGGCGGCCGGGACCCTGGGCTTCCTCCATGTGTCCTCCTCAGTCTGGATGGCAGAGGTCACTCCCCTTAAATACGATCCACACATGGGCGCCTGGGTGGCTCAGTTGGTTAAGCGACTGCCTTCGGCTCAGGTCATGATCCCGGAGTCCCGGGATCGAGTCCCTCATCGGGCTCCCTGCTCGGCGGAGAGTCTGCTTCTCCCTCTAACCCTACCCCCTTTGCGCTCTCTCTCTCACTCACTCTCTCTCTCAAATAAATAAATAAATAAATAAATAAATAAATAAATAAATAAATAAAAATCTTTAAAAAAAAAAAATACGATCCACACGTCAGTTATTCACTGACGTCACAACAATGGAACTGGACATTTTCCTATAACATGAAAATCCGTGACTCACTTCAGGGAAAATGAGTACCCGGCCCACTTGTATATTCGCAGTTGTGTTCCAGATGCTGTTTCCTGTTCACCTGCTCTCACTCCTACTTGGTCGTTTATTCCTTGTCCCCCTGTCCATCCCTGTCTCTCTGTGTCTCTGTCCCCCCGTCCCTCTGTCTGTCTCCCTCACCGTCCATCCCTCTGTCTGTCTGCCTCCCCCTCCCTCCGTCCCTCTGTCTGTCTGCCTCCCCCTCCCTCCGTCCCTCTGTCTGTCTGTCTCCCTCTCCCTCCGTCCCTCTGTCTGTCGCCCTCACCGTCCACCCCTCTGTCTGCCTCCCCCTCCCTCCGTCCCTCTTTCTGTCTGCCTCCCCCTCCCTCCGTCCCTCTGTCTGTCTGTCTCCCTCTCCCTCCGTCCCTCTGTCTGTCGCCCTCACCGTCCACCCCTCTGTCTGTCTGCCTCCCCCTCCCTCCGTCCCTCTGTCTGTCTGCCTCCCCCTCCCTCCGTCCCTCTGTCTGTCTGTCTCCCTCTCCCTCCGTCCCTCTGTTTGTCGCCCTCACCCCCCATCCCTCTGTCGCCCTCACCGTCTGTCCCTCTCTCTAACATGACCCGTGTGTCCTGTTTTGCTTCCAGCCATCATGTGTTCGGTGAAGCCGGATGGCATCCCTCAACTTTGTCGAACAGATGAAATCGGGGAGCTCTGTGTGTGTGCCATTGCAACGGGCACGTCCTATTACGGCCTCTCGGGCATGACCAAGAACACCTTCGAGGTAGGTTTGAGAGGCGCGCTCCCTCCAGGTGTGCTCTGCAGGTGGCCCTCACAGGTGTGCAGACGTAAAGAGAAGGTGGCAGTATCTCGATAACACATATTCATTGTAACTGAAGTGGTAGCACTTTTTGCTGCCAGTTGTATAATTTTCAGTAAATTCGGCTTGTCGGAGCTGTGTGGGAAAAGGGCAAGAATCGTTTCTTTAAAAGGGGCCGTGTTTTATACGTTGCTGTTCTCAGTCGAGAGGCCGAGGGACGGAGGCCGAGCACACCTGTCTTGGCCTCACTGGGGCCCCCTGTGGCCTGCCCACTGAGGCCGGACTTGGCAGGTGTGAACAGATGCACAGAGCAGGAGCTGGTGTGTGTGCGAAGTGCCCACATGCGTGTGTGGCCTGCGCTTAGTGCCCGCAGCGGCCTCGCACACGCGCGGTTCCGCAGGGAGCTCCGCGCCGCACCGCCATGCTCCTGGAGTTGACACCTCACCTGCCCACATGGTGCCTTACCTTAGGAGGAGCACACGTGGATTACATCACGCATGAGAAATGAAGGTCGTTTGGGGATTCGTCTCTTACAGTTTAGAACATGATGTAATGGGGTGTCTTGTGCAGGCGCCTTTGCTGAGTGTGGATTCAAGTTTCTAAAATGTCCCTGAAGCCCAGTTAGACAGAGTCTGCATGAAGCCCATCTCCCCTTCTGTGTGACTTACCTGCAGGGTCTGAGGACCGGGTACAGGCTCGGGGCGCCGAGATTTGCTTCCTTTGTGTGTTTCCTTCCTGGTGTCATCCTGATAGGGAAACATTGATGAACAGGGATCATTTTCAACTGATACACGTGTTCGGTTTTCCATTTATCACTTTGATGCTGTGGATCTAAAACAGGAGAATTAATTAGTGTTCATTAGGCTATCATAATGATCTCTGGTATCACTTCTTAGGTTCAGAAGCCCTGGAAGGAAACCGGCGGGCAGCCCTGCATGTGGGCAGTGGGGGACAGAAGTTGGGGGGCGGGGGACAGGGGCAGTGCCTTCCGCGAGGAGACGCTGCTAGACTAACGTGGTCCGGTCGGCTCCAGGGGAGGGTGAAGGTGGGCTGAGCACCACCCCCCGGCACTCACAGCTCGTGTGTCTGCAGGTATTTCCCGTGACGAGCTCGGGGGCCCCTGTCAGTGAGTACCCCTTCGTAAGGACAGGCCTGCTGGGCTTCGTCGGCCCTGGGGGGCTCGTCTTCGTGGTGGGCAAGATGGACGGGCTCATGGTGGTCAGTGGACGCAGACACAACGCGGATGATATCGTTGCCACGGCACTGGCCGTGGAGCCCATGAAATTCGTCTACAGAGGAAGGTGGGTGTGCCGTCTGTGAATTCAGCACTCGGTGGTTTGCACACCGCGCTTTTTATATACAATTGCACAAATTCCTTAAGCTGGTGGGACTCCGTGACCTCTGATATTCTAACTAGTTCTGAATGTCCAGTTCTATAGAAATTTCCTGAGCTCCATACGTATGTTTTGTTTTCATGACTTCCCCTCTATGTTAAGTAAAAATATTTATTTAAAAAGCTTATTTTTAAAGTAAATACACAAAGGAAAGAGCCAAATATTCATCTTGGTGCAGATCATCTCAAAAGACAGAAAGATAACAGTCGAGCAACAGATTGTGCGGGAAAACGGAGTCCTGCGGCATCCCCTCCCTGACGCACCCCTCCCTTGCCCGCTTGCACAGTACATATTAAATCAGTGATGCTAGCTCCTGAGTTTTTGGCTTAGTTTGAAGGAAGTCATGAACTGTTTAGAGTCTTATTTCAGCTTGTCAGACTGATGCGCGGAGAAGCAGTAGACACTTGGGTGTTACAGACAGAACTCACGTTGAGATGCAGCCTCTGTGTGAGGAGGGGCATGGGGGTCCAAACCCCACGATGCCGCCTTTACCGAGAGAGACAGGCTCGTCCGGCAGAAACCCACTTGTCCCAAACAGAACGTCCCTACCGATGTGGAGAATACGACCTCGCAGGTGCAAACTCAAGATGGGGGTTGTAGGGCTTCCTGGATCTCAGCAGGCCTGGTTTCCCTGCCCACCCTGCGGCGTGGGCACCATCAGCTGCAGGCAGCCCCGGCGGGAGATGCTGGGCTGCTTCTCGCCCGGTTCCCATTCCGGAGCAGTGGCTATAAGCTCCTGATTGCAGAACGATACTTCCCGGCAATCTGCAGCGTGTGCCCACTGCGCTGTACCCTTCCTGTCCCCACAGGATAGCCGTGTTCTCGGTGACCGTCCTGCATGACGAGAGGATCGTGATTGTGGCCGAGCAGAGGCCGGACTCCACGGAGGAGGACAGCTTCCAGTGGATGAGCAGGGTGCTCCAGGTAGCTCTTCACCTGCCCGGGAGTCCCACTCCTCCTTTCGTGCCAGCTTCCCTTAACCATCCGTTAGGATGTGGCCGGCCCTCAACAACTGTGCTTTCCTGCTCCCTGACCGTCACCCCACTGGATCAGAAATTGTATCAACTGGGAAACTTATCATTGCATGCTTGGACAGTAACTAAGCAGACCAAGGTTAGGGATCGGGGTCTGCGAAACTGGCTCCCCCTATTTACTTGGAGATGTCACAAGTAATGGTTTTTCTTCTGATCTTGAGAGTGTATTTTCTTGCTCCAAATTTCCTTTCCTAGTGTGTGTGTGGTATTCCACAAATCCCACATAAGATTATTCAGTTTGGCTGGGTTTGGAGAGAGAGCCTTCTCTTGGCATCTGCACCCCACTCGCGTGTTATAGACTGTACTCTACTCAGTCGGGACATTTGCTTCGTGTCCATCTGTAACACCTGTCCTGACGTGGTTCCCTCTCCCGTGACTTTCCAGGCGATTGACAGCATACATCAAGTCGGGGTTTATTGCCTAGCCTTGGTTCCAGCAAACACCCTCCCCAAAACCCCACTCGGTGGGATCCACTTGTCAGAAACGAAGCAGCTCTTCCTGGAGGGCTCACTTCACCCCTGCAACGTCCTGATGTGCCCCCATACCTGTGTCACAAACTTGCCTAAACCTCGACAGAAGCAACCAGGTAGGACTCGTGGGCCGGAGGCTGAGTGGCTCTCGGGAACTGGGTGCTGTGGGCGCCATGCGAGCAGGCGCTATGCCTGTCCGGGGTGTTCAGCCCTCTTCCTTTCCTGGTCTGCACGCTCCCAGGGCGTGACCCTGCCCCGCCAGAGGGTGCAGTGCAAGGCTCTGCTGGGACTGCGCTGTGTGCGGGGAGCCAGGCAGGTGGGGAACATCGGGAAGGAGCCCCCGCCTCCCCGGTGGGAGCACCAACCCTTGGTCTGGCCGGGGGGCCTTCTTCCAGGCACAGAACCTCGCAGCCTCGGTTTACTTGCGCAAACATTAGAATGACACCTGTTTCACGTGGCTGATTTAGGAGTCGGAGCAGCTAAGGTGTGGGAAAGCTGCTTGGAGCATGTGAGGAATTCTACAAATGTATGTGTGACATTGTTCTAAGAGCGAATGTGTGTCTAGCACCTTGTGGTTTGGGGATATGTCATTATCCATTATCTGATTTTTCTTCCTAGCAACTAATCGATCGTGCTTCTCAGGGTTGCACACACTTAACAGTGAAAAGGAATTGATCACAAGACTGTGGAAGGTGAAGACGCAGCTCTTCTGGCAGCGCGCTGATGGGGAATCCCAGGGTGTCCCGGGGGGGGGAGTGCGTGGGGGTGGTGGGGGTGCGCAGGGGTGGCTGGGTGCGGGCAGCAGGGGCGCACACTCAGGCTGTGTTCTAGAACAGTAGCGGGAGCTCCTGGCACAACCACGGTTTGCCTGTGTTGTACATATGAACTCCTCTCTTCTCACGGAGGCTGTGTGGTGGGCACTCTTCTGTCCCCATTTCACATGCGACAGGTTCAGGGATTGACCCAGCAGCCGTGTGTCCCACCCAGCTCAGCGTGGCTGCGGGGCAGAGTTTATGGAGTCAGCTAGAGGAGGTTGGGTCACCACGGGCTCAGCCCACTTGGTGGTAAATGCAGGGACTGAGGCCCACGCCCCGTAAGTGAGATTGGAGGAGAGGGTGGCTGGTCCTGTGTGGTTGAGGTGAGGATGCTGATGCTACGGGAGGAAAGTCACCCCTCGCGTTGAGCAGGTGTCGGCCTACATCCCTTGCTGTGACTCCCTGTGATGCAGACAGTCACGTGGTAACTAGATGGGGCAGCATTTTGTTCTCTCCTCCCGTGAGGAGTGGATTCTCCGGGACACACTACAGTCACTGTCTGCTTTCTGGGCACATTAGCACTGTGGTTTTAATCCGATTTCTGTGCTGTCCCTGGTTTCCTTACATTCCAGATTCCCGTAACTAATACCTTCCCTTTTTCTCTTTCTTCTCAGTCGTTGGTTTATATGCTTGCAGGACACTGTAAAGTTACAGCTGACCAAGTGTCCATTTCTTTAAATTCAGTGGCGAGCCCCCCACAAAACACAAAGCATTGTCCTTCTGCAGGCATATCGAAAGGATGAAGAGTCACGTCTTCGGTCTCCCGTTATTTTGGGGCATAAACAGCCATGGGAAGGGGAGAGCAGTCGCTCCATCTGGGTGTGTGTGCGTCCGCATGGAATGGATCATGGTGGCTCCTCAGGGTGTCCTTATGCACAATCAGAGGTGACTGCCCTCTCCCCATCCCCTGATCACCTCCACTCACCATCATACACTGCGGCCCTGGGGCCTGACCACCAGTGGTCCCAGGAGCAGAGAAGCTCACGTGAATCCTGTGGGTCACAGTTTGTGAATTCAGGACACATATTTACGGTGGGGGCTCATTGGCAAACGCATGATACGATTCCAGGGCTGCCAGGCTCAGTGTACCTGCCAGATGTCAGGAATCCTCAACAAGAAGAACCGGGCTGAGTGAAAAGGCCCAGGCACTCTGCTCGGAGGGCAGCATCAGGGCGCCCGAGGACAGCCTTGTTCCTTTGAGCAAGCACAGACGGATGCGCCGGGAGGGCGGGCCTGCTTGCATATTGCAGCGGCAACAGGGTGAATGAAGCTTTGTGCGATTGATTTAAGGAAACAGTTTTTTAAGAATGATATTAGGTGTCCTGTTTTTGTTAAATATTGAAAAGTTATATAACTCTCTGTCTGAAAAAAGCTGTTTTTAACAAATACTCATGGCAGCTGTGAGGTGCTGGTCCATTTTCCTCCCTCAGCTGATGACCCGTAATGGACCTCAGACAGGTGGTATTTCCCCAAAGCCTTAGGTTTCCCTAAGTGCAATGAGGGAGTTGGACCAGGTGATTTCGAAGGCTCCCTTGGACTAGACACGACTGGGAACAAGTACTCCTTGGAGCCAAAGCAGACATTTAGTAAGGCCATTTTTCCATGAGGGTGTTGCTGGAGGTTTCAAACAGAGCCCCTAAAATGTAGATAATTTGTAGACACCCTAACTGACTCTTTTACTGGATGGATTCATATTTGCTCAACTAACGACTGTGTATGTGAGTTTCTTAACTAAGCACAAATGTTAAAAGACCTTTAAGACCTTTAACCCATCAGTCAGGCCTGCAACAATATTACAAACATTGAGAAAACCACGGGGGGTTAAGAGCCCCTGGGATACATCCTATGGGAGCCACAGGAGGGGAACAGGGAGGGGCAGCCACTGAGTTCTGCATCCACCAGGAGGAGCCCTGCTCCAGGGTTCAAAATCAGGATGCAGTGAGTGTAAGGGTGTCTTGCACGTCCATCCACCTCATTCGGCAAGGCAGGGAGACCCTCGGTTCTTGGTAGGGGGGAGCAGATTTTGTAAATAATACCACAGGAAAGCACCTGTCTCCCAGCAATGTTTGGAAAAAGATCATTCTTAAGTCCACGTGGGGGAGAGACATGTAAGGTCCGAGCTTCACATCCAGACAACTCTAGCAGAGACAAACATCGAGGAAGGAGGGACCACCTGCTAGCACCTTAGAAGAGTGCTTCTACCCTCACGTGAATTCTTAAAAAATTACCGAGAATACTTCAAGTCAGTTTGGGTCAGAGTGGCTTCCCAGAACTGTCCTGTCCACCTCGGTCACCAAAGAGAACCTCAGGACGCTTCACCCACAGACCCCAAGCCAGGAAATGAAGGGCTCGTTGGCGGGGTCCCAGGCGAGCCCTGGCTCCGTCCACACGGGCAGCCACGTTCACTGCACATGAACCACGCTGCCGCGTTTTCTTCTCGCTTTGTTAAATATGAAAACACTATCCCTCCTTCAGAATTTATTATGAGCTAAGAGAAGAAAGTTCACACGGCAATTCAGACATAATGGAGCAGAGTATATAAGGCACGTTCTGTGATGACACGGAAGCCAGTATCAGGGCTCCTAGAGACTGCCTAACGTGAAGAAGCCCGTGGGCAGGGGTCCGGAAATCTGCGTCCTGGGCTGGTCTCCAGATTTCAGCCCTGCCTGGAAGCCCCCGGCCTTCGCCTGCATCGCTGTGATGTTGCATAGTTTATGGCCGCCCAGGTCCGGCTGGCCACGTGTGTGCAGAGAAGAACGGGGCCTGCTCCCCCTGGACAGTCCCCTGGGGGTGTCAGCCCTGCCCCTGCTCATCTTGCCAGGGTGTGCTGGAGCCCGGGGGGGCCTGGCGGCCGCTGGCCCCACCCCTCAGCCCGCGTCTA
The DNA here is from genome assembly GCF_029215605.1 of Mirounga angustirostris. NCBI lineage: Eukaryota > Metazoa > Chordata > Mammalia > Carnivora > Phocidae > Mirounga > Mirounga angustirostris. The sequence continues at coordinate 139,125,966 of NW_026991713.1, forward strand.
AAGCTTTCTGAGCTGCTGAGAGACAGCTCTTTGTGTGCAATAACACAGTGCACCAAATGCCCCGATTTGAAACCTGTGAGTCAACCTTTGGTAAAGGTTTAATAAGAATTTTACTCAGCAGTTCCTGGCATCTTGGTTATTTCTACTGCCTTCTTTACGCTCCCTCCCTGCCTCCCCTCCTTGCCCCAGTCTCACGCCCACTCCCCCAACGGCACGGTCTCCCAGAACAGCGAACCCTGTCCTCTTCAATCCGTGTATATGTGTGTGTGGTGACAACAGAGTGAAGCCTAGAGGGCCCCTAGGGTTCCTTGTAGTCAGAAATTTTGAAAGAGTCTCTGCAGTTCTTTAAGAAACTTGTTTCTTTCATTGAAAAAGAAAAGGAAGCTATCAGGGTAGATTCTATCTGCCTTTCTCCTGTGAAAAGAGCGCTGGTAACCGAGTCCGTAATGGTGTACAAGGAACTTGGAATGGGAGCCTCTTGGCTCCGTCGTCTGCCTCTCCGTGGGCCCGGCTGAGAGCCCAGAGCGTGCCGTCGGTGAGATGCACAGTGGCTGTGTCTGGGCCTTCCGCGGTGCTCCTCCTAATGTTACGGGACGTATTTATAAAACCCAAGCGGTACTTTGTGTCCATGGCCACTCGGACGGCCGCCTCTGCGACCCCGGCCAGCGGCACACGTGGTCCGGAGCCCTGACGGCTCGGCAGTGAGGCGCGTCTGTCTGTGTTAATCCTTGTCGGTCTTCCGAGTTACTTCCCACAGACACGAGCGTGGATAGAGCCCAGCATCCCTCCAACCGGAGAACAGCGGCAGCGGGATTTGGCGAAAGCCTTGTTTCTGACCTGTAATCGAGACCTGGTCGAGTTTGCCATTGTTCTCATGTTGGGACACCTTGGAAACCCTGTTCTGATAAGACTTTCTCAGAGCCTGGCCTTTGGAAGGGTTTCTCCAGGGCGAGCGCTGCACCACGGTGGGAGGTCCTGTTGTCAGTTCACCTGTTTCCTCGTGTTCTTTCCAGAAATCGGCCCTGCCTCTGTGATGGTGGGGAACCTGGTGTCTGGGAAGAGGATCGCACAGGCCAGTGGCAGAGACCTGGGCCAGATCGAAGACAACGACCAAGCCCGCAAGGTGAGCGTGAGGCCGGGCTGCTCTCTAAGCCCCATGCCCACAGGCTACTGCGTCACTGGCTGCCGGTCCCCTGTGTGTCATTGGCCTCTTGGTCCAGCAGACGTACCGTGTCATCTCATAAGGAAGATGTGTCTGTTGGGGGTGCACAGACGCCCAAGCGGAGGCCTGGGGCCAGCGTCTGGGGATGCCTATCTCGTCCTGGCGTTCTGTGGTTCTTGTTTCTCCTCTTCCTACCAGCCCTGATTTCATGCCCAGACGGCCTCACGGCAACCTGGGTGCAAGGCTTTAGTCTTGTAATTGTTGGGACACAAGAAAACATAAATTCAAAACCCAGGTTGGGGAACCAGGCATCTTCAACACATCCTTAGGGGCTGGAGGAGAAATCTGGGGCCACACCCACCGTACACATCACTCAGGCTTGTCTCCCCGTTACAACCACTCAGACTTGAGGACTCTGATGAGTCTCCAAGTGATGACCCCAGTCTGTGTGAGCTACCAGGAAATGTCACAAAATCAACCATTTAAAATATTGCTACTTTGGTAACAAGTAGAATCGCATACATTGAAAACACTGGATCACCATGGGCCCACCTCAGAGTACATTTCTATTAATAAAATAGATTGAGGGATATACCTGGGTGTTTCCTATGACCAGACATGAGATGGCGCTGACCTCTTTTTTGCTATAGACCGAGTCCGTGTGATGCACACGATCTGTGTGCTTGGCAATGCTGTCGAATGACCTCAGGCAATGACCCTTCTGAAAACAGCAAATAGAAGAGAGCCTGTTTTAAGAACAGGGTTGATCTGATTCTGCTGTTCCAGCCCCAGAAAGCACCCTCTTCTGGGAGCCCAGGAGAAGGGCTTTTCTGTGTTGGCTGCTCTGTCTGTAAGGGGAATGCCATTCTCCCAGCCTGGGCAGATGGCGGGAGACGTCCCTGACCAGGCACTGCGTCACCTCCCTGCAACTGGTGCGTCCAAGTCAGGCGCAGGGACTTCCAGGCCCTCCAGGAAAAACCCCATAAGCACTGGCTTAGTCTCCCAATTTTGTTTGACAGGGATGTGCTTATTCCTCTGTGGGAAAGCACACTGTTCTGAGCTGCCCTAATAGCACTGAGAGGGTAGGATGTCCGTGTGAACGCAGTCTGTTCGGACGGCCTGAAGCTAATGGCTGTGCTTTGTTCCAGTTCCTGTTCCTCTCGGAGGTCCTGCAGTGGAGGGCACAGACCACCCCCGACCACGTCCTGTACACGCTGCTCAACTGTAGGGTGAGGCCCGCTGCACGCGAATCTCATGGTCGCCCTCGGGTGGCTTTCTCTTCTTCCCTCTCCGTTCCTTTCACTTCAGTGTTATGTGACATCCTCCTCATTTATTTGTTGCCTTTTCACATGATTTTAGCAATTCTTTTGGTACTATTTCCCCCAAAAAATGGGGGACAGGTCAGACCTATGAGATATTTTTGTCTTTACTTTTATCAGAAAACTACTTTTTTGTAAACAGGAAGTGAGGCTTTCGTTACAGACTTTCTTACGAATGAAAGTCATCTCTGTTTTACAAGCGTGCTGAAGGTTTGTGTTGACATTTCACGCTGGAAAAGCAAGTTCATCCAGTATCATTCCACAGTGGAGTTTAAGGATAAGACCTTAAATGTGCACGCAAATAGTATTAACAATAAAAATCAAATGCAGAAGTCTTAATATGCTTAACTTTTCTTTTGCTGTGGAAATAAAGCCTGACAAGTAGATTTTAACCTTAGGTTTTCCTGGCAAGTGTGGGTATGTGCGATTGTAGGAAGTTACGGCTATTTAGAGTTGCAAAATATCAAAATCTTACTGTGCAAAGCCACCTCTCACCATTTACAGTAATCGATTAGAGACGAGTGAAAGGCAGTGGCAAGCACATAACTGGCAGTATGGAGGGAACCTGTTCCCTGCATTCACTCTCCTGTGCTCCCAGGTGCATGGTGCTAAGGAGGCATTGCATCTGGGCTCCTGAGGATCTGTGCAGTTGCCCGAGCCCCTGAAGCATGCCTACCCTGCTTTTCTCCTCTTCCCTCCATTAGCTCCTTCCTCAGCCCCTAAATACAGAAATGACTCCACTTTCCCCTGCCTTCCCAACACCGCTGCCTTGCTGGTGGTCCTCAGCTCTGCAGTGCCATCCTAATTTCCCTTTAATCTCTTCTTCTGACTTTCCCTGCCCTCGGGGTATTTGTCCTGGAGACTTTACTTCCTCCGTGGTCTCTCAGTGGCCCTGCAGAGATTTCCAGTGTCCCCTCCAGAGTGATGACCCAGAGAGACGCTGGTCTTCTGCCCCCCGGGAGGGACATCACTCAAGCACTCAGGCCCTTTGCTTAGCCTCCCAGGTGCTGCCGTGGTGCGGTGTGGTAGGTATGATGTGGTGTTGTCTGTAGACTCAAGCCACCAGAGAGCAAGAGGCAGGTCCACATCACCCCAACCCTCCCCAGCGCAGTCCCCACATTCTGTTCTCCTTGCAGTAGGGTTGAGAAGGGAGGGCGAGGATCTGTGCCTGGACGCCCTGGATCCATAAGCAGGCAGCCGGAGGAGTAGGAGACCAGCTCTGCCACACACACAGACTCGGAGGTCATGTGGGTGTGTTCACAGAGGACTTGTCCCAACAGGGGAGGAAGACAGAGCTGTTCTAACCACATCCAACTACGGGAGTGCCCGCGTGAGAGCACAGCCCTCAGATGGTCCCCTGGCGTGATGCCCGGACCCCGGGTCCTCCTGAGCAGCTCTGGCCTGGGTGATGTGTATTCCCATCCCTGACCCTGTGGCCACGGCCATCTGCTGTAGCTAGACGCTGGATTGTTGGGGGAAAACGAGTCACCGGAAATGACTCCCGCTTCGTTAGAGATGACAGGAAATTGGATGGGGTGAGGAGGAGGTCAGAGCCGTGAGTGGATCCACTTTGGGTCAGCATGGAGAAAGGTGCTTTGCGCAGCTGGCTTTCCTTTGCACACAGCTCTGGATGTGCAGGTGGCTGCGTCCTGAGCCAGTTGATGGGTGGGGCCCGCCCCAGAACGTACAAGGGCTCGGCCGGGACTGAGGGTCAGAATCGCCATCTCCTTGGTTGTTATTCACAGTTTCTGCTTCAAGCACCCTCTGAGGTCAGCACTACCCCGTACAAGGGGAGCACAAGCCACACACATAATTCTGTGTTTTCTAAAAGCAGTATTTTTAAAAGACAGAAACTGGTGAAATTCATGCTAGTAATGTTTAGCTGACCTCCGTAGATCCAAAATATTGTCACTCCAAAATGTGGCCCCCCGCATTTTCCTGCTGGCCTCCGGCCTGCAAGGGGCATGCTGTTGGTTGTGTCTTTGGCGACTTGATAAGGCTTGAGTGAGAGCAGTTTCCTGTTTGGTGCAGACGGGGTTCATTCGTATGCCAGTGCGCTCGGTGGAGTAAGAGTTCTGTCAGATGCATAGTAGGAAGTGGGGCTCTAATTCATTGCAGGTCATGGAAAGCTACGAGTTGGAACTTGTTTCCATACAAAAGACCATCTGTTATTTTTTTTTAAAAGAAACATCAGCCAAGTCTTTTTAACCTTTTTTTTTTTTACTTGTAGCAACTTCTTTAGAATTTTTTTTTTTCATTTCTTTAAAGATTTTATTTATTAGACAGAGAGAGACACAGCGAGAGAGGGAACACAAGCAGGGGGAGTGGGAGAGGGAGAAGCAGGCTTCCCGCAGAGCAGGGAGCCCGTTGTGGGACTCGATCCCAGGACCCCAGGATCATGACCTGAGCCGAAGGCAGATGCTTAACGACTGAGCCACCCAGGCGCCCCTAGAATTTTAAAATATAAATCCTATTTGGCTTTTTCTTAATTCCTAGTGTTTTTTCATTTATTATTTAATTTCATGTCAAACTTCAAAGTGGTGCCTAAATTCACAGTCCTTGACACTGAAATTTGTTGACTCAGGACAGGGGTTGGTCCTGTCATGATTCCACCCAAAACTTCCTCTAGAAGTCAGCCCTGATTTCTGGTGAGGTGGTTTATACTAGACTCTCCTCTCTTTATGAAAACCTCACCGTTTCCCATGGATGTTGATGGGGGGCCAAGAAGCCATTGGCCAACATCATGGGCTGCCATTTCGTGGGACGCGCATCTGTGGCCCCTCGTTCAGAGCCCCCACCAGCAGCATTTCTCTAGAGCGGGAGGTCGTGTGGGAGCTCCCACAGGGGAGTCTGGGGCCAGGCATGGCTGCCGGTGGACCAGCGCTCCCCGTCCCAGCACAGCCTCTCCGGGCGGCTCAGGGACAGCTTTGGTGTCCTGGCGCCCGGTCGCTGACTCCAGAACCAGATGAGCCCTCAGGGCCTGCTGTGTGGCGGGGGCTTTCCTGCTAAAAAGCCTCGAGTGGCATTGTGAACCATTTCAGAGGTCACTAAAGATAAAGGGCAGCGTACCAATTACATTTCACCTTTTCTAAAGTGTATCAGTGGGAATTTCACACCCCAGGGCTGACACATCTTTTCAGACACACTCGTGCCTGCTGGTTCTGAGCTGATGGAGCAGCTGGTCTTTGATGGGGGATGGGCATAGGATCTCCCGAAACTGGTGGGAAGGTCAGATCCGGAAGTAGAACCGCCCAGAGCAGGAGTGCTTGCTGCCTGAGATAAGACAGGTGCACCAGCGGCCAGAGGGCCGTGACAGAACAGCAGGGTCTAGCTCCTCGGGGACATAAGGATGAGCCCCTTCTACCAGCGCTGTCCACTGGCACAACCACCACCCACCTGTCCCCATCTGACAGTCAGGAGGGGGGTGCTGGCTGTCCCCCAGGATGGGAGGGGTGGGATGGTCCCCACCAGCACAGGGAGGGAGCTGGTCCTGGGCCCCCCCATCAGCTGTGCCCATCTTCACTTTGAACTGCTCCAAGGACATTTGGGTCAAGGAGTGCGTTAATTTTGGTTCCGGCGAACAGGTGTGGTCCCCAGGAGTAGACGCTCAGGGAGTGTCCAGTGTTGGAGGCCCTGGGCTCCGGCCTCCTGGGTCTCTGTGTACCCAGCTTTGCCACACTCTGCCGTGGCTCTTCCACCGCCTCCTATTTTAACCGTCCTCAGAAGAGAGACAAGGAAGGGAAATGTGTGCGACAAGAGGATTCACTTCAGAGAAGCGTAAGCGGACCCTGTGCCCCGTAGGAGAGGCCAGTCCCGGCCGGTGGGAAAGGGTCAGAGCCTGCGGGCGGCCCCCTGCGGCCCCGGGCACTGCTTGGACATTGGTGAGGGGAGTGTGTTGCTTCCTGGAGCTCGACACAACAGTCCGTTGGCTCGTGGATGATTTTGGCAAACACGGAGCACTGGTGATTGTGTCCTGATGGTACCAGATCCCACCCCCCACCCAGAGCAGGTGTTTCTAACACACGGGCCATGTTAACAGGAATTCTAACGTGTCCCCAGCATCTTCCATCACTAGAGCTCCACTGCCCATCTGTAAGGGACCCCAGGGTCTGGTTGCTTCTGTCCGCTCAGCGTTACCTTCCTTCCACACGAGTGTGCCCACCACTCTTCCCTTGAGACTTGACTCTCCACACGTGACGTTTGCATCCAGTCCCCAAAAATCGCGGTGTCTCGCTGTTCTTCCTGCTGCCGCTGGACCGCTGGCTCGCTCCGCCGGAGCCAACGGCGTGGTCGCGATGCCCGGGCCGTGTTCAGTATGTGGGCGCTGCGGGCCGCCGTGCCCGTGACTGCAGGAAGGCCCTTCACCCTGAGAATCACTTTAAAATAGGGTTTGATTGTGAAGAGCAGTGTTTCTATTTTTTCATTTTCTTCAACTCTTGATTTTGAAATAACTGTAGGTCCTCAGGAAGTTGCAATAGTGCCTTTACGGTATTTTCTTGATCTTAATGTGTGTTCCATTTGTTTCTCCACGTTTAAAAAGTCTACATAAAATGAATATGACAGTTCATTTCTCCCTTTACTGTTCGTTTTTTGTTTTTTGGTTTTTTTTTTACTGTAGCTTTGTTTTGTTTGTTTTTAGACCTCTTTGATTTCTGATGTGGTGTTTCTTAAAAATATTTTCAATTTGTATAATTTTCCTGTTCGTTCCCCACTGAGTCTTACTGCCCTCGGCGATTACACTGAATTCCCAGAATTACCAGGTTGACTTTTTTTTTTTGTAAGTTGAGCTATTTTTTAGGTCAAGTAATTATTTTTTAAAAAAGATTTTATTTGAGAGAGGGAGCATGTGAGTGGGGGGAGGGGCGGAAGGAGAGAGAATCTCAGGCAGACTCCATGCCTGACGCAGGGCTCAACCCCACAACCCTGAAATCGTGACCTGAGCCAAAATCAAGAGTCAGACACTTCACCAACTGAGTCACCCGGGTGCCCCAAGTAATTATTTTTTAGAATATCTCTTGTGAGAGTGCCCAGAATGCTCAGTCGGTGAAGCATCTGCCTTCAGCTCAGGTCATGATCTCAGGGTCCTGAGATCAAGTCCAACATGGGGCTCCCTGCTCAGCAAAGAGTCGGCTTCTCCCTCTGCCGCTCCCCCTGCTTGTGCTCTCTCTCTCTCTGACAAATAAATAAAGTCTTTTAAAAAAATAAAATATTTCTTGTTAACACAGTATCTAGATGCTTCTTCGGTGCTGCGCTTCTTGGCCAGTGGGGGGAGAGGGAAGTGACCCCTAATGGCACAGGGTCTTCTGGGGGGTGGCCAGTGTGCTAAAACTGACAGGTGTGCAGACACACTAATATCCACGTAAGTGTGCATTTCAAATAAGGGAACTGGCTGGTACCTGCAGTCCGTCTCGATAAAGCTGTTCTGTTCAAAAACACCTCACCCACTTGTCCTTGCAATCCCCAGGGTACGATAGCAAGCTCGCTAACGTGTGTGCAGCTGCATAAACGTGCCGAGAAGATCGCCGTGATGCTCATGGAGAGAGGACACCTGCAGGATGGGGACCACGTGGCTCTCGTCTACCCGCCAGGTGAAGGACGGGGCCGGCTCCAGAGCTGGCGGGACGGGCGCCGGCTGACTGCTGGCCCTGCCTTCTGTGTTGCTTGCCACAGCTGCTTGCAGCCTCTTGTGGGGACGGTGGTGCGTGCTGTGCAACTCGAGGGCATAAATAAGACGAAATTTCGCAGACATCTGTATCTGTCTCCTTACGTATTGAGGTAGCTCATTGAATCGATAGTCGTTAAACCCTTCACTAAACTGATCATCGTAGAGTTGAGTAATTGCTTAGAGAAATGACAGAAATTAAACTTGTGGGCTGCTTTGGCACCTCGTACCTAAAGGAACAGGCCAACAGGAAGTTACGGCCAAAGCCTAGCAAAGCTTGCGGGCGGAGGACAATCGGCAGTGGTCTCGTGCCCGGGCTAGAACCTCTGCTGATGGCGATTGACTGTGTCGACTGAGAACTTTGCTCCTCTCCCATCTAGGAATAGACCTCATCGCTGCGTTTTACGGCTGCCTGTACGCAGGCTGTGTGCCAATAACCGTCCGCCCCCCACACCCACAGAACATCGCAACAACGCTGCCGACCGTGAAGATGATCGTGGAGGTAACCCTGCCTGGGAGTGCCGGGGCTCCTAGATCCCAGGGCCCAGGGTGGGGCTGGCTCCAGGCCGGTGGGGCAGGTGTGGCCTCTAGCCTCCAGTTCTGGAAGTAGGGTTTCCGCTCCGGTGTGGGCTGGGGATGGCGTTGTGGGTGCACGGGGATTAGGGAGCCCTGGAGAAAGTAGCTCCTCGCCCACGGCACCTGGACAGACAGTGGGAGCTTCTGCGCCAGACTGATGAGAAAGTCATGTAATGTTTTTAATGTTTATTTATTTAAATAACCAATGTGGGGCTCAAGCTCATGGCCCCGAGATCAAGAGTCACACACTCCTCTCACTGAGCTGGCCAGGTGCCCCAAAAGTCATATATTCTTTTTAATTTCTTTGCTCAAGGTTTAGAAATGTCCCATTCCTTTTTTAAAGCATGGATTTATTTTAATTGTTCTTATGCTTGGGGAAGTTTAGAAGGATTAGGAGAAGTTTTTCCCCTTGGCGGAGGGACAGCTTAGTCTGGGGACAGCACATGCAAATTCTTTCAGTGGTGATGTTGGAAGATGGCCGAGGCCGTTACTCCCTTTAGGAGGTAGCGATCATGTAAGTGGGTACCCGGGGCAGCTTTTATAGGACAGAGCTAACCGTGAGCACGGTGGTTGGGGTGCTCCTTTCTGAGCATGTGCGTCATGGGTGTCCCTCAGCTCCAGAAATGCCAGGGACCACAGTGTCCGTGAGCTCTGTGTGCTGTGGTCAGTTCCTGGCTCTGTCCTGCCTCTGGTGGCTGACACCGGCTCCGCGGGCTGTGAGGGCCAATGGCCTCGGGGTGCTGCGTAGTGAGCGGCGTGTTCTCTGACCGGCAGGTGAGTCGTTCTGCCTGTTTGATGACAACACAGCTCATCTGTAAGTTGTTACGGTCCAGGGAGGCAGCTGCGGCCGTAGACGTCAGGGCGTGGCCCCCCATCCTGGACACAGGTCAGTCCTCGAACCTGCCAGAGACGTTCTTTTGTGCCTCTGCTTTCCCACTGGGTCAGATACGCTAACGGCTTTGTTTTGCTCCAGATGATTTGCCAAAGAAGCGGCCCGCCCAGATCTACAAACCTTCCAACCCAGACACGCTAGCTTATCTCGACTTCAGCGTGTCCACGACCGGGATGCTTGCTGGAGTGAAGGTGAGAAACATGGTCTGCACGGTGTGCGGTTACGAGCCACACGGGGCTGTCCCTTGACGTTCTTCTGTAGAGTGGGACTCTAGCAGGCACTTGAAGGGGCACGTGGGAGGGGTGCGTCCCTGCCCTTCCTGAGACTGTAAGATGCGTGACCATTTCCATGGTGACCTAGGCTGGCCGATTCTTTCCACACAGTCCAGCTGTTTTTTTTGTATGTAAACACAGCCTCATTAGCCCCTAGTAAAGAGTTGCATGTCTTTCTTCTTGCATGTCTTGCTGGTTCTCAAATCCCAGTGGTCTGTTATAAAACTCGGTGCACTGGGGTTTCTTCCCTTTTTAGCTTGGGTTCCATCCTGGCTGGCTGACCACTGACCCTTGTTCATGGGTGGTTAGCACCCCCACCCCTGTGCAGTCGAAAATCTGCGTATGACTTTTGAGTCCCCCAAAACTTAGCTACTTACAGCCTCCTGGAAATCTTACCAGTGACATAAACAATCCATTAACACCTATTTTGTGTGTTCTATGTATTACATACTGCATTCTCACAGTAAAGTAAGCTGGAGAAAAGAAAATCCTGTTGAGAAAGTCACGAGGGAGAGAAGAAATGTTTACAGTCCTGCCCTATAAAAAACCAGTGTGCAAGGGGACCGGCACTCACAATCCCGTGTCATTCAGGGGTGCGCCATGCTGTGTGCTTCACCTCGTGAGGACCCTCAGGGCTCGGGCAATGTCCCTGTCAAGGGACTGGTACGTCCTCTGTAGCCTCAGGAAGCCCTTGGCCCGCCCTCGGGGTCTGACCCCTCTGTTTGTGTCATTTACCTCAGTTCTCTTTCTCTACTTTTTTTTTTTTTTCAATTTTTTTAATTGTTAAATACACTTAACATAAATTCACCTTAATAACCGACCTAAGTATACGGTTCAGGAGCATTAAAAACACTCACACTGTTGTGGAGCTGTCCCTACCATCCGCCCCCATAACTCACCGTGTCATGTGAAACTGAAACTTACTACCTGTTAATCAAGAGCCCCCATCCCCTCCACCAGCACCCACCATCTCCCTTCTGTCTCTGGGATTTTGACAACTCTGGGGACCCCATAGAGGTGGAGTCCTGCAGCGCTGTCCTTTTGTGACTGGCTCGTTAAACGTACTGTAATGTCCCGGGGTTCATCCATGTTGTCAAGGGGCTCAGAATTCCTTTTTAAGGCTAAGTTAACATTTCATTGACGTTTGGCCTTTGTGTTCATCTGTCAGCAAACAGTAGGGCTGCTTCCAAGGGTTAGCTCTTGTAAGCGATGCTGCTGTGAACAAAGATGTGCAAGCCTCTCTTAACACACTGCTTTCACGTCTTCTGGGTATATGCCAAGAAGTGGAATTTGGGGTCATATGGCCATTCCATTTTTAATCCCGGGAGGGAATTGCCATGCTGTTTTCCATGGTGGCCATACCATTTCACCTTCCCTCATCCTTGTCAGCTCTTAGAGTTTTCTGGTTTTTTGTTGTTGTTGTTTCAATAGTAGCCATTCTAATGAGTGTGCCAGTGGTATCTCATTGTGGTTTTTTGATTTGTACTTTCCTAATGATTAGTGATGTTAAGCATCTTTTCATGCAATTAATGGCCATTTGTACATCTTCTTTGGAGAAATATCTATCCAAATCCTTTGAATCAAGTTTCTTGTTTTTTGTTGTTGTTGTTGAGTCTTACAAATTCTCTGTATATTCTGGATATTAAACCCTGAATTTTCTCCTATTCTGTGGATTGCCTTCTTATTCTGTAGATAGTGTCTTTTGATGCACAAAATTTTTAAATTTTCATACAGTCCAATTTTGTCCTTTTTTTTTTTTGGCCTATGCCTTTGGTCATATCTAAGAAATCATTGCCTAATTACGGTGTCATAAAGCTTTGTATTATGTTTTCTTCCAAGAATTGTATTATCTTAGGTCTTACATTTCTGTCTTTGACCCAATTGTTAATTTTTCTCTGTGGTTTTAGGTAAAGGTCCAACCTCATTCTTTTGCATGCAGAGACCCAATTTTCTCAGCACCATTTGTTGAGAAGACTGTCTCTTCCCTCTTGGCACCCTTGTCAAAAATCAGTTGGCCATAAATGCAAGGATTATTTTTTTGTTCTGGGCTCTGTATTTTCTTCTATTAATCTATGCATCTGTTTTTATGCCAGTACTGCACTGTTTTGACTACTGTATATTTGTAGTAAATCAGGAAGTGTGAGTCCTCTATTTCTTTTCAAGATTGTCTTGGCTTTTCAGATTTCCTTGAGATTCTGTTTGAAGTTTTTGATGCATTTTCTACTTCTACAAAAAATACCATTGAAATTTTTTTATTTAAATTCAATTAGCCAATGTATAGTACATCATTAGTTTTTAGTATAATGTTCAATGATTCATTAGTTGCAAATAACACCCAGAGACTGCATTGAGTCTGTATTGTTTAGGGTAGTATTGATGTCTATGAATATGGTATATGTTTTTTTTATTTATGTCTTCAATTTCTTTGGCAAATTTTATAGTTTTCATTGTACAAGTCTTTCACCTCCTTGGTTGAGTTAATTCCTAAGCATTTTATGCTTTGATGCTATTGTAAATAGACTTGTTTTAATTTCCTCTTCAGATTTTTCATTTAATGTATAGAAATGCAAGTGATTTTTGCTTGCTGACTTCTTATCCTGCTACTGTGAATTTATGATTTTTAATAATTTTTGTGTGAAATATTTGTGTTTTCGATATATATAAGTTCATTTTATCTATGAACAGAGATTATTTTACTTCTATCTTTCCAATCTGTGTGCCTTGTATTTATTTTTCTTACCTAATTGCTTGGGCTAGAACTTCTAGTACAGTGTTGACTAGAAAGGGTGCCTTGTTCCTGATTGTAGAGGTAAAGCTTTGAGTTTTTCATGGCTGAGTATGATGTTCTCTGTGTTCTTCATATATGGCTTTTATTATGTTGAGGCCCTTTTTTTCTATTCCTAGTCTATTCAGTGTTTTTATCATAAAAGGTTGTTGAATTTTATCAGATGCTTTTTTTTTTTTACATCAATTGAGATGTCATATGGGTTTTTTCCCCCTCATTCTTTTAATGTGATATATTGATTGATTTTTTTAATTTAAGTTATCTTTACACCCAATATGGGGCTCAAACTCACAACCCTGAGTTCAGGAGTCACATGCTTCTCCAACTGAGCCAGCCAGGTTCCCCTATTGATTGATTTTTCATATGTAGAGCCAACATTGCCTTCCAGGAATAAATCCCACTGACATATAAGCCTTTTAATATGCTACCAAATTGGGTTAGTACTTTGTTGAGGATTTTTGCATCAATGTTCAGCAGGGATATTGATCTATAGTCTTCTGTTTTTATAGTGTCTTTGACTTTGGTATCAGGGTTATGCTGACCTCACAGAATAAATTAAGAAGTGTTCCTTTCTCTTCAGTTTTTTGGAAAAGTTTGAGAAGGACTGGTATTAGTTCATCTTTAAAAAAAAATTTTATTTATTTTAGAGAGAGAGTATGTGTGCATATTGGGGGGAAGGGCAGAGGAAGAGGGAGAAAGAGAATCCCAAGCAGACTCCCCACTGAGGATGGAGCCTGACTTGGGGCTTGATCTCACAACCCTGAGATCATGACCTGAGCTGAAATCAAGAGTCAGATGCTCAACCGTCTGAGCCACCCAGGTGCTCTGGTATTAGTTTATCTTTAAATGTTTCATTCATTTTAGCAGTGAAGTCATCGGGTGTAGGGCTTTTCTTTGTTGGGAAATCTTCTTTACTGATTTGATCTTACTGTTTGTAAGTTTATTCAGACTTTTTATTCTTCATGATTTAGTCTTTTTAAGTTTTGTGTTCCTTCTTGATAATTTGTGTTTCAGTTTCCATGAACTGCAATTTCTCCATTTCATATTGGTTGTACAGTGTGTTGGTGTACAGTTGTTCATAGTACTCTCTTATAATTAATTTCATTTCTGTAGAATCTATAGTAAATGTCCCAACTTTCATTTCAGATTTTAGTAATTTGAGTGTTTCTTCCTTTTTTCTTAGTCCATCTAGCTAAAGGTTTGTCTGTTTTGTTGATTATTTCAAAGAACCAACTTTTGCTTTTATTGATTATCTCTACTACTTCTCCACTCTCTATTTTCTTACCTCCGTTCTAATCTTTATTATTTCCTTCCTTTTGCTAGCTTTGGGTTTAGTCTGTTCTTCTGTCTCTCATTCCTTAAGTTGTGAAGTTAGGTTGTTGATGTGAGATCTGTCTTGTTTTTAACCTGTTTATATAAATTTCTGCATTAACATTGCTTTTGCTGTGTCCTGTAAGCTTTGGTATATTGTATTTTCATTTGCATTTGTGTCTAAGTATTTTATAATTTTCCTTGTGGTTATTTAAGAGTGCATTTTTTTAATTGTGGGTTTTCCAGTTTTCCTTCTGTTACCAATTCCTAACTTCATCCTGTTGTGGTTGGAGAAGATACTTCATATGGTATCTATCTTTTTAAATCTATTGAGACTTAATTTGTGGCCTAAAATATGGTCTATCCTGGAATATGACCCAAGTGTTCTTGAGAAGAGTGTGTATTCCACTGTGGTTGAGTGTTCTCTGTGTCCCTCAGATCTCTTTGGTTTATTGTGTTCAGTCTCCTATTTTCTTTTTTTTTTTTAAGATTTTTATTTATTTATTTGACAGAGAGAGACACAGCGAGAGAGGGAACACAAGCAGGGGGAGTGGAGAGGGAGAAGCAGACTCCCCACGGAGCAGGGAGCCTGATGCAGGGCTCAGTCCCAGGACCCTGGGATCATGACCTGAGCCAAAGGCAGACACTTAACGACTGCGCCACCCAGGCGCCCCTCTTTTTTTTTTTTTTTTAATGTGTCTTCTTTTTGGTTGTTCTGACTATTATCGAGAGTAGGGTATTGAAGCCTCTGTCACTGAAGAAACGTCAATTTCTCCTTTTAGTTTTGTCCATTTTTGATTCATCTGTTTTGATAGTCTGTTGTCTGGTGTGTAGTTGTTTATAATTGTTAAATCTTCTTGCTGTACCGAACCCTTTATTAATATGTAATGCCCCTCTCTGTCTCTTACAACCTTTTTGGAAGTCTATATGTCTGATACTAGTTTAGCTATCTCTGCTCTCTTTTGGTTACTGTTTGCATGGAATGTCTTTATCCATTCTTTCACTTTCAAATTACTTGTGTCTTTTGATCTAAAATGAATCTCTTGGGGGCGCCTGGGTGGCACAGTTGGCTGGGAATCCAACTCTTGGTTTTAGCTGGGGTCGTGGTCTCAGGGTCATGAGATCAAGCCCCGTGTCGGGCTCCACACAGAACACAAAGTCTGCTTGGAGTTTCTGTCTCCCTCTCCCTCTGCCCCCCACCCCTGCATGCTTGCTCTCTCTTTCTCTCTCTTGCTCTCTCTCTCACTCTCTCAAATAAATAAATCTTTCTAAAAAATAAATAAAAAATAAATAAAATGAGTCTCTTATAGGCACCATATGGTATTTTATGTATTTTATTCACTCTGCCAATTTCTGTCTTTGGAGAATTAATCTGTTTACATTACACTAATTACTGGTAAGAAGGGACTTCTGTGGGGTACCTGGGTGGTGCAGTCGATTAAGTGTCTGACTCTTTATTTTGGCTCAGGTCATGATCTCAGAGTCGTGAAATCTAGCCCTGTGTTGAGCTCCCCACTCAGCTCAGCACTCTCCCTCTGCCCCTCCCCTTACTCGCACTCTCGCTCTCTCTCAAATTTTTTTTTTTTTTAAAAGAAGGGACTTCTGTCATCTTGCTCATTATTTTCCATATGTCTTACAACCTTCCTGTTACTCATTTCCTGCATTACTATCTTGTTTTGTGCTTAGTTGATTTTTTGTAGTGAAACATTCAAATTCCTTTCTCATTTCCTTTCATATATATTCTACAGGTTTTGTTTTTGAGGTGACCATGGGGATTGGGTTGGGCAGCCTACAGTTGTAATTCTCCAGTTTGGATTATCCCTACTTAATTTCAGGGACACAAAAAAACTGCTCCATCTCTACCTCTCTCAGTTGCTGATTCACAAAGTTATATCTTTATACACTGTGTGGCCCAAAATATGTAGTAATAATTCTTTTAAATGCATTGGTCTCTTAAGTTATGTAGGGGAAAAAAGTGGAATTTAAACCCAAAGTTACAGTAACAGTTTGACTGATAATTGTTTTGTTTTACCATATTATTCTCTTAAATCACGTAGAAAAGGAAGGGTAGAGTTATAAAGTATTGCTATGATTATACTAGCTTTTTTAAGACTTGTTCATTTATTTTAGAGGTGGGAGGAGAGAGAGCAAGTGAGGGGAAGGGCAGAGGGAGAGAATCTCAGGCTGACTCCCTGCTGAGCGTGGAGCCCAGCACGGGGCTCAGTCTCACGACCCTGAGATCATGACCTGAGCTGAAATCAGGAGTCAGACACTTACCCAGCTGAGCTACCCAAGTGCCCCAGGATTACACTAGCTTTTATAATTGCCTTGTATTTACCTTTACTGAGATCTTAATTTATTCAGTGACTTCAGGTTGCATCTAGTGTCTTTCTGTTTCAACCTGTAGGACTCCCTTGAGCCTTTCATGGCAGATCTAAATGTCATGAGTGCCCACAACTTTTTCTTTAATGGGAATGTCTTAATTTTTCCAAAATTAATTGCCATTGCCCAAGCCTTCCTCTGGAAGTTAAAAACCTTAACAGACTCCAGAGCTCCAAATAGTTGCATCATTTTTCTGCCCACACAATTGTTGTCTGGTTGCTATGGAGACCATCTTCCCAGAATCCTCTCCTCTGCTTTCCAGTAGAATCTGATCCACCAAATAAAGTGGAATATAAAATAAAATAATTCTTCAAAAGCCTTTTGAAGACTTACTTGTTTGAGAGAGAGAGAGAGCATGCACCAGCAGGGAGGGGGGAGAGACAATCTCAAGGAGGCTCCACACTGAGCAGAGCTCAACCTGGGGCTTGATCTCACGACCCTGAGATCATGACCTGAGCCGAAATCAAGAGTCTGTCACTTAACTGACTGTGCCACCCAGGTGCCCCTTCAAAAGCCTTTTGGAGTACAGATTTCTTTTCAGACCAGGATAAGTGATTTACCACAGTGCTGAAGGTGGCCTGGAGCCCCCTCCAGTTGTAGCCAAAGGGAAACACACACTTGGATCTTACCGTTTTCATGGTCTACAGAGGTGGAGGCTATAATGTTACATCTTGATTCGATAAAGATACTTCTGCTTGAAACAGAGATAAAGCGATCTATGCTATTACTTCGTGGTGATTCCACTTAATATAAGTATAAACCCTAGGAATCCCAGAGAGAGGAGTAACTAGACTTTCTCTCAAACTTATGAAATATTTCTTTTTTAAAGATTTATTTATTTTAGAGAGCGAGAGAGTGCGTGCAAGGGGGGTGGGGAGGGGCAGAGGGAGAGAAAGAGAATCTCAAGCAGACTCCGGGCTGAGCATGGATCCCTATGTGGGGCTCGATCTCATGACCCTGAGATCATGACTTGACCTGAAACCAAGAGTCGGCCGTTTAACCGACTGAGCCACCCACGTGCCCCTCGAATTTATGGAAGTTTTTATTAAACTTCTGACATTTAATTTGATGAGTACCTGAGATGAAACCTATTGTGATGTCATTTAATGAAAACCCATATGCCTTAAGTACTGAGAGGCACAAACAGAGCTGAAATCATCTGGTTTATAGTCTGTCCTGATGGAAATTCCTTCTACCTCTTTGGTTGCACTTGTCACCATGTTTCTTGGAAATGTTAATACACTTTCAGCCTTTGGACAGAAATGTCATTAAGCCTTCTGTGAAATACCAAAAGTTGAGAGAAAGAAGTTTACCCAGTAAACTGTTTTCTCCATAATGGGCACTGTGTAATGTCTGATTTAGTGTAAGACCCATGAGTATGTGTTTTATGTTCAATTTAAGTTTTATAATACTAACTCTTCAAAAGTGTAATTTGAACTCTGACAGTTCCTGGTAGCTCCTGGATACAATTTGCTCGATGTCCACGAGGACGTCATGTGGGGGACCCATATAGCATCTGCTGTTTCCTTCAGATCAATTGCCCTCTGGGCCTCCACACAGGATGTTTTAGAACTGTGGTGGCTCTCCCTTCCACCGAGGGTGCTCACTCTCAGGTGGGGTGTGCCACTGATGTTCGCCCAGACCGTGGACACTTAGTTCATCATCAACCAAAGTCATACTGCACTCGAAAGTAACCCTTCCCAAGAAAAGTCCTAAGGTGCATCCTAAAAATAAATGCAGGTGCCCTCATCCCTGAGTCCTCTAACTGACTACATCTGCTCTCAGTGTCTCTTCCAGAGTAGAGCATGAGAGCTTGTTGTTTGGGGCTTATGGAAAACTAATTCCTTATCCAGGTACAAGTCTGTCTTCATAAGAATTGGGCATTTTTCTTCCAACTTGGGCTATGGGTCTGTGATGTTGATAGGGTCCAAGATTGCTGTGAGCTTGGACATGAGATGTTCAGCTTTCCTGGTTGCTTTTTTCTTAATCTGTCTGTGTTCTTGTCACTTTGATGAGATTTGTTCATGCTTACTCACCCTCAAGACCCAGAGCCCTCTATGAGCCCCAGGGCGATGGGAGAACCCATTCTCTGCTCTCCACATATGTTGTTAAAATGCTCATGGGCCCCGCAGTTAACAGAGTTCTCTCTCAATTTCCCACTGGCTCACACGCTCCTGGGGTTGGAGGCTGTGTTTTATTTTTTTTTATATTCAGAGCACCTAATACAAAGCCTGATACATAGCATGTCCTCAGTTAATATAATGAATATTTGCTGAGCTGAGCTGAAGAACTCTGTTCCTGCTAAAAACAGTACCTGCACAGAACTAGGGGTTCAGGAAAGGTTCATTTTAGTGAGAATCTTGGTAATTTTGATAGTTAGGATTTTACTAACTCCCCATCCAGCAGGCAGGAGGTTGAAGGAATGTTTCATAAATCCAGCGTTGTTTCTTCTTTAAGCAAATATTGTGGCTTTGCAGCAAATTAAAAGGAACCGCTTGTGTGTTCGATTCTGGGGTAATTCTGTATTACCTTTTGTGAATTCCGTGAAGTACCCACAGTGAAACCTGCCACCAGAGCGTCTAACGGTGCTCCCACGTTCACGACACAAGCGTCCCCCACTCCCGGCTTCTCTCCTCCGTTGCTGGGGTGGCTAACGGTGCTTTCCCCAGACATTTGGCGGGGTCTGCCTGCATGTGAGGGTGCTCGCTCCCGCCCCTCCCACAGCTCAGCTCCAGGGCCATCGGCTTCAGATGCACGGAAGACATGTTTAAAACCACAAAC
Organism: Mirounga angustirostris; assembly: GCF_029215605.1. Classification (NCBI taxonomy): domain Eukaryota; kingdom Metazoa; phylum Chordata; class Mammalia; order Carnivora; family Phocidae; genus Mirounga; species Mirounga angustirostris. Next base: position 139,145,108 of record NW_026991713.1, read on the forward strand.
TCGGAAAATTTTCCTTTCCCTCTCAGGTTGGCTTGGCTAGAGAGCTTCTGTGAGAAAACTGATTTGTATTAGATACGTTTTACAGTATTTTACAGTCACTCACGTTAGATTCTGGCTGTGGGTGCCCCCCTTCTGTCACCTCTGTCGTGCGGGGAGCGGGGTTCCTGGGGCATGTGACCGTCAGCAAACCGCCTCCTCTGAGCCTGGTTTCCTGATCACTGACACGGGATGGGATGTCCGTCCACCGTGCCCCACTGGCCCTATCGCATGACAGGCACGTGTAAGTCAGACGCAGTCCCGACCTGGAGAGGGGCCCCGAGCCCTAGGGTGTCCCCACCTTCTTCACAGCATGGTGGCATTGCAGGACACGGTTACTTCAGCTGCAGGATTCCTAGGTCTGGAGGCCCAGGAAGTGCTGCATGTGGTTTAGTCGTTGAAAATGGGAGCACTGACAGGAACCGTAGCCCAGTAGCCCCCTTCCTGCAGTCCCCTTGGGGCGCTGGAGGCCAGGCTGCATGGACTAAGGGTGGCCTTGCTGTCTTACAGATGTCCCATGCAGCCACCAGTGCCTTCTGCCGTTCCATTAAGCTGCAGTGTGAGCTCTACCCTTCTCGAGAAGTGGCCATCTGCTTGGACCCTTACTGTGGACTTGGGTTTGTCCTGTGGTGCCTCTGTAGGTAAGTATCCTCTTGAACATCTTTGCAATGATGACCAAATCAGTCATGCACCCCCTTTCTAGACCATTTGCAGAGGAGATGCCAGTGTCGGGGGGGGGGCACTGCCACCTCCCAAGGGGCCAGCCGCGGTGGAGTCACAGATGGGTCGCTGTCCCATCCCTCCTCAGCCCCGCGATCCAGGAAGAGCAGGCACATCGCGGTGCTATCCACGCTCTTCAGCATTTGCTGAGCCCCGCAGAGACCAGAGACTCTGGTCTCATTCTGGGAGGCTGCCCGGTGGGGACCCCTGTTTCCAAGTGAGGACGCCAGGCTGAGCCTTTGGTTCTTTGCCTTTAAATCCTAACCATTATCCACCCTGGAATGTGTATTAAATCGGTGGGCACTTCAGGCTCCCTCCTGCTTCAGGCCTCTCCCTCGTGGGTGGGAGGAACGTCAGCTGCAGGAAGGCGGGGAGCTCCCCGTGAGAACCCCACCCACCCCACCACAGTCCAGCCCCGCAGCCCTAGCGCCCCCAGTGCCGGCCGGTAGCAGGCTCGGCAAGGGTCTGCAGAGACGGTGAACACATGGAGATGTATTAGCATTTCTTCGGACTATACATACGTGTTCACTGTAAAAACTTTAGGGAGTACGAAATAGCATGAAGAACGTGAAGACCTCAGTGACCATACCACCTCATGACACCAGGAAATACTCACCATTAGCATTTTGCATATAGTCTTCCAGAGTTTGGTTTGGAAGGTAGCATACTATTTGTTGTTAACACTTCAAGCTTCTGTAAGTGTATGGAGAATGACATAGTGCACACCGTGCCCACCATCCAGCACCCCACAGACCGCGTTTGGATGGTTGTTTCATCTCTCCTTCTAGTTTTTTCTGCCCCTGTGTTCCATTCGGCATTTTAGGAATCACCAAACAACGTGATTTAACCATAAACCATTAAGTATGCATACGGTTTTGTGACTGTGCCTTAATATAGGTATAAAACTGCGATGCTACCATTTGAAAGTTATGATTTCCTTTCTTCTGAATAGTCTGTAATGTCTTCTCTCGCGTCTTTAAATACACTTCGGAAAACAATTCTTCTAAGGCATTCCTAATATTTAATAGTGGAATTAAAATCCATCCAGTCCTGTATTTTTGAAAAAAAATTTCTTTTGGAAAAAAAGGAGTTTTTGCAATTCATTCTAATTAGAACAATTAAAGTTTTTGAGAGAGCAAATTCAATTAAAATATTTAATGATTTTTACCTCACTGTAAAATGCAGTAGTATCGCGGGTAAATTTTTTTCTCGGGAAATAGTTTAGAATATGGCATTCCAGCAGAGGGACCAAGTGACCCTTGGCCAACTGAGAAGGAAGCCTGTCCTGAACCACCAGCTGTGTGTGGAGGAGACTGTGTGTCCCTTGGCAAGGACACCAGTCGAGCCAAAGCCAGTGGATGGGATGCTTTCCCGTCCTGGGGCTCGCCGGGCCTAACCCTCGTGACATCACCAGAGAGGCTGCCTGTCGGCGGGAAAGTCAGTGTTTGATGTGCACCAGTAGCAGCAGGAACACGGTGGGGCTCTTGAAAGGGGCTCTAAGGAAACTCTAATGAGCATCCTTCCTGCAAATTCGTTCCGAAGTCCTGAAATTACAGTGTTTTGTAGATTGCCTCTGCAATGCTGAAATAAACACATAAGAACTATAAACTTCTTCCTTCTGAAGCCCTCTGTAGAAACAGATCCAGACAAACTTGCTTAAAAACTGGACCTGGGAGCATCTACCCAGGAGTGCTGAGAACGCCCAGCACCTGTCAGTACTGTGGATACCAGTAGTCTCTCAGATGAGCTAGTGTTCACTCAAGAAATGGCCGATTTCAGGGCTGGTACAGGAAATGCACAAGGTGAACCTGAATGTCTTTTCGTGCGAGAAAGCGCGCATGGTAGGAGGGTGACATGTCCTTTGGAGGGGCTCCCACTGGTCAAATTGGGGGGACTTCAGCATCAAAATAAAGATTATGATAGGTAAGACTGGATAAAATAGAAAAAAATCTCACTATTCAGACAGACGGACAAATTGAAAGCTTGATTGATAGAGTAGACAGCTAGAAAATAGTTGTTCGTTATAAAGGGGAGGAGAGAACCTTCACGGCAGGGACACGGGGCTGTTGTGCGTCACCCAGAGAGTTGCAACAAAGGAAGCAGCATCACGTCCAGGGTCTTCCTGACAAAGACCCTTCCCTGAACCACTGAGTCCAGGGAGCATCAGACCCAGACTGAGGGATGCCCGTAGCTGCTGTCTATGGCCACGAACACCAGGATCACAGAGTCACACAAGCCCTGAGGACCCAGCGGGCAGGCTGATGGCATCTGTGCATGTGTCTCCCAATGGTCTCCTTTCTCTGTAAAAGTCACCGTCAGGACCACAGGCAAACGTGAAGAGGGTCCGAGGCTTCAGTGGAAGAAATGTATGTTTCCTGATTTTGATGTCTTAGCTGGCCATATGGAGAAAAATAAACTTGCTTCCTGGAAATATCTGCTGATATATTTTGGGTTAGTGGGGCATCATCAGGTCAGTGACCCATCCTCAAGTGATTCAAGAGGGGAAAAAGTTATTTCTACTTAAAACTTTTCTGTAACTTTACAATGGTTTCAACATTTCGAAAAACTTTAATACAACTTCTGTGTCTTCATCCTAAAGTTCCCTTCAGTCATAAAATAGAGTATTATTTCTCTGAGAATCATGGTATTAACAGAATTGTTTCAAAATAGTCTTAAGATCAAATATGTCGGGGCGCCTGGGTGGCTCAGTCGTTAAGCGTCTGCCTTCAGCTCAGGTCATGATCCCAGGGTCCTGGGATCGAGCCCCACATCGGGCTCCCTGCTCTGCAGGAGGCCTGCTTCTCCCTCTCCCACTCCCCCTGCTTGTGTTCCCTCTCTCGCTGTATCTCTCTCTGTCAAGTAAATAAAATCTTTAAAAAAAAAAAAAAAGATCAAATATGTCTTAAAATGCATTTCCAATCATTGATGTTCATGGGTTAGAAGTTTCAATATTATTAAAATGGAAATTCTCTGCAAATAGATCTAGAGATTTGACGTAGTTCCTGTCAAAATCTCAGCAGGGTTTTGTTGTTTTTTTTTTTAAGCAGAAATGGACAACTTTATCCTAAAATTAAAAAAAACACACACAATATCCAAAACAATTTTGGAGTAATATGACAAAGTTGGAAAACTCAGACTTCCCAATTTCAACATTTATGCAATAACCAGGCCAGGGCTGGGCTGACGTAAAGGTAGTAGGAAGGTAGATGCAGAAAAAAGAGCCAGTGAAACAGAATTGGGAGTCCGGAAACTGGTGACCTCTTACATGTGGTCACTTCATTTCTCAACAAAGGAACCACGGCAGCTCAATGATGAAAGGGTAGTATTTTCAATGAATGATGCTTGGGAATGTTGGCTGTTCATCTGCAAAAAGATTAAACTTTTACGTTACATCGTGTAAATAAATTCACATTAGGTTGCAGACATTAATGTAGGAAATAAGACTTGTAGAAGGAGACAGAGGAATCAGTCTTTATAATCTTGAGCTAGGCAGAGTTCTTAGATATGGTACCAGAGGTACAATACATAAAAGAAATATTGACAGATGTGGCCTCAATAAAACTAAAAATGTGGGCACATCAAGCAACACTATTAAGAAAGTTGGAAATAAAAGCCACAGACTGGGGGAAAATATGTGCAAATCGTAACCTGATAGAGTCCCTCCAACCAAATATAAAACGAATTCTCAAAACTCAAGAAGAAGACACACAACATGATTTAAAAATAGGCAACAGGTTTGAATAGACATTTCACCAAAAATACACAAATGACTTATAAGCACATGAAAAGATGCTTAACATTGTTTAGGGAAATGCAAATTAAAACCAGTGAGATAACACTTCATACCCACTGGACCACATATAGCCACAAACCCCAGAAAGTAACAAGGTTGGGGGACTTGTATTTTCTGGTTTCAAAACTGTACCGCAAAGCAACAGCAACCAAGGATGTGCAGAAACTGGAATTCTCCGACATTGTTGACGGGAATGTGAAATGGTGAAACCACGGTTGGGCGCGTTCTTAAAAATTAAACATAAATTCACAGTCTGACCCAGCAGTTCTGCTCATAGGCATCAGCCAAAGCATCTGCCAAAGCAAAGGGAAATCACTGGAAGCCTTGATGTGTGAAATGTCCCTAGCAGCCTTCGTAAAAGCAAGCAAGCAAGAAAAAGACAAATCCACAGGTCGACCAGGATGAACAGTGTTTGTTCATATCCATACAACGCAATACAGCTGCAGTGCGGATAAACTTCAGAAACAGCTCACGGAGAGAAAGGAGCCAGATGCAAAAGACCACATATTCCGTGATTGTATCGTATGACGCCATTTATATGAAATGTCTGGGAAAGGCAACTCTGCAGAGACAGAAAGTAGAGTAGTGGTTGATTGGGGCTGGGGTCGAAGCACGATGGACCACAGATGGGTTGGAAATGTTCTAGAACTGCACTGGGGTGATAATGATACAACTCTGCAAATTTAGTAAAAATCCTTTCATGGGGTGATTTTATGGTATGCACGTTATACCTAAATAAAACTTTTAAAAAATCAAACAGTCTGTCATCGGGGTAACTGAGGCACACAGGGCAGACAGTAACCCGCCCACCACAGGGTACGTGTGTTATAGGGAGCCATGCGTCTGCCTTGCTCCGAGTGCCCAAGTTCTGAGGGTTTGTATGTTTTCTCAGGTTAGTAAGCTGAAATCACCAAACGACAGTTGTGAAATTTTATGTTACCAAAATGTCTTCTTTTTCCTCCTAGTCAGCCATGTTTTTCTTTTTTTAAGTAGACTATTTTCCAGAACAGTTTAAGGTGTGCTTTGAGATGCTTGAGTGTATTTCATACAGCGTGTGCATAAATAGCAACTGGCATACAACATTTTCTTCTACTACTTCTGCTATTCCTTCAAAGGTGATCAGATTGATTAACCTTCCTGGCTTATACATTAAGCAATTAAGCAAAAGAAAAAGCAGTGCAGCATTACGATGTGCCATCACAACACGTATGTGCGGCGCTAACAGCAAATTACTCACAACTGGATGACTTTCACTCTTTCTGAATTTTAGTTTTTAACCTATAGGGGTTTAAGGGGCGCCTGGGTGGCTCAGATGGTTGAGCGTCTGTCTTCGGCTCAGGTCATGATCCCAGGGTCCTGAGATCGAGTCCCGCATCGGGCTCTCTGCTCCTTGGGAGCCTGCTTCTCCCTCTGCCTCTCTGTCTCTCATGAATAAATAAATAAAATCTTTAAAAAAAAAAAAAAAAACCTATAGGGGTTTAAGATTCCTCCATCATTAATGCAATAAAAAACAATGAAAAAAAAATGGATCGGTTGAGCAAGCAACATCTCAGGGTCCTGAGGTCAAGCCCCATGTTGGGCAGAGAGATCACATCAAAAAAATGGACAAAGGACTTGATTAGACATTCCTCCAAAGAAAACATACATTTTTATAAAAGCACCCTGCGTTTCCTACATTTTGTGAATGTAGCAGCTTTGAGAGAACCCTATATATTGCCTCATAGCATCTAGAGGTTTCAGGTGAGCCCTCAAAAAGGCAGTCACTGAATCAAGAGTCCTATAGTTCTCTCGTGCTTTGCAGGATGTTTTCGTGAACGCACTTTCATTTTGTATTTGCACACCTGGAGGGGCAGTGGCGTGAGTGCCCCCTTCGTGCAAATGGGCAGCAGGTGTTTCTGGGCACGGGTGGCAGATGGGTCCTGCGGCCCTACCCTCACGAGCCCTTCCCGTCTCTCTCTGCAGTGTCTACTCAGGGCACCAGTCCATTCTCATCCCGCCTTCTGAGCTGGAAACCAACCCTGCCTTGTGGCTTCTTGCCGTGAGTCAGTACAAAGTCCGGGATACGTTTTGCTCCTATTCAGTGATGGAACTTTGTACCAAGGGGCTGGGCTCGCAGACAGACTCCCTCAAGGTAAGCAGCCTGTCATAGGCCTCAGAGGGCTTTAGGGAGCACGCCCAAGCGTCCTAGGGAAGCACCATGTCACAGGGCATGGGAAGGGTTACTGAAGCTAAAATTATCATTCACAAAAGCCACGGTATAATCCGCTGTCCCCTGAAGTTCCCAAAACTGATTTCAAGTGAAAACTTGATTTTATAAGGTGAATAATTTCCCACTGCCCCAAAGAATTATAGGTCAGGGTGCACACACACCCCCTCCCATGTCTTTGATTCCATTAGGTCTGCCTGAAAGGCCCTAAATTGCTTTTTCTTCTGCTGGTTTTCAAGCCATAGGTTTGAATTTAGCTACTCATTTTCATTTTCCTTGAAGACCCTGATTTGTAGGTCTGTATCCTAACGAGAATATTAGCATTTCCCTCCATTTGAGTCAATAACATTTTGATAGACATAGTTTCATGGTGAAGTAGTCATTATCCAAGTAAGGAAGGGGGAATAATCATACGACCTATTTCAATTTATATCCCGACTACTATCCATTGTTTATATGCCCAGATGTGTGTCTTTGTGTATATACAGATTATATTTGCGTATGTGTGTATAGACATATGCACATAAATTACTTAAACACAAATAGTAAAGCATTACATTTTTCTCCTGAATTTTGTTTTCCTATTTAGACCTAATGCATTAAGCTTGAACAAGAAACAAAATGCAAGATAATGTTGATATTAAGCTACATACACAAGTGTATAATTGCTTGAAATTATAAATATATATAGGAAAAGAAATTTATAAGGCATAATTATTACTTATTTCCACCTATATTATTTTAGAAAGTGACTGAGTACATTTCACAAATCGTAACATAATTGTTTTCTATGCACTTGACGTATTAATTTAATCTTTACGATAGGCATCTGAGATAGAAAGCACTGTTGTTAAAGATGAGGAATCTTAAGTTACAGAGAAATTGAGCACCCTTTCCAAGTCCTTACATTTAATAAATTTTGGAGACAAATTTTGAATCTCCGGCTCCAGGTACACCATCTCGAGCCCCGGGCCGCACTGCCTCCCCGAAGACACACATATGTAAATCGAGCGTTGGGATCACGCAGTTGGAGTGTTTTCTGTGTGACTCCGCATATGTGAGATCATATCCGGGCAGGAACCTCCAGGGCCAGAGTGCCCCCAAGCTGTGTCCCCTGCACCGTGCAGGAGCCTGTGTCCGTGCCCTGAGCCCAGGCTGCGGTGCAGGGCCGGGAGGGCTGCGTGGGCCAGCCTTTGGTGGTCGTCCTCCCACCACTCTTGCTCCGCTGGAGACCACCGCTCGCCACCCGCCTCCTGCCCCCAGCCCTGTGCAGAGGCCCAAGCTGAGCTCCGTCGAGCACAGTCGTACGAATGGGATCTTTTCAGTCTCGTGGGACTTAAGAGGAATGCTATCTTTATGAAACTGTCCAAACACTTTACTTTTCCATTCCATATTAAAAATAGGTCTTCTCTTTTCCGTCCAGGGTGTGCTCTTGTGTATCCATGTTTATAGGTGTACCTTGCTTCCCCAAACCCTGTCCTGTTAAGTATTTTATCCAGGACCTTGCTTCTCCTCGTGCTCCTTGCGGCTACATCTTGCTGTTATTTAAGATAGGTTTGTGATGGCATCCTCGGTCCTCTGATGTAGGATTTTCCCCCCACACAGACGTCCCAGGACAGTCGAATGATGTGGACAGACAGAGCCCAGGAAGTGAATGCCCGTGTGGAGTTTGTGTTGCTTGTGTCCGTCTGGTTAAGGTCACACACCCCGGACCTGGAAGGCTGACCTCTTACCGCTGTTGTTCCTTCTAGGCACGAGGACTGGACTTGTCCCGCGTGCGGACATGTGTGGTCGTGGCAGAGGAACGGCCTCGGATAGCACTCACCCAGTCGTTCTCAAAGCTCTTTAAAGACCTGGGTCTCCACCCGCGGGCCGTGAGCACCTCCTTCGGCTGCAGAGTGAACCTGGCTATTTGCTTGCAGGTGGGTTTCGTCGGGATCAGTAAGTGCTCCCATCAGAGAGTGACATTTAAGTGACAGGCACTCAGCACAGGGTCATTTTCATGGCTGATGTGTAGCTATGTTTAGAAGACGCCTTGTAATCAAATGCATGTGGTTGGTGCACACTTGTTTGGTTGGGATTTTTCTTTTCTTTCTCTTTCTTTTTTACTTTAGTCTGCATTTGTCAGTAACCATTCTTCATAGCTAGCATTCAGAGCTCTTACTCTGTCCTGAAACATTTTCACTTTGGTAACATGAGTAGCAGTTGGCCCAGACCCCTGAAGTCAGGCTTTTTAAAGATTGCATAGGACACAAATGTTTCCTTGTGGCAAGAAATGCTGCATCTTGACGTGCTCAGCCTCCTGGACACAGACAGTAGGATCTGTAGGAGGAATGCCAAGTGCCGTCAGCAGGTCCGGGAATCTGCTGCGGTGATGGCATCTAGAAGCAGACATTGCAGTTCCAGGCTGCATTTCCAGGGTGTGAGGCAGCCCCCTGAAGATACCCGCATAGCAACTGTGGCTGAAGGACACTTGCTCGCTTGCGTTTTCATTAGCCGCTTGCCACCATCTTCAGTGCTCCTTTCTTTCTTCGAACCCTTAACACAAGCATGTTGATCTGCAGCGATCGCTGGCCAGGGCAGGGCCGCCTGAAAGGAAGGACAGGGGCGTCCCCATGTGCCCTCCCCACAGCCTCACCCACAGCAAGCAGCCCAGGGCACAGCTGCAGACTTCGGTCCTCAAACAAATTGGCAGGATAAAAACTCCACTCACCCAGGTGCTGCAGTGGAGCACGACTCAGGTCATCTCCCGGTCTCCCATGCTACCCACCCACTGTCCCCCAATTTCTGACCCCAGGGGTGGTTGCTCATGATTAGCCCGGGGGTGACCTTGGGAAGCTCCCAGGCGGCCACGTCCTCACCAGCGCTCCGGGTGCTGGGACTCCTCCACGGACGGTGGCCGAGAACAGACTCTGAACATGTGTCCCATCGGATGAGATTGCTCCAGAAACATTAGCTACAGAAGGCGTTTTGTTGCTTTCTTATTTTTATTGTTTTGATTTTCTACTACATCCAAAGTGACATTGCTGTCATGGGCCATGGTGCTATTTTGGAATCTTGGCAGCATCTTTAATCATTTTTGTACATTTACCATTTTCCACTTGTTTGCTTTATTCTCAACTCACTTTCAGCCAGTTTTCCTTTTTCTGAACGGTTAGTGTTGGAAACTGGCTAGAAATGTCGATGTGTCAGAGAGTAGAGATAAAGTACATCATGATATGGCCACAGGGGCTCAGAGCCACAGGCCATGATGCTCGGGGCAAGGGGTGCTCTAGGGGGAGGGGCTTCGTGGCTTTGAGCAGCCTGTATCCTGTACTTGATACAACACCCCACGGTCACAACTGCAGTGTCCCTGCAGGGCCTGGGGACACCCCACGGTCACACACAGTAGTGTCCCTGCAGGGCCTGGGGACACCCCACGGTCACACACAGTAGTGTCCCCGTAGCTCCTGGGGACACCCCACAGTCACACAGAGCAGTGTCCCCACAGCTCCTGGGGACACCCCACAGTCACACACAGCAGTGTCCCCGCAGCTCCAGGGGACACCCCACAGTCACAGCAGTGTCTCTGCAGGGCCTGGGGACACCCCACAGTCTCACACAGCAGTGTCCCTGCAGCTCCTGGGGACACCCCAGAATCACAGCAGTGTCCCTGCAGCTCCTGGGGACACCCCAGAATCACACACAGCAGTGTCCCTGCAGGGCCTGGGGACACCCCACAGTCACACAGCAGTGTCCCTGCAGGGCCTGGGAACACCCCACAGTCACACACAGCAGTGTCCCTGCAGCTCCTGGGGACACCCCACAGTCACACACTGCAGTGTCCCTGCAGGGCCTGGGGACACCCCACAGTCACACAGCAGTGTCCCTGCAGGGCCTGGGAACACCCCACAGTCACACACAGCAGTGTCCCTGCAGCTCCTGGGGACACCCCACAGTCACACACTGCAGTGTCCCTGCAGGGCCTGGGGACACCCTACAGTCACACAGCAGTGTCCCTGCAGGGCCTGGGAACACCCCACAGTCACACACAGCAGTGTCCCTGCAGGGCCTGGGGACACCCCACAGTCACACACAGCAAAGTCCCTGCAGGGCCTGGGGACACCCCACAGTCACACACAGCAAAGTCCCTGCAGGGCCCAGGACACCCCACAGTCACACACAGCAATGTCCCTGCATCTCCTGGGGACACCCCACAGTCACACAGCAATGTCCCTGCAGGGCCTGGGGTCTCCCAAGGCATAAAGTAGCCTTATGTCAACCTGAGTCAGATTTTACTCTTACTGAACTCATCTTTATAGTCAGTGAGGTAGACACTGAGCGTACAGAGGAGTTTTCAGTGAGTGAGTAAAATATTCCTAGTAAAAACCAGCAAAGTAGGACAGTAAAGGGTGACTTGGACACAGGAGGTCCAAGTGGGCCTCCCCAGCGGGCAGCAGGTCAGCTAGGCCCCAGGAAGCCAGAGGCCTTGAAGCAGGGCTGGCCAGTGAATACCTTAGTTTTCTCTTAAACACTGCAAAAGTTACAACGTGTCATAATGGTACGGAAAGAGCAGGCAGAGCCTGCATTCTGAGCAGAAACCCACCTGTCGTGCTCCCTGTTGTGTTTCTAGGGGGCCTGACCCACAGTAAATGCCTAACAAGATTTGGTAAGTATTCTAAAACTGAATTTTTATGATTGTTTAGACAAATACGGGAAATAACCTGAATGGTTCTAAATTTCTTACAGATTGAATTTTTTTATAAAGGAGTATTTTAGAAAAATCAGAAAATACAGATCAGCCAGTAAATACATGATTAAACCCATAATTCCATCCACCCAGGAATAATCGCCATTAATCCCTTGATGTAAAAGTATCTAAAACACAAAAAGCTATAATGCTCAATCCCAAATACTGTACCTAAATGTTTAAAGGCATTGGAAATTTGAATTTTCCCTTTGTTGCAGAATTACCAACATATGTGAAATCGGGTAGTGGGCATCCTTGTTTTCAGTTGATGTGTTGTTTTCCCCAAGGATTGTTTGTCCCAGTCACTGAGTGGGCCTGCAGTTTGAGCCACTATTCTCTAGAGCAGCCCTGTTAGGAAAAGGGAAGAGTCTCTGCATGTGCGTGATGCATCCTAGCCTAAGGGAGGGACGCTGTCTAGACAAGGAGCGGAGCCTTGCCCGCGCAGTCACGGCCGTGTTCCTGGGCTCAGTGTGGCAGGGCCACTGGTCTTTGGGGGAAGGCTGAGTTACACAGCGGACAGGTTTTGTGACTGCAGAATACAATGTATCCACTACACGAGATTTTAACGCTACATGGAGATAAATTAGGGGTTTGTCTTTACTTGGCAAGAATGTTTTCCATTGATGGCACTCTGAATGTGTCCTCATCCCGCCCCAAGCATCCCTCCCAACTTGTACAGTTTGATACTATGGGTCATTCTCCACTGTGGAGTCTTGGACGCCTTTACGCCCTTGTACAACGACTCCCGCTGTTCTCAGCCTGAAGTGGACCTCCACCATCCTCACGTGCCACAATCCTGCTCCTCCTTCCAGGTCCCTGTGAGTCCTGGGGCTGGAGGTATTTTCCTTGCTCTGAATTCCCGTGGCACTTCATCCCTCACTTCACACTTTCTACCACTGCTTGCCATTGTTTCTGTAGACATTCATGACCCCCACTCGGGGAAGGACTGACAGAGAACCCAGGACAGCACCTCCCACAGCTGCATCAACCTCATGAATGTACCATAGTTCGATTCCTTTAGCTGCAGGTACAGCTCACTTTGGAGAAAGCAGGCACACTTTTTTGTTGAGTTGAGCCTCCCGTGGGAAGTAAGTCACGGCAGCAATGAATTTCCTCCCAAATGAGCCCACGGTGTGAATTTCCATCACTTGTAGCTCTTTCTGGCCAGTGAGAATCAAGGTTTTGCTGCCCATTGTTAGCTCAGGTGGCCGGTCCAGGGTCTGCACTTGAGAAAAAAGACATTTACCCTCAAAACAGAAGTATTCTCTGACAGGAGGATTGGGCCATGTGGTTCCAGGTAGCGTCTGGTAGGATCTTCACACAGCTCACTGAGGGTAAGTTGGTTGTTCTGAGATGGAAGAGACTTAGCCTCAGAGCAGTTCAGAGGACTTCCCGGTTGACCAAGCAGGGAAGTAGACAGAATCTTCCCCGCTCGTGGACCACATAATGTAAGCAGAGATGACCGTGTGTGCAGAGGAACCTGTCTGGTTTTTAGCTGTTTCCTTTTCTCTAGCATTTTAGATCAGACCTGCTGTTTTGTACGTCCTACACCAAGCAACCCAAGACCTGTGTCTCTGTGGGTGGGAGGTTGGAAGCATTCTCCATTCTGTGGCTGTGGGTGGGAGGAGTTTAAGGTGTTCTCTGCTCTGTGGCTGTGGGTGGAAGGAGGTTGGAGGCGTTCTCTGCTCCGTGGCTGTGGGTGGGAGGAGGTTGGGGCATTATCCGCTCTGTGGCCGTGGGTGGGAGGAGGTTGGGGGCATTCTCTGCTCCATGGCTGTGGGTGGGAGGTTGGGGGCGTTCTCCACTCTGTGGCCATGGGTGGAAGGTTGGTAGGTGGGAGGTTGGGGGCGTTCTCCGCTCTATGGCCATGGGTGGGAGGTTAGTGTGTGGGAGGTTGGGAGCATTCTCCACTCTGTGGCCATGGGTGAGAGGTTAGTGTGTGGGAGGTTGGGGGCATTATCAGCTCTGTGGCCGTGGGTGGGAGGTTGGGGGCGTTCTCTGCTCTGTGGCCGTGGGTAGGAGGTTGGGGGTATTCTCCGCTCTGTGGCCATGGGTGGGAGGTTGGGGGCGTTCTCTGCTCCATAGCCATGGGTGGGGGGAGGTTGGGGGTGTTCTCCACTCCGTGGCCATGGGTGGGAGGTTGGGAACATTCTCCACTCTGTGGCCGTGAGTGAGAGGTTGGTGGGTGGGAGGTTGGGGGCGTTCTCTGCTCTGTGGCAGTGGGTGGGAGGTTGGGGGCGTTCTCCACTCCGTGTTTGTGGGTGGGGGGAGGTTGGGGGCATTGTCCGTTCCGTGGCCATGGGTGGGAGGAGGTTGGGGCATTCTCCGTTCCGTGGCCATGGGTGGGGGGAGGCTGGGGGCATTGTCCACTCCGTAGCCGTGGGTGGGAGGAGGTTGGGGGCATTCTCCACTCCGTGGCCATGGGTGGGAGGTTGGTGGGTGGGAGGTTGGGGCGTTCTCCGCTCCGTGGCCGTGCGTGGGAGGTTGGTGGGGGGAGTTTGGGGCGTTCTCCGCTCCGTGGCCGTGGGTGGGAGGTTGGTGGGTGGGAGGTTAGGGCGTTCTCCACTCCGTGGCCGTGGGTGGGAGGTTGGTGGGGGGAGGTTGGGGCGTTCTCCGCTCCATGGCCATGGTGGGCAGCATGCTGGAAGGCATCCTGACAGCTCAGAGCTGTGGTGGCTGCTTGCTTGTGCTGTTGCATGAAACCCGGGTTTAAGAGAAAATCCTGAAAATTGACAAATGTGTCATTGTCCAATATACAACTGGGCAAGTATAAAAAATCTAAATATGAGACGATCATAAAAATAGAAGATTGGGACAGTCATAATTTCTGTGCTGCTGTTGACTCAGCTCTTCTATCTCAGAAACGGTTTATTTACCCACTTATCATTCTGAAGCAGGAATTGCCACATTAATTATTTCAACACAGCCCCCTTGAGTTCAGTGTCATAGCTCTGTGGCAAAAGAATGGACTCATAAAATTAACTGTGGCTGATTTGAATTTTACATGAAATATTGGCATATTATAGAGAACATGCAAGAATGAAATGTAGAAGTATGTGCCATTTTTTATGTTTAGAAATGACATTTCCCAGAACCTTTAGCCATAAAAACGACTTTAAAACAATTTGGATTTGTTGAATCTATGACAGAAGTGGACATTAGATCAAGTTATGACTTCTGAGTTTAAATAACTTTAACATAAATTTCCGTTAGTGCTGTTAAGAAGTGTCATGTGTTTATTAACCTCTGTTGAAAAAGACATTGCCTACAACCGCAATTACTCTTTTCAGAAATGTAAGCTGAAAGGTCTTCGGTTGTACTCGATTAAGAAATTTAGCTCATTGTAACAGAAAAATGAGTATCCTCCTCACCAGCAGAAGGAAGGAGGGAATATGAGGTCTTCTCTTTCCTAAAACTTTTAAGTCACCTTAGCAGAAACTTTGATCTTTATGATAAAAAATACCGATTAATTTATCTGGGAGGAAAGCTTATCATAAATAGCTGTGTGGAATTAAATCAATAGTAACAGTTATAACCAACCTTAAATCTTAAAACTCACACAATGAAAGAGAAATACAGCCACCCTGATAATGAGAAGTGAAGTCATTGTTGGAAAGAAAAAAACCAGGAAGCTCAGAGGCTGATATAAATCTTAAGTAATTCTCAAAAGAAAATTGATAGAATACTTTCATGAATTTGCCTGTGCTGTTGTCATGAAACCCGTTTCCCCCCTCCACTGCTTTTGGATGGGGGAAAGTGACAGTAAATGAGGTGTTGTGGGAGGGTTATATGCTCCCAGGAATGAGTCACATTCAGCTGAAACCCGCACACCCTTTCTGCTGATTCGTGTTGTCCCAGAGAATGAAAATTAACATTGGCGATCATGGGACCTGCATCTCAGTCACCCAGTATCCTAGTCCACATTCTGATTTGTAAGCGGCAGAAACCTTCCTTGGCAATCTGAATGAAAAGGAATTTGTTAAGACGCCATGGGTGGCTCTCAGAGGCATCTGGGGCGCTGGAACCCAGTTTAGGGTGGCGCACCCAGGAATAGCTCATGCCGTTCGTGAGAGGACGCTGGAGTTTGGGAGTCGTAAGGCGACCAGCTGGTGCTTGTGCTGCAGATTCGCCACCGCCACAGGCGGGAGCGTGCACACTGTCCGGTGCCACGGATGGATGCGGGTACCTGGCAGGCTTGGTTACCTGCCCACAGGCTGGCATCCGGGAGAGCGGGAGGAGGGTGGCAGTTAGCTTTAGTCACCACACATGGGCTTTGTATCCAGCACAGCTCCAAAAGTAGAGTTCCCCAAATACAGAAAAGGGGTTCAGATGCTTGGTGACCAAAAAGGGGTGACAGATGGCGACTTCAGCCCATCTCTTTGGCTGCCTTAATCAACACACACTCTGTCCCATTCTTACACATCGCCCCCCAAAAAAACTATCATAACACAGCTTTCACACTTAGAACCGATAACACACCCGCCCTCTGTCCAAAAAAGAAACGAGTTCAAGCCTCTGCTGTTACTGTGGTTGCTGCTGGGTGGTGGACATTCCCTCATGCTGGCTTGTCGGCTGTGGACTAGGCTATAAAGTTCACTGCCATGGACGGATGGGCTCCGTAAACTGTGAGACAAAGGCAGAGAAGAGAAGACGCGTTCTTGCACCCCTCTGTATGGCATGACTGGGTGTGCACTAGGCGCGGGGGGGGCAGGGTACCACAGTGAACAGACTTGGTGTTGGATCTGCTGGTTCCTGGGCGTGTCTTCCCATCTGGACATTCCGGAGCTTTGGGAATAACAGGAAGAGCCTAGGGTCCTAGCAGACCATGATGAGCTGGGCACCTGAGGCTGAACACCGCAGGCTTCACAGGCAAGGGGTCACTTTGGTGTGGGTTGATCCTTTATCAGCTGCAGGAATTTCCTGGGTTTGAGTTGGTGTCTTGAACGAAGAACATGGGCATCTGAGCTTCTCATTGGTCCTTCGACTTGAGCAGCGCTCGCAGACACAGCTGCCCTGCCTCAGTCTGCATGCGTTCACACTGCTCCCTGACCCGAAGCCCTTGGTGGCACTTTGTCTTGAAGGGCTGAGTGAGCAGCCTGGGCCTGCGGTCAGTATGGCCTCTCTCTGCACGACCCAGCTCTGCTGGTGCAGCTCAGCAGAAGCGGGTGACACGGGAGTGAGCGGTCATGGCTGTGTTTCTAGGGAACTGTGAAGAGGCAGGCTCCTTTTCTGCACATGGGTTTGCTGACCTTTGTGAAAGTCAGTTAATTAACCAATTTGTCAGGACATGGCATGGACTGCCATGGTCCGCTCCAGCATAGAAGCCGATTTTCACTGCCTTTGACTCCTACCAAACCCACTAATTAATTTCAGACCCTCTTACTTCCCTGACAATCTGTTACTGCAACCACTCCTGATACTAATTTCTAAATCAAGTTGAGATGCTTCAGACAAACCACAGAGACCAGCTCTGTTTGATGTTAGCAAAAGGTATATTTATATATAACGAATTCTGGACTTCCATTTTTTATTAGGCTGCATAAGTCACAAGAGACTGTTGTTCCAACCCTAGCCATTAAAACAACCTGGTTAATATACAAGTTACAGTTTTTAAGATCTGTCAGAGAGCTGAAGATTAACGGAAGTCTCAGTGAACTGAAGTCACCTGTGGAGAGAAGACACCCTTATTTTCATCCCTGGCAGAGAAGCAGCAGGGGGAACTTACCGTAGAGACCAACCAAACCCTGAGCGCACTAACGTGGCACATAGTGCGGGAGAGTGGGTCAAAATCCCAAGGAGCCCAGCTCAGTCACTCTGCATCCCTGCACCAGCCTGTCTGCAGGTCTCCTGTCCAGAGGGGAGAGTGCAGAAGCCGGCAGCAGGGCAGGAGAGCCGAGAGAATCATCTGAGGTTCTTTAGGCCTCTAGTAAATGCACAGTAACCAGCATCTGAAACCTTGTTTGGGAGGGGGGGTGGCCTGAGAAACCATTTCCCCTGAGGGACGGTGGGCCTTCAGTGGGTGGAAGGCAGAGGTACTGAGGTATGAGCAGAGAGCAGGAATGCTGAGCGGCCCCCTCTGGGCAGCTGCAGACTACTGGATACACTCCCCTTGCACTCCAAAGACAGAGGTGGGACAAGAGGGCTGAGCATGTGTGTCACAGCCCCCTGGACCTTCACCAAGTGCAGCATGTTTGCCTCCAAAGGCTGGGCATTGGCTGCAGGATGGAGAAGGCTGGGGTGAGGCTGGAGAGACGGAGAACCACCTTGTCAGGCAAAAAGCTGGTGTCCGGAGTCTCGTCCTGCCCACAGCCATGAAGCCAGCATGGACTGGCATCTCAGTGGAGCTGTTAGAGATCCCAGGCCACCTACAAAGGGCACAGATCGCTGAGACACCCGAACGAGGCCAGAGAAGGAGGTGCCCTTTCTGGGAGTGCATGCTTTTTACTTCAGTCTCCACTGGTCTCTTAAACACAGTGTTTACTTTACAGTAAAAAACTAAAAGACATGCACAGAGGAAATACATGGGCACAAGAAGAATGTGGAAATAGTCCGTAGAGTAGACATGCTGGAATTACCAGAAACTCTGAGAGAACTAGGATACATACGTTAAAGGGTGCAGTTGAAGAGGTATGCGCCTTGCACAAAGAGGTGGGGATGTCACGGAAAGATAAAAAGTACAAAAAAAAACCCAAATGGAAATGCTGGAAATGAAAGCTGCAGACATAGAAAGAAGATTCTTCGTGGTTCCCGTAGCAGACTGGATGCAGACGGAGAGGCCCCGTGAGCAAACTTCAGGTCCCATCAGTAGAAGCTTTGCAAACGGAAACATCAGGAGAGAAGGAAAGAATGTAAAGTGGAACAGTATGTGGGATCTCTGAGGTGATACCAAGTTGTCTGCTGTACATGTAGTAGGATCCCAGAAGGGGAGGGTGAGGGGACTGGGACAGAGAACCGTTTGAAGACATAATGGCGAGGACCGATGAGAGGTGTCGACCTACAGACTCAGCATCTCTGTGAGCTCCAGGCAGAGTAAATAAAAACAAACCTAGTTGAATCGTTCTCAAAACGCTGAAAGCCAAGTTAGAGATGGTCTTCAAGCAGCTACAAAAATAAAGATACAGTGCACAGAGGAGAACAATAAAAATGACAGAAACAACAGAAGTCAGAACACAGTGGAGTGATCCATGCAAAGTGCTAAAAGAGTTGCTTATCCAGCAAAAATACCCTTTGGGAAGACAATAGCAGGTATTTGTAGACAGGGCAAAACTGAGAGACTCCATCAGCAGCAGACGTGCACTACAAGAAAGGCTGAACTGCTCAGGTGGAGAGAAGAAAGCACACAAGGCAGATCAGATCTGTAGGAAAAGCAAATGCTAGAAAAGCTAAATACAAGGAAACATTTGAAAATTTTTCTAGCAATGTATAGATATGTAAATATTTTAAATTTCTTTAAAGACCATTAACTATTCAAAGCAAAAAAAAAAAGACAATTGAGGTATTTGTAGCATGCGTAGAAGTGGCACATGAGGTGACAAACCTCAGGGCAGACAAGGAGGTGAATGGAAATATGCTGCTCTTTATGCTCATAAAGCACATTATGTGAAGGTGGATTGTGATAAATTATGCCAATTTTAATCTCTACATCAACCACTAAAAAGAAAAGATCAATTGAGATAAAATACTATACCCAAAATATTCTGTTTGCGGGGAGGGGGGCAGGAAAAAGAAAGGAAGAACAAAAACAAAAGGGACAAATAAACAGCCAATCATATCAACAATTACATTAAAAGTAAATTAACTAAACAGGCAATTAAAAGGCAGAGATTGTCAAGTTAAAAAGAGTCAACTGTGTGTAAAGGTTACAAGAAACCTTAACTATGAGGGTATTGACAAGTTAAAAGTAGACACAAAGTCAGCAGAAGATGACTGGTGTGCCATATTAATAACAGATATGTTAGATGTAAAGGTTACTGAAAGTGAAGGTATCCATTGAATGATGATTAAAGGGTCAGTTCACCAGTAAACATAAAAATCCTAAGTGCATATGCACCTAAAAACGAGTTTCAAAATACGTGAAGCAAAACTGACAGAATTCAAAAGGAAAAAAGACAAATTCATAGTCATAGTTGGAGACTTTAACATCTCTCTCCCAGTAATTGATAAAATAAGTAAGAAAAAAAATCAGCATATAGAAGATTTTAACAACAATGTCGCCTAACTTGATGTAATTGACATTTTTTTTTTTAAGATTTTATTTATTTATTTGACAGAGAGAGATAGAGAGGGAACACAAGCAGGGGGAGTGGGAGAGGGAAAAGCAGGCTCCTGGCCGAGCAGAGAGCCTGATGTGGGTCTCGATCCCAGGACCCTGGGACCATGACCTGAGCCGAAGGCAGACGCTTAACGACTGAGCCACCCAGGTGCCCCGATGTAATTAACATTTAAGAACACTATACTTGGGGTGCTTGTGCTCTCTTGCTCTCTCTGTCAAATAAATAAATAAAATCTTAAAAAAAAAAAAAAAAGAGAGACCTAATCTGATAAGATTTATGTCCTTACAAGGAGGGAAATCAGGGTTGCACTCTCCATGCACACACAGTGAGGAAAAGCCATGTGAACACACAGCAAGAAAGCAGCTATCAGCAAGCCCAGAAGAGAGCGCTCACCAGAACCCAGCTGTGCTGGTTCCTTGGTCTCAGACTTCTAGCTTCTGGAACCATGAGGAAATAAATTTTTGTTAAGGCACACAGTCTATGGCATTTTGTGATGGCAGCCCAAGCAGACTCAGACACCAACATATGTAGAGTTGACATTTTTGTCAAACATGAAAAATTCCCAGGAAAGACTATAAAACAATTTTCAATGAATATTAAATGACTACAATCACACAATATATTCTCTGTGATGTAATTAAACTAGTAATAACAGGAAGATGGCCAGAAAATCCCTAAATATTTGGAAATTAAACAACACACTTCTGAATAACCCATATATAAAAGAAGAAATCATGAGGAAGATGAGAAAGTACTTTATCTTTTTTTTTTTAAGATTTTATTTATTTATTTGACAGAGAATGAGAGAGAGAGCACATGAGAGTGGAGAGGATCAGAGGGAGAAGCAGACTCCCTACCGAGCAGGGAGCCCGATGCGGGACTCGATCCAGGGACTCCAGGATCATGACCTGAGCTGAAGGCAGTCACTTAACCAACTGAGCCACCCAGGCGCCCCGAGAAAGTACTTTAAAAGGATTGTTAATGAAAACACAACATATCAAGTTTTGTTGGTTGCACCTAAAGTAGTGCTCAGCAGTAAATGTTTGTATTAGGAAAGAGAAGAGTGTAAAATCTATTTTAACTTCCACCTCAAAAAAATCTAGGAAAAAGCAAAAAACTCAAGCCCAAAGTTGGAGAAAATAAAAATAAATGTGGAAATGAGTTAAATAGAAAACAGACAATGGAAGACTCAATATAGTGAAAAGTTGATTCCTTACAAAAATTAATAAATTTGGTAAACTAGCAATACTGATCACTAATAAGAGAGAGGCAGACTAATGATACCATGTGCTAGCAGGGAATGGGACAATTTGTGAAGCCTCATACATCACTGTTGGGGATGTGGGGCAGCGCAGCAACTTTGGAGAACAGTTTGTGAGTTTCCTATACTATTGAACATGACTTGCCATATGACCCAGCATTTCTCTCCTGGGTGTTCACCCAAGAGAAGTGAAAGTGTACATCCTCCCAGGGGCCGACACACAAATGTGTCCAGCAGCTTCATTCATAATCACCAAGAACTGGAAATAGCTACATATCCATTACCTGAGAATGGAAGGGCAGGTTGTACTCCATTCATGCAGCAATGTGCTATTCAGTAGTGGGAGGGATAGACTGCTCCTGCAGGGAACAGCATGACTGGACGTCAGGAATAATCTTCTGGATGAGGGAAGCCAGACACAGAGGTCTGCATACTATATGAGGTTATTTATATGATATCCTGGATAAGGCAAAACTGTAGGTACAACAATCAGATCAGTGTTGCCAGGTGCTGAGGACCAGGGGAGGGGATTGACTGCAAAGAGGCAGGAGGGGACTTTTGGGATGATAAAGATTTTCTATGTCCTGATTGTGATGGTAGTTACATGACTATACATTTGTCAAAGTCAATCAACCTGTAAACTTAAGGATGAATTTTATTGCATGCAAATTACACCTAAATACATCTGAGAGATAAGGAGTGATGGAGAGAGGGAAAAAATTTACATGTAATAGGGCTAGGGTCTTCTTCTGTTGGCCAAGATAGAGTAGCAGGGACCAGATATATAAAGAAACAAATAAAGAATGGTCAAATACATGAAGCATGACCCTAGATGTCAAGTGACAAAGAAGGAAGAGCCCTGAGAGAAGCAAGGTTAGCCCTGTGATTTCTCTAGGTTACTGCAGCCTGGTGAGCTCTTTGAGTGGAGGAGTTGGAGCTGAGTCTGAGGAGACAAAAGGTGGCTAGAGTTCACAGAACAGGGTGCTACAGAGGAAAGAGACACATAGAACTCTGGGGATCCCCGGAGGACCCTCCTCAAGTGTTTGTAGAGCATCCTCCTCAAGTAATCTTCTGAACACCAGTCAGCTCAATTCATGTTAGAAAACTACTCAGAGTCACACAAAGAACCAGCCAAAAGGGCTGGAGTGAATACTGCTTGTTCCCAGCAGCCAGACTGAAAATCTCATAATTCATGAGGCACTGCCTAGGTCCCACCTAACAGATATTAAAAGCAAGAACCAGGAAAATCAAGATCTTTCCAAGTGATTTGATGTAGAACAAAGCTCAAGAATATTTACAGGAATACAAAAATATCCAGCACCCAGCAAGGTCAAATTTACAATGTCTGACATACTATCAAAAATTACCAGGCATACCAAGAAACAAGTAAATATCCACAATGAGGAGAAATAACAGTCAATCAAAACTGAACTAAACTAATGCAGATATTAAATTTATAGTCAAGAATACTAAAAGAGTTATTTTAACTGTATTCCAGATATTCAAAATGTTAAGAAACATGGAATGTTAGAGGGGAAAAAAACAAATTGAACTTCTAAAAATGAAAACTACAGTATTTGTGATGAAAAATACAGTGATGGAATTGTATTTTAGCATACAACAGAAGAAAATATTGGTGAACTTGAAGACATAGCAATAGAAACTTTGCAAAATAAAACATAGAAAAAATTTTAATGGTAAGAGCATCACTGAATTGTGGGGAACTTCAGATGACTTAATATACAGGTGCTTGGAGTCCCCAAAACAGAGGAAGAACGGATAGAGGTCCAGAAAAAATACATGAAGAACTATTTTAAATTTGATGAAACTATAAACCCACAAATCTCAAAGCTCAGCTACCTCCAACATAACCTGAAGGAAACTGCTTAAGTTGCTCAAAACAGTGATACAGGGAATATCTTAAAAGCAGCCAGATGAAAAAGAAGTCAAATTATATACAGAGGAACAAAGATAGGGATCATTTCATGTTCCTTATCAGAACTGACGTGAGAAATAAGACAGTAGAGGACATCTTTAAGTACTGAAAGAAAAGAGTTGTCAGCCTAGAATTTTACACTCAGTGGAAATATCTTTCAAGGAGCACAGGCTATATAAAGACTTTTTTAGCCATAACAAAAAAAAAAAAGCTGAGAATTTACTATCAGCATACCCACACAGGAAGAAATATCAATGGAAATCCTTTAGGCAGAAGAGAAATGATACCAGATTGAAATCTGGATCTATGCAATGAATGAGAACTGGAAATGGCAGCTGCCTAGGTAAACATGTAAGACCTTTAGCACTTTTTAAATCTCTTTACAAGATTATTGATGGCTTAGACAAAAATGGTATTGTAGTGTGGGGTTAATAATGTGTAGAAGTCAACTGTATGACAAGTGCCCAGAGGTTGGGAGGGGAGAGATGGAAATAGACTATCACAAGGTGTATATGTCATACAAAAAGTGGTATAATACCACTTGCAGGTAGGCTGTGAAAAAGATGTATGCTAAAAACCTGAACATAACCACAGATTTGTTTTCTTTAAGTAGCTGATAAACTAATAAGCCAGCAAGGGAGATAAAATGGACCTATGAAACAATACTAAATACAGAAGTCTGAAAAGAGGGGTGAAAATACAGGTAGGATGAATTTTTAAAAAGATATTTAAACATAACCACATCAATAATTCAATACATATAAATGGTCTAAACACCCCAAGTAAGATGCAGAGATCATGAGATTGGATTTTTCAAAAGCAAACCTAACTATACATTCCCTATGACAAACTCATTTTAAACATAAAGACACAAATAGATTGAGTATAAGGACAGAAAAATTGTACCATACTAACCTTAACGGAGAGCTGAAGTAGCTATATGAATATCAAGCAACATTAATTTCAGAACAAAGAATACTACCAGAGATGAAGAAGGTCATTTCAGAAGAAGGTAATTTCATATATATATATATGAAAGAAATTGAATCCATAATCCAAAACCTTCACAGGAGAGAAAAAGAAAACCTCTAGGCCCAGATGATTTCACTGGGAAAATACCAATCCTGCAAAAACTTGTTCAGAAAACAGAGGAAAAAGGAACATGATCCAACATGTGTTATGAAGTGAATGTAACCTGGATACCAGTATCTGACAAAAATTCCCAGAAATTAAAAATCCAGGCCAATATCCCATGTGAAAAAGATTCCAAACAAAATACTAGCATATTGAGTGCAGCAACACATAAAAAAGAGTAGTGAATCACAACCAAGCATGATTTAGCTAGGAATGCAGAGTTGCTTCACCATTTAAAAACTATCAGTCTAATTTACTATATTATAACAGAATGAAGGAGAAAATAATATGATTGTATGATGTATCAATAGATGTAAGAAACCCGTCGTTCATGGGATAACTAGGAAGACATGGGAGCTTCTTCAGTCTGAGAAAAAACATATACAAAAAGCTGGAATCTCATTCTCAGGGGTCCACTTTGAGAGCTTTCCCCCTAAAATCAGGAACATCAGCATTGTATTGAAGTCCTAGCCAATGTGATAAGACGTAAAAGGTGCAAATACTGGAAATAGAAGTAAAACTTGTTATTTGCAGACTTCCCAATAGTGCACATAAAAACTCCCATGGAACTAAAACCACAATTACTAATATGTAAAGTTAGGAATAGCACAAAATAAAAAGTTTATACATAGAGTCCCTGGCTGGCTCAGTCGGTTAAGCATCTGCCTTCAGCTCAGGTCATGATCTCAGGGTCCTGGGATTGAGCCCTGCGTCGGGAGTCTGCTTCTCCCTCTGCCTCTGTATTCTCTCTCTCTCTCTCTCTCAAATGAATAAATAAAATCTTTAAAAAAAAGTTTATACATAAAAAATTGTATTCCTATGCACCCCTGTATTTATGGCAGCATTATTTACAATAGCTGGAATATGGAAACAGCCCAAGTGTCTATCAATAGATGAATAAAGAAGATGTGGTATATATATATATATGTATGTTTATATCCATCAATAAATAGATGAAGTGTCCATCAATAGATGAATAAAGAAGATGTGTGTGTATGGTGGTGGTGTGTATATATACATATGTGTGTGTGTATATAACGGAATATTGCTCCACTCTAAAAAAGCATGAAATCTTGCCATTTGCAACAATGTGGACAGAGTTAGAGTGTACTATGCTAAGTGAAATAAGTCAGAGAAAGACCAATTCCATATGATTTCACTCATGTGTGGAATTTAAGAAACGAAACAAACAAAAAAGAGACAAACCAAAACACAGACTCCTAAATATAAAGAACAGACTGATGATTACCATAGGGAAGGTGGGGGGGAGTGTGAGGATGAGTGAAGGGGATTGAGAGCACGCTTCTCTTGATGTGCATTGAGTAGTACACAGAATTGTTGAATCACCATATTGTACACCTGAAACTAATATAACACTATATGTTAGCTATATGGGATTTAAAATATAAGTACTGTATGGTGACTAACATAACATAATAAAAAATAAAAATTAAAAAGAGTAAATAAGGGGCGCCTGGGTGGCTCAGTTGGTTAAGCGACTGCCTTCGGCTCAGGTCATGATCCTGGAGTCCCTGGATCGAGTCCCGCATCAGGCTCCCTGCTTGGCAGGGAGTCTGCTTCGTCCTCTGACCCTATCCCCTCTCATGTGTTCTCTCTCTCTCATTCTCTCTCTCTCAAATAAATAAATAAAATCTTTTAAAAAAAAAAAGAGTAAATAATATTTCTTTAGAGTAGTAATGAACAACCAGAAAATGAAATTTTTTAAATGCCATTTACTATAATATCCAAAAACTTCAAGTACTTAAGAATGAAAGGTGCACTTAAAGGAGTACACCAAAATCACAAAATATTGCTGAAAGAAATGAAATCCTAATAAATGAACGGATGTGTCATAAGTCATGGAGTGGATGAGCCAGCATTTTTTTTTTTAAGATTTATTTATTTATTTATTTATTTATTTATTTGAGAGACCATGAGCGCATGGGGTAGGGGGGACAGAGGAAGAAGGAGAAGCTGAATCCCCACTGAGCAGGGAGCCCAACACGGGGCTCGATCCCAGGACCCTGAGATCATGACCTGAGCTCAAGGCAGACGCTCAACCAATGAGTCCGTATTTTTAAGATGACTTTTTTTCCCCCAAAACTGATCAGTCCCAACTAAATCTAAGAAGGCTTGTCCTGAGGAAATTGACAAAATGGTTCTAAAGTTGTTATGGAATTGCAAAAAAGAAAAAACAGTGTTGAAAGACTTAGGTACCTGATTTTGAAACTCCCTGTAAAGCTCTGGTAATCAAGACAATGTGACATTGGCATCCAGAGAGACCAACAGAGAGGAAAGCAAAACCACAAAAACAGAGCAAACCTGGGGAAAAAAATGAATCCAGAAATAGACCCCATGTCACCAACTCCATTGAGTAGGGAAAGAAAAGGTTTTTTGACAAATGTTTTAGAATGACTGAAGATTTAGATGGGTATAAGTAGCCTCAATCCCTTCCTCGTAGAATACACGAAAATCACGAAAATCTGTTCTAGGTGGATCATGGCCCTGAATGTCTGTGATGAGAGTTTTAGAATAAAGCTTCCAGGAAATACTGCAAAGACAGTCTTCATTACTTGGGATATGCAAAGATTTCTTAGGGCACAAAAAAGCACTAAGCATAAAAGGAAGACGTGATAACTGGACTTCATCAAAATTAAAGTTAATATGGTTAAGAAAATTGATAGAAAAAATACAGACTGGGAAGATGTATTTATAATAACATATCTGACAAATCCGCAGAAGACTTGAATATACATTTCACAGAAGGAGACCTACAAAGGGCCAATAAGTGCATAAAATGTGCTCAGCATCTGTAGTTATCAGGAAAATGCTGACGAATCACATGGCATACTTGCGTAGGCAGCACATAGCCCACAGTGAGGACAATACAGAACAGGTAAGCACAGCTACTGCAGGGTGACCTGCAGATTTGAGAAGCATTCCATGTTCTGTGCGGTTCCTGAAGTTCCTCCCTTTGCTGATTAGCTCCCCAAAAATGAGTCAAAGCACAACATGTGGTACTCCATTGAAACTGTGATTTTCACTTAAAAAAAAAAATACAGTACTTCCATGTCTCACCTCCTAGAATAATTAAGATCAACAAGGCTGACAGTACTAAATGGTGATGAAGACACGGAGCAGCTAGAACCCTTAATCATTGCGAGTTTGGGGACAGATTTAACAGTTTCTTATAAAGTTCAATGCATGTCAGCCCTGTGAGCCAGCATGTCAAGAGTATGTACCGGAAAGGAAACCTGCCTACAAACTTATTTGTACAAGCTTTGTCAGGATAGCCCCTAACTGGAGATAACCCAAATGTCCCACAGCAACAGGTTGGAAGAGTACATGATGACGTGTTCATACAGCAGAACACTTCCCAGAACGCAGAGGGGCAAGCTGCTGCCGCAAACATCATGTGTGGATTCCAGAATCATCGTGTTCAGTGAAAGCCAACACAGGAGAATACATGCTGTGTTATTTTATATGAAGTCTGATAATGGGTTAATCTGTGGTGTTAGAAATCACAAAGTGGTAGCCTTTTGGGGTCAGAGGTGAAGGAGTTTTTATATGCTATTTGGGGTGGTAGTCACGTGGGTGTATACGATTGTCCAAATTCATGTAACCAAATGTGAAAAATCTGTGCATTTTGTTGTCTGTAAATTACACCTCAATTAAAATGGTGAAAAGATCATGGTTGAGACACAGATCTGCTAGGAGCACCAAAGAACCTGGCTTGAGTCCTGCGGGCAGGACCACTGCTAGCATTCAACTGCCAGCGTGGCCAGCCATGAGCCTGTGCTGTGCCCAGAGTCTGCTTCGTGCTCCCCATAATCTGCCCCAGGGGACACCGCCTCCCCTGACCCCTGTCTATGGATAACTCCCTCGACTCCTCCAACACCCAGCACAGTAGATGTGCCCAACATCAGCACTTTGGCACTGTGGCTTCATTATGCACATTTCCACTCGGGAATTTGTTACGTAAGCTTATGGTGCTGTGTGCTGAGGTGTTGGATTTTCTGTGCTGTGTTTAGGATGTGAGTCTGTATATTTTCAGCTGAGATTTAAATATAGCTTATGTGTTCAAGAAGTGTTTAATGCCTAACTGACAGTACTTTTATACCAAAGAAAAAATGATTTTTAGTATGAATATGTCCATATGCAACATACTTTTTGTACAGCTGAACTTTAGGGTGAATCCTTTTTTTTATTATTATTAATATAACCTGAAATTTCAAACATGCTCTGTCATTTCTGAATAAGCTCCAGTTGGAATGTGGATTTTCTTTCCTGCTGGTCCTTTTTGCAAATATTTGATGATCTTTAAATACTCGGGGGCACTTTTATTATGCATTAGGGATCTCCTTATTTAAAGAAACTCCAGCTTACATTCTTTGTCAAAGTAAATTTTGTTCAAGCAAGGAAATTTTGTTAAATACACAGTCCCTCATATGTATCTTGAAATCTCGATTTTTTTGTACCTTAAGATTTTTAAAGTTTGGAAACAACTATATATTAACTCTTTACCTCCTCCTTCGTGTATCCCTTATTAATGAATGCACAGAAGGATTTTGCTCCAGATGCTGAGTTGTCCCTTCCCTGCGCCTACAAGTTGAGAAATTTATTCCTGGTCATACATATTTTTCTCTGACATAATGCCTTGAGCCATCACAACAAAATCTGTGAATTAAATTAATTTACAGAAAACATGGGCTTATTTTGCTCCATTAATATTTGAAATGTTTGGGATTCAAGGAATTATGAAGGGAATTATTGAAAACCTTGCATTCGGCTTGAATAGGTCCAGTAAAAGTCCCGTGTACCTTCAAGTGCAGACGCCTTTCCCGAGCCTGTTCCTTCTTGTCCTGCCGCAGCTCCACGCCAAGAAAGCCACTGCCTGGCTGCCACTGTGAAGGCAGCGACAGGGGGATGGAAGCCTCATTCTAGATCTGGAGCATCGCTGTTCTTTTTTTTTTTTTTTTTTTTTAAGATTTCATTTATTTATTTGAGAGAGAGAGAATGAGAGACAGAAAGCAGGAGAGGGGGTGCCTGGGTGGCTCAGTCGGTTAAGCGACTGCCTTCGGCTCAGGTCATGATCCTGGAGTCCCGGGATCGAGTCCCGCATCGGGCTCCCTGCTCGGCGGGGAGCCTGCTTCTCCCTCTGACCCTCCCCCCTCTCATGTGCTCTCTCATTCTCCCTCTCAAATAAATAAATAAAATCTTTAAAAAAAAAAAAAAAGAAGAAGAAAGCAGGAGAGGGAGGAGGGTCAGAGGGAGAAGCAGACTCCCCGCCGAGCAGGGAGCCGAAGGCAGTCGCTTAACCGACTGAGCCACCCAGGCGCCCCTGGAACATTGCTGTTCTTAAAGGCTCCACTCCCCGTTGAGCAGTGGTAGCGTCTCCCTCTGGCGTTGGGTGTCACCACCTGGAAATCCAGCTGATGACTTGATATTGCAGCGGTCCTCGCTGGACCGCGACTGTCCCTCATCCAGGACCCTGGAGAGCACTTCTGGAAGGACTGGAATCTGTCCCTCGCTCTTCCCCACGCGCTCCAGGGACCTGACTCCAGGTGCTTTCTGGAGTGTTTCTGCTGCGCCGACGTCGGTAATTTAAGAGGGGTGGCCGTGGACCCCAAAACCACGGAAGGTGAGAACAAACCAGGAGGAAGTGTCTTTGTGAGACTGACATGAGGCTCAAGCTCACGAGGGGCAGGTCCCTGCTGGTGTGTGGGGCTGACAGGGGTGTGTGCTCGGGACGGGGAGCTCTCTGTTCACATGTGGGGCTGACACAGGGGCGGGGTGCGTGCTCGGGAGGGGCAGGTCCCTGCTCACACAGCTGACCTGGACTGAGTGCAAGCCCAGGGCTCCGTTCCTTCATGCTTCACATGTACTTGGGCATCTTCTCTTGTAGGTTCTCTTGTGGAGGAGCAGGGCTAGGCATCCTGATTTTAGATATGAACGCATCCAGGCTCTCCTTCATGATTGTCATCGGAGCCTTGGAACTACAGTTTACCTCGAGCAATGAGGGGCTTAGGGGCGCTGACCCCCACCCAGTGGAAAACCCACATAGAAGGAATTTCTGACTCCCCGGAAACTTTACTAATAGCCCACTGTTGACCAGGAGCCTTAGTGATGACATAAATAGCTGCTTCACACCTATTTTGTGTGTTTATGTATTATGTACTGCATTCTTGCAGTAATGTGAACTAGACAAACAAAAACATTACTAAGAAAATCAAAGGGAAAAGAAAATCTACTTATATTACAGCCCTGGTTTCTCAGAAGCAGTCCGCATGTAAGCGGACCCGCCTGGTTTAAAGTCACTGAAGGAGCAATTGAATTTCAGTGAGGGAACGTTCAACAGTTTGGCCATAAAATGCATACTCCCTACTTCCCTCAGAAAAGAGAAGAAACTGCAAGCATCATACCCTTAAACTGCCGGGCGATACCACTGACCTTGTATATTAAGGAGGTGACTCGAGTCTGTATGTCCAAGGTGGTCATCTGTTGCTCTCTTCCGTTGCTCTGTGGGTTTGTTGACATCTAGGATTTTTGTTTGTTTGTAGTCTTTAATGGTACAGTGATTGATTTTAACAATTTCCATATTTGACATTGTTTTTGATCTTCTTTTTACTTTGTTCCCTGCTTTTTGCATTCTCCTCCCTACCCCTCCCTCTTCCTCATCCCATTTTAATTGTTGGGTTGTTTTGTTTGCGTGTCTGTGTGTTGCTTATTTGTGGTTCTGTTGGTCTGGTGTTCTCTCCTTTCTTCTTGCCCCCGCTCCTGCTGCTGTAGCCCCACAGGCTGTGGAAGCTCGCTGAGCAGGTAGGGGATCTTCCTCTTCATCCACACCAGTGCCCCCCACTCACCACCGTCTCGTCAGCTTCCGGCACTGGGCCACACTAGAAGTTGAGTGCGGAGCCTGGCTGGGGGTGCGGGCCACGGTCGGAGGACTGGCGCCCAGCACGACGCGCGCTCTCAGACGTCTTCAAACGTCGCACGCTCGCGACAAACACTTCCATTACGCACAGTCAGTGGTTTCTCTGCCAGTTTGGGGTCCTGTCCATTTGACTTCACTTCCCACATTTGGTGACCTGTTTTCTGATTTGTTTACTTTTTAATTGGCCTTCTGTGGTTATGTGTTTTGCATTACTCAGAACATCATACTAGTTCTCCACTCAGCACTAGTCGGTAACATGGCTCCTTGAGTAGCCACAGGTTGGAGAGAATGTTCTTTGCGTAATATAGGGTGGGGTGTAAGCTTCCACACAGAGGCTGACGGCACGTGCTGTTCTCTGTCCTCGTGGTAAGAGACCGGTGACCAGGAGTGTTGAGTAGTGCAGCCTGCTTTAAGGAAGGTGTCTTTATCTTATTCTTTTATGATACAAGGTTAAGATTCTCTCCTGAAGAATGTTAGCATAGTTCTTCAAATAAATTATGAGGCGCTCCCTCCATTTTTGGAAATTTGTTTTGGGCTCCATCTTTTTCTACCCAAGGTATCACATGGCCTTCCCAAGAAATAGAGCTAGAATTTTTGGTTTATAACGTAGCTTTAATTGCATTGCTCTTACATGGAGGGAAATCATTGGTCAAAAGTCAACCCAGCATGTTTTGAAGGGATTTGTGGTGCCAAGACCAGATCTCTGCACCCCTGTGTTCGGTAGCTGGGTCACGGGCTGACTCCCGGGCTGACTGCACTCTTGATAAACATACCACCTCCCTGACCTGTGTCAAGACAAAAATAACCTCCCTCAGCTGGAGGAAAGCGAAGACAGAGGCAGCGCTAAAAGGAACAAGATAATTATCTCTTATCTCTTCCTTTTCGAGCTGTCAGTCCGAGTCCCATGTTCTGCTTCAGTATCTTGACCTCTAAAAACACACCTTTTAGAATGCATATAGCAGGAACTTCTCAGCAAACGATGCCTCCTACCCTTGACAACCTGCTAGCCAGACATCTTCACAGTTTCAGCCTTTGTTTATTTGGCAAGACGTGTGGCACACCTCTTTTCTTTCTTATCTTTGTAAATATGATTGACAGTCAAGCCATGTGAGAATCCGGCATAATCCTACTAAGATGCTCCTTTCAGAACTGAGGTTATCAAACTAGACACTAACAGGTATCTTGGAGAGAGGTGTGGGTTTAGTGCTTTTTAGTTTTTGTTCAGTTTGAGATTTTACCACAGAAATTCTCGCTAACTGGTAGGAAGCGCAGACCCAGATGCCTCCCACACAAACTTGAGTTAACCGCGCTGTGTCCTTGCTTGCAGGGGACCTCGGGACCTGACCCAACCACCGTCTATGTTGATATGCGAGCTCTGAGACACGACAGGTACGGTGCGCTTGTGGGTTTGTTTCTTGGTTGCCCAGCGTGCAGGGGCTGTCTAGCGAGGGAAGGAGCATAGTGTCTGCCGGCTGGGAGCGCTGTTGCCGGGGAATCAAGCACCAGTTGGCTTGAACCGCGACCTCTCTCCACCTGTTTGGTTCCCAGTGGGGCAGTCCACTTTGCGCTTTGACGTAAGCAAAGACTGTTGCAGAGTGGGCAGGGGTGACCGGAGTTGCTTCTATAACAGTCTGGCCAGAAGCCTGTGGTTCTTTCCATCACCATTTTAACTGGGCACCGTGTTACACCTCTGTAAGCTACCAGCACTCTGCCCACATTGCTTTTGGGGGTTTTTTTTTTGGTTTTTTTCTTTTTGTTTTTTTTAAGATTTTGTTTATTCATTTGATAGACAGCTAGAGAGGGAACACAAGCAGGGGGAGTGGGAGAGGGAAAGACAAGCAGGCTTCCCACTGAGCAGGGAGCCCGATGCAGGTCTGCCCACATTTCTTTACGGGAATTGAAATTTTGTGTAAAGGTGTTTCCGTGAAAAATTAAAACATCAGTGAAGTTACCTTCTCTGCAGCTTCCCAAGCAGCCTTGAGCAAGAATGAAAGGTGAGCATTTGTCAGTTTCCCTCAAGCGGGGGAAGAACATGGAGGTGTAAGCAAGATGAGAACCTTTCGAGGAATTTCTGCCCCAGCCAGGAGGGCCTACCAAAAAGCCTGCGGTTCCCCACTGAGTAGACTGTTTCTGTCTGGTCACTACGGAGATGCCCACTCGTTGTTGTTTATGTGATGGGACACAGGAACACAGACCCTGATACAGGTGTGTCCGGAAATGACTAGCAGGTGCTTGACGAAGGCATTTCAACGGCCAGACACTGTGGGTCTCCTCCTCTGCTTGCCTGCTGACGTGGGTCATCATGCTGTTCAGCGAGGGGAGAACAGAGTTCGTGGTCACAGTTAGTGGATGGGGGAAACTCACCCAGCTGAGCGGGTGGCCTAGTATGTTCCTGGGTGACACCGAATCCTGCATGCACTGGGGAGCGGGGCTGTGGAGGCCGGGGAGGGGCCCAGGTGGGCCGTGCATGCCCCAGCCAGGCCGGGGAGTACCACCCCTGACTCACACAGGGCATTCCCAGCAGGGCTCTCAGGCCCCGTGGACGTCGGGCCATGTCTGATGAGCGCAGTTTGGGGAGTAGTATGGCTGGAGTCCCAGTGATGAAGGCCAGGGGTGCAGCTAAAAATGTCCTATAGCGCATGGGACAGCCCCACACAGATGATCAAAATGCAGTGTGCTCAGCCTGATAGGCTCACCTGCATCCCCCTAACCGTGTCCCACTGGAGCCGCCTGGTCTCTGGGGGCCTCGTTTTAGACTCTGCTGTGGAAGGGGAATCAAGGTTAGAGCCCTGGGCTGGACGCCCGTGCGGGAGGCCAAGGACAGACATGACCACGCGCCCCCCTGCACCTTGCCAGCTCCCCGCCGCACAATCCCTGTAGATCATGTTCACGACTCAGAAATTTGGCTTTGAAGAGTTCAAGTAACTTGTTCCAGGGGCATCGACACTTCCAAATGGTGACTTCTAGGCTTTAGAACAAATCTGCTTTACCCTCTACAGAAGCTACTTGGAAATGATATTATATTATACCTTTTATACCTTCAAAAGATGAGCAGGAGCTCCCCCAGGAATCCCTGTTTGGGTAGCATTTATGCAGTTCCGCCTGTGGCCTGGCCCCAAACGCGGGACGAGTAAGCGCCATGAGAGCACGTGGACGAACACGGACCGTTTGACCGGGACGGGCAGCTGACTACACGACCGGCCGCCCAAGCAGCCTGTACCACGCGTGACGGTGTCAGGAGCGTCCTGGAGCGTCAGGGATCGTCGCACGGAGGGGACGGAGGGGCTGAACAGAAACCGTAGGCAGTCCTTTCTACGGTGTCTGTGAGCGACCCTGCGGAGGTGTTAGTTGGCAGATGTTCCTGCAGAGAGCATGCGACGTGGGAAAGGGAAGTATGCGGCAGAGTGGTCCGAGCTCGGGGAGGAGTCGGGGCCTGAGATGCAGTGCGTGCTCCTGGTGACTTGCTCGTTCTCCCGTCTTCAAAGTCCGTAAACCTTTTAAGTGACGCTTTTGTCCCTGCCGTGTGCTCTCTGACAAGGCCATCTGGGGTGGAAGTAGAAGTACCTGGGGAGCTAGAGGTTGCTGTCGGTCACACATCTTCACAGTTTCAGCTGTGTCATGACCGACGCTGGTGGCCACATCGCTGGCCACATCGGCGAGTGTCAAAGGGACCCAGCGAGCTGCCCCCACGCAGGACACGCAGAACCCCGCGTCCGCCCTGGCCGGGCCTCTCGGAAGAAAGCCTTCCGCGTGGTGCCTGCGCCCTCCTGCTCTGGTCTGGCGGTCCACCTGCAGTCCAGGCATGCCGCTGCATTCTCACCTCCCGCGGGCGGGGGCGGATGAGGCCCGGAGCTGAGGGGAGTGCCTCCTCTGTCTGTCAGTGTTCAACCAAAACCAAAGCAAACCTGGACATGGCATAACCACTCCTTCAGTGTGGTCTGTCCCCAGAGCTTCAGCAGCCGGGAGCCCGAGCTCCCATGTCCTCCGTGTCCTCCATTGCCTTCACCACCTGTAACAGACCTTCCCGGCCAGGTCGGGCTGAGTCGCGGGCGGACGTGCTGCTCACGCCTGCTTTTCTGCAGCAGAAAACCTCCCTGGGGCCTCCCCCTCGCCTGGGAGGCCCCTGCCTCTGCAAGCTGGAGCTCCCACCCCCTCCTCAAGCTGGGAGTCGTGCCCCCGGGGCCTCGCCACTGTCCACAGCACCCCCAGTCTGCGAAATCCTCCTGCTTTCAAGCCCATTCCGTTCAATACCATCCACCCTGCACGTTCCCCAGAGAAAATAGCACCCAGCTTGAAATCTCCAGCCTCACTTCTGACCTTTATCAACACATAACCAGAAGTGTCTTAGCTGATATGACGGAGAGGCTGTGGGGTCCAGCTGATCAGAGTTCAAATCTGGGCCGGCTCTGTGACCTCAGCCTCCCTGTGCTCAGGACGGGCGTGGTACAGCCACCCTCCGAGGGCCCTGGAGGTGCTGCGGGGGCCTCGGGGTTGAAGCTGTCCCTCCCACGGCACCAGGATGACCTGGGGGCAAGAGGGAGCTCACCTGGCTCCAGGTCCCAGCAGGGGTGCAGGTGAAACAGGAGAGCCTTTGTAAATACTGACCCTCTCTCTTGTCACCATTGTGGGAAAAAAAAAATGGGGCCGTTGTGCTAATCTCAGACGTATGGAGAGTCAGTGATGATTAATCATTTGTTGCTTTGGTACCTTCACTAGGAGCCCCAGGGCACCTGCTTAATTATGATCTAATTAACTTGGAGAGGGTTAACTTGTCCGTGTGTATGTGCAGTTTCCCTAGAGAGAGATTGTGCGAGCTCACGTGCATATGTGGGACAGAGACAGGTGACAGAGGAGAGCCACATTGTGGAAGCCTGTGATCAAATAGGTTACCCAAATTGATTTGATTTCTACTTGACTTTCTGCCTCTTTTTCTAACACCCCCTTGTCTTCTGTGACCCATGGTGTTTGGGATTTCATCCTCTGCGTTTATAGCAAGTCACTGTGGAGAACATTTCTGCCTCACATAGCAAGGGACTGACTCCTGTTGCTGGAGTAGACTTAGACCCACTGTGCACAAGGGGGAAATGATGAAATGGTTTGGGGACTACTTGAAAGTGTTACTTTTTAAAATACTCTTTCTAATATGTTCATTTAAGATGAATTCATGGTCTCTCCATCTCTTCCAATTGGATCTTTCCTTAAGCGCTTGGATTTTGCAGACTTGAGATAGGAAAGAAAAAAAAATTTCAGCATTTAAAGAAATAGTTTTAGGAGTTAAATCTTATGGACACAATGTTAGCATAAAGCTTTCCCTAACTTCCTTACTCCTCCTAACTTGAGGTGCTAAATCTCCAGAAAGCAGGGATAGTCCACTAAGTCCTGGTCAGTGGTTAACCAAGTATCGAGACCCAGAGAGAAGTGAGCGCAGAGTAGACGTGCGTTGGTAGACTTGTGATTTAGTCCACGGCAGGAGCGGGGGCCAGATGAACATAGAACAGCTGAAAAGGGACCCTGCTCTTGGTTGGCTCCCGGTTGTGCGTGATTGGCATGAGGGTCTTAGCAGAACCTGACATGGAGCTCGCATTTATTACTGAATCTCTGATTTCCGGTCACACGGTCCTCCACAGCCACCCGGGAGGTGTGTTGGGCACCTAAGTTGCGCAGGCCCTTTGTGGACCGAGCTGACCCCAGGAGTTCTGGATGATGCTGTGAGCATCGGAGTTTCCCTGACGTTCCATGAGGCACAGGACCCACTGCTCCTGGGTTCCGTTCAGCTGAGCCCGAGCACTCCCTGCCTGTCCGGCGGGGATCGGAGGACCTACCTTGTGGAAGCATCGTGATGGTTCACTAATGTAATACATCTAAACAATGTATTGCTTCTATAGATACATACATTATATATATAGTTATAGATTTGCTTTTCCATCTGTTATATTTGCTGTCCTCCCTTATGTCTGTGTCTGGCTGTTCACAGGTGTGCACACATGCTTCTAGTTCATTGTTTGGCCACCTTAATCGCAGCTACGTAATCGAAGTTGAAGAGATCAGGGTTGTAGTGTGGGTTTTGTGCATTCCTTAAATGGTTCTTAAGAAGTGTACTTGAAAATCAGATGACTTTATCAATGGAGAAAACTGAGTAAAAAGAAAGAGTTCATATTTTGCAACGTGGTAATTTTGGGGTGAATTTCCAGCCTCCATCTTCCGTGCAAGGCCAAAATCTTCCCTGGAATTGGTAGCTTCCATAAAAAGACATGATTCCCTTTACTCTGGTTCTCCCCTCTTTAGAATGCAGCCCAGCATATCAGCCTGTCGAAATCTCCTGAGCTGGCTCTGTGGGTGGGGAGCCCCGAAGCCGTGTCTGAGAGGCCCTGGTCGGGTGCAGGAGGCAGGCCCAGGCTCCCAGCCCCATTCCAAGGACATTTCGGGAGCTGGGAGAGGCAAGCTCTTCCCCTGATTTCTTCTTTGCTTTTCCCCCATCCAGCATCAGCATCCCTTAGAGACCATATACCTTTCAAACCCATCACCTGTTTCTGATCTTTGCACCTCATTCTCACACCTGTTGTCCTGTCAGGAGATCCCTAGAGAAGAAGTAAGAGCCACAGAGGTGCTGATCTGGGCACCAGTCACAGCTCTGCCACCAGCTGGCCGTGTGACCTCAGACCACGTCACTGGGCCTCTCAGCCCAGCCCTCGCTCGTTTTGGGTCCCCCCCCTTCCCCACCCGGCTCTGAATGCTTGGGTGATGTATTTGAGTCCCCTTCCCAATTCAAACATTTGTGGAGTTTTGACTAAGTGTTCCTTCCTTTTCTAGAACATTTTAGGCTCTACTGAGAGATTGTTCTGTGGTCTTTTCTCAGTAAAGATCAAATTTAAATAATTAAATAAGAATAAAAAATAACATATTGACTGGATAGTTTTTGCCCCACTGGTTTATTCATTAAATCTTATCCCGAAGACCTCTACCAAATCCTCTAAATTGGAGCTGCAGATAAACTACAGGACAGCCGGTTAAATTTGAGTTTCAGATACAAGAGGCATCATTTTCCTAGTGCAAGTATGTCCCAAATATGCGTGGGTAAATGTACGCTTTAAAAAGTGCTATTGTTGATCTGAAATTCACATTCAACCCAGCATCCTGTATTTTCATTTGCGACATCTGGGCCCCCTTGCCCAAAATCAGACGCTCACTGTGTTCTCACAGCCACCATGTATGAGTGAGGCATGTTCTCTGACAGTACAGCGATTTAGTTCACGCCCCACATGTTCCCTGGGGGAAGTCTCCCTCTGCAGATTGCTGCCTCCTACATTGATCATGCATTGATCTTTCCAGAGGAAGGCAGACACGGCCCCTGATTTCTCGTCATG
Source organism: Mirounga angustirostris (assembly GCF_029215605.1). Lineage (NCBI taxonomy): Eukaryota > Metazoa > Chordata > Mammalia > Carnivora > Phocidae > Mirounga > Mirounga angustirostris. The sequence continues at coordinate 139,183,494 of NW_026991713.1, forward strand.
ACGTGTGCACACGTGGCCAGAGCGACGTGAGCCCTTCCCGGCACGCTGTGCAGGGAGTCCAATCCTGCTGGCTTTGGGGGGTTCTGCAGTGTCTCATGTGGGGTCAGAACTCAGGCCCTGAGAAGGAGGAGGGGTTCAGCAGCTCCCCCGCCGTGGGCTGGTGGCATCAGCCGGACGGAGCACCTGTTCTGCCCGTGCTCCTGCTCCCTCCGACCAGCCGCGCAGTGAGAAAGGCTGTCCCATCATCTCCTGTTCTCTCTTCCCTCCTCATTCTGGTGTTGTGCATACACACATTGCGGTTTTGAATGAAATGGCCCAGAGTGTGACTGGGTGGGTACAGAGAGAAAACGACAGAAACTACAAGTCTGTGAAAACCCTCTTCCAGCTGGTCTGCACCTTCAGCTTCTCTTTCTGTATCCTGGTGACTTATTCTGCTCCCGCCGTTCACAGAATCACCACCACAAAACCCTACAAATGCCATTTGATTATAGGGTCTTAGCAAAGCCAAGGGCAGCCAGCTAATTCTTGCCCGTGTGGCTGTCATACCCAGCCATCATTAGAAAGTGAACGTCATAGATACTTTTCCCTCGAAGGGAAGCATCTCTTTGCTTAAAAAAACTTACTCTTGGAGAGTCCTTTTGTGGAGAAGAGCTGGCCGCCTGCTCGGGTGTGGGCCCGACCGTGGCCTGGGGCTGGCACGGGACCATAGGGGCGGAGCTCAGGGCTGCGTGTGTGACAGGCACCACAAAAGGACAGCGTGGCTTCTGCCTCATGGGATTTAGTCATGGTCTGCGTATTGAAGCAACGTGTGACCTCCTCCTGCACTGCGTGTCCCCTGCCATGTAACAGGACGCTGCAAACGGGCATGCCGGTATCGTGTGCTGGAATGTTCTGCAGAACGGACAAAGAATCGACAAGCTCAGAAACAAACCTGAAGGGAACGGATGGACTAATGGGCCTCCAGACGGGATCCCACGAGAAGGACATGACATTCCCTCAGCCCATCGGGTCAGTCATGAGGAAATGTTAGAGAACCCCAAAGTAATAATGTCTAAACGATTAAATTTTAGCTGAGTAAACACACACAACACAGAGTTTACCATCTTACCATCATTAGGCGCACAGTTCCGTGGCGTTCAGTACACTCATAGGTGGGCAGCCATCTCTGCCACCATCCACAGAACTTCCACATCTTCCCAAACCAAAACGCTATCCCCATCAAACACTAACTCCCCCTCCCCAGCCCCCGGCACCCCCCATTCTACTTTCTGTCTTCATGAACTTGACTATTCCGCGGACCTCATAAGTGGAATCATACAGGGTTTGTCCTTCTGCGACCGGCTTATTCTCCTGAGCGTGCTGTTCTGCAGGTGTGCAGCCCAGAAGTGGCCTGAAGAATGGGGCTGCCCCTCCATGAGGGCAGGTGGCAGCTTTAATAAGCAAAGGGAACTTACACACGCTGCTCGTCTTGGGTGGCAGCAAGACAGGTGGATCCCCCGCACCCACCCACCAGATCTTACAAGTTACAAGGGGCCCTAACTGGGCTCTGTCACATGGACTGTGCGGGTGTGTTCTTGACACCATGTCACCAGGTCAGGGCTGTGTCCCTGGAGTAGCCTCTGGGAGCAGAAAGGCACTTGGAACCCACATTCCAAAGACAGGGGAGAGGTGAGAAGCCTCCGAATGCCCAGGTCCAGCTCACGGGTCAACCAGTGGTCCCATCTTTTTTATCACATTCCCCCACATGTCCTCAGGGCCCATCCATGTTGGAGCATGTGTGAGAATTCCTTCTTTTTAGGGCTGAGTAATATTCCATTGTATGGATGGACCACATTCTGCTTACCCATTCATCCATTGATGGACACCTGGATTGCTTCAACCTTCCTGATGCTGTGAACATGGGCATAGAACTCTCTCTTCTAGCCTCTGCTTTCGCATTTTTCAGGTATATACCCAGAAGTGCAACTGGATCACAGGGTAGCTCTATTTTTAACTTCTTGAGGAACCTCCATACTGGTTTCCATGGTGGCTGCACCAGTTTGCATTCCCACCGACAGTGCACGAGGTTCCCCTTTCTTGGCATCCTCGCCCACACCTGTTGTTTTGGGTTTTTTGATAGTAGCCATCCTAACGGGGGTGAGGTGGTATCTCATTGTGGTTCTGATTTGCATTTCTCTGATGACGAGTGATATCGAGCATCTTCTTATGTGCTTATTGGCCATTCATATATCTCTTTTAAATAAATGTCTATTCAAGTCCTTTGCCCATTTTTAATCAAATTGTTTTATTTTTGAGTGTTAAGAGTTCTTTATAAGTTCTGGATACAAGTCCTTTCTCCAATATAGGACTTGCAAATATTTTCTCCCATCCCGTGAATTGCCTTTTGTTCTGTTGACATCATCCATGGCACAGTTTCTCATTTGGATGTGATCCAGTTTATCCGTCTTTTGCTGCCTGTGCTCTGGTGTCCTAGCTGAGGTTTTTGGGGTTTTTTTGTTTGTTTGTTTGTTTTTTAACAAATCTGATATTGTGAAGTTTTTGCCCTATGTTTTCTCATAACATTTTTATACTTTTAACTTTTGCATTTAGGTCTTTGATTCATTTTGAGTAAAATTATTTCAAATGATGTTTTTATTTTTTATTTATTTTTTTAAGTAGGCACCATGCTGGGCATGGAGCCCAATGTGGGGCTTGAGCTCACGGCCCTGAGATCAAGACCTGGACTGAGGTCAAGAGTCGGATGCTTAACTGACTGAGCCACCCAGGCACCCCGAAGTGATATTTTTAAAAGGCAGGGACTATATTCTTTTTAAACGTCGATTTCATAAAGACAGAAAAGCTTTGGAAATGGTCTTCAGTAATAGAAGCTAAAGAGACGTGACAACCAAATGCAAAACCTGGTGCTCAGCAGGTCCTCGACATGAGGGGGCAATGCTCTTGCAGCCATCACTGGGCTGATGGACAGAACTGCAGTCGGGGCTCAGATCGGCGTTACGTCACTGACGCTAATTGCCGTGCTTTGATTATGCATGAGAATATCCCTCCTCCTAGGAAATGCTTGATGAAATACTGAGCAGTAAAGGGTCGTGATGGATGCAGCGTCCCACCCATCTTCAGAAGGACGTGTGTGTGTGAGAGAGAGAGAGAGAGAGAGAGAGAGAGAGCAGGACAGAGAGCACACACGTGATTAAGCAAGTGGAATAAAATGTTAACAATGGGTGAACCTGACTAAGGGATATTGGAGGTGTTCTTTGTACTCTTTTCATTTTTTAAATTTTCTACAATTTTGAAATTACTTTCAGAGAAATGATACTTATAATGTATCAAGTCCAGAAATTATTTTTCAGGTCTTTCTGTTCTCACTCAAGAAGGGAAAGGAGGTGGGCGCCTGGGTGGCTCAGTTGGTTAAGCGACTGCCTTCGGCTCAGGTCATGATCCTGGAGTCCTGGGATCGAGTCCCGCATCGGGCTCCCTGCTCGGCAGGGAGTCTGCTTCTCCCTCTGACCCTCCCCCCTCTCATGTGCTCTCTGTCTCTCATTCTCTCTCTCAAATAAATAAATAAAATCTAAAAAAAAAAAAAAAAAGAAGGGAAAGGAGGTGTGCATTCATAAAGACCTTCTGGTGGGAGGTAGCAGACACAACTCCAACTATTTTTGGCAGACACGGATCCATGTAGAAGGGAACAGGGTGTCCGACGGAACCCAGGGTAGAAGCAAACTCCAGAACACCTTGAGGGGTGCTCCATGTTGCCCTGTGCTCTCGGCACGGAGCTCTGCCAGACATCTCTGTAGATGGATCGGCTGTTTGTCATCCTGGGGGGACACTGCCGATCCCAGCCCTGAGGTGTGGAAAGGGGTGGGGGTCACGCTAATGGAGACACCGGACAAACAGCCTCCTGGGATGGAGGTCAGGGTCAGCACAGAGGGATGCCTCGTTTGAGTATGTGCCCTTGGCTGGACGTGCTGAGAAGGGCTTCTCCTCTGTGGTCTTCCTCCCCAAACTCACAACCGCTGTCCTACCCTGGGAGGAGTATCAGATGGTCCCCCAGAGCAGCTTGCCCGTCTCCTCACAGCTATCATGGTCATTAAAATGGAAGGTGTGAACAACTGCAGCAGCCTAGAGGGCCTACGGAGACGTGAGAGCTGAATACTCTGTGGGATGCAGAGGAAGGTCATTAGCCAAATATGATGAAGTTTGGACTCGAGTTGACAGAAACGTATTGATGCGGCCCCTTAGCTGCAGCGGACGTCCCTCACATTCTAACACTCGTGCTTGTGTGTCCAGGACCGTGGTTATTGCCAGGAGCCTGGTGGGTCCGCACTCTGCGTTCAGGTTTTCTGTGAATCTTAAACTGTCCTGGGGCTCCTGGGGTGCTGTCGGTGAAGCGTCTGCCTTCGGCTCAGATCATGGTCTTGGGGTCCTGGGATCAAGTCCCGCATCGGGCTCCCTGCTCATGCACACTTGCGCGCTCTCTCCCTCCCCCTCTCTAGTTCACTCTCTCAAATAAAATCTTTAAAAAAAATAAAAATAAAAAATAAAACTCCTAAAAATAAATGCTACGAGTTAAAAGGAAAAGCCTGGATGTCTGAAAAACACGTTTTTCCTAAATTTAATTTGAATGAATTTGCATCAGAATCTTATGAATGGACACAGGGCTTGGCCCACACCCTCAGTTGGGTGTCCACAAACAGACGCCAACAGGAAGAAAAGGGTGCAGGGCTCCATTCAACCTGAGGGAAAGACGAGGAGAAACACAAAAGTCAGGATTTGGAAGGAGGGATGTTGGGGGCAAGAGCGTGTTAGGTTTGTAATTTTATAAGAGAAAAGGCACCAGATGCACATAGGCATTCTCTTTGCACAGTGGTTATATTAGGTAAGCATGCTCTCCTGTTCTGCCTGTTATCACTGGTTTTGGGGTGATTTCCCCCGGTTTGGGGCTCCCACGACACCACGGGGCTGCTGGCCCGCATGTAACCCATCGCTGTTATCAAGGGCTGACTCCAGGGACGAGCTTCCCTTAGAGGCCACGCTGCTTTTGGTGCGTTCTGCTGTTTTGCGCCTGCTTCGGGGCTGTGACCGTGATGTCCCTCGTACGTCCTCGGATACGCTTCCCCAGCAGCAGCATGCCGTTAGTGCCAAACTTGGATGGTAAACTCTGTCTCATTTTCCTCCCTGTGCCTCAGCCACCAGCAGGCTGAGGGCAAGATTCAGCCACAGCACCTACAGTGGAGACCCACGTCCGGGAAGCCGTCACACACACCCCGTCGTTAGGGATGTCCCCTCCGTCTTCTGGGACTTTAAACAGCTTTTCATGCCAGTGGTCTCACTGTGTTACATTCAGCATGTGAGATGCTTCAGATTTTTTGGAAGAACGTTTAAGTGAAAGCCCAGCCTGGTTTCTAGCAGCACGTCCGGGGCATGGGCCAGGAGGGAGGCTGCACAGAAGCTCGTTTCACACGGGCGGACGACTCTGGGTCCTGTACCCTCCTCTGCGTCTGGTGTAGCAGAGCGGGCTGTGGCGATTGAAGGTCAGATGGTGCTCACCCCCAGGTCACGAGCGACTGCCAGGAGGGCAGGGCTGGGCAGCAGCGTGACCAGCAGGGACAGGTCCCCCATCAGAATGCTCCTGACAGCGGCCGTGACGCCCGCCCTCGCTCGAACTGGGGCAGATGGTGTGATGTCTGGGTGGTTTCGTGTCTCCTGAGCCAGTGGGTGACAGTGGGTGTAGGGCAGCATCAGCGGGTCTGGCCCCGGGAGGGCAAGGTGCTCCTGTCCGCGGGGCGAGACTCGTGGTCCACAGCCCCGTGTCAGGTGGAGGAAGGGGGCGAGCGTGTTGGAGAGCTCGTGAGCCTGTGGCATGCTCCCAGCCTGTCCCGCGCAGCGGGAGGAAGTCCTGACGAGGAAGGAAGCCTTTGCAAACAGACCTCTCGCTGCAACGACCCTGCGTCGGCAGCCCCTTGGCATCAGCCCGATGGCGTGTTGCCTTTCCGGGTGAAGCTCGGGTCGGGGTAAGAACAGCCCGAGGACAGAGCACGAGGTAGGGATTTTATCAGGAATCATAAATCTCCCCCATATTACCTGTGTTCCTTGCTGTCTCTTCTTTTCTAGCAAAAGCCTAAACTTCAAGTCATTAAGACAGCCTAGGCGGAAAAACATGTTTTCAGAAGCCCAGGGTTTGCACTTGAGTTTAGGAATGTCAGAGATGAGGCAGGGCTCTTCCCCACAGGAGCATAGCCAGGTCAGAGGGGGATGGGACAGCCAGCGCCCCGAGCGCGCTCGTGTGCTGGTGAGCATCGCGTCGGCTGGGGAGGGGTCTTACTCGGGACCTGGGGAGCCAGCTCGGTCTTCAGGAATGGACATGAGGGCAGCCAGAGCAGTGGTGGAACGTCCCCGTCCCAGGGCTGGCGGGTTTCATCAGCTCCTGCATTGTGTCAGATGGATTCTGCCGCGTCCGTCTGTCCTCCCGAGAGGGTCTCTGCTGTAGGCTCTGTCCTCTCTTGGAAGACAGGATTGCGTTCTCCGCTCCGCGTCCCTGTGGGACAGATCCAGGCCCACTCGCTGGCCGAGAGCCTGTCCCTGCAACCCCTCCCGTGTGCTGTCGTGTGGCCACAACCTTGCAAACTGTAGGGAGAGAGCAGTGCCCACAGCAGCACACGGCCGCGGGCCGCAGGGCAGGTGCCCACTGGATGTCCTCTGACCTGACGCTGGCCAGCTTTGCCTTTTTGTTTAAGCAGGGTTTGGTTTGGTTTGGTTCTTTTTCATTTCACTCTCGGGATATTTTTCTTTTCATGTGGATGAAGGGCAATCTTCTGTGGCATTTGTAGCCTTTTCATGTGGGACCCACTGTGAGCGATGCCAGCACCCTGTTCCTGCTCCCTATGGAGACACAGTACACCGTTTCCATACTGACCACAGAAGACCTTCCTCATGGTAGAGCCTCCTTGCTTCCACATGTGAGATGAGATCCCTCCTTTCTCTGAGTGTCGGACAGGGAAGGACAGGGCACAAGTAATCTCTTCGAGCAGGAAGAGGGCAAAGGAGGCCGCTGTTCGGGGAGGCAGACGCCAGCCAGTGTGCATGCGGCCAGGAGCCCCGCTCGCTGAGGCAGCGTGCCTTTGTGCTCTCCCCTCGTATTGGCCAGGCATGGGCCTGGGGAGAAGGCTGCGGGGAGGGAGAACAGGTCCTGGCCCCAGACGCCAGCGTCCAGGGACGTTGCCCCTTGTTTTCTGGTTCCACCCTTGACACCAGGATGCCCTTTCTGACATCCTCACAGTCCTAATGCAGTGGTCAGAGCTGCTTGATATGTCCAAAATGCCCGGCCGGGCTTTCTAACATCCTAAAATAGTGGTCACTGTGCGTGGACAGCCAGCAGAGCGGAAGTGTGTCTGAAACAGCCCTCATTTTTGGCTCAGAGTTTTGCTCCCCAGCCTGACTTCCTGGCCTGTGGGGGTGCCTGTCCTGGTTGCTGGCCCGCTGGGTACCCCCAGACACAGCAGCCCTGCTCACGCAGGGACCAGCCACACAGTGGGCCTGCTTGGCCCTTTCTCCGTCAGCCCACCCACTCCTCTAACTGTCCGCCCAGTTTGGCCTCACATCCCCATGGCTTTCTCCATCTGTAGCAAATTGCCGATATCCAGACGCCCCAGATGGGCAGCCAGCCGCTGGACACAGGCCTGTCCACTTCACCTGGCTGTTCAGATGAGCCTGGCGCTAGCTCAGTGTCACGGTCCTGGCCTCCCGACCCAGCATGAGCACCACGTCTGTCTACAAGCGCGACAAGGCGAAGCCCGCAGGTTCTCAGTGCTGTTGTGATGGGGGCCATTAGCCCTAACGCAGCCTCCCTGGGTCCTGAGCGGGTGTGTCTCTTACAATTCTGGAGTAATGCACCGGGTGCATTATCTTTGAAGGTTAATGTCATTAAGCCCAGTGGCATATTCTAGAACTGTTCCCGTAGGGCATGAGATCTAGGCTGTTTTTCTTGGATGACCCCTCGTTTGCTGCCGTCGGCATCAAGTCTTCCTTGAGACAAACACCGGGGATCCTAGTGGTTACCATATGATCCAAAATTGGACTAGTGAGTTCTTCCACATCATCAGATGACCGCTGCCACCGCTCAGGTGCTCTCCCTCCCTCCCCAGGGCTGCTGAAGAGAAGGTGTCAGTCCTCCTGTTCCTGCCCCCACCCCCAAGATTCAGCTGCAGCAACAGGAGGCACCACACCAAAGGCTGGCTGCGGAGCCCCACATGCCCAGCAGCACCCCTCCGGCCCCCTTCCATCTTTGGAGCACTTACTAGCTAGGAGGAGGATCGCTGTGATCATGCAGAGGGTGGCTGGGGCGTGCTGAGCTTCACTTCCCCACGGGCGTGGAGACACAGCGTCCCACCTCTCCATGCCCCCAACTCCCGCTCCACAGGGTTCAAGCACTTTCTCCTGCGCTTCACTCTCTTCCAGTAAAAACTGCCTTTTGGATGAATGAACTGCATCACAGTCCTGTAGTCCGGTGGCCAAGATGCAAAACCAGGCGTTTAAAAAAAACAGCTGGGAAGGATTTAGCCAGCTCAGGTTGTGATCACACCAGTGTCGTCTGCAGTTGTTTGTTTTGTTTTTTTAAGATTTTATTTATTTGAGAGAGCGAGAGCATGAGCGGGGGAGGGGCAGAGGGAGAGGGAGAAGCAGGCTTCCCGCCGAGCAGGGAGCCCCACACGGGGCTCAATCCCAGGACCCTGAGATCATGACCTGAGCCGAAGGCAGATGCTTAACAACTGAGCCACCCAGGCGTCCCCGCCCACAGTTCTTAAGATTTAGTCACCATTAAGTATTTTTTTAATGGAAAAGAGTTTCTTTTCTGAAAGGAGGTTTTGCTGTCCAAATTGGCCAGTCCTGTCCCCCAGGGCTCAGACACACCTGGGTCAGAAGGTAGACTCTCTGCAGCCACAGATCTGGGCCCTGCTGAGGCCTCACAAGCACCTCAGCCCCGGGCAGTGCGGTCCCCACGGCCTGCAGTGGGTTCAGAGCTATGGTGCAATGCTTACTCCTTTCCTTTTCTGCAAGTGCTGAGTTGAGTCCTGGTTCCTCTCGATGCAGAATCATTTTCCCAGCTGTTGTGTAGGCTTGGTGACTGGGATGTGGCCTCTGTGGCCTGTCCCGTATCTCTCTCCATCTCCCCGCCAGAGCTCAGCCGCCGTCTGCTGCCAGACCACTTATTCTTTGATTTCTGAACTGTCTTTGTGTTGAACGGTGCTCACGAGCAGACTGAACATCCCCCAGCAACCCACCCGGCATTGACCAGGTGCTGAATATGGAGGAAGGGAACCGTAGGCTCAAAAACACCCAAGTCATCGTACTTTCTTTTTCTGTTTGCAGAGTCCGCTTGGTGGAAAGAGGCTCTCCTCATAGCTTGCCCCTCATGGAATCAGGAAAAGTAAGTATTGAAGGAAGAAAGATACATTTCTGTGTAAGTTTGAGTCTCGGCGTATGGGCTTTGACATTTTAAGAAATGTATTTTATATAGTATCTTCTCCAAAAAGTTTTCTTAAATGTAGTATTTCAGGACTAGGTTTGGCCATGAGTACAGAAACTCCACAAACAACAGTGTTTTAAACAAGTTAGATTTTTTTCTTTTTTTAAATTTTTTTAAACAATTTCTTTTTAAAGAATTTATTTATTTGACAGAGAGAGATGCAGCCAAGAGAGGGAACACAAGCAGGGGGAGTGGGAGAGGGAGAAGCAGGCTTCTCGCGGAGCAGGGAGCCCGATGTGGGGCTGGATCCCAGGACCCTGGGATCATGACCTGAGCTGAAGGCAGACGCTTAACGACTGAGCCACCCAGGTGCCCCTAGATTTTTCTTTTCTCTTACATAAAAGACATCATGAAAACTCCAGGGGCCCTGCCACCTTCTGTCTTGTTCTGCTTTGCATGGATCCCATTCCCAGGGTGCCTCAGGGTCAGAAGTGGCTGCTCCCACCCTAGCCATCGTTTCCACATTCCAGCAGCAGCAAAAGCAGCAAAGGGAAACTAAAGGTGCAGACCTCAGCAAAGGCTCCTAAGCCACCTTATACACACTTCAGTGCCGCTGTCCAGAATCTGGTCATGCAGTCACACTGGCTGAAAGAAAGGTTGGAAACGTTGTATCGGTTCTGAATATCCGTGGGCCTAGCTAAAAACCCAGGTCCAATTGCTGTGAAAGTAGATGAAGAAGGGTGGTCAGGGGACAAAGTAGTTTCTGCCACTGTGGGTATGTTTTTCACTTACACCTAAGTGAAGACTTCTTTTTCCTGTTTTTGGCCCCACTTGACGTAATTCCAGAAGTGCCTCGTGTCACTTCTGGACCTTTTATAATCTCCGTCTACATGAGCGCCAGTTAGAGTTCTAGTACTAAGTTGGTTCTAATGGTAGGACTCTGTGCTTGCCTGCCCTAAGCCAGCCGTTAGCAGGACGAGGGACCAGAGCTGCCATATTACACGTCAGACTCAAGGGACGGGACAGGACTTCTCACCACCGATGTTTTGCCGAATCTCAACCCTTCCCAGTAGCTGAACCAACACAGGCTGTTTTCTAAATTTGCAGAACCAGCTTTTGCTGCCATATGCATGTGGTGTTAGTGAAATTCAGAATGTTTCCAAGCCAAACTTCCATTAAGAGGGAGATGCTTGATATGAGCATTCTGATACAAGACAGTGACGTGCAGGAGGTTGTTGAAGCATAACCAAGATGGAGAGCTGGACGGGCATTCAAGTCAGAACACGCTGGGATGCGCCGGCTCTTCCTCCCACCACCGCACTGTGCCGTGCCCACCTGCGCTTCCAGTCCACACTCATCTTGGAAAACTTGATCCGTGACCTCCTTAATTCAATGCCTACTGCAAACCTCACCCCTTCCTCCACATCAGCGTCCCATGATGTCACGCACAATGTTAAACATAACTGGAAAACTAATTGAAATACCTGAAGATTCCTGTTTTGCAAGCATCAGGCTGAGTTACATCATTTATCCTGTTTTTATTCAGATTCTTAATTTTAAGATCACATTAACACAGGCTTTATCACTGTAGTAATAATTGCAATAAGATGCAATTGTCACATAGTAATTATGTCATGCTGTGGTATGTAATTTTAATTTAAAGCCATACTACTTTCTAAACAGTTTTAGAAAGGAAAACAGGCATGTGACATGAAGGCAAGGTCAAGGCTGATTGGAGTGTAGCATCTACCTCTCTGTCCACTGACCAGAATGTTCTCCTTTCCCACATAGATACTTCCAGGGGTTCGGATCATAATTGCCAATCCAGAAACAAAAGGACCGTTGGGCGACTCCCACCTGGGTGAGGTGAGTTACGGGGTGTCCACCCAGGAGAGGTGACTTATGGGTTGCTCACCTGAGTGAGGCAAGGTATGGGGTGCCCACTCAGGAGAAGTGAGATATGGGGTGCCCACCTGGGTGAGGCGAGTTACGAGGTACCCACCTGGGAGAGATGGCTTATGGGGTACTCACTCGAGTGAGCCGAGTTATGGGATCCCCACCCAGGAGAGGTGAGTTATAGGGTACTCACCTGGGAGAGGTGACTTATGGGGTGCTCACTTGAGTGAGGCAAGTTATGGGGTGCCCCCCTGGGTGAGGCAAGTTACAGGTGCCCCCCAGCAGAGGTGACTTATGGGGTACTCGTTCTGGTGAGGTGAATTACGGGATGCCCACCTGGGTGAGGCAAGAGGCAGGAGGCAACACCTCCTGATCAGATTGGGTAAGTCTCAACTGACTGGCTGGAAAGTGACTCAAAATGAGCTGTGAAAGTTCAGGCTACAAAGTGGATTTCTGTAAGGAAGCCGTCATTGCTGAGTTCATGGGGATGAGGACGGAGCAGTGTGCACAGAGCGTACGGCCACAGCCTAGACTCATAGAATATCAGTAAACGGTAGCAAGCAGGTTAGGAAATGACAGGTATTTCCTTCGGTCGGAAAGTCCGTACTGCCTTTGACCCTTCAGCCCATATTTACGGTGAAACCCAGCTGACCACCCCTCCTGCCGCGTGCGGCTGGAGAACACACATCCTCAGCCCGCCGTCCCCGATCCTTCCCCTGCCCCACTCAGCCAGGCCACAGAGGACGCAGAGGACATCAGGGAAGGGTGCCAACACACTTACCTTCCCTCCCGTTCTCTCCAAGGCCGAGCCTGCCCTGTGCACTGGGTGGAAGGAAGCCCATCCTGCCCGGGGAGAGCCTCCTGGCTGTCAGGGTCACTGGCCCTGTGTGGTCAGCTTTCCCTCCTTACAGACCTGCCTGTAGCTGACACCCCGTTAAAAACACCACCGCACAACACACAGAGAACAAACCAGTGGTTGGCGGAGGGGAAGGTGGGTGAGCGGATTAAGAAGTACAGACTTGCAGTTGTGAAGTGAGTGAGTCTCGGGAATAGAGTGCAGCCTGGGGAGTGTAATAATGTTGCACGGTGACTACAGTTACTGTTCCACATACAAGTGTCAGATCACTCTGCTGTGCACGGGACGCTAACCTCCTGTGTCAGCCCGCCTTCAGCTGAAACAACAAAGCTGGGCCACCGCTTCTTCCGGAGGCCTCAAGCTGTAAAGAGTGACTAAAGGACAGACTGACCGCTCCCCAGACTCCATTTCTGTGTGGGCTGCGGCTTGGCCCTTCATTTGAATTTCTCAGTTATGTGTAAAGATCAGAGCTGAGGTGATAAAATTCCGTACAGATCTTATTTAGGAATTTCCTTTAAGTACATTGCTAGATGAAATTGGGGAGGACAGCGTGCTGTCTTGGGCACCTGGGGGGGCCGGCCGGGTGTCAGAATCCACCTCACTCTCGTTTTCTGACCGGGAATGTGTCTTAATGAGGAAATTGTGTGTTGGAGAGCAGGGGACAGGTTTCATTCCCCCTGAATGATGGTGTCACTTCTGTGTCTGCTCTAGGCTTTGGTTTGTTCAGCACAGAGGACTAGGTGGCCGCAGGTGCCCAGCGGTGAACACATTTGATATGTTCACTTTAAAACCCTCAGTCTGTTTTAATGGGCTTCTCGAGAGGTGGACAGCCTCGTTGTTCACTTAGTGGCTCTATTCCAGTAAATACTGTGGCGTCTGAGTCTCCCCTGAAGCCCGCGTGAGATTAACACGGCCGGGTTCCCCGCCGGGCATGGGCACTCTGATGTCACTGACTGCCCAGGTAGTTTCCTCCCTGCAGATCCTCCCCAGCGAACTCACCCAGTTCTGTTGCCTCCTTCACAGATCTGGGTTCACAGTGCCCACAATGCCAGTGGTTATTTCACCATTTATGGAGATGAGTCCCTGCAGTCAGACCACTTCAACTCAAGGTTAAGTTTTGGAGACACCCAGACGGTCTGGGCACGGACAGGCTACTTGGGGTTCCTGCGGAGGACGGAGCTCACAGATGCAAATGGAGGTAAGAGCCCGGGCAGGTGGGTGGAGAGGCCCCCAGGCCCTGAGAACATTTGTGGGACTGGGACACCAGCCCCACGAGCACATTGTGCATGCTTGCTGCAAACCAGCTGAGCGTGAAGGAGAGGAGGATCGGTGTGAGTCCAGCACGCCAGAGCCACGTGAGAGACTTTGTGCTCCGTGAGCGCAGTCTCTCACGGAGCCAAGGACAGATTTAAACCCTGCACAGGAGCAAGGACACCATGCCCCTCCAAGCAGTGGACGGACCCCTCGCCCACCCGCAGCAGCCCCATGCCCCCAAGGCCCACCTGGACAGCAGCTGCAGGAGCGCACCCACTGCCCTCTGCCTGACCGGACCAGGCCTGGCCTGTCGGGAAAGGGAGGTAGCGAGGCGCTCAGTCTTGGGCAGGGGGAGGCACTGCTCCCTCCTCTGGTGGGGGCTGGCGCCAGGCAGGAGAGTTATAAAAAATGAAAAGGTACAGGTCTACTTGTTATGAGAGTCTCAGCTCCTAGTTCCACTCAAAGTAGAGGCAGGACTCAGTTATTTCAGAGGATGGGAGCTGAGATTTCCTAGGGAGATCCTGCCGGACCCAAACCCCAGGAGGTGAGTGTCTGGGAGGCTTGCTGACACACCTGCCTGGGGGGAGCTTTGTGAACCTGGTTGAATTGGCGTATATTTAGTGGAAAAGCGCAAAAACATTTTGGCATCGCGTTTGCAATTTGGGAAAATCAAAGACTGTTTTATTTGAGGGTGCCCTCTGGGATTCCTGTGAGGAACGAAGCAAGGCAGGGCCATGGTGATCCAGACCCCCCAGGAGGAGGGACAGGTCCCATCCCGCGGAATTCTGGGGTGCTGGGGACAGCACTATTGCTGTTTCCTCACCTCTGTGACCCCCCAAAAGATGGGAGTCCTGCTGCAGTCATAGAAGCCAGCAAATAAACATCCCCATCTCATCCGACTTGAACTGGAAAAGATTTTCCCACTCGGAGGTGGAATTCTAGCAGTTACGGCCTCATGGGATGCCATCAGAGGGGGCGGGGTTTGGTTTTGGCTGTGCTGCGCCCTGACCTGTGGCTGCGGGAGAGCACGGCATCTGCCGGCCGCCGAGGGGCGGAGGTGCTCCCGAGGAGTAGGAGATAGTGTATTGAAGGTGTGCAGGAGCTGGTCCAGGACGTGCGCTCTCCCCCGGGGTGCTGAGGTGTGCAGCTGGCTCTCCGTGAGACCATGATCCCGGCCAGGCTGGTGTCCTGGGGGCCCCGGGCTGCACAGCGTCCCAGTAGAAAGGAACTAGCTACCCGCACTCAGTGACCCCATTCCTTGGCATGTGTCTCTCACTCAGGGGTAGTTTTAATCTCAGTATCTTACAAAGCAGCTTGAGCACCATTGTGGTGAGGTTCACACACATTTTCCACTCCCTGCACAGAGCGCCACGATGCCCTGTATGTGGTGGGGGCGCTGGACGAAGCGATGGAGCTGCGGGGGATGAGATATCACCCGATAGACATTGAGACCTCGGTCATCAGAGCCCATAAAAGCGTCACAGAATGGTGAGTAGTGGGTGGGCATTTGCACCCAGCTGCCAGTGACCAGGCCGGCTAGGGCCCTTGGGTTCATCCTCCCTCCCTGGTCCATGTGGTTGGCTGTGCTGCTGGTGGGGCTGGCCTGGGGGCCCCGAGCTCACTTGGTGCCTTTACATGGTGATAAAGGGTGCAAAGAGGCTCCACACCGTTAACTGTAGGTTTGTTCGTTCATTTGGCCCCAGAGCTGGCAGGGACCTGATGTGATCTCGAAGCTCAGGAACCCCAAGGGAGGCACATTCTGAAATCGCTCATGAGTAGTCCTTCCTGGTGGGTAGATGGGCCTGAGTTGTTCATTGCCCCTTGTGAGCTGATTACAGGCTAGTTATTTGTTGCCATTTATGGGACCTGGACACGGGCGGCTCGGCAGCCTGGAAGAGAGAAGAGAGAGTTTGCGAACCCACGCGTGGCCCTGTGCTTCCGACGTGGTGACGTCCCTCCTCACCCCGAGGCTGCTGGAGCTGCAAGTGGACAGGAGCTGGGATCCCTGGAGAGACTGCAGCCCAGAGACGGCACAGGGCTACCTCAGTTTCCATGCCACTAGCTGTACATACCGATTACAGCCTCCCAGTCTGTAGTTTTAAGAAAATAACTTAGACTGGTTTGTCTTGCCTACTGCAAACATTTTCCATCTGGTTGCAAAGGGCTGTTTCCACCTTAAAGACCTGTGACGGGGACTCCCTGCCGCCGCCTGTGGGTTTCTGTTCCAGGATTCGAGTTTTTGTTCTAAGCCCTGCTGTGGCCTCACCTGATGTGCGTGGGGCCTCGCACTCACCTCGCCTCAC
The DNA here is from genome assembly GCF_029215605.1 of Mirounga angustirostris. Classification (NCBI taxonomy): domain Eukaryota; kingdom Metazoa; phylum Chordata; class Mammalia; order Carnivora; family Phocidae; genus Mirounga; species Mirounga angustirostris. Next base: position 139,199,263 of record NW_026991713.1, read on the forward strand.
GTGTGCACCCATAGTTCCATCCTGCGGGGCTGTGGTCCTTCAGAAACCGCCCAGCACAAACTGCTCTGTTCTTCCTGCTTCTTCTCACCTTCCCTGCCCGACCTGGGCGCCTCCTCCAGCGCACACCCTCGGTTACTTCGCACCAAGGCCAAAGGCAGACACTCACGTCCCTCCATGTGGCTGTTTCAGGGTGGCACGGTCCAGCTAACCAAATCTTGCCCTTCTCATCCATTGTCTCCAGGGTTGGACATCTGTGGCCCTAGGAAAACAATGCTCATCCAGCCCATCACTCCCTGGCAAACCCCCTCCTCCATCAAATACAGAAACCCCGGTTCCTGATACTGTATCATAAGCGTCAGGTGCTATAATAAAATTATACCGCAAGTGGCTAATATACATGTAAGATCTGTGATATCACAAATTCAGTATGGGCTCACTTGGGCCACACAGAGCAATGTTTTAGTGTCATAAAGTGTCCTTTTATGGGAATTTGGCACCAGCGCATCTTGCGAACAGACCTTGGCAGGACTGTTCCCTTAGGTACACACTGATCACAGCAAACTCGAGAAGCAGTAGTCTGTTGAACACATTCTCCAATATTTCCCTTCCACAGTAACGTATATATTGGTCATACTAAACAAAACGTGCAGGTTTTTTTCTGAATAGACATACCCATACAGTTTTAGAAAACTGTAGTGAGTTTCCCAAATACTTGCTGCCTCCTAGGCCCTTCTGTGCGTCTGGCTGGAGGACACAGATGCCAGCAACCCACTGCAGGCCCCTGGAGCCTGGCCCCCGCCTCCCCCGCCTCTTCTGCCCTGGACGCTTCTGACCGCCTCAGCCAGCAGACCACGGGCACCAGGAGCAGAGCCTGTTAAGGCCCTATAACCACCCCCATTTAAAGACCAACCTTATAAACTGCAGGTGGCTTAAAGTGTAAAGTACTGAGTTTAGGCTCCCACAGATTGTCCCGACCAAGTCTTCTGGGTGACCCTCCACTGAAAGATCCCAAATAAAATGCTTCCAGATGAATCTCTGATGTTCTGGAGGATCTTTCCCCCACACAGGTCACCTCTTGCTGCCTGACACTCCTTCCAGACTCAGTGCTTCAGACAGCAGCGTGTTGTTGGGCCCCCATGTCTGCAGTTGACCGCTGGGTTGTCTGGCCCCAGTGTGACTGGGGCCCACGGTCAGCCAGGCACCAAGCTGGTGGCTCTCCACGTTTCTCACCCTCCCTCGACGTCCCCCATCCTGCTGTGGCAGAGGGAGGTCAGGACCGGCCCCAGAGCCCCAGGGGCTGTCCGGCCTCTGCTAACTTACCGCTCACCAAGCCCAAGGCCAGGACTCCACCTTAGGGGCCTGGTGTGCACATGGTGGGGCTTCCGTGGCACCGCGTGCCCCTTGGCCGCAGCTGGGGGCAGAGGGCAGGGCCGTGTCAGGGTGCTGCGTGGCACGGAGATCCCCTGCGTGCGTGGCGGCCCCCGTGAGAGCCGGCCGGTAGAAAACCCTAAGCACAGGAGTGTGTGCAGCCACCCACTGAGCGAAAAGCCATGGGCTCAGAGAGACCGTCAATGTGCAGGCAGATCAGAAAAGAACCAGATGGCACTTCTTGAAAAGAAAACGAAATTGTTACATAAACACCTCACGGCATAGTGATGATTTTTTACTCTCTTGCAGCGCTGTGTTCACCTGGACCAATTTGTTGGTGGTGGTGGTTGAGCTTGATGGGTCGGAGCAAGAAGCCTTGGACCTGGTCCCCTTAGTGACCAACGTGGTTCTGGAGGAGCACTACCTGGTGGTGGGGGTCGTGGTCGTGGTGGACATCGGTGTCATCCCCATCAACTCCCGGGGAGAGAAGCAGCGTATGCACCTGCGGGATGGGTTTTTGGCAGACCAGCTAGATCCCATCTATGTGGCCTACAACATGTAGTCTCGTCTCTGGTCCCGTAGACTTTTCTAGGAAAGTAAACGTTTTTCTCAGTGTCACTCAAGTTTGCAGACATGAGGGCCACATTCGCCAGAATGGAGCCTTTGTTCACGCGGTGGTGAGACTTTCCACTGCAGTCCTGATTGGCATGGGGGTGAAATGTGAAATGTGAATTTACCACTGAAGTTTGCTCAGAAGGACTTTGGATTACTGCCTTCAGTTTGTTGGAAAAACCCATTTCAAAACTTTCTTTTCTTTTTTTTTTTTAATTATTGGATAATAAGTGCTTTCTTCGTAAATGTGGTATTTTGTTAAGCCAAAATAGCAATTAAAAAAATATTCTGCCCTCCAGATGGGTTCTTTTAAACAATTTATGTAGTGTGACAAAGAATTGTTTTCTCTGTTTAATGTGTCATGAAATCTTAATGACATGGACCTTGTTACTAATTTAAGCCATTGCTAGATTTCATCCTTTTAGGAAAGTTTGTTGAGGTACGAGAAAACCTTCCAAATAGCACCTTCCGATTAGATTTTAGCAGCTTTCTTTGTCAGAAATGTGCTGGATAAACAAAGGCTAACATATGGCCTTTGAAGTTAGCATAGAATGAGAAGAAATTATAAATAAGGTGTATTTCGGCAACTCTCTTGCAGATATCTTTGTACTAAACTAAAAAGATAAAATAAGTTAACTTCTTCATATGTAATTATGTACAAAACGTTTAATTTATTTTGATCTCTTTAGAAGTATAAAAGAGAAAAACATTCAAGAACATTAAAGTCTTGTAATGTTTGCTAATATAAAAAAGTGTTGTATTATCTTGCGTGGATAGTATCACAACAAATATATATATATGAAATATAAATTCACTAATGAACAAAGGAGATTTTAAAGTTTAAAATGCAGAACCTGTCACTTGCATGGTGTCCCCTCCACTGTACTGTAGATAAAGCGAGATTCTCTCACACCCACTTGGCTGATGCGAGCAATCCCAGATTGCCGGTAGCCCGGTCTAAATGTTTCTTCTAGAACCAGAGACCAGCAAGTGAAATTATTGCCATCTCGAAGTTGGGGAAGGAATTTGAGGCGAAATGTGCACTATCTTCCCTTCGCTGCGGGGGCAACGGTGAGCGGTCTGTGCCAGTGTGAGCTTACGACGCTGAGCGGACATTAGGGAAGGCAGGCGCTGAGTAGCACTGCTCTCTTAGCTGCAAGAAATCCTTGTTGTTCATCCTTTTTGTTAATGTCACCCTTTTTGGTCCTTGGTATGAAAAGGAGTGCTCTTTTATGGTCATTTGCACCGGGTTGTGTTGATTCCCCTCAGATGGCCATTGTATGGAGTGGACAGACTGTCCAGAACAGCTTTAAGGGAAAAGACTCACATAGGAGACCGTCACCTCAGCCAGCTCTCTGGGGTTCCCCCGCCCAGAGCTCTGGGGCTCCCCCCTCATGAACCGCCCCGGGACTCCTCCCAGAGCCACTGGCTGGAGCGAGAAAGCCTCCCAGCTGCCTTCATTTCACCACCTGTGGATGACACGTTTCTGATTTCCGTCTCTCGCTGCTGCCGCCGCCACGTCTCATCTGTACACTCCTCGATCGACATGGCCCATCTGTGTCCAGCCAAGAAGAGGTATCCGCTGTCCGAGCGTGATCTATCTTATAACTGCCCCAATATGACCCTGCAGTGGCTCTCGTTGCTAGAAGTGCATGGCCAAGATTGTTGCTGGGCAAACCTTAGAGTCTCTTTTCACCATTCTGTAGGCAATGTCTTCATCTGCCTTTGCTGTGTGCGCCAGCAGTAAGCCCTTTGCTAAAAGAGTTTTGTTTGACTTCCGAGATCCAAGGCTAATTGTTTTTTAAAAATTTTCAGTGGCATTTTTTTAAATTTGTCTGCATGTGGGGTGCGTCCTTCCATCTCCACAAATTATTTGATCTTTAAGATATTGTTTGACTTCATTGCTGTGTGTGAATCTTCTCTACATGCTTCAGATACACATTCCTACAGTCTTCTGCTTCCTAAGGGGGAAAAAACCCACCACACACAGAAAAAAAGATGTTTTCTTACACACACCCACCTTGTTTAAGGGGAAGGAGGTTTCAGGTTTCCAGTAAGATACTGACTAGGAAACACAGCTACGGGATAACTTGTGAGGTCTAGCTGATGTCGGAAGCAAACAACAAATCAGGTATCACTTCCAATATGACCTTCACCTTCACCTTCACCATGTCAGTTTCACGTGCAAGGCGGGGCGGTTGTGAAAGTGGTTAGTGACGTCCTTGTCATCTCTCATGGTAGAGTTGAGGTCCAAAGGGTTGGGGGCTGGGATCGAAGGTCATTTGTGCAAGAAAAAGGAAAGGAAACCCGTTTCAGCAATAAAGAAGGATTGTTCTGTATTAGAAATTGTGCTGTAGATAAATCATTCATGAGAATGTAACAATGTTTGTCTTGTGACCTTGTGCTTTTGAAGTCAGACAAAACCGTGTAATCAACTTGCACAAAGAAGGGTACACAATGAACATTGAAACACAGACCTAACCCAACAGGGCGGCTTCCTCATGGTGCTTGTTTATTATATATATTTAATCCTGCTTGACACTTTACCCAAGGGAAACTGCCCCTTTTATCAGTTGAATGTTAGCAGCGTTATTTCATAGAGTGTGGTGACTGGTTAGAGAAATTCATGTACTCAACCAATCACGGTTTCAAACAAAATTTTTATGTGCAAAGGACGGCAACCTTCTCGTATGTTAAACCACCAGTAAGCTTTGTACATCTGTGATAACGCCTGTTTTATATTCAAATGAACAAATAAAAGCTTTTATTTTTGTTGCTCTGAAAATAGCAGTTTCTTAATTGGTCCCCTGGAAAACTGTCTGGGACAGCTTCAATCCCAGGAAGGAAGTGACTCCTGCAGGGAAATAGGAAATGTATCTGACTCTGTTTACATAATTTGTTGCATTACTTATTAGTACAGATAAATCATACTTTGAACAATGTTTAAATTTTGATGTGGGCATTTATTGCTTAAAAAATTCCTATGGCAACAAATGTTTTGTGAAATGTTTTTTTAATTCTTTTAAATATATCTAAATATATTTGTTCACATTTGCTGCAAGTGTACAGATTCTTGGTAAATTTGGGGGACAAAGAGGAAGCCTGAGTCCTGTGTGCCAATACTTTGTCAGCCGTGTGACAGGAAACCTCTGCATATCAGGAAGTAGGCCTAGCTGGCTATTCCAACCCAAATTATCTTTGCTCGTTTGACAACCTTAAAAGCTCTGTCTTTTGCCCAAGATCTGAGAATTCTTACAGGTTTGCCTCGTGGAAAGCAGTACAACCTTCAGCCTAAGGGTTATCAGAAAATGAATTGTGTACACATGAAAATGATTAGCACCCAGATCTGCACCCCCAGGTTACCAGGCTTAGCCGAATACCTGCGGGTGAGAAGCCCCGGAGCACCCCGGCCGGCTGAGGACGGCGCCCCGGGAGCCCGGGATCGGGCGGTGCCGGGGACCCGCAGACACGCCCACGGCCCCAAGGCGGCCCTGCTTCCCAGAGCGCATGCGCGCGTGCGGGACTTGCAACCTCGGGCGCCTCGCTGCGCTCGCCCCTGCACCACGCTGGCTTCCCGGACGCGGCTGGCATCGGCTTGGTGGCAGCTCGGTCGTCTCCCTGTGTGGTTATCTGCCCCGCAAGGTCCTGGGCGCGCTGGCGGGCGGTCCATGCACCTGAGGAGAGGCGAGGGGCGCGCCCTGGCCCCCCTCTTGCGCGCCCAGTGCCCCCTGGGAACCCGAGGCCCGCCGTCGCGCCGCCTCTCCGGCTTCCAGGCTGAGTCTGGGACCCGAGTGGCGCGCAGGGCCGAGCTCGGCGCCCGACTCCGGCCGGCAGGGGTACGCGCGGTGCTGCACACGCGGCGTTCAGCAGGGGTGGTGAGTGGGGATGGCAGGGACAGCAGGCTTCCGCCGCTGCGTCTGAGGCTTCGTGGTGCTTCGGGTTTGGTTTGGATTTACTGCCCCAGCTGCAAAGACCTCTGGGCGAACGAGTAACCCGTGCAGACCGGCCGACAGGCCTTCCCGCGCCAGGGTTCCATTCTTGCTTCGTGTCTGCACGAGGCCTGCCCAGCAGAGGCGGAAGGGTAGAACGCCCTAGGAGTTGGGTGGAGGACGACTTCCTCGTCGTCCGCCCTGTTCTCAGGAGCGCGAGCAAGACAGCACCTGTGTTCCCCTGGGTGTGGCAGCGAGCCCAGGTGCAGGTGCAGGTGCCGCTACTCCAGAAGGCAGAGGCTGGCCCGTGAGAAGGAACAGCACTTTTTCTGAGTGTCCCGCAGTGCCTGGCAGCAGGCGTTCGGTGAGCACTGGCTGAAGGAAGGACCTCGTCGCGGCTAAGCGGTATCAGGGTCGCTGGGAGCAGAGGGCTTGAAGCCCTTTGGGACATGGATGCTAGACAGACAGTAGGAGCTACTGGAAACAGGAGGAACGTTGCTTGTTTTCATAACAGGGAAGATGCCAGTGAATCCTGATAGCCACTCAGGCTTTGTAGCCGAACTTAGGAATTCTAATGACCCATTGTTGGGGCCCAAGTGTCCCCGCCGCTTGACAAATGACCGGAAACATCAGAAAGAGGATAAAGGAAGACGATGGGAAAGGGGGAAGGAGTTAGAAAAAAGCGATGCGGTTAGCGAGGGGATCGTTTACTCGGCAGACAGCGGCACGTTAGGAAGACCTCTGACATGGTAGCGCAGTAGAAATGGGAAGTGGGAAGACCCGGCGAGAGCGTGAGGGACACGGGAAGGAGCCGGGTCTGCGTGGACCTCGGTGATCAGAGCCTGGGCAGAGTCTCCCAGCCCTTGCATGCCTAGGACAGAACACGGTGGCGGGAGATGTTCGCCGCTGTCACGGCCTTGTGAAGGGAATGTTGGGGCCACGGGGGGCAGGGAGCGACCTAGATGATGCATCCTGCCTGCCTTTACTGCAGCGAAACCTCAAGAGGACCGTGTCCGGATTTGCCCGTGAACAGACCTCCGGGGCCTGCCCAGGGGTGTCTGTGCCTCGGAAGCCTGAGATGGGGCAGTGTGGGTCCGGAGTTGCCCCGCCCCCACCGGCTTCCCCTGGGGACGTTTCTGCAAGGGGCCAGAGACACCCGCTTGTCTTGTTGAGTGACACTTGGTGAGTTGCTGGCCCATGGCTATGCTTCCTTGATCCACTATCAGAGGAGACATTTCCCCAGTGTCTCCCTCCTCAGACCCACCTGGCAACGGCAGATTGCCCCTGACCATGACCAGACAGGCTTTCCATTGAGGATGGGTAGTACCAAAAGTTTACAAGACTGAGAACCTGAGGTCCCTGGCTTGTGTGGTCTGTGCCTAGTGCCAAACAAGCAGGGAATTCTCAAAAACATGCTGTTTTCACCATCAAGAGGAGCTACTAGCTACTGAGCGTGCATCACAGGCTTTCGAGAGTTGGTTATCTCTGGTCATTGTAACTAACCCAGATGGTCACTCCAACAGCTTCCCAGACTGACAACAAGTGAAGCTCTTCCACCAGCACTGTGGTTCCTGCAGACGACCGTGGGCTCTGAGGGTGGAGTTGGCTATTGTCCATAGGTTTGAGGGATGCTTTTGGTCAGAACTAAGTCGTGAATCTTAGAGGGCAGTGATGCCTGAAAGATAACAAGACGCACCAGGTATGGGTGCATCTTGGCAACACCCCAGCTGGGGTTCAAGCAGATCTTTGCCAGCCTTCCTGGGCAGGCAGTCAATATTTCTGTGACGGGCCGGATGTCTTCTGTCTCAGCCACCGTTTCTGATGGTGTGACACAAACGCAGCTCTCAGGTAAGTGGGCAAAACTCCAGTCCAATAGAACTGTATTTATGGACACAGAAATTTGCATTTTGTGTAACTTCCTTTTCACAAAATACTATTCTGTTGACTTTTTCAATTATTTAGAAGTATAAGTGCTATATTTAGCTTTTGGGTTCTACAAATAGACAGCAACCCAATTTGGCCCCGAGGTCATAGTTTGCTGATTCTTTTTTTTTTTTTTTTTAAAGATTTTATTTATTTATTTGAGACAGAGAGAATAAGATACAGAGAGCATGAGAGGGAGGAGGGTCAGAGGGAAGAACAGACTCCCTGCCAAGCAGGGAGCCCAATGCGGGACTCGATCCCAGGACTCCAGGATCATGACCTGAGCCGAAGGCAGTCGCTTAACCAACTGAGCCACCCAGGCGCCCTAGTTTGCTGATTCTTGTTCTAAGGTACAAAGTAGTAAGACAAACTTTTGAGAATTAACTTTGATTCTGATTTTTCCTTCAAGAGGAATTAGTTTCTGAGTCTGATTATTTGGTCTTCGAAAAATTTAATGTTCCAAATTCTGTATCATTCCCTTATCAACAAATATTTGAGCACCAGCCATTTGTGGTTGCTGTGATAAAGTAAAGGAGCCCCACGACTTTGAATTTTGGGTCTAGCAGAGACTGAGGCATGAGCTGGTCCCCAGTTCCACGCTACTCAGAGACTCAGGTTTCGTCTTGGTTGCACACAGAGGAGGTCACATAAGCTTTGCTGTCTCTAAAAAGAAGGGGTAAGACTAGATTGTCTCAAAGGTCTCATTTCCCCTACACACACAATTCTTTTAACTCATCTTCTGACTAAAATATGATGGGGAAGTCGAGGACTCATTTATCTCTGTTTCCCTATTACTCCTTGTAACAAGCCTGCCTCCAGACACCAGAGCTCTCCTGGGGCGCTGGGACTGCTCCGACAGAAATTGATTTTTAATTCTCAAAGTAAACCCAGAGGGTCACTGAAGACATGCTTTGGGTTGTTTGGGACATTTTTTTGCTCGTACAGTGGTTACACAAGGGTGACCATGTCAGGTTGGTGGCGTCATGGCTAGTAAGAGACAAGCCCAACAAGTGGCTCTCTCTCTCCCAGTCAACTCTCCTCTTTTCTTAACTCAGGAGTAGGGGTGTTGGGGGTCCCGTACTGAACAGAATCCTCCAGTGCTCTAATTTCCTAAAACAGCAACAAAATCCCCCAACTGTCAAGATGCTTTGTAAACAGCAAAGCTCAGAAGTGCTCATAGTACCTAATTGATAATCTCTTAGCAGAGGCGACCCTGTTTGCTGGTAGTTCCTAACTCTGTCGAATGTTTAAGGACATGTGGAGAAGCACTTGAGAAGAAGCTCTTTTAAGAGCCCCCACGCTCTTGTGTAATGTGAACAGTTAAACCCTCCATTTGGTTTGTTTAAAGTCAGATATTCAGGTATTAATATGGTCAGTATTTTGTGTAAAGGGAGCATGTAAAAGGATGACCTGTGAAGGATGATATTCTACAGAAAGCTCCTCTTCCCCCCTCGCCACCTCTTTGTTTTTTCCAGTCCGTCTTTTCAGACATCTCTATGAACTAGGTCCTCAGTGCAACTCAGCCATGGGCTTCAAGGACGCCTTGCTGCTCAGAGAATGAGGTCAGTAAGTCCCACGCACTTACGGAGTTCCTACTGTGTTTTAGAGCACTTGGGTGGGTATAGATATGGGGATCCAGGAGTCACAGAATTGCCAATGACAGCAATCTAGTTAGGGAAATAAAGCTAGGAAACGAGAAATGGACTGGCACATTATGTGTGTGGGTGTGCAGACCTCCCCTGGAAATGATACAGTTAGGCAAGGGAAAGAAGAGAAAAAGATCACTGCTGGGGCACCTGGGTGGCTCAGTCGTTAAGCGTCTGCCTTCGGCTCAGGTCATGATCCCAGGGTCCTGGGATCGAGCCCCACATCGGGCTCCCTGCTCCACAGGAAGCCTGCTTCTCTCTCTCTCCCACTCCCCCTGCTTGTGTTCCCTCTCTCGCTGTGTCTCTCTCTGCCAAATAAATAAATAAAATCTTTAAAAAAAAAAAAAGATCACTGCTGTCTGCCATCAGTATCCCACAATTTACCACATGGGCATTTAGGAAAACCTATTTTTTTTCATTTTGGAAAAAACGTAACTTTTAGAAGTGTTTGATTTTTATAATATAGTTGACATACAATGCTCTATTAGTTTCAGGTGCACAGCAGAGTGATTTGACCACAGTGAGTGTAGTTACTGTGACCATACAAAATTACTGTAATATTATTGACTATATTCCCTATGCTGTACTTTTCATTCCCCTGATTTATTTGTTTTATAACTGGATTTTTGTACCTCTTAATCCCCTTCACCTATTTCACCCATCCCCCCACCACCCCCCTGTGAACCACAAGTTGTCTGTATTTATGACTATGTTTCTGTTTGGTTTGTTCATTTATTTAGTTTATTAGATTCCACATAGAAGTGAAATTATATAGTATTTGTCTTTAACTTATTTCACTTAGCTGAATACCCTGTAGGTCCATCCATGTTGTTACAAATGGCAAGATCTCATTTTTTATGGCTGAGTAATATTCCTGTGTGTGTAGTGTGTGTGTGTGTGTGTGTGTGATCTTCTTTATCTATTCATCTGCTGGTGGACACTTAGGCTGCTTCCACACCCAATACTGTAGTAAACATAGGGTGCATATATCTTCTTGTACTAGCATTATTGTTTAACCAGTAGTGGAAATACTAGATCTGGTGGTAGTTCTATTTTTAATTTTTTGAGGAACCTCTGTACTGTTTTCCACATTCCTGCCAACAGTGCATGAGGGTTCCCTTTTCTCCAAATCCTCGCCAATGCTTGTTATTTCTTGCCTTTTTTATACTATCCATTCTGATAGATATGAGGTGATATCTCATTGTGGTTTTGATTTGCATTTCCCCGATAAGTGGTGATGAGCATCATTTCATGTGTCTCTTGGCCACCTGTACATCTTCTTTTGAAACTAACACTCAGGTCCTCTGTCCGTTTTTAATTGGATTATTTTTTGTTGACTTGTATGAGTTCTTTATATATTTTAGATGTTAACTTTTATTGGATCTATCGTTTGCAGATATTGTCTCCCATTCAATAGGTTTACTTTTTGTTTTGTTGATGGTTTCCTTTGCTGTGTAAAAGCTTTTTATTTTACTGTAGTCTCATTCATTTATTTTTGCTTCTGTTTTCCTTCCCTGAGGAGATAGATCCATAAATATGTTGCTAAGGCTGCTTTCCAAAAGATAACTTCCTGTGTTTTCTTTTAGGAGTTTTATGGTTTCAGGTCTCACATTTTGGTCTTTAATCCATTTTGAGTTTATTTTTGTGTATGTTGTAAGAAAGTGGCCCCATTTTATCCTTTTGCATATGGCAATCCAATTTTCCCAACACTATTTATTGAAGAAACTGCCTTTTGCTCCAGTGTATTCTTGCCGGCTTTGTTGTATATTAATTGACCATATAAGCATGGGCTTATTTTGGGGGGATCTCTATCCTGTTCCACTGATGTGTGTCTATTTTTGTGCCAGCGGCATACTGTTTGATTACTGTAACTTTGCAGTGTATCTTGAAATCTGGAATTGTGATACCTCCAGCTTTATTCTTCTTTCTCAAGGTGCTTTGGTTAAAAAGGGTCTTTTGTGTCCATACAATTTTAGGATTATCTGTTCTGGTTCTGTGAAACATAGTATTGTATTTTGAAAGGGATTGCATTAAATCTGTAGATTGCTTTGAGTAGTATGGACATTTTAACAATATTAATTCCTCTAATCTATGAGCATGATATATCTTTCCATTTGTGTTGTCTTCAATTTCTTTCATTAATGTCAGAGTTGTCAGAGTATAGGTCTTTCATTCCCTTGGTTAACTTTATTCCTAGATATTTAATTCCTTTTGGTACAACTGTGAATAGGATTGTTTTCTTAATTTCTCTTTGAGTTATTTTGTTACTAGTGTATAGAAACACAACAGATTTCTGTATGTTAATTTCGTATCCTGCAACCTCATTGAATTCATTTATTCTAATATAGTTTTTTGGTGGAGACTTTAGTAAGGATTTCTACATATATATCATCTGCAAATAGAGACAGTTTTCCTTTTGCCTTTCCAATTGGATGCCTTTTATTTCTTTTTTCTCTTTTAAAAACAGTTGATTTTTTGAGATCCTCCCTGAAGAGCTGGACCTCCCTGAAGAGGACACTACGTGACCTCTTCTTCATAAAGCCATTACTTTCATGAGCCAGAAACATAACTGGCTTTTCTTTTTTTTTAATTTTTTTATTGTTATGTTAATCACCATACATTATGTCATTAGTTTTTGATGTAGTGTTCCATGATTCATTGTTTGTGCATAACACCCAGTGCTCCATGTAGAACGTGCCCTCTTTAATACCCATCACCAGGCTAACCCATCCTCCCACCCCCCTCCCCTCTAGAACCCTCAGTTTGTTTTTCAGAGTCCATCATCTCTCATGGTCCATCTCCCCCTCCAATTTCCCCCCCTTCATTCTTCCCCTCCTGCTATCTTCTTCTTCTTTTTTTTTCTTAACATACATTGCATTATTTGTTTCAGAGATACAGATCTGTGATTCAACAGTCTTGCACAATTCACAGTGCTCATCATAGCACATACCCTCCCCAGTGTCTATCACCCAGCCACCCATCCCTCCCACCCCACCCCCCACTCCAGCAACCCTCAGTTTGTTTCCTGAGATTAAGAATTCCTCATATCAGTGAGGTCATATGATACATGTCTTTCTCTGATTGACTTATTTCGCTCAGCATAACACCCTCCAGTTCCATCCATGTCATTACAAATGGCAAGATCTCATTCCTTTTGATGGCTGCATAATATTCCATTGTATATATATACCACATCTTCTTTATCCATTCATCTGTCGATGGACATCTTGGCTCTTTCCACAGTTTGGCTATTGTGGACATTGCTGCTATAAACATCGGAGAACATGTACCCCTTCGGATCCCTACATTTGTATCTTTGGGATAAATACCCAGTAGTGCGATTCCTGGGTCATAGGGTAGCTCTATTTTCAACTTTTTGAGGAACCTCCATACTCTTTTCCAGAGTGGCTGCACCAGCTTGCATTCCCACCAACAGTGTAGGAGGGTTCCCCTTTCTCCGGGATGCAAAAATTCTTAATAAAATATTAGCAAACCAAATCCAAAAATACATTTTAAAAAATCACTCACCACAATGAAGTGAGATTGATTTCTGGTTTGCAAGAGTGGTTCAATATTCGCAAATCAACATGATACATCACATCACATCGATCAACAATATAATCATTTCAATAGATTCAAAAAAAAGCATTTGACAAAGTACAATATCCATTCATGAAAAACATCAACAAAGTAGGTTTAGAGGGAACATGTCTCAACATAATAAAGGCCATATATGAAAAGCCCACAGCTACTATCATCCTCAATGGGGAAAAACTGAGAGCTTTTCCCCTAAGGTCAGGAACAAGACAGGGCTGTCCACTCTCATCACTTTTATTCAGCATAGTACTGGAAGTCCTAGCCACAGCAGTCAACTGAAAAGAAATAAAATGCATCCAGATCAGCAAGGAAGAAGTCGAACTTAACACTATTTGCAGATGACCTAATACTCAATATAGAAAACTCAAAAGGCTCCACCAAAGTCTATCATACCAGTCAAATGCTAGAACTGATAGGCAAATTCAGTAAAGTCACAGGAGTCAAACTCAACATACAGAAATCTGTTGCATTTCTATATACTAATAATGAAGCAGTAGAGAGCGAAACTAAGGAATCGATCCCATTTACAACTGCACCAAAACCAAGATACTTAGGAATAAATGTAACCAAACAGGCAAAACACCTGTACTCTGAAAATTATAAAACACTGATGAAAGAAATTGAAGTTGACAGAAATGGAAAGACATTCCATGCTGATGAACTGGAAGAACAAATATTGTTAAAATGTTTATACTACCCAAAGCAATCTACACATTTTATGCAGTCCCTACCAAAATAACATCATTTCTCACAGATCTAGAACAAATAATCCTAAAATTTGTATGGAACCACAAAAGAACCCAAATAGCCAAAAATGATCTTGAAAAGAAAAGTAAAGCTGGAGACATCACAATTCCAGATGTCATGTTATAATACCAAGCTTTAGTGATTAAAACAGTATGGTACTGGCACAAAAATAAACACATAGATTAGTAGAACAGAATGGAAAACGCAGAAATGAACCTACAACTATATGGTCAATTAATCTTCAACAAAGCAGGAAAGAATATCCAATGGGAAAAAGACGGTCTCTTCAAAAAATGGTGTTGGGAAAGCTGGACAGCCAGTTTTCAAATGACAAGATTTCATTTTTTTTTTGATGGCTGCATAATATTCCATTGTATATATATACCACATCTTCTTTATCCATTCATCTGTTGATGGACATCTAGGCTCTTTCCATAGTTTGGCTATTGTAGACATTGCTGCTATAAACATTGAGGTTCAGGAGCCCCTTCGAATTACTACATTTGTATCTTTGGGGTAAATACTCAGCAGTGCAATTGCTGGGTCATAGAGTAGCTCTATTTTCAACTTTTTGAGGAACCTCCATACTGTTTTCCAGAGTGGCTGCACCAGCTTGCATTCCCACCAACAGTGTAGGAGGGTTCCCCTTTCTCTGCATTCTCGCCAACATCTGTCGTTTCCTGACTTGTAAATTTTAGTCATTCTGACTGGTGTGAGGTGGTATCTCATTGTGGTTTTGATTTGTATTTCCCTGATGCTGAGTGATGCTGAGCACTTTTTCATGTGTCTGTTGGCCATTTGGATGTCTTCTTTGGAAAAATGTCCATTCATGTCTTCTGCCCATTTCTTGATTGGATTTGTGGGTGTTGCATTTGATAAGTTCTTTATAGATTTTGGATATTAGCCCTTTATCTGATATGTTGTTTGCAAATATCTTCTCCCATTTGGCTGGTTGTCTTTTGGTTTTGTTGACTGTTTCCTTTGCTGTGCAAGAGCTTTTAATCTTGATGAAGTCCCAATAGTTCATTTTTGCCCTTGCTTTCCTTGTCTTTGGTGATGTTTCTAGAAAGAAGATGCTGCAGCTGAGGTCGAAGAGGTTGCTGCCTGTGTTCTCTTCAAGGATTTTGATGGATTCCTGTCTCACATTGAGGTCTTTCATCCATTTTGAGTCTATCTTTGTGTGTGGTGTAAGGAAATGGTCCAGTTTCATTCTTCTGCATGTGGCTGTCCAATTTTCCGAACACCATTTGTTGAAGAGACTGTCTTTTTTCCATTGGACATTCTTTCCTGCTTTGTCGAAGATTAGTTGACCATAGAGTTGAGGGTCCATTTCTGGGCTCTCTATTCTGTTCCATTGATCTACGTGTCTGTTTTTGTGTCAGTACCATACTGTCTTGATGATTACAGCTTTGTAATAGACCTTGAAGTCTGGAATTGTGATGCCACCAGCTTTGCTTTCCTTTTTCAATATTCCTCTGGCTTTTCTGGTTCCATACAAATTTTAGGATTATTTGTTCAATTTCTTTGAAAAAAAGTTGATGGTATTTTGATAGGGATTGCTTAAAATGTGTAGATTGCAGTAGGTAGCATAGACATTTTCACAATATTTGTTCTTCCAATCCATGAGCATGGAACATTTTTCCATTCTTTGTGTCTTCCTCAATTTTTTTCATGGGTCACAAATCAGGTCTCAACCAGTACCAAAAGACTGGGATCATTCCCTGCATACTTTCAGACCACAATGCTTTGAAACTAGAACTCAATCATGAGAGTAAAGTTGGAAAGAACTCAAATACATGGAGGTTAAAGAGCATCCTACTAAAGTATGAATGGGTCAACCAGGAAATTAAAGAAGAATTTAAAAAATTCATGGAAACAAATGAAAATGAAAACACAACTGTTCAAAGTCTTTGGGATGCAGCAAAGGCGGTTCTAAGAGAAAAGTATATAGCAATACAAGCCTTCCTCAAGAAACAAGAAAGGTCTCAAATATGCAACCTAACCCTATACCTAAAGGAGCTGGAGAAAGAACATCAAATAAAGCCTAAACCCAGCAGGAGAAGAGAAATAATAAAGATCAGAGCAGAAATCAATGAAACAGAAATGAAAAGAACAGTAGAACAGGATCAACAAAACTAAGAGCTGGTTCTTTGAAAGAATTAATAAGATTGATAAACCCCTGGCCAGACTTACCAAAAAGAAAAGAGAAATGACCCAAATAAATAAAATCATGAGTGAAAGAGGAGAGATCACAACCAACACCAAAGAAATACAAACAATTATAAGAACATATTATGAGCAACTATATGCCAGCAAATTAGATAATCTGGCTGAAATGGATGCATTCCTAGAGACATATAAACTACCAAAACTGAATCAAGAAGAAATAGAAAACCTGAACAGACCCATAACCAGTAAGGAAATTGAAGCAGTAAGCAAAAATCTCCCAACAAACAAGAGCCCAGGGCCAGATGGCTTCCCAGGGAAATTCTTCCAAACATTTAAAGAAGGATTAATACCTATTCTTCTGAAACTGTTCCAAAAAATAGAAATGGAAGGAAAACTTCCAAACTCATTTTATGAGGCCAGCATTACCTTGATCCCAAAACCAAAGACCCCATCAAAAAGGAGAACTACAGACCAATATCCCTGATGAACTTGGATGCAAAAATTCTCACCAAAATACTAGCCAATAGGATCCAACAGTACATTAAAAGGATTATTCACCATGACCAAGTGGGATTTATTCCTGGGCTACAAGGTTGGTTCAACATCCACAAATCAATCAATGTGATACATTAATAAAAGAAAGAACAAGAACCATATGATACTCTCAATAGATGCAGAAAAAGCATTTGACAATGTACAGCATCCTTTCTTGATTAAAACTCTTCAGAGTGTACGGATAGAGAGTACATACCTCAATATCATAAAAAGCCATCTATGAAAAACCCACAGCAAGTATCATTCTCAATGGGGAAAAACTGAGAGCTTTCCCCCTAAGGTCAGGGACACGGCAGGGATGTCCACTATCACCACTGCTATTCAACATAGTAGTCCTAGCCTCAGCAATCAGACAACAAAAAGAAATAAAATGCATCCGAATTGGCAAAGAAGAAGTCAAACTCTCACTCTTTGCAGATGATATGATATTTTATGTGGAAAACCCAAAAGACTCCACCCCAAAACTGCTAGAACTCATACAGGAATTCAGTAAAGTGGCAGGATAGAAAATCAATGCACAGAAATCAGTGACATTCCTATACACCAACAACAAGATAGAAGAAAGAGAAATTAAGGAGTCAATCCCATTTACAATTGCACCCAAAACCATAAGATACTTAGGAATAAATCTAACCAAAGAGGCAAAGAATCTGTACTCGGATAGTATGGATATCTTAACAATATTTGTTCTTCCAGTCCATAAGCATGAAATGTCTTTCCAGTTGTGTTGTCTTCAACTTCTTTCATCAGTGTTTTATAGTTTTCAGAATACAGATCTTTTACCTCCTTAGTTAAGTTTATTCCTAGGTATTTATTATATTTGCTGCGATTGTAAGTGTGATTGTTTTGTTACTTTCTCTTTCTGCTACTTCATTATTAGTGTATAGAACTACAACAAACTTTTGTATATTGATTTTTTTTTATCCTGCAACTTTACTGAATTCCTTTATCACTAGTCTTTAGACTTTAGTCTTTGGTAGAGCCTTTAGAGTTTTGTATACATAGTATCATGTCATCTGCAAATAATGAAAAATTTACTTCTTCCTTACCAATTTGGATGTCTTTTACTTCTTTTTGTAGTGTGATTGCCATGGCTACGACTTCTAGTACTTTGTTGAATAAAAGAGATGAGAGTGGGGGTGCCTGGGTCGCACAGTTGGTTAAGAGACCCATTCTTGGTTTCAGCTCAGGTCATGATCTCGGGTTTGTGAAATCAAGCCCCGAGTCAGGATTCACGCTCAGTGGTGGGTTTGCTTGAGATTCTCTCTCTCCCTCTCCCCCCCGACCCCACCAAACCCTTTCTGTTCATCAGAGATGTTGGCCTGTAGTTCTCTTTTTGGTAATGTCTTTATCTGGTTTTGGTATCAGGGTAATGTTGGCCTCATAGAATGAATTTGGAAGTTTTCCTTTTTACCATTTTTTGGAATAGTTTGAGAAGAATAGGTATTAAGTCTTCTTTAGATGTTTGGTAGAATTCACCTGTGAAGTCATCTGGTCCTGGACTTTTGTTAGGAGGTTTTGTTGTTGTTTTGTGGTTTTTGGGTTGTTTTGCTTTTTTACTGATTCTGTTTCATTCCTGGTAATTACTCTATTCATGTTTTTTTCTTTCTTCCTGATTGAGTTTGGGGAGGTTATATGTTTCTAGGAATTTTTTTTATTTCTTCTAGGCTGTCCAATTTGTTGGCATATAATCTTTTATAATATTCTCTAATGATCCTTTATATTTCTATGGTGTTGGTTGATATTTCTCCTCTCTCATTAGTGATTTTGTTTATTTGAGTCCTCTCTCACTTTGTTTTTTTGATGAGTCTGGCTAAAGTTTTATCAATTTTATTGGTCATTTCAGAAAACCAGCTCCTGGTTTCATTGATCTGTTGTTGTTTCTATTTCACTTATTTCTGCTCTAATATTTTTGTTTGTTATTTTTCTAGCTCCTTTAGGTATAGGGTTAGGTTATTTGAGATTTTTCTTGCCTCCTGAGGTAGGCCTGTATTGCTATAATCTTCCCTCTTGGAATAGTTTTTGCTTTATCCCAAAGGTTTTAGACCATCTTGTTTTCAGTTTATTTGTCTCTGTGTACTTTTTGAGTTCCTTTTTGATTTCTTGGTTGACCCCTTCATTGTTTAGTAGCATGTTATTTAACCTCCATGTATTTATGTTCTTTCCAGATTTTTTTCTTGTGGTTGATTTCTAGTTTCATACCATTGTGGTCAGAAAAATTTTGTGATAGGACTTCAGTCTCATTGGATTTGTTGTGACTTGTTTTATGGCCTAACATGATCTATTCTGGAGAATGTTCCATATGAACTTGCAAAGAATGTGTATTTTGCTGTTCTGGGATGGAATGTGCTGAATATATCTGTTAGAGACATCTGGTCCAATGTGTCATTTAAAGCCACTGTTTCCTTGTTGATTTTCTGTTTGGATTATCTATCCATTGATGTAAGTGAGGTGTTAAAGTCCCCTCCTATTTTTGTATTCCTATTGATTACTTTATGTTTGTTAATAGTGGCTTTATGTATTTGGGTGTTCCATATAAGTATTGCTACTGTAGCTTTCTTTTCACTTCCATTTGCATGATAAATATTTTTCCATCCCTTCACTTTGGATGTACATGTGTCTTTGGGTCTGAAATTAGCCTCTTGTAGGCAGTATATAGATGGGTCTTGCTTTTTTTTTTTTTATCATTCAGTCACCGTATGTCTTTTAATTGGAGTATTTAGTCCATTTACATATGAAGTAATTATTGATAGGTATGTACTTACTGCCATTTTGTTACTTGTTTTAGGGTTGTTTTTGTAGTTCTTCTCTGTTTCTTTCTTCTCTTTCTGTCTTGTTGTTTGATGGCTTTCTTTAATGATATGTTTGCATTCCCTTCTCTTTATTTTTTGCATATCTATTATAGGTTTTTGATTTGTGGTTACCATTAGGGTTTTTTTTTTAAGATTTTATTTATTGTTATATGCAAACAATGAATCATGGAACACTACATCAAAAACTAATGTAATGTATGGGGATTAACATAACATAATAAAAAAAAAAGGGCAAAAAAATAAAAAGATTTTATTTATTTATTTATTTGACAGAGAGATAGAGAGCATAAGTAGGCAGAGAGGCGGGCAGAGGGAGAGGGAGAAGCAGGCTCCCCACTGAGCAGGGAGCCCGATGTGGGACTCGATCCCAGGACCCTGGGATCATGACCTGAACCAAAGGCAGCCACTTAACCGACTGAGCCACCCAGGTTCCCCATCCATTAGGTTTATATGTAACACCTTATGCATATAACAGTCTCTGTTAAGTTGATAGTCACTCAAGTTTGACCCCATTCTAAAAGCACTAAAATTTTACCGCCTCTCTGCCATGTTTTGTGTATATGCTATTATACTTTACATCCTTTTATTTTGTGACTCCCTTGACTGATTTTTATAGATATACTTGATTTTACTTTTTTGTGTTTTAACCTCCACATGTTTTGTAAGTGATTAATCTACTACTTTTATTATGTTTATATGTACCTGTGAAATTTTTTTCCTTTCTGGGGCTGCCATGGGCTTGAGTTGGGTGAGACCAGTTATTTGGCAGAGAGGTAGTGGCACTGAACTGCAGGGTGCCCTCCCTGTATTGTCCCCTGAGAGGCTTTCATTTGTGGGTGGAGCCTGCCGTCAGACCAGATGTCTGCCCCTAGCCTACTGGTAGGGCTGCAGTTGAAGTGGTACATGTGTTTATCTTCTTGTCTCTATAGAGAAGGAGTCACTTTGGAATGGTCCTTTCCACTTTCAGGGCTGCTTGCTTTGAATGGACTCCTACAGAGTGAGGTGCATTGGATGGGGTGGATCCACAGAAGAATGCTGGCTCAGGGCCCACTCTTAGCAAACCTAGGTGGGGAGTATTGGTGCTGGTTCCTGCAGGTGTCCATGTATCTAGGTTGTAGTGGGGAGAGAAATGGCACCCAACAGCTCTTTTGTTCTTGGAGAAATCTAGAAATCCCTGCCCCTCCTGTGCACAATCTGAGATTAGTAAATAAATCTTCCTATGTGCCTCACGGTTTTTCACACTGCTGCTTCTGTGCTACAGCTCAGTGGGGTTGTTTGTTATGCTGTCTTTTTAAGGGCAGGGACTCAGTTTCCTATTGTGCTCTATGTCTCCCAGAGCCAAGCCCACTGAATTTTAAAGTTCCAAACGTTAAGCCCTATTGATGGTAAAAACTCATGAAGTTAAGCCTCTCTGGTTTTCAAAGCCAACTCTGATGAGGATTCATCTTCCTAGTGTGGGTCCCCTGTGCCTGTGGTGCCTGGTGTGGGGTCTACTCTACCCTCTCCATGCCTGCAGTGTCCCTCCCTCCTGTGGACATTCCTGCAGGTCATTTTGGTCCCAACCACATCCTTGCCCTTTTTACCCTCTTTGATGTGGCCTCTTCTCTACAGTTAGCTGTGGAGAGTCTGTTCTGACAGTCTCCAGGTTTTTTTTTTTTTTTGGGTGATTTACACTGATGTGGATGTTATCTAGATTTATCTGTGGGATGAGGTGAGCTTAGGATCCTCCTGCTCTGCCATCGTCCCTGGAAGGTTTGCATTTTATTTCTTTTTCTTGTCTGATTGCTGTGGCTAGGACTTCCAGTACTGTGTTATATAAAAGTGGTAAGAATGGACATCTTTGTCTTGTTCCTGATCTTATAGGAAAAGCTAAGTTTTTCACCATTGAGTATGATTGTTAGCTGTGGGTTTGTCCTATATGATGTTGATTATGTTTTTGTATGTTTCCACTAAGCCCACTTTGTTGACAAGTTATACCATGAATGGATGTTGAATTTTGTCAAATGCTTTTTCTGCATCTATTGAGATGATCATTTCATTTTTATCCTTCATTTTGTTAACGTGATGTATCATACTGGTTGATTTTTGGGTGTTTGACTGTCTTTGCATCCCTGGAATAAGTCCCATTTGATTGTGGTGAGTGATTTTTTTAATGTATTGCTGAATTCATTTTGGTAATATTTTCTTGAGGATTTTTGCATCTTTGTTCAGGATATTGGTCTATAGTTTTACTTTTTTGTATTGTCTTTGGTTTTGCAACGGTATACTGGCCTCATAGAATGAATATGAAAGGTTTCCTTCCTCTTCTGTGTTGGAATAGTTTGAGAAGAATGGGTATTAACTTTTTAAAAATTTTTGGTAGAGTTCAGCTATGAAGCCATCTAATCCTGCGCTTTTGTTTGTTGGCAGTTTTTTGATTACTGATTCAGTTTTATTACTTGTAATCAGTCTGTTTGGATCTTCTATTTCTTTCTAATTCAGTTTTGGAAGATTGTATGTTTCTGGGAATTAATTCATTTCTTCTAGGTTGTCCAATTTGTTGGCATATAACGTTTTGTAATAGTTTCATATAATCCTTTGTATTTCTTTGGTGTCATTTGTTACTTCTATTTCATTTCTGAGTTAATTTATTTGAGTCTGCTCTCTTTCTTTCTTGATGAGTCTGTCTAAAAGTTTATCAAGTTTGCTTATCTTTTAAAAGAACCAGCTCTTGGTTTCATTAGTCTTTTCTATTGATTATTGGTTTTGTTTAGTGTGGAGACATAGTTTAAAGGAGAAACAAACTGTGGGTCCTGGGTAGGGGGGAGGGAGCCATGCTCATGGAGAAGGGTGAGAGAAAAAAGAGAAGAAAGGGAGAGAGAGAAGTACACAGGGGGGAAGGCACAAGAATGCTTCCCCAAAGCCATTGGCTTAGAAAACAAGAGAGGCTGAATTTCATGAGTTCTTGGAACCAGTGGGACTTTAAAGATCAGCAGGCTTGGCTTGGATAGAGTTTTAAAGATCAGCAGGCTTGACTGGGATAGAGCCCAGAGAGTACTGACCTACTCCTGGAGAGAAGGCAGGCAAACAACCTGGGGGCAGACAGTGTGGAAACAGTGATGTGAAGAATACTTGGAGTACATGGGGGGTGGGGGGTAGTATTCACTCCTGGCTGTTTTGTTTTGAAGTATTCCATTTATTTCTGCTCCAATTTTCATTGGTTTTTGTTTTGTTTTGTTTTGTTTTAATTCTAGTAACTTTGGGCTTTGTTCCTTTTCTCATAGGTGTATGGTTAGATTGTTTATTTGAGGTTTTGCATTTAAGGTAAACCTATATTGCTATGAACAGCTTTTGCTATGTCCCAAGGATTTTAGACCACAGTGTTTTCATTTTCAGTTGTCTCTTTTTACTTTTTATTTCTTCCTTGATTCCTTTTATGTTTTTCAGTATTATGTTGTTTAGCCTCTACATGTTTGTGTTTTTTTCCAGTTTACTTCTTGTAATCGATTTCTAGTTTCATATTGTTGTGATCAGAAAAGATGCTTGATGTAATTTCAGTCTTCTTAAATTTATTGAAGCCTAACATGTTTTGTGGCCTAACATGTGATCTATCCTGGAGGATATTCCATGTGCATTGGGAATAATGTCTATTCTGCTGTTTTTGGATGGAATGTTCTGTATATATTTGTTAGGTCCATCTGGTCTAATGTGTTGTTCAAAGCCACTGTTTCCTTATTGGTTCTCTGTCTGGATGATCTATCTGTTGAAATAAGTTGGGTCTTTATGTCCCCTACTTTATGTCCCCTATTAATGTATTACTGTCATTTTCTTTTTGCCTGTTAATATTTGCATTACGTATGTAGGAGCTCCTATGTTGGGTCATTAGATATTTACAATTATTACATTCTTTTCTTAGATCAATATCATTATGTAATGCCCTTCTTTGTCTCTTGTTACAACCTTTGTTTTAAAGTCTATTTTGTCTGATAGAAGTATTGCTACCCAGGCTTCTTTTCACTTTTATTTGCAAGCAATGTCTTTTTCCATCCCTTCATTTTCAGTCTGTACCTGTCTTCAGGTTTGAAATTAATCTCTTGTAGGCAGCATGTAGATGGATCTTGTTTTTTCTTATCCATTCAGTCACCCTATGTCTTTTCATTGGAGCATTTAGACCATTTAAATATATGTGAAGTTTTGAATAGTTAGTCCAGTCACATTGCCCAAATATGGCGACTATATGAAGAGGTATTCATTGTGACATCATGTTCCCATCTGGTGTCTGTCCTCCATTCCCCATAGCCTATGACAGATAACTATTTATATTAGTATCTGATTTTTCTTCTCCATATTTCTTTATGGGAATATATATTCTTGCTGTCCATTCTAACTCAAAAGGTAGTGTGCCATATATTCTGCACTGTGTTTTCTTTAAAGTTTCCCTGAGAGATCTACTTTTAGGTAGTAGTGTTCCATCCTGTACGTGCACCATAGTTCCATTCCTGTCAATGGACACATAGTCTTGTACGTCTTTTGGAGTTTGAGTCATGTTGAAGCACATGATATTTTTAGTCCACATTATTTCTTCTACTTTAATTTTATTTTTCCTTTTTTTTTTTTTTTTCCATTTCTTAACTGAAACTTTCTGAAGTCAGCCAAGTGAAGGCCTGGAGATAGTCATTCTGCTACGTAGT
Source organism: Mirounga angustirostris (assembly GCF_029215605.1). Taxonomy (NCBI): domain Eukaryota; kingdom Metazoa; phylum Chordata; class Mammalia; order Carnivora; family Phocidae; genus Mirounga; species Mirounga angustirostris. The sequence continues at coordinate 139,223,292 of NW_026991713.1, forward strand.
CTGTTGCCACTAAACAGATACTTTCCCTAGGCATGTTGTACTACTAAAATTACAGGACTAGGAAAGGTTGCTTTGATTTCTAATTGTGCTTAAACTCATTTACTAAAAAAAAACAAAACAAAAAACAAGCAAACAAAACTACACAACTTATCTCTCATAGTACACTCTCATCTTCATTGTACTCTCTTGTCCTTATCATACAGTACACTCTCAAGTCCCATAGTACTCTCATTCTCATAGTACCCTCTTGTCCTCATTGTACACTCTCGTCCTCATAGTACACTCTTGTGTAGGATGGATTTTTTAATGCAAAAAAAAAAAAAAGAAGTCTTTGGAATTTGGATGGGGATTATACCGGATTTGTAGATCACTTTGGGTAATATTGACATCTTAATAATATTGTTTTCCAATCCATGAATATGGGATGCATTTCCATTTATATGTCTTCTTTACGTTAATGTCATAGTTTTCATTGTAAAAGCCTTTCACCTCCTTGTTTAAGCTAATCCCCTAAATATTTTTTTCTTTTTGATTGTAAATGGAGTTGTTTTCAAAATTTCCTTTTCTTGTTCATTGTTCATGTATAGAAATGTAACTGATTTTAGTGTACTTTGTATTCTACTTTGCTGAATTCATTTGAGTTCCATCAGTTTTTTTGTGGAGTCTTTAGGGTTTTCTAAATACAAGATCATATCATCTATAAAGAGAGATAATTTTGCTTCTTCCCTTCAATTTGGTTGCCTTTTATTTCTTCTAATTGTTCTGGCTATAAGTTTGAGTACTGTGTTGAACACAAGTAGTCATGAGGGCATCCTTGTGTTCCTGATGTAAGAGGAAGGCTTTAGTCTTTCACCATTGTGTATAATGTTCACGGGGGGGTTTTATGTATGGTTTTCATTATATTAGTTTCCTTCTACTCCTAATTTGTTGAATGTTTTTATCATGAAAGGGTGTTAAGTTTTGTCAAATGCCTTTTCTGAATCAGTTGATATAATCATGTGGGGTTTTTTTCTTTATTCTGATAATGTAGTGTATTACATTAATGGATACTTGTATGTTGAACCATCTTTGTATTCCAGGAATAAATCCTACTTAGTCATGGTGTATCATCCTTTTAATATACTGCTATAGTTAGTTTGCTTGTATTTTGTTCAGAACTTTTGCATCCAGGTTCATGAAGAATATTGATTGTAGTTTTATTTTCTTGTAGTGTCTTTATCAGACTTTCCTAACCAAAAACTATAAAAGAAAACCGTAGACCAATATATCTCACGAACATAGATGTAAAAATCCACAAGAAAATATTAGCAAATCAAATCTAAAATAGTAAGAAAAGAATTATAAAATGACCAAGGGGGATTTATGCTAGGTGTGCATGGCTGCTTCACCATTCAAAATTCGATGAATGTAATTGATCACACCAACAGAATAAAAAATAAAAATCACACAATAAAACATTTGATAATATCCAATACCCATTCATGATAAAAATACTCAGTAAACTAAAAACAGAGGGAAACTTCTTCAACTTGGTCAAGAACATCTGCAAAAAGCCTACAGCTAATATCATACTTCATGGTGAGAAACTCAAAGAGTTACTGCTAAGATCAGGTACAAGGCAGGGATGTCCCCCCTCACCACTCCTTTTCAACAGTGTACTGGAAGTTCTTGCTAATTCAGTAAGTCAAGAAAAGGAAATAAATGGTATTTACAGATTGGAAAGGAAGACATAAAACTGCTTTGTTTATAGAAGACATAATGGTCTGTGTAGAAAATCCAAAAGAATTGACAAGTCCTGGAACTAATAAGCAATTATAGCACGGTTGCAGGAGATGAGGTTAATATACAAATTCAGTTGCTTTTAGACATAGGAGCAATGAACAAGTAGAATTTGAAATTAAAAAACACAATGCCATTTACTTTAGCACCCCCATAATGAAATACTTAGATGTAAGTCTAAACTATAAGATCTGTATGAGGAAAACTACAAAAGTCTGGTGCCCCGTTTTTCCATTTCTTTGTGTCCTCCTCAATTTCTTTCATAAGTGTTCTATAGTTTTCAGACTACAGATCCTTTACGTCTTTGGTTAAGTTTATTCCTAAGTATCTTATGGTTATTTGTGCAATTGTAAATGGGATAAATTCCTTGATTTCTCTTCCTTCTGCCTCATTGTTAGTGTATAGAAATGCAACTGACCTCTGTGCATTGATTTTATATCTTTCAACTTTGCTGAATTTGTTTATCAGTTTATCAGTTCTAACAATTTTTGGTTGGAGTCTTTTGTGTTTTCTACATAGACTATCATGTTTCTGTGAAGAGTGAAAATTTGACTTCTTTGCCAATTTGGATGCCTTTTATTTCTTATTGTTGTCTGATTACTGAGGCTAGGGCTTCCTGTACTATGTTGAATAGCAGTGATGAGAGTGGGCATCCCTGTCATGTTCCTCACCTCAGGGGAGAAGCTCTCAGTTGTACCCTATTGAGAATGATACTCGCTATGGGTTTTTCATAGATGACTTTTATGATATTGAGGCATTTTTTTTTAGAAGTAGTGCATCCTTTATTTACAAGATTTATGAAAATGTGCTTATGGCAATAACTTCTAGGTATTTTTTTTATTATGTTAGTCACCATACAGTACATCATTAGTTTTTGATGTAGTGTTCCATGATTCATTATTTGTGTATAATACCCAGTGCTCCATGCAATACATGCGCTCCTTAATACCCATCACCGGGCTAACCCATCCCCCCACCCCCTCCCCTCTAAAATCCTCAGTTTGTTTCCCAGAGTCCATAGTCTCTCATGGTTCATCTTCCCCTCTGATTCCCCCCCTTCAGTTTTCCCTTCCTTCCCCCTAATGTCCTCCATGATATTCTTTATGTTCCACATATGAGTGAAACTATATGATAATTGTCTTTCTCTGCTTGACTTATTTCACTTAGCATAATCTCCTCCAGTTCCATCCATGTTGATGCAAATGGTGGGTATTCATCTTTTCTGGTGGCTAAGTAATCTTGCATTGTACATATGGACCACATCTTCTTTATCCATTCAGCTGTTGAAGGGCATCTCAGTTCCTTCCACAGTTTGGCTATTGTGGACATTGCTGCTATGAAGGGGCAGGTGCCCCTTCTTTTCACTACATCTGTATCCTTGGGGTAAATACCTAGTAGTGCAATTGCTGGGTAGTAGGGTAGCTCTATTCTTAACATCTTGAGGAACCTCCATACTGTTTTCCAGAGTGGCTGTACCAGCTTGCATTCCCACCAACAGTGTAAGAGGGTTCCCCTTTCTCCACATCCTCGCTAACATTTGTTGTTTTCTGCCTTGTCAATTTTTGCCATTCTAACTGGTGTAAGGTGGTATCTCATTGTGATTTTGATTTGAATGTCCCTGATGGCTAATGATGTTGAACATTTTTTCATGTGTCTGTTAGCCATTTGTATGTCTTCTTTGGAGAAGTGTCTGTTCATATCTTCTGCCCATTTTTTGACTTGATTATTTGTTTTTTGGGTGTTGAGTTTGAGAAGTTCTTTATAGATCTTAGATACCAGCCCTTTATCTGTAATGTCATTTGCAAATATTTTCTCCCATTCCGTGGGTTGCCTCTTAGTTTTGTTGACTGTCTCCTTTGCTGTGCAGAAGCTTTTTATCTTGTTGAAGTCCCAAAAGTTCATTTTTGCTTTTGTTTCCCTTGCCTTTAGAGACGTGTTCTGAAAGAATTTGCTGTGGCCGATGTCGAAGAGGTTATTGCCTATGTTCTTCTCTAGGATTTTGATGGATTCCTGTCTCACATTGAGGTCTTTCATCCATTTAGAGTTTATCTTTGTGTATGGTGTAAAAGAATGATCAAGTTTCATTCTTCTGCATGTAGCTGTCCAGTTTTCCCAGCAGCATTTGTTGAAGAGACTGTCTTTTTTCCATTGGATATTTTTTTCCTGCTCTGTTGAAAATTAGTTGACCATAGAGTTGAAGGTCCATTTCTGGGCTCTCTATTCTGTTCCATTGATCTATGTGTCTGTTTTTGTGCCAATACCATGCTGTCTTGATGATCACAGCTTTGTAATATAGCATGAAATCAGGCAACGTGATGCCCCCAGCTTTGTTTTCCTTTTTCAATATTTCCTTGGCAATTAGGTGTCTTTTGATTCCATGCAAATTTTAGGATTGTTTGTTCCAGCTCTGTGAAAAATGTCGATGGTATTTTAATAGGGATTGCGTTGAAAGTAATGATTGCTCTGGGCAGCATAGACATTTTCACAATGTTTATTCTTCTAATCCATGAGCATGGAATGTTTTTCCATCTCTTTGTGTCTTCCTCAATTTCTTTCATAAGTGTTTTGTAGTTTCTAGAGTAGAGATCCTTTATCTCTTTGGTTTATTCCTAGGTCTTTTATGTTTTTTGGTGCTATTGTAAATGAACTGAATGCTCCCATGAAAAGACACAGGATTTCAGATTGGATAAAAAAGCAGGACCCATGGGGCACCTAGGTGGCTCAGTTGGTTAAGTGACTGCCTTCGGCTCAAGTCATGATCCCAGGGTCCTGGGATCAAGCCCCCCATCGGGCTCCCTGCTCAGTCGGAAGCCTGCTTCTCCCTCTCCCACTCCCTCTGCCTGTGTTCCCTCTCACGCTCTCTCTCTCTCTGTCAATTAAATAAACAAAATCTTAAAAAAAAAAAAAAAAAAAAAAAGCGGGACTCATCCCTATGCTGTCTACAAGAGACTCATTTTGAACCTAAAGACAGCTCCAGATTGAAAGTGAAGGGATGGAGAACAATTTACCACACCAATGGACCTCAAAAGAAAGCTGGGGTAGCAATCTTCATATCAGACAAATTAGGTTTTAAACCAAAGACTGTAGTAAGAGATGTAGAGGGACATTATATCATATGTAAAGGGTCTATCCAACAAGAAAATCTAACAATTGTATCTATGCCCCCAACATGTGAGCAGCCAAATTACATAAACCAACTTATAACCAAAATAAAGAAACATATTGATAATAATGCATTAATAGTAGGAGACTTCAACACTCCATTCACAGCAATGGACAAATCATCTAAGCAGAAGATCAACAGAGAAACAAGAGATTTGAAGTACACATTGGATGAGATGGACTTCATAGATATATACAGAACATTCCATCCTAAAACAACAGAATACCCATTCTTCTGGAGTGCACATGGAACTTTCTCCAAAATAGACCACATACTGCATCACAAATCAGGTCTCAACCGGTACCAAAAGATGGAGATTATTCCCTGCATATTTTCAGATCACAATGCTTTGAAACTGGAACTCAACCACAAGAAAAAATTTGGAAGGAACTCAAACACTTGGAGGTTACAGAGCGTCCTGCTCAAGAATGATTGGGCCAACCAGGAAATTAAAGAAGAACTTAAACAATTCATGAAAACCAATGAAATGAAAACACTTCAGTCCAAAACCTATGGGATACTGCAAAGGCAGTCCTTAGAGGGAAGTATATAGCCATCCAAGCCTCTCTCAAAAAATTAGTCTTCTCTCTTCTTGTAACCTCACTAAAGGTGTGTCAATTTTGTTTATCTTAAAAAAAAAAAAGAAAAGAAAAAAAAAAAGCTCTTAGTTTTGTTGGATTTTTTCTGTTGTTTTTCTTACCTTTATTTATTTCCAATTCAGCTCTTTAATATTTCCTTCCTCTTAAATTTGAGTTTCATTTGATCTTTTTTAGTTCTTTGAGGTGTATTTATTTGAGCTCTTTGTTTTCTTCATATGTGCATTTATTGGTATAAGCTTCCCTCCAGAACTGCTTTTTGCAGAATACCATCAGTTTTGGTGTGTGTTGCTTCCATTTTCATGTTTCTGGATATTCTGTAATTTTCTTTTGATTTCTTCTTTGACCCATCGGTTGTTCCAGAGTGTGTTATTTAATTTGCAGGTATATAGATTTTCTTGCTTTATTCTTATCATTGATTTTTAGTTTCATGCCATTGTGGTTGGAAAAGATACTTGTTATGATTACAGGCTTCTTAAATTTGCTAATACTTGTTCATACCATCTATCCTGAGGATATTCCATGTGCACTTGAGAAGAATATGTATTTTGCTTCTGTTGGATGGAATGTCTATAAATGTCTTTTAGGTCCATTTGGTCCAATGTGTATGGTTCAAGTGTAATGTTTACTGGTTAATTTTCCATCTGCATTATCTGTCAGTTGCTGAAAGTGAAGCATTAAGTCCCCCTACTTTTACTGTATTGTCTATTTTTCCCTTCATATCTGTTACTAATATATTTAGGTGCTGCAATGTTGAGTGCATATATATTTACAGTTGTTTTACCTTCTTGATGATTTTCCCCTTTTATATATTGACCTTCATTGTCTCTTGTTACCATTTTTTGCCTAAAGTCTCTTTTGTGTGATAGAAGTATACCTATCCCTGCTTTCTTTTGGTTTCCACTTGTATGGAATATCATTTTCTGTCCCTTTACTTTGAGCCTATGTGTGTCTTCAAACCTGAAGTTGGTTTTTCTAGGAAGCATATGGTTGAGTCCTATGTTTTTATCCATCCAGCTACTTTGTACCTTTTGATTGGTCAACTCAATCTGTTTACATGTAGAGTTGCTGTTGATATGTAAGAATTTACCAATGCCATCTTATTGTCTTCTGGTTGTTTTGTATTTCCATTGTTTTTTTTTCACTGTTTTTGCCTACCTTTGCAAATTTTTTATTTTCTCTGGTGGTTTTCCATGTTTCCTTTTCTTTACCTATGAGCATCTACTCTAGGTTCTTGCTTTATGGTAACCAGGAAGCTCACATAAGACATCTCATAGATAAAACAGTCCACTTTTAGCTGATGCTACTTTGATCAGATACAAAAGCTTCACATTTTACTCTCCCCTTTATTTTGTCATTACCTCTTTTTATATTATGTATTCAGTAACAAATTATAGTAAATATTCTTTGCCTTTATATTATAGTTAAATGGCTAGCACATCATCCTATTACAGAATTAGAGTTTTCCTAAGTCTGATTGTATGTTTTCATATGTTTTTATGTCATAAGTAGTGTCTTTTCACTCCAGTTCGAAGAAATCCTTTCAGCATTTCTTGTAAGGCAGATCTAGTGGTGATGAACTCCCTCTGCTTTTGTTTGGGAAGATCTTTATTTCTCCTTCATATCTGAAGGGTAACTTTGCCAGATAGAGCATTCTTGGCTGGCAGGTTTTTTCTTTCAACACTTTGTATATGTCATTACACTCTCTCCTTTCTGGTGTATAGGGTTTCTGCTGAGATATCCACTGAGAGCCTACTAAAGGTTCCTTTGTGGGTTATAATCTTTTTTTCCCCTGGCTGCTTTTAGAATTCTTTATGTTACTTTTTTTTTTTTTTACAGTTTCATTATAATATGTCTTAAAAAACATTCTTTTTGCATGGAAATATTAGAGTGATCTATTAGCTTCACGAACTTGGATGTCCAGTTCTCTCCTTGGGTTTGGGAAGTTCTCAGCTATGATTTCTTCAAATAAATTTCCTGTCCCTTCCTCCCTTTCTTCTTCTTCTGGAACCCGAATTCTAATATTGTTCTGATTGAATCCCAGAGTTCACAAAGGCTTTCTTCAGTCTTTTTCACTGTTTTCTTTGTTCTCCACTAATTGGGTTATTTCAGAATCCCTGATCCTCTGACTCATTCTATCTTCCATTTGCTCTACTGAGGATGTGCCCTATTGCATTTTTTTCATTTCATGTGTGGAGTTCTCCAATGCCACAATTTCTACTTGGTTCTTTTTTGTGATTTCTGTCTCATTGAATTGTTTTCCTGAGTTTTCTTATAGCTCTTTGAGTTTCTTCAAAACCGCATTTTTAATTATTTTTTTTAAAGATTTTATTTATTTATTTGAGAGAGAGAATGAGAGAGAGCACATGAGGGGGGGAGGGTCAGAGGGAGAAGCAGACCCCCTGCCGAGCAGGGAGCCCGATGCGGGACTCGATCCAGGGACTCCAGGATCATGACCTGAGCCGAAGGCAATCGCTTAACCAACTGAGCCACCCAGGCGCCCACTATTTTTAATTATTAACTAGGTTGGAAAATTCCATGCTTTTAAGCTTGGTTATTGGAGAATTATCTTTTGATGGTGATGTTTTCTTGATTTTTTTTTCATGCTCCTTGTATTTTTTGCATTGTTGTTCTTGCATTTTTTGAAGAAGCAGACACCTCCTTAAATCTTTGTTAGTTGCCTTCAGTGTTCTAGTTGTTGCTGTTATTAACTGGGTCATCTTTGTCTTTGGATGGGAACACCTCTTCCAGTCTTCTTGTTCTCCGTGGCAGAATTCTTAAGCTTTATGTCTTCTTTGGTTCTTACAATTCGGCTGACTGGCTCAGAAACTAGAAACCTCTCTCCTCTTTTCCAGAAGGCAGTGCAATGTTTGCGGTTTCTCCCTTATCCCAGATCCTGGCTCCTTTCTGATCTCAGAGCTCGCTCTGCCTGCTCTACCAAGGAGCACAGGGAGCAGCTGCAGAGCCCAGGGTTGTGTGGGTTTTGCTCTGGGGAATTGGGGATGCCCTGTAGCTGGTGCGGAGGCCCCCATGTGTTGTGCTCCCAGAGGCTGCCGGTGGACTTCTTGCTGAGTGCAGTCATCAGGAACTGCATCTGCTCACCACCCTTCAATATTCTTCTCTGCGCCTGTCCTCCTCTCCTCCTCCTGCCAGCCATGGAGGTCCCACTTGGGGACTGTAGGTTCTGCAGCTGCATCCTACACCACTGGGGTGGCCGGGGTCTCCTGACCGCTCTCCTCCTCTGCAGCACAGAGGTCACTGCAGCTGCCAGTCAGCCCTGTGTGGTCTTTCCTTGGGGGTGCAAAGCAGAGAACCAAAATGCTTCCAGGGTTCCTGGATTTCTGCAGTCTCTGTTTTCTGGAGGTATCTGGCCAGGTCAACACTCTCCAGGTGTTTTTGCGAATGTGGCAAGAAGGCTTAGGGCAGGCTCTTTGCTCCATTGGTTCCACAGCCCATAGGGAAGTGTGTCTGCCTGTTACCAAATGCACAGGTGGATGAGACTCTTCTGGGCACATGCTGCTGGATCCCACAGCAACCATAAAGGCACTTTGGTTGGTGCATAGATATCTGATTCTATGTTGAACATCTCACTCACCATGATGCTGATGCCAGTCTTGTGTTCCTCTTCTTCTCCTGAACATAATTTCCCTCGTGTTTTTCTTTTCCCCTTCATTAACAAACTTCTCAAGAGCAGGTTCTCTAATCTTCTCATACCACCCCCTCTTCTGTAGTCACCGTGCAGTTAACCCTTCATTATTCTCCAGCGCCATGACAGCATCCCCTTTTCCTGTCCTTCAGCTTCCTTAACCACATCAAATCTCTCTCGTTACTCTCCATGACCCTTAACGACATAGACCTCTTCAGCAAAGAATTTTTTTCAAACTCTTCCTGATTTTAAAAATAATATGCATAGTAAAAGTAGAAAGGAGAAAAATGAGTCATCCCCAAATCAATATTGGGTCTTCTGTGATGCCTTTCTTCTCTAGCCAACTCCTGCCCACCCTTACAGATAAAATTTGTAAGCCTTCCCCAATTCTTCTGCCTTCTAAGTTTTATGGTTTCTCTATATCCTATAGTCTTGTATTTTTTCCTCATTGCACTAAAGTCTGGTTTTTAAGTAGAATGTTGTATATATTGAATGCCTTCACTAGATCATAAACTATGGGGACAGGAAATGTCTATTCTCCTCGTGATTATATACTCAGCATCTAATACAGATGCTGTAGATCAAATATTTGTTAAACGAGTGAACAAATTAATGCTGTTTACACTGTCTTCTGAATACCCTTAATGTCCTACACCTTCAGTTATACTCTGCCCTGTTCCTGGAAGATGGGGACTGTTACCATTGCAAGACTTTATTTAGCCACCTGCAGTCTTCAAGGGGCTGATATTGGGACCATGGGTCTCGACTTTGAGCAGCTCTGGGCCTCAGCTTTCTCTCCACTGTGAGATTAAGAAGTTGGACTGGATAAAAGTGTTCAAACCCTATGTAGAGCCATAGCAATCCCTCGGATCCCTTTCCAGGGCTGCCTAATTGAAATGTCACACTCTAAGTCTCAGACTCGGAAACAGACGAGGAGCCTCCCCTCAGCTCAGGTTCTGGCAAATTCTTGTCAGCTGCTGGGTATAGAGTAGGCTCTCGAATATACATTTGCTTAATGAGTACTGCCTACAGGTAAGGCAGGGATGGGGCCTTACTTAAGACAAAGGTCTTTTTTGAGATACTCATCAACCACATGTGAATGAAATGTGGCTGGTCCAGATGGAGATGGCTAAAAGCCTAAAACTATCAACTAGATTTTGAAGACTTGGTGCCAAATAAGCATGTTAAATGTCTAATTGGTATATTATATACTGAAATATTTTGGACATATTAGATTAAGATGTATTATATTGAATGTCACCTGCCCCTTTTAATATGGCTACTAGAAAATTTAAAATTACCTATGTGCCCGACATTAAAGGTTTTCATCTGACAGCATTATTTGTGGTTTTTATTTAGCGCAGTAGCTTTGTTAATGTACATGCCCGTCGACACCCTGCCTCTCCGCTGTGACCCTTGGCCAGCAGAATCAACATCACTCGGAAGATTATGAGAAACGGCAGAACACCAGCTCCACCAACCCCAAACTTACCGGGTCAGACTCTGTTTTAGTTGGATTCCCAGGTGATCTGCATGCACGAATCTGAGAGGGTCTGATTGGGGGTCAACAAGGCCCCTATTGCCTCCCTGCCCATCAAACTTCTGCCTGTCCAATCCCATGGATTGGGATTTGTAACCTGAGGGACCTGGATCCTTCTGGGGTGTGGGGAGCCTGTAGATGGGCCCTAGGAATCTGTGAAATACTAAAATTTTATGCAGCTCATTTTGTGAATGTAGGTGGCTTTTCATGAAGGGATGGCCATGTCACCAGCACTTGGGAAGTGGTGAGCAGGGCAGATGCTGGGGGTGAGGCCCAGCAACGCCCTAACAAGCTCTCCTGCGATCCTAACTTCTGGAGTCGAGAACCATGGAACGAGGTACTGGTGAGGCCTAAGCCATGCACTACATGATGATCTGGGGGGTGACACCGGCCTTCTCAGACATGGGCGTCATGGGATGGAGTTGCAAGATGTGGTCAGTGTTCAGCCGAGCATAAGGGTTATGAAAATGGGCCTAAATTTTTCACAAAACAGTTAAAGTACTTTCAGTCTCTTGAAGGCTGATGAAAGTCAACTCAAATGTTTATGTGAATGAGTAAGACCCTCCACAGGAGCTGAAGTCACCGATGGTAAACTACCATGTGATCTGGCTGTGTTTGCGGGTTTCACCCATTCCCCTATAGCAAACCAATTTATTAAAGCCAGTTTTTTTAAATACATTTATTAACCAATGTTAACACATTAAATGAATCTATATATTGCTAGTCAGAGCAGCTTACAAAATGCCAGAATGCATCATAGAACTGGACAGCCACAATGAGTAAATTACAATGTGCATAGTGGCTAAGCTCAACACCTTGATATAGCTTTATGATTTGCAGAAAATTTTTAATAATGATTCCTAAAACAATCAGTTGTAATTTTACCTAAACTTTTACAAAACCAGGCCACAATCTCTTTTTTTTAATTTTGTTTTTTTTTTTTTTTTAACACACAGTTTTCACGCTGTAGTAACTTGGAAATGTGCAACCGTGTCAACGGAGACAAAAAAGCCAAAGTAACACGAATCTTACTTTCATGCAGCTATCAGTTAAATAGTACATACTCTGGAATGATTTTACACCAAAAATATTTCCACAATAACTTGCTCTCATAGGGGTGGATCGAAGTTTTAAAACTTGAAAAACAATCAGAGAAGGTAAGTGTTCTCGGTTACAACGTCTCAGTCAGACCACGGCACCATGGCGACGCTGACGATCACACAGCAATGGGGGGGGAGGGGAACAGGACGCCCAGTCGCTGCCTTATTCAGGCGCGGTGCTGAGTGGGCCGCCAGGCAGCAGCTTGTCGATTAACTCGTGTCACCACCTCAACAGCATCAGGACTGGATGGAGGATTATTTCACAGAAGACTTAGTTACATTTTCATCTTTAGAGTGACCCTGACAAACCTGGAGAAAACTTTTAAAAAGGTTTTCCTCCTGATTCTCTCACTTCCATGGTGTGTAATTGCTTTAATAAATATCAAAGGTCTAAATAAATATTTACAAATTATTTCTCTAACCTTTAAAAATAACTAAATGATAAATGGGAATTTGACTTGGTCTAAGCTCAGTCTTTGAAAAAACAAATGGCGAGATTTAAAAAAAAAGTAATTTAAGTTTTCCTGGCTGAATTTTATATATCTATGTATAAAAAAATCATTATTCAACTATCGATCCATTCCTATTGGTAATGCTTCTTAATCCAGACATTCCGCAAAATACAGACTTTTTACAAATCACGGCATCTTTAATACAAGAAAATTAACATGCATTATTCTTCATTCTGTGTACAGTGATGGAGTTCATTAGTAGGCAATGACCCATTACTACAAACATAACGGCCTCTGTGAAACTTAAGTGCTTTCTTTCCTTTTAGTATTAATTTACAATATACGAGGTGACACCAGATAATAGGCAATCAGATGATACTTGGGGAGGGAAGGGAAGCATTAAAGAAATTTGTATGCCTCATCTATAATTTCATGGATGGATAAAGGTAGTTTTTGGCTTTTTATTTTTTGTTTATCTTGTTACAAGCACTCACGTTAGGACAAAGATGAAATGTGCAAACTTTAAAATTTAAATATTCATTTTCTCTAAGATCCAGCTCAGTAAAAGATTACCCCAGTTCCCTGCAATTTTAAACTACAAGATCAAAGCTAATAATTTGTTATAAAAGTTATATATTGAAAAGAAATAATGAAAAACACAATTGGGAAATATTTAAGAAAAAATATGCAGGACTAGCACCTGCTGTGTCAACCCTGTTCCCTAAATTCAATCATATACCCACTGGCATAACCAACAGATAATGCCTTTAAACAGTAAATTAAGCTGAACAAAACCAGCTCAACAAGGTTAAGAAATAAATTCCACATCAAGGTAGTATGTTTTATTTCTGAAACAGTTCTGTAGTTCTTACATTCAGATCTATTTTAAATGTGTCTTTGTTAAACTTGCTTGTCTTCACCTGTTGTTTTTTTAAAGATCTGTTGTTAAAGGTTAAAATCTCTGTAAAACCTAAAAATGTTTTAAAATTTGCTGAAAATGCAACAAATTCTCAATTAAAATTTATTTAAAATAATACCCTCCACTGATGTTACTTTTACCCCCTGAAAAACTCCGGAGGAGCATTAACAAAAGATTTAAACTACTGTGCAAAATTTCTTCACGAAAAGTGTTTAAAGGCTGGTGCAAAATGGGAAGCAAATTCTAAACAATTTTGGCTTCTTGGAAACAAAAACCGCTGTGTCTGAGAAGAGTGCGCGCCGGAGGCCCCCGGAAAGCCCGCCTTCATCTTTTCCGGCGACAGGTGCGCTTGTGCTCGGCGTGCCAGTGCTCCTGCTGGCACTTGATGGAGCAGTACGACGTGTTCCAGCAGCAGTGGTACATGGCCTCCTCCTCACAGTTGTAGCACTGCAGGGGAGAAATCGGGACCGTGGTTAGACCTGCAGGATCCATGTGGCTCAGCCTTCCACGACTGTCGCCAAGAATATCCGAGTGTGTGGCATGTACCACGCCCAGCAGCCGGGAGCAGGGGGGCCACGGAAGCCGCGGCATTTAGCCCGTCACCAGCAAGTGTGGGCGTCCCTGGCACATCAGCTTCTCACTCTACTGCTCATCCCCATCAGCATACAAATCTAAAGAGCGGATTCGGGAAAGATGACAGGGTGTGAAGCACCACGCATCTCTCCCCGTGTGGACAACAACTGCATCGACAGAATCGGTCTTAAGTAACTATTCTGGAACTCTGCAGTCTCCTGAAGGCTTCCAATTTCTCGGGGAAGTTGGGGACAGTAAATTCTGATTAATTTTGGTCAATTTCAGCTCTTAGCACAGTAGCAACTGCCTCCCACCTCCAGCCGCGTGGTGGCCGCTGTGTATGCGCAGAACTAAGGGCATCGAAGGGGAAGCTTAGAAAGTGTGCACGCCCAAGGAGAGGCTCAGAAAAGACCTGAGAAGTCCTTAAGTTTGTGCCTCAGACGGATTCTCAGCACAAAGACAGCCAAAACAAAAATCAGCAAACCTGAAAAGGCGGAGAAAAGAGTTCCAGAGTTACCACATAATTAGATTCAAATGTCCAGTGTTCCGCCTCAACAACAAAAAAATGAAGGTATATAAATAGGAACATTCAAAGAAAAAAAAACAACTGTCCCTGAAAAGGGCCTAACAGCAGAGATATTAAAGACTTTAATAGCTGTTTTAAAGATGCTCAAAGAACTAAAGAGAGATGTGGAGAAAGTTAATGTGTGTGAACAAAATGGAAATACCATTAAAAAGAAACCAAAAAGAAAATCTGGAGCTGCAAAGTCCATTAACTGAAACACTGATTCTCTGAAGACAAATCCAAGCAGAACCTGAGGGACTGGGGGACACTGTCCAGTGTCTGGGAACCTCACAGAAGGAGAGAAGACAGGGTAGAGATTATGTGCGGAGATAATGGCTGAAAACTTCTCAATCTGATAGAAGATGTGAACATAAATATCCAAGAAGCTCAAGGAATTCCAAGTCAGAGGACCTCAATGAGACACACATCAAGACACGTTATCTCCAAACTTTCTAAAGCCCAAGTTAAAAGAGAATTCTGGAAGCCTACAAGAGAAACTGTCACATGCAAAGGATCATCAATATGTTACCATCAGCTTTGTCATCAGAAACTCTGGAGGCCAGAAGACAGTGGGCTGATATCTTCAAAGTGCCAAAAGAGAAATACTGTCAATGCAGAATCCTATATTCAGCAGAACTGTCCTTCTAAACATGAGGGATAAATTTTAAAATTCCCAGATACTCAAAAGCTGAGGGAACTTGTGACCTGCCCTCTAAGAAATGCTCAGGGGAGTCCTACAAGGTGAAGAGAAAGGACACCAGCCAATACCTCAAATTTGTTAAGGGAAACAATAAAGGTTACAGCAGAGATAAATGAAACAGCATAAAAACAATAGAGAAAATCCGTGAAATCCAACGTTGTTTTTTTTGTCAATTTTATTATCTTTTCAATCTTTTAACTAGATGGACTGAGAGAACTCAAATTACTAAAATCAGAAATGAAAGTGGGGATCTTACTACTGATTCTACAGAAATATGAAGGATTTTAAGAAAGTACTATTAACTGTTCCGTCTTAGAAAACTTAAGAACTAGATAAAATGGACAAATTCCCAGAAGAATAAAACTTACCAAGACTAACTCAAAGAAATTTAAGCATATTGAATAACTAATAAAAATCTCTCAATAAAAAAGAGCCCTGGGGGCGCCTGGGTGGCTCAGATGGTTAAGCGTCTGCCTTCGGCTCAGGTCATGATCCCAGGGTCCTGGGATCGAGTCCCGCATCGGACTCCCTGCTCCTTGGGAGCCTGCTTCTCTCTCTCTCTCTCTGTCTGTCTCTCATGAGTAAATAAATAAAATCTTTAAAAAAAAAAAAAGAGCCCTGGAATTGCTGGCTACTCTAGTAAATTCTAGCACATAGTTAAGGACCAATAGCAATCCTTCCCAAACTTTCCCCTAACACTGTAGTATAGGAAACACTTCCTACCTCATTCTGTGAATCCAGCATAACCTGACACCAAAGCAAGACAGAGACACTACAAGGAACAAAAACTATACATCAGGATGCCTTCTGAACAGTGGGACAGAATCCTCCACAAAAGATTAGCAGCACAGTAAAAGGATTCTATACCAGAACCATGTGGGACATAGTCCTGTGACACAAGAGTGATCCAAAATACGAAAATCGATCTGTAATATGCACAGCAACACAACGAGGAAAAAACCCACATGAGCATCTCAACTGATGTAGAAAAAGCATCTGACAAAATGCAACACACCCTTTCATGATAAACACTCAACAGGAATAGAAGGAAACTGCCACCTATGAAAAACCCACAGCAAACATCACACTTAGTGAAACACTGAAAGTTTTTCCTCTAAAATCAGGAACAAGGCAAGAATGCACCCACTTTTACCACTTGTACTGAGCAGAGTACAGGAAGTTCTAGCCACGGCAACCAGGCAAAAAAATGAGATCCATACTTGAATAAACTTACCTGTTTGCATATGGTTTGATCTTCAGAGTTTTCTACACCTAAGACTCCAGAACAAAGCTCTTTAGAACAAATGAATACCGCAATGTAGCAGGACGCAAAGTCATAAAATCAGCTGCATTTCTAACAGGAACAATGAACAATCTCAAAAGGAAACGATGAAAACAATTCTGTTTAAAATCGCTCAAAGAAGAATACGTAGGAATTAACTTAACCAAGGAGGGAAAGCCTGCACAACAAACACTACCTAATACTGCTGAAAGGAATTCAAGACATGAACAAATGGAAACCCACCCCGTGTTTGTGGATTGGAGGACATCATACTGTTAAAATGTCAGCAGGACCCAACGCCATCTACAGATTCAGTGCCATCCCTACCAAAATCTCAAACTTTTTCAGATATAGAAAACCCATCCTAAAATTCATGTGGAATCTCAATGGACCCCAAATAGCCAAAATCATCTTGAAGACAAGAAGGAGAAACTAGAGGACTCACACTTCCTCATTTCAAACCTACTACAAAAACTACAGTAACCAAACCACGTGGTACTGGCATAAAAACAGACAGACGGACGAAGGGAGGTGAACTAGCATAAAAACAGACAGACGGACGAGGGGAGGTGAACAGAAAGCCCAGAAAGAAACCCTCACATAGTGTAAGGACTTTTGACGAGGATGCCAAGATCTCTCGATGGGGAGCCGACAGTCTTTTCAACAGAATGGGCTGGGGACACTGCATCTCCACATGCAAAGGAGGAGGCTGGACCCCTACCTAACAGCCCACACACACATTAACTCAAAATGGATCAAAGACCTCAATGTAAGGCCTAACACGATAAAACTCTGGAAGAAAACGTAGGACAAAAGCTTCACGACACTGGATTTGGCAATGATTTCTTGGATGTGACCAAAGGCACAGGCAACAAAAGAAAAAATGAAGTGACTTCATAAAAATTCTAAAAGGTCGTACGTACATCAGGAGACACTGTCTACAGAGTAGACTGAGAAAAATATCTGTAAATCATACATCTGGTTAAGAATTAACATCCAGGGGACACCTGGGTGGCTCAGTCGGTTAAGCCTCTGCCTTCGGCTCAGGTCATGATTCCAGGGTCCTGGGATCGAGTCCCACATCGGGCTCCTTGCTCAGCAAGGAGCCTGCTTCTCCCTCTGCCTGCCTCTGTCTGTCTCTCTCTCTGATAAATAAATAAAATCTTTAAAAAAAAATAAATAAATAAAAATAAAAAGAACATCCAGAATATATACAAAACTTCTGATACTAACAACCTGACTCAAAAACGGGCAAAGAAGTTGAGGAGACACATCCCCAAAGATACAAGAATAAGCACATGCGAAGACGCTCGACGTCACTGAGCACCAGGGAAACGCAAATCAAAACCACAATGAGGTACCGCCTCACACCTGTCAGAACGGCTAGACCCAAAAAGACAGGAAATAACAAGTGCTGGCGAAGAGGCGGAGACAGGGGACCCTCGTGCACTGCTGGTGGGAATGCAAGCTGGTGCAGCCAGTGTGGAGAACAGTATGGAGGTTCCTCAAGATGTAAAAATAGAGCTACCCTGCGCCCCAGCAATCCCACTACTGGGTGTCTGTCCAAAGGAAATGAAATCAGGACACAGAAAAGATATCGGCAGCCCCACTTCACTGCAGCGTATTCACCAAAGCACAGAACCTAAGTGTCCATCAGCGGACGAGTGGACAAAGAAGATGCGGTACACATACCCGGCAGACAGACGGCAACTCGGCTGTTGCAACAGGCTGGAGATGCGCAGAGGGAGCGGAGAGCCGGGTGCCGCGGGGCGCTCCGGCGGCCTCACAGCTGGGAAAGGCTGAAACAGCAGTGTGCTATTCCCTGTTCCAGCCTCCTCTTCCCGTTTCTTTGATTCTTCAGTAAACTTACAGGGGTTTTTCCCGTAAGTCTAGTGCCCACTTTTTAGCTTTTGCTTGTCTTTGCGTGAAGACAGAATTACAGACGAGTGCGGGGACTGTGTGTGGTGATGATCTTGAGCACACCTTAATTCCCATTGGGTGATATTTATTTCCTTACTCATCTGCTTTTTCTACCAAGTTCTGAATTACATGCTAAGTTCCCTTTTCCTTTTTTTATCACAGTATTTATAACATTCACTTTCCTGAGGGAACATTTACTGGACATAGAAAGACCCTCTTCACAAAATGTAGTCTGGATCCAGTGAAGAATCGCAACACTTCTTACAGTAATTCATTACGAAACCAAGTTATGAGTTTTGGGGACCAAAACGTTTTCCCCAACAGTTAGCTGAGACAAGTAGACAGGTGCGCTCAGAGCTCCCAATCTAGGGCAAGAGTCACAAACATGACACGGAGAAAAAGGAACCGTGTGTCAGATTCTAAGAGGAGTTAGAGTCCAGTGAGATGCCATCAGAAAGCAAATCGAGTAAAAAGGATCTAATGTATAAATGTTATGCAGCAAAACCTAAAAATGTGCTGTTGTGATGCGGACACCAAGCGTGTCAGGAGTTAGCGGGCAAACGTCAGGGCACAGGACGTGCACCGATGGCTAAGTCCTGTCCATCAGACACAATGAGCATGCACTGAACGTTCATATACTCAACAAAATAACCCTGAGCAATACTCAGTAACGTGGGTCGTGGAGTTCACAGAGGAGAGGACTTTTAGTAAAAATGTAAAAATTCTTTAAAGCTGATCATTTCACATCTGCCCTTATTTCAGGTATAAACATCCCATATTCCACAAGGTCATTCTGAGCTGAGTTTCATCACACAGCGTTTCACCGTCCGCACACTGGGTGGAACATGTTCACAAGTCAGACTGAAATCATACAGATACTTACCCACTGCTTCTTCTTGGTCTGAGAAATCAGCTGTTTGTGCTGTGTCGCTAGCTTCTTGATTTCTTCTACAAACTCTTCTTTACACTTCTCCTTTACTTGCTTACATTTTCTGTCCATCTCACCCTGCATATTGGCTACAGCTTTATTTACAGCTTGTCGCTTCTCTTCTTCCATTTCCGAGCGCAGCTGGAATGAAAACGGTAGCCCGTAACTGTCCGCCCTCGATGGACATGGACCACCTCCCCCGAAAGAACCTTCCTCCACAGTTTCTACTTAACGGATGTACCTCTTCCCTTTATTTCCTCAAAGGCTGTACACGTCTTAGGTGAAGGAAAACAGGTATTATTATTAATTAAAATGCCACCTTAAGATGTGCCTAGTTTTAAAGGAGCTGCCTGGCTGGGCCCACGGGAACGCTATCCGAGAACTCCTGTCATGCTCGGGGTCCTTGGGAGGGCAGCTTTACCTTTTCCAGAGCTTCCCGCACAACTCTTTCTGTTTCTCGCTTGTGGTCAGACTTCATTCGGTCTTTAAAGTCATTGAAAATCTTGGTGTATTTGTCGTGGCACATGCTCTGACAGACGCCGTCACCGGTGGTCTGGGTGCTTCGATGCAGCATTCGTGGGGAAGAGGCACTTAACTTCTTGGTCTGAGTGGACACAGAAACCTTTTCGATTGGCTGAGGCATCGTGGGGATCTCCTGGCTGGAACTCACAGCTTCCGTCTCCGGCTCTGGTTCCTATAGGACAAGAACAGTACGCAGACGTGACACAATGCCGCCCGACCGCCCACTGGTTCAAGAGCAAGCTTGGTCAGACCAGAACGATGGTGACGAGCTACTATTACAGCCCATGCAATCAAGACGGCAAATTCTGTGTATTTTAGCACAACTAAACCGACAGAAAAAACCCCAAAAACGTCTATGCAATTAATAGCCACGATAATTGGAAACAGGAACTTTGTCTATAAGTTTGTTGCAAATGAACACTACGGTCTTCGCTTCTCAGACTAAACAGAAATATATAAAACAGAAAACCCTTATCAATGTAGAGTCGGTGCTGTGGACTAGATTCATTAACAGACATCCTAAAGTTCTAAACCACTCCTCCCTGAGTAAGCATCTGGAATTGTGCCAAGAGGAACACCTGGTTTTAGAGCATGAATCTGTAATTTTGAAAGGCTGAGCTTATACTTTCCTCCAGTTTTTCAACGTTGACCTAACTGAAGGATTGGGTAAATGCTTTGTTTTCAATAATGCTGAGTAAATATCAGAGTTCAGATGCAGACTGTGGGTGTGCGCGTTTTTCTAGCGACGAGGGCGGGCAGAAGATGGGGCCCCTGACGGCAGCGTTTCAGGGGCACTGCTGGACCAAACTGTCATGACCGTGGCCAGCACAATGCCACCTGGACGCTGCAACGCGGGCCACTTACTTCCTTTTTGGGTTCCACACTTTGATTACGTCGTCCTTTCTTTGCTCTTGGTTCCTGAGTGACCTTTAGCTGCGGGCATCATAAGAGGGGCAGCATGTTATTCCAGACAGTACGGACACTGGCCAGGGGCCCGCAGGTGAGCCGTGAGTAACCTGCCCCCTCAAGCCCACGCAGCCCCCACACACAGAGCTCCCGCACAGGGCAGGGACGGGGGCTGGCGTGCTGCGCACTGGCTGGCTCGCTGGTGAGTCAGGACCCGGGCTGTGGACTGCCTGTTTTGATTCCTGCGGCAGAGCGCTCGACCAACGTGTGGTACGAGGGGAGGAGTGCACGCTAACCGCGCTCCCATCCACAGTGACTGACAGGCAGCCTCCCGCGGGGACACCCACCTGCTCGTTACTGGTGGATGAGATGCTGGACTCCGCCTCCTCCTCCCCTCGGTCCTCGTTCTTGGACTTCCAGAACCTTCCTTCACGAAGGAAGCGCTGATGAAGCTCCAGCTCGTCACAAGCCTTCTTCCAGCCCATGCTGCGCTTCACGTGCAGCCGGTGAACGTTCACTGTGATGTCCTGTATGTTTTCCGATGGGATCCAGGCCCTTCAAGAAACACCAGAGGCACAGTTGGAAACTTCCAGAATGCTAGTACACTCTATCCAGTGCAAAGCAGGGCCTGGGGTGACTCCACGCCCAGCGACCGTGGGTGACGGCTGCAATGCAGACACTCACCCAGGAGGAAGTGGGTGAGAACAGTTCTCAGAGCGGGACGACTCACGCGTACCTCAGCACTGCCCACAGCTTCCGTTAGCCAGGTCAGCGTGTCACAGCTCCTACCTGCCCAGGAAGGCGCTCACACCTGGCTCTGGGCAGACGAGAGCTGCAGGTCGTGAGTATACACAGATCGGACATACAACACAAGGGCATCCCAACTCTGTTCCCCACTCCCTGACATTGCTAGC
The DNA here is from genome assembly GCF_029215605.1 of Mirounga angustirostris. Lineage (NCBI taxonomy): Eukaryota > Metazoa > Chordata > Mammalia > Carnivora > Phocidae > Mirounga > Mirounga angustirostris. Next base: position 139,244,797 of record NW_026991713.1, read on the forward strand.
ACATCCGTATTCACTACACAAATCATCACTAATGATTTATCGTTCAGCAGCCAAGAACTCAGATATGAAAGTGTCTCTGAATTATGTGTAATACTGATCCAAAACTACTGGATGCAAAACTACATGCAGCTCTGCTGGGAAGAAGGCTAAAAACTCAAGAACATTTTCCTAGGCACTCACACCTTGACTGGACTTGCCTGTGTGCCCACCGACGGCACGACACACTCCAGAGTAAATGGGGCCTGACCGTGGGATCCTGCCTCACCCGACAGCGGCAGGAGCTGGCGCCCAGACGGGCTAGGGTAAGCCGGTGATTCGGGGCAGGACTGCGTGGTGCCGGCACACACAGCCTCTGCCGGGAAGGGAGTGTGTCCCAACCGAGAAGTGAGGACAGTGCGATGCGGCGTTGTGGCCAGGGGGCCTCGGGGATGTTCTGGAGAGAGGAGGGCGGCAGCTGGGCTGGATCTCAAAGGATGCGAGTGCCACAGGAGGGGAGAGAATCCCAGCAGAGGGAGGGGCACAAATGAGACAGAAAACAGTAAGGTGCACGAGATGTTCTCTAGAGCACCAAGTGGGGAAAGAGCACCTCACACACAGATTTATTCTTCCTAGTCTTCTAAGCGCACGCGGTCAGCTTCCACCGGTGGCCTAGTGACGGGGGCTCAGACCCCTGCCTGAGGACCAAAGGGACCGAGGGAGTCACGGCACATACGCCTAAGCCATGAATACAGACCTCCACCTCGCAGCACAAGCTAAGCTATGTGCTTTACAATTTCAATACACGGTCCTAATGTTATAGCCTGGCAGCTGGACCCGTGAAATTGGGACTGCCACGTACATGTTTTTAAATATTCCACCCAGTGTCTCACCTGACAGTACATGCTTCATTAGAAACCCTACAAAGTAAACGATAGTTAAAAGCTCCGAACTCTAACACAAAGACCACAGACGAAATCTGGCTTCTGGAGGAGCTCCCTGCCATTTGATCTTGAGTTAGTATCGTATTTACTCTTTAAGTCAACGATATTCATTGTCTATTATGTACCAGGCAGTCAGTAAGTATGTTTTCACTTTTTAAAAGCAGGGTTTCTGAGACAGATTTCTGTTATTAGCAGTGTGGACTGCCTGGGATGATCTGTGACCCATGAGAGTATTTTTTCTCCTTAAATTGTCTACTTATCCCTTGGATATAATAAAATTGATTCACATCTGTTCTTAACATGAGACGTATTGTCTCCATGCGGTTCATACGGGCAGGGCTGTTCTCTTGGAATCCCTTCCATGACTGCAGATATCAGATTCCACTTTAAAGAGGACCACGGGTTATGCAATATGATCTACAAAAAACATCCTGCAAAGTAGGGTAAGTCTAATAAAAAGAAGTAGAATCTAATTTGGCTGTATCTACACATCTGTCGATCCTGAACATACACATTCTCCGACAGCTCGGTGATCTGTTGGCAAATGAACTCAAAATGGTGTGCTTCTTCCTGCCCATGACTCCCGGCTGCCTCCAGGAACCTGCAGCAGAGGGAGTCAGCCTTGCTGGCTGGCCCAACCTCTCCCGTTACTTCTTCCTCGGGAAGGAAACCTTGCAAATCCTAGAAGAATCATGCTCCCATGGAGCCGTTCCTCCTGGAGTGTGACACTTGCTCAGGGTCTTGGGGAAGGGCAGCGCGTTCCATACAGAGCATACAGAATAGGCGAGTCCAAGACCATTTTTTTGTATAAGGTTTTTTTCTCCCACCTATGTATAAAGACAGGATGAGGTGGCAGAAGTATTTATTAATAGTGACGCTGAATAACAGTGTGAATGTACACAGTACCACCGAGATGATCACTTAAAAATGGTTAATGTCGTAAAAATAATATGGGAATTTGCAGCTCGGGCCTTTATGAGCCATCTCTTCTTGGTGTGTGACATGTTGCTTCATTAAAACTCATGATTATAATTGTATAAGGTTCATTTTTTGATAAATCCAGTATTTTAGTAAGATGGAGTATAACTTTAAAGGTACGTCCTCATCATTTACTTTAAGGATCGTGTTGGGTACATAGTAATGAGGAGCAGAAAAGGAAGAGGATTCTGGATTTCTTGTGAGGTCATGGATCTTTTTCAGCTGAGCCTTGGACGGCAGGGGTCTGTCCTGTGCAGGGCCTCACACACGACGTCAGCATGGAATATGTATAACATACAGAGTATGTTGTCAGAATGGCTGTTCTCAGTTAAGTTTCTAGGGGAGTCAAAAGTTAGATGTGAATTTCTGACTGGGGGGGCTTGGCACCCCTAACCTCACTCTTGTTCGAGGGTCAACTGTATTTTCTACAATAAAGTCCTCAGAGTCCCATCTGTCCAGAACTGTTTTGATTAAATCTTCCAGGAAATAATAAATTCAGAAGAAAAAAACCTCTGGAAATGTAATGTAATGTTGTAATTCTCTCTTCAGAACCCAAGTAGATTAGCTCACATGTTCTCTTAAAACATGATCTGAATAATATACTAAAGGACAAAAAAATACCATTCATGGTTGAAGATAGTGTAAGCCTGTCTGAACGTGGATGAAAAACTGTAACACAGGCACTAAACAGTTCGAACATTTTACAAACCGCCCGAATTCTTGGTTTTTCTATGTTACCTAGATCTTCCGTCACGTGGGATCTGCAGTAACACGTATCTTTATGACGTCCCTGCTGCCAACCACGCACTCTGCTTCAGTGATTGTGTATAAAGGTTTCGTTAACCCTTGCAAGGACTCTTTGGAGACAGGTCTTACTGAAGCCCTGGCTGTGGGTGAGGGACTAGACAACGGTCTGCGACGGGGAGACAGAGCAGAGCCGCGATGCTGTCCTCCGCGTCCCTGCCTCTCATGCGCTGCCTGTTCCCACGGCAGACGGAACACACCGGGTGTGATGCACTGAGAACACCGAAAACCACCACAGCTCGTTCACGTTGCATCACTTATGTCTCCTGCCCCGAGAGGGCCCGCTAAGCACGCATCTGTCTGTGAAGGAAGTAAAGGAACTACTCTTTTGGAAATTAGTCGCAGGTTTCTTGCCACTAAACTTGGTTTTTTTTTTGCTTGTTCATTTATTTCTTTTTAATTTTTTAAATTCTTTATTTAAATTCCACTAAAAATGCTTGCCACTGAATTTCTATTTAAACGAAGACTATGGAGAGGAATGCAGTCCCTTGCTGTGTAGCTTCTCACAGCAGTGACAACTGCACAAACGCCACGTGTCAGGCACACGGGAGGCGCTGCAGGACTCGCAAAGGCCTGCGGACCACGTCTTGGATGCGGTGCCTTCCCTGCGGCTGCCGTGTCTGGGGACCCTTGTCAGCGTCCAGTCAGCCCTACTAGTGAGTATTACTCAGGACCATACTTCACCGCTCAATAAATGTTAAGGTCTTGGCATCACAACGAAGGAGGCAGCTATGATTTCATGGTACAGTTCACATTCTTTACTGTTGGGATACATGTATTCGCACATGACGAAAAGGTGAACTTTCAGGCTTTGCTATACACACCTCCCTAGCAACAGGAACCCAAAAATCTAGGTTGAAAACAAGGTCTGGGAGTGACATGTGTGTAATCCTGAACACACCTCAGATCACAGCATCCACACGGCCTCCTGCTCCCGTCAATGACTATGTGTGTGGCCCGAACAGAGCTTTAAGGCGACTGAGACCACGTCCAGTCATCACGGACCGCGGAGCGGCCACACTCCGGGAGTCCTCCCAACCTCCTACCTCACCACGTCCCACCGTGTCAGGCACTGAAGCTACCACCACTGTCTCTGGCCACTGTCCAGTACGTGCTGACCCACTGGAACGGAGTAAACACTTTACAAGCCCAAATGAACAAAACAAAACAAAACAGAAGGTAGAAATGACAAAGTATTAGTGACTTCCTATTCTGGGTGGTAGGTTTCCTGGTTTTATTCATTTTTTCCCCTGTACTTATGTATTCTATTGAATTCTCAAGAACAAAGGAAAAGATAATTAACCAAAATAAATCAATGGATAGTAAGTGCAAAAAAAAACGTGTTTCTCCAGATTAGAGTAAGTTCCAGGTTGTTTCTAACGGAGGGGCTCTCCGAACACCAAGGACCACCTGGCGGGCACCACGGTTGCCAGGAGGTCAGCGGTGAAGGCGGGGCCATGCTCACCTTTGGTGGTGGTGACCAAAGAAGCGGACGTCCACCTGGTTGTCCTCCTTCTGCAGGACTTTGGCAGGCCAGAATCCAAAGCCTTTCATTTTAGCCCAAACGAGTTCATGATTAGGTATCTGGAAATAAAATGTTTTACCTTGTCACATTGTTTTTTTAAATACAAGTACATCATTAGTAATGAACAACCTAGTAAGTATAGTCCATTATCTCAAAAGTATTTTTTTTTTAACTCCTAAACCCATAGAACTTTTTCTCAGATTGATTCTGCCTTTAAGAAATATACCAAGGGCACCTGGGTGGCTCAGTTGGTTAAGCGACTGCCTTCGGCTCAGGTCATGATCCTGGAGTCCCGGGATTGAGTCCCGCATCGGGCTCCCTGCTCGGCAGGGAGTCTGCTTCTCCCTCTGACCCTCCCCCCTCTCATGTACTCGCTCTCTCTCATTCTCTCTCTCTCAAATAAATAAATAAAATCTTAAAAAAAAAAAGAAATATACCAAAAAACTGCAATCTGCATAAAAGGAGCGATGTGGACCCTCGGCTCTCAGAAGAGACAGCCTGCAGCACTTATGGACAAGGCAGTCCCCATGGCCAGCCGAGGCATGTGAGTAACAGTGGTAAACACCATGTCCTCACTGCGCTGGGAGGTGCAGACCAATGCCTTGGAGCCGGTTAGGAATGGGAGTGTGAGGCCCTCCTCCAGGCTTGCTGAATCAGAGAGACACCCACGTGCCTGGGAAGCACAGTGAGGTCCTGAAGAGGCGGCCCCTGGCGCCCAGGGCCTGGCTGCTGTCCCTCCAATCACAGGGAGCGAGCACCCTTCCTGAAATCGTGTCACTCCAGGAGACAGCACACAGCTACAAGCATACGCAAAGCCTTATCCTTCTTGTGAAAGAATGAGGGAAAAGGCAGAAATTCACTTCGTTATATATTAAGGGACCCAGAGTTTATTCTTAAGTTCCTCATTTTAAAGTCAGAAATGGATAATGATGCCAAGTTGTTAACCCTGTGTTTCAGGTTTTATGCTCATTAAAACCACATACACTATGATAGAAAAATATCTCGGAAGGATTGTAACCCTTGAGCAAACTGGAAATAAACTTCCTTAGAATAGTACATCACACACTTAAGAGGTAAAAAACAGAAAATCACAAAATTTCACATACACAAGGATAGCAGAACCAATTGTCAGGACGAGCATTTGACAAATAGAAGCAATTCTTGCAAAGCTGTAGTTCATCCAGCTAGAAAAGAAAAGCAACTATTTTAGCCTACATAAAACATGAACATTCAACTATATAAAACAGATCCGTGTAATTAACAAAATTCTCTCTCATGTGCATCATCAGTCTTGCATTTTCTTCCTAAGCTTAACCATTTCATTTTTCAATAAATACTGGGATAGCAGCCACTCTCCCGTTCATACCACCTGCATGTCCGACCTATGCTCCCAGCCTGGCCCCTGCTGTCCCACCGGTCAGCCCTCACATGAAATGCTATGTCCTCAGACAGGTCGGGCTGACCTGCCCATCATAAATACCCAGTACCGACAACAGCAGTTCTTACCCTGCCTCGTTCCTCATTCTCTGCCTCAGTCCTTGTTTGCCTTCCTAACACTCTTTCACAACTTGTAAAGACATGTATTTTGTCTGTTTCTTTTTTGAGTCTTTCTTCAGAGTAAAGCCCCATGAGCAGAGAGCAGTACCTTGACCACCACTTTATCCCTAACACACTGCACAGCACAGAGCACTCAATAAATATTTGTTGAAATGAGAGAAAAAAACAAAGGTCAAACTTGAAATCAAGAAACAAGAGTTTTTATATAAATTAAGACAATTTTGCAAGATTCAGTATGGTTTCATGTGAATGTGTCCAATCAAAAAAACGTTCCCTAATATGTAATTCATTTATTGTATAAATAAGAACTTTGTGGTGTGGGTTTTTTTGCCTGTAAAATCTATATAGGAACTCAAACGTGAATCTTTCATTTAAAGAGGTAACATTTCTGCACAGTGAAGGAAACAATCAACAAAACAAAAAGGCAACCTAATGAAGGGGAGAAGATATTTGCAAATGATATATCCAATAAGGGGTTAATATCCAAAATACATAAAGAACTACCACACCTCAAAACCAAAAAAAAAAATCCAATTAAAAATGAACAGAGGAACTAAACAGACATTTTTCCAAAGACTGTACACTCTGAAAACTATAAAACACTGATAAGAGAAATTGAAGATGACACAAAGAAATGGAAAGGCATTCCATGTTCATGGACTGAGAACAAATATTGTGAAAATATTAGCAATCTACGCATTTAAAGCAATCCCTAGCAAAATACCACCAGCATTTTTCACAGAGCTAGGACAAACAATCCTAAAATTTGTATGGAACCACAAAAGACCCTGAATAGGCAAAGTAATACTGAAAAAGAAAAGCAAAGCTGGTGGCATCACAAGAGCAGTTACAGAAGAGGAAACAAACTTTCTTCGTAGAAGTTACTTAACAACTAAATCTAACTCCCAGGATTTCTGGCAGCATTATTTCCATGTATGTCAGACGTGGAAACAAAACTATTCAAGCTCTATTACAAAGCTGTGATCACCAACACAGTATGGTACTGACACAAAAACAGACACACAGATCAAGTGTGAACAGAGAATAGAGAGCACAGAAATGGACCCTCAACTCTATGGTCTACTAATCTTCGACAAAGCAGGAAAGAATATCCAATAGAAAAAAGACAGTCTCTTCAACAAATGGTGTTGAGAAAACTGGACAGCCACATGCAGAAGAATGAAAATGGACCACTTCCTCATACCACACACAAAAATAGACTCAAAATGGATTAAAGACCTCAATGTGAGACAGGAATCCATCAAAATCTTAAAGAACACAGGCAACAACCTCTTTGACCTCAGCTGCAGCAACTTCTTGCTAGACATGTCTCCAAGGCAAGGGAAATAAAAGGAAGAATGAACTACTGGGATCATCAAGATAAAAAGCTTCTGCACAGCAAAGGAAAAGGTCAACAAAACTAAAAGTCAACCGACGGAATGGGAGAAAATATTCGCAAATGTCTTACCAGATAAAGGGCTAGTATCCAAAATGCATAAAGAACTTCTCAGACGCAACACCCAAAAAACAAATAATCCAGTCAAGAAATGGGCAGAAAACATAAACAGACACTTCTTCAAAGAAGACATACAAATGGCCAACAGACACATGAAAAAATGCTAAGTATCACTTGACATCAGGGAAATACAAATCAAAACCACAATGAGAAAACAAGTCAGGAAACGACAGATGTTGGTGAGGATGCGGAAAAAGGGGAACCCTCCTACACTGTTGGTGGGAATGCAAGCTGGTGCAGCGACTCTGGAAAACAGTATGGAGTTTCCTCAAAAAGTTAAAAATAGAACTACCCTGTGATCCAGCAAGTGCACTAGTAGATATTTACCCAAAGGAAACAAAAACACTAATTCAAAGGGGCACATGCACCCTGATGTTTATAGCAGTGTTATTTACAATAGCCAAACTATGGAGACAGCCCATATGTCCACTGATGAATGAATAAAGAAGAGGTGGTATATACACAATGGAATATTACGCAGCCATCAAAAAGAATGAAATCTTGCCATTTGCAACAACATGGATGGAACTAGAGAGTCTTATACTAAGTGAAATAAGTCAGTCAGAGAAAGACAAATACCATGTGATTTTACTCATATGTGGAATCTGAAAAACCAACCAAACAAACAACAAAAATAAAAGCAACTCATGAACACAGAGAACAAACTGGTGGTTGCAGAGGGGAGGGGGGGTGGGGGGCCCCGTCAGCCATAAAGTTAGTCTGTCTCAGGGATGAGCAGGGATGCTGTCAGTCACAGTGTAATGACGCTGTGTGGTGCGGGAAGCACTACGCTTGTCCAGATGAGCAGTGAATGATGGGTGGACTTGGAAGCCTGACATTACCACAACAATGTATGTCAACTACACTTCAACGTAAAAATAAAAAAGAGGCTAACATTTATTGAGTGTCTGCCCAGTGCCACACACCTGCCTGCCTCACGTAACCAACACCCTTGAGAGCAGTTACAGAAGAGGAAACAAACTTTCTTCGTAGAAGTTACTTAACAACTAGATCTAACTCCCAGGATTTCTGGCAGCATTATTTCCATGTATGTCAGACATGGAAACAAAACTATATTTAAGGGGAATGGCAAAGCTGAAGGCGTGTGAGAGTGGAACTCTGGAGTGCGGCCGGTGTCGCACTGTGGGGGGTGGGCGGTACCTCGTGACAGGTGTCCTTGTACAGCATCCGTGCTATGTCCGCCTGCTCACTGTCTGCTGTAATTAAAGGCAGAGATGACCTATTACCAGTAATCTAGAAACGCAAGACGGCCCCAAGTAATACATTTACATTTCTTTCAGGGAGACACAAGTGGACAGGTACCATTTTAAACAAAGATGTCTATTCTAAATAAAGTTCAGGCAGCAAAACAACATTTTACGGGCAGCTTTCATGCTGCTTTCAAGAGAGCACTGAACCTCTAGGTCCAGACGGCCTCTATCTTTCCCTTGGAATGATGGGACATTAATTAATCAAAGTGCTTATAAAAAGCCCTTCAACTAAGTTTATGTCTAAAACTATAAGGAATAACGTTTTCATCATTTACTGTGCTGGAGTTCTGGGCCACTTTTATAAGCCAAAACCACATTACCAAATATTTTTGAGTTGAGACCCTGACATTATTACTTAGAAATCATTAAGGTATTAATGTTTTGAATGTATGTTCTGTCAAAGGTATTTCCCGACACAGAACGTAAATAGTATGGAGAAACATGCACAGAAAAGAAAAACCATTCAACCTCCATAGAAAATCACGGTGTTGTGCAGAAGCAGCTGAGCGTCCGCTTTGAATTCTTCGTAACTTCGGTACTTTCCTTCATTCACCTTCTGCAGAGGGCGACAGAGTCTAGTATTACACAGACAGGGTTAGAGCACGGGGACACAGCAGAACTCTCCAGGACACTATGACCGCTCCCATGTCCCACAGCACGGAAGGGACACATGTGAGGACCTGGACAAGCCCACCTGCAGCTGGAATATCACGGTCAGGCGGCCCCCGCCCACCCCGCTAAGCTGCCGGCTGAGCTCCGCCTGCCACGTGCACCTCTCATTCTGCGGCGATGAAAACACACTGCTTCTGAGCGCTGTGACGAAGGGGAGCTCTGCTCAGTGCGCTAGGGAGACCCGAACTACACACCTACCATCTGTACAACACACTGTACAAAGACTGAAAAAAGACAACCACTGTTAGCCTCTGTGACGCTTTACCATGACCACGAAGAAGACACATTTATAATTCTGAAGTGGGACTGGGAAGTGAATTATAAATAACTTTAAAATAAGGTCCTAGGTGCATGCCACGCAAGGGTTCCTCCTACACTAGACGCTGTATACGAAGGATTTCCATCACTGGGCTCTCTGTTGCTTTGCCTTCAGCTGCCAGAGAGAAGGATTATGGAGGGAATTTGAGGGGTTTTTGCAGGGGAGGCAAAGTTTTTGGAAGAAGGGTATGGCAAAGTTATTTAGAAGTAGCAGGGAGGCATTTTCTTATCTTGGTGATACTTTTAGGAAATCAGCTTGAAAATAATGTAGACTACAAAGGCCTTTAAAGAATAGCTAAGATCCCGCCTTTCTGTTGAAATCCTCCGAGACCCACTCCAGTTGTCCTTTCTTCAAGAAGGCTTGCAGGATGCCCCCTGCTGGAGGTGCTTGCCCCTATGTGCCATTGATGGTCATGGGGCCTATTGACAAATACTGACATCTGAGCCCCACTCTGAATTTCTGACTGCCCTGGGCTCGGTCTGCCCAGGCACTGGTATGGTCTACAGCTCCCCGGTGATCTGATACACAACCAGCATTCTCAAAGCAACTCTGTGATTTCCAACGTTTGCACCATCGTGGCCTCGACTTTGGTCTATACTGCAAGCTCCTGAAGATATAAAGTCATGTCTTCCTCTTTCTTTTCCTTACAGTGCTGTTTGTTCATGGACGGCACTTGCTAAACACAAAGCTAAGACACCGTCAGCCCAGCTGGTGTTCTCTACAATCAGACAGGACCCGACTAGGGGAAGCATGGAGGTGCCCTCAGGAGAAGAAGAAGCCGAGCAAAGGTGGGGGCATGAGGGGGGCAGGAAGGGCAGCTGGGCTCTTCAGTGTCCTCAGGACATTAGGGTCTAGGAAAATAGGCTTTGCTTGAGGACACGAAACCTGGGGGCAGGAGGTCAGGTGAAAACTCCTTGTTTTGTTCCAGGCTCTGCTGGCCACTTTATAGGGACCAACCTTCATTTCCCCTCTTCTACTGAACTACTACCCCTTCAGTCTTTCCCTGCGGCCAAGGGATTAAGAAACTTGTAAAATGACTTAGAATTATTCCTATGGTCTCCCTATAAACTATTATGGCCAACCATAAGGTCTTACATTCAAAATGACACGTCAAGTACAGAATTAGTAATTTAGCAACCCTAACTAGAAACATGTTAAATGTTTTAACTGGATTTTATTGCAACTTATAATTACATATTAACAAACCCATCAACAATCCTTGGCTAGGAAAGGTAAAATTAAGAACTCTAAGAATAGTTAAGTTTTCTGGTTACAATCTTTGTGTGTTCAGGTTCATTTCATTGCTTCCCAGGACTCTAGTCCTATTCTAATGTTTCCTTGACAGAGCCTCTGAGTAGCAGATGCTCAAGCTAAGAAACCACGTCCAGATGGGAATCCTCGAATCTGAAACATTAAGTTGACCCGACTACACGGCCTCTCAAGAAGCGACAGGGGGCTTCACACCAGGCCGTTCACCGAGGACGCCCGATGTGTGCACAGAGCAGGTACACGGCATCTATGCAGCAGCAATGCCCCCGACAGGGGCCCTGCCGCTTATGTTTTAGGAAGAGGATGGGCAGGCACTCCCTCAGGGAAGAATGGCACCAGCATCATGTGCAGTTGGGAGCTGCTGAGTCACCTGGGAGCTCTGGGTGTATCGGAAATAGGACCAAGGGCCTGGCTTTACCTCCTGTATGGTGGGGACATCGACCGCCGAGTGCACCAGCCTCCGATACATCGGGTGCTTGTTGTCCTTGCCCTTCTTATTAAGGTCTATGGCCTGAAAGGTCAGCAGATACATCACTTTCAAACACAGCCCGAGAGAGACAAGTGAAAATTTCTCAACAATAGAACTTACCAGAAAAATGTGCATGTACTATATAGTTTAATGTGACATTTTTAGGGTTTGATAGAAAGAACATTTTGGAAAATTCCACTTCGTTTTAGACAGTATCAATGAAAATGTTCATTTTGATAAATGGAATTAAAAATGTAAAAATATTAATGTTTCTACAACAAAGGAGGCAGGAATATACAATAGGGAGAAGGACGAAAGGACCACTTTTGATTTGAATTTGAATTTCCCTGATGGCTAATGATGTGGAGCATCATTAAAGGGTGCTGGAAAAATTGAACACTTCTTTTTTTTTGAAGATTTTATTTATTTATTTGACAGAGAGAGAGATCAAGAGAGCACAAGCAGCGGGGGGACAGGGAGGAGCAGCAGGTAGAGGGAGAAGCAGGCTTCCCGCTGAGCAGGAAGCCCGATGCAGGACTCAGTCCCAGGACCCTGGGATCATGACCTGAGCCGAAGGCAGACGCTTAGCCGACTGAGCCACCCAGGTGCCCCAAAATTGGACACTTTCTTACACCACATATAAACATAAACTCAAAATGGAGTAAAGACCCAAATGTGAGATCTGAAATTATATAAATCCTGGAAGAAAACATAGGCAGTAAACTTTTGCACATCAACTTTGCAATATTTTTTGGATATGTCCCGAGGCAAGGGAAACAAAAGCAAAAATGAACTTTTGGGACTTCATCAAGATAAAAATCTTCTGCACAGCAAAGGAAACAGTCAACAAAACAAAGAGGCAACCCACAGAATGGGAGAAGATATTTCCAAATGACATATCTGATAAAGAATTAGTATCCAAAATCTATAAAGAACTTATCAAACTCAACACCCAAGAAAACAAGTAATCCAGTTAAGAAATGGGCAGAAGACATGAACAGACATTTCTTAAAAGAAGACATCCAAATGGCTAATAGACACATGAAAAAATGCTCCACATCATTAGCCATCAGGGAAATTCAAATCAAAACCACAAGGAGATACCACCTTACACCAGTTAGAATAGCTAAAATTAACAAGACAGGGAACAACAAATGTTGGCAGGGATGCAGAGAAAGGGGAACCCTCCTACACTGTTGGCGGGAATATAAGCTGGTGCAGCCACTCTGGAAAACAGTATGCAGGTTCCTTAAGACATTAAAAATAGAGCTACCCTATGATCCAGCAATTGCGCTACTAGATATTTACCCCAAAGATACAGATGTAGTGAAAAGAAGAGGCACATGCCCCTCAATGCTCATAGCAGCAATGTTCACAATAGCCAAACTGTGGAAGAAGCCGAGATGCCCTTCAACAGATGAATGGATAAAGAAGATGTGGTCCATATATACAATGGAATATTACTCAGCCATCAGAAAGGATGAATACCTACCATTTGCACTGACACTGATAGAAGTAGAGGGTGTTTTTAGAGGGTGTTATGCTAAGCGGAATAAGCCAGTCAGAGAAAGACAAATACCATATGATTTCACGTGTACATGGGATCTAAACAACCAACCAACCAACCAACCAAAAGAAACAGACTCTTAAATACAGAGAACTGGTGGTTGCCAGAGACGGGGAGGGTCAGGGATGGACAGGAATAGGTGCAAACCTCCACTTGTAAAATAGGTTAAGTCACAAGGACAAACAGGGCAGCATAGGGAACACAGCTAATAACACTGTCATGACACTGTGTGACTATTCTTAGTGGGGAGCATTGAGTTATGTAGACAAATGTCAAATCATGGTGTTGTACACCTGCCACTAATAGAATACTGCATGCCCACTACACTTCAATTAAAGGTTTTGAAAAATAAAAGATGAACCAATAGAAATGTATCAGCAGAGAGAAGCAGTGACGATCTAATCTAATGCAGCTGAAGAAATGCCCGTCAAAACAAGCCTCTTATGTACAAAGGAGCTTCGGCGGCAGCATTCTACACCCTTCATGCTGCTGGTAAGTGGTTCCGTGTCCCTTACTCCCTGGCCAGGAAGGGACAGGACTGGAGCACACTCTGGGAGGTCCTGAGACCCTCCGTAGGACTTACCCTCTCCTTCATGCGGGAGACGATGAACCGCAAGTATGTGCTCATCTCCTGTTTGTTTGTGTTTTTCTTCTTGATGCTCTGTTAAAAATAGAAAAGGCCAGATATAAAATGTGATTATTTACAGGTCTGTATTCATGTAAAAGACTTTTATACATAAAAGATTACAGTATGCAAAGACTATCAAAAGATGCACTATTTCCAACGTATTTGATACAAAGAAATCTTTGAAACGTGCATAGCATTTAATGTGACAATAAAATGGAAGTTGTTGTATTTGACATAATACCTTACAGAATTATGCATTTTTTCTTGATATTCAGAACTTCAACCATTTTCAGATAAAACAAATGATGACATAATAATGACATGATGTAGAATCACTTGTTCTACCAAAAAAAAAAAAGTTGTCCAAAACCCTTTAGGGAACATTTTAAATTAGTAATATTGAAGGGTAAATTTCAACATACATTATTCTTCATTTAAAAGGTTACTGAAGTCCATGTCATCTACGAATTCTACAGTACAGCTGCACACCTGCTTATCTGTTTTCAAGGGTTATGGAGTCTGTCATAACAGTTAAGAACTCCAGTTTCTATCAGCCTGACCTAAAGAGCTAATTAAGTTTTTCAATTTATGTCTCAGAAAATCTAAATTCACGTGAAGAGAAAAAGACAGGATTCTCCCTTTCACGTCTTTCCTAGACAGCGAGCAAACAAAGATGAATGTCCCATTTCCTCTGTCGAGGCTGAGGCCTCCCAGCAGACCCCTACCCTACAGAGGCAGCACCTCACACGACTGACTAGCTGTGGCCAAGACGTCCCGAGCCTTCACCCCCTTGGGCCCCCAGAGGACGGGCCTCTGCCCACTGGAGTCACTGCTCCCAAAGAGCTGTACGTGCAGGAAGTCATCCTACTATGGTCACAGACTGGAGGAAGGAGCAAACATTTCTCAGGTAACTAAGAATTCTTTGCTGTGGCGTGAATGAACTGATCACCCCCCCACACACGACGTTATCTGAATGGAAAATGGACAAACACGTTCTTTCCTGGAGATGTGGTCCCTTCCCAGGGTGCCTGGCTGGCTCAGTCGGAAGAGCATGCAACTCTTGATCTTGAGGTCGTGAGTTTGAGCCCCATGATGCGTGCAGAGATGACTTAAAATAAAATTTAGAAAAATAATAAAAAATAACCCTGGCCCCTTCTTCCCACTTCTCACCTGGACTCTGACACAATTACTGCTTCTGTTGTGCTCGACTAATGTATGACCTGGGCACACAGCTTTTTTTTTTTTTTTTGAAGATTTTATTTATTTATTTGACAGAGAGAGACACAGCAAGAGAGGGAACATAAGCAGGGGGAGTGGGGGAGGGAAAAGCAGGCTTCCCGCCGAGCAGGGAGCCCGATGTGGGACTCGATCCCAGGACCCTGGGATCATGACCTGAGCCGAAGGCAGACGCTTAACGACTGAGCCACCCAGGCGCCGCTGTGCACACAGCTTCTAAGTGATACCAGTAACAGAGCAGTTTTCAAGCCTGTCCATACCCAGAGATACTGGTGAACTTCTGGGAAACGCAGCTGGGCTTCAACCAGCGAGCACACAAGCTGAGATTTCTGAGGGAAGGTCCCTGTGCTCTGTATCTCTTTGTTCACTCATGCATCCGCTCGTTCCTCAGTTGGCTGGGACACGTGGCCAAGACCAAGCACCCTGGTGCAGGTGTGGAGCTTACCACGTGAGGACCTTTCCTGGACTCCAGGTTGAGAGTCTTTGGCGGGGGTGGGGGGCGGGGGGGGCACAACTCTGGTGTAGTTTGTGGACCCTCATTTTTCACAAGACCCACAGCCACACGTGGGAACTACAGCGGCTCCCTCCCGAAACCCAGCACCACTGAGAAGGACACTTGTGCATCTGCATGCACATGGGGAGTGTGCACGGGACTCTCGGGGTCAGCTATTCCTGATTTGGGGCAAACGTTCTTGCAACATGGACATCCTGCCATGCACTGCTCTCTACATAAATGAGCACCTTGACGGACTGTTGGAATCGGGGAAGAGAAGGGGTTAAAGGCCAAGAAGGCTGCAGTTTTTTTCACCCCTTGGGAAACTTATATTCTCGTAAAAAGAGAGAATAAAAACAAAAGCTTCCAGCTCCATGCTCTATCACGTTAACTCCAAAATATTTTGGATGTGCTACTAAAACTGCTGATCCCAAATATCAGTCTGATCATTAAATCACAAATCTGTGTAAATTCAAATAAAACATCAACCTCTATCAGGTTACAAGTCTTGTAAAACCATCCACGGGGTTAGGGTTGTTTTAACAGGTGACATACAATTTACGGGAACTAGACAACCAACACTTCACGTAACAAAGCATAATTTCAGTGCTCACTACGTATTATTCCAGACCTTCCCTCAAGGAAGCAGAGCGGGAATACTCTCGCCTCTGGGTCTCCCTTTAAATACCTGCAGCTCAACCCGGGGCGCCCTTAAAGAGAGGGGTGTGGAGTGGGGACTCCGGGACAACTGCCCTCTCCCAGCGACTGGGGATTCCACATTTGTGCAGGAAGATGGTTTTCCCTCTCTGTGCTCTCAACATCAGCCTACGAAGTACTTCACTCTTTGTCAGAATCTAACCCCTTTTGTTTGTTTGTTTAAAGACTTAGAAAATAAATCAATTCAAAATCTGGTGACAAACATGGATCCTCCTGCAGGTGTCTGGGACAGCACAGGGTTCTGTGCCTGGACCTTGGCTGCCCTAGGCACTCCCAGGGGGTGGCAGGTGCCTGCTTCCCACACCTGCAGGCCGTGGGCCCCGCTGGGGGAGCTCACACCAACAAGAGACCCTGAACACATGTGGCCTCTCCCTACAGTTCCTCAAGACCAAACGTTTGCCATAAGGTGCTCCCACACTTGCTAACCTTATGGGCTTGCTTTCTGACACTTTCCTGTTACAATTTAGAGATTTAGTATTTCACTGAAAAAATGAATGAAGCATTGCAGCCTCTGGTCAGGGCGGCACCGTGAGACTCGGGATTTCCTAGGTGACATCCACACACTGTTTCAATTGTGCCTGTCAGCCAAACCAAGACACTGAAAGTGGCTTGAGAAAAAGCCACTTGAACAGAAATTAAATGCTATTCTGTTTATAACATAAAGAAGCAGATTGCTCTTAACAGCAAGGTCAGAAAAACAAAAATAAAGCTTTTAAATATCTGCAGGCTATTTCAGACCCAATTTTTTCTCAGGCTTTGAAGACCTGTATGCATTGTCTACTTGCAGGACGCAAGACCTCTCAGGAAAGGCCTCTCTGCGACCGTGTGCGGCTCAGATACAGCCCAGTGAGTTCTGGTAACTGTTCCCATCACCTGGCAGCATAGGGATAATTTTGGTCAATGTCTACAAATAATTGGGAGAGCCTCTGCATCACATGGCCAAAGTTGTTGTAACCATTTCCAAAGGACAATAATCACACGGCTGAAGGTGTGTTACAAATGTGAGACTAAAGTAAGATGCTGTCAAACATACGACAGATGCCCAAGGGGCTGCTTTCCTTATGGGGAAAAATAATAGAAAATCTTAAACATCTTCTTGATTAAGGGATTTTTCCCACCGTCACCAACAACTGCTGGGTCTGAGCAAACTGAATGAGGCTAGGGGGATGACACAGAGAAAATATGAATCAGGTAATTCAGCCGCACTCAGGACCTTACTGTGGTTTTGGCTGAAAGAAGGTACGAGTAACCTTTGATGCCCAGCTGATTACTGACAGGGATGCCCAAGCACCATGACAGGAATAAACACTCAGGACTGAGTGGCCTGGAATTTTCAATGTTCCTTAGAGACCCAGCTTTTTCAGCTGCAGAAATGTATTTTAGCAAAAAATGAGCTTGTGGAAACAGCATCCCAGCATACCTAGTACCCAATGAAACAAGTGTGCGATCAGAGGTCCAGGAGTCTTCTCCATAGATCCCAGATCTGTGCTGCTAGAGTTGACCAAATCCATGTCCCCCAGTCTGTGATTACACAAAAGGGCGTCAGACTCTCCTGGGGATCCCCAATATCCAGGGAATTCTTCCTGCCACAGGGATAGAGCGGCAGTCGACAAACCTCGGTGAAGGGCCAGATGCTAAATATTTTAGGCTCTGAGGACACAAGGTAGATGCCTGCACCACTCAACTCTCCTACTGAACTGAAAAGCAGTCACAGGTTAGCACGTACAGCGCACAAGCATGGCTGTGTTCTTGCAACATTTTGGGATGCTGAAATCTGAACTTCTTACGATTTTCACATGTCACAAAATACTATTCCTCTCCTTGATTTTTCTTCAACCATTTGAAAACGCAAAACCCATTCTAAACTCGTGAACAGGATGCAAGCTGACGGGCCTGACTTGGCCCATGGGCCAGAGTTTGCCAACCCCTGGAACAGACTCTGTATTCTGTGAAAACAGGGACCGCAAGGGTCCAGCTCAGCCCGCTCTTCGCCAGGGCCTTGTCCAGTATGTGGCAACACAGTAAGTGCTCAATAAATACTAGCGGAAGAACTGCTAGCAGTCATCACTGGCTTCGCTGCCGACTAGAGAAAATATTCCATACAGCTGAACTCAACCACAGGAAATCCTTCCAAGTGTGAAACAGTTGTTCAGAAGCCAGCTGGTTAGCATACTCTGGCCACTCTCTGCTGCTTTTTTCAATTGTGGCGTGTAAACCGCTTCAGTCCCAGCTGACACCTAAATAGCACCTTGGCCTCCAAGCATCAAGGCTCCTGTCAATGTTTGTGAGCCCACAGACATCTAAGTCACCGGCTGGAAAGTCCTGGGCCCCAAGGCTGTGTTCTCAACAACACCCAGGCAACTGTGGTGCAGGGGGCCTCGAGTGTTGCTGCAGGAAGAACCACATCTGCCTATAAATTACCTACGGTACTTGAGGAATCAGGAAGCTCCAAGCTCTCCTCAATAACTATCTGTAATCACACAACAGAAAAGACTCATGATGAATGTTATCTGCACACAAACTGCCCGTGCTGTCATGCAACCAGCAGCTCTACAGTATCCTGCGTAGCCACGGGTAATGATGGAGTATGAAGAGTCACCATTTATAGGAAACCCCGGTATGAGACTTGCACAGCAGAGCTGGCCCAGGGCAAGGGGCTTGAAGTCCAGCCACTTCTCCTTCTGCACCACGGAAGCCCCGGAGCCCCTTAATGACAATCACTTACTAGGATAATTTTCTAAAAATATACCTGTGTTCAGTCTTTTTCACCCCCCTTCCCGGTACCAACACCCTGACGTTACCTCTCCTCTGCACGACTGAAGGGCAGAGCACCACATCTACCGACAGTGTGACTGGGCAAAAACGCAGCTTACCCACGTATGCTTGTACAATGCACCGCATTTAACCACATGGGTCCCCCGTGGCTCCATCCTAAATCCCACAGCCATGTGCACTTGGCTTTCTGGTAACAGCTTTTTTTTTTTTTTTTTTTTTTTTTAAATACTTAAGTTAAAGGAATTTCAATTTAAGTTTTAAAAAACCTCCCTTAAGCGGTCACGGTTATGACTTCTTAGTCACAGGTAAATGTTGGAGTTCGGAGGGCAATTCAGGAGGGTTCTTGGAAGCATGTTGACAAACACAACTTGGTCACAAGCTACTCCCCAGCTGGGAAGTGGGTCCAAAATCACCAGTGCAGGGTTTCCAGACTTCTCATCCCGATTCACAAACAGCATGGAATGGTACTCCCGCTGTATCTGTATTAATGTTTACGAAGTCAACTCCTTCCTATCTGACTGAGGTCGACGAGTTTTGCCTAAGTTCAGATGATACAATCGGCATGTAGCATCCAGTCTATCAAAGCACAGGCTCAGATTAATTCCACACAAAGTGACTAGTACGGTCAGGAGTGGCAGTGTTTCTACATCCACTACATCCATGTACTCACAAAGACATTGCTAAAGTACCGGCTAGGGGTGCCCAGGGGGTTCAGCCGGGGAAGCGTCTGCCTTCGGCTCAGGTCGTGATCCTGGGGTCCTGGGATCGAGCCCTGCATCGGGCTCCCTGCTCAGCAGGAAGCCTGCTTCTCCCTCTGCCTCTGCCCCTCCCCCTGCTCATTCTCTCTCTCTCTCTCTCTCTGTCAAATAAATAAATACAATTAAAAAAAAATAAAGTACTAACTAGAGAGAGGGGGGTGCTGTGCACATCAGGAAGTTTATCCTTCAACATCAAACGCCCTGTGGGGGCCTCTGGGCTCCTCTGTGCATTACAAAGATTGGGGATAGGAAAGGGATATTCAGGAAATTTCCTGGGACACAACACAGGTCCTGTGTCGACCCGTTCCTTCCCCCTTCTATACAACACTAAAGAACGAGATCTGAAACACAGAGGCCACGGGTATCCTCGGTGGGATATGCCTCTCCATTCTCTTCTGAAAATAAGTTACAAGTCTCTGTTTTCAGTCGGGGAACGAGTATCTCTTATTCTCTGCTTCATGAAGCAGTCAGCCACAGAAATACTATCTGCCTCCCTCTCCACGCCCCCCCAGACATTTGCAGAGACAATAGAAGGAAACTGTGCCTACTCTATAAGTATTTTAAGTTCATCAATACTGGAAACACATATGAGCATTTATGTATCTAGATTAAGTTGGAATCATCCTGATGTAGAAACCAGCTCAACTATTATCTCTTAATCTCTCAGAGTAAAAAGTAAAGGTTTGGTTTAATTAAAATTAACTTATTCAGCAAAAGATACATCAGGAAGAACAAATATACCACCACTCAAAACACTTCACACCCATATCCAAACTTTCTGGCCATAATGTTTTTAAATTCACCATGGAAAGACAATGTAGAAAATGTATGGTTTTCTTTCTTGTTTGGGTCCAGGTCAGATGCTATATCCAATTTTAAAAACCCTTTGGCTTTAGTAATGTTCCCATCACATTTTCCTATAGTCAAGCCTGTGATGAATAGCTCAACAGCCTCATAAAGGACTTGGTTCAAAGATCTTTTAAAAAGTAATTTTCTATTTTTTGTTGGTATAAAAATGATATGATCCAGTTGGCTTTAAAAACCGTAAAAAAATATTTGGCTCATGTTCATTTTGTATTTTTTAATATTGATTGTCTACCATACAACAAACAAAAACAAAAAGCTTCTACTTCTCTCCATTCCAGATTTGTTAATATGGTTGAAAACCTGACTCACCTATGTTCAGGGTGAAAATATTCACAAATTTCCCACATTAACCGAGAGAAACAGACCAGAAAGCAAGGGCAGTTACAGTCTCGTAGTCGACACACCATGAGGAGTACGTGTTTTCAAAGTATTTTCATTTAGCATTTTGTTCTATTTCATTCTGAACTTTAAATGAGTGACCTGCCTACTTTGGGAATTAAAAAAAAAACTGTACTCCCAACACACCAAAAAGAATGAAAAATGGATTCAGAAGTAAATTTCTATCTCCAGTTTCAAGAAATAGCTTTCATCATGGTTTTTTCTTTAGCCACCTCAGCAAGCACAAGTCCCACACTGCAAGTGACTCCAACTTGGCTCCCCCAGAACTCAGCAACACCCACACGTTGGGGCCAACCTATCAAACTCCAGGTGGCGCCTCATGGCCACTGAGTCCCGGTTTAGTTTTAGTTAAAGCAGTGAAATGCCTTCATTTTCATTATCTGCCAAATAGAAATCTGGGTCGTGGGCCTCATAAGGTCTGCTCAAGGGCCCAGTGATCCCACGGGGCAGCAGAGAGAGATACCCTGCACCCCCAAAGAGAGGTCTGCCTGGCAGCACGCAGCAAGCTCAGCAGTAATCCAGGGACCTTAGAACACATTACTTTGCCCACACATTACAGAGCATTCGAAAAGTTATCAAACATTATCCTGACGTTTACCAGCTGGAGCACAGCAGAAAGCACGCAGTGCATGCACACACATGGACATCTGCATGCGTGGGAAAGCACACGCCTGCACATACATGCACACAGGCATGCACTGCATGTTTGCACACATGCAACAGGCACGTGCACACATACACACATGTGCACATACAAGACAGATGCACAAAGAAACCCCTGGTCCCACATCCATGCGCACACCACACACACACACACACACACACACACACACCATGCAGGGACACAAACGCACACGTGCAGGCCTGCCTTCAATGACCAAGGCATCAAAAGATAAGGTGACTTTGTGATTTGGAAACTATGTAAAAAATGAAGCAACACTGAAATGAGACATCCATTTGTATCCTATCACACTGGTGACAGAAAACTGGAAAACACTCATGTTGGTATAAACAGGTGTAATCTTGGGGCGCCTGGGTGGCTCAGTCGGTTAAGCGTCTGCCTTCGGCTCAGGTCATGATCCCAGGGTCCTGGGATCGAGCCCCGCATCGGGCTCCCTGCTCAGCGGGGAGCCTGCTTCTCCCTCTCCCTCTGCCTGCCTCTCTGCGTACTTGTTCTCTCTCTCTATCTCTCTGTCAAATAAATAAATAAAATCTTTAAAAAAAAAAAAACAGGTGTAATCTTCTGGAGGGCAATTTGGTGATTTTTATCATAAATTAAAATGTGCCCATCCTTTAAATTATGAATTCCACTTCAATAAATTTATTCTGTGAAAGTGATCAGACAGAATTACATAAATACCTATTGTTTATAAGCGATTGACTATACTGTGTTTTAAAGATGTATCTTCTAGGCCACATAAGATCTTAAAAGCTACCTTCACTTAAAAGTTATGATTTTTCTCATTTTTGTCCTGAAAAATTCATGGCTATTTCAGGAATATAAAATCCAAACACACTCGACTATAACAAATTACAAACTTCATTTGCATACAGAAATAAATTATAGCGAGAAGACTGTTCATGAGAGCGTGAGTGTAGCACGGTTCTGGGCATGGGGGGACGTGGCCCCTGACAGGTAAGTTTCAGGCCGATACTGCTGGTCAGACAGGACAGTGGGGACGATGGAAATGTGCATCAGTAGGGAATAACCTAGGGCTCACCCTACTAAACATACCTGGGACAGTGCTGAATAGATGCACACTGGCTACATTCAGTCACGTATGTGAAGTTACACAGTCACAGGACAAAGGGAGGGCATGTGCACACATGCGTGTGCTCATGCACACAGAGAGAGGCCTGTGAGGACATCCACCTGCTGTGCCCTAGCATTTCTGGAAATGTCATTTTTTCTTTATCCTCCTCTAAATTACTTGAATTTTTTATAGATAACTATGAAAGAAGTAATTTTAAATCCCCCCCTTTTTTTAATGAATGAGAGTTCCCTGTAAGAGTGTAAAACAGTATGTTACTAGAATTTTTTCAAAGCAAAATGTTAACCTGACATTCAGAGGCTACTTTTCAAGAATAATCTACCCTGTCTGTACAGTTTAGTTTTTAGAAAGACAGATATTCCAAAGAAATATCCTCAGGGTTGTGAGATCCTTGAGATTTACTATGAATGCTAATATAATTATTTTAAATACAGAAAACTTTCTATCACTGCCTTCTTAAAATATCTGGAAATAGATACAGGAGATAAAGCTGCTTGAACAGCTAACTGCTGGCTGAGACCAATTCTCAGTGACATTTTCAATGCTTTCATTTTACACAGAAACAAAAGTCTTCTGATCGCTATAAGATACTAGAAATATTCAAGTTTAGATAGTAATGGATGGCTTCCACCTACTCTTTCAACCTGCACTGAAATTTGGCTCTGGGCATCTTATCTTCAAAATTCCTCATGAGTGTGTCTAGTTAATCTGTACTCTTTCCAAACACTAATGGAAAAGGAGACTGGGGAGTGATATTCTGATCTGCAACCACATTCTTCGTCACAGTCTCTACACTTTCTGCTCATTAAGTGCAAGAACATTTAAATCTGCTCGGTTACTTTCATATTAGATCACAAAAATTGTTTTACTTGAAGTTTTGACACTATTTAAAAACACAAATCAACCACAAGCCTTTCCTTAAAGATACTTGAAATCCCCTTAGAATGTCAAGGTTATTATGACCCCTTCTCCCAGGAAAGGAACTGTTAGCACGTATCTTTTTCTTGAATGTAACAATTAACAATAGAATAGATCCTACACAGAAATAAGTATTTCTTTAGATGTTTTAAAGCTCAAAATAAAACTCACCATCCCCAACCCAACATAGTTTTTTTGAGCCTCCCCAGAGTTTCTCCCAGTCTATGAAACCACTGTGGGGTCACGAGTGTTTACTGACTCAGCATCCCTGCCACAAGCTTAACCCTCTCACAACATGGGCAAGTACAAACTGACAAAGATTAAAGGAAAATCAAAGGATAGAAAGAAAGATGGGGTACACTGAGTGCCACTTTGGCTACCATGTTTCTGTGTGGTCCAGTGACTCTCTGAAATTTAACAAAAACCATCTGGTCCGTCAAAGCAGAGCAAACACACGTGGAAAATGGGACCTGACAACTTGACAGTGAATTCCTACAAAAGTAGCATTAGACATTTTCTTCAAAGGTATAATTGTTCAATTTCCACTCAGGAATATAAAACAGCCACAATAAAGTTTAACCCATCTTCAAAAATCCCAGTGTTTTTGCTCAGTCTGTACTATGAAATCTGTGGCCGTAAAGACACTGGGGCATCAGGAATTGTACTTCCTGAAGGCCAGAGTCCCTCCTATCTGATCAGCAACCCACCTCTTTTGTATTTTTACTACCTTAATGCTCTTGTTCTTAAGATCTCATTAATACCTTACTTCAAGTGTTAACTATTACCAGAAAACAGATATTTGCTTTTAAAGACGTTAAGCGTCTGCCTTTCGGCTCAGGTCATGATCCCAGGTCCTGGGATCGAGCCCCACATCAGGCTCCCTGCTCGGCAGGAAGCCTGCTTCTCCCTCTCCCACTCCCCCTGCTTGTGTTTCCCTCTCTTGCTGTGTCTCTCTCTGTCAAATAAATAAATAAAATCTTTTAAAAAAATAAAATGCACAATCCAAATCCATAAAAATAAAGTATGAATATTAGTGCAGTTTCCACACCCCCAGTTAAGCTAATTTCATGGAGACATCACAAATTCTTGCAGACACCAAAGAGGACGTCTACAGCTTGAGGCTTGATACTGATACATGCAGATTCAGGGATTTATCAATGACCTAGCATTTAGGCATTTGATAATGAATCATCATTACACACCATATTTATAATGCCACCCTAATGATCTCTTGTCTACCAAGTATGTAGTGTAGTACTGGTGAGATTAAGTATACCAAGGTAATATACTGAGTGTGTACACCAGTGCTGGTGAGATGAAGTATACTGAGGTAACACCCTGAGCATGTACGTAACGCTGGTGAGGTGAAGTATACTGAGCCTGTACAGGGATGCTGGTGAGGTGAAGTATACTGAGGTAACACACTGGGCGTGGACAGTGGTACTGGTGAGGTGACGTATACCGAGGTAACACACTGAGCACGTACAGTAATGCTGGTGAGGTGAAGTATCCTGAGCCTGTACAGGGATGCTGGTGAGGTGACGTATACTGAGGTAACACACTGGGCGTGGACAGTGGTGCTGGTGAGGTGACGTATACCAAGGTAACACACTGAGCACGTACAGTAATGCTGGTGAGGTGAGTATATTGAGGTAACACACTGAGCACGTACAGTAATGCTGGTGAGGTGAGTATATTGAGGTAACACACTGAGCACGTACAGTAATGCTGGTGAGGTGAGTATATTGAGGTAACACACTGAGCACGTACAGTAATGCTGGTGAGGTGAAGTATACTGAGCCTGTACAGGGATGCTGGTGAGGTGACGTATACCAAGGTAACACACTGAGCGTGTACAGTGGTGCTGGTGAGGTGAAGTATACTGAGCCTGTACAGGGATGCTGGTGAGGTGACATATACCGAGGTAACACACTGAGCACGTACAGTAATGCTGGTGAGGTGACATATACTGAGCTAACACACTGGGCGTGGACAGTGGTGCTGGTGAGGTGACGTATACCGAGGTAACACACTGAGCCTGAACACTAATGCTGGTGAGATGAGGTATACCGGAGTAATACACTGTGCATGTATAGGGTGCTGGTGAGATGAAGTATACTAAGAAAATACAAAGTCAAAGTTACTAAGACAGTACTAGAAGCTCATCATGCTGGCAGGAAATTCAGGACCAATACTGAAGAAGGGAAAAATTATTAAGATACAACTTTTTTACATTATAAATGAATATTTAACTCAAGTAATACAAAGTATATTCAGAAACTGAGCCCATGAGTAATCCGGGCAACTGGCATGGTTCCAAATACGATCATAGCAATTACAAATACAAAACAATAGAGGTTGCAACAAAATAACCCCTTACTAATCACCGTCAACGCCACATGCGGCGACATATTATGCAGGTGTCACACATCACTTGTACGCACACACACCACGTTCTACATCCAACAAGCACAGCCAGGTATACTTTTCACTAGGGAAATAACAGGAATGAAAATAATTGTGGAAAGTCCCTATTTTTCCTACGAGACTGTTTCATTTTGCTTTAAGTAATTAGAATGCTTTATATACAACGGTCCCATCCCTCCACCCTCCAAATAAAATACAAGCAAGGAATAAACTAACCCATGATATGACAAAAAATAAAGGCGACATTACATGGATATAAAATGGGAAGTAGATACAAAATGTTTCCAACAATGTGCCTTTTGCTGGCTTGTGTTTCCTGAGTGGCAAGGACAGATTGAACCGAACCTGGTGTGGGAGACTATTCCTTGATTTCCAAAGGCTAGCCATGACAGGAGTCACACAATCCAGAGGCAAGTGTAACATAAGGGAAGAAAGTGTATTTTTATGTGACTGGAACTTTCTACAATCCATACCCTGAATATGTCAGGTGTTCTGGGGGTATGCACTGACCAGTGCTGTGTTCATTCACCATCATTTCAGCAGATAACCCCCACCCTCCAGTCCATCATCCATTCACCTGGCACGCCCAC
This sequence comes from Mirounga angustirostris, assembly GCF_029215605.1. NCBI lineage: Eukaryota > Metazoa > Chordata > Mammalia > Carnivora > Phocidae > Mirounga > Mirounga angustirostris. Next base: position 139,271,244 of record NW_026991713.1, read on the forward strand.
CTGGGGTATCTTGCACAGCTATTATCAGTGAATTCCAACCCTCTGACCAGCACATGAAAGCTCATAGGTACTCACCCTGCATACTGGGCACTGCCAGTGACTACTGCTGTCTCTAAGCCTGTACTCATCAGACAAACACTTGGAATGATACACACGAAAACACAGGTCACATATCAACACCTCTCCAGGCAAATGGCATTCAAAACAATACCAGTCATGATTTTCTGTTTCCCAGTCCTACAAAAAATACAAAATAATTTCGTATGACATTTTGTCAATATCTGCAATAACTAAGAACAAAATTGAAACTAAAGTCTATCAGAAGTTAGGCATTAAAAACAATTTTAGACATTTACTGTGTTAAAACAAGAGGGAAAAATACCTAGAAATTTGCTTCTTTAGAGTTTCTTTCCTAAACAATATTAATACTCAGAATATTTTAAGGTGATCTGATAGTAAAACCAGCCCAAATGAAGTAAGTCCAGAGCCAATCCCAGTTCTAACATTATCTTTCATTTTTTATATAATCTATGGAATAATTTCTTTAGTAAACTGAATACCCCAAACCAGTACCTACAGCTTAGTATTTCAAATAAACCAACCTCTGTTTTGTTCTGCATCTTAACAAAATATAGTAAGTACTTAGCACACTGTGGGAACAGAGAGAATAGTAGTAAATGGTGATGCTCACTATTCTTATCTTCTCATCCATGGTATTGGATGCTTTATTGAAAATAACATTAATCAGAATGTCCATGTTCTGACAGTTGTCAAATTTTCAGGGTCTGTTGAATTTGGAAAAATAAATTGAAAATGTGAAACTAAAGGTTTAATCACATTCTCCAAAGGACATTACCATAAAGAAACAAAAAAGGAAGTAGGCTTCTTTTCTTATTGGGACTATCCCCGGAAGGGCGGGTACTCTCGCACATTTTCTGTTACACTCTGTGTGTGAACAGCCAACGCCATTTAACTAGAAACAGGAAGATGTTACAAGTTGTCCTAATTTAGAACTAATTCATTAATTCATTCCTCATAAATATCACTCTTAGCTTTTATCAAAAAATACCTGTGTTAAGAGTGATGGATTAACTCTCAACCTTCCTCTGTTGATGTGGTTAATAAATGAACAAGGGTGGAGCCCACACGTAGTGCAATCCAAGCCACTTTCAATGGGGACCCTGAAATTCCAGGCTTAAGCTCCACCATCATTTTTCTTTTCATAAATCACTGCCTACAGTCTGCTTCTGGGGTTGGGCAGCTTTCTTGTTTTCTCTTAGGTCAGTAACTGCCCCAACCCACGGGCTTCAGCGTGGGACTTGTCTAGGAAGCAGTGGTTCCTTTGGCACCAAAGGTCCACACTTATCACAATCACTGCTTGACCTCACAAAGGGCCTACCACCCACTCCTTCAAAAGAGAAGTTTCCCAAGTTCATGTCTTCCTACCCATATTCAGAGTCATGGCTAGAGTACATTACCAAATTCTGCAAAAATGTAAATTTTTGGTTTGCTTTTTATTTAAAAAGTGGCCTTTATCAACCAAAGTAATAAAAAAGCATGACCATTTCTGGTTATTTGCTGCAGATTTGCTGCAAACTTATTTTGGTAGAGGGACTTCAGTCAGACTACTTAAAAAAATCATAAGATATTGCTCTGACATTTGACCCTAATTTGCACATGGTAGAAGAAACGTAGCTCACCAAGCTGGACACAACACGTGCGTGTGGGCCCTGGCTGTGACAACGGTCGTTGGGGGTGCCCGTCTCACAGGGCTCAGGTGGGAAGCTGCACGTAAGCTATTACAAGTTTTGTCTCATAAATTGTCGATAAATTAGGTTTCAGCAAGGACAACACACTTTGGTCTATTTTCAATTAACAGAAGAACTCTTTCCCAGTTTGAAACAAAGTCTTTCAGAATATTTTCTTCATAGCTGTTCAGAAACATCTTAAAGGATTTCGATGGCTTTTATTTGACTTTTTATGAACAAAAGAAACCATCCTTCATCATTTGCATTTTTTTATATTAATTCATCTTCCTGTAATTCTCAAAATGGGAACTGGATCACCAAGACAAGGCACACAGCTCAGGTCTCCCAAGTGCTTCCTGCCTTCTGACCCATCCCACCATGACACAAAGAGGAAAGTGGATCTCTCTTCACCAAAGTGTGTAATCCTAGACCTAGTTTTTCACAACTGTAGGAATGAATGTATAACTCAAATCAAGTAAAAGTAGAGAAACATGTGGATACCTGTTAATGTAACAGCATGTATGTGCTGTTCATTCTTTTAAGGATAGCAGTAGCTACTCAGAACATGTAACATGCAAAAGTCAAGTTCAAAAGTTATTAGATTTTGAATCCAGGAAATGTTGTTATGGGTATAAATGATATAAGCATGTTTGTTATAGGCAGAGTTGCCTACAGTTTGTCTTTAAGTAAACACAATCCGTTGATATAGTACTTCTGAAATACTCAATGTGTGCCAAAAGGTAAGTGTGCATTTTCACTGGATTTCACCAGATGTCAGCAAACTACTCTAGACAGAGCCTGATTGACAGCATATTATGTGAAATGACACCCCAATACTTCCAGAAAGTTTTAAAAATGCAAACCTACTAGCATAAAATCCAAGACTAGAAGCAATGTAAAGACAGTATGATCTTAATGAATAACTCTAGCAAGAATAAACTAAGATAGCCTAAAAAAAAAGATGGAAATGTAATACAAAAAAAGGCAGAATTAAAAAGTAAAATAACATAGTGCAAAATCAGTTCACCTTGTTTGGGGCTGCTGTCCTGGAGAAAGGCTGCATACTGTAGGCCTTTCAAAATAAAAACAAAATAATCTTGGTCTCTCTACTACAACGTTGCTCATTATCAGGCAATACACAGAGCTAAAGGGATTTGGTACACAGTCAACTATTATTTGCTATACAACTTACATTATTTTGTAGATGATACCAATTGATAATCTATGAATGTGCTAATCATCAATGAAAAGACAGTAGCATGCGAACTCAAGACTCATTACTAGTTTAAGAGATAACTTTGACACTAACACAAAAGCTACAAATCGACAAAGAGAAAATTCAGAGAGAATTCATGTGCCATGAAACCTATAGTATGTTTGGGAAACATTTCACTGACAAATTCTGTGCCATTATAAATTTGCACAAGACCATGAATGTATGTCCTTTTGATGTGAAAGTGGCTCAAGGCTGGATTTTTTTTAAAACTTGGGAGTGATGAATGCGAACAAGGTAAACTCACTACTTGACCATGGTGTGAGGTTCACACAGGCTGTCTTCAGAACCTGGGAGAACAGAGTCCACCATCTAGAAGCAGCCTGCTGACCTACTCCGTCACCACGTACAGCATTTGCTTAAGACCCTAGAGCCACACTGGCTCAAATCCTGCCTCCAGCCTTGGGGGGCTCTGTGATCTGGGGCAGGATACTTAGCTTCTCTATGTATCATTTTCTATCTGTAAAATGAACAAAACAGTAGTGCCTCAATCAGAGGGTTTTTGTAAGGATGAAATGAGTTATGCTCAGAAAGTGCTAGCTGGTTACCGAGAGGATCTGCTGACGTACAAATGACTTGAGGACAAGTCACGTAACGACGTGGTGTTTGTAATAATACACGTGCGAGTTTCTTTTTCAGGACTTTAAGTTCCTGATGACAGCTGACACAGCATTTCTATAAGCCAGACAGAGCAAGACACACTGCTGACTGAGGGCTCGCTGGGAGAGCTGTGTCTGTAACTAGGCTTCCCAACCTGTAATCCACCCTCATTACATTCCAAAGAGATTCTAACCTTTAAAGTCTTTCCTTACTTACATGTAACGAGCAGATAAATCTTACTTTATCAAATATGTGTTTGATGTGGTATTTAACATGGATACAATGCAAAATCAGTTAGTCATTGAGAGCTAAGAATTTGATGATTAAATATCTCCAGTCATTTTAAATATTATTTTTTAAAAAAATAAAACTATTATAACACTGCTTAGTGAACTAGAATTTAGACAGAAGGAGGGAAAAAAAGGAACCACACACACACACACACACACACACACACAACCAGTCAAACAAAGCTGAATGGAATATAACAGGATAGCATGATCCAAAATGCTCTACTGAAGAGAATGGAAATTCTTTACCAAATCAAGAATAATTTCTAAGTACATTACAGTTTGAATACACATAGAACCATAGTACAATTGGTTTCTAGTTAATTAATAATCACAGACAATACTTCACTTTGTAAATAAGTGACTTTGTATATCTTTGCATCTGAGACAGGTAATGGATCTTTGGAAGAAATGTGTAGTTCTGCACATAATTAGCATAAATGTAATAAAATATATTTCACTTAAAAAAATCAATGGTATCCAGCGAGCTTGAAATTTTGCACTTAGGGTACTTACAACATATGATTGGTTAATTTATGACAACTAAACCACAAAAATGCAAAGATCTAAATTTAAACATTTCTCAGTTCAATACTTGTATTTACAAAGTGGGCCGAGACGGTCAAGCTGCTTGAATTCAGCAGCTTCTCTTCGCATTTTTTCCAGAGCAAATTAAGAGAACACTTCTTGCTGTGGCTGTATGATGGTGTGACTTCTGAAGGAAAAGACACAGATGCAATCCTCTCTCATCTAAAAGATGTGAATGTAACAAGTTTCTAGAGGTATATAAATCACAGATGCTTTTAGACTGGCCATTTTGAATGTGGAGAAACAGAGTGATGGGGAAGTGTCTAATCTTGCCCCTCTGCAAATTAAGGCCAAATCCATGTATCCCCAGGAGAACATGTGATCCCTTCAAAGAAACCACAAAATGTGTATTTTCATTAATTATGCTTCTTTAATAAGTGTTAAAACCTTAAATACATGGGAAAAAGCAAAATATAAAGAATTCTATCTTTTCACCTAGGCCTACTTGGAAAGCAGCATGAGGTCCTGCTTCTTGGCAGGAGAATGTGCTTGGACTGACGCAGGGCACGGCAGCTGGGACCTGAGCTCCTGCGTGCAGGTGTGTCTGAGTCACCAGCAGGAAGCTGACCGAGGGCTCTAAGTGACAGTGCAAGGGGTCCCGGGGCAGCTGCTCTACAAACATACTGATTCTGAAATAGCAGTAATCGGGAAAGAAGAAATGAGACCCGAGCCCAGATCTGGGAGGTGAGTAAAAATTGTACTTTCACAGCACATGTCACTGATGTGAACTTTTAAGTCAACCCTGACACTGGTAACCAAATCACTTAGTGTCAGATCAAACGTACCTGTCAAATAATAAGGCTGAGCCACAACTCTGCACCAGAAACCACGAAGAAAGCCGGAAGTCATTAAAATAGATGGTATTACAACTGTCTCAGCATCGAAACACATATTTGATGTTTTATCCGCACATGATCCCTAGCTCAAGGCTACCTGCCCTACTAGATTGCACTGAATTCTTTTATAAGACCTTCCTATCTCTAGTGAGCACCTTCTGAGTTAGAAGTTAAAGGCATGAGAAATTAACGTCTTTACTACAAAGGGAGCTACTAAATGCCAAATTCAGCCCAGCCAATGGTAACATTCTGCCCAAGAAATAGGTTTCTCAAGATGTGAGAATCACACATGGACTGAAGTAGCCCTCCATGCATATTTCTCCAGCACAAGCAGATGATGAAGCCATCTAGGAGAACATGCAAGATTGCTTTAAAAATCAAAAGAAAAAAGCCTTGATCTAACCAAACGTTGAATGGTCAGACAGCGCAAGGTTTCACTGTGCCCTGGGTCTCTTGGCCTTGACTCAGATAATTTTGAAAGCTCTGAGAACTATTTCTAGAAGAATTACTTGGATCCTATGAGTGAGTACTCATGACATACAAATCTGGAAGAAAACTGTAGAAAATTTACAAGCGTGTCTCCCAGGTTCAGCAAGACTGTCATTTTTAAATTGGTTGGTACACAGATACTTTTGCTGCTTTGTTGACTAATATTTAAGCAAACCACTTAAAATTGAGAGTGGCCTCATTTTTAATAATTATGTTTTTCCTTCTGCTTTCTCAAATGGACATACTTAAAATATCACCAGGAAGATGCTTATCTACCGCCTAACTTTGTCACAGTTTCTCCCAGTGACTCACCACTTGGACAGGGCCTAGCGGTGGTTGGGATCAGAACCTCAATGTCCAGAAATCATTCCAGTCTGGCAGAAGGAACCTCAGTACAACAGAGGCCAGTCTTTGACTTATACAGGCTTCCTCTTCACAGATTATTTATAATTATATCCTGACATATTGTTAGCGTTAGGCATTTATTACATGATTGCTAGGTTTAATAAAAATAGTGTTTAAGATATGCATATCTTTTAATTGTATCAGTTTTTAAAAATCAGCATCGGGAGAAAAGGCAGCCAAGGTGGAATACAAATGTGACCCCAACAGGCTCTCCGCTCAGTGACAGTGGAGAGGCGTGAGGACCACCTTCTCCTTCCCACCACAATGGCAGTAAAGACAAGTCCAACCTCCATGCTAACACAGAGTATCTCAGGAACATACCGTGGGGACTTACCAAGGGAAATCAGCTCTTGCCCACCTCTGAGCTACAGCTACTATTTTTAGAGAATATAGAAGGAAAAGAAGAGCTTTACTACCCATTTTTCAAATGACAAAACTTCCTGAGTAAAGAATATTTTAACTTCAGGGCACCTGGGGGGCTCAGTCAGTTAAGTGTCTGCATTCAGCTCAGGTCATGATCTCAGGGTCCTGGGATCGAGTCCCGCATCGGGCTCCCTGCTCTGCGGGGAGCTTGCCTCTCCCTCTCCCTCTGCTGCTGCCCCTGCTTGTGCTCTCTCTTGCTCACTCTCTCTCTCTCTCAAGTAAGTAAAATCTTTTTAAAAAAAGAATATTTTAACTTCAAATTAAAGGTTTATAAAAAGGAATAAGCACAAAATTGTATGCCTTTCCTTCCCAAGACCATGTATGTCTGCTCGACTTCTTCTCTTGACAGTGAGTCAGAAAGTCAACAGACAACAAGATGAGTAACTTACATCTTTCAATTTAAGAACTCAGTGTTCAGAGAATTATATGTACCAGGTATGTAAAGTATGAAGGAGGGCCCCAGCCTCAACTTCCAGCACGTGGGGCTGGCCCACAGAACACCTCTGTGCGAGTTAGAACAGGGGCCCTCCCCTGACGCTGGCTTCACTAGGGGAGACACATGGTGCCCAACACGCGAGCGCTGCTGGCTATGGGGGATGAGTGCACATCCGGGGTTGTGCGGGTCAGAACGGCCCCTACACAGCGGCCTGCATGCACAGACTACACGTCAGCTGTGTCCTTCTAGAGGACTCGGTGCGTGACCACGACAGCATGACAGCACTGGGAGCATGGGTTAATCCGGTCATGGGTTTGCGAGACACACACAATCTCATCACTCCATAGTTGCCCCTCAAACAAATCCAGTGTCTCGGGGAAACCTCTTTACACATCTCCTTGTGTTTGAAGATACAGGCTTAAAAGTAAAAAGACCCTGATGACAATTTTTGCTTGTGTGGTTAGTAAGAAACGTGTTTTTGCTACACTATATTATAGACATTTCTGAAGCATATTTATTTGCTGGCCAAAACTCGCTTTGAGTACATGGTTATATGCTTTATATAGATAATCTCACTTAATCCTTAAAACAATCAAGTGAAATACATATTAATATGCTCATATTACAGGTGAGGAATGAGGATCAGAGGTTAAGAAATTTCCTCAAGGTCACAGAACAAAATAAACACGTGGGGTGGGATGGGGAACCCTCTCTGTTAACATGTAAGACCTAACCTCTTTCTGCTACACTACACTGCTTCTCCATTTCTCGTACTTGCTTATTTTATAAACTAGGCACAATTTTCGTACACCCGGTTGCACTTGTAACATGCATACTTAGTGTAAGAAATGTTTGTAAGAACCAACCAGAATTAATAGAACCTGTACAGTGGTTGTTTGATTTACATCTAAAATTTCATCTTGAAAAAAGAAAAAAGGGATGATGCTATAAATACGTGCAGTAAGGACACGTCCATGTACAATACAGAACACAGAGTCTAACGTAACGGTGAAGGCGGGACAGCTCATTAGCTGCTCGTGGGAGTCAAACACCCACCTGAAGAGGAAGAAAAGCTTATGGGGAGGCACAACCCTAAAAAGTAAGAAGTAAAATCTCTTGCATGAAAAATGTACACGTGGTGTACAAACCAAAATCCTGTGGATTAAGCTGCACTTACTATTGGTTGATTATATGTAGACCTCAGAAATTTCCATACTAAGTCTGTAAATTTCCAAGTGTTTGGGATTAGACATTTTCTATTACCTGAATTATTTTCAGTATATAATAAGCTATCAATTATCAAACGTCTGGTGGAGACCGGTTTAGATCACCTCACATTAAAATTATTGGGACTTGGCACCCAAAGTTTCTTTACTGGCAACAAAGCTCTACTTTTCTGAGAGGAAGTGAACAGAGAAATTATTATGATAGAAACATTCTCGCTTAAGTTTTCAAGAGAAAAGTTCAAGTGCACAGATCAAATGATACCAGTGAAATTAAACATTCTTTCCTCCACGTTTTCTATTTGTGGAAAGTGTGAATTTTCTTTCCTAAAACTTTGAAGGCACAGATTAAACTTAGAAACACAGTGTTACAACTGAACAACTTCTCTAACATTTAGACCAGCTGCCCCCAGAAAACATGCAGTCAGTCTGCTGCTCTGGGACCGGACAGCAAACCTGTATGCGGTCACATCCGCCGTAGAGCCAGAAAGGGAAATACAATTCATAATTCTTGGGAAAAGTTCCCACAAAGAACCAATTTTAAAATTTTGTGTCATTTTTATGACATTGGAGAATTCATGATAAACACTCTCAAAACACCTACTTACTAAATCGATTCCTTTTAGAAACTAAAAAAAAAAAAACCAGTATCTATTATATTTGAAACCTATCATCTTTAAATGATGTTCCTTAGCAAATATTAAGACTTTTCTAATCAAGGTATTAGAAATAGCAAAGGCCAATAAAGGTGGGAATATAAAAATATTACATACGAAACCAATGTTTACACATAAGAAACAAATGCCCAAGGTTCCAAGTAAAAGATTAAAATGTCCTCACTTAGAAGGGGAGTCAAAGTAAGAACTAGGCAAAATATAAAGAAAATGAGCTTTGTCTTTCCTGATTTCTGCTGGAGCGCCACCAAACCGGTTATGGTCACGGTCAGTGAGGATACCATCCAAGGAACCGTAGTTCCTGCAGAAGCCCTACTGACAGGTGGCCCTGGGCGCAGACGACATCAGCCCAGGATGAGAGTCTCCCATTCACTCTGTCTAGATAGCATCGACATTATCCTACATGAAACAGTCTGCACTAACATTTACTGAAGAAAACAGGAAGACCATTAGTTACATGTACAGTAAAGAGGACTTTTAGTTTTCAGATTCAAGGGAACCTAGACAGAGAAAGGAGCCTCTTTGTAGAAGTGAGTTTCCTCCTAAAGAAGGAGGAAATTACCCATCCTGCCAACGTAGGCCCTCCATGTTAATAAGAAATACTGAAGTGAAACACTAGTCAACTTCTAAAAATGAATTACTATGGGTTGTAGTTAAATAATGTTCAAAGACTTAAAGTCAGCATCTCCAAATTTATCAAATAAAATATACTTACAATCTCATCTCCTGGCAACCAGTATCCTTCCTGCTCAATACCAGCTTTTGAGCCTTTGCAGCCCACTGTTAGGGTTTCGACAATGAGACCATCTTTCACAGCCAGGCTCAGCTGACGCGTGGTCTCTTTTGGATGCATACCGTGGACTCGAGACATGTACCTGAGTACAGAGGAAAAACAAATTAAAAACCCCTTAGGACTCGACAATAAATAAATCCACAAGGGTGATTTATTTCTCCTTTGTTACTACTCGTACTTACGAGGGCCCTACCGAAGAAACAAAGTCCTGGATATTTGTCTTTTAATTATCACGCTATTTTAAAGCTTAATTCTATTTGTATATTTAGAGGAGTATTTGTTCAAAATAGTCCTTACGGAGCAAACGGAAATCACTTAACAGACTTTAGTCTAACATCCCACGCAGCTCTGGCCTCTGCAGCAACTCACACTCTCAGTCTGCAAATTCAGAATTCAGAATGTTATCATTTCCAGTCCCAAGACTTCCAAATATAAAATACCCAGACTCAAAACTTAGGAAATGACACTAAAGAACGTGTAAGAATTACATGACTGGCTGCTGACATATAAAGAAACAAGAATGTATGTTGGGATCCATTAGGCAAAAATGTGATTTTCAATGAAATATACTTTGGATTGGATCACTACACAGAATCCCTGATTTACAGTCATATGGCATTTTACTCAATTTTAAGAAAATGTACTATTTCAAACACACTCTGGACCACAGAGAATACTACTGGAGGGTCCCTTGTATTCGCCGGTTCTATGAACTCATGTTAACATGAGGGCACATTTGCTTCATTGCTTGTTTCTTAAGGACAATGTTACAGATATATTTGAATTTATGCTATTTTCCCATTCCTTCCATTCAAACCCCAACACCCTCCACCAGGAGGCTCCTGGACATCCACACACAAGGCATGGAACAAGGTGAACCAGGCCAGCCGCAGCCTCCCCAGAGAGGCGCTAGGTGTACAAGACGTAGAGGCAACGCCTACAAGATTCATCTGTCATTTCAGTATCAAAGCCTTCGCAACAACAAATGCAAGTACTCGTCATGGATCCACCTTCCAAATTCAAAGGACACATTTCAATGAAGAAAAGTAGTGAACCCCAACTGAGGACTGATGAACGTGCAGTGTGTAGCAGACAACGGTTTTCTGTTCACAAGATCACGAACTTGTCAAAGATGCTGCTCCGTCTGTCAGTGCAGGTAGCTGGAGGGTTCAGGAGGAGAGGAGGGGGTGACGATGAGCGTACCTCAGCCTTGACCAACTGACCTGCAAGCATAACCACCAGGGCCCCGGGAGAGACCTGGAGGCTGACGGACAGCCCGAGGGGAGAAGGCGGGTCGCTGGTGCAGCTTGACTCTGATGTAGAAAGTCAGGGCTAGCAGAAATCACCAAGTCCAGCGGGGGGGGGCAGGGACATGGGCCAAGGTGAACGTGTCCTAACGTCCTCACCATTCACGGGAGGGAGCCAACAGAGAAGACCTCAAGAATGAAGTATTCCATCCAAATTTATAAAGGTACCCCTCAGAACAAAAATTCAAACATTCTAAATTATCTGAACTCATAAAAAAAAAATTATGCAGTGAAACATAAAAACACCAAAAGAAACAACAGAAATGGAAAGCATATTACATATGATGACAGGACCAAAACCAACTTTGTCTGTTTAATAAGTACACATTGGCTAAACTCCACAGTACAAAAAAGACAGACTGGGGCGCCTGGGTGGCTCAGTTCGTTAAGCGACTGCCTTCGGTTCAGGTCATGATCCTAGAGTCCCAGGATCAAGTCCCGCATCGGGCTCCCTGCTCAGCAGGGAGTCTGCTTCTCCCTCTGACCCTCCCCCCTCTCATGTGCTCTCTCTCTCTTTCTCTCTCTCAAATAAATAAATAAATAAAATCTTTAAAAAAAAAAAAAAGACAGACTGAATCACAACACAAAAAACACAGTCTACATGACACACTTCTAAAGTGACTCAGAAAAACGAGGCAAGAACGGGCACAGGCACATCAGAAATGCAATCCAAACGAAGCAGAGACCAGCACGGCAACCAACAGGATTTGGAATCTAGGATAAGAATTGTTGGCTCAGTCGGTTGGGCGTCTGCCTTCGGCTCAGGTCATGATCCTGGGGTCCTGGGATCGAGCCCCGTGTCGGGCTCCCTGCTCGGCGGGGGGCCTGCTTCTCCCTCTCCCACTCCCCCTGCTTGTGTTCCCTCTCTCACTGTGTCTCTCTCTGTCAAATAAATAAAATCTTAGGGCGCCTGGGTGGCTCAGTTGGTTAAGCAACTGCCTTCGGCTCAGGTCATGATCCTGGAGTCCCTGGATCGAGTCCCGCATCAGGCTCCCTGCTCGGCGGGGAGTCTGCTTCTCTCTCTGACCCTAACCCCTCTCATGTACTCTCTCTCATTCTCGCTCTCTCAAATAAATAAATAAATCTTTTTAAATAAATAAATAAATAAATAAATAAATAAAATCTTAAAAAAAAAAGAGAAAAACAGGGCATAGGTTGTAGCAAAGACTGTAAGAAATAAAGGAAATATTGACAGGAATACAGAATTATGAGACTTCACCTCTCTCCATGCACAAAAACATCCAGCAGACAAAAACTAGGTATTCATACAGAAGACCTAGTTAACAAGGCAGATCTAGTTCAATTTATTCTCAAACCCAAAACATACCTTCAGCAGGTCAAAGGAAAATTCATTAAAGTTGAGCATAAAACTAGACACAAAAACAGCCTTATTTTATTTAAGATTTTATTTATTTGTTTATTTGATAGAGAGTGTGTGTGTGTGTGCGCGCGTGCGCACAGGGGGAGGAGTAGAGGGAGAGGGAGAAGCAGACTCTGCTGAGCACGGAACCTGACAAGGGGTTCGATCCCACGACCCTGAGATCATGACCTGAGCTGAAACCAAGAGTCCGATGCTTCACCAACTGAGCCCAGGTGCCCCCCAAACAACTTTATTTTAGATTCCAAAAGGGCAGACACTTGCTCCTTGCAGTGAAAGTAAACCATGTATTAATAACAGAACTGTAAAACTCTCATAAACCAGTGAATCAAAAAGGTTATCTAAAAACTGCAAAAAAAAAAAAAAAATCTAAGCACAGTAACTAAAAAGCTAAAGCAGAGCCAGTTAAAAAATAAAAACCGAAAACTAATATTAGTCCAAGAGCCCCTTAAGGGAAAAACAGAGACATCACTAGCTAATTGAATCAACAGTGAAGACACAAAGCACAGAAACATATAAACTAAGAAATGTCTACAGAGCCAGTGCCAAATGTAACAAAGAAATTAAAATAATTATAAGCAACTATTTTGTTCATTTCTGTGTAAAAAGAGAAGATAAACACTATAATTTTCTAGGAAAATATAAATGGTCAAAACCTGACCACAGAAAAAACAGAATATTTGAAATCTACAATTTCCAAAGAAATTAATAGAGGAAGTTGGCAAAGAACTTTCTTAGAAAAACACCAGGAAGGGACATATTCACAAGGCAATTCTATCAAACTCTTAACGGCCAGATAACTCCAATGTGATTTAAACTTTTCCGGTACATAATAAAAAAGGGAAGCTAGGAATCTAGAATAATGGTAACAAACCCCTACAAAAATAGTACAGAAAAACCAGTGTTCCACAGGAACACTATAAAAACCTTAAATATTTCAATTGACAAAATAATACTAAGTATTAATATAAGACAGATGTTAATATATTAATACACTCCAAAAGTCAAAAGAATACACCATAACCAAGTGTTTAATTCCAGGATTTCTCTGAAGATTTAGTATTATGAAGAAATCTATAAATACGATTCATCCCACTGATAAATCAAAAGTGAGAAATCATGAAGATTTCTATATGTATTAAAAAACCATTTAGTGAAATTCAACAACCTGCCTCTAACAAAATGGAATGAGTAAATACTTCCTTAACCTGATCAGGAATATTCAAAGATGACCTTAACACTCTGCCAAAAGAAATAACCAGCACAGCTGGAATAAAGAAATGGCGTAAAAGTTGGTAAAGATTTTAAATGATCATTATTTGCAGATTACATATCTAGAAAACACAAGAAAATCAGCTGACATACTATTTTAAATAACCAAATAATATAATCAATTATTTGTGTGGATACAAACTAATAAAACTAAAATTAATAGCATTCATATATACAAACCAAAAACACAGGAGATTTAAAATAAGACCCCTATTATTTACAAGAGCAATAAGAAAGACAGTAATACATAGTGATAAACAGGAGAAATGACAAGATCTGGATGAAAAAAATTCTGAAATGTGACAGAGGAGAAGACAGAGATGGAGACATACGCCTGATATATGAATGGAAGATAACAAAATCCGAATTGCCCCTAAGATAATTTAATTAAGTGCCACCACAAAGTGGGCAAATTAGTGCTAAAGTTCTATACAGAATTAAAAAAGAACTTCCCAAGAAAATTCTTTCAGGGCAATATGAGATATTAAAACATTATAGAGCCAAAGTAATTAAACTTGTGCATGAACAGCAGGCCAAGGAACGAACACAAAGTCCAGAAAGAGACCCAAATACACATTTTGATTATGATCAAAGTGCCATTCAAATTAGCGGGGGAAAGATCAATCAATCAACACATGACATTAGAACAAGGGTCTCAATGACTTGAAAAAAGAATAAAGATGGAGCCCTGCCTTAGTCTGTGCCTCATCAGTAAATTCTGAATCAGTCAGATTTAAAGATTAAAAAGAAAACCACACAATCATTAGAAGAAAAACATGGGAGAGCAATCATGGTGTGAGAAAAACCTTCCTAATAGGAAACAAAAGCTGGAGTGATTTAAGAAAAGACTGAACAATTTACATAAAATCAGCAATTTCTACATAGCAGAAAAACAGGATAACCAAAGTTAAAATCACAAATGCTAACCTGGTGAAAACAATGAATCATGGATCACTACATCAAAAACTAATGATGTATTATATGGTGACTAACAAAAATAAAATAAAATATAATAAAATATAATATAATAAAATAAAAACAAAAAACAAATGCTAACCTGGGAAATATATTTGTAATACATATAACCGAAAGACCTAATTTAAGTTCTACATACTCCTAATGTGTTTTTAAAAATCCTAACTACTGGGGCGCCTGGGTGGCTCAGTTGGTGAAGCGTCAGCCTTCGACTCAGGTCATGATCTCAGGGTCCTGGGATCGAGTCCCACTTCGGGCTTCCTGCTCAGCAGGGAGCCTGCTTCTGCCTCTCCCTCTGCCTCTCCCCTGCTCATGCTCTCTCTCTCTCTTTGTATCTTTATGTCTCAAATGAATATATAAAATCTTTAAAAAAAAAAAAAAGCCTAACTACTAAGAAAAAAACACAAGAGAACCTTCTGTATCTGTCGTGTTCATGAAGATGCTGCACCGACAGATGAGGCTTGGTGGGCAGCGCCTCACTGGGGACACTAAAGGAACACCACCCCGCAAGGCAAACATCTACTGAGCAGAAACATGTTCACCTGGGAGCCACGTCTGGAAATTCATCCTACAGGTAGACATGTGTGAAATAACACGTATACAAGACAGGAAATCCATGTTAGCACTGTTGCCAACAAGATTAGAAAGGATCTAAACATGAATCTTAGGGGACTGGCTAAATTGTAATACAGCCATACAAAGAATTATTGTAGAATCATTAAAAAATGAAGCAGTGTTGTAGATGTTAGGATAACGTAAGCTCTAAGATATATTATGTTTAAAAAAATTAGGGTATAACGGCTAACATCCAACACATATAAAGAACATACAACTCAGTAACAAAGAGACAAACAATCCAATTATAAAATGGCGGGGGGGGGGAGGGTGGCTCAGTCTTTAAGCGTCTGCCTTTGGCTCAGGTCATGATCCCGGGGTCCTGGATCAAGCCCCCCGCATCAGCACCCTGCTCCGCGGGAAGCCTGCTTCTCCCTCTCCCACTCCCCCTGCTTGTGTTCCCTCTCTTGCTGCGTCTCTGTCAAATAAATAAATAAAATCTTTAAAAAAAAATGGCAAGGGGTGTCTGGGGGGTGCAGTCGGTGAAGCGTCTGCCTTCGGCTCAGATCATGATCCCAGGGTCCTGGGATTGAGTCCGGCATCGGGCTCCCTGCTCATCGGTGAGTCTGCTTCTCCCTCTGCCTCTGTGATCTCTCTCCGACTCTCTCTCAAATAAATAAAAGCTTTAAAAAAAAAATGGTGAAACATCTGAACTGACACTTCCAAAAACGACATAAAGATGGCCAGCAGGTATACAAACAGATGCTGAACACCACTAATCACCAGGGTAATGTAAGGCAAAAACCACACACCCCCCCATGCACACCACACACACGCACACACCCACCACACCCACCCATGCACATGCACACGTACACCATGCACAGGCGCGCACATGCACCACACGCACACACGTGCACACCCAACATACACCACACACATGCATGCACACGCACGTGCACATGCACACCCAACACACACACACACACACACCTCAAGCTCACAGAGAACAGACTGGTGGTGGCCAGAGGTGGGAAGTTGCGGTGGGGGATGAAATGGGTCAAAGGTATCAACTCTCAGCCACAAAATAAAGGTCATGGGGGTAAAATGCATGTGCTTATAGTTAACAATACTGTATTGCATATTCAAAAGTTGCCAAGAGGTAGATCTTAAAAGTCCTCATCACAGGAAAAAAAATGTTTTTTCTAACTATGCAAGATGATGAATATGAACTAGAGGTACTGTGGTCACAGTACAGTTGACCCTTGAACAACATGAGGTTAAGGGCGCCGACCCCAGCACAGTCAAAAATCCACATATAACTTCTGACTTCCCAAAATATAACTACTAATAGCCCATTACTGACCAGAAGCCTAACTGATAACATAAACAGTCAATTCACTCATATTCTGCATGTTCAATGGACTACATACTATCTTCTTACAATAGGGCAGAAAAAGGAAAGTGTTACTAAGAATCTTATGAGAAAATACATTTAGAGTACTATCCCAGCTTAAAAAAAAAAAAACTCATTTATAAATGGATCCTTGTAGTTCAAACCCATGTGGTTCAAGGGTCGGCTGTATATACAGATACTGAATCATGTTGAGCACCTGAAGCTAATCTGTTATTTATATATTATACCTCAATTTAAAAAGAAAAAGGAAAAAAGGTGGTAAATAAAATCATGGTATAAAATGGTAGTTTCTCAAAAACATTCTAGGATCATGTCTGTACTTGCATAAGTTCTAGAGGTGGATGCAGGAGGGTTAAGAGAGAGAACTGGGCAGCTCAGAGAGCAGGGGCAGGGTGCAGACCTCTTTCCACCGTGCCCTCGTCAGGCCTGTGTCTGTCCCTCTATTGTTCAAAAGCAGCCTCCATCCACCACCCCTGCAGCGATGTCGGCAAGCCTTCGACACCAGTGTGCCCGTCATGGGCAGGCCCCCCTTTCTTCTCAAACTCATCTTGGCTCTTCCTGCTCATTTATTCATCCATAATAATTTTAAAACCAGTTTGCCAAGATCCATGAAAAAGGTTGAAATTTTGATTAATATGAGAATAAATATCATTACAATATTAAGTCTTTCCTCTGATGAACTTGGTACATCTGTTCATTTATATCTTCTATGTCTTTAACAAAGTTTTATAATTTTTCTCCCTAAAATTCTTGCATGCTTTTCGTGATTTTTTTGCCTAGGTACTGCGTATTTTCTGTTTCTTTTGAAAAGGGGATTTTATTTTATATATTATTTTCTGGCTGGTGGTTCCTACAGCTCCCGAGGAACCGTGCTAACCTCTCACCCGGACCTGCAGCACAGCACTGCCAGGTGGTAATGTGGGTACCCTCGTTGCAGACTTTGCAAAGGATTCTTGTAATAGTTCACCATTAAACCTGACACCTGCTGAAGGGGGTGTTTTATCAAATATAAATAAACACAATTACAATACGATGCTGCTAAGGAAATTCCTTTCCAGTCCCAGTTTGCTGTTTTGTTTTAACAAGAATGGCACACATCGTATTACTCCTGGAAGGACTTGACCCCACTGACGTGTACCACCCAGAAGGCACGCAAACAGCTGTACAACATGCAGTAGAGACCCAGAAGAGCTGTTTTCTCTTTACTGGTGGCGTATGCGGTCAGTGGAAGGCAGCTGTGCCATCCTTGGGGACGGAGGGGTTATACACAGAAGGCCACGGGGCAGACTCAGGGGGCCCCTTCCACAGGGACAGGATGACCAGCAGCACACATGGATGAAGGACCAGTTCTCCCTAGAACAAGGGAACCATCACAGCCTGGGGAGAGAACAGCTCCACGGAAGGGTTTGTGTTTTCTTTCTTTCTTTCTTTTTTATTTAAACTCAATTAGCCAACATATAGTACACATCATCAGTTTCAGATGTAGTGTTCAACAATTCATCAGTTGTGTATAACACCCAGTGCTCATCATATCACGTGCCCTCCTTAATGCCCATCACCCAGTTACCTCATCCATCCCCTCCCTTCTGTAACCCTCAGTTTGTTTTCCCGAGTCATGAGTCTCTCAGGGTTTGTCTCCCTTTGATTTCCTCCCAGTTTTCCCAGCAGCAGTGACCACAATAGCCAAACCATGGAAGGAGCCGAGATGCCCTTCAACAAATGAATGGATAAAGAAGATGTGGTTCATATACACAAGGGAATATTACTCAGCCATCAGAAAGGATGAATACCTACCATTTGCATCAACATGGATGGAGCTGGAGGGGATTATGCTAAGGGTTTGTGCTTTCTGAATGAGAAGTTTGGGTTTAGGCAATTTAGAATAAGGGGTAAGTAAGTGATTAGTATGCATTTAAAAGCTTTGGCTAGGAGTGCCTGGGTGGCTCAGTTGGTTTAAATAAATAAATCAATCTTCAAAGAGAGAGAGAGAGAGCACGAATGCAGGAGGAGGGGGAGAGATGCAGACTCTCTGCTGAGCACAGAGCTGGAAGTGGGGCTCAATCCCAGGACCCTGAGGATCCCGTGACCCTGAGATTATGACCTGAGCCAAAGTCAACTCGGACACTTAACTGACTGAGCCACCCAGGTGCCCCAACAAATTATTTTAGATACTGCTTTGCATAAAATTGGCGTTCAAGAAATGCTTCTTGGATATATAAATGAGTAACAGAGAATTTCAACATCATCTTTTAAATTTTTTATTTTATTTTATTTAAGATTATTTATTTATTTGAGAGAGAGAATGAGAGAGAGCACATGAGAGGGGTTAGGGTCAGAGGGAGAAGCAGACTCCCCGCTGAGCAGGGAGCCCGATGCGGGACTCGATCCAGGGACTCCAAGATCATGACCTGAGCTAAAGGCAGTCGCTTAACCAACTGAGCCACCCAGGCGCCCTAAATTTTTTATTTTAAATTAATTCTAGACTTGCAGGAGAGTTGCAAAAACAGTCCAGTCCCCATATGTCCTTTACCCAGCTGTACCTAACGTTAACCTCTTAAAAAAATCTAATTATCAAAAGTTCTTAATTTTCCCCTTAAAATTTATTTTTTTAATTGAGATACAATTCACATAGAACATAGTTTCAGGTATATGAGATAAGGATGCAGTATTTGCACATACACTGCAAAATAATGCCCACAGTAAGTGTGGTGGACACGTCAACGTTTCTTAGACTCATTATTACCGCTGCACAATGTAGCCCCCTGGCACTTTAAACTACAGACTTTATTCAGGCTTCACCCGTGTTTCTACTATTCTTTTTTCTGTCCCAGGGGCCAAATTCAAGATGTCTCAATATAGGATGTTATGAGCTTAAAAAGCATCCAAAATTGAAACATGTGATCATAAAAAATATTTTAAGTAGGAAGAAAAATGAGTAATGACTAGCTCCGCCCCACTGAGATTATTAAGAAATACTCTACTGGAGCAGGGACAATAATGAGGTTGGCACTAAATCTTATCATTGCTGACAGTTACAGCCATTTAAAAACAATGAGGCTGGACAGAAACATTCAAATCAAAGAACAGTACAAAAGATCAGAATATCTAGAAACAGGTCCAAGTACACAAAAATCTCAATATGAAAGGCAAGCATGACAAAGGAAGGGAAAATGTAACAATATTTACCAAGTGACAGTAGAATAACTAAATGGCAATCTGGATAAAAATAATCCAGGTGTGCATCATAAATTCTGAATAAGTCACATATTTAAATATAATGTGAAAGAATGAACTGGAACAAAGTGTTTATCCTCTATTCAGGGCTAAGTATGAATGAAGACAACGGAAGAAACAAGGGAAAAGAGAGCTTTAAACACATAAAATTAAGATTGCAAAATCTAAGAGAAAACTCAGAGAGGAAACAATGAGTTAGCGAAACGACACGGGAAGCACGACAGGAAGTAACAAGTCCCTACCAGCACGGACGGAGGGCTCCTTCTGTGACTGTGGTCTAGGCAGCACACCCAGGACCTAGCAAGCAACGCACAACCTTTGCTCAATGTTCACTGTGGCAGAAATCACCAGTAAGTTGGAAAAAGTCTACAAACACAAGCTCATCAAGTAAGGCCTAAACACAAACAACTCCTTATTCTCACCTCTTTTTCTCAGAAAGTAGAAAGGAGTCAGAGCGCCATCGATGCTGAGTATGTACGGAGCAATGCCGCCCCCTGACGTGCCAGGCCAGTGTGTGCTTGACCAGCCTTAGGCCCCCACTGTCCTGAGTCAGGTACACGGAGTCCTTGGAGTTGACCTTCACGACCGCAAAGGGCCCCAGCCCACTGCTCCTTTCCTCACACCATCAGGCAGCTTTACTCCGTGTGCAAATACGTATGTTAATAACGCAAGTTAAGATCACACCAGGCCTCCCGCTGTCTTACACGCTGCTGACCCATCACAGGGATGTACCTTCAACCAATCAGGAGGCAAAACTAGCAAACTGGGTTTGAGATGCACGGGCAGTGGCCAAACCTAGCATAAACCATAGCATAGTACGTAAATGTTATATTCAATTTCTCGGGATTTCTCAGTAAGTTTTGATTTTCTCCCATCCTACCTATTCCGTTTCCTGTAGTCTGTTCCCAAAGTCTCCGCTAGGATACTAACCCCCCCAACTGCTGCTCAGCACTCAGGTGCATCCAAGCAACAGACTGCAAAGCCCAACGTGGCTCATCCCCCCCGGCCTTAATTCTCCAAGTCCCAAGACAAAAATATACATGCAGCAAAGTGGTCAACAGCCACTGCTGATTTAACATTTCTACAAAAGACATCTCAGAAGTGATAATTTCCTGAAACTGATTATCTACCTTTTTTTTTTTTAAGATTTTATTTATTTATTTATTTGACAGAGAGAGACACAACGAGAGAGGGAACACAAGCAGGGGGAGTGGGAGAGGGAGAAGCAGGCTTCCCGCCTAGCAGGGAGCCCGATGCGGGCCTCGATCCGAGGACCCTGGGATCATGACCTGAGCCGAAGGCAGACGCTTAACGACTGAGCCACCCAGGTGCCCCTGATTATCTACCTTTAATTCTTCTAGTACCCCCCTGTTGGAGATGACACACTCAAGACAACAGCATGATCCGACCCATCTGCGGAAGAAGGAACCACCACCAACGCACTGACTTGCCCTTTGTCGATGACAAAACATCATCAACAGCTCCACACTACCGCGGCATCTAGAGAACTTTATCTGGAATAAATTCAAACAAACCCGCCTGAGGGTCTTCTGGACCATCTAGATAAAGTTAGCCGTGCCCCACAGCTGCACCACGAACACCTGAATGTGCTCAGGGGGTGAGGACATCAGAATCATGGAAGGAGATAAACGTTGAACACTGACCTCATCTCTTGATGCTGAACGACTCTGAGGATGAAAACCATGGAAGCAGCAGAGAAGAAGAGTGAAAATATCTGACTAGTCAGCACTGTGAAATTCCTCCAGGACGCAGACCCCACAAAGCCATGTTTGCCTAGCGTCTGCAGTGAGTACCACATAACTGGAGGCCGGCGTCACCCAGAGCCTCCACGGCAGTGGGAGACGCGCACTAGGCAAGCACCTTTGCTGGGCAGCCCAAGGCCACAGTGCGCCAGTCCCTCGCGCTCAGCGCCAGACGGAGCCATTTACTCATCGCAGACCCCACAGAGGCTCCGGGGAAAGCCCAACAAGGAACAGTGAAACGTGCTGGTTTTTCTACATCCCTTCATAATTCTTGTTGCCTAACCGTAACTGTTAAATCTTGATTTCCCTCATTTCTGAACTAGTTAAAACTAGTTACAGGGCTGATAGATACACTTTGAAGGTTTGGGAGGATTAATTAACAACGAAAAAGAAAAACCCTTTCCATTTTCCCCCATTAATTGTAAAGGCATTAAAAGACCTTTTGTTTCAAAAACTGCTCCATTTTAATTACCCCAAATGGCACACTGTCAATTATTACATTTTTTATGCCATGACTTTAATTAAAATCAGTAAAGTAAAATCTTGAGTTGATTTACTGTTAGATGGAAACTTAGAAAATATCAGGCAGGTTTCATCTGGAGGAAAGAGACATTTTCCGTGTGACACACATCCTACTCATTTTCTGGTTAACACTGATTCCATTTCACAAACAGGAAAATAGCGGATGCTGAGAAGGCTCAATTTCAGTCATGGTGAATTACGCATCTTAGCATGGCTCCGTCCGTGCACATTTATGGACATTTCACGGCATCAACGAGCAGGGTGCAGCCCTGGTAGGCGCAACCGTGTCCACAAGAAGATGCAAACTCATGGCGGGCTTGGGGGCAGCGCAGGTGTGTTATGTCTGCCACAGGTCCCTCCAGAGCCAGGAAGCTGCACAAGCAGCAGCAGGCTCCCCTCCCGCTCACTCTGCGAGCCACCACCTCTTAGTTAAAACTGCGTCCCAGGCCTCGGCCTCAGCCTCATGGCACGACACAGGACTAGACCCTGCCACCCAGCATGAGCTTTGCAACAGACACATACGAAAACGCTGGGAATACACCCCTTTCTGAGATTAGTACCGTTAGAAACCTCAGCAACGGAATCCCTTACAGGCACTGTTCAAATGTTGAGGCTTCCCCTCGAGCTAGCTGCAAGGAAATGGAAAGCCAGATCCGGAACGCGTCCTTCCTAACAAGCCCTGGGGCTTCACGGACAAGTTTCCTGCCGTAGCTTCACTCCCAGCTCCACTCTACGTCCTGACCCTCCTGTCTCTCTCCCTCCTCACCTCCATCTACCACAGGTGATCTGACGCACGATGCACTCTGCTTACACCTTTTTCTACCTGCAGAACAAGTGACGTTCTGGTAAAACACACGAAGTGCATCTGATCCATGTATGTGAAGACAGCGTACACACACAAAGTAGAACCCACCCGCCACCACCCTCCTCACCGCTTATCTGCTACACCAGCATGCCTGCCCCTGAACTGGTGCTCCGCTCTCAGGCATTGACCCAAATACACATCAGCTACACCTGCACAAGAGAGCACAGCACAGCTTCTACCATAACAGCCCCCAGTGCCCCCAGCAGGTGAATGATTCCCAAACCATGGTATGTCCATTAACTGCCAACATGCACAGCAAATGAATCTCAACCCATGCTGACCAAGAAAAGTCAATCATGCAAAAGAATATATTGTATGATTCCACTTATATAAAACTCTAGAACAGGGGCGCCTGGGTGGCTCAGTCGTTAAGCGTCTGCCTTCGACTCAGGTCATGATCCCAGGGTCCTGGGATCGAGCCCCACATCGGGCTCCCTGCTCAGCGGGAAGCCTGCTTCTCCCTCCCCCACTCCCCCTGCTTGTGTTCCCTCTCTCACTGTGTCTCTCTCTGTCAAATAAATAAAATCTTAAAAAAAAAAAAAAAACAACAACTCTAGAACAAGCAAAGCTAATCACTGCCACGGAAAGCAGATCAGTGCTTGCGGCTGGAGGCAGGGGAATGACCACCAAGGAGTACAAGGAACTTTTGGGGGTGACGACAATGTTCTGTATCTTCATTAAGATGGAGGCTCCACGGGGGCCCCTGGGTGGCTCAGTCGGTGAAGCGTCTGACTCTTGATTTCAGCTCAGGTCATGACCTCGGGGTTCGAGATCGAGCCCCGCGTCAGGCTCCACACTGGACATGGAGTCTGCTTGAGATTCTCTCTCTCTCCATCTGCCCGTCCCCCACAACCCCACTCACGCGCTCTCTCCAAAAAAAAAAAGAAGGCCCTCCATGGGGGCCTTCATTCACAGAGGAAGGAAGGAAAGGAAATTCCTGGAGGAGACAGATAGTTACCAGGAGAGCTGACCCTGCGATCAGTGCACGTCCATTAGAGATTGCATGCTCTCTGTGGACAGGACAACTGGTTGCAGGAGAAGGGCCCATAGTCACGCAACATTCAGCAAGCAGGTGAATGAGTGAATGCCAGGTACCCCTTCCTGGTTTGGGGTTCTTGGCATTCACAGATAATCCCTCCCTGCTTACACAGTGGTGGGAAGAGGGCACACAAACATGGCCCAGCTACCACGCAAACTCACGGCCCTCAATCATCTCCCACAAGAGTCTCTGACTCCAATGCTTAGATGTTGAAACAGAAGGCAGACTCACTAGAGAGAGAAAAACAAACTAGACCTGGACCATTTCCCCCACTGCATGGAGAGAAACCACGGATGGATTAAAGAACTGTGAAATGTAAAACTCTAAAGTTAATAAAAGAAAATGCGGCAGAATATTCTTGTGGTCTTATTAAGAAGGATTCCTTAAATAAAAAATGTCAACAACATAAAACATTAGGCCAAAAACAATGAATTTGATAACTACAAAATTAAAATTTTCTGTTCAACAAAGAACAGTATGGGAAACATTAATAAACGGATAACAGAACTTCTAGAAAAGATGTTTACAAAGCATGATGTGCATAAAGGAATTAATGTCCAGAAGAACATGAGCTTCTGCAAATCAACAGAAAAGGACAAGAACCCAGTGGGAAAATAGGTAAAGGAGGAGAACAGGCATCCACAGCAAAGAAAGGCCAAAACCTTGTGGGAACGTCATAAGCTGTCTAATCTCATTAATGAACAAAGAAATGTAAACTAGGACATGTCCGTGACCACATGTGTGCAAATGAGCAGCATCAGGTACCAGCAGACACGTGGGGGTATAACCCTTATGTCCAGCTACTGAACAGGCATCCCTCGAGGGAGCTTAGCCAAACCTGCACACCCTGCAGTCAGGGAGGCATTCTGTGTCTGGACACACACGCTAACAAATCCCTCCTGTTCCCACTGGTGGCCGTTTGTGGTGGAGGGACGCCCAGGACAACCCGAGTATCCATCGGGAAGCAATCCTTCTAAGCAGTAAGACACAGTGCAAGGAGACTACTGAACACAGCAAAAACTGGAAACACCCAATTACCCAGGAACAAACAAAACAGGAGCACAATGAGACGTGCATGTGATCACACATACCGGGCGGGTTGGAACGAAGGCCAACGGAGATGACAAACACAAGGCACTCAGCCTGGACCTGGCACTGAGTATGTTCGAAAACATGGTTCCTGCACTAACTGCCGTGAACCCCTCCAAGCTTACACCCCATTGTTGGCTTCACCACATATCTATACAAGGGACATCAGACCTGCAAGAAACCGATGGATGATGTACAGAGGGGTGAGTATGTGCAGTGCGAAAAGCCTGGCCTTTAAAGTCACAGATCCCAGCTCAGACAGCGGCTCTCACAACCTGGACAAGTTACTTCTGCATCTCCAAGTGCGAAAATGAGTAGTGCCAACCCCCTGTGGTTGTTTTGAAGGCAAATAAATGACCGCGATGTGAACCTTACAATGCATGTTTACCTTGCTTACTCCTCCTCCCTTGCAAACCACATGACAGAAGTCTCACCACCTGGAACACTGCCCAACCATTACCAATAATAACTTACGGTGACCACGTAACAACATGGTCTACATTAAACAATGTTGAGGAAAAAAATGACCAGAAAGAAAGAAATCAAAACTGGACAGAGAAATTATAGGTGATTATTCATTGGCTTTCTCTTTTCCAAGTGTCCTGCAATACCACTATGCAACTTAGAGTAAAACACATTTTAATAATAATGCTGTGCCACTAGGTGCTTGTAGATTCAGGGATGGTTCAACACACGCACTTCACCAAGGATGACACACCACACTAACAGAACGAACAGACGCATCTCAGCAGATGCATCATACAGAATCAACACCCTCCCATTGCAAAACACTCACCAGACTGGGTCCTGGAGGAAACCACCTCACTACAGTGAGGGTCATATACAACAAGCCCACAGCTAACCTCACGGTCAGCTGTGCGAGCTGAAAGCTCTTCCTCTACGGTCTGGAACAAGACAAGGATGCCCACTATCATCACTTCTAGTAAACACAGTACTGCACCTCCTAGCCTGAGCATTTAGATAACAAAAGGATAATAAGCATCCAAATTGGAGATAAGAAGTAAAATGACCTCTGCAGACATTATTATCTTGCACATAAAAAACTCTAAAGATTCCACAAAAAAGCTGCTTTACTAACAGATGAATTCAGCAATGTAGAGGACGCAAAGTCATAAAATCAGCTGCATTTCTAACAGGAACAATGAACGGGGTGCCTGGGTGGCTCAGTCGTTAAGCGTCTGCCTTCAGCTCAGTCATGATCCCCGGGTCCTGGGATCAAGCCCCGCATCAGGCTCCCTGCTCAGCGGGAAGCCTGCTTCTCCCTCTCCCACTCCCCCTGCTGTGTTCCCTCTCTCACTGTGTCTCTGTCAAATAAATAAATAAAATCTTTAAAAAAACAAAAACAAAACAGGAACAATGAACAATCTCAAAAGGAAACGATGAAAACAATTCTGTTTAAAATCGCTCAAAGAAGAATACGTAGGAATTAACTTAACCAAGGAGGGAAAGCCTGCACAACAAACACTACCTAATACCGCTGAAAGGAATTCAAGACATGAACAAATGGAAACCCACCCCGTGTTTGTGGATTGGAGGACATCATACTGTTAAAATGTCAGCAGGACCCAACGCCATCTACAGATTCAGTGCCATCCCTACCAAAATCTCAAACTTTTTCAGATATAGAAAACCCATCCTAAAATTCATGTGGAATCTCAATGGACCCCAAATAGCCAAAATCATCTTGAAGACAAGAAGGAGAAACTGGAGGACTCACACTTCCTCATTTCAAACCTACTACAAAAGCTACAGTAACCAAACCACGTGGTACTGGCATAAAAACAGACTGACGGACGAAGGGAGGTGAACTGGCATAAAAACAGACAGACGGACGAGGGGAGGTGAACAGAAAGCCCAGAAAGAAACCCTCACATAGTGAAAGGACTTTTGACGAGGATGCCAAGACCTCTCGATGGGGAGCCGACAGTCTTTTCAACAGAATGGGCTGGGGACACTGCATCTCCACATGCAAAGGAGGAGGCTGGACCCCTACCTAACAGCCCACACACACATTAACTCAAAATGGATCAAAGACCTCAATGTAAGGCCTAACACGATAAAACTCTGGAAGAAAACGTAGGACAAAAGCTTCACGACACTGGATTTGGCAATGATTTCTTGGATGTGACCAAAGGCACAGGCAACAAAAGAAAAAATGAAGTGACTTCATAAAAATTCTAAAAGGTTGTACATCAGGAGACACTGTCTACAGAGTAGACTGAGAAAAATATCTGTAAATCATACATCTGGTTAAGAATTAACATCCAGAATATATACAAAACTTCTGATAATAACAACCTGACTCAAAAACGGGCAAAGAAGTTGAAGAGACACATCCCCAAAGATACAAGAATAAGCACATGCGAAGACGCTCGATGTCACTGAGCACCAGGGAAACGCAAATCAAAACCACAATGAGGTACCGCCTCACACCTGTCAGAACAGCTAGACCCAAAAAGACAGGAAATAACAAGTGCTGGCGAAGAGGCGGAGACAGGGGACCCTCGTGCACTGCTGGTGGGAATGCAAGCTGGTGCAGCCAGTGTGGAGAACAGTATGGAAGTTCCTCCACAAAACTAAAAACAGAACTGCCGTATGAACCCCACAACTCCACTTCTGGGTATAAACCCCAAACACCTGAAAGCAGGGTCTCAAACAGCTCTGTCCACCCAGGCTCATACCAGCATTAGTCACAAAAGCAAACGTACGGGAGCAACCCAAATATCCGTGGACGAGCACATGGGTAAGAAGATGCGGGGTCTACCACATTCCGTGCGGTGGGGTATCATCCAGCCTTAAGGAGGAAGGAAATCTTCCTTATGCCACAACATGGATGAGCCTTGAGGACATCATGCCGAATGAGACAGCCAGTTGCAAAAAGACAAATACGACAGGATTCCACCTCTGTGAGGGACTTAGATTCATCACAAAGGCAAAGCAGAACAGCGGGTACTGGGGGCACAGGGGATGGGGGCTCAGTGATTACTGGGTACAGAGATTCAGTTTCACACAACGAAGTGAGTTTTGGGGAGGGACGGTGGTGGCAGGTGCACAGCAGTGTGGATGTATTTAATGCCACTGAACTACAGTTAAGAATGGTTAAGATGTGTATTTTGCCACAATAAAAGCTCCTCTGAATGTCTGGGTTGTTACATGGTGATATGGAAGCACACAAACGTGACAGTGAACTAAAGTCTTCAACACATGCAAGGGTACAAGTCCATCAAATACCAAAGGAAACAGTGAATGATCAGAAGCTTGGACTACGACATCAAAGAGATCTATATTCGTATTTGAGTTTTGCCACCAACAACCTCTGTGGCCTCAGGCAAGATCTTCCCTGCCTGAGGTCCATCATCTTCAGCAACATGAAGAGAATGACAACAGACCTCTTGGAGTTGGGAGAATTCACAGAGACAAATCCTACATAGCACAGGGCTTGTCACAGAATAACTACGACGCTCAATTCTGAGCCTCCTTGAAACTATGTCTTCAATGAATGCAACTGAGTATTATTAGGAAACCTGTCCTCACCTCCTTGTCCCAGCTACACTTCACACTAAGATCCAAACCGAGGAAAGATGTATGCCCTACCCGCAAGGTGCTCACTATCAGCAAAGGAAGCAGAAATTTTTTTTTAGTAATAAGAGTCTGTAATAAAATAAAAGTTATTTTCATATACATCACTGTGACCAAGAGCAAGGTTATCCCGAGGAATGAATCATATGAGAGAATATTTGGGTTGAATCTTAAAAGGGTAGGTTTTGTCTATTAATGAAGGAAAAATACAAAAAAAAAAGAATCAAAATAAGAGAGTGCTCAGACCGAAGAGAACAGTGTCACCAGATGGAAATCTGAGTAGGGAGCTGCAGGGCATGAAAAGGAGGACACTCGGGGTCTAATGCGAAGGGCTCACACAAACGCCCTGTTCAGTCAGGTATTTGCACTTTGTGCACAATGGGGAAATAAAAACCAGCATCTTAAAGAAGAATAGAGAGACCTATAATCTAGAAAAATACTGATGAGGGGTGAGGCTTATGTTCACTTGGAGGGGTCAGGAACGACCTCCTGGGGGACATGACTTCAAGAGGAGTCTGCCTGGCAGATGAGTCCAGGGGGGTCAGCATCCCAGAGAGTGTGGACCACCAAGGATCCGGGGGCCTCTAGGGGGGCCCGGGGCGTCTGGAGCACAGCACACTGGGTGGAAAGTGGCAGGCCCAGGCAGTAATACGCTGGCATGGGAATTTGGGCTCGCGAGCAGTAGAGGAAGCTGTCAGTCACGCAGCATTTGATAAGATGGTGTTCTGGAAAAACACCTCTGACACCAGTGATGGGAAGCAACAGAGACCGCAGGTGTGGGCGGCCGGAAGCCCAGTCAGCACCGTGCTGCTACTGCGGACAAGGAACCAGGCGGGCTCAGACCCGGGCCGGAACAGGGAGGTGCAGGCCCACTCCAGACCTGAAGGGAACGTTCCATCTCTCTGGGGAGGGAAACTAGTGTATTTTCCTCTCACTACGTCCACATTCCAAATACACTCGGTATCGCCCTCTAGGTCCAGGATAAAAACCTCAGTGCTGACCTCAGAGGCCCTCCTGTCTGGCCCTCTCTGTCTTCACCTCCTTTTCCAGTCCCTCTGCTCGGACTCTCCTCGGCCTGAATCCCACCCGCCCTCCCAGGCCCAACCAATACAGGCCTTCCATGACTTCCTGACATCCAGTGACCCCTGGACTGCGGCCAGGAGTGTATCCGTCAGTACAGACCAGCATGTGGGGCGAGCCCTGGGCCGTCTGCGATGCCTCTCCCATTACTTGATCACACTCATTTACTCTCGAATGGTTGTTTACGCTTTTCTGTGCCTTGTCCGTATGTTTCCTTCACAGAACTGCAGAGAAATGTCAAACATGAAAACAGCTAGACAGTAATCCAAGCCAAGAGGAGTGCCCTGAGAATTCAGCACACCAGAGAAAGCTCACTGTGGAGCTGTACGTTACGGTTGCTCAGAATCCGTGACTTCTCCTGCAAGGCTGTTATTATGTAAAATAAAATAACAGTGGTAAATTGTGCCTGCCAATCTGCTACCACAGAAGAAATGTAAGAAAGAATAAATCATTACAAACGGAAATGGGTGTGCAGTTAGTGAGCCTGTGAAGAATTCTTGAGATTGCATTTACAGCATAATATTAACTGCTAGTTTTTCAAAATAACTTATTTCCAAAGAGGTAACAGGCAATGGCCATCCCCTCCTCTCCAGCAAACCCAGTAAGGGAGTGGAATCAATAGAGGGTTCGCCCTGGCAGAACATACACTAAGACCGAACGACACACAGAAGATCAGCACGGTCCCTTGCAAGCAGGACACATAAATTTGGGAAGTGCTCCTTATTTTTGTGTTGTCTGCCAAAAAAGAAAAGAAACTGACACAGAGACAAAGCAAAATGGTAACTTGGCAGTTCTTACGGCTCTCATGGAGTGAACTCTCAACAAGTCACTACAGAGATGGAGTGTGCCTCGTGCAACCTGAGAAGCCAGCCGGGCGCAGACGGCTCAGCCCGTAGCGATAGGTGGTGCTCCAGGAGGACGCAGTCACTGCAAATGTGTCAAAGAGGGCAGAGGGCACAGTTATACCTGGGGTGTAACCCTAGAGTAAGCGATACAGGTCACTGATGCCCTGATCTGAAACATTAACTGGAACAGGAAGTCTTCCAACCCCATGTCAGCCTAATCACGTGAGTCAGGCACCATCACCTCTGGAAACACACAGTCGCAGGTACCCGAGACAGCAAGAAAACAGAAAGGGTCACTGGCTTTGTCCAGCAGGCACAAAACGTCATCTGACCTCTCGCAATGGTACAAACTAGCCCATAATACTGGCAGAGATGAACATAAAATCCATACTTGCTTCAACAGAATGCATTTACATTATAATGATTACTCAGAATACTTTATGAAACACTAATGCCACCTTATAATTATCCAAGTCAGATGTGAATAGTATGTGAGGGTTTAAGACAGAACAGAAGTGGACACATGTGACTTATTTTAGGGAATATTAAAATATAGGTGACCGTAAATGATGCGATTATGAATTATGAATAATATGAGAAATCTTAGGGATTGAAAGTTTAAATTTCATTTGTTACTGATTTTGTTGTCATTTTTTAAAAAGATTTTATTTATTTGTCAGAGAGAGAGCAAGCGAGCACAGATAGAGGGAGAAGCAGGCTTCCCATGGAGCAGGGAGCCCAATGCGGGGCTCCATCCCAGGACCCAGGGATCATGACCTGAGCCGAAGGCAGACACTTCACCGAAATGAGCCACCCAGGCGCCCCTGTCTATGATTCTTAATCTTTGTTCCTTGACTTAAAAACTGTTAAACAAGAGCTAACATTATGATCTTAAGCATAAAAATGTTATACTTGTTTTACATAAAATCTTGCCTCTGCTCACCTTCATTCAAATGACTACTGTATTTTTTATGATAAAATGACCTGTTGGTTTCAATTTTATGATTAAGCATCACAAAACATACTTCAGTTTCTAAAAATATGTTTTTACTGAGAGATGAAAATTTATTTCTGTTTATTTAGCTCTCAAATGAGAACTATGGAATTTTACATTATCATCAAATCCAAATTATAAACATACACCTTTTTAAGATTTTATTAATTTGTCAGAGAGAGAGACCGCACGCACAAACGGCGAAGGGGCAGGCAGAACAGGCAGAGGGAGAAGCAGGCTCCCCGCTGAGCAGGGAGCCCAATGCAGGACTCGATCCCAGAACCCTGGGATCAGGACCTGAGCCGAAGGCAGACGCTTAACCGACTGAGCCACCCAGGCGTCCCTAAACATGCACCTTTAAATGACAGGGATAGCTTAACCACTAATTACAAATCAAGCGTAATCCCATATATGTACTTTGATTTCAGACTGACTCATTTTGTGAAAGTACTTTCCACCCCAAATAACAGAATCTGTTAAAGAAGTTTCTGTTAGTTATACTTTTTGAACAGAACAAAACTATTTTAAAAACAGAGGGAGAGACTTAAAAGAAACTGGTAAAAAACATGCAGGCCTCTTTCCTAGGGTGCATGGCGACCACAAGAAGCCCTTTAAGCCAGCATATAGAACATATAAAAACCCCAGAGAAAGGAATAGACAAGTTAAGGATTTTAAATCCAGCCAAACTGATGTACTAAAAAGGCTGCAACCAGCTGTGACGAGCCAGCAAGCACTCGAAGGTCAGTTCCCACAAAGTCTTGATTAAGAATGTCCTAGATGGTGCAGCCGCTCTGGAAACCAGCATGGAGGCTACTCAAAAAATTAAAATAGAACTACAATACAATCAGCAATCCCACTTCTGGGTATTTATCCGTAAGAAATGAAATCACTATCTCAAAAAGCTATCTACACCCTGCCACGTCCACGGCAGCACTAGTCACCATAGCCACAGCATGGGAACAGCCTGCATGCCCACTGACAGAGGAGTGCACGAAGATGACGTGTATATACAAGGGAATGACTCAGCCATAAGAAAGGAAACCCCATCATTCTGTGACAACGTGGATGGCTCCCGAGGGCACTGTACTAAGTGGAATAAGTCAGACAGAAAAAGACAAACTCTGTTTCATCTCCCACGTGTTATCTAAAAAGACCAAGTGCACAGAAACAGAGAACAGATTGGTGGTGGCCAGCAGTGGGTCAAACAGGAAAGGGTGCAAAAAGTATAAACTTCAAGTTATAAGAGAAATCAGTCCTGGACATGTCAGGTATAGCATGCTGATTACCGCTAGTAATAATGGACCGTGTATCTGAAAGGTGCTAACAGAGGAGGTCTCAAAGGTTCTCATAACAAGAAACAAAATGTGTGACTATGTGAGGGAACAGATGCTACCCGAACACACTGAGGTATTGTTTTGCAGTGGGTACAAATACAAAATCATGATGTTGTATACCTTATAAACACAACATCATATGTCAATTATATCTAAGCAAAACTGGGGGAAAAGAATATAAAAAAGAAATCGACCAGAGAATGAACTTTGCACACCAAGAGAGGGCTGGTGCGGACCATGAGATACACACTTACTGCAGAGGGAAACCAACGTTCAGTGGTGAGGAAGAGCATGTCAGGCGGCTGGCCTCATCTCTGGCTGGTCAGAATCAGTACAACTGTTTAAGAACAGGGATAAACAGTCTACACTGTTTCCAGGAAACACATTACTGGTTACAGTGTTGGTGTTATTACTCTCCAAATGCTGGATATATAATGCTGGATACATAACTGAGTAACTACCATTCATGACCTCCTTACTGTGTAAGAAAAGTTTTGGTAGAAGTTATGGAAAACCCAGTAGCCACAAATTCCAACAAAAATGCAAGTATGCATTCATAAGGTGTTTTTCCTCTTACAATTATATTTACTACCTCTGCCCACGAGAGGGCCTGGAAAGACCAAGCAAGCTGCAGTGAGCACACAGAGGGCCAGACATGCTTCTGAGACACAATTTCTATGTGACAGAAACCGGAGCCCCTTGGAGAAATCAAAGGTTCCAGGTCTGGGGCGGACTGCAAGAGAGATGAGCCTGAAAGATCCTGTTGGGTGAGAAAGCAGAAAGCCACTTCAGGAGCCCACGTGGAGAGCCTCCAAACCCATGGAAGACAGAAAAATCTGAGCATAAATATTTTGTCAGAAATGGACTGAAGTATATCAAAAGTACTGAAGTGCATGAATTCCAAATGACACTTAAAAAACTAATTAGTTACCATTAGAGGATGTTTTTTTTAAAAAACCGGCAAAAAAGGAAAAGAGCCTGTTATTCTACCTTCAGATACGAACACACCAGAGGATTGCTCAACAGCATGTGATGGCAAGTTTGTGTCCTTACAGAAGTATTCCAGTTTACAACAGAAAGATGGCATTAGATTATCACCATTCTGCAACCCTTAATGAATTGTTGGTGTAAGCCAAGACACATCAAGGCTAGCAACCTGACTACACGAGAAGCCCACATCACGGCCTCCTGGTAGGAGGACATAGCACCTATGAAGGGGTCTCGCCCCACTCAAGCCTCCAGGGCAACTATCCACTTCCACGAAACACAGAGGAACAAATACACAAGATGCAACCAGCCAAAGCCAGACTATGGGAAACCACAGAGCAAATGAACCAGTCTCTTCAATAAATAAACAAAAAGGAAAATCACAATCAAGGATGAATGAGAACCTTGAGACTGGAGGTGACCTCAAAGACATTTTCGAAGAAACAAACACAAGCAGAACTAGAACATCACACAGAGGTTGATGCCAGTGTTCAGGGTTTGCGAGGCTTCCCAACAGGACAGGGAGCCCAAACACGTGCAGGTGTGCCGGAAGCCGTCTAGCTTTCATTCTCACCAGACACGGTAGAGAAGGAGTCCTCGCGACCACACGTGCCTTCTCTACCGTAACTCCTCCACAGCCGTCAGGAACGTCACCCGTGCGTAATGATTAAAAGACAACAAGGTTCAGGCTCGGCTGTAACTGAGCAGAGGGTCTGGACTTAAAGTTCATCAAAGACTTGGAAAGCATTCACCTGTTCAGAATACAGCCCAGACCCCTGACTCCCCATCATGGGGCAGCGCTCCTCCCAACCTGCTCCGGCCAGGGTGCGACAAGGGCACCAGTGCGGCCCGGACGCTCGGGCACAGGCCAGCTGGTTAGGCACACAGGCTATGACAGAAGTACGGATGCCACGGTGTAGTGGTGCTCAGACGGCAGAAGAGACACTGGCCGTCACCCCTGCCAACACTTACCCTCTGATTTTCTCAGTTCCTTTTCATCTTTAGACAACACTGATAGGACGTTAACTTTTTGGTAGGTGAATACACTTCTTCAGCTGCCCCTTAAGATCTACGGACCCTAGCGCATGGAGAAAAGTCAGCCTTGGCAGCCTGAGGCTGTGCTGATGAAGAGAGGACAGGATGCAAGATGCACATGGGTGCGCACTCCTGCTGACAAACGTCTGTGCACACGCAGCAGGTCGCCTGCACCCGCCATGGCCACGAGCTAACGGCGACCCTCACGGCCAGACGGTGCACCCCAGGCGGGGAAAACCTCCACAGCTCTAGGACGATGCTGGGGGAGGGAGAGACACTGCTAGAGTTCAGTCAATGACCCCAAGTCTAAACGTTAAATCCAAAGAGCGGCATCTGATTTCCACATTCTTCCATAAATAATTTAAATATACATAAACCATGGTTTGTTTGTTTTTTTTAAAGAAAATCCCAGCCATAGGAAAATACTTACGGCTTTTATTCTTGAGGTTTCAAAGAAATGTTTTTAGGCCAATACCACCTCACTATAACTTGTACTTTATAACATACCCTCAAGTTATTTGCTTTTTATAAGGACATACTAATAGGACTTATTGTATACTCTTTATTTTATTCTTATTTCCCCTAAGTGTTACCTATTTTTTTCTTCTCTTGGCCTGCAGGAGCACGGCAACTTTAAGTGCTCAAAGGGTAAATACAGACTTACAGCAACACACAGCAACACCCTCTCCCTTTCTCCGGTCCATCCTCTCATGAGGAACCTTTATAATCTTTAAGAGAATGTAGGTAAGAGACAAAAATATGTGGTGCTCAATTCTACTACTTATTAGTAAGGACAAAAATAAACATTTCATTAAAGGGGCTCATAAATCACCCATTTCCCATTTTTACATACAGCATCTAAGGAATCATCTGTACAAAGAATAAAGAAAGAAATTCTACCTAAATTACCAAAAAATATCACTCAAACATTTAAAAAGAGATGAATTTAGCTTTATTCCCTTAAAAATACTCAGAGAAACAAATAAAATCAAGTTCTATTTGAAGACTCCCTTATAATGTGAGTATTGATAAAATAGTCTGATTGTTTCCTATCCTGATCTTGGTCTACCAAAATAAATAGCATTGGAAACTAGGGGAAAAAAAAAAAAACCAACTTTTTTTAAATTGATGATTTAATATAACTTCCAAAATACAAGACAAAATGGTCAGGATGTCCTGGTTAGTGGGCTAGGGACCGAGAAGAGGGTGTTTTCTGCACAGAACACTTGTCCTCCAGTCACAGTGAACAATGAACAACAACACTGTGCTTTAGACAGGCACACAACAGCAAGCCTTTTTAATAAAAAGACTTAAAGATTTGATCCCAAGAGTTAAAAAATGTTTGATCATTAAAAAGCTATTATAAACAGTACACAGTGATGTTTTACTTCTCTGGTATTTGTTTATTAAACATCTTAACACAATGCCTGTCTATGTCTCTCTCGTTTTTCTGACAAGTGTATACAAGGCAAAAAGTGACTGCTACTTTGTAATGTGTCAATGAGCATAATAAATAAGTTATTTTTGGACCTTTTTTCCCCAAAAAATCTTTTAGGAAACTTTACAAGGATATTTTTGCTTAAATGTACTTACTTTGTAATACGGTCAATATTGGCAATTTGCTTCTGGTTCCGTATAATCTCAATGGCTGCCCAAAGATGCTGGATAGCTTTTGTATCCGCCTGTCGCCTTTTTGTTAGACGTGCCATGACCTGTTCACTTCTGTAACTGTAGGAAAACACAAAAACATAAGGGGAAAGAAAGCATGGATTACAAGATGAACTACCATCAGTGTAGTAACAGACTCAGCACCTCCCAACTACTGGGGAATACACTAACACAGGATGTAGCATGACCAACTTTTCTCCATTACGGGTTACTCTGCAAAAACCGTCATTCACTTTGTTATTTCATAAAGAATAACATTTTAAGGTCAAAGAGTTAAAAAGGTCTTCCCAAGAAGGACAAGTGGTCACCCTATACTAACATATCAAAGAACACGTACATTTCAATTTTATTCCAAAGCAAAAATAGAACATAAAATTTCACTTTTTGTTACTACACTGTGTGTAACTGTAATATGACAGAGCAATATAAATGGAATTCAAATGTCCTAATTCTTTGGTTCTTAGTTTATGATACTCATCGTTTTAAAATTTCAATTTTATGTAGACATACTGACAAATGAAAACAGCGTTTTTTTTTTCTTTTCAAATAAAACCATAAACAGAATCTATTTCTAACCGAGGCATGAAAGGCTGGGAGCTGGTGTCCCAGAGGAGGACGTGGGTGGGCCCACATCATCAGAAATAGTCACATGCTTGGGTTGGGAGGCTGTTCATTATATTATTCAGAACCAATACCACTATTTCGTTCAAATTTCAATATTCTGAGCCTGGTGAGGAGAACAGCCACCGGCTGTGTCAAATCTAGGGGGATATGGGCTGCCTCCTGGATATCGGATGGGTGGTGGTACAGCAGGAGAGGCTCCGCGAACACTGGGACTCGCAGCTGGGCACCGAGGCGCTGGGCCGTCAGGAACGTCCTTGCACACTGAGATGCCAGATCCCTCAATCACACAGGGTAGTGTGGGCAGCCCTCGGGCACAGGGTGAACACCAAACTTCCTTGACCTGACCCTTCCTATCTTTCAGAGGAGGAGAATGAGTGAAGGAAACTCATTCTTGACACGTTCCTGTGTTCCATGATGGGCCGGCGGAGCCTGCAAGTCGGCTTTCTCTGCTTCCACATTTCTTTTCACAGACAAGTCAGTTCTCACTCTTCCTCTGACAAACCCAAATGAAACCGGCAGCCGCCATGAATGCTCATCTAGAGACTCTTCCCACAAGTCTGGGCTCAGCCGGCCTCCTGGAATAAGGCATCTCTCAGAAGTGTGTTGCTAACAGAAGAATTCCAAGCACATTCTAGGGTATTCCTGAATATCCTACTTCTTCCCACCACTACTTCTAATAGCTGTAGACTTTGCTCCAAAGAGAGAATAACCAAAACATAAAGCCAGCATTCAAATTCTAAAGAAAACTTAAGGAAAATCAGTTGGGTTCAGTACAGACTTAGATGCAGAACTAAAAGACAGTCACAACTGCAATTATAATTTATTAATGTGTGTTTGGAAAGAAACCACTTTCAAACGTACAGAAACTTCTCAGCCAGACCATCTGCTGAGGAAAGCCGCCTTCCTGAATGGGATCAGCATCAAGGGAGGGAAGTTTGGGCAAGAATGTCAAGTACGTCACAGAGTGACATCTAACGGCGAACTGCGGTAGTGCAAGTCGTCAGGTTCTGCACGTACTCCCACGAAAAACACAATCTGAAAGACAACAGGTGTCTATTCTGTGTAAGGCACAGATATGGATACAGTGAAGTATGTAAAAATGTAAGAACTGTAGTCCTTGCCAGAGAAGAGCCTGACGCTGGCAGAGGAAGTCTGACATACACATGAACCACGAACTGTAAGGGCAGATAGGACAATGCCGTCCAAAGGTATCCTGGAGCAGTCCACGCACCGGGGACACCACTTCCAGCTCAGGGAGCGCTGCAGAATATAAGTATATGGGGAAATTTAAGAGAAATTTCCTTAATTTCTTTAAAAGATACTTGGCTGTTGAAAGCCAGGATAAAAATCACTGCTCGGTTTCATTAGGGCTATGACGCCTGTAACAACAGAAGCACAAGGGTCTCAGGGCAGTGATCACATCATGTAAACATGCAATTCAACCTGTGTTTTTTCTAAGTACATATGTGTACAAGTAATAATTTATTCAGAACTGCAGAAAATATATAAAACCAAAGCTAGCATTTTAAAATAATACCTAAATAGTAGATATTACTATTTATATAACAACCAAAAGAACATAGGGGGGACACTAATAGCAGAAACTCTAGAAGTGATTATCACCAAATGGCTAGAAATGGTTAAAATCAAGGCTAAAGAATTAAATAATGCACAAATGTAAAGTTCAGGAAAACAGATGTAAAGTTAAAACCAAAGATTTTTGAGATCTACCTGAATCTGAACCAAGTCAACACAGATACATATATCATAAGGGAGATGCTCAGGAGCCCAAAGAGAGCCTTGCAAAGAACTCAAACCCAAGTAAGCTGAGTATGATGAAGTCTGAGACCAGTTATAAAAACAACAGAACCAGCCTGACCGATTAGGACAAGATCTCTTTAAAGAACCACCACGGAGATTTTCCCTTCTTAGGAAATCTAAAATCATGCATTCACTAACGTAGGTCAGATATTCTTCTAGGCTCTGGGAATATAGCAATAAGCCAGTCAGACAAAAGTCCTTCCACCATCTAGTAAATATGAATAATGTGGCTAGATATCAAAAGATAGCAATTTGGGTGTTTATCAATAAAAAGAAAATCCTAGAAAATGAGTTCCTCAGATCCTTTGTACAGACAGCTTCTCATTCAAGGTCTTCAATGACGTGGCCAAATCCAACTCCACAGCCCTCTTCCCTGAGTGTATGCTACTACTAAACTTTACTCAAAATTCCTAAGTCTGGGGCACCTGGGTGGCTTAGTCGTTGAGCGTCTGCCTTCGGCTCAGGTTCGTGATCCCAGCGTCCTGGGATCAAGCCCCACTTCGGGCTCTCTGCTCCGCGGGAAGCCTGCTTCTCCCTCTCTCACTCCCCCTGCTTGTGTTCCTGCTCTCGCTCTCTCTCTCTAATAAATAAATAAAATCTTAAAAAAAAAAAATTCCTAAGTCTGCCCAGAAACGCCGTACCTCCATCCCCTTGGGTAAGCTGTGCTCTGCCCTTTCTTTGCTCTTCCTGGGACTTGCTCCTAACCAACCCCTCTCCTAGAACTAAACTCGACTCTCTTGTATATTCTAGTTATAATGTGCTTATAGGTCTCTCCACAGATGTATCACCTTGTGCAAATAATTATAAATTCCTCAAAAGAATCTACCCATTCAACTAAGAAGGGACAGGCCTCATTCTTCATGTCTTTCAGGGTGGCCTCGCAGTTAGGAACATGACAAGCTTCTGATACAAAATTATGAAATTCAACTTTTCCAGCTGTTACATGAACAAAGTCCCAGAGTAAGCCTTCATTTGTGTTATAGCAAAGATTAAGCTATCAAAAGAAGAAGGAAAAGACGACGACGACGACCACCTTAAGACTTGGGAGAGATTTAACTCAGTCCTCAATCTTTTTTTTGGCTCCCTTTAGGAAGAGGAGCTCCTTCAGAAAGTGATTCTCAAGAGGCTTATAGTTAAAAAAAATAAAAACACAAAACCAAAAGCTTCCCACTAATTTTTTCCTCAATTTCTCTTACTGTAGCAAAATACACATAAATCAGCATCACCATTTTTAAGCGTGCGGCTCAGTGGCATTAAATACATCCACACCGCTGTGCACCTGCCAACACTGTCCTGCCCCGAAACTCACCTCATCCTGTGAAACCGAATCTCTGCACCCAGTAATCACTAAGCCCCTATCCCCTGCACCCCCAGCACCCACCGTTCTGCTTCTCCTTTGTGATGAAACTAAGTCCCTCACAGAGGTGGAATCATACAATACTTGTCCTTCTGTGTCTGACATATCTCCCGTAACAACACATCCTCAAGGTTCCCCCCATTTTCTTCCTCTTCAAGGCTGAATAATATTCTATTGCATGATGTACTGCACTTTGTTTTCCATTCATCTGTGGATGAACACCTGGGTTTCTTCCACGTGTTGCTATGAACATGTGTATACAAACATGCCTTCCAGACTCTGCTTTCAGAAGCAGAATTACCCTATGACCCAGCAATTACAGGGTTCACTTTTTAAAGACCTGCCATACTGTTTTCCACAGCAGGTGCCCCATTTTACTTTCCCGCCACTGGTGCACAAGGTTCTAATTTCTCCACGTTTTCATCAACACTTATAATTTTCTGGGTTTTGACAGTAGCCATCCTAATGGGTGTGAGTTGGTCCAAGCAACTCTGGCTAGCCCCCAGATGATACTGATACTCTCTACCCCTACAAATCCAGATTTAATGCAATCCCTTCCACCTATGTATCTTCTTTTATATCCGACAAATGCTACAAACGGGGGAAAAGATAAAAGTAATCAAATCAGGGAATTAAAAAATAAGCAGAATTAAACAATGTAATACTTGGAGACAAATACAACTGTAGGAAAACTGTGTCCTGAAGGAATTGATAAACATGATAGTAAGGAGATTAAAATAGTGGGAGGCAGAGAAAAGAAAGCAAGAGGACCCACCAGGACACAGCATCAAACATGTTCCAATGTCTGCTTCTGGTGGTAGATGGGTTCACGTTTTTGTTTTATTATTACACTAACAAATATATTTTATAAATATTTTAAAGTAATTTAATCAAATATTACATGTAATTTAAAATTTAATCTCGGGATGCCTGGGTGACTCAGTCGGTTAAGCATCTGCCTTCGGCTCAGGTCATGATCCCGGGGTCCTGGGATCAAGTCCCACTTTGGGCTCCTTGCTCAGCAGGGAGTCTGCTTCTCCCTCTCCCTCTGCTGGTGCTCTGTCAAATGAATAAAATCTTTAAAAAAATAAATAAAATTTAATCTCATTGTATAATGTCATTATTACTTAGGTTAGGTTGAAATTTTTCCAAAGTCTACTCGTAATTTTATTTTTTTTAAGATTTTTTTACTGATTTATTTGACAGAGAGAGTGAGAGCATGAGCAGAGGGGAGAGGGAGAAGCAGACTCTCCACTGAGCAGGGAGCCTGATGCGGGACTCAATCCCAGGATCAGGAACATGACCCAAGTTGAAGGCAGACACTTAATCGACTGAGCCACCCAGGCACCAAGTCTACTCGTAATTTTAAATTACTTTTTACTGATAGTCTATCCATACCATTTTTCCATTTATATATTAACATGTTTATATATTATTACCCAAATACTTTTGTCTTTTAGTAAAGACTAAATGAAATTATACAGAAATATAGCTAACTATGTATTCTTTTATGATAACTTTCCTGATTAGAAGTCCTTCCACATTCAGGTCAGAAAAATATTCAAGTGTATTTTCCTGTTTTTTAATTTTTTAATATTGACTTGTTATCCATCTGAGAATAACTTTTTAAAAAGTAGTAACACTAATAAACTTTGTTTTGTAGATCAGTTTTAGGTTCACAGCAAAATTCAGCAGGAAACACAAAGAGTCCCATGTCCACACACATCTGCCACCTCCCCCGTTATCAACATCCCAAACCAGAAATCACATTTGTTACAATCAGCAAACCTGCACTGACACGCCACTATTTTCCCCAAGGACCACAGTTTACCTTACAGTTCACTCCTGGTGTTGTACACACTATGGGTTTTCACATAAGCATAAAGACAAGTACACACCATCCAAGTATCATACAGACTAGTTTCCCGGTCCTAAAAATCCTGTGTTCCACCTACTCATCCCTCTGGGTCCCCAAACACTGGAAACCACAGGTTTTTTTAACTACCTCCTTCATTTTGCCTTTTCCAGAATGTCCTATAGTTGGACTCATAGAGGATGTATGCAGCCTTTTCAGAGTAGCTTCTTTCACTTAGCAATACACATTTAAGATTTCCTCCGTGTCTTTTCATGGTATGATAGTTCATTTCGTTTTAGTGCTGAATAATGTTCCCTTGTATGGATGTAACATGGTTTATTTACCCATTCACTGACTATAAGACATCTTGGTTGCTCCCATGTTTTGGCAATTATGAATAAAGCTGCTAAAACCACCCTGTGTGAGTTTTCAGGTCCTTTGATAAATAACAAGCAATGCAATGGCTGGATCGTACAGTAACAGAACCTGTAGTTTTGTGAGAAACTGGTCTCCCAAAATGGCTGCACCATTTAGCAGTGGCAGTGACTTTCCTAATGCTCCACG
This sequence comes from Mirounga angustirostris, assembly GCF_029215605.1. NCBI lineage: Eukaryota > Metazoa > Chordata > Mammalia > Carnivora > Phocidae > Mirounga > Mirounga angustirostris. The sequence goes on from NW_026991713.1 coordinate 139,314,202, forward strand.
TTCCCATCAGCGATTGGTGGTGTCCCTGTTTTTTGGATTTTAGTCATTCTCACAATCATGTGGTAATAAATCAATGCTGTTTTAATTTGCAATTCTCTAATGACACAGAATATTGAACATCTTTTCATACACTTACCTTCCACCTGTATATCATCTTTGGTGAGGTGTCAGTTCAAATTTTTTGTTCATTTCTTAATCAGGTCCATTTTCTTAATGTCAAGTTTTAAGAGTTGTCTATTTTGTGTAACAGTCCTTTATCAGATGTGTCTTTTACAAATATTCTCCCAGTATGTGGCTCATCCTACCATTCTCTTCACACTGTCCTTCACAGAGCAGAAGGTTTTAATTTTAATCAAGTCCAGCTTATCAATTATTACTTTAAGGGGTTGTGTCTTGGTGTTGTATCCAAAAAAGTCATTGCCATACTCAGGACAGCTAGGTTGTCTATGTTATTTTCCAGAAGTTTTAGTTTTGCATTTTACATTTTAGGTCTATGATCCATTTTGCATTAACTGTGGTGAGGGGTATAAGGTCTGTGTCTAGGTCGATTTTTTCTGCATGTGGATGCACAGTCATCCTAGTGCTATTTGATGAAGACATTTTACTTGCTCCATTATACTGCCCTTGTTAAAGAACATTGGCTATATTTATGTGGGTCTACTTCCAGGCTCTCCCATCTGTCCCACTGATCCATTTGTCTGTTACTTTACCACTACCACACGGTCTTAATTAACATAGCTTTACAGTAAGTCTTGAAATCTCTAAATTTGTTCTTCTCCTTCAATATTGTATTGGCTATTCTGGATCTCTTGCCCCTCCATATGAATTTTAGAATCACTTTGTTGATTTCCAAAATATGACTTCCTAGGATTTTTATTGGGATAGCATGCAATCTATAGATCAAATTGGGAAGAACTGACATGTTGACAATATTTAAGTCTTCCTATCCATGAACAAGGGTTCCCTCTCCATTTATCTCATCAGAACTTTGCTGTTTTCCTCATATAGACTTTACACATATTTTTCAGGTTTGTACTTAAGTATTCCATTCTGGGGGTGATAATATAAATGTAATGTGTTTTTAACTTCAAATTCAACTTGTTCGTTGCTGGTACATAGGAAAGTGATAGGCTTTTATATATTAATTTTTTGTCATACAACGTGCTATAATTATTAGTTTCAGGTCAATTCTTTCAGATTTTCTGTGTAATCATGTCATCTGTAAATGAAGACAGTTTTATTTCTCTTCCAAATCTGTATACTTCAATTTCTTGTCTTACTGCTTTACCTAGGACTTCCAGTCCAATGTTGAAAAGGGATGGTAAGAGGAGACATCCTTGCTTTGTTCCTAATCTCAGCAGGAAACCTGTGAGTTTTTTATCATTAAGTATGATGATGTTAGTACAGGGTTTTTGTAGGTAGACTTTATCGTGTTGAGGAAATTCCTCTCTATTCCGAGAGTTTGCTGGTTTTTATTATGAATGGGCGTTGGATTTTGCCCAATGCTTTTTTCTCCATCTATTAATCACTTGATTTTTCTTTAGCCTGTTGATATGAGGATTACATTAATTGATTTCCAGATACCAAAGCAACCATGCATACCTGAGATAAACCCCATTTAGTCATGGGGCATAATACTTTTTATACAACGTTAGATTCAATTTGCTAATATTTTGTTGGAGATTTTTACATTTATGTTCATGAGAGATATTGGCCTTTAGTCCCTTTTCTTGTAATGTCTTTGTCTGGTTTGGGGTATTATGGTAAGCTGGTCTCATAGGAGTTAGGAAGTACTCTTCTGCTTCTACCTTCTATAAGATTGTGGAGAAAAGGTATAAATTCTTCCCTAAACGTTTGGGAGAATTCACCAGTGAACCCATCTGGGCCTGGTGCTTTCTGTTTTTGAAGTTTATTAATCACTGATTCCATTTATTTTACATAGGCCTACACAATTTCTTCTTGCAGAAGTTTTGCCAGATTATGCCTTTCAAGGAATTGATTCATTTCATCTCAGTTCTCAAGTCTGTGGGCATAGAGTCGTTTACAGCATTCCTTTATTACCCTTTTACAGTCTAGAGGATCAGTAGTGATAGCTCCTCTCCACCCCCTTTTTTTTTTGCTCCTCTTTCACTTCTAATATTAGTTATTTGTATCTGTTTTTGTTAGCTTGTTGAGAGACTTACTGGTTTTATTGATCTTTTCAAATAGCTAGCTTTTGACTTAATTTTACCACTGATTTCCTACTTACAATTTCATTTTTCTGCTCTATTTCTTTTCTTGTTTACTTTGGATTTAATTTTTCCTTGTGTTCTAAGGTAGAAGCTTGGAATACTGATTTCAGATCTTTCCTCTTTTCTAATATATACATTCAACGTTATACATTTCCCTGTAAAAACTGCTTTTGCTATATTCTACAAATTTTGGTATTTTCATCTTCATTTAATTAAAATTTTTAAAAATTTTCTCAAGATTTCTTTTCCGCCTGTGTGTTGCTGAATGTCCAAATATTTTGAGATTTCAAGCTATCTTTGTTATTTCTATTTTGATTCCATTGTGGTCTAACAACAGACACTGTATGATTTCTAATCTTTTCAAATTTATTAAGTTGTATTTTATGGCTAAGAATGTGAGTGTTCTATGTGAGCTTGAGAAGAATGTATATTCTGTTGCTATTGGATGAAGTAGTCTATAAATATTGTTGATACCCAGTTAATACTGTTGTTGAGTTCAACTGTGTACTTATCTTCTGCCTACTGCACCTGTCCATTTCTGAGACGGCTGTTGAAATCTCCAACTATAACAGTGCATTCATCTATTGCCCCTTGCAGACTTAGTTTTTGCCTGAAATACAGTGACATTCTGCTGTTAGGCACATACACATTAAGAACTGTTATATCCTCTTTGAGTACTGATCCCTTTATCATTATGTAATACTCACCTTTATACCTAATAACATTCCTTGTTTTGAAGTCTGCTCCATCTAAAATTAATATAGCTACAACTACTTTCTTTTGATTAGTGTCAGCATGATATATCTTCCTCTATCCCATTTATTTTAACCTATTTATGTCTTTATATTTAAAATGGGTTTCTTGCAGACAACATATTATTGGGTCTTATTAACTCTGACGATCTCATCTTTTAATTGTTGCAGTTAGACCATGTTAAGGTGATTATTCGATATAGTTGAATGTCCATATTTGTTACTGCTTTCTATGCCTTTGTCCCTTGTCTAGTTTTGACTTCCACCCATATTCTCTTTGTCATTTTAATTGAGTACTTTACATGTATCCATTTTCTCTATGTTAGCATATCAATTTTACTTTTGCTGGTGTTACTTTCTTTAGTGATTGCCCTAGAGATCACAATATACATTTACAACTAACCCATGTCTATTTTTAAGTAATAGTATACAGATTCACAGGTAGAAGGACCTGAAAACAAAATATTCCTAATACCTTCTGTTCCTTTTATCATTGGTGTCATTCCTTTCACTGATGCATGAGCATACATAAGTATTTAGATGCACATAAGAACACAAAGGCAAATACATTGTTACTATTGTGAACAAACATATCTTTTATATTAATAAGAAAAACAAGTTTATTTTACCTTTACTTACTCAACCTCCAATGATCATCTTTTATGTATATCTAAGTTTCTGGCATGTACCATTTTCCTTCTAAAGGATTTCTTTCCTGGCAACAAATTCGGTCAAGGTTTGTCTCAGAAGTATTTCTCCTTTGCTTTTGAGAAATAGTTCTGCAAAATACACACCTCTAATTTGGTGGGGGTTCCCCCCTCACTCCTTTTTCACTCCATTCTCTCCTTGCTTGCATGGTTTCTGAAAAGAAATCTCATGTATTTCTTATTTTTGCTCCTTTATAATGTTTTCCTCTGGCTTCTTTAGGATTTTTTTAATCTTTGATTTTCTGAGATTTGGAATGATATACCTACCTAAGCTGCAGTTTTGAGGGCACCTATCCTACTAGATATTCTCTGAGATTCTTGATCTGGTTTGGCGTTGGACATTAATTTGGGAAAATCTGCAGTCATTACTGCTTCAGATACTGCTTCTGTTCTTTCTTCTCCTGTGGATATTCCCATTAGGTATATGTCACACCTTTTGTAGCTGTCCCATTTTCCTTGGATTTTTTTTTTTTTTTTTTTGGTCTTTCTTCTCTTTTTCAGTTTTGGAAGTTTTTATTGTCATATCCTCAAACTCAGAGATTCCTCCCTCAGCCACGTGCAGTCTACTAATGATCCCACCAAAAGCATTCTTCATTTCCGTTACAATGTGTTTGCACTCTAGCATTTTTTTGATGTTTTTAAAATTTTCATCTCTGTTTACAGTATTCATCTAATCTTGCATGTTGTGTACTTTTTCACTAAAGTTCTTAGCATTTTAATCTGTTTTTTAGGGCGCCTGGGTGGCTCAGTTAAGTGTCTGCCTTCAGCTCAGGTCGTGATCCCAGGGTTCTGGGATTGAGCCCCACAGGAGCCTGATTCTCCCTCTTCCTCTGCCCCTCTCCCCACTCATTCTCTAATAAACTCTTCATATTTTAAGATATTCCTATTCTGATAATTCCAACATCCTTACCATGCTGACTCAGGTTCAGATGCTTGCTCAATCTTTTTTTTTTTTTTTTTAAGATTTTATTTATTTATTTATAGGACAGAGAGAGACACAGCAGGAGAGGGAACACAAGCAGGGGAAGTGGGAGAGGGAGAAGCAGGCTTCCCGCCGAGCAGGGAGCCCGATGTGGGGCTCAATCCCAGGACCCTGGGACCATGACCTGAGCCGAAGGCAGACACTTAATGACTGAGCCACCCAGGCACCCCAGCTCAATCTCTTGTGTTTGTTTTGCCTTTGAGTAGGACCTTTTATTTTCCTTCAAAAGGCGGACATGAAGTATTAAGTAAAAGGAAATGCATAAGAAGGCATTTAGTAATGCAGTGTGAGGTGTGGGGAAGGGACTGCTTTCTCGAGTCCCAGGGTAAGTCAGTGTTTTGGTGAGCCTGTGCCCCTGCACTGTGAACTTTCCAAGTCCTTCTCAGCTTTGTCTACCCCATTAGGTGGGACAGGATTACTAGAGGGAGCCAGAGCTGGGTATTTCCCTTCCCTAGGTCAGTTAGGCTCTGGTGAAAGCTTCTCTTGAAGGCAGGCCTTGTTAAGGAGAACAGAACAACTCTGGAGTATTTTAAAATGGTTCTTTTTCCCCTCCCTGCCAATGGAATGGCAAGGGGATTTTTCTCCAATATCCACCGGGAGGGCCTGGTAGAGTTTCTGGGTAAAGGAGTTAAGAGCTCCTTACTCCTATAGTAAATCTTACCAAAGTGTGGGGGACCCCTAGGACTGGGTTCCCCTAGATTTTTAACTCAGACTTGTCCACCCTGAGCCTCCAGCAATTCATCAATTACATTCAGGTTTACTTAGCCAGCACTGGTTCCTGCAGATGTTTCTGTGGGAGGGTTTTTGCTCCAGTAAGTCCTGTTTTTCTGTCTCTCCAACTTTTGTCCTGTGGCCTCAATGCCTTCATAAATCTCAGTACATTTCGCTGGTTTTTCAGTTCTGCTTTTTACGTGTTATTAGGATGGAGTGGCAAATTCCAAGCATCTTACATGCCCAAGTGAAAACTGTGGAGTTACTTTCTGAATATGACAGAAAGTAAAAATATAGAAAGTTATCCCAAAGAGGTAATCAATTGTACTAACACGATTTACTGATTTTTCTTCTCTAATGAAATGTGATACACTTTTTTTTTTATTTTTTTATTCTTATGTTAATCCCCATACATTATATCATTAGTTTTAGATGTAGTGTTCCATGATTCATTGTTCGTGCATAACACCCAGTGCTCCATGAAGAACGTGCCCTCCTCAATACCCATCACCAGGCTAACCCATCCTCCCACCCCCCTCCCCTCTAGAACCCTCAGTTTGTTTTTCAGAGTCCATCGTCTCTCATGGTTCGTCCACCCCTCCGATTTCCCCCGCTTCATTCTTCCCCTCCCGCTACCTTCTTCATGTGATACGCTTCTAATCATCCACTAAATTCCAATCTATTCTAGCATTAGTTTCTTTGATATGTCTGGTCTTTTGTTAGTTATCTCACAAAAGATATTTATTTATTTACTATAACTTCCTTTATAGTTATAATCAAGTTAAAGTTACAATTAGGTTGTATTCAGTTTTTATTAAAACAAGCTACATACATAAAGTCTACAATTACAATTAATGCCATGTTGCTATTGGTTGCTGTATAATTATTTTATATGCGTTACTCAACAAGTTTTTTAAAAGCAGGCTGTATTTCAAACTTTATGCCCTTAACTTGTACCATGCAGTGTACAATAAGCACTTACTGACTGAATACATTCCTGAATAAGCCCTGAGATTAAAAAATAAAAATAAAAGGAGGAATAAAGCTAGTCTAGTCTATGATAATAACTGGTTGGCTACTAAGTCTGGACACTAAAGAGCAATGATACTCCCCTAAGAGCCTCCAGAACAATCCACTGCTGTCCAATTTCCATATGTAGCAAGTATAGAACATGGAGAACTTGCGAAACAGAGCACTTCTGCTAGGAAACCTACCCTGTTTATTTAAAGCAAATTACACTAAACAACAGAAAATAATAGCATGCAAAACATTGATCAAGATTCCTGATAACAACAAACATGTTTCAATTATTTTATTAGCTATACTAGTAAAGCAAGATCTTTCCAGACTTCTGGATTTGACAAAATACTAGCTTAAAAAACAAAATGTGCATGGGGAAATAAGGCTTAACCCTTTAATAACACCTTTATTGAGCCATAATTCACACACGTTTCATCACTAGAAGTGAACAATTCAGTGGCTTTTTATACAGATTAATTTTTTTAAGTATGGTGCAGTAACATAAAACTCACCATTTTAACCATTTTTAAGTGTAGAGTTCAGTGGCGTTATTTATCTGTTGATGGACACTTGGGTGGCTTCTACCTTTTAGATACTATGAATAACTGCAAAAAACAAAGTATCTGTCCAAGTCTTGCTTGCAATTCTTTGGGTATATACCCAGAAGAGGAGCTGTTGGATCATATAGTAATTCTACATGTAACCTTTTCAGAAATCACCCAACTGCATTCTACACTGGCTATACCACTTCACAGCACACCAGGAATGCGTGAAAGTTCCAATTTCTCCATGTCCCAGCCAACACCTATTTTCTGTTTGGGTTTTTTCATAGCCCTCTTAGTAGGTGTGAAGTCATATTTCATTGTGGCTTTGATTTGCATTTCCCTAATGACACTAAGCATCTTTTCATGTTTATTGGTTATTTATCTTCTTTGGGGAAAAGTCTTTTGGGGTCCTCTACTCATTTTTAATGGTGTTTATCTTTTTCTTAGTGAGTTGGTAGTTCTTTACATATTCTAAATAACCCCTTAATCTCTATGTTTTACAAATTTTTTCTCCCATTTTTAAGTTCTTTCCATTTTGATAATGTCCTGTGATTGTGATGCATAAAAGTTTTAAGTTTTGGCACCTGGGTGGCTCAGTCCATTGGGTGTCTCCCTTTGGCTGGGGTCATGATCCCAGAGTCCTGGGATTGAGTCCCACATCAGGCTCCCTGCTCAACGGGCTCCCTCTCCCTCTGCCTCTTCTCTCTGCTCATGCTCTCAAATAAATCTTTGAAAAAAAGTTCTTAGTTTTGATAAAGTATAATATATTTTTTTCTTTCATTGCTCCTGCTATGGTGTCACACCTAAGAATCCAAAGCAATATCAAAGGTCATAAAGATTAATCCCTATGTTTTTTTCTAAGAGTCTTATGGTTTTAATTCTTCTGTTTAGGTCATTGATCCATTCTGAAATTTTGTCTATGGTGTAAGGAAGGAGTCCAAACTCATTCTTTTACATGTGTAAATCCAGTCATCCCAGCACCATCTTTTGAAGAGACTAGGCTTTCCCCATTGAATGGGCTTGGTATCGTGGTCAAAAATCAATTGGCCAAACTGTGGAAAGCAGTATAGAGGTTCCTCAAAAAGTTAAAATCAGAACTACCCTGCAATCCAGCAACTACACTACTAAGCATTTACCCAAAAACACTAATTCAAAGGGATACATGCAAACTGATGCTTATAGCAGCATTATTTACAACAGTCAAATTATGGAAGCAGCCCAAGTGTCCATCTATAGATGAAGGGATAAAGATGAGGTGGTATATATGTAACAATGGAATATTATTCAGCCATTAAAAAAGAATGAGATATTGCCATTTGCAATCACATGGGTGGAACCTGAATATATTATGCTAAGCAAAATAAGTCAGAGAAAGACAAATACCATGATTTCACTCATATGTGGAACTGAAGAAACAAAAGAGCTAAGGAAAAAGAGAAACCAAGAAACAGACTCTTAACTATAGAGAACAAACTGATGGTTATCAAAGGGGAGGTGGGTGGGGGATGGGTGAAATAGATGAAGGAACGCACTTGCTGTGATGAGCACTGAGGGATGTATGGAAGTGTTGAATCATACATAGTACTGAAACTAAATATAACTAACTGAAACTGAAATTAATCTGAAACTAATATAACAGTGTATGTTAATTATGCTAGAATTAAAATTTAAAAATAGGCCAAAGATGTACAAATTTATTTCAGAATTCTAAATTCTGTATGTCTATCCTTATATCAGTACCACATTGTTTTGATTACTGTAGTTTTTGGGGTTTTTTTTAAGATTTTATTTATTTCTTTGAAAGAGAGAGAGACAGCACGAGCAGGAACACAAGCACAGGGAGAGGGAGAGGGAGAAGCAGGCTTCCCGCTGAGCAGGGAGTCCGATGCAGGGCTCGATCCCAGGACCCCAGAATCATAACCTGAGCCAAAGGCAGACACTTAACAACTGAGCCACCCAGGCACCCCTGATTACTGTAGCTTTGAAGCAAGTTTTGAGACAGGAAACTGTGTGTCTTCCACTTTGTTCTTCTTTTTCAAGACTATTTTGGCTATCCAGGGCCCTCTCAAATTCCACATGAATTTCAAAATCAGCTTTTTCATTTCAAGGGGGGGGCGGGGAGGGAGAGAGGAGGCCATTGGAATTTTCATGGCGATTGTCCTGAACTCTATAATGCTTTGGGTAGTATTGTCTTCCCATTCATGAACCCAAGATGTCTTTCCACTTATTTTGGTCTTAATTTCCTTCTGCAATGTTTTATAATTTATAATGTACAAGTTTCTTCCTCCATGGTTAAGTTTACTCCCAGGTATATTGTTCTTTTACATGTTAATGTGAATGGAACGGTTTCCTTAATTGCCTTTTCTGATTGTTCGCCGTTGGTATTACTGAAACACAACTGATTACACCCTACAACTTTGCCAAACTTGTTTATTAGTTCTGGTAATGTCTGTGGATTCCTTTTGCATTTCTAAATACCTGATCATGTCATCTTCAAATATAGTTTTATTGCTCCTTTTCCAATTTGGATGCCTTTTCTTTCTTTTTGTTGCCTAATTCCTCTGGCCAGAACTTCCAGTACTATGTTAAGTAGCAGTAATGAAAGTGGGCATCTCTGTCTTGCTCCTGATCTTAGGGGGAAGGCTTTCAGTTTTTTACCACTGTCTACAGTATTAGCTTGGGTTTTCATAAATGCCCTTTATCATGTTGAGGAAGGTCCTACCGGTCCTAGTTTTCAACTTGAAAGGATTTTGTCAAATGCCTTTCTGCATCGATACAATGTTTTTCTCCTTCATTCTACTAATGTGATACATTACATTGATGGATTTTCTGATGTTGAGCCTTGCATTCCTACTATAATTTTCACCTGGCCATTGTGTCCATTTGTGTCCCCCGACAAAATTCATGTGCTGAAAACCTAATGCCCAAGGTGATGGTATTAGGAGGTGTGTCCTTTAGGGGATGATTAGGTCATGAGGGTGGAGCCTTCATGAGTGGGATTAGAGGCCTTACAAAAGTGGCTCCAGAGATATCCCTGGCCCCTTCCACTGTGTAAGACAGGAGTAGTCAACAGTCCACCTTGTTGCAAGGCCCTCACCCAACCATGCTGGCACCCGGAATGGATGTCCAGCCTCCACAACTGTTAAGAAATTAATGTCTGCTCTTTATAAACCACCCAGTCTGTGGTATTTTGTTACAGCAGCCCAAACAGACCAAGATACTGGTTTTAAAATCATTTCATAAAATAAAAATATTTTAATCACAATAAAATAGACATACCAGAAATAAGCTGTGATGTAAGAAAAATGAAAATGATACAGTGAAGAGTTTTTTATGAATCTGAATTTATTCCCTTTAAAGGACTTATCTTTGACTTTGATCAGTCTCTGAATGGGTGTTTGCCATGAACCAGAGATAGTATTTACCCTAAAATTATAAAAATGATGAGCTACAGCCATGTTTTTATTAATAATATTTGAAAGTTAGGAAAAGAAAAGCTATGAAAAACTGAACTTCTCTTATTAATTTATACCTGTCCTTTACAAAAAATTATACATGTAATTACTACACTTTGAATAAAATTGAGTTGCATATGACCAGTCAGGTATATGTGTTCATTAACTGTTAGATCTGGAATAAAAATTACTAAACAGAATGTTACATTCTTGTAATAGCAAAGTACCTGCCCATGAGAACCTGAACACCTGAACTGAAAAGAAAAAAATCTATTTGAAAGGCATCAAAGAACTAACAAAATTGAAAACTTACAGAATTTAAGATCAAGGAAAACAAAAAACCAAGAGGTAAGTCACATTTCTCCTATATAGGCACCTGGCAATTCTGTACTCGCAGCTAAGAACATGAGCAAATCTTTGAACAGATACACAGCTAAGAGGATTAAAATTAGAATTGAGTGCCTGGTATGGGAGGAGGGTAATACTGTAATCCTCCAAACTAAGTTTGGACACCAAAGGGCTGCAACCTAGGAGTAAGAAAACTACAAAGCATTCAATCTTTACATATAAAATAATTACATAGCAAAAAATGAAAGTAGCTAATTAACTACAAAATTAACTACCATTTTTCTTAGACTTCAAATCATCTCAACTGCTGATGAGATTAATGTAATCTAGGACTACTGGGGCCCCTGGCTGTCTGTCAGAAGCAAATATGAATCCTCTCTGGATAACATCATCCTGAATTTCACTTCATTCCTATAATTTTTCATTACAGTATCTAGAACACATGTAAAAATAACCAAACCCACAAAGAGTAAGACGATATCACCAAAGGGCAAGAAAAGCAAAACAAAGTTAGAAACAACCCGCAGGAAGAGGTGTAGATGGTGCGTTATTAAACACAACCTTTTAAATAACAATGCTTGATATGTTCAAGAAATTAAAAGAGTCATAACTTCAGCAAAGAACATGAAATGAAAAGAAGTTAGATGGAAAGGACAGAATTGAAAAGGTACTAAAACTAAAGCACTCCATGAGTGGTTTACCATCAAATTTGATACAGATGAAGAGAGACTTCATGAACTGGAGGGTTATTTTCAAAAGGAAGTAGCCAAAGAAAGCATGGATAAACAAGAGTAGAGACACACATGGACATAATAAGGTCTAACACATCAATTGTGTTAGAGACACAAGAGTAGAGACACACATGGACATAATAAGGTCTAACACATCAATGAAGTGAAGGTCTTCACTTCAATCCTAAGAACAGAATGAGGAAGACTGAAAAGGAACTGACTTTCAAAGAGATAGTGGCTGATAATTTTCCGCAACTGGCAAAGAGTCTCAGAATCAAGAGTCATTCCCAGAAAACAAAAGCAAGTGAGCAGACAACTACACCTAGGCATTTCACAGTAAAATTGCTCCAAGCCAAAGATAAAAGGGAAGACATAAACTCACCAGGGGAAAAGCCATACTACCTTCAAATGAGCAGTAATACAACTTCAGGTGGACTTGTCAAAACATTGGATGTCAAAAGATAATGAAATAATGTCTAAAAAGCTCTCAAAATAGTTGCCAATCAAAAATTCTATGCCCACAAAAATGAAAGGGGAATATAGTTTATATAAAGCAAGACTTCGTCACAGTAGTCCCACAATATAAACAGTGGAGATGTTCCTTGGGCAGAAGAAGAATCCCAGGTGAAAACTCAGATTGTAAAAATGGACACAGAGCAAGGAGAAAGGAACAGATGTAGGGAAATCTAATAAATGCTGAGTGTACAAAACAACAACGTCTTCTAGATTTGGAACACACACAGAATTTAAATATTTAAGTTCCTTGCATTATCTGGGAAAAATAACTTATATTAGACCTTGATACATCAAGGACAGAAGTTACTGCCTCTAGAGTAATTAATAAAAGAACAGTTAGTAAAAGAACACATAAATACCAAGCTATTAGATGGGGGAAAAGAGAATACAAAATGCTTTATTAACACCACTCCCAACAACAAACAAGAAAGAAAAAGGAGCAAGATGGATAAAAAACATATTATGATGACAGATTAAAACCCAAACATATCAGTAATTACATTAAATCTAAACAGAGTAGCTTCAATAAGAGACAGCAATTTTGAGCCTGGTTTTAAGACAAAAACTCAGCTATATGCTGCTCTCAAAAGACAAAAATATAAGGACACAAAAAGTCTGTAAAGAAAGGAGTAAAAAGAAAAAAAAGTACCATGCAGAAATATTATCAAAAAGAAAGCTGGGGGGCGGGGGGGTGGCGCCTGGGTGGCTCAGTTGGTGAAGCATCTGCCTTCAGCTCAGATCATGATCTCAGGGTCCTGGGATCAAGTCCCACATCAGGCTCCCTGCTCCCTCTCCCTCTGCAGCTCCCCCTGCTTGTGCCCTCTCTCTTTCTCTAATAAATAAAATTTCTTTTAAAAAGCAAGCTAAGAAGAGTGTAATAACTAAGTATCACTAAGGAAAAATGGTCATTTTATTATAATTTAAAAATTCAACTTATTAGGAAATAGTCTAAGGTTTATGTACTTAACATATTGTCAAATATATTTGTCAAAACATTGTACAAAACAAAAACAGACAAATCCAATCATAACAGATTCTAACATCTCTCTCACAACTGATAAAAAACTACTAAATACATAGAAAATTTACAAAAACATTTAAGAAACCTGACCTAATCTATATAAACCTCTTCAGTCAACAAGTACAGAATGCACATTCTGTTCAAACACACACAGAATGTTTACAAAACTGATCACATACCAGGGAGAGCAGGTCTCAACAAATTTCCAAGGACTGAAATGATACAGTTTGCTTTCTGTCCACAGAACTGAAGAAGAAATCAGTAACAAAAGATAACACAAGAATTCCTATGTTTTTGGAAGCTAAAAAACATACTTCTAAATAACATATAGGTCACTGAAAAAAGTCACAATAAAAATCAAGAAATGTAACAAAAGGAATGAAAATATAATGAAAGGAATGAAATACTAATCATCAAAAGTTTTAAGATGTACTTGAAATTTACAGCCTAACTGCATACATAATGTGGGGGGGACTAAAAAGCAATAATCTAAACATCCATCTTGGGGCGCCTGGGTGGCTCAGTCGTTAAGGGTCTGCCTTTGGCTCAGGTCATGATCCCAGGGTCCTGGGATCGAGCCCTGCGCATCAGGCTCCCTGCTCGGCGGGAAGCCTGCTTCTCCCTCTCCAATTCCCCCTGCTGTGTTCCCTCTCTCGCTGTGTCTCTGTCAAATAAATAAAATCTTTAAAAAAATAAAAATAAAAAATAAACACCCATCTCAAGAAAATCTAAAATAAAAAATTAAACCAAAAAAGTGGAAGGAAATTACACACACACACACACACACACGGAACAGAAATCAATGAACTACACAACAAACATACAAAAGAGAGATTCAATAAAAGGAAAAGCTGATTCTCTGAAAAAACAAAATTGATAAACCCCTGGTTAATCTACCAAATGACTACCAAAACAGACACAAGAAGAAACAGAAAACCTGAATAAGTCTTTATCTATTAAAAAAGGTTAGACTAATGATTAAAACTTTTCCTACAAAGAAAAACTCCAGAACCAAATAGCTCCCACCTTGTAGTCTACCAAACATTTCAAGAAAAAAAAAAAAAACAACCACCAACTTTACAGAAACTTTCTGAAAATAGAAAAAGAGGAAATACGTCACAAATTGTTATGTGACAATAATGTAATAACCCTGATATCAAAACCTGAAAGGGACATTGAAAGTTATAGGCCTATGTCATTCATATTCATGAATGCAAAAATTCTAATAAAAATATTAGCAAATCAAATCCAGAAATACATAAAGTACAATACAGTGTGACCAAGCTTGTTAGAATCCTTGCAGTTCACCCATTAACAGAGTAAAGGAAAATAATAAAATCAACTCAATAATGCAGAAAAACTATGGATAAAATTCTTCATCCAAACACTCAAAGCAAAACAGGAATAGAACGGAAACTCCTTAATCTGAAAAAGGGTATCTACATAAAACCAACAGCAGAAAAACCGGACTCAATGAAAAGATAAAAGTTTTAGCTCTACAAATGAGAATGAGTTAAGATACCCACACTCACCACTTCTATTCAACATCATACTAGAAGACCTAGTCAGAGCAATAAGGCAAGAAATAAGACATATATGGACTGGAAAAGAGTAATTAAAACTGTCATTCAGAGATGACATGCTTCTCTCTATAGAGAAATCCAAAAAAATCTACAGATATATTATTAATAAATGTCTTCAATATCAGGAGATCAGAGAGGAAGTGGGGCTTATGCAAAACTCCTGTCTCTAATTCTCAGAATTGCTGCTGAACTCAGCTAAAAGCCAAGGCATCTGCTGCATGTTAGAATGGACAAAAGTGAGGGGCACCTGGATGGCTCAGTCATTTGAGCGTAGGCCTCTCGATTTTGGCTCAGGTCATGATCTCAGGGTCCTCAGATCAAGGCCTGCAACAGGCTCCACACTCAGTGGGGAGTCTGCTCGAGAGTTCTGTCTCTCTCCCTCTGCTCCTCTCTCTGCTTGTGCACGCTCTCTCACTCTAAAAATAAATAAATCTTAAAAAAAAAAAAAAAGATTGGCCATAAATGCACTTCCTGCCTAGCAGTAGCCCTAGCAACCGATCAGGTATAGATTAAACTATAGCCACACCAGCACCAATCACATTTCATTCAAAACAACTTATATAAATTCCCTCTTTCCTCTTTAAAACCTCTAACCTCCTTTATCTCTCCAGAGCACACTACTGATTTTAGTCAACTCTATCTCCCAGATGGCAATCCTTAAGATTCCAAATAAATGCATACATTTTAATTTGGAGGTTGCAGTTTTGTCTTTCGTTGGTCAACCCTAATAACAATGAGTAAATGAAAAAAATTAAGATATTATTTACAGGGGCGCCTGGGTGGTACAGTCAGCTAAGCATCAGACTCTTGGTTTTGGCTCAGGTTATGATTTCAGGGTTGTGAGATCAAGCCCCATATCAGGCTCCGCGCCCAGTACAGCATCTGCTTAAGCCTCTCTCCTTCTGCCCCTCTCCCCCCAAAATAAATAAATCTTTAAAAAATATATTATTTACAATATCACCCAAAAAAGTTAGATCTAGGAATAAATCTAACAAAAGATATGCAAGATCTCTATCCAGAAAGCCACAAAACACTGAGAAAAAGTAAAAATGACTTAAATAATGGAAAAATGCTTCATATTCACAGATTATAAGATTAGTATTATAAAAATGTTCCTTCCCAAACTGATTTAAAATTCAGTGCAAATCCAATAAATATTCTAGTAGAATTTTGTGTGTAAATTAACAAAAGGGTTCTGAAATTTACATGGAAATGTAAATGGTCAAGAATATTTATATGGAAATATAAATGACCCGTAATAAAAACAATTAAGTAACAAGGCCATAATGAATAAAATATAATTGGAAGATCTGATATCATATATCAAAATTTATTGTAAAGCTACAAGCAATTAAAACTGCGTCAAATAAGGATTTGGTGACAAAGAGTCATAAATTCATGGAAATTAACAGAGAACTCAAGAAAAGACTCATGCGTCCATGGACACCAGACTTATGTGACAAAGAAGGCACTGCAGAGCAATGGATTTGAGGTGACGCTTTCCATAAACAATGCTGAGTCAATTAGATACCCATCTGGGGAAAAGAAAATCAGACAACCAGTACAACACACAGCAAAATTAATTCCCAGTAGATTATATAAACATTTAAGCTTCTAAAGAAAGTGTAGCACACTATTTTAATGATCTTGAAATGGGGAAAGCTTTCTTATATAGGAAACCCACAAACAGCAAATTGCTAAATAGGACTACATTAAAATTAAAAATTTCTTTTTAAAGCGGTATCATTAGGGACAGTAAAAATTAAAAGACAATACCAAGTACAAGCAAGGTATGAGTCAAAGGAATTGGCATACTCTGCTAATTGAAGTCTAAACTGGTACACTGCTTTCGAAAACAGTTTGGAATTATACATTAAAGTTGGATGCTCTACTCCTAGGTATATATACTCAACAGAATGCATGTACATGGTCACCAAAATACACGTACCAGAATTTCAAAGCAGTGGAGGCGATTGGGTGGCTCAGTCAGTTAAGCATCTGACTCTTGGTTTCAGATCAGGTCGTGATCTCAGGTCACGAGATCCAGCCCTGCACTGGGCCCCACACTCGGCACAGAGTCTGCTTAAGACTCTCTCTCCCTCTGCTCCTCCCCCCACCACCTCTCTTGATCTAAAATAAATAAATAAATCCTTTTTTAAAAAAAGAGAGAATTTCAGAGCAGCAGTATTTGTAATAGCCCCAAGCTGGAAGTTGACTCAACGTCCACTATCGTGGACTGGATGGAAGTATCATGGTTTAGTCATACCATGAAACATAGTAACAACTATGTAACAGTGAAACTGAATGAACTAACTAAATGTAAAGGAAAGCCACTCACAAAATAATACATGATAACCAAACACAAAAAGTTCAAACACAGCTGATCAGAGAGGATCTAAGATGAGAGAGGTGAGGACAAGGAGGAATTCTCTTCTCTGGGGTGAGGGCACATTCTGCAATGTTGTTAAGAGTCTGTTTCTCAGGGCGCCTAGGTGGCTCAGTCAGTGAAGTGTCTGCCTTCAGCTCAGGTCATGATCTCAGGGTCCTGGGATCAAGTCCCACATGGAGCTCCTGATCAGCGGGGACTGCTTCTCCCTCTGCCTCTGACCCCACTAGTGCTTGCTCTCTCAAAGAAAAAAGAAAAAAAGAGTCTGTTTCTCCACCTGGATTGTGATTATATGGGTATATTTACTTAGTGACAATTCACTGAGCCATGCATTATGCTAATATTGCCAAGCTCACATTCCTTTGTTTTTCTTCCAAAATTTTTTAAGAGGGAGAAGGTTAACATAATGTAAACAATATCCTTATCTGTATTTATCCACTGAAAACATTAATTCACTGAAAAATAACATTTATTAGTTAAGTAAATCACAAATCATTCTCTACACACATATCATTTTGCATATAACTACAGGAAAGAAACTGGGACTTATAAACACTGAAGAGCTATTGTGCCTTAAAAAGTTAAAACACCAAACCATTTCCATCTAGATTGTGTATCTGCCAATCGATGTTACAATTAAAGAAAAAGACTGAATCACACACAAAAATGTAAGTCTGTGTGTCTTACTACCTTGAAGCTAAGCCAGACTAAGCTTTCACAAAGAGAAGGACGGCCACAGGACAGATTCCAAGGACACCCTGACAATCAGAGAGGGGAAAGTAAACTCCATGGAGATCTTCTGAGGGCAGATGTGGAATGGTGAAGACAAATCGACTTACTTGGTCCTCCTCCACTTATTGCATACTCACTCGAAGGAAATGCAAACTCTACTTTCAAGAAATTTTTGAATTATCATAATAGTGCATCTGTCCTAAATTTATGTGGTGCTGGACCCCTGGATGGCTCAGTCGGTTAACCATCTGCCTTCGGCTCAGGTCATGATCCCAGGGTCCTGGGACGCAGCCCCACATCGGGCTCCTTTTCAGCGGTGAGTCTGCTTCTCTCTCTCCCTCTGTCTGCTACTCCCCCCTCCTTCTGCTCTAAATAAATAAAATCTTTTTTTAAAAAATGTATGTGGTGCTTCCCTTGTTCAGTCACTGAAACCAAAATGCACCACAAAGGAGGGCAGTGGGAAGTGGGGAGTGATGATGGCAGGGGCCTCTAGAAACTCATCTGCCCAGAAAACAGCTCATTGTTGGAAAATGTCAAACCAAGGTGCTTTGGGTTCATGCAATCTTCTGGCTTTATGTTCTTAGACCTGAATCGATGCCTAAAAGGACCATGAAGCCTTTAAAAGGTATACGTTGCACTCAATTCCTGGCATAGGACCATCAGATCTGTAAATGGACCAGTTAAAAGACTATCCCTTGAAAATGTAATGGATTTATTAGGGAAATGTAAATCAAAACTATATAAGATAAAGTCAAAAAGGAACCTTTTAATAGATTTTGTGGTTTTAAGTGACTTTTACAGTAGTCTTTGCAGTAATCATTTACTGCCAGTAGGCTATTTTTTTTTTTTATTAAGTTAAAGGTACAGATCATTCTATTTGAGTTTTTAAATCCCACTTTAAAGTAGGATAATTTTTATGACATATATTAGTCTTCAGTACGATCAACACCGAGATTCAAGTTCTGGCAGATGCGTTACCCAACACCAGCCAACAAGGAACCACCAGAACCACCACGCGATTTAGCCCACTGAAAAGCAACACATAATCTTCGCAGTAAACATATAAGCAGCACAAAGTCAAGCGTTTTTCCTACTGTTATGCCTCATGGAATTTTATATACTTAACAGTCCACTTCTAGGAGAAATAATAAGAATACTTCACTATAAAGATAAATTTACATAGAATCTAAGACTAAGACTTTTAAATAAAGCCATGTCTGAACATGTGTATCTTCTTCAACTTGGCAAATGAGTCTGAAAAGCCATGAGAAATTCTGATGGACAACTACTGTGCAATCCACATAAAGTCCATGTGTCGATGAGGACACAGGTGTCAGGACCAGGTGGGGTTAGGAGTTCTGGGTCCTAGGTTCCGCCTGCCTCTAGCTGGACAGCAGGACACCGAGAGCCAGGGGTCTGTTCCTCTGCCTCCCGTCACACTGCCCGCACACCTACAGGGCCAGCGCCGTGCCCTGGAGACAGACGTGTCTGTCCCTCGGGGACAGACGGCCTGTGCGGGAGGGGAAAGGGGGGCCGGCTGCACTTACAGCTGGGCTCCCGCCACGTCCTCAAGCTAGCTGCTGTAACCACCCTGCTTGCCGAGCTTCTGTCCTCACCCAACACCTTCACAACCTGTGGATAACGTCTGTGTCTGAGTCTGCAGAACCCACACAGCAGGAGTCACAACTATCAGGACGCCTCTGTGCTGATTCTTGGCTGTGCATGAAGGTCAATGGCCTTGTTCAGAACAAAACCTGAAGTATTCCTCCCACTCCTACGTCTGTCACAAATCCTCACAGCCACCACTCCCACATGCCACAGTCAGAACCCAAACCATCCCTGACGAGACCCCTCATGCCACGGTCAAAACCCAAGCCACCCCTTGGTCAGAACCTAAACCATCCCTGACGAGACACTTCATGCCACGGTCAGAACCCAAACCATCCCTGACGAGACCCCACGTGCCACGGACAGAATCCAAACCACCCCTGACGAGACCCCACGTGCCACGGTCAGAATCCAAACCACACCTGACGAGACCCTCGTGCCACAGTCAGAGTCCAAACCACCCCTGACGAGACCCCACATGCCACAGTCAGAATCCAAACCACCCCTGACGAGACCCCACATGCCACGGTCAGAACCCAACTATCACTGATGAGAACCCACATGCCATGGTCAGAACCCAAACCATCCCTGCCAAGACCCCTCATGCCACGGTCAGAACCCAAACCACCCCTGACGAGACCCCTCATGCCACCGTCAGAACCCAAACCACCCCTGACGAGACCCCTCATGCCACCGTCAGAACCCAAACCACCCCTGACGAGACCCCTCATACCACCGTCAGAACCCAAACCACCCCTGACGAGACCCCAAATGCCACGGTCAGAACCCAAACCATCCCTGACAAGACCCCTCATGCCACAGTCAGAACCCAAACCACCCCTGACGAGACCCCACATGCCACGGTCAAAACCCAAGCCACCCCTTGGTCAGAACCTAAACCATCCCTGACGAGATCCTATATGCCACGGTCAGAAACCAAACCATCCCTGACGGGACCCCACATGCCATCGTCAGAACCCAAACCATCCCTGACGGGACCCCACATGCCACCGTCAGAACCCAAACCATCCCTGACGGGACCCCACATGCCACCGTCAGAACCCAAACCATCCCTGACGAGACCCACGAAAACACCCTCCCCTGCGGCTACTGGCCAGGAAAGAGAGCCTGTACGTGAACGGGGCTCTGGCTTCTATGACCAGGAAGAGCTCATCTGATTGCACAAAAGGTTCCAGAGGAGGGACGGGGGAGCCAGAAAGGCAGTGGGAGGCAGGGGCGGGCGGGAGAAGCCTGAGGGGAGAAAAAGCAAAAGGAAAGGGAGGCCAACAGGAGCTCTGGAAAATAATGGTTTTTTTAGGTTACCCCTGGCTACAGTGTACATAATATATCAGAGAGGAGAAAAGATCACCGGGACTTCATTTTGGGAATCAAAAACGAGGGCGAGGTGAGTGTCAAGGTTTCTGGCTTACACAGCACACGGAGTCGGGGTGTGACTGCAGAAGGTAGTGCTGTGTGCTCGGATTTTGGACCTACCAAGTCTAGGTATCTCTGAGACATCGGTCCTCAAGCAGGTGCGGACCAGGTGCTGAGGAGCTGAGAGCATGAGCTGACCAAAACCATCACTGCCGAACAGGAAGCAGGGCAGAGACCCTGGCCCAACATCTAAGATGAGACCAAGGACATTCAGCCTGGGGAGAGAAGACGTGACCGAGGGGCAGATCCAGAAGTCCGTGCAGACAGGATGTCAAGGAGTGTGGAGTGCTGCTGAAAAGCCCCAGAAAGAACTGAAAAGTGTGCACCTGATTTAGCACAACACAACACTGGTGATCTCCAGCAAGAGCCAGACTGGAGTGGCTTAGGGAGTCCGTGGAGGTGAAGGAGCAGAAATGGCAGAGAACACACCGCAGAAGACTGACCAAGAAAAGGGAAAGATTAGATGGAGTTGCTGGAAAGAGATGGACATCACGTGGTCTGTGGTTTGTTCAAAATTTATCCTCAGTTTACTTAAATACATAAGATTTGTTTTAACCACACTCCCAACCCTCCCTACCCAACTCTGCTATCCTAAGGCGATCACTGTCAACCACCTTTAGTCTTGTTTTTTGGTACTCACCTCAGTATCTGTAAATCACGTGATTACCCTACCCTGTCAATCTCTTTCACGTATGTTCTTCCCCCCACCCTCATCCTACCTTTCATCTTCTCAACAGTTCTACCATAATTTCTGGCTAAGTCAATACTACTTGGTGTGTACATCTTTAGGACAGTGCAAACATTACTGAGACACGCACAGTTTCCTCCTCTCCATGCTCTGACCCACACATTTAACTGCTCCCCCAGGATCCTGTGTACCACTGGGACCCCAGCAGGATCTTCCCTGGGCAGAGAACAGGGCGATCATCTCAGGGATCATCTGGGGCCTGCAACCCATTCACAGATCTGTTTCACTACTGTTCACAATGGGAATGCAAGCCCAGGAGCTGGTGCTCCATCATGGCCAGATGGAAGTCTAGACCTCCTCATACCCCCGTTTTCATGTGGCATCACCCATCTCTGTTGGGCCTCGGTCAGAATGGCTCCGGTCTGCCCTTTGCAGATAATACACTTCAGGAGTTCTGCAGGACAGAAAAGAGTAGGGGCCAGGTGGAAGGTGCTGCACAGACCAAGACAAATCACCCTGGTTCTTGACCCCCCGCCATCCACCCTGCCACCAGAGCAACCTGCTGCTTCTAATTCCTGAGATTTCCACTACTGTGGGGCCCAAACTGGCATGATTCTGATCCTACCCTCCTTAGGCACTTAGCTATCCTGCCTGCTAAATCAAAAACACTTCACACACTTCTTTCCAGTTTACAAAATGCTTATGACATCTCTTCTATGCTCTAGGCTATATTCCCTTTTGTCCTCATAGGTTTACATACTTTACTCTTTTTAATAGGATTTCAGGAAAGAATACATGTTCAATTCATCATGTTTTGCCAAAACACACATTTGAACTTTCATTTCAAATGCGAAAGACTTGAAAATGTTTTGAGATCCAGGAAGAGGATTCACTTGAAAGGCTAAGGTTGACTATCCAAGAGAGAAGGACTATATAGCCTCTCTGGAAAGCCAGAAGATGAATCCAAACCAGTGAAGGAGTAATTAGCCTTTACTATGAACATAAAAACATATGCAATTGAGCGATAATTCTAGTCAGATTTGAAAAGATGAGTACTTCCAAATCCAGAGAATACTAAAGAAAACATTCTCTATTTGAGAATATCCCATATTACTGAGATCAATACAAAAGAGTTAGTAAAAGGACAGTACTCAATTTTCTATTGCTCAATCATATAAAGTGGGGAAATAATAATGGCCTTACAGTTAGCTTCAAGCCTTTGAAAAATAAAAACCACTGCTATGTGCTCACACAAAACCTGCACTGTACCGATCCGAGCGGTTCTCACAGAGCACATTTCTTGTAATTGCTTGTTGGTTCTTCTTCCTTCTTCACTGTGTGTTCTGTGGGATAGAGGCCCATCACCGTCCAGCACCATGTCCTACAAGCCTGACACACAGTAGGTATTCGACAAGTATTTGTTGTATGACTAAGTCTGAATTTAGTAATCCCAAAGTGCAAAATACCATAGCCTGTGGAGGCAAATAAATAAGCATATCTAAATAGAAATTTGGGGTGCAGATTGGGGTGAGAACTTTTCCATTTTGAAGAACAAAGCTGGAGGCATCACTCCCCCCGATTTCAAACTGTATTAGGATAGCTAACACTGCCGTACAGTATGTTTGAAAGTTGTTGAGAGGAGATCCTCAGAGTTCTCATCACAAGGAAAACTCCCTTTTTCTCTTCTTCCTTTACTTCTTTTCGTATCTGTGTGAGATGATGGGTGTTAACTAAACTCTGTGGTAGCTGTTTCATGATGTAAGTAAGTCAAACCACAATGTGTACACCTACATAGCACCCTGTCAATTACTTCTCAGTAAAACTGGAAGAAAAATCCTTGAAGACAAAAACAGTACTACAGAACTATCGTAATCAAAAAGGTATGGTATTGGCATAAAGACAGGCACACAAATCAATGAAACACACAGAGAACCCAGAAAAAACCCCACACATATATGGTCAATTACTTTACAGCAAAGAAGCCAAAAATACACAATCGGGAAGAGGCAGACTCAGAAACAAGACAGCCACATGCAAGAAGAATGAAAATGGACCACTATCTTACATCATACAGAAAATCAACTCAAAATGATTAAAGATTTGAACCTAAGACCTGAAACCAAAAAACTCCTACAAGAAAATATAGGGGTTTAGCTCCTAGACATTGGTCCCTTGGTAGTTTTTTTTTTTTTTTTTTTTGGCACCAAAGCAAAGGCAACAGAAGCAAAAATAAACAAGTGGGACATCAAATTAAAACAGCTCCTGCAAACAAACCCCCCCACCAAAAAATGAAAAGGCAACCTACAGAATGGGGGGAAATATATGCAAATCAGACATCTGACTTGGGGTTAATCTCCAAAATACATAAAGAACTCATGCAACCCCCCAAAAAAATAAATAAAAAATAAAAATGTTAAAAAAAGGACTCATGCAACCCAAAAGAAAACAAACAATCCGATCTAAAAATTAGCAGAGAATATCTACATAGGCATACCTCCTCTTACTGCACTTGACTTTATTGCGCTTCACAGACACTGCATTTTTAACAGATTAAAGGCTTGTGACAACTCCACCAGCACACACTCTCAAATAAATAAAATAAAATAGCTGTCTCAGAGAGATACCTACACCTCCATGATCATTACTGCATTATTTACAACAGCTAAGACACGGAAAGGATTTGTGTGTCCGTGGACAGATGGGTAAAGAAAATGGGATACACACACACACACGCCCGCACACACACACTCCCCGGAGAGCTATTCAGCCATAAAAATGGAGGCAAGGGCGTCTGGGTGGCACAGTCGGCTGAGCCTCTGACTCTTGGTTTCAGCTCAGGTCATGATCTCAGGGTCCCAGGATCGAGCCCAGTGTTGGGCTCTGCACTCGGTGTGGCGTCTGCTAGAGATTCTCTCAAATAAATAAATCTTTAAAAAACCAAAATAGAACAAAGTCCTGCCATTTGTGACAGCATGGATGGACCTTAAGGGCATTCTGCTATGTAAAATAGGTCAGAGACAAGTACTCTGTGATCACACTTACATGTGGAAGTTTAAAAAACACAAGCTCAGAGACACAAGATGGGTGAAGGAGGTCAAAGGTCAAAAAGCACAAAGGTCCAGTTCTAAGATATACAAGTCCTATAAAGTACAGCATGGTAACCACAGTTAACAATACTTCATTACGTATTTGAAAACTAAGGGAGAGTAAACCTTAAAAGTTGTCATCACAAGGAAAAAACCATGTAGGTGAGATGACAGAGGTTAACTTACTGGGGTGAATCATTTCACAATAAATGAATGTCTCAACTCCTCAGGTTGTACATCTACAACTAATATAATATTCCATGTCAACTCTATCTACATCAAGACATGTCTTTGTGCATTTTGGGCATGGCAAAAACACACATGCACACACGGAATGACCAAACGCACAGCTCTACCATCTACTGCAGATTTCATCATAAAATGGAAGTCTGCAAAGAATCAAATTCTGAAAGAGATTTGGGTTGTAAACTCTTATAAACAACTGATTAAACAAACAAAATGGGCATATCATCTTGATCTAAAAATTCTGGAACTGCAATGTGAAACCCAAACTGTTAGTTCTCCTGCTTTCCCTAAACAATTTCAGTTTTATATAAAGTGGGTAATCTATCCAACTCTAATGAGTATTAATGTACAGAAATTCTTCTATTAACTCTAGTACTTTACACTTCTAACAGCAGCATAAATATAAAAAGCTTAAACTTCCTAAAATGTGAAAACTTTCTGTTCAAAGAAGAAACATACTTTCCCTTTCATAAGAATGTCATCTGCAAACAAAAGGGAGTAAAGCTAGTAACTACTCATTTCTGTGGGGACAGAAAGAACTAGAAAGATGTCAAAGACTGAAAGATTATGGGGCGCCTGTGTGGCTCAGTCGTTAAGCGTCTGCCTTCGGCTCAGGTCATAATCCCGGGGTCCTGGGATCAAGCCCTGCATCAGGCTCCCTGCTCGGCAGACAGCCTGCTTCTCCCTCTCCCACTCCCCCTGCTTGTGTTCCCTTTCTGTCTGTCAAATAAACTAAAAAAAAATCTTTAAAAAAAAAAAAAAAGGCTGAAAGATTAAAAAGATTAAAGGAGGGGCAACCCTCTCGGGTCCCCTTCCTCTTCAGGAGCTTTGTACTATCACTTTGCTATTGCTCAATTAACTTTGCTTTACTGCCCACAACTCTTCTCCTTGTCTACCTCTTCATTCTTCATAGCAGCGTGACAAAGAACCATGGGCACCAATGGAAAAGAAATCCTGTAACACCTTCATTGCTCATACCTAGGCCTTCATTGCCCCACACCAGGACCCTGACCTAAGGACCTCTTGTAGAACATGTTTGGTCAGCAACCAGGCTAGTAAACTCCCTCCTGACATATTGGATGATAATTACCTAAATATATCTCCTCCAAATAAACTCAGGCCATCCCTTGCAAAGGGGACACTAATTCACTCTTCCTCCTCCTAATAGATGTGGGGGCTTCTCCCTCATTTCCCAGCTTAATGGTATAATTGGAGCCAACTGTGGTTAGTCTTTAGGGGACTTTAAGGAATATTCCCAAGCAGCTGCTGACATTCCCTTTGTTTTGGGGAAATTCCCTGTCTTCTCTGGTCCAACATGGACTGCATATTTCCACTTTGGTGGGAAAAACCACAGTGTCTGCTCATCTGTCTGAGCTGATGAGGTTTAGAATCGGGAACTCTTTCTTTGCCTTTTGGTGGCATCTCACCTCCTGCCTTCCCCTCCCCCTCCTCCTGTTCTACACCACCTTGGGTGGGGCCTGTAGAGCTGGTTCCTATACCTCAGGCACCATGGCTCCTACCCTAGCTATCAAGGAGTGAAGAGCACCCCCCGGACTTAACACCAACGACTTCAGACTTCTCCACCAGTGTCTCAGGACACCATTGAAACATTGGTTATTTGACCAAGGCTTTGACTGGAATGTCGTATTTAAGAGACATGCATAGACTCAGATCTGACCAAACAGCTTTAAGAAACTAAGGTCGACTTTATCAGACCTGGAGCCAATAGAGCCCCTTGGATATGTTGGCCTGATACCTTGCTCACAGAATTCCCAGGAGCCTTACCAGTGACTCCCTTCCTGGTGTCAAGACTCCTTCACTGACATAACTTCCAGCTGACAAATGATCCTTTCTACTCTAGGAGGTTCATATATGCTGCCCATGTTGGATTCAGTTGCCCCCACCTTTCACAACTCCCCTATACATTTCTTGATTGACCAATAATTGACCCATAGGTAGGGACATCTCTATGCCCCTACTCAGCAGGAAGAAGTTACAGAAGATGAGACCTTCCACCTTCAACAACCTTAAAGATTTCAGGGTCAAAAATTGTTCAGGTGGAAATGATGAGGGAGCAGAAGGCAAGCTGAGGACAAAGCACCAGCTCACATCCCACAACCTGCCCCCATGCCCAGCTGGGATATATGTGACATTCCTCAGGTACTGCTGACTGCCCTAAAGCTAAGGGAAGGAAAACAAATGGTTAACTTATAGAGATTCCAATCCTGCAGTCTCCCTCAGCTTACAAATGTCTTAGTGATTTACAAGAAAAAGCAGTATCAATAACTTAACTTTCAGAAGGAAATGTAGATGAAATTAAATGTCCTTATAACCTGCAGCCTGTTGACAAATAATTCAGGTGGACAGAGTATAATATTCCTCCAGGAAGCTCCCAACTGTCTTAATGTTAATGCCTTACTAGAGGGAAAAAAAACCTTACTTGACAACAGCAAGGCCTCCAGTATCTTGTAGGTCCTCTGTAGCATATGAAAGTTCTTTTGAAAACCTCCCTTTTTCCTTACCATCCCCAACCCCATAGTATATAATCAGCTACCCCTCACAACCCTGGGGCAGCCACGGGTCCTGTCCCCGTGCTTCAATAAAACCACCATTTTGCACCAAAAAAAAAAAGATTAAAAGATTGGGTTGTTTTTTTTTTTAACATTTTGTAATGTAAAACTAATTAAAAAGAACACAAATGTCTCTCTCTTTACAGAGCAAAGATATAGAAGTATCCCATGAAAATATTATTTAACAGGGGCGCCTGGGTGGCTCAGTCGTTAAGCATCTGCCTTCGGCTCAGGTCATGATCCCAGGGTCCTAGGATCCAGCCCCGCATCGGGCTCCCTGCTCGGCGGGAAGCCTGCTTCTCCCTCTCCAACTCCCCCTGCTTGTGTTCCCTCTCTCGTTCTGTCTCTGTCAAATAAATAAATAAAATCTTAAAAAAAAAAAAAAAAAGAAATTATATAACAAAGAGGTGAAAATATTTGCTTTTAGACAATACTCCTAATTTTGCATTCCCATATTGTTGAGCCAAGGAAATTTTTTTTAACCAGTAATCTAAACTGATGTTATCATTGGAAATTTATGAAATTACAAGCATATACATTGTATTTTTGTCATAATTTTGTTTTCTATTGAGATTTTTTAAGTTTTTAATTCCTGTTAACACAGTGTAATATTAGTTTCAAGTGTACAATGTAGTGAATCAACACTTCCATCACCTGGTGGTCATCACAGGTGCGCTCCTTCATCCCCATCACCTGTCTCCCCCACCCTACCCCCCCCACCACCACCACCTCCCCTCTGGTGACCAGCAGTGTGTTCTCTGTAGTTCAGAGTCTTTGTTTCTTTTTCTTTCCTCATTTGTTTTTTTTTCAATTCCACATGAGTGAAATCATATGGTATCTGTCTTTCCCGGACTTATTTTTGCTTAGAACAATACTCTCTAGCTCCATCCACTATGTTGCAAATGGGAGGTGATTTCTTAAATACTTTTTCTAAAATATTTTGAATACCTAAACATTAACTCTTTAATATTAAAGGAAATTACTGTTAGCTATCTACAGCAGTTCACACTAAAAGCATGCCTAATTCTGTTTAATGAGCATAAAAGAAAAGAGAGAAGCAGCTCTACGATCAAGTCTCTTCAGTAGAAAATGCTTTCATGATGTGCTTCTTTTAAACGCCCGTCCTCTAGTCATCATGCATCCAGGGTCTATGAACACCTGCTCCTTGCCAAGCACTGCTCTAGGTACTAGGGCCATCATGGACAAGTCAGAAAGGGGGGGGGGGGGGGGCAGACAAGAAACTAAAAACGAGATGAATTCGGATAGCGCCAAGTCCTATGAAGGAAACAAGGAGAAGGCTGCAGCGATGGTTAATTTTGTGTGTGTCCCAGGCCATAGGCACTCGGATGGCTGGCTAGACATGGTCTCTGGGTGAGATTAACACCTGAATCCGTGGACTCGGCAGACTTCCCTCTCCACTGTGAGTGGGCCTCTGATCCACGGGGGGCCTGGGCAGAACAAAAGGCTGAGGCAGGAGGGAGGTGCCTTTCCTTTCTACCTGTTAAGGTGGCCATCTCCTCTCCTCTCCTGACTTGGAACAGGGATTTACACCATCAGCTCCACTGGCTTTCAAGCCTTTGGACTTGGCCAGGAGCACACCACTGGCTTTCCTGGTCTCCAGCTTACAGGTCTTGGGGCCCCCCCACCCCCAGCCTCCATAAACACACAGCAGAGCCTTCACGATAAATCTCCGTTTGTGTGCGTGCACGCGTCCTACGGGTTCTGTTTCTCTGGAGAACCCTGCCTAACACAGCTCCTCTGCTTTGGTTGGTCAAGTTGCTATGGTAGTCCTTAGTGTTTGCTCACCAAATGCTTGCAGTTCTTGTCCCTGGCACTGGGAGGACTGCACTTCCCCTCTGTCTTAAAACTAGGCTTGGCCATGTGACTAGATTTGGCAAATGGATTCTGAGTAAAAAGGATCTATGCCAATCTATTTTGGAAGATTTAGAATCTATGATCTGCTATGCTTTTTTTCTTTATGCCACGGGTAATGACAATGCTCCAGATGGGGGCTGTGTCATCCTAGGTCCCAGAATGAGGACAGTGCACAGCAGAGCTGTCAGCCAATCTATGAGGGATGCATCACATGAGGAGGAATCATTGTTCTTCGACACCACTGAGATGTGGAGGTCGCTTGTTACTGCAGCAGAACCTAACCAATCCTGACTCTCCTAGAAAATTAAGGAGATTGTATTTGAGGTAAGACCTGAATGATGAAAAAGAACCAGCTGTGCAAAGGGAAAACATGTATTTTAGGCCACAACGGGAAAGCCTTGGATGGGGTACAGACAGGAGTGGCAACAGAATCTGATTTAAGTAGGTAATCCTTAGATGACAGAATAGAGATTTTTCTATTCTACCCCGTTCTCTAAAAGTAACAAACAAAACCAAACATTTTTTTTTTTAAGATTTTATTTATTTGACAGAGACACAGCGAGAGAGGGAACACAAGCAGGGGGAGTGGGAGAGGGAGAAGCAGGCTTCCCACCAAGCAGGGAGCCCGATGCGGGGCTCGATCCCAAGACCCTGGGATCATGACCTGAGCCGAAGGCAAATGCTTAAGGACTGAGCCACCCAGGCGCCCCCAAACAAACATCTTTGATGAACATATACTCCACAAAAAATGGAAAAAGATACAGGAACTACAAATGTTCTGGCCAAACAGAGATCAAATTTACACAGGGGTTTAATGATGAGAAGCAAGCCACCTGCCTACAACTTCACAAACGCTGGAAACAGGAAGCAGCAGGTTTTGGGATAATCAGGGATGCTGAGTAAATGGCCTTATTTAATAGACTGGACAAGAAGCAATTCGACTCCTGGATCTGTAGCGTTATCAGGTTCATTTAGATGGCTTACCCATCCTCACCCCTGAGGAAACAGGGGATACAGGCTATGAATATGAAGAACCAGAAAGTACAGCCAGCAACAAGAAGGGTGCTGGGGAGATACAGACGACAAATAAGAGGCTAAATAAAAATCTACATGATGAATTGTAAATACCTGGCATCTCCTTTCTACCACCAAATTCCAGGTACCTGATCTCAAGCTCAGGCAAGAGGCCAAATGAGAACATTCTGGAGAAATTAAATTATCTCAGAAAAAGGACCTTTATTTATTTATTTTTTTTTAAAGATTTTATTTCTTGGGGCGCCTGGGTGGCTCAGTTGGTTAAGCGACTGCCTTCGGCTCAGGTCATGATCCTGGAGTCCTGGGATCGAGTCCCGCATCCGGCTCCCTGCTCGGCAGGGAGTCTGCTTCTCCCTCTGACCCTCCCCCCTCTCATGTGCTCTCTCTCTCATTCTCTCTGTCTCAAATAAATAAAATCTTTAAAAAAAAAAAAAAAGATTTTATTTCTTTATTTGACAGAAAGAGACACAGAGAGAGAGGGAACACAAGCAGAGGGAGTGAGAGAGGGAGAAGCAGGCTTCCCTCAGAGCAGGGAGCCCGATGTGGGGCTCGATCCCAGGACCCTGGGATCATGACCTGAGCTGAAGGCAGATGCTTAATGACTGAGCCACCCAGGTGCCCCAAAAAAGGACCTTTAGACACTGACGTTTGAGGGAACCTAAGAAACAGCCATCTGGCCCCTGACATCCCTACAGTAAAGCCCATACACAATTTCAACTAGCTTTCTAGTGCCTCACACTTCAATATGGACAGACAGCCAAGGGTCACCAGACACTGGAGAACAGCTTCTCAGTAAAAGAGAAAAAGGTCATTTCATGCAAACAGAAAAGGGGGCGGGGGGAAAGGGGACTTAAACAGAAAATGCAGGAATAGTAAGGACTTTCAAAATACACATAACTGATGTCAAAGAGACAGAAAAGGAATTGCATCTATGAACCCATAAACAGAATACTATAAACAGGAATATTGAGAAAATTTTTAAAGATGATAAATAACACGTTCCCTTAAAGGAATAGAAGATAAAGTAGAGGCAATGGCCTATAGCGTAGAACAAAAAGACAAGAAATGCACAATAGGAGACCAGAGGAGAGAATCTGACAGGTCATATGCTATCTGAATAACTAGAGTTTCAGAAAGAGACTCTGGAGGGGAGAAAGAGATTCAGGAAAAGCTCGTAGCACTGAAGAGCAGACAGAAAGGGCTCGTCAGGTGCCTGGAGCAGGAATGGCAGGAGGACAGGGAGCAGAAGCGCCTCCAGGTTGCCACAACTGTGGGGAGAGGCCGCACACTGGGATGTGTCTGATTCTCAACCGCAATGTGCAAGCCAGGAAATGATGGGTGAGCACCTTCTAAATTCTGAGGAAAAATCTTTTTTTTTTTTTTAAAGATTTTATTTATTTATTCGACAGAGAGAGACACAGCAAGAGAGGCAATACAACAGGGGGAGTGGGAGAGGGAGAAGCAGGCTCGCCGCTGAGCAGGGAGCCCAATGCGGGGCTCGATCCCAGGACCCTGGGACCACGACCTGAGCCGAAGGCAGACGCCTAATGACTGAGCCACCCAGGCGCCCCAGAAAAAATCATTTTCAACATGAATTTCCATAACTACTCAAATGATCAACTAGTGAAGTTTGAATTTTTAGTGAAGAGACTTTCCATCTGCAGACAACTAATATGAATAAATACACCATAATCAAGGAAGCCCCGGGAATCCTGTGCTGTCCCAGAACAGGACCAAATACAGGAAGCAGACAGAGAAAACTGCTGGGCCAAGCACTCTACAGCTGACCCCGAGAGACTCCAGTCCACATCAGACAGAGCACGAGAGGGGCCAGGGTAAAATGGAGACTATCTTAGATTTAATAAACACACAAACTTATACTATAAACAATAAACAATACATATAAGTTTATGGATAGCCTTGCAGAAATCTTAAGTAAACTTCTTGCAAGCAGAACCAAGCAGCACATTAAAATAAATGCAGTTTTCCAGGAATGAAGTGATGGTTCGACCTTAGGAAACACATGAACATAATTAATGAGAACTTAGAAGAATGTGATCACCTCCGTGGGTGCTGAAAAAGGGCTTGACAAAATTTAACATCCATTCATGTAAAAAACACAAAATGAGGGATACTATATGTACATATACATGTATATAGCGACAAAGCCAGCATTCCTGAAGAAATATTAGAGAATTCTCTGCTAAAATAAAGAGTTATGGGTCCTCACTACATCCGTTCTTCTTGAATTCTGCACTGGAGGTATTTTCCAATGCAAGGACACAGCAGGAAACAATCAGAAGAACAGAAATTAGGGGGGCCGGGGGGGTAGCACTATCTCTATTTGCTCATGATGCAGATGATATGATTATGCATCCAGAAACGTAAAAAGAATTAATGAAAATGACAACCAAAATATTTAATAAAATGGGATAAAAAAGTAACATGTAGCAATCAACACCTTCATGTGCATGAACAATAAACTTAAAAGAAATATAAAAATGCATCCCATTTACAAAAACAGAAGATAAAAGAAACTGAAATATCTGAGAGACACCAATATGGTGAGAATTATAAAATGCTCTTGAAAAACATAAATGTATAATTGAATCGATGAAAAGATCTATCATGTTCTTGGGTAGAAAGGCTCAGTATCATCAAAATGCCAATTCTTCCTATGTTAATTTATAAGTTAATGCAATTTCAATTACAATACTCAAAATTATTTTTTCTGGAGCAAGAAAACATTTTTATAAAAGTTCACTAGGAAGAATAGCAAAAATTTCCAAAAAAAGAAAAACAGTAAGAGCTAGCCCTAGCAAGAATACACAATTATTAATAAATACAATTAATACAGTGGGGGTACCAGCACATGAAAAGACAGAATGGAACAAGATAAAAAGTTCAGATTTAGCCCCAAGTGCTTACAGAAATCTATTCGAAGAGTAATCTACTCCATTTTAATTAAACATTTCTCACCTATCAGACTAGCGGAAATAGAAGAGCCTGGCAATATCCTCTATGTACCTGCAGAGCAATCACCATCCTCTTACCCTGCTGGTGGGAATACAAACGGCAGCCTTCATGTGAGGGAAAGTGGCAGTAACCACCAAAATCGCTTATGCATTTACAATCACAAATGTTATGTGCACAAAGCCATTTATCACAGTGCTCCCTGCAATACTGACTGCTTCAATACAGCATGGGGCGCCCACACAGTGGGGTACAAAGCAGGTGTAAAGAAGAATGAAGCGTCAAGCTTGAAATCATTCAAGCAAAAACGCAAAGAAGAAGTAGGCTTCGTGAAAATTAGAAGTTTTGGGCGCCTGGGTGGCTCAGTTGGTTAAGCGACTGCCTTCGGCTCAGGTCATGATCCTGGAGTCCCAGGATTGAGTCCCCTATCGGGCTCCTTGCTCAGCAGGGAGTCTGCTTCTCCCTCTGACCCTCCCCCCTCTCATGTGCTCTCTCTCTCATCATTCTCTCTCTCAAATAAATAAATAAAATCTTTAAAAAAAAAAAAGAAAAGAAAAAGAAAATTAGAAGCTTTTGTGCTTCACAGGATACCATCACTAAAGTGAAAATACAATCCAGAGAAGGGACAAAATATTTGCAAATCATATATCTGATAAAAGACTTCTATGCATAACCTTAAATTTGTTAAAAAGACAACCCAATTAAAACATGCACAATGACATGAACAGATATCAGGATATAAGGAGACATTTCTCCAAAGAAGATAAACAAATGACCAATAAGCACATGAAAAGATGTCCAACATCATCAGTCATTAGGAAAATGCAAATTAGAACCACAGTGAGATGGCACTTCACACCTAAGAAGACCAGCCGCAAACACACAGGCTGGTACCTTCATGTGGGAAACGAGGCAGATGCTTTTAAAATCTCTCAG
This sequence comes from Mirounga angustirostris, assembly GCF_029215605.1. NCBI lineage: Eukaryota > Metazoa > Chordata > Mammalia > Carnivora > Phocidae > Mirounga > Mirounga angustirostris. The sequence goes on from NW_026991713.1 coordinate 139,348,373, forward strand.
CTGCTTCTCAAAAGAGGAAGGAAGTTGGCTATGACCTAGCCAATGACAAAGAGAATTGGAAAGGTGTTGGTCAAACAGTATAAACTTCCATTGGAAGATAAACAAGTTCTGGGGATATAGCGCACAGCACCGTAATTATAGTTAACCATACCATATCATACACCTGAAAGCTGCTGAGAGGCCTGATCTTAAATGTTCTCACCACAAAACAGAAATCATAATTATGTGACGTGATGGAGCTGTTGGATAACTCCATGGTGGTAATCGTATGGAAATATGTAAGTGCATCCAAGCAACACATGGTACACCTTACACACGGCATCATGTCAATTCTACCTCCATAAAAAGGAAGGAAGCGCTTACACGTGCTCTAACGTAGAGGAACCTCGATAACAGTATGCTCAGTGACAGAATGCGGACACAGGAGGCCACATGCAGCAGGCATCCACCCACGGGAAACATCTAGGATGGGCCAATCCGCATGGACAGCGTGCGGGGGGGGGGGGGGGGGCAGTGCACAGAGGAGGGACAGCGCGCAGAGAAGGAGGGACAGCACACGGAAGGGGGACAGCGCGCGGGGGGGGGGGACAGAGCGCGGGGGGGCAGCACACAGAGGGGGGACAGCGCGCGGAGGAGGGGGGACAGCACGCGGAGGAGGGGGGACAGTGTAGAGGAGGGACAGCGTATGGAGGAGGAGGGACAGCACGGGGAGGAGGGGGGACAGCGTGGAGGAAGGACAGTGCACGGAGGAGGGACAGCTCAGGGAGGAGGAGGGACAGCACGGGGGGGGGGACAGCATGGAGGACGAACAGCACGCGAAGGAGGAGGACCGACAGCGCAGGGAGGATGGAGACCCTGAAGGAGGAGGAACAGAGCCCAGAGGAAGGACAGCACCATCTTAAGAATGTGCTAGAAACCACTGAATTGTGCACTTAAAACACAAGTCTCAGAAGCCAAAGGACATATCGTCTTATTCAAGTGAGGACCATACACAAAAGTAGAATTACACGAACCTTCTATGCTTCAGTAATTAACAGTTCACCATATATTTTAAATCTATAAACTATTTTCCTCAAGTTCCCAAGACCTAGTATCAAACATTCAATATTGTACATAGCAACTTATCCTTTTTTAAAAAAGATTCGTCAGAGAGCGAGCAAGCGAGCGAGCGAGAGAGAGAGAGAGAGAGAGCACACACGTGAAAGAGCAGGGGGAGGGAGAGAGGGAAAGGGAGAAGCAGATTTCCAACTGAGCAGGGAGCCAATGCCGGACTCGATCACAGGACCCTGAGATCATGACCCCAGCAGAAGGCAGACGCTTCACTGACTGAGCCATCCAAGCATCCCCATAGTAGGTTATCCTTAATAACAGAAAATAACAGTGATTAAGTATAAATTATAAAATTCTGTTGAAAAAAACCATAACCCTAACCCTCTGCCAGCAAAAAATATCAAAGATTGATATTTGAAACTTGGCCGTATAAAATCTATGAAAAGATCTGTGCCTACATAAAATATTAATACGAAGGTATTTTTTGTTTGTATTCCTTTTGACTCACATTACTTTGTGCTTTTACTAATTAGTACTCTGACTCATGTCCTGGATATTTATGAAAATGCAGACCAAACTATGCCAAACCTCTCAAAAGAATATAATCTACTAGTCTACCTCCAAATTTATGGTTTTCACAGTATCTAAAGGTGAGTGCACTAGAGTTTTTAAATTTAAATAAGGACCTTTAAGCTAAAGTATGCATACCTCTAATCACCATATTTATGTTAAGAAATTAATCACACGACAAGGAAAAAAGCTTTCCAACAAGTTACTGTTACAGGACTTAACGTAAGTAAAAAACAATAACAAACAAATACTTAGTTTATCCTTATTTAAAAACAAGACATGTAAGAATTGTTGAATCATTACACTGTACATCTGAAACTAATATAACACTGCATATTAACTATACTGGAATTTAAAGAACTTTTAAAAACTTAAAGATGCGGGGCGCCTGGGTGGCCCAGTCATTGGACGTCTGCCATAGGCTCGGGTCATGAACCCAGGGTCCTGGGATCGAGCCCAGCATTGGGCTCCCTGCTCAGCGGCGAGCCTGCTTCTCCCTCTCCCACTCCCCCTGCTTGTGTTCCTGCTCTCACTGTGTCTCCCTCTCTGTCAAATAAATAAATAAATAAAATTTAAAGATGTGTAAGTCTTCAAAATAAGTGATTTTTTTTTTAGCATTAAAATTTCCTTAAAGCAAGGTGACGGAAATCGAACAAAAATTAGATAGATACAAACTACCTGCTTAAACTGAGTACAGAGACAGCAAACACACATTCTCCTGATAAGCCACGGTCATCATCACGCACACAGACACCTGCCTGCCCTGCACCAGGGTTCTCAACCTCGGACCCTCTCACGCAGCAGACGTCTGTGTTGTGGAAGCTGTCAGCAGAGTCCCTGGCATCTACCCACTAGACATGACAATCTCCCAAGGCATGACAATCAAGCATGTCTGCATGTCTCCAGACACTGTTGAAAATCCCGCGGGGAGCAAACTCACCTTTACACACCAGTCAAGCTTCTTACATTTGTGGACTTGACTTTTGTAATTGTCTATCCCCTTACTGTTCACCAGTCACTGACACACTAACCTCTTTCTAGTGTGCATGTTTCTCAAGATTCCCTTTCCCTTTAAAATTTGTTTTAAATGTCTACCCACCAAATATCAGACCACCACCCTGATGACAGGGTCATGGTGCAGGAGGGTAGTTCTTCTCTGAATGAAGGGTAGGGTTTTTAGATCCCTGCTACCACGGATATGAATTAGCCTTTTTAGATTCTTTGGTCTTAAGTCATCTCTATGCCCAACGTGGGACTCAAACACACAGCCCTAAGATCAAGAATCACACACTCCAGCCAGCCAGGTGCCCCTGGTCTTGTTCTAATGTTCAACCAAAGCCAAAAGTGCAAACACTGTATCCTGTCTTAATCCACTTTTCTTAAGACTGCTTTTGAGGCCAAACATGTTTTCAAGTTTGTTTTCTTTTTAACATGTGTGACCCTTGTCTACACAAGTGCTGCTCTGTGTTCTCTATTTTTAAAGACAGAAAACTACAGGGGAAAACTGTCCAATTAACAGAAGTCAAAATAAGAGCAATTTTCTCGTATTTTATTTGTAGCCATGAACTTTTGGATGAAATAAAAGATACAAACATGAAAATCAGCATGGATTCTCATTATTTGCATATTGCACGTTTGTGAGTTCACCTGCTTGCTGAAATCCATACTTAGGACCAGTGGGCGCTCAGGACAGGGCAGGATCCCAGCTGCAGGGGAACCGGGGCTGCCTCCTATTCCAGCTCAGACTGTCGACGGTGTCCTTTCTGCAGGCTACTTAATGCCACGTTTTTTGCATTTTTGTGCTGTGCTGGTGATCTCCTGGTGTGAACAGCCCAAGCATAGTGCTGAAATGCTGTGCTGAGCCCAGCAGGCCATGGCTGGCTCTGGGGTGTCAAGCAAGCATCCTTCAGGTACTCGATTATGGTTATGGGGCCATCACCCAGAACCAGGGAGGAGAGAAGATGTGCCCATTTGTGCCTGAGGCCAGTCTGGAAAGTGCTCAAGGATCTACGGTGCACAGAAGGTGGAAACGCAGCAACATTTGTGGACCCAGGAGAGGACAACAGATCAACAGATCAAAAAGTGTAGCACCACTGTGAGGCTGACAGCCAAGGAAATTTACAGTCACGTTACCTGGGGTTAGGAAAACACTGAATCTTCCTCAGCTAGTAGTGCTGGCTGGCTGGCGTGTTTCAAAAAGGGACACCCCGCGAAAAAAGTTAAATTTGGCAGACAAATTTATGCAGTAAAAGGGTCATGGAGAATAAGTTTTCAGCATTGAGACTGGCTTTTTTACAAGGATTTTAGCAAATGACCCTGTAGCATGGAAATGGCATTTTGGTTCACAAAAATGTGACCCGAGAGCTGGCAGGAACATAGGCCTGTATTTCCCCCACAGGCAAAGGATCCCGGTTGGGGAATTCAGTGTTTGCGGTGACCTGACAGCACAGGACTACGGTGAATAAAAAGAATCAACTGTAATTATAATAAAATGTCTTTACTTTTTAAATGCTTTAAATAGTCATTTTTAGGACACTGTAACGCAAACACCCTGAAAGCGGGGATATGAAGAAAACCGAAGCTTCTACCATATTTCTAGTTAGACGGAGCCAGCACGGAACAGATGCCACCAGACAGAAGACGTACTACTTGACCTAAGGATATGCTCATCACATTATTTCCTAACACGTCTGGTAAAATGACACAATCACTGTCTTTTAGGAACTTAAAAATCTACAAAACAGGGCACATGATGTTTGTGTTGGAAATCATTGTTAAATGATCACTCATTTACAGCAACCATACTAGCAGATGCTGAGTTTATGAGAAGGCTTAATTTCTCAAATATTTTTTTAAGGGGATTTTATCATAATTTGCAGATTGTATACTAGTAAACGTTAACCTTGAATAAGGACAAATAACCATTCTGTCTTCAGGACCAACCTAAGTACGTATGAGCACCATGATGAAGGGACAGAGAGCAGAGGGACACAGGAAACAGGGCAATTTCATCCACGGCAAATAGCTTACACTAACAGTAACACATATCACCTAATAAATGTTGGAATGAATTTAATCTCCGTTTATAACGACCTCTCTTTCTTCCTAATACATTTGCCTTTAAAATACCATCTCTTTAATGCATAAAATTAGACCAAAGTTTGCAGTTGAACTTTTCCATTATGTACATTCTGATTACATGAGAATCAACTATAAGTTAAACCCTCAATTATTTAGCAGTCCCTTTAAGGATATTTTACGATCATGAAGGAGCAAATCTCATTTTACTGTATGTATATTTTTATTATAATGAATGAGCAACAGAAGAACTAAGAAGTTACATGACCATTTTCCAGATCACAGACCGCCAATCACGCGAGGGGTGAGACTACGCGGCACGTGGGCTCCTGGCACGCACTCCTGCACCGATGCCAAACCTCCAGAAAAGCATGCATTCAGGCTGACCTCTGACCTCTGAGCAGGACTGCATAACACACAGTCCGGGCTTGTTTCTTACACTGTCTTTGTTGAACGGATGTTATATACATATCAAAGTTTATACTACCTTTGAAAACGTAGGAAATACTGGATTACATATTCCAGACAACCTGACACTTTCCGCATCTTCCACTGTGAAGTGTATAGCAACAGGAGGACACTGACAAAGTCTGTCAGTAAATTTGGCACTTTCTGTAGCTAAACTGCCAAATACCTGTTATTTTAATACAATGTCTGTTTCTAAAGTACTTCAAGTTTTAATTTGGTGAAAATGTGTTTCCTGTAATCTTGAAAAAGGGTATGACAAGGCTTGGTCTCATATCACCTGTATAGGCTGCCGTGTTAAGAAGGATTCTGAGGAGATGGGGAGTGCAGGTACGTCTGCAGATCCCGGGTGGGGTACGGGACTTCCTGCACGGGCCCTCTCTCGCCCAGGGGAGTAAGTCATTCTGGAAAGTGGAAGATGAGCTGACATGAGAAATCAAGTAGGATCTGGGGCCCAGATGATCGTGCGGTGCCTACACCATGCAGGCAACGAAGACAGAAAGCAGCGTTCTTTTGTCCATCTACGCGCACCATGTCCAGCACTACGCTGTTACACGGGAACTTCAGTCAGGGTTGTCAGGTCAAGGAACTGGGAAGACGATTACGGGGTAAAGCTTCAGTAATAACAAACAATAGAAGAACTAGCGGAGGCTAAAGCGGTCAAATTGAGGGGACAGATCACTGAGGGTTGGCAATAAGGTGAAGACGAAACTCGGCAGAGAACAAAAATGCCCACCAACCGTAAAGCAAATTTTGAGCTGACTTCAGCACTGGAGGTGGAATGAGGAGGGGAAAGGTGGATACCCAAGTAAAAGTTACAAAGTATTATTAATACAACCAGTACTACATTAAAATATAAATCACTACTGAAAGGATCAACAGAATTACTGGCTGAAGTAAGTTTTACATAGAGGACAGCAGGAGAGGAGAGCGGACTCCAAAATAGCCTGAATGACAGGGTGAGCAGCATCCCCTGGGGCCGATGAAGGAGAGGAGGAGGGGCTCCCAGTTACCTCCACTCACTGCTCAACAAGTGTCCAAGCCATGGCACAGAGAAGAGGCCCCGAGCAGAGCCAGTGGCCGCCTAGCCTCAGTAGGCCAGCATTCAAGTCAGCATGTCATTTGGGAGAATTCAAATTTCTCTCAATTGCTCCCTATAAATCAAACTTCCTGTGATCCTCTTCCTATTATTTATAGTATTTAGACATTCGAGGAAATGGTATCTCAACTTAAGAACAAATACTGCCTCCTACTGGTGACATCCGTCTAACATTTCCCACGCTGCTCTTCAAGGTGAAATTCCGAAGAACACTCCATAGGAGCGCCTGGGTGGCTCAGTCTGTGAAGCGTCTGCCTTCAACTCAGGTCATGATCCCAGGGTCCTGGGATGGAGTCCTGCATCGGGCTCCCTGCTCAACGGGGAGCCTGCTTCTCCCTCTCCCACTGCCCCTCCCCCCCAACCCGTGCTCTAATAAAATCTTTAAAAAAAAAACAACACTCCATTTAAAATGCATTTCAAACAACAGCAAGTACTACAACTTCTGAATGTATCTGGTAATCTAAAACTGAGAAAATTGTGTACAGTTAAGAAAATGTGACGACACACTCTAAAAGCTGTGTTTGTCACGTGACATACAAGTAGAAAAAGTCAGAGGACCGACAGCAGCGGGAGATGAAGTGTGGACGGGGCTGCGCCCGCACCACCAACCAGCACCAAGGGAGGCTGCCCGGGCCACTTCCTCCCCTTTCAAGCCCACCTGCTACACACCCTGGTTTCCACAGAACTAACGAGCCGGGAGAAAACCCAGCTTGAAACTGGACTAGTGGTTGCTCAGTTTAAGTCACCTGAAAATAACAGACTAAAAGCTACTTTTAATAATCCTCAGAAAATAAAATTTAACTTTCAAATCACTCAAATCAAAGTTTCTTACCTGAAACAATCCAACATGAGTACAGATCGCAAGTGAGAGGCTTCCTAAAATTACGTGTATCTAGAATACAGGCGTGCAGAATAGTAAAAGAGGGCATTTCAAAATAAAAGATAACCGGTATTCTGACATTATATATTAAATGTGATATTTTTAAACATAAAAAATATTAAATTATAAGTACAAAAGAAAGGGGCGCCTGGGTAGCTCAGTCGGTTAAGCGTCTGACTCTTGATTTCGGCTCAGGTCATGATCCCAGGGTCCTGGGATCGAGCCCTGCGTCAGACTCCCAGCTCAGCGGGGAGTCTACTTTAGATTCTCTCTCTCTCTAATAAGTAAATCTTAAAAAAAAAAAAAGTACAAAAGAAAAATAAATCACCTTGAACTTTATATCCTCTATAATCTAAAAAGAGAACACCTCTAATGATAAATAAAATGCCTGAAAAGTCTTTTTAAAGACAGTATCAATGGAAATCCCAAATAAATTAACCTCAGTTGTTCTTACTGGAAGGCCTTAGCAGTTAAAGTAGATGTGCTACACATCAAAACCAATTGCAAATTAAGGACTTGATCTCCCAGATATCATTTCTCAGGTGCAGCTCAGAGACGGAAAAACCACCAACAGGCAGATAAATCAAGAATCTACAAAAAACATGAGAACTTCCTAACAGCTTTTATGCTGAGATAGTCTCCCCATGCAGAGCCTTCTCAATGCTTACCCTTCATTAAAAGACTTCTTAAAAATCTTTCCACAGCTATTAAATGAGAAAACCGTACTTAATATCCCATCCCAACATCCCTTCTGAGAAGCACCAATGGTCTGGGTCTGCTCATGCTACAACTCAATTCATCTTCTCTCTCTCCACCATATGTCGCTCATATTACTTTATTTTAGGGAAAAGGAAACACCTACTGAACTCTAAAGCCTCAGCACTTAGTGCTACTTTCAAGAAATTCGCTACTTCCATCCAAATTGAACTTATTCTGCAAAAGGAATGCTAAAAGCTTCCTCAAGACAATGCCTTCCCCTAATACAGCAAGAACACTCGTGTTGGACTTCACTCTGAAAATGTTCACCCTTCTCTTCTATGCCTGAGGATTAAAATAAAGACTGTAGGTTCCCCCCAACACCTGTGCCAAGTTTTTTTTTTTTTAAGATTTTTTTTATTTTATTTATTTGACAGAGAGAGACACAGCGAGAGCAGGAACAGAAGCAGGGGAAGTGGGAGAGGGAGAAGCAGGCTCCCTGCTGAGCAGGGAGCCCCACGTGGGACTCGATCCCAGGACCCTGGGATCATGACCTGAGCCGAAGGCAAATGCTTAACAACTGAGCCCCCCAGGCGCCCCTATGCCAAGTTATCTTCCTAGTGTGAGCTGCCAGCAGGAACAGTAAGACAAAGAACCCATTATTGATGCCTGCCCTTCATCACTAGCTGTTATTACCAGTGAAACTACAATTAACAGGAACTCTGCATTTGGAACGTTCTGACTACCAGGAGGTACCTAATACTCCTTTCTTCCCACCACCTCCTTTTGTAAGGGCAGCAGGCATAGTGTTACATTCTTTTACTATTCTGTGCTTTTGCGGGAATATAAGTGCACATTTGGAGGATGAAGATACGTCAGTATGAAGATCACAGTAGTTGGTGAATTTTAAGGGAACAGCAACCAAACAGAATATAGGTGCGGCAGTCATACACTTGAACGCAAAACCCATCTGATCCTGTACTCTGTGTGACCTCCCGCACTGTTAATGTACCTTCTGAGTCCACTGCCTTCTTGTAAATTATAGGGTACTTACAACTATTAACAACGTAACTCATCACATCATCTGCAATAATACTCCTTACTGCAACTCGCTGTTGCAAAGATGAAAGCAAGAACACAACTGCCTGGGAGAGTAGGTGCTCACTAAGTGGCCCCCCCTTTTTTAAAGAATTTATTTATTTGACAGAGAGAGCACAGATAGGCAGAGCGGCAGGCAGAGGGAGAGGGAGAAGCAGGCTCCCCACTGAGCAAGGAGCCCGACGCCGGGCTCCATCCCAGGACCTTGGGATCATGACAGGAGCCGAACGCAGACGTTTAACCGACTGAGCCACCCAGGTGTCATCACCCCCTTATTTTTTTTTAAAGATTTTATTTATTTATGAGTGTGTGCACAAGTGTGCACACAAGCAGGGGGAAGGGCAGAGGAAGGAAGACTCCCTGCCAAGCAGAGAGCCCGATGGGGGACTTGATCCCAGGACCCTGAGACCAAGACCTGAGACAAAGACAGACACTTAACCGACTGAGCCACCCAGGCGCCCCACCTAAGTGACCCTTAAAAAAAAAAATGGTGCTGCCACAAGCAAGATGTTTACAATGAAACCCAGCTTTCTAAAACTGCTAAGGTAAGCTTCTAAAGGGACCTAATGTGAATATACATGCAAGTTAAAATGTATTCATGACAGATTGTCTTGCTATAAATCACAGTATCTTCCTGATTTTTAAAAAACTTAGCATTTTTTTATCCCAATTGTGGGAATTAGTATTAGGTGACAAGCTCTCAACATACCCATTAAAAATTTTGTACACATATTTCTTTTGTGTTTACACAATAAATGCCTAAATGGTGAAGAAGATTCTTCCCTCTTTATATTTTAAATTTACTTAACATTAAGTAGATCAAACTGGAGAAAATATTAAAAATTTTAAGTGGGTATCCCTGTCACTTAAATGTTTAGCTCACATCTGGAGAAAATAAAAAATTATTAATCACAACAAAGTTGTTTTTAGTGGTGAACATAATAAAAATCACAAAGTTACAAATCAGAATAAATTTGAAATCAGTGTAGGGGCGCCTGGGTGGCTCAGTCATTAAGCGTCTGCCTGCGGCTCAGGTCGTGATCCTGGAGTCCTGGGATCGAGCCCCGCATCGGGCTCCCAGCTCTGCGGGAAGCCTGCTTCTCCCTCTCCCACTCCCCCTGCTTGTGTTCCCTCTCTCGCTGTTGTCTCTCTCTGTCAAATAAATAAATAAAATCTTAAAAAAAAAAAAAATTTGAAACAGTGTTAAGGGGCACCTGGGTGGCTCAGTCGGTTAAGGGTCTGACTCTTGATTTCAGCTCAGGTCATGATCTCGAGGTCATGATCTCAGGGTCCTGGGATCGAGACCCCCCCTACCCCGTTCTCAGTGGGGAGTCTGCCTGTCTCCTGCCTGTGCTCTTTCTCTAAAATAAACAAATCTTAAAAAAAAAAAAAAACACACTGTTAAACCCTCAAAAGTAATCTTAACTCAAATGCAATATACTGTAACTCACATACATTGTCCCAAAGCACTTAGACACTTTCTTCTGCCACACTCCCCTTGCTTCAGTAACTGTTACCTGGCAAGTGTCTAGTACATAGTAGATTCCATAAATAACAATGTTTCATTAATGAACTCAAGGTATTAAAACATACTGTACCTATCATAAGAAAACACAATACTTTAATCTTACAAAACAGTAATTATGGAGTAACGACGACAAAGGCATTTAAAACAAAACTAGTTAATCTACTATAAATACTCAGTTTACAAAATAAATAAAACACCACACAAGTCTTCATCAATACACATCTTTTTAACATAACGGGATCTGCTAGACTTCTCTCTTCTCTGAATAGATGAGCCATATGCCTTTAAAATGTGGATTTAACAGTATTCCATTACCTTGTAATTTCTTTAATTTCATGTAAAGCTAGGCAAATATTTAGCCTTTTAGCTATCGAATAGAAAATATAATCAAAAAGTACAATGAAAGATTAAATGTCTAAATATTTACAAGTTCCACATATTTACCTCAATTTTGCAAATCTAAGCATCTAACAATTTGTTAAATGTCCCTACCAGTAATGAACTACAAAAATATTTTTTAACATCCAAGTAAATATACATACTATCTGCACTTGTACATAACTTGTACATTAAGTATTATATAGCACTTTCACAATACAACTAAATAACTTTTTAAGAATTTTCTGAGTGGAAAATTATTAACAGGCACACATATGTGCAATGAGATCTTTCCTTAAGGCAGTACAATATGTCTAAAATACTACGGCTAAGACTTGCTTATTCAAAAAAAGCCATACTCTTGGGTATTTAGACTTGATTTTTATCTCCCTCCCATTAAACTTCATTTCTATCACTTTACTTCCTATCACAGGAATTCTCAAACTTTTATGTTCTACAGAGCACATTCTCTCACAACGCTGCTAGCTGGTAAGTGTGTGTTGGGATGGGGGTGTGCTAGGAGGTGGTGGGGCCTTCCATAATTTAAAGGAAGACTGCTGTGCTTTTAAGATGATCACTCATAGGATTTCTAACAGTGGAACAGCCTATGTGAAGAACTTTGCACAATGGCTAAGACTTGGTGAACATTCTCTATTTGGTACATAGTATCATGGTACTCATTTATGTTACAAACTTCTGAATACCAAAACATTTCAAAAATCAAGACCAAAGGACAGACCACTGATGAAACAGAGAACTTTCAGATCACTACTCATCTCCACAAAATCACTGCACCAAAGCAGATTTAAGTTGTTTTGAAATTTTGACAATGCCACTGCAAAAAAGTAACTCAAAGCTGTTGTGCAAGAAATACAGGTAGAAATTAAACTCAAATCCGTTATTTTTGTCAAAATTCCTAGAGAAAATATTGGTGAGGGATTATGAATTCCACAATGATCAAATCAAGAGGTAACAAGCAGTGATTCTTTATTCAGAAAGTCTTACTGCTACAAATGAATACAAAACATATAACCTGAAGCAGTTGCAGACAGGGTGACAGATGTGGGAAAAGAGAAAATGATTCACTGATTACCAATGGTTCAAATAAGAACTCTTACACTATGTGCTTCAGTTACCCAGACCCTTCATCAAAGATACAGAAGTCATGATGGGTGGGTGTTGGGCACCGGGGGAGGGGGGCAGGGAGTCAGTGAGTATGGAGTTTAAGTCTTACAAAAGGAAAAGAATTCTGGAGATGGATGGTGATGCTCTCTGCACAACAGCGTGAATTTATTTAATACCACTAGACTATACACTTTAAAATTTTCATTTTGATACATGTATTTTACCAATAAATAAAGAGAATAAATGCAAAAAAAGTAATGACAAAAAGATCCTTAAAAATTGCTTCAAGTTAGTGAGCCCTGAGGAATATAACAAATTCTTATTTTCCAACTCTGGGATAACTAAAGTGAACACATGGAGGGATTCAGAGGTATGCTCCAACACACACAAATTAGTAACCAAGGCACACATGAGCATGCTATGCTGCAATTTCAGAGGTCCATTCCTTTCCACACCCGTTCCAATTATCAACCCAAACTGAATTTGATTCAACTGACTTGAATTAGTCTAATAGTGATTCATGCATCCATAGCCCTATGAAGTTGGTACAGTTATTATCCCTCTTGTTTTCCAGATGGGGAAACTGAGACCAGGCATGGCGAGTTTAAGTAATTTGCCTGCTGTGACTTTGCTAGAAAATGACAGAGGAGAGATTCAGACCCGAGCCATCTGGCTTCAGTCATTTTGCTATATGTTACCTCTCTAATCTAAAGGACAAAAAAAAACCTAGTCACCCTTTTAAAAAAAAAAGTCAGTGTTAAGTACAAATTAAGGTCTTCAAACAGTGAAAAGTTTGTAACTATCGTAAGGCAAAGTCTGGCCATTAACTCAATTTTCCCCACAGATACAACCTCTTTGCTTATATGAGGTCTTCCAGGTAAAATTCAATTGAAGGATGGTAAAGGTAGGTAAAGAAAATAGGACAACCAGAGGTTTAGGTCTTGAAGCATTATTAGGACAGCAAGCCATACCTCTACTACAAATGTTAAAATTCTTAATTTCAATTAATGTCTCAAGTATGCCAAAGGGTAGGAGTGTCTCTATTACACACCATCTAAACCACTCCTAAAGGAAAAGGGGTAGAATTACTAAAGGGTTAGAGTTTACATAAACACGCGTCAATTCAAGGAAACATGCAAGAGGACATCCAAAGTACCGACATAACCGTGTCCCAGGAATATTCAGCATGCGCTCAGGAGCGAAAACTAACACGTTCTGTGATTTTTCTTTGTAAAGCAACTACTAGTTGTGCGCATTTAAACACCTTACAACCGGTAGCTGCAAAAATAAATTTCCCACTTTATAGAACGTAAAAGGGAGACTCAGTTTTCACATGAACAACATCTACGGGGAGGAAGTACCATGTAAAAGATAGAAATCCCGTTAACCACAGGTAGAGTTAAGCAAGGGAAAAAAATGTATTCGTTCTGCCATAATCACATCCCACACCTTCTGATCTTTGATTTTCTAGCCTAGCCATCTTATAAAGAAGAGTCCACCAAAATAATCCCTGTAACCAGCGCCAGTCAGCCAAAGACGTGGAAAATAACACCCCTAAACAAAAATTCATATTCTATATCCTTATTGTACAAATCAGAACTCAGAAAAAAAATCACAAAGGTGACCTTGTTTACCAGAAAGCATTCAAACTTTTTAAGTACAACCAAGACTATCTCCCTGGTAACTTCAAACCATTAATCAGAATCGATGACCCCAAAACCTGAAGAGGTTAGGCATCCCACAATTAGTAAGCTACAACTACTCCATTTCTTAGTTGAAAAGAAAACAAGTTAGCGTTTTACTTTCTGCCTTTCAACGAACAGATGATCGTTCAGCAGGCTTATAGGGGGATGCAGGGCACCGGAGGACCCAGGACCCAAACCTCGGGAAGCCGGACTGCCGCTCCAGCCCACAGGCGCCCGTTCCCCGCACAGGCCACCCGGCACCTGCTCGGCGCCCCCGGACCCCCCGGAGCCCACCCGCGCCCGGGCCCCGCGCGCACCGCCAACAGCATGCAGCCGGCCCGCACCCCCGCGCGAGCGGCCGTCCACGTGGAAGCTGGGGGCCCGGGCCGCCCCACGAGCCCCGCAGCCCCCGGCCCCGCTCCGCACGCCGCGCCGAGGCCCCGGGAGGACCTGTTGAGGCGCAGGCCTCGCCGCCGCGTAACCCGGCCCCAGGGGACGCGGAGCGGGCCTCGCCTGGGTGCTCGGGGGCCGCCCTGCCCGGCCGCGGCCGCCGCCCTCACACAACGAGCCGCGCCGGCGCCCGCACCCCCGCCCTCCCCCACTCACAGGGCCGCGTTCCGGCGGACCCCAACCCGCGGGCCCCAGGCCTGGGCGCGGGAAGGGCCGGCCCGGCGGGCGGCGCTCACGCGACTCCCCGGCTTCCGGCCCGAGCAGGCCCCGCGCGGTCCTCCTCCGCCGCCTCCTCCGGCCCGCCCCTCCCGGGCCCGCCGAGGGCGAGGGGGCGCGGGCGGGACCCCCGCGGGCCCCGCCGCCCCCGCCCGCCTACACAAAGCCCGGCGGGCCGCCCGGGGCTGCTCGCGGGAGGGCGGGCGGCGAGCGCACCGCACCGGCTGCCAGAGAGGCTGCAGCCGGGGCCAGGCTCCACAAAGCGACGGCGCCACCGTTCGGACGCCCCCGCCCGCGCCCCGCGCCCGCCGCGGCCGAGTCTCCCACCATTATGTTCCGGTCCTCGCCGCCGCCGCCGCCGCCGCCGCGCCCGGCCCTCCCCCTCCGCGCCCGGCCCCGCCGCCGCGCCGCCTCCTTCCCGCCGCCGCCGCCGCCTCCCGGGCCCAGGCCTGCGGGGCGCGCGGGGGGGTGCTCCCCGCCTCCCGGCCTCCGCGCCGCCTCCCCGCCTCCCGGCCCCGCCGCCGCCGCCGCCGCCCGCCGCCTTCCTCCCCGGCCCCCTCCCCGGGCTTCCCGGCGGCTCCGCCACGGCCCGGCCTCCGCTCCGGCTCCCCGCCGCCCGCCGCCCTCCCCGGCTCGGCGCTTCAGGGGCGCCATGTTTGCAAGCCTCGGCCGCGGAGAGCCGCGCGCGCCCGGTCGGGAAGGCGGCGGCGGCCGGGCGGGCCGGCGGGGGCGCGGGGGGCCCGGCGCCGCCCGCACTTACGGGGTCTCGGCGCCGCGCGGCAGGCCCGGGGGCCGGGGGCGGGAAGTTGGGCCGCCGCCGCCGCCGCCGCCGGGGAAAGTTTGCGTCCTGCGAGGCCGCGGCGCTGCTCACATGGCGGTGTGTGCGCGGGGCGGCCGCTCGCCCGGCCCGGCCTCCTGCACCTCCGCCCGCCCGCCCGCCCCCGGACTTTATTGTGTGGCCAGGCCGGCCGCGCCGCGGGCTCCGGGTGCGGGCCGCGGGGTGCGGGCCGCGGGCTCCGGCTCCCTCCCGGCCGGGCCGGCGCCGCGCACGCCCACACCCACACCCACCTTCCCTCCGTCCTGTCCTCGGCGCCTGTCTCCGAATTTGCTTCAGCATATTCTTACATATCCACACATGCACTTGATAGCGGCACACACGTGAAGGCTACGTACGTGCGAGCACGCGGGAGCCGGGAGCCGAGCGCACAAAGCTCCCGGCGCTCGCAGCATCGCCAGGCTCGGACTTGCGGGGCTGGGGGCGATGCGGGCCCACGTCTGCTCCGGGTGCGCTGCCGTGCGCCGGCCGAGCTGCCGGGGCCTGGGCGGGCGTCAGGGTGTGGGTGAGCAAAACCGGTAACCTGCTTTTGATGTCTCGTTAACTGGATCATCAAAAACACCTGCAGGGAGGTGCTAGATTCCCCGGGTTCATGCATGCACACACGGGACTGTCGGAAGAACAGGACCACCCATTATCAGTTGGGCAAAAACAGTGCAAATCTGTGTAAGGCAAAGCAGCTTCTCTTTTTCGTTCGTAGTTGTGCATCTAACAGAGAAGATCCTAATGTATGGTTTACTAAGTCTCAGAGATAAGCAGACTTGGATAGGTAGATGTCGCATATTTTCCCTAATGACCTTTCTTCACTGGGAGTTTGGAAGGAAGACCTGTCAACCAAAATTTCTTACTCTGGTTCTCCTTGGACATATGTACCTGCAAATCATTGGGAAGAGACGGTCCAGGAAATTTCGGGATTCTAATCCAACTCATCAATCTGCTTTCATCGCTGGCCTCTAAGACGAAGAATTTAGAAATGGGTAGTACTTGCGTAGGTGTTCTGTGATGCACCCACTCACAGCCCTGCTTCTGATACATCTCAGAGAGTTTTTGGTTAGATCAAGAGACGTCACGAAATAATTTTAACTCATTTTACACATAAATACATGTCATTAAAATCCAGCAGATGGGTTAAAGGGTGTCAGAAAAAAATCAAGCCATACCAGGTTTGAATGCTGGACCAGGAATTCTAGCAACAAACAGCTTTAAGTAAATCACTTTTTTGTTTAAAGTCATCTATAAAATAGAGGACTGCATGGTTCTGTGTATTTCGTGGAGGCTGCTCAAGTAAGACAAATTCATGTGGGTATAAAAGGAAGCTTACCTTTAAGGAAAGAAGTGACTGCATAACTCCACATCTTTCTCCAATTAAATTGTATAGGCATCATTTCAATGTTTGTACCCAGATACTATCTCTCATTCTATCTAATGTAAGTTAATTTATCCCCGGATTTCCTATTTGTTTTGCCTAGAATTTAGCCCTTGGTTCCATTTTGCCTCCAGAACAGTTTTATTTACCTCATTCCCTCAGAGGGGTGAATATGGAGGAGGGGATGTGGTCTGAGCCAATGGTTTGGGGCCAATGATTTGGGGTGGGGAGTTGGGGGAGGCCCAGAAGACCAAAATAGTTACTTCCATACAACTTAGGTTATACCATGATTTTAGCTGCCAGACTGCAAGGAGAGGGCGAGGGTATCAGAGAAAAGAGAAAAGGAAGAGCAGTGGGCCGTGAGGAGTGGTTTACATCAACCGGGACATGTTTCTAGTCCTAGAAACTTAGCACCACCCAACAAATGACCCACAACAGTCCTAATTCTTCCCAAACTCCACCAGCTTAACTAATACTTGACTTGATCAGCATATTACTTTTTCCAGCTTCTGCTTTAAGAAGTCTTAGTTAAATAGGAAAGACATGAATTATCCAACAAATTGATATAGAAAATATGTCTCTTTAAAAAATAAACCAGGGCACCTGGGTGGCTCAGATGGTTAAGCGTCTGCCTTTGGCTTGGGTCATGATCCCAGGGTACTGGGATGGAGCCCCGCATCAGGCTCCCTGCTCAAGGGAGGAGCCTGCTTCTCCCTCTCCCTCTGCCATTCTCTCCACTTGTGCTCTCTGACTCTATCTCTCTGTCAAATAAAGAAATAAATAAAATCTTTTAAAAATAAAAAAATAAATTCTATCCTTGCATTAAAAATAACCCAATGACTTAAATGTCATTGTAAAAACTAAAAATCATTTTCCAATAGACAGGAGAAAATATAGGTGGGTATTTGTAAGATTGAAGGCAGAGAAGACTATCCCAAGTCCTAAAGAAATGGTTTTTATCACAAAAGGTAAGAGTGATAAATTTGGCTGTATAAAAATACATGAATCCTGTAAGTCAAAACCAGATACAGACCTAGTTAAAAATACGCCCTTTGGTGTTACAACTTTGACCCTTTATAAAGAGGGTCTTCTAATACCCTCCCTCCTGCTTTGTTCACATATGAGGACCAATTCAGATTTCTTGGGACTAGTGGAGAGGGATAGTTCACAGCTAGTGCTGGGGACTCCTGTTGAGTCCTTGCCTCAGTGTGTTCCTGGTTTGCTAGTATGTAGCAAGAATGAGTTCACACAGGTGCTACTGAAATGCATTGCTTTTATTTATTTTGCCTTTACTATTATGTTTGATTTTACGTTTTTGTTTTGCATTAAAGATTGACTTGAGAGCATAGTCTTAAGTATATAATGCAGAATAACTATGAAAAAGCTTCAGGAATGCAAATAAACAGCACATTATAGAGAAATTGGTAAATAGAAAGTGTTACATTGTATTACCTTGTAACATAAACAAGGGAAGTAAACAGGTCCATTCCAATGTTTTTCATGAATAGGGACTCCAAAACACATAGCATTTCTTCTGATTTAAAGTAATAGCAACTGCATTTTCAACTTACAAGAATGTTTTTTCAATAGCAAATTACCCTTGTAAGTGGGAAGACTGTACAAGTAAAAGGAAAAAGCAAACTGGGAGAATGTGTATATACAAATGCATCTGCAATAAATGAGAGCTAAGGTAACAGTCCTCAGATACAAAAAGCAGGGTGCCTGGTGGCGCAGTCATTTGAGCCTCTGACTCTAGGTTTCAGCTCAGGTCATGGTCCGGGATTTGTGAGATCGGGTCCCATGTCGGGCTCTGTACTGGGTGCAGAGTCTGCTTGAGATTCTCTCTCTCCCTCTCCCTCTGCCCCTCCTGCTCATGTTCTCTCTCTTTCTCAAAAATAATAAAATAAATCTTTAAAAAATAGAGAAGCTACTTCATATCAATAAGATACATACCAACATTACCCCCCTCAAAAAAGGGACAAAAATCATCGGTAATTTATAAAAGAGGAAATGTAAACTATTAGCAAATGTTGACCAATAATCAAGTTGACAATAAAATGACAACACAACAGAACACTGCTTTTCTTCAAATGACAGAATTCTTCAGTGATTATATTATTGAGGGTGAGAGAAATGGACACTCATTCACTAATGAACTGACTCTGTATGAACTCTTGAAATAGCAAGCCTGAAAAAAATTCCTATCTTTGACCCCAAACGTCCACATTTAGAAACCTATCCTAAAGATTCTATTTGAGAAACAGGCAAAAATGTACAAACACATTGTTCATGTTCGCCCCTACTTAAAACCAATGATTTTTCTGCTGCATCTTGAATAAAATCAAACCCTGCTCTTGGGCATACAAGGCCCAGCATCTTCTGGCACCTACTTCACACCTAAATTTAAATTCATTATGCATTTCATTCCTGTCTCACTGACCTTTGTCCCACCTCAGAATGGTACAAAGTTTGTCCTCTCATTATAGAACATCTTTCTCCCATCTTCCTGGGGATAATCCTACTCCTCAGGTATCTATCTGTTCAACTGTCACTTCTTCCAAAAGGACCTTCCTGAGCCCCCAATCTAAATTGACCTCTTTATTTTCCCCATAACACAAAATTATTTTCAATGATATATTTACCCCAGTGTACATATAGTGTTTATAGGTTTAGTGTTTCTAGACAGATGAAAGGATTTGGTTTCTATAGAATACCCAGGCACTCAATAAATATGGCTAAATGGAAGATTTCCACAGATAAAATGGGTGATCTCACCGCACTTGACAGAGCCCTGTCAGGATATTACTGTTTTTGCTTTTAAATAACATACTTTACTGGTTTTGCTTTTAAATAACATACTAGTGGCTCTGCCGATCAAGTAGTGTAGTCCTTCTCAACACATTAATTAAAACTACATGTTAATTAGATCATGTTGTACTTAGGTTAATAGCTCAAGGGTTGTGAAATAAAGAATCTTGTACATGCAAGTGTCCCAAACTTTGAGAGGAGCTGTGAAATGTTCTCTCTATCCATGGGTGTGTGTGTGTGCACACACGCATGCATGCATGTATGTGTGTATAAAACAGAAAAGGGGGCGCCTGGGTGGCTCAGTCGGTTAAGCGACTGCCTTCGGCTCAGGTCATGATCCTGGAGTCCCCGGATCGAGTCCCGCATCGGGCTCCCTGCTCGGCGGGGAGTCTGCTTCTCCCTCTGACCCTCCCCCCTCTCATGCTCTCTCTCTCTATCTCACTCTCTCTCTCAAATAAATAAAATCTTAAAAAAAAAATTTAAAAAAAATAAGATTTTATTTATTTGGGCGCGTGGGTGGCTCAGTTGGTTGGGCGACTGCCTTCGGCTCAGGTCACGATCCTGGAGTCCCGGGATCGAGTCCCGTATCGGGCTCCCTGCTCGGCAAGGAGTCTGCTTCTCCCTCTGACCCTCCTCCCTCTCATGCTCTCTCTCTCTCATTCTCTCTCTCGCAAATAAATAAATAAAATCTTTAAAAAAAAAAACAAAACAGAAAAGGTACGTATACCTGGGCTAATATTCTTGAAGCACATTAATATGTTTTCTCCTTTGCATTTCCATGCACAAGGTCCCCAGTTAGCCCGAGGCTCACTATCTTGAAGGGCATCAGGATTGTCAAAGCAAGAATGTATACAGAAGAAAAGTTAATACTAAACTGCTGACACCCCAAATAGGACATTTTAATCTGCTGCCAGACAATAGGGTTGCAAGCATGGCTTTGTTGAGAGAGAACACAATTCTCCAACAAGTTATTTTTTTCTCCACTTTTAACATATTTAGAAACGGGTCTGGCATAGCAGACCACTGAACCTCACCACCCAGGGAGGGCGCTGGGGGAGAAACGGGGTGGCGGGGGGGGGGGGGGGGGGGGGCAAGAAGCTGGTAGTGGGGTGTGCAACTGCCCAGGGTTAGACGCTTTTTCCAAATATTTGGAACTCAGAAATATTCAATGAATTAATGAATGGGGTTCATCACAATGTTTTTTGCAGTATCAGTACAGCCAAATGGAAAGATTTTTAAAAATCTAGCATTAGAAACTGTTCATTAAAAAATATATATGGGGGGGGGCGCCTGGGTGGCTCAGATGGTTAAGCCTCTGCCTTTGGCTCAGGTCATGATCCCGGGGTCCTGGGATCAAGCCCCGCATCGGGCTCCCTGCTCCCCGGGAAGCCTGCTTCTCTCCCTCCTTCCTGCTCGAGCTCTCTCTCACTATCTCTGTCTCTCTCAAATAAATAAATAAAATATTAAAAAAATATATATATATATATATAGGGGCGCCTGGGTGGCTCAGTCGGTTAAGTATCTGCCTTAGGCTCAGGTCATGGTCTCAGGGTCCTGGGATTGAGCTCCGTATCGGGCTCCCTGTTCTGTGAGAAGCCTGCTTCTCCCTCTCCCACTCCCCCGCTTGTGTTCCCTCTCTTGCTGTGTCTCTCTCTGTCAAATAAATAAATAAAATCTTTTAAAAAATTAAAAATATATATAAAACCACATATACATATGATTTCCATTTTGTTAAATATTAGAAGGAAATACCATGGAAGAAAATGTCAGTGCATATGTCTTTGGGTTACAGGTATCTTATTTTTTAAAAATCTTTGCTTATAATCAGGAAAAAAAAACTGTTAATACTAGTCTGAGAGACTGGTTGTTCCCCATTTATGGAATGACACTGTGTAGGCATCCCTCACTTGAAAGAATATCTACTTTTCAGAAAGCTAACTACAAAGTTAAATTGTATAGAATCTTATTTTCCGTTGATTTCTTTAGTGTATAGAGAGATTTGTGGCTGCAATCTACACATAGCTCACATCCCAAAATTTATATGAAAAGCCAAAAAATATAACTCTTGGGCAACTGAAGCTAATGAAATGAAGTGTAAAACAGATCTGTGTGGGGTAGCTCATTGTGAGAAAAGGCTTACAAATGTGTTACTTACCAATGAGACTAAACTACTCTAACTGACCCAAAGTGAGTTTGAGTCATTCTTGCTTCACACTTACTACGTTGTCACAATCACCAGGCAACGAGATCTTATCCAGACATTCTTTGTAGAAAACAGATAAAGAGTAGAGGAGGAACGTACTTTAGAGAGAGACAGCACCTGTGAGATCTCTGAGAAACCCGGCGCTCCGTAGCACCCACTTCAAAATTCACCAGTCCAGAAAGGGGAATTAGGAAGTAAAGACCTGTCTGTGTTCAAAACCACCAAACAGATAGGTTTGCAGTATAAGATGCTAGCATGGCAATGAGTTACTGGCAATAAAGATGTAGCATGGGAGTGAGACTGCAGATTATCCTTGTAGTAGCACCCCTTTTTACTCATTCGCCTTCAGGGACGCTTCCTGATGTGGGAGAGAAAGGCATGGCAGTCAAACTTGCATCCATGGGACTGTGTGGTCTAGGTGAGTGACGTCTCTTAAGTGTACTACGGCCCCCCCACCAAGAGGATAAGAACTATTTTTTAATAAAAGAGAGAGACTAAAGTGAGTGTCCATGTGCTGGCCGCTACAGACGGCAGGCGAATAATTACTCTCGGGGCCAATAAAATGTTCTCAAAGACTGTACCTTGATTTTACAAACTTCGTTTGATTTTATTCTGTACCTTTCTGGCTTCTGATTGGATTTTGCCAGCCTTTCATATTAGATATTGATGTTTTAGATAGGAATATAGTTTCTCCCAATCTTCCCTACAAGCAAATTAGCATTCTGGTATTAAATTACTATATAATGAGTTTCGTTAGTGTTGCTTAGTATCCAAGTGCCTAATAGCCTGTGGATGATTAAAAATCATGTTTTCCAAAGTGGAAAGCTGCGGACTGAACCTTGTAATGGCAATTACTATTCATAGAAGTTGCCATCCTTTGTGGCTCAGACTGAAGCAGGTATTATGCATATTTCAATTTTAAAAACATTCCAGTATAAACTAAGAGATCTGTTTCCCTGGAAAGCAGAATTCCCCCAGTGCCTGTGTGGCTTCTTGGGACAGCCCTCTTCAGACCTCTCCTCTAGGGCCCTGGGCTTCAGCCTTGGATCCAGGCATTTCTTCAGGGTCCTTCCTGTGCCTCCTGAAAACTCTCCTCCTGCTTCTGTCTGTGAATGGACAGGACCAACTTGAAGTAGATCCTCCCACACCCCGGTTAATTTGCTTCAGGGCATTTAAAGGAAAGCAGAACCCCATGTCTTTTCACTGGGAGCTCGTCATACAAGCTGAAAAGGCTGTTTGTGTAGGTGTGTGTCTTTTTCCCTCCAAAATTCCCTCCAAATTCCCTCCTAGTCTTTTCCCTGTCTCTCTCCTCTAGCACGACATAGCAAAAGTGCACGGGCTTTGGCATTGGAGCACCTGAGTTCTCATTCCAACTAGCCACGAGACCTGTTGAGGAAGGGCCTCTGTTATCACTACCTGTCAGGAGCATGGAGTTCTGACATCAGATTGCTTGGATTGGAACCCTAACTGCCACATTCTCTAGCTGTCGACCTTGAGCAAGGAATCCGTGTCTCACTTCCGTCATCTGTAAAATAGGAATGATATCATTGCCCTATTTCATTGAGTCACTGAGAGGAGTAAATGAGAACACAAATGTCCTATCCCCATTACAATACCCGACCAGAATAACTGCTCCACGATTAATAGCTACTCTCACCATTATCACCTGTAAAATGGGGACAGTAATACCCACTTTACAAGGTAAACACAGATATTAAATGGGTTAAGGATTGTGAAATGGGCTTCCCTGTCACCATGACCTTGAGCTGGGCACACAGGAGGAGAGAAGCCGAGGACAGAAGGATGTGCCGTGAGTGAGTCACAGATGCATCTCCCCATTCCTCACTTACAGCTCCAGCAGCCAAGCCCTTGGACACGTCCCGGGGACTACCACTGTTCCTGCTGTCCCACTTGCCACGATGTGCAACAGAAGAATTTTACATCTCCGCCTGCATTGGTCCCAGCAGCTACACTCCCAACGCTGCCTCTGACTGGTTATATAACTTTTGGCACGCAGCAGCATCTCCAGGCATCAGTTTTCCTTTGCAAGTGAAGAAGGTTTACTAACTTGGCCTTCAACTTCCCATGAGAGAGAACTGCAGTGCTGTCCCCGTCCCCACACCTGTTCCTGGAAAGCCTGTGGTCCCTGCCTGCTCCCAGCTGGCCCGTTCTAAGATCCTTCATGGCTGCTCTTTCATCAGGTATTCTTTCTGGTTCATGCACCCTTCTCTTTACTCCTGGTTGATCTTCTTTCTGCTCCCCACCCCCCATCTGGTGGTTGGTTTGTCTGGGTTTAAATGCACAGGCAGCAGCCGGCTTGTTGGCTCCAGGTAGAAACCTTTCTCCTCTTCTTCACTAACATTTAATACACCAGGGAATGCACCTGTGTTTATGTACCTCCTTCCCCTTCTCCTCAGGGACAGCTCTTCAATATCTTGTCACTTTTTTCGGGAGGACAAAAGCTGTTCCCTGCTGCACCACCATCCTATGAAGGATTTCATGTAGTGGGCTGACATTAAGACAGGAAACACCTGTCCTTACCCACGATGACTGAGGTTTGCGGTCTTAGGGATGGTGGATGAGCACAGCTAGTCACACGCGACTGTGAGCAGAAGGCCTTTCCGGGTGCTGCATGCCGCGGGAATGATTTTCTCGCATCGACTGGGTTTGTGGGAACAGCTCAGCGCGTGCACACCCAGCAGCCTAGGTGCCTAGGACTTGAGATCTCTGCTGCTCTTCCTTCAGCATCATCACGGGTGTAGTCGGATGGTGAGGTGCCTTCCCACACAAACTCACGTTTAAGGAAACATCTCAGTAGTTCCTGTCCGCTACTTTGGAACTGTATCTCATTCTGAAGGAGCCTCCGTTTTCTGTAGAGAAGCTTCCCTTCAGATTTGGGAGATTGACATTAAATTAGAAGTGGTGTTACCTTGATGCTTGTTTCAGTTTTGTAACGTCCACAGACTAGAGAGCAGTTTTTAAAACCCTTAGGGAACAGGAACATTAGAGGTAACAATTCTCAATAAAACAGCTCATGAGAAAGTTGTCTCGTAGAAATAATGAAATTTGACATGTCCCTCTGTGTTCTTATCTTCTGGCGAGTGTGGGAAGGAAACTGCTTTGCACTGAATTGCCCAGTGGTAAGTCCCTTAGAGAGCTGAGGGAACATGGACAAAACACTTCAGATCTCACAGGGGTATGTGTAGTCAGAATCTAGGAGAACAGTGAGAGGAAAAATAAGTAACTGTTGTGGTAAGTTACTCTCCTACGAGTTATTATGGCCCCAAAGCATTTCCTGAATGAGTTGGTCACTGTCTGTGCATCTACAGTTTGGTGGCCACTTTTGCTCATGTGCAGTATTCAGATCAAGTCGGAGCCAAGTTGCATGGAGCACGAGTTCCTATTTTTTTTTTCCACTGAACTGCAGGAAGAATTTCAAACACAGGAAGTTCTGCTCCCTCGACAGCTGCATGTGAGAAGCCATGCGTGTCTTCCTGTTGCTGCCGGCGCCCTCCCCAGCCGCTTCTCTGGGGGTTTGCTCCTATCCCTGGGTGTCGACCGCACACCTCACACAGTCGCTCAGGGCAGCTTGTCTTTTCCTTTTGGTGTTCATTTCTCTTTTCTTTTCTTTTCTTTCTTTTTATTATTTTTTTAAGATTTTATGCATTTATTTGACGGAGAGACACAGTGAGAGAGGGAGCACAAGCAGGGGGAGTGGGAGAGGGAGAAGCAGGCTTCCCGCAGAGCAGGGAGCCCGATGCGGGACTCGATCCGAGGACCCTGGGATCAGGACCTGAGCAGAAGGCGGGTGCCCAACATCCGAGCCAGCCTCGCGCTCTCATTTCTCTTTTCTTATTCATGTTTTGAAAACTCCTCCAGAACACGGGCAAAGGAGGTAAATGAAATAGTGAAACTCAGCGCGTTTGGGGGTTTCTTTTTAGGTACTGTATTTTTTTTTTAAAGGACAGTTGCTGAAAGAGAAAGTAATTGAGTCTATAGATTGCAATGAGATTTGGGGATAATTAGAGAATTTCTTATATCTTTACCAATGTACTGAATACTAATAAAAAGCTGTTTCAGTGTGAAGTCTATAACTGAAATCAGTGCTTACTGTTTATTGTAAATGCATATGTGTTTATTTCTATTTAATATCTAACCAAGAGTTTCTATTAGAGATGCTTAGTTGTTACATGTTAAACACATTTTGGAATCCTTTGTGTAGACAGACTATTAAATCAGCAAGAATTGTGCCCGTGCAGGCACGCGCACGCGCGCGCACACACACAGTAACAATTTGGCTAACTAGGGATTTATTTCTAGATAGGATTTATGTAACCATTGAAGAAATTGTTGCTAAAGGGTTTTTTTTATGTTAAACAAAAAACTAGGTATACATTAGAGAAAATGATCACACCATATAAAAATAAATATACATATTAATAAAAAAAGACCAGATAAATTACTAAATATGTTAATTTCTGGAAAACAAAATTATATGTGATTTACTTTTCCTTTTTTATATTTTTACTTTCTTGATCCTGTATTCCATTAAAAAAAAAAGTGTCCTCAAAATAAAATATTTGATGTTAGACGATTTGCTGTATGGCTGTAAATGGTATTTAAAAATAGCATATAATGCAGTTATCAGAACATTTCCTTTCAATTAAAATTTCTATGGATATATTTATTCTGTCAAATAGGGACAACTCTACTGTTCATAGTAATATTAAATTGAAGCCATTTTTCTCAGTCAAAGAAATTGAATATTAACGCTTTCATATTGTTTAACCTGATAGCATTATCTTCAGATTCCTTGAGTGGGATTTTTGAAAAATAGAAGTAAAAATGAAGCCAGACATAAACGTGCCCTTTAGGAAAATGGTAATCCAATACAAGAAGCTGGAGTCCAATTAGAAGAGAGTGTTCATAGCATTTCAAGTCAGTTTTACCTCAAAGCCAACTTCTAGAAGTCAGTTCAATATTTCACATTGAAAATTATAGTGATGTTTAGCTCATACATCTCACGACAGTAAGTAAATCTCTATATGATGGTGAGGAATTATAGTCACAAAGTTTAATTCTTCTGTAAATATGCTCTTGGTTGTTTGTTGCACCATAAGGACCTTTATTCACCAAACTAAAATAAGCTGAGCTCTGTGCAGTAGGGAGTGAGCTGCCCTTCACTGCACTAGCTCCTCTCATCCGTAACAACTCGAAACTTCATGACTCACAGTGCCCTTGGAAGGCAACTGAGATTTAGAAAGACAAAATGTCTTGCCTAGACTCAGAGGTGAGTAACCCAACACAAACTTTAGTTCAGGATCATCTACTGACAGAATTTGAAGTCTGGACTAGTCTAGGTATCATTTCAAATGCATTTCTCAATATTTACCTGTAATGTGACACACACACCACCCCCCTCCCTGCCTTGCATTTAAATTTCTAGTCTCTCCATCTGAACAAAAGATTAAAATTTTTAAATAAAAGATGTACCTTCATTAAGTGAGGGCTTTTCGACATGCAAAAAACTCTAAAACAAGCAAGGAAAAAGAAACCCAAAATGTTGTATTCAAATGAGTCAACCAAAGTGAAAAAAAATTGTTCCCTTTGACCATCTACTCTTTAGGACCATAAAATTCACAATTCAGCCTACCCTGGTTATTTCATTTATTATTTCCTTTAAGAAAACTAGGATGCTCAGATTCTATTCCGGAAAGAATGGGTTGATGATGATGGATAAGGGGAAGGAATCCTAGAGTTATGGTCAGGTCGTGAGTTACAACTATTATGTTCTTCTAGTAATAATCCTTTTATCAAAGCATTAAAAATTTAGTCTGGATGACAAGTTTTTAAATTCTAATTTTATTTGAAATATTTTTATTATTGCTACTTTTATAAAATCACATTCTTCTTTGTGTGCAGTTCTGTGGGATATCCCATTTTTATGCTAGAGAATTTGCTTCAGATTTGAATCTACATAGTTTGCCAATTGCTTTTCCAGTGTTATCTATAACGGAAAGATTTGTTAAATTTGAAATGAAAATAATAAAGGATGTTAACTTTTAAATGAAAGGAGTCAGAAACAACTTAGTATATCTTCATCACACATAACCAAACTAAGGAAATTCATTAAAATCATGTTCATCTTTTTTTTTTTTTTGAGGATTTTATTTTTTTGAGAGGGAGAGTGAGCACGAGAGAGAGAGAGAGAGAGAGAGAGAGAGAGAGAGAGAGCGCACCACCAGGAGGAGAGGCAGAAGAGAGGGAGAAGCAGACTCCCTGCTGAGCAGGGAGCCCGATGTGGGGCTCGATCCCAAGACCCCAAGATCCTGGGATCATGACCTGAGCTGAAGGTAGTTCTGTGTGGTGTCAGAGGGGAGAAAGAAGGAAGTGTTCTGGTCACAGGGCATGATCTCCTTTGCTAACAGTTGCTGAGAGGTCAAATAAAATGAGGGCAGATGGCAGCATTTGCAGCTTATTGTTGACCTTCACACAAACATTTTCACCGTAGAAGCCAGATTGGTGTGGGTTAGAGTCATTATTGATTATTTTCCTTATTTCACAAAAGAAATTTGAGAGAAACAATTTAACATGTTTGAGAATAATCTAGTGTCAACAAGGATACAAGATTATAGAGAGATGTTTGGTAAAGTGGACTCGAGACTCTGTTCCTGATTCATCCTGAGTCAAGATTTTGTTATTTTGTGGATAAAAACATGCTAAAAAAATAGCAACCCAGGGGCACCTGGGTGGCTCAGATGGTAAAGCGTCTGCCTTCGGCTCAGGTCATGGTCCCGGGGTCCTGGGATCGAGCCCCACATCGGGCTCCCTGCTCGGCGGGAGGCCTGCTTCTCCCTCTCCCTCTCCTCCTGCTTGTGTTCCCTCTCTCACTGTGTATCTCTCTGTCAAATAAGTAAATAAAATCTTTAAAAAAAAAAAATAGCAACCCATTTATTTTGCCGTTATTCCTATTATACAATTTTGTTTTATTCATGTCTGTTCTCCATTATTTGAACAATGGAAAATAATATTTCTTTCTGTCCACTAAAGCATAATTGAGATAGCAATTATATAAATAACATGTATACTTAGTATATACTAATATATGTAGCATATATAACCTAGATATATAAACAATATATTTACAGAGTGATATATATTGTTTCTTCACAGGTACTGTACATATAAC
This sequence comes from Mirounga angustirostris, assembly GCF_029215605.1. Classification (NCBI taxonomy): domain Eukaryota; kingdom Metazoa; phylum Chordata; class Mammalia; order Carnivora; family Phocidae; genus Mirounga; species Mirounga angustirostris. Next base: position 139,377,092 of record NW_026991713.1, read on the forward strand.
ATTTAGATATTAAAATATTTGTATTTTTGTATTTTTTGTAGTCATAAGACTAGTTTCCTAACGTGGAAACTTAGAGGATTGATTTTAGATCTTTCTTCTTTCCTAATATATGCATCTGATGGTAAAATTTTCTCTTTAAGGACTGCTTTCCTGCATCCCACAGATTTTGATAAGTTGTGTTTTCATTCTCATTTAGTTCAAAATATTTTAAAATATTTCTGAGATGTGTTCTTTGACCCATGTGTTATTTAGAAGCGTGTTGTTTAGTGTGTGTTATGGCCCATTTGGGTGAAAGCTATGCATGCGCTAGAGAAGAATGTGTTTCCTGCCGCTGTGGGAGGACTTACCACTGAGCCTCAAACAGTCACGGGCACTGACCCCTCTGCACGATTGAAAAATCTGCTTTTGACTCCCCATAAACTTAACCACCAGCAGCCTACTGTTGACCAGAAGCCTTACCGATAACATACACAGTCAATTAACACATATTTTGTATGTGATATATATTGAATACTGTGCACTTACCATACATTTAGCTAGAGAAGAGAAAGTGGTAATAAAATCCCAAGAGAAAATACATGTGTAGGGCTGCCTGGTACTTACTGAAACATCTGCTTGTAAGTGGACCCACCCTGTGCACACCTGTGCTGCTCCCGGGTCTCCTGCAGGTGGCATCCCGTTGATGAAGTCTGTTCTGGAGTTCAGCTGTGGCCGCTGGATCTGCTCATTTCTGAGAACAGGGGCTTGAAGTCTCGCGAAGAGGGTGCACTTTCCCATTCCTCCTGCAGTCCTATCAGTGTCTGCCTCACATAGTTGGATGCTCTCTGGTTAGATGCAGACACATTTCAAGATTGCTCTGTCTTCTTGGAGAATTGACTCCTTTGTCATTATGTAATACACTTCTTTATCCCTGATGACTTTCTTGCTCTGAAGTCTGCTCCGTTTGAAGTTAATGCAGCTACTCCTGCTTTCTTTGGATTACTGTCAGCATAGTATCTTTGGTATCTTTTCTTTCCATCCCTTTACATTCAATTTATATGTGTCTTTATATTTAAAGTGGGTTTCTGTAGACAACAAATCCTTGGGCCTTGCTTTTTATCCACTCTGACATTCTCTGTCTTTGAATTCGGTATTTAGAACATTGACTTTTAAACTGATTTTTAATATGGTTGGATGAATATCTACCATATTCTTCACTGCTTTTTGTTTGTGGCCCTTGTTCTCTGTTCCTATTTTTCTCTTCTACTTTTTCTACCTGTCTCTTCTACCTTTTCAAAACTATTTTAACTGAACGTTTTATATGATCCTATTTTCTCTCCTTTATTAGCTTATCAGTTGTACTTTTTTTTTTTTTAGCTTTTTGTAGTGGTTGCTTTACAGTTTACAATATGCATTTATAACTAATCCCATTCTCCTTTCTTTTTTTAAATTTTTTTAAAGATTTTTATTTATTTATTTGACAGAGACACAGTGAGAGAAGGAACACAAGCAAGGGGAGTGGGAGAGGGAGAAGCAGGCTTCCCGCTGAGCAGGGAGCCCGATGCTGGGCTCGATCCCAGAACCCTGGGATCATGACCTGAGCCAAAGGCAGACGCTTAACGACTGAGCCACCCAGGCACCCCCCCCCATTCTACTTTCAAATAACACTAGACAGGTAGTGTGCGTATCCTATAATAACAAAATAATCCTAATTTCTCTCTCCCACCCCTCTGCTGTCATTCATTTCACTTATATATAAACACCCATAAACATATCTATATAGTATACCTAAGCACACATAAGCAAACACCTTGTTACTATTAATATTTTGGATGAACTGTTGTCTATTAGATCAATTAAGAATAAGAAAAATAAAAGATTTTCTCTTACCTTCTCTTACTCCTTCTCTGATCTGATCCTTTTCCTTTCTTTAGGTAAATCTGAGTTTCTAACCTATATTATTTTATTTATTATTTTATTATTATTAATATATTATTATAAATTAATATATATTATATGTTATAATATATTAAATATATTATTATATTATATATTATTGTTTTATTACTATATGTTATTAATATATAATAATTATATATTATATGTTATAATATATTATAATAGATAATATAATATATTTTTTAAAGATTTTATTTATTTATTTGACAGAGAGATAGAAGGGCACAAGCAGAGGGAATGGCAGAGGGAGAAGGAGGAGCAGGCTCTGCACTGAGCAGGGAGCCCGCTGCGGGACTTGATCCCAGGACCCTGGGATCATGACCTGAGCCAAAGGCAGACACTTAACCATCTGAGCCAGCCAGGCGCCCTAGATAATATAATATTATAATTATATATTATTTTATTATATTATTTTCTGTCTCTCTAAAGAACTTCTTTTAACATTTCTTGCAAGGCAGATCTACTGGTAACAAAAATGCTCAATTTCTGTTTGTGTGAGAAAGTCTTTATTTCTTCTTCACCTTTGAAGGATAATTTCACAAGGTGGAGAATTCTAGGTTGGGTTTTTTCTCTCATACTTTAAGTATTTCACCCCACTCTCTTCTTGCTTGCATGCCTTCCGAGAAGTCTAATGTGATTCCTATCTTCAGTCTTCCATAGGTAGGGCATTCCCCACCTCTGGCTTTTCTCATGGTTTTTCTTTATCTTTGATTTTCTGTAGCTTGAAAATGATGTGCTTAGACATAGTTACATAGTTGTGTTTTTTTCTTTTTCTTTCAAATATTTGTTCTATTCCTTTCTTTCTTTCTCCTCTGGCATCCCCATGATGTGTATATTATACTCTTGCAGTTGTCCCACATCCTTGGATCTTCTGTGTTTTTTTCAGTCCTTGGTGTCTTTGCTTTTCAGATTTGAAGGTTTCTATTAATGGATCCTCAAGCTCAGAGGTTCTTTCCTCACCAGTGTCCAATCTATTAGTAAGCCGATCAAAGGCATTCTTCATTTCTGTTACAGTGTTTTTGGTCTCTAGTTTTTCTTTTTGATTCTTTCTACCTCTCTGCTTACATTCCTCATCTGTTCTTGCATGCTGTCTTTTTCATCCATTAGCATAGTTGTTTTAAATTCCCACACTGGTAATTCCAACATTCCTGCCATGCCCAGTTTTGCTACTTGTCGCTTCAAATTGTGTTTTTGCCTTTTAGTGTGGCTTTTCATTTTTTTCCTGAGAGCCGGACATGACGTAATGGGTAAAAGGAGCTGTTAATGATGTCTTGAGCTGGGGGAGGGGAAGGGTCGTGTCCACGGCCAGGTCTCAGTCTTGGCTGGGCTTGGACCTCCAGACTGTGAACTTCACAAGTGCTTTTTTTAGTATTTTTTCTCTACTCTTTTAGTTGGAACAGGATGGCTAGAGTGGGTTGGCATTGGGTATTTGCCCTGTGTCCTCCCATCCTACAGATCTAAGAAGAGTTGTTGATTTTTCACTCAGGTTAGCCTTTACTCATTGTGAGGATGGAGTGGTACCTGCCAAACTTCTTATGTGGGGAGCCAGAAACCACATTCATAAGCATATTCAAAATTGTTAGTGGCCAAATGACTTTATTCTTTAAAATTCTGAATATTAACTTGCACACAGAGGATGAGGACCTATCACAGACACAGTGAGAATGCCAATTTGAGCCTAGACAGACTTTGAGAAAACAATATCTGGCTTTGATTTTAATTCAGATTACAGCTCAGGACCTGCCATGTAATGTCACTGTTACATTACACCATGTAATGGGTCTGGGCAAGGTACATACATACCCCTTGTATGATCTAAGTATATGGGTGATTCGCACATATAATTTGTTTGTATATGTACCTGACATACTAGGTACCTGATAAACAGCAGTTTTGGGGGTTGTAGCGTAAATAGTAAGTGCTTACCAAAGATTCGTTCATTTAAAAGGTGATAAATAGACAAAATGGCATTTCCTTATTAATCCCTGTAGATTTCATTTCTCACTGAAATAACTAAGCTCTTTAGCTGGAAGCCCATTTACAGAACACAGGAAAAAATGGAAGAAAAGGGGATTTCTTTGTGTTAAATTCCTTGTCACTATATAATTAATGCAAGGCAAAGCTCTTACAACTAAATCAAAGGTTAAACATTGGCATACTAGGCACAGCAAAATTAAATCTTTATTTTGCTTAAATTAACTTAAAAGCACAACAAAAGTGATTTCCCACCCCCCTCCTTGTTTTCCTGCTCTGCAAAATAAGCCCTCAGCAGAATTACTAGTGGTTTGGTTTGTTGAAAATGAGAGAGCCATGAGGAAGGGTCTTCAGTGTTACATGTTTCTCACCTTGGGAAGCATCATCCCCAGGTGCTCTGGCCCTCATGTCAAAAGGCCACAGAAGTGCTTCCTAAGGCACAGGAGCCGCATTTCTGCTAAATTCAACAAAACACTTGGGGGTCTGGTTTCCATAGGCTAGCTGCTCTAACCCTGGGTTTGCCTTTCCTGATTTCTGATTAAAATTCTTAATATAGCTGATTAACTCTTCCTCTGTCTCAATAAAACTAAAATATATGTAAATAATGTGAGTAGTAACACAAGGGCAGAGAAGTACTTATTTAATACTTTAAGTGACTCTAAGCTCACAATGAATTAATTCAAATTACATGATAGATTCTCACAAACCTTAGAGGTTCATTTCAGAGTATTACGTTGACTTAAAAAAGAAAACAAAGGTTTTAGGGGATTTATCAGTGTAGAGGGTAGACGGCTGACTCTCCTGTGCTCCCAAAAGCAGCTGGAAATGTGTTCACATATATTCCACTGTTGTTATGATAGGGAGTGCATTGGGAGTGACATTGATGAAAGATTTTTTTTTTAATGTCCCATTACTTTTGATATCCTGTCTTAGAGACTTTATTCTGAATCTAATGTTATATTTAAGTAGAATTCAATACAACAGAAGATATTTCATAATATTGCATTTCATTATTGGAATCAATTAAGTTAATAAGGGGATTCCTCTCCAACTTCTAGGGTTTACTTTTTTTTTTTTAAGATTTTATTTATTTATTTGACAGAGAGAGAGAGAAAGAGAGCACAAGCAAGGGGAGCAGCAGAGAGAGAAAGAGAAGCAGACTCCCCACTGAGCAGGGAGCCCCACGTAGGACTCCATCCCAGGACCCTGGGACCACGACTTGAGCCTAAGGCAGACGCTTAACTGACCGAGCCACCCAAGCGCCCCAGGGTTTACTTTCATATGTAAGTTTCCTTTTACTTCTGTACAGTGACATTCCAAATCAACAACGTGTCATCTTTCAGTGGCTGGGATCTTGGGATTTCTTTGTCGGCAAACATTGACACAGATAGGAAAAAAAACACAATGTGTTTTGAACTTACTCATTTTATTATTTTACCAATGGTTGAAGTAGATTCTTAAATTAGCAAACCCACTTGTATTTAGATTTTTTTCTATCTGCTGGAGTTATTTTTGAATGGTGTGTATTCATGGCCTTTAGGATAACAATGGCAACAACACAGGACAGTTCAGGTACTGAAAACCCAAGGGAACAACGAGAAATCCTTGTTGTTTGTTAATGGCTGGAGCGGGAGGAGTAATCTTGGGCAGACACTATATGAGACTTTAGTTAATATAACTTTATGTTAAGCAGGTGTATTTCATGAATAAAAGTACTTGTGAAATATATTTAATTTATAATTTTGTAAAAATAAGACTGAAATTGAGCAATCTATTTTTATCTCATTCTCTGTGCTAGCTGTTCTCCTTTAGTGCAGGATCTGGGGTGCCAGGGAGACGGGGTTTTGTGATGGGCTTATCTGAACGGGGTGGGCCAGGGTGTGCAGGGGGCTGTGTGAATGTCCAAGAAGATTTGCTGGGTCAGAGGAGATGTGCACGTGTGTCCATGCTAGGTCCAGGACACAATGACGACCAGAGTCCATCTGGACACCATTTCTAGGGAGGTTTGCTCAGAGTGTCCTATTCACTCAAGTTACCTTGACCTCAATCTTAGGGAGTACACAAAACGCCTATTAAAACCTAAGTAAGAAAATAAACAGAATTCCAAGTTGCGCCCTTCATGGAAAATGAGAGAGGAGAAAACATTTTTTTCTTTCAACTGTCACTTGTTTATGTTTTCCTCACTATCACTGAGATGGCTCACACCTATAGTCCCACTTTTATAAGACATCACACCTTTGTGGAGGCCTCCTAATTGTGTGATGCCACAGTCAAGCATGCTCCCCCTTCATTCACCCACTGAAGGTCTGCGTTCTATGGACTGATGGCCCTGCTCTCAGACCTCATCTCCCAGGAAAGATCCAGGGAGACTCCATGCGGAACAAGGCTGTCACTCCCAGCCAGCAGCAAGGAGGGCTTTACTCATGGTTTTAGCAACCCTGTCCTTGTCTGTATGTGAAGAGATCCCCTAAAATAAAACCCGCGTTCAGATGATGAGGTTAACGTCTGTTAATTCTTACTAAGGCAATTTTTTGGTAATTAAAAAAAAATTAGGATCAAAGTTTTAAATCTGTATAATAGTTTCAGAGGAAGTGTTTAAAAAGTACTTTAAAAACAGTATAATCCCTATCTTACAAAATCACTAAAGTCAACAAAATATTTTAGTGCTTGCTTTCTTCCCTGGAAAATGCAGAATTTCAATCATTTTCATTGGGAAAAGAATAGTAATTAGTTTTAGCACTCATCTAAAAAATGGTATTATCAGACATCATTACAAAAAATTTAAAGATTTTATTTTTTAAGTAATCTCTACAACCAGCATGGGGCTCGAACTCATAACCCCGTGATCAAGAGTCACATGCACTCCAGGGCACCTGGGTGGCTCAGTCGTTAAAGCGTCTGCCTTCGGCTCGGGTCATGATTCCAGGGTCCTGGGATCGAGCCCCATGTCTGGCTCCTGGCTCAGCTGGGAGCCTGCTTCTCCCTCTCCCTCTGCCTCTCGCCTGCTCATACTCTCTCTCTCTCTCTGTACCTCTCTGTCTCGAATGAATAAATAAAATCTTTAAAAAAAAAAAAAAAGAGTCACATGCACTCCGACTGAGCCAGCCAGGAGCCCCTCATTACAAAAATGTTTAAATTCAATGTATGAAGATACACAATTCTATGTAGGGTAGAAAATAAAATCACATTTTCCCCATAGAATTTAGATTCCATAGCACGCCTGATGAAGTATCAAAACTAGTATAAGGCTTCTGTGGCATACTGTACTAATTTCAGAAAAGTCAAGCACTTTTGACCCAACACACACACAAGGCATACTCCACTTAATGTCTTGTCTATAAAGGAAGGCACTAGCATTAAACTCCACTGATTATGAAATACATAAATATTCTTTGTTTCATTTCAGGGAATATTTTCTAAGTGTTTTTCAATGTAACAACATGAAATAGAAGTAAATTCCCATATTTTAATTGACTCTATTCTGATAATGAAGGTTCTTTTATTCCTTTCTCAGAAGAGAACAATAAGTAGCTGGCTTTTTATAGCTACCCGTGATTGCCAATCACCTGAGTACAACCTCATCCTAATCAGAAGTTTTCTTCTGGGGTGCCTGGGTGGCTCAGTTGGTTGAGCGACTGCCTTCGGCTCAGGTCATGATCCTGGAGTCCCTGGATCGAGTCCCCGCATCGGGCTCCCTGCTTGGCAGGGAGTCTGCTTCGCCCTCTGACCCTATCCCCTCTCATGTGTTCTTTCTCTCTCATTCTCTCTCTCTCAAATAAATAAAATCTTTAAAAAAAAAAAAAAAAGAGTCTCTTATGGAAAAAAAAAAAAGAAGTTTTCTTCCGTTCCTTTTGTAAGATTTTGATGTTGTACAACCCTCTTATCAGGGTATGCGGCTGAGATTCCATACGGGGTTAGTGAGCCTCTCTCCCCCCTACAGACCCAAACAGGGAGGTTACTGTCAACCCTTGCGCTTGGCTGGTATTCTCCACAAGAATGCAGAACTGGAAAGCTTTTCTCTCCTAAACTATGTTCTTGTCAAGTGATGTGTTTTAAAAGGAAATAAATGTGCTTATCATGTAAGTTGATGTACTTGGGTAAAGTTAAATTTCAAGTCCTTCATTTGAAAGTCATCAGTATGAAAGGAGTGTTTAGCAGATCTGCTTAACCCTGGAAATGACTCCATAGTGGATTCACCAAAGACAAAGGAATAAAATCTCTGCGTATATTGATCATACATTAGGAGATTTTGCTCCCAGAAGGCACTATCTCTAAGTACTGTAAAGAATTCCCCCTTTTGATTCCTTGTGAGTCTTGGTTACATGAGCTCCGATTGTAACCATTAAACAAACCTCCTTGTATACTGAGCCTGTATTTTTATGCCTGGCTGGAAGGAATAATGGCCCCGTAGTCACTGCAGCCTGCTGTGTGGTTGCTGGGAGAGTGGATTAGCTATGCCTGTTTTGGTTTTGAATGAATATACCCCCTGGCAAGCCATGCGGCCAAAATAGTTTCTTAGGTGGCACATTTATAGAGCTGGTGGTTTCCCCCTTCCAAGAACCCTATATTCCTATGGGCTCAGCCCTCCTTATCCAAAATACGGAGACACAGGGACAGCACTCAGTAGTTTTCCCTGCCTGCCTTTCTTATTCCCTTTCCTCTTCCTAGCTGTGGAAGGAGAAAAGAATGTAAGGACAAGTCTGAAAGACTTTACCTCATTCTTCCTGTCACATCTCTCGGAAAATCAGACCAACTAGTTTATATGAATGATCTACATCAGGAGGTTAAGAACAGTGAGACCAGCTGACCCTGAATTTTGTGCTCCATGTATTACTCACGAGAAAAGTATTTGCCTGAAGCCTGTTTGCCCAGCTGGTTGCCTCCCCTGATCTCTCTAGTAGACATGAGTATATTGTCTGAGCAAATCTGGGGCCAGTGTGCATGCAGGGATGTGAGCAGGGGAAAGGTGTGTAGTTTCTGCCTAGCCCCCAGAGTCAGGAATTCTAGTATCAAAGTCCTGAGAATGCAGGGGAGGAGTCCATCCCGTCCCCCTCAGGCTGCAGGGAATGAACCTCCAATCAGGTCTGTAATACATACAGCAGTTATGAGGACAGCTTTCTCTTCAAATTGATATTTGTGTATCTAAAGATCTATAAACAAGAACATAATTTTCAATTAAATCGCTCTCAACACATTACATTTCTACCAAATTAGAGACAAAGAGTAGTCAAAAACTACTGAGAAAAGTTAATAGCTGGCATAGAGTTCTGATAGCACCCATTCTAGTAAGGAAGTATTCTAATCAGTTTCCCCTGCTGCCTGACGCTGGTTTCCACAGAGGTATGGACTGGTGTGCATTTTTTTCTTTAGTTAAAGGAGGGTATATATTCAACTCAATATATACTATACTGATTATACCCATATAACCAAGAAAATTAATAATATATTTATGTGTAAGGAACTATGCCAATTTCCAGAGGGGATTTAAAAGATCAAATTTTTTTATTTTTCTTTATTAAGGTGGAAAGGGGTAGAAGTCCAATTTCATCTTTATTGCCCTTTTTCTTTTTCACTCAGAAAATATGGTTTTTATTTCTTTCTTGCTACACGCACCTGTTTTTTTCTTGACTTCTTTCCAGGTTTATGTAGTTGCTTTCTGTTTTCTCTTTTTTTTGTTATTGTTGTTGTTGTTATTTTGTTCTCTTACTTCTTAAGCCCGCCAGTTCTGTGGCTCTGGGTTTCCTCTGCTTTGTATTTTTTCTAGAGATGAAGTGATGCTGGGCAGAGCATTTATCAACAACTCTGCAGGCTCCCACCCAAGTTTGCTCTTTTCTCATGAACAGCTCTGTTCACATGTGAAAATATCCATCCACATACACAGATATGAGCACACAGGGGGATTTCCTATTTAAATAAACTGATTTGAGTGCCTTTTTAATTCAAGGAGTACTTCTGTACTGAAGGCACATACCTCTAGTTTATCTGGCAGCAGTAGGAAAATACACATGAGTTTCTGGCCCAGGACAAATCTTTCTCCATACAATCATTAAAGATTCTGTATCAATTCCTCTGAAGTAAGTGGCTTTTTCTCTCCGTTCTGGCTATGTTTTAGTGCAAGTGTATTTGTCTCCTTTAGGTCCTAAAGTTTTCAACTGAAACATGTTTCTTTTTTCTCTTCTATTTTCCAAAATTGTGCTTATTTGAACCTGGATAGCAGCCGTGTAGAAAGAGCCTACCTCTGTCATGCAGAGATCTTTAGAGGCTCGTAAAGCTTATTGATGCTTTCTGTTAGAGGATGCCATAAATATTTAAGAGACCACTAAAATGCTAAATTAAGTTTCTCCCAGTTTGTCAAGGGCATATTTTTCTCTTATAATTAGATTCCTTATACCTTCACTAGTTGTTAGTTTAAAATTAGTTCTTTAAAATAACTGAAAACTATATCTGAGTCTCATTAGAATACATCTTGAATATGACAGCAAGGCTGAGCATAGGACAAGCAACACCTGTTTCAAAGCCATTCACCTGTCTCTTCTCAAATGATGAGGTGAAACTAGTTTAACATTTTAAAAAAGGCATAGCCGCACATTGAGGAAATAGTCCTTGAGCTCATTGTCCTTCCCCATGCTCCTCATCTACCTAGTTCTCTTTTTGGAGGCTTCTCCTCAAGAGCCGCAGTGGCCAAGAGAGCTCCTTATGGTGATGGAACAACGTTGCACGGTAGCAGAAACGATGCGCGGCTGCCGTGCTGGAAAGAAACTCATCCAGCGCAGGGTTGTTCTGTCGTCTGCATGGACGTGCGGGCCGAGTCACCAAGGCAGCCTCTCCCTCTTGGCGCCAGTCTCCGTAGAGACCCGGAGGCGGAGCTGCAGAGCAGAGCTCGGGGGACAAGAGGAGCTGCGCGGGGGCGTCCACCTGCGGCCCTCAGCGCTCCTGCGGGGAGGAGGCTGAGCTCCGCGAGCCCCGCACGGAAGCCTGACAACAGGTGCGTTTGGCTCTGCCGACAGCCGCGCGGGGGGAGGGGGAGCCCGGCTCACAAAGAAGTCCACCTGCAGAGCAATCCCAGTTGCATCCCACCGTTTGTAGAGCCCTTTCTCTCATCGGAAAGGGTCTAGAACAACTACCTCCCTCCTGGAGCACCCACATCTCAGTGCACTCTCCGCCTTCTGGGTGTTTTTTGTTTTGTTGTGCTGTGTTGTGTGTTTTTCCTTTTTTCTCTCCTGGGCGTGGGTGAGTTCTGTTGTCCCTTGCTTTGCCTTTTTATTTTTTAATTGAGAAAAGCCTGAGGATTAAAGAACTGAGAATTTTATCTTCAAGGCTCCCATGTCATTATGTTAAGTTACATGGTATTCTTTATTTCCCCATTAAGTATATTAATTGGCAGCCGAGGAGATTTCCCAGAATTGTGCCTTGACTGCATAATACACGCAGATGCAAGTTTCTTGTACACACACACACACACACACACATACACACACACAAATTTAAGAAGGCACATGACAGGCTTACTATAGAGGTGAAAATAACTAATTTACTTTGTATTATTTATTCACTTATATAGCATTATTTATAGTTATTTTTGAAAACCAGGTAATAGTAAAGGGGAAATAAATTAATATTTTTATGTAAAATTCAATTTTTGCCCTCTCCTGTTGTGTTTAGAGTTAATAAATGTGCTTCCCATTTTAACGTGTGTAAAACTTATTCTAAAACTTTATAGGTAAATATCTGAAGTTTTCTGAGATATTTTAAGCAAGCTTTGTCAAAATAGAGCATCTGAAAAAGATCTATTTCCTCATTTAGTGACAAAATATTTTATTTCAAGAGTCTGATTGTTTTTGGTAGATGCTAAGGTACTCATTGGTGGTTTAATCTGTGTCCTTTGACATTTTGGGTAGCACTGTGGCAGGATTATATAAGTAGTGGGGTAGTGAAGGAGAGGAGATATGAAATGTAGGCTTGCATATAGGTAGAAATGACTATAATTTTGCAATTGTTACGTCTATTAATGCATGCCAATTTATAGGCTACAAAAGTCAACCATTTCTTTTCTTTTGAACTCCAGTTTAGTTGGCCCCTTTTGGGTGTCTGAATTTTTAATTTTATTTTATTTTATTTTTTTTTTTAGCACTAGAACAAGCTATTTTATTTTATTTTATTATGTTATGTTAGTCACCATACATCATTAGTTTTTTTTTATTATTCTTATGTTAATCCCCATACATTACATCATTAGTTTTAGATGAAGTGTTCCATGATTCATTGTTTGTGCACAACACCCAGTGCTCCATGCAGAATGTGCCCTCCTCAATACCCACCACCAGGCTAACCCATCCTCCCACCCCCCTCCCCTCTAGAACCCTGTTTGTTTTTCAGAGTCCATCGTCTCTCATGGTTCGTCTACCCCTCCGATTTCCCCCGCTTCATTCTTCCCCTCCCGCTACCTTCTTCTTCTTCTTCTTTTTTTTTTTCTTAACATATATCGCATTATTTGCTTCAGAGGTACAGATCTGAGATTCAACAGTCTTGCACAATTCACAGCGCTTACCAGAGCACATACCCTCCCCAGTGTCTATCACCCAGTCACCCCATCCCTCCCACCCCACCCCCACTCCAACAACACTCAGTTTGTTTCCTGCGATTAAGAATTCCTCATATCAGTGAGATCATATGATACATGTCTTTCTCTTTTTGACTTATTTCACTCAACATAATACCCTCCAGTTCCATCCACGTCGTTGCAAATGGCAAGATCTCATTCCTTTTGATGGCTGCATAATATTCCATTGTATATATATATACCACATCTTCTTTATCCAGTCATCTGTCGATGGACATCTTGGCTCTTTCCACAGTTTGGCTATTGTGGACATTGCTGCTATAAACATCGGGGTGCACGTACCCCTTCGGATCCCTACTTTTGTATCTTTGGGGTAAATACCCAGTAGTGCAATTGCTGGATCATATGGTAGCTCTATTTTCAACTTTTTGAGGAACCTCCATACAGTTTTCCAGAGTGGCTGCACCAGCTTGCATTCCCACCAACAGTGTAGGAGGGTTCCCCTTTCTCCGCATCCCCGCCAACATCTGTCGTTTCCTGACTTGTTAATTTTAGCCATTCTGACTGGTGTGAGGTGGTATCTCATTGAGGTTTTGATTTGGATTTCCCTGATGCTGAGCGATATTGAGCACTTTTTCATGTGTCTGTTGGCCATTTGGATGTCTTCTTTGGAAAAATGTCTGTTCATGTCTTCTGCCCATTTCTTGATTGGATTCTTTGTTCTTTGGGTGTTGAGTTTGATGAGTTCTTTATAGATTTTGGATACTAGCCCTTTATCTGATATGTCATTTGCAAATATCTTCTCCCATTCTGTCGGTTGTCTTTTGGTTTTGTTGACTGTTTCCTTTGCTTTGCAAAAGCTTTTTATCTTGATGAAGTCCCAATAGTTCATTTTTGCCCTTGCTTCCCTTGCCTTTGGCGATGTTTCTAGGAAGAAGTTGCTGAGGCTGAGGTCAAAGAGGTTGCTGCCTGTGTTCTCCTTTAGGATTTGGATGGACTCCTGTCTCACATTGAGGTCTTTCAACCATTTGGAGTCTATTTTTGTGTGTGGTGTAAGGAAATGGTCCAGTTTCATTCTTCTGCATGTGGCTATCCAATTTTCCCAACACCATTTGTTGAAGAGACTGTCTTTGTTCCATTGGACATTCTTTCCTGCTTTGTTGAAGATTAGTTGACCATAGAGTTGAGGGTCCATTTCTGGGCTCTCTATTCTGTTCCATTGATCGATGTATCTGTTTTTGTGCCAGTACCATGCTGTCTTGATGATGACAGCTTTGTAATAGAGCTTGAAGTCCGGAATTGTGATGCCGCCGGCTTTGCTTTTCTTTTTCAATATTCCTCTGGCTATGCGGGGTCTTTTCTGGTTCCATACAAATTTTAGGATGATTTGTTCCATTTCTTTGAAAAAAGTGGATGGTATTTTGATGGGGATTGCATTGAATGTGTAGATTGCTCTAGGTAGCATTGACATCTTCACAATATTTGTTCTTCCAATCCATGAGCATGGAACGTTTTTCCATTTCTTTGTGTCTTCCTCAATTTCTTTCATGAGTATTTTATAGTTTTCTGAGTACAGATCCTTTGTCTCTTTGGTTAGATTTATTCCTAGGTATCTTATGGTTTTGGGTGCAATTGTAAATGGGATCGACTCCTTAATTTCTCTTTCTTCTGTCTTGTTGTTGGTGTATAGGAATGCCTGGGTGTCTGAATTTTTATACCACAGGAAGCAAAATCTTCTAAGCATCTTGTTAATAAGCAAGTAGGTTCTAAGTGGGGGCTCAGTTTTTGTTGACTTATTTTTGATCATAAGAATGAAATTATATTATCTTCATGAAAATGAGATTAATCCAAGAAAGGTGGATTTTGAAAATGAAAAGGATAAAAAATTTTCATTTCTGTAGATAAAACCTGAAAATTCTAGGGTACCTGGTGGCTCAGTTGGTTGGGCGGCTGCCTTCGGCTCAGGTCATGGTCCTGGAGTCCCAGGATCGAGTCCCGCATCGGGCTCCCTGCTCGGCGGGGAGTCTTCTTCTCCCTCTGACCCTCCCCCCTCTCATGTGCTCTCTCTCATTCTCTCTGTCTCAAATAAATAAATAAAATCTTTAAAAAAAAAAAAAAGCCTGAAACTTCTAGCTCATGTGAGTGTTAGGAATCACAAGGATGTATTTACAAAGTCTGACTACCAGAGGCAAATCTGGGTGCTTCAGGACAAGGGCTGGACCAAAATGCTGCTCCAGCAGAGATCGCCAAGCAAAGGCCACGCACAGGTGGCAGCTCGTTCTCGAAATGAGCAAAGTAACGGCTCTTCTCCACACGGAGCAGAGGCTGCGTGTGATTCTTCACCCCTTAAAGTAATGCACAGACAGCCTCATGTTTTCGTTTCTCACACTGCATCTCTATGTGCCATGTATAGTTGAGGTGTATAGTTCTCCAAGACAATGAAGGTCTGCAATGCGGCCACCTTTTATTGCTAATCCTATTCAAATGTCATGGTTTCTCCGAATTCAACACTCTCTCTTACTAATAATAGCAGCCATTTATTGATTGCCAGGACACTCTGTGATGTAGATATTATCATCATTTACAATGAAGAAACTATCATTCAGAATGTCTACCTAGGTTTTCAAACATCACACACCCAAGTCTTTCTGACTCCATGTGCTCTTTGCCTTCACAATACAAAAATTCACCTATGTAATGGTGGCTGGGTTGAACAGAAGTGGGGCTAAATCCAGGGACCCTTCTTCCATCCAGATTCACCCTCATCTGCATAAAATGTGTAGTGGCACTGTGAATAATAAAAACAGCATCTTATCCGTACTCTTTCCTTTTCCCTCTTTGGCTTCTGATATGGCTTTATAAAACTGGCATTGAGGAGGAGAAAATAAATTAATTGATAACAAATGCTAGCTTGAGGAAGAGCATACAAATAAAGTTTAATAGAGGATATGGGCTTTTTAAAAATGAAATATAATTAATGTACAGTGTTGTACTGGTGTTGAATGTAATGAATGATTCAACACTTGTATACATCAGTTGAATGGTCATCACAAGTGTGCTCTTGATCTCCTTTTTTCCCCACCCCCCCCACCTCCCCTCTGGCAGCCACCAGTTTTTCTCTGTATTGAGTCTGTTTGCTGTTGTTGTTTGTCTCTTGTTTTGTTTGTTTGTTCTGCTTCTTAAATTCCACATATGTATGAAATCATTTGGAATTTGCTTTCTCTGACTGACTTATTTTGATTGGCATAATACACTCTAGCTCCATCCATGTCATTGCAAATGGCAAGATCTCATTCCTTTTTATGGCTGGGTAATATTTCTGTATGTATATACACCACATCTTCTTTATCCATTCATCAGTCAATGGACACTTGGGCTGCTTCCATGTCTTTGCTATTGTAAATAATGCTGCTATGAACATAGGGGTGCATATATCTTTTCAAATTAGTATTTTCATATTCTTTGGGTAAGTAATTCCCAGTAGTGGAATTATTGGATCATATGATCGTTCCATTTATAATTTTTAAGGCACCTCCATACTGTTTTCCAGAGTGGCTGCATCAGTTTGCATTCCCACCAACAATGCATGAGGGTTCCTTATCTCTACATCCTCATCAACAGTTGTCATTTTTTGTGCTGTTGATTTTAGCCATTCTGACAGGTGTGAGGTGAAATCTCATTTTGGTTTTAATTTGCATTTTCCTGATGTTGAGCATCTTTTCTTGTGTCTGTTGGCCATCTGGATGTCTTTTTTGAAATGTCTGTTCATGTCTTCTGCCCAGTTTTAAATTCATTTTTTTCAATTTTTTTTTTTGGTGTTGAGTCGTACAAGTTCTTTATATATTTTGGATACTAACCCTTTATCAGATATGTCATTTCCAAATATCTTCTCCCATTCAATGGGTTGTCTTTTAGTTTTCTTGATGGTTTCCTTTGCTGTGCAAAAGCTTTTTATTTTGATGCAGTCCCAGTAGTTTATTTTTGCTTTTGTTTCCCTTGCCTCAAGAGACATAACCATAAATATGTTTCTAAGGCTGACGTCCAAAAGATTACTGCCTGTTCTCTTTTAGGAGTTTTATGGTTTCGTGTCTCACATTTAGGTCTTTAATCCATTTTGCTCTTATTTTTGTGTGTGGTGTAAGAAAGCGGTCCAGTTTCCTTCTTTTGCATGTAGCTGCCCTGTTTTCCAAGCACTTTTAATTTACTCATCGTATTAGTCTACTTGGGCTGCCATAACAAAATACCATAGACTGAACTTTATTAACGGAATGACAGAAATTTATTTTCTCACACTTCTAGAGGCTGGGAAGTCCATATCAAAGTGCTAGTTGATTAGTTTCCTGGTAAGGACTCTCTTCCTGGTTTGCAAATGGCTGCCTCCTTACTGCGTCTTCATATGGCAGGAAGAGAGTGGGGTGGGGAGAGGGAGGGAGAGGGAGGGAAAGAGGGAGGGAGAGGGCAAGGAAGAGAGAGGGAGGGAGGGAGAGAGAGAGAGGAAGCAAGGTCTCTGGTCTCTTCTTCTAAGGACACTAATCCTATTAGATCAGGGCCCTACCCTTATGACCTCATTTAATATTAACAATTTTTTTTTAAGATTTTCTTTACTTGAGAGGGAAAGAGCATGAGAGAGAGAGAGAGATCATGAGTGGAGGGGAGGGGTAGAGGGAGAAGCAGACTCTGCACTGAACAGGGAGCCCGACTTGAGGCTCGATCCCAGGACCCTGAGATCATGACCTGAGCTGAAGGCAGATGCTTAACTGACTGAGTCACCCAGGAGCTCAACATTAACAACTTCTTTACCCCAGTACAGCCAAACTGGGGGTTAGGGCTTTAGCATATGAATTCTGGAGGGCATGGTTTAGTCCATAGCACTTTTCCCATTCACGATTCTGTGTTTCTTTCTTTCTTTTTTTTTTTTTTTTTAAGATTTTATTGATTTATTTGACAGAGACACAGCGAGAGAGGGAACACAAGCAGTGGGAGTGGGAGAGGGAGAAGCAGGCTTCCCGCTGAGCAGAGAGAGCCCGATGTGGGACTCGATCCCAGGACCCTGGGATCATGACCTGAGCCGAAGGCAGACGCTTAATGACTGAGCCACCCAGGCGCCCCACGATTCTGTGTTTCTGAGAGAAAAGTAGGTATGTCATTATCATTAAAATCACAAGGACAGCCACTGCCATAACCAAACGATTGTGAAGGGATTTGTAAATATTTTAAAAGAAAGTTTGAATCTCTGAGTGTGTAAACATAATCATCCCTAATAAAATTGCTTTTAATAAATACATAAAGAATACAAAAATTAGGAGATGCAGGAAAAGCAGTTCTAAGAATGAAGTTTATAGACATAAACACCTACATTAAGAAAAAGACTATCTTGGGGTGCCTGGATGGCTCAGTCAGTGGAGCGTGTGACTCTTGATCTCAGGGTTGTGAATTCAAGCCCTACATTGGGTGTGGAGATTACTTAAAAATAAAAATATTTAAAGAAAAAGAAAAAAAATATCTCAAACAACCTAACTTTACATCTCAAGGAACTAGAAAAAGAAGAACTAAGCCCAAAGTTAGTAGAAAAAAACAAAATAACAAATATCAGAGAATAAATCAATGTAATAGACACTAAAAAAAAACAAAAGATCAATGATAGCAAGAGCCAGTTTTTTAAAAAGATAAACAAGATAGATAAACCTTTAGCTAGACTTACCCAGAAAAGAGGACTCAAATAAAATTAGGAACAAAAAAGAAAAAAAAGAGAAATGACATTATAACTGATTCCTATAAGAATATAAGCTATCAAGACTTATTTATGAAGAAATTGAAAATCTGATCAGACCAATTGCTAGTAATCAAGAACCTCCTAACAAAGAAAAGTCCAGGACCATATAGTTTTACTGGTGAATTCTACCAAACATTTAGATAAGAATTAATGCCAATCCTTAAACTCTACCAAAAAATAGAAGAGGTAAGAACTTTTCCAAACTTATTATACAAGGTGAACATTACCCTGATAACCAAGCCAGAGAAAGACACTACAAGAAAATGACAGGCCATTATCACTGACGAACATCAGTGCAAAAATCCTCAATAAAATATTAGCAAACCATATTCAACTGTGCATTAGAACAATCATTCACCATGATCAAGTGGGATTTATTCCAGGGATGCAAGGATGGTTCAACATCCACAAATCAATGTGATATAGTATATTAACAAAATGAAGAACCACAGTTATATGATCATCTCAATAGGACAGTCTCTTCAATAAATGGTGTTGGGAAAACTTAATTACCACTTCAAAGGAGTGAAACTGGACCACCATCTTACACCATACACAAAGGTCAACTCAAAATGGATTAAAGACTTGATCATAAGACCTAAAACTATACACTCCTTGAAGAAACATAGGGGGTAAACTCCTTGGCAATGGTCCTGGCAATTATTTTTTGGATATGATACCAAAGCAAAGGCAACAAAAGCAAAAATAAACAAGCAGGATTACATCAAACTAAAAAGCTCATGCTCTGACCCTGTGAGAGAATAAAACATTCCACAAAAATAAATTTTTGGGGAAACTAAAAATTGCCTTGACAAACACCAAGACTTGTTTTATTAATCTGTGTGAAGGAAATATTTCTAAAATCTATAATATTTTTTTTTCTTTTTTTGGTAAATAACAAATGCAATTTTAAAAAATGGGGCACAGCATCATTTGTTGATTATATGTGTCTGGGATATTGTCATCAAGGTTCTAGGAAAACAAAGTTAAATCAGGAAACTAGTGAAAGTTGATAAAAAACATTTCAATTTCTGAAATTCCCAACAGAATGCTGCTAAAAGTCAGAAGATATTTCTTTTATCACAAGTGTTTTTCCCCATGGATATTTCTATGATTTATTTATTCTGTATGTTCTTTTTTGCTTCATATGTTTCAATTTAGAGTTGTTATAACCTCAATTACAGTATTATTTCTGCTACTATACATGCCAGTGAATAGAATGTGAGAAAAAAAAGCTTCTGCACAGTGAAGGAAAACCATCAACAAGGTGAAAAGGCAATCTATGGAATGGGAGAAAATCTTTCAAATCCAATATCAAATAAGAGATTAATATCCAAAATATACAAGGAACTCGTATTACACAATAGAAAAACAAACAGACAAACAAACAAACAAAAAAACCCCCACAAACAACCAAACTAAAAAATGGGCAAAGAACCTGAATAAACATTTTTGCAAAGACATACAGATGGCCAACAGACACATGAAAAGATGCTCAACATCACTCATCATCAAAGAAATGCAAATCAAAACCACAATGAGATATCACCTCACATCTGTTAGGATGACTATTATTAAAAAGACAAGAAACAAATAAACAAGACAAGAAACAACAGGTGTTGGTGAGGATGTGGAGAAATTGGAAACTTGTGCACAGTTGGTGGGAATGCAAACTGGTGTAACCACTCTGAAGAACAGTATGGAAGTTCCTCAAAAAGTTAAAAACAGAACTACCTGTAATCCAGCAATCCCACTTCTGAATATATATCCAAAGGAAATGAAACCATTATCTCAAAGAAATATCTACTCCCATGTTTCTTGCAGCATTATTCATAATAACCAAAGTATGGAAACAACTTAAGTGTCAATGGATGAATGGATGAAGAAAATAGTGTGTGTGTGTGTGTGTGTGTGTGATGGAATATTATTCAGCTTTAAAAAAGAAGAAACCCGGGGCGCCTGGGTGGCTCAGTTGGTTAAGCGACTGCCTTCAGCTCAGGTCATGATCCTGGAGTCCCAAGATCGAGTCCCACATCGGGCTCCCTGCTCAGCAGGGGGTCTGCTTCTCCCTCTGACCCTCTTCCCTCTCGTGGTCTCTGTCTCTCATTCTCTCTCTCTCAAATAAATAAATAAAATCTTTAAAAAAAAAAAAGAAGAAGAAGAAACCCACGTTGAGCTCCCTCCTCAATAGGGAATCCGCTTCTCCCTCTCCCTCTGCCCCTTCTCCCTGCTCATGCTCTCTCTCTATCAAATAAATAAATAAAATCTTTAAACAAATAAATAAAATAAAAAAGAAGAAAACCCTGCTGTTTATAGCAACATAGATGAACCTGGAGGACATTATAGTAAGTGAACTAAATCAGACAAAGAAAGACTAATGCATGGTAGCACTTATATGGGGATTAATAAAAAGTGATCTCACAGAAATAGAGGGTAAAACCATGGTTGCTCAGGGCTGTGGGGTGGGTGAAATGGAGAGGTTGGTAAAGATGAACAAGGCCTGAGGATGTAACAGGGTAACTATGGGTTAATAATAATGTATTGTATAACTGGAATTTGCTAAGAGAAAGAACCTAAATGTTCTCACCAAAACAAAAACCCAAGTGAGTAAGTGAGGTGAGGGATGTGTCAGCTCACTGGGGATCCTCCACACTGCACTTGTATCAAATCATCATGGTTTACACTTTAAACACCTTACAATTTTATGTCTCAATTGTACCTCGGTAAATCTGAAAAGAAAAAAAAAAAAACAACAACTCAGGCATACTCCTCAGTTTTCCTTAGGCCTTTTTGTGAAAATCACAAATTATTAGTTGCTCCTCAAGTGTGCTTTTCTTCCTTCTAAATTAGGGGTCTTTAAAAAATTTGTCAGACACATGGTTTAAATAAACCTTTTGTTCTATGCAAAACCAGATTTAAGGAGTTGACAGGGTTGATTCAGAGGGAAAAAATTCAGATAGGAACTGGATGTTAGGGTAAAGAACAGGGCCCAGGGGGCTATGGGGAGGAGAAGTGGGCAGAAACCGGGACCATAGTAACTCAGACCAGACGGGCAGCATGCTGGGGAATTTGTGCTTTTGTCGTTCAGAGGGCACGCAAGAAAAAATATGCATACTTGTGATTTTTATTCTTTTCCTAAGGCCAAAAACTCTTCATCATAATTTCTTTTTTTTTTTTTTTTAAGATTTTTATTTACTCATTTGAGAGAGAGAGAGAGAACGAGTTGGGAGAAGGGCGTAGGGAGAGGAAAAACAGACTCCCCAGTGAGCAGGGAGCCCTACGAAGGACCCTGGGATCATGACCTGAGCTGAAGGCAGACACTTAACTGACTAAGCCACCCAGGAGCCCCTTCATCGCTATTTCTTTTCCTTTTTTTTTTAAGATTTTATTTATTTATTTGAGAGACAGAATGAGAGAGAGAGAAAACACACTGAAGGGGGCGGGGCAGAGGGAGAAGCAGACCCCCCGCCGAGCAGGGAGCCTGATGTGGAACTCCATCCCAGGACTCCAGGATCAGGACCTGAGCCGAAGGCAGCCGCCCAACCAACTGAGCCACCCAAGCGCCCCCCTTCATCGTTATTTCTGTAACAACTCACACTTATTATTCAGGTTAGGGTCTTTCACTGAGGAGCTAGTCCCTAACGCAGATACAATTTTCACACAAAATTTCCCAACGCAGGGTATACATTTTATTTTAGACCAAACAGTGGATACTATGTAATAGGTTTCCTCCACCCTCCACAATACTATGATTTTACTGACAAAAATAACTAAGTATTAAGCCTGGGTTGTTCTTCAAAACTTCACTATTGTTTTCAATTTGATTCTATTTACAAAAGATTGGATTCAATATATCATTTTCACAAAAACCTCCCTTTTATCTTTGAATTGGTACCATATTTGTTTTTTAGAAACATTTACGGTTTCCTAGCACTCAGTGATTTAAGAAATAATGGACTCAGTGATCAAACCAACTTTCTCAAACCATTTATCTCAAACTACTTGTTTGTACATTACAATCTCATATGAATCTTCTCTCTCATTTTGGGGAACAGAAAGTGTGTGTGTGTGTTTACACCAACATGCTAAGTTTCCCAAGTGAGATTTCTCATTTATCTGGTGAACAGCTTAAAATGACACGCAAGCGTGGCTGAGCTGATTCATTTTGTTAAACTCACAACTTGTTCTTGGTTAACCTGTTCTTGGCCTTTCCTTCACTGGCATTAATTCAGTCTTCTGTGTTTCATTATTTTTCCCTAGGAAGCTTTACCACAAATGCATCTTGTCTTTATATGCATTCTAACCACTTTTATAAATTTTTATTTCATTGTTTAAAGAAGGTTTTTAAAAAACACAAATTGGACTTTTTTTTCTGATTTTCTCTCTTTTTTCATTATGGAAAATTTAAAACATAAACAAAAGTCAAGGGAATGGAATGATTCACTGCTATGTTTTATTACCCAACTTTAACAATTAATTACTAACACATGGTCAGTCTTGTTATATTTTGTGTATTTTTGCCCTATTCTGCTGGTGTTTTTCTTGTATTTCCTTAAGACACCAACTTTATCTGCTAATGTAGTTAATATTTTGCCCTATTTTCTTGAACAACACTTGCTGTGCTAATTTTCACAGTACTGCGTTCCCTTGTTCTGTCTCCGAGGGCGTCATCCACATTTGACGATAAACATTCGGATGTGTACAAACACACGTCAGCAAAGGACATTTTCTATTTGGGCCTTCCTGGATTACCAATAGTGAAAAACTGGTTAAACCAGCTTGACTGACACCGGAAATGTACTAAAAATAGTACGGTTTTCAAGTTCAGTAAAGGTTGAAAGTGATCATTTAAAATTTGTAGGCCATGGTTAAATCATCAACTCTATTCTTCTGTGTTCTTCTCTCTGTGAATGAGAGGAGCAGGGAAGCAGAGCCCGAGCCTCACTCACCATGGGAGGGGGGCTGGCTGTCTTCATTTTTATCAGTTCTTACTTTCTTATTCTCTCAAGTGTCCAGTGTCGTCCACGGAGGAATTTATTAAGGATGTGCCATGTTAGCAGGCCACGTGCCACTTGTTAGCATTTTCCACAACGAGTTAGTGATGTTGCTGGTGCAGTGGTGATTACTTTAAACTAGGTAAGACAAGTCAGAATAAATTTAAAATAGTATCATATCCAGATATATGTTAAGTAATCTTCTTATAAACCTTAGTATCATTAAGCTGTGCTAATTTTTCTTTCACATTTAGCAACTTCCTAAGACTCTTTCTCTCTCTCTTTATTTTATTTTTAAGTCATCTCTACACCAAATGTGGGGCTTGAACTCTTGACCCTGAGATCAAGGGTCACGGGTTCCACTGACCAAGCCAGCCAGGCACCCCTTTTGTCTCTCTTTAAAGTCATTTTTAAGATCAGTGTTGGGAACACAGCAAAGTGGAGAGGAATTTCCTACATGCCTTGTCCCTTCAACCTCTG
This sequence comes from Mirounga angustirostris, assembly GCF_029215605.1. Taxonomy (NCBI): domain Eukaryota; kingdom Metazoa; phylum Chordata; class Mammalia; order Carnivora; family Phocidae; genus Mirounga; species Mirounga angustirostris. Next base: position 139,400,811 of record NW_026991713.1, read on the forward strand.
CATAATCCATGTCATCAGGATCATACATTTGTCACAACTGATGAACTTACACGGACACATTGTAGTAAAAGTCCTTGTTTCCTTAGAGGTCACTCTTGGTGCTGTACGTTCTACGTGTTTGGACAAATGTATAATGACATGTCTCCATCATTATAGTATCACACAGAGGATTTTCATGATTCTAAAAATCCTCTGTGCTCCACCTAGTCATCCCTCCTTCCCAACCAGTCCCTGGCAACCCCTGACCTTTTTTGTTGTCTGTATAGTTTTGCCTTTTCCAGAATGTCGTGCTGTTGGAACCATACAAAATATGGTCTTTCCAGATTGGCTTCTTTCACTCAGTGACACGAATTTAAAGTTTGTCCTGGGCTTTACACGGCTTGACAGCTCATTTATTTTTAGCCCTGAATCATATCACATTGCCCAGATGGACCACAGTTTATTTATTTATTTACCTTGAAGAGCATCTTGGTTGCTTCCAAGTTTTGGTAATTGTGAATAAAGCTACTGGAAACATTCGTGTGCAGCTTTTTGTGTAGACATACGTTTCCAACTCCTTTGCATAAATACCAAGAAATGTGATGGTTGGATTGTGTGGTAAGAGTATGTTTAGATTTGCAAGAACCTACCAAACTGTCTTCCAAAGCGTCTGTGCCATTTTGCATTCCACCCGCGAGTGAGACCTTTGTTGCTCCACATGCCCGCCAACATTTAATGTTACCAGAGTTCTCCATTTGGGTCCTTCTAGTTCATTTGTAGTGGTATCTCATTGTCTTCTTTTGTATCTCCCCTATGACGTGTGATGTGAAGCATCTTCCATATGCATTGTTCCCATCTGTATAATTTCTTTGGCAAGGTATCTGATCAGGTCTTTGGCCATTTAAAAAATTGGGTTGTTTGCTTTCTTTTAATTGTGTTTTAAGAGGTTTTTTTTGTATATTTTGGATAATAGTCCATTATCAGATATGTCTTTTGCAAATCTTTTCTCCCAGTGTATGGCTTGTCTTCTCGTTCTCTTGACATTGTCTGTTGCAGAACAGAAGTTTTTAATTTTAATGACGTCTGGTGTATCACTTATTTCTTTCAGTGTGCCTCTGGTGTTGTATATAAATAGTTGTCACACACTGAAGATCACCTACATTTTGTTCTCTGTTCTCTTCTAGGGGCTTTACAGTTTTGCATTTTACATTCAGGTCTATGATCCATCTTGAGTTAATGTTTGTCTAGATTCATTTTGTGTTTTTTGCGTGTGGATGCAGAGTTGTTTCCATACCATTTGTTGAAGAGCCTGTTTTTGCACCATCATACTGCCTTTCCCCATTTGTGAAAGACCAGTTGGTTATATTTATGTGGGTCTGCATCTTGCCTCTCCTGTTCCACTGTTCTACTTGTCTCTTCTCTCAGTGATACCACACTCTCTTCATTACTATATGTTTAGAGAAAGCCTTAAAGAAGTAATGGGAGTCTCGGAATTGTATTCTTCTCCCACACAGAATTGGCTACTCTGGGTCTTTTGTCTCTCCCTATAAACTTTACAATCAGTTCTGCTGTAACTACAAAATAACGTGCTGTGATTTTCACTGGGATTGCATAGAATCTACAGGCGAAGTTGGGAAGAACAAACAGGTTGACATTATTAGTCTTCTTATCCACAAATAAAGGTTCTCTCTACATTTATTTAGTTCTTTGACTTTGGCAGAATTTTGTAGTTTTCCTCAGATGTTTAAATATTTTTTTTAGATGTATGCCTAGGTATGCCACTTGTTTATTTTTATATTTTCATACAATATTATATTAGTTTCAGGTATATAACACAGTGATTTGACATTTATATACATTACAAAATGCTCAGTACAATAAGTGTAGTTACCATCTGTGACCATACAAAGTTATTACAATGTTATTGACTATTTCCTATGCTGCACTTTAGGTCACCATGACTTACTTATTTTATAACTGGAAGTTATACCTCCTAATGCTCTTCACCTATTTTCTTTATTCCCCTCCCCCAGCCCCTTGGCAACCACCAGGTTATTGTCTGTACTTATGAGTCTGTTTCTGATTTGTTTTGTTTTGTTTTTAGATTTCACATGTAAGTGAAATCATATGGTACTTGTCTTTCTCTCTCCGACTTATTCCACTCAGCATAATATCCTCTAGGTCAATCCAAGTTGTCACAAATGGCAAAATCTCATTATTTTTATAGCTCAGTAATATTCCATTATATAAATCACATCTCCTTTATCCATTCATCTATCGATGGACACTTAGGCAGCTTCCATATCTTGGCTATTGTAAATAATGCTGCAACAAACAAAGGGGCTCATATATCTTTTCAAGTAAGTGTTTTCTTTATGTAAATACCTAGAATTGGAATTGCTGGATTATATGGTGTTTATTTTTTTAAGTATGCTCCATGCCCAGCATGGAGCCCAATGTGGGGCTTGAACTTACAACTCTGAGATCAAGGCCCAAGCCAAGACCAAGAATCCGATGCTCAACTGACTGAGCCACCCAGGCACCCCTGGTATTTCTATTTTTAATATTTTGAGGAACCTCCATACTGTTTTCCACAATGGCTACACCAGTTTGCATTCCCACCAACAGTTCCTTTTTCTTCACATCCTTGCCAACACTTGTTATCTCTTGTCTTTTTGATATTAGTCATTCGGACAGCTGTGAGGTGATATTTCATTATGTTTTTGATTTGCATTTCCCTGATGATTAGTAATATGGGCATCTGTTCATATGTCTACTGGCCATTTATATGTCTGCTACGGAAAATGTCTATTTAGGTCCTTTGCCCACTGTAATCAGATTTTTTGTGAATGTGTGTGTTTGGTTGTATGAATTCTTTGCATATTTTGGATATTAATCCCTTATCAGATACACCATTTGCAAATATCTTCTCCCATTTGGTAGGTTGCCTTTTCATTTTGTTGTTGGTTTCATTTGTTGGGCAAAGACTTTAAAGTTTGATGTAGTCCCAATTGCTTAATTTTGCTTTTGTTGCCCTTGGCCTGAGGAGACGATACAAAAGAAATTGCTAAGACCAATGTCCAATAGTTTACTTTCTATGTTTGTTTTTTAGGATTTTTATGGTGTCAGGCCTTACATACAGATCTTTAACTCATTTTGAGTTTATTTTTTTTTATGTGGTGTTTAAAAAGTGGTCAAGTTTCATTCTTTTTCCAAATACATTTATTGAAGAGACTATCTTTTCCCCATTGCATATTCTTACCTGTTTTGCTGTAGAATAACTGATCATAGAGCATGGGTTTATTTCTGGGCTCTCTATCCTGTTCCATTGATTGATGTGTCTATTTTTGTGCCCTTACCCTACTTTTTTGATTACTATAGCTTTTTAGTATAATTTGAAATCTAAGATTGTCATACTTCCAGCTTTGTCTTTCTCAAGATTGCTTTGGCTATTTGTGTGTGTATATGTGTGGTTCCATACAAATTTCAGAATTACTTTTCTGGTTCTGTGAAAAATGTATTGGTATTTTAGTAGAGATTGCATTGAATATGTAGATTGCTTTGAGTACTATGGACATTATAAGAATATTAATTCTTCCATTCCATATGTATGCTGTATCTTTCCATTTATTTGTATCATCTTCAATTTCTTTCCTCAGTGGCCTATATTTTTCAGAGTACATGTCTTTCATCTATTCAATTAAACTTATTCTTACATATTTTATTCTTTTTGATATGATTGTAAATGAGATTGCTTCCTTAACTTCTCTTTTTTCTAGCTCATTATTAGTGTAGAGAAATGCAACAGATTTCTGTATATTAATTTTGTGTTCTGCAACTTTACTGACTTTATTTATTAGTTCTAATATATTTTTTTGGTGAAGTCTTTAGTGTTTTCTATATTTAGTATCATGTCATTTTGTGACAGTTTTAGTTCATCCTTATCAAGTAGGATGCTTTTTATTTCCTTTTCTTCTCTGATTGCCATGGCTAAGACTTCCAATACTATGTTGAATAAAAGTGGTGAGAGTAGGCATCCTTATCTTGCTCCTGATCTTAGAGGAAGAGCTTTCAGCTTTTCACTATTGAGTGTGGTGTTAGCTTTTGGTTTCTCATATATGGACTTTATTATGTTTAGGTATGTCCCCACTATTCCCACTTTCTTGAGAGTTTTTATCTTCAATGGATGTTGAATTTTGTCAAATGCATGCAATTTTTTTTGTAGTGTTTGTCTAGTTTTATATCAGGGTAATGGTGTTCTCATCAAATGAATTTGGAAGCATTCCTTCCTCTTCAAATTTTTGAAATAGTTTGAAAAGAGTAGGTATTAACTCTTTTTTAAATATTTGGTAGAATTCACCTGTAAAGCCATCTGGTCCTGGACTTTTGTTGAGTATTTTTGTTACTGATTTAATTTCATTACTAGCTTTGGTCTGTTCAGGTATTCTATTTCTTGCTAATCTAGTTTTGGAAGATTGTATGTTTCTGGGAATTTATTCATTTCTGTAGGTTGTCCAATTTGTTGGCATATTATTTTTCATAGAAATCTCTTATAATTCTTTCTACTTCTGTGGTGTCAGTTGTAACTTCTCTTTCATTTCTAATTTTATTTATTTGAGTCCTTTCTTTTCCCTTGATGAGTCTGGCTAAAGTTGTCAATTTTCTTTATCTTTTCAAAGAACTAGCTCTGAGTTTCATTTATTTTTTTCTTTTTTTACTATTTATTTCACTTATTTCCTCTCCGATCTTTATTATTTCCTTTCTTCTAGGAACTTGGGGTTTTATTTGTTTTTCTTTTTCTAGCCTTTAGGTGGAAGATTAGATTGTTTAATTGATGTTTTTCTTGCTTCTTGAAATAGGACTGTATTGGTATAAATTTCTCTTTTATTTAAAAGATTTATTTATTTATTAGAGAGAAAGAGAGAGCACGAGTGGGAGGGGCAGAGGGAGAGGGAAAGAGACTCTCATGTAGACTCTGTGCTGAGCAGGCACAGAGCCGGATGTGGGGCTCAATCTCACGACCCCAAGATCACGATCTGAGCCGAAACCAAGAGCCAGACACTTAACTGACTGTGCCACCCTGGTGCCCCTGGTATAAATTTCTGTCTTAGAACTGCTTTTGCTCATTCAAAAGACTTTGGAATGTTGTGTTTGCATCTTCATTTCTTGGAAAGTATTTTATGATTTTCTCTTTGATTTTTTTGTTGATCCATCAGTTATTTAGTTGCATGTTGTTTAGCCTCTATGTGTTTGTGTTTTTTCCAGATTCTTTTCTTATAATTGATCTCTAATTTCATAATGTGATGAGGAAAGATGCTTGATATAATTTCAGTCTTTTAAAATTTATTGAGAGTTGTTTAGTGGCCTAACAAGTGATGTAGTCTGGAGAGTGTTCTATGTGCATTTGAAAAGAATATGTATTCTGCTGGTTTTGAAGTATTCTGTATATATCTGTTAAGTCTATCTTATCAAATGTGCTATTGAAAGTCACTGCTACATTATTGATTTTCTGTCATAATGATCTATTCATTGATGTAAATGGGATGTTAAAATCTTATATTATTATTGTATTACTGGTACTTTCCTTCATTGTATCTACTAATATTTGCTTTATAGGTTTAGTTGCTCCTATGTTCGGTGCATAGATATTTGTAATTTTTATATTCTCTTGTTGGATTGATCCCTTTATTGTTATGTAATGCTCTTATTTTGGTCTCTTATTATAGTCTTTGTTTCAAAGTAAATTTTATCTTATTTAAGTATTGCTACCCCAGCTTATTTTTTATTTTTGTTTTCATGGGATATCTTTTTTCATACCTTCACTGTCAGTCTTTTGTGTGTCTTTAGTTCTGAAATAAATTTTTTGTAGGCAGCATAATGGTCTTATATTTTTTAAATCTTTCTTTTTGGTTATCAAATTTGTGGGCATAGAATTATTTATAGTATTCCCTTATTATCTGTTTAACGTCCATGTGATCTGTAGTGTTATCTCTTGTTTTATTTATATTAGTAATTTTTGTCTTCTCATTTTTTTTTTCTTAGTTAGCCTGTCTGGAGGCTTACCATTTTCATTGATCTTTCAAAAACCAACTTTTGGTTTTGTTCATTTTTCTCTATTGATTTCCTGTTTATGTTTTCATTGATTTCTGTTCTTTCTGTTTTCTCCCCTTTTGAACACTGTTTTCTTTCTTTTTTTTTTTTTTAAGATTTTATTTATTTGACAGAGAGAGAGACTGCGAGAGAGGGAAAACAAGCAGGGGGAGTGGGAGAGGGAGAAGCAGGCTTCCTGCCGACCAGGGAGCCCGATGCTTAACAACTGAGCCACTCAGGCACCCCTGAACACTGTTGATTTTTATTTGCTTTTATTTTTAAAGTTGTCATAGACATTTTCCCAGAATGCCCTATACTTGACTTGGTAAGTAGATTTTTTCTTTCTGTTTTTATTTTTTAAAGATTTTATTTATTTATCTGACAGAGAGAGAGAGCACAAGCAGGGGGACCAGCAGAGGGAGAGGGAGAAGCAGGCTTCCCATGGAGCAGGGAGCCCAATGTGGGGCTCGATCCCAGGACCTGGGAATCATGACCTGAGCCAAAGGCAGAAGCTTAACCGACTGAACCACACAGGTGCCCCGAAGATTTTATATTTCATACAAAGAATATACAGACATTTATTTGACCAAAGTTGTAAGTAAATTATAACTGTACTTGTGATAATACTACTAAGCTAACTTTTTCTTTTTTTGCTGTTGTGTTAAAAATACACATAACATAAAACATATTATCGTAACACATTTTAAGTGTACAGCTCAGTGGGATTAAATACATTCACATTGTGTAGTTGTGTAGTTGCCACCACCATCCATCTGCATAACTCTTCATCTTGTTAAACTGAAAGTATACCTATTAAACAATACTCTCCATTCTCCCCTCCCTACATTCCCTGGCAACAACCATTTACATTCTATCAATATGATTTTCACGCTCTTAAGTATGTCATGGAAGTAGAGTCACATAGCATTTATCTTTTTGTGACTTGCTTAATTCACGCATAATGTCCTCAAGGTTGATCCATGTTGTACAATATTGCTGAATTTTCTTTTTTTTAAGTTAAATAATCTTCCAGTATATGCATATACCACATTTTGCTCTTCTTTGCATCTGTGGATGGACATTTGGGTTGCTTCCACATTTTACTTATTATAAATAATGCTACTATGAATGTTTTATTGTGTTAAGTCATCTATTTCCTTCCCTGCCTTCTTTCTGTCTGGTTGTTCTATTCATTCTTGTGAGTGGGGAATTGAAGTCTCTAACTATCCTTATAGAACTGTCTATCTCTCCCCTTCCCAAAATATATGAAGTTTTTGCTTCATATATTTTGATGGTGTGTCATTAGGAGCATTAATGTTCATAATTGTTATATCTTCTTGTTATATTGAAACTTCTACTTATATATGGTTTTTTTTTTTTTTTTTTGTCTCTTGTAATCTTTTTGGATCTAAAGGCTATTTAGTATGATATTAGTAGCAACCCTGCTCTCTCTTGGTTACTATTTTCATGGAATATCTTTTCTCATACTTTTATTTCAACCTATTTCTGTCTTTAGGTCTAAATGAGTCCCTTGTAGCCAGCATGTACTTGCATCATCTGTTTTTTTCCCATATTGTCAATCTCCGTCTTTAGATTGAGAGAACATTTAAAACCTGTGTATGTTTAAGTTAATTAATGATAATTAATTACTCTAAGCTCTATTTTTTTAGGTTAGAGTTTTTTAAGGTTTTTTTTTTTTAAGTTAGAGATTTTTTACTTTTTTTTTTTTGGTGGTTAGATTAAGGTTCATCTGTGAATTAATTGATTCTTATTATAATATAACACCACTAAACTAGACATCTGTGAAGGGTGAATAACAACAGTAACAACAGACACCTATGAAATTATAAACCAGTGAGCTGATGCAATCAATGTGTTAAAGTTATTTGTTTACATGGCTGTCTTTATGTTGAGTCTATAATCTCCTTAAGGGCACAGACTGTATCTTAGTCATCTCTATGTGTCTGGCAAACAGTAAATGCAAATTTATTTCTCAGTGAATAAAGGAGTGAAGGAATGGATATTTAGTATATAACGTCTAAATGCAAAAACACGGGGCCCCTGGGTGGCTCAGATGGTTAAGCGTCTGCCTTCGGCTCAGGTCGTGATCCCGGGGTCCTGGATCAAGCCCCACATCGGGCTCCTGGCTCAGCCAGGAGTCTGCTTCTCCCTCTCCCTCTGCCTCTCCCACTGCTCATGCTCTCTCTCTCTCTCTCTCTGTATCTCTGTGTCTCAAATGAATAAATAAAAAAAAAAATCTTTAAAAAAAATAAAAAAATAAATGCAAAAACACTTGTTTAGAGGACCTAGACACAGCCAACTTATTTAGAGTAAGACCATTAGTCCAGAAAACAGTGGTGGTCTTTGTAATTGCTTCTGAAGATGAAGAATCCAGGGCGCCTGGGTGGCTCAGTCGGTTAAGCGACTGCCTTCGGCTCAGGTCATGATCCTGGAGTCCCGGGATCGAGTCCCGCATCAGGCTCCCTGCTCGGCAGGGAGTCTGCTTCTCCCTCTGACCTTCCCCCCTCTCATGTGCTCTCTCTCTCAAATAAATAAATAAAATCTTTAAAAAAAAAAAATGAAGATGAAGAATCCAGGAGAGTAGTTGTTACTGTACATTCTGTAAAGTCCTACAGGTCATGCATCAATACTTTCAGTACTACATGCATATGGTACAGACAACAGGGATGTGAAAGAACCACCTACTTGCATATTGCATGTAGAGCCATCATTTTGAGGTAACTTAAAATGGAGACACTGTCACTATTGAGGTCTTCATGTAAATTGTACTTTAAAGCAGCTTCTCTTTTGTAAACCTGTGTCCAAGATAAAGTATTTCTTCACATTAAGTGTTTCAAGAAATAAGTGGTTGCCAATTATGAAAGTAGAAATTAAAATGAGATTTTTAATGAAACTTTTCAGAAAACATTTATTTTTACATCATGTTGAACGTGAGTCTTGAGCAGTGTGAAGAGGTAAATAAAAGACTAAATTTTAAGACTAATTTTTCTTTCTGTATAAATCAGATCATGAAATATTTTTCTTTTGAAAGTGGAAAATATGGGGCGCCTGGGTGGCTCAGTTGTTAAGCGTCTGCCTTCAGCTCAGGTCATGGTCCCAGGGTCCTGGGATTGAGCCCCACATCGGGCTTCATGCTCAGCGGGAGGCCTGCTTCTCCCTCTCCCACTCCCCCTGCTTGTGTTCCCTCTCTTGCTGTGTCTCTCTCTGTCAAATAAATAAATAAAATCTTAAAAAAAAAAACCAGTTACCATTCCAGTAACATTTTTTCTGCTTGTTCTAAACGTGAAGATTTTTAAAGAGCATTAAAGCATAATACTAATATGTCTTTACTTTGACATGGATTATTCTCTTTGCCAGGTCAGAGGCTAGATATTTTATTTACTAAATGATATTTCCAAAATATGAGTAATTTACTCAATTTCTAATTCTCCATTATTGTGTAGTTATTTAGGAAAAACTCTATCTCATACCCTTCAAAAAGTTGTGTATGTGTATATGTGTTTGTGTTTCCCAAAGTGCTAAAGATGTTCGTACCAAAATTAAAGATTTTGTGTAACATTATTCTTATTCACTTAGTAATACTGTATGTTAACCTGTCTCAATCTAAAAATGCATGACATATCATGAACATAAAAGAATTAAGGTACCATTTTAGACATTATTTATATATTGAACCCTGAGAAGATTAAACAGGGTTCAAAGAACTGATCAATAATTATAACAACATGCATTTTGAGTCAGAAGTGTTTGCTTTAGGTTTTTAGTATCCCTGCTTCAAAGCTATTTCATTTTCTTTAGACTTATGGAATAAATTTGGATTAGATCCATGTGATAAAACCTGAGAAAATAAATCATCAGAATTCCAGATTTCCTGATCAAAACCGGTAACAGAATGAGTGGTTATTAATGAAGGCATTCAAGCCTTAGTCATGGGCTCCGAGTCATCCAAGACCCCTGAAGCAATAGGGGGGCAGATATGCTGGACAGAGTCTGGGCTACTTCCCAACTGTCTTTGCATTGTAAGTGTTCAGAGTTGCCCATGGAGGGTGTCTTGTCCAATTCTCTTCATCACCAAAGAAGAAACTAATGGCCGAACCACACCACACTGCTGGCTCCTAGTCTAACATTTTCCCATCTAATTTTTGAGAAATTATACCAAAATGGAATAATTTTCTAAAGAATGATTTCAGTTATGACTGAGAAACTAACAAGACTATTGAAAATACCTGATAATAGGGCGCCTGGGTGGCTCAGTTGGTTAAGCAACTGCCTTCGGCTCAGGTCATGATCCTGGAGTCCCGGGATTGAGTCCCGCATCCGGCTCCCTGCTCAGCAGGGAGTCTGCTTCTCCCTCTGACCCTTCCCACTCTCATGTGCTCTCTCTCATTCTCTCTCTCTCAAATAAATAAATAAAAAATCTTAAAAAAAAAAAAAAAGAAAATACCTGATAATAATAATTTTAATGGAAAATTTTGTTTTGTGTTTAAATAGAAATCAATTCACTGGTTTAGGGTCATATTTATTTTGTGGCACAACGTCCTCAAGTTCTTGTTTTTGCACTATATTTTCCCTGAAAACTACTTAAACACCAATATTTCTTACTTAGGAAACCATTAACTAGGAATCCAAATCCGAGTCCTAATAACCTGCATCTTGATGTCTTAAGATCTACTTTCAAGCATTTACTGTGTATCTGCACATTAAAAAAAAAAAAAAAAAAAGAACTGACTAAAGTAGCAGAGGCTATGTGAAAAGGTGCTTTTACAAAATTTTTGTGCAGAAGCACTTGTGAGAGAGAGTTGGGGGTAAAGTTGCCAGAAGTGAAGACATCATTTCCATCAGAACCCACTGTCTTCATTTTGAGAAATTTACCTGGATGGATCTTACAGTTTGCAATCTGCCTTTTTTGTTTTATTTTGTTTTAATTAAGGTTATGCTCAAGGTGGGGCTTGAACTCATGACCCAGATAGCAAGAATCACATGCTCTGTAGACTGAGCCAGCCAGGCACCCCCATGATCCATCTTTCCTGGTGAGAACTTGGAGATCTCCTAAAATCATTGAGACTTTGCAGACTGAGAGCTTTGTTTCTGTGCTCAGACATTGCGTCTGTAAGGTGGTCTTTTTTTTTTTTTAAAGCTTTTTATCTTTTTTTAAAAAATATTTTATTTATTTGTCAGAAAGAGAGAGAGCACAAGCAGAGGGAGTGGCAGGCAGAAGGAGAAGCAGACTCCCCATGGAGCAAGGAGCCTGATGCGGAACTCGATCTCAGGACCCTGGGATCACGACCTGAGCTGAAGGCAGACGCTCAACTGACTGAGCCCCCCAGGCGTCCCTGAGGTGTTCTTTCTGAGGGATCTGTTGGGGTCTGTTGGGGCCTCCCCTGCCAGTGCTAATGGGTTTCAATGATATAATGCTGGGTGATGTTTGGAAGAAAGTGCTATTTACTAGCAAAATGCACACTGTAACCTTCCTCCTCCAGCCCTGTTTTTATGGGAGAAAACAGAGAAGCTGCTTCAGGGTGGGAGCAGTCTCGAAGCTGGCATGGTGAGTATCAGCAAGTGGTCCCTGAATTTCTCCCTCAATTGCTGTCAGCTAGCTGTCAGGCTTCTGTTAGGCTGAGAGGTCACAGAAACCAAGGTCTGGAGGTAAAAGTGTCCAGGCATGAGAGTGATTTTAGAAGCAATGTGGGGAGAGGGAAAATGGAAGGGGAAAAGGTAGAGAGGAGATGAAGGAGATGAATTTCAGAAAAACAACAGCAATGCCTAACGGGGATTTTAATGAAGTTCAGTGTTGGGTGTACTATAAACCTTTCTTCTCCTCTTTCCATGAAAATTGTAAAACCCGCCTCACTGGCTAAGGCATTGGAAATCTAATCTTTGGGTAGGATGAGGCATCTTCTTCTTTAATAAACAAATTCATGTAGATCTTGGGCAGGTAACTGAGGCTCACACTTTAGGGAACACTGCACACTGATGGTGGGATCACTTGATGTAGAAATTGGATAGCAGGCAGCCCAACTGCCTGTTAGTGAATAATGAGTTGTCTGTCATTTGAGGTGGTGGCATGGACTGAGCAGATACATTGCAGTGAGAATTCAAAAATCAAAAGAAAAGTTGTTTCCATTTAAGCTTGTAAATCGCAAGCATTTTTGTGTTTTTATACTGCTTAAATCTGTTATGTCAATGGTCTTGATAAACCTAACGGGTAGAAATGACCAAGTTAAAAAAACATTTTAAAAAAGATGCCTACTTTGTGCCAGGCAGTATATTAGCCCTTTCACATAGGTATTGGTACCCCAGGGTACTGAGGCACAGAAGCTTTCATTACTTTTTCCAAATTTACAGAGTAAGAAGGTGCCAGAGCCAAGAGGTAAATCAACTTTTCTGACCTCAATCCAGCGCTTTACTAGGTAATATGCCGATTCTTAATTTGAAGTTACAGAACATAGACTAACTTCTCTGTTCTGAGTTGGCTATGCATATTGCACAGGGAGATTGCAGGCAGTGAATATGCTTGGACTTTCTAGTTAATTCTCTGCCATGTTGATTTACCATCTTCATGACAGGGAGAGGATACTCCAAAAGCCACATCCATGACCCAAAAATTTGAGGCCTATTTTGGAAAACACCATCTGTGTGACCATCACTGTCCTAGGTTATTCAGGCAGGGTGGTGAGCAAAACAAACAAGGTCTCTATTCTCATGGAGCCTGCATTCTAGTGCAGGAAGACAGAAAATAAACATGAAGAAAGATAGGAAATATAATTTGAGATAATGGTAAATGATGTGAAGTAAATAAGATAGTATAGTATAGTGGACTAGGAAGTGACTGGAGAAGGTGATACTAAAACATTGTGGAAATTAGTATCATAAATAGATGACTCATCTTCCCATTAACACTCTCCAGACCTCCTTGCTTTGATTTACCATTACTTTGACAACAGCTCTTTCTCTGATGTGTGATATTTGCCTTGATAAATTAAAATTTTCTTGGAAGATTGATCTCTAAGTATCTAAGTCATAAATGAGATGACATATGGGGAAAGTTTGTAAATATTAAAATCCTATGCTTATGCTAAGTAAAAAAACAATGTGGCTTCCCCCTCCCCTGACTTTCATTGTCATCTTTAACAATTAAAATCAATGCTATTGGATAGAGATACCCAGTCATAAAGGAAGAATGACTTTGACCCTGGGCAGCAGCACTTTATTCCATTAGCTTCAACTGAGTGTTGACTTTAGAAGAGGGATAATAAATGATACTATACTCATAGTCAGAGCAGGGACTAGAATTGGTTATTTTATATTTCAATTAATACATACGTATGTGATAAATATTTATGTATAGTGACCATTCACTTGACAGTCATTCTTCAAAATCCTATTACTCTCATGTAGTCAGACAGTATTGTAGAAGACTGCACTTTATCCTCAGTGGAAGAACACCCCTCCACAGTCTTGCACAGGCTAGCATTCAGTCAGTTATCTCTATAACCTGACATTACATCCTGATGATACTGCTTGGCTTCCCCATGCATAGGAAATCCCAGTATTTGCTAGCTTTGATTTGCTCTGGTAGTAAGTCATTCACATCAAAGAACTCGGCAAACCTCCTCCTGGAAGACTGTAATATTGACCCATCTACTGGAAAGCTATGCTCCTGAAGGGACACTTTGCTTGTGCTACGGAGATGTTCCTAATAGTGAAAAACAGGCTGTGTGGGCTTCTCTGCTGAGTATTCAAGCCGTCTGTTTAAGTTCAGTTCTTTGTGAAGGACAGCACTGGATATCACAATATGTCAAACTTGTATAATGCTTCCACTTTCATCCCCATTTATTCTACCCATTCTGTAAAGAAGGCACTCAACCATTTTTGGAATGCCCTTAACATAACATGACTCTTTGAAAGAGCTTTATATTTTCCCCTCCTCCAGGAAGTTCTTTACTCAGTGGAATTAAATAATGATTTCACTTCTCACTGAATGATAAAGTTAATAATCTGTCTGTAGGAAAACATACATAAGGACTTGAAAGCTAACACAAGAAGGTGGCTTGTGCTCTCTTGCTACCTTGGAATCTTCCTAGTGATAGAGATAAATTATAATGAAAATGCAACATATCACAATTTATGGGATGGAGTGAAAGCAATACCTAGAGAAAAATTTATAGTTGTAAACATCTACCTTAAAATAATGAGAAAGAGGGGCGCCTGGGTGGCTCAGATGGTTGAGCGTCTGCCTTCGGCTCAGGTCATGGTCCCAGGGTCCCGGGATCGAGTCCCGCATCGGGCTCCCTGCTCTGCGGGGAGCCTGCTTCTCCCTCTTCCTCTCTCTCTCTCTCTCTCTGTCTGTCATGAATAAATAAATAAAATCTTTAAAAAAAAATAATGAGAAAGATCTCAAATCAATAACCTAACTGTTCATCTTTAGGAGTTAGCTAGCAGAAGGAAGGAATCACTATAACAGAAATGAAGAATGCCTTTTGATTGGCTAACCAATAGGCTGAACTAAGCTACAGAGAGAATCAGTGAGTTAGAAGAATGGTTAATAGAAAATGTCAAAACTGAGGGCGCCTGGGTGGCTCAGTCGTTAAGCGTCTGCCTTCGGCTCAGGTCACGGTCCCAGGGCCCTGGGATCGAGTCCCACATCGGGCTCCCTGCTCGGCAGGAAGCCTGCTTCTCGTTCTCCCACTCCCCCTGCTTGTGTTCCTGCTCTTGCTATCTCTCTCTCTGTCAAATAAATAAATAAAATCTTTAAAAAAAAAAATGTCAAAACTGAGATGCAAAAGACAAAAGAATTAAAAAGACAGAAGAGAATATCCAAGAACCCTGGGGCAATTTTGAAAGGCGTAATATATGCCTAGTGGAAATACCAGAAAGAGAAGAAAGAGAAAAAGAAGTCAAATAAATATTTTACAGTAATTGCTTCAAAGTGATTGAGAATTTTCCAGATTTAGTGATAGTCCCTATATTAGTTTGCTAGGTCAACCATAACAAAGTTCTGCAAATTGTATGGCTTAAAGAATGGAAAAATATTGTGTAGTTTCAGAGTCTAGAAGTGTGAGATCAAGGTATCAGCAGCATGGGTTCTTTTTGAAGGGCATGAGGGAAAAAATCTGTTCCTAGCCTTTCCTGTAGCTTCTGGTGGTTTTCTGGCAACCTTTGTCATTCCTTCTTGTAGAGGCATCAATGCAATGTCTGTGTCCATCTTCACACTGCATTCTCCGTTTGTCTTTATGCCAAGATTTTCTCCTTTTATTTTATTATTTATTTTTTTAAAGATTTTATTTATTTATCTGAGAGAGCGAGGGAGAGCAAGCACAAGAGAGAGAAAAGCAAGCATGAGAGAGGGAGAGTGAGCACCAGAAGCAGGGAGGCAGAGGGAGAGGGAAAAGTAGGCTCCCTACTGATCAGGGATTCCGACTTGGGCTGGATCCTGGGACCCTGGGATCATGACCTGAGCTGAAGGCAGAGGCTTAACTGACTGAGCCACCCAGGCACCCCATGCTGGGTGTCCTTTTAAAGGGAGAAAATTTGGGGATGCCTGGGTGGCTCAGTCAGTTAAGCCTGACTCTTGATTTCAGCGAAGGTCATGATCTCAGGGTTGTGAGGTCCAGCCCCACGCCAGTGTGGAGCCTGCTTAAGATTCTCTTTCTCCCTTTCCCTTTGCCCTTCCCCTTGCTAAATATCTGTATCTATATCTATATCTATATCTATATCTATACCTATATCTATATCTATCTATCAAAATTTATTTTACTTCAGTACGTGTGTCCAATCCCTTTCCATCCAGACAGTGCTAGGTGACACATCAGAATCAACAATCCCTGAGACTCCCCGTGCATGGTGTTCTCACCCGGAGGAGCATGGCTGGGGGAGACAAGACAGCAGGGCGGGGCGGGGGGGGGGTCAGGTCTCAGGGGAGCTCTAGAACAGCTCTGTCCCTGTTCCTTCTCTGTCCCGGGAGAGGAAAACCCCAGAACAGCAAGGAGAGAACCAGCAGGAGGAAGAGGTCCCCGGATGGCTAATTGGTCTGCTTGTTTTTCCTTATTTAAGGTTTCATTTTATTAATGTGTATTTTTACTACAAAATCACCCATTTCCTCTAGGCTTCCAGTCTGATGCAATAGGTTTCTCTTATTTGACCTTTAATTTATGCTCTTTTTCTATTCTTCAGAATTGTCCAATTAATGAACAAATATTGATACATTATTATTTACTCAAGTCCGTATTTTATTCAGGTTTGCTCTGTTCTACCTTTTTCTGCTCCAGGATCCCGTGTAGGGCACCACGTGACATGCAGTCATCACGTCTCTTTAGGCTCTCCTTGGCTGTGACAGTCCCTCAGATTGTCTTGTTTTAATGACCTCAGCAGTGTTGAGGAGAACTGCTCAGGTATTTTGTAGAGTCACTCACTGGGATTTACTTGATGTTTTCCTCATGATTAGACGGGGATTATGGGTTTTGAGGAAGCAGATCACAGAAGTAAAGTGCTCTGTCATCACTTTGTATCAAGGGAATGTGCTCTGGAGGCCACTTGTCACTGTTTGTGTTAACATTGGTCACCTGGCTGAGGCAGCGTTGGTCAGGCTTCCCCACCGTTAAGTTACTCTTTCTCATGTGTGTACGATGTGTCTTCTTGAGCAGGAAGACTCTATGTGGAGCCCACACTGTGGGAGAAGGAGTTAGCTCCTCCTCCTTGATGGATGGCTGAGTGTCTACATCTATTATTTGGAATTCTGCATAGGACAGGTCTATTCAACCCCATCTGTAAAAACAAAACAAAACAAAACACAAAAAACAAAAAACCAACCAAACAACCAAACAAAAACCTATGTAATTTGTTAATAGAAATGCAACTGAGTCATTTAAAAGATTACACTGCTTTATTGAACAATTCATGAATCAGCAGGATCCCATCTAGCAAATAGAAAGGAGCTCCCTTGAGCTACAAGGAAGGAAAGGTTTTTAAAGGCAGAGAGGGAGGGGCACCTGGGTGGCTCAGTTGGTTAAGCGACTTCTTTCGGCTCAGGTCATGATCCTGGAGTCCGTGGATCGAGTCCGTGGATCGAGTCCCGCATCGAGTCCCGCATCGGGCTCCCTGCTCGGCAGGGAGCCTGCTTCTCCCTCTGCCCCTCCCCCCTCTCATGGGCTCTCTCTCTCTCATTCTCTCTGTCTCAAATAAATAAATAAAATCTTTAAAAAAAATAAATAAAGGCAGAGAGGGAATTGAAAAAAGGAAATTATTAGCAAAGGATGCATTTTTTTAGGCAAGGTCACCCTCCTAAGGGGACCAGAAGGGGCCATTCGATACATTTTCCAGGTTGACTGGTTAAAAGTTACATGGGGTGTATGTGTGTGAAATTGCAGTTAGGTTAGGTAGCAAGTCTTGGTTTGCTGGCTTGGGTCTCTTAACACAAGTGACTCCATTTTGGGCCTATGGTTTCCTTTAACCAAATCATTTATTTTTACCAGTGTGGATACCAGGGTAGTCATTTTAGGTCTTTGGTTTTCTCCAGCACCTCAGTGTGTGGCCACTGGTTCATTGCTGCTTTGGCATTTGAGAGTGCTTTCCATTGGCTCCTGTTTGCCTTTGACATATTTCCATCTTTGTGGGTTTTTTTCTTGGTACCTCCTTACTTTCTGTTACTTCAGGATCATCCTGGTTCCTATATTTACTGTCTCAGTCCTAGTGTCAGCAATTTCTTCAAAGAGCCCTGGTTCCTTTTTATTAGAGAATGCTATTAAAGTCTCACCTGTGGGAGCTAAATGTGCTCAGTGGATGATGCAAGGCAATATATACATGTATTCCAACCTATGTAAAACACACCTAATTATAAAGATTTCAAAGTGGAATTGTCTGTATCCATATTAAGCTAAAGATAGAGTTTACGCTGATGTCTCCAACCTGGTCTGTCACCAGATGGGGATTGTGATCTCCCTTTGCTGATCTGTAACTTCCCACTGCAACAGTGACAAACTGGCTCCCACGACCTGCCATGTATTTAATTCATTGCTCTGTTCCAGATTACAGATGTGGTGTCATTAGAACTGTTAGCTACCACCCTGATGGGAAAGAACTTTATAAAATAATGTTCCCTCTACTCTTTTAGGCTCTTGGCTGAGACCCCTTCTTGCAACATAAGATTAACAGGAGAAAAACAAACAGCAGCTTAATTACATATTGCATGTATATGTCCTGTATACACAGGAGATACTCAAGAGAGCTGAATAACTTCCCCAAATGGCTCAGCCATCACCCTACAGGCCATCTTTGGTTAAAGTAAAAAAGAATTTGGGTGGTGGGAAGGCCAGTTAAGGGAGGTCATCAGGCCAAGCACAGTAAATGAGGGTATGGTTGTTTTGCAGATTTAAGTCTGTGCCTTCTCCTTTGGTAAGAGTTCTTGAGATTTAGTCATTCTTCTGTTCCTGGGACACTTTACAAATGGAGCTTTCCTTTATAAATGTAAATTTTGCTCACTAAAGGGCAATTTCTACTCAGTTTTTAGAGATTGTCCTGTGTCTGCTGTTTCGTAAAATTAATTATCCCCAAATAATCCTTGTGCCAGAGAGGCATATTTTGGGGTGGCATATTCTGCCTCCTTCACATGGATGCACCCTCATTTGCTTATGGATTCATCTACTGAAGGACATCCTGATTTCTTTAAGTTTTTAACCATTATGAATAGAGCCGCTGTGCACATTGTGTGTGAGTTTTTGTTTGAAATAGTTTTTCAAATACTAGAAGTCTGGTTTTTGGATCCTAAGGTGGGACTTATTTGAAAAAAAACTGCCAAACTGCCTTCCACAGTGGCCATGTGTGTGATGAGGTTTTGGAATATAAGTGAGGTTGGGTGGGGTGAGGTCCCAAGCGGACCACTAAGAAATAATTCTTGAGATGTCTTTGGTGCAAAAAGGTGATTTTACTAAAGCATGGGGACAGGACCCGTGGGCAGAAAGCGGCTGCACCGGGGTTGTGAGGGGTGGCTGATTATATACTTGGGAGTTGGGGGAGGTAAGGGAAAAGGTAGGTTTCAAAAGAACTTTCATATGCTAAAGAGGACCTACAGGATACCGGAAGCCTTGCCATTGTCAAGTTAAGGTTGTTTACCCCTCTAGCAAGGCATTAACATTAAGATAGTTGGGAGATTCCTGGAAGAATGTCACACTTGTCCCACAGGAGTGGGGGGTGAGGGAGTGTCAGCTTCTGGTTTGTCCTCAGCTTGCCTTCTGTTCCCTCATCTTGTGCATTCCCCCATCATGAAGGAGTGTTTCTTTCATCTCTCACCCTCCAGAAACTGTTATCCTCATTTTTTTTTTTTTTTGGAGTTTAGTATTTCTGTGTGCAGTGCTATCTCATTGTTGTTTAAATTTGTAATTTCTCAATGATAGAAGATGTTGAACAAAGTTTTGTATTCATATTTACTATCTGTACATCTTTGTCCAGGTGTCTGTTGAGATCTTTACCCATTTTCACCCAGGTTGTTTTCTTATTGTTTAGTCCTGAGTTTTTTGTATAGTTTGAATACAAATGCTTCATCAGATATGTGTTTTGCAAACATTTGCCCCCAGTTTGTGGCTTGTCTTTTGGGTCTCTGAGCAAGGTTTTTCATAGAGGAGAAGTTTTCCTTTTATAAAGTACATGTTATCAATTTTTTTTTTCTTTTGTGGATTGGTTTTTAGTGTTGTGTGTTAAAACTCATCACCAAATCCAAGGTCATGTAGATTTTCTTTCATGTTTTAGCCTTCTAGGTATTGTGATAGTTTTACATTCTAAATTCATCTACAGTTTTGAGTTAATTTTGGTTTAAGTTGCAAACTTTGTGCCTACATTTCATTTCATTCCATATGGTTTCCATTTAAATATTCCTTAACCATTTCTGGAGAAGTCAGGGGATATTTGTCTCCATTTCAGTTTGAATTTCCAAAATTTAATGGATTCAGCTGGATCCTGGAAGGGGGCAGATGCTTCCACTGAACTCAGTGCACCGCATCCTGCACTGCCCCCACCTCCCGCAGGGGGCGCCCGAGTCCCACTCGCCCACCCAATTGGGGCATGCGCGCTCAGCCGGCCTTACCTCTGCTGCGCTCACCCGAGCTGCACAGCCTCTTCAGGACCCGCTGTGAGGCTTCAGGAGGATGTTTGTCCGCGCCCACGCTGACAGGACCTGCTGTGGAGACTTCTAGAGGACATGGGGAGGTGTCCACACTGACAGGACCCGTAGTGGAGGACGTGGGTCCGCGTCCACACCGACAGGACCCGCTGTAGAGGATGTGGGTCTGGGTCCACACTGACAAGACCCGTTGTGGAGGATATGGGTCCGCGTCCTCGCTGACAGGACCCGCTGTGGAGGATGTGGGTCCGCGTTCACACCGACAGGACCCGCTGTGGAGGATGTGGGTCCGGGTTCACACCGACAAGACCCGCTGTGGAGGACATGGGTCCGCGTCCTCGCTGACAAGAACGCTGTGGAGGACATGGGTCCGCGTCCAAACCGACAGGACCCGCTGTAGAGGATGTGGGTCTGGGTCCACACTGACAAGACCCGTTGTGGAGGATGTCGGTCCGCGTCCTCGCTGACAGGACCCGCTGTGGAGGACATGGGTCCGCGTCCACGCTGACAGGACCCGCTGCGGAGGACGTGGGTCCGCGTCCACGCTGACAGGACCCGCTGTGGAGGATGTGGGTCCGGGTCCACGCTGACAGGACCCGCTGTGGAGGATGTGGGTCCGCGTCCATGCCGACAGGACCCGCTGCGGAGGACATGGGGCCGCATCCACGCAGGACACACTGTGGAGGACGTGGGTCTGCGTCCACACCGACAGGAGCCCCGGCCTCCTCAGGACCCGCCGTGGGAGGAGAAGGTGAGGAGAAGCCGTCTGAGGGGGACTGCTGAGGGGGTCCGTGCTCACAGGGCCCGGAGGACGAAGGGCGGCTGCACAGACCGGGGGGTTTGCGTGGCTTTGTGTGCGGTGACGTGGGGTCCCGGGGGTGCTGTGCGCGGGGCTGTCGGGTCTCCCCTTTCTGGGCTCGGATCTGCTCTGCGGGGTGAGCGACTGTGTTCATGCGCACCCGGATTCGGTTCCTGGGGCTCCTCCGGCAGTCCGCGGTCAGGGAGTGGACACCCACCGCGGTGCTCGTGCTCCCCCGGCCTCGGCCCTGCCGGGTTCTCCCCGAGTCCACACCCGCTTCAGGGTTGTTGTTTCGGTGTCGGGAAAGTTCGGTAGCGTCGGCGCGGACTCTGCAAGGCGGCTTTGGGGAGAGTAGATATTTTCACAGTGTCGGTTCTTTCATGAGCACAGTGTCTTTCTGTCCCCGTGTGTCTCCCTCGATGTCTGTCATCAGTATCTCACGGGTGTCCGAGAACAGGTCTGTCACCTCCTTGGTTAAATTTATTCCTAGGTATATTGTTCTTTTTGATGCAGGTGTAAATGACATTGTTCTCCGTATTTCTCTTTCTGATGGTTTGTTATGAGCACATAGAAATGCAAGTGATTTTTGTGTATTGATTTTGTTCCTTGCAAGTTTGAATTTATTAGTTCTGTTAATCTTAAACTAAAACTGCCTGTTATTTTACCAGCAAAATGGGTTTATTTGGGAATAGCAGAGACTTGCAATCCGGGACAAGCAAGGTACGGCCACATCACAGGCAAGTGCAAGAAAGAAAGGAGAGGAACATTATTTCTTGGAGAAGGAGGAGGAAGTTGGGAGGGTTGTTTTGAAGAAAAGTCCACTGGAGAAAAGCCCGGGTTCGGGGTGATGGAGGGTTCTCACTGGCTGAGCTGCAGGGGTGGTGGATTTCTTGGAGGAGATGAAACCTACATCTTCCTCTCTGGGGCCTGTAACTGATGAGTCTCTCCTGTGGAGGCTTCTAAGGCTGGGTCTGTAATTGACAGTTGTTCCTGTAACTGACCCAGTGGTAGGCTCCCCCCTCCAGCCTCCCCTTCTGGCATCCCCAGTCCACTTTACTGAGGTTTCCCTTCTTGCGTTTTCATAGTTCTAACCAGTTTTTGGTGGAGCGTTGTGGAAAATTGGAATTCCAAATCCCACTGCTTCTACTGCACCCAAGACACAGTGGCCGCCGATTTAATCCTCCCAGGAGTCTCTTGCTAACATGTGGCCTCCTACAAGGGCGAGTGGCCTCTCCACCGTGGGTGAACTGGATCTGGGAGGGCTTGGCCACCATCCTGAAGTTTGATGTTGTCTCTGCTTCTGTGACCTGGTGCTGACAAGGTTATTTGGAAGAGTAATTGACTCTGTGGTGATTTCAAAGTGCAGTAAACTTGTCACCGCAGCACAAATACTCTTTACCTCGACACTCAGATTCCCCAGCTGTCATTTCTTTACATGTTTGCCACTTCATATGGAATACTTCAGTGCCTTTTACCCCAAACAGGGACAATGTTCCGCGGATGACTACATAACCTGAAATGAGATCATTACACTTTCCACATTTTAATAATGACCACAGATCCACTTCAACTGTGTCCACCCGCCTGACTGTCTGAAATGTCTTTTACCATTCTCCAGTTTCCTTCTTCTGGTTAGGGTGAGGGTTAGGCATTAGAGGTTAGGAGCTAAGGATATGGTTTAGGGTTTAGGATTAGAGTTAGTTTAGGGATAAGGTGAGTGTCAGGCTCAGAGTTTGTGTTCAGCGGGTCGCTGAACACACAGTGTGGGTTCGCTGGGATTGGCCCGGGTTTGCCTTCAGATTCTCCTGCTCTGCATCCTTTCTGGAGGCCCAAATGGCACCATTTCCTTCTGGATGGCAGGCTGAGTCCTGCGGTAGGGCTCAGGTGTCCCCAATCCCAGGGGATTGGGAACCAGGCCTTTGGGGATGGACCTCTCAGTACCCGACCTAGGGTTAGGGTTAGGGCCTAGGGGCATGGCAGGCCCCATCTGCCAACTGTTTGGCGAGCTTCCCGAAGGGCTGAGTTGAGCGTGTGGGTTAGGGTGAGTGTCAGGCTCAGGATTTGGGTCCAGGGGGCCACTGAAAGTGGGGGTTCACTGGGATTGGCTCCGGTGGGCATTCAGATTTCTCCTGCTCTGAATCCTTTCTGGAGTTCCAAATGTGGCACAGTTTCCTTCTGTGCTGCAGGCTGAGTCCTCTGGTACTGCTCAGGTGTCCTAAATCCCTCAATCTTTGGAGCCAGGTTTTTGGGGCAGGTGGTGTCAGAACCCAACCTAGGGTTAGGGTTAGGGTCCAGGAGAATGGAAAGTCCAAACTGCTGGCATTGTGGCGACCTTCATGGAGGGCTGAGTTTAGCGCGAGGGTTAGGGTGAGGGTCAGGGTTGGGGTTGTGTCTAGGGGGCTGCTGAATGTGTGGGTTAGATTTTGTTTTAGTTTTTGGGGGCCAATGTCTGGGGTGGGATGACTGGGGATCTGTGGACCAGGTATGTGGTGGGGGATCCTGGGAGCAGAGGGGCCGGGGGAAGGCAGGGGTGGTGGAAGGGGTGGTGAGGGACTGGGGTCAGGGACCCAGGGGTTGGGGTAGCAGTGGCCTGGATCAGGTTGGTGGTCAGGGCACCCTGGGGTGGAGGGGGCGGGCTAGTGGGGTGGGAGTGCGGGAAATGGGGCAAAGGGGCTGGTGATCCGAGGCCTTGGGGCGGTGGGGCCTGGGCTTTGGGGGCAGGGAACCAGGGGGCCTGGGGGCCAGGGGCTGGAGGGATGGGGTGGGTGGTGGTGATGGATCCAAGGGTGGAGGGGCTGGGACCCCTGGGATGGGTATGGAGGACCCCTGGCAGAGGAGTGCAGGGGCCATGGGCGTGGGGGAGGGGGACCAAGGCTTGGGTCTGTGAGCGGGCAGTCACTGCCCCTCTGTGCACCTAGAACCGGGTGGCCCGAGTCAGAGTGGGCAAGGGGGACAAGCCGATGACCTACGAGGAGGTGCAAGCACCGCATTACATCGCCCACTGCAAGGGCTGGCTGTCGCTGCACACAGGTGAGGGGCCGTGGTGCCTGGGGCCCCGGGGATGAAGTTCTCAGTCATGGCTATCACACAAACACCAGATAAACACGTGCGGGAGGCTTGATTCAACTCCTCATTCAGAGGTTTTCATTCTCAGATTTCGTATTCCCGAATCACTGTGGGACGTGGGCGGAGCAGGCACCCTGCACACACCTTCCCTACTGAGGGCGCTGCCTTCTTCTTTTCGTTCATGCTGTAAACAAGAGTTCTTTTCGAGATCCATTAGTGCCCTGTGTTTACAGTTTTGTGCTTTTTGTGGGTGATTTCAATGCCATAAAATAGCCCTAATGCTGAAGTGTGAAGCACAAGAAGGGTGTGACATACACTGGGAGAAAATATGCATGTTAGGTAAGCTTCCTTCACGCACGAGTTATGATGCTGTTAGCAGAGAGTTCAGTGTTAATCAGTCATGTGTATTAAACAAGGGGTCTTTAAGCAGAAACACACACAAAACAAGGTTATATATTTATGTGTTGATCAAACTATCTTAACCCAGGGCATGCAGAAACTTAACTCTGTGTTTCCCCTAGGAGCGAGGGTTCAGTGTTCCCTAACTCATTGCTCATGGTAACTTTATAGAACGTAACTACTGGGAACTAAGGAGAATCAGCTGTGTTTTGTTCAGTATGAGGCTTCTCAACTTGAGTTGTCTGTCTAGAGAACTTAAAATACAGATTCCTGTCCCCCTCCCTTTTCAGGTTGTTTCTTTTCTTTTCTTTTCTTTTTTAAAGATTTTTTTTATTTATTTGACAGAGAGAGAGAGACACAGTGGGAGAGGGAACACAAGCTGGGGGAGTGGGAGAGGGAGAAGCAGGCTTCCCACCAAGCAGGGAGCCCGATGTGGGGCTTGATCCCAGGACCCCGGAACCATGACCTGAGCCGAAGGCAGACGCTTAACGACTGAGCCACCCAGGTGCCCCTCAGGTTCTGTTTCTAAGGTCTGGGGCTGGGTGTGGCAGTCTGGGGATGGGTGTGGAGGTTTGGGAATGGGTGCGGAGACTCTTCACGCACACTGTAGGAGGTGTAGGAGTTTCAGGATCTGGGGATCTGGGGATGGGTGTGGAGACTCTTCAGGCATACTGTTGGAGGTGTAGGAGTTTCCGGATCTACACTGAGAATCTACTGGTTGAGGCCATGGCCCTGGATGGTGAGAGAGCTCATGTCCCCAGTCTCAGAAGTAGCTGGTGGCCTCATCTCTCTGGGCCAAGGGATGGCCAATGCTTCTATAAACATCCAGAAAGAGTGGGAAAGAGCTAGACAGGAAAGGATCATCTGAGTTTTATGCCCTGCTAAGGCCTCAGTCTTCCCTTTGCAAAACCAGGATAACCAAAATACCTACTTAACAGGATTTGTTTGTGAATGTAATGAAATAATGTACTTTGAACTTTAAAGTGTTATTATTTTTATTCCACTTGTAGAAGAGAGAAGAAGCCATGGTGGGGGTGGACTTGAGTGCCCAGGCTCTTGGATGTTACCTCTGGAGTTTCTGCTGAGTCTTCAAGGTTCCCTTTTCCTTTTAGGTAACCTGGATGGGGAGGATCATGCTGCAGAGTGAACAGTGGAGGATATTTTCCTTCGAAAGTTCATGTGGGGCACCTTCCCAGGGTGTCTGGATGACCTGCTGATCCTAAAGCGCCAGGCTAACCAGTTGGAGATCCGTGCCCTGGTCCTGAGGCAGCTGCCTGCACACAAGTTCTACTTCCTAGTGGGCTACAGTGAGACTCTGCTGTCCCACTTTTACAAATGTCCCATCCGTCGTCTGCACCTCCAGACTGTGCCCTCCAAGGTCGTGTATAAGTACATCTAAGACAGTCACCTTTTCTGCATCAGGCTCTAGCCTGTAAAGGACAGAACCATGTGGGAAAGGAGTGAAGTAGAAATGGGGAACTACGTCCCCTCACTGTCTCAAGGATTCCTTTTCAAAGCTGCTGTTGAATAAATAGACCTTCTGTCTTGCCTCTTGGTTTGTGTTTCCTCCTTAGAGAAGAGAACTCGAGTAGGGTTTCTTTGAGGATGCTCCAAGGCTCCCCAAAAGGCTGCCAGTTGTTTGGGGTTTCAGTAATAGCTACAGTGCAATGAGTCTCTTGTCACTTTACCAGGAACTTTACCTGGAGCTCTTTGTTTTCTCTCAAAGTGGAAAAATCCATTTTTGGTCATTATAAATAAACATTAAGTTTTTAAAATTTGAAACAATATGGACACGTGTCAAGTCAACCATGCAAGTTTCTTGTAATTCTTTCACAGAGAGAACTACTGTGAACAGTTTATTTCCAGATGTACTTTTTCTCTCCAGAAATACCTTAATGGATACTCATTGCTTATTAAATAAGCTTTCCATTGAGCACCTACTGTAGGCCGCAGATTCTTCTGAGTGATTGGAATCCATCAATGTACAAAACATTCTGTTCCAAGATCCCTGCCTTCGTCACACTTGTATACCCATGAAGGTGGGCAGGGAGGTTTAGGCAGCACTGAGGACTCCAAGCAGGTGAGCTCTGTGGGAGAGCATTTCAGGAGCTGGCATCTGCAAAAGCTGCACATGGTGCTGGGCGGTGGGGCAGAGATTGCTGACCAACTTCACTCTGACACTGATCTTGACCCTCACCTCGACCACGATCCTGGTACACTTAACTCTGAACCTCAACCTCACATACCCTGATCCCAAATCTGACCTTCACTTATTACCCTGACTCTGATTTCCTAAGCTCTACCCTCACTCTTAACAGTAATGCTGTCCCTAATCCTACCCACAACTTGACCTTCACTCAACCTCACTCTTACCTAAGGGTCTCACCCGGACCTTCCTCTGATCATGTCTGACTCTGCCACTGACGTTGGCTACATCCCTCACATAACCCTGATTCTCAGAACTTCACTCTGAAAATATTCTAATGCTATCTGACCCTTACCACGACCCTGAGTGTGACCTTATCCTAACTCTAACCCTGAGTGTGCTCGCTTCAGCAGCACGTGTACTAACTCTAACCCTAACGCTTGCTTTGACTCTGACCATAATCCTCACCCAGACTCTTATCATGACCTTGACCATAAAACTGATAGTCATCTAAATTTGACCCTAGCCCTGATCTTCCCTTATTGATAAACCGGACTCTGACCTTGACCCCGAAACCGAACCGTCACCCAGACTATCCCTCACACAGATCTGAGCCTACTCTTAACCCTGGTCTTGACCCTGATTCTAACACTAAACAACCCTGGATAGATTGGCCTGATTGTCATTCAGGCCCTGAGACACCCTCACACCCTGCTGACAAAACTCAACCTTAACCTGACTCTGACCCTTCTGACCTTCACTCTTGCACTGACCCTGACCCTGGACTTCATGTGAATTTGACCCTCACCCTCTTCCTGATTCTCATTCTAACACTGACCTTGACCCTTCCACTAACAGTGATCTGACTGAACCTCAGCTGGACTTGATTATGTTCCTGACCCTCATGATCCTGATCCACCCATGTATTGATCATGAAACTTCACTTAACCCTGACTTCGACACTGCACCTTATTCAAATCCTTAACTGACACAGGCCCTGACCCTGATGTGCAGCCTTGCTTTGATATTCACCCTATAGACTCACCCAGATCTTGACCCTGATCCATTTTTTTAATTGAAATATATTTGATATATAATATTGTGTAAATTTAAGGTGTACATGTTGATACATTTATGTATCTTAATACATTATGTATCATAATGTGATTGTAACAATTAGCATCTTAATCATATTACATAATTATTCTTTTTAGTCATTAGAATAAGTTCTAGGTTCCTAGCAAGATTGTTGATTATAATATAATATTGTTGTCTGTGCTCACTATTCATTATAAATTTGTACCCTTAGGCAACATTTGCCTTGTTCTCTCCACTCCCCAACCCCTGGTAATCACCATTTTGCTCTCTATTTTTGCGAGTTTGGCTTTTTTAGATTACACATATAAATGATGTCATACGGTATTTGTCTTTCTCTGCCTGACTTATTTCACTTAGCAAAACTTCCACAAGGTCCATCATGTTGTTGCAAATGGCAGGATGTCCTCTTTTCTCATGGCTGTATAATATTCCATTTTATTTATATATCACATCTTCTTTATCCATTCATTTGTTGATGGGCACTTATTGGCTATTGTGAACAATGCTGCAGTAAACACTGGATTGCATGTCTCTCTTCAAAATCCTGTTTTTATTTCCTTTGTGTGTATACCCAGAAGTGGAATCATTGGATCATCATTGATGGGTCTATTTTTAATTTTTTGAGAAGACTTCATATTGTTTTCCATTGTGGTTGAATCAATGTACATGTGTACCAGCAGTGTGAAAGAGTTCCCTTTTCTCTAGACCTTTGCCAGCAATTTTTATCTCTTACCTTCTTGATAATAGGCCTTCTGACAGGTGTGAGGCAATATCTCATTGTGGTTTTCATTTGCATTTCCCTGATGATGAGTGATGTAGACCATCTTTTCATGTGTCTGTTGGCGATTGGGATGTGTTCTTTGGAGAAAGGTCTAGTTCTACCCATTTTTCAGTTGGATTGTTTTTGATTTTGAGTTGTATGAGTTCTTTATATATTTCCAGTATTAACTCCTTATCCAACGTATGGCTTGCAAAAATTTCTTCCATTCTATATAGTGCTTTTTCATTTTGTTAATGGTTCCTTTTGCTGTGCAGAAGGTTTTAAGTTTCCTGGAGCCCTATTTGTTCATTTTCACTTTTGTCTTTGGTGCTGCTGGTGTCATATTCAAGGAATCATTGCCAAAACCAATGTTAAGGAGCTTCTTCCCTACATTTGCTTCTAGGAGTTTTATAGTACCGGGTCCTTCTGTTTGTCTTTAATCTATTTGAGTGAATTTTTGTGACTGCTGTAAGTTAGGGGTCTAATTTCATTGCATGTACTCATCCAATTTTCCCCACCTCATTTGTTGACAAGACTGTCCTTTCCCCATTGTGTGTTCTTGGCTTCCTTGTTGAATATTTTTGTGACTGTATAAGCAGGGGTTCACTTCTATGCCTTCTAGTCTGTTCCATTGGTCTATGTGTCTATTTTTGTCTGTCTATGCAGTAACATACTGTTTTTATTACTGAAGCTTTGTAGTATAGTTTGAAGTCAGAAAGTGTGATATCTCTGGCTTTGTTCTTTTTTCCTCAACAAGGACATTTTATTATTTTTTTTAAAGATTAATCTTTTTTTTTTTTAAGATTTTATTTATTTGAGAGAGAGAGAGAGTGAGCATGAGAGGGGGAAGGATCAGAGGGAGAGGGAGAAGCAGACTCTCTGAGGAGCAGAGAGCCCAATGCGGGGCTCAATCCCGGGATCCTGGGAT
Organism: Mirounga angustirostris; assembly: GCF_029215605.1. Classification (NCBI taxonomy): domain Eukaryota; kingdom Metazoa; phylum Chordata; class Mammalia; order Carnivora; family Phocidae; genus Mirounga; species Mirounga angustirostris. Next base: position 139,430,207 of record NW_026991713.1, read on the forward strand.
CATGACCTGAGCGGAAGACAGACGCTTAACCAGTTGAGCCACCCAGGTGCCCCCAAGAAGGACATTTTAACAATATAAATTCTTCTGATCCATGAGCAGAGGATGTCTTTCCATTTGTTTGTCTTTCCATTTTTTTTTTTTTTTCTTTTTAATTTCTTTCAGCAAAGTCTTGTAGTTCACTGTACAGGACTTTCACATCCTTGGTTAAATTTATTCCTAATATTTTATTGTTTTTGATGCTATTGTGAATGGGTTAGTTTTCTTCATTTCTTTTTCAGATGTTTCATTCTTCGTGAATAAGAATGTAAATGAGTTCTGTAAGTTGATTCTGTATCCTACAACTTGACTGAACTCTAACAGCCTTTCAGATTTTCTATATACTGAATCATATTATCTGCAAACAATGACAGATTCACGTCTTCCTTCCTGATTTGGATGCCTATTATTTCTTTGTCCTTCCTAATTGCTTTAGCAAGGACTTCTAACACCAAACTGAATAAGAGTGGTGTGTGTGGGCATCCACGTCTTGTTCCTGCTCCTTGAGGAAAAGCTTTCAATTTTTCATCAGCGAGTATACTGTTAGCCATGGGCTCATAACGTATGGCCTCTAATATATTGCGGTACGTTCCTTCTATACCCGATCTGCTGAGGGTTTTTATGAAATGATGTATTTTGTCAAATGCTTTTTCTGCATCTATTCAGATGATCATGTGATTTTTTTCCTTTCATTTTATTAATGTGATGTATCACATTTATTGATTTGTGTATGTTTAATGATCCTTGCATTCCAGGGATAAATCCTACTTGCTCATGATGCATAATCCTTTTCATGTGTTCTTGAGTTCAGTTTGCTTATATGTTGTTGAGAGTTTTTGCATCTGGATTCATCAGAGATATTGGTCTGTAGGTTTCTTTTTTTGTGGTGTCCTTCTCTGGCTTTGGTATCAGGGCAATGCCAGCTTCACAAGGTGATTTTGGAAGTATTCCCTCCTCCTCAATTTTTTGGAAGAGTTTAAGAAGAATTGGTATTAATTCTTCTTTGACTGTCTGGTAGAATCTCCAGTGAAGCTGTCTGGTCCTGGGGGAGGTTTCTATGTTGGGAGGTTTTTGATTCCTGATTCAATCTCTATAGTCTCTATTGATCTGTTCAGATTTTTTATTTCTTCCTGATTTCAGTTTGGTAGGTTTCTTGTTTCTAGGAATGGATCTGTTTCTTCTAAGTTATCTGAGTTTTTGCCTTGTAATCGTTTAGTCTCACAATCCCGTTTTTCTGCAGTCTCAGTTGTAATGTCTTTTCGTTTTCTTTTTTAAAAATATTTTATTTATTTATTTGAGAGAGAGAGCACACACAGGGGGAGGAACAGGAGAGGAAGAGAGACAAGCAGACTCCATGCTGAGCAGGGAGACTGACATGGGGCTTGATCCCATGACCCTGAGCTCAGGACCTGAGCTGAAGGCAGATGCTTAACTGACTGAGCCACCCAGGCGCCCCAAAGTCTCCTTTTTCACTCTTAATTTTATTTGAGTCTTTTTGTTTTTTTCTTAGTCTAACTAAAGTTTTGTTGATTTTGTTTATCTTATTCATAGAACCAGTTCTCAGTTTCATCAATCCTTTCTGTTGTTTTTATCATTCCTATTTCATTTATTTCTGCTCTGTGCTTTATTGTTTCCTTCCTTCTGCTAACTTTGGGCTTAATTTGTTGTTGTTGTTATTGTTGTTGTTTTTTCTACTTCCTTGAGGTGTAAAGATAGGTTGCTTATTTGAGGTTTTTCCAATTTCTTAACGTATGCACTTATCACTGTAAACTTTCAGAGCTACTTTTGCTGCCTTCTGTAAGTTTTGATATGTTGTCTTTCCATTTTCATTTCTTTTGAGATAATTTTTTATTTTCCTTTTGATTTCTTCACTGACCCATTGATTGTTCAGAAGTGTGTTTAGTTTCCACATATTAGTGGATTTTCCAGCTTTCCTTTTACTGATTTCTAGTTCCATACCATTGTGGTCAGAAAAGACAGTGGGTATGATTTCAGTCTTGTTAAATGAACTAAGATTTGTTGTGTGTCCTATCGTGCGGTCCTTTCTGGAGAATGTCCCATGTGCACTTGGGGAGAATGCGTGTTCTGCTGCTGTTGGTTCTTGTGTTTTAATCCATGGAGCCACTCTGCCTATTGATTGGTGAATTCAATTTTTAATATTTAGAGTGATTATTGATATGGAAGAACTCAATCCTGCTACCTTATGTCTTGCCTTCTGATTGTTTTGTAGCTCCTTTGTTATTTTCCCCCCTCTGTTTCTATCTACCTTTGTGAAGTGCTGGTTTTCCACAGTGCATTTTGTCTCCCCCTTTTCTTGTTTTGTGACTCTAGAGTTTTGCTTTGTTGTTACCATGTGGATTACAAACAACATGTGTTATATAAGATAGCCTTTTTTATGCTGATAGCACCTTATTTTCATTCCCTGTAAAGTTTCCACACTTTTACTCTTCCCCTTTAGTTTTGATGTTAAAATGTGTCTCTTTTTATGCTGTGAAATCACTGAGAAGTGATAGTGACTTTGGTTATTTTTCATGCTCTTTTCCTTTAGCCTCCAAACTATAATTAAGTGGTTAACACACCCTTCTACTACAGAGTTGCCATTTGTGATTGTGTTAATTTTTTACCTTTGCTAGTGTTTTATGGACTTTCATTTGCATTTATTTTCATTTCAGCTGAAGAACCCCTTTGAGCATTTCCTTCAAGACTGGTCTAATGGTGGTGAGCTCCCTCAGCTCTGGTGTGTCTGGCAAAGCCTCTATTCCTCCTTTCTATTTGAAGGGTAACTTTGCTTCATGAAGTATTTTTTGCTGGCAGTTTTTATCATTTAACACTGAATAGGTCCTTCCACTCTCTTTTTGCCTATGGAGTTTCTTCTGAAAAATCTGCTGATAGCCAAACGGGGGCTCCATTGTAGGTTACTTTCTTTTGTTCCCTGGCTGCCTTTAAGATACTTTCTTTATGATTGACTTTTGACAGTTTCATTACAATGTCAAATATGATGAATGACCTTCCTTGGAGAAGGTCTTTCTGCTTTGGGGATGCCCATGCCCCAGTAGGGGCATCCTACAGTGAGCAGGCTCCCAGACATCCACAGGCACATCTCTTGCTGAAATATGGAAACAGACAGCAGGGAACACGTTCCTCCAGTGCCTTTGGTTATTGTCTGCCTCTTTCCCTTCCTCCAATTCCCCTGGTCATGGACTCACTCACTCACCACTTTTGCTTTCCACCTGCACTGAGGGGCAGGCTGTCACCAGTGTTGCCCTGGGGAGGGGCCAACTTGAATTCCTTCTCCTCTGACTCCAAGCCCATCTCTACCCTGCTTCAGTGGTGTGCCTGGTTTTCCTCTCAGCTGGCTGGGCTTCCACAAATTCTCTATCTTCAGTGAGTGTTGCCCTGTTTTGTAATTTCCAGTTGTGCTTCCCCCAATCATAGCAAGTCAGGGTGGGGCAGGCTCATCAACTTCCTTGGATTTGCAACCCCCTTCACAGTCCTGTCCACCTACTTTCTGAGGTACAGGTGCATAGAAATCTGGGTGTCCTGGTGTGATGAGCAGAGGCACTTTTGTTTGCTTATGAATGTGGAAGTAGTTGTAAATAAAAGGGGAGAGGAAAAAAGGGAAGACTCTTGCAGCCACCATGCTGATGTCACACTTGGCCCTGATCCTGACCCTATACTCACCCTATCCTTGGTCCTGAACATGACCCTGACCTTGGAATGACCTGAGTTTGACCTTTACCCTGTTACTGACCTTGCAGTGTACCCTTAACCTTATTCTGAATCTGGCATTCACCATGATACTGACCCAGAATTGACCCTTACCTTCACTCTGACTCTGATCTTGACTTTGACCTGGAACCCAATCTCACCCTGAACCTGAATTGGACCCAACTCTCACAGTAACCTAACCGGACCCTAATGTTCAAACTGAGTCATAATTTGACATTTACTCTGACCATTTACCTAAAACTGACCCTGACATTAACCCTGCAGCACTGATTATGACCCTGACCCTGCTCATCCTGATGCTTACCATCACACTAACCTTGACCTTCAGGGTGACCTTGACCCTCACCCCCACCCTGACCCTGCACCTAACCTCATCAGGATTCTGACCCTAACCCTCACCTCCACGCTGAATTCATCCCAGCATTTGACTCTCACCTTCACTCGTGCATGGGTTTTCTATGGCTGGCATGATGAACTACCATCAACGTAGTGGCTTAAATTAGCTCAGGTGTGTTTGTCACAATTTTGTCTTGTCACACAAAACAAAACTAGGTCTTGCCGAGTTAAAACCAAGGTTTCAGCAGAGCCACATTCCTTTCTAGCAGGAAGGGATTGTGAGCCATGGAGTCATCCACAAGGTGGAAAAGGCCTGGAGAGTGATTCTCCCCTGGAGCCTCCAGACACAGCCCTGCCCACCCACACTAGACTTCTCGGTGGCACAGCTGTAAGATAATAAGTTTCGGTTGTTTCAGGCCACTAAGTTTGTGGAAATTTGTTCAAGCCTCAGTAGAAAACTAATACAGTACTCAACCTCTAGGTTAGGGTTAGGGGTTAAGGGTTAGGGTTAGGGGTTATCTTGAGTTAATTTATTTGCCTTTTAATAAAAGATGTCAGTGCTTAAATAAGACATTTTTTCTTAGACATTCTTAGACATTCTTTTCTTAGTGAGGAAAAGTAAGCATGTATCCCAAAAAGTTAGGGAGAAGAACCGAAGGTCCCAAAGCAACACCTAAGTCAAAACATCTCGACATTTATGTTTTATCTTTAAAGTTAATAAGGAATGTACTTGCTCTGTTGTTCTTCTCACAGATGGATTTGCTCTCCCTTTCATTCTGGTCTTGGCTCAAATGCCACCTTCTCAGAGGGGCTTCCTAATGGGCCTCTCTGAATATGATGGCCCCCTTAGCCCACACTGTTCTCTTTTTAGCCAGCATTCCTTCCTACTGTTGATTCATTTATTGTATCCCATGCTTTTTACAAGCTCCCAGGTAGAGCTAGAGCTATACATTTGCACAAAGTAGATACTCAATAAATATTTATTAATTGAACCAGTTTTATTCTGTGATATGTATGGCTTTCTTTTTCATTAAAAATATCAATGTTTTATCAGTGAATTTTTGACCTTTTTCAGGATGTATTTGGAGAAATCCATTGCTCCATGAATATACATCTGTCAGTGCTGTGGCTTTATTATGTTGCGTGTCATTCTATCCTGAGCTGCCAGGAGTGCTCATGACCCATGTATGAAGCTCAGCTTCAAACCTTAGGGGTGAGTTCTGTGAAGGTTCTGGGGGGCATTTGGGGGGCTCTTCCTGCTGGACACCACCGTGTCATATGGGGCCAGAAGTGAAGCGAGCACCGACCTCTTTTGCTCTGCTTTTTCCATCTTCCTCTACCCTCTGTCAGCATGTGGGTTTCCCACCAACCATATCTCTGCAGACAAACTCTGAAATGGCCTATGGCTTGGGATTCATCGACCTCACAAAATCTCATTATAACAAGTGTAAGAGGTTTCTGTGACACTGACATGACCTTTGTTCCCAGAATATGCACCAGGAAGCATCACATGAGAGCCTGGGGGTCCAGAAATGTTAAATGGGTTATTGTGGCTCGAGCTAAAGCTACTCAGGGGGATAATGCTGGAGGCCATCTCAGATCCCAGTCTGGCTCTGTCACCAATTTTCAATACAATTTAGGTGAGTCACTTAATCTGAGCTTCAGGCTCATCATTTCTAAAATTAGGAAATGTTTTTAGATTAATTTATTCATTGAAGAACTACATAATGAACTCCTATTCAGTGCTAGACAGTCTCCAAGATTGATTCTATCTCAGGAATTCTGACTCTCACCCTCCCCGCTCACACTGACTTCCCCCATTTGACCCAGTGGCTGTTCCATGGAAATTCCCTAGGGCAACACTGGATTAGCAAGTGTCTTCAGGGTGTGCCCTCATGCTGTTTGATGTGGCTGAGGGGCCCTGAGCAATTCCGAACCAATACCCAAGGTTTTGGCTAATTTGCCTTGTGCTGTCTTACTTGCACAAGAACAGCAGTGCCTGGATCAGGCCTTCAGTGCAACAGCTGCAGGCTTAGTGAGGACCTTGCCCAGGACACTAGCCCCATGACACTGTGAGGGTGTTCCTAGTGCCCAGTGAAGTCATGCAATGCAACAAGTGATTATATATCAGGGTGGATGATGTAAAGTACAGTGCACTGAGAACGTGACAAGAGCATTTAAATGACAGAATAGTATGTAGGTAAACATACTATATACTATGTAAGTGAAGGGAAAAATAAACAACGGGGTCAGAAAGAGGAATGGGAGTTCCCAGAAGCAGGCAGGAGTAGTCAGGGCATGGGCGATGTCTCACGGAGGAAGTGACCAGGAGACTTGTCACTGGTTACAACAGGGCAGCATCACAGTTTGAGCTCTGCCTGACCCACGACCCCCAGGGGCATCGGGGGCATTCTAGCTCCAGAGTACCTACAGACTGCAAATCAGCCTGAGCATAGCCTCCGTGGTATGTCTTCTTTGCTCCTGGGTGTGGCTCTTTCTCTGCCTCTTGAGGCTGTTGATTCTTATTTTGTTTTCCTCTGAACTGCACTCTTTTGTGTGGGTTCAATACTGTTAGTTGACACAAAATCTTTGTGAAAATAAGTGGAATATAAATCATACTGTTTCCTCATTAGATCTGAACATATTCAATAGTAAGAGCCTTTTCCCAGGTCCCTGGGTCTTCATCTGCTAGCCAACTCCAAGATTTTTTTAAAACATATTATATTTTTAACAGTTTCAAAGAATTAGTTTGGTTTTTAAAAAAATTAAACAAGGGGCGCCTGTGTGGCTCAGTCGTTAAGCGTCTGCCTTCGGTCAGGTCATGATCTTGGGGTCCTGGGATCGAGCCCCGCATCGCATTCCCTGCTCTGCCGGAGGCCTGCTTCTCCCTCTCTCATTCCGCCTGCTTGTGTTCCCTCTCTCGCTGTGTCTCTCCCTGTCAAATAAATAAATAAAATCTTAAAAAAAAATTAAAGTCACACTTTTAATAATCTATAGAATGATCTGTAAACATTGAATGAGCAAGGTTTTACAGGATGAAGGAAGAAATTGGCTTTGTGGCCGGGTTTGCCCTAATGTTTACTCACTGTTGCCCCCGTGTGGCCACTCTCCAGATAGCATGTGGCAGAACGTGTTAACAACCTATCAAATTCAAGGGAGAATAAGAATAGGTTGGTCCCTGGATTCCCTAGCTCCTAAAAACCATCATATAATTTATAAGCCATATTCTAAATCTAGCATATCTTAACTAGATATTAGGGTTAGCTTCAGGGTCAAGTTGCATACATTAATTGTGTATAGCATTTTGTATGTCAGTCATAACTCCATAAAGTGTTTTTCAAAAATAAAACGGGAGAAAATATAGTCACCCAAAGCACTGAGCACCTTTCCTGTCACAGTAAATATGTAACTAAACGTAATTATTGTTTAACCTTAGCTGAAGACCAGGAGCTGGTCCTATAGGTACTTGACAGGTAGCATCCGTGGCCAGCTGCCCATCTCCTCCCGACATCCACACCCAGTTCAGCACATCCTCTGCTCTGCTCAAGGGCAGCCCAGACAGAGAGATCAGGTCCAGGTGTGGCTCCCTCCTGTCAGGCATGGCTTCCTTCCGACAGGTAGAAAAGGTGGCCAGCTCAGACACATGACATCTTCTTTTGGTTACTTGCTATCTTCTTCCCCTTTTTGTCACTCTGGTCCTTAAACTTCAGCTCCTGTGGGAACCTGGGTTTGCAGGTTTCTGTTGATATTTCAAAGTGTGCAGATCTGTGTTGCTTTTGTTCCCTGTCCGTGGGTACGATATAAAGGCAGGAAAAGTCATCAGACTGTGAAAGCCACAAAAATAAATCTCAAGTGTGCTCTGTGCCCGATACCTCAGACTTGAAAGAAATGGCAAACTACACACCTCATGTCATACACAACCAGCATTAGGGACTCATAAAAGCATGTAAAATGAAATTGTACTGAAAGAAATCTCATTAATAAACTTTTGCCTTACAGAAGACAGTTCAGCAACCTCCCCCCCACCTGTCATTTCCTGTCTGGCCAATGCCCAGTCACACTGACACATGTAGCCACACAAGGACACAACTGTGATCATCCTCCTGGAGCATTCCCGGTCCCCCTGCCCCTGCTCTGGCCAACCCTGCACACCCCAGTCCTCCTGAGCGTCCCCTGTGGTGACACAGCTGTGATCATCCTTCTGGAGCATTCCCTGTCCCCTGCCCCTGCTCTGGCCAACCCTGCACACCCCCAGTTCTCCTGAGCATCCTCTGTAGTGACACTTGTCACTCCATGCTGTCATGTGTTGTCTCTCTGTCTGTCCTTTCTGCTAGGAGTAGATCTCCCTCACAGCTGCCTGGCTGGTTGATAGGTGGATGAATGGTTTCGGGATTTTTTGTCTTGGAACCGCAGGCCTCCTTCAAAACCCTGATGGGCAGGGTGAGTCTCTGTCCCTCCGTGTGCCCCCAGCTGCGGTGGAGCATAGTGCCCAGGACAAGGGATTTGAGAGTCCTCCTAGATGAAGTTTGTTCTGTGGAACAAGAATCCGGTGGATTCTTTCTGATATCATCATGTCACCACATAACGTGGCCGTCACTGTGAGACAGAAAGCATGCTACTGTATTGTGTCCTACTTGCATACCGTGGCTAACAAAGAGGAAACACACACATGGATGAGCCAATCCCTGGAGCCAGGGAGTGGGGCCGTGGAGACTGGTACAGGTTGTTAGGTCCTCTGCTGTAACGACTTTTCTAATTGCCGTGGTGGCAATGTCTTCTGTGATGCATCTGTTGATAAAATGAGTGTTGATTTCTGGTAGTGAGTGGGTCCAAGGTGCTGGCTTAGGACCTAGCACCTCAGTCCCGGCACCTCAGTTCTACTCTACTATTCTGCAGAGACAATGGCTGACAATGAGCAAAGTTGACAGAAACTGGTCTGGAATGCACGAGGTGGGGTGTGTGTCGGGGCGGGGGCATGGGGATTGCGGATAAAAGCTCTGGCCAACCTGTATCTCCAATTTACCAGGGTTCAAGAAGATGCGAGGAATCCGTGGTGTTTCATCATCAATAATTTTGCAGATGAAGAACATGTCTTTTGCATGGACTTGACAAGACTTGTTCAAAGTATTTTCTAGTTGGTACAGAAGTCGAGGACAGCAGCACCCTCCATCTGCTAGGATAGGCGCGAGAGGCTAAGTGCTCTCAAGAAGGTGTCTGGCTTTTGCAGGGCTCACTGTGAGCCTGCACACAGGACCAACGAGGACAGTTAAAGGTTTTGTTTTAAGGATGGAGTATTGGAAGAATGTGGCGCACCTTGTAATCCTGGGAAGAGCACAGATCTCAAGTCCACTGTGGAGTGACTTCGTGAGAGTGGTAGTGATCTGCAGCATCCGGCTAACGAGATGTCTGTCCTTTATTAAGTTGTGGGTGTAGTTTCTGTGCCTTTGTCCTAACAGCTGGGATTTCCAAGGAGTGGGATTTTTTTACATCACTGTAACAGTTGGTCCCCCAGGAGTGGGCAAGTCCTGTTCTGCTGCTGAGAAGTGTGTCTCTAGCTGTTGGAGTGTATATTACAAGCCTATAGGTAAATGGCAGGGGGGTTACAGTGGTTGGCAGGCTATTGTTATTGATGATTTTTATGGGTGGATTCCATAGGATGAGATGTTAGATCTTATGGATAGGGATCCTCATTAAATGCCCATAAAGAGTGCTTTTTCTGAGTTTAATAGTAGATATATTTTTATTACTTCTAATAGCCCTCCTTGTTCTTTGTATTCCAATGAACAGTGCATTACAGTGTTGCCTGCATTTTATCCGTGTGTTGATGAGGATTTGAGAATGGAAAATGTTGGCAATGCCCCCACAAATTGTACATGGGAACATCCAAATAATAAAATTTTATTTTTGACAACAAAATAGGAAGTATTCTCCTGTGATTTATTTAAACCAGGGGAGGGGGCCCTCTTTTGGTATTGGCAATGAGTACCATAGTCCTTCCTAGGGAACATTATCAGGTTCTATTGGGAACTTGGTGGTTTTTATTGTGGAAGACTCAGTTGTCGACAAATGATTTGTCTCCTCTTTCATTTTCCGTGATTATTTCCACAATATTTGGTTTCACTCCTCTACCATTGTGAAATCATCCCAAATTTGGCTCCAGCTCACCCTTCTCTGCAAAGTGTATGTTTGAACCAAGAAAAAAGCAGCTTCTGGGTGACTGGGAGACTCTAACATCAGAATGCTGTTGGTAGTCAGTTACTGTGACCCTAAATTCCGAACAAGCTCCTGACACCCAGATTAAATAGATTTCAAATTTAGAAACTTCAGATAGAAATTTTATGTCCATAACAGCTGAAGAACATGTTTAATCCCTAAACCTAACTCTAACCCCTAACTTTAACCCTAAAACCTGACATGACCCTAAACCCCAAATTGGAACCCTGAATCCCAAACCAGAAATTGAACCCCACACCTGAACTTTGAACCCAAGCCCTGAACCACGACCCCGAACCCTGAACCAGAACTCCGAGTCATGAGCCCTGAACCCAAACCCCAGCAAGAACCCAAACCCCAAATTTGACCTTGAACTTTATCCCCTAAGCCCTAAGTCTTAAACCCTAAATCATAAGCCTAAAGCCCTAAACTCTAATTCTAACCACTACCCTCACCCTCACCCTGATCCTAAACCCAAACCCTGATCTAGAACTCTGACCCAAACCTGAAGCTGAACCCAGACCCAAACACTTAACCACACTTTGTTTATGCATTCACCATTGATGGACATTTGCATGGTTTCTACCTTTTGGGTTATTGTGAACATTGTTCGGGTTGGGGGCTAGGGTTAGGCTCTAGGGTTGGGGTCAGGGCCAGGCCTGAGATCAAGTTTAGGTCAGAGTCATGTTCAGTCAGGGGCAGGGTCATGTTCAGTGGCACTGTTTGGGTCAGGGACTGTTGTCCTTCCATATTGTTTCCAATTAGTTGTTCCTTAGCTATTTTTGGAGAAATTGGGGGGATAATGGGCTCCATGCAGCTTGAATTTTCAGGACTTAAATGGCTTCAGCTGGACCCAGGGAGCGAGCAGGTACTTCCATTGAACGCTGAGCTCACCTTGTCCTGCACTGCCTCCCCCGCCTGCAGAGGGCGCACGACCCCAGCTCTGGCCCAGAGCCCGGCCTGCGCAGCCGCTGGGACAGGAGCCGGACCTCAGAACCTGATGTGGAGGCTCCTGGGGGTCGTGGGGCTGCTACCGCGCTGACAGGAGCCCGGCCTCCTCAGGACCCGCTGCGGAGGCTTCTAGAGGACACGGGGCGGTGTGCACAAGGACAGGAGCCGGGCCTCCTCAGGACCCGCTGTGGAGACTTCTGGGGGCCGTGGGGCTGCGTCCACGCTGACAGGAGCCCGGCCTCCTCAGGACCAGCTGCGGAGGCTTCGGGAGGACGTGGGTCCGCGTCCATACCCACAGGACCCGCTGTGGAGGCTTCTAGAGGACATGGGGCGGTGTCCACAGGACAGGAGTCCGGCCTCCCCAGGACCCACTGTGGAGGATGTGGGGCCGCATCCACGCTGACGGGATCCGCTCTGGAGGACGTGGGGCCCCGTCCACACGGACAGGAGCCCGGCCTCCTCAGGACCCGCCGTGGGAGGAGAAGGTGAGGAGAAGCCGTCTGAGGGGGACTGCTGAGGGGGTCCGTGCTCACAGGGCCCGGAGGACGAAGGGCGGCTGCACAGACCGGGGGGTTTGCGTGGCTTTGTGTGCGGTGACGTGGGGTCCCGGGGGTGCTGTGCGCGGGGCTGTCGGGTCTCCCCTTTCTGGGCTCGGATCCGCTCTGGGGGTCCACGGTCTGTGTTTATGCGCCACACGGATTCGGTTCCTGGGGCTCCTCCGGCAGTCTGCGGTCAGGGGGCGGCTGCCCGCCGCTGTGCTCGTGCTCCCCCGGCCTCAGCCCTGCGGGTCCTCCCCGCGCCCACACCCGCTTCAGGGTGGTTGGTTCGGTGTCTGTGAAGACCCCGCTGGAAGTTCGTAGCGATGGCACTGACTTGTCATGTAGACAGCTTTGGGGAGAGTAGATATTTTCAGTGTCGGTTCTTCCCTGAGCTCAGACTGTCTTCCCGTCCCCTCGATGTCGGTCATCAGTGTCTCACGGGTGTCAGAGAACAGGTCTGTCACCTCCTTGGTTAAATTTATTCCTAGGTATAGTGTTCTTTTTGATGCAGGTGTAAATGATATTGTTCTTCGTATTTCTCTTTCTGATGTTTGTTATGAGCACATAGAAATGCAACTGATTTTTGTGTATTGATTTTGTTCCTTACAAGTTTATTGAATTTATTAGTTCTGTTAATCTTAAACTAAAACTGCCTGTTATTTTACCAGCAAAATGGGTTTTTTTGGGAATAGCAGAGGCTTGCAACCCGGGACAAGCAAGGTACGGCCACATCACAGGCAAGTGCAAGAAAGAAAGGAGAGAAACATTATTTCTTGGAGAAAGTGGGGGAAGTTGGGAGGGTTGTTTTGAAGAAAAGTCCACTGGAGAAAAGCAGGGGTTTGAGGTGATGGAACATTCTCATATGCTGAGCTGCAGGGGTGGTGGATTTCTTGGAGAAGATGAAACCTACATCTTTCCCTCTGGGGCCTGTAACTGATGAGTCTCTCCTGTGGAGGCTTCTAATGTTGGCTCTGTAACTGACAGTTGTTCCTGTAACTGACCCAGTGGTAGGCTCCCCCCTCCAGCCTCCCCTTCTGGCATCCCCAGTCCACTTTACTGAGGTTCCCCTCCATGCATTTTCACAGTTCTAACCAGTTTTTGGTGGAGCGTTGTGGAAAATTGGAATTCCAAATCCCACTGCTTCTACTGTACCCAAGACACGGTGGCCGCCGATTTAATCCTCCCAGGAGTCTCTTGCTAACATGTGGCCTCCTACAAGGGTGAGTGGCCTCTCCACGGTGGGTGAACTGGATCTGGGAGGGTTTGGGCTCCATCACGAAGTTTGATGTCGTCTTTGCTTCTGTGACCTGGTGCTGTCATGGTTGTTTGGAAGAGTAATTGACTCTGCAGTGATTACAAAGTGCAGTAAACTTGTCACCGCAGCACAAATATGCTTTATCTCCACACTCAGACCCGCCAGTTGTCGTTTCCTTACCACATTTGCCACTTCACACAGGGTGCTTCAGTGTGTTTTACCGCAAACAGGGACACCTGCAAAACCACCACATAACCCTAAATGAGGAAATCATTACGGTTTCCACATTTTAACCCAGACCACAGACCCACTTCAACTGTCGCCACCTGCCCCACAGTCTGAAATGTCTTTCTTCATTCTGATCCAGTTTTCTTTTTCTGGAACTGCTCTGAGACTTTCCCTTATTTGCACAACTCTGATGGATTTAAGGATGGATTTAGAGCCATTTACAGATGGCTCTAATCTGAGTGGTATTTTCTGTCTGGCTTCTGTCACTTAGGCTGTTTTCAGTGTCCATCCACGTTGTGATATGCATCAGTCCTTCATTCACTTTTTCACTGTGACTAAGCATAAGTAATATTTACTACTTAAAACATTTTAGGTACACACTTCTCTGGCCTTAGCTGAGTTCCCACGGTTGTACATCATTCTCCAGAACTTTTTCATTCTCCCCAAGGGAGACTCTGTATGCATTAAACACCCAACTCCCCATGATTTCTCTGGAGAAGGGTCTATCCAAGTCTTTTGTCTATTTTAAAATTAGGTTGTCTTTTTGTTGAGGAGTTGTAAAAGCTCTTTACATATTCAGGACAAGAGACTCTTACTAGATACATATGTACAAATATTTCCTTCCTTCTGGGGGCTGTCTTTTCACTTTCAGGATAGTAACTTCTGGTGTACAAAGATGTTTAATTTTTTTTTACATTTTTTTTCAGAGTGAGGGAGAAAGAGTGTGTGAGTGGTCGGGGGCAGAGGGAGAGGGAGAGAGACTCTCAAGCAGGCCCTACACTCAGCATGGAGCCTGACATGGGGCTTGATCTCATGACCCTGAGATCATAATCTGAGCCAAAATTAAGTTAGACGCTTAACTGAATGAGCCACCCAGGCGCCCTGAAAAGATTTTTAATTTTGAGGATATTATTTTATCTATTTTTTCTTTGCTTATGCTTTGGTGTCAGAGCTAAAAGCATTGCTAAATCCAAGATTATGAAGATTTATCCCCATTTATTTCTTCTAGAGTTTATAATTTTACCTCTTCCATTTAAGCCTTTACTTATTTTGAGCTAATGTTTATATGTGGTCTGAGGTAAGGGTCCAGTTTCATTCCTCTGCACATGGATAACCAATTGTCTCCCAATGTAATATTGTCGACCCTTGTCAAAATTCAGTGGACCATAGAAGAAGGGGTTTATTTCTGGGCTCTCAGTTAAATCCCACTGATCTGTATGCATACCTTTTTAAAAGCATATGTATAACAATAAAAATTGTTACTTTATTTAAAAAATTTTTTAATTTAAATTCAATTAATTAACATATAATGTATTATTTGTTTCAGGGTGTATGCATACCTTTAGGACAGTATCACAACGTTTTATTTACTGTTGCTTTGTATTAAGATTTGAACTTTGGAAGTATGACCTTTCACCTTTGATTTTCTTTTTCAAGATTGTTCTGGCTATCTTGTGGTCCCTTGAAATTCCATATGACTGTTAGGATTGGCTTCCCAAAGGCCTTTGTGAATTTTCTTGGGAACACATTAAATTTCCACATTACATTGTGTACTATTGCCATCTTATCAATAGTATGTCTTTTCATCATCATGGGGTGTCTTCAGAATTATTCAGGTTTCCTTTACTTTCTTTCAGCAATGTTTTGTAATTTTCAGTGTACAAGACGTGCACCTTGATTACATCTATTCCTAAGTATTTGGTTAATGTTGATGTTCCCTAAAATGGAATTGTTTTCTTAAATTCCTTTTTGGATGATTCATTGCTAGTGTGTACAAATAAGAGAGATTTTTGTGTGTTGATATTTTGTCCTGTAACTTTGCTGAATTAGGTAACTGGCTGTAATCATTTTTTGTTGATTCTTTAAGAAGCTCTCTATATAAGATGATGTCATCTCTGGTCTCTGAATAGACCTAGTTCTACTGTTTCCTTTCACATGTGGGTGCCTTACTTCTTGCCTTATTGTTCTGGGTAGAACTTTCAGTATAATACTGAGCAATGAGTGAAAGCCAGCATGATGGACTTGTTTGTGAGTTCAGAGTAGAGCTGTTAGTACTCAAAATTGAGCATGATGTTTGATTAGGGTTAGGGTTGGGGTAAGGGTTAGGGGTTAGGGTTAGGGTCTCCCTATCCTCTGCTGTACAGAGCCCATTCTCCTCTGGTAACCAGATCGATCGTTTCACAACATAACCTTTGAGCCTCTCTGCGATCCGTTCCCACCTGCCCGTCCTCTTCAGCCTCACCTCTCCCACCACAGCCCCCCCTCTGTGGGCCACCCAGCTATGTGGTTGTCCCATATGTGCCTTGGGCCTGACTCCAATCCTTTACATTCTCTGTGCCCTCTGCCAGGAGCACTCTTCTTTCCCCTTGCATCATGTGTGGCTTGTTCCCCCATTGGCTGGGCCTCTACTTGCCCCCTGGTGACCTGACTCGTGTCTGCTGGGTGTATGTGCTTGTCCCCTATTTAAATGTAGTACTGGCCTTCCCTGTGTGAGTGATTTACTAACCTGCCAGGTACAGGGCACTCACAGGGAAGTAGCCTTAGGGCCTCAGGGCGCCTGGGTGGCTCAGTCCTTAAGCATCTGCCTTCTGTTCAGGTCGTGATCCCAGGGTCCTGGGATCAAGCCCTGCATCAGGCTCCCTGCTCAGCAGGGAGCCAGCTTCTCCCTTTCCCTCTCCCCCTGCTTGTGTTCCCTCTCTTGCTGTGTCTCTCTCTGTCAAATAAATAATTAAAATCTTTAAAAAAAATCAGTCTCAGAGGGGCTTACCACACTTGCTGACAATGGGAGAGCTGCTGTCCCCACTGTGAGGAGCAGGTAGTCCCCTCAAAGGGGGACCAGCCACATGAGGTTATTGGACAAGACTTGCAACTTCTTGGTGCCGGGGAGATGTAGACCCGGACCAGAAGCTCACACACTTGGATTCAAGGCTGGGCCTAAGCAAGCCCCCTCTTCTTCCAGGGGTCCTCTTTCCCCTTCCCTGGCCATGGGCTGGACCTGATTCCTGATCTGGGGGAGTTCGAGGGTGACCCCTCCTAGAAATACCAGTGGTTTACTGATGGGCCTTGTCAGCAATAGGCCCAGTAGCCTTCAAGGGAGGACCCTATAGGGGGCAGAGACAACTCTGTTGGGGGCCAGCGACAACCCACTCAAAGCCAAGTGGGGCAGGTGGCCGGCCCTGTGGATTCTACCCAGTCTGTAGGGCATAGAGACGAGGGCTATGCCCAAAGGTGCTCAACTCATGGCAGGTGGGGACAGAACCTGCAGGGGGTCAGCCAGGGGAGGGCACCTGCAGGGTTTGCCCGGGAGTTCAGGACAGGGGGAATGTTCTTAGCTCCAGCACGATGACTGTGGGGCTGCATGGGTTTCCAGCCTCCTAAGCCTCAGGCTCCCCTTTGTAAGATGGGGTGCTGATGGCCCCCATCTCTGGGAGTGGAAGGTAGGGAGGCCCCACCAGCACACTCGCTCAGGACAGGCCAGGGTGGCTGTTACTTAAAGCGGCCCAGGTCCTGCCCCCTTGAAGAAGGTGCACACGTGCGCAGACCCCAGTTTTGGGGTCCTGCTGCCAGCCTCTGGCAGTGACCCTCCTCCAGGCCTGTCCCCTGTCCCTGTGGATACATGGTCTTCCTGGAGCTGTTCCTGAAGACGGTGGAGAAGCACCTCACGGTGGGACAGAGCGTCACCTACTACGTCTTCACCAATCAGCCGGCTGCCGGGCCCCATGTGCCCCTCCAGGGAGGCCGGAGGGTGGTGGTCCTCGAGGTCCCCGGAGCCCCGTGCTGGGAGGACGTGTCCATGCAGCACGTGTGATGATCCGCCGCTTCTGCAAGCAGCTCTTCCTGTCATTGTGCACTGAAATAAAGTTCTCAGACCCCAATCTGAGCGGCCATGCAGGGCTGCTTCTGCAAGTAGGGTGGCAGCAGCTGGGTTCTGCACATCGCTTTTATTTCATTTTTTGTCAGAAAAGCCAGGGCAGATGCCTCAAAGCGTGGGAAAGGAGGACAAAGGGATGGCAAGTATCCTGAAGCTGTAAAGCAGGCCTGCACCCTCCCCTGCGTGCAGGCACACAGGGAGGCAGTCAGGGGATAAGGGAATAGGGGGATGTTTGTGCTAGCAAATGCCAGGTGCCGGAAGGGGGAACTGAGGGTTATATTCTTTCCTAGTTCCTAACCTGTGCCCTGCCCCTGGGGATCATGGGATCCTGCTCCTACCGGGCCATTGCATTCAATAGCCTGAGAATAGGAACCCTGCTGACGTTTCAGCTGCTTCCACAATCACTCCTGAGGGCTTTCAATACATTTTCTAAGAATAACTCCACACTTCCTCCGTGAGGTGGACTACCTGGTGTGCACGGAGGTGGACATGAGGTTCCGCGACCACGTGAGCATGGAGATCCTGTCCCCCCTCCTCAGCACCCTGCACCGTGGTTTCTACTGGGCAGCCCACAAGGACTTCAGCTATGAGCATCAGCCACAGTCCCAGGCGCACACCCCCAGGGACCAGGGTGACTTTTTCTACATGGGGGCCTTTTTTAGGGGGTCGGTGGTGGAGCTTCACTGACTGACCTTGGCCTGTCACCAGGCGATAGGGTTCGACCTGGCCAGTGGGATCGAGGCCTTGTGGCATGATGAGAGCCACCTGAACACGTGCCTGCTGGACCACAAGTCCCTTTTAGGTGCTGTCCCCGGAGGACCTGTGGGACCCGCAGCTGCTGGGCTGGCGCCGTCATGAAGAAGCTGAGATTCATGGCTGTGCCCAGGAATCACCAGGACATCAGCAGTGGTTATTGCTTGAGGGGTCGTTTTGGTGCCCAGGGGGTCTTTGACTTGAGTTAACAGATGAGCCCGAAGGAAGGACATCATCAGTTAGGAAGTACGGACAAAGGTCAGGGTGGAGGTGGCTAAAGGCCTCTTTCACTCAGAGAGCGGGGGAGCTCCAAGCCTCTGCTACACACCTTGCCCTGATCATCACTTCCATCTGGCCCGGAGTTCTGTCCTTTTAATGAACTGGCCATCTAGTAACATGTTTCTCTGAGTTCCGTGAGCCACTCGAGCAGATTATTCAAACCCGAGGAGGACGTTGTGGGGACCTCCAATCTGTAGCCCATAGCTCAGAAACAGGGGTGACCTCTCTGCCCAGCCACTGGATGGCCACTGAGTTAACAGCACAGGGATTCAGTGGCCACACACAACAAGGAACACAGACTTGACAGTGAGTTCAGAAAAGTCACTAAGCCAGCCGTAGCAACTACAACGAGAAGCAATAATGAAGCCTGGTGTGGGGAAGTTTGATGTTTTTAATGCTTCCCTCGTAATATTCATAATCACACCCTGGACTTGTCACTGGGGCAAGTCCCCTGGCTGGGGGCCAGGTAGCTCCTAGATGTTCCATGCACCTCTGGGCTCCCCCAGCTGTGCATAGCCCTGTGCTGCTTCCCAGCAGAGGTCGGTTTTAACCAAGGCCAGGAAGATGCAGTGGGTTTTCCTGACACCCCCTGCCCCCCACAGTGCTGCAAGAGAGGAAACTTTTCCTCAACCCTCTTAAAGTCCCTGGCTGAGTCTGGAAATTGACAAAGACAGATGAACAGGAGAAAAGCAAGCAAAGTGTATTGGTTTTTTTGGTGGGAGCCTCACAAGAACATGGAGACCAACAGAGGCGATTGGAGCAGATGGCTCTTCTACTTTTTAGACAAAGAAGCAATAAATGTGTGAAGAATTGATAGACACAGGGGTTTGGACTAGGGCAGGTCAATGGTAAAGAAGTAACCAGGAAGATAAGGGTTAGGTTAACCAGGTGTGTTTGTATAGCCTTCGTGGCCCTAAATTCCTTGACTCTGGTGATAAGCATGTCTTCCCTGTGGTCCAGGGAGAGAAAGTTCCACATGGGAGTATTCCAACCTGCTTCAGGGAAGAAGGGCTGATGGCTGGGGGTCAGAGGGACCTTCTTGCTTCTGCTCTATGCAAAAGTTCTTTTAGCTTCTATATTTAATTTGCCAAGGTGCCATATTTGGGGTAGTGTGTCCTGACCCTCACTGGCCTGGGGCTGTACTGCGTCTCCTCCTGGTGTCCAGGACATTCAGTGCGCTGCTGTGGAGACCTCCCAGCCCTGGGGCAGCCCCTGTGCAGGGAAGCACCTGCCTCAAGGGGAGGGTTGCCCACGACTTCCCACGGGTGCCCTGTTGCTAAGGGTGGCCACCCCTCCTCGGGGAGATTGGGTGGGAGAGTGTAGATCTTACTTCGAGAAACTGACTTCATTTCCTGCAAGTGTCTACCCGGTCATGGGATCATACCGGAGTTCTATTTCTAGTATTTGGGGGAAGCTCCATACTTTTCCCAGCATGGCTGTGCCAACCAAAGTCGATTCTGGCTGATTTTTACCTATAAACCATAGATTTTTCAAGAACCTCTCCTTTTCAGAGAACATGAGGAGAACATTTTCAAGACCTTAGAGAGGCAGAGATATCCCAGAATGCAAAGTATACTAACCATAGGAACAAACCGGTAACTTAGAAACTATTGAAATGAAGAACTGGTTCTCCTTCTTCCATTTCTGGCTAGTGTGCTGGTCTGTGGCTCGATCCCACCTCAAGCACTTGGAAGGTTGATCTCCCAGGTCAGCTGCCACTGAGATGCCTACTGTTCCCAGAAACTCTTTGGGGTGTGGCTGGGTTTCCCCACCTGTGCACAGATCAAGTTGGCGACCTCTGACAGTGGAGCCACAGGTCCTCCAGGCATCGTCCCCCCCCACCCCTCCTCCAGTAGAGCCATCACACTGAGTGTTTAGGCCGAGCATGCTAAGTGAGGGATACACCTGCGGACTGGGATGGGTGCTGCTCACTGTTCTCCCAGACAGGGGTGCCCGTCACCCTTTTCTCCAGGGGACCTGCATTGGACCTCGGCTTCCTCACGTTCCCCCAGGGCTGCTGGTCCCCAGACCAGATACCTGCCGGTCTGAGGGTGACCAGCGCTGCACCTATAGGGTTTCCTTTGCCCGAGTCCTTCCCCGGGAGCTCCCGCATCTCTGATACATACTTCCCACGTACCTATCCTCACCCTTGGACTTGCGTGTGTTTGGTCTCCGTGCCTGTGGAACCCAGTGACTTGGAGCATAGTTTGGACCAGAGGCATGGGCAACCTTTCTCTGGCCTTGGGTTGTGAGCAATGCTTTTGCCCTTTGTGGTGTGTCTTCCAGCTTTCTGCATTTCCCTGGTTTCTGTGTGGGTCACAGGAGGAACCAGCCGTTTCCTGTCTGGGGTCAGGCTGTGGTGTCCCAGCAGGAACAGGGGTCTCGGCCCCGAGATTGTGCCCATAATTCCTAAAGTGGCCTGCCTCTATGATTATGTCTGATCTGTAATCCAGTGGGCATTTTAATACCGAATAAGGGAAATTCTATGTCAAATAAACACAGAAGAAAACGAGTCCCCTTTGAAAATAGGTGGCCAGACACAAAGGCACATCTTGCGTGATTCCACTTACAGAAACATCAGGAATAGATAAAGGAACAGAGAGAGAAGGCAGCTTAGGGGTTGCCAGGGTCTGGGCTGGGGGAGAAATGGGCAGGGAGGGCTTCTGGTTCGGGGACTCCTTTGGGGAAGGAGATAATCTGCAGCAATGTTCTAGGGTGTGGTGGCACAGCGTTGGGAATGTACTTAATGCTCATGATGTGTTCAATTGAAAACAAGTAATTTTATTTAAAACAAATAATAAACAGTATACAGAACATGGAAAGATAAAATAACAGTTAATATGTCCCGGAGAGAAAGAACATGGGGGAGGGGGGGTGAAACATTTTTGTGGGGCCTCGGGGTCAGGTGATGGGACTAAGGGTAATTGTACAAGGAGCTCTCCCTGCGGGGCTGTGGGCTCTGGATGTGGCTCTGGGAGCCCTGCAGGAGCAGGAGTAGGGGCAGGGGTTAGGATAGGGGCAGGGCCAGGGGCAGAGACAGGTGTAAGAGCAGGGCCAGGGGCAGGGGCAAGGGGAGGGACAGGGTCAGCCGTAGTGGCAGGTGCAGGATCCATGGCAGGACCTGGGTAAGGAGCAGGAATGGGAGCACGGGCAGGGGCAGGGGCAGGGGCAGGGGCAGCAGCTCTAGCAGGGGCTGGGGCAGGAGCAGGTGCCAGTTCTTCCTGGCCCACGTTAGGCTCTCCGTGGGCGGGTGCCGGGTCACCTGCTGGCCTCCAGTCTCCTCCTGAAGTCGCTGCAGGCACCACCCCTCCCTCCAGAGCTGCTGATGGAGTTGGAGCCAGCTCTCGCTCAGATGGTGGAGCAGCTGTGAGAGGAGAAAAGCTCACCCCTGTGCCTGCTCTCCGTGGGCCTTTGCGGAGACAGAACCCAGCCCAGGGCCTCCCAGAGAAGCCACAGCCAGGAAGGAACCCTCACGGGGACGTCTCGCCGACTGCAGTCCACCCGCTGGGTACTCTGAGCCCAGTCGTTGCTCCTGGCCCCACACCAGCCTCTCTGGGTTCCTCCCTGTGGGGGCAGCACTGACTTGTCCCCACACACCACAGACACCCAGCCCCAGCCTTCTCAGCCTCGGGCTCGGCCTCCGTGGGCGCAGTGAACGACCACCAGGGACTGGTCTGGGCGGTGTCAGAGGCCTTTCCAAGCAATCCCCAGGCCCTGCTCCTGGAGAGCCCTGTGGGGTCACTCCCTCTGTCAGGGAGGAGGGCATGTCCACCAGCCTCCTCTCGATGTCATCTGTGGCCTTCTGCAAAGACAGTGACTGGTAGCCGGCTGAAAGCATCACAGCCCTGCCCAGCCATCCTCACTGTCTTCCTGCCCAGTCCCCCTGCTGCTCCCAGATCAGACACAGACCTGTGCATGCACAGCCCTGCACCCGGGACAGTGATCCATCCCCACAGGGCTATCAGGATAAACCTTGGGCAGAAGGATGCAGCGCCCCCACACTCTGTCCCACCCAACCAGCCTTGACCTGGGGTGGGAACATGATGACCTGCCCACTGGACTTTGACCCCTCATCAGCCTGCTCCTGCTCAGGGGGGCCCCACCCCTACATGACCACTCTTTACACACACATACACACACACACACACGGGGAGGGGACCTGGAGCTGCACAGGTTGATCAGAGCATGTGGGGCTGGGCTGGCCAACTCTGGGCTTCATGGGGTCACCTTTCAGTCCTTCCGGCCAAATGGCCAGAGGCATCGGGGAGCCCTGACACGACATCCCCAGCAACGGGAAGTGTTGGCAGGGTGCGCTTTCCTCAGCCTGCAGCCTCCGGACTTCGGGATGCAACACGCAAACATGTTCTTCGTTCAAGGATCTCCAACAAAATGAGCTGGGAAGGGCGCTGTCTCTGGAATGTGGGTGCCTGGTTACCCGGGTTCCAAATTCTGGGCTCTGTTGTCAGGGAAGTGAGGTCACTACCGCCTGGGGTCCCCTTACCTCCTCACACAAGAGCCCCCAAGGGCCCCCTTCCCCCAGCTGCTCAATGCTAACCCTCCACCCCATGCCCCGTCCATCCAGTGACACCCACACAGCCCATCCACAGCCCCTGGGAGGCCTGGGTGCAGCCGGTGTCCCCGCTGTGAGGACACAGAGCTGGGTTCAGACTGGGCTCCTGTGAGTGCCCAGGCCTGTGCCTCTCAGGGCCTCCCCAGGCTCCCCATCTGCACATTGGGGTATTCTGGCTTCTACTTCTAGGGACGCCATCAGGGGAAGGACCTCTATATACGTTCCATACCTGCTATCACAGGAGGTTGGTGCACACTTGGCAACGCAAGGATGAGCCAGGGGCTGGGCGGGGCAATGGAACACAGCTCAGAGGGGCCTGGGTCCACTCTGGGGTCCAGGCAAAGCCACCCTCCTCCTGCCTGTCTCCCAGACCCCTGGGAAAGTTGCAATGAACTGATTCTGACCTTGTCCTCTCGAGACACAGGCTTTCAGGGGCTCCCATTAGGTTTAGGCCTGGTCCAAGTGCCTCATCTGCACCCATGTGCTGGGCAGTCTCCACAGTGGCTCCAGCATTCCCGAATCCTGGTCACACATCTCTGTGCAATCCCCTCCCCTCCAGGGTGGATGGCGCTCTCAGGAATAGAATGGGGCAAAATGACGGGATGTCATTCCCAAGCTGATCGAGGAAAGTCTGTGACTTCTCTTGGTTCCCTCTCTCCTGTGTTCAATCTCTGTCTCTGTCTCTGTGTGTCTCACAGGAGCAGGATCTGTGGGCTCCAGGGGCAATGTGAGAAACCTCAGAAGCCTCCGTTGTCCCATATCCCTCTCGTGTCCTGGTGCTCGGTTCCTTCCTAAGGCCTCACACTGACCAGAGCACTGACTCTGGAACCTCTTCCAAATGGGGGCCCCGAGGCTGCAACAAGGAGACCAGTGGTCCAGTGCTCTGCCACGTTCTGCATACACGGGTCCTCAGCTCCCCAAACCCCGAGGCTGTCCAAACCTACAAGCCTGTGGGACCCTAGGGACACCCTGTCCCTACAGCCCAAGTGACAGAAGAGTAAGCTGAGGCCTTTTGTGCTGTAGCCCTGTCTGGACTTGGGGGGTATCTCTTCCTACTTCTAAGTGCCCAGGGCGGTGATGGACACCAGACCCCAGATCCTGTCCTCTCCCAGTGCCCTGGCAACCCCCCTGGGTCCTTTGGGGACCCTTGACCATCAGCCTGGTATGTCTCCCCTCCCCATGCTATGGATCTGAGTTCTTGCCAGGAGTCCTGATGCCCCTGCCCCATGGCCCAGCTGTCTCTGACCTCTTTCTTCTCCCCCCCCCACCTTGTCACTCACCTCCCTCCCAGTGTGTACTCTCCTCCGACCCCCAGCTGGACAGTCAGTGGTGTGTGTGTGTGTGCGCACACGCGCGTGCACACACGCAGGTGTGCATGACTCCACCTGCCTGGGGATACCCAAGGTCCTGTCCCCACATGGGACGGGGTGGGTAGCTATCCCCAAGGATCTGAGGGGCTCTCACCCCCAAAGTGAGACTCATGGGAGGGTTGGGGCTGGCCTAGGACTGGAGAGCAGCCCTGCTTGTTGGACTCTACACCCCTCATTTGTCCTGGGCCAGTCCCTCCCTCTTTTGTCCCAGGATCCCAACTGTCCCTGAGGGTTGGACATGGAAATTCTTGAACATGGCCACTCCTCCAGGGGTAGGTGGGGGACAGGTGCACCAAGCACACAGGCCTCCCTCCCGAGAGGGCCAGTTGTGCACAGAGGACCTCCACACAGCACCTGGACCATGACCCATCTGTGCAGTGGACATGCACGAGACCCATGGCTTTGCACCTGACTGGTCCCCCATGTGCCCTCACCACTGCCAAGTACTCTGTGGCCCCAAATCCGCTGAGCCCCAGAACCATGCCCATCCTGGGCAGCAAGCCTCAGGGTGCAAGGCCAGGTGGGTTGGACATCTGGGTATGCAAAGGTCACTGAATACCCCTCACCCAGCTGCCCTGGAATGCAGACTCCCTCCCAGGGTCCAGCTAAGTGCAGGACTGGGCCAGAGGACCTGGAGGCAGCAGTGGAGGCCGACTCAGGGCAGGGAGATCAATCTGCCCCTTCCCCTTCTCCTTCCCTCCTTCTGCCTTGTCTTCATGGCAGGACTTGAGACAGAGGTCCAGCCTGTCCCTGGCTGCTGCCCTGGCTGGAGTCAGAGGGGTGGGAAGGAGGCCGGGGTGGAGGGGCCCACCAGCAGGATGCCCGAGTGTGAAGGGGGTCATTACTGTAATGAGGGACCCCGTGGGCATTCAGGGATTTCAGTGCTTTTTAGACATGAGCAGTGGCCCTAGGGCTCGGCCCCTGCCCCATCCTTCACCCTCCACAAGGCCCCTCATCCTCCCCAACCCAGGCCTTGTCTGCAGCCAATCCTCCCTCCAGCCCCAGGACATCCAGGGGCTCTGGGGACTGCAAAATCATTCTAAGCTGGAGCCGAGCCAGCCCTATGGGGCCTGGTTCTGGGTCCTGCAGCCCCACAGTGAGGAGAGGTGAGGCCGGGCAGGAAGGGGGAGAGGGCAAAGTGGACTCTCCCTGGGGGCCATGGCTCCCTGGTCAGCACAGACTCTGGCGTATGCTGGCCCCTAGGGCACCCAGACTCCTGCTCCCGGGCAGGCTCCAGGAAGGAGACCAGAGTGTGGCTCCTGCTGGCTCAGACGTGTCACTTTGTCCTGTAGCTATAGCCTGTCCCACCAGCTGGACTTCCTCTCCTAGTCAGCCAGCAACGCCTTCAGGGCCAAGAACAGGCCATGATGAAGCTTAGGGGCCAGTGTGTGGCTGGGCAGGCAGGGGAGGGCTCGCTTTCGGCTCAGGGAGTCTCTGGCTGGGCTAGCGGGGCTTCTGGAGCGCTGGCCTTCCGGCTCCTCTGCTGAACAGCCCTGTGACTGGAGACATTTGCCTCCCCTCTCTGGGCCTCGCTCTTCTCCTCTGTGCAATGGCCTGATGCTGAATGATTGCTTCCATGGCAGGAACATGTGGGGTGCTGGTGATTGACCTACGCTGGGCACAGAGCCTGGATTACAGAGTGCAGAGGGGGATGGTGAGCGGTGTCGCCAGTGAGCACACCTCCCCCCAAAAGCAATTCAGTCTTTCCATGCAGCCGCCAGGCCCCTGGCTGGGAGCCCAGGAGCAGTGGCAGACCCCACTGCTGACATCTGTCCATGGGTGGCTCTTCCTCAGCAGTGGGACACAGTGGGGACCCCGGGGCATGGGGCCAGCTCCTCCATCTGTGGGAAGGAGAACAGGAAGACTTTCCTGGGGTCCCCCAAGGCCACGTATGAGGGGAGGAGGCTGCCCCCAAATAGTACATTGAAGTTCTGCTTCTGTTAGAACTTGAGCATTGTTGGGAGTTTGGTTCCTTCACTTGCTGGGCTGATGAGACACACATGCTCTCCATGACTCCTCCTCAAATGAAGAGCTCTTTTTTTTTTTTTTTTAAGATTTTATTTATTTATTTGCGAGAGAGAATGAGAGACAGAGAGCACGAGAGGGAGGAGGGTCAGAGGGAGAAGCAGACTCCCCGCCAAGCAGGGAGCCCAATGCGGGACTCGATCCCGGGACTCCAGGATCATGACCTGAGCCGAAGGCAGTCGCTTAACCGACTGAGCCACCCAGGCACCCCAAATGAAGAGCTCTTGCAGGGTCCCGGGCATCCTGGACCTGGGGAGGGGAGAGGGGCCAGTCCCCTCCCTGGCTCCTGGAGGTGACCTGTTCTCCCAAAGACAGGATGGTTTTCGGGTCATGATCCTGAGCCAGGGCTGGAGACAGCTCCTCACTGCTCCTGACTCTGGGGCTGAGGGGGCCTTTCTCAGGCACAGCAACACCCACTGAAGGCGGGGGCTTCAGGAAGAACACACGCCAGGACCCGGTCCTACCCCAGGACGGTGGCTGCCTTCCCCAGCTCCAGAGGAAGAGGGACATCCTCTGCTTCTCTGGGTGGTGGTCCTCTGACCCACGAGCAGGCACTGGAAGGTTTCTAGTCCTCCTCTGGAAGTGCACCAGCACTGAGTGGGCTGATCATTGTCCACACACGAACATGGACAACGTGCTAAGGAAGTGCGGGAGATGATCCTGTGCAAATGGTCTGCGGGTCGGTGGGGCTGGCTGTTTCAGTGCCCTCCAGGGGCCAAGGGCCCCCTTTCCCTGGATGGGAATCCTCCTGGAGTCTCATCTCCACTCTCAGGGTTCCCTTCCTGCTGGTTTCAGGACCAAGGGAGAGACTGTGGTGTGGCTTGGAAGGCTCCACCCCAGCCTCCTTCCTTCTGCACACATCCCTGCTCCCCAAGAAACAGGGGCTGCTGCTCCCACATGCCCCACACAAGGCTGGCCTAAGGTCCTCATTCCCTCCAAAGTGCAGTCGCTCTGGCTCCTCCACATACTTCGTGGCCACAGCTGCCTGGCTGGGCGATTAGTCCAGGAGAGCTCTCCTTTCCCGGCATCAGCGTTCCTATTCCTGGCCAGAGAAAGATGTCCCATCCGTCCTCTCCTAGAGAAGGTAAATTCCTGGGCCGGGTGGCCCTCAGGTGCCTGAGGACTTGGAGGCCCCCACAGGTCCCCTGGAGAGAAGGGTGTCAGGCACCCCTGTGGGGCAGAACAGTGAGCAGCACCCATCCCAGGCCGCAGGGGTACCCATCACCTGGCAGTGTTTGGCCTCAGACTCCCCCTGCAGAAACTCTGGCCCAGTTTTTCACAGATGTATTTTCAGGAGTGTTCAGCATGGTGGTGGTGGAAATAGCAGGGAATGCACCAATACTAATGCCCAGTGAGATGGATGGTGCCTCAGTCGGTTAAGCCACTGATCTTGATTTCAGCTCAGGATGTGATCTCCTGGTGTGGGATCCAGGCCCATGTAGGGTCTGTGTTCAGGGCAGCGTGGGCTTACGATTCTCTCTTCCCCCTCCTGCCTCTCCCACCACTCTCGTGCCATGCTTTCTAACTCTAAAATAAATACATAAAATATTTATAAAAATGGAATCATACAGAATGTACTTTTACAAAACTGTAGAAAAAATCATAACATTGATTTTGCCATTTTAAACATTTTCAGTATGAAGTCCTGAGGTGTTAAGTATATTTACAGTGCTGTGAAATATATCTTGAGAACATTTCATCTTGTAGATCTGAAATTCTGCATCCATTATTTGTTTTTCATGCAGAAAGCATATTTATTTATTTATTTTTTATTATGTTCAGTTAGCCAACATAGTACATCATTAGTTTTTGACGTAGTATTCAACGATTCATTAGTTGCGTATAACACCCAGTGCTCATCACAACACGTGCCCTCCTTAATACCCATCACCCATCTACCCCATCCTGCCACCCACCTCCCTTTCCAAACCCTCAGTTTGTTTCCCAGAGTCCAGAGTCTCTCATGGTTCATCTCTCCCTCTGATTTCTTCCCATTCAGTTTTCCCTCCCTTCCCCTATGGTCCTCCATGCTATTCCTTACTTTGCACATATGAGTGAAACCCTATGATGATTGTCTCTGTCTCCTTGACTTATTTCACTTAGCATAATCCCCTCCAGTTCCATCAATGTCGGTGCAAATGGTAGGTATTCATCCTTCCTGATGGCTGAGTAAGCTTCCATTGTGTATATGGACCACATCTTCTTTATCCATTCATCTGTTGAAGGGCATTTTGGCTCCCTTCCACAGTTTGGCTCTTGTTGACATTGCTGCTTATGAACACTGGGGGGCAGGTGCCCCTTCTTTTCACTAAGTCTATATCTTTGGGGTAAATACCCAGGAGTGCAATTGCTGGGTGGAACCTCCATACCGTTTTTCAGAGTGGCTGTACCAGCTTGCATTCCCACCAACAGTGTAAGAGGGTTCCCCTTTCTCCACATCCTCATCAACATTTGTTGTTCCCTGCCTTGTTAATTTTAGTCATTCTAACTTGTGTAAGGTGATATCTCATTGTGGTTTTGATTTGAATTTCCCTGATGGCTTGTGATGTTGAACATTTTTTCATGTGTCTGTTAGCTGTTTGTATGTCTTCTTCGGAGAAGTGTCTGTTCATGTTTTCTGCCCATTTTTTGATTGTATTATTTGTTTTTGGGTGTTTTTTACAGAGAGAGATCACAAGTAGGCAGACAGGCAGGCAGAGGGAGAGGGAGAAGCTCCTGCTGAGCACAGAGCCCGATGTGGGGCTCGATCCCAGGACCCTGGGATCATGACCTGAGCCGAAGGCAGATGCTTAACCATCTGAGCCATGCAGGTGTCCCTTGGGTGTTGAGTTTGAGAAGTTCTTTCCAGATCTTGGATACTAGCCTTTATCTGTAGTGTCATTTGTAAATATCTTCTCCCATTCTGTGGGTTGCCTCTTTGTTTTGTTGACTGTTGCCTTTCCTGTGCAGAAGCTTTTTATCTTGATGAAGTCCCAAAAGTTCATTTTTGCTTTTGTTTCACTAGCTTTTGGAGATGTATCTTGAAAGACGTTGCTGTGGCCGATGTCAAAGAGGTTATTGCCTATGTTCTCCTCTAGGATTTTGATGGATTCCTGTGTCACATTGAGGTCTTTCATCCATTTTGAGTTTATCTTTGTGTATGGTATAAGAGAATGGTTGAGTTTCAGTCTTCTGCATGTGGCTGTCCAATTTTCCCAGCACCATTTATTGAAGAGATTGTATTTTTTCCATTGGTTGTTCATTCCTGATTTGTCAAAGATTGGTTGACCATGAAGTTGAGGGTCCATTTCTGGGCTCTCTATTCTGTTCCATTGATTTATGTGTCTGTTTTTGTGCCAATTCCATGCTGTCACAGCTTCGTAATAGAGCTTGAAGTCAGGCATTGTGATGTCCCCAGCTTTGGTTTTCCTTTTCAACATTTCCCTGGCTATATGGGGTGTTTTCTGGTTCCACACATATTTTAGGACCGTTTGTTCTAGTTCTGTGAAAAATGCCAATGGTATTTTAATAGGGATGGTGTTGAAAGTGTACATTGCTCTGGGAAGCATAGACATTTTCACAATGTTTATTCTTCTGATCCGTGAGCATGGAACGATTTTTCATCTTTTTGTGTCTTCTTCAATTTCTTTCATGCGTGTTCTGTAGTTTCTAAAGTATAGCTCCTTTATCTCTTTTGTTAGATTTATTCCTAGGTATCCTATGGGTTTTGGTGCTATTGTAAATGGAATTGATTCCCTAATTTCTCTTCCTACAGTTACATTGTTAGTGTATAGAAAAGCAAATGATTTCTGTGCATTGATTTTGTATCCTGCCACATTACTGAATTGCTGTATGAGTTCTAGGAATTTGGGGGTGGACTCTTTTGAGTTTTCCACAGAAAGTACCATATCATCTGTGAAGAGAGAGAATTTGCCTTTGTTGCCAATTTGAAGATCTTTTATTTCTTTTGTTGTCTGAGTCCTGATGCTAGGACCTCCAGTACTATGTTGAACAATAGTGGAGAGAGTGGGCATCCCTGTCGTGCTCCTGATCTTAAGAGAAAAGCTTTCAGCCTTTCCCCACCGAGAATGATATTTGCTGTGGGCTTGTCATAGATGATTTTTATGAAATTGAGGAATGTTCCCTCTATCCCTACACTCTGAAGAGTTTTAATCAGGAAAGGGTGCTGTATTTTGTCAAATGTTTTTCTGCATCCATTGAGAGGATCATATGGTTCTTGTCTCCTTTTATTAATGTGCTCTGTCACATTGATTGATTTGGGAATGTTGAACCACCCTTGCATCCCAGGAATAAATCCCACCTGGTCATGACGGATAATCCTTTTAATGTACTGTTTGGGATCCTACTGGCTAGGATTTTGTTGAGTATTTTTTTTTTTTTTTAAGATTTTATTTATTTGACAGAGAGATAGCGAGAGCAGGAACACAAGCAGGGGGAGTGGGAGAGGGAGAAGCGGGCTTCCTGCCAAGCAGGGAGCCCGATGTGGGACTCAATCCCAGGACCCTGGGATCATGACCTGAGCCGAAGGCAGACGCTTAGGGACTGAGCCACCCAGGCGCCCTCTTGTTGAGTATTTTGGCATCCGTGTTCATCGGGGATATTGATCGGTAATTCTCCTTTTTGATGGGGTCTTTGTCTGGTTTTGGGATCAAGGTAATGCTGGCCTCATAGAATGAGTTTGGAAGTTTTCCTTCTGTTTCTATTTTTTGAAACAGCCTCAAAAAATAGGCATTATTTCTTCTTTAAGTGTTTGGTAAAATTTCCCTGGGAATCCATCTGGCTCTGGACTCTGGTTTTTTGGGAGGTTTTTGATTACTGCTTCAATTTTGTTACTGGTTATTGGTCTATTCAGATTGTCTATTTCCTCCTGTTTAAGTCTTGGGAGTTTATAAGTTTCCAGGAAGGCATGCATTTCTTCCAGCTTAGTTAATTTACTGGCATATAGTTGCCGATAATAATTACTAATAATTGTTTCTATTTCCTCAGTGTTAGTCATGATCTCTCCCCTTTCATTCAGGATTTTATTAATCTGGGTCCTTTCTCTTTTCTTTCAGGTAAGTCTGGCCAGAGGTGTATCGATCTTATTAATTCTTTCAAAGAACCAGCTTCTAGTTTCGTTGATCTGCTCTACTGTCTTTCTGGTTTCTATTTCCTTGGTCTCTGCTCTAATCTTTATTATTTCTCTTCTGCTTGGCTTAGGTTTAATTTGCTGTTCTTTCTCCAGTTCCTTTAGGTGTAAGGTTAGTTTGTGCATTCAGGATTTTTCTACTTTTTTGAGTGAGGCTTGGATGACTATATATTTCCCTTTTAGGACCGCCTTTGCAGTATCCCATAGAGTTAGGACTGATGTGTTTTTGTTCTCATTGGTTTCAAACATTATTTAGCAGGATGGTCTTTAGCTTCCAAGTGTTTGAATTCCTTCCAAATTTTTTCTTGTGATTGAGTTCCTGTTTCACAGCATTGTGGTCTGAAAATATGCAGGGAATAATCTCAATCTTTTGGTATGGGTTGAGACCTGATTTGTGACCCAGTATGTGGTCTATTCTGGAGAAAGTTCATGTGCATTTGAGAAGAATGAGTGTTCTGTTGTTTTAGGGTGGAATGGTCTGTATATATCTATGAGGTCCATCTAGTTCAACGTGTCTTCAAAGCTCTTGTTTCTTTGTTGATCTTCCGCTTAGATGATCTGTCTATTGCTGAGAGTGGCGTGTTGAGGTCTCCTACTATTAATGTATTATGATCAATATGATTCTTCATTTTGGTGAACAGTTGGCTTATGTAGTGGGCTGCTCCCATGTTGGGGGCACAGATATTTACAATTGTTAGATCTTCTTGTTGGATAGACCCTTTAAGCATGATACAATGTCCCTCTGCATCTCTTACTACAGTCTTTAGCTTAAAATCTAATTTGTCTGATATAAGAATTGCTACCCCAGCTTTCTTTTGAGGTCTGTTGGCATGAGAAATGGTTCTGCATCCCCTCCCTTTCAGTCTGGATGTATCTTTAGGTTCAAAATGAGTCTCTTGTAGGCAAAATGGTTCTCTTGTAGAGTCAGCAGTCAGCAACCCTGTGCCATTTTATGGGAGCATTTAGGCCATTCACTTTGAGAGTGCCTATTGAAAGATAGGATTTTAGCACTATGATATTGCCTGTGAAGTTGTTTCTGAAGATTGTCTCTGTAAATTTCTGGTCTATATTCCTCTTGGGGTCTTTCTCCTTTTATAGAATCCCCCTGAATATTTCTTGCAGGGCCAGCTTGGTGGTCACATATTCTTTCAGTTTCTGATGGTCCTGGAAGGTCCTTGTCTCTCCATCCATTCTGAATGACAGCCTTGCTGGATAAAGTATCCTTGGCCGCATGTTCTTCTCAGTTAGTACCCTGAATATGTCTTTCCAGCCCTTTCTGGCTTGCCAGGTCTCTGTGGACACATCTGTCGTTATTCTGATGTTCCTCCCTCCATACGTAAGAAATCTCTTCCCCCTGGCTGTTTTCTGGATCGCTTCCTTGGTTCTAAGATTTGCGAGTTTGCCATTTTTAATTCTAACAGTGTTGTATTTATAGACTACTTTGGATTTTCTATGTACACCATCGTATTATCTGTGAATAGTCATAATTATCCTCTCAATTCTTATTCTTTTTGTTTTTCTTGCCTTATAACACTTGGTAGATTCCCCAATGCAATGTTGACTAGAGTAGCATTGTTTGAAGATTTTAATATACCTTTCTCATAATCTGATAGAAAAAGCAGACAAAACATTGATAACAAATGTGACCTAACTGACATATATGGAACATTACATAGTTAGTGCAGAATACATTATTTTCAAGTGGTCCTAGAATATTTACCCAAATAGACAATATGTTGGGCCAGGAATCAAGGCTACACATTTTAAAAGCCTGAAATTAACTAGATTATATTCTTAGACCACAGGGGAATTGAGCCATAGTCATAATGAAAAGAAAAGCAGGAAGTTCCTCAATATTTAAACATTAAATGTAACTTTGCTACATATCCTAAGGGTCAGAGAAGAAATCACGAAGGAAATTCTCAATCTTTCCTACAGCAGAGCTCACAGACAATAGCATTCTATCTGTGAAGAGCACTATAAGGTAGACAGGAGTTGAGCCTTATGTCTGAGTTCTGCTTGCCTCAGCCACACCTGGCAGCCTTGGCCTGTGGTGTTCCCCCCCCCACCCCAGCTACCCTTTCTGGTGGCCCTGAGGTTAAGAGGGACAACATGGCCGTATGGAAACGGGAAGCTCCACACTCCTAGTGACGATGGTGCTATTGTATTGTCCTCACCAGTCCAACAAGATTTCTGAAATATGACACAATAGCAGCTTCTTGACCTTCCTTAAGGTTTGAAAATCATCTTTTGAGTCATCTATTAGAAATATGCTTTCAACATGTGTTCTTTTTTCTGGAAAAGAAATAGACCCAAATAGTAATTGTGGCACCTGAGCACCTGCCCTTGAGCGCCATCACACTGGCTCTTTGTGGAATTCTCCCTCTTAAACTTCTAAACTATGATGTAGATATTATTAGTCACATTTTCTAGGTGGTTAGACAGGGGCTCAGAGATGATACAAGTCACAGAGGATTCTAGTGTCAGAAACCTAAGTGGGATCTCCAAACTGACTCCAAATCCCTTGGTATTCCATACACGGAACTTTCCCTCTTATCTCTGGTCTTCTCCATCTGGAAACATATCAAGTACCAGGATTTTCTTGTTGTGTGGCCAACTGGAATGAATTCAGCTGGCCTTTTAAACTATGCCCATCATGATCAGTGGAGGACCTTTGAGTAAGATACTCCAAGATCTCTAGGAATAGAGACATTATAATCTGTTTCTGATATTAAAGTTACTGAAAGATCTTTTTTTAATTGATTCAGGCTCTGGTATGTTCAGAGTGTGCTGTAAGACAGGTCTGAAATAGTGTTTAAAAACACTCAGCTCAGCCTTTTCTACAAAGTGAGACGGTGCTTATGAACATTGCTACAATATTCCCTTACCTACGATTATTTACTTCCCAACCATCGTAGTGTTTGTATGGTATGACTATGACTTACATTAGTCAACATCTGCAAGGAAAGGACTTAGTGTATCCAAGCTGTAGGGGCACTTCATGTTTAAATAGTGTTTTGACAAGGAGCTCCTCTGTTTTATTCTGTAGTCTAAGGGAATGGTGCCAGACATCTCTAAGATGTCTGGCAGTTCTAAAATTCTGACTTTAAATTATGTGTGCTTCAGAGATTTGGGCAGGAGAAGGGGGGGAGCCCAGCATCTGTGAACACCCCTGTTACATGTGTTAACCATGGAACAGGTAACCTTCCGTAGGATTCATTTTGATTTCTTGGTACTATTGTTAAAGGTACTTTTGTTTCAAGTTCCTCCCTTTAGGAGTAATTCTAATGATATTGGAAACTTCTGTCTTTTGCCATCCATGGCCCCGGATCCTGGGCTCCCAGGGAAGCTATCCTTTAACATTTTATCAAGCTCAAAATGACTGGGCAAAACCTCAGAGCAGGGGTCCAATTTCTGCCCCAAGCACATATTGTACATCTGCTCTGAGAAGAAAATGGTAACCCAACAATGCCATTGCAAACATAAAGATAAGAAAAACAAAAGAACCTCTCTGGCTGCCACATACTGAAAACATAAGAAAAAGTCTGCAACTTTCTGGAGTGTTCTTCCTCATGATGTTGTGTTACTCTGTATGTAAAACAATACAGAACAAGTATATAAACATGACCCAAATGTTCCTTCCCGGGAGCACTCCCTTCTTTGTGAAGATTGTGTCTCCCAGGCCGCTGTCCTGACTTGGGTTTGAATAAAACTCTTCCTTTCTCTCTGAAGTGTTTAAAAGGGTTTGTTCATTTAGTGTCGACAATAACAATATGTTTTCTTTTTAAGTGAAAAATAAATGTTCCTGGTTCACAACTCCAACGGCACAGAAGGGCGGCTCTTCTTCATCCTGGAGGCTTCCCTGCAGAACCAAGCATACGTATATACATTCCAGCACAAACGGGCTCACCCTAGAAGGATGCTTTGAAGGTCCAAGAGGCGCTATCACTCCATGGGTGAGAACATAAGGTGAAGCTCTTCCCGCTTAGAGCATTCCTTTTTGGGTCTTAAAATTGCCTTGGAAATGTGGGGAACCGTTGCAATTCCTAAAGCCCAAGCCTTGGAAGGTCTGAGAGCAGCTGACCTTGCCGGGAGCCAGGAACACCCCTGCTGGCCCGGTTGGTGCGGAAAGGGAAGGGGCAGTCCTCTGGGGCTGGTCTGCAGCCAGAGGGGTCCGCAGAAAGGTCCAGTGTTGGGGGGGGGCTGGCCACAACCCCACCCATGCCTGTGCCGCCAAACCAGGTGTTGGGGCGAGGAGGCGCCTCTAGGACCAGTCGCAGGGAGGCGGGAGGGTGAGGGCGGGTTGCCCGGTACAGGCAGGCCAGGCATCCAATGGGCTCGGGGCACCACCCTCCCCGACCAATCACAGCGTGGAGGTGGAGCTACCTCTCTGTGGGAGGACTAGGAGCTGCCCCCGGATGCAGAGGTGGGGCAGGTGAAGAGAGAGTTTACCTGTGGAGTTCCTGGCCAGGTGAATCCACGCTGTGGGCTGCGGTGGGGGATCCCAGGGGTACGATGCGCCCCAGGTGGGAGTTGGGGTCCTCGAAGGCCGCGGGGACCGAGCTAATCCCACGAACTCAGACAAGTTTTCTTTTTCCCTTGAAAGTCTCTTCTGCCCGATGTCCGTCAGCAGGCTGTACCCCGAGACCCGTGAACTCCAGCGCGCCCTGAGCTTTTGTGGGATGGGTTGTGGACATTTTAGGGTTTCTCGTGTTCCCTGAGAAGAGTGCACGTAAGGACCGCACACAGTCTCCAACTTCAGTGGGTGTCCCCTGTCCCCTGGCACAGACACTGCAGGTAATGGACCTTGAGCAGCACCCTGAGTTCAGCAGGGTGTCCCTGTTCCCCAGTGCACAGGTGTGGCAGTAACAAGCCTCAGAGCCATCCCCCACCTTGGAAGGTCTGAGAGCAGCTGACCTTGCCGGGAGCCAGGAACACCCCTGCTGTCAGGATTGTGCAGGAGGGTCCTCCAGGTGGGGGCCTGGAGGCTGGAGTCAACCAGACCCCACTCAAGTTGCATGAGAAACAGATGAGTTGAGGTGTTCGCTTGGAAGACTAATTTTACTTTTCCAAAAATGACAACGGCATTGGTCTACTTGAAAATGAAGATAATTACTACTTATAAAAGTAGTATGTGTTTCCCCTTCTCCCAAAACCGAAGTAGGTGTGCAGGCCATAGGTCGGAGGGGCCTACTTACCCCCACCTGACAGCACTTCTCTGCTCTGGCTCCATGAGAACCAAAGTTTGGGACATCAGCATCTGAGTCAGTGATGCGCCTTGTCATAGGACGTCAGCATTCAGAGAAAGCAGCAGGTACATTTGGCACAATGTCATCTTCATGTGAGGACTGGAGGTGAAATTTCTCATTAACCCTAAGCCTCCTGGGCTTTCCTCTTTTCTCTAGTTGAGCCACGAAGGAAAACTTAAGTAGCTGTCAGCATTCTCCATTTGGTGCAAGTTACTTAATTTCCCTGCAGGTAGAACACTGCAGGGGATCCCATTTTCTCTGTTCATTTATTGCTTACAAGATACATTCTGATCATATGTTTCCTGGAAATACCTTTTATTAGAAAGGGAAGGTGAAATTTACTCTTTGTGTGTTTTTAACATATGATTTGTTCCTTAATCTAACAGCGCTTATTGAGTTGGGCCTAGGATACGGTTGAGTGGCCAGCATCTAGAGTTAGGTGGGGTTTTTTTGTCAGATACAGACTTGGATGATGTCTTGTCATTTGTCAAAGGTGATGTTTCATAATTGATTGGTCTTTTCATCAGAAGAGTTGCAATTAGGGTCGAGGGAAAATTCAAAATTATTCAAATCAGCCTTTTACTGTTTAAAAGTTGAGCTTGACTTTCTAGTTTTACTAAAGGTCTCATGGTATCTTTTTATTAAAAATTTTTTTAAAGATTTTATTTATTTATTTGAGAGAGAAAGAGAGATAGAAACAGCATGAGAGGGGAGAAGGTAAGAGGGAGAAGCAGGCTCCCTGCTGAGCCGGGAGCCCGATGTGAGACTCAATCCCAGGAGGCAGTTGCTTAACCAACTGAGCCACCCAGGTGCCCCTCATCTTGATATTTTGACATGCCGTATTTGCTCTGTAGTTTCTTTGGTGGTGGAGTCAGAAGGAGAGTCTTTGGGAATTCTGGATAGAGGCATGCTGGTGGTGATGAAGTTTTAGACTATAAGTGAGGTTCAATGGGGTGGAGTCCGGAGCTGACTCCTAAGAGAGAATTCTTGAGATGGCTTTGGTTCAAATAAGTGGTTTATTAAAGCACAGGGACAGGACCCGTGGGCAGAAAGAGCTGCTGCACCGGGGTTGTGAGGGGTGGCTGATTATATACTATGGGTTGGGGAAGGTAAGGAAAAGGGAGGTTTCAAAAGGATTTTTGTACGTTAAAGAAGACTCACAGGATACCAGAGGCCTTGCCATTGTCAAGTTAAGGTTGTTGACCCCTCTAGTAATGCATTAACATTAAGATCGTTGGGAACTTCCTGGAAGAATGTCCCACATGTCCCACCCAGGAGCGGGGGCTGGGGGGAGGTTGCAGGGTGGTGGCTTATGCTTTGTCTTCAGCCAGCCTTCTGTTCCCTCATCATTCCCCCCTGGACAATTCTGACCTTTTAATCCTTAAGGTTGTTGAAGGTGGAAGGTCTCATCTTCTGTAATGTCTTCCTGCTGAACAGGGGCGTAGAGATGTTCCTACCTATGGGTCGATATTGGTCAGTTGGGGAATGTTTAGAGGAGGTACAAAAGGGGGAGGCAGCTGAATCCAACACGGTCAACATATGTGAACCTCCTTGAGTAGAAAGGGTCATGTGTTAGCTGGAAGTTATGGCGGTGAAGGAGTCTTTTGACGCCAGGCACGGAGACACCAGAAATGACAACAAAATAAGGTTAATACTATAATGAGAAAGAGGAATTTGAAGAAAAGATCTTTGATAGTTGACCTTTGATAATTTTCTTCCAGTCCAGGAGTTTAAAGCAATCACTAAAGGAAAGAGATGCTTTAAAGCACCCAGAAGTCTTTTGTGGTAACCTGGACTGTACACAGTATTCTGTCTTTATACTAGCACAAGTTCCACCGTGTGCAGCAGTTACAACATCTAAGGCCATTCTGTTTTGTACAACTGCTTTATGCATTTGAGTCATTTCAGGATTTAGTAGAGGAATACTGTTTTGGGTATCATTTAGGGCTTTGACCATGTGTCAGACAACATTCTCCAGTCTCAAAGAGGTAACAAGGATGGATGCTAGATGGTTATACCAATGAGATACAGAACATGTCCACCATGGTTTTAGATTTTAAGGGTTAGCTGGGTCGGTAAAGGTTTTCATAATGCGTCCATGCATCTAGGCAAAACCCAGAGTACAGTGGCCTATCCAGCCTGGGGGAAGCCATGGCCACAGGTTAGAGCTGCATAGCCATTGGGTCCCATCCAGGAGCCAGCCATCTAATACTGGGCCTCCTTGAACTGCAGTCAGGACTTTAAGGGCTACTCGATTTTGGAGGGCCATTTTTTTGAGCATGCAATAATTTCAGGCCCATATTTGACTGGGGAGTTATGGCTTGATAATAATCCCCTTTTCTTTAAAGAAATCACTCCAAGGGCATATAAGACTAGAAAGACATATTTGAATCAGTATAAATATTTTTAAGGGTTTTGTCAATAGCAAGGCACAGGTGGGTGCTATCAATTCTGCTTTGGGGGCACACATGTTTCCTGACAGAGCTCTGGCCTCAACAGTCTGAGTTAGACTGACTATAGCATACCCAGCTTTTCTTACTCCTTTTCCCATGAAACTATTGTCACCAGTAAACCAGCTGTCCTTCACAATTTTAATAGGGTCATCTTAAATCTGGTCAACTCAAGAACCTCTGAACAGTTACACTATATAGAAGTACAATGGTCAGGTCCAGGCATAAGGCAAGTTTGACAGGTTTTAAGTGCTATTTCAGGCATATCTATAAGCATTGCCTGGTGTTTAATAAGTCGGCTTCCCACATCCATTGGTGGCCTTTGGTGTCTAAGACATTCTGAACCTGATGTGGAAGTCATTCCAGTCAGGGACTGTCCCAAAGTGAGCTTGGAGGTTCCTTTTACCAGGAGCACTGTTGTATGCTTAACTAAAGCCTTTGTTTGCAATTGTACATCCATAGAGGTGGCTTCTAGGATAAACATGACTATGAGAGACAAAACCATTAAGAAGCCCTTTTTGTTTGAGGTAAAGCATTAATATCCTAATTACAAGGAATCACTTGCAAGTGGGAGAAGACTTGTCAAGATATAAGGGCATCCCCAGGTACATTAGCCAATCCTATCATAAAGAAAGTGGGGTCATCCATTATCTCCACAAGTCTATAGTTAACCCTATGGAGTGGGATGTGCTCTGGCTTTTAGGGAATGATTTTATCATCCCAGCCACACAGAATTGGTCAAGGTGCTAGTGGAGTTATACAATTGTTGGGGAATCGATCCCATTTTCCAGTTGTTCAAATAATCCTGTATAACACCTAGAATAAAAAGCACAAAGATTGTCTATATGAGCTATTGTGGCAATTTCTCTGAAGTTTACCTCAAGTTGTCTAACTTAAGCAAACATTTAAGGATAATCAAAACTAGGATTTAACATCTGCAAAGGTGGGTTATTGAAACATAATTTTTCTCTTTAAAATAACTCATTTCCAGAGATAGCCAAATCAGGACTAATTTGAAAAACAAGTCCAGTTATAACAAACTTGGCCTAATCATTTGCATAAGCTCAGCAAGAATAGTGATTGATCATATAGATCTTTTTAGAATCTGCTTTGCTGGAACTTTTAGAAGGAATCTCTAGGTTGAACTTGCAGTAGCCTCTCCCGGCCAGAAGCCGAGCCAAGTACTCACCATCAGACATAGGCATGTCTGATGATTTACACATAGGCAATACCTGTAGATTTGGGCGAATTCCTCTTCACGGAGATCCCTAAAGTATCCTGAGGTTCCTGTACCTGCCAGGAAGTGACATTCTCTACTCACCTGGTGAGGCTTCTGGGAACTGTAAGCAAGGTCAAGGGGCTTTATGGCTCCAGGTCTGATAAAGTCAACCTTAGTTCTTTAAAGCTGTTTGGTTATATCTGAGTCTATGCATGTGTCTCTCAAATATGACATTCCAGCCAAAGCCTTGGTCAAATAACCAATGTTATCAATGGTGTCCTGTTACAAGGAGAACAGATTCTTACTGAACTTATGCAAATGACTATGATTGCCATGGAGGAAAGAATACTTACTGAGACCTTTGTAATTTTAGAGGGTTCAGGTAGAGAGAAAAGCTAAATGCTTCAGTTTGTTTACAAATGAGTATTTTATCACATTTCTGTAAGTCATTGATAAGAGAGTTTCCTTAGTCTGGAAGAGTAAACATTAGAGAACCAGCAACGTTTCAACCAAGAGTCCCAAAACTATAATCATCTTTTTAATTCATTGAGTCCCATGTTACTATTTCTTAGTTTGAGTGCAGCTTTAGTTAGTTCTGGAAATTCTTACCCATTTTAGTTTTAGGATTTTAAAGATATTGAATACCTGTGTGTGTCCTGAAAGTCCTTTTTGTGAATCTCCTCTAAGATGAAACTCGCAAGAGAATAAGAACAAGTATACAACTCAGAATAGACATGATGAAAGATCTGATGAGATGCAAGTTTACAATAGAGTTGGCAAGGAAATGAGGTCATTTCTGTGACACATAACACTTCAATAGCCAGAATATCAAGTAATAAAGACTTTATATTAAAACACTAAAATTTAGGAATTGCATATAAGCTCTAGAAAATAGCATTTACCCAAATGTAACTTAAGGCTTCTCATTTGTTTAACAGTACTTTTGGAGTGATTTAGCATACCAAATAAAAGGCCTAATGAGTTAAAGGACTTCATTTACAATTTAAATCTCGGGAAGTTTGTTAAAACCTTAGGTATAGCACACGCCTGAATAGGCTTACAGATCATTGCAAAACAATTATTTTTATTTAACCAAGGTGGCAATAAGAGATTTGAAAGGCAAATATGTAGGGTTCTATAGTTGTTAGCAAAACTTAGCTCCTTTAATATTGAGAAGTCTTAACCAAGTGATTGAAGGCCTGATGACAAAACATAGAAACTGGTTTTCTGGACAGACGAGAAAAAACCTTAATTTACATTTTCTTATACAGAGCAGATGAACAATTCAAGAAACTTTGTCTTTTGAACAGAAGAGAATTTCAGTCTTATGCCCGTGTACCTTTAAAATCCATTCATTTCAGGGCGCCTGGGTGGCTCAGTTGGTTAAGCGACTGCCTTCGGCTCAGGTCATGATCCTGGAGTCCGGGGATCGAGTCCCGCATCGGGCTCCCTGCTCAGCAGGGAGTCTGCTTCTCCCTCTGACCCTCCCCCCTCTCATGCTCTCTCTCTCATTCTTTCTCTCAAATAAATAAATAAAATCTTAAAAAAAAAAATCCATTCATTTCAGTCTTAGTCCATCCTGACCACACCTAAAATTCCTTTCCATAGATATCCCATCCGTCTTAATGACATTTAGCAGAATTTTGCACTCTTAGAAACCTTAGTCTCCAGTGAAGACTAAGTAGAACCAATTGTGAACTGTTATACCAGAATTCTTTAGATGGCAAATTTGTCAGTTAAGCACAAAGCATGTTTACCAACAGGTTTAAATATCCTTAGTTTCTTTGCAATAAGAAGTGAAAAAGCACAACCCTATGTCCAGTAATCAATGATTTAGCATTTTATCCTATTTGGAAAAGACCTAGATGTCCATTGAATTAATCCCATTTATTATCCAAGCAAACTTTAAAGTTTCAGGTTACCAAAGAGTTTGAAAGCTATCTTAACTTCTATGAAAACTTTGATGAGACAATTAACCATCATTTTAGTCATCTTTTTGCTAACAACTTGCAACAGAAATAATGTGAGCTTATTTGACCTTCAGTAGACCCCGATAGAATAAATTTCACATTTAGTGCTGATAACTTGAAAGACATGTCTATCTTAATTAAACCAACAAAGTTAACTTAGTTCAAATACTGAATTATGTTCCACCTGGATCCTCCTCATTGTTAATTTTTACCTGAGATGCTGGTGGGGAAATCTGGAGTGGGTGGTGTTAGGTCCAGGGGTTGCTCTTCGTGCTCCTTGGCAGTGAAGGGAGAAGGAGCCCTGGTGCCCGTGGTACCGAGGATGGTAGAGAAGCCAGTCATGCAGGCCGCCCCCAGGGTGGTGCGGAAACAGAAGGGGGAGGGGGAGACAGAAGAGGCAAAGTGCTGCCAGAAGGCAGAGAAAGAGCTCCCGGTTTTAGAGCTCATCATTTAGAGCGCAGATGCCATGTTTTCCCGCCAACAAGGGGGCAGGGGTTAGGCCGACTGTGTTGGGCCAGAGGAGACAGGGAATTTCCCTGAAACAAAGGGAGTTTGGGCAGCTGCTTGGGAATATTCCTTAACGTCCCCCTCCCGAGGGAGACTAACCACATTTGGCTCCAGTTACAGCCATTAACCCAGGAAACGAGTGAGGGAGAAGCCCCCACATCTATTAGGAGGAACAGAGAGAGAGAGCCAGAGTCCCCTTCGCTAGGAATGGCCTGTTTCCTCCAGAAACCTGGGTGTGGTCGGAGGAGGCCTATTTAGATAATTATCATCCGATATGTCACGAGAGGGTTTACTAGCGGACGCACCGGGCAATCAGATTCTGCAAAAGGCCCTTAGGTCGGGGTCCTGGTGTAGAACAATGAAGGCCTAGGTACGAGCAATGAAGTTACCCTAGGTCCATGTGCCCTGTTTCCTGCAGAGGAGATCTAACCGATGGATCCCACTGAGGCCATGCTGTGTTACAGGAGCTTAGTGCTTTCCTAAGTTTTTTAACCCGAATTGTTTCTAGTGGGTTAAAAGGCACCCCGATGGGGCGCCCGGGTGGCTCAGTCCTTAAGCGTCTGCCTTCGGCTCAGGTCATGATCTCAGGGTCCTGGGATTGAGCCCCGCATGGGGCTCTCTGCTCAGCAGGGAGCCTGCTTCTCCCTCTCTCACTCCCCCTGCTTGTGTTCCCTCTCCCACTGTGTCTCTCTCTGTCAAAAAAAAAAAACA
This sequence comes from Mirounga angustirostris, assembly GCF_029215605.1. Taxonomy (NCBI): domain Eukaryota; kingdom Metazoa; phylum Chordata; class Mammalia; order Carnivora; family Phocidae; genus Mirounga; species Mirounga angustirostris. The sequence continues at coordinate 139,473,596 of NW_026991713.1, forward strand.
AAAAAAAACAACTTTAAATAAATAAATAAAAAGGCACCCCAAGGGAGAGTCCTTGGGAACCAAAGAAGCCTGCTAAGGCCATGCTCCCAGAAAAGTAAAAAAGGTCCATTACCAAAATACTCCCCCAACTCCCAGGTGGTGTCCCACGCAGGCTATGTCAGAGGTTCCAGGCGTTAAAAGCGACTGGAGGCCTCCCTCAAACAAAAATCACTATTGATCACCATTCTGCCTTCCTGTGAAGGCATTCCTGCCATAAAAGGCCCGTATGAGGGATGCTGGCATCCCTCCCCTTCCCCATCGCATCCTAGGCTGCCGATGGGTGCCTGGTGAATGGACCGAAACACTCGTGCCATACTAATCTACGTCCTCAATGTTGTGTTACTGCCCTGCCAACTTAACCCATGGAAAATATTAGAAAAGTTTTACAAGAGGAAATTACCGAATTTTAATAGTTACTAGAGGACATTGATGGAAAACAGTAAAGATTGAAATCCATCATGGTCTAAGTGACATTCCAACACATGTAGTCTTTACAGCCAACTTCCCTAGGAAACGGTACCCGGTTGGGTTTTAATTCAATTGGATATTGGTTTCAGCCGGCTCTCAGTGGAGGTCTCGTGGCCAGAAGTGGCTAGACCAGGGATGTGAAGGGGATCACATTAGATAAATCAGGAGGAAACCTCACACGGGCGTCTTAAGATTGGCAGCTGTCCTGGTGACTTAGGTGGCTGTCCCGTGCCCAAGACAGACAACTCTGTATAAGGACAGGAATAAAGAGAGGGCATCAAGTTTTTGGATCTTATTACCATCCCAGCCAGGTACTAACTTCCAGCAAAAAGGCAGGCTTTCTCCTCCTCATAGAGTAGCCACAGGCTAGAGGATTGCAGTCTGAGCAATTGGCATGAATGTATTCCAGTAAGACCAGACCATACTCCTTGAAGAGCCCTGGAAATGAGTGTAAAGGAAGAGAGAAAGTACTCACCAATTTTGCACCAAAGCTCAGAGTCCAGATGTAAAGACTCAAAGCCCCACGTTCGGGCACCATATGATGAAGTTTTAGAATATAAGTGAGGTTCAGTGGGGTGGAGTTCAGAGCTGATGACTAAGAAAGAATTCTTGAGACGTCTTTGGAACAAAATGGTGGTTTATTAAAGCACAGGGACAGGACCCGTGGGCAGAAAGAGCTGCTGCACCGGGGTTGTGGGGGGTGGCTGATTATATACTATGGGTTGGGAAAGGTAAGGAAAAGGGAGGTTTCAAAAGGATTTTTGTACGTTAAAGAAGACTCACAGGATACCAGAGGCCTTGCCATTGTCAAGTTAAGGTTGTTGACCCCTCTAGTAATGCATTAACATTAAGATCGTTGGGAACTTCCTGGAAGAATGTCCCATATGTCCCACCCAGGAGTGGGGGGTGGGGGGAGGTTGCAGGGTGGTGGCTTATGCTTTGTCTTCAGCCAGCCTTCTCTTTCCTCATCAGTGGCTTCACGCAGCTTGGTGTCAGGAGCCCTGGGTTGAGTTCTGGAACTGCTTGCCTGACCCTGGTTGAGTCAGGTTATCCCACAGAGCTTCCGTTGACTCCTTCTGAAATTATTGGAAGGTAATATCTATGAAAAGGCTTTTTACACAGAAACGGTTCTGCCTAATGAAGAGCAACTAAAAATGAGGTGATTTGGGCTGCATTATTCTGTAAATAATAGTTTTTAAACCCCCTGTCATAGGATGTGGTATTTTATTGTAGAAGGAGTCCTCAGAAGGCTACAATGAAAGATTCATACCTCAGAGCATGTTTATGTTCCATTGATCTGTTACTTACAGTTTGCCCAGGTAGGAAGGTAAGTGGAGGGAAATACGACAGAAGAGGAAAATAGGTGTGAACCATTTCTTAGGTAGCTTTCTACTTTTCCCATGAAAGCCTTGGGCCAGTGTCATTTTGGAAGAAGAGGGGGAATCCTGGAGCTCTGCCGTAGATGGGTGAGTTCCAGGTCTGGGGAAAGCTGACAGGGATCCTGGAGGATAGCTGAGTGCATTCTGCAGGAGGGTGTGGGCAGGATGAGCTGCAGGGGTGGCTGTGGGTCTCCCATGTGAGAGTTGTGACAGGTGAGGGCTGTGAGCAGGTTCCTGGCTGAGGACAGGTGAGGCACAGGTGGAGAGCTGGCCGAGCACCTTCTTCTGTGCCACCAGCCTCACCCAAAACACACCACCTCATCATGTGTCCCTGTACTCCAGTTCAGACTCCTCAGAGTAGCCAGGCTGAGATGTTTCTTCGTGCTTCTTTCTTTGCATGTGTGTGAAATTGAAAACTTAGATGATGGAAATGATGGGTCATCAGAACATCTGTTACTCTTTTATTTCCTGCTCTTCTTTAAATCAGTGAAGTGAATCAGACCTGCTAGTTGAAGAGACTATCTGTGTGCTTTTATTTCCTGTTTTACTTAAACAATGGGAAAACAATCTTCTGAAATATTAAAAGAATCCTTTGTGGGTGTTCATGTTTTTCCCTTCTGTGAACCACATTCTGATATTAGAAATTATGTTTTAAAGTAAAACACAGCCTCAGAGCTGATACAGGGTGCGGTGGCCTTTGTGAGAGGGACACATGGAGGAGTGTAGGTTCTTCAGGAGCTCGGGGAGTGGCGCATCGTGCTCCCAAAGGAAATCGAGCCCCCTGTTAGCCTTCCCCACGGGGTCTGCTTACCTGGTGGCCCATCCTGGGCTCTGGAAGCTTGACCCAGTGAGTCACTTGTGACTTGAACTGGAGAATTTATGAAGAAAACAGAATGAATGCTGGAGGGTGCCTGCATCCTTTGTACTCAGACAACTCCATGTAGCAAAGGAATTCTTCAGCTCTGAGGCATGTCGGGATCCCTGAGGGTGTGGGCTTTGCTTCCTTGGCTGAGGTTGTGTCTTCATCCTTATCTGGACCAGAGCCATGTTTTGTGGCTGTGGAGATCCAGACCCTTATGTGACCATGTCATTATTAGTAGTATTATTATTTTAAGAAAGCAATATAGACATTGACTTTGAGATACAAATATCAAAAGGAAAAACACAAGGTCAAATATATATATATAATGACTGAACTCATGGCATCTCTCATTAGTATGAGTAACGTAGGGCTGCCCATATGAGAAAGGCCAAGGAATTATATTTTGATAAGAAGTGTGCTGTGCACACGTAGTGTTTTATTCTGTCATTTGCCTTATTTCTCCGAAGGGAACCTAGAGTGGTAACTGGAGCTTGGTTTCCGACTTTAAGGATGGGAGACAAGTGAATTGAAAGCAGTGTCGACGTTGAAATGGTGCTCAGTGCCCAGTGAGTGAAGGTTTGAAGCTCGGACTTGGAAGTGTTGGTATTCAGGGAGGATGCTGTCCGAGTTTCTAGCACATGGAGTCACTTGGCTGGTGTGCCTAATCAGGCCAGTTCCTGCCTTCCTAAGGGCAGCTTGGAAGTAGCTTGAAACCCTAGGGCACTTGGGGAGTGGTCTGGATGGGACACCTGTGTGGGTCAGTGTAGACACAACCCAGGGAATTCCAGAGCTAATGATGAGTACATTTGTGAGGGTGGAGTTTGCTTCTCTGTGAGAAGCATTGAGCTGGAGTGGAAAGATGTTGCTGGGTCTTGTGTCTCACTGTGTGAGCAGGTCTAAGCCTGGCAGGGTAGTGGGATCAGATAGCTGGGAGGTTGTGATGCCGTGGTGGTGGACCGTTGCTCATGATGGGCAGGCCAGCTTGCTACAGGGACAGGGACTGGGCTCTACTCCCTGGCCAGCCCTCCTGCTGCAGATGTGATCAGAGAGTTGCTTCCTGTTTTGGTTCTCAAGCCCTCAGCTCAGCAGGGTGGTTGGTGGGAAGCAGCCCACAGGCAGCATTATTGATTCTTGCCCAGTGTGCCCCCTGCTTCCTCGGAGGAGGCACGGCAGATGTCCTCTGCATGGTGTCTGAATTCAGCCAGCAGAAGCACTTCTTCCAGAGCCACACCCCTGAGAAACCATCTCTCCATGTTCCTGTGCTGCGTGGAAGAGGTCACTTTTCATTGGGAACTGAAATCTCAGCTCCTCTGTTCAGATCTGAGGCCACACAAGACACCAGTCTCCATGAAGGTCTAGTTCCAAGTGGAACCTGATGTGTGAGACTGAGGCGGAGCCTGGGCGGCCTGCTGACCCTTCTGCAGGCTCCTTCCTGAAAACCATGCAGCACAGCCTGGTTTGTGATGACGTCACAGGAAAGAGTGCCAGATTCACCACTCTGCTTGACCACAGGAGGATTCTGGACTTCAGTCACAGGTGGTTGGTGCAGGGAGGAGAGATGTCTGTTTCCCAGGACCTTGGCCAGAGGGAGATTTGGACCCTGGGATGGGTCTCTGCTCAGCTTTCTCAGATGAGCGCCTCGGGCAAGGAGAGGAAGTATGTGTGCTCACCTGTAAATGAAGAAGGTGTCTGGTTTCAGGTTGCATGGGCAGGTGGATTCCTCGTATGGCTCATTTTCCTGATGGTGTTCAGGGTGCAGTAGGTGTTCTCCCTTGTCCCAGGCCCCCTAGCTGTGCAAGAGCCCTGGGGCACCTTTTCCTCCAGGGCTTTGGACCAGGAAATGGGAGGGAGTCAGTGGTGAAACCATCAGTGTGGGCCTCTGGTTCTGCCCTGCCGAGATGGACTGGTGACTGTGATAACTGCTATGGAAATACAGAGCAGGAGACAGGGTTGGGGTGCTGAAGGGGAGGTAAGGGTGGTGCTTGCTATTCACATAGGAGCCAGGAGGCTCTTCACTAGGAAGGTGATACTTGAGTCAAGATCTAAAGAAGGTGAAGATGGGACTGGAGATTATGCTAAGTGAAATGAGTCAAGCAGAGAAGTCAATTATCATATGGTTTCACTTATTTGTGAAACATAAGGAATAACATGGAGGACATTAGGAGAAGGAAGGGAAAAATGGGGGGCGGGAATTAGAGGGAGAGATGAACCATGAGAGACTATGGACTCTGAGAAACAAACAGGGTTTTAGAGGGGAGGGGGGAGGGGGGATTGGTTAGCCCAGTGATGGGTATTAAGGAGGGCACGTACTGCATAGAGCACTGGGTATTATACGAAAACAATGGATCGTGGATCACCACATCAAAAACCAATGATGTATGGTGACTAACATAATAAAATTAAAAAAAAAAAAAAGATCTAAAGAAGGTGAGCCATATCAAGTCAAGAGCATTCTAAATGGAAGGGAAAGCATGTGCAAAGGCGCTGGGGCAGGAGCATAGCACATATGTGCAGGAGCAGCAAGAAGGCCCTGTGGCCACAGGAGACAGCTTAGGACATGACCTCAGGGAGGTGACAGAGGGAGACAGAAAGCCATGGCAGGGCTGTGACCACATGGGGCCCTGTTTCACTGGGCCATCCTGGCTACAGTGTTGAGAACCGATGACAGAGGGTTGAGGATAGGCAAGGGAGGTCCATGATGAAGCTTTCCATGGAACTCGGGCAAGAGATGGGCTCCAGTGTGGAGCAGACAGGTGGCCTTGGAAGAAGTGGTTAGTCCTATCCTGGGTATGCATTGAAGATGGAGCTTACAGGATTTGCTGATGGGTTAGACATGGGGAAGGGGAGAAAGGAGGAATTGGGGTAACTCTCAGCTGTGGTTGGTTGTCCTGACCTGAGTGAGAGGAAGGAGGAGGTTTTTGGGGGTAGGAGGTAGTCCGTGTTCCACATGCTGAGGAAGGTGCCTTTCATGGTGGATGTGCTGATGTTTGTGTCCCGGAGAACATTTAACATCTACTCCCTCAGTAACTTTCACGTACAAGTATCCCCCAATTTTTAAAAGTTCACGTTAAGATGCTTGGCTATTTTGAAAGATCTAGGTCATTACCCAGCTTCAGTAAGAAACCTGAAGAGGATTTCCCTCTTATGAAAAAAGTCAAAAAGTGAGCATCGCGTTCAGCATCTGTTTTGCGGGGAGCCACTGCAGAGGTGGCGTGCACCCCAACCAGCTCCTTCCTGGGAACCGCTCTCCACGTCCAGCCCCCAGTGCTTTGAATTGTGTCCATGAGCATCTTCTGTGATTCTATATGAATTTTGGGACTGTCTTCTATTTCTTTGAATAATGTCATTGGAATTCAGGTAGGGATTTCATCACATCTGTAGATTGCTTTGGTTTTGATGGGCATGTTAACATTATTAACTCTTCCAGTTAACGAGCATGGCATATGCTTCCATTTATTTATGTCGTCTTCCGTTTCTTTTACTCATAAACCCCCCCCTCAACATACACATTTTTCCTTCCTTTTCGACCACGTGTTCAGTGTACCAGGTCTTTCTCATTCCTGGTTACTTTTATTCCTAGATTTTTTTCTTGATGCAATTGTAAATGACATTGCTTTCTTATTTTCTCTTTGTGAATGTTTGTCATCAGCATACAGAAATGCAACAAGTTGGGGCACCTGGGTGGCTCTGTCAGTTAAGCATCTGTCTTTGGCTCAGGTCATGATCCCGGGGTCCTGGGATCAAGACCCACACTGGGCTCCCTGCTCAGTGGGGAGTCTGCTTCTCCTTCTCCGTCTGCTGCTCACCCTGCTTTTGCTCTCTCTCTCTCTGTCAAATAAATAAATGAAATCTTAAAAAAAAGAAATGCAACAGGTCTCTGTATATTGACTTTGTATCTTGCAGCTTTACTTGTTTATTCTAACTTTTTTTTTTGGTGGAATAATTAGGGATTTCTATATGTGGTACCATGTCATTTGCAAATAGTGACAGTTTTCCTATTTGGGTTCATCTTTTCTTTCTTTTTCTTCCTTCTTTCTTTCTTCCTTTTTTCCTTTCCTTTCCTTTTTCCTTCCTTTCTTCCTTCCTTTTCCTTTTCCTCTTCCTTCCTTCCTTTTTTTCTGAATGCTCTGGCTAGGGCTTTCAATACTATGTTGAATGAAAGTGATGAGAGATTGGGTATCTTTGTCTTGTCCTTGATCTCACTGGAAAAGTTTTCAGCTTTTCACTCTTGAGTATGTTAGCTGTGAGCTTTTCATATATGGCCTTTGTTGTGTTGAGGTAGGTTCCCTCTATACCCAGATGGTTTATTGTTTTTATCATAAATGCAGATTGAATCTTGTCAAGTGTTCTTTCTCCATCTATTGTAACAATCATATGATTTTTATCTTTTATTTTGTTAAGATGGTTTATCCCATTGTTTGATGTGCAGATGTGGAATCGTCCTTGAATCCCTGGAATAAATCCTACTTGATCATGTTGTGTGATTCTCCTGATGTCTTGTTGAATTCATTTGCTGATAATTTGTTGAGGATTTTACATCTATGTTTATGAAGGATATTGGCCTTTCCTTTTCTTGTAGCGTCCTTGTGTTTTGGTAGCAGGATAATGCTGGCTTCATAAAATGAGTTTGGACGTGGGCCCTCCTCTCCTATTTTTAAAAGAGTTTGAGAAGGGTTGGTATTAATTCTACTGTCTGGTTGAACTCCTCAGTAAAGCTGTCTGATCTTGGACATTTGTTTATATGTTGGGAGGCTTTTGATTATCAAATCAATCTTTTTACTAATTATCAGTCTGTTCAGGTATTTTTCCTTCACAGTTCAGTCTTTCTAGGTTGTTGGTAGGAACTTATCTGTTTCTTCTAGGTTGTCCAGTGTATTGGCCTCTACTTGCTCATAGTACTCTCTTAGGATCCTTTGTATTTTTGTGGTATTCATTGTCATGGCTCATCATTCTTCCTCTTTTTTAAAAAATTTTTTTCACATTTCTTTAAAATTTAAATTCAATTAATCAAGATATAGTATTTCTTTAGTTTTTGATGTAATGTTCAATGACTCATTAGTTGAGTATAACACCCAATGCTCATCACCACACATGCCCTCTTTAATGCCCATAACCCAGTTACCCCATTCCCCCACCCACCTCCCTTCCTACAACCCTCAGTTTGTTTCCCAGAGTCAAGAGTCTCAGATGGTTTTTCTCCCTCTCTGATTTCTTCCCATTCAGGTTTCCCTCCCTGTCCCTATGTTCCTCTCTGCTACTCCTTATATTCCACAAATGAGTGAAACCATACAATAATTATCTTTCTCTGCTTGACTTATTTCACCCAGCATTAATACCCTCCAGTTCCATTCATGTTGATGCAAATGGTAGATATTCATCTTTTCCGGTAGCTGAGTAATAACCCTTTGTATATATGAACCACATCTTCTTTACCGATTCATCTGCTGAAGGATATGTCGGCTTCTTCCACAGTTTGGCTATTGTGGACATTGCTGCTATGAACATTGGGGTGCATATGGCCCTTCTTTTCACTACCTCTGTGTCTATGGGGTAAATACCCAGTAGTGCAATTGCTGGGTCATAGGGTAGCTCTATTTTTAACATCTTGAGGAAATTCCATACTGTTTTCCAGAGTGGCTGCACCAGCTTACATTTCCACAAACAGTGTAAGAGGGTTCCCCTTTCTCCACATCCTCGCCAACATTTATCATTTCCTGTATTGTTAATTTTAGCCATTCTAACCGGTGTAAGATGGTATCTCAGTGTGGTTTTGATTTGTGTTTCCCTGATGGCAAGTGATGGGGAGCACTTATTCATGTGTCTGTTAGCCATTTGTATGTCTTCTTTGGAGAAATGTCTGTTCATGTCTTCTGCCCATTTCTTGACTGGATTATTTGTTTTTTGGGTGGTGAGTTTGCTAAGTTCTATATAGATTTTGGATATCAGCCCTTTATCCGAAATGTTATTTGCAGATATCTTCTCCCATTCTGTTGTTTGTCTTTTGGTTTTGTTGACTGTTACCTTTGCTGTTCAGTAGCTTTGTATCTTGATGGCGTACCGGAAGTTCATTTTTGCTTTTGTTTCCCTTGCTTTTAGAGACATGTCTTGCAAGGAGTTGCTGTCGCCAAGGTCAAAGAAGTTGCTGCCTGTGTTCTCCTCTAGGATTTTGATGTGAGACAGGAATCCATCATCTTTCTTTCCTGATTGTTTTCAAACCCTCCCTCTTTCTTGGTGAGTCTAGCTAAAAATTTCTCAGTTTTGTTTATTTTTCCACAAAAAGGCAGCTCTAATTTTCATTGATCTTTTGTCTTTTTAGTCTCCATTGGATTTATTTCCACATTCCTTTTTGTTATTTCCTTATTTCTACTAATTTGGGGCTTTGCTTGTTTTTTCTTTTTTTTTCCTACTTCTTTTCCCATGTAAAATTATGTTGTTTATTGGAGAGCTTTCTTGTGGATAGAGGAAGACCTGAATTTCTATGAATTCCCCCTTAGAGCTACTTTTGCTTCATCCTAGGTTCTCTTTTTCATTTGTCCCAAAGTACTTTTATTTTATTTTATTTTTATTTTATTTATTTATTTGACAGAGAGACAGCAAGAGAGGGAACACATGCCAGGGGAATGGGAGAGGGAGAAGCAGCCTTCCCACTGAACAGGGGCTCGATCCCAGGACCCTGGGATCAGGACCTGAGCTGAAGGCAGATGCTTAACCAACTGAGCCACCCAGGTGCCCCAACTTTTATTTTTTTAATTTAATTTAATTTTATTATGTTAGTCATCATACAATACATCATTCGTTTTTGATGTAGTGATCCACGATTCTTTGTTTTTGTTCAACACACAGTGCTCCATGCAGTACGTCCCCTCCTTAGTACCCATCACCGGGGTAACCCATCCCCCCAACCCCCTCCACTCTAAAACCTTCAGTTTATTTCTCAGAGTCCATAGTCTCATGGTTCGTCTCTCCCTCCGATTTGCCCCCCATCATTTTTTCCTTCCTTCTCCTAATGTCCTCCATGCTATTCCTTATGTTTCACAAATAAGTGAAACCATGTGATAATTGACTTTCTCTGCTTGACTTATTTCACTTAGCATGATCTCCTCCACTCCCATCCATGATGATGTAAAAGTTGGGTATTCATCCTTTCTGATGGCTGAGTAATATTCCATTGTATATATGGACCACATCTTCTGTTGAAGGGCATCTCGGCTCTTTCCACAGTTTGGCTATTCTGTACATTGCTGCTATGAACATTGGGGTGCATATGGCTCTTCTTTTCACTACATCTGTGTCTTTGGGGTAAATACCCAGTAGTGCAATTGCCGGATCATAGGGTAGCTCTATTTCTAATTTTTTTTTTTGAGGCACCTCCACATTGTTTTAAAAAGTGGCTGTACCAACTTGCATTCCCACCAACAGTGTAAGAGGGTTCCCCTTTCTGCACAACCCCTCCAACATTTGTTGTTTCTTGCCTTGTCAATTTTTGCCATTCTAATTGGTGTAAGGTGGTATCTCAATGTGGTTTTGATTTGAATTTCCCTGATGGCTAATGATGATGAACATTTTTTCATATGTCTTTTTGCCATTTGTATGTCTTCTTTGGAGAAGTGTCTGTTCATGTCTTCTGCCCATTTTTGACTTGAATATTGGTTTTTTGGGTGTTGAGTTTGAGAAGTTCTTTATAGATCTTGGATACCAGCCCTTTATCTGTAGTGTCATTTGCAAATATCTTCTCCCATTCTGTGGGTTGCCTCTTTGTTTTGTTGACTGTTGCCTTTGCTTTGCAGAAGGTTTTTTTCTTGATGAAGTCCCAAAAGTTCATTTTTGCTTTTGTTTCACTAGCCTTTGGAGATGTATCTTGAAAGAAGTTGCTGTGGGTGATGTCAAAGAGGTTACTGCCTAAGTTCTCCTCTAGGATTTTGATGGATTCCTGTCTCACATTGAGGTCTTTCATCCACTTTGAGTTTATCTTTGTGTATGTTGTTAGAGAATGGTTGAGTTTCATTCTTCTGTATATAGCTGTCCAATTTTCCCAGCACCATTTATTGAAGAGACTGTCTTTTTTCCATTGCATATTTTTTCCTGCTTTGTCGAAGATTATTTAGCCATAGAGTTGAGGGTCCATATCTGGGCTCTCTATTCTGTTCCATTGGTCTATATGTCTGTTTTTGTGCCAGTACCATGCTGTCTTGGTGATCACTGCTTTGTAATATAGCTTGAAATCAGGCAACGTGATGCCCCCAGCTTTGTTTTTCTTTTTCAACATTTGCTTGGCGATTCAGGGTCTTCTCTGATTCCATACAGATTTTAGGATTGTTTGTTCCAGCACTTTGAAAAATGTCATTGGAATTTTGATCAGGATGGCATTGAAGGTATAGATGGCTCTGGATAGCATAGACATTTTAACAACGTTTATTCTTCCGATCCATGAGCATGAAATGTTTTTCCATCTTTTTGTGTCTTCAAATTTGTTCATAAGTGTTCTGTAGTTCCTAGAGTATAGATCCTTTACCTCTTTGGTTAGGTTTACTCCAAGGTATCTTATGGTTTTTGGTACTATTGTAAATGGAATCGTTTCTCTAATGTCTTTTTCTACAGTTGCATTGTTAGTGTATAAGAAAGCAACTGATTTCTGTGCATTGATTTTGTATCCTGCCACATTACTGAATTGCTGTATGAGTTCTAGTAATTTGGGGGTGGAGTCTTTTGGGTTTTCCACATAAAGTATCATGTCATCTGTGAAAAGAGAGAGTTTGACTTCTTTGGCAGTCTGGATACATTTTATTTCTTTTTGTTGTCTGATTGCTGTTGTTAGGACTTCTAGTACTATGTTGAACAATAGTGGTGAGAGTGGGCATCCTTGTCGTGTTCCTGATCTTAAGAGAAAGGTTCTTAGCTTTTCCCCATAGAGGATGATATTCGCTGTGGGTTTTTCATAGATGGATTTTATGAACTTTGGGAATGTTCCCTCTATCGCTATACTCTGAAGAGTTTTAGTCAGGAAAGAATGCTGTATTTTGTCAAATAATTTTCCTCATCTGTTGAGAGGACCATATGGTTCTTCTCTCTCCTCTTAAGGTGTTCTTTCACATTGATTGATTTGCGCTTGTTGAACCACCCTTGCATCCCGGGGATAAATCCCACTTGGTCATGGTGGATGATCCTTTTAATGTATTTTTGGCTCCTATTAGCTAGGATTGTGTTGAGAATTTTGGAATCCATATTCATCAGGGATATCAGGCTGAAATTCTCCTTTTTGATAGGGTCTTTGCCTGGTTTGGGGATTAAGGTACTTTTAAAATTTCTTTTGATTTCTTCTTTGACCACTGGTTGTTTAGTAGCATGTTCTTCAATCTCCACATATTTTTGAGTGTCCCATTTTCTTCTTGTGATTGATTTCTGGTTTCATATCATTGTGGTTGGACAAGATTTGAACCAGAAGGTGAAGGGAGCATTCAGATTAAAGGTTTGCTTCCCGGGGGTTTTTCTGAGGGCAGACCACGAGTTCCATGGGGACAGACGAAGGTTCTGTGAGGGGGGGTACAACCCTTGTTAGAATTACTGACTACTACCATGCAGGCTGTGAACCACTGTTCACACCATAGTCCTGATGGACTGGTTACTTCATTAGAAACATTTTCTAGGAAGTGGAGGGGTGGCCTTCTCTAAAAGAAAGGTACCACGTGGGATCAGGGCATGGCCCCGGATCAGACTCAGGCTTTCTGTTGGAAGTGACAGAAATAGGGCATGGTGAGCTTCATGACAATAGCTGAGGTCCCGAGTGACCCACTGAGTGTTGGCGGTGGGTGGGGTAGTAGGGTCTGTGGATCAGTCTCATCAGATCCTGTGGAAAACAGGGACACCCTCCTGTCTGTTGAGCTGTGTGGAGAAAGGCAGACAGCAGTCTCTGGCCGAGCACGAGGATCGCACTGGAGCGCCACCAGGGGGGACAGTGTATAGTGTGAGCCACTGATTGGGCTCCGTGAAGACTGACTGGAGTCTTTGACTGTGATTCCCAGCAGCTTCTTGGGGAGAGGAGGGCAGTGGTGGTGCACACTTCCTAGGGTTGTGGTCAGGACTATTCTGGAGCCCACTGAAGTCAGCCACGCCTGGCACAGAAGGCTCCCGGTCACTGTAGCTGTGGGCACTGTACATGGCACTTTTGTGCTGGCCGGCCCCCATGCTGCCACCTCCTATTTTCATCATCTACATGGTCTTGAGCCTCTGCCTTTGCGCCATGGACTCCAGGGTATTGCCTCTCCTCCATTGAGCCCTCCTCCTCTGCCCTGTGCAACCCGATGCCAGGGTAGCCTTCTCGAAAGGCAGCTCTGGCCCCGTCAGTCCCCCAATAGACACTTCTGTAGATCCCCTGTGAGGCGAGGTTGATGCCCGGTGCTGGATGTGGGTTGCAGGTCCCCAATCAGGAGAACCACGTCTCCCTTTTCATCCTGGCCTGCCATCCCCTCAGTCTTCCTCGGGGAACCTCTCCCCACTCTCTGAGCTGACAGCTCTGAACTTAAAAGCCAATATTGTTTTATATTTCTCAGAGCCTGAGTTCATCCATGGCATGTCTTTCAAAACTGTTACTGGGTTTTCAGCAGTCCCAGAGGTCTGTCTGCTCAAGGAAGGGATGACCTGGAGGGGCAGTCTTCCCTCCAACCTCCCTCACCATGGACGCATTATGAAAACCTTTACCGACCCAGCTAACCCTTAAAATCTAAAACCATGGTGGACATGTTCTGTATCTCATTGGTATAACCACCTAGCATCCATCCTTGTTACCTCTTTGAGACTGGAGAATGTTGTCTGACACATGGTCAAAGCCCTAAATGATACCCAAAACAGTATTCCTCTACTAAATCCTGAAATGACTCAAATGCATAAAGCACTTGTACAAAACAGAATGGCCTTAGATGTTGTAACTGCTGCACACGGTGGAACTTGTGCTAGTATAAAGACAGAATACTGTGTACAGTCCAGGTTACCACAAAAGACTTCTGGGTGCTTTAAAGCATCTCTTTCCTTTAGTGATTGCTTTAAACTCCTGGACTGGAAGAAAATTATCAAAGGTCAACTATCAAAGATCTTTTCTTCAGATTCCTCTTTCTCATTATAGTATTAACCTTATTTTGTTGTCATTTCTGGTGTCTCCGTGCCTGGCGTCAAAAGACTCCTTCACCGCCATAACTTCCAGCTAACACATGACCCTTTCTACTCAAGGAGGTTCACATATGTTGACCGTGTTGGATTCAGCTGCCTCCCCCTTTTGTACCTCCTCTAAACATTCCCCAACTGACCAATATTGACCCATAGGTAGGAACATCTCTACGCCCCTGTTCAGCAGGAAGACATTACAGAAGATGAGACCTTCCACCTTCAACAACCTTAAGGATTAAAAGGTCAGAATTGTCCAGGGGGGAATGATGAGGGAACAGAAGGCTGGCTGAAGACAAAGCATAAGCCACCACCCTGCAACCTCCCCCCAGCCCCCGCTCCTGGGTGGGACATGTGGGACATTCTTCCAGGAAGTTCCCAACGATCTTAATGTTAATGCATTACTAGAGGGGTCAACAACCTTAACTTGACAATGGCAAGGCCTCTGGTATCCTGTGAGTCTTCTTTAACGTACAAAAATCCTTTTGAAACCTCCCTTTTCCTTACCTTTCCCAACCCATAGTATATAATCAGCCACCCCCCACAACCCCGGTGCAGCAGCTCTTTCTGCCCACGGGTCCTGTCCCTGTGCTTTAATAAACCACTTATTTGAACCAAAGCCATCTCAAGAATTCTCTCTTAGGAGTCAGCTCCGGACTCCACCCCATTGAACCTCACTTATAGTCTAAAACTTCATCACCACCAGCATGCCTCTATCCAGAATTCCCAAAGACTCTCCTTCTGACTCCACCACCAAAGAAACTACAGAGCAAATACGGCATGTCAAAATATCAAGATGAGGGGCACCTGGGTGGCTCAGTTGGTTAAGCAACTGCCTCCTGGGATTGAGTCCCACATCGGGCTCCCGGCTCAGCAGGGAGCCTGCTTCTCCCTCTTACCTTCTCCCCTCTCATGCTGTTTCTATCTCTCTTTCTCTCTCAAATAAATAAATAAAATCTTTAAAAAATTTTTTAATAAAAAGATACCATGATACCTTTAGTAAAACTAGAAAGTCAAGCTCAACTTTTAAACAGTAAAAGGCTGCTTTGAATAATTTTGAATTTTCCCTCGACCCTAATTGTAACTCTTCTGATGAAAATCCACCAAGTTGAAATTAGGTCAAGGGAAACAGGAGACAACAGAAAGTGCCACAGCAGGAATAAATTTATCAACCAAACACCCTACTGCTGGAATAAAACCAACGCCTAAAATAACTACCCAGGTGTTTACACTGGTAAAAATAACTTATTACATAGATTTTTTTTTCTTTGGTACTGAGTAGAAAACAATGCACAAGAATTCCAAATGCTTGATGGAGACACTCAACCACCCATCCCAGAAGTGGGGCTAAATCCACAAAACATCTGACCATTCCTCCTCAACACTGTCAAGGTCACTGAAACAAGGGAAATCTCAGAAACTGTCAGAGCCAAGAAGAGCCTGAAGAGACGTGATGACCACCTGTGATCATGTGATGCCCTACTTGGGACCCTAAAGCCCCAAAGGCAGAACAGAGGGAAACTGGACACAATATGAACTTCAGTGAATAATAAGATATCAATATTGGCTCATTAACTGTGACAATTCTGGAAAAAAAAAGAGAAACAGAATAGACATTAAAAGTCAAATAAGAGAGGGGCGCCTGGATGGCTCAACTGGTTAAGCGTCTGACTCGATCTCAGCTAAGGTCTTGATCTGAGGTTCGTGAGTTTAAGCCCTGCATTGCCAATTGTACTTAAAATAAAAGTTTAAAAAATTTTTTAAATCAAATAAGAGAACACTGGAAGCGCAGAGGAAATGGGTAATTTCCAAGTAAAAATGCACATTAGCAAAATGGACCCTGATATAGTGAAAATAGAAACAGACCAATGAGCATGAAAGGTCACAGTAAGGCTTAGAAATCTCCCATCAGGGGCGCCTGGGTGGCTCAGTTGGTTAGGCGACTGCCTTCGGCTCAGGTCATGATCCTGGAGTCCCTGGATCGAGTCCCACATCGGTCTCCCTGCTCGGCGGGGAGTCTGCTTCTCCCTCTGACCCTCCCCACTCTCGTGCTCTCTCTCTCATTCTCTGTCTCAAATAAATAAATAAAATCTTTTTAAAAAAAAGAGAAATCTCCCATTGGAAAACTCCCCAGAAACAGATGGGTTCATAGTAAACACCTGAGTGTTCTATCAAAGCTTGCTATATTTATATAGTTCATCTAATGTAGGATTCCTGTGATTCCAAAATAAACATTATTTTATGTACCATCGCAAATGTGCTGCCAATTAAACTGTGACTTTCTCAACAAAAGAAAAAAAAATGGTTGACGAGTTTACTTCCATTAAAACCAGAAAAGTTAATTTTTAAGAAATTCAGGTTTGGTATAACTAATATATTTAAGCTTAAATAACATTGGGATTTTTATCACACCTACTTCTCAATATGCATCCAACTGTCAACACCAGAACAGAGAGGACCTCGAGTGGAGCCCAGGGTGGCCTTGGCCGCTGGTCCCACATGAACCTGCTCCAGCCCCACACACACTTGCAGCCAGTTGCTCTCGGTGCTTCTCGTCTCCAAGAAGCAGAATCTGTGAAAAGTACTATGGTATGGCATGGTTATGAAGGCCAAAGCCCTGATGAAGGGACAATTCTGTAAGATACATCCTGCTGAAATGCTACAGGAGAAAGTAAAAATAAACGTGTGAGAAAGTAGGACACCCAGGGTTCTGGGCTCGCCTCGGATGACACATCTCTGGGGAACCTGCCATGGATCTCCCTCCTGTGCCCCGAGGACCATCTCTCTACTTTGTCCTCACAACCCCAAATTGTCTGGAAGCTGCGGACACTACCCACTCACAGTTTAGCTGTGGCCAGTTCACCCGCTCAGGAAAGGTCTGGGGAATCTCTGAAATTTAGAGTTCTGAGTATCTAGTGTCATAATTTGGAAATTCCAACTGAAATAGAGCCCACTGTTCCTGTCCCTTGGTAAGAAAATGTAAAGATGACAAAGAGCAAACTAGAAGGTAAATGTACAAAAGTCAATTGATATCAGGACTATGGTGTGAAAGTTTGTGGTCCCCCAAATCCATGTGTTGGAATCCTCATGAAAAACGTGATGGTGTTGGGCGCCTGGGTGGCTCAGTTGGTTGGGCGACTGCCTTCGGCTCAGGTCATGATCCTGGAGTCCTGGGATCGAGTCCCGCATCGGGCTCCCTGCTCGGCGGGGAGCCTGCTTCTCCCTCTGACCTTCCCCCCTCTCATGCTCTCTCTGTCTCATTCTCTCTCAAATAAATAAAATCTTTAAAAAAAAAAATGTGATGGTGTTAGAACAGGTTAGGGTGCCAGGGCCTTCCCTCCAAGTGAGGATAGAACAAGAAGTCTGCCATCAGAAACCCCCTCATCTCAGACATGCACCCTCCAGAACGGTGAGAAATCACTTTCTATTGTTTATGAGCCACTGGTCTGTGATATTTTTTTTTTTTTAAGATTTTATTTATTTATTTGAGAGAGAGAGAATGAGAGACAGAGAGCATGAGAGGGAGGAGGGTCAGAGGGAGAAGCAGACTCCCCACCGAGCAGGGAGCCCGACGTGGGACTCGATCCCGGGGCTCCAGGATCATGACCCGAGCCGAAGGCAGTTGCCCAACCAACTGAGCCACCCAGGCGCCTGGTCTGTGATATTTTGATAGCAGCCTAGATCGACTGAGGTGATCAGCAATGATGTATAGGACAAATTGGGATGTGAAATGAAAAAAAAAATTACATACGAAAATTAAGGTTCTTGAGTATAAATCTAACAATATACATAAAAATATTCTCAAAACATTAAAACACAGATGAAGGAAATCAAACAACACATAAATAAATGTGCCTTGTGCCTCGGTGCATCCGAGAGAGCAGGATGGGGCACCAGCAGCATGGAGCCATCCGAGGAAATTTGGCCAGGGTTCCCTTCTTCCACCTCTGCTCAAATCCACGCCGTCTGATCCGGAAATACGGCCTCAATAGGTGCTGCCCTTGTTTCTGTCGGTTCGCCAAGGGCACTGGCTTCAGTAAGTTGGATTACGTGAACTTCCTTGAATGGGTCATCCAGGATACCTGCCTCAACTGCAGATATCCAAGATACCCACTTAATGCCAATTCACTGTACATAAAATAAAAATACTTCAATTATGAAAAAAACATAGATAAATGCAAAGATATTCCTTGTTCAGGAGCAATGCACTCAATATTGTTAAGCTGGCAATTTTTTCGAACTTGCTCTACAGATTCAATGGAATCCCAACCAAATTCCCATCAAAGATATCGACAAACTATTTCTAAACCAAGACTAGCCGACATAAGACTCAAGACCTCATATGTGGATCCAAAGACATAGCATAGGGCACCTGGGTGGCTCCGTCGGTGAAGCGTCTGCCTTCAGCTGGGGTCATGACCCCCGGGTCCTGGGATCAAGTCCGGCATCGGGCTCCCTGCTCCGCGGGAAGCCTGCTTCTCCCTCTCCCACTCCCCCTGCTCATGCTCGTTCGCTCTCTCTCAATCTCTCACAAAAATAAATTTTAAAAATCCTTTAAAAAAAACAAAGACAGCATAAAGTTGCAATAATGAAGAGAATGTGGTCATGCTGAAGGGACAAATGAACAAAAATGAGCTGTGCCAACAGAGTCACCTACTTTGTCAGAGGGACAAGCACCCCAATAATGAAAGGGAAGTCTGTTGCACAAATGGTGATAGAACAATGAGAAAACACAGGGAGAAAAAAGGGCTGTGAACACAGACCTTAAAATTACACAAAAATTTACTCCAAATGGTCCACACACATACATTTTTTTAATGCAAAGCTGTGAAAATTATAGCTCTACGTAACCTCGGGAGGGGCGCTTGGGCAGCTCAGTCGGTTAAGTGTCCGACTCTTGATCTCAGCTCAGGTCTCGATCTCAGGGCTGTGAGTTCAAGCCCGTCGCTGGGCTCCACGCTGGGCATGAAGCCTACGTAAAAATAAAAGAAAAACTAAAATAAAAAATAAAACAAAGATGACCTTGGGTTTGGTGACGAGTTTTAAAACACCAAAGCCAGTCAATGAAAGAAAAAAAATGGTGATGTTTTACTTTAGTACAATGTAAACTATCTACTCTGTGAAAGATCCACTAAAGAAAAGCCACAGATGGGGAGAAAATGTTTGGAAAACACATCTAAAAAAAGGACTTCAGTGCAAAATATACAAACAAACTCCAAGAGTGAAAAAGAGGACCAACAACCCAATTAAATATGGGTAAAGATCTGAACACACACCTCACCAAATAAGATATACAGATGACAAATAAGCATACAGAATAATGCTCCACATCATGTGTCATGAGGGAAAAGCAAATTAAAACGATGAGCTAGCACTGCATATCTAGAGAATATCTTCAGAAAAACAAACAGCGATAGCAACAGGAACTTGCATTCATTGCTGGTGGAATGTATAATGCTGCGGCCATTTGGGAAGACACTTTAGCAGTTCTTTCCAAAACTACACATGGTCTCACCATGTAAGGCAATAATCACATTCCTGGGTATTTAGACAACTGCTCTAAAAACATATATCCAAGCAAAAACCAGCCTGCAGTTATGTACAGCATCTCTCTTCAAAATGGCCAAATACTTTCCAACAAATCAGGATCTCCTTCAACAGGTGAGTGAATAACCAAGTGAGATCCATGCATGTGTGCAATGGAACACTATTCATTAACAGAAAGGAATGATCTACGAGCCACGCCAAGACATGGATGAGTCTCACATGCATATTAGTGACAGAAGACAATCTGAATAAACTACATGCTGTACGATCCCATGTGTATGACATTTGGGAAGGAAAAATTATAGAGATGGTAAAGAGCAGTGATTGAGAGTGGTTTGTGGGGTGAGTTGACCAGGAGAATAGGGTGCTGAAAGGAGGTGCTGATGGGCCAGGGGGAAGTGGTCGCTTCTGCTGGGGGAGATCTGCTAGGTGTGTGTGCATAAGTCTGGTCTGAAGTAGCAGTGTCCATGAGAAAAGTCCTTCTCACTCTAGGGGACAAGGGTCTTCCTCCATCACATGTGTCACTATTTCAGGACCAGTTCTTAGGGAGATTGTTTTGAGGGAGTGAGAACATACACATAACATTAAATTTTCTTTTCGTTAATTTTTATTTTTAAAATTATGGTAAAATATACATAACATAAAATTTACCATTTTCACCAGTTTTTAAAAAGATTTTATTTACTTATTTGACAGAGAGAGCGAGAGAGCACAAGCAGGAGAAACAGTAGAGGGAGAGGGAGAAGCAGGCTCCGATGCAGGGCTCGATCCCAAGACCCTGGGATCATGACCTGAGCCGAAGGCAGATGCTTAACCATCTGAGCCACCCAGGCGCCCCATTTTCACCATTTTTAAGTGAATAAAACTAGCTTCCATTTTTTAGAGAGCAGCCATTTTCATGGGTGTGAAGTGGCATCTCATTGTGGTCTTCATTTTCATTTCCCTGATGTCTAAGGATCTTTTCATGTGTTTGTTGGGGTTGGGTTAGGCAGTGATCTATTATGTAGGACACCAAGTAACATGCAGAATTTAAGAAAATATTTGGGAATGGAATATCTGCTATGAGTTTAGTATCCAGAATATATAAAGAGCTCTTACAACTCAACAATACAAGGACAAGCAACCCAATTAAGAACAGGCTTGTCTCCAAAGAAGATACAGGAGTAGCACATGAAAAGATGCTCAACATCACCAACCATCAGGGAAATGCAAGTCAAAATCACACTAAGGTACCACTTTATACCAGTCAGAATGGCGATTTAAGGGGCCAGTCAGAAGAGCACGACTCTTTTTTTTTCTTTTAATGTATTTACTTATTTTAGAGAGAAAGAGAGAACAAGTGGGAGGGGCAGAAGGAGAGGGAGAGAGAATCCCAAGCAGACCACGACAAGTGCGGAGTCTGACATGGCGCTCGATCGCACGACCCCAAGATCATGACCTGCACCAAAACCAAGATCAGACACTTAACCGACTGCGCCACCGAGGCACCCAGGCATGGGACTCTTGATCTCAGGGTCGTGAGTTCAAGCCCCACTTTGGGTGTAGAGATTACTTAAAGAAAGAAACTTAAAAAACAAAACAAATTTAAAAAAAAAAGGACACTAACAATAGTTGGTAAGGATGTGGAGAAATTAGAATGCGAGTACATTACTGATAGAAAATGTTGAAGTCACTGTGGAGAACAGTTTGGCAGTTCAAAAATTCTAAACATGGAGTTACCATATGATCTAGCAATTCCACTCCTAGGAATATACACAAAAATATAGAAAACAGGTATTGAAACAAAAACTTTTACATGAATATTCCCAGCAGCATTTCTCACAACAGAGAAAAAGTGGAAACAACCCAAATGTCCAACAGAAGGGTGAATAAACTAAATGTGGTCCATCCACACAATGGAATAACATTTAGCCACAATAAGGATTGGGGTGCCGATACTGCAAAGTGGGTGAACCTCAGAAACACTACGCTGAGGGAGAAGGCTGTGCAGAAGGTCACATATGTATGACTGCATTTATACAAAATGTTCAGAAGCGGTGAATCCACAGAGAAAGGAGGTAGGCAAGGGGCTATATAGGATAGGTCACATGGAGAGCCCAGTGGGGAGTGACTGCTTAATAGGAAGGGGATTTCCTTTGGGAGTGAGGACGGTTGGACCATATTATGCACGTACTAAATGTCACTGAATTATACACTTCAAGAGTTATGGTTAAATTATGTGGATTTCACCACATTGAAAAACAAAGAGGGGCTGGCTCAATCAGTGGAGCATGGGATTCTTGATCTTGGGGCTGTGGGTTCAAGCCCAACACTGGGTGTAGAGATTACTTAAAAATAAAAAAATATTAAAAAAAAAAAAAAAGAAAGAAAGAGAAACCATTGCACATCCTCCCTTGCCCAGGAGAGTTCCCTTCCCTCACAGCCCTCAGTCTGACCTTCCAGGCCCTCCACAGTCCAGCCAGCCACATTTTGGACACTTGAGCTCCAGCCTCGCCATGCCCCCAACTCCTCGAAACACCAGCCACATCAGGATTTCAGTTCCCAGTCACCTGCTCTCTGACCCCTTCAGTGCCCAGGGCTCAGCAACTTCCTCATTCCAAGGTCTTCAAACCTTGCTCTGCTGCACACTGGATCTCGGCACACGGTGTCCAAGGGTCGTCTCATCTCAAAAGGGGGACGCTAGCATTTCCTGGGCACGGAGGTGTGCAGGTGACTTGCTCAGGTGAACTCACAGCAACACAAGGAGGTATTGCTCGTCCTGAAGGGGCAGGCATGGCTCACCTACCATCACACAACCTCCAAGGGGCTGCAGGCTCACGCTCCGGCCCAAAGCCAGGTCTCTGGGTGCCACAGACAGAAAATGTGTGACTCACAGGAACAACGTCTCTGGCCACACAGAAGAGGCGTCCCCGCTGTGGGGGCCACTTGTCACATGCGGGTGGCCTAGGTTCCCTGGGAACCCACAGGAGCCACACAGATGCTGCTATAATACCCCAGCCCGGGGCTCCCCAGGGGTCGGCCCCAGGAAGTGGATTCACGCTATTTTTTTTTATCCTCGGTTAGAACTGAAGATGTCTGCACCTCATTTCTGTCTACACCCTTCCCGTTCTCTACCTGCTAAAAATACATTCTGGGTCCTGCCTCACCCCTGCTGACCACCATCTGGCTCCGCTGAGGCTCCCCACAAAACCCCGGGGGCTCCACAGGCACGCAGAGGGGAGGGGATGCCTGTCTGACGCAGAGGGGGCCTTTGCCTGGGGAGCCTGGGGCCACAGGTGCTTTTTTCTGTGCAGACCGCAGGGGTCACCAGAGCCCCACAGGGAGATGCCCTCTCTATCTGGGCACCCAGAGAGGGACCGGCCTCCATTTGATCCTCCCTTTCCAACATCAGCACCTCCCACCCCAGAAAGCCCAAGAGCAGACAGAGCCCATCCCCCTGCACCTCCTCTGGGCCCCTCTCCCGTCCAGCAGCCAGTTCTTGTCATCTCAGTAGGAGAGGTACCTCAGGAGGGCACGGAAAGAGGTCATAGCACCACCTCATCTGTGTCTGCTGGAGCAAGCTGGCCCTTTAAGGGGGTGAGGGCAGAACAGGTGTGGGGCTAACACCCCCTGCTC
Source organism: Mirounga angustirostris (assembly GCF_029215605.1). Classification (NCBI taxonomy): domain Eukaryota; kingdom Metazoa; phylum Chordata; class Mammalia; order Carnivora; family Phocidae; genus Mirounga; species Mirounga angustirostris. Next base: position 139,496,660 of record NW_026991713.1, read on the forward strand.
AGAGGGGCCTTGATGGAGCCAGAGGGCAGGGAGGGAAGTGGTGGGCCCGGAGTGGGGGCTGGGTAGCAGGCTGCTGAGGGGAGGGGAGGGAGGAGGGGTCGTCTGCCCTGCCTGACATCCAGACAGGATGTCTGTGCAGGGGCTCCATTCTCAGAGAAACTTTAGTCCATTTTCCACAAAATGGACTTTATGCAGCTGGCCCAAGTCGGGGTTCCAGGTCAAACCCAGTAGGAGCGAAGAAAAGGCCCTGCGGTCCTCACGGGACGCATGCAGCGGGGTCTTGCCTCTCGCTGTGACCGACCCCCCCAGGACTACTTCCTCACCAGGCGTCCAGATTCTGCTGGTCACAGGAAAGGCCACAGGCCGAGGCCGGGCTGGGCCCCGAGCTCTGGGTGTTTCCTGGGAAGGTGGAGGGGTGGCAGTCCCCAGAGCAGCCCAGGGCCCAGTAGCCGCCACTGCTGCCCTCTGGCTGTGGGGAAGCTGGCCTGCTGGGGATTGAGGGGGCCCAGTCCTCCTGTGGCAGGTAGGCAGGAGGCTGCCCTCTCTGTTCCACATGCCCAGCTAGCAGCACCGCCTCAGGGAGGCCGGCGCCAGGGCCCTCCTCCTCTTCCTCCAGGGCCACTGACTGCCAGGGATCCGCCGGGTCGTAGGTCAGCCACGCAATGACCTCCTGGACACCAGGCTCCAAGACTCCTCGTGGGGAACCGACACAGTCCTGGCTCGGCAGCAGACCGGTTCTGTGGGCCCCTATCCAGGTCTACAACAGAGAGCGTGGGGCGGGGGGGAGGGGGAAGGGCTCAGGCAGCCTGTTTGGGACTCTCCCTGGAAGCAGCCTCCCCTCCTCCTCCAGAAAGGTCTCCTGACGTCCTCACCCAGAGTCCAAGCAACAACTATGCTTGGAACATTCTATCTTGCCTGCCATGTGCCCGCCCACCCTCAGCCCGGGACCCCGAGTCCCTTCAGGACCCTCAGCAATCCTCCACCTCCCTGCCTGGTGCTCACAGCAGCCTGACACAGGGTACAGGTGGTGACAGGTGCTGAGGACAGAGAAAAGCCCTGGTTGCTGCTCCAGGCACTCCCACGAGCTACAGACGCTGGGCACCCTCTCCTGGACCCCCCTTCCCCCCAACACACACACGGGGAGACGCTGTGGGAACAGCACCTTTGGGCTGAGGGCAGCAGACCTGGATCCCTCCGTGGAGCCACAGGAGGCCCCCACCTCCCAAAGGAAAGTATTTCCTAGGTGGGACCAGGAACCCCCACCAAATGGACCACACATACCTCACCCTCTGTCTGCCCTGATCCCTGAGAGCCGACCCGTGGCTACAGCCCACCACCTGAGGGGTCTAAGTAGCCTGGCAGGTGACATGGGTCTACAGAGGAGGTTTTTGGGGAGCCCAGCGGAGCCAGATGGTGGTCAGCAGGGGTGAGGCAGGACCCAACTGCATGCAGCCCAGATGACACATTCCAGGACGATCACCTCAGGGGTCTTGACAGTGACGGCCCCTGTCTGGGAGAAGGAGGTGGCCTCCACCAAGGACAAAATGCTCAGCTTTAAGCTTTGAGTTATACTTTTGGACAACAATCTTGAAACCTGGGCTCCCTTTTTAAATTTTTTTTCTGGGCTCCCTTTTGAGAGACACAAGGGGGAGGCAGGGGGATGGGGAAGGACCCCAGGAAGCATATCATCCCATCCTCTGCCCACAGTGGGGAACCCGGGACCACTTGGGGGAGCTTCTCCCCGCCCCCTCCCACCCAAGGGGCAGGGGCCACCAGGCCAGTGGGAAGGGCAGGGGTCTGATGTCCCACAAAGGGGGAGATGGGGGGTGTGCCAGCATGCTACCCGTGGGGACCAGGAGGGGCCAGGCACTCCCCAGTGACCCCCAGAGCAGGAGCCCACAGACCACTGAGGGCCCCAGGGACAGCACGAGCACCAGGCCCTCCCCACAGACGTCTTCAGAGGAGAAGCCGGGACGGGCGGTAGTTTGCACTAAAACAGGACCATGTACCTCCCAGGGGCTGCTACCCCAAGACAAAAAGAAACCCGCAAGAGAGAATAAAGCTAATTGTTCTGATGCATTTGAGACACAGTGTGTAAATTTAAACCCACTACGTATACCAAAAAAGCTCAAAGCACTGACAAAGGCCCCATACTAGCCCCCAACTCTCACCCGAAGCCCACATCCTGGGCAGGCCAGACACGTGGGCGACCCCAGCCCCTCCCCCAACCCCTGCCGTGGGCTGTGCACGCACCTGGAAGTCCCCATTGTGCACACTGTAGAGGGACTGGAAGAAGGCCCCTGGAGAGGGCACGTTGCGGTAGAAGCTTCTCTTCACCCTGAGGCCAAGAGAGGACAGCTGGAGGCCTCTGCACGCCCAAGGAGGGGTCCTCGGGGGCCCAGCTCCAGGAGGCGTGAGGCCCCCGTGGGAGCTTCACCCCCTTCCCGCCGCCCTGCCTCATCCGTGCTGATGCCTCTCTGGCCTCTCATTGGGTCCAAACCTGTTCTTGGGGCAAAACCCAACACGTGCCCCTGTGGCCTCCCAGGCTAATGACCCCGTACAACAGACTTACACCAAGACACGCGTCCTTTCCGGGGTAAGTAGTGATGGTGGGTTTAAGGCCACAGGGTGACTGTTGTGTCCTCATCCCACCTGACTCCTCCCTGAGCAACAGAGCCACGGGCCCTCCCACAAGGAGGTAGCCCAGGCCTCCAATACAACAGGTCCAAATCAGCCTCACCAGCTTCCCAGGGGAGGAAGCGGCCCCTCCAGGTCCCCACCTCGCAGATCACCGGTCCTAGCTCATCTGCCCCCTCAGCTTCTCTTCCTAAGGCCTGGTGGCTCCCTCCACTTTGCTCCCTCTCTGCTTCTCCTGCCCTCTCCAGCCAAATTGCCGCCCCCTGGCCACCACCACTGGCCTCCCGGTGGGTCCTCCCCATCTCCCTGTACCCCCAAACTCTATCCTCAAAATACAAAGCAGATCTTGTCGCACACCATTTCCCATGCTTAAAGAGCTTTCCTCTGCTCCCAGGTCACATCTGGCCAGCATCAACACCCACACCCCCCAACACCCACACCCCCCCAACACCCCCACCCTCGGCCCTCACCACCCCCACCCCCACCCCCACCCACCACCCACCCCGCTCCCTTAGGCCAACTTCCTCTCACCCTTTCTGCTGCCAGTCCACACCTGGTTGGTCTCCTACGGGCCCCCTCCTATAACCTGACATGAGTGATTTACTCCAAATGGGCCCTGGGTCTGTTTTGTACTCTGGGGCGTTCACCAGGGTCCTGAGCACAGGACTATGTTTTCATAGGAGGCGTTTAAAAATCAGCAAACCACAGAGCACCTCCAGAGGCAGGAGATGAGGACCTTGGGTGACTTCGCCCCAGTGAATCTGGGTCCCTCTGAGCCTCTTTGGGGCCCTACTGCCCCCAACACACCTGACAAGTGGGGAACTCTCCACAGGTCCAGGGCAGAGGCTTAAAAACCCCCACTCCGTCCAGGACCAGATGGAGGGGAGGGATGGCTGGTTTGGCCCAAGATGCCCCACCTACCACACACGCACACGTGCACACAGTAACACATTCACACACACGCACACGCACACCTTGGCTACTGACCTGGGTGAAAGCTTGAACACGAGGTAGGTCAGGCTGGTCAGCAGCAGAAAGACGGGTATAGCAACAAGGGCACTGCTGTTGGGTTGCCCCCGAAGTGAGAACAGGGGGCCTGTGGGCAGGAAGGGCCAGGCTTGTGAGCCTCCCTGGCCCCAGGACGTTCCTTCAAATCCACACGGCAAAGCCCCCATAGGAGTGCTCTGGGCCACAGTGGAAATTTTCTCATAGGCCACAGGAGTTGTGTCATGCCTGCTCATGAATCACCCAACCCTGGGCCTCACCTCCTCCATCTGCAAGGTCATCAGGGCCAGTCACCCTCCCTAGCAGGTCACAAGGGTCAGCCCAGCCCTCCCGAGGAAGGTGAGACCATGTCCAGGCTCCAGAGACGGAAGCAGAGGCCCGGTGTGCCACCCTGGGCCACACTCACTCCCAGGGACAGACAGTAGCTACAGGTTCCAAGAAGCCCAACGCTTGGCAGGTGTTTGTTTCCTCCTTAAAAATCTCAGATCTCCAGGGGAGAGTGGTCATCCAGGGCAGGACCGCCTCAGGGAGGGGGCTCTGGGAGGGTGGAAGGGGGGACACTATGACGCACGAGGGAGCAGAGGCCCTCTGGGAGGGAGACCCCCACCTCGGGCAGGGCTCTGGGGAGAGGGGAAGCACACAGGCTGGCTCCATTCGCTCCACTGGCCCGCATAGCACTGCTCCTCCACCGTTTCATCCTCCGGGGTGGCCATCTGGACCCGCAGGCGGGCCTCATAGCTGGAACCGGGGTCCAGCTCGGCACCTTCGAGGGTGAGCCAGGTCACCCCGGCAATGTGAGCCCTGTGCCGGGCCTGCTGTGGGGTAGAGGACAGTTAGCAGGTGCGGAGGGTGGGACAGGGCCATCGGCCCTCAAGAACACACAGGCACACGTACACACGACCGCGCCCAGGCACGTGGGCACATGCACCCATGCACGCCACGCAGGCCCGTAGGCACACACACTCCCGACCCCCGTGCATACTGACGCACGTGCACGAACAGGCTCACTACACTCCCACCCCTATACATAGGCACAGCCTATGCACACTCACCTCACATACAAACACACGTGTGCAGTCACGCTCCTAGCTCTGATCACCCCCCTCCTCATTAGTCCAAGTTGACGCCCTCCTAAGTGCGGGGGGCGGGTGGCCCCGAGCTGCCGCTCCCAGGAGGGAGGCCCCTGGAGTAGCCAGCCAGCTCTACCTCCCAGGCCTCTTCCTGCTTCTTGAAGGCCAGCTCGTAGCTGAGGAGGGAGGTCAGGGGCTCTAAGGCAGGACTGACGCTCCAGGTCAGGACACAGTAGTCAGAGCTGACGTTGCTCCGTAAGTCAGAGGGAGGGTCCAACTTCACTGAAACAGAGTGAGGGGACATGTGGCTGTGGCTGTCAGCATGCCCAGGACTGCGGGGTCTGAAGGGTGCCGGGGGCCTCACTAGCGGGCAGGTCTCTGTCTCCCAGTGAGGCCCCGGGTGGGACAAGAGCCCCTGCAGCCAGACAGGGTGATTTTCAAATCTTGCCTGTCTCTTCCTTCATAAGCTCCTGCTGGAAATGCTCCCCAGTGTCTTACTGGAGTCCTTCCTGCTGTGACTAAAGTGCATTTCAACCCCATCTCTCCAGCCAGCAGTGGGCCCTCCCCTCCCAGGGGCCCAGGCTGCTCCCAGCCCTGGGGTCTCTCTTAGTCGGGACACAGAACTTTCACCGGGCCGTGGAGGTTAAGGGCAATGGGACCTTGCCCCCCAATCCCCATGAAGCCAGGATGTTCCCGTCAAGGCACCCAGACCAGGCCTCACCATGTCTCCGGGGCAGGTACTGTGGGTCCACCAGGCTGACCTGCTCCCTCCCAGAGACGTAACGGTGGAAAGTGATGGTGAAGTTGTCGGAAGGCACGAGCACCTCCTCGGGTGGCAGCACCACGGTGCACTCACCGGCCCGGAAGACACATCTATGCTCGCTGCCCAGCGCGTGGTTGCTGGAAAGGGTGTAAGTCGGCACCAAGGGGCCACCGCACCAGCCCGGCCCTTGCTGCTGCTCCCGTGGGGCTCCCACCCTCATGGTCCTCCTGAAGCCTGGCCCTCCAACCTTACCTGGTGAAGAGAAGCCAGGGACTGGGGCCCTGACCCAGCTCTGGGGCAGACCAGTGGCAGTCAATCCTTAAGATGTTGTTGCTGAGGCAGGTGAAAGATCCAGCCCCGAGCCCTGGGAACAGTGAGGGTGTGGAGCCCACAGTGGCTGCTTCAGGGCAGGATTAGGACCTGCAGCTGACACTCTGACAGGGCAGTCCCCCAAGAATGATCCCAGCAGAAGGCATCAAGGGCAGGGCTGGGAGCTGATGGGCTCTGACCCATGAGGCATGGGTGGGAATGAAGTCCAGGCTGGTCCCTGGAGAACAGGCCCCAGCACGGTTCCAGCCAAACCCTTCCCTGTGGAGTGAGACAGATGACAGCCCTGCCCCCCAAGCTCTCCACCAACCCACCTCACAAGACACTACTGCCCAGCCCTCACCTCCTCCTTCTCCTTGGACGGAGTCTCCCAAGCCGACCCAAGTGCCGAAGCAGGTGCAGATCAGGAGCCAAGTGCTCAACTCTCGCATCAGGGCCTCACTCTCCAAGGTCCATCCTGCAAGGGACTGGGCTGAGGGCACCCCCCATGAGATCCTCCCCAGGAGGGCTGCTCCCTGTGGGGCATGCTCCCCATGAGATCCTCCCCAGGAGGGCCGCTCCCTGGGGGCATGCTCCCCATGAGATCCTCCCCAGGAGGGCTGCTCCCTGTGGGGCATGCTCCCCATGAGATGCTCCCCATGAGATCCTCCCCAGGAGAGCTACTCCCTGTGGGACGTGCTCCCCATGAGATGCTCCCCATGAGATCCTCCCCAGGAGGGCTGCTCTCTGTGGGATATGCTCCCCATGAGATGCTCTCCATTAGATCCTCCCCAGGAGGGCTGCTCCCTGTGGGGCATGCTCCCCATGAGATGCTCTCCATTAGATCCTCCCCATGAGATCCTCCCCAGGAGAGCTACTCCCTGTGGGACATGCTCCCCATGAGATGCTCCCCATGGGATCCTCCCCAGGAGGGCTGCTCTCTGTGGGACATGCTCCCCATGAGATGCTCTCCATTAGATCCTCCCCAGGAAGGCTGCTCCCTGTGGGGCATGCTCCCCATGAGATGCTCCCCATGAGATCCTCCCGGAGGGCTGCTCCCTGTGGGACATGCTCCCCATGAGATGCTCCCCAGGAGGGCTGCTCCCTGTGGGGCATGCTCCCCATAAGATCCTCCCCATGAGAGCTGCTCCCTGTGGGACATGCTCCCCATGAGATGCTTCCCATGAGACCCTCCCCAGGAGGGCTGCTCCCTATGGGGCATGCTCCCCATGAGATCCTACCCAGGAGGGCTGCTCCCTGTGGGGCATGCTCCTCATTGAGAGCTCTGAGCAGGTCACCACCTATACCCTCCCCATGTCCCATCTCAGGGATTGAGCACCACGGCCTGAGCTGTACTCCTAAGAAACTGAAGCTCTGAAAGATCCATATGGCTACAGTGTATAGCATGGTGCCCTGAACAACAGATCTCCTGGTGGGCTCTGGACTCTGAGCCTGCTATGTGTGTGAGTCGGCCTAGAAGGCTCCTCTCTGGGATGGGCATCCTCTGCCAGCACAGAACCCCGGTTGCTGGGCCCAGGTCCTGTCACACAGGGAGGCAGGGTCACGGGAACCTTGTGCTGACTGTGTAGCACGCATCATACGCTTGCATTCCCACAGCAGCCCGTGAGGTGGGGAGACGGTCCCAATTACAGACAAGCAAGCTGAGTCCCAAGGAGGGCAAACGCCTTGCCCAAGGTCACACGGCCAACATCTACACATCCTCTCTCCCTGCTGTATCCTTAAATAGAGACCCGTTCCAGTGTTCTGACTCAGGACTACGGAGGAGGACGGCGGAGGGGTGTCCATGCAACAGACAGCACTCCCTAAGCTCTGTCGGCCGCACCCTTGTTCTGAGCCACCTGCCCCGGGAGCGGGAGCACCTCAGGGGAGCAAGGCTTACGGTGCTGGAGTGCCAGCCTGAGCAACAGGACCCCTTGGGGGGACCGGAGGTTAGCTGGAGACCAAGGGGCTGGGTGTTAGGAAGTGCCTGGGTGCGGGGAGGCTGTTGATGTCCTATCACCCCATTTGTAGCTCCAGATGGTGCGCTGATAGTTCCTAAGCAGGAAGCAGGGCCAGCCTGGTTATGCAAGCCTGATGGGTGATAAGGAGGCAAAAAAGCAGCAGATGTGCTCACAGACCACAGCACGTAAGCCCTCAAGGAGCGCGCACACACTCAGGCAGCAGACAGCACCCCAACGCCCAGCAGCCTATCCGTGCACCCACAGGACAGACCCCCATTAAGATCCAGGCTCAGGAAGACTGCACCCTCGTCATCTGGCACCACCAGCCACAGCACGGGAGACTGCAGCAAGTTTACCCCAACAGCATCTGCCCCTTCCCGCACAGTGATTGGGTGGAGATGACAAAGCAGCCTGACATCAGCCCACGGTCAGCGTGTATGATGACAGAAGCAGAGTGAGCACCGAGATCTGGGGGGCCTGAGGCACGGCAGCCACTCCCCGGCTGAGAGCGGACCCAGGCCCCGGGTGGAGGGACCCCTCTGTCTCTGCAGAACTGGGCCAGCCCTGCCACAGCCCAGGAGCGGATGGTTCGAGAGCATCGGGCCCAGCGACCGGGGTTCTGTGCTGGCAGAGGATGCCCATCCCAGAGAGGAGCCTTCTAGGCCGACTCACACACATAGCTGGCTCAGAGTCCAGAGCCCACCAGGAGACCCACCAAGCTCAGCAGGCCCCAGGGCAGGGACGACCGAGAGCTACCAGGGCCAGGACCCCTTCTGGGTGAGCAGCAGAGACTGACACAGGGCCGCTTCTCCTCTGAGAACTCTTTCCACAGAGAACACTTCTGCGTCTGCAAAGTGAGCTGGGCAGGGCGGGCTGCCACCCCACCCCCCAGGTGTGGAAGCCAAGGCCAGGGGCAGCAGCAGCTTGCCCGACACCGGCACCTGGTACCTCTGTTCTTGGCACATGTCCAACCAGTTGCCACACAAGCCCAGGAGCACCCACCTTGCCCAGGGCACCACTGGTCTGTCTTTCCTCGGGGCTACCCACATCCTTGACAACAGACACTAGGCCGGGCGGTGTAGAAACCCTCATCCCCATACCCCTGGTCCTGGAACAGGCCCTGGGATGACACCAGGGAGACCTAATCACAGCTCAGACAACACCAGACAATCTTGCAGGATGGCTGTCAGAGCAGGAGGACCGAAGCCAGTGTCTCCCCCTTGGGACAGTCCTGCTGGGGAGCATGACTAACACCACCACCCAGCACCGCCCCCCCCCTCAGGTCTGTGGACACTGCCTTCAGCCCATCTCAGGACCCATCTCCTCCATGATCTCAGGGTCAAGGTCCGGCCATGAGGTCTGACCACTAGGGCCTTGCAGCTGGACCCCTGCATCAGAACCCACACACACTGCCAGACCTGCAGACACAGCCCCTCACCCTCCCGGCCTTCACACCCTGAGTACTCACCTGATGCCAGGGGACTGCCTGCCAGAGCAGGGCGCCCTTGTTAACACGCCCTCCAAGCTGGCTTCACGCCAATTCCTGCATCCACTTACTGTCCCCTCCTACACATACTCTATTTTTAAGGGAGTGATATCCATCAAATTCCCTCCAGAGGAATGGAGGTTGCTCTTTCAGTGCACACTTATCTAGCACTTTCTTCTCTCCGCTGGGGAAGGAGGAAGAAATTCCAAGAACCAGATACATGAGGACATGGGGATTGTGCTAAAAAGTGGGACAGGAGGTGGAAGGAGTCCCCCCTCCCAGCTCTAGGCCACACAAGTGCATGTGGGCAACTCTAGTGCCGGTGGGAACCGCCAGTACTGATGGCAGAAAGGGCTGGAAGACTGAGCTTCCTACAGCGATGCGGACGGTGGGCAGGAGAGGTGGAGGCAGAAGACCGGGTGGGGTGAGGGCAGGCAAGGTGCAGAGAAGGCTGAGGGGAGGGAGAGGTGGCCCAGGGAGCACCTTCCACATGCTTCCTGAGAGGGGTGAGCAGGAGGGGCGGCTGCACCTGGAAGGCGCATGTCTGGGGGCCATGGAGATGGACAAGCTGGGCCCAGACGCGCCTCAGGTGGACAAAGACATGGACGGGGGAGGGTCCCAGGGCAGGAGGAAGAAGAGAGCTGAGGATGGAGGTCTGAGGGACACAGACAGAGGGGGTCCAATGGAACTCATTTTGGGTCCCCTGCGGGTCTAATCCCCGTCATACTGTCCCCTCTGCCTGACTTCCTTCTGGATCACATGCCTCTTCCTTCATGAAGTCCTCCTGAGCCCCCCAGTGTCTCTGGGGCCAGACCAGACACCCCCTAGTGAGGCCAGTCAGCTCAGGAAAGGAGCAGGGGAGCAGGTAATGCTTTGGGAAAGGTCTAGAATAAGGGTTCTGAGGGGCCTGGGGGCAAAAGGGGGGAAAATGATGCACCTGCTCTTCCCGCACCTGTTAACTGACCTCCTCTGCCCAGAAACCCCCTCACAGCCCCTTTGCAGCCACGTCAGCAAAGCCCACTGTTACGCTACCTCTTAACACCAGGCTCTTCCAGGGTGAGACCCGTCCAGTTTACATTGTGCCCCCTGCACCTAGCCCCAACAGGAAAAGAAATGCATCCTGAACACCCCTACAGATGCTGACCGTGCCTCTAGACAGGGTTAAAGGTCCAGACCCCTGGGAAGAGGGCTCTGGGACGTTACATGAGCACACACCCTCACCTCCCCTTCCTCTGCTTGGCTGAGCTGACCTCCCTTCTGGGATCCCACCCTCACCTGCTGCCCGCGCACAGCTCCAAGGGGGGATCCCCGGACTCTGGCTCCTCTTCTGCGTGAAGGGCCCCCACGGACATGGGAGTTTGAAGGGGTTTTGCCAGCCCCACCACCTGGACCTCACCTCCACTCCGGGCCACCACAGCTCAGACCATCTGGCCCCAGGACGAGCCCCCGCTCAGTTACTGAGGAAGCAGAGTCTCTTCCACACCGAAAAACTCTGCCTAACAAACTCAGTACCCTTCCCTCTGCCCAGCAATACTGAGGCCTGGAAGCAACAGCCTGTCATTCTTCAGCAAATATGGCCAACATGCTGTCTCTGGGAGACACCCAAGCCCAGGACACTGGAGGAGGTAAGACCAGGGTGATGCCCCTAACGGCTTCCAAGGTTCATCCCCAGGCTCTTCCTGGGGCCCAGGGATGGCAGGCAGTCTGCCCTCTCTGCCACCAGCTCAGGCTGACTTGACGGCCAGACTCACCTTCCCAGATGCATCTGCTGGGCCCCATGGCAAGTCCGAGGGGCCCCCAACCCTCCAGACCTGGAAGTGACCGTCCCTGTGTTTGCAGCAAAGCCTCTGAGCCTGATTCAGGATATAACTGCAGTGAGCAGTGACGTGAGCCTCCCACGGCGGGCTTACACAGGCCGCCCACATCTGAAACCACAACGCAGAGCACAGCAGCTGTCCCAAGGGGGCTGAGAGACAACTACCACCACTAAGCCTAACCCCGGGGATTAGGAGGTGGGATGACCCTTCATTCCCCACGACACTGAAGGTTGCTAAACATGGACTCTGGGGATCTGTCCATTGATTGCCAGAGTGTGTGCTGTATTCCTTCCAAGAAACACCCCTGGAGAGGGTGTTAAACACAAAAGTGATGCACTCTCATTTAAAGAAAAACAAATAATACAAAATAAAAAATGAGTCCCCTTTATCTCACCCAAGAGAGGGCCTCTGTGAGAAGTTAGGTGCAAGTCCTTCCGGACAAAGATGAAGTGCAAACAAACGCACACTTTACTGGGCTCATACTGTGCTGAGCTTTGCAGACTCCTTGTTCCTCTGGCTATTTTCAACATCCTTCTAGGTCAGCACATAAAAACCATTAATGGTAGCATATGCCATAGTTCAATAATCCTACTGATAGACATTTGGATTGCTGCTTATATATACTATCTTTATTTTTTGAAACAGGACATGTAACATTATGTTAATTTCCAGTGCATATATGCAATTTTAGACAAAGGTAGTAAACAATTCTGGGCATGGATCTTTAATCACCAGAGTGAGTACCTCTGTACAAATAATTCTAGGGGTAGGACTATGGGATCTAAAGTTCAGCATTTTAATGGGACGCCTGGGTGGCTCAGTCGTTAAGCGTCTGCCTTCGGCTCAGGTCATGATCCCAGGGTCCTGGGATCGAGCCCCGCATTGGGCTCCCTGCTCCATGGAAAGCCTGCTTCTCCCTCTCCCACTCCCCCTGCTTGTGTTCCCTCTCTCACTGTATCTCTGTCAAATAAATTTTTAAAATCTTTAAAAAAAAAAGAAAGAAAAATAAAGTTCAGCATTTTAAAATACTGATACTACCAAGTGGCACTGCAAAAATGTACCAACTTCTGCTCCTACCAGAAGTTTAAGAATGCCTGTCACCAACAGTGTACATTATCAGTTTTTTTCATCTTTGCCTATCTGATAGGCAAACATATTTCAATGTTGCTTTCATTTACACTTCACGGATAATTAGTGAAGATATGCATCTTTTCATTTACTTATGTTCTTTGGGGTACCAAATAAGGTCACACTTCAGTGTGCATGTGTGCTCTGTGCATCAACACATCTCGGGTAAGCTTTGGATAGCCCAGAGCTGCAGCTCTGGAGTCTGAGAACAACCAGGACCCACAGAGAGATGAAATCAAAAGTTTAAGCCCATGAAACACCTTAGGAATGGACAGAAACATAAATCACATATCTTTTTTTTTTTTTTTTTGAGGTGGGGAGGGGCAGAGGGAGAGGGAGAGAGAGAATCTTAATCAGACTCACACCCAGTGCAGAGCCCCGAAGCAGGGCTCTATCTCATGACCCTGAAATCATGACCTGAGCCAAAAATCAAGAGTCAGACTGAGCCACCCAGGCGCCCCCATGCATCTTTCTAATATTTAAATTTCAGTCAGCCTGGCCCCCATCTTACCTATTACAAGTACATACATTTATATTGACTGGAGCTTCTCTAGTATCCTTATAAAGAGTTTCCGGGGCGCCTGGGTGGCTCAGTTGGTTAAGCGTCTGCCTTTGGCTCAGGTCATGATCTCAGGGTCCTGGGATCAAGTCCCACAACGGGCTTCTTCCTCAGCGGGGACCCTGTTTCTCCCTCTGCCTGCCATTCCCTCTGTTTGTGCTCTCTCTCTGTCAAGTAAATAAAATCTTAAAAAAAAAAAAACATAAACAGCATACCAACTTTCTTGAATCAAAATTCAGGGTATACACTCTGAAAATAATCTGATAAATGAATTAAATTTTTTTTAATCTTTTTTTTTTTTTAAAGATTTTATATATTTGATAGAGACACAGCAAAAGAGAACACAAGCAGGGGGAGTGGGAGAGGGAGAAGCAGGCTTCCCGCCGAGCAGGGAGCCCGATGTGGGGCTCAATCCCAGGACCCTGGGATCATGACCTGAGCCAAAGGCAGACGCTTAAGAACTGAGCCACCGAGGTGCCCCAAATGAATGAAATATTTTTTAAAAATGATGGTCAGAAAAATCTGAGCTGAGGGGTGCATGGGTGGCTCCGTCAGTTAGGCATCTGCCTTCGGCTCAGGTCATGATCCCAGGGTCCTGGGATCCAGCCCCACGTCAGGCTCCTTGCTCAGTGGGAAGCCTGCTTCTCCCCTGCCTGCCGTTCCCCCTGCTTGTGCTTGCTCTCTGTCTCTTTTTCTCTCCAGCTCTCTCTGTGTCAAATAAATAAAATCTTTAAAAAAAATAAAAAAGAGAGTTTCCAGGGCGCCTGGGTGGCTCAGTTGGTTAAGCAACTGCATTTGGCTCAGGTCATGATCCCGGAGTCCCTCGATCAAGTCCCGCATTGGGCTCCCTGCTCGGTGGGGAGTCTGCTTCTCCCTCTGACCCTCCCCCTCTCATGCTCTCTCTCTCTCTCTCTCTCTCTCTCTCAAATAAATCTTAAAAAAAAAAAAAGAAAGAAAGAAAACATTTAAAAAGAGAGAGAGTTTCCTCTCTGACAGGGTCCCCCCCCCACCTTGTTGAAACTAGAATTTACTACCTTAAGTCCATCAGACCACACCATCCACACCATGAGCCCTCAAGTGGAGACCACAAAGGCTGGAATGGGAGGAAATCCTGGAAGGGAGGAGAGCACCAAATTCTATGTCTAAACTCTACCCCCCAAAACAAACAAACAAACAAACAAACTCTACCAAAATCTCTGGATACTTGTGAGCCACATGTGTACTGGAGAACTCCAAGCAGCACAGCTAAGGTGAAACAACCTGAACGGAAGTTTCAGCTGCTGCCTACATCAGAGACACAGAGTTTACAGCCTGCTTTAAATATAAATAAAAAAATCAACACTCTCCAGAGAAACATAACAGAATCTAGTGTCTACAGTCTGTATCATTCACAATTTCCAAGATAAATCCAAGAGTATTAGACATTGAAGAAACAGAACTAGGTGACCCACACTTAAGAGGAAAGGTAACCGATGGACACGGACTCCCAGGACTAAGTTGTTGGAATCAGCACAGGTTCTAAAGTAGCTACTCTAACTATGCTCAAAGATATAAAGAAAAATATGCTCCCAAGGAAGAAACAGGAAATATGGGAGGAGAGAGACACACTACAATAAAGAACCAAGAGAAAACATAGAAGAGAAAAACACAGTATCTTAAATAAAAAGAATACATCCTAACAGTACAGGAAACAAGAAAAACACATAAGCGAGGACATCTGTGAAAGTCAATGCAGTGCCCTTCCTGGGTGATCACCAGGATTACCAGTCCTAACCACGAAGCAGCCATTTAGTATATACATATTTTTTTCCCTTACCCTATTACCAGTGCATACCATTGTGACAAAACCAGAAAAGGGGACCCTGAAAGTCACCCTTCAAAGGCACAGTGTAGATTACTGCATCATCAAACTGGCTGGCAAAGGAATGTTTACTACCCAATGACACTACAGCAGGTCATTGTCATCAGACTACGCACCGAGTCACTGGCACCGCTCTCGACACGGCGCAGAATTTCTTCAAAAAAATTAACTACGAAAATGAAACAACCAATTAAATTTCTGAGGGGCTCATTTGTTAACCAAGCCAGGAAAGCCACTGACTTGTGTTTAATTGCAGCAGTTGAAGAAGTGTGTCCAGAGAAAATAAATTTAGGACTCTCGGCCTTTTGGAGAACAGTTCTAAAAGCTAAGGGCACTGGGAGCAACATCAAGTCAATTAAAAATGAGGCGAATGATACAAAGTGATTTCCCTTGATTCTTGATGAATCCTCCAATGTTACTGATATTGCTCAAGTGTCCTTCTGAAAGGTCAATGCCTCGGCCCTGAGCTGGGAAGGGACGGAAGAGTGAGCCTGTGCGCACGGTCTGCGTAGAACCAACTGCAGGCAAGAATATTTTCAGAGCTGAGAAAACATGAATTCAGTAGACCATGGATTGGAATCTGCTAATCCATGTTATAGCAAATTCTCTATGGAAATTATTTGCATCTCTCATCAGTATTGACTCTACTCAATCTACTGCTGATGTCAACAGTTAACTTCATTTGCTGTCCTGCACTTAACCAGCATTCACAGATGCATATTCGCAATCTATTTTGATGACCAGAAATGCTAACTTTGAACCCCAGTTCAGCAAAACGATATCCATTCTTTTCATCAGTAGACCCCCATTACAAAATGCTGTACTCAATTACAATTACATTTTGAATTTTGTTTATAAAAAAGTGGTAGAAGTTTGTTTTCCTAGATTTTGACTCTCGACCCACAGAGTCTAAAATATTTACTATCTGGGCCTTTACAGAAAATGTTTGTAAACCCCTGAAATTGACTATCATCATCACTCTACACACGAGGAAGTGAAGGCAGAGGCTCCGCAGTCTGACCGAGGTCTCACAGCTAAGAAGCAGATATGCAGGGGCGCCTGGGTGGCTCAGTCGTTAAGCGTCTGCCTTCGGCTTGGGTCATGATCCCAGGATCCTGGGATCGAGCCCCGCATCGGGCTCCCTGCTCTGCGGGAAGCCTGCTTCTCCCTCTCCCACTCCCCCTGCTTGTGTTCCCTCTCTCGCTGTGTGTCTCTCTCTGTCAAATAAATAAATAAAATTAAAAAAAAAAAAGAAGCAGATATGCAGGCCAGCTTCAGAGCACACGACCTTCACCACTGACCCAACAGCAAACACCCACAGAGGAGCTGAGGAAATAAAACTGATGGAAAACAAAACAAGACAAAGCAAAAAACAAGAACTGATGGCATGAACAGAAGCTCCTAAAGGCAACACCCACATTATAAAACTTTTATCAGTATAACCAGAACAAGCTGTTTTGGAAAATAACCAATTAGAAATGAGGGGCTCAGGACCTGGTCTACGTGTTATGGCAAAAAGCAAGCCTTCAGTGTTGGGGCGCCTGGGTGGCTCAGTCAGCTAAGCAGCTGACTCTTGATCTCAGCTCAGATCTTGATCTCAGGGTCGTGAGTTCAAGCCCTGCACTGGGCTCCAGTGTGGAGCTTACTTAAAACAAAACACCATTTTGTCAAACTTCCAAGATTAATCATTTCCAGAAAAGATACCAAGTCCCAAAAATGTACAAATCTGTATCAGAGGTATGAATTCACATCCCATGATTTCATGAGCGAGACTTCATTATTAAGAGATTTGGAAAAGTCATTAAATCCGAGGTCCTGAGCAAGAAACCAATCCATCCACAAACTACCATCCCGTCCCCCTCTAGTCTGGGACGTCCTTTTTCTTTTGCAAGTGAAAAGATGAAGGAAAAAAGTAGAAATATCTTCTATCTAATAAATTTACTGCAATCCTAGGAAATAACAGAAATGATAAACTGAAATCCATGTTATTAGCAATTCTGTGTCCAGGAGAGTCCTAAGTATGGCAGTAGTTTGATGTCTACTTCTCAAAGCATTTTAAAACACTGCAAAAACGCTCTCTTGCTGCAGCAACATGAGTGGGAGGACCAGGCGCTGGGCTCAGAGCACAACTCCACGGATCGCTTTAAGAAAATGGCAAAAGCTGGACACGGGGGAGATTGCCAGCTTCGGGATGGCCACGCTGGAGAAAACAGAGACGCTGGAGAAGAACACCCTGCCAACCAGAGACCACTGAGCAGGAGAAGCAGAGTGAAATTTCCTGGGGCGCCTGGGTGCCTCAGTCGTTAAGCGTCTGCCTTCGGCTCAGGTCATGATCCCGGGGTCCTGGGATCAAGCCCCGCATCGGGCTCCCTACTCCGCGGGAAGCCTGCTTCTCCCTCTCCCACTCCCCCTGCTTGTGTTCCCTCTCTCGCTGTGTCTCTCTCTGTCAGATAAATAAATAAAATGTTAAAAAAAAAAAAAAGAAAGAAAAAAATTTCCTAAGAACCTAGGGGATTCCCCACCCTCGTCATCTTTGAGACCCACCAGTTGTGATCTGGAGGAAGAGCCACCTGCAATGTGGACACGAGTGACAAGCTGCACTGTGGGCCCAGGCACCCCGTGCTGACACCACCAGCCTGCGGGTCTCTGAGGGGACCCCCCTCAGGCTGACTGCCAAATTCTCCAGTTTGCCCTGGGATATTATAGCAAATTATTTGTATGATTAATAAAAATAAAACATACTTCTTGGCAAAAAAAAAAAAAAAAACACTGAAAAAGCAGTACTGGACTTTCCATTTTAATTAAATATTCAGAATAGATGGTGATAAAATAAGTTTACAATTAACAGTTAAATACTTAGGGACATCCGATGTACTACATTATAAAATTTTACTTTATAAGCTGTGCAAACGGGGTACATATTTAAGAAGGGTGATGATGAGAGAATGTCTATTAGCCAATACACATACGAGATCGATGAGCAGGACATTAAACAGATCACACTTACTTACGGATACCCGATCCACACACAATCTCCCTGCACTTAACTGAGCGCATCCACTGACTGCCGATGGGCTACAGTCGCGGGCACCATGGCCAGCTCCCCTCAAAGGGTTAGCTTTTCGCCATGCCAGCAGAGACGTTTCGGGACAAACAGCTCACACACTGGCTGGGAATCCAGCCTGGGGAACGAGGTAAGCAGACAATGGCATGGCTGGGCCCGCCTGGGCCTAGTCCCTCCAGCGGTGCCCACACTGAGCACTGCAGCATTTGTAGAAGGTGGTCATCGGCTCGTCTGCAGAGCGGGTCTGAAGCTGCATGAAATAGGCACGAGGATGTTCGCATTTAGGACATGGCTCTGGCAACGAGAAAAACAAGTGACCCACATTATTTAAAAAAAAAAATATGATGCTCATGACCAAACATACCTGCTAGAAGTAGGTGTCATGGAAAGGCAGCAAAGACCCTCTCCGGGCCCCATTCATCTGGCAAGCCTTGCCTAGGGTACCCTGTACCATGATTAAGGCTATAGTTAGTGGTATCATTCCCACTACGCTCTCACAACGAGGGAATCAGGGAGACCTGTGATCTGGAAAACACTCCAGCTCCCCCCCCCCGCTGGGTCCCATTTTTCTTCTCAAATCTGGTTGAAGACTGGCTGGAAACATAACAAGGAAAGTGACTTATGACTACCATGTGCATTACGGGGTCCACTCCCTGCAGATGCTTCTAAGTGCATTTCCATCACTTGGGCCCTCTCAGCCTCCCAGAGGAGCCCCCAGTGGACGATGAATCCACTTCCCTTTAAATTTAGGGATCCTTTTTGGCAGCAGTTCCTCAAGCTGTTCTTACAAAGATCTCACCATACATTCCACACCTATGTCAAGGCAAAGTGACTTCACTTTGAGAAACTGCCTCTACTCTTGATAACACCTTCAAACACTCTCAAACACCATTTTAAACACTGGGTACATAATTCATCTTTTTTTTTTTTTAGCAAATTCTGCCAGTGCTAATTGCACCATATCAGATTTGGATGTTCTTCTATAGGGGAAAAAAGGTAACAGTAAACAGGAGTTGGCTCTTCCTCTCCGCAGTACAGGTGTGTTTAGGGCTCTCCTCTTTCCCTCCTTGGTCATGTCTACCTCTTTCAGATATGAAACAAGACGTGAAATAAACACTTGAATGCTCTCTGGCACTGACTTTTATTTATTTTTTATTTTTTATTTTTTTTTTAAAGATTTTATTTATTTGAGAGAGAGAGAGAGAGAGCATGAAAGGGTCAGAGGAGAAGCAGACTCCCCACTGAGCGGGGAGCCCAATGTGGGACTCGATCCTGGAACTCCAGGATCACTACCTGAGCTGAAGGCAGTGCTTAACCAACTGAGCCACCCAGGTGCCCCTGGCACTGACTTTTAAAAATCCACACCAGAACAAATAGCTCCTATTTCTTCCTTAGGCTCTTTCATTACTCCTGCCACCGTCGCATTATCATGGCTACCTCTTACGGAGTACACTGGATGCCCGATGCCGTATGACTCATTTTATGGGCTCACACTCAGTGAATATGGAATAGCCCCAGAAAGGGCAAGGGAGGCCACCAAGGTCATAGAATGTTAGGAGGTCACTGTGAGACTCTAACCCAGGCCTGCACAGCGCCGCGGCTTGTGCCAATATTGTCTAACAAATAAATTACTAAGGAAAAAATAAACACACTTTGTATTTTTAGAACCTCCCTTCCTCTCCGTACATCACTGAGTCAAACACAGGCCAGAGGCCTCCTACCTCTCCACAGCTCAGTAACAGAAAAGGTTCCTTCTCACCTGCGGTAGAGTCAACATTCTCCCAGGCTGCTGCTCCGCCAAGCACATCATCCACTTCTTTCAGCTTTGGATACTTCCGATTTGTTACCTAACAAACAACAGCAGGTCTTCAGGCTCCAAATAAGTGAAAAGTAGAAACTTGGGCCACCAAACCCTACCTGTCCTCAAGTGTCTCCGCAGACTTCCTTCCTTCAACACAGACTACTAAAAGAATCCAAAGTTTCTACTCTCACAGAGCAGGACTCAACACTGGAATTTAAAGAATCCAGGTTTGGGATGCCACCCAAAAGAGGAAGATTCAGTGGTGCGGAGTTATTCTCAGAAAATGTATCCTAGGGGCGCCTGGGTGGTTCAGTCGGTTAAAGTGTCTGCCTTCGGCTCAGGTCATGATCTCAGGGTCCTGGGGTCGAGTCCCGTGTCTGGCTCCCTGCTCAGAAGGGAGTCTGCTTCTCCCTCTCCCTCTGCCTCTCCTCCCCGCACTCATGCTCGCGCGCTCTCTCTCTCTCACTCTATCTCAAATAAATAAAACCTTTTAAAAAAAGGAGAAAAGAAAGAAAATATATTGTAAGCCCTCAGGAGTGATTGTGGAAGCAGCTGAAACGTCAGCAGCGTTCCTGTTCTCAGGCTATTGAACGCAATGGTCTGGTAGGAACAGGATCCCATGATCTCCAGGAGCAGGGCACAGGTTATGAGCTAGGGGCCCCCCTTCCTGCACCTGGCGTTTGCTCGCACAAACATCCCACTCTTCCCTTTATCTCATGACTGCCTCCCTGCAAGCCTGCGCATAGGGAAGGGTACAGGCCTGCTTTACAGCTTCAAGCTATTTGCCATCCCGCTGTACTCCTTTCCCAGGCTTTGAGACTTCTGTCCTTGCTTTTCTGATAAAAAATGAAATAAAAGCTATGTGCAGAATCCAGCTCCTGCAGCTCTACTTGCAGAGGCAGCCCTGCATGGCCGCTCAGATTGGGGTCTGAAGATTTTATTTCAGCGCAGTGACCACACGGCGGTGAGATCTCTGCAAGGACTGGATGACACACCAGAGCAGGAAAGAAAACCAGGTAGGTGGGACCTTCCCCCTTCGCCCCCACCTTTAGGATACTAGATTACCCAAGATAGCAAAACACAACTAAAGCCAAAGAGCACCACTTAGCTGGAGAGCCCCGCCAGACGCTTTCAAAGCAGATCACACTTGGCTTTCTTCCAAAATTTTACCAAATATCCTTGAAATTTCAGGGTTACCTAAGAGTTCACTCTTCCCGCAGTTTCTGATCCTAAACTCCCACAACATTAAGAAGTTCTCTAGTTCTAAAAAGTAGAAGCGTGCTAACAAATAAAGATTACGGGAAAACAAGTTGTAATGATACCGAAAGCATTATTCATGTACTGAACATCCACTACATTCTAGATTCAGACTAGAGAGAACCTAAGAGGCAACAAAACGGAAAAATCCCTGCCCTCCTACACCTTATGTCCTAGTATTCATAAACAAAACACTTAAGTCGCGGAGTACACTGGAAGGTAATGAGTCCTATGGAAAAACGTAAGACAGGGAAGTCGGATAAAGGGCGGGAGGGGCTGAAGTCTTAAACGGAGCAACCCTTCAAGTACAGACAGGCCCAGCGAATGGCATGGCCACCCAGGGGGAAGTAAACTGAGCAGAAGGCATGTGCAAAGACCCCGGCAGCAGCGCCCCGTGCGCGGTGGGGCCCCTCCCAAGAGACCGGTCTGGCTGCGGACAAGGCATGCACTAGAACTTGGCACCAGACACGCAAGCTCGGAGGGAGGGGTCGGTGTCAGAGCCTGCTGGGTCCTGGGGTGCGCTGGGGAGCTGCGGAGGGTTCCCGAGCACAGCACCGGCTCGGACACGGTCCACCGGGAACGCAGCGCCGGGAGCCCCAGCGCGAGGTCAGGACCCGGACACAGGAGAGGCGACGGGGCGGGGCCCGAGGTGGCGGCACGGAGGGGGGACACACGGCCACATCCGCACAGGATCCGCACCCGACAGGCTCCGCAGCCGACCGCAGGCGGCGGCGAGAGCGAGGACGGCCAGAGGCGGACGCGGGGCTGGTGGGCGGGGAAGCGGGCTCCGGGCCCCACCCCTAACCTTGCGGGTGATGTTGTGCACGTAGGGGCAGGTGTTGCAGGCGAAGCGGTGGCACCGCTGTCCCTCCTCCACGATCAGCCCGTTCCCGCAGCCGGGGCAGAAGAGCAGCATGGCAGCCGGCTCGGCCCCGCAGGCTCCCGGCAGCCCCTGCGGCCGCCGGGCGCGGTCGCTGGGCCCGCCTCGAGCTCCCATTGGTCCGGGCGGCCGACCCACCCTCCAGCCGACCAATGGACAGGCCGATGTCGCGCTCCCAGCAACAGCTGCGGCAGGCCGCCTCGAGCTTCTCATTGGTCCTCGTGGCAACCCCGCCCCCTGGCGGTCCCAGGGGCTCTACTGCGGTCCCCGCGTCGGTGGGGCGCGCGAGCCGGCGGTGCGGGCGGAGCGCGGGAGCGGAGAGGCGCTCTGGAGCCGGCCGAGGCGGAGGCTGCTGTGCGGCCCGAGGCGCCCGAGGACGATGAGGACGAAGAGGAGGCGCTACCGCACTCCGAGGCGGTGGACGTGTTCCAGGAGGGTCTCGCCATGGTCGTGCAGGACCCGCTGCTCTGCGATCTACCGATCCAGGTGCGCGCGGGCGACGGAGGCCGCCGGGGCCGGGGTCGTTCCCCGCGGGGCCGTGCGCCGAGGCGCGGACCGACCTCGAGAGGCCCTGATGGGGGACTGCGGCCCAGAGGCCTCAAGAAGGCGCCTCTGGGCTCCAGCGAAGGTCTTACCCGGGGCTGGGGCTGGGGGGCGGGGGCGAGCGAGGCTCTCACCTGGCTTGCAGAATTTAAGGGGGCGCCCAAAAAAACACTCGTCGGGATACATGACCTTGTAATACACCGTTTTCCAAAGCTCAAAGGGCGTGTAAAAAAGGCTCTGGCAAACAAGACAGCGAAACTTCGCGTGAAGACGAGATCAGTATTGATGGCTTTTCATGTATCTACCTTCAGTCTGGTTCGGCACAGTCCTGTCTTTAAATCTTTGCTAATTTGCCCCACTTGGAGTTTTAAAGTTCACTTGTATTTTTTGTTAAGTTGGTTCAAAATGTTTATATTACTGTTTTTTTGGTGCCCTGGTAAATCTTGCACACCTGCCTCAACTCAAGCGTTGCCCTGGGCCTGGGACTGACAGTGTTCTTACTCCTACCCAGCCCCAGAACCCAGATCTGATCCTCATCGTCCCCTGTCTGTATACTTCTCTTTTGCCGAGCTTTTATCCACTTTGGACATTAAATACAAAATGTGGGTGGAACTGGGAAACCCTAACATATAAGCAAGAAATCTGTTTCTTGTCCTTCAAAAAACATGGTATTGCTTTTTGGACAGTAACAGCTTGTTTTCTTTGGTTGTTGTTTGGGATAGTAAAGAGAGCCAAGGTTCCCACCTCCACCCTTGGTCTTTTTGTAGGTGACTTTGGAAGAGGTCAATTCCCAAATAGCACTAGAATATGGCCAAGCAATGACAGTCCGAGTGTGCAAGATGGATGGAGAAATAATGCGTAAGTGTTCGCCTTCTCCCTTTGGACCTTACAGTCGGAGCTTCCACACAGGCAAGATGTGGACATGGCTGCTCAGGGGGAAACTCGGGGCTATGTCCCAGGGTATTGGGCCAACTACAAGCCTACTCCCCCTGGACTTGAGTCTCCGTCCAAAACAGTCTGGACAGAGCTTCTGGGTTCCTTTCGTGCCATCCAAGGCTGTGGCTGTGGATTCCCACCATGGCCGTCCTCCCATTTGTGTTGCAGCTGTGGTTGTGGTACAGAACGCCACAGTCCTGGATCTGAAGAAGGCCATTCAGAGATACGTGCAGCTCAGGCAGGAGCGTGAAGGGGGCATTCAGCACATCAGCTGGTAAGTGGAGCGGCAGGAAGGCCTGGTGGCACATGAGCGCCTGTTGCATGTGTGCCGCAAAGTACTGGTGAGTTCTGAGTTCCCTGTCCCAAGCCTTCAGGCGTGGTGGGTGCCTCCGTGCCTGGGAGTCCTGCCTCAGTTGCTCTTTCATCTACATCACCCCACCTGGGCAGCCGGGTTTCTTAAACGGGGGGCATCTCGGGGCATTTCTAGTGTCTGTAAGTGGTCTCTCTAGCTGTCAGTGGCCCCAGCCCATCTTCACTTGGGTGCTCTCCTCACGCCTGTTGGGTCAGGTGTTCTGCTGTCTGTGTCTCAGTACTGCCGCCTATCTCGTAAGGTATGTTTGGCCCCCAGCTACCCAGCACAGCCCTTGGAGCAGCGCCTCCTCAGAGCTGCCTCAGCCCATCTCACACACAGCCCGTGTCCCAGCTGCCCAGTGACCGTGCTTGTGGTTTACCTGAATCCTCATCTGAGTCTTGCAGGTCCTATGTGTGGAGGACCTACTACCTGACCTCCGCAGGAGAGAAGCTCACAGAGGACAAGAAGAAGCTTCGAGAGTAAGTTCAGGCACATTTTGAGCTGCTGGGAGGCATCTGGTCTGTTGCCCTCTAGTTCCCCAAGCTCGGCCAGAGGGCTGGGGCCTCTTCCCAGGAAGGAGGAGTCTTAAGTCAGTTCCTGGGGAATCTGCGAGACCTGGGGAGTCCCTGGCTGGACTGATACCCTCCTGCAAGGAGGTTCCTGGGGGCCCTCCCTACTGGAATGGGAGACCTAGGGGCACTGTGACCACTGCTCTCCAGGGGCAGTGAAGGGCTTCCCGGAGCCAGAGGAAGGCAGTGCGTGCGGGTGAGAGGCTGCCCACGGGCACGATGGGGGTCTTGAGAGGGTGGCCACTGCCACTTCCTCACCTTCCTGCACATAGTGCTCTTCCTACCCGTTCCTTCTTGGTCCCTCCCAAGTTTCACGTGAGGAGTCCAACCTACCTTCTGCAGATCACACACTATAGCCCTCCTCCTTTTCCAGTTACGGTATCCGGAATCGGGATGAGGTGTCCTTCATCAAAAAGCTGAGGCAAAAATGAACCTCCAGACGAGGACAGCTCTGTGCTGGTGGCCTGTACCCAGCTGGGACACAGCTGAGCCCTAGGTCCAAACAACCGAATGATGGGGCAAATGGGCCTGGCCCTGTGTACAAAATAAATCTACTTGCTTCTTAGTTTGAAAAGTCAGAAAACCACAGTACCTGGGGCAGGAGGGACTGCTGCTGCCCAGTCACAGAGGGGAGGCAAGGGCAGAAAACGGTGCAGGTGAATCCAAAGGTCTAAAATGCTTCATTTGAGCCCTGTGCCCACACCATCCACTGGCCATAAGACCCTTTTACTGTGGTTTCTACAGCAAGGGGAAATAAAAGCAGATGGCTGGCTTTCAGTGTGTGCTTGGGGGGAAACAAGGGCCTTGCATCCAACAGTATGTGGATGAGGTCTCCAGCCTCAGCTCACAGGGTTCACGTATAGCAACACCCTTCACCCTTTGGCTCCTGCAAAAAGAAGTAGCCTGTGGCTGAACTTGGAACTGCTGGCTACAGAGGGAGCGCTGGGGTCAGGGTGCTTCTCCGTGGGGGTGGGGGGATGAATGTGACAGCAAAGCCATGGGTTCTTCTATCATTGTCAGCTGCCAGTCACCCTAAGGAAGGGGGGCAAGGTGCAGCCATCCACCTGGCTGAGGGGCTTCACTGGGAGGTACATTTGACACTTAGTTCCCCGCTTTGGGGAACTGTAAGTGGGAGGGGAGGGTGAGGAAGAGGCCTGAAGGACCTCCCTCCATAGCCCTAGCCAGAAACCAGAAAGACGAGGCAGCTCTGATAAGTTAGTGGCAGCTAAAACGCTCCCGGTCCATTTA
Source organism: Mirounga angustirostris (assembly GCF_029215605.1). NCBI lineage: Eukaryota > Metazoa > Chordata > Mammalia > Carnivora > Phocidae > Mirounga > Mirounga angustirostris. The sequence continues at coordinate 139,521,903 of NW_026991713.1, forward strand.
TTGGCCACATGAGGTGGTCGTCCAGAAACTAGTTAGAAGGTAATCATGGGAACTAGTGTAATAAATGCCCTGAAGTACGAGACATTCACCAGCGGTGAACAAGGCACAAGAGGTCAGTGTTCAGGAAACGGGCAGGCCGGCACACAGGGCTCGCGGGCCGAGAGTCCTGTGGCCTGTGAGGCTCGGGGCGGACAGCGTGCCCGGCTCTGGCCTGCTGGGGCTCACAGCCCCGGTGCCCCGGCCAGCTCAGTGGAGCTGGGCATCCAGCTCGTACTTCTCACAGAACTTGTCAGTGAAGGGGATGCAGGTGAGGAACTCACACCACTCACAGCGGACGGGGTAGAAGTAGAAGAGGACCACCAGGCCGGCCAGGAGGCCCAGGAAGACCACCTGAAAGACGATGATCTGGCAGCGCTTGCGGTACAGGTCAAACTTGCCGAAGCTGATGTAGGGCAGGAAGGCAAAGGACAGGAAGAGGCCGCTGATGAAGCCCGAGATGTGAGCGAAGTTGTCGATCCAGGGCAGCAGGCCAAAGGTGAACAGGAAGAGGACCACAGCCGACAGCTTGAAGAAGGCACGCCAGGGCCGTGCCAGGACCTGCCAGCTCTGGAAGAGCTCCACGAATAGGCAGGCCAGGATGCCAAACTGCGAGCCGGCTGGGCCCACCTGGCGACAGTGTGGGTGGCTGTGAGCTGGTGAGGCTGAGCAGATGACGCCCACCCCCAGCCTGGACCCACAGCCCCATCTCCCCATCCCGCCTCCCATGGCCCAGAGCGCGTCAAGATGGAGGAGCCAAAAGGAGATGCTCCCAGGCTGGACTCTCCAGGGACCCAAACCCAGTGCCAGACATGGACCCAGTTTAGGATGGGCAGCAGGTACACTCAGGAGGGTGCCCACCCTGGGGGATGCCCTTACCTCTGCCCGGTATGGCAGGAAAATGGCACTGGCCAGGTTACCAGTGACACCACTCAACAGGTAGATGATGGCTATGCGGTGCCAGCCTGCCAGCTTCTCCAGGTCCCGCAGGACGGTCATCTGGAAGCAGACGGACACCAGGCAGTGCAGGATCCTACGGGGGGGCAGGGGGTGGTACTCAGGAGGGAGGCCACCCCTTCACCATCTCTGGCCAGCCACTCCTAGGGTCCCTGGGGCCACTCACCCCACCTACCCCTGCTCAGCCCACATGGTATCACTTGCCCAGCGTGCAAGAAGAGGGACAGCCACAGGCGGTAGAACTGGTCAGGCACCTCAGGGTTGAGGAAGGGTAGGAGCCCACACACGTCATCCATGCAGTGCACCTGTGCAGAGTGGCCCATCAGCACCCGCTGTGGCTGGGGTGGGGGAGGGACACTCGCCACAGAGGCCTACCTGCGAGCACAGTGTGGCCTCCTCATGGAAGTAGCCCCTCATGAAGTCACAGTACTCCCGGGAGGTGATCTCACACCTGGAAGGTCAGGCCAGGGTTGAGAGGACTTGGAGAGGGGCCTGCTGGGGCCCAGGGCCAGAGGCAGCCGACTGCCACCCAGGCCCCTTGGTATCTCGGGTTATTTCCGAACTTGGTGAGGGAGAGGGACCGCAGGGCAATGTTCTGCACCCAGGAAAGGCTGTGCACACAAGCGCACCTACCTGCCCTTTGTGCCGATGCAGCAGGGCCGGCCCGTGAGGGCACAGTCCATGTGCAGGTGGTTGGTGTGGTTCCCAGCGCTGTTTTTGGTGCAGATCTGGGTCACAAATGGGGGAGAGCGGGGTTAGGGCCACCCCCAACCCTGAGCCCCACACCACGCTTGGGGATTGGGGCAAAGATGCACAGGTCCTAGGGTAGGAAACTGGCCTCCCTTGACCTCAGGCATGCTGCCACACCCTGAGACCGATGAGCCATCTGTCTAGTTGGAATAATGTCACTTGACCTCCCAAGCTTCCACCTGCTTCTCCCGTTCTGGCTACCTGCTCAGAGAAGCAGGTGTTGGGAGGTAGACAGGCTGGGCAAAGGCCTGGGGCACAGCATCTGAATATGCAGGGTGGTCCCATGATGGCTGTCTCTGGCATCACATCACTAATGGATGAAGTGTGGATTCCTCCCCAACATGACAACAGTGATTCCAAACAACCCTTTCACTCTGGCTCACCGGCCACTTGGTGATGTCATCTGGCCACTCGTGGGGGTCCTCTGAGGAGGGCTCATCACACACCCTGCGAACCCAGCATGTGGTCAGACCCCGCTTTATCTCCTTGGCATCCACACCTGTCCAACTCAACAACAAGGGGGGCTATACCCTCTCCCCCCACACCCCACAGAGCCATGGGCTAAGGTGGTAAAGGCGGGGGCAGGCAGCAAGACTGACCTGGGGTCCTGGTGGCAGACAGAGCCAAACTGCCTCTTGTGGCCGCCAAAGTCTGGGGCAGTGGGGTGTAAGGGCCACTTCACCCACACTGCCAGTGTGGACTGTGGGAGACACAGGGTCAACCCCTGGTCAGAGCCCACCCCTTACCAGCACCGTCAACAGGACGCAGGAATCACCCTTACCCACAACCCAATCTCAATGAAAGTGGTCTCGCTAGCTGTCAGTGGCCCCAGCCCATCTTCGGGCATGTTGGGAGACCTAACAGGATCTCAACAGCAGAATTCCTATTAGCTTCAGAATAGAAACCACCAGTCCGGGAACTGGTATAAACTACAGCAGCTCCGCACAAGATGATGTGATAAAAACCTGGATGGGGGGGCGCCTGGGTGGTTCCTCTGGTTAAGCATCCCACTCTTCGTGTCAGCTCCGGTCATGATCTCAGGGTCCTGAGACCGAGCCCTGCGGCCAGCTCTGAGCTCAGCGGGGGCCTGCTTCTCTCCCTCTGCCCCGCCCCCCGCTTGTGCTTTCTCTTTCTCTAAACAGATCTTCTTTTAAAAATTAAAAAAAAAAAAACCTGGATGAATCTTTTTTGCTTTGTGGGTCTCTTTTAATTGCTTAGGGGAAAGAATATGACACTACCACTTGTGTCAGAAACAAGATGCACACGTGCGGAAAGAGCGCCCCCAAATCAACGCCTGGCTACAACTGTCTGTGACGTGAGAAGCAGGAGATGGGGGAGGCAGGGAATGAAGGTGAACGGAAGGCCCTTGCTTTGAACCACAAACACACGGCAGTGGGGGCACCCACCGAGCACTCGTCCTCCGATGTCTGCACGCACCCCGACCGGTCGTTGCGCACGCAGCAGGCCGAGTGCTTCTCACGCTCCCGCGCGGCGCGGATAAAACTGTGCACCTGCGGGTCCTGGCGCATGCAGGGCGAGAACTTGGCACCGAGGTGAATGAGAGCCTCCTGCGGAGGAGTGGGATGTGCAGCGGTGGCCCTGGCCCCTGCCAGCCCAGGGTTCCCACCCTCCAGTGCCCACAAGGCCCTGCCCTCACCGAGCTGGGCCCGATCCAGAAGTTCTCCTGCTGCACATACTTGACGTTCTCATAGACCCCGCGGTTCCGCAGGACCTGGAAGGTTGGGGAAAGAGATGAGACAGATCCCGCTCCAGCCCTCTCCTCCCAGGGTGACGCAGGAGGCAGTTCAGAGCCTAGACTCCAAGGGTCTGGGCCGGGGAGGGTGCCAGGGCTCACCGAGTCCACGGTCTCATGCTGCGAGAAGCCCACAGGCGCGATGCCGTAGATGCACACGGCTAGAATGGTGACGAGCGAGTGCACGAAGGTGAGCCAGTAGGTGAAGAAGGGCCTGCAGGGTGGAGCGTCAGCAGAGGCGGCATCCCCAACCCAGAGAACCCGCCCCCAACCTGGAGCTTTGCCCGCTCGAAGCTGCAGCCCACCCCCACACCCGCACGCCATGCCTACCTGTGGTCATCCATGTCCTCGATCTGACGTTTGACATAGCTGTCGATACGCTTGCGGTAAGTGCGGTTGGTGAGCCGGCCTACCATGCCCAGCCCGTACGGCCGCTTCTCCCTGGCAAAGAACTTGCGCACGGGCATCGCAATGCGCTGGCCCCGCCGCTGACCCGCCGTGCTCACTACCTCCTGCCGTAGCCGCACCTTAGGTTGCGGGGCTACTGCTCCACCCTCCTTCTGCTTCCGCCAGCCTCGTTCTAGGGGCCTGGGGGGAAGGGGCGCAGTCAGCCCCCGCCCTAGACGCCCGACCTGCTGCAATCCCTCCTGCACGGGGCCGACCCTCCCGCTCGGTCTTGCTCCTGTCTAGCAGTGAAGGCTCCGTGCAGCCATTCAGCCTCCTCCCAACCAGTAAAAGCAATCCTGAGCCCCTCTGGGGTGGAAGAGGTAGAGCCTGACTTACATGAGGTTCCCTGACAGTCTGCAAGTACTAATCACAACCCTCTCCTCCTCCCTGCAGGACTCCGCCCAGCCTGTGGGTTCTGGGATCATGTGCCCGTCCCGCAGGTGGGCAGCTGAGCCTTGGAGGGTGCCCGGCCCTGGGTCCCATAGCCACAGTGCACAAGCTGGGCTCACATTCCACAATCCTTCCCTCAGCCCTCCTGGGCACCAGTGTCCCAGGGCCCAGCCACTCTGACGGCCAAAAGTCTGGCCCCCTGCCCTCCCCTCCCCTCCCCTCCCCACGGGCCAGCGGCACTCACAGCATCAGATGGCTGCGCTCAAGTTCACTGCGGTCCAGGGCCCCACCCGTGAGGTCGGCCTGCTCCATGGCTTTCTCCCAGTCCTTGAGCGCCGCCTCCGAAGGGGACTCGAACACCTCGTCTGGGTACGTGGACAGCTCCTCATGGAGGACTCCTTCCTGAGCAAACATAGGCGATCAGGGTGGGCCACGCAGACAGAGGGGTGGCGGGTGATGCCCCTGTGCTCTTACCCGGGCAAAGAAGGACGTGTCCAACTCGTCGGGGAAGTCAGCTGTGTCCTCCTCCAGGAAGCTGGCAGGAGTAAAACTTCGGCGCTGCGCCCGGCGCAACGTGCCATCCCTAACAGAGCGGCCCTGCCAGCAAGGAGGTGAGCATGCGGCGTGCTGGCCGCCGCGTTCCCAGCCTGCCCCGGCCCCCGCACCCACCTTCATCAGGGCCGCGGCCGCCCGGAAGCTCATCTTGGCCACCGATTCGCGCTTGCGTCGCCGCGGGAACCGGCTGCAGCCCGAGCGGGAGCTGGAGAAGGAGCAGAAGGAAGCGGCACCAGGCGTGACAGGCGTGTGCGGGGTACTCAGGCCGTCAGCCGTGTCATCCGCCACGCGGAAGGCCCGGCCCCGGGCCAGGGGGTCTACGATCTGGCAGACGGAAGGAGATGTAAGAGTCCAGGCCTGGGCTGTGGCTGTGGGGGCCCCTTCCCCACCCTAGACCCCGCTGTGGAGAACATAGCTGCCCCTCCTTCCCACCCCCCAGCAGGTCCCTGGATGGCTGTGCAGGGGGCTAGGAGGGTCCCCGTCCTCACTCATGAGGCCTTTACAATGCTGTGCATCCTGGGATGTTCTCCCATCCTGATCCCAGGACCCTGTCCCCTCCTCCAGGCCCCAGTTCCCAGAGAGTATCTTAGGTGCCTTTCTGGGACCATGTGACTGCCCCCACGCCAGGAGCTTCGCAGAGTCTCCTGTCTTCAGGTCGGCCGTGTCCCCAGCCCCGGCCCAGGGAACAGAGAGAGGCTGGTGGGAGGCAGCAGGGCTGGGCATACCTTCTGCATGCCCAGCTGGCACGGCCCCACGTACAGCGGAGGGGGCGTCTCAGTGCTGGCCAGAGACACATTGTCCTGGCTGGGCAGGTCCAGCTCCCGGATGACCTGGGGCTTCAGCTTTCCATAGCGCTGACTGCAGTGGCGGATGCTTTTCCGCTGCCACTTCTGGGTGCTGTCACTGTCCTTGCTCACTCCGAACCAGTCCGCGGTGCCCCTGCCACGGGAGGGTCTCAGCAAGGGGAAGCCAGGTCGTCCCCTGGCCCCGCCAGGGCGGACAACATGCCCCAACCCAAGCCTCCAATCACGCCCGGGGCCTGGGGCCTGGGGCCAGGTGTGCTGGGTCTAATTAAGAGGATGGATGGGTTCCGGCCCTGGCCACCCCCTAAGCAATTAGCCAACTCCAAATTCCCACTAGAAGCGCAGATGGCAGGCCTTGCCCAACTGAGTATTTTACACCGATCCTCAGCCCATCCCAGAGAGGGGGGTTCATGGGGAGACACTGAGTCCACAGATGGCACGCAGAGCTCAGCCCTTCACCAGAGAGCTTGGCCCCAGGCAGCAGTTTGACCTCAGACTCCACAGAACTCAGGCAGTGGGCACTGCAAGGCCAGGCAAGCTGTCCACACCTCTTGGACATGCAAGGAAAAACACCACCAGGACCTGCTGTTAGGAACCCCAGGGAACACCAAAGGCACTGGTAGCCCCCAAGAGATCGCAAGCCATGCACACGCCACCTGACGTCCACACACTCACGCCCTGCCCCAGGTACCTGAGCAGGGACCGAGAGAGAGAGCGGCGCTGTGGCAGAGCCCTGCGGGCAGCGGGGGGACCCAAGAGGGGCAGAGTGTGGACACGCCCAGAGCGCACCTGCCGGCTGTCCAGGGGCCAGGGCGTTGGGATGGGAGAGACAGAGAAGGAGACAGGGGGAGGTGGTGGGGAGCAGGGAAGGTGGCAGGTGAGAGCAGTTGGTCCCCAGAACAGGAGGAGGACAGGGTGACATGGGGAACAAGATGGAGGAGACAGCCGAGACAGGAGGGACCCTGGCTCCGGTCCCAGCCCCCGTACCCAGAGGGGACAGTTCTGCCTGCCTCTGCCCCCCGGCCCCCCAGCCCCCACGGGCGGAGCCGCCACGGCAGCCGAGTACCTGCGGATGGTCTGCGTGATGGACATCTGGCGCTGCAGCGGCGGCCGCCGGAGCTCATGGTGGGACGCGGGGACGTGGGCCGTCTCGGCAGGCATACTCACACTCCGCAGGAAAGCCTGCCGTCTCAGGGGCTGCGCCGTGGGGTCACAGTGAGGAGGCTGGACGGGGCACACGCCCAGCCCCTGCCCAGCAGTGCCTACCTGGAAGAAGCCGGGTTCCTCTGTTGCCGGGGGCACCACAGCCGGGATGTCCAGCCTCAGCCAGGGTGGCTTCTTGCGCTGCAGGCTGCTTGTGCTGTCCCTGCGGGCCTCGCTCATGGCGCCAGGTGGGGCACGGCAGGCCTGGGAGGGGGACGGTGATTCAGTGCTGACGGACCTCTCAGGGGTCACTGGGCCCAGGGAGGGTCCTGGCCCCGATGCAGCAGTCCTCCTCTGTGCTCAGCACCGATCTGCTCCGTGCCTGCTTCGCCCGTCCCTGGAGACACCGCGGGGCACGAACTAGGCCCTCACAATACAAATCCATTCATGTCCAAAGAGAGAAATTCAGGACAAGTATTTGAGCATCTACGATGAGCCACTCCTAGGTGCTCAGGGACACACTGGTGGAGAAACAAGGAGACAAAAACAGACAAAATCCCTGCCTCTCTGGAGCTTACGGTCCAGACAAAAAACCTGTAAGTACAGGGTGCTTGGTGGCTTGGTTGGTTAAGCGTCCGACTCTGGCTTTCGGCTGGGGTCATGATCTCAGGGTCGTGGAACTGAGTCCCACTCAGCACCGAGTCAGCTTCTCCCTCTCCCTCTGCTCCCCCCACTGCCCCGCCGCTTGCACTCTCTCTCTCTCAAATGAGTAAATAAAATCTTTAAAAAAAAAAACAAAAAACTATAGGGGCGCCTGGGTGGCTCAGTCGGTTAAGCATGTGACTTCAGCTCAGGTCGTGATCTTCGGGGTCCTGGGATCAAGCCCTGCGTTGGGCTCCACACTCAGCGGGGAGCCTGCTTCTCCCTCTGCCCCTCCCCCTACTTGTGCTCTCTCATTCTCTCAAATAAATAAATAAAATCTTAGAAAAAAACCAAAAACCTATAAGTAAGTAGAGACACCATGTTAACACGTGACAAGTATGATAGGGAAACATAGCACGTTACAGTTGCTGGGGCATGGATGTCTCCCTGGAAGGTGACATCTAGCAAAGACCTGAAGGTGGTGATGGAGTGAACAAGGCTGCTGGAGAGGGCAGAGTTGCTCCTCACACAGGGAACAGCCAGTGTGAAGATCTCAGCGAGTGTGCACACAGGCCGGCTGAGGGTCTCGCCCCAGTCTGTACATGGAGCAAAGCTCAAACCTGTCTGACCCAGACCGCACCCTCTTCCCCACCATGCCGTCTGCTCCGAAGACAGAAGGCCCCTGCACCCATGACAGGGGGGTGCGACCCCTGCATCTCACGGAGGAGTGGCCACGGGGCTTCCCCATCCGGGAGCTCCCACCTGCAAGGGACCTTCTGAAAGCCACCTGGGCGCAGATGCTGCCGGGACCACCAGGGGGCGTCGCGCACCGAGAAACAGACACACGGCGCGCACCCCCCTCAGCATCTGAGACACAGGGCAAGGGCCCAGGACCCAGAGCAGAAAGGCCAGGGCTTGATGTGGGCCTCCACTGCCTGGCCATGTGAGTGAGGCAACGACTATGTGACCATGGCCTCTCTGGCGCTCTACTCCCTGCTTACAAAAGGTCACTTTCAGGGCTGCTCTGGTTGCCCCTCCCCAAAGAAGGACCACAGGGTGTCTGGAAACGGGAGATCCAAAGCACATTGTGGGGCATGGAGAGCAGGGAAGTGGCCGAGCAAGAGTCGGAGGGAAGAGACTCCAAAATTCCTCCACTGCATCCAAGAGCTAGGGAACCAGACAGACTCTGAAATTCGGGTTGGGGGTGGCACCTGGGTGGCCTCTGACTTGGGCTTAGGTCATCATCTCAGCGTGCTGGGATGGAGCCCCGTGGTGGCGGGCTCCGCACTCAGCTTGTCCCTCTGCCTCCCCCACCCCCACCACCACCCCGCTCGTACTCTCTGTCTCTCAAATCAATAAAATCTTAAAAAAAAAAAAAATTCGGGTTTAGGAACCCACCCACAAATGCCTCTAGAAACGACCTCCCTTGCACTGCCTGAGAAGATGTAGAGAAAACCCCACCCCTGCCTTACAAATAGGCAAACTGAGTCCTACAGAACAGGGGCTTGCCTTACCTGAGGTCACGTATTCGGGTGGCATAACTGGACACAGGCCCAGAATGCTGCCCACAGCTCCTACTGGACTTACACAGAACAGGGAAGGCCAGAATTCTGTTCGGAGCAACTCCCAGCTTTTTACTGACCTGAGAAGGTCGACCTACACAGACCCAGAGGGCATGGAATGCTGCCCTCCACAAAACAGGGGCAGCCCCAGGTACTGCGTACAGCTCCTTCCGGCCCTGGACCCAACGCTGGGGATCCACAGGCTGGGTGCCAGAGGGCTGGCCTCTCCAGGAGCCCCCCCCCCCATACATTCCCAGCACCTCCAAGTGATACTGGCTGGTCCTCGACTTCGGAGTCCAAGGAACCTCTGGCAGCTGTTCGGCTTACACCACCACCCACACCCATGCCCCTACCAGTTCCCACTGCCCCCATGGCCTCTCCTCACAGCTCCCGCCCGCCTCAGGGCTCGAGTCACGCCCCGCCCCTGCACACGCATTCTGCCCAAGGACCCACAGCCTTACTCAGGCTGGCCCCACCCTGACAGATGCTCCCAGCCCTGGATCTCCGGGCACAGCTCAGGGCATCAGCCACGTGTGGGCTGTCCTGTGACTGCCGGGCCCACAGTGCCCAAGACAGGCCTGGTCCAGAGCCACTGTTCAGGAGACATTGGTCACTAATGCGCACGGACTGGCAGGGGCCTGTCCTCACCATCTGGAGTGATGTGGGGTTCCTGGCGGGGTCTGGTAGGAGTAGCTGAACACAAGCCGAGGTCAGGGCAGGGGGAGCCCAAGCCAAGAAGTGGGAAAAGGGTGGTGAGGTACCCAGGGACTCAGACATTCCCCAGCCCCTCCTAGCCTGGGCCTACAGCTGGCCCCAGGAACACAAGAACCATTGAGCTCATGAGGGAGGCACCAGATCCCTGCCCGTGTGCCCAGATCTCCCAGGGTCCCTCACCTCCACCCAAGTCCTTCCTGTTTTGGGGGTGGAAGCAGGAGGGTGCTCTGTAACCCACAGGGCTCCAGGATCCCCACCATGCCCCCAGTGCTGCAGGGTCCTGGTCTGCCCCAGCCCTCTGTGCATAGTTTCCCATCTGGGCCTCAAGTGGGTGGGATCCACAAGGGGGGGTGCTCCACAGTGGGCCCCAGGGGTGTGGGGGAGGGGCGGGCCCAGAGGACAAAGAGTCTGGGCTGGGGAGGGGCACCGCGCCCACCCAGGGGAGACAGTGGCTCAGTGTCCAGGCCTCCCCCAGGCACACAGTGGGCTCTTGTTCCCAGACAGCCCCTCAGGGGGGAATCCCAACAGCATCTCTGCTCTGCTGACCCCCTCGGTGCGGGAAGAAACGGCAGCCCCAGGGAGGGCCTGACTGCTCGGGGTCACACATCATCTGAGTCACTCTGGCGACAGTCAATGCTGCCCACCCAGGGCCCAGCCCCATCAGGAGACCCCTAACTGGGCATCCAGAAGTGAGCTAGAAAGTGCTGACAACTGCTCAGCAAATGCTAAGGGTGGGGACCGAGCTCAGCAAGGGGGCACGAAACAGGGGCAGACACAACACCCAGGCACTCCGGGCAGCACAGGACAAGCGTGGGGCTCATGACGAGGGCCCCGCAGAGTCACAGGACCACCAGGGCTGCTTTAAATGGATGGAGAGTACTAGGAGTAGCTACAGCCTCAGGGCAGAGGGCTGGGTGGGGAGCAGGGGCAGGTCCTACTGAAGCACGTGCCTGCCCTGGGGATGAGCGGAGACCTTCTGGGGGGCCACATGCACAGACAGAAGACAGGGCCAGGAAGCCAGGGGAGAGCCTGGCCTGAGACACCGGGCAGACCCTGCTCACCTTCACCACCTGCAAGCCTCAATTTTTGTCTGGCACACAGAGGTGCTTGAGAAGCAGCGGCTGAACCAAACGCCCGGGCTGGTCAATGCCTGCCGGCTCTGCGGGGCTCCCTGAGGGCAGCCAGAGGAGGAGAGGAGAGGGGAGCCCGAGGAGGAGAGGAGAGGGGAGCCCGAGGCCCAGGAGCATGTACGACCAGAACACTAGCCACGGGAGGCACCTGGCCGTGGGAGCCTTCGGAGATGCCCAGTTTGGTAGGGTGTAACCAAGACGCAGGAGGAGACTGGGGAGCAGGTGTGGCCTGCCCCAGCCTGGACAGTGGCCAGAGCCACTATGAGACTGGATCCTCAGGTGCGAGCGGCGGCCACCAAGGCACTCGGGCCTGCTCAGCCAGCTGGCAGGACGATGCCAGCAGGGGCGGCTGGAGGCTGCGTGGAGAGCCGGGATGGCCCAGCCCCAGGACAAGACCCACCAAGCCCCGGCCCCGCCCTGCCCAGGGGACCGCCCACCGCCAAGGTCAACTGGAGCAATGGCCCCACCCCAGGACACCTGCCCAGGCGTGTCCCCAGCTCACCGGAGCATGATCCCAATGCTCCAGCCTCCACACTAGAGTCCTGACCTCGGACCCCCACTCTTCTGTTTGACCCCTAATCTGATGCCCAACCCCCAAAATGCCCTGCAAACGGGGATCACTAGCCGAGTGGCCTCCCAGAATCCAGGCCTTCACCACCCACATGCTACCGTGTAGCAAAGCAAGTCACCTGGCCTCGCTGTGCCTCTCTGTCTCATGTATAAATGGCATCATGCTAAAAATGGTACTGGTCGGGTCCTCAGCCCTCCTCAACCCTCCCAGACCTCGCCGCTTCTCTGTGAAGGAAACGAGCTCAGAGAGCAGCAGGGCAGGCCCGAGACCTAGCTGATGGCCTGCACAGTGCCCTCTGCCCATCCCCAAGGGGACACGTCCATCCCTACCTCCCGGTGTCACCCGTCACAGGACAGACGTCACCCCAGACAGGTATGCAGAAGGCCAATAACAGAACAGGAGGTTCCCTGCTACAGGAGGCCCCGAAGGCACAGGAATCCCTGGTGATAATTACACGCCGGGACCTAACCAGGGAGGGTGGTGCAGAGGAGGCTCTAGCCCTGGGGAGGGCTGCTGCCCAAAAGCTCAACAGGCACGTACGGACCTGGGGGTCCCTGACAACCAGAATCAAAGCCCTGGACCCCACTGGCTCTGGCAGGGGCTGAGAGGGTGAATACACCCCAGGTTGGGGAGCCCCAAAGCTCAGAGAGGTGGCAGGTCCGTGCCCCACAGTCAGCAAGCCAGCAAGGGCGCAAGGGAAGAGACTTAGCTATAGCAGATTCTGGCTTCGACAACCTGAGGTCTAGCTGGGTCTCGGGAGTTAGGTGAAAGCCTCCCCCCAAGCTGCAGAGGGGAAAGGCCCACATTCTACCAACATGCCTGGCTCAAGGGCAGATGAGCAGCCGGACCACCACTCAGCGCCCCCAGAAGTTCCCCCACTGACTTGACGCACGTGTGCTCCCGGTGCCCTGACACCCTCGGGCTTAGCGAGCTCCTCCCCAAATGGGCCAGCTCCTGGATAGTACTAGAGAGGTCCCAGGAGGGGACACCAAGTCCTGAAGTCTGTTGTAAGAGCAGAAACGGCTTGTCGTCAGAAGCCTGGCACACCTGCCGGAAACCTGGGTCTAACTGACCCTGCTGACCTATCACAAGCCCTGGGAAGGGTCCTCTGTACCATCTTCCAGATAAGAAAACTGAGGCTCAGAGAAGCCAGTCACCACCTGAGGTCACCGAGCCTCCAAGGGGGGGGTCAAAACCTTGGACAATGTCTGCCCAGGAGATGGGGTCCAAGGGACCCGTGTGCCTGCCTAGCTGGCCCTGGCCACAGCCCCCCAGGGCCCCCAACTCCACCCTGTCCTGACCCAGAGCCTTTCAGCTCAGGGAGGAGGGGTCGCCCTCAAACACACCCAACCCAGAGAACAGGCCGAAGCCAGGGAATATGATCCTTGGGTAGAAAGTGGATCCTGTCACAGACACCGAAGCTGGAAGGGGAGCACCTCACATCCAGGGAGAGGAGCAACGGGGTGTGCCCAGAGCAGTCAATGGGAGCTGAGAAGACCCTGACAGGGGGCCCTAAAAGGCAGGGAAGACCTGGGTCATCCCCTCTGAGCCAAGGGCCCCCCGAGAATATGAGTTCCCAAGGACAGCAACTTGGCCGGACACTAATGCTGCGTGAGGGATTCTGGTCATGGCAATTCTCCAGCTCGGCTGCCCTCAGTCAGCCTGTCTGCACAATGGGAGACTGGTTGGCTGCTTGGAAGGGTTGGGATGGGGCCTGGGGCCCCGCATCTTAAATTTGGGGCCCCTTGACTCCTGTGCCCACCTACTAGCCCTGCCCCGTTCTCAGGGAAAAGAACCTAGCTTGCCCAGAATGGCCCCTGGTGGCAGGGGGCTCAGCTGAGGGGCCTCTTGGACCCCAGCCAGCTATTGGGTTCCCCACCTTCCTCCTAATTTCTGGGGGCTCTCTAGGGGGCTGGGGCTGGCTCCAGGGGGTGGGGAGAACCCAGCATCTAGCTGGGCCAAACCTGAAAAGCCAGTTTCATCCTTGAATCTTCTCAGTCAGGAAGTCCCAAGGTTGGGGGGGGGTTTTCCCAGCACAAGGCTAGGGCCTCGGGATCCAGGCCCCGCCCACCCGGACAGACAGAGACACACAACCCAAGCTGCACCGAACGAACTCGGGTCAGGAACCAGCTGGGCCTTGGGCAGGCATGGCTGCGAGATCCCCTGCCCATTCCCCATCCAGCCACAGACAAGCCCGCAGCAGGACAGACAGCTAGGCCGTCCCCCGTCCCCCGAGCACCTGAGGTCCAGCCATCTTCCCTGCCAATAGAAGGCCTGCCTCTAGGCACGCCCCCACGCCCCCCACCTCCGCTCCTCTAGGCCACTGAACACAACGCAGCGGGGTCTTAGGGAGTAGCTCCCCGGTCCCCGCAGTTCCAGGATTTACAGAGTGGGGACACAGGGGTTGTGAAGTCCCCCGCCCCTAGCCCCCCAACTACTGCTATTACTGATGATCCTATTCCCGTCCCCTGCGAGGACGGCTGGGACAGGGACGGTCCCGAGGAGTCCCACCCTCGGAGCTGGAGTTTCGACTTGGAGCACCACCCACCGGTGGCGGCCGGGACGGAAAACGTCAAGGGGGGGAGGGCACAGCTCGGAGGAGCCTGGGGACACCCCCAGACTCCGAGCCCGCCCGCTCCCAGGACCCTCAGCTGTTGGGCGGGGGCTGGAGCCGAGCTGTCCGGCCCGGTCAGGCCGCCGGGACGTGCTAATCCGGCCCTGGGCTATTTTTGCGGCGCGCTGGGTTAGGAATCCCGGGCTGGGCCGCCTCCGCGGGTGGCTCGGGAAACTCCGGGACGGAAAGTCCGGACGCCGCGGGCGGCAACTCGCCCGGACCCGGACCCAGGCCTGGACCCCGCGCCCGGCCCGACCCCAGCCGCTGCCAGCGCCTCTGGCCGTGGCGGGCTGAGCACGGGCCCCGCGCGCAGCGGACGCGGCCCCGGAACCCGCCCGGCCCGCGGAGCCCTGCGCCCCGCTCGCGGAGCCCTGCGCCCCGCTCCCGGCGCGCTCACTCACCGCCGCCGCCGGCACCGGGGGGTCCTCGGGGATCCTGGGGGCTCCGGGGAGGGGCTGCCGCCGCCGGCCGGGAGGGCGCCCGCGCCGAGTCCCCGCCCGCGCGCCCGTCCGGCCCGCCCGCCCGGGAATGCCATGGAGCGAGGGGCGTGCGCGCCGGGGGCGGGCCCGGCCGGAGGGGGCGGCCGCGCTGACTCAGGGCTCAGGAATGCGCGCGGCCCGCCCGGCCCGAGTCACCTCCTCCGGGAAGGCCGCTGGGCTCCGCTCTCCCGTGTGTCCGGCCGCGGGGATAGCTGTGGCTGGGGGTCTTGGCCGCCTTGGCCGCCTTGGCCGGGGAGGGAGGACCTAGTGGCCCAACGGGACACAGCCTCCGCGTCAATGGAAGTCCTGGGCTCCTCAGCCTCTCCCCGCCTCTAGGGTGAGGCCTGACCTTATGCTGCCTTGACTTGTGCTTGAGAAAGGGGGGAAGGGGCAGGTGTGGGACAGTGTCCCTGGATCTCCTGTAAACCGAACCACCGACCTCCTCTGAAGGTCCACACTAAATCACTCACCCTACATGCACCCGGTCCCATGGGAGCACTCACACACTCATACAACACGTGCTCACGCATCCGTGCAGGCACACGCCCACATGCTCTAACCACGTATCCACACACACGCGTTTACAGAGGCAAACGCACACCTTCACAGCCCCTTCCATTCAGTTACACACATGCACACACCGCAACTGTACACTCCCACTCATGTGTTTACCCAGGGCTGCACACACACACTCACAGCAAGGGCAGGTTCAGAGCAGTGGGCCCCTCCCCGGACCCCTATGCTCCCCGCAGTCACTCCCAGGCCGGGCTGGGCCTGCAGCCCCCCAACCCGAACCCGTCAGGGCAGAGGTGGTACTGCTGGTTTCCACTCCGCACGCTTCGCTCTCCCAGAGCTTGCCCACTGCTCCGGGGGCGCTCATCCCTGCCTCTCTGAGTCGGACACGAAACGACCCATCTGCTTGAGGCTGAGGTGTGGGTGGGAATTTCCCAGCATCCCTCTCTCTTGACTTTGCAGGACTATGTGGGGCTGAACCACTCAGAGGACGACCAGGCAAGGGGGGAGGGGAGTGCCGACAGCAGGGGACAGTCAGGGTACCCAGGCTGCCTCACGATGGTCTCCCTTATGGCCCTGGAGAAAACAGAACTGGGACCACAGGTCTCCTGAGGACCCTTTCACTAGTTGCCAGAACACCTTGGGGCACCAGTGGCCCCGCACCTCAAGCCTTGCAGTGCCTACGAAGATGGCCTTTGCTGTTCTGGGACCAGGTGGCACTGGCCCTCTCTGAACAGAGTCGCTGCACCG
The DNA here is from genome assembly GCF_029215605.1 of Mirounga angustirostris. Classification (NCBI taxonomy): domain Eukaryota; kingdom Metazoa; phylum Chordata; class Mammalia; order Carnivora; family Phocidae; genus Mirounga; species Mirounga angustirostris. The sequence goes on from NW_026991713.1 coordinate 139,537,712, forward strand.
TCAGCAAGTCATGGCGGGCCTGACTGCACACAAGACCCCGTTCTTGACTACACAGAAAATAACGTTGATGGCGTGAGGTGGCAGCCACCTTACGGGCTGGCCCTGGAACCTGGGCAAGGGGCAGAATCCTTGATCATATCCTCTCCCATACCAGGGGACAAAGCGGTGCCTCCTGGATGAACACAGGCGTATCAACACAATTCTCAGGTAGCTTTGGAGGAGTTATAGGAGGACTCCTTCACTGGGGGTGGGGAGGGTGACTACAGGTGGGGACACAAGGCAAGAGGGCGGCTGCCCAGTGCTGATGCTCATGGCCCCTGCAGCCTACACGTGCCACTCCTCCCATGCCAGGCTTTCGGCCAGACAGGACAGTCTCTCCATGCCAGGCATTCTCGGGCATGCTCGACCCCTGCCAGGGATCAGCAGGTCCCGCCCACCTGGATGCCCAGGCAAGCCTGGCAGGGTCAGCGGTGGGGTCATTTCTGGAGTCCAGGGCCTGGGCTCGCCTCCAAAGCATGCCATGGCTGGGCATCCAGTGTTGGCAGGTCCCCTCTTGCAGCAGTCTATGCGTTCAGTGACAGGTAAATGGCCTCCCCTGTGTTCATTCAAGTCACCTCCTCCGAAGGGTCCTCTTGGTTCCTGAGTTTAAGTGGGATTCCCAGCAGCCTCTGTCACAAATCCTTGCCCCTCACAGGTGCTGTTCCCAAGGCATTACCCCAGTATACCCTGGCAGGCAAATCCAGGAATTCCCCAGGTTCTCAACCCACCCCGGCATCCTGAACAAGGACCTTGGAATCAAAGGATGGTGCAAGCAGAGGCCTGGACCTAGTCCACACGGACATATGTATCCATACGTGTATGCTCTGCCTCATGTCTGCCCCACTGCCCTATGCTCTGGTGGCGCCCCTTCATGGAAAGCCAGCTCCCAGTCCCTCTCCTTCCTCTTCCTCCCAGCCCTAGAGAAATGGAAATCAACTGCAACTGCCCAGCATGTGGACAGGTGACTGGGGGTGGGTGGATATCTGGACCACCCCCGTGGCTGTGGACTTCACCCTAGGACCTGAGGGGGTAAGATCCCAACCAATAGGAGGAGTTGCCATCAGCTACCCTGGAGTCCTCAGCTCAGCAGGCCAGTTCCTGGGCTTTGGGGAGCCTGGGTGGGCCCAGCTCCAGCCCCTGGCTCTTTGGGGAAGAGATGAAAGTGGGCCAGGCCAGCCAGGGGCCTGAAGTAACCGACTGTTCCGGAGGCAGCGGCCCCTCCCCGTGTCTCAGCGCATGGCAAGGGGTCCCATAAGCACCTGGGCCCAAGGCTCAGCACACTGGCAGCACAGCCCCAGAAAGGAAGGAGGCAGCCTCCACACACCTCCTTCGGCCACCCTCTCTGCCCAAGGAGGCTCTGACCCCCACAGAGCCCGTCAGATGCAGAGAGCCTTGGAGGCCAGTTGGGATACGAGAACCTCTGAGAAGCTGCCGGAGGGCCCTCCGCCATCTGACATGGAGCCCACTGGGCTCTGACCCGACTCTCTCCCTTCCACGGTATCAGCATCCTTACATTAAAGGACGCCGAGCCAGTGCGCTGGGTGCCCTGGGTCAGTGCTGGTGCTGGAACTGTGGACTCTGTACTCTGCTTTTTCTCTCAAGGCTTCAGTCACTGGCAGCCCACCCCAGCACTGATCCCTTTCAAAGCATGAAGGGTGTCCTCACCTCCATCTGGCACGGACATCCTCCAACACACCTCTCTCGGCCCAGCTGCAGGGCACACTGGGGACAGAGAAGGCCCTAGGCCCCTCCTCCCGCCAGGACCACCTCCTCTCACCCCCAGCCAGCCTGCCCAACAGGCCACAGTGGAAACGCTCAGCCCACCACTTCCAGCCTGTGGTGGAGCCCCAGACCGCGAACCAGGAAGTGGGGGCGGGGCAGAGGAGGGCCCACCCTGGAGAGGTTTCGCAAGCCCCTGCACTCGGCGGGAACATCTGGATAAAGTGCGTTGCTGGCACCAGCTCTGCCTCCTCCTGGGGCCCCGGCTGTGCTCTAAGCCTCTCCTCATTCCCAAGGTGGGGGTAAAACACCCCTTCGGGAACGGGTAGACGCCCCATGATTTCTACAAGGACCACGCACCATTTGTGAAATCAGAATAAAAATTAATACAGACGGCACCCACCCTGCCCCAGCCCTCACCAGGAGGATGGGGCCCAGCGGGGACCTCAGTTTCCCTCCCAGAGAGAGGAAGAGGGGAAAGGGAGGAGAGGAGGGGGACTGGGCACAAAGGAAGGCAGGAAGCAGGCGTCATTGTTTGGGCCGAACGGCTGCGGGGGGGTAAGAAGGAAGACAGGGGTGGGAGTCACAACTAGGCCTGCCTTCCAAGCATGGATTTATGACACATTGCCCACCCCCGGAAGCGGCACAGAGTGCCACAAACAGCTGGGTGGCTTCCAGCAGGCAGCTGGAAGGCTGGGGCCCTTCCTCCCCAGGAAGTCCTGGTGGGAGCCCTGAGGGGAGGGGGCCAGCAGCGCTGTTGGGCCTGGGCCTGGGCCCAGCCTGGAGTTCAGCCCCGGGGCTGGTCAGAGGAGGAGGAACACAGTGGGAGCCCAGAATCCTCCCAGCCAGACTTGCTCTCTGCTCATCTGAGGCCCCATTCACATGGCCCATCCAGCACTTCCTACCTGACATCATCCTATGCCCAGTTGCTCTCTGAGGCCCCACAGGTACCCCCTCCCAAGGCCAGGGTCACAGAAATCAAAGTGCAGGCCCTGCTCTTCAGGGGTTTTCCCAGGGCAGGGGTGGGTGATACAGGAGGGTGGGACTGTGCCTGCCACAGCAGAAGGGCCCTGCAGGGGACCCTAGAGCTACAGAGTGTATGGGGGGGGGTGACTCTGCTGGGTGTTAGGTCCCCCATTCACCCTCCTGGTCCACTGAGCCACAGGCCAGCGGTGCGCCCCTCCTACCCCCCATCCCAACCCCACGATTGTCCCCAGACACCAGCCCTGCGCTTGAACACCTCCCCCAACCCATGGCCCTTCCTTCCTCTGGACCAGACGCTGCCCTCCCCAAACTCTCTTCGCCACCCGCCTTTGGGGACTCCAATCCGATTTAAGAGATTACAGGCAGGATGGGCAGCATCAGAGGTGGGAGGGCGGGACGGTCCCCATACCGCCCCCAGCCGCTCCCCTACGAGCTGCAAGCCGGGCGTTCACGGGTCCCCCACAGCCCTACTCCGGCCTCAAGCCTCTTGAGGAGGCTGGCCACGGTCCAGCAAGCCCGCCGAGGACGTGGGCGGGCTCCTCTGGGCATCTCTGGGCGGCAGAAGGGGTGGGGGCTCCACGGCGGACAGAATCCCCGGACCCGCCCGTGATGATGACCCGGGCAGGGGGCAGGGGCTTCCGGATAAGTCTGGCATCCGCTTCCTGGCCCACTTCCCATGTCCTCTCCCCACAAGTGCCTCCCGAAGGTCGGGAGCAAGTAAAACCCCTCCGCAGTCCAGGAAGGCGTGTCCCGAGGACCGGGGCTCCGCCACCACCTCCCCCACGCTCACTCCATTGTCACCCACCGAACCGTCTGCGGGCCACCCCCCCCAACCCCCAACCGGGGCCCCTCGAGGACCGAAGCAAGACTCGTGACGGACCAGTCCTCTTGGGGGTCCGACCACTGGCTGGCGGCCGCGCAGGGACCACCGTGCTCGTGGGGGCGGGACGCAGGTCACTGGGAGGAGCACCAGGCTGCGGGGGTTCTCGCCCCCACCCCAGCGGCTTCCCCCGCGCCTCACGCCACAAGTGTCCCGGCAGCCCCCGGGCCTTTGTCCAGGATGGGAGGAGCCCCCCACCCCACCGTCCGGCCCCTCCTCCGGGGGCGGATCGGTGCCGCGCGCTCGCCGCCGCTCCCCGAGCTTCCGTCCTCCTCCGCGCAGGCGCCGGCGGCACTTCCGGGGTCGCCTCTGGGCGGGCGGGTGGGGGGCTCCCGGCGCTGCGGATCCGTGTGCCCCGAGCCCGGCCCGAGCCGCGGGATGCCGGCGCGCGGCGCGGCCCAGGTGAGTGCGCGCCCGGGTGCGCGCGCTTCTGGCTGCGCGCACGGCCGCCCCGCGCTGCGGCCGAGGGACGAACGGGCTCCGGGGGGGCAATCTCCCCCGCAGTGGCACCAGCGCTGAGCGAGCACCCGGGGAAAACCAGTAACGTGCGCGCCGGCCCCTGACGGGGGCTGCACTCCCCAGACGGGCGCCCACCGGCGTGGCGGCCCCGGCTCGGCCGCTCCCTTTGTTGTTAGGAAAGTCGAGGCCCGACCCGAGGTTGCCAGTGACGTCTGGAAGGAGCCCCCGACCCCGATTTCCTGGTTGAATGCGCTGCACTGAGGCCCAGCTCAGACATGTCCTCCCCGGGGGCCAGGCTGCGACAGAAGTGACCTGGGTTAGCCCAAGGGGCCACTTTCTCACGCTCCTCACTTAGCGCCAGTCACAGCCGGATCAGTGTTCTCTCCGTAGTTACTAACCCTCGTTTGCCTGGGTTTTGATGGAGGGCTGTTGGGTCCATTGGACACCCACATCCAGGCCAGGCTCTTTCCTGCCCTCGGCCGGCTGGACCCGCTCTGCCAGAGAGCCTAGTCCCCAGGTTTTGCCTGGACACATCCTGGAAGGAGGGTGTTTCTTGCTAACGTTCATGGAGTGCTTGTTGTATGCCAGCCACGTGCCGGCCAGACTGCTCTCATTTTTCCTCCTAACCACCTTGTGCCACAGATAACTCGGTCCCTTTCTACAGATGAGGAAAGAGGCACAGACACTTGAGGTCATTTTCTGGAGCCCTTTCTTTAGGGGGCCCTCATTTCTAACCAGGGCCAGGGATGCATGTGAGGTGCCCAGGTACACGATTTGACACAGTGCTCACTCTTGAGTTCAACAGCAGGGTCACCCGCTACTTAGTCGTGCGGCCAAACCGCCACGAAGGCCTGTGAGGTTCAGATTCTAGGTCTATAATAGAGAAACTGAGGCCTCTCTGAGCCTCAGTGCCTGCGCAGTTTTGTGAGTCCCTCACCACCCAGGGTGGGCCAGGGCTGACCCAGCATGACCCGAGTGCCATGAGGCAGGCAGGGAGCCAAACTCCAGGTGGCAGCCTCCCAGCGTCTGAGCCCATGGCGGGTACTGGCAGATGGGCTGGGCTGCAGAGACGGTCACGTCAGTGTCCACTCTCAGTAGACTGGCAGTCTCCTTTCGATCTGGAACGTCAGCACTTAGTTAAAAATAATGGGTCTGTCTCATGCCAAGGAAATGTGGGTACTACTGAAAACCAGCCCTTGCGGAGGGTGTTTCCAGGCCCCAGTGCTCACCTGCTCTTCATCTTCTCCCACTTGTAGCAGCTGGTCCCAGAACAGCTGAGTGTGTGTGGTCAGGTTTCTCAGGCTGCATGGCAGCAGGTGGGAGGTTAGGTCTTGTCCCTTGGGAGAACTCACCTTTGCCCCACTTGCTCCTTATCATTATGACATCCTGGGTCATGAGAGAGAGGACAGTTGGGGACTCACCAAGGGTCATGCCCTGAGCACTTGGGTTGGAGCAAAGAAGACAGCCTGGTGCTCCCCGACCTGTGTGTGTCAGGCCTTCCTGGCCATTCTGAGGAGGAGAGCCCTACCAACATATCAGCCGGGTGGGAGGGATTGTGGAGGACACAGTGACCCACAAACCACAAACATTCCTTGGCCAAACCCCATCAGGGTCATGGCTGTGCTTTTAAATTCCTGGTTAGGGGGGCACCTGGCCGGCTCGGTCGGAAGAGCATACAACTCTTGATCTTGGGGTCATGAGTTTGAGCCTCATGTTTGAGTGTAGAGATTACTTAAATATAAAAAATTAACTCCTGGTTAGGGTCAGTGCAAAGGGCTGGGTTCCAGAAACAAGATGAGAAGTTTGTTTGGGGTCCACGTCATGAGTGGGAATGAGGATACCAGCCCTCCTGCCCTAGGCTGGAGTCCCCACTGTCCCCTCCTCAGGCCCTGCAGCCCTCTACCATCAGCCTGTGCATCTTCTGCATGTGGACAGTGTGTGGATCAGAGTGGCTACTCTCTCGATGCCACCAACAGCCTGTCCTCCTACGCAGGCACTTCCCGAGCCTCTGGGGGCCCAGCACAGGGCCGAGTACATCAGGTATCGCGTTCCGTTGGCACCGTTACAACCCCCAAAGGGGATGCCTCCGTTTGACGGATGAGACCGGCAGTCGAATACAGTTCCTCCACTCTGACTTCACCGCAAAACCTATTCAGATTTATTTTGTCTGTTCACATTACAGCTTTCCCGCAGAATGGGGCAAAAAAAGCAGCGGCTGTTGGAGGCAGAACAGCATCCGAGTCCACCAGACAGAGCCCAGATGCTTGCCCCTCTGGAGCCCTGCTTGGGGCCACCTGCAGCCCTGAGCCCCCAGCGCAGCATCTATTTCTCAAGCCCAAAAAGCCACTCTGCACAGCTGGGATCTGAGTTTTTTGACCAGCCCGCTGTCCCCCTGGCACGGGCATTTCTGGGACAGGTACTGTCACGTAGCCAAAGAATAGGCGGAAAGGCTTCGGGCCGAGGAAGACGCAGTTCGCTGCTGGCACACTCAGCGCTCCACAGGCCCGCCCTGGTCCCCTGTGGCCTGGACTGCTCTCCCAGGTGCCCTGCTGACCTGAGAGCCCCTGCCCTGTCCTCAGCTGGCCCTTCTGTCCCCTTGGGCCTCACCCCTGCCCAGGGTGCTGTCTGGGCCACCTGCAGCTGGCTCCTCTCCCTGGTGGGCTGCCTGCACTGACCCGCTCTTGGTGGCGCTGGCTACACCCGGGGCCGTGGTCCAGGCCAGGGCCACTGCAGGGCAGCTGGTCCTGCTGCTCGGGCCTTTCAGAGCCAGGTGCATGGGAGCTGAGGAGGACGGTCCTTTGTGGTCAGTCCAGGTGGAAGGCGTCCTGGGCAGCTGTGTGGGGACAGCACTGGCGCCCTGTGCCCTCCATGCTGCCCTGCCCCAGGCTCAGCATTTAAGTCCAAGGGGACTTGGGGAGGAAGAGGCAGGGAGATGGAGGGCCCCGCCAAGAAGACTTGAAGTGTGTGACTTGACTAGTGCTGGCTTTCCAGCCTGGCCCTGGCCGGAGGTTGAGACAGCTGCCACCCGTGGACAGGATACTTAGCAGGGCCTGTGTTCCTGGGGTGGGTGACAGGACAGAGGGGAGAGTGGGGGGCCTGGCTGGACCTGGGCACCCTGGTGCACCCTGAACTGGGGAGATGATGCCCAGGCTGTGGGCTGTCACAGTTGGGTGTACCCCGGCCCCTCCCTGCTCTGAGCAGACGGACTGCCCACAGGTCCTGGTTCGACGACTTGATGACGGCACAGAGCTCCGCGGCCGCATTGTGGAGACGGAGGCATACTTGGGGCCAGAGGATGAAGCTGCCCACTCTAGGGGTGGCCGGCAGACCTCCCGCAACCGTGGCATGTTCATGAAGCCAGGAACGCTGTATGTGTACATCATCTATGGCATGTACTTCTGCATGAACGTCTCCAGCCAAGGTGAGCAGTGCTGGGGTGCTGGGGCGACAGGAGGCCTTGGGCACGGTCCCTTCAGTTGGTGGCTGGGAGATCCTGGGAGGACCAGGCCGGGGCAGGTGTCTAAGCAAAGAGGTGTCACTGCTAAGCTAGATTTTCAGGAACGCTGGCTACACTGTCAGGGCACCAGGGCCCCCACTGGATAGAGGTCATGGGTTGACCTGAACACAGAACTGACTGGTTCCGCAAGGACACCGATGGTCACAGGGATCAAAGGTGGTGTCTCCTATGACCCAGGGTGGACCTGGGAGGGGCTGGTTGTGGGGAAATGAGGGTGAGATCAGTTTGGGTTGAGTTGGGCTCAAGCCAGAGCCTCGCCAGGTGGTCAGTTATGGGATCTGAATCAGTCATTCTCCGCCGGGGATGATTTTACCACCGGGGGGGGTACCATTAGGCAATGTCCAGAGATGTGTGGTCATCCCAGCTGGTGACGTGCTACTGGCGTCTAGCAGGTGGAGGCCAGGCATGCTGCTGAACGGCCCCCACCACACAGAATCCTCTGGCCCCAAATGTCAGTAATGCCGAGCAGAGAGATGCTGGTCTAGAGCTCCCAGGAGAACCTGCTCACCCTGTGAGACCTGCTCTGGGGCACTGTGAGCGGGTGGCTGTTTTCCGGAAGCTCTGTGCTCAAAAGGAAGAGCCCACAGCGCTGTCCTGCCAGCGGCACTGCTGACCAGGAGCAGGTCCGCCTGGCCCATTCTGGCCAGCCAGTCCCAGCCTGTGGGTGTCTGTTGAATCTCCCCACTGCCCATCCCAAGAGGAGCAAATGCTCGAGGAGACCAGTAAGAAGCTTGGGGTCTGGTATATTGTGTGTCACACACATTTGTTGAATGACTCCCAACGACCTGGGAGTTGTGATTGCAGCGAGGAGACAGCTGGACACGTCCAGTGTCAGAGCCACAGGGGCTAAAGGGCCTACAGGGGACCTGCGACTGATCCTGTGCCCAAAACAAAGCAGGTGTTGAGTGAAGCTGAGTGACTGGACATCAGAGGATGGTAGGGTCCTCTTGCCATTCTGGGGAGCTTACTTTGGTTGTCTGGCTTTACTTTGGCAAGAGAACCAACCCCCTCTTGTGAAGTGGGACTGAACTCAAGAGTCTAGCATTGCCCAGGGCTGTGGTCAACACGGAAGGGGAGAAGCCCAGGATTTTGGGGTTGTGGGGGGAGATACAGTGGACAGGGCAGACATTGGAGGTGGTGCGTTACTTTATGGCCATGTGACCATCCAGGTCAAGTCAGTGCGGGGGCAGGAAACCACACAGGTGGTCAGGCCCACACAGTCAAGGCCAAGGGTCATCTGGGCAGAGTGAAGGGGAGGGGAGGCCAAGGACATGGTCATTGCCTGCCTGCCCTCAGGGTGGGGGTGGCACAGAACCAACCCGGAGGGCAGGTGGTGTAGACGGAGGACCAGCAGGTAAGGACGGGGAGACTTGGCAGGAAGAGGTTAGGGTGTCGTGTTTTCATCAGGATGAGGGACTCAGATGCATTCCAGCGTAGGGGTGTAGGGATGGAGGAGGAGGCCACTCCATCCCAGGTGTAGGGGCTCTGCAGGACAGTGAGGGACATGTGTGGCACCCCCAGGGAGCCCTGAGGCTGGCGGGCTGAGGAGCCCAGGAATCACAGAGGCACAGGAACTAACTTCCAAGGCTTTGTGTACCCCGAGTGTATCTTGAGGTCCTTGGAGAACAGGCTGGTTAAGGGGCATCTGGTCAGCTGCTGGCTACTTGAGAGGGCCTGGCTGCTGTGTCCCCTCGGGGCTCCCAGATGCCAGTGGGGAGACCTTTGTGGCCAAGGTCCAAGAGCAGAAACTGGCCTGGCCACCCGAGCCTCTCAGACCCCCCGGTGGGGTGGCGGGGGGTGGCCCGGTTAGGGGAGCAGCCTTGCTGGAGGCTGAGTTCTCGTGGCCAGGGTCCTCACTGTCTCCAGCCATGCAAGACTGAGGGAATTGGGGCAGATGCTTCTTCCTGCGTGAGCCCTGGGGCCCAGAGTGTCCGTCTGCGGTCTCTGGTCTCTAAAAGTAGCTTGGACTGGGGCGCCCGTCTAGCTCAGGTGGTGCAGCGTGTGACTCTCGATCTCAAGGGTTGTGAGTCTGAGCCCCATGTTGGGTGCAGACATGACTGAAAACAAACTTGAAGCAGCTTGGACTGATACGCAAAGGGCCAGGGCTAGAAGGGATCCCAGGGAGTGAGGGGCTGTGTGCCAGCATCTCCTCCCGCATGGTCTCCCCCTGTGTCACTGGGCAGGGCTCCCCCAGCAGCGTGAGCACACCGGTAGCTGTTCTGAGCCGACCTTCCAGCTTGGAAGGTTCCAGCTTACCCGAGCGGGTAAGGCAGATGGGGTACCCTGGGGCCGGCTCAGAATCTGGCCCAGGCCTGAGGCTTCCTGCTTCGTGGTGGGGTGACCGTGCTCACAGACGACTGGCCCTCGGGGATCTCCTTTGCCAGCCTCACAGGTGCTGCCAGCCACCAAACCAGATGAAGCCGGGGAGGAGGCCGGCTACCAGCACCCACCACGCTTCTTAAAGAATAGGTTCTCCCTAGCTAGTGGTCAGGCATTCGGGCCTCGTGGGCACAGCCCACCTTGCAGGTGCGAGTCTGCAGAAGGTGGAGGCAGCAGACGTCTGGAGACTGAGCGCAGGGGTGCTCAGCACCTCCACAGCACTGGACGTGCCCCGGGGTAGGGAGGGCAACAGCCTGCGGAGGCTCAGCTTTCTAGGCTGTCTGTGTGTCCCACAGGGGATGGGGCATGTGTCCTACTGCGAGCGCTGGAGCCCCTGGGGGGCCTGGAGACCATGCGGCAGCTTCGCAGCACCGTCCGCAGGGGCGCCACGGGCCGCGCCCTCAAAGACCGCGAGCTGTGCAGCGGCCCCTCCAAGCTGTGCCAGGCCCTGGCCATCGACAAGAGCTTCGACCAGCGGGACCTGGCCATGGACAAAGCTATGTGGTTGGAGCGCAGCCCCCCGGGGTCCAGTGAGCCAGTCGTGGTGGCGGCAGCCCGAGTGGGCGTTGGCCGTGCGGGAGAGTGGGCCCAGAAGCCCCTGCGCTTTTATGTCCGGGGCAGCCCCTGGGTCAGCGTGGTAGACAGAGCAGCTGAGCAGAACGCACGGGCCTGAGCAAGGGTCAGCTCCGACAAGGCTTTTTAATTGTTTAAAAACCAAATAAACGCTTCATGTCTAGAAAACAGTATTGCTTGTATCTCCGCCAGAGCCGCCCTCGTGGCCGTGTGCTTGCCGTCGGTCCTCCCTCCAGGACAGGACTCGGAGGCCCTGGGTGTGCGGGAGGCTGGACGCACTGTTCCTCAGGCCTGTGTGAGGGAGGGTGGGGGGCACCAGGGCAGACTCACCCCCAAGATGTGGACCAGGCCAAGCCCTTGTGAGGCAGGTGTCAAAGAGGGGCCGGGTGACAGCCTGGTCATGAGCCTCCTGGTGGCGAACACGAAAGCTGTAGCGGGGGCCGGGCCGGGCTCTCGTCCGCTCTTGGCCTCAGACACGTTTCTGCGTATCGCCCAGGGTGGCCGTGTGGAAGGCAGCAGTGGAGGGGGCCAGGGAACGAGGCCAGGGTTGGGAGGAGGGTCTGAGAGACGCACGGCCCGAATCTGTGTGTGGGAAGCACGCAGGCCTGAGTCCTGGACACTCCCTCCGGCTGGGAGCTCGGACACTGGGGCTGTTTCAAGGGCCGGATGAGAATGAGAACATGGAGGGCAGCGGCCTGCCTGGCCTCAGGGGAGCAGTGCCTGGAAGACGGCGATGACCGGGTCCTCGTGGGTGGTCACGACCAGCACACTGCGGAACTTGTCGAAGAGCATGAGCAGCTGGGAGCGCCGTGTGTTCTCATTGTACATGATCTCCTCCAGGTGGTGGCGGCCACGGAAGTAGTGCAGGAGCCTGGGGTGGGGGGAGGGCAGCGTGAGCCCAGGCAGCCCCTGTCCTAACAGCCACGGGTGGGGACCAGTGCTGACTGCCCACAGACCTAAGCAGAGCCGGCAGGGATCCTGGGGCCTCCACCCCCAACAGGGGCGGGTGAGTTCCCGGGACTTGCCGCCCACACGGTGCCCTGACGTGGGTCCGCGAGGACACACAGCTGTTCACCCCCTGGAGCCACCCGAGCCTGAGGCTCACATCCGCCCTCGGCATGCTGACATGGGTGGGGAAGTGCAGGGGACAGGTCTGCCGGGGGCTTCCCTTCTTCATGCTGCTGTGGCAGCAAGTGCCATGCGGCCATGGGCCCAGATGGGGTCACTGCTCTAGGGGCCATGTGTGGCTGGGGCAGACACAGAGGCCGGGACCCAGCTGCTTCCAAGAGTCACCTGGCATGCGGTTCTTAACTGGGGGCCTGCTGCCAGTCAGCCTCACCCCACCCAAAAAACCCTCCACCTGCAGAGCCCCCCAAGTCAAAGCTGGGTGTGACAAAAGTTTGTCACCAATGATGTAGGGGTCCTGGACAGCACCGCCCTCAGCCCGGGGCTCAGAGTTTTCCCAGTTGTGAGAGTGAGAACCTGCCGCAGCTTCCGAAGGAGTAACAAGAAACAAGGAAGTCTTGGAGGGACCCCCACGGGCAGAGGCACCAAGCCTGGGGTCTTGGCGACAGACGGTGCCGGCCACAGCAGGCACGCACAGGCGCCAGGTGGGGACACCTCAGTGCTTGAGACGCCACGGCAACCAGCAACTGCCGTTGGGTTGTGCTGGGTAAGTCCCCATCCACTTGCTGTTCTGACCCTAGAACTGGCCCAGCACCGTGGGTCACCCTGCGCCCACCTGGCAAACATGCGGAGGTCCTCGGGATTCTGGGCTGCAGGCACGCTGAGGATGGCTGCCCGCTCGTGCTCGGACAGGCTGGCCAGCAGGTTCTCCGTCATCCTCTTGTTGAGTGGTGAGTCCCCACTGGGAAGGAGCTCCGCGCTGGAGTTATCCATGCTGGGGCTAGTGAGGGTCATGTCGTCACTGCTGGCTGTGGGTGGGCACGGGTCAGGGAGCAGCCGGCCGCCCAAACACACCCCTGGTGCACCTGCTGTGCCGTCCGTGTCCACCGGGAATCCGCTGCCACACCCTCTGGTAGCAGCCTCCACACCCCAAGGCAGGCCTGCTCATCCCACCCCTCGTCCCAAGATAGACAAGGGAGGGCCCTGAGCAAGGCTGGGTCCTTGCACTGAACTTGAAGATCAAGGTCAGGCCTCCATCTAGGGAGCCTTCCAGCCCTTCGTCTCCCCCGAACCTGGGAAGCCTGGGGGACCCGGGGCCTGGCAATGGGCTGTGGCCTTTGGGCGCATGCGGTGGCCACAGCGGCTCTTCTAAGAAGCAACCGTGAGTCAGTGTCTCCCCACAGGCCCCAAAAAGGCAGGCTCAGCTATCCCCCAGTGAGGCTGGGACATCTGCTCTGATCCCAGGCTGCTCGGGTGCCCAGAGCCACAGATGTGCAGGAGATGAGGGAGAGGGGTCTCCTGCCGTCCTTCAAGGGGCGAGCTGCTCAGCAGGGGACGGTGGCTGTGCGTGTGAGGGCCCAGCTGCCCACATAGGGGGCGGGAGTGTGTGCACACGCACGGCCCTGTGAGGGCGCCTCGGTCAGCCCCAGCAGTGCCCATGTCGGGATCCTGGCTGCCACTCCCAAGTACCTCCCAAATGCCACCCCCACCCACCAGACGGATGCCCTGGGCAGGGGGCACCTACTTGGGGAACCAAAGCTGAGCGCATTAGGTGTGCTGAGGCTGCGGCCGCTGACCCTGGCGGTGAGGGGGACATCGTCCTCTCGAGGGTGGGGCTCGTCCTCACTGGGCGAGGCCATCAGGCACACGTAGGTGTGCAGCTGGACAAGGAGTCTGTGCTGCAGCATCCACACCACCATCTGAATGAGCTGGGTCTGCAGGACAGGCGGCACGAGGCCCAGGGCAGTGGAGGAAGGCTAGTCCCCCACCACTGCCTTGCTCCCCTCCAGGGAGGACCAAGGAGCCATGACCTAAGACACGATCCCCACGAGTCATCCCAGAGGCAAGGGGTCCATGAGCTCCAGGGGCCTGACCCCGGGGCACAAGGCTCCCCACCTCAGAAAAGGACCCCTCAGCTGCTGGCCAAGCCCAGCTCCTTGCTCCAGGGAAGGCCACAGGAGCGCTCCCACCGCACACTCGGGCCGCCCCCGTGCCCGGCCTTTCGTGCCCAGAGCTAAGAAGAAGGGCCGAGTACATGGAGGCCCTACTCGGCCCTGTCGCTCAGACCCCCACCACACAGAGCTGGGCCTGTGGGGGCCTCCGCACTGTGGCCTGGACACTGTTCACAAAGAGGCTGCAGGCAGCTGTCCACAGAGCAGAAGTCCTCTGCCTGGCTCAACCTGGAAGGACCTCAGCCCTGGACTGGGAGCCCTGATGAGGTGTGTGGAGTCCACCCTTATCTCATGGGGCTGGCCCCTCAGCAGGACCAGTGAGGAGCCCCGAACAGGCCAAGCTCGAGCATGGGTGAGCAGGGAGGTCACACATCTGCCTGCTCGGCTTTGGGAGTCCCCCCTGGGAAGGGACGGCTGACCACGCATGGAAACAGGGATGTACCACGTACCATGGGCAGGTCATGACCTGGTCAAACCAAATAAATTTTGAAAAGGACTGTAAGATAGTTAGAATTAAGGAATAAAACAAAGGGGCTTCATAAGCACTCCAGAGCACACGCCAGTCCCTGAAGCAGAAGACGTGACAAGCAGGCGCCTCACCCCACTCCATCTGAGCCCCTTGACCAAGCACAAGGCGGCCCCCAGGCATGGCCTGGAAAATCCACCCGTCATCTGGACCATTAGGAAGCTTCTGCTGGGGGAAGTGAGGGCACAGATGCAAAGTGTGGCTTTTATTCAGCTGGCAGGGCCTGGCACAGTTCCTGGAAACCAAAGGCCCCGTGAAAGACGGCCTTTAGAACTCTGTCACACTCAGCATCTGAATGAACTCAAGAACCAGGATCCCCTCCTCATTCACAACTTGAGAAGGGAAAGGGTTTGCTTTTAAGGACTGGTTTTGCCTAACAGATCTCACACTCATTTAAAAAAATACTTTCCTTCTGAAGACAAACCCTTGAGAACACCCAGCCCCATCTCCCAACACCTGCCCCAACCTGGCTCTGTGGTCCCTGCCCAGAGTTCCAGAGCTCCGGGCCTTCAGCACAGAGGAGGGAGGAAGAGGCTCGTTCTGGGATCCAGCCTGCACCTGACCCAGAACTCACCAGTTCATTCCATATGCTCATGCCTCCCTGGATGAGCCCTTGCCACACCCAGCAACCCCACCTGTCCCTCGCCTGGACCCAGGCCCACTGGGGCCTGTCCCAGGCCTGTCCTCTCCAGATCCTCTTGGATGAGGAGATTCTGGGGACCAGTGGGCCCAGGACTTAGACCCACATACCCTGTGGTCTCCTGGACCATGGAGAGGGAGAGGGCAGGAAGCCAGGGCCCAAGTTCAGTGAAAACAAAGCTGACTCGGCAACTCCCCAGGAAAGGTTACCACTCTCGGACACCTGGGCCTCTTAACTTGGTTCTAACCCCGAGAACCACTCACGGCAGCCAGGCTAGGCTCCACTGGGGGGTTGGGGGGTGGGACTTGGGACTGCCCAAGTGTCTGCAGGTAGCTCGGCTGGGGAGCCAGCTATTGGGTCACCCTGGCGTGACATGTACCACCTACACAGCCAAGCCCCCTCCTCCCCAAAACCCAGGCTAAGGGTACAGCAGCACTGCGGGCCCTGGGATAAGGAACTTACACTGGGAGGGTGGTTCCCGGACTCCCTGGACTCCTGCGACTTACCTCCTGCACAGGGGGCGCGAGGGGGTTCCTGAATTCTGACAAGGAGACGGGCAAGGAGAACTTCGCAAGGACGGAGGGCAGGTCGTGAGCTGGAAACTGACGGGAGAACTGTTCGGCCAGTGGGGAGTACCTGGGAGAGGTGAGGCGAGCGTGCCCATGAGCTCAGCAGGCCTCGCCATCGCTTCCTGACATCTGTGCCCTTGCCGCGAGCCCAGGGCGGACAGCAGGGAGGCGCAGCACGGCAGGTGGCCCAGGATGGATGCCATGCGGACAGAACCCAGGTGCTTTCCCTCAACGGACGGCAGGAGCCACGGGCACAGGCCAAAGCCCCTCTGAGCCCCCGAGTCAAGATCAAGGCTCCCACCCCCCACCAGGCACCCCATCTGGAGCCCACTGGCCGGACCCTGCATGGGGGCTTTGAATGCCGGAAGAGCACAGGCCCGGGGCAGGCCACATGGCACAGGACCAGCCCAGAATTAGAACGTGGACACAGCAGAGGCCAGCAAGCAAGCCCAAGTGGGGAGCACCATCCTGGGCTCCAGCAGCCAGAGATACTCACAGACACACGCTGGCGTTGGGAGAAAGCATGTAGACGTTGTTCTCACACAGCGGGTAGATGATGATGGCCTTACCCCAGTACACCAGGTGGGCCGCGAGCTGGAAAACCTGCAGGCAGTGGGAGCTCGGAGGATACTGCCCGACTCTCCAACCCCCTACCTGGGCGTTTGGCACAGCACACGCACAATAACCCTTCTTATCACTGGTCCCTGGTGTGGTTTGGGACAGTCACTTCCCAGAGGACCGTGACCACAGGACCCTGTCCAGGCTGGCACTCAGGAAAGGTCTCATGAGCATGGGGACACACGAGGCCTGGGACACCTCACCTCGGCAAACAGGACCACCAGCCCAACACGGCAGAAACCTCAGTTCCTTCACCACCGCTCTTCTCTCTCCTCCCAAGTCTTACTGACACTCACTCCAAAGCAAGGATACGCCCGCTTTCCTCCACCTGCCATCGCCCTCACCTGTGCCGTCCACCTCCCACCACTCCCTGCAGCCAGAGCACCATTCTGGAGACCAGAGGTCTGAACTCGTAGCTCGGGCTGGACTCCAGCTCTCAGCAGGGACACGATCTCCGGAGACTCTGGGGGAAAAGCTGCCCTACCTCCTCGAGCGGCAGTGTTCCTTGGCGTGTGGCCACATCCCTCCGATCTCTGCCTCCGTGGTCGTACCCCCTGCCCATCTCTCACAAGGGCCCTGTGGTGACACTGGGCCCACCCGGACAATCCAGGGTCACTGCCCACCTCAAGGTCCTTCATCACATCTGCAAAGTCCCACATAAGGTTGCATTCCCAGGACCTAGGGAGTAGGATGTGAAGGTCTGTGGGGAGCCAATCACAAGGAATGGCAGTGTGACCCTCATTTTCTGATTCAAAGATAATGTGTTAATAATTGATTCATACAAAAAGTCTGGAAGAATCTACAATGGTTACCTCTGCGATATAGGATTGCAGGGATTCTCTGCCTGTAACTTGTGTAATATTTGAACATACTAACTTTATCACGACAAAAAAGCCCAAAATAGGGGAGATGGGTGGGAGGACGGGTGAAACAGGTGAAGGGGGTTAAGAGCGCACTTATCTTGGGGATGAAGCACTAACATACGGAACTGCTGACTCACTGTACTGTACACCTGAAACTAAGACAACACTGTATGCTAATTATGCTAGAATTAAAAGCCCAAAATACTGACTTTGCCTGTGATGGAACACGAATTATTTAAGATTTTATTTTTTCTTAAGCAATCTCTACACCCAACGTGGGGCTCAAACTCACGATCCCAAGATCCAGAGTCGCAGGCTCCATCGACTGAGCCAGCCGGGCACCCTGAGAACCTAAGTCGCTTTAAATCATCTGAAGACACTCACACCTGAAGCTGACACTTTCTCCCTAGGGGGGCCATCCGTGCTTGGGGCTCCAACCGGGCTCAGCCAGCTCTGCTGTCCTCGGGGCCCCCAAGGGGCCACCTGCCATAGGTAACAGCAGCTGCAGAGGCCAGGGAGGCCGACCACCACACCAGCAGGAAACGCTGATTTGAGGAGCGTTCAGTGGGGAAGGTTACGGAAGGGAAAAACGGTCTCCCCATGGCGAGGCTAGGGCAGGGAAGTGAAGGGGACATCACCAGAGCTTTGTCTTTGTCCAAAGAGACCGAGAAACTTGAAAGCTTAGCCCATATGGGTCAGAACACAAGCTCTGCAGTGTGTACGAAACAGCCAGCATGTTTAAGGTTCTATCTTGTGGATGATGCTACGAAGGGGAGCAGGACGCGATGCTCAGCGGGTCCCCTCCAGTCCAGGAGCCCGTATGACAATGCACAAGGGCAGAATCTGATAGACGGTCTCGGGGGATGGACAAAGGTCATGGGTACAGACAAGGGAAGGACTCATTCTGGATGGCAGACTCAGAAAACACTGCTTTGGGAAACACAGGCCTGAGAGTTAGGCTCCCCCAACGGCTAAGGACCAAGGCCAAAGGCATGCCTCTGGCTGGGTGGGGGGCAGGCCTGCCTCACGCCCGCCTCACGCCTGGGCTCCTCTTCCTCAGAGCCACGGCTCCGGGGACAGGTCCTGCTGCCCCCTGGTGGCCACACGGTGCCCACCGCGGCCAGACTGTGGTCCTGCCCTCGGCTGTCACTTGGGAGGAACAACCGCCCTGGGACCTTCAACCTCTTCCTGTGCTTCTCCTCACTCCCTGGCCCCCACCCAGGCTCCAACCAGATCACAGCCAGAACTGAGGGCATCCGGCTTTCGTTTTCGGCTCAGGTCGTGATCTTGGGGTCATGAGATCACAGGAGATCGATCCCTGGGTTAGGCTCCCTGTTCAGCAAGGGGTCTGCGGGGGATTCTCTCCCTCTCCCCCCCGCCTCTCCCCCAGCTCGCGTGTACTCATGCGTGTTCTCTCAAATACGTAAATAAATCTTAAGAAAGAAAACCTGCAGCCCACAAGCACATGGCTCAGCAAGAGGGTGGGACCTCCTACAGAACACAGGCCTGAATGCACACGCAAGGGGGGTGGTCAAGGCCAGCAGGTTAGGCCCTGGTTCTGCACACAGGTGGGCCCTCACCTCCCACACTGGCGAAGTAGAGATGTGGTACTTTCTCACAGGGTGACACCCTGCGGGCCCCTGCTTCAACCC
Organism: Mirounga angustirostris; assembly: GCF_029215605.1. Classification (NCBI taxonomy): domain Eukaryota; kingdom Metazoa; phylum Chordata; class Mammalia; order Carnivora; family Phocidae; genus Mirounga; species Mirounga angustirostris. The sequence continues at coordinate 139,556,207 of NW_026991713.1, forward strand.
TGCAAGCCCCCAGCCCTGGCACCCCATCCTCCACAGCCAGTCACCCAGCACCTGGGGGGGCCTCATGCCTCACGACTCCTGGACAGGGGACAACATCAGTCCCCCACAGCCAGTTCACAAAGCCAGCCCCGACTCAGATTCCAGAACTTGGAGCCAACCCAGGAACAACCCACCCCACCACAGCAGGCGACGCAGTGGCGCTCAGCTGGACAGAGGTCCTGGGGACACAGCACACAGGCAGCCTGCTTTCCTGAGGCCCTGACCTCCCACCTCCTCCCAAGGACCACCTGCTTTGAGGTGCCCGCCCATTCTCCCCAACTGAGGGTGTGTCCCCAGGCCCCCAGGCTGATACCTGCAGCAAGGCCAGGTCTGCATCCTGGGCCAGCTGCTGCAGGTTCTTCACGGCGGATGTGGTCTTGATGACACGCACCAGGGCCGGGGAGCAGTCGAGCGGGAGCTCGCCCAGCAGGGACTTCTCATCACTGAGCAGCAGCAGAGCGTGGTAGGGGCTGCAGAGCAGAGTCAGGGGTCAGCGGGACACGCGAGCCCAGGCCCCCTGACCAGGCACACTGCTGGGGCACACACACTGAACCCGAGGGAAGAGGCCACCGCAAGGGTTACACAGAAGGAGCAGTGCATCCAGGGGCCTCTAAGAAGCCACAAGGGTCACTACAACCCTCAGAAAAAACAAAGTGGAACAAAACTGAAGGCGGCCTGACGACCCAACTCCATCTCCCACCTCCGGGACTGCCCAGCGAACATCTGTCGACTGAAAAAATACATGAATCTTTTCCAAGCAAAGAGTCCCAAATATGGAAAAGCAAAATCCCCACCACAGGCTATGAATAGAACTACATAAAAATATACTTCAGCAAGGAAGTCCAGGAGGAAGGACACGGACTTAGAGCACAGACGGGGCAAGGGAGAGACGGCTAGGTAGTGCCTTGCTTTCTCTCCTCTCCAAATTTTCTGTAATGTGCCCAGATTTCTTTTTTTAGTTATAAAAATATCTAAGGAAACGGAACTTTAATGGGGGTGGGGGGGTTGCAAAAACTGAGCTTAGCTCTTTCCTTGCAGGAAACCAGTTAAATTAAGAAACTGAGTTCCCACAAGTTCTGATTCAAATGCAGGAGGTCCGGTGAGCAGCCCTGGCAGGACGCAACTCCCCCCACAGTCCCGCATCTCGCCAGGGAGCTCGGCCCCTACAGCCCTGCCCGGGCCTGAGGCGAAGACCCCCGAGCAAAGAGCCTCATCACCCTCGTGGTGCCGAGAGAGCCCGGAGGAAACTTGCGGTTGGTCGTTTCTGGACAAAAACCAGACCCCAAAATACGCGTTCTCACTTCTATCAGCAGTAGAGCTTTACCTGCCGATTCCTGCGGCAGGAAGAGGAAAGGACAACTCTCCCTGGGCAGAAGCTAGGCAGTATGTGGGCTGGCACTCACCGGATGGCTTTCAGGCTGCGCTCGATGGCTTCAGGTGGAATGAGGCTGGCAGCGGCGTAGTGGATCTTATGAGGCAGGCAGAAGCTCACCTCCAGCCAGCTGTTGATGTGGAGCTGCACCACGCCTGAAGTACACAAGCTGCAGAGAACAGGCCCCGCTGCCGTCAGGTGCCACCGCGAACCCACACACACACACACACACCACACAGAACCCCGTGAAGCCCTTGGGCAAGAAAACATCTTTCCAGATCTCAGGTGTTTAAGAGAAGAACACACACAAATGTATCTCTGGGTCGCCCTGGAATCTGCAGTCCGACCAGAGTGCAAGGACTCGAGGGAAGCCTCTTCCGTGTCTGCCCCAGAGGCTCAACGTCGCAGGGCTAAGGCCTCCTCGGTACAGGGTGAGGGCCAGGCCCCTCGCACACCCCGTGAAGGCCCCACCACAGGTGGGCAGCTAGGCAGGGCAGGGCCTGTCTCCAAAAGAGAGAGGTGGGCAGGAGGGGAAAGGTGTGTGCGGGGGGTGCCAAGCCTCCCAAAACGTCCTGTCAGGGAGAAGCACAAGGCACCCTCCTCCCTACAGATGCCAAGCTGCACCAAAGCAACCGTCCAAGCCAGCCTCAGCTGCAAACCTCTCACTCCACACCTCCTCGGTGACAGCAGTTTGGTTCTTTCAGGACCAAACACTGCTCAGGGCACATAGGCCACCCTGTCCCTGAATCCTTGTTTCTCCTACATCCCACCCTGACCATCTGCAAATCCTGTCTGCTCTCCCTACAGACCTGCGCAGCACCAGCCCCCGTCCACCCTCCCCACTCAGACCCCCATGGGAGCCCCAGCCAAGGCCCACAAATGCCCGGAGCCCCACATGACCTGCCCGCTTTTCTCGGACCTTCTCTCCTAGCCCAGGCTGTCTGGGTCCACCTGTACTGACCACTCTCCTCTTCTCGGCCTCTAGTGCTCCCTCCAGGTGCCCTGGGTTCCTTCCCCGTTCCAGGTCTCAATTCAAGCACCACCTTCTCCGTGAGGTGAGCCCTGGCCCAGCCCCAGCCCCCCAGGCAATCACTGCTGTGTGGTCATGCATGTCTGGAGCACTTGACCACAGGATGCACCTACTTGTCTGCTACTGGATGCAGTTTCCCCGACAGAATTCAGTCACCAGCTGTGGTCTTAGGTTTCATTAACTGCTCCCCGCATAGCTAGTCAAGTGTTTGGTGCTTGGGGGGCACTGAGAACCATCTCATGAACAGAGGAAGGTAAGGGGCCCAAGGAACACGCTGCCAACTCTGGGCAGACAATCTCCCGGGAAGCCCCTGCTCAGAGAACAGGTTGCTGGTGGCTCCACAGTAGGCTTGTGCCCTGTATGCCCTGCACCGCAGAACCACACACAGAGCTGTTTCCAGCAGGTGCTTCTGAAACCCTCCAATGAGAAGCCAGCCTGACAGCACCCAAAGCCTGGTGCACGGCTCCTGTACTAAGTGCTAACAGCACTTGGTGTCTGACACAGAGAAGTGACTACTTGGGCAAAGCCCCACTGGCTGGTCCTCACCACACCCCTGGCAGGTGGACAAGACAGGGAGGATGTGTGCCCACTTCGAGGCCTGGCCTGGCCCAGTTCTTCCCATCACATTCCAACCCCACTCTTCAATTCCCAAGTGTCTGGAGAGGCCAAGACGCCCACATCCGGCCAAGTGTGGGGCGGGCCATGGCTCAGGAAACCTGTCTCAGACCTCCCTCAGGGGCACACAAATGCACGGTGCTGGCAGGCGGCCCTAAGGCCCTCACTGCCCACACCCACAGGCTGTTCTTACCATCTCTTCCCCGAAGCCTCAGGCAGCAGACCAACTACCACAGGCTTCTCCACGGGTCCACCCAAAGAGCCGGCAGAATCTGTGGTCAGCTGTTTTCTCAAGCAGGGAATGTGTAATGAGGAGAAAAAACAGGGGGAAGAACACAGAGCACATCCGTGACCTCCAGGACCCCCTAGGATTCCTGCCAACACCACTATGTGCTCATTGCCCCGTGACGCACTCTCAGGACATCTGCACCACTGAATAGCCCCCGGAGGGAGGGTCAGAGCACCCACTGCTGGGAGGGTGGGGGCTGCAGGCTGTGGCTGAGTCTGGAAGGCAAAGGTTTGGTCACTGCTGATGCCACAGTCCCTCAGTGTGAAATGCATGGGTGGGTCTGATAAGAGTCACAATCTAGAGAAGAGATCTGGGATCCTTCCCCAAGGTCCCAGAAGAACCGAGTGCTAGTAAGCACCTGGGTGGCTCAGTCGGTTAGGCAACTGCCTTTGGCTCAGGTCATGATCTTGGAGTCCTGGGATCGAGTCCCACATCAGGCTCCCTGCTCAGCGGGGAGTCTGCTTCTCCCTCTGACCCTCCCCCCGCCATGCTCTCTCTCTCCCTCTCTTTTTGTCTCTCAAATAAATAAAATCCTTAAAAAAAATTAAATTAAAAAAAAGAACGGAGTGCTAAGTAAGTAAATATGAGCAGATGGAGGTTCTCAGAGCCTCCCCAAACTTTGGGCAAGGGTCTTTGCAGGTGGACAGCTCCCATCAAACCCTGAGAAACAACCTCTTACAAAATCCAAGGTCACACCATGGGAGGGCTGCCCAGTGGATGAGAGTCTCAGCATCCATGTACAAAAGGAAGAGAAGAGTGAGGAAAAGCAGGGCTGCAGGGAGAGCGAACTTGACAAAGCTAACATGGGCAGGCTTCCTCCCTCCTCTGTTTCACTATATACCTGGACAGAAAGGCTGGTGGACTGAAAGAAAAGTCTGCTTCCGAGCTGTCATCCTTAGGATATGGCTCAAAGTAGCAGATGGAACACCAGAGAATCAGAATTAAACACTGAGACTCCTATGACCTCACACACAGCTGATTTTGCTCCCCCAGGAGCTTGGCAATGACACATGCATGCACACACTGGTGTGGGGTCTTCTCCCGAACGCTCCCACGTCGGTTCCCTGGTGTTCATGTGGATTTCCACTTTTCCAGGCATCTGTCCCACCCATGGAGTACTTCGCACTGAGATGCAGCGTGGAGCCTGCGTGGAACATGCCCACCCACACGGAGCCCCGGGAAGCCCACAGTCCTCCTGCAGCAAGAGGTGAGCCAGGAGCCGCAATGAAGTCTGCTCAGAGGAGGGGAAAAAAGCCTCCTCTCTGTGTTTGAAGCACAGTTTGTTTTTTCCTAACACCTCCAGGGTGGAGGCGGCCCACCCTCCGAAAATCTGAGGCTACGACTCATGTATATATTTTATTATTGCAGAATAGTTGACATACAGCTTGTACCAGGTTCGGTGTTCGACAGTTCTCCACATTACTCAGTGCTCACCCCCGTAAGCGTAGTCGCCGTCTGTCACCAAATAACATTACTGCAGTATTACTGAGTATATTCCCTATGCCACATAAAGTGCACTTTTAAGACCAGACTCTCGGGGCGCCTGGGTGGCTCAGTTGGTTAAGAGACTGCCTTCGGCTCAGGTCATGATCCTGGAGTCCCGGGATCGAGTCCCGCATCGGGCTCCCTGCTCGGCAGGGAGTCTGCTTCTCCCTCTGACCCTCCTCCCTCTCATGCTCTCTGTCTCTCATTCTCTCTCTCTCAAATAAATAAATAAAATCTTAAAAAAAAAAAAAAAAGACCAGACTCTCTAGGGTTCCTGCTATGTCTGTACTTCTGCTGGCAAGGCAGTCATGTCTGGTCTGGAAACACCTTCCGAAAGGCGCTGCCCCACGTGAGGCTTATCCAGCCTGCCACACAACTCGGGGCCACACAGCGTCGCCCAGCCCCATCTGCCATGCGAGATAGATGCTCCGAGTCCTAAGCAATGACTGTGCATGAGGCAACACACTGGCCTTCAAGACATGCCCTTATCGTTCCCACCCCAGATGGAAGGCAGTGTGTACCGGCTTACTCCGTTACCCTCTCATCTCACCACGTGAGAAAGAACTTCAGCTCCTAACGCTTTAGCTAAGAGCTGAAACCCCCTTCTTTGGTCTCCCGGCCAGCCCAGCACCTCCCGATCACTCTGGTTCCACACACAGCCAGGCTTCCTACTACATGGCGTGGGACACTGTACACAATTCAAGAGGGTCGAGTGGGCTACAAAAGGCCCACCTTGAAATTTCACACAAAAGGTGTACAGAAGTGCATTTTATGGAAAAAGGCACTAAAACTCCCAGAATATTAGTGGAGGAGTCTGTGGCCGCATCTCTGCTCTGAGCAGAGAGCACTGGGAGGCAGCAGTGAACAAGCACAGAGTTCCCAATGCCACCTGCTCGGTCGGCCAGGCCCTGGGCAGCTCCCCTGAGCTCTGAGCCTCCTGGCCCCACCACAGGCCCCGTTACCTCTGAAAACCATTCAACAAACACTTTGTCAAGCCATGGACTCCACAACAACATGACTGCTGTCTACTCGTTCCTTCAAGCGACAGCAGGCAACCACAAGGTCTGTTACTGAAAGTGAAGGGACATTCCCCGACTTCACGGAAGACCCAACCTGACCGTCACACAAATGCGTGGGGCACGCTCACTGAGGTCACCGGGCCCCAGGGGGAGACACAGAAGCTGCAACAGTCAGGGTAGGCTCCAAGGGAGTCATGCTACCAGCCTATGCTCACAGACACTTAGGTCCCGGGGCACGAGGCCACACCACAACCCTGGATTTTAATTAAAACAGCAAATCCAGAACTCCTTTGAGAAGTCTCACCCCGATCTCCAACCTCCACGTCTCTCATGTCTGCTCAGAGAAAACCTTTCCCAGGATCTGCTGGAAAGCTGTGCCAAAGGGAGACGGCGGCTCTGTTGCTACCGGATCAGTCATGTAAACCCACGTCTCCCTTTCTCAGCTCCAAGGTAAGTCCACCCTGCAGCAGCAAAGGGAAAGCCACAGCCCAGGGGGGCTCCTGGGCAGTCGCGGAGCCCCTGCTATTGGCAGGCTGGGACAGGGTGCAGGGGAGGACCCCACTGTCCCTGGGACTCCCACCAGAGTGGCAATGCTGCTGGCTTGCGGGAGCTGGGCCCCAGAACCCACGACTGGGCAGGGTGGGGCCTGGGAATAGGAAAAGGTGGGTGGGTGGGGGTTCGCCCAGAGGAAACGGGATCCTGAACACTAACACACTAGGGTGCTTGGGCTAGAGGAAGGAGGCAAATGCTCAACAGTGAACGCTGGGAGCCTTTCTTCCCCAAAACTCTGATTCCTGGCCTCCTTTACACAATGCCCACTGTGGGGCGCTGTGCTGCCTCAAGTTCTGAGCAGCGGCAGGTGGGCCGACCACCCAGCCCTTCACTGCCTCCAGCTTGCAGTTCAAATGTAAGAAAGCACAGTCCATTCTTTCTTTAGACATAGCGAGTCTGGTCCTGGTTTGGTGTTTATGTCCGGGTTAACCTGAACTTTGCCTGTGGCCTGACCGTAGCTGAGGCAGGCAGAGTACCTTTCAGAGCAAGGGAGCATGCTCCAAGGAAGTGGTTCCCAGCACCAGCCAGCCCAAGACCAAAGGGCAGCACTTCTCTGACTGCAGAGACTTCGATGTGGTCATGAGCGATGTAACGGGGGGAGGGGGGAACTACAGGACGAGAGTTCCCGTGCCCTAACAGCCAGCAATCACCGGGGTCAGGACAAAGCAAGCCCTGCTCTGCCTCCTGTGTGACGGACGGGGGTCTGAGGACAGCTTGGGCAGGACAGGGGGACGCGCACGGCGGCATCTGGACACGGCTGTGGACACAGCTCACCAAGACCCTGGGCCAGCACAGCCGGAGGAAGAGGGATCTCCTGTGGGGCCAGTGGGGGTGCAGCCTGAGGCAAAGCCCCACATGGACGTGCGCCCTATCACAAGGGCTTTACCTCCTTGGCCTGGCAATTCTGCTGTTGGGAATTCATCGGACAGATAAACAGGTGCAAGTGCACAACCCCACGTGCGCACAGCTGAGCATCAGGCCTTGCAGCACCAGAGGCTGAGGCCAACGAAATGCCCAGGACAGGGGCTGGCTAACTGGGTAGCCGCAGAAGCAGCAGCCCTTATTTCCCAGTAGAGACAGGGTCAAGGCGACACGGCTAAACTGAGAAGGCAGGGGTCGTCCACACGTGCAGTGTAAAGGGACAAAGGGGGTCAGTGTCCACCTGTGTGTGCCTCCAGGCCAGCGGTGCAGGATGGCACATGCCACGTGCCGGCCTGCTGACATGCTTCTGCCACCGGGACGGGGGCCTGGTGGTGGTACAGCAGGAAAGGCACACAACACTGATTTTCAGACTGGATGGATACATGACCTTTTCAAAAGCTTCAGTTAAAACAGCAAAAAGAACGGGGCACCTGGGTGGCTCAGCCGTGATGCGTCTGCCTTCGATTCAGGTCATGATCCTGGAGTCCAAGGATCAAGCCCCACATTGGGCTCCCTGTTTAGCAGGGAGCCTGCTTCTCCCTCCCCCTCTGCCCCTCACCCTGCTCTAGCATGCTCTTTCTCAAATAAAGAAATAAAATCTTTTTTAAAAATTAATTTAAAAAACAGCAGAAAGAATGAAAAATTTCCAAAACGCTCATAACAATAATCACTGGGTACGGGACCATAGATGGGCTCTGTTTTCTCTATACTCTTCTACATTTCCTAAATACCAATAACGAGCACGTATTGTCGGTGAGATCAGGAAAACCGCTAATACCAAAAAAGGATGCTAGACAAGCCACCCTCCCTGGGCTTGGATGACACGTGGTCTCGCCAGCCACAGCTCAGACCCAGCCCACCACCAGTGGGTAGCGTGGAGCCTGCCGATGGAGTGAAGCGCCGAGAAGGCCCAGGGCTGCGTGCACGGACAAGGCCCAGAGAAGAAGCCTGCACCTCAGTGCAGACTGTGCAGCAACATGTCTGGTGCTCTGAGTGGTGGCCCCTCGAGAACCAATGGTCCCGGAGCAGAAGGGCACAGCTTGCAGGGGAAGTGTCACCTGGGCACCCTCCCGAGCCCCCTCCACCACCTCCCACCCACCCTGCATACCCAGGCTCAGGGAGCAGTGGACCCTCTTAAAAGAAAAGAAGTTCTTTGCTTCTCCACAGAAAGCTGGGAACACCAATATGACTGGAACAACTGAGAGGCTCTGCTGGGTCTGCAACGCGGGCTGCCTTCCTAAACTCAGCCCCCAAACCCCAAGTCCCACGAGTGGAGGGCACCCTCTGAGCCTCAGTTTCCTCCTCAGTGAAGTGATGACAGTGACACCCATCTTAGGAGGCAGACCCAGAACTTGGCACCGTGTCACCTGATCTGTATCTCATGACTCACAAGAATTTCAGGCTCTCATGCGTGACTTCAGGGTCGGTTCAGGGGGCTGGCACTCCCAATCCTCTCACCCCCATCTCAGTGGTACAACAGGAGAACGGGCAGCAAGGCCCACGGGCAGGGGCACCACCTGTCTTACCTGTCATAAGCTTCCTTGAGGTCCCTGGCCAGCTTGCACTTGGGCAGAATGTGATGAAATGGGGACTGAGGACCATCATTTGCTGCAAGAATCAGAATACAGAGAATTTAGAGCCTCCAAAGCAAGGAAATATGCAAAGGCTAGAATGGAAAATACCTTTAAAAACAAGTCTGACTCTTGGTTTTGACTCAGATCATGATCTCAGGGTGTCGTGAGACAGAGCCCCGCATTGAGCTCCTCACTCAGCAGGGGAGCCTGCTCAAGATTCTTTCTCTCCCTCTGCCCCTCCCAACGCCTGCACTCACATGCTCTCTCTAAAATACATAAATCTTAAAACAAATAAAATTTAACTGAAAATAATCTGTGCAAACAGTTGAATTAAGATGAAACTTTGGCTGTGTTCAACTGTCTTTATATGGGAGATCTGTATGGAAACTTCACCACTGGTGCCCCCTGTCCCTGCAGCCAGTTCACCGGTGGCCCCAGACGCCCAGAGACACTTTCCGCCTGGTGAGCAGGTGCTTCCATGCCTCATCCCACTCACTCATACCAATACTATTTATTTTTATGATCAAAAGTCTTTCATTAATCCTTTCTCACTAATGCCTTAAAATATGTAGTTAAATTGAATTTGTAAAAAAAATTTCCTGTGATAGGGGTGCCCGTGTGCCTCAGTTGGTGAAGCGTCTGCCTTAAGCTTGGGTCATGATCCCAGGGTCCTGGGTTCGAGTCCCTCTGCCGCTCCCCCTGCTTGCACGCTCTTTCTCTCAAATAAATGAAATCTTAAAAAAAAAAAAAAATTTCTGTGATAAAGTCAGACTCTAAAGAGAATTTTTTTTAAACAGCTTCTGGATTGTTATTAATCAACACATAACTGGCCAAAACATTATACATTTTGACAGCTGTCAAATATAAAAAGCAAGTTTTCACTGAAAATGCACCTGAGTGGGACAGTTCCCGTACGCCGATCACTACTTTCACTTATTGCTAGAGTTACACCGGGGTCACCTTCAAACCTGTTTCTGGTTTTCTCTTGTTTCAGAGGCGCTGACCTGAGATGGAGATGGAGTGTGTCGCAAGTAGGCGTTTCTCTGTGCTTAGAGGTGTTATGGAATGCCAAAATCCACAGGGGGATCTACTGGCAAATGATACCTTTAATAATCGGCCCGTTGGTAACTCAGCTAGGTCCTCCTTCACTTCACTTGGAAGCAAGGGACTGGGAAGGGCCCACCTTGCCAGCCCCGTTCCCAGCAGCCCCTGCGCACGGCCCCCCACCACAGGCCGTGGGGCAGTGCCGCTGGGAGGCGGGGCGCCGTTCGGGCTGGGGATCCATCTCCAGCATCAGTTCAGAGCTGCTCTCCAGCTGTGTCCCTTGGGGCGTCCTCCCTTCGCAGGGAAGATCACCAGACCAGCACATATGGCCTTGGTGCCTGTCTCTGCATCTGCAAACCTGGACTGGGGCCCCTGGTGCGTGTGTGGAGCAGAGAGACTCCCGCAGCGCTCACCATCAGCCACCGCGGACACCTCGTCCTGCAGCGCCAGGATCAGCTTGGCCTCTCTCGTGAGGTACTGGCAGCGGCGTTCCTCATGCTGCAGCACGGTGGCGATGCGTCGGGAAAGGGTGTGCAGACAGTTTATCACCGACGGGTCCGCATTGGCCTGCGGGAGAGGCCACGTGGGACTCAGACGGCACCCAGGCACGGCCAACCCAGGGCACGAGGAACCCTCTCCTCCTTTCCCGCACAGCCCCCTCCAGGTGCCGCTGCGGTCCCCGGCCCTGTGTCCCCTCCAAGGTCTGTCCACACAAACACAAGTGTGCTCAGCATCCCAGCTCGGGAATGGCTGCCTGCAGGGCAACCAGAGGTGGTTCTGTGGGGCCCCCCAGCTGGTGGGGGGACACAGGCATCTCCGACAAGCAGAGATGCTGCAGGGCACCGCACCAGGGCCATCCAGGACGGCGGGGTACAAGCCGGCCTCCACTCCAGTCCAGGCAGGGGCAGCACTCGGGGGCGGCGGGGCAGCCGACCCACCTGCTGTGTGACCCCAGGCTCCCATCTGAGAACTTTCAACAGGGGCCCTCCCTCACCAGTTAGTCTGACAGAGCCTATCCAGGGCACAACCCCAGCAGTGTCTGCAGTCAGGGTGTACAGCTGACTTGGTGGGCAGGACCAGGCTTCGTGAGACTTCAACCACACAGACCCATTACACCAGGGTCACGGAGCGTAGTAAACACAAGCACTGGGCCAACTGTCTGCTGAGCACACTGTCCTCAGGAGAAGAGGCTCTTCCCAGCAGAAACAAGCCTGGCTAACAGAAGAAGTCAGCAGGCTCCAGGCCACCCCTCTCCCCACAAGCTCCCCGGGCACCCCTGTGCTAACTCTGGAACCTATCAGACGCCGCAGCGAGGCCAGGCAGGCACACCCACCCAGGCCAGGGGTGGAGCAGGCAGCTGTAGGGTCTCTGAAGATGCTCCACAGAGCAGATAACCGGCCAACCATGACTCAGTGTGTCAGGAGGCCGACAGGGCTGCTGAGTCATCCGAGGGGTGGAGGTGGGAGAAGGGAGAGGGACGCATGGTGCCACCGATTAAAACCCCTAGTACAGCCTCCCCTCCTGTTTATCTGGCAGGCAGGGCCCTTCCAGCAAGGTGTCTAGCCTTCTGGACCAAAACCCACACCAGACTCAGTGAACACCTTCATCACCTGGATTTGGAGAGATTTTCTGAACTCCTAGCAGATCTCATGTTCACAAACGGAATCCACACCTGACAACAGCATACCTGCGCTGGGGAGAGGACTAAACACCACTTTCAGGCCATGCCCATCACTGGGCAGCAATCCTGCCCCTTCATGTCAAGGACAGCCCCTCAACAATGTCCCCCACAAGACTGTGGAACTAGAGGGCCTAGGTTATAAAGCATGTGCAACTGCTTTACAACAAAATACACTTCTAGAAGACTCTGTGTCAAAATACTGTCAGCAGCAAAACAGAGGAAGGAGAATGATCGCATGCACATGGTTATTCCCTTAAAGAAGCAATCAAGTCACACCTGACAGCCTGACCCTATGCTCACGGTCCCAGTGGCTGGAACAGGACGGTGTTTTTAGTCAGATGCCCGAGCCCACCAGTTCTACATTCCCAGGCGTGCAAGGGGGTGCTCACCCAGGCGAGGCCCGATGACCCACACTGATGGGGTATGCTAGGGTATCCTGTGTGGCTTCACAGGCCAGGCATCACTCAAGGTGCCTGCAGAGCCCAAGGCTTTGTCTGGCCACAGTGAGAAAGGGACCACCTAGGACGTGCCGGCCCTAAGTGGGAACTCTTAGAATTTGCCCCACAGGTGATGTGAAACAGCAGGAAATTTAGGGGATCGCCTGTGAGACTTTTCTCGCTCCCAGAAAGTGCACCGAAATGTAGTAAGGCCTTTAGAGCAAATGTCCAATTTGCAGGCAATACACAAACAGACAGTAAGCACGATCAGATGAATGCAGACATGGACCATTCAATCGGACGAAGGGAGAAGAGAGTCCTAGACTGGAAGAGACCTATAGACACAGCCCACACACCTGTGAGGGCGAGGTTTTCAACCTGGTCCAGACAGGCCAAGGGCAAAAACTATGGCCACTAGGCACTAGCTGATACCAAATTACGGCAAACTTTATCAGGTGTGAAAGGGTATCACGGTAGAAGATAAATGTTCCTATTTCACAGAGATGCCACCCGAAGTACATAGAAATGAGCAGACATGAGGTCTGGGACTTGTCCTGAAACACCTGAGAAGCCAGGGTGTCCCGGTGACGGCAAGGGGACATCAGAGACGGGTGTATGAGGTTAATCAAACTATCGTCACTATTTGGGGATTTGTTTAAAACTATTCAAAGTGAAAAGTAAAAAAAAGTATATGTTTTTAATGTGACTATTAAAAAGGAGAAAATAACTTCCTACCCTAAAAATATCAGCGCTTTACATTATTTAAAACTCCCCCCCCACCCCCCCCCCACCCCACCTTCAACATCATGGCCCCTTGCTACTTGAAGTCCTGCGCTACCTTGTTTCTTACTGCAGCAATCCACCCTCCTCCTCCAGGTTCTGGCCTCGCCCCCAAGCCTCACCTTCAAAAGCCACAGGCTGGGCTACATAGTAACTACCACCCTGTCTCATCAGCCCCCAGCTGCTGGACACAGGCACTGTTTCCAGCCTGGTTATTATCATAAAGGTCTCCCTACAACCCTAAAATCCGCTTGTTTTCTTGACAGCTGTACCCAGGGGTGTCAGACATGCTGCTGTTGAACGCTGTTCCCGAGACCAGGGCCTGCCTGCAGGGTGGGGCCGCAGCGGCTTCTCAAGGCCACCCACCGGGACAGCCTTCGCCAGGATTGTCGGGGCTGTTTCTTACTTAACGGACCGCTCTCTCTGGGTGTCTGCAGTATGTCATTTTAGAAGTCATGCCCTGTACTATTTACACTATGAAAATCCCAAGACTGTAAAAGTCAAGGTCTCCACTTGGAACCGCACACCCCAGGGACAGCTGCTGTTAACCCATCACTTTGTCTTAACGCGGCTCCTTATTTATCAGCAAGGTAGGCCAGTTTTAAAAATTAGCTCCGGGCGCCTGGGTGGCTCAGATGGTTGAGCGTCTGCCTTCGGCTCGGGTCATGATCCCAGGGTCCTGGGATCGAGTCCCGCATCGGGCTCCCTGCTTAGCGGGAAGCCTACTTCTCCCTCTGCTTCTCTCTCTCTCTCTGTGTGTCTCTCATGAATAAATAAATAAAATCTTAAATAAATAAATAAATAAAAATAAAAATTAGCTCCATTCCAAAGAACCTTTTCTCTGGCATCATTTTGGTTTTGAGCCGTTCACAGTGAATGTGGTCTTCTCTCAAGAGAAAAGCACCTCGAGACTTAGAATGACACCCAATTTTACCAGCGTCCTCTGCTTAGTGTCATTTCGGCCACTCTTAAGGCTTTCAGAGCACACACTGCTCCTCGTCACGGAGGCCAGTCACTCTGTCTGGGACACTTCCGTGAAAAGCCATCATGCAGATCACATGTGCCCAGCCAGAAAGAACTACTGAGTATTTTGGCACAAACAGGTAGTGGGACAGTTCAGAGGAATTCCGTTATGTAACAGTCACCAAATATAAATTTCCTAGGCAATTCAAAGTCCTTTCATAATATGAGTGAGTCTTTACCCAGGGATGCTTTTTATGTTTATTTAGATCCCTTATATTTTGACAGCTTCATTGAAAAGAAATCTCCTCTAACACAACTTCAGACAGTCTGGGAACTGCCCGAAGAAACTATGAGCTTAATCATTAAAAACAAAATGGAAAGCAACAAGTGCTGGTGAGGAGGTAGGTACGCTGGAACGCTCACACACTGCTGGTGGGGAGGAAAGATGGTGCAGCCACCGTGGGAAGCAGTCTGGCAGCTCCTCAACAGGACCCTGGAATTCCACTCCTAGGTGTATACCCAAGGGACATGAAAACATGTGTCCACACAAACATTTGGACACAAATGTCCGTAACAGCATTGGTCATAATACTGTACTGATGAACATACATCGTTCATAATGGCCAAACTGCAGAGACAACACAAACGTTCATCAACAGATGATGCACAAACTGTGGTCCACCCGTACAAGAGAATACGGTTCTGCCACAAAAAGGAATGAAGTCCGGATACATGCTACCACATGGATGAACTAAGTGACAGCAGACAGACACCAAAGGTCACATAGTGTAGAATCCAATCTCTATGAAAATGCGGAATAGGTAAATCCACAGAAGGAAAGCAAACTGGTGGTTTCCAGGGGCTGGGAGAGGAGAGGAAATGAGGAATAAATGGTCTCCTTTTGGGGCAATGAAACGTTCTGGAACTGACAGTGGTGAGAGTTACACAACATTGCTCCTAAAGCCACTGAACCGTACACTACAAAATGGTTAAAATGGTAAATACTACGTGTATTTTATTTAGAAAACACAGTATGGGTAGACTCTTGCAGGACCCCAGGAGGGGCCTGGCAACAGCTGGGCAGTCTGAGCTCTGAGCCAATGACACAGTCACCAGAAGTGAGGGGCTGCTACTCTCCCCGGACCCTCCTCCCCGATCTACCAGGGCTCTTCAGCCATCTGTACACTCTCTCACCCTCAGTGCAAACACCACATTAAAAAGAATCATGGTGGGAGCTTCCCTCTTCGGAGATGGATCTGTTTTGGAAACCTAGAAAAGAAATACATTCTAATGAGTGAGAGCCACCACATCCCAAGAAATCCTGTTTAGTGCTATCCATCAGGCATGGGGAGAGGTTCCAGAATATAGCCAACCCAGAGAAAAACAGAGCCCTAGGGTCTTTGAGAAGTGATCACTGCCTCTGTATGGGCAAGCACAGGCAGCACAGACGGAGACACGGGTGAGACTAGAGTGGGAGGGTCAGCGCTATAACCCAAAGTGACAAGACTACCCCAGTCAATGGGAGTGAGCTGAGGTGCCCCCGCGAGACAAGATGGGGAGAGGCTCGAGCAGATGGGGTATTCTCTGCCCAGACTCTCCCTCCCCCACTGCTGTTTTCAGTGTCCACCTGGGTCCTCTGTCTCCGCCAGGTATGGCAACCACTCAGGACGATTAAGAGACAGGATAATGCTCAGAGCCAGCAGAGACCAAGCTGCTGCTCCAGCATCCAGCCACCGCACGTCACCAACACCAAGCTGAATACGTGTTGCCACCAGGGGGCATGGGAGTGTGCGTGAGGGGGTGGTGGCCACATCTCTCTGGGCCATCCCAAGCAGGCTCTTTACCATCTCTGCCTGTCACTCCAGTTTGGTAGGGTATGACTCCTGGCAGGATGTCAAATCTCCCCTCTGTCACCCAGACGTCAGCCGTACAGACTGAGCTCTGTCTGTAGGGGCCTTGGTAAAGAGGAAGGAGCCGCCCATGGGGCCCAGTGCACCCAGCCATGGCCTGATGTCCTGGCATCTCCAACTGCCTCAGAAGCTCCTTCCACGGGCATATTCATGGATAAGATTTGAGGACTGCAATTTCTGGATCATATAAATGGAGCTAAATCTTATGCCATCTTATCAAAGCCCTGATTGTACTGTGTGCAAAGGACTGACTAGCAGGTTCTGGTGTCAAATTCCCTTGGGTAACAGTGCATTCAATCTTGTTAAAACCCCTCAATACTGTAACAATTTCATTCATCACAGAATGCACATACAGGGTTTAGCACAATAGTAAGAACTAAATTAATCATATTTGCTATGTCATCATTTAATAAGCAAGAAAAAATACTTGCACCACTTTAGAAACAGATGTCCTAGATATAAAGGGGAAGGTGGCAGTCAGGAGAGACCCAGGATGCAAAGAGCAAAAGCCAGGGGCAGGGATTGAACCCACGGGAGACCTATGGGGACATGTAGGTGATTGTACGCATGGACACACGCACGGGGTCAGATATATGGCACGATTCGATGGCTGCCTTCACCAGAGCCAGTGTGAGCCACGGCTCCCCGAGGGCCCCAGGGTCAGGATAGGCCATGCCTTCCCAGGGAGGGCCATACCTGCCCAGGGAGAACCTTACCTGCCCAGGGAGGGCCATACCTGTCCCAGAAAGAACCTCACCAGCCCCTAGAGAACCCCACCAGCCCCTGGAAGAACCCCACCTGTCCCAGGGAGAACCCCACCTGTCCCAGGGAGAACCTCACCTGCCCCAGGGAGAGCCCCACCTGCCCAGGGAGAACCTCCCCTGCCCAGGGAGAACCTCACCTGTCCCAGGGAGAACCTCAGGGGCTCAGGGAGAGCCCCACCTGCCCAGGGAGAACCTCACCTGCTCAGGGAGAGCCCTACCTGCCCAGGAAGAACCTCACCTGCCCAGGGAGAACCTCACCTGTCCCAGGGAGAACCTCACCTGCCTCAGGGAGAACTTCACCTGTCCCAAGAAGAACCTCACCTGTCCCAGGAAGAACCTCACCTGCCCCAGGGAGAACCTCACCTGCCCCAGGGAGAACCTCACCTGCCCAGGAAGAACCTCACCTGCCCCAGGGAGAACCTCACCTGCCCAGAAAGAACCTCACCTGCCCAGGGAGAACATCACCGTCCCAAGAAGAACCTCACCTGCCCAGGAAGAACCTCACCTGCCCCAGGGAGAACCCCACCTGCCCAGGAAGAACCTCACCTGTCCCAGGAAGAACTTCACCTGCCCCAGGGAGAGCCCCACCTGCCCAGGGAGGGCCATACCTGCCCCAGAGCATGCTGCAGCAGTGTCGGGTGCCCAACAAACCGCACGTTATCAATCTTCAGTTCAAATTTTTGGCCACACATTTCAGACTTGGTTGCCAAAATTGTTGCCAGAATGACATCCGAAAACCTTAAAATTAAAAAAAGGCAGAGTGGAAGTAAGTAAACAAAGTGCCACAGTACCATGCCCACCTGCCCTCAGAGGGGAAAGGTCTCAGGACATGGCAGTACCGTGCGTGGAGTGCTCTACCCCCACTGCGGATCTGGAAGCTTCTATCAATTGCCCTTCTGAAGCGATCCCCAAGACTGGGGACATAAAATCACCAGAATTACAAGGTAAAAGGCATGAGAAGCATAGACTGAAGGCACATGCTGTCATTTCTTGGCATGCTCTATGAAATTCAGGAGAGAGAACGAATTGCAGTTTGCTTTCAAAGGGAGGACAACAGCTGGAGCCGGCACCGTCCTGAGGGCCACTCGTTAAGGCGCACAGGTGTGGGGAGGGGTCTCCTGACGGCCCGGGTTTGCCAGGCTGCACCGCTCCACCCCCAGGTGAGTAAAGGACAATACTAACTATAGTGTGCTCATCACCTTCCTCATGGCACGGCTGCCCGGTCGTTCCCTTACGCTCAACATTTCAACCTTCTAGTTCTTACTGGGGAAACCTTTAAGATGTGCAAAATGTGCAGAACCAGAGACACGATACAAAGGTGGGGATGCACAGGACTGGATGCCATGGAAAAGCAGGCATGGCTGTGGTGGGACAGCAGATCTGGCTACGATCTCTGTAAAACTGTAGAGCTCACCCCCATTCAAGATGCAGCTGTGCACTTATGTTTCCCCACTAGCAACCCTGCTCCTTCCTGCCCAAGGGGATCCAGATAAGCGAGAGTCACCACAGGGAGGAGAGGGCCGGGGGTGCAGTGTGGACTCTTATCTCGGAGCCCAGGCTCCAGGGGCCTCCACTCTAGAAACACTGATGTGCTGTGTCTGATCAGGAGCCAGGAGGAGACAAGTCCTGTGCTCATTTCTCCACCTGGGAAAGCATCTCTAACACCCAGGTCGAAGGGCACACTGTGTGGGGGAAGGTGGCTCCAGCTCCTTCAAGGCCACGCTCTGCCCGAAGAGGCCAATGAGGACAGACACTCCAGGGTGCATCCTGGGCCTTCACTGAGGAGCTCCGGTGAATCAGGGACCACACCAGATGTTTCTCTTCTAAAGGAGCTGGCTGTGGGGGAGGGCGGCAATGAACACCCTAACACTCCAAAAGGGAAGGTCCTGCTGCAGACTGCAGCTTCAGTTCAACTCTGAAATAGCAAATGACTTGGACATTAAGTGATCTAGGAGGGGGTCGTGGCTCTGGGCCCCTTAGACTTGGCAGGGCTCAATGTCTAATGTAAGAGAGGTAACTTAGAACCAGCCTGGAGCAAGAACCTCACTGTGGTCAACCAGCACACGGACAAAAGCGAGACAGGCAGCTATGGGACTCTTCCCAAGCCTCTCCGCTAGACAGCCGGGGAGCCTAGCACTGCCAAGGGGGGCTGGTCATGCTGGCTTCCAGCTGTCCCCTAGGACCAACATGGTCATCTCGGTGTCCTTGGTCACTCTGTGGTCCCCAAACAAACCAGATACAGGGGTCTGGGTCAAAACGGGCTGCCTTGCGTCCTGTATAGTCAGGAATGCAGCTGGACCTTCTGATACCAATGTTGTCAGAGACATTCTGGGAAACTCGGGACCCACAGCTCAAGCCCTTGGCTGCCCAATGTGGGTCACTCATTCCCAGGAATACTGCTCTCTAGAGTGAATAAACCAGAGATGGAAGATTCCAGAGTCTTAGACAGGAGGCTTTACATGCTTTCTTCAAAAACTCTAAATGGCTCACCCCACCCTGTAACTCCCATCTGAGGGATACAGTGATGGTGAGGGCGGGCTCAGGATGATAAAACCCTACTAAACACTTCTGCTCTAGTAACTGATCCAGTGCCAACATTCCATACCCTATCTCAACAAACACGACCCCTCCACTCTGTCACCCAGTGATACAAGGGATACAAAGATGGCGGAGAGAAAAACAACTTCCTACCATTCCAGAGGTTCACTTTTTCTTGTGATATGAAAAATCTCCACTAAAAACCTCTGCTCCGCCATGAAGAGCCATAGACGGGCCTCAGCCATGGCCTTTAGCCACCAGTCCAGGAACCTAAGTTTGGCTGTGAGATGAGCCCTGAGATTCAGAGGCCAACAGTAGTGGCCCAGTTCACGTTTATAAATACCCAGATCCAAGAGGTACCCTTCCAAGAGCCAAATAAAAAACACTTCCCCCTCTGGGTCCAGAAAGGACAGAGCAGAGGGGGCCAGCTTGAGAGCCATGTACTGCTGACGTTAAAAGCCACACTGCCCTAGGTGGCCATCAGGGAGGCCTCTCTGGGGTGGCCCGCGGGGTGGTGTTCAGCTGCTCTGCTCTATGAGCAGTCTGACCCACACAGAAATCCACTCACTGTAGCCTGGTATTACACACTTATGGTAAAAAAATACCTGAGTGGCTTATACTTTCTGTACTGTGTCTGCTGACATCAGACACACAAAGTCACAGAGTTCTATCATGAGATTTGGGGGAAGGGGATATAACTGATAGAAACAGCAAAGTAAAACAAAAACGAGGGACAGTATTTGTTTCCAAAATTTACAAAAATCCTTTTCCCTTGTTTTGAAGATAAAAGGCCTGGTAAATATGTTGCAACACAATAAAATAGCTGTTATAAAAACTAATATTCCTGGAATAACTTTCAAATTAAAAAAAAATAAAAGCATTTGAGATGAACCAGCCCAGTTGAAAAACAGGCAAGACTTTCCATTCCTGCTGGGATATTCAGGAACGGGCTTTTTCTAGGGCTTGGCCAGGAAAAAAAAAAGGAGGAAGAGACAGCAATGGAAGGGAACTCCACTCCACTCCCTCCTGTTTTTTTTGGGGGGGGGGCTCACAGATGCTCCAAGCACCTCCAACACCCAGGGGGGTTGCCCCATCAGGGGCACAAAGGGTATCACAGTATCCACACCCTTCTGGAGAAGTGCCATATAATCTCCATGGGAACATTTTTGCCTCTAATGGGCACACACAACGGCATCTAAGTCCAAGCCTCACATTTAACATCTGGCCCTTGGGAGAGGCCTCCTATAACTCCTCTGAGAAATGAAGGCAAGAAGCAACGATCAAGGGTCTCTCTAGGGGGAAGCTGGCTAGGGAGACAGGGAGCCCTGTTCTCGCTTGCCTACCACCTTCCTGAGGCCACCGGTGCCTGCCTGGAGGAGGGGCGGTCTGTGTGCACGCCTGGCTCCAGAAGTCTCCCTGGCGTCAGCCAACCTTGCCTTGGCCTCCCAGGTAATGTGGAATAGCTGAGTAACTCCAGGTGGAGAAAGGGCAGGGGCCATGGGAAGCCGGGGCACTCGTGGGGGGATCGGGCAGTGAGGACCGAGCCAGAGCCTGTGTGCCTCGTTAGTCATTCTTCAACACTGAGGGCAATCAGGAGTTAAGCACAATTACAAGAGAAGGCAGCAGGAATCAAGACAGAAAGGTGGTGGAGAAGTGTCGGTCTTACCCTGCAACCAATCGCTCATCGGTTGGAGGACATGGCTCGCTGGAATGGGAACAGGACCATCAAGACCAAACAAACACACTGATTTTAAAAATCACGAATAGTTACAAGGCTGTTTTATTAAAACAGTATTAAAGTCTAGCACAAGTACTACCATAAGCATTAACTGCTGAGGGCAAGGCTAAGCAACTTACCGGACAAGAAAGAAGATACAGACAATTGCCAAGTTGAAGACTTACCAGACTTTTCTCACAAAAGCTTAAGTTCCCACATGTAAACAGAGCCTGGGCACAACTGAGAGCCAATTTTCAGAAGCAAGAGCAAGGCTGGAAGACCTGGGTCAGAGCCCAGCACCACACATATTAGCTGGACACCCATGCACAAGCATTTTAGTCTTTCTGACAAAACCGTCTCTGAGATCCCGTGAGATCCCCGTACGGAGCTTCAACCCTTGAGGTACTGTGATTGCCTGCACACCCAAACTCGCCGAGCCTTTGCTCCGCACAGGACCACAGGCCCTCTGGCAGCAAGGAGGCTGTGGCACCCATGCACATGCTATGCCACACCCGCGCACTGTGCAACTTTAGTTCTGCAGAGAGTACGTTTAGAAGAGTCAAGCTACTCTACAGAGTGTTCTGGGACAGTCCCGGAATCTAGGAAAGAGAGAGCAGGCCAGACCCCAGAGGGGGAACAGCACTGGAGGGACGAGAGCCTACCACGACCCCGTGCCATGACCACCGGGCTGCCCTGCTGCTCCCCACAGCTCTCACCGAGAAATATATACCACAGACCCACAGGACAGAAGCACACAGCCAAGAGCCCCTTTTTCAACAGCTCCCGAACGTCAGCTTATCAGTGTCCACAGTATGAAAGGGGGAAGGTGTTCTGTGGACCTTCCCAAGATCACCCAGAAAGTCAGAATCCCTAGAGGCTCAAGTGCAACTCCTCCAACTTTTATCTCCTACAACCAACAGGTCACAACAAAACCCCTCTACTTTCCAAAGGGAAGAAGCGTGTGGGGCTTCCGAGTATCAGCAGTGCTCTTTTCCATACCAGGCTGTGGAGGTGACGTGTCAAACGCCCCTGGCATGTGTCATGAACTTGTGTCTGCCCTTGTGTGGGAGGCAGAGCCCCCAGCAAGCACTCTCACCAAGACACAGATGTTCCCATGATACCAGACCTGGGAGGGGAGGCAGAGGTGCCTTGCCACCCTCAGGCATCTTAAGACACCCAAACTGAGGCTCATGGTACGAGGAACATGCCCAAGACTATACACTATAGGTGCAAAATGAGAGTCACACCCAAAATCCAACCCTGTACTTGTCCCAGCACACTGTCAGCCTGCATGCACCAGAGCGGACGCACCAGTGTACTTACTGGCTGGGCCAGGAAAGGGGTGGGGGATGCCCAAGCTTGGGGACAGCACTGCTTATCCACCTTCTGGGCACTGACCCCAGCTCTAGGAAATAGGGGCTCCTTCCTTCCTTCCCCTTTCCTTCCTTCCTTCTTTCCTTCCTTCCTTTGCCTTCCTTCCTTCCTTCCTTCCTTGACTATTTATTTGAAAGAAAGAGAGAGAGAGCACAAGCAGGGGGAGCAGCAGAGGGAGAGGGAGAAGCAGACTCCCCGCTGATCAGGGAGCCCGACATGGGGCTCGCTCCCAGGACCCTGGGATCATGACCTGAGCCGAAGGCAGACGCTTCACCGAGCCACCTTTCTAACACATGGCCACACACATGCTAGCAGAAGCAAAGCTGTCAAGAGAGGCCTGGTGGAGCCCCGTGCACCTGGAGGAGAGGACTAGCTATGTGCCAGTTTGCACCCTGGCACGCCTAGCCGAGGTTCCCATCTGGCTGAGGGTGTGAATGTGCCCCAAAGCTGAATCCACTGCTTAGAGAAAGGTGGTCAAGCCTGAGGAAGGCAGGAGTGCCATCTGATTCCACTGCCCCACAGGGAATTTAACAATGCTGAGAATTTAAAGGTGTGGACAAAAATCTTTCACACTTCCAAGGTCTTCTGGATGGTATCTAGAGTAAAATGATTTCTGAGTGTTTTGAAATGAAGTTGACTCTTCTTCAAGCTACCATCTTCTTCTCTGAGATTGTGCCCAAAACACTCCACGTTGGGAGGGATAGTGCCAGCGACAGCGTTTGTGACTGATACCAGGCTTTCTCCAGGACCTCTCCTGACGGTTTTTCCCCTGCTGGTGTGGCAGATGCATAATGCTATTAAGCATGACCTCCCCAGGGGCACCTGGGTGGCTCAGTCGGTGAAGCGTCTGCCTTCAGCTCAGGTCATGATCCCAGGGTCCTGGGATCAAGTCCCACCTCGGGCTCCCTGCTCAGCGGGAAGCCTGCTTCTCCCTCTCCCTCTGTCGCTTCCCCTGCTTGCGCTCTCTCTCTGTGTCAAACAAATAAATAAAATCTTAAAAAAAAAAAAAAAGAGCATGAGCTCCCTGGTCCCCAGCACTCATCCAACAGGAGCACTACAGCTTTTCTACATTTGAACTTCAAGCCTTAAAGACAATGAACAATATCCATTTTCTTCCCTTCCTACTGAATTCTATAAGAGGCTTTTTTAATAAAAGGGTTAAAAAAACCCTGCCAGTTAATTCTTATACCCTGAAGCATAACATCTTGATTCACCTTTAGAAGCAGCACACGCTCTAAGACGGTGTTGTCCAACAGAACCTCCTACTGCAAATCTGAGCCGTTCAGTGCGGCAGCCACCAGTCACCTGCGGCCCGAGCACCTGAAATGCAGCTGGTGCAAGGAGGAACTGAATTTCATCTAAGGTCATTTCTATTTAAATGGTGACTTTAATACCGGGCAGCACAGCCTCACTTCTCTAGGGCAGCGTCCATCTACCACCACACTCAGAAGTTGCACAACTGGCCTGTTAACATGGCTTCAGTCTGCCAAGACAACAAGCAAGAACATTCTGCTGGTTCCCAAAGAAAAGCACCTTTGAGAGGACCATCGAGGACAACCCTGTACTACCCCAAGAAGATGTCTGAGCCATGGCACGGCTCCCCCAGGCGTCAGAGGCTTGGCAGGCCAATGTGACGAAATACAGCTGGGCACTCAGAGGTATTAACCTGTATCTCTGACACAGGGGCAGGTGGGGAGTGGGATCATCAGATGCTATAATGTGCCACAATTACCACAGGAAGTAATTCTTAAATTTAATGAAAAAGAGAGTATGGAGAACCGGCTCTTCTTAGTGAACAGCGTATCTGTGATACCCTGATAGACCCATAATGTCTTGCTCCCTTCCCATGGTTTTTCCTCTTCTTTACGCTAAATATTGAAATAACTCCCTAAAAACATTCTCTTAGTCTTTTATTATAAGCCTCTGAGAGTTAACTGCAGGAGTCAGGTGCTGCCAGCCTCCTAGGAAACCCACATAGACTGTTCCAAGAGCACTTTCTGCATTTTCAGCAGCCTGAGCCTCCCATCTGTGGAGCCCGGAGAACGGCAGGCAGGGAACCAGCCCTGCTCTAAAGGAATCTATGCCACAGGTGGAGGACAAAATGCACCCATCCCATGGGCAGGGGCAAAAAGCTTTCTATGCACCTGGAACAAACAAGAGTTTGCTCCAAGTGGCCGACCTCAGAGGACAAGGTGACCACAGCTTCTACATCAAGCAGAACAACCCATGGATGTCCAACAGTCCCTCACACCCCCTACCCCGCCCCCCTGCTGGTCTCTCCTTCAAAGCTTGCTGCCCTGAGAGACAGTCACTGGTCATGCCAGAGGCCCCGATATCCTCACAAGAAAGGATAAAAACCACACTCGTGGAACTGCATAATACCATGGCAGGTATGGTGCCTTGTCAAGAGAACTGAGGGAGGCTGTACTCCATGGCACTCCATGCGAAGTTCACTCCATGGCAAAGGCCCAGGTGGGAGCCTCAGCTCTGCGGCCACGGGACGGTGGAGGCTGAGTCCTTTCCCTCACTCAGGCCCCAGCTGTGTTTAGAGGCACCCAGGACAGGCAGTTTACAATCCTTCCTCCTTCAACTGGGCTTGTGTTACCATTTACTAAGCTTTAAAAAAACATAAGGCAGAAGTAGTCATGTGTGATGTTTGCCACCCTGATAGCACGTCCCAGAAAAAGCAGGGGAGGCATACACAGGAAGGAACAAGACCTGCCTTTCATCTATGCCCTAAAAGAGCAAGGGTCACATCAGCCCTGGCTCTCAGCCCACAGCACCACCTGAACAGGCTGCGCTGCACCCAGGCCCCTCCATGTGACCTCTGGGCACATGCCTGAGGAGTCGGGTCTGAGGACAGCACCGGGGTCTGCTTTCCCCCGTTCCTCTCACAGAAGACAAACGTTCTCTCTGGCCTCGTCTGTTCTCCAGTCTGTTTTACCAACCAACCAGTTCCATAGCTGGAACATGCGACCACACTATGCAGCAAGTCAGGCATTGGCAACACAATTCCCAGCTCTGCAAAACCTGAAACACCCACCAAATGGAAAAAAAGGACACCAGGTTTCTCACGGGAGAAAACCTCTGGGTCAACAGGCCTGGGGGCAGGACTAGCCCCATCGCAGCGTGACTGCAAAGCCCTTACCTGGAATCACCATCCTGGTCGTCCGCATGGTCTCCAGTGTTGTTGACGGCATATCTGCTACGAGGCTTATCTGAGTGAGGGCAAAAAGGGGAGAGTGGCTGAGAAATCAGGATCCGTCCACCTACCGGGGGATGGTGGATGCATTAAAAGTGATGGAGTCTAAAATGTGGTATATATACACAATGGCCATAAAAAGGAACGGAGTTCTGATACATGTTAGAACATGGAGAACTTGAAAACATTATGCTAGGTGAAGGAAACCAGACACAAAAAGACAAATACTACACCTATATGAAATATCTGCAGTGGCGGGACGCCTGGGTGGCTCAGTTGGTTAAGCAACTGCCTTCAGCTCAGGTCATGATCCTGGAGTCCCGGGATTGAGTCCCACATCGGGCTCCCTGCTCGGCAGGGAGTCTGCTTCTCCCTCTGACCCTCCCCCCTCTCATGCTCTCTCTCTCTCATTCTCTCTCTCAAATAAATAAATAAAAATAAAAATTAAAAAAAAAGAAATATCTGCAGTGGGCAAACTCAGAGAGACAGAAAACAGATTAGAGGTTACCAGAGACTGAGAACAGAGGAAACGGGGTTATTGCTTAATGATTACAAATTTCAGTTTGGGGTGATGAAAAATTCTGGAACTACACAGTGATGATAGTTGCATAACAGCAAATTAATTATGGTGAATGTAACTGATGTTACTGAATTGTAAACTTAAAAATGGTTAAAATGGCCAATTTTATGTTATATATTTTTTACCATAACAAAAATTTTCTCAAAAAAGTTATGGTTTCCAGGGTGACTGGATGGCTCAGTCAGTGAAGTGACCAACTCTTGGTTTCAGCTCAGGTCATGATCTCACTGTCCTGAGATTGCTCCATGCTCAGCGGGGAGTCCACCTGAAGATTCTCTCCCTCCGCCCCTCCCTCCCTTCCCATGCTCACGCCCTCTACCAAATAATTTTTTTAAAGATTTTATTTACTTATTTGAGAGAAAAAGTGAGCTAGAGAAAGCACACAAGCAGGGGGAGGAGCAGAGGGAGAGGGAGAAGCAGACTCCACTGAGCAGGGAGCCCCACAGCCCCGGGCCTTGATCCCAGATCCCAGGGATCATGACCTGAGCCGAGGCAGACACTTAACCAACTGAGCCACCCAGGCACCCCATCAAATAAATAAGTGTTTTTTAAAAAGTTATATTTTCTAAGAAGTTATGATAACAGCAAATGTTTTTGCTAGTTTTTTTTTTTTTAAAAAAAGGATTACACATATGCACACACACAGACCCTCTCAGTATATGATGACAACTAGGTCAGAAAAAGCATAGGCAAAAGAAAGAATTTTTTTTTTAAAGATTTATTTATTTATTTATTCATGAGAGACAGAGAGAGAGAGAGGCAGAGGCAGAGGGAGAACCAGGGTCCCTGCGGAGCAGGGAGCCCGATGCGGGACTCGATCCCAGGACGCTGGGATCATGACCTGAGCCGAAGGCAGACGCTTAACCGACTGAGCCACCCAGGCAACCCGCAAAAGAAAGAATTTTTAAATGTCCATATGCCAATATCCTTCACATACCTTACCAGAGTAATAAAGACCCTGGGATGAACTTAAGAAGTTCATCACAGGCAAGAGGTCCATGAGGAAAATCAGAAATGCTAGCAAGGGAGACATGAACAAAAAGAAGACATGCTATGCCCTTGAGTAGGGGGGATGAACACAAAGATGCCACTTGTTCCCCGTTAACCCATCCATTTAACATGACTCTCACAACGACATCAACAGTTTGGGAGTAGGGCCCAATACATTCAGTACTAATAATGTTCCAAGGGAACAGTAAGCACAAACAGCCTGGATAATGCTGAAAAAGAGAAGTAATGGTAAGTGACTAATCCTATCTGAAAGTATAACACAGTGTAAAGTTACAGTAATTCACCGGTGCAGAACCCACATCATTGGGAGAAATAAGAAAGGTCAAAATAAACTCAAATAAACATGGAATTTAGTGTATGATAAAGGAGAAGAATCAATCAGGGAGGGAAGAGAAAATTATGGTGGCTCCTGAACCAATCACTCTGCAGCGGTGGGGCCCCACGTCCCCACACCCCTCCTCACTCAGCACAGCACCTGCTCACAGCGCTCCTGGACATGCACAAACAACTCTTCCAAGTGTGAAGAAGACACCAACTCCTAGCAGGAGCCTCCACCTTACACAAGATAAACACATTTAAAAAAACAAGATAATAGGGGCGCCTGGGTGGCTCGGTCGTTAAGCATCGGCCTTCCGCTTGGGTCATGATCCCAGGGCTCTGGGATCAAGCCCCACATCGGGCTCCCCACTCAGCGGGAAGCCTGCTTCTCCCTCTCCCACTCCCCTGCTTGTGTTCCTGCTCTTGCTATCTCTCTGTCAAATAAATAAAGTCTAAAAAAAAAAAAAAACCCCAAGATAATAAATAGGAGAAAGGAAAACTCGAGAGTCTCTTGGTTCTTTTTGTTCATAATCTTGGAGAGCAGAAGGCCTTCCTACGTTTAACAAAACTCAGACACCACAAAAGAACAGAATAAAAACTTGACTCCATAAAACTAAAACTCTATGTAGCAAGAACTTCACAGAGGCAAACTGGCTAAGAACATACGGCTTTGTCACAAAGGCCTATTTTTACCCTAGATATATAAAGAGCCCCTTCAAATCTATAGGGAAAAACTCAACCCATGATGAAATTAGGCGAAGGTTATGAGTAAACTGTACACTAAAAAGGAAATCCAAATAGCTCTGAAAAGAGGAAAATATGCTCACTCTCAGTCATAACACACATGTGCATCAAAACTACTTTCAGGACACCTGGGTGGCTCAATTGGTTAAGCGTCCAACTCTTGAGTTCGGCTCAGGTCATGCTCTCAGGGTCGTGAGATCGAGCCCTGCATTGGGCTCCATGCTGAACACAGAGCCTGCTTGGGGTTCTCTCTCCCTCTGCCCCCCTCCCCCCACCCCCACTGCATGCCCACTCGCTCACGTGCCATCTCTCTCCCCCTCTCTCAAAACACAAAACAAAAACCCAGAAAACCACTTTCAGACATAACTTTTCACCCATCTCATTAACAAAGATAGAAAAATCTGATTTACTAAAAATAAGTATGTTCGTTATCCCCTAGATCCAACCATCCCACTTCGGGGAATTGATCCCATATTCTGAAAAATGATACTGTATACAGCAAAGACATTCACACTGTTTGTATTAGCCAAAGTTTGGAAGCAACTTAAATGCCCATCAACAGAGAGACTAAATAAATAAATCACAGTATGTTCATCCCATGATTCTGATCGTGATTCCAAATCTATATCCAAGATGTAAAGTGAATATGGAAACAACAGAGTAGAACCGTGTGTATCATGTGTTCACTTCTGCTTAGAAAATAAAGCACGTGGGTGTGCCTGGCTGGCTCAGTCGGAAGAGCATGGGACGCCTGACCTCAGGGTCCTGGGTTCAAGCCCCACATGGGGTGTAGCGATCACTAAAAATAAAACTTTTTAAAAAGCACATAATTTTAAAAAGAAAAGAAAATGTGTGAGACGCCTGGGTGGCTCAGATGGTTAAGCGTCTGCCTTCGGCTCAGGTCACGATCCCAGGGTCCTGGGATCGAGTCCCGCACCGGGCTCCCTGCTAGGCAGGGACCCTGCTTCTCCCTCTGCCTCTCTCTCTCTCTCTCTGACTCTCATGAAGAAAGAAAAGAAAAGAAAAGAAAGAAGAAAGAAAGAAAAAAGAAAAAGAAAGAAGAAAAGAAAATGTGTACACATGCTTGTATTTACACGGAAGGTTCTGGGAAAACGCACAGGAAAATGGTAACAGCACCTGCCCGTACAAGGAAAAAGGAGTGGCTGGGGTTCAACGGTGGGAAAGGACGTTCCTTTCAT
Organism: Mirounga angustirostris; assembly: GCF_029215605.1. Taxonomy (NCBI): domain Eukaryota; kingdom Metazoa; phylum Chordata; class Mammalia; order Carnivora; family Phocidae; genus Mirounga; species Mirounga angustirostris. The sequence continues at coordinate 139,585,365 of NW_026991713.1, forward strand.
CTACACCCCTTTGTACCTTTAAAACTGTGTCCCACGCTAACAAATCTAAAAGTAATTTTAAAACAAAACATAAATGAGGAACTGCACCTTCATAATTGTGAAAAAGTGCGAGTAACCTAAGCGTCTGTCCCGAGGGAAAGGGTATGTGAGTGACGGGGGTCTTTTTATACACTGAAAGTGCTCAAGGAAAAGAGAGCGCCTGCAGAACAATACATTCTATACGTAGCTGCACGAAGGGGACAAGTGCCAAAAGGGCAGGTGGTTACCCCCGCGATGGCGAAGGAGCAGAACTGGGGGGGGGGGGGGGGGGAGTCCGAAGAACACTTGACCTGAATCTGTACTTTCACATTTTTTTCAAGCTGAATACATTCACACGATGCTTATATACATTCTTAAAGGGCTGGAGACATGGCTGAATGTTGGCAACAGTGGCTTGGGCATGTTGAATTACGAGGGATTTTTCTCTGGTTTTAATTTTCCGTACTTTCCAAATACTCTGCATGGAGCAGGCATCGGCTACATCCTCGGGAAAAGAAGAAAGTCAAGGACTTCCATTTGAACGTGCGAGGCGGGGAGGGCAGGGGGTCTCCGCCCGCGCTCACTTACTTGTCTGGGACGCCGGATGCTCCTGGCTTCTCTGGAAGGGGTACCTGAACAGCAGCTTATTGCCCCTGCTGCCCGAGCTCACCAGAATCACGCTGATGGGGCTGGTGTTGTCGCCCATCCTGCCGTGGGCGGAGGCGGGCGGGGGGCCCCCCGAGGAGGACGGGCCCGGACCGGGTGGGGACGGGGAGGGGCCGGAGGGGGCGGAGGGGGCCGGGACCGGGTGGGGCCGGGGACGGGGAGGGACACGGAGAGGGCCGGAGGGGCGGAGGCGGGCCGGGGGCCTGAGGAGGACCGGCCGGGACCGGGTGGGGACGGGGAGGGGCCCGGGGCGGAGGCGGGCCGGGACCGGGTGGGGACGGGGAGGGACACGGAGGGGGCCGGAGGGGGCGGAGGCGGGCCGGGGGCCCCGAGGAGGATGCGCCGGGGGCGGGAGGAGGAGAACCTGAGGAGGATGAGCCGGAGGGCGGGAGGCTCGGGGGACGACGCGCCCAGGGCGGGGCTGAAGGGGCCTGACCAGGACGCGCCCAAGGCCGTGGAAACGTGGGGCGCCGGGAGCCAGGCGGACGGGACCCCCGGCGTTTCCAAACCCACGACCCACCACCCACGTCCTGGCAAGTTCGCAACACCTCCGCGACACCGCCAAGCAACAGCGCAGAAGGCGCCTGCGCGCTGACAGGGGCCGTCGGCGCAGGCGCAGGCGCAGGCGACCTGTGCGCCACGGCGGGGGGGAGGGGGCTTCTCGGGATGTTGGGCGCATGCGCGGGCTGTGTACTTCCCGCGTGGGGCAAAGGGACGCACCCACCAGCGTGAATGGGAAAGTTACACTTTCTTTGAGCCGGAAGTTTAGACTTAAGACATGTAAAGAACTAAAGGAAAAACAAAAAAAACTCTTCAATGAATGGATCATAGACCTAAATGTAAGAGCTAACAGTATAAACCTCTTACAAGAAAACGTAGGAGTAAACCCTCCGGTTCTTGGGCTAGGCAAGAGTTCTCAGATAAGACACCAAATGCTCAAGAAACTAAAGAAAAAAATTAAGTGGACTTACCAAATTAAAACCTTCTGTGCTTCAAAGGGCACCACCAAAGAAAGTAAAAAGAGCACCCACAGAATGAGAGAAAATATTTGCAAATCATATAAGGGAATTGTATCCAGAATATATTAACAAAAACAAACTTAGAGCTCATCAATAAAGACAACCAATTGAAAAATGGTCTTAGAGGGCACCTGGCTGGCTCAGTCCGTAGTGTGTGAGTCTTGATCTCTGTGGGTCGTGATTTTGAGCCACACCTTGGGTGTAGAGATCCAAGATAGATAGATAGATAGATAGATAGATAGATAGATAGATAGATAGATAGATAATAGATATAGATATGCTAGAAAGGAAGGGAGGAAGGAAGGAAGGAAGGAAGGAAGGAAGGAAGGAAGGAAGGAAGGAAGGGAAAAGTGGGCAAAGGATGTGAACGGACATTTCTCCAAAGAATACAGACAAATGGCCAGTAAGCTCATGAAAGGATGCTCCACATCATTACTCACTAGGGAAATGCAAATCAAAGCCAAAAATAGATACCACTTCACACCCACTAGGACGGCTGTAATCAGAAAGACAAAATAACAAGTGTTGGCAAGCATGTGGAATTGAAATCTTGACACACTGTTGGCAAGAATGTAAAATGGTGCAGCCGCCGTGGAAAACAGGCAGTTCCTGAGAAAGGTTGGACACAGGGTTCCCATATGACACAGCCATTCCACTCCTAGGTGTAGACCCAAGAGAAATGAAAACATAAAGTCACTCAAAAACTTGTGTGTTCATAGCAACATCATTCACAGTAGCCACAAAGTACAAACAAGCCCAATGCCCATCAGCTGATGAATGGGTGAATAAAATGTGGTCTAATCCATACAATGAAATGACCATTCAGTCATAAAAATTAAGTACTGGTGTGTGAATGAACCTTGAAAATATACATGTTGTGTGGTTCCATTCATCTGAAATGTCCAAAGCAGGGTTATCTGAGAGAAAGAAAGTAGATTAGGCTGTTTAGGCCTGGGGGTTGGAGGGGATGGCTGCTTGGGTATGGAGTTTCTCTTGGGGTGATGAAAATGTTCTAAAATTAATTGTGGTGATGGTTGCACAACCTTCTGAATGTACTAAAACACCCTGACCTGCACACTTTATTTTTAAAAAGATTTTATGTATTTTATTTATTTTAGAGAGAGAGCATGCACACATGGGTGAGCAGGGGAAGGAGAGCGGGAGGGAGAGGGACAAGCAGACTCCATACTGAGTGTAGAGCCCATCTCGGGACTCAGTCTCTCAACCCAGAGATCATGACCTGGGCCGAAATCAAGAGTCAGTCGCACATCCAATTGAGCCACCCAGGTGCCTCCGAACTGCACACTTTAAACGAGTGAATGAGTGAAGTGCATGCTATGTGAATTATATCTCAATACAGCTGTGAAAGGAGTGTGTAATATCATTCCTTCCACTTTATTCTTCGTTTCTAAAATGGTTATTCTAGTTCCTTGGCCTTTCCATGTGAATTTTAGAGTCAGCCAAAGAGGTATCTGCACAAAATCCTGCTGGACTTTTTAGAATCAGAAGCAAATGTTTCCTCTACAGGGAGTTTTGATCACAGATATTTTCCTGAACTATTCGTAGAGAAAATTTGGTTTAGACAAGCCCTGTGAAATGGAAAACACGTGCCTAAACGTCAGCCAGTGTTGACCACCTTCTGTGTGCGGGACACTGTGCTGGCGTTTTACTCGTGTTATGGTGCTCATTTCTTCCATGCCCGAGATGTGAGATGGTGAGGTCTTCCGGGGTTGAGGGCAGGGGCAGCGTCTGATGGATGCTCAGCTCAGCAGACAAGGTCGGGGTCTCTCCCTGGCTGCAGGTACCTCTGTGTGTCCTGGAGGTGAAGTCCACCTTCCCAGAAGCTCTTTCCAACACTGCCTGGGTCCTTCTCCATCCTGGTCTCTCCCTTATTTACATTTCACAGCTGCCCCCTCTCCTTATGAGGCAAGGTTCCCCTCTCCTAGGGGTGTACCCACCCTCCCCTGGCTTTCTGATTGTTTGCCAACCGTCCTGGGCCGTGCCGCTGCCAACCCCAGAGGGCTCTAGGGTGTCTGCCTGGAGTGTGGTGGTGCCTCTGTGGGTCTATTCCAGACTGAGATGAGCCCAGCCCTCCTTGGTCGTCTCTTGCTGTCGCTTGGTTCAGAAGGCATGTGGGCCTACAGTAAGGGTGTGTGGCTGTGCCCAAAGCTTCCGCTTCTAGAAAGGAGAGAGATGGGGGAGGCAGGGAGAGAGACAGAGATAAGCAGACAGACTGGCAAAGAAAACAGAATGAGTGAGTGAGAAAGAAGAGACGGAGGGTCAGAGGGAAGGCCAGGCAGAGGCAGGGAGTCTGGAGGCCTGGGGTGAAGCACAGAGAAGGGATGTGCCTCCAGCTGTGGTGTATGGACACTGCAGGGCTGCCCTGTCTCCTCACAGAAGGTAATGACCGTGGACCCCGGGATGGCACTCCCAGGCAGCTGCCTCCTAGGGGGGATGGTCCTCACTGCCCATCAGGCCTCAGGGCCTCCTCTCCCTCCTGGCAGAAACTCCACCCCATCCTTGGCCTCAACAAGGAGGGGGAGCCACTGGAGGCCTCTTTGTTCCTGAAACTTCCAAGCCCCACAAACCTTTGTTATGGGCAAACATCCCATTATTATTATTATTATTTTACTTTTTTTCGTTGTGAAATATATACAGGCCACCAAATAAAATAAAGATTTTATTTCTTTATTTGAGAGAGAGAGCAAGTGAGAGAGCAAGCAGGAGGCCGGGCAGGAGGTGGGGGAGGGGAGAGGGGCAGTGGGGAGAGAGAAACAGACCCTTTCTGAGCAGGGAGCCCAACGCGGGGCTCAATCCCAGGACCCCAGGATCATGACCCGAGCCAAAGGCAGACACTTAACCGACTGAGCCACCCAGGAGCCCCTGACTCCACTCTCTTAATCCTCTTTATTGTCGAACAGTTTATCATTTTAATGTAGTCAAATTTAGTTATTTTTTGGTCCTATTTAAAAATATTGCACCTTCTATTTACAAAAGCCAAATGTCCATCAATGGATGAATGAATAAACAAATTATGGTATTTCCATTCAATGAGATATTATTTAGCCATAAAAATAAAGCACTGGGGGCACCTGGGTGGCTCAGTCGGTTGGGCGTCTGCCTTCGGCCCAGGTCATGATCTCAGGATTCTGAGATCAGGTCCTGCCTTGGGCTCTCTGCTCGGCGGGGAGTCTGCTTCTCCCTCTGACTCTCCCTGTGTGCTATCTCTCTTTCAAATAAATAAATAAAAATATTTTTTAAAAAATAAAGCACCAACACCTGCTCCAGCATGGATGAACCTTGAGAACATTATACTAAGTGAAAGAAGTCAGACACCCAAGACCACATGTGTATGATTCCGTTTACATGAAATGTCCAGACAGGCAAGTCCATTCAGATAGAAAGCAGATGAGTGGGTGCCAGGGGCTGGGGTGGGGGGAATGGGGAGCGATTGCATAAAGGGTACTGAGTTTCCTTTTGGGATGATGAAAATACTCTGGAACTAGACAGTGAGGATGGCTGCACACCACGGTGAATATACAAAATGCCACTGAATTGTTCACTTTGGAATGATTAATTTTGCATTCTGCTAATTTTACCTCGATTTTCTAAAAAGTGAAATAAGTGTTGTGAGGTGAAGAGAGCCTTCCATGTTAGCTTTCTAAGAACTTTACTGTTTGGTCTTTCAAGTCGGGCAACAGTCCACCTGGGACTGGTCTTGCGTGTGAGGTGAGGTGAGGTGTGGTTTTAGCTGACATTTGTCATGTGCTGTCTGAATTCTGGGTACAGCACCAAACACTCTCCGTGTTGGGTGTTTGGCCCTCACAGCTCTCTGTGGGAGAAGTTTTCTTTTATTATCATTACATGCTTTAAGATAAGGAAATTGAGGCTCAGGAGGGTTATGAATTGTTCAAAGGTTCAGTGAAGGAGGGAACCAGCCCCAGTGGGTAGAGGGGACCTAGGTTTGGTGTGGGCCAGATTGCTGGCTCTTTGGGACTCAGGCAAGTCTCTTCAGTCTCTGGGCCTGGGTTCTCCCACCTGTGACACAAGGAGCCTGAGCTTGGGCAGCGCTCCAGGATATTGAGACCTGCTGGACTTGGCTGAACACCAAGCCCTGGGCTCACACAGAGCTTGTGTAGTTGGGGCTGAGCTCAGAGGGACCCTGGTGACTCCGCAGAAGGCCGTGATGGGATCCAGAGACCCTCCCCTGAGAGCAGCTCCTGGGTGGCCCTGGCCAGGCTAATTAACCTTGTAAACCCCAGTTCCACATTAGCAACCACTCAGGTGGGGTTTAAAAACAGCCCCCACTTCACTGCTAGGAGGGAAAATTTGTTACCATAGAACCTCAGGACATGGCAGCGTGAATTCAAGATTCTTGTAGTACTATTGTGAGTGGGTGATTCTTTCTGGGCAGGAGCACTGTGGCTGAGAAGGTGGAGAGGTCAAGGTGGGTCCAAGATAGGGAATGTGAGCCCCGCCTGGCCCTCTGACAGACAGTGACAGCTCTATGGGGCCCAGAACAAGTGGCAGGACTGATAAGGCCTGACTAGCCAAGTGGCCTCCTAGCCCTGTCCAGGGGGCACCCAGGTCGTGTGGAAGGGTCAGGAATTTTGGTTTCCAAGAATCCAGTTCCTTTCAAAAAAGTAGGTTACTAAGCAGAGTTATTAAAGTGTAAAATGAGGATGTAGAGGCATGGGGTGTTAGCAGGGAAGTTCGAGGACATAAGCAAAGGTTGGCCCTGGGCACATCATTGTCCGGGCAACTGTGAGGGCTTTGAGCTAGGACCACACTTAGAGACCACCCACTCCCAATCCTGTCACAGATGGGGAGGCCCAAAGCAGGGCCAGCCTACCCTCGGGTCCCTCCAGCTGCCAACACCAGACTGGACTGGCCAGGGAATGACAACGTGTTCTGACTTCTGTAATAGCCCAATGAGGCAGACCAATGAGGATGGTGTGGGATTCAGACCTCTGCTCTCTCCAGTCCAGCCCTGGAGAGCCCTGCACCTAAGCCCTGCTAGGGCAGCCGAGGAAGGGATGCATCTGGGGTCTCTGTGGCCTGGGTCCTTGTGGTTCCCTTTACCTTTCATGGATTCCAATCTCATTAGTGATAAGATACTAACCATATAGCCAGGAAAGTAAACAACAAATGCTCTTATGAGGGCCGCGAGCAGGAAGCAGGCCCTGCGGGGGTGATTGGAAAATTCTGGGTTCCTCCAAGTCTGGGCCTTCCCCCAGCCCAGGGACAGCCACTGGACATCAGACCTCCTCCTCCAAGTCCTGGGGTCATGAGACTGCCCAACGGGGCAGCAGCATGGTCAGGGAAATTGGAGGAAGGAGGCCTGCGCCAGAGTCCTGGACCTCATATGTGGGTACTCGCAGATTCTCAGTGCCCCTGTAGAGAGACCCCCATGACCTCAGCTGGCTCTTCCCCCAGACAGAGGTTTCCCCTTCCCCATCATCCCAGCTCCCTCAGGCTCACCTCCTGCTGCTGCACCCTTATTTCCTTTCTAGGGATGTTCCTGGTAACTGTAGGAGAACTCAGAAACCTTCTGATTATACATAAAACCAAAACATATGAGACTAGGAAAAAGGCTCACAGAATCTGTAATAAAGGGTGACTATCCCTCAAAAAGAAGAACACACCCAAACCACCAAAGAAGGACAAACAACCCATAGGGAAAGCAATGAGGTGATTCTCAGACACTGGCAAAGAATCAAGTGTTGCAATTCTCCACCTCAGTAATAATCAGAGAAATGCAACATAAAATAAGACAGCATTTTTCTTTTTGGAAATTTTGGAGAAAAAATAAAATCAATGCTATGCAGCCCCACGCAGGGCTATGTGTTTGTTGGTAATGTCTGAGACATTCCCAATGTGTACAAGTTTCATGCTCATGTGCCTACCCACAGGTCTGCCAGGAATCAGGTTTGGTGCAACAGGTGACTTCACCAGGAAGTCAAAGTGAGGTGAGAAAGACTTCACTACTGTTACTTCCTGGGGAACACTGGAATGGGGTATAGGGGGTGCTTTCACTGATTTTTTAGAAACAGCTATAATTAGATACAATTCACATAACATGCATTTCATTCATCTAAAATGTGCAGTTCAGGGTGTTTTAGTACATTCGGAGGGTTGTGCAACCATCACCACAATCAATTTTAGAACATTTTCATCACCCCAAGAGAAACTCCATACCCAAGCAGCCATCCCCTCCAACCCCCAGGCCTAAACAGCCTGATCTACTTTCTTTCTCTGTAGATAACCCTGCTCTGGACATTTCAGATGAATGGAACCACGCAACATGTGTATTTTCAAGTTCATTCACACATCAGTACTTCATTTTTATGACTGAATACTATTTCATTGTATGGATTAGACCACGTCCTATTCACCCATTCATCAGCGGATGGGCATTGGGCTTGTTTGTACTTTGTGGCTACTGTGAATGATGTTGCTATGAACACACAAGTTTTTGAGTGACCTTATGTTTTCATTTCTCTCGGGTCTACACCTAGGAGTGGAATGGTTGTGTCATATGGGAACCCTGTGTCCAGGCTTTCTCGGGAACTGCCTGTTTTCCACGGCGGCTGCACAGTTTTACATTCTCGCCAAAAGTGTGTCAAGATTCCAATTCCACATGGAGGGTGAGACTGCAAAGGGGCAGCATGTGGGAGGTTTTTGGGGGGTGATAGAGCTGCTGTATGTCCTGATTGTGGGGGTGGTGAATGAATTTATACATGTGTCAAAATTCACGGAGCAGTACACTAAAGACAGTCAATTTTGTTTTATGTTAAAATAAAATGTAAAGGAGTATTTGCCTCATTATGTTACAACGATAATATGGTGAGCAATCCCGCAACCCCTAATAGCACATGATATGAGAAGAATCCCTTTATTAATCTGACACTTCACCCAGCTTTTCAGAGGACCGTCAGTACATCTCTGCTCAGCGATAGGTGAGCAAAACCATTGCTTTCTCAAGGAAACCCAGCGATCACAGAACCAGAGGGAGAGGAGACGGACATGTGACCAGGCTGTGCTAGCCACAGGATCCCGCCAAGGAACACTGCAGGCAGAACACGTCATGTTCCAGCCTGAGCACGGTGTGTGTTGAGCTAATCCTGGCTTCCCCATTCTGTGATTCTGAAATGAAGGAGGAGAGTCGGAGCTGGGCTACAAACACAAGCATGGCATCCTGGGCTGGCTGGGCCCCTATCACGTCAGGACTGTGGTCAGGCTGTGGCCAACACCCCCTCTAAGGCCCTGGGTAGGAGTGGGTGGCCCCTCACCCCACCAGTGCCACCAGCCCCTGACCACCCACCCTCACTGGGTCTGATAAGAGACCCCACCCCCACAGCCCTCTCCCCTCTCCAGACCAATGGCCACAGCCCAGCCCCCACCCTGGCTCCGTGTATATAAAGGGATCCTGGGGGTCGAGCACCACAGAGACCTGTCCTAAGCACGCCCAGCTCAGCTACCACCATGTCTCTGACCAAGGCAGAGAGGACCATCATCCTGTCCATGTGGGACAAGATCTCCACTCAGGAGGATGCCATTGGCACTGAGGTCCTGGAGAGGTGAGTGCCAGATGGGCTGGGATGGAGCCAGGTAGGTGACGGTGTGGGGCCAGGGAGGACAGGGGCCAGCGAGGAGAGACCAGTGAGGAGGGAAGAGGAACTGCATGGACTTCTGGCTGACCCTATGCTCACTGAGGCCTGAGCAGGGACAGGCCCAGGATCTTCCCAGAGGAGCATGGATGTGTTTCTTCCAAGGCCTCAAGTGCCTAAGGAGGCAGTCAAGAGACTACAAGCACTAACATCAGGGTCTCTAATCCTGCCAGAAGGTGATCCCAGGTAGTTTCCCTGAAGAGATCTTCCTTGCCATAGGGCTGGAGAGGGCATTATTTCTGGCAGACCGTTCATCAGGAAGCCTGGTCAGGGGCTGGGAAGGGGGTTTCTGTGGCCAGACAAGAGGTGAAAAGGGGCTGGAGCCCTACAGTGGGTTTGCAGGGTCAACTGGGAGCAAGGAGACCTTGGAAGAGGGCTGAGGTGGGGAGCAGGGGCAAGGTTGGGTGCTGGGAGGGTGTGGAGGCAGAGGGCCTCCAGACCACGGGACCAAGCTTGGGCCAGCGGCAGCAGTCTGAGAGCAAAGTGGGTGTCAAGAATGCGATGCAGCTGCTGAGTTGGCAGGCCCCGTGGCGAGGTCGCATTTGGGTCTTCAGGCTCAGGAAAGGAAGCAGGGATCTTGGGGAGGTGGACGGGAGGCCGCCCTCCTCTGGCACTCACACGATGCCTGCACGCAGGCTCTTCACCAGCTACCCGCAGACCAAGACCTACTTCCCGCACTTCGACCTGCGCCCCGGCTCCGTGCACCTGCGCGTGCACGGTGCCAAGGTGGTGGCCGCCCTGGGCGATGCGGTCAAGAGCATCGACAACGTCGCGGGCGCCCTGGCCAAGCTGAGCGAGCTGCACGCCTACATTCTGCGCGTGGACCCCGTCAACTTCAAGGTGGGCGCGGGGCCTGGGGTCCTGGCAGGGACGGGGAGCGCGGGAAGGGGCGGGGTCTCGGCCGAAGGTGCTCCGCCCCACCCCCAGAGCACGCGCTCCCGCCCCCGGGCCGCTCACTGAGCCGCGCTCCCGCCCCTCAGCTCCTGTCCCACTGTCTGCTGGTCACCGTGGCCTCGCACTTCCCCGCCGACTTCACGGCCGACGCCCACACCGCCTGGGACAAGTTCCTGTCCATCGTGTCCTGCGTCCTGACCGAGAAGTACCGCTGAGCGCAGCCGCCCTACGGAGGGCGGGCTTTCCCGAACCCTCCAGCATCCCTCCGACAGGCCAATAAACGAATGCAAGTCCACCTCGCCTCTGTAGTCCCTGGGGCCATCGCGGGGGGCGGCAGAGGCGTGGGGGGGGGGGATGGCGGGGCTGCACCGGGTCACCAGGAGGGCTGCGGGAATCCTTTGCGCTGACCCCAGGGTCTCTCAGAGCGCAGCTCAAGAGACAGGGTGTGTGGGGCGGGGGCACACGGAATCCGATGGGGTGGCAGAAAGGGCGCCCCTCAGCCATTACTTCTAGGGTCAGCGCTGGAGCTCACCTGGCCCCTCTGACCGTCCTTGGGGCCCACCGTGGTACTCTCTTCTTCCTCTGGAGTTTGTACTATTCCCTGGTTTATGCTTGATCGTAGCAAGAAAGGCGTAAGGAATGTATCTAGTCCCCCATTCATTCTTCCATTCTTCCCCTACAAAGCACTTATTGGTACATAAACCGCCCAAGCATTTTTCTAGACTCTAATACAACAGCTAAAATAAGCAAAGCCCCCTGCCCCGTGGAGCTGACAACCTAGTGGGGGATACAGATATGATATATAGTCAGATCACAGTTCACAGAAATAAAAAAGGAAAAGAGTTCAATTTTGCCCCAAATTAGAAAAATGCAAATTAACACCACTAAAAATGAAACTCACTCAGATCCACTTCTCAACTACCTGATGGACAAAAATCCAAGACTTTGACCACACTCTGCTGGTGGTCCCCTCTGGAGTGGGGGGGGGGGGAGCCAGACACAGCTATAATAGACACTGGGGCAGCTTAGTTTTCTGACCACCAGAAACCGCAGTCCATCTTCAGGCATTGAATGAATAAACCATGAAAACCCACGCAGCAGAGAACTGTGACCTGAAAAAGGAATGAGGACAGTTTCTAATAGTGGCTGTGAAGTGATGTCCAGAATTTATCAAATAAAAAGGAAAAGAAAACAGAAAAAAGTAGAATGGTGTATATATATCATGGTAGCTTTTCTGTAAGAAAGGAGAGGAGAGGGGCACCTGTTTATCTCACTCAGTAGAGCATGTGACTCTTGATCTCTGGGTAGTGAGCTCAAGCCCCACATTGGGCGTAGAGTTTACTGAAAAAAAGAAAAAAGCGACAGGAGATACAAATGTGTGTGTGCGCACACACGTGTCAATGTGTACTGTGTATGTGCATTTTGGCACATGTGTATGACTGTTCATAGCCCTGAGTATGTGCACTTGTGAGTGTTCATAAGTTTGTGTGTGTTTCTTTATATTTTTTTTAAGTAAGAACTATGCCCTACATGGGACTTGAACCCAGGACCCTGAGATCAAGAGTCACATGCTCTACCAACTGAGCCATCCAGGCACCCCTTGTGTTTGCTTATTTTTGCAAGAAGATCTCACAAGGATAAACTGGAAATGTTTACAAATAATAATATGGGTGGGGATGAAGAGGAGGGGTGGAGGGAGCCCCCCCCCTCCAGTCTAGCTCTCTCCAGGGTTTGGATCTTTCAATCATGTAAATCTTTAATATCGCCAAAAATAGAATCAAAAAGAGCAAAAAGTGAAAACATCAAAACTGAAAGCCAACTTAAATGAACCTGTGCAAGAATGTAAAAATATAATCACTTGGCTGTGACCAAAAGAACAGCAAAGAAATCCTAACATTCACTCAGTAGTTTATTGGTCATAATAACAGATATTGTAATTTCATAACCTTTTATTTAAAAAATTTTCAAGGGGCACCTGAGTGGCTAAGTCAGTTGAGCAACCAACCCTTGGTTTTGGCTCAGGTCATGATCTCAGGGTAGTGATCTCAGGGTGGTGAGATCAAGCCCCACTCAATGTGAAGCCTGATGGAGATTCTCTCCCTCTCCTTGCCCCTCCCCCTCTGCTACTCCTCCTCTCTAGATGAAAGAAAGAAAGAAAGAAAGAAAGAAAGAAAGAAAGAAAGAAAGAAAGAAAGAAAGAAAGAAAGATTTTTTAAAGAATTAAAAATAAAAATTTTTAAATTATCAGGGTGTCTAGGTAGCCCAGTTGGTTAAGCGACCAACTCTTGGTACCGGCTCTAGGCTGGCTGAGGAGTCTACGTAAAATAAAAATAAAAAATAGATTTCCAACTATCAAAAATTTGCAAGAATTAAGAAAGATGGAGAGGGGTGCCTGGGTGGCTCATTCATTAAGCATCTGCCTTCGGCTCAGGTCATGATCCCGGGATCCTGCTCAGCGGGAAGCCTGCTTCTTCTCCCTCTCCCCTCTATGCTCTCTCTCTCTCTGCCAAATAAACAGATAAAATCTTAAAAAAAAAAAAAAAAGACAAAGATGGAGAAGCAAGGGTGACTGCTTGTGAGTAAAGGGTTTCTTTGGGGGGGGGGGATGAAAATATTCTAAAATTGATTGTGGTGATAATTGCACAATTCCATAAATATAAGAAAGACCACTGCATTGTACACTTTAAGTGGGTGAGCGGTATGGCATGTGAATTATATCTCAATAAGTCTGTAAAATAAAATGATACTAAAAAAAACACCCTCAAATACTCTTCATCAAGACTCCCCAGTCATTGGCATTCACTTGCTCACTTGCTCTTTCTTTCTGAGCCAGTCGCAAGCATAAAAGCACCCGTGGCTCTTGGCATCCATTGATGACCCTTGCCTATATCAGTTGCTACCACGATGGCAGTTCTCCATCATTCCTTCCATAGTTACTAGTAGGCATTCTACTGTAAGGAAAAGCTTTTACTTCCCATCATCTTTTTATATATATCATATTAACTCATTAATTTCCATTTTATTCAGTGGGTTATGATCTATTGCCAATCATTATTTATCTTGATCCCCAAACTGTCCCAGATTTGGACAAACTGACTCATGTGTGCTTTGATGTGTCCTCATCATCCTTTGATTACATTCCTTATTTCTGCCGTAAGAAGTTCCAGACTCATCCTGTACTTTCCCTGTACCAGCCTAACATCAGCCCTATCCCACGTAGCTCTGTTTCCTCCTAGTGAAGAACGATATTTGGGAAGCAGGGAAGCAGGGTGTCACTGCTTCCAACCCCTCTCAGCTGACAGAACTAAGAGATATATTTATATTTATATACACACATGGGCGTGAGTAAATACACATGCACACATATATCTATTCTGTGTCTAAGTATATTAGAAACCATAACCTTGGGGCGCCTGGGTGGCTCAGTCGGTTAAGCGTCTGCTTTCGGTTCAGGTCATGATCCCAGGGTCCTGGGATTGAGCCCCGCATCGGCTCCCTGCTCAGCGGGGATCCTGCTTCTCCCTCTACCTCTGCCTGCCACTCTACTTGTGCTCTCTCTCTATCTCTCTGTCAAATAAATAAATAAATAAATAATCTTAAAAAAAAAAAAGAAACCATAACCTCACACCAATATCTCTAGTTATGGTCCAACACCACATGGTTTATTCTTGTCTTCTCCCTCCCACAATAGCGAGAAACCTGGCTCTCACTGTACTCAAAATATTTACTTATTTGCTCAATTCCCTGTATGTTACCAATATCCCAATTGAGTCAGCATATGCCAACTGGCACCAAGGGTCGATATCACAATTTTGAAACTCCATTATTTATTTTGTAGGATAAAAGCAAATAAGTAAAAATATGCCATTAGGAACCACTATTTTCAGTCTAAGTGAAAATAGATGCAAATATAAAAACGGTGACATTTTTTGTTTTAAAACATTTTTTATGATTGGGGTGCCTGGTTGGCTCAGTCTGTAGAGCATGTAACTCTTAATCTCATGAGTTCAAACCCTACATGTTTACTTTGAGGAAAGGTTAGGGGCACCTGAATGGCTCAGTCGATGAAGCGTCTGATGCTTGATTTTCGCTCAGGTCGTGATCTCAGGGTCCTGGGATGGAGCTCCCATGTCGGGCTCCCTGCTCAACTGGAATCTGCTGGAATCTCCTCTTCCTTCTGCCCCTCCCTTCCCCACTAAAATAAATAAATAAGTGGGGTTTTTTTAAAGATTAAAAAGTCTTTTATGGGGGCGCCTGGGTGGCTCAGATGGTTAGGCGTCTGCCTTCGGCTCAGGTCGTGATCCTGGGGTCCTGGGATCGAGCCCCGCATTGGGCTCCCCGCTGAGTGGGAACCCTGCTTCTCCCTCTCCCTCTGCCTCTCCCCCCACTCATGCTGTCTCTCTCTCTGTATCTCTGTGTCTCAAATGAATAAATAAAATCTTTTAAAAATTAAAAAAATTAAAAAAAATAAATAAAAAGTCTTTTATGATTTAAACTTTCTTTACTAAAAAGTACATAAAATTTGAATTGGAAATATCATTGTAAACTCATGTTTTACATATATATTTCATAGTTCTGTCCACTACTAAGGTCCTAGAAGAAATGACACCCAACAGTCACAAGTTGACACAGCACCCAGATCCTGGTTCTAAACACCATCCCTCACTGAAGAGAGTCCAGACTTCCTTGAAGAAATGGCTGATTCCAGGGCAAAGACAGAGAAAGTAACGGTGAGTGAGGAATATATTATTGTTCCAGGAAGCAAGGAAATATTCACAGAGGGATGGGGTATGGCAGGAGGGCTCCCACCGGTCACGTCTGAGACAGTTTGAGCATCAAAAACTAACAACTGTAATTGTGGAGAATACTGAATAAATTAAAAATCCATGATTACATAGCATTAATCAAAAAAGAGAGAGAGAAATTTATTTGCCACTAGGAGAGTAAGAATTTGCCACCATTGACCGCTTACTGTAAAAGCTGGTAAGCAAAATAATTAAGCACAAATCCGACCTTTTAGAGAAACTGTCATTCATCTGCAGCTGATGAGGAGAGCCTCTATACAAAAGAACACCAACTCATCAATACAGAAGGAATCATCACAATTCTTTTTTTTTAAGATTTTATTTATTTATTTGAGAGAGAGAATGAGATAGAGAGCATGAGAGGGGGGAGGGTCAGAGAGAGAGGCAGACTCCCCGCTGAGCAGGGAGCCCGACGTGGGACTCGATCCAGGGACTCCAGGATCATGACCTGAGCCGAAGGCAGTCGCTTAACCAACTGAGCCACCCAGGTGCCCGGAATCATCACAATTCTATGATCCTCGATGAAATAATGATTCAAGCAGGATCATCAATGATTGCTAAAACCGTAGGATGAAGTTTCTTTGGAATAGGATATTTCCATGGTGCCAAAACAATCGCTCCCAAATTACTAGCTACCTGCAAAGGGGGAGAGAGATACCTTTACTATGGAGATATCTGATGGTTCCCTCCTTAACCAAGTGATCACACTTGGCATCACCAACAGCAGGCAACCTGACATCACATGCCTCCTGGTACCATGCAGGTCCTCAGGATCGCCTGTGACGCTGGCCAATAAGTTCTCGTTTTCTTGTGATAAAATACACAAAACACATTTACCACTTTAACTATTTTAAAGTGAGAAACACAGTGGCATTTGGTCCGTTCACAGTGTTGTACAACAATTGCTTCTCCCCATCCCAGAACTTTTCATCACCCCAAACAGAAGCTCCGTGTCCCTCAGCCCCGGGGACCACTTTGCTTTCTGTCTCTATGAATTTTTATATTCTTGAAATTGCATATAAAGGGAGTCCTATAATATGCAGACATTCATGTCTGGCTTCCTTCACTTTGTATAACGTTTCCTAAGTTGATCTATGTTTTGCGGGTGTCAGAACTTCCTTTTCCTGGCTGAATAATACTCCATTGTATGCATGTACCAATTTTGTTTATCTCTTCCTCTGGGCGGACATTGAGGTTGTTTCCACCGTTGGCTGTGTGAACTGCGATGCGACGAACATTCTCGTACAAGTTTTGTGTGGACATATGTTCTCACTCAGCTTGAGTCTTATGGTAACGACATCTAACTTGTTGGGGAGTCCCCAGGCTGAGTTCCACAGCGTCTGCCCCTTCACACTCCCAGGGTGTGAGGGTCAGTTTCTCCACTGCCTCACCAATCCTTATCTTGCTTTTTTATATTATCTATCACCGTGGGTGTGAAGTGGTACGTAACTGTAGGTTTTGATTTTTATTTCTCTAACGAGTAATGAGGCTGAGCATCTTCTCATGTGCTTTTTGTGTATCTTTTTTAGAGAAAAGTCTATTCAGGTCCTTTGTCCATTTTTAAATTGGGTTGTGTTTTTGCTGTTGAGTTGTAACCATTATTTCTATATTCTGGATACAAGTTCCTTATCACATATATAGTTTGCAAATATTTCCTCCCATTCTGTGGGTTGCCTTTTTATTGCCAATAATTTTTAACCTGACTTCAAGCCTTTAGATCTGACTTCTGGTGTACAGAAAATACATGGATAAAGGAACCATCTAAGAAAAAACAACAACAACAACACTTCAAGCAAACCAACAGACCAATCCAAAATATAGAATGTTCTACAAGACACCTTGCCTGGGCTGTTCAAAGTTCACTGATACGGAGAAAAGGTGGATGTGAGGTGGAAAGCTTCTGGAATAAGAGAATAAAGGGACAACTGAATGTTATGTGTGAACCTGGGTCAGATCTCCATTTGACCCAGGTTGAACAAATTTGGGGGATGAGTGAGGAAATTTGATGCAAAATAATGTTAGTTCACTTAGATCGGCAATAAACTTGTGGTTATTTATGCCAGGACATCTCCTTATTCTAGGAGACGCATGCTGAAGTATATGGAGACAGAGCTCCAGGATGCCCACCACACACTTCCATGTTGTTCAGGAGAAAAATAAAGCACACCCTGGTATATCCCTATATATACTGACAAAGCAAATACGGCAAATGTTCACAACTGTGGGACCCAGGAGGTGGCAGTACACAGGACCATCGTTCTTTACTGGGATACACTGGGATGGAAAGGGATATACTGTACTAACTGTAAGATCCATCCTGAGTGCCACTCCTGTCACCCTCACTCTGCCCCAGCCTCACTGTCCCCCCCACCCCGCCTTGTTTCTCTTGAACGACGGAGGCACAGCCCTCCCGGGGGCCTTTGGACTTGCCTACTCCCTCTACTTGCTACACACATTCTTGCCCGAAGCATCTCATGGTTTATTCTCCCAACTACTCAATACTTGCTGAAATTTGCCATCCCAGCGATATCTTCTCTGGCCGCCTTGTCTAAAACTGCAACCCCCCTCAACACTGCCTACCCTGTTCCCCTCTTTCTTTCCAATGTCACTGCCATCCAGCCAGAGACCCCTGGGAACACTCCTGTCCTCAAAGTTGGTTTCGTCAACATGGCCTCCTCCATGGCCATCCACCACGGGAAATGGTGGGCCTCTGAGCTAGAGGGTTGGGCCTGGTGTTTAGTGATTTGGGCTGGAGGAAGCAGGGCTTTGCCCTGGATTGGATGCTGCCAAGAAGTGGGAGTAGCCCTATGCTCTCGTATCTTAATACTTCCCGTCTAGAAGGGTGGGAAGGGCCCGGGAGGCTGGAGCTGCAGTTGGCCAAGCAGCAGTGCCCCTTATCAGCCAGGATGGGGATGCTGGGCCTGCCTGTGGTTTCTCTGTGTTCACATGGGGCTTTCGTCTGGAGCATCACAGTCATGGGAGAACACGGGGCTTTGTGGCAACAGCCCAGGTGTCAGGGGCTTTTACTCTTCCTCACTGCTGGGCTTACCTACTGTACTCACCGTATTGTACAGTTTCCTCCCCAGAACATCAGCTCCGGCCAGCAGGTGTTTGTGTGTGTCCTTTGCTGTGCCCGCAGCTGTTAGAGCAGGCCTGGCTCAGGACAGGTGGTCAAATGTAATCCAGGAAGAGCGCATGGGGCTTCTGGGGGCTTTCAGGGTCCTGCCGGAGGTTGTGCTTGCTATTTGCCTGACGTTAGGGCCTGGGGGTTCTCAGTGCCGCAAAGAGACTCTGTCCTGAGGGGAGGTGCCCAAGGTGGGAGCCCCTTCTCCAGGGAGGACTCTGACCCAGAAGGACTCCTGCCCAGGAGCATGCGTGTGGGGTATGAGGTGTGGTCCCATGTGCCTGGTTGTCGGGGAGGTGCCTGCCAGGAGTGGGACCTTTGGCGTCAGCATAGGAGAGGCCCAAGTCTGAGTCTCTTGAGGCCCTGGCCCTGCCTCCAATGGGCTTTATGACTGTGCCCAGCCTCTCCTCCACTCTGGGCCTCAGTTTCCCCCAGGCCCCAGATGACCCCAGGGATCCTTCCCATCCCAAAAAACCAGTGCCTGTTTGTTCCGGTGGATCTGAAGACTTGCGTGTGTGGTCAGCCCCATGAAGGGAGGAAACATCCTCCTTGTCCACTGTCGGGCAGCTAATGACCAAGCATTCATGGTGCTCCCAGCCCTGGGCTCTGTCTGGGCGGCAGGGCAGGAAGGACCACCAGCTCAGAGAGAAGACAACCACAGGGTTGAGGACCACTAATTCACTCAACAAGTACTTTTGGGGGAGCTTGCTCCGGGAAGTCCTGTCTGGGATTCTTGGAATAGACCAGGAAACAAAACTAAAACAAAAATTCTCTGCTTTTCGGAGCTCACATTCTACTGGAAAATAAACAAAAACAGTTATTTTCTGAGGGGGAAAAAAAAGTAGAACAGGTGGGAGATTGCACAGACAGGGGTAGGGAGTTGCAATTTTAAATGGGGTGATCACTCTGGGCCTATGAACACGGTGACACTTAAGTGAGTGACAATATTGGGGAAGAGAGATCCAGGGGACTGAGGAGGACAGGGGGTGGGAGCAGAGCTGGGAGGGCAGGGAGCAGGAGGGGGGCAGCAGGCTTTCCCTCACTGAGGATCAGAAACCACAGCCATTTTCAGGGATGAGAGAGGAAGGTCCAGGAGGCCTGTGGTCTCTGGCCTGAACCACCAGGACCAGGGGAAAGGTGAGCAGGGAAGAACAGGCTTTGAGGGGAAGATCAGGGCTTCATTGGAGATGCACAGGTGAGGTGATGACTTGCTCCCTGGATAGAGTCTGAGCTCAGGAAGGGTGTCTACATGGATGTCAGCAGGAGTCTCAGGTCACAGATGGAGGTTAAGGTCATGAGGTGGATGAAGGGCAGACAGAGATGGGGATAGGATGGAGACTGAGAAACTACCTCAGCACAAGTTTGGGGGGTCAGGACACAAGCCTACCCCGGAGAAGAAAGAAAGGGTGGAAAATTTGGGGGGCAAAGGGTACTCTTAGCTATGCTAACCAATTGGGCAAAGTCTGGGAGGTATGCCTGGAATGGGCTTGAGGTACAGACCAAGGCCCCAGCCTGCAGGAGGAAGGGATACTGTGGACTGCCCTAGGGACTGGGGGAAAGGGTCCCTGTCTTCTGCCCTCAGGCCCTCCCTGGCTTCTCCCCAGCCCTTCTCACCAAGGCACCCTTGGGCCAAAGGTTGGTCTCATCTGCAGCCCCTGCCTCTGCCTAACCTCCGGGGATTCAAGGTTGGAAGGAGGGAGCTCAGGGCTGGCACCCTGAGACCAATTTCTACTCCAGAGTGATTAACTGTTGCTTCGATCTCTACATGCTCCTCCCCCCCCCACCCCTCCACAGGCCTGGCACACTGGGAGTCCCTCCAATCCTCTCCCCACCCTCCATTTTGGCTGGAGACCCTCTCCTGGGAGGAATTTCCAAGGTAAGTGTTGGCAGCCTCCTCTGGGTCCTCTCCCTAGCCTGGGGCCTGAATATTGTCCTCATCTTCTGTGAAGACATGGACGTGGAAGTAATTTCTGCTAAACTTCAGACTTGCTCAAGTGATGGTGACGGCACCCAGCCAGCAAGGGCACCCACAGTGAGCCTCCAATGGCTACTTTTGGTTTCAGACTTAGCTTCCCAGATGGCTGGTTCAAGTTGACTCACAGGGCCACACGTGCTGGACCGCAGTACATGAAGACGCATTTTCAAGGTAATGCAGCTGAAGGAAGAAAACAACACTAAAACGTTAGTATGACTGGTGAGATATAAGTGATTTCTATTCACCTCCATAGTCTGTAGGCTCCCTCAAGAGGTCTAAAGAACCATGCATTGGGGGCGCCTGGGTGGCTCAGTCATTAAGCGTCTGTCTGCCTTCGGCTCAGGTCATGATCCCATAGTCCTGGGATTGAGCCCCGCATGGGGCTCCCTGCTCAGCGGGAAGCCTGCTTCTCCCTCTCCCACTCCCCCTGCTTGTGTTCCCTCTCTCACTGTCTCTCTCTGTCAAATAAATAAAAAAAACTTAAAAAAAAAAAAAGAACCATGCATTGTTTTTATGAACAGAAAGGGTGGCTTTTAGGAAGCCTTTAAGGACACAGTGCTAACTGGTCCCCTCTAGAGCTGGGGGTGAGGACCCTGGCAGCCCCGGACTTTGGAATGGGGAGAATAACTCACCCCATGTGAGCTCTCTCGGGCATAGTTTCAGTGATTACACACACACACACACACACACACACTTTTTATTAATCTCTATGCCCAACGTGGGGCCTCAACTCACGACCCCAAGATCAAGAGTTCCATGCTCAGGGCACGTGGGTGGCTCAGTCAGTTAAGCATCAGACTCTTGGTTTCTGCTCAGGTCGTGGTCTCAGGGTCGTGAGATGAAGCCCTGTGTCGGGCTCCACACTCAGTGTGGAGTCTG
Organism: Mirounga angustirostris; assembly: GCF_029215605.1. Classification (NCBI taxonomy): domain Eukaryota; kingdom Metazoa; phylum Chordata; class Mammalia; order Carnivora; family Phocidae; genus Mirounga; species Mirounga angustirostris. The sequence goes on from NW_026991713.1 coordinate 139,606,415, forward strand.
CTTCAGATTCTCTCTCCCTCTCTCTCCGCCTCTCCCCCGACTCCCTCTCTCGATCTCTCTCTCAAATAATAAATCAATAAATCTTTTTTTAATTCCTATATTTCTTCTTTTTAAAAAGATTTATTTATTTATTTGACAGAAAAAGAGCACAAGCAGGGGGAGCTGCAGAGGGAGGGAGAAACAGGCTCCCCACTGAGCAGACCTCCATCCCAGGACCCTGGGATCATGACCCAAGCCGAAGGCAGACACTTAACTGACTGAGCCACTCAGGCGCCCCTAAAAAAATTCTTGTATTTTAAAAAGGTGTGCTTGAGGAAATGATTATGTTAAATTTTTAAAAATCAACCTATAATTTAACTCAAAATACACGCCTAAAAATGTACCCTTTGCAATAACACATACTAACTAAAGGAATATGTTAAGCACATTAGAAGGGTTGCCTTATAGGGGAGAAGGGAAAGGGAATGAGCTAGGAGGGTAAAGAGATAGAAATAAACCATACAAGCTGTGCTGGGAAGGCGGCAGGCGGAGACTCATGTAATCCCAGGCTCTGAGTCAAGAGTTGAGCCTCCTCCCAGCCTGGGTGCCCAGCTTGGAGAGTGTCCCCAGTCAAGCTGCTGGGGGAGAAGAACCTCATCCAGGTGGGGAAGGGGCTACATAGCAGAGGCAGAGTGTCTGAAGCCAAGACTGTCACTTGCACCCTGTGACAGCTGGCTTGAGTGTCCCTCTGTGGACCTCAGTTCACTCATCTGTAACGTGGTTCATGAGGCAGCATGGCAGAAGCGTAAATACAGGAAGGAGGGGGAGTGCTTCTGTGAGATCCTGACGCGTTCTAGGTCACCCTTCCAGCACAAGGACAGGGAGGTCAGGGACAATGACTGTGGAGGCCAGTCATGCAGCTGGGCCGACACGTGGACTCTCCACCCAGGCCTGGGCCCCTATCTCCCTGCAACTTGGACTCTAGCTGTGGCCCAGCAGGGGGAGGCCGGAGAACCCCTCACCCCACCAGTGCCACCAGCCCCTGACCACCCACCCTCACTGGGTCTGATAAGAGACCCCACCCCCACAGCCCTCTCCCCTCTCCAGACCAATGGCCACAGCCCAGCCCCCACCCTGGCTCCGTGTATATAAAGGGATCCTGGGGGTCGAGCACCACAGAGACCTGTCCTAAGCACGCCCAGCTCAGCTACCACCATGTCTCTGACCAAGGCAGAGAGGACCATCATCCTGTCCATGTGGGACAAGATCTCCACTCAGGAGGATGCCATTGGCACTGAGGTCCTGGAGAGGTGAGTGCCAGATGGGCTGGGATGGAGCCAGGTAGGTGACGGTGTGGGGCCAGGGAGGACAGGGGCCAGCGAGGAGAGACCAGTGAGGAGGGAAGAGGAACTGCATGGACTTCTGGCTGACCCTATGCTCACTGAGGCCTGAGCAGGGACAGGCCCAGGATCTTCCCAGAGGAGCATGGATGTGTTTCTTCCAAGGCCTCAAGTGCCTAAGGAGGCAGTCAAGAGACTACAAGCACTAACATCAGGGTCTCTAATCCTGCCAGAAGGTGATCCCAGGTAGTTTCCCTGAAGAGATCTTCCTTGCCATAGGGCTGGAGAGGGCATTATTTCTGGCAGACCGTTCATCAGGAAGCCTGGTCAGGGGCTGGGAAGGGGGTTTCTGTGGCCAGACAAGAGGTGAAAAGGGGCTGGAGCCCTACAGTGGGTTTGCAGGGTCAACTGGGAGCAAGGAGACCTTGGAAGAGGGCTGAGGTGGGGAGCAGGGGCAAGGTTGGGTGCTGGGAGGGTGTGGAGGCAGAGGGCCTCCAGACCACGGGACCAAGCTTGGGCCAGCGGCAGCAGTCTGAGAGCAAAGTGGGTGTCAAGAATGCGATGCAGCTGCTGAGTTGGCAGGCCCCGTGGCGAGGTCGCATTTGGGTCTTCAGGCTCAGGAAAGGAAGCAGGGATCTTGGGGAGGTGGACGGGAGGCCGCCCTCCTCTGGCACTCACACGATGCCTGCACGCAGGCTCTTCACCAGCTACCCGCAGACCAAGACCTACTTCCCGCACTTCGACCTGCGCCCCGGCTCCGTGCACCTGCGCGTGCACGGTGCCAAGGTGGTGGCCGCCCTGGGCGATGCGGTCAAGAGCATCGACAACGTCGCGGGCGCCCTGGCCAAGCTGAGCGAGCTGCACGCCTACATTCTGCGCGTGGACCCCGTCAACTTCAAGGTGGGCGCGGGGCCTGGGGTCCTGGCAGGGACGGGGAGCGCGGGAAGGGGCGGGGTCTCGGCCGAAGGTGCTCCGCCCCACCCCCAGAGCACGCGCTCCCGCCCCCGGGCCGCTCACTGAGCCGCGCTCCCGCCCCTCAGCTCCTGTCCCACTGTCTGCTGGTCACCGTGGCCTCGCACTTCCCCGCCGACTTCACGGCCGACGCCCACACCGCCTGGGACAAGTTCCTGTCCATCGTGTCCTGCGTCCTGACCGAGAAGTACCGCTGAGCGCAGCCGCCCTACGGAGGGCGGACTGCGGCCCCTTCCCTGCCCCTGAACCTTCCGTAATTCCTCCCCGGATTCTCCAATAAATGGATGAGGACGGAGTGGCCCCTGTGTTCAGTATTGGCGGGAAAGGGGGGGAGTGAAAGAAAGCGAGAGCCGCAGGAATGCGGCCGACCCCCGTGTCACCAGCGGCTTGAAGGCCACCCCAAGGGTGCTGTGGGGCGATCCGTGCGCCTGCGGACCCCAGAGTCGGGAAGGGGCAGAGCAGGTCAAAGAGGCGTTTGTTCCTCTCCTACTTCCCAAATCGCCCAAAGATTGTTGCTTTACTCAGCGTGTTGGGTGCGCGTCGGCGCTCGGGAGGCTTTTCCTCAAAGCCTGCTGTCATAGCTCCCGCGCTGCGGGGACCCATGATACGATCCCCCGTCCCGCGGGGAAAAGGGGGTTCCTTGCCCAGCGCTCTTTCTCCCAATCCCTCCACTGGCTCCCTCCTGGAGAGGTTCTAACTTTGCCCGCGCGGGAGTAAGTCCAGATCCAGCTAAAGTCTGCAGCAAAAGCACGCACGCACAGCCGCGTGAGTCACCGCCGGCAAGCTGGAGCCCCGCCAGGCGGTGGCCTCCGCGGCGATCGGGACCTGGGCTGGAGACACTTCCCGGTGCTAGCCGAGGGTCCCCGCGTTCCCGCCGCCGTCCTGCCGATAAGGGCAGGCGGGGTGCCTGGGGTGTGAGGAGGCTATAAGGAGGCCGGCGCGGCGGGAGGGGCCCCCAGAGCACGCCCCGCCAGCGCCATGCTCAGCGCCCAAGAGCGCATCCAGGTGGCGCAGGTCTGGGACCTGATCGCTGGCCACGAGGCGTCCTTTGGGGCGGAGCTGCTGCTCAGGTGGGTTGAGGCGGGGTTTCCAGGCTCGCAGGGAGGCGGTCACAGGGGGTTGGGGCCGGAGTCCGAGGAGCGGCCGAGGCGGGAGATTTCCGGGTGTCTGGGCAGTGCAGGCGCTGGGAGGACCCCAGGCGGCCGCCCTCCTCACTCACCGACCTGCTCCGTCAGGCTCTTCACCGTCTACCCCAGCACCAAGAGCTACTTCAAGCACCTGGGCTTCTGCCCTGACGAGACTCAGCTGCTGACCCACGGACAACGCATGCTCGAGGCAGTGGGCGTGGCCGTGCAGCACATGGACAACCTGCGCGCGGCGCTGAGCCCGCTCGCCGACCTGCACGCGCAAGTGCTACGCGTGGACCCCTCCAACTTCCCTGTGAGCCCGCCCGGGCCTCCGTAGGGTTCGCGCGCGCGCAGCCGGGGTTGGGGCTGGACAGGGAATTGGCAAAGGCAGTCCCCCTTTCATCCGCCCCTTCTCCCACAGCTGCTGATCCAGTGTTTCCAGGTGGTGCTGGCCTCCCACCTGCAGGGCGAGTTCACCGTAGAGATGCAGGCGGCATGGGATAAGTTCTTGACCGGCGTGGCGGTGGTGCTGACCGAGAAGTACCGCTGAGTCCCCTGCCCCGCCGGCTTAGATCTCTGTATGTCAATAAACAGGCCTCAAACGGCCGGACCCTGCGCGTGTGTGGTCTTTGGGGAGCTGGTGGGCTGAGGTTATTGCGCCTTGGCAGAGAACCTCCGGGTCCCGTGTGGAGCCTCCCGGAATCTTAGGGCGCGATCCCAGACCTCTGCGCACAAAGGAACAGGGGCCCAGGACTCTCAAATGGGGACAGTTCCTGGGTTGACGTTCCCGGGTCTGGGCAGGGTGTGGATCCCCAAAGACTTGAACAAAACAATTGCCCTCCTGTGATGGGGAAATGGGGGGGGCAGGTGGGTGCTAAGATGAGGAAGGTTCTCAGGGTGCAGTTTATTTCCAACACACCCACGGTGACACACCGTTCACAAAGCACGTTTGCATTCATTCAATCATTCATTCATTCTCCCTCCATCCCTTTCGCTGGGGGCTACCAGCTGGAATCCTCACCTCTGGCAGACAAATGCAGGCACCTAGGACCAAGGGTCAAGTTCCTGGCCAGAGGTCAGAGTTAGGGGCCAGGACCCCTCTGACCTTCTTTGCTTCCTCCCCTCCCCCTGGCACTCAGTCGGCAGTGAACTTTGCCCTAGCCAAGTTAGCCCCTTCCTCTGAATCTCCTGGGGTGGGGGACTGGGGTCCCGATGGCCACGATCAGGCAGACAGAGCAGGTTTCTAACCCCGTTCACACAACAGCTCTGTGATACTGGACATGTCCAGGAGCAATCTGACCCTAATGCATCCAATGTAAACACAAACAAACAAAAAGCTGACCCCTCGCTGGGTCTTTGAAGTAATTTATAAGATCATAAAGCAGGGTCAGTACCTGGCAGGCCCAGGGCCACCCAACCTCCACTCCAGCCCCAGCCAAACCTTTCAGTCTCTGTGGGTCCCCCAACCAAGGCGTTCCTCTCCTTCACCCCCAGACCCAGTCCCCAGGGTCAATCTCTCCCCCCTCCCTGACATTGGGGCAGGAATCTTAGCGCTCTACTGAGAACCTTCTCTGACAACAGAACGAGGCCAGGGAGAGGGACTCGGGGAGCTCTAGATTCTGAATGAGGAAGGTTCCCGCTAACAATCTCCGTGGGTGCAGGGAGCACTGAGCCCGACCTGACCAGATGCGCCCAAGTCCGAAGGATGCCAGAGGGTAAGCCCTGATGGTGCCTCCGCCGAACTACCCACCCCACTCTGCAGTCGGTGCCTGCACCTGTTACCCTGCGGTGGTGGGGAGTGCCTGCTCACCATTAGGGGAAGGAGGGCTTGGAGCACCTGATCCCACATTATCTCCTTCACCCTCATTATTTACATGGACAATCTACAGCTCTTGGTCCTGGGTAAAGTTTGGTGCGAAAACAGCTTGTTTCACTTCAGAAAATATTGTACTCTCCTCCCCAACCAGCAAATACCCCAGGTTCGGAGCCAAAAGCAGGTGCAAAGCGGGTGGGTCAGGAACCTGTGTGGCCTCCCTGGAACCACAGGAGTGGAAATGGAGGGTACCATAGAGAACTGGATCTTGGTCTGCGCTGGACGGGGAGAGGGTGGCCTTGGGACCCTCACCAGCACTCACTGGGGACACCTCCTGGCACCAGGCCAGCCAATGAGCGCGGCCCGGGCGGGCGTGCCCCTCGCGCCCCAGGCATAAATGCTCCGCACACTCCCCGCCCGGCGCATTTCTGGTCCCCACACAGACTCAGAAAGAACCCACCATGGTGCTGTCTCCTGCCGACAAGACCAACGTCAAGAACGCCTGGGATAAGATTGGCGGCCATGCTGGCGAGTATGGCGGAGAGGCTCTGGAGAGGTGAGGACCCAACCCTCCCCTGTTGGGATCAGGGCTCGGGGACCCCTCACGACCCTTGTCCTCCACCGCCCCACCTAACCCTGGCTCGCCCAACCCTTCCTCCCGCAGGACCTTCATGGCCTTCCCCACCACCAAGACCTACTTCCCCCACTTCGACCTGAGCCCCGGCTCCGCCCAGGTCAAGGCCCACGGCAAGAAGGTGGCCGACGCGCTGACCACCGCTGTGGCCCACATAGATGACCTGCCAGGTGCCCTGTCGTCTCTGAGCGACCTGCACGCGTACAAGCTGCGTGTGGACCCCATCAACTTCAAGGTGAGCACGCGGGCCGGCCCGGAGAGATCTGGGGCAGGAGGGCGCAGCGGGGCCTGCTAGCAGGGCAGACGGCCCCCGGGCTCCGGAAGGTGGAGCGCGGGCGGCCGCTGACGTCCCTTCTCTCCGCAGCTCCTGAGCCACTGCCTGCTGGTGACCCTGGCCAGCCACCACCCCGCGGAATTCACCCCTGCGGTCCACGCCTCCCTGGACAAGTTCTTCAGCACCGTGAGCACCGTGTTGACCTCCAAATACCGTTAAGCTGAAGCCGCGGCGGTCCCCCTGCCCCCGACCCGAGGCTCTCTCGCGCTCGGCGCATCTCAACTTCCCGATCTTTGAATAAAGTCTGAGTGGGCTGCAGCCTCTGTACGCCTCCGTTCTCTTTGTCTGCGAACGTGCCGCGGCGCCGGGAGGGGGCGGGGGGGTCTCCTCGCTTCGCACCAGGGACCTGTCCGCAGGGGCCAGGAGGACCGCAGAACTAAGGCGGAAACTCATGCTTCAGGACCAGGTGGTGCCAGAATTCCAAGGGTTCCTCTCTGGAGTGAGAGATAGGGGAGTCCTAAATTTGCCAACCTCTTTTTGTTTTAAGCTTTAATTAATTAATTAATTAGAGAGAGAGAGAGAGAGAGAAAGAGGGGAGGAAGAGGGAGAGAGACAAGCAGACTGCGTGCTGAGCTCTGAGCCCTCGTGGGGCTCGATCTATTGACCCTGAGATCAGGACCTGAGCGACAACCAAGAGTCTGACGGCCAAGGGACTGAGTCCCCAAGGGCCCCCCCCCACCCTCTTTTGAAGTCTCTCTGACTGATGATGCTGGTTAAACGGTCTAGATTAAAACAAAACAGAGCAAAAATAAAAACCACAAAAATACACCATTCCTCTGCAACTGTGGGTGCTGGACAATTTGTATGAGATTCCCACCTCCTTCCTATCCAAGGGAAGGTGGGTTGGAAAGGGGGTCACAGTTCCCTGCACCCTTCCTGGGTCACAGGAACACTCTGAGGTTGGAGGTGGGGATAGAGTCAGGGAAGAAGAGTGGGGCATGAGCTGGGTGAAGCAGTCAGGATGCACTTGGGGAAGCGCTTTAGCAGAGTACGTTGCTCCCTTGTTCCTGTGAGGCACATCAACAGCTCACTGTGTGTGCAGCCCTGTGTCCCCCAGCTCACTGCTCCCCCTACTCAATAGCCCGAGGCTCCTGGGGTCTCCCAGAAGTTCTGCCTTTGCCCCTGGCAAAGTGCTGAAGCCCTGGACTCCACTTCGCACACCCCATCCGGCTCTGCAACCACCCTAATTAGGTCCGTGTCGGTGCCTGCAGCCCAGCCTGGTGTCCAGGGCAACATGCAGCCCTGGGCAAGCTTGCGGCTGGCCGGTGGCAGAGCCCCCTGCTCCCCACTTTCTTTTTGGACATGGACCTTTCTGAACAGCTGAGAATTTGCTTCCTCGCCTCCACCTTGCACCCGTCCTCTGCCCTTGAGCCCAATTCATTTTTATTTAAATGTAGAAAACACTCAAGAAATAAACTAAAACATGCCCGTGCTTTCTCTCCACCCCCCACCCCCGCCCCACACTTGGTGTTATTCAAAGTAGGGAAAGAGAGCCCCTCTGCCCCGCCCCCCACCCCTGCAGCAATAGGACAAGTGAATGGTTTGGGGCTGAGCCTCCTGGCTTCTACCCTGTGCTGAGGGGACACAGCTACATCTACAACTACACTCTTTTGTTTTGTTTTGTTTTTGGTCAAAAATATCACACCCTAGGTATTTTTCTGCAACCTGCTCTTCTCAATGAGCTGTCTCCACTACATCTCTTCCAGCAGTTTATTCAGCTCTTTCTCATTTCACAGATTTATTGGTCATTAAACACACATACACACACACACACAGACAGACACACATTTATGTATTTATTTTAGAGAGAGAGTGTGCGTGCGAGCAGAGGGAGGGGTAGAGGGAGGAGAGAGAACCTCAAGCAGACTCCACACTCAGCATGGAGCGCAACACGGGGCTCGATCTCACAACCCTGAGATCATCATCTGAGCCTAAAGCAAGAGTCAGATGCCTAACTGACTGCACCACCCAGGCCCCCATTATTGGTCATTTCTATATTTCTGTTAATTTCCTGTTAATAACCTTTGTCAATTGTTCCTGTAAGTCATTTGTTTTTTCATATATATGTGTGGGTGTGTATATATATATAGAGAGAGAAGCTCTTCCCATATTAGGAATGTAAGCCCTTGGCTAAGATATGTTCCCCAAGTCTTGCCTCAAAAGGACTCAGTGTCAGGAGGATTAGAACAAGATGCAGAAGGGGGATTGTCCCCCCCTGTGTCTTATCCTTTTTGGGAGGCCAGAATTGGGCCTTTGGCTGTGACAGAATCAGGAAAAGGGTAGAGGGTAGGAAGGGAAAGTGGAATGAGCTGGGAGGAGGGTCCCGTGTGAACAAAATGAGAAGAACAGACACAAGGAGGCAGCGCAGAAGGGAGAAGTGCTGAGGCTTGTCTGGAGCCTCTTTCTTCTCTGTCCCAGTCAGTTTGACCATTACTTCCTCCTGGACACACAGGGCAGGTCTTGAGGGAGGGTCCTAGGAGAGGAATGGGGACAGAGGGTGGTGTCCACCATGATCTTCAGACTAACCCTGATTCTCCGTGAATGCCTCATCCACTCTCTCCATGCTTCCTTGGGTCTTTTAACAAGCTCTTCCACTCTATGTGTGCTTGTGTGATGATTTGGTGACGGTCCCTGACCAGGTTGGAAGCTCAGGCCTTGTGCATCCACTTAGCCACTATTTGCCTAGTGAGTCTCCTCAGGAACAATTTGCAGCACTGGGTGTGTCATTGTGACTCAGGAAGGGGGGTGGATGGGAGGATGGGGGGGTGGAGGGACAGTCGCTCAAACAAGGTCCAAAATAGGAGAGGGCCGCCTCTGTGAGTCCCAGATCTGGGACTGCAGCGACCACCACCCTGGAAGAAGGATCTTGAGCCTGGAACCCTCCCACCCCAGCCCTGTAATTCTGCCCCTTGGTATTTGTTCCTTCTCAGTTCTGACTGTGACTGCACTCAGTGATTATTTGTGTAAAGAAAGGGGGTTAGAAGAACCAAGTCTGAGGAGAGCAGGAGGGATTCCCTGCGAGAATTCTTGACTACATCCGAGAGAGGACCCCGTTGGGTGCACATCTCTCTCCACCCTGGACTAGGCGAGGCCTTTCTTTCCACCATCAACCGCACGTTCCTTCACTGACTCCGCTCAAATTAATACCCGTGTCGTGAGTGCCAAGCCTAGATCAGGTTAGGTGGCACAAACTGACTACTCCCTTCCGATCCTCAGGAGAGGGCAGCCCAGGGCTAGGGGCGCTCAGGGACCCTGAAGGGTGTTACTGAGCTCAAGTGTTGGAAGAGCGGGCATCGACCCCCCTCAACCAGCCCCCACCAGCTGGGGGGCCGGGATATCACTTCCAGGGGCGGTGGAGGCAGGGGCGTGAAGAAGCGGGTGGGAGGGAGACACCCAGACCCTCCCCAAGCCTGCAGCAAAGCCCCCACCGCGCCAGGCAGGCTCTGGCCGCTCGCGGTCACCCCCTGCCGGCCGACCCCGCCGTGAAGCCGGGCCCCTCGCCAGCCAATGAGCGCGGCCCGGGCGGGCGTGCCCCTCGCGCCCCAGGCATAAATGCTCCGCACACTCCCCGCCCGGCGCATTTCTGGTCCTCACACAGACTCAGAAAGAACCCACCATGGTGCTGTCTCCTGCCGACAAGACCAACGTCAAGAACGCCTGGGATAAGATTGGCGGCCATGCTGGCGAGTATGGCGGAGAGGCTCTGGAGAGGTGAGGACCCAACCCTCCCCTGTTGGGATCAGGGCTCGGGGACCCCTCACGACCCTTGTCCTCCACCGCCCCACCTAACCCTGGCTCGCCCAACCCTTCCTCCCGCAGGACCTTCATGGCCTTCCCCACCACCAAGACCTACTTCCCCCACTTCGACCTGAGCCCCGGCTCCGCCCAGGTCAAGGCCCACGGCAAGAAGGTGGCCGACGCGCTGACCACCGCTGTGGCCCACATAGATGACCTGCCAGGTGCCCTGTCGTCTCTGAGCGACCTGCACGCGTACAAGCTGCGTGTGGACCCCATCAACTTCAAGGTGAGCACGCGGGCCGGCCCGGAGAGATCTGGGGCAGGAGGGCGCAGCGGGGCCTGCTAGCAGGGCAGACGGCCCCCGGGCTCCGGAAGGTGGAGCGCGGGCGGCCGCTGACGTCCCTTCTCTCCGCAGCTCCTGAGCCACTGCCTGCTGGTGACCCTGGCCAGCCACCACCCCGCGGAATTCACCCCTGCGGTCCACGCCTCCCTGGACAAGTTCTTCAGCACCGTGAGCACCGTGTTGACCTCCAAATACCGTTAAGCTGAAGCCGCGGCGGTCCCCCTGCCCCCGACCCGAGGCTCTCTCGCGCTCGGCGCATCTCAACTTCCCGATCTTTGAATAAAGTCTGAGTGGGCTGCAGCCTCTGTACGCCTCCGTTCTCTTTGTCTGCGAACGTGCCGCGGCGCCCGGAGGGGGCGGGGGGGGGGGGGTCTCCTCGCTTCCACCAGGGACCTGTCCGCAGCGTCCAGGAGAGGGAAGGCAAGAAAAGGGCAGAGGAGGGGAGTGGGGTGGGTTCTGCTGCCACTGCTTGGGATTCCCCATCTGCACCTGGAGTGGTCCCTTGCGTGCATTCCATGTCCCGCGTTTCATTTCAGAACTTTGCAGATTCCGCTCCCATTTGCTGAAATGATGAACCGGGTTTCCATCTTTACATTTTATGACACACACTTGGTCTGAGAGTTGATGGTCTCCAGCCTGGACTTCTGAGGTCTCCCACTGCTCTCCCTGAAGTTGGGTGGTGGGGAAGACCAGAGGTCAGGCTCCTGGAGTCTCACGGAATGGCCCCTACCCATCAAGTGCTTCCCAAGTACACACACAGTCTAGATGGAATCGGCATGAGCAGTGCAATTGCAGAAGCCAGGTGATTTCCTGGTGGTGCCTCTTTCTCCTGGTGTCACTTCCAGGACACTCCCTCTGAAGATACTGACATCCTGGGGCTTTGTGGATCTGGAGGCCTGGTTTTGGGGGCCAGCTCAGCAGTTACTGCATAGCCCAGAGGCCCACCAACTCCCCCCCACACATACACACACTGCAAGGGAGAAGAGCCAGGTCCTGGGAGTCAGCACTTCCACGTGCTTCCTCCCCTCAGAGCAAGCCCCTAGCGCCTTAGGCGTCTGGTCCCGGCAGCCATCCAGGCCCGAGCCCTGTTCAACTAACAGCAATGTCTTTTCTTCTCTGGGTCCAAGAGTCATCCTTGGAAAATGAGATGGCAGGTCTCTGCCTGAGTTTGTGATACTTTTAGCACAGCTGGGGGCACAGTACGAGCTCTCAGTAAGAGGCAGTCTTCCTTCTTTTATTATTAGGAAAAATTATTTATTATTATTAAAAAAAATTTTTATTTTTATTTAGCCCAGGAGGGCCTGGGCTAAAAGTGGAAACAACCCAAATGTCCATCAGGGGATGAATGGATAAACAAAACACAGTCTATCCATACAGTGGAATATTATTTAGCCATTAAGAGCTATGAAGTGCTCACTGACACAGCCCACAGCGTGAAGGAACCCGGATATGACGCTAAATGAAAGAAGCCACACAGAGAAGTGTGTGATTCCATTCACATGAAATATCCAGAATCAGCAAATCCACAGAGACAGAGAGCAGACTGGTGGGACTGGAGGAGAAGGGTTATGGAGTGACTGCTAATGGGGACAAAGTTTCCATTTGGGATGATGATAGTGGTGGTTGCCCAACATTGTGAAGGTGGTTAAAGACACTGAATTGTACACTTCAAAATGGCTTATATGGGGGGGGGGGGCGCCTGCGTGGCTCAGGCAGTTATCAGACTCTTGATTTCAGCTCAGGTCATGATCTCAAGTTTGTGAGATGGAGCCTGGCATCGGGCTCTACACCTAGCTTAAGATTCTCTCTCTCTTCTCTGCCCTTCTGCTCTCTCTCTCCCTCTCAAAAATAAAATAAAATGGCTAATATGGTAACTTTATGTTATATTAATTTTACCAAAAAACAATATGTTTTAAGTAGGCTCCACAGCCAGCGTGGAGCCCAACATGGGACTTGACCTCAGGACCCTGAGATCAAGACTTGAGCTGAGATTGAGTCAGTGGAGTAACCAACTGAGCCACGAGGCGCTCCCCCCCCCATTTTATTAATGCGTAGAGTGGTGCCTGGCACAGAGTGAGTGCCCGGTATAGGTATCAGGTATTACTTTTGACATACATCCGAGGCATTTAATAAATGTTTACTGTCCTGAAAGGAATATCTGCTATGAGCCAGGCGCTTGACATTTGTTACCCACTTAATTCTCACAACGGTTTTGGGAAGAGGACATTTTTATGTTCATTTTACACAATAAATGTGAAAACAGACTCCGAGAGTGTCATAATAGGCTCTGGAGGAAGGGAGGGAGAATAAGCTGACGATCAATGTCAAAATCCACGCTAAAATTCAGTGTCCCCTAATACTAACGATAATAATAATAAACTATTACTTTCCATATAGTAAACACTACAAAAGTGGGGTCGCGCGGTGCATGGCCATGGGGAAGGTCCCAGGCTCCGGGACCCCTCAGAACCCGACTCTACCAGCAGAGGTGCGGCGCGGACGCGGCGCGGCGCCCCCTGCAGGCTACGGGCGGGGGGGCGCAGAGAAACCACCGGTCGCGCAGGGGCAGTGACAGGGCGCGGGGCGCGCGCGGCTGGACGCAGGCTCCGCGATGGTGCTGTCCGCCGCGGACCGGGCGGCAGTGCGCGCACTGTGGAGGAAGCTGGGGAGTAATGTCGGGATCTACGCGACCGAGGCCCTGGAGAGGTGCGGGCCAACAGGCCCCAGCGCCCCACCGGCTCCCGGGCTTTGCGCCCGCCGCTCCGGGTGCCCCCCGCCGCTCCGGGTGCCCCCCGCCGCTCCGGGTGCCCCTTCTCCCCAAGCTTCCTCCCCCGGGCCGCACCTCACTCGCCCTCCCTCCCGCAGGACCTTCATGGCCTTCCCCACCACCAAGACCTACTTCGCCCACTTCGATCTGAGCCCCGGCTCCGCCCAGGTCAAGGCCCACGGCAAGAAGGTGGCCGACGCGCTGACCACCGCTGTGGCCCACATGGATGACCTGCCAGGCGCCCTGTCGGCTCTGAGCGACCTGCACGCGCACCAGCTGCGTGTGGACCCCGTCAACTTCAAGGTGAGCACGCGGGCCGGCGCTGGACCGGCTGTCGCCGAGGAAGGGGGTGGGGGAAAGGTGGCTCCGGGCGGGACGACTCCCTCTCCCCGCAGTTCCTGGGCCATTGCCTGCTGGTGACCCTCGCCCGGCACTACCCCGGAGACTTCGGCCCCGCCATGCACGCCTCGCTGGACAAGTTTCTGAGCCACGTGATCTCGGCGCTGGCCTCCAGCTATGGCTAGACTCGAAGGGGGGCGTCGCAGGACCCCCCAGCTGCCCCTCCCGCGAGTTCCAGAGTTCGAGTAAAGTCCCCGGAAGAAAGCCTCAGCCGGCGCGCGCGTGTTCTCTCTGGGGGCGCGCGCGGGTCTGCGGGGTGGGGGTCTCAGAAACGCCGGAGTCGCACCCCACCGTCGTCAGACCCGGGCGCGCCCCTGGCTGCCCTCTGGGCGCCCCGGGCGGTCGAGGGGAGGATCAGGTCGCCCCCACCCCCGGCGCCTGAGGCGAGCTTGGGACTCTTAGTAGTGCCCCGGCCAACGAGGTCCGGACTTCTTCCAGATCCCGGCACGCGGGGTCGGGACCCTCCGCCTGGCCCCGGACCCCGCCAGAACCGCTAGCAGGGGCCAGCCTCGGCGAACGTGAGGGAGCGGCGCCCCCTGCCGGAGCGGCCCGGGACCTGCGCAGACCTAGGCCCTGGAGGGAGGGGCCTGGGGGGGCCCTGGAGGGAAAGGCCTGGAGGTCTTGGAGGGGCCTGGGGGCCTTGGAGGGAGGGGCCTGGGGGCCCTGGATGGGCAGGCCTGGGGGGAGCCCTGGAGGGAGGGGCCTGGGGGCCCTGGAAGGAAGGGCCTGGGCGCCTTGGAGGGGTCTGGGAGTCTTGGAGGGGCGGGCCGGGGGGGTTCCCTGGAAGGAGGGGCCTGGGGGGCCCTGGGGGGAGGGGCCTGGGGGCCCTGGAGGATGGGTGTGAAAGCCCCTCCGCCAGACCCTGGACCTGGTTGGATGGCTGGAGCCGTGTAGCAGACAAGGTGCATCAAGGAGGCAGGCTGGAGCCCTGCCTGCATCCCACACTTGAAAGGAGACAGACGTCAGAGCGTGTGTTTTTATATTTTTCCTCTCAAAATCAATCAGTCATTGCAGAAACTTCAGAAAATACCCCACTTACTGCACCTTCCTCTGTATCCCAGTGGGTCCAGCACATTCATTATTTCTTCAGCTCCCACTTGACACATGGGGAAACTGTGAACAAATGGGGAGGATATGGGGGTCAGATTAAGAGCATGCGTGTGACACACACACACACACACACACACGGGCAGTAGCAATCCCATGCAGACATGCAACAAGCTAACATTTAATGTGTAGCCTTTCAGGTCCTTCCAGGAACATTTAGACATGCTTTTCTTAAATGGTATCCTCAAAGTGACACTGGAAAAAGTGGACACATTGGACTATAGAGAGAGGAAAAAACCTCGGTATGGGGAGGAAAAAAAACCATGAAAAACAGCACAGTTAAAAGAGGAATTAGAGAAAAATATTTGCCACAGATGGCAGTCGAAGGGTTATTACTTCTCTTATACAAGACAGACCTCCACAACCTTTTTCCTTCCCCCACCTTTTTTTTTAAGCTAGTCAACCCAATAGAAAAATAAGCCAAAGAATTAATAGGCAACTCACAGTGTACCGATGGCCAAGAGACATTTGCAATGATCCTCAAAGACGTGCATGTTAAAATGCTTTTTAACAAGACACTTAGCATGAAAAAATATTAAAAAGGCAAGATTTAATACACTTCTGGTAGAAGTGTAACTTAGAATGATCTTTTGGGGGACTCCTGGGTGGCTCAGTCGGTTAAGTGCCCAGGTCATGATCTCAGGGTCCTGGGATCCAGCCCTGCATGAGGTTCCCTGCTCAGCTGGGGGTCTGCTGCTCCCTTTCTCTCTGCCCCCACCCCTGCTTGTGTGCTCACTCTCTCTCAAATAAATAAAATCTAAAAAAAAAAGAATGACTTTTTGGGAAGGTAATTCAGTTGTATACAGTTGTGAGCTGGTGAGTGTCTAATGACTGGCACTCTGGAAAATGGGGAAGGGGGCTAATTTGTAGCATTTGCCAGTTTCCATGGTGCCATCATGGTTGATTTCAAGTTATCAATATGCTATCACTGAATGGAAAATTAGGAAGAGATGCATAGTATCTGCCATTGTGTTGTATTTCCACTGTCCAAATACAAAATAAATAGAGGTGAACACAGAGAATAAGAACATAGATAATAGTAACTTGTAACTTAATTAAAAGTAATGAGTTTTCAGTATTTATTACTTTTGTTTTTAACATAACCTATTTATTTGTAAATTAATACAATTTAATTTTTTTTTATTTTATTTATTTGTCAGAGAGAGAGAGCACAAGCAGGGGAAGCAGGGGGAGCGGCAAAGGGAGAGGGAGAAGCAGGCTTCCCGCCAAGCAAGGAGCCCAACATGGGGATCGATCCCAGGACCCTGAGATCATGACCTGAGCCAAAGGCAGACGCTTAACGGACTGAGCCACCCAGGCACCCCTAGTTTTTTAATAGTGATGCTCTCAGAATTCCTGAAAATTTACCATGAGCTAATACGGGCAGTCTCCACTCATCAATGGCTAGATCCTTTAAATCCAAAAAGTGCACCCCGGGGCACACTTTGGTTGTGGAGCAGCCTCCGGCAGTCTCCTCTACTAATGGGCTCCATGGCCTAGTGTCCCGGTTCCCGCCACCTGCGATTGCACGTCGAGGCCCTCGGGAGGTTGCCAGCCCACGAGCGACAGCATGGCAGCCATCCGCTCAGCAGCTCGCTGGTGGCCACCCATGACTACAAGTTTATTTTACACTCGTTGCAAGGCACACGGTTTCAGGGTGTCAGGAAGGCTTGCTTGAGGCTTGGGTAGTAAAGAGTGGGGTTCTCTGAACTTCCTTTTTGGTGTTTTGCTATTTGGATATAAAAGAACCCAATTGCTGCTTCTTGCTGCAGCCTGCCTAGTCTGGGGGGGGGGGGGGGACCTGGTGTGTGTGTGTGTTGGGGCGGGGGGTCTCTGATGAGCCCAGCACCTCCTGAAGCCTGGTGGTGGCCATTCAAGATTAATCAAAAATTAAAATTCAATGGATAAGTTTAACAGATAAAGCAACCAGTTAAACAAAACAAAACAAAACAAAAAACCAGTGCAAATTCTCTAAGCCTGCAATATCGCTTTTGGGAATTTATCCTACAGAAAACAGTGGCACACATATGTAAAGATGTATGTACAGTGATGTTCTTTGCACAATCATTTATTAGAACTGAAAAATGTTTAAAAATAAGAAAATATGGTGCACAACCAACACATTCACCAGTGGAAAAGAAGTTGAACTGTGTTGCAAGGGACCACTGTGTGTAGCCATTACAGAGAATGAAGTCAGCTTCTGAGCACAGACAGCGAACGCTGCTGGCCAAGACGTTCACGTATCAGATCATGCTGTGGGTCAGTGTGTAGAACACAGATCCACCTTCACACTGGTACGATCACAAGACTTGACATTATACACTGAATGTTAGCAGCATTTTTCACAGGCCTGAGACCAAAGAGACCAAGAAGCTTTCACCACATTTCACATAATCCCAGAAAAGGAAGTAGGTTGGGGTATGAGTGATTTTTCATTTTTACAAATAATTTGCAGAAAATCTTGCTCTGAACATCTGTAGCTAAACTTTGATTACAGAAACATTCACACAACTATTGTCTTGGGGGATTTTTATAGAAGTGGAATTTCTGGGGTGTATGGTATGCTCATTGCCCAAATTGCCTTCCGTTACAGCTTTGCCAGCAGGAGGAGAGTGCCTGCATCCCTCCACAGGGGTTGGCAGCTCCCCTTTGACTACTAGTGAAGGTGAATGTGTGAACTGCCCACCTGTGTCCTTTCCCGTTTTCCTACTGTGGCATTCTTCATCAGATTAGCCCATAGAAGCCCTTCTAATGTAAATCCATAGAAGACTTTGAGGTCATTTTGGGCACTGGAATTACTTGCCCATTTTTTTCTATCTTTATTTTGTGTGTGTGTGTGTGTGTGTGTGTGTGTGTGTGTGGCCGGGGATGGGGGAGTGGGGGGGGGGAATGCTTCCTCCAGGTACACCCAGCTCTTCCTTCAGGGCTCTGGGCCCCTGTCATTGCTCCAAGATGGCCTGTTCTGAGCTGCCATTTCCAACCTGGGAAAAGTGGCTATAGTTTCATTTACAGCTAACTAAAAATGCTGGGCAAAATGGTTTAAATAGTTGGGGTTTTTCTTTTCAATGTTTTTAATTAAGTAAGCTCTACACCCAACGTGGGGCTTGAACTTACAACCCCAAGATCAAGAATCACACAGTCTACCGACTGAGCCAGCTGGACACCCAGGCTAAATGGTCCTAAAAGCATCAAAGAGCAAACAAGATAATAAGGAACTTTCAGGCCTAAAACTAAGGCAAGAACTCAAGAGAGGGAGAGGTTATCACAATACCTTAACTACCTGGGTCCTGAGGTATTTGCCAAAACTAGCAAATGTGGGCTGGAATCTTCTTCCTCATGGGCTCATGGGTTTAAAAAAAAAAAAAAGCCAGTATAAGCTGATGTGCTCAATAGGTGACTCCTCCCCATAAAGCTGGGGCCCCAAAAGGCTACACCTACTGGACAATTCTCTCTTTCCTCAAACAGGGGGCCTGAGGGAAAAAATACCTTGGTGTTTAGCAGAAAAGGGAACATCATTTACCCTGACAAATTAAAATCCCATGATCTGCAACCCAAGTTCGTATCACCGGAGTGGTCCCCCCAAAAATCTCAGGCTATGGATTTCATTTAAAATGATCCTGGACTCGGGGCACCTGGCTGGCTCAGTTGGACCAAGTGTGACTCTTGGTCTTGGGGTTATGAGTTCAAGCCCCACACTGGGTGTAGAGATTACTTAAAAACTAACCAAATAAAAATCTTAAAAAAAATTTTTTTTTTCAAAAATGATCTGGACTCCCTCATAGGCCCCAGGCACCTAGCAGAAGCAAATAAATCCTCCCTAGATAAAGGCACTTCATTATAGGCCACAAAGGGCAAAGAGCAGCAAACTCACCAGGCATACAAGGAAATAAGGCACACCATGTATGAGAGCCAGCAGACACATGAGTCAGAGCAACAGACCCACGAGGGTCAGGCACTGAAGATGTCAGTTTCAATTATGGGTGTGCCTACTATGTTAAAAAAAAATTAAAGATGAGATTTTAAATATCTGCAGGAAGTAACAAAATATAAAAAGTGCCATAGCACATATGATAAGCTGGAATTTTGATATGAATTGCATTAAACCTGTGTGTGTGTGTGTATATGAAGAAAAGACAATCATCAAAAATTAAAATTCAATGGATAAGTTTAACAGATAAAACACAATCATAGAGAGAAGTAGGGAGCTTAAGTTAGAATAAATTCTCCAGACTACAGCCCCTACACCCCTGAGCAGGAGCTCCTCCTGAAATTCTGTACCCCTGGAGCCTCACGCGCCTCATCCTATCCTGACTCTAGTAAAGGATGTACTTCAGGCAGAAGGAAAGTGAGACCAGGGAGAAGCCTGAGATGTAAGAAGGAATGGACAAATAAAGTGGTAAACGCAAACATTGATTATATATAAAATAATGTCTATGGGGTTATAAAGAAAAAAGCCTCGACAGACATAAAACACTAGACAGTAATAACTCAGAACTGAGTCATGACTCCATGGCGGTCAAGTGCTCTTAAGTCCTTGTATCATCTGGGAGGCAAACAATGTTTTTATTAACTTTAGATTTTGGTAGGTGTATTCATTTCCTATCACTGGTGTAACACAAACTTGGTGACTTGACACAAATTTATTCTCTAACAGTTTGGGAGGGCAGAAGTCCAAAATCAGTTTCACTATGCCGGAATCGACATGTCAGCTGGATTGTGCTCCTCCCTCAGGAGCCTTTGTGGGGGAAATCCCTTTCCTTGCTTTTCCAGCTCCTAGAACTGCATTCCTTGCATTCCTTGGTTCTTGGCTCCTTCCTCCACCTGTAATGCTCGTCGCATCTTGCCTTCTTCTGCAGTCCAATCTCCCCCTGCCTCTCTCTGATAAGGACCTGTGTGATCACATTAGGCTCATCCGGACAATCCAGAATAATTTCCCCATCTCAAAATTCTTTTCTTTTCTTTTTTTTTTTTAAGATTTTATTTATTGGGTGCCTGGGTGGCTCAGTTGGTTAAGCGACTGCCTTCGGCTCAGGTCATGATCCTGGAGTCCCGGGATCGAGTCCCGCATCGGGCTCCCTGCTCAGCGGGGAGTCTGCTTCTCCCTCTGATCCTCCCCATCTCATGCTCTCTGTCTCCCATTCTCTCTCTCAGATAAATAAATAAAATCTTTAAAAAAAAAAGATTTTATTTATTTATTTGACAGAGAGAGATAGCGAGAGTAGGAACACAAGCAGGAGGAGTGGGAAAGGGAGAAGCAGGCTTCCCGCGGAGCAGAGAGCCCGATGTGGGGCTTCATCCCACGACCCTGGGATCATGACCTGGGCTGAAGACACTTAATGATTGAGCCACCCAGGCGCCCTCCCATCTCAAAATTCTTAATCACATCTTCAAAAACCTTTTGCCATATAAGTTCACACTCACAATTTCCAAGGATTTGGACCTGGATCTCTTTGGGGGTGATCATTCAGCCTACCACAATATATTACGCATGCCTGTTGCAAATTCTCTGGCAACCATAGAATAAAAATAGAATGTAAGACTTCCAAAGTAATCGAGAGGAAAAAGTAGAACGTATTAAAATATTCTAAAACAGTCCCCTCAAAAAGAGGCAAAAATGAAGAGAAACAGAATGTGACAAAGGGAAAGCCCAAGATAAAATACTATTAGCAAAACCAAAATGTTAACTATATTGATTATAAGTGACTTAATTCATCCAGGTAAGGGATAAAGATCAGACATATAGGCTAAGACAAAGTACAGACTCAAAGTGTCACTAATAAAAAGTACCCCAGCCTCCCCACCTCCTGGGGATTGCCTCACAGTGGCATTTCATACATTCATCACCACCTAGTTCCGAAACTTTCCATCACCCCAGAAGGAAGCCCTGTGCCCATTACCAGTCCCTCCCACCTCTGAAGGTCACTTATCTACTTTGTCTGTATGGATTTATTGTTTCTAGATATTTCGTATAAATGGAATCATACAATATGTGGTCTTTTGTGCTGGCTTCTTTTTCACTTAGCATCGTATTTTCAAGGTTCATCCATGCTGTAGTGTGCATCAGGATGTCAGTCCTTTTATGGCTGAATAATATTCCATCGTACGAAGAGACATTTTGTTTTTTGCACACAATGCTGCAAAAAACATAGGGGTGCATATATCTCTTCAAATCAGTGTTTTCACTTTCTTTGGGTAAATAACCAGTAGTGGAATTATTGGGTCAAATGGTATTTCTATTTTTAGCTTTTTGAGGAACCTCCATACTGTTTTCCACATTGTTTTAACAGTCAGCTGTTGAAGGATATTTGGGCTGTTTCCACCTTCTGGCTATTGTGAATAATGCTGCTATACACCTGTATGTACAAATACTGAAGTTCCTTCTTGCAATTCTCTTGGGTATATACCTAGGAGTGCAGTTGCTGAGTTAAACAATTCTGTTTAACTAGTTGAGTAACTGCCGGATGGTTTTCCCCAGGATCTGTTTTTTATTCCCACCGGCAATGTGTGAGGTTTCCAATTTCTCCACATCCTTGCCAGCAATTATTTCTTCTTTCTTCCTCTCTTCGTTTCTTTTGGAATTACGCTCATGCTAGTGGATACTATGGCTTGCTTTTAACCCGCAGGAATCTATAAGGGGATGGGATGTCACTTCCATGATTAAAAATGACTCTCTTGTGGAGAGTGTCGGTTGGGTGGCTCAGTCGGTTAGGGGTCTGACTCTTGATTTCGGTTCAGGTCATGACCTCTGGGGTGTGAGACAGAGGCCCACGTTGGGCTCCACGTTCATCAAGGAGTCTGCTCAGAGATTCTCTCCTTGCTCTCTGCCCTCCCCCACCCCCACTTAAGTGTACGCTCCCTTTTCTCTCTCAAATTAAGTAAAATCTTGGGGCGCCTGGGTGGCTCAGTCGTTAACCATCTGCCTTCGGCTCAGGTCGTGATCCCAGGGTCCTGGGATTGAGCCCTGCACTGGGCTCCCTGCTCGCTGGGAAGCCTGCTTCTCCCTCTCCCACTCTCCCTGCTTGTGTTCCCTCTCGCCATGTCTCTGTCAAACAAATAAAATCTTTAAAACAAACAAAAAAGTAAAATCTTAAAATGCCTCTCTTGCTTGGAGACCCTCTCCCTTTCAAAAAAGCAAGCTGCCATGTTGTGGCTGCTCAGAATGGGCCTCTTGTTGACACCCAGAAAGTAGATAAATGCTGCTGACCATGTGAGTGTGGAAAGACCCTTCTCCAGAACAGCCCCAGATGAGACTCCTTGATTGCAGCCTGTGAGGGAAACATGGCTGAGCTGTGGCTTGACTCCTAGCCCTCAGAAACCACCATGAGATAATAAATGTGCCAATGATTCCCACGTGTCAGGAGGCCATGAGCTCTGGGAAGATGGGTTTCCTAGGAGCTGACACTGTTCTATTTCCTGACCCGCTGGACATGCAGGGTTTGCTTCTTATTCTCGGGACTCTCCTGTGCTCTCTTCTGTAGGGAGAGAGGCTGGGCCCAGCCAGGAGCCAACTGGTCTTGAGTCCCAGGCATGCTGGACCTTGGGAGAGGTCCAAAGGAGGTCCTGGCAGCCTCAGAAAAAGGCCTGGGACTATATAATACTGCACTGTATTATATATTATTATTACATAATTATATATGCAGTACCATATAATACTGCACTGCATATTACATAAATACACAGTATTCCATAGACAATAAATGTACTGTATTATATATTACATGTACAGTATTATATTTTATATACATTTGTATTATAGATTTATATGCATTTATTATATATATAATACTGCACCATATATTATTACATAATTATACATACAGTATTTCATATATAGTAACACCACACTGTGTTAGTTACATAATTACATATATGGTATTATATATACAATATGGTACTGTATTACATATTGTTACATTACTTATATGGTATTATATATATACACAATACTGCACTGGGTCACCTGGTTAAGTGTCTAAGCGTCTGACTCTTGGTTTCTGCTCAGGTCTTGATCTCAGGGTCATGAGATGGAGCCCCGTGTCGGGCTCCACACTCAGTGTGGAGTCTACTTGAGATTCTCTCCCTCTCCCTCTGCCCCTCCTGCTCATGCTCTCAAATAAATCAATCTTAAAAAAAAAATACTGCAGGGGCACCTGCGTGGCTCAGTAGGTTAAGCGTCTCCCTTTGGCTCAGGTCATGATCCCAGGGTCCTGGGATCGAGTCCTGCATCGGGCTCCCTGCTCAGTGTATATAGTCTGCTTCCCCTTCTCCCTCTGCCTCTCCCTGACTTGTGCTCTCTGTCTTGCGGTCTCAAATACATAAGATCTTAAAAAAATACTGCAGTGTTATATATTATTACATAATTACATCTATAGTATTATATAATACTGCATTGCATTATAATACCTAATTACATATACAGTATTATAAATACACAATAGTGTACTATGTATTAATTATACAGAATTTATATATACAGTAACATGGCACTGTATTACATACTACTTATATATATAGCACTATATATACAAGACTGCTTGTAATAACTTGTATTAGTTATATATGCAGTATTATATATACAATACTGTACCTTACTGTTACATTATTACATATACAGTAACACCATAGTGTGTATTTGAAAGCTGCTCAGAGTACAGCTTAGAAGTCCTCATCACCAGAAAATACTTTTTGATATAGATGTTAAGTAGACTTCTGGTGGTGATCATTTTGCAATATATACATGTGTTGAATCATTACATCGTACACCTGAAATTAATAGAACACCATTTGTCAATTATCTCTCCATAAAAATAAAAGGAAGGTGCTTGGGTCAGGCGAAGGGCTGAAGTCTTCTTCGCGAGCCCCTCACCACTGCTCCTCCCCTGGGCGTGAGGATGGATGGCAGGGGTGTCCCTTGCACAACCTCCTTGGGAGAGCAGTCCCAGCCGAGCCTCAGCAGGCTTAGCCCCAGGGAGGGAAAGAGAAGGGCAGGAACAAGGGGCCAGAAAGCACTAGAGAACTTCTGGTGCCCAGGAAATCTGCTAATCCCCAGGGATCCCTCAAGCCTTCCCGGTGAGCTCCTGTGTCACTCAGGGAGGGCTGGCACTCCTGTAGAACAGTCCTTCTCCTGCACGGACTGGGTCAGGGACCGTGGGCGCCCGGGAGACCTTGCACCTGTCCGTAAGTAGCCACCAGCTTTGTCACCTATCACCTATCATACAGCACGCAGGGCGATGTGGCACCACAGACTCGTGCCAGAGAATGCCCAGATTAAGCCCCTGTGGGGATGTGGGGTCAGTAGGGGAAGGGCTGTCTGAGGAGCTGGCATAGGGACTGTGCAGTGGACATAAAAGCAATTAATTGTGCCAGCAACTGAGGGTATGACTCCTCAATCCCCCTTTCCTAAGGCTAAGTATTCCCTTTGCCGTGTGCCCTGATGGCCAGAGCTGGGGGCGCTGCTTTAAGGACTCAGACAGCAGCTCACTTCACATCCCAGAAGAAATGCCATTTAGGGTTTGAAGCTGGCGCCCCGACTCCCATCACCCCCACCCCCAGTGACCCTACTCCAGCTCTTGGTGTCCTTCAGACCAAGAGCATCAGCAGCCCAGGGAGACTCACGTTTGTGGTACTGACACAGGCTACCGTGCAGATAAACCCTGAAAACCCTGCTTGGTTAACAAGAGCTAGTCACAGGTCACTTACTCTGTGCTCTCACTGACAACAGGTCCAGAGCTGACAAATCAACAGACACAGCAAGTAGATTAGCGGTTGTCTAGGGCTGGTGTCAGGGGGAGTGACTGCTAATGGGTACCCCGGCTTCCTTCGGGAGTGATGAAATGTTCTAAAACTATGCAGTGATCAACTACAGAGCATAACATCGTGCAGTTATTAAAAACCACTAAACTGGGGCGCCTGGGTGGCTCAGATAGTTAAGCGTCTGCCTTCGGCTCAGGTCATGATCCCAGGGTCCTGGGATCGAGTCCCGCATCGGGCTCTCTGCTCCTTGGGAGCCTGCTTCTCCCTCTGCCTCTGCCTCTCATGAATAAATAAATAAAATCTTTAAAAAAACAAAAAAACAAAAAAACAAAAACCACTAAACTGTACACTTTAAAGTAGTTAACATGTTGAATTTTATGTTTTAACTCAATCTAAAAAAATCTATACAGGGGCACCCAGGTGGCTCAGTTGTTAAGCATCGGGCTCCGTGGGGAGCCTGCTTCTCCCTCTCCCCTCCCTCTGCTAGTGTTCCCTCTCTCGCTGTGTCTGTCAAAAAAACAAAATCTTTAAAAAATCTGCCTACAATATAATAAAAGTACATTTTTGGGCCCCTCTCCAGAAAATCAGATGGGGAAATGGGGCAATAACCTGTTTTAAGTCCTCCCAAGTATTTCTGATGCCTGACTCAACTGTCCCAGTCTTTCCTAAGCAGGGCCACGGGCAGGTCCCAAACCCCACTGTGGCCACCATCCCAACTAGGTGAGAGTCCCTTCCAAAGCACTGTGGTGCACATCCCCTCTCCCACTTGCTCCAATCACAGCTGGGTACCACCTCACACAGGGCACTCCCAGCTCCCAGGCAAACCCAAGTGCCCCCCACTATCCTAGGGAGAATCTCCACATATCCACAGGACACAGTGGGTGTGTCCCTAAGGTTGGGCCCCCTGGGGATCCTATGGGCTCCCATGCAAGCTGCAGGGCCAGCATAGTCCCTCCAGCTCTCCCTTCACCAGCCTGTAGTTCTGGGCCTGGCTAGAGACCCCGTTTTGAGCCTGGAAGGTGGCCCCAGAAATCCCACCCACTGTGGCCAAAGGACCCCTCCCTCCAGGGCAGCTGGGGGCCTCTATGCACTTAGGAGATGCCACAGTCTACGCTACATGCTAGTTAAGATGTCCTCCTCTACTGGAGAAACAAGGTGTGTGTGTATGTGGTGGTGGTGGTGGGGGGGGGAACCTCAAGAGCCTGACTCCACCATGATCTTAGAGCCCTGGAGGATCTACACCTGTTGGCCTGACCCACCCAAATCTCAGGGATTGCAACTGCCTCCTGACCTGCGTCCCTGCTTCTCTCTATATAAACAAATATTTCCCACATTTTCATATTCTTCAAGAGGACTCAGGGTGGCGTGGTGACCTCTCTGCCCCCAGCCCCCTTATGATTTATGGGTGACTTCCTCTAGGCACCCTCCACATCCCCGTCTGGGAACTCTCCTCTGCTGGAACCCAACTAGGGTGAGCTATGGGGTCCTCGGAGTGTTGTGCATGGCCTCCGTCCATCTGACCTCCTCCTCTCCACCCACCCAGGACCATGTGTCCACTACACTCCTACACACAGGAAAATGGGCAGTACTTGAAACCCATGAGGCTCAGAGGTCTGGGGTGCACCAGGGACAGGTGGGTGCCTCTAGCAACAAGGTTGGAAGAGCCAAGCACAAGAGCTTAAGACCACCTGCTCCTAGACCGAGTGAGGAAAACCCAGGTGTGGGGGGAGCATGTGCAGCTTCCAGGCATCCTACAACTGTCTCAAACTCAGCCTTACCTTTGTGGCTGACACCTCATTACTACTCCTAAGTCCAGGGATGTCTTCACTCTGCCTTTTCAAAACCACTCCTCCATGGATGGTGGTGATGGCTGCACAACACATGAACACACTTAATAATGGTTGAAATGGTAAGTTTTGTGTATTTTACTAGTTTTTTTCTTTTTTTTAAAAGTCCACCCCTCCAGGAGATGAGGGATGGAGGCGGGAGGTCCTTCTGTCATCCTGGCTCTGAGCTGCGCACCCTCATGCTGCCTGACCTGGGGTGTGTTCTGCCTGCTTCAGCCCAGGCAGCCAAACAGTCATGCACCCACAATCCCAGGCCTCATCCCCCTTTGCCCCTCCCCTCCTTAGGACCACCCTTAACCCATTCATGGCTTTGCACCAACCTGCGTCTACTTCCCAAACCCTAGAGGACACACCTCTACTCAACGAGCTTGGGGTCTACTCTACCTACCAAGCAGGTATCCTTCCCCCAAGAAGTGAAGAGAAGAGATCCCTGTTACCTTTTTCAGAAGGGCTCATTTTGGTCTCTTAGTAAAATGTGACAGAATAGCTGAGAGCATGGGTACCACCACCAGGCTCTCTTGAGTATGCATCAAACTACAACCTGACCCAAATCAGCATCTCCCGCCTCTGAGGACCTTGTGGCTGTCATGTGGATGTTGTCCAAAGGCCCGTCTTTGTTCTTAAGTAACTCCCAAAGGGGAAGCTGCAGTGTTGTTCACTGGAGCCAGGCTGAGGCTGCGCTAACAGCAGACTAGATGGGCAGCCCTTCCTAAAGAAGTGGACGTGGAATGGGGCACCTCCCTCCTCCCCAGCGGAGCCTGCTGTGGTCTACACCAAGGGGTGGAGCTGTGCAGCCCAGCGAGCAGACAGCACATTGCACGCCAGATGGTCAGGGCAGGGCAGCAGGCATTTCAGATGCCAACAGTCAAAGGGAGTCTAACATTAAGTCACAATTTCTGAGGGTGAGCTTGCTCACCAAGAACATCCAGTGTGCCACCCACTGTGGGAGGCCACGGTGAAGTCTCTAGAGCACAGCGGGACAGCAGAGACCCCACCGCAGCAGTAAGGAGGCCGTCTGTCAGATTTATTTATTCCTACTCAACAGAACCCCAGAACACAGGAGCAACTCTGTACATCGCTAGAAACTCACAGCGAGCTCCAAAACAATAGAAATTGTAAACTACAAAAGATGAGTTGTATTCAGCAAATATAAAGGGTAACTTTAGGCTGTGTTGAATGTTTATCAGACTATTTACAGGCCCGGATGTAGGTTCAGATCTCTCCAGCCTCCTTTTCCTCCGACCTCCGCGAAGTTGTCTTCCCATTGGAGCTCTCCAGCCTCCAGTCAGCAGCCCCTCGCTCACTGCGCCCATGCTCCCAGGCCTCCTCCCTCGGTGCCCGTTCTCTGGAGAACCTGGGAAATGAGAATCAGAGGCTCAGAGGAGGCCAGCATCCCTCTTCTGGCTGACTCCTTGAGCACCGGCAACTTGGACCCTCAACATGAGCTCAGGGAAGACCAAAACACAGCACGCCCAGGGAAGCCCTCGGCAGGCAGAGGGCAGCCGTCTAGTGCCCAAGCCACTACAAGGGAGTGTTCAAGCAGCTACTCAAAAGTGACATTTGTAAAGATTTCTCCCAACAGGGTAGGATTTTGCTGTAACGTGAACGAAGCAAAGGACCACAAAGTGTACATGTGGAGTATGATCCATTACATAAACACAGTGGAAAAAAGGCTATAAATCAAGCACACAAGGGTGCTCACAGAGCTTACCTCAAAGGGTGAGTATGAATGTTTTTTGGGTTGTTTTTCCTTAAGAAAACCACAACAGAGGTAAGCAGGGCCTGGTTAGGAAGCAAATCTCAGGGACTCTGTACTGAGGGGACACTGAGCATGTGGCAGGTCACGAGGGAGTTATGCCCGTGTAACCACCTCCACAGCCTCTCAACTGTCCCAGCCCTGAATCCACCTGCTGCTCGAGCTTACAGCTCCCTATGCGCTGGGCCCCATTCATGACTCCTCAAGGCTCCAACACTGTTCCAGAGATGCCCAGCCAGGCTCCTGAACAAAAGCCCCAGACCCATCCCGACCAGGCATGGCCAACAGGCCCCAACGATAGACCCCCAGAAGACCCTGGGAACACAAAGAGAAGGGGCTCACTCCTGGTTGCAGCTACTGAAGGAGTCAGAGTAGTTACTTGTATTTCGCACTCCGGTCCCTGGAAGCCCGGCGGTGGCCCCGGCTGTGGCTGCGGGAACGGCTGCGGTGGCGCCGGTGTCTGTCTCGGGACCGGGATCGGGACGACTTTCGTCGCTCCCTGGAGGTAGATCTGGACCTCCTGCGACGCCGATCCCGGGAGCGTGACCTGCAGCAGACAACCAGAAGGCTTTGAAGGCCATGATGCCCCCTGCCAATAGCCCTTCTCTCGCAAGAAGTTCTGCTGGATGGTTCACTGGCATCTCCCCTTCCCTTCTACAAATTTACAACTGGGGTCCACAACAGTCCCATCAATTCAGAATTATGGCCCCATCCCAATGATGCTTCCGGAAAACACCTCGCCAGGAAACACCTACCACCCCACAGGCCTCAGCAGTACCTTCTGACTTCCCCTCTCATTTACAATGGATCCCACTGCTGCACTAAGCCCCAACCAACCTGACAACAGATGGATAGGGCCCGAGCTTGGTCCCTCACCAGCCCTGCCCACCAGATAACAAGTGTGAAGCTATAAAAGATAACTATAAGGAAAAATTCATGTGGAGGGGTGCCTGCAGGGCTCAGTCAGTTAAGTGACTCTTGGTTTCGGCTCACGTTGTGATCTCAGGGTCATGAGATCGAGGTCCACGTCAGGCTGCACACACAGGGCAGTGTCTGCTTGGGACTCTCTCCCTCTCCCTTTGCTCCCCACTGCTGCACGCGCATGCATGCATACACACTCTCTCTCAAATAAGTAAATCTTAAAAAAGAAAAAATATGGGGGGAGAAAAAAGACAAAAAATGTGTGTGTGGGGGGAAGGGCATCTGAGAATATGTTAATGGATCTGGAAACCTACCTCCTTCGATCTCTGGTTCTTGATCCAGACCTAAAATGAAAAAGAGAAAAAAAGGATGGGCAATTTCCCCCAAACAGCCCACGCCACAGTCTACAAGGTGAAGCAGTGCTGACTTCCCACCGAGTCGGCTCACCCATTCTCAGGCCCACAGCTCCAGGTGTCAATACTCACAGCATGAGGCCAGCCCCCAACCCCCAGGGGTCAAATGCTACACTCTGAGTTCAACAACTGGCTCGTCAAAGTCACTTGCACAGCTATGCAGACTGTCACACAGCAGATGCAAGGCTGGACGGGATCTAAAGTCACCAAAGGACACCAAAGTTAAAGCAAAGCCAAAGCCTCAAGTTCCAGACACAGGTTCACTGCTAGGTGAGGGTCACATGACCTCCTTGGAAACTATATAATCAACCAGCAATCCAAGAAATACACAATACAATGAGTTCTCATTTTATACCCTGTTCTACAGCAAAAATTAACAAGATCACTAGCAAAATGTGCTGAGGGGGATGTGACAGAAGATGTTCACACAACATGCATCTAAAGGATGATCTGATAGTTTTTTGTAAAGCAATTTTTCCAACACCTATTAATATTTATATATTAAATTCCTTTGTCCTAGGAATTCTAAGAAATTTTATAAACCAATCAAACATCAAAGTAAGGATGATCACTACAGTACCCATTCAAAAATAGTTTTACAGAGCCACCTGGGTGGCTCAGTCGGTTAAGCTTCTGACTCTTGATTTCGGTTCAGGTCATGATCTCAGGGTCCTAGGATGGAGCCCTGCATGAGGCTCCACTCTGGGCGGTGTGCTTGAGGATTTCTTTCCCTTTGCCCCCCACCCCACGCTCTCTCTCTCTCAAATAAATAAATCTTTAAAAAACAAAATAGGGGTGCCTGGGTGGTTCAGTGAGTTGGGCATCTGCCTTCAGCTTGGGTCATGATCCCAGGGTCCTTGGATCAGGCCCCACATCGGGCTCCCTGCTTAGTGGAGAGCCTGCTTCTCCCTCTCCTGCTCCCCCTGCGTGTACTCTCTGTCAAATAAAGAATAAAATCTTGGGGCGCCTGGGTGGCTCAGTTGTTAAGCATCTGCCTTCGGCTCAGGTCATGACCCCAGGGTCCTGGGATCGAGCCCCGCATCGGGCACCTGCTCAGCGGGAAGCCTGCTTCTCCCTCTCCCACTCCCCCTGCTTGTGTTCCCTCTCTCGCTGTCTCTCTGTCAAATAAATAAATAAAATCTTTAAAAAAAAAAAAAAAAAAGAATAAAATCTTAAAATAAAACCCCAAAATTGGGGCACCTGGGTGGCTCAGATGGTTAAGAGTCTGCCTTTGGCTCAGGTCATGATCTCAGAATCCTGGGATTGAGCATCAGGCTCCCAGCTCAATGAGGAGTCTGCTTCTCCCTCTGCCCCTCCCCCTGCTCATGCTCTCACGCTCTCTTGCTCTTTAAAATAAATAAAATCTTTATTATTTTTAAAAGATTTTATTTATTTGTCAGAGAGAAAGATAGAGAGAATGTGTATGTATGCATGCACAAACAGGGGGAGTGGCAGGCAGAGGGAGAAGCAGGCTCCCCGCTGATCCAGGAGCCCAATGTGGGACTCAATCCCAGAACCCTGGGATCACAACCCGAGCTGAAGGCAGACGCTTAACTGACTGAGCCACCCAGGTGTCCCATAAGTAAAATCTTAAAAACAAAACAAAACCCACAAAAAACAAAAATAGCTTTATAGAAACTTCGTCATCAAAAACTGAAATCAGGGATGCCTTATGTGTTTTGCTTAATACATTTTTATACTGTTTGAATCTGTTTTGTTTTTGTTTGAGTCTCTTTACAATCAAAATGTGTTAGGTAATTAAAGTAATGAAGAGAAACACAATAAATACAATAAACACTTACTTGTTGTTTCTGAACTATACATTAATTCCTCCAGGAAAGCCCAGCTTCTGGGCCTTTCAAGGACAGTGAGCTGCATCCCATGACAGTGGGGTCCTGGCTCCAGCCTTTTCCCTGAACTCTGACCACATGTCTCCTAAGCATCTCAAACGGAGTACGGCCAGAGCCAAATCCTACTGCCCACCAACCCCTCTTCACCCTAGTACACTGCTCCCAGTGTTCTCCATCCCCTAAGTGGCAGCTCCAGGCCTGAAATCATGAGGCCAGCTCTGTTCCCCCTTTGCTTGCCTCACAACCTTGTACCAGCGAATCTTAACAGCTCTACCCCCACAACACACCAAGACCCCGCTCACCCTGTCAACTGGCACCTCCTTCACTGGGACTCTTGCTGCTTCCACCCTTACCACCTACACTCGTTCTCAGCAGGGCCTGACAACACTCAGTCAACTTCAGAGTCTGCTCAGGCCTAAGGCCTTTCCCTGACGGATTTTCCCTTCAACGTATGGCTGTGTGACAAAGCATGCCCCAGCTCCAGAGTGTCAGCTCCTGCCCGACTTGTTGGCTGAGCGCCGTGTCCCCAGGACCCACGAGGCGGGTCAGGGCAGAGCAGGTTCCTCTCCTGCTCCTACTGCTCAGCCCTCCCCTACACCTTCCGAGGTACGAGTGAGGTCGCCACAGCTGCGTGTGCAGCTCCGGACGACTGTCTGCACCACACAGCGCTCCTCCCAGGCCAGCCAAAACCCCGCTCTTCTGAACAGGCTGCATGTTTGCTCATTTTTCTTTTAAGGGCCACGTAGGTCCGCAGCAGACCTCAATTGCTACAAGCCAGACTGCAAGGAAGGAGCAGGGTCTCCTTGGGCATGTGTGTACTGTGGGACTCACCTCCTGCTCAGTCGCTCCTCCCGCTCTCTCTCCTCTCTCCTCCTCAGTCGATCCTGATTTCTCTTCTCCTGCTTTTCAGCCACAGTTTTCTAAACAAACAAAAAGTTGAAAAATAAGAGAAGAAAAACTTATACCAACAAGAGTATGAATGTTGTTTAACAAAGCACTTTTATGGGGCCCCTGGGTGGCTCAGTCATTAAGCGTCTGCCTTCGGCTCAGGTCATGATCCCAGGGTCCTGGGATCAAGCCCCGCATCAGGCTCCCTGCTCTGCGGGAAGCCTGCTTCTCCTTCTCCCCCTTCCTGTGTTCCCTCTCTAGCTATCTCTGTCAAATAAATAAATAAAATCTTAAAAAAAAAAAAAAAGCACTTTCACATGATCTCAGTATTAAGAATTTAGAAATCTAAAAAAAACTCTTAGGAAACAAGAACATAATCACCTTTAAAGCTTCTTAATGGAAAATACACGAAAGTAACGCTTTTACAAATACATCTTATAAATTCATTGACAAACTGTATATTCTAAGAGGTGCTATGGTTCTAAGGCACAGAAATTGATCTTTCGCTTCACACCAATCCAGATAGTTTTCTACCCAAAGGAGATTCCACACACTTTACTGTAAAAAAAACCACATGTATGACCAAACCTATCCTGCTGCCCAGGAGCAGCCTGTTCTTGGGAGTGCTGAGTGCTACACTGGCTTGAGACCCGGCCTCGGTGGGGACAGCAGGCCAGGGAAGGTAGACCGTGAACACTCCACAACCGGCTGGCTTTCTTGTTTGCTTGCTTTCTTTAGTATTTTAAGTAATCTCTACACCCATCATGGGGCTGAAACTTACAGCCCCAAGATCAAGAGTCACATGCTCTACCCACTGTGCCAGCCAGGGGCACCCACAACTGGCTTTCAACACCAAGCTCAATACTTGGCTTAACAGGCTCGATGGTGAACACAACAGAAAAGACAATGCAACAGAGCGGAGGAGGTCCGGAGAAACTCCACTGTGGAACACTACTGACACAACTTAGCTCAAAGCACTAGGTCCGGTCTACATACTCCCACCCCATATCAACCCAAAGCCTTTTTTTTTTTAAAGATTTTATTTCTCTGACAGAGAGAGAGGGAACACAAGCAGGGAGAGTGGGAGAGGGAGAAGCAGGCTTCCCGCCAAGCAGGGAGCCCAATGTGGGACTCGACCCCAGGACTCTGGGATCATGACCTGAGCTGAAGGCAGACACTTATCATCTGAGCCACCCAGGCACCCCTCAACCCAAAGCCTTTTGATGTCTGCACCTCTCTGCTGATGGAATGAAGCCCTAAGGGGGAGTACAGTAGGTCCAGGGAGACAAAGGGTCACCAGTCTACCATGAAGGATAACCCTGTATCTCAGTGCAAACTGGAGCCAGGTCCCTGAACAAAAGGGTATAGCAAGGACTGAGGGAGAGGGGCCAGCTATCCTCCTCAAAGCACTCACAAGGTGTGAGAGCCCTCCTGTCTGGAGCCTCTGGTTCTCCACCCCTGGCTTCACTTGTCCTGGATCTGAGCAGGCACACAAGGATGGACACATTAAGGTTAAGGATGGGAGTTTCAGCCCCTCAATTTACATGCAGACTCTTCGTAAAGAGAATGTGACCGAGCACAGGGCTATGGTCTGGTATTAACTCCTTTGCAAACCTCTCTACTTCCTAGACACTGTCCTTCCACCCCTAAGAAAGAAGGCTTTGCCTCACTATTACCTGGGTGTGTGGCCTGGTGGTATGAGCACCTCTGGGACAACTGTAAGTGAAGCCATCTCTGATTAGGACCCAGAACTCTCACCCTCCTGATTGTTTAGAGGTGCACTTCCAAACATGTTTTCAGTTGTTAGTTTAATAGCCATTATCAAAAGCTGTAATATATTTGTGTTGTTTTAGTCAACTTCGTACAACTCACACTGCAAAGATAAAGCATGCTTTCTCGATCTAGTTAATACTAATTTCTTTAAAGGCGTGCCTGACTAGCTCAGCCAGTACAGCATGTGGCTCTTGATCTTGGGGTTTTAAGTTTGAGTCCCATGTTGCGTGTAAAGATTACTGAAAAATAAAACCTTAAAAAAACCAAAAACTTGTTCTTAAGATTTCAGGGGAAAAAATTTCAATATAGTCTCATCTCTGTTGGAGAAATATGTGTTAAAAAAATAAAAGGCTTTCAGGTATAAAAAAAATATCAAAACTAGGGGCACCTGGGTGGCTCAGTCTTTGGCTCAGGTCATGGTCTCAGGGTCCTGGGATCGAGCCCCGCATCAGGCTCCCTGCTCAGCAGGAAGCCTGCTTCTCCCTCTCCCACTCCCCCTGCTTGTGTTTCCCCTCTTGCTTTGTCTGTCAAATAAATAAAATCTTAAAAAAAAAACCCAAAACTAAATTATGGGGTGCTATGAAATGGAAATACAATTTAA
The DNA here is from genome assembly GCF_029215605.1 of Mirounga angustirostris. NCBI lineage: Eukaryota > Metazoa > Chordata > Mammalia > Carnivora > Phocidae > Mirounga > Mirounga angustirostris. The sequence continues at coordinate 139,640,770 of NW_026991713.1, forward strand.
AGGAGAAATGGAAGGGGCGCCTAGGTGGTTCAGTTCATTAAGCATCTGACTCTGGCTCAGGTCATGATCTCTGGGCTCTGTGCTCAGTGGAGAGTTTACTTGGGGATTCTCTCTCCCCCTCTACCCCTCCCCCTGCTCACGCACATGCTCCTTCTCTCAAATAAATAAATCTTAAAAAAAAAAAAAAGAAGAAGAAGAAGATATGCGTAACAGTGTATCACTTCCCAAAATTCTATTGGGAGCACAGGAGCAAACTGTGTTAAGACCAGTGGCTGCCACCCCAGCTCCACTCCCAGTGCCAAGTTCACACCTCACCTACTGGCAACCTCTCCTCACGTGCAGGGCTCTGCCCCCTGCTCCTTCTAGGGGCACACAAGGCCCTCCATCTTGATTGCTGCAGTGTCCCAGTCAAGTGCCATGCGTCTTTCCACCAAATGTCTGGAGGGAAGACCTGCATAGTTCCCAGCACCCCATCCTAGTGGCCCCTATACAGAGCAGGGAGGACTCCACCAGTCTGAAAAATAATTCAAAGTATCTGAAACATGCTCACCCATCCTTCTAAGTGGACCCAAGATAAGTTTTAGAGTCTAACCCAGGAAACTGAGGAGCCTTGAGGAAGAGACAAAGGTGGGCAGTGGTGAAGCAGTGCTATCCAAAAAACTCCACCATGTTCTCGTCCTTCCGAGGAGGCTCAAAGGCAAGGGCCAGGAAGTGTGATCTTCTGTCTAGCCTAACCACTCTCCATGCATCCGCCTCTGCCAAAGGAGAAAAACGAGACTACCGGCTCTTCCCATCTCCAACCAAAAGTTATCTCCGAGGTGTGTGAGAGCTCTCTGTACCAGAGGACTAGACTCTGCGTTTTTTTCCTGCAAACAAGTGTAGACTAGTCGCTTTGGATTCTGAGGCCTTTGTTCTCCTGGGTGAATGAAGTGATAAAATCTGAATATTTCACAATAAAACTCAAAGACATGTTCTTAGAAAAGATCAAAACAGCAGTGCCTGGGTGGCTCAGTCAGTTAAGTGTCTAAAGTCGCGTCATGGTCTCAGGGTCCTGGGAGCGAGCCCCACGTCAGGCTCCCTTGCTCAGCGGGGAGTGTGCTTGTCCTTCTGCCCCGCCCCCATTTGTGGACACTCTCTCTCAAGTAAATAAAATCTTAAAAAAAGAAAAGAAAAGATCAAAACACAAGGTTTTCTAGAAGTTAATACAAAGACATCACAAGACTTCTTGGGTTTCTCCAGAAACAACATATTAACATACCCTCAACTGATCAAGCTTCTCCCGGATCTGAATGAACCCCAAGTGTAACTTGCCCCCGAAGTGGTCCGCAAGACGACGGTCATTGTCGTGGAGACCAAGGTAGGCCGAACAGACCTCACAGACACGCAGCTTCTGTTGTTGAAAACTGGATGCGGGCATGGAATTTCTGTATTCTTCCTGGACAGTGGGAACAGAGCAATGAAAATGAGGTCCACAGAACCACAACTAAATATTCAACCCCCAAAATGGAAATATTTGAAGGGACTATAGAGGTGACTTTTAAATAAACAAAAAATGGATCATTTACAAACTTCAGATATTTGTAACTGACTCTATTTCCATCGTTTATTTACGAAATGAACAATCATGATTTCAAAGCAATAAGGAACATTCAAAATTCTCAGACAAGCAGGATGCTGTCTGTTCTCAGAGGCCAGCAGGGAAGGCAGGTCTCAGTTACATGCAGTGGAGAGCTCTAGGAGGACCAGAGGAACAAGGGAGACTCTTCAAAAGGGGCCCTCAAAAACACAAAGCACAAAAACCAAACCAAATAAACAGACAAAACACACAAGAGCCACTCATGGAGACTGTGTTCCAACATCCAGGAAGCTGTATGCCAACTCTGCCCTAAAAGCTAAAATTTGGACACACAAATACATTAGACACTCTCTTCAAAAAAGAATGTGTCCGACAGAACGAGCAAAACACACCCCCTCCGGCAGCCACTCCAGTCAGAATGGATGAAATACAGAAGAAATGAAGTAATAAGACATGGTTCCTGGTGCTGGTGCCAAAGTCAAAACAGGTCTCTAAAACCCAGATTTAAGAAATGCATTCCAGGGGGTGCCTGGGTGACTCAGACATTAATGTTAAACACCTGTCTTCAGCTCAGGTCATGATCTCCAGGTCCTAGGATCGAGCCCCACATCAGGCTCCAGGCTGCCTCAGTGGGGAGTCTGCTTCTCCCTCTCGCTCTGCCTCTCCCTGTGCTTGGGCTCTGTCTCTCTCTCAAATGAAAAAAAAAAAAAAAAGAAAAATGCATTCCAACAGTCACTGGTCCTTATTTAAAGGGATCTTCCATGGGACACCTGGGTGGCTCAGTTGGTTAACCATCTGCCTTCGGTTCAGGTCATGATCTTGGGGTCCTGGGATCGAGTCTGGCATTGGGCTCCTTGCTCAGTTGGGAGCCTGCTTCTCCCTCTGCCTGCCGCTCCCCCTGCTTGTGTGCGTGCCCTCTCTCTCTGACAAATAAATAAAATCTTTTAAAAAATTTTAAAAAGGAGAGCCTGGGTAACTCAGTTGGTTAAGCGTCTGCCGTTGGCTCGGGTCATGATCCCAGACTTCCAGGATCGAGCCCTACATCGGGGTCCCCGCTCAGCAGGGGGGTCTGCTTCTCCCTCTGCCCTTCACCCCCCTGTGCACACTCTATCTCAAATAAATAAAATCTTTTTAAAAAATTTAAAAAAATAAAGGGGTATTCCATTAATTCATTCAAAATTCCCTAGCAAATGCAGATTAAGATACCACATGACTCACTAAACTGGCAAAGACATAAACAAAGATGCACTCTCACACACTGCTAGTAGGAGACTAGGTACGTTGGCGCAACCCACAGGGAGTGCAACTGAATTATCTGTGAAAGCCAGACAGGTGTGTGCCATTTCCAGGAACGTGTCCTAGAACATGCTCATACATGTGCCAGCAAGGAAGTGCAAGGACACTTGTGTGAACGGTCTGTGAAGATGAGAAACCACTAATGCCCTAGAAAACCACCAACAGATAGTCACATGTTCATGAAACAGAACCCTACAGCAAGAAACTGAAGGAAGTTGTATATAGCAACAAGGAGAGACCTCACAAACAGTGGTGAGTGAATAATGCAAGCGAGAAAGACATACACAGCATTTATGGGAGATTTTTTTAAAAGCACAAAGTGCTCACGTGCACAAACACACGCAAGCACACAGTTTACGGGCAGCACACACATGTAATAAAGGGTAAAGACAGAACAGAATGCACACTAATGTCTACATTAGTGACAGGAGGGACAGGAGGAGGCTGGAGAGGGAAGCACTGGGAACCTGAATTTCCATTATGATGTGCTACAGCTTTTATTAAAGAGAAAAAACAATAGAATCTTTAAAAAAAAAAAGGGGGGGGGGGAGGGGCGCGCCTGGGTGGCTCAGTTGGTTGGGCGGCTGCCTTCGGCTCAGGTCATGATCCTGGAGTCCCAGGATCGAGTCCCGCATCGGGCTCCCTGCTCGGCAGGGAGTCTGCTTCTCCCTCTGATCCTCCCCCCTCTCATGTGCTCTCTGTCTCTCATTCTCTCTGTCTCAAATAAATAAATAAAATCTTAAAAAAAATTTACTTTCAATTTCATTATTGCTAGTAAGCAGAAATATACATGATCTTTTAATGTATTGATCTTGTGTTCAGAAACCTAAGTTCATGTATTAGTTCTAATCAATTGTGGATTCTTTGGATTTTCAATGTATACCATCATGTCAACTGTGAATAGGGACAGTTTTTTTTTCCTTTTCCAATCCTGATACCTTTTATTCTTTCATTTTCCCTATTGCACTAGCACCTAATTAAAAAATGAAACAGGGCACCTGGGTGGCTCAGTTGGTTAACTGACTGCCTTCGGCTCAAGTCATGATCCCGGGGTCCTGGGATCGAGTCCCACATCAGGCTCCCCCTACTCTGCAGGGAGCCTGCTTCTCCCTCTCCCTCGGCCTGCCACTCTCCCTGCTTGTACTCTCTCTGTCAAGTAAAAAAAATAAAAAAATAAAAAATAAAAAATGAAACAAAACATCAACCAGAAAAGGTTACTCCTAGGGCGCCTGGGTGGCTCAGTTGGTTGGGCGGCTGCCTTCGGCTCAGGTCATGATCCTGGAGTCCCAGGATCGAGTCTCACATCGGGCTCCCTGCTCGGCAGGGAGTCTGCTTCTCCCTCTGATCCTCCCCCTCTCATGCTCTCTGTCTCCCATTCTCTCTCTCAGATAAATAAAATCTTAAAAAAAAAAAAAAACAAAGAGAAAAAACAAAACCAAAATCCTTAGGCAAAAATGACAAATATAGTGGACCCATAAATATTTGTGATATTCTATCCCTTTCTGTAATTTTGAAACTACCACCCTCTAATTTCTTTCAAAATAAACTCTAATTATGCTGAGTGGGAAAAAACAAAACAAAACACAACAGTCTCAAAAGGGTACGTACTGTATGACTCCATTTACATAACATTCTTAAAATGACCAGAATATAGAGATGCAGGAGATTCGTAGTTGCCAGGGGCAGAGAAGTGGATGTGGCTACAGAAGGGTCATGGGAGGGATCTTGGTGGTGATGGATATTCCGTATCGTGACTGTCAACATCCTTTCTATTATATTGTGCTATGGTTTTTCAAGATGTTATCACCACGGGAAACTGGATAAAGGGCACATGGGATCTCTCTCTATTATTCCTTGAGACTACTGAACATTCATGCCTGCTGAGAGCGGAAAGGAACTCACAGGTGCCACACCACCAGAGATCAGCCTGGCGGAGGCCTCCCCAACACCATCCTGTCTTGCCCAGCGGTTTTAAGGAGGTGGTGCTGCCTCCTGGGGGCACTCTCAGTGATGGGGATGGAGGACAATGGCTGGGGTAAGGATGCTACAGGTCCTGGATATGAACACCCATGCATCCCACATCCTGCTCCTGTCTGGGCTGTCTAAAGACATCCACATGATGAACCCCTCATCTACAATCATTTACACCCCCATACAAATCTCTGAGCCATCCCAGGGATTTCTGGTGTCTGTTCTGCTCTTGGAAGCATGAAGGGCTGGGCCTCAGGGTGCACCAAGAAGCCACAGAGCTTCCCTCCTGACTCTCTGGCCTTTCTGGTACAGCAGTCAGCAACCCAAGGAGCCCGACTCTGTTCTACATATAAACATGTATTTTCCACTTCAGTAAAAAGGAGTTTAGATTCTATGTTAAGGATTTATATACATGATTTATGTAAGACTTCATCTCTACCCAGGCTCCCTGACCCCACCACCCTAATAACTTTCTCAGCCTGTGGGTCTCAGCTAAGGGCACTTCCAGGATCACTCCACCTGGAGACCCCTGGCAACACAAAGTCACTCTCAAACTCAGACCCCATTTCTTTTGAGCACCTATCTTCATGTGAATCAATCTTATCCATCTGTTCACATACCCTTCTGTCTGTATCCCCTGCCAACTCCAGCACGGTCTCCATGAGGAGGGCCTCCTCTGGTGTGCTCACAGCTAAAAACTATCTGGGGCGCCTGGCTGGCTCAGTCGGTTAAGCATCTGCCTTTGGCTCAGGTCATGGTCCCAGGGTCCTGGGACTGAGCCCCGTGTTGGGCTCCCTGTTCGGCAGGAAGTCTGCTTTTTCCTCTCCCTCTGCCTTCCCCCACCTACTCATGCTCTCTCTTGCTCTGCTCTCTCAAATAAATAAAATCTTTAAAAAGAAAAAAAAAAACAACAACTAAAAACTATCTGGCACACAGCTGGAGCTTAACAAGCATTTACTCCGGGAATACAACCATCCCCGCCTCCCTCTGACTCTACTGTTCCCACCATTCTCAAAGCCTATGTGAGCCATTTCCAGTTCCAGTGGTAAGGACTTGAGAGCCAGAGCATATCTAATGGATAAAATAGTCTGGAAGAAAATGCCTGTCAACGATACAAACACTGAGTCCCTGACTCAGTTTCTCCACCACCCTGCCAGTGTGTCCTGGCCTGGTACCCTAGCTGACACCACTTGGATGCTACCCTCAATCTGCATAGGTTCTCTACCAGAGATGCAGTGTCACCAAGAACACGCAGGTTTTGTTCTTTAGGGCAATCTGCACTACCACTCTGGCCCACTCACACCAGTTGAGTGACCACCACAGCGCAGCAAACCCCTACAGAGCCAAAGGACCAGAGAGTAAACGACACCACTCTGGTGACTCTTCAACGCTCAGGACTGTGCTCTGCATATGGATGTTATGCTCAGGGCTGGCAAGTGACGGGCCTGATGTCACACCAGGGTTACAGGGGACACAGCAAAGGCACAAACCCAAGTACGTGCACACTCTAAATCCTACAACCCTGTCCACATAGCACCCTATTTCCAACTTCTTCCCAATATTCAAAAAAAGGAATACTTTAATTTTAGCCCAAACAGTCAACATTTAGGGGTTACTACATTTCCTCTTTCTTGAAGACATTTTCCCACCAACCTCAGCTTCTTTTTTCTTTGCACGGACTTTCTCCACTTCCATAAGAATCTTCTGGGATTCATCCACATTTCCCTCAGCTCCCAGTTGCTCAGCTTTAGCAAGAAGTTTTCCTATTTCTTCATTCAACTCATGTACTTTTTCTGCCTGAAAGAAGACAACAATCAGGTAAGCAAACATCTAAAAGCAAAAGATCTTAACAGAGACAATGAGTGTTTCTCCTGCTGTACTTCTGCTCTGTTCTACAAAAATTAAATGGAATAGCCAAGATCCTTGCAGGATCACAAGCAAACTGTAACAATTCTGACATCTTTACTGGCATCGCTGAGATTCTGACCTTAAACTAAACCTGCGTGTTGCATTCCAGTAAAAGCAGCATCATGCCTGTCACTTCCAACATGTGGCCAGGGTCATCATGGTCACTTTCTAAGCTGTCTCTTCTCATGTCTTCTATCACAACTCAACCTTCTGGGTAGGGGCCATAAATTGTCCAGGATTAAATGCATAAACTTGTACCGTAAGCAAAATGCCTCATCATTTGGGATTTAATTCTAGAAATAAGGTAGCAACTACACATATCCTAAGCAATGCTTTTATAAAACTGAGAGAAAAGGACACTGAAGAGACTCATCAGCTGCACTCAAAATCGGGAACAGAAGGAGGATGTGCTGATAGGCCAATGACACACAGATGTATCTTCTTCATTCTTCAGGACAGTCTAACCATTTCCCAACTAACTGTCTCCATTTCCTGTTTTATCTAGGGGTGTTAAAAAAAAAAAAAAAACAAAAAAACTGGGGGACAGACAGAGGCAGCTCCCGGGGGTGGAGAGCTTGCTGACAGCCTTCTCTCCTTACTGAGAAGCACCGAGGCAGCAAGGACTGTCCACCCCAAAGACGCAGAGTCAGTGCTAATGGTAAGCTGTTAGCCAGTTGGCAGGCTGGTTTTTACCAGACACTGATTTGCACACACAACTCGAGAAAGTCTCTCAGGCATACCTTCGCAGAAACTTCTGCACTGATCTCCTCTTGGGTCTCTGCCAGCCGCTTCTTGGCAAGCTCAGTTCTCCGATCACACTCAGCAATAAAGGACTCCAAGTGATCCATCGCCTAGCTCAGGAGAAGCAGAGAGCTATGATCAGTTAAGGGTAAGGTCTTGGAACCCATCAATTCAATAGGACATACACTCCTGGGTTGGTTTCTTAAAGCCTGTAAGTTCAGTGGGAAGATCTTCAACTACACTACAGCTAGCACATCCATAATCACATTTAACCAAGGGGCTTTGTTAAACCAAGTGATCATTCAGAAGCATGGTCTTCTCATCTGATCTATTTATTCCTAAAAGTTGTAAAAGGACCCCCATCCCTCGATAATATTTCCCGGATTTTTTTTGGCCATAATTAGTAGCGTTCTCTGTGGGGAAGCAAATGCTGGACTGAGACTAGTATCGGAGGCCCTCTTCTGGTGAGCTGTGGGGGGTGCGGATCATGTACTCACTGGTCTGTGTGAGCCACGTAAATATTATTCCCCCATGTTCTGAGGGTAGAGATCCCCCTTCCACCTCAAAACAAAACAACAGAACAAATATTACTGAGAGTTGTGAGCACAGGTCGTTATTGCCTGTCTAAAGTAGCAGGAGAACTGGTAACTACTTCCCCAAAGAGATAAAGGGAAAGAAACTCTAGAAATCTACCTGCTCACTCTGAAGACTTATGGGGGAAACACGAGAACACTAATGAGCTGCTTCACATGTGTTAGGCAGTTAATTTGCCAGGACCAGTCAAAGGCCCCAGCATAACCTCAGATAGACCTACAACTAGGATATCTGCCAGGCTATGACCGGTGACTGGCAAGCAGCACCTCCTAAGTTACACCCGTTAGTGCACTTGCAAAGGTTGGCATTGTGTTAAGTGTGACAGCAAGGGAATTTAGCACAGGATGACAGGACTGCATCATGTGATCTATCACCAAAAAATACAGAAGAAAAAACTTTGGGTGGAGATGATATAAAGCAGATGAAGGTTACGCCAACAGACCAAGTGGTGATAATCTATGTCCCTCCGCCCAAAGATGGCCAGAGAGAGCAAATCAGCTGTTAAGAAAGCACTCTACGAGGATCAGTGTGACACTGGAATGGACGACAGGGTTAGGGTCTCCTCCAGAAATCTTAAATACTCTTTTCAAATAAATGCATACTTGGACATAAGTCAAGACAGAGAATAGGCTCTCTGACAGTGCCAAGCCCCACAGGGTGCTGGAGAAAGGCTAAAGCATAATCACCCACTGAGGACAACTCCCAATTTCACTCCATAATTTTGGAATTCAGGACCTCTTTCCTGTTGTTGGACATCCAAATATTCCCTGATAAACATTTCTCACTATGTTCAAATCCATCAGGAAAGCAAATGATCAGCATTTGTCTGCATGCACCATACTTCCTGGAAAGACAGAGTTGACAATCCTGCTGACAGTGATAACTAACCAAGATCAAGGTGCCGGCAAGCTGATACAGGTCACATGCCTCCTGTGAGGGACAATGGATCCTAGAAGACCACCCTTATATGCCCCAGGTTCACCCACACAGAGGTACTAAGTCTATGGTGCAGTGTCCTTCTGTTATCTACCCAAACAGAGTGATTTCACACCTGAGACAGACCCACGAATCCACTCATCAGGGTTGAAGACAAGTGGGTGACATGGGACACCTTGACTAATTAAAGCAACCAGCGGCAGCTTCAGCAGAACCCAAATCAACTACAGACTCAGACATCTGATAGGCTAAAAACTAAACGGTAACTTCACAACACAGAATAGGCAGACCACAGAGACATCTTTTAACTGCCACATTCTTTAAAAGATGGCACTCTGGAGGTGTCTGGGTGAAGCGTCTGCCTTTGGCTCAGGTCATGATCCGAGGGTCCTGGGATCAAGTCCCTCATCGGGCTCCCTGCTCAGTGGGGAGCCTGCTTCTCCCTCTCCCTCGCTCATGCTCTCTCTCTCAAATAATAAAAAAAAAAAATCTTAAAAAAGATGGCACTCTGTTCTACTGCCCCTTCTCCTGTTCAATGTGCTTGTCAATTTCAGATCGAGTCTTAAAATATATCAAAGAGGAGAGGTTTAAATAATTTTTTTTTTTAAAGGTATTCAAGTCGGGGTGCCTGGGTGGCTCAGTGAGTTATACATCTGCCTTCGGCTCAGGTCATGATCCCGGGGTCCTGGGATCGAGCTCCGCACTGGGGCCCCCTGCTCAGTGGGGAGCCTGCTTCTCCCTCTCCCTCTGCACCCCCCACCCCTGCTCATGCTTTAAAATCTAAAAAAAAAAAAAAAGAGTATTCAAGTCTAAAAATTAAGTCCTAATCACAACCTACTGTTTACTAGAAAGTCACCCAAGCTCTACAACTTAAGGGTGGTACGATGAAACATGGACGATTGGGGATGCCTGAACACAGCGCCGGCACACAGTAAGCACGTGAGTCTCACTGCTGCTGGAGGCTGTTCGTCCACACTCAGGATTGTGTGATGCTATTCCCAGTGTTGCCAGCCCAGCAGAAATGACACTGGCCAGAAATCAGTGAGGCTGAGATGGGCTGTCAAGGAGACTGGTCATGGTGCACATGTGTCCCTGTGCTGTGCTGCACGTCCACACGGAAACTGGAAGGTCTCCATTTCCCAGATGAAGAAACTGAGGTACGGTTTCCACACTACTAAGTGATGGCATCAGGGTACAAGCACCCTTATGGTTTGGCTCCAAAATCCCTACACTCAATGTGCACAACTCTGAGGCAGTCACCACCAGCCCAGTTCATAGATGTACAGAAAAAGTTAAAATAACTTGCCCAAGGTCACAAAGGGGTTCTAACCCAGAACATCATCTGACTTAGTCAATGTAACTATTATAACATATATCTGTAGACAGAAAAAGTAGGTGTAATCAGAACTAGTTTCATTTGATATATTAAAGATAGTCTGGAAATTAGTTGATATAATGTGTAGTTTCAGAAACCTGTAAATAAAACATCACAAACCAAGACAATTTGGGGAAAAAGTTAATTGTATTTTTACTGAGTTAAAAAGAATCAGTTCTATATTTTCAGTATGTGGACACTAAAGAAATTGTACTGCTCTGTAACTTTTTCACAGCTTAAATTAACGTGTTAATATTGCTATTTGTTTGCCAGTGTTCAAGCTGAGAAACTTGAAATGTTATTTATACAGATTACCTAGTAGCAGACATTACATACTCTTTCCTAGGGAATTTCTGGATAAAACACTTTCAGGAAGCCAAGGCCAGGCCTTGGCATGGTCACGCTGAGGCTGTGTTAAGCTAGAAGGAGCCAATGGTGAGGACAGGGAGGCACCTTCTCCCACATAAAACACCAGTGGTTCCACCCACCAAGCTCAAGCCGAGGGTCTAGGCAGGCAATACCTCCACAAAGAAATACCTTTCTATAACTCTGACGGGCAAAGACCCCAAAATATGGTTACTCACTGTTAGCAAAGATGTGAAGATGGGAACTCTTCTACACTGCTGGTGGGAGCATTCGCTCCGCTGGATAACACCATGGTATCATCAAAACCCCAGATACCCCTCTGATCCAACAGTTCTGCATCTAGGAATCTCCCCTGCATACATGCAAACAATGCATACATGCAAACAAGGGCAATGTGTAATGTAGCACCATGATCATCAACAGGAGACTGGTCATATAAAGAAGATATCCATCGTCTGGAATGCTGTGCAGCCACAAAAAGGAATAAGGAACTCTACACAAAGATATACTAAAACGTTAAACAAAAAAAGGAAGGGTGAGGTTAGAATAGGTGTATAAATTACCACTCGTGTAAAAGAAAAAACAGGAATATAGACATTCTGTCTGCCTCAGGTATCCACATAAACTCTAAAGCACACAGAAGACACTGGGTAGTTCTAGAGGCAACCAGATGACTGAAGAACAGAGCAGGAGAGAGGTTTCACATGTACCTTCTTTACTGGTAAATTCTGATCCAAGTGAAAGTTATACATGTTTTTACGTTAGTAAGAGATGCTGTAACCTCAGTGAAATAACTCATCTAGGCAACAATCCTCAAGCGCTGCTTAAAGCATCAGGTCAAAGGCTGAAGGGGACCTTGACCATCAACAGGTCAAGGCTGCCTTCAACAACGGTGCCGGCTGAGGTGATACACGAGCAGGTGCAAAGCTCTGCCTCTGAAATGTTCCCATCACAAGAGAAAAACTTAAATCTGATGATCAAGCCTCCAGATCTAACTCCTAAGAATTTCAAAGACAAGGGGAATCATGTTAAAGAAGACATCATGAGGCTATAATCAGCAAAATCCAGGGTATGAGACTTTTAAAAAAATTAATTACTTCAAATACATTTAAAAAGATTTACAAAGCATTCTAATGTGTAGCCCTTATTTTGAATCCTGAGTCAGAGAAATAAAACTATAAAAGAATCCTTTCTGAAGTCATCTGGGAAATTTGAACTCTATCAGATGCTAGGAAATTACTTTTAAAGATGACTGTTTTTAGTAAAGTCCTCAAATTCTACATGTACTATTTACAGTATTTACAGATGAAATTCTATCTTGTAGCTATAAAAAGTAATCGGGGCAGGGGGACACGTGCCTGCTTGGCTCAGTTAGAGGAGCGTGTGACTCTTGATCTCAGGGTTGTGGGTTCGAGCCCCATGTTGGGTGTAGATACTACTTAAAAAATATAATTTTTTTAAAGATCTTATTTACTTGAGAGAGAGAGAAATCGAGTGCAAGCTGAGGGGAGGGGCACAGGGAAAAGGAGAAGCAAAGTCCCTGCTGAGCAGGGAGTCGGACATGGGGCTCCATCCTAGGACTTGGAGATCATAACCTGAGCCGAAGACAGATGCTTAACTGACTGAGCCAACCAGGTGCCCGCCAAAAATATAATCTTAAGGGGCGCCTGAGACGCTCAATTGAGCGTCCGCCTTTGGCTCAGGTCCTGATCCCAGAGTCCTGGGATCGAGCCCCGCACCAGGCTCCTTGATCAGCAGGGAGTCTGCTTCTCCTTCTCCCTGTCTCCCAGCTCTCACTCTGTATCTCAAATAAAGAAAATCTTAAAAAAAAGGAAGAAAAATATAACCTTAAAAAAAAAACCCAGGGGTGGCTCAGTCGTTAAGTGTCTGCCTTCGGCTCAGGTCATGATCTCAGGGTCCTGGGATCGAGCCCTGCATCAGGCTCCCTGCTCAGCGGGAAGCCTGCTTCTCCCTCTCCCACTCCCTCTGCTTGTGTTCCCTCTCTCGCTGTGTGTCTCTCTCTCTCTGTCAAATAAATAAATAAAAATCTTAAAAAAAAAAAACCCAGGGGTGCCTGGGTGGCTCAGATGGTTGAGCATCTGCTTTCAGCTCAGGTCATGATCCCAGGGTCCTGGGATAGAGCCCCACATCGGGATCCCTGCTCTGCAGGAAGCCTGCTTCTCCCTCTCCTGCTCCCCCTGCTTGTGTTCCCTCTCTGGTGGTCTCTTTCTCTGTCAAATAATTAAAATCTTAAAAAAAAAAAAAAAATCCAGTGGGGAAACACAAGGATAAAGATGAAACAAGAGTCTTCATGTCAATAATCATTGGAAACTGGGAGACAAAACCCAGAAATTTCATTGTAATATCCTGTTCACTTCTGTATCTTTAAAACTTTTCCTTAACACATTTTTAAAAACATGCCAAGTAGATTCTGTCACCACCAAGCATACCAGATCTCAACACACATGGCAACGGCAATGCTGAAATATTTACACATAAAATGACTGAGATGTGTGCAGTCTGTTTGGAGATCTGTGAGAAGCTGTGGGAAGATGAAACCCAGCTGGCTGTGGACTGATCACTCCCAACGCTAAGGGATGGATATAAGGAAATTCATCACAAGATTACATCCACTTTTGATATTTGAGGTTCTCCATAATAAAGTTTAAAAAAACCTTCCTGGTGGGATACCTGGGTCGCTCAGTTGGTTAAGCATCCAACTCTTGGTCTCGGCTCAGGTCATGATCTCAGGGTCGTGAGATTGAGCCCTGCATTGGGCTCTGTGCTCGGTGGGGAGTCGACTTGAGATTCTCTCTCCCTCTGCCTCTTCCCTCCCTTGCAGGTATGCAATCTCTCTCTCTCTCAAATCAATCAATCCCTGATAAATCAACCTTTCTTAAGAAGGTTTACTTTTTTTAGATTTTATTTATTTATTTGAGAGAGAGAGAGAGAGAGAGTGATCACGAGCAGGGCGGGAGGGGAAGAGGGGGAAGCAGACTCCCCACTGAGCAGGAAGCCCGATGCGGGACTTGATGCCAGGACCCTGGGATCATGACCTGAGCTGAAGGCAGACGCTTAGCCCAGGCCGCCTTAGTCTCTTCTTTTAATAGAAAAATAGTTTATGTAATCATAGCTTTATTTTATTTTATTATTTTGTTTTTAAAGATTTTTATTTATTTGTTAGAGAGAGAGAGCACAAGCAGGGGGAGTAGGAGAGGGAGAGGGAGAAGCAGGCTCCTCACTGAGCAAGGAGCCTGATGTGGGACTTGATCCCAGGACCCTGGGATCATGACCTGAGCCGAAGGCAGACGCTTAACGACTGAGCCACCCAGGCGTCCCTGTAATCATAGCTTTAAACTGCTTTATGAACACAACTCCCTACACCCTTTTTGCCAGCAGAGCCTCAGAATTCTGACCTAGAACCAATCCTTAAACCGACAGTGTGACACAGGCTTCCAGCAACTGCTCTTAAACACTCTGCTAAACCCTAACCAACCAAGGTCAGCTTGTGGCAGGTAAGAAGCAAGCTGCTGCTGTTGGGGGGCCTGGGCTGGCTCAGTCAGAACAGCTCGTGACTCCTGATCTCAGGGTCATTAGTTTGAGCCCGATGTTGGGGGTGTAGAGATTATTTAAATTAAAAAAAAAAAAAAGGCAGCAAGTTGTTGCTTTTAAAGTGTCTGAGTCCCTGCATTTGAAGTAGTAAGGGGGATGCCTGGGTGGCTCAGTTGTTAAGCGTCTGCCTTCAGCTCAGGTCATGATCCCAGGGTGGTGGGATCCAGCCCCACATCGGGCTCCCTGTTCCACAGGAAGCCTGCTTCTCCCTCTCCCACTCCCCCTGCTTGTGTTCCCTTTCTCACTGTGTCTCTCTCTGTCAAATAAATAAATAAACAAAATCTTTAAAAAATAAAAAAAAGGGATGCCTGGGCTCAGTCGGTTAAGCGTCTGCCTTAGGCTCAGGTCATGACCTCAGGTTCCTGGGATTGAGTCCTGCATCGGGCTCCCTGCTCAGCGGGGAGCCTGCTTCTCCCTCTGCCTGCCGCTCCCCCTGCTTGTGCTCTCTCTCTGACAAATAAATAAAATCTAATAAATAGATAAAAATAATAAATAAATAAATCTGAAATAGTAAGGGACTGCCTCCAAGGAGGGGAGAGCACATTCCATGTTTTAAAGGCCAGGTCTACCAATTCTCTAAGTAGTGTATCTTCAATAAGACCACACACACACAAAAAAACTAGAGGTGAACTCTCTAGTACACACAATTTTTTACCTTTGTCTTACTCGAGGTATCACCACAATTTTGTCACTAAGTAGATTCTGTAAAGTTTCGAGGGCAGTCTGACAGGAATAAATCATAATTTACTAACTCATTTCTCTCTTCTTGAACATTTCCGTTGTGTCCAATTTTTCAATGTTATAAACAATCCTACCATAAACACATTTGTGTACCAATGTCTGCCTGTATTTCTAATTACTTCCTAAGGCTAGAGATTTATAAAAATAAATCATAAGGCAGAAATATTTTTACGTTTTCATTTCTGCCTATTATGTTAGCTAACAGGACCTGATAACTTCACATGGTACAGAAAATAGTTTCTTCTTCTCCCCCCCACAAGAAATAATTACTTAATGGGGTCCCTGGGTGGTTTAGTCGGTTAGACATCTGACTCTTGATTTCAGCTCAGGTCATGATCTCGGGGTCGTGAGATCTAGCTCAATGCTGGGTGTGGAGCCTGCTTGAGATTCTCTCCCTCCCTCCCTGCCCCCACCCCCAGCTCCTGCGTGGTTTCTCCAAAAAAAAAAATTACTTAAGAATTTGGTATACGGGGCGCCTGGGTGGCTCAGTCGGTTGAGCAGCTGCCTTCGGCTCAGGTCATGATCCCAGGGTCCTGGGATCGAGCCCCACGTCTGGCTCCCTGCTCAGCGGAGAGCCTGCTTCTCCCTCTCCCTCTGCCTGCCACTCTGCCTACTTGTGCTCGCTCTCTCTCTGTCAAATAAATAAATAAAATCTTTAAAAAAAAAAAAAAAGAATTTGGTATATATTTTTTAAAATTGCCTTAAAATGCATACCTAAGCACTCAATTTTTATTCCAACCAAACAAGACAGTTTGGTAAGTTTCCATATTTCTTCTTCACATCAATGCATACATCCTCTGTCTTCTACAATCTTCAGCTGTGCAGTATTTCATTTCACTGTAACATGACTATTTAGCTCCTCTAAAAACAAACGTATTTGGGTATTTTCACTTTTTCACTAATTCAAAACGATGCAATGAACATCTCAAGTCTTCTCATACATATGCGAATGTCCTTGTAGGACAACTTCTTACAAATTGCTTAAATATTTTAGATTTGTAAAAAGGGCTGATGAGCTCTCGTAGAAGATCTACTAAAAGTCAAATGTCAATCTATAAATTCAGCAACTAATTATGAAAATAGATCTTAACAATAGAGGCACCTGGGTGGCTCAGTCGGTTAAGCCGTCTGCCTTCAGCTCAGGTCATGATTCCGGGGTCCTGGGATCGAGCCCCGTATCGGGCTCCCTGCTCCATGGGGACCCTGCTTCTCCCTCTCCCTCTGCTGCTCTATCTCAAATAAATAAATAAAATCTTAAAAAAAAAAAAAAAGATCTTAATGACGCCTTCTGTAAAAATACATCTTATTTTAAACTAATACATCATGAATTAATAAATCAACTAAAAACCCAAGTTTTAGCAAGGTTTTTCTTTTTTAAAGATTTTTTATTTATTTATTTATTTGAGACAGAGAGAATGAGAGAGAGAGAGCACATGAGAGGGGGGAGGGTCAGAGGCAGAAGCAGGCTCCCCACTGAGCAGGGAGCCCGATGCGGGACTCGATCCCGGGACTCCAGGATCATGACCTGAGCCGAAGGCAGTCGCTTAACCAACTGAGCCACCCAGGCACCCAGCAAGGTTTTTCTTTTATAAAAAAACAAACAAAAGGCATGGATGTCTTAGCAAGACAATCTAGTATGCAAAGCTTTCTCACCGACCTGATTACAATAATCTGTTCTAAAAATATATATATACAACCCTTGTATGACAAAAATGGTTTAAAATATAACTCAAATGCCTGTTATCTTTAATATATTTGATAAGCTTTTCAACATTAAAGCAAACGTTCTGAGTTTGAGGTCAGGTGTCCCCCTGACTGGCCCACTACAAGGGGTCCAACTGCTCTGCCAGCACCACATGGTGCTGCCTCCATTAATTCTGGCAAATAACATCAGGCTTAAGGTACTTCCTGAAACTCTGGTAAATGGTGGACCCACCTAACAGAGTTATAACCAATAATGGAGATCTACCAAAACTCCTGGTGAGCTACAGAATATGCTACTAAGAAAAACCAGAACCAGTCATGGATTAGTGATGGTTTACAACCTGTGACAATGAAACCTATGCCCATTTCCCAACAGTGATGACCGCACTGCAGCCCTTCCAGAAACCAACCTCAAGAGGGACGCCTGGGAGCTGCTGGTCCAGAACCTGGGCCTTGGACAGTGCAGGGGCCTCACAGAAGGCCAGGAGCCCAGAACCACCAGCAGGTGGGCAGCAGCAGGTCAGGATTATCAAGAGTCAGCCCACTGACCACATCTGACCAAAATGTTTCTGAAGAGTTTTCTGCTTCTCAAAACCGACATTTTGACACAAAAAATCACAACTAGCCTTCTGATAAACATATCTCTTCATCGTGTACCAGCTATCTTTAAAAAATGAAACTAACCTCCAGAGAGAGCTACTGGATGGCTGGTTACATGGAAAGGGGAGACTTTTTACCAGAGCCTTTTAGACCTCTGAAATCTCCCACAGTGAACATGCATTACCTACCAAAAAGATTTAAAAACTGATTTTCATCAAATTAACTTAACAAGGGGTGCCTGGGTGGCTCAGTCGTTAAGCGTCTGCCTTCGGCTCAGGTCATCATCCCAGGGTCCTGGGATCGAGCCCCGCATCGGGCTCCCTGCTCTGCGGGAAGCCTGCTTCTCCCTCTCCCACTCCCCCTGCTTGTGTTCCCTCTCTCGCTGTGTCTCTCTCTGTCAAAAAATAAATAAAATCTTAAAAAAAAAAAAAAAAATTAACAAATCTGTATTTTGAGAAAAGCCTTTATTTTTCCATTAGTTTACTCTGTAAAAGTAAGGAGATAAAACAAGTTCTTTTAGCTTGGTATTTTAAAGTCAGGCCACTTTTAATTACTTATCAGAGTAAACCATGTACATCCAAACACTACTGATATGTATAAATTAAAAACTTAAGGGCTCCAAGCTGAGTATGGAGCCTACTTTAGAAAAAAGAAAAGAAGAATTTAAAGGTGGGGTAAATTGTATGGCATGTGAATTATATCTTAAAGCCATTGAAGAAACTTTTTAAGGTAAAATCTCCCTCCTTAACACCCAGAGGTATCTTCCTCTTAGCTTTATAAAGCAACATTCCACTGTTGATAGCACAATTTATATAACCAGTTCTCCATTAGTAGTTTCATTATAGCCTCTTCTCCCTTTAAAAAAAATTTTGCAACGAGCATCTTTTCTGTGTACTCATCTGCACATATCCCTAAGATATGTTCCCAACAGCGGAGTTCTGGAACGAGTACGTATATGCATTTCACATGCTGACTATGCCCTGACAGACTGCCCTCCTTCAGATATGGCTACTCCAAAATGCCCTTCATTCTTCAGGGCAGAAGGACTTCTTCTACTGGTTATCAAACATTTTAATATGAACCATCTATAAGATCAACAATTATTTTTAAGGAGTTGGGGGGAAGAGTGGTTACCTTTTTAACTGAAAAAGTAATTCCTCTAGGTGGAATAGTACTTCACATAGTACACAAAGGTCTCTTGCCCTGCTCTAACCCTCAAACCAAGTTAAAAGTGGTTGTAATCTCTTGGGTTCCTCTAAAACACCTCTCTGCACATCTAAACATGTTAACAAGTGTACAACACCCTTCCTTATTAAAAAAACAAAAAACAAAAAAACAACCACACACTATGGAGGGGCACCTGGCTGGCTGAGTGGTACAGCATGGAACTCTTGATCTCGGGGTGATAAATTTAAGCCCCATGCTGGGCACACCGCTCACTTAAAAGCAAGTAAGTAAAAATAAGGATGTATGCAATTTAAAACACTGTTAAAAAACAAGACACGGGGCGCCTGGGTGAGCATCCAACTCTTGGTTTCAGCTCAGGTCCTGATCTCAGGGTCACAGGATCGAGCCCCATGTAGGGCTCCGTGCTCAGAGGGGAGTCGGCTTCTTCCCCTCTCCCTCTGCCCCTCCCACTTGCATGAGTGCCCACTCCCTAAAAATAAATCCTAAAAATAAATAAATAACATATTAAAAAAAACAAACACTATGGGGACGAGCCTGGGTGGCTCTGTTGGCGACTCTTGATTTCGGCTCAAGTAATGATTTCAGGGCTTGTGAGATCAAGCCCTGCCTCTGGCTCTGTGCTCAGTGCGAAGTTTGCTTATCCCTCTCCTTCTGCCCCCAAACCTACTCCTGCATGTGGAGCTCTCTCAAATAAATAAATAAAATCTTTTTAAAAATTAAGTTAAATTAATAAACACTAGGGAAGCATGATATCACACTTTGCTTATCCACTTAATCTGTCTTGCAGATAATCTCACATCAACAACACAATGAACTAGCCCAATTCTCTTTTCAGTTATACATCATTCCATCCTAAAGAGCAACTATGATTTAGGCAGTCCCTTATTGAGGAAGTTTACTTGGTTCCTGTTTTCTGCAGTTATAAATGCTGAAGGAACATTCTAAAACAAATGTATCTTTGTACATATGCAAGCATATCAGTGAGATATAATCTTAGAACTGGCCATGCTGGCATGTACTTTCACATCTTGAGATGTTGAGTTACCCAGGAGGTGTATCAGGATCATTTAATCCCCCATGTCTTCAGTTTTGAGTGAGGGTGAGCACCAGCCATAGGATTAGATGCCCACCAGGCAATGTCCTTTTCTATCCTTTGCCCATTTTTTTATTGAGCCATTGATACCATCTATGTCCATTATGATGAATTTTACATATAAAGATAACCAGCCCATCATCATAAACACTGTAAATATCCTGTTCCAGTTTATTCTCATTGTACGTATGGGAACTTTTTTTCAGTAATCTTCACACCCAACGTAGGGCTTAAACTTGCGACCCCAAGATGAAGTCACATGCTCTTCAGACTGAGCCAGCCAGGCGACCCATGTACAGGTAGGTACTCTTGATAGGCTAAATTTTAAGTTTTTATACAGACAAATGTACCCATCTTTCTCTTATAGCTTCTAGACTTTATAGCATCAAGATGACAAAACAGAATTCATTTCCTGGGGATCCAACTGGGTATTTTCCTACTGGCTAATGCATAGTTTTCAATAATATTCATTAAAAAACAAAACAAAACAAAAAAACACACTCCACTTTCTGCACACTGGCTGGACACAACTCCTTCAAAATATACTAAATGATTCTGTGTGTTTCAGTCACTGACACCATTTCTTCTATGAATGTTTTCTAACTTTAAATTCATCAGTCATTTAAGAAAATGCACTGACCAGACGCCTGAGTGGCTCGGTCAGTTAAGCGGCTGCCTTCGGCTCGGGTCATGATCCCAGGGTCCTGGGATCGAGTCCCGCATTGGGTTCCTTGATCAGCGGGGAGCCTGCTTCTCCCTCTGCCTGCCACTCCCCTTGCTTGTGCTTTGCTCTCTCTCTCTCTCCCTCTCTCTTTGACAAATAAAATCTAATAAAAAATAAAAAATGCACTGACATTCTGATTTAGTAGAAATGCTAAGACTTCTGATCCAGAAAACATTACTAAACCTGAGATTTCAATACACCTGTGTACATATCAGTCTCTGGAACCTGACGTCCCAAAGTAATGGCCTCTTTGCATAAGCATCTGCAGGTTACTGAAGAATGAAAACTCACAATATAGAAAAATTCCCTTTCCAAGCCTCTTCTGTTAGTCAAACTGTTGCTAAAGGCATTTTTAGTTAATTCAAAGATTCAACACTGAGAGCACACTGTGGTTAAAGAATGAATCTGAAAAAGAATTAATTTTAATTACTTTTAAGACTACTGTTAAAGACAGTTTACTCCGGCTACAACATATCCTTTAAAATGTCCTTTGGTAAAAAAAAATAAAATAAAGTAAAATGTCCTTTGGTGAAGAGGAGATGCCTTTCCTTGGCTTCCTCACACCAAGCTCTGTCCCTTCCCAGTCTTTACTTAGGAACCTGAATGCCACCAAACCTCTTCACTGACCTTTGATCATACTAGTGATGGAGGATTAGGGAAAAGAAAAAACAAATAGAGTGACTCTAAATCCTGCACTCTCAATGGGTAAAGAGGTGAAAACTGCTGTTAAAGGGTGAAAAAAACCTCTTAGATATCACAATAGTTTGTGGCCTGGAAAACCATAGCACATTAAGGTAATATGCAGGGTTCTGTGGTAACAAAATTCCATAGAAGGGTAGGGGACGAATCAGGAAGAAAATTCTTTAAAAGGGTTCCTTTGGGAGGCAACAGTTTAAAAAAAAGTTGTGAAATTCCATTTTATAACCACTGAGTTGCAAAAATTCTACTTTCGGGTATAAATTGATACCATGGCTTTATCAACAACAGAAGAGAGAAAAAGGACACCATTACAAAACTATCTTGCAAGGATGAACATATGCAATCCCTGTAAGCCAGCAATTCCTCCCCTCGGAATAGACCCTAAATAAATCTAATATGCATACACCAACAATATATTCAAGAACATTCATAATACTGTTTGTAATAGCAAAACAAAACAAAACAAACAAAAAAACCCCACAACCTAGAATCAACCCAAATAATGACTAGAGAGTTTGGGGAATACTCAAGCAGCAATGAGAATAAACCATACCCAACAAAATGGGTAAACAAAAATATAATATTGAATGAAAACCGTTATTTAAGACTGTGCTATGAAACTATTCTTCTAAGGCTTAAAAACAAGCAAAAATACAAAGTTCAAGGAATCATAAAAATATGTAATAACATTTTTAAAAGAAAATGAGACATACAAAATGCACAATGGTGTGGGGGTGGTAGACTTACAGGTAGATACCAAATATTATTGGCTATGTTCTAGCTCTCAGCCCTAGTGGTAGAATAACAAGTTATCTCTTTTGTTATTCTGCTTCATAACTTACAAATATCATCTTATTCTTGTTAGTTGATATTTGGCTCTTCACAGTAAGGATGAATTAACACAAAATAAAACTTACATCTAATTCAAAAAACAGGTCCCTTTCTTTACTTGCAATCTCATAATCTGCTCGGAGGGCCAAGTCGTGGATTTTGGTACATTCTCCTAAATCCATGCGCTGTGAGAAAGAAACAAAAGTTTACACATGAACATCTACCCATTGTAGAAAGCACATGACCTGGTGTTTCAACTGTCACCAAAATAAACAATACCTTTTTGAATAGTAAACTATAATAAAAATATTAAAAAACAGCATATAGCCAAGAAACCTTATTTTTCTTTTACCACCATGTTAATACGACATTTTGATACATTTAAGTGTGAAGGTTTCTGTCTCTTTCAGACCCAGAGATAACTGGACTAATAATGAAGACGATATTTATCAGCTTTTGCTAGTTTTATTTTTGCATCAGTCAAAAAAGAAAAGTCTATTCAGTAAGGCACCTGGGTAGATCAGTCAGCTGACTGTCCAACTCTTGATTTCTGCTCAGGTCATGATCTCAGGGTTGTGTGATAGAGCCCCATGGCAGGCTGTACACTCAGCGGGGAGCCAGCTGGGATTCTCTCTCCCTTTCCCTCTGCCCCTACTCCCCATTCAAGTGCTAAGTAAATAAATAAATAAATAAAATCTTTAAAAAAAAAAAAAAAGAGTAAGAAACATCTACTCAGTGAACAGCAGCATAGTGGAGGGGAGAGGTTGCAAGGAAAAGGCCAGAAAACAAGAGTATCATAAACTGTCTAGGCATTCCTTCCTATAACCTTCACTACTCAGGATGCTCAAATGCCTAAGGTACAGAGGCAAGGAAAAGGAAAGGGCAGATAGCAATCAGGTTTTGGCAATTACAACACAACCTAACACTTAGCTTTGTGTATCTCTTTGTATACCAGAAGGCATAAAGCAGAATAGGCCAATTTAGAGCCAAAAAAATCCTCCAAACATTCTCCTAACCTAGTAAATGACCCTGGATATAAATGGAGACATAGAATCGGGCCACTCAGTTGCCCCATTTGAGAAACAAAAGGTTGTTTCACGAAAACAAATGACCTGTATTACCAGTAAGATTAGCCTGATATGCTACTATGTGTTGTAAGCACATGTAGAACAATTAGACAACAGAGCATATCTCTTAACTAAATTCTGAGTGCAGGACTCTGTGACAGCACCCTCTACCTCTGGCCATCAAGAGCAAAAGGAAAGTTTGTATGCTAAGGATCATGCTATCAAGTCATACAGTGCAAGTTAACAAAACCCAGCATCACAATGAGGAGACACCAAGTCCAAGCACTTGGACCAAAACATGTGTCTACATAACGAGTAAACAGAGAATGATGGAGTCCAGAGCCTCCTTTAAGCTCAAACGACAACTACAACCAAAATGAGTTCAAAAACTTCATGGATTATAAAGTCCTTAACATTTTAGGCAAATTAGGGAGGCTGGTAGTACCTGACTCTTGGGCCCTAGTCTCACAGTAGGCGCATGCCACGTTCACTAACAAAACATCCTTTAGTAAAAACAATGACAGAACCAACAGTGGGCTCCCTAGTGTGGAGCTCATCTTCATTTTGACCAAGGATCAACTTCTGCATTTAAATGCTAAAGACCTCTTTTCTCCTTCATTATTCTTACCGTAAAGTCATATGAGTTCAGGGGCGCCTGGGTGGCTCAGTCGTTAAGCGTCTCCCTTCAGCTCAGGTCATGATCCCAGGATTCTGGGATCGAGCCCCCGCATTGGGCTCCCTGCTCAGCGGGAAGCCTGCTTCTCCCTCTCCCACTCCCCCTGCTCGTGTTCCTGCTCTTGCTATCTCTGTCTCTGTCAAATAAATAAATAAAATCTTAAAAAAAAAAAAAAAAAGTCATACGAGTTCATGTATGTTGGTCACATGGGGGGGATCCAGAGGTAGGGCAACAGTAATTCTATAAGCCAAAGTTGTAGCCAGAATCGCTGTCCCTATATTGCTGACAATTTTTGCTTCGTTCACTCTTTTAAGCATCAGTATGATTCTTTAAAATATACAGTCTCCACAAATGAAAAGCAAGCACCACAGCTGCAAAATAACTGACAAACACCAGAAATGCTTAAAAGCTAATGAAAGCTCTGTATCTCAAAGAAAACCTACCACCAGGAGAAGTAAACACTAAAACCTTAACTACTAAGCATTTTAAGTACAAATAAATTTCCATTCTAGAAACTTCAACTGTCAAGAAAGTTTTGACATTAGCGAACCATCCATGAAGCAAAAATTCACTGCTAGCCTTCCTTTGGTTGAGAACTCTCAAAAAGCCATGGCTAATGCAAGCAGAGGACGGGGCTGGGTTCCACGGTTACTCTCCGACTGTGTATTTTCAGTTTTGCCAAGGAGGTAGGGAAGTACTGGCCAATTCCCCTGGCAGCTAAACACCACACAGAGTTGAAATACTACAGTAAGTCCTCTTCCAAAAGATTTTAAGTGGCTGTTAAATCCAGTGTGTCAGATCTTTTTTTTACCAAACACCTGTGTTGTCTACCCTCTAGTGGTCTCACACTGCTGACAGGGAAGGGTACTAAAGGCTCCTTCCAGAACGTTTGGAAAACAGAAGTTTTTCCACTGAGACAAGTGTAACTTGTTACACTACATTCCCTCCAGCTATCTTACTCTGCCAAACTTACTAACCAATACTGTATTTTCCCATTAAGCCTCAATAAAACTGTAACTTCCATTCCTCCTTGCCTCACCCCTACCAGTGACAGGAGATGGTTTTGAGCAACAACTTGGGCCTGGAGCAATCCTTAGAAGACTGAAGGTTACAACCACCTTCATTTAGCCACTGTGCTCTAAAAATTTAATCACATTCATTCCATTTCAATTTTACACAAAACACAAACTCATCAGAAGACCCATCATTCAACTCCACTCCTCACTTCCCACTTCCATGGAGCCCATACCAGTGAGGCTCACCTTTTACAACCACCCCCATCCAATTTCTCAACCCTCATCCTAATCCTAATCATCCTTGTCGGCTGCTTCTTAGATTCCCCTTGCCGAGCCATCCCTGGCCAACCTGCTCAGTCCATGGCTTCTCACAACTCATCTGATTCCACAGCCTCTGCCTGCCTCTCCCACCTCTCCCCCTCACTCTCACCACTCCAGACACGCCAGCAGCATGCCTGCTGTCCACCGGCTCCATCTTTCACCCAGGGCATTCTAACCCCAAACTGTGCACAATCTTTCTTACCATTCAAGTCTCTGCTCCAATGTCCCTGAGAAACCTTTTATCACTCTACCTAAAACAACCCGTTATCTATTCATTTATTGTCTATCCTCTTCCTCCACTGGATAAAGTAAAGACTTTATTTTACTGGCACCATATATCCAGTGCCTGGCACACAGCAGGTGTTCAATGGACTATTTGATGAGTTAATCTGTAACTAACACACAATAAATATTTGTAGGAAATGCCCCCATTCTGGTTATTTTTCTCACCAGCATTCTGGAACAATGCTACCCAGGGATCTGACACCCCCCAGCCCTCCCTCAAAAAACTGAAATGCTTCACACTCGTGCACATCCATCCCTCTGCTCCTTGGCTTCTCCCACTAAGATCCATCAACAATTCCAGGTTATGATGCCTCCCCTACAGGATTTTCTTTCAGCAGAACTGCTTTTAACTAGCGGAAGCCATTAATCTATGTTAATGGTACCCACAACAATCCACAGCAAAACATATCCCTATACTAGGTCAAACTACAGGCAAAACCTCAGGTAACAAAGGTACACTGTTTGACATTCATTTCCTATTTGCTCTCTGTAGAGTCAGCTTGAGAAGATCTAATACATATATGCGGTTTTCCACAGGCTGCTCCCCTCACAATGGTAATGAGAAAAGCAACAATTAATCATGAAGAAAATGTTCCCTAGTGGATGAACATTTGACCCTTAAAAATGAGCAGACGGTTTTATATTCCATTAAGTGGCTGTGCAATCTGAAAATGGTGGAATGGTGGTGGTATTTACAGGACTCCTTTTCTCTGTGTGGCTGAATCATGGTAGATAATTCTCCAGCTTTTAGTCTTCTTCAATCCTATCTGATTTTGTTTTTGTCTTTTTTTAAGATGTTATTTATTTGACAGAGAGAAACACAGCGAGAGAGGGAACACAAGCAGGGGGAGTGGGAGAGGGAGAAGCAGGCTCCCCGCAGAGCAGGGAGCCAGATATGGGGCTTGATCCCAGGACCCTGGAATCATGACCTGAGCCAAAGGCAGATGCGCAACGGCTGAGCCCCCCAGGCACCCGTCTCTGCTTTTCTTTCACAGCATTTTTATCAGCTTGCAGTGCTGGTAATTACTGTGGTAAAATCTTAAGAAAGGATGGGAAGGGCACCTGGGTGGCTCAGTTGGTTAAGCGACTGCCTTCGGCTCAGGTCATGATCCTGGAGTCCTGGGATCGAGTCCCGCATCGGGCTCCCTGCTCGGCAGGGAGTCTGCTTCTCCCTCTGACCCTCCTCCCTCTCATGCTCTCTGTCTCTCATTCTCTCTGTCTCAAATAAATAAATAAAATCTTTAAAAAAAAAAAAAAAAAAAGAAAGGATGGGAAATGTACCAGTCTTGCTCACGCTTAACAACTGAGTCACCCAGGTGCCCCAATCCTATCTGATTTTGAATAAATGCACATTACATAATACTAGTATTTACCTATTTGGTTCTTCTAAAGTGAACATAAAATTTCAGGGATCGATATTCATTGGATCATGTGTTGATTTCTTGAAAGGGTAACGTAACACAACACTAAAAACTCAGTGTTATACCCAACTGATCTATTAAAAACCTAAGAATTGGGTAAGAAATGTGTCTTGTTAGGGCAACCCTCTCGGATCCCCTCCCTCCTCAGGAACTTTGTACTATCACTCGGCTATCACTCAATAAACCTTACATTGCTGCCCACCAAAAAAAAAAAAAGTACCTCGTTAGATCAAAAGTCTAGCATTAACATATGTTCAACATGAAAACCAACCCACCAATCCCGAATTTTCAAAGAACTATAGGCTGACCTAAAGCATACTTTTTTGGTTTGGCCAAATGACACTTCTCATACTACTTAGCTGTGAATACCTCCATATAAATGATTCTACAAAAATATGATAAGTTACAAAAAGAAATTTTTATAGCAGTGAAGTATACCCCATAACAAAATTCCATCAAACTAACAATCTATCATTTGAAAGGCAGTAGGAGATTTCTGCCTGGTAAAGAAAAACAATTCAACCTTCACTGCCTACACAGCCCCCAAGTCTGAGTGTTCTATGATATTCCCCCAAGCCCGAATACACCTACCGTCCCAGCCAGGATATCATGAGGGCAGCAGTCCAGAAGGTGACTCTTGCAGACACGGTCATCTGTAAACTTGACCCTCTGTCTGGTTTCGTCTCCTGAAATTCATTTGTGGTTTTAAATAAGACAATATTATCACGTTAAACACCAAAGCATATCCGGTACAACAATTCACCTGGATGATTGGCAGACTACCAAATACAATGAAAAGCTGATCTAGAGATATTTACAACTGGAGCGGAATACAGATGTTTTTTGATGCTAAATGTATCATGAAGAATCACACTTAATGAGATCTGACTCCATCATTGTGCCAAAGAAGTCAAGGAATCTGAAGAGGCTGAGCACCAAAAGGCCATTAACCCCACACATACATGTGGGCAGTAATACCAAAACCCACGCTAATCAGAGGGCCATGAATCACCACATATGACTTATAGCTGGTAGTTTCCACCAACAGAAGCTACATATTAATCTAATCATTTTGCCATGCACAAATGCATAGGCAGTATTTTGCCCAAAATCACATGAAGAAGAAGGCTTTCAAACTCTACCACTGACTGATAAATAATCTAGACCTAATCTTCCTATCCCCTTCACCCCCACCCTTAAAAAAGAAAGTTGGCACCTGGGAGTCACTTTTAACAAGACAATACCAAAGGAGAAAAAAAAAAAGGGAACTAGGTTAGTCAATACACACTGTGAGTTCCAACACATACTGTACCCATCTGCATTCTTCAAGACCTCAGCTGCAGAATTTTATGCCCGCTGTTGAAAAGTTTTAAAGGAAAAGTTTTCTTGCCCAACCTGCAGTAAGGAAGTCAGGGGAATGATACATAAAAGTAAAGGCAAAGTGGAATGTGACAAATTTTAAAGCTAATCTGTGTATACACAGAGCTGTGTAATACTAAAGGAGGAATATATTTTAGGATTTGCAAGCATCCAGGATTAATGTTGTGTCTTTTTATTGAAAATGTTTTCTTTCTAAACTACACTTTTAAAGTTATTTGTGAAAAAAAGCAAACACTTTTTTGTTATAACAGCTTAGAAATTGGTTGTGACTCACGGCTCGATGAACATGAGGCTTTTCTGCAACTCCCTTGCAGATTGATGTAGGCAGGCAAAGATACACTGAACCTTTATAAATAAAATAGAGGGGCCACAATTGTTCAGTTTGTATGAAATAAAAATATGGGAAGCAATTCAAAAGCAACTCAATATACAAAGAAAGCTAAAAAGCACTTATTCACCTATGAAATAAAGTGCAAAGAATCTGCACAGCCCTGCGAATGTGCCAATGTGAACTTACAACTTCATTACTTCAGTAGAAAAGAAAACACAAACCACAGCAGGTATATAGCTTTGCAAAGGTGCAACCGCTTTCTCCTGAGACAACCATCATGATCTTTCACTCCTCCCTACAACCGTCATTGTACGACCTACCTAACGACTGCCAAGTGCTAGCTAAACAGAGTCTCTCCTATATGGCTGGGAGGGGAAGGGGGCTGGAAAGGCACTCGGCAGGAACCAACGTTAGAAAAGCTCAGTTTACGGCTGCTCTTGGTGCAGAACAGGAACGGCCGGGGTTTCCGGGCCCATCCGGCTCCCTCGGGTTGTAGGTAGCTTCTTCCCCGAGGAGCCTCGGAGGAGCTCCGCCACCCGGCTGCCAGCGATGTGGAGCCCACGGGGGCGCCAGCCCTTCGCCGACTCCCCGGCTCCCCGAGCGGCGCCGGGCCGCGGGACAGGGAGAAAGTCGCAGGACGGCAAAAGGGGAGGGGGCTGAAGCCCCACCGACGACTCGGGCTCCGAGGGAGGAGCCCACCGGGGACCCACCGCCAGCGAGGGAGAACCCGGCCGCGGCCGCTTCCAAAGCGAACCGGCTCAGACAAAGGCCCGGCGCCTGCGGTCGGCGCGCGGGGGAGGGGAGGGTGTCCAGCTCAGGCGCAGGCGCAGACTGTCGCGGCCCCCGCCTCAGGCCGCCCGGCGGCCTCGCCTCACTCCCGCCCCAACCCCTCGCCTGTCCGGCCGCTCCGACTCACCGTCCCGGGCCGTGCCCATGAGTTGGTCCAACAGGGCCCGCATCTGCGCCTGGGCGGACATGGTGGCCGGCGAGGGCGGCAGGGACGGCCGCGGCGACTCCTCTCACAGCGGTGGCGGCAGCGGCGGCGGCGGCGGCGGCAACGAAGGCTTGTCGCGTCGGCCTCGAGCCCGCTCGGCTCCTTCCCGCCGCGGGGGACGCCGGGAGGAAGTGCGTCGGTGCGGGCCTTGAGCCTGCTGGGAAATGTAGTTTCTGGGGCGGAATAGGTAACGAAACTCCGCCCTAGAGGAGACCGGCAGGAGTGGTCCAAGCAAGATGTCCAAACGGCGGAGCCAGAAAAGTCCCAACCCTGAATTTATTCTAGAGCCCGAGCCAGAAGAGTCCCAACCCTGATTTTATTCTAGAGCCCAAGCCCATATATTCTGAAGACTAAACTGCAAATAAATAAAATAAAATAAATAGGGGCACCTGGTTGGCTGTTGGTGAAGCATCTCCCTTCGCCCCAGGTCATGATCCCAGCGTCCTGGGATCGAGCTCCGCATTTGGGCTACCCGCTCAACCGGGAGTCAGCTTCTCCCTCTGCCCCTCCCCTCACTCGTGTGCGCTCTCTGTCTCTCTCTCAAAAATAAATAAAATATTTTAAAGAAAGATTCTCCCTCTCCCTTTGCGCCTGCTCTCAAAAAAAAAAAAAAAAGTATCTGGTCTGTTCTCCAAAGTGACTTACAGATTAAATCCAATTCTATTAAAAACAGCTATGGGTTTGGGGGCGCCTGGGTGGCTCAGTCCTTAAGCGTCTGCCTTTGGCTCAGGTCATGATCCCAGAGTTCTGGGATCAGCCCCAAATCGGGCTCCCTGCTCAGCAGGAAGCCTGCTTCTCCCTCTCCCACTCCCCCTGCTTGTGTTCCCTCTCTCGTTCTCTGTCAAATAAATAAAATCTTTAAAACAAATAAATAAAAATAAAAAATAAAAACCCCTATGGGTTTGTTTTGGTGAAACTTGGCCTGGTTGTAAAATCTTACTGAAGAATAAATGGCTAAAGCTTTTCAACATAACAAAAAGGTGGAGGTAGCTGTCCAACTAAATATCAGAGTTATTTTAAGTATATTGTAATTGAGACTGTGTGGTACCAGCACAAAAATGGAGAGCAATGAAACAATGACAGAGAATAAAGATGCCAGAGAGAAGCTGTAGGGAAATCTCCTCAATTTCCCAGTGCTCCTGTAAAAAGCCTTCGTCTTAGACCCTTCACCTACTATGAGCATTAGATCTGCAGCTATTTATTTGTCCAGTTAATTGCTCTGGTTCAGAAGTATAACTTCCCTTCTCTCCCTAAGAGGGCCAAGTAGTTATAGACTTGGATTAGGTGCCTAGGTATTGGGGAGAATAGAGTGTTCTCTTCCCACGTACTTACACTTCAGGGAGTGAAGCCCAGGAATTTGGAGACATCTCTAGGTCCTAAAAGTGTAGCCAAGAGACACTGGGGCAGTCTGGCCCCAGGAGAAACTCATTAACATACCAAAGGACTGGAGTGGGGAGACCCTTTGAAGAGGGGAGAAGACAGCTGCCTCTTCCCCTTTATAAGTACAGAAAGTCCCTTTCCTTCATTCCTCACGTATGTTCTGTTGGGCCACTCACGTCGGAAAAATTTCCATTGGTTCTCTTTGTGTTTCTCTGGGGGTTAAAGGCTGTGGGGGACTCATCATGCTTATTATTACTAGGGAGTCGTAAGATATCTGATCTGATCCAGAACACCCGGTGTGAGCATTACGATAAAGCCAATTAATGAAGACACTCGTGCATATCCAGATTTTTTTAAGTGTGGCAGGTGCCCTTGGGGAAAAAACAGACTAAATAAATGGCACTAGCGCTGCAGGTTATCCCCCTGATGAAGAAAAGCACGTAGCCTCCTTACACCGTCCTAAATCTATTCCAAACCGAAATAAAAACTGAATGTTAAAATGGAAACTTTAAAACCATTGGGGAAAATGTGGGAGATTTATTAGGGGTAGCGAAGGATTCCTCAAACAGGGCACAAAAGGACTACCCGTAAAAGACTGATTTATTTTTCTATTCTAAAACGGAGACTTGCGTTCGTCAAAGGCACCCCGAACGGCGATATTTACCGCACACACCACGGGTAAAGACGGTACCCTGAGCATAGCGCAACGCAACAAGCGGAGAGAGGCAAACCACGCCACAGAAAGACCGACCCGCGGCCAGAAGCGGCGCTGCAGGGGAAAGGCCACGGCCAGCAAACCGCGTGGAAGGGTGCGCCAGCCCGGGGAAGCGCAATAAGGCCGCAGGAGGTGCCACCTCAAAGGGCCGCGGCGCCAGACCCCCACGCGAGCCGGCGCGACGCGCGACCCCAGAGCCGCCGCCTCCGCAGGTGCCGCCACCCCGCCAGCCGCACCGCTCAGCAACCACCTCCCGCCGCGAGGACCCCGCTCGGTTGGCGCGCTTCCGCCTCGGCTCCGGTCGGCCGGAAGTGACGCTCGGGGGCGGGGCCGAGGAGCGCGGCGGCGGCCCGAGAGTGAGCGCGGCCTCGTCCTCCTCGCGCGTGCTCGCGGCGGGGCTCGCGCGGGGCCCCACCTCTTCGCTCGCGAAAGCTCCTCTTCGCCTGGGCGATCCGGGCGCGGGGAGACTGCCAGCCAGCGAGACCCCGCCCACGGTGTCGCCCGCCTCGCCCAGCGGCGGGTCCACGCGTGTCCGTGCAGCGGCGTGGGCGGACAGGCTGCCGCAGCGGCCGCGGCCAGCCCGCTCCGCCAGCCCTCCAGCCCCAGCGGGTCGGCAGGTCCGATTCCCGGAGGCGGTCCGCGCCAGCCCCAGCTGCCCCAAAGACCGGATTTACTCCCGGTAGGAAGCTTCCCGCCCCACGTCGGCGGCACAGTAGGTAAGCCAGTCTGTACTCGCGGTGCTCTTGAGGGTGCTGCACCGCTTGCCCGCGGGCGATGCAAAATGTAGGACCACGGAAGCCGATGTGCAGAGACGGCCTCCGTCCTCCTCTCTCTGTCGTCCGGACAGTGAACTCGCAAAGTACCCCGAAGGTCAGCTGACGTGTACTCGTGTAGGGGGGACATCGCTCGCACAGACGTAGCCTGCCTTACTGAACAAGACAGGCAGACTTCGACAGGGAAAAAGGCAAGGTCGCTCTCAGAGAGTTCCTTGCTCCCCTACAAATTGATTGGCAGTGATCTGACTGAGAGCCTGACCTTGAGCAGCCTAAGCTATCAGAGGAGGCAACTGCAGTTACTTTCGGGTTCTCTTGGAAACCGTGGGATTTCAGCTAAGGAGCTTGTGTGATAGGCTCCTCTCCCGGTACCGGCTGGGAATGTCTTTCTGGTGCCGCCACCAGATTGCACCACTTCCTTGCAGTTTCTCAGGGAGCAGGCAGTTAGAGACACTGAGTGTCTGCTGGGTGCGAGGCATGGTTCTAGGTGCTGAGACTGTAGCACTCAACAAAACAGGATTCCTGTCCTCAAGGAGCTCCATTTCTGTGGAAGGATATGGATAATAAGCAAAATACAGAGCATGCGGGGTGCACCTGGGTGGCTCAGTCCATTCTGCGTCTGCCTCGGGCTCAGGTCATGGTCGCAGGGTCCTGGGATCGAGCCCCACATCGGGCTCCCTGCTCCGCGGGGAGCCTACTTCTCCCTCTCCTGCTCCCCCTGCTTGTGTTCTCTCTCTGTCAAATAAATAAATAAAATCTTTAAATATGTATATATAGAGAGAGAAAGAGAGCATGCTAAAGACAAAGTACAGAGCAGGGAAGGATGAGATGGAAATGATCCAAGTATCAAGTGGACATTTATTTGCACATTTTACCAGCTCTCTGGACCTTGTTGTACTGATTGGAGTGCTTTTGGTTTCAAGTGTTGAGAATCCATTAAAACTAGCTCAACCTATGGTGGCATTCTACGGGCTTTCATATGGGAAAGTTCAGAGGACCAAGAATAGGAGGGGCCAATGGCTTAAATTAGGTCATCAGGACTTGGTAATGGTGTGTGGGGGAGGTCTTCTTGGTCCCCCATCCTTTCACATACCTCCTCTTTGCCCTGTTTCTGTGTTGGCTTTTTTCTTAGGTTCCTGCCTCCATCCTACTTACTTATTTAGTTATTTGCTGCCGCATAAAAATCAACATAAAAATTAATGGATTGGAGCCCCTGGGTGGCTCAGTCGGTTAAGCATCTGCCTTCGGCTCAGGTTATGATTCTGGGGTTGTGGGATAGGGTCCCGCATCGGGCGCCTTGCTCAGCAGGAAGCCTGCCTCTCCCTCTGCTTGCCGCTCTCCCTTGCTTGTGCTCTCTTTCTTGACAAATAAATAAAATCTTAAAAAAAAAAGAAGTAATGGAGTAAAACATCCTACATTTATTATTTATTTATTTGTTTGTTTTTTAGAGGTGGGAAGGGGCAAAGGGAGAGAGAAAGAGTCCCAAGCAGGCTCTACACCCAGCATGGAGCCCAACACAGGGCTTGATCTCACAACCCTGAGATCATGACCTGAGCCAAAATCAAGCGTTGGATGCTTAACCAACTGAGTCACCCAGGTGCCCCAAACATTTATTATCTCCGTTTCTGTCCGTCAGGAATTCAGGAGTAGCTTAGTGAGGTGATTGTGGTTCAGAGACTCATATGGTTGCAACCAAAACATTGGCTGGTGCTGTGGTCATCTGAAGCCTGGACCAGGACTCTTGGGTCTGATTCTAGATGACCCACTCACATGGCCAAAGACTGGAGGCCTCAGTTCCTTGCTGTTGGCAGGAGTCCTTATTTCCTTGCCTGGTGGGCCTTTCCATAGGGCCTGCGTCCTCACGTGGTGGTGGTCTTCCCTCAGAGTCAGTGATCAGGGAGGGGGGGCGGGGCGGATGGAAGCCACAGTGCTTTTTGTGGCCTAGCTCAGGAATTCTGATTCTGTGACTTCTGCCATATTCTATTTGTCAGCATTATTAAGTACAAAAGACTTCACCTTTTAAGGGAGTCACACCAAAGAGTTTGTGAACGTATTTTAAAACCACCATTCCACTTATCACTCCTGTGGGAAAAGAGTGCCTATTCCCTATAATTGCAGGTGAACTCTGGCCTGATATTCATCTGGGCTCTAATCAGTTAGCTAGACCCGGGTAGGGAGCCCTCCCCAAAGTGGGGATGCGTCAGTCCCACCAGAACTGCATTGAGCATGTGGGAAAGTAGATTTCCCCGAGGGAAATTAAGGTGCTGTTACTAGAGAGAATGGATGTCAGGCAGTCAGTGACCCCTACAAGTGACTTAATACCATTATTTAAAATCAGGTTTTAAAAGTCAACTCCTTGGGCAAGCTGTAGATTTCAAAGCAATGGTTAATAAATCCATTAATAATTACCCTTCCAAGAAAAGAACATGAGCAGAGCAGAGCAAGATTTGGAAATTTATTCAGACATGTGAATGTGTTTATTTTATGCCAGGCACTATGCTTTGTCCTGGGAAAACAAAGGCGATAAAAACAAGTGTAGGCCCTCAGGCCCTTCCCGGTCTGGGGGTGGGTCTCACCAGTGGCTCAGTGAGGACTGAGCAGTGTGCATGGCAAGATCAAGTAGAGTGGGCTTTGAAGGCACACAGGGGTTACTAGAGGAAGAAGGGCAGACGAACAGTGTGCACAGAAGATCAGCACTGTGACTGGAGAACAGATCCTGGATGTAGGATTTGGAGAGAGGTAACACCAGAGGTGGCGGACTGAAGAGCTGTCCTAGCTTTGTTCTAAAGTCCTGAGGAGTCATTCAGCAGTTCAAAGCAGGGGAATGGCATTTTCAGGAGATATTTTAGAAGGATGTCTCTTGCAGCGTCGAGGAAAGAAAGTTGGAGAGGGCTCCAGAAACCCAGGTGAGAAGTTGTCAGAACAGCACCTAAAGCAGTGGAACTGAATTGCAGACGGAAATACGTTGGCATCCATAGGGTTTGTTGGATGTTTCAAAACCTACTCTAATCTCACTCACAACTGGTCTTTATAAACTTAATGAATTTCGTTCACACTCTTCCTTTATAAAATTTATAATGGAGCTTAGCTTGTTTGGATGTGATGTCAAAAAAAAGGAAGAAGGAGAAGGAGAGTGCTGATTCCTAAGTGAACACCAGCAGAGACAAGGCAGATCCAGCCACAGGCCTCTCAAGTGTCCAGTTCAGAAAGATCAGAGGTGGGCTGTAGGGGACAAGCGCTCCATCCACATGTGTTGGTAACTGTTGGACCTGGCTGATGGGCACATGGGCTGTGGGGCTCTACTCTTACAAATATGTTTTATTTTCTTATTGTTTTGCTGGGCAGCAAAGCAAGGTAAGCTCCTGAGGAGGGAGGGGATCCGAGAGGGTTGCCCTGCTCTTATGAATAATCAAACATTGACATGACAAAAGGTTTTAAAAAAAATAATGATAAAAAGTAAGTAAAGTTAAGACCTACTGGTCTTGCAGAGTTGGTCAAAAGTGATGGAGTGGGCGCCTGGGTGGCTCAGATGGTTGAGCGTCTGCCTTCGGCTCAGGTCATGATCCCAGAGTCCTGGGATCGAGTCCCGCATCGGGCTCTCTGCTCCTTGGGAGCCTGCTTCTCCCTCTGCCTCTCTCTCTCTGTCTCTCATGAATAAATAAATAAAAATCTTAAAAAAAAAAAAAGTGATGGAGTAAGAGTTACACTTTATCTTTTTAAGGGCTTTTGCTTCCCCCCCACACGCCCCCTTCCCTTAGTGTAAAGACAAGAAGTGGGGCGCCTGGGTGGCTCAGTCGTGGAGCGTCCGCCTTCGGATCAGGTCATGATCCCGGGGTCCTGGGATCGAGCCCCGCGTCCAGGCTCCCTGCTCAGCAGGGAGTCTGCTTCTCCCTCTGACCCTCTCCACTCTTGTGCTCTCTCTCTCTCATTCTCTGTCTCTCAAATAAATCTTTAAAGGGGCGCCTGGGTGGCTCAGTCGGTTAAGCGTCTGCCTTCAGCTCAGGTCATGGTCCCGGGGTCCTGGGATCAAGCCCCGCATCGGGCTCTCTGCTCTGCGGGAGGCCTGCTTCTCCCTCTCATTCCGCCTGCTTGTGTTCCCTCTCTCGCTGTGTCTCTCTCTGTCAAAAAAAAAAAAAAAAGACAAGAAGTAACACCAGTGTAGCAGTCAAAGGAGATAAAATCTGCCTTAGAATTCAAGGAAAAGGCTACTCTGTGCTATTTTCTGAACAAACTATGAAGTTATTCTGTGTAATAGTTACCTGTCTGAAGTGCAGATGGATGTTCATCCTTGACTGACACTTGGGAGGTACCGGGAACCATCCTCGGTCAGGCTGGTGAGCGCTGACTGCACGTGCCTTTATCCAGGAACCAGGACCTTCCAATTTGTTCTCGTCTGAAAGATGATGTCGGGCCTGTTCTTTGTCTTCAGATGTTTTTTTGGTGAAGAGAGGAAATAGTTGTTCATCTGTAAGCAACAGAACACTATAGATGTCATTGTCTGGCTTCCACTTTGCTCCGCCAAAAATTCAGTGCTGCCTGCTGGGATACTGTGGGTGCCTCTCATACCCCGTGTTGGACCGCTGTCAGAATACTTGGGCCGCTCCTGGCCTCCTAGTGTAGGAGACGTTCTTAAACCGCTTGTATGCATAACAACCAGCTGTAGGGACGAGCCACGGAGCGTACTTGCTGTAAGATCGATTAGCGAGGGGCGCCTGGGCGGCTCAGTCGTTAAGTGTCTGCCTTCAGCTCAGGTCATGGTCCCAGGGTCCTGGGATTGAGCCCCGCATCGGGCTCCCTGCCCCGCGGGAAGCCTGCTTCTCCCTCTCCCACTCCCCCTGCTTGTGTTCCCTCTCTTGCTGTGTCTCTCTCTGTCAAATAAATAAATAAAATCTTTAAAAAAAAAAAAAAGATCAATTAGCGATCACAGACCCTGAAGTCTGGAAAGGTGGCCCCGAAGCACAGAAGACGATGGTGCGTGGTCTGAAAATTCCCTTAAAAGAATGCTGTAGGGGCTCCTGGGTGGCTCAGATGGTTGAGCGTCTGCCTTCGGCTCAGGTCATGACCTCAGGGTCCTGGGATCGAGCCCCGCATCGGGCTCCCTGCTTGGCGGGGAGCCTGCTTCTCCCTTTCCCTCTACTGTTCCCCCTGCTTGTGCTCTCTCGCTCTCTCTGTCAAATAAATAAAATCTTAAAAAAAAAAAAAAAAAGAATGCTGTAAAATTCAAATTTTAAAAGTTAGCAGGGGATTTCTTATTAAAGTACCCTGCAGTGATTTTTTCTTTAAAAAAAAAAAGGAAAAGAAATCAAATTTTAGTTTAAAAAAGTAGACCCCCTACTT
Organism: Mirounga angustirostris; assembly: GCF_029215605.1. Lineage (NCBI taxonomy): Eukaryota > Metazoa > Chordata > Mammalia > Carnivora > Phocidae > Mirounga > Mirounga angustirostris. The sequence continues at coordinate 139,678,421 of NW_026991713.1, forward strand.
CTGTAGAGTTGCCAGTTACTTGTCCTGCCAGTTTTCTTTCTGTCCTTGCCACAGATATTTTTATACTTTCTTAATCCATTAACAATTAGAGTGAGACTTTTCTAATTTAAATGTTCTGTTCTCTCTGACTCAGCAAACCATAATTAGAGAAAGAGCCTTTGGAGAAACTGGAGGTGCAGCTTCTGCAGATACGCCTGCCCCCTGAAATGTTGATGACCTGCCTGAACTGATTTTATCCTTCCCCCTGATTGGAGTTGCCACCTGGTCGCTGTCCCAACAGCCCGCCTTCCGGGGAGGACAGGTGTGGCAGCTGCGGTGGCCGGGAGCAGACATACCCACGGTAGCTGGGAGCCAGGAGAGTAATCTGGGGGGGAACCAGGCCCACGGGCCATTGGCTCCTGTCTCTCCAGGTGCCCTTAGGGTCACATCTTTTCAGGCATTTTCTTTCTCATCTGTGACATTTCTCTTCGTTTCTTTGCTTTTTATTTGACATTAAGTTAAAAAGTGGACTTTTAGTTTTACCACTGATAACTCAGAATTGATAGGAGAAAATCCCAGTTAATGACTGTCGCAGAATCCTGTGACTTGGTGTCTGTTTTCTGTCCTGGCGACCACCAGCTTGTTAGAACCGACCAAAAAGGATACTGGATGCGAGTCTCTTTACCTCAAGGCCTTTTTCCTGTATTATCTTTTCTTCACCTTTTATATCGTAACAGCTTTTATGTTCAATAAAAAGCTCTTAATTCCATTTTGGTAGCTGGAAAGTGTTAATGCCACGAACACAAATGTGGATTGTCTTCCTTTTGGGCTTATTGACAGGTGTTAACACATGTTGCTAGTCCCCTAGGACTCCTCTCCTGCTTCTCACATTTCATGTCGCTGACACAGAGGTGAACATCGCGTTCCCAGGTGGGGCTTGCAGAAGCCTCTGTTACGTGGGTGTGCATATTTAAAGCCCACAGGCCCGCGGCTCTGAGTCTTTCCTACGCTAGCAGATGAGGACTAATACATAAACACACTCGATGTCGGGGATGTGGTTTGTTCCAGCTTTACGGTTTGCAGACGTTTCCTTGTGCTATTAGATGCAAAATACCTTTTAAGTTTCTCTTATTCCCTCTTTATGGGGAATTTAACAACAGAGGTTACAATTTGAAACAAAAGTGGGGAAAAAAACCCAGCAGTTCATAGACGTACAGATTTAGTTTGGGGAGAAATCTTGGGCGCTTTGTTTTTCAGCCTCTTGGCAGATGGGGTTGGCCCTTGGCGCCACGTCTCTCACTTGGGTTGTGAGCGGGGCGCCGCACAGCGGCCCAGCCTCTTCGCCAGGAGGGGAGAGGTTTGTCCCTAAGTGGGCAGTTCCGGTGCTGTCCCCGGCGCGCTGCAGCGTTGACGTGCGGGCCCTACCCAGCCCTGCGTCCCGATGCGCTGAGAGCCCTCCTCCGACCCTGCTCCTCAGAACAGGCCCTGGGGAGTCAGGAAGCTCCTCCGCTTCCAGCAGAGGATGATTTTGTTTCCTATTCCCAGACCCCCCAAGATCACCGTGTTCACCCTGCGGTTTTCCTGCCAGGTAGCAGGGGGCTGAAAGCACTTTGCTGTGTGAGAAGTGTTCAGGTATGTAGTAAGCCGAAGCTGAAAAAGCCGGGCGGGGAGTCCAGTCGGGGTAGACTTCATCTGGAAAGACTTGTGTTCTTTCCTTGGAAAGTTTTCTTGTTCTGCACCAGAAAGAGCCCCGAGAAACCCAAGTAAGTCATGGGAAAGTGAAAAAAAGTACTGGCTCTGGGCTCCCACTCGTATGTCCTATTAGGTTAACAATAGGATTGAGGAAACTGGGTTATTGGCTTGTTTTAGGTTCTGTTTTTGTTTTAAGATTTTATTTATTTGAGAGAGAGAGAGAGAGCGGGAGCACAAGCAGGGGGGAGGGCCAGGCAGAGGGAGAGGGAGAAGCAGGCTCCCCACTGATCAGGGAGCCCCACGCGGGACTCGATCCCAGGACCTGGGATCCTGAGCCGAAGGCAGACGCTTCACCGACTGAGCCACCCAGGCGCCCCTGGCTTCTGTTTTTTAAGAAAAAGCCTTGGCTGTGGTGCCAAGGTTTCGGGTGGCTGGGCTTAGAGTTCCGGGAGAGCCTTACCTGGGGCCCCAAGAGGACGTTTCCGGTCAGTTTAATACTCCAGAGCGCCCACACCTTTTCCAAGCCCTCGGGGGCTGTTGAGCAGGGCAAACTCCCACCCCTTTGGCCATTTACATTTTCGTGGTGTCCTTGGACTCCCTGACCCCACGTAAACTCTGGCATTTGCTTTGTGCTCTGGGTGTTTTGCAGTATCATTATAAGCCGGTCATGCTGAAGAACTGCAAGCATCTTTCTTTTCCACAGTGGGAAGGGAGATGATTGCTAGGCGTAGTCTTCAGAAAGCTGGTCATTATTTTGAAATAGAGAATTGTAGCCTGTCAGGGGTTTGGCTGTTCTTGCAGATGCCTTCAAGTTACCACAGAACTCCATTGTTGTTGATATTCTGCCAAAAACAAACAAAACGAAGCACACAGAGTTCCCTGCCTTTGGAACAGAAGAGCTTCCTACTAAGGTAGTGGGGCGGCCTCACCCAGGGCCGCCCGTGGGGAAGCTGGTCCTTCCTCTTAGCTTGTGGGAAGCTCCGAGCCCCACCCTCTTGCACAGGTTTTCCTTTTTTCTTTTCTTTTTTTTTAACTGTTTATCTTGAACTAATTATAGACTCTAGAGATGTTACAGAAATTGTGAGGAGCTGTCCTCGTGCCGTTCAGATGTCTTACATAACTGTCCACATTATCAGAAGTAGGAAATTGACCTCGGCACAAACATCAGCCTGGCTGCTAGGCTTCACTCTCTTCCACCTCACCAGTTACTACTCGCACTCATTTGTACGTGGGTCTCCTTCGATGAGATTTTATCACAAGGAGGTATTTGTGCAGCCCGGATAGATCAGATACAGAACTGACCGTCAGGACAAAGGACTCCCAGGCCGCCGCTTCCTCTCTGCCCCCATCCCTTACTGACCCCCAGTTCCTGCACCCACCCCAAAGACCCAGCTCAGCTCGGGATTCTAGAGAGAGCTGCTGGATGTAATGTGCTGTCCCTTCCAAGAATGGAAACCTCTGGAGGAGGATCACAGTGTCTTTCATCTGTTTGTTATTATAAAGCATCTTTAATTTCACTGGGACAAAGTCTTGGAACCCTGTTAATGATTAAATAAAGAAGAAGAAATTGTTAAGAGTAATTGAAGTCAGCCGGTGATTCATCCAGAAACACTCAGGGACAACTTGCTCTTATAGAGATGGGGCCGGAGCTGGAAGTCGGCCTTTGGGTTCAGCCTCTAGTCCTCAAGCATCAGGGTCACAATGTCCTGGGTCCCGTCTCTGGGCACGTGAACCCCCTCCCAAGGAGGCGCAGTTCTTTCTGTGGCCACCGTAGGGGCTCACATCTCCTCTGCGCTGGCCCTGGTCCTACACCTCCCCTACCATACGAAGCCTTACCTTTGAATTTTCAAAGATGTCACAAGGAAGAATTGTTTATTATTGACCCCAATATAAAAATACTCCTGTGAGGTCAGACGTCGCCCGAGGTGAGGACTGTGGCCTTTGGAGTTGCTCACAGTGTAACGTAATGTCTCCAGGAATCTAGGTGGCTCCACCAGCTGGACTAGGAAGCCCAGATGTTAACATTTTCATGGTATTTCTCTACGTTTAAAATAAGTTTTTCCTTCGGGATAGGGCTTGCTCTCTTTTCCTGTAGGACTTTGTGCTGGGTGTCTGCTGCCTTCTCCAGATTTCTCTGGGGCACGGGGTGAAGGTATGGGGGAGTGAAGGGGTACCGGCCGCATCTGGAAAGCCCCACCTGAGAATACAGGGTTGTTGCAGACCCGGCAGTTTGAGGGCTGCCTGGCCTGTCTTGGGAGGAGCCCATGGTGAGAGGCCGTGGGAGGTGAGGCAGTGTCCAGGGCCCAGGAGCCTCGTCTCAGGTGGGTTGCTCCTAGGGCCATGGTCTCACTGTGGTCTTGGCCTCCTACCATCTCTGGATGTCCACCCATGTCCTCATCCATCAATCTGGATACTGTCCAGTCTCTTTCCAACAAAATCCCTTTCTACCTAATTCTGCTAAGATCTCTTGGGCGAGCAAGAACTAGGCAGACAGACAGGCTAGGTAGGTAATATGGCCAAGGTGCCCCAGATAAGGGGGTGAACCTCCAGGCCCAGCCACTCCCCTGGACTTTGCCCTTCCTCATGACTTAGATTAGGTGAGAAGTCAATGTTCCTCAATTGTGATGTCCCCACCCCTCAGCCCCAAATAGCCAGAAATGTTCACTGGCTTTGGGTCACATTTGGTTAGAAAAATCAGAAAGACTTCACATTTGCTGAGGGCCTTAAGGGATGGATGGGGTTTGAAAGGGAAGGACGTTCTAGGCAGACTTAGCAACGGGGAAAGCGTTAGGATTAGGCTTTTCAGGGCCACTGAAGGCTCTGTCCATTCACGTGAGCAGCACCGTGTCGCAGGTGAAAATCACCTGGTGTGGCTTCTTCCCTGGTGCTCTTTAGACACTTGGAAGACTCCATGTTGAAAACGGGATGAGGTCTTACAGAGCACAGAATCTGGATCGGGGGATGGTTCTGGGAGAGCAGATCTCAGTTGGGACCGGGCAACAATGGGAGGTCTTCCAGCTTCTCTGCTCCACCATCTGCAGGCTGTAGAGAGCAGTCCCTCCAGACTTCACTCATATACCACTCGGGACTTCAGCCATATTTGCAGAATACCTATAAAATTTCACTGGGGCGCCTGGGTGGCTCAGTTGGTGAAGCATCTGGCTTCGGCTCAGGTCATGATCCTGGGGTCCTGGGATTCAAGTCTCATGTCGGGCTCCCTGCTCGGTGGGGAGCCTGCTTCTCCCTCTTCCTCTGCCTCTCGGCTGCTTGAGCGCGCTCTCTCGCTCTCTCTGTCAAATAAGTAAATAAAATCTTTTTTTAAAAATCATTTCATTTAGTACTTTTCTTTAATCAACTCCTTTATTTATTTATTTGAGAGGGAGAGAAGAGCGCAAGCAGGGTGGGGGAGAGGGGCATAGGGAAAGGGAGAGAGAGAATCTATCTTTTTTTTTAAGATTTACTTTTTTTTTTTTTTTTTTTTTTTTTTTGAGCGAGAGAGAGGGTGCACATGAGCAGGGGGAGGAGCAGGGGAGAGAGAGAGCGTCCCAAGCAGGCTCCAAGCCCCTCACGGAGCCTGACGTGGGGCTCAATCCCAGGACCCTGAGATCATGACCTGAGCCAAAATCAAGAGTTGGTCGCTCAACCGACTGAGCCATGCAGGTGCTCCTCATTTCTTCTAGTTAAAAACACCTTAAAAGAACACCCTGGGGCAGCCAGGGACAGAAATAGAGGACACGGCACAGTTGGAGTTTGGCCCAAGCCCAGCATCTGAGCCCCCATCCCCGTGGCCTGGGCTGGGACTCTCACAGGTGCTACTACTCTAGGAAACTGCAGTAATGACTGAAGATATCCCTAATTTGGTAAAAGACATAAACTTACAGGTTCAAAGCTGAGCAAACCCCAGACAATGAAGCTCCTGAAAACTAAAGACAAAGAAAGAAATTTAAAAGCATCAAGAGAGAAATTGGCATCTTCACAAACGGGGAAGAACCATTCCAATGACAGCAGATTTCTCGCTGGAAACGACCAGAGGAGGTGCTGAAAACATGCTCAAACCCTGGATCCTGCACCTGGTGTTAGCATTCTGCAGGAATGATGGAGAAACCTAGACATCATCACGTGAAGGACAATTAATTTGTTGCCCCAGGGGCCCTTGGGTGGCTCAGTCGTTAAGCATCTGCCTTCGGTTCAGGTCATGATCTCAGGGTCCTGGGATCGAGCCCCGCATTGGGCTCCCTGCTCGGCGGGAAGCCTGCTTCTCCCTTTCCCCCTCCCCCTGCTTGTGTTCCCTCTCTCTCTGTCTCTGTCTCTGTCAAATAAATAAATAAAATCTTAAAGAAAGAAAAAATTTTGTTGCCCCAGATCTACTCTAAAAGAATCACTGAAATAAGTTCTTGAAACAGAAAGGAAATGGGAGAAGAAGGGGTCTTGGAATGTCAGGAAGAAAAAACAGAAAAAGTGAAACTCTGAGTAAATACTTCTCCTGAGTTTCGAGTCCTGTTCAGTGGTTGATGTAGGATGCGTTTCGTTGACATGGGTCTCAGTGTCTATAGCGGAAAGACCTGTCCAGCGGCAGGTAGACTAAGGGACCTAAGGTTTCTGCCTCCATCTGAGCCAGTAAAAGGCTGACACCAGTCACTGTGATAAGTTAGGTGTATCTAATGTGATGCCCAGAGCAGCCACTCAAAAATCTATACAAAATGCTACAGCCAAATGAAACTAGAATTCTAAATAACGTCAGGTAACCATAGGAAGTCAGGAAAGAGAAAACCAAGACACAAAAAACAGGGAACCAGCAGAACAAAAAGGCAAGTTAAAGGCCTGACATCAATAATTTCCTTAAAAGTAAATGACCTGAAGGTAAAAGACAGATTGGCAGAGTGGATTTATAGGAAAAAAATGACCCATATGCTGTCTAAAAGAAACCTACTTCAAATATAATGACACATGGGGCGCCCTGCTGGCTCACAAGAGCATGTGACTCTGGATCTCAGGGTCATGAGTTCGAGCCCCGTGTTGTGTGTAGAGATTACTTAGATAAATATCTATCTATCTATCTATCTATAGATATATACGTGTATATAATGCTCTCTATATATTTAATGATACAGATGGATTGGAAGTAAAAAGATGGACAAAGATAAACCATGCAAACTTTAATCAAAAGAAGAATAACTATATGAATATCAGATAGAGCAGACTTCAGAGCAAGAAAAGAACTAGGGACAGAGTGGAACATTGTGTGATGATAAAAGGGTCACAGCAATCCTAAATATGTGTGCAACAAACAACAGAGCTACAGTTTCTATAAAGACTAGACAGTGATTGCCATACAATTAATTCAGCAGCTACACTGCTGGGCATTTATCCCAGGGAAGTGAAAACCTATGTCCCTACAGGAATCTGCATGTGACTTTCACAATGACTTTATTTAAGACCTTTTGTTTTAAGGAACCTCTGCACCCAACTTTGGGCTTGAACTCATGACCCCGAGATGAAGAATCGCGCACACTACCAACTTTGCCAGCCAGGCGCCCCCACAGTCATTATTTAAAATAGCCAAAAACTGGTAACAACCCGCTATCCTTCGGTGTGTGAGTGGTTAAACAAACCATGGTCCCTCCGTACCAGGAAGTACTGCTCAGTAATAAAAAGTAACAGAGCAACGGTGGCTGGACCTCAGGGGCATTATGCTGGGTGGAAAAAAGCCAATTTCAAAGTTCTTGCGCTGCAATTCTATTTACATAACATTCTCAAAATGATAAAATGCTAGAAACGGAGCTTTGAGATTGGCAGGGGTCAGAGATGCTGGGGAGGAGCTGGTGGGTGTGCCCTAGGGAGAGAGCACAGGGGAGCAGTTGCATATGTTGGCACACATGAGTCCACACACGGGCTAAAACACTGCACCTGTGTTGCTTTCGGAGTCTGACACCGTGCCGTAGTTGTGCTGTGACCGCAGGGGAAACTGGACGGAGGGCAGGACCAGACCTCTCGGGGTGATCTTTGCCACTTCTAGATAGCAGTAATTTGAGAACCGACAGCAAAGGAAACTGTATATCTAAGACGATAATCACTTAACCATAAATGGAAAGACGTCTGTGAAAACTATGTATGTGACAAGGGCACCTGGGTGGCTCAGTGGATTAACCATCTGACTCTTGGTTTCAGCTCAGGTCATGAGCTCGGGGTCGTGGGATCATGTCGGGCTCCGTGCTCTGTGCTCAGTCAGCTTGAGCTTCTCTCTCCCTCTGCCCCCCACCCCCTGTGCATGTGCACACACACTTTCCCTCTCTCTCAGATAAATAAATACATCTTTAAAATATGTATACGTAACTACCGAAATAAAAATGTTCATTTACGTACCACCTAAATTATCTTGTAAACTGTCAGTGGTGTAGGAACGGCTCTGTGAAGCCCCCTTATAGAGGCTATTCCTGGGGGGTGGGAGGTCACAAGGCCTCACTGGAAGGCTGTCGAGGAATCTTCATGCCAAGAGTCTATGCTGCTTCTCAGAATGTCAAGCACAGACCCTTGGCCCCTGGGGCAGCTCTAGGCCCTAGGCCCAAAGCAGGTCCTTTAACAGGAAAGAGGAGGTGAGTGAGATGAGTCGGGTCTCCTAGGGTCTAGAGAAAGTAGAAGCGGCACCAGCTGGCGGTGACGAAGACGAAAACCGAGAAAGGAGTGACAGAGACAGAGGGAGGCACACAGAGCCCGGCGCACTGCGGACATTGCCTACAACCTTCCCAACACCTGCACGAGACGCACGAAACACCCACAACCACGCAAAGGAAATCACGCTTCTATTAACAAGTCTGGAAAGCCACAAAACAGGTGGTAGAGCTTGCTCCCAAACCCAGCTTCAAAGTCTACTCGGGTTTTCGCTTAGACCATCTGGACGTATATTTAGGGTTCTTTTATTTTGGTGCTAATAATCTTTCTCTTTTTTTAAGGCACCAAATTGGTTTTATTTTTGTCTTTGACAACATGCACAACAGTGGAATTGTACTCCTTGACTTGACGTCCTTAAGTAGGCACTAAAAATGTTTACATTGAGGAAAAGTCACACATTTAAGCAGTCCTCTGTAAACATAACCCCTTCTCCGTATGTTTTCCTACTTTGTTTCATACATAAATAGCAGTTTGCAAAGTTACAAATAAAACTATCAGCTCTTAGGGCCCCAAAGTATATATAGGTTCTGGAGCTCGACAGAATGTTCTCTCTGTGATTTTGTAACTCATACCATGCACTTCCCTCAGTCATGATCAGTCATGACTTATGATCGATCACAAATGGTTATCGAACTAGTTCTGCGTGTAACAGACCTTTCAATGCACTTGCTTAAAGATGCCATGTGTTCTGGGGCGCTGGGTGCTCAGTCGGTGGCCGTGCAACTCTTGGCCTCGGGGTCCTGAGTTTGAGCCCTACGTTGGGCACAGATTACTTAAAAAACAAAAAAAGGTCAAAATGGTCAATTGGCTACATTTTTAAAACAACAGCAGAGAAGGCTGCTATTTAAATATTACTTTATTGGGGCACCTGGGTGGCTCAGTCGGTGAAGCGTCTGCCTTCGGCTCAGGTCATGGTCCGGGGTCCTGGGATTGAGCCCTGCATCCCCTGCATCGGGCTCCCTGCTCAGCCGGGAAGCCTGCTTCTCCCTCTCCTTCTGCCCCAGCTTGTGCGCTCTCTCTCTCAAGTAAACAGATTTACTAGATTTAGAGAGAGAGGGAGAGAGAGCTAGTATTGAGCTCTCCCCCTTGTGCTCCTTCCACCAGGTGGGTCTGGGAAAACGAGGACCACAGGCTGGGTATGAGTAGTGGGGTCACTTTGAACGGAGCCCCTTGTTCTTGCATAGACAGTCTTAGGGTGCCTTCCCACTGTCCCCTGGTGGACGCCGTGCTTTTGACAGATGAGGGCAGTTACAGCTCAGACACCTTGAGTTTCCTGCCCAGTGTTTTAAAGCTCTGAAGTAAGAGAAATTTAAAGATAGAGGTTTTTTTTTTATAAAGATTTTATTTATTTATTTATCTTAGAGCGCGAGCGTGTGCAAGGAAGGCAGAGGGAAGGGAGAGAGAATCTCAAGCAGAGTCCCTGTTGAGCGAGGAGCCCAATGCGGGGCTCGATCCCACAACCTGAGCTGAAACCAAGAGTCGGACCCCAACTGAGTGAGCCACCCAGGCACCCCTAAAGACAGAGCTTTTAAAGTCAAGAATTTTAGCATTCCGATTTCTCGCTCAGTTTTCTTTCCTTTGCCAAAGGGATGTACGTGTTCTAAATACATCAGACGTCCGCTCCTTGGGGACATAGCGTCTAGACCTGCTGAATAAGCAGCTTTCCTGCTGGCCCAGCCTGACCCCAGGCTCTGCTGCGGCTCTTTCCCTACTTACTCCTCCAGACACCCTCACCCCACCTCCCCACCCCACATCAGGTGCTCGGGTTTAATGAGGCCCCTGCTCATGAGTCATTATTTGATCCTCCCGTGTCCAACTCATTACCTTGGACGGGCATGCCTTTTCCGACTTCCCAGACCTCCACACTCATGAGTCAGCACGAGTGAGAATGCACACAGATGCATTTGGGTTTCTTTTTAAATTGTGGTAAAATACAGGGGCGCCTGGGTGGCTCAGTTGGTTAAGCGACTGCCTTCGGCTCAGGTCATGATCCTGGAGTCCAGGGATCGAGTCCCACGTCGGGCTCCCTGCTCGGCGAGGGGTCTGCTTCTCCCTCTGACCCGCTTCCCTCTTGTGCTGTCTCTCATTCTCTCTCTCAAATAAATAAATAAAATCTTAAAAAAAAAAAAATTGTGGTAAAATACACCTAAAAGTTACCGTTGGCGACATTAATCCGTCCGCAGTGCCGCCATTTTCATCACCCCCACGCCCCGGCAGCCACCGCTGCCTGTGGCTATGCATTTGCCTGTTGTGACCCTTTCACGTAGATGGCGTCTTTCTGTCCGGGTGTCTCACCGAGCACGGCTGTTCCCAAGGTTCATCCCTGCCGTAGCAGGCGTCATGCGTTATGCCTTTTTAGGGCCAAGTACTGTTCCATTGTGTGTATCCACGTCTTACAAATAAGGAAGCCAAGAACGTTTGTTTACAGGTTTTTACGTGAGTCTGTTTGCAGTGTCCTCGGGCGTAAACCTGGAAGAGGAGTTGCTGGGTCACAGGGTGACTCTGTTACTCTGACCCCGGTTATATTCCCACCAGCAGTGCACAGGGTCCCAGTTGCTCCACATTCTTACCTGCACTCGTCATCTTTCACTTTTTTATTTTAATGAAAGCTACCCTAATGGAGGTATACACACAGGTTTTGAGGGTTTGGGGGGGAGGGGCAGAGGGGGAGGCGGAGAGAGAATCACAAGCAGGCTCCCTGCCCAGCACGGCTCGATCTCACGACCCTGAGATCGTGACCTGGGCCAAAATCAAGAGCTAGATGCTCAACTAACTGAGCCATCCAGGAGGCTACACACAGGTTTTTAAGTGAATTATTTATTTTTTTTTTAAGATTTTATTTATTTATTTGAGAGAGAGAGAATGAGAGAGAGCACATGAGAGGGGGGAGGGTCAGAGGGAGAAGCAGGCTCCCTGCGGAGCAGGGAGCCCCATGCGGGACCCGATCCTGGGACTCCAGGATCACGACCTGAGCCGAAGGCAGTCGCTTAACCAAATGAGCCACCCAGGCGCCCTTTAAGTGAATTATTTTAATTAAATAATTAGAGAGGGGCGCCTGGGTGGCTCAGTCGTTAAGCGTCTGCCTTCGGCTCAGGTCATGATCCTGGGGTCCTGGGATCCAGCCCCGCATCGGGCTTCCCTGCTCTGCGGGAAGCCTGCTTCTCCCTCTCCCACCCCCCCACCCCCGCTTGTGTTCCCTCTCTCGTTGTGTCTCTGTCAAATAAATAAATAAAATCTTTAAAAAAAAATAATTAGAGAAAAATAGTTAAAGACAGAAACTAAAAAGTTTATAAAAAAAAAAAATAGCAGTCTCTTGTCTCCTTCCATCTTCCTTAACCTGTCCTTAGACGGGCCACTCTGAGCCACCGGCCATGTCCTCTGGTTTTCGCCTCCATCTGGTCTCAGGCATGTCCCCATTTGAGTCATGAACTGTTGACTTTCTTTTTGGGGCAGACAAGGATCATAACTCACGCAGACCCATGTAGTCCCTTCCATTCTCTCGATAGAATTTGTGTTCATTAGGACACTGGCTTGGGTGTTTCAAAAGGACCTGGATGACAGGTAACTTGCCTTACACCAGGTAGACAGTCCTGTCTTTCTCATCTAATAAAGAACCCAAGGATGGATGGTGGTTTCCAGCTGCCAGGGAGGGTCCAGGTGCTTTCCGTCCTGTGGCTTGGCCATCTTCAGAAGCGTTCCCTGCCTCATTTTCCAAGCTGGTGCCTCCAGGTTGGCTCAGCACGTCACCCACGTCCAGCCAGCAGGAGGCAGGGCTCCCGGCGGCACTCACACTGGGACCCGTCCTCCCGCTGTCCACTTCCTCCTCCATGGACGTCCAGCGCGTCTTAACTCATCATTAGTAACAATCCGCTAGCGTTCGAGTACTTAATGTATGTCAGGTGCTGTTATAAGTGCTTTATGTGAATTTACAAATTTAATCCTTTAAGCAGCCTTCTAAAATAGATTCTGATTTCCTTTTACAAGTCAGGAAATGGGGCATGGTCACGTGCAGTGGTTTGCCTCATTTCACACAGTGAGCGTGGGGCAAGGCTGGGACACCAGAACCCGCCTTCACTTTTGACACTTTTCCCCAGGGACCCATGATCCTCCGGGGGGGGGTCCCCGTGTGAGGGTGTTGGTTTCACCACATTCGCGCCTGGGCCCCCTGCCTGTCTGTGCTTCAGGCTGGGGGACAGTGGCTCAGGCGTGCCCAGACTGTGCCAAGGCAGCTTAGTTAATGTTTAATGCGTGGCTTGATGACCCGCCACGGCCCCAGCGCTGCCCAGCACTCCCTCGGCTTGCCCCCGCCTTAGCAGGCTGGAGACACTGGGGTGTTAAGGGTGGAAATATCCCCTGCCTGCCGGTTCCACAGGAGCAGTTTGCCATCAAAAGGACCTTCTTGGGTGGCATCCAAGACACCGTAAACATTCATTTAGCTTTTCCTTCTTGGGCTGATGGGCACAGTCATGGCTGCACCTGGTCTGGGAGACTAAGCACGGCTGGAAGGCTGGAAGGGCAGCTGTGTGACTGTCCCTGTTTTATTGACGCAGTGACCAGCTCTGGCATGTGCACGTGATGATGGACAGCAAGGACCTAGAAGCCGAAATCCACCCCTTGAAGAATGAAGACAAGAAACTGCAGGAGAATCTGGGAAACCAAGCAAAAACGGAGGATAGCTTGAAAGGCTCGCCTTGGCAGCCTCACCTCTCCCGATGCCGCACGGTGGCATTTTTTCTTTCACTGTTTGTCTGCCTTTTTGTAGTGTTCGTGGTTTCCTTCATCATCCCGTGTCCAGACCGGCCTGTGTCCCAGGGGGTGTGGAGGATCGACTACAATGCAGCAGGTATGCCCCAAACCCCTGTCCCCGGGGTGGGGGTGGCATCATGTCCCCGAGTCTAGGGTGGTGGGTGACTGAGAATCAGCCCTGAGTGGCTGCCGATGGTGCGTCCACGGTCTTGGGACTTCGGCGAGCTGCCGGGCAGCCTCTCAGGAAAAACGGGAGCACGGTGGCCTGCTCTCCGTATTAGGAAGGATGGGTTGTGCCGATAAAGGAAAGGGGCCCCTTGGGTTAGGTTTTGGAATTTAAAAAAATTAATAACACAGAGCAGCTGGAAGAAGAGATAGAAGGAAGGCTGTGGGGAGCTATGAAAACTGCAGGTTTTGTAATTGGTTTCCTCAAGTGCTCTGCGGCCATTGCGGTCGGCTGAGCTGGACTTGAGCAAATCCCTTTCCCCCCATGAAGGCGGTGGTCTGGATTCTTGGCCTCTATGCAAAGCCACCGAGTCAGGCTTTCTCTGGACACTTCGCTTCCTTGTTAGGGTGGGAGCGCCCACAGCGAGCACAAGCGGCTGTGAACGCCGGCGGGCGTCTCTTGTGCAGTGAAGGGAATTTCTCGTTTAAGCCTCGCCGTCAGTTTTATTCAGAATTTGACACTTAATTTTGAGAGACAGGAATAATGTATGTTTCTGTGTTTCTTTTTTGCAGCTTTTATTGAAGTGTAATCTATATGTCAAAGTGTTCGCTTGTTTTAAGTGTACGATTCGATGATTTTTCGTCCATTTATGGAGCAGCTGTGCACCTGTTGGCCCGGTCCAGTTTTAGATTTCCATTGTCCCCGATCCCCAGCCCAGATAGCCACCAGCTGCCTTCTGCCTACAGTCTTGCCTTTTGTGGACACGTCACATAAAGGAAGTCATGTGGCGTGGATCTTTGAGTCTGGCCACTCGCTCGGGAGACAAGTCTGTTGGTTACAGCATGTCCCCGGTTCTTTCTGGGGCTGAACAGGCTTCCTCCCTGTGGTTCCTGCAGCCTCGGGCTGCCGGGGATATGTGGGGACCTAGAGTCTCATTTCCAGATCTCATTTTCTGGATCTCTCCATTCACTTTTTGTTTCTTATCCAATCTGATACCCCATGTCTTTTGATTGGGGGCATTTAGCCCATTTACATGCAGGGTGACTATTCAGAGATATGAATTTAGTGCCATTGTATTGCCTGTGAGATGACTGTTACTGTATATTATCTCTGTTCCTTTCTGGTCTATGTTACTTTTGGGCTCTCCCTTCACTTAGAGGACTCCTTTCAATATTTCTTGTAGGGCTGGTCTGGTGATCGCAAATTCTTTTAGTTTCTGTTTGTCCTGGCTCCATTCACTTTTTGACTGGTCCTCCTGACTGTTGTCGGCTCCGCCCTGTATCCCAGCCTGTGTCTGGCTTCAGAGCTGGTCTTCGCTGCCGGGGAGAGCACCGTAGCCCTGGACATCTGGCTGCAAATCACGTTGTCCCCCTCTGGCGGGGAAGCTGACCCGTCTGATGCCCAGCCGCGGAGGGCGAGGTCAGCAGGAACCATAAGTAGGATGGTGGACGCTGACTGTCCTGACCCATGGCTTGGTTTTTCTCAGGAGGCACCTCTTGATTTGTGGCATGCCTTGTGTCTGTTTCCAGAGTCCTGATACGGTTGCTTTTGGCAATTTGTCTCATTATATTGTTGTTTCAAAGGAGAGGATTTGCCAAGCTCTTCCCTCCATGAATCTGGAAGTCCTGAGACTGGCGTTTGATTTATTTTTTAAATCGTAGTGAAATAGACATGTACATTTAGAGAGTGTAACTCACTGGCGTTGGGACATCAATAACACCATGTAACCGTCACCTCTGCCCCTTTTCATCATCTCAACAGAAAGGGTAGCCAGCAAACACCGACTCCTCTCTCCCTCCTCCTGAGCCTCTTGGCCTCTGAGTCTGCCTATTCCAGGGGCCTCCGCAGAAGTGGAGTCATATAAGACTTGCCCTTCTGTGTCCGGCCAATTCCACTGAGTGCAACGCCCTCCGGGTTCATCCATGCTGTCGTGGGCATCCGAATCTTCTTCCTCTTTACGGGTGAATAATTATTGTATGTGGACTGCACTCTGGTTATCCATTCTTCTGTCAATGGATACTTGGCTTGTTTCCACGTTTTGGCAGCTGGGAATGACGCCTTGAACCGGCTGTATAGGGACCAAGTCCCTTCTTCCAGTTATTTTGGGTGAAAGAGCATGAGGTCATGTCTCATTACCGTTTTGATTGGCATTTCCCTAATTGCTGGTGATGTTGAGCATCTCCAAGTCCTTTGCCTGCTTTTGCCTTGGGTTGTCTTTGTGCTGGAGGGGTAGGCTGATACTGGGTATCAGTCCCTTGTCAGATACCTGATCTGCAGACATTCTCTCCCACTCTGTGGGGTGTCTCTTCACTCTCTTGACAGTGTCCTTTGATGCACAAAGGCTTTAAATTTTGACTCCAGTGTGTCAGTTTTTTCTTTTGTTGCCTTGCCTTTGGTGTCACATCCAAGAAATCATTACCAAATCCAACGTCATGAAGATTTTTCTCTATATTTTCTTCTAGGAAGCTCTTAAGTTTAGGTCTTTGATCCATTTTGAGTTCTTTTTGTTTTGTTTTTTAAAGATTTTATTTATCTATTTTAGAGATAGAGGAGGAGCAGAGGGAGAGGGACAAGCAGACTCTATGCTGAGCCCAGAGCCCCACGCGGGGCTCGATCCCACGATCCTGAGATCATGACCTGAGCAGAAATCAAGAGTCGGACGCTTAACCGACTGAGCCACCCAGGCGCCCCTTAGTTCGTTTTTGTGTTAACACTTGCAGTGTATCATTTGAGTCCTTGAATGAAAGGGAGAAGTCAACCCTTACGAGTGTGGGAGTGCAGACTCCTGGACCCAGACAGGCAGGGAGGGACTCCTTCCTGAAGAGAAGGTGTGCGAGCATGCGTTTGCACGCCACTGCTCTGGGTGCGGCCTCACGCTAGCAGGTGCTAACTGGTGCTGACCCACAGGGAGCACAAAAGTAGGTGGTGTCGGGCTTGACCAGGCCTTTAAGCCTGGCGGGGCCCCAGGACTACAGTCTGTGATTTTCTTTTTCAGTCACCTATGACTTTCTGGCTACAGAAGACATAAACAGGGACAGGATCCAAGATGTTCTCTTTCTTTATAAAAATACCAATGGCAGCAACAATTTCAACCTATCCTGCACCGACGAAGGTGATTTTGCTTTTACCTGAAAAAGGAGGAACTTCCTGTGGGTGGAGGGATCCTCTCCTTCTGCCGTCTTTGGGGGAAGCAGTTGGTGGAATTTCGGGAAACTGGAACGTTGCCCTTCCTTCCCAGGAGGCCTAGAAACAGACAGGGTGTGGGCTGTGGTCCCAGCACCCTGGCCCCCGCGCAGCTCCTGACCCCATGGGGCCAGCAGTAGGGTTCCTGCGGGGCCAGCGGTCAGGGCTGGGCCCGGGAGCAGGGTGTGGGGAAGAGGGGCTGACGTGCCCCACAGAGTTGGGTCTCTCCCCGCCAGGCTTTTCCTCCCCCTGTACCTTTGTGGCCGCCGTGTCTGGGGCCAACGGCAGCGTGCTCTGGGAGAGGCCCGCAGCCCAGGACGGGGCCCTTGTGCAGTGCTCCGTCCCACAGCTGCAGGGCGGCAGGTCGACCTCTGCCTGCATCCTCGTGGGCAGACCCGGTTCCTTCGTTGCTGTGGACTTGTTCACAGGTAGGCGGCTCCGCACAGGAGGTTCCACACCAGGGAACTCTGAGGAGGTTCAGCCTGGGTTCTCGCCCCAGCCCACAAGATGGGGAAGAAGGTTCCAGGGGTAGGAGGGAGGGGTGCCGCCTCCTCGCAGTCCCACTCCACCCTGTCTTGTCACCTCCCGGCTCCTTTGTGCTTGTGGGGCCAGCAGAGATGGGAGCTCAGTGGCGGCTGCAGTACCCGGGCCAGCGTCTGGTTGAGCCCCCGGGGGAGAGCCTGTCAGGGCTCTGGATGCACGGGCTCTCGTGTCTGGGCCTCCATGTAACAGGCCGTGGTTAGCCCCCAGATCCCACTGGCGGCTTAAGGAATTCTGTGCCTAGACGCTGGGTGTGCTGAGGAGTAGCATTTCCCTTACCAGTCGTGGGTTTAGGGGATAGAGGAAAACAAAGAGAAGGCTGGAAATATTTCATGAGAGGAAATACTCTTAAAAAGGGTGTGGATGAGATCGTACCTGGGGAAAAAAGAAGCTGTTCTGTCAGGGCCTCTGTTCGTGGGTCCAGCCATAAGCATGCCCCTTCTTTCTCCACCTCTGTGTGCAGGACTCAGCCGGGGCCTCCCTGGAGGCCGAGGGTCCACCTGTGACTTCAGCAATAGTCAGGGGGCCTGAGGGGCTTGGGAAGCGTCAGGCCCTGTCCATCCGGGTGGGAGGGTCAGTGTTGGCCCTAAGATGTTCTAGAGCCAAACATGAGAAGACACAGGAGAAGCAAAACAGGAAGGTGGAGCTTTGTGGTTCCAGAAGCGACACATCTGACGCTCCGGCGTGTGACGACTTGGATGCCCAGTGGTGCGCACTCGGTGCTGGCCTCTGGCCTCCTGCTGGCGGGCACTTCCATTTCTCAGTGTGGGCACTGTGCCATTGCTAGCCAGCAGCGGAAGGGGATTTGAAGCCAGCACTTGGTGACGTTGTGCTTGGTTTTAGGCGAAACCCTGTGGAGCCACCCCAGCAGCTTTGGAAGGAACGCTTCTGTCCTGAGCTCTTTACTCCAGCTGCCCGATGTCGATGCTGACGGGGCCCCAGACCTGTTGGTTCTCACCCAGGAGGAGAAGGAGGTGCTGCTCCCCTCCTGGGTCGCCGTGGCCCACTCACTGTGATGCCTCTTCTCTGCCCCTTGTCCACTCTCACTTCCTGGGCACAACGTGGGTCTGACCATTTGTCGGGGGACGTGCCCAGGGCCCTGTGCTCCTGGCACCTGCTGACCGGCACGCTGGGGCGGCTCTGTTCCCCCTGGGCAGCTTCTGGGCAGAGCGTGCACTTGGCCGTAGGTGCCGCAGCAGCACGGAGGACAGGGCCCTGTGGCTGGCGTGGGGCTGCCCGCGTCCCCGGGAGGGTGTGCAGATGCCTGAGTCCACACACTCAACGCATTCTTTCCTCGGACCAGGAGGGTCTTGACCCCCTTCTCTGGGTTACAGGTCGGCGGCTACCTCTACTCCGGCAGCACTGGACACCAGATTGGCCACCGCGGCAGCCTTGGTGTGGGCGGGACCATGGGCTCCCTCCTGCACATCTCCCCGGCGGGTGCCCACTACATCCTTTTCCCTTGTGGTATGTGCGCCTTCTGTTCCCGGGACTGTCCCTCTCAGGGAAGCCGGGGACCGCAGGGAGGACACGAGTTCATCACTGACAGGCTCAGAAAGCCCGAGCGTGTCGCGCCCGAGGCTCAGGGAGGGCACCGTGTGTCCCGGAAGCAGGGCTAGCGGGTGGCCTCCTCCCGGCTAGCAGCGTCTTGAGGCTCTTCTGGGTTTCCAGCAGCGAGCTCCCTCTGTGGCTGCTCTGTGAAGGGTCTCCACGAGAAGGCGACCGGGAACGGGAGCTCACTGAGGAGCGACCCGCGCTGGGAGGGCGTGCTGAACGCCACCACCCCCAGGCTGCTGTGGCACAGGTCGGTCGGGACGGGGGATTGCAGGGGTGGCCGCGGGGCGAGGGCCACAGCCCTGCCTGCCGTTGGGCTCAGACACGGGAAGCGGGCCTACAGCAGCTGAGATGAAGCCGGGGGGGCTCTCTGCACACAGCCAGCATCTGGTCCTACCCTAAACTGAAGCAGGGAGCATGGGGCGAACTGCGAACCCCACAGGCAGCCCGCATCCTTGCCACATCCCTCTGGCTCTCTCCCCTTAGCCCGGGAGCCATCCGCTACCTGATGAACGTTCCAGGGAAGACTGGTGAGGACCTCCTCCTCGTGAGTTCAGAGGCCTGTGTGCTGGTTGATGGGCAGGACCTGGTGCCCAGGTGGACCTTCAGTGCAGCCCAGGTCTTGAGGTACCGAGTCTTTCTCCAGGAACCAGACAGTGCTTGCCAGCCGGGCACCACAGCCTGTCCCTTGGCAGCCCTGGGAGGAGGCCTCGGGTGGCTGGGGGACGTCTGTGTGCTTCAGCCAGAGGCCTCTTGCCTGTCCCCTGGTGCTGCCCTGCACCGGAGGGGCCGGTGAGACCCCGTCCACCCTGGCCTCAGCTGCCTGTCCAGGCCCCATCCAGGTGCGGCCAAGGAGCAGAGGGCTGGTGTACCTGTTCCCAGAGACCCCCCCCCGACAGAGGCCCTGTGTGAACGCTCCTGTCCTGTGCCTTGCAGAAAACCCATCCTCGGCCACTACAAACCTGACACTTTGGCTGTGGTCATTGAAAACGGAACCGGCATTGACAGACAGGTTGGCTGCACCCCCTTTGAGGCCCCACCGTTGTTCGTAGCTGAGGGACGTTAGTCGGGACAGCAGACGGGGCCGTGCTGGAAGGCTGAGCTAGCAAAAGAGAGGCCTTGGCGAGATATCCTGGGTGCCCTTGGGGTTCAGCTCTTTCAGGGCTGGCCTGGCTGGGGCCCGTGGGCCTGTGCAAGCCCCACCTGTGACCGCCCCCCCCCATGCTGTCCCCCTCCCTCCCAGATCCTGTTCCTGGACCTCAGCACTGGGGCTGTCCTGTGGAAACAGGCTCTCCCAGGCCTCCCCGGCGATCCGCAGTCTGCCAGCCTGCCAACTGCAGACCACCGCTCAGCCTTCTTCTTCTGGGGCCTCTACGAGCTGATGGGCACCAACCAGACAGTACGGGCAGGGCATGGACTAAGGGGACACACCTGGGCCAGGGCCAGAGACCAGAGGCCAGCCTTGGGCCCTGCCTCAAGGCAGCTGGGAGCTAACTGGGTGACTGGGTGTGCACACATAAATGGAAGCCATGGGACCGTGGGTGGGATGAGGTACCCCAGACCACACGGGAGGCTGGGGCTGAGGTGTGCCTTGGGGCAGAGGATGGGGATCTGGGAAGAAGCAGGGGGACGTGGGGGAAGGCAGGTGCGGAGTTCCAGTGGGAGCATACCTCAGAAGGGTCAGGGTCAGGCTAGGGGAGGGGAGTAGAAGCTGCTTGCACCGTTGAGGACCCTGTGGACACAGCTCTGGGCAGGGCCACTCTCTCCGGGTGTCCGGAGCGGGCGAGCATAGCACGGCCCCGCCCCTGGGCCCAGGACACCAGTGTCTCTGATGCAGACGTGGGGTCAGCCTCATGCTGCACTGTGGTTCTCGCTCCAGGAGCCCAGAGACGCCCAGCACACCCTGTACGTATTCCATCCCAGCCTGCCTGGCATCCTGCTGGAGCTGGCTAACTTCTCTGCCAACATCGTCGCCTTCCAAGGTGAGTGCGCCTCCCAGGGGCTGGGGCTGCGCCTGCCGTCGGCTCAGCTCTGGCTGCTCCCGAGCGCCCTGACGGCCCGTCCCTCCCGTAGCGGTCCTGTTCGAGCCAAGCCGCCATGCTGCCTGCGTCCTCCTGATGGGCCCGGCTAGCCCAGACGCGCCTGGCATGGTCTCCGTGGCCAAGCACAAGGTGCGGGACCTTGTCCCGAGCGGTAGGGTGGTTCGCCTGGCCGAGGGCGGGCCCGACAGCGACCAGGCTGTCCGGGACCGGTTCTCCCGCCTGCGGTACCGGAGTGAGGCCTAGAGGCCTGGCGGGCAGCGCATGTGGGAGAGGCTCCAGCTGCTGGGAAGTCGGTCTTTCCCTGGGTTTGCACTGACTCCCTACTCCTGATCCTGGGGTTCCCGTCCTATGCAGGGACGCGCATGGGTGAGGGGATACCCAGGCCTCTCCCCTCCTGCGCAGCACGTCCCCACAGGTCCTCACTCTGCCCCACTGGGGTCGCAGTCCAGGCCACCTGCCTTCATCGTAGTCTCACTGGGCCCTACAGCACCACCCTCACTCGTCCATATTGGCAGGAGGGACCGGGGTTCCAGGAAGAGAGCCCCATCCTGAGAAGTCCCGTCCCTCGTTCCTGTCTGCACACCCTCCTGGGGCCTGGGAGGGTGGTTGGCCTGGGGTGGCCTCAGGGCAGCAGCTGGGCACTTGAGGCCGTTCCAGCCTCTGGCCTGGTTAGTGGAAACTTGCCCAGGGATTCCCCTCTGACGGGCGGAGGAATAGGGCTGCCGTGCACTGTAAGGCCATCCTGCTGCTCATGGATGCCCCAGGGGCGTTTCTGTCCCTGTGCTGGCCACGTGTGCTGTGAACGTCCTGAGGAACTGGCCAGAGGGCGCACGTCGCGGTCAGTTTGCACCCCCTCAGTACACACTGGAGCTGCTTTTCCCTTGGGGGTCCCCACACCCCTGGCCGGTGCCTGGCCCCCTCCTGGTGCTCGGATGCCCCCAGCAGTCGGTGTCACCTGATGCGGGACTCACCTTTGTGCCTTGCTGTGGTGCTCCTTGTGGCTCACTGTGCCCTGATGACCCCGGGTCCCGCAGGAAGAAACCGGAATAAATGGTTTGCACTGTCTGAAAGGGCACGTGTGTGCCTCATGTGTCTGCTCCAAAGGGGTAAAGTGGATTTGGTGCAGGCCAGGCTGCTGGCAGAGATGGGGAACCCTCTACAAGGGTCTCAGGGTGTCCCCCCCCCTCGCCCAGTCAGAAATGGGGCCCCGAGGACTTTTTCTGCATGGCCTCTAAGTGCAGCTCAGGTCTGAAGATCCGCCGCCCCCCGCACAGTCACCCTGGTTCAAGTCAGGAACCTAGCCTGTGGACGTGGGTGTGTGCCCATCAGGACAAGCAGGGGTCCCTGAGGGGTGCAGCGGCCCAGGTGGCAGGAGCCTGGGGGGGGGGGACTCTGCCAAGGAGCAGGACCCTTGTCACTGTGAGAAGCTGCTGCCCAGCCCACACGGCCTCAGGAACAGGATGCAGTGACAAGTCCACAGATGAAAATCCCCGGGGGTAGGGCAGGGCTAGGGGCCATAGCAGGGCCCCTCAGCATCCCAGGGCCCGCCGCAGTGCATGGAGGGACCACCCTGCAGGTCCTCAGACCGTGGGCAGGAGCTAGAGGCGGGCCCAGGAGATGCCCGCACTGGTGGGCATCGTGCAGCCTGGACTTGCAAATAAAGCAGCCGTGCCCACGGTCCCTCTAGGGCTCTGATCCATGCCAGGCTCCCTGTGACTCAGGCCTTAGGGCACAACTGGCCAGAAGATGCTGGACTGAACACCAAGAGCCTCCTTTCTCCCCATGACCTCCCGGGACTCAGGTTCCTGACTCTCCTGGAGCACTCAGGCGTCCTTGTCCAGCCAGAGCACAGACGGCATTCCCCACTGTCCCCTCCGAAGACCACCGAGTCTGCAGCCTGAGTCCAGCCTGACAGCTCGGTCCCCTCTGCTGTGGACCCACTGATGTGGGACCCTCCGTGACCAATGCTGTTGATACCCGAACTCCCCCCACTGTCCACCACCACTGCCCAGCTTGCACGCGCCTCACACCTCAAGCCACACGGACCACATGCCTCACACGCACAACCATGCATGACTCGCACCTACCACATGCCTCACGCACACTGCATGCCTCACATCTACCACGTGCCTCACACGCACACAACATGCCTAACGCCTACCATATGCCTCACACGCACACCGCGTGCCTCACGCCTACCACATGCCTCACATGCACACATGCCCCACGTGCACACATGCCTCACGCCTTCCAGATGCCTCACACTCCTATCACATGCCTCACATACACCACACATGCCTCACATAACTGCATGCCTCACACACCATGCACACCTCACGTAACCGCATGCCTCATGCCTACCACATGCCTCACACCTCTCACACCTACTGTATGCTTCACATGCACACACGCCTCACGCCTACCACATGCCTCACACACACCACATACCTCCCATCTACCACATGCTTCACACGCACACATGCCTCACGCCTACCACATGCCTCACACATACACGCCTCATGTTACCACATGCCTCACACACGCCTCACGCCTACCACATGCCTCACACACACATGCTCACACGCACACCACAAATACCTCACACCTACCGCATGCCTCACACGCACACATGCCTCACGCCTGCATGTCTCATGCACACCACACATGCCTCATGTGCCATACGTCTCACTCGTGCACACCACACACTCAACCCACAGTCCACAAGTCGGACCACAATAGGGTGGGCTCAGAGTGAGGGCAAGGGTCTTTTATTTCTGGGCCGGGTGTGGGTGGGAGTGGGATGGGTGGCACCCCCCTCTGGCCTGACAGAGCTGCACCCCAAAGGAGTGACTGTACTTCACCCTGGGTCTGGCATCACCCCCTTCCCCAAGGGTTCCACCTGCCCTGGCCATGGACCGGGGCCGGTTGTCACAGGTGATGACACTGGAGTCATGTCTGTGCAGCTCTGGCAGAGGAGTCCCAGCCTCGAGGACACCAGCTGGAGGTGTCCCTGTGGGATGAGGTCTGGGACACTCACAGTGACAGCCACGGTGTGGGCAAGACCCATGAGGACAGCTCTGGGCTGGTCGGAAGGCTGAGCACGGCCCCAGCGTAACTGGGGACATGGTGTGGGGTCCCTGCAGGGTCACACTGGGCCAAGGGCTGTGGATAAATCTGCCCTGAGGCCTGCGGTTCCTCATGATAAGTGCCCCCTGCTGGAAACCACCTGGTATTCGCCAGCGATTTAATGAACTGCAGACCACAGAATGCCAGGGCCTTCATGTGGCCTGATCTGCTTGACCCACCTCATCCTACCTTTCTCCAGGTGACCCAAGCTCAATGACACCCCTTCCCGGGAATCAGCACCTGGCCCAGCCCCTTCTGGGGAGGGGAGGGCTTGACAAGGGAAAAGGTGGGAGCCCAAGACGCCCTTGGGCATAGGGGCAAGGCGGGCCCTCTGGGCATTAGGGGACGCCCACGCCAGGGGTCTCAAAGCTGTGAGGACCCCGGGCAAGCAGTGAGGATGGCCACTTCCCCCTCCTGCTTTATGCCCACCTAGGTGCCCCCGTCACCACACTTAGGGCCACTGGCTGCAGCCACAGGCTCCCCAGAGGTGGAGGCAGGAAGGAGAGCAGGGCTGGGGCTTGAATGCCGCGGCTTCCGCATAAATGGGAACACCCTGTGGAGGAGAGCGGACCTGAGCACAGGGCAGTTGTGTGGGTCCCGCCTGCCTCACTGCCCGGGGCACAGGGCGCGGCCCAGCTCACCTTCTCTTGGCCTCTGGGGGAATCACAGCTTCTGCCAGCAGGTCTTTGTATGCGGAGGACTTCAGGAACCTTGGGTAGGAGTCCTGCAAGAGATGGCGTTCAGCCAGCTTCCGCTGGGGGTCTAGCCTGGCACTGCGGGGGCCCCTGCCAGCCCCAGAGACCCCCGAGTGGACAGTGCTGGAGGCAACCATCCCAGACCTGCCCCGACCATGTCAGACAGACTCAGGGAGACCTGGGCTCCTAGCCAGTGGGGCCATTAACCCTCAAAAGGTGGGCAGGGGCCCAGTGCCCACACTCGGAGGAGTGAGCCATGGGACCTCCAGTGGGAAATTCCAAGTAGTACCTCCCCTGGTTCTTGGTGTACCCCACGAGTGAGGGTGAGGACATGGAGCAAAATAAAATGCAAGGTTGAGAAAAACTGTATGGTATGCAATAAAGAAGAGAAATCTACGAACCTGTTTATATTTTTAAAAGAAAAATATAAATATTAAACAGTTAATTTTAGTGGGAAGACATAACTAGATTTATTTGAAATGTACCTTGTTGGGCGCCTAGGTGGCTCAGTTGGTTAAGCCACTGCCTTCGGCTCAGGTCATGATCCTGGAGTCCCAGAATCGAGTCCCGCATCGGGCTCCCTGCTCAGCAGGGAGTCTGCTTCTCCCTCTGACCCTCCACCCTCTCATGCTTTCATTCTCTCTCTCTCAATTAAAAAAAAAAAAAAATCTTGAAATGTACCTTGTTTGTAGACTGAATTTTGAACCTGTGTAGATACTTTACATAATTACAAAACAAAACAAGGAATAATCAATTCCTATACATCAAAGGTAAAGAGGAATGAGTGAGCTGGGCATCCAGAGGGTGACAGCACCCTGACCACACTCAACGGAGCTGTTCAAGGGGCGTCCCCAGGACCAGAAAAAAGTAAACCACTGTCGGTGAGTGCATCGTAAAGGGCAGTGCTGTGTCGTTCGGTTGGGACTCCTGAGTGAAATGGGAGGAAAAGCGAGTGAGCCATTATGTTAGCCTGGCTGCAAACCACGGTTTTCAGTGGGTTAGCGAGGAAAGAGATGAAAGTCAAGAGAGCTGAAGGAAACTGTGTAATCCTGCATCTGAATTAGCCGTGTCAGGATGAACTCCTGATATATTCTACCTAAAACACTTCTGTTTCCTAATTCTCTTCACTGAAAGGCCTGCAAACAAGCCAGGTGACAACGAACTCGTCCGGCACGCAGGTCCCTATTTCCAAAGAGCCTAGAAGGGCCAGGGCTGCCTGCGGGAACGGTGCAGGAGGAGCCTGGGACAAGCTGCGGCAGATGTCAGAACACATCAAATGCCTCAGGAGCCAACGCGGGGACGGCGGGGGGGGGGCCCTCTGCACAGCAAGGAAGAGTAAGAACCATGTGAACGAAACCCGCCATCTACTGAGAGCATGGATTTACTGTGGTATTAAAAACATCTCCAACTCACTGACCATCCTTGGCAGACACGGTGGGTCCAAGTCATTATTCTGAAAAGTGGAAAATAAGGAATGAGGCATTGACTGTGCCCTCCCTGGGGAACCACGCAACAAAGAGCAGGCGAGGGGAGATGCCCTCCGAGTATGTGCCAGCTCGTCAACAGAGGCAGGGACGGGCCAGCTCTGCACCCAAACGGAATCGGGTCTGGCCGGCAACTGCCAGGGGCTGCTCACAGCACAAAATGGGAGACAGCTGGGCCGCACGTACCTCCTGATGGGAGGACACACCGAACACCATCTCTGAGGAAAAATACTGTCCACGAAACCAAACACACACACAATAAAACTGAAGATGAATCTGATCAAGTCTGAAACATCACTACCAACATCCAGAAACACACGCGACAGAAAAACACTCCAAAGACACCGCGAGGGCACCGTTAGTATGGCCCAGACTGTGAGCAACTACAGGACAAAGGACCTCCAACTCCTTCAAAACAAAAACCATACTTCATTTTTTTTTTTTAAGATTTTATTTCTTCATTTGGCACAGAGAGACACAGCGAGAGAGGGAACACGAGCAGAGGGAGTGGGAGAGGGAGAAGCAGGCTTCCCGCCAAGCAGGAGCCCAATGCGGGGCTCGATCCCAGGACCCCGGGATCATGACCCGAGCCGAAGGCAGACGCTTAACAACTGAGCCACCCAGGTGCCCCCAAAAACCGTACTTTAAAAAGAGATTCAAGAGGAGCGCCTGGCTGGCTCAGTCGGAAGGGTGTGCAACTCTTGATCTCAACGGTCGTGAGTTCGAGCCACATGTTGGGTGTAGAGATTAAATAAACGTAAAAAAGAGGTTTGGGGCGCCTAGGTGGCTCAGTGGGTTAAGCATCCGACTCCATCTGAGCTCAGGTCTTGATCTCAGGGTCATGAGTTCAAGCCCCATGTTGGCTCCACACTGGGTGTGGAGCCTACTTAAAAAAGAAAAAGAGGTTTAAAAAATTTATTAACCAATTCTAACATATGTACTTTGCTTTGGACCCAAATTCAAGCAAACTAAAAAGAAAATAGATATTTATAGGCTGCGGCATTCAGAGAAGACCCCAGAAATGTCTACACCCTACCCTATGGACCTGTGGTCGTGTCTTACAAGGCAAAGGGACTGAGGTGGGGAGATGCCCTGGACTGGACAGGTGGACCCAGTGTCACCATGGGGCCTAAAAGCCAAAGAGGAGCCTGTGGAAGGACTGGAGCGACAGGCTGGAGATGCTCCACTGGGGGCTATGAGGACGCAGGAGGGGCCACTTGCCAAGGAAGGCACTCTCTCCAGAAACTGGGAAAGGCAGGAAACGTGATCCCTACCCCACCCCGGAGCCTCCAGAAGACGCCAGCGCTGCCCACACCTGACCTCCGCCCCAGGAGACCCGGGTTGGACTTCTGACCTGCACACGGTGACGGAATAAAAAGTCGCCGTCTTACGGCTCTGGGTTTGTGGTGATTTGTTACAGCGACAACAAGAGACTAGGCACAGAGCCCAAGTGGGGAAGTTTGGACCCTGACCAGCTCTTTGAGAACACCGAATAAATATCCCGTGTTCATGTGTGATGCTGGCATCTGGGGTCACACTGGAAAGGGAAGGAGGGGGTCCACATCCTTTAGAGGATCCTGAATACACAGACAGAAGTCTGAAAATGGCTTGAAAGTCACGGGGTCGGGGCAGTGGGCAGGGGTGGACGAGAGGTCAGGACCGGCCCTGAGCTGACTGTTTTTGAAGTCAGGCAGTAGGAACATGAGGATCCATCATTTTACTATACTTCTGTTTACATTTGGAATTTTCCATTAACTTTTTTCTTTAAGATCCTATTTATTTATTTGACGGAGAGAAAGAACGCGAGAGCAGGTACACAAGCAGGGGGAGCAGGAAAGGGAGAAACAGGGTCCCCGCCGAGCAGGGAGCCCGATGCGGGGCTCGATCCCAGGACCCTGGGATCATGACCTGAGCTGAAGGCAGACGCTTAACAACTCAGCCACCCAGGCGCCCCCACGTTAAAATACTTTTTAAAATCACAACTGGACCTCTCCTTAAGCAAGAGGCTGGGGCAAGCCCTCCGCCCTCTGAGCCTCAGTTTACTCCTCTGTAAGGGAGAGCCTAAGCTGCAGGTGTGGACTGGAGAGCAGTGGGGAGGGGCTGGCCCCCACGGGGCAGGGTACTGCCACGCTCTCCGGGCCCGCACGCCCACCTTCTTCATCAGCATGTAGATATGCAGCTGGGCATCATCCAGCACGTAGCGGTGGGGCTGCTGCAGTCCCTCCAGGGTCCGCTCCATCGTCCGGCTGTCGATGTTGACCCAGCGGGCAGCACCAGGGGCCAGAAACTGCCTGTGTCGGCGGGAGGGGGAGAGGACACAGGCCCAGTGGGTGTGGGCTCCACACGCCCGCCCGCCACCGGCCGGTCCCCACCCCTCGGCACTCACTGGTACACAGAGTCCACCATAGCGTGGACCTGGGCCTGCCTTCCGTGGCGCAGCTCCTCACAGGCCTCCCAGAAGCTGAGGTTCTCAGCTGGAGGTCCACACGCCAGGTGAGGCCCACCCGAGCCGTGGCCAGGGCTGGCAGAAACCCGGAGGGTCCTCAGCAGCAGTGCCCTCCCAGGGCCCTCGAGCAGGGCATAGGGCCTCTCACCACTGAACTCGGTCCTCAGGAAGTCCATGAAATGGGCCCGTCCCAAAGGGTCTTCCAAGAGCTCCTGGAAGCTGAAACCCCATCGCTCCACGCGGAGCTTCGTGGGCACAGCCACGCTGAGGGGACACGGAAGGGCTGGTCAGGAGCACAAGGAATGGGCCGGTGGGACGGAAGGGTGGGGAGCAGTGCCCCTTGCCCACCCTGGGCTCACCTGGGTGCATTCATGGTCCAGTAGGTGTCATCATCTGTGACCCAGGGGTTGCTGGGCAGGCACCCTGACATGATGGGGTCGTGTGGCCCATGCTGGCTGCTGAACTTCAGGTACCTAGGGGGTGGGGGGAGGTGCCAGGGGCCAGTGCAGGGAGAGGCCGTGGGGACACGGGCACTTGGGGAAGGGTCTGCGCTCTGGGCCCCCCAGCCCACTCACGCCTCGAGGCAGATGGAGGACTTCACCCGGGCCCTGGTCAGGGCCTTCCTGCAGCGCTCCATCTAGGACGCGAGGCCTATGAGGTGGGGCCTGGGCTGGAGGTCAGCCAGCCCAGGCCCCTCCCTGCCACCCACCCCTAGGACCTACCTCCTGCTTGTAGAACTCCATATTCTTGGTCTGAAAGGGGCCAAATGGGCTGCAGTTAGAAGGCAGGCCCTGTGGGGACTGACCACCCACCCTGGGCTCATGAGTCCATCCTTCGGCTGGTGGAAAATGGCTCAGGACCCCGCCTTGCCCCTTGAAGCCCCCTCCTCTAATGGAGGCGTCTGGCTTTCCAAAAAGTATCTGGAGGCCTCTAGTGCAGAGGTTTCCAGAATGTTCCATGGGGCCCACACACTGTCAAAGTACCTTACAGTTCCCCAGTTGTCCCTATTTCACATTTTCAAATGTATTTAGGTCATTTTTTAAAAAAACTAGCAGATATGGCGCCTGGGTGGCTCAGCTGGTTAAGTGATTGCCTTCTGCTCAGGTCATGATTCCAGAGTCACGGGATCGAGTCCCACATTGGGCTCCCTGCCCGGCAGGGAGTCTACTTCTCCCTCTGACCCTCCCTCCTCTCATGCTCTCTCTCTCTCTCACTCTTTCTCTCAAATAAATAAATAAAATCTAAAAAAAAAAAAAAACAAAAACCAGCAGACACATGAGAGATACGGCCACAGGATCACCATGGGGGACTTAGTCTTGCTAACTTGTGCTCAAGGTTATCCCATCCTGTTCAGAGCTCAGAGCGTGCCTGCCGCATCCTCAGGGCCAGGTGACAGGCTGACCCTTCCCAACACCCACAAATTGCTCAGGATGCCTGGGATCTCCAATGTTAGTCTTGGCTCTCTTTGGCCGACCTTATAATGAGGAAATTACAAACCTGTGATCGTGAACTACAACTTAAAAGTCAGGAAGAAGTTTTATCTGGAAGGCACTAGATATTGTATATTTTGGGTTTTGTGGGATTGGAACAGAGGGCTCAGCTGCTACCAGGTCTGGACATGTCCGTCCAGCGGCCACCAGAGGCCTTGGAGGGAGGTGGCTGGCTCAGCCCAGGCCTCTCAGGCCCATGGCTCTGCTGGGCACATCTCCAACTGCCCTGGACCCTGGGGCTGTCCCAGCCTGGGCAAGAGCTCCCACCCTTCCCAGAGCCCCATCACACTTACTTGTACCCAGTGTAGCAGGTTGGGGAGGCAAGAAGTGAGAGTTAGCAGAGGCCTGGGAGTGGGGGTGTAGGCAGGGGTGAGTAATGCCAGGAGCAGAGCAGGGCCTCTTGGTGTCAGGGTCAAGTGCCATTTGGATGGATGGATGGATGGACGGACCGATGGGCAGCCCCCACGTTGGGGTGGGGAGACATGTATGCAGGGGTGGCGGGGAGTGGCCTGGGGGCATGTGTGCAGGGCCCTCACCATCTGCACTCGCCCAGCTGTGCAGGAACTGCGCTCTGGACCCTGCTCCAGGACGCTGGGGACACCTGGCTGCAGACGGAAGGCCGAGATGAGGTGGGGGTACGGCCCAGGTGGGCTGCTGAGACCCAACCCA
This sequence comes from Mirounga angustirostris, assembly GCF_029215605.1. Classification (NCBI taxonomy): domain Eukaryota; kingdom Metazoa; phylum Chordata; class Mammalia; order Carnivora; family Phocidae; genus Mirounga; species Mirounga angustirostris. The sequence goes on from NW_026991713.1 coordinate 139,708,902, forward strand.
GCCTTGTGTTCCTGCCCCCCACCCGCCTCCATAAACTGAAGCTCTGCACCCGCACGTCATCCTGTAACACGGAGAATGACATTCGGAGGAACTGCAGAGGCTGATCCTCCTCTCTACCTGTCCCACACCTGCGGGGACCTCCCCTTAGGCGAGCTCACCTCCCTGCTGGGCTCCTGACTGCTCACACCACAACCCTCACCATCCTTCTTTTTTTTTTTTTTAAAGCAGGCTGTGTGCCCAGTGGGGCTCAAACTCAGCCCCAAGACCGAGAGTTGACTCCACTAACTGAGCCAACCAGGCACCCCTCTCACCACCCGTCTTGAAACGGTCACTTGCCACGCATCTTGCTGCCCTGACCTCAAATACACATGCTGGTCTGGCCTCTTCCTCACCGCGGCCCAGGGCGCAGCCCTTATGCCCGCTGCCCCGGAAGCTCCAGCTGCCGTTCCCAGAGTCCCCTCCACTTGGACCCTCGCCCTGCATGGCCCTGCCCTCAGCCCACATACACACCCTTGGGGCCACGTCCACCCCACCTTCCTCCCCCCACCCACCCACCTGGCCCTCAGGCGCAAGATGAGCCATTATTTTCCCAGAGACAGCCACCCCCCCCCACACACACACCCCGGGTGAGGTGCTGGACCTGTGGGTGACTCGCTCTGTTTTTATTCACGGATTTTTCCCACAGGAACCCCCACTCATGGTAGATCTGACGGCTCCACAGCCCCACACAGCCGGGGGACTGCAAACCACCTGCCCAGACCATGGCTCTGGATAAGGCCTAACTCCAGGCCAGTGCCCCCAGAAGTTCTTGGCCTGTGACCCCAGTCCCTTGATGCTGTGGATAAGCCTGGCTCCACTTTGCCTCCTCCCTTAGACCTCAAAGAAACTGGTTTGTTGTGCTGTGTGGATTGGCCCTGCGATCTCTGGGTTCCGATGGGTCCCAGAACGAGAACTTCCTGCTGGGACCCCGAAAGCCCCATCCTTACCACAGGCTCAAAATGTAGGTCCAGAGACAGCATCTGAGGGAGGCACACAGACTCCCAGCAAGACCCCACTGCTGAACAAGAAACCACACCCCCCTCTCCCCACACACAGGGGAGCTTACCGGGGGCCTGTTCACCAGCCAGTACGTCTGCTCCTGACATGCAATGACCAGCCTGTCCCCCTTCCTGCGCTGCTTAGCTGCCCTGGGGGGGGTGGAATTGGGGGAGACATGGCGCCCACCGTAGCACCTCCCCACCCCCTCCCCACCCTCAGACCAGAGCCTGGTGGGGAGCCAAGCCTGGGCAATGGTGTCTCTGGCCCCACAGTGCCCGGTGTGGTACTCCTGGGCCTCCCGGGCAGTGCCCACTCCGAGTGAGCAGGGCAAGATCTTACCGTAGTTGCTCTCGGGCCTGCATCACCACCAGGTCCCACGTGTGGTTGATCTTCCTGTGTAGCTGGTCATAGTGTTCCTGGGGGATGTCGAGGTCTCCACTGGGTAACCCCTCCTGTGTCCAGCTTGGGGGTGCAGACCACCCACCTCCCCGCTGAGACACATAGGGATGACGTGTTTGTGTGTCTGCACTCTCCTGGGGCCTAGGCTATGTGCTCCAGGGCAAACTGTGAGGCCCCAGAGCCAAGAGGCCAAGAGCAGGACTTGGGTTCCTCTGGCTGGACTCAGCCGAGGGGCAGGAGGGTCCCACCTTCTCGTGGCCGACCAGGGCCCCCTGCTTTCGGATGTTCTTCTTCGTCAGGTAGATGGCTGGAAGGACAGGGGGCCAGGCTGCAGAGGAAAAATCTCTGCCCCTCGACCCTTGTGGCATCACTCGGGTGGGAGGGCAACAGTGCTAGGAACTTGTCCCGGGTTAGAGCCCACTCCTCCTCACTCACCATAGTCCAGCTCAGCAGCTGGCCACAGGGTGCTCGTCCAGAAATAGGGCGTCTGGTATGGTGCAGGGACAGGGTGTCCGGGACCTCCTGGGCCTTCCCCACCCCAGGAGTTGTCCACCTTCCCAGATCCCTTGGGAAGGGGGTGGGCTGGCCAGGCGGTGTCTCAGAACCTGCCTGTCTGCCCACAGCCTGGAGATTCACAGACCACTGGCCATTTTCCCCACCTGGAACTGAGTTCTGCTCACCCCTTGGGGCCCAGTGCAGGCACTGCCTCCTTGACTGGGCTCCCTGAGTCCCTACTGCCTGGTGGGGTGGGGTGGGGCCTGCCCAAGTCATGCATGTACTCAGTCTGTGCTGAGGACTGTGGGTGAGGACTGAGAGCAAACCCTGCCTGGGTCCCTGTTGTAGCCACGAGGCCAGGCAGGGGAGCTCCACCGTGATTAGGGATACACAGTGAGATGCCAGGATCCTGTCCTCAGGTACCACACAGACTTATTCATGAGCGGGGGCTTAAGGACTCTCAGGGAAACCATCAGAATCCTCCACAAGTACTATACCCTTTATGGAGGCCCTGTTGTGGCCTCAGAGAAACTAAAGGTCTCTCCCCTTAATCGGGTCTTTCTACCACAGGACACTCATAGTCCAGGCCTTTCGGGGAGGGGCAGCGGACCCAGGCCTGTGATGACATCACCACTTCCTACTCCAAACTCAGTCTCCCCCCTTCCACAAGTCCCCTCTAGCGGGGCTGCTGGTTTGGGGTTCCCACCTGCTCCCAGTTGCACCTGACCTGGAATCTGTAGGGTGTGTCGTCTGGCCGGAGCACAAGGCTGCGGGGGCTGCGCAGAGAGTATAGGTAGCCGTGCTGCACTAGGAGGGTGCCCAGGTGCAGGGCCTCTGGCGGGAGGGGCAGGGTGGCGAGCGCTAAGCCTGGGAGAAGCAATTTGGGAGCTCTCCCTCCCCAGTGCACTTGGCTCAACATTAACACCTGTGAGCCCTGAGCAGGCCCAGCCTTGGCCATCAGCACAGCGACCCCGGGGCAGAGGGCAGGGGGCAGGATAACCCCCTTACCCTCCTCTGAGATGCAGTACTTCTGGACCAACCAGTCCACGACGTCGCTGCCTGCACACCAGAGACTGGCATGGGGCAGGGGTAGGCGAGGCAGGGCCGCCACCAACCCCGGACCCGGCGGCGCCTCACCAGCCACGGTGTGGGGAATGACGGTGATGCGCAGGCGCTGGTTCCGCATCTCCACGCCCTGGTCGGGGTCCTGCATGCTCACGACCACCCGCTCCATCTGAGCGAAGGGGGGCCTTGAGGGGCTGTTCCGGCCGGCCTCCCCCCACCCCCACATCCTGATTCCCCGCAACGGGCCGGGATGCCCGGGATCGGTGAGCTCAGAGAAGATTAACGCGCATGATGGTGGGATTTGGGGCCGCGGCGGGCAGCGGAGGAGCGGGGGAGGGGGAGGGGCGGAGGCGAGGGCCGCTCCCCTCCCCCCCCAGCCCCGGCCTCCGCCGCCTCGCCCCGCCTCACACAGTGCCATCGCCCCCAGACCCGCGTCCACACTCGTGCGCACCCGCACCCACCCCTCTTCTGCCGCTCCCGGCCTCGCATGCCGGGAAATCCGGGGGCGGGGGACGGCGGGACCCCCACCCAGCACCCACCTTGCTGAGATGCGGCATCTGCACACCCCGGCGTCCGCCGGCCATGGCGGCGGTGAGGCCAGATGGCGCGTGGGTGTGGAGCCGCCCCCGGCCCGCACGCCCCGCCCCCGGCCCGCACGCCCCGCCCAGCTCGCCCCGCTAGCTCGGCTCCGCAGCCCCGCCGGCCCCCGGCCGTGTGAGCCTCAGCGCCCGCACGGTGTGGGGTCTGGAGTCTGGAGGAGTCTCCCCCCGCGTCAGGAGAAACTGAGGCCCGTGGGAGGGGCCCCGCCCCCGGCTGGTGTGGGGGACTGTGAGGGAATCGCAGCTCAGCTGGGACAGGTGGGGGGGCTCAGGGAGAGGAGGGTCTCTAGGAGAGGCTCCTTGTGGGGGAGGGGGGGGTGGGGAGGGGGACACCGGTAGCACCTGCCTCGCACAGCCAGCCCCTGTGTGGCCTCCTCGGGATCAGGCCACACTCGTGGTGGAGGGGGCTGTGCAGTCAGGGCGCGGGTTTGTGTGCCGCAGGAGTGTGTTTGTTATTGGGACGCCGGACGTCACACCGTGTCAGCGCCTGCAGGCTGGTGTGACACTGGAGGGCTGTGCAGGTCCATCGAGGCCTGGGGGGATGGCAGAAAGCTCACTTCCCCCAGCTGCACGGACACGTGGGCAGGACCAGTTGGGGAACAGGCAGAGACTCCACAGATGCAGGACATCTGAGACTGGGAGAAGAGCTTTATGGAGAGAGAGGCTCTGAGCGCCCACCCCCCAGCCCCCACCTCCAGACACACTCATGGTGCACCTGCATCCTCTAGGCTCAGGGCCCTGTCCTGGCCCTTTCTCTCCCTGCTCCAGCAGCTTGGCCACTACCACCCCACAGCCCTGTTGCTGGACAATTTTTTTTTTTTTTTAAGATTTTATTTATTTGAGAGATAGCGAGAGAGAGCATGAGCCGGGGCAGAGGACAGGGAGAAGCAGACTCCCCACTGAAAGGGGGCCCAAACACATGGGACTTGATTCCAGGACCCCAAGATCATGACCTGAGTCGAAGGCAGATGCTTCACCAACTGAGCCACCCAGGCGCCCCCATTTTTAAGAAGTTCAAATAGGTCTATTTCTGCTTTTTTGGAAATAGAGTTCCTCTCCTCCCTCTGGGGGTGCTGGGGACAGGGCAGGATAGATGGGGGTGGCCCTTGGCTTACAGCCTTAGACTGATCCATTTCTACTGCTGACAAGGCCAGGTCCAGGATGAGCTGGGGCAGGGGGACCGGATTGGGGGCTACCTCTATCAGGGTACCATCCTTCCTTAGATCCCAGTGAATTCCCAACCATCCCCACCCACACAGGTGGGGTCAGGCTGGTCCCAGGCCTGACGGTCCTTTCTGGATGGGTGGGTATCTACAGAAGCTGAGGGCCACCAGAGGCCATAGCTGTCCCCAGCCTCAACAAGTGGCTTCTGGACCAACTACCCCCCATCCCCACCCCCGGGGAAAGGGCAGCAGAAATGAGGGAATCCTGCCTTGGAAAGATTGTGGACAGGTGGAACTCCAAGGGGGATGGACACCAAGCCCATGTGTCCCCTAGCACCCATGGCCCTCCTCTGCAGAAGTTTTGGGGGTACAGGTGGGGGAATCATAACACGGTCCCCTGACTGGGCTCTGGTGGGGGTAGGGAGGCTTTGTCCACGCAAGATACTCAGGGGCAAAGGAGCCAAGAGTGGACGGGGATCTGTTTGTGAAGCCAGGGTGGCAGGGGGACCCTCTCCCTCTTGTTTTATGCAAAAGGTAGTATGATGCCTAGGTGTCCTTAGAAATGGGGGGGCAGAAGGAGTATACAGAAGAAAGGGGGACTTGGTCTGGTATTCTACCTCCTCCACTCAGACCCTTGATCCGGCCGTCCCCAGCCTGACGCACAGCTCACCCCTGTTCCCTGCACTGGCTGCCCCCATCTGCCCACCCCAAGGTTTGCTTAGGCATCAAGACCAGAAGCCCCTTTTGTGCCCCTCAGCCCTCCCCCACCAGGATTCTGCTTTGGATCAGTGTCCTTTCCTCCTCAAGGACAGGGTGCTTCATTATGGTCTGGGTGTAACCGCCCAGAGACCTGCAGCACACCCACGCAGCCCAGTCCATAAACATTAGACTAATGGCTGTGTGACTGACTCCATGTTGCATCTCACTAGGAGGGTGGGACCCTTGTCTCTGGGTGATGTGGACACAGGTCTCTCTGTGCTAACGCCTCCGGGATGTGGAGCCACAAGGCTGCGCAGACACTCACCCCCATCCGCATCCCGCAGCTCCCAAGGCTGGGCAGACTCCAGGAGTCCCCACTGCCCAGACAGAAGATCCGGTGGGGGTGGGGAAGGGAGGGGAACCTGTCGAGCCCCAAGTGCGGCCTGTACCGCCTGCAGGTAATGAGAGCCTAGGGGCCTGGGGGAGGCGGGGAGCACCTGCTCCACTGGGCGCCCCCAGCCCCACCCGCCCCTCCCAGAGGGCTTCCCCGGAGAATCCCCCAGACTCTCACGGGCGCCGTGGGGGAGGGGCCGCTCTGATGGACAGAGCGGGGTGTAGCCTGGGCCGGCGGCTGGGACCGTCACCGCGGTGGCTGTGCGGGCTTCTGGGGCGCCCGCGGCGGGGACGACCAGGTGCCGGCGCCGTGCGGGCGACACGCGCGTCTCTGCGGGGCTGCGCGGGGTCCGCGGAGTGGCTGGGGGCGCGCGGCGCGGGCGCGGCGCTGGGCGCGGGGGGCGCTCCCGGCCGGGATGAGCTCACCGCAGTCGCGCCGGGGCTGAGCGCCGAGCCGGGCGGCGGCGGGGCGGGCGGCGGCTCCTCGGCGGCTCCGCGGCGGAGCCGGGCCGCGGGCCACCATGCTGGGCCTGGACGCATGTGAGCTGGGGGCGCAGCTGCTGGAGCTGCTCCGGCTGGCGCTGTGCGCCCGAGGTGAGCAGGCTGGGCTGGGGCCAGGGTGGCCACGTGGGCGGGGGTCTGGGACAGGGAGGGTGGAGGGTGGGGGGTTGGGGAGGCTTCAGCCTGGGGCGGGGGCTGGGCCTCCCCCGCGGAAACTTTGGGGGCGCGCGTGGGGAAATCCTGGCGCGGTCCCCCTACTGGGCTCTGTCGGGGGTGGGGGGCTTCGTCCAGGCCAGATACTCGGGGCAAAGGAGCCAAGAGTGGGCGGGTCTGTTTGTGAAGCCAGGGTTGCAGGGGGACCCTCTCCCCTTGGGAACCTGCTCCTGAGATCTCCTCTCCCTTGGGTGGGGCTGGGGCTCCTTCAGGGCGTGTGGTGATCCCTGAGAAGCCTGGCGCACAGTCGGAAAGACCCTGTCCCAAAACACTATGGGAACGGGCTTAGAGAGACCCCTGCCCCAGGGCATCATGGCAAGGGGCTCTAGGAGACTGAGTCTCAAGGCACCCAGGGAGGTAGCCCCAGAGCATAAGCTGAGGGATTTAGAGAGAACCGCCTCTACGACCCAGGAGCACCCCCGGCAAGAACCCCTAGGACAGTGGGAAGGTATACAGAGATGTGAAGAGATGTAGTGGGCAGAGCCTCTGCTCTAGGGAAGACCCTGGAGGTCAGCGGTCCACAGTAGTGGCCTCCAGTCCTTGGGGCTATCCCCCTTTTAGGGTCTGCCCCCGTGCCGCCCCATCTTTGGCCTCAGAGTCAGGGAGGAGCCCTAGATGGATGGCTGGGCCAGAGAAGGCAGCTGGTGCCTCAGGGATGTCACTTGGCTCCATCTCTCAGGAACCTTCTCCAACCCCCAGGGCCCTTCCTAAAGGGTTCGGGTGTGGGTGCTGCTCAGTCTCTTCCCAGCCCACCCCTCTCCCTGAGCCCCCATGCAGCACTCCCTCTCTGAGCGCACATCCCCTTCCCTAACCCCCACCTCTCTCCCTGAGCCTCCATTGCTTCCTTTGAGTTCCTGTGGGCCGTGAGCAGCACAGCTGGCCAGATGGGGGGCCTCCAGTATGATGAGTGAACGCCGGGGTCCGCTGGTGGCAGCGGCTCACGCACCTCCCCAACCCCCAGTCCTCCTGACTGACAAGGAGGGGAGACAGCTGCCCCCTGACGAGGCACTGGATGAGGCTGTGCCTGAGTACCGGGCCCCAGGGAGGAAGAGCCTCCAGGAGATCCAGCAGCTGGACCCGGATGATGAGAGCCTGGCCAAGTACAAGCAGGCACTGCTGGGGCCCCTGCCCCCTGTCACGGGTATGCACAGCCCTGGGCTGGGAGGGGAGGGGAGGGGCGAAGGCCAGGGAGAGCACTCTGGTGACTTCCGGTTTTTCCCCAGACCTGAGCCTGCCCAATGTGCAGGTGACCAGGCTGACGCTGATGTCTGAGCAGGCTCCAGGGCCCATCACCATGGACCTCACAGGTACTGCCCCCCTTGGGGCTCCTGGGGCAGGGTCTGTGATATCCCAGGAGGTCATTCCCTAGCTGCACTTTCCCTAACAGGGGAGCTGGCCGAGCTGAAAAACCAGGTGTTTGTCCTGAAGGAGGGTGTTGATTACAAAGTGAAGATTACTTTCAAGGTGAGGGTAGCTGTCATGGGGGATGCCTGCCAGCTCAAGGTCAGCCCCCCAGAGGGGCCCTTAACACTCTCTGTCCCCCAGGTCAATAAGGAGATCGTCAGTGGCCTCAAGTGTCTGCATCACACCTACCGCCAGGGCCTGCGTGGTGAGGGCGGCAAGGCGGGGCTGGCCCGGGGGGGGGGGGCTGTGGGGAGGGTCAGGTGGGGCAGAGCATGGCCCCTGACAGCCTCCCCCTCCCCCAGTGGACAAGGCCGTGTACATGGTGGGCAGTTACGGCCCAAGCGCCCAGGAGTATGAGTTTGTGACCCCGGTGGAGGAAGTGCCTCGAGGAGTGTTGGTGCGGGGTGCTTATGTGGTCACGTCCTTCTTCACGGATGACGACAGGACAGACCACCTGTCCTGGGAGTGGGGCCTCCACATCTGCCAAGACTGGAAGAGCTGAACGCCTCCCACCCCAGGGGCTGTCCTCCCACTCGGGGTCCTGCTTTTCCCTGCCCCTCAGTCACTGATCACACCCCCCACACCCTCTGCTCCGTCCTGGGACGCCCCCTCCCTGGGCTGGCACTGTGCCCCAGACAGTCCTATTAAAGTCGCCTTGTCTCAGTGCCCTGGGTGTTGCTTCTGTCTGCCTCCCCTCCCCCGGGGTGGGTGGGGGGAGCCTTGTGGCCTTATCCTCCTGGGACTAGGACTGGGCGCCACGTGGCAGCTGCAGCTTGGCCCCCGGCCCCCTTATCTGCCCCCTGCCTCGTGGGCCCGGCACTGCCATGGACGGCCAGTTCCTGCTCCCGCTGCTGCTGCTACTTGGGGCCTCAGTCCTGTGGGGACAGGGCCCGGGGCCGGGGGAGCCCGAGGAAGAGCCCCCCGAGGAGGAGGTCCCTGAGGAGGATGGGATCTTGGTGCTGAGCCAGCGCAACCTGGGCTCGGCCCTGCGGAAGCACCGCTCGCTGTTGGTGCAATTCTGTGAGTGCACGGGGCCGGTGGGCTGGAGGACCCCCCGGGGCCGCCCAGGGGGCTCAGCCCCCCACCCTGGGGGTCCAGGGCTTGTGCAGTGAGAGGGCTTCCCCACTGAGCACTCGGCCCCCACCGTGCTCCTGGAAGCAAAGCCCTGGGACTGAGCTGGCCTGGGGGGGATGTCGTGCAGCTTGAGCAGGGGAGGATGGGACTGGGGAGGGAGGTGCAGGTGCAGGGAAGACCCTTGATCATCGTCCGTCTGCAAACTCTTTCTGTAAGGGGCCAGATAGCATTCAGGCCCTGCTCATTCTGTAGATTTTTACAAACGTTTACACATGGGAAAGCCATTCCTAGGTTGCAGGCTTCCACAAGCGGACACAGGTGGCCAGGCTGCCGGCCTCAGGGAGTGGCAGCTGGAGGATTCTTCTCAAACACGCTGGCAGGATGGGGCCGCCACTGCCCCCCCGACTTGGGGCCTTGGGGAGTCTGGCTCTGGGGCAGAGGCTCAGATGGGCCCCCGAAGGAGCGGGGTGTGTGGACAGGAATGCTCCCTGCCAGATCTGACTGACGCCAAGGTCTCCCAGCTCCAGCTGGGCGGGAGCCGGGGCTAAGGCTGGGGCCACGGAGGCCCGGGGCGCTCATGACCCTATCCCCCAGATGCCCCCTGGTGTGGGCACTGCAAGGCACTGGCCCCTGAATACAGCAAGGCCGCTGCCCTGCTGGCGGCAGAGTCCGCCAAAGCCAGGCTGGCCAAGGTGGACGGGCCCGCCGAGGCAGAGCTGACCAAGGAGTTTGCTGTGACGGAATACCCCACGCTCAAGTTCTTCCGTGACGGGAACCGCACACACCCGGAGGAGTACTCTGGTACCAGCAGCAGGCACCGGCGGGCAGGGGCGGGGCTGGGCTGGGCCCAGGCTGAGGGGACTCTTCACAGGCCCCAGGGAGGCCGACGGCATCGCTGAGTGGCTGAGGCGGAGGCTGGGGCCCAGTGCCACCCGGCTGGAGGATGAAGAGGGCGCCCAAGCACTGATAGATGGCCGGGATGTTGTGGTCATTGGCTTCTTCCAGGTGAGCTGGTGCCACTGGGGTCCAGGCCATGGGAGCAGGGCCTGTGGTGCCAGCTGACCTCACAGGCTTGGGCTCCTTAGGACCTACAGGATGAGGATGTGGCTACCTTCCTGGCCCTGGCCCAGGACGCCCTGGACATGACCTTTGGCCTTACCGACCAGCCAAAGCTCTTTCAGAAGTTTGGCCTCACCAAGGACACCGTGGTCCTTTTCAAGAAGGTGGGTCACAGGGCCAAGGTGGGTGCTGGGGGTCAGGGCTGTGGCTCCTGCTGACCGACCCAGTGCCGTCCAGTTTGACGAGGGTCGGGCCGACTTCCCAGTGGACGAAGAGCTGGGCCTGGACCAGGGGGACCTGTCGCACTTCCTCCTCATGCACAGCATGCACCTGGTCACGGAGTTCAACAGCCAGGTCAGCTGGGCTGTAGGAGCAGTGGCAGGGGTGGGGGCGTGTCTGTGGGAGCCAGCGCCCGTCAGTTCAGCCTGCCCTCGCAGACCTCTCCGAAGATCTTCGCGGCCAGGATCCTCAACCACCTGCTGCTGTTCGTCAACCAGACGCTGGCCCAGCACCAGGAGCTGCTGGTGGGCTTTGGGGAGGCAGCTCCCCCGTTCCGGGGACAGGTACTGGCTGGCCCGGGGCAGGGAGGGGGTGGTAGGGAGGTGGGCTGCCCACCACAGACTCCCTGTTGGCAGGTGCTGTTCGTGGTGGTGGACGTGGGTGCCGACAATGACCACGTGCTGCAGTACTTTGGTCTGAAGGCCGAGGAGGCCCCCACCCTGCGCTTCATCAACATTGAGACCACCAAGAAGTATGCGCCTGCGGATGGCGGGCCAGTCACCGCGGCCTCCATCACCACATTCTGCCACGCCGTCCTCGGGGGCCACGTCAAGGTCTGCTGCTGAGTTGCCCACCCGGGGAGTGGGGGGTGGGAGCAGCGGTTCCCAGGGGAGATCGCCACTGGAGCCCCTGGCCCCGTCCCCCCAGCCCTACCTCCTGAGCCAGGAGGTGCCCCCCAACTGGGATCAGCGGCCGGTCAAGACCCTCGTGGGCAAGAATTTTGAGCAGGTGGCTTTCGATGAAACCAAGAACGTGTTTATCAAGTTTTGTGAGTGTGGAAGGCAGTGGGTGGGGGGCAGTGGGCAGTTGGGGGTCCCTGCTGGCTGTGCCAACGCGCCGCTGCCTTAGACGCCCCGTGGTGCACCCACTGCAAGGACATGGCTGCGGCCTGGGAGGCCCTGGCCGAGAAGTACAAGGACCACGAGGACATCATCATCGCAGAGCTGGACGCCACAGCCAATGAGCTGGAGGGTTTCCCTGTGCACGGCTTCCCTACCCTCAAATACTTCCCAGCGGGGCCGGGTCGGAAGGTGAGGCGGGACCCGGGGGCTTGGTCAGCACGTTCCTCCGGCGGTGGCAGGAGACGGGGCCGGGCCTCGAAGGGCGTGGCCTCGGGTGGGCAGGGCTTCGAGGGGCGGGGCGCCGGTGGGCGGGGCCTCGAGGCAGGGTGTGGGCTTGGGGGTAGGGCCCGGCTTGAGGGTGGAGCCTACATGGGGTGTCGGAGGGTAGGGCTGAGTGGGGTATATTCTCCAGAACCTGGTGTCCCTCCTCAGGTGATTGAATACAAGAGCACTAGGGACCTGGAGACCTTCTCCAAGTTCCTGGACAATGGGGGCAAGCTGCCTGCAGAGGAGCCTGCAGGGGAACCCACAGCCCCCGACCCGGTGGGTGCCTCTGTCCCAAGGTTCCCACTCTCTGGACAAGCCTGACATGTGGCACTGGGGTTGCCAGGGGTAGGGGTGAACCAAGGGTGCAGCTTCAAGCTGGGCCTCTGTGACCCTTTCCAGGAGACACCTGCCAACTCCACCACAGAGCCCAAAGAGGAGCTGTAGCTGCCCCCCCATCGCCATCTGGTGCCCCCACAACAGTGCCCTGGGAGCTGGGCAGTGAATAAAGAAAGAGCTTTGGTCCTAGACTGTGTGTGTGGTTCCTGAGCACGCCTGGCCGCCTGGCCCTTGGGGTTAGCCAGATAGCCTCCTGGGCCCCGTTCCATCTTGAGTATGGCCTAGCCCTTGCCCCCATCCCTTTTGGGTAGATTCCTGACTCAGATCTGAGTCTGGGAACCCACCCCTCTCCAGAGCTCTGTCCCCGTGCCTCCAGAAGACCCTCCAACACACACACACACACACACACACACATTTAACCCTCCGAGGCCTGCAGGGGATGGCAGGCCATCCAGCCAGGTCCCATCACAGAAGACAGGTACACTCCACAGCCAGAGAAGGTTCAAAAATGATTTTATTTCATTATTATCCAAGTACCTTTGAAAAGATAATTGTACAAGTCAGCGCATGAAAAATGGGCAGGGGCAGCCCCCACTGGCCCTGGCCTGAGAAATGTACATATTTACATGGGCCCTTAGAGGGGAGGGGCCCGGGACCCGCTAAGCCAGCGCTCTGGAAACAAGGGTGGAGGAGGGAGAGCGCTAAGGGGCTCCATCACCGGATCCACACAGTGGCAGGCAAGAGACAAGCTGTGTCGAAGGCACTCGGTGACATGTACAATTTACAGAGGCCCCCACAGGGCCCCTGGCGCCCTAGGCCCAGGCCAGGCCTGACCGGGGTACCGTGTGGCGGACAAGTCCCAGAAGGAGGGGCAGAGCCTGCGGTGTGAGCGCCAGGGCCGAGGAGTGGGTGCGTCTGCCCGCCGTCAGCAGCGGGGCACCGCTGGAGAGGGTGTTCAATGCGGCGCCATGGCGGGCTCCCCACTCAGGCGGACTGAGTATCACTGAGGAGCGGACAGGGCACCCTCCTTGTCAGCTGCAGGGTGGAGGCCTGTGGGACCACACAAAGGGACCCCCGCCCATCTGCACACAGATGGACCCAAGAGGAGGCCGGCTGCGGGGCAGGCAGCACCTGGCCTTCTCCCAGCAGCTGCGTGAAGCACACAACACAGCACGACCCTCTTGACGCTCTGCGTGTGGCCCCAGCCCCTGACAGACGCAGGCCCAACCCGGCACAGAGGCCAGGCCCACCTGTCAGTCCACCTTCTCCACCTTGCCAATGATTTTCTCCTCAAAGACGGGCAGGATGGTCTCGTCTTCCCGAACCTCCTCAAACACCACTCCGCAGTCAAACTCATCGCTCACTTTCTTGAAGTAGTATCTGCAGGACAGGGGCGAGAGGAGACGAGAGCCTTGTGCCCTCCTCTCCAGGCCCGGTGGCCCCACCCTCCTCATGTGAGCGGCAGACCCTGCTGCCCAACTGCTGGGAGCCGACACCGAACACGTGCAGTGACCACATGCAGGGTCCCCTGCCCCTAGCCAGCCCCTCGGCTCTCACCTGTAGTTGCCTTTCTTGGTCAGCAGCTCCTTGAACTGGCCCAGGGTGACTGCACGGCCCCGCACCAGGGTCCTGTAGGGGATGGGCTCCCCGCAGAAGTAGTAGGCCACCACAATGCTGTCACACGGCTGGGCACTCCCACTGCCCGCCTTCCGCTGGGACTTCGTCCTGGAGACAGAGGAGCAGTGATGACTGCTGGGCTCGGGGTCTCACAGGACACACCCCAAAGGGCCTCAGGACCCCAGGAAACACTCAGCAAGGACCAGACAGTGGGCCTTGCCATCCTCAACGCCTCGTGTGTGAAGGCCCTGACACCCCCTCGCCCGGAGCGCCACGTCCAGCCCCTGGGGGCCTCACTCCATGCGGTGTCCCATCCCGAGGTGCCGGACCTGAGCCGGCCCCATGTTCTCTCAGATCCACAGCAAGGACACCAGCTCATCTCTCATCCGCCCGCCCACCTGCCCCACAGCAGCCAGGGCCTTGGTTTGCCCACCACCCTCCTGCACCCACTGCATGGCCTCAGGCCTCCCCGTGGTCTGAGCTGGCTGCAGGGGGGCGGGGGGCAGCACCCCCTACCCAGACCACATCACTGTGGGCGAACAAGCTTCTCAGGGCCAGAACCCATGGTGGATCCTAAGACGCCAGGCTCCTGGAACCAATGCAGCTCCCGCCTCTAGGCTGGGCTGCACTCCCCATATACTAGGAAAGGCCTAGAGCCCTAAAGCTTCAGAAGCCTCTCAAGGCCAGTGGCCAGACAGACCGCACCATGCACGGATCTGGAAATGGACCTGCCCCATAGCAGAGCGCCTGTCTGAAGAGCAGAGGCAGTGGCCAGCCAGACTTGCAGAGAAGGGCACGAGGCCAGCACCGTCTCCTGCCCAGGACCACGCATCCTGACAGGTGCTGAGCAGCTGCCGTGTCTGTGACCACAGTCAGCAGCCTTCAGCAGGCCAGGAGCTCTCGTCCCCATGACCGCTCCAGAGCTGCCCAGGTGCACGCGGACACGGCCCTTTGCCCCTGCCAGCCCCCTGCCAGCCGGGCGTGCGGCGTCCTGTCAAGAGGCCATCTGACCATCTGAGCTCACGTGGGCTCTTCTCTCCCTGCGGACCCTCCCTCTCCCTGGTGCTCCTGGGCACACACCAGGCGGCCACTTGGGCTATGTGGCCATCCATTGCTCAAGCCAGGCTCCTGGGTGCCTGCTTTCCTTCCTTCAGTCCTGCAACCTCACGTGGGGGGGTCCTCTGGGGCCCGTTCTCTACAGAAGGGAGGCGGGGTCCCTGCTTCTCCAGAGGCCACCCTTAAGGAGTGAGCTGGTGGGGAGACTGAGTCACTCAGGCATCCGGCTGGACGTGACAAAGCATGGTCTGGGATGAACTGGGGGACCCCCTCTTTCTGCTCTGTCCTGAGCAGAAGTGCAGGGATTGGGCGGCCAGCACTGTCTACACGGGGGCCCCAGCACCCACGCTGCTCCACGCAGGCCTGGGGAGCGGACACGCCAGTGCATTCCTGCGTTCCACAGAAGAACAGGGCGAGGCTCAGCGTGCGCACAGCACCCAGACGCGCCCACGCCACCGGGGCAGGCGCTTTCAGGCGGCCGAGCCAGGGCAAACACGGCCAGTCACACACCAGTGAGCCCCAGGGCCAGCCGGGAAGCTCAGGAAAGTAAAGGCGGGTGGGGGGCGTGGCCAGAGTGGAGGAAGCAGAGCAGAACTTCCTCTGCGGCCTGCCGCCCACGGCAGGCCACGTGTCACACGAGGACGGCCTGCGTCTCCTTCCATGGAGACACGAAGCTTGAGCCCAGCCCCATCTCTTCCAGCGCGGCGCCCCAAATCCTGTCCTGGGAAGAGCGGCTCCACCGCGGGCCTGGCCCGCGCGCGGTCTGGGTAAGCAGTACCGGGACCCGCGGAGGGCGCACGTACTCTGTCTCGGAGAGCTCCAAGTCCGACACGGCTGGCACCACGCTCAGCACGGGTGTGCACACTGGCCTGACGCAGGAGCGCCCCCGCTGGATGACCTCCTGTACATACCTAGGGAACAACCACGTGAGTGAGCCGCAGGGGCTGGGCTCCGCGGTGACAGTGGGGCCACAGACCGGCACACGGAGCAGGGCCCCAAGAGGGCCCGTCACCACCAAACAAGGCTCCTACTATGTGAGCAGACAAAACACCAAACCACGGCACTGGAATATCAAGGGCTCGTCGGGCCGGTCAGGAGACTGGTGCTGCTTCAGTCAATCCAGAGTTCCCAGACTCCTCACTGGATGACAGCTCCCGGGACCACACTCGGGAACC
The DNA here is from genome assembly GCF_029215605.1 of Mirounga angustirostris. Lineage (NCBI taxonomy): Eukaryota > Metazoa > Chordata > Mammalia > Carnivora > Phocidae > Mirounga > Mirounga angustirostris. The sequence continues at coordinate 139,724,576 of NW_026991713.1, forward strand.
ACCACTCTGAGGCACCAGGGTCTTGTCACTTCATCCACACCGAGAAGGGCCTTCTGCAGAGGGCCTGCCTCTGGCCACCTTCGTGCTCACAGCTCTTCCTCATCCGCGCTCCACACCGCTCCATCCCGAGCAGCTGGGGATGCCTGTCCCGGGGCCGGCTGCCCAGCGGCACCTCTCCACATGGCTGCCCGCCCCAGGCGTGATATTGTGCAGCCCTGGCAGTGACTTGTCTTCTGCCAACCGGGGGGGGGTCACCCCACAAGGAGCGTGGGGACGGCCCAGCACCCCCACTGCTGTCTTTGGACCTTCACTCGTGTCTGTGGCCATTTACAAAAGGCCTACACGCCCTGGCCTGACAACACGTGCAGACGCCAACCACTGGCCAACACCCCGTCAGGAGGCTCACAGCCCGAAACACGCATCCCTGAAGGCTTGTGTGCCTGTGCAGTGTGTCCAGCCAGCAGGGCAGGTGCAGGGCCCACTGGGTGCTGGTGGGAAGAGCAGACGCAAGCCCGGCACCCCCAGAGCATGGCAGGGACAACGGTCCCACACAGATCCTGCGGACAGTCTGTGCAGAGAGAGCACCTCCTACCCACACGCCCCAGCCCTTTCCCAGATGGCCCCCTGCTCCCGTCGGCCCCGTCAGACCCCAGGCATCCCCCGCACCAGCCCAGGCCTCCTGTGCCGGGCTGGCTCTCTCGCTCTATGCTGACAGGATCACAGGGTGTGAGACAGGCGCCATAAACGTGGCTACCCGCAATGGCCAGGGGACACACTCAGACTTGGGGCTCTGCCCAATGAGACAGGCACTGACACAAGCCTCCCCAGAGCTGGACAGCCCCACACACGGGGAGGTCCCTGGGAAGGATGACCAGCGACCACAGACTGGACAAAGGGCGCCGGCAACGTCCGAGGAGAACAGGGCCACCGTGTGACCATGCTCTAGGCGCTGGGTGGGAAATGCAGATTTCCAGGCCCCCCTCAGAGACCCTGATCCCTCTGGGAAAAGTGACCTCAAGGTCCAGCTGAAAAAGTGGGGAAACAACATTCTGGCCTGGAGAGAAGACCTACTATCACAGAGGGGTGCCCCCAGCAAGGGGGATTCTGGTGCTGGGGTCCCTCCAGGAGACTTTCACATCTGCCTGTACTCGAGCAACGCTGACCATCCTACCTGCAGATGGCACAGTTTACGGCCCCCCCTTCCTGGGGCTGCAGAGGCAGCTAGGAACCCCAGGAACCCACTGTGAGCTCAGCCTGCACAGCAGCCAGGGTGACCTGACGGCAAGCTCTAGCTGCTCTGTGTGGCGACAGGCACCGCGGGCTCCCGCAAAGACACGGGAGGAGTACGCTCACAGAACAGAGAGGGCCCCCTCTCCGTCCCCAGAAGGACAGTGTAACGACCACGTGCCCTCCCAGACCCTGGTCACACAGCAGGGCTGCTTGCCATGCCCCACGCGGCCCTCGGGGGAAAGAAACCAGGACTACCAGCGGGCGGCCAGCATGGGGGCCTTAGGCCTTGGGAAACCTCAGCCCCAAAGCAGTACCACAGAAGCTAGAGTGGCCCTAGCAGGGAGTGCGGCCTGCTCTCCCTGAAGCCCCCATACCTCTGCTTTGAGGGTAACTTGCTGGCTCTCTTCTCTTCCTCCTCCAGACGCCTGCGGGCCTCCTCCAGCTGGGTCAGGGGGTTGGGGGCCGGGTTGGGTGGCATGGTGGGGTCTTGAATGAAGAGGTGAGAGGGTTGGACGGAGTTCCGGAGCTGAGCACTGACCCAAGGGTGCACGGCCCCAGGACGCTCAATGGACAAGGGCCTGGAGCTCTCGTGGGCCTGCTGCTTCTTGGCGCCAGAAGACCTTCGGGAGCAAGAGAACAAGGCATGGCAGCATTTGAAAGCCTGGCCACAGGCGGGTGCCAGGAACCGGGCGGGGCAGGGGAGACCAAGCGCAGCACTGACCCTGGCCGCCAGGGAACGTCCACAGCTTCTCCCTGTACACACGGTACACACGTTCCTTTGTGGCACACTTCTTTTGTAATTTTTAAAAAATATTTATTTGAGAGAGAGAGAGGCGGGGGGGAGGGGCAGGAGGGAGCCTCAAGCAGACTCCCCACCAACTGCGGGGCTCGACCTCACGACCCTGAGACCATGACCTGAGCCACCTAGGTGCCCCTTCTGTAACAAATTTTTAATAACTTTATTATGATATAAATCCTATGTTACATAGGCTTTTTTTTTTAAGCTTTTAGTTTTTAAAAAACATTCTAATATCAAAATAAACGTGCTTTATGAGAAACCTGAAATATACAGAAAACTCAAAAAATAAATAAACAACCCAAAACCTCATAATTTTGAAATACCTACTCGGTTGGTATATTCTCTTCCCTGTTAAAAATACTAATTGGCGTAACTCTGAACATGTAATTTTTTCTGACTTTTCCCCACCTGTGCCTTTCTTACTAAACATAGAAAATGCTTTATGACTGTGCAGTTACGCCTCTGCTCAACCCGAGTGAGTTCCAGGGAAAACATCAGCCTCTTTTAGCCATGGCTGGAGCCCTCGGAAAGGGGGTTTAGCACCAGGAAGGAGCCCCAAGAAGAGGGCCCCCTGAGGAGTGGGGTAGGCTCAGTGCCCTCATGACCTTGGAAGTGCCCAAGGCTCGACACCCCAGGGGGCGGTGGGCTCTTCCTCCTAAAGAGACCTCCCTCTGGGGCCCAACCCCCACCCCCTCCCCACCCCCATCTGTACCCAACCTCCCCTCCCCCACTTCCTCCCAAACCCCATCTCCCTGGAACCCCTCATCTCGCCACACCATCCCCTCCAATCCATCTCCCCCCACCCCTCCTCCCACCCCCAGCCTCCTCTCCCCATCTCCCCACCCCCATTCCCTGTCCCCCATACCTCCTGGCCCCACCAGGTCCTCCCTCTCCCTGCCCCCCAACTCTAGAGAGACCAAAGGAACCTCAAGGGGATACTGAAACACCGTCATTTAATAAATAACAGCTTGTCCTAACAGCAAGCACCTTCCAACCTGAGACTGTTTCCAGATGTACCTTTTACTCTTCAACCACAGAAGCCCTCTGTTCGGGGAGGGAGGAGTGGCCAGGACAGAGCCACTCCTTGTGAAAACCCCAAAAAGAAAGAAATCTAGAGAAACCAACAATCCACCCCACCCCAACCAGAACAAGAGAGGGGCTCTGGAGAGACCCCTCACCCAGGACAGGTTTTGTGACTTTGCTTGTCCCCAGGGCCATGTGGAGACCAGACTCGGGGACCCAGACACGGGGATCCAGAGGCGGGCAGCGCCACCCCGTCTCACCACTCAGGACGCCCCCCCTGCCCCCCCACATACTCCACCCTCCCCAACCACGTCCAAGATGGAGGATCAGGCAAGTCTGAGACTGAGAAGTAGGGGAAGCCCACCCACCACGCAGCAGATGCCACGAGCCCCAGGGCCCAGGCAGGGGCTCTGGGAGTGATGTGATGTGTCCGCAGGCCAGGGGTGTGTCTGAGCCAGCCCCAGTCCCCCACGTGGGGCAGCAGTGGCTTATCTGCAGGCCTGGCTCCACGCTGTCCAGAGCAGCCTCTGGCCCTACAGGGGCCACACGGAGCTCAGAGGGATGCAGATGCCACAGACAGCCGGGGGCACGACCCGCTGCAAACACAGACGGCTTCTCCTGGGGGCTCTGTCTGGGGTGATGGGCAGGTACCAGCCTAACTTCCCCAGGAACTTAGGTCACTGTCACGTGGAGGCGTCACCACCCCAGAAATAACCTCGTGAGAGCAGCCGTGTGGCAGCAGGGCCCCTCCTTGGCAGGTGGGGTGCAGCAGGAGCTCAGACAGAGGCACGGTGACTCGAGATTGATCTCACCAGTGGGCACTCCTGCCCAGGACACTGAGGCAGCGCCAGGGTCCACAGGGGGCGGGGCAGGTGTCAGCAAGCTCACGTGGCCACAGAGATCTTGCTCCCTCTGTATGTGCCACGTGAGGAGACCGTGGGTGGCCAGGCCACCACTTCAAGGGCACTGGCAGCCGCAGGCCGGAGGCTCGTCAGGCTAGCTCTCCACACTGGTGTCCCCGCCCCAGGACACTGGGCGCTTCTTACCCGTGGCCGGCCTTGCGGTGCCTGCTGATCTCCTTCTCCCCTTCAATAATCCACTGCATGATCTTCTGGTTCTTCTCCGTGTCTTCCGACGGGCCTGGCACCTCAGTGCCGGCACTCTTCCCCAACTCAGCCTTCTTAGCATTTCTCCTGGAGGCAGTACCAGCCTTCCCGCTGCAAAAACAAGAGCTGGGGGTCACCTGCTGACGTGACCTGGCCTGACACTGGGCAGCTGTGACAATGCTGGGGGGCTGCCAGGGGTTTGTTTGGTGGGATGTGGAGGAAGGTGTCCGGACAGCACCAGCTGGGAGGGCTAGAGCACCTGTCCTTCACCCACCTGGTGGTGGCAGCCACAGGACCCAGTCACTCCTCGCCCAGACGCCTCCCTCTGAAACAGGTGCATCTTTACCTAAGCACCCTTCAAGGCTGGAGCCCTGGGAGGCCCAGCATCCGTGCGTGGTGCCCGGACTCTGCAGCTGACTGTGGCTGAATAACTTTGATTTTTTTAAATTATTTTTCTAAAGATCTGAGAGAGAGCTAGCTCAAGATAGCACAGCACACAAGTGAGGGGAAGAGCAGATGCAAAGGGAGAGACAGAGGGAAAAAGGCAGACTCCCCGCTAAGTACGGCGCCCGGACACAGGCCTTGATCTCAGGACCCTGAGATATGACCTGAGCCAAAGCCAAGTCAATGCTCGACCGGCTGAGCCACCCAGGCGCCCCTCATGGCTGAATGACTTTTACAGGGGAATCCTGGCCTAGAAAGCCACCATGACAGAATCCACAGAAGATGCAGCTTCTCACTGTGACCTTCCTCCCCGGGAAGACACACGTGGCCCTCATGGACACAGGCTCGGAGACAAAGGAACCACAGCCCCGATCCCAAAGCAAGGCTCAGGCCACCAGACACTCACCTGTAGGCCAGGCTGTCACTGGCGCTGGGGGCGGCGCCCACACTCTCTGAGTGGCCGCGGGGCTTGGATGCGTGGCCGTGCAGCTCCGGGCCCCAAGCGAAGCCACCCTGCACCCGGCGGGCAGCCTCCGCGTCCGCCTGCTCCTTGGGCCTGGCCGCACTGTGGTGGCCGTGGTGGTGGCTGTGCCTGTGGAGGTGCGGGCCAGCCGCGTCCAGCTTTGTCCCTGACTTGGGCGCGTGCTTACCATGCCCAGAGGGCATGCCCCCCAGCACCCCCACGATCTTGGGCACATGCACACTGTCGGGGGAACGGTGGCCGGGCCCTGGTGACTGACAGCCAGGCGTCCTCATGACCCGCTGCACGTGCTCATCCAGGATGCTCTCAGGATTCTCCTCGTGCGCATCCCGCAGTCCCATGCAGCCCACGTCTGCATAGCGGGGAGGGAAGTGGTGCCAGGCAGGAGCCAAAGGCAGCTTATGACTGGCCCCCGGGGGGCCAGAGGGCATGTCACCATCCTCGCCTTCTTCCTCCTGCAGGACAAGACCATGGGTCAGCGTCTGACACTGGTTGTGTCACGAAAATCTCACATTTGGGGTCACAAAGACAGAAGCCTGGCAGCACTGTCCTGGGGGCCCTGAGCCCTGAGCCCAGGATGAGGCGGGGCCAGGTGAGGCACCCGACGTACCGCTTTCTTGACTCAAGGGTGACGAGAGGGCCCCCCGCCCCGACCCAGCCGCAAGCGCTGGGCTCTGGGATACGGAGCTGCGCCCACTGCATTCGTGCGACCTCACACACACGCACATGACCACCGTGCACCAGCAGGCCCAGGGTCATTACGTCAGCCTACGTCCTGCCCACTGAGAAACCTCCATACTGAGTTTCCTTTCACATTTCTCAGTAAAGGTATTTTTACCTTTTCAACTGATTTTCCTATTCCTCAATTTTTTTTTTTTTAAAGATTTTATTTTATTTGCGAGAGAGAGAATGAGAGACAGAGAGCATGAGAGGGAGGAGGGAGATGAGATGAGATGAGAGCATCAGAGGGAGAAGCAGACTCTCCACTGAGCACGGAGCCTGATGCGGGACTCGATCCTGGGACTCCAGGATCATGACCTGAGCCGAAGGCAGTCGCTTAACCGACTGAGCCACCCAGGTGCCCTATTCCTCAATTTTTAAAAATTTTTAAAAAAATTTTTAGACTTTTGTCATCTCCACCCCCAATGTGGGGCTCGAACCCACAACCCTGAGACCAAGAGTCGTACGCTCCTCTGGCTGAGCCGGCCAGGCGCCCCTCCTATTTCTCAATTTTATTGCCGTATTTTCCATTATATTTCCAAACGGAATATTGCCCTTGTACAGAAGAGCTCTTGTTTTCTGCTTAATTATCTTGCTCTGTGTTTCTTAGTAAATTCTCACACTGAACTAGCTGAATTTCATTTGTCTGACGGTCCACAGAACCACATCTGTAAACATAAACATTTGGTCAGTCTGATTCCAAAAGATACATCTCATGTTGATTTTCTCATTTCACTGAACTGCGCAAACCAGAACAATGTTGAGTAAATTTGGTAATAACCAAAAAGGACGGGATAGATACCCCTGCAGTCTACTATAAACAAACCTCACAAACTTCGCCATGAAACTTCTCACTTAATAGGAAAGTATCTAAACGTCACTAGCACGGGTGGTCAGCTGCAGACACGTCAGCCCTGCTCAGGGCGGAGGTGGTGCTGAGAAGGACAGAGGGACGGGCACATGGGGGGGTGGACAGTGCATGTGCCCCTCACGGGCTCACACTGGGACCCTGGGCTCCCGCACCCCACCCCATGTCCCCATCCTGACCCCTCTGGCATACCCTCCCCAGGGCACTGAAAGTGACCCCAAAGGCAGCAGTGAGCAAGGGGGGCTCTCTCCATCCCCAGGGGGTGCGAGCTGGCGACACCCTGGACCGAGATCCAGTCTGTCTCAGTGGCTCTGCGTATAGAGGAAATCAATTTTAGGGTTTTGAAATGTTATAGGCTTAACTGAATTGTCTAGCTAATAGTTCTCACTTTCTTCTTTGTTCTTATTTTCCAAATTTTACAATAAAAATAAGTTATTTTTTCAAAGATTTATTAATTTATTTGAGAGAGCGAGCACGCACACACAGTTGGAAGAGGCAGAGGGAGATAATCTTGAAGCAGGCTCCCCACTGAGTGCAGAGCCTGATGTGGGGCTCGATCCCACAACCCTGAGATTGTGACTTGAGCTGAAACCAAGAGGCAGATGCTGAATTGATTGAGCCACCCAGGTGCCCCCCAAAAATAAGTTATTTTAAAATGTGTAGTTCTTCTTCTTCTTAAGATTTTATTTATTTGAAAGAGAGAGATACAGCGAGAGAGGGAACACAAGCAGGGGGACTGGGAGAGGGAGAAGCAGGCTTCCCGAGCAGGGAGCCCGATGTGGGGCTTGATCCCAGGACCCTGGGATCATGACCTGAGCGGAAGGCAGACGCTTAACGACTGAGCCACTCAGGCTCCCCTGTAGTTATTCTTAAAAAAGACTAATTTATGGCATATTTATATAGGATACAAAATCATACAAGATTGGGAGTCTCCCGTCCGTGTGGATTCCCTGTACGCAGGTAATTAAATCTGATTTTCTCCTGGGTTTCTGCGTTGAAACACAAAGGATGAGAGACGAGACTTCACTGTCAGTGGTGGGGCCGTGAGGGGCGCCTGTGGGAACAACGTGGCTGCAGCGGCTAAGCCCGGCACCCCTGGCCAGAGGCCGCCGCAGGCCCTGCACAGGGCCGCACACCTGAGCTGAGGCCATGTGCTCGCCCATTAGTTGCTGAATTGACAGGACAGAAACACAGGGGCTGTTGGTTTGAACATGTTCTGTGAGGTCACAGAGCACCGTGTAGTCCTTGTGCCCAGGTGCAGCCCCTCTATGAGTGAGGGCTCCTGCTGGATCTGGGCACAACTGCCCAGACCCGCTAGGGATGCCCCAGAGAAGAGGAGACTACGACTCCGCCTTGTACCTATAGCTAAGCTGCATCTAAAATGCCTGCCGGGTACACTGACCTGCCAGGACCACACGCACAGAGCCGCTGAGCCAAGACTGAAAACTCGGCCCAAGTATAAAAACTCGATCCTACAGCAAAAGGTGAACTCTTCCTCCCAAGCTCATTTCACAAAACGTCATGTACTCGTTTCATGAGCTGTTTGAGAGCTGCTGACTAAGGCTCGCGGAGGGCAGCCTCACCCAGACGGGGCTCAGCGTGCCGGCTTTGTTGCCCACTACAACATGCCATGCTTCCCGCCACTCTGCTCCTGACAGCCCCCGTCACTCACTAAGGCCTCCAGGGGGACCCCGAGGAAGAGGTGGCCTCACTGGAACCCAGCATGTCAGCTCACACAGACCCTCGGGCCGGCATCTGTGCTGTGGGGCCCTGGTCTCTATGAGGGAGGAAGCACAAGACGCTGGCCACACTCACGTACATGTCCCTGCACAGTGCTTGAAAATGTGTGCACGCAGACTCCCTCCCGGAGAGCACCGCCCTCAGTCCGACTGCCTCAGCGACCACACCCGCCTTCCTGGTACCCACCACCAACCCCAGGTTCTGAGAAGCTATGTGAAATCTGAAACATGTGTGTGGAGGGGGCAGGCCCCTTGTTTCAAAGTTGGGTGTCACATGAGGGAGGTCCAGAAACCCTGAGGGCAGCTGCAGGGCATAGCCGTGGAACCCACCGAGCATGGCCGTGGGCCGTGGCCCAGGACCACCCTCACAGCAGCGTCTCCAGACGTCGGATGCACACGACCCAGCTGGGAGCATGCGAAGTGGAAGACGGCAGGCCCCTGCTGAGGGGTTCTGACAAGGGTCTGTGGAGGGCTCAGGGGTGTACTGTAAATACAAACGTCAGGTAGAGAAATACCTCCTTTAAGCACCATCACATTTTTGAGTTTAAGGTGCTGGGCATAAAATATTGAGAAAAGAACAGAAGACACCCAAGTGGTGGTGACCATTTTTTCTTTTCTCTTTCTCTTAAACTCTACCCTCAACATGGGGCTCAAACTCATGACCCTGAGATCGAGTCGCACGCTCTACCTGAGCTGGTCGGGCGCCCCCACTTTTAATGTCCGCAGGGAACTCCACGTGCTAAGAGAAAAGCAGAGGCCTGACTCCAGGTACTCAGAGGCCTGTGGCTCCAGGAGGACAGACTGCAATGGCCTTGAGGAGAAACAACCTCGTAAGGTGTGGGGAGCCAGGGAGGGCCTCACTCGAGGGGCTTGCTTGTCATCAATGTCTCAGCACAAAGCCCGTGAACGTGTGTGGAAGTGAATCTTGCAGGATGACACGCAGGGACAACAAAAGCAAAGTGTCTCTTTGGCAGTTATAGGCAGAAAAGGTCCTCTGAACCCCCCACCGTGCATGCCTGGCCTTCATGTCTCCTGGGGGGCAAGCTTAAAGCAAATAAATTATCAATCATACTAAATTTCCCTATTATCCAGCACTCTATCAAGGAAGGCCACAGATCAGAGAACAAGATACCCAGAAGTCTATGTCCGAAACTAAAGCCTTTCTGCGTTCTGAGATGACAAGTGGGAGCTACCAGCCCTTCCTGCCAAGTACACGCTCCGCTCTGCACATGCACGTGGCACAGAACCAGGCCGTGTCCATGACGGGCCTCCATCTATCAGCACTCAGGGAAATTCTCAGTTCTACACCCTGAGGGAGCCTAGGGGACACGGAGATGTGGCCAGCAAGGCAGACGGGAGGACCAGCCCTTAGAGCCTGCAGCAGTGAGGGGAAGGGAGCGGGAAGGGGCCAGGACCTGAGAGCCCGCCTCTGAACCATCTTCCCATAAGAAGGTGGTCAAGGAACCCCAGCCCTGCAAAGAGCCAAGGAGCTGCTGCTGAGCGCCTATGGGTTGCTCCAGGCCTTGGCTTGGCAACCCCCCAACCATGCGCACCTGCCCCCCAGGAGACATGAAGGCCAGGCATGCACGGTGGGGGCTTCAGAGGGGCAGGCATCCCAGGAGAGCAGCCAGACCCCAGGATAGGGCCAGGGTGTGTCAGGAGCCAGCACGCTGGGAGAGCCGGGAAGGGGCTCCTTGGGGCCTGAAGCTGTCTCAACCCAACCGCAAGAAGATAATTCAGGAACGGAGATGTGGTGTGGCCTTCCCCAGGGGGCGCCCACTCACCATCCGGACGCGTTTCAGCCGCTCCTCCAGCTTCTCCTCGGCCTCCCGTGTCCGCTGGATGGCCTCCAGGCGGTGGATGAGCTCCGCGGCGAACTTCTGGGGCTCCACACGGATTTCCTTTGGCATTCGGTAAGTGCGCTACAAGGAGACACCGCTGATTAGCCAGCCACGTGCAGCTTTCAACGGCCACCCCCATGCCAAGATGGCAGCTGAGCTCTTTCTGGGTGATAAGAAATAGCCTATGAAATCTGCACTTTCTCTTCAAGCAAGTGTTCGCGTTTTCTCCCTTTCGCTTGGTGTCCACCTCCTCGTTACCCACTTTCCTTGTTGGACTGAAGCTGTCCTTCACCCAGCCCTGACCGAGGAGGACGAACAGAGCTCTAGCAATGCTTCCCCAGCCTCGTGAGCAGAGAACTGGGGGTCTAGAGCAGACAGGAGCCGGGTTGGGTCTGGTTAGGTCATCAGGGCAGCGGTTGGCAGGGCCCCAGCTAGTAGGAGGTTCTGGTGTCCTAAGCCCAGGTGTACCCTTCACCTCGGCGCCCCCCTACCCTAGCCCAGAGAAGGGCCTCTAACACGACTGGCCAGGCCAATCCCCAGTGAGGCCTGATCAGAGGGAAGGGAGAGCTGCAAGGACTATGCAGGAGGGAGAAGCCAAGTCCAGGAGCCCCAGGGGAGAAACGGCCCGCGACCGTCCTGCACAGCACAGAGAACTGCTGTGCACTCTTCGGCCAGATTCCCTAACTGCTGCTACCTGCCAGTTACTGTCATTCCCTCCCACACACACGGACGCACACAGGCATTTTCTTGACCGTCCAGTGGTGCCTAACGCCGGACAGGAGTTTGTCCTGGAGGCGAGGAGGCGAGACCCAAGAGGAAGGGGCAGCTGGGGGTGCCCAGTGTTCCCAGAAGAGCCTGGGCAGTGGGGACAGCCAAGTGGCTGAGGCTCTGAAGGAATCTTCCTGGACAGGACTTTCAGACAGACAAGAGAGGCCTAGAGGCCAGTGGGGTTGGCCGGGGAGTGCTGGCTTCTCTGGGTACCGCGCCGAGCAGAGAATGCCACCGGGACCCACATGGGACTGAAGGCTGAAGGCCAGACGTCCAGATGGCAAGAGCTTCGCAGTCCTGACCACATGACGTGACACGCAGGCCACGGGCAGAGAGAAAAGTCCTGACAAGACCGAACCACACGCACATGAAGTGACACCGGCGAGAGGACACGTGGGAGGCTCGGCCCTGCGGCAGATGCACACCCCCAAGCCCGTGTGTTCTGGAAAAGAGCCTCTAGGCTGCACAATTATGCTTCTGAAAGTAGCAACCTGCCGGAAGTTACAAAGACCAGATCTGTACAAACCAACAACCTTCCAGCTGGGGAGGAACAAAACAGTCACAAAGGAAAAAGTTTCAGTCATTAGAACCAGGACCTCCTGGAGCGTGAAAACGGCCCCTCCCTCAGCCATAAGGAGCAGACATCTCACCCCTGGATGGTCAGCACCGGCTGGCGCCCTTGTGGCCCTGACACACAGCCCCTCAGCCTGGCCCGGGAGCCCCTGCAAGTCACACAGCGCAGTGAAGGCACGAGGGGCAGCTGTGGGCCGTGCGGGTCTGGCACGCACTTCCTGGGCCCGCCTCCGCCAATGACAAAAGAACGTGTGCAGGACCCTGGAGCAGGCCGGCGTCACCCGCAATCACGGCCCTCCAGAACCTCTGTGAAGATGAGGACCGCTGTTTGCTGGTTTGTTAGGTAAGAAACGTTACCCTTGAAAATAAAAGGGAGTTATTTTACCAAGAAAAATGGCTTTGTTCAGAAAAACAAAGAACTGCAACTGAAAACAAGCAATGTATGGCAAAAATCATAGACCACTCCCTCAAACAAAGGAAAGGACGATATTTTACAGAGAAGGGGGAGGAAGCTGGGGGGCTGCTGTGAAGGCAAGTCCGCTGGAGAGAAGCAAGCGTCCAGGGTGATGGCGGCTGGGCAGAAAAGTTGCAGGAACACGCAAAGCACTATTCCCGCACCCCGTGAGTCAGCTCCCTCCGTGATGTGCCATCAGCAGGAATCTGTTGGCAAGTGTCCCACACAGGAGGGCTTTCTGATGCAGGCACCCCAGACCCTAAGGCCACGCGGGCCCCACACTGCTTCTCTCCCTCCCCCACCGAGGCCTGCGGTGCTCAGCTGGGCTGCTTCTCCGCACTCCTGCGTCCCTGCACTTCCACGACCCTGTCATGTCTGACAATCTGAAGCCAGTTCTCGTGCAGGTGGCCCTCAACGTGGGCTGTGTCCTGGTGACATCCCCCGCAAGAGGCCCCTAGGGGCGCCAGGCCCTCCTCACTGTCCTCACAAGGGCAGCATCCGTCTGTCCCACCACAGAAAGTCGCTTCTTCCCGCTGTGAGCAAATACTTCCCGAGGGACCATCCGGGATGATGTCAGTGTCCTGTCCCTCAGCACACTCTACTTGTTCCTTTTACCAGCAGAGATGCACAGATTTCTCCTGCACCACCACGGACTCTGACGCTCCAGCAGAGCCTGGGGGAGGGAGCACCTCCACGCGGCTCCTGTGTCCGCTCACTCCCTTCCTTTCAGGGACATGGGATACCTTCTGCTTCCCCTGCCCAGACCCAGTTCTGAGTTTCAGCGTCCGCAGAGCACAGCTGGGGGACGCAGGCCGCACCACACAGTGAGGCAAAGGCATGGGCAGGCACCTGCCTGGGCTGAGGCCCAGGCGGCTCCAGACAACACAAGCCAGCCTGGCAGGCGCGCCCTGAGAGGGAGCCCCAAGAGGTCACTGGCAGCGCGCACACACTCCCCACAGCGTCTTCCGCTCCTCCCCGAGCAGACACCGTCAGTGCCTATGTAGGCCAAATCTGGGCCATGCCCAGGGTGGGCTGGGAGGTGACAAAATGCTGGCCCACCCTTTCCTCAGAAGTAAGAGCACACCCACATCCTTTCTTCTCAACCATCAACCACCACTTTTCTCATTCGGGAATTGAAGTATCTGGAGAAGCTAGAAGACTCTAACTGAGGAGCCCTGACCATGGACAGGTGTGCAGCGATCCCGCACAGAAACCGCTGACGGGAGCTCACAGGCACCCATGGGCTGGAGACTCCTGAGAGCTTTCCTTCTCTCCCTGAGAAGGGTCTCCCGTTCAGTCAGTGGGCCGAATAAGGAAAGCTACCCCTCCCTTCACCCACACAGAAGCTGCGCAGGTGGAGACAGGCTGCCCGGCCTGCTCCGTGCGGCCCCCCAGTGCCCATAGTCGGGGCCACCAATCCCCTCACTGTTTTCACACTATGAGGCAAAGCAGAAGAAAGCCCTCCCAGGAACCTGGCGCCAGGGTCACTACGTGTCGACGACGGAGCCAGTCAGGAGGCCCGTGCGGGGGCCGGGCCCGGGCATGAAGCCAGTGATGAGCTGAGAGCTGCTCTCCCACCTCAAGGAGAAGCACTTCACTTGACAGGATGCGTGAAGACTTCCCGGCAGGTGCTGTGTCAGGCCCTCCCTGGTCCTGTGGGGGACCGTGCCGGCTACACCTACAAGCCGCCCATGCTGCCCCCTCCAGCCTGCGGGGTGTGACCGTGTGGGGCCACGTGCTGAACCTGGACGTGAGCTGAGCTCACAAGAAGCCAGGCAAGCGCCTTTCCCACTGCCCAGTGCCACGGCGGCCAGGTGGGGTAGGGAGAAGGGTTGGGTATGGTCCAAGAGGACTGGGGAGCCCCGACCTCCCTGACGGGAAGGGGACGGCTATGCAGCCGAACTTACAGGAATGTGAGGTAGAGGCACCCGCCCGTTGACCTGGACGCTCTCCTGCATCTCCCGGCGGTGCTGCTTGCGGATCCTGTACGGTGGGATTCCATCCCTGTCCAGAAGAAGGAGAGCCTAGTGTGAGGGCAAACAGAACAGCTCAACGAAACTCTGCTGTGCTGGTTCTACCTGGAGTAGAGCAGCATGGCCCGCTTTCTACGCCTTCATAGCTAAGAATGGTTTTTCCATTTTTTTTTTTTTAAGATTTATTTATTTAGGGGCGCCTGGGGGGCTCAGCCGTTGCGCATCTGCCTTCCGCTCAGGTCATGATCCCAGGGTCCGGGGATCGAGCCCCACATTGGGCTTCCCTGCTCCACGGGAAGCCTGCTTCTCCCTCCCCCACTCCCCCTGCTTGTGTTCCCTCTCTCGCTGTCTCTCTGTCAAATAAATAAATAAAATCTTAAAAAAAAAAACTTCTTTCCTTTCGCGAATATATGTCCTTTTCTTAGAAAGAATTAAGACTTTTCAAGAAAAAATGTGCTGGCAAATTTTCATTGTAGTAGCCGGTTCCGGGAAGAGAGAACACCAAATGCTATAAATGCCCAATCCGAAGCCATCGACTGCTCATGGGGGTCGTGGCAAGTACTGCTGAAACCATGGTCATTTCAAGGAAGAAGCTGCTATACACACATCAACATTTTATCTTAAAGGTTTGACACAAAGGAGAAGGAAATGATGGGGACAGACGTGTCTCGCGATGTCACCACCATGTGGTCCCCACAGAGGAGAAGACGAGGTGCCCCAGATGCGCAGCGACTCGGGGCTGGCTGGTGTGGCCCGGGAACGGCCCACGCTGGCTGGGTTGCACAGCACGAGGCAGGGTCAGAGGAACACGTGGACACAAGCACAGAAGAGCACACACTCTGAAAACGCTACAGGAAGTGGGAGCACAGTTTTAAGAGCTGTTCCCTGCAGAAAGACAGGTTCAGGAAGAAACAAGCTGCTGGCTGGGGAAGAGACGCCGGGCAGCCAGCTGAGAGCTACTGCCGCCACCCACTGCGGTCTCACACCTGCTCACTGTCCCCGCCAAAGGCTTCTCTGGCCCTGACAGTGGCGGGCAGCGCCCGGGCTTCGGCCCCCAGCCCCCAGCCCCCGTCTTGGTCAGGAACCTCCCATCAGTGGCAGTCAGGTGACTGAAAGTGGGGTAAATCTGACGTTCATGGGCAGTCACGACCCCAAATGCCCTTGGCAGGCTGGTCGGGCCACGCTCTGATATAACCATAGAGTGTTTTACACCACCAAACTTCTGGTGCATTTGGGTCCCAAAAACCACCTGCCAAAAAGCAAAGCCAAGTGTCAGAAAGTAAGTACTTTCCCGCAAAGGGAAGGCCTCCCTGGAGAGGACAATGGAAGAATAAGGTCCACTGTGACCCCTGAGGGACACTGAGGTTCCAGGGGGCTCTGGACGGTCGCCGAGGCCTCTTGGACACGAGCAGCCCCAGCGGCTATCCCTGAGTCCTCCAGGCACCGGGGCCAGCACAGAACCAGCCACACCAGCTCCCGTCCGGCTCCTGTCATCCCGTGGCCTACGCAGAGTATGTGATAGAGACTAGATCTGGAACAATGACAGCAGGGCCCTGACAAAGAGGGACCCCAGCACAGCAAGCATTCTCGGCACTACCACCTGCCCCCCAACGGTTTTCCCTCTTTCAAAGGTCCCAGGAGAGAAGCCTACGGAAAAGTCAGGATGTGTCATGATACTTCGGGCAGTGCAAGCCTGTCTGTGCATCAGCTGGGGGGCCGCACAACGTTTCCTAGGAAGACAGGCCCCGCTGGGACCGGCACAGGACGCGGCCGAGGGGCAGGCACTCACACGCTGCTGTCGGTGAGGGACAGGCTGTCAGCGTCGCTGGACAGGCTCTGCTGCTCACTGTCGTTGGCGCTGGTGGCCGGGGCGAGAGCGTAGCCAGAGCTGACATAGTAGGGGTTGACGGGCTCCCGCCAGGACCCACACCTGTGAACAGAGAGCAGAGGTCAGCAGCAGCCCAGCAACACGTGGCGCTCACCCCCTTTCCCGAGTCACCTGGACGCCCTGGCTCCGGAACCGCACACGCAAACCCTCCAGAGGAGACGGCACAAGGGGCCGGTGTCCGTCCTGCCTCCGCCCACTGCTCTTCCCAGATGTCTCTCCAGACCTTCCCTGTGCATTTACACAGATGCCTCGGTGAGCACACAGACCGTCATCTGTATGTGCATTTTTACGCACCCAACTAAAACGGGACCCTCGTGCACACGTCCGAGAACCGTCATAGGACGGGACATGCAAGACAGGAGGGAAGGGACACCTCACGCTGCCTTCTCATCACTTCCTCCACCTTCAGGGCAGATTCGCCAGAACGTGCCACTGGGTTTCAGTCTGCATCTCCCCGAGAGGTGACAGGGCAGCCGTTCACACATCATTTACACCCTGTTCTCTGTCCGTTACCTGCTCACACCTTTCGTCCATTTTCCACCGGGATGTTCAGGAATCTCCCAAAGCCTTTAAATATTCTTACTACTAACTTCTAATTACACATGCGAAAAATACTTTCTCCCTAAATGTCACTTTTCTAACTTTGTTTAGATTGATTTTGGTCACACAAAGGTTTTCATTTCTATGAAATCAGACTTACCAATCTTTTCCTTCATAGATTTTTTGTATCTTAGTAGGCAGGCCTTCCTCATTCCAACATTAAAAATATATTCTTTTATTTTTCCTCAAATGCTCCAATAGTTCGTTTCTTTTTAAATTTCAAACTTTACCTAAAATGGTGGGTATATAATCTACCTCATTCCCTTGCATCAAAATGGAGAGCCGGTTGTTAGCACCAAATACTGAATAATCTACCTTATTCTGAGTAACTTTCAACGCCAGTCCTTGTCATCCTTCCATGGGCCTCTTCCTGGAGGCTGCGCTCTTCTCCTGTCTAGGCGCCTCCCCCACCACCCACGGCCATGTCACCGCAGCACGATCGACCCCTCCTCCTCCCCCAAACTCTGTCCTCCTAAAGCAACATACAGATCTTAGGCCAAGTGACAAACGACAGCAAGGTTCTCTGACAGCTCCAACACGACGGGGGCCCGTCGAGCCCTCCTGGTGGCTGGGGTACCCATGTCGAGCGCTCAGTGATTTGTACACAAGGCCCGGGACGCAGTCCCACCTTGGGCTCTAGCCTCACTTCTGGTAACAGGACCGAACGCTTGTCACCCGCATGGACAACAACCTGTGCCAAGTGCCGGGGGGGACCTGGGATGAATCGGTGCAATCCTCAGACCCCAGAAGGAGTGACAACCATCACCGATCGACAGAACTTTCTGGAAGCCCCAATCCTAACCATGCACACACTCAGTGGAAAAGACGCTTGACAAGACCTGGAACCAGGTACCTCAGTATCCTGAACACCCATCACGCAGGATGTGCAGGACTGGGCTGGGCCAGGCACTGTGGCTGGAAGAGAGGCCCGACCGAGTGGGGTCAACTCTCCCGGTGGTCTTGGCATCCACTGCCTCAGGAGGAGCAGTACCTGAGGCCACGAAAGCCAGAGGAGTACCAGGTGATCCTCCTACTGCAGCCAGGAGGCCACACAGGTGGCCAGCGACACAGCCACATAACTTACCCACCAGCTCCACGTCCCCGCACCAGAGAGGAGTAACTCACTGCCCTACAGCACATCTGCTCTTCTGACCCACCCGCCGCAGACTGACCCCTCCTCGGAGGCCGTGAACTGGTTCCAGCCGAATGACGGCCGAGCCAGGGCAGCGCATGTTCTTCAGAACAGGGTCCGCGCTTGCAGGAAGGGATGGGGACACGGACAGCAACGCAGACAGCCTGTCCCTGGCCCTGTTTGTTTATACCTCCTCATCTAGAGTATATCTGACGTGAAGCAGACAAAATGATGGGAGCCTGCAACATCATAAAATTTTTTTATTTTTACTTTCTTTTTTAAAGTAAGTTCTAGGCCCAACATGGGGCTTGAACTCACGACCTGGAGATCAAGAGTCGCACACTCTACCAACTGAGCCAGCCAGGCACCCCTATCATAAAACATTATTTTTAAATGACACTGTTATTCCTCTTCTATACTTAAAAAAATAAAACCACCAATATTTTTTTTTTTAAGATTTTATTTATTTATTTGAGAGAGAGAGAATGAGAGACAGAGAGCATGAGAAGGAGGAAGGTCAGAGGGAGAAGCAGACTCCCTGCTGAGCAGGGAGCCCGATGCGGGACTTGATCCCGGGACTCCAGGATCATGACCTGAGCCGAAGGCAGTCGCCCAACCAACTGAGCCACCCAGGCGCCCAAACCACCAATACTGTCACCACTCTAACCACTACTGAAATCCTCATCCCAGGCTAAGTGCTAAATAAACTTTTTTCGTTTCCCCGCTTCATTTAAAGAATATTAAACTTTGGTAATTTTCTGTAAATACCCATTTGGTCAAACGAGAAAAAAACCTTCAAATTAAAGGGAAAAAGGTAGCCTGGCACGGAAGGCCCAGCCCACAGAGCATGCTGGGGAGCGTGGTGGCCCTGGAGCTCTGCTCCCTGCAGGCACTGGCCTCTGCCCTGCCCCCATGCAGCAGGACCCACGTCCAGCAGGACTGTCTGGTCCCTCCCCAGACAGGGCCCCAGCGTGCCTTTCACATGGACAAACAGTCCATCTTTCGGGCTCCCAGCTGGCTAAGTTGGTGGAGCATGTGACTCTTGATCTCGGCGTGGTGAGTTCAAACTCCACACTGGGTACAGAGATTACTTAAACAAACAAAACTTAAGAAAATAAAAAGTCCATCTTTAAGGCAGAAACCAAGAAAAACACAATTTCTTAATTTTCTACAGCCTCCAGTATAGAGCAAACCCCACTATGTACAGGAGCTCTAAGTTCAGATGACAAAGGGGAGAGAAAAGAAAAAGCTGGTTATCTGTTTACCTGGTTAATTGTTTACCTTTTTAACCTTCTAGACAGCAAAGCTGGCCCTTGGGACAAAGACTGAGTGCCCTGGGCCTTCGCTGCTGGCTGACACGACGAAGTTCTGGCCCGTGACCGGCGAGAGGAAATGCCAGTGGGGGAGACCGTGTCCCCACAAGACAGCCAGGCACCGGAGCACAGGCACGCACACACGCGCGCACACACGGGCACAGCCAACATAGCCAATTTTCCAGGTGCTGCCGGTAGAGAAACTTCCGACTTCTCCGTACCTTTCAAAGTTCTCAGAGTAAAATCTCGATGGGATGGACACGAACATGCCCAACCGCGAACATGCCCTGCCTCTGCGTTGCCTTTCTCTTTGGTTGCTGTTTGCAGAACGTTGGGTTTCCTTCTTTTGACGTTTAATTTGATATATGTTATTTTTACTCTTGTGTGTCTTCTGTAAAACCCAGTCTTTTTAAGATCCAGCTGGACAATTTTTTTCTTCAAATTGCATCATCTGATCCTGCTGTGCTGGGTGTGATCACTGTCAGAGAGGGGGTTGTCCACCGTCTCGTCACTAGCTTTCTGTTTGTCCTCCTGTTCCACATTCTTTAGTTCTTTCTTGCCTTCTTTTGGGATAATTTTTATTTTCCATCTCCTCTCTCTAACAAAATAACCCTTTTACGATGCTTTCAGTGGTTCCCGTGAAGATCACAGCAGGAGCCCTGGCGTATCAAAGTCCCCCCTGGCAACACAAGGTCAGAATTAATTCCATTCACTTCACTTGCACACTCACGTGCTGTTGGTCTCCTGTGTTTTAACTCTAAACATCTTACACCCCACAGGACACTGTTAGTATGGTTTTGTCCCGTGGATGGTCACCTAGAGTTACCGGCATATGTGCATCAGGTAGTCTCCAGCTGACAGCTGGTTCTTTCTGTTTGAAGAACACTCTTAGCGGTCTCCTTCGGGAAGGGGCGGCTGCCAGCAGCTGAGGCTGTCTTCATCACCTTCATTCTCCAGAGATGTTCTCTCTGGGTTGGAAACCTACTTCTATGGAACCCTTGGGCACGTCTGCTGGGAATGTAAAATGGGACAACCGCTAAGGAACCAGACCCCAGTACGGCAGTTCCTAAACAACAGAACAGAATGACCATATGATCCAGCAACTCGACTGCATGGTATGTCTGCAGGAACGGAAAGCAGGGTCTGGAAGAGAGGCCTGTCCCCCTGGGCCCTGGGGAACATGGCCTGCTCCACAGAAGGCAGCGAGGCACCTGCCTGCGCACCGCCCCACGGGCTCTAAGGCTGGCTGACGGCGACTTTCCCACTGCTAGCGCCCAGGGCCAGAGCGCGTCCCAGTCCCCATCCCTCACAGGGTGCTGCGCCCTGACGCACCACGAACAAGGGCAGCAGGACCCCAACCCGGACGCAACACCAGCTGCTAGCCCAAAGGACAAAGATCTGCTTCACTGTCCCAGCAGTCACGTTTAGAGCTCTTTTTCTTTTCTAAGACGGTCCCGTGTCTCCTGCCTCCTTTCACCTGGGCGGCTCCTCAGTCCTCACTCTCACCGACATGACGTTTCCAAGAGTCTAGGCCAGGTACTCTGCACAACAGTTCATGGTTTCCTCACTGTGACATTCACAGTGGGCATTTTTCGGCAGGACTGTCACAGAAATGATGCTCAGTCACCCCAAGAGCATTGAGGTTGGTTGGTCCCAATAGTGGTAGCAAACCAAGTGCCCGCCAACTTTTTCCACTCTATTATTTTTCTTTTGTCATTAATAGGTAATTTGTGGGGAGACACTCTGAGATTACATGCAAATTCTGTTACCACCCGATGATTTTCTAACCCCTTCATTCAGTTGTATTTCCTCGCTGGTATTCCACTGTAAGGAACACACTGGGGACGCCTGGGTGGCTCAGTCAGCGAAGCGTCTGCCTCTGGCTCGGGTCGTGGTCCCAGGCTCCTGGGATTGAGTCCCGCATCGGGCTCCCTGCTCAGTGGGGAGCTTGCTTCTCCCTCTCCCCTCTGTGCTCTCTCTCTCAAATAAATAAAATCTTTAAAAAAAAAAAAAAAAGCAACATGTTCTCGCCACCTGCCTTTAGTTACATGTGTGTAGACCCGGACTGTTACTCCATCCAGTGGATTACAATACACTACTTTCTTTTCTGCTCATACCTGGCACTGCCCGTCAGCCTACGAACACTCCCTCGCTCTCTGGCACCCCCTGCCCCAGCCCTGAGAGTCTCACCAAGAAGGTGTCCATGAGCTGCATTATCTGGATCCCTGTGGTTTTCTCTTTCTCATTTTTTTAAATCATGTTGTCTTACACCCCTGAGCACATGGTTACTTTTCATTCAGTATCTGGCTATTCTGGACAGAGGACCAAACACTGTGTGGAAATCCTTGTATCCGGGCAGCCCTAGGACGACACACTCTTCTCCAGAGCATATGCATTTGACATGGCAGGACGCTGGGGCACCAGGAACCCCACCACCTTAACCCAGTGTCAGGAATGGAGAGCCACTGCACTGGGCTGCAGATGCGTGGAGGGCCTGTGTTCTTCCAGACTGCACCTCCTTGGAGGGTGGGGCACCTCCCTCCTAGGCAGGCCCTGGCAGCTGGAGCCCAAGAGCCGGCCATGCCTTCCAGCTTACCCACCTGGGTTCCCTTCTCCCTGAATGGGGCAACTCCTTCCTGCCTGGTTAGTTCTGCAACGCCTTTTCTTTTTTTTCAAAGATTTTATTTATTTGAAGGGGGGCGGAGAGAGCACATGCGCAAGCTGGGGGAGGGAGAGAGACAAGCAGAATCCACGCTGAGCACAGGGCCGGACGTGGGGCTCAATCTCAGGACCCTGAGATCCCAACCTGATCCGAAACCAAGAGTTGGACGCTCAACTGACCAAGCCACACAAGCACCCCACCTTCAATCAGATTTGCTTTTTTAAAGCTTTTATTTATTTATTTGACAGAGAGAGACACAGTGAGAGAGGGAACACAAGCAGGGGGAGTGGGAGAGGGAGAAGCAGGCTCCCCGCAGAGCAGGGAACCCGATGCGGGGCTCGATCCCAGGACCCTGGGATCACAACCTGAGACGAAGGCAGATGCTTAACGACTGAGCCACCCAGGCGCCCCTCAATCAGATTTTTTTTTTTAATTCTCTCTCTCCCCACTCTCTGCTCCTCCCTGCTCCTCTCCCTCTCTCTAAAAAAATAAAATAAAGTAAATAAAAATAAAAAACAGTTCTCAACATTTCTAGCTCTTTTCAGCAGCAGGTTTGCCCTGAACCACCTGATTATCTGATATCAGAAGCATTGCTTCTCCTCCTAGTGAGACCTCTTATCTCCTAGAAATCCTCCGGATGAAAGAGTCAACTAACTTGCACTCCACCCAAGCGAAATGTCGATTAGACCTCTCCATCTGCCCCACTACCTACAGCCTTAATCTGTGCCCTCGCCCCACAAGGACACTCCTTTCAACCTCCTCAGTCAAGTATCCTTGAGTAAGAGTCTTGTGATTTTTTACTCAGCAATTCAGGCACCTACTGCATTATCCTTCACGTTCTGTCCCTGGTTGTTCTGACACAAAGATCATGCCTTCCAGGGCTTAGCAGTAATTCCACTCAGCATTCCAGAAAAGCGCTCAGGTTTCTGTCCTGCAGCAGCTTTGCACACTCAGGTTGACAAGCTGGCCCCACCGGCCTCTCGCATTCACGTCGGTCTGGAGGGAATGTCGGGGACCACACACCAACGTCCCCACACTGTCTTTCCTAAGCAATTCAGGTGGTCTCTGGTCAGCTGAGGTGACAGGTGGGCCTCATGGCTGACGGGTCAAGGAAGCCCCATGGGCTCCTTCTTTCCTCTGGTCTGTTTATTTTCTGCATCTGAAATGAATCATTGTTAACATGCCTGCTCTGACCCCCCCACCCCAGCTCTGATTCCTTGATTGTGTCCTCAGCAGTGCCTGGCACAGAGACAGTAAACCAGCCCCTTGTACCCAACCCCCACCTCCTGACCCTGACCTTGGCACTGTGCTCAGTGCCACAGATGCCATAAGCCCTGCCCCTGGCAAAGTCACTCCTATGTCCCTTTGCAAGACCTACACCCTACTAGCTCAAGCCCTTGTATACTATGTACACAAGTGGATCAGGATAGGAGCTCTGTTGCCATAGAGACCGTAGCAGGTGTCCTTAGTGAGCAGAGTCTCAAGTCTGCTGATGCCTTGGCCCTCTCCTTCTGGACGATTCTAGGACCTCGAGGCAGCCTGCAGCCTGCAGCTGGCAAACTACTGCTGCACACACTTGAATTCCCTGCGTGGATGTATTCTGAAGCCCGAAGACGACTGCGGTCACCTACGTATTTATCAGTTCTTATCTACCCACACTGACCACGAGTATGTCAGGCCGTCCCCCGTCGGCGTGGAGTCCCCTCTGGGATGGTGCACAGAGCCCCACTCACCATCTACCCATCCCCACAAACTGCCGGACAAATGGCTGCTCCTCGAAGGCCATTTCTTCCTGAGTCCACTGCACACCATCTGTGTGAAGGCTTTGGAGTCACCTCCTGTTCTTCTTGCTGCCCTGTAGAAACTTCCTTCTGGCTCATCCTCTAACGGACTCATCTGTTCAATCCATCCGTGGGATTTTTTATTTTGGCTGTTGTAGATCTTATTTCTTAAACCATCCTCTATGGTGGCCACTAGCTACATGTGCTATTTAAATGTCATCAAAATTACATGGATTAGAAGTGCAGTTCCTCGGGCACAGCGGCCGCGCTGCAGGGGCTCTTGCAGGGGTGCGACCGGGGCTGCGGAGCTGTGCAGCCAGCGTGGACCGGCACACGGCAAGGGCCCTGGAAGATCTCTCTGGCTGCCTGAGGTCACTACCTCACTGCTCCCTCTACTGTTGTCTGGAGAACCTGTCAGCGAGCCCTGAATGCCGCGCTGGAGAGAGCTTACGTTTACAGGCTGTCCGACACCCCATGTCTGGAGCTTTGCCAAGGCTTACTCTGGCGTCTGCTTCCGGTGGCCCCCGCTCGCGTGTCTGGCCACCCATCGCTGCGGACTGGCCGCTGTTAGAACGTTTCCTGCGGGAGTCGCTGTGGGTTTGGATGAAGTGCCTTCTGCCAGACGCCAGAACCACCCGCACTCAATCTGAAGCTGTGCTCCTGGGGTGACTCTGGCTCTTGGTCCCTGCTTCCGGGTCACCAGGCCCAGTGCAGAAGCACCCTTGGTCCGAGGCTGGGAGTGTGCCCCCAGCCCTGGGAGCTGACAAAGGAAAGCCCCAAATTTCCCCAAATTTGACCTCGGAGAGATCCTCCCTCGTAGTTTGCTCATTGGATTTTCCTCTGTACATTTAGTCTGGTCAGTTCTTGAACACATTTTTGATCCTAAGAAATGTTTATTTGTATAAAAGTGGAGAGAACAACGTATGAACCCAAGGCTCCAATCACTCACCTCCACGACGACCCCTTCACGACCAGCCTGTCTCCCCCGGGCCTCGAACACCTCACCCACTCCTGCCGTCACTTAGAGGCAGACCCCAGGCGTGTGGTGTGTACCTGGCCACCACAGCTGTTTCAGCAGAGGGCTGGTCAGGAGACCCTGGCCCCAAAAGCACCAAGTCCTGCCTTGGGTCAGGTAGGTAGGAAGAAGGGGCTGTGAGCACCTTCTCCCACGTGTCTTTCCTCAAACTCCTAAGGTATAAGGAAAGCCAGAAGACCTCATCATTGTGCAAATAGTGGCCAATACTGGCTTTGTCCTCTGCGTGCCCTGCTCACATCAAGACGCCCACATGAGGGCAGCTCCAGCTTGGACCTGGGTCCTGATTAGCGCTCTGCTCTGCCTAACCAGCATGTTCCTCCCCATTTTCTGCAGGACCTTCTGCTAGTCCTGTGGCCGTGCCGGAGGTCCTCGCCTGCAGAACCAGAGACAAGAGAAGTAGCATGCCTCTCAGGCCCACACGCACTGGCCGGCGGGAGCAAGTCAGGGCCTCACTCTAGACCACAGTGTCCTGCAACAACTCCAGGAGAGGCGTGGGGATTTGGTTTCTTCCCTGCGTTTTTAAAAATTCTGTAGAAAACTAAAGAGTTACAGAATCTCTGGGAAGGAACAATAAAAACAAAGAGCAGAAAGGAGAGAGAGGAGTGAGCTTTCGTGCCCTGCTCCAGCCCCTGGGCTCCCCTCTCCAGACAAGTGCACTCGTTGGTTCCCACAGTACGTGACACGGTTGTCTGCTTACAGGTAAAATAGGTTACAATGGCGTGCTCGCCATACACAGCGGCTCAACATCCCCCTTCCCGAGACGAGGAGACAGAGGAGAGGCAAGTTAGATACTTCTGGTGCTGGGGCCTGTCATACGCTGATGAAAACGCAGGCGGGAGGATGAGAAAGTCGGAAAGCAAAGCCCAGCCAGGCCCCTGACCTGGGACACCAGAGGGCCTCACCAAAGAGTTTGGGGAGAGTCTGATGCAGCCTCTCATATGAAGTAAAAGCAGGGGACAGAGTAAGGTGGGGTGGCCTGGCCTGGAAGACGGGAGACACAGGAGAGTGGGCCGCCAAAGCAGGCAGAGCCACGACTGGAGTCAGAGACAGTGTTCCCACTTTAAAGCGGTCATCTCTTGGGGGCGCCTGGGTGGCTCAGTCGGTTAAGCAACCAACTCTGGATGTCGGCTCCGGGCATGATCTCAAGACCCTGAGATCCAGCCCGGCGCCAAGCCCTGCATTGGGCTCTGTGCTCAGCAGGGAGTCTGCCTGAGACTCTCCCCCTCTGCCCCTCCCTCGGCCCCTCCTGCTTGTGCGCGCCCGTGTGTGCGCGAGATTCTCCCCCTCTGCCCCTTCCTCGGCCCCTCCTGCTTATGCGCGCCCCTGTGTGTGCGAGATTCTCCCCCTCTGCCCCCTCCTGCTTGTCTGCGCATGCGTGTGCAGGAGATTCTCCCCCTTGCCCTCCCCTTGTGTGCGCGATATTCTCCCCCACTGCCCCTTCCTCGGCCCCTCCTGCTTGTGCACACGCGTGTGTGCAGGAGATTCTCCCCTTCGGCCCCTCCCTCGGCCCCTCCTGCTTGTGCGTGCCGTGTGTGCACGAGATTCTCCCCCTCGGCCCCTCCTGCTTGTGTGCGCGCGCGTGTGTGCAGGAGATTCTCCCCCTCTGCCCCTCCTGCTTGTGTGCACGCGTGCACGAGATTCTCCCCCCGACCCCTCCCACTTGTGTGCGCGCGCATGTGCAGGAGATTCTCCCCTTGGCCTACCCCACCCCCTGCTCGTGTGCCCGCGCATGCGGCGCACACACTCACTCTCTCCAGAAAGAAAGAAAGAAAAGAAGGAAGCTGTCAGCTCTTATTATTAAATTGGAAAGCTGGCTGACAGGCAGGAAGGGCCAAGGAGGCGGCCTGGTGGTCAGCTTGTCCTTGCCTCGCTCTGACTAACCCTGCCCCCACCGAGGCTCCCCTGTCCTTGCTGGGCTGCTGGGCTGGGCTACTCATTGACCTCAAGGAGGCCACCACACCGAAGTGGCCAGTGTCCCTCCACCCAGGCGGCTCACAGTGCAGACAGACCCTTGGGCCACTGCTCCGGGACAACCTCACCCCACCACCTGCTGCGGGACGGAGGTAAGCCGGGCCTCCCTCAGGCAGCTTCTGTGACTGACGCGCGAGAACGGGAGCCGCGACAAGTACCTGCCGCGGCTCATTTCCTCCCCAGCGCGCTCGGCCCAGGACAGCCTTCAGGGTTCTGACACGTGACTCGAAGGTGCATGGACAGACAGTGCTGGGGCCTGGGGCCCACGGGACCCCAAGGCCACCTGCTCCCTCACCTCCGGGCGACTGTGCAGGAAGGACAGCCCCCACACAGACGGTCACTGGTGCTCGGGCCACGGTAAGAGCTAGTCCGGTCACCGCTGGTCATCTGTGATACGGCCAGACTGACGCGCACAGTGCTCTTGGCCATCTCCTCCACCCCTGGCAACACCGCTGTCTACAGCTGCGTGCACCTCTCTCCCTGCTGAGTGCCTCTCTCTGGTCCTAAATACTCTCAGGCCTCCCCTGGGACTTTCTACTAAGAGTTAATGAAAATGGTCTCCACCCCTAAAAATAATACTTGACAAACGGCGATCTGCTTGCCGTCGGCAAACTGCAAAGGTGTGCACGGTCTGAGTGGACTCGCACACCACATCAGTTAATTTTAAGCTTGCTTTCCTTATCTTACTCAGGACCCCAAGATGAAGAGTGGCACGCTCCACTGACTGAGCCAGCCGGGTACCCCACATCAGGTAATTTTAACTAAACTAACTAAAAGGAACAAATGCCTGAAGTGATTTCTGCAAAGTGAGTGCGCCTGGTGGCTCAGCTGGGAGAACATGTGATTCTTCTTCTTCAGGTCTTGAGTTCAACTCCACACTGGGGCGAAGAGTTTACTTAAAAAGTAAACAAATAAAAATAAAATAGAAGTTTAGAAGTAGGTTAAGCTTCAAGCCATCCCACAACATCTCTTAAATACACCCGTAAGGGGCACCTGGGGGGCTCAGTCATTAAGCATCTGCCTTCAGGTCATGATCCCAGGGTCCTGGGATCGAGCCCCGCATCAGGCTCCCTGCTCAGCGGGAAGCCTGCTTCTCCCTCTCCCACTCCCCCTGCTTGTGTTCCCTCTCTCGCTGTGTCTCTGTCAAATAAATAAATAAAATCTTAAAAAAAAAAAATCTCACCCTGTGAGATTACAGAACCCTAAAGGACACATTAGCTCATGAAATAGACAAATTTAACTGACAGCTATTTTGACAAGACAAATAACAATTTATACTACAAACAGCACCGCGTCAGTGTCACTCACTCACCTTCACAAAACCGAGGGGGAGGGGCGTCCTGAGCTCAGATGCTGCCATGCTGTCACCAGCGTGCACCCGAGGGCCAGCAGCCAGGCCAGGCAAGAACACCCATGACACATCACCAAGCAACACCCTGCCCGTCCCAGAGCCTGGTCCTCACCGAGACCCGAGGGACAGTGGCCGTTGGCAGGAGCCCACACCTGTCATGGCTCTGCCCCAGCCCTTCTCCCCCAGTCCTAAAAATCTAGTTCCCTTAGAGGAAGGCATGTAAACTGCTTTGTTAGAAACAGCTTTCCCGAAGTGCAACGCACCACACATCGTTAACGCTCACACCGTAATGACTTCTAGGATACATCCACACCCGTGAAACCACTGCCACAAGCAAGACAGTAAATGCTTCTGTCACCCCAAAGTTCCCTTGTGCCCCCCACCTCCAATGTCACTAGCGGCTAGGAGGCGTTTTCTAGAGCTCTGCGTAAATGGGACCACACGGGGCCACGTGCGCCCTCTGTCTGGCTTCCTTCGCTTGGCACACCTGTTCTGACATCTGTGCAGGCTCTGCTCTCATCGGCAGTCCGT
Organism: Mirounga angustirostris; assembly: GCF_029215605.1. Lineage (NCBI taxonomy): Eukaryota > Metazoa > Chordata > Mammalia > Carnivora > Phocidae > Mirounga > Mirounga angustirostris. Next base: position 139,752,860 of record NW_026991713.1, read on the forward strand.
CCCTCCTCTGTGGGTGGCACCGCGGGCTACAGGCACCACGGCCTGCTTCTCCAGCCACCTGGCAACGGCCCCCTGGGTCGTGGAGGGTGCTGTTAACCTGGGCTGGGGGGTTAAATTTCTGCATTTTTGCATAGATCATATAAGGTAGAGATTTTTATGGCTGACATTGGCCTGACTCCTAACAGCCCCCTCCACTGACTCCACTACATTTTTAGTGTAGACTTCTTGATGTTATTTGTTTTATGGGTAATAATACCTACGTGTGAATGTGGGCACCATCCTCAAGCTCCTGCAGTAACACAGGTCCCCCCCAGGTGCACAACACGGCACAGCTGACAAAGACCGGCACCCCCCACACACACACCTGCACTCTCCCAATGGGAGGGAGTATGGGTCTAGACCCAAATCTAGGGCCAGAGCTCTTTTCCACCAAGCGAGAACATCATCACCCACACCAGAGCGACATGGCCAGCCTTCAGATGGGGTTCTGCCCAGCATCCAGGTGTCACTCACAGGACCAGCCAGCCCCTAGGGAGAAGGAAGGAGAGCCGGCTTCCTAACAAAGCAACGTGCTCCAGGAGTTCTGTCTTCTTTTTTTTTTTTTTTTTTAAAGATTTTATTTATTTATCTGACAGAGAGAATGAGAGAGAGAGAGCACATGAGAGAGGGGAGGGTCAGAGGGAGAAGCAGGCTCCCTGCCGAGCAGGGAGCCCGATGCGGGACTCGATCCCGGGACTCCAGGATCATGACCTGAGCGGAAGGCAGTCGCTTAACCAACTGAGCCACCCAGGCGCCCCAAGAGTTCTGTCTTCTTACAGAGCCTTCAACGCCATAAGAAATGACCAAGACAAAGGCACCAGAAGGGTCGGGATGGACGTTTCCTCATTTCAAATTAACCTCTTTACAAAATGCAGAGCACCAGCCTCCGGAGAAGACATACTTCTGTGCTTCTCCAGCAGCAGACACAACTTCAGGCCATGGTGCCCACATTCACACGTAGGTATTATTACCCATAAAACAAATAACATCAAGAAGTTTACACTAAAAATGACAAAAGTCAGGCCAATGTCAACCATAAAATATCTACCTTATATGCTCTATGCAAAAGTGCAGAAATTTGGCCCCTACACAAACCCACAGCCAGGGTTAACAGCCCCCTCCACTGACTCCTCCACACACCCTGACTTACACACCCATCGTGGGCTTCAGATGACAGACACTTGGGTCAGCATGGGGGCAGGACAAGTGTGGCCAGAGGCTGAACAGACAGCCTTCCGCTGACACATAGACCACAGAGGACATGGGCCACTCCTGACAGAGCGCAGAGATAACTGCGGTGGGAGGAGATGGAAGCTGAATGAGTCACCTGGTGGCTCCAGGTGAGAGCTTCCTGCTCAGCCATCATGGTATCTGTGCAGGAGGTTGCCCATGGTTACACATTCCTGCAGGCACTTTATTTTTATTCTACAGTTGGCGCACCCCACCCAACACAGGGTCTGGGTTGTGCAACATATCAAAGGCCCTTTATGGTCACAATCAAACAGTAAGATGGGAGGATGTGTGTTCTGTGAACAGGCACAGCACAGACGAGCCAGGTGGCCACTGGGTGGCCACTCACACTTGCCCCCCATCGCCAGAGGTGGGCAGAAGAGAAGCCTAGCTCTAGAGTGGCCCCCGGGGCCAAATCCCACTCACCACCACTCACCAGCTACTGACCTTGCTCAAGCTGCCATTCGTCTCCTGCCAAGTGGAACGACAATGGTTCCAAGTGTCTAAGGAACGGCACACACAGCATTTGCTGAGGGTCAGCATAAGATGCAGAAAGCCCTCCATGCAGACCACGACCATGCTGTCCTGGCACCGTGTCCCTCACATCCAGAGAGAAGTCCTGGACGGGAAACCCTCCAGGCAGCAGTTAAGACCCATCATTCCACCTAATTTTCTGTAAGAGTCAATACGAAGGCGAACAAACCAGACTCGAGGCTCTGGTCGGAAGCACGTGATACTCACGGAAGCCCAAGCCCTGGAGGACGGGTCCCCAGGACAGGAGGCAGGCAGGCAGGATCCCCTAGTACCGCTCCCTGTGCCACCCTTCTTACATGTAGCTGTGCTCCTGAAACCAGCAGCTCTCCCAAACAACCGTGGGAGACACACACGTGGGCCACATGGATCGGGACCCTGTCTTTGTGGGGGACATAAAGATCCGTTTATGCCAAGAGGACTCTAGAGGGATCTAGATAGAACAGTGCTATCTCTGAGCAGTGGGACATTACATCAGTTTTGGCTCATCTGTATTTTCTTATTTTCCTGCACTAAATGTACTCTTATATGACTTTGACAATAACCTGTCTCGTGATTGATCTGTGCAGAACAGTTACTGAAATGTACAGAACAACATACATGAAGAGGACTGAGAATCAGTAAGCACTGTACAGAAGTCACTCATGGAACTTCCTAGTGGGGCTCTGGCACGATGAGCTAATAACTAAACTAGACACACTGCCAGTCTGCTCAACATCAGTGGGATTCTCTTCAGGGCCTGGACTTACAGAGATGTTTCACTTTTGATTTTCAGGTTGTCATGGATCAGATGAACAGGAAGGTTAGCAACGCCTGGGGGGCTCGTCTGTGAAGCGTCTGCCTTGGGCTCAGGTCATGATCCCAGAGTCCTGGGATGGTGCCCCGCATCGGGCTCCCTGCTTTATGGGGAGCCTGCTTCTCCCTCTCCCTTCTGTTCTATCAAATAAGTTTTAAAAAATGGCAGATCACATGTCAGACTCATAATGTCTTTAACACAGGTCAGAATCAGTCCATAATCCAAAACAAGATGCAGAAGCTTACAAATGAAGATCCCACAAAGCTGGGAAGAAGACCTATTCTCAGCTTTGAAGCTACAAGACCAAAACAGTGACTTTGGAAAAACGTGGTTTATTAAAAATAATTTTTGGGCGCCTGGGTGGCTCAGTCGGTTAAGCGACTGCCTTCGGCTCAGGTCATGATCCTGGAGTCCCGGGATCGAGTCCCGCATCGGGCTCCCTGCTCGGCAGGGAGTCTGCTTCTCCCTCTGCCCCTCCCCCCTCTCATGTGCTCTCTCTCATTCTCTCTCTCTCAAATAAATAACAATCTTTAAAATAATAATAATAATAATAATTTTTAGGGGCGCCTGGCTGGCTCAGTCATTAAGCGTCTGCCTTCAGCTCAGGTCGTGATCTCAGGGTCCTGGGATCGAGTCCCACATAGGGCTCTCTGCTCAGTGGGAAGCCTACTTCTTCCTCTGCCACTCCCCCTGCTTGTGCTCTCTCTGTCTCTCTCTCTGTCAAATAAATAAAAATCTTAAAAAAAAAAAGTTTAGGGCGCCTGGGTGGCTCAGTTGGTTAAGTGACTGCCTTCGGCTCAGGTCATGATCCTGGAGTCCCTGGATCGAGCCCCGCATCGGGCTCCCTGCTCGGCAGGGAGTCTGCTTCTCCCTCTGACCCTCCCCCCTCTCATGTGCTCTCTCTCTCATTCTCTCTCTCAAATAAATACATAAAATCTTTTAAAAAAAAGTTTAAAAAAAAGTTACTGGATTTTTCTGCTTATGAGTTTTCTCTCACAATGTTTCAAAAGGATTTTCTCTTTATTTATTTATTTTAAGATTTTATTTATTTGATAGAGAGAGACACAGCAAGAGAGGGAACACAAGCAGGGGGAGTGAGAGAGGGAGAAGCAGGCTTCCTGCCGAGCAGGGAGCCCGATGCGGGGCTCGATCCCAGGACTCTGGGATCATGACCCGAGCCGAAGGCAGATGCTTAACGACTGAGCCACCCAGGTGCCCCAAAAGGATTTTCTCTTTAAAGGGTTTTACTTTATCCAAATGAACTTCACAGGACCACCTAATGAGAAAGCCAAACTACAAAGGATCCATGCAATGTGCTCATATGTAAAGAGAACGTATAATGACAGCTGCGCGTGTGGGAACGTGGCCAGGGACACTCTTATTTGCCCATCTTTCTTCACCATGGAAATGTTTTTATCTTTAAAGCATCTCCAACACAGTTCCATGTAGCGTCATAGAACTTTACATTCCAAAGCGAATGAAATTTCAAAGAACCAAGGTACAAGTCTGATATTCCTTCAATCCTGTTCCCTCCATTGCTGGGATCTCCAACAAGGCATGTCTGCCACTGGCCTCACCCCAGCCCGACCTCTACTTTAGAACACAGCGCCAGGCCTAACACTGCTATTTCCACACCAGCGAACTGCAGAGGTTGCCTTGAGGGCAAGTCCTGGCCCCAATGCTGGGAACTCCAGGTAAAGGGGAAGAGGGTTCCAGCACAGGCACACCTACGGGCCTCTGCTTTCTGTCCTCCCAGCAAAAGTACCAGGGACACGGGCTCAAAATGTCTGCATACTTAGCTTGCTGATGAGAGCTGAATGCTAAACATCTTTGTGTTGGGGCATGCATACACGCCCCAACACACAGGACACACAGAGCTGAGTGTACCTGGCATGTGTCTGCTGGGCAGCATTGTATCTGCCAAGACCTTGAGTTTGCTCCTCAGCTAGTTATGTTCATCTTCTTCCCCAGCAGTGAACGTGGCCACCAATCCATCCAATCATCTTTGTCACATGGGGAATGGGGCATAAACTAAGATGGATAAAAGCTATGTAATTCAAAACACAAAGAAAATCCTAGAAATGTCTGCAGTAATTAGTAAAGTCATGTTTATAAGTGAAAAATGAGGGGCGCCTGGGTGGCTCAGTCGTTAAGCGTCTGCCTTCGGCTCAGGTCATGATCCCGGGGTCCTGGGATCGAGCCCCGCACTGGGCTCCCTGCTCAGCGGGAGGCCTGCTTCTCCCTCTCCCACTCCCCCTGCTTGTGTTCCCTCTCTGGCTATCTCTCTCTCTGTCAAATAAATAAATAAAATCCTTAAAAAAAAAAAAGAAAAATGAATATATATGCAAAAGATCCAGAATTTATACTTAAATATACCATACTCTATGTGACTGACCTAATAATTTTAGGTCACATCCATTTCTCATAAGAAAATCCCTACTTTGGGGTGCCTGGGTGGCTCAGATGGTTAAGCATCTGCCTTCAGCTCAGGTCATGATGTGTAATTATGTTAAATATAAATAAACTATGCCAATTAAAAGGAGATAATCTGGATTTTTAAAAAAACTAACCATGGCTTATAAAAGAAATAATTTAAATATAAGAATATAGAAAAGTTGAAAATAAAAGATGAGAAACCACATAAGTCACACAAATATTAACAAAAAAAATCTGGGACAGCATTACCAGTATCAAATTAGATTTTAAAGCAAGAAACATTAAAAAAAATTAAAAAAGCAAGAAACATTAGATATAAAGAGAGATTTCATAATAATAAAAAGGTCAATCCATAAGGAATATATACTCTAAATTTGTATGCATTCAAACTATGGTTCAAAACACATAAAGCAAAATCTAACAGCAATAGTACACCTGAAACTAATATAACACTACATGTTAATCATATTTAAAAAAAACTATAAATAAAATAAGAAATAGATATTAACATTCATAATGGGAGATTTTAGCCAATAAATTCAGCCTCAACATTCAGTAATAGTGGTGCTAAACATTTAAGTCATAGCTTGTTCCTGTACACTTTTTTTTTTTTAAGATTTTTTGTTTAATTTTTAACAGAGAGACAGCAAGAGAGGGAACACAAGCAGGGAGAGTGGGAGAGGGAGAAGCAGGCTTCCCGCCAAGCAGGGAGCCCGATGTAGGACTCAATCCCAGGACCCTGGGATCATGACCTGAGCCGAAGGCAGACGCTTAACGACTGAGCCACCCAGGCGCCCCTCCTGTACACTTAATAAATCAGAAAGAATGTCTTTATCTGATTTTTTAAAAAATTATCTACTTCTTTGTCAAAGTGAGAGGTCAAAAAAGGTAAAACCAATGCAGAGGCGGCTACTGGCTGTCACTATAAATTCAAGTAGCAGCTTCCTTAATAAAAGACAGATCCCAAAAAGATGATGTGAGTGCCATGGCTCAAGTGCATAAAGCCATCAAACTCTAAGTCCTGCACATATTTTCTAATAACTAGAATCATTTCAACTCAACACATATTTATCAAGAGCAGACCTGGAAACCACTATCTTAAGCCAAGAGATACAGATAAGACAAAAACACAGTCCCTTCTCAAAAGACTTTGAGTTGGGGCGCCTGGGTGGCTCAGTTGGTTAAGCGTCTGCCTTCGGCTCGGGTCATGATCCCAAGGTCCTGGCACTGAGCCCCGCATCGGGCTCCCTGCTCAGCGGGGAGCCTGCTTCTCCTTCTCCTGCTCCCCCTGCTTGTTGCTCTCTCTCTCACTCCCTCTCTTAAATAAATATTTTTTTAAAAGAATTTTTTAAAGGCTTTGAGTTATTTAAAGCTAACTTTGAAAGTCGTTTCCATATACTTTTACAGTTTCCCACTAACCACCACTCAGGATCACCAATAATCTCTACATTGCTAAACTTAATGACTGTCAGTCCCCATCTTACTTCACCTATTAGCAGCGTTTGACAGCTAATCATTCCATCCTTCCTAAACAGTTTCTTCGTTTGGTTTCCAAGATGCCACACTCGACTGGTTTCTTCCTTACTCATCTCCCATCCCTGAAGTCTCAACGGTGGAGTGTCACCTAACTCCTTTTCTCTATCTGCACACACACTCCGGCAATCTCAGGGCTCAGGGCTCTAGGTGCCATGCATACACTGAGAACCTGAGAGAGAGAGAGAGAGAGAGAGACACCAAAGCAGAAACTGCAGTGGCTTTTTTAACCTCGTCTCAGAAATGTCAAACCACCTCTCTGAGCTATGTCCCACTACTCTCCCTTCCAGCCCTTTGTTCCAGCCATGCTGCCTTTCTCACTTTTCCCTCTACCTAGAATCATCTTCCTCCAGGTACACGGTTTGTGTTCTCACTTTTTTGAGGTCTTGCACAAAAGTCATCCTCTAAAATGGGACACTCTCTGGCAACACTTTGTTAAAATTACAACCCTCCCCCTGCCCCTCACTGCCCTTTCTCACCTGCTATTTCACCACAGTACTTATCACCATCTGGAACATTCTATATTTTACTTTTTTCACCTTTTATCTCTCCCTGTTGAAATAAAATGTAAGCTCCATGAGCGGAGGGATTCTGTCTGCTTTGTTCACTGGTGAATCTCCAGCTGCTAGAATAATAGTTGGCATACAGCACTCACTGAATGAATGCATCTGTATTTCTGTCAATTCTCCTTCTAGAGGGGCAGCTGTACTGAGCTACACACAGTAAAGGTATCTTTCCCTGTCTGCTCAGACACAGCTTTTCTTGGACATGTGTGTACCACTGCCCTTTACTCTCCTTTTGTTATCCGAAACGTCATGATCGTATAATAGTCCATTACCAGAATAGGGATCAACTGTCCCCTCTAAGAAGAACAAACGTCCTCAGGAAGATCCAGTAACAAACCAAGAGTCACACAAGAAGGAAAAACAGCAGCTACATCTACCCCAAGACTCCAACCCTTCAGCTACATCAGTACAGGCAAGCCTGACCCACAGGGGAAATGTGCTCCGAAGAAGTTACACGTATGCATAGAATTTTTATTCACTGAGTGATCTCAGGGTATTACAGGCATCCTGAATGAATTTTCACAAAAAAAGAAAGAACTCTTTCGCAATGCTGCCACCTCCAAATCATATATTTTACAGTAATCACATCAGACCTCCACTAAACTGCATGCTCCCATCTCCTTTTCCTTCACAGATTTCTTCTCACAGAGTTCTCTTACCTTTGCAAACCAGGCCTAGCTCTATACATACAAGGGGCAATCTTCCTCCCACATATATGCGGGACTTCTTGGCAATAACCAACCATACCTCCCTACTGAGGGAGGACAGAGGGCATGATGCTAACGACAAGAATTGTTTGAGCAACATGTGAGGGGAAGGCAGGCCTTTAGGGCCCTGTGCTCACATCCAGCACAGTCACACAACTCCTCCTCACACATTCCTGTAGGACATCAGAGACAATCTCTGGAAGAATGAAAATCAAAGGCTCCTATTTAGGGAAATCAGGTATAGGGCAAGACATTACAGGGACTAAGACTGAAAATTGAGGAACTAGATGAAAGTGTGCATGGGCACCTGGGAAACCCCAAACTCCCTTATCTGTTCAGCTCCAGAATCCAACAGCCAGCCCCCACAAAAAGGGGGGACTTAAAGCATCCCTCTCAAGGGGAAGCAAATCACCCCAGAGAAAAGACCCCACAAAGAAAGTCCACTGGCAGCGTGAACACTGAGTATACCACTCAAAAAGGCCAGCTCACATGCAGTTTTCAACCACTATCTCTAGAGCCTTTTACTTTATTTTTTAAATATTTTATTTAGGCGCCTGGGTGGCTTAGTTGGTTGGGTGACTGCCTTCGGCTTGGGTCATGATCCCAGGGTCCTGGGATCGAGCCCCGCATCAGGCTCCCTGCTCGGCAGGAAGCCTGCTTCTCCCTCTCCCACTCCCCCTGCTTGTGTTCCCTCTCTCGCTGTCTCTCTCTGTCAAATAAATAAAATCTTTAAAAGGGAAAAAGAAAATAAATAAAGATTTTATTTGACAGAGAAATAGAGAGAGCCAGAGAGCACAGCCCAGTGAATGGCAGAGGGAGAGCAGACTCCCCACTGAGCAGGGAGCCTAATGAGGGACTCGATCCCAGAACCCTGGGATCATGACCTGAGCAGAAGGCAGACGCTTACCTGATTGAGCCACCCAGGCGCCCCTGGTGCCTCACTTTTAAACAAGAACAGCCAAGGATCATTTGGGTAAAACTTTCAGCAAGGAGGACAGAAACCAAAACAAACCATTAAGAAAGGAACTAGGAGGACACAAAGACTATCCTATGCAGAAAGCTGGGCAAACAACAATTAATAAGTAATAACTAACATCTCCAGAAAGATTTTTTTTTTAAATTTTTATTTATTTATTTGACAGAGAAAGAGACCGCGAGAGAGGGAACACAAGCAGGGGGAGTGGGAGAGGGAGAAGCAGGCTTCCCGCTGAGCAGGGAACCCGACGCGGGGCTGGATCCCAGGACCCTGGGATCATGACCTGAGCCGAAGGCAGATGCCCAACGACTGAACCACCCAGGCCCCCCTCTCCAGAACGATTTTTAAATGTTGACCCATGAGCAGAAAATGTACAGTAGAGTGTATATTCAGAAAACAAGGGCAGGGGGTGTCTGGGTGGCTCAGATGGTTAAGCCTCTGCCTTCGGCTCAGGTCATGCATGATCCCAGGGTCCTGGGATCGAGCCCCACATCGGGCTCCTTGCTCAGCAGAGAGCCTGCTTCTCCCTCTCCCTCTGCTGCTCCCCCTGCTTGTGTTCTCTCTCTCTGTGTGTATATCTGTGTCTCAAATGAATAAAATCTTAAAAAAAAAAGAAAACAAGGGCAGAAAAATTTTAGGAGAAAAGTAGGAGAAAAAGAGATTTAAAATTTAAAGGTTCATTCCAGATGGTCCAACTTCTAAATAATAGGAAGCTCTAAAATGAGGAAACAGTGAAAATGGGAAATAGGAAATTATTGAAGAAATAACATTTAACAAACTCCCAAAATTGAAGGACTAGTTTCTTCAGCACAAAGAAATTAAAAAACCCCACAGCAAGTACTATGAGACAGCACTGCTGATAAAACATCCAAGAAATGTTCAGAGAGAAGGGGATAGCCACATCTACGGGAATATAAATAGAATGGAGTCAGGCTTCTCGGGTACAAGGCTGTAAGAAAGAAGACAGTAGTGCAAATGCTTTAACTTCTGAACATCCCCCAGACTGGAATTACAAACCCACTCAAGCTCTCCTCCACACACACAGCAGCCACACTCAGAAAGGTAGGTGTGAGGGACCACAAGTCTACACCACCCCAAATCCATTCCGGAGCCCTGACCCCAGTGCAGCTGCATTTGGAGGGAGCCTCTAAAAAAGGTGAAGTTTGAATGAGGCCGTGAGTCAGGGGCCCTGACCCAACAGGATTAGAGTCCTTACTCAGACAGAGCAGGGAGCTGCTCCCACTCCAGGCACACAATGAGATAGATGGTGGCCGTTTGAAAGCCAGACCAAGAGGCCTTGCAAAGAAATCTCCCTGCCGGGCCTTGATTAGGAACTTCCAGCCACCAGAATTGTGAGAAGTAAATGTGTGCTGTTTAAGCCCCCATGGCTATGGTGTTTTGTGGGGGCAGCCTGAGCAGACTCATACATGAGGGTAAGACACAGCTGGAAATAACTGGGAGGGGGGACATGGACTGCCAAGCTTAGTTATCAGCCTTTTTTTTTTTTTTAAGTATTTTATTTATTTATTTGACAGAGAGAGACACAACGAGAGAGGAACACAAGCAGTGGGAGTGGGAGAGGGAGAAACAGGCTTCCTGTGGAGCAAGGAGCCCAATGCGGGGCTCGATCCCAGGACCCTGGGATTACGACCTGAGCCAAAGACAGACACTTAACGACTGAGCCACCCAGGTACCCCAGTTATCAGCCTTTTGGTATTATTTGAGTTTTTCCTTGCCTCCATATTTTTTCAGAAAAATTAAAATTAACTTAAAATACTGATAGTAGTGCAAACATTAAGAATATCTAAGATCATGTGAAAAGGAAACATTTACATGCATCCTTCTTAAAGAAAAAATAGGATTTTGAATAGAGCATATAATTTAGACCTTGTAACATACTTCTGTATTTTAATAACATACTTTCTATAAATATGTTTTATAGGAATTTGGAAAATGTAGAAATAAACACAAAGTAGAAAATAAAAAGCCTACATTCTCCAACCATACAGAAAAAAAATCCCTGTGCATTCGACCCCACAATTGGACATTTGAGTTATGCTGTTAGCTATCACAAGTAACACTGCAAGCAACATTCTTCACGACTTTTTTTTTAAGTAATCTCTACACCCAACATGGGGCTTGAACTCATGACCGTGAGATCAAGAGCCCCATGCTCTACCAACTGAGCCAGCCAGGTCCTCCTTCATGATTATTTTTAAATGTTGGTTCAAGGGGCGCCTTGGTGGCTCACTATTCAGTTAAGTGTCCAACTACTGATTTTGGCTCAGGCTGTGATCTCAGGGTCCTGGGATGAAGCCCTGCGTCGGGGGTCCGTGCTCAGCACAGAGTCTGCTTGAGATTCTCTCTCTCCTGCTCCCTCTGCCCCTCCCCCACACTCATGTGCACGCGTTCTCTCTCTCTCAAATAAATAAATAAATCTTCAAATGTTGGTTCAAGAGAAGACACTGGCGCTACAGACTGAAGATGAGTAAAGATCCAGAGGGGGTCAATACCAAAAACAAAAACAAAACAAAAAGCATTTAAATAGCTCAAAGTGCACAGAGCTGGATGAGCAGATGGCCCAGGAATGGACAGAGAGCTCCCTGCTGCTGCGGGGCTAACGATGACACCCACCCAAGCACCTAGCCACCTCTGTCCCTTGAAACCAGAAGAGCCAAGTCCAGTTGCTACCTGAAGTTTCAATGGTTCACAGAGAAGGCTCTTGGGCCAATACTGGAACCCACCCAGCAATGGGAGTCCAACTGCAGGGGGGACATGGAGGGGCAAGGCTGAGCCCCTTCACGCCTCTTTTGTGGGCTCTCTGAAGACGCTGAAGTCAGGCAACCAGGCTCAGTCCCACAAAGGGACAGAAGAGATATACTGAACTGTTTCCTCAGATCAAACACTTTCTGGAATTAACAGGCTCTAAAAGGACCCCAAGTGGCTCACTAAACTGAGCATTTGTACTGATGTGACACGGGGAAAATAAAGCAACACTGATTCCCCTCTACACACAGGTGTGCAGCCTCTCATGTGGGTCCCAAACTGGAGAAAGAATTATTAGACTGCCTTGCTTTCCTAACTGAACTACCACTACTCACCCAAATCCCCGTACTTGTAATATCTACACGGTACACTGATGTAAATGAAGTCAGGACAGTAAAAAAGATTAACAGAGCTGGTGAGTAAGAGTCAAATTCAAATCTCTGTGACACTGGGGCATAAACCTGCGAATGGGCAGTGACACCAAGCAGCTGACCTATAGGTATGGCTCAGTTCCAAGAACTGCACACCAGGCCAAGCACATCAAGCCCACACTCTCCTAAAATAGCTGCAGCTGCACGTCAGAGCCATGGGCAGCGCAGTTCACGCAAAGGGCCCCGGTCAACAACATTGCTCGTCAGCTCTCTACAAGCACTTCCTTTTCATAAACCCACTGATACAGAGGTCAAGGCAAAGAGGCCTCTCTATTCCAGAATTCTCCAGTCTGATATCTAACTACAGATATTTTGCTGGACTCTGCTGAAACCTGAAGACCATGGAGTTTTATATGACTAAAGTAGAGAAAAAACACTTTTAGACTCTCCTGTAATTAATTTAAAAATTTTAATGGCCAGTCCTACCCCACTGATAGGTATATGAAATGCACACAGCACGTCCGAGGTCCAGTGATGGGAGTCCAGCACGGGCATGCGTGTATCGTAGGAGCTTAGGGTTGAGTCAGGGTGCACTGGGAGTCCTGACAGAGCTGGAAGAAGGGATGATGCGATCAGACTTGCGCTTAGGAAAGACTGCTTTGGTGCTGTGGGGAGAAAAGACAGAGGCCTAGGTAGAAGGTTCTGTGGTGGGGCGCCTGGGGGGCTCAGCCAGTTAAGCGTCGACTCTTGATCTCAGCTCAGATCTCGATCTCAGGGTCATGAGTTTGAGCCCATGTTGAGCTCCATGCGTGGAGCCTACTTAAAAAAAAAATGGTTCTGTAGCGGCCCAGGAGGAGGAGGTGGGAGCCGGCGTGCAGACAGCAAGAAGCAGAGGGATTTAGCACACATTGGGCAGGGAACCAGAACTTGCTGCTGTACCAGACGTGGGGGTGAAGGAAGCAGGGATCTGGTGGTTTGGGTTGACCTGGTAGATGGTGGTGCCGCTGCTGGAGGCTGGAATGATTACAAGAGGAACAGGTTTGGGGTGGAGAATTACTATGCCCCCCTTGAAGGAAATATGTTATTAAAATCTGAGCATGTCATTCATATCTTTGAAACCATCTGTAATTCTGATACAAACTTCACCAACATCTAACAGACAACGATGAAGATGATGAAGATGAAGAAGAGCCACCAATGCAAGAACTGAAATTTACTGAGCACCTGCTCTGTGCAGGCATGGGCTGGTGTAATCACCCCCAGGCGTTATGACACGGAAGCCCTGTGACAACCTCATTAGGCAGTTAGCACTTCATCCTCCCCATTTTACAGATAAGCACAGACAGATACAGCAACTTCCCCACCATCACAGACCAGAAGGCTGACCTCACAAGACACTGCCTAGTGGAAAAGTCATCAAGTGAGGGGTCATTAAGCTAAACCACCAGGCTTACTGTTCTCCCCATCCAGCTGGCAAGGTGAGTGAGAAGATCTGCACACTCCTGACTCGAGAACCCCACGGCTGCATACTAAGATCTGTCTGAAAACATCTCTGGTCACCTACTCTGGGATCATCTGTTCGGTTAAAGAAATTCATCCAGCTGAAAGAGTCACACATCTGGAAGATGACAAGGAAATGGCAACAGGGCCATGCTCTCTCCCTAAGCTTCATGCCCCTCACAGAGGAACCACAATCACTGCCGTAGAATAAGCAGGGGAGGACTTCAGGGAGAGCCGGATTTTATTTTTATTTTATTTTTTTATTTTTTTTAAGATTTTATTTATTTTTTAGAGAGCGAGCGAGAGAGAAACAGCATGAGAGGGGAGAGGGTCAGAGGGAGAAGCAGGCTCCCCGCTGAGCTGGGAGCCCGATGTGGGACTCGATCCCAGGACCCTGGGATCATGACCCGAGCCGAAGGCAGACGCTTAACCATCTGAACCATCCAGGCGCCCGAGAGCCGGATTTTAAAAATGAGCTTCCCTCCATCACAAATGGCCTAAAAACTCACCAGTGAAGAGAATTTGCTGGAGGTTCAAGCAAAGAGGCCCACGGGCGCACACTAAAGCCAAGCCATCACCGCTAGAGCCAACACCTAACCCCCCTTCAACTTGAACTCCAATCAGAAACCCAAAATCAATCTTACTTTTCTGCCTTCCATGTGAAATTGTATATATCTGGGGCATTTCCTCTTTTTTTTTTTATTAAAGATTTTATTTATTTATTTGAGAGAGAGAGAATGAGAGAGAGCAAGCACATGAGAGGGAGGAGGGTCAGAGGGAGAAGCAGACTCCCCGCCGAGCAGGGAGCCCGATGCGGGACTCGATCCTGGGACTCCAGGATCATGACCTGAGCCGAAGGCAGTCGCTTAACCAACTGAGCCACCCAGGCGCCCGCATTTCCTCTTTTTACATTTCCTCTCTTGACCTTTTAAGCCACTACCAGAAATACAATCAAAAAGCCAAGAAACAGGTCAGACAGTTCCTCAGCCAAACTCCGAAGGGACCTTGGAGAGGAAGGGCCAGTTGTCCAACCTTTACTTTTTAATTTTTTTATTTTTAAGTAATCTCTACACCCAACGTGGGGCTCAAACAGATAACCCTGAGATCAAGAGTCGCACGCTCTGCCGACCGAGCCGCCAAACACCCTGGTTGTCGGCCCTTTAAGTGCTGAGTTGCTCCCGCTATGAAGGGTATCCACGGTCTACTCTCTGGCCATGACCATGACGACCAGCCCTGACCTGGTCTCTGCCTGCCACTCTCCTGCTTATGCTCTCTCTGTCAAATAAATTAAATCTTTAAAAAAAAAAGATTTTATTCATTTATTTGAGTGAGAGCTTGTGCACACTAGCCAGGGGGCAGGGGGTGCAGAGGGAGAGGCAGAAGCAGGCTCCCAGCTGAACAGGGAGCCTGACGCGCTACACAACAAGGGGCTCAATACCATGACCCTGGGATCAGGACCTGAGCCAAAGGCAGATGCCCAGGCGCCCCCATGCCACACGTCTGATGGGGGAGTAAAACCTGAGCCTGCCAGCTATGTCTTACAGCCCTTGGGCCCTAATGTCAAATCACATGCATCATCAGAGAACCTTTTGTCAATTCACACCACTTAAAATGGTGGGTGTGAACCAACCAAAGTTATGTTCAAAGTTCACTGACTATGGCAATAGAGACTGGGAAAATTTACAGAGACACAGAGAACAGAATTTGCAGAGACACGGAGAGCAAGGAATTCTGGGATCCCTTGGCCCAGGGGCTCAAAAGGACCCCAGGTGAGCAGGATAAATGCAGAAAAAGGCCAGGGGCACGGGTGTTTTCTGAGCTTTGACAGAGACCTAAGCATAATGCTCATTTAACTTTTCACAAGTTGGCTGTATGAAGAACAGCCACGTGCACACCTGCACGGCCAAATGAAGACTGACACTCAGGCCTCCTATGGGGAAAGAGCCATGCCCCGTCAGGGAGGTTGAACAACACCAGAGAACACAATCAGACCAGCCCCAGGATGGAGAACCTATGGGACTGTAGGGCTCAGGTCGGGAGACCCTAAATAATGGCCCTCCAGACACACTTCTCCATGAAGAATCAATGCTTATGGGAGGCACCTGCTGCCCACAGGAAGTGCATCCCCCAATAAGGAGATTTCAGGCCAGCCCCCAGCCCCCTTAGCAGCAGGCAGCACCCACCCTCCTCTTCCCTTCCTTTGGAGGACCATGTCCACCACTGGGGAGCAGTGGGCACCTTCTGTGCCTTCTGGTTTACCCTACTTGATGCGAAGCCCAGCAGCACAGTCCCGGGCCTTTGCACAAAGATTATGCTGGAATAGTCAGGACAGAGGCACACAGAACCCCTGGCCATACAGAGCAAAATGCAGGACCTCCTTCGAATGCTGGGGGCAGTGTCTGTTTACAAAGCAAGGGAGCCCGGAGCCCAAGGTCACTACAGTAACCACCTCCAACCTGCCCCAGCAAAACTGGCCACGGGAAGGCAGAGACAAAGAAGAGAAGCAGCAGTTTCTTACAAAACTAAATGTGCTCTCACCTTATGACCCAGCAATCGCGCTCCATGGTGTTTACCCAAAGGAGGTGTAAACTTCTGTCCACACAAAAACCTGCACCACAGAAGTTTACTGCAGCTTTATTAATGATTGCCAGAACTTGGGAGCAATGGAGCCGTCCTTCAGCAGGCAAGCGCATAAATTAACTGTCGTCCATCCACACAATGAACTATCATCCAGCGCTAAACAGAAATGAGCTACAAGCCATGGGAAGACATGGAGGAACATTAGGTCACCAAGTGAAAGAAGCCAGTTAGAAAAGGCACACGCTGTATGATTCCAAGAGCACGACGTTCTGGAGAAGGCAAAAGCAGCTTCCTGGGGTTGGGGGAGAGGACAGGATGAATAGGCAGAGGCAGAGAGAATTTTCAGGACGGCTCTGCACGACATTATGATGCTGGTTCCGCGTCACCACACCTTCATCCAGCCCCCAGCGTGCCCAGCGCCAGGCACCAACCCCGATGCAAACCGCGGACTTTGGGTGGTAATGGTGTTGATGTAGTTCTGTCCGCTCTAACAGACGCACTGCTCTGGTGCAGAGTGCTGATAATGGGGGAGGCTGTGTGTTTGTGGGGGTGGGGGTGAGGGGAACCTCTGTACCTTTCTCTCATTTTTGCTGATAACCTCAAACTGCTCTAAAACAATAAAGTCTTTAAAAGAAAAATGGCTGGAGTCCAGATCAAACCACATCTGAGGCTGGCCCTGCCTATGGACTTTTCATTGATCTCAGTCAACCAATCCCCTTCACTGTTTAAGCCAGGGTGGGCTGGACTTTCTGTGACTTCCAACCTAGTGCATCCTAAGTGCACACCCTTGCCGGACAAGTAGAATGTGCTGGACGCCACACCCTGTCAGTACTAGTAAATGATGCCCCTGACATCAGAGATCCGCCACCCACAAAAGCATCACAAGCAACCTCGAGCGGCATGGTGTTCAACTGCAGATGGGACTCTCAAACTTCAGCCTTGCTCTGCCACCAGCAGCTCCATGACAAGCAAGTCAAAACTAAAATGTACCACAGTCCTTAGAGCTCAACCCACTTAAACAAGTGATGCCAACATATTCTATTAATTTAAAAGCAAACATTGTGTATTACAAATAGAGCAAACCAAAGAAAGAAAAAGCAAAGTTGCTGTTTGAGAACTGAAAAAAGTGCAGAATGGGGCTCAGGAATTTTTTTTTTTTTTTTAAGTAATCTCTATACCCAAACTGGGGCTCGAACTCACGACCCCAAGATCAAAAGTCACTCTCTCCACCAACTGAGCCAGCCAATTCTGATTTCTGACTTAAAAAATTCCTGAGCCCTGGGGCACCTGGCCGGCTCAGCTGGTAGTGTATATGACATGATCTTGGGGTTCTATGCTCAAGCCCCACCCTGGGTTGTAGAAATTATTTAGAAGTAAAATCAAGAAAGAAAAAAAGACAGAAAGACAGAAAGGAAGAAAGGAGTCAGAATTGAGCTCAAAATTTTCCCCCTGAAGCCCAGGCCTCCGATTTAATCCCATCTTAAAACTGTTCCAATTAAATCATTTTAGATTGGGTTTTAAAAACTGTGTCGGGCGCCTGGGTGGCTCAGTCGGTTAAGCGTCTGCCTTCGGCTCAGGTCATGATCCCAGGGTCCTGGGATCGAGTCCCGTATCGGGCTCCCTGCTCAGCGGGAAGCCTGCTTCTCCCTTTGCCTGCCTCTCCCCCTGCTTGTGCACACTCCCTCTCTCTCTGTCAAATAAATAAATAAAATCTTTTTAAAAATTAAAAAAATAAAAAATAAATAAAACAAAAATTGTATCAGTTACTAGCCTTACTTAGAATAATTTTATGGCAAGTTCTGCTCTAAAAAGCTTGCTATATCAAGTGTTCAGCTCAAGACAATGAGCAAAAGGCACACAAAAATTACTTCAAATGCTATATCTTGAATCACATCACTTAAATGATATTTAAACCTTAGAAATGTTTAGGGTGCCTGGGTGGCTCAGTCATTTGGCGTCTGCCTTCAGCTCAGGTCATGATCCCAGGGTCCTGGGATCGAGCCCCACATCGGGCTCCCTGCTCCACAGGAAGCCTGCTTCTCTCTCTCCCACTCCACCTGCTTGTGTTCCCTCTCTCACTGTCTCTAATTCTTTCATATAAATAAATAAAATCTTAAAAAAAAAACAAAAACCCTTAGAAATGTTTAGTCCTGTGTTTATTAGCAAGTAGCCAGTTTCTCTACCACCATAAGCTTGAAGAAATGATCCAGGTTTTAATAATACCACAGGAGAGGAGAGGATTCTGACTGATTAAATCAGCAAGGGTCAGGCGGATTCCCCACTTTGAAAGTTTCACAGGCAGATGTCCCTGGGACCAGCTACAGGGAAATGAGTGGGAAACAGAAGTGCCCTGCCAACATCGCTCGCACCGGCAAGAGGCTCCAACCCATACCAAATAAATCTCCAGTAAGCACAGAAGGGACTACCAAGAAAAGAGAATGAAGATACGGGTTTCCCAAGCTGGAACAACCTCTTGATCGCACCACTGGCACCTTCCAAGTTGCAATGTGGCTATATGCACAAGTTATACCCACAAATGCTAATGCCACTGGGAATGGACCACACAACAGCACTCATGTTGTCAGCAGAAGGGAGAATGGTCCACCCCTAGAACTACATTCACAGGAGGTTCCCAAAGTGCTCTGACAATTTGCTGCATGGCAGCCTCCCGCCAACACTTCCCAACCTCCAGGAAGAATCTTGGAAAACTGTCACAAAAATGCAACGATCCAGAATTCTCTACGGATTGATGCTTTTACATGTCCACTCCTCTATTAGGCCACAAGGATTGCATCAATGGAGTAAGCCCACCTCCTATGCAAGAGAGTACAAATGTTACTGCTAAAGGGTAAGTTCGAATGTCAAGACTTTTAGACTTCCAAGACTCTTAATGGGATACAAAGCCATATATTATTTAGACTGCTCTTAACAAAAGTGTCCTCAACTCACAAATATTAAAAACATTTAATGACAAACGTGAAGGTATCATGAAGAAGAACGAACACCACAACTCACCCCCAGCAGCAGGAGCATACCCACTTGGGGGCTGAGAGACAAGACCGCTCCTTCCCGACACCTTTCCCTTGCCAGTCCTCCAGGTCTCGGATGTGAGCACAGACACGGACGCCCTGCATCTGACTCACCTGAATTCTCTGCCTTCGCTGTACCGTCTACTTGAGGAGGCCCGCGGGGCGGCCGTCTCCAGAAGCAGCTTCTGTGTGAGCCTGCCAGGGGGAGCAGGGTCTCTGCCACTGTCTTCATCTTGGTCTTGGTCACACTTCCATTCCTCATCTTCATTCAGAGTGGGCAGGTATCCAGGTATGCCCTTCCCTGTCCCTGACCCAGAGCTCTGGTCACTACAGAGCTTCGGGCTCTCTGAGCCTGTCCTCGTATATTCCAAATAAATATCAGACTTGAGGAAAGAGGGGTAGGTGTTCTCTTCCATGGTGGACTGGATTTCCGTCTGGGCCTGGTCAAACATGGCAGGATCAATCAGCTGCTTCATGATGCAGTCCTTTATGAAGCTCTTGGTAGCTGGCTTCGTCTGCCTGGACACGATGCCGTTGTTATCAAGGATATACTTGCGGTAAATAGCTTTGGCCAGCTTCAGCCTCTTCTCCTCATTCGAGTCACAGGGCTCCAGTTTCCTAAAGCCGCTGCAGGCAAACCAGAAGTCCAGCAGGTCAGCACAGTCCTCCTGCTTCAGGAAAGTCCGAAACAGGTTTATTCCATCTTGATCGTCCAGTAAGGAGTGCAGCGACTCGGCCCACTTCAAGTATGGTGGGGTGGGTGAGGCGCTGCCCTCAGGCTCATACCCCAGGTCCAGATCCGAGCGCCTGGGAGTGGCTGCTGAAGTCTCACCTTTAACCCCGGCACCTTTCCCGGAGCAGAAGCTGTGGCTGACGGGCCTGGGGTCTGTGGACACCAGTTCACCCTCCTCACCAGGCACTGGGGGTCGGGGGGCATCTTCGGTGAAACTTGTTCCAAGGTCCAAAGGGAAACCCTGCTCTTGGATATTCATTTTGGGACTCTGTGCGTCAATGAACAATGAGCGCTGCACCCTAATACATCAGTACTTATAGCTCCAAAGTGAATCAATCTGTCCTGTTGAAACCATTAAGAGGACAAGGATTAGGAAACGTGGGTCCACGGAAACATGACCACAGAGGTTTTCTCAAGACAAGACTCGTAATGATGCCCTCCCGCTCGAACTCAAAGCCAGAAATTCAGTTTAAATTTTCAATCTTTTGCCACAAGGTTTGTGCTATATTAAAACAATTTCTGGGAACTTTTAACTACAGGAATGCCTCTGAATCTAAAAACTAAGCACCCAGAGCAGGGAGAGCGCCACTCCCTCAGGTGTCATTCTGTGAGAACATCATGGAGACTAGCAGCCTAGGGACCTCCCATCTTGCCACAACCAGTCCTTCCCTGCAAGCTCCAGGGAGGCAGGAGGATGGGAGGAAAGAAATATGCTTTCTAGTCCTCCTGGCTGTATAAACTTGGATGAGAGCTGGTTCCTCCCATGTAAGATGAATGAGGATGATCGCCTACCTGCACTGCAGGGTCGCTGTGATATTCAGATACAGAAAGCTATGGAACATCACACACCATCAGGCAGGTGTCACGTCTGCTTCCCACATTCTCTAGGCCCACAGCCACTGTGCCTTCTGCCTACCCCATCACTTCACACTTGGTATGCCTCCTAACAGGTGCAAACACACAAGGAGGTGTTCTTTTAACTCTCAACATACACCTACACGAACAATTGCGGGTCACCTTCAGCACCTTCAACCAAGTGATCAAAGGACACCCCGTCCCCCCCCACACACACAGTGGTCATCTCATACCACCAGTGTGGACAATCTTGAAAAATGCTTCCACCAGAATGCTGCCTTTGACCTCGTTTATAAGGAAAGTGTCCAGGGCACCTGGGTGGCTCAGTCGTTAAGCGTCTGCCTTCGGCTCAGATCATGATCCCAGGGTCTTGGGATCGAGCCCCGCATCGGGCTCCCTGCTCAGAGGGAAGCCTGCTTCTCCCTCTCCCACTCCCCCTGCTTGTATTCCCTCTCTCGCTGTGTCTCTGTCAAATAAATAAATAAAATCTTAAAAAAAAAAAGTGTCCTTCTGATAGCAAACGGCAATTTAGTACTCTAAAGAACGGAGAAGGTATAGAAAAAGAAAATGAAGGCCAAATACAATTATACATTTTAGCTAAGGAAGCATACAGCTCACATGATCTACTTCCATAAGCTCAAATCCAAACTACCCACCCTCTTAGGGGTCAGGGGACTACGGGTTTTGTGGTTTTGTCGTTGCTGCTGCGACAGGCCTGCCGTAGGTGTAAAGGAAGGCTCTCCTGGATCCGGACTCTTTCATAGTCTTCGGTCCTCCCTGCCATATCCTACAGGAGCTCACAGAGCCCACGAGCTGAGCTACACCTCCCAACCTGGTGGCCGGCCGTGATCAAAGTGGTCTGGCTAGAAACAGGCTGGAGAGAAGCATGTCAAGTCCAAATGCCTGAACAAGCCAGAGGAAGAAAAATAAACCCCTAAAACCTGGTGCCAACACAAAGGGTAGCTCTCCCTGGCCACCACTCCACACTCTGGGCCAGGGCCTACATGTAATCCGCCCCACACCTGCATTCTCACACTGTACATACCGCCCCAGCCAGCAGCAGCTGATGGCTAGAAGCGAAACAGAGACAGAGAATGGTTGGTCAAAATAATGTGCCCCAAATGACATTTCTGCAGCTAATGACTTTTTGTGAAAACTACTGGGTAGGCTGTAATCTCAGCAGGAACAGCCTGCTTCTTAAGGTCAAGGCCCATGGACTGTGGCACCCTGCCGTCAGGGACCACTTCAACTGCAAAGTCGCTTTCTTTGAGCCCTGTCAACATGAATGA
Organism: Mirounga angustirostris; assembly: GCF_029215605.1. Classification (NCBI taxonomy): domain Eukaryota; kingdom Metazoa; phylum Chordata; class Mammalia; order Carnivora; family Phocidae; genus Mirounga; species Mirounga angustirostris. The sequence goes on from NW_026991713.1 coordinate 139,774,797, forward strand.
GCACCTGTGGTGTCTTAGCTCCACACCAGCTCATGGATCTCTAATGTCCTCTTGTCCAAGACGCCTTCTTAGGAAGGAGGGCCCACGCCTGGCCCCCTGAGCCCTACTCTCAGAGATACTCTTTACTTCACCAGCCCTCAGAAAGAACTGAGTCACTGTGTTCCAAAGGGAGGTTAATTACAAGTCACTGTCACCTGCTCTGAAGACGCGATCTCCTGTGTAAATTATTAGTAGCAGCCTGATTAAACATTTTCTGAAGGACCCACAGCACCTAGCATAAGGTCTTGCAACCAATAAATAATTTCATTCATTGACATGAAGGCAAATGCCAACCGTCATAGATGCCAAACGTTAGCCCTTCATAGATGCTGAACTACTGTGCTATAAAAACAACAACAAAACTCAAGATCTAGCCATTTATTACAAAACTGGGGCTGTCTCTAAAAACTAACATCTTAATTCACGTGTGAACAAGTCCCCCTAATCATTTTAAACTATTTTTCATTGCCCGGAAGAAATAGTTCTTATAACTCACATCTATTTTTGGCTGTCAACTGACAGAAGACCTTTGGTGTCCCCGGAAGCATATGAACACCTCTCCAAATTACTGACGTTATCGAAACACGCTCTAACTCCCTCAATCTCTGGGTTCCACATAGAAGCACACCAAGCGTTTAGCGTACACACGTACATACCACACATAAAGCAGTTAATGTTAACTCAGGGTAGAGTCAAATGCCCACAAGCACTGAATCTGGCCAACAGCCTGTAACCACCATCAATAAAAGGATTCCATAAAAGTAACCTACAACCCTGATAAGGCATTTAAAATCTCCTGTAGTCACTGCTGAGGCATACACCCCCAGGTGCCATGGCAGCCAGCTCAATGCTATACATGTCTATATGTTTGTTTATTTTACTCAAATGTAACTTTTCAACTCTTGATTTCTGCGCAGTGCGGAAGTAATAGAGCATGACTCTGACATTCTCCTGTCCGTTAACTAAGCTCTGAAAGGGTTAGGGTCACTGTTTTACAGTGTAATCCACTCCTTCACCATCTAAATTCTCAATGACCAATGCAGCCCAAAAAAGTCCACTCACTTTTCTGACTCTAGAAACCCAAGAAACCCCCACACCTCCTGAAAATCCCACAGAAACATTTTTTTGTATGCCTGTCCATTCTTGTCCCCCAATATAAGTTCTCAAAACTGAAACTCAAATACGGCTACCCTGGGAGGTCAGGTTCAGACCATGTGTATTCTCCAAAACAAGGCCTGTGGATCCAAATATGCCTGAGATTCTTCCTGAAGAAGCAGAGAACATACGGGCGAGCAAGAAGGAGGGGCTGAGATGAACAGTAAGAACTCTTCGTAAGTTATCTTAGGGATGGGCTGAGAAAAATCCCCAGAGAATTGAAGTTTGTTTTCTCTACTGTCCTCAGTGCTGAGCTGAGCCGTGCAGGTCCGGCTTCATGGGGGACTGAATTCCAAAATGTGGGGTGGAGGTCGAAGACCCACCCCCAAGAGAGAGTTTTGGGGAACAAGGTATCAATCTGAAAGAGTACGGCCACTGAGACAAGCCAAACCACACCTGGATCCGGCCTCACAGGCAGCTCTGCCTCAGCGGGAGGGCCCTCCTTAGGTTTCGGATCCCCTCATCCCTACTTTTTGCTGGAGGGACAGGGAAGGGATGCGCCACCGTCCAGCCTCTCTCCAGGATCCCTGCACCCCACGCACACGCGAAACACGCCCCAGGCCCACAGGCTGGCACCACCCAATCAAACACATCGGCTGCGCACCCTGCCCCTCCAGGAGGGGCCCCCCACACCCCTTCTCAGAATCCTGGTTCTTCCTTACACCCCTCCGCTCACCCAGAGCAAGGGCTGCCTTTTCTGAAGCAAACCCCGCACTTTGCCAGGTTCACACAGCCCAGCATCAACGGCCCCGGCCGTCTCCATCCCGAGCCAGCACCCCCCACTTCGGCACGCCTGCCCTTGCAGCACCCGGGGTGCACAGCCTGCCCACGGCTGCACGCCGCCCCGCACGCCCCCGGAGCCCGCACCCGCCGAGCCCCTCTTCCGGGTCCCGCGCCCGTCCCGCCCGGCCCGGCCTACGCGGCCTACAATGGGCGGCCGCACAGGCCCGCGCCCCGCAGGAACGCGCGCCCGGCCCGCACTACTCACCGGCGGCGGCGGCGGTGGCGGCGGCGGCGGCGGCGGCGGCGCCCCGGCCCGGCTCCCGGAGCGTCGCGGCGCGGCCCATGCGCTCAGCGGCGGCGCGGCCGGCGGGACGGGGCGGGGGCGCGGCCCCGGGCGGCCCCCATCGCAGCGGCGGCGCGGCGACCCGGAGGCGGGCGCGGGGCAGGCCGCGGGGGCGCCGCCGAGGCCGGCCGCCCGCTCTCACCCGCCTGCACCGGGGGACGCGGCTCCGGCCCGACTCCGGCCGGTCCTGCGGCTGCGGCGGCGGCGGCGGCCGCAAAAGCTTCCCCGAGCGGGGAGCCCGAGCCCAGAGCACCGAAGCCCAGGCCGGAGCGCCCCCGCCGGCGCCGCCCGGAAGTGCGGGGGCGGGGCCGGAGCGCAGGGCGGGGCCCGGAGCGTGGGGGCGAGGCCGAGAACGTGGGGCGGGCCCGGAGCGTGAGGCGGGCCGAGATCGCGGGGCGGGGCCGGACGTGCGGCGCGCCCGGAGCGCGGGGCGGGGCCAAGACGCAGTCGTTTCTGAAACCGCGGGGCGGGGCTGGAACGGGAAGCACAACCTTAAGCGTGCGGCGGGGCGAGAGCGCGGGGCGGGGCAGGGACTTGGGGCGGGGCCGAAGCGCCCGGCGGAGCGGAATTGCGAGAGGATCCCGGAGCATGAGGCGGGGCTCGGAGCGTGGGGGTGGGACGGGACCAGGAACGCAGGCGAAGCCTAGAGCGTAGGGCGGGGCCGGGACGTGGGGCGGGACAGGGATGAGGGACGTAACTTGGAGCGAAGGGCGGGGCTCGGAGCGTGGGAGCCGTACCGGGACCGTGCGGCAGGCCGGGAGGGGGCGGGACCAAGATGGGGGCGGGGCCGGGACGTGGGCGGCCCGAGAGAGTGGGGCGGGGCCGAGAGAGGACCTGGGCGGGCCGCGAGACGGGAAGCGGGAGCGCTGGGAAGAGCGAAGAGCGTGGAGCCTGGGCGTGGGCGTTAGGGTGGGCCCTGAGCTCGGAGGCGGAGCCAAGAACGTCAATGCGGGCCCAGTGTGGGGCGGAGCCAAATGAGTGGGCGTGGTCAAATTGCAGGTGTGGGGCCAGTGCCTTGTGCGTAGGCTGCGGGCAATTGAGCTTCTACCCCTGGGCTGTGGCGTGCGGAGACACCCTTGCGAGGGTCGCTGAGAGACTGTGGCCACCAGGAATGTCTGGTCTGGTGCGCCGAGCGGCCAGGCCGCCCCCTTATGTAAGCACTGCGAGGCGCACGCCACATTGCAGCCCTTTTCTGCCGCCCACACGGGTGTCCACTGGCCCAGGGCTCTCAAAGTTGGCGCCAATAGGCCCAGCCCGCACCCAACCGGCCTCACACGCCTTCAGAGGGAGCAGCATGTACGCGGGCTGGCAGGATGGCCGGAGGGACTGGAGACCTCGCCAGGGCATTGAAGGAAGCAGGTGTGCAAGAGTTGTGCGGTTGCAGGGCAGAGCCAGGCTGCCTTGGAGCTGAGCCCCTGGTAACGTCCAGTCCCTCTCTCCCCCTTCTCTGGGCCTGCGGCCCCCCCCAGCTGGCCAGGACCATGAGGAGGTGGGCTGGGGCTCCACCCTCCCTGAGTCGCCAGTAGGTCTGGACTCAAGGCCAGGGCACACAGTAGGCAATAGGCCTCCAGTAAACGCTGGTTGTCACTGGGGCAAGAACCCCCATCTCCAAAGAGCTGTGGCCTGGGGCTCCACCCATCTGGCCACGCCTGCTCAGTTTCTTCCAGGCATCATCCGGAGTCCGGCCAAGGGCTCTCCTTCCTACCACTGCCTTCAGGTCCCACTCGCACAGGCCAGCCTGAGAGAAAGGGCTTCCTGTACCCACCACACTCTCCCCTCACTGTCACCGTAGTAGCTCTTTCCCAACCTGCCAGCATAGCTGGCCAACTCCATGTTGTCCACCCATCACTGGCCCCTCCATGAGGGAAGGATGTGGGCCAAAAATTTATCACTGCCCCTAAGGAACTGCTTCTGGCACATCCCCCTGCCATGACCACCTGGACCCTGCGCTGCACAGAGCCATGCTGGGCCTGGCACCTCAAGAAATGCTCCCAGTAGCCCCCGGGGGAGGGCTATAGGCCACCACATCTTCTCCTGGACACTGCTCACCCTCACTACCCATCCTCCTCTTTCTTAATCCCCATACCAGTGCAGAAGTCCTGGCTCAGGGCTCCATGAGCCACCCACCAAGCTGCCACCCAGCCACCCAGGGGTGGTGCCTGCCTGGGAGGAGCAGGTATGGAGGCATGCCAGCCTGCCTCTCTGAGGGCTCAGCCTAGCATCCAGGGTTTCGTAGGAAAGGGGGGCAATGAGGGATGGGGGCCACTAGGGAAGCATCCCCAGCCTACCAAGGGCCCAGGCCACCCAGGGCCATCACCATGCCTCAGGGAAGGCTGGGCAAGGGCTGGGGCTGTAGGGGAGGAGCTATACTACTGAACCCACACTGGCCCCACTAGGGTCTTAGCAGTAGGGGTCTCACCAGCATCTAGCTGGGATGGCCCCAGGCCCCACAGTGCAGGTCCTCCCCAACTCTGTTCAGCCTAGGAGTCTTAGAGGAGATGAGACACAGTGAGTGGCCTTCAAGGCATAGCAGGGTCTCTGTGGGGTGTAAGAGTCCTGGGTGGGCTGGACAGACAGCAAGAACTCCCAGACACTGGCCTCAAGTTGCCTCCCCCTCCCCAGACACGGGTCCCCAATGCTTGCCTTGGTTCTGCAGAGCTGCTGCTGTGGCCAGGCCAGGCTCCCAGGGTTGTGTCCATATCCATCCTCCTCCTGACCCATGGCGGCTGGTGTCCCCAGGCCCTGGGACCAGAACAGGACCCTGGGGCCCCTGGCTCCTTGGGGCCCCAGCCCTGCAGGGACAGGAAGGGAGTCAGAAGGCCTGGAGGAAATGCAATGGCCCAGCTACAGTGGATTACAACTGTGGGCATGGAGGGGTGATTGTCTGAGCCGGGTGGGAATAGGGGTGAGCTGGAGGGGACTGTGTCAGACCCCCAGATGTGAAACCAGACAAAGAACCACGGGAGCCTCACTTCGGAACGGGTGAGTTCCTCGATGGGGCACCCTTTTTTCACCTTCCCAGTCAAGGGGGCTCTGGAGTTTGCCACTAGAGGCTTTGATTTGATGAACCATAGAGGACATTTGTTCAGGCTTTCCAGGAACTACATGAAAAACTTAAGAGCAGAAATGAAATTATTTTCTTCAACTCAGACATAAAATGAGTATTTTGAAATAAAGGGAGCTTTGAAGCCTTACACGTGTTCGTCCACTTGGCTGAGGAAGACCACTTATAAAAAGTGATTCAAAGAAATCATCCAAGATGCACCAAGGAGGATGTTGAGGCGCGTCCAGCATGGCCCGATGTGTGATGATGAAAACCAGCAGCAGAGGAAAAGCTGCAGAGATGGGTTACTGGGCGGCACATCCCCATTGTCTTCCTGGGAGGGGAGGACAGGAGGGACCGTTCTGATTTGGGCTTCTGGAGGGAGACAGGAGTCTCAGGCTGAGTCCCTTCTGGGCTCTCCATTCCCTGCCCCTCTGCCCTGTCCACAGGTGTGGGAGGGGGCGGTGGGTGGGCAGGCAAGGCCCCGAGGGGGAGGGAGGCTCATCCAGTTCTGACGAGTATGGTGTGGGCTTCACTTTGGAGGCACAGCCCCAGTCACACTGGCTAGCCGCCTTCTTGGCCATAAGCACAGCCCCCGGGCTCCATTCATCATCCCTGAGTGTCCTTTCTCCATCAGTTCTGAGCTCAATGGGGAGGGCTGGGTATTGTTTGTGTCCCCATCCCAAGCCCCCAAAAGGATGCAGAGACATCACACCAAGGCCATGAGATAGAACACCAAGGAGAAAGCTACAAGACCACACATACAGGGTGCCCGTTTTTGTGAATTTAGAAAATGTGCGTATAAAGTCAAGAATACTAAAAGACTATTCCAGAGTATTAATACTAGTTATTGTTGGAGTGCAGAAGTTGGGGGGGGGAGTGCTCCGTTGCCTCCTTTATGCACTCAGGAAGCAGTTCTGCACGCATGTGACTGTCGTGAATGTGTGGGAACCATGAAGCTCTGCAGCAGGCACCACCTCTCTAAGATCAGTGGATGAGATCAGGGCTTTCCCTCAGACGAGCTGGCTCCAGCCTCAGCTCAGTGCTGATGAGACCCGGCGTAACTGTCACCTTCTCCCCCTGCTGCTGCAGGTCACCTTCCCCTGATAGGCCCTGCTCCTAGGAGCCGTCGTCAGCTGCATTCAGGGCTGGCCTCACATTACTGTGCTCTCCCCTTTCCTCGGCTAGGAGGCCCCATGGCAGAGGTAGTGAGGCAGGCGTGGGGCGGTGCCCTCAGAAACAGCCGCTGTGGTCACTGTGCTTGTCCCCACTGGCTCGGCAGTCCAGGGCTCCAGGCCGAGCTGGCTGATGCTGTGCTTGTCCCATGTCCCCCAGCAGACCTGACGCAGCCCCCACATCCCTGCCGGCCCCCATGTGTCCAGGGTCAGGTCTCAAAGCCAACAGGAAAGCAGTGGCATGGCTGCAGGCCTATGGCCCCAGGTGCCATCCACACCCAGCCCAACTTGGGGCTCACCCCCAGCGTCCTACGGGGTTCCTGTCACTCCAGGCTGAGGGCTACAGCAGGACATCCTCCCATGCTGCCCCCTGGAGAATTCTGACCCTGGGGATGTGTCTGGGGGTCTCAGAGATGGTGGAGTAGGCTCACGATTGGAGGACAGTACTTGAGCGAGGTCTGGGTGGTCCCTGCCAGCCACAGGGGCCTGGGAGAGAGGAGGAGAGAGGAGGAGAGAGCAGCCCGCCCATCACCAGCCCAGCACCTCCCCAATTTGGGAGCCTCAGGGATGTAGGGGTGCAGCTAGGGCTGACCCTGCTCCTGCCTCCCTGGGGACATGTCTGCCTGTGGCAAGGCGGGCACCTCTCCTCAGCAAAGGGTCCTGACCCAACTCTGCTGGCCCCAGAGGTCTGTGGGCCACCCTCTGTCAACGAGCCTGACTGGCAGTGGCCCAAGCCAAAGAAGGAAGGGCCTGCTGTCCTCCCTGCCCCCAACGCCATTTTCTCAGGAAGGGAAATGTCTGAGTGGAGGGGCCAGGCTCCTGAGGGGCCTCAGCCCACCTGGTAAAAGCAGCCGCTGAGGTCCTAGCTTCCCAGGTGGCCTCAGGTCACTTCCCCTTCTGGTCTTGGGCATACCTGCCCTGCCGCTATACTAACCGTGACATAAGGCCGACTGCCACCTTTGTCTCTGCTATTCCCTCACCTGGACTGTCCTTCCCTGACCTGACCGCCCCGTCCCCAAAGGCCTCTCTCTCCCAGCGCCAGGAGCTCAGTGCCCCTCGCTCGGCTATTGGCTCTCATTTCTCCTTCCACCTGACATACCTCATTTAGCTCCACCAAGCCTGTGCAACCCCAGGGGCCAGGGGCAGCCCCCTGAGCTGGTAGCCAGGAGGCCTGGTAATGGGGAGGCAGGGAGGTGCCCTCCCAAGACGGCCGGCTGCCTTTACCCGTGCCCACACCCACACCCTCCAGATCGGCCTGTCCGCCACCTGCCCCCCACTGTGCTGTCCAGAGATGTCTCTCTTGGCTGCCTAGGAGCCTTGCAGCCGCTGCAGCCACATGAGAAGTATGTGATTATGTATGCCGGGGTCCCTCCGGCCCTTTGTTGCTGCAGAATCTGTCGTAGCAAACAAAAGTGCACTGGATTAGCCACAGTGGATTAAAAGATTTGCTTCCCAGAGTTTACCTAATAACCCAACAATTGTGCCGACAGAGGCTTTGAACCTCAGGACATGCTCGCCAGGCCATCTGGGAGCTCTCGGCCTCTGCGGGCAACGGGATGGCGGTCAGGGTGATTACAGGGAGCCGCCGCCTGTCCTTACTCTCCACTCTGCCAGCGGCCAGGCCTGTGCTCTTGCCAGGCCCATCTGGGCCAAACTTGGGGGCGAGACCAGATTCTAGGGGAAGGTAGAAGAGACCTAGGTAGGGGAACAAGGCCCAGCCAGGACCGCCTTCCAAAGGGCCCGCTGCCCGAGGCCAGGCGTGGGTGGTGGGGACCAGGCCTTGCTATACCCAGCCCTGCCCCCCGGGCACATCCACACATTGCAAACAGCAGCAAGGACATGAGCAACATGGAGGGTAATCGTGGCGGGCAGGTGACATGCCAGGCCCCACCACGCTGCCGCGCGGTGCACATTTCTACACACGCGTGCACTCACACACACGTACACACACACACACACAAGCATGTCCTTCTTTGATCTCCAAAGGACGCTCCATTTACAAGCTCCTAATCGCAGCTGCCTTTTCGGGGCCTGTCCACTAAAGTCCCGAGTAATGGGATTTGGCACTTCTGATCCATCTTGGTCTGGCCACTCCCCGGTACAGGTGGACATTTTTTTCCTTTCTCGTTTTCTTTCCTTTCAAAAAAAAAAAAAAAAAATGCTCCCTAAACAGCACTGACTGGACGTGGCTTGTGGCCCAGCCCTGCGAGCGGGGCCGGGCCAGGGACCAGGTGGCCGGCACACTGAGGGCCTGGCCAGTTGGGGGTCTTTGATGCCGCCTCCATGTGAAATCCGAGTGAAAGACATGGGAGAACGATTTTCGGGACCAACGGTGCAGTGGGATTCATCCTGCCTCGTGCGGTTCCCTTTGTTTCTCTTCCCATGACCCTTCTTTGGGACATTTGGGGAGAGGGTCCCGGGGTAAGGGTGAGGCTGCGGGTGTGTGTGCGAGTGTGCACACGAGGGTGCAGAGGGCAGGGTGGGCTGAGGGCAGGGCCTCAGCCATAAGAACAATGGGCAGCAGGGAGCACATCCACCTGTCCGCCTGATCGTCTGTCCATCCGTCTGCCCGCCCGGCTTACCTCACCTGCCTGGCTCCAGGCGCCTGCTCATGCCCCACCATCCCGCGGTCCGCCATGATGGGCTTGGCCGTCTGTCTGAGCACTTTCAGCCACTCCAGGACGCGGGTCCCTGCTCTTGGCCACTGTGTGGCTGGGAGGAAGAAGTGTGACTCTGGGCTGCAGCTCGGGCTCCCACTGCCGATTGGCTGAGGCAGGGACCAGATGACGGCCTCAGAACCCTATGGTAGCCATGGCAACCAGCCCCTTTAGACACCGCCACCCCCAAGCCACTCCTGACTGCTGAGGGAGCAGGCAGTGCCGCCGTGGGCCCACACCAGGGTCCCCTCGGAGTGTCGGGTCAGGCATGACTGGACCCTGCTCCTGCACCAGCTGTTGAGTGTGTGTGTGTGTGTGTGTGTGTTTCACATACGTCCAGTGTGAAGGGTCCAGGTCCCTCTCTTGGGGCATGTCCCAGCCCACTCCATGCCCTGCCTGACCACCTGGTGGAGGCAGGAACAATGTCTTTGCAGCCTCTACTTTGAGGAGGATTTCAGGTCAGGCTTGCCCCAGAGGCTGAAGGCCAGGCCATCTGGTGAGAATATAATGGGTGAGGGCAGTGGGAGAAAGGGCAGGGGGAACTCCCCATACTCAGGGGGACAGAGCCAAGCTCTCAATCCACCTGAGACCCCAAGGGGCCTGTCAAACCCTCCTCCACTTTCATCAACCTGCTGAGCACACACACAGACTCCCACAGTCCCCTCTCAAGAGCCTTCAGAGGCCCAGCCTGGCCCTGTCGCTTCACAGACCCATGTCCCCAACCCAACAGGACTTTGGGACTTCAGTCACACCAAGCACTTTCCAACCCTGCAGAAACTAACCACACACCTGCGCTCATCCCTTGGCCTGCATCCCCTGGGTCCGTCAGCACCAGCCCCTTGGTAAGGCCTTCCCAGATGTCTCAAGACCAGGGCTTCTCATCAAGGCCTCGAGGCAGCATCACCCCAAGGACTGACCATGGCGGAGCAAACCTACACCCATCTCTGTGACAGTCCAAACATTCTTGGTTCCGCACAAACAGGGGCAGAGTCAAGGCCTCCACGAGATCCACCTGAGAGCCCTGGGGAGCTGCATCCCACTTCCTGGCCCACGTCCAGCCCACACTTGCTGGAGAAAAGAGGAAGTGAACAACAGCCACAGGTCTGTGAGGAGCAGCTGTGAGCCCCAAATCTTTGCAAAGAGGCCAGGACTGCAGGGGCCCAGGGCCTGCTGAGGAAGCCACTGCCAAGGTCAGAGGGACCTGGGAAATAGGGGGTATCTGGTACACAGGTCCACAGGGCTTGCACATCCAAGGGAATGGGCTCAGGGTGGGCCAGGCTGGGCCCAGAACTATATGGCACCGAAGCTGCTCAGCCAGCCTGGGGACGTGGTCCCAGACTTCTCCACACTGGCTTGGCCCCACCCCAAGTGGCTCAGTCACAGGAGTGAGCCCCCAGCCTCAAGGGCCCTCCCCACCCCCATGCTGGACACCACCAGCAGACAGGTGTTGTCCAGGGATGAGGTGTGGGTGGGGACATAGGTCTGAGTCAGCTGGAGGTGCTGGAGGGTCCAGCAGTGGGAGCCCCACTCTGGGGCTCAAGAGAGCTTGGGGAGGGCTCTGGCATACTGTGGCAGAGAGTGCCAGATGGCATAGGGCTGATGCTGCTGAGCAAGTTGGTGTGCAAGGGGATCTGGAGCCCAGGCTCCAGAGGGAAAGACAGTGTATGTGGGTAGGCCTCACAACAGCTCCTCTGGGCTCCTAGCAGGGAGATGTGAAGACTTGCCTGTTCTCTCCACATCCTCCACCCTGCAAGCCAGTGCACACCTGAGTAGGACTCAGGCAAGACCCTCCAGGTGAGGGGTCAGACACAGAGCCATGGACTGGGCCACGCCCTTCCTAACCTCAGGTGTCCTTCCTGGGCCTCGGGACCCCATGGTGTTGATGGTCACACTTGTCAGGGGCCTCCAATGCCCGGGTACCAAGGGACCTCTTCATCTATAGCTGGTGATGGTCAACCCTCATGTCCATGGTCCCTGACTGGTTGGGCTGTCATAGAAACACACGAGCAAGGGGGCTTGCCCAAGGGCTCCTAGAGGGCCGGGTCCCTCCACAGTGGCCTAGCCTGTCTGCCCACCCAGGCCAGCACAGGGCAGTCTGGACTTCTGCAGGTTTGACCTTGGTCAGTACGACTACCCACCCCAATCTAGGGGCCTGAGGGGCTGCAGGGACTCAGTGAGGGGACTGGCGGCTCTCAGGGATGCACACAGCAGACTAGTGGAGCCGTGGCCTGTGGGGACAAGTAACGAGGAAGGTGACCCTGGAGGGGGACATGTGGCCTGGTGGGCCCCCACTGCCCAGCTCCTGCTTGGTGTGCAGCGTGTGAGCTTCCCCACCTTCTGGAAGGGGACAGTGTGGCAGTTTCTGCCTGCCAGGCACCTTCCCAGACCGGGCAGTTTTATTTGGGTTGGGGAGGTGAGTCTGTCATTCACTGACAGCCTAACCTTACCCGGGTAGAAGTTCTTCATGAGAATTTGGTGAAACAGAGACTGACTCTGCCAGAAAACGGCCAAGGCCACAGCCAGACCCGCCGTAGGTTATGGGGAGGGAAGTGACCTGCTGAGGCCACACCAAGCTCCTTTATTGACCAGCAGCCTGGAGGCCAGTCTGGGCCGTCCTTGCGGTAACCCCCACGCCCCAGGGAGAGCAAAGCTGCAACCCTAAGACTTTCCTTGTGCTGCCCCCAAGTGTGGTAACCCCACTTCGGCTGGGCCTCTGCTTTCGACACTTTTGTGTGGCCCTCCAGTGCTGACAGGGAGACCCAGGCCAGAGTCCACCCTCCCCCACCACAGCCACAGGCAGCCTAGCACCCCCCTACCCCCCGGCTCCAGCCACACACCCTGCACCAGGTCTAGGCCCCTTCAGGTACCAGCAGACACACAAACACTACAAGTCCTGATAGGAGCTCCTCCCACCTTGACCTGTACCCTGAGTGGGGGCAGGAAAGAGCAGCTGAGCAAGGCATGACTGAGAGCCATGGCCAAGAACTAGGGGCACCTGTGTGCACAGCATGGGGGGGCGCACAGATGACACAGGCTAGAAAGGAATCAGTGTGATTCAGTTCAGGGCTGAGCATGGGAAGCAGCAAGTGGGATCCAGTGGGGGTCAGAGGGCTGGCCAGTCCAGACCACCACCTATGTAGCTGGAGCCAGGGGCTGCGGTTCGGATAGCTGGGCTGGGCCTTGCAGATCAGCCAGAACTGGGGCAGCGGTGGGCTGGGCGCTGGCAGCTTTTGGTAAAACTTTTGAAAAATTAAAAACTGTTCCCAACGTTGGGGCACCCCACGAAGAAACAATCATGTGCATCAGGACATGGGTCCAGGGGCACCTGGGTGGCTCAGTCGTTGGGCATCTGCCTTCAGCTCAGGTCATGATCCCAGGGTCCTGGGATTGAGCCCCGCATCACACTCCCTGCTCGGTGGGAAGCCTGCTTCTCTCTCTCCCACTCCCCCTGCTTGTGTTCCCTCTCTCACTGTCTCTCTGTGAAATAAATAAATAAAATCTTAAAAAAAAAAAAAAAAAAGACATGGGTCCAAAGGTACGCCCCAGCAGACTCTGGGACTGATGACAGCATTTCCCAGCTTCGCACAGAGACCTCAGGATTGCTCCCCAGAGGACAGAACCCCCCCCCCGCAATGACCTCCCTATGCTGTGGGGTCTCTAAGGCCCTCCTGCCGCTGTGTTCACTGCCCAGCCTCATGCCCCCTCTGGTCTCCACCTCCACGAACACAGCCCAGATGTCTTCACTTCCACAGCATCTCTCAGGGGAGGTAGGTGCCCCGGGGTCAGCTGCCAGGATCAGGCCAGGGGAATCACTCCCTGTCCTCCCTGAGTGATCTGAATGGGTCTCAACGCTTAATACTCCCAGGAAAATGCTGGGGAAGAAGGTCAAGGCAGCCCCCAAATCTCAGAGCAGGAACGGTGTCAGGGCACCTGGGCTAGCCTCCCACTGGGAATCCCATCCCTGCACCTCCCGAGAGCTGGTGGGGGTGCTCACCACCCTGAATGGTATGCCAGCACAGAGCCTTCCCTGTCACTCCCAGACTGAGGCCAAGCCTCCCTGCCTCCACTCTGGAGAACCCTCCAGACGGTGGGGATGTGCAACAGGGAGACGATCTGTTGCAAGATGCCTTCAACTACACTGGACTCTCCCAGAGGAAGCCAAGACACTGACACAAACCCCGGTCCCACAGCTCAGCCATATCCTGGGTCTCTGGGGCAGGGCATGACGAGGTCAAAGACCACTCAGGACAGCTCCAGTCTTCCAAGCAAAGCAGCACACACACGGCCCAGTTCAGACTTTACTTGTGCTGCCCCCGAAGTGTGGTGACCCCACTGCAGGGGGAAGGAGGAGCCACAGAGGCAGCAAGACAGCCCCAGACCTCTGGGGACCCTGGGACGAGACCCCTTGGGGCCTCCACAAAGCCCACCCAACCCTGGGAGCTGCTGAGTCAGAGCAGAAGAACGGGTTCATCCGCTACCCACACGTGGCCCTCACCACCACCCCAGGCTCTTGTGTCCACAGTGCCGGGTGGGGGGGCATGTCTGAGCATGGCTGTCAGGCCTGGGTCACCGTGCAGTCATTTCTTGCTGGCTCTCTTGTGCACCACCATGGGCTCCGACAGTGTTTGCTGCTGCAGCTGCCCAATCAGCTCCTCCACATAGACCCTGAACAGAGGAGTCGGGGCCTACAGGAACGAGACAGGGTCAGGATGAGTCGCTCTGGGGAAGGCAGGAATCCAGTTGCTGCTGGCCAAACAGAGGCATCCGGCGTGAGACTAGACCCCTCAGGCTTGGCTGCAGCCACCAGCCCAGAGCACAGTGCCCTGTCCACGAGACAGAGGCCACCTTCCCTTGGGGACCCAGGGACCAGGCATCTCTCCCCCACTTCCCTGCCTTGGGGCCCTATGGTTGCAGATAAACCAAGCAGAGAGAACAGGGGCAACAGCTGCTGGTGGGCTCCCTGTTCCAGCAGCGACCACGAGCTCCAGACCCTTCCAGGGTGCAGACACAAAAAGACCTCAGCTCGATACCAGGAAGATTGCAGGACAGGGGGGTGCCACGTGGCCAAAGAAACCAAAGGTACCACCAAGAGTCTTTCTGTCCATGAACTTATGAAGTCAGCTGAGGGGCGGGGTGGGGTGGGCAGGACAGAGTCAGGACTTCGAGGGCAGGGGGCACGCCGCACGGAACCCAAGGCCATGGTTGTACCGGGCCAGCCGTGCACAGCAGCAGCTCCTCCCCGAGCTCACCGGGCGCAGCGGCCCCCAGTCCAGGCTTTCCCTGAGGCAGTACGCCTCCCCACCCACCGGTCTGCTAGTGCTCAGCAGCTGGTGCTCACACGTGCTCACCTTCTCCTCTAGGAGCCTCTGCTTCTCCACAGCCTCATCTAGCGTCAGGCCGACCCACTCGGCTTCTGCCTCCGGGATGACAAACTCCTGCACAGGAGAGACCAGGCACTCGATGAGCAGACGTACGGCCCGCCAATGGGACCCACAAGGAGCCAGAAGTACAAACCAAAGCCCTCACCTTGTACTTGCTGTAGATGGCTGCCCTCTTCTTGGGGTTGTCTGGGTGCAGTTGGGGGTCCTGTCGGGCAAGCCGCAGCAGCATCCCTCGCTTCAGGTCCATCCCGAACTTGGAGCACAGGTCCTCCTTTGGAGTCTGGCAGGAGACTATGCATGGGGCCAGGTGTTGCTGGCGGGGCCCTGCCCACCCTCCAGCAGACCCCACCACCTCCTCAGCAGCGGGAGGGCCCCAGGCCATCACAGGACAAAGGAAGGTCTGAGAGCAGGGAAGGAGGCAGCAATGCTCACTGAGACCCCGTTTATATTTCACTGGTGTCCCTCCACCCCAGACACGGGTGTGCCCCAGAGAGTCTCTGACTCGCTAGGAGACTCCGCTGTGTGCTGGCACAGCCTCCGCTTGCCTTGAGGATGTAGAAGTCGAACCCGTAGGCCTCGTCAATGAGGTCCAGGGTCCGCTGGGTCACTGTGATGGTGAATTTCGTGTCCAGGATCTCACTGTAGAGCTCACGCTCAAACAGCTGTGGCTTCCACACCTTCTTCACCCTCTTTGAGAGCTAAGGGAGGAAAAGAGACCTCGTGAGGGCTGTTGCTTCTCCCAACAGAGCCAAATGGGGCCGGGGCATCTTACTGAGGCTCAGGACCGAGAGTTGGATGGACCAGGCCCCACCTGGGGACCCAGAGATCAGCTTCTCCTCAACCCTACCTGGGTTGCTGGTGTGCGTTCCAGACACACCACATGTACAACCATAACTCTGTGGTTCACAGGTCATCACACTCCAAACCAGGGACCAAGGGGCCGAAGACAAAAGGAGAGGCCCCCCAGGAGGCCTCAAAGACACAAGCCACCCTGCAGAGGGCTCAGCAGCCCCTCCAGGTTTCCCACCAGAGACTGCACGGTGTGGAAGGCAGACTGTGCATCTCTCAGCCTTCCTAAGTGCAGTGATGCAGTGGCAGTCACGAGAAGGAGGCAAACTACAGCGTGTCAGGCTGACAGGTAACCGAAGACCTGACCTCCCGCTACTGCCTCTCACACACAGGTCTCCTCCTCCTCCTCACACTTGATCTGGCTAACCATCCAGTGGCTCTGCACCACCCTGTCTCAGGACACCACCACACTGTAAGTACACACCCCCATCCCACCCCCTGGGGCCCAGGGCAGCAAATCCCAGAGGAGTACCCCAAAGCCTGCCCTGCTCACGTACCTTGTCGTTGTTGATGTATCTATGGCCCAGGATCCAGCCCTCCCCACCCCAGAGCCCCAGCTGGGATTCTGGGGGATAGTAAATGGGAATGGGTACATCCTCCACACGCTCCCGCTGCCCATTCTTGGGGTTGATCTTGAACTTAACCCCGTGCGGCCTGTAGTGCACGGGAGTGGGCGTCCGCGCCTCCTCCAGGGAGCGCAGGTAGTGCCGGGGCAAGCGGGAGCAGATACCCTCCCGCAGCCGGAGCTGCTTCCACAGGCCGACCGGGAACTTGTGCAGCGGCATCGCGGCGAGCCTGGCGGGAGACAGGGGTGGCGCCGTTACGCCGCAGCCCGGCCGCACTCTGGCCCCGACTACCCGCGCGGCTCCGACTCCCGACCCCGACTCTGACCCTCTGACTACCGATGCCGACTCCCTAACTCCCGACCCCGGTCCCCCGGACCCCGACCCCCGGCCCCGACCCCAGCCTCCTGACTCCCGACCCCGACTCCGACCCTCTGACTACCGACGCCGACCGCCTGACTCCCGATCCCAGTCCCTCCGATCCCGACCCCGGTCCCCTGACTCCCGACCGCGGCCCCGACCCTGGCCCCTAGACTCCCAACCCTGGCCCCCAGACTACCGGCGCGGCCCCACGACTCCGGATCCGGCCCCAAGTACCCGTATAGCCTCTCCCTTCGCCCCGACTCCTAATCCCGGACTCTGACTCCCGACCCCGGTTCCCCCGACCCCGACCCCAGCCCCTTGACTCCCAACGCCGACCCCCGGACTCCCGACCCCGGTCCCTCCGGCCCCGACCCCGGTCCCCCGGACTCCCAACCGCGGCCCCAGGACTCCAGATCCGGCCCCAAGTACCCGTGTAGCCTCTCCCCTCGCCCAGACTCCTAATCCCGGACCCTGACTCCCGTCCCTGGCCCGGATCTGCAGTCCCTATTCGCCCCCTCGAAACCCAACCCTGACCTAGCCCACTGCCTACCTCTCCAAGTTCCGCGCCCCACCGGAACCAGAAGTCGCGACGCAGCGCCTAGCACCCCATCCGCCGCTAACTGGCTGAAAAGCCCGTCAGTCTACTCTTGTCCCGCCCCATTTCCTGTCTTTAGGGACCGTGGAAAATGCGCGGCAGTGACAGCAGCAGCTCAAGGCACCGTCGGCAAATGCGGATCCTTTTCCCCTTGAGCGGAGCTGGGGGCGGGGAGGGGTGGAGCTTGTCATCCTCGGTCCCACCCCCTCTCCTCCCGGATGGGGAGCAGAAATCAATGTAAAAACTCTTGTGTCTCGGGGCGCCTGGGTGGCCCAGTCGGTTAAGAGTCCAACTCTTGATTTCCGCTCAGGTCGTGATCCCAGGGTCCTGAGATCGGGCCCTCGCGAAGCATAGATCCTGCCTAAGATCCTCCCCGCCCTCCCCTCCCCCTGCACGCTCACTCTAAAATAAAAGACTCTTGGGGCGCCTGGGCGGCTCAGTCATTAAGCGTCTGCCTTCGGCTCAGGTCATGATCCCAGGGTCCTGGGTTCGAGCCCCGCATCGGGTTCCCTGCTCGGCGGGAAGCCTGCTTCTCCCTGTTCCACTCCCCCTGCTTGTGTTCCCTCTCTCGCTCTCTCTCTCTGTCAAATAAATAAACAAAAAATCTTTAAAAAATAAAAATAAAAATAAAATAAAAGACTCTTGTGCCTTGAAATATCACTGTAGAATATTAAACTCACCAATCACAGCAAAATCAGAGCTACATAAAAATGTCTTAATGCCTTGAAAACTTGTAACCCCCAAAACCACCATATCTAAATGTTTGTTTCCCCTTTACAAGCCTAGAGAATGTGCTAGGGGCCGAGTGCAGGGTGACAAGGGGTGCGGGAGGCCGCAGCGGGACAGGAAGGGAAGCCCCGGGGCCAGTAGGTGGGAGGGCTGCCTGTCCCCAACCCACCCCACCTTCAGAGGCCTCAGTTTCCTGTGGCCACTTTGGGCCACTTCAGGCACCCCTGGTAGGCAGCCATGGCAGTCTTGCCTTAGGGGAGGGGCAGTCAGCCCCCCTTACCCTGCTTCCCCCACAGAGGATGGAGAAAGGCTGGGCCGGGTCTCAGGGAACCCCCTCCCCAAACACACGGTTAGGCCTGTACAAGGCAGCAGTCATCACTTGCTTTCCTGGAGCAACTGGAGAGCATGAGTGGCTCCCCAGGCAAGGGCCCAGGAACCCATGGGCTGGCTGGAGAGATGGAGTTGGGGCAGGGTGGGACCTGTGGTACTGCACTCCCAGAGCAGCTTGGCAGCCCCCTCCCAAGGAAGCTCTTCCCAAGGGGCGGCACCTCCAAAGCAGAGAGCCGAATGGAGGGGAGGGGCAGGACCGGAAGGCCAAAACCCAGCCTCTCAGTGCCCAGCAGGTGCCTGGTGACTGGTCGCCTCTCCCCACACCACTGCATCAGCAGGGAGCATGCCCACACCCGGGAAGACCGGCATCAGGGCACACCTCGTCACGGAGCCAGGGACGCAAGGAGGGCACGGTCCCAGGCTCAGTGGGGCGGAGGCCTGTGGGAGGTGGGCTCAGGCCTCCTCGGTCCCCCTGGGCCTCACCTCACCACCTCACAGGGAACAGGGATGATGGGGGAATCTTGCTCCACATCGCCAACCATCCTTCAGCCAGCCGAACACAGAGCCTGCCCCTGCATGGCACCTGCAGTCTCCAAGCAGCCAGGCCCAGGCCCCAGGGGCCCCTGCAGACACCAGCTGGGACCTGCAGAGGGACCGTGGTAGCCAGCAACCGGCAGGAACGAGGGAATGGGGGGGGGGGGGGGCACTCCTCTCCTCGGGAGGAAGCCAAAGAGTGCAAGGGCAATTTTATTCAGTTGGAAATCGATCTGGACAGGGTCCTTCTCCTTTGGTCGTGCCCCTGGCCAGAGAGGTCATGTTCGCAGCTGCCAGGCTCCCTGAGCTGGCCACGTCACGTCACCGTGTACAGGTCCTCTCGGTGGTTCTTACAGATCTGATAGTGGCAAGTGAGCTTCTGCGAGCAGGCCCAGGGCTTGGTGTGTTGCTCACGCGGCGGCAGCAGGAAGGCCGCACTCCCCGCCAGCAGCATGTGCCAGATGCTGTGCGTGTAGTAATAGTTGTCGCTGGTCATCATGGAGGTGTAGATGGCAACGGCCACAGCAGCCATCGAGATGCCGGGCAGGAGGTAGAAGACCCAGCGCTGCCAGGAGGTGGGGTAGCAGTGCCGCCGGCGCCCGCAGCGGTACACCTGGAGAGAGCCGCCGCGTGAGGTCCGGCACAGGAGGCTGCAGCCGCAGCTCCCGGGGGCCCCCCCGCCAGGTCTGGGCAGCTGGACCGCGTCGGTGTGGCTGCTTGGAGGGGGCCCTAAGGGCACAAAGAGCTGACAGGTGTCAGGCCCGGGCCTCGTGGGTGCCCCCAGCAATCCTCAGCAGCTGTGCAGGACTCGGGCCCAGGGGCGGGAACATGGCCAGAATGAGGGGTCTGCGGGGAGCCCAGACTCTTATCCCAATCACCAGAGGAGGGGGGTCTGGCCAGGAGCGCTGGCTTGTCCCAGCTCCTTACCCACATGGTGACCATGACCACAAAGGCAAAGAGACAAGGCCCCATCATGTTCCAGGCACCCCTGCGGTCCAGCTGCAAGGACATGGCGAAGATCAGCGTGCCCAGGAGAAACAGGACCTGGGCAAGACACAGGGGTGACCACAGGGTCATGGGAACCCTCAGCCAGTCGTTCATGACAATGCAAGGTCCGGTGACCTGGGCATGGTCATCGTCCTGCTGGCCCCCACTGTCCCTTGGCCTTAGAGTTGCTGGCACACTTTGTCCTGCTCTGCATTGCTGGGACCCAGGGCTTCCATTGATCCGTCCACAAGTGGACTTCTGAGGCACAAATGTGGCCAGGCAAGGCCCCAGGCATGTGTCCTTATTAGTCAGAGCCAGTTGAGGCAGAAAAGTCCCAAAGTGTCCTCCGCACAAGGACTGCAGGAGCACAGCTGGGGGCTTCTCAGGGAGGTCTGGCCTAGGGTTGGCGCTCTAGGCTTCCTCTCTGAAGGGGGCTCTGGGAGAGACAGGCTGGGGGCCTCACTTGACCCTGCCCACCACCTTTCTTTCCTGGCCCTCTCCAAGCAGCCGGTCCCTCCCAGCCGGAGGCAGCTTCCTCCAGCAGGAGAATGGTCTTTACAAGAGAAGGCAGGTTTCGAAGAGCCAAGCCCTCTTTCTGGTCTCTTCCTCGATATGGGGCACGCCTGGAGTCCAGACCCAGGCGTCAGGAGTCACTCACATGTTTCTGGGCTGCCTTCAGCCGCGCCATGCAGAGGATGGTGACCCAGATGGACACCCCAGAGCCCAGAAAGTCGCAGTACTGCAGGGTGTCATAGCCAAGGATGCACAGCACGGCCTCCCCGGGCTGGTCGCAGGCATGGTAGAACTGCAGAGCAGGGGTGGTAAGCCGCAGCCCAGCGCCCCCCAGCCAGCCCCGCCCCCACATCCCCAAGGCAGTGGAGCGAGCCTACCGTGGAGAAGAACATGGTATAGGCATAGACGGAGGCCTCCACCAGGAATGAGCGGTGCACCGAGACAGCGATGGGGGCCAAGAACATGAGGTTGCTGAGGGTGAGAAGGAGGGTGGCCACCCTCTGCTGGGCCACGGTCTGGGCTGTGCTGTTGTCCGTGCAGCTCCATCCACGCCAGCCTGTGGGCCAGTGTGATGCCAGGGGGCTGAGGCCGGGGAGGGGGGTTTCTTCTGAAGCTCAGGGCCTACCCCTCACCTAGAGGCCTGCAGAGAAGCCCCTTCCTCACCTGGGGCAGGTGTGGGGCAGGCATGTGGCAGGCTGGGGCAGGCGTGGGACAGGCCAGGGCATGCGTGGGGCATGCGTGGGGCATGCGTGGGGCAGGCGTGCGGCAGGCCGGGGTAGGCATGGGGCAGGCTAGGGCAGGCGAGGGGCATGCATGGGGCATGTGTGGGTCATGCATGGGTCATGTGTGGGTCATGCATGGGGTAGGCCGGGGCATGTATGAGGCGTGCGTGGGGCGTGCGTGGGGCATGCGTGGGGCAGGCCAGGGCATGCGTGGGGCATGCGTGGGGCAGGCTGGGGCAGGCGTGGGGCAGGCGTGGGGCAGGCGTGGGCCAGGCTGGGGCAGGTGTGGGAAGGGCAGGCCAAGGTCAGGAGGCAGGACTCTCTCTGTGGGTGCCATCTGTGCCTGGGAGGCAGGGGGGCAGGGGACTGAGGAAGCAGGGGAGGAATGAGGAGGAGGCATTTGCCCTTGTTTGGCAGAGTCACTCTCCGGCCTTGACAGAGGGGAAATGGGCTCCCAGAGGGAGACACCGGGCTGAGAGGCCAAGGGCAAAAGGGTCTGCAGGCAAGGTGCCTGGCTGGCTCAGTCGGAGGAGCATGCAACTCTTGATCTTGGGGTCGTGAGTTGGAGCCCCACCTTGGGTGTAGAGATTACTTGAATAAAGAAACTTAAAAAAAAAGAAGCGTCTGGAGGCCTCAGGCCTGGCCCTCACCGGCCTTGCAGCTGCAGCCTGCATACAAGTAGCTGAGTCTGCGCAGAAGGAGGCACTGGCCGTAGGGACCGCAGTCATTCAGGCAGGGCACCAAGGACAAGGTGGTCTCCACGAGGACCGAGGCGTGCTCGCACTCCCTGTGAGGAAGGGGCCACAGGAAGGCTAGCTGCTGACATCTGCTGGCCAGTCCCTCGTCCGTGCTCTCAGCAGGCTCTTGGACACATGAACCCAGACTTGAGGCCCCCAGGCTCCCAGCCTTGGAGGACAGCAGCTGTGAGCCCTGCCGAGGCCGAGATGCCTTTTCCCCTCGCCCTGCCCCGAGTCCCAGTCTCCCAGGGCTGTGTCCTGGACTGGTCCCCCTCCTTGTGTCCTGACTCCCGGGGCTGCAGCAGGAAGGGTGAGCAGAATCCCTCAACTCCCAGAAGGCAACTGACCCCACGTGGCTTGCAGGAGGCTTGGTCACTCCCGAACTTGCACCCGGGCAGCCCCATGCCACCTGCCCCCCTCTGGTGGTCCCCAAGTCTACTTACTCAGGGCTCTCGGGGCATACAAGCTGCAGGGAGAGGTACCAGTTGTCTGTCTCTGGGTAGGGGATGATGAGGTCGGCCTTGCGCGATGCGGCACTCAGAGACAGGGGGTGGCCCTGGAAGAAGGCTGCAGGGAAGGGGGAGGGCCTGAGCAGAGACGGCCAGAGGGGCTGGCTGGGGACACTGGCCGGATGCTGCCGGCCCATACCTGTGGTGCAGTTGAGCGATGTGTTGAAGCCGAGGAAGGGGGAGGCGGCGTTCAGGCAGACCGCTACCAAGGTGTTGTTGGTAATTGCAGTCTGGAAGGCGAGGCCATGCAGTCAGCCCCAGCCCCAGCGCAACTGCCCTAAGTTCCCACTCTCTCTGGTGCTGGGCTCCGTTCTCGGTGGCTCCTGCTGGCCCAGGGCCCTTCCGGGGCCCATCCCTCCAGGACCAGGGACACCCAGCCCGATCCCACCCACGGCCTCACTTCCTTAGCCCACAGAACAGGCCTTCCTTTCCTCAGACAGAGCCCCTACTCTGCCCCAAGGCCTGCTGCAGTCAGGTGTTGCCCGGAAGGCTGACCTGTGTCTATGCCAAAGTCAAGGCAGGAAGACCTGAGCAGCATCCCTCAGCCTGGGCACGTGAGAGCCCTGAGCTGAGCCCGGCCGCGAGGTGCTCACAGGTAAAGGTACCTTATTGGCCTGCAGGGAGATGGTGAGGGAGCCCCCACTGTCCATGCCTGTGCTGAGGTACAGCCGCATCACTGAGGGCGTGGCTGGCCGCACCAGCACCGAAACCCTGTCTGCAGGCCAGAAGCGTACAGACACCACGTCCATGTCTTCCCGAATGACCGGGTAGCTCACGAGGCAGAAGGGGCCACCGCCCACCCTGCTGCTCCTGCCCAGGCCGTGGCAGCCAGGGCTCGGGGGCAGCAGACCAGTGGAGGCGTTACAGCTCTGGTTTGGGCTGCTCTGCAGGAGGTGCTGGGAGTTCAGATTCCATGGCCTGCAGGCTGTCAGGAGGATAAGGGGCTCAGCTGCAGGAAGGCCTGGGGGTCAGCGGCAGGGGGCAGAGCCACCCTCGCCCTGCCCTCTCCACACAGCCCACCTGTGAGGGCAGCTATAGCCCTGAAAGCCACCAAAACGTGAGGCCCCGCCAGGCTCTTGGCAGTCACTTGCAGCCACCGGTCCCCGGGGGGTGAGGGCAGGAACAGGTGGCAGGCCCAGGTGGGGCTGATGCATGTGAGCACCTTCTGGAAGTTTCTGGGCAGGGTGGCCGAGCCCACGGTAAGGCGCACGGGGCAGCCCAGGCTCCCATTGCTCACACAGCCCTGCAGCTCCAGCCGCAACTCCCGGGTGTACTCAGGGATGAAGATTCTGTGGCCAAGGGGACACAGTCTCGCTCAGGCTCTGTGGCCGCCACGAAACCCCCCCTCACTCACACTCGGGATGTTGGCCCAAGGGAGCTGGGCGTTGGGCCCTGAGGCCCAGGCCCGCACAGTGAGGACAGTGGGATCACCCACTCCACCGCACCCGGAGGCTAGGCCTCCCCGAGGGTCCCACTCACTTGAGGTAGCTGGGATGGGAGAGGAGAGTCTGCGGAAGGGGAACGTCGGGCTCCAGGATAAAGACCTCGACTGCCCGCACGACCAGCATGTCGGGCTGGAAGATGTAGGCACAGGTGGGAGCAAAACCCTGGGGAGAGAGCGAAGTGTGGGGGGAAAGAACATGCAGACATGGGGGTGGTCAGGGCCGGAGCAGAGAGCCCAGGCATGGAATGGGGGCCAGGCAGGACTGGACCAGAGCAGGGCAGCAGAACCTAGAGGCAAGTCTGCCCCGGGGAGGTAAACGACAGTGACTGCGCATTCATGCAGCGAAGGATCCTGCCCCCCATCCCCGGGAGGCAGCCCCCTTACCTTCATCTCAATCTTCTGGGAGGAGGGGGGCAGGTGAGCGGCCACAAACCAGTCCCCGGGTGCTGGGTGGGAGATGTTGATGGAGGCGTTGCTCTGCAGCATCTTGATGAAGAAGGGGGACTGCACAGACGTATTGGCAGGGAAGCTAGTGCCCAAAGGGTTGATGACGGGAGGGGCGCCGTACCGGAAGTACCTGGAGACAGGGAGAGCAGGACAGGCGTCAGGGGTGGACGCTGGGCGGACCCGGGTGGGCGAGCGGGCGGGCGGGCACCTACACAGTGATCTCCACGTTGGCGCACGCAGGGCTGCTGCCCCGGGACACCTGCAGCAACCAGCGCAGCAGCACGGCGTCCGGGGGCACGCGGAAATGGAAGAGTCTGGCGCTGCCATACCAGCTGTAGAAAGACAGCTTCTGTGGGGACTGTGAGAAATGTTCGGACACCAGCCTGATGTCTGCGGGGAGAAGGGTGCTGTCAGCCAGGCCCCCACCTCCTCACGGGATCCCACAGAGGGATGAGCCTGGCACCCCGGCTGGACCTGTCGCTGTCCCCCCCCAGCAGGCCCAGGACTCAGGTTTTCCCGCCACCGCCACATTCCCTCTCAGCTGCCGCACATTCTCAACCACAGCTGTCATCTTTCTAACCCTCTCCACCCCCACCACTGATCTCTCCGGGGCACAGGCTCCGACCCTGAAGCCATGTCTCTGCCAAGCCTCCCCAGATCACCGACATCCCACCCATCGGGCAGCTTCCAGAACGAGCCCCCCACACCTGTCACCCCAGACGCCTCCGACGCCCCCACACCCCCCACCGCCCCTGCACGCTGTCATGGTCTCACTCAGTACTGCAGCCCCAGCAGCTCGGGGGCCAAGAGATGGAGGCTGAGGGTCACGGGAAGTGTTCAGGGTGGTAGGCCTGCCCCCACCTCACGTTTGTCCTGGGCACCAGACACCAGAACACTCACTCCACCTCCTCGGAGCCCCTCCTGCTCCATGCTGTGGGGCATGCTGTGCTGAGGGGATTCAGGCCCAGAGCCTGGCCCCCTGCTCAGCCCCATGATGACTTGAGACACAGCCAGACGAGAGCCTGAGTTCCCCCTCACCCAGAGAGGAGGCGAGCAGAGACCCTGGGGGGAGGAGGGCCCAGGCCGGAAGGCTGGCCGCCTTGAAGACGAAGGGACAGCTGGTTCCTGTGCTCACGCAGGGTGGCCACAGAGACAAAACTGCCCATGGCCCCAGCCTGGGGCGCCCCTGTGCCCACCCTCCTAGGAGCTCTCAGGTTTTCACCTCTGTGGCTCCCCGGCTACCCTCCCCTCCACACTCTAAAACTCAGCCTGTGTCATGCCAACCATTCCAGGACCAGCTCTGAGTCTTCTGGGGTTCAGCACAGAGACCAGAGGCCCCTCCCTGGATTAGGCCCCTGCTGGGGGTGTCCACTGACTGAGCACAACCAGCACCAGAGCAGGTGTCTGACCCCATGCGTGGAGCCCACCCACAACCCTCCCTCTTGGGGCTCCTACAGGACAAAAACACCCTAAGTGTTCTCTGTGCTCCTGGGGACAGCTAATCGTGCATGGGGTCTGGTCATGACATGCCTGGGCTGGATGGCCGGGAGTCCAGCCCCAGCACCAGCTCAGGCCTCATACCTCTGGTGACCTTGGGTGTCCCTTCCTTTCTCTGAGTCCCAGCTTCCTTGTGAGTTGGCTGAGGTAGACAGCACCTCCTTTCAGGTGCCCTGCCCTCCAAAGTTAATGGATATTAAAGTGCTTCCGGAAGAAAGGCACTGTGGACACAGGGTGCGGCCTCCCGCTCTTCCAAGCTGAATGCCTATCTCTGCCCCACTGGGAGAGTGGCTGGCTGACACCACCTCAGCCACAGGCCAGGGCCCCTCAAGGTGAGCCAGGTGAGCAGGGACGGGAGCCAGGTGAGCATCTGCTCTCCCGCCAGCCTCCTGACCCTCCCATGGGAGGCACGGGAGAGAAGATAATGACCCACTTGCAAAGCCAGTCTGAGCTACAAAGCAGCCCCACACAGCAGGGTGCTCAGGGGTAGGCTCTATGCAGGACGAATCCCAGACTCTCCCGGTGGCTGCTGGCCACCAGGTCCCATTCACCAGGCTATGGACTGAACACTAGGAAGCCAGGAGCTGCTGAACTAACACAAACCTCCTCGTGAGGCTGCTTCAGCCCCCAGGATAACATGATGAGAAGGGCGGAGAAAAGTGTTGGGGAGCTGAGGTAGGACAGCTCCCCACCTCCACCTCAGGACCAGGGGACCGTAGAGAAACAGTCTGCCAGCTGGGCACCCAGCACCCTGGCCTGAAAGGGGCAAGGACTTCTGGCCACTGCCAGCGCCAGAATGCCAGCCTGAGGGCACCTGGAACACAGCTGGTAGGTTTCAGCAGGTGCATAGGAGATAAGAGACCTGCTCAAGGTCCCCCTAAGACCCAGTGAACCCTCTTCCTAGGGCTACTTAGCTCCTCCAGCACCCCAGCTCTATAGTCTGACCTCCCTGCCCCAGACACCCACGGGGTTATCTTGCTGAACACCAGGCGGTTAGCACATTACCTCTATCAGGGAGCACCAGCTTCATGTACCCCAGCCTTGCCCCACAGGCCCCTCCAAGGACACAGGGTTAGACAGAAAAGAGAGAAAGTCCCTGAGCCTGTCCTGGGAACCCCAGGGAGAGCACACTATCCCCACACTATCCCACACCCTCCAAAGCAGGACAGGTACCCAGTACAGGGACTCTGCCCATGCACAGACTCCAGAAACCAGGGCCACACAGTGGCCTGACTTCTCAGCAGGCCTAAGAGGTGAGGGGCTGCCCCAAGTTTTCCATCTCCATAAGCCCCCCCACCAGTGAGCCCTCACCGGGCCCTGACCCCAGGATGAAGAAAAAGGTGGACATAAATATGGCAATATCCAACGGAGCAATTGAATCAGGAGCCAATCTCTGGGGAAACCACCTTTCATTTCAAACTGTGCCAAGCTCAGAAACCAGAGGCACAGCCCTCAAAGAAATAGGAGCTTGGAGGGTTTCAGAGAAGGGGGGAGGGGCAGGGGGCCAGGAAGTGGAGGTAGAGAGCCCCATGCTGTGCTGGATAAGCCGGCTGCTGCCCAAGGGGGCATTTAGGCCCTCCCAGCCCTGGCCACAGGGCCCTCAGGGAGGCTACTCAACACCCCCAGGAGGACCCTGAGGGACAGCATCTCCTGGTCTAGCCACCTCCTAGAGGTTCAGTCCAGGGTGGGGACCCTCAGACCACCCTGGCCTACCAGGCTCCTAGGGTCCCGTGGGAGTCCAGCCTCCAAGAAGCACGGCTGCTGAAAGTCACTGCACTTGGGCTGGGTATGACCCTGTGAAGGGTGAAGACAGGAAACCCACCTGGCCCCTCTCCTGAACCTAAGCAACTTTCTCCCAACCCGCCCTTCTCCGAGGCCAGGGGGGCGCCCTGGAAGCCACCGCACAACCCTTTTTCCAGTGGGCCTCCCAGCTGGGTCCCCCTGCACTCCTCCACCTCCAAGTCCCTTCCAGCGCGGCTGTGCCCTACCGAAACGCGTAGGGAGGAACCGGGAAGGGAGGGCGCACTCCAAGGGGCCAGTCTGGACGAACTCGGCCCTGGGGACAATGGAGGGGGCACCGGCGTCCTTTCCACCCCGACTACTTCTACTTTAACACGGGGCGCACGCAAGGGGCTGCCCTGGCCCCCCCCCACCCCCTTGCCTGGGGTGGGGACCTGGGCCCTGAGCCCGCGCCAGGTGAGCGCACAGGCGCCCCCAGGGTGAGTCACAATCCAGACACAATCCAGACTCCGCCTCCCAGCCGCCCCCCAACCCGCCGGGCCCCAGCCCACGCCCCCCCGCCATGGCACCCGCGGGTCCGCGCCGGCTCACCGCTCTTCCTGCTGTCGCCGGCGGCGGTAGGCGGGGGCCCAGCGAGCAACATCAGCAGCAACGGCCCCGCCACTGCCACCGCCACCGCCGCGCCCCCGGTCCCGGTCCCAGCCCGGCCCATGGCTCCGCGCTCGGCCCGGCGCTACCCGGACCGCGTCCCCGGCCGCCCGCCCCCGCCGCCGCCCGGGCAGCCACCGCCGCCACTGCGGCCCCCGCCGCTGCCGCTGCCGCCTCTGCCCCGGGCTCCCATCGTCCCGGCCGGTCCCAGCCGCCGGCGCCCCGGGCACTTCCGCCTGCGAGGCCCCGCCCTGCGGGAGCCGTGGCCGGAGCCGGACTCGGGGACAGGAATCGGAAGGAGGACGCTGGCGGGGGGCCGAAGCGGGCCGAAGGCGACTTGGGGACACGGGGAGCGCGAGGAAAATGGGTCAGAGGGAGGTCGTGGACTGAGAGGGAATGCCGACCCGCCACCGCGCGCGCAGATAGGGGGAGGTAGGGCGGGATAGGATGGAGGGTCACGCAGTGCGCGCGGGGGACGCGGAACCGAGAGGGGCCGGGGGCGGAGGGCTGGCGCGGGACCCAGTGGGGCGCTCGGGGGACGTGGGACGGAGCGGGCACGGGGCGGCGGCGGGCTGGCGCGGGAAGGACGTGGGACGGAGGGGACACGGGAGGGCGGCGGGCTGGCTCGGGGCCCAGTGGGGCACTCTGGGGACGTGGGATGGAGCTGGCATGGGGGAGCGGCGGGCTGGCGCGAGACCCAGTGCGGCGCGCGGGGAACGTGGGACGGAGGAGACACGGGGAGCGGCGGGCTAGCGCGGGACCTAATCGGGCGCGGGAAGGACGTGGGACGGAGGGGGCACTGGGGGGGGGACGGCGGGCTGGCGCGGGGCAAGTGGGACGGAGGGGGCACGGGGGGGGCCGCGGGCTGGCGCGGGACCCAGCGGGGGACGTGGGACGGAGGGGGCACGGGGGGGCGTGGCAGGTGGGCTGGCGCGGGACCCAGTCGGGCGCAGGAGGGACGTGGGACCCGGGTGCATGAGGGCAGAGGGCTGGCGCGGGACCCAGGGATTCAGAAGGGAAAGTGGCGGGTCGTGAATTGGAAACCACTGTGGATCTGAGGCGGCAAGCGAGCGCCCCAAGTGCTTCCTACACTCGCTGGGGTCCATGGGACGCCAGCGTCTGGGTTCCCTGAGTCGTGGGCCGGGCGACGCGTGATGAGGGCCTCGGGGAGGGGCGGGTGTGTGTAAAGAACACACTTCCTATGGCAAAATGAAAAGGCTCCATGGACGAGTGGGAATTTCCTACTCTTTAAGGTGGCGATTTGCATCAGTGAGTGGGATTCACCCCTCACCCTTCACATTGGGTTAGATTCCAAACGGAATAAGGATTTAGGCCTTAAAAAAGAAGAAAACTTGGGGGAACTTTTTCAGAGTCTTGGTGGAAGCGAGGGCGTTTCTAAATAATGACCTCAAACCCAGCACACTAGAGGGGAGGCGGAAATTCAACTAGGTGAAATCAAAGCTTTCTGCAGAGCCAGAGCCAGACTGCCTTATGCAATGTCAAGAAACAATCCATAAACTGGGAAGGACATTCTTGCCACTCCTATCACAAAGTCCCAATCTTAATAAGATTAATAATAGTTTATCTTTTTAAAGGTTTTACTTATTTCTCAGAGCAAGCTAGCACAAGCAGGGGGAGCGGCAGACAGAGGGAAAAGCGGGCTCCCCGCTGAGCAAGGAGCCCCATGCCGGACTCGATGCCAGGACTCTGGGATCATGAGCTGCGACGGAGGCAGCCGCTTAACCATCTGAGCCGCCCAGGCATTCCAAGATTGATAATGGTTTAGGGACGCCTGGTGGCTCAGTCAGTTAAGTGTCTGCCTTCTGCTCAGGTCATGAATCCCAGGGTACTGGGATGAGCCCCGCTTTGGGCTCTCTGCTCAGGGAGGAACCTGCTTCTCCCTCTGCCTGCTGCTCCCCCCTGCTTGTGCTCGGGCTTTCTCTCTCTCAATCTGACAAATAAATAAGTAAAATCTTTAGGGGCGCCTGGGTGGCTCAGTTGGTTGGGCGACTGCCTTCGGCTCAGGTCATGATCCCGGAGTCCCGGGATCGAGTGCCACGTTGGGCTCCCTGCTCGGCAGGGAGTCTGCTTCTCCCTCTGACCCTCTTCCCTCTCATGCTCTCTGTCTCTCATTCTCTCTCTCGCAAATAAATAAAATCTTAAAAAAAAAAAAAGTAAAAATCTTTAAAAAAAAAAAGATTGATAATAGTTTAATAATGAAGAGTCTCTACAAATCAATAACAAAATACCCACTCTCCAGTAAATCCAAGAAGACTCCTGTAAAGAATATGCAGATGAACAAGAACAGACTCCAACCTCCCCTCCTTAGAGAAATGCAAATTGAAAAGCCTGTAGACGTCTTTTTTTTCTTAAACCTAACAAATCTGCAAAGATCAAAAAGTTTGATCACACTGGAAGGGGAAGATTGTGGGCCCATGGACATTCCTGTATTTAGTGAGCAGTAGGTTAGAGCTTCCGGAAGTCTCTGGACTCAGCTACCAAAGTGAGAAGAGCACATAGCTTTGCTTCAGTCATCACACCTCTGCATTTTCCCTGTAGAGATGCTCACAGAAGTGTGAGATTGCATTATGGTACCTCATACGTCCAGATGTTGGTCATTAGGCAATGGGGCATTCAAATCATGGACATTCACACCGTGATTCAAACACTGATACAGTGTGGCGGCAAACCAGGAAGCTCTATATACCGATTGGGAAGGGTCTGCCAGATGTAGCTTTGGCTGAAAAAAGGAAAGGGCAGAACAACGGGTATAGAAAGCTACCATTTTCGTAGGAAAAATTTTTTAGAGAGAGGGGGGAGGGGTAGAGGGAGAGGGAAAGAGTCTCCTAAGCAGGCCAGGGGCTCGATTTCACAAACCCTGAGATCATGACCTGAGCCACAATCAAGAGTCACACACTTAACCGACTGAGGCACCAAGGCGCCCCTGTAGGAAGATTTTTAAAAATTGTATTTGCATGCACCAAAGACATAAAATGACTGGATGCATCCAGCAGCAGGTTATGCTGATTGACTCTGGGGGAGGGAACCCGCTGGCCTAGGATTGGAAGGAGGGACTTTACCTGTGGGTGTCTTTTGAATTTTGTCCTGCTTGGGAAGGGACTGGGGGTTGTTTGTTGAGAGTTTACAGAAGGGAAGGGGGCAAACACTGACCCAGCCAGCCCAAGACCACAGAAAGCTGGAAAAGGGTGGAGAGTGGAGGCCAAGGTGTGAAGCCATTAAGAAACCCTTTGTTCCTTTGGGATCTAGGCTGGGCCCTCCTCACCCTTGGCCGCAGAGGAATCCCGGGGCTGCTGGCCAGTCTCAATTTAAAGGGACAGAGGTCAATTGTGGGATTTTGCTGAGCTTTGATTTTAGTGCACTGCTGAGCCAGAGTCATGCTGGGACAGCAGCTGTGGTCAGCACTGAGCACTGGAAAACTGTTCCTACCCTGGGCTGGGCTCAGGTCCCCCGCTAGCCCTCCTCACTCAGGTGCTTCCCTTGAGTGTGTCACTTCAGTGTGAGACTCCTGTGCCTCAAGTTCCCCACCAGGTAGGAGGGGAGGTGGCAGACACGCCCCATCCCAATGCTGTGTCTGGGGGCTGGTAAACTTATAGATGGACCTGGTGCCCTGGGCTGGTGTCAGGAGATCTGTGCTCAGTACCAGAGCATTTGCAGTGGGAAGAAGCCTAGGACCCACCTGGCAGGGCCTCGGCTGGAAGACAGGAAGCTGAGGCTCCCACCAGGGAGGGCCCTGTCTACAGAGGCTCTTGCCTTCCACATCACGTCACACAGAACAGTGAATTCCAACTAGATGAGATGGTTAACTGCTGAGAATAAAATGATAAAAATATTAGAAGGAGACTTAGAACACACCCCTTGGAATAAAGGGATAAGAAATAATTTATTAAGCAAGAGGGACAGGAAACTGGGGAATCATGAAGGAAAAGGTACTCATTTGACTACATTTTAAAAAATGTAAGTATGGGCACTTGGCTAGATCAGTCAGTAGAGCCAGCTACTCTTGATCTCCGGGTCCTGAGTTCCTGAACCCCACGTTGGGAGTGGAGTTTACTTTAAAAAAAATGTTATGTAGGGGCGCCTAGGTGGCTCAGTTGGTTAAGCGGCTGCCTTCGGCTCAGGTCATGATCCTGGAGTCCCTGGATCGAGTCCCACATCGGGCTCCCTGCTCAGCGAGGAGCCTGCTTCTCCCTCTAACCCTCCCCCCTCTCATGCACTCTCTCTTTCTCTCTCTCTCGCTCTCTCAAATAAATAAATAAATCTTTAAAAAAAAATAATAATAATAAATGTTATGTAAGTATAAAAATTGTGAAAGTAAAACGTAGTATAAAAGTCATCAAGTCAGGGGCACCTGGGTGGCTCAGTCTGTTAAGGGTCTGCCTTGGGCTCAGGTCATGATCCCGGGGACCTGGGATCCTGTCCTGCATGGAGCTCCCTGCTTAGCTGGGAGCCTACTTCTCCCTCTCCTGCTCCCCCTGCTTGTGCACGCACTCTCTCTGTCCAATAAGTAAATAAAATCTTAAAAAAAAAGTCATCAAGTCAAAATACAAATGGGAGAATACATGTGCTGTGCATATGATAACGGGTTATTATACCTAAGATACAAAGGAAATTTACACATTGAAACCAAGGCAACCCAAAAGAAAAATAGACTCAGGCTATCACAAGAGAGGGTGCAGGAAGATGCCAGTGGTGGGCATAAGCCCATGAGCCACACTGCTCAGTCGTCCTGGTGAAAATTCAAGTGCTAGTGTGATTTTAACACAATAGGACATCAGTCAGAAGCCCAGCTCTCTCCAGATGCAGGGAACAGGTGCCTCACACTGTGCCCATGGGAATGTAAACAACCTCAACCTTTTGAAGGTCACTGTGGCAACATTAAAATGTAACAAACCTGGGAGCCTAAGGACAGACACACAGAGAATGGGCCCAGAGCCTGTGTAGTTGCAGGAACCCTGGAACTCTGCAAAGAAATTAGGATAGGTACCATGAATTTCTACACAGCTTCTAGACAGGTCTATGGGTCTTCTGCAGGAGTACCGATAGAGTGGAGAAATCCAGTTGCTAGATAACATGGATACATCCCATTTCCAAACTGGAATGTTCTCAGATCCTCCCACCAGCTCTGTGGGTATGGACCCAGTGGACCGCAGTCCACTCACACAGAGGGGAAGACGGAGCGGTGGACAGGGGAGATAATTTCCCTACACGCAGGCTATGTCCGGCCACATTATTGTGTTTGCTTTGGATAAAAATTTCACAGTTACAAAAGAAAAAAAACCACCTATAATCCACTTTTATTCAATTCATCAGAGGAAGAACTGCAGCACCTGAGGCCTCCAAGGCCTCAGGACCCACACAGTAGAGGAAGAGGCAGGTGCTCAGCCCTGCACAACCTGTGGGAATGCTTGAGGTCTTCAGACAACCCAGCTACTCTTTTCCATCCTACCTGTCTTCCATAACTCACACAGGCTCCTCCAAGGGCCTCTTGTATGGGAAGCCCTGTGAAGACCCCAGGTCGGAAGAGCTCCCCGCTCTGTGCGCTCATGGCCTCCTGTTACACCACCCCACTGCAGGCTTCCTGTAGGAAGGAGTTGGGTCACACCTTCTGTGGTCTTGGGGGGGGGCGGGGGGAGATGCAGACCTTCTTCTTCCTCTTTGTCCCCGTGCCCCAACTTATTGGCATAAACTGGACCAGGATCCTCAGAAATTTGGGTTTCATAGGAATGACTTACCCAAAAGTTTTGGAAGCAACATAAGGTTTTGAATCTTTATTTTACCAAAATAAAATTGTTGTTTTTTAAAGTCCAATTACTATTATTATCATTTCATAAAGGAAAAGTCATTTCTTTCTTTTTTTTTTTTCAAAAAGATTTTATTTATTTATTTGAGGGAGAGAGAGAGAGAGAGCATGACAGAGGGGAGTGGGAGAGGGAGAAGCGGGCTCCCCACTGAGCAGGGAACCCGATGCGGGACTTGATCCCAGGACCCTGGAATCATGACCTGAGCTGAAGGCAGACGCTTAACCGACGGAGCCACCCAGACGCCCCAGGAAAAGTCATTTTTCAACCAAAAGAGTAATACATATTCTTAGAATTATGTATAAATGAAGGTTAGCCTTTTTTTTTTTTTTTTTAAGTTCAGCGTGTGGTTCTTATCCCCATTTTATCTGGGCAAATGAATGCTTCCTGTCCTGGGTGTTGAGCACTCATGAACCAGCAGATGAAGGGTACAAGCAGTATCCTCAGGCTCTTCACCTACGGTGAGCCCGGGATGAGATCCAAATGCCCTGGAGCATGGTGACCAGAGCAAACTCCTGGCCCCCTTCTAAGGGGTAGGTGCAGAGGGTGACAGGGGCAGAAGATGCGTGCTAGGGCAGGAGGACCCAAGAGTTGTGCTCTGGTTTGAAGGCCCTCATTGGCAGCCCTCACCAGTTAGCCTGGGCTGGCAGATGCTGGAGAGGCTATTAAGGGCCTGTCCTAGGGGGAGGAGACCATTTTTCCTGTCTCCTCCCTGCAGCAGCCTGAGCAGGGACAAACAGAGGGCTGATATGTCTAAAATTGGAGTCCTGGGGCACTTGGGTGGCACAGTTGGTTAAGCATCCGACTCTCGGTTTTGGCTCAGGATGTGATCTCAGGGTTGTGAGATTGAGCCCCGCATCAGGCTCCAAGCTCAGTACAGAATGTGTTTGAGTTTCTCTCTCCCTCTGCCCCTCCCCCCTCTCAAATAAATAAGTCTTTTTTTTTTTAAGATTTTATTTATTTATTCATGAGAGACAGGCAGAGAGAGTGAGAGAGAGAGAGAAGCTGAGGGAGAAGCAGGCTCCCCAAGGAGCAGGGAGCCCGATGCGGGACATGATCTCAGAACCCCGGGATCATAACCTGAGCTGAAGGCAGACGCTTCACCATCTGAGCCACCCAGGCACCCTCAAATAAATAAGTCTTTAAAAAATAAAATAGGGGCGCCTGGGTGGCTCAGTCGTTAAGCGTCTGCCTTCGGCTCAGGTCGTGATCCCAGGGTCCTGGGATCGAGCCCCGCATCGGGTTCCCTGCTCAGCGGGAAGCCTGCTTCTCCCTCTCCCACTCCCCCTGCTCGTGTTCCCTCTCTCGCTGTGTCTCTCTCTGTCAAATAAATAAATAAAATCTTTTAAAAAAATAAAAAATAAAATAAAATAGGAGTCCCAAGAGGACTGGAAACAGAGAAGGAGGCAGACAAAAATATCTGGAAAATTAGTAGCCAAAAATTCTCAGATTTGGTGAAAAACATTACTTTACAGATTCAAATAGCTCAGTGACCACAAAAAGAATCCATACAAAGAAAACCACACCCAGGCACAACTACTGAAAACCGTACTTGAGCAGAAAATATTGAAAGCAGCCAGAGAAAAATGACATTCAAGGGGACAGCAGTTTGAATGATCTCTAACTTCCCAGAAGTCAGAAACAATGGAGACCAGAAGTCAGGAAAAAAAAATACTCTCGTCAACCCACAATTCTATATCTAGCAAAAACATTCTTTAAGAATAAACAAAATAGGGGCACGTAGCTGGCTCAGCTGGAGGTATGTGCCACTTTTGATCTCAGAGTAGTGAGTTCAAGCCCCACGTTTAATGTACAGCTTATTGAAAAACAACAACATAGATGAATGGATATAGAAGAGGTGGTATTTATATAGAATGGAATATTACTTAACCATAAAAAAGAATGGGATCTTGCCATTTGTGACTACATGGATGGGGACCTCGAGGATAAAATGCTAAGTGAAATAGTCAGTCAGGAAAAGACAATTGCTATAGGATTGTACTCATATGTGGAATTTGAGAAACAAAACAAATGAACCATCGAAGAAGAAAGAGACAAAACAACAGACTCTTAAATACCAAGAACAACAACCCAGGGGTTGCCAGAGGGGAGGTTAGTAGGGGGATGGGTGAAATAAAGGGGATGAAGAGGTACAACCTTCCAGTTATAAAATCAGTAAGTCACAGAGATGAAAAGTACAGCATAGGGAATATAGTTGATAATACTGTGATAATGTATGGTGAGGGATGGTGACTATACTCATCATGGTGAGTATTAAGTCATGTATGGAATCGTCAAATCAATACTGAAACTAATGTAACGTGCTAACTATACTTCAATTAAAAAAAAAAAGTCAGAGAGGCACCTGGGTGGCTCAATCGGTTGAGCACCCTACTATTGGTTTTGGCTCAGGTCATGATCTCAGGGTCGTGGAACCCCCGCTCCCCCTCCCAGTCAGGCTCCGCACTCAGTGCAAAGTCTGCTTGAGTTTCTCTCTCCTCTCGCTCTGCCCCTCCATTCCTGCTCACTCTCTCTCTCTCTCTCTCTCTCTCTCTCGAATAATAAATAAATCCTAAAAAAAAAAAAAAGGCAGAGATTGTCAAACTGAATTTTAAAAATAAATAAATTAAAAAAGCAAGACCAGGGGCGCCTGGGTGGCTCAGTCGTTAAGCGTCTGCCTTCAGCTCAGGTCATGATTCCAGGGTCCTGGGATCGAGCCCCACATTGGGCTCCCTGCTCAGCGGGAAGCCTGCTTCTCCCTCTCCCACTCCCCCGCCTTGTGCTCTCTCTCTCACTATGTCTCTCTCTGTCAAATAAATAAATAAAATCTTAAAAAAAAAATTAAAAAAGCAAGACCGGACTATCTAGAAATGATTCAGTTCAACTATAAAGACACGGATGCGTTAAAAGTAAATGGATGGACAAAGATAAATCATGTGATAATGAGCATGAGGAACTGGAGTGTCTCTATTTTTATCAGATAAGGTAGACTTCAAAGGAAAGATTATGATCAAACACATGCAAAAATATCTTACAGTGATGAGCAGGTCCATTCATAAGGAAGAAGCGCGTGTACACACACCTACTAAGAGAGCTTGAGATTACATGAAGTAAAAATTGGCAGAATGAGACAAAGAAAGAGGCATTTCCACATGATGAGGGGAGGAGATTTGATGGCTCTGTCACAGCAGTTGACGGAACACGCTAGAGGGAAAATCAGGAAAGACAAAGGATTTAAACCACACTGTCAGCAAGCGTGAACTCATTGTGTTTATAGAGGACTGCATCCAACCACTGCGGAGTGGACATTCTTTCCAAGTCCCCCCAAAATAGATCAATGCTGGGCCATAAAACAATTCTTGATAAACTGAAAAGAATTTAAGTGACATAGAACATGTTTTTCGGACCAGGATGGAACTAAATCAGAAGTCCTTTAAGGGATGCCTGGGTGGCTCAGTCGGTTAAGCGTCTGCCTTCAGCTCAGGTCATGATCCCAGGGTCCTGGGATGGAGTCCCGCATCGGGCTCCCTGCTCCGCGGGGAGCCTGCTTCTCCCTCTGCCTCTGTCTCTCTCTCTGTCTCTCATGAATAAAAAAAAAAAAAAGAAAAAAAAAAAGAAGTCCTTTAACAGTGCCCCGCCCGGAGATGAGCGAACGCCAGACCTGAGAGCTGTTCCTGGCCGCAGGCTCGCAGGTGCCGGGCGTGGCAGCTTTGGAGCCCCAGGCCCCCCACTTCCTGCGACACAGGACGGACACTTCCACGTTTATCCAAAATTTGAATTCTCTTTCTCCCTCTCCTTCTGGCCCTCCCCCCCAACAAACCAAACCAAACAAACAAACTGCAGCTGGGAAAACTCAGTTCTTCCAGGCAATGACCTGTTTTACTGATGGGAAAGTGAGGCTCACAGGAGCAGGGCTGGGGGTAGGATCTGGTTCTTCTGCCACCCTCCTTCCCACCCTGCAGGGTAGGGTCTCTCCAAGTACATTGTACGAAGACCACCAGCTCTTGCACAGGAACGTTCCAGAAATCCAAGGTTGTGCTCATCCCTAATTCCACGCGGCACTTCATCGTCGGTCAGACTGACACCCCAACACTGAAAATCGATGGGGCCAAGCCTTGGAAGGAGGGGGCTGCTGGGAAGAGGGCTGGGAGTGAGCCTCTGAAGGACAGGAGAGCTGCTTGGATCATAAGAGCATCCGGATTCCCCGTACCGGTGAGGGTGAGACCGCTCACCCTCCTCCTCCCTCCTTGGTCTTTGACTTAGGCATTTATCTCTGTTGGCAGCCCCCAACTCCTCACGGCTGTTGGCCAGAGACATCAGTTCCTCGGCCATGGCCGTAGGACTGCCCACAACAGGGCAGCAGGCCCCTCCTCCAGGGAGGGCTCTCAGGCCGGAAGAGAGACAGAGTGAGCGAGAGCAGAAAGGAGCCGAAGCAGCTTGGGTTGTAGGGGTTGTAGCCGGGGTGCGGGGAGCAAGAGTACCTGACTCGGAGAGTCCCAAACAGACCAGCTCAGCCACTCGCTGCTGACAAAATCCAAAGGCAGAGAAATGAGTGGTGGTGAAACAAGAAATGGATTATTTCAGTGATGTCAACACAGCGAGGATAGTAGACTAGCGTCTCAAACACTGTCTGCAAAGTGCTGAAATTACTTCCAGGTCTATATAAACAAAATGTGGGGTAATGGTGGGTGGGTACGAGCTGGTGGGCAATGAAAGTCAAACTGGTCATTGTCTTGGGGTCAATCACTGGGTGGTCAGGGTCTCGCTGGCTCAGGGCAGTCCTTATAGTCAGGGGGTGGTTATGGTTCCCACCAGGGGATGCTTTGCCCTCAGGGTCCTGCACCAGAACCAAGAGCCGAACTGGAAAATCTGAGGTCAGAATGGAGGAGCAGAAGTCCTTGTTCCGGGTCTTTGGTAAGCAAGTGGGATTTTTTGTTTTGTTTTGTTTTCGAGGATTTTTAAAAAATTTAAATTCAATTAATTAACACGTAATGTATTATTCATTTCAGGGGTACAGGTCTATGATTCATCAGTCTTGTATAACACCCAGTGCTCATTACATCACGTGCCCTCCCCAATGCCTGTCACCCAATTACCCCATCCCTCCACCCCCCTCCCCTCCAGCAACCCTCAGTTTGTTTCCTAGAGTTAAGAGTCTCTTATGGTTTTGTCTCTCTCTCTGGTTTCTTCTTGTTTCATTTTTTCCTCTTTTCCCCTATGATCCTCCGCCTTGTTGCTTAAATTCCACATATCAGTGAGATCATATGATAATTGTCTTTCTCTGATTGACTTATTTCAATTAGCATAATGCTTTCTAGTTCCATCCACATCGTTGCAAATGGCCAGATTTCATTTTTGATGGTTGTGTAATATTCCATTGTGTATATACATACCACATCTTCTTTATCCATTCATCTGTTGAGGGACATCTGGGCTCTTTCCATAGTTTGGCTATTGTGGACATTGCTGCTATAAACATT
This sequence comes from Mirounga angustirostris, assembly GCF_029215605.1. NCBI lineage: Eukaryota > Metazoa > Chordata > Mammalia > Carnivora > Phocidae > Mirounga > Mirounga angustirostris. The sequence continues at coordinate 139,813,819 of NW_026991713.1, forward strand.
GGGGTGCAGGTGCCCTTTCAGATCACTACATTTGTATCTTTTGATAAGTCTTGAGAGTGACATCCCCTAGGGTGCCCAGTTAAGCGTCGGCCTTCAGCTTGGGTCATGATCCTGGGATGGAGCCCCTGCTCAGCGGGGAGCCTGCTTCTACCTCTGCCTCTGCTCCTCCCCCTGCTTGTCCTAGCTTTCTCTCTCTCTCTCAAATAAATAAATAAAATCTTTAAAAAAAAAAAGCCCCTTGGTGGGCGCCTGGGTGGCTCAGTCGTTAAGCGTCTGCCTTCGGCTTAGGTCATGATCCCAGCATCCTGGGATTGAGCCCCGCATCGGGCTCCCTGCTCTGCGGGAAGCCTGCTTCTCCCTCTCCCACTCCCCCTGCTTGTGTTCTCTCTCGCTGTGTCTCTCTCTGTCAAATAAATAAAATCTTAAAAAAAAAAAAAAAGCCCCTTGGGATGCCTGTGTGGCTCAGTCGGATGAGCGTCTGCCTTAGGCTCAGGTCACTATCCCAGTGTTCTGGGATGGAGTCCCACATCGGGCTCCTTGCTCAGTGGGGAGCCTGACTCTCCCTCTACCTGCTGCTCCCTCTGCTTGTGTTCTCTCTCTCTCTGACAAAAATAAATAAATAAAATCTGGAAAAAAAAAAGACCCTTCTGAGATATATGACTTGCCAATATTTCCTTCCATTTTGTAGGTTGATTTTTCACTTTCTTGATAATTCCAAACTGTTTACCAAAGTGGGTTTTGTCAATTGAGATTCTGATTAGCCGTACGTGAATTTCAATGGTCCACAATCTTGCTAATACTTGGAATTTTTTAGACTTCAAAAATTTTTTTAAGGATTTTATTTTTTACTTTGAGAGAGAGAGAGAGAGAGAGAGTGTGTGCGCGAGTGGGGGGAGGGGCAGAGGGAAAGAGAGAATCTCAAGCAGACTCCCTGCTGAGTGCAGAGCCCAATGCGGGGCTCCATCCCACAACCGTGAGATCATCACCTGATCTGAAATCAGGAGTCAGAAGCTCAACCAACTGAGCCACACAGGAGCCCCAGACTTTGAGATTTTACTGTGGCTTTCCTTGCATTTATTTGATTGGTCCTGGAGCTGAGCACCTTTGTGCGTGTTTCTTGGCTGCTTGGATTTCTCTGGAGAAGAGAATCTTCAAGTATTTGTCAGCTGTACTACTGAGTTATTGGGCTTTTACTCACTGATTTCTGGTAATAAGACCCTAGACTTGTATAGGTTGTGGGTGCTAGAAATATTCTTTCCCATTCTGTCATTTTGTCTTTTTTTTCTTTCTTTATGGTTTGTGTGTGTTTTTGAGTAGATTTTGTTTTTTTAGAGAAGTTTCAGGTTCACAGCAAAATTAAGCAGAAAGTACGGAGTTCCCATACACCCTTGCCCCCAAACATGCACAGCCTCAATCACTATCAACATCCCACACTAGATCATGTGCTACATTTGTTATAATCAATGAAGCTACATTAACAATATTATTTACCAAAGTCCATAGTGTTCACTAGGGTTCACTCTTGGTGTTGTACATTCTGGATTTGACAAATGTATAATGACAGCTATCTGCAATTGTAGTATCATACAGAATAGTTTTGCTACCTTAAAAATCTGCCCACACCCCTCCTACTTCCCCAACCCCTAACAATCCCTGATTTTTTTTTTACTGTCCCCCTAGCTTTGCCGTTTCCAGAATGTCATGTAGTCTTTTCAGATAGGCTTCTTTCATTTAGTCATATGCATTTAATTTTCCTCCATGTAGGGGTGCCTGGGTGGCTCAGATGGTTGGGCGTCTGCCTTCGGCTCAGGTCATGATCCCAGGGTCCTGGGATCGAGTCCCGCATCAGGCTCTCTGCTCCTTGGGAGCCTGCTTCTCCCTCTGCCTCTCTCTCTCTCTCTGTCTCTCATGAATAAATAAATAAAATCTTTAAAAACAATTTTTTTCCTCCATGTCTTTTTTTGTGGCTTGATAGCTCATATTTGTAATTACTGAATAATATAGCCCATTGTAGGGATGTACCAGAGATTGTTTATCCATGCACCTGCTGAAGGACGTCTTGGTTGCTTCCAAGTTTGGCAATTGTGAATAAAGCTGCTATAAATATATATGTGCATTTTTTTAATACTTACGTTTTCAACTCATTTAAATAAGCATCATGGAGCATGACTGCTGGATCACACGTTTAGTTTTCTAAGAAACTGCCAAACTGTCTTCCAGAGCGCTGCACCATTTTGCATTCTCACCAGCAGTGAAGGAGAGTTCCTGTTGCTCCTCACACTTGTTAGCCTTTGGTGTTGTCAGTGTTTGAATTTTGGCTCGTCTGATATCTTCATCGTGTTTTTTTATGATGTTCTTAATTTTAATGGAGTTGACTTTGTCAATCTTTTCCTTTATAATTAGTGCTTATTGTGCCTAAAGAAATTCTTCCTCACAGAAAGCTGTGAATATATTTTCCCATCTTCTAAAAGCTTTCTAGATTTGCCTTTCATATTTCAGTCTTTCATCTGCCTGAAACTTCTTTCATTCTTTCTTTTTTAAAGATTTTATTTATTCATTTTATTTTAGAGAGAGAGAGCGCACTTGCGTGCATGAGCCGGGGAAGTGGCAAAGGGAGAGAGAATCTCAAGCCAGCTTCACCCTGAGCGCAGAGCCCGATGTGATCCCACAACCCTGAGATCATGACCTGAGCTGAAACCAGGAGTTGGACACTTAACTGACTAAGCCACCAAGCACCCTGAAATTTATTTCTATGTACATCTAGATCACTTTATTGTGACCTTGACAATGTTAAGTCTTCCAACTATGAACATGGGATTTTCCCCATTTATTTAAATCTTTTTAAATTTCTTTCAACAATGATTTGTAATTTTCAGAGTATAAGAAATCAAAAGAGAAATCAGAAAATACTTTGAGATGAATGAAAATGAGGCACACATATAAAAACTTATAAAATACAGTGAAAGCAGTGTTTAGAGGAACATTTATAACTGTAAATGTCTATACTAAGAATGAAAAAAGTCTTATAAAAATTAATAAAGGGGGGGCACCTGGGGTGGTTCAGTCTGTTAAGGGTTTCAGCTCAGGTCATGATCTCAGGACCTGTATTGAGGTGGGGGGCCTGGGGGGCTTAGCGGGGAATCTGCTTCTCTCCTCTCTCTCCCTCTGCCCCTCCCCCCGCTCATGCTGCTCTCTCTCAAATAAATAAATAAATAAATCTTTAAAAAATTCATAAAGGGAAACCTCACTAAAGTGGGGTCAGGAGCTTAGACAGGGGGAGCCAATCAGTCACCATCAGTTACGGGAGGAATTTTCAGTTGGAGACTCCCAACAGAAGTGTCATTTATGGACCTCAACAAAGGAATCATCAACAAGAAAGAATCATCAATTACAAGCCCCAATAGGGAAAGATGTACATTGAAGCTCCTATAAGAAATCAGTCACCCCTGCAACTCAGTCAAAAAGAAACCCTCATCACCCTGTACTCTTGTTTTTTCTCCAATGGCCTTTTTGTTCAAAACAACACCTCCTAACTTCCTCCTCCATCTCCATAGGATGAAGCTCTTCTCCTTTGTTTGTTGGATTTGCCTAAGGTTTTGCCTTAGCTTGCATACCTCAAATTCCAATTCTCTGTTATTCTTTTCTTTTTTAAGTTTTGATTTATTTTTCTGGTAACCTCTACACCCGATGTGGGGCTTGAACTCATGACCTGAGATCAAGAGTCACAGGCTCCATGGACTGAGCCAGCCAGACGTCCCAATTCTCTGTTATTCTTTTTTTTTTTTTTAAGATTTTATTTATTTATTTGACAGAGAGAGAGAGAGACAGCGAGAGAGGGAACACAAGCAGGGGGAGTGGGAGAGGGAGAAGCAGGCTTCCTGCAGAGCAGGGAGCCCAATGCGGGGCTCGATCCCAGGACTGAGATCATGACCTGAGCGGAAGGCAGATGCTTAACAACTGAGCCACCCGGGTGCCCCTGCTATTCTTGAATAAACCCATTTTTGCTGATAAACTAACGGACTATTGGGTGCCTGGGTGGTTCAGTTGGTTAAGCGTCTGCCTTTGGCTCAGGTCATGATCCCGGGGTCCTGGGATCAAGTCCCGCACATCAGGCTCTCCGCTCAGTGGGGAGCCTGCTTCTCCCTCTCCCTGCTGTTCCCCCAGCTTGTGTGCTCGCTCTCTCTCTCTGTCAAATAAATCAATAAAAATCTTTAAAAAAAATAAAAGGCATCTAGATTGGGAAGGAAGAAATAACAATCTCTATGCCCATATGACATAATTTCGTACATAATAAATCCTAAGGAATCCACTAAAAAACTATTGGAACTAATAAATGAGTTCAGCAAAGCTGCAGGATACAAGATTAACACACAAAACAATTGTATTTTTATACACTTTCAATGAACAATCAAAAATGAAATTAAGGGGGCGCCTCGGTGGCTCAGTCGTTAAGTGTCTGCCTTCGGCTCAGGTCATGATCCCAGAGTCCTGGGATCGAGGCCCGCATCGCATGGGGCTCTCTGCTCTGCGGGAAGCCTGCTTCTCCCTCTCCCACTCGCCCTGCTTGTGTTCCCTCTCTCGGTGTGTCTCTGTCAAATAAATAAATAAAATCTTTTAAAAAAATGAAATTAAGAAAACAATACCATTCACAGTTGCATCAAAAAGCATATACGATTTTTCAAAAACTCATTACCTAACATCTAGTAGATCTATTTAGTACAGTAGCTGGCCACCATTACTATCCCAACGGTGTTGTACTAGGGTACCTGTTTCTTAACCCCGCCCTCCTCTTCCCTCCACCCCGCCCCCTCCCTCCGCCCCGCCCACTCCTTCGCTCCCCCTCCCTCCACCCCGCCCTCCCCTTCTCTCTCGCCCCTCCCTTTCCCTCCGCCCCGCCCACCCCTTCCCTTCCCTTCCTCCGCCCCGCCTTCCCCTTCTCTGTCCCCCCTCCCTCCGCCCCGCCCTCCCCTTCTCCCGCCCCCTCCCTCCGCCCCGCCCACCCCTGTCCTCCCTCGGCCCCGCCCACCCCTTCCCTCCTCCCCGCCCTCCCCTTCTCTCGCCCCCCTTCTCCCTACGCCCCGCCCTCCCCTTCTCTCGCCCCTCCCTCCAGCCCGCCCACCCCTTCCCGCCTCCTTTCTCCGCCCCGCCCCCTTCTCTCTCCCCTCCTTCTCCCCCCGCCCCTCCCACCCCTTCCCGCCCCCTTCCTCCCTCCTCCCCGCCTACCCCTTCCCTCCCCCTCCCTCCGCCCCGCCCCTTCTCTCTCCCCTCCTTCTCCCTCCGCCCCTCCCACCCCTTATCTCTCCCTTCCTTCCTCCGCCCCGCCCTCGCCTTCTCTCGCCCCTCCCTCTCCCTCCGCTCCGCCCTTTCTCCCTCGGGGCTCAGTCGCCCGCGCTCTTTCTGCGCTCAGCCAGCGGCCCGCGGGCCGATGGTCATGGGCGGCCTCTTGGGGCGCGCGGCGCTGCCGGGGCTGCTGAGCAGCCCGCGGGCCCCGGGCCCGAGCCTGCTCGCACGCCCGAGCTCGGGTGAGTGGCCCGCGACCGGCGGAGGAGGGAAGCGGGCGGGGGGGCGTAGCCCGGCCTTTGTTGGCGCGCGTGCGACCCCGTGGCTGCCTGATTCTGTAGATGGCCTCGGGTTCTCGCCGGGCGGGCCGGGGGCGCCCTGCACGTCGTTCCCCACGTCTCACTGCCCCCCTCTCCGATCCGCCCACCGCCCCAGGTTGCTCGGGGGCAGGGGGCCCCTGAGGGCTCCAGAGCAGGAGGCCTGGTGGCCACAGTAGACAGTGGTGAGGGTCCCAGCGGACTGGGGCTGCTGCTGGGGGGGGGGGGGGGAACATTTGGAGCAGATGAACACTCCCCACGGGGCCGCCGCCCTCGGGGTGTTTTCTCCAGGCCTTAACTCCGTCTGGTCCATCTCCGTCTGGGGTCCTAGGGCCCGTATCTGTAGCTGGTTCTCGCCCTGACGGCGGCACACAGGGCGCTCCCTGAGAGCCAGATGTCTTGGTGTTCCCAGCGCAGGAGGGAGTGAACTGCTATCTTCCGAGGGACAGGCCAGCTGGCAGCAGGCCAGGCTGCACGGAGAGCCCCTAGGCACTGGGCTTTAGGGGCACAAACCAGCCCCCGGGGGCTTCCTGCGCTGGGCTTCGTTCAGCCCTGAAGTGAGGTGGTGGGCGCCCACAGCCTGCTGTCCAGGCCCAGCGCATCTTTTTTTTTTTTTTTTTTTTTTAAGATTTTATTTATTTATTTGAGAGAGAGAATGAGAGAGAGAGAGAGAGCACATGAGAGGGGGGAGGGCCAGAGGGAGAAGCAGACTCCCTGCTGAGCAGGGAGCCCAATGCGGGACTCGATCCGGGGACTCCAGGATCATGACCTGAGCCGAAGGCAGTCGCTCAACCAACCGAGCCACCCAGGCGCCCCAGGCTGGGAAAGGGCAGCTGCAGACACCCCCGGGGACACTGGCCTGCCCTGGCTCTATCATTTGTCTTCCAGTTCTGCTCTCCCCCTGAGCAGGACTTGGCAGGACATCCAGGGTGTAGGCTCCTCTCAAAAGCACGTTTGGCCCTGGACCCAGGGCTGAGGGTAGGTGTAACTCTGTGGCCTGGGGCTATAAGGGGTGATGGTGCCTCCTGTCTTGCTGGCAGTGTCCCCTAGAGGACAGAAGGAGTGGGCCAGGGCTCAGTCCTGTACTTGGGTCTGGAAGCCGCTTGCCTCGAGCAGCACAGAGCTCCTCTGGCCAAGGAGGTTTTAAGTGGAGGAGCCCTCTAGAGTCTCCCCACCTGCAGACAAGAGCCCCTCTACTGGGCTTCTCAGTCCCTAGCTCCCTTGTGTCCTGCTGTGTGTGGCCCACCTGGGGGGGGGGGAGTGCACCGCACTACTCCCTAGCTCCCTGCTGTTCCTTCACCTCAGACCCACAAGATGAGCTTTGGGTCCTCCCTCATGGGGCAGGCTGGGAGTTCAGACGGCTAGGACAGGAGTGGAAAGCAGGGCCAACAACATGCTCTCTTTCCAGTGTGGCCTCTTTGGGCCTCTGTGTGGCCACTGAGCCCAGCTGTGCCTCCCCAGCTCTTGAAGATGCCTTCTCAGGGACATTGAATCCATCATGGGAGGAGCCATGGCCCCTCCCGACAGACTGGATGCACCAGGGGGCCCACTACCCTGTTGGTCCCTGAAAGGCAGAGTCATGCTGGGCCTTTGTTGGCTGTGGACCCTGCACTTCTCCCCTCCACGGCTGCTCTGGTGACCCCTGGGCTGTGGCAGGGGCATCCAGGTTCAGGGAGACGTGAAAGGGCGAGGCACCTGATTCCCCTTCTTCTAAAGGAGGGTCCTCCTGGACCCGGGAGCGGACCCTGGTTGCAGTGAAGCCAGATGGGGTGCAGCGGCGGCTTGTTGGGGATGTGATCCAGCGCTTTGAGAGGAGGGGCTTCAAGCTGGTGGGGATGAAGATGCTGCAGGTACCTGGGCTCTCGACCCGTGGGTGTCCTTGAAGGGACTGGGGGTGGGGGGCTTCTCATGGACCTCAGCCCTTCATATCTCAACCCTGTATCAGGAGGAGTATCCTGGTGTTGGCAGTAGAAGGAGGGGTGGGGAGGTATCAGCTGGTGTGCGAGCCCATGTAGGTGTTACTTGCCAAGTGCCCTGAGGTCAGGACAACATGATCACTGCCCCAGTGTCCAGTGGCTCCAGGGGCTCCTCTCACCCCTTGCCCCAATGCCACCCAGGCGCCAGAGAGAGTCCTTGCTGAGCACTACCATGACCTGCAGAGGAAGCCCTTCTACCCAGCCCTCATCAGCTACATGACCTCCGGCCCCGTGGTGGCCATGGTACGGCAGGCAGGGGCGGTGGAAAGGGTGGAGGGCCCCGGGCTGAGCCCAGAGCTGCTGAGTCCTTGGTGATCCCCACCTCTCCCAACCTCTTTTATCTCTGTGCTGCAGGTCTGGGAAGGCCCCAACGTGGTCTGCTCCTCAAGGGCCATGGTAGGACACACCAACTCAGCTGAGGCTGCCCCTGGCACCATCAGGGGGGACTTCAGCGTCCACATCAGCAGGTCTGGGGGCCCTGACACACTCAAGCCACTGGAGCTGATGGGCCAGCTCATTAGGGTTGAGGAAGGTCTGAGTGTGGGGTGGTAGGCTGCTCCTAAGGCAGACCCATGGGACCTGGGCATCTCGCTGGGCCACAGTAAAGCCACAAGAGATTTTCCATGCTGGGATGTCACACACAGGAGGTGATAAAGCATTCTCTATGCATTGTGTGTGTACTCTTCCATCATTTCCTATTACCTGACTCTGTCTTGCCAGACACCCTGAGGGGTTGGCATGGGACAACTGGTGGGAACATGAGGCTCCCAGAAATGGTCTGGGTTGGTCATGAGGTTGTGGGTAAGAGGCCAAGATCAGGCTGGAACCAGTCTTCCAGTCCTGTTCTTGCTTTCTCCTCTGCTCAATGCCGGGCTTGCTCTTCTTGACGGTGGGGGATTAGCAGATAGTTCCCAGGACCCCCAAGGTGCACACTGAAGTCTGTGCCTTACCTTTGCTGCCTATCATTTGGCACAGGAACATCATCCATGCCAGCGACTCCGTGGAGGGGGCCCAGAGGGAGATCCAGCTATGGTTTCAGAGCAGTGAGCTGGTAGACTGGGCAGACGAAGGCCACCAGAGAAGCATCTACCCACCCTGAGCACTCAGGCTGCCCTCAGCCACCCCAGCAGCCACCCAGGATCAACTACCTCTGTCGTCCAGAACTTGAGCCCACACCCATGGTCTGCCCTTCTGTCCCAGACCACCTCTCTGTCTACCTTCTGCCCCACCCCAGCCCAGAGGGGTTGAGCAACCAACTTTATGTGCCTTTCAGTATCCTAAGCCAGTAAGAAATCGGACCAAATCCTTTCTGTACCAAAGTGCCAGATAACCTTTGCGGCCTCTCCAAAAGTGTGTAGTGTAACCTCCCTTCCCCCAAAGGGGGGTGGGACATTAAAATTTGCTGTGTTGTGTAGGGGGGTGGATCGTTTATTACAGTTGCTGCCATCTCTGAGGTAGGACTTTATGCAAAGTTGTAAGAGTTTGAGAGTAGAAATAAAGCTTACTCTCACACACCACTAGGGGATCAATAACTTTGTTGAATGTATCAGACAGGCAGTGGTCCAAAGACCTACAGCCCAAAACGTGGGAGAATCCAAGCTGAGTCCTGGAGCTGGTGCTGCTTCAGCCCCCATTCATCTGATCATGCTGCATGAGGAGCTGCCTGCCTTGGGCAGGACTTGAGAGTGGCAAAAAGGGGTGATTATGGGGCCTGCTAAAACCACCCCTGGGGCAGAAGGCCTTTCATGGCCTCATATGGTGGAGACTGACTGGAGCTGCCTGTGTCTACTTGTTTTCACGTTGGCACTATACACATCACACCTCACCCCAGTCCTCAGATGTGTCCCTGGTCACTTGTCACGGGTACTGTACATTGCATATCATGACACCTGCTGCAGCCGCCTTGGTCCTCACTTACTCTACTTTTTGACATCTTTAAGATTGTTTATTTATTTATTTGACGGAGAGATAGTGAGAGCAGGAACACAAGCAGGTGGAGTGGGAGAGGGAGAAGCAGGCTTCCTGCTGAGCAGTGAGCCCGATGCAGGGCTCCATCCCAGGACCGTGGGATCATGACCTGAGCCGAAGGCAGACGCTTAACAACTGAGCCACCCAGGTGCCACCTTTTTGACATCTTTATAAATGATGCCCTGATCCTGGATTCACAGCACCTGTTGCTACATGTGCCTCCACGTGATGGCACCGATGAAGTGCCCTGACTTTCTTAATCGGTCATCAAACAGGTCATTTTAGGAATTGGCACTGGGGTTGGCCGCGTGAGGGGAAAGCTTTTCTTAGGGAACCACCTCTCCCGCCTCAAGAGCCTGCGCGCGCCGCGACCGAACTCCAGTCCCAGGAGGCGGCGCGGCAGCGGTGAACAGAAAATCCTAGGAGGAGCTAGGGCCGCTATGGGCGTGGCTAGCAGGCGGTGGGCCGCTGTGGGAGGAGCGTCACTGGAGGAACTGGAGGGGGCTGTGGGCGGGGCGTCCAGGGAAGAACTAGAGGCAGCTGTGGGCGGGGTTCGTGGGGCGGTCGGGTGCCGTGGGCGGGGCGTCCTGGGAGGGACCAAGAGGAAGCTGTGGGCGGGGCTAGCGGGGCGTCCTGGGCGGAACAGGAGACCGCTATGGGCAGGGCGTGATGGGAGGAACAGGAGGCGGGTGTGGGCGGGGCTAGCGGGGTGACCTGGGAGGAACCAGGAGACCTCTGTGGGCGGGGCGTGCTGGGAGGAACCAGGAGACCGCTGTGGGCGGGGCTGGCGGGGCGTCCTGGGCGGAAGAGGAGGTGGCTGTGGGCGGGGCTAGTGGGGCGCTCGGACGCCGGGGATCTGCCGGCTGGATCTCGGTCCTCGCCAGTTGTAGGGCGCTGACGGCTTGAGAGCGCGGCTGGTCTCGGAGGCCCCGCTGCTGCCGGATCCGGGCAGGTTCCTACTGTCCTCGCCGCCCCCGGCCCGCACCGAGAGCCATGGCCCAGCCGCCGCCCGACGTCAGTGAGGACGAGTGTCTCCCTGAGTACCGCCATCTCTTCTGCCCCGACCTGCTCTGGTGAGGGCCGAGTTGGGGGCTCCCGAGGCGGGGGCTGCTGCCTCTGCAGAAGTGGCTCGGGAACTGCGGTTTTACTGGGATGTGTGCGGACCCCGTGCCTGGCGGCCGGACCGTCTAGATATCTAGGTAGTTCCTGGGGACGCAAGCGCTCTGGTATTTTAACCTTTGCACTGTTGGGAGCACGTTTTGTCTTGGTCAGTGGGGGCGGGTGTTCCCAGGGGTAGTCCTGGGAGGGTGGGAGTGAGGGGCAGGTGGAGGAAGGCTTGTATGTTTTGAGAACCTTTCTCACCTAATTGATAACCTCATTATTGTTTCCAAGTAGGCTCCATGCCCAACGTGGGGCTTGAACTCATGACCCTGAGATCCAAAGTCTCAGGATCTATTGACTTAGCCACTCAGGCGCCCCTTAACTGATAACTTTCTGAATAGAGCTTTTTAGGTTGAAATAATTTTTCATGAAGACCCAGAAAGCCTAGGAATGCAGGCTTTAAAACGCAGCGTTTCATTTTCTTACAAAAGTCATCATGTTTTCTTGTCAACAATTCAGATCTGATAGAAGTGCCCAGTGAACGGGGTCAAAGTCTTCAGAGAACCACTGGCTTCCCCCCACCCCTAAGTCAACAGGGATCTCTCCCTCTCCTTTTCTTTAAATTTCAAGACTTTTATTCTGACTGTTCCTTTTTAAGTATTTTAAAATAAAATTTATCTTTTTAAAATTTAAATTCAATTAAAAAATAGTGTGTTAATAGTTTCAGAGGTAGAGGTCACTGAGTCATCAGTTCATATTAACACCCAGGGCTCCTTACATCATGTGCCCTCCCCAATGTCTGTCACCCAGTTACCCCATCCCTCCACTCCCCTTCCCTCCAGCAACCCTCAGCTTGTTTCCTAGAGTTAAGAGTCTCTCATGGGTTGTCTCCCTCTCTGATTTTGTCTTGTTTTATTTTTCCTTCCCTTCCCCTATGATCTGTTTTGTTTTTAAATTCCACCTATCAGATCATATGGTAATTGTCTTTCTCTGATTGGCTTATTATGCTTAGCATAATGCCCTCTAGTTCCATCCATGTCGTTGCAAATGGCAAGATTTCATTTTTTTTACATTATTAAATATATATATATACATTTTAAGATTTATTTATTTTTATTTATTTTTAAAGATTTTATTTATTTGACAGGGGAGAGACACAGCGAGAGAGGGAACACAAGCAGGGGGAGTGGGAAAGGGAGAAGCAGGCTGCCCGCGGAGCAGGGATCCCAATGTGGGGCTCGATCCCACGACCCTGGGATCATGACCTGAGCCAAAGGCAGATGCTTAACAACTGAGCCACCCAGGCACCCCTATTTTATTTTTTTTAAATATTTTATTTATTTATTTGACAGAGAGAGACACAGTGAGAGAGGGAACACAAGCAGGGGGAGTGGGAGAGGGAGAAGCAGGCCTCCCGCCGAGCAGTGAGCCCAATGTGGGGCTTGATCCCATGACCCTGGGATCATGACCTGAGCCGAAGGCAGACGCTTAACGACTGAGCCACCCAGGCGCCCCAAGATTTATTTATTTTAGAGAGAGAAAGAGAGAAAGACATGCACGCCTGTGTGCATACATGAGCAGGGAGGCAGGCAGAAGGAGAGGGAGAGAATCTCAAGCAGACTCCCCGCTGACAACCCTGAGATCATGACCTGAGCCAAAATCAAGAGTCAGATGCTTAACTGACTGAGCTACCCAGGCACCCCATATATTTAAAACCACTGGGCTCTTTCCATAGTTTGGCTATTGTGGACATTGCTGCTATGAACATTGGGGTGCATGTGCACCTTTGGATCACTACTTTTTTTTTTTTTTTTGAAGATTTTCTTTATTTGACAGAGAGACAGAGAGGGAATACAAGCAGGGCGAGTGGGAGAGGGAGAAGCAGGCTCCCCACTGAGCAAGGAGTTCAACACAGGGCTCGATGCCAGGGCCCTGGGATCATGACCTGAGCCGAAGGCAGATGCTTAACCGACTGAACCACCCAGGCGCCCCTCGTGAGAAATGCTTGTATTGCTATTTAATTCCCTCTTAGGACGCCTTTTCTGCATCCCAAAGGTTTTGAACAGTTGTGTTTTATTTTCACTTGTTTCTATGATTTTTTCAAATTCTTCCTTAATTTCCTGGTTGACCCATTCATTCTTTAGTAGGGTGCTCTTTAACCTCCATGTATTTGAGTTCTTTCCATATTTTCTCTTGTAATTGAGTTCAAGTTTCAAAGCATTGTGGTCTGAAAATATGTGGGGAATGATCCCAGTCTTTTGGTACCCATTGAGGCCTGATTTGTGACCCAGTATGTGACCTGTTCTGTAGACTGTTCCATGTGCACTCAAGAAGAATGTCGATTCAAAGCCTTTATTTCCTTGTTGCTCTTTTGCTTAGATGATCTGTCCATTACAGTGAGTGGAGTGTTAAAGTCCCTTACTATTATTATTTATTTATTTATTTTTTTAGATTTTATTTATTTGTGAGAGAGAATGAGAGACAGAGAGCATGAGAGGGAAGAGGGTCAGAAGGAGAAGCAGACTCCCTGCTGAGCAGGGAGCCCAATGTGGGACTCGATCCCGGGACTCTAGGATCACGACCTGAGCCGAAGGCAGTCGCTTAACCAACTGAGCCACCCAGGCGCCCCTAGTCCCCTACTATTATTGTATTAGTACCAGTGTGTTTCTTTAATGTCGTTACTAATTGGCTTATATAATTGGCTGTTTCTATGTTAGGGGCATAAATATTTACAATTGTTTCTCGTTGGATAGACCTTTTAATTATGATACAGTGTCCTTCCTCATCTCCTTAAAGTCTTTGACTTAAAATCTAATTTGTCTGATATAAGGATTGCTATTCCAGCTTTCTTTCTTTTTTTTTTAAGATTTTCTTTATTTGTCAGAGAGAGAGAGCATGTGCTCTCTCGAGAGCAAGCAGCAGACAGAGGGAGAAGCAGGCTCCCCACCAAGCAAGGAGCCAGATGCGGGGCTCGATCCCAGGATCATGACCTGCGCCAAAGGCAGACACTTAACCATCTGAGCCGCCCAGGCATCCCAACCCCAGCTTTCTTTTATGTCCATTAGCATGATAGTTCTCCACCCCCTCACTTTCAATCTGGAGATGACTTGGGTTTAAAATGAGTCTCTTGTAAGCAGCATATCCATGGGTCTTGTTTTTTTATCCAGTCTGGTCCCCCGTGTTTTTTGGTTGGGGCATTTAGCCCATTTATATTCAGGGTAACTATTGAAGGATATTAATTTAGTGCCATTGTGTTACCTGTAAAGTCACTGTTCTGTAGATTGTCTCTGTTCCTTTCTGGTCTGTGTTGATTTTGGGCTCTCCCTTCGCTTAAAGGATCCCCTTTAATATTTCTTGCAGGGCTGGTTTAGTGATCACAAATTCTTTTAGTTTCTGTTTGTTTTGGAAGCTTTTTATCGCTCCTTCTATTTTGAATGACATCCTTGCTGGATCAAGTGTTCTTGGCTACGTATTTTTCTCATTTAGCGCCCTGAATATATCATGCCAGTCCTTTCTGGCCTGCCAGGTCTCTGTGGATAGGTCTGCTGCCAATCTAATGTTTCTACCCTTATAGGTTATGGATCTCTTGTCCCAAGCTGCTTCCAGGATTTTCTCTTTGTCTCTGAGATTTGCAAGCTTCACTATTATATGTCGGGGTGTTGACCTGTTTTTATTGATTTTGAGGAGGGTTCTCTGTGCCTTCTGGACTTGATCCTTCCCCAGATTAGGGAAGTTCTCAGCTATTATTTGCTCCCATATACCTTCTGCCCCTCTCTCTTTCTTCTTCTTCTGGGATCCCCATTATTCTAAGATTGTTTCACTTTATGGTATCCCTTATCTCTCAGATTCTCCCCTCGTGATCCAGTAGTTGTTTATCTCTTTCTCAGTTTCTTTATTCCCCATCATTTTGTCTTGTCACTAATTCTGTCTTTTGCCTCATCTATCCTAGCAGTTAGAGCCTCCATTTTTGGTTGCATCTCGTTAATAGCCTTTTTTGATTTTGACTTGTTTGGATTTTAGCTCTTTTATTTCTCCAGAAAGGGATTCTCTAGTGTCTTCTATGCTTTTTTCAAGCCTAGGTAGTATCTTTATAATTGTCATTCTGAACTCTCGTTCTGACATCTTACTTATGTCCATATTGATTAGATCCCTGGCAGTGAGCACTGCCTCTTGTTCTCTTTTTTGAGGTGAGTTTTTCCATCTTGTCTTTCTGTCCAGAGAAGAATAGATGAAAGAGAGAACAAAATACTAAAATGGCAACAACGACCCCAGAGAACTATGCACTAAATAAATCAGAAGAGACCCAAAACTGAGAAAAAAAAAAAAAGAATGAGAGAGAGAATATCATCAGACAGGTGAACAGAACAGAGCAATACACTGGACCCTGTGTGTATTTTGGTCTATTTGTTAGAAACTAGGGACCTATCTCTTTAAAGTGCCTCCTGTTTTCTTAGGGACAAAGTGGCCTTCATCCCAGGTGGCGGCTCTGGGATTGGGTTCCGGATTGCTGAGATTTTTATGCGGTGAGCACTGCCCTGGGTACTCTGTGCACTCCCACCCCCTGAAACTCGCCCCACCTTGCATGGACCCTGTTGGATCCCTGGGCAAGAGGCTGGTGGGTGGTAGGAACTCCTCTAGGCAACAGGCCACCGGAGAGCATCTGAAAGGCATCATATGCTTTCCTGGAGGAGGCAGGACTCTAGGTCTCCTCCTAGAGATTAGTTGAGACTGTGGCTCTGGCCTCAGCACCCCCGTTTGTACAAAGAGGAAGGGTTCAACAGGTTGAGGTAACTCTACTGCCAAGCTCCCTAGGGTCTTGCCAAGCCAGGGTCAGGGTGAGCCAAGTTGACCCCAGCAGTGTGCAGAGCACAGTGTCTCTTGAGACACAAGATCTGTGACCTTATGTCCAGGTCAACTGCTTGTGACCCCCACTGAGGAAAGGGCCAGAGTTAGGCTGGGGTTGGGGGAAAGAGGAAGCCTGTTGATATCCTATCGAACCCTTCCCAGTTTTCTCCAGGCCCCCACTTTTCTTTTCTTTTTTTTTTTTTAAGATTTTATTTTATTTATTTATTTGAGAGAGCACAAGAGGAGGTAGGGTCAGAAGGAGAAGCAGACTCCCTGCCTAGCCAGGAGCCCGATGCAGGACTTGATCCCGGGACTCTGGGATCATGACCTGAGCCAAAGGCAGTCGCTTAACCGACTGAGCCACCCAGGTGCCCTGGGCCCCCACTTTTCATACCAGAGAGGTAGGTCTCACTAGATGAGATTTGGGGATTCATCCATTCCAGGTGAATTCATTTTCCAAGCTGGTGGCTGTGTGCATGTTGCTTCTCTGAGCATGGCCAGCTGTGCTGAGGGTCATTTTGAGGATTAGGTGGGACCTTCTTAGCAGGTGGTAGATACTGTTGTTACTGTGAGGCCGAGTTTGTGAGGCAGGGCAGGCACCCTGGCCGCAGAATGGGCCCTCCCTGTTCTTCACTCCAACCTCATAGGGAGAGGCCAGGGGGACCCAGCAGGCCCCATGCAGATGCCTGGGCTGTGCGTCTGAGGCTCCAGCTGCTTCAGTGCTGTGCACATGGTGTTTGGGGCGGGGCCCACAGCTCTAGTGGCTGGGATACCCTGTGCCAGAGAGACCCAGACAGGACACCCCCGGGTGAGCACCAACAGTGCCACTCTGCTTTGCTCAGGCTCCTGTGTTCTTTGCAAGCTGTGCCTTTGGACACAGCCTAAGAGACCCTTGGGGGAAAGGAGCTGTGCCTAGAGCGGGCAGGAGGCCACCTGGGGGTGCCCCTGGCACCATGCCACCCTCACACCTGCACTCTGGCTTTGCAGGCACGGCTGCCACACAGTCATCGCCAGCAGAAGCCTTCTTAGAGTGTCAAAGGTGAGGGGGTCTTTCCTGTGTCCACCCCATCCATGGGTGGCTCTGGGGGGTCCTGAGGCTCGGAAGATGGTGACACCAAAACCTGCCCCTCTCCCAAATGTGGAGCTTCAGTGCAAGTGGCCTCCCAAGGATATCCCAGGCTTCTTCCAAAGTCTCATTATTGTGAGGAGGCTCTCACGTTGGGTGGGACTATGGCCCCAAGAGAGATCCCGGCTCATAAGGATTTTGAGGGTGGTTTGCATGTCCCGTCCACCTGGGAGGAGACTCTCACCACTGCCCCCAGCTGGTCTCTGGGCAGGGACTGGAAGTCAGCTGGAGCTGCCGTTGACCCATGGCCAGGGACCATGGCCTGGAGGGTAATGTGGAAGGAGGATCGGGGGGCGAGGGGAAGAGAGTGTCACCTAGGGCTGCGGCACAGCATGGAGTGGCCACTTACCAGCTGTGCCTTCCAGAGTGGGGTCCAGCGTCACCTGGACACATCACCCTCGTCAGGTCCGGAAGCCACAGGGCTGCTGGCCACCTCTCTTCCTGTCTGGCTT
Organism: Mirounga angustirostris; assembly: GCF_029215605.1. NCBI lineage: Eukaryota > Metazoa > Chordata > Mammalia > Carnivora > Phocidae > Mirounga > Mirounga angustirostris. The sequence goes on from NW_026991713.1 coordinate 139,830,884, forward strand.
CCAGGCTGCGGGAAAGCTGACTGCCGCCACTGGCCGGCGGTGCCTCCCTTTATCTCTGGATGTTCGGGCTCTCCCAGCCGTCGCAGCTGCCGTGGACCAGGCGCTGAAGGAGTTTGGGAAAATCGACATTCTTGTTAACTGTGAGTGGCTGATGAGTGAGGCCCAGGGGCTTCTGATGGGTCGGCCTCAGAACTCCCGTCCTGGGCCCCAGGCTCCATCTGGGTCAGTGCAGTCATGGCTCAAGTGGACATCCTGGAACTCCGCCTACTCAGAGTCAGGGTACTCTGATGTCCCAAAATTCTCCCCTTAAAAGAAAAAAAAGGAATAGACTTAATTTTTTTAGTAGAGTTTTAGATTTACAGAGTAATTGAGCCGCTAGTACCTAGAATTCCGTGTATCCACACACACAGTGCCCCCTGGTGTGGACAGCTTGTATTTGTAGGAGTTGATGAACCAGTATGGTCCATGCTGTTAACCTCAGTCTGCGGTGTACATCAGGTTCACTCTTTGCTGAAATTTCCTTTTAAAAACAGAGGCTGTATTGATTTCCTGCAGCTAACAAGGTACCACGAGCTGAGTAGCTTAAAACAATAGAAATATGTTCTCTCATACTTGTGGAGGTCACAAATCCCAAACCACGGTGGGGTCACCCTCCCACGGGTCCAAGGGAGGATCTGTTCCAGGCCTTTCTCTCAGCTTCTGGTGTTGCTGGCAATCCTTGGTGCTCCTTGGCTTGGGGCGGGATCACTCCAGTCTCTGCATGGCCTCCCCCATGTGTCTCTGTGTCTTTTCTCCTTTTCTTAGGAGGACACCAGTCCTTGGATTTAGGCCCCCCTAATCCCGGGGAACCTCATCTTAATTCAATTGCATTGCAAAGATCCTATTTCCAAATAAGGTCACATTCACAGGTACCAGGGATTAGGACTTTAGCATGTCTTTATAAATTATTATTATTATTTGAAGATTTTATTTATTTGAGAGAGAGAGAGCATGAGCAGGGGGAGGAGCTGAGGGATAGGGAGAAGCAGACTCTTCACCTCTATTATTATTATTATTATTTTAGATGTGGGGAGGGGAGAGAGTCTTAGGCAGGCTCCATGCTCAGTGCAGAGCCCGACCCAGGGCTCAATCTCACAACCTTGAGACCATGATCTGACCTGAAATTAAGAGTCAGATGTTTAACAGACTGAGCCACCCAGGCGCCCCTTCAGCATATGTTTTTGAGGGACATAATTCAACCCATGATATCCATCCTGCCCTATCATTCAAGCATTTACCCAAGTGCTTGGGCCCCTTCCCTGTCCAGCCTGGACCACCCTGAGGGTCCATGTGTCCTAAGTGCCTGGGGCTCCAGCACCAGCCATTGTCTTCTTGCACACTGCAGGTGCAGCTGGAAACTTCCTGTGCCCTGCCAGCACATTGTCCTTCAATGCCTTTAAGACCGTGATGGACATCGACACCTTGGGCACCTTCAACACATCTCGTGTGCTTTATGAAAAGTTCTTCAGGGTGAGTGTTCTTTCTACCTGGGAGACGTCTCCTCTGGCCACCCACTCACTACACTCCCCCGTGTGTTACAGGACCATGGAGGGGTGATCGTGAACATCACCGCGACCCTGGGTACCCGGGGGCAGGTGCTTCAAGTGCATGCAGGCTCTGCCAAAGCAGCTGTGGGTATGGGCACCCCCTCTGGTCTGCCTGCCTGGGCTCCCTTTAGGTCCCTCTCCTGCCTGTCCGTGGAAGCCAGCAGTGTCCCGGTGAAGTTAAGCCCAGTGGTGGGCAGTGGAGAGGCCTGGCCCTGAGCCCCGACTCACACCCGAGCCACCCCAGAAAGCAGAGTAGCCCTGCACCCCCCTCATGCCTGCCTGCCTTCTCTGCAGATGCAATGACACGGCACTTGGCTGTGGAGTGGGGTCCCCAGAACATCCGTGTCAACAGCCTCGCGCCTGGCCCCATCAGTGGCACAGAGGGGTTCCGGCGGCTGGGTAAGCCTCTTGGGGAACCCCGTGCCCCACAGTGCCTCCATGGGACCCTCTCCCACCTGGCTGGGACAGGCCGAGGAGAAGGACCACTTCCTCATGGCTCCCAGGGCTGGCAAAGAGGCTGTCTCCAAGCCAAGTCTTGGCCATTCTTGGGGAGCGCACCTGTGATAGACTAATGGTTGGCCAGACGTGGACAGCAGCTCCTTGGAGGTAGAGGCCGCAGAGCTGGCCCCCCAGTCACTGGGATGAGGAATGCTCATCTTGGGGAGCTCTGGGAGATTGCGGAAGGGGCTGACCCGGAGATGCACAAGGCCCGGCTGCCTGCTGATGTGGGCACTGACCTGCAGCTTTCTTCCTACCCTAGACTGGCCACTCAGGGGTGCTGCCCAGGGGATGTGCAGAGCTGCCGGCCTTGACACATGAGCCAGACACAAAGGGGGGCACCCATGAACGCCTCCACAACCTTGACGGGGTGCGTGCCAGAGCCCTGTGTTGGCTCTGCGGCCGTGGCCATACCTTGCTGTTCCTGCCTTGCTGGGATGTGCCAACAGTGCCCCCCAGTATTCCTGGATGTGGTTTAGGGAGAGCTGGGCAGAGGAGAGTGGAGGGCCCTCGTCCTAGGGCTCACGGGGCTGAGCCTCCTTCTGCCCTTCCAGGTGGCCCCCAGGCCAGTGCCGGCACTAAGACTCTGGCCATCCCCCTGCAGAGGCTGGGCAACAAGACAGAGGTCGCCCACAGCGCACTATACCTGGCCAGCCCTTTGGCATCCTACGTGACGGGTGCCGTGCTGGTGGTTGACGGTGGGGCATGGCTGACATTCCCCAATGACATCAGGTTGCTGGACAATTTCGCATCCTTCTCTGCGAAGCTCTAGGTGATGTGTCGCTCTCACCTTCTGGGGGTCACCTCTGTCCTTGGGCCCCTTCCTGAAACCCCCATCCAGGGGGCTGATGTTGACTGTTTTGGGCCCTGATGTGTCTCCCCTGAATCCCTTGGGTGTATTTTTAGACATGTTTTGGGCACTTTTGGGTTTTGACTACCCCAACATACCAAACCATATTAGGGCAGGGCTGAGGAGGAGTCTTCTTGAGCAGATGGGTGGTGCTGGGAGGGGGCCCAGCCCAATGTAGCTGCCCCGCAGACCTCAGGGCCTCCCTGTAAATCAGGACCCGCAGCAGCTGGGAACCCCTGTCTTTGGGAGCTCCACTGGGTGTCCTTTCTGGAGGCCTGAGGGCCTGCTGGGCCCATGGGGGTAGGGCGAGGGTGCCATTGCTCTCTGCCTTCCACTTTTCTCCCACTGATTCTGGTGCTGGGGCCAGCCTGTGAGGGCTGCACACCCTACTTCTCTGAGCAGCAGATTCCTCTGAAGAAGGCGGAGGAGGTGTTGGGCCTCTGAGCTCCTCTGACCCCCAGACCTCTTGGGTCCCCATTGCGGGCCAGTGGCAGAAACACTCTAGGGCCATGGCTGGCTCCCATCCTGTCTCTGAGGGGTGGGTGTGGTGGAGGGACACTCCAGGAGCTCACAGCATATGGTCACACCAGGAAGCCATGGTGGGAGCAGGTTTCCCTGGAGCAGGTGGGTTTGTTTGTGGACACAGGTGATGCCGAGAAGCCCCTCTTCTGAAGCCCTCTGTGGTTTGGTTGTAGGCTGACCTGTCTCAGTGCCCGTGGGATGTGGGCAGCTGCCTGCTGATGTGGGCACTGACCTGCAGCTTTCTTCCTACCCTAGACTGGCCACTCAGGGGTGCTGCCCAGGGGATGTGCAGGAGGCAGAAGCTGGTGCCCCTCGGCCTTCCCCTGTGACCTTGGCATCTGCCGGAATTTCTGACAGGCACAGGACGGCTAAAGCAAAGGAGCCATTCTGAAGGGAAGCTGGTCCACAGTCCCCCTGGGACTCCTCCTACAGTGCTCCTCCCACGACTGCCTCCCACCACAAACTGGACAGTCTCAGCAGCATCTAAACCAGAGACTGGCCCCTCCTCTGGGAACTGTGCTGTGTCCACATTCCCTCCCCATGGCCCCGTCTCCCGTGCTCAGGTGGGAGTGACCGGGCAGTGAGGCCATCTGCTCACCTGGTTGTCTGCCAGGGGGACTGTAACATTCTGGAGCTCCCTCAGGAGTTGACCTGGGGTCTGCGGCTGTCCCCCCTGTCTGCCCTGTCTTGTCCTGGCCTGGGAGGCCTTTGTTGTCCTCCTGCCTGTGTCCCCTGGGTGCCCTGAGGTGGCCCCACTGCCTGGCTGCAGAAACCGGGGCATCTCAGGCTCCCTGTCTTCCCTTCCTGGCTCTTCCACTTGGGGATCTTACTCCACAAGGGAAAGCCAGACCAGAGAGGCTAGAGAAGCAGGTTTGATCCCTCCCAGCCCAGGCCTGGGGTCCTGGATCTCCTCACCAGAGTGTTGGGCTGCAGATGGGATCCCCTGGCCGGGGGACATCCATCCCTCTCAGCCATTGGTGACATGGACCGGGTTGTCTTCCACCTGCCCTGGAGTCTGTCCTTTGCTGGGACATTCCCATGGACTTAGTCCTGCGTCATTCCAGGCCTGACTTTCTAGGCCCTCCACCTGGCACACAGCCCTCTCCTCCCTGTCTGTACCACCGGTTGGCATAAGCATAGGTCCTAGCATTTTGCCAATAAATGCATTTCCCTAAAAAATATTCTTTTTACTATGAGACAATTTACTGGACTTTGCAAAAGTTTGTAGAAGGAAAAGGAAGACACTTGAATCACCAGTGTGTTGCAGTCATTTCAAGGTGGGGATGTTTCCTTTCTGTCTTTTTTCTGCGAGGAGTTTAGAAACCTCTTCCCACCTGGTACTTGAGGCCCCCATCCTCGGCCAGGTGGAGCCCACCCTGAGGCAAGGGGAGGCCGTCTGCTTCCGTGGTGGGAGGGTCTGTGCTCAGACCAGCCAGGTCCCCGAGGGGGCTACGTTACCCACAAGGTTCCGGTCTGCTCCCAGGTTGCTGTGGTCGTGATTAGAGGATGGAGCTTGAGCCCCTGCCCCAGATGCCACGTTCACATGTCCCTTGTCCCAGTCCCTTCATTCTATGAAGAGACCCTCCCTGCCTTCGAGGGGGGGAACCAGGGCAGCCGAGAAGCCACCTGGCGGAGGGGGTCCCTGCACTTGCTATTTAAAGGTGCTTCATGGGGCACCTGCGTGGTTCAGTCAGTTGAGCGTCCAACTCTTGATCTCAGCTCGGGTCTTGATCTCAGGGTCGTGAGTTTAAGTCCCACATGGGGCTCCATGACGGGCGTGGAGCCTACTAAAAAAAAAAAATGATAATAAATAAAATAAAGTAAAGGTGCTTCTTGTCGTGGAGAGCAGCATGTGGTGGCATCAAGTCCAGCAGCAAGGAGACAGATGGGTCCTTCTCACGCTGCTGGGTGGGAGTAGTTACTGGGGAGGGTAGCCAGTGAGGGACAGGCTGTCCTCAGAGCCGCCAGTCTGGGCTGCCGCCTCTCCCTGAAGAAGGCCCTGGGGGCTGCCAGAGGTAGGGTGACAGCCAGGCTCTGCTGCTTTTGAAGCTTGGGTGGCACAGTTGAGGTAAAAACACTGCCCCAGGGGGTCTGGTTAAGAAAGGCTGCCTGCTGGGACTGCGCGGTGACTTCGTGCTGGGAGGACCGAGTCTGGAAAGCAGGTTGTAGGAGCGGGCCTTCGATTCCGGCCTCAGTCAGCTTCTCCAGAGAAACAACCAATAGGGTAGAGACAGATCTGAGGTTTGTTTTAGGGATTGGCTCACGGGACTGGAGTGCGTGACGTCCCACGATCTCCGTCTGCAAGCTGGAGACCCAGGAAAGCCAGTGGTGTCCGATGGTCTGAGAAACAGGTGCTCTGGCAAGAAAAGATGGACCTCCCCGCTCAAGCAGAGAGAGGGGGAGTCGTCCTTCCTCTGCCTTTGCATTCTCCTGGGGCCATCAGTGGATTGCATTGGTGATGCCGCCACGTTGCTGATGGCAGACAGTCTCGCCTCGGTCTACCAAATCACATGCCAGTCTCTTCCAGGAATACCCAGAAATAATGGCTTGAATGCGGTGGCCCGTTGGCTGCGACATAGGCCCTGTCTGTTCGGCTTTCTGCACCAGCCCAGGCTGTCCCTCAGGTCTAGGGTGGCTGCTGGGGGCTCCTCGGTCACAGGCACACGCACCCTGTGCCTGGAGGTGAGGCTGCTGGCGAGGGGACCGGCAGGGGTGCGGGTGGTCCTGGTGGCGGCCCTCTGGCCCCGTGGCGATCGGCAGAGACCTCGCTTCTCCCCTTTGGCACAGGCCATCTCTGAATTCCCTGAGGGAATGCCAGGTCCTCTGAAAGGGTGATTGTGTACATGTGAACCCTAGTCAGAGTTTCCTGAAACCTTCGCTGCCGAAGCCGGTCCGCAGGCCTGCCAACTCCGAGCTCCCCCTTCAACGGGTGACGGTGCTCTGCTTTGGTCCCTTCGAAGCCATGGAGAAACGTGAGCCAGAGCAGAGGGCTGCCAGCCTCTCCACCAGTGTCTCGGGCGGATACACTGTTGGAAAAGCACTTCAGGCCTCATCTGCTAAAAGACTAAATGAGCAACTCCCAGCTCCTTCTTCGCTCTGGTGTCGTGAGCCACATGGGTTATTCCCGAGACGTCAGCATGACGCGGTGCACAGCTGCGTGTTTGCCTTTGTATATACAGAAAGCAAAGGAAACCTTAAAATTGTCTGAAATAAGGAGTGCTAATTTGGGGGAGTTTCTCTCTGCTTACTCCTCCTGTTGTCATGGTAACTCGGTAAAATTCAACTGCACCTTGCATGTGTTAGCTTTGTCCTTTGTGGCACCTCGGAAAGGCCCGGAGGTCAGGCCCAAGCACTAATGCTGGTTTCCCAAATGCCAGACTTGTGCTGCGCCTGCTGTCCCCGTGTCCATCTCTGGTCACTCTGGGTCGTTCACCTTGTCCCCCCCACCCCCCATCTTCCTCTCCCCTTTCTTTCCTGCCCTGTGCACTGTGGCATCTGCCAGAGCTAGGCCACCCCAATGGGGCATAAAAGATTTAAGAGGCTGAGGGGAGACCTCGCTCACACACTATCCAGCACCAAGTGCACACCGAGCACCTGTTTTTGCCCAGCACCCTGGCTGAGGACTGACATGTGAGCACAACTGACTAACTTCCAGTCTTCTACCTCGGCATCTGTACGATGGGCTCTCTGAGTAAAGCAGGAAGAGTGAGAAGATGAATCCTGAGAATCTGCACAATTTGAGGCTCAGCAGGGATGGGACAGCTGGGTGGCTGAGTCGTTAAGCATCTGCGTTCGGCTTAGGTCATGACCCCAGGGTCCTGGGATCCAGTCCCACATCAGGCTCCCTGCTCAGCGGGGACTCTGTTTTTCTCCCTCTCCCTCTGCCGCTGCTCATGCTCTCTCTCTCTCATAAATACATAAAATCTTTTTTTTTTTTTTTAATTTATCTGAGAGAGAAAGAAAGAGCACGGGTAGGGGGAGCAGCAGAGGGAGAGGGAGAAGCAGACTCCCCGCCGAGCAGGGAACCCGATGCGGGGCTCGATCCCAGGACCCCGGGACCACGACCCGAGCCGAAGGCAGACACTTAACCGACTGAGCCACCCAGGCGCCCCTATAAATACATAAAATCTTAAAAAAAAAAAAAAATTGAGGCTCAGCAGATGTTCCTCTCTCCTCTGTCCTTCACATCATTTTGTCCTTACCCTATGGATTCGAGCAAGCCTGCCGCCCAGTGGTCAAGCCCCCACCCTGTGCTGCATGTCCAGCTGAGGGTTTTGCTCATTCCTGGCTCTGCACAGAGACCCAGTCATGCTGCACCTAGGCAGCAGTGTCCTCTTGAGCAGGGCAGATGGGCTCTCTGGGGTCAGGGTTTCCCAGGTGGGGCTATGGGCCCCCTCGGGATACTTAGCCCAGTTTGTGTTGGATGCATGCAGCAGGACTCTACTCTGACTGTTCAGACCCAAAGAGAGGGAACGTATGAGAATGCTCCTGGGCCCCTTCACTGGCTCCAAGGGTAGGGTGCACTGGAGCTTGGGGCCCCAGGGCTCTAAGGCCCAGGAGTGAGCATCCCTTCCTTCTCACACCTCTACCTGTCCCTGTGAACCTGCACCTTCCCCTCACTGCACCTCAGCTCTCTCTCTGACCAGGTCCCAGCCACTGTGTATACAAGCTGTAGCCCAACCCCTGCAGAGAAAGCCAGCGTTCTTTCTGTCAGACTCGCATCCAAAGTTCTGAGGAAAGGTACACATTCACTCCATTTGGATCCGGAGTCCAGCTCTTATTCAGTAAACCGTGGCCAAAGGTTGATCACATCATATGAACATGACAACTCCCATTACAGCCGTGGGCTTGGAGAGGGGCTGCTTCTAGAAAATGTGTGTTAGCAGACCATCCCATGTGGATCCTGACTTACACCAAACAAACTCACTAAAGTCCAATGTGTAGCCCACCATGCTGATAACGTGTGTGTGTGCACACGTACTCTTCCAGTGACAGGTGAGTCTTAGGTCCCCTCTCTGGTGACGCCCAAAGGTCAGTTGGAAGATGATAGAGGCTGCCTACTCCGGTCCTCTGTCTACGTTCTCCCCTCGTATCTTGGGACCAGGGCTCTGTCCAACTCAGCCCTTCTGTCCTGGGGACCGTGGTGGAGACGGAATCTTCCCCTGGACTTCCCTTTTCCTCGCTCCTTCTAACTTGGCGCTTTGGTGAAACAGCCCCACACCAACAGGGAATTGATGGATTTCATATTTATCCCTGGATTCTGGTGCAGGTCTCTGGGAGTGGACCCATATAACCTTGCCAACGGGTAGAGGATTCTAGAACTCTTCATTCATGTATTTTGATTATCTCTTGCATTATTTCTTCAGGTAACAAATGTAATCAGTATGGATTTCACTAACTGAACTCGCAGAGGATAACTTTACTGTCAAGTCTTGGAGTTTGAGGGGCACCTCGTCACATCTATATTTCAGAGCATCTCAAGGAAACAGTACCTGACAGGTGTCTTTTTTTTTTTTTTCAAGATTTTGTTTATTCATTTGAGAGAGAGAGCACAAGTGAGGGGAGGGGCAAAGGGAGAGGGACAAGCAGACTCCCCACTGAACGCGGAGCCCAACATACTGGGCTTGATCCCAGAACCCCGAGATCATGACTGGAGCGGAAACCAAGAGTCGGACACTGAACCAACTGAGCCCGGCAGGAGCCCCCTGACAGGTGTCTTGTGAAGGCTGAGAAGTGTCCATTGGAAATACACAGAATTATGTAATGAGCACTGGGTATTATATAAGACTGATGAATCACTGACCTCCACCTCTGAAACCAATAATACATTATATGTTAATTAATTGAATTTAAATAAAATAAAACAAGCAAAAAATACACAAAACTAACTCTGAACTCCTCCACCACCACATGTAATTTCGGCAATTTTTACACAATGGGAGAAGAATGATGGGAATTAGATGTTCACATCTTTGGAAAGTATGACCTGAGGCCAAAAAAAGGACGTTCTGAATCCCACACAAACCTCTCCCCGCTGGCTCCTCACGCCCATTCCCCGGCCAAGATCTTGGCCTTGGGGGAGAGGGCTACAAAGTGCTCTGGGCGGGGGCCCACTGGAAGGCCTGTCTGTCATCACAGGAAGATGGGGGCCGGTGCCAGGAACTTCAGAGTGAAATGTTTAGAGAAGAAAATCATCCAAACCTCAGCTGAGTCAGGAGGAATTACATTGTGCTTTACAAACTAATGTCCTATTTTTACTCTAAGAAATGTACTTTACTAAATTTGAAGGTGACAAAAAAAATCCTTCCCCACTGAATAAAATATCAGTAAACACGAGTGTGGCTCTGTGCTCTCAACTGCTGGAGGCTATTGGCGAGAATGTGATCTAGACTGAAAATTGGCTTCCCTCTAAGTTTACTTACTGAACACAAAATGTTAATCTAGTTTTCAAAATTGTAAATTAAAAATACGTGTCCTGGGGCGCCTGGGTGGCCCAGTCGTTTGAGCGTCCGACTCTTGATTCTGGCTTGGGTCACGATCTCAGGGTCGTGGGATCGAGCCCCGTGTTGGGCTCCGTGCTCAGCAGGGAGTCTGCTTGTCCCTCTCCCTCTGCCCCTCCCCCTGCTCATGCCCCACTCTCTCTCAAATAAATAAATCTTTAAAAAATTATTTGGCCCATAGTTTTGGTTTATAGCTTGATTGAGGTGTAATTGACATACACTGAATTGCACTCATGTGAAGTGTATAGTTTGAGGAGTTGTGACCTATGTCTAGAACCATGAAAATACCACCACAATCACCCTGCAAAAGTTCCCTCCCACCCTTTGTTAAACCCCTCACCTCTGCCTACCCCCTTGTCCCCAAGTGACCTAGCCACAATGACAGCTCAGGGCCTGGGAGGGCAGGGCAGGGTGAGACCAGCCGGGGGCCGGTGGGGGTGGGGGGTGGCCTATGTGGGAGAAGAGGCTCCAGGAGGAGGAGGGGTACCAACACCGGGTTGAGGGTGGGGACAGTAGGAAGAGGCACCGGGCCCTCTGCTGGGTTGGGACCCCTTTTTCTGGAGTGCCAAGTGTAAGCCGTTTGGTGGTCCTGCTCCTTCCTCACCCTGGCCCTTCTTCACCCAGAATAGAGCTCAGCCTCTCTCCTCTGTCCATTTCCAGGCCACCTTCACAGCCTTCCTGGGGAACCAGCTGCCCCACAGTGCCCTGCACAGGGCTCCCACTTGACCACTGGCTGGCTCCAGTCTGGACTTTGAGCTCTGGGGTGCAGGGCTGGCTCTGAGCACAGATGTATAGCCCAGCATGGCCCCTAGTGCTCACTATAGGGAAGGACCTGCCACAAACACTTCTGGAACCATCCCCATGGGAGGGGGATTTCTCCACTTCCCAGGAATCTGCTTCCCAATTCTCTGATCTGGGTTCTCATCATCATTCCACTTTTTAAAAAATAATTAATTAATTAGAGAGAGAGAGCACGTGCTTATGTACATGGACCTTCAGCTGTATTAGTAATGTGAATCCCCATACTCTGCTGGTATCAGACTTGATTTTTACTCTGATTGGTGTCAAATGGTATCTTTACTCATTCCCTTGATTACCATTGGGGTTGAGCATCTTTTCTTATGTGCATGTAGCCACTTGAGTTTTCTGTTCCAGAACTGCTTATTGTTATTTATCGCTCATTTTTCTACTGAGTTGCTGTTCTGGTTTTTGAGGAATACTTTGCATATTCTGGAAATGAATACTTTTGTCAGTTACATCTGTTCTAAATGTCTCTTTCAAGTTGCTATGGACTGAATTGTGCCCCCCCCCATTCATTATTTGAATCCCTAACCCCCAGGCAGGGAGAAGATATTTGCAATATTAAAAACTAATTTTAGGGATGCCTGGGTGGCTCAATTGGTAAAGTGTCTGCCTTCGGCTCAGGTCATGATCTCAGGGTCCTGGGATTGAGCCCCGCATCCGGCTCCCTGCTCAGTGGGGAGTCTGCTTCTCCCTCTCCCTCTGCCGCTCCCCCTGCTTGTGCTCTCTCTCTCTGTCAAATAAATAAATAAAACCTTAAAAAAAAAACCCTAATTTTATCTAAAGAAAAAGTCAGAGAATCCAATAGAAAAACAAGCAAGTGCTATGACTAGGCAGTTCACGGATTTAGGGTCCCAGTTGGTCAATAAATACGATAAGAAACACTCAACCACACTAATAGTTAAGTTCAAATAAGACAAGATGCCATTTTATTTATTTATTTGAGAGAGAGAGAGTGAGCACATGAGTGGGGCAGGGGTGCACAGGGAGAGGAGAGAGAAAATCCCAAGCAGACTCCCCGGTGAGTGTGGAGCCCAATATGAGACTTGATCCCAGGAACCTGAGATCATGATATGAGCCAAGATCGAGAGTTGGATGCTTAACTGACTGAGCCACCCAGGCCCCAAGATTAATTTTAAATTCATAGGACTAGCATGGATAGGGGAAATCATCTGTAATGTCTACTATAATTTTGGTATATTTCCTTCAGGTTTTTAAGAACATGCATTAAAAAAGTAGATTTGTGGGGTGCCTGGCTGGCTCAGTCAGAGGAGTATGTGACTCTTGATCTCATGGGCATGAGTTTGAGCCCCATGTTGGGTGTAGAGATTACTTAAAAATAAAATTTTTTTTTTTTTTTAGATTTGTGATCAAATTGAACCTTGCCTGTCACCCGCCCCCTCCTGCTGTCCATGGCCAGATCTCATCTAGGTGATGAAGGAGCCCTACCCCAGAAGAGACAAGCTTACCTTCCAAGTGAGATTTCTTTCTTTTTTTTTTTTTTAAAGATTTTTTTATTTATTCATTCGAGACACAGAAATAGAGAGAGAGAGAGAGAGAGAGAGAATATGAGCAGGGGGAGAAGCAGAGCCGGGGGTGGGGGGAAAGCAGGCCCCCTGCTGAGCAGGAAGCCCAATGTGGGGCTCCATCCCAAGACCCTGGGATCATGACCTAAGCTGAAGGCAGACGCTTAACCATCTGAGCCACCCAGGCGCCCCATCTTTTTTTTTTTTTTTAAGATTTTATTTATTTATTTGACAGAGAGAGACACAGCAAGAGAGGGAACACAAGCAGAGGGAGTGGGAGAGGGAGAAGCAGGCTTCCCGCAGAGCAGGGAGCCCAATGTGGGCCTGGATCCCAGGACCCTGGGATCATGACCTGAGCCGAAGGCAGATGACGCTTAACAACTGAGCCACCCAGGCACCCCGCAAGTGAGGTTTCTTAACCCCTTTCTCTCAGCTCCCCTGAGAGGTGCGACAGGGCTGTGCCAGGACTCTGCTGAATCATCTTGCTGGATTGATTGATTGATTGATTGCTGGTCTTCATCTTCCCATCTCTCCCTACAAAAAAAGGTCAACAAGGAAGAGAGGTCAAGGAAATCCACCTGCTTGGAGAGTTGCAAAGATAAGTGGTTATCCAAGTACTTTTCAAAAGGAGAGTCACGGAGGTGTTCATAGACATTCACCCAGACTCCAAATCCAACAGTTGTGAGCTGAACCCCACCCTCCCTTCCTCTTCTATGTAACGGTTACCAGGTTGAATTAAAATGTGTATAGTGGGGTGGCTGGGTGGCACAGTTGGCTAAGCATCTGACTCTTGGTTTCGGCTCCTTTGGTGATCTCAGGGTCATGGGATCGAGCGCACGTGTTGGGCTCCGCAGTCAGTGTGGAGTCTGCTTAAAGATTCTCTCCCTCTCCCTCTGCACCCCCCTTTCTCTCTCTAAAATAAATAAATAAATCTTCAAAACGTGTGCATAGGGTAGGTGTGGAGGAACACATGCAAGTACTGCTTCTACCCAGCTAATTCATTTCATCTGGAATGCTACACACCAAACATGTCCACAGGCCATAGAGGGGATGCTAGAAGACATTGGAATGACTGACCAGGAACTTATCAAGTTTTTTTTTTTTTTTAAGTTACATCTGCACACAACATGGGGCTCAAACTCATGGCCCCAAGATCAAGTGTCAGATGCTCTACTGACTGAGCCAGCCAGGCACCCATAGACTTGTCACTTTGAATGTTTCATGAACAGAGTGTGTTGCACCGCTCCAAGCAGGAAGGTGTATGCCTTCCATGCTGGGGTTCTGTTTGGGCATATCAGCCCACCAGAGAATGCAGAGTTTCCCGGTGTTCGCATAGCAGCCCCGGGACTCCTGTCGTCTTTACTTCGCCCACATTAACACTCCTATTTAGCAAGGTTGACACGTCACTATAACCACCTCTGAAAATTATGTCTGGCCAAATGCATCAGCTAGATTTCAGATTCTTGCCAAAACTGGAGATGGTGTTTTTTTTTTCTTTGAACATAGTATCTTCCTCATGAAAGCATACAGCTCCCACAAGGAATCGATAAATTTGGGGAGGAGAATCCCTTGCCTCTATGTTCCCATTGCCAACCTTACAAAATCTGGTCCTGCATGCCCTGGGATTTTGTCATAGGGGATGACTCAGTTAATTACCACTCTTTCTCACTGTACACTTGGAAACAGAGGTTCAGTTTCCTTTGGTTCTTGCCAAAGCTGCTTATGAAACATATCTGGTGCTGGTGCCCACGTCCTATAAAAATACCGGTTCATACTTTCCCCTGACACATTTCATTACGGGCTAAATTTAGCACCTCGCCTGGAGCGCAGCAGCTCACCTGCTCCTAACTAGCATGTCTCCACTTTCATGCCGGCTCAGGGTGCCCGCGTATCTGTCTGGCGCCCTTGTGTCCCCACTGATCATGGTGACATCTAGAGAAACATATCAGTTGTCAAAGACAGACACGGTGTTTGGGACTGGCGATTCACATTGGATCTTCTATGGAAAAAAGCCTTTGTCATAGGCTTAAAGAAGGGCTTCAACACGCGTTGCTTCGGTTACAGGTGAGAGGGACCGCATTCTCAGGGCCGTCCCACACTCGGGTCTGCCGCTGCCTCTGCCCACCTCTGTCCCAGCGCGGGGAAATCCCTGGACCTCCCTGCGCGGCTGGCGTCCCCCGGCCCCCACCCCCGGCTGTGCCTAGCGCCACGTGCACTTCTCCCCGTCCCAGGAGGATCGTGTTCCTCGCTTATCAGTTTGCGAGAGCGCTCCACGCAGGCAGGACCCAGCCCCCCTGCGACAGGTGCCTATTTCGGTGGTATCTCACTCGTGCCTCCGCGCTGCTTGTCCACTACCGTGCGGTGCTCGGGGCGGCCGTTCTTCGCGCCTCAGCGGTGATGAGACAGCGCCGCCTGCGGCCCTGAGTCCCGGTCCGGACCAGCCCCGCGGACCAGTGGGAGAAACCCCACGGCCCACGATGCCCTCAACCGCGGCCGCCCGCCTTTGACGCAGGCCGGCGAGGGGCGGGGCCGGGCGGCGCCGCGACGCGCTGACGTCAGGACCGACGAAAGGCGGGGCCCGAGCGGCGGCGGTGGCGGCGGCGGCGGCTGTGGCGGCGTTGTTCGCTCGGGTACCGCGGGCATCTCAGCCTCGTCTTCGGCGGCCTCCTCGGCGTCCTCCTCAGAGGCCTCCGCGGCGCCTGCCCCCTCGGCCGCCCGCCGCCGCCGCCGCCGCCGCCTCGGCGCCCTCCCGCGCCCGCCGCGCCGCCGCCATGGGCCCGCGCCCGCCGCGCCGCCGGGCCGAGGGCAGCTGAAGCTCCGCTCGAAGATGGGCGAGGGCAGAGCAGGGCCCGAGCGCCAGCCCGAGCAGCCCGGGCGCCCCGCGCGCGCCCGCCCGCGCCGCCGCGGGGATGCCCGCGCCCGCCGCCGCGCCCTGAGCGCCTTTGTCTGCCGCCCGCGCCGCCCGCCGCACCACTGGCCTCGCGGGCCTGCGCTGCGGCCGGGGGCGCGCCCATGAAGATGGAGCCGGGCCGGCCGGCCTCCCCGGCGGGCGGCCCGCGCCCCGACCCAGAGCCCGGCGGGCCCGACCGGCCGGGGGCCGCCCCAGCCCCGCGCCGGGCGCTCGGCCCACCGGAGTCCGCGGCCTGCGCCGATGCCGGGGCGGACCTGAGCGCCGGACGATCCCCGGGGCCGGACGGGCGCCCCGAGAGCGCCTGGGCGCTTGCCCCGGGCCCGGGCGTGTCTTACCTCCTACCGGACCAGGCCGCCTGCCGGGACCCCGACCCCGACCGGCAGCTGCCAGAACTCGGCCCGCTTCTTTCCTGGACTGAAGAGCCAGAGGATTACGGACCGCCGGTTTGCCCGGAGAGCGCCTCTCTCCGCGTGCAGGGTTTCAGGCACAGCCAGCACGTGAGGGGCGAGGTCGACTTCTTCCCTGGCTTCCCCTCGCCCGCGGTGGGCGAACTGACGCTGGACGTGGGTCCCGAGGACCCGGACCGGCCCTCGGACTTCAGCCAGACCTGCCCCCTAACGAGCGAGCCCGCAGCGTGTGCGGAGGACGGCCCCCGCCTTCGAGCCGTGTTCGACGCCCTGGGCGGCGATGGGGACGGCTTCGTTCGCATCGAGGATTTCGTCCAGTTCGCCACGGCCTACGGGGCAGAGCAGGTAACGGGGCGAGCGCTCCCGGGCCCTGCCGTCCGTCAGGTCGGGGAGTGCACGCTTTCTTCCCTTGTGTCCTCAGCTCGGGCTCAATCTCGCTGACGTTCCTTTCCCTCGTCGAGGGAGCTTCTATTCCCGAGACTTACTTTATCTCCTTGCCCCCCTGCCCCCAACCGCGTCCTCCGGAGCCACACAAGCTGGATTTTTCCCAAACGGGGATGAGCTCCTGGCGATACGCTCCTGGCGTGGGGACCTGCCCCCAGGCTGCTTGGTAAAAGGGCCCCCTGAATGAAGACGTGCCCAGCGACTCCCCCAGCTGAGGGCCCAGGGCTGCTTGGCTGAAGTCATTCGGTCCTTCCCACCGCAGAGGCCAGACTGCGCCTGGTCGCTGAACGTCATGCTAATCCACACACACCTATTTTGAGCACACTTTACTGTGTGTGGTTGGTATATGTCCTGCCTAGGTTCATCTTTTAATGTTTGGGAGACCGTGAACGCTGAAAGTTTTCGCTTCTAACCTTGTGTGCAGAAGGGAAGGGGAATGAGCCGGAGAGCAGGGTGAGGGTACAGACTGAAGCAGAGCTCCATCAGGGCCAGCTCCTCTCCTGTCCGAGAGTGAGGCGTGTAGACAGGTGATGAGAAGGCACAGTGCCGTGTGTCGGAGGTCGCACCCCACCCCCGGGAGAAGGGGGGCCTCAAGATTTGTCCTTGGCCTGTATTTCAGCACTTAGGCAAGTTTACCTGGAGAGAGACACCATCACGCTTTGTGTTCTGCTGATAACCCGGGAGACATCACAGGTTACTGGTGTTCACTTTTAAATATTTTACTGAAGAGTAGAAAGTCCCTAAAATGCTGATTTGCAAGTTTTTATATTTTATTGATTTCTCACCTTGCAGATATTTGTTAAGTGGGTGTTCAAGTGCCCAGTGTGTTTAAGCCTAGAGGTCTTGGGGCACCTTGGTGGCTCAGTTGTTAAGTGTCTGCCTTCGGCTCAGGTCATTTTCCCAGGGTCCTGAGATCGAGCCCCACATCGGGCTCCCTGCTCCGTGGGAAGCCTGCTTCTCCCTCTCCCACTCCCCCTTCCTTGTGTTCCCTCTCGCTGTCTCTCTCTCTCTCTCAAAAATTAAATAAAATCTTTAAAAAAAAAAAGCCTAGCGGTCTTTAAGAAAAGAGGTAAAATTGATCCCTTGCTATTTAGGGTGTCAGTTAAAACATGTGGAAACCTTTATAAGGGATCCATGTATCCCCCTGAGTATCCACAGTGCCCCTCTAGCTGTTAGTGTAAAGATCTGGGTCCTCCTGATCACGGCTCCTTGTGCTGAGTTGTCAGCCCGGGAAGATGTGCATGTCTCTGTGGGCATCCTGAATGTTGGGATCAGCGTACTGCTTGTATTTTAGCTCTGTGTTGGAAGACATTGCTGCGACGGGTCTCCCACCTCTTAGTCTAATGGGCACAGAGATATATGACTGACAGTGTCCATATGGGCAGCGCGGATTGTGATTGCTGGTCCAGTTTCTTTTCCTGCTTTTCCTTTGTGCCGCTGGGCTAGAGAGCACCCCTCCTTTTTTTTTTTTTAACTAGTGCCTAGACCCTTCCTCATTACAGCAGTCAGAGGTGTTAGGGAAATACTACATTTCTTCTTTATCATAATCTGACTCTGAGAGAGTACTCTGTGGCTTATATGAAGCTCACGAATGTTTTCTCTGGATCATCACCTTTTTCTGAGGCCCTGGTAGGCAGGTGGTTTTATCTTACTCTACAGGTAAGGAACTGGAAGCCCAGGAAGGCTGAATAATTTTCACAAGCCCTCACAGATTGTCAGTGCTCTAGCAGGGATGCGCTCATAACCTTTAGGTGGCTCTCAGCTTACTAGATTTGGTCACTAAAAATATTTCCACAAATTTCATGTTACTGACTTCCATAAAATCCTTTTCATTTGAGAAACACCTTTTGTAACTGTCCTTATTGATCACAGTGGGAAAAATTTTGGGTGCTATTTGGGGCTGAGCTTTCTTGTAATCACAAAGTAGAAATGAGTCAAAATTCTTTGCTCTGAAAGCTCCTGGTGGAATTTTAAGATTTTATTTATTTATTGTAGGGAGAGAGAGAGTGCGCGTGCTAGAGAGCAAGCTCTCACGAAATGAGGGGGTAGGCAAGGGAGGGCAGGGGGTCCAGTGGAGCTCCATTCTGGGACCCTGAGATCATGATGTGAGCTGAAACCTGAGCCACCCAAGTGCCCTTCTCCTGGTGGAATTTTAAATTTGGGGGCAAAGCCTGGATGACTTGGGGTTTGGTGGCATGGACGTGTGTAGGCAGATCTGTGGCATTGCATCCCTCCTGTCTGCTGACCCAGACTGTGCTGGAAGTAGTGCTGGGTGTGGTCGTCGTAGTACCTGGACTTGGACAAGCTTCCTGGGATGGTGGAGGAGAGCTCTTGTTTTGAAGCGGATAATTTACAGAGTAATGAAAGGTTGATTTTTGTGCCTGTATAAGCTTTGCTAGCCTTTATTATGACTCAGGAGTACTTTTTCCAGGTCTGATGTCAGAACGCATTATAGAGGAGCAAAGAGAAAAAGTATTTTCTGATAGTGAAGTAGTTTATTTATTTATTTATTATTCTGTAAATATTTTTTATTTATTCATTTGAGACAGAGAGATACAGAGAGAGAGAGAGAGAGAGCATGAGCTGGGGGAGAGGCAGAGGGAGAAGGAGAAGCAGACTCCCCGCTGAGCAGGGAGCCCGACGCGGGGCTCGATCCCAGGATCCTGGGATCATGACCCGAGCCGAAGGCAGATGCTTAACCATCTGAGCCACCCAGGCGCCCCTAGTTTATTTATTTTTAAAGATTTTATTTATTTGAGAGGGAGACAGAACACAGGAGCAGGGGGAGGGGCAGAGGGAGAGGGAGAAGCAGACTCCCCGTTGAGCACAGAGCCCTTTACCACCACCTGGATCCCAGGAACTACCCTCGCTGCCACCCCCCCAGGTCATGACCTGAGCCAAAGTTAGAGGCTTAACTGACTGAGCCGCCCAGGTGCCCTGATAGTGAAGTAGTTTAAAGAAAACTGAAGAATTCCACCTCGTGATGAGTATTTTTATTTGTTTTTTGGGTTTTTTTTTTTAAGATTTTATTTATTTATTTGACAGAGAGAGAGCACAAGTAGGCAGAGTGGCAGGCAGAGGGAGAGGGAGAAGCAGGCTCTCCACTGAGCAGGGAGCCGGATGTGGGGCTCTATCCCAGGACGCCAGGATCATGACCTGAGCCGAAGGCAGATGCTTAACCGACTGAGCCACCCAGGTGCCCCGTGATGAGTATTTTTAAACTTAAAAAAAAAATTTTTTTTAATTAAAGATTTTATTTATTTATTTGTCATAGAGAGAGAGTGCACGCACGAGCACAAGCAGGATGAGCAGCAGGCAGAGAGAGAAGCAGGCTCCCCGCTGAGCAGGGAGCCCGATGCGGGTCTCAATCCCAGGATCCCGGGATCACTACCTAAGCCGAAGGCAGCCACCTAACCGACTGAGCCACCCAGGCGCCCCTATTTTTAAACTAAAATGACTGCCTACTGTGCTCTCTCTATATATCAAATAAGTAAATAAAATCTTTTGAAAAGATAGTTGTTAAGCATCTGTCTTCAGCCCAGGTCATGATCCCGGGGTCCTGGGATTGAGCCCCGTATCGGGCTCCCTGCTCAGCAGGGAGCCTGCTTCTCCCTCCCTCTGCCTGCCTCTCTGCCTACTGTGCTCTCTCTATATATCAAATAGATAAAATCTTTAAATTTTTAAAATGAAAAGTCCTGAACATATACAGAAATAGAGGGAGTAGTTTAGTGAAACCCCCATCCCAAACCGCTGCTCAGTTTCAGCAGTCTTGGTTCGTCTGTGGAGCCCCACTTTCACGCTGTGTAGGAAGTGCATGCCTGACATCACGTCTCATCCATATGTATTTCAGTACGTATCTCTAAAAGATAAGGGTTCTTCTTTAAACATGCGTGATTTTTCAAAAACCCTAGGAAGAGATAAGGTGGATAACAGCAATAAGGACCATAAGTTTCTGTACTTTCCACTTTGAGATTTCAAAATATTGCATGCATGAGACTCTTACGCTGGTCACATTACTGTCCTTGATGATAGCAACTAGATTATTCTTGATTATTGTCAAATACTCGAAGGTAGCATGTTGAGTAATCTGTTTATGAAGGAAGCATTTTAAATTATTGAAGCTGATTATCTGAATTTTTCATGGCAGCAGCTCGTACTTAGAATACAGATGGCTTTTCTGTCCCTCTTTCTTTAGCAGTGTCATGGTGTGTTTGGCTCTCCTTACATCATCTGGTGGTAGATCAGGTGTGGTGTAACATAACACAGGGCTGGCAAGGAGAAAAAGGACTGCAGTGGAGTTTTCTGCTTCTATCTTACTGAAACAGGAATTCGTAGTCCTGTATACCCAGCGCTAGTTGTCAAGATGGAATAGGTTACTTTTAAGTCCTCGACCGTTTCTGAAGATTCTTCCTCTATATGACCCCTTCATACTGAGAGTGATGTAGGAAAGAATGTTAGGGTTCGAAGCCAACGGCCAAGAAGGAATTCTTGAGTCCTTTGGTGCAAAAAGGTGGTTTTATTAAAGTATGGGGACAGGACCCAGGGGCAGGAAGAGCCTCACCGGGGTCATGAGGAGTGGCCCATTGTATACTTTAAAGTTGGGAGGGGGTTAGGGACAGTGTAAGTCTCTAAGGCATTTGGAAGCAAGGTTTCCAGCACCTTGAGGGGGCTAGCTATTGTTGGGTAAAGGTCATTTATTAATGTCTAATAAAACCTTAGTCATGAGACCCTTCAGATGTATTATCGGTGGGCCATATGCTTGGGGGATGATTGCCAACATGTATCTTGGGGGGGTGGGTAGAGATAAAGGAAGTTTCCAAAGGAATTCTTACATGTTAAAGTAGACTTACAGGGTCTTGGGGGTGGGGTGGGTATCAGGCTAGGATTGCCTTTTGCCCTTAGCAAAGTGTCAACATCGAGGCAGTTGAGTCCCTAGAGGAATGTCACTCTGCCTGTTTCAAGGACTTGTCCGTGGGCTGCAGGTAGTTAAGGAAATTTAATAATTTTTCTTCTGCCTGTGTTTCCCACATCAAGAGAGCTGATGCTTTTGTAGCTATGACCAACTCGTCCTAAAACAGAATTTGTAAATTCTAAGACTATTGTAAGAAAGGATTGATTTCTTTTGGCTTTATTTTTCAAAGGAATTAATTATAATTGTAAAGATTATCTCCACATTTTATGGTTACACATATGTAAGTGTTTACATTTTAATAGTCACTGATCCTTTCCAGAGAACCTACACATTGAAATGCTGAATGCCCTTCAGTGACCTTGTAGGCATTGTCCTCTTCAGTGCTTGTTTAAGTAGGCTGCTGAGGGAAGTGTTGATGCTCAGGTCTCCCTGCTTCTCATTCCCACACCCCTGCTGGTGAGCAGTTGGAAGTTCCTAGGGGCATGTGGCTGCACCTTTCAGTTGCTTCAGTGTCCTTCCCAGTTTCTCTCCTAGCCTTGAATTTGAGTGTGAGTGTATCTGTGCGTGAGAGAGAATGAGCACAGATGTGGGAGCTAGTGTGGGGTGTGTATGCACAGCTCTGGGTCTGTGTGTTGGATGAATTGCTAAAAGGCAGATGACATTCCTTTCTGTGCTTGGATCACAGGCAACTTTGTTAGTGTCTTAAAATTGCTTTTTTCATATTATAAAAGTAACACATGCTTATTAAAAAATTTGAAAAGGCAGAGTGATATGAAACATAAAACAAAAAGATGACCAATAATCCCACTATTCTGAGAAAAACACCTTTCCCATTTTAGTGCATCTCCTTCCAGACTTTTTTGTACACATACACACAGTTTTGTGTATAATTGAGATTACTGAATAGAAGCTAAATTACATTTATAGATGTTCATTATTTAAAAAAATGAAACTGAATTATATCAGTAAGCAAAATAAGAGAAATAAAAATCAGGGACCCCTGAGTGGCTCAGTTGGTTAAGCGTCTACCTTTGGCTCAGGTCATGATCCCAGGGTCCTGGGATCGAGTCCTGCATCGGGCTTGCTCCTCAGCAGGTAGTCTGCTTCTCCCTCTGACTGTCGCTCCCCCTGCTTGTGCTCTCTCTCTCTCTCTCTGAGACAAATAAATAAATAAAATCTTAAAAAAAAAAGAAATAAAAATCACCTATAATCTCACCTCCCAGAAATAACTACTAAGTATTTAAAATGTAAATTAAAATATATGTAATAAGTGCATCATTGCACAAAAATGGTACAATTCCCATGTCTGTTCTTTTTTTTTTTTTTTTTTAAGATTTTATTTATTTGACAGAGAGAGACACAGCGAGAAAGGGAACACAAGCAGGGGGAGTGGGAGAGGGAGAAGCAGGCTTCCTGCGGAGCAGGGAGCCTGATGCAGGGCTCAATCCCAGGACGCTGGGATCATGACCTGAGCCGAAGGCAGACGCTTAACGACTGAGCCGCCCAGGCGCCCCCCATGTCTGTTGTTCTGAACCCACTTTTTGACCTGTTTTTTGAAATTAAAGATCTCTGATACCAGTTGTCTAAAGGAATCCTAAGGTTTGCTTGTTTCCAGGAAGATTCAGAATTGTTAGGGATTATTCCAGCATAGGATCTGACATAGAGGAAGAATTTAATTCCATGTAGACCACCCAGACAAGGTTGTCAAGGGCACCAGGCTGATGAATTGCTTACCTTATTCTGAAAACAGGGTGTAAACATTAGTTATAATTGAAATATCAGACGAAAGAGTTTGTCCACTGAAGACTGTTGTGTAGCCCTTAAAAGTGATAATTACAAAGTCTTGGAAGTACCTTAGATTAGTGCTTCTATTGCAAATGAATAGAGTGGTGTGTAGACCACTGTTATAACTATGTAAAAATTACTCACGTGTAAGAGTCTTGAAGGAAACACTAGAAATTAGTTTTAGTTGTGTGTGTGTGTATGTGTGTACACATGTGTGTATTGGGAAGGTATATTTGTAGTGTCTGTGTCTCTGTCAAATAAAATCTTAGAAAAAAAGATGCTTGACTGTGTCACCGAGGTGCGCCTATTTATTTTTATTTTTAAAGATTTTATTTATTTATTTGGCAAAGAGAGACACAGAGAGAGAGGGAACACAAGCAGGGGGAGTGGGAGAGGGAGAAGCTGGCTTCCCACTGAGCAAGGAGCCCGATGTGGGGCTCCATCCCAGGACCCTAGGATCATGACCCGAGCCGAAGGCAGACGCTGGACAACTGAGCCACCCAGGTGCCCATAGTTTTATTTTTTAAAAGATTTTTTTGTAAGATTTTATTTATTTATTTGACAGAGAGCACAAGCAGGGGGAACGGCAGGCAGAGCGAGAGGGAGAGGGAGAAGCAGGCTTCCCGCTGAGCAGGGAGCCTGATGTGGGACTCAATCCCAGGACCCTGGGATCATGACCTGAGCCGAAGGCAGATGCTTAAGTGACTGAGCCACCAAGGTGTGCCCCTTTTTAAAAATCTTTTTTTTTTTTAAGATTTTATTTATTTATTTATTTGAGAGAGAATGAGAGACAGAGAGCATGAGAGGCAGGAGGGTCAGAGGGAGAAGCAGACTCCCTGCTGAGCCGGGAGCCCGATGCGGGACTCGATCCTGGGACTCCAGGATCATGACCTGAGCCGAAGGCAGTCGCTTAACCAACTGAGCCACCCAGGCGCCCTAAAAATATTTTTAAAATTTTATTTTAGAGAGAAAGAGTGCATGCAGGTGCCAGGGGGGTGGGGGGAGGCAGAAGGAGAGGGAGAGGCAGAGAATCTTAAGCAGATTCCCCACCCAGTGTGAGGCTGGATTCCACAACCCTGAGACCACAACCTGAACCAAAACCAAGAGTTGGATGCTCAACCAACTGAGCCACCCAGGCGTCCCTAAAGATTTTATTTTTAAGTATTCTCTAAACCCAAATTGGGGTTCAAACTTATCACCCTGAGATCAAGAGTCACATGCTCTACTGACTGAGCCAGCCAGGAGCCCCTGATTAATCATATTTTTAAAGTTAAATGGTAATTTTAATTTTACTAATAGAGTGAGCCATAATAAAAGGAAATAAAAGTCCACATTGACTAGAGAGATGAGCAGTTCCTTTGAAAACCTACTAAAGTACATTTTGAAAAGTCAAGCTAGCGAGAATATTTTTCTACCTTGAAACACAGATGAGGGGTGGTAGATAGCTATGAATTTTGGGTGAGGTCTGAGCAGAGGTAGCCAGTTTCCTGGTTCTCCTCAGAGCACTGATAATGTTTATGGGTTATGTGTGGAATCCGGTCCCTGGTCTTCCTGATTGTATCAGTGCAGGGACCTCAGATTTTCATGTAGAAGATGTGGGAGGGCATAGCCAGCCTAACACCCTCTTATTGAGGGGCTCTCAATAAGATTTTTTATTTTCTTTCTTTCTTTCTTTTTTTTTTAAAGATTTTATTTATTTATTTGACGGAGAGAGAGAGAGCACAAGTAGGCAGAGTGGCAGGCAGAGGGAGAGGGAGAAGCAGGCTCTCCGCCGAGCAGGGAGCCGGACGCGGGGCTCGATCCCAGGACCTCAGGATCACGACCCGAGCCAAAGGCAGCCGCTTAACCAACTGAGCCACCCAGGCGCCCCAAGATTTTTTATTTTCTATTTTTTATTTTTAGTTTTACTTATTTATTTTTTTTTGAGAGAGAGAGTGTGAGTGGGGAGGGGTAGAGGGAGAGTGAGAGAGAGAGAATCCTAAGGCAGGCTCCATGCCCAGTGCGGAGCCGGAAGTGGGGCTCAATCTCAAGACCCTGAGATAATGACCTGAGCCGAAATCAAGAGTTGGACGCTTAACCAACTGAGCCACCCAGGCACCCCTCAATAAGATTTTTTAAAAACCTGAGGGGCGCCTGGGTGGCTCACTTGGTTAAGCATTTGCCTTCAGCTCAGGTCAATTCCAGGGTTTTGGGATTGAGCCCCAAGTTGGGTTCCCTGCTTAGCGAGGCCTCTGCATCTCCCTCTCCCTCTGCCCTTCTCCCCTGCTGGTGCTCTCTCACTCTCAAATAAATAAATAAATAAATAAATAAATAAATAAATAAATAAGAATAACAAAAAATAAAAAACACAGGAGTCACAGATAATGATTCAAAAACTCTTAAAAATCAAAGGGAAGGGGCGCCTGGGTGGCTCAGTCAGTTGGGCGTCTGCCTTCGACTCAGGTCATGATCCCAGGGCCCTGGGATTGGGCCCCACATCAGGCTCCCTGCTCAGCAGAGAGCCTGCTTCTCCCTCTCTGCTGCACCCCATGCTTGTGCTCTCTCTCTGTCAAATAAATAAAATCTTAAAAAAAAAAAAAAGAAAAATCAAAGGGAAAAAGACAAAAACCTGGTAGAAAAATGGATAAAAAATATGAAGACATCCCACAGGAAAAGATACATAAATGGCCACTAAACATGTGAAAATATGCTCACCCTCATTCCTAATGAGAAAGATAAATGCAAATTAAAATCACTTAGACACATTTCTCACTCATCATGTTTGCAAAAATGTGAAAGCTTGAACACATTCTGTTGGTGAGGCTGTTGGGAAACAGGCACGCTCTCAGATTGCTGGTGAGGGTGCAGAGTGGTACAGTCCTTATTATCAAGGGGAACTTTGACTTAACTGTCCTCCTCCTAGTGATTTACCCTGAGGATGTACCTCCACAAGTAAAAAATACCAGATACACGAGGTATTCATTGCAGCATTATCTGTGAATAAAATATGGAAACAATGTAAATGTTCATCCAGGAAGAGTGAGGTCTGTTCCCCTAAGAGGGTGCAGCTGCAGAGATAAAGGGGGAAGGCTCATGTATACTGGCAGGGAGTGATTTCCAAGATGCAGTAAGTGGAAAGCATACAAGTTAGTATGCAAAATTCGTGGTAAGAAAGAATAGGTGCTGTGTGATCCCTCTGCTAGGAGGCTCCTAGAGGAGTCAAACCCTAGGGTTGGAAAGGAGAATGGAGCTGCGGGGAAGAGCTGGAGGGGAGTTAGCATTTAATGGGGAGAGTTTCAGTTGGGGCAGTTGGAAAAGTCCCAGAGATGGATGATGGCAATGGCTATACAACACTGTGAATGTACTTAATGCACAAGATACGGTTGTATTCTTAAAAATGGTTGATTTATCACAATTTAAACAAGAAAAAGAAAAGAGGGATCTGAGGTGCAGAACCCTAAGGATAGACTTCAGCTCAAATGAAGAGGAATTGACAAGTAGAATTAAGAAACCACACCTCATGGAGCACCTGGGTGGTTCCATTGGTTAAGCATCTGACTCTTTTTTTTTATTATTATTTTATTTTATTATGTTATGTTAATCACCATACATCATTAATTTTTGATGTAGTGTTCGTTGATTCATCGTTTGCATATAACACCCAGTGCTCCTTTCAGTACATGCCCTCTTTAATACCCATCACCAGGCTAACCCATCCCCCCACCCCCCTCCCCTGTAGAACCCTCAAGCATCTGACCCTTGATTTCTGCTCAGGTCATGATCTCAGGGTTGTGAGATTGAGCCCTGGGTCAGGCTCCATGCTCAGTGTAGACTCTGCTTGGATTCTCTCTCTCCTTCTGCCCCTTCCCCTGCTGGCTCTCCCTCTCTCTCTCTCAAAGCAATAAATCTTAAAAAAGGAAAAAAAGAAAGTAACCACACCTCAGAGCGCCTGGCTGGCTCAGTCAGAAGAGTGTGCAACTCTTGATCTCAGGGTCATGAGTTTGAGCCCCATATTGGGTGTAGAGATTACTATAAATAAAAAAAGAAAGAAAGAAAGAAACTACACCTCATGACCCCCAGACCAGGCCTTTTCTCCTCACCTGTCCTCCTGGTTTGATATTCAAGATCCTCAGCCCATCTGAAGTTTTTATATTCACAGGCTCCAGGACAGGGCTGGGCTAGCAGGATCTGGCTGTAAGGAGTTGAGGGTTAGAGAGGGAGGAAAGAAAGAATGCAAAATTAGAAAGAAGAGGAAATAAAATGTATATGTTTGTTTCTTCTTGCAAAAAGAAACACAGGAAGGGTAGACAAGGAACTAATTTAAATAATTTACCAAGTGGGTGGGGACAGGGTTTAAGGTATATGGATGGGACTGAAACTTGTCTGAGTCTGCCTTTTTATATAGCTTTGACTTTTTTTTTTTAAGATTTTATTTATTAGAGAGAGAGAGTGCACACGAGAAGGGGGAGGGTCATAGGGAGAAGCAGACTCCCCCCTGAGCAGGGAGCCTGATGCAAGGCTTGATCCTGGGATCCTGGGACTCTGGGATCATGACCTCAGCTGAAGGCAGACGCTTAACTCATGGAGCCACTCAGATGCCCTTATATCCTTGACTTTTGAGTCATCCAAATATTCTACATACTCAAAAACAAATTAAGATAACAATGATAGAAAATCAAATTGAATTCAAGTAGAAACAAATGAACCTGGAAGTATATCGAATTAATAACATAATCATATAGGAAAGATTAATTCAAGTCCCATGAACACAGTACTCTGTATACCTTTAGTGGGTTATATTCAAAAGATAAAAAGAGCTACAAAGAAACTTACTATAAAGTAGGTTAGTTGATAGATCAACGCAGTAGTTTGAAATCACTTTGGGTGTGTGTCGGATAGAGCAAATGAGTATACTGGTGCTGGGAATCAGGCTTCTCCAGGAGAAAGGAGATAAAAATACGGTATGGAAAAGGTGAGGGAGAACCCTGTTCTCTTGGAATTTAAACTGAGGGTATCAGTAGGAAGACATGATTTAAAAAATAATCTAGCTCTGTCCTCAGAAAGGGTCTAGGAGCAGTGACATCCCAGTAGCAGTGGGTATTCCTAGCCCCCAGATCATGGTTGCAAACACCATTTCCCACTGAAGGAACCAGGGATCCTCAGAGAAATGCCTTATTTCAGGTTTAAGGCGGGCAAAATTTAATGTGAGCCTGGATTAATCTTGTACCAGAAAGTAAGGAAATGTTCAAAAATTGATGGGGACATGTCAAAAATGGAGCAGCTTGAATGGGTTCCCAGTGGGCAAATCTGGGACATTTGGAGCGTCAAAAAAGAGTAATGATGATAAAGGGTACATTGAATTTAAAAAGTGTATGGCACACAGTGAGTAAAAACCAGTCCTAGTGACACCCTAAAGGAGGTGCGTGGTTCCTTACAGACAAATGCCCTTCAAAGTAGAAAGTGACAGATTTAGAGATCCGTGGGTGGTTGCTTTCTGAATTGGTGTTTTGTGACGACCAAGGTAATTATTGATTCAAGTGAGGATCATCAGTGGTTGTTAAAAACCATGGTGTAAACATTTGAGGGGGAGGGGATGCAGGGACCACACATTCCGAAGTGTCATTCCACAGGTGATTGATCCAAATGGAAGAAGAGAGCTTTACACTGGAGAAATTTGTCTGATTCTGCCTTGACCAGGTCTGGTCAAACTCTGACTTCCCAGTAATGGAGATGACGTGCCTCTTGATGGGATGCAGTGGGACGGTCAACATTCTTGCCAAAAGTGTTTAACCTGAGTCAAATAATGAGAAGTAACCAGACAACCCAGACTGTAGGGCCTCGACAGTTGCCTGGACACTTGAAAATATGTCATAAGAAGGGTTGGGGACCCTTCCCGACTGAGGACATGAACGAATTGTGACAACTAATGCCTGGTTCTCAATTAAAAGGTAGCAAGACAACTGTGAAGGCCATTGTTGGGGTAAGTGGGGAAATTTGAAGATAGATGATTACTTGATATCAGTGGTGTCAATGGTTTTGGGTAGGAAATAGATGCTGGAGGTTTAGGGAGGTGTCATGATGTCTGAAGCTTATTTATTTATTTATTTTTAAAGATCTTTTTTTTTTTTTTTTTTTAAAGATTTTATTTATTTATTTGACAGAGAGAGATATAGCCAGAGCAGGAACACAAGCAGGGGGAGTGGGAGAGGGAGAAGCAGGCTTCCTGCCTAGCAGGGAGCCCGATGCGGGGCTCGATCCCAGGACCCTGGGATCATGACCTGAGCCGAAGGCAGACGATTAACGACTGAGCCACCCAGGCGCCCCTAAAGATCTTATTTTTAAGTGATCTCTGTACGCATTGTGGGGCTTGAACTTACGACCCTGAGATTTGAGAGTTGCACGCTCTACCGACTGAGCTGGCCAGGCGCCCCTCCGCAGCTTAGTTTTTTTTTTTTTAAAGATTTTATTTATTTTTTAGAGAGCGAGCGAGAGAGAAACAGCATGAGAGGGGAGAGGGTCAGAGGGAGAAGCAGGCTCCCCGCTGAGCCGGGAGCCCGATGTGGGACTCGATCCCAGGACCCTGGGATCATGACCTGAGCCACCCAGGTGCCCCTCCGCAGCTTAGTTTTAATAGTTCCACAAAAAAAGTGCATGTGTGTAGAAAGAGATAGGAAGCAGATGCGGAAGGACTTTGGTAATTGGTGCATGTAGAGGAGGGTTATCAGATGTTCTTTGTGTTCTTTAAACTTTACAGTGGGTTCAACATACTTTAAAATGAAAAGAGAGAATACAATATGGGAAGTTCATTGATGGTAACCTGTACTTCGTCTTGTAGT
The DNA here is from genome assembly GCF_029215605.1 of Mirounga angustirostris. NCBI lineage: Eukaryota > Metazoa > Chordata > Mammalia > Carnivora > Phocidae > Mirounga > Mirounga angustirostris. The sequence goes on from NW_026991713.1 coordinate 139,860,441, forward strand.
GTATGTTAGATTGTGTGGCTTTTATCGATCTTAACAATAATCAGAAACCAAAACCCTTGTTCTCACATAAGTAACAGGAATGTTCCACATGGACACAGGTTCACTGGTTAGTAACTCAATACCCAGGGCAGTGCTTGTTGATTCATAGATGGCACAGGGTTCGAGATTACCCTTCCCTTTGACACGGGGGTTGAAATGGGAAGTTAAGAATAGCTATATATGGCCCAGAAATGGACCCTCAACTCTATGGTCAACTAATTTACGACAAAGCAGGAAAGAATGTCCAATGGAAAAAAGACAGTCTTTTCAACAAATGGTTTTGGGAAAATTGGACAGCAACATGCAGAAGAATGAAACTGGACCATTTCCCTACACCACACACAGAAGTAGACTCAAAATGGATGAAAGACCTAAATGTGAGACAGGAATCCATTAAAATCCTTGAGGAGAACACAGGCAGGAACCTCTTCGACCTCAGCCGCGGCAACTTCTTCCTAGAAACATCGCCAAAGGCAAAGGAAGCAAGGGCAAAAATGAACTAATAGGACTTCATCAAGATAAAAAGCTTCTGCACAGCAAAGGAAACAGTCAGCAAAACCAAAAGACAACCAACAGAACGGGAGAAGATATTTGCAAATGACATACCAGATAAAGGGCTAGTATCCAAAATCTATAAAGAACTTACCAAACTCAACACCCAAAGAACAAATAATCCAATCAAGAAATGGGCAGAAAACATGAACAGGGTCGCCTGGGTGGCTCAGTTGTTAAGTGTCTGCCTTCGGCTCAGGTCATGATCCCAGGGTCCGGGGATCGAGCCCCGCATTGGGCTCCCTGCTCGGCGGGAAGCCTGTTTCTCCCTGCTTGTGTTCCCTCTCTCGCTGTGTCTCTCTCTGTTAAATAAATAAATAAAATCTTTAAAAAAGAAAAAAAAGAAAACATGAATAGACATTTCTGCAAAGAAGACATCCAAATGGCCAACAGACACATGAAAAAGTGCTCAACATCACTCAGCATCAGGGAAATCCAAAGCAAAACCACAAGGAGATACCACCTCACACCTGTCAGAATGGTTAAAATTAACAAGTCAGGAAACGACAGATGTTGGCGAGGATGCAGGGAAAAGGGAACCCTCCTACACTGTTGGTGGGAATGCAAGCTGGTGTAGCCACTCTGGAAAACAGTATGGAGGTTCCTCAAAAAGTTGAAAATAGAGCTTCCCTATGACCCAGCAATTGCACTACTGGGTGTTTACCCCAAAGATACAAATGTAGTGATCCGAAGGGGCACGTGCAGCCCGATGTTTATAGCAGCAATGTCCACAATAGCCAAACTATGGAAAGAGCCCAGATGTCCATCAACAGATAAATGGATAAAGAAGATGTGGTGTATATATATACAATGGAATATTATGCAGCCATCAAAAAATGAAATATTGCCATTTGCAACGACATGGAGGTAACTAGAGCGTTTTAGGCTAAGAGAAATAAATCAATCAGAAGGACAATTATATGATCTCACTGATACGCGAAATTTAAGAAACAGGGCAGAGGGTCTTAGGGGAAGAGAGGAAAAAAATGAAGCACAATGAAAGCAGGGAGACAAACTGTAAGAGACTCTTAATCTCAGGAAACAAACTGAGGGGTGCTGGAGAGGGGAGGGAGGTGGGAGGGATGGGGTGGCTGGGTGATGGACATTGGGGAGGGTATGTGTTGTGGTGAGTGCTGTGTATTGTGTAAGACTGATGGATCACAGACCTGTACCACTGAAACAAATAATACATTATATGTTAATTAAAAAAAGGAATAGCTAGGGGCACCTGGGTGGCTCAGATGGTTAAGCGTCTGCCTTCGGCTCAGGTCATGATCCCAGGGTCCTGGGATCGAGTCCCACATCAGGCTCCCTGATCCTTGGGAGCCTGCTTCTCCCTCTGCCTCTCTCTCTCTCTCTCTCTCTCATGAATAAATAAATAAAATCTTAAAAAAAAAAAAAAAAAAAAAAAAAAGGAATAGCTATATATGAAACCATATTCTTATTTATCAAGGGATGTAAGTATCTTGTTTTAGTGTATAGATTCTCTCAAAAGGAAATTGAGAAAGAGCTCTCTTTTCCCTTCCCTATTGACAGTATTCAAATGGATAAATAAATGTTTGAATAAATGTGAAGGGAGCTTAGGAATACTTAGGGTGCCTAAAAATTAATTTCCTGTTTGTGACTGGACCTGTTACCACTGCCAGTGAGGTAGGAAGCATGTCCATATGATTAAATGTGTACTGTGACCTTTTAGTGATGATTAGTCCTTGTGAGCTTGTTGGGTCACTGGTTTGTAAATTGAGACACTGCACACTGTTAAATGTTGTTGAGACCCATAAAGAGCTTCTGTTTATGTGAGTTTTATCTATTGATCTTGACTCTCTTAAGAAAGTGAAGCTAAAAGAAATCTGAAATATGTTTTTATTTGGATCGATTAAAAATAATCCCTTACATGTTAACATTAATGACATTTTTTATGAAAGATACTAGTTTCTAAAATAGTGAGAAGAGTGGCATTGTTTTACATTTTTGCAAGTCTCTTAAATGTCTGACTTGATCGAAGAGAACTGGATTCTTACATCTATTTCTGCGAGCAATCTGTTGTGTCATGTAGCCTGTGGAAAACTCTGCTCTGCATTCATGAGAGTGAGATGAAAGAAAGCAAAGAATGTCTTGGAGTGTCATGAACCTCGTTTGATCTTGCTGAGCACCCGGGACATCAGGGTCCCCAGGACCCCTGACCACTGGTTGAGAACAGGTATTTTAACTGCTGAAGTGTCCACCTTGTCGCCTGATCTCACATGCTTGCACACATCAGAATCACCTGGAGATCCTGTTAAAGCTGACTGCTGGGCCCACCACAGAGTGTCTGGTTTGTCTTGTCTGAGTGGGGTCTGCTAAGAACTGTGTTTCTTACCTGTTCCTGGTAATGCTGTTACTCCTGGTCCTGCGGTCTCAGCCAGAGAGCTGCTATTCTCCTTTTTTTTTTTTTTAAAGATTTTATTTATTTGAGAGGGAGAGTGAAAGAGAGCGAGAGAGCATAGGGGGGAGGGGCAGAGGGAGAAGCAAACTCCCCGCTGAGCAGAGAGCCCATGCAGGGCTGGATCCTGGGACTCCAGGATCATGACCTGAGCCGAAGGCAGACGCTTCACCAACTGAGCCACCTGGGTGCCTGAGAGCTGCTATTCTTGAGAGTTTTGAAAAAGGCCCATCTCAACATCTCAACATCACTCTCCCTCGCTCTGCTGTGTTTATTCTGACATTAATTTCACAAATGCTTACTTGGGGCTGCCTGTACGGGACCCTCAGGAGGCCTCAGGGCTGCCCTCTGTCCTCACTGCTGTCTGTCTGGTAGAAAAGCAGAGAAGAAGCCAGGACCCATCATACTGAGAGGTCCACATACCTTGGCCCATTCTTCCTTTTTTTTAAAGATTTTGTTTATTAGAGAGCACAAGCACGGGGAAGGGCAGAGGGAGAAGCAGGCTCCCCGCCGAGCAGGGAACTGGACGAGGGGCTTGATCCCAGGACCCCGGGATCATGACCTGAGTGGAGGGCAGACACTTAACTGACTGAGCCACCCGGGTGCCCTGGCCCATTCTTCTTGACACATCCCTGCTACTCTATAGTCTCAGTTTGCTCTGCTGTTTTTTGTACTTACTTTAATTTTATCTTTCACTTTAATTTTACTTTTTGTCGTGTGTGTAGTTTAAACAGTCCAGTAGTGTCTGCGCACCACAGAGCAAGAGGAAGCTGCAGGCTCCTCACCACCCTTCCTCCCACCCCTGGCTCTTTCCTTCTCCTGTCGTTTTCCCCAGTTTTAGATAGTTTCTATTGACTTTGTCTTGTGGAAGGTACACCCACGGTACTTTCCTTCCGTCTCCTCCATTCTTCCATGTAGTTAATCCTGATCTGGGTTGAATAGGCACTCAGTGTTTGTCGTGATTGCAGATATTCTTCATAGCTGACCCATGGAGTGTGCGGCAATTACATTTCCTCTCTAATGCAACTTCTGGCTTTTCCTGGAATCTGTACATTTTCACTTGTTCAGTCTTCTGTGCACCCACCAGCAGTTCTCTCCGGTCTGCTGGGGTCTCACCATGCAGCACGAGCCCTTGGACTTCCAGTGTTGTGTCCTGGCCCTGGTTCTCGTGCTGGGGCTCACCTCCCCGCTGCCGGGCTGGTGTCCTGCTTCGGGAGCACCTCTGCTAGTCTGTCCCGACTTGGCCTCCTGCCTGAAGTTCCACGTCAGATCCTCGCCCAGGCTTTTCTTTTCAGGTATGACACCTGATGCCCTTTCCACTTCCTGTGCTTTGCTTGGTCATCTGGCAGTCCCTCTGTGGCCATTACATCACTCTGTTCTTTCTCCCAGTGAGTGCCCACTTGTCCACCCGTGTGCATCTTCCAGAACGTCAGGGCCTCTCCTCTGGAACAGAGCAGTGTTCTTCCAGTGGACTTTCCAGAGGGAGTGGAGAGAAGCTTGTGTCTTCACCCCGTTGAACGCTGTCCTCCACGTCTGTCAGAGCAGACTTAGTGTGTCTCCCCCTGGCCTCACCATTGTCCTGTGTTGTGAGCAGGGCAGGCCTTGTTAGCCTCACACAGCTGGGGGACAGCTCTGCGGCACTGTGGGAAATCTGAGTCAACAAGTGATTTGGTTTAGCTTGCCTTATCTTGCATTTTGTGTGTGTGAGTTTTCGTATTTTGACAAAGTCCACAGAGATGAAATTAGGTTCTCGTAGCCCTAGAATATTCCATTATGTTGATGTACTAGGCATTTATTTTTCGTTTTTCTGTCCTAGGAGTAGTGCTGCCACTCTACCTCCGGCTATACAGATTACTTGTCACATACCTAACTTCTAGCAGGACTTCATTTTTTTGCTGGGCTTTGGACCTGTTGATATTTAGAAGGGATTCAGTCAGGCCTTCTTAGCATACGAGAGTGTTTCTGTGGCACCCAGAATAGGTACTAGAGGGACGAGGCAGAGCGTCCTTGGCTGTGCTTCTGGAATCGCTCCTCTGTTTCAGCAGAAGCTTCCTGTTACTCCTCTGGAATGTGGCCCCTGAAAGACGAGAAGCCGCAGTGCGGTCTGCGGTCCCTGCCCCTGTGATTGCAGGGCCCAGTGTGGCCCCGGGGGTGCACGCGTGATGCTGGGGGCTGAGTGCCTGTGAGCTGCTGTTTGAGGGAGACGGCCTGTGGCCAGTGGCCTGCTGGCCAGGTGTCGCTGGCAGTAGTGCCCTCCCGTGTTCAGTTACGTTAGGGCCTTTGTCTATCCCTCACCTGCATGTTGCAGGCGTTCACGGAAACGCAGTGGTGGTGTCGGAGCCTTGGAGTCAGGCCCAGCGTCTTGCCGCTCGGCCAGTGTGTGTGCGTGCTGGTGTCGATGGAGCACCCTCCGTGTGCCCGCCACTGTACGGGTGCTGGGGACAGACGGTGAGCAAGACTGGCACATTTCCCGTCCTTTCTTAAGATTTTACACAGTAATTGCCAGCACTGCAAGCTAATACAAATGCTGCGAAAGAAAAGCAGAGATGGGCGCCTGGGGGGCTCAGCCATTGCGCATCTGCCTTTCGCTCAGGTCATGATCCCAGGGTCCTGGGATCAAGCCCCACATCAGGCTCCCTGCTAGGCGGGAAGCCTGCTTCTCCCTCTCCCACTCCCCCTGCTTGTGTTCCTGCTTTCCTGTGTCTCTGTCAAATAAATAAATAAAATCTTTAAAAAAAAAAAAAGAAAAGCAGAGATTATTTGAGGTTGTGTGACAGGGAACCCGACCTAGTTAGGAAAGTTTCCCTCAGGGGAGTCTTATCTTCTTTTCTTTTTTTTTTTTTTCTTTCTTTCTGGTAACTTTTAAGCTGACATCCTGAAGCTGAGTAGAATTAGTGAAGCAAAGGGTGGGAGAGGAAGGGGGGTCCTAGGTGGAGGTGCAGTGGGAAGAGTCTTGAGTGGGAGGAAAGAGGGCACTGAGCTGGAGGGGCGGGGGCCTGCAGTCCCAGAGTGCCTGGAACGCGTTAAAGGGCTTAAGTGGTAGGGGTAGGTGATAGGATCTATTGGTTAGAAAAAGGGCTCAGTTTGGAGAGGGCAGGAGTGGTTGGCGGAGAGCCACTGCTTGGAGGAGGTGGAGGGGGTGAGTGCACGCGCTAGAAGACACAAGGCGGGGGCAGGGGGGGTGCAGTGACGGAGTGACTCCTGGGCTGAATGTAGGTGTGGGAGAGGCAGGAGGGCCTGGGCCTTGCTGGGTCTCAAGTCTGGATGTGTGGGGATGGGAGGAGGCAGTGGGGAGGTGGGAGCCCTATTTCTGGACATACCATGGGTCGTGCAGTACTCTCTGGGCCTGGGGCTGGAGAAGAGGCCTCGGCTGGAGATACAATCTGAGTTCAGCAGTGGGAGGGGAACAGTCCGTGCCTCCAGGAATAAAGGACGTGTCATCTCACGCAGGACAGGCCCTAGGTGGGTGACTCCTGACAGCCTCGTTCTGTCTGGTCTGGCCCTATGTATTCCACTCTGCATGCTGGCCATTCTCTTCATGGTCCTGGCTGTGGCAGCCGAAAGGGATCTTTTCCCTGGGTCTCTGTTTAAGAAACTCCCCTGCAGTTTCCCAGGCCCATGGACCCCCCACCCCTTCATTAGCCATGTTTGTGGGGGGTGGGGAGCCGAGTCATCACAGTTGGCCTGAGCAGTGCTTCCCCAATTGCAGTCCCTGGTCAGCAGCAGCGTTGCCCCGGGGGTGGTTAGGAATGCAGCATTCACCTTGAGTGTGAGGACAGTCAGCCTTCCCTGCTGGGGCCTCTTCTCCTGTCCAACACTCTGATCTCCCTCCCCTGTTTTACTCTTTTCCTTAGCACTTAGCACTGTCTGGCAGATTCCATATTTTACTTATTCTCCTGTTTGTCATCTCTGTCTGTCTCCGTTCCTACCCATGTGCTGCAAAGGCGCCCAGCAGGCCTGGCATGTAGTAGCACTCCTAGATATTTGCTGAATTGAATGAATAAAGGAAGGATTGAGGTCTGTTGGCAAGGAAAAAGAGGGGAGTGGTGTTGGAAACCAGCCAGCAGTGACCAGTGGTGCCCATGTAGAGACACCAGCGGAGACCTTGGGAGAACACCAATGATAAGGTCCAGTGGGAGGTGTGGGGCATGCAGGGGACAATGAGAGGGGGAAGGCTGAAGGACAGAGGGTGGTAGTTATTTTAAGATAGGCTAGGGGCCCTGGCAGGTCTCAGCTGCTCTAGGCCTCTCTCTAAATGAGGACCCTAGGGGAACCTGATTCTTAGGTGGTTTTGAGCAATGAACTGGCAGGTATAGCACTTCAAGCCCTTCCTGACATCTGGGGAGTGCTGTTTATTTACTTATTTTATATATACATATATGTACATATATATATAAGTTTACTGACTATTATTTTTCTAGTAATCTCTGCACCCAACATGGGGCTCGCAGTCATAACCCCGAGATCAAGAGTTGCATGCTCTATCAGCTGAGCCAGCCAGGTGTCCCTTAAAGAGCGCTCTTCATTTAAAGAATAAGTCAGGGTGATTGAGGGCTCACTGTGTGCAAAGCCATGTTCTTTGGACTTTAATTCCCTTTCGGACACCCTAGGGGAACTTTAGAATGAACTGCATGTGTGTTTGTGGCTCATGACTCCAGAACTTGGCCCTAGGGTGACGTGGGGTTACCTGAAGCCATGTGCACCACAGGTTGTCCGCTGTGTACTAAGTTCTGTGCTGGCTTTTTGTGGGAGTTGCCAAAAGAAATTAGGAAACACCTCTCCCCGCTCCTAGGAGTTAATGGTTTGGGGCTGTTTGAATTGGGGTGGGAGGAGTAAATACTTCTGTCTTTTAAAGGGGGGCTCTGTTTCTTGTCTGTGGCTTTTTGTATGTTTGTTTTTGCCATGTCTGGTTATCTAGGACCCTCTGACAGATCAGACTCTATTTTTCCTTTTGTTGTTTCCTGTTTAATTTTTGTTGTGTGAAAAACATTTATTCTCTCTCCTAGGAATCTCGCGTTCTGTAGGTGTGAGTAGCATTTTCAGTGTTATCCTCTCATTCCCTAAATATAGGCATGCTGTGAAAACATGGTGCATTTACTTGGTTGTGTGTTATATGTTCTAGTGTGTTATTTATATATATTACATGACATGGTGAGCTTGTAGATAGTGTCCAAAATTGGAAAATGTTTTTGGACCATAAGTTTCTGAGTTCTTTTTCTTCTTATTAAAGACTAAGTGGCTTAAAACACTTGGGATGGATTCCATCTTGGGCGTGAAACTGCTGTCTGTGTGAATCAAAAGTACAGAGGAGGTTGGGCCAAGGCAGCTTCCTTCCCCCTTCCTCCCCTTCTTCCTCCCCCTTCCTCCCTCTTCCCCCCTTCTTCCTCCCTCTTCCTCCCCCTTCCTCCCCTTCTTCCTCCCCTTCCCCCTTCTTCTTCCCCTTTCTTCCTCTCACTTCCTCTCCCTTCCTCCTTTCTTCCTCCCTCTTCCTCCCCCTTCCTCCTCCCTTTCTCTTCCTGTCCTCCTTTTTCCCCCTTCTTCCCCAGGGCCACATAACGCGATTGTTCTCTGTAGGCCTGGCTGGCATCTTAATTTCCCAAAGAATGTTCTCTGCCGAAAGAGAGCACCTTGCTTTGCCTCCAGCATCCTGCCTGTTGTTTCTCAGGTCAGAGATGTGCCTTCCTCACAAAGACTTTCAGAAGACGCAGTGAGGTTTTTTTATCTTTTAAGGGAAGAAAGGCTGCCTTCTGCAAAAGCGGTGTGCTGAATCTGGGGATGTCAGGGCCTGAGACCAGCCACATCAGGGGAAGCCATCTGTTGATGGGGAAAGAGGCTCCCTTGTGCCCCTTGGCACAGCTGGAGAGCTGAAAGGTGAGGCAGGGCATGGGGAGGTAAGAACAGGCACTCCGTCCATACCCACCCACCTTCTTCCTCATCCAGCCTCCTTTATTTTTTTTATTTTTTTAAAGATTTTATTTATTTATTTGACAGAGAGAGACACAGTGAGAGAGGGAACACAAGCAGGGGGAGTGGGAGAGGGAGAAGCAGGCTTCCCGCGGAGCAGGGAGCCCGATGTGGGGCTCGATCCCAGGACCCTGGGATCACGACCTGAGCCGAAGGCAGATGCCTAACGACTGAGCCACCCAGGTGCCCCCAGCCTCCTTTAGAACGAGGAAGATCATCTTGGATTGATATTCCTCATAGCTAAAGTCATATTTATTTGTCCATTATTAAAAAAACAAATCTTCTTAGGGGCGCCTGGGTGGCTCAGTCGTTAAGCATCTGCCTTCAGCTCAGGTCATGATCCCAGGGTCCTGGGATCGAGCCCCGCGTCGGGCTCCCTGCTCCGCGGGAAGCCTGCTTCTCCCTCTCCCACTCCCCCTGCATGTGTTCCCTCTCTCGCTGTCTCTCTCTCTCTGTCAATTAAATAAATAAAATCTTTAAAAACAAACAAACAAATCTTCTAGAAATGCATACCCCAGGACATGTAATCTTCCCCAGTCTCACTTGGCAACGGGAGTATGTTCTCACTTGGGATGCATCTTACTCTCTGCATGTCCACCCCCCAGTAAAGTGCTGCTGATTAATTTAAAGGCCCATGTGTAGACAAGTGACAGAATAAATGATGTATTTGAAATGTCCTGTAATAGTAGTAAAAATAATCCCTTATTCCTGACACTCTGTGGTTTCCACCACAAATTGAGTTCACGTACATGAGCCCTGATGTGAGCTGGGACTCAGACAGTTGGTGCCACTGTCACCCAGCCTGGAGCGCTTTGCCCTGCGTGGCTTGGACGTCCTGCCATTCAGCAAACCCGCGCTTGCCTCCACACACCCAGGCCCCATCCCCTCTTCCCACAATGGAGTAACACCGTCTTTGAGTGACAGGTGATCAGGCATGTGGTTTTGACTTGTGTGCCCCCTATGTGACACTGCTGTTTGGAAGTGGGTTGATATTCCTGCTGGTCTCTGTCTTGGGGGCGAGTTTGGGGATGGCAGTGGAAGCTACAAATGGAAGCCAGGTCTTTGGCTCCTTTAGCCCTATTCCCTGTCTCATCGCACACAGCCCTCCCGGGATTGGAGGACTGTAACCTCAGACTGGGAACCTTGTTTGACAAACAGCTCTGAGGGGGCCAGAAAGACAGTTGGTGAGAGACGCTGAATTTGGACCTGGAACTGTCTCTGTGGAGGGTGCCTGCTGGGTCCTGTCCCCTGCTTAGCTTTTCTCAAGGAGAAACTCCGGGGACAGGATGGGTGCGGCTACACAGGTCTCCCCCTTTCATTCTGGAGCCTTTGATCACTTTCTGGAAGGCTGGCCTGTGTGCAGGAGCTGCTGTCTCTCCTGCTCGGCTCTGGTACACTTGAGGTGTTCGGATGCTGTCGCGGATTTCTCCTTCTGGAGCGGTCCTTTTTGCTGAGCTGCTGGAAAGTGCAGACATGTGATTGGTAGAAGGTGTTTTTCATCTGTGCTTGGGTTTCAAGGGCAGCTCCCATGAGCGACCCTCTGTGGGCAAGAGCCTGATTCCACCCGGCTGCTTCATCGGGTCGCTCTCTGAACATAGGGACGGGTGGTCAGTCTCTCTTGTGGGTGTGATTCTGAGATGAGCTGTGCAGGTGTCTGTCCTCCCATTCTTGTCGTGCTCCTTCTGCTTGTTTGCAGTGTCATTTCATTCCAGCATGGGCTGTGTTGGGTCATGTTACTAGAACCCAGGAAAAACAAGGGGAATTTTTTTGCTGTAGGAAACAAAAAGCCCTTTTGTGAGAGTTCTTCCTTATCAAGGTGGTTCATGCTGGCTGGTGAGGCGAGAAAGGCCACCAAGTCCCAGACATTTTCCTCCTGGTGATTTTATTTTTATTTTTTAAATTTTTATTATTTTTTAAAAAGATTTATTTATTTGACAGAGAGAGAGACAGCGAGAGAGGGAACACAAGCAGGGGGAGTGGGAGAGGGAGAAGCAGACTCCCCGCTGAGCAGGGAGCCCAATTGGGGGCTCGATCCCAGGACCCTGGGATCATGACCTGAGCCAAAGGCAGGTGCTTAATGGCTGAGCCACCCAGGCGCCCCGGTGATTTTATTTTTAAAAACCCCCTTCAAGGAGCCCGCCTTATACATCTCATAAGATGTACCAGTTAGTGAGGCTTAATCAGCGCTTAGAGAGCATTTGGCTTTCTCTTTTACCAAAGAACTTTCTAGTAGGAGGAATCTTAGCATTTGTAATGTGTGAATCTAGAACCTGTTCTCATAGGGGGCACCTAGATGCCTCAGTTGGAAGAGCATGCAACTCTTGATCTCGGGGTTGTAAGTTTGAGCCCTATGTTGGGTGTAGAGATTACTTAAATAAAATCTTAAAAAAAAAAAAAAGAACTTGTTCTCATTGGTTGGTATTGCCCTTGAAGCAATAACAAGAAATTTGAAAAGAAAAAAAAATGGCAGATAATGTTCATTTAAATAAAAACATGCAAACAAATGAGAAAACACAAATCTCATTTAATACTCTGAATCTTCATACTTCTAGGCTCTTAAATTATTATTATTATTTTTTAAAATATTTTGAGAGCGAGAGAGAGCACAGGAGAGTGGGGGAGAAGCAGAGGCAGAGGGAGAGAGAGAAGCAGGCTCCCTGCCGGGCGGGGGTCTCAATGCGGCCTCGATCCCTGAACCGAAGGTAGATGCTTAACGGCCTGAGCCACTGGGGCACCCCTTAAGTTATCATTTATATGAGAGATGAACAAAACCAGAGTCCTAATTAACTTACAGTTTTAACGTACTCTAAATCAGTATATTGTCAGCCTCTTTCAGTGACCATATATTTACAACATGATTTTAGAGGCTAGTTTTCCATCATTTGAACGACTCTGCTGGAATTTGATGAATTCTCTGTCTTCGGTATGTTAGGTTTTCACTTTTCTGTGTTACAAGCTTTCCCGTAGTTGAATCTTCAAGCACAATCTTTATTATTTCCTTAAAGTCTTAAAAATGGGATTGCTGGGGGAGCAGATAGAGATTTTAAAGGATTTTAAAAAGTTGGGGTTTGGTTTCTTTTGTTTGTTTGTTTTGGGTGACCAAATTGCCCTCTAGGAAAGTATTTCCAACCTGATGCAGGGAAAATGGGGTATCAGTGTTTTGATTTGCATTTTTCTTGTGACTGTATGTGAACTGATGTCCCTCGGAAGTGCTAGTGAGCAAGTGTCTCCGTGCACATGTGTCTTGTGTCACAGTGCGGAGCGGGCTGGCCTGCAGACCCCATTTCTTCACCTGTGATGTGGGGTTCAGCTCAGGCACCCTCTAAAATCTTAGGGAGGAAAACCTAAAAAATGGCACGAGTTTCTGTAGAATTCCTTTCTATTGTGTTACTTTTTTAAATAATTTTCAGAAATAGGCCATTGATCTATATCATTAAATAATGAATAAATACTGACTTTGTTTTGGTTTAACAGTTTGCTTTTAAAGAGCAGCATGCAGAAGCTGAAGACAGAAAAACAGGATGATGTTGAACGGAATGAGAACCCAAAGAACGTTCATTTTATACCGACTTAAATGTTTTCTCCACTGTCGAGTGATTTCTTGATAATCAAAAAAAAAACAAACAACAAAACATTGTCATAGACGTTGGGTCAGTTCTATAGTTAACTTTATTTGGCAGTGGTGGTCTGACACTCCAAGGTTCATGGTCAGCATTTTAGAGCTTCTGGAATTTTTTAGTCCTCTCTTTTAGTCCTCTAAAGATTGGATCCTAGACACTGTTCCAGTCTAGGAACTGTCACTTTTAGATGAAACCAAATCTCAAAAAAACTAAAACAAAAACCACCTGTAAACTACACAGGAGTCACTGATCTGATCTGGTGTTGGGCACGAGAGCTGAGGGGTACCATCCCCAGTCAGGGGGCTGAACTGTGGGTGTGGGTCCAGGCAGCTGTTGGCCTTGTCCTGGGCCCCCTGTGGAGAGCAAAGTTCTGGCGGGAGACCCAAGGGGGCCGCAGGAAAGACTGGGTCCGCTCCTCGGCACGCACCCATTCCATTCGACACCTCAGGGTGTAAACGCCCGGCACACGCAAAGGGGTCAGTGTCGAGGCTGGGGGTGGTTGGCTACCTTACAGTCGTGGTTTTCTCTGTTTCAAATGACACATGTAGCTGTGTCTGTTCTTATCTAGTCACATACGGGTACTTTGCTGTGTTCCCAGGGTCCGTGTCTGCTAGAGAGCCCTGAGATGTGTGCATTTCTTCCTGGTTCTTTGCTGCTGTTGTATATACCTTCCTTGGAAACAAAGCGACTATTTGTACCATGTCCTGATTATAGTGGTTTAGGAGCTTATCTTCAGTGACTACTCACGATGTGCTGGGCCGTATTCTGCGCCAAGGAGGTGCAGCAGCATTCTGCACCAAGGAGGTGCCGTTCCGAGTCTGGACTTCTGTGATTGGCATCTTCCTTAGGCAGGCTGCCCTGCAGGGTGGCTCTGGGATTCCTCTTCTTCCAGAGGGGAGAGAGAGAGAGGCCTTTCCTTGAGGCAGAGCATGGGGCTCAGTGGGGAGGTGGGGGTCTGTCACCATAAAAGGGAGATAGACATAAGGTGGACTCTGGGCAGCCACTCACTCCAAGAGAAGCTGGTGTTCTTGTGGGACACGTTTTGTGCTGGCCACAGTCAGTTCCACGGTAGTGATAAACTGACTCGAGTCTCTTGACGAGCTTCCCCCTGCTGCTTCCAGCGTCTCGTTGCTGTGATGGATCCCTCTCTTCCCTGAGTGCATTTTCTTGAGCACCTGTTGTGGGCCAAGGCCAGGTGCTACTATTCTTGCCCTGGGGATGCGGCAGTGAGCAAAGTGGACCAGACCCCAGGTGTTTTCTCATTGCTTTAGATGCACTGTATCCGTAGAGTGCAACAGTATTTAGTATAATTTTCCCATTTATTCCATTATATTTTCAGAAACATTCTAGAGAAAGAAAATTCTCTGTGTGAAGATTAGCCCCAGGAAAAAAGTACACATTTATGACATGAAGTTAAAGTTAACATGGCTGATGTTCATCAGAGCCTGAACTAAAATCCTATACGTATCTTACTGTAGAAGTTCATTGAGAGTTATGCACAAAACCACTGTCTGATTAATGTGAACAATATGAGCGTGTCAGTGCCCCCCAAATAAGGGTGAGAATAGAGGTTTAAAATCAGCATTTAGATAAGCTGACTTTGTTCAAAGTAGAGTGAATTGATTTAAAACAATAGGGTAGAAGTTATATCTCAATGAAACAGTTATTTGAGGGAAGGCTGGGTGGCTCCGGCAGTGAAGCATCTGCCTTCAGCTCAGGTCATGATCCTGGGGTCCTGGGCTGAAGCCCCGCGTCGGGCTCCCTGCTCAGCGGGAAGCCTGCTTCATGCTCTCTTTCTCTCTCTCTCAAATAAATAAATAAAATCTTAAACCAACAAACGGTTATTTAAAAAAAAATGTAAAGTGGGTGTGGTAAGCTGATACCCCAGAGAGATCCAGGTCCTAATTCCTGGAACGGTGAAGGGACTTTGCTGGCGTGGTGAGATTGAGGGTGTTGAGGTGGGGTGTTCTTGGTGGGCCTTCACGGTGATCCCTGGAGGGCTTCGAAGAGGGAGGCAGGGGGGATTTGAGTGCAGAGAGGAGTGGTGGTGTGGTGATGGAAGCAGAGATGGGGTGCCCTGCCACAAGCTGAAGAGTGCCAGCAGCCAGGGGGCCAGGGACTGGGGATGGCTGCCCCTTGAGCCCCCAGAAGGGAGCAGGGCTGCCAAGTCCTCGATGTTAGCCTGTAAAGCTCATTTCAGACTCGACCCCCAGAACTGTAGGAGAGTAAGTTCCTGTTACCTTAAGCTGCTAAGTTTGTGGTAATTTATTATGGGAGCAGTAGGAAGTTAATACAGTAGGGAAAGTTTGCTTGCTCCAAGAAAGGGAAAGAACCAGTTTCAGCAGAGATCTCAGTTCAGAGCACTTCAGGAGCTGTGGAGGGAGGATTGGAACTGGGAAGAAACCACCATCATTTTACACATAGACACTTTGGAGAAGCCCTGTGATAATATTTACCCAGGTAGCTTATCACCATGGTGTTACATTCACACTGCTTGTAGATGTTTTTTTTCTTCTTAAAAGTATACCTTTTAGGGGTGCCTGGGCGGCTCAATTGGTTAAGCAACTGCCTTTGGCTCAGGTCATGATCCCAGGGTCGTGGGATCGAGTCCCACATCGGGCTCCCTGCTCAGTGGGAAGCCTGCTTCTCCCTCTCCCACTCCCCCTGCTTGTGTTCCCTCTCTCGCTGTCTCTCTCTCTATTAAATAAATAAAATCTTAAAAAAAAAAAGTATACCTTTTAAATATTTCCACACTCACGCTCACAGCCACACCATCCACAGCCGCCAAAAGGTGGAAGCAGCTCATGTGTCCATCGGCAGATGAAGGGAAAAGTGTGGTCTGTCCATGCAGTGGACCAGTGTTCAGCCCTAATGGGGAGGACAGGCCAACGTGTGCTCCCACAAGGGTGGGCCCAGAGGGCATCGCGCTCGGGGAGATAAGCCTGTGGCAGGAAGACAAATACGGCGGGATTCCGCTTCTCGAGGTCCCTCGAGCTGTCAGATCCCTGGAGACAGAAGGTGGATGGAGGTCACCAGGGGCGGGGGCGGGCGCGGAATCAGCGATTCATGGGGACAGAGCTTCAGTTGGGAAGATGGAAAAGCTCTGTGGACGGACAGTGGTCGTGGTCCCACAACAGCGGGAATGAGCTGTGCGCCTACAGATGGCAAAGGGGGCAAACTTCTGTTAACGTGTATTTTACCACAATTAAAAACCTTAAGGACGCCTGGGTGGCTCAGTTGGTTAAGCGACTGCCTTCGGCTCAGGTCATGATCCTGGAGTCCCTGGATCGAGTCCCGCATCGGGCTCCCTGCTTGGCAGGGAGTCTGCTTCTCCCTCTGACCCTCCCCCCTCTCATGTACTCGCTCTCTCTCATTCTCTCTCTCTCAAATAAATAAATAAAATCTTAAAAAAAAAAAAAACTTAAATTTTTTTAAGATTTTATTTTTGGGGCACCTGGGTGGCTCAGTCGTTAAGCGTCTGCCTTCGGCTCAGGTCATGATCCCAGGGTCCTGGGATCGAGCCCCGCATCGGGCTCCCTGCTCAGCGGGAAGCCTGTTTCTCCTTCTCCCACTCCCCCTGCTTGTGTTCCCTCTCTCTCTGTGTCTCTCTCTGTCAGATAAATAAAATCCTTAAAAAAAAAAAAAGATTTTATTTTTAAGCAATCTCTATACCCAACGTGGGACTTGCACTCAGGACCTCGAGATCAAGAGTCATACCCTCCGCTGACTGACCCAGCCAGCGCCCCACACAGTTAAAAACTTGTAAAGGTATACTATTATAGCCTTCCTGAAGATAAAGTAGCAACAGGCATTAAAAACGTTTAGAAAGTGAGCTGTCAGTGAAACAACCCTAGTTCTAAGTTAGATGTGTGGAAGGCCACAGGGCTCTCCCTGCAGACTTTGCCTCGTCACGACACTTGTTCTGTTACATCCAACTTGTGATGCTCACTGTGATGCTCACTGTGATGCACCGGACCTGCTGCAGCCCCGAACACAGCTGATTGTTCCTCTGCCCCCACCTGGCACTGGGTTTGTCTTCTTTCTGTCCTGGGTCCTCCATCCTCACCGGGGACTGGAGGCCCAGGCGTGGGTCCTCCCATCCCTCCCTCTGCACTCACTCCCAGGCTCGCTTCATGGATGCCCTCTGTGCACATAGCCCCCAACTTCACATCTCTAACCTGGTCCACTCCTGAACTCTGGGCTCACACTTGATGTCACAGAGCTGAGGCTTCAAAGTACCACCTGCAGTCTCCCCATCTCCATTCACAACGGTCCCACCCTGGTCCCACCCTCCCAGGAACGTGGGCCATGCCTCTTCCTCTCACCTTCCATCTGATCGATCGGGAAACCCTACCTACATCAGAACACATCCAGAATCCCAGTATTTCTCAGGCCTCCTCTGTTAACTCCCTGGTATGAACCACCATATCTCTGCTTGTGGGAGTGATCTTCTTATCCTGTCACTGCCACCAGCCCACCCTCTAGTCTTTTCTTTACAGGTAGCTAAACAACACTGTTAAGGCTAAAAATGTTACACCTGTGCTCAGGGCTTTCCCAGGGCACTCTGACCTCACTTCCTACTGCTGACCCCCTCACCCGTTCTGCTCCAGCCACCCCGCCTCCTTGAGGGTCCCTGCATACCATAGGCACACCTCTTCCTCAGGCTCTTTCCACTGGCTGTGCCTTCTGCCTGGGATACTGTCCCACATTTCTTCTGCCCGGGGTGTCTCCCAGCCTTAATCTTCCTGAACTCAGGGTTCTCCACCACACTCATCCAGGGGGTTGGCAGAATTTAGTTCCTTGTGGTTATGGGGCTGAGATCCCTGTTTTCTTGCTGCTTGTTGGCAGGCAACAGTCCTTGAGTCCTAGTGGCTCCTCTCAGGTCCAGCCACCTGTGCCTGGCCCTCTCACACACTGCAACAGCTCACTTCTTGGCATCCAGCTGTCTGCTACAACTAATGCATACACAAAGCAATTGGCCCGCCACATTAGCCACACACAGCTCTCCCGTCATATTCACAAGCCCTCCCAGGGTCCTGTCCCCAAGGTGTCCAGTCCTGGAGCAGCTGACGACACAGGAGCCAATTGCTGCCTGGAGCACCTGTGGTAAGGCCTCCAGTCAACGAGCCCACCATGCAGACCAGATTAAGGCTCTCATCGGCTTTTTACTGACTACTTTTAAGTATAAAGGGAAGGTCAGGTACTTCACATAGTTGGGGGAAGCCTCTAACAAGAAAGGGAGAGATCATAACCAAAAATAAAGAAGAAAGAAAAGAAAAGCAGAAGGCACCTGAATGGCACAGAGTCAGAGCAAAGAGCAGGGGAGAACTTGGAAAATAAAACTGGATTTACGTTGTCGGTTTAAAGAAGACATCACATTAAGAGGACTAAAATGTACCCTCAGAAGTTAAAAATGAAATAAAAGCATCCAGTTTTGAAAGGTTGAAAGATCAAGTCAAGAATATATCCTAGAAAGTTCTTTGTTTTTTTTCCCCCTAAAGTTTATTTATTTAAGTAACCTCTACACCCAGCCTGGGGCTCCAGCTCACAACTCCTGAGATCAAGAGTTGGATGCTCTTTCGACTTGAGTTAGTCAGGTGCCCCCCGACCCTGAAAGTTCTTTAAAAGTCAGAATAAGAGACAAAAGATAAAGTACATGATTAATGATTAACGAGGCCTAGCACCTGACAGGTGTGCCAGGGAGGGGGACAGAGATGGTATCAAAGGCTCCTTCATGAAGACTTCCAGAGCCCGAGGACTGTGTCTCTAGTTGAAAGGGCTCTTCCTGTGGTCAGAACAGTGAGGAGAGAGTACCCTCCTGCAAACAGGCAATTCCTGCATAAAGAGGTGCCCAGCTACTTCCGGAGGTTACCACAGACCCTCCACAGAGCGTTAGGACAGGTGTGTCAGGCCCTATGGCACCAGCCTTCCCTGCACACGGGAACTGATTTCCCACCTACAACTGTGTGTCTCAGTGCCTGTCTGGCAGAGGGAAGAGTGCGGGCATTTCAGACAAGAAGGCTCTCAGGGCACACACCGCACGCTCGTTCTCAGGAGGGTTCCGTGGTTTCTCTGAGCAAGGAGGATGAGGGGGGGTGGTAGAGGCATGAGGTGCCTGGGGCCATCGTGGGGAGACACCTAGGAGTTAGACCAGGGGGTGGTTTGAAGGAGGCATGAGGTGCCTGGGGCCATTGTGGGGAGACACCTAGGAGTTAGACTAGGGGGTGGTTTGAAGGAGGCGTGAGGTGCCTGGGGTCATCGTGGGGAAACACCTAGAGTTAGACCAGGGGGTGGTTTGAAGGAGGCGTGCAGTACTGGGGCCATCGTGGGGAGACACCTAGGAGTTAGACCAGGGGGTGGTTTGAAAGAGGCATGAGGTGCCTGGGGCCATCGTGGGGAGACACCTAGGAGTTAGACCAGGGGTTGGTTTGAAGGAGGTGGGCAGTCCTGGGGCCATCGTGGGGAGACACCTAGGAGTTAGACTGGGGGGTGGTTTGAAGGAGGTGGGCAGTCCTGGGGCCATCGTGGGGAGACACCTAGGAGTTAGACCGGGGGGTGGTTTGAAGGAGGTGGGCAGTCCTGGGGCCATCGTGGGGAGACACCTAGGAGTTAGACCGGGGGGGTGGTTTGAAGGAGGTGTGCAGTCCTGGGGAGGGGTTAGATAGAGCTATAGGTATGCAGAAAATAAAGGCAACAAAAAGCAAGGGGATTGCTAAGTATAGGAAAAAATTATATAAGAAAGGTGTTCCTATAGTTTAAATGTGGTTCAGCAGTGATAAATATTTATGTAGCTGGTGACGTAAATGCTGCAGAAGACCTGGTCAGACTTGGGAGTGAGAGTACTGAATTCTCGTATTTTTCTGCAGAAGGCTAAAATGCAGCATGTACATTTGAAAAGCCAAGAAATAGCACCAGGAGCACATTAATTAGACATGGAGGCAATGAGCCCTCCCAAACCACCGAAAATTGAAGAGTAAATAGAAGGGCTTCTGATAGGGATGCCTGGTGGCTCAGTTGGTGAAGCGTCTGCCTTCAGCTCAGGTCATGATCCCAGGGTCCTGGGATCGAGCCCCACATCTGGCTCCCTGCTCAGCCGGGGAGTCTGCTTCTCCCTCTCCCTTTCCTCCCCCTGCTTGTGTTTCCACACCCCCTCTCTGACAAATGAATAAATAAAATCTTAAAAAAAAAAAAAGACTTCGGGGGGCAGGGTAGGGGGGAGCGAGTTTGCTCCAGGCCTTGCTGTGCTGTGACAGTTTGCACCAGGTGCCTGGATTTGAGAACTTTCTCTCGGGGGCCTAGGCTGAGCCGTGAGTGGAGGCATGTCTGGTTTCTCTCTTGAGTACCGTGAGGTGATGGGGGGTCGGCTGGAGGCTGGAGCGGAGTTCTGTGATCTGAACTTGGGTAGCTTTCCAGAGAAGAGCCATGGAGGGGACATTTTCATAGCCCTCTGGAGGGGAGCCTTCCAACCAGGAGTGCCCTAGCAAGAGCTGCTCCCTTCCCCTTTCTCTGGCCTCCTGGCCCCCCTGACACCAGACCTGAAGTGCAGGAATGCCTTGCTGTTTCCTCAGGTTACTGTGGTTACACACGTGTGGAATGTATGTGTTCTTCGGTTATTTTTTATAAATTGTTATTTCCTCAGCATGTTTGCATAAAAATTGAATACACATACTTTTGACTGTTTCTGGAGTATTCTCATGTACATTTTAAGGTTTTTTTTTTGTCTTTTTTTTTTTTTAAGATTTTTTATTTATTCATTTGACAGAGACACAGCGAGAGAGGGAACACAAGCAGGGGGAGTGGGAGAGGGAGAAGCAGGCTTCCCGCAGAGCAGGGAGCCCGATGTGGGGCTCGATCCCAGGACGCTGGGATCATGACCTGAGCCGAAGGCAGACGCTTAACGACTGAGCCACCTAGGCCCCCAAGATTTTATTGTCTTTAAAGCAACATGGAGACAGCTCTGTGAATATACTAGAAACCACTGAATTGTGTTCTTTAAATGGGCGAATTGTATGGTATGTGAATTGTATTTCCATAAAACTATTAACAGAAATAACATGGAGGGGAGCCTGGGTGGCTCAGTTGGTTAAGCCACTGGCTCTTGATTTCAGCTCAGGTCGTGATCTCAGGGCCCTGGGATTGAGCCCTGTGTCATGCTCCGCACTTAGAAGGGAGTCTGCTTGGGATTCTCTCTCTCCCTGTCTCTGCACCTCCCTCTGCTTGCTCCCCCTCCCGTGAGACACCCCGTCTCCCTTCCTCTCTCTCTCTCTCTCTCTCTCTCTCAAATAAATAAATCCGAAAAAAAAAAAGAGAGAGAGAGAGAAAGGAAGGAAGGAAGGAAGAACACGGAGAGTCAGACTGCTGTGCCCCCTGAAGCAGCAGGAGTCTGCCCCAGACCTGGGCCTCCTGCCGGCCTTCCTGCCTTGCCCACCCTTCCCACACCAGGGAGATCTTCAGAGTGGATGTTGAACTTGTGGGAAGAGTTGGAATCTGCCAAAATCCTAGTGACGTCAGATGTAAGGAGAAAACAGCTCCTGGTGCTGGAGACAGCCCACATCCCTGACCATTTCAGGAAGAGTGAGCCAGTGGTGCTTATAGCTAGGTGTTGAACAAGCTCCTAATGTTGATGAGGAAGGACATGGCTGGTGATGTTTCAGCACCTATTTCTGTTTTTTTGTTTTTTTTTTAAGATTTTATTTAATTTATTTGAGAGAGAGAGAGTGAAAGAGAGAGGACAAGAGGGGGTAGGGTCAGAGGGAGAAGCAGACTCCCCACCGAGCAGGGAGCCCGATGCGGGACTCGATCCCGGGACTCTGGGATCATGACCTGAGCCGAAGGCAGCCGCCCAACGAACTGAGCCACCCAGGCGCCCCTATTTCTGTTTTTTTTTTTTTTAAATATTTTATTTATTTATTTGACAGAGATAGAGAGAGTGAGCACAAGTGGGAGGGGCAGAGGGAGAGGGAGAAGCAGGCTCCCCCGAATAGGGAGCCTGACGTGGGACTCGATCCCGGGACCCTGGGATCATGACCTAGCCGAAGGCAGATGCTTTACCAACTGAGCCTCCCAGGTGCCCCTCAGCAGCTATTTCTAAAAGACACAAAAGAGATTCCTGAATGTGATACATCCCTTTTGGGGAACATGTAGAATGACCTTTAACATGTAAGACCAGCACGATGCCTTCATTCCAGAATTTTCTAAGCCTTCCCCGTGAAAGAGACGGTTACTGCGTCCATCATCACAGATGATCTAGGAAGCTATTCTTGTACTTCAAGCAGAAAAACTGAGCTCTGGGATGCCTGGTTGGCTCAGTCGGTAGAGCGTGCGACTCATACTTGTATAAGTTCAAACCCCACGTTGGGTGTGGAGATTACTTAAATAAAATCTTAAAATTGAAAAAGCGAAAAACTGAGCTCCAAATGAGCATGTTCAGTGTTTGAAAATGTGTATTATTTAACCTGCCTGTCTTACTTTGCAATTTGTTTAGAAGTAAATATACCTTGGGGCGCCTCAGTGGCTCAGGAGGTTGAGTGTCCGACTCTTGGTTTCAGCTCAGGTCATGATCTCAGGGTCATGGGACTGAGCCCCGTGTTGGGCTCCACACTCAGCGTGGAGTCTGCTTCTCCCACTTTCTGTCTCCCTCTTTCTCTGCCCCTCCTCCTGCTTGCACGAGTGCGCGCTCTCTCTCTCTCTAAAATAAATAAATAAATCTTAAAAAAATGGAAGTAAATATGCCTTGCCTTTTAAGTTGCCCCAAATTAGACATTAGGTTTATTCAAATGACTTCATTTTTCCCCAGCAGGACCCACTAATTCCAAAGTGGTTTAGGTGTTAGGGAGACAGTGAGTCTTTATCTTGTGTTCACTCAGCTGGCCAGTTTTTTAAAAGGTAAGTATTTCTCCTCATTTGGAGAAACCTATGAACAGGGTCTTTAAGCATAAATTGCCATGCATTATCCCTGAAAAAGTTATTTGCCATAGTAGTTGGTGCAAAGCAGACCTACTGGGGTAAAAAGTTCTCTCTGGTGCTCTGCGTCCAAGGTCCCAGAGTCCTGGTGTGACACTGTCCTGCAGGCTTAGGAATGTAACTCCCAGGAAGCTCACTCTTGTTGGGTTTGTTCTCTAGACCAATACACATATGGAACCATCACTTTCAGAAAAAGCTGGAACCATCTGCCATTTGTGTCTAGCTTTCAGAGGCCCTGAGAACAGAGTTGTGACATTTCTTCTTGTGTTTCTTTTTGTTGTTGTTGTTCTTTTTGCTTTCAGATCTAAGAACTCAAACCAGTGCCCACTCTGGTGAGCACACAGCTTTTTCAGCTTTTATATTAGGCATGTCACTAAAATAGTTTCTCAAACATCCTTACGTTTCTAAGAATCCTTCAGTTATCGCCATTGAAATCTCAGAACCAACCAGCAAAATCCCCCGTCTCAAGTGCATATCTGTACTCTTTATAATTACTAATATCAAGAATTCAACTTCTTCAGAGTTTAACCTAGAATAATTGACTCATTGATTCCTGCTGCTTGTGGGATTTGAAACTTATTTTCAGAGGAATATCACAGAAAGAATTTTTGCTAATAATTGAGCTGTGTGTGGAATACCCTTATCTAATAGTGTAAGTTGTTTTCTGTGATGGAGGGGAACAGTGGTCCTGCCTGTGGGCACTGTTGCCATCAGGAAAGACGCACACCTCTGTCGTCTGCGTGTGCCTCCTCCGTGCATCTGTCTGTCGCACCTCTTATTTCTGATGGGTCTGTCTTACTGCATCACATGAGTTCTAAACCCATCTCTTAGATTTTGTAAGAGTCATTGTATATGATATTCTTGTAATTACTATGTGATCAGTAAGATTCCTGTAAGAAATACTGTTTGATAAGGAAGACCAACATAATGCTGAAATTTTGGATTATAGTCCCACTGCCTCCCCCAAACATGGAATATTCACTGTTTTTCTTCTCTTTTGTTCAGTGCATAAGAGATGTGGTTCCTTTGATCTGTACCTATCCGGTCTGCTCCCTCAAGCGTCGGGAGAGACTTGTGGTGAGGAGTCCAGGGGTCCTCAGGAGCCTGGGGCAGGGTTGGGAGTAAACCTGAGAGGTGGCACATTGCCTCTGGCTGCGCTCTTAGAATGGGAGTGATTCCTGGAAAAGTGATTCTGGGAAGCAGAAATGTCCCATCCACTTCTCTTTCCTGCTGCTCGCCTGAATTGAATAAAAGGTTTTTATGCCACATCAGGGGTTGTTTCCCTCCTTGGATGATGTTTTTCCTCTGATGAAAAGCTGATTATTAATAAATTACACAAGTGGGAGGGGAGATACCTCGAAGTACATAGATCTGGGATTTTAGGATAATCAAAAGGCTTTATTTTTTAAAGCTTTATTTTTTTACTTGAGAGAGTGCACATGCACACGTGTGGTGGGAGGGGCAGAGGGAGAGAATCTTCAAGCAGGCTCCCTGATGAGCATGAAACCCCATGCAGGGCTTGCTCCCAGGACCCTGAGATCATGACCTGAGCCACCCACGTGCCCCAGAAGGCTTTAGGTTTATATAGCTGAGGCTTTTTTCAAACAATTTAGTTAAAATGTTCTGTCAATCAGAACCTATTCTGTTTTGGGGCACCTGGGTAGGTCAGTCGGTTGAGCATCCAACCATGAGTTCAAGCTCCGAGTTAGGCTCCATGCTGGATGTGGAGCCTACTTTAAAAAAATTTTTTTGATTTTGTTTTGCAAGAAAGAGCTTATCTGACATAAAAATTTCCATCATTTTAATGATCTAATAGAAAAGGGCAAATGCATGGCAAATTTGTACTTCCACACCCATTTTTTGCTTTTTTGTGCCTTTCTCCTCCTTTTTTGCTTTATTAAGGTATATAATTCTACACTTTAAAAAATCTTACTATTATGGGCGCCTGGGTGGCTCAGTTGGTTAAGCAACTGCCTTCGGCTCAGCCCATGATCCTGGAGTCCCGGGATCGAGTCCCACATCGGGCTCCCTGCTCCGCTGGGGGTCTGCTTCTCCCTCTGACCCTCTTCCCTTTCGTGCTCTCTGTCTCTCATTCTCTCTCTCTCAAATAAATAAATAAAATCTTAAAAAAAAACAAACCCAAAAAAACAAAAAAATAAAAAATCTTACTATTATGGAAAATTTCAAGCCTATATGAAAATAGAGACAGTAACATAATAAAACTGTGTGTGCCCATTGCTCTGCTAAACTGTCAGCTCCTGGAAGTCTTGTTGCCCCCACCAGTGTTTCCAAGGAAATCCCAGACTTCATATCATTTTATTCATAAATACAAATATTTCAGTACTTCTTTTTTTATTTAGATTAATTTATTTGAGAGGGAGAGAATGGGCAAGAGAGGGAGTACAAACGGGGAGGGGTAGAGGGAGAAGCAGACTCCCCATTGAGCAGGGAGCCCGACACGGGGCTCGATCCCAGGACCCCAGGATCATGACCCGAGCCAAAGGCAGACACTTAACAACTGAGCCATCCAGGCGTCCTATGGCCAGTCTTTTTTTTTTTTTTTTAATTTTTTTTATTCTTATATTATCCCCATACATTGCATCATTAGTTTTAGATGTAGTGTTCCATGATTCATTGTTTGTGCATAACACCCAGTGCTCCATGCAGAATGTGCCCTCCTCAATACCCATCACCAGGCTAACCCATCCTCCCACCCCCCTCCCCTCTAGAACCCTCAGTTTGTTTTTCAGAGTCCATCGTCTCTCATGGTTCGTCCACCCCTCCGATTTCCCCCGCTTCATTCTTCCCCTCCCGCTACCTTCTTCCTTTTTTTTTCTTAACATATATTGCATTATTTGTTTCAGAGGTACAGATCTGAGATTCAACAGTCTTGCACAATTCACAGCGCTTACCAGAGCACATACCCTCCCCAGTGTCTATCACCCAGTCACCCCATCCCTCCCACCCCACCCCCCACTCCAGCAACCCTCAGTTTGTTTCCTGCGATTAAGAATTCCTCATATCAGTGAGGTCATATGATACATGTCTTTCTCTGTTTGACTTATTTCGCTCAACATAATACCCTCCAGTTCCATCCACGTTGTTGCAAATGGCAAGATCTCATTCCTTTTGATGCTATGGCCAGTCTTTTTAACTTTAGCTGTTCAAATAGATATGCCTCTCATTGAATTTTTTTTTTAAGATTTTATTTATTTATTTGACCGACAGAGACATAGCGAGAGAGGGAATAGAAGCAGGAGGAGTGGGAGAGGGAGAAGCAGGCTTCCCGCTGAGCAGGGAGCCCTACGTGGGGCTCGATCCCAGGACCCCGGGATCATGACCTGAGCCGAAGGCAGACGCTTAACGACTGAACCACCCAGGCTCCCCTTTCATTGAAGTTTTAATTGGCACTTCCCTAATGACTAATGATGTTGACTTGAATCCTCTTAAATCTTTTGGAACTTGTTTTATGTTCCAGAATGTAGTCTCTTGGTAACTGTACGTATGTACTTAAGAGGATTGTGTCCTCTACTTTCATTGCCTGGGGTGTTCTGTAAATGTGAGTTTGAGGTGCTTAATGGGATCACCATGACTTCTGACAAGACAAGCTTTGTTGAAAATATTACAATTCAAGTATGGTAGTAACAACAAGATGCACAAATGGGGGTAGTTTCTCCTTGTGAAGAGCTGTGCTTTCAGCTTGATTTCTGTGAGAGGTGCCTCTTCAGTTGGCCTTAACTATGGTTAGCAAACTTGCTCTGGTTTCTTCTCTTCGACTTTATGTCTCCACATCTGTAGCAGAAACAATATAATTTGTTAGTAAATTTCTCCGAATCATCCTGTAGGAGCCAGCTCTATCTGTCTGTTGCTGCTAGCAGTCTGGTAACTTAATGTATCCATATCCTGGAGAGGGTACTGGCTGGCTTTGACCATTCTGGTGTTATGTCCCTGGACCTGGTGTTCTGGCTCGGCCGGATTGTGCAAGAAAGGGCGGGCTCTTTCACAGTCGCCTTGTTTTTTCGAAAAGCCTCTGAATGGAGTCCTTTGGGCTTAGAGAATTGGAATCATCCCCAATCATCAGCTACATGGAAGCTGATGTATTCTCTAGACTATAAAGAAAGTATAATTAAAGTGCACTTTAAAAAAATGTATATACTGGATTCATCTTCTAACATGGTAACGTGTAAAAAGGCCTACTCTTAGTTAATGATTTGTTTAAAAACCATTGGGTTAATGTTTCAGAATGAACAACATGGTACTTTGTGTTCGATTAGTAGCTTCATTGTTGAAATTCTTTGAAATCTTTTTTTTTTTTTTTTATGTACGCTCTATGCCCAGTATAGGGCTTGAACTCATGATTCTGAGATCAAGAGTCACGTGCTCGGGGCGCCTGGGTGGCTCAGTCGTTAAGCGTCTGCCTTCGGCTCAGGTCATGATCCCAGAGTCCTGGGATCGAGCCCCACATCGGGCTCCCTGCTCCCCGGGAAGCCTGCTTCTCCCTCTCCCGCTCCCCCTGCTTGTGTTCCTTCTTTCACTGTGTCTCTCTCTGTCAAAAAAGAAATAAAATCTTAAAAAAAAAAAAAAGAGTCACATGCTCTACTCATAGAGCCAGACAGGTGCCCCAAAATTCTTAGACATCTTAAGGACAGATTGGCCAGTATGGATTCCAGGTTAGATAGCCGTTCAGGTATCTAGTGCTAGATATCCAGCACTAGATATCATGGGCTTTAGGAATGAAGGTTTTTGTGAGATAAGGAGGCATTTTATAAATAATTCTGATTCAGTTGTCTCAAGAAGTCAGAGGATGAGTGGACTCCCAAGCCCAGTATCTCAGTAGCACATAGGGCCCTGGGATGGAGGGATGGTGGCCACCATCTTATCCACGTCATGGAGGGAGAAGAGGGAGATGCAGTCTCTGGCTTGAGGGCCCTGGACCGTTAGGGTCAGTCAGCTTGAGCTGGTCCTATTCTAGTCTGGCTTTATGTTACCCAAATAGTGGCAAGAGGGCTGAACATGGCAGCCTGCCCATTGCAGAGGAGGCCCTGAGAGCCATTTGTGGATGGTGTAGATTAATGGGTTTGGCCTCAGCCAGGGGCTCGTCCCCACCATAGCCTTAGCCCTGGTTCTCTGCCTTTGAAATATCTTGTCTACACTTCATCCCCAAGTGTTCACATGTCCCCACCCTCCTATCCTCTGGCTTTCCTGGATGGTCCTTGCCTCCTTTTGTGGTCAGAGGTGAGCTGTCTTCTGGCCAGTGCCTCATCCTTTTTTCCTCGCTGCCCCCTCCATCATCGGTCCTCTCTTTCTTGCTTTCTTTGCTCTTTTTGTCTTTTTCTCATTTTTGTTTTCTCTCTCTCTTTAAAATTTTCATTATGGAAAAGTCCAAGCCTATACGAGAGTAGATAGAGTAGTGTGATGCCTCCCCAGTACCCCACCCCCAGCCTCGGCAATTGTCAGTCATGGCCAGTCAGCCACATATATGTAACCTTAGATGTGCCTTGGCCCCTAGTGTTGGAAGTATCTCTACATCAGTGAGTATATAAAAAAATTAAAATATTATTATCACACCTGTAAAAATTAAGTATCTTAGTATCAAACAGTATTC
Organism: Mirounga angustirostris; assembly: GCF_029215605.1. Lineage (NCBI taxonomy): Eukaryota > Metazoa > Chordata > Mammalia > Carnivora > Phocidae > Mirounga > Mirounga angustirostris. Next base: position 139,888,606 of record NW_026991713.1, read on the forward strand.
AGTATCTAGGATCAGTAGTCAAATTTCTAATTATTTTATAAATATGATTTAAAACAACAGTTTATTTGAATCAAGATCCATAAAGACCTTACATGGTCACAGATTGGTATGTCTTCTAAGTCATGACTTCTGAGTCTCTTAGTGAGGGCTACCTCTCCATCTTTTTCCCTTTGAAAACAGAAGGTCACTTCTCTGTCAGGGTCCTCGTGGAGTGGGCTTGCTGGTTACATCCATGTGATATTGTTGAAACATGTTGCTTTGATCATTGTATTTCCTGTAAATTGGTAGTTAGATTCAGGTTTGATTTAGGTGGTGTTGCATGCTTCCACCAGGAGATACGTGGTGTCTGGTGGTCTTTTTATGACTTTAGAAGGCACTGAGCATCGTTGATTCTGTCCATTACTGCATTGAGGATTGCAGGATGTGACATTTTGATCCTTCGTCCCTCCCCCGTTTATTAGCTGGGATGCTCTATAAAGAGAAACTTGCCCTGAATTACAGTTTGTAGAGGAAAGGCAGGCTAACTACTTGATTCTTTCCCTTTATTTATTAGTTTTCACAATAATAAACGGTTCACTAGTAACCTCCAATGATGACCAGTTGTTTTTTGTTTGTTTTTTTTTACCATATTACACCTTCATGGATTAAAACATGTTTGATGTGTTTCAGTCCACTGAGTTATCATTCTCATCAGTGCTCATATTCTCCTTGTAGGCTGTGAAGGCCTCTTCAGGATGGCTCCTGAGTCATTGGATGTTAACTAATGAGTCTTTAATAGCTTCTTTGCTTTCAGGTGTGACGGGGAGTCTGAGCTCCATTTGTACACTTCCTGGCCGGTCTCCCAGGATCTTGGTTTCTTTTCATGGGAAGTGGGGTTTAAATATCACAGCCTGGTTGCTAGGGTGTTCACTGTTAATTGGACAGAATTAGAAAGTCTTGTTTTATTTAATACGTCATGAGTGATCTTTGTTTTATTTAATACGTCATGAGTGGTACTTTATAGTAATGCTTCAGGTTTACATACAGGATTACCAGGTGTTTGCTTAATGCCTTCACTCTGGTATCTTTCTTTCCTTTTTCACTTGCATGAGGGTGCCTGTCCGGAACAACACTTCAGACGATGGCATTGGAACATTCCTTATTACTTGGTTTTGCTGCTGAACAGTTTAATGATAATCAGATTTTCTTTTGTGAAGTCAGTTGAAGTTTGCGTAGCTATTCAGAGGGTTTTTCCCTTTAAAGTCCAGGAAATTCACCAGAGCTAGTCCTGGAATAGGGTCTTCTGGGGTCCGGAGTTGGTACTTGGTACCTCAGGTAGTGTTTCAACATGCAGTGAAAATTTTTTTTTTATTTTAAAGTTTTCTTAAATATAGTTTTAATATTTGTTCTATACCTTTGCTTTGATTTTTCTTCTCTGGGACTTTTGTTATTCATATATTAGATCGTCTTTGCAGTATTTGTCACTTTCTCTTCAATCCTTTTTATCTTTTTATTCATTTATTTTATTTTTTTGTTAAAGATTTCATTTATTTTTTGAGAGAGCACGAGTGGGGGGAGGGGCAGAGGGAGAAGAAGACTATCCGCTGAACGCGGGATCCCGATGTGGGACTCCATCCCAGGATCATGGGATCATGACCTGAGCCGAAGGCAGACACTCAACTGACTGAGCCACCCAGGCACCCCAATATTGTGATTTTAATTTGCATTTCCCTAATGACTCATGATCTTGAGCATCTTTTCATGTGCTTTTCTTGTGTCTATCTTATTTGGTAGAATGTCTGTTTAAATGTTTTGCCCATTAAAGAAAAATGGTGCTGTTTGTCTTGTTGAATTGTAAGTGTTCTTTATACATTCTGGATACAAGTCCTTTATCAGATATATTATTTGCAAATGTCTTTTCCCAGTCTGTGTCTTGTCTTTTAGTTTTACTATCAGTGTCTTTTTTTTTTTTTTAATTTTATTTATTTATTTGAGAGTGAGTGAGACTAAGATCACAGAGGGAGAGGGAGAAGCAGACCGCTGCTGAGCAAGGAGCCTGATGCGGGGCTCGATCCCAGGACCCTGGGATCATGACCTGAGCTGAAGGCAGACGCTTAACGACTGAGCCACCGAGGTGCCCCGACTAATGGTGTCTTTTGAAGCACAAAAGTTTTAAATTTTGATGAAACCTAGTTTATACTTGAATATATAAATGTATCTTCTTTCTGAGGAATTTCATTCTCTATAACATCCAAGTGTGAATCATCTTTTTATGATTTTTGATATTCATGGTCTACTTGCCTAAGTTATTTTTACGAAGGATTCTGCACAGCCTGCAAGGCCTCTTGGAATGGATGGGTGGTCTGTGCTGTGTTAATAATAGTCTAGATATGGGCTAGAATAATACCTAAAACTTCAACACTTCTGATCTTCTCAGTCGGGAAGCATGACTGTTGACTTTGAAAGCAGGATCTTATTTCCATCACTGATGGTCCTGGGTGCTGTTGGCAGCTTTCTCCTGGGAGGCCTCCTGTCTTTGGCTGGTGCTGTTGGTGGCTCTTATTCTCAGCACCACACCTTGCAAGTAAGCTGCTCGTCTGGATGTGGTGAAAGGGTCGAGTGCAGAGCATACCGTTCCTCTGATTTTGTAAGGCCAGATAACATATTCTTTCTTGACAATTTCAGGTGAAGGACTTAACGAAATACTTGGACCCCGGCGGGCTTGGTGTGATCAGTTTTGAGGACTTCTATCGAGGGATCACCGCTATCAGGAATGGAGGTCAGTCTCCCCCACCGTGTGTTTCCCTCTCCTCATGTCCTCTGCTCCAGCCCTCGCCTTGCTGTGCCCTCACCCACCCTTAGGAATGCCCCTTTGGTTGGATTTAACATCTTCCCTTCTCCTCCAAGCCCCTAAAATACCCTGGGTTTCAGGGTGCTTTCTCCCTGTCCTTTGCCCCTCACACACCCTATCTTCCAGAACTGACTAACTCAGCCTCCTATCCATAATGTTAGAAAGTTACCGCTCCTTTCCGTGGACATGCCAGAATATCGAAAGGCTTCCACACGAGCACCCACATACATGTACACTTGTTGTTCTGCAGGCCGCAGGCTGCTTCGTTTATATCGTCGTGGATCCGTCCATACTCTGCCTGGCCAACAAAGCCATCTTTTTTTTTTCCCCCAATGGGCTGCGTTTCAAATCATATACTCCTGTACACTTCATCCTAAGTGCTTCCACACGTGTTGTAGTCATTACTGAGAGTTAGTGTTTGTGGTCTTACTTGGAGTAAAAATTTACTTATGGTAAGTGCACAAATCTTGAGTAAATTTTAAGTCACTCTGAACTCTGACAGTTCTTAATGCCTACTGATGGAAATCCCTGCCACATGTTACCATCACCACAGACAGTTCCCTCACGGCCATCGGCGGCCCCTCCCTCCTCACTACACCACCTTGGCTGATTTTCATCACCCGGGGCCCCTCTTCTGGGCTTCGTTCACACAAAGGGAATCAGCAGCATGTGCTTCACATGTGGCTTCTCCCTTTATGGTGTTTCTGAGATTCATCCATGTTGCATGGATCAGAGTCTGCTTTTCGATTGCAGAGCAGTGTCCCTTTGTATGTTTGTACCACATTTTGTTAATCTCTTGCCCAGGGGGTGGACACTTGGTTTTGGGCTACCATGTTTCCAATTTGGGGCTGGGATGAATACAGCTCCTACTGACATTTATGTATGTCTTTTTTTTTTTTTTTTTAAGGTTTTATTTATTTATTTGACAGAGAGATAGAGAGCACAAGTAGGCAGAGAGGCAGACAGAGGGAGAGGGAGAAGCAGACTCTCCACTGAGCAGGGAGCCCAACGCGAGGTTCGATCCCAGGATCCTGGGATCGTGACCCGAGCTGAAGGCAGACGCTCAACGACTGAGCCACCCAGGTGCCCCATTTATGTATATGTCTTTGTGTGGACACATGTTTTCATGCCTTTGGGGCCTGGACACAGGATGGGATGGTTGGTTTTGTGGGTGTAAGCTTAGTTTCTTACACACTTTCACAGTGCCCATATGCTGCCCCTTCACTTCGAATTCTGGAGCTCTGGAGAGCCCTCTTTTTCTCATGACCTAGCTTCAGCCAGGTGTTTTGGGGGTGATGGTGGCAGGAAGGCACTGGTTGCAGGTTCTTCCCTTTTTCCTGCACTTGTCAGAGAAGGAGGAGGAGGAGTAGACCTGGACAGGACCCGCAGTGGCCAGGTCAAAGGATGCCCTTGGACCTGAAGTCTTATCAGCAGTTGTTGGTAGAGTTACCTGTCTTGTCTGTCCCCTGTCTGTCCACTCTATTGCCCAACAGTGTCGCAGAGGGGCTGGGTTTCCTAAAACACTGAGGCTGGGTGGCTCTGAGATGCGCTCTGTGTATCGTGACCTGTATTTACCTTTTGCTCTTTCACCCAGTCAGTCCACACACACATGAGTACCACCATCGCCCAGGGACCCTGTGGGCCTTTGGGTCCAGAGCATACGTCAGTGTGGTGGGTGGGGACCCTGCCATAGGACCATGCAGGCCAGCTCCAGGTAGGGGCCCTCTCTGAGGAGGGCTGGAGTGAGGTCTGGTCCAAATGGTGCAGCTGCTCTGAGGCCTGTGTGATGAGCATGACTGAGCTTGAGGATGGAGAGGCTGCAGGCCCTGGGGCTGCTGTGAGGGTGGCACCACTTCCCGGGCACATGGGGCCTGGTGGGGAGACATGGAGAGTGGGTGGAGCAGCAGCCTCTGGGAGGTGGTACTGGCAGGGGATGGGCGATGTGAGAAATGCCAGGTGGGCTTGGGGATGAGGAAGAGAGCCCTTGGGTGACTTAGCGTCACATGCCCGTGTCTGTATCCGTGTAACCAGTATGTGGTAACCCTTATGTGATTTTCCGAGGTTAGGGATGCAGTTAAACACGAAGTTGTTTAAGCCTTCACGCTTTTGCACAAAGATTTTAGTGGTGGCTTCATACAAATTTTGGCCTTTGCTCAACCTCCAGTGCCTTTGGTGGCTTCCTGAACAGAGCACATTCACGAGCCCCCAGCCATGCTCCTCAGGACCTCCCTGGGCCACTGCAGCGGTGTCCAGGACCCTTGGGATGGCTTTGTTCTCCAACAACTTCTGTCAATTAACCTGTGGGAAACTCACGGTATTTGCTTTTTTCTCTTAGTTTTAAAATCCAGTATGATTTCTGACTCATCAGTTACTTAAAAGTTCTTTTAACTTCTGTCTTTTAAAATGTTGTCATTAATCTCACACCTACTTGTGTGTGATAGAGAATGGGATCTCTGTGTTCATTCTTTGACATTGGTTGGTTGTTTGGTGGTCTGCCACGCAGCCAGGTCTTACACATGCGGTGTGCGAGCTTGACGGTGCGGTGCTTACTCTCTAACCGAGGTGCACGTGCATGCCTCAAGCCGTACCACGTGTGTCTGTTTGATCTCCACCTCAGGGAGCAGCCGCGCCTCCCACAAAGGTGGTGGCATCGTTAGTTGTAGATATCTTCTACAACTAGAAGCTCACGTAACTGACTGGCCGAGTGTAGGCTTCGGAGTTGATGGTGATGGAACCCAGAGGGCCCCAGGACTGGGGGGTCATCAGAGAAACCCTCACGGCTCTGCCTGACAGCTTAGGGCTAGGAAGGCAACAGATGCATAGAGGCCAAGCCTAAGACACCTGGCAGTTACTGTTGCCAGGAAAACAAGCAGCTGAAACACAGGGAAAATGTGCTTCCACAATACTGCTTGGCTGGTAGTGAGTGCTATGGAGTCATAATAATGAAACACATGGAATATTTATGTAACCAAAGATTAGACAACCATTTCGGAAGGTTGAGGGGAGGGAAAGTGGGGAAGCGTATGCTGAAATCCTCAGGTACTATGCCAGGATGTCCGTAGAAAATTCTAGAATCCAGGAACTCATGGGAACTATTTAGAGGGACGAGGATGACAGGCTAAGGGTGTGAGGACTGCTATCAGCACTGGTCTACTGTCCACAACGGGAGGGGTGACACGTGCCCCTGGGTTGGCCATGGCCACCCCGCATCACAGACAGGAACCCATTTCCCTGGGTGACCACAGAAACCCAGAACGCATGAGCTGCTGGCCACAGCGCACTGGCCTGCCTCTCAGGCCGGAAGCTTGCCACACGGCCTTACCGGCAGGACAGCACCATCTGTGTGTCTCCAGGCCTAAAACCATGGAGCTGGAGGGGCGAGACTGGGCTTCCTTGGGTTCAGGGGGTTGGGGAGTCCAGACTCCTCTGAAGGATCATGGCTGAGAGCAGCAGTGGGAGTTGGTCCTGTGGGTGTGGGCAGGAAAGAGCCCAGGGCAGTGGCCAGCCAGACGGCTGGTGCCGTCCATGTGGCTCTGAGGCCCTCTCTCAGCCAAAGTGCACAGTCCTGTTGCCAGGCTGGGGCTGGTCTGTTCTGATAAGCAGAGTTAATGCACACTGAAGCCAGATCAGCTATAGGAGTTCCTGGGTGGTCGTGACCTGGGAGTCAGCAGGTGCTTCTGGAAAACGTGTGACCCACTGCTGTAAGGAAACCCTCTGGCCTCTGATGCCTGGCAGGAGAGAAGAGCTATCTCTGCTGAGGCAGCTTCTTTCTCTATGGAGAGGGAGGGGCTGCTGGCTATGGCCCCACGTGGCTGTCTTGTGGGTGGCATGTGTCTTGAAGTTGAGTGACTTCAGGAGCATATGGATATCAGTCTGCTGAGAGAAGTGGCCGTCTTGAGAATGGCCTGTCTCCTTGAGGCCTGATCTCACCCTGACTCACTGAGACAGTATCTTTGTCAGTACCCACCACCCCTCCTCCCTCCTCCTTGCCTTCATGTGGGACATTCCCCCTTCTGTCTGCCGCAGGGATTGGTAGAGGGGAGCTTGAGGCCAGGCCCTGGGAGGGGTCCCGGGCTCTGCCTGAGAGGAGCTGGCCAGGGCTCTCTGTCTCCATCCATAGCTTGCTCCAGCCTGCTCTCCCCTGTAGACCCCACCCCTGGCTCACCTGGCCAGCTCTACCTGGTCCCTTCCCATCCACCATGGCCCCTGGCCCTCTGCATTCTGTTTGTCCAGTGCTGCATCTGTACTTCCTTCTGAATCTGGGAGCAGCCCCCGCTACTCTGAGCCTGCAAGTCAGGAGACCTTGGTGAAAGTCCTGCCTCGGCCCAGCCCACACACCCCAAGGAGCCCCACAGGAATTGTTTGAGTTTCAGGATTTTCACATTCTTTTGGATTATCGTTCCACTTTGATTTAATTAAAATAAAAAATCCCCCAGCCAGTCCCAGAGTTAGCATGGACGCTCCAGGAAATAGTGAGCCCAGCCCCCTGGCAAGGGCAGTGCAGTTCCGCGAAGACACCTGAGCCGAGCGTCAGTGCAGCTGGTCCAGAAGACCAGCAGGAATTTCTAGAGAACACACAGAATTGCACAACTCCAGGGCTGGGGAAAATAGTATAGAGAACTCGGGGCTTTCCTCATGATTCTTTAATCTTTCCATTTTAATTTTTTTTTCCTTTTCAACTAATTTCTTATTTTATCAACTCTTTAAGTCTTTTTTAATTTCCATTTTTACAGTTACATTTTATCTTTTCATTGTATTTAATTATATATATATATATATATATATATATATATATATATATATATATATATGAAGTTTTTCTTTCTTTATAATTTTGGGATCTAGTTTCTTCTAACAAATAGACCAAAATACACCCAGGATCTAGTGTATTGGTCTATTCTGCTCACCTGTCTGATTATATTCTCTCTCTCTCTTTTTTTTTTTTTTGGTTTCTGGTCTCTGTTTAGTGTATATTTCTCTGGGGTGGTTGTTCTTATTTTAGTGTTTTGTTCTCTCACTCATCTATTTTCTGGACAGAAAGACAAGATGGAAGTGTTGTGTTTTTTCTGTGGTGAAAACATTCTGGAATAGAAGTGTCCCTGGAGGGTGAGGTTTGGTGTCAATGTGATGCCACATTGCAGGTGTTGTCCCCCCTCCCTGGAATTTAGCCTGTGGGGGGCAGACTCCTGCTCCTGAAGTGAGGTGGGAGGCCTTGGACCCTGAGGGACAGTCTGCTGCTGGGCTGCGTGACCAGGGGCTCTGTCCAGCGTCTGGGCTGAGGGTGGCTGCCGTGATGAGAGCTTGAAGCAGGCAGACTGGATGAGGGCTGCATCCGAGGGCACAGCTGAGACCCATGAGGACTGTGGGCCCAGACACTGTGCAGCCAGACTGCTCTGGGCTCCGGGGACACAGCGCATCCCCTGCCCTCAGGACAGCCCACAGACAATGAGGCAGGGCTGCTACAGGAGGGGACAGGAGCTTGGGAGGAGGGTGAGCAGGGGTGGGGGGCGCCTGGGTGTGGCACCCTGGCATGTCTGGGGGCTGCAGGGAGGCCACTGTGTCCAGATTGGGCATCTGGGGTTAGAAGGCAGAGGTGAGGGTATTAGGGGTATGGCCAGGCTATGGGCAATAAGGGAAGACATGGATGTCTCTGCATGGTGGGTGGTGAGTGGCCCCTTGGCTCAGTGCCAACTTACCAGGACCATGTCCTGGAGCGGGCATGAGGGGCTGGGCCTCCAGGTGGCCGTTGCCCATGTGGGCTCGGGGGAGGCCATGCTGGTGGGGACACCCCACCTGTGTGCATCAGACATCCTGCCAGGTGGGCTCAGGGATTCAGGCTTTTGTTTTTCTTTTTTCTGTAGTTTGATCTCATTATTTAACTTTGGTTAGGAAAGGAGAGTGAAAATAAAACAATAATAATAAAAGCAAGTCAAAGCTGATTTTGAAATTGTTGTTTGATAGCATTTGGGAGGATGGAGCACAATTGCCAGAGCCAGCAGCTTCCCACCGGTGCCCACTTCAGGTGCTCCTCCGGCGTGCGGGCAGCCTGCTTTGGCTGGCAGGCTTATTCTGCACCCAGGAGCGACCCAGCAAGGGACTTGGTGTGTTGACCCAGTTGGCAGCAAAGTGCAGGGAGATTTTCACTGTCACACCACAGGCCTTATTTCAGGAATAGAATGAGTTGGGGTTGGGGGAGGATTGCTACAAATAGGCCATCGTGCTGGCCCACCCCCACACTCTGGAAGAATAAGATAAATGCACATTAAAAATGTCCACTTCCCTGAAAATTGTTTTAGTTCATAGAAAACTAACAGGAGAATCATATTTCGTTCCCATCAGGAATATGAAAGCACCAGCTATGTTCACATCCCCTTGTCCACGTTGTGGGACAAGACCCTCTTGGCCATTGTCCACCCCTCGTGGCTGAGCACATGTCCGCCGCATCTAAAATGGTCAGCTGCGTTTTGAGACCTTTGAATTCTGTGTTTCAGGGTTTTGAAGGGAGAGGAAGACTATTACCATCTGAGAGGGGAAAATAGGCCAAAGATAGTCTAGCTTTTTACAAAATAAATGTGCAGTCTCTAACTGTACTGGGGTAATCGGTCCCCCACCACACCCTTGCCCCAGAAACCAAAAACGTGAGTCCACAGCAACCCTGGCCCCCTCACCTGCACCAGAGACCCAGACCTCCAGCACAGGGACTCCAGCACGTGCTGGGTCCACCTGCGTGCTCGCAGGCTCCTTCTCACCTGCTACAGTCTGTCCCATTCGGATATTTAGCCACACTCCTGGGGAAAACAATACGAAACAACACAAGTACCTATGGTTCTTTTTTTTTTTAAGATTTTATTTATTTGAGAGCGAGAGCGAGCACAAGCTGGGGGAGGAGCAGAGAGAGAGGGAGAAGCAGGTTCCCCACTGAGCGGGGCTCCCGATGTGGGACTCCATCCCAGGACCCTGAGATCATGACCTAAGCTGAAGGCAGACACTCAACCGACTGAGCCATCCAGGTGCCCCAAGTGCCTATGGTTCTTAAAAGCCACATAGGGGTTTTTGGCATAAGAGCTTTAATCACTACTGCAAAGTAGTTTTGAGTTGGCATAGGCATCTTACAGTTGCTGAATACGTAGATACTTGAATTCACACAGTTGCCGAAAGAAAGCATTATGATTCTATGTAAGTTGAGAGTCCTTTAGAAACAGGACGGAATAGCCATGTGTCCTACAGCTGCTTTGTGGTGAAAGTCCTTCAGGACCCATTCTCCCGGCTCTCGTGGTGACTTCAGAACCTGGCTGGGGGACAAGAGGAACATCCTCTGCTAGCTCAGTCAGGAGCATGCGACTCTTGATCTTGGGGTTGTGAGTTTGAGCCCCACACTGGGCGTGGAGCTTACTTTAAAATAAGTAAAATAAGGGACTGATATTATGTTAGATTATGTGACATACATTGAGTAAGTAACTGACATATTTTAAATAAGTAATTCCTATGATCTGTTTTCTGCTCACAACACTGACACCCAGTGTGTGGGTTTTCATCACCAAGTGGTTCTCCAGCTCTCTGGGGACACCAGCTGGGTGTCCTACAATTTAATTTGTTCCGACACCAGCTGTCCGGAGTTCATGAAGACCCCACTTCAGGTGCCTAGGCCACCCACACTTCTGTCTGACCTGGCAGTGAACCCAGGGTCCCCAGTACCCCTTCTCAGGTTTGATAATTTGCTCTAATGGCTCATAGAACCCAGGGAGACACTTTACTTACCATTAGCAGTTTATTTAAAAGGTTACAAATGAACAGCCAGATGAGGTGTATAGGGTGAGGTCTGGAAGTGTCCGGAATGCAGGGGCTTCTGTCCCTGTGGAGCTTGGGATGCACCACCTTCCTGGCATATTGATGTGTTCACTACCTGGAAGCTCTCGGAACCCTTTCATTTGGGGTTTTTTTGGAAGGATCCATTGGTCGTTGGTGATGGGCTTGGTCTCCAGCCTTCTAATCACATGTAAGGTCCCCTGGCCACCAGCCCCTGAGCTCCAAGAGTCACCTGGGTGGTGTGAACCCCGGTGAGGCTGAAAGGGGCTTGTTATGAACCACAGCAGATGCTCCTCTCAGCCCCGACACTCAGGAAATTCCCAGGAGCTGGGACGAGGAGCACATAAATGTTTCTTCTTACGTGGAGGTGACACAACTTAAGGAAACACAGGCGTCTTCCATCGCTCACTTGCTCCCTGGAATGTCTTGCGCCCGAACAGTGCTCAGGAGACCGTGGAAGCAGCACCTCCTGCAGGAGAAGGGCCCATTGCTGTTGAGAACTGAGTGTGTTGGAGAAGTGATGTCTCTCTTGCTGATGTCAGACTTACGGTCTGCCCGTTGTGAAGGGATAGCGTTTTCTTTAAAATTTTCCTTATTATGAAATAAAACATTTATTGCAGAAGATAAAGTTAAGCAAAAACAAAGGAAATAAAAACTGCCAGTGAGCCCAGCACCCAGGATGAGGTGCTGTTTTGGTCTGTTTCATCGTACTTACACCTCCCCAAACACACCCAAAGTCTTAAAAAATTTAAGTCTGATACCTAATACTTTTTAAAGCCCACGAACAGTGTAACAGGCTTGAGATCTTGCTCCTCTTTACGATGCTGTTGGGGGTTTAATTAATTAATTAAATGGTTTTATTTATTTATTTTAGAGAGAGTTGGAGTGGGGAGGGATAAAGGGACAAGAGAATCTCCAGCAGACTTCCTGCTGAGCAGGGAGCCTGATGTAGGACTTGATCCCAGGACCCTGGGATCATGACCTGAGCTGAAACTGAGAGTCAGACACTTAACCACCTGTGTCCCCCAGGCGCCCCAATGCCATCAGGGTTTTTAAAGAAACAAACATTTTATCATTCGGCTTCCACGCCACCTCTGGAGGGGGGACCTGCTTTCCTGTGTGAGCCATGCTGCTTTCTCCCCCGGGCTTCTCCTGGGCTGTCCGGAGGCCCTGCTCTCATTTACCACTGTGGCGCCTTGTCCCTTGGGCTCTGGGGATGCTCTGGGTTCCCTGCTGAGCACGGGTCTTCTCTCCTGCAGAGTCCGATGGCCAGCTGTGCGGGATTGCACCTGCCCAGGACGAGGAGCCGCCTGCCTGCCCCGATGAGTTTGACGACTTCGTTACCTTTGAGGCAAGTGGTTCTCACTGAGGGGCTGAGAAGGAGTTTGACGTGACATGTCTTCCTTTATGCCTTCTGAGTCCTGCTCCACGTAGTGGTGCCTGGGCTAGTGTTGCAGGAAGTGCCGTGGAGGTTAGAGCCAGGCCCACCCTGCAGGCCTGCGCACTCGGCTGGGAGCTCTGGGGGCTCATGGCTGTGGCTCACCGGAGGCCATGGCGCGGCCTCCTGGGGCCTGTTGTCAGCAGAGGGCTGGGCTGGGCTGCTAGGGCTCTCCAGTGGTGTTGCTGTCACCTTCTGCCAGGCTGCCAAGCGAAGCCAGAGCGGGGGACGTGCTGTGGAGTTCTTGCTTTACCAAATTGCAGATCGTTGTCTGGGTTTAGGGACTTCCAACACCTCATGCTCCTTTGCCACCTGCCCCCACGGTTGCTGTGGATACCTGGTGTCACCTGTAACTGCGGGTGTTTTGTTCTCTGCATGGCAGGGAGGAGGTCTGTGAGCACAGCCACAAGACGGGCCGCACAACTGTGTCCCACCAGTGGAGAGGTGGGCAGATGCCGGGATAGCCCGGGTGGCTGGACGTGGAAATTTGCTTATTAAAAATATACATCAGAAACTCCGGAGCACCCAAAGAGCTGTTGCCCAGCGAGGGGTGCAGGGAACAGTGCTGGGCTGTGATGCGGTGGCCGTGAGCCTTGGCGCCTTGGTAAAATGGTGGTTGCACGAGGCAGCTTTCCAAAGTCCACAGGAGTTCACTACTTTCTCTGGGGTCTTGTGTCCCGGCTCTGAGGGTCAGCCCTCAGATAACGTGGGTTCACTTTCTGACTCTCACTTCTGATGACACAGGCCTCTGGGCCACTGGGGAGCATTCAGCACTCACAGCTTTGTCCTGAAGTTCCAGCCGGGTCTGAGCCCCCCAGGGGCAGGGACCACCCTGCCTTGCATCCTGTTTAGCGGGATTGGTGTGTTTGTTCTGTGTGTATGTGACCTGGGGGTGCCAGGGCCTGTTGGGGCGTTGGAGGCCAGGTGCCAAATGGGGCACGTGCTGGCTGCAGGCCCGTGTGGCTGGGTGAGGGGCTGCAGGCGTGCAGGACTCTGATGTGTCACCTGTCACATGAACTGCCAGACCCTGTGGTGGGGAGACGCTGCTTACCTCACCGGAGCAGGGCCGGCTCCCTTTGCACAAGGTGTACTTTGACACACCTTGGATTTTCCAGGAATGCACCTTAGATCAGGGGAGTCCTTCTTTCCTTGTTTGGAGCATCTGGGGGATCGCGACACTTACGCAGACACTTGTGCAGTGAGCCTCAGACCTTTATATCACCTTCCAGCAGAGCCAGACCTGAGCATCTGCATTAGCATCTTCCACTCCGTCCCTTGCTCAGGTTTCTACTAGGGCGTTATATCAATTTCTCACACTTTATGTGGAGGTGGGTATAGTGGGTTGAATGGTAGTCTCCCGAAAGATATGATCACTCGGAACCTGTGAACGTGACCTTATTTGGAGAAAGGGTCTTTGCAGATGTAATTAAGTTGAGGGTTTTGAGATGAGATCCTGCTGGGTAGTAGGCTGGGCCCTGAATCCAATGACAGGTGTTCTTAGGAGGAGGAGATACACAGGAGCCCCGGGAGGGAGCCACAGAGGCTGGAGGGACGGAGCCACGTGCCCGGGGCTGCCTGGGGCCACCAGGAGCCTCCCCTGGAGCCTTAGGAAGAGTTCAACCTTGCTGACACCTCCAGAACCAAGAGAATCGTTTCTGTTGTTTCAGCCACCCAGTTTGTGGTAGTTTGGCAGCCTAGGACACTAACACAGGGAGTTTGTTACTCAGGGTAGTGAAAGGCATCAACACATTTTGTACTTAAAGAGCTCATTTGGCCCAAAAGTGTGGGAGCCTCTGAGGCTGGGGCTGCCTCCTGAACCCTGGGCGGAGTGGGCAGGGGGTCCTATCTGACTCTGGCCCCCTCCTATCCTCTGTGCTGGTCCTGCCGCCTCTGTGTGCCCTTGGGGGTTCTGGCTCCCACCTTGCTCATGTCACCTTCAGAAGGCACAGTGGGAACCGATGTTTCAAAGAATGCAAAAGGGATGCTTCTGATTTTTTTTTCCCCCAGAAAGGAGAAAACATTTCTTTTTACGTTTTTTGTTGTTACTTTTGAAAAATAATTAATACTTTATATTTGAGCAGTTTTAGCTTTTCAGAAAATGGAGCAGATAGTACAGAGAGTTCCCATTCTTCCCCCCTCCCCGCCCCCCATCTCCCTGACACACATAGTCACAGTTTTCTCCATCATGAATGTCTTGTATTAATTAGTGTGGTACATTTGTTATACTTGATGATCCAGTATTGATGTATTGTTGTTAACAAAAGTCCATAGTTTACATTAGGGGTCTCTCTTGGTGTTAATGCATTCCGTGGGAGTTTTTTTGATTAGAATTTTTTTAAAAGATTTTATTTATTTATTTGAGAGAGAGAGAGAGACCACGAGTGGGGTGGGGTGGGGCGGAGAGAGGCAGAGGGAGAGGGAGAAGTAGACTCCCCACTGAGCAGGGAGCCCGATGCGGGACTTGATCCCAGAACCCTGGGATCATGACCTGAGCTGAAGGCAGACACTTCACCAACTGAGCCACCCAGGCACCCCATGCATTCTGTGGGTTTTAACAAATGTACAAGGTTATGTGTTCACCATGTAGTATCACACAGAGGAGTTTTGATGCCTTCAGTACCCTCAGCTCCCTGGATTCATCCCGCTTTCCCCGCTAGCACCTGGCAGCAGCTGATCTTCTGCTATCTGCATAGTTTTGCCTTTTCCAGAATGTCACAGAGTTGGAAGCCAATGTGTGGCTTCTGCTGACGGGCTTCTGTTGCTTAGTAATGTGCATTTAAGGCTCTTCCATGTCTTTTTATGCTCTTTACGATCTTCAGATGTAACTTTCAGGGGATTGGAACCAGGTACTGCGAAACTTATAGAAAGATGTTCTTTTAAAAAATCTTGCACATCCTATAATCTTAAAGTTCAGTAAAAATATGGGTGGAGAATATGTGCATTACACCCAAATATCCCATTTGGAGACCCTCTGCTGGCGATCTTCAGCGATAAATAAGCCTTGTGCTGACTTCCTGGCCGGACACACAACAGTGTGGGGCAGTTCACTGCTGGACTGCTCCTGGGTTCTCCTCTGCTTCCTGTTGGCTCCTTGCTTGAGACCCCTTCTGGGAGAGTTACTGATGTGGCCTTTCTGAGAACAGGGGGACGGGGTGAGGACTAAGTAAGATTTGTCACATTCACTGGAATGCAGAGGGGGAGGGTGGAGTGCCCAAGGCCCCTGCAGCGTGCAGGGGTGAGCTCATCTGTCAGGGTTTCTGGAAGGGCAATGGGAGGGTCACAGAGAACAGACACAAACAGAAATGATAAGAATTGTCCCGCTGTGCCTCCTCTTTTCCTCCCTCCTTCTCTCACCAAGGCCTCTAGAGGACAGAGCTGCCTTAATAAAATGATGGAGACTGTGTCTTTTGTGCAAACTGTTACAACAGAGGTTTGAAAATCAAGAAAAAAAGCCACTCTTGTGCGGTCTGTTAAAAACCCAACAGGGACATTTCCTGAACTTTGCCCCCCTTCCCTGGTCAGCATAGCAGGAGGATTAATGGAGCATGTCTGGGAGCAGGTTAAACTTTTTCCAAGGCTGTGATGTACCTTCAGGTGAGCACACAGGTTTTGCTGAAACCTCAGCAAACTAGCAAATAGGAAGGCCGCGAGGTTAGTTGCAAGAAGCTACGCCTGGTCTGGACAGCAGTTCCCAGTGTTTGCGATACTGTGGGGAGGGCATCCCCAAGAGCCGGTGTGTGGAGCCGGGCGAGGCCCGTTGAGGCTGTCCGGGCTCACGCCCGAGGGTGAGGGGAGCAGTTGGTGTCCCTCAGAGGGACCATGACCTGGGCAGTGAGGATACTGGGCAGCGTTGGCCACACCGGCGTCCGTGTCCATCAGCAGGTCCTTTGTTCACCGGTGAAGGTGATAGTAACGTGGCAGAGTTTTCCAGATGCACTTTGATTTTCCAATGAGTTCATCTTAACGTCTGCAACTTGTAAGTATTTTGAAAGACGATAACATAGATTTGTGGGCTTCTGGGCAAAGTTGGGTCCTGTGTGGTGGCAAATAGAAGCTGATGGGCCGGGTATGTGAGCTGGTCCTGTGTCTTGTGTAGGTTACGGGGGAGGTGGTCTGCAGTGATCTTTGCCTCCGTGGAAGGCAGATGTTTAGCCAACTGCTCTGGAAAACTGCCTGGCTTTCTGACACTTACTCAGGGCAGATCCTGGGGGTGAGCAGCTCCTGATCCCTTCAGGCTGCTGACTGCTCGGCACCCCCACCAGGTGTCTGAGTGGTCGGAGTAGCGGTGTGGGGACGGGACCTCCAGGGTACTGTTTCTTTATAATTTGAGGCAAACAAGGTGCAAGTGCGACCTTGAAGAGCCTTTAGCGGCATGGGAAGCAGTGCTCGTGTGTGTGACTCTCCTTCCATGTGGGAGGGGTGAGGAGATGAAGGTGCAGGAGTTGCCTAGAACGGAGTGTGTGTGCCCGACCTGCGGCAGTCGGTGTTGTGCGGCGTCTGTCTCATGGTTTCTGTGTCAGCGGAGGGTGACTTCCACCCTGAACTGTCCTGTCCAAGCTCCAAGGAGGGTTTGGACTGCAGCCCCGGCCTCAGCTGCACGAGTCTTGTGAGCTCCTCGCAGGTGAAATAAGCAGGCCCGAGTGCCTGGACCTCCTTCCCTTCCTGGGAAAAAAGGCACAGCTCCATGCTGAGTTGGCCTGCCCTTGCACACACTAAGTTGTCTGTCAGGGGCCTGGGGTCCTTGCCGGCCAGGGGGGAGCATTGTGCTATTTCAGAGGTGTTAGTTGGCTCTTTAAAAAGCTGACCTCAAGAGTTCAGTTCTGTTCCCTATAGGAAATCATCAGGGTCCCCAGTCCGTGTCTTCGGGGCCCTCGATGGGCCTGCTAGGTGAGGTTTGGGGTGTGTGGGACTCGCCTGCTTCCTGGGTCTGAGGACTGAGTGGTTGAGGAAGGGAGGGCTGCATGGGACTTCCTTGCAGACAAGGAGCGGTGGGGTGGCGCAGTCTTCCTCCTGTCCTTGGGTGACTCTCGGGCAGCACCCCTGTGTGAGGGTGCAGTGCCGTCTGGGCAGCAAACCCGCAGCCACCCCTCAGCAGACATCAGGAACCAGCTGTGGATTTTGTGCCTGCTCTGTTGTGCTTCCTCCGCGGGCCCAGCCCCTGACCTTCGGATGCCTGCCTACCTCACCGTCCGTCTCTGCCCATGCTGCCCCAGCTCGAGCACAGAGCCAGCCCTGAGCCCGGCAGGAAGTGAAACCTGCTAAGTGATGATGAGCCTCTGAAAGTGATTTCCTGGCTTCAGATTTTGAAGGGCGGGTTTTTTAGGGGTTCCTCAGTTGCCTTAGATTCCAAGGAGGATGGGTTTTTCCCTTGGAAGCATAGGTGATGCACTGTGTCTCCTGTCCTTCCACTTTATTCTGGCTGCACACACAGCTGGGACTGTGACCCCACAGTCTTCCAGGTTTCTTTCCGTACCTGCCTGTGTGGTCTCTTAATCTCAGTTTTGCAGATGAGGAGACAGGGTTTGGAGTGGTTGGGACCCCAGTATGGGGTCACTGGGCTGGTGGATGGTGGGTGGAGGGTGGACCCTGGCCTGTCATTGGTGCACTAGGATCCCTCCAGCTTGGCCTGGGCCCTTCATGCGTCTTCGATGGTGTGAGGCGCCGTGGGGGTGCGGCCGTGAGAGGCCCTCAGAGTTAGTGGAGGACCGGTGACTTTTTGTTACCATAGCACTTCTGAGCACACTGCCTCTGGTGACATCAGAATGACAGGACAGAGTGCACCTTTTCCAGCTACTTTTCTGGAATATTACTTGTTCTCAAGTTGTTAACCTCAGATTCTTTTGAGCATGAAATGTTGGCTACTTACCCTAATCAATGCAATTGCATTGTAATTAAAGCTGAGATAAATTGAAAATGGCCTGTTGAATGAATCTTTGGGTTTACGTCATTTGCATTGTGCTGCATGCTCGGCCATGTGCTGGGCGCTGGGTCCAGAAAAGTGAAAACAAAGATAGGTTTTGTGGAAAGTAGACCTTTAACCAGTGACAGTAATGGATTGGTCAATAATCGATGAGTTAGTATTTTGAGGTTAGACCGCATAATTGAACTTCAAAGCAGTAGCCTGAACATACATAACGGATATTGATGGTGACTTTTTAATTAGCATGTTCTTTTTTTTTTTTTTTAAGATTTTATTTATTTATTTGACAGAGAGAGAGATAGCGAGAGAGGGAACACAAGCAGGGGGAGTGGGAGAGGGAGAAGCAGGCTTCCCGCTGAGCAGGGAGCCCGATGCGGGGCTCGATCCCAGGACCCTGGGATCATGACCTGAGCCGAAGGCAGACGCTTAACAACTGAGCCACCCAGGCGCCCCGAATAAGCATGTTCTTATACTATTCTTTGGATAGAAGTAATTCCCATGCTGGTAGCCACAGCATGGGTGGCCACACTGGGATTTATCCTATGGTGCTGGGATGCCTTCTGTCTGTTTTAGGTACACTCACGTAACTAACTTTCAGAATTGTGTATAGTTTTTCTGCTTTGGAACACGTGTCTGTGTTTCCATTTTTAAAGATATTGGATTGTTTTGTTAAGCTAATGTTTCTGCTTAGAGGTGCGGTTGGGACCCTGCCTGAGGCTGTCTCTCCAGTGGTCTCTTCAATGCCTGCAGTAGGGCACTGTGTGGGGCATCGGGGTTTACGGACACGTGGTCATTTTAGGGTATGGGACTGACCCCTGGCACTCTCTCCTAGGCCAACGAGGTGACAGACAGCGCATACATGGGGTCTGAGAGCACCTACAGTGAGTGTGAGACCTTCACCGACGAGGACACGAGCACCCTGGTACACCCTGAGCTGCAGACCGAAGGGGATGTGGATAGCGCCGGTGGCTCAGCTGTGCCCTCCGAGTGCCTGGACGCCATGGAGGATCCCGGCCAGGGCGCTCTGCTGCTCCTCCCGGGCAGGTCTGTACCCTGGGTATTGTTCCTAAGACACCGAGTGGCCGTGTCCTGTGGGCAGATGGGGTTTGTGGAGGGGTTGGTGTCCGAGAGTGGTGCGGAATCCTTGTGGGACCTGGGGAGAATGTGGACCCTCCAGCGTGGCCTGGAGTCCTGCTGTGAGCCCACGCCCGCTGTCCTGAGCCGTCCATCAGCCACAGCTGACCGCCTTGCGAGGAGATGCTCCTCCTGCTGGCAACAAATAACCCTGGTTGTACACGCGGCATAACTTCCTTGGCTATAGAGAGAAACTTGATCCTGGTTTCTCACTGAAGTTCGTAGAAACCAGGGCAGGACACCATATTCAGGCCCCATCTCCCAGCAGGATCTTAGAACCTGTTTGTGTTTACCGCACCCCTACCCAGATCTTCTGTTCCTGTGACCCCTGCCCCTGCTCCAGGTGTCCCCATGTGTTTGAAGACTGTGGAGGGAGGGGGAAGGTCCGACAGGTGCGGACCTGGGATGCGAGCTTGCACTTTGCCCTGCGCTGGGTGGGAAGCCATCGTGCTTCGCAGCCTTGGAAGTGGTTTGGTTTTATTTCGTGCCGCTGGTTTTATTTGATTTCATTGCTCGTTTGGCTGTTGGCAGAGTTTTTGTTTCTTCCGCTTTAACTGAAGCATTGGGTAGTGGTATGTGAGTGCGGCCAGGCCGCAGCCTCGCTGGCGCCCTGGCCTGTAATGACAGCTTGTGCCTCAGCCAGAGCGACCACGTGGCATCGTGGCCTTTGTACACCTGGCTGCTTTCGCTTAACATTGTGGCTGTTGAAGTTCATCCGAATTTTTGTGCATAGTTGTCCATCGTTTGTTTTACCCTGTTGTGTGAGTGTGCTGTAGCTTTTTAATTCATTGCTGGTGGCCATCTGGGTCGCTGACAGCTTTGGCTATATGAACAAAGCTGCTGCAAACACCACGTGTCTCGCTGGCCTGTTTGTCCCTAGGGCTGGGACAGGGCTGCGCCTGCAGCATGCTTGTTGGGCTATGGGCCAGGTGCAGACCGGACTTCTCATAGGTGCTTGCCTGCCCGCCGCCTGTGGGCTTCTGCAGTGTTGGTGTGGGATGGTTCTTCCTTGCATTTCCCAGATGAGCACCTTTTCTTGCGTTTATTGCCCGTTTGGAGATCTTTTTTGTTAAGTGCCTGTTCAAGTCTTTTACCCATTTGTTTATTGCAGGGGTCTGCAGACTTTCTGCAAAAGACCAGATAATAAATACTTTTTGGCTTGCAGGCCATATGGTCTCAGTGGCTACTACTCAGGCTTTGCTGGTGAAGTGCAGTGTGGTTATGGTTCATGACTGTATCCCAATCTGACCTTAGAGAAACAGGCCATGGGTGTGATTTGGGGTCTTCCTGATCTGTTGGGCTGTTGTTTTCTTTTCTTTTCTTTTTTTTTAAGATTTTATTTATTTATTTGACAGAGAGAGACACAGCGAGAGAGGGAACACAAGCAGGGGGAGTAGGCGAGGGAGAAGCAGGCTCCCCAAAGAGCAGGGAGCCCGATGTGGGGCTTGATCCTAGGACCCCCCAGATCATGACCCGAACCGAAAGCGGACGATTGACTGAGCCACCCAGGCACCCCCTCTGTATTGTTTTAGAAATCTTTGCTTACTTCACATGACTATGATGTTTACTTCTGTTTTCTTTTAAAAGCTTTATTTTTCACCTTTATATTCAGATCTGTAATCTCTCCATAACTGATTTTTTGTGTGGGGTGTGAGGTTGGGATCATTTCCCAAATGAGTATCCAGTCGACTCAGCCTCAGTTTTGAATAGATTCCTCCTTCCTTCACTGTCTGGTGTCACCTTGGTCCTGTGAGGTGGCTGAGTGTGGGTGGGGCTGGGTCTGGACTGTGCAGTCTGTTTGTCCATTCTCGATCAGTACCACACAGTCCTTATACTCCAGCGTGTTATAGATTGTACTGTCTGTATGTCAATCCTCCAGGCTGTGTTGGTGCCTTTGGCCCTTTGCCTTTCCCTATGAGTTTTTGAATCAGCTTGTTGGTTTCTGGACAAAGAACTCTACAGGGATTGTGGTTAGAGTTGTACTGGTACAGCTTAATTTGGGGAGAATCAACATCTTCATAGTAAATCAGGTCTTCCAGTCTTTGAACACAGTATTTTGCTCCATTTATATGTATTTATTTATTTGTTTATTTTCGTTTAAATTTTTTTTTTTGAGAGGGAGTGGGGAGGGGAGAGACAGAGGGAGAGAATCTCAAGCAGCCTTCACGCTCAGCACAGAGCCTGACGTGGGCTTGATCTCATGACCCCAAGATCAAGACCTGAGCTGAGATCGAGTCAGACTCTCAACCCACTGAGCCACCCAGGCGCCCTCGTTTATTTATGTGTAACCATATTTACGGATATGCTTCAGAAGATGGTAAGAAGTACGGCGATCATCCCCATTTCGGTTCACTCAGGCTTCATTGTTTCTGAAAGCGGGTGCGTGTAGGACCATGGGATTTGTCCTTAGTGGCTTCAGAACTGCTCCGTGGGTGTGTGCATTTGTGGGTGGGAAACTGGAACTTGGTCTGAGTGTTGAGCAGCTGTGTTGGTCTGGGGTACTTGCACAGAGACCCATTTCCATCCCTGACTCTGCCTGCGGGGCAGTCACTTGGCTCTCTGAGGCTCCCTTTCCTTTTCTGAAAGGGGCTCTCAGATTCTTGTGTGGATTAGTGGTGAAGAGCTTAATCCAGCCCTGGTGGAGGAGCTGATGACATCACAGCTGTTTTCTGTTGCCCTTGGTGAAGCCCTGGGTCCCCTGGCATTGGCTTAGCCTCTGCCATCTCCAGGCATGCCCAAGCATCTAGCCTGGCCCCATGACCCTGTGCTCTGGAAGGTGGGAATGGAGGAGTGATCTCCCTCTCAGGAGGAGGACAAGTGCTAGCAAGCCCTTTACTTTGCCTGGTTGGACTCTGCTATTCTGAATTTTACATCACAGCAAAAGTCTGCACCCACACTGGCCAGTGGCTGTATGAAGAGGCATGGGGTGCATTTGCTGGAGACATGGGCCTGTGTCCGCGGCTGAATGCATGATGTGTGGGGCTGCTGAGCAAACTGGGATGTGCTGGAAGTGTACAACGAACCCCAGATTTCAAAGACTTGTTACAAAATAAAGAATATAAGGGCGCCTGGGTGGCGCAGTTGGTTGAGCGTCTGCCTTCAGCTCAGGTCATGATCCCAGTGTCCTGGGATTGAGTCCCGCATCGGGATCCCTGCTCAATGGGGAGTCCATTTCTCCCTCTAGCCCTTCCCCATGCTCATGCTTCTCTCTCTCTGTCAAATAAATAAATAAAATCTTAAAAAAAAAAACAAAAAAACAAAATAAGGAATATAAGAAATGATATTTTGGGTATGTTGGAATAAGTTAAAATATATTATTAAAATCAACCTATTCATTTACTTCTTTCTAACACGGCTGCTGGAACATTTTAACTCAAGACACATGGCTGGTGGCACATTCTGCTGGAAGGTACCGTCACACCTGCGGTTCTGGGGCCACAAGTCATAGTGTGTCACTTGTGTTTTGCCTTTGCAGATCCCACCTGCACAGCCAGTCCGTCGTCACAGTGATAGGTGGCGAGGAGCATTTTGAGGACTATGGCGAGGGCAGTGAGGCAGAGCTGTCCCTGGAGACCCTCTGCAATGGGGAGCACGGCTGCAGAGACCCTGCTTTCCCTACCCCCAGGTAACGCAGCCCTGCACTGCGGGTGTGTGTGTGTGCATGTGTGCACATGTGTGTACCCATTTGTGTGTGTAAATGTGTGTGAGGACAGGGGGAGGGAGAGAACATGTAAGTTCTACTCTGAGTAATTTCAATTATGTCATACAGTGTAGTTACCATGTTTTACATTCAATCCTCGGACCTTATTTCTCTTGTAGCTGCGAGTTTGTACCCTTTGATCAACCTTTGTGGGAGGCTTTAACATCGCAAATGATTCTTTGGATTCGTTTCCTTATAATTATCAGACGTCCCCAGATTGTCTGGGAAGTTCTGGCTGACTAAGCTGAAGTGCTAGGCCTGAAGGGTGAGACCTTCCCTCATGGAGCTGGATCCTCCCCCCTTGCCTTCCACTTAGGGCCTCACTTGTGTCCACACAAGGGGCCTGTGGCTGGTGACTGGCCCATCTGAGGGCGTGCCTGCCTCTCTAGGTGAGGCTCTTGCCTGGCTCAGCACCCGGTCCACGTCAGTCGCCTCCCTTTTGTGGCCAGTTCTTGAAACCCTCTCACTTTGCTGACAGCAGAAGCCGAGTATCTCTGAACCCACATCTGTGAGCCCCTTCCTTTGCCCAGACTGTTGCCCTGGCCCAGAGGACCCCCAGCCTGGGAGAGGGCCTCTGTGGCAAGTCTGGGAGTTGGCATGAGTGACGTGTGTGCGTGCTTTTAGCCGCTCTCCGCTCCACGTGCACATCCGTGGTGGTGTTGACGCAGAGGCGGAGGACTGGGCGCTGCTAAACATGTGTCTGTCCAGCTTGGTAATCTTTCTCGTCTGCTTAGTCTGTGCCGCTCACGTGGTCTTCTCACTGTTTTCTGTCTCACGTGTAACTTCTGCACTACCACTGACATTTCCCATCAGCCTGTCTTTACATGGAACTTCCAAACGGGCTTCCAAAAGCCAGCAGGTCTTAACGCTGCCGCAGGGCCATGGCTTTCCTCTTCCCGCAGTAGGCGCCCCGCCAGTACCCCGAAAGTCCATTTAGATTAGATCACAGGGAGGCAAATAGAATCCGGAGTTTTTAAGGAAGGTCTTAAAAATGACAAAATTATCGGTGATTCCTCATGCACGCACCGTTTTTGAGGCTGGTGGGCTTTAGAGCAGCTCTTAAAGTAGCTACAGTAAGTACAGGAAGAGACTCCACCTGTGCTTTGCTCTCACGTTGATGTGTTTTTGACAAAGGAGAAAGCAGTGTGTCCAGCCATTTACTTGTTAACGAAGGGTTTTTGTTTTACAATGAAGCCCATGGGCCACATCTATTTCTCTGAGCACCTGACCAGGAAGAGCAGGTGTGTGGCCAAGTCCCCTGCTGCTCGAGCTGGTGCGTGTCACCAGTCCTAGAGGTGACGTTGAGGGAGGTGGGCTCCCAGCGGTCTAAAGGGAAGAGCCAGAATCTTCCCTAGCCTGGTACCTGACAACATGCTTCTGTCCAGACCCTCCACGGAGTCACAGATAACCTGGGGGGCCCTCACTGTCTCCTGAACTGACACTTCTCGTCTCTCTAGCACCGACCCGCTTGCCGCAAAGCTGCACAGCATCCTCACTGATGAGGCTTTTGAGTTTTACTGTAGTCAGTGCCACAAACAAATCAACCGCCTCGAGGATCTTTCTGCTCGCCTGAATGATCTTGAAAAGAATAGGTAACTGAGTAGTGCCTGGCCTTGCTCTTTGTTAAGCGGGAGGGAGGGTCTAGTTAACCACAGTGCTGGCTGGTGGGCCTGGGCGGGCCGAACTGCAGCTGAAAGGCGAGTGTGCCGGCAGCGGGACCCTTCCTCTGCCACCACCCCCAGCCCCTCCCCGCATGTGCTGAGCCTGTGTTTGGTGCACTCTGCCCCCTTGCTGTGTGTGCATGCCTTAGTCCGAGCCACTGCTTCTGACCCCACGGGAGGGAACTACCTTCACATGCTGTGTGTCCTGCATGAGGAAGTCCGGCGTGTGAAAGAAACAGATACTGTCTCAATCTTACTAAAAGATTTCTTTAACTGAGAGTTTGTGAAATTTTAAATTAACATTTGGTCTTTAAAAACTGATTTGAGGGTGCCTGGGTGGCTCAGTTGGTTAAGCGACTGCCTTCGGCTCAGGTCATGATCCTGGAGTCATAGAATCGAGTCCCGCATCAGCCTGTCTTTACATGGAAGACCTGTCCTTACATGGAACATCTTTTCTGTGCTGAGAACCTGCCACAGGGCGGCCATAGTCGCCTGGTGGGTCCCCGTGGCTGACAGCCCTGCTGTACCTGCTGACCTACCTCTCATTCCAGTGCAGCACGTTTAATGTCTTTAGCCCCTTTCCTTATGTTCTGTGCAACACCCACCAACACAGGCTAGACTCCAGCAAATACCCAGTCGAGTGGGGAGGCTTCTTTGTGGCCAGTTGGCAGCTTCAAAGGGGAGTCTGCGGGGAGGTCCCGGTAGTACTGACAAGAACCTAGCCTTCTGGGGAGACTTGGGGGAAATGTGGCATTTAGTGACTTCAAAGACCTGCTGGGTCTATTGTAGGGAAAACCAGTCTTTTATTTTACATAGTGTGTGTTTAGCTGGGTGTTCAGTGCTCTAGGAAGGTCCCGCCACCTGGCTGGGGAGGGGTCTCCTATGCTTCCCATATGGAGATCTGCTGTCCTGCTTCAGTGGGTTCGAGTACAGGAATGCCATGTCTATTTGAGAGTTAGCACAAAGACATGTATCTCATCTCTCATTTCTGCAGTGATCTTTTCTGTGCTGAGAACCTGCCACAGGACGGCCATAGTCGCCTCTGCCGGGCCTTTTTTTTTTTAAGATTTTATTTATTTATTTGAGAGTGAAAGCGAGAGAGATCACGGAGGGGGAGAAGCGGGCTTCCCGCTGAGCAGGGAGCCCAATGTGGGGATTGATCCCAGGACCCTGGGATCACGACCTGAGCTGAAGGCAGTTGCTTAACTGACTGAGCCACCCAGGCACTCCCTCTGCCAGGCCTTTTGAGGGGAGCCTGGGACGCGGCTCAGTGTAGCTGGCATGTTCATGGGGCCTTGTGTCCAGTCTCAGCCATTTCCTGAGGAAGACCCTATCGAGGTGGGTTCATATGCCATTAAAATCATTACTGTAATCACAGCACAACTGTTGGGAAATTTCTCCCAAACACTGAAGTTAAGGAGATATAAATCTTGCTTGTTGGTTTCCATGGAATTGCCACAAAATAAATATATTTGGTTTTGGTTTGTGGATGGTAAAACGTGATTCAGTCCGAACTGTGTCTGGAAGGTTTGATGTCAAATATATTTTTTCTTTTTTTTTTTAAAGCTTTTATTTATTTATTTGAGAGAGAGAGCAAGCACAAGCAGGGGGGAGATGAAGAGGGAGAAGCAGGCTCCCCGCTGATCAGGGAGCCCGATGTGGGGCTCGATCCCAGGACCCTGAGATCGTGACCTGTGCTGAAGGCAGACGCTTTACTGAGTGAGCCACCCAGGTGCCTTGTCAAATATATTTTCTACCCAGTGAACCTCAGAACATGCCTGTGGTGATCCTGTTTTCCAGGTACCTGGGAGCCTCTCTGAAAAAATTCATTATGTAGAAATTAACAAGAATATTAAGAAGAAATCAAGAGTAAGAAGGTCTATTTTCCAATTATAAACCTCAAAACTGGACTGGCAGTGCGGTCCCTGCGAGGTCACTGTGTCCCGAGTCCCCCCGCTATTAGGATGAAGTCTGGGGTGTCAGTCGGGGTCCTGCCAGGAGAGGGGGCACACAGTAGTGTGAACGAGGAGGGTTTAATAAAGACTGAGTAGGGGCGCCTGGGTGGCTCAGTTGGTTGGGCAGCTGCCTTCGGCTCAGGTCATGATCCTGGAGTCCTAGGATCGAGTCCCACGTCGGCCTCCCTGCTCAGCGGGGGGTCTGCTTCTCCCTCTGACCCTCTTCCCTCTCATGCTCTCTGTCTCTCATTCTCTCTCTCTCAAATAAATAAATTAAAAAAAAAAATCTTTAATAAAGACTGGGTAACCGTAACTGGGGACTGAGTGATGAGGCGCTGGCTGCTGAGAGTGACGGAGGCTCGCCAGAACAGCAGCTTTGAGGGGCAGCCAGCCCACCTGGCACTGAGGGCCCACCTGCTGCCCGGCGCCTGGCTGCGGCCGTGGGCACCAGATGCCCCCCCTGGTGCCACACCGGCGGGACTTGTTGGGAACCTACCTTCTAGAGCTTGATGGAAGTCTGCCCTCTGGCTGCCAGAAAGCCTCACCAGGAGGGGCCTCAGCAGAGACGCTCTGTGGCAGAACTGCCCGTGGAGCTGCGAGGATGCTGCCGGTATACGGGGAGCCACGGGGCAGGCTCTGGGGTGAGATGGACCAGATGTAGCCGGGTACACGAGGACGTGTGGACACGTGGGGGGCCCTCTAGCACCCTCTACTGGTAGAAACTGCAAAGGAAGAATCGGAAAGGGGCTCGGATCCATTTCCACAGAACAAGTAGGAAGGATGAGTGTGGAGGTGGGAGGCCGTAAATCCATAACTGACACGGCACCTGTTTCTCCTCGGATAG
The DNA here is from genome assembly GCF_029215605.1 of Mirounga angustirostris. NCBI lineage: Eukaryota > Metazoa > Chordata > Mammalia > Carnivora > Phocidae > Mirounga > Mirounga angustirostris. The sequence continues at coordinate 139,915,894 of NW_026991713.1, forward strand.
AGTTTTCTCTCCAAGCCATGAGGGAGTCGTAGGTGTATCTGAGATAGCACGCTGAAGGGAGGCAGGATGGGGCTGGTTCCCGGTGGGCTGAGGCCCAGAGCTTAGCAGTTACGTTGAAAATAAAACTGGGGGCGCCTGGGGGGCTCAGTCGGTGAAGCGTCTGCCTTCAGCTCAGGTCATGATCCAGGGGTTCTGGGATCGAGCTCCACGTTGCGCTTCCAACAGGGAGCCTGCTTCTCCCTCTGCCCCACCCCCCCGTGCTCTCTCACACACGCTCTCCATGTCTCTCTCTCTCAAATAAGTAAATGAAATATTAAAACAACAACAACTCTGGACTTGAGAAATGAGAGACAAGGTAAGTTTGGCCTTTTTTGCCACTGCAGACGATTCTATCAGCTGGACGATATGCAATTGACCGTATTTACTGCCCTGAAGTGGCCGCAGGAAAGGCCTCTAAGTCACCGCCTGGGCAGGATTTTGGACCCTGAGGTTTCAGTGCCTAAGTTAAAGCTGATGACAGAACTTTGCTGACACAGAACAGGCCTGTGTCACAGTTCTTGTGGGGGCTTCTGATGGCCAACCAGTTGGAGGGTATGCATTTGGGGCATGGCAGTTGCCAGCAGCTCGACCCAGTGCAGCTGACTGGTGGGTGCCGTGCTGAGCTCGACCTCTGAGCTGAGGTCTGGTCGTGGCTCTGTCTGGGATTTCTGTGGGAGTGGAATAATGTGACTTGCTGAGGCCTTGGCAAGGCCCTGAGATTGCTCCCGTGTCCCTGAATGCTTTGCTGAGCAGGCCTTTCTGTGCATGGCGCTGGCCTTGGGGGCAGGCGCTGCATGCCTGTGAACATGCCCCCAACCCCGTATCTCTTCAGCCTGAATTTCCTGTTTCCTCCCATTCCTCCCTGTCTGTTCTCTGACATGATTTTCCTGTTTATTTTGATTTTGCACAGTCCAGCGAAACGGCTCTCCAGCAGGAAGGTGGCAAGGTAGGAGACCGTCGTTATTTACTGAGATGTTCTTCTGAAATGTATCACTGATCATAACTCTTTAAAAACATGTTTGGAAAATACCATTCTCCAAGGTACTTTTTTAAATCTTTGGAAATTACTTCTCGTGCTTTGGGACTGAAAATAATTCTCAGGGATGGGTTCTGAAAAGAATGTCCACCGCTGTGAGCAGACCCTGGTTTGTGACGGGGAGGTTTGTGCTGAAAGCTTCTGGCATTGCGCCCTTCTTACCAAGTCTTTGCCATAAGGTCCGGGAGGGGCTGGTGGTGTCCCCGTGTGTCTGCTGTCTGCTAGCCCATGGTAGCATCTGCGAGGGTCATGGCAGAGCCCAGGTCTGGGGTCCAGGTCAGCCTCTCCAGCGGCCCTGCTCTTCCCGCCCCCACTGGTTCTCCAAGGTGAGGAGAAGGTAGAGGAGGCATGCCTAAGGCCGAGTTTCTGAAGAATACGCTTTTGTGGCCATTTCTCCACTTTCCAGCATTGGGTCTACCTGTTGGCTTCCTGCAGTGAGAGATGGCAGCGCACACCAGTGCCCTGCCCCTGCCAGGCTGGCTCTGAGGATGGTTTTTGCAGGCTTGTCCGATGACCGCATCCTTCCCAGGACGCTGCGTAACGCTCACTCGCTTCCTTTCTCAGACCAGTGGTCTTCTGGAGTCAGTGATGGCTGTGCTGTGGCTACTCGCCTCGCCTCCTCGCGGCGCCCCTGCAGCTGCCTGGGCGCCACCCCCAGGGCCTCCAGCATTTGCACCCGCTCAGCGGCTGTGGGCGGTGGTCCTGCAGCCCCCGCGTGCGCTCCGGTACTTGTTTCAGGGCTTGTCATTTCACTCCCTGATCCCGTCTTCCATTTTTGGGTTGTTGGTTTTTTTTTAAAGATTTTATTTATTCGTGAGAGACACAGAGAGAGAGAGAGTGGGAGAGGCAGAGGGAGAAGCAGACTTCCCACGGAGCAGGGAGCCCGATGCGGGACTGGATCCGAGGACCCCGGGATCATGTCCTGAGCCGAAGGCAGACCCTTAACAACCAAGCAACCAGGCGCCCCCGGAGATACATTTTTGAGATCTTGCTTGGTCCTTTCCTCCCATCCTTTGGCTTGGTATAGGATTCCCGGTTGGGAACCCCTCGCATGAAAGCTTTGTAGGCACCACTTGGTACCTTCCAGCACTAGGGCTGCTGCTAGAGCCCTGAAGCTTTCTGGTTTTCTTTGCGACCTTTTCTCTGGAAGTTTTTCGGATGTTTTCTCTATCCCTGAAGTTCAGAAACTTTACGATGAGTCTTGTGAGTCCTTCTTCCCATTAATTATGCTGTGCAGAATGACAGACGGACTGTTTGATGTGGGAGTTCCCACCCCTTAGTCCTGGGGACCTTTCTCAAGCTGTTTGACAGTGTTGTCCGCCCCTGTCCTCCTTCTGAAACTCCTGGTTGTGGCCCTGACTGCCTCATCCTTGCTGCCCCTGTGGCCCTCTGCTCTGGCCCCTCCTGTGACAGGCCACAGGCTCTTCCTCCCCATCTCTTGTCCTTGTCTTTCTTGGTAGAGTTTCCCTTACAGCCGGGGCTGGAGCTTCTGTCCACGGTGCAGTGGTTGCCCACGGCTGCCGCGTGGCCTCTGGCTGGCGTGTGTGCGGACAGGCTCTGTGCCGGCTGCCATCCCAGAGGAACCCTTGCCTGGCTGTCAGGCTTCAGGATCTGGGCTGGGCTGTGTGTTTGCCGCCCGTGGGCCCAGGTGTCTGGCTCCGCCTCTGTGAGGGTGCAGTCTCAGGTGCTGGCCTTCCTGGTCGGCTGCAGCCCTCCTGCCCCTTTCCTATACCTCTTCTCTCGTCTGTGGCCTGTGAACCTCCTGTTTTTCTTTTTCTGTAATCTTAGGGGCTTAGGACCCAGCAGAAGCAGAGGTGAAGGTCATCAACCCTCCTCAGCACTTGTTCTCACCATCCCCCTTGTAGAGGAGCATCCAGACTCCAAGGAACATAATGTTTGTTCCAAACCACACAGTGATTACAAGTTAGCATTGCTTTCCTCCTCCCGACACCCATGTTCCACCCCAGAGACGCTACAGGGGCTGCAACGAGGGAAGGTAAAAGTCTCTGCCCAGCCTCCCACGTCCAGGATGTGGACGGGCCCTGGGGTCCCTGGCCCGTGCTGCCTCAGCTGTCTGTCTGCCCGCTTCTTTGAAACACCCTCTGAGAATGTGATCTTCCCTTCACAGATGGGCTTTGGTATGAAAAAGCCTAGTCTGTAGGTATTTATAGTTGCGGTTCACACACAGAGCATATTCCGCAGTCTGTACGCACATGCACTCATGCACATGCACACACGCACTCATGCACACGCACTCATACATGCACACACTCACATGCACACAGTTGTAATCTGCTGCCATTTTGCACTTAAAACCAGCACTAGAATTCTAAGGGAACTGAAAATAACTGGCACTTTCACTCTTCACGGTGTCTCAGGCCTTTGCATGCGGCACTGTAGCTGGATCGTGGGGTTTGGACCCACCAGCTCTGGCCTCTGTGACCTGGCTGTGTGCTTACCCCACGTGGAAGTGGCTGTGGGGTCAGTGTGCCTGCAAGGACCTGGAGGCGCCAGTACAGGGCTGGCCTCAGGACACGGTGGGAGGGGGGGCACCAGCGGGACCGCCGCAGGGCCAAGGGCGCCACAGGGCAGAAGGTGCTCTGGGGGGTGTATCAGATATCTCCCACAGCCCCCTCTCCTGCTGGGTCTCCTGAGTGGGGGTGGGTTGACGTAAACAAGGCCCTCCCCTTCAGCATGTGCCTAAAGTGGCCACATGCCGGCTGCTACCTTCCTGTCCCATGTTCAGCCCTTGGGAAGTACTGTGAGCTCCTGGTAGGAGCTCAGGAGGGGGTGACAGACCTTGGACTATGGCTTCTCTGCAGGGTGGTCTCTGGGTCTGGGGTGGGCAGTTTTCTGCCCTAGGAGTGACATGAGGAGCTCTTGTTGGGGCCAAAGTCATGGGCGTTTAAAAGCAACAACTGGACAAAAACAGGATGACAGTTTGGCTTCAGTGTCTCACCCAGGACACATCCAGGGATTTGTGATCCCCAGGGGTAAAGGTGCCCTTCTTTTTTGTTCCCCTTAGAACATTTCTGGAAAAAATTTAAGAAATGGACAAGGTCAGTCAATACTAAAAAGAAAGTAGAACTTCATACATTTAATAACGTAGAGATCTGCAATGTGATTTTTAATAGCATTTTATTGAATTCTTATTCTGTGTTATATCTTTTAACAGGAGCTGTTTATATATAAAATCTCATTTATACCTTGTTATGGCTTTTGATCCCTATTTCCTGGGAGAGTAAGGCTCAGGGAGGATGAGTGTCTATCTCAAGGCCACACAGCTCTGAACATCAGGCTGCTGCGTTGGGAGCCTGGGTCGGCACAGGTAGACGTGCTACTGGCACTCTGGGCAAATGATCTGAGAATTTTAAGAGAAAGGAAATTAGAGCTGATACAGTGTCCCCACAGCCAACAAGACTGTCTCTAGGGGGACTGCAAACATGTGTTTGCTGAGCACCTGCGAGGGGGCCAGTAGCTAAGGAGTGAAGGCAGGGGTTTCCACAGGTCCATGGGATTTCTGGGCTGCACAGCACCCGGTGTGGCCCAGGGGGGCAGGGGCCCTGTGGCCCCTGGTGCTGGGCCCTTGGAGCTGTTGCTGCAGAAGATGGTTCGTTTCCAAGCTCGACCCCAGGAGAAACTCTGGGTGAGACCCCCAGTCTCTCACTGTTACTGCCACAATGAATAGGTTTGAAAATCAAGTAGCAAGAGTGCATGTGGGTGACACTGTGTATGGAATTCAGGATCCTGAAGTAATGTTTCACGGGCCGTGGCGGAAGACAAGATTATTTCCTATCGCAGAGAGGAATGAAGTCATGTTTTATTACCCAGGACAAAGTACTTTTACCCGTTAGCTGCCAGGGAAGGAGGCCGGGAGGTCAGGTTCCAAAGAGCAGCGGAGATTCTCTCCAGCCCTTGGGTAACAGCGTCCTGCCGGGACCCCTTTGGTGGAGGCCTGGGCCCGCACTGCTGGGTTCTGGTTCTCAGGTTGATCTGGAAACCCTCATGTTTACAGAACTCATCATCTTTTCTGTCTCTGCTCTGCTGAAGGGCCTTCTCTGGACTGGCCTCTTGTTTCTTCTCCACAGACACCTGCACCAGTCAGGGGCCCTGACCATGGATGCCCTGCAGGACCCTGCCCCAGACCTCATGGACGGCATGGAAGAGGACATTGCTGATAAGGTCGGCCCCGGGGTGCAGGGCCAGAGGGAAGGCCCCCTGCTGATAACACAGCCAGGTCTTAGGGCGCTTGTGGGTGCTGCGGCATCATGGTGCAGGCTGCATGGGGTGAGGGGTTGGGTGAGGGGTGGTAGTGTGCCATCAGGGGCTAATTAGATCCTCCACCAGTCCTGACATTGTCCAGCAAGTTTCCTAGAGGCCCAGTGGCCGTGGGATGCAAGGGAACATTTCCTGGTATGCACGGAGCGGGAATGGAGAGGTCAGATGTGGGCCCATCTGGGTGCACTGACGCTCAGAGACTCCCTTCACCTGGACCCTGGAGGCAGGACCTTCGGCCGCTCAGGGTTTCAGGGTGGTGATCACAGAGCCAGACCACGTGTGGAATCAGAGTTCCCAGAGAGGCCCTGTGGGGTGGGTGCCTTGGGACCGGGCAGCCTCGCTGTGGAAGCGGCCCCAGACTTCTCGAGGGCCAGCTCAGCAAGAGGTGAAGAGAAGGGGTGGCAGCACATCCTTACCTCCTCCCGTGCCCCCAAGCTCACGTCCTCCATCCCCCCATGCTCCCCTCCTCCCGTCCCCCATGCTCCCCTCCTCCCATGCCCCCCCTTGCTCACCTCCTCCCATCCCCCCCCTTGCTCACCTCCTCCACAAAAGAGATGGATCCAACTCCAGCCTAGTGGACACTACCCCCGAAACAGTTGGCTGGGAATGCAGGCTGTCTTGCGTCCTGATTCTGAAGCCGTTGTGTCACTCCCCAGGTTGTGTTCCTGGAGAAGCGGGTGTCGGAGCTGGAGAAGGACACTGCCGCCAACGGGGAGCAGCACAGCCGGCTGAGGCAGGAGAACCTCCAGCTTGTGCACAGGTGAGGCAGGAGGGCCTCCGTGGTCGTGGGTGCCTATCAGTGTGAGAGCCCACTCCTTGTAGCCCTCTGCACCTTACAGAACAGGGTCTTGCTGCCACTAGGGTGTGGCTCACCTCTGGAGCTGTCCCTCCACCAGCTGCTGGGAGCCAGGTCGGGGGGGCAGTTCCAACTCAGCACTTTCCCCTGACACTTGTCAGCCTCCAGAGGAAGGTGCAAGGGGAGGCACCACCTCACATCTTGGGAGCAGTGAGGCCCGCACCAAGCACCTGGTAGAGACTGGCCTTCATGGTGGCGGAGGCCGCGTGGGGAGAGGGGCGCTGGGACTCTCTGATGGGGGCCGCGAGTCGGGTCCCCGATTCTGAGAACCCATCCTGACCCTGACATGCCTGGAATGGACTTGTTGCTGTGACGAGTGCTGTATTTGGGGCACGTGCATCATCCCCTGGCCCCTTCCCTGTGACCTGTGAGGTGGTGCCACCACTGTACCAGCTCACAGGGGAGGACACTGAGGCGCGGGTCACTTCAGAGACAGCACGTAGGGGCTGTGGAGGGCAGGGCCCCCAGAACCCCCTGCACTGGGGAGCGGGACCCACCCTGGAAGCATGCGGGTTCTTGCAGCCACTTAGCAAAGATGAACAGACTGGCAACTGCTGAACGACGACGCACAGTCTGGCCCGATTCGGCCCCACACTGAGGAGGACAGTGCATCACTGGGGGAGTGGCGTGACCTCCCCCACCATTGTTCTGTCTGGCTTTTGGAACGGGTCGTGCCATGTAGTCTCACGCCCAGTTTAAGGGAATACATTTTTCGTGCAGCATAGGAGCTTGGCTCAGGAGCCTCAGTTCTCTGGGCTGTGCCCGCTTGCAGCTGGGTGTCATGGGGACACAAACAGATTGTGGGGAGGCCCCGGGGGCGTGAAGGAGGCTCTGCCATACACTCTGTGACCTCAGGCGAGGGCCCCTCCCCTCGCAGCCTCCGTGTGCTTGCCCCTGATGCAAGCAGGTGGACTCTAAGTGCATCCAGCAGGTGTGCTTCCAGCAGGGCTGGACACAGGCCCGATGCCCTCACTTGGCTCCTGCTGTGAAGTTTTCATCCTGGACGGCACTGACTTTCCTGACCTTCCTCCAGTGTTGGGCGGGCAGTCTGCTCTTTGGAGGCTGAGTTAGAATGAGTCGTTACTGCAGACGTCACCCGTACGTCACTTACACAGTACAAGCAGGTCGTCCGTGCAGTCAGGAGCCTGGGCTGGACACAGCGCACTGTCCAGGCTCTCCCAGCAGGGCCTGCCTGCGTGGTCCTGCTGCAGAACTGGGGGTAAGGTCAGCATGCTCGCGGAGGGCCTTGGTTCTAGCGCTGAGCCAAGGGTTTGCTGCATCTCTGGAGACCTGTGTTCCCCTCCCTGTCCGCATCCAGTGAAACCTGGATGTGCTACCACACTCATTTCTCCAGCTGTCTGGTGAGGCTCCATCTGATCTCAAGGCACTTATCAGTTATCCACGTATCATCAGTTATCCACGTCTGGAGTGGAAAGTTCACTCTCTGTGCCCCAGGGCCTGGCACGTCCAAGCCTGTGGGTGTTTCTTGGGCTGTTTCCTGAGTTCTCCTAAAAACAACATGCTTCTGCTGCTTCATGAGCGTTCCCAGGGTTCACATTGTCGCCAGCCTGCTACATGGCTACTACCCCTTTACCAGCACCCTGGCAGTCCCGCACCGGTTCCCCTGCCTCCCGGCTGTCCCACACAGGTTCTCCTGCTTAGCTTTTTTTTTTTCTTTTTAAGATTATTTATTTTAGAGCGAGAGGGAGAGAGCACGAGTGTGCATGAGCAGGGGGTGGGGCAGAGAGAGAATCTCCAAGCAGACCCCTCAACCAAGTGCGGAGCCAATGCAGGGGTCAGTCCCAGGACCCTGAGATCATGACCTGAGCCAAAACCAAGAGTCAGACGCTTAACCTACTGGGCCCCCCAGGCACCCCTCGTGCTTGGCTTCTTGCTTTCTGGATCTCATGTTTTCTTCTTTTCTTGCTCATTAATTGTCTGCGGAGAGCACCCCTGAATGGTTGCCTGGCGGAGATGCAGAGGAGTAGGTTCTGCGAGGCCACGTGTGTCTGGAGTGTGTCCGTCCACTGATAGTGTGGCTCGGTCTGGAACCATAGCTGGAGGCAGGGTTCCAAGGAAACCGGCAGGCAGGTGCTGGTGCCCTCTGTGGGTTCTGGGCTCTCACCCTGGATGCTCGGAGGGCCTCGTTTCCTGTGCTGGCACATGGGTTCCAACCTTTAAATCTCAAAGATACCCCTTAAAGGCTTCAGGAAGGTTTTTAGAATTATTTCTCTGTATAGTTTGTTCTTTTTCTTTATCTGTCTGAACTTCTGTTCATCAAATATGTTAGACCTTCTGGAAGTTTCTTCTCATTTTCTTTACTTTCCTGTTCACTAATTCCGTCATTTCCCTCTTTTTAAGCGGGCTCCACACCCAGCGCGGAGCCTGACACAGGGCTCGATCTCACGACCTGGGCTTTTAGCTCAAGAGTCGGACGTTGAACTGACTGAGCTGCCCAGGCACCCTATTTTCCTCTTTTTAAAAATGTAGGGGTGCCTGGGTGGCTCAGTCGTTAAGCATCTGCCTTTGGCTCAGGTCATGGTCCCAGGGTCCTGGGATCGAGCCCCACGTCTGGGTCTCCGCTCAGTGGGAAGCCTGCTTCTCCCTCTCCCACTCCCTCTGCTTCTCTTCCCTCTCTTGCTGTCTCTCTCTCTCTGTCAAGTAAATAAATAAAATATTTTTAAAAATAATAAAATAAAAATGTAATATTCTTGGTTTTCTCCTTCAACTCTTACTGAATTTAAAATTTTTTCTTCTCATGTTTTCACTTTCTAAGAATCACTTTTTAAATCTCCTTCAGATGTTCTGCTCCTATTTCCCTGGAAGTGGTATCTTCGCTCTGAGGTGTGAATTACAGGGCTTTCTCCTTTGAGGGGTCCTTTTTCTCCGATGGCTTTGGCCGCTTTGTGTCGACTCCTTTCCTATGGGGTCTGGTGATCTTTGGTACTCTGTTCACCCTTAGGTGTGAGGCACCAAAAAGAGGTTGAGAAGCCCTGTGTGCGTGGACAGCTCGGGGGCGTGGGCTCTGTGGGCAGGGCCTGGAGCCCTTCTCTTTGGGATGGTCAGTTCCTGTCTCTTGCAGGTGGGTGTGGTGATCTGGAAGGTGCCAGGGTCAGGGCCCCCATGTGAACATTCCCTTTGTCCGCCTCCTCGCTAACACTTGCCCTTGCCTCTGCCATGGGTGACCTGCATGTGCAGCCTGAAGTGTTGTTGCAGGGTCCTCCTGGAGGCGGGCGCCTGGTGGGCTTGTGCCCCTGGGAGGGCTCCTGCCTACATGCTAGGATGGGGGTGAGCGGCCTGAAAGCGATGGAGACCACGGTTCGGAGGCCCTGGGTGCCGGTGTGGGAAGCAGAAGCGGTCTTGGGGGCACAGCCTCTGCTTCAGAACCGTCCTTGAGCAGAGCTGTGGATGGGAGTCTCACCGCCTCTGCTGCCCCTCCTCCAGGTAGGCGCTGGGGCTGAGAGCAAAAGGCCTCTTACCTCCTCCCCTTCGCCTCCACAGAGCCAATGCCCTTGAGGAGCAGCTGAAGGAGCAGGAGCTGAGAGCCTGCGAGATGGCGCTGGAGGAGACCCGGAGGCACCGAGAGCTCGTGTGCAAGATGGAGCGGGAGCGGAGCATCGAGGTGGAGAGCCTGCAGGCCAGGTGGGGTGCGCGGCCTCAGCAGCTGCCCCACCCAGGTGGTCTGCTGTTTGGGAATGGAGCTGCCTTTTTTTTTTTTAATTAATTAATTAATTAATTTTTATTTATTTATTTATTTTTAAGGATTTTATTTATTCATTTGAGACACAGAGATAGAGAGCATGAGCAGGGGGAGGAGCAGAGGCAGAGGGAGAAGCAGGCTCCCCGCAGAGCAGGGAGCCCGATGCGGGGCTCGATCCCAGAACCCTGGGATCATGACCTGAGCCGAAGGCAGATGCTTAACCAACTCCAGCGCCCCTGGAGCTGCTTTTAGAGAAAGGGGGAAACCCACTGAGGAGAGCTGTAACACCGCTCAAGATCAGAATTTGAACACAGACCCTCCATGATGTCATTTTGAGTCTCTCTGCTGTCCACGTTCTCCCCATCAGAGCACCGGTCCTTTCTGAGACTTGACAGGAGTCCCTTTCTGCTTATCTGGAGTTAGGAGCCTTTGAAGAGTTAGGAGAAGTGGGGAAAAACAGCACATGGGTGTGCGCACCCTGCAGGAAACACACAGTAGAAGCTGGAGACTGACAGCAGCCCCCACGCAGGCTCGCGGCTGGAGGGGCAGCACAGGGTGCTGTTGGGCAGAGCAAGCCCACACGTCTCCCAGCGGGGAAGGGAAGAGGCCACCTGTAGGCAGACACTGTGGGTGCTGTTCCGGAGACAGCCAGGCCTGGGCAGCTGGGGGACCTTCTTTCCTGGGCCTCGGCACAGTGTGGTTCAGTGTGTTCCTTATCTCTGTGTGCTGGAGCCTCTCCCCTGCGGCTCTGAGCAGGACAGCAGCCTGGAGGGGGTGATGTACACCAGGTGTCATGAAGCCCTCGGGGGACAGGGCAGGACTCCACGTCAGTGCTTCTGAGCAGACCTGCTGCCTGCTCTGTGTGGCTAGATCCTGTCAGCCTCCTGCAGTTACCTGGGGGTGGAGCGGGGCAGGTCAGCACCCTGAGGTCAGCCCAGGACAGGGGCCTCTGTAGTGTGGCCCCAGCCCACTGTGGTGCACAGGAAGACCCTTACTCAGTACAGGGGACCGCAGAAGGCGACAGGATGGACAGGACTGTGGAAAGGAGAAGGGGCTCCTTGGAGACGGGGCTGAGTCTGTGGCTGGGATGGGAGAGAAGCCAGCGGAGCCCACAGCATCTCATCGTGTCAGAAAGTAGGGAAGTGCTCAGAGAAAAGCACATATCTACACACAGTGATGGGGCAGCTGACAGGGCTCCTGATGGTCAAAGCTGGACCACTTTGAGTAACACACTAATAATGATACTATTGGACCATAACCCAGAGCCCAACTCAGTGTGAGGACTGGTGAAGACGTGGAGACAAGACACGAACCTTCTCACAGAGGAATTCCCAACGATACATGGAGATGCCCCTCCCGGGGTGGCGCTGAGTCCTCCCTCCCCCAAGGTGCGGGCTGGGCCCGGTGACGGGCTTCCAGAGGACAGGGAACACACGGGAGGAGACACCTGGAAACACACCTTCACCAGGTGATCCAGGTCGGCATCGCCAGCGGCGAGTCATGTGGACTCGGGCACCCAATCGGGTAACATGGGCACCTCGCCTCTGTGACCCATCTCATCCCGAGAAACACCAGACAAACCCAATGTGAGGGGCATTGGACCAAATATGGGACCAGAACTCAAAACGACCAAGGTCATGAAAAGCCGGGAAGGGCCTCCAGACTGTCACAGACCAGAGGGGACAAAGGAGACGAGGCGGCAAAGTGCAGTGTGGCCCCGAGAGGGGCCCTGGGGTGGGAAGGGGCACTGGTGGGAAATCAAATGAAGTCTGTGGTTTGGTGACTGGTATATCCCAGTGTGGCTGTGTGGGCTGTGGCAAAGGCACCACAGTGATGAGCAGATGCCATGCGGGAAGCTGTACGGGGCCGGGGTCCACAGCGACTCTGCACTATGTCTACAACTGTTTTGTAAACCCACAAGTATCCCCAGACCCAAAGTGTATTTAATAACCGTCCTGGCTTAAGGAAAAGTTAGGGCCTAGAGTACTGGATGGTGCGTAAGGACTGGGGCGTCTTGGGGAGCCTCTGTGGGTCCCGGGTGACTCCTGGTGAGGCTGCCGAGACAGTGGGCCTCCCTTGCCTCAAGGAGGCACATTTCCTGGGTATGAGGTCCCAGCCTTGTTCTTGTGTCTCAGGCTGCAGCAGCTGGACGAGGAGAATGGGGAGCTGAGGTCGTGCACGCCCTGTCTGAAGGCCAACATTGAGCGCCTGGAGGAGGTGAGTGGTCAGCTGGAAGCGCTGAGCACATGGGGCCCAACCCTGTAATATGTGGGCATGAGATCAGCCAGGCTAGCTTGAGCGCGTTCTTCCACCGTCTGCAACTGAGGGGTTCTCTAAAGCGGGACAGCCACACAGCCAGCCAAGGGTGTGACCACAGGCCAGGAAGCCATGTTGTTCTAGAGAGCAAGCTGATGGCCCTGGGCCCACAGGCCCCATGGGGTGGGGACAAGGACAGCTTGGGCCTGGCCGTCACTTTGTTGGAAGATGTTGGTCCCTGCCTGGCTTCCCAGCTTTCCCACAGAGATGGGATCCTTGGGTCCAGAGGTTCAGCTAAGATGAACCTGTGGCTGAATTCAGGGCCAACTTCAGCTGGACCCCTCATGCCCTGTCCTGCAGGTATTCACTGGAAAGGCCTCTCCATCCCCATCCTCCCCTCCCTGCCAAGTGTCCCTGGGAAGCTCTGAACCCTGAGGACATCCAAGACCACATGGGCTCTGGCTCCCGTGAGCAGTTCCCGTGGAGCAGCTGTGGGTCAGATCCTGCTCTTGCATAGGTCATCCCTGCCCTGCCTCCCCTGAGAAGCTGTCCCTGCGTCCTGTGCAACCAGCCCGTTCCGGAGCACCGCAGGCCCACCTGCCTGCATGGTGGTCAGGGTCAGCATGGCCCCAGAGGTGTGTGCACCTCTGCCATGATGGGGTGGCTTAGACGCAGCCTTTACGGACTGAGCCAGGAAAGCTGTGAACGGGGCGGCAGGCAGGCATGTTCGCAGCAAGTCTCTTGCTTCCACAGGAGAAGCAGAAGTTGCTGGATGAGATTGAAGAGTTGTCCCTGCGGCTCAGTGATGAGCAGGAAAACAGGAGGAAGCTGGGGGACAGGCTGAGCCACGAGAGGCACCAGTTCCAGAGGGACAAGGAGGCAACCCAGGAGGTGAGCATGTCGCCCTCTGTGTCCTGAGACCCGAGGCCGGGAACCGTGTGGTGCCGTGCTGGGCAGGGCTGCTGGGCGTGAGGGGTTTGTCATCCTATTTGGAAATGGCACTCAGACTGACCCAGAGGTTCCGAAGCTGAGGGCTGAGCTAGTCCTTGCCGCCCGGGTGCCTGGAGCCCTGTTCACCCCGAGGTTGCCCGCAGCTGATCGAGGACCTGCGCAAGCAGCTGGAGCACCTACAGCTTTTCAAGCTGGAGGCCGAGCAGCGGAAGGGCCGGGGCAGCAGCATGGGCCTGCAGGAGTACAACAGCCGCGCCCGAGAGAGCGAGTTGGAGCAGGAGGTCCGCAGGCTGAAGCAGGTGCGGGCAGACACACCCCTGTACCCTGCAGAAACTTCCAGGAGCCCGGCGTGGGGTGGGGCACATGCGAGGGGGCGGGTGGCTGGTGCCTGAGCCAGAAGCCACTCTGGCCAGTCCCTGTGCAGGCTCAGCCACCAATGGGCTCACGGCCCCAGGAAGGACACTGCTGTCATGTCCCCCACCCAGGATAACCGAAACCTGAAGGAGCAGAATGATGAGCTCAACGGGCAGATCATCAACCTGAGCATCCAGGGCGCCAAGAACCTCTTCTCCACGTCCTTCTCGGAGTCCCTGGCTGCAGAGATCAGCTCCGTCTCCCGAGATGAGGTAAGGCCCATCCAGGCCCGGCTACCCAGATGTGTCCCAGTCTGTGCACCAAGCCAGCACTGACGCTGCTCTTCCTGCAGCTCATGGATGCGATTCAGAAGCAGGAGGAGATAAACTTCCGCTTGCAGGATTACATTGACCGGATCATCGTGGCCATCATGGAGACCAACCCATCCATCCTGGAGGTCAAATAGAGGCAGGGAGGCCCAGTCTGGTGGGCCCAGGACCCCACCTGCACCCAGGAGATGGCCACGGCGCGCGCATGGCCGAGACCAGTGGCTGGGCTGGGGTGCAACAACGGGTCTGCAGAGGGAGAAGGAACGGGAGCCCTGGGACCGGGGCCCATGCAAGAGAGGGTGGGGCTGGGCCTGCTCTCTGCAGAGATGTGGAGACTACGTCTCAGGCCCTTCTGGGAGCTCCCGCCCGTATGGCAGACCCCTCTGCAGCCCTACCCATCAGGAAAGGAAGGAAGGATACATCCCCACCGGGGTGCTGCCGTGTGCATCTGCTCAGGGGCCCTCACCCGCACGGCAGAGTCCCCAGGACCCTCTCGCCAGACATGGTGATTTGGGAAGTACAGGCAGGCGAGGCGGTGTGCGTCAGGGTCTGGCTAGGAGCTGTGGGGGTCCCAGCTTTCCTGGGGCCGTCACCCATCCAGAGGGGGCACTTCATTGCCTCACTCCAGCCTCCAGATACTCCCGTGGGGGCTGGGGCAGGAGCCTGCCCTCTGAAATCAGGACCTGAGAGTCTCCCCACGTGGAGCATGCTTTCCGGACAGGGTGGATGTCACTGGCTGACCCCAGGTGCAGGCAGCATCCTGGTGAGAAGCTGCCTCCCTGTCCCTGTGGCCTCCCAGCCTCCTGGAGACACCCTCCCTGGGCAGATCTCAGCTGCCCCAGGTGAGTCCCGGTTTCCTAGGCAGAGTCCACGTGTCTGGAAGCACGTTTCTTCTGGGAGTTTGAAGTTGTTGAAGTGGCCATCCTTCCCTGAGCTGGGTTTTGCAGGTTCTCTCAGTACAGAGATCAAGAGCAGAGAATAGGGCCCTCCCGGCAGCGTGGGGGCTCCTTGCCTGGCTCTGTGCCCCCACTGCCAGGCCCCACATCATCGTGGGGGCTGCTGGGCCTGCCCCCACCCTGAGCCTGAGCACCGGCCAGGAGCCCCTGGGTGCTCCCGTGTGGGTCAAGACCCTGCACACAGACTGGCCACTGCTGTGTGTGCGTGCGTGCGTGTGCGTGCGTGCGTGCGTGCGTGTTGCCCTGCGTCCTTCCATCCTCCATGTGGCCCACCTTCTACACTAAGATTTAAGATGTTGCCTCATATTGTACATTTTGGGGAAAGCCTTGGGTGTAAATCAGTGTAAACTTGGAGGAGAGATTTTTCTATCATGTAGAGTAGGTATTTTTTATAGATTGAAGGTTGATCAATTTTTTAATACTTCCAAGAGAGAAAACTATCTGTGTATACACATAAAATATATATATATGTATGATAATAAATACTGGAACTCTGCTTTCCGTGCCCAGCCCTGCCCTGGTGACACAGACATGGGTCTGTTTCTGTCCATCACTCAGCGGTCCTGTAACTGTAAATATGAATTGCCGGGAGATGTTTCACACGGACACCCAGGCCTTCTACTTGCACAGTGACTCTGTTTCCTTCCCCTTGAGAAAGACTCTTCAGGCAGAGCATTGGTGGCCCGGATGCTGAAGGGCAAGTCCAGGACAGTCTGGCTGAAGATTAAAGCTGTCTATACACACAGAGGCCGGCCTCTTCCTCCGTGGGGTCTGGGGGCTGGGTGGGGTGCCATGGGCCTGGCCCCCCAAGGTATTGGGGGGGGCTGTGTACCATGTGAGCTCTGCAGGAGACCTGGTCAAGCTGACCCCTCCCGGAGGTCCCAGGGTTGCACCTCCAACCTGGACCCCCAGCAGAGCTCAGCCGAGGGGCCCTCCTGGGGTGGGGCCATGTGATGGGTCCTTTGGGGTCACGGGTGTTCACGGTAGGACATAGCTGAATGCAGGCTGGGCTGAGGGGTTGCATCCCAGGTCAGGGACTTGATGTCCCCGTGGGACGTGTAATCAGGGATGATGAAAAGGCCTGTGGGGTTCATGAAGATTACCCAAACTGAAAGCACATGCTCTGGCAGGATTTGGCTTGAAGATGAGGAAGAAGGTCGGGCTGGTGGCCAGGCTGGGGAGGAGAGCTCAGCTACCACCATTGTCACGGGGAGGACCGTAAGAAGGTTCTTTGGGTAAGTGGGCATATGTAATTTGAAGTGGGAGTTGTTAGCCAAAGTCCCCAAACTTGATTCCCCAGCCCAGGCATCCACGTGAGCAGCAAATCATGCGTTTACCATCTCCCTCACACTGAGCTAGCTACCTGCATGTCAGAGACAAATGGACCAACTGAGGCCCACAGAAGGCCAAGGACCCCACCGCCAGCCACCCAGCAGGGCACTGAAGGGGCTTGAGCCCAGGTATGCTGGCCTATGGGGCCAACGACCTGAGGGCGGTGGTGAGTGGACATGGCCTGGCTTGTGGTGAGCAGGGGCCCCAGGACTCCAAAGGGTCACCAAGGTCAGGCCTGGGAGACCTGGATGCTGTGTAGGTTGCAGTGAAGCGGGAACCTGGGGGCTGTTGGGGTGTGGACATGTCCAAGGCCAACTTCCTGCCCAGAGCCACCTCCTGGCTAGTTTTCCGGGGTCTGGAGAGTATGTAAAGGTCCAGGCTCCCACCTGTGCTCCTGATGCTCCACGCAAGTACTTCCCTAAACAGGCAGACCAACGCGCTCTCGTTAGCAAGCCCATCAGTGGGACTTGTGCCCAGCTGCCCACAGGTGGGACCGGCAGAACTCGTGGACCGGGATGGATGGCATTGTGCTGTGGCTTGGGGTAGAGGCTTCAACCCCAGACTACTGTTGGAGCTCTGCACATAGGGCCTGCTCAGCCCTAGGGGTGCCAAAGTGCTGCCGTGGCAAGTTCAGGTCAGTGAGTGTCCAGGAGAGCCTGGTCCCCAGCCTGGGTGCACTTGGTGACACCCGCCTTCCACCTACCCTGTCGGCCCGTCTGGAGCCTGCAGGGCCCATCTCTGCCTAGGAGAAGCTGAAAGTGGGGAGGGGGCCTAGCTCCATCAAGTGTTTCATTTATGCTCTTAAACATGTGGGGGCCTATCCATGGTCTGGCCCCACCAGCAGCCGATTCTGAGATCCTGCCCTGGCCCTCCCAGGGTCCCTAGTCCAATGGGGAGACACAGTTATCCACTGGAACACGGTGGGGCCGCAGAACACTTGGAAATCCACCATAAATGGAGACAGCAGTGCCCACTGCCAGCCAGGAAGGGCCCCCCGGGGCTAATCCTGTCTCAGGTCAGCTCATGTTGGTAGAGGATTGCTTGAACCTTCCAAGTCTTTGTCAGTCCTGCATGATGGAGGAGCACAAAGCAAGGAAGACAGCTACTGGTGGGTGGGTGCATGGCTGTCGTGGTTCAACTGTCCCTCGAGCACCGCCCAGCCCCTTGCCTCGGCCCTGCTCCAACCAAGCCATGCTGAAGGAAGGGTGCCCATGTTTGCTCCCAGCCTGGCTGCCCCAGCACCTGCCCTTCCACCTGCTGGCAGTTCAGAGACCTGCAGTTGGAGGCCCTGGGAAGGGCCCTTTTTACCTTATATGAGCATTTGCTGTCCTGTTTAAGCCAGGCATGGGGGGTAAGGGGCGGTTCACAAAGCAGGCAATGATGGGTCATTCCTTAAAATTGGCCAGAGCACAGGTTGCACAGCTCTCAGCACAAAGGTGTCTTGCACTTGACCCACCTTGGCCCCAGCATGCATGTCCCACTCCTGAGGATCCCTGAGCCCAAATCCCATTAGAATCTCTATTCCATGATTGGGCCCTTTGGGTCCCAAAGCTGAGAACAGCACAGGCACACAGGGACGCTCGAACCAACGCACAGGGCTTTGTGTCCGGCCCTTCCCAGCCCTTGGTCAGCTCCCTCCTCTTGGACATGGAGCAACTCCAGTCCTGAAGACTCCTCCTGAGGCCTTCTTGTGGTGACTCGGCTTCTCCCCCAACAAGAGGCCTTGGCCCCTTTCTGGGGAGGGCAAGAATGCTCCTTACCCCCATGTAGGCTGTGGCTCTGAAAAACTGCAGCGAGCAGACAGGGATCTCAGCTGTTTCAGCTGCTTCTCTTGTTGGGAGGTTACAGGGCTGTGGACGCCAGTCCAACAGCCACCCCAGCCAGTGTCCATTGGAAGGGGGAGGGGAGGGAAGGGGAGCTGTGGTTACTGAGCCTTGCCGCGCCCCCCCCCCCAGGAGATGGCCCTTGACTCTCTCCCCTCATGTGATTCCACAGCCACACGAGGTCAGAGGCCACATGTCACCTTCATGCAGGTGAGGAAGCGCAGGGCAGGCCAAGTCACTCAACAGCTCTCTGTCCCCACAAGCTTGCTGCTTAGAGCACTCAGGAAGCAGCTCCATCCCTGCTGCAGCATCTGGAGAGTGAGACAGGTTTTCCTGGGGCTTGGTCTCCTGGGAGCACTGAGCCCTGTCCCCGTAGGTCCTACTGAGGTTAGCTTTCTGGGCACTGGAACAGACATGACCCAGTCTGGAGGCAAAATTGGGCCACAGCCACTCTCCCTGAATCCCTCTTAGCTGACATGCCTTGCTTCCGCGTCTCCTGCCTGACCAGTGCCTCCCCAGGCTCCCCAAGTGCCCCCGATTGCCTCCCTCTTCCCGCTCTACAGCTTCCCTGTGCTTCACTTGCATCTGATAAACCGCCTTCCTGCATGTCCTGCTGCAGAGGGGCCTCCAGTTTCGTGACTGCTGGTTGTGAGTGACCTCAAGCTGCCCAAAGGGAACCTAATGGGAGACACTGGACCTAGGAGGCTCTAATGTGAATTTGGCGAGGGAGGGTTCCTGTTCAGAGGCCCCGGCGGAGCAACACCGCCTTCCCAGGTTTAGGGGTCTTACTGCCGGGCGCCGGGCTGAGCGCTCCGTGGATGGTATCTCATTTCGTCCTCTTTTACCGAGGAGGACACCGAGGCCCACAGAAGTAATGTGACCGCGCCCCGCTGTGAGTGCCAAGGCCTCGTCTCCACCCAGGTCGGTCCCACCAAAACTGGAGCTGTGGACCACGAAGCCTTGAAGAAGGGCAGAGAGGGTCTGGGGCAGCTGGAGGGCGGGAGGCAAGGGGGAGCTCAGGAGACCCAGGCAGGGCGCTACGGAGGTCTGCGGGCCGCGTGGACACGGGGGGCCAGGGCAGAGCCGGGGTCTCGTCCAGGCAGCCGGGAGAACCGGCCAGAGCCTCGCACCTCGGCCTGCGAGGGGGGGCCGGAAGCGCAGAGACTGGGCCGTCTGGAAGACCCGCCCCTTCCTCCCGCGCAGGCTATTCTGGGAGTAGTAGTCGCAGTTCTGTCCTCGAAGCATCCCTTCCGCCACTCGGAGCCAGACCCGACACGCGGCGCCGCCCGGGCCCCGGGGTTCGGCCATCTCCAGCGGTGCTGGTGGGCGGGGCGGCCCGGGAAGTCGGCGGGCTCCTGGAGGGAGCTGATCGCTGCGGCAGTTGGCAGACACCCGAGGACTACAACTCCCGGTCCGCATCGCGCGCCGGGCGCAGCCCCGAGCTTCCGGCCTGGCGGCGTCGCACAGCCCTGTGGGAGCGGTAGTCCGCGCGCGCGATTCACAGCGCCGTGTGCGCCTCAGGCGCGCCGCAGCTGCGGGGCCCCGGCCAGGCGCTACGCTACGGAGGCGGCGTAGCGCGGGCGCCGGACGCGGGCCGGGTCGGGGCCGGCCGGGCCGGGCGCGCTGCAGCTCCGCCACTCAGCGGGGGAGGCCGGCGGCAGAAGTTGTGGACCGGCCGGCGCAGGCGAGCAGGCCCGGGGCCGCGCCGCCCGGGCCGCGGGGACTGAGGAGGCGCCGCCAGGTTGCGGAGGTGAGTCCGGCCGGCAGGGCCGGGCTGGGCCGGGGGCGCGGCCTGGACCCCCGCCGGAGCCCGGGCCCGGCGGGCAGCGCGTCTCGCCGCCGGGGGCTACCCCCCACCCCCACCGCACCGGCGCCCCCCGAGCTTTGGCCGCAGCCCGGGCTGGGCTGGGGCGCCGCTGAGAGGGGAGCGGGCGCGGACCCGGGTCATCTGGGTCATTGGGAGACCAGCCCCGGGGTGCAGCGGACACCGGAGGCCGCCCCAGCCCCAGCCTGCCCTTGAGTGCCCTTACGGTCCAGGCACGTTCTGATCCCGCCAGCGTTCCGGGACGTGCCCCCCCGCTGCCTCCCGCTGTCCCCCGCTGCCCCCTCATTCCTCCCCACAGAGGGACCGCGGGCACTTCCCGGGGGCGGCGCCCACCGGCCGCCCCACACTTCCTCTTCCCTGTTCCTCTGGTTTGGCTCTGCGGTGGCGGCGGAGTTACAGGGGGGCCCCTGAGAATGGTGGCCAGGCTGCTGGGCAGCCCCTGGCTCTTCCTGCTAGCCTCCCCTTCTCGTCCTGACCAGGGGACCGTTGTGGGCTCAAGTGTCCCTGACTGGGTGGCTCTCGGGGCGGCCCCCTTACTGCGCGGGAGTTTGTGAGCAGCCAGCAGGCAGCAGGACCCCTGCGAGACCAGGCCTGGGAGTTTGGGGTCCTGCGGAGGAGCAAGCTGGGTGCCCAGTGGGGCCTGCACTGGGGCCAGGCATGCAGGGCAGCGTGAGTCACAGGTCATGTCCAGAATCCCCTCCGTCCCCAGAGATGGGGCTAGGGGAGGAGTGGGGGTAATTACATCCCTCCACTCCCGAGTGACTCCGATGTGAAAAGAGAGAGAGAGAACTCAAAGAAGGAGGGCCCCAGACAGGCAGGGGAGCTGCGGACTCAGCTTGCAGGAAGCCTGGCCTTGGGTTGGGTGCTTCTTACTTCCTCTCAGATCATTTAGCTCCCAGAAGGGGCACTTCTCTCCCCTTCCCTTCTGCATCTCAAATCTCTGGAGCTGCTCCCGAGCCGCCTGGCTGGTGACCTCGTGACCTCCTGAGAGCCAGTGTAAGCCCCGCTGGGCCCAGGGCTCAGGGACCGCACTGCTAGGCCATGGGCTCTGAGAGCAGGCAGTGGCCGGGTCCTGAGTGCTCTGCCCTGCACCAGAGAGGTGATGGCTGGCTTGACAGTGGTAACGTTGGCCGAAGCTTCTTGCACTCATGGCCTGTGTCCAGCTCTCCGGGCCCCTGTCGTGGCTAGCACCGGGGGAAACCCTGCTTTCAGACAAGTAGACCGAGGCCAAGGGGCACAGGGGGCTGCACATGCAGGTCTCTGACCTGATGCACGAGGCTGCCTTTTTACCACCTCATTGCACTACCTCCTGTATGGGTCTTATATATGTGTGGCAATTGGAAAGAAGCATTCTCCAGCCTAAAAATTCCTGGAAAACTGCAGCTATCTTTCATGGGCCCACGGTGGGTGAAGAGCCCGAGGGGGTAGCCACCCACAGTCTTGCAGTTTGGGCACAGAGCAGCCCCGGGCCCCCCTCAGCGTGCCACCTGCACTCTCCAGCTCAGGCACAGACGGTGCTGGAAACGCAGGGGGCATGGTTAAATGGGAACGGTCTAGGCTCTTTGAAGAACATGGCTACAGAAACCAGGAAGCACTGGTGACTGGTCACACGCATCCACGAGCATCCTGCCGCTCTGTGCCAGACTGTGAGGCTGCAGTGTGAGGCCCAGGTCGGCGTGGGGACACGCGCTGGGTGGCTTTGGGGGTTTCTTCATCAGACTAAAAGCCTGGGCCCAGACCCCAAGCAAGGACACTCTCAGGCCCTGGGTGTGTGGAACGAGCTCTGGGGTCAGACCTGCTCCTGTTCTCCCCCCGCACCTGGACTGCTCCTGGCACCGCCTCGCTGCTCTGTCCCTCTGGTTGCACCCTGTACCCCATTACTCAGCACCAGTATCCCAGAAGTATCCCAGAGCAGAACTGTGAGCGTGTCTGTTCCCTAATCTCCTGTGCTGAGCTCCTCGGCGTGGACCCAGGATGCCCCACCTCCCTTCCTGCTTTGCTGAGAATGACCAGAAGACCTGTGCCAAGCTCTGACCCTGTCCCTTGGACCCGGTCCCTGGCTTCTGTGCTGCTCAGCATCAGCCCAGCCACCCCGAGGAGGTGGTCAGTGAATGTCCTCTGTCAGCTCCTTGCTGGCAAGCAGCCCCATCATCCCAGGGCAGTCCAGAATGGCACCTTGCAGCCTTGCAGGGATGAGGAGTGGACTTGCTGGCTTCCACCCTCTTTTTTTTTTTTTTTTTTTTTTAAGATTTTATTTATTTATTTGAGAGAGAGAGAATGAGAGAGAACACATGAGAGGGGATAGGGTCAGAGGGCAAAGCAGACTCCCTGCCGAGCAGGGAGTCCGATGCGGGACTCGATCCAGGGACTCCAGGATCATGACCTGAGCCGAAGGCAGTCGCTTAACCAACTGAGCCACCCAGGCACCCAACTTCCACCCTCTTTGAATGAGCTGGAGGGAGGCTGTGGGGTGAGGCTGGGCTGCCTCCACATCTTAAGCTTGGAGACCTGCGCAGCCATACCCTGTCATTCTGTGGGTCCTGGCAGTAGCCCAGGGAAGGGTCTGAGAAAGGGTTCTGCAGACAGCCGTATTAGTGCCACCAGGACAGGGACAGCCAGGTGCAGGGGAATGGGGGCTATGGGAGGACGGAGGGGGGTCCTGGCCCAACACAGACACCCCAGGAGGGGCTGGTGGGGAAGTCAGCAACTCAGTCCCCCTGCAAGGACTTGTCTGGGCACCAGGCGTGGATTCGCAGGAGACCGAGGGGAACGCATGCGTGTAGCGGCCTCAGCGCCTCTGTGCTGGTGCGCCCCATCACTCTCAGCAGCTGCTCCACGCCGGCTCACTCTTGCTTCTCCCCACGATTGGGGGGCGCTTTGTCCCCACCTGCCTGGTGGCCAGGCTGGGGCATGTGCCTGGACGGTGCTGCAAGAGAATCAGGAGGAAAGCAGGTGAATCACTACTGCCTGGTGGTGTCACGCGTGCCTGTGTGCACAGGAGGCCTTGGCTGCCCCTTCCTGCCCCTCCCATGCCGTCACCGCCCAGACCTGAAGCAGCGCGAGTTCCTTCTTGCACTCCGTCCCCTCAACATCTACGCTTCTCATAAAAGTTGCCCTTTGGAATTAAATTCACCTTGAATCCCAGGACCTTCTGCCCTAACCTGGTATTCCCTCCCTCTGTTTAATAGGAGAGGGGGCATGTTCTAGAGCCCTGCCGTTCTGGAAAGGTGGTTGCAGAGAGGCCCGAGCTCATGGGGCCCGGACCACACGGCTCCACAGCTCCCCGACTGCCCGTCTTCCTACCTTGGGGTGAGCTGAAGGCTCAGATGCCCCCATGACCCCCTGAAATCTGGGCTGCCAGTGAGGCCAGAGGTCACCAGGCTGCCACCTGGCAAACAGAAACACAGAAGTACCTAAAGTGAGAATGCACATCTGGTGCCGTTTCTTTCTCTGTAGAAAATATTATCTGATGTTAAACGGTATCGAACTCGTGAACTAGGAAACTGAAATCCTAAGAATGTCCCTGTTGCCCTGAAAACGCTGTTTTGGAAAATGTAATTTCCTTTTTTGTGATGCACAACTGAGGTGGCATATGACCCCACAGACACAAAAGGACGTGCAGCGACCCTGTTCCCTCTGTGTGGGCAGCGCTGGCCCCCCATGCATGAGTGTGCGTCTGGTTTGAGAGGCCCGTCTGCTCCCCTCCCACCGTGGTGCCCCGATGTGCCCAGGAAGCCAGGGGCGGGGGGTAAGCTGCACAGCGAGGAGCCCCGACTGCTGTTCTGGCCCTGGCAGCCCGGAACCTGTGGGGAATGCAGTATCTGACAGACATGGAAGAGTCCAGAAATACCAAGAGTGACCACCATCCTGTAGTGTGCTTAGGCAGCAGGTCCTGGTCAGGAGGGCAGGGGATTGGGACAGCACAATTCCTTTCAGGTTTGCTCAGGAAGTGCTGGTTACCCTCTCAAAGCCCACGGCTTTAGTCCCTAGACCTGGCTCTCTGAGGTCAGCAGGGTGGTGATGTCGCTTCTTGGGGCCAGCAGGTAGGGGTGGCTGGCCTCACCGTTTGCCTGAGGGCAACAGTGAGCCAGGGGAGGAGGCCACAGCAGGGTGGAGCCTGGGCCCTTGTTCTGGCCTGAAGGCCCAGAGGGGAGTGCGCGTGCCCCTCCCCACCAGGGTCCTCATGTGCTACGGAGAGCAAAGCTGCTGGACTTGGGGTGGTGGTTGCCCCGTTGGTGGGTAGAGTGGCCGGTGATTCTGGGATCTGAGTCCATGTGGATCTCAATAGCTGCCTGGCTGCTTGCCTGGAACCCTGCCCACTTGGGTACCTTTCCCTGGCAACCCCCACCGTGGGCAGAGCCAGGCTGAGGGAGGCCCTGTCCCCTGGGGCCCCAGGATCTTGAACAGACCCATCTGCCACTCTGGCCAGCCCATGGAGGTCAGGGGTTTTGAACTAGGCAGTGCAGAGCTGGCTGAGCAACGCGGCTCCTCTGGAGCCTCCAGCCTCCTCTGGGTAAGGGACAGATACAGTTTCTAAAGGGACACAGTCCCTCGGCCACCAACCAAGGGAGCACGCCCAAGGAGACCGAGGGTCGTTCCATGTCTGGAGGTGGGAGGCAGAACCTGGACCGGTGCCTGGTTGGCACACACTCCAGTGAACTCTGGCTCATGCTGATAAGCCTGGGGGTGGGTCTGCAGGCCCAGGGCCAGAGTCCAGAACCTTCTAGGAAAGGGAGTGCCCTCCAGGTGGATGGTGCTATTGGCAAGCCTGCTGTCGCTGAGTCTTCCTTCTGCGTGGGGAGGGTCTGGCGTCTGCTGTGCCAGGAGAGCCCTTTCCCGAGTGCTGTGGGTACGTCTGGGCTGCAGGTTGTTCGCAGAGTGGCAGGGCGTGAGTGCAGTGTGGGCAGTCCCTCTCCCCGCGACAGTTCCCTGGCCTCTCTTTAGAATCCCTACCCTGACAATGTTTGGTTCCCTCGGGCCACCTTGAGTCTGAGGTGTGAGACCATGGTCCCGTCTTTGCAGGGCGAGCTGCAAAGCAGCTGTGTCTCGCCAGGCCATGTCTGCCACACTTTTGGTGTTTCTTCCCCAAAGGAACCTCCACATACCTGATGGCCCATCCCTGATCCTGCACCCTGAGGGAGGATGCTGTCCTGCCAGTCCTGGGGGGCAGGGAGGTCGAGGTCTGGACCTCCCCAGGGGGGTCGGGCATGACTTCACTCAGGCTGGAGCCTCCTGTCCTCAGGCTACAGGGGAGAGTGCCGAGCAATGGGCCTCGTGTCTGGTGGGTGCGATTCTGGGCTTCGGCAGGGTGGCCCTTCAGGCACAGAGTGCCCTCCCAGCAGACCACTGTCCTCCGTCCCGCCCCTGTGCCCCTGTCCTGGGGCTGACTCTAGGCAGCCTGTCAGGATTCCTGCAGTTCGTGAAGGCACCGTTATTGTCAGATGGGGCGATGCACGCTGATGAGATTTAAGAAGACGCATGCCCTGGGCCCCGGGCGGGGGTGTTGTGGAGTGGGACACGAAGTTCGCCACCACCCGGGGTGAATTAGCACGGCATGGGGAGTGTGCACAGTGCGGATGTGTTTGTGGGGGAGCTGGGCAGGGCGTGTGCACACGGGAAGAGGTGTCATCAAGCAGCGTACATCTGTGCGGAGCCAGACCGTTGTTACACGGGGCTCGGGCCCCAGGAGTGTGGGACCGACTCTTTTTGCCCCCCCAGGCATGGGACAGAGTGGGCCATAAATATCCTTCATCAGGACCTGGGGTGTGGCCTACATGGTGTTCCCCTCCCTGGCCTTTACTTGCCCAGGTAAATTCTCACTTGGCAGAAACAACTTGGCTGCATCCTTGCACCGCAGCACCCCACCCCTACTCCCCACCCCCTCAGGGGGCCCGCAGGGGCTGGGAAGGGCAGGTGGGCTGGGGGAGGGGTGGTGGGGTGCCTGCCGTGACCAACCCAGGTGCTCCCCACATGGTATCTTAAAGAGGGGCCATCCTGGCCCTTCGTGTGCTCCTCACTCTGCGTGGATCGTCCCTGCTGCCCTCTTGGAGTGCCATGCCAGGCACCTGCCTCAGCCCAGGCTGGGGGACAGGCCAGTCAGCCCCTGAGGGTTAACCCCTTCGGGGGGTGGGACTGCAGCCCCACCTCCGTGGTTCCCTGAGGCCAGATCTGTGCCACTGCCCCGTTTAAATCTAGGGCAGCGGCTCCCAAATGAGGGCAAGGAAGAGCTGTGTGGCTCGTCGGGCTGCAGACAGGCGCTTTGCCCTGCGGCGCCATGTTGCAGAGCCCCCGCCCCTTTGCATGATGCAGGAGGCTGGCGTCAGCACGCTGTGCACTCTGGCTTCTGCCCAGAGACACGTTCTCTTAAGGCATAGCAGCCAGAAAGTGCGCCCTGCGTGGGCAGGGTTCAAGCGTTGTTGGGGGCCTGGCACACAGTGGAGGCCTGATGGGTGTTTGCTAAATGAGCAGAGATGCACAGAGAAATGGATGGTGCGCCCCTGGCACCTGCGGGGCTGGCCCACGTCCCATGCTCCCACCTGGGGGAGGCAGGCAGGCAGCACGGGAGGCTTTGTCCACCCAGCAGGCCTTGCCGGAGAAGAGGGCCGTGTGATGCTTGTCACCGGGGATCGGGTTTGCTCTGCCTTGTGGGAGGCCCTCACGTAGCTTTGTCTCAAGTTGCAAGGCCTGGGGAACAGGGTGTGTGAGCGTCCCCGTGCCCAGTTATTCTGATGTGGAGCCAGGGTGAGAGCCAGGGACTGGCCAGCCTGCCCAGCACAGTTTCCCGCACATCACCCTGTGCAGATGGGACTCGCAGGGTAGTACGGGGCTGGTGGCCCCTGGGAGGCCCTGCTCAGCCAGCATACTCCTTCATGGGGTCTTATTCCCAGGTCCTCTCACCACCCCCAGATGTTGGGGTGCTGTCATCCCCAAAGATCCCCAGACAGGCCCTCCTGAGTCGGCTGCTCTCTGGGGAGCATTTGCCCTTTCAGCCCACAGGGACAGGGATCTGTGCTGCCTCTGCCCTCCCAGGAGGGGCTGGGCTACCACCATGCAGCCTACCCCTGGACAGGCCTCCCACCTACCCCAGACGGGGGCCTGCAGGGTCAGAGTTCCCTGAAGATACGTCAGGAAGCTGGGGCACAGGGTACGGCTGCTGCCGGGCTCAGGGGCCACATGCTCTGCCGCGGGTGGAAATGGGGGGGCCAGCACGCTCCCTGAGCACTCCCTGCCCCACCGCTGAAGACCAGGTTAGGGCATTCGTGAGGACCAGGTGGGTCCTTGATGTGCTTCAGGCAGCACGCCCGACCTGGGCAGGACGCCTGGGAAGCCTGGGGCCACACCCTCACTAAGCCTCAGGGCTGTTTCCCCTCGGCTCTGCCTGCATCAGACGGACGTGGTGCTGACACTGTCTGCCCCCCACCTCGCCCTCTGCCTTCCCGGGGGACACAGGCAGAGCTCTCTGTCACGACCATGCCAGCCCTGGAGCCAAGTGCGAGCAGTTCCGTCCCATGGCACCTCCAGTGGGCCTGGTTCCACCTCAGGCCTCCTCTGCCCAGGATTTGGCTATGAAAGGAGCATCAGAAATGCTCCGGCTCTTCCTAGGAGGGGCTCCTGCGTGGACTGGAGCCCAGGCGTCCCAGGGGCTGTTGGGGTCTGACCTAGAACCACGGGAGAGGCAGGTGTCTGCAGTGACCCTGGCTGGTGAGGCACTGACCACTGGTGAGCATGCCCAGTGTGGAAGCCACCGGCACGCGCAGCTGCTGCCTCGAACGTGGCTCACCCACGAGGAGAGGGGCGTGACCACGGTGGAGTCCAGAGATCTCGACTGAGAACAGAGTGTCGTGCAGCTCACACATGGTTGTAGCTAAGTTTCATGCTGACACGGAGATACGTTGGATGTGTTGGGTTACAGAAGATGCATCTTCCAGATTCCTTTTATCTGTCAGTCTTCCCTTCTTCACATAGCTGCTAGATGACGGTTGGGTCTGTGGGCCAGCACCGACAGATGTTCCTCACAGGTGCGGAAGGGATGGTGTCGGCTTTGCAGGCCACAGGGCCCCCGCCTCCTCCACTCGGCTCTGGTGGTGCCCATGGGGAGGCCTGAGGCGCAGGAGACCTGTGAGGCCAACAGGCCAGTCAGGGCAGGGCTGCTCCGTCTCACGCATGTCCCCAGTCCTCTGAGTAAAGGCCATCTGAGCGGATTCTCTTGCTACACAGAGGACTCAGCTGATCTGGCCGGTGCTCATACGGGGCTGGGGGCCCAGACTTCTCCCGACCCTGGCCTCCTCTTCCGTGTCACTTGGCCCCCGCTGGCCTCCACAGCCGAGCAGGCTGCCAGTCCTCCTTGGCCCCGAGCCTGACTGGGACTTGCCTCATCTGGATCGAGCCAAGAGGCCTGCTCAACCCGTCGGGGGTCAGACGGTCTCCCTGGAGTGCAGGCCGTTCCTGCCAGAGGCCTGGCCCGCCTCCCTGGTCGTTCCTGAGTCACCCATCTCTTCTCGGGCCCTGGAGTCTGTCTGGCCTGGGGAGGCTATCCCTCCAGAAGGCTCTAGAAGGGATGTGGTAGCGACTCTGCCTGCCTCAGAGCACCGTGGGGTCTCTGCCGGGCCGCGTGGGCACTTGGCACCCTCCTCCCAAAGGCCATCCTGCAAGGATGTCCCGGCTCTGCTGCACACACTTGCTTGTTTCTCCATTTCCTTTGGCCACATGCCCCTCAGTCCTTTTTCCTACAATAAAGCATGATTGTGTGGTTTCTTTCTCACTAAGGGTATGGCTGACTCCCTTTGAAGACCAGCAAGTAGACACGTGGCCAACCCCTCTGGGCGGTTGAGGGGTTGGAGTTGGATCTCAGGAGCAGAGCAAGGGCATTGGTGGTGGGGTGGGCCTCGGGCTAGGAGCTGCAGCTCTGCACCTCAGCCCTGCTGGGACCCCCGGCTATGGGGCCTGGGTCCCCGAGGCCACTGGTGCGCTGGGGAGCCCACCCCCAGGCTTTTGGGGGCTTCTTTCCTGTGAATCATGCTGTTTCTCCTGTTTCTCTTTATTCTCTCTCTGTGTTTATTTCTGTTGTGTGATTGACCAGCCCGGCCGCCCTGTCTCCGGCGTGGGCGCTGTCCTCCCTCCATGCTCCACCTCACCCACTGCGGGCCGCGTGTGACCAGGCCCAGGTCTCAGCGCGGCCGCCATCGCGGGGGCCATGGGGAGCTCCGCCTCCTCGCTGGCCACCGAGACCGAGTCGGACCACGGCTTCCCCGGGGGACCGCCTTACCCCGGGCCCCCTGCAGCAGCCAGCTGGTGTAGGAGCGGCCCTGGGGGGCCTGTCTGGGGTGGTGCCCTGGTCACCCGGCAGCACCAGCCCCCGCGTCCCCGGGCCCGAAGGTAAGAAGGTGGGGAGGGGGTGGCCCGAGGGGCGGGTGTGCTGTTCTGTCGGGTGGCCCCTTCCATGCTTGCAGAGATGGGGTCCTGTTTCCAAGAATCCTTGGCAGGTTGCTCTCCCCAAAGGGCCCAAGACTTGAGAGGCTCTGGGGTTCTTCTGGTCCTGGTGGAGAAAATCTGGGGCAGCAGCGCTCCCCACAAAGCCAGGTGGTGTGGGCTGTGGCCTGCCTGCAGGGCGCATGGCGCACTCAGTCGGCTGCTTGTGCCGAAGCTGCTCTGGAGCTTTGTGCTTGGGGTGGGGGTGCGGGGGAGGGCACCAGCCCCCGGCCCCTCTGTGTGCGTGGTGCCGCTGCGCTGGCAGACCTTCACGAGTCGGCTTCCTCCAACTGCGGCTGTGGCCAGGCTCCACCCGGGCTTCCCAGCCTAGCTGCCCATTGGATCAGCTGGAGAGCCTCCCCTCGGGAGTTCTGGGATGCCTGGTGTGGGGCAGCCCCCGTCTGTGCCCACTGCTCGGGTCTGGGGTGCTGGGCCCTGACGTCCCACTCCTGCCTTTAGCCGGCCCCGTGGCCTCACTGGGCAGGAGCACCCACCGCTCCGCAGACACTCAGTTCCTCCAGCCTTGGGTGGAGGCCGCGGTAATGGGCTCTCGCTGTGTCGAAGGCACCTGCCATGCTGCGCTTGGCGTCACTTCCTGTGGACACAGCTCACTTGGGGACAGTTTCCTAGTGTCTGGATGGCAGGCAGGGTCCTGATGGGTGTCCCTTCTGGAATGGCATTGGACCTGAGGCCTGAGCCCTCAGCAGATAAGGCTCCTGGGAGGTGCTGGAGGAGTTAGCAGGGCCCGTGGGGCAGCAAGAGCACGGGGGGTGTGATGGCCAGTGAGTGACCAGAGCCAGCGATGTAGGTTGTTGGGAGTTCCTTCTGCACCCTCGGTGTGGTACAGGTGATGCACTAGTGGACGTCTGTGCCTTTCTGAAACAGCTCTACTGCGATGGGACTCCGTGCTCTCATTCACTCCTCATAAGTGTGCAGCTGCGTGGCTTTGGTCTTGGTCTTTATGGAGTTGCTCACCCACATGTCCCCCAGGGCTCCCAGGGCCCCAGGGCCCCCGCCTGTTCGCCCTTCCCCAGGCAGCCACCCTGCCTCCTGCCCATAGATGTGCCTTTGCTGGAAGTGTTATATGAGTGGAATCCTATAGTGTCTGGTGTGCCTGGCCTCTTTCACGAAGCGTAATACCCTCATGGTCCATCCACGTGGTGGCGGGCGCCAGAGCTTAGTTCTTTTTATGGCCGAATAGTAAATCCCCTGTTGTAGGGATGGACCCCATCCTGTTGTGTCCATCCCTCAGGTAACGGACATTTGGTTGTTTCCTCTTGGTTTTTATGAACTGGTCTGCTGTGAGAGCATTCATGTGCAAGATTTTGTGCGGGCTTGTTTTCCCTCGGGTGGGGAAAACAGCAGGGTACGCCTGCTGACAGCTACTGGAGTCTGCCTGATTTTCTGAGAAACTGCCAGGCTGCCTTCCACAGCGGCTGCACCATGGTATCGTATTTCACCATGGTATGGGGGGCTCCCGTTCCTCCCCGTCCTGGCCAACACTTGGGACCATCTGCCTGTTTGATTCCAGACGTCCTGGTGGGTGTGGGGCGCTGTCCCCACATGGCTTGGTCTGCATCTTCCCAGGCCTTCATCTGTCCACACGCTTTTTACAAATGCCCATTTATTTCCTTAGGATAAATTGCTAGGAGTAGAATTATTGGGGCCTGGCTGGGGGCTGGCCCCCAGGGAGCAGCAGGCCAGGTATAGACCCTGCGGGGTTTGCCAGCCAGCTCCCTCCACACCGCGCCTGAGGATGCTGAGGGGCACGCGTGCATCTCACTTGGGATCCTGGCGCACACTGTCCAGCCAAGTCGAACTTTCTCATTCTCCTGGCCTCCTGCCAGGCTCCTCCCCCGAGCTGGGGTGCTGGCGGCTCCTTCCCAGTGCCCCCAGCAGCCGGCCAGACCCAGGGGCACTCAGTGTCTGCCACTGGGAGCAGCAGGTGAAGCAGGAGGAGGTGCTGCAAACGACCTTGAGGAGTTCACAGACATCCAGACTTGGGGGGGGAGCGCACGAGGCAGATGGCAGGGTGAGGGACAGAAAGGCTGGTGGCCACACACAGGCAGCCCGACGGGCCCTCCCCACGCATGGGCGCACGCAGACACATGTGGGGTGCAGTGCCACCGTCTGGAGGGGCAGCTGGGCATGGGCACGCTGACAGGCACGGGGGACCAGGAGGCACTGCGAAGAAACCAGCAGGCACAGCAGCCCCCGCCGCTCACGGAAGACCCTCCACGTCCAACATGCTGGGCCGAAACCACCCCCTTGCACTGATGAGGCTGGGGGAGCCAGGTGTGGGCGTAGTTCCCAGTAACCCACTGCTAAGCCCCGGAGCTACTCACCCTGAGCCATAAGCAGTGCATGTGGGCATCACCGCCTGCGACCCGTGGGGACACAGAAATGGGGAGCATGACTCAAGGCTGGCTGAGGGTGGCCCCAGAGGAAAGCGCCCAGACGCACCTCAGAGCCACAGGGGTCAGAGGTCAGGCCACCACAGCCATCAGGGCATCCAGACCTTTTGGCATAGCCTGCCCAGTTCTGGTGGCTTCCCCGAGGTCCTTAGGTGTGGACGCCACTTACTGCTCTCGACTGTCTGGGCAAGAGCGGCATCCCCCCAGGACTGGGTTGCACCCTGCAGTGGTGACCAGTAGCTTCCATGTTCCTGCAGACGTGTGTTCTGGGTACTAGGGAGACTTGACCCTGTGCCCCGACAACAACTCCATAGCCTCCCTTTTGAATTGGAGCAGAGTGCTGACAGTTCCCAGATCACAGAGGGCTCAGCGGGAATTTGGTGTTGGGGTTTTCTGGACAGTTGCCTCACTTTCCAGTTGACTTGGCCTTTCTTTCCATGGCAGCTGGTTCCTCCCAAGCTGCGACCCAGTCTGTGTGCTGGAGTCTGTGATGTCGTGGGGTTTGGAAGTGCTTTTCCTCGGGAGTCTGCCTTGGCTCTGGGTTCCCTATGGCATTGCTTCTGCCCAGGCTGCTTGGGTGCTCTGGCCTCTCTGAGTCTCTCCTGAGCCCTCGGCTTCTGCCCAGGCCCTGCGTCATGTTGGGGTGACCCTAGGGTTGTGGAGTCAGAGAAGGTGAGCCAAGCGAGGTGAAGGTCAGGGGCCCGTTTCAGGCTCCTCTAGTCACCCAGTCACTGGCCCTGGAGCCACTTCTCAGGCTGCCCAATGACAGTGAGGTGTGGGCTGCAGGGGTCAGAGAGGGAGCACAGCACCACCCCGCCGCCCGTCCTGGGAGCCCCTGTGCCACGGCTGCATCCCAGAAGCTTTATTCTAGCCATGGGTGCCTCTACTTGCCCTCTGTGTCCCCAGGGCAAAATTTGAGTTGTAGGCACTATTTCCATTTAAAGGTTTCTGAACCCCAGACAGAATCTTCCTGATGTGCTTTATCCACCATGAGGGCTGTGACACGTGCCCTGTCCCACCAGTGTCCCTGGGTGCTGGCCAGCACCAGGGGACACCGTGCCTCATGTTCAGCTGCACCCAGGCCATGGACCAGCCAACTGGTGGGTTCAGAGGGTAAACAGGAGTTGGGCCCCCTCCCTCCCCAGGCTGTCCTTGCTCAGTGCATCTGGGACCTCCAGAGCCCTGGAGCCAAGGGCAAGGGTGTCCTAGGAGGGCTCTCCTGCACGGGGCACAGGGGCCTGGGCCTCTTCTCTGGACACCCCTCCCATGGGCGGGTGGTCTGCAAAGTGTCAGACTAGTTCTGCTGGCCCCTGCGACTAAGCCAGGGGAGATGTGCGGGATGAGCGAGCATCCCCTGAGCCTGGAACTGGCATGGAAGCAGCTTGTGTGCACATGTGTCTGTGGGACCTTTTCTGAGTGGGGGGTGGTGTGGGGAGGGCCTGGTGGTCCCAGAAAGATTTCTTAGGCTCTCTGTAGCGCAGAAGCTGAGGCCAAAGCTGACCTGCCCTCCTCCCTGGTGCCAAGTGCCCGTGTTGAGCCCGGCCTGGCCCAACCACACCTGCTCACCCCGTGGCCCGTCTGGGCAAGGCTGTGAGAGCTCATGGGCCTCAGCCACGAAGGCTGGGAAGGTGGCTTCATGGAGTTGGCCCTGGGCCCTGGGAAATAACCCTGTTGCTCGGGGAGGTTTTTTGATTTTTTTTTTTTTTGAAGAGGTAAGTTTTCTTTCTTCCTGAACCAAAAGGGTTTGGCATCAACACGGCATCAGAAGCATAGGCTTCATGCCTTGTAAGGAACAGTTGATTTCTGTGCTGGGCGGAGCAGCTACAATCAGCAGAGGAGACTGTGTGTCCTGGTGTGTAGACACCGCCTGGTGCCCAGATTAGCCCTTGAGGAGCGGGTCAAGGGGCCAGCCCCACCCCCAGACATTGACCCGTCTCCGGCAGGAGGAGTCAGGAGCACCCCCTGCACTAGACATGTACGCACGCGCATCCCCCACAGGGCTCGCTGGCCACCTGGGGGGACCATGTCTCTGTGGCCTCACCTGGCATGTGGGGCCCATGGCCATCTCTGCAGGCCCATCCGGAGGCACAGATCTGACCTGGGACAGGCGGGGCGGGGCACGCACAGTCCCATGTTTTCGCCCTGCAGCACCCATCCTAGGAGGAGCTCAGGGTCCCCCAGGTCTGCGCATTACCAGCACTTTGGGACAGGCTGCTCAGGACCAGCTGCTAGCAGAGGGGGTCCCACCCTTTCTGCCACCTTTGACTTTGGACACCCCCCTGCCCCACCTCCCCAGTGGTCTCACTGAGCTGGGCAGCTCCCTGCTACAGCCCCACAGGGCTGCCGGGTGCAAAGCACACCTTGGGCTCGTGCTGTGGGAGAACGGGTTTGCATGTTGCTGCGGGACCAGGCAGGGTGGGCCTGCAGTGGTCTGGGTGGGCAGTGGGCAGGTGAGTGGAGAGGGCCCACCCCTCACAGTACAGCCTGTCCCTCCCTTGACCCACCTGTGCCCTGGGCTCGGCAGGAATGTGCCCGGTGGGTGGGCCTCAAGCACCGTTGGATTGCTTTTTGTGGTCAGATGCCGGCCCGGGGGTCCCCAGAAAGACCAGATAGGCAACTGTGTTAGGGGACCCACTGGCAGCCCTGAGTCAGGATGATCCCCACCCACTCATGCCCTGGCCCTCCCGTCAAGCTCTCACCTTTTCTTTTTTTTCTTTCTTTTTGAGATGAAATTCATATGACATAAAGTAACAATTTCAGAGGGCCTGACACACATTCACACTGCGCCCATCACCTCTACCCCGTCCCCAGGTGTCTACATAACCCTGTGTTCCTTATGAAGCTCTTCCCAGGCCCTGGGGACCACCAGGCTTCCCACTGCCTCTGGATCTCCTGTTGTAAAGATTTTGTGTAAATGGACTCCTGTTTTGTGTCTGGCTTCTCTCACTTAGCATGTTGTAGCCTGTATCAGAATGCCATTATTTTTTGTGGCTGAATAACATCCCACATTTCCTTTGTCTGTTTATTCGCTAATGGACATCTGAGTTGTTTCCACTGCTTGACTGTTGTGCGTAGATCTGCTCTGAGTGCGTGTGTGTTTGCTAGGGTACCAATTCTCAGTACTTTGGGGTATGTACCCAGGAGTGGAATTGCGGGGTCAGATGGTGACTCTGTTTAACTTGCTGAGGGCCTGCCAGACCATTGGCACTGAGGCAGTGCAGGGGAGGGCTCTCGTTTCTCCACGCCCTTGTGGTACCTGCTGTCCTCTGCGGTTTGGATTCTGGCCAGCCTTAGTGGGTGTGAAGTGGTATCTCTCGAGTTTGGTTTGCATTTTCCTGATGGCTGGTGATGCTGAGCATTTTTCCACGTGCTTCCATGGCCACTTGTGTGTCCTCTGGAGAAATGATTGCTCCAGCCCTTTGCCCATTTTTTTACAAGGGTTTTTGTTGTTGTTCAGTTATAAGAGTTCTTTATATTTTCTGGGTACAAGACTCTTATTGGACATGATTTGTAAATATTTTCTCTTATGAGTTATCATTTTTTCATCTGTGCCCTTTGAAGCACGGAAGTTACTCATTTTGATGAAGTCTAGTTTTTTTCCTTTATTTGCTTGTGCTTTTAGTGTCACATCTAATAATCCGTTGTCAAATTCAAGGTCACAAAAAATTTTTTTTAAGATTTTAGTTTGAGAGAGAGAGCACGCACGAGCAGGGGGTGGGCAGAGGCACAGGGAGGAGAGAATCTTAAGCAGGCTTCCCGCTGAGCAGGGAGCCCAATGAGGGGCTCGATCCCAGGACCCTGGGACCATGACCTGAGTTGAAGGCAGACGCTTCACCAACTGAGCCACCCAGCCAACCCCAGAATTTTTCTTTTAAAGATTTCATTTTCAAGTAATTTCCACACCCAAAGTGGGACCCGAACTCATGACTCCAAGATCAAGACTTGCATGCTCCCCCGACTGACCCAGCCAGGTGCCCCTTGAGGTCACAGAATTTACTTAGGTTTTTTTCCTAAGAGTTTTATAGTTTTCATTTCTACATTTAGGTTACTGATCCATTCTGAGTTAATTTTTGAATATGGTGTGAGGTAAGGGCCCAACTTTATTCCTTAGTGCTTTAGGTCCTGCATTCCCAGCACCATCTGTTGAAGAGACTGCCCTTTCCCCACAGAGTGGTCTTGGCACCATTGCCTAAAATGATTTGACCAAAGGTGCCTGGCTGGCTCAATCAGTAGAATGTGAGAATCTTAATCTTGGGAGTTGTGAGTTCGAGCCCTATGTTGGGCATGGAACCTACTTAAAAGAAAAAAATAAAAAATAAAACGACCATATGTGAGGGTGTATTTCCGGGCTCTTCAGTTCTGTCCTACTGGCCACAGACCATAGGCAGACTTACAGTCTGTCCTTGTGCCGGTACCACCTATCTTGATTTTCCCTCTTTTGAGATTGTTTTGACTACTTGGAGGAGGGGGGGAGGGTCCTTGCAGTTTGATATGAATTTCAGAATCCGGTTTTTCCATTCCTGGGGGGGGGGGAATTGGGATTTTGATGGGGATTGCATTGCACCTGTGAATTTGTAGGTCACTTGGGTGTCTGTCATCTCAGCTGTATTAAGTCTTCACTCTGTGAGCACAGGGTGTCTGTCTGTTCATTGAGGTCTTCTGTGATTTCTTTGAGTCATGTTCTGTAGTGTGCAGAGTACGAGTGTTCTTCTCCTTTTTAAAATGTATCCCTAGGTATTACATTGTTTTAGATGAAGTGATACTGTTCTAACTTACCTTCTCTGGGCTGTTCGGCTGTTCGTTGCTGGCGTAGAAACACAGCTCATGGTTTTGTGTCAGTCTCATGCCCTAAGATGTCCCTGGATTCATTTATTAGCTCTAGTAGTTTTTTTGGTGGCTTCTTGGGACTTCTATGTGTAGGATCATGCCGTCTGCAAACAGAGGTAGCTTTACTTCTTCCTTTCCCAACTGGATGCCTTTTATCCCTTTTTCCTGCCTAATTGCTCTGGCTGGGACGCTGGTACAGTGCTGACCGGCAGTGCTGAGCTCCTGGTCTTGGGAGGGAAGCATGCAGTGTGTCACCGCTGGGTGTAATGTTTGCTGTGGGTTTTTGAGGATGCCCTTTACCCTGTCGAGGAAGTTCACTTGTACTCTTTCCTGGAACTGATCAAAGACTGCCTCCCCAGCAGGGCCCCGTGGCCACTAGGATGGTGTGGCTCTGCCCCATGTCTCTGTCCCCACAGGTCCACCCCTCCAGAAGGGGTCTGATGACACACCTGTGAGGTCCCTTGGGGGCCCCTAACTCCTCAGAGTCCTCGAGCCCCTCACAGGCTGCCCTCTTGGGCCTGATGTCTGTCAGAGCGAGAAAGCAAAGATCCTGTGGCCCCTTGTCCCAGATGGAGACGTGGGCGCTTGTCCTTGGGCCTGCACTAATCGGGACCTTCCCTTGCAGCCACACACACTCGCCTGGGTCCATGGCCACGGTTGGGGAGTGGTCCTGTGCACGCTGCACCTTCCTGAACCCAGCCGGCCAGCGCCAGTGCTCCATCTGTGAGGCCCCCCGGCACAAGCCTGACCTCGACCACATCCTCAGGCTCAGTGTGGAGGAGCAGAAATGGCCCTGCGCCCGCTGCACGTTCCGGAACTTCCTGGGCAAGGAGACTTGTGAGGTGTGTGGCTTTGCCCCAGAGCCTGTGCCTGGCGCCTCCGTGCTGCCTGTCATCAACGGGGTCCTGGCGGAGCCCAGGGCCAGCTGCAAGGAGGAAGCCGGTCCCGTGCAGACAGCGGGGCTGGCGTCCGCAGAGCCGGCTCGGGGGCGGCCCCAGGAGGAGGCGGAGGAGGAGGACGCGGAGCCGGAGCAGGGGGAGGAAGGGCGGGCAGCAGAGCCCGGGAGCGGCTGGGCCTGCCAGCGCTGCACGCTGCACAACACACCTGTGGCCAACTCCTGCTCGGCCTGTGGTGGCCCCCGGAAACTCTCGCTGCCCAGAATCCCTCCTGAGGCCCTGGTGGTCCCCGAAGTTGTGGCCCCCGCTGGCTTCCACGTTATACCTGCCCCAGCCCAGCCCGGGGAGGGCACCGAAGCTGACCCACCCTCTGCCACCGACCAGGAGCCCCCCCGGGCACCATCTTTCAGCCCCTTCTCGCCCACCCTGCAGAACAACCCGGTGCCTCGTAGCCGCCGCGAGGTCCCCCCCCAGCTGCAGCCACTGGTGCCTGAGGCTACCCAGCCTTCACCGTCTGCCGGCTCCAAGGGGCTCCCCCAGGGCCCAGGGCGGACTGCAGCCGGGGCCTCCCGCCTGGCAGAGCTGCTGTCCAGCAAGCGGCTGAGCATGCTGGAGGAGGAGGCCACCGAGGGCAGCCCGGCACCGCAGCGGTGCGGCTCCTGCCCCGCGCCCGGCCCCTCGAGCCCTGCCCGCTGTGAGGCCTGTGGTGCTGCACCGAGCAGCGATGTCATCGACCTGGCTGGGGACACAGTGCGCTTCAAGCCAGCCAGCCCCTCCAGCCCTGACTTCACCACCTGGTCGTGCGCCAAGTGCACGCTCAAGAACCCCACAGCGGCCCCCAGATGCACGGCGTGCGGCTGCTCCAAGCTGCATGGCTTCCAGGAGCATGGTGAGCCCCCTGCCCGCTGCCCAGACTGCAGCGCCGATAAGTCTGGTCCCTGCTCGGCCCACAAGGCCAGCTGCCCCTTCCCCGGGGTGCCGCCCGAGCGCCCGAGCCAGTGGGCCTGCCCTGCCTGCACTCTGCTCAACGCACCCCGGGCCAAGCACTGTGCTGCCTGTCACACGCCCCAGCTCCTGGTGGCCCAGCGCCGGGGCGTCGCGCCCCTGAGGCGCAGGGAGAGCATGCACGTGGAGAAGCGGCGGCAGACAGACGAGGGTGAGGCCAAGGCCCTCTGGGAAAACATCGTGGCCTTCTGCCGGGAGGTGAGCGCCCTCAGGACGGTGTCCACGCTCCGGGGCTGGCTCTCCCCTTCCCGTGGGCCTCTTCTCTTTGTGCTTCCCCTATCCCCCAGTCAAGGCATTCGCACCTTCTGTCCTTCCCTGGTGTCCCTTCTCTGGCCAGGGAGAGGGAGGAACCGCTTCCCCAGGCTCTGAGCACTGGCCTGGTCCCTATCCCCTGCATCTTGCCCCTTCTTCCTCTTTACCCACGGGGGTCCATGACCCCATGGTCTGTGCTCCTGACCCTTCTTGGGGGTGATTTCCCATCGATGGTGAAGCCACAGGGAAGTGGGGATGCAGGTGGAGGCTTCAGGCCAGTAGGTGGGCCCGGTGCTTCCTCTGGCCATGGAGACCCTGCTGAAACATGATTGGGACAGTCCCTCACCCTCTTCTGCCCTTGGAGGTGTGGGAGGCCTGAGTCCAGGGCAGCATTACTGCCAGAGTCAGTTGGAGGGGCTTTCTGGGGGCTTGTGTCCTGGCTGCCGCATCCCAGCCAAGTCCCCACTTCTCTTACGGGGGCATTCAGCACGGCACGGGGAGCCACCAGGTTCCCTGCACGGCATGCCTACCACCCCAGTGGCCCCCAGGCTGGGAGCTGCGGTGTGTCCCAGAGGCGTGCGCTGTCCTGGTTGGCCGCGGTCCCCCATGCCTACGTGGGGTGGCGTGGCTCACTCGAGCCGGGGCCAAGCCTTCCACACCGGTCCAGGAGGCTGCCCACCCCCACCCTCATTCTTGTGGAGCCTTTTCTGGGTGTTCTCCTGGGTGGTGGGTCTGGCCTCAGCTGGGTGGAGCCTGAGTGTGAGGCCATGGCCCCTGCAGAACAGCGTGAACTTCGTGGACGACAGCTTCCCCCCGGGGCCTGAGTCGGTGGGCTTCCCTGCGGGTGACAGCGTCCAGCAGCGTGTGCGGCAGTGGCTGAGGCCCCACGAGATCAACTGCTCCGTGTCCAGGGACCCCAGTGCCCCATGGTCCGTGTTCCGCACTCTCCGGCCCTCGGACATCCTGCAGGGGCTGCTGGGAAACTGCTGGTGAGCTGGACGCCCGCTGAGGGGCCGTGCGGCGGGCCGTGTGGTGGTGCTCACCGTCCGGCCCCGGCTCCGTGCAGGTTCCTGAGCGCGCTGGCTGTGCTGGCCGAGCGGCCCGACCTGGTGGAGCGGGTGATGGTGACACGCAGCCTATGTGCCGAGGGCGCCTACCAGGTGCGGCTCTGCAAGGACGGCACGTGGACGACAGTGCTGGTGGACGACACACTGCCCTGTGACGAGGCCGGCTTCCTCCTCTTCTCCCAGGTTGGGGGGGCGGGCGCGGGGCGGGCACCCGGGTGCTGGCCAGCCTCAGGCCTCGCGACTCCGGCCCTTCCCATAGGCCCAGCGGAAGCAGCTGTGGGTGGCCCTCATCGAGAAGGCGCTGGCCAAGCTGCACGGCTCCTACTTCGCCCTCCAGGCAGGGCGCGCCATCGAAGGCCTGGCCACGCTCACCGGTGCTCCCTGTGAGAGCCTGGCGCTGCAGGTCAGCTCCACTAACCCCCGCGAGGAGCCCGTTGACACTGACCTCATCTGGGCCAAAATGCTGAGTTCTAAGGAGGCTGGGTAAGAGGGGCGGGCGCTGTGGCGGTCAGCGGCGTTGGGAGGAGCGGCGAGATGAGGGGACAGCCAGGCCGGGGCTTGGCACGGTGGGATGAGCAGGGCGCGTGCCCTCTGACCCACACCCTGTGTCCCCACTGTTGCCAGCATCCCCCTTGCCGGGCCGGTGGTCCCGCCTGCTCGGGTGGTGGGGGGGAGCAGGCAGGAGGCGGCTGCCCGTTGGCCTGTCCCTGCACCCCATGCCTACCACCCCGGGTGGAGCCTGTGATGAGCCTCATCCGGAGCTGGGCCTGTGATGACCATCAGCGCCCGCTCGGAGCCGCATGGAGAGAGCCCCACAGAGGCACCTGCTGGGGAGTGGGGTTTGCCTTCCAGGACCTGGCACACACGGGCCAGTGTGTCTGTGGGAAGGGCCCAGAACCTTAAGCCTGGGAGAGATGGCTCCTTAGTGGCAAGACCTTGTGCTTTCAGCTGGTACTGGGCAGTGTCGCCACTCTCAGAGAGCC
Organism: Mirounga angustirostris; assembly: GCF_029215605.1. Classification (NCBI taxonomy): domain Eukaryota; kingdom Metazoa; phylum Chordata; class Mammalia; order Carnivora; family Phocidae; genus Mirounga; species Mirounga angustirostris. The sequence continues at coordinate 139,956,541 of NW_026991713.1, forward strand.
ACAGCCCTGAGCTGGCAGGGCCAGCCAGCCTCAGGAGGGTTCCAAGGGACGGGGCCCGCCTGACCCCCACCCAGCCCAAGGCCTCTGAGCTTCGGGACCTCAGTGGAGGGACTGGGCCAGCACTTCCTGAGTCCCATGTGTCTCACGTGGGTCCCCACAGACAGGGAGGGGCCCCCTACCTTCCACTCCCCCCCCACTCCCCACCTCCCATCCCCCCACCCGCTGGGGGGCAGGGCCAGCAGAGGCTCCTGGTTACTAAGGGGCCCCCAGTCAGGGAGCCTTCCTGGTCACTGAGGCTGCTGTGCCCACACAGGTTCCTCATGGGTGCCTCCTGTGGGGGGGGCAACATGAAGGTGGACGATGCTGCCTACGAGAGCCTGGGCCTGCGTCCCCGCCACGCCTACTCCATCCTGGATGTCCGAGATGTCCAGGGCTCCAGGTAGGGACCGGGTGGGTGTGTGGTGGGGGCAGTGGCAGGTGTGGCCGTGGCCCTCAGCCCTGTGGTCCGCAGGCTCCTGCGTCTCCGGAACCCATGGGGCCGCTTCTCCTGGAATGGCAGTTGGTCAGATGAGTGGCCGCACTGGCCAGGGCACCTGCGCAGCGAGCTCATGCCCCATGGCAGCAGCGAGGGTGTCTTCTGGATGGAGTATAGCGACTTCATCAGGTACCTAGACACTGCAGGCAGCGGGTGTGGAGGGTCTGCCCCGTGGCCATCCCTGTGCTCCAGCCACCTTTGCCCTGGCTGCCTCCCCTTGTCCCAGCGTGCAGAGTCCTGCCCTGGGGAGCCCGCTTGTACCTCTCCGAATTCAGCTCAGCACAGGGTGGGTGGGTATGCGGGGCTTGGACCACCAGGGCTCAGCCCTCCCGGATCAGGCCTGGGACCCGGTGCCCCCTTGTGGTGTCCATGGGCAACAGCCGGGACCAGGGCTTCCCAGACACTGGTCCCAGGAGATGCCGAAGGTGGCCTGGGACAGGGACTGGAGAGGGCACAGGAAGTGCCTGTACCTGAGCTGGGATGAAAGCTGCCCTGTGCGGCTGCCCTCTCGCTCACTAGGTACTTCGACTCGGTGGACATCTGCAAGGTGCACTCGGACTGGCAGGAGGCGCGTGTGCAGGGCTGCTTTCCCAGCTCTGCCAGTGGGCCCGTGGGGGTCACTGCTCTCACGGTGCTGGAGCGCGCGTCCTTGGAGTTCGCCCTCTTCCAGGAGGGCAGCAGGTGGGCGGTGACGGGCGCGGGGCGGGGAGCTGGGGGGTGCTGCTGGGGGCGGGGCGGTGAGCTGCAGGGGCGGGGCCGCGCTGGGGGTGGGGGCAGGATGGTAAGCTGCGGGGCGGGGTCGCGGGGGCGGGGCCGCAGGGGTCGGTGGCGGGGGCGGGATGGTGAGCTGTGGGGCGGGCTGGGGGTGGGGAGGAGCCGATGGTGGAGGGCGGTGAGCTGCGCAGCGGGGCGCGGTCGCATGGGAACCCGGATGGTGTCAGGCGGTGAGCTCTAGGGGGCCGGGCCGTGCGGGCCCCGCACCTACGCTGACCGCTGCGGTGCGTCCGGCCACAGGCGCGCAGACTCGGTGGACAGCCACCTCCTGGACCTGTGCGTCCTGGTGTTCCGCGCGTCCTTCGGCAGCGGTGGCCGCCTGAGCCTGGGCCGCCTGCTAGCCCACAGCAAGCGCGCCGTCAAGAAGTTCGTGAACTGCGACGTGATGCTGGAGCCCGGCGAGTACGCCGTGGTGTGCTGTGCCTTCAACCACTGGAGCCCCGCCGCGCCGGGCCCGCCGGCCAACATGCAGGGTAACCGCGCACCCGCACCTGCACTCCCCGCCCCGCTCGCACGGAGGTCTGCTCGTGCCCCCCACTCACACGCCTGCCCCCTGCTCCCCCCCGCAGCCTCCAGCCCCTCGGCGGGGGTCCCGCGCTGCACCCCGCAGCCGCCCGGCCACGTGCTGGCCGTGTACAGCTCGAGGCTGGTCATGGTGGAGCCCGTGGAGGCCCAGCCGACCACGCTGGCCGACGCCATCATTCTGCTCACCGAGAGCCGGGGCGAGCGGCACGAGGTGGGCCGGCCGGCAGGGTCCTGGGGGAGGGGGACGCGGAAGGAACCCCCGCCCCAGCCCATTCCTGCACTCTGTGTGGCCAGGGACGCGAGGGCATGACCTGCTACTACCTGACGCATGGCTGGGCGGGGCTCATCGTGGTGGTGGAGAACCGGCACCCCAAGTCCTACCTGCACGTGCAGTGTGACTGTTCTGACAGCTTCAACGTGGTGTCCACGCGTGGCAGCCTGCGCACCCAGGACAGCGTGCCCCCCCTGCACAGGTGGGCCCCGCCCCTGCCCCGCCTGCTCCCCCCCACTTCACTTCCACTGGCCCTCACCGGCCCCCTCCCCCAGGCAGGTCCTGGTGATCCTGTCCCAGCTGGAGGGCAACGCGGGCTTCTCCATCACCCATCGCCTGGCGCACCGCAAGGCTGCCCAGGCCTTCCTCAGTGACTGGACAGCCTCCAGGGGCACCCACAGCCCCCCTCTCACGCCCGAAGTCGCTGGCCTGCATGGCCCCCGGCCTCTGTGACCACTCCACCTTCCCAGCCCCCACGCGCACTTTATGAGGGAGACCCCAGCAGAGGACGCTTGAATCAGAATCTCAGGACCCTGCCCAGGGAGCCACCAGCTGCAGTAGCTCCCCCTAGGCCTTCCTCCCTGCCCCTCCCTCCTGCCCTGGGCCTCCCCGCTGCCAAGCAGAATACCTCGAACCCGCCTCTAGCGCCAGGGGCCTGTATGCTAGCCCCTCTGACCGACCCTCTCAAGGTTGGGTTCAGATGGCCAGGGCCAAGGTGAGGCTTCTCTTTCCTTAGGGGCTGGGGCCTCCTGCCTGGCTGAGGCAGCCAAGAGCCCTGCTCCTAGAACCACAACTGGGCAGGTCAAGGCCAGGACCCCAGAGTGAGAGCAGGGATCTCTCCCTTGTAGGGGTCAGGCTGGGACTCCAGGGTGAAGAGCAACATCTCCTCTATGATGATCAGAGGCTAGAACCCCTCAGTGAGCAGGGACCACCCCCATCTGTGGGGGTCAGAGGCTGGGATCCCAGGATGAGAGCAGGGACCACCCCCGTCTGTGGGGGTCAGAGGCTGGGATCCTAGGATGAGAGCAGGGACCACCTCCTTGGGGGACATGAGAGGAGGAGCCTTCTGTCCCTGGCTTGCCCCCAGAGCACATTTCCCCGGCCCCCACAAGGCAAGCAGGGGTCCCTGGAGCCCCAGCAGTGTGTCCCAGGAGGCAGGTGCCTGGCGACCGTGGGCTCAGGGCCGGGGATGGGGGAGGTCCCAGCGGCCCCTCTGGCGACACTATGCAATTCCTGGAGCGCGTCTCAGGATCGAAGAAGCCATGCCCAGGGGCTGGAGGCCAGGGGCTGAGGGTCAGGCCCACCCTGCGGTTTGGTGAGGTGGTTTGTCCTCAGCACCACCTGATCTCTGCCAGGACAAGCAGGGTCCGGCAGCAATCCTGGACCTCCCTGTCTAGGCAGAGGTAGGGCCCAGCAGCCCCTCCCAGCTCCTCCCCCACCTCAGAAGCCCAGGGAGCTGAGCGGTCACCTGGCAACCTGGCCATCCTCCCTTGAGGCTGCTGTCAGGCCAGAGTCCTGCGTCTGCCCTCGGACATCTGAGGCCAGCTTCCTGGGGGCCTGCCTGGCCTCAGTGTCCTGCAGCCCCCAGGCCATGGGCAGCCCTATGGGGCTTGGCGGCCTTTTACACCTGGAGAAACATCGGGAAGCACGCCACTCCCCTTTGGGCCTCCTTTATATTCCCTCCTTTTACTCTGAGCTGTGAATATTTTTAACCCTGTATATATGACCAGCTCTTCTGACACAGAGACTATTTTATCACTTGTCAGTCCCCATCCCTGTAGGATGGTTCTCCATGGGTGTTTCCAGACTCAGGCTCCAATGGACCAAATAAAAATGTTTTGTTTTGTAAGGGTGCCTCCAGGTCTGTCTGCTGCCCCTCCCAGGGTCCCTGGGCTCCCGCGCCCCCTCCACAGGCCGGGGCTGTGCTGAGGGGCATCCGAGCCTGACCCCGGGGCGGGGGGAGGGCAGCACCTCAGTGGGTGTGGCTCGCCAGCGCCCCAGGTCAGGCTCACAAGGAGCCTTTAGGGGCGCCCTGCTTGCCGCTTGTGTGCGCCCTTGAAGGACTGGGTGTCTGGGTGGGGCAGAGGCTCGGGTCAGACCACGCAGTGGTCAGCAGACTGGTCCCCACGCAGGCAGAAGAACAGCAGGTGCACCGTTGCTCCTTGTGTGACATCTGCTCTCAGGGGTGGGGGGGGCTGTCTGAATCTGTAAGGGTCATTAGGCGGGAGCAGATGGAGTGAGGGGGCTGCACAGGGAGAAAAGTTTCCATCCAGGCTGGTGGCTGTCCACTCCTCCTTGGCCCCAGCCGGCCAGCCCGCGTCCCCACCATCCCCGTCTCGCGGGGGGTCAGGCTGGGGCAGGCTCCCCGGCCGCGGCGTGCACAGCGGGGGCTGCCGCCCGCCCCCGCAACGGAGGCACGGCGTCGGGGGGCCGCAGAGGCCGGTGGTTGGGCGGGTATAAGAGGCCTGTCACAGGCCAACCTATCGAATGTGAAAGCAATTAAAGGCACCAGCAGTGTGCGCTCCGGGCGGGCCTCAGGCAGCAGGATAGCTGCCACAGCACATCTCACGGGCGCCCTGCGCTGGCCACGCTGCGCCTCGTCCCGTGGGGGGGCCGGGATGCATCCACCTGGAGTTGGCACGGGGCTGGCCCTGGCGCCCCTGGGGCGTCCTGGCAGCCTGGACCCACGACCCTCCCGGGGAAGGCTCAGGAAGCAAGATGTGGGAACAGCAGCTTCCCGCGGTCCTTGTGCCAGGCCAGGCGGGGGTCTCCGCTGGGAGCAGGGGGCCGTGTGCCCACCCCCTCCCTTGGAACCCTCGCATGCAGGGGAGGAGGCTGGGACGAGGGGCCAGGTGTCCCCGGCCCCAAAGGGCACACAGTGTCCGAGGAGGAGTTGGGGGACCCCATAGACCAGACCCTTAGTTATGACCTGGGAGCTCATGGAGGGTGCTGGCAAGGGGCCGAGGTGGGAGCTTGCCCTGGGTCAGGGGGCCCCTGGGGAGGCGGCTGGTGGTGTGGAGAGAGGATGGGGGACTGGCCAGCCTGGCCGGGGCAGGGATCTTACCTGCCAAGCCCTTGGCCCTGACTGGCGGCACCTGGCTCCCAGGGCTGCCAAAATGGGGAGCAGGCACAAGGCCAGGGGCTGTCCCCCTCCTCACTGGTGGGCCCCCGCTCCCCACCTCAGCCTGCTAGGTCTCCCGCCTTCTGGCCACTGGGGCTCCTGGTCCTGGGCCCTTCTGCCCCTCTCTGCCTGCTGGCTTGGCCCCGTGCCGCCCACGGCCCTCTCTCCCGGCCTCTTGTCCAGGCCGCCTCCCTGCCCACTCGGCCACGGCGGCCTTCTCCAGGCGGGCGACGGTGTGTTCTCACTTGTGAGGCGTCCCTGTCAGAAGCACTTAGTGTACAAATTAGCCGAGGCCTCCTGCCTCCCTCCGCAAGGCTGTGGGCGCTGGGCTGACAGGGCCGAGGCTCCGGGCACTCTCCCGCCCGCCCCCGGCGCCCACACAGCCCGCGTGCACCCCTGGCTGCCCGCCCATGACCGAGCAGGAAGGCTGTTCCTCGCCAGCCAACAAGGGCTCTTCTCAGGGCCCCCGACCTTGACCTGGCCCCGGGGGGTGGGGGCGTGGGGGTTTGGTGACTACAACAGGGCAGAGCGTCCGGCAAGAGGCCGGGGGTCCTGAGCTCCAGGCCCGGCGCCTGGCTTTGCCCCAGAGCTGCAGTCCGGTGTTGCGAGCTTTGGGGGACCTGGAGCCGGCTCGGCAGCCCCCACCTGCCCCGCCCGTTGGCTGGCCTGCCACTCAGGCAGGGAAAATCGTGTGTGACAGGCCCAGGAAGGCCGGGCCCCGGGGGCCGTGGAGCAACGCACACAGCTTCTCTCCCAACATATGGCTGCTGTCGGCCCCAGGCGCTGCCCAGCCAACGCGGGCTTGCAAGCGGGTGGGGGTTCAGGCGGCCTGAGCCTCTCATCCCATCAGTCTGGCCACACTGCTCCCTCCGTGAGTCGAAAGGCCCCTGCCCCGGTTCGCATGCCTCCCATGACAGGGAGCTCACTCCTGCTGCACGCAGCCCTTCCCTGTCCCTCCAGGGAGCGGCCTGAGGCACACAGAGGGTCACCCCACACCCCACCCCAGGGTGGCCAAGGACCTAACATGTCCGGGGACCGAGCTGCGGGAGGGGCTGCGGGGGCCTCCAGAACGAGTAGCTTGCAGCTGGTGGGGGAGGGCGCAGCAAAGCTCGCGTGGGCAGTGTCATCATCCGCAGGCCCAGGGGAGCTGGGGCCAGAGGGCTTCTCCTGGGGTCCCCCGGTGCGAGGAGCTTCCCAGCTGGGCTTCCTCCCTCGGGGTGGGCCTGCTCCGCCCCACGTCCCTGGGCCTGTTTGGGCAGCCCCCTCACAGATTCCCTGAGAATCCCCCAGGCTCTGCATGGGCCCTGCCCTCACCTGCAGCGGGGACCCACAAACCTGCTCACATCCCTGCCCATCCCTGGCTCCACAGCTTCCCGCACAAGCCCGCCAGGAATCTCCCGTGACCCCACAGTGCTTGTGGGGTCAGCAGCCTCAGGCTGGCATCCAGGACCCTCAGGTGGGACCCTGCCTCCTTTGGCCCAAGCCCTGGGCCCAGCCCTCCAAGCCAGGAGTCCCTGAGGCCACCTCGAAGAGACAAGGAGAAGAAGTACCCAGGATGACCCATGTTCTGGGCCCAGGGGTCTCCTGCACGGTGCTCACCTCTCCCAGGGGCTCCTAGACTCCGCCTGGGGCCCCAGCCCCTCCCAGCGTCTGCCCGGCTGCTGTACCTGTCCTGGTGAGGGCTGTGTGTGGACACTGAGGAGGTGAGACAGGCCTGCTGGGGGCCCCGCTCACTGCCCCCTGCCTTCCCCGGCCGCGCATCCATCCTGACCACTCGCCCCTGCACGCGTATACCAGCATTAATGGAGGTGACAGGCGGACTGCCGTGGGCAAGCCAGGCAGAGGGGGTTAATGGCCAAAATGAGGCTCTGGCTGGGGTCAGAGGGAGGGGCCGGGGATCCCCACTGCACCCTGCACCAGGACCAACTGAGGAGGAGGCTCCCCAGAACCCCACTGGTGCCTGAAGCACCCAGAGACCAAGTCTCCTACCCGCCTCTGCCCATGAGGGGAACAAGGCAGGGGTCTCAGAGCTCAGAGCCACACGGCTGATCAAGCCCCAAAGCCAAGTGGGTCCCTGTCCTGCTTCAGGGGGCAGGGGCCAACTCTCCAGGCCCAAGCTCCCCCCAACATGTATGGGGTGGGTCCCAGTGGGAGCGTTATGACCCGCCCCCACCCCCACTCCTGAGTGAGAAGATGTGCCAGCGATGAGGGAGCAGATGGGCCTTGGGCAGAGGGCACAGGGGTGCAAGGGGCTGGCATCGATGTCCCAGCCTTGCCTGGCCACAGGTGCTGGGGACAGTCACCTGTGCCCCTGGGGGGCTGGCCCGGCTCACAATCCCATGCAAAGGCCATTGGGTTGTAGCCACCCAGCTGGGCGCTCGGGTCCACCCCTGCACAGAGCCCTCCTGGAAGCCCAGAAGCGCGCGCAGGTCACGCCCCTAGGTGCTGAGTCCCTCTGGAGGTGCCGCCACCTCTCCTCTTCCTCAAACTCCTGGAAAAGCCCATGCATGGGGTGGCCTCCATGGCTGGTGCTGAAGCACGTCCTCCCGGGGGCTCTTCTTGTTTGTCCTGCCACCTGGAGTCCCGGCTTCCTCCCTGCTTTCTGGGGCTCACGTGGGCTTCACTGGCTGTCCTCTCTGCACTCCGAAAGGCAGGGTTCCCAGCAACGAGGACTTTCTGGTCCATCACCTTCCTTCCCCTGAACGATGGCAACAGCCTCCAGTGAGTCCGTACCCTGTGTAGGCAGCTGTGGCCCCTCCCAGACCCTCGGAGGGCTCAGCCGGAGGGATGTGGGGAAGCAAGGAGCCATCCCTGGGACCAAGAGGCCAAGGCCTGGGATCCAGGGGTCCCCGGATCCCACGCCGTCTCCGGGTGGCCTGTGCCCTTGCCCCCTCTGGACCGGGCCCGTCATGAGGGACCCAGGCCTGGCTCAGCACATCCAGGGGCCTGTGTGCAGAAGGAACAGGCCTCCTGGCCTCTACTCTCCACAGGGCTGCTGGCGTGACGGCCGTTCAAGCTGTCTCCCAGCCTGGGGCTGCCTGCACGGTCAGCTGGTCAGCTGGGCCAGGCCAGGCGAGCAGAGAGAAGGCTGGCGTGCTCTGCCACCCAGCCCCCAGCCCTAGCCTTTGCACTTGAGGAGGAGAGGCGAATCCCTTCGGGTGGTGTCAGGGAAGGTGGCACTGGGCCAAGAAGGAGACACTCGCTCTCCAACCGGCATCTTCACCCTGGGCACCCCCAGAACCCCAGGGTCCTGTTCCTTATGGATGCCTGTCACAGTCGAGCAGAGCCCCAGGAGACCCAAACCAACAACTGAGCCACGGGCTGGTCACCCTCCTGCACAGATGGAGAAACTGAGGCCAGGTTCACGGGGCCCAGGAGGTGCTGGACTCTGGATCCAGGGCTCTATGTTGGCTGCCCCGCTTGAGGTGCAACACTCAGGGACCTCTAGAGGATACTCCTTCCTTCCCCTCCTTCCTTCCCCAAGTTACCCCTGCCCCCCAAATTTAGTGGAGAATACCCCGGAAGCCTGGAGCTGAGCCTGCAAGGGGGGGGCAGTGAAGGAGATCCTCCACAGAGCTGGCCTGGAGCAGCACCCACCCCTCAGGCTGCAGACCCCATCCTGTGCCTGAAATGGTACCATCACACATCTCTGGGTTCAGATGCCTTCCCCCCAAACAAAGCAAGACTCCCTGAGAGAGACAGAGTCTGGCCCTGCCCCAGCATGTCTGTGTTCACGTCTGGAATAGAACTTGCCGGTCAGATGAATTTCTACTAGGACCTAGCTGAGAAGTGGGACCCTGACCATGAGGTTTTGGCAGCTCGGGGAGCAACATGGAATTTGGCATACTTTGGGAGGTGGGCTGGAAACAGGTCTGGCCATGAGGACATTAGCGGCAGGGGTTTTATGGAGGGTCCTGGACACCCAAGTCTTTCCCTGCCCCCCCGCCCCTCCCCCCTCCCAGGTCCTCCCAGGGGAGACGCAGAGCTGTCCTGCAAACAGCAGAGAGATGCAGGGCCTGGGCACCTGTCAGGGTGGGGAGGTAGTGTTTCCAGAAAGGGGGAAGTGAGCCCATGGTGACCATCCTTTCCTGAGCCGGGACCCATCGGTGGGCAGGGCAGGGCTTCAGTGAGTGTAGGTCCATTCAGCCTTCTGTTTGGAGAAGAGGAAACGGCCCTGGAGTCAAAGCTTGGCGGAGGAGAGCTGGTGAGGGGAGGAGATTTGCTGTCTGTGCACTGGGCTCTGCCGGCGGGCTCCAGGCTCCAGCCCTCCTGGGGCTCTGTCTCTTGGCTGGTCTGGGCTCTTGCCCCATCCCAGGCTGGGCTGCAGCCGTCCCCAGGCTGGCTGTGTGCCCCACAGCTCCCCTTGTCCCAGGGCTCAGCCCCCAGGCCTTGGCTCAGGAGGGCGGCTGTCAGGGGCCAGAGCCCTGCCCTGACGGATGAGTGCTGACGGCGCCTCTCCCTGCGACCTCGGCCGCTGACACCCCGTCACACCGCTGCGGGGACCCCGGGAGACCTGGCCGCCGCTCCGCACCCCCGCAGCAGCCTGCAGGCGACGGGGGCGGGGACGGTGCCAGGCGCCCCTCATTTGGCCGCACACCTGCGCCTCCACTCCCCGCGTCCACACCGCAACCCGCCCGTCCCTGCCGCTCGGGCGCTACCACCGGTCTCACCGGCCACCGTTCCACCCAGGAGGTGCTGGCGCTGCGGAGAGGGCTGAGCAAGCGGGTCCTGGCGCGCGAGGTGAGTGCGCGCGAGGGGGCGGCTCTGGGCGGGGGGCACCTGGGGTGCCCCCGGGGAGACCAATTCCCGCGCTGGCGAGTCCCCTCCCTCCGTAAGCCCGGGTCGGAGGTCGCAGCGCCCCCGAGCCCCAGCGCGCCGTGGCGCACGCGCGGCGGTCCCGCCGCCAACTTCGGTGGGTGCGAGTCGGCGTCGGGGGGACACGCGCGGTCGGCGGCGGAGGCTTCGGGACCGACTGCCGAGTGAGTGACCGCAGACCGCTCGGGGGGCCGCTCCCAGCGCCGGGCCTCAGTTTCCCCTGCGGGAGTCCCTGTCGCTGCCCCGAGGGCCCGAGCCGGTCCCGCGGGGTCCGGGATCGCGGCTGGCACCGGGCGGTGCTGAGAAGGGAAGTTTCCGCCGCGTCCTCGGGGCCTCGCGCAGACTTCGCCGGGCGCCTCGGGCTCCGATCCGGCCGGCGCGCAGGTGGGGCGGGCGGGCGCTGGCGGCGGCGCGGCCAGCGAAGTTTGGGGGGGGCCGTGCGGGGCCGGGGTGGGCTCGAGGGGCGCGGGGGCGACGAGACTCCAGGAGTGTCCAGGCGCGGGTGGGGCAGCTCCAGCCCCCATGTCCCCCACTTCTGCGCACGGGGACCCCCCTGGGCACAGCAGCCCTGTCCCTGTAATAGGGCGCCATCCCTCCCGGGGTGCGGTGCGCGGCGGAGGGGGAGGGAGTTGGGGTCTCGACCTCAGCCAAGGAGGAGCCTGGTCACCCCTCTCTACCAAGCCCTGTGGGGCACTGGCCAAGTCTCAGGTGGTCAGGGGGTATGGGAGGGCTCCAATCCCCCTGCTGGTGGCTCCAGGCGCTGGGTGCCTTCTCTCCCACCCTGGAGTGGGGCCTCCTTCTCCTGTCTGGACACCAGTACTCTCCCAGACAGGGAAAGGTTAGCGGGCTCAGGTGTGTGGGCCAGCACACTGGGGGTGCAGGCTGCCCTAGGAGCACGCACCCAGTCACGCGTTGGGACATGTGTGCAAATGAATGTGCTTTGGGGTGTGTGGGGGTGCATGCTGGTGTCTAGGGGCATCCTCTGCTTGTGCACAAGCATGCTGGGTGGGTGCCAGGCATCCTCTGGGTCCCCGTGGGGTCAGTGGCTGCTGAGATGGCGCCTGAACAGCCCCTCCCCCCCACCCAGGTGACTGATATGAAGAGGGAGCACGGGAGGAGCCTGCCACCTCCTGAGTCCAGAGGCCTGACTGGGAGGTGGGATGGGTGGTGGCACCAGGCGGCACAGCTGTGTGGCTCCCAGGGCCTGGTGATCGATGTGGTCCCGGTGCAGCCGCCTCTGTCTCCCAAGCACACATGCCCATTTGTCATCAGTATCTTGGGGAGGGCTCGGGAGACAGGGATGTGGCCCCCCTCTGCTCCCACCACCAAGTCCAAGAGGGTCTGCAGCCCCTCGGGGAGCCCCAGGCTCTTTCCTGAGCCCAGCCCCCTCCTCCCAACCCCCACACTCTTCTCCGAGCCCCGTCCCCTTCAAGACATGGACACCAGTCAGTCCTCATCTGCTTTCTCCTGCAGTGGTGGCTGCCATGCTGATCCCCCTTTGAAGGGCCCCTTCAGATGGGCAGCCCTCTCCACCCCTCCGGGGGTGCCCACCCAGTGTTTGGGGCGGCAGAGCCTGAAGGCCAGCAGGGGAGGACAGCCTGTGCCCCGTGGCTGCACTGCACCCCAGCCCTGCCCTGCTCAACGCGCCGGCCAGCCCTGAGTCCTAGGGAACAGGGCGAGTGTCTGCGTGTCCGCATCCCTAAGAGTGTCGCTTACCATGGATGTCCTCAGGTGTGTGTGCACCTGTGTGTGCACATTCCCTTGAATGTGTCCAGGTGCCTGACTCGCCACTGCGGCTGGGCTGTGAGTCCTTCCGTGTGCACCACCACCGTGTCCACTCTGAGTGGTGTGTGTGTGTGTGTGTGTGTGTGCCCGGGCCCCATGCATTCTGGTGGCTGACTCTCTACCGAGTCGGCCCAGCCATGCAGAGGCTGTCCCTCCAGGCGCTGGGTAAGGGCTCATCTGGAGCCTTGTAACGCTCGTGTGCACACACCCGAAGCCGGTGTGCCCACACTCAACGTGTGCCCCACGCAGGCGCTCACTGGGGCGGTGGATGGCCCAGGTGGTGGCCCAGATGGAGAGTGGAGCGGCTTCCGAGCGAGTGTGTGGGGTGTGGGGGGAGGAGGGTCTTGGCTGAGCTTGGCCGCTGCAGGCTCGGCCGCTGACCTGCCTGAAGCCACCCAGATGGATGAGGCTGAGCAGGTGGCTGTGCCGTGGGGCCATGCTGGGACGCCCCCGCCCCCCCGCCTGGCCTGGCCCCACACGAGGCTGACCCCCTCAGAGACCTCCCGCGCCCACCCGGCTCCCGCCAGAGCAGGGACACACGTGCGTGTGCACACGCGCGTGTGCACACACACGCACGCGCACACGGTGTTCGTGAAACTCAGAGCTGGTCTCTCAGCGCGGCAGCTTTCTTCCTGGCTCCCCAGCACAGCGGAGGGCCCTGGGGGGGGCGGTGGGACAAGGAAGGGCTGGTGTCCCCAGGAGCCATACCTGGCTTGGAGTCGCTCAGCAAATGGCCATCGGGCAGACAGAGACTCAGGCGGGCATGAGTGGGATCAGCCCAGAAATGGGCCGGCTGGGGGCTGGCAGGCCTGGGGTGGGGGGGTGAACATGATAAAATACAGGGTGCCTAGTTAACCTTACATTGCAGAGAAACAACAAGCTTTTTTTAGCATACATTCCACACATTGGCTAGAACATACCTCTGCTACGGAAGCATTCGCTGTTTACCCAAGTCAGACTGAACTGGTGTCTTTTATTTTGACCTGCCGTCTGGGGCGACCCTAGCCGAGTGCGTGGAGCTGAAGGAGGAGGTGGGGGAGGCCAGGGGAACCGCACACACAAGGGTGGGGGGAGCAGGCTGCAGGGTGGAGCTGGGTGCCCATGCCCCCAGCTCTTGTCCTCGCAGCCCTGGGAGCTGTGGGCGGAGGGCAGTGGGGAGCCGGGCAGGGGGTGGGCACTGACCAAGGCCCCCTGTGCGCAGGTGGCCATGGGGCCCGGGCCGGCCCGCTAGCAGGCCGCCATGTCCCGCGAGGGGGGCTCCTGCCGCCTGGGCGCCGGGGCGCGGGCACGGGCTCGGAAGCCCAAGAAGCCGCACTACATCCCGCGGCCGTGGGGCAAGCCCTACAACTACAAGTGCTTCCAGTGCCCGTTCACCTGCCTAGAGAAGTCGCACCTGTACAACCACATGAAGTACAGCCTCTGCAAGGACTCCCTCTCCCTGCTGCTCCACTCCCCGGACTGGGCCTGCCGCCGCGCCCCCACCGCGCCCCGGCCCCGCGCGCCCAGCCCGGACCGCCCCCTGGGCCCCACAGACCCTGGCAGCCAGCCCCGAGGACCACAGCTGCCCATCGCTCCCGCCATGCCCGACCTGGCCTCCCGTGTCCTGTCCCCGCGCCGCCACGTCGGGGGCCCAAAGCTGGGGGCTGATGGGTACCCCGGTGTGCCATCCCCCCTGGCCCGGGAGGCTGCCCAGAAGGATGTGGGCCTTGGGGGGCTCCTGGCCGAGGCATGGAAGCCAGGGCCGGGCGGGGGCCGGAGGCGCATAGCTGTGGTGGACGCGGCTGCAGCGGGCCCTGAGAGCGGGGGGGTCCCCTGCTACCCCCCGCCCACCCCCAGCGAGCTCCCTGAGGCCCAGAGCCTCCATCTGTCCCTGCTAGGTGTCGACTGCCCTCTGGGCCCTGGTCTCTTCTCCTACCTGGGGCCCTCCCTGGCTGCCACAGCCCACATGCCCTTTCTGGCCTCGGCCAGCCCCCTGTTGCCCCCGGTCTCTGCTTTCCCATCCCCACAGACCCCTGAACGCCCTGCCCTGGTCCCCCGCTTGTACTATCCCCTGCTCCTGGAGCATACGCTGGGGCTGCCGGCAGGCAAGGCTGTCCCTGCCAAGCCCCTAGCCCCCCCAAAAGGGCCCCCTGGGACTCCGGCCCCAGGGCCGCTGAAGGTGCCAGTACCCGGGCTGGGCAGGCCCTGGCCCCGTGGAGCCCCCAGGGACTCAGGGCAGGAGGGGGAGCTGGAGCAGGCTGCCCAGAGTGACCCCAAGAGGAAGCTGCCCCTGGGAAGCAGGTTGGAGCCCCTGAAGGCACCCTCCAGCACGGTGAAGTTCAGTGCCCAGAGCAGGTAGGTGTCAGGGGCCCCTGGCCACGGGGGTGGGGAGGGGTGGGAGGTGAGCTGGCCAGGGTGGCTGGGCCCCATTCTTCAGGCCACAGAGGAGAAACCAAGGCCAGAGAGCCAGACTCTCTATCCTTCTGGGATCCCAAGGCCCTCAGCCAGGCTGCAAAGGGGTCGCCAGGGGGTGTGGCGCAGGGACTGGGGGTGCTGGGGAGGTGGGCAGTGCAGCCTCTTGACTGGCTTCTACCCCCTAGCCTTCGGACTGGCCCCTCCGTGATGCTCTGGCCTGAGGACAAGGAGCCAGGCAACCCCGAGACCCCGGGCCCTTCAGCCCCCCTGCCCCAGCAGCCCCTGGGCCTGATGCCAGGTGGCCCCGGGCACGTGGGTGAGGACCTGACTCAGGCCCTTGGCGACTACGCCAAGGTAGAGCAGCGCCTAGGGCAGTTGGTGCCTGCCGGGGGTCTGGCCCCTCGGCCTCTGCGGGAGCAGCTTGGCAAGATCCGCCAGGAGCTGTTCACCATCCACCAGACGCTAGAGTGGGCTGTTCGGCCACCGGATGCACCCCTCGACCTCTCTGTGAAGCGGGCGCCCACCAAGGGGCCCAAGGGGCCGGTGGGGGCCTGGGGGCAGCTGGAGCTGGGCCCCACGCTGGCCGGGGGGACCCCGGAGCCACCTAGCATGCTGGGCCCCACAACAGCTGAGCCTTTCTCTAGCCACACCACCAAATGCGAGGCTGACTCCAGTGTCCCACTCCCGGGCCTGCCCCTTCAGGCCCCAGAGGACCCTGTCATTCCTGGCAGCAGCTGGGGTGCCCGTGGCGGGTCGAGGGGGTCCTGGCCCCCTGAGGCTGTCCCTAGCCTCCAGAGCCCCCCGGGCGCCAAGGTCTGACCACAGCATCTGCTGCCTCCTCTGTTCTTAACAGACAGGGCCCTTCAACCCCGTGTCCACTGCCTGGCCCCCCACCTGCCCCAGCCCCAGGGGTGTGGCCTAGAGCCTGCCCAGCATGCCCATGGACTGACCTCACCTGCCACGGCTGTGGCCTATCTCTGGGGCCACAAGGGACAGCAGAGAGTCATAGCTCCTTAGTGATCACAGTTGTGAATGTTTAAATAGAAACCATCTTCACATACCCTGTCTGGGCCTCCTTCTTGCCTCAGCGTCCACCACTGAGACACTCCCCGCCAAGGAGATGTCCCTGGCCTCCACATCTGAGTGGCCAGTGTCCCGGGCCACCCTGCTGGGCATTCACCTTCAGACCCGGACCTGCCTCCTGTGGACTGGCCCCCCCTCCAGGCCAATGGGGGGCTTTCCATCAAAGGGGGTAGAACCAGGAGAGGTGGGGAGGCAGGTGTGGGTGGGAGCTAGTCAGGCCTGTGTTCCAGCATGTTGCTGGTGGATAGAGACCCCTGGGCCTGCCTCCAGCCCCCGTGTCTAGCCAGGGCAGCCCTGATGTCAGATTCTCGCTGTAGGCTGCTCCCGCTATGGTTAAGCGGTGCCCCCACATTCTGTGGCTCAGGGCTGTTTGCCCGGCGTGGCCTCCGCTGGCCCCCAGCCAGCCCCTGCAGCCACGATAGGCATCGGGTGGCCTTCACAGCTCACTGCCTCCCTCCCTGCACAGCCACACTTGGCCCTTCCCACAGGCGGGGGGCAGGGGGCAGGCAGGGAGGGGTGCCCGCAGGACCCTTGGACCTAGCTAATGACTTCTCTCCCCGGAGCTGGCCATACCTCTGTACCCACCCAGGAATGGCCCCAGGGAGGGCAGTTCCTGCCTGTGCCTGGCTCCCTGAGCTGGACCAGCCAGGCTGGGGCCAGTTGGAGCAGGACCTACGGCTGCCCCATTAATTGTGCTCGGCAGCAGATAGCATCGGTCGTCCACCCCACCGTGGGGCATTAAGAGGCCAAGTCCAGAGCTGGGGTGTGGGCCAACCAGGTGGGAAGCACTATGGGTCACGGACAGGCGCTGACCCCTCCCATCCAGGGGCTTCCTGGAGAGTCCCCAGGTCCTGTGTCCGAGAGAGACCTGCTCCTCCTTGGCCCTCTATTGGCACCCCCATGTGTCTACTGCACCCAGATTTCTTATCACCACCAGGCAGATGTGAGCTTAGGGGGCATCAACCCAGTTTCACAGGCGTAGAAACAGGACCCAACCCTGCCAGTTTTGAGGGGTAGGATGAGCCCCTTGGAGATTCCCCACCCCAGACTCTGGTGAGTGGCCCAGCCCACATGTAAGGGGTGCATCCCCTTCTCCGAGGGCCTGACCCTGTGGTCCTACTGGGGGAGTGTGGGTGAGGCGGACTCACACGGATGTTAGCTCGGTGCCTCCTGAATTCATGAATTGCATTACGGCAGGTTTTGCAGGGGTGTGGGGGCCTCCCTGGAGAGGGGTGGGCTGAGCTGACCATGAGTGGCATCCGGATATGCAGGGACAGTGGGAAGAATGTCCCAGAGGCCAGTGTAAAGGACCCGAGGCAGGACTGTGGCAGCCCTGGGGCGCCCCTAGGGGGTTTAGCAGCTGAGTGATGACGCCACACAGCTTCCCTGGGCTACTGCTCAAACGTGTTCTTGGCCCGCGTCCCACCTGCCCCTCCCACTTGCCCATGCCCGCTTTGTCAAGGTGGCCCCTCCCTCAGGCTGGTTTCTAACAACAGAGGCTGTTGCTGCTGGAGCGAGGTCAGGAGGCTAGCCCCAGGTAGGAGACCCCCCCCGCCCACCTCTCTGCTCTCGGAGAGCCCCCCTGCCTAACCCTTCAAGGGTTGGAAGCTTCCAGGGTCTTTGTGGGGGCAATGGGCAGAGCCTTGGGCTGCCCCCTAAGAAGGGTCACTTTCCTTGCCTGAAGGAAGGAAGGGTTCCCTGGACAGATGAGTTTGAGAAACACTGCCCATCTGTCACCATCTCCCTCTACCCCCTGCCCCCCACACACACCTCGGGACCTCCCAATGCCCGGGAGCTCATGCAGGCCTCAGAGAAAAACCCGTAGCCACCTTCACAGGTCCCATGTTCCCCAGACTTGTGTTCCAGGGGCCACATGTGGAAAAATGGGACCTAGACACGTGGCTGGTGGCTGGGCTTGCAGATCAGGCCAGCACTCAGGACCTGGTGACACTACGCTTAAAGCCAGCCGCCCCCCCCAACCCAGTGCCTCAGTTTCCTCCTGTGTAAAACAGGAGAACGCCAGCACCCCCGGGAGGGAGCAGGGGGAGAAGGGTCACCACCGCTTGGCCCCTAGTGGGCATTATTTCTCTTGCAGTGCCACACTGGGCCCAGCTGCAGGACCTCGGCTCAGAGGAGCTGAGACTGTGATCCCTAGCCACCCACCCGTCTGTCCTCTGGCCTCCTGGGCCTCCCCGACCCACTGACAGGCCGCCCCCAGGGCCTGCTCTGCGAGCTGGACCCACCCAGAGACCCCGCTCACTCCTGCCGGCCCCGGCTGCTTGGGCGGATCCCAGTGCCCGCGGGGGCCGCAGGAGGACCCCGGGGTCTGCACTGCTCCCTGGATGGCCTGCTCTTCCTGACGGCTGGGGCTGCACCCTGCGTCCATGTGCTGGACCTCGAGGGACGATCCATCTGCCACTTGCCCTGCCACCTGCCAGGGGCTGGAGCCTTCGTGCCGGAGGATGTGGCTGTGACAGCTGCTGGGCTCATGGTGGTCAGCGACCTCGTCAGTGGGGCTGTGCACGCGCTTCGGCACACTGCCCGAGACCCCCAAGGCCGCTGGGTCACGGTGGGCTCCTTCCTGGCCCCCCGGGGGCTGGCTGTGGACGCCACCGGCCGCCTCCTGGTGACGGACTATGTGCTCGGGGCTGTGCACAGCTTTGCGCTGAGCCCTGCCCTGGAGCCACGGGCCCCAGCCTCCATACTGGGTCTGGAGGGCCCCTGCTGGGTGGGCCCGGGGCCAGACGGCGGCCTCACCGTGAGTGAGGAGTTTGGGGATGTGCGGCTATTCGGCAGTGCCTGCCAGCCCCTGGGCTCCCTGGGGGGCCTGACGGGGCACACCTTTGGCAACCCGGCGGGCATATGCACTGACGTGGAGGGCAGCGTGATTGTGGCGGATGAGCAGCAGGGCCACGTGACCCTGTTTCCTCGGGCCGGCGCGCCCGTCTGCCTGGTGTCCGAGGGGCTGAGGCGGCCCTTGGGAGTGGCCTGTGCGCCTCAGGGCCAGCTCGTGGTGGCAGATGCGGGTGACAGCGACATCAAGGTGTACCAGTACCGCTCGCAGCTGGCCTGACCTGTGGGCTCAGATGGGAGTAGCCCCTCACGGGGTGTGGGTGAGCCCCCAGGACCCCAGGCCACTGCGGGAGGAACACTGGGGGTTGGTGGGGCCTCCAGGACTGCTGGCCACGCCTCCCCGACCTTGTGCGTTTGCAGGGTTCCTGATGGGCCAGGTCCTGGGTTGCCTCCTACCTTCTTCTTGGAGACGATTCAGACTTCGTTGGCTGCCACAAACCAGCCGCCTCCCAGCCACCAAAGTTGGGCCCTCTGCACACCTCAGTTTAGGGTGCCCGAGCACTCATGGCCCCCATGTCCACTCAGGCCCTGGCCCTGCCGGGTCAGGGCCCAGGAGGCCTGAGCTTTGGGCCCAGCCCCTGAAGCCTGCAGACCTTGCGCTGGGCAGCTACCAGCGTTTACCCAGGCAGGTTCTCGGGCCAGGTGCCCCAGCCCCAGCCTCCTAATCAGACAGAAGCAGGCAGGGAGGGTGCGGCTGGGATGGGCTGGGTTGGGCTGGGCTGGGCTGGGCTGGGCAGGGGTGCAGCCCTTCACCGTCCCCCATCTTCAGACGCACCCCAGGTGCCGAGCCTCCTGCTGCTTCTCTGGGCCTAACTGAGGTAAGGCAATGCAAAAGAGGGGCTGCCCCAGAGGCACCCTGGGGTGGCACATGGCTGGGAGGGGAGCCTCCATACCCCTGGTCCACTTCTCCCGTGTGAGATTGTCTCTCAGGCTGAACCTGCATTTTCTCCTCTGCAAACCAGGAGCAAAGGGCTCCAAGCTCATGGGTGGGGCGTGCTGGGAAGGTTGCAGGCGGTGGCCCAGCCTGGAGAGCCTTCCTATGAGGAAGGACTCCTGTTACCTAAAAACCATGGGCAAATGAGGCCCAAAAGAGGTGGGGGCGTGAGGGTGGAGCTCTGCGTTTGGGGCCCAGCCAGGCCCCTAGTTCCAGTGAGGGGTCTCAGTGGGAAGGGGACAGCGCCTGGTCACCAGGACATTGCCTCTGACAAGGTCCCCCTCATATGTACCAGCCCATGTGGGGGGCGGGATTTCAGTGGTCAGTGTAAGGAAGCATGACCACTACGTGCTCAATAAATGCTACTTGTTGCTACTGTGTCAGGGATATTGTTCGCTGGAGCAGGAGGGGCTAGGGACCCCGCTGACGACCAAACCAGATGGCTGCCACCTCTGGGCTGGCCCACTGAGGCCCAGCCTTCCTAGTCCACTGGGCCCTGGGGGGACCTGGGGGTGCCCCTTGGGCAGAGACTGTTGTTGGAGGGGGCCAGTCTGGAGCTGGGGAGGCAGCTCCTTCTGGAACCCCACACAGGGCTTGGGGGTCCTTTCACCAGTGGCAAGGTGAGGTGGGGGACCCTCAAAAGCCAGGCCCACCGGGTCCCTCAGATGAGGAAATGGGGGATGGGGGAGGTTTGTCAGCTGTGAGAAGGTGGGGGACTGGAAGGCAGGGGTGTTGGGGACACTGCAGGTGTACTGGAGGGGGTACAAGAATGCTGCGGGGACAAGGATACTGTGCAGGGGGGAACAAGGACACTGGGGGAACAAGAACGCTGGGGGGGCAAGGACACTGCTAGGGGGAGACAAGGACATTGCTGGTGGGGGATAAGAACTCTGGGGGGGAAAAGGACATAGGGCGGGACAAGGACACTGGGGGTGGAAGAGGACACTGGGGGGCAAGGACCCTGGCGGAGGGGGACAAGGACACTGTTGGGGAACAAGGATGCTGCATGGGGGGAACGAGGATGCTGCTGGGGGACAAGGATGCTGCGGGGGACAAGGACACTGGGGGGGCAAGGACACTGCTGGTGGGGGACAAGAACGCTGGGGGGGCAAGGACACTGCTGGTGGGGGACAAGAACGCTGGGGGGGACAAGGACACGAGGGGGGACAAGGACACTGGGGGACAAGGATGCTGCTGGGGGACAAGGACGCTGGGGGGGGGAACAAGGACACTAAGGGGGGGCAAGGACGCTGCTGGGGGACAAGGACGCTGCGCACGCAGACTCCCGGGACTGGAACGTTGCGCGCGCGGAACGCTCGAGCGGGGTCCGCGCGCAGCTCGGGCGCCTTTGGGGGCCGGACCGTCGCGCGGCAACGCTGGGAGCCGGCGGAAATGGGGCTCGTGTCCCGCGGCGCGGCCGCGGCGGGGCTGGGGGCGGCGAGCGCTGTCGTCCGCCCAGGTCCGCCCCACGCGGTCCCCCACTCCATCCCTGGGGAGCAGACGGTGAGCATTCGGGGGGAGTGGGCCGGCGTCCGTGCGCTGTGACCTTGGGGCGCCGCCCCTCCCGCCCCGGCCCCCGGACTGTGCCCCCCCCCCGACTCCCCCGGCCGGGCGGGACCGGGCGCCGGGCGCGGGCCAGGCGGCGGAAGGGGCCCCGAGGCTCCTTCCAGGGCCGGCGCGGCACAGCGCCCCCCGCCACGCCCCGCGTCTGGAGCCTCTGTTTCCTCTTCTGTGAAATAGGGGCGCTGCAGGTCAAGGGGCGGGCCTGAGGCAGCAGGGCTCCGGGGGCGGGCCCGGGTGGGTGGTCTGCCGGCGGTGCCGCCGTGTCCCAGTGACATCCCCAGCCGGCCCCCGCGGTGGACCCTGGGGAAGGGCGTTCAGGGCCCAGGAGGGACCGCAGTACATAGGGCACAAAACAACGGTAGGGGTGCCTGGCCGGCTCCGTCGGGGGGAGCGTGCACGCTTGATCTCGGGGTGGTGGGTTCGAGCCCCGGGTTGGGGGTTGTAGGTTCACAGCCATTCTTCTGAGATGACGGGGAGAAAGCACTGTTTACCCAACGCCAGACAAAAACAAACAACATGGGGTAAAAAGGAGTTTCTGGGAGCTCTGGAGTAGCTTCCAGAGGCGGGGGTCAGCCGTGGAGCTGTCCCTGGCCAGCCATGACTGGGCTCTTCCCCACAGTCAGTTCACGCAGAGGAGAGAAGTACAGCTTCCCTCATAAGGCACACTGATGACCTCAGGTGTTGAGACCAGGGCTGTCCCTGCCCCAGAGACCTGGCTGCCTGACCCACCTGGGAAGGGAGCTCTGTGTTCCCCCTGACAGACGAGGCTTTCCCAGGCCTGGGCCCTTGTTTTGGATCCTGGTCTTTAAAGATGTGCTCCTTGCCCAAGTTCCTGCCCCCTCCCCCGTCTGCACCTCCGCTATTGATTGCCTGCTCTTCTTTTTCTGGGCGTCTGATCTGAGCAGGTTTCTTTGTGTTCCTCACTC
Source organism: Mirounga angustirostris (assembly GCF_029215605.1). Classification (NCBI taxonomy): domain Eukaryota; kingdom Metazoa; phylum Chordata; class Mammalia; order Carnivora; family Phocidae; genus Mirounga; species Mirounga angustirostris. The sequence goes on from NW_026991713.1 coordinate 139,978,120, forward strand.
CCAGAGGCTGAGGTGGGGGTGGGGATGGGAGTTGGGCCCGTGGTTTGTTCTCTCTAGCTACCCCACGGATAAGAACAGCAACTTCTGCCCTCTGCCCTTCTTCCTTAGACATAAGGAGCTGCTTCTTTTTCTTCTTCTTTTTTAGGCAAACTTTGTAGATGAAGCATAACCCACACAAAGAAAATGCACAAACCATATGAGTATAACTCAATGAATTTTCCCGAAGTGAAAACCCCATTGCTCCGACAGATGCAGCTTCCCCCAGAGCATCTGTTCACTATTAGGCCAATTGTTTTTCTTTTCCGACAGTAGCCATGGGTCGTTTTCCTTAGATCCTGTGCAAGGAGTCCCCAAGCGGGGTGTGATAGTGCTGTTTGGCTGAGCTGGCTTAGTGTGATGCCCGGCCCCCCACCATGGTCAGCAAGCCTGAAGCCACAGGTCCCTTGCAGGCAGAACTGCTCTGTCCATCTCACATTGCCCCATCAGGAAGGTCAGGAAGAGAAGTGGGCCCCTGGTGATGGCCACGGGGATTTGGCCCGGGGCTGCTGCTGGGCTCTGGGCTTTCCCCTGCCGGCACCAGTCACTTGGTGAGGAGAGACATTCGGGAGTGTGGCTGTTCAGCTCAGAGGACCCTTTTCAGCTGGAACCCACTTGCGCAATTGCCGGGAGAGGCCTCTACCTCCCGGCCCCAGTCTGGCCTCCCTGCAGGGAGGGCGAGCTACTGCACCAGTGACCTCTTAAGCCCTGGGCATTTGTGTCTGTGTAAGGCCCCTCCCAGAGCCCCCCAGCTGATAGCAAATGGATGACACGTCCCACCATCCCAACATGTATGTCCCAAGGGCCTGGCGAGCGGTGGGGCCTGGAGACCTGGGCTCCGTCCAAGGCCTGTGTCCCTCCCTCGGGTGTGGGCTCCAGCTTGGGGATCTTAGCTCAGGGTGGCTGCTGGGTCCTTTGTGACAACAAGGTGGGGAGAGTCAGTGTCTGAGAAAGAGCATGCTCCAAGGTGAAGCCCTCAGGGCTCTGCTGGATGAGGGCCTGCTGCCCACCATCTGGGAGGGGCTCAGTGCTTGCTGAGAAACCTGCATCCCCAGTGAACTTACCTCTGGGCAAGGCAAGGCTCAGGGTACCACAGAATTCGGGGGTCATGCTACTTGGGGCCGGTCTTGCTGGTTAGAGGCCAGGAAGGCTTACAGCCCTCAGCCTGAGAGAAGACAGTGGGGAGCTTGTCATCCTCCAGGCCCCCCACGTTTAGACAGCTGCCTAGCTCAACTGTGACAAGAGAGTCAGTCCCCTGCTGGGAACTCAGCCCCGAAATGGTGGGTGGGCACAGCCATAGGCTGGTGGGTCAGAGTAGCTGCCAAAGCCCCATGAGAGCCCCGAGGCTCCTCTGGGGGCTCACCAGACAGGGGGTAGGCTTAGGGCACAGGCACGTCCCCCGGTATGTTCTGGGGCCCCTGCACCAGTGCCCACAGCCACCAGCCGTGTGCCTGCATCTGGTTTCTCTCAGCCCAGCAGTAATCCATTTACATTTTCATCTTTATTCTCGCTAGCTTAGTGAGTAAATCAAGGTTCATTAGATTTTAATGTGCATTACTTTAATTGTTAATGAGATTGTACATTTTTCCATGTGCTACACATAAGAAACTCATCAGTTTCCTTGAAAACAAAAACAAAGCCCTCACGTTCAGCCCCACACACCATCGTGAGTGGTTCCGGAGATCATGGCACGTCCCCTATTCTACCTGCTTGTCTCTGAAATGGGGGCAAGCGTTGGCCGGCTTGGGATGGGAGTAGGGGCCATGCCCATGTGACATGGGCCCTGTGGCCATGTGTGTGTGTGTGTGTGTGTCCTCAGGGCCATCTGTGGTGCTGCCGGCCACCCTGGGGCCGCCCCAGACTGAGCCTGTCCCCTCTCTTCCAGCGTGCCCAGCATGGTGCTCAAGGCCTTCTTCCCCACGTGCTGCGCCTCGGCCGACAGCGGCCTGCTGGTGGGACGGTGGGTGCCGGAGCAGAGCAGCGCCGTGGTCCTGGCTGTGGTGCACTTTCCCTTCATCCCCCTCCAGGTGAAGGAGCTCCTGGCCCAGGTGCATCAGGCCGGCCGCGTGGGGTTGGCCGTGCTGGGCACCTGGTGCCACCGCCGGCAGGGGGCTGAGGAGAGCCTGGGCCACTTCCTGGAGGGCCTGGGCACCATCTTCTCCCACGAGCCTTGGCTACAGCTGTGCCGGGAGCCAGGCAGCAAGTTGTGGAGCTGCAAGGCCACCCGCCGGCAGGTACCTCCCCGCCGCGGCGCCCCCTATGAGGACCAGGTCATGCTCGTCTTCTACGACCAGCGCAAGGTGCTGCTGTCGCAGCTGCACCCACCCGCAGCCCTGCCCGACCGCCAGGCCGGTGATGCCGCGCCCAGTGCCGGGGGCTTGGCCGCTGTCTTTGACACGGTGGCGCGCAGTGAGGCGCTCTTCCGAAGCGACCGCTTCGACGACGGCCCTGTGCGCTTGAGCCACTGGCAGTCGGAGGGCGTGGAGGCCAGCATCCTTGCCGAGCTGGCAAAGCGTGCCTCAGGGCCCGTCTGCGTGCTGCTGGCCTGCCTGTTGTCACTCGTCTCGGCCGCCAGCGCCTGCCGGTACGTGCCCCTGGGGCCAGGGGGTGGCGGGGAGGAAGTCCGGCCGCTGAGCCCTAGCCCCCACTGTGGGCAGAGGCCTGGAGGCCCAGACAGGCCCTGCTGAGGCCTCCCGCTCTCATCTCCTGTCCCCTCCCCTCTTATCTCCGAGGACGTCTGGGTGGTGGTTGCTCCCTGGGCAGAGCAGTCTCCCTTGGCAGCCTCAGCACTGGCGTGGGACCCACTGGGTAGCCGTTCAGGGTGGACTTCAGGTGGCTCAGTCTCCTGCAAGGCGAGCAAGACCGTGAACACACGCAGGTTGTTGCCGACTGATGGCTGGTATTTGCGTGGCCTGGTGCCTGGGAGTTGTCCTCCTGAAGGAAGGCACGCAGGTCCCACCTGCTTCCCTGGCCCTGGTGGGGGCAGTGTCCGCTCCCTGATGGACGTGGGTTGGGGTGGTGGTCCCCAGCCTTGGCTTGTCTGTACAGTCCCCTGGAATACTCCTGGCTGTAGGCCTGGCCGAGGGGTGTAGCCCTTGGGGGCCCTGGGTGTTCTGGCTCCAGGGGTCCCTCCCTCTGAGAAGCCAGCTCCCCGATGGCGCCCCCTACTTAGGTCCCAGGGTTCTGGCTGTCGGGTTTGGGGACTGGCCTCACCTGCTGACCGAGGGCTGCCGAGCACTCTGGCCTGACTTGGCAGAGCGCCTTGGCAGCTCCGTGTGGACAGTGCCTTGGGTTGAGGGCTGCAGGGGCTCTTGACACAAAGGGTGGGTTTTGGATCTTCACAATCCCCTGGATTGAATTACAGGAAAGTGTGTGTCAGCCAAGGTGCAGTTTGGGAGAGAGATGGTCCTGGGCTTTTATCACCTTTCAAAGGACTCAAGAAAGGTTAACGACGCTCGTGTGCCGCAGATCCCGATCAGCCCGTCAGGCTAGAGCCGTGGGGAGAGCACAGTGGCAGTTACGTGAGGCATCGCTGTCACTGTGCAGAAGTGAAGCCCCTGGCCCCCTAGGGCAGCCCCAGGGATGCTGTTGGGGCCCTGGCTGCCCTGGGCTGGTCTGAGCCTCGGGGACCCTGCTGTGCAGACGGCGGGGGGAGGGTGCTCAGTGCAGACAGTGCCTTCCACTTGACTGGAGTTCAGGATGGCTGTGCTAAACGTGACTCATTCCTGGAGCTGGCTCAGAACCGCTTGAAGACTTCCTCCTTCCTCCTGAGGGTCCGAGCGCCTGGCTAGTGGCGGCCCTGCGCTTAGCACAAGCCCTGCAGGCTCCTGCTGGCGGCAACAAGGCTCTGGATGGACATGGAGCCGAGAGACAATAGGGCCCTTTCTTTACCTTTACTTGCAAACATCTCCTCTCAGTGTTGGAATCCCTGCAGAAGTACCTCAGTGCTTCCTTTGCCTTGCGAGACACGAGTCTCATGGGGCAGCCTGGCCGGCCTGCAGACCCTTGATGAGGGTCACCCATTCAGCAGGGCAAGGCGCTGGTTGGCAGGACAGCACGTTCTCTCTACTCCTGGGGTGAAGCCTTGGCACTTGGCTTTGGGTGTGACTCGAGTCACTGCTTTGTGAGGAGGTCGGGTTCCCAATTAACAGCCACGAGCACACCGTGACCCCCACCGGGCTGCCTGCCTGTGCGCCCCCACAGTGTCCCTGTCCTGCTGAGCTCGGGAGTGTGGCTATCGTGTTCAGGGCCTCCAGCGTCTTGACGTGGGCCCGGTGAGGGGTGTTGGTGCCAGCTGAGGGGCCCCCACTCCCCGGCAGGCAGGAGGACCGCTGCACCGCCCGAACGGCCACCTCTTGGCTCCTTCACAGGCTGTTCAAGCTGTGGCCCCTGTCCCTTGTCTGGAGTAAGCTCTCTGTGTGCGAGCAGCTCAGGCACCGGCTGGAGCAGCTCACGCTCATCTTCAGCACCCAGAAGGCCGAGAACCCCACCCAGCTGATGAGGTGCAGCCCTGCCTGGGTCTCCTTCATAGTGGCCAGTCGCGCGTCCCCCCCACTTCTTTGCACCAGGCCCACCCATGCTGACCCCCTCCGGCCAGGCCCCACTCACCACCCACTCCCATTGGCCCCCTCCTTCCAGGAAGGCCAACGTGCTTGTCTCTGTGCTTCTCGATGTGGCCCTTGGCCTTGCGCTGCTGTCGTGGCTTCGTGGGAAGGACCGCATTGGGCCACTGGCGGAGGCCCTCGTCCCTGTGGCTGATGTGAGTTACTGGAACACCTGTGTCCCAGGGGTGGGAGTGGGGCCCTGCCTGGGAGTAGCAGAAGCCCCTCAGCTGGCCAGAGCCACATGACTCTTTGCCTCTGTTGGGCTAGAGGAGCCGCCCTGGTCCCTGACCCCAGACCGGTCCCCAGGGCTGCACATACTTGGCTCACCGGATGCCCACCTGCCCCCACTGGGTCACATCTCAGCTCCTGGCCTCTACCTTCCTTTCCTGAAGGTGGTCATGCCTGGGGCCACCTTGTGGTTGAGGCTTTTCGGGGGAGGCCCCTCCCCCCCCACTAGGCCCAGGGTCCCTGGCTCCTGGCTTTGAGGCAGCTGGCTCTGGGCTTGGCCCTCTGCACAGCAAGTACCATAGAAACCTTCCGTGTATCCAGGGCTGTCTGTGTCCAGCTGCGGTCAGGCCTCTCCCACTGCTGATTCGGGGTTCCCATGCTGAGTACCAGCAGTTTCCACTTCTCCCAGTTTCCGCCCTGTTGCTCTTCTCTGCCTCCTTTCCTCAGAGCCATAGGCCCTGTCATTCCTGTTGGGAGCTTGTCTTCCTGCTTGGAACAGTCCCTCTGGCCATGTGGGCCTCCCCCAGGCCTCTGCCAGTGGCCTCCTGGCCCCAGTGTGGTCGAGGGGCTGAGGCCTGGCGGGGTGGTCCTTGTGCGTGCAGCCTCTGGCACTCCCATCCCTGTCCAGCTGCAGCCGTGCCCTCGGCCTGCTCGTGAACAGGGGCCCTCACAGGCCGAGAGCCCCTATAGCTTCTTGGGGAGACCTGGTCCAGGAGGAAGGAGGAGGGAGGGCCTGGAAGCCAGGACGGGGGCTTCGCTGCTGTACCTTGCTCACCCATGCTCTGCCTTTTGGCCAGCTTCATCTTCGATCTCCCTTTTGCAGAACTGCGCAGAAATATAAATATTTAATTTAAAAATGAAAGCCTCTTCCTGCCGCCCAGCTCTTATCCTTTAAATATTAGATAAGCTCTATTTATAAAGAATGCTCTGTTCCTTTTCTCGCTGCCCCAGACTCAGCTGAGGCCTTCACAGGCCCACATGGTGGGCAGCGGGGCTGGGGGGCAAGGCAGGCCTCTGACTGTGGGGCAGGGCTGTCATGGCCATGGCTGCAGCATTGCTGATGAGGCTGAGGGTCCTCGGGGCCTGTGCCCTGGGACCGGCCCAGTGCCCAGACATTGGCCTTCCTCCCTGGTCGGCCAGGATGCTGCTCAGCTTCCCAGCTTGCCGGTGAGCATCCCCGTGCCATCTCTGGCCCTCACTGGACATTGTTCATGGCTCAGAACCTCATCTGTCCTTCCCACCTGCTACCTGGGCCCCTGATGGGCGCGACACCCTCAGGGTCACCTGGGGTCGCCCACCCAGCTCAGGCCCAGGCGTCTATGGTGCCGTGCTGCCAGGTGGTGGGGTGGGGTCCTCAGCAGAGGGGCACTGGGTAGACCCATCAGCTCCCCCAAGGTTCATGGTGAGCTGGGCTCTGTCCCACCTCTGGGCACATGGGGCTGAGCTCTCCTGTGGGTCCAGTGGCGTGAGGATTGAGATGGAAGAAAGCTGATGCCCATCAGGGCCTCCGTGGCCTGAGGGCCAGGGGCACACTGTTAGCCTCTCAGCCCCAGGTCCCCGAGCATCTGTGAAGAGGGCTTCCTTGGCCAGACAAGTGTGGGAAACCTCGTGTGCCCATCACATTAGGAGACACTTGGAGAGAGGGACCCAGACTACCTTCTTCCTGCCCAGATGGGTTGGCTGTGCTGGGGCCCAGTTTACGGACTTCATGTTCCTCCTGTGTCTCTATAGCATGTGGCTGAGGAGCTCCAGCATCTGCTGCAGTGGCTGATGGGTGCGCCTGCTGGGCTGAAGATGAACCGGGCGCTGGACCAGGTGCTGGGCCGCTTCTTCCTCTACCACCTGCACCTGTGGATCAGTGAGTGCCGGCTCCATCTGGCCCCAGGGAGCCCCCCCAATCCCCCCCCAGTGCAGGGGGTGGGGCCAGGCCAGGCCCCGTCCCCTCCGTCCCTGCTTTTCTGTCCTCTTGCTGTCCCAGGTATGTGTGTGTAGCCCTGCTCTGCTGGGCTGGCTGCTCGGCCCAGGGACGGCCAGCAGTGAAGTCCATCCCTCAGTTTCCAGAAACCTCAGGCGCCCCTCCTCAGTGAGAAATTGGGGGGGAGGGCAGGACCTCCCTGGGTGCCCCCCTCAGAGCCAACCCCCATCCCCCCAGGCTACATCCACCTCATGTCCCCCTTCATCGAGCGCATCCTGTGGCACGTGGGCCTCTCAGCCTGCCTGGGCCTGACGGTCGCCCTGTCCATCCTGTCTGACATCATTGCTCTGCTCACCTTCCACATCTACTGCTTCTACGTCTACGGGGCCAGGTGGGTGTGGGCGCCCCACTCGTGCAGGCTGGCCCATGGTGGCCTCCAAGCCCTGAGGGCCACGGGTGGCCGCCGGGGGGGCATGGCGCCCCGCCCTGATGCTGCCCGTGCCCCGCAGGCTGTACTGTCTGAAGATCTGCGGCCTGTCCTCGCTTTGGCGTCTGTTCCGGGGGAAGAAGTGGAATGTTCTGCGCCAGCGAGTGGACTCCTGCTCCTACGACCTGGACCAGGTACCGGGCAGGGTGCAGGGGGAGGCTGGGCAAGGTGCAGGGGGAGCCTCCACGCTCCCATCAACCTGGTCCCTCTCTACATGAGCCTGGCCAGTGCGGCTGCGCGGCACGTGTTGGGGCAGCTCCCCTGCGGGGGGGTCAGCGTGGAGCCTGGGGCACTGCTCTGCGGGGGGCAAGGTGCACGTGGAGCCCTCCCACAGTGCAGGACCTTGCCCCAGGTGGGAGGCGGACCCTGCTATGAGGAGGGTGCTGGGCCCCAGGGAGCTCCTGGACGGTGGGGCACGGACATGACCTACGCACAGGAGCCGGCTCACACCTGGTCTGACCAGGTGGACCCTGTATGCTGCCCTGCACAGCATGCTTGTCCTCCCGCCTTTGGTGTATGTGCTTACGCCTTGTTGGCTGGTTCTGTCTCCCCACGTGTCACCGAGTCTGGATGGCACGCGGACACATCCCGCCCCGTACTGGAGAAAGCTGTCATGAGCGGGTTTTTCTGGGCTGTCTCGGAAGCCCAGGTGTCCTGTCTGCAGGCATCCCATTTCTGCTCCGTTGTAGGGTGGGTTTGGTGGGGATGGGCCACGGAGGTGTGGCTTGTGCCACTGGGGCCGTCCCTGGCGTGGGGTTCTTGCTGATGCTGACGGTGGTGTTCTTTCTCCCTGCAGCTGTTCATTGGGACTTTGCTCTTCACCATTCTGGTCTTCCTCCTGCCCACCACGGCCCTGTACTACCTGGTGTTCACCCTGGTGAGCCGAGAGGCTGCTGGCTGACCTGGCCGCTGAGCCTTGCCCACAGTGCTTGGAGTGATCCCTGCCTGCCCTGCCTGCCAGCCAGGCAGCTGTGGGCAAGCCATCCACCCCTACCCCGGGGAGGCCGTGGCTATTCCAGACTCTCGGGGCACTGTGTGCTGGGCCCTGGAGTGGGCAGGGGTCCTACCCCGGGGGGTGCCTGCCACCGCTCTGGGACACAGCTGGGTGCACGGAGGGCCCAGGGGAGGGACACCCAGCTGGCCCCAGCCGAGGGGCCAGTAGCATGTTCCCCTGGGGTCAGCTGCCCCTGCCCACTGCTTCCCTGCCTCCTCATAGCTGGGCCTCAGGATCAGGGTGGGAGCTGTGCCCTCCTCAGGATGCGATCCATGTCCTCCCCAGGGGTCTGGAGCCCCTGCTCACCCTTCGTTGCGGCCAGGACCCCTGGGCTGCTGCAGTCACGGCCCTGGTGCAGCTCTGAGTGCCGTCTGTTGCTGCAGCTCCGGCTCCTGGTGGTGGCTGTGCAGGGCCTGATGCATCTGCTCGTGGACCTCATCAACTCCCTGCCGCTGTACTCGCTTGGCCTCCGGCTCTGCCGGCCCTACAGGCTTGCGGGTAGGTCTGTGTGCGGGGTGCACCCACGGGCCCTGCAGAAGCAGTGGTGTGCAGGGCGCGCGGGTGGTGGGGGCAGCCGAGACCCCTGATGTCCACTGGGCCAGCTGCCTGCGGTGAGCTGGAGGGCTCAGAGGCGACAGAGGCAGCCCTTCCTCTTTGTCACCTTCTTCTGTGACGAGCATGAACATTTGCCCTGACATCTGTCTGCAGTAGCGTAGGTGGTACCTGAACGTGGCTCAGAGAAGCATCCCTCTGAGCTCGTGTGGGACTGTGTGCCCGCTGGTGCCCCTCAACCTTGGAGAGGACAGGCCAGGCTGAAGGGTGCTGGGCTAGCCAGATCTGTGTGACCGCAGACCACGGTGCGTGGGACAGCACCCCCCTCCTAGCTGCCCCTGGCCGTCCCCCTCTACAGGTGGCTGCCCCTGTTTTCATGCTGACACCAACCGCTAGGTAGGTCACATGCTCCTGAGGGGAGGCTGGGGGAGGCTGACCTAACTGGTCACAGCATTGTGAGTTGGCCCATCCCCGTTGAGGGGTTTTGAACACATCAGGGAGCATGGGGCATTCTTGGTACAGCCCCCATCCAGCGGCTATTCCACCGGCCCCTGTGCTGAGCAGCATGCCCAGGAGGCCCTGCATGCTGTTTGCAGCTCAGCCCCGACACCAAAGCTCCCAGCAATTGCTTCCAGCCTCTGGAGGGCCAGAGAACTTGAACCTGCATGCTCCGTGCACTTTGGACCTAGTCTGCCTTCCTGGTGCCCTTAGATTCTCTTTCCAGGCCACCTCCCCTGCAGACCCCCAGGTGGCCCATGCCGGGGACCCCAGCCTGTGTCCATACTTCAGAGTGCCAGGACCAGGCAGGCTAGGAGCCTGAGACCCAGCATCTTCCCTCCCCCAGCCCGCAGCTTGTGGTCAGAGCAGAGTTGTTTTAACTTCACATAAAAGTCCACAGATACTGCCGCCTCCTCTTGTTTTCACCGAGTTTGCCTTGGGGCCTCTTCATCAATTGATAATTAGCTCCTGCTTCTCTTTTCAAGAACTTTCTGCCTTGGAAATTCCCAGGCTGGGGAGCCCAAACCACAGGCCAGGGGCACAGTGGGTTCCCAAGTCACCGCTCATACAGAATTTGGAAGACGTTTAGATGCCAGCATGGCAGCCACATCCCACCAAGGACCCTGTCCACTCTGTGGGAGAAGCCACGTCCCATTTGGAAAGCAGCGCAGCCTGAGGCCCTGAAGCCCAGCTGACCCTGCCCCGCCTCCCAGACATGCAGCTTCTGTCTTTCAGTGAAGTTGTGCAGAGGCTTTGATACTGGCCAGGCAGCCGGCGGAGGGGAGGCGGACGGGGAGGTTGGGGGAGGCGTGTGGGGAGGTGAGCCCGGTGTGCGGCCCGGACCACCCACAGCCTTCTGAGTGCCGCTCGGACAGGAAGGGGCCTTTGCCACCACAGCCCCTGTGCCCAGGCCTGCCACTGCGGGCATACGGGGCAGGAGGCCCAGGAGGCTGTCTGCCGAGGGCCGTGTGCCTCACAGGCACCTTGCTGTCCTTGCAGCTGGTGTGAAGTTCCGAGTCCTGGAGCACGAGGCTGGCAGGCCCCTCCGCCTCCTGATGCAGGTGAGGCCTCTGCACATCTCTCACTCGGTGCCCCTGGGCAGACCCCCCGCCCCCCGCCATGATGTTGCACATATTCTGCGGCTGCTGCCCTGGGGGAGGGTTGCACGGGCGCAGCAGAGCTGACAGGTGGGGCCGCAAGGGGAGGCTCCCTCACCCCCAAGACCTCTGGGCACCGTGACCCCCTCTGCCTGGAACCTCCCTCAGCAGGTGCCTGGATGGGATCCCCTGGGCTGTGCCTGATGCCTTCCACCAGCCCGGGCTCCTGCTCTGAGCCCCATGGGCTCTTGTTTCCAGGAGGAAGAGCACGGACTTGGCGAAGGCCTCAGGATGCGCTCTTTCTCTGAAATGGTCCCTCTGGCCTGTGCTGCCTGAGCGGGCAGGTTGCTGGGTGACTTGCTGGGGGCTGGTGGGGTTGGCCTGAGGGCCATGTCTCAGGGAGAGGTCAGATGCTGAGGCAGCTGGGTCCCTGCACGGTTTTCTCAAGGGTGCGGGATATTCCCGGGCCCTGACTGGGAGGCTCCGGGGGGGGGGGGGAGTCCTGCAGGCGAGGGGTCGGCGCCCCTCCAGGCTGGCCTGCCTTGCCTCCCTGCAGCCTGCCCCGCCTCCCTGCAGCCTGTCCAGAGAAGAGCACGGCTGACCTCGGTCCGAGTGCTCCCTCCAGAGCTGCTCACCCTGCCCCTGGGGAGCACAGGGAGGGCCCGTCTGGACAGAGTGGGTGCTGCCCCGCAGCGGACAGCCCAGGGACCCCCAGTGAGGGGCCACTTGGACTGGCAAGCTTGAGCCTCAGGGAGCTGGGGGCCACGTGCTGGCTGAGCGCTGCCCTTGTGCTTCCAGATAAACCCCCTGCCCTATGGTCGTGTGGTGCACACCTACCGCCTCCCCAGCTATGGCTGCCACCCCACGCACTCCTGGGGCTCCCTGTGCCGCAAGCTGTTCTTCGGAGAGCTCATCTACCCCTGGAGGCAGAGAGGGGACAAGCAGGACTGAGGGGCCTGGTCGCTGGCCTGCCCAGTACCACCGTGCGGCCACAGTCTGCCCTCTTTCCTGCCAGGGTGTGGACGATCAGGACAGCACGCGTCCCTGATCTTTGCCTTCTCTGCCCCCAGTTGTCCGAGGCCTGTGCATCTCCTGCTGGCTCTGAGGTGGTGGGGTGCCGAGCAGCAGGGCACAAAGGCAGCCAGCCAGGCCCACAGGCCTCTGCTCTATCACTGGCTGTGTCTGCCTTGGGACCCGCCTCCTGACCTCTGGTGATGGCATTGGCCACCCAGTGCCCACCAACCCCCCTCCTATCGCACCCAGAGCCCCCGCCTCTGTCCACCATGCCTGCTCCCCGTGAGGTGAACTGGCAGGTCTCCCTGGTGCTCCCAGTGGCCCCACCCTGTCATGGCGTGGAGGGACCCCTCCAGGACACACTCAACGTTCTTGAGGCTGACCCCAAGCATCTCCTTGCTTGAGGGGGTTGCACTTCTGTGTCCCTCGCCCAAGCCAGCAGCCCCGGTGAACCAGGGCCGTCCGGGAAGCCGGGCGGACGCACCCTTAGCCTGGGTCACACAGGGTTTGCGTGGCGCCCCCTGGAGAGATTGCTTTGCACGAGGAGCTGCCCACGGGCCTTTGGGTCTCCCTGTGTGAAGCCAGGCCACACGGGGTGCCCGGAACTGCCTTGCTGAAGACCGAGCACCCATTCACCTTGCCACCCTGTCCCTGCCCCGCGCCCATGCAGGAACAGGCCCCTTGGCCAAATCTTCCATCTCCCTCACTGGCTTCCCACAGAAGCAGACAGCTGCTGGGCAGACACGTTTGTGGCCCCCAGTGTGTGGGGGGGGTCCTAGCATTCAGGTTGCGTCTGCCTGCTGGCCGGCGTGGAATCTGACTGTGGGTGTGAGCCCCAGCATCCCCAGGGGGAGGAAGCCCGCACATGCAGGTGGCATCGTGTGTGTTTTGCCATCTTGGAGTGGGACACGTTTGTGCTGTAGCCTGCACTCCTTGGCTGCAGGCCACAGTGGGGAGCCCGTGGGCAAGGTCCCACCAGCCCAGCGTCTCGGGGAACAGGTCCTAGCTCTGCCTTTTTCTGCTGTGACAATAAAACCTCCCACCTGTTAGGAGTGCGCCCCTCTGCCTTCCCATCGCTACATGGGCGGTAGGCCTGAGGAGGCCCCCCACCTTCATCCGAACTTTGGTGGGGGTGCGGTGAGGTTCCCTTTCTCCTGGGGTCATGGGGCAGCTGGCCCCCATTGTTTGTCCTGAGGTGTTTGACCCCTGTTTCTTGTTTGATGCCAAGCTGGGGGGCACCCCATCCCCTGAAGCAGGACTCGCTGCAGGTCTGATGCCTTGAAGGTGTCCTGGCATGGGCGGATGGACCCAGGGCCACTTGCTGTCTGGTTTTGGCCTTGCCCTGGTATGGGGGACAGGGCCGAGGGCAGGGACGCAGTCCTCCCTGGGGCAGGAGGGAGCTGCCCTGGCTCTGGTGAGTATGTCGCCTGAAACCTGTTGGCTCCACGCAGGGCAGAGGCCCCGCCTGACTGGCTTTCCCCCTCCTGCAGCTCTAGGACCCTTGGGTGGGCACCTGTGTGCCTGGCATCCTGGCTTTGTAGGGAAGGGCTGCAATCCGGAGAGGTCAGCCTCCACTAAAGGGGAGCCCTGCAGGGCCCCTGTGGCTTCCTTGGTGCCTCTCTGGTCTGAGGCAGGCGGGGAGAGGCCCGAGGGGATGCGAGCAGTGCAGGGACCCCGCAGAGGCCCAGAAGCCCCCGAGGAGAGTGTGCCCACACCTGCCCCCAGGCCCCTGGAGCCTGCTGAGAGCGGCCTCCACCACCTGTCTTTCTGGGGCTGCCTCCCCAGTCAGCAGATGCCACCTCTCTGCTTGGGGCTCTGGCCAGCCCACTGGGCGGTGGTGGCCACGTCACAGGCCTCGTGTGGCAACTGTCACCCTCTGTGCTGGGTTGCCTCTTCCTCTCCTGAGGGCAGCGCCGGTTACTCCAGCCACTTGCTGCCACCGAGGGATGCCGCTCCCACCCTCCCGGGAACAGCCTTAATCGGTGGGCTCTCTTGTCCCCAGCCCAGGTCTCTGACCGCCTCTGCCACGCTGACCCGGGCAGAGCCCTGAGGCCGGACCTCAGGTCGCCCCAAGAAGTGGACGTTTCCTTTTCAGTTTCAGCCACTTCCCACTCAGGTTCTCAGGGTTGCTGGAAGAGAGCAGCCTCCCGCCCATCACAGGAGATGAGCTCAGAGAGGGATGGTGACTAGTTGAAGGCCACACAGCAGGCAGGTCTGAGCCCCACAGTGCGCTCCCTGCCACCCCCCCACCCCGTGAATGAAAGCTTCCTACTTTGACGTGTTTCAGATGCACGGAAACCGCACACTGTACTGTTCAGCGCCCTGACCCACATTCCCCTTTGGTCACATTTTGCCACATTTGCTTTTTTATATTTCTTTTTTTTTTTTTTTAAGATTTTATTTATTTATTTGAGAGAGAGAGAATGAGAGACAGAGCATGAGAGGGAGGAGGGTCAGAGGGAGAAGCAGACTCCCCGCCGAGCAGGGAGCCCGATGCGGGACTCGATCCCGGGACTCCAGGATCATGACCTGAGCCGAAGGCAGTCGCTTGACCAACTGAGCCACCCAGGCGCCCTGCTTTTTTATATTTCTGCTCTACTTTTTCCTGAACCGTCTGATCATCAGTTGCCCCTGATTCTACCCCTAACATGTTCTGTTCTGAAGGACGGACTGAGCAGTCACGGCACAGTGAGGGGAATTGGGGTAGTGTGGGTGGGCCCCCTTGCCGGGTGCCCCAATGAGCTCTGCGGCAGCCTCTCGGCAGGTGGCCTGTCCTGGCCACAGCCTGGTGCCAGCCTCTCACGACATGGGCGTGGAAGATACAGCCAGTCACTCGGTAGGATGTCCCTCTGTGGGGCTCATCTGATGATTCTCACCAAGAGATTCAGCACGTGTGCTCTTGGCACAAAGAACACGTAAATGCCACTGCTGTGTCCTTTCTAGGGCGTCACCTTGAGAGGCACACAGTGTCTATTTGTCTATCCTGGTGATGTCCACTTGATCACCAGGTTCTCCTCTGCAAAGCCACTAACCCTTTAATAAGTAATTTATACAGAGGTATTTGCGACCGTGTGAATGTCTGCCATTCCCCATGCTCTGGTCCACTAGCTGCAGCATCCACCCTTGGTTCTTGCTGGACGCACACAGAGAGGTTTCTGGGTTCCTCCACTTGTGGGGTTTCATGGGAACGGGCCTCTCCCTGGCACCAGTTTTGAGCTTGGCGCCAGGTAACTGAAACTTTCATGGGTGCTCCCAGAGAGCTTGGGCACAGAGCTTTGGGGCCAAGGTCTGTTTGCCCTAAGGGGTAAACCCCGGACCCTTCTTGGAGAGCAGGGCTTGGGGTCCAGCATAGAGGGCAGTGGGTATCGTGGAAGGGAGGGCAAAGACCACTTCAGACTACTTCCTTTGTTCCCCTGCTCCCTGCCTGGACAGGAGCCGGGTCTGGAGGCCTGGCTTCCATCCTTGCCCAGAGCCAACCCAGTGTGGCAGCTGCAGGGGAGACTGGCGGGGGCGGTTCTTTACTAGACACTTCCTGGGTCTTGTGGGCCAGGGGTACCCAGAATTACCCTTGACCATCTAATATGTGGGCACCTCAGCAGGGCTAGCCCAGGACTTGCAAGCAGGGGGCTGTTCTGGGCTGCTTCATTGTTAGCCCGAGGTCCCTCAGTGGCAGGGATGCAGTCCTGTCCCTTCCTCAGACCCTAGGACCGGGCCTGGCACTTACTGGGTCTCAGAATGGCTTTGCAGAAGGGCATGCCTCTTTGTGGAAGGCCGGCTCCTCTGTCCACAAGGCCTCCTGGATACCAGGGAGTGGCACCCCTCGGGCCACCCCCATCCCCTGGACTGGCCCTGCTGCCCCAGACCCTGTGGCTTCCTTGGTGCCTCTCTGGTTTGAGTCAGGGAGGGGAGAGGCCCGAGGGGATGTGAGCAGTGCAGGGACCCAACGGAGGACCAGAAGCCCACTCTGCCCCCAGGATCACACCCCTGCACAGGCCCCCAACCTACAAAGTAGTGATGGTCGCACCTGCTGCACAGGCTGTGTTGGGAAAGGCTCAGTCAGAAAACATAGGTGCTGAGCCCAATTCCTCTCTTTGTCCTGGATGATGGGAGAGCCGGCAGTGGGGCCTAAAGCCGTTGGAGTCCCTTCAGGGGAAGTCCTGAGAGGGGTGAAGGACGCTTTTAATTTAAGTTCTCTGGAAAGGGGATGATAATAGCTTCTCACCTGTCACTCCTTCACCCCAGGGAACCCCCAGGCAGCCTCAGAAACCAAGAAGGAAATTATTAACCTCACAGTGCTTCCGGTCCCTGGACAAGGGTCTTGGTCCTTCAGAGCAGGGAGTAGGCGGTGCTGGGACAGAGGCTACAGTGAGCTCTGCAGGAGAGGTCCAGCCCCATCACCCCTGAGGACCTTCCCTGACCTGCAGGGTTGAGGCGTGGGGGCGGGGGGGGGGGGGCAGGTGGAAGCCAAGTGTGAGCTGCCAGCCCCCTTGTTCTGTGCCCGTCAGTACTCAGTCTCTGGCCCCTCTGGGGATTGGGCCCCCCGCCTCCCAACAAGACCCTGCCCCCTGGCTGTTTCTGTAACATCTGTGTTGTGGGTGGATGTGCCTTTCTGTAAATGCTGGACGTGCATGTGCTGTAACCCAGCATCCGGGGAATGGTCATTGTCCCGGGGGAGGACATGGCCTAAGCAAATGTACAAGCAGGGCCGTCAGGGCTCCTCTGTGGATTATGAATGAGCCAAGAGGCCCTGCCCATCCCCGGCCAGCCTCTGTTCTCCTGTGTCCCGGCTCTATGCTGCCCTGGAGGACAAGAGGAGAGCCGCTCCCTGAAGGCAGGTGAGGAAGGCCCAGGTGCTGCTCACCCAGCAGAGGGACCAGGTCATCAGGAAGCTCCCCAGGCACCAGGCCAAAATGAACCGGCAGTGTGCACATGGGCTCACTTCCCAGTAAAGGCTGTCTGCAGCTTGGGGGTGGGGTCAGTCCGTGTGGGGCCACTCCTGCTAGGGTCTGCTGTCTGAAAGCCACCTGCTGCTGGAGCTATGGCCCAGGTTCAGTGACCCCTTGGGAAGAAAGTTCTTGCAACTGGTTCCTTACCTGCTGAGAAGACATGCTAGCCGGGCTGTCCTCAGTGCGGCACAGTGGGTCATGGTCATCATGGTGACATGCTCCCTCTGCACAGGTCTGCTTTGTAGACAGCCCTACCTGGTCTGGTAAGGGCTGTTTGACAACTAATTCTTTATTATTCTTAACAGCTTTATTTTTATTTTTAAAAAATATTTTATTTATTTATCAGAGAGAGCACAAGCAGGGGGAGTGGGAGAGGGAGAAGCAGGCTCCCAGATGAGCAGGGAGCCCGATGCGGGGTTCGATGCCAGGACCCTGGGACCACAACCTGAGCCGAAGGCAGACGCTTAACCGACTGAGCCACTCAGGTGCCCCGATTAACAGCTTTATTGAGGCATATTCATCCATTTTGTGTGCACAATTCAGTGATTTTTGTTTTACAGTGAAAAAAGGTGCTTTTATTATAACACGGGGACAGGACCCGTGGGCAGAAAGAGTTGCCAATTCAATGATTTTTAGTAACTTTACCAAGTAGTATGACTATCACGAGCTTCACATCACCCCAAAAAGAAACCCTGTACCCAATAAGCAGTCACTCACCATTTCCCCCTTCCCTGGGGCCCTGGTGACCACTAATCTGCTTTATGGATTTGCCTGTTCTGGGCATTTCCTATAATTGGAATGCGGCACAGATCAGTACTTTATTCCTTTTTATGGATGAATACGTCCATTGTGTGGCTAGGCTACATTTTGTTCACCCATTGATCTGCTGATGGATGTCTGGGTTGTTTCCACCTTTTGGCCACTGCGGATAGTGCTGCCATGAAGAGTCCGGTACAAGAGTTTGTGTGGATGTGAATTTTCTTTTCTCTAGAAGCTGAACGACTGCACTGTATGGTATTTTTATACCTAACTTTTTGAGTCACCCGCTATTAGGTGTCATATATATGTTCTCATAAACAAATGTTATCAATGAGGAGAAAGTCACTCTTGATCCCCAACCCCAGAGCAAATGACGCTGTCCGTCCGCTGAGCATACGTCCAGACCTCTTCCTATGCGCTCATCGTTTCTCTATACCTAAAACCTTCAGTAAAATGAATTTTTAGAAGCGTAAATACTGAAATCATCCTGGATAAAGCATGCTGTCATCTGCGTTCTTCTCGTCTCGCGTCCGTATAGGGCTGCACGAACCCGGCTGATCCAACAGCTCCTTACCATTGGACCGGGCTGAATTACCAGCCTGGACCACCGCGCTCCGAGAGGGCTGTTCCCGCGGGCTGGCCCGCAGCGATGCTGCCGATCAGATGGGTGGAAAGGGTATTATTTCGATTTCCCATTTTGCAGAGTGGAAGTGCGTCTTCACACGCGTTCCCAGGTCCTTCATACTTCTTTGCCCATTCATCCTGTAAACAACTGCGGAGTCACCTCCTCCTGGAGTCCCACGCCCTGCCCCTGACGGGACCCCTACCCCGCCTGACCTGCTCGGACCCGGGGGGCCGCGTGGCTCCGGCCACGAGCCCCTGGGGGTAGAGCCCTTGCAGCCATCCGCCCTGGCGTCCAAGAGCAGGCGCCCAGGGCGCAGCCGAGGTTCGAGAACATTGGGCCTGGGCGACCAGGCGCCGTAAGCTAGGGGCCCATGGCCCAGGCAGCCGCCCACTCCCGCCCGCTCCCGGGATAGCTCTGAGCGTCGCCCCGGCGGCCCCGCCCCCGCCGAAGCGGAAGTCCCGCCTCCCCGGGCCTCTCCGAGCGCTGATTGGCCAGCCTCGGCCCGCCACGCCCAGTCCCCGCCCCACCGCGGGGAGGGCGGCTCCCGGGAGCGCAGTTCCAGGGGGCCTCGCCACCCTCGCGGGGGTGTCTGCGGGAGCAGCGGCTGCACCTTGCTAGGGGCTTTCGTTCTCCGGGACACAGCCGTGTCACCTCAGCCCGGGACCGTCACCATCCTGCTCCCGCCCGCGGGAGGGGGCGTATGCAAACAACCTGAAGCCCCAAGCTCCTGATTGGTGAGCGTGTAGGGAAAGGGGCGGGAAGCACGGGGCGAGTGGGGTGGGCTGAGAGGGGCCGTGATCGACGTGCGGGCGGACCAGTGGCTCTGGGCCAGAATCTTCCCCAAAGCTGAGTGGGGCGCGGTGGGGGCGGGCAGTCGTGACGGATGTGCGTACGGACCAATGGCCACGGGAAAGAGGCGGTGGGTGACCAATGGCGACGGCGTGTAGGCGGGGCGACCGGAGGCTTAACGGTGGAGTGTGGGAAACGGTGGGGGGGGCGGGCGGTCGTGACGGACGTACGCTCCGGCCAATGGGCCTGGGCGGGCGGGGGCAGCCAATGGCGGCGCTCGGGCCGGGGGCGGGGCGGCGGGGCTGCGCGGCGCTGTGCGGGAAGCGGCGGGGCGGCGGCGGCGGTGCTGAGGTAAGGCGGGTGGCGGCGGCGGCGGCGACGGGTGGTGGCGCAGGTGCGGGCGGACGGCGCGGGCGGGCGGACGGCCGGCGCGGGCGGGACCTGGCCCTCGCCGCCAGCCCGGGCCTCGCCGGCCGCCCCCGCTCACCCGCGCCCCGGGCCCGCAGGTCGGTCCGAGGCCTCCTCCCCGCCCTGCTCCCGCGGCCAGCGCCGTGGGCATGCGGGCGCGGCTTGCGCGCGCGTGAGGATGGGGACGCAGGGCAGCCCGGTCAAGAGCTACGACTACCTGCTCAAGTTCCTGCTGGTGGGCGACAGCGACGTGGGCAAGGGCGAGATCCTGGAGAGCCTGCAGGACGGCGCGGCCGAGTCCCCGTACGCCTACAGCAACGGTAAGGCCGTGGCGCGGGCGGCCCTCCGTGCAGCGAGCAGGCCTGCGGCAGCTCGCGATGTGTTTTCTTTCTCAGGCCTGTGTCCTCCGGCGAAGGCCCGAGCCCCGGGGTGGGGGGCGGGGAGCAGCTGGATCCAGAGCTCGCAGTATGCTTGGCCCTGGCCAGGTCAGATGGAGGCCTTCAGCGAGGCGAATGGCTTTGCAGTGGGCCCCTGGGTCCATCAGAGCAGAGCAGCGTGGTGGCTGTGGGCACGCGCCATCCCAGCCCCGGAGTGACAGCGCCCCAGAGGGTGCGTGAAAGTAGGTATGTTCCGGAGACCGGATGGAGGTACCTGAGGGGGAGCGTCCAGCGGTGGGGGTCCCACCGCCACCGGGGTTCTGTGCAGTCCAGGTGGAGAAGCTGGGACAGGGGTGCCAGGTATGGCTAGGGTTTTCCTGTGACCCTGTGGAATGTGTGTGCAGATGGGGTTCCTCAAAGGCAGGCTGACCCTGTGAGACAGTTGTTACTCAGTGCTCAGGGAACCGGCACCTTGTGCTGGAAGGAGATGCCCACCCCTCAATTTCTGGTTGCGTTGTTCAAGTACACAGGTAATACACATCCCCAGCGCTCGTCCCAGCTTCCATCAATTTACATCTTTCATGTAGGAAAAAAAGCAGCTAACGTGCCCAGGGGATCATTGTGGTCAGAACCTCCTCTGTGGTGGGGGCCCTGTTCCAGGCCACATGGAGGTTTTTTTGAGGGGTACCAGGAAATCTGCTGATAGCATGTCAACATCCAGTCTTTGTAAGGGCCTTTTTCTGATTTTACTTCTTCAGGTCTTTGTTCGCCACACCCTTTGTTACTTTGTTTCTTGGACTCTTGTCAGTCCTGTCTGACTGCTCTGAGCATTTGTTGTTGGCTAGGTTGTTGCCTATAGGCAGCTGACAGTGTGTGGACATGACCCTTTCATTTTAGGACTTGTCAAGGTTGTTGGATCACCTGCACTGGCTAGATGCCCTTCCTGCTGGACCAGCTTCAGCTGTAGTTAGCTGTGCTGGATTTGCACGGTGCCACCTCCTAAAGCATGTGCTCTCAGCCCCACCTTAGAGGAGATGGCTCGAAGGGCAAGAAAGGGGGGGCCCTGGATTTGTTTTTAGGTGAGGGAGAGCCTCCATTGGGGCCTCAGCAGGCCCTTTCATTGGTTACTGCCACCTCAGTAGACGCTTGGCAGTGACTGTCAGAGGTGTCCTTCCTGACTTAGTGAGTGGTTGAGTTGCTTTTCCAGTGGTAGCATTGCTTCCTGGAGCCCCACTCCCGGGAGGCTGGTGATGCATGTTGAGAAGAGCGTGAGAAGGCTAGGGCTCGTCTGGGGCAGCGGTGTTTTCCTGGAACGTTCATACATGCTTCTGAGGATCAGCTCGGCCTCACCGTCAGGGACTCCAGTCGGGTGCGGCGAGCTCTCAGGGAACACAGAGCCGCTGGTTGGAGAGATGGGACCCACCTCCTGTGCTCTCTGTTGGGTCGTGGTGGCTGCCACAGTTCCTAGGACACATTGACTGAACTAGGGTCAATATTAAGTAAAACATGGTGACCTGCCTGCGACAGTGCAGTTGTCGGAGACTCACAGTGAGCCTGGTCTAGGGTGAGGGCCATCTGCCGGAAGTGGTGAGGAAAGGAGCACTCACAGGTCCCTGCCATCACCCCAGCATCAAGTGGAAAAGGCAAAGTGCTGGCCTGTGTCTAGGATCCTTGAGGTTACGAAGCGTGCAGCACGAGGGGCGGCTGTGTGTGGTCAGGGCTCAGCTCACTGACCCTGGTGGCCAGTGCTGTGTCCCTGGGGAAGTGGGCAGAGGGGAGAGCAATTGCTTCTGCTCTGAAGCCTTCCTAAGGGAGACCCTTGAGGGTTTTGGAAGCTCTGGAGCAGCTGGTTCTCATGGTTCCCCATCACGTGAATTTGTTCTTTGTAAGAGTTAATACCTTCCAGGAATTTTTAAATTTCCGATTCTCTTAAAAGGATATACATGTATTTCTTTTCTCTCTTCATTGTTAAAAGTGCTTAGCACATTTCCAGGCTTGTTTTCTGCCTAAACTTGCGTGGTTCCTCTCACCAGGAGCAGATGACCCATGGCAGGGAAATCCCCACTTGGTGAAGGACGTGTAATCAAACTCCTTTCCTTGGGCCAACCTGATTACTTACCTGCATCGAAGTCTTGTCTAGCTCGTTCTTCAGACAGGTACATGAGTGCACATCATTCTTCCCAGCTCTGCAAACACGTGAGTCATTGAAACGGCCTTTTCTAGTGCTGACACCTGAAGCAGTGACAGCCTTATGTGACTGTGTGCCCACACCCATGGGAGCCTGCAGCAGGCTCTTGGTTTGTGGTTCATAGGTCCCTGTAGAGCTGGAAACCTTCCTTTCGGGAGGCTTGAGTTTCCTCTTTTCTGAACACACAGCAGTGGTTTTAGAGGAGGCCTCTGTTCTGTTGGGGAGACAGCAGAACACTTTGCATAGAGGTTCTGCCCGGGCCATCCTCAGGGAAGTTACACTCCAGAGCCTAAGTGTCAAGGAGGCTTGGTTGTGAAAGTTGGCAGGAATGAGGCGCAGGTGTTTTGTGAGCAGCTTATAGTCCTGAGTAAACCCGCAGGTCTGACTCTGCTCTGGGGCACTGGGAGCCCAGGGACTGTCCTTCCGCGGTGCACAGGCCTGGTCCCACTTTTCTGAGGCCAGTGAACATTCAGGGCAGTTACATGCTCTGCACCTTGGCTCCCACAAACCTTCACATTGAGGGTTGGGGACCGGCAGGAAGATACACTGGGGTTGATATGCCTGTGTCCTGGGAGACTCAAGAGTGGATGTGAATCCATCTCCATGTCTGCTCATCTGGGGTCAGTGTTGGTGGGAGCTGCTGAGTGTACTTTGAGCCCAGGGCCTGGGGGGCGGGGAAGGTAGGAGGAGCGCAGTGTTGGTGACGGGTGTGGACAAAGCCAGGCGAGCATGAGGTATGCTGTGAGTATCTGGGGCCTGCTGGCTGTTGGTGTGTATGGGACCAAACAAAGCCTGCTCTGCCCAGGGAGGAGCAGCCCACTTCAGCAACCCGATGGCTAGGCTGGAGCTCATCATGTCCCCCAGCTCCATGGTTTTTCACTGGACAGTTCTTTTTTTTTAAGATTTATTTATTTGACATAGACACAGCGAGAGAGGGAGCACAAGCAGGGGGAGTGGGAGAGGGAGAAGCAGGCTTCCCGCTGAGCAGGGAGCCCAATGCGGGGCTTGATCCCAGGACCCCGGGATCACGACCTGAGCCGAAGGCAGACGCTTAACGACTGAGCCACCCAGGCGACCCTTCACTGGACAGTTCTGAACATCTCTTCTCACCTGGCTGGAAGTTGGTTTCTATCCTTAGTGCAAACCCAAGGAGAGACTGCATCTCTAGATGCGCCACCATGCTGTTTTCCTGAGTCAGGATGGGTCTCTGGTGTCTCATCCGCTGTTTTATCCCTGGTGTTGGTGTGAGATGTATGCCCAGGAGGCATTAACTGCTGTGTGTCCTAAATGAACGAGCAGCCTGTGTGCAGTGTCTCTGTGTTGACAGAAACCTGGTGTTGGTTGCTGGGTCGTCCTTCGTCGTCCCTTTTCTTCCTCTGTGTGTGGTTGGTGCTTGTGTCTGGACTCTGCCCATTTTTCTGGGCAATTTACTGGGATTTGCCTTTCTGTCAGATGCCAGGTTCCAAAGAGGGATGTTGGCCTGGGGTATGATGTGTGCCCAGCATGGTCACAGTGCTGGGCTCCCCCAGTTCTCTTTCCATCATCTAGGCGTCTCTGCCATCCTGTGACGGAGGCACCATCATTGTCCCATTTGGCAGATGAGAAGCTGAGGCTCAGACAAGAGAGTGTAGCTGCCGTAGGCAGTGCAGGGCCTGGCGCCCGTTGTCTCCCTAGGCACTGGCTGCCCGACCCCCTTCCCCTGGGCAGCTGGTCACTGAGTTCCTGGTTGACGCTTCTCTCCAGGCTTTGTTAGGCAGAGTATGGCTGCTGGGCACCTGGTGCTGACTGGCAGGGATGACCCTCTTCTCATCACAGACCCTCCCCGATACTGGGGCTGCCTCCTCCCTCTGCTCTGGGGCCTGGGACAGTCACTGAGGCCCATTTGTTCTCCCTTCACTGAGCTGCTCCAGCCCTGCCTGCCTCCCTCCTGGCCGAGACCAGTAGAACAGAGCCCTGACAGCTCCCGGGGTCAGCTGCTAACCAGGGCAGCAAACCACCAGTTTCCAGAGAAGTTTCCAGCAGGTCACAGAGTGCCACACATACACCTATCTGTGCAGGGCTGGGATTCCTAGCTCCCCCTTTGCCAGAGGCACTCATCTGCTATGTGTGCCGCGTAAAGATCAGCTTAGCCCAGCTTGACGGGGTGGCAGGCCGGGAGGCGCAGACTTCTGTATCTGCTTCAGATGAAGTTAATTAGGCCGGTTGGTCATTTGAGCTGGCATGGCCTTGCCTAAGTTGTCCTAAAGTAGGTAGAATATTTAAAATTTTAAATTTTTCCCCCAGCCTTGAGCAGTTTCCGTAAGCTCAGGCAGGTCAGAGAATATCTGCCTCAGTAGCCGGCACATGGCGTTGCAGGGCTGACCTCTCTTGCAGGGTGCGCTGTCACTGTGACATTGCTGTGTCATGTTCCCATCAGCAAGTGTGGCTTGGTTGATGAAGTCAACAGAAATGTGTTTCAGGAAGGAGACCCCAAAAGGGAGCCAAGGAAGTAGGTGGGAAGTGTTTTTTCGGGTACTTCCCCTCCTGTTGTACCTGAATTGTACCTGGTCTGGGACCCGTGGCCAGTGAGGAGGAGGAGCGGAAGGCAGAGGGTGGAGTTGTAGCCAGGCCTGGGGAGTGGGCAGCACCTGGTGTGGGTGTTGTGGGGTCTGGGGCCACATGGGTCAGGGTGTTGCCATCTGCCATATGGAGGAAGTGGGGTAAGGTCTCCATGTCCAGTGCCCTGGTTTGGAGCAAGGTGGCCCACGGGGCTGGGTTTGCTGCCCTGGGCATTCAGGGGAAGGAGGCTGAGAGTGGGAGACTGGGAAGACTGGGTGTATGGGGTCACCCTTCGAGTGGGAGGACATGGGCTCCTTAAATCCTTTGGGAATGAGAGTAAATACAAGCGAGCATTAGGTGTAAGGAGGTTGTTAGTTACGGTTGTGCTCTTATAGGCCTGGTAATGACCAGCGAAGTCTCATGTCCGCAGCGTGCGGTTCTATTCTGCCAAGACTGGAGTATTGAGTGCCTTGTCGACTTTGGGTGTGCATCCTTTGGAGGGTGGGAGAGGGACAGGAAGACAGAGGTGGCCAAGTAAACCTGGCACCAGTGGGTGTGGCAGGGACCCAAGGACACGACCGGACAAGCTTTGGCCCTTTGTCTGGAACACATAAGCGGGGGGCGCGGTTTGTGCAGGATGGGTGGGCGGTGCTCAGAAAGATAGGGCTTCAGGGTTGTGAGGAAGGAGGGAAGGACAAGAGGGGTCTAACCAAGAAGGAGTGCAGAGGGCCTGGTGTCAGGAGGCCAACATCTCTGAGCAAGAACAGAGAATGGCAGGAGGCCTGAATCCTGGGAGCAGGCAGGGACTTCACCGATTTTGAGAAGTGTCAAGAGTACAGACATGTCTGGGCACGTGAGTTCATGTGGACCCTGGACAGAGATCTTGGCCAGGTGATAAACACACGTCTTTGAGCCCAGGAAGCCACCGGAGTGGGTCAGAACAAAGTGCTCTGGATCGGGATCGGTAGCAGTGCTGTGACGGAGACGGGCCTGCACTCCCATATAGTAGTTTCTGGGGTCGCAAGCTGGGTCATTGCCGGTCTGCACCTTCCCAGGAGCCAAGGTAGGGCGAGTACCTGGTAATCAGGTCTGCGAGGATGGCTAGTGAGCTTAGAGATGTTATTCAGACTTGAAACGCTGTGCACAGCCTTGAGTGACTCAGGAACATGGTGACCTCTCACAGGGTGGTCTTGTCCTTCCTGGGTCTCATGTTGGCAGGAAGATGTCAGGAGCTGGGTCTGGTTTCCTTACGGCTGCAGCTTGGACAGGGAGGACGTGTGTCCCTGAGCACAGGTCCCTCGTCTCCCTGCAGAAGCTGCTGCACTGGTCTGACCGGGGTCTCCCGTGGGAGCCCGAGGTCCTGGGCACCTTCACACTCGCAGCTCTCTCAGTCCCCGGGGCTGGCAGTGATTTGATTTGGGTCCAGCAATGACCAGATCCCTGGGTAAGTGAGGACAGCTTGGTGGTCGTATCATTTTTAGGAGGATTTTCCTCATTTGAAGTCCGTTGGCCAGGGCCACACACAGAGTCCTCAGAGAGGGGGGTTCTAATGAAAAATAGACGGAAAGATGTTTAACTTTGGGGATGGAACGTTCACCTGTAAGTGCATGACAGGAAATCTGGTGATGCTTGGTGCTAGGAGTGCCAGGAGTGAGTCGTGCAGGAAGGGAGTCCACAGCATGTGCTCTCCAGAGCCTTAGAAATTATGTAGGGGTCTTTCCTGGGGAATAATAGGGGACACAACTGAAGACAGTCAAGGCTTCTTTTTCTTTTTCTCTTTCTCTTTTCTTTTCTTTTTTTTTTTTAAGATTTATTTGACAGAGAGAGACAGCTAGAGAGGGAACGCAAGGAGGGGGAGTGGGAGAGGGAGAAGCAGGCTTCCGGTGGAGCAGGGAGCCTGATGCAGGGCTCGATCCCAGGACCCCAGGATCATGACCTGAGCCGAAGGCAGACACTTAACAACTGAGCCACCCAGGCGCCCCTTTCCTTTTCTTTTTTAATAATAGAAATGAAAAGCCCAGGGGCACCTGGGTGGCTCAGTCGTTAAGCGCCTGCCTTCGGCTCAGGTCATGATCCTAGAGTCCTGGGATCGAGCCCCGCATCGGGCTCCCTGCTCAGCGGGGAGCCTGCTTCTCCCTCTCCCACTTCCCCTGCTTGTGTTCCCTCTCTTGCTGTGTCTCTCTCTGTCAAATAAATAAATAAAATCTTAAAAAAAAAAAAAAAGAAATGAAAAGCCTGAAACGCCCAAGGGTCCAGAGGGGAAATACGGTATATTCATAGGGCGAGATATTATATAGCCTTTAAAAATGGTGTTTTGGGGGAATAGTGAGTATGCGGTGACATGAGGAAAGCTAGTACCTTGTTAAGCAGGCAGAGTCTGTCTAACGACATCATGTATGAGTGTGTGTGAAATGAAAGAATCGGGCAGTGAGGCACACGAAAACATTAATTGTGGGTATCTCTGAATTTGGGGGTTATGAGTAATTTTTGTGTTTTTTTTTTTTATGTTAAGTGTTCTGTATTTTGCCAAATTTTGTACACAGAGTGTGCTTGCTCCTTATGAAAGCTTGTGCTTTGGTCTGGTCTGTTGTGGTTTATTAAGGAAACCGGTCCACAGACTGCCCTAGAGCCCTCCTCCTGAAAGCCGGCGTGCTAGTGTATGTGGAAAGGCATCTTGAAATGCATTAGGTAACTTCTGCTTCCTTTTCCGTCCTTCATCAGGTGGCCCCCCTCCTCCTTTCCCCAGCAACAGATTTACGTTTGCCTGTGGGTCAGACCCTGACCTGGAGAAGGACAGGAGCTCGAGTGTCCTTGTTCCCTCCATGTCTGTGTGCTCAGCATGCTAGGGGACAGGTGTTCGCACCCAGCTCCAATCTGGATTCAGAGCCCCCAAGGTCAAAAGACCTATTAATCTAAACTCTGGGCATGTCAATATCCTGTGGGTTTACTTTTTTGAAATAAGCTTTATTGAGATAGAATTTACATATGATGAAATGGACCCATTTTGAGTGTAGAGTTCAGTGAGTCTCGACAAGTGTGTACCCATATAACCACTGCCTTAATCGGGATATGGATTGTTTCCACTTCTCCCTAAAAGTTCTGTCATGGCTCTTGGAAGTCCAGCCCCCAGCCTCCAGCCCCCACTGGTGTGCTTCCTGTCACTCTAAGGTTACTTTTGCCTCTCCAGAACTTCCTGTAAATTGAGTCATGCAAGATGGTCTTTCGTGCTGTTGGTTTGTGTCGCTCGGCAGGATGTGTGTGAGACTCACTCACATGGGGCACACACCATAGCCATCTGTCCTGTTCCCGAGAAGCATTCCTTTGCACACATAAACCCCAATTTGTTTATCCATTCACCTGTCAGTACGGTTCTGGTCACTGGTCATGTCCTGATTTGGGCTGTTGTGAAGAATGCTGGTATGAACATTCTTGTACAAATCTTTAAAGTTTTTTAAAAATTTTATTTTGGGGGGGCCCCTGGCCGGCTCAGTCCGAGGAATGTGCAACTCTTGGATCTCAGTGTCATGGGTTCCAGCCCCATGTTGGGTGTGGAGATGACTTAAATAAATAAAACTTGAAAAAAAAATTTAGTTTTGGGGCGCCTGGGTGGCTAAGTCGTTAAGCGTCTGCCTTCGGCTCAGGTCATGATCCCAGAGTCCTGGGATCGAGCCCTGCATCGGGCTCCCTGCTCGGCGGGAAGCCTGCTTCTCCCTCTCCCACTCCCCCTGCTTGTGTTCCCTCTCTCGCTGTGTCTCTCTGTCAAATAAAATCTTAAAAAATACATATATTTAAAAAAAATTAGTTTTGTGGTAAATATGCATATTATGTTGACTGTTTGCAAGTGTATGATTTACTGGCATGAAACACATTCCTAACTCACAAGTCTTTGTGTGCATGTGCCTCTAGCAGTGGGGTTGCTTGGCCACGTGTGTTTTTGTCTGCTTAACTCATGAGAAATCGCCCAGCTGTGTTTTAAAGTCCTCTATCATTCTGAATTCCCACCAGCAATATGTGTGAGTTCCAGTTGCTTTACATCTCGGCCAATGTTTGATGTTGTCAGTCTTTTTTTCTTTTCTTTTTTTTAAGATTCGTTTATTTGAGAGCTAGAGAGTGAGTGAGTGAGCACAAGCAGGGGGAGGGGCAGAGAGAGAAGGAGAAGCAGGAACCCCGACATGGGACTTGATCCCAGGATCCTGGGATCGTGACCTTGTTTTCTTTTTCTTTTTTTCTTTCTTTTTTTTTTTTTTTAAAGATTTTATTTATTTATTTGAGAGAGACAGAGATAGCGAGAAGAGAGCATAAGCGGGGAGGAGAGGGAGAAGCAGGCTTCCCACGGAGCGGGGAGCCCGATACGGCGCTCGATCCCAGGACCCTGGGATCATGACCTGAGCCGAAGGCAGACGCTTAACTAAGACTGAGCCAGCCAGGCACGCCCCTGCCTTTTCTTTTTAATCAGCTCTCTTGAGGTATAATTTGTGTGCCCAGAGCCCGGATCCATTTAAAATTTGCAGTTCTGTGAGTGCTGACAGGTGTGCACACCTGAGAACCCATCACCACCCTCAGCCCCCAAGCTCCTTGCAGACCAGCCTGTCTGCTCCCAGACCTGGCAGCTGCCGATGTTTCTGTTCCAGGCTGGTTTGTATTTCTCGAGTGTTCCTAGACGTGGAGTCACATGCGCCCTGTTTTCTGTGAGGCATGGCCGCGCGTTTGTGTGTGAGGCCCCCTTGGTGCTATGTGGCTGTCATCTGTGCCGACTGCAGTGTCTTTATCTGTTCTTCTGCACCAGGGCTTTTGGAAAGTTTCCGTGTTTGGGTTTTTTCTGAATGGTGTTCCTACGAAAATTCTCATACTTGTTTTTGGTGCCTGTATGTGTGTGTTTCTGTTGGGGATACACTGTGGAGTGGGGTTGCCGAGTTGTAGGGTGTGTTCAGCCTTAGTAGGCACCACCAGACGGTTTTTGGACTGTCCCAGGGGGTGGGGGGTGAGAGTTCCGTTCACTTTCCTTTTATCCTGTTTCTTTCTTTTTTTTTTTTTTATGATAATAGTCCCTGTCTTTTTTTTTTTTTTTTTTAAAGATTTTATTTATTTATTTGAGAGAAAGAGAATGAGAGAGAGCATATGAGAGGGGTTAGGGTCAGAGGGAGAAGCAGACTCCCCGCCGAGCAGGGAGCCCGATGCAGGACTCGATCCCGGGACTCCAGGATCATGACCTGAGCCGAAGGCAGTCGCTTAACCAACTGAGCCACCCAGGCACCCCCTTTTATCCTGTTTCTTTAGGACAGCCTTCCGTCCTAGGGGTCACCTTCTGTTGCCTAACCACCCCCAGTGGGCGGGCTTTACTTTGTACCCAGTCTGTTAATAGTGCTGCAGTAGATAACCTCCTGTTCCTTTCCCACAGCGACTCCTTCCCTGTTCCTGCTGTAACATATTATCTTATGGTTCCGTGCTCTGGTGGTTGGGCCGTCCTTTCTGCAGGCTCTCGGGGAGGTCTGTTCCTTGCTCATGGCCTTGGCAGGCCCCCCGCGTCTCTGCTGGCTGTGAACCGGGCAGCCCCAGCTTCTAGAGTTCACCCACATGCCTCGCCCGCCTTCCCTTTTCTCTGTCTTGAAAGCCAGGTCAGGCCCTTCCAGGCTTTGAGTCTCTCCTCCTTGCATCTCATCTCTGACTCAGCTAGGAAAGAGTCCCCATCTTTAAGGATTCCTGATGACCTCAGGCCCACCCAGATAACACAGGACCCTTTCCCTCTTAAGGCCCATCACCCCAGTCACACCTGCAAGGTCCCTTCGCCTTGCGGGATGCGTGTTCACAGGTTCCGGGCATTAGGAGGAAGACATCTCCAGGGACAGGTTGGGGATGTTATTCTGCCCACCACACCGTCATGAAAAGTTCTTTGTATTTTGATTTGGGTAGATTTTTGGTGACTGGTCAGGGGAGTGGTGTTTGCATTTCTGGTAGATACTGCTGGTCTTGGTTCTTGCTTTGGACTGAATGCTTGTGTTTGCCAGAATTCACATCTTCACACCTGACTCCCCCAGGTGATGGTCAGGGGTGGGGCCCTTGGGAAGGGACTTAGTCACGAGGGTGGAGCCTCCGGAATGGGATCAGTGCCCTTGTCAAAGAGACCCAGAAAGCTCCTTGGCCCCTCCTGCTGTTTGTGACCCAGGAAGCCAGCCCTCACCAGACACGGACTCTGCTGGTGCCTTGTCTCCAACTTCCAGCCTCCAGAGCCGAGAGAAGCCAGTCTCTGTTTGTAAACCACCCAGTTGATGGTATTTTGGCACAACAGCCCCAAGCCGACGAAGAAATTACCACAAACTGGGGGGCTTAAAGCAGCACCCACTTCCCAGCGGTTTCTATGGGTCAGAAACCCAGTCACAGCTTAGCTGGGTCCTCACAAGGTCTCTCTCGGGCTGCAGTCAGGTGTGGGCTGCAACAGAAAGAATCCTTTTTTTTTTTAAGATTTTATTTTATTTATTTGACAGAGACACAGCCAGAGAGGGAACACACAAGCAGGGGGAGTGGGAGAGGGAGAAGCAGGCTCCCCACAGAGCGGGGAGATCCCAGGACCCTGGGATCACGATCTGAGCCAAAGGCAGATGCTTAACGACTGAGCCACCCTGGCATCACAACCTTTTTTTTTTTTTTTAAGATTTCTTTATTTGAGAGAGTGCGTGAGTGCACATGTGTGCCAGGAGGGAGGGGCAGTGGGAGAGAGAATCTCAAGCAGACTCCCCGCTGAGCACGGAGTTGGATCCCGTGACCCTGAGATCGTGACCTGAGCCATAATCGAGAGTCCGAAGCTCAACTGACTGAGCCCCCCAGACACCCCAGAGATTCCTTTTCAAGTTTGTGGGGCTGTTGGCGGTACCCGCCACCTCAATTCCAAGGCACATGGGGCTCTACCTAGGGCGGCTTGCTTCATAGAATCAGCAAGGTAGAGAATCTGCCAGTGGGACATCCCATGTAACATGATCACAGAGGGACATCTGTCGCCTTGGCCTCACTCCAAGGGTCAGAAGCAAGTCTTTGTTCCCACCACCCTCTGGGGGAGGGGTGTACCGTGTACCCAGGGGCGTGAGTGCCAGGAGGCAGGACCCCGTGCCCACACAGGAGTGCCTGCCACATTGCCCAGTGCCGCCTCTGTGTCTACCAGGGATGTGTGGAATCCCCGTTTATGTCCCCAAGCACGCTGTGTGGTGTGAGGCGCAGTTCCTGGGCATAGGCCTGTGCTGCGGCCTTCCCCTTGGACGAGAAGCATGAAGGCCACTCAGGTGCTTCAGGCTGCACGTGTGTGTACAGGGGGGCTGCCTGGGCCTGGGCCCGCTAGGACGACTGCTGTGTGCGTCCCAGGGCATTCTGTGCATCCCACCTGTGTCATGGGGAGCTTTTTCTGCTTCCTAGAAGATCCCAACATTCCTTTTCTGCTTCTTGTCTGTCTTTGGGGACTTGGGAGAGCTTGTTTTCCCTCCTTAGGAAGTAACCGTTAAGCAATAGCTGCCTGTCTTGGGTTTAGACGTCCTGTTGGAAGCACACGGGGTGTGCCTTGGTCGGAGAACGACTGGAGCCTTCCTTCCTGGGAGGCATGATCTGGGGGCTCCGCCCGCTGTGTCGCTGTTGGAGCCTGCTGTGACCTCAGTGGGTGGCCTGCCTCGCTGTGAGGGCTTGGAGCTGGTGGTTCGCACTACCCAGGGGCACTCCCAGCCATCCCTGGATGCCGCTCCCCTATCAGGAGCCGCTGCAGTGGGGAGAGCCTGTGGGGAATGGCTTCCTCTCCCTCTTCCACTTCCAAAGGAAGACACCAGTTAGCACTTCTGTTTCTTTTTTTTTTTTTTAAAGATTTTATTTATTTATTTGACAGCGAGAGAGAGAGAGAGAGCGCGCGCGCGCGCACAAGCAGGGGGAGGGACAGAGGGAGAAAGAGACTCCCTGCTGAGCGGGGAGCCAGACATGGGGCTCAATCGCAGAACCCAGAGATCATGACCCGAGCTGAAATCCAGAGTAGCTGCCCAGCTGGCTCAGTCAGTAGAGCATGTACCCTTTTTGATCTCCGGGTCGTGAGTTCAAGCCCCATGTTGGGCATAAAACTTACTTTAAAAAAAAAAAGTCCTTCTGTGGCTTTTAATCGTGTTGTAAGGTAGCTGGATAATTACACGTTGAGTGTTGCCATTTCTTCCATAAAGACTGGGACCTCAGACAGGAAGGAGGTGGTGACAGATGACCTGTCCGGGCAGGCGATGTCCTTCCTTGCCCTCTCCCTTCAGGTGGGTCTGACAGGTGTGTGGGAAATGCCCACACCCAGAGGTCCGCCTGGTTGTGTGTAGTGGTCTTCATTCTGAACAGTGGAAAATTGAACCGACAGTCTTGATTGATACAGCAAATCAAGCTGACCAGGCAGACGGCTGAAGCTGTCTGGTTCCTCTTCGTGTGTTCTCTGCCTGAGCACCATGTCATTCCTAGTGACAGTGGGTTTTCTTGGAGGTCGGTGGTCCTGAGTCCATGCTGACAGGCGTGTGAGCTCTGGTGAAGCTCTGAAGGAGGGAGCGGAAGAGAGTGTGACTTGTAGCCTGTCCGTCTGCCGACTCCTGACGGGATAGCACACATCAGCTCCAGCCAGCAGGGTGGTTCTTGTCCAGGTCACCCTTGACAGGCTGGCCGTCTGGCCGCAGACGCCCCACAGGTGACAGGCGCACCCCTGCCAAGGGTGAGAAGCCAGGGGAGATGGACGCCCACAGCTGTGCTCACATGTCCTGGTGAAGTGGGTCTCTGCGAGGAGCTCCCCCGGCACCACCAGGAAGGGGGTGACTATCAAAAACAAGAACACCAGTCAGCAGCCCATAATTACAGTGTTCCTGCTCCCCCAGCATCCGCCGGTGTTTCCCCAGGGCCGGGAGCTGCCCCCGTCGCCCTGCCTGGGCTGTGGTGCAGGGATGTGGCATCATGTCGCTGTCGGTGGGTGCCGTCCTCAGCCATGTCAGGCCCTCTGGGGCCAGTACTTTGTAGCGTCCCCTGTACTGTCCTGAGAAGCAGTGAGTTTGATCTGCAGGTCATCCAGGCCATCCACGTGCAGAACTAGAACGTGTACATGCAGAGTATCTGTAACATGAGGGGGAAGAGGGGCAGTGCATCCTAAATCGCTTGTGCTCCGATCCAGGTGTACTAGACGCTGACAAGATGACAGTAGAAATGTACCTGGTGCAGGTGTTACTAAGGGGGAGGTGGGTTTTTTTCAAAATGGTAAAGAACTTTTGGTAAAATTCTGAACCAGCAAGACCCCCGTGATTCACAAGGTGGTGGCATCCCTGCCAAATGTGGTGTGCGGATAGGGCTTGCACACTGTGCAAGATGGGTCTTCACGCAGAGTGAGGTCCGCAGGTGCTTCCTGTACAAATACCTGCCAGACGCTGGAGCTGTTTGTGGGACTCAGGACTGTTCCCTCTGGTGCACAGCAATCATGTGCATGGCAGTTCACCTGCGGTCCCTGGCCTGTGTCTCCTCAGTCTGTGACAACACGTGTCCCCTCACAGGGACCCTCTGTAGCTCTCTGTCCGGGTGCAGGTGTGGGATAGCCACGACACAAGCCCCTGTTGTTCCCAAAACCCGCTTGGTGTATAGTAGGAACGTAAACAGTAATTTGTGTCGAGTGAATTGCCACTCCCTTGAGAAACCCCGTAACACAGTAAAAAGGACATTCTTGGGAACCTGTGGCCCCGTCAGGTGAGAGAGGCTGAGTGTGTGGGACGCAGGTACCGCGGGACGAAGCGCAGAGGCCTGAAGCCTGGCTGTGAGGCGCAGGCAGGACCCCATGCCCCCGGGCCCTCTGGTACTGAAGCCAGGGTGGGGGCCGAGCGGGGACATGGGAGGTCTGCTCCCTGGGAGAAGTGGGTACGGCGGAGGGCCCCGGCCGCCCCTGCTGCTGGTGCTCAGGTAGCGTCCCGTGCTGCCCAGAGGCAGCAGCTAGTTCTTTGCAGGAATAGCCCCCAGTCCAAGACGAGGGACCTCCGTACACCCCGAGGTGCCTGACAGCTCCATCGTGAGCCCCACTTGAGCAGAGTCACCTGGACTTCCTGCAGCTTCTTGGGGTCTCCGAGGGCTGGTGGACAGCCAGCCACCACACAGTGTGAGGAAAGACATCTGAGAACCTTAACAATCCGGTAATTAGTGTTGCCTGAGATACAAAGAGATACTGCGTCCAAGAACTAGGAACAGAATGTTATTTGAAAAGAGCGTTCAGAGGGCCAGAAAGAGCATTGAGAAATGAGGTTAGAAAGAGCAGCAGAATTTTTTGAAGGGTCAGAGGAGAATGGTAAAGTTGAGGACAGCTCCCGGAGCGCGGACCAGAAGCACAGAGATGAGAGCACTGGCTGTTAGCTAGGAGTGGGACACAGCAGCTGGGATGTGGGATTGCTGGAGTCACCGAATGGGCCCTGGGCTGCACTGACACGGGACAGACCCCCCAGAACACTGGGCAGATAACTGCTTCAAGAGCTCTCGCGTGGGAAGGGTTGGGAACCGGAGCAGCTCCTGTCTCCCCGGGCACTGGTCAGCTGCCGCTGGCCCCCACTGGCCTCCCAGTGCCCTGTGTCTGTCCAGAGAGTGTTCCCAGTTCTGGGGCCCGAGACTTGGCCACCCAGTATGACCCCCACCCTGCGTGTGAGCTGCTCCCGTCACCTCAGGAGGCCTGGTCACCCCCACATGCACCCAGGCAGTTATCCAAGCCCCCACCAGCTGATTCTGATGGTCGTGCCCGGGCTGTCCAAGATTCCGTGTTTTGAGCAGTTTTTCAAAGAGGGGCTCAGTGTTCATGGACTGCTGGGGTGAGGCAGGGGGAGTGTGACTGCAGTCCTCCAGCATCGGATCTGGAGACACAGGACTTGTCGGAGCTGCCTGAGCAGTGACGTTTAGTTGACACCATCCCTGGTGATGGCACGGAGAGTCTGCTTTCCCACAGGCAGGCCTTGCTCTGTGGACTTGTGGGTCTGTATCTTCTGAGACTTTATGAAGTACACTGTACGTTTTTGTCCAGATTTGGGAGGCGGGGATGAGGGGCAGGGTAGGCATGAAGGATATATTTGAAATTTTGGTGCCCATGTGAATCTGTCAGCCTGGGGCTCTCCGCCCTGTCAGGAGCTCTCGGCCGGCGGCCAGGCCGTCCGCAGCTGGGCCCCGCTGTCCACTTCCCTCAGTCCCCTCACACAGGCTGCTCAGCCTTCTGTGGGGGCCATGAGGGCTCCTGGCAAGGCGGGGTGGGGGGCGGGCGTGGCTTCCTGCCGCCTCCGAGCTCTCCTCTGCAGCCTTCCCTGAAAGCCCTGTGGTCCGGGGAGCCCTCAGACCCAGCTGGGCGGGCTGTGCAGCAGGACAGGTTGGAAATGGAGCAGACCCTTCCTTGGGATAGCTCCCAGCTCTGCATGCTCATCGGCCTGCTGTGTGCTTGGCAGGGTGTTTAATGCCGCTGCTGCAGAGTGGAGCCTGCACCCCAAAGTCACGGCGCCATCGGGATGGTGATGAGTGCGGTGGAACGTGGGCAGACAGAGCCGCAAGGCGCCCAGCTGCATTCCGCATTTGCCACACTGCACCTCGTCTCCTGGGCCTTTGCTGGGCACACCCTCCTCCCTGCCACTCCCAGCTGGGCCTTGGGAGTCACCGCAGGGTGACTGGGCAGCACCCTTTTGCCTCAGAGAGATGCCGGGGAGTGTCCCGTCCCCTAGCCCCCAGCCTGCTGGGCTGACCCACCACCTGGAGGTGATGTTGCCCAGAGCACGGGCGTCCACATCCACAGCCTTTCTGGTCACCGCCGTTTCTGTCTCGCAGGAGGTGTAGATCCAGGACCAAAAAGAGGCAAGTCCTGGGCCAGATCTGTGCTTCCTGTTTGACAGAATTACAGGAGCTCCCACCCAGGACCGAGGATGCTTGAGCGGACGCCAGTCGGGGAACATGGAACCGAAGCATAGAGATGAGAGAACTGGCTGGGGGGAGGACGGGTGGGGAGAGGCCTGAGTTTGCTTCTTCTTGCGGAGTGTTTCTTTCGCTTGAGAATACGTGCAAGAGAGTCTTCTCTCCCTTTTCTTTTAATTGTGGTAAAATACACGTTAACAGGAAGTTTGCCCCCTTCGCCGTCTTTAGGCGCACAGCTCATTCCCGCTGTTGTGGGACCACGACCACCGTCCGTCCACAGAGCTTTTCCATCTTCCCAAACTGAAGCTCTGTCCCCATGAATCGCTGACTCCCCACCCGCCCCCGCCCCTGGTGACCTCCATCTACCTTCTGTCTCTAGGGATCTGACGGCTCGAGGGGGCTTGAGAAGCGGAATCCTGCCGTATTTGTCTTCCTGCCACAGGCTTATCTCCCCGAGCACGATGCCCTCCGGGCCCACCCCTGTGGGAGCACGCGTTGGCCTGTCCTCCCCGTTAGGGCTGAACACTGGTCCCACTGCATGGACAGACCACACTTTTCCCTTTGTCTGCCGATGGACACATGAGCTGCTTCCACCTTTTGGCGGCTGTGGACAGTGCGGCTGTGAGCGTGGATGTGGAAATACATCCGTAGTTGATTCCTTGCTTTCATTTCTTTTAGTTGTAAGCCGGAAGTGGAATTTCTGCATCAGATAGTAATTCTGTGTTTGAGTTTTTGAGGAGCCTCCAGGCTGTTTTCCACGTGGCGGCTGCACCCTTCCCCATGCGCACCGCAGTGCCCGAGGGCTCCAGCTTCTTCACACCCTCACCAGCACCTGTGATTTTCTTTGTTTTTTTCTCTAATAACCATCTAAATGGTGTGAGTTGACATCTCATTGTGGTTTGATTTGCATTTCCCTGATGCTGAGTGGGGTTGAGCACCTTTCTATGTGCGTATTGCTCATTTGTGTATCCTCTGGAGAAATGTCTATTCAAGTCTTTTGCCCATTTTTAATTGGGTTGTTTTTGGTATCGTGTTGTAGCATTTCTTTCTATATTGTGGATACCAGTCTCATCAGATATGTGATTTGCAAATATTTTCTCCTGTTTTGTCGGAGAGGAAAACAGGACGTTTTCATTCTGTTAATGTCCTTTGAGGCATGGGAGCCAGGTTTTCATGCACAGCTGGGAGTTGGCCGGGCAGAAGGACAGTGAGGGTAGAGACCCCAGTGCCAGGGTTGGGGGTGTGCCATGTGCACATGATGTGTGTGTGAACAACACCTGCATTAAAAATGCCCATTTTTGGGACACCTGGGTAGCTCAGTCAGTGAAGTGTCTGCCTTCGGCTCAGGTCATATTCCCAGAGTCCTGGGATCGAGCCCCACATCGGGCTCCCTGCTCCGCGGGAAGCCTGCTTCTCCCCCTGCTTGTCCTAGTTTTCTCTCTCTCTCTCTCAAATAAATAAATAAAATCTTTTTAAAAAAAGACCATTGGGACGCCTGGGTGGCTCATTCAGTTACACGTCTCCCTTCAGCTCAGGTCACCACCCCAGGGTCCTGGGATCAAGTCCCGCATTGGGCTCCTAGCTCAGCGGGGAGTCTGCTTCTCCCTCTGCCTCTCCCCCTGCTTGTGCTTTTGCTCTTGCGCCCTCTCTCTCTAATAAAGTAATTAATTAAATTAAAATAAATAAATTAAAAAAGAGGGCGCCTGCGTGGTTTAGTTGGTGGAGCATGTGACTCTTGATCTCGGGACTGTGCGTTCAAGCCCCACATTGGGTCTAGAGTATACTTTAAAAAAATGGGGCGCCTGGCTGGTTCAGTCGGTTAAGCATCCGACTCTTGGTTTCGGCTCAGGTGGTGATCTCAGGGTTGTGAGATTGAGCCCTGTGTCAGGCTCTGCGCTCAGTGCAGAGTCTGAGATTCTGTCTCCCTCTCTCTGTCCCTTCCCCTGCTGACACTCTCTCGCTCTTTCAATTAAATAAATAAAATCTTAAAATAAAAATAAAAAATAAACCTTAAAAAAAAGTCCATTTTCAAGCCCTCTTGGAGCAAGTGTTATAAAGTCAAGAAACTGATGAGATTTTTAAGGT
Organism: Mirounga angustirostris; assembly: GCF_029215605.1. Taxonomy (NCBI): domain Eukaryota; kingdom Metazoa; phylum Chordata; class Mammalia; order Carnivora; family Phocidae; genus Mirounga; species Mirounga angustirostris. Next base: position 140,016,152 of record NW_026991713.1, read on the forward strand.
TTAGGAATGGAAGAGGGAAGACATAGCTTGTGGGAAGTTTCTGGATGGCCCACAGACCACTTGAAGATGTTCCATGTAAGCTAAGTGTCCCTGCTCCTACTCTTTAACTCATAAAAGAGTAAAAACAAAAACTGAAGCTAGGGCAGGCGTGGGTTTTGCAGAGAGCTCTCCAGAGAGATGGCATTTTAGAGATTACTTGCCCCTTCATCATGCTCCCAGCACGCTCCAGTTGTCAGTACCCAGGGGCTACAGTGAGCCAAGAACGCAGACACCCTTAGCCTCTGGGAGGTCGATGTCAGGACCCAGACGAAGAGGTCAGCACGGAGACGAGCCTCCTCCCTCCGCCCTGCGGCTGTCAGCACCCAGCACGCACTCTCGGGGCGACACTGGGGTGGCCTGCTTGGGTTGCTGGGCTGGAGCCACGGGAAGGCACCAGGTGGGGGTGGCACGGCCCTTGGCCCTGGCACGGTGGGTCCTGGTGGGCCTTTCCCCACGTGTCTCCTGCAGCTACCCTTTGCTTCCTTCCAGGAATCGACTATAAGACGACCACCATCCTGCTGGATGGACGGCGGGTCAAGCTGGAACTCTGGTGAGTCAGGCCCTGCGGGGCGAGGTGTCCGGGGCAGGGACTGTAGCACCTCAGTGTCACTGTGCGATGCCTCAAGTGAGTCAGGAGTCCTCAGAGATGGGATGGCATCCTGTTGACCCTCCCTGGAATAGCCGTTTGCACAGACCCTGTGTCCCTGTGGAACGGACTCTGATGCAGAAACCAGAAGTCTGGGCTGTTTGGTCTGATAGAGCCCAGCTCCCTTTGGCCCAGAAACACTCATTTCCACTGTGACCATGGCTCCTCGGCCCTTGCTCTTCCCTGGGCTACACATGAAGGAGCGTCTTCCAGAACCTCAGCAGGAGGCGTGAATTCCCACAGTGGTGGGGTTCTCTAGCCCAGCAGGGCAAGGTTCCAAGGCACACAGGCCCATGGAGGTCCACCAGGGTGAGCTGTGGAGTGGGAGGGGGCAGGGGCCAGCACCTCACAGGGATGACACTGTGCATGCTGGGGTCCCATGGGCTGCGTCCCCCAACCCCCCTGTGTTTCAGGGACACCTCGGGCCAAGGCAGGTTTTGCACCATCTTCAGGTCCTACTCCAGGGGCGCACAGGTAAGCCCAGCGACCGTGCCAGTGCCGTTCTCCAGGATGACCCCCTCCCGCTGCTGTGCTGTCAGACCCCACGTGCGTGATTCTTTCGAAGCCAAGTTTGACATCTGAACACCAGGCTTCCACTGGGGGTCTAACCTTGGGTACCCTCTGTGCCCATCGGCTCCCATGGCTCCTGCTGGTGGAGGTGCCACAGGAGGTGTGCTGAGACCCTTGGAGATGCTGCTCAGTCATCCAGTTCCCCGGGAAGAAGAGGTGACCTCTCTGGACTTGGATGTGCTGATGGAGGGGGCTGCCTGGGGAGGCAAGCCCATCTCAGGGCTGGGGGCTCCGGAGGGGGCTGGCCTGGATCACTGATGAGGAGAGTGGAGCCTGAGCCTTGGAGCCGCCATGGAAGGGGCTGCTGTGGGTCCTCAGCGGGGCAGGGCGGTGTGCAGGGATGTGGGCACCTGCTCATTTCTGTCTGCATCCTCTGGGTTCCCCCCAACATACTTGTGTGCCAACTGGATCTGTATGTGGTTCGAGGCTAGAAGGAGAAGGGAAAGTAGCTGTGTGCCCAGATCTGCTCTAGACTCTCACTGCGGAGTCAGAGTGAGTGGTCTGGACGCAGGACCAGTCTTGTCTGTGCTGCAGGGCAGGCTGTGACCCCCAGGCTTCTGGAATTGCTGAGGAGACCCCTGAAGTCAGATCTGCTGTGCACCACAGGCAGGGGCCCCTGGCTGTGTGGGGTGTGGGCTCCAGGGGGGCTGCCTGTCACCCCACACACACTCTGGCTGGGGCTTGGGGGGAGCCCCATGGGCATCTGTTTTGCTTTCTGAGCAGTGATTAATGCCCAGCACCCCCCACCCCCACCCCGTGCTACTCTTTCTGCTCTATGGGACCTGGGAAGCCCGAGGGAAATTTCGTCTGTGATGGAGTCAGACTGAGTCCAAGGAGGTGTTGACAGGAACACCCAACCCAGCCCTTCCTCCAGGGCCTTCCTGAGTGGGAGCCTCTCCAGCATTCGGGGAGGGAGGAAGACCCTGAATGGGGCCTTCGTCTGCGCTCTGCTGAGGTTGGCCAGGAGCTCCTGTCCTGGGAGCTGGCACAGAGGAGTGAGCCCCGCTCCTGCAGCCGCTGGCTTGGGGACGTCACCAGTGTTCACGCCGGTGTCGACGGCGCCCTGCAGAGCTGCCATAACTGGGGTGCCATTGGGAGCAGCTGATCCTCCGTGACAAAACACAGAAGGACCTCGGGGAGTGGGGTGCCGCTTTGGGGCATTTGTCAGCAGCCCCGTCCCCACCAGGGGTGGGTTAAGTAGCAGGAACTGCCTGCAGCACCCAGAGCCCTTCAGGTGAGCGTGGGAGAGCTCAGGCACACGGAAGCACAGTCCACGGCCCCTCTTATTTAAGGAAGAGACTGCGTGTGTGATTTTACATACACAAGATGAGACGTTGTAAACGGCCGTGTTCACTGTCGCGCACCCCGCGGTTACTGGTGAGCTCTCTTGTGCTCCTTTTGGTTTGAGTATTTTCAGTTGTGCTACGATAAACACATTACTTTTGTAATCAAGAGGAAAACGAAGAGCTGGGGCTCGCTCCCTTGGGTATGATGATTATGGGCCCCTGGCCTCAGCTGCCTGCCTGCTCTGAGTGTCAGCACGGGACAGACCACAGACACGTGCTTGTGAACAGACACTTAGGACCACGAGAGAAAGCCGGGAAGCAGCCTGCACATTTGCCAGATGACACGTTTTGGGAAAGCAAGTCGCGTTCCCACGTCTGTTCTCAAGCGTCCAGCCTAGCCAGCTGTGTGTTGGCTGTTGCGTTTGCTTTGCTGGTTCTGGGGGTTCTTGTTGTTCTGGGGTCGGAGGAGCCCGTGGTAGGTCTCAGGCCTGGGTGGGTGGCAGCGGGCGCCTGTCGTGTTCCCATCCCATCAGGCGGTGGCAGTGAACAGGTACAGGGGGTCTGCAGGGTGGCACCCACCTGGGTTTGCAGCAGACGGCACCCAGAGTCGTGGGGCTTCTACTTGAGTTTTGTATTTCCTGTCACTCTCCTACCCTCACTTAAGACCAGAGAGAGGCCTTGCAGGTCCCTTAGGGCCCAGGTCACAGAAGCCCCTGGCCAAGCCCTGGCTACTCTCACCTGCCCCACAACAGTGCTGTCTTTTGGCTCTTGCCATGAGTACTTTCTTTCCATGGCCCATGTTTGCTGTTGCTGGGGTCTGAGGTGGCTGCTCCTGTCCCTGGGAGGCTGGTGCTGTCGGCTGGGGTCCTCTGGAGTCCCCTGGGGTCCCCTGGGCTCAGTGCAAGGAGGGAGCTGGGGGCGGGGTGGGGGGAGGTTCTGTTTCACGGAGGCTTTGGGGTCAGCTGGATTAGCACTGGGTGGAGCATGGCTAGGCACTGGTCTGGTGAGAGAGGGTTCAGTTCCTATGAAAAGGGGTTTCCTGTGGGAAATGGCCCAGGGCTTGCAGTTACCATGAAGTGAGTGCTGACGGGGGCACCAGCATGCACCTGTCACTGCCCAGGTGGGTGGGCATATGGGCCGGAAGCCGTTAGACAGCTGCTCCCCATTTTCTGTGCTGCTGTGGGGGTGTAGGCAGCGGCTTTCACTCACAGTATTCTGTTCCTTGGGAGCTTTACCATACAAAATGCATTACACATGCCAAAAGTTAAATTCATGAGAAATGCACCTCTGTACCTCGGTTGGGGTGGTGGTGGCACAGGTATGTTCACATTTGTCCAAACTCATCCAACTGTTCATACTTAAAATTTGTACCTCTTCTGAGGGACAAGCTGTAGCTCAGAAGTAATAACCTTGGGGCGCCTGGGTGGCTCAGCCAGTTAAGCGTCGGACTCGGACTCTTGGTTTTGGCTCAGGTCATGATCTCAGGGTCGTGAGATTGAGCCCTGCGTCGGGCTCCTCGCTCAGTGCAGAGTCTGCTGGAGATTCTCTCCCTCTGCCCCTCCCCGCCCCCTGCACATGGTGTGTGCTCTCCTAAATCAACAAATAACCTTGATAGAATAAGGGCACCAACCCCTGGGCCCTGTAGTTCCACTTGTTTGGATTTTATCTTCCAGTGCTGGGGGCGGGGGGGTGCTCTTCGCAGGTGTCGCTGATAAGATTAGGTGAAATAACCTGAGTGCCAACAGCGGTACTACCTGATGAGCCTGGCGGAAGGTGCTGGCTGCTGTGGGACAGGGGGTCCTGGGTGGGGGCTGGGCAGTGTGCACCGTGACCCGGTCTGGGTCAGGAATAAGACAGGAACCGGTTATTCCTGGAGGGATGGGGAGGAGTTCTGTTTGTACCCTGGAGTACCCACTCATTTAAAAAGCCTGAGCACGTAGGACTTCCGTTGATGACAGAAGTATAATATAGTGAAATTTATTCGTCCCTCCTCCTTTGGAACTCACAGCTGGAACCCCTTGGGGTATTCTGGTAATGAAGAACCTGTCCTTGGTTTCTCAGCTGTCCCACCTGTGCTTGATGCCACCTGTCCTTCCCGGCCACATGCATGATCATTTTCGGTCCCTGCTGCCTACAGTGTGACCCGCTGTGTGTCCTTCCTCCCTGTGACGGGTGTGTGTGGGGTGTCTCCTCTGTCAAGCCCCAGCCTGTCAGACTGGGGCAGCCCCAGACGGGTGGTGGTCGTTGGAGGTTGGGAGGGACAGCCAGGGGTTCCCCAGCGGCCGAGGGGTACAGCTGACACCTGATCCCAAGGGAGGAGCTTCTGCCCCCTTGCATGAGCGCTTCAGCCTCACACAGGCTAGCAGAGCTGGAACGTGAGTCCCCGCCCAGACTTCCGGCGCGTGGCTGTGCACGGAAACTGCCCTCTGTGAGTTGTTGAGGGTGGGTATCTCCCACGGTCTGCTGTGTGCCCTGCTGTGTGCCCATGTGCACTGCTCGGTGGGTCGTCGGTGTGGTGTGCCCGTAGCTTGACTTACTCCGCAGTCCTGGGACTGCCTGTTTAGGCACAGTTCTCATGGGAACATCCTCACTTATTTCTTGAAGGGGCGTTTCCAGGTTGGGGCGTCAGTGCCATGGTGGCCCTCCCTGCACACCAACTGGAGGCTTTGTTCCCTGTGCCCCAAGCAGCGGGGTTCGCACCCAGCTACTCACGGGTCCCGTCCAGTCCTACTCTCCAGCGTCCCGGAAACGGGTGCCTTAGCCCTTGACTTCACGTGGGTCTGGACCCATCTGTCCCGAAGGCTGTCCCTCCAGGCCTGGCTCTTCCTCCCCAGCGAGTGTCCCTTCCCGGTCGGCACATGGTTCCGCACTGCTCAGCTTGAGGCTTTCCGGCCAGAGAGTGGGATTTTGACCTTTGTGCTTACAAGACCTAGGGGCCACGCTTTTGTCTCCCAGAATTGGAAGGACAGTTTTGAGGGGCAGGGCTCATGGTGAGATGGAGGGTGCCCTGTTTTTTTTGATCTCAGCTGCTCTGTGCGGTGTGTGACGGAGACCCAGGCTGAACGCAGCCTTGCTGGGGCAGGACAGGGTGGGTCCCGAGCCTGCTTCAGTGTGGCACATAGGGGCAGAGAGAGGCAGGGGCCCGCAGCTGCACTCGCTTGGTGGAGTCCCCTCTCTGAGGCTTGTGATAGGTCCCTGAGATATCTAGGGCAGGGACGACAGGCGAGTCACACAGGTGCACATAGCCCAGAGCTGAGCTCCAACTAATTGGTCTCTGAGGGATATGGCGGGAAAGTCCCCATAGCAAATGCTCTGCCCGGCTGGTGGGGGCCTGCCGGAGTGACTGGCGTCCTGCTCTGCAAGTTTGGGTTGGAACGCAGAGCCCCCTCCGCTCAGCCCCCGGGTGCCCCGGGCAGAGCAGGCACACTGTTGGACGGAGTGTGGGGACCTGGCTGCTGTCTGCCTGCCAGGCTTGTCCGCAGGGCCTGCTGCACCCTGTAGACCTGTGTAGACTGCCTGTGTTACTTGAGTGATTTTTAAATGATCACAGGTTAATGCGTACAGTGTGTTTACAGCAAAAAAGTTGAAAAAATGCCTATTGTCCCAGCCAAGTACCCCAGATGGGGAGGGGGCAGCATTGAGCCCACGAGATGCCCCGTTGCCATCACCCCACACAGAGGGCATCCAGGCCACACGGGCCTGGCCTCAGTGAGGAGACAGATACGGAGCTGGCCAGACGGCATGCAGAGCCAGTACCAGGGCTGCCTCTGAAACATGAGAGTCTCAAAGCCATGCATCTCCCACCTTGCTGTGTGTTAAGTAACCCCCACATGATCTACTGGAAAGGCATCTGGCCGGAGCCGAGTGCCCTGGCCCCACCTGTTCTGGGAGGGAGCGGTGTTTGGCCGCAGCGGGCACTGTGCCCAGCACAGGACCCCTTCCATCCAGGCGGCCCCAGGCCTCTCGACGCCTGCGTCTCCCTTGCAGGGGATCCTCCTGGTATATGACATCACCAACCGCTGGTCCTTTGATGGCATCGACCGGTGGATCAAGGAGATCGATGAGGTAGGTGTGCACCCGCAGATACCCCTTCAGGGTCACCCTTCCCAGGTGTACACACTCCCATCCCCAGCAGGAAGCCGGGGGGCCCCATTTGCTGCCCCCCCTTGTGGCCCCGGCTCTGTGTCCCCATAGCACTCGATGGTCAGAGAATGGACAGTGAGGGCCCTGCCCACTTTGGGCCTGGGAGACAGTGCCGAGAGGGGGGTGTCCCATGTTTGTGCCTCTGCTGAGTCCTGTGTCCCCCCCAAGCATGCACCTGGGGTTCCCCGGATCCTGGTTGGGAACCGGCTGCACCTGGCCTTCAAGCGGCAAGTTCCAACAGAGCAGGCGCGTGCCTACGCGGAGAAGAATGGCATGACCTTCTTTGAGGTCAGCCCACTGTGCAACTTCAATGTCATCGAGTCCTTCACCGAGCTGTCCCGCATCGTGCTCATGAGGCATGGCATGGAGAAGATTTGGAGGCCCAACCGAGGTAAGGGGCTGCCCCGGGCTGTGGGCGAGAAAACGGAAACAGACTGGGGCTCCGGCAGCCCGCTTAGGGGCCGGCGTCCCGGGTTGCAGGGGAGGCCAGCTCTCCTCCACTGCTTCCCCGGCCCCCTGGCGGCTGAGCTGGCTAAGCTGGCTCTGTGTGGGGTCCTGGTGTTCCAGGAGGGGACTGTGCAGGACATCCTGTCTGCACCTCAGTGTTGGGAGGCAGTGCTGTGGACTCTGCCCCAGAGTGGAAAGGGAGCGGCTTCTAAGCCTGTCCTCCTAGAGCTGACCCATAAAGGTCCTGGCTGTGTGCTTCCCTGTCCCTCAGCCTGAGCCCCATCCCACCCGAGCTGCCAGAAGGGGCAGGGTGGCTGGAAGCCTATGTCTCCTGCCAGGACACTGGCAGCTGGGGTGGAGTGGTGGGTGTCCAGGGCAGCCCTCTCCAATCCTCGCAGTCTGACCTGTCCCTTCCCCCCACCGCGGTCTGACCCCCATGTGCAGTGTTCAGCCTGCAGGACCTCTGCTGTCGGGCCATTGTCTCCTGCACCCCCGTGCACCTCATCGACAAGCTCCCGCTGCCTGTCACCATCAAGAGCCATCTCAAGTCCTTCTCGATGGCCAATGGCATGAACGCCGTCATGATGCACGGGCGCTCCTACTCGCTGGCCAGTGGGGCAGGGGGCAGCAGCAACAAGGGCAACAGCCTCAAGAGGTCCAAGTCCATCCGCCCTCCCCAGAGCCCGCCCCAGAACTGCTCAAGGAGCAACTGCAAGATCTCCTAGCGGGCAGGCTGGGCACCACCCTGTCCAGTGCGCTCTGGGAGGGCTCGTGCTTGGGGAACGCTTCTGGCCGGGCGCTGGGCCTGGCGCCGTGTGCAGGGAAGGCTTTGGCCACACTGCCTCCCGGGAAGCGTGGGGGCACACGGCTCAGGCAGTGGTCTTCCGCCAGACAAGTTCCGTGGGACCGGAGAGAGCTGCGGGGGGTCTCGGGGGAGCAAGCTCGGGACCCCGCAGTGCGGTGCGGCTGGGAAGTGCCCAGGAGGCGGCTCTGCCTGGCTCCAGCCTCAAGGGGGTGCTGTCTCTGAGGACCCGGGAGGCCTGGCTCCCTTTCTTATTTATATGGAAGATGTTCACCTTTTTGTACATTTTTAAAGGACGGGCAGGGCAGCCTCCACGCAGCCGCATGGTGAGCCCCCGTCAGCAGTGGGTTCAGGCTTTGGGACATTTGGAGAGGGGGAGGGGATTTGAGGCAAAGATGAGGAATCCCGGTCAGGGCTTCAACCTTTGAATTCAGATACTTCATGCGGGGTGTGGGCTGTGCAGCAGCAGGGGGGGACACGTGGAAGCTCTGGGCAGTGCACTTGGGCCCATGGCTGCCTCCACCAGCCTTTGTGAACACGGGGGTTGGTGTGTGCCCCGAGATGATTGAGCGGCGGCTCCGGCCCCCAGCGGTCGGCGTGGTGTGGCTGCAGCTTCCTGGGCTCCCACCGGCCCTCCTAGACAACATCCTGTGCAGCTCGGATGGGCAAGGGCTCTGTTCCCCAGTGGACTGCTGGTGTTTCTCAGACATTCCTGTGTCTCAGAGGAAGATGCAGAAGACACTCAGTGGGTGTACACCCATCCGCCCGCTCGTGTCCCGGGGCACCTGGACTCTGTCCTCACCAGCTTCTGTTCGCTGGCCTCGGGTGTGACCCCACACCCGCTTCTTGCCTGGCGTCGGCTCTCATGGTTGCACGTCACCAAAACCGTTCTGACGCATCTCTTAGTGATGCTGCCTGGACTGGTCCCAGCGGTGGACCCCGAGCCTCTCCTGGAGACCCCACCAGCCAGCCCTGAGCAGGAGGCCTCGCCTCCTCCTGCCGCCTGCTGGCGACTTGGCCGCCGGTCACACTGGTGCTCAGCTCTACCTCCTCCTCACGGCCCTGCCGTGGGCTCTGGGACTCTACGTGCTGTGTGTCTGGGAGGCAGGGCGGGGCCGCGGCCTGCGTGTGCGGGGCGTCTGGGGTCCCTGATGAGGCCTGGCCTCAGCAGGCTCAGGCAGGGGAGGCCACACCCATCCTGCCTTACCTGCGGGGTTGCGGGGGGGGGGGGGCTTTCTTTGGACTTTGAACCCAGTCACACAGACTTTGTTTTGAGGACGTGGACAGTCCTACGTTCACTTTATGAACACTACCCTTTGCTGCTGTCTGACACGCCATTCCTGTGCTCAGTTTGGACGGTTTTCCTTTCTTTGTACAGTAAACGTGATTCAGCTCTGATTGCCAGGCTGAGAGCCTCTGGTTTTAACTGGCCAGGTGGTAGGTGTGGCTGGTGCCAGCCCTTGCCGTGAGGGCTGAGCCTGGCTGCTGCGGCCATCTCAGTCCAGGCCACACACGGGTCGTTTCTCGGGCCAGACAGGCAGCCCCCCGCACTCCAGAGGCTGCTACTCCCTGCTGCCTCCGAGTGTGGAAAGTGCGGACGCCCCGAGCCCCCTACCATGTCCGTGTAGGCGGGCCTAACTGCCTGAGGGTGGTGGGCACGGAGCCAGGGATGCAGTGAATGACTTGGGGGCTTCCCACCTGCAGAGACTCAGCGCGGCCTCCCGGCCCCAGACCCGGGCCTGGGGTGGGAAAGCCACCTGCTAATGGGGTTCAGTCCAGGGGTGTGGTGGCACTGATGGGTGGGGAACCCCTCTCAACGAGCCTCCCCACCCCCCACCTACCGCTCGGGGACCCAGGCCTCTAGCTGCAGCTCTCTGAGGGACTGTCCTGGATCTGGAACCCCCACACCCACGGTCCCCTTGTATGCATTCTCTGCATCCGGGGCGTCTCTTGGTCTCACTCTGACCAGACAAGGCTTTTATTTCCCTGCCTCTCAGGTCAGAAGGTCAGACGCAGGGCCATGGGACGTTTTCCATTCGGTCTCCGAGCAGATGCTCCTGGGGCCTCAGGCCCCTGGGAAGGGTTTGGAAGGGTAGAGTCCAGCGGCTTTGTCCTGTTGCTGCATTAGATCTCCCTGCCAGGCCTGCCAAGGAGGGGCTTCCATCCCCCCCACCCCCCCTCCTGCCCAGGGAAGGCTCCTCCTCCCAGGGGCTTGAGCAGCTTCTGGGAAACTTGCCCTTTCCAGGGTGCTTTTTAGATGACCTTGGCCTCGGGATTGTGTGGGGCTACAGCTACTGAAATTCAAGTCAGCCCAAGTAAACACTCAGTTCCTCGGTCCCAGCAGCCCCGTTTCCAGTGTTTGCTGCCTGTGTGACTGGTGGCTATGCCGGCCAGCATGGTTTCCTCCCTGCTGAGCGTCCTGGGACCTCACTTCTTTGGTACCTGCCTTGCCAGGTCGTGGAAGAGACTGGACCTGGAGCCATGCTGGGGGTGCTCCGGAAATGCAAAGTCCTGCCTTGCATCGGCCTCCCCCAACCCCCATCAGCTTCGGGTCACCGGAGGCCTCCACATTAGCAGAAAGGGTTTCAGTATGACCCCAAGACCTGTTGACATGTTGTGACCCTGAGAAGGATCACGGAGAACGTTGTGAGATTTTTTTCCTGCGGAGAGAGCAGAACGCGTACTTGTTGCGGGGTCGAACACACAGCCCCTGTGCCTATGGACGTGATGAATCTGGGTAAGGGGCTGGTGTGGACCTGCTGTGGGGGAAATCCAGGCCCTGGGCCAGCTGGGGCGGGTTGGGGAGCCAGAGGGGGTTGGCCAGCCCAGGCCTCTCCTCTGACCTGGGCTGGGAAGGTCTGAGAGGCAGCTTTGACCCCTGGGCCCTTCCATCCCCAGCCCAGTGCCTAGAGGGAGGAGGGGCTCCAATTACAGCCTCCCTCTCCTCCCATCCCGTCCCCTCCCCCGCCAGAGCCAGCCCTTCTCTGGCCCTTTTCCGCCCCTCCTGACCCTCGTGGCCAGTGTCTTCTGTGCTCCTGGGCCTCGGCCCCTCCCCAGCCTTCCTCCCCTCCCCACCCCCTGCCCTGTGCTGACCACAGAGGGGCCAGGCAGGGGAGGGGCTGGCGCCACATGCACAGACTCAGAGCTGTGAGAGGCCCGGAACCTACCCAGCCCCTCGCACTGCTGTGGGCTCGGACCTTGGGGGCCAGGGAAGAGCTCCGGGGATCAGTCGGGGGCCCGAGGGCAGGGGCAGCAACCGCAGGCCTGGAAAGGTAGATGCTTTCAGGGGGCAGGCTAGGCAGGGCCTGAGGAAGGACTGGTGGCACATCCCCCACCCCCTGGCCCAGCGGTCCCCATGCTGGCCCCAAGGCCGAGGCCACTCCTGCCGCTGCTCCTCGTGGTTGGGCTGACCTTGGGGGCCAGCCTGCCGCCAGGACCCAAAAGCCACTCGGGCGTGTGCCCCAACCAGCTCAGCCCCAACCTGTGGGTGGATGCCCAGAGCACCTGTGAGCGTGAGTGCGTCAGGGACCAGGTAAGCACAGGCCCTGGTTGGGGGTTGGACAATGTGGGGGGCTTAGGGCACCTTGGAGGCTGGGTGAGTCTGGGGAAGCCCAGCCCTACCCCTGCACACAGGCCTTGCCCACAGGGGGACCCCAGCAGCTGCACTGCGGCCCCATTCCTGGGAGTCTGCTGCCTCCTCAGGCTCCCCACACTTGGCTGCTGGGGTTTTAGGCTGCTCTGTGTATGAGGGTCCCAGAGGACACCCCCAGTCTTTGCCTTCATGTGTTTGAGATTAAGAGCTCCCTCCTCGCTCCCCAAACCTTCCCACCCCCACCCTAGGACCAGTTGTTCTCAGGACCAGCAAGGTCGAAAGGCAGGGGGGTTCACACGTGGACACCTGCCCTGCAGCCCTACCCTGCACCACATGCAGTGGCCTTGAGCACGTTGTACATGGCCCCCCACCCCCCACCCCTGCCCCGGGCCTTGGTTTCCTCGTCGGTGTGATGAAACCTGCTCTGTGGGGTGAGGACCTGAGGATTCAGTGAGCTTCGGTGACGTGACACACTCGACAGGGTCTGATCGTAGTAGAGCATGGGAAGGAAATTTCTGGGAACGTGTCAGGCTTTCCCCGGGGGACACAGGTTCCGGGAAGGGCAGTTGGGGCTCAGCTCCCTCTGGACAAGCTGACAGGCGGAGCTAGGGTGCCCACTGAGCTACTCCCCACTCCCCAGGACTGCGAGGCCGCCGAGAAGTGCTGTACCAATGTGTGCGGGCTACGGAGCTGCGTGGCGGCGCGCTTCCCCGGCGGCCCAGTGGTGCCCACACTGCTGGCCTCGTGTGAGGGCTTCACGTGCCCTCAGCAGGGCTCCGACTGCGACATATGGGATGGGCAGCCCGTGTGCCGCTGCCGGGACCGCTGCGAGAAGGAGCCCAGCTTCACCTGTGCCTCGGACGGCCTCACCTACTACAACCGCTGCTACATGGACGCGGAGGCCTGCCTGCGTGGCCTCCGCCTACACGTTGTGCCCTGCAAGCACGTCCTTAGCTGGGCGCCCAGCAGCCCAGGGCCACCGGAGCCCACGGCCCGCCCCACGCCCGGGGACGCCCCCACGCCGCCTGCCCTCTACAGCAGCCCAGCCCCACAGGCGGTATACGTGGGGGGCACCGCCAGCCTCCACTGTGATGTCAGCGGCCGCCCGCCACCCGCCGTGACCTGGGAGAAGCAGAGCGACCAGCGGGAGACCCTGATCATGCGGCCAGACCAGATGTATGGCAACGTGGTGGTCACCAGCATCGGGCAGCTGGTGCTTTACAACGCCCGGCCCGAGGATGCCGGCCTCTACACCTGCACGGCACGCAACGCCGCCGGCCTGCTGCGGGCCGACTTCCCACTCTCCGTGGTCCGGCGGGAGCCGGCCGGGGCCGGGGCACCCATGCCCTCTGGCCCGGCCGAGTGCCTGCCTGACCTGCGGGCCTGCAGCACCACGGCCCCCGGCCTGGTCCTCTGGCACTTTGACCCACAGCGGGGAGGCTGCATGACCTTCCCCGCCTGCAGCTGCGAAGGAGGTGGCCGCGGCTTCGAGACCTACGAGGCGTGCCAGCAGGCCTGCGCCCGGGGCCCTGGCGATGCTTGCGCGCTGCCGGCTGTGCAGGGCCGCTGCCAGGGCTGGGAGCCGCGCTGGGCCTACAGCCCGCTGCTGCAGCAGTGCCACCCCTTCGTGTACGGCGGCTGCGAGGGCAATGGCAACAACTTTGAGAGCCGCGCGAGCTGTGAGGACGCCTGCCCCGTGCCGCGCACGCCACCCTGCCGGGCCTGCCGCCTCCGCAGCAAGCTGGCACTGAGCCTGTGCCGCAGCGACTTCGCCATCGTGGGGCGGCTCACCGAGGTGCTGGAGGAGCCCGAGCCGGGGGGCGGTGGCATCGCCCGCGTGGCCCTGGATGAGGTGCTCAAGGACGACAAGATGGGTCTCAGGTTCTTGGGCACCAAGTACCTGGAGGTGACGCTGAGTGGTATGGACTGGACCTGCCCCTGCCCCAACGTGACGGCAGGCGATGGCCCGCTGGTCATCATGGGGGAGGTGCGAGACGGCGTGGCCGTGCTGGATGCTGGCAGCTACGTCCGCGCCGCGAGCGAGAAGCGCGTCAAGAAGATCTGGGAGCTGCTCGAGAAGAAGGCCTGCGAGCTGCTGAACCGCTTCCAGGACTAACCCCGCCCGCCCTGCCTTCCTGTCCTGCTGAATAAAAGCCAGCGCTTCCCCAGACCTCGTGGCCTACAGGTGCTGGACCTCCTGGGGGGCCCTCAGCTGGTGTCCCGCTAGCACACTGGAGCATGGGCTCTAGTCCCAGTTCCGTCCTTGGGAACCTGCGGTTTCCCTGCAGCAGCACAAGCCTCTTGGGGCAGGAGAGCCCAGCAGCCGGCTCAGCCAGCAGGGCCTGAATTCTCACTCCCTCCTCTGTCCCCTCAGCAGAGCAGCGGGTCCAGGAGGCCCCTAAGCCCTGACCCCACAGGCCAGACTCCCCCCTGCCCACCAGGTGTGGTCCCAGGAGGAGGCATGGTTGACACCAGCAGTGAGCAGCAGACAACACTTTATTCCCAGGTTCTAAGCAGCCCTGTGGCCATCAGCCAAGAGCCCCCAGACCGGGCAAGGCCAGTCCTCATGGCCCAGCCCTGGGAGGCAGGGGCTGGCCTCTGGGTTTGGTCCAGGGGAGGGGGGGGATCTTGGTGGAAACACAAACACGCGAGAGCAGGTGCAGTTACTCTTTCCGGAATATCAGGCACTTGTTGTTGGCCGGCATGTCCACCTAGGGTGAGGCGTGGGCTGCAGCGGCTGACCAGGCCCCCAGGGAAGCGGCCCATGCCACCCGCCCTCCCACCTACCATCCTTTCAAGGAGCAAGCCGCTGGCTTGGCCCAGGTCCTCCAGGAGGGCCGTGTCCCGCAGCCCCCACTCAGGATTCCTGCAGTGAGGGCCAGGTGGGGGAGAAGGTGCAGTTGTGGCTGGGGGCAGCCACCCAGCCCACCTGCCCTCCCAGCCAGGCCCCCCACCCACCATCCAGCTCTGACCTGCATCTAAGAGTCAGATCAAAATCCACGTTACTCTGCGGAGTGATCTTCCCATTGACGGCATAAGGCTGCGGAGATGGGGACACGGCTCTGCCCGCCACCCACAGACACGGGGTCAGCCATGCCTCCATGGACACACAGGCAGTCTTGCACGCCGGCACCCAGAGAATGAAAAGGACACACCCCTCCCTGCCCCCAGGGCGGGGGACAGCTGAGGACCAGCTGGTGAGCCAGGGGGTTGGAGGGAGACTGGCAGATGACCAGGAGTATGTTCAAGAAGGAAGACCCTGAGTGCAGGGCAGTCGAGGAAGAAGGCAACTGAAAATACTGCAACCAAAAGGAGGGAGTGCAGAAAGTAGGACGCAGCCGAGACTGGCTGGGATCAAGATTGCCTGCCAGGGGAGGCCCATCATCTCTGGCCGAAGCACTCACCCCATAGGTGATCAGAAGCGCCTTGGGTTTGAGCAGATGTCCCGCTGCCCTGAAGAGCCCCTGGGGAGTGAGGAAGCAGGATGTCAGTGAGGAGCTTTCTCTCCCCAGGCACCTGAAAGAGCCCTCCGCCTCTCTGGCCAGAGACTCAGCCTGACCTCCTCAGGCCTCAGTGCCACCCTGCTCCCTCCCGCTGCACCCAGAGGGCTGCCCCGCGGCGCAGGTGGGTGGCTCGCCCACGCGCCCACAGACCTCGGTGCAGTTCAGGGGGCTGATGTGGATCATGTTGATGCACAGCAGCAGATCCAGCGACTGGGGCAGTATCCCGCCCCAGTGCTCCCAATCCCAGGTCACGTCCAGGTACAGCGGGGCCTTCACGTTGGACAGCCCCTGAGCCTGAGTGGTGGCCGAGATGCTGTAGAAGGGCAGCACATGATTGAGGGGAGCTGAGGGGTCCCCCGGTGGCGTGGGGAGTCGGGACAGCGGAACAGGCCCTGCTCCGCCTGACCCCGCGCCCCGCCCGCTGTCGCCAGCCGGGGTCCCGCCTTTCCCGCGCCCCGCCGCACCTGTCCAGGCAGCGCTGGTCCACGTCGGACGGCTGCCACTCGGCGTGGGGGAAGGCCCGAGCGAAGTGGGCCGTGTGCTGGCCGGAGCCCGAGGCCACCTCCAGCACGCGGACGCCGCGCTGGGCCGGGTCCATGTACTGCCGCAGCACGCGTAGGATAGGCTCCTTGTTCCGCTCGGCCGCCGCCGCCACCAGCATCGCAGCAGCTCAGCCGGCCCGCGGGTAGCCGCAGTCAGTCGCCGCGAGACCCACCAGGCGCCGCAGTCCGACGCCGCGCGGCCCGCCGGGAGTTGTAGTCCGGCGCCGCGAGGCCGGCCGGGAGTTGTAGTCCGGCGCCGCAAGGCCGGCTGGGAGTTTAAAGGGCCGGCAGCCGCAGGAGGCGCACCGGGAGCCGCAACCCCGGCGGGGTCATTGGTCGGTTGAGTTGGGGTCGCTGGCTTACAGGCGACCGTCAGCTCAGTACCCAGTGGCCCATGGTCGCTCCGGCATTTTCATGGAGCTTGTCACTGTCTCATTCTCCAAAATTGCCTTGTCCGCGTTGCTCCGGAATGGGTGTTTCCTTGTGGTCTTCTTTCCTTTTGAAATCAGTGTCGTTAGCGAGAATTAGTTTGTTGAGATGGGGAAAATGAAAACTGCCAGATGCGCCGCCCGGGAATCGAACCCGGGTCGCAAGAATGGGAATCTTGCATGATACCACTACACCAGCGGCGCTGCTGACACACCAGCCGCCCGCGAGATTTAAGGGATTGTGACGCAACCTCCCGGCGCGCAGAGGTATCATAGTGCATGCGCGCCGCCTCTGGGCGGGGGGAATGCCCGCCCCAGCGCCCCGAAGCCGGCGGGCGGGTTGGGGTGGGAGCACTGGGACTGGCCGGGTCCGCGTGAAGTGGGGACGGGGGCAGTCTCGCGGTGTCACCTGGGCCCCCAGCGCTAGAGCGGACAGAGCGGGCCTAAGGGACTAGGGCTGAGGGCCACGATTCGCGCCCGCGCCTCGGAAACCATGGCAACTGCGGGCGTCCGGAGCCGGTGGGGCGTGGCTACGATAGCGTTCCTTGTGGGCGGGCCTTCGCGGTTGGGCGGGGCTCATGCCGGCTGGGCGTGGGTGGAGCGGTCCTGGCCGGCAGGGACCGGACGGACCGGAGCTGTGATGCTCAGGGCTGTCCTGCGAGGCCGACAAGACCCGCGCTAGCCCAGGGTTTGCGGACGTTGTGAGGGGGCTCGGCGACCCCGGAATCGAGTCGGAGGCTTATTTGTTGTGTCCAACGGTATTTCCCCGGTGGTCAGCTTGGGGCCCGTGGCTCCGAGGGGCCCCGTTCTGCAGGCTGAGGGCCGCGTTCCGTAGCGGGCTAGATTCTCTCCCTTGTTTGCGCAGTTTTTCACGAGAGAGACCCCCATACCTGACAGCACTCTGGCCGGGGCTCAGAGGGTGGCCCCAACCCAGGCTTTAACCTGAGATTGTCGTGGAGGGGCCGGAATGTGGTTGGGTACGGCGAGGACAGTCTTGCAGCTTAGGGTGGGGAAGTGGCGTAGGATTGTCGGGGCTGGACCGGCCCCCTAGGGAAGTGCTACTCAGTCGGCGGCCGCCCCCTCCAGGCAGCCACACTGGCATTCTGCACGTGACCACCCTTCCCTAGGCTTTCTGTTTCACAGGCCAGAGCTTCCCTTGCCTGAATCACCTTTTGCCTCCTTCCACCTGGTCTGCCGGCTGAGCTGGGCATTTTCTGTATCCTTCCATGTGCGGGGGCTGAGAGGAGCATCTGCTGTGTTTCATAACAAGCCCCTTTCAGCCTCACCTGGGTTCACACCAACCAGGTAACTCTTGGAGCTCAGGGGTTGGTAGCCAGGAGACCGGACGTGTGATTAGAAGGCTGGAGACCAAGCCCATCACCAACCATGAATGATCTCATCAACCACACCTGTGTAACGGGGCCTCCCTAAAAACCCAAAATGAAGGGGTTCTATTGCCTCTGGGCACATGGAGGTGCCAGGAGGGGGAGGGTGGTGCTCCCAGGCAGGAGGCAGGGCCTGGAAGCTCCGTGCTCCTTCCCCACCCTCACACCCCCCCTACCAGCCCTGTGGGTGTCTTCTATCTGCTGTTCCTGAGTTACAGCCTTGATGATGAACCAGTAACCGTAAGTAAGGTGTTAGGTCCCTGAGTTCTGTGCGCTGTTCTAGCAAATTATGGCGCTCGAGAAGGGGGTCGTGAGAACCCTGACACAGCTGGTGACAGCCTGGATGTGGTGGCGAATTCATGGGATGGGGCCTTCAGCCTGGGGGGAGTCTGCATTCATGCCTGGCAGATAGTGTCAGAATTGACTTAAATTGTAGGACATATATAAAGTGTTGCAAGTGTTTTCCTTTACACCAGGTGTTCTGTAAGAGGCAAGAAACCAGACTGACCAGTCTCCCTGATTCCTCCAGGTCATATGGCCCAGTTTCAGAAGCTGCCCAAATACCCAGCAGTGTCTTCATTTAACAGCACTTGGCCTTAGGTTGTTATCTGATGTAGGAAAGATGTTAGGGTTCGAAGCCTATGGCCAAGAAAGAATTCTTGGGACATCTTTGGTGCAAAAAGGTGGTTTTATTAAAGCACAGGGACAGGACCTGTGAGCAGAAAGAGCAGCGCTGGGGTCATGAGGAGTGGTCTTTCTTTCTTTCTCTTCCTTTCTTTCTTTCTTGATTTTATTTATCTATTTGACAGAGAGAGGAGGACAGAGAACGCAGCAGGGGGAGAAGGAGATGAGACTCCCCGCTGAGCAGGGAGTGAAGGCAGATGCCTAAAGACTGAGCCACACAGGCGTCCCCCCATTACATCCTTTCAAGTTGGGAGGGGGTTAGGGACAGTGTAAGTCTCTAAAGCATTTGGAAGCAAGATTTCCAGGACCTTGAGAGGGCTAGCTATTGTTGGGTAAAGGTCATTTATTACCATCTAATAAAACCTGAGTCATGAGACCCTTCAGATGTATATCGGTGGGCCATATGCTTGGGGGATGCTGCCAACATGTATCTTGGGGGGTAGAGATAAAGGAAGTTTCCAAAGGAATTCTTACATGTTAAAGTAGACTCACAGGGTCCTGGGGGTGGGGGTGGGATGAGGCTAGGATTGCCTTTTGCCCTTAGCAAAGTGTCAACATCGAGGCAGTTGAGTCCCTAGAGGAATGTCACTCTGCCTGTTTCAAGGACTTGTCCGTGGGCTGCAGGCAATAACCACCTGCCACATTTGCTGCTCTGGGCTGGCCTGGGCTGGCCGCTGTGTGAGCTACCCCCTGCCTGCTGCGCTCACCAAGCTCAGAGCTAGAGAAGGCTGCAGTGTGTGCACGAGTGTGTGTGAGTACGTGTATACACATGTGAATGCTTGTGTGAACACGTCCGAACACACATTTTCTGGAAAGTCATGGTTGTGTGTCAGACTCTGGGAGGGTCCAGGACCCCCAGTGAATGCTGAACAGTTGTCCCCTGGAAGTATCTGACCCTGCTAGGGCCTGTCCTCGGTGGGGCATTCTAGGGTCTTGTCTCCTGAGGCAGAATTTAGCTCCCAGGCAGCCCTCCTGAGCTTCTCACCGACTGTGTGCAAGGTACCTCGACATGGACCACCTTTCCAAATAAGTGTTTAGCCACATGATAACTCTCTAGTGCCCAGAGAGCTGTGAGCAGACAGGAGACCCCCGATGGGGGTGCAGGCTTCCTCCGCAGCCCTTTGCCAGGCACTGGGCACTCCCCTTCCTGTCCCCTCATCCACCGCCACCTTCCTTGATACACTGGCTTCCTAGAGCTACTGTAACAAATGACCCCAAACTCGGTGGCTTAAAACAATGGACATTTACTTTCCCATACTTCTGGAGGCTCCAGGCTCCAAGTCCGAGAGAAGAATGGTCTGCTCCCTCCAGAGGCCCTACAGGAAGAAGGTGCCTCAGCGTTTCTGGGGGCTGGTGCCTGCAGGCACTCTGCCTTCACCTTCACCTAATCTCTCTACCTGCGTCCAGACGTTCCTCTTTCTCCTACAAAGACACGTCATTGGATTTAGGGCCCATCCTAATCCAGGATGGCCTTATCTGGAAACCTTGCCTAACTTACAACCACAAAGACCTTTACTCCAAGTAAGGTGACATTCTGAGGTTCCCAGTGGGCATAGCTTTTGGGGGGACACCACTCAACCCCCAGTGCACTTAGGTTTGGGAATGGCAAGCAATCCCTGAAACTGGGCAGTAGACCCAGGAGCCCCCAGCCAGCGCCTTTCTGGGGAGTCTGCTGGCCGGCCCTCCACCATCCTGGATCTGCCTTGGTGAGGGCGTAGATTTCAGATGGAGCCAGTTACTGAGAATGACTGAAAACAAACTTCCTCCTCTTTCAGGTTAAGTTTTAGAACTGTATTTAGAATCTTTCAAAGAAAATTTCTATTTGCGTTTATTACGACGACTGGGGTCTGTGAGGCGAAGGCCTTTTCTTACCCAGACAGCCATTTTATCTGCAAGCTGGGTGAGGCCCCTCCCCCGGGGCGGCTGCCCTGCTGGGCTTGGGGGCAGGTTCCCAGCCTCCCCAGCAACAGGGAAGGTGGCGGGCCCTGCAGGGGCTTCACAGCCAACACCCCCACCAGGGTGTGTCCTGGGAGCAGTGAGGCTGCCAAGGCCCCCTCTGGGGGAGACCAGTCCCCCCAAACAGATGCAGGGGGCTTCACTGCCTGCCCCCACCACCTGGCCTTCCTCCTCCTTCAGCTATCCGGGGGACCCCTGGGCTCTCCCTCACCCCATACCCCCCCTCCCCTGCTGCTCCTGCACCTTCTCCCCTCCCACCTGTCAGGATCATTTGTGCTCAGGGACTTCTCCCCAGAGCTTTGAGGGCTCTGGACCCAACCTTTGACCTGAAACAAGGCCTGCAGGTAGGGCTTGAACGTTAGGGCCTCAAGGCCTGGGTTTTCAGAGCGCTTAAGGGAAGGCTGGGCCTGTCTGTGCAGGCCTGAGGGGTGTGCCCGAGGGAGGGGCTCTCAGAGTCTGTGTCAGCCTGGGGGCCCTGCTCCCCACACCAGGGGGAACACAGCCCCTCTCCCCGAACCTTGGCTGTCTCCCCAGCATGAGTGAGCAGTGTGCTCAAGGCCAGGCAGCCAGCACAGATGGTGCAGGACCACGCTGGCCTTGAGTCGGCTATGGGGAGGGACAAGGGACAGACACTGCAGGGTGCACAGGGGGGCTGGGGAGGGGCTTGCTCGGGCCTGGACTCCTTGGACATGCTCTTGCCTGGGGGGACCCTGTCTCCCCTCTCAGGATCATAGGCCTGCGCAGGCCAGCCCACCCTGCGGAGCAGGAAGCTGGGGAGGGGGGCCCCTGGGACACACACTTCCCTAAGAGTACCTGAGCAGGCCTGGCTCCCTCCCACCAGCCACAAAGGTTCATGGGAAAGCTGGGGGGTGGGGAGTTTCTCCTGTTGTCACTCCCTGCCCCAGCGACAGGACTACCCCCCAACCTTCTCAATGTCCTGCGCTCTGCCTGGGGGGTGGAGAGGCTTCAAGTCTGCTCTCAAAGTGAGGTGTGGGGGGAGCTGGGCCTTTGTTCCAGGGGCCCACTGGGCCGCTGCTGAGGTAAGTCCCCTTGCCCCTTGGGGGTGGCAGCTCCCAGACCAGGCCCCAGTGGACACCCCAGGCCCTGGTGCCTGCTGGACTGAGCTTCCTCAAATATTTGTGGAACAGCATGTGAGCCCCGCAGTGGCTGTAAGAGCCTCGGGGGCGGATTCCTGGACAACTCTGGGCAGAGTGTTTTCTTGGGTGGGGGCATGCTAAGGATTGAACTCAACCAAATGGAGGACGAGGGGAGCCTTCCGTTGAGCACGCTAGGTCCTGGGGCTCACAGACCCTAGAGTGTGGTGCTTCCTCTCCCACAGCCTGGGCAGCAGTGGGGAAACCCCCAGCCCTGAGCAGCCCCTGAGCTGGGAGAAAGGGGCACTTCTATGTAATTCTCAGGAAGGAACCCCGGGGGTGGAGCCCGCCTCCCCCTTCGTTCCAGGCAGGCCCCCTGAGTCCGGGGACCAGTAACTGGTCCTCTCCAACTGGGATGAAACAGGCAAACCCGGCATCCTCACTCACCCACCTCCTCTCTCCCCAAGATCCCACCCCCACACTGCTCCCAGACTGAATGGGGTCCCCCGTCCCTGGAGCTGGGGGTGCGTCTTGGCATGGGAGGCTCAGTCAGGGAGCAGAGTGCACCCCACTATTCCTGTCCCACAGAGTGCAAGGGAGATTCCCAGGACGCCAGGTTTCTGCCCAAACCCACTTTTTCTGGTCTCCGGCCCCTTGGTCCCAAGACCCAGGCCAAGAATGACCCTTCACGCTGGCCCAGGCCCACCCAGGCACCTTGGCTGAAGCTCCCCAACGTGAATGGGAACAGCCTTGCTTCCAGGGTGCGCACAGAGCGCCCCCAGCGCCTGTCAACGCGCCCACACCCGCACCCCCGCAGCCGCGGCTCACCTGGCCTTCCGGCGGTGGAAGGCCGTCCCAGGCCCCAGGACGCTTCCTCTGCCTTGGCCGTGGGCCATGTGGGGTGGGGCGCTGGTGGCTGCCCGCCGCAGCCAGTCTCCCAACGGCCGGAGCGCCACCTCCGCCGCGTGCCCCGAGGCCCGCCCGGACGCGCGGGCCCTTTAAGGGCCGGGGGCGTGTAGCGGCCCGCCCCCTCCCCGCCGCGCCCGGCCGCCCGTTAAAGGGGCCGCGCCCTGGGCCCCCGCCGAGTGCGAGCCCCGGCGGAGGGCTGGGCAGGGCGTGCGTCCCGGTGAGCGCGCGGGCGGCTGGCCCCTCCGCACCATGTACACCATCACCAAGGGGCCCAGCAAGCTGGTCGCGCAGCGCCGCACAGGTGCGCGGGGCGGGGGGCGGGCAGGGCCGCCGGGGGGAGGGTCCGCGCAGTGACTGCCCAGGCGCGGCGGCGGCTGACGCGCCCCGTGCCCGCAGGTCCCTCGCAGCAGCAGGTGGAGAGCCGGCTCGGCGAGCTCCTGAAATGCCGGCAGCCCGCGCCGCCGACCCCACCGCCCCCGCGGGCGCAGCCGCCGGGACCCTGGCCCCTGTCGAGGTGAGACGCGCGGGCCGGCTGCCGGGGGCCGCGGGACCGAGAGGTTGACCTTGGGGAAGGTTCGCGGAGACCCGGCCACATGCTCGGGGCGGGCGCGGGGCGGGGCGTTCGACCCCGCCCGCGCGGGCGGCTCTGGCCTCCGCACCTCCGCGCCTCCGCCTCACCTGGCACCTGGCAGGGTCGAAGGGGGTTGGGGCGGATGTGCACGATCCCCTCTCCCACTCTGGCCCAGTGGGACCTTGGCGGAGCCCGAGTGGGGAGGAAGCGGACCAGCTCCTGGATCGGAGGAGCTCCACGCGGCTGACTCAGATGCCCCGGGCGACCTTGGGCGGCGAGGCCAAGGTTTGAGGCGAGCTGCCCAGGAAGGCGGGAGCAAAATCTCCTAGGGTGCTGGCCCGCAAGGCCTCCTGGCTCTGGCCCCGGCGGGAGGCTGCCAGCCCCGTCCTTGCAGGGCGGGCTGGGGGAGAAAGTGCACGTGGTTCCCTTTGGCCCTACCAGGGCACCGCTCTCCTGTGCCCTTCACCCAAAACACCCTGGCTGGGCACTGGAGGCCTCCCGCAGATGCTCAGGCCTTGTCGGAACCTGCAGTTTTCTGCCTTTCCTGACCAGCAGTTTTGCCAGTGCCCAACGCCTGCCCCACAGGAATCTCAGTCCTGGCCAATTTGGCCTCCACATGACCTTGACCTGGAGGTCAGATCCCCCCCCCCCCCCCCGCCATCCCCCAGAGCTGAGCCTTTTACTTTTTTGTTTCAGCTCTGGACCTTTGGTTTCATTTATTTTATGCATTTCCTGGACCCAGGGCTTTCTTCCAAGCCCACAAAAGCCTGAGGCCTCCTGGGCTAGGCGGTGGGTAGGGGCAGCAGATAAACAGGGTGGCTGACTCTGGCCCCCCCCAGGAAGCTCTGAGGGTGCAGGTGGTGGGGGCCTGCCAGGAGGGGGCAGCCTGTGGGGATCTTTCTGGGCTGAGGCCCTTCCCTAGGGTGGAGGTGGCTTCTGCTGGGGGCACGTTGACATTTTGAGGTTCCTTCCTAGTGATGAAAACGTTCTAGGGCAACCACAGGTGGGTTCTGGGGAGACAGGGGAGCAGGGCCTTGGAGGGCAATTCCTGGGACCCAGGCTGTGTTATAATATTGCCTTGTGATTTCAGCTTTGGTCCTCACGGCTGCCCTGCTGCCCAGAGGAGTAAACAAGACATAGGTGTATAGCCACGACTGGTCACCTAGGCAGATAACCTGGGAGCAGAGTGGTCCAGGGTGCCCCCCACCCTCTCACCTGGAGAAGCGTGTCACCTCCCTCTCCTGAGTCCCATTGCTGATGAAATCAGGGTGCATCTGTGCCAGGGTTGGGGCGTGCTGGGGAGGGAGATGGGAAAGACCACGTAGAGCCCTTAACCCCCCCGCCAGGCCTCACCTTCACCCTCAGCCAGTTGGGCATACTGCAGCCTGCTGGGTTAGGAGGGTGCTGACCAGCCTGGTCTGAGGGAGCACAACCCTCAGCTTGTCTCAGTCCTGTGTGGGTCCTACTGCGTGCCAGGGAGTGGTAGCAGGCACAGCATGTGCTGGCTGTGCTGGGCCCCCTCCCAGTCCCCGTGGCCTTGAAAAGACCCTGCTGGGAGGCCAAGTGAGTCCCCCCTACCCCCTCTCCTGAACTTTCTTGGGGGGCCACCTTCCAGAGTGGCTCCACGCGCCTTCCTATCCTGATTTTTCCCCTGTAGTGCCTTTTTACTACCCGGCATCCCTCACCCCGACTTGCCCACAAGACAGGGGGTGTCTGGGCCACTGGTGCATCCTCCACGCCTGGTGTGCCTGGTGCGCTGCAGGTGCTCAAAGTGTCTGACCCGCTAATTCTGCAGGCTGGGTTCTGGCCTGCCATGGGGCCGTGCCTCTGAGCCGCTCTTGCTCCCGGTGTGAGACAGAGAGCAGAGATCAGTGCAGGTGACATTCATTGTCAGGAAGAAGATAAAATGACGCCACGTGACCCCCAGATGGTCATGCGAGCAGGTTGGGGAGGTGGCCTAGCAGTTTTACTGAGTCGTGGGCTTTGAGGTCAGGCAGGTGTGCAGGTATGTTCTGGAACTAGCAGCCATTCACAGTGTGTGACTTTGGGCGGGTCACTTCCCTGTCTCGAGCCCAGGGTCCTGGGCTGGAAATGGGTGGGTGGTTTACCGTGGGAGTCAGAGAGGAGACTCAGTGCCAGGATGCCGTGTGGGTGCTGAGCAGGGACACTGGAGTGTGCCTACGGCAGCATCCTTGGGAGCAGGCACAGTGTGGCCTTCATCCACAGGTGCATGCTCGAGCCAGGGCCCTTTCCCCAGAGGGCCTGTGGAGCATCCTATGTAACTAAGTCCCAGTGGGGTAGGGGGTTAGTGGGGTAGGGGGTTAGGTGGGTGCCTGCCTGCTCGGGCCCCTGCTCAGCCCTGGTCAGGCCACGGCCTTGGTCCCTGTGACCCACAGCCCACGGCTGCAGTTCCCTTTTTGGTTTTCCTTCTTCGGTGTCCAGCCTCCACTTTCCTGGAGTCTGCAGGCTTGTGGGGGTGGGGGTGGCAGGCAAGGGGCTGTCCAAATTGAGGACAAACCTTCATACCTTCTGGTTGGTGCAGCTCAGGCCTGGGAGGAGCCCCACCCCCCTACATTTTCTTCACTGGCCTGGAGCTGGCGGGACCGGTGCCCCTCAAGACACTCCTCTTTATTTTAGTGCCCCTCTCAGCCAAGGAGGACCCCCGAGCGGCGGTGGGGCACCTGAGCCCAGGAAGGCGAGCAGGCCGGCGGGACCGCGAGTGCCTGGCGGAGTGGCACGTGCAGCCCAGGACTCCCGGCTCCCACCTCCTGCTGTAGGTGCGGGCCCCGCTCCCTCCACGGCCCCATCCTGGGCTTTGTGTGTGCAGGGCTAGGCCAGCTGCCGCCGGCAAGCGCAGCCCATCAGTGCCCTGGGCCCCACTGATCGCTGACCAGGACAGGCCCAGTGGCTCCCTGGACATCCCATGCCCACCAGGCTGAGCTCTGGAGCCTGGGGGCCATCGCCTCACTCAGCATTCCCAACCCCCTGTGGGCAAGAGTGTTGCCTCGTCTGGGACCTGCAGGGATGGGCTGGGGTTGAAGTCACAACTTCTCCACTCAGTGCTCTTTGGCCAGACCATCACTTAGGGCTCATCCCCACGGAGCCTGGGGCAGCCAGGAAGAGGGAAGGGCACCGATTGCCTGTTTGTTCTTTGGGTCCTTTCTCCCACACTGGGGACAGTGGTGAGATGGAGAAGCTTCGGCAGGGGGAGTAGAGAAAATGGCCGAGAATTGTGCCTGGCCAACTGTGGTTGGGTCAGAGTGATCTGGTTATAGCTTAGATCTGAACGTGGGTTGCTGGAGGCCTGGCTGGTCCTGGGGAGGTGGGATGCAGGTGGCAGTAGGGGTGCCCGAGAGACCCTTGGAGGAGTACCTGTGTGCCTTGAGCATGGAACCCTGCTGGGGGTCTGGGGCACAGGGCTGGGGACTGCAGGTGCGAATCGAGCTGCTGGGGGTTTGGGCCTGCAGGAGAGAGGCCTCCTCGGCCAACACTGCAGCACGCAGCTACCTTGAAGGTCAAGGAAGTGCCCAGGCTGGGCCTGGCCTGGGAGTGGTGGGGGTGGCCTGAAGCTGCTCCTGGAGCTTTGCCAGGCATCACCTGGGCTTAGGACAGTTGCTGACTGGCTCCTCCCCCCTCCACAGTCCGGGACCAAGGCTTGTGTTCAATCGGGTGAATGGCCGGCGGCCCCCTGCCACATCTCCATCCTTTGAGGGAACCCAAGAGACCTATACGCTGGCCCATGAGGAGAACGTCCGATTTGTGTCTGAAGGTAGTGTCGAGGCCCAAGGGTGAGGCCTGGCCCCTGTTCCTCCTCCCCACTGTGACCTCGTTCCAAGCAGCTAGAAGGCTGGGTTCTTCCTAGGCTGTCTCCCTGTTGGTCCTGTGACTGTCCAGTGGGCTGCCTACTCCCCTTCTTAGCTGGGGTCCTGGGTGGGAAACAGGAGGCCAGGGGCCTGGCTTAGCCCTACTGCCCTCCCCCCACAGCTTGGCAGCAAGTGGAGCAGCAGCTGGGTAGTGGCCCAACTGGCGATAGTGGGCCCAGACCTGTGCAGTACGTGGAGAAGACCCCCAGCCCCCGGCTGCAGAGTGAGCCCCCCCTGCTCTCAGGGAGTCCCCTCCACTCCCTCCAACCCTCACCTGGGCCCTGCTGCGTTCTAGCCCTAGGGGATTGGGGAGGGCGCTTGAACTTGACCTGCTTCTTCCCAGTGCTTGCTACATTTGGGTCTGGGGGAGGGGCTTGTGGTCAGCTCAAAGGGACAGACACTGACTGATCCGGGAGGCAGCATCACTGCCCAGCCTTCTACTCTGCCCACAGACTTTGTGCCCATTGACCTGGACGAGTGGTGGGCACAGCAGTTCCTGGCCAGAATCACTAACTGCTCCTAGCTGCCTTGGAAGGAATGCTGCCCCAGGGCCCAGCCCTGCCCCCCGCCAGGAGAGGACCATGGAGCCCTATTTAGCTGCCGAGGCAGGCCATCCTTCACCCTGAGTCTGGCCAGGAGCCGGCCACACCTGAAGTGCCAGCATTTGGACTCTTGCACCTGCTGACCCCTTGGACCAGCTGTCCTATGCTGCCAGGGGCCAGAAGCTGAATCTGTCTGACCTCAATCCTGCTCACTGTGCCCAGGGACCAGCCCCTGGGGCTGGCAGGGAGGAGCTCCACACTAATAAAGTTGAGAAACTGCCCTTTTCGAGTGGCCTTTATTTGGTATGTGGGGGGTGGGGTCAGGGTCCTCACATACTAGGTCCAGCCTTTCCTTGGCCCCATAGCTGCAGCTCTGCCCAATTCTGGCCTTCCTGTGTCCTGATGGAGGTGCTGGGGCCCTCTCTGGGCCAGCTCATCTTTCTTGGATGTCGGTGGACCTTACCCGGCACCACCCAGCTTTCTCTCCCCGTTGGCAAGTGCTTGAGCCCCATCTCACGATACACAAATGTTATCAACTGGCCGGGGTATCGAGTCCTAGAGGCCCAGGATTGGGGCCAGATCTCAGGAGGCTTAGTCCTGTGTCTTAACCCCCCCAGACCGAGTTGCCCTGTGGGACACTGCTTTGCCTCCTGGGTAGGTGGCATTGCCTGCGAAGTGGAGTGGAGTACCCCAGGTGTGGACGCTAGAGGGCTGGAGGTAGTAGAGTGGAGCCCAGTGGGCTGGCAGTGAGTGTGACAAGCGCATTCCCATACATAGGGGTGCGTGTCCTTCCCGATATACAGAAAGGAAGTCGGGCACCTCCCTGGTTCCCGCTGTAGCCTTGCTAGGGCATCCATAGGGTCCTGGCTTGGGAGTGGCCGCAGAGGCCCGGGCCGCGACGGCTCTCAGGGTGCCCGAGAGGCCGCCCACCGCGAGCCCGGCGAACCTTCAACCCCGACCGCGGTCACGCGACCCGGCTCTGGTCGCACCGCGGTCACGTGGCCAACGCCGCGCCGTCGTGCGCCCCGCCCCACCCCTCAGGTCACGTGGCCTCGCCCGCGTGACCGCAGTAGTGGCGCTGTTGCCAGGCGGCCGTTGCTAAGCGCGCGCTGCGTGCCCTGCGTGGAGCGCGCGGCGGCAGAGGCGGGAAGTGCGAGCGGCGACGCCATGGCGAAAGGTACCAGCGCGCGGGAGGCCGGGGCCGGGGCCGGGGGCTGGGGGGCGGTCAGCGCGGGGGGCGGGGGGGCCCAGTGGGACCGGGGCTGGCGCGCAGTAATGGCTGTCACCGCGGGGGGCGGTGGCGTAGCACAGACCCAGCCTTTGGCCCCTCCCTGGAAGGTCTGGAGGCTCACAGCGGGATGTCCCCCTTCACGGGCGGGGGTCTGACATCTGGGGACGCACCTTCATGCCCATGGGGGTCCTCACACCTTCATGGCTCCCCAGTGTGGCAGCACCCGTTCCTCAACGTCTTTAGACACTTCAAGGTGGGCGAGTGGAAGCGGTCCGCTAAAGAAGGCGATGTGGCTCCTGTCACTGTAAGTGGGCGCCGGGACTTGGCAGCAGCGGTAGAGACCCCTTCTGTCCTCCTGAGAAACCTGTCAGAACCACCCCAGGGTCATGCCGATGGTGCCCTTCTCGGCGTCCCTCGGTGGACAGTGCTGCCTCCTCTTTTTCTCTTTAGGATAAGACTCTGAAATGCACTGTGTATCGCGTCCGGGGTTCTGTCTCTGCTGGCAATTACATCCAGCTCCCCAAAACCAGTACCCAGTCTTTGGGGCTGACTGGCCGGTACCTGTACGTGCTCTTCAGGCCCCTGCCAGCCAAGCACTTCGTCATTCACCTGGATGTGGCCACCGAGGTGCCGAGCTTGGGAGTGGGGGTTGGGGGTGGTGGTGCTGCATTTCTGTAGTCCTTCTTGTCTGTTTATGGTCATGCTGTGCCTTGCAGGACAGCCAGGTCATCCGTGTGTCCTTCTCCAACCTCTTCAAGGAGTTCAAGTCCACGGCCACGTGGCTGCAATTTCCCTTCATCTGTGAGGCTGGGTTATCTGTAAAAGGTGATGTGGAAACGGGACACGAACGGGCTGCGGTAGTCCAGGAGAGGCGGCCTGAGAGCGGAGAGGGAGGTGGGCAGTCCCAGGTGTAAGGACAGGTGGTGCTGGGGGGACGTTGTGGTTGGGGCAGGCCAAGTACAGAGTGCCCTGGGCTGGCTGGTGAGACCGTAGGCACTAATCTTGGCTCGCGTTTTTCAGAGCTGGCCAGTGTTGCCCCCTCTGGTGCCCGTTGGACATGCCTACAGCTTGATTTGCATGACATTCTCCTGGTGTACCTAAACCGGCGCTACAGTCACCTCAAGAGCGTCAAGCTGTGCGCGAGTCTGCTCGTGAAGAGCCTCTACACCAGCGACCTGTGCTTTGATCCCGGTGAGTGCTGTACTTACGTCCTATGCTCATCCTGCAGCCTGCCTGCTCCAGCGCTCTCCCCCAGTCCCTGAGTTCTCAGCAGGAGGGGCTGACATCCCAGCCCGTGATGGAAGCGCCTGTGCTGTGCCATCTTGGAGCCCCCCCAGCTCCTGAGGCACCTGTGGGGGGCAGGGGCTGGTGGTGGCTGGGCTGGTGGCACCTGGTGTTGAGACTCGCCTGGGCTGGAAGAGGGAGCTGGATGGGCTTCCTTCCCTGGACCAGCTCTGCTCTTTGTAGCTGTTACTATGGCTGAGGCCCAGCGGGCAAAGCTACCTGTCACACCTGTACCTCGAGAAATGGCATTCCCAGTGCCAAAGGGGGAGAGCTGGTATGACCACTATGTCCACATCCGGTGAGCGGCTCTGCCCATCCTGCGGGAGGTCAGTGAAGGGAGGTCGGGGTGGTCCCTGGACACTAAGTTTCTCTCTGCCCTGTTGAGGTTTCCAAGCGACAGCTCAAAAGCATCTCCTGAGCCGGTTCGGAAGAGCTGTTCCCCTCCTGAGGCAGGTGGGCCTGTGGAGTCACCAGAGATGTAGGCTCAGGCCTACAGGGATGTGGAGTTTCACGGGAGGGGGTGTTGATACTGTATGGGGGTGGCAAACCTGGCAGGGAGGTGCCCACAGGGGCCAGGGCTAGCCTCAAGGCTGTCCTGAGATGCCAGGATCACGTGGGAAGTTGTGTAGGGTGCCTGGTGTCCTCAAACTTTCCAACTAGGAGGGCATGCTGGGGCCCGGGGCAGAAGGGTGGGTTGAGCTGTTGCTGTGGCTTTGGAGGAGTGGGCAAGGCACTGAGACCATGCTCTCTGCAGGCCTCTCTGCACTCTGTTCAGTGACTTCTATGGCCTTTGACTCCATTCCAGATTTCCTGGGGCGCATGCTGCAGGTTCTCCCTCACCCAGTGGCTTTCAGCAATCCCTTCCAAGACACTCTGCCCTCCATGGTCCAGATGTTTGGCCCCACAGCCGTGAGTGCTTCTCTGTCCTTAGAGATGGGGCTGGAGAGTGGTGGCCTCAGGGTCCTGACAGGCACTTGTGCCCCTGCAGTCTTGCCAGGCCCCCTCAGTGCCAGAGCCCCTTCCAGAGGTCAGCTTGTTCTGTGAGCGCTCGGAGGTCCCCAGTACGAATGGCCCCAGTGACCGTAGCCAAGAGCGCTCAGCCGGGCCAGAGGTCACTGACAAGCATGCGGCTGGCAACGGTGTTCACGTGTCTGCTCCTAAGCCGACCATGGTGCCCGTGGCGCTGGAGGATGTGGCCGTGCACGAGGTCAGTGCCTACCCCCAGGAATGTGGGGGGTAAACCATTTCACTGAGGTGGGTGGAGCCTTGGTGAGGTGTGGGTAAGGGCTGCTGGGTCTCTGAAACCTTTTGTCATCTAGCTTTCTGACAGAAAGCAGAATGGGCAGGAGATGGCTCTGGACAAGAATCTCTTCCAACCAAGGGTAAGGAGGCACCAGGTGATCTGTGGAGGCCTTGGACTGCAGGCAGGGGCAGGAGCTGGGGTCCCCAAAGGGTCTGGCACTGTGGCCAGCTCCTGGCTTCCTGACACAGGGCAGCCGGCAGAAACCACCTAGGACTGCATTGCTTTCTTGGGAGGGAGAAACTAGCCTGGGCTGGTGCAGTCCCAGGGGGATGGGAGCCTCACCTCCTGGGGTCTCACTGTGAGTTTGCCTGTTTCAGACCTTTCTCCCGGATCCAATCCTGAGGCTCAAGGGAGTCATTGGCTTTGGGGGCCACAGTACCAAATGGGTGAGGGATCCAGTATTCTTACTGGGCCGTGTGGGTGTCAGTTACGCAGAGGGGGCAATGGGAAAAGCCCGTGTCTCCCTAAGGTGGCTATGTAGACATCTAAGCTTCCTCAGGGTGTGGAACCCTCACCCCCCTGCCCCCACACCGTGGATGCCTGGTTCTGCCTGTGTCTGCACATGACTCAGCATTCATTCAGCAGAAGCGTGGACTTCCCAACCCGGCGTCCCTTTTTTCTGCCGCATGTGCAGGCCACGTTAGCATGGCCCGGGTGCTTGAGCTTCCCTAGACCTGAGAGCTCTCACGTGTTCCATGAGGCTTTGATGCTTGTCTGGTGTGTGGGGCTGGTGTGGGCGCTAGTTTTGGGTCTGTGGCCCTGTGCTTGCCAGGTCCTTCTAGACACGGACTGAGTGTCTGTAGGTCCTGGTGTTTTGTTACTTGAACTCAGTTTCTAGTATTGCAGACAGGGTTTGGAGGAGGTCTTGCGCGTGCATCTGTGTGTGTGTGCGCGCGTGCTCCTGACATGGCGGGGGATGTGCTGGGGTTGGGGAGAGCGGAGGCCAAGCAGCCTGTGACGTCCACATCTGGCCCCTGTGCACAGGCCCTGTGGACTAAGGACGGGGCTGCTGTGGTGTATCCCTGCCACGCGGTCATCGTCGTCCTGCACATTGACACCCGCGAGCAGCGCTTCTTTCTCGGCCACACGGACAAGGTGGGCGCCACCCGCCCGACCCAGGGGAGGCTTGTGCCTGTGGGCGCAGTGCTGTCTCCTCAACCTACCACGTCCTCCAGGTTTCTGCCCTGGCGCTGGATGGGAGCAGCTTGCTGCTGGCCTCGGCCCAGGCCCGGCCCTCAAGCATGCTGCGCCTCTGGGACTTCCACACCGGGGAGTGCCTGTCCCTGTTCCGGAGCCCGGTCCATGTCCTCTGTTCCCTTAGGTAGGCATGGGACCTCTGAGAGGGTTGGGGGCCCAGCCCCCGCCACGCTGACTGCTTTCTTTCCATCCGCAGCTTTTCCAACAGTGGGGCGCTGCTCTGTGGTGTCGGCAAGGACCGCCACGGGAGGACGGTACCGGGGCCGGGTCAGGGAGGTAGAGTGGCCCGTGCCGGGGTGCAGGCAGAGTCCTAAACACTTAGGAAGCAGAGCTCCCCTGGCAAGCCCCCTGCCCTGTGCACCGCCTCGTGTTGTCAGGCCCATGGACAGAGTTGCTGTCCTGCTGGCTGTGTTTGGCGTGTCAGCCATCCTGAAGTCAGGTGCATTTGAAGCGTTGGCGTGTTTCAGCCCAGGCCCTGCTTGCGGGTCGGTGTTTTCTCTGTTCCCACAGACGGGCCTAGCTTCGAGTGTGGAAGCCCAGGGGTACACCTATAGCTTCTTCTGGGCCATGAGGCCAACATCCCCACCCCCTCAGCCACTGAGCGCTCAGGCGGGCTTGCGTAGGGAAGGAGAGCTGAGGCCTGGGGGAGGCCAGGTAGGGTCGGTGGTGGGCCGCAGGTGCTCAGTACAGGCTTATTGCAGATGGTGGTGGCCTGGGGCACGGCCCAGGTGGGACGAGGCGGTGCGGCAGCGCTTCTTGCAAAGGTGCACACCAGGGTTGACATCCAGGCATTTGAGGTGGCCCTTTTTGACGAAACCAGGTGATGGTGCTGTCCTTGCACTGTGGAATGAGGCCTTGGCAGCCACAGGCCCTGATGGGGGCTGAGCCTGCCGCTCCCTGGCTTGGGGGCCACCACAGTATCGCGCTTCTGCCCTGCAGGATGGCGTCGTGCGGGCAGGGCAGCGTGCAGCTGTGGCGGCTGCGAGGGGGCCAGCTGCGCTCCTGCCCTGTGGACTTGGGGGAGCACCGCGTGCTGGAGTTGACCGACCTGGCCTTCGGCCGGGCCCAGGATGGCCATATGCTGTGAGCTCTACCCTCACCCCCGTAACTGGCTGGGTCCTGTTCCCACCTGCCCCTTCGGCCCTCACCTGTCGCCTCCCTGAGCAGCTACGTGTGCGGCCGCAGTGGCCACATCTTGGAGATCGACCACCAGCGCATGGCTGTGCGGCACGCTCGCCGCCTCCTGCCCTCGCGGAGCCCTGGTGGCCCTCTCTCACAGAAGCAGACCTTTAGCTCGGGTAGGTGGGTCCCTTGCTGCATGGGGGGGCGGGGGAGCCACCCTGATGCTGTGGGCTTACTCTGCCCCACTCCCTAGGCCCCGGCATTTGCATCAGCAGCCTCAGCGTGTCCCAGACCCTATGTGCCATGGGCTCCGAGGATGGCTACCTGCGCCTCTGGCCCCTGGACTTCTCCTCTGTGCTTCTGGAGGCAGGTGGGACCATGAAACCGTCTTGGCATCAGAGTTGCCCTGGGAGGGTCGTGTTCCTGGGTCATACCCTGGGTAGACGTCAGTCCCAGGGCTCCAGGGGGTCGAGTCCTGAGCCAGGGAGTGGGTGGTCATCGGGGAGCTGCCTGTCCTACCCCACGGAGAGCAAGGAAATGGGTTTGTCTGTGTTATGGAGGGGGCCGGGGAGGTCACCGAGCCACCCTGTCCACAGAGCACGAGGGCCCAGTCACTTCAGTGTGCATCAGCCCTGATGGTCAACGTGTGCTGTCTACCACATCCTCCGGCCACCTGGGCTTCCTGGATATCCCATCCCAGGAGTACAGCATGCTGGTTCGCTCCCACACCGCTCCGGTGCTGGCCCTGGCCACCGAGGGCAGCCGAGGGCAGCTGGCCACGGTGTCCCAGGACCACACTGTCCGCGTCTGGGACCTGGCGACCTTGCAGCAGGTGGGGTGCAGCCAGAAGGGAGCCATCGCAGAGGGAGGGACTGAGGGCCAGTGGGTGGGGCCCAGGCAGGCGTGAAGCACTGGCGGGTCCGTGGGGCCACCTGGAGAGATGGGCTCTCAGGCTCTTGAGGCCAGCTGGTAGCCCCATCCCTGCCCACCCTCATGGACCCCACCCTCCAGCTTTATGACTTGAGGTCCCCTGAGGAGGCCCCGTGTACCATCGCCTTCCACCCCATGCGGCCAGCCTTATTCTGCGGCTTCAGCAGTGGGGCCGTCCGTTCCTTCAGCCTGGAGGCTGCTGAGGTTCTGGTGGAGCACAGGTGGGTGCCCAGTTGGCTCCAGCCCCACAGACACCCGTGGCGGAAGCTGAGGTGGTACGTGGGCAGCTGGGCCGGGCAGGAAAGGGCCATCCACAGAAAGCCCCAATGCCCTGCTGCCCCCTGGGGACACAGGCAGGACCAGCTGTGAGCGGTCTGGGATGGTGCAGCTCAGGGCCAGGGCAGTGGCTGTCCCTGTGTGGTGCAGGTGTCACCGAGGACCAGTCACCGGCCTGGCCGCCAGCCCCGACGGCAGCCTCCTGTTCAGCTCTTGCTCCTGGGGCACCTTGGCCCAGTACCACTGCGCCAGCACCCCTTGCCGCGTCCTGCGTGTGGCAGGTCAGGCCCCCATGCTGCCCCGTCCAGCCTCCTGACCATGTCCTTGTCCGCTCCCTGTGGGGTGGGGCTTGTTCACTACCTACAGCTCCCGGGTGAGTGTGGTTTTAGAACTTCTTAGGCCCCCCAAAATGAAAGGTCAGTGAGGGTCTGTGCCAACCCTGCCCCAGGAGGAGGTGAATGGCCTGAGCACTAGGTGGGGGTTGGGTCACCCGAGGGCATGTGTTTCCTCTTGTGGCCACTTGGTAGTAACTTGGGCCAGCCAGGCGGTCACTTGGCAGCCGGTCGTGGTCCAGGAGAACCCCAGCTGTCCCAGCCGTAGCTCGTGCCCACTGCTGTCTGTTTGCCACAGCTGGGGGCAGGTTTGGGTCTCCACCCAGTTGACCCTGTGCCTCCGTGCTGCCGGCAGCTAACGTGGTGTGCCGGGACGCCCACCCAACCCCCAATGCCTTGGTGGTTAGCGGGGATAGCCGTCTGCTGGCCTTCGTGGGTCCCTCCAGGCATGTGGTGACTGTCATGAACGCGGCCTCCCTAGAAGAGGTGAGTCAGCTGGAATCTTCTGTGTGTCCATGTTGGCCTGGCTGGCAGACTCCATGCATATATCCCCAGCGGCGGCCACATGGCTATCCCGGGTTCCACCAGGGCGGAGGGAGCAGGGAGGGGCAGGGGCTCTCCTTGGCCCTGTGTGGAGTGGGAGGGGGCAGGTGGGAGGTCAGGCTCACCCCCGAGAGGATCTGATCCTTGCTGCCTCAACTCATAGACACAGAACGCGTAAGCCACAGGCAGGCAGGAGTGCGGTGGGTGGGTGCCTGAGGCTGCTCACCTCCCGTGCTCTGGCGCCGGGAGTGCAAGCTCTGCCTGGAGGCCCTGCCCGGTGGCTGCTTGCTGCTCTCCCCCAGCTGCTGCAAATTGATGTCGGTGCCCTGGACCTGGCCAGTAGCCGCCTGGACTCGGCTGTGGCCGTCTGCTTTGGCCCTGGACCCCCTGGCCACCTCCTGGTGTCCACGTCCTCTAACACAGTCACGGTGCTGGATACCACGTCGGGCCGCGTGGTCCGGGAGGTGAGCCCAGGGCTGTGGTCGGCAGCTTGACCTCCTCTTCCCTCCGGGCTCCAGCGTTAGTGCCTCCAGTGCCTCGAGGAGGGGGAGGCCCGGGCTGCCTGCTGCTCCTTGGAAGTGGCATTTCTCGAGAAGGGCGACTTCCTGTGTCCGGGGCTCTGTGATTTCTGCTCTTTCCTCACCGACCGACAAGAAGGCTTCTTGCAGCTGCCAGGTGTCCACCCTGTGGCCTGCCCCTCCCTGGCTCTCAGCCGGGATGCCCGCTTCTTGCTGATGGCCACTGACCGGGCCATCAAGGTGTGGGACTACCCAACGAAGGCCTGCCCCGGCTGCCAGGTGGGGGCCACAGGCAGGCGCATGGCAGGTGGGTGGCAGGGAGGGTAGAGGATGAGACCCCCAACTCCCCTGTGCCTGCTGGGGCCTGACACCCCTGAAAGCCTCCTCCTCGCGCCCCCGTCTGGTGGGTCGGGGACTCTCAGCTGGGTCTGCAGGATATGTCCGCTGTCTTGCAGCGTGAAGCGCTGCTTCTGCCCAGTGCTGGGAGGACCGTGGTGCCCTAGCTGTGCCTCGACGGTCTCTCTCTGACTCCCCTTGTCTCCAGGTGTATATTGGCCACTCAGAGCCCGTACACGCTGTGGCCTTCACCCCTGACCAGCAGCAGCTCCTCAGCGTGGGGGATGCCATCTTCCTCTGGGACATTCTGGGTCCCCTGGAGAGGTCTCCCCCAGGAAGGCAAG
The DNA here is from genome assembly GCF_029215605.1 of Mirounga angustirostris. Classification (NCBI taxonomy): domain Eukaryota; kingdom Metazoa; phylum Chordata; class Mammalia; order Carnivora; family Phocidae; genus Mirounga; species Mirounga angustirostris. The sequence continues at coordinate 140,052,570 of NW_026991713.1, forward strand.
TGCCTGCCCTAGAGCTGCATCCACTGGCCTTCAGCTACACCCTCCCATCTGATCTCTCGTTGTCTCTGCAGTGCCAGAGATTCACCCGGGGCACCCCCGACCTGCAAGACTAGTGAGTGGCCCCACCGCAGGGGCAGGCTTTGTGATCACCTTTGGTGCTAGCTCTGCAGTCTCGGGGGTGGCATAGCGCCCCTTCCTCTCCTGGGGTTCCTAGTGCAGAACTGGGGGTGTGTGGTACAGGCTGACTCTTTCTGTCCCCAGGCCTGGATGCAAAGCAGCTGGAGGACACGGTGTCTGGGGCCAACGGGCTCCCCCGGCAGCAGGTGCCTGAGCCATCCCCGGCATCCCCACTCCAGCTGGGCATCTGTGCTGGACCCCTCAAGGGTGATGGTGGTAAGGGTGGAGGGCCCAGGAGGGACTGCTGGGTGTGTCTCTGGTCCAGGCCTGGGGGGGGCGGGGGCAACGTTGCTCTGCTCCTTCCTCTCACTGCTCCCTTCTCCCCCTCTCCCCAGGTGCCTTCTCCTTGTCAGATGAAGAAGGACCCTCTGAGGAGAGCCATAGCCCTGAGGGGCTCCATCAGGCCTCAAGCCTGCCCATGCTGGTGAAGGAGGCCAGTGGGGCTGGAGACGGGGTCTGGGGGTCTCCAGGGGCCCCCTGGGGCCTCAGCATGGGTCCCCACCCCCATAATTGGTCCAGTAAGCAGAAGAGGGGCAGCAGGGTGGGGCGGGGATACTCATGACCGACCAAGGTGTTTCATGGGCTCCAGGTGGCCTAAGGGAGGCCCAGCCGCTTGACGGGCTGAGCTGTGAGATGAGCTACAGGGCAAGTAGGCTAGTCTGAGGCCCCGGCTGGGCCTGGCTAGCAGTGGGATGCAACCCATCTGCGCCCTCTGACCCCACATGTCTGCTGTGGTTCAGACACTTGTCCTACCCAGCAGTGCCGGGTGACTGTGTGCAGGGAGGGGTCTCTGAGGGGTCATGGGTGCTTTGATGTTTCGAGGCCTCTTCCTTTTCCCTGTCAGGTGCTCGGAGCATTGGAAGAGCTCAGGTGCATCCCTCTGCTCGCCCTGACTGCTATAGGCACTTCCTGGCACGCCATAAGACCTCCCCGCTGGTCAGGGTCAGTGGGGGTGGAGGATCCCCGCAAGCCTTTCACAAGCAGACACCCGATGGGCCCAGAGGTGGGGGTGGCATGGCCCTGTAGTTTCTAGGAGCGTTCTTTCTCCCTAGGAAACTCGGTTTTCTGGGGTCTCCCTGGGGCGGCTTCCAAAGCTCACAGCTTTGGTGACAGGGCTTTGATGTAGATCTTGGTGACAGTTCCCCTGCAGGGGACTCATCTACCCTGTGCCTGCACTCTGGCTTGGCTGGCCAAGGCTCTCGCTGTCCTGCAGATGCCCAGAGGGTCCCCGGGTGGTGTCCTGATGAGCCCTCCCTTTCAGCCCTGGCTGCTTCCCATTTCCTGCTCTTGCACCTGTGCCCTCCCCAAGATCCTCCCCCGCCCGGGTCTTGCTGCCCTTACTTGGCCTCCCTGCCCTCCAGGTGCCTCCCACACCCCCCACTCGCACTTTTCTGTCTGCACCCTCAGCTCTGCTGGCTTTTTGTGCGGGTTTTGGGGCCTGCGTTCCTGCCGTTTGTCTCCTGGGAGCCTGCATCTCCTGAGGCGTCATCCCAGGCCCCAGCCTGATGGGGGAGAGCCTGAGTTGGGGGGGTGGGCGGGCACTATGCGGGCACCCCAGCGTCCTCTCTCTGTCCTCGCAGAGCGCCTCTGTCTCCGACGCCAGCGTTGAGCGTCTGCTCCTGAAGGCCGTCGTGGGCTACAACGGGAACGGGCGGGCCAATGTGGTCTGGAAGCCAGATACAGGTGGGGGCGCACCCTGCTCTTAGCCCAGAAGCTGCAGGGAGGGGCCCAGCTCTGTCCGCCCCTAGGACAGGCCCCAGGGAGAGCCCGTGAGCACTTGCCATCGTACAGGGTTTGGGTGGCAGGGTGGGAGCAGTGCCCAAGCCAAGACGCGTTCTCCTGGTAGCCTGTGTGTTCTGGCCTTGGAGCGGGCTTTCCAGGTGTGAGCCCCTGTGGCTGTGGAAGCAAACAGGGAAGGATGCACCCCGGGCCCCGGCCGACTGGCTCCGGGGTGCCTTCCCTGCCTATAGGCTTCTTTGCCTACACGTGCGGCTGCCTGGTGGTGGTGGAGGACCTGCATTCTGGCGCCCAGCAGCACTGGCTCGGCCACCCTGGGGAGATCTCCACCCTGGCCCTTAGCCACGATGCTCAGGTGCCCGCCTTGCATCCCGCTCTGTACACCCAGGGCTGACGTGCAGGTCAGAGCCTGGATTCTTGAGAACCACGGCTGGCTCTCACCTCCAGAGCAGGACGGGGGATGCTGCTCCAGCCTTCTGTCCAGCCAGAACCAGGATGGGCCCGTGGGCCACCCCCTCCCTGCTGACTGCCTGCCCTCCTGCCCGCCAGGTCCTGGCCTCTGCCTCGGGCTGCAGCGGCACCGCCTCTCGCTGCCACATCCGCATCTGGAATGTGCCGGGGGGCTCCTGCCGGCACCTCATTTCTTACCACAGTACTGCGGTGCAAGCCCTGGCATTTTCGCCAGATGACAAGCTCCTTGTCACACTGGGTCAGTTGGGGTGTGGGGAGGACAGTGGCCTCTGGACTTCCCTGCCTGTCTTGGGACTCCTGGGCAGCTGATGCAGCTAGCGTGTGCCTTCGCCAGGGGACTATGGGGACCGCACTCTGGCCCTGTGGAGCATGGCCACCCATGAGCTCCTGTCCTCCACCCGCCTCCCCGCGCCAGTGCACGGCGTGGCCTTCAACCCCCGGGATGCTGGCGAGCTGGCCTGCGTGGGCCAAGGTGCCGTTACCCTGTGGCTCCTGCAGCAGCGTGGGACCAGCCTCCGCCTCCAGGTGCCGGGACTCCGAGGGTGTTCTGAAGGACGGGGTGTGGCTGGACCCCAGGATGTTGCTGATGCACGCTGCCCTTGTGTCCCGTCAGGCGCGGCGAGAGCCCATCCCTGAGGAGGTGGGGGCTGGCGAGCTCACCTCGCTCTGCTTCGGGGCCGCACCTCTGCTGTACTGCGGCTCCAACACCGGCCGGGTCTGCGTCTGGGATGCCAGTGCCGGCCGCTGCTTCCTGGCCTGGGACGCGGACGACGGCGAGATTGGTGGGTGCCCTGGCCTCTCCCTGGGGGACCTCGTCTCGAGCTCTGGGCTCTGGGGAAGGGGCTCATGCCGCTCCTGCCTCCCAGGAGTGCTGCTGTGCTCGGGGGCGCGGCTGCTGAGTGGCAGCAACACCAGGCGACTGCGCCTGTGGGCGGTGGGGGCCGTGCCGGAGCTGAGATGCAAGGGCTCGCGCGCCAGGTGAGCTGCCATGCGCGTCGCTGTGCCGGGGCGGGGGGGGGGGGGCGCCAGTGTCCCAGGTCCCCCTGTGGGCTGCAGCCTGAAGACAGGGACACACCCCCGGGACACCAGGCTCCCAGGGCTGCCGCTGCCGCCGCCCTTTCAACCCACTGCCCGCCCCCCCACCCCCACCCCAGGTCCAGCTCTGTGTTGATGGAGCGCGAGCTGACCTTGGACGGGGCTGTTGTGAGTGCGGTCTTCCACGACAGCATGGACATGGGCGTGGTGGGCACCACAGCAGGCACGCTCTGGTACATCAGCTGGGCCGAGGGCACCAGCACCCGCCTCATCAGTGGCCACAGGAGCAAGGTGAGGGCGTTTCCAACCTGGACAGAGGCAGGGCGGTAAGGCCCATGTGTCCTGCTCTGCCCCTCCTTTCCCCGGCCTGTTCCAAGTCTAAGCCCAGCAGTCAGACGGGTTTGTGTGTAGATGGTCCAGGAGGTCCCCGGATAAGGACAGCCTAGAGCTGCGTGCTTACCCCTTGTCCACCCAGGACCCACAGGCATCCCCACCCAGGCCTTTTGGCCTCCTCTGTCCTTTCTCTTACTTTTTTTCTTGTAATTTACTTGTTGAAAAAACGAGCTGCTTTGTCCTGGAACCTCCCACCGGCTGGGTTGGACCTGCCTCTCAGCCCTATGTTCTCTGGGGTTCGAGAGGTCTGGAGGCCGGGCCAGGGTCTGGTCAGGGGCTGCTTGCCTGTTGGCATTGTGCCTGGAGAATTACTCACTATTCGGGTACGACTTGCCAGTGGTGCTAGTCTGATCCTGACCAGGAGAGACGGCCTTGGGAGCTTGCTTTCTCCGAGGTAGAGCTCAGGCAGGAGCTGCAGGGTGGGCGAGTCTCTTCCTCCTGGGCCGGGTCTCCTGAGTGCTGGCTTGATTCCCCAGCCTCCAGCGTTGGTCTACAAGTTTGTGCGGCTCTGTGTGAGCTGCTGGATGGAAATGTGGGTCCAGCCTCCTCGTGGTCACTGTTTTTCTTGATGCTGATCAAGCCCCATCTTTAACCAGTGGCAGGTTCTTCGAGTTGGCTCCCGAGTCCTTTTCCTTTTTTTTTAGTCTCAGTTCATTTGTTCAGATGTAATGGTTGCCATCAAGGAAATTTGAGTTTGTGGTGGGCGAGTATCGTGAGCTTCTTGTGTATTTCTGATGATGGCTCTGTGTTAAGGTACAAGGTATATGTTGTCTTATCAGCTTGAAGTCTGTGGTGTTGATATATTCACAGAATTGCACAACCGTCACCTCAATCACATTTCAGGGCATTTTGCCTCTCCAAAAGGAAGCCCCGTACCCTTTAAACACCCCCCCTCCTCCCCGATTCCCCTGCCCATCCCCTGGGACTCACTGACTAACTCTGATTCTGTGGACTCACCTGTTCTGGGCATCCCTGGCTGTGGGCCTCCTCTCTCTGAGCACGAAGCCTCCCGGGTTTGTCTGTTGTGTAGCGCGGGTCAGTACCAGATAGTGTTCCGTGTTTCCTCATCCACCCGCACCCACACACTTGAGGCCTGAGTCCTTGACTGGAGCTGATGGGCATTGGTGATTTCCCTCTCGTGTGGAAGGACAAGGTGTTCCAGGCTCCCCCTCTGTAGCTCTGCCCAGAACCAGACTCGGCTGTTCCTTCTCAGAGTCTGGGGGCCCCTCCTGTGGGAAATGGACATAGGGGCCCGAGTGCCAGAGGGGCCAGTCACTGCTCAGCCAAACAGCTGAATTACTATTTTTTTTAAGTGAGATGTATTATGAGTTTGCACTTACCCTTGAAATTCACGTTCTAGGCTAAACTATTCTGTGTTCCCTTGTGGGCATGTGGCCTCTGTATCCTTTTTCCTGCGCTCTGCTGCCTGGGCTGTCTTCCTTTACTTTTTGTGTGTGGCCCTCTGGGGACATGTCGTCACACATCGTCACGTCACCACTTATTAGGGCCTGCCAGGATGGTTCCTTCTGTGCTGTCTTAGCAAGTGAGCCATCAGGTTCGATTGACCGGGGGGCTTCCTGTAACTCTGTCCCACCCAGGTCTCATGTGGGGACACTTGGGAGGGAGGCCAGGATGGTTTCTTTATGCCACATGGAGGTGGATGGGGCCAGGCAGGCTTGTGCGGAGATGGATGCTCTCGTCAGAAAGACCCACCGGGGGCGCCCGGCTGGCTCATTCGGCAGAGCGTACGACTCTTGATCTTGGGGTCGTGAGTTTGAGCCCCATGTCGGGGGCAAAGATTATGTAAAAAAAATAGAATCTTTTGGGGCGCCTGGGTGACTCACTCGGTTAAGTGGCTGACTTCGGCCTGGGTCATGATCCTGGGGTCCTGGGATTGAGCTCCTTTTTGGGCTCCCTGCTCAGCGGGGAGTCTGCTTCTCCTTTGCCCTCTGCCTCTCCCTCTGCTTGTGCTGTTTCTGTCTCTCTCAAATAAATAAAGTCTTTGGGAAAAAAAAAAAAGAATCTTTAAAAGACAGAACAGACCTGGCCCTGTTGTGTCTCCCCTGTGCTCGAGGGCCAGGCAGCCTCAGTGGGCGCTGGCTGGCTCCTTGCAGGTGAACGAGGTGGTGTTCAGCCCCAGCGCATCCCACTGGGCCACGTGCAGTGATGACGGGAGTGTGAGAGTGTGGTCCCTGGCCAGTATGGAGCTCCTGATCCAGTTCCAAGTGCTTAACCAGGTACTAGGGGGCACCAGGGCTGAGCCCAGACCACCTCCCAGCCCTGCCTGGCCTCTGTGTCCTCCCTCAGTGTCCATTCCAGCCCTGGGGCTGGGCCCATGTTCCCCATCCCCAGGGGAGTGCCTGTGTCTCCCTCCTGTGGGTCCCCAGAGCTGCCTCTGTCTGGCTTGGAGCCCCCCCTCCTGCGGATCCCCAGAGCAGCAGCAGGTGGTGGCCGGCTACAGTGACGGCACGCTGCGTGTCTTCAGCATCGCCCGAATTGCAATGCAGCTCAAGATGCACCCCCACCAGGCTGCGCTGACGGCTGTGGCCTACTCTGCTGATGGTGAGGAGTGGGGGCCCGCGGGGCGACCGTGTAGTCACCTGTCTGGGCTGGGGGCCAGGGGCTCGCAGGGTGATGCTGTGGCCCTGGCTGGCCCAGGTCAGATCATCCTCTCCGGAGACAAGGATGGGCTTGTGGCTGTGAGCCGCCCCCGCACGGGGATGACCTTCCGTGTACTGAGTGATCACCGGGGTGCTCTCATCTCCACCATCCAGAGCACGAACAAAGAGGTGAAGTAGCTTCATGAGCTGGCAGGGCCTGGCCTGGGGAAGCTGGCAGGGGAGGGAGATTGGGTAGGGCAGGGCGGAAGGCACCCACCGGCCTTTACCCACCCCCAGTATGGAGACTTCGGGGCACAGGGTGCCGACCTGTGGCTAGCTGCCAGCTCAGACCAGCGCATCAGCATCTGGGCTGCCGACTGGCCTCGGGGCCACTGTGAGCTTGTGGACTGGCTGAGCTCCCCATCGCCCACCCTCACAGAGGTAAGAGTCCCGGGGGCACCAGGGGTGGGGACGGTGCCTGCCCAACTGACCACAGCATGCTTTGCCCCTCCACAGGTTGCCAGCCATCCCCTGCCCTGTCTTGTTGCCTTCTGCCCGTGGGATGGGGCACTGCTGGTGTGTGCGGGCCTTGGCGTGCATCCAGAGGTGGCCTTCTACAACCTTCACCAGAAGCAGGCATGTGTACCCCCCACCCCCGTGTGGTGCCAGGAGCCCGAGGGACCCAGGGCTGGGGAAGGGAGGCTCACACTCACTGTCCACAGATGGTGGAGAGGATCCCACTGCCGTTCTATGCCGTGTCGCTGAGCCTGTCCCCCGGAGCCCACCTCGTGGCCATTGGCTTTGCTGGTGAGTCCTGGTGGAATGGGACTCCAGCCCGTCTTGAGTGGAGTCGAGGGGATTCACCCATACCCCCACCTGAGACATACCTCTCATCTCAGTGCCCCAAGTTCCTCATCCCTGAAGTGGGGTAAGGGCACATGCCCCAGGGGAGTTGTAGGGTCAGGAGATGAGGGGCGTGGGGTGCTGATTGCAGCACCCAGCTCCAGGGCCTCAACAGAGGGACTCAGTGGCCTAGCTTAGGGCCTAGCAAGCCCCATGTGGTGGGGCAGTGGGTGCTGATGGGCCCTCCTGTTAGCTTTGCTGCCCCTGGTCCCAGCTGTAGCGGGCCCTGGGATGTGGAGGACACAGGGCTTTGAGCACACATTCCTCCAGAGGCCCCGGCACCAGCACAGGTTGGAGGACCCTGGGCCCCGGAGCTCCACAGACACGGGTATGACGGGCATACACTTCGCCTGCCCAGGCCCAGCCCCATGCCATCTGCCCACAGAGCATGTGCTGAGGCTGGTGGACTGTGAGTCTGGGGCCGTGCGGGACTTCGCCGGCCATGATGACGTGGTGCAGCTCTGCAGGTTTGCCCCATCTGCCCGGCTGCTCTTCTCAGTGACCCACAGTGACATCCTGGTGTGGGAAGTCACAGGCCACTGGGCCTCCGGGGGGGCCTCGAGCTCAGGGCCCCCGCTTGGCTGAGAAGCTGGGTCTCGCCACACCAGACGGGCCTGAGACTGCCAATCATCAAGACCTGAACTTAAGGAAAGTGCTTGTGGGCTCTTTACCTGCGGGCTTGTTTCGAGGTTTCTACCTTGTAGAGTTCAAATAAACGTGCGTGTTGCATTCTGGCATCGTCATCTGGTCACTCCGGGCGCCTGCTGTCCTGGCCTGAGCGCAGCCTCCGCCAAATCCCCAGCCCGCCCACTCCCTGCGAAGGTCCCTGCTCGGCCCCGGGGCGGGGCAGGGTCTGCGATGCCCAGTGTGCCCGCGCGGTGGCGCCGCCGCACAGCCGGGACGCTCTGGCCCGCCCGGCTCGTTAGTGTGGCTCGGCGAGCGGGGGCCGGAAGTGCGGGGAGGGGGGGCCAGAAGTGCGGGCGAGTGGGAGAGCGCTGGTCGGGGCCGGGGTCGGGGACGGGGCCGGGGTCGGGGTCGGGGACGGGGCCGGGGTCGGGGCCGGGGGTGGGCCGGGGCCGGGATACGCGTAGCCGCCATGAAGCGGGACGTGCGCATCTTGCTCCTGGGCGAGGGTAGGCGACGGGCTGGGGAGCCGGGTGGGGGTCTTGGGGCCGCCGGGTCGGGGCCAGGGTCGGGCTGGAGTGGGGAGGGGGCGCGGCGATCGTGGCCATGCGCTGACCGCGCCGCCCCGCGCAGCCCAGGTGGGAAAGACGTCGCTGATCCTGTCGCTCGTGGGCGAGGAGTTCCCCGAGGAGGTAAGAGGCGAGCGTGGCCGCAGCCCTCGGTGCCCGTCCCCGGGCCTCCGGCCGCCCTCACGCCGCGGCCCCTGCAGGTCCCTCCCCGCGCTGAGGAGATCACCATTCCCGCAGACGTCACCCCGGAGAAGGTGCCCACCCACATCGTGGACTACTCAGGTAGAGCGGGCCGCCCGCGCTTCGCCCTGGGGGATGGGGGCAGGCATTCGGGAAGGTTCCACAGTCAGGGTCTCTTCTTCTGCAGAAGCCGAGCAGACCGCCGAGGAGCTCCAGGACGAGATTCAGAAGGTACACTGTGTCCTGAGGGCTGAGCCCCCGGCTGCCGCCTCCCAGGGATTAGGTTAAGGTGCTCAGGGTGCCTGAGACCTTGCTAATTCCTGCCATGATCTTTCAGCGCTGCTATTTGTCAGGTTCCTTGGGCTCACCCTGCAGGGACCTGGGGAGGAGAGGGACCGTGCTTCCCACACGGCCAGTCAGCTCCATGGCTCTGTGCACCCGTTGTTTGCCCTTCCAAAGTGATCCTTACCCAGCTCTGTGCCTTGGCTACCTGTACTGCTATCCCGTAGTCTAGTGCAGTAGTGCTCTGAGCTGGACTGTAGCGGGTGCCCTGCTTATCGGTTGTCAGGAAGATCTGCGCCTGAACCGAGCTCCCCGGGGGAGCCTTTGCTGTGTCCTGGGGCATCGCTGGGCCAGGGTAAAGGCCACAGCTACCCAGCCTTCTTGTCACCATCATCCCTTGTGGTGTTGTCCCTGTCACTCACTCTGCCTGAAATGACACGGGAACGCAGGGCTGGGGCCAGGGTGTCAAGTTCTAGGGGTGGTGCTGTTTGTCCTGAGCCTTCCAGGGGACCCGCCAGAGCTGCCATGCTCAGGCCTGGCGGCTCCAGTGGAAGAAGACAGGGGAGGACTTGTCAGGTTGAAGCAGCCGATGGTGGCTGCGGTACATTGGCTGGAGGGGTGCTAAAGAGGGGTGGGGTTCTAAGGTGTCTGGCCCTATCAAGGCCAGCGTGGAGCAGGAAGCCTGTGGTCATGCCATGCCTCACCCCCTTTCCCACAGGCAAACGTGGTGTGTATGGTGTACGACGTGTCTGAGGAGGCCACCATTGAGAAGGTGAGGGCAAGAGCTCCTTCTGTACCCCAGGTCCTTGTTGCTGGCACCTAGCTCCGTGTTGTTCTCTGAACAGACTCCAGATGGTCACCCAGCTGACCGAGGCTCTGGGTACTGGGGGCTTGTATGCAGGACCCCCACAGCTTCCCCAGGGAGCTCCTGTGGCCCTGCTTCCCCACAAAGTACATGGGTGGTTAGAAGTCTGAACTATTCAGGCCTGTGGAAGGGGCTGTTTTAGGCTGCTGAGTCCGGGCCCCTTGGGGGTGTTTGGGAACTGCTAGGATCAGATGAGGCCCCACCTGCTGACTGTTCTCTGCAGGTGGCCACAATTCTCAGTGTCCAGGACTTTGTTCCTCAGTGGGCCTTGACCTCCCTACGTCCAGGCAGGAGTTCCAGGAGGGAGCCGTGAAGACAGGCAGGCCCCTGTCCTCACGGCTAGCCCTTGCTTTTCAGATACGAACCAAGTGGATCCCACTGGTGAATGGGGAGACTGAGAGGAGCCTCAGGTAATGGGCAGGGCCCGGGGGGTGGGCCCCGCCAGCTCCCCATCCATGGTGACCATAGGCCTTTCCCCCAGAGTCCCCATCATCCTGGTGGGCAACAAGTCGGACCTGCGGCCGGGGAGCTCGATGGAGGCTGTGCTGCCCATCATGAGCCAGTTCCCTGAGATCGAGACGTGTGTGGAGGTGCGTGGGCGGGTGCCCGTGTGCCGCTGGCCTCAGCTGCGGGCCTGCGGACCTCCCCAGGTCTGGAAGACACCCCATGCCTGCCTTTTGTGGGGGGCCCCTTTGAGTTTTGTGGTACTGGTCACGTGTCTGAGTCTGTCCATGTGGTCACCAGTGCTCTGCCAAGAACCTGAGGAACATCTCGGAGTTGTTCTACTACGCGCAGAAGGCAGTGCTGCACCCCATGGCCCCGCTCTACGACCCCGACGCCAAGCAGGTGAGCGGCAGGCACCGGGGAGGTGGCCAGGCTGGCGGGAGCGGTGGCGTGGGGTTCGTACTGAGCTGGCTGTCCCTGCAGCTGAGGCCCGCGTGTGCCCAGGCCCTCACGCGCATCTTCAGGCTCTCAGACCAGGATCTAGACCAGGCGCTCAGTGACGAGGAGCTCAACGCTTTCCAGGTGCGGCTCCCTCTGCTGACGCTGCCCGTCCTTCGAGGGCACAGCCTCAGGTACTCTTAGTGATGCTGAGCAGTCACTGAGGAGGCTGGCTGGCTGGCTGATGGCGACTTTCCCTCGGGGGCAGAAATCCTGCTTTGGGCACCCACTGGCCCCTCAGGCCCTGGAGGATGTGAAGATGGTGGTGTGCAAGAACGTGGCAGGAGGTGTGCAGGATGATAGGCTGACCCTGGACGGTGAGTCCTGATGCCTTGCCGTGCCCTGGGAGTGGGAAGAGGTCCAGGCTGTGCTCGGTGCTACCTGTTCTTTTGTTTCTTTCGGAACAGGCTTTCTTTTCTTAAACACACTGTTTATCCAACGGGGGCGCCACGAGACTACGTGGACCATCTTGCGACGCTTCGGCTACGGAGACACGCTGGAGCTGACCCCTGACTACCTTGTCCCACCGTGAGTGGTGGGTGGGGCTTAGCCTCCCTTCTCAGTGTCAGGCGGGTGCCTGGGGGCTCTTGGACCCGCAGTGGGGGCCCTTGGGGTTGGGCCTCGACGGCCTTTCTAGGAGCGGCCTCGCTGTGGGTGGTCAGGATAGGATGAAGCAGATGGTCCCCTGCCCCAAATGCCTTCCTGTCTGCCCTCCTGCCGTGGTGCTCGGCTGAGGGGGCAGTGCAGGAGCCTCCCTGTGCCGAGACAGAGACACGGGAGGTGTGGGGGGCCTGGCGGGCAAGGGGCTCCCCTGGGAACCGGACAGCCCCTACATCCCCTACAGGCTCCACGTGCCCCCAGGCTGCAGCACCGAGCTCAACCACTTTGGCTACCAATTTGTGCAGAGAGTGTTTGAGAAGCATGACCAGGTAAGGTAGTCATGACCTCCACCCTGCACCGCCCCCGATCCCGCCAGCTTCCAGGTACGTGTCACCGCGGCCCCTCTGCCCCCAGGACCGTGATGGCTGCCTCTCACCTGCAGAGCTGGAGAGCTTCTTCAGCGTGTTCCCCACTGCTCCCTGGGGCCCTCAGCTGCCTCTGGAGGTCTGCACCGAGGCTGGCCGGCTGTCTCTGCATGGGTACCTCTGCCAGTGGACGTGAGTTCAGCCCCTGCCCGTGGCAACACTGCCTGTGCCGGCCGCCCGGCCGTGACCCCATCCCTCCCGCCCCCAGCCTGGTGACCTACTTGGACATCCGGCGCTGTCTTGAGCACCTTGGTTACTTGGGCTACCCGACCCTCTGCGAGCAGGACTCCCAAGCCCATGCCATCACAGGTGGGTGCCCGCCCCCACCCTGAGCCCAGCTCCTCCCTGGCAGCCCCCTTGGTCACACTCACTCCGGCTGTCCATCCCCAGTCACTCGTGAGAAGAGGCTGGACCAGGAGAAGGGGCAGACGCAGAGGAACGTTTTCCTGTGCAAGGTGGTGGGAGCCTGTGGAGTGGGCAAGTCTGCCTTCCTGCAGGCCTTTCTCGGCCGCAGCCTGGGGGTGAGCATCTGCACGGGGGCGGGGGGCGCCTCTGGGCAGTGTCTGGGCCAGCAAGCTTCAGGCGCCTCCCTTCTCCGCACCAGGATACCAGGGAGTTCGCTGAGGAGCGTGCCGTTTATGCCGTCAACACGGTGCAGGTCAACGGGCAGGAGAAGTACCTGATAGTGAGTGCTGGGGTCCCCAGGAAAGACACTGGGTCTGCGCTGGGGGGCCTGTCTCAACGTGGCCTACAGGGCTGCCCTGCACCCCTCCCTGAGGCCACTCTTTGTCTAGCTGTGCGAGGCGAGTGCAGACAGCCTGCTGGCCACGGAGCCCAATGCCACCTGTGATGTGGCCTGCTTGATGTTCGATGGCAGTGACCCCGGGTCCTTCGTGCTCTGCGCTGAGGTCTACAAGGCAAGGCACCCCGCGCCCCATCCCCGGTCCCTCTGGGGCAGTCCGTGTGCCTTGGCCGCCTGGGATGGCACCTTTATGCAGCCCCTCTCTCTGCAGCGCCACTACATGGATGGGCAGACCCCCTGCCTCTTTGTCTCCTCCAAGGCAGACCTGCCCGAAGGCATCTTGCCGCCTGGGCTGTCGCCCACGGAGTTCTGCCGCAGACACCGGCTGCCTGCCCCTGCCCCCTTCTCGTGTGTCGGCCAGACCAGACTCAGCACTGCTGTGTTCTCCCGGCTCGCCGCCATGGCCGCTTGCCCGTGGGTACCTGCACCCAGCCCTGCGGTGGGAGGCCAGGCCCTGTCCAGGGAAGCAGTCATCCCTGTTGACCAGAGAGCAGGGCAGCTGTAGCGTGGGCCCGAGTCCCGCTGGTGGCCCCGTGTGGGCAGAGCGCAGCCCCAGGAGGCGGGGTGGGGGCTCGGGCAGCGGCATCTGCCCCCAGCCAGCCTCTCTGTCCTGCAGACACCTGGCCCCCGGCGAGCTGCCCACCACCTCCTTCTGGCTGCGGGTGATGCTGGGGGCTGTTGGAGCTGCCGTCACTGCCATCCTCAGCCTCTCACTCTTCCGGGCCTTGCTGAAGAGCCGATGAGGCCTCAGGGGCCCCCGGGGTGCTGGTGTGGGGGCCACCTGCTCGAGGGGCCTGTCTTCTGTCTGGGGACACCTGGCCCGCCTCCCTGCCTGAGCCCCAAGGGCTGGCCTCCAGGTCCTGGTAGCCTGTGTCCCTACCCAGCTGCAGATGCCGAGCATCACCTGCGTTGGGTGTCATGTGTCGGAGGGAATGGGTGTCATGGGCGAGGAAGCCAGTGACCCCAGACCCAAGTATTCTCAGGGCTCCACTCCTTTCTGGTCCCAGGCAGTCAGTGGTCATGAAGGGGGTCAAAGGTGGGGGTGGGGGAAGGACGTGGTTGATATGGTCTCCCTCTTCTCCCTGGTTTGGAGATGGGCCCAGCGCCTCACCCCTCCCGGAAGACATGAGGTGGGGTCTCCTGATTAAACTTCACTTCTGTCTTTTGCACCTGGGATCCTGCTTTTTGAAGAGATGTTTCTTGAATCCACTAAAACACATCCTTTGTCTCAGCATGGGCTGGAAACCTCAGTCCTGAGCCCCACACCTCCCCTCCAGGCCTGGGTCCCCATTCTGCGGTCTCCCTCGGGGCCCAGCTGCTCTCTGGGAGCCACTGCATCCATCCAGGTCTGTGCTGGCCTGAGGGGTTCTGATACGCAAGACCCTTTTGATGGCTGCCCCGCCCCCCAGAGCTCAGCATCACAGTAGCCTGGCTGAGATGTGCTGAGGGTCTGGGACTTGGGGGCGGGACTGGGGTGTGCACAGATGCCCTGCTTCTGCGCGGGGTTGGCCTGGCCTGAGAAATCTGCTGTGTTTCCTCACACCCTGACCAGAGGCCTTGGCCCCTGGCACTGGGTGGGGACAGCCAGAGAGCCCCAGCCTGCAGGGTGGGGGAGCGAGAACCTTTCTTGGACTGAGGAGGGTGCCCAGCGTGGAGCCCGGGCGTCTACTCGGTGTGTGTTCTGGGGCCTGGAGCGGAGAGCCTGCGGTGTGGCTGGGCGCTCCCTGTCTGCCATCAGCCCTTCTCTGTGAGGCAGCCTTCCCCAAGCTCTGAGGGGCTATTTGTAGGTTGGGGGAGCTCCCTGCTCCACAGGGATGCTCCAGCCTGACACACAAGTTCTGGGGTTGACCCTGAAGTTGTCCTTGCACCAGCCTCCCAGCCCTGCTGGCCCCGGTCCCGTGGGTGTGCTGCTCACCCGCTTTAGGGTGGCGCTGGATGCTCTTTTAGCCAGTGGTTCTGCCTGAGGCCCCGCTGCCCCAGTGTTGACTGTGGCATCAGGATTTTGAGTGGCCCTTGAGGGGTTTGCTGTTACAACACATCACCATGGTCTGTCATCTCCATCCCTGGAGGGGTCTGCTTGCCCTCCCCAGGAAGCAGGGACCCTTTCCTATCCCAGCTGCAGCCCTGTGCGTTGGGGTCTCTGCACCATCGTCCACGGGTCTGCCTAGGCTCCCCATGAACTCCCGGAACTGGAGGTCCCACTGTCCAGCATTGAGCCTGCAGGAGCGGTCCGGGGTCTCCAGTCCCAGGTGGGTGCTGTGGATTGGTGTCTGCGTGCTGAGTGGGGACGGCTGCACCAAGCCTCCCCCACGGACCCCTGCTAGTTGCCCTGTCGGCCTTGGTGCCCACATGATGGGATCCCGGTGCCTTGCTGCCAGCAAACAAGCATGTCTGGCAGGCAAGCTGGCACCTTCAGGGAACCCTGGCCTGAGTCAGGATCACAGGCAGTGAGGAGGTGGATTCAGTGCTCAAGCCCCAAGCAGAGGGGCGCGCGAGGGAGGGAGCTGGGGGGGTATGCCGTGACTCAGTTTCCCAGCCGCTGTCCCCGCTTGACGAGCGGCCCCAGCCTGGAACGGGAAGGCGGTGAGCCGGGCGGCGAGACCCAAGCTATGGTCGGGGCCGTTCCTTCCTGGGGCGCGTCCGCATGCGGAGCGCGCGCGTGTCCCGGCCGCGCGTGGCGGGGCCGGCGGCGGCAGCGCGCGCGCACTGGCGGGCGGCTCCGGCTCCGTGACGCGGCGCCGAACGGAGCGGGAGGAGCGGGCGGGCCGGGGCGGAGCGGAGTCGTCCGCAAAGCAGCCCCTTCCGGCCGCGGCCGCCAACCCCGGCCCCCGGCCCCGCCTGGCTCTATGGACAGGAGCTCGCTGCTGCAGCTTATCCAGGAGCAGGTGCGTGGCGTGGGTGGGTGGGGGGCGCCCGCACAGCCCCCGCCGCAGGGCTGGGCCGAGGCGACGGAGCTCCCAGAGAGCCGCGGTCCAGTCCCGCTGCTCGGCGCCTACTCTCAAGCCCCCTCTTCCATGACCCTGGCCCCCTGCCGGACACTCCGGGAGAGGGCGGGCCAGATCAGGGTCCCTGGGGAGGTATAGGAGGGAGGGAGATTGTCCTCAGACCTTGGCCCTACCTTTCTAGGAGGATGAGCAAGGCAGAAACGAGGTGGGGAGGCCCCTAAGAGCTGGAGGCCTGGGACCCAGGCACTGGTGCCCTGGCAGCTCCTGGGACCATGTGGGTGCAGAGGTCTGGCCCCTGGGTGTTTGGAGCCTGCCTGTCCCAGCTGGCCTGGCCCAGCTCTGTGGCTTGGAAGCCTGATCCCCACTCTCAAGCCTTGGCCGATGGCCCCCCCCACCCCAGCAGCTGGACCCTGAGCACACAGGTTTCATCGGTGCGGACACCTTCACCGGCCTGGTGCACAGCCATGAGCTGCCCCTGGACCCGGCCAAGCTGGACATGCTGGTGGCCTTGGCCCAGAGCAACGAGCGGGGCCAGGTCTGCTACCAGGAGCTGGTGGACCTGGTCAGTGCCATAATGGGCGGACAGCAGGGGTAGGGGCCTAGGCTTTGGCAGGCACAGTGCCTGGCTGGAGTGGGGTGGGCAGGCAGCCCCCACTCCCTGCCCTTCCCACCAGGAAGGAGTGTGGACTTGGGGCAGGGACTCAGACTCTACCAGGAGCTGGGTGGGCCAAGGGGACAGGGTGGCTCGGGGGGTGGGGGTGGGGAGTATGGTGGCCCATGCTTAGGGCCGCCCCCCTCCAGATCAGCAGTAAACGCTCAAGCAGCTTTAAGCGGGCCATCGCCAACGGACAGAGGGCACTGCCCCGGGACGGGCTACTGGATGAGCCAGGCCTGGGTGTCTACAAGCGGTTTGTGCGCTACGTTGCCTACGAGATCCTGCCCCGAGAGGTGGACCGCCACTGGTACTTTTACAGACACCGCAGCTGCCCACCCCCCGTGTTTATGGCCTCAGTCACCCTTGCCCAGGTGTGCCCACTTGTCTGCCACTCAGAAGCCGCCCACGGGCCTGGCCCTGCCTGGCCCTAACACCTCTCCCTCCCAGATCATCGTGTTCCTGTGCTACGGGGCTCGTCTCAACAAGTGGGTGCTGCAGACCTACCACCCTGAGTACATGAAGAGTCCCCTCGTGTACCACCCTGGCCACCGTGCTCGAGCCTGGCGCTTCCTCACCTATATGTTCATGCATGTTGGGTGAGTGGGGGCCCACCGCCAGCATCCCTCTGGCAGAGTCAGGAACACTCAGTCCCTCGAGTCGGGCGGGTGGCCTGACAGCTGACCTTACATCTGTTTACACCCACATGGCCAGCCTGGAGCAACTAGGGTTCAACGCGCTCCTGCAGCTGATGATTGGGGTGCCCTTGGAGATGGTGCATGGTCTGCTCCGCATCAGCCTGCTCTACCTGGCTGGTGTGCTGGCAGGTGAGGCAGGCACGTGGCCCCTGGCCATCATACTGGTGAGCCTCACCCTCATGGTTCTCCCTTTGCTCACACAGGCTCCCTGACTGTCTCCATTACCGACATGCGGGCCCCTGTGGTGGGGGGCTCTGGTGGGGTCTACGCCCTGTGCTCGGCACACTTGGCCAACGTCGTCATGGTAATAGGGCAGACTGCGGGGTGGGTGTGGGGAGGGGCCCACAAGGCCTGCCTCACAGCCTCTGTCTCATGCCCCATCAGAACTGGGCTGGGATGAGGTGTCCCTACAAGCTGCTGAGGATGGTGCTGGCCTTGGTGTGCAGTAAGTAGGGGGTCAGGGGGCTGGGGGGCCTCAGCCTAAGGCCAGGGTGCCTCCCACCTGCCACCTTTCTCTGCAGTGAGTTCCGAGGTGGGCCGGGCCGTGTGGCTCCGCTTTTCCCCACCACTGCCTGCCTCAGGCCCCCAGCCCAGCTTCATGGCACACCTGGCAGGTGCAGTGGTAGGGGTCAGCATGGGTCTGACCATCCTGCGCAGCTATGAGGAACGCCTGCGGGACCAGTGTGGCTGGTGGGTGGTGCTGCTCGCCTATGGCACTTTCCTGCTCTTTGCCATCTTCTGGAACATCTTCGCCTACGACCTGCTGGGCGCCCACATCCCTCCACCACCCTGATGGGCTTCCCAGGGCCACACAGGCCAGGGCACAGGTGTATGTGGGCCAGCCACCAGGCGAGTCTGCATGTCTGCCCTCTCTGAATGTACATCTCAAGACTGCTTCTCCTCCGTGGGGGCAGGTGGCCCCTGCAACTCACTGAGTCCAGGCCAAGCCTTACATCAGCCCTGGCTGCCCCTTCCCAGGGCTGGGGAGGTAGGACTGCCTGGCTAGGCAGGGGAGGTCCCCAGGTGTGGCCCCAGAGGAGACCCTGCCCCGGCCTCTCCCCCGTGATTTGCGGTCTGAGCCTTTTTGGAGAATGAATAAATATTTTACACTGCAGCAGGTGGCTGTACCGGGGCTCTGGGGGCTGGCCTGGCCTCCCTCCCACTCACTGAACAGACTGCGGATATGTGGACAGCCTGAGCTTCCCCTTTCTCCTCTGCACTGGTATGAGATGTGTGTGTCTGTGTGTGTGAGAAAGATGAATGTGGGGAGAAGTTGGGGTCCTCACAGTCAGGTGTGAGTTCAGCAAGCATTTACTGAGATCCCACAGCAGCCAGCCTCCTGCTTGGACAGCCCGCCCTCCAGAGAAACCTGTGGCCTGAGGTTGTGGGCAGGTGAGCAGGCCCTGGGCCACAGCCAAGTTCAGGCAGCCTGCGTTCTGCATTTCTTGGCTGGCAGTGGTGTCCTCAGGAATGGCCGGGCTGGGACCAAGGCCGGGCAGCAGATCAGGGCACAGCTTCTGCCCCACATGTCCATACTGCTATCTCCACATGGTGAGGGGTCCACAGCCCTGAGGGACTGCCTAGGGAGGGGCAGAGGGAGGCTGGGGCCCGGGGACACTGGCCACTCGATCCTCCCGTACAGCTCTGCATACTGCACCCCTGCCTGCCAACGGGGCCCTCACCTCTGCTGAGGGTGTACTGCGACCACTGCGCGGTGGGACACGAAGGCTGCCGCCTCCGGAATCCCTGCAGCCAGGACTCGTGCCCTACCAGGGTCTGGACAAGCTCGGCGTAGGGCTGCCCTTCCCAGGGACCCCCCAGCGTCATGGACATGGCCATGGGCCCATTTCACAGGCAAGGACACTAACCGGCCAGGTCCGGCCCGCGATCTCGCGGGGCGCCCAGCTCTCCCGGCTAATCCGGTCCGGGGTGAGTTCGGGGGTCACGGGTGGTGGACCTCACCAAGCGGACCCGCACCAGAAGGAAGCTCCGCCCACGCCGCCAGGCCCGGCCCCGCACGTGGGAAGCCCTCACCACCAGCTTCCACGCCCACGGCCGCTCCAGCTCGTTTCATGTCACGTGCTTCTCCGCTCGGCCCTCGGTGGCCGCGGGCACTCCTCTCGGTGCCTGGGGAAGGGCGGTGACGGAGACTCGGGCAACGAGGGTCGTCCGCCCTACTGACCGCCCCCCCCGCCCTGTCATCGGTCCAGGCCTTCCACCCGCCCCTAGCGGTCCGCGCGCGCCCACAGCACCTCCCCGTTGCGGCCAGGACGGCGGCCCGGCGGCTCCAGGCCTCACAGCCCCACAGCCCGCGTGCAGCCGCCATGTTCGCGCGCGGGGCGGGGCCTCGGTGGGGCGGAGCCGAGAGCTGCAGGGCCACCGTCCTGGCGCTGCTCTGGACTTGACGTCCCGGGTCGCTTTGCCTCGAGCGCATGCTCCCAACCGGCTCCGCCCCCTTCCCCCCCGCGGCTCGTCGGACGCATGCGCGTCCCCGCCTACCGCGCGTCCGCCCGCCCCACTGGCCCCGCCTCGCGCGGCCGGAAGTTCCGGTGGCGGATTGCTGGACCGGGCCCGAGCGGATCGGGGGCTCGGGCTGCGGGCTCGGGCTGCGGGCGCAGGGCGGGCCAGACGCGGAGCCTGGGAGCAAAGCCCAGGCTGTGCCGCGCGGCGCCATGAAGGGCAAGGAGGAGAAGGAAGGCGGCGCGCGGCTGGGCGCCGGCGGCGGAAGCCCCGAAAAGAGCCCAAGCGCGCAGGAGCTCAAGGAGCAGGGCAACCGGCTCTTCGTGGGCCGCAAGTACCCGGAGGCGGCGGCCTGCTACGGCCGCGCCATCGTGAGTGCGCCCGCGCCGGGGGAAGGGACCGGCGTCCGGGCCAGGGGAGGGGGCGGGGCCCGGGCTTCGGCCCCGCGTCCTCCCCGGAGCCCCTGCCCGGCCATTCCCACCGGACCTTCGGAGGCTCTTGGTTCGTACGCGGGGGCGTTTGGGCTCTGAGAGCTCAGTGATGATCTTGTTTCAGTCGGGTCAGGGCTGCGGCTCTCGAGCCACTGCTGGTTGCTGGAGAAGTGTGGCGGGTGGGAGCTTCAAGGTGTTTGAGGCCCCCAGACCGAGGACCAGGGATCCTTGTTCCTTGAGAACTCCAGGCCCAAAGCTGGGGATCTCCACAGGTCTGAGAAACTTAGATTTACAAGACCTGTTGGGAGTCAAGAGGGTGGGTTCATGCAGGCCTCAGGAGCGGGAGTTCATCCTCCACCAGTCCTCAGTACGCAGGGGCTTTGAAGCTGAGAAGTTTCTGGTGTCTTGATTCTAGCCGTGGGCTCTAAACTGGACCTAGGACAGGGCCTAGGACGGAGAAGGAGCACAGAGCTCACTCCCTCATGCTGGCTGGCCTGGCCTTGGTCCCCAGACCCGGAATCCCCTGGTGGCAGTGTACTACACCAACCGGGCATTGTGCTACCTGAAGATGCAGCAGCATGAGCAGGCTCTGGCAGACTGCCGGCGGGCTTTGGAACTGGACGGGCAGTCTGTGAAGGCACACTTCTTCCTGGGGCAGTGCCAGCTAGAGATGGAGAGCTATGATGAGGCCATTGCTAATCTGCAGCGAGGTGGGCCTACAGGTTGTCAGGTTACAGGGGCGCCTGGGACCGGGTGGATGGACTGGCCAGGTGACCTGAAGCCCCTATTCCCCCAGCCTACAACCTGGCCAAGGAGCAACGGCTCAACTTTGGGGATGACATCCCTAGTGCTCTGCGCATCGCTAAGAAGAAGCGCTGGAACAGCATCGAGGAGCGGCGCATCCACCAGGAGAACGAGCTGCACTCCTACCTCACTCGGCTTATTGTGGCCGAGCGGGAGAGGTGGGCTGTGGTAGTGGCAGGCTCCAGGGCCCCACCCAGCCCCAAGTCAGCACTCTGGGGTTAACTCTGAGTCAAGAACACAAGTGTTTATTGAAGGCCAATACTGGCAAGCAGGAGATGGAGGGAAGGCAAGACCTGAACGAGCCCAAGGTTGGGGTGGAGTGTGATCTCTTCTGGCCAGACCATTTCTGACTAGCTCCTGGTCAACCCCCAGGGAACTAGAAGAATGTCAGCGGAACCACGACGGTGATGAGGACGATGGCCACATCCGGGCCCAGCAGGCCTGCATCGAGGCCAAGCACGTGAGGGTGCCCCAGCCCACGTGTGGATGTGTACATGTTTGCGTGCCTGTGATGGGAGCGTGTGCCCGGGGGAGGGGGATGGGGCATCTGGCCCACGCGTAGCTGCTTGGTTCTTCGCAGGACAAGTATTTAGCAGACATGGATGAGCTTTTCTCCCAGGTGGATGAGAAGAGAAAGGTAAGCTGTCTGTCCTCTGGGTAGCAGGAGTTGGACCAGCGTCCCCATCCTGGTGCCTGACCTCACCCCATGTGCTGCAGAAGCGAGATATCCCGGACTATCTATGTGGCAAGATCAGCTTTGAGCTCATGCGGGAACCATGCATCACGCCCAGCGGCATCACCTATGACCGAAAGGACATTGAGGAGCATCTGCAGGTGAGGGCCCACAAAGTGTTGGGAGTAGGACCCATAACTACTGAGCACTTTCTGATCCTGTTGTCACTGCACACTGCAGCGCGTGGGCCACTTTGACCCTGTCACCCGGAGCCCCCTGACCCAGGAACAGCTCATCCCCAACCTGGCCATGAAAGAGGTCATTGATGCTTTCATCTCCGAGAACGGCTGGGTGGAGGACTACTGAGGCTGGGCAAGGGCCAGGGCTGCCCGCCTTGCCTAGTGCCCTGGCCCAGGACGGCCTTGGGGCAGTAGCTCCAGTTCCTGTACATAGTTGGTGTCCCTAGATCCCTGCCCTGGTGTCCCCAACCCCTCCCCTCATCAGTTTTGCTGCTGGACCGTGAGCCCCACCTCCACCCCCATCTGGGCCAGAAACAGCAGGTGAGGGTGGGCTGCTGCCACCACTGTCCTGTAATAAAATCTGTGAGCACTCTAGGGGTGTGCACTGGTGTGTGCTGGGCTCACCAGCCGCCCACTCTGGCTAGCTGAGGAAGGTAGAGATGAAAACACTGGTGTCCAGGTTGAGCGTGGCATGCCACCACCGGTCAGGGAAATACAGCACCTGCTGGGAGGTGGGGGGTGGGGCACAGGGATTAGTTGGTGGCGTCTGGTCCAGCCTGGCCCCTTCCTGCCACCTACTGACCTCACCAGCCTGGACAGTGCACTCCAAGGGCCTTGCAGATGGTGCCAGGGTTGGGTACATGTCTTGAAGCCAGGCCAGCGTGGTTTTATTGGGATGGAACTCGGGTGTCTTCTCAGGGGGGTATAGGAACCAGCGCTGAGGATGGGAGCAATAAGGTCACTCTGTTGCAGTCAGTAAGCCCCGAGCCCCAGCCCCCATCTTGTGCTGACCTTGCGGCCGTAGATCACCTCTGAGAACCCGGGCCCATGCCAGTGGAAGGGCACCCCAGAACCAGCTCCTGTGGGGTCATTTATGAGCAGTTGCTGAGGCAACCCAACTTACAGTGTTCTCTTCCCTTCCAAATCCCCTTTACAAGGTACCCACCTGCGATTCCAAAACTGTAAGCAGTAGTGGTACCCAGCAGACTAAATGGTGGTGGGGAGTAGTGCTGAAAGAGCGATGCCCATTCGCTGAAATTGTTGTCCCCAAAGAAATACAAGGTGTCTGCCAACAAAGAACATGGGACGCACAGAGATCTTGGCACCTGGGTGCCCCCATCCCAGCCCATAGCCAACCAAATTGGACTCACCGTTGCCCAGGGAGGTAGGGTCCTGGGGATACAGCAAGTGCTCCACATACTCCTGAAAGGGCAGGTCCACTGCGGGAAAGGGGCTGATCAGGACTGGCTGAAGCTACTTGCAAGATGCTGGCGAGCAGGCTGGGCTGCTGCAGGGTGGGGTAGCTCACCTTTCCGGTAGGAGTAGGTATTGGCAGTGCTCAGCCGAACCACGCTGTCCCCAAAGGAGGCCAGTAGCCTTTCTCGGGAGCACAAAGCCCGGAACCTCTGAGGGGGTGGGGAAGAGACTCAAGGGCCGGGCCCAGCACGGGTGACAAGTGGCCAGGAGGGGCGCCAGCACTCACCGAGTTGTCTGTGAGCCCCTGCAGAATGACGGGTCTGGAGAAGGCGTAGCTGCAAGGGCAGAGTCACGGCCAGGTCTCAGCCTCGCCCATCCGCGTTAGCTGAAAGGGGGGGGGCGGACTAGGGGGGCCCGAGCGGACGGGTCGGCAAACAAGGGAGTGGGGACAGCAGCGCTCCGGGGGACACGCACTGGGGTGTGGGAGGGGTGGCCAGTGCGAGGGGACGCACGTACTGCTGCACGAACTCGGAGTAGCTGAGGTCCGCCCGACGTTCCACGGCGCAGCGCTGCTCCTCCGCCAGGGCCGCCGGCGCCCCGGGTCCGGGCCGCTGCCTGCGGGCACAGCGGGTCAGCGGCCCGCCCCCACGGCGCGGCCCGCCCCGGCCCGCCCCGGCCGCCGGCGCCGCTCACCACCCTCCATCGCCCGCCTTCCCGGCGCCGCGCCGGGCCAGAACAGCCAGCGTCCACACGGCCAGCAGGAAGAGCAGCCGCGCCCCTGGTGCCATGAGCCCGCCGCCGCGAGGCATGCCGGGAGTCCCATCGTCGCGGCAACGACGCCGGCCCCACCCCGGAAGCAGTTCCTTTGGCCCGCCCCGGAAAGGAGGGTTTGTTCGGAAGGCGGTGCGAAGGCCGCGGGAGAGGGGCTAGCGGCCGCTGCCAGTTCCCATGGCGACACTGCCACCCACCCACGGGAGTCGCCCGGCGCAGGACGTGGGCCATCGGCGGCGCGAGCGGCGGGGGACAGGCAGCCTCAGACTGCGGCTCCTGCTTCCTTTATTGGCTTGCCACGCCCAGCCCCTCCCGCCCCAAGCCCAGAGCGGGCGGGTCAGGAGTACTCGCACAGGTGGCCGCAGCCCGCGGGGCAGTGGGAGCTGCCCTCCAGCCACTTCATGATGTGCTGCAGGTGGCCGCCGTGGCTGCAACCCTGGCACCACACGAACAGACCCTTGACCACGTGGTGGCACACGGCGCACATGCTGGCGCAGCGGTGGCACCGGTCACAGACCCAGCCGCGGCTGCTCATCGGCCGCTTGCAGTGGCTGCAGTTGACGTGCAGAGTGGTGGACGCTTGGTTGAGGCAGCTGATGGCGCGGCTGGTGCTGAGCTTCACGACCTGGTTGGACACGTTCCAGAGGCAGAAGCGCTGCAACAGGTCGATGTAGGACGTGTACCAGTGCTCCTGGCGGGGAGGGGAGGGAGGCAGAGGTCTGGAGATGGGCACACTGGAGGGCTCCCCCCGGAGCGCGCTGGGGGCGGGGGGCAGTCCTGGGGGCGGGCAGGGAGGCCTTCCCCCGTCCCAGTCACCTACCTGCGTCTGCTCATCAATGTCCTTGCGCACGCGCTCGCCCAGCACGATGAGCACGGACACAGCCATCTGCACGTCACCCTGCTCGGCGTAGAAGCGCAGCATGTCACACACCAGGGCACTGAAGAAGTCAGGGGGCAGCCGGGTGTCGTGGAGAGCATGTGAGACGGAGAGAAGCGAGAAGGAGGAGTCTACGGGCGCCAGGGAAGCCGCGTCAGCCTCGCTGCCGCTCACGTGGGGCGAGTCGGCCTTGTCCTGCAGGTGCTCGGGGCCAGGCGGAGTGTCCACGATCTCGTGGCGTAGTGGGAAGGCTTCCTGGGGCAGCACGTACTCCGGGTCCTCTGCTGCAAGGCAGGAATGGAGTCTGAGCTCCTGGCCCCACCGGCCAGCCCCACCCCCAGCCCCGACTCACGGTGTGCATGCTCCGGGTCCAACAGGTACAGCTCATCCTCCTCGCCCTCCACGTCGCCCAGCAGGTAGTCTGCAGGCACGTCGCTGCCTTCTGTCTCTTCGTTATCTGCCCATAACAGAGATGGGGGGCATTCCAGAGGAACTGATTTTGGGATGCCCTAGCCCCGCTCCCATCAATGCCCTGTGCGCCCCCCAGCCTACCCTCATTGGTGATGAGTGTGGCTGAGGAGTCAAGCAGCACCGTGTCGCTCCGTGTATCACCCTTGCTACGGTCCA
Source organism: Mirounga angustirostris (assembly GCF_029215605.1). Taxonomy (NCBI): domain Eukaryota; kingdom Metazoa; phylum Chordata; class Mammalia; order Carnivora; family Phocidae; genus Mirounga; species Mirounga angustirostris. The sequence goes on from NW_026991713.1 coordinate 140,077,549, forward strand.
GTCTGGTCTCACTGCCCAACCCTGGGGCCATATCCTTCAGGTTGAAACTGGGGGTAGGGAAGGCCAATGGGTAGATAGGCCCCAACAGCCCCACCCTCTGAGGAGAGCCACCCCCAGATGTCTACCTGTTCATGAGTGGCAAGCCACAAGAGCTGCCCTTGCCCACACTGTGGTTGAGGCTGGTGGCAGATGCCAGGCCAGGACTACAGTAGATGATCCGCAGCATGGTCCAGGTCTGTGCTACCTAGGGACAGGCGCCAGGCACTCAAAAGGGGCCTGGGTTCCTGGCATGCCATGCACCCCCCCCCCACTCCTGGATGGAACCACAAACTCTCAATGTTCAGCTGCCCCAGGCACCCAATGTCCTGGTCCACCGCAGCTGGGGAAACTGAAGTCTATGCTAAAGACAAATATCTTAGTCTCTGCCCTACGAGGGAATAGGAAGGAGCAGAAATTGGAGGCAGCCAACATGGAAATGAGCCTGTGGTCCCAGAAAGACAATGAGAAGCTATGTGGGCCTCTGTGGGGGCAGACACCTTGGGAAATCCAAAAGCAAAAATGAGCCACAAGAAGGGGCTTCAAGCCTGCACCCCAATGATGGTACTGGGTACCCTCAGGTACCACGGTGGTGGCTGGTGGTGGCAGCCGCCAGAGCTGAGCACTGAACCCAGGGCAGGGTCTGGGTAGAGCAGTTGGGGGAGCCCCCAAGGTCATGGTCCCTGGGCCACCTCACCTACCTGGTTGCGGCCAAGCTCCCGAGCCACTTTTGCATTGTGGTCACAGAGCTCAGCCAGAGGCCGACCAGCCAGGGCATAATGCTCGGCGGTGTCCACGAACCAGCTCATGCTGCCACTGCCAGGCTCTATCTCAAAGACGCTGAGGGCACTGGACGCGAGGCCCACAAAAGGTTCAGCAGGGTCCAGCTTGCGCTTGAAGAAGATGGGGTGGCGCCGATCACCGGCATAGGGCTTGCGCCCAGACTCGGTGGCCACTAGGCTCTCCTTAGCGGCGAAGGCCAGGTCCCCAAAGAGGCCATAGCAGAGGCCCTCGGGGTTGGCCCGCTCAACAGGCTGGCTGGCATCACGGAACAGGTGCTGGCACAGTGTGCTGTCCTTAGAGCCCGAGAGCAGGAAGGAGGGGTCGTGTGGGTGGCGCCAGGCAATGCCTGTTGTGACGTCGCGGTGCTCCTCGAACATGGCAGCCGGGACAAAAGGCCGGCGCACATCCCACACGTAGATGTTATGGTCTACCATCATGGAGCAGGTGGCCAGGTGGTGGCGGCACTCAGGCCGCCACTTGACGCGGGCTACTGAGGCGATGGTTTGCACGCAGTGCACCTCCTTGGCACGGTGCGTGGTCATGTCCCAGACCTTCACCATCTTGTCACGTCCACCCGTGGCCAGCCAGCCCCTACAATAGATGCACGAAGCCCTCAGGGTCCTCTCCGGGGATGGGATGGCTCCCCACTCTCTGCCTCACAGGCCTGGAGGCAGCCCCTCCAGGAGCCCACCCATCCCACCCTGCCGCCCGTGCCCCCACGCCACGCCACCCTACCCCACACCTGTCCTCAGGGTGCCAGTCACAGCAGAAGACAGGCCCGTTATGGGCGGTGAACATTCTCTCACAGCGGTCAGGCCTCCGGATGTCCCAGAGCTGCACGTTGCCATTCTCAAAGGTGGATGCGAAGGTGAAGTAGTCCCGGATGCTGAACTGGACGTCCCGCACACTCTCCGACTGGCCTGTGGGCAGGATGTCAATGGAGGGAGAAGGTGAAGGGCTCCAGGAGAGAGAGTGGCCAATGGTGGAGGCCTTGGACAGACTGTGGACTGCAGTCATATGCCTGCCCGCAGCCAAGGTGGGGAGGCCTAGAAGGTGGGGTAGACACTGCTAAGCTTGCCCTGGGGTGGTGGGTGGCGAGGAGAGGCTTCACGGAGAAGACAGGGTAGATTAGGCCGCGAAGCAGGATACCAGGCACCGTGTAGTTTTTGAACCCAAAACCTGGACCTCCATCCTCTCCTGGATTGTGCTTCTGACAGCAGTTCTTGCACAGAGCAGTGGCCCGGCTTCAGGACTGGCTGTCAGAACAGTGAGCAAACAGGAGCCTCACTGTGCTATCTGTATGCACGCCCCTGAGGGAGGCCCAAGGAGGCCTGGATGAGGGTGCCCTAACTTCTGCCCCATCCCTTCACCTTGAGCTGGAGCAGCTGGGTCAGCCCCATGGGACTGGAGACCTTAAAGGTCTACGTCCACCCCCATGGACCACCACCGAAGAGCCTTCAAGGACTCTAGCTTTTCCACAGCACAGGTAGTTAAGGGTCTGTCTAAAGAGGCCCTCAATTCTCTGAGGCGACTGAGGCTTCTGCCCTGTGCTTTGTTTGGTCTCTTCAAGGTGCACAAGGGATAGCTGGCTCAAGGCCAGCTGCCAAGGAGCTGGGCCTGCTGGGAAAGGGTGCCAGGCAGCATACCCCACCTCCTCTCCATCCCTGAGCTGAGGACCCTGGAGATCTCGGTGGGCTTCCTGCTGTGAAGTGGCCTGGAGCTCTGGGCAGCAAAACAAACCCTCTGCTCAGCAGCTCAGGTTGGCTGTAGTCTGCTCAGGCTCTGCCCTCTCCCTGGTCCCGTATCCTGCCCCTCCCATGCTGACCCTCACCCACTCTTTTAGTACTCTCTGGGGGCATATCTGAAGACCTCTGATGCACACGATGCACTTCTCCACCTGCCCGACCCGCCTCCAGTGTCTCACCCGAGAAGGTGCTGACAGAGTCCTTCCTGCGGAGGTCAAAGCATTTCATGAAGCCGTCCTGGGAACCGCTGAGCAGCACGTGGGCCTCAGTGGGATGGAAGCAGACTTTGTTCACTGTGCGCTTGTGCTCTGTGAACAGCTGGTCCTGCTTGTTGCGGGATGGCCGGCCCAGGTTCCACGTGACCACCACGCCATTGGTGGCCGCCGTGGCCAGCAGGTTCTCGTCCATCTGGTGCCAGACTACGTCCGCGCAGCTCAGGTTGAGTGAGGGCTTGCGGCCCACACGGAGGTTCAGCTTCTCCACAAACTGCTCGTCCTCAATGGCATAGATCTTGAAGATGCTGCGGCCTGCCACGACCACCTGGGCTGCATCACGGCACACGCTGATGGCATTGGCTGGTGCATCCAGGTGGCAGTGCATAGTGCGGCCCGTCAGCGTGCTGCCACCCAGGGCCGTGGTCACTCGGGACATCTTCTCCATGGCTGCACGGGGGGGGGGGGGGGGGGGGGAGGATGGGGACACGAGGTCGGTGAAGTGGGCTGGCCTGGTCAGCCTGGAGGGGCCAATCAGTTCAGACCCTTCACCCTGGTTGGGGCCCCCAAAATTGCTTCGTCCTGGGCGGGTCAGTCTGGGCGGGCCGTCCAGAACAGTTCGCTGCTACTCAGTGAAAAGGAGACATCAATGCCCTGGAGCTCGGCCGTCCCGTCTGCCTTCCGGGGAGACCCTACCTGGTCAGTCCCAGCCCGGGCCACCGCTCCATCCCCCGAACAGATCTGGGTGGTCACTGACTGGGCTTTCGGCCAGTCAGTCCCTGCAAGGAAGCGAGGGAGTCCCCCCAGTCTACACAGGGCGTCCCGGGGCCTCCAGGGAGGGGCAGAGGGGCGCGGGGGACACACACGGACGTCAAGGGCCGAGCTGTTTAGGGAGCTTGAGGGCACTGGCCGGGCGCGCCGGACGAGAGGCCGACGGCGCGGAGCACTGAGAGCGGCGCGCGCCAGGGAGCGGAGGCGGCGGGAACGCGGCCCGAGGGCTCCGAGAAGCCTCTCCCTCCGCGGGCACCAGAACCATTTCCTAAAATTGCCGGGCCGGGCCTGGCCGGAACCGCCGCGCCGGAAGCAGCCCTTCTCTTTCCCGTTCCCCGCCGCCCTGCTCGCCGGAAGTGGTCCCTTCTTGCCAGCCTCTCACCAGAAGCGGGCACTCGCACCGCAAGTGTTCCGGATCAGGGAGCTGAGCTGGGGGAGGCGGAGGTAGAGGCGCTGCGCGGGGCTCCCCCGGTCCCGCCTCTGCGGTTGGCCTTTTTGCCACAGTGTTTTCATACTCGTGCCCATCTCTCCCCCAGCAAGTCCAGCCACCCCTGACGAGTCCGAATCCCTCCAGTCGTCTACCCTGGTTCCCCTGATGGGAACCCCACAGCCTGCGGTGCGCCTGTCCCGGCGCCCTGGAAGCTCATTTTTCTCTTCTGGCAGAGTGGGCTAGATCTTTTTTTTTTAGATTTTATTTATTTGAGAGAGACAGAGATAGTGAGATAGAGAGCACAAGTGGGGAGGAGAGGGAGAAGCAGGCTCCCCACAGAGCAGGGAGCCCAATGCGGGACTCGATCCCAGGACCCTGGGATCATGACCTGAGCCGAAGGCAGACGCTTAACCGACTGAGCCACCCAGGCGCCCGATCTTCCCCCCCCCCCCCAGATTTTATTTATTTGAGTGAAAGAGAGCGCGGGCATGACTGGGGAGGGGCCAGCTGACTCCTGGGTGAGCAGGGAACCCGATGTGGGGCTGGATCCCAGAATCCTGAGATCAGGACCTGAGCAGAAGGCAGCCGCATCACCGACTGAGCCACCCAGGCGCCCCAAGAAGCTGAATATTTTGAGGTTAACATTATATGTAATGACTTTAGCATCATTCACTTCCCCCATAGGCAATGAAGGGTAAAGGACCTTCTGGGTTGGTCACTGCTGTGTTTCCAGTCTGGTACGTGGCATGGCCTGTACGTGTTGAAAGAACCAGTAAGTCTGATGAGTGGAGAGGTGCACAAGAATGCAGAGCCTGGGGCCACCCAGAGCGGATACACCTTCCCTTCCTTGCCATGGTCTGATGACCTAAAAACAACTCAGACGCGTGTTTTTACAACTTTTTTAATATATATTTTTATAAACAGGTCACGTGATAAAATAGCACAAGAAACACTTACCAAATATAAGGTTATATCTTCCGCATATACAGGAGAATGAGGTCGTTATGTACAATAAGAAAATGGTTTTAGGGGTTGGTTGGTTTTGTTTGTTTTCCTCTCTCCCCTTAATTTTTCCTCCTACATCGTTGGAAATATCACAGCTTCAGTTGCATTAATACTTTGGACAAATGGACAGCTGCCTCCTCCCCACTAGGGAGCTGTGAGGAGGAGGGGCTGAAGAAACTGGCTCCTGACCACCTCAGCCCCGGAGCCTCCTGCGGGCACTCCAGGACAGGGAAATCTTTGGGCTGTTGAACTCTTTCTCTGCTTCAACAGCATCGCTCGCTCGCTCGTGCGCTCTCGCTCTCTCGCTCTCTCTCTCACTCTCTGGCTCTCTGGAAACTGGTTACTTTCTTCCAACCAGATGGGGGGTGTCCCAAGATTGGGTGTGGGCACTGTACTTCCTGGGGCTCCAAGGTTGGGATGGGAAGGGGTCCCAGCCCCCTCCTCAGCAATTGCCAAGATGTGCCAGCATCCCCCCAGGACTCACATGTGTCTTGGGATTGGACAGAACATGGCCAGAGCCGCTTTGGGCAGGCGGAGGTTTGGGAAGCTGGGGAGGGGAGGGGGGCAGCTCGAAAGGAGCCCTCCCTCCTCTGGATGCTGAGGGTGTGCTGGCCACTTATAAGACTGGTCTTGCCTGCTGGCGCTGATCCTGAGTCTTGGCTGGGCCTGCTTGTCCAGCTTCCACCTGACAGAGACCCGCCCGGGATGCAGTGTGGCACTGAGGAGGCTGGGCCCCGGTGGCTACAGGGGCTGTGGTGTGGGGTCCACTCAGGACTGCGTGCAAGGCCTGCGGGGCCTGAGGGTCACTCCAGCTTGTGGTCTCTCAAGGTGGTTGTATCCCCCCTGCAGCTGAGGTAAGCTACAGCCAGCTGGGTTAATGTTGATTATAGCAAGATGGTTGTCAGCCAGTCTGTTCCTCCCTCAAATACAGTTCTTCCCTAGCCTGGCCCAAGGACCTGTAGGCCTGCAGGTGGGGGTGGGGCGAGCAGGGGGCTGCCTCACACGGGGGCAAGGAAAAGGGGAAGTCTCTTGGGTCAGGCTGGCATGAGCTGGGGCAAGGGGAGGTGGGACTTGGGCTCCTTGGCGGGCCATGGCTTTGGCGGTGGCCTGTTCCCCCTCGCACCCCTCCGAGGGCTCCAGGCGTGGTGCAGTGGAAGATGCGGGAAGCCCTTGGGGCTCTTCTGACCCCTGTGTCCTGGGGGACCCAGCTCCCCTCAATCCCTCTGGGCCCTGCCCGAGATGGGGGGACAGCGGGGAGACAGAGCGGGGTGTGGCGGGAAAGGCGGTAGGGGGGCCGTCAGGAGAGCTCAAAGCGCCCCCCAGGACCGAGCCCCGCCCCCGCCCCCAGCGGGCGGACAAAAGATGGAGGCGGCTGTGGTGCGGTGGAGGGCGGGCGTGCAGTGCGGGCACGAGGGGCATGCACAGAGTCCCCGAGTGTGCGTGCGTGCGTGGGGCTGGGCCCGCCCGCCGCCCCTCCCGGCCCGGGCGGGGCCAGGAGGGGCGCGGGGCGGGGCTTTCACTGGGTTCGCTCTGCCTCCCGCGCTGGGCCGCGGGCGCGAGGGCTGCCCTGAGGGCAGGGCCGGGAGAAGGCGTCCCCGCCGGGAGCGTGGCCGCTTCCTGCGCCGGGGGCGGGGAGGCCCGCGCTACTCGATGACGAGACAGCGGGGCAGGTGCTGCGAGAAGTACTTGAAGAGCTCGGGGGTGGCCCCGGGGCAGTTGGTCAGCTCCAGCTCCTCCAGCTCCTGCAGCTGCACCAGGCCAGACAGCCCCGTGGTGGTCAGCAGCGGGCAGCCTGCAGCGGGCGGGAGGCGGGGCGGCGGCTGAGCGCGCGGGGGCCCGAGAGCAGCGCTAGGGCGGGGCCGGGCTGGGCGGGGCTCGCCCGGCGTCTCCGTCTGGACCGGGGCCGGGGACCCCGGGACTCAGCGCCAGGTATGAATCAGTGCGAGGGACCCGGCAGGGCTGGCGGAGTCGGAGTAGGTGGGGGTGGGGTGGGGTGGGGTCTCACCTGCCAGAGACAAGAGACGCAGACTCCTCATGGCCAGGAGGTGCTTCAGCCCGAAGTCCTGCACCTGGGCGGGAGGGCGGGGCGGGTTAAGGACCTCCGCTCGCGCCCTGGGGGAGCCCACTGCTGGGGTCAGGCCTTAGGCCTGGAGCTGCTGGAGGGGCAGGGGGCGGGGTTCAAAACGGGGGTTTCTCGGCTTCGCAAGGGGCCAGGAGGCAGCTGGAGAGTGGCGGTGAGGACCCCGGGGTGGGTGTGGAGGGATCCCATACTTCTTCCCGGGATCTGAGGGCGCCGGGGGCAGGTCAGCGGATTGTGTGCGCGGGGGCTTTGCCCGAGTCCCCCACCTCCCCTTGCCTACTCCGCAATCTTCGGAGGCGGGGAAGGCCGGTACCTGGCAGCACCATCGCAGGTAGAGGCTGCGGAGGGAGGACATGGTGGACAAATAGCTGAGGCCAGTATCCGTGATGCGTACACACCTGTGGGGGCGACAGAGGGGCGCTGCCCACCTTCAGAACACCTCGCCCCGCGCGTCAGCCCCGACCCCTTCCTCCTTTTCCCAGGGCGTCCCCTCCGGCAGCACTTAGGATAGTTCCTCCCTTTGCACAGCCTCCCCCCAGCCAGGCTCCGCCCCTTACCCAGGTGCTTGGCAGTTACAGCCCGTTCTAGGTCCGGGGTTTCTGAGGGCCCGCCCCTCAACCCCCTCCTCGGGGCTCCGCAGCTACAGGTCTGTCCGTTAATCTAGGCTCCCTGCTTAGAAGGTCTTGCCGGCCTTGCCCCGCCCCGGCCCGGTCCTGCCCTCCAAGTGTCCCGTGGGTGGGGGACGCGCACACCTGTCCAGCACCAGCTCCTCCAGGCGGTGCAGGTCGCAGGCCACGTACTCGAGCGCCATGTCGGTGATGCGCGGGCACCACGAAAGGTCGAGGCTGCGCAGCTTGCGCAGGTTTTCTGCCACGAGCTCGACACCGTCGTCGGTGACCTTGGAGCAGCCGGAGAGGCTGAGCGCTGTGAGGTTGGGCAGGCTGTGCACCACGTTGACCACGCCGTGGTTGGTGATCTCCCAGCAGGAGAGCAGGCGCAGGGTGTGCGTGCTGTGGCCCTGGCGTGCTGTGAAGTAGGCCAGCGCCGTGTCCGTCACGTGGTAGGCCTGCAAGCTCAGCTCGGCCAGGTTGGGCAGCAGCTGCGAGATGGCCGCAATGGCGTCGTCGGCCACGTTGATGCAGTCGCTGACGCTCAGCGAGGTGATGCGCGCGCTCAGGCTGGACCACAGCCCCGCCTCGGTGAAGTCGTTGCAGCCCGACAGCTCGAGGCGCACGACGCCCTGCATCTGCTCCAGCATCACCTGCAGGCGGGCAGGCGGCAGGGCGTGGTGAGGGTGGCAGGAGCCCACTGAGGGGCAGGAAGCAGGGTTCTCGAACGTAGCCGTGTGTAAAACATGCATCAAGCTGCGCCGTGACAAGTGCACTTTACAGTGTGTTTGTCACCTCACAGCAACATTCTAAGAGGCAGAGCACAGGGGAGCTGGGAGCTCAGGGCCTCCCCAGAGCAGGTGCTGGGGAGCAGTTGGTGTTATGATTTGATGGTTAGAGTCCTGGCCCTGGGGAAGGGGCTGCCAGCACAGCGGCTCCTCTGACCCGTGCACCTGCTCCCCGGCAGCGCCCTCCCCACCCAAGGCTGGCCTCACAGGCATGTAGGGCCCTGAGCTTAGAAGAGCCTCCCATTTGATTGATTGCTTTGATGTTGCTGTCTTGAAATTTTTAGTCATCTCTGAACAAGGGACTTGAATTTTTCATTCTGGACTGGGTCCCCCAAATTATGTAACCAGTCCTGCTTCCCCTCACCCCAGAGCCATGATCCTCAGAGCACCGGCCCTTCCCTCAGCAACTTTGCTCCTCATATGCCCAAGTTCCCTCTGGGGGCAGCCCTCCCCCCCACACACACACACCAGCTCAGTTGCAGCTGCTTGGCCCTGCCCACCCCATCCCTGTCCCTTCCAGGCCAACGGTGGGGCGCACCTCCAGGCCAGCATCCGTGATGGTGGAGCGCTTGAGGCTCATGGCCTTGACACCCTTCTTAGAGAGGGCGTAGTTGTCGATGAACTCACAGATGTCCAGGTCAGAGACGCCAACCAGGCAGAAACCCTCAAAGCCACGCGCAGCGAAGCCCTGCAGGTTCACAAACTCCTTCTCGCCACCAGGCAGCACATTGTAGAGCTCCTTGGCATGCAGCACAGGTGTGAGGCCTGCCCAGAATTTGGGCTGGTAGAGCACACGCCGCCAGGCCTTGCACACTTGGGCCAACACGCACTTCTCACAGGCTGAGAAGTACCAGAAGAGGCCATTGAGGATCTTTTCGTCTGTGGCCAGTGGTGGCCGCTCCACTGGGGGCCCGGGAACTGGGGCTGAGGCTGGTCCACCAAGGGGGAGCCCTGCTGGGGGGCACAGGCCCCCAGCCAGGGCAGCCCGTGGCAGTGGGGCAGCCAGGCTGGGTGGTGGGAGAGTGGGTGGGGGAGGTGGTTGGCAGGGGCGGTTCTTGGCAGCTGGCGTGCCCTTGGTGATACTGGCTGCACCCAGGCCGTTGGGCTGGCCTGGCAGCTTCACGAGGCCATTGCGAGGCAAGCATGGAGGCTTGGGGTCGCCGTCCACACCCGGGCTCGACATCTTCTTCGCGCGATCTGCGGACGGGGTCCGGGAGGGGGGTCATGAGTTGCTGCGGGACCAGAGCTGGGCTCCCCATCCCAGGGCATCTCCTCCCATGGCACCCCCAGAACCACCCAACATAAAGGATCTGAATCCAAGTCATTCCGTCTCTGAGTGTGAGCAGCAACAGGAGATCAGGGCTGTTGATGACCATGACATTCCCTGAGCCCCTACTGTGTGCACTGAGCTCAACCTGTCCTCACAGATCTTTTTTGACACCTAGGTACTATGGTTCCCATTTTAGAGATGAGAAAAGAGGCAGGCAGAGACAGACACTCGCTCGTGACTGCTCCCTTCACTTTTACTACCCTGATGTCCCCCGTCAGTGCCTGCCAGGCCTACCTCCACTGGGCAGGGACTGGAAAACTGAGGGACATGGTTTGGGATGGTCTCGGGCCCCTCCACTATGGGGTGCCATCCTCGCTCTATGGAGTGGCTCCAGTACCCTGTCTGAGACTCACATACCAACCCCTGGGAATCTCAGTGGCTACTGGAGGTTCCATGGTTCACAATCTACCCAAAGAAAGGACAAGAGTTTACTATGTACGATGCTAGCACAGTGAGCCCTGGACACGTACTGTCACTTTAATCCTCTATCCCACCCATTCACGATGCTGCTATGAACACCGTGCCCATTGTACAGATGAGAAAAACAAAGCAGCATGAACTGTTTGCCCAAGGTCACAGTAAGCGGGGGGGCCTGAGGCTTGAACCAGAGCTGACTGTGGAAGCCTATTTGTAGGGAGTTCCTCACAAGGTGGGACTGGACCCCCCACCCCCAGTTCCCCCTCTCAGGCTGTGAATGGGTGGCAGAGGGGTTTGAGCACAGACAGCCTTGGAAAGGGGGACAGCAGGACCCTCACAGTGCCATCATCTGCCCCACATTCCAGATCTGCCCACCCACACTCCAGATATCCAGTGGAAAGGCAGTGCACCCAGGGGCTCAGGCACAGGCTCTGGGGTCACACACCCTGGCTCTGTGGCCTCAGTGAGCCACTTCCTTTCTCTGAGCCTCGTTTTTCCTTACTTTGAAGCCTGAGAAGGGATGATCCACCCCACAGGACAACATGTGCAAAGGGCTATGCATAGGGGCGCCTGGGTGGCTCAGTCGTTAAGCGTCTGCCTTCGGCTCAGGTCATGATCCCAGGGTCCTGGGATTGAGCCCCGCGTCGGGCTCCCTGCTCAGCGGGAAGCCTGCTTCTCCCTCTCCCACTCCCCCTGCTTCTGTTCCCTCTCTCGCTGTCTCTCTCTCTGTCAAATAAATAAAATCTTAAAAAAAAAATTTTTTTTAATAAAAAATTTTTTTAAAAAGGGCTACGCATAGTGCATGGCTCACAATGAGCATTTGGAAAGTGGCATGGAGGCTGCTTCTGAGCCCCATGGCCCACCTTGGGGGAAGGGGTCAGGAACCATTGGGAAGGAGGGAAGTGGGTTGCCCTGCCCTGCTCTACCCAGCACCATGCCCCCACTGGCTTCCAAGCCCTGGACAGGACAACCCTTGCTGGCATTCCACATCTGGGGAGGGGCTGCAGACCTAGGCTGGGACCAGGGGTCTACTAGAACACGTGGCCCTCATGGCTGCCAACCCAGCTTTGGGTCAAAAGGCCTTCCTGTCCTGGCAGCCATGAGCCCCCAGGCTCACAGTCCACATCGGGCCAGCTGGGGAGACTCCAGGGGAGACTCCCCCACTTTGGCTGTCCCCTTACTGCAGCTCATGGCCAGATAGTGGCAGCCTCCCACTGGCGGAAACACGACATTCGTAACGTTTGCTGAATACCCACTGGGATAATCATGTGTTCCAGCCTCATGGCAGCCGTGCGCGTGTATGTGTGTGTTGGCGAGGGGTGGGGGGAATCCACTGTTAACCCCACTTTCAGATTGGGAACCTGAGGCTCCAAGGAGTTACAGTTTACCCACGGTGGCGGATGGGGGGGCAGCCTGACACGAGGGCTGCCCCAGATTTCTTAAAACTAGTACGTGAGGAGGAGACCATCGTGGAAGGGACAGGAGGAAGCCCACGACAGAGAGGCAGCCCCAGCCTGAATACCTTCTGTGTCGCCGGAGCGGGGCGCCATGATTTCAGGGCTCGGGGCGCGCCGCGCACCCAGCCTCTGCCCCTTCCCGCAGACCAGGCGCCGCTCGCTGGGCCCCGGAGCGCAGCACCATGGACAGCGCCCCTGCAGCCGCTGTGCGCGTGCTCGGAGGCCAGGCCCGGGAGGGCTCCACCGCGGACAGCGGCTGGTGGGGGCCGGCCCCGGCATGCCAAGCTCAGCAGGGAGAGGCCCTGCAGGCGACGGGGCGGGGCGAGAAGCCGCCCGCTCCGCTAAGATCCGGAGGAGGCGGCGGAGGTGGCACCAGGGGAGAAATAACTCCAGAGCAGTGCCGATTTAGGTTAAAGATGCACCCAGCCATGGGGTGTGCACGTGGAGTGCCTCAGTTGATTGGGGGGGATGCACGTGGATGCCCCGGGCATCTGCGGGGCTCTTTACCCCCACTCCACCGGAGCTCACATTTGCACACGCCCACAGTCCCATCCCCACTATTCAGGCCTCAGGGTGGAGCTGGTGAAAACAAGCCAGCCGGTGGAGAGAGCCCACGGGAGGGAGGGGCCAGGCGGAGGATGGCCTCAGCCTTGGGGGGTGTCCGAGGCCTGGCTGCCCTTTATCCCCACACCCACATCCCTGGCCAGAAGGCTCTGCCCTCCCAGTCCGTCAGCCCTTCTGCTGTGCCCCGGATTGGAGCTGCCTCTTCCTGGAGGCAGCCCTGCCGCTCCCCGACCTTGTCCATGGTCCTGCTGGACTCCAGCTGCACACCCCAGCCTCACTGACCCAGACTGAGAATCCCTTGCTCCGTGGCTCAAAACTGGAAATAGCCACAGCTTAGCCCAGGGGTCAGAGCTTTAGGAGAGAACTGAGCTTGTGGTCAGAGATGGGTCTTCCTGTCAGTTAGGCAAGAGGTCTCTTGAGGGAGCTGGGACAAGTGCCCCTATGCCTCTCGTCCCATCCACCCAGCCAGATGGGCTGAGACCCCAACCTTTTTGGTACTTGCCACTGCCCCCACTGTGCCCAGTGAGGCTCAGAAGACTTGCCCGGAGTTTCTTGTTAGGATGGGGTAGGGGCCGCTGCCAATCTGATGCGGACTGCCTCCTCCTTTAGAAATAAGCACCAGGAGCTAATGCTAGGAAAAGAGGCGTTTTAAAAAGATGGCCAAACTTGCACTATTCTCAGCCTCAGCCCTTGGTGTGTTGTGCCTCCGTGTGGAGCGGAATTCTGGAGGAGGTCCTCCTGGGATAGGCTGCGGGGGCTCAAGTCTCCTGGGAGGACTCCAGAACTTGGTGGCTTCCAGGCTGACAGTCTGCAGATGTCCATGCTGAGGCTTTGAGAGGAGCTGCCTCTTTTGCCGTCAAGTCACTGGGCCCTGAGACCTAGCATGTTGACCTTACAGCTTCACCTCTGGCTCCTCCCCAGCCTTGACCCTACAGTCCAGCCAGACCCGCTGTTCAGTATTCCTCCTCCCCTCTCTCTCTTTGCCTGGGCACATGCTGGTCCCCCTGCTGGCTCAGGAGGCCTCCCTGCTTCTTAACCCTGCCAGCTCCTTATCCTCCACACCTCAGTGTGACTGCCATCCCCTGTCTCCCACTGTGGGACTCCCCAGCCCTGAGAAAAGCATCTCCAGGGTCTCAGTCATTACGTCAACCCCTCTGTCTCTTCCCTTGGCTAAGGACCTCTTGAAGACAGGCAGCACCATGGCTGAATGGTCTCTGAATGCTTGCTGAATGAATGAATGAATGAATGAATGAATGAATGAATGAGGAATGGCAGTCAGCAGGGTCATGAAGAAAGGGTTATGGCTGCCAGGGACCCAGGAGGCTTGGTGGAGGACAGGCCAGATTCAGAAGAGGGCAGGTGGATGGTAGGGGGGTGTGGCTCAGTTTGTTAATCCTGGTTGTGACAGAGACCAGTGTCCACAGTGAGGGTGGGCCAGAGTCTGGGTGCCAGAGTCTCTGAAAAGGCTCCCAAGAACCTGGCGTTTGGGGCGAGCCTTGCAATCAGACCCTTGGGAAGAGGACAGCTTACACCTCGTTTTCGGCTGAGTCCCCACTTTGGGAGTTGCATGGTAAGGAGGCTGGCTGCCCACCCCCCATAATCTGGCCAGATCCAAGGAGGGGACAGGAGCCACCAGAAGGGAGGGAGGAGCTGGTCCTGCCCTGCTCTTCCCAGTGCCACTCCCCTATTGCTGGTCCAAGCCCTTCACACACTTCCTGACCACAAGTGGGGAAAGGGAGAGTCGGGGACTGAATTTTCAGAAGTTGCACAGAGCTGGGATTTGATCCTAGGACCCCTAGTCTGTCTGACTCCCTGCCTGACTCAGGCCCTGAGGTGCAGAGGGCAATGCTGGGCATCCAGCCAGCCTGCTGCTGGCCAGGGGTACTTCCCTCCTTTCTGTGCCCTGTTCTGCTTCTTCAGTCCCCTGTGTCCTCCCAGCCCGGGACCTTGGGCTGCTGGTCTCTCCCAGCACTGTCTCTGTCGTGCCCCTGCTCTCACTCCAGAGGCTGCAAGCTGCATGCTCACTCCCAGGACACGCTCCTTTTGGACTGCTCATGCCTAGGAAACCCCCCAGTCCTCATGGCTCCCAACTCAGAGATTTCTTCCCTCATCTCTGATGCTCAGTCTGACACAGCCTGCCCGGGGGGCTGGAGCGGTCTGGCCCCAGTAGGACCTGCACTGACCGTTTCTCCCTGCCCACCCACTGAGGGCCGTGGAGGTGGGCAGGGCGTGGGTAGCCAGAGAAATTCACATCAGGTTGATCTGTGGTGACAGCCCCAGGGACAGTTGTGACAACCAGGGTAGCTTGGGACTGGGGACACAGCGCAGGCTGACAAACTCCATGCCCCGTGACTCAGGCACATTCACATCACAGCCACTTTGCACATGAGCCAGCAGAATGCTCCCTTCCCGCCCCCAGCTCAGAGATGCTTCTGGGGTGCAAGCTGCCCCACCCGTGCACCAGGGGCTCCAGGAAGTGAGCACGTGGCCTCAAAAGAGACCAGAATTGGTGCTTCATCAGACCGAGTCCTGTGGTCACACTCAGGACAGCTCAGCCATGTGAGACTGGGCACTTTGGGGAATGAGCTTGGGCTCCAAGCCTCATCTTGGTTCTTCTACTCTGAAGGATCTGAGCACCCCCCTCCCCCAGTGCCTAGACTGGGGGCATCTAGTGCCTGCTTCTTTGGGCGGCTGCCTCAAACCCTCCCCCTCTTCCCTGCCAAGTGAGGCCGTGTGGCCCAAGCCCACTCTTTGTGGCTGGTCTGGCTGAAGCTCCTCCTTGTCAGTGGTGGGGAAGGTGCTGAACCACCCACTTAGCCCACAGAGCCTTCCTTCACTGCCACCTCCACTCTTCCCCTCTGAGACACAGCAGTGAGCACCCACGTGTGACAAGATGGGGCTGCAGGCAGCTGAGAAGTGCCCCACCTTGGGGTGAGTGTCTCCCTGGCTCTCAGCAGCACAGGGTTGCTGGGCCTAGGCCAGTAGTCTTGAGGGGCCTAGGTCCCCCGACCTCAGGACTACTTGTTTCCTCATTGCACTGGGAGATGGGACTCACTGAAGTGCTCTAGAAGTGGACATGAACTGGAGGGGAGCGCTTGTCCAGTGGGCCTGCCCAGCATTATAGGTGCTGAGAGGCCTGCCTGGCCCAAATAAGAGGTGGCTGAGGACGAGGGGAGCCGAGTAGTGGAGACAGCAGGCAGCTGAGTCCCGGGGTCCCCTGGGACCTGAGCAGGCCGCCCTGCACTGCCCAGGTTTGTGATGGGGGTTTGGATCTCCCTCCTCCCCACAGCACCTGGTCCAGCCCTATGGCCACCTCCTGCCATGCCAGCAAGTCTCCATCAAGCCTTGGCCCTCCCAGAGTCCCAGCCCAGGCCTCTGCTCAAAGGGGTTGGCTGAAAGAAGGGGCCTAGGAGGTGGCGAGTAGCGGGAGGGGACTGACCAAGTGGGCAGGTGAAGCGGCATCCGCCATCTGCTCCCTCTTTGGAGGGAAGGCTTCCTGTGCAGAGGCCGGGAGGGGCTAGAGGAGTGGCCACTGGGCCATGGGCTCCCTGAGGCTCCAACAGCTAGGCCTTCTTTCCTCTTGGGGTGATGGGTGGGGGCTCTCTTCCCCCCAAATCCCAGGAGGCCAGACCCCCCCCCCCCCCAGCAAGCCTCAGGGTGCCCAGTTCTCCTTCTGAAGCCCTCCAACCTTGGCCAAGGCCCGACCCCTCCTCCAGAACAGGCACATGGCCAGGCCTTCCCTCTCATTCTCCTGCTGTGGCAGCTCCACACAGGCCCAGGTGCCCAGGGCAGACTAGCCCCCGGCCATGCATCCGCATGGCTCCTCCCAGAGTGTAACTGTATCTAACACCTGTCTCATAGGCCCAGGGGCTCATGGTGTTGGGTGGGGAGGGGAGCTCAGAGCTCAAAGGAAGTCCAGGACCTCACCCAACCTGGGGGGCTCGGGGCCTGCAATTCTGCTTCCCCAGAGCTGTGGTCAGGTGGCACCTGGTCCAGTTGCTTTGGGGAGCATGCTTCAACCAGGCGGCGCTGGGATCAGGATCTGTGGGAGGGCCTGTCAGGGCCAGAGGCCCGGTGACCTGGGCCTGGGAAGGGGCTGCGCCTATGTGAGACCCCGTGGGGCGGGTGGCGGCCCACTCCGAAGCCCCCTCCCCAATCCTCATTGTGGCCGCCGCGATGGCGCGGCCTGGCCCCTTCCCCGCCCCGCAGCCTGGCCCGGTGCACACACCTTACCTCGGCCCGGGCACCTGGCTCATGCCACGCTGTCCGCCGGGCGTCTTCTCGTCATGGGGAGCCCAGCATGGGCGCTGGCGAAGCGGGGAGGCGGCCGAGGTGCTGGCCTGGCCGGCAGGGCCTTGCCGCGCCCCGCGCCCCGGCCTGGCCGGCCCCCTCGGCCGCGCCCGAGAGGAGCTCCCCGGTGGGAGAGGATCGGCTGCCCCGAGCCTCCCACCGGGGAGGCTGAGGCAGTGCCCAGATAAATAAGGCCGCTTTGCAGGGAGCCGGGCGGGCGCCTCCTCCCTCCCCTCGCCCTCCTCCCCGCGCTCCTCCGCGGCCGCCGGCGGCGCCGCGCGCGCCCCCCGCCCGGCTCTACGCGCCGCGCCCTCGCGCGCTCCCGGCGCCGGGAGCCAATCCGGTTGGCGAGCCCGGGCGGGGGCGCCGAGGATGCCGAGCCCCGCCCCGCCCGCCGCGCCCTGCCGCGCGCCCCGCGCGCTCCCGCCGCGGCGCCCACGGGCACGCGCCGGCCCGGCAGCTCCCCCACCCCTTCTCCGCGGGCGCCCGCACAACAACAAACCCGCGCGCACGGCGGGGCGGGGCGGGCGGGGCGGGCGGGGCGCGCGGCCGGAGAGCTGGCCAGGGGAGAGCCCTGCCTGCGCGGAGCAGTGGGGTCCCGGAATCCTGCGGGGGAAGAGGACTCGAGCTCTTTGGCGCCGGCGACTGGCCCCGGGGGTGCGCGGTCTTGTGGAGCGGGGGGCCAGCTCCGCGCATCCCGACCCTTGGATGCCAACTGCGGGGGCGAGGACGGTCCAACCCTCACCCTCCCAGCTTTCCTGCTTAGCGGAGCGGAGCGGGCGGCCAGGCAGCCTCCATGGCGCTCACATCTCCCGCGCACCTGCTGGGTGCCAGGCCCAGAAACCCCCTTCAGTGTCCCCCCACTCCGCAGAGCCGAAAAACAACCACCAGACCATTTCAGAGGGTGACAAGTGCGATGGAAGTTCAAGAGGGCCACATGATGGTGACCCCGGGAGGGTGGTGGTCGTGTGGCTCCTGAGGACAGGACACTTCACGGGAAACCCCAAGGATGAGAGGGTGGGCGAAGTTATCCAGGAAGGAGTGCGCACAGGGCTTTAGGTTTTAAGGTCTTGAGCCTGGAACCCCTTGGAGGCAGGTGGTGGTGGCCACTTTGTAGGGACCAGGCTGGGAGAGGAACCGGGATGGGGTGTGGAGGGAGGGTGTGCAGGGCTCTCTCCTGGCCACTGGAGATGCCAGGCCTCCCAGCAGGCTCAGAGTGGAGAATGGAGGCTAATGGTACCCATCTTGGGGTCTCCTGGGAGCAGAGACTATGGAGGGATCAGGTGTGGGAGAGCAGACAGGGGTCTTCACATTAGGGAAAGAGCCTTAAGGAAGCCCCTAAGAGAGAGTGAGAGAAATGAAAATAACTGGTGTTTGCAGCATTTTGAGGGGAAGCAGGACCCAGTGGGGCTGGTGTGAGGTGGGGGCAGCTGAAGGGGGGAGCCACACTGGCTGGACCCTGGCTGTTTGGGAGCTGGGTGCTGCCTGTGCTGTGTGCAGGGCATGGGAGCCAGTTTGCCAAGGCTGGGGTGAAGGCGGCTCTCCCGTGTGACAGGGGCTGAGGAATCACGGTCTTGCCCTAGTGAGGACTCTGGTCAAAACAGGGAGCTTGGCGTGGGCAGTCAGAATGGATGCGTGAAGGCCTTTGGGGTGACTGGGACAGTGTTGTCCGACCCATACAGTCACTTGTGGTGTGCAGGTCCAGCAGGCTGACCTCCCAGTTCAGGCTCCACACGTGTGGACCCCGGTGGGGGTGGTGACCAGCAGGGCAGGACTTCACCTCCTGCTTCCAGGCTCTTCTGTCCCTCAGCAGGTGCCAGGGCCTTGGGCAGAGAGCACGTTCTGCCCTCAGTGGGGCCCGAGAAGTCTCCCCACCTTGGACGAATCTGAGCAAAGAAAGACCTTGTTTCGGAGGAATGTGGAAGTAACCTCCCCAGTACCTGTGGGCGCCGCCCCTCCCCACCGCTGTCACCCTGCCCTGTACCAGCTGGCTTCTCTTTCTCCACCATGGCTGATGGGCAGCTCCCGTTCTCCCCGGCGCAAGGGCATCGCTTGGCAGTGTAGACACAGCCTCCATGCTCCCAGGGCTCTGTCTGCTCTTTGCTGCGGCCCGAGAAAGCCTGAGTCTCCCGCACCACTGGCCGCAGCTTTGCCGGACACCTGGTCCCTTGCTCTTGGAACTTCAGCCACCAGGGCCACATTCCTCACCTTTGGCATCACCTCACCTGGAGCACTCCTTTACCTGGAGCACCCTTCACCTGCAGCACCCCTCACCTGGAGCACCCCTCACGGGAGCACCCCTCCCCTGCAGCACTCCTCACCTGGAGCACCCCTCCCCTGCAGCACTCCTTGTCCTGATGCCTGGACACGGAGGAGTCTCCCCAGTGCAGACTGCGGGAGGTTTCCAATTCTTTAGTCATGGGAGGGTGAGGAGCAAAAGGCTGTTGGTGCGTCCCACCCTGAGGCCCTCCCATGAGAGAGGGGGCCACTGTCACCTCAGGAGTTGGGGCTGCCCATGAAGGGTCAGGCCTCATGGCTCCTGAGGACTGGGGCAGCCACTCTGGACTTCCTGAGGCTCTTCACAGGAGGGTCCTCAAGCCGCTGCTCGGGGGGCTCTGGGTGCATGTGCGCTGGAGCCACCTGCCTGGCTCAAATCCTCCTCTCCATGGGGGCATGGGGGGTGCTCAGGCAAGTACTTCCCCTCCTGGCAAATAGGTCTGGGGTCCCCGGGGGTGCCCTGAAGGTCAGCGCAGCACCTAGGACAGCATAGGTGGTGAGAGCCGCATGCCTGATTGTAAACGGCCCACTGTGAAGCCTCCTGCTGTGGAGGCACAGGGCCAGATGGACACTGCAACCCTCCCTGCCCCCACGCCCCAGCCCCTGGTGGGGGGACCGTGTGGGGCACGGGGGGGTGCGGTCAGCTGTTCTCGCTGCTCAGCTGCCAGAGTGGGCGCCCGCAGCAGTGAGAACGGGGAAGCCCGGGTGGCCATGGTGACTGTGGGCATCAGGGTGTGGGCCCCTTGGCTGCCTGCCGGCTTCTGCCTCCAACCTTTCCTCCTCCCCGGACCCAGACCCCACCCGCCAGGGGCAGAGGGGTGGGGCGGCCAGGGTGGAGCATGACTCAGGGCCCAGCTGTCACCACGGCAACCCCGTCGCCTAGCAATGGCCGTCTCCCAGGAACGGCTGTCTCCTAGCAATGGGATATTTTCCTGGGCCCTGGCTGGAGCCTAGCGGTTATTTTTAGCTCAGCTGCAAATCAATCTGCAGCTGCATTTTTGGCTCCTCCACAAGATGCAAGGTGTGTTGGGGGTGGATTTCTTGTCACAGGGAAGAACACATCCCCATGACAGGAACCTTGCTGCCACGTGTCTCCAGATACAGCATCCATAGGTGGGCAAGGCCAGGTTCCACTGGGGGTGAGGGTCAGGGGAATGGGGTGCAGCTGGCGGGGAGCCAGAGGAGTTGCCAGACATGACCATGTCCCTAATGGGGTCTCTGGGCAGGCTGGTCACTCCGGAACCCTGGGACTCCCTGGGTCAAGCTGGGTAGAGGCAATCCAGGCCAGTGCTCATGGCGGGCACCACCAGAGCCCATCACTGGGCAGCCCAGGTGCTGGCAAGCTCCTGGCACCCCTTGGCATTTAGTTGGGGAACGGTCTCTGCTGACCCCAGCCCTCAGCCCCGCCCCAGGTGTGCAGCACGCTGCTCTGGACCAGCTGGAGCAACACACACTCAGCTGGTCCTGGCTGCAAGGGTCTGGGTGGCCACGGGCTCAGCTGGGGACTCAGTCAAGGCTGGCCTGTTTTCCCCCCACTGTTGCTGAAATGAGAGCCCACGTGGGTCTCATGCAAGAGAAACACCTTGACTTCCTTCTCTGGGCTTTCTCATCATTTCAGCCTGGTTCACTGTCTCCTCCAGGCCAAGTCCTAGCTCTCCCATGGCCGATGGGCCTGGGGCTGGCCCACTCCTCTCTCACTGGCCACCTTCTTGGTTCCTGGTCTGCCATCAGCTCCATACTGTCCTTGGGACGCTCGCCCTGTTTCTTGGACCTGGGCCGTCTTCCTGCCCTCATCAGCCATCAGATCTGCCCCACCTTCCTGTCGCCCCCCGCCCCCAGGTCCTTGACCAGCTCAGCACCTGCCTTGGTCATGAGTGCTCCTTCCTTATGCCTCCAGTACTGTGGGCTTCCGGTCAGGTGCCCTTTGCCGTTTGGGGTCACCCCCCTGCTGGAGTATGGGGCTCAGCTGAGATGCAGCTTGTTGCCCCAGCATCAGCTGCAGCCCTTGCCAAGAACTAGGGTTTGGGTGGGAATGAAGAGAGGCCCTTTTGGAGGGTCAGGACCCTGACCCAGGCCTCTGGCCCAGGGCCTGTGAAGCAGCCCCCATACTGAGCATAGAAACTGGGGGAGTTGCCTATGATTTGGGGTGTCATCCACTCACCCATTCGCTCACTGGGGCACACACTCCTTGCCCCTGTGTTTACTGAGCACCTGCAGTGTGTCTGGTCACTGCCAATCCAGGGCAGGCGTGGCCTTCTGGGCTCCCTGTCCCGTGGGCAGCAGATCTTTGATGGCTAACGCCACCCAGGTGCTTTGCTGTTGGGGGACAGCACCTGTGAAGACAGGTGGCCCCTGTCCAGGTTTTCTGTGGGTGACATTTGGCATTATCACGGGCCCTGGGCAAGAGGCCTGGGCAGGGGAAGCCTGGTGATGAGGAGTGGCCCAGGGCCATGTGCGTGCCCCTTCCAGACCAGGCCACTGGCCAGGAACCCTTCCCTTGCACCCACAGGCATGGACTCATTCTCTGCAGGAAAGCTGGCAAGGGGGTCCAGGGGCCCCAGGCCGGCTGGGGTGGGTCACTCCTCGCACTGCCACCAGAGGGCGCCCAGAGCCACCATCTGCCTCGGAGACCTGGGCAGGGGCTCAGGTCCCAAGGCCTGGTCAGAAGGTGGGAAGGGGACGCGTGCCCCTCGACCAGGGCAGCTGTGGTGCTGACCAGAGTGCCCTCTTTCCTCCTCCTCCTGGCGCCTCTTTTACCTTCTACGTGCCCAGCACTGGCCCTGTCTACCTCTTGCATTTTTACTTTACTTTTACAATTATGCATCCTCACCATTTTTTTTTTTTAAGATTTTATTTATTCATTTGAGACACAGAGATACAGAGAGAGAGAGAGAGAAAGCATGAGCAGGGAGAGAGGCAGAGGGAGAGGGAGAAGCAGGCTCCCTGCTGAGCATGGAGCCCGACGCGGGGCTCGATCCCAGGACCCTGGGATCATGACCTGAGCTGAAGGCAGATGCTCAACCATCTGAGCCACCCAGGCTCCCTGCATCCTCACCATTTTTAAGTAAGTGCACAGTTGAGTAGTGTTTGGCACATTCCCATCGCTGCGCAGAGGGCCCATCTTTCCATCTTTCCACCTGAAGCCCTGTCTCCATTACACACCCTCTCCCCACCCCCTGCCGCAGCCCCTGGCACCCACCACCTACCTTCTGTCTCTATGAACTTGACAACTCCAGGGCTCCTAGCAGTGAAATCATGTGGTATTTGTCCTTTTGTGTCTGGCTGATTGCCAGACTCAGCAGAACGCCCTCAAGGTTCATCCGTGCTGTGGCAGGTGTCCACATCTCCTTCCTTTTTTTTAAAATTAAAAAAAAATTTTAATAGTTTTTTTTTTTTAGATTTTATTTATTTACGAGAGAGAGAGAAAGAGCACGAGTGGGGGGGCGGCAGAGGGAGAGGGAGGAGCAGACTCCCTGCTGAGCAGGGAGCCTGGGACGTGGGGCTCAATCCCAGGACCCTGAGATCATAACCTGAGCTAAAGACAGGTGCTTAACCAACTGAGCCACCCAGGGGCCCCTAGATTTTTAATTTTTTTATTTTTATTTCTTTAAAATATTTTATTTATTGATTTGTCAGAGAGACACAGAGAGAGAGAGAGCACAAGCAGGGGGAATGGCAGGCAGAAGGAGAAGCAGGCTCCCCACTGAGCAAGGAGCCCGAGGTAGGGCTCAACCCCAGGACCCCTGATCACGACCTGAGCCAGCCAGGCGCCCCCAAATCGCCTTCCTCTTTAAGGTGGAATCATAGTCCACTGTTGGACAGACCGCATTTTGTTTATTCATTCATCTGTCGATAGACACTGAGGTTGCACCTGCCCTGTGGCTGTTGTGATGGCAGCTCCTCACTCTCGTTGTCCAGAGCAAGGGGTCTCTTGTAGCCTGTGGGTGTCTCACCCTTCCCCTTGGGGCCACCTCCCTCATCTGTCAGCCATGCCCTTCAGGCTCAGGGGTAGCTGCAGGGCTGGGGTAGGCAAATAGTGGGGTGGAGGGCTCACACCCATAGGTGGCAGAGAGTCTATGCAGTTTCCTGCAGACCTTGGTTAAAGCTCTCAGTGACCCCAAGGATTGGAGTACGTGGTTGGACTCCTGGCTTTGTGCCTAGGGCCTCAGTGATCTGACCCAGGGATTTCACCCTGTTCTGGGTCTTTGCCTAGGCAGTCTGCTCCTCTCCCCTGCCTGGAATTCTCCCCAGTGCCTATCTGGCTCTGTTCCACCCCTCCCCTCAGGGGAAGTCCTTGCTACCAGGAAATCTCTGGGCTCCCAGACACTCCCCTCAGCCTCCACGTGTCTTGGCCCCATTTCAGCTTGTCTGGACCTCCCGGGGGCCTGATTCTGGAGCTCAGGGCTGTCCTTTGGCTTCTGCTTCTCCATGGTGCCCACGGGCCCAGCATCTGGCCCCTCATCCCTAGGTGCCATCTCTTGGGACCAGTCAGCAGGGCCAGGCTGGGGCAGCATGGAGACTGGAAGCCCAGGGCCCACTCTTGGAAAGGGCCACCCGAGATGAGCCGCTCTTCCTCCTACCCCCCAGACAGGTTCCAGTGGGCTTTACCCCCACCCCTATCCCGGCCAAGGGCTCGAGGACAAGGGCGCATACGGCAATGCGGGGCGGGGGGTGCGAGAGGGCGACACAGCACACAGAGCCTGGAGCTCTGTCCTCCGCGCCACAATAGCCGAGGCTCGGCCTCCCGCCCGCACGAGCGCCGCTGCGATTGGTGGAAAGTTCCTGGGCCGCGCCGCGATTGGCCGTGCCCGGCCCGTCGCCTCCCGCTCTTGGCCCCCACGGGGCTGCGGGGCAGAGGTGGGGCGCGGGCGGAACGGTGCGCGGAGCCGGCCGGAGCCCGGGGTGCTCCCGCCGCCGCCCCGCCCGTCCGCGCCAAGGCGCTCCTTGCGCTGCTGGGCGCGCGCTCTGCTCGGACCTCCTGGCCACCGCCACCTGCGCCGGCTACTCGGACGACCGCTGCGGCTGGAGCGGCAGGTACGAAGCCCCAGAAGGCCGCGCTCTGGGGCTGTGGGGCCCCTCCGCGCCCCCGGGGTCCAGAGGACCAAGTGGACGCAGCTGCTTCTGGCTTCGGGGGAGGGTGCAGGACGAGGGGGCTGCGCCGGGGGCGGACGCAAGCCGCCTGCCTCGGCGCCTGCCGTCCTGTCCTGTCCGCAGCGGCCTGACCCAGGAGCCGGGCAGCGTGGGGCAGCTGTCCCTGGCCTGTTCGGAGGGGCGTGATCCAGTGGCTGTACCCGGCCGGGGCGCTGCGCCTGACCCTGGCCAGCTCCGACTCCCGACTCCCGACTCCCGACTCCCTCAGGCGCTCCAGCACCGCCTTCCTTGTGCCTGGCGCGGCCCTTCGCAGGCGCGCAAGTCTTCGCGGAGCGGGCGGGCGGCGCCCTGGGGCTGCTGCTGGCTGAGGGTTTGGGCCCAGCGCGGGGCCGATGCGTGCGCTGGGGTCCTCGTGAGCGCCGGTCCCTCTTCCTGCAGGCCACCCCGCACCCAGACATCAGCTGCTGCGTGGCCTCTTTCCGCTTTGAAATGCACGAGGACAGGT
This sequence comes from Mirounga angustirostris, assembly GCF_029215605.1. Lineage (NCBI taxonomy): Eukaryota > Metazoa > Chordata > Mammalia > Carnivora > Phocidae > Mirounga > Mirounga angustirostris. The sequence continues at coordinate 140,101,938 of NW_026991713.1, forward strand.
ATCCAGAACTGCCTCCACAGGCCCACGGTCTTGGTGCTGATGGTGAGTGATGGGCTGGGTGGTGATGCGCCTGTCATCCCCATCGTAGAGAGAGAGGAACTGAGGCATGAGAGTGAAGTGGGTTACTAAAGATCACACAGCTAGTGAGGACAGGTCCAAGAGACAGAGAGAGGTGTGGGCAATCCCTCAGGATTCAGCTTAGGGAAAGGGCAGGCAGGACTCTTGGTCCTTGAGGGGTGGGGGGAGGGGATGATGGGAGACAGAATCAAAGCCTCTAGCCAAAGCTGTCCAGGGCTCCTTGGCCCAGCAGTGACCTCCCTCCCTTCCCCGAGTCCAATACAACAAAAGTTCAGTGTGTGTCTGGTCACCATGGAGATGCTGCCTTGCCTCCCTGTAGGGCACCAAGACCAGCTCTTTACTTTCCTAGAACGTGGAGCCTGACCCCACAGGGGATAGGGGTCTTTCTGTTCTGCATTGGGCCCCAGGCCAGAGACTCCAAAGCTCACGATAGCCTCCGGCCACCCACCTGGGTTGGGCTGGTGTCTTTGGGCCCAAGGATACAGCTCTGGGAAGCCACAGGGGTGTGCTGGTGTGCACATGTTAAGATGGGTGTGTGAGAGTGTGTCCCTGGACACCCACCCCCGGTGCGTGAGTCCTCGTGCCCGTACGCTGGGCACAGCCCCTAGACCCATGTCTGTGCATGTGTGAGCGTTCAAGTGTCAGGTGCCCACATGCTGCCTCGGGTCCCCAGTTGTCATCAGGCAGGGGAGGGTCTGGTGGCCTGCCCTTTCCCTCCTGCCTCCAGCTGGGGGTGGCCTAGGGTGGTCCAGGAGAAGGCAGGACCTACCCTCACCATGTCCCCTTCCTGTCAGGTGCCTGCAGGCCCTGCAGTGACCCTGAGCTCCTGCTGGCCGCGTGCACCAGTGACTTTGGTGAGTGTCTCTGCCGTGGGGGGAGCCTGGGGTCCACCCTCCACCCTCCCCTGCATGCCACTGGCCAGTGTGTCTCCCCACAGTGATCACTGGAACCATCCACAGGGTTGGCCACGACACAGAGCTGCAGGAGTCTGTTACCGTGGTGGCGGCTGCCCGTGTCCTCTGACAGACACTGCCACTGTTCCGGGTGGGGGAGTCCGGGGGCCACGTGCAGGCCTCCATTCACACCCCGCTGCACTTCAGTGTCCGCACCGGCCCCGGCCCCTTCCTCTTCATGGGCTGGAGCCACTTCGGTGAGGCCTGGCTGGGCTGTGCACCTCGCTTCCAGGAATTCAGCCGTGCCTCTGCGGCTGCCCACGCCAACCACCTCCACCCCTGTGAGGTGGCCCTGGACTGAGGAGCCTGGGAGCAGGGCACTGAGGAGGGGCTGGTCGAGGGGGAGTAGGGAGGGGTCGCCTCCAGGTGGTACCAGCTGCTTCTGAGGTGAGAGTGATAACCAATAAGAACACTGATTTCCTTAGCCAGCGTAGATGGAGTGTCCCATGCCTGAGCTGGCCCTTACCTCCTCTGAGCCTCCACAGCCCTGGGACTGCTCCGATTTCTGCTGCAGAGTAGGACACTGAGGCTCAGCGCAGTGGTGCCTTGTCTAAGGCCACCCAGCTAGTGAGTGGGAATGGCCTAGGCCCGTGCCTTGGGGAGGAGCGGCTGCTTGGCTTGGGGGGAAGCAGGGAGCCTCCCCTCTATGTGGGAGTGGGAGTGGAAAAGGGCTGTAACTCCCAAGGTCTGAGGTGGGTGGGGCCCCTTAGTGGGGGGCAGGTAGGCAGACACCACTCCTAGCCTGTGAGGGAAGGGGGTTGCAATCTGGCAGGGTGCTGGACTTCTTGCTGTAGTCCACTGGGAGCCCAGCAGTCATCCTGGCCCCATCCCAGCCCCGGGGAAGAATGGGCCCCTCTGTCCGGAGGGCCTTGCGATGTGCAGAGCATCCCTACATGGCTGGAAGCCTCGGGGGAGTGGGGTCTCCCCTGTAGAGCCAGGCATGTTGCCCATTTCTGGAGGGCAGGGGCATATGATGGGGTCTCTAAGGAACCTTTCTTGCCACTGGCCCTATTGTTGCTGCCTCTGCCTTCCTCCTCAGCCTCAGCCACACAAAAGGCCAGTGCAGTTTGGGACAAAGCCCAGGGCCCTGGGCTGAATGCCCCTGGGGTGGGGGTGCATGCAGGGGCTCCTAAACTGGGGACAAGCTGCCTCTGCTCACCCCAACCCCACACTTCCCAAGAGAGCCAAAGCTCAGGTTGTGGTGGGGGGATGCATGGGCTGATGCGTTGAGCCCCAGAAGCAGCGTCCCATCCTTACCTGCCAGTACTAAGGAAGGGGCTGACAGTGAGGATGGAGGCCAGAGGCCGTGTCATCTTTCAGGCAGGAACTGAGGCAGGGCCCCTTCCTCCAGATTCGGCTGACAATTATGGGTAGGGGAGGTAGGCTCCTGTGGGTTTCTGCCCACCTGCCCCTGCTGAAGTTCACTGCTGCTCCCTTCTTCCCGAACTCCCAAACATGGGGTGCTCCGTGCTCCGTGCTCAGGCAGTAGACCTCTCCTTCTTACCGTTAATATTCTCTCACTGGAGAGCTGGACCAGCCTTGCGGCTTTAAAAACCATCAAGATACTGATGACCCTACATTTTGATCTCCAGCCTGGACCTCTTCACTGGTCTGCAGATGGCTGTCTCCCCGTCTGCCCCTTTCCCCTCACCAAAGAGTAGCTTAGCAAAGAGCAGAGGAGATGAGTGTACACTTCTGATCCTCCTCCTATCAGGAGGTTTTTGCACTGTCCAGACGGGCCCCAAGGATGGCTTCCTCTCGAGGGCTAAGCAGCATCCTCACCCTTGGTGTCTGTCCTGACTTGGTGTCTGTCCTGTCAACTCTCCACAGCCTTTCACTGGAAGGAGATGCCTGGCCACACTAGGGGTCACTGTGGACTGCCTCTTGGACCACCTGTCTAAAAAAACGTGGGGCAGCTGCTCTGGGGTGGGCTCTTGGTTGGACAGTGGTCTCTACGCACCTGCCCCAGGAAGTGCCTGAGCCTCCTGTGCACACACCCTCCCTGGAGAAATTGCTGACTTTGCAACCAGTTCTCAGTTCATAAAGTGCACAAAGGGCAGTTGTGGGTATGGCTAACAGGGCCGAAGGAGCCCCCAGGGTGCTCCAAGACATGCCTCAAAGTCCTGGGCCAGGGGCTTCATGCCTGCCCTGGGGGAAGGGGCCAAGGGGAAACGGTGCGGGTGAGCATGTATGTGGGGGCCATGGGCTACGGAAACTGGCCTGTGGGGCACCTCCGGGCATGTGCACTTGCACGGGTACACACCCAGCTGCCCAGTGTCCAAAGGCTGAGGAGCAGAGTGCAGAATGTGAACATGAGCGTTGTGGGGTGTACATTGAGGAATCGGGTTGGGTGCCTTCATTCAGTCAACACGTTTTTATTGAGTGTCTCTCAGGTGCTGCTCTAGGCCGCGGCAATAATTCAAGGAACAGAAGACACAAGAGCAGGGTGCCATGTAAGCACGCCCAGCCTAGAGCCCAGTACACAACCTTTCTTTCTGGGGAGGGCCCTGTGACAGTCCCAAAGGAGACAGAATACTATGAGCCAGGTGGGGCCACCCCCCCTCCCCAGTGGTCTTGGGAGCAGGGCACTGGGGTTCCCTGCCTCCCGGGGACACCTGTCTTTCAGGACTGGTGGCTGCTGGGGCCAAGTACAGGCAGGCACGTGGGGCCGTCTGTACTTGGGGGTGGGGGCAGCGGTCTTGGGCATGTTTATATTGTCTGACTCCGAGGTTCTTGACCAGGGCAGCGGATGGGTCCAAGTCCCTACCATCCATGAGACACCTGGCCTCAGGTGGGATGAGGAGGAGGTCCTGGCTCAAGGCTCTGTCTCCCCAGCTGGCTTCTCCCACCGCCAGGCTTTGCCAAGTCACCTCTCGAATCTCATATGTTCGGACATTTTTTGGAGAAGGAAGGTGGTCTCCCCCTCTCGGGGCTCTTTCTCGCACTCCCGTGGCTGAGCCAGCCCTCAGCCCTCCTACCACACTCACGGAGTGTCCGCTCAATCTCCCGGTCAACCCTGCCTCTCAGCGGAGCGCCCAACTTCCTCAGGTCCCGGTGCAGCCTCCAGTCCCTGCGCACTCGGACTGACTGCCTTCAGCTGTGGGAGGGAGCCGGAAGGTGTCCTCCCTGCACCTGCCCCTGGCTGGGCTGGCCTTCGGGGTGTCCTGTGGGCGGACACGCGCCTCCCCGGGACGGCCTCCCCACCCCCGAAAAGAAGCCTCCTTCCCCCCGGGCTCCAGGCACGCCAATCCGGCCGCTCGCGCAGGGCCCGCGGGAACCCCCGGGAGGGCTCCCCTTCCCTTGAGCCGCAGCACCCCGTTTCCCTGGAGCGTCTAGCCCTCTCTGAGGTCGGCGGTTCTGTTGCGTCTCCCCGCGCGGGGACGTGTGGTCCACGGGTCCCCGTGCCAGGGGGGGCGCGGACTGGGCCGAGAGGGCTGGCGAGCGCAGGCTTCGAGCGGGACCCGGCGGGGCCAAGTTCCGCGGCCCGGAACGCGCGGGAAGGGCCCCGGGCCCGGGGGGAACGCCAGGGGAGGGCCGCTTCCGGCGCCCAGCCGAGGCCTCCGCCCCGCCACTTCCGGCGTCTCCGTTAGGAGCCGGGTGGGCACGGGGTGGGGGGCTAGGGTGCCGTCCAGCTCCCGTCCGACGCGTGAGGGTCTCGGACCCGAGCCCGGGAGGGACGTTGGGGCGGGGCGACCCTGAGCCGCGCGGCCCGCAGCCATGGAGCAGGACGAACCGGGCGAGGCGCTGACGGAGCTGCGCGAGCGGCGGCTGGGCGCGCTGGAGCTGCTGCAGGCGGCGGTGGGCTCAGGCCTGGCCGCCTACGCCGTGTGGGCGCTGCTACTGCAGCCCGGCTTCCGCCGTGTGCCGCTGCGGCTACAGGTGCGGGGCCCGGGGCTGCCCCTCGGGGCCAGCGGGGCGTGGGGGCCGGCTGCAGGTGGGGCAGGGCGCCTGCGCCCAGACAGGAGGCTCCGGAGGCCGGCTCCGCGCCCTCCCTCCCCGCCCCGCCGTGTGACTCAGGCTTGGGGACCCAGCCTCGCCTGCCTCCTTGCCCAGGTGCCCTATGTCGGTGCGAGTGAGCGGCAGGTGGACCACGTGTTGTCGCTGCTGCGAGGTCGGCCGGGAAAGATGGTGGACCTGGGCTCTGGCGATGGCAGGATCGTAAGGAGTGTGTGTGTGTGTGTGTGTGGCGGGGGGGGGGGGGGGGGGGGTGTTCTCGCCAGCGCACCTCCTTCTGGTCCCCCACAGCCTCCTGTGCCCACAGGTGCTGGCCGCCCACAGGTGCGGTCTCCGCCCAGCTGTGGGCTACGAGCTGAACCCGTGGCTAGTGGGGCTGGCTCGGCTGCATGCCTGGAGGGCGGGCTGTGCCGGCAGCGTCTGCTACCGCCGTGAGGACCTCTGGAAGGTAACCCAGGGAGTCCGGGAGCCCCTCAGACCCTGCACCTGACCTCCACACTTCCAGTGCTGGTTGGCCACGGTGCTGACAACCCCAGCTTCCCCTGCCACCTGCGTGGGCTGGGGCCAGGACTTGGAAGCCACAGTGCCCACATGCCCACCAGACCTCCTTGGCCGGGGCTCTACTCCCCTCCTCTTGCAGGTGAACCTGAGGGACTCCCACAACTTGTCAGTGTTCCTGGCCCCTAGCGTGGTAGGTCTGGGGTCTGCTAGCTACGGGGGAGGTCCAGGCCATCCTCCGTGTGTGTGCTGGGCCTGGAGGAGGATGGGCAGGGCAGCCGTGTTCCATTGTGCGTACTCTACCCTTCTGCTCTCTCCCACAGCTCCCACTGCTGGAAGACAAGCTGCAGGCAGAGCTGCCCCAAGGGGCCCGAGTGGTGTCGGGGCGCTACCCCCTCCCCACGTGGCAGCCTGTGGCTGTGATGGGTGAGGGTGTGGACCGCGTCTGGGCCTATGATGTCCGTAGTGGTGGGTTGGCTGGTCAGGCCTCCCCAGGACCCAGTTCTGCATCAGTGCCTGGGGCCCCCAATTCTCAGGGCGGCTGACCATTTGGACACAATAAAGACTCGGTGGACTCTGTCCTGACTCTTGTTGGGTGGAGGGCTGGGTGGAATGACCCCCGCCCCCCCCAAGAGGATGCTGTGAGGAGGGCTCCATGCTGGCTGTGAAGAGTTCTGCTCTGAGTGTGACAGCTGGCTAGCGGCTTCGGGTCTTTGGGTGCTGGGGCTTGATGGGAGCTGTGGCCCCTACTTTCCACGCGTTCTCTGTACCCATGAGCTTCCTCAGCCTCAGGATCTCCTGTCTGTACCTGCTTGGAGGGGTCAGGATTAGTCACCTGCCTGGCTGTGCACAAGCCCGGCTCTGTTACCTGGGACTGAGGCCCACCTGCCGAGGTGCTGGCTCACATACTCCTGTAGCTCAGAAAGTTGCTCCTCAGCCATCGTGGCCCGTACTAGCAGCTGCGCCCGCTCGCGTTCCAGCTCCGCCTGCCATGGGGAGGGCATAAGCTATGAGGCTGGACAAAGTGTGAGAAAGGGCCCCCAGCCAGGCCTTGCCTATTACCTGGGTGCCGCGGGAGAAGTCTTGGAGCTTCTGGTGGATCTGGGCCCAGGATGCAGCTTCCTGGCCCCTGTGAGGAGAGAGGGAGGGGCAGGTATGAGGGCCAGCATTACGCCAGGTGTTGGTCAATCACCTTGCTCAAGCTGGGGCACTTAGATGCCTGACTTGCCTGCTGGGAGCAAGGTCAGGACAGCATGGGCCCACCTGGCCACTCTGGGCCCTGCTTGGGCCTTTGAGCCATCAGTAGGTACATGGGGGCAGGGCAGCCCAGGTCCAGAGGGCCTACTGGCCGCTCACGGAGGGCTAAGCCACGAGGCCAGACAGTGACCCCGGTGCTGTACAAATGTTGATGGGGGGCCTCCCCCCATTCTAGGAGTTTATTTCTCAAAACTCTGGGAGTTGAGCTGATACCAGCCCCTGCCCATTGCACAGTTTGGAACATGGAGGTCCAGAGGCAAGGGCTGCGAAAGCCACCAGGCAGCCTGCTTCTGTCCTGTCCCGGGGCCAGGGCCTCTGCTGGCCATCCACCACACCTCTTCATCCTTAGGTCCCCTGGGTCTCACTGAAATGTGCCTTTCTCAGGGGATCTCCCTGACCCTCCCATTCAAGGTTAGCCCCTCTCCTGTCAGGGCCCCACTTAACCCAGGTACTTGGCTTTCTGTGATTATTGATGTCTCTCATACAGACCGAAACCCAAGGGCACAGATGGGCCACCTTGTTCACCACCGCAACCAAAGCCCCACCCAGGGCTTAGAGTTGGGGGAATAAATGAATGATCTCCCTGCAGGTCCCCCACCACCCACCCCAGGGTACTCACTGTGGCTCTGACGTGCCCCCCTGGGAGGCTTCACTGGGCCCCTTCTGTAGGAACAAGAGCAGCAGCATGAGCCTGGTGGGCTGTGGGAGGGATTCTCTGTTGGCTGAATGAGGCAGGCTCCTCAGGGATGGCGTCTTTGCTGAGCCTGGGATGGGCCTGGGGTGTGTTCTGGGGTGCTGTGCTCCAAGGCCCGTGTAGGGCAGCAGGGAGAGCTCACCTGGGCCTGGAGCTTCCGGAGCTTTGTCTCCAGCCTGGCCTGGGCTGCTCCCGGGTGGCCAAGTTCGGAGACCAGGTGCAGAGACAGTGGCTCCAGGTGTGAGGTGGCTGCATCAAAAGTAGCTTTGGGGGTCCCGGCTGCCCCAGTGGAGTCGGCCAGCACCTGCCGCACACTAAGCCACGTGCCAAGTCACATAGGGCCACCCCAGCCCAGGTGCCCGTCTCAGGGAGGGGCCCACCTGCAGGCGGCCAGCAGCTCCTCGTGTCTACGGCTCATATCTGCCAGGCGTTTGCGGTAGGCACGAGCAGCCCGGGCCAACTGCTGCTCACGGCGGCGGTGCGCTGCCCGCACGTCCTCCAGAGTGGTCTCTAGGAATGTGCGGAGGGCTGCCGCGGCCGGCTCCCGGCCCGCGCCGTTTGCATACTCCTGGAGGGGGTGGGGCGGGGCTGGGGCCAGGGCCGAGGGGGCGGGGCTTGCCGGGCGCACACTGCTTCCCACAATCCCCTCTGCGGAGCGGAGGGGGCCGAGCTGCAGGCGGGCCCACCCAGGCTGGGCTTGGACTCCCCAGGACGCGAGGCCTCCCTCTCACCACAGGGCCACCCCACCCGGTGCTCACGGCCACGGCTCGGGCACAGCGCTGCAGCTGGACGGCATACTCTTCGTTCAGTTTCTTGAGCTGCAACTGCAGCTGGGCGTTCTCTGCCTCAGACTGGCGCAACTGGCCTTGGCAGGCAGACAACACCTGGGGGTGGAGGCAGTCTTGAACCGACACACCACAGGGTGGACCTTTGCAGACTGTAGGACACCACCTACTAGATCTCAAAGTGGGTAAGGCTGGGCCTCACCATGGCTTGTGCAGCTAGTCGCTGCCCAGCTGTCCTGGCCTCCTGTTGGGCTCCCTGCAGTCGCCGGCCCAGGTCTGCCCTGCGGACAAGCATGTGAAGCTCCGCTGGGCCCAGGGTGGGGACTCCCTCTGCTCTTGGGAAAAGCCACTCTGAGCCTGGTGCGGTCTGGATCCCCTCCATCCCAAGTGAGGCAGCCACTCACACATGTGTCTCCAGTGCCTGCTTCTGGGCCTTATGCTGCTCCAGCACCCGCTTCCATTCTCCCTGCAGCTGCGGGATACACAAGCTCTGGGTTCCTGGCACTGCCCAACACCACCCTGGGCTGGGAGAAATCTGGACAGATCCCCAGGCTAGGTGGCTGCACACTCACGCTGTTCCCCAGCTTCTGCTGTTCATCCCTAGGGACCAGGAAGTCCTCAGGCTGTGCCTGTATAAGAGAGTCGGTCCCAACCTCACTGTGCCTCTGCTGCACCCCTGTTGGGCTCCCACCCAGCCAGGCCCTCCATGCCCTCATGGTGACCTGAGGTCTGTGGTGGACGGAGTGTCCCTGCTCCCAGGCCTTGTGCTGGAGCCCCTGGGCCAGCTCCTGGTGGTGCCCCAGGCCAGCCTCTGGGGGGGCTGCACAATCACCATGCAGTTCCAGCTCCAGCACCCGGCTCTCCAGCCGTAGGACCTGCAGGGTGACCAGGGTGAGCAGGTGCACCTGCCTGCCAGGCCACCCAGGGTAGGTCAACATCATCTGGGTACATACAGGGACACACAGCACACACAGGAGACGTGGGGGCTCACAGACACTGCATGAGTGTGTACAATCACATGGGTGTACCTGGACCCCTCACAGCACTGGTCCTAGGTATGCACCCTCCCCCCATGTGCTCGGGCTGGCACATGTGGGCACATACCAGCACCCACCTCACTCTTCAGCTCGAAGAGTTCAGCCTCATGCTGCTCCCGCAGGTGATGCGTTGTGATCTGCAGGTCGACCAACTCCTTGGAGATCTGTGGGTGGCCAGAGTAAGAGGTGGTGCCTGTGGGACCCTCCTTCTTGCTAGCTAGCACTCTAGGGCCCCCACACCCACCTGCAGTTGGTGCTCCTCACTCAGCTCTAGATCTGAGGGAAGCTCTGTCTTGAGGCTGGTTGTCCAGTCCTCTGCTTGTGGCAGAACCTGGAGAGGCATCACCCCCCCCCCCCCCCAGTTGGGTCTCAGGCTTGGGCAGTGGACTCCACTCCCAAGGAGCCACCAGCCATGCACTCCCCCCTCCCCAATACCCCCTCCACACACACACTGCCTGAGCTAGGGCAGTTTCTCCTGGCCTCTGAGGGTATAGGCTGGACCCCCGACCCCATGGCAGAAGAAGTGTCCTGGAGGGACTCACGTTCTCACTGGCCCCAGGTCGCGGCACTGGCCTGGGGCCTGTGGCTGCTGCATGCTCCATAGACAGAAGGGACTCTGGCCTCCCCGGGTGCAGTGCCGCCTTACCTACTGGCCTGTTGCTGCAACACTGTGGCTTGTGTTGCCAAGGCGTCTGTTGGTCCCCTGCTGATCCCCGGAGCTCTGGGGGCCCCGCCCACGAGGGCATTCGAGGGGAGGGGGGACTCCCTCAGCTCTTTCCGTATATGGCTTCCCCATCCTTTCTGGTTTCCGGCGCCGCAGCATTTATCCTGGGCACTGATGGAACCAGGAGTTCATGAGAAGGCCCAGCACAGAATGGAGCGACCGCGGCTGTCACTGCTGTCCTCGCGCAGGGTGCCTGCCCTGCCATGGGGGTTCACAGAGTAGGCGCCTTCTGCGTGCCTACTGTTTCTGGTTGGGCGCTGGGATGGGCAGGTGAACGAACTGTAAGTTTCCCCCGCCCCCAGGCCGAGGGAAGGGGGCGCAGACGTTCCAGTCAAGGGGCTGGGGGACTCAGGACTGGCTCAGCCCCGGCGCCAGGAGGGCTTCGCGGAGGCGGCGCCGGAGGGCCGGGAGCTGCGGGTCCGGACGTGCGTGCGGCCCCCATCGGGAACGCGCGCGCCCCAGCCCGCGCACGCTTGCTCCCTGCGCCGGGGCACGGGCCGTTGGCGGCAGCCGGGCCGAGCGCCGTGCTCCGTTCAGGCCCCGTGGCCAGCGTCTGAGGCCCGTGTCTGTCCGGCCGTCTTTTGGACGGTCCGCGCTGGCGTAGCCCCTGCGGGTAAGGAAACGGTTCGGGGCCGGTGTCTCGCCGCGGCGGCAGGGGGACCTAGGGGGCGGGGCGGGCCTGGGGAGGGGCGTGGCCTAGGTGCGAGGCACAGAGTGGCACAGGGGGGCGTGGTTCAAGGGGGAAGGCGGGGCCCGCGGCGCGGGACGGGCGGGGCCCGGGCGGTTGCGTCGTCGCGAGGGGCGGGGCCTGCGCGGCGGGCGGCGACGGCGTCGCTGTCGCCGGGGACTGGCGTCCGCGCTGGCCGTCCGGGCTTGAGCCTGGGGCGTGGGCTTCCGCACCGCTCCTCCGGGACGTCCGTGGAGCAGCGAGCGGGCTCCCTTTCTGGCCCTCAGTGTGTGTGTGGAGCTGACCCCTCCCTCGCACAGCCCTGCCTTGGCCTGGAGAGGGAAGCCCCCGCCCTGAGGAAGGGGTTCGAAAGCCTGGGGGCCTCTCGAGAAGACGCGGGGTGCCTGAGCTCTGCAACCATGAAGGTCAAGGTCATCCCTGTGCTCGAGGATAACTACATGTACCTGGTCATCGAGGAGCGCACGCGGGAGGCTGTGGCCGTGGACGTGGCCGTGCCCAAGAGGGTGAGGGCAACCTGTGGGCGGCGGGGAGCGCCGCTGGGGTCCCCCGACAACCGTGGTTAGAGCAGGCCCTTCCCCTGTTCTCTCATCTCTGGATACTTGGCGATTACGGTTCCCCGATTATCTTGGGTCTGCCCTGAAGTTAGGACCACCTCTGACCTCCGTTTTCCCCTCCTTGGTGCCTGTTGTCGTACGCCCTGGGAGCTCACTTATTGTCTGCGGGGTCTCCCTTACCCCTACGCCCCCTGGCCCGCCTGGGACTCTGTGTACATCACACCTGGCGCCCTAGCCGGGGGCGGGGGGTGGGGGCGGCCACCTGGCCCTACCAAATCTCCCTAACTCCGTCCCTTTCAGCTGCTGGAGATCGTGGGCCGGGAGGGGGTATCACTGACCACCGTGCTGACCACCCACCACCACTGGTGAGCGCGGTCGGGGCGGGCCGAGGCGCGAGGGCATCGCCCCTGCCCCTCCCCGAGCCCGGCGTGATCCTGCTCCCGCCCGTCCGCAGGGACCACGCGCGGGGAAACGCGGAGCTGGCGCGGCTGCGGCCAGGGCTGGCGGTGCTGGGCGCGGACGAGCGCATTAGCGCGCTGACCCGCAGGCTGGTGCATGGCGAGGAGCTGCGGGTGAGCGCGCGCCCGGGAGGGCGGGGAATCGCCTTGGGCCCTCCCGCCTCACCAGCCGCCCGCCCCTCTGCCGCAGTTTGGGGCCATCCACGTGCGCTGTCTCCTGACGCCGGGCCACACCTCCGGCCACATGAGCTACTTCCTGTGGGAAGAGGAGTGTCCGGATCCGCCCGCGGTGTTCTCGGGTACTGGCTGCCCCGCCCCGCCAGCCCCGCCTCCCTCTGACCCTGCCCCACCTTCTCTGACCTGCTGTCCTCCCCAGGGGATGCGCTGTCGGTGGCTGGCTGTGGCTTGCGCCTGGAGAGCACAGCTGAGCAGATGTATGAGAGCCTGAAGGAGACCTTGGGCAGCCTGCCCCCGGAGACGGTGAGCGGCCATCCCTTCCCCTCCTGCAGGGCCCAGCCGCCCTGCACAACCTGCAGGCTCTGTCCGTGACTTGTGCCACAGGGGTGCAGAATGAACACTCCTCAGCCGAGGAGCCAAGGCAGACCAGGCACGGGGTGCTGGGGTCCAGGGAGGGGTCAAGCCAGCCCGGGTGAGCGCCTCCTCCATCTCTGCCTGTGGCAGCACTGTGCACCCCCTGAGTGCCTCCTTTCTCCAGAAGGTGTTCTGTGGCCATGAGCACACACTGGGCAACCTTGAGTTTGCACAGAAAGTGGAGCCCGGCAATGACCACGTGAGAGCCAAGCTGTCATGGGCTAAGGTGCGGCCACCCCTCCCTCTCTCCTAGAGGTTTGGAGGGTGGATGAAGGTTGGGGCAGAGGAGGGGCACTGCAGGGGGAGTCAGACTTGACCAGATCTGGCTTAGCCCGGACTGTACCACTGACTGAGGCTCCTGCTGGGGAGGGGAGGAGTGGTTGGCTTTGGATAGGGGCCTGGGCAGCTGGTAGGACTGGCCCAGGGGTGGCTGCCCTCAAGGGCCGGATGGGGCAAGGCAGCCCTTCTTCTGCTCCCGCCCCCAGGAAGGGGTGAGTAGAAGGAGCGAAGCCAAGTTGCCTGGGGCTCTCAAGACAAGGCTGTGACAAGGGCCTGTGGTCATTCCAGAAGAGGGACGAGGATGACATGCCCACAGTGCCATCCACCCTGAGCGAGGAGCTCCTCTACAACCCCTTCCTAAGGGTGGCGTGAGTACTGGTCGGCGTCCCAGGCCTTATGGGGGCCCCGTGCCCACCCCAGGGGCTGTGCCCCAGAGCAGGATGCCTCGCGGCTGGCCTGCTGTCCTTTGGTCCTCCTTGGTGTCATTTGGGCACTGCAGGAGGTGCCAGGGGACTGGTTATTGGGCTGACTGGCACCAGGGAGCGGCTGCTTTTTAAGGGTCCTCTGCTAACACCCCCTGGCAGTTCCCCAACAGACTCCCCACGGCGTCCCCTTTCCCCACAGAGAAGAGCCTGTGCGCAAGTTCACGGGGAAGGCAGCCCCAGCTGAGGTCCTGGAGGCACTCTGCAAGGAGCGGGCGAGCTTCCAGCGGGCGGCTGAGCCGGTGCAGCCGCAGGCTCGGGCTCTCCTGGCACTGCAGTGGGGGCTCCTGGGCACACCTCGACAGAAATGAGCCCCAAGTAGACCCGCTGTGGGGGCAGGCAGCACATCTCTCCTTCAAACCTCGGCCGACTGAGCCCATAGGAGGATTGCCTCTGGAACCTTCCATGGCCCTGCCCAGCTGGCTGTCCAGCCTTGGAGGGGGGGCACCCTGGCACTGGACATGTGAGGCCCCTCTCTGGGGTGCATGTGAGCCCCAAGGCCTGGGCGTTTCGGAAGCAGCGTGCTGGAGTGCACAGGGCTTCCGAACTTTGAATAAAGCTGTGAAAGGTTCTTGACGCTGGTCAATGCTCTTGGACTCGGAGCCGTTTTCAGAGAGATCCCTTTATTAGATTGGGAGCTCTGTGACAACAGGCCTGGCAGGCTTACCCCGATCTGCCTCTCCCCCACCCCCGTAACCCAGCTGTGGAGATGGACTTAGTGCCTCATCTCACAGGGTCTCTCTAACAGAGCCTGCTTCTCGCCTGGAACTCTGCCCAGAAATGCGCATTGTCAGGTCCAAGGCCACAGCGTCCTCAACGCCCAGTTCCAGGTGGGGCAGGTACGCCATCCCCAGCATGGGGCTCAGTGGCCTGGGTGCCCCTCTCTGGCCAGCGTTCTCTGCTGTCCAGGGCAGGTGGGTTGCCCCCAGCCTGGCAGACCCAGCTTCAGGGGTGACTCCAGGAATGGGGATGAGGAGTCCCACTTTCGCTCTGCCTTAAGCTGCCCACGGGACTGGGCCTCACCTGGGTCTCCAGGCAGGAGCAGCGAGGACACTGCTCGCAGACCTGGGCCCATGGGGAGGTTCTGGGACCTTGTGGGACCTCCGGCCCCCTGCCCTCGGGAGTCTGGGTGAGGGCAGGCTGGAGGTCACCTTGCCTGACTGTGGGTCCTGAGTCCCATTTCTGTGTGGGTTAGCGCAGTCAGTGGTTTGGGGGCGATCCCTGGGGTCTCAGGACATGAGCTTCGTGGGAGTCCCAGTATGGGCTGTGCTGGGCCCAGCAGCCCTGCGAGGAGGCCTCCTACCACCTGATGCTGAGGCCGGAGCTGGCCTTCTCCACCGCATGGTAGCTCGTGTGCAGCAGGTGGCCAGCCCGCTCTGAGCCCTCGCCCTGCAGCCAGCACCTGTATAGTTCCTGGACGCCAGGCACCTCCTCCGGCGCCTCGGTCCTGACCATGCCATACAGCATCTCCACGTGCTGGAGAAGTGCCTTGCTGGGCGTGCCGAGGTCCTTGAGCTGGCCTCCGCCGTTCAGACAGCCTGTGAGCAGGGCAGGCAAGAGCATGGTCATGACGGGGATGCCTGCGCAGGGGATATGACACAGGACCCCCCACACTGGCTCTCCTGACCTCCTGACCACCCAGGTCAGGCGAGGACAGGGCTCCACTTCCAGCCCCCCTGCCCGGGTGGGACCCTGCCTACAGCCCTGGTGCTAGAAAGGGCCCCCGTGCCACAGCTACCTGCGGGGCAGGCCATGACCTCCACGTAATGGTACGGGCAGCGCCCTCGCTTGAGCTTCTGCACCAGGTTCTGGATGTTGCGGAAACCGTAGGCTGCGGCAAAGCGCAGCAGGACGCGGCCCTCCTTCTCCAGGGTCACCTCTTGGAAGTCCTTGTTCCTGAGGGGGGCACAGGCTGGGCTCCCTCCTGCTTCCCACCCCTGCAGGCACATGGGCCACCCTGACCTGCTCCTCCACGGGGGGATGGTGATGGAAGGGGAGAGCAAAAAGCTCACTTCCGCTCAGTGTCCTGATCTTTAGAATGGGAACTGCCTCCCTCCCAAGGATGGCCTCGTCAGACTGCCCCCGGCCCCCTGTCTGTGGAAGAGGGCATTATGTGGGGACGGACCCTGCCACCATGGCCTCTGGGGGCTCTCGACCACTATGATGGGGAGGCAGAGCCCTGGAGAGCTCCGGCCAGAGACGAGGGCTCAGCTCCTACCTGGTGCCCTGCGTCTTCGCCAAACCCAGCCCGCTGTCCTCCAAGCCCACCTCAGCGAGGGGACCCAGGGCCAAGACTGCCCGAGCTGGGCTGCCCTGTCCCCTGTCCCCAAGCTCCAGCCCTTCTCACTGACCTCAGGGGTCTATAGGTGACCTCATCCACGTGGATTCCAAAGAGCTCCCGGGCTGCATGCTGGAACACGTGCTCCAGGTAGCCCCCAGAACCCCCGCCCCGATGGCTGGTGGGCTCTTGGGCAGACGCGCTGCTGCACCTGGGGAGCAGAGCACGGCCTCAGGGGGCAGCAGGGCTGCTGTCCACAGAGATTTTGGGTAACTTCTGTCTCATGTTTGAGGGAGTTGCTTTTCTAAATGGAAAAGGAGCCCAAAACCTGGGGGCTTTGTCTGTGTGTCAGGAGGTAGCTCAGGTGGGAGAAAGATTGTCCCTCTGTTGAGTAACCTGTTTTGGGGAATGCAGACCTGTGTCAAGTTGGGGTCAGCTCTGATGACCATCAGTTAGCTGTCCACTGGCCATCTCATGAACTTGATCACCTCTGTGGACACCGAGACAGACCACAGGGCAAACATGGGACCAACTAGAAGGAAGCCATGGTGGGGAAGAGAAAGGGAGGGAACGCTGCCTACTCCCACGTGCTCACTTCTGCTTGTTGAGACACCTGCAGCCCCCAAACCCACAGCAGGAGACCCTGACGCCAGGCTCCACCATACTAGGTGACTCACAGACTGTCCAGGGGGGCTGGCTCCAGTTGCGAGAGGGAGACCCCTTCTTCCTCGAGCAACTTGAAGACTTCCCCTACAAGAAGACCCCAGCACAGACGCTCTTCAGTTGAGATCTCGATAAAAACAACATCGAGGAAACCCACATCATATGCGTCCCTGGCAGATGGACACCTAAACGTCCACCTCCTGGCTTGTGGGTGGAGGATGAACCCAGGCACAGAGGCAAGGAAGGCCCACTTCTAAAGCCCCTCAGAAGAGCCAGCCTGCTCCCCAGACCCGCAGCCCACCCTCAGAGCAACATGGCGGGGGGTGGGCACGCCCATCCCTAGGGTGCGCCTGCAGCGGGGTGGTCACAGCTCCCCACAAGGTGGACAGGGGCACGTGTTCACGCAGGGAGGCCTTCCCCCCCATTGTTTGGGGTCCTGAGCGTTTACTTTTCTGGATTTTAAGCACTTGGGAGACACTGTGAGGCTGCTCAACTCAGAAATGGGGTGACCCACGTGAGAGCGGCTGACAAGAATCTCCACCCACCTCCCCATGCAGACTGTTTTAGAGCAAACGCCCAGGTAGTGCCGGGGGGTGCCTCATGCACAGGGGATGGCAGCTCCAGCCAGAGCCGATGGGCAGGACCCAGGCAACGCCATTCATGCCCTAGGCTCAGGACGGCGGGACCCAACCTGTGGTGACAACGCAATCCACGTCACGAGTCTGGTGCTCCTGGCTGAAGAAGTCTGGTCTGGAAGCTTCCAGCTTTTTGTCATAGCAGGGCATCACTGTCACATGGTAGATCCTGTCGGGGGTCAAATGCTGCCAAGAGATGTGGAAATGTGGAGTCGCTACCTGACCCAACAGTAAAGGGGCCCACTGGGTAAGGTGGGGGTGGCAGAGGCGGCCAATGGCCAGGATGTAACCGAGATTCTTTGTATGGGTCTGTGGACACTGTAACTCTTGGCTTATCTTTCAGGATAATGACAGTGAATTGTTCACAGCTGGAACATTCCCGTTACCTGCTGCTGGGCGAAGAAGTCCTTGACCAGGGAGCCCATGACCTGCTGTGGGGACCGGGCAGTGCTGAGGTAAGGGATGAGGAAGCTCCCGTGCGTCTTCTCAGCATAGCAAATCCAGCCTGAGGCCGACACGGAACAAACAGAGCATCTCACCAGCTAGGCAGTGAGTGCCAGGACGTTCTAGGACGGACCAACTCGTACAAGGAGTTACGGTCCCGTTACAGAACGTCCCTGCCCTGCTGCCACTGTCTTGTGCTGCCAGCATCTGTGAGATCACGGTCTTAGGGAACTAAGTGACTCTCAGGGTGCCTCCTTCTGCCAAGGAGGCCATCCTGCCAGAAGCCTGCGCTGCCCCCCTCCCCAGCATTCCCGTTCCCCGCATCCAGCAGTGTGGACACACCTGGGCAGGCGGACGTGAACATAGGCAAGGCCTGCGTGGAGTTGGCCTGTCCTCGGAACCGCTGCACAAATTCTCGCTGGTTCTCAAGGAGACTGAAGTTCCTCGAGAAGGCGGTATCGAACACATAGTGCACCCCTGGAAAGCAAGCACCCACCTCACCCACATGAAGGGTGGCTGAATGGTGAGGCACAGCTGACCATGCCCCAGGGAGCTGATCCCACCATGACTTGTCCAGGACCAGGCCATGCCCCTGGTAGCATGAAGCCCACAACCTCCCAGCCCAGCTCGTGGCTCACAGAGGTCGACCAAAGTCGATCTGAGCAGGAACCTGCCAGGAACCTGGGAAATGGGCCTCGATGGTGATCATTTAAAAACGACACGAGGAGCAGGCGAGTTCCAGACCAGGAAAGCAGAGGATTCAGAAGGCTCTCTCTTAAAAGGCACAGCTCTCCTGTGTCAACCCAAAACTTCGGGCTGAGGTCAACTCGGAGGGTTCTGGTGTGTTTGAGTTCAGTGACTCAGAGGCCTGAGGTGCCCCCTCGCGAGACCCCCCCCCACATGCTGAGCTACAGTGCTCACACGACGTTTGGTGCCTACCGAGTTTCTTAAAGAATGCAGTCAGCTTTTTGGCAGTGTCTGTAGGGGTCAGCTGAAATCTTGCGGCCAGTGACGCTCTGGATTGGGGTGAGACAGAAACCACAACCAGCCTCTGCTGACCGGGGGCCGCCGTCTGCAAGGCAAGGGACATGTGCTCACTCGGAGTGTTTCACACTGATCCCCAGTGGTCCAGTGCTGGTGAGCGCATGCCCTACCGCCAGGGCATGTCGTTTCTATGTACGTGTAGGGCCCAACGCTTCAATGTTCAAGTATGACAAGTACTTCACTGACATCCCACTGACGCCCCTTTAAAAATGTGGGAGTGACCTGGAGATCAGCGGCCCTTGACAGCAAGAGCAAAGTATACTGGGGCCGATGTCAGGTTAAAAGTCTCCAAGACCGCCCACCACTTACCTTATTGGCATCTAGAACTTTCCGTAGCTCCTCGTGGCTTTGCTGAGTGATGAGCACAGTCTCCGCTGAGGTGACACAGCCACTGCATGCCAGGCAGTCATCCAGCGAGATCTTGGCCTTCTCCAGCTTCTGAGTCCCTCCATCCTGGAAGCACAGGCACTCAGTATTCAACAGGGTCCTCTGCACAAGGACATGAGCTCTTGAGATAATGGAACCTACAAGAAACTTTTATTCTCTGGCTTGCAACACCGACAAGCAACATGGTAGTTGGCTGGCTTTGAATGCCACCGCCTTTCTAAAAATTAAATATTTGTCACAGAAATTCGTACATTCTATACATATTCTAGCTCCATCAAATTCTAACTTTGGCACAAGCTCACTTGGCACATCAGAATTGTATTAATGAGGCCTGTAGCCTGTCAGGGGTGGAATGTGGGCGTGAAATCTGCAGAAGAGCAGGTGACTTGCCAGAGGTTCCTAGTCTGCACTCGTGGGGCTGTGAAGATAGGAAAATGTCAAAGGCCAGGCTCCAACGGGAGGATGAGAAAGGCAAGGCTGAGATGAAGGGGCAGAGGGCAGAGTGTGGTGGCACTCTGCCCAGCGAGCACCAGCCCCAGACGGGGACAGACACACAGGCAGCAAAAGCCAGAGGGCCAAACAGTTGCAGAACTTTGTGTTGGGACGTGGGTCTCCAGGCTGATATTCTGCAACTGTCTCTAGATGCAAGCGATCCCAGCTGAGCCCCTTTACTCCCTCTGTAAACTCAGGAAGGGTCGAGCCAGGGCAAGCTGCAGAGCCCAGAATGTGACCAGAGGGCTGAGGAAATGGGGACTCCCTTCCAGCCCAGCTCATCAGGGTGGCGCTTCACACCAAAGCCACAATTTGAGCTCAGTGCATATTTTTTTAGTTAGATGGGCCTAAAGGCCCAGGCTTTGGTTTTGTGTCAAGAGACCAATAAGTTTCCCAACTTCTCTCCAAATCAACCATGGCTGCTTGGGACGGCAGGGCCCACTGGTGCCCCCACCTCACCTTCCCTTGTGGGACGCCCCCCCAACCCTGAGGTGGCGTTTCCCTGTGCTGTGCTGGGCTTGGGCAGGAGCTGTGGTGTGCTGCGGGGTCATGCTCCTGGCCTGAGCAAACGGCTGGCTCTCTCCCTGGGAATGCTTGAACCCCCGGTCCAGCCCTACCATGTGCCACCCTGAGGCTCCTCCCCTGCTTGGGAGGAGTTCCTGGACCAGGTATGCCCATGTCTGTGGTCATGGGACGGCACAGACGTTCTTGAGGGTCCAAATAGCAGACAGTCCTTAGACTAGGATCTTGTTATTGCGTAATTATTCAAAAAGCAGATGTTCACCAAAAACAAGCTGTCTGAACTGGAAAATCCCACACAATTAGAACTCACGGAGAGAGAGGGCCTCTGTGCCCCTCCACCCCTACCCCAGTCCCATCCTTGCCCTCCTGGCCTTGGTGACAGTGAATCTGACCACTGTGAAAGGTCTCACGAACACCGTACTCATGACTGGAAAGAGCAGCAAAAACATGTTTTTGGTCATCTGGGTTGGAACTTACCTGACTGACCTGGAAGTAACTCCCATCATCTTCGATGTGGATCTTGGCCACGCCACTTCCTGGCCTCTTATCCACCTTCATGGGCTTGATGCAGTCCTATACCAGGAAGAGACCCTAAATGGTGGCCTGAGTGCACGGAGGTTCCCCAAGAAGAGGGGCAACCTGATGGTCATGCCACCACGCCCAACTCCTCTCCTCCGGCCACAGAAGCAGTCTCAGCAGGATGGCTGCTGACCCTGCGTGCACACGGGGCACACATTCTAACACCCCGCCGGCACCAACGGTTACTCTGCAGCTCATAGTCAGATGAAGGCCGGTGTTACGGGGCCGCAGGCTAACCCCCTGCACGCCTGCTGGCTCTGACCTTTATTCTTGTTCTCAGCACATGGACTGGTCACTAAAAGGACACCCAGGAACCACCATTTCTGCACCTCTGCAGGAACGCTTTGCTTGGAGGTCACCGCCCTGCCCAGTGCCCAGTGCAAGTTCATTTTTCTTCCCAACTCCCCGAGTTCTTGCGGTCTCACTGTCACTACAAGAACCTCTTTGGCCGTTGCCTTCCCAGGGATGATTCGGCCCAGAAAGCCCTGTCCACGGTGCTGTGACCAGCCCCACCCTTCCCCTCCTCCCAGTACTCCTCAGCTATGGCCCTCCCAGCCCTGGTCCTGCGCAGCTGGTGCGCTTGATAGGCAGGTACACCAGATAAGGACGACACCCACTTTCAAGTGTGGCCGTCCTGCCTCCCTTAGGGGCAAGCTCTGTCAACGATGACCACACACCCTGACGTGTACTGGGCAGTCAAAGCAGGTGACTCCAGGGGACCAACTCCCCTGCCCTCCAGACCGGTGGGATGGTCCCAGCTGTCTACCAGAGGAAGCGGACAGGGTCGTCCCCTGGCCCCGAGCTCGCTGCTGCCCAGCGGGGTGACTCTGGCGGCCCTGCCCCGGCTTCCGGGGACCCACAGTGACAGGGCACTCGGCACGCCCCTCACCCGCTCGCCCCGACCCCACACCCGCGGACTTGGCCTCGCTTCGCTCCTCGATGCCTTGCGGAGCAGTAACCCGGCTCGGGGCATCGCCATCCCTGGCCTCGGTTTCCCATCGGCAGGAAGCTGGCCAGAACGCCGGAGGCCCGGGGGGCGCGGGCGGGGGTCCCTGGGTTCCGATCCCGTTTCTCAGGGGAAGAAACTGAGGGGGCAGGGGGGCCCCGCCCCAGACACGGCCGCTGTCCAGGCGGGCCGGCCCACCTGAGACGGCCCGATGAAGTCATCCAGGTCCGTCAGCTGCAGCGCCCCGCTGAAGGGCGACGCCATGGCTGCCATACTGCCGCTGGGCTCGGGGCGCGGAAGTCGCCAAACGGCGCGAAACGGCAGGCTCTTTCCGCCACGCTGCCGGAAAGTGCCCCGCGCAGCGCATGCGCATCTGCCCCTCGCCCCCCGGGACCTGGGGGGCGCGTGCCCCCTGCTGGCGCGCCCTGCCCCGCGGAAGAGCCTGTGGCCTTCCCCGCCTCCTGGGATCGGGAGGAGGGGCCAAGTAGACCGGAGTAACGTCTTGCTCCCCCAGGGCTCACCTGCCCGCCAGGTGTGCGGACCTGCAGTCCTTGACCTGGGAGCTAGCAGAGGCAGCAGCCTTCCTTTACTTGGTCCCACAGGCGCTCAAGACCCCAGAAGGGCGCCTGGCACTCATGGGCACCCAATCTGTGTTGCAGAGTGAGGACAATGAGAGTGATAGGGACAGGCAGCGGCTCCTTACTCTGCAGAGGCTCGGCATGGAGCCTTGGGGTTCCGAGAGGGCGCTGGAGGCGCTTCTGTCCCGGCCTCCGACGCCCTCTCCTGTTACTTTGGAGACCAGCTCGAGAACACCATTTCCCTGTAAGATTTTCTAGTATGCAACAGACTCAGGTCTTGAGCCACTGCAAACCGAGTCAAGTCCAGTTTTAAATTTAATGACCACTTTTTATTGGGGCTTTCTGGAGAACTCCAGTAGCTGAGTCTGGCATGTCCTGGGAACCCCACTGGGTTCAGCCCCAGAACATCAGGCGTAATGTCGAGTTGCAGGGCCCAGACTGACCGGTGCTCCCACTCTTCTTGGAGTTCCTGCCCCAGTGTGGGCTTGTGTGGTGACTCCCACACCTACTTGTGGGTTTTCTTGGAGGTCCGGAGAGCCAAGGCACAGCTCCTGGGGCAGCCTTTTGGGGGGTGGGGGGGCTGCGCTTCTTCTCTTGGCTGCCAGGACTGGACTTTCCTGTTCAGCAGCTGGGGCTGTGGAGGGGTGGCTTTCCCCCGCAGCTATACCAGGTGGGCTTCCAGGCCCCACCCATCCCCTGTCCTGGTAACACCTGACCAAGGTCGGAGATATGATGCCTGAAATCTGAACAATCCCAAGTGATTTTTCGAAGTAGGTGAGCCCGGAATAACCTTAGGGAGTGATGGAGAGGATTTACACGGGAGGGGCTCTGGCTGAGGCTGGGAGTGCAGGGAACGTTCTCCCAACACTGGAATGGGGGAGTGCATCATGTAGATGTCAGAGCCCACGTCTATGCAGGGCAGGCTTCAATCTCTCTGTCCCCTGGAACCCAAGTCTGTAGGTACAAACCAAGTGGAGGAAAGGGTGGGGTGGACAAAAGGTGGGAACAGCCCAACTGTCCATCAGCAGATGAGTGGAGAAATGAATTGTGGTCCATCCCTGCCCATGGATTAGTACTCAACCGTAAAACAGGATGAGCCACTGACCCCTGCTGCCATGTGGATGACCCCCAAGGATATGATGCTCGGTGAGGGGAGCCACCCAGAAAGCCCCATATTGCAGGATTCCATTTCCAGGACGTGTGCAGAATAGTCAACTCCGTAGAGACAGTAAGTAGCTTGGAGGTTGCCAGGGGCTAGGGAGGAGGTTTCGGTGTGCGGTGATGAAAAGGGTTGGAGAGAGAGGTATGGTTGCACCACACCGTGAACACAACTAACACCATGGACTTGTGCACATACGTGGGGGCACTGTGCCAAATTCTGTTGCATACGTTTTACTACAATTTAAAAATAATGGAAAGTATCAAAAACCATTGAATTGCACAGTTTAAGTGGGTGGATTGTATGATATGTGAGCCTATATCTCAAGATTGGCTGCCCCAAGGTGTCTCCAAGAGATCCGGACAGTGAGTGCACCTGGGTCCACCTGGTTTTGAACCCTCAGTCCCACTGTCCCTGGGGAGTGCCTGGGTGACCGAAACAGCATCTGGTTCAGAAAATCTGACTGGGGGTCTCTGATGTGTGCACACACACACGATGAGGGCCCCTGGAGACCCTGAGGCTCTTGAGCCAACACCATGCCTGCCTCCTCTGTGCACCTGCTCTCACACCTGCAGATTGTTTCATCATCGTCATTAGTGAGTATTTGCCATACACTTCCCATGTGCAATGCCAGGGTTTCAACACGTGGGGGAAACTGAGGGCCCTGCAGCCAGCCTGGGCAGCTGCCAGGATGCTGGGACTGGGTGTGGGCACCCCTCTCCCTGAGCTGGGACAGATGCAGAGCTTGGCCTCTGCTTGGCCTCTGCTCTAGGTGTGCCCACAGGACCCCCTTTGCCCAAAGCTGGCCAGCAGATCTTTGGGTGGGAACAGGCACGGTTTCCACCGAGGTGCATGGAGCTGCCGTCCCCTCCGGCAGGTGGACATCACAGTCTCACCGTCGGAGGGACTGGCCCTGTGTTAGGGTCCAGCGCTGCTGCAACAGGGGGTCACAACGGGGGGTTTACAACAACAGAAGTTTATCCTCTCAGTTCTTGAGGCCATAGGTCTGAGGCCAAGGTGTTGCCAGGTCCTTCCAAAGGATCCCTCCTGCCTGGTCCAGCTCCTGGTGGCCCCGGGCAGCCCTGGGCACATGGCTCCGTCCCTCCAGCCTCCGTGGCTCCGTCCCAGGGCTCCTGTGTGTCTCCTCCTTCTAAGGACACCTGTCATTGGATTCAGGGCCCAGCCTACTACCCAGCAGGATCTCATCTCAAAACCCTCAACTTAATTACATCTGCAAAGACCCTATTTCCAAGTGAGGTCCCATTTACAGGTTTGGGGGACATGTTATTTGGGGGGCACTGTTCAACCCACCACAGCCCTCATGTCCAAGTTTTTGTGGCACCCTCAGAGGTCAGAGGACAGCTGCATAATGGGATGTGTCTCCCCAGGTCATAGCCCACCTCCCACACAGACTGCGCTGGCCCTGAGGGGCGGGGCTGGGATGGACCACACCTGCTAGGCTGTCTGCAAAGCCAGGCTTGGGCCCGCAGGTGTCTTTGGGGGGGCAGGCAGCCCATGTGCAGTAGGAATACAACAATCCAGGGTCAGGAAGAGTAAAAGGTGTTTTGTCTTTTTTTTTTTAGATTTTTTTATTTATTTGACAGAGAGCGAGAGCAGGAACACAAGCAGGGGGAGTGGGAGAGGGAGAAGCGGGCTTCCTGCCGAGCAGGGAGCCCGATGTGGGACTCGATCCCGGGACCCCGGGATCATGACCTGAGCTGAAGGCAGACGCTTAACGACTGAGCCACCCAGGCGCCCCAAAAGGTGTTTTGTCTTAACCAAAAAATGTATAGGGGCTCCTGTCTGGGTCAGTCAGAAGAGCGTGCAACTCTTGATCTTGGGGTCATGAGCTCAAGCCCCATGTTGGTGTGGAAATTGCTTAAATAAATAAAAAACTTAAAATTAATAAAAAAATTTTCTCAAATATGTGATTTCAAAACATTTACTACATTCTCCAGTGCTACTGTATGGTGGTGTCTCAAGGCCCCCTGAGATGCTGCGAAGTAGAAGTGGGGTTTGCTTCCCCTGCTCTTCATGGGTGTAGGGGGAGGGACGTGTGCTTAGGAGTGGCCCACTGGGGTGGGGTGTCTGCCTGCCCAGTGGACCCACCCAGACAGTTGTGGCCTGCATGGAGGCCCCCGCCCCCCACGCCAGACACAGGGGTCAGGGGGGACAACCAGGGCCCACAAGGGAGGGGCTTCCCGCTGCATGTCAGTCATGTAGAACAAGGCCAGCCTCACACCCAAACCAGGAGTTCTAGCCTTCTACGTCTGCCCCCAGGCTTTTTGTCAACTGGGGACTATTTTGTTGGTCTGTGTGGCCAATTAGGGGTCTCATTACTCATGAGGGTCTCCATGCTCAGGAGTTTCTGGGGGAATCAGCCTAGGTCCCTGTGGGTCATGGATCTCCTTTCCTGTGGGGGCACAGCCTTCTGGGCCACTCTTTGCAGACCATTCCACGCGCCCGTGAGGCTCTGCAGGCCCTGGGCTGGGGCAGGGGGACAGAGGGTGAGGAAGGGCCCACAGGGGTGGGTCTGCGTCAGGGTGGTCCCAGTGCCTCTCTTAGGAGAACATGCCTCTCTTAGGAGAACATGCAGGCACTGGTGTGGGTTCGTCGTGGCCTGAGGTGTCCCCATCTGCGCCCACCAGGCCTCCCAAACCCCAGGCGCTCCCTGGGCTCCTTGTGAAGCCAGAATTGTCCCGGGGCTGAACAGACACAGCGTTTATTTGTTGAAGGAAATTACCGTGGGCAATGAGCACATCATTAGCGGAATAATCAGCACACGGCGCCTTCCCGCTGGGGCCGCCACATCTTGTCAACAGGTGAGCCCCGGGAGTCCCAGTGCATGCTGCAATTAGCAGCTAATGAGAAGGCCTGCCGTGACCTGCTCTTCCAAGGGAGAGAATGTTGTAGGCACGGGGCCGGGGGAGGGCAGGAGGTCAGAGAGAGGGTGCAGGCGCTTCTGGGGGCCTCCCTCTGCACCCACTGGTGCAAGAAGCAGAGGAAGGCGCTGGTTGCCAAGAGGGCCTCACCGCTGCACACACATCCACAGGCACGGAAGCCGAGCACAGGGCACAGAGGCTGCGTCTCTGGGGGGTGCCACGCCAGCAGGTAGGCTGAGAGGAAGGGAGAAGCCCCCCAAGGGTTTGCCCAGCCAGGTGCTGGAAGGAGAGAGCCAGGACGGCCAGTCTGTGTCTCGGGGCATGCGGGGCCGTGGCCCGGGAAGCATGGCGAGCACACAGTGTGCTCATGGGAGGTTGGGCCGGAGGCTGGTTAGGCCCCGTGGCACACGGCGTGGGGCACCGCAGGCCTGCGCGAGCCAGCTGTGCCCAGGCTGTGTGGGGGCAGGTCGGCAGCTGCTCTGTGGCACTTCACTCCGCCCACCATGAGAGCGTGTCAAGGCCAGGCCGGCAGCCCTGCTGCCCCCACAGTCTGTATTCAGGCCCCAAGTCATCAAGTGAGCCATCTAGGGGGTCTGGGCAGCGCATGCCTGGTGGCAGAACTGTGGGGCTGCTGGGTGGGGCGGGGTCCTGTCGGGAGACCCCAGACCTCGGGGCCCACAGACGCCTGGTGTTCACGAGCTTCAGCTCTGCGGGCTCACCCAGCGGCTCTGGGAGCTTGGCTTTTGGAGGAGCAACCCCCTCCGCCATCACTGGCCCCATCCGGGCTCACGGCAGGCCTGTCAGTCCAGGAACCCCTGGTGGGGGTGTAGGGGCCCCAGTGCTGCCCCCCCTGGGCTGGCCTGGGAAGACGACAGGCTCAGAGACGGGAAGGGCCGACCATCCAGACCTTCCTGGGGCTGAGGGTCACACACATGAGACGTTCACGTCTCACCCCTTGGCAGCCAGCAGCACCAGGTGGTCCTCTGGGACACCTTCTTTTTGGGGACATGGGCATTATCCCTGCCCTGCGGACATGTCTGAGCCCCCTCCTGACTCCCCACCTCTGTGGACTCCTCTCCCCGGCCCTGGGCGTGGCCCCTCTGATGCTGTTTTGCCTGCCACCTGCCCCCCAGGCCTCCGGCTTTGCAAGGACCCTGGAAGGTGCTCCATGGAGTTCGGGGTGGGGCTGGCTCATAAGCACCCCGGGATAGCTCAGGGAGCCTGCCCAGCACAGTGACTGGAGGGCCATCAGCAGCCCACTTGGTTTTCTCTGCATGGTGTTTTTGTTGGTTTGTGAAGGTCAGGCCTGGCCTGTTCCCTGTGGGAGGGTCACCCTGAGCACTGGGCCCCAGAGCTGAGCCTGGAGAGATCCCAGCTCATGAGGTCATGGGCCCTCCTCAGAAGACCCCCAGCTAGGCTCCCTTCCCTCCTGCCCTGAACGTCTCCTTTGAGGACACCCTCCAGCTCAGCTAGCTCGGGCTGTAGCAGCTGGGAGTAGGTGGGCTGGGGGTGTCCCCCACACTCTATAGAAGATGAGGTCTTCCTTATGCTGGGGGCACTGGGACGAAGGAGCCAGCTGCCTCGGTGTAGACGGGGGTAGGGAGCCACTCTGCAGAGCAGAAGACCCCACGGCTAGGTTCACCCCACCAGGCCTGAGGAACAGGGGTCAGCTACACACAGACGCCAATGCGTCCCGGAAGCCAGCCAAGGAGTGTGTGCGTGGGGCCAGCCCTCATCTTGGCCAGTGCAGCCAGCTGGGGCAGGGTCAGCAGTGCCCAAGGAGAGATCCGGAGTCAGCCCCAGGATGGCCCCCTCCCCCCTATACTGCTGTGCTGTGCTGGGGGCGTGCTGCTCCCCCCATCTAGCTGCTCATGAGCATCCTCTGCTCCTTTCAGAAGGCATGAAGGTGGCCAGATTATTCATGCTGAGGGGGGTGATGGTCAGGGAGAGGGCCTGGAGACCCAGCACCAGGGGGCCAGTGGGGGACACAGGCTCCACTGGGCCTCATAGCCCAGGGCTCGGGACGGCAGCCCCAACAGACAGGTGGGCACCCAGGTCAAACCTGATCCTGGCCCACCCCCCACCCCAGGCCCCGGCCCCCACACACCCCCCATCCTGAGTCCTGGCCCATGTGCCCCACCCCCCCGGGCCCCAGCCTGTATTCCTTACCCCTGGATGAAGCAGTCCAGACCTGCCAACAGTCCTGCCCCTGTTTTGTGTGTGTGTGTGTGTGGGGGGGTGCTGCACAGGGGCCCCAGCTGGGAGCAGGCACTGAGCTGGGACAGGAGTTGCAGAGGCCGGGAAGAGGGTCAGTGGCCCTCAGAACCAGCCCTTGAGGTCAGTGATGGCCACGGTGGGAGCTCTGGCCCCAGGCAATGGAGTGCAGCCTCTGGGACTGGAGCATTTCCTCCAGTGAGGCCGCTCCAGCCCCTGCAGCCCTGGGGATCCACGGCATACAGAAGCCCACAGGGCTGGCAGCCTCAGCCGTGGCCTCTGCAGACACTCCCAGAATGTCCAAGAAGACGAGTGGGTCTGTCATTGTGAGCAAAGGTCAGGCTCAGCAGGGCAGGGGACGTCTGCTGGGCCTGGAGACGAGCTGCAGCCACCCAGCCCTCGCACGGGCTCTGCCCACAGTCAGCGTCAGGCCAGTCTGACTGTCTCACTGATGGCTGCAGTCCCCGCAGCCTGGGAAGGGAAGCTCTCCTGCCCACCAACCAGACCTGGCCAGTTCTGGGGGGCAGGAAGGGGCCCCCACACGCCCTTGAAGCTGGGGCTCAGTTGCAGGCATTTGCTGAAGTCGGCAAAGCTCTGAAGAAGCAAAGCTGTCCAGCATCCAGAGCCCGCTGATGGCAGACACCCCACCCTGTGCCAGGCGTGTGGCCACCCTGCACGCTGATGCCCATTCTGCAGAGCTGGAAATGGAGGGCCGCAGCTGAGCAAGAACTTGGCCCCAAGGGTGCCTGACACCAGAACTGTCCCCATGCTCCTCCACCAAAGCCAGGAGACCTGGTTTTTAGGTGTGCTCTGGCCAGTCAGAGGTCTCTGGGCCTCAGTTTTCTTCTCTGTAAAACGGGGATTAAAAAGCCATCTCCAGTGGTTCTTCATTGACGGAATGAATGTCGTGCTCTGGACTGGCATCATGGAGGAAACCGTGGCTCAGAGGAGAGGGGCTGACCTCCCAGAGTCAAGAAGGCTGGGCCAGCCAAGGAAGGCTTCCAGGAAGAGGCAGCCTGGTGCAGAGACTCATGACAGGTCTGCTCCAGGCTCCAGGCCAGCAGACTCTGGTCCCTTTTTCTATTTTGCCCACATCAGGGGACAGATGTTCCGAGAAATCAGACAGGAGACCGCCTATGGAACTCGGGGCAACAGACGTTGCCCCCCCGAGAAACGTGGGTCCTGCTGGGGCTGCTGGCTGGTCACCCCTGGACTCATGGGGATGATCAGATTACACTGAAGTACTTCCACACCAGCAGTCAAACCAGGAGTGACCAGGATTTAGTCATGTGAATGTAAAAGAAAAAGAGGCCTTTTCTTCTTGTGCAGAATAAAGTCCCAAATTTGTTGACCCAAAGAGCGACAGGACCAGTAACAGCCTGGGGGCAAATACAGCCCACACCTGACGGAGAGCAAGGACAAACAAGTCCTGCACGAGGAAGGCGAAGCCAGCGGCGCGCCTGAGTGCAACCGGAGAAAGGCCGAGGCCGCCGAGGACAGACCCTGGGAGGGACCGAGCCTCCGAGTTGTGACGTTGCCGGGGAGGGTGGTGGGAGCCAGGCGAGGGCTCCGCTCCGCACGTCTGCTGTCGGTCTGTCCCTCCGAGGGTCACCAGAACCTGTTACCACCCACCCTTCTAATTTTGTGAATCTCCCTGTTTGAACTGGAATGTCTGTGGTTGCCCGGGCTCCTGTTTTCCCTGTGTTCCAGGTGCTCACTGAACCTCAGGCGCTTTGAGGCATTGGACGTCCTGCACCTGGTTCACGTCTGCCTGTCAGCTGCCAAGTGTCTGTTGAACAGGAATCCTGAATTCTGATGAAGTCACAGTTACTGATAATCAGCCTCCGGAGTTGGACAAATAGTCACTCCTGGTCTGACTGCTGGTGTGGACGTACCTCAGTGTAATCTGATCATCTCCAGGAGTCCAGGGCTGACCAACCAGCAGCACCAGCAAGACCCTCTGCCTCTCTCCCTCCCTCTCTCTCTCTGTTTCTCATGAATAAATAAATAAAATTTTTTTTAAGATTTTATTTGAGAGAGAGAGAGAGAGAAACAGTATGAGAAGGGAGAGGGTCAGAGGGAGAAGCAGGCTCCCCGCCGAGCTGGGAGCCCAATGTGAGACTCGATCCCAGGACTCTGGGATTATGACCTGAGCAGAAGGCAGTCGCTTAACCAACTGAGCCACCCAGTCGCCTCATAAATAAAATCTTAAAAAAAAAAAAAAGTAAATGCAAAACAAAAGTGACTGTATTAACACGTACATCTGCCAGCATTGTATGAGAGTTCGGGTTGCTCCATATCTCGGCCAACACTTGGCGTTGTCAGCCCCCTTATTTTTTTCTTAAAGATTTTATTTTTTTATTTGAGAGAGAACGAGCAAGCGAGTGAGAGCATGAGCAGGGAGAAGGGCAGAGGGAGAAGGACAAGCAGACTCTGCACTTTAAATTTATTCACTGTGGGGCGCCTGGGTGGCTCAGATGGTTAAGCGTCTGCCTTCGGCTCAGGTCATGATCTCAGGGTCCTGGGATTGAGCCCCACATCGGGCTCCCCGCTTGGTGGGGAGCCTGCTTCTCCTTCTCCCTCTACGGTTCTCCCTGCTTGTGCTCTCTCGCTCTCTCTGTCAAATAAATAAATAAAATCTTAAAAAAAAATAAATTTACTCACTGAGGTGGGTGCGTGTCTTGTGGATTTGATTTGCCTTCCCTGAGTGGCGATGTTGGGCATCTTTCCATGTGTTGATTGGTTATTCACACATCTTCTTTTGTGAAGTGTCTCTTCAAACCCTTGGCCTTATTTATTGATTTGTTTGCTTATTTATTTATATTTTAATTCCAGTGTAGTTAACATACAGTGTTATAATAATTTCAGGTGTACGATACAGTGATTCAACAATTCTATCCATTACTCCGTGCTCATGACAGGTGCACTCCTTAATCCCCATTACTTACTTAACCTTTCTCCCCACCCGCCTCTCCTCTGGTAACCATATGTTTCTTCTCAAGAGTCTATTTCTTGGCTTGTCTCTCTTCTTTTCCCTTTGTTTGTTTGTTTCTTAAATTCCACATATGAGTGAGATCATATGATATTTGTCTTTCTCTTACTGACTTATTTCACTTGGCATAATACTCTCTAGCTCCATCCATTTGTTGGAAATGGCAAGATCTCATTCTTTTTTATGGCTGAGTAATATTCCCTTGTATATATGCCAGCTGTACTTTATCCATTCATTTATCGATGGACACTCGGGTTTCTTCCCTAATTTCGCTGTTGTAAATTATGCTGCAATAAACATCAGGGTACGTATATCCCTTTGAATTAGTGTTCTTATATTCTTTGGGTAAACAATAGTGCAATTGTTGGATCGTAGAGTAGTTCTATTTTTGACTTTTTTGAGGAACCTCCATACTGTTTTCCAGAGTGGCTGCACCAGTTTGTGTTCCCACCAACAGTGTAGGAGGGTTCCCCTTTCTCCGCATCCTCCCCAACACCTGTTGTTGATTTTAGCCATTTTGACAGGTGTGAGGTGGTATCTTATTGTAGTTTTGATTTGTATTTTCCTGATGACAAGTGATGATGAGCATCTTTTCGTGTGTCTGTTGGCCATCTCTGTGTCTTCTTTGGAAAAATGTCTGTTCATGCCTTCTGGCCACTTTTTAAATAGATTATTCTTTTTGGGTGTTGAGTTTGCTAAGTTCTTTATATATTTAGGATACTAACCCTCTATCAGATATGTTGTTTGCAAATATCTTCTCCCATTCCATAGGCTGCATTTTAGTTTTGTTGATTGTTTCCTCCACTGGGCAGGACCTTTTTATTTTGGTGTAGTCCCAACAGTTTAGTTGTGCTTTTATTTCCTTTCCCTCGGGAGACATATCTAGAAAGAAGTTGCTACAGCCGATGTCAGCTAAATTATTGCCTGTGTGCTCTTCTAGGATTTTTATGGTTTCAGTTCTCACATTTAGGTATTTCATCCATTTTGAGTTTATTTTTGTGTATGGTGTAAAAAAATGGTCCAGTTTCATTCTTCTGCATGTGGCTGTCCGATTTCCCAACACCATTTGTTGAAGAGACTGTCCTCTTCCCTTTGTGTATTCTTGCCTTTGGCCTATGTTTTAAAAACAGCTTTCCTGAGCTATAATTCCCACAGCACACAGCTTACCCCTCTGAAGTGTACAATCCAATATCTGCTAGTGTATTCACTGTGAAGAACCTCCTTTCACCTAAATGATCACACACCAAATTGCTTTGGAATTTAACTTTTCCTTCATACTTGATGATGCCTCTTAATGAATTCAACCTAAGTTTACAAGGGAAAGAAGCACGTGTATGCAAAACCTATAACGCGTTACCATCATTTCAACAACTAATGTTATGTGAGCCGCAAGGGACGTGGTTTATGTCCTTCCCATACTGTCAGAACTGGAGCAAGAAGTGGGCTCCCCGCGCCCATACACATCTGCAGCAGTTGAATGTTGTGAGCTCAAACCACAGCCCTTCAGTGGACTCGCAAAGGAAATTTCCATACCTCAAAATCTATTTAACTCAATTGGAAGTGATTAATCTTGTTATTAAGTCCATCTGTGGATTTTAAAATTCCAGGTTGTTCTAAAACTTCCTATTTGGTTATACGCACGTGTGTGTATTTCCTACAACTCCATTCATGAAAGCCTACTTTCCATTACCCAGTTGAGTACAGTTGTAGTAGCTGCTTTAAAATCCTTGTCTCATGGGGTGCCTGACTGCCTGGTCGGTGGTGGTAGGCTGTGTGTGACTCTTGATCTCGGGGTTGTGAGTTCGAGCCCCACGTTGGGTGCGGACAGTACTTAAAATCTTAAGAAAAAACCTTGTGTGATAATTCTAATAACTGACTCATCTTGGCATTGGCCTCAGTGGATTCCTTTCCTCTGAGGATGAGTCACCGTTTCCTGGCTCTTCCTCTGACAAGTAGCGAAGTATAGTTGACACAGTCTTGGATTTTATCATGAACGCTGTGACCATCAGGTTGTAGAGACACTGCGTTCTGTTATATTCCTATGAAGACTGTGGCTGCTTTTGGTTTTGGTGGCATTGAATGTGTTTGGGCTTGAGCTGTGACTGCAAACCCTGAGGTGGGCAGAGGTCCATCTCCGTCCATATTTCATCTTTGGCTGAGCTGTTTCAGTATGCCCTGCACATGCATGACTCGGGTCAGCAAGAGTCTTGGGTAGCCTTCAAACACAGAATTTGGGGTCCTCTCTTCTGGCTCTCTCCTTTCCAGAGTTCTCCACTCATTCTCTGGTGTCTGCTTATCATGGACTCCTTCCTCCTTCGGCCAGAAAGACGGTGGGAATCTCTGCTGGAGCCTGAGCCCTGGCACACTGCAGCCTCGCCTCTGGCTGTCTTCAGGGCAAAGCTACACACACAGAGGGAAATCTTCTCCCTCAAGTGCCGATTCCTCATCAAAATCTGCCCACTTTTGTTCATTTCCCCAAACCTGCAGGGAATTCGTTTTGTTTGGGTTTTTTTTTTTTACCTTTTGTCCAGAATGTTTCAGTTGTTATCTGTGGGTGGGATTTATTTTTAAGGAATCTACTCCCCTACTGACTTCTGTAAATTGATTTCTTGTACCAGGCAGCCTTGCTGAATTCTGTTTTAATTGGCATTTGGTCTGACTGCATATACCAGGAAGCCCAGCCCACAGAAAAAGATCAGACACAGGCAGCTGTATCCGCATGACTTAGCAAACAGAGGGCTTTGCAGGTAGGTATGTAACTGAGAGACAGATTCTACACGGGGAATTCCTGTTCACAAAATCACTGGAGGGGCTGGAGGGAAAGTGAGGAGCCACTGGGGACGTTGGCTTCAAGGCTGTACCACGAAGGCCGGGGTTCACAGTTGGCACTCGGCATCTGGCAGATCAGAGGCACACATTGTCTGTCCTCACTGGCCAGTGGCCACGGCAGCAGGAAGGTGACTTCTACCTCCTGTCAACAGCCAGCCAGTGCCAGGGACAGGCAGGGTCCCATTGGCCCCGCCATCGTGGAGGGCAGTGCTGTGTGCTTGCTGGGGCTGGCTCTGGTTTGGATTTGCCTTCTGTGAACCCTAGGCTTGCACCCAACCCCTTCCCCACACCAGCGATGTCCGTGCCCCATTGCTGTGAGCCTGGAACTCGCTCCAGGAAGTCACACTATGGCCGATGCCCCTGGGAGTCACGGCCTGACTGGGTGGCCACCACCCAGAATCTGCTGACCTTGGGACTGGTGGGGTGGCCTATAGAGATCCTGCCATGGCCCCAGCTGGGACACCACACCCTTGCTCTGCTGTGTGATCCCAGCCACTCTGCTTCACTGAGCCTCGAATCTCAGCATGAGATATGGGGGAGTGAGATCCTGTGAAGCAAGGCCTCAGCTCGTGGCGCATGCCCAGTCCAGGCCCGGTGGGAGCTGCCACTCACACCCACTGGGGAAAGGCCCGGCTGGAGCTGCTCTCCGCCCTGGGTGCCCCTCCCCCTGGGTGGCTCCTTCGCAGGGCCTCCACCTGCACATTCCTGTGGCCAGAGCAGCGCCCGCTCTCAGCTGCCTGGCAAGGCCTCATTTGTCTCCCTTGACACCCGAGGGGGCCTCTTGACCACCTCACTTCCAAGTTGAGGAAGCCAACGCAGAGGAGGCTCGGGGTTGGTTGATCACCCTGAAACACTCACTGGCCTGGGGACACCAGGGGATTGTCCCAGAGGTCTCCTGAGACCCAGCCCAGGGTCCAGCATCATGAGGGGCTGACCACGGCCTCCTCTGTGTGGGGTGGGGACAGCGGCCCAGTCAGGGTCTGGGTCACCTGCATGGGCATGCCTGGGGAGGTGGGGGTAGGGTCATGTCCATCAGCACTCCTGGCACCTCTAGCTAAGAAGGTCTGAGTGGGAGCAGGGATTAGCCAAGGCTGGTCCTGGGACCTACCGGAGGGACCCTGGCCACCCCCAAAGGAGCAGGCTGGGGGGCAGCCCTGCCCCCTGCCACCTTAGATGTCCCTTCCCTAGCTCCTCATTGCCCTTGGGGAGTGCTGAAGACAGCCCCCCTGCCACCCCAGCTCTGCTCAGACGCGGCGCCCTCAGGGTCAGCTCTGCCCCAGCTCCGGATGCACCTGCCTGCTGTGTCACCCTGGGCCGGCCGCAGAGCTTGTCTGTGCTTGGTGCTGACTAAATGACACAGCCAAGACCCTAAGCCTGTCATCTGCTCCCCTGCCCACTCTCACCCGAGGGGCCCAAGCTTGGGAATGTGGTCTGACTTCCATCACTTGAGGGCCAGACCTCGGGCGGTTGGGCTGGGCTGGGAGATTCTGCAGGTGGCAGGCCCGCCAGGCCTTATGGGCTCATGACTCCTGGTTGCGGGAAGGAGCTGGTCATTCATCTGTCCCTGACACAACCACCCCTACCGCATGCTGCATGCAGACTGCAGACACCGCCAGGAAGCAGGGCCGGCCTCTCCTGGGCAGGGCCTGAGCCTTTCCCGCTCCAGCGTATGCCAGGGTCTGAGCAGCGCCCAGCATGCAACAGGCACTCAGCCGGTGTGCCGGTGGTCAAGGACTAGCAGGTGACCAGGGGCGTGCCGGTCACGCAGGACTCGGGCCTACAGATGGGACCATCCCAGTATAGGGACCTTCCCTATACTGCCCCTGCTGGGACCCACTAAACTGGCATTTTTTTTTTTTTTTAGATTATTCATTTATTTGACGGAGAGAGCACAAGCAGGGGGAGCAACAGAGGGAGAGGGAGAAGCCCTGATGTGGGGCTTGATCCCAGGACCCCCCAGA
This sequence comes from Mirounga angustirostris, assembly GCF_029215605.1. NCBI lineage: Eukaryota > Metazoa > Chordata > Mammalia > Carnivora > Phocidae > Mirounga > Mirounga angustirostris. The sequence goes on from NW_026991713.1 coordinate 140,137,575, forward strand.
TCATGACCCGAGCCAAAGGCAGACGCTTCACCGACCCAGCCAGCCAAGTGCCTCTGAGCCGGCCTTCGAAGGATGGATGCAGGACTGAGGAGGACGTATCACGGCAGCCGTGGCCAGGGAGACACAACGCTGTTTGTGGACTGTTTCCATGTCACACGCGAACATGGGCGCCCCAGACTGGTGGAAACAGACTTGAAACTGCAGGTCAAGTTCAGGCCACTTTGGAAGCTGACCTGCCTCTGTGGCACCAACTGGCCTTCCTGGGGGTGGGGATGCAGATTGCAAGGCCCACGGTGGCCTGCGGAGGCTCCCAGGACGCCCCCACCTGCGGTGCTGGGGGTTCCCTGGTGACATGGGGCTGGGGAGGGGGCTAAGGGGGACCCCAGGAGGAGGCACAGCTCTTGCCTGGCCTCCTCCATCCAAGGGCTGGGGCCTCACTCCACTGCCCCTTCTCTGGTCTGGAGGTCTGGTTTCCTCCCACCTCCTCTGGAGCCTGGCGGGGGAGGGGAGAGGGCTCCCCTGGGGCCACTCCCCAGGACACTCCCTGAGGGCTAGGCTCTTTACCCAGCTGAAAGGGGCTGCTGAGGCATGAATGCATCTCTCCCTATTTCTGAGCCTGGGTGGGGCTGACACTGGCTTGGGCGGAGTGTTGCAGGGAGGGGATGTCTCCGCTCACCCAGCTCAGGGCAGCCTCCCTCTCTGGGCCTCAGTGGGAGGGGTGAGTGTAGAGGTGGTTAGGTCTCCTGCAGCACCCCCCCTACCCTCCCCCGGGACAATACTCCCTGGAGAGAGGCTCCCCACCCACTCCCCATCCCCACACTGGCCGGCAAGGCCTCCTAAACGCCACTCCAGAAATGCACGGTGGGGGCATCTTCCCGGAATGCTTTTCCACCCACTGCCCCACTCATGGGACTGGCAGGTAGGAAGGGGTGTTGTTCCTCCCGAGGCCTCTGTTTAGGGAGGGACGTCAGGAGGGAAACCATGGGTGCAGGTGGGCCCCACCGGCCTTGTCTACCTGGGCCTTGGGTGGGGCAGGATGGGGAGGAGAGAATGACTGTGCCCCAGGCAGTGTGTGGAGGGGTCACTCAGCCTTCTCCCCAGCCCTGGTGTGAATGGGGAAACGGAGGTCAGCCTGAGCCAGAGGTGGCCCTGCCTTCTTGCACTAAACTCTCTGGCCTCGCCTTGCCCTGCCCTGTGGGCAGAGGGGACAGCCACCAGCCACCAGCTGCCCTCCTGGGCTCTGACAGCTGGGGGCCAGGCTGACTCAGACTCAACACCCCGGCAGGAGGGGCCAGCTTCCCCAAGGGGGCAGGGCGGGCCCGGTAGACCGGTTGGTCCTGAGAGCAGGGCCAGAGGCCGCATGGACGCCACCCGCAGGGGCCTGAGAAGGTTCCAGTGGGGGCTCTGAACCCTTCCAGACCCATAAGGCCTTGCACAGCCCAGGGCAAAGGGGTGCGGGGGGCAGGGTGGGGTCCTGCCCAAGCGGTGAGGATATCCAAGTGGTTCTTCTTTACAGAAGAAGCCTTGCAGACTGCTCAGCCTCTGCTGGGGTCCTGTGGGACCTCTGCCCACGGCAACCTTCTGCTCCTGCTTCTCAGCCTTGGTGAGTAATAGGGGCCGGCTACCGTAGATTGTTAGGGTGCAAAGAGCATCAGAGGACAGCTGAGCATTCTTAAGAAAGGCTCTACCTGCCCCATGCCTCCTTCCTGGTGGCAGGCAGTGCCCCCCCTCCCTGGCAGGTGCCCTGAGGTCAGGCAGTTGTTCCAAGTTCTGGGCAGGTGGCCCGAGTCCGGGCATGTGTCCCAAATCTGGGCACGTGTCCTGAATCCTGAACAGGTGCCCTGAGTCCCAGGTAGGCTTTCGGCCATGTCTCTGCTCCCAGAGGTGCCTCTGTCCCTCTATACCTTGCAACATTGGAAGCTGGGCCAGGGCAGTGATGGGGGCTCAGGCCAAAGGGACAGTGTCCATGGAATGGGTATCGGATTGCCCTGAGCAGTGAGGTCTTAGGAGGAGGATGTGGGGGACCTGGGCTCCCTGGGGTGGGGTAGGCTGTGACATCATGGGGTGCTGAGACTGGGGGGGCCAGCTTTGCCTCCTTCCTACCCAGGGTGGGGGCCTGTGGCAAGCACACCCAGGAGTCCCCGGCCATCCCCTCAAACCTTGTGCCCCTTCCCTTGCAGGGTGGGTGTTTCCTTCCAGGGCCCAAGCTGCAGACTCGAGACTGGTAAGGTCCCTCTGGGGAAAGAGAGGAAGGTGTCTGGTCCGGGTGGGGGTCCTCAGACACTGGGCTACACTTGGCTCAGCCACAGCTATGTTCTATCCTAAAGGTGTCATGACCCCATGGCTGCAAGGCACCTCCCGGGACCTGTCCTGGCAGCAACCTGAGCTGACTGTTGTCCTCTTGAGGGACCGGCGGGACACGGAGAGTAAGCAGGACACCCTGCCCCATTGGCTGTCGGGAGACATGGAGATGGGGATAGTGTTGTGGGTTGCACCTGCCCACACATGTGTGGCCCTTCCTGGCTGCATGGCTTGCTCAGCTGTGACAACCTCGGAGAGTGGACAGAATCACCCCAGTTTGCTGATGTATAAACTGAGGCCTGGAGGGGGTCATGCAGTCCCCAGGGTCTCAGCAAGGTTAGGGAGGAGGAGGTTGACACGACAAGTCCAGCCCCCAACCCCCGCCTGCTCCCGCGGAGAATGTCTGCCTACCTGAGTGGAAGGCCCACGTGATAGATGAAAACCTTGTCTTCTACGAGGAGTGGGAACTGGAGGCCTGTGTGGACGGGGCCCTGCTGGCGGCTCAGATGGACCGCGTGAACATGGTGCCCTTCACCTACCAGCAGCTGGATGTATTCAAGCGCAAACTGGATGAGGTAGTTGGTCATGGGCTCAGGCCTGCCCGCTGTGCCACAGTTTCTGTGGGCACCCAGAGCATGGCCGTGGCCCTCCCGGTCACCTCCCTGGGCAGTTCTATCCACAGGGGTACCCTGAGTCCCTGATCCAGCACCTGAGGTACTTCTTCCTCGAGCTCACCCCCACGGACATCCACAAGTGGAACGTGACATCCCTGGAAACTGTGAAATCTCTTCTCAAGTCAGCAAAGGGCAGACAATGGATGCTCAGGTGACAACCTCCCCCGAGGGAGCAGATGGGGTGAGGCTGTGCAGGCCCCAGGGGATGCCTTTCTCCCAGCCCCAAGACGCCTCAGTGGCTTCCTTCCACAGGTGGCTGCCCTGATTGCCCGCTACGTGGCAGGAGGGGGCCAGCTGGACAAGGCCTCCCTGGACACACTGGCCACCTTCAGCCCCACGTACCTGTGTTTTCTCAGTCCTGAGCAGCTGGGCTCCGTGCAACCCAGCGTCCTTTGGTGAGTCCCAGGGGCCTGCCGGGTGTGGTGGGCATGCCGTACTCCAAGCTCACTGCCCGGCCCCTTGCCCGGCCCCGTGCTGCCTCTTTAGGGCAACCAGGCCCCAGGACCTGGAGGCATGCCGCCCACCGCAGATGGACATCCTCTATCCCTGGGCCCGCGCGGCCTTCCAGAACATCAGTGGGTCTGAATACTTCGTGAAGATCAAGCCCTACCTGGGTGAGCCAGGGAGAAGCCCTGGGGGGCGTGACGGCCCAGGCTCCCCACGCGGGTGCTGCCAGGTTCTTGCCTCACGAGGCAGCTACTGTTGGTGTGGTCGGTGCTCAACGCGCCCCCTGCCCTTACACGTGTGTGTAGGTTGAGATCCTGTGAGTCTGAGCCCCCGCCAGCTTCTTCACCCACCCAGGGGAACCTGGGGCCCAGGAAGTCCTTAGGGTCAGGGGGTAAGACTGGGGGCTGTTGTGAGGTCTCATGCTTGGGGCCCCTCTCCCCGCGAGCAGCTGGGGCCCCCACGGAGGACCTGCGGGCTCTCAGTCGTCAGAAGGTGAACATGGACATGGCCACAATTCAAGACGCTACAGACGGAGGCTGTGCTGGTACGGCTGGGGGCGGGGCCGCGCGGGGGCTGTCAGAGCGCCGGGGTCCGCTCCGAAGTCCCGAGGGGCTGAGGCAGGGTGTTTGGGCCCGGGAAGCATGGGGAGGTCTGGACAGCCTTCTGGGGGAGAGGCAGGGTGACCCTGACGGCCCCCTGGGGGCTCTGGCAGCCGCTGACCATTGCCGAGGTACAAAACCTTCTGGGTCCAAACCTGGTGGGCCTGAAGGCAGAGCAGGAGAGCAGCCCCGTGCGGGACTGGATCTTACGGCAGTGGCAAGATGACCTGGACGGTCTGGGCCTGGGGCTCCACGGTGGCATCCCCAATGGCTACCTGGTCATGGACCTCAGCTTCCGAGGTGGGCCAGGGTGGCCAGCTGGGTGGGGTGGGGGCAGAGCCACGCCCAGCGCCTGAGTCACTCTCTTTGCAGAGGCCCTCTCAGGGGGCGCCCGCCTCCTCGGACCCGGACCAGTGCTCATTGCGATCCCCACTCTGCTCCTGGCTTTGATCCCCAAGTGAGCCCACTGCTCTGGATGCGGGACCTCCCCTGCCCTGAAGCCCTGCCTGGCCCACCCCAAGGGGACTGGACTTCAATAAAAGGCCCCTGTCCTTCCCTGCAGAGATGCCCTGTGGTGTTCTGAGGACCGGGTGGGGAGGCACAACCCCATGAGGTGGTAGATGTGGTTCTTGAGTTGGAGTCCCTCCTGTTTGCACTTGGAGACGGGGAGGGGGGAAAGGGGGTGGCTCTTAGGGCCCCCCTACCACTGTTTCCATTCCCAGGGCCTTCCCTCTGAGGCCAGGCCAACACTCAGGGTGGCTTCTGGGGACAGGGCCCAGGAGATGCAGACAGAAGTCCTATTCCCCACTAAGAGGGTCTCTGTCCCTCCTTGGGCTCAGAGCAAAAGGACGCAGGCAGGAGGATCACCTTGTCTTTTATTCAAATCCATCAGCAAAGCCCCCTCCCCAGTACCAGTTCTTCATCCTGAGGGAGGCCAGAGGATTGGGGCAGCAACTTGGTCAACTGTTCCTGGCTGGCCGCGGGGTGGGCCCAGGTCCTCATTCCAGCTCCATGTCCTGGGAGCTGGATGTGAAGGGACCAGCCCCACAGGCCCCTAGGATGTGGGACATGGCCAGGTCCTCTGGGCCTGGAGCCTGCCCCTGGGCCTGGGCAGGTGTCTGGCTCCACCTTCCAGCCCCAGTTTCCCTGCATGTGGGGCGGGGCTGGTGCCGCCTTTGGAGGCCTTGGTGCAGGCGCCCCAGAAGCAGTCCTGGCTGGGCCCTGGGGTACCCCAATACAGCAGCCCCAGGAGGCCGGAGGGCAGGGCCACAGCGAGTGGCAGGTACCTCAGGTGGGCCGGTGGACTGCCTGTAGGAGGAACGTGGATGGAGCACCTATCAGGCCTGGCTGGGAGCCTCCTGGGCCTGGGCAGGCCCTCACTCTGCGCCCCTGGGCTGGGAAGGCCAGGGGGGACTGCCACGGAGGCTGTTCCTCTGGGCCTCGACAGGGCTCTCAAAGCTTCTCCCACCCCCACTTTCTGGTGCTCGGCAGGTGCTGGAGGAGGTGATTTTGTCCTTTAGTAACTGAACAGCCAGTGTCACCACATGTCACCCAAGCAGGTGAAGGAAAGAGCCAACAGAGAATGAGGTTGGGCGCAAGGTGAGGAGCCAGGGGCAGTCGGGTCCACAGAGGCCCTGCGCAGACAGGGAAGGCACACTAGAGGGGAGGATGGGTCTGGGGCATACCAGAAGTGGGGGCCTTGTTCCCCGGCTGGCCCGAGGTGGGGGCCAGATGGGGCACCCAAGGTGTCGTGTTGGGGGCCCCAGTGGTGGAGCGGGCCAGGCTGGTGGGGCCGGCAGTGTCCCTGTCCAGGCCCAGCTCTCCTAGGACCGACGTATTCAGGCTGCGGAGCCAGGAGCTGATGGTCGGGTGGCTGCGTGCCTTCTGCAGGTCCCCCACGTTCTGGCCCAGCAGTGTGGTCACATTGCCGACACTCAGGCTCTGCAAGGGGAGGAAGAGGGCTATGGGCGCAGGTCTGGAGGGTCCCGCAGTGGCCGGCTTTGGGGCCAAAGGCAGACCCAGCAGGGCAGTACTTAACTGAGGAGCGAGCACAGGGGTGAGGCCTGGCAGAAGCGACCTGGGGTTCATGCTGTCTGTGTACCTCTGACTTTGGGATGCATGGGGCCTGCAGGCTGTGACAGAGGCCTCCCCCGATTTGGCAGCCCCATCCCCCACCCCAGACAGGCCGCCCCGGGGGCCCACCTGCAGCACTCGGGGGTTCAGGTTGGTGAAGGTATCGATATCCATGGAGACGTTAGCCTGGACCAGGTACCGCAGCTCCTCCACGGGGGCACCTCCTGGGGGCAGGCAGTGGTGAGAGGGCAGGGGCGGGGGCCTCTGGGGCCAGGGGGCCCGCACACAGGGCAGGGGCTCACCGAGGTAAGGACGCATAAGGCGGTAGTAGTTAGCTGTGTTCCTGGTGCTGCCAAAGGCCTCGCGGGCCTTGGTGTAGAGTGCGTCCTTCCGGCTCTGGGGGCAGGAGGAGATATCCAGGGCCCCGGCCTGCCTGGGGGAGCGTGAAGCTGGTGGGCGCGCTGGGAGCCCCTCGTGCTCCCGGCCTCTCCCTGCCACAGCTTTCCTCTTGCTCTCTGTACAGCGCTGAATAGTGTCCCCCCCAAAATCACGCCTGCCCAAAACCTCAGAATGCGACCTTGTTTGGAAATAGAGCCTTTCCTATTTGTAGATGTGATGACGATGACATCTCAGGGAATTAGCGCAGCCCCGAGTCTAACAACAGGTGAAGAGAAGGGACTGTGTGCACAGGCGCGGAGTGCAAGGCCCTGCAGCCGCAGGGGCGGAGGTGGGGATGCGTCCACCGGCCCTGGGAAGGCCAAGGGGTTCCGGCAGCACCACCCCAAGCAGGTTGCAGCCACCCCTGCAGGCTTCAGAGGGAGCTGGCCCTAGGACATCGATTTCAGATTGCGTGGGAGAAGTTTTACCACTTGGTTTGTGGTACCTGGTTGTGCAACCATGGGAACCTAGCAGGTTTGTGGTACCTGGTTGTGCAGCCACGGGAACCTAGCAGGCCTCAGGCTGAGCCCCTCCCTCCCTGGCTGGGCGCGTCCCTGGGCTGGCTCACCGGAACTCTGTGGGCCTGATGGCCTGGACCTGCCTGGCACTCATCCAGCAGAGGCGGGAGCCCCCGATGGCCATGAGCAGGGTGCTGGTGATGGTGCCGTTGTGGTCCAGGTACTTCTGTAGGACAGCCTGGAGGCAGGGCCTGGGTCAGCAGGGCCCAGGTCAGCGGGCCCAGGGGCGGCGCACCGCCCGCCCCCCCGACCATGCTGCCCTCACCTCGGTCTGGTTCTCCAGGGCCCCGTCCGAGGCCAACAGGGCCACGACCGTGTCCCTGGACGTGATGTTCCACTGGCCGATCTCCGAGCGGGAGTAGAGGTAGACCAGAGAGGTGATGAGCCGCAGCTGGTCCTCGGGGACGCCATGTGGGTAGACCTGGGTGGGTGGGAGGGTCAGGCCCGCGGCTGGGTGCCTGCCCACCGCCCCCCGCAGCTGGTCTGCGACGCACCTGAGCCAGCTTGGCCTTGACGACACGTTGGCACTCGACTGGCAGTGGGTGCTGCAGAAGGGGGTCCAGGTTGGCTTTGAGCACGCGGCTGCCCAGGCAGGACTCGAGCTGCACACAGTCATAGTGCACTAGGAAGAGGTGGTCATGGAGCGTGGCCGCTGTGATGTCCCCGTGGATGCAGGGTCTCCCTGTGTTTGGGGGGGGGGGGGTTGGGGGTTTTGAGCTGAATTTTGCTGATTCACTCCTAACCTTGACCCACCCTTGAATCCCTCCCAAGCTTGACCTCTAGCCGAGAACCTCGCCCAGACCAGGTAGAGTCAACCCTGACCTTGACCTGCAGTTCAGCTCCACTGGACTCTGACCCCCCAGCCCCACCCCAGGCTGGATGCAGACCCCTGGGTGGTACCCAGGAGGTCCAGCAGCAGGTGGGACTATGTTTTGGGTGCTCCCCCCCAGGGTTAGGAGCCCAGAGGACGGGAGGGACAGCATTCCCAGGCCATGGTGGCCACACTGACCTGTGCCCCGCTTGGGCCGAGAGGACACTGACGCGGCCTTGGCTTTGAGAAAGCCAGTGACGAAGCGCCTGGCATCACGCTGGCTGAGCCGCCCAGCTTGGTACGTGGCCACTGTGCTGCTGAAGAAGGCCAGGCCCACAGCCTGGCCAGACAGGCGTAGAGACTGTACCCGGGGAAGGGCTGCCCGGGGCCACCTGGTTCCTCCTCCCGTCCCGCAGATGGAAACCCTGGGGCAGGGAGTGACTGGGGACGCTCGTCAGGCATTGGAGCCCTACCCCCAGGCCTGGACAGGCTGGTGGAAGGTCGGCTGGATGCCCCTGTCGTTGTCCACAGCCAGCTTGTGAACACCCCCCCCCCCCCCCCACCCCGTAGAGTGTCCTACCTCCTGCACCTGCATCCACAGGCTGGAGCTGATGTAGGTGGCCAGGGATCCCAGGGTCTGCAGCCCCTCTAGGTTCCAGGAACCAGGAGGACTGGTGTGGGGTAAGGGAGCACCGTGTTAGGGTCAGGAGCAGAGCCCCAGCCCCCGGAGGCTGCCTGCCCCTCCCTGAGCACCCAGTTTCCACGGCCTGCTCAGCAGAGACCGTTCCACCCCAGGTGTGGGGGCAGGGGAACTGGGGGTCTGGAGGGTGGCAGTAGCACCCCGAGCCTGTGCACCGTAGGCTGCAGGGTCGGTGGGGCTGTGAGCTGGGGGGACAGGTCACAGGTCAGCAGGTCGGTAGACATTAGGGGTCTCCTGGGCCCAAAGTCCAGGTCCTCTCAAGGAGGAGAGGCCTGGGCAGAGGGCACCGGGCCCTGCCTACCCCAGCACGGTCTTGCCGCCGGCCAGCAGCATGTTGAGGGTGGCTTGCTGGGTGGCCGTCAGCCGGCGGCAGCGCTGCAGGTTCTCCAACACACGCGGGTCTGCGGCCTCGATGCGGGACGCATCCATGTCGCACAGCAGGACCCCAAGGAGCAGCAGGTCAGAGGCGCTGAGCCACGGGTGGGGCGCTCCCTGCCACACAGCGGGTCAGCACGAGCCCGGCCCTGCTGCCTGCCCACCCACCCTGCCCCAGCCCACCCGTTGTGCCTACCAGGCAGGCCAAGGCTGCGTGCCGCAGGGCGACCCTCTGGTCTGGCAGGTTGGCGAGCAGCTCCATGTCCCCCTGAGCGGCGCGGCGGGTGAAGGCCCAGCAATCGGCTTCCCTTACCTGCGTCAGGCTGCGGGCAGGTTGGGGGGCTGTTGGGAGGGTGGGGGCCACCCGAGGGTCCTCCTCTGGGGTGGCCCAGATGTCCCTGGGGAGCTGGGGTCCCTGGGACTCCGAAGGAGGCATGCTCAGCTGTCCCCGCACGGGGGGGGGGGGGGCACTCACTTGTAGAACAGCAACAGGTTGGGAGGGTGCAGCTCAAAGTCGTCCTGGAGGCCATGCCGAGCGGCCAGGTTGGCCAGGCAGCTGAGCTGGGCAGGGCAGGGGCGTGTCGCGGGCTTGCCCAGCCTGGGGCTCCCAGCCCCCCTCCTGCTGCCACCTTACCCTCGCCCTCAGCGTGGCCTGGGCTCTGTCACCTGGATGCCCTGCCGGCTCCCCGTCTCAGGAGGTGTCGGGGCCACCCTGAAAGCCCCCCACCCCCGACCCCCACAGCACTACAGCGGCTCAGTCGTTCATCCCAACGTCATCTCCTGCCTAGACGTTTTGTCTCGCTTGACTTACTTCGGGGTTTTCGGATTTATTGCTAATTTCATACTAATTTTATAATGAGACAGAATAGTAGCTTTTCTTCCTTCTGTTTCTTTAAACTCAGGGGCAGGTAATGCTTGGGTCAGCTGTGGGTCGAGGTGGACTCAGATGACAGGGGAGAGGCCGGCAGGCTGGAAGATCCACACGGGGCCCAGAGGACCTGTCCCCAGTGTGGGCACCATGTGCCAATGGAGGCAGGAAGCGTCTAGGGTAGGCCTGCTGGACAATCCCTCACCCGAGCCAAGAACAGAAGTCAGGGGGTCTGCAGGGAATTGACTGAGAAGTCCTGGAAATGGTCCCAAATGGGCAGCACCAGAGAGTCACCCAAGGAAGGGAAACCTCAACGTCAGACAGCCGGACCTCCTGCCACGTTGGGGTCTACCCAACAGCTGCGTCTCAGGTGTTTGCGAGGCTGGCCGGGTCTCGCTTCCCATCCCAGCCCCGTGGGCCCCCTGATGACCTGAGCCCTTTGCTGGGGATGCCCTTCTTCCCCGCCTGTCTCCGGGAAGTCCACCCCCTGCCCTCAGCACCCTGGCCTGCTCCCGCCAGCCACAGCTCTTTACCTGCCAGGCTCTGAGGGGGACCTGCTGGGTGGCCATCCCCCGGATGAGAGCGGAAAGCTGGTCCCGGGGCAGCTGGCTCGCCGGCTGGCACCAGAAGTCGTGCAGGAGGGAGGTGTCGGCACTGGGCAGACAGGGGACAGGCGGTGAGGAGTGGCATCGAGGCCAGCGCCCCCAACACTGAGGGAGCGAGACACACACGAGACCGCGGCTTCACTCAGCACTCACTCACTCCTGTTGGCACACAGTGGGCGCCAGGCTCCAAGCTGTGAGCAGGGCTTGGAAGTGGCCCTGGCCTGGACTCTGGGTCTATGCCTCCTCCGGAGGCCTCGTCCCAGCGGGCTCTGGGCTCAGGCAGGCTCCACTGTCCCAGCGATGGCTGAGGGTGTGGAGGAGATGTGGCCTGAGCGCCAGCCGGGTCACCGCAGCAGGCCTGGCTTCTGGCTGAGTGCTCCTCACGGTGTGCATCTATCTAATAAAATCTGTGTGTGAGGAGGATATCTTGTGGGACTTCACCCCAGGCCTCTAACCCTGCCTAATCAGTCCTCCAATGAATTGACTGATGGCTCATCAGTGATCTCTAATCCTCCAGGGAAGGGAAGGGTGGCTGAGCCCACATACGAGACCTCGGGACAGTGCTTGGGAATGACTGAGTCTTTGGGACCTGGGAGAGCAGCCCAGTCTTGGGGCAGAGGAAGAAATCCAAGAGGACTCAGGACGAGAAGTAATTGCCCGGCAGGCCAGGAAAGCAGTGCAAGCTGTGAGGGGTTCAGGGTCCCAGGCAGCTGCGACAGCCTGGGGGACCCAGTCCTGACCACGTGGCTGTGAGTCTGATGCAGGACACTGGATGCTCTGGGCCATCTAGGGGCAAAGTCGGTGAGTGATGGGAGCCCTGCCTCAGCTTTCCTGGGCCATCGGGTGCAGAACCTGGGGATGCACGCCCCCCCTCCCCCCGGCCTGCCAGAGGATCAGCTGCAGAAACGTGACCTGGCACTCACCTGGCCCACAGGTCAGCCCTGCTGTCATCCAGCCCTCCCTGGGAGAAACCCTGGGCCCGGAGACAAGAGCAGTGGGCAGTGAGCCACATGAGGAGGGCGAGGCCTGGGCTCATCTGGGCACCTGGAACAGAACAGGCCTTGAGCTGCTGCGGGCCCCCAGCACACTGGGGCACTGCCTGCTGGGGGCATCCCTCAGGGTCTGCCTGGGGCTCCCTGTGTCCTAGGGTAGGCCTAGGACCACAGATGGTCCTACCACCTCAGGGGAGCCTGGCTGTGGGAACCACCACTGGAGGGCCCAATGTGCCCCTTTGTGAGGGCTGTCTCACCTGCTCTGGGGCCCAAGGCTGTCCTGGCAGAAAGGTGTGGGGTCATGGGCGGTGGGTGCAGGACTAGCTGGAGAGGAGACAGGAGGTGGTAAGGCCCACCCCATCACCTTCCCTGCCCTCTTTGGCACGGGGCACAGAGAGGGAGGTGCCATCCAGGGTCATGTAGGTTGGGCTCCCTGCAACTGCATCTCTGTGTCTTTGGGGAGGACACAAACACCACAAAGTGCCTCTCGGGAACTAAGGGAGTGGCAAGAGGAGGGGCCGGGCCAAAGCCCCGGGCCTTTCTTATCACAGGTTGGGGCTCCTGAGACCTGGAGGCTTCAGTGTCTCCAATAAACAGATCTCTCAACAGCTACAGGGGAGGGGCGGTGGTCCCAGGAAGTCCCTGCAGGCAGCTGTGGGTAGAGGCCTGGGGGCTCTCCAACCTGCCCCCCATTCCTGGGCGGCCTAGAAAGCCCTCCTCCCTCGCAGGGCCTCAGACGCCCAGCCAGACCTGGCCTCTGGCCACAGCCCACACCACAGCCCCACAGGTTGCCCTGCCCAGTCTCCAGATGGAGGCCTTAACTGTGAGATGAAGATGTCAGGGTGCCCGTGGGCTCTAGACCCTGCACGGCCCAGGGTGTTACTGTCCCATGCGGGCGACAGAGTGGAAGCCAGACGAGCCCAGCTATCCACCCAGGGCCACACCGAGACTGCCTCCTAGCCGGGCCCGGTGGGTGCAGGTGCCAAGTGGCCCTGCCCCAGCCCCCACTTCTCACCTGAGCATGGAGACCATCTGCTGTAGAGGGAGGTTGCTCCTGCACCCCGCGGTGGCCGTCCGATGTGTGTGTGGGGGTGCAGGCCGGTGCCAGGAGCTGCAGTCCCCTGCAGTGACCCCAGTCCACTGAGTGTGTCAGCCCCTGCAGCTGAGCACTGGGGCTCCACGGTGGTGCAGGGTGGGGACACCTGGGTTCCTGCTCACCTGCATGCCTCACCAGCATCCGCCTGCCTGCCCGCCCACTCCTGCAGTGATGCCGGCCAGGCCGATGTGGAGGGGAGGGGCGGGGGCTGTGTCAGGTGAGGCTGCCGTGCCCACCCCTGGGGGCCTCAAGCAGAGCAGACACCTGCTCTCCAGCCCTGGGGGAGCGGGAGGCTGAGCTCACGGTTGGCGGCCACCCAGCACACATCCCTTCCCCCTGGGGGATGTGTCTGTGCCCCGAGGATCGGATGTGCCTTCATACGTGTGCGTCTGCGTTTGTCACGCGTGCTGGTGTTTTTGTGCACACGCGTGTGTGTCTGGGAGCATCCACAACTATGTGATGCATGTATTCCCTGCAGGGACGCCAGGCACATGCAGATCCAACATGGTGGCGGTTTCTGCCCTGTGAGCACGTGCGTCCATACACGTATGTGCTGGGGGTTAAGGGGGGGGTGCAGGCACCAGGTAGGTGACCCCAATGGCAAAGAGCTGTGCCACACATGCCCTGCGGGCCCAGGACCGGGCAGCTCCATAAGCCTGGGCCTCTGGGGCTGAGTGGGAGGTGCCCCAGCGAGGGTGGGTGGGGCCAGGTGTCCAGAACTGAGTCCTGGCTCTCCTCATCCCCTGGGAGGGGCGCAACTCCCACCTGGCAGGGCCAGGAGGGCACCGGGCCTTGAACCCCTGGACCCACTAGCACCACAAGTAGGGCTGCACATGCCCAAAGGGCCTGCCGCACGGCCAAGAGGACACACTGACCCTAGAGGGCCAACAGCTGGAGGGGCCAGCTGGGGACTGCCGCCCAGCCCTGCATGGAAGTTCAGCCGCACCATATAGAGCTGGATGCGCTCCTGGCCTCCCAGTACCACTGGGGGTGCTGCCCCACCAGCACACAGACCCCCAGGAGCTTGCCTGCCACAGACCTGCCCCACGCTTCACCCCCCCTGCAGCATCTGTCTGGCCACTCCTGCCTGAAGAAACTCTCCCTGCCATCTGTGCCCAGGAGACCCTGCTCAACTCCCATGCCTTCCAAACCTTGCCCACCACAGCTAGGGTGTGCGCCCCAGTGTCTGGGCTCCACAGCCTCAGCTTTGAGGCCCCCCAGGGCAGTGGGAGACGGCCAATCTGCAGGAAGCAAGGTCTGGATCTGGCCTGCGGGTGGCTCTCTGGGTCGAGGGGGACTCAAGGGGCCAAGGAGACCTTTCGGGGGAGCAGCAGGGCTGTGAGAGGGGCAACATACATTCCCCAGGGTGGGGCCTACCCCTGTGCGCCTTCCCGTCCTGCTTCCCTACCTTGGGGGCTACCAGTCTGTCTAGCCCTCCACCTTCTCTGCCGTTTGCTTTGTAGGCCCAGCCCATGGGCCCCACCAGGCCAGAGTCTACAACAGTGTCCTCCAGCTGGCCACACCTGCCCTCTGCTGTCCCCCCAGGGCCCATCCCAGCCAGGAGTGCCTACCCTGCAAGGTAGCTGGCGTTCCAATGGCGGAGAACCCTAAGGAGAATGTGGGGACAATGACTCTAGGAAGGGACCCTGGTGAGAACAGATGGGCGCTCCAATGCTTTTGGCTAGGTCAACGGGGGATGTCTAGGAACGGAGCTGACCCAATTTCAGTCCTCCACCCACAGTCCAGCCTCCATCCACACTAGGCTGCAGGGTGCTCACTGCATGGCAGGGGGAGGGTCCATCCTGGCTCCTGCTGGGGGGCCTAGGGCAGAGATCTGCCCAGTGTAGGAAAAAGGGCAGGGGTCTGGGGCCTCAAACCTCCCCATCGGATGGATTCATAGTCACTCATGAGATCAGTCACTGAGTATTTATTCTGAGGCCCCGGAGTTCAGCTACAACTAGGCCGACGTGGGCATGTCATTGGGATGGAAGAGATGGGGGCTGGCCACTCTTGCTCCCCAGCTGAAGTGTGAGGACCTGTGCTGGCCTAGGCACTGTGAGAAGACCGAGGGACGTGGCTCGGACCCTCCCCCATGTGCCGTGTGGGTGGGGAGGAGGAGGCCCATGAGCAGAATCTGGTAAAAGCAAAGGCACGAGGCAGCACTGGGTGGGCGGGATGGGTCAGGGTCCGCAGGCGGAGAAGACCCAGCCAGGATAGGCTGACCAACACAGACGGTCCAAGAAGAGCAACGAGGAGCAGGGCGCTCTGAGGCCTGGGGGCCCTGCAAGAGCCTAACTCGAGGCTGGCCCGCTGTGGGCTCTGTCCCTTAGAGAGTGACCCTGGGCAAATCCATAAAACAAGCCCCTAGGAGTGAAGCTTTGGAGCCAGGAAGGCAGGCCTTGGTTTCCCCTCTCAAGGGAACTGGGTGCTCAGAGGGAGGTCCCATCCTCCAAACTCCCCGGCAGCCTGGCTCCCCCTGCTGGCCCTGCCCGCCCCTCTCCAGGCCTGGCTGCTGGAGCCAGGGCCTCAGGCCCCATCCACAGTGGGGCTGAGCACAGAACACCCTGACTCAGGATGGGCCCAGGGCTGTCCCCTGCAGCCTCCATCCCCCTAGTGGGCCCAGCCTGCCACTCCCACCCAGCCTGCTGCCCTCAGTTGTCAGGCTCTAAGGTCCACTCTGACAGCCACTGCAAGCATGAGGCCCGCTGTGCCTCTGTCTCAGGGGGCTTGTTGGGGGGCATGGAAGTGCTGCAAGGCCCAGGACTCCCTTCTGTGGGATCAGGGTCGGGAGCAGCTCTCAGGACCTGGACAAGCTGGTCCAGTGACTGCACCAGAGTATGGGGGCTCCAGCAGGCATCAAGCGCCGGCACGAAGGGATCTGGTGTGCAGGCCTCCACACGTTCAGTGTGAGTGGGGATACGCAGATAAAAGGCGTGCAGCATCATGCGGAAGGGCTGGTCTTCTTGGTCCAATGCCTGCCCGTAGGTCAGGTCGCCCACGACAGGATGGCTGAGAGCACTGCAATGCACACGCAGCTGGTGCGTCCGGCCTGTGGGGGTGGGGTGGGGCAAGAGGACTGGTAGGGTGGGGGTGCCATTCCATGCCCACCCCTCACCCACTCACATCACCCCTAGCCCTAGCCCCTATTGCCCTCTTCAAGCCCCCAAAACCCCGAGACAAGGCAGACCCGTTACCCATTACAGACAAGAACGTCAGAGCTTAGAAGAGGGATCGACCTCGAGATCACTGCCAGTAGGGGCAGGGCCAGGTGCGCTAGACCACCCCCGTTGGTCTTCCAGGATAGCAAGGCCTGGGGTGGGTGGGTGGGGGGATAGCAAAGTGGCCCCAGGCAGGCCATTCTGCCCCGTGCCACCACATATTATGCTGTGGGACAGACACACCTCCGTACACATGGCTGAGAAGCACCATTAGCAGACAGCAAGCGGGCCTGGAAAGTTTCCTGCCTCGCCGCTGGACGCACCTGTGAGGGGCTGTAGCAGCACTTTGGAGACAGGATCGCCGGCATAGAGCCCATACTCCAGGACCACCAGCTCTGTAAGGCTTGGTTTGGGGTTCTCACAGCCTGTGGAGAGCAAGACGAGGTGCGAGGGTTGGCTGGACCTGTGGAGAGCCCAACCCACGCCAGCCCGGCTCATTCAGGGCCCCCACTGGGTGACGAGTCCTTCCCTCCGTACCCTGAGTGCCCTCGATGCACATGGTGTGAGCCCGACCCTCGGTGCTGTTCCTGCCGATGGCGTAGTTGATGGTCATCCGGCTCTCCTGCACGTGTCCCCGCACCTGCTGGGCACAGACTCACAAGCTGCTCTCAGGACCACCCACCCCTTCTGGGGAGCCCACCTGGCACTGACAGCCTGCCGAAGCGGCTGAGAATTGGAATCCCCTGCCCAGGGGGGTGGTCAGGCCTTACCAGAGCCAGATAGGCTTTGGTGACGCGCCGCTCCTTGAAGCACTTATAAGCGCTGCCCGCTGCCGCCTTGTTCAAGGCCACGCAGAGTGCCCCGCTGGTGGAGAAGTCCAACTGGTGGCAGAACCTGACACAAGGCCGGGGATCAGGGCTGGCCAGACTGGGGAGTGGCTACTTCCTCCCACAGAAGCTGCTGGGGGCCACTGGCCGGCCTCCGCCTACCTGAACCCATAGTAGGTGTCAGGATCTGCTAACTCCGGGAAGTGGTGGCGCAGCTGCTTCTGGAGGGTCGGAGTCTCCCGCCACATCCTACTGTCGATCCGCAGGTCCCAGTGCTTGTTCACCACAAGGAAGTCCTGGCTCTGGTACACCACGGACAGGTTCTCTATTCGGCCTGGTTCCATGGTAGAGGTCTGCAAGTGGGGGCTCACGGGGAGTCCACAGTGGACTCATTAGGGTCCCCGGGGTCCCCAGGGTCGCGGGTGGGAAGCCGCTGATGCGGTGTCAGCCGAGCACACGGTCCCAGTGTGTATGCACCCGCTAGGTCCCTTTCCACGCCTACCTCTGAGCTCCGACTGTGGGGCTGCCCAGCCCAGACGCAGATCCCGGGGGAAGCAGTCCTGCGCCCCGGCCCACCCCCGCGGACCCTCCCGGGACAGTGCACCAACATGCCACGGGAGTCTCTTCCTGAGCGGGGAAGGGCCAGGAGAGGGGCTGCCGCGCCCCCCCACGGCCCGGGCGGGCCAGGTCAGCAGAGTGAGGGAGCCCCCTACGCCCCCCTCTCCCTCCGCGCAGACACCCCCTCCCCGGCAGCCCCCGCCCCCCGCGTCTGATGGGCACAGGCCGCCTACCAGCGCCTCCCGCGGCTCCGCCCACTCCGGGACCGACCTGCAGCCCGGCCGCGCCGCCCGGGTTCCGCGAGGCCGCTGCCGTGCCCTGGCTCCAGCACCCCGTCCCCGCGCCTGGCGACCCAGCGACCCCGGAGCCGCGCCTCAGAGGGCCCTACGGGAGCGCGCAGCCCCGCCCCACGCCCCGCCCACGCCATGGACGGGCGGCCGTGCGGGCCAATGATGAGAATCCTGGGATGCCGCACTGGCTCTGCCCCGCCTCGCCTGCGCGCGCAGCCCCGCCCCCGCCGCGCTCTTCCCGTTGGCCAATGGAGAGAGCCGCCGGGCACGCCGGCAGGGATTGGCGGCGCCGGGACGCTGGGGGCGGGTGCGGCGCGCGGCGGCCGCGCGGGAGGTTCGGAGCGGACGGCTGGTCCGGTGGGAGCGGGAGCCATGGGAGACCTCGAGCTCGAGCTGGGCGGTGCCCAGGACGACTTCCACAGCCAGTTCGCGGACGAGCTGGAGGTGCTGGCGGAGCTGGAAGGTGGGCGCGGGCCCCGCCGCAGCCTCGTCCCCCGTAGTCCGGGAGGGCTGCCTGGAGGAGGGGAGGCGAGCGGGGGCCGCGAGGCTGGAGCGAGAAGGGTCCTCCGGCGCCGCCGGCCGCGGGAGCTCTTGCCTGTATGTGGGGACGCGCCGATCTAGCGCAGCTGCTGTCATCTTTCCCTCCTGGCAGGAACGGCGGCCCTGTCATCCCCCAGGGACCCCTGGCCCACGGTGGGCCGGTCCCGGCTGACGTCCGAGGAGGCCGTTGCTGGAGGCGACGCTGCCACTCCTTGCTCTCCAGGTGGACGTCCAGGGAACCACAATGGCAGTGCGACGAAGAGGCATCTGGCCGACCACATCCCGAGGGACACGGCTTTGCCCCCCAGTATGTCCGCAGGGGCCCAGGGCCCAGGGCTGGGGTGTGAGGCTGGGGAAGAGCCTCTGTTCCTTCCGTCTCCCTCCCCAGCCCCCAGGGTCAAACGGCTTAGGCTGGAAGTCGTCAAGAAGCTGAACTTCAGGCCCGAGGAGATGGAAGAGCCGCCCCTTCCTGACTCCCCTGCCAGGGGCATCACCCCCCCACCGAGTCCCGAGGTCCCCACTGAGCCGTGGGGCAAGGGGTGTGTGGCTGGGGGCACAGGTGTCCCAGGGATTGTGGAAGGATCCTGGGTTTCCGGAGGCCTGGGGCTGGGGGTGGGTGGGAGGGATGTATAGTTGAGTGGATCTGGGTTCCTCCGATGGTAGCAGGAGGGGTGAGTCCCTAAGACAGTCCCTGTCCCTTCCCAGGCTCTTGGATGCTGGTGCTGATGTGGGTCTCCTGCAGGCCTCGCCAGCAGCCCGAAATCCCGTCCTGAGGCGGCCCCCTGTCCTGGAGGACTATGTCAGTGTGACCTCCATGGGTGGCTGCCGGGCTTTTCTGGTCCTGCGGGCTGACCCAGTGGGCACAGGGGTGCAGGTGGGTGCTGTGTGGCCACAAGGGGGTGGGGGGCTCAGTGCTGCCCAGGAGAGTCCTAGACCTCATGTCCCCACTGGGACCCTGGGCACCCCTCAGGAAGTTCACCTGGCTTGCCTCCCTTTCCCTTTCGTATCTTCTTTTTCTTTTTTTAAACATTTTATTTATTTACTTGAAAGAGAGAGACACAGTGAGAGAGGGAACACAAGCAGGGGGAGTGAGAGAGGGAGAAGCAGACTTCCCGCGGAGCAGGGAGCCTGATGTGGGGCTCGATCCCAGGACCCTGGGATCATGACCTGAGTTGAAGGCAGATGCTTAATGACTGAGCCACCCAGGCGCCCTCCTTTTCATATCTTCTTTCTTTTTTTTTTTTCTTCCTTAGGGTTGTTTTCATCCCACTTTTTTTTTTTTTGGAATTATTGTTTAGAGAGTAAGCTTGTCCTGTTGTTGGTATGTTCGTGCTGAAATAATGCCACCTGGGTCCCTGAGCACTTTTGGGAGGGGATCCGTGAGTAGTTATGTCCTGCAACGGGATGAATGCTGCCCTCACTTTCCTACAGACTCCTTTCGTTGATATCTGGCGGCGAGGCCACGGCCAGCTGGATCTGTTGGGTGTGTCCTTCGCGTCCCTGAAGGAGCAGGTCGACAGTGAGGTGGGGCTTGCTGGGAAGAGAAGGGTGGGTCTGTGGGGGGACTGCACGTTGGAGCCATCCAGATCCCAACCTCTGGTGTTTGCACAGCGGAGGCAGCAGCTGCTCGAGGAGGCCCATCGGCTCTCAGACACACTTCGCAGGTGACACAGTGGGTCCTCCCACCCCTGATCTCCAGCCTGTAGTTGGGGGGTGTGCAGTCCTTCCAAAGGCACAATGTTCTTCAGCCTCAGGTCGGAGGAGGTCCAGCCTTTGGCAGCTCCTGAGGAAGAGATGGCCAGCAACCAAGGTGACTCCAAGCACTGCCTCTGGGTGGACGAGTTCGCACCTCGGTCCTACACGGAGCTGCTCAGTGACGACGTGAGACCTTATTATTGTTCAAGCGTGACTTGCTCTTTTGTTGCCAAAAACGAAAGCTGTAGGATTTAGCTAATTCTTATGTTGTCAGCTTACAGGGCATTGGAATGGAAGAGATGGTTTTTTGGTGTTTTTAAGATTTTATTTACTTTTTTGAGAGTGAGAAAGGGAGAAGCAGACTCCCCACTGAGCAGGCAGCCAGGATGAAGCCCGATCCCAGGACCCTTGGATCATGACCTGAGCCAAAGGCAGCCGCTGAACCACCTGAGCCACTTAGGAGCCCCAGAAGAAATGGTTTTTTTTTTTTTTTTTTTTTAAAGATTTTATTTATTTATTTGAGAGAGAATGAGAGAGAGCACATGAGAGGGGGAAGGGTCGGAGGGAGAAGCAGACTCCCTGCCGAGCAGGGAGCCCGATGCGGGACTCGATCCAGGGACTCCAGGATCATGACCTGAGCCGAAGGCAGTCACTTAACCAACTGAGCCACCCAGGCGCCCAGAAAAGATGGTTTTGATTTACACATTTGAATTGTAGTTGGGGACACTGAGGCCAGCATGGGGCTGGCAAGCTCTAGGTCACCTGTGACCTGGGCTGGGGATCCAACCCCCCCACCTCCTCGGAGCTTCTGTTTCCTTTCTTACTCATAGAAGCTGATGCTGGGATGCCCCTCGGGATGGTGGGGGCTCCTGAAGGGCTCAGGGTTATAGGAATGGAGGCTCTGAAATGAGCCTCACTCTGTCACTCACTGGCAGGGTGACCAGACACTGGTCACTTGCCACTTAGCTTCAGCCTCCTTGTGTGTTTTCTGGGGCTTAACGACAGCAGGCTGACATGAAGGGTGGGCAC
The DNA here is from genome assembly GCF_029215605.1 of Mirounga angustirostris. Taxonomy (NCBI): domain Eukaryota; kingdom Metazoa; phylum Chordata; class Mammalia; order Carnivora; family Phocidae; genus Mirounga; species Mirounga angustirostris. Next base: position 140,158,169 of record NW_026991713.1, read on the forward strand.
AGGGGTCCTCGGTGCTGGCTGTTCCTCCAGGCCATTCTTTCTTTCTTACAGTTCACTAACCGCTGCCTCCTCAAGTGGCTAAAGCTGTGGGACCTGGTGGTGTTTGGCCGAGAGAGGCCTGCTAGGAAGCCAAGGCCCAGTGTGGAGCTGGCCCGGGGTGGCAAGGAGGCCCCAAGCTCCAGCAAATGGAAAAGCCATGAGCAGGTGCTGGAGGACATGCTAGAGGCTGAGTTGGACCCAAGCCGGCGGCCCCGGCAGAAGGTAAGCCCCACCTGGCTGTGCCACACACGTCTGAGCCCGGGGGCTATGCTCTCTGGGCAGCCGGCGCCTTTGCAGCCTCTCGGGGCCCTGAGGCGCATTTAGCGTGCCGGGGTGGTAACAGGCTATAGCACGTGTGCATCTGTGTTGTCTTGGCTGCAGGTGGCACTGCTGTGTGGGCCCCCGGGGCTTGGCAAGACCACCCTGGCTCATGTGATTGCACGGCATGCTGGGTACTGCGTGGTGGAGATGAACGCAAGGTAAGTGGCAGGGAGGCCAACCTCCATCCTGACTTAGCCCTGAGACCCCAGTGGGTTGGCGGTGGGGACAGTGGAGTGGGGTTCTTACTTTCTCAGGGCTTTCTGGGGTGGTAGCCTTGAGGTGTAGGTGTGGTGGCTCAGCCCTGGAGACTGTCTGATCAGGGACCTTGGTTGCTGTCTTGGCCGAGGCCACGCTGCCCTGACGGCAATGCCCTTGGCTTCATGGTTCCAGTGATGACCGCAGCCCTGAGGCCTTCCGCACGTGCATTGAGGCGGCCACGCAGATGGAGTCGGTGCTGGGTGCTGGCGGGAAGCCCAACTGCCTGGTCATCGATGAGATTGACGGGGCCCCCGTGGTGGGCCTCCTGGGTGCCCTAGTGGGTGGGCAGGTGGGTGGGCAATGGGCTAGGGCTCACTGTGTCTTTTTTGCATTCCCTAGGCTGCCATCAGTGTTCTTCTGAACATCCTGGACCGCAAGGGCCCACAGGATGCAGAGTCAGGGGATCAGGTTCCCACAAGTGGGGGACGGCGGCGCCGGGCTGAGGGGGGGCTCCTGATGAGGCCCATCATCTGCATCTGCAATGACCAGTGAGTGGGCCGGAGCAGGGCTTTGCACAGGGAGGGGTGTGGTGGGGGGCTCCATGGGAGGGCAGAGGGCTTCTGGGAGGGTGTACCCCCAACCCTACCTGGCTGCTTCTGCCCACTGGGCTGTGGCACATGCCCTGATGTCCCTGGCTGGGCGGTGTGGTGTGCACGTGCCTGTCCCCCTGCAGGTTTGTACCCTCCCTGAGGCAGTTGAGACAGCAGGCCTTCCTGCTCTACTTCCCACCCATACTGTCCTCGAGGCTCACGCAGCGGCTACAGGAGGTCGGTGAGGGCTGGAGCGGGGGACACATGACTAGGGGGCTGCGTGGCTGACTGCGGGGTGTGGGGATGTGTCCCCTGTCCTGGCCCCGTGTCCCTCTCCTTTGCCATCCCCTCTCCCATCCAGGGCCCCATCCCCCAACTGGCCCCAGGATGTGGGGGTGACTGGACCGGTTTGCTGTTTGGCAGTAAATGGTTCGAAGCAGGGACCAAGGCTGGTCCACGGGGATCTACAGCTGTGTTCTAGGGAAGAGAGGGCCCCAGGGTGGGTTTCTGGGGGAGTGGCCACCCACCCTCCTGCCTCCCTGCAGATCTCCCTGCGGCAGGGCATGCAGGCTGACCCGGGCGCACTGGCAGCTCTGTGTGAGAAGACAGACAACGATATCCGTGCCTGCATCAACACCCTGCAGGTGGGCAGGTGCGCGGGGCTGTGGCTGGGGTGCAGCAGGGCTCAGCCGCCGCTAACCAGCCCCCACCCGTCTGTGTCCAGTTCCTTCATGGGCGGGGCCGGCGGGAGCTGAGTGTGCAGGCTGTGCAGGCCACACGAGTTGGCCTCAAGGACCAGCGCAAGGGGCTTTTCTCTGTGTGGCAGGAGGTGTTCCAGCTGCCCCGGGCCCAGAGGTAAGTGGGCAGGCCAGCCCCGTCTCCTGTGGCAGACTGAGCGCCGCATGGGCCCTGGGGGAGCATGGTCTGTGTACAGATGCCTGGGCCGCTTTGGGGAGCAAGGCATCCTGGAGGGGGATGAAGAGGTGGGGCCCCATTCCAGCCTTGGCACCCCTCTGCAGGCAACGCTGGGGCCAGGACCCGGCCCTGCCCCTGCACATGCTCTCGCTCCATGATGGGCACCTGGGTCTGGGGCCCCGTGCTGCCGAGGCGCCTTTGACCACGGCTTCCCAGCGGTTCTACCACATCCTGCACGTGGCTGCCTCCGCAGGGGAGCACGAGAAGGTGGTCCAGGTAATCTTGCTCTGCCTTGAGTGTTTTTGGGGGTGCTGGTATGCTAGCATCTGTCTGTGTCTCTGTCTCCAGAGAACCGGAGACGCTTCACACGGTGTCAAGCTCAAGGAGCAATGGGATGGGAGCAAGGGGTGGTGGACACGGTGCCTCAGGGAGCTCTCTCAAAGGTGATGGGGAGCAGGGACAGAGGCCTGGGAGGAGGGACTAGCTGGTGCCGTGGGTGGGGTGGGGGCCGGCGTGGGCTGGCAGGGAGGGGAGGTGGGCTGGGTGCATGGTGTCATCTGACTCACGGGGTCAGTCCAGTTGCTGGTCGGGACGCAGGTGATTGGGGCGGAAGGGGCTAGACAGCCTGAGTCAGTGCCTGGGAGGGTCCCCGTTCTGGACATGAACTGTGGGCACGGGGATGTGCGGTAGAGCAGGCAGGGTAAAGTTTTGGCTTGAGCAGGTGGCAGAGATGCCCCCCACCCCAGGGAAGCCTGGCCTAAGCTGTCTCCCTGACTAAGCAGCTTTGGATTAGTGGCTGTGGATCTGATAAATCCGGAACTCTCCACAGGGAGGGGTTGTGTGCGCCCCGAGGGAATGAGAGTCTCACGTGGAACAAGAGCAGGGGCTCTGTGCCCTCCGTTCTGGCTGCAGAGCTTCCTTTGGGGAGGGGGTGGGTACTGGAGCCTGTGGGCTCCTTGAGGCAGTCGTGGGTAGGGGTTTCTGTCCTGCATCTCTCAAAACAGTGGGGCGGCAGGCTGGGCCTTCCTGGCTCCTCCTTCGGGGCCTCAGGGCCACGTGCTGGTGCTAGCAGCTCTCCCAGAGACCCTGGGCTTGGCAGGGCAGGTGGGAGGTGCTTGTATGTGGGCTGGGGGCTGAGCCTGGGGGGGGGTTCAGCAGCCCACCCACCTGCTCACCCCCAGGGCCTGTTTGACAACTTCCTGCGCTTGCGGCTACGGGATTCCAGCCTGGGGACCGTGTGCGCGGCCCTTGACTGGCTGGCCTTCGATGACCTGCTGAGCCGCGCCGCCCATCACAGCCAGACTTTCCAGTTGCTGCGCTACCTGCCCTTCCTGCCGGCAGCCTTCCACCTGCTCTTTGCGTCCAGCCACGTGCCGAGGATTGCTTTCCCCAGCAGCCAGCAGGAGGTGTGTCTCCTAAACCCTGCCTGGGCCTGGGGTCTGGCCCAGGGAGCCTGGGTTTCCTAGGCCTGCTTCATCCTCCACCCCAGGCCCAGAACCGGACCAGCCGGACACAGAACCTCATCCAGACGCTGGTGGCGGGCATCGCACCTGCCACCCGCAGCCGAGCTGCACCTCAGGCTCTCGTCCTGGATGCCCTCTGTCTGATTCTGGACATCCTTGCGCCCAAGCTGCGCCCTGTGAGTGCCTCGTCCGGAGTGGGGGTGTCGCCGCTGTGGGGGCGGGCCCAGCCATGCTCAGCGTCCCTGCCCACAGGTGAGCACGCAGCTGTACAGCACTCGTGAGAAGCAGCAGCTGGCCAGCCTCGTGGGCACCATGCTTGCCTACAGCCTCACCTACCGCCAAGAGCGCATGCCCGACGGGCAGTATGTCTACAGGCTAGAGCCGTGAGTCTGCAGTGGGGTGCCAGGGACAGGAGGCTGGGCTCCGGGTGCTACGGCAGTGAGGCCAGGAATCTTGGCGAGGTGTAGTCTCCCTTTTCCTGCCTGTGGGGCAGCGATAAGGGGTCAGTTCCAGCTCAGCACTTGCGCAGATGTGATTGTGAGGTGGGGGGTTCCCCTTACGGGGCATTATTTCAGAGGCTCTGCCTGCCTCAGTGTCCCCCAGGCACTGCTCCCAGAGGGTCCTCGAGCTCCCCCAGGGCGCTGCGGCCCCATCCTGAGATGTTCCCCGGGGCCCCACTGCCCAACAAGGGGACCAGTGCCCATCGCTTTCTGTGCCATTTGCAAGGAGGCGGTAATGGTGACAGTTCCCAGTGCTCAGCTCCAGCCTTGAGCCTAGGCCCTGCCCTGTTGTCTCATTTTTTCATCCTGCAGCCTCGGGATGGTTCCCTTCTCATGCCCACAAGCAGTTGGGGAAACTGAGGCTTGGGGTGGGTCATACCCTGCTGCTATGGGCCCAGGCATTGTATTGGCAGGACTGAGCTGCACACTGCAGCCCCTGCTTCTTGGCGTTTGGGACGGGTGGGCAGGTAGCACCTGCCTGTGCTGCTGATGGCGTACTTCTTGACCTGCCCTGAGAGCAGGAACGTGGAGGAGGTCTGCCGCTTTCCTGAGCTGCCCGCCCGCAAACCCCTCACCTACCAGGCCAAGCAGCTCATTGCCCGCGAGATCGAAATGGAGAAGATGCGGCGGGCGGAGGCCTTGGCCCGGGTTGGGGACAGCCCCCAGGTAAGCCCACCCTGGGGGCCAGAGCCAGGCCAGGGAGGGCAGGGCCGTCGGAAGGGACCTTGTCCCTGGACTGGCCCTGCCCAGTCAGCCCTCACCACACCTTCTGTTTGCAGGTGGGCGGGGTTCCCCCAGGGGCCGAGGCTCCACTGGGGGGTGCCGGGGACAGAGGGGCACAGCCGCCCACCTCACACAGCCACGAGGGGCAGCGGCTAGAGCAGCGGCTGGAGCACATCCTGAAGAGAGCGGCCCTGGAGGAAAAGGTGTGAGGGATGTGGCTGGTTCTCAGCCCTGGGGGGCTGTCACTTGCCTGCTACTCAGCCTCGGGGGGTTTCCTGTGGCCCCAGCTTTCCATCTGGGCGAGAGGGGGCTCTGCTGGTTGTGGCAGGAGGAAGCTGCCATGTGGGTGATGAGGGACCGAAGGGACATGTGCCGAGTGGGTCTGCTCCAGCGTGAAGCGGGTCTGGGAAGGGGAGGTGGGCATCTGCTCCCACAGCCTGGGGCCATTGGCTGCTCCCTGGGAGGGGGCCTCTGGCCCTCCCGCCAGGGCAGGGAGTGCCCGCCACCCGTCTAGGCTGAGAGCCTGACCAGCCTGCCCCCTTCAGCCTGAGAGGGACTTCTTTGGTCGTGTGGTCCTCAAGAGAGCGGCAGCCCTGAGTGCAGGTGTGTGGGCGCGGGAGGCACGGGAGGGGTGGCAGGGGCCGGGGCAAGGCAGAGGAACAACCATGTGGCCTCCACAGGAGATGTGGCCCCGGAGACCAACGCGGCTGAGCGGCACATAGGCACGGCGGTGGGCAGGAGTGACGTCTGGTTTCGCTTCAAGGAGGGCGTCTCCAATGCTGTGCGGCGCAGTGTCTACATCAGGGACCTGCTGTAGCCGGGGTGCACCTGACACCGTGAGCCCGTGCTGGATGCCCCGGGTCCACACGAGACGCCCCAGGCCCCCACGCTTGATGCTGTCATGTTGCGAGTTCTCCGTCAGAAAATGTACAAAAGCACGGACGCTTTCAAAGAGTCTTTATAAAAGTCACACCTTTATGGAGTTGTCCTCCCTACAGAAGCAAGAGCCCGGGGGTGGGGCGGGGGGCCTCACAGGATGGCACACTTGCCCTTCTCCACCCATGGGTTGTTCTTCATCAGGTCGGGATTCAGGAACGGGTCCTTGGGGATCCCATCCTCGATCCATTTGAGGAGCCTGTGGTTGGGTAGGGTGGGGAGGGTGAGGTTGAGCAGGTGGGTGCCTGGCTTCTTAGAAGTGCTGCCCAATGGCAAGGTGCAGGGCCATGGCTCTGGCTCATGCAAACGAACACAGGGCAGGGAAATGAAATGCAGATTGGAGCCAACCCTGGGTGGGGTGGGGTCCTGGGGACTTACTCAGGGATGGTCTTGGACGACATCTCCCTCTTGAAGGCCAGCTGGTACTTGAGGCTCTCCACCTCTTTTTTCATCTGGGGCACATCCCACTCCTCCATGGCGTCGGGAGCTTCGGAAGTGGCCAGCCTGGGGCTGGAGAACACAGGAGGAAGCAACAGCCAGAGGGCTGCCAGCCTGCAGTCAACCCCCAGATGCTCCCTCCCCACCAGATTGATAGCCGGTCCGCTGCTTGGGAGGTCCCCAGGGGCTGTACCACCCCTTTCCCGGGGGTCCACAGAGGCACCCACGTAGTCCACATGGTGCAGGGCCTGGAGCTGAGGCCCCACTAATGAGGTCCCGTGTGTCTGCCCCTCCCCCCATGGGGCTAATTAACTGCAGAGAAAAGTTTTTACTCTGAGCTCTGCATCCTTATCTCCCACCCCCATCAGAGCCTTACCATGGCCTGGTCTCTTGGGAGAGAGAAGGGGCAGTGTTTCAGCCATAGCAGGACCAGGCACACAGCACAGATGGGTTCCCAGAAGCCCACCCTCCAACTGCGAGGCCCACTTCCCATTCCTGGTTGCAGAGGGGGCAATCCAGACCCTAACGTGAGGGGTGGGGCTGTGCCTGGCCTCCTTCCTGTGCCTTCCCTCTGCTTTGCATGGGGAAGCCTACCCAAGGGAAATTAATCTTGGGGCTTGGAGGATTTGGTTGCAATTTGCATCTCTAGCCAAGGGGTTGGGGGGGGTAGGTGCTGAGGGTCTTGGGGTCACAGGCTGCACAGCTGGTCTGGGACTTGGAGTGGCTACAGCCTTCTGCTGCCCCGTGTTGCCCCCACACTGTTCACAAACCGCCTGGCCCAGTTTCTGTTTGTGTACCAGCCTGGCAAAGCGGGTTGCTTCCTGCCTCCCTGACTAAAGCCCACTCCAGGGGCCCAGGGAGTCTCTTACTGGCCCCCAGGCCCTGCTCCCATCACGGGAGGCTGAGAGCCAGGGGGTTGGCTTTCTGGACCTTGGGAGGGTAGGCAGGGGTTGACAGGAGTGTGACCCTGTCTGCACTAGCCTGTGGAGGGGACTCCAGGCTGGAAGATCTCCATCTTGAGGGGGGTGGGGGTCGGCCCTGGTCGGTTGGGGACAGAGCATCCACACTAGGAGCCAGGGGTAAGAGCCGTAGGGGAGCAGAGCCTGCCTTTATGGGGGGGGGCAGCCAATAGGGGGCATGCAGTTACTCCCCTCCCAGAGACCCCAAGTTCAGCATCCCCACCCCTGGTCGGACAGCCACGTGGTGGGGGGCTCTCCGCGGCGGGGGCGGGGGCGGCGGTCTGCCCGCAGCGCCCACCGCCTGCCCTGTCTGCCCTACCTGCGCGCAGCGCCGCCGGAACCGGCCGCCCGTCCCGCGCGCCCCGCGACGCCCCCGGCCACGGCGCTCGGCGGGCACTGCGGGCGGCGCGCACGGCGCAGGACGCGGCTTCCCTCCCCCTCGGCCGCCCCGCCCCCGCCCCCGCCCCGCCCGCCCGAAGACCGAGGGGGTCCTCCCCGCCGGTGGGGTCGGGCCTGTTGGGAGGCGCAGGGCAGCCGCCTCGGTCACAAGACCAACAGGCAGGGGCATCTGGGGGTTAGGATGGTCCAGGTCAGCCCAGCGGGACCCGCCGCCTCGGTTTCCTGCTCTGCACGGGGGGCCAGTTCATTGGACCTACCTTGGACGGTGCCGGCAAGGGCCAAGTGACAAGGACCAAGTGATGGTGAGTGACAGCGAGGGCCAAGTGAATGAGTGAGCGGGCACACAGGCCGGCAGAGCCCAGGCAGGTGCCCCGCCCACTCCTGCCACCTGGGGCCAGGCCCTGGCACCGCCCCCTCCCCCCTGCCCTCCTCCTCGGTGCTGGGCCTACCCCAGGGACTTGGCCTCACTCTGCACGCCCCGTCAGTCCCTGCGGATGGGGGATGCAGGGATGGCAGTGTGGAGTTAGCTCTGGCCGTGGACAGTGGTCTCCTACAGTGGGGCTGGCACCGAAGACTTTCATCCCTTAGACTGTACCCTAGCCGTCCATGCGCTGCCAGGCTCTAGCCGTAGGCCAGGCGGGAGTAACAGGGATGAGGCCAGGACACTGCACGCCCCTGGGGCCTCAGCAGTGCCCTGGAGCTGAGCCATCCACAGGTGTGAGCCTGTGTCCCCCATTTCTAGGCCGGCGGCAGGCTGACTGGGTAGCTGCCCTGAGGGCTGGGGGTCCGTCCACTCTTCAGTTGGCCCTGGACTGGGAATACCCAGACTTGTTCTGTGTAGGCCCAGGGGATGCGAGGCTGTGTCTGGCTCAGGGGTGCCCAAGCCCAGGCTGAGCAGCTTTGGGGGCTCTGGGGAGGGAGGGGGCGTTCCTCCCTCACTGCAGGCCCGTCCCCTCTCCTCTCTGCCTGCTCCTCAGCTGGCCCCTCATGGGACCCAAGCAGACGCTCACTCTGCCCTCCATCCCTCAGGGACGAGACCACATCCCGTTCTCCTCAGACCTGATGCCCTGGCTGTGTCTGGCAGGCCCCGCTGCCCAGCTCTTGGGGGAGCTGTGCCCTTGGGGCCTTTGGGTGATGCAGGTACCAGGCTGCATCCTGGGCAGGGGGCCCCCAGGCAGCAACAGCAGCCGCGGAAGGTAGCAGGGCTCAGCTTCTCAACGTCCACCCTCACAGAGGCCTGCTCTAGGCCTTTGGCAGGAGCTCTGGCAGCCTCCTCTGGGCTGGGGGCCTGTGAATGGTCCTGGTGTCCTCACCTGGGAGGGAGAATGGGGTGCCTCCTGCCCCTTTGGGCTCCCGAGCCCTCCCTGATGCGATTCTGTGAAATGGGGTCAGCTGTGCGTCCCTGGCCCCTCTCATGCATCAACATGATGATGCATCTGGAAGCACTTCTGGAATTGGGGCACATCAGGAAAATGAGGGATTATTTTTATTATGGATTTATGGGGGGTGGGGGAGCTTAGAGCCCAGGGCCCTGCCATCCTCCTCAGGGCAGATGGCCGGCAGCCCTGAACACTCGTGGGACCGGGGTGCTGCTCACACCGGGTGGGCAGCCCAGGGCAGGGCCCCAAGTTGGCCCTCAGGCCTGGCTCAAGGTTTGGGCTGAGACCTGGGCTGGCCCGACCCTGCCACCCAGTCATGCCTTCTCTTCAGACTGCACAGGCAGAACTGGGCACCCAGGGCCAAGCTTTGGCCTGACAGCAACTGGAGAGTCCCCTGGGAGAGGGCCTGGTGTGGCCTGAGTCCGGTGTGACAAGGGTCTGCTTCCGGGCCCTGCTTCGTGGGTGCTGTTTGAACACTCCGCTGTGGTTGCAGCTGACGCCCATGCAGAACATGGCAGGGGCACCTGAGCCCAGCTGGGTGGCAGTGCGCGTGGCAGGACGGTGGGAGTCAGGCCCGCAGGTGGGAGCTGTGTGGGGGCACGGGGTCCCGCACATCTCTCACTGCTGTGCTCTTTCCAGTCTCTGGACGCCGGCCACATTTGCTGCTTTGGGGACTCTCCAGGCTCAGACTTGGTCCTCATGCTGACCACAGCCCCAAATAATGGAGGCCACAACTCTGTGTGGTGGGCCTCCTGGTGCACGCCTGCTCTCGAAGGAGGACCCACGATTCTCACCTTCCTGGGATGCTGGGATGCTGGACGAGGGTGGGGTGGGGAGGCAGTGACAGCTTGTCCTCCAGCTGACTGCCACCTTGCAGACACCCAGAGCGGGTCCAGAAGGACCAGACAGCATGCTGAAATTAGCTCCAGTAACTGGGCTGCTGGTGAGACCCAACGTGCTCATCGTGGCCTAGAAACAGCCGCTCTGGGCCCCACTGCCGGGCTCCTGACACACAGGTGGATGGGCACTGGGGGCCGGGCTCCTGGGGATGTGGTGGGCACTGTGAGTCTCTGTGGCAGGACCTCCCCCAGCAGTGCTGATTTTAGTGCTCTGGAAGAATAAAGAAATGGTGTGTGTGTGGGATACCCTTATCCCTTCTGGGTGGGGCCCCGAAGAGGGCTCAGGGAGGAGGGGGGAGGAAAGGCCCCCACTAGACAGGGACCTGCAGTCTAGTGTTGTCCCTGACACCACTCTGAACTGTGGGTCCTCCCCACTGGCAGAGGCCAGAGCTGGGGCTGGGGTGTGTCGCTGGTGGCCCAGGGCTGCCCCCAGCCGCTTTTAGCCCCGGCTCCGGGTGGGGACATGGGCACACTCCGCTGCTCCTGAGACCAGACTCCTCAGAGGGCAAGACATAGCCCGGGGCAGATGGCCAGCCTGTGCACAAGCACAATGAGGGCCGAGGCGAGACTGCAGCTCTGCTTCAGACTGCTGGGGGTGGGGGGTGGGTGTCAGCACCCCCCCCAACCCTCCCAGGGCCACAGACTCATCCCGAGGTGGTGAAACCTGAGGATAAGCGGTCAGCGCTGCAGGGCCCGGGCTGGACTGTCAGCATGCAATCCTAGGCTTACGACAGACCTGGTGGCCACGGCCCCAGCTGCCCCACGCGAACTGCCCACTTGTTTCTGCCCCTGCAATGACTGGCAGAGGCAAATACCAGGACTGCAAAACCAGCAAAGAAATCTTTTATTTACCTTGTTAAACAGAGCTCATAAAAAAAAAAAGGGACTGTTTTTACATAATCTTGAAAGCTTGAGAACGGCTGTCAAAAATAACCAAAGCTCTCTTAGGCTGACGTGTGCAACAAATGTAAGACACGACTTCAGGGAGGCCCGGGCGGGAGGGCGGCTCCTGCCTGCGAGACCTCGTGAGTCAGTGTCAGGGATGCCACTTTGGTTGACTTGGTTCTTTCCAGCAGCTCTGTGGCCAGTGAACAACACCAGGCCCCCCTCGGCAGCTGGCCCGGGGGCTCGAGGTCTCAGGGAAGGCAAGAGACCCCTCAAGCAGCTCCTAACACTCAACCAAAGGGACTTGTGGTTTCTAAAACAGACGAATCTGCAAAGGTACAGGCGGTCCCTGTCTTGTGAAGGTCTGGGCGGGGGGGGGGGGGGTGGCTCTAAGAGACAGCAGGGTGCAGATGAGGCCAGCTGTGCCACTGGCTGAGACTCCTGTCTGCAGGCTCACCGTCCCCCTTTTCTACCAGCCCCAGCAGGCCCCTGGCTGCCTCCTCTCGGGCGGATGCTTACTTTGCCTCGTTACCTGTGGAATGAAGAAGAGACAGCTCAGTGCTGCCCCCCCCCCAAGGCCCCTGACCAGGTGGAGCAAGGCAGGCCCAGTGTGAGAGCATGGTCAGCTGTTTGTTCGCAGGTTCTGGGAGCTGATCATCCTCTGCTGCTTCACCGGAGGAAGCAGGTGCAGGACCACTGCCCCTGCATCAGGAGCTGGGCCTGGGAGTGGCCCCACACGGTGACAGTGGTCTGATGGCCAAGTCAGCAGGGAGAGCCTCTGGTACCCCAGATCACGCCCACTGCTGAAGGCAGTTTTATGCCAGAGGCCTTTTAGAAACAGCTTTGGGGCCCACAATTTCTCCCTACCAGAGGAAACAGAGGAGATACAGGGGACATCATTCTGAGTCTTCCCCCAAAGGCCAGGACGATGTCTAATAGCCAGGGCAGCATGTGGACAGCAGCCTGGATGCAGAGGAGGAGGCAGGCCTCAAGGCCCAGCCGGCAGACAGATGGTGTCCGTGAAGAGGAAGGGGGGGCAGAGTGAGTGAGACTGTGTGCAGAGGGGAGAGGCACCCTACACAGACTGTCCAAGCTGGAGAAGAGTCTGGGGGCAGGAAGGGCTGTCCTTGTATTCCTGCGAGACCCTCCAGCTGTGCGCATGGTAGGTGTTGAGGCTGCCACGTGTCGGGAAGCCACTCAGAGATAAGCCAGCCCCGGGCGATGGGGTTGGAATCCAGACAGGCTGCCCGCCACCAGCACCGGGCACTGTCTTGCGTGAGTCGCTTGTAGCACTACTTATGAACGTGGCTCAGGGCCCTTCCTGCCTCTCGGACCCACCCAGCTCTCCAGCCTGGCCGAGGTGCCTGTCACCCAGAACTTTGCATCCGGGGTGAAACCACCCAGAGGGCACAGGCAGAGCCCCTGGGGTAACGCCATCCTGGTGACGGGCTGCAAAACCCTAGTGCTCATAAAATAAACACGACCCTCAACAGAAAAGGCCAAGGCCTGCACACGTACTGAAAGGCTCCACCAGGACGCGTTCCTGAAGCTCATGTCCACGTCTGTCTGGCCATCGCTGATCCAAATCAGAAGCTCGTCCCTGGCCCCCGGCGTCAGCCCTTCGCAACCTCAGATCCGCCAGGCACAAACCCGAGGGCACACGCCTGTGCTCTGCGCACTTTCCCCAAGCTGGAGGCTGTTGCAAATGCAAAAACCATTCTCGGCTCGGAGGCCGTACAAAAACGGGGCAGCCCCTGCTCTAACTGCAGGGTACTGAGAAAGGGGACAGGCACCGGAGGAGAAGGGAGAAGTGCCCGTGCTGTGCCCGCGCCGCAGGGGCTTCACTGAGACCCCCGCGGCCCTCATGGAGGGCCCTCTCCTTAGGGGCTGCCCTGGAAGGCCGGCCGGCCCCCATCCCCGCCGTGCGGACACGCCCTCCAGGCAGTCGGGGGGGTCGCCCCGACCACGGTCCCGACTTCCCTACAGACTCTCGCCCCACTGAACCAAACCCAGATACCGCCAGCTCTCCAACCACCCACTTACTTCCGCCTTGGGAAATAACTTCCGGGTAAGTGTCGGAAGGGGCGGGGCAGCTGGAGCGAGTGGGCGGGTCTCGCGTTACATCACACGTGTCGTTACCATCCTGGACCACGGCGACGGCGGGGGCGTGGGGGGGGGGGAGATCGTGCAGTGGAGAGAGTTCGAGGTGTCACGTACCCGATTTTCAGATTATTGGCAGCTGGAGCTCACTTCCCGACGTGGAATTCTTTGGCCAGAGGCATTTCCAGGCTTCTGTTACGTTTTGGGAAGATGACCTTCGAGGGGGCCTGGACACTCCCACCAGCGGGGTGGGTGAGCGAGTCCGGCCGTGGGACCCCGTGTAAACCCGAGCATTGTTAGAGACAGACGACAGCGCCAGGCCAGGACTCCACTTGGGTCTCCCCCCCGTCTCCCCACTCAAGTCCCCCCCCAGGTCCCCCCACTCAGGTACCCCCTTAGGTCCCCCCCAGGTCTCTCCCTCATCATCTCCCCACTCAGGTCCCCCCCAGGTCTCTCCCCATCAACATCTCTCCACTCATGTCCCATCCCAGGTCTCTCCCTCAGCGTCCACCAACTCACATCCCCCCCAGGTCTCTCCCTTAGTGTCCCCCCACTCAGCCCCCCAGGTGTCTCCCTCAGCATCTCCCCACTCAGGTCCCCCCAGGTCTATCCCCATCAGCATCTCTCCACTCAGGTCCCCCCCCGCAGGTCTCTCCCTCAGCTTCCCCCAACTCAGGTCCCCCCAGGTCTCTCCCTCAGTGTCCCCCCACTCAGCCCCTCCAGGTCTCTCCCTCAGCATCTCCTCACTCAGGTCCCCCTCAGGTCTCGCCCTCAGCATCACCCCACTCAGGCCCCCCACAGGTATCTACATCAACATCTCTCCACTCAGGTCCCCCCCAGATCTCTACCTCAGCATCTCTCCATTCAGGTCTCCCCCAGGTCTCTACCTCAGCATCTCCCAACTCAGGTCCCACCAGGTCTCTCCCTCAGTGTCCACCAACTCAGCCGCTCCAGGTCTCTCCCTCAGCATTTCCTCACTCAGGTTCCCCTCACGTCTCCCCCTCAGCATCTCTCCACTTAGGTCCCCCACAGGCCTCTCCCTCAGCATCTCCCCACTTAGGTCACCCCCAGGTGTCTCCCTCAGTTTCCCCCCACTCAGCCCCTCCAGGTCTCTCCCTCAGTGTCCCCCCACTCAGCCCCTCCAGGTCTCTCCCGCAGCATCTCCCCACTCAGTTCCTTCTCAGGTTTCCACCTCAGCATCTCTCCACTCAGGTCCTCCCCAGGTCTCTCCCTCAGCATCTTCCCACTAAGGTCTCTCCCAGGTCTCTCCCTCAGTGTCCCCCCACTCAGGTCCCCCCAGGTCTCTTCCTCAGTGTCCCCCCACTCAGGTCCCCCCCAGCTCTCTCCCTCAGCATCTCCCCACTCAGGTCCCCCTCAGGCCTCCCCCTCAGCATCTCTCCACTCAGGTTCCCCCCAGGTCTCTCCCTCAGCATCTCCCCACTTAGGTGCCCCCCAGGTCTCGCCCTCAGTGTCCCACCATTCAGCCCCTCCAGGTCTCTCCCTCAGCATTCCCCACTCAGGTCCCCCCCAGGTCTCTCTCTCAGTGTCTCCCCACTCAGGTCCCCCCCCAGGTCTCCCTTCAGCATCTCCCCAGTCAGGTCCCCCCCAGGTCTCTCCCTCAGTGTCTCCCCACTCAGGTCCCCCCTCAGGTCTCCCTTCAGCATCTCCCCATTCAGGTCCCTTCCAGGTCTCTCCCTCAGTGTTTCCCCACTCATGTCCCCCCAGGTCTCCTCCTCCATTTCTTTTCTTTTCTCCACTCATGTCTCATCCCAGGTCTCTCCCTCAGCGTCCACCAACTCAGATCCCCCCCAGGTCTCTCAGGTACCCCTCCATTTCTTTTCTTCAGTGACTCTCCATTCAGGTTCCCTCCCGCCAACAGGTGTCCTCCCTCAGCTTCTCTCCCCCAGGTTTCCTTTCAAGGTATCCCCCAAAGTAGCCTCCCCTGGCCTGTCCCCAGGTCTCCCCCACACAGTTATCCTCCCCAACTTTTCCCTCAGGTCTGCCCGCTCAGGTCTCCCCACTCCATGTTGTCAGTTTACAAAGCAGTGGAAACTCTTCTTCTCTGCTAAAGGACTATTCTACATACCTGAACAGGCTACATACTTACTGTTGAAAAGGAGCTTTTGTGGCCTTAGATCTTGACATCAGCCACTTAGATGTGGAAAAGTTACAGGCTGGACAGATGGGTGATGGTAGGCAAAGCTTGTCTTCCAGTGTGACTTGGTCCAAGGACTGCAGGCGATGTCTCCAGCGGCCTGGTGGTGGCTCTGGATCATGATGAGGGACGGCATGATGGCAGGTTTGCAGGGGAGTGGGGAGCTGTGGCTTGGAGACAGAACTGGGCCTCGTTGGGGCACAGGAAGGGAGCTGTGATGTTTGGTACCCCTGCGAAGCCTGGTCACCCTGGTGACCCACATCCAGTCTGGCTCCACCACCGTCTGTGCCACGTCTGTGCTACTGGGTTTGTAGGTGGAGGCCAAGAGTGCCGCTCGACACCCACACGCCCAGGGTGGCACTACCATGGTCCTGTCTTGGTGAGTCCCTGAGTTCTGGCCTCAAGGCTACTTCTCATCCCTTACTGTTGGCTGTGTTCTCATGCATTCCTTCCTTGCCTCCCCAAGGCCCCTGGCCCGGGCCTGAATGGGATCTGGGGTGTGCAGATGGGAAAGTCTCACTTTCTGGGAACCCTTGTCTAACAGGTACAGTGCAGAATCTCGAGGACCCCAAGTAGGCCTTGGGCTAAGGTCTGTGGGACTGCACCTTGGGGAGCGGCCTTGTCAGGGCAGAATTTGATGGTACACTTCACCTCATCAGCACCCCAGAAAGGCACTTCTCAGGATCTTCCCACGGGACCCATTTAACTCAGAAGACAGAAACCCTGTGACTCCGCGTGGTGGATGGTATCAGAAGGCTCAGCATCCCTCTCAGCAGGCTGTGTGCGCCACTAGGTGGAGCCACAGGTGCACGTGAGCGCCACCCCGGATCCCCAGGCTCAGGACCCTTACACTCTCTAAACCGTTTTTGAACTTCTGTTGTGTGGTGACGTATAGGGAAGGGTATTTACTACATTAGAAGCGAAAACAAAAAATATGGTGCATATATGTTTTTTTTTTTTTTTCCAAATCAACAGTAATAAAATTCACTGCACAGGAACACTTCCTCTTAAGGAAAAGCAACATTATTTTTCTAGAACAAATTTAGAGGCGTTGTCTTACATTTGTGCTGATCCTTCAAAGGAAGAGGTGCATTTTTCGCTCTGCTTCTGCGTTCAGTCCCTACCAACATCACCATTAGGTTTGTGCCCTTTAAAGAGAATGGGTGTGAAAGGCAGTTTTTAGCAGTCCCGTGATAGTCGTGTCTGTCCTGCAGACCCCACACCCCAGCGACTAACCCAGGAAGCAGGCATGGCTGCCTCACGCCCTTGTTCTGTCTACATTGATTTGCTGTGTTTTGACTCTTTCTGTTAAAGATAAAGAGAGTCAGACATAAAATACTTAGGATGATTTTATGGGCAGAAATGAGCTTGCAACAGTCTGGTTTGTAATCAGGGTTACTCCGGACATTAAGGAGCTGCCCCTTTCAGTCCTGCTGAGGCCCAGGTTATTTGGGATTCCCAGAAGACACTGTCTCGAGAAACCCCGAGAGGAATTGCAGGTGAGTGGGGCTAATGTGGGATCTGGTCCCCAAATCCTGCAGAAACTC
Organism: Mirounga angustirostris; assembly: GCF_029215605.1. Taxonomy (NCBI): domain Eukaryota; kingdom Metazoa; phylum Chordata; class Mammalia; order Carnivora; family Phocidae; genus Mirounga; species Mirounga angustirostris. The sequence goes on from NW_026991713.1 coordinate 140,174,615, forward strand.
AGTGGGGGGACCACACATACATCTGTATCAGGCAGGGACTTTGCAGATCAGTCATGAAGGGCAAGGGCCTTGTACCTTTTGGGGGCTGTGGAGATTCTGAGCTGGTATGATTATGGGGAGTCTTGGTACTTTCTAAAAATAATTAATAGACTTTTTTTTTTAAGTAGGCTCCACACCCAATGTGGGGCTCTAACTCATGACCCTGAGATCAAGAGTTGCACACTCTACCAACTGAGCCAGCCAGGCGCCCCTAGACTTCCTTTTTTTTTTTTTTTTTTTTTTTTTTTGAGAGAGAAAATCTTAAGCAGGCTTCCTGCCCAGTGTGAGCCAACATGGGGCTTGATCTCACGACCCTGAGATCACGACCTGAGGAGAAATCAAGAGTGAGACACTTAACCGACTGAGCCAGCCAGGCGCCCCTCTACTTAGGGCAGTTTTAGGTTTCCAAGAAAATAGGGCAGAAAGGACAGAGCTTCCACGTGCTTCTCTGCCTACACAGCATGCCCCACTGAAGACCTCTCGTGCCAGTGTGGTGTGCCTGTCACAGTAATGAGCTGGCGCTGACATGGGGTCATGTACTGAAGCTGGCGCTCTACCCCCACATCCTCTGTTTTGCCTGGTGCCCTCTTTCTGTCCTGGGACCCAGTGGTGTTTGATCCTCCTGTCCCCTTGGACTCCTCTGGGTTGGGATAGTGGTGATAGTGTCTTCGGCTTTTCTTAGTTTTGATGGCCTTGACCATCTGAGATGTGTTGGTCAGGGATTTGGTAGGATCCTTGTCACTTGGGGTTTATGAGATGTTTCTCATCTCATCTCATTTTGGGTGGGGAAACGGCGACCGCTTCTTGCACTGTGACCTTTCTGCAGGTCCCCCTTTTCTTCCCTGAGACAGAGAGGAGCTGGGGGGTGGGGAACAGAGGAGAGGGAAGGAGGGGGCAGGGATGAGCATGTGACATTACTGCCTCTGGCCGGAGAAGCACGTGGTGTCCCAGAAGTGGCAACCACAAAGCAGGGCCAAGGGAAATGGGCGCCCAACATTCTTGAGCACCTGGTGAGAGCATCTGGCTGGGAACAGCTGTCTGGGAGAACGTAATGGGGAGCATCTGGTGGGAGCACCTGGTAGGAGTCCCTGTCTGGGAGCACCTGGCAGGGAGCTCTGCCACCTCTCCTTGGAGCCTCATCTCAGGGGGAGCTCCTCGTTTGCTGGTGGCTGGGCTCTGTCCAGGGAGCATGCGTTTTCCTGCCTCAGCCTGTCAGTCTCCAGGGATCCTCTGGGCACCCTGGCCCGCCTGCCATCTCCCTGTTGGGCTTGCTCCTTAGGTAAGCTAATGGGAACATGAATTCAGACCACCGTCTCCCACAATTTCCCTTTGGCTTTTCTGGAGGCTTAGTTGTGGCTGTGGGGGATTCTTAGGGCCTTGAGGTGCTACTTTTACGTGCTTTACCCCTTAGGACCCAGGTGAGGCTTTGAGGACCCCATTTCTGCTGGTGCAGAGGACAAGTGGAGGGAAGCTTGGACTGGTAAAGGCAGCTCTGTTCCCAGCCCAGCGCTGGTTGTGGGTGACCTGCTTCTGCTGAGGACCGAGCTCCACAGGGAGCCGGTGGGGAGGGAAAGGGTATACGGGTGTGTGCACAGACCCGACAGAGTGGTGTGCTTTAGGAGCTTGGCAGGTGCTCTGGGTTGAATGGGTTGGGTTGGCCTGGATAGGGGGGAAGTCGCTGGAAGACCAGAACCCTTGGGTGCCCATTCTAAGACATCACCTTCACCTTCCTAGCACTTTGTTGGGGGAGCAGCCTGGAGCCCCATGGCCGTCTGGGTCCCACACTTGCTGCTCCTGGTGATACCTGGTTTGTGGTAAAGCCCATTTCCTGGTTTAAAGATGTGCATTTGATTCCACTCTCCACTGACACATTTTAGCTGAATGATGATCCGGCTCTTGGCTTTTAATGTTCTCAACAAGCCTCTAGACACGGGTTGATGGACAGCTTTACACACCTTTTCTGCAGGATCCATGACCAAGGCAGCCCTGGGTGGACCTGGCAGGATGTGACTGATGGTTCTAGCTGCCTTTGGTGAGAGTGTTTCTAGACCCTTCACCCATAGCTTCTTCTGGACCCTCTGCCTGTGTGTGCCCCTCACCCTGCGGACTTCCCAGTTGTGGTTTCCTCTAGCATTTATTTTTAAAAATTTTTTTAAAAGATTTAATTTATTTATTAGAGAGTAAGAGAGAGAGAAACAGTATGAAAGGGGAGAGGGTCAGAGGGAGAAGCAGGCTCCCCGCTGAGCAGGGAGCCCGATGTGGGGCTGGATCCTAGGACTCTGGGATCACGACCTGAGCCGAAGGCAGTTGCTTAACCAACTGAGCCACCCAGGCGCCCTCCTCTAGCATTTAAAGCAGAAATAGAACCAACTCTGCTCCCCAGAAATTGAACTTTTGTGTTTTTTTTTAATTGTTTTTTGTGGCCTGTCTTTAGAAAAGCAAACCGGATGTTGAGTTGGGCTCACGTGGACTGCTTTAGCTGTGGTGAATAGCCAGAGCCTCCCATTTTAATATGCACATGCCTCCTTTCTTTCTCCCCAGTGGGGCTGGCGGAACTTCTGCTGTACATGACCCAAGCCACCCCATTTCACTGCCTATGAGCTCAGAGCTCTCTGTGTAAAAAATAAAGAAGTAAGCGAAAGGAAGGCAGGATGGCCCGCTGCTGACCATGCTCCCACAGCCTTCTGGACCCTGGGAGTTGGACTCACACATGGTCTGGTGTCTCAGGGACAGGTCTGGTGTTTATTGTGGAGAAAGACTGCTGGGGTTCACACTCTGGTGTTGTCCTTTCCTAGCTGTATCACTTTAATTTCCCTATGCCCTGGTTTCCTCACTTGGGAGCTGGGGTTAATGGTCTCTGCTCCACAGGGTGCAAGGATGAGATAAACTAATAGACAGGAAGGGCTGATGGTTAGCGCCATATAAGTGTCAATCCAAGACAATGGTGATGATGACAGTGATGCTGGTGGTTGATGATGGGGATGATGGGGATGATGGTGATGATGATGGGGATGATGGGGATGATGGGGATGATGATGGGGATGATATGATGGTGATGGGGATGATGGTGGTGGTGATAATAGTGATTGTGGTGATGGTGATGATGGGGATGATGATGGTGATGGGGATGAAGGTGGTCATGGTGGTGACAGTGGTGGAGATGGGCCCCACAGCCTTGGCTGCACCATGTCCTGAAGCTGCTGCTAACTGCCAGGATACAGCCAGAGGATTCTGACCCCCATCTCTCAGAACCAGTTCTAGCTTCATTCTTTCCAACCTGACTTTGGCTGTGGAACACACACAGGACTGTAATGTAATAACATTCCATTTTATCTCCTTAGAGTCATTTTTCTTTTTTTTTTCTCTTTTTATTTTTATTTGCATTTATTCTGCAGAACTTACTCCCGGGCCATAAGTTTTTGTTTCTTCAGTTTCTTCTGGGATATCTTTTTCTTCTGTGCAACCTCCTCTTCTGGTTTAGGAACAATCTGCTCTTTTTCAGTAAGGATCATCTCAATGTGGCAAGGAGAGCTCATGTATGGGTTAATCTGACCATGAGCCCTGTACGTTCTACGCCGCATCTTGGGGGCTTTGTTCACCTGGATGTGCTCAATGACCAGAGAATCAACATCTAAACCCTTAAGTTCAGCATTACTCTCTGCATTTTTAAGCATGTGCAGTAAAAATTCAGCATTCTTCTTGGGCCACCGACCCTGTGTCCAGCCCCACTGTTTGGCCTGGGCACACCTACCAACTCCACCATTGTAGTGACGGAATGGCACACATGCCTTCTGTAAAGTGACGTCTTTCAGATACTTGGTGGCTTTTTGGATATGCAGACCCTTGATGGCCTGGGCAGTTTCACGTGTGTTCTTTTCAGAATGGGGGGGGGGGGCGGGAAATTCACCGGAACACATGACACAACTCTTAGAACGTAAAAGTTGGTTCCCATACCTTAAAGTGAACACGAAGATTTGAACCTCTTGATTTACATGATTTCATAGGGTTTTCTGGGTCAAGCGAATAGTGAACCATTTTCAGAGGTCACCTCAGGCCGCTTAGGGGAAGAGGAGTCATTTTTCTTAAATTAAAGAAACACGTATAAGGAATACAGTAGTGGGCTCTACTTACAAACCAACAAGATGTGTGCACACTTCAGTAAATTAAACGATGACGTGAATTATGAAAAGACCCGCTGCTTGGTCCTTTTCAGTGCCCCAGTGCATTTTGAATTGACAGAATCTTTGGGTTGCAGACATTTCCAAGCACATGTCTTTTGAAGGAAGTTAAGAACACTTGTGCCTGTTTTTGTTTTTATTTTTGGAAGGGAAGGAGAATTCATTCATCTCATTCCAAGTGGAAGGAACTCTGATGTGTTGGGACAGACACTTTGACCTTTGTTATTGTCATAGTAATTTATTAGGTGCCCAAACACAATCATAGTCTTGCTGAAAGAGTAAACCATGGTGAGGTGGGTGCTGGAGGTGAAGGAGCAGGGCAGCAGGCATAAGTGGAATGCTTCTGAAGCTCCTCAGTATCATCCGTGTGGCCAGGGCTCCAGAAAGCCTTTAGCTGAATGGTTTCCATCAGAGGATGTTCTTCTGACTTTTACTTACTTAGGAAACCTGGACCATGTGGCCTGGCCAGGGCAACAGGCAGGCTTTGACATATACACCCCTTCCCCTTCCTAAGCTCTGTCAGTGGCTTCCTGGAGTCAGGACCCAATATAGTCCCTCTCCTCTGCTGCCCTGGGGGCCACACCCTTCTCTTCACTTGGTCTTCTAAACATGCTCACTTGGGAGATTGAGTGGCTCTTTTTTTTAAAAGATTTTATTTATTTATTTGACAGAGAGAGACACAGTGAGAGAGGAGCACAGGCAGGGGGAGTGGAGGGGGGAGAGGCAGGCTTCCCGCCGAGCGGGGAGCCCGATGGGGGGCTCGATCCCAGGACCCTGGGACCATGACCTGAGCCTAAGGTAGACGCTTAACGACTGAGCCACCCAGGCGCCCCGAGATTGAGTGGCTCTTAAAAGATCTGCTGGGTCTGGTCTTAAAGCAAAGAACAGATGGAGTTCACACAACAGTGACTCCCATTGGCTCAGGAGGACTTGGTTACAGCTGGGTGATGGGGTGATTGCATCATGGTTAAAGGATTTGAAGGGGACTAGGATATGCCACTCCAAAATATACCACTTTGGCATGAGGATTATTTTGAGCTGGAGACAATTGAGAATCCTCAGATGCAGAAGTAATCCTTGTTGGAGCTTTCCTTATCTGAGCATAAGAAGCAACTTCTGGGAAATAAGGCTGCCATAAATTCCTTCTTTAGGGTGGGTCTACTCCCAAAGGGGATACCACAAATAAAACCTATCCTAAATCCCTTCTCTGGGGGAATTTTATGGCCCTAAAAGAGACAAAAAGGCTGCTTATACCTGTATAGACAACTGTTACCACAAACTTCCTTATATCTCAGTTATTTTCCTGAAACACATGTGTCTTTCCTAAAGAAACCTATTTGTTCTTTTTTTCTCAAAAGATTTTATTTGTTTGTCAGAGAGGGAGAGAGAGAAGAGCACAAGCAGGGGGAGCGGCAAGTGGCAGGAGAAGCAGGCTCCCTCTTGATCACGGAGCCTGACGTGGGACTCAATCCCAGGACCCCGGGATCATGACCTGAGCCAGAGGCAGACGCTTAACTAACTGAGCCACCCAGGCGACCTGTTCTTTCTTTAAAAAGGATGATTTCTCTTGGGGTGCCTGAGTGGCTCAGTCGGTTAAGCATCCAACTCTTGATTTCGGCTCAGGTCCTGATCTCAGGGTTGTGAGATTGAGCCCTGTGTTGGGCTCCACACTCAGCGGGGAGTCTGCTTGTCCCTCTCCCTCTTCCTCTGCCCCCCAAATAAATAAATCTGAAAAAAAAAGAAAGGATTTTCTTCCCCTCTTCCTTTTTCTTACTAAGTTAGGTATATAAACATCTAATTGAAACTTCTGGTGCAGCTGCTTTTCTTGGCTCCCATGTACACATAACTAAACTTTTTTCTTTTGTTAATCTGTTGCTTGTCAGTTTAATTGACAGGCCCCTGTAACAGAACGTAAGAGGCACTCCTGCAGCCTTCTTCACAGAGGCTCCCAAACTTGGCCAGACATCCAGGTGGAGTGAAGGAATGGGAGTGGAAGACATGTGGGGGGTGGGTGCTGGGACCAAGGACCCCTCCACCCTCCATCTGCCTCTTTTCCCCTTAGGTGTGACATTGTGCTCATAAAACTCAGCAGAATGAGTGGAAAGATCAATATTGCTCATCATCTCCTTGGCGGACATCATCATGTTGTGAAGGTGAGTGAGAAAAGAGGCCCCAGCTGAAGGCAGGTGGGGGCCCATGCAGCAGGCCAGGATGTGCACTTCTATAGGGTGGGTGGCTCATCATGGCCTTGGGTGGCTATTGGATATTGGAAAATTTTAAAACACACACACACACATTTAGTTTTTTCTTGTGTTTGGTTTAAATCGGGTTCACAATGTCCCATGTAAGAAATGAAAGGGGGATTTGCCACATGTCACTACTGTATCCCACACTTGTCAACTCCTTGGTACTCAGAGAAAATTGGGAACCCCTCATTGCCTGGGCCGGCAGAGACACCAGGAGCTCAGGCAGCTGCACCGAGCTTCCAGCCTCAGGAGAACTGGGAGTGGGACAACGCTGTGTAGAAGCAGCCATTTGAACCTCTGCCTGGAGGCCACACCCCAACCCTCTTTCCTGGCTAGACAGACGTGTGCTCACATGGCTGGGAGTATTTAACATGAGGAGCTTGCAGGTGTGAGTGGTCATACCTATATTTTCACGTAGGTACAGAAAAACATGGTTTCTCTATTTTGGGGAGCTCCATTTAAATCATGCTGGTGTTTCAGGGACAGACACTTTAGAATGGCAGAAATTTAAAATGCAAAGTGCTGCAACATGGCTCTTAGAGTCTCATGTGCTGAGAGCGTGTCTGTTGAGGGTTATGTGGCCCTGCTTTTGTGGAAATGAATCCAAATGGTCTATCGTAGGCAGAGAACTGAAGGAACGTGGAGCCCACTGTGCAGGGAACAGAGCTGGTGGCACAACCTTGAAGTGGTAGAAGGCATCTTTTGTGTTTGGTATTTGTCACTATTTTAAGCATAAGAGTGACATCTGGTATCGTTACATGCTGTCCGTCTTAAGCAGAAACCATTTTTCCCTTTGCACGAGGATGAAGTTTGGTCTTAAAAACTTCTCCGGGATTTCAGGTTGCAGTGGGCTTCCGTTTGGATGGTTTGGATAGTTTATGTTACTCTGGCTCAAGATGTCAACCTGGCCTCTGGGCCATTGCTCATATAAGTTCTATGATAATTGAGATCCATTTCTTCCTGGAAAAAATAAACTGTATGATAACATCCTTTGATGGAATACCCAGGAGAACATCAAAAGACTGAGATGGTCCCTCCTGCTTGTTTCCCAGCGTTGACCAAAGGCTGCTGTGCCTAGCACAGCCTGTTGTTCTCCAGGGCAGGCTGTGCTGGAGGGTCCTGAGAGCCTTACACCGAGTGTCAGGGAACCCACCTGCACCCAAACCCTGCCCAGAACCCCCTACATTCAGGGGCTCAAGAAAGACAAGCAGAAACAAAACAATCCACTTTAATAATGCATAAAGGGCTTAACAGACATTTCCCCAAAGAAAATATACAGATGGGCAGCAGGCCCCTGAAAAGATGCCTAGCACAATATAAATCATACCACTTGACACCTGCTACGGTGATTATAACAAAACAAAATGGAAAGCAACAAGTGCTGGTGAGGAGGTAGGTACGTTGGAACGCTCACACACTGCTGGTGGGGAGGAAAGATGGTACAGCCACCATGGGGAAGCAGTCTGGCAGCTCCTCAACGGGTTATCACCTGACCCTGGAATTCTACTCCTAGGTGCACATCCAAGAGAATTGAAAACAGGGGCTTGAACAGATCCTTGTACACCAAACACTACCATTTCACCACGTCATGCATATAGCAAGATTTTTTTTTTGTTTTTTGCATATAGCAAGTTATTAATCTGCCATCTTGTCATCTGTGCTAAGTCTTCCCATTGGGTGTGTTTCAGACTCGAAACAAGATGTTTTTTTTTTTTTTCATAGTAGGGTTCATAGTAGGTCTATTCACAGTAGCCAAAAGGTAGAAACAACCGAAATGTCTGTAGATGGATGGTTAAGCAAAATGTGGTCTGTCCACACAGTGGAATTTCATTTGCCCATAAAAAGGAATGAAGCTCCGACACATGCCTCAACATGGATGAGCCTTGAGAACATTATGCTCAGTGAGATAATCCAAACTCAAAGGGCCACATATCATATGAGTCCACTTATAGGAGATGCCCAGAATAGGCAAATCCACGGAGAGAAAAGAAGATCAGTGGCTGCCAGGGTCTGGGGAGGGGGTCAGGGAGAGCCCACTGAAAGGCATGGGGTTTCATTTTGGGGTGATGGGAAAGTCTGACACTAGATAGGGCAATGGTTGCACAGTAGGAAAGAGTAAAACTTGTTGCCCTGACTGAGTAGGGGCGGGGAGGGGAGGGCATCAACGGGGGTGGGAAGGAGGATGTGGCTTGGAGAGGCACAGCTGAGCACCTGCCTTTCTCCATCTGTCCTTCTTGCGAGTTCTTACAGGCCAAGAGCTGCCAGCTGGAGGCTTGGAGGAGACACCCCATCTCCCCAGGACAGGAGGAGGCTGGGAGGCGTAAACACGAGCCCATCTTTGTGTTCAGGGACACAGTGGTCCAGGAGCCACGTTACGGCCCAAAGCCTTTGCACGTGGCCTTTCTTAGGGCGGGTTGTGCTGGAGGGAGCTTCATGCAGCTGTTAGACCCCGTCCCAGCAGAATCCCTGGAGAATTCCAAATTTCAGTCACACTACATTTTTATTAAGAGCTTTCACCCAGAGAAAAAGATGGAATAGATTTTATTGTTGGAAAGAAGCCAGATAAAATTAGATGCCTCTTGTCGCCCCACCACCCACCCCTCACCTCTCTGTTCTTTTCTGAAACCTTTAATTTTATCTCTTGGTTCCTGGCTGGTAGGTACCCAGGGGTGTATACTCACGAAAATAGGGATGCACAGTTGCTTCCGTGAGCTTCCCTGTTTTAATTTCAAGGGTGATTTTGCTTTTGCTCCAACAGACTTCTGTTCTGGAACAGCTTTGGGCCTTGGGGCTCTGTGTTGGGTATGTGTGTGGTTTCTTTTTTTCTTTTAGTAAAGCTTGTAGGAATTTTATAGCTGCAAACTGGTAGAATATTTTGCCTCACAGAAGAAGTTAATCTGATTTCTCACGTCTTGTGTCTTCTCTCCAAGTTCTTGTTCTTGGCAAAGCTAACCTGCTGTCTCATCCTCTTAAATAGAATTGGGTTTGCCTCCCAACAGCCACTTTTGAGCAAAACCAGGTTCTGATAGTCTGCTATCTTCTGTTACCAATGCGTGGATAGTGAATTTTAAGAATAGCTATTATTTCTTACCAATGCAGGAAAAGAAAAGAGTATCCTGCATGAAAACTAGGGCTTCCATCCGTCCAGGGGAGCTGATAGCTCATTACTGGAAAATGTCCAGGAACAGACCGCTGAGCTGGTCACAGGTTGCAGAGGGAGCTGTGGGGGTTGGTGCCATTCATGTGGGTGGTGGTTTCTTTAAATTTAATTCTGTGTGGAATTCAGCAGAGACCTTGAGCAGATTTTGGGCAGCCTCAGCCTACACCTCCCAGATCTTCAGTGGACGGTGTGGGAGAGGGCATTACAGAGTGGGAGGGGCCGGCGGCGGCAGGTGCCTTCTCTGGGCACGCCTGGCACCGACAGTCCCCTTGAGTGTGGAAGGAGCCTGTGGTTGGGGGCCCACCGGGGTCCGAGGGACTGGTCACACACAAACTGGCTTTCACAGGGATGAAAACCTCCTCTGTCTCTCCGAGCCTTTCTTTCTGTGGTGCCAATCTTGGGTTTGCAGACACATGGACACCCCTTGGAAGGGTTTTCCTTCCACTCCTCCCCTGAGTTTTGATATTGTCCCACAGGTGCTCCCTGGGCAGTTTAAGCAGTTTAAGACAGTTTTAATGGTTTCTTGATGCCATCTCAAGGTGACATTACCCAAATCCCTTGGAACATTTTTGGGACTGCGGATTCAGGGGACATTAGTGAAGAGCTAGAGGCGGAGGGGCCTGGACCACGGAACTCGGCAAGTGAGGTGTGATCCTCCGGCTGCCCCGTGGGCTCTGGACCAGACCTCAGAGCCAACGTCTGGTCACGGTGGCCATTTTAAGAGCCATTCTATTGCCCCCTGGGCCAGTGGTGGCCGTGGGTGGTTTTGTTTCGTTGTCTGTCACTTGCCATCTACGCTGGGTGCGGTTAGGAGCTGGCCTGCCCATCGTGGTGCTGCCGGACACCGTAGCCACTGTGCCCCGGGCGAGTGGCTGGCCCGGAGTGAGGTGCTTCGAGTCTGAAACACACCCAATGGGAAGACTTAGCACAGATGACAAGATGGCAGATTAATAACTTGCTATATGCAAAAAAACCCCCAAAACATCTTGCTATATGCATGACGTGGTGAAATGGTAGTGTTTTAGATAGGCCTGTTTAAATGAATCATTAATTTTATGTTTCCTTTTACTTTTCAAATATGGGCAGCTACGAGAAAACTTAAAAGTTGAAGGGCGCCCAGCCAGCTCAGTTGGAGGAGATTGCGGCTCTTGATCTCGGGGTTGTGAGTTCCAGCCCCATGTTGGGCATAGAGATTACTTAAACATAAAATCTTAAAAAAGGAAGTTGAATCTGTAGCTCACGGGGTAATTCTTTTGGATGGAGCCCTGCCATAGCCCACCTTCTCGGCACACACGTGCACATGCATGCACACACACACACCATCACACAGACAACACGTGCAGACACGCACACACACATGCACGTGTGTGTGCCTGCAGATGCAAATGGAACACAGTGCCCAGTATATGCATGCACATGAATGCTCACACACCCGTGCATCCCTCTCAGGACAGGATGATTTCCAGCTAACACCTGGGCAGTGGGGGCCTCAAGGCTGCTGGAGGGGCAGGGAAGTGACAGACTCGCAGTCACAACGGGGGAAAATGGGGCTGTCCCCTGTCCTGATTGTCTGCATCAGTCACCTGTCCTGAGAATGCTGTCCTGCAGGGCGTTAAACGTGTGTGGGAGCTTCGGACAGTGACTGCCCAATGGACGTCAGACGTACCAGGCCCTTTCACCCCCAACTCTCCCTGCTGCCACTTCTCCAGGATTCAAAACAAATTGATTTTTTTTACAGTTCCTTTTCTTTTTTTAAAAATGAGATGAAATGCACATAAAATTACCCACTTAAAATTAAACAATTCAGTGGCATTTAGCACATCCGCAGTGTTGTGCATCCACCACCTCCATCTAGTTCCAGAACATTCCTGTCACCCGCCCCATAACCAGCTCTGTACCCAGTAGTGGCCACTCCCCGTTCCCTGTGCTCTCTGTGTCTGTGGACTTGTCTGCTCTGGATGTTTCACGTGAGTGCAGTCCCACATGTGGGTGGTGTACTTTATTCACCCGTCCATCTGTGGATGGACGTGTGGGTTGCCGCCGCCTTTTCTGTTGTGCTGCTGTGATGTGGGGCTGAGTCTGAGCGCCTGCCTCCACTTTTGCAGGCTTTGTGCCCAGGGGTGGGGTGGGGCCACCCTTCGGGAAGGGCTCTGGCTCTTCTCCCACGGCCCCTTCAGTCCCTTGGAGGAATCCTCGTGTGGCTGCCAGACTTGAATGCACTGCATCCCGCCTGAGGCCTTTGCGGGCCCCACGAATGTCCAGTGGAGCGGCTGGTTGTGTTCATTGTGCTGAAATCCACACGTCAGGTCTCAGGGAACAGAGGCTGACCATTCCTTCAAGCCTCTGCCGAAAGAGGCCTTTATATAGGTGCATCTAAACGCCACGATTTTTATGATAAAATGGGTCCAGAGTTCATTTCTCAGGCCCTTGGCTGAGAGCTGGGGTGGGGGCTTATGGGGGACTTGGGCCCTGAGGCCTGTGTTTCCACCTAAAGTGGCTGGTGTTCCAGGTCCCAGGAGAAGGGCCTGGCCCGGCCCTCCAGGCTCACCTGAGGCAGGTGTAAGTGGGGGCCTGGTGGGCACAACTGCATTGGTCCGCCTGGGGCTCATCCTCTTGGCTTCTTCTGTGCATGCTGTCACGTTGGGGTGTGCTGTGGGGGAGCCCAAGGAAAGGTGGGAGACCACAGGACGGTGCCCAGCAATCTGAGATGAGGAAGGGCAGGAGGGCTTCGAGCAATCAGGTGAAGGAGTGCAGGTGCGGAACGCTACCCGTCTGGTCGGATGGGGCCCAGTCCCCTGGGGGTCAGGGACTGCTCAGCCTCAAGGCTTCTTTATCGAGGTAACATTCACACCCAGAATAACCACTTGAAGGTGAACAACTTCGTGGTATTTAGGGCATTCACAGGGTTGTGTGACGTCACCTCTAAGCCCAGAACATGTTGCCATCCCCAAAGAAACCCCGTCTGAGTTGGCACTCCCTCCCGCGCCCCTGGCGCCCACCGTCCACTGCTGTGCCTGTGGATTTGACTCCTCCACGGACCTCCCAACAGAAGCCACAGCATTTTCCCGTGGGGGCTTCTTTCCCGGAGCATGACGTCCTCCGGGAGCATCCATGTTGGAGCACGTGTCAGAATGCCTTCCTTTCGGAGGCTGGATGGTATTCCGTCCTGTGTTTGGGCCATGTCTTGTTCACCCCTCCTCTGTGGGTGGACATTTGTGCACAAGTTCTCATGTGGACCAGAGTGGACGCTGTACATGGGTGCCCGCCCGGGGGTGGGACTGCAGGCCACGGGGCGCTTTTGCGGTTAACTCTGTGAGGGCTGGTTGGGTGTGGGTGGTGCCCAGAGTCTCCTCCTGGGGCCCCTCTGGGATGGGGGTGGTCTGCCCTGCAGCATGCCAAGAGGCTGTGGGGAGCCCGCCCCCACTTTCCCTGAGCTGACGGCAGGGAGGGCCACGGGCTTTCAAATCAGCTGCAGTGTGTTTGTCAGAAGATGTTGTCCATGGGATAATAAAAAATGAACATTTAGTCTTCATCCGCAGGTGCTGGGGGCGCTCCCGGGCAGGGCCTGGAAGCTCCATGCCCCTTCCCCACCTCTCGCCCTGTGGGTCTCTTCCATCTGCTCTTCTTGAGACATATCCTTTGTTAAGAACCCCCCAAACTTTGCGGCCGGTTCGGGCACAAGTGTGGGTAGCCTGCAGACCTGGTACTGTGGTGCCCGAAGTGGAGGGTGTCTCGAGGGCCCCCACAGCCTCTGGGTCTTCATTAGCACCAGTGGTGAGTGTTGGAACGGAGTTCAGCTGCAGGAACCGTGGCGGGCATCCAGAGAGCTGGAGAGTTGGTTGATGTCAGGAAAAAACCACACACGCAGCATTGGATGTGTGGTGAGTAAAAGCAGCTCAGCGGCGCCGTGGCCTCCTTTCTAATGTGGGAGGTTCTGGGGTGGGAGGAGGTGGAGGTTTGGAGCCTCTTGGGGAGCTGGCCAGTCCCGAGTCCGTGGCCCCACCACCTCTTATCTGCCTCCCACCCCTGAGTCTCCAGGGCCAGGGGCCAGACAGTGGTGGACGGCCCTGTGCCCCAGCCCACCCGAATCTCAAGCCTATGGCCTGGTCGCCCTCAAGTCAGGCTCCTGCCTGGACCACGCTGGTGCTTCCTGCGCCCTGTGTGCATGGCCCTCTCTGTGCCCATGGGTGTAATCAACTGTCTTCTCCCCGAGCCTCCCCTCTGTGGGCGTGAATATTTGGGGGATGTTGCTGTTCAACGCACACTCTGTCGATGGCGTGCAGGCCTCAGCGAAATTCCCCTCTAACAGGAAGCTACTCGCGTGCGTGTGTGCACCTGCGTGAGGCCAGCAGGTCTGGCCATGCCCACCGCCCTTGGTGCACACGCCAGGGCCTGGCAACGGTCACCTGCGGGCCTGGCCCCTGCCCCAAGGCTGAGGGGCCCCCGGGAGCCTCCGCTTGGGCTCTGAGGCGCTGCTGACTCCGCATATCAGATAAGCAGGAAGTTCTGAGAGGAAAACCACAAGCTTTATGTTTATTTAATTCCAGCCATTCTGTGGTTTTTGGAGATGGCCTTTAAAGATTTGTTTTTGATTTTTATCTCAAAGAGAATGCAGAAAAGCCCATGGGTCGGGCTCTAGAGAAAATACACACAAGGAAGAGAAGTGAGTTTGGATCTCACCAGGCAGCTTTGGGACGAGCAGCAGGATGGGACTGGGCTGTGTCCCCTCTGAGCAGCAGGCTGCTTTGGCCGGCACACGTGGGCCACAGAGCCACGTTCCCTGGAATCCACATGGGCCATCAGTTCAGGCCCACGGCAGCCTGCGCTGGAGGTCGGGCTGTGGGGTGGCCTCCCTTCGTGGTCGCTGGTTCCTTGTCCGCCGCTCTGGCCACAGTAAGGGGCCAGGCCTCAGGGGCCCTGTCCAGCACCCCCGGAACCAGTGGAGTATGAAGTGGCCCCTGGAAACACTGTGATAGGCGCCCGTGCTGGCTGGGGGCGTGGAAGGGTGTGCTCCAGGTGAGGGAGAGTGGCACCGTCGTCCCAGAACCCCACCACGCGCCCGCCTCGGCCCCTTGCGGTCATGTGTGCTCTGGGAGAGGTGACCCCGCACAGGGTGACCCACCTGCTGATGCTCCACAGGCAGATCTGAGGGCAAGGCTGTTGCCTGGAGCAAGAAAGTCATTGGGGGGCTTTTTCTCTGGGTCAGGACCCCCACCTGGAATCTCAGGTCATTCTCTGTGCCAAGGGAGGGTCACTAAATTCTTAGGAAAACTCCAAAGCAGAGTCAACATAAAAGTTAATGTATGCTGTAGGGTCCTTTTGGGAAGGGGATTAGCTAAGGAACACCCACGAGCCATGTGGGGACCCCGTGTGAACTGGGGTGCATGCATGGGGTGGGCTCTGCGGGAACAGGTCGATGTGTGTGCATCTCCTTGACAGCCTGGTGGGTCCCCCAATTTGAGTCTGCCTGACGGTGCCTGCTGTAGGTGGCAGGTGTGTGTGTGGGTGTAGGATCGGCACCTGGCGCATCCCGAGCACGGCCTGCCTCCCCTGTGTGGCTCTGTCAGCAAGGAGTCCTCCAGGCCCCATTCCCCCCTTGCGGCCTGGGAACTGCCCTGTTTCCCATCAAACTCTCTTTGAGTCATGTGATTGCCTCTTATTTTCACGCTCCAGCTGCCGGGGCTGTGGCCAGTGGGAGCCCGTCTTGGGGGGCCCTTGCTTGGTGGCCTTCCTTGCTCTCTGGGACACATGTGCTGAGATCCTCTGTCCCTCCCCTCCACCCTGGTGCCCTTGGCGGATGCAGGGTTGAGAAACTCCAGGTGCACACACTTACGCGGGCACCTCCATCCACAGCACTCACATCAGAGCTGTGAGCTCGCTGATGCCCCGGTTCCACTGTGTCTGAGCCTGCAGCCGCCGTCTCCACAGCACGAATCCACCCCGTGCTGCTCAGAGCACTGCTGCCCCAAGGCCTGTGTGGTGCCAGTCCCTGGGGAGGAACAGGTCTTGTCCCATCCCTCCGTGGCTTTAGGGCTGCTCATTCTGGGAAGGGCAGAGCGGTCTGTCCTGGCCTCCGCTCAGGGCCGGCAGGGAGGTGAAAGGGACCCAGCTCCGCCACCAGCTCTAGGTATGGTTGCGTCCACCCCATGTCCCCTCACGGTGGTGGCTGATGATGCGGACTGTCCTGTTGGAGGCAGGTCACGGATGTGAAGACGCAGTGGTGCCTGGTGAGCCCTCGCGGCTGGGGTGTGCGTGTGCACGCGGGTGTGGCCCATGCTCATGTCTAGAACGGCTGCCTGAGCACCTGCTCCTGCACCTGCAGCTGAGTGGTGCCCATGCTCAGGCCACTCGCCTGTGCACCTGTGGGATGCTCAGGCTGACACAGCTACTCCTGTTCCCCTGGGCTGGCAGCCACTGCGGCCACTGGAATGCCTGCCAGTGTGCTTGCCCTGTCCTCTCTGCTCTGTGGTCACCAGCCCCCACCCCCGGTGCTGCAGGTGGCAGACCCCTGTCTGTAGTGCCTCTGAACTTTCCAGTGCCTCCTGCGTGTTCTGATTAGCGTTGGAAAGAATCCACATGTGCACCGAACGAGCCAGAGGTGGTTTCTAGCTACAGCAGGTGGGACCCATTCCACATCCTGTGAGAGGGACAAGGACAGAAGATGGAGGAGGAGGCATCGTGGCCAGCGGAGTGTTCGTGGCTGCCATACCCACCTCGGACTCAGGCACTTCTGTGTGTTTTCAGGGTCTTACTACTTTCCTAGGGCTGCCCTAACAGCCACAAACTCAGGGCTCAAACTGCACACATACCTCTCAGTCCGCAGGCTGCAAGCCCCAAACTGAGGTGTCAAGGGGCCATGCTGCCTCTGCGGGGCATGTCCCGCCTCTTCTAGTCTCTGGTGATGCCGGCGATCCTTGGCGTCCCTTGGTTGGTAGATGCCTCCCCCTGTCTCTGCCTCCGGGGTCACATGGCATCTCCAGGTAAGGACACTGTCTTCTTGGGGTGGGACTCGCTGACTCCGGGTGACCGACCCGCTCTTACTGATCACACTGCAATGGCCCTATTTCCAGATAAGGCCCCATTCTGAGATCCTGGGGGTCAGGACTGAGGCCTGTCATTTTGTGGGACAGTTCAACCTATGGCAGGGTCCCAGCTGTAGCCTCCTGTATTTGACAGTATTGAAAACCATTTACATTTTAAAAATTAATTTTTAAAGAAATGCACAGAAACATGGGTTTTCCCAACCTCAGAGCTGCCAGTTCCCGCCGAGAGGTGCCTGGTCGCGAGGCCGGGCATCCCGGGGCCACTGTGTGTGTGCAGAGGCCTGTGCACACAGGCGTGCTCTCTGCGTGCACCATCCGTTCTCCTCCCTCACCCCCATGATGTGTTGGGCATCGCTCAGCATTAGTGTGTCTGGAGTTGCCTGGTTCTTCTAGTGGGCGTGTGACGAGCAGTCAGACTTTCAGGAGGTAATCACCAAGGCCAGAATGAGCAGAGCTTAGCCTCACAGAGGCCGCACTCACAGACCAAGTGTGACATGAGTTCCTGCCAGGGAAGCACCTGGTCTCAGGACGTGGGCATTTGTAATGAAATTCTCTATTTTTTTTTTTAAAGATTTTATTTATTTTTATTTGAGAGAGAGAGAATGAGAGAGAGGGAGTACATGAGAGGGGGGAGGGTCAGAGGGAGAAGCAGACTCCCTGCCGAGCAGGGAGCCCGATGTGGGACTCGATCCTGGGACTCCAGGATCATGACCTGAGCCGAAGGCAGTCGCTTAACCAACTGAGCCACCCAGGCGCCCCATGAAATTCTCTATTTTGAAATAACCTCACGTTTAGAGAAAAGTTGCAAAAACGGTATAACGAATCCCTGTGTTCCTTTCTGCCAGGTTGCCCAAACGTGAGCATTTTACCATGTTTGCTTTTCCTTTCTCAGACCTGAAGCTGCAGAGTGGAGTATTACAGGGCGCGTTCCCTAAAACCGGGCTCTTGTGCTTCACCTGCGGGGGGTCGTTAGTGCCGACACAGTGACGGATAGTCTCTACTCTGCAATCTGTAATCACAGTCCTTTACCTGTCCCAGTAACGGCATTTGCACACCTCTCACTAGGGTCACTTCCACGTATTTTACTGTCTTGGTTTCCATTGTTGATGGAACTCCTCTACCATTCCATCCTCCCACTGGTGATTTTGTGCGGATATGAAGGCTTTTGGTTTCAGTGTGTTAGTTTTAGCCTTACTGAGTTTATTATTTGAAAAGTCTGTTCTCTTTCTGTTGATGGTCTGGTGCTGTGTTTGCGGCGGGGTCGGGAGTCACGTGCGGCTAAGTTCGTGCATACAGAAGATGAAATGGGACCAAACGTTCGCTATTCAGCCACATGGGCCCCATTTCCATGCTTAGTGGCCGCATGTGCTTGGCTGGCTGTGGATGCTGAGGACATGGAACATCCCATCATCATGAAGAGTCTACTTGGACATTATTCAGGGTTTCCAGTACATCAGTGTAGCCTCTGTGAACCGGGAGAGCCCCCATGGGCTCCATTCTCATGGCCCTGAGGTACTCCCCCGTCAGACCACAGTGGCTGAAGCCTCTGGTGCCAGGGCTCACAGGCAGTGGACGCAGCAGGCACGGCCCTCATCTTGTCCCTAAGTACGCCCACATCTACTTCTTTAGTGAGGTGATGGGTTTACAAAAAGGCTTCTCTATGTCACTGTGATAAGAAAGCAGCAATCCTTCCTATTGTCCTTACTCATTCCATTTTCATCAGGAATGGGCCTTACATTCTGCCCAAGGCTTTTTTTGCACCTCTGGGGAGAAGCCTGTGATCTTTCTCCTTGGAACTGTCACTATAGTGACTTTCGCAACTGGATTTCCCCAGGCCAAGTAGCCATGGTGTCTGGGAGCCGGTCTGCCGGGTCACGTGTCGTCTTCCCACCACGGGTGGGGCTCTGCCTGGGGCCTCCTGGGGCGGGACTGGGGGTCAGCACTCCCCCCACTCCGCCTGGGGGCATTCTGGCAGTGGGACTGGGGGTCAGCACCACCACCGCCCACCACTCTGCCTGGGGCATCCCGGCAGCGGGACTCGGGGTCAGCACCACCCCACTCCGCTTGGGGGATCCTGGGAGTGGGACTGGGGCTCAGCACCACCACCATCCCCCACTCCACCTGGGGCATCCCGGCAGTGGGACTGGGGGGTCAGCACCACCCCCCCACTCCGCCTGGGGGATCCCAGGAGCGGGACTGGGGATTAGCACCCCCCACTCCGGCTGGGGCATCCTGGCAGTGGGATTGGGGGTCAGCACCCCCCCACTCCGCCTGGGGGATTCCAGGAGTGGGACTGTGGGTCAGCACCGCCTCTGGGGACTTGCCTGGGGCCTCCCGGGAGGGGGTCAGCACCCCCTGCCCTGCACAGAGTCCAGCGTGTCCCCCGGCTTCAGTGCTGCGGAGTAATTCGTACAGCTTTGCGACTATCTGGCCCTGAGGATGTGCAGTTTGCGAGATCATCAGGGCCTGTTGCTCCTGTTGGGGGACGCGGTTCCCGGGCAGCCTCCTTCGGTGGAACCCGTCTGTTTAGCCATCTCGTCTGGACGTTCACGTTTATGACATTCAATATAAAACGCCATCACGACAGAGGTATTGCTCGTCACTGATTTCTAGCGGGGCCATCGCGACCCTGCCGGCTGCCTACAGACCTCTGGCCGGACAGCCCGGGCGGGAATGGCCCACGCCCAGACCAGCGGGGCTCACTCTCCACTCTGCCTTGCCTGTGTGGCCCCCGGACGCGCGCGGCTGCAGTGGAGCTTCTCGGGGAGGAGAGACGTTTGTGTGCAGGCGCATCCGCAGCCTGTGGCTGTCAGCCGGGTGTCTCTTTCCCCTGGTGCAGCCGCACGCCGTCTGCCCGCGGCCCCCTGCTCGCGGCTGTGCGCAGGCGCGGCTGCAGCCCCTGGTTGCCGGGGGAGCGTCACCCCTGTGCGCAGCCGCACGCCATCTGCACGCGGCTCCCTGATTGCGTCTGTGCGCAGGCGCGGTGTTGCTGGCGGCCATCTGGCTGCCGGCCCCAGGTGCTAACCTGTGAGGGCCTCTTGGGGTGCCTGAGCTGGAGAAGCCAGGCGACCACGGCAGGAATTCGTGGACTCTGCACTGCCGGGCATCGGATGGTCTCGCCAAGAAGACGAATGTGAGTGGGGGTTCGCTGGGAGGGTAGCGTGCCCCGGAGCCACAGGAGTGGGAACGAGGCGGGCGACGCCCGGGGTTGGGCAGGGCAGCTGGAGGCCCGGCTGGGGGACGTGTTTTTGGGGCGGGGGCCGCAGCAAGTGCTTGGAACGGCTGGGGGGATGGCTGTGGGATGGCTGGGGGGCTGGCATGTCAGGCGTGGGGACGGGATGTGGCGGGGCCGCCGGGCAGCTGGATGCGCCGGGGCGGGTGAGGGACTGTCTGGGGGGCTCACGCGGCTCAGTGAGGCCCTGGCTGGTGGTGTCTGGAACTGGCCAAGCGCGGGGTCCCTCTGTTGTGGGGCTTGGGGGACGAAGTCTGGAGAGTAGCTGCTGCAGTCATCTGCAGCAGTGGGACGGGGCGGGGCTTGGCTCGGTCAGCCGAGGAGTCCCAGGTGGAGCGCGGGCGGGTCCCCGCAGGGATGCCTGCAGAGTCCCACACACCCTTCCTGCGCGCCCCAAGGGAGCCTGCGTCTGCCCCTTCCCAGTGGAGGCCGCATATCGGTTGTTGGGCTGCTGCCGGTCACCTTCCCATTTTGGAGCGGTCTTGACGGGACAAAGACCCTGGCGGTTCGGGTCTCTGTTGCCAAGAGCGGCCCGCCGGCCCGGGGGAAGGGAAGGCTCCGCAAAGTCCTCGCGGCATGCATCCCCCTCACACGGCCGGGTAGGGGGCGGCTTCAGGGGAGAAGATGTTTGGATCACCATTGGAAAAGAGCCAAGAACCGGGACTGGTTCCTTCTCTCCATGGTGAGCCCCACAGGAGATGCATTAGGAAGACTTACATCTATGTGATTTCGGTTGTTTTTGCCCTTTGTCTTTTCTCAGTGTTAGAAGCTAAGAGGCACCTTGAAAATGCAGTTATACCGGGGACACAAGGCAGGGCTGTCCCCACCCAGAACCCTGTGGTTCCAACCTGAGGACCAGGGCTGCTCTGGCCCAGTGATGATGTGGACTGGCACCACAAACTGGACAGGAAATGTCCGTGGACAGGGGTTCAGAGTCTGATGCAGTTCCTCTGCCTTCCCTGGGCTTCCAAAATTCTCGCCCTAGCACGGACTGCCTTGATAATTAAAACAAAAAAACACACCAAAAAACCGCAAACCGAACAAGCCCACTAGAAATAAGGAAATGAATAAATGTATTCAAAACAAGGCCTGGGGAGATGGCTTCGAGTTTGCAGATTTAAAGCACGTTGCTGCCTTTTTTGAAGCGACAGACCCAAGGGGAGATGCCACCCCTGTGGTGTGCACCCTGGTTTTTGAGCCAATGTCTGGAGAATTTCTGACAAGATGCTAACAGCTATCGCTGCTGGCTCTGGTTGCATGACCCGGCCCTGGACACGACAGGTTACTTTCAGGGCAGAGGTAGGGATGTCTGTGGGGACTTGAATACACTCTTCTAAGACGCTGAACAGGTAGAGCAAAAGTAAGCAAAGGTATGGAAAATTAGAATACTGTTGTTAATAAAGTGAATTTTACTTGTGTTTTTAAATATTTATGATGTAGAAATAGGCATTTATAAGCAAGTGTATCATTATTAGAGTTTTTCAGGGATTCAGTAATGTAATTTCATATCTGAAAATTGATCAGTTGAGTTTATGAGTTAATGCTGGAAAAGTATTTAAATTGCAACACCAGTTTATGATAAAAAACTGAGAAAATTAGGGACGGCACATAATTTCTTTAACTTGAAAGAGAGTATGCAGCAGAAATGCTCATCTAATGTGTGGAGGAGGACATCCTGATCTTTTTGCTGTAAGGTTAGGAATGAGGCCCAGCTGCCAGCTCTAATGGTTCCTGTGGGTCCCGGAGGCTGCTGGCTTTCCATCACTGTTGACTTGGAGAAGGTCACAAGGGATACAGTTAAAGCCATATACCAACATGTTAATAGATAAAATGTATAAATTCCTAGAAAGACATAAATTACCAAAACTGCTTGAAGAGAAATAGACAATCTGAATAGATTTGTACAAAATAAAGAGATTAAATTCATGATTTAAAACTTCCCACAGGGGAAAGCCCAAGCCCAGGTGGCTCCACTGTGATCCTACTAAGTGTTTAAGATTGTCAGCAGTGAGCTGGGAGCAGCCTGAGGACACGGCCCTGGGCCCAGTGTGATCTCTGTGCTGCCTGCAGGCTTGGGTGCCAGTCTCTGGTGAGGCCAGGCCTGCAGCTTAGCATTCCTATGAGGGAGGGGCAAAGCCTGGTAAATTCTCGCTTTTCTCAGAGACCAGAATCACCACAAAGCAGCAGAGTGAATGGACTTGTGGGGAGGCAGCCTGGCCCAGACCCCTTCAGTCATAAACCAGCAAGGCAAGCAACAGTCTCCCGCCTCCAGCTGTCACTGATGGCGGTCCTTCCAAGTCATGCTGATGTGGGGTCCTCCTCCTGGGGCCCCTCAAGCTGAGAGCTGCCAGGAGGACAGTGGACCAGGGCATTATCAAACCCGGGGTGGGGAGGCCCACCAGGGGATCTATGAGTACAGAGACAGATCAGAGGTCAGAGGCCCTTCCCCTCGAAGCATTGTGAGCACCCCACGTGGGCTGTCACAGAAGGCTGTGATGGGGGAGCACGGTTGCCAGGGACTGGCCTGGGAGCTGCATGCCAGGCTGTGTGAATGTGCTGAGGCTGGTAGTGCCTCACTGTGGTAGGCTGGGTTCGTAGGCCCCCAAAGATGCGTCCTTAGGACCTCTGAACATGACCTCGTTTGGAAATAGGGTCTTCGCGGATGTCATTAAGTTGTGGGCTGTGGTGTGGGGATCCTCAGGGGCTTAGAGGTACTTGGGCCATGACTTATATACTGATGAGGAGACTGAGGCCCACAGACACGCTGAGGTCCCCTACTCTTCTGTTTGTGAAACAAATTGTGATTGCTGGTCACGAAATGCACACATCTTGTTATAATTTGTGGGTTCTGACAAAGGGCCAATCAGTAACCCGTGCCCCGTCCCATCGCCCTGCAAGCTCCTCATGCTCTTGCCAATCTGTCCATCCACAGGGGACCCCACCTGTCCTGAAACTGCACTATGAGTGGGATCAGTCAGCCTCATTGGTCTGGTTTCTTTGATTCACTGTAATACCTCCTTTATCCTCTCCCTTTCTGCATGACACTGAAGGGCAGTGGCAGAGGGGCATCCTTGTCTTGTGCCCGACCTGCTAGGAGGCACCATCTCTCCCCACTGTGTGCTGGTAGGGTTCCTTCTCCTAATTTGCTGAGAGTTAAAAACATTTTTTAGCATGAATAGATACTGAATTTTGTCTAGTGTTTTTTTTCATGTATTGATAAGGTCATGTATTTTTTCTTACTTAGTCTTTTAATTGATCTTCCAATTTCAGACCAACCTTGCATTTCTGTGGTGAACCCAACTTGGTCACAGTGTGTGATTCTTTTTTTAAAAGTATTAATTTATTTGAGAGAATGAGAGAGAGAATAAGTACATGCATGAAGGCAGGGGTGGGGAGGGGAAGAGAGGGAGAGAATCTCAAGCAGATACCCTGCTGAGTGTGGAGCCCGACGTGGGGCTCAATATCACAGCCCAGAGATCAGACCTGAGCTGAAACCGAAAGTCAGATGCTTAACTGACTGCGCCACCTGGGTGCCCCACAGTGTGTGATCCTGTGTATATATGTATACGGCTGGTGCATTTGCTAGCATGTTGTTAAGGATTTTTCTATGTTCATGAGGGATGTTGGTCTGTAGTTTTCTTGTGTTGTCTTTCCTGGTTTTGGTCTCAGGGTAATGCTGGCCTGATAAAATGAATTGGGAAGTGTTCCCTCGTTTTGTACTTTTTTTTTTTTTAGAAGAGATTGGGTAGATTTGGTGTTACTACTACTTTAAATGTTTGGCAGAATTCACCAGTTAAGCCACCTGGGCCTGGACATTTCTCCTTTATATTTCAGCTGCAAGTTGAATGCCTTTAATAGTTACAGGACTGTTCAGGGGGCACCTGGGTGGCTCAGATGGTTAAGCGTCTGCCTTCGGCTCAGGTCATGATCCCAGAGTCCTAGGATCGAGTCCCGCATCGGGCTCCCTGCTTCTTGGGAGCCTGCTTCTCCCTCTGCCTTTCTCTCTCCCTGTCTCTCATGAATAAATAAATAAAATCTTAAAAAAAATAGTTATAGGACTGTGAAATATCCATTAACATTTTGGGTGAGTTTGGTGTTTTGTGGATTTGAGGAATTGGTCTATTTTTTCTAAGTTATCAAAGGGGAGGCATTTCTGCTTCTTAATTTGGGTGTATCCAGTGTAGCCTGATGAGTCCTGATGAGGCTGAGGGGCAGCTGTACCTCCAGGGCTGACCAGAGAAGTCAGGGGAAGTGTGAGGTGATGGGGCTGCCCCCGTTGCACCCACAACACCCACATCACGTCTGGGACGGTGGCTCTGTTATTATCCTGTGGCTGTTGTAACAATTTGCCACAAACTGGGTGTCTGAATTGTCATTGGTAAGCCAGGATGGTCTCATCTTGAGACCTTTAATTTCATTACAACAGCAAAGATCTTTTTTCTAAGTAAGGTCACATCCCTAGGTTCTGGGGCTTAGGACGTGGATGCATCATTTTGGAGTCCACTACTCAGCCTACCGTGGTGAGTCCCCGACAGTGTGGGCTGCTCCCTGGCACAGCCCCAGGTGTGGGGGCATGCTTGAGTGACATTGGGGCCAGGGTGCATCCCCTTCCTGGCCCTGATCTGGACCCATGGACCCTGAGAAGGTGGGGTGGGCAGTCCTCCAAGCCCACAGAGTGACCCACCGGTCCTTGGTTCAGAATCCGGGGCTGTGGGATCATTGAGGCAGGATTGTCGTCCCGGCCTTCTTGGCTTCCGCCCGGACCTGTGCGGGTGTGGGTCCCTGCCCTGCAGGCAAGTGAGGACCACGGTGTGTGCCTGTGTGCGTCAGCCTATCTCACATCTTCAGGGTTCTTTCCTTAGTTTTGTGGAGTGGCAGGGGCTATGTATGGCTCTCGGTGGTGGGGTCTGAGGAACCTCTCTGGAAGAGACCCAGGCTCAGCGCTCCCACCTTGTGTGGGGACCTGTGGACGTCCTGGTGCCTGGGCCTGGGCTGGATGCTGTCCTGGGGGCCCAGCTTTGTCTCCTGCCAGAAGCCACAGAGCAGGTGTGGGCACTTTGTTCTCTGGGATCAGAGTCCAGCCTTGTGCGGTCAGCCCAGCGGGGGTACCTGTGCTCCAACAGGCAGCGGACTAGCTGTCCCCAGCCCACCCTGGGATGGGGCATCACTCCTCTATGTGGGGTTTGCCCCTTGGCCCCTGGGGCCACGCTCACGCTGCACCCGGTGGAATTTCTTCATTTCCTGCCTCTCTGCCAAGCTGTTTCTGGGAGACCATTCCCATTTAAATCTTGTTCCTGAGAGGAGCTGCTCTTGGAACCTGAGCCACGGACCCTAGCCCAAGAAAGGTGGGCCCCACTGAGTCCAGGATCTTGGCATTTTCCTGTGTTCCACATGGCTTCCCTCCTGCACTGGCAGTGCTCTTGCCCTGGGCCTTCGGGCATGGCTGGGTTGAGGGAGAGCCAATGCCAGGAAATGCCCTCCACTGGTCCTGGAGACATGGGAAAGAAATACTACAGTGTGGTGTCTCTGTGGAGTCAGCACGCAGAACCGCCTGGAGGCTTCCAGAGCTGCTGCCTCCACCTGAAGGCCCTCCGTGCTTTGCTGCTGTTCCCCCCCTCCCAGCACTCAGGGACGATAGGGGGTGTCCCCCTTGGTAACTGTATCCCGCCAGTCAAGATCCTGTGACCCCAGTGAATGTGGAATGAGCCAGTGGGCTGTGTGCAGTGGGGGCGATGGGCTCCTCCTTGGGCTCGTAGCTCACAGCTGCCCTGGCTGGGGCTGGTCAGGGCAGCTGCAGATTGGGCAGGGGGCCGGTGGCCCTGTAGACAGTCACTGTCCTCCTAGCACCTCCCTGGCTCCTGAGAGGCCATGACCACCGCACTGCTGGGCATCCTGACGGGGCACAGGGATGGGTCAGCAAGACTGTGGGTGTGGGCACTGGCTGGCCGTGGATACCCCCACCCCTGGGATGTTGGACCTTCCCTTGGAAGGGGCATCTGAACCCAGAGAGTTCTTCCCTCGACATTCCGAAGCTTGTGGGGAGCTTATTTCCTCCCTATAGGGGGAGAGGGCCACCTCTGGCACGTGGCTCCAGCTTAGAGGCTGTCCCTTGGGGCACATGCCCTCGGCCTGGGCGCTCTGTGTAGGCTGGGGCATGGCCACCCCCATGCAGGCCCACAGGGCAGAAGGTCAGTCTGGGTGGGCACTCTTAGCTCCAGACTATTTAGCCATTCACACAATTTATAAGATTGTGATGTTAGCATGCGCAGTCCTGTGTGCTACTGCATACTTGTGGGTGTGTTTCCATGTGCACGTCGGTACGTGGGTGTGTCACATCCACGACTGTGCACGTGTGTGCACATGGGCCCTCATCAGCGCCTGTGCCATCTCTGGGTGTGCCTCACTTTCTCTCCCTGGGAATAGGGGGTCTCTCCTCCTCAGGAAAATCCAGGAAACAGGTCAGCCCACCACCCTGATCTGCAGTTCCAAATCCCACACTTGGAAACCAGAGGCTTTCTCAGAGGTTTGGCAAGAATCTGCCGCCGGTCTAGCCTGTCCCGTGTGTGTCCCCTGTGGAAACCCCGAGTGCCGGTGACAAGTGGGGCTTCCCAGGCCCTGCTTCTAAACCCCCAAACTCATCTGGCCCCCAGTGGCAGGGAAGGGACTAGGTGAGTTGAACTCTTCTGCCCCTTGCAGGTTGGCCTCGCCCAACACCCTAGGTTAGGGGTGACAGATGGAAGCTGCAGAGTTTCAGAAAGTTAGGGACCCTGTGGGAATCAAGGGGTAGGAACAGTGTTGCAGGCAGGGTGGGCAGGTCCCCTCCCAGGCAGGTGGGTGCGCAGAGCCAGACTTGGGGCATGTTTCCCCTCTGACCAGGGCAGAGCCGGTCCTTGTGGTGTTCCGTCTGGGGAAGGGGCATGTTACGTCAGTCTGACAATCCCAGTATCTCTTAGCCTAGACCCGCCATGAAGGAGGGTGGGTGCTGCCTGTGACCCTTCATCTTTGTGCCAGGCGGGCAGGTCTGGGGAGGAATTTGAGGAAGAACTCTGAGGAAGAGTGACTTTCTCTAGACCTGCCCTTGGGTAGGGGTCGGGGAAGCAGAATTCCACCAGTGTGACCATAGGGCCTGGGACCCTCCCCCTCCCCAGGTGGAGGCCCCTGGGGCCTCCACAGAGTGTCCCCCATGAACGCCCAGCTGAGGCCCCCAGGAAGTCAGTGATCCAGGCATTCGTGTGTATTGAGGGTGGTATGCCCTGGGTGGGGGTGAAGGGTCTCAGGTGGTTCCTGGCTGGGTGCCCAGGGCTTGGAGGGGGTCCAGGACTCAGAGGGGCAGGTGGGATCAAGGGGCCAGACGGGGCTTGGGAGGGCAGTCCCCAGACAACTGTTGGCCCCACTTCCCTGCACCCCAACTTTGGTGGGGCTGCTGTCCCAGGAGGCAGCTGGCCCCTGCCCCCCAGGTTGGAAACGAGGGGGGCTGTAGGGGCCATCCTGGGTATGTGGGGTTCTCTTGGGCCCAGAGTCGCTGACTCCACTTCTGTGGAGTGTGTAGGTCTCTGGGGTCTGAGGGTCTGGGGTCACATGGTCTTGTCCCTGTGCCT
This sequence comes from Mirounga angustirostris, assembly GCF_029215605.1. Taxonomy (NCBI): domain Eukaryota; kingdom Metazoa; phylum Chordata; class Mammalia; order Carnivora; family Phocidae; genus Mirounga; species Mirounga angustirostris. The sequence goes on from NW_026991713.1 coordinate 140,202,111, forward strand.
CTGAAGTTCCTCTTACTACCAGGACACTAGACTATGGATTCAGGGCCCACCCTCCTCCAGCATGGCCTCCTCTTAGCTAATTACATCTGCAAAGACCCTTTTTCCAGAGGCAGTCATATTCTGGGGTTTTGAGTGGACATGTGTTTTGGGGGACACTATTCAAATCACTGCAACTGACACCTGCCCAGAGACCCCCAGTGGAGGCCTCTGAGGCAGACTTGTGAGCCAAGACCCTGCTCGGGGTGGTGGCTGGCATGGGGAGGAAGGACTCTTTGCCCTGGTGGCTGGGCAGGTGTCAGGGGACTGCAGTGGGGCCTATGGCCCCCTGGGCTGGGCGGGGGTGCTGGCTGGCTCGACCCTAGGGCAGTGCATGAGCTCTGAACATGCTGTCCACTTCCGTTCGACGGGGTAGTGATAGGCCATGCTGGACACGGTGCCTGGTGACAGCGGACAGACAGAGGGACAGAGCCCAGCCTGGCAGCTTGCTCCGCGCCAGCCCCGCAGCTGCATGATGGCCACAATGGACTGAGGGGCATTGATGGAGACACAGTTGGTCCCTGATAACTAGCTAATGGCGCTTCATATTTTTTTATGGAGAAGAATCGTGTGAGTGTGAAGACCCAGTGGGGAGATGAAGGCCACTTGATGAAGAGCCTTGAGCCCACCCCTTAAAGGAACAAGACGTTCCCCCCCCCTTTTCCATGCGGCACAGACAGCTGGCTCCTTAAATATTAATCAGGGGTTATTGAGATGCAAATGTGTGCCCACCACAGAAAGGCCTGCAGCTGCAGGGCTGGCGCCGAGTGCCCTCCACAGTCCAGGTGCAGCACCCACCAGAGCCAGCACAAGGAGGAGGTGACTGGCCAGCGACCCTCCCTGAGGACAAAGACATCATTTGCCCCTCAACAGGAGGCATCATCTTGTCTCATTGGCTTTGCCCGTCATAGCTTTCCTGGCTTTTAGCCTTAAACCAAGGTGTCCTTGCAGGTAGACGTGGATGGGAATGGGGTGGCCTGCCAGTCTTCTCTATCGTGCAAAGCTTTGTCAAGTTTGCGTGTGTCCCTCTGGTTTCAGGCTGACTTTAGGTAGCTATGTTTGTGCTCACAGCAGAACCGAGCCATCAGCCTGATGCCCTGCGTGGAGAGAGGGGGCATGCGAGGCTTCCCCGGTCCTTGCCTGGGCTGGAACTGGTCCCATGGCAGCTTAAAAAGAGGACAGAAAACACTTCGAAAGAGTGGAAAATGGGGAGTGGAGAGGGATGGCAACAAGCCAAGGAAAAGCACAGTCAAGACACGCAAGATGGGGACATAAGTACATCAGGACTCACGGTTGACAGACTCCGCTTTGCTTACACTTTCTTATACGTGTCCATGAAAAGACAAGCAACTTAGTGCTCATCATGATAAACATGCCAGAAACAAAGTAGGCTCTCATGCTTGGCCATGAGAACAGGTTTTTCCATTTAAAATATTTTAATTGTGAATTGGAACTCATACAAAAAAGTCCACAAAATGTGTGCTCTCAGAAAACTTTACAAACTGGGTATCAGTGTAACAAGCATCAGGCCAAGAACTAGAGCACTACCAGACCCCTCGTGGCCCCTGGTGTCCATCCCCAGCATAAGCCTGGCCCCGTGCAGACCCAGTGTTGTCCCACACATCTGGGAGAGTTAGCCACACAGCCTGTGCCCCGGTGCGTCAGGCCCCTCTTGATCAGCAGCACACCTGTGACATTCACCCCATCTGCCTCGTGTTGTAGATTGTCAATTCTCTTTGCTGCAAAGTCTCCCACGAACACTCATTTGTCCATTCTACTCTTGGTGATGAGTTGTTGGCAGTTTTTGTCTCTTGTGAACAGTGCTGCTGTGACCCTTAGCGTAGGCCTCCTAGAGGGTGCCTGTCCACGCATCTGTTGTGTACACACTGAGGGAGGGAGCTGCTGGGTCCGAAAAGCATTTTGATTGATCTAGGCCTTCATCAACACATGGCATTGTCAATATTTTTTTTTTTAAAGATTTTTTATTTATTTATCTGAGACAGAGAGAATGAGAGAGACAGAGAGCACATGAGAGGGGGGAGGGTCAGAGGGAGAAGCAGGCTCCCTGCTGAGCAGGGAGCCCGATGCGGACTCGATCCAGGGACTCCAGGATCATGACCTGAGCTGAAGGCAGTCGCTTAACCAACTGAGCCACCCAGGCGCCCTGTCAATATTTTTTTATTTTAGCCCGGTGCAGGGGATATTTCAGGGTTTCTTTGTTATCTTCTGTTTTCAAAATCAACTTGATCGAGGTGCAAGTGGTAGCATGCAGGTGCTGGCTTACACTACCCTGTAAGAGCTGACTACACGTATCCTTTCTCAGCTCTGTGCCGAGTGATGACATGTTGGTCACTTGAAATCACATGCAGTGGGTGTATTTAGATTGTGGAAGTTAAAAACACTACAAATCAGCTTGATTTGGAGACTCCGTTGCAGTTTACATAAAATGCACCTACTTTAAGTGTACAGCTTGATGGTTTTTGAGAATGTGTACACCATGTTACCTACGTGCAATTGAGATACAGTGTTTCCAGCCCCCCAAATGTTCTTGTTCTACTTCCCAGTCACCCCCTCCCCAACATGGCCCTAGGTAACCATGACCTGTTTTCTGTCACTGCAGTTGAGACTTTTTTCCTCCTTAGAGTTCCGTATAAACGGAATAATTTGGTGTACATTCTTTTATCTCTGGATTCATTATTAGCTCAGCATGTTTTTGAGGTTCAAATGTGTTATGTGTATCAATGATATCTATCTACTGCTAGTAGATACAACACAGTGGATTCATTCACTCTTCTGCTGATGGACCCTTGGGCTATTTCCTAGTTTTTGGCTAGTCTGAATAAATCTGCTAAAAGCATTCCTCACAGGTCTGTTTTCTCATTTCTCTCGGTAGATACTTGGAATGGCTGGGTTGTATGGTAGAATATGTTTAGTGTTTTCAGAAATGCCAGACTTTTCCAGAGTAGTTGTACTTTTTTATATTCTGACCAGCAGTGTATGAGTGTTTGTATAGGATATTTCTCCATTAAATGTTGGGATAGAACACACCAGTCAAGTCATCTCAGCCTGAAATTTTCTGTGAGGTTTTAATTTATGAATTCAATTCCTTTCATAGTTATGGGACTACTTGGGTTTTGTCTTTCTTTGTAAATCAGTTTTAGTAACTTATATCTTTTAGGGAATTGTTTTCATTTCATCCTGGTATGCCAAATCCATTAGAATAAAGTTGATAATATTCTTTTATTTCCCTTTCAGTGTCTGTAGGACCTGTAGTGATGACTCTGCTTTCCTTCTTGATATTGATAATCTGTATTTTCTCTCCTTTTCCCTTGATTGTTGTAGCTAAAGGTTTATCCATTTCACTGGCATCTTCAAAGAACCAGACTGGGTTTCATTGGTTTTGTTCTCAAATGTTTTGGCCCTGAAAGAGTTCTGGTTTTATGCAAAAGAGTTTTGGTTTTATGCAAAGGCCTTTTTGGGAGTCCCCATGTCCTCACGACAAGGTGCCTCTTCCCTGCTGCCCACCCTGCTGCCCACCCAGTCAAGTCCATCCCAGTGGACAAGGTGGCCACACACCTTGGAGAGATGGGGTAGAACTCCATCTCTGCTAGGTGTTGAGCTGATTCCAGGTAAGGGCAGGGCAGGCATCCTTGGCAGAAAGCCATCTAGATGGCAAAAGGTTTATGCATCGTGTAACCATGGCTGCTATTTATTTACTCAAAATGTCCATGGCCAATTGGTAGCTGCTGTAAGAGTTCATGTATGGTCATATGCTGGCTCTGGACACCCACTTTCTATCCCACTGGCTAAGCACAACCTTATGTAATGGCCTTAAGAGAATCTAGCCCTATGCACTTAACACAAAAGGGATGAGTACTTTATCTGCTTGGCTCCCCTGCATTCCCACTAGATCTTGGCAATGTGAGGTCTCCTGGCCTCTGAGACAGGGAGGTCCAGGGTGTTGGGATGCTTAGGAGGTTTTTCTTGGTTTTTGTTTTATTTTTAAAAATTGAGGTTAAACTGACATTACCACAGAGTTAAGCATTTTAAAGGGAACAGTTGGTGGCATTTAGTGTATCATAGTGTTCTGTAATCACCACCTCTATCTAGTTCTGAACTCTTCCATCCCCTCAGAAGGAACCCCTCTATCCATGATTCTGTCACTCTTCATTCTCCCCTCACTCCAGCCTCTAGCAATCACCAGTCTTCCTGGCTCTACAGACTTACCTGTTCAAGATATTTCATATAAATAGAACCATATAATAGGTGATCTTTTGTGTCTGGCTGATTTCACTGAGCATAATATTTTGAAGGTTTATCTACATTTTAGCAGGTGTCAATACTGAAAACTATTCCATTGTATGGAGAGACCACATTTTGTTTGTGTATTCCTCTGTTGCTGGACATTTGGGTTAGTTTTCGCCTTTTGGCTGTTGTGAATTGTGCTGCCGTGAACATTCATGCACAAGTATCTGAGTCCGTGTTTTCATTTCTCTTGGATATGTATACCCAGAAGTGGAATTGCTGGATCTTGTGGTTGTTCACCCATGTTTAACTTTTTGAGGACCTGTCAGACTGTTTCCACAGTGGCTGCACCATTTACATTCCCACCTGCAATGTACAGAGTTTCCAATTTCTCCACATCCTTGCCAACGCTTGTTACTGTTTATTAAAAAAATCACAGCCACCCAGGTGGGTGTGAAGTAGTATCTTACTGTGGTTTTCACATGACTAAAGATGTTGATTATCTTTTTGTGTGCTTTTGGCCACTTGTGTGTCTTCTTTGGAGAAAGGGCTGATCAAGTCCTTTTGAATTGGGGTTTGTCTTTTTTGATGCTCAGCTGTATATATATATCCTGGATACTAGACTCTTTATCAGTTATATAACTTGGAAGTATTTTCTCCCACTCTGTGGGTTGTCTTTTCACTTTCCTGATAATGTCCTCAGATGCACAAAAGTTTTAAATTTTGATATTGTCCAATCTATCTGGTTTTCCTTTTGTTGCTCCTGCTGTTGGTGTCCTAAGTATCCATTGTTAAATCCATGTTTTCTCTTGGGACTTTTAATAATTTCAGCTCTTTCATCCATTCTAAGTTTTTTTTTTATTTTAAGAACTTTTTTTTTTTAAAGATTTTATTTATTTGACAGAGAAAGACACAGTGAGAGAGGGAACACAAGCAGGGGGAGTGGAAGAGGGAGAAGCAGGCTTCCTATGGAGCAGGGAGCCCGATGCGGGTCTCGATTCCAGGATCCTGGGATCATGACCTGAGCGAAGGCAGATGCTTAACGATTAAGCCACCCAGGCGCCCCCTGAGTTAATTTTTGAATACAGTGTGAGGTAAGGACCCAGCTTCATTCTTTAGTGCTCTAAGGCCTGCTTTCCCAGCACCAACTGACCTTTCCCTGTCTTGGCATCTTTGTCAAAAATAATTTGACCATATGTGTGAGGGTTTATTAGGTTTCCATTCTATTTCTCTCGTCCACGTGTCTTTTGTTATGCCAAGACCACACTGTTTTGATGACTAAAGCTTTGTAGTAAGTTTTCAAATCAGGAAATGTGAATCCTCCAACTTCTTCCTAAAGATTGTTTTTGTTATTTGGGGCCCTTTGCAATTCCATGTGAATTTGAGCGTTGGCTTTTCCATTTCTACGAAAAAAAAAAGGCCATTGGAATTTCAGTAGAGATTTCACTGGCTTTGTAGACTGCTTTGGGTAGTACTGTCATCTTAACACTATTGTCACGTGTTTACAGATGTGGGTGTCTTTCCACTGATTTAGGTCTTCTTTAGCATTATTTTCCAGCAGTGTTACATAGTTTTTGAGTGTACAAGTCTTTTGCCTCCTTGGTTGTTTTTTGGTAGGTATTTTTTTGAATGCAATTGTGAATGAAATTGTTTCCTTAGTTTCTGTTTTAGATTGCTCATTGCTGGTGTATAGAAGCATATCTGATTTGTTGGTGTTGATTCTTTTCCCTGTAACTTTGCTGAGTTAGTTTATTAGCTCTAGTGGGTGTTTTTTCTTTTGGTGGATCATTGGAATTTTCTATGTATAGGATCACGTCATCTGTGAATAGAGGTGGTTTTACTTCTTTCTTTTTACTTTAAAGCTTTTTGTTTTTTTGACTAATTGCTCTGGCTGGAACTTCAGTATGGTGTTAAGTGGCATTGATGACAATGGGCATTCTTGTCTCAGTTTGATCTTTGGGGGAAAGTTTTTACTCTTTCACTATTGACCCTGGGTTTTTGCTAACTACTGTTTATTATGTTGAGGAAGTTTCCTGAGGGGCTTTTCTCATGAAAGGTTGTTGGATTTTGTTGAATGCTTTTCCTGCATCAGTTGAGAAGACTGTGTGCTGTTCCCCCCTACCCCCCGCATTCTGTTGATGTGATGTACTGCAGTGATTGATTTTCTTAAGCAATGCCATTTGGTCATGGCATATAATCCTCTTATCATGCTGTTATTTTGCTAGTATTTTGTTGAGGATTTTTGCCTACAGATGCAAAAATCATAAGGGATATTGGTGTCTTTGACTTTGTTGTTATCAGTGTAAAATTGGCCTCATGAGTTAGGAAGTTTTCCCTTTTCTAATTTTTTTGAAGAGTTTGGGAAGGATTGGTGTTAATTCTTCTAAAATTCTTGGTAGAATTCAGCAATGAAGCCATCTTGTCCAGTATTTTTCTTTATTGGGAGGTTTTTGATTACTGATGCAGTCTCTTTACTTGTAGATCTTTTACAACTTTGTTTCTTCCTCAGTCACTTTTGGTAGTTTGTGTGTTTCTAGGATTTTGTCAGTTCAGTGATGTGATCTAATTTTTTGGCGTACTGTTGCTCATAGCACTCTTGTAATCCTTTTTACTTCCATAAGGTCAGTAGTAATGTCTCCGCTTTATTTTGATTTTAATTATTTGCATCTTCTTTCTCTGTCAGTCAAGCTAAAGTCTTGTTAATTTCATTGATTACTTTAGGAGTTTAATGGTCTATTTGCTGATAGGTCAGTCCCACTTTACTCAGTGGCTTTGAAACTGCATTCCTGAGGATGATGGCATCTTTGTACTGTGTGGATACAGGGCAGAGAGGTCAACGTGGGGAATGGACCCAGGGAACAGGTTGTTGTGCTGCTGAGCAGGGGACCTTCTTGGCAGATGGAGGCAAACAGCTGCCTCAGGACTTGAGAGGCTGTCCTTCCCAGGAGCCTACTCACTTCTAAAAGGGATGTTAATCATAAGGGTGCTGGGGGCTTGGGGCTGAGGGGTGCTTGGGAGTGACAAATGCATGGGATAAAATTAAAGATAAAAGCCACAAATCCATTCATCTGGAAATTAAAATCCCCACCTCTATTTTTTTTGATGAGTTAACCAGGAAATCAACATTTCTAGAATTCAGAGAAGGTTCACAGCGTCCAGCAGAGGCTGCAGGTGCAGCTGGGGGTCTTTAGCCGCATTTCCTAGAGATGAGAAGGAGGAATAGAAAGAAATGGAAGTTTTCAGTCCAAGACGGCAAAGAGTGAACGCCTGGACTATGGAGGAAGGAGCTAGTGAACAGGAGAGCTGACGGGAAAACCCAGTGTCGGGGCTTTGAGACTGACAAGGAGATAAGAAAGGAAAGCCCAAAGTATGCATCAGGAATGGAGAAGGGCCATCACCCCAGAGAGGGGGAGAGTTATGGAAGTTACAGGGACATATGGTGAACAGTGTGAATCATCGCAAAAGAAACTGAGCGGAACAGTTATGAGTAAGAACTGCTCAGGTTCCCCAGGCCCCACCTGGGCCAGTTTTAGTCATCTGTAACATTCTTGGATTCACCACATGTCCATCCTCCTGCAGAGCCCCTGGGCCTGAGGTGTGCGGACCCTGTGCAGCCAGCCCCCAGTGGCCTGGGACCGCAGGGCATAGGACCGTCCCAGTGCAGATGCAGGAGACCCAGGGGAAGAGGGGGCCACACCAGGAACTTGATGCCCCCGGGGGGTCTCCGATCTGAGGACCCTCTCAGCAAGTAAGCAGATGTCTACGCCCCATAGTTGGGCGAAGGCTTGTGCACACCCTGCCTCACATGTGGTGTGGGCTGCTGTTCCTGGCCCCTCCCTTGAACCTTGGCGCTTTCCCCCACCCCTTGGGTTTTGGGGGGTGAGGGCAGCATCTCTGGCACGTTGACCTAAGCCTGACGCCCTTGGCTTCTGCTACGTCTGTTTCTTACCAGCTGGGAGGAAAGAATGCACTCAGTCCACCTGGACACAGCTGTCCAGGGGCTCCTCAGACCTGGATGGCTGGGGAGGAAGGGTGGGCTCACATCCCATGTCCCTGAGCCCCCATCTCCTGAAGTTTCTCTTGTGTTGACCAAGAAACAGCAGATTCCGAGAGAGGGCAGTGTCGGGCAGAGCAGACGCAAACAGAGTTTGGGCCTTTCTCCTTCGTGAGGTGGACGGTTTATCCAGGTCGGGCCCCCACCAGCCTGGTGTGTGACCACGAGCAGCTTGGGCCCTGGAGGGGTGTGGGCTGTGTGGGTGCTGGCACGGGAGCTGCCACAGCAAAGGCCCTGTGGCCTGGTAGGCCGGTGGGGTGACATGCTGACCCCAGGCTTGTGCTCAGTGAGGTGGGGTAGCCACGGGAGGATTGTGAGTGGAGGAGGGATGCGGTCTCTCAGGAGGTTGTGGGCCTCCGGCTAGGCTCTGTCTGTTGACTCATGGATGGAGGCTGGGGGGCCCTTAGCCTCTGGAAGGGTGGAGGCAGGGGGAGGAGATCTGATGGGGTCCCTTTTGTCAGAGGCCCCAGTGCCTGGACCTGGAGTCCCCTGCAGTGGTCCCCAAGGTGAGCAGATGTTTGTCTTGTCCCAGGACGGGTATGCCCCCAAGGCCTAAGCATTGTGTATCTCTTAGGGGTTCCTGGGAGACTGGGGGGGTGGGTGCAGAGCTGGACTGAGGCCTAGAGAGGAGCCCCCGGGCAGGGGTTCTGAGTCCCTGGGTGGCAGTGAGCCCAGAGTGCAGCAAGAAGGGGTGGCCACCCAAGCCCAGGCCCCCTGCCCACTCTGGTGCCCCCACCCAGCGGCAGAGCCCCTGGGACAGCCCCCCGGGAAGGGCTGCCCAGGCCACGGCGGCCCGGTGGTCAGCTCCATGCGGCTGCCGCGGGCAGACTTGCTGGCTCCAGGCTCCTCATCTGAGGCCGAGTCTGTTCTGAGACAGACACAGGGAGCCTGTTTCCCTGCGAGCAGGAACACGGCCTCTCTGTTGGCACCTGGACTGGCTGGCCCCCCAGGCGGGCTGTTGGGGGTGGGCGCTCCACACAGACCCGCGCTTGTGCCCACCTCGGCCGGGCCTCCTGCCTGAACTGCCTCGTTCGTGCCGGGATCCTCTCTGGTGCAGCCAGGCCTGCTGGACAGTTGCGGGGGAGGAGGGGTGGCCTGCCCAGTGACCGGGGCAGGGGCTTATGCCACCCGGTGCTTGGCTGGTGGTTCAGCAGGGATACCGCCCCTCGGGTGAGACTTCGGTTTGCTCACAGCTCACATCAGGCAGTAAAGAATTGGGGCCACACCCCACTTCAAATGGCAGAGGGCCCCAGAAGGATCGCCAGGCAAAGAATCATCTAGTCAGAACTGCTGCTTTGGGCACTCCCAGGGCCCAGGCCTGCAGGTCAGGGAGGGTGGGGCGGGGGGGGGGGAGGACTGGCCCGCCCGAGGAACAACAAAGGGCTTCTGTCCATGCCTCTGGACGCTGGACCTGGGGAGGCACGAAGGTTCTGAGGAGGACCGGGAGCCGTGGCTTCTCCCTTTCCCAGCCCTCTCCTGGATGTGGGGGGACGGCCATGGTGGGCTAAGAGCACAGGTAGGGAGTGGCAGCTTCCTTGTGACCATACCAAGCATGTGATGGGGTTCAGCTGCCTGGGTACAGGGGCCTGACTGGGGACCAGCCCTCCCCTGTGCTCTGGGGGCTGGTGGACACCACGGGGTCAGGAGCTTCATGGGGCTCTCTGTGATGAACATGCCGGCCCAGGGACCCCCCCCTCTCTCAGCCTGCTTTCCAGGAGGTCTGGGTGCAGGGCAGGGGTGCCCGAGCACACGACACTTCACTCCAGCGACAGGGCCTTCCTGCTTTATTCCTCTGTGCACAGACCTGGGGCCGCTTCTACTCCAGTTCTGGGTATGGCCACTCCCGTGACCGGAAGTAGTCCTCTAGGTCGCGGAGGCTGAGTGGGGGGAAGTAGGGGCCGATCCTCTTGCGGACCCACCACTTGCCTGCAGCAGCGTGCTGGCCCCCAGGGCGGCTGAACTTGTACCTGTAGTGCTCGCCCCGGACCCACCTGCAAGGGGAGACCCCACGTCGGGTAGCCTGTCCCTCTGCCTGCCGAGCTGCCACTCCTTGGAGGGACAGACCACCAGGCCCTGCCATGGGGACATCTGGAAGAGGGCCAAACACGCAGCTCTGGAGCCCGTTGGCATTGAGGGGCTCGCCTTGCCTTCTGGAGGCCCCCACCCCTTGAGCAGGCCAGCAGTGTGCAACAAAGGGGCTGGCCCAGAGCCTGGGGACCTTTACACCCAGGCACATTTTCTGGGGTCCTGAGCATGGCCGGGGGTCCATCTGTAGGAGGACCCCTGAGAGGCTGCGGTCGACAGGGGTCCCCCGTTCAGGAGGGGAGTCCTACCTGGGGGGCGCCCTGTCCTCGAAAGGGTTGAGGGCCAGTAGGGACACAGCCGTGGCGTCGTTGGCCAGGAGCCTGCCTGCCAGGTGGATGATCCACTCGTTGTGCTCGTAGGTCTAGGGGTGGGAAAGGGAGGGGGTGCTGGCTCCAGGCACAGAGCCAGGGATGCAGGGAACCCTTGGCTCCCTGCCTGGTCACCCTCCTGCGTGGTGGGGGGTTAGGCTCTCCTGCCTGGTGGGCCCACATTCCCTCCCTGCTCTGGCTCATTGGGCAGGTGTGTGTAGACGGCTCCTCTGTGGGGTGGGCTGGCGCAGCGCGGTCCTGTTCTTGGGGAGCGGCTCCCTCTGTGATATGGTGAGTGGACAGCCGGCCCACTAGACAGTTTCCACATCAGCCTCACAGAGTCCCGGCTTGGGAGTAAGGGGCTGGTGAGGGTCCAGGCCCAAGAGCAGAGCTCAGCCCACCGTCCCCCTCTCTGCCCCCCCCACCAGGGCTCTCAGTGGTGGCGCCTGCCAGCCCTGGGGTCTCACATGAGTGACGGTCTTCACAGGCAGGGGCAGCCCTACCAGGCCTGTCTTGTCATCGCTGGTGGGGACGCCCTGGCCCCCTGCACCCACAGACCCTTGTGTGAGGGTGTCCAGGCAGTGTGGAGACCCCACCTGGGCTGTCCACAGACGCAAAGCCTATGCGCACAGAGAACACCCAAGGGAAAGACCCAGGAGGAAGATGTGGCCCAAGGGGCTGGGATTGTGTCCTGGGTGCCACACGTTGTGTGCCCGGCCCGTTGCCCCAGGGTGCAATGCTGGAGGGGCGAAGACGCCCCTGTCCCATGTCAGCGAGGCCCGGGGAGGGTGTCACATGAAGGAGTGACCTCACCCCCACCAGCCACTTTGGACGTCCCCACCGAGGTGGCCACAGCCTCAGGAACACACCCGGGAGGGGAGGGGAGGCCCTTACCTGGAAAGCGGCAAACCACATGAGCCAGTCCAGGCGGTGGTGGTAGGGGGAGATGAGGCATGGCCGCCGCCCTGGGTCACCTGGCTTGCACTTGAACTCGTAGTCCTCCCACACAGCGTCCGGCGTGCTGGCATTGGGGCTAGCTGTGCCCTGCAGGATGACCTCCGTGCGCTCCTTGGTGATGCTGCGGGGAGACCGAGGCGGGGGCTCTGGGCGCACGAAGGCAGCTGCTATGCCTCTGCACCCTGGCTTCCTTCTGGAGCTGACCAGGGTGAGGGGCTGCCCCCTGGAGGGTCAAGGGGTGCTCCCTCAGGGCCCTGGGTCCCACGTGTGCACGCAGTGGACGGGGCGAGGAGCGGCTGTACCCGTACCTCCCGAAGGCGCCGTACGTGTTGACGATCCTGAGAGGGTTGAAGGAGGTGTTCATGACCTGCGTGGGACTCAGCAGGTTGATGACCACGGGGACACTGAGCCAGGCCACCAGGATGCCCAGTGCCACGTGCACTGCCCGCCGCACCATGCAGCCTGGTGGGGGGCAGAGAGGGGGACGGTGGGGTGAGCTCTGCTCTTGGGCCTGGACCCTCGCCAGCCCCTTACTCCCAAGCCGGGACTCTTTGTGAGGCTGATGTGGAAACTGTCTAGTGGGCTGGCTGTCCACTCACCGTATCGCAGAGGGGGGCGGGCCCCTCGGGCAGCTTCCTCCTGCAGCTTCAGGACTCGGTCCTTAAGGCCACCGGGCCCGGAGGGAAACAAGAACCCCAAAGTGGCGTCATCGAAGCAGGCCATGCTGGGCACCATGGTCAGCCAGTTCAGGAAGCTCAGGTTCCCGCTGATGATGAGGACCACCTGGAAGGTACGGGGCAGTGCCTGAGCCCGGGCCTGGGGAGCTTGCTGAGGACCACACCCGTGGCAGACTCTGTGCAGGGCGTGGTGGCCGCAGTGCTGGTGTGGGGGGCAGCGACGCCCGGAGGGCTAGCCTTTTGAGAAGCAGACAGGGTGCTCGTGCCGATTCTTGAGATGCCTGAGGGCCGGGCCCCTGTCTCCCCACCGGCCGCATGCCCGTCTCTCTGACCACCGGGCCCACGTGTGTCCATGCCTCAGCTGATCTCTGAGGCGGGTTCTTGCTAGAGCCCTGAGCGGGACCCAGCCTGCAGACACCTCTGTTCTGGTCTCTGAGGCTGCCTGATTCCTACCTACAGAACTGGGAGCTGGCTGCTTTGTGCAGTTTGATGCTGTAGTCTGTGTTTGGGGCAAGCGCTCTGGTGACTGTCAGTGGGTACAGGTCTGGGGCAGCCCCCGGGGACCTGTGCCCGAGTCATGTGGGAGGTGGACAAGGCTCTTGCTGCTCACCTGGAAGTTAGGGGTGAGGGGGTACCTGTCTGGTTGCCCTGACCTGCACATCTAGCAGCCCCCCAGACACGTCCACAGTGACCATGCATGAGGCCGGCCTGGGCGTCTGCTGGGTTAGGCGTGGCTTCGTGGAGTCCGACCTCCTGCACTTTCTAGGGTCCGTAAGACGGAGCTGGCCGCTGTCCCTCCTCAGAGGCCTCGAGCAGCCCCGGCTGGCTCTGCTGCAGTGTCTGGGGTGACACAAGGTCTAGGAGGTCCAAATGGGCCTGCCCTGTGTCCCAGTCCTGCTGGGCTCATCTACAGACTTGGTACTAACTACACGGTGGCAGTTTTCCCATAAGGCTCACCTTAAAAACGACTTTAAGCATCTTGGTCTTAAGAACGAAGGTCACAGAGTCTCCGGGTGGATTGAGTACCGACACCCTGGGTGTTCCTGCACCCCCAGCCCGTTTCCCAGCGAGCTGCTGGCCGTCAGAGGCCTGCAGCCTGGAGCTGCCTCTCAGCTGGGACTTCTAGAAGGTTCCTTCTAGCAGCTGCACATTTTGTACATTGTTTTAGTGACTTAGAAATAACATCTTTGGCCCGCTTATGATGACCCTGTCATTGGGCACTGGAGGGTGAGGAGGGGAGGCTGCTGCGCCCATGCCCTGCCCACAGGCAGCAGGCTCTCCAAATCCAGCCGGCCCTCAGGGACCACGGGCAGCATGGCTCGCAGCCCAAATGCGCCCGATGGGGGGCCTCCTGTGCGGGAGGTCCCCGAGCAGGCCCCGATGCCCTGGGGTGCGGCTCCCCGGGCATGAACAGACGCCCCCAGAGCAGCATGGACTCGGGAACCCATCAGGAACAGGCAGCAAGGAAGCATCCCGGACCACGCATTCCTGGCAGATCCGCATTCTTACTTTTTAAGCCAAGTTCGTTGAAACACATGGTAAAACGTACCCATCTTAAGCATACAGCTCAAAGGCTTTTGACAGATGTCGACTCTTATGTAAATCACCGTAAAATCCAGAAGTTTACACCCCAGACAGTCCCTGACCCCCACCCTACGACCTGTGAACTGACCTCTGTCGCCTGTCACTCTGCCTGTTCCTGAACTTGGTGGGCGCCAAGCCCCGGCGTCTGTGGTGTCCCGGCTCGGGTCTGAGACCCGCCCAGCAGCACGTGTGCATGGAGCTGGGGCGCACGGCCCTGCACCTGGACGGAGCTCGCCTGGTGCGCCTGCGGGGCGGGACGGGACGGGGCCTGTTGGAGGCGCCAAAGCCACCGTCCTTCTAAGGCAGCTGCTTTTGTGACACGGTGGCATCTTTAGAAGGGGAGGGCTTAATTCACAGAGTTACAAGTTCCCAATTTCTGAAAGCTTCACAACTTGCTGTATGTCCTGAGAAAGGTTGGGATGAGGATATACATACCAGATGTTGCAGGTCCAGCGGTGACATTTAGCTGTGAATTAGCTTCTTGCGTGTGGTGGGAGGCTGAGGGCTCTTCCTCACCAGGACTCGGTGTGGGGCAGCCAGCCCTCTGCTCGTGCCAGGAAGGGAGGGGGACCCCAGGACGAGGCAGGGGTGGAGGCCGTTACGGCGTTCACAAGCTGCTGCAGGGCCCCAGGGAGAAGCGAAGATGGGCGTGGGACCCGGTGAGCTGGGCAGCGGCCAGATGGACCTGCTTCCGGAGGGACTTTGAGAAAAAGATGAAACCAGAATGCTGCAAAATCACCCCAGAGGTGAGAGGAGAAAAGCCAGAGTTTGTCCTCACACATGACCAAATGGTCGTATTTCTGCAACAAGTACGAACTTCACAAGCCCACGGCTGTCCACCAAGCAGAGCAGGCCATCTCCTTGCGCAGGTGACCGGACAGATGTGGTGGCACGGCCTCGCCGTGGGATGGCCCAGCGCGGGGTGTTGAGGTCAGACCTCCCGGTGTCTGGGGTCCCACTCGTCCTCCCCGGACGGCCCGTAGATGCCAGGAGCCAGTCTGCCTCAGCTCTTCTCTGCAGCAGGCTGATGCCCAGCCCCATAACTCCTGTATTTTCATTACAGCCGGGTCCTGATCCTGGCGATCGGGGAGGAATGTGAGGTCACAGACGCCAACCTAATGAGGGTCTGGCAGGAGGAGCAGTGCTTTCGATGGGTCGTGTCAGTTTTATGGATTACGACGGCTTTTTACAAGGTGTGACATGAGATGTGTGGATTCATGGCTCTCTCAGGATTAATTTGGAAAACTGGTGTTCTTGGTTCTGAGCCCCCAAATAATGATTTCTCATTCTTCACTGTCTGCGACGTTAACAGCCCCTGGGCTGCAGTCTCTCCCACAGCTGTGGTCCCAGCTGGCGGGCTGCTCTGGGCACGCCAGGCTCCTCCCCGGAGTCTGCTGAGCGCCGCATCCCTGTGCCTCCCCAGGCCAGCAGGACCCTGACACTCCGCTCAGCTCCCCATTCTCTCCCAGCTGTGTCAGCAAGTGTCCCTGAAGCTCGGCTATGCCTTCTCCTCTCGGGAGTCTTGGCCGTCTGGCAGCTCTGTGCACCTTCTCATGAAAGTTTTCATGTTTTGTGTGGTGTCGGTTGGTGGTCTGTTCTATCTGGACCCCTTTCAGGACACTGAGGGACTGGTGGTCTTGGTGCAGCTCTCTGGGGCTGTGGGGGGGGGGTGGTGGCAGAAGCTCCCTCCACTGCTCTGTACGCCCGATTGCAACTGAGACAGTGACCCTGCCTCCTTCCCCCACAGCCCTAGTGGGGCGCGTTCCCAAACTCTGTTCTCGTGCTGGGTGGGGCGCCAGGCACGTGGGGAACCCTCATACCTGACCCTCAGAGCCCCTCTCGCACTGCTGACCACCGGCACCCACCTCTAGCCCTGCACCCTCGCTCCGAGCCTCGTACCTCCCGGAGACACGACCACTGTTACCAGTGAAAAACCCAGCAGCGGCGTGGCCGTGGGCCAACCTCTGCAGGTGCAACGAGCCCAGCCTGCGCACATACGGAGACACAGTCTCGCCCCCGGCCCCTCACGGCCTCACTGAGACCCTACAGAAACCCAGGCCCAAAACCGCTAATCTGAAAGGGCGCTCCTGTGTCAGGAAGCACAGCCATAGGAGTACCAGGCGAAAAGCAGATGGGAATCTTCAGAAGATGGGTTTGAGAAACTCTTGAGGGAGGACAGACAGATTGAGCAGCGCCAAGGGCTTCCTGGTAGACCTTACAGAAGCTCCCCAAGGGGGTCCAGGACACCCCAGTGGAGCGATGTGCAGGCTCTGGCGGTCTCTCATGTCCCAGGATAAATTAGAAGTTAAGATGGTGTAAGCATTTCAATTGAAAGATGGAAAACTCGGGGAAAGTGGTCCGTGGAGTGCCACGCCTCCAGTCTGAGAGTGGAAGGCACGGCACGTGAGGCATTTTTGTCATGTTCTGGGGCTGCCCAGATGGGGGGTCGCCCACTCACCTCTTTGGAACAAAGTCAGGCTGTGGGAGCAGGGTGGTCACATGGTTTTTGCACAGCAGCTACCATATGGAGAAGGAGGGCCCAGCCACGGGGTCTGGCTCCCCCCTGAGAACTAGGCGGAACCACGTGGCCCACTGTCCGCCCACACACTGGGCCTCCCCAAGTTCCATCTGCAAACACCCAACAGGGAGGACAGGGTCAGAGGAGAGCCCTAGAGACCCTGTCCAAGGTGCCCCTTCCATTTCCTCCAGCATCTCCATCCTGTCTGCTTCCCGGGAATAATCTGATCACACATTCAAGCACATCCTTCCTTCCACTTACACCACGTAGAGCCCAGCAGGGATGAACTTGGGAGTTTCTCAACTCACGCAGAGCCCTCGGTAGCTGGAGTGCCACCACTGACCGTGACCCTTCATCCCTGAAAAGTGGGGCCAGCCTCTGTGGCCCAAGGCCATGACCGTCCTGCCTCATCATCAGGGGCCCCAGGAACACTCTGGCTTTGCATCCAGGGCGACTGGCTTCTCAAGGCTAAAGGGCCTGGAGGTAGCAGTGCTGTAGCTGGACGGGGGACAGAGCAGGCAACGCTGGACCCCGGGTGGCCACACAGACCCACGCCAGGCTCTGCTCTCCCCGGAGGCATTTAGTGGACCTCAGCCCAGGGAAGGAACCCTCGGAGGGCAGAGCTTGATGCTGGGGAGGTCACGGTGGCTGGCTGGCGCTGTGCCAGGAAGGAAGCACACAGACCAGTAGTTGCAGGGATGGCCCGGCTGCCCTTGAGTCTGCCAGCCACGGAGTCATAGGCACATGGAAGCCCCCACAGGATGTGGGTGGAGACCTAGGGGAAAGCCAGGCACACAGCAGAGACCCCGCGAGGCCCAGGCCTGAGTCAGACCTGCCCCGGCACGATGAGACGGACTCGTGAGTAGGTGAGCTGCTTGGCAGGGAAGAATTCAGCACCGAGAAGTACACAGTGTCCACACCCTCACCAACAGCCCACGGCGGCTGGTGGCCCGTCAGGATCTGCAGACATGTGAACCACAGCTGGGACAGAGAAAGGCTCACGAGAACAGAATCAGAGGCGGGAGAAAATCTGAAACTAGTAGATAAGAATGTCAAAACAGCTACTATGAATAAAGTAAGGGATTTACAAGAAGACGTCATCACAAACAAGAGAAAAATGAAAACTGTGAAAAAGAACCACACGCACATTGAGAGCTGAAAAGGGCACGTAAGAACTGGAGCGACGAGTGGATGCAGGGACAGGAGAGTCGGCGGAGGTGCGGGCGCTTTCTGAACCGAAGCACAGAGTGAAGTGGGACACGGCGCCTGACACACTGTGTGCCACGTCCCAGCAAGGGAGGGTGGCAGAAAAAACACCGAGAAATAATGTCCAAAAATTCTAATTTGACAAAAATGATAAACGCACAGATCAGAGAAGCCTATGAAACCACACATGACCCAGATCGCTGAACACCAGTGAGAAAGAAGAATCTTCTGGGCGGGTGGAGGGGCAGAGTCACATGGCGAGCAAGGGTGAGCGCGGCAGGGGGACCCCTGCACAGACCGAGGGCACAGCTTTGCCGAAAGAACACCGTCAGGCTCCGACACCACGGTGGCAAAAACACCCTGAGGGGTGCTGGTTGAGGTAAAGACGCCCGCTGGCGGCCTCTCCAAATGCCGCACAGTCTCCGGGGAGGCCCCGGTCTGTACGCAGGGACACTGAGTCAGGAATGCCGAATCTGTGCGTAACTTTTGAACATCTTTTCAGTTTCCTTAAAGGATCATTGTGTAAGGGACAACCCTGTACCGTGGTATGGGTGCAAGGCACAAATCCCTGTTCTCCTCCACTTACAACAAAAGCATACCAGGAAAAAGCGCCATTAGGAGCCTCCACTGGCCACTCCCTCAGCAGTACCCTGGCTCCCAAGGGCTTCGGTGTGGGACCTTAACCTGAGCCTTCCTGGAGGGGCAGACAGCCCAGGCCACCCTCAGTGGCCCACCACTCATAGTGGACTGGGGTTTGGCGGCCCCCCCGTTTTGTTGCAGAGTCTGCTCCGGGGCTCCATGCTTCCCTAAGGCGGGGGGAGCTTCTCCAGCCTTTGAAAAAAACAGCTGGCTTCCCCCGTTCCCCCTTGACTGTGATCACCAGACAGAGGGGCCCCAACCCCGAAGCCTTGCTGGATGCTGCAGGAGACACAGGCCTTCTTCCTGAGGGAGGCTCTGTCCTCCTGGATGTGGCAGGAAGAGGCCTGGGGTGGGCCAAGGCCCCTGATGCCTGGTCCACAAGTCCGTTACCCAGAATGTTCTGGCACAACAGGATTCTCGAGGTCTGACAGTTTTATGTGGGTGAGGGCATAGGAGCATGTGGTGAAAGGCTGCCCACAGGCCCTAGATGCCTCTGGCCTGCCCAGCTCTCCCTTGGTGGGTCTGGGGGGGCCCTGGCACAAACCTGTTTCCTGCCCCCCCACTTTGTCACATTCACATGGCGGGGCCTCGACCCAGGGAACTAGGGTTCCACAGAGCACAGTTTGAGGGATGGAGCCCTGGGGGTGCAGAGCCCTCATCAGGCACACACTGGCTGTGTCCCCCCCCCATCCATCTGGATGGTTGTTTTTAATAAGAAAAATGGAATTTGGTATTGAGTGCATGGCTCCCCATGTGCTGAGGGATCCTGTCTGTCTTGTTCTTTCCTGGCATGGCTGCAGCCTCTGCCAAAGAGGACCAGACCCTTGGTCCATCTGTTCACACCGGCCGTGGAGCCTAAAGTGCGCCTGTGGGTGGGCGCGGAGCAGGCTGCTGGAGACCAGGGCTAGCAGTAAGCAGGCAGGAAGCGGAGCTGTGAGGGTGGAATCCTGGGCCCAGGAGATGCTGAGCAGATGTCCTGGGTGATGCAACACCCCCCGTAAAGGAAGGGGATGGGTTTCTGGAACTCTCAAGCTGCGTTCTCAGCGCCCGTGCTCTCACAGAGGACACGTGCTCATGGGCAATTTTCTGTGGCCAGGAGCCCCGGGCATTTATCCCAGGACTCCCAACTCTGGGCATGTGGCTCGGGGACTGGGGGAGGCAGCTCTCTGTGCCTGTCGCCATGGTGATGGCCCTCACTGTGACCTTGTCCTGACTCTGGCCAAAGTCACAGAGGGTGGAAGGAGCAGGACATGGCAGGAGGTGGAGGTGAATCTAGTCTGGGATATAAGACCAGTCTCTGCACCAACCGGGAGCCACTTGCCTAGTGAGCACCTGCTCCCACGCTAGGATGGGTGTCTGGTCCCAGCGCTTGCAGAACCCGACCACTGCCCCTGCCAGGGTCTCCCCCTTAGCCTCAAGGCTTGACGTCAGAAGGCAGGGGCGTCTAGGACCGGGCAGTTCAGCCTGCCTATTAATTCTCACGTGCACCTCTCCAAGTAGACAACGGACCTGTGGCCTTGCAGAACCCTCCGGAACAGCTGTGTAAACGGAGTGTAGGAGGAAAGGAGCATGTTCACATCCTCAACCCTCTCCTGAAGGAATGAACGGAAACAAACATCCAGAGATGTCCCTCGGGGTGTTGGGTGCAGAGACAGAAGCGTGGCCCCTGTCAGGACAACGCATAAACCCCCACACACTGCACTGTTCCCAACAGTGACCGGCCCCCCAGCACAGCGCAGTGCTCCCTGAGATACTGTGCCCTGCAGCCCCCATGCCTGAGACCCCACACAGCCTGGGAGGAAGCTGGACCAGCTGTCCATTTGTCCTCTCTGCTCTGCAGAGCTGGCAGCAGACCGGGCCTCGGAGAGCCACAGCGCTACCCCGGAGATGTGCCTGGACCCGGGGCTCCCAGGGCCTTTGGGGGATGGAAGGCTAGTGTGTGGGCCGGTCTTCTGGAATAACGTCCAGAGCTGCAGGCTGACAAGATCCAGTTCGGGCTGCCCTGCACTCCTGTGCCACCCACTGTCTACCATTACCCACCTCGGCAGCAGACCCCAGAGCCGGCTCAGGGCCCACCCACATGGCTGCTGGGAGCCATCCACACTTGAGCCCTGAGCCCCTCTGCGTGCCATGGAGACACTGGTGCCCTGGGCCGGGATTCCAACTTGCTGCCGAGCCGGGTCCAGTTAGCCAGTGGTCACCCTGAAGTAGGACCCCTGCCAAGTGCACTGTGGACAAGGGCACTTTGAGAGCCCCGGTTCAAATTCCACTTTCCAGGAGCCGAACCCTTTACATCTGCTCTGGTGGTGCAAACTTCCTTCACTTACTCTCTTAAGCGACAGGACAGTTTGCTTCTTGTTGGCATTCGTCAAAGCCAGGCTTCGGGTTTTGGGGAGAGAAATTGGTAGGTGGAAACCAGTCCCCACAGGCCCAGGCAGGTTTAGAGCCTGGAGAGGGTCCCAAGTGGTCCAAAGCCTGGAAAAGCAACTAAGGTTGGCGGGCGGGGAGTGGCTAACAAACGCCTCACAACCCGAGAGCAGTTCTCCACCATGTGAGCACAAAGCCGAGCAGACCCACATTCCTGGCACTGCTGTGCAGGGCAGGATCCTCTGAGTTGCCTTGGAATTGGGACAGCAGGGAAGGGTCCGGCACGAGGTGGTGCCCACACTGGTGGACCCTGTCAGGGTTGCTCACGCCTCTGCCTGGAGTTGCCTCCTGCTGGCTCAGGGCCATGGGAGCCCAGGGCTCCGGGCGGGCGGGCAGGCATGGAGCACCATGCCCCTGCCCGCCCGGGGTGGGGGTGGGGGCTCGCCGGCCCAGCCATGGCTCTGCCCTCGAGTCAAGTCTGGTCGGTTTATGTGTAAACTGTGATGCACCCAGACCATAGAAGAGTGAGTTCTTAGGCCAGGAAGACGAGGACCCTCACATGCATGTTACTAAGTGAGGGGTGCGTCTGAAAAGCCTATCTCCCAGACGACTCCAGCCACGTGACATTCTGGAGAAGGCCGAGCTACAGAGATGGCAAAGGGTCAGTGGCTGCCCCGGGCTTGAGGAGAGGGGCGGATGAGTCCGGGAGCACAGAGGGTTGTCAGGGCAGAAGGGACTCTGACACCTCGACGGACACCTGTCACTATACATTTGTCCAAGCCCAGAGGATGCACAACGCCCACCAGGTGACCCTGAAGTAAACTCTGTACTTCCACTGATGAGCAGGTGTCCGTCTGGGCTTGAAGGTTGTAACTAGTGTGTCACATGACACACCAACGTGGGGACCGTCTACACCCTGTGCTCTGTCTTTCTGTAAATCTAAGAGAGTATTAACGAAACAACAGCTAAAGCACTGGAGTGGCAAGAGTAGATGGCAGGACCCGGCCAGAGCAGAGCCTTAAGGCGGCCGAGGCAGCCAGACAGGGGTGGAATTTGGACTTGGAGTCTGTGCATGGAGTATGCCTTCACCTGCAAGAAACTGTGTAACTGATGAATTAGAAAAAGTGGGACAGGGGCGCCTGGGTGGCTGAGTCGTTAAGCGTCTGCCTTCGGCTCAGGTTATGGTCCCAGGGTCCTGGGATCGAGCCCCACATCGGGCTCCCTGCTTGGCAGGAAGCCTGCTTCTCCCTCTCACTCCCCCTGCTTGTGTTCCCTCTCTCGCTGTGTCTCTGTCAAGTAAATAAAATCTAAAGTGGGACAGCGAGAACAGCTGAAAGGAATAAAAGGAAACACAAAGATGTGAAATAAGTCCCAAACTGCCAGTTGAGATGTGTGCACCTGCTAGTTAAGAGCTCACATCGGTCCCCATAGGGTCTGCTGCGATATAGGCCCAGTACCCAGGAAAACAACATGCAAGCCTGGCCTGACCAACAGCCCCCGTGGGGCCGAGTCCGCGTCTCGCAGCAGCCCTGCCTCTGCCCTGCACGCTGCGCCCCAGGAGAAGCACCGTGAGCAGAACCGGGCGGACCACTGCCACCAACGGACCTCACACACCGGCAGCCACACATCGTGCACACCCACACCGGCATGTCATCCCCAGGGACGGATCGCATGCACAGCGTGACCAAGCGGAGTTTCTCCTGGGAGGGGAGCCTTGTCGCACCACGTCAGCGACTTATGGGCGCAGAAAGTGATCTTCTCACAGCGGGTGCGGAAATCCACTCGTGACTGACAGTACCTGAAGTAAACTAGAAACAGACGCCGCACGACGCACCCTCCACCAGCCTCCCCTAGGCTGTGGGAGTTGAGAACATGGCAGGAGCCGCGGGGACAGGGCCCGGACCGCCGGCGGCGACACAGCGAGCCCCACTAGCTGAGCGCTGCTGCCGCTGCCCCAGGAACTGCCGCGGGGTGAGCAGCCAGGTGACGATGGGCACTGATCAGCCCAGAGGCCATCACACCTGACGACTGCGGGGACATTCGTGCCGCAGAGGAAGCGCAGAGGAAGATGTCTTATGTGAAAATTCCATTTACAGTATCAACAAAGACAAGGAGGCTGTGCGAACACACCCCAGTGTGGACAAAACCTCCTGCCCCAACCCGCGGGGATCAGTTTTGCTCGCGTCCCGCTGGATCCTGCGCACCACTGCCCACCGTCAGGCCCTCAGCCACCGCGACGGCCCGCACGACAAAGGCAGATACCTGCACAGCCAGTGAGGAGGCGAAGCAAGTGGGGCTCCCGGGCTGGAGGGAGAGGAGACGGTGCCGTTCGAGGTCACGCCCGCCTGCTCACGGGCCTCCCCTCACACACGCGGCCATAGCAGGTTTACTTGTAACGGCGAGAACCTGGAAACCCCCGGAGCGGCCACTGACAGAACAGGCTGTTTGTACGTGGGACACGGGAATCGAGGGGGCGCGGCCCGACAACCCCCGACACCTCGGCCAAGTGGAGCGGGCACAGTGCGCCCCACAACGCTCCCGGTCTGTGCACTTCGCTAACTGTCCCCCCACAAATCAGCTACGACAGAGGAGGTTAAAGTCCCAGCAACTAGTGAATCACTGAACACTACATCAGAAACTAATGATGTACTATATGCTGGCTAAGTGACTTTAAATTAAAAAAAAAAAAAGGAATTTAAAGTCCCAACAGTGTTTTTCTTGGAGGTCAGCAAGTAGATGCCCCAGTTTAGGGAAAGGAGAGGCTGGAGACTGTCAAGGCCCCAGAGGAAGTCAGTGGTGGAGCCTCCGCTCACTGGGGAGTGGGCCTGTTCTACGGGGATGGAGGCTGGGGGGCTTGTGGTGCAGGAATGGGGCAGAGTGGCGGGCTGGGGCACCCCGGGGCTAAGGGCTCAGCACAGTTGTCCACTTAGAAATAAAACCCCGCCAGCCTCTTCCTCAGAGACTGCCTTACGACGGCTGGACAGCTAACCTGTGAGAGGGGTTACCGTAACCATGAGAGGAAACTCCTAGAACCCACCGCGGAGGGCTTCCCAGGCGCATCCTCTAGCCATGAGGGAGGAGCAGGTCCTGGGCCATCTGCCTCGTCCCCCCAGCAGAGAGACTGATCTCGGGGACACAGTTACGGGGGTGACTCTCAGGTGTGGGCTCACCTGGAACAGGATCTGTAAGACCCCATGGAGGATGCACATCCGCCGTCCAAGGAAGATGAAGAAGGGCACCACGAGCTCCAAGAAGTGGTTGCTGAGCGTCTCAAAGCGGTGGACCCACCATGGGGACTGGTGCAGGAAGTAGGCCACAGGGTTGGGTACTGGCTGCGTCTGGGGAACAGAAGGAGGTCCGTGAGCTGAGCCTGGAGCTCCACCCCACAGGGGACTTCTGCTACCCTGGCCCTGCCCACCCTGTGCCCACTGGCTGTCCCAGGAGAGCATCCTGGCCGGGAAAGGCTCAGGGGACGCCAGTCCTGTGGACCCTTCTCCGGCAGCTCAAATGCCTGTGGCCAAGATGCCAGACTGGCGTTGGTGGGGGGAGGGTGATGGAACCGAGCATCTCAGCCTTCTTGGGGTGCGCCTTCTCCCTGCCTGATCTCCTGTAATTCTGATGCTGACCCCTCGGGATACCCCGAGGGTCCTAGAGACCCAGGGGCAAAGGGATGGGCACTAGGGGAACCCAGGTTTCAGGCCAGTGCTCACATGTAGTCACATGCGGAGATTTCCGCTCGGAGGCTGGTGGAAGCTGGGGGTTCCGGCCTTGTGTGTGTTCCTGAGAACAGCCTGCAAGCATGTGTGAGGGGGGTGGGGGCGGCTCATCCCGGGGGCCTGCGTGTTGACTCAGCCGTGGTGTTGGCCGCCCTAGGGCCCAGCTGACGGGCCCTGTGCCTCTGACCGCAGCGGCCCAGTCTTCCCCCAGACCCCTGGCAGCAGCCGAGGCTGGGAGCCGGCCACGCAGAAGGCTGTGGTGGGGGGGGTGCACTCCCAGCCAGAGGGGACGCCCGGGTGAGGACATGCAGCCATCAGTGAAGGGCAGGGGTGCTCCACAGATAAGAACGGCACCCAGAGCGCTCCGATTCCGGGAACGGTGTGCGGCCCAGCACACCCACCACCCCACCCCCACTCGCACCAAGGTCAGGGACCCTGGGCGTTCGAAAACAGGTGTGGGGGGACCCCAGCCCAGGTGAGTGGCCTTGCTCCTTTTCTCGCCGCCACGGGGTCTGAAGCCTCGTGCGCCGCCATTCTCCCTCCTGGGGACTTGAGCTCTCCACGCACACACCATCTGAGGGGAACGCCGGGGCCGAAGGAACAAATGGGCAATAGTTGTTGGGTTGGCCTGGCTCCAGCTTTGAAACTCAAACACACTTCTGATACGAAACGACCTTTACTTGTCACAGATGGTTTAGCTCCTGCCGCTGCCCCTGGAGTCCTGCGCCCACCCCACCTCCCCGCCCCCCAGTCTCTCCTGCCCCCGGACACAAGGAGGTGCCTGTGCTGCTGGCCCAGGTGCGCCGGCCCCGTGGTCCCCTGAAGAGCACGGAGCCTCCTGCCTGGACGCGCAGGGTGGCGGGGTCGGGGAGAGGCGGCAAGAGGAAGTCCTGCAAACGGCAGCCCTTGGCGGACTTACGCCCCTCCCCCCACTCACACTCAGGGCTGGACGTGGCTCCAGGTAGGACAGCCGTGGGGGAAGGGCCAGCCACTGTCCCATCCGGTTCGAGTTTTCTTGCTAACTTTCCATTTGGACACCATTTCTGACTCAAGAGGAAAGTTAGAACAGGAAAGAAAATCCCTGAATGCCACGCTCCGTGCCCGTGCTCCTTGGTCTTCCCACCACAGAGCAGAGAGAAGCGAGCTGCTGGGCCCCTCAGCACTTGAGTGTGAAGGGCCAGCGCGCTCGCGGCACGGTGATCACAAGCAGGGACGTGGGCTGTTGTGCCCCACGGGCCTGACCGGGTGTGTTCAACGAAAGGTGACCCCAGGCCATGTTGCCTGCAGCCCCCACGCCTCGCCAGCCTCCCATCTGAGCTTTAGGAAACGGACAAGCGCATTTGCACAATGTCCCTCAGGGTGGGTCTGGGGAGGCCTGCAGGGGTGACGGGCACGTCCCGGGGGGCCCAGGGTGGCCGTGTGCCTTGGTGTGCTGGCGTCCACCTGGACTTCTTGGTTGAGGGGTGTCGGCCAGGCCCTGCCCTGCCCCTTGAGGCTGACAGGACCGGCCTCCTGCGTTCCAGCAGCCTGGGATGGTTCTCGCCAGAATCCATGGCTCCCTTGGCCTCTGAATGGTGACTTCTGGGTCCACTGTTCCTTCTGCATTTATTAGCTGGCTTTCTACCACAAGGTCGTGTCCCTCCAGCCTGTTCATCAGCACTGGTGTGGGCACGTGGGCTCTAATTCTTCACGGCCACTCATTCTGATGTGTCCACAGCACTTTCAGAGACTCTCCCTGCTTTCTGGCCCTCAAGATGTTCGGGGGTCATCTGAAACCCTTGCTGCTGCCGCCCCTCGGTGCGCTGCTTTCCCCGGGGAGCCCTGGTCCCTCTGAGGGGAGGCTGGGAGTAGGAACCCAGCCTGGGCGAGAGGGCCGCTCTCTCTGGGCCCCTCCGTGGGCAGAACTAGAAAATAGGTGAGTGACTGTGTCTCCGCTGTCCCGCACCCACGCCATCTCGCTTACAGGGCTGTGCGTCTCCCTGTGTTCTGAGTGGATTTCTGCAGATGGGGGGGGTCTCCCCATCTTTGCCCCAGGGGCTCTTGGCCACTGACACCTGTTCCCACCTGTGAGTGTGAAGGGCGCCCCTGCCACGTGGCGTCTGGGTCATTTGCTCTCTCCTGAGGTTTCTGCCACACCGAGTCCCCCAGCTGTGCAAACCCGGGACCGACATGTGGCCGAGACACTCGGTGGATGGGACACGTGGTGGCCGCTGCTGACGGAGGAGTGCAGCGCATGTCCCATGATGCGGCCTTCCCGTTCACTGTCCCACGGGGTCCCCGAGACAGGCAGCCCCGTGTCCTTTGCCCTCCAGCGCAGATGGTCCACGACTGGCCGAAAAGCACAAAGGTCTTCGTGTCAGCTCTGCAGAGAGGTGTCTTGGGCTGGGTCCCTTCTGAAAAGCCGCTTGGTGCAGCTCTGTCGGGGCCGCTCGGTGACAGGATGCAGACATGAGGAGAACGAGCAAGCACGCGGGGAGAGGACGTGCTTCCCTTTGGCCTTCGGAGCAGTCACTCCTTCAGAAGTCACTGCACCAGTGGGTCACATCTGCTTCTCGGGAGCTGTGCAGTCCTCCTGCATCCGGTGAGGACTGCTCAAGGACGGGCAGGCCCGGCTACTGGTAGCACACGTCTATGAAGAAAAATAAACAGAGCTCGCCGTGCTTGCTTGGAGCCTGGGGAGGGAAGCCAAACTCTTCACTGACTCAGGGAGAAGCTGCCTCCTGCGTCCATTCCTTCCCGTGGAGGGGTGCTAAGGCCGAGGTGCAGGCAGCGGCAGTGAGCACGCGCTCGGCTTAGCCTCAGGGCTTTCCAGCAGAAATAACCCGTCTGTCCGGGTCCGGGAGAAGCTGAGCCGTCCCCGCGGCCTGGCAGAGGCCCAGCCTGCAGGCTCTCCAGCCGCCAGCCCCACCTTCGGGCAGCGATGCTCCATCCACCCGGGGCCGGCTCACCGTGTCCTCTGCAGGCTGGCACCTGGGATGAGGGGTGGGAAGGACACCGGGCTTGCAGGGCATCTGACGCCGCCCCCAGGTCACGCCTGCGGCAGCGGGAACCCAGACAGAAGACCGCTGAGGGAGTGTATGAAGGTTTTGAGGAGAAGGCTATGGCCCAAATTGGTAATCTCCGTGGGGCAGCTGCTGCGAACTCTTGGCGCACGCCTGTAAAGCACTAAGACCTGCTCAGCAGAAGCCCCCACCCGACAGCGCCAGGAAGCCTGCGCAGCCTGGGGGCAGCCGGACGGCCGGGTGGTCGGCAGGTGTGAGCCCAGAGTGGCCCGTGCCCTCCACACACGCAGGCGCCGTGGAATTCCTCCAAAGTACGGCTCTACTTTCCCAGGGCCCGCACCGCCCGCGGAGGGACTGGACTCCTCCTGTGGGTTTATGACCTGCTGGGCGCGGGGGTGGGGGGGGCAGTTCTACCTGTGCTGTCTGCACGGCCGGGGAGGGTCCTGAGGCCTCCCTTCTCCTGCAAGCCCGGGACAGAGTTTTATTTTTGTTTGCACTGAAGCTGGAAAAAAACACTGTGTCATAAAATCTGGCCGTAAACCCTGGAAACGGCGTCTGGAACATCGCACCCCATAAAGCAGGGGAAGGAGAGCCCAGTGCTGCCTCTGGCAGGAAGCTCGGCCACACTCACCCTTGTGGTCACAGCTCGTTGGAGAATTGCGGCCAAGTGTCCAGAGGGCCGCTCAGTTTGGATGCCGGCAGCTGGCCAGCCCTGACCCCTGAACATTCTACAGCTGGTTCCCTTAAGAAGAGACACTTTTAAAGAAGAAAAACATGAGGAAAACATGAAGGGTGAGGAAAACATGAAGGGTGATAAAAACAGTTCCAGGATTTGGGGAAAGCAACGTTCTTTCATGTTGGCTCCAGCGCCGTCCCTTCCAGGTCCTCAGTGCTAAGTCTGAGAGAGACAGAATGGCTTTTTCAGCCATTTTCCCATTTTAGGGACTGTAAACTATGTGTTTGAGGTTTTAATGAGAAAGGGAACACACATAATTCTTGTCTGAAAAACAAGTTTCTGCAAACCCTCAAGCTGCCCACATTGCGTTTCAACAGGAGACTCTGTGAAGTCGCACCCCCTCCATCAGCCCAGGACCCCTGCCCCTCGCGGAGCCAGGGGCTGAGGTGTCCACACAAAGGCCACTGGGAAGTCTGAGTTCCCATCTGTCTTCGGGGTGGGGGTGCTCCCCTGTACACCAGAGGCGTCTGCCTGCTGGCAGTTCCCTGACGGCAGGAGAGGGCAGATCACTTGCACCTGTCTGGTGAGGGTCTTAGGATAAAACCCGAAGACTGATGGTGTTTGCGCACGGCTGTTGGCTGGCTTCCCATGGGCACCGGGAAGGGTAGGGCCCCAGATGTCGGGGTCGAGGGCTCCGTCCTGAGTGAGGCCACGGCGGGCCCAGTGGTGGCCACACGGGTGCTCATCTCGGGAGCTGGGGCCACCCGAAGGCCACCTCCCCTTCCCACCCAGATGACAGACGATGGAGAAGGAAGAGCGAGCTGTAAAGGTGGTGGCGCACAGGACAGGGACAGGACTGGACACTGGGGTAGGCTGTGGTGGTGCCTCCCCAAGAGCTGCGCCCCAGCACTCCCCCTCGGGGGTGCACTTCCCGCCTGACCGTGGGGAGAGGCCGCATCCCAGCAAGAGGGCAGCACAGCCACATCTTTCAAGGATGGACGTGAATCTGCCAACCTAAGACTCTGTCCCTGTCAAGATTCTCCCAAGCAAGGGGGAGAGAGGCCTTTAGACCAAAACCCTGCCGGCAGCAAACCTGCACACGAGCAAGGTAAGGGACGTCCGGTCATCAGAGAGAAAACACATGGAGGCCAGGTCTACTCGGAGGGGAGAGCCCTGGAAATGGTGAGTATGAGGGTGAACGCAGGAGGCTGTCTGCCAAGTTTCAAAGGATAATTTGAACAAAAATAGTAACAAGGTGGTACCGTAATCGTGTGACCACAGCTGCAGGAAGACCAGGAGGGAAAGTAAGAGTGTCATTGTCATGGTCCCATTCAGTCCCGTACGACTTACAGGATAAGCACAGTCCTCACTTGGAGGAAAGCTGTGACGTGCGCAAGAGTCTTTGTGAACCCTAACACTACCACGAAAACAAAACAGAGCTAATAAGCCAAGAGAAGTAAAGAGAAGGAGCTGTAGAAGACATCTAAGTAATTCAAAAGAAGCAGAAAAAGATAAAAAAAGATCTAAACAAATGGGAGAAAGAGCATACGAACAGCAGGATGGTGGTCTGAAACCATGTCAAAGTGCTCACTTGGTGCAGACGGTCAAAACACGCCATTGAAAGGCAGATTTTAGGGGCGCCTGGATGGCTCAGTCCATTAAGTGTCTGCCTTCAGCTCAGGTCATGATCCCAGGGTCCTGGGATGGAGCCCCGTGTCCAGCTCCCTGCTCAGCGGGGAGCCTGCTTCTCCCTCTGCCTGCCTGCCTACTTGTGCTCTCTCCCCCTCACACACTCTCTCTCACAAATAAATAAAATCTTTAAAAAAAAGGCAGAATTGGTCAGACTGGATAAAACAACAAGACGCAAGTGCACACTGCGTGCGAGACACACACTTCAAAGGTGAGGGCGCATGGAGGGGAGCAGTCAGGCCCGGGAGGACGTGGCCGTTCCAACACGAGTGGCAGGCGAGCTGGAGCATCTGCGGGGGCGTCACACAAGCAGACCTCAGAAGGACCGTGACCAGGGATGAGAGGTCGTTTCTTAAGGCTGATGGAAAGAGGATCACGAGGAGGTCCCGGCACTCAGACACCTAATGCCCTCGTACCAGAAGTTCTAAACGCACTGAGCAGAACCGCAGACGACCATGGCTAGAGATCCACAAGTCCACAGTTCCTGCTGCACATTTCAGGCCCCTCTCTCAGCACTGGCTAGGACAAGGAGACAAAAACAGGGACGTGGGAGGCCTGAAGCCACTTATCAAGCACTTGACTTCACGAGCACTCACACAACACAGGACATTCCTTTTTTAGGCTCAAATGCAACATTCACTGAGGCCATATTCTGGGCCACGAAACAAGCCTGAATAGATTATAACACGTGTCATCTCCGACAATGACGGAATTAAATTAGAAATCAGTAACAGAAGGATACCTGCAAAGTTCTCACCTATTTGGGAACTCGGTCACACTGACTGACTAGCCTTCACGGAGTACACACTCCAGTATATGTGTCACTAATCTGATGACAGCCTCGGGGTTGTTACCAGTTTAAAGTCGGGGAAACAGTCGAGCTGTGAGGTAAGTTCCTTAGGAGCATATAAGCCAGAGTGGCCGCGAGGGGGCAGGCAGCACAGGTCTGTATGAACAGCAGGGAGTGACATGGCCCTGGGCTCAAGTCTCAGTGCTAGCAGCAGTGACCGTCGCTGACCCTGAGGCTGTGTCCCTGCCTCTCATGGACTTGGCCTTGGTCTGGTGGGGCTTGCCCTTCCCGGTGACCCTGGGGAACGGGCTGCACCAGAAGCGCCTGGCCAGACCGTGTTCCCCTCCTGGCCCCAGCGCTGACTCCTCCAGTCCCCAGTACATACAAAAAAACATTTTCCCATAAAATCACTAAAACCGCCAAGGGACAAAGCATATAAGCCCTGACTCCCAACCCGCTGGAGGTAACTCAGTCACGGCTTCTATCAAGTTAACATTTGTAGCTTTCATGGTAATGTCAACCTTGATTCAAATTACTTCCAGACTAACCGACCCTCATCAAGTTACGGTACAAAACAGCTGGCAACCCATGTCCTGGGGCTGCAATTAAAGGTAGGACCCCCTGGCCTGAGACACACACAGAAGCCTCCTGAAAGCCTCCTGAGCTGGGGCTGGTCTGGGAAGGCAGGAGGAAGGTTCTGCTGTGCTGGGTGGGGGCACTGGCGCAGCACCTAAGGCCATGGGCATACCTGGAAAGGGTGTGTGGGGTGTGAAACACGGTGGTCAGTGCTCTGGCCCAGCACTGGCTGCCTGGGAGGGGCGGAAGGCTCCCGCTGGCACGGCCATTCTGGGCGGCAGGGCCCGTCCCTGGGGCTCAGCCCACCTCAGTCACCCCTGTGAGCACCCTGGCGTGGCTGCAGAGGTCGCGGGCATCCAGGAAGGAGAGCCTGGCCTGGGCCCTGGGGTCAGTGTGCTTAGAAGGACCACAGGTGGGGCAGGGCTGGCTGCAGCTGGTGACCATCCTCCTGTACGAGGTGGGTGTTCCAGAACCCTTGGTGGGGCCTCTGCAGCCCCCACTGGCAGGGCAGATCTGGCTGCTCTTCTTCTGGGGGTGTGGGCACAGCCCCTGCCCAAGGCCAGCCCTGCCAGTCTGTCTGAAATAACCGGGCATGCCTGAGCCGGCTCTGCTTGCAGCCCTGATGAGAGGGACCGTGTCATGCTTGGGACCAAAAGACTATTAAATTTCCCCAATTCTGCAGCAACAGGATTACATTCTCTCCCCCCACCCCCCCGGCCCTGCCCACCCCAAGCACGTGTAGAATGGATTCCTTGAGACCCTTGTAAGCTCTGCTTTACCTCTGGGGGAGGGAGGGGTGCGGCCAGGAAGGGGGAACCTGCCCCTGGCTGGGGGTTCCGTGTGCAGCACAGCAGTCCCCTCTGCAACCCACCTGTTCACGTTATTAAAACAAAACAAACCACCTGGGGAAACCTGGCAAGCTCCTTCCTGATGACAACCGACTTGGGCAAATCAAGTGGAGACAGACGGAACATTCCACAGCAAAGTGGCTCACGGCTGGTGCTGACGTCCCTACCGCTGAAAGCAAGTCCGTGTCCGCAGGCATTTTGACACCAGTGATCCCATCTATGTTGGGGACAACTCAAACATCAGGAAACCGGACACTGTATCCTCCAGCCTGTGAGGGGGACAGACAGGCAGACGCAGAAGCGGGTGCCACGAGCCTCCCCCCAGTCACAGAGCGCCTGGGCGGGGATGCTGCTGGGGAGCAACGGCGTCAGGGCCTGGCCTGTGTCCCGGACGGGGCCTAGCCAGGCCCGGGGACAACAGAGGGCTCCGGCTGCCTCTCCCGGTGACGTGATGGGGCTAAGAGACCTGCGTGGACAGATGCCACATCTGTGCGGGATGGCCTGGGTGTTGGTTTGTCACAATACTTGTCTACTGGGAAGTTTTCTGTCGTGAGAAAGAAAATCACGACAGCAGAAAACTAGGTCTCAGCAGAGACATGCAGTCAAGCCCCAGGCTGCAGTAACCCTCAGCTGTGGCTAACTGGCACCTGAACACGGCTGAAGACGTGGCCTCAGGCGGCCACCCGTGTCCTCCTCGATCTGCTGTCCCTTGTGTAGGGCTGGGATGCTCCCCCAGGTGGGCAGACGGGAGTGCCTGCCGTTAGAGATGGAGGACGTCAGCCGTCTGTCAGCCTCTGTCCCTCCCGCAGCTATGACAGAGCAGATGTGAACCCAGGAGAAGAAACTAGGTGCATGTTGTAAACCATGATAAGATACAAACCGCCCCCAGAATGGAAGAACACGGCCGAGGGTTTCCAACCACTGGTGGTGTGCGCGTCGCCTGGCGGGGGAAGATGCAGGCCAGCTGGGTGAACGGTCACGAGAGCAGGCAGGGGGACCATGCCTGGGGCCCCTGGGCTGCGACAGACATCGGTGTCACCTGGGGCCAGCAGAGCCAGAGACGCGCCCCCCGTGCGGGCAGACTGTGTCCAAGATTTCTGTCAGCGAGGGTGTGCGCCAGCGCACAGAGGCGGGACGTCCTACAGTGAACCGCACATCTGTGCGCGGCCGCGAGACGGGCCCCGGAGCCGGGGTGGCCCTCAAGGTGACACAGCCCCCACCGCGGGCATCCTGATCTTGGGGTGCACGCACGTTACTGTCAGGCGCAACCCTGTGCTCCGAGACCCTGTGGCTATGAAGGGGGACGGCCTCCTGACCGGAGCTGCGTCAACTTTAGGAAAGAGAATCCCTAAGAGAGAACTTGGAATCGGGGGTTCTCCCAAGTGCCCCGGTCTCTACCGCTGCGCTCCCCAGCGGTAACGCTCTGGTTCGAAGGGCAAGTGTACCGGCTTTCTTGCAGGGATGCGGCTCAGAGGGAGGGAGCCAAACGTGGGGCAGGGGCGCGTGCACTCAGAGCCGGGTCTTTGGACAGCCTGTCTTCTCCCACCCTTGCAGATGAGCGGCCTGACGCTTTCAGAAGCACTTTACGCACCTTATGTCTGTGATGAACACATTTTAGATGCTCCATTTTATAGGAACAGTGCCCGGTGTTGCCTCTTAAACCGTAGAAGGAACCATGTGGGGGAATGGGGGCTGCTCACGCTCCGTCACTCGAACCTTCTCAGTGGTATCTGCCAGGACTCCCCCGCTCCAGGGCCTTGAAACCACGGACTTGCGACCCATTTCCCAAGTCCTCCACGGAGCGCACAGAGCTGCAAGGGGACTGTGGCCAGGGGGGTGGGATGTGCTCCAGGCGTATGCCCCTAAGATTGCTGTTTGGGACTAAAGGAGAGGAGATCCCACTCAGTAGGGGAGGGTGGCCTAGGCCAGGCCACCGTGGTAGCCAGCTCCCAGGGTCGCTGTTACCCTCCTGGACTAGGGCATTCGCCTTTGCAGCCTCCAGGCCCTCTGGGGCAGCACGAGGTGCTGCAGCAGTGCTGCAGGGGTGTGGACAGCAAGGAGTTAAGGATGAAGGGCACTGTGCCCCCTCCTCTCCTCCTGCCTGCAGGGCTCTCAAAGACCGGAGCCACTGGGCGCCCTCCCAGTGGGCCCCAGGGCTGAGGGGCTCGTGGACGGGAGGAGCAACGTCCAGGGACACGGAGCTACCGATGGCCCGCCTAGGAGCGCCAAGTGCTCACTGAGAACTGTTACCACCGTGACAAGGAACCATTTTCCACCTCAACATAGCTGAACAGGTGCGTTCGAGACCGGTGGCAAGAGGCCTTCCTGACCGCACAAGACCAAGGGGAAATCTTGAGTAAACCTGGCTGAAGCTGCCCTGACGCTCAGGTGGTTCCCAGTTAGAGAAACGGGCAGCAGGAAGTCAGTGCTAAGGGCCAGGCTGGTGCTCAGTGGGCCCTCGGGGGTGAGCAGGACGAGGCACCATGTGTGTGGACAGCCTTGCGGGCACCCTACGACATGGACGCAGGGGAGCGCATCAGTGACTGTGGGCATGCGGCCCCACGCGTGGCACGGACCCCGGCTCCTGAAGGGCCTGCCGCGGCGTCTGGGCTCCACAAGCTAGCTGCCCCTGCACAGGCTTGAACCTTGGGCTTCGAGGCGCAAAGGATATGACACAAAGTCCCCTCCAATGTGCCACAGGCTGCAGACCTCACAGGTGATGGGAGCAGACAGTGACTGGTGACCCCAGATAGAGGGTCAGCTCTGCGTGCAGGACTTTGGAGCAAAACAACGGCGTCCGTGTCGGTCAACTCTCGCACAGCCTGGGGTGGGGCACCGACCCGACCCCCCAAAGGGCCGCAGGTGGGACCTGCCAAGCCTCCAGCGAGGCGGGACTCCGGCAGCTTAGCGACCGCACCACATGCTCCTCACAGCATACCCCCAGCCGCGGCGGAGGCCCTTGCTCCGTTGCGTGTGTACGTCCAACGTGCGTGAGTCACTGAGGTGTACGTTTGGTAACCAAAGCTTTCCAAAGTTAACAAGTCGGCATCCCGACTAACTTGGACTGAGTGCGGCGGTCACCTGGGGACCTGAACACTGCTGACAGCTTGCTGCCCCGCGCAGAAGGCTTGCGCACCTCACGGCGGCCTGGACGGGACGCAGAGCCGCCGCCTGGCAGCAGCATTTTCCTTTCCTCCTTTGCCGAGCGCCTGGCAGCCGGGTGGCCCTGCGGCCTTCCTCATGGATGCTTTCGCTGGCGTCACCGGCGGAACCCATGAGCCTGGGGACGACGGTTCCTGGGACCTCCTTCTCAGGGGTGACTGGCTTTGCCATGGCGGCTCAGGGCCACCGTGGGTTGGCCTGGGCATGTCTGTGGAGGTCCGCTGCCCTTTCTCTCCCCCATGGTGGCTGATGAACATACCCGCTGGTGCTGCCCCAGCCCCTCTTCTGCTCCTACTGAGTCCCCCAACGGCCACGTGTAGGTAAAGCGAGGACATAGATGGGGGACATGGGGGTGAGCCTGTGGTGTCACATGAGGGCCTCTCTTGCTGGCCTCCTACTCCCTGCAGGATCTGGGGGGCTCACAGGGTTGGGGCGTCAGGGCTCACCTCCAACGACCTCCCTGCAAGGCCTCGCTGTGGTAACACACCATGTGGACAGCATGCCTGTGAGCAGACCGGCTCAGGGTGAAGTAGAAGCAGCTACGAGCAAAGCCTGGGCTTTCGTCTCAGCCGGAAGCCGCTCCCTCCTGCTCACCCATGTGCTGCGCCCCATCGGCCCCACCACTGTCCCCAGCAGGTCCCTCCTATGAGGCTCCTGCCAGTGGTGTCCTGACAGTGAATGAGGCAGGCCCTGCTGCCACCCACCAAGGACTGGAGGGGTCCAAGTCACTGAGGACAGGCCGTGTGGCCCCTATCCTGGTCCCTGACAGGCAGATGACAATGGGTTCTGCAGGCAGCTAACAGCACGGGGGGTCCCAGGCCTGACTCCTCACCTCACCCTAGTTTACAGAGCGTGTGGAAACAAGATCGACTGAAGGAAGGCCCTTGCTTCTTGACAGAGTCAGAGTGGTTCTGTTCCTCCAAGGGACCTGACCCGGAGGCCACAGGCCTACCACTTGATGACCAGGGCCCCACATGGTCATTGAGCCAAGACTCAGCCTGTCCTTGAAGACCGACTTCAAGTGGCCTTGACCTCACACCATACCAACATCACAGGTGCCTGGCCCCCTCCCTAGGATATGGGTCACAGGCCCACCGTCTGCCCAAATCCTGCCCAGGGCTGTGTGCGGAGATGCAGGAACTCTGCCCTGGTGTCCCCTGACTCAAACCCTTCTGGGGACGCACCCAGCTTGGGGAGTGGGTGGGTGTCAACCAGCCTCGCTGTGTGGGCTCACCTGGTCCTCTCCCTGCTGGCCAAGACTCCTTCTGTGGACCGAAATCAGAGTTACAGGCCCTGTATCCACCCTGGTCAAGACCTGCAGGCAGAGAGAGCAGGCTTTGGCACCAAGGGGATTCTAGCACACACTCCCTCTGCACACGCTGGACAGTCACGGGCCCTGCCCACAAGCTGCTGGGGGCCACTGTGGGCTTGTGGCGGGGTCAGGACAGAATGGAGGGCCTCCTAGCTTAGCCCCTGGGGCCCCCTTCCCTCCTGTAGAGCCAGAAACATTTCCTCTCTGGCCCTTTACAGGACATCGGCTCCAGGACCAAAGGAGGGACTCATGGGCCCCTGGGTAGGAGGGGAGGGGAGTCTGGAGGGACGCGGGGAGATCTCCAGTCTGATACCCTGCTAAGCACAGCATCTGTGGGACGTCCCTGCCCCCAGGCTGGTTAACAGATGACACAGCCGCGGACACACCCAGGCCTCCCGAGGCGGTATCTACTGGACACATTCAGGACTGAAAAGCCAGAAGAGGCGTGAGCCTGTCGCAAGCACCTTTTACACAAGAGCAGGTACAAGTCACTTTCCTGTATGGGAACCATAA
This sequence comes from Mirounga angustirostris, assembly GCF_029215605.1. Lineage (NCBI taxonomy): Eukaryota > Metazoa > Chordata > Mammalia > Carnivora > Phocidae > Mirounga > Mirounga angustirostris. The sequence continues at coordinate 140,239,071 of NW_026991713.1, forward strand.
GCCAGGGGTGGGAGACACGGAAGAAAACGTCCCATCTGACAGGTGGCGCTCCAGGCGTGTCAATGTTTTTGCAGCCGACGAGAGGGAAAGGGCAGCTGGCAGGCATTCACGGTATACATGGGCAAGTGGATGAGGTCGCTCTGACCGAGTGCCCTAGAGTTAATTCGTTCCCAGGGAGACCTGGTCCCAGCCCCCCACAAACATGTGAGCCATCAGCAGGGACAGGAATGTCCAGAGGGGCTTGGACCTGGGTGGGGTCCCAGGGAAGGGGGCGGAGAGGACGACTGCCTAAAGCTTGGGGCCAAGGTGGGGGAGGGGACCATGGAAATCTGAGGACAGCAGGACTCGCACCTCCCACCATGTCCGTCTGCCATGATTTGGGGAACAGGGCGGGCGGCAGAGTGACTCCCACTGTGCACTCTCCTGGGGGCATGTGGGGCCAGCCCTGATGCCAGGAGGGAGGATGCCTAAGCAGGACCATGGACAGTGGTGGAGGGACCAGCGCCCAAGCAGAACGGACCCCGTGACCCACAGCCATGGGGGCCAGGAGCCCCATCTGCCAGCCCAGCACACGGGACACTCTGAAAACTACCTTGTGACCTACCTGTGCTCCGACAAGAAAGCAAGCAGGAGAGGGCATCCCTGTGACCCAAGGCATGGCCTCTAAGAGGCTGCAGTTATAGTACAAGTGCTGATCCCCATGGGTGGGGTGGTGGGGCGGGTGGGGGACAGGGAGCTCGGCCTGCGGCCGCCATGCAACCTACCTCATAGTGGAAGTCCATGCAGGTGAGGTCCCGCCAGCACCGGTCTCCCCGGATCTTGATCAGGCCCTGCCAAGGCAAGACAGACAGGAACATGAGCCACTCCAGAGGCTGGCAGTGGTCCCAGGGGCGTGCAAACCAGCCACAGGTGGGAGGACCCAAAGGAAGCTTCAAGGGAGCGGAGGAGGGTATCTCCTGCCTGAAATACGTAAGAGGTAAGACGTAAATGAAGCTGTAGCAATAGCACATTGAGGGCTTCCTGACAGCCGAGGTCAAACCATGCGCACGACACATCCAAACTACCAGCTTCCTTGGATAAAGACAGTACCTTCTGTGCTTTCTCAAAAACTTGGGTTTTCTGAGCATCATTGCAGGAATGTATTTCTGAGGCTTTAGAAACGGACAGGCTGACAAAGCTATGGTCAGATGCTAGACCGAGGGATCCAGAAGGGAGGTGCGTCTCACTCACAATGGCAGTGAGCAACTCAGAAGCTCAGGTGCACTAGGCCAAGCCCTCCCCAGTGGCTCGAGCGCTCACTCCCCCCGCGGGAAACCTGGGTGCCCGGGCCCACATGCGTCCAGGTTACGGCTTTGTTGCCGGGACACAGGGCCATGGCTGTGGAGGAAGGGTCCCTGGAATGGCCTGCAGCCGAGCTCCCAGCACCCCCAGCACCGTGCCCCGCCCCCCACTTTCTCTTGGGGAACTCGTGGCTCCCTTCCTAAGTCAGAGGCTGTCCCCCGCCAGCCCTGCAAGCTCCGCTTGGGTCCCAGATATTGAGTTCTGAGTTCTGTGTCTTACATAAGAGCTGAATTAGAAGGTGAGGAAGTACGCGGAGAGAAACAAGCGTGGGATGCAGCTCGGCTTTCTCTTGTGATGCTGGTTTTTACAGCTGCGACTGTTCTGGGCCGAGTCCCGCCCGGTCAGCAGATACAACCGCACAGGCCGAGCCTGGCACAGAGGAGGGCCCACCCTGGTTGGGGTGGCGCGGGTGTGTGGAAGGTGCAGAGAAGGCACGCTGGGCTCTGGAGGAGGAGGGTGGGCAGCCCTGCAGAAGCGGGGACAAGCTGGAGGAGGAACGAGGAGCAAAAGGCAGACGCCCAGGCAGCCGGTGTGAGGGAAACCAAGGACTTGTGTGTCCGGAGCAGAGAAGACCAGGAAAGGCTGTGTTAGACAAAGCCCAGGGGCCCCTGGGCCACAGTGTCAGGTTTGGGAAGGGACAGAGCTGGCTGGTCAGGGCCGAGGCCGGGATGGCGGCCATCAGGGGGGGTGGCGCTGCCAGCTGTGGCCCCAGGACCCTCGGCTCTACTTCCTCACAGGCGCCCCGTGACCGTGGTCTTCAATCCCATCAGCAGAACAGCCTCGCAGCAACATTGAGCTGAGTGGATACATACCAGGGGTGGTGGCCCAGGCGTAGACACCTAAAAGGGACTTTCACGCAGGGAAGGACCTTGGGGTGGTGAGGGCTCTGAGCGGGGGACAGGACGGTCCTTTGTCAGCAGGCCTCTGTGGCCGTCCAGGCAGAAGGACCATCCAGGAGTTGGGACGTGTCTGGCACGTGGAGCCCACAGGATGGGCTGAGAGGCAGCATGGGTGTGGAGTGGGGAGTGGCATGGACACAACAACACTCAAAGGAGCAGGAACAAGGCACGACAAGGAGGTCCCAGGGTCGTGTGGCAGCCTTTCAGGCCTCCACAGACTGAGTGGCAGTGCTCCCGCCATGCACATGGGCTCAGCAGGAACTAAACGTGCAGCTGGATAGCCGGTTTACAAACCTATCCCCCAGGGATCCTAGCATTCTGGCGTCCTGGGCCCTGACCCACCAATGGCTCTGACAAGGGGCGTGCACACAGTGCGCCCTCCGCCAGCCCGGCCACCAGGCCTCAGGGGCCGTGCACGCCCCCACACAGAGCCGCACGCCAGGCACCTGGGTGGTGCTATTTGAAGATGAGTCCCCGTCTTTCTGGAAACTGGGTTTGCTTAGGTCACAGCAGTGCCAGAGACACAGCCCCTGGCTGCAACTCTTTGGCACATTCAAAGAGCCACGTGCCTGCTGTCCAGACCTGAGCATGTCTGACCTACGGCGCGGGCGGGAAAGCGGCACGATCACACGACAGCCCCGTGAGCGACGCTCCGTTCCCCGCACCCCTCGGAATCCAAGAGTGGGTCTCTTTAGAGACTCAAACCAGGCAGAGAAGAAAAAAACAAAATAATTAAAATGTCATTCAAGTTCTAAGCTGATATGAGACACTTAAAGATCTGAGACATTCTTCCGGGAGCGGAGAGTAATTATATTCCTCCCCATCCACTGACTTCTCCCTATAGTGCAGATGTCAGATTTTCCACGGATTTTTCCTTCCTGAGTGAGCGTCAAAGGAACAAAGACTTCTGTCAGCCTTTTTCAGCCCAAAATTAATTCTGAAAAAATGGCTCAGACAAGCCAGTACCAGGCCAGACCTGAAGAGAGCCACGTGACCCACAGCTGTCCACCCCTGCTCTCTGGGGAAGGGAGGATGCGAGGTGCTGGGACATTCCAGGCTGCCAGGGCAGGCTCAGGCCTTGCGGGGAGTTGGGGGCAGGGGGCAGGAGCATGAAGGCCGCCGCCCAGGGACACGGACGGGCCTCTCCGGATGCTTGCGGTTCCCAGGACGTGCTTCTGACACCCCCATTTGGAGACAGGAGGCCCAAGGCCTTGCCGCAGGAAGGACATCTGTTTCTCCATGCTGCATGCTTCACCCCGAGCCAAGGGTGAGGAGGGGCTGCCAGGCCTGCAGCTGCACCCAGGTGAACGGCCTCCTCATAGGAAGCCGTCTGCAGCAAGCCCATCCTGAGTGCACCCTGCCCCCCGCTCTCTCACTAACAGGGCTGCCTCCTCCCTCTGCAAACGCGGGGACTGGGCTACGTCGGGGCTCCTTCCCTCAGAGTTCCAGAAGCCTCAATGACCCCGGGCCATGCACACTAACGGGCTCATGGGGTTCAGGAGGATGCCTGTGGGCAGGCCTGGCAGTCTGGGACGCCACTCAGGCTTCCTGCAGTCCCTCTCCTCTGGGGGCTGAACAGGCAAGTGGGGGGAGCTCTACGTCTTGGGTGAGTTTGAGATTCATGGTCACGTGCCCCCTATTTGGCACTGGGGTCACAGGCATACGTGGGCACCTCTCAGGGCTGACCTGTCTCCATGCCACCCTGGCCCCTTCACGCTCGCGCTGTCTCGGGGTGCTGTCAGCACTTGCCTGGCCCAAGAATAGCCATAAAGAAACCACCCTGAATCCAGCGCGCACAGCGCAGTGAACGCTGCCGGCAGGTGCCGGAAACACGGGCTGGGGGGGGGGGGGGGGGCCGGTGACTGATGGTTTTGCGTCGTCTCCGAAGTTGGCGTCTCTGCCAGTGGCCGGCCGTGCGAGGGGCTGCAGGGAGCAGGGGGGACACCACAGGCGCTCGCAAGCCACAAGGACTCGATGCCCATTTAGGCCCAGGCTGTTCCGAGCCAAGTGTCTGGAGATGGAGACAGGAGCCAAGGGGGCGAGTGTGGGGCTGTGAGCAGGGGCTGAAGCGGAGGCCAGGGTCCAGAGCACCACAGACTGCCCTTTCCAGAAGTACTGGAGTGTGTGGTCTGGCCCCCTGCGCGCTCACGGGAAAGCCCCTTGCTTCGCGGTCCGTGTCCGTGCGATGAAGCGGCTCGGAGTAAGTGCTCTCCTGTATGGGGATCCCAGGATGGGACGGCAAGGACCTGGTGACCCCCACTCGGGGTTGGCCTTCACGGGGGTGCACTGCACTCACTCCAACAGTTACCTCATTACGTCTGACAAAATTTTACTGGCGGCATCTGACTCCGAGGAGGGGCCCTGACTTATCTCCCTGGTCCGCAGCTATTGGCTGAGGTGGTTAGCAGCGCCTCTCCCGAGCCCCCGTGCCGGCCACGGTCCGACCTCCATGGGGCTGCAGCACCTCAGCAACATAGGAGGGGAGCACACGAACAGGGAAACTGCTTCCGGGGCAATTCCAGTCCACTCACAAGGCAGCCACTGGGCCTCCAAGGCAACGGGAATCTTCCCTCCCACAGAAGTGGTGTGAGTCTCACGAGGGAGTGGCTTGGACACCGCGGCAGCAAACAGCTCTGCTGCAGAGCAGACCCGGGGGTCCCGTGCTCCGCACACATCCAGAAAACTCGCTGCACAACCCCCCCCCCCCCCGCCAGCCACGCCAGAGGCTCGACGGCAGCAGCACAGACGGGCGCAGGTCAGGATGTAAAGAGAAGCACGCTGCTCACTCCCGGCCCTGTGCCCACACACGGCTTCCACTGGGCATCAGTGGTCGGGCAGCTGCCTTCGCTCTCTGGGGCGGGGGGCCCCCAGGCCTGGGGTGGCTGCATTGTTATGCCTTGCTTACCACCCCCAGGTGTGCGGAGTTTACCGGGCTGCACCTCACAGCAAGGGCCGTGAGGAAAACGTAAACCCCTGACACCCTCTTAATCAAAGGTTGAGCTATAACTTAACATGAAACAAAACACACGCATTGTAAGTGTTCAGTTCAGTGTGTCCTGACAATTGCACACAATCAGATGCCCGTCATCCCAAACAGGATGCAGCCGCCATCCCACAGAACGTTCTCTGGGACCCCTTCCCAGGCTATTCAGGCCCCGCTCACCAGGAGGCAGCTGCGGCCAGTGCCAACTCTGTCTGCTCCTGGACCACCCCAGACGGCCCCTTGTACGGACGTGCCCTTTACACCATGCTGATGGACCTTGGTTGTTTCCAGGTCTGGCTGTTGTGAACAGGTTTGCAGGTGCGTGCAAGCTCCTGTGCAGACACAGGCTCTCCTTTCTGCTGGCAAACCCGCAGGAGTGGGAGGCCGGCTTGCAGGGCAGTCTCGCCTAGTGGGGCCTGCCGACCGCTCTTCGCGAGGCTGCATCCCCTCCCCAAACCAGCGCTGTGCCCCATGGGGTGCCCGCCAGCAGGACGTGCTGGTCCCACAGTGGACTCCTCAGATCTCCGTCCTCCAAGTGTGTTTGAGCTTAATGCTTGCCTTTCTACTGCGGTTTCTGTGTTCTAGATGTTAGTTTTTGGTTCGGCCAGTGCACTGCAAATATTTTTCACAGTCTGTGGCTCGCCTAGTCATTTTCTTTTTTCTTTTTTTTAAGATTTTATTTATTTATTTGAGAAAGAGAATGAGAGACAGAGCACGAGAGGGAAGAGGGTCAAAGGGAGAAGCAGACCCCCCGCTGAGCAGGGAGCCCGATGTGGAACTCGATCCCGGGACTCCAGGATCATGACCTGAGCCGAAGGCAGTCGCTTAACCAACTGAGCCACCCAGGCGCCCTTGCCTAGTCATTTTCTTAGTGCTGTGTTTTGATAACAGAAATTTTAATATCAATGAAGTATGTTTAGCAAAAAATTTTTTAATGGTTATGGCTTTTTTGTGCCCGGTCAAAGAATCTTTGCTTACCCCAATGTAAGTGTGTTATCTTTGGGAACCTTTATTCTCCTGGCATTTATGTTTGCAAAACAAATCCTGTGCCTGCCCCAGTGTTTGACCTTGTGCCTCGGTTGGAAATGGGCTGACCGTACCTGTGTGGGCGTGCTTCCATGAGGTGTTCTCCCAAGTGTTCTTCTAGAACTTGACGGCGTTGCTTCTGCACTTCTGTCCACAGTGGTAGAGTTTGGTGCAGATGAAACAGTGCCCAAGTTCATTGTCCTCGCTTGCAGATTTCCCATCACTTTAGCACCGTTCGCTAAGAGGGGCTTTCCTTTTTCCACTGACTTGACTCGGGACTCTTGGTTGAGTATGAGCTGACAGGAGAGATGTAGTCCATTTCTCTAACTTAGATCAATGCCACACTTCAGTTTTAAATTAAGCTGTAAAATCAGGAGGTGTCTCCCCCAGCTTTGTTCTTTTTCAAAATTCTGTTTTTCCGGGTACACTTTACAGTCAGCACGTTAACTTCTCCAAAAAGCCCACTAGGAGCGGGACAGGAATGGCCTCGAATCTGCACACGCACTTTGATGAAACAGATGTGGCAGCGACAGCATCTTCCTACCTGTGAGGCCTGGGGCAGGTCCAGGCTGAGGCCGCTGATGCTCTGCACTTGCCACACCCGCACCTTAGACGTCCGTAACCAGGCTCATTACCAGGCACTGGAGGTTCTCTTGGCCGCTGCAGATGGTATTTTCCAGATCATCTCTTGTAATGATTCCTTCATCATGCACAAAGTACGTGTGCTTCACAGTGACCTTGTGTCCTGCAACCTTGCGAAGTTCATGTATTCATTTCACTAGCTGCTTTTCAGATTCCACCAGGTTTTATGCATCTCTAATCGTGTGTGAACAACAGCATCATTACTTTTCTGCCAAGCTTTATGCTTTCTCTTTTTCCGGTCTTCCTGCACCAAGACTTACAACACAGCGCTGAGAGTTACTGGCAGGAACACACGCCGGCCTGGTCTGGCTGGGTGTGAGCGCTCTAATCCCCACCAGTCAGGATGGGCTGGCCGGGGTTTCAGATGCTGTCCCCGGAAGAAGTCCCCCCACCATCACAGGTGGGTGTCGAACTGTATCATGTGCTTGTCTTCCATTTGCTGCTTTCTTCTATTACTGTGGTGAGTTGCACTCATTGGTTTAAACATGTTAAGCCAACCTTGCATTCCTAAGATAGACCGTGCCTTTTGATTTGCTGATGTTTGGCTAAGGGTTTCTGTGCCTTTGCTCCTGGGGGATGCTGGTCTCTTTCCTTTCTATAATGACCTGAACAGGTCTGGTTTCACAGTCACATAAAACACAACCTGCGAAGTGGTCCTACCTCCACTGCTTTTCAACAGAGTCTGGGTAGGAGTACTACTGTTCCCTCCTTAAGCATCTGGTAGATTCCGCTGGTGAAGCAATCTGGGCCTATACCTTTCTCTCTGGAAGGGGTTTTGATTACAAATTCAATGTATTTAACAGACATGGAGCTATTTAGGTTTCCTGTTTCCTCCTCCGTTTTGGGAAGCTGCATTTGTGAAGGAATGTGTCCATTTTAGCCAAGCTGTCACGTTTCAGACAGCTGACTCTTACAGCAAGGGCCTTAGACGCAACCGCCTGTGGTCTGAGGACAGCGTCTTCTCCCAGTGCTGACGATGGCAGCCCGGCCATGGCTCCTGGCCCTGCTGAATACGGACCTGGAAAATGTAGGTCCACAGGCCTCGCTTTTCTACATCTCAGATACGGCCTTTTTCTCTTGTGGTAACAGGACAGTCTGCACACGAGCATCGGAAGGGCCCCACTGCGGGTACTACAGCCACGAGCATAAGCGGCATGGATGCTCAGCAGTCACACCCCTGCTGATGAAGCCACATGGGAAACACACACTGGCATCTCTTCACTGCAGTCACCTGGGGGTCACCTAGACGTATGGAACAGGAAAGTTCATGCCGTGTCAGCTTCTGAGAGGTGCCTGGGGGCTCTGGCGCTTGCCCTCCCCTTCGTGTTGCACCTTCCATTCACTGCACATGCAAGTGACCTGCTCCGGTCACAGCAAAATACACAGCTTAGGATGAAAATGGCTCATTGCAGCTGCGATTTGGTCCATAAGAATTTAGGGTATTAATTTTTTTTTGAGGAGTGGAGGGGCAAAGAGGGAGAGAGAGAGAATCTCAAGCCGACTCCCTGCTGAGTGCAGAGCCCGACGTGGGGCTCGATCTCATGACCCCAAGATCATGACCTGAGCTGAAACCAAGAGTCAGACACTAACAGCCTGAGCCACCCGGCTGATCCCAGGGTATCAATTCTTAGCTCATATCATGTGAAGGAATAGTAAAAATAACTTACAATCAGTAGAAGTGTAGTACACCACGTTGGAAGAACTGCAGAGTATATGCAGAAAGGTGAAAGCCACGCTAACTAAGCGCAAGCAGACAAAAGCTGCTGCGCCCCCAGAAGGGCAGCCTAACAGCGCTGACTCCCAACGGCCACTCTCCCTAGTCCGACCGAGCTGCGGCGCGGGTCTTCTCATGTGCCGCGGCCCGGTCTACACACACTCTTCCTTCCTGTGCAATCCTGCCACAAGGTTCTCACGCGAGGAGCAGCCAAGTGCCTTGGACTGCCTGCGGCCTGCGAACCCAGGCCACGTGTGCACCCAGACGGGAGCCCAGGGACGGAGGGGCACAAAGAAGGTGCGGCCTGGTTGTCCAGACGGCAACCACGTCCTGCCTCCCCTCGGTGCTGTCCAGCTCCCGCAAATCCCTGGCAACACGGACACAGCCTCACTTCCCAGGACTTCAGCAACTGGGGTCTCAGCCCTCGGCACAGCACAGGGCGCCGGGCCGGCCCAGGAGCTGTCCAGGACAGCTGTGGCTCTGAAGCCACGTGGGAAGCCCGCTGCCTGGTCCGACTTGGCACGCGGAGGCACCAGACGCAAAGGGTCGGGCTTCGGAGACCAGCTGCGGACATCCTAACCTGCTCCGGGACGAAACCGGCCAGTCCCAATGGAGCTACAAACACACGTACATATTTCTGTCTTGACAAAAGCAGAGAGTTGAGAGTGAAGCAAAAACCTTTTTAAAGCATAATTAAGGGCAAACTATTATCTTAAATACAGTGACTCAGACACCCACGCTCTTTGCCATTTTCTGCAAATGAAAAAGATTCTCCACACTAATATGGTTGAAATCCATGCGTTTAAAAGAGAAAATTGAGCTGAAACATGCAAGAAACATTCCAGAGAAGCATCTGGTGTGCATTTGCCCCATTCCAGTGGGAGGGCACAGGTGAACATGCTAAGCAGACCTGTGCCTTTGCCCCGAGGAGGGAAGTCCAGTGGGGTCACCTGCATCACCCGGCTGCTCGCCATCTCAGCAGCCTGAAGTGGGGAGCCCTGGTCACTGGAGAAGCCCCCAGCAGGCTGGCTCGCAGCTGCATGAGGGAGCTGCCAGAATCCATAACACGTCAACCGTAGGGTGACGGCTCAGGTCATCATGTAACCTCTCCATCAGTGGGCGCCAAAGCTAGGAGACGAAGCGGGACATCCCACCCCATACCACCCATGCCTGCAGTTGGCGCAGAGAGTTGGCCAGGAAGCTGGATCCTGTGGTTCTGTCTCGAGCTGAAGCTTCCGGCTGGGCTGATGGTCTTTCCAGGGCTGGAAGGCACATGGTTTTTCTCTGGTGCTCAATGGAGGCACACCAAGGAAAACCTGCCGGTTTGTCAGTCTCCAGCCCTGCCCACAAAGACAGATGTCTCTGCTCTACGTGGGAGCCGACCAGCCATCCCCCCCCGAGGCTTCCCCCGGCTGTTCACCTCTTGTTAGGTTTCAAAAATGATTTATGTCTTGCCGGGAAGCCTGGGGCTGAGGAGCTTTTGTGCACACGCATGCCTGCAGACCCTCACCCCATCAGCACAGGAGACATTCCGGTGGCCCCAAAGTTCCTCCTTGCCTCCCAGTGAGTCCCCACCTCGAATCCTGGAGGGGAAAGCTTCTCCACGGCCGTGGCCGCGTGCTGGCTCTGCCGTTCTGGAAGGCCCTGCGCAAGGACCCGTACCATGCATCTGACTTCTCTCCCCCAGCACGACACCTGCGTGTCAGTCCTCATTCCTCTGCCCTGCTGAGTGCTTTCCATCCCGGGGAGTTAGCATGGGTTGGTACCCATCCTTCTGTGATGGGCTGTGGTTGGTTTCCAGTTCCTGGTGCCGGGGCGGGGCTTTCGTGAGCACATTTCCAGCTCCCCTGGGCCAGTCATAAGGAGCGGAAACACCAACAGGGTGGAGGAGGCGACTTCGTAGGTAAGTGCCTCAATTGCTCCCACACACTCAGGCCATTTCTCACGCCCACAGGAGAGCAGTGCAGGGCAGTTCCTCTTGCTCACACCCCTGCTGCCAAGGGCCCGACATCTGCGTCCTCCCAAATCTGTAGGTTGAAGCCCCGGCCCCCAGTGTGGCCATATTTAGACTGAGGAAATGGTTAAGCGTCAATGAGGCTGTAAGGATGGGGTCCTGACCTGACAGGATTGGCACACGCAGTCGAGACATGGGGGCTTTTCTCCACCAGCAGAGGACACGGCAAGAGGATGGGTGTCCATGAATCAGGAAGAGTCCCCAGCGGGGACGGAAGGCCCCGGAACATGGGTCTTCGACTGCCAGCCTCCAGAACCACGAGGAAGTCAGCACTGTTCAAACCGCTCGGCCTGCAGTATTTTGTGCAGCCCAAGCCAGGACACTTGCCGTCTGTAAGTTCAGCTCTTCCTGTGGGCACCTGCAGAACAGTGGCATCTAGTTTCCCTGAGGGCCAGTGAAGCTGAGCAGTTTTTCAAGTGCTTGAAACAGCCATTTGCAGGTCTTTCTTTGTGCAGTATCTGCTAAAACCTCCCCCTTTTCTTTGTTACTGGGCTGTATGTGTTCTTTACGGACCCACCCCAAGCTCTCTGTCAGGGGCAGAGGCTGCGGCTCGCTCACTCTCTACAGAGAACCAGACGCCCGGCGCACCACGTCAAAGACGCCGATCTTTCTCAGCTGGACGGACTTGGTCAATTGTCAAAACTAATGGGACGGTGATTTCAGTGTGGGACTATTTTCAGACACATGGACTGTGCCGTTTCAGCTGTCGGTCCTCATGTCCCCACCGCCCAGTCTCACTGACCATGACCTCTGGGAAATCCTGGAACAAGGGATGAGTCTCCTACAACTTATTCTTATTCGAGATTTTTCTGGCTATTCTAGGCCCATGGTGTTTCCATACAAATCTAAGTCAGTTCACCAACTTCTAAAAAGAAAATCCTTCTAGGATTACGTCTGGGTTGCATGAAATCCTCTGACGGGTTTGGGGACAGCTGGGCAGTGAGCAGTTCTGGAACTTCTGACCCACATGTGCATATCTGTCTACTGAAGACTGCCTAGTTTCTCTCAGCAATGTCTGGTAGCTCCTAGGGTACAGAGCATCAGACTTCTGTTAGAATTTCCTAATTATGGATGTTATTGATGTAGTTAAAATTTTGTTAAAAAAAACCCCAGCGTATGTATTTAATATATTCATCACAAGGGCTCAACCGAGACTTAATTTAAGAAACATAAAAACAAAAATGATCCCTCAGATTAAGATAAAGAGTCTCAGAAATGAAGGAAAGAACAGATCATTGAAGGAGAAGATAAAAAGACAACACAAGGAGAGGGGCTCCCCAGTCAGGGTTCCTGGCTGGAGACCTGCTTTGAGGCTTTTTGCAGATACTTCTTAAAGGCTGTGGGTTTTTCCAGAGCTCGGCAGCATGTGTGTGCAAAGGGCCTTCAGTGTTGGTTTCTCTTCGCAGGCTCTGGATGGACACCGGGATGGCCCTGACGTCACCCTGGGCGGACCCCTTGTCCTTCAGGGTGCCTGGGCAGATGTTACCCCGGGAGTCTGTGCTGGGGTGGTAGCAGGGTGTGGGTGCGTTGTAGGGAGCCACTGGGGAGTCCCGGGGAGAGCTTCTACCTCAGATCTCCATGGTGGCCCCCACCCATTTGGAAAGGTCTGACTGAGGGAAGGCAGAGATTCCTCTGTCATAAGACAGCATGAGGGCACTGGCTCCTGCCGTAGCCTCTTGTCCACGGGGCCCGGGTGGCACCCCCGCTGGGCCTGGCTCCTCTGCCGGCGGCGGCTGGGTCGTGGTTCTGAGAGGCCATCTGGGCGGTGTGGCCAGGGACACAGGAACTCGGGAGAGCACGACTGCGACTGCCTAACATTTCGTTTTCTGACAGCTTTCGCTAGCATCTGGAAATAGCATGGATTTCTGTGCATGGTCTGTTGACTCCTGGCCCTGGGTAACTGCATGCATTCCTCCTGAGGACCCTGTGACCCTCCACATACGTGATCTCCTCACCTTGAAGACAGGTGCTTTTACTTCTTCCCATGTTCAGGGCTTTTGTTACTTTTTCTTGCTTTTCTGCACAAGCCATGATCTCCAGCACAATGTCAAGCAGATGTGATGAAGGTGGATGCCCCTGCGTGCTCCCCACCTCGTGGCAGAAATGTGCAGTCCCCTGCAGGTAAGAACGGTGTAGACGTGGGTGGTTTATGTATCAGCTTGAAGAAGCCTCCTGTTCCTTGTGTGCCACAAGATGTTTCGTTAACTGTGAACCAGTTAACACATGCTTTCCCTCCATTAGTTAAGATGATCGCAGCATTTTAGCTCTCCCCTGTATCCGGTAATTCACTGAACTGCATCGGTTCATTTCTGTCCACTCAGTCCTGCATCCTGGGCAAAGCCCACTCGGTTTAAATGCCTCATGCCGCTCAGGTGCTGTGGGCTTCGTTTGCTAATAGTTCAAGAAGTTGTTGGTGCTCTTGAAGAATAGTGCTCTAGAATGTTCTTTTCTTGAAACGTCCTTGTCCTCCCTGGTCTCAGAAACATGAGCTGGAAAGGCTTTCCTCTCTGTTTTTAGGATCCGTGTGTGCAGGGTTCACACTGTTCCTTCCGTAAATGTTTATAAAACTGCTCATCAGTGAGGATTTCTGGGCCTGGGGTTTTCTCAGTTGGAAAGGTGCTCAATTCCTAAAACTTATCAGATTTTCTGTTTCTTCTGTCAGTGCTGGTAATTCACATCTGAAAGAACTGCACCATCTCCTCTAACTGCCTCCTTTATACATGCCAAGTATGAAGGGGTTTAACTTTGTATTGTAAAAACATCCCAGCACCTGGGAAAGCTGTACACACAGCGCGGAGCCCCGCGCACCTGTCATGCTCAGGTCCACACTGTGAACCTACCTTACCTACCGCACCCGATCTCACCAGTTTTCCCATGGACGTCCTCCTCCTGTGCCAGGATGGCCCAGGGCTCCACATCTAATGGCTGTGTTCCCTGGGCAGACCGGGCCTCAGTCTTTAACTGCACTCCATGGCTTTGGTCCTGGAGAATATTGGTCAGTAAATTTGAAGAATGTCCTTCAGTAGGGGTTTGCGTGGTGTTCGTTTCTCACGATTAGATCAGAGCTCTGTGTTGGGGCAGGTCCGCAACAGCAGGGGTGCCGTGTCCTCCTCGGGGCTCCTTCTGTGCCCGGGGCCCTCCTCTTGGTACCTTGCCCCCCGAATTCCAGCAGGATGCGAGGCGCAGAGCAGACAGCCAGGCACCTGCCGTGTTTCCCCCCAAGCCCCACTGTCTGCTGTCCAGTGTGACGGGGGCTGCACAGCGCACTGGGTCCAGTTTCCAGCTATTCACAGAGTGCAGGGCAGCCCGCTGCCACCACTCCTTCACGGCCCGGCGCAGCATGAACACGTAGGAGCCCTGGGGACAGGGAGGCCGCACTGACCCACCGCAGGAGCACGGAGGCAGTGGGTGCACAGCCCTGGAAGAGCCCCCAGCCTCTCAGCACACTGGAGATGCTGCAGAAAACACAGACACTGCAGCTTCTGAGTCCGTGCGGAGGTGACAGGCACTGTGTAGCTGCCGCTCTCCTTGACCAAGCCCGCTCTGCCTTCCTGCTTTCCAGCGAAGGGGGGTGAGCAGCATCCAACACACAGACAGAATCGAGTAATTACACCTTTTAGTGCACCTGATAATTTTTATCCAGCTGGTGCGAACAGTCCATCAAAATGCCATGAAAGGTGCTCGGCAGTGCTGTCAGGCACCGTGGGGGCCGCTCACCTCCTGGCGCCACAAGCCTGACACGTGGCAGCCTGACAGCGCTGCCGCCCAGATCCCCTACGCTGGCTGCGCTCCGTGGGGGCCCTTTCCACTCTACCCGACGAACCTGCTGTCCCAGGCGGGTCCCCAGGGAGTGGTGGGAACACTGCGCACGTTATGATTTCTAAATGTAGCCGAGGACAGAAAATCCAAAGTGAAGTCACAGACGGACATGGAACCACAGCCTGCTACTAACGTGACCAGACACAGCTAATAACTTCAGTGTTTGAGGAAGAGGAATGGTGAAGATCAGGACTCCTGTCTTTCTCGCTACGTGGATGCGGAGTCTGGAGAATGCGCCCTCTGAGGTGAAGTCCAGACACGTGCTAAGTCCACACGGCTGCTCCAACCACCTGCACCTGCCCAGGGCCGGGCACCTTGCCGGCCACACCAGGGCCAGATGCGTGCTCCTGGGGCTTCCCGTGCTGGTGCCCACATCCCAGGCGGAGCGCCCACCTTCTGTACTCCAGCCGCTTCCAGTGCCCCCGGAGGTCCCGGCCAGAGAGCCTCAGATGCAGCATTAACCGAACAGCGGGCGGTCATCACACCAGGATGAAGCTGCTTCAGCATCCAGAAGGGTGTCTGAAACGCATAAGCGTGGGCTCCTGGCAGTATGAAAGGAGCTGGGGCGGTATGTACCCACGGGACTCCTGTGCTGCTCAAGGACCACCCATCGCCAGCTAAGAGCTGGCTCTGCTCAGGATCTGAGGGCAATGCAGCAACAAGCCAGGCTCCCACTGGCCAGACGGACATGGGGAACAAGGGCATCAGATGAATGGCAGCCACAGAGGGGTATACTGGCACTGGGCAGAGCGGAGGGGAAGGAGGGACACACTCCATGTACGAACGTCTGACGAGGGCAGCCACATAATCCCACGGGAGTCCACCACACAGTACTCACTAATTACACAGCAGGGAAGAGCGGCTTCCCGGAGAACTGCCTGGGCCTGCCGGGGACGCAGGGCACACAGCCAGCCAGCGTCGGGTTGCAGGGGACAGGGGAGACTGCAGGCCATGTGGATTGGAGGGGACCGGGTGTGGCAGAAGCAAGCTCTCTGTGAGCTCGTGCTGGCCCCTGCCCCCAGGGAGAGTTCACATACCTGAATGACAAGGTGTCCAGTACAAAAGAAGCTAGTGACCAGGATAAAACCCCAGATCTTACTAACAAAAGGAGAAAAGTGAAAGAGACCGTGAACACAATTTGCCAAGTTCTGTGCCTAGTTAGTTGGAGGTCAAGAGGAAGCATGTCATTCCTGATTTTAAGATTCAGAGAGTGTCTCTGAAAACTTTGAAGATGATGGTAGGTGGCGATGGAAACAGATGACTACCTGCAAGGGCCCCGTGGAAGCTGGCGGTGGGGGAACCCTGGGTTCTAGGGCCTGGTGAGAGGGCGTGAGCCGGGAGAACACCTGGCGCCGACCAGCTGCGCCGGGGTGCAGGGAGCCGCCGACTCACCTGGCCTTTAGGAGACACTCCCCGAAGCCAGCGAGCGAGGCGTCTGCAGAGAGGACACAGCAGGCAGAGAAAAAGAAGGAAGTTGGCGTGGCTTCTCTGGGGTGAGACTCACGGGACTGTATGCCTTTCTGTTAGGAGTTAACTGGACACTTACATAGTCAGGGCCAGGGTCCCCAACAAGAAAGCAAAAAAGCCGGGACAGCTAAGACAAAACCGCACTAGCATCCTGTTTTACAGCTCACACGAGACCACGAAAGTATCCTGTCTAGCAGGCTCTGCAGGACATCTTGACCAAGAACCACGGGCACTGAAGGGACAAAAATCCTGTAACACTTCCTGACCTGTTCCTGCCCTTGCTGATTTAAAACATTGGTCACTATCACTTCACCTCCAAATGTCAGTCATAAGACCACCAACATGTGAACAAAACCTGATAGGGAGATGGGTGCATGATCAAAGCCCCGACTGGCACACCTTAGCGGCCAATCCACAGGGGCCCAATCTCAGGATGCTTAAGATAGTTCCTCGAAAGAGTTTATAAAAACCCCTTCATTGGAAGTTCAGAGGGCAACCCTCTCAGTCCCCAGTCCCCTCCCCTTCCGGCAGCTTTCTACTTTTGTTCAATAACTTCGCTTTGCTGCCCACCACTCTTCGTCTGGTCCACCTCTTTGTTCTTCGAAGCGACATGACCAAGAACCACAGGCACTGAAGGGACAAAAATCCTGTAACACTTCTTGACCTGTTCCTGCCCTTGCTGATTTAAGCCACGCAAAACATTTCCTATGTTCCAGAAACCACCAGGAGGGCTGGTGGAGAAAGGTGCAGCTGCCGAGGGGCTTTTCCTGTGAGTCTCTTCATGGAACGGGCTCAGAGTCATGATGCGTCCCACAGAAAGTGCTTGTGCAAAGAGCTGGAGGGCCAGGGGCGTTTCAGGGGCGCAAAAACAGGCCACAGAACTCAGAAAGCAGCAGGAGGGGCCCAGCAGGCACAGCCCA
Source organism: Mirounga angustirostris (assembly GCF_029215605.1). Classification (NCBI taxonomy): domain Eukaryota; kingdom Metazoa; phylum Chordata; class Mammalia; order Carnivora; family Phocidae; genus Mirounga; species Mirounga angustirostris. Next base: position 140,255,896 of record NW_026991713.1, read on the forward strand.
GCCAACAGGGCAGCAAGGGGCGGCTCCTTTGCAATGCATTTCCCTGAAACATAGCAAATAAAAGTTCTACTTACCGCTCCAAGCATGATTCTGAAAATCAGCCACCGAAAGCCCCACAGAACGATCTGGGACGGGGGCGTCCCCGTGGGCAATCGAGACAGAGTCCAAAGAGGGCACAGGAAGATCCCCAGGAATCCTGTTTCCAGAAGCTGGGACTCCCATCCTGGAATGATGACAGTAAGAACACAAAGGGCCGTGTTAGCAACAGCCGGACATTCTCCAAAGAAGCAGTTCCACCAAACTCCATTGAACTTAAATGGTCCCTAAACTAGGACAGGTGGTGTGACGACCTGACATGAAGGCTGAACACAGAGCGGACTCCGGCCCCGGTCTGCACTCGGTGAGGAGGAAGCCAGAGGGAGACGCAGGGCCAGGCGTCAGGGGCTGCAGCTCCACCGCAGGAGGTCAGGGTGCGCGCTGGGAGCCCCGCTGAGAAATGCAGTGAGCAGTACACGCACGGCAGTGACAAGGGCTCCGTGTTCTCACAGACACTCCCGGAGCTGGGACCTGAAACAGGCTTCAGGCTACTGGCACTTGGCCTTTCTGCATGCTGCACGTGTTCCCTTGAATCTCATTCTGATCAAAAACTTTATCAGCATCAAAGATGCTTTACACAAGGGTCCACGCACTATGGTTTCATTCACAGAAGGTTCTAGAATGAGCAAAACTGATAGAGGAAAAAGAAATGGGAACCCAGCTGCCAGGGATGCCAGGGTGATACCCAGTGGGGGTGAGGGACAGGGGGTGCCTGGGCCGAGACTCATCAGAGGCACCTGAAGATCTGTGCATTGCACGGTTTGTGAATTTCTTCCTAAAACAAAACAACAGACAACAGACAAACCCAAGTGTTTAGGGCTGGATGGACAGCTCTTGGGGTCTGCAACTTGCTTTGAGATGCAGAGAAGGTTAGGACGAGGGATGGGGTGAAGCAGACGCCTAGTGCAACCTTGGTGGTGGGTTTATGGGTTTCACTGTGCCCCTATTTGAAACTTTCTGTAGTTTGACATTTTTCATAATAAAATGGGGGGAACCCTCTCTTGTGTTCTGGGGATTTCTGAAGCCCCAGTTCCAATCAGCTCCTCTGTGGGAGAGGTCAGCTTGTTGTGAGGCGGTGCCCGGCACCAGGGCTGATGGGCGAGGTGGCCAGTGGGGCGTCTCCGAGGCTCGCTGCCTCTGCTGAGCCACGTGCGCCTGTGCTGGGGACGCTGGGGCCACCAGCCTGCACACTGCATCCGTCCAGGGAGGATTCCAGAAGCAGAAAGAAGCTTGGATGGTGCTGGGGAGGGGTGCCCTCAGGAGAGGGGATATGAGGTGGGGGCTGCAGCCGGGAAGGGGGCCCTGGTGGCACCCCTCTGTGGGGACTCAGTGTGTGGGATGCCCACGTGCGCTCAGGCCAGCCCCATCGCGTCCACCTGTCCTGAGCCAGAGCTGGGAAGCCCGACTTCTGTCAAAACTCCCAGAAGGAAAAAAACAGGAGGTATCAGCAGTTAGTCTGTTTTTGGAGATTCCAGACGCAGACCAACTGCATACCTTGGGTCAAGTTTCTCTTCTCGTTCACATCGATGCAAGACCTTTGCTTTACAACTTACTTCAAACTCCCTTTCTTGTCTCAACCAGGAAAAAACAGACTTTGTTCCTCATATGACAGTTTCTCTAGTTTTATCTTGAGTGATAACTGTCATCAAATTTGGACTCATTTCACTTGGGGTGTGTTTTATAATATGTGCCTTCATGCCTCAGGGGTGCTACAGAGCATGGAAGTGACTGGTAACTGCGGCGTGCTTCTCTGTGGACACCTCCACTTTTTGACCGAGAACCTCTCAGACTGACCACCCGATCCAGTCCCTCTGCCCACGCGCTGAGAACGTGTCGGAGCCGGGAGGCCCTGGGCCATGGGGCAGCAGCACGGGTGGGCCGGCAGGCGCGGGGCATTCTGGGCAGAACCAGGCAAGCCGCAGAGACAGGCAGGTGGGGCATCCGCCCTGAACACTGCGGGCACAGGGACACTCGCTCAGCCCTGACGTGCAGAGCTGGCCCTGCCTGCACTCACTGGAAACCCCTCATAGACTTTGAGATGCTCACGTGGGTGCAGAGCATTCCCCAGAGCTCAGGCCCGCCTTCTCTAATTGCCACATCACTTTGCACAGATGTGACGAGCAGAATTTTAATATGCAGTTTGAGTGACACCAATCAAAGTGATGTGCAAATGGCAGAGCCCAGAGACCCATCTAAGTGCCGGCAAGCAGGTGATGGGGCGGGCAAGGGACACAGCACCACCTCAGGGACTCACATGGACCCGCAGAGGGTCAGCTACCCTCCTGTGAACCTACTGGAACCTTCTTCACCCTGCTGGGGTGCTCGGGGAGAGCGGAGCCACCTATGCCCCTCACCGACCCCCCACCCATCTGGCTGGAGCCATCGTGTCACTGGCTGCTGGCCCCTGGGCTGTGAGCACTCGCCGACATCGTCGGAACAGCTGTGCTGCGGCACCAGGACCACCACTGTCCTCCAGTGTGGTGGGCGGGCGTCCCCAGAAGACGGATGCGCAGGGCACCGCCGGCTGGCTTCCCGCAGCCCACAACTGCAAGCGCTGACCTGAACACAACTGGCCGATCCCACCGCGGCCTCCTACCAGTTAGAAGTCCCACTTAGGAGGGCGCCTGGGCCTTTTCAACCTGTGCTCAGATCCTTTTCTGGAGGGGAGATAGCAAACTGGCTCCTTCATGGGTGTGCAGACGCCTACTCAATTTCAGGGGGCGCCTGCGTGGCTCAGTTGGTTGAGCATCTGACTCTTGACTTCGGCTCAGGTTATGATCTCACGGTTGTGGGATTAAGCCCTGTGCTGGGCTCCGCGATCCGTGTTTCTGTCTCTTCCTCTCTTCCTCCCCCGGCTCTCTAATAAAATCTTTTTTTTTTTTTTAATTTATTTGAGAGAGAGAGATAGAACAAGAATACAAGCAGGAGGAGTGGGAGAGGGAGAAGCAGGCTTCCCGCTGAGCAGGGAGCCCGATGCGGGGCTCCATCCCAGGACCCTGGGATCATGACCTGAGCCGAAGGCAGACGCTTAACGACTGAGCCACCCAGGCGCCCCATAAATAAAATCTTTAAAAACAAATGTTCACTTCCACAGTGGCCCTAGAAGGCTCTGCCCCACTGAATGTTTCTCAGGGATGCTGCTGATGTTTGGTCCCGCCACTGGCTTTGGGGTGATGGTTAGCTAACATCCACTAGGAAGCCACGAAGCCTGAGGTCCATGCAGCTGCCTGTTTCTGGACTGTCACTTCTGTGGCCACCGGCTTATTTCCAATTATGTAGGCAAGTGGTGAACAGGCCACGTTTGGGAGGCTTCCATGTGAAGTGGGGCGGGGGAGTCCTCCAGTTGAGGGATGTGGGGTCGGCACTCTTGACCCTGACGCTTGGACAGTGACCGCCGGAACAGGTGGCAGGCAGCTCCCAAGCGACATTTGCCCTTCTGAGGAGCTGCGTGCTCACTGCCTTCAGCGATGTCCCAACAGGCATTGGGGCCGGGGACAGGCCGCACTTGGGGAGGCTGCAGGGTCACCCCAGCTGGTGCAGATGGGACAGTGAACCTCGACACAGCACTGACCAGAGCTCAGGGCCAGCCACCACTGTCCAGGTCCTCCAGGTCGGCAGTGGCCACAGCCCAGAGCCCTGCAGCCTGTGGGCAGCTCGTGTGGTCAGAGGGGGGCCGCTCTCCTGGCTTGTGCTTTTGAACTAGCATTTAAAACGGAAGGGCATGTGACACATGGCCCGTGTCTGCCAGGCCGCTGCAGGGGAAGCCTGAGGAAAGACCCCATAAAACGTGCTGAATTTGGACCCTCAGCGCATTTAGAAGCACAGGGCCTCAATCTCTCGGCCCCACTTTTTGTGCCTCTGGCTCAGCTCAGGGCACCTGCTCTCTAAATAAAACCAATGTACAGGTGGTGCTTACCTTTCTTCCCTACTTAGGGACACGTGGAGAATGAAGATGCTCTTCTGCTAAACATCCAGAGAACCCAGCACCAAGAGGCCTGACCTGTGCCTGGTGACGGGGGGTGGCCCAAGGGCATGACGCCTCGAGGCGAACAGTGCGGGGGTGAGGGGCCCCGGCTGCCTCTCTGGGGTCTGCCTGCTCGGGACGGGAAGCAGACACGCTCTGGCCAGCGAGGGGCCTGCTGGGCCAGGGCAGCTCAGACAGGAGGCCTACAGCAGGCCTCTGTGGAGGTCGCCCCAAGTCAAGGTCCACATGGCATAAATGCAGCCGCTTCTGACCCAGGAGAAAAACATCGTTGAAGGTAGAAGCTGTGCAAACGGCTGCTCTGGAAAGATGGTACCAACCGAGGGCTCGTCACCTTCCGGAAAATCACTACCTACCTAGAATAATGAAGTGTGGCACCTATGGATCCTTCAAGAATGACAGCCACCATCCAGAGGAGGAGCAGGAAACCCATTAGCTTCAGGTTAGAAACCGGGAAAAAGGAGACAGATGCCTCCCCTCTGACGGGCTGTCACTCCTGCGCGGGGCTGCCCCACCCGCGGCCGCCCAGGGCTCCCAGCAGCAGCTGGAGAGCACTCGAAGCTCTTCAAAGTCGCTTTCTTCATCTTTCCAGGTTCTATGTCAGGGCGGGAAGTTATGAAGCAGCCCGCCAGTCTGCTGTGCACATTTACTGATGCACCATAGAAACGCAAGGGACCCTTTGTGCCGCGAGGGTGAGAGAGCGCCACAGACACAGTTCTGGAGTGACGGCGCCCCTCACAGGTGCCAACGCCTTTCACCCCTCTGCAAACCTTATACCCGCTGCAAACACCCCCCCGCCGTGGCAACGAGCCACAGCCAGGATGCGTCACACGTGTGAGTCTGCAGGGAAGGACACTGTTTGAGGGGCTCGGCCTTGGCGACCCCTTCTGGCCACCAGAATGGCTTGTAGAGCTGACTTGGCCCTGAGGGGACAGACTGGGGACAGTCCTTTGTCCTGAGGGGCTGGGCGGTACTGATGCCAGCCTCGCCCCAGAGATGGGGCCACACTCCTGCCTGCCCCCCAGCCCTGGCCCCCCCTGCCTGGAGCTGGATCTGCCCAGGAATCCTCCAGAACCATCCTGAACTGGGTAGAGGAACGTGGCATGTGAGGCTCTGTTCTTGCCGTTAGTCCACGAGACGAAGCCTGATTTCTGAAAGGAGAGGCAAGCTGGGGGGGACTCCATATTTCAGAGGCAGAATTTAAGTCCGATCAGATCGTGAATAGGAGTGAATTTTCTAGCAAGTGGATACTTTTGGAAGAGTTGGCTAAAGATTTCATGCTTTAAATAAAATCATTTTAAACTGCATGCTCCCAATTATGAATCGTTTAGAAAATTGTTAATCTCTGTTGTAAGGATGTCCTTGGGCGCTGCAGGGAACAGGAAGTGACCTGTGTAACCTGTACACCCACACAGCGACCCTCCGTCCACGGCACTTTGTCACGGTGCTGGTTAATACTCAGTTACCACGGCAACCAGACTTCCTTGCCCCAGGTGTCCCCTGTTGCTCAGATCTGTGCAGGTGTCACCAGCTAGCCCGAAAACAAAACTCACAGCAATGACCTTAGCTAGCTTTACTAGTTTTGGATAAATATGAAAATGCTTCCTGTCAACGGAAATTAAATCTAGCAACAGAGATTTCTTAGGATTAATACATTCCAAATATTTAACATATATCAGGCTGAAGGGCATGATGCATTACCATTTCTTTGTTTTTTGTTTCCTGTGCATGAAAATTAACCGAAGCCCGTCTCAAAGTAACTTGTCAGAAGGCTGAGACGTGCTGGTCAGTGCTGTCCACGGGGCCGTCGGCCACAGCAGGGATATTCTGGATCTCCTGTGCCACCGAGTGCCCACTGGCCAGCTCAGGGTGCAAGGGACAGGTCTGGACCCTGCTCTCCGTCAACCCTGGGAGGCACGTCTGTTGAGAGACACCCTATGTCCATGGGCCCTACATGGAGTGGGCCTCATTTCAGCACTGCAGCGGAGTGAGCTCTTGCATCCATGCACACTGGGTCCCCGTGCCGATGGAAGTGGGGTCACCCTCATCCCACACAGTTCTGGAGAATGACCCATTTTCACTCTGCTTTTCTAGATCTTCCACACACTCAGTGAACATGGTTTCTGGGCATCATTGAAGCTGCTGATGGGCACACCCTTGTCACCAAAGCAGGGCAGGGCCTGGCTGATGTGCAAGGCTGCCGTGTCCAGTTATTGTATAAACATGCAAATCATGGGGAGGGTCAGCTCATCTGAGAACTAGGAAGGAGTCACACACTTCTCCAACCGGCACGCACCCAGGTCAGAGGTCAGGGCAGCACTGCAGCCTCATCCCCCCACATACACGGTCTCCACAGGGGGTCACTACATGGGCACAGCAGCGTTCTTCCTTGCCTTCCCATACAAGTCAGGACCAGCTTCACTCCCCTTCTAAAGGGAGTGCTTTCTGGCCCTCCAGTGAAGTGACAGGCAGCTCTGGGTCTGGAAGCCGGGAGGCCACCAAGGCACAGCACACCTCACAGACCCAACTCTGGGCAGCATGTACATTCCACGAGGCCACGGAGAGGAGAGGCGGGCATCAGTCACAGAACGAGGACCCCATGGGCACTGCCAGCAGCCAGTATTGCTCAGAAGTTGCATGCACAAAGGACTCTGGGGTGGTGGTCCGGTGAGGGGAAGGGCCAGTGATGTCCTCAGGCACCACATCCCTGATACCATTAGGGGAAGTTTCCAGAAACGTTTTTTTTGGAAGGATCAGTGCACAATGGAGGAGGGGTTTCAGCCAAGTCAGTTGACGTGAATCATCATAGAAAAACACCACATGAGTGACCCACAGAGACCTGCAGGGAGAGGGTGAAGCTAACCAGCACCCCGCCTACAGCCTCATCTACCCCTTTACTCCACCCTGGGCTCTCCTCCCTTGCTGGAGGCTCAAGCCCACCTTGGGTCTCTGTCCCCAGTACCCATTCCTGGGGCCCTTTGGTCAAGTCTCTGCTCAGATGCCACCTTCTCAGGGAGGCCTTCTCTGGACATAACATTTACAACTGGGCCTCAGTCTGTCCCGGCATGACCTACCAAACAACACACTCACCATGCCTCAGACTGCACATCTCACTTACTTCCCTTCTCCATTCATGCTGCACCCAGAATGCAAGCTCAGGAAGACATGGTGAAGCATCCATAGTAAATGTCTTCAGGATGTAAAGGAAAACATGCCCATAAGGCATAAACAGATAGGGAAACTGGGCAGAGAAACAGAACTATAAGAGAAGAACCAAACAGATTCTAGAACTGAAAAAGAAAATATCTGAAATTAAAATTTTACTAGATGAATGTAATAACAATTGGGAGGACAAAGAACAAAAAGGTAGTGAACCTGAAAATAGTTCAACTAAAGTTATTCAACCTGAAGAACAGAGATTTTTTTTTTTTAAAGATTCTATTTATTTATTTGACAGAGAGAGACACAGCGAGAGAGGGAACACAAGCAGAGGGAGTGGGAGAGGGAGAAGCAGGCTCCCCGCAGAGCAGGGAGCCTGATGCGGGACTCGATCCCAGGACCCTGGGATCATGACCTGAGCTGAAGGCAGTCGCTTAACCGACTGAGCCACCCAGGCGCCCAAGAACAGAGATTTTTAAAAAAAAGATTTTAGAGCACGAGCTGGGAAGGGGCAGAGGGGGAGAGGGGCAAGCAGACCCCACTGAGCACGGAGCCTGATGACCCTCAATCTCATGACCCTGAGATCGTGACCCAGGCGCCCCTAGATTTTTTTTTTTAAAGATTGAGTAACAAAAGAACAGACCCTCAGGAACTCGTGGAACATCATCAAAAGGTCCAAATATACATAATTGGAATCCTAGGAGGAGAGAAATGGGCAGAAAAAAACCTGAAAATATACTGGCAAAAATTATTCAAATGTGGTAAAAGATGTAAGTTACAGATTCAAGAACCTCAGAGAATCGTAAGCAAGACAGCATCCCAAAAATGCCACACAGAGACACAACATAGTCAAACTGCTATAAACCAAAGACAAAACCTCCTAAGCAGTCAGAGAAAAATAAGACATTACATTTGGAGAAACGACAGGATGAATGACAGCTGACTTCTTGTCAGAGACAATGGGGGTGAGGAAACAGTGAACCAAATACAGATCCTTCCACCTCATGCAACTATCTGTTCAGAGAGCAGAACTAAAAATCCATATGCTTTCAAACAGCAAGGTACCCAAATGCTTGCATAGAGGGGATGTTGAGACAATCAAAGATGTAAAGAGGGAACAGAGCATGCAAGCAATCCCTGCGCAAGTGTGAAAGGAACAAGCACCAAGCTCAATCAGCGGGACAGACCAGGCTGCCTGCCTGAGCAGCACAGAAGAGAACGCTGTTCACCACAGACTGTGCTTCAAAGGACCCAGAAACACAGCCACTTTCTTTTGGACATAAATGCAAGTGGGAATATTGTGACTTTAGTGCCTTCTATTAATAGCGATAAAGAGGTGCAAAAACACTCCACATGATTACAAATAACACCGCAGCCCATGAGAAAGCAAAAGAAGGTTCCCTAATATTAACCATCTAAGACCTGCTTTCATTTGGGCCATTTCGATTTCATTTTTCGGACATGCTGAGTCCTCCAGCTGTCATTCACAGTTAACAATGGCCCTTCCCCACAGGCCACCGAAATCAAGGATCCCTAGTGTGGAAATGGAAGGACACACTGTCTGCAGAGAGTTATCAACTGAGCAGGACTTCTGGAAAGTGAGCCAAGAAGCCAGGCATGAAGCAAACTTTCCCTCCTCGCAGAGAGCACGGGTGCAGACAGACCCAGCCTTAGAACAGAGTCCTAGCTTTACACACATGGGAGTGATGGGAATGTTCTACATCCTGATGGGAAGTTACACAGGTGTATGCATTTGTCAAACTCTGAAAGTATATACTGATGATCTGCACATCTCATTGTGAATTCTCTGTCGAGGGAAAAAAACCTGAGCACACACTAAGCTCTAGTTAATGACCTACGTGCTGAAGTTAATATTCAGAGCCAAGTACGTGGATATGTGACATTGACTTTCAAATGCATCAAAGTAGATGATGGATTGACAGATGGACAGAAAGATGAGGAGATTAACTATATAAAGGAAAAAATCTAGTAAACTATAAACTGTAGAAGCTAGATGGTCCATATATGGGTTTTTACTATACAATCCTTTAAGCTTTTTTGGTATGTTTGAAATTTTTCATAATGATATGATTTAAAATGTCCTATGTAACACTTAGCCACTGTAAAAATAAGAAAAAGAAAAGTTCTAAGACTTGACATAGAAAAAAATATGATTGCCTACACAGAAAGTTAAAAAAAAAAATCTACAGGAAATGAGCTCAACTATCAAGTGGCACTGGCAGCAATCACAAATGACATTAGAAGGAACCCTATAGGGCACTTAGGGACCAAGTGATTCTTCTGAAAGTTGACAAGACAAAGATTAAGTGTTCGATCTTGAGTTTTCCAGAGAAGCTAGATTTCACACAACCAAATAGTTGAAGTAAAGTTGCTTCGATTAAAAAAAAATCCCAGATAAATGCGAACAGAGTGACAGAATGAGAGCGTGTGCTCTGGGCGGGCCCTGGGGGGTGAGTCCAGGCACTCGCCAAGGCCACGGCCAGGGCCTTGGTGCTGCTGACAGAGAACTTTTTTTTAAAGATTTTATTTATTTGAGAGAGAGAATGAGATAGAGCATGAGAGGGGGGAGGGTCAGAGGGAGAAGCAGACTCCCCGCCGAGCAGGGAGCCCGATGCGGGACTCGATCCCGGGACTCCAGGATCATGACCTGAGCCGAAGGCAGTTGCTCAACCGACTGAGCCACCCAGGCGCCCGACAGAGAACTTTCTAATGGATGGATCAGGCTGGTAACAGCTGGTCCCTCAGCAATCTCACCACTGCAGAGAGCGGGGAAAGGCAGCCTGTGCTTTCTGACCGACAGCAACAGAAGTCCCAGCATCCATGACGCATCCCTGCCAAACGCCAGGCCTTCTCTGATGCCGCCTGGAGCCCGGTGGCTAGCCCACCAGCGACAGGCAGGGGACACCAGGGCTGGAGGTGGCCAGCTCCATTCCGGATGAGCCGTTCTGCTACAGAACCCTGTCTGGGAGCATGGGGGGCAGCCGGGGAGGCCGCAAGCGGCCACAGGAACATATCCGAGGCCTCATTCGGACACAGCAACTGTGGAGAAGCCGTACGAGGCGGCCAGCAACACCGGAACCTGCTAGAACCCCCACGATGTTTTCCAAGTGCTGCTATAAAAGGTGCCATCTTGGGCGCCTGGGTGGCTCAGTTGGTTAAGCGACTGCCTTTGGCTCAGGTCATGATCCTGGAGTCCCCGGATCGAGTCCCGCATCGGGCTCCCTGCTCGGCCGGGAGCCTGCTTCTGCCTCTGACCCTCCCCCCTCTCATGTGCTCTCTCTCTCTCATTCTCTCTGTCTCAAATAAATAAATAAAATCTAAATAAATAAATAAATAAATAAATAAATAAATAAATAAATAAATAAATAAATAAAATAAAAGGTGCCATCTTGCGCAGTGCACCAGGAAGCGGTGCACCCAGCATGGCAGACAGGGAGTCAGTCAGCCCAAGACTGGACCACTGCCTGTTAACAGGGACACCCTGAGACGGTGTGTGCTGCAAAGTTCTTGTAGTCAAAAGTTAAAGAAAAATAAGCAAGAAATTCTCCCATCTGCTGGGACATCTAGAACTGACTGCCAGCATGTTCACAAATGCTAACAAACTGTGAAAGGCAATGTTTTAAATTGCCATTTGTCCTAGAAGCCAATCTTACAGTGAGCATGGGAATAAGTCTTTTAAAAAGATATTTAAAATATTTAAAAAAATAAAAAGATATTTAAAAGCTTTGTAAAGAAAACCATTAAACTTTATAGAGAGACACACAAGTTTTTAAAAAACGCCAGCAGAATGAGCGTGCATTTTCCAGAAGAGGAAACCAGAAGAGCAGCTGAAAGCCAGGGTCTCTGGGAGCATGGTGAGTCTAGCCAAGCTATTCAGGTGTAACTCTAAAAACAATTTTTTCCCCCAAAAAGGAGATTGAGAGCGCCGCCCGTGGCCCCCTGACATGGAAGCCAGAACCGAGCAGAGCCTCGAGCTCCGCACTCATCACTGCCAGGGACGCTGCTCATCCCGCACACACCAGGCATGCAGGGCCTGAGGGAAGGGGAGGGAGGACCCAGGGTCCCGGTGCACAGCAGCCACGTTCTCTAAGAAGACTGAGGGTTCTGCTCCCGTTCAGTGACCACATAAGAGGGGGCGTCCTGCTCCCAAACCAAAGACCTCACATGTGCACATGCAAAGCCCCTGCCGCTCACACCCACCCCAGGCTCTGCCCCCGTTACTATTTTCATTGGGGATTATGACTGTAATTGCTGATTTTGGCACCATCAAAAGGGAAAAAAGGGGAGAGATTGTCCATTTACGGACACTGAGCCAACTGTCTTGATCCGGGTCTTGAAGCCAAGTGACTGAATGGTGGGGGCGAGCCTTCCCCAGCGAGAGCTGCATGAGGATGTCTGTTCTAAATGGCCAGCGCTTACCCTGCTGCCCTGTATGAACGGGCACTGTGCCGAGGCAGGCTGGGCCCAGACACCAAGTGAGAGCCTGGCACCGCACTGAGGCAGGACCTTCACGTGAGTCAACAGAACTACATACATGCTTAGAATTTAGGAAGGGGCCGAACCGTGGGGAGTCCAGAAGCTTCTGAGGCCTGGAGAGCCACTTGGCGTGGTGAGAATCACAGCTTCCTGTTTCCTGAGTCATTGCTTTCATCCCCCTGCCCTGGGCCTTTCTTGAGGCAGATCACACAGCTCTTACTCAGATGGAAGGTGGTTTCTTGCCATCAAAAAACACAAAATCTGAGACATAGCACAGAGCGAGTGGGCAGGAGGGTGGTAAACTCACCAGGCCTGACGAAGCACCAAGGGCCACACCATGCACGGCCCCTGTTCTGTGGATTGCCTCTGTAGACCCCACGGCATCAAATAACCTTGATTACAAAGTACTTTGTGTGCCCTCCTTTCCTCAGGCTCACGCCCACGCCCATGCCCACAGCTGGGCTTCATCAGGGGCTCCAGGAGACCATCTCCCTGCCTTATCAGCCCCTCCCTCCCTAATCCAGATGCTGCTTCCTAGATGACCGCTCTTCCAACCCTCAGCTCTCTCCACGCACCACGGGGGGGGGGGGGGGGGGCGCTCTCTCCATGCACCACCTGGGGGAGGGCTCTCTCCACGCACCACTGGGAAGGGGGGGGCTCTCTCCACGTACCATCAGGGGTTGGGGGAGAGTTTAGGCAGCAAGGCAGAGCACAGGACAACCTCGGACCGGACCGGCCGACAGGAGAGACAAATCCCAGAGTCCGTTCCCAGTCTCGACACCCTGCCGACCTCTGAAGACCTCCACTCCTCCCAAACCCCCAGCACGCGCAGGCCCCCCACAGCCCCCACACTCAGAACAGGCCCCTGAACGCCATCCATATCCCACTTCTAGCCATAAACACCATGAAGCCCCCAGTCCCAGGAAAGGAAGTGACTTTTCACCAAGCCAAAGACACCTGGCTGGCAGTGGGCCTCACAACACCCCTCAGCCAAAGCACTGCTGGCTCCCCTCTCCTGCCCTCCCTGTCCCCACCTGGGCTCCTCAAAGCCTTTTGGGAGCATGGTCTCCTTCTATGCTGTGCCCAGCTCACATCCATTCACCTTTGATCTAACACTGATTTCATTTTATTAGAACCCATTTATTAAAACTAATGTTATTAAAACAAATTTATTAATCCTTAATTGAGAGCAAAAATGCTCAGTGAAAATAAACTGGAACTAAGAAGAAAAGTTATCTGATCACCTAGAGATAAATCTAACTCCTTGATCATATACTTCAAAATAATTTTGAAAGATTTTTTCAGAAGCAAAAATGGAATACGGTACACATAGTTTAAAACCCATTTTAGGTGGCGCCTGGGTGGCTCAGTCGTTAAACGTCTGCCTTCGGCTCAGGTCATGATCCCAGGGTCCTGGGATCGAGCCCCACATTGGGCTCCCTGCTCGGCAGGAAGCCTGCTTCTCCCTCTCCCACTCCCCCTTGCTTGTGTTCCCTCTCTCGCTGTGTCTCTCTCTGTCAAATAAATAAACAAAATCTTAAAAAAAAAAAAACCCATTTTAATATATCTTAAGTATATTTTTGCATCATTAAATCATATTGTTTAGTAATCCACAGAGATGTAATTTTAGCTAATTCTCCATGGATGAACCTTTAAGTCTATTTCCATTTTCTCCTGCCGTAAACACAGTGATGCCCCCCTCGCAGTCTTTCTGCACACTCCTAACCCTGCTACAGAAAACCGTGACGTGGGGCTGGTGACCCATAGGCACACACACTTCGAAGATGCCAAACCATAACCATGTGGCCATACTGTCCTCCAGAGAGGTTGCGCTAACTGGTGTGCTCCCAGTGGGGCCCGGCTTCCCAGCCACCCCCAGGGCTGCCACAGACCATCCTCCCCAACGCCAGGTACACCACTTTCATGTCGGTCTAACAACTGTCTTCCATAACTACTGGCTGAATTACCTTACATGCTTTAACTACCTAAAACTGCTCGACGTACCGCTCGCTGTTTATGGCGGGTTTACAGTCTTTTATAAATGCCTCTATGGATGATAACAGCCCTCGAACATCAAGGTCGTCTCATGAGTTGTGTGGTTACTTTAGGGCACAAGATGAACATGCCTTCTTCAACCCTCACTGTGCTTACGGAGCAGATACATATGCAGGTAGGTCATACATAGAACGTAGGCATAACACAAATAGAACCCGTACATGTGTGTAAATTCTGGATGTTTATAAACAGGTTTATTTGTTATAGTTTCTTTTTTTTTAAGATTATATTTATTTATTTGACAGAGAGAGACACAGCGAGAGAGGGAACACAAGCAGGAGGAGTGGGAGAGGGAGAAGCAGGCTTCCCGCAGAGCAGGGAGCCCGATGTGGGGCTCGATCCCAGGACCCTGGGATCATGACCTGAGCCGAAGGCAGACGCTTAACGACTGAGCCACCCAGGTGCCCCTATTTGTTACAGTTTCTATTTGCCTTCCCCACACATCCTGCTTGGTCTTTTAAAGATTTACATGTGCTGAAATCTACTCTTTGTGCTGTATACTTCTCAGTGTTTATTTTTTAGAGCAGTGGTAGGTTCACAGCACACTGATGAGCAGTGGAGAGTCCCACAGACTCCTTGCCTCAGTTTCCACGATGTCGACACAGGTGCAGATTTGAGAAGCCCCATCACAGTCAGCATGCAGGCAGCCGGCTCCCCAGCCCCGGCCCAGGATCATGCCGTGGGGCTGCACCTGAGAGGGCTCCTCTCCTGCAGCGAGAGGCCTCTGAGGTTCATTCGGGTCCGAGGAGTGGCTCACGGCTTGTCAGTGGTGTGCTCTAAGTGTCCACCCACTTCCTGGCTCTGTCCACCTTGGGGCAGAAAAGCAGTGCCGCCCCATCAGTGACGAGCACACTCAGCACCCGGGCCGTGGTGTCTAACACTGTTCTCTGACAAGAACCAGGGCCCTGGGGAAAGAACTGAACCGAGGGCTGCAGAAGGGAAGTCACGAGATGGGTCTGCAGCTCCTGTAGGGCTGGGAAGTCGGGGTGGGGGGCCTCAACAAGGACATGGCAGCCAGCCTCGGGGCTCCCCACAGCCACGGCCGGGCAACGAGCAGTGTAGCGGTCCTGCTAGTGCCGGATCCTACTCTATGAGAATTGAAACAGTAGCCACAGCAACATAAACAAGCATTTGATAAATAAATGGGGGGAAAAGGACAGCTCTTCCATGAAGAGGAATTCCAAAGAAGGAATGGGAGGGAAATAGAAAATCACTTCCAGAACATCCCAGTAATCATGGCTGCAGGGAAGCCTAAATCAGTGGGCAAATCTTGAAGGAAAAAACAGGACAACTGCATAACCTCAAAAAAATCTCCCCCAATTTTTAATGACTATGTGGCTTTAATGTATATCCACAAATTGTTTGACACCCACCCTTTGGAGCAGCGTGGGACACAACCCAGAGCCCAACTCAGTGTGAGGACTGGCGAAGACGTGGAGTCAAGACATGAACCTTCCTCACAGAGGAATTCCCAACGATACGTGGAGATGCCCCTCCCGGGGTGGCGCTGAGTCCTCCCTCCCCTGGGACGCGGGCCGGGCCCGGTGACAGGCTTCCAGAGGACAGGGAACACACGGGAGGAGACACCTGGAAACACACCTTCACCAAGTGATCCAGGTCGGCATTGCCCGAGGTGAGTCATGTGGACTCGGGCACCCGATCTGGTAACAAGGGCACCTCGCCTCTGTGACCCATCTCATCCCGAGAAACACCAGACAAACCCAATGTGAGGGGCATCGGACCAAATATGGGACCAGAACTACTCAAAACGATCAAGGTCATGAAAAGCCAGGAAAGGCCTCCAGACTGCCACTCCAGACCAGAGGGGATGAAGGAGACAAGGCGGTGAAGTGCAGTGTGGCCCTGGGAGGGGCCCCTGGGTGGGAAGGGGCACTGGTGGGAAAGCTGGAGAAACCCAACCACAGTCTGGTTCGGTTGACAGCCCTGACCACAGTTATGTGCCACCTACAGGGATGCAGGGTGAAGGCTGATGAGGACTCTGCACTTCTCTCTGCAACATTTCTGTGATTCAGAAACTATGTCCAGATTACCTTTTAAAAAGTCCTGTTGACACCATTCCACCAGGTACAAGCTAGAGCCTCTGGTCAGCACCTGGCTCGCGAGACCTTGCCCCCGGACAGGCACGCACCTGACCATGATGAAGCAGACAGGGTCTCAGGGTCTCTGGCTTGGACAAGAGCCATGTCTCGCCCTGGCAACCTGGAAACAAAGTGTGGCCGTGCCACTGTTAATCCTGAGTTCACCCTGGCTGATGCCGAGGAGCACAGACCCCACGTGGGACCTCAGGCAGTGCCTCTTACTCCATGGTTGGTTTTCCATTTTGCGCTTTGCCTCTGGTTAGGTTTAATCGATAGCACTGTGGACATTTTGCTCAGTGCATCTCCTGTGTCCAGCGTTCCCACACCTGAGGCTGCCATGCCACGGAGGCCAACAAAGTCCCTGGGAATGGCTATATGTGCATCAACGCAACCATCTCTCAAAAACACCAGAACACATGCTGTAATTGTGCTAGTGGTCTGAGGTCAGAAGACATGTCATTGGGGGAAAAAAAAAACCTGATCAAAGTTTTCTCCATACAACATGTCATGCACCACACCAAGAATGGGCTCCTGAGCTGCTGGCGGTCTCAAGACGAGTGTGTGGCAACTTATACAAAACCCAGACCACTTGCCTCCTTGTGGCATCTGAGTGTAAACCCATGCGCAGGCTCACCATGGACCAGCCACGTTGTGATCAACCTCCCCCAACCTACGTGCTGCGGTGATGCTAGGGAACCCGCAAAGCCCCAGCCCTCATGGGAGGCAGGCAGGCAGATCAATGATACACCGACATACACATAAAAACCCACGTCAGATGGTGGTGAGTTGGAGAAAAACAAAGCCGGGCCTGGGGCTGGGTAGCACCTGCTGTCTAGGGGCTGGGCTCCACAGTGGGAGCAGCCAGTATGGAGGCCAGTAAGTGTGAACGGACGTGGCACAAAAATGTATCACAATCCTGTCTGCAGGTAAATCTCCTAAATGTTCAAAAGACATTCACTGAGGCTAAAGACAAATGGAAAACCAGCAATGCTCTACCTTGTCAAAGTTATTTAAACCTGAGACCAACCAACATGCCCATAACAAGTACAGGGATCTAAAAGAGCTATAAAGTTTTCAGTAAGAAAAGGACACAAACCATTAAGAAAAGACATGTTCTACGCACTTAGGAACTATTAACAGTACTAACACTGCTCCGGTATCAGTGTCTCCATTCAATGAGTCCACACAGACAAGAGCCGCTATTGTAACAGCAACAAAACATGGCTTCCTTGCTTAAAATTTCTGCGTTAAAATATCAAAGCATTTACAAAAGAAACTGGCACACAGCTGCTACTCCAGGGCTAACCTAACAATGCCTCTCCCTGTTACTGGCGTTGGCAAAGGTTAGGCTCGCTGACGCTGTGTTCCTCTTGCATCCAACAATGGGGCATTGGAGCCAGGAAGCTCCAGGGACACACACCAGATTCTGGAGGTTCCAGGCCGGCCAGTGGCTGCAATGGTGTCTGAGGAGACCAAAGCCCGTCTCTGGCCTCTCAGCTGTTCACTGTGATTCAGGACACATCAGTGTTTACCTGGCAGGGAAAGAGCATGGGGGCGATGCTTCATCTTGCCTCAGAGAGGCAACTGCTAATGCTGGACAAGTAAAGGGTAGGACTCATCTCACCAGTTGCTTTTAACTGTCTTTATATAAATGTGATCAAGACAAGGGCTTAAGGGGCACCTGGGTGGCTCAGTCATTAGGCGTCTGCCTTGGGCTCAGGTCATGATCCCAGGGTCCTGGGATCGAGTCCCGTATCGGGCTCCCTGCTCAGCGGGGAGCCTGCTTCTCCCTCTCCCACTCCCCGCTTGTGTTCCTGCTCTCCCTATCTCTCTGTCTCTGTCAAATAAATAAATAAATAAAATCTTAAAAACAAACAAACAAACAACAACAACAAAAAGACAAGGGCTTAAAAATGACCCTTCCTAAGAATGATGATCTAGAATATACATGGGGAAGAAGATAGTGGAAAAGTGGCTGTGTCTTTCAGCCTTACCCCTAGCACAACTGGGACCACCCTCTGTGAACCTTAGGATCTCTAGGATGGGAGGAAGGACAAATAAGTCAGTGGTACCCAATCTGGCAAAGAGCTAACCTGCCCCACAGTCTCCAAATCCAGAGGCCTATAAAGCATCCACTCCAGGTGGCTACAGTTCCCAAGCAGAAATCTCTGTGAAGTGGGGAAAAGGCACTGATAGATTATCTAACATGTCTGATTCAGTAAAAATAGTATTGGGAGGAGTCAAGCAGTTGTGTTGGTCAATTTGCAATGGAATGGTAAAGTATGATCAGAGATGAAAAACAAAGCAAACCAAAAAAGAAGAGGAAACTATTAACTCCAGGAAAAGCAGAGTTATTAGAAACAAGTAAGCACAATTCACTGTTGGCTCAGCAGCTGACATTTACACAATATAAAGATTAAACATGAGTTTCATAAATTATATTTGTGAAATAACTATACTGAGATGGTGAGGGAAAGAGAATTAGAGATGTGGGAGAGTAATCCTTATCATTCATAATAGGAAGGATATAAAGTCTAAAAGTGTATACCAAGAATAATCTACATAAATGTATTATTCAAAAATACAGAGGTAAATACCAGCAGTGGTAGAAGGAGTAAAGGAGTTGCTCTGGGAAACAGAATGGGGTGAGCAGAGGTAAAAGAAGATACTGCTATTTTTTGTTGTTGTTGTTGTTGTTAGAAGCTGTGTAATACAATTTCTAATCTCTGCACATCTATTTTTTTATATAATTAAAAGAACAACCTGCAGGCCCACTTATCTGCTCATAATGTACTAAAATCAGAAACTGGTCGACAAAAGGTCACCTATAAAACCCTGAGGGCTTAGGATTTTTGAAGCTCATCTCTAAACAGCACTTGGACCAAAGAAACATCAGCGCTAATGATTACAAAACTACCCTATGTGGGACTCCTGGGTGGCTGAGCCGGTTAAACGTCTGCCTTTGGCTCAGGTCACGATCCCAGGGTCCTGGGATAGAGTCCCATATCGGGCTCCTTGCTCAGCGGGGAGCCTGCTTCTCCTTCCCCCTGCTTATGCTCCCTCTCTCCCAGACAAATAAATACATAAAATCTTAAAAAAAACAAAAAAACAAAAAAAACGACACTATGTGCCATTGTCAAAAAGATACTAGAATCTCAGCTGACAGTGTGAGTGGGCCAGGGACACAGTCAGATGAGAGTGGTGACCTGCCTCCATGATTTCATTAGCAGCCAAGAGAAGATGGAAAATTAATGAGTTAAACAATCAACTCAAAATCTTAGAAAATAATAAACCCCTTCCTCCCAGAAAGAGGAAACAACATATAAAGAGTACAAATTAATGAGCTAGAACACATTTTTTAAAAAAATCAGATAAAACCACTTATTTGAAAAGACCCATGATAGTTTCAACCACAGGAATAAAGGAGGGAACAGACAAGCACTCAGCATTGCCCAGGAGTTGAGCTAGAACTACAGCTGGGGGTGGGGGTGGAAAGGCCACTCCTAACAGCATGTAGCCATGATGGCAACAGTGGGAGGGTGGAAGGGAGAGCATGTGGCAGGCAGACCTGGCCACAGGGACTTGCAGCAAGTTTCCAGAAAACGGGGTGGTAACAAAACTGTGTTTTTCAACCCCTAGGGCACCAGCACCCAGGAGACAGCAGTTCATCAACCGTGATGTTACTGTGACTGATGTGGACTGACAAGAAATGCTATATATATTAATTCCAAAGCACATTCTTTGCCACATTTAGTCTGTAGTGACTATCCTGTTCGAAAGTAGTATTAAGTTGGATACAAATCATTTTTCACATTTATGTTTCAAGTTACTGGAAATAAATCCAAAAGCCAAAAAAGCAAATGTCTAAGATCCACATCTATACAATTTAATAAAAGTTAATTTAGAAGCAGTTCAGACAAAAGCCACCCAAATAGATTCAGAACTAGAAGTATGAATTAAAACAACAAAATGCTTCTTCACTATTCTAGAATTCTGCATACTAAAGAGATAAGCAAGTTTTAGAAATGGAAATGGATAGCTAGATGTGATGGGAGAAATTGAGAATAAGCAAAATGTTACTGATCATGTAAGAAAAAAAGGTCTTTAAAATATATTTCCTTGTAGGTCCAACCAAAGAATTTTCACCAGATAGTCCTGAGTGAAAACAGAGAATGGCAGATATGCAGGTAACACAGCCCCATTCAGGTGCACGGTGACCTTAACCTGAGTGCGTGCGCGCATGTCCACATTTGCACACAGCTCTGAGGAAGCATGAGGATAAGAGACGGTATAAGGTAGGGGGTTAACAGGGGAGGGAGGAGCAAATGTTAGATGGAAAAAGGCAGCATGTTCAGTGTGCGCACACACAAGGAAGAAGAACCCAGTACCGTGAGAGACTCCCCTACGGGCCCCCAGCACCCCAGACCTGACTTCTCCCCCTCCACATGCTAGTCCCCTGGGGACGACTGTGCCAAGTGGGTCACAGCCAGGAGTGCCGGCCGCTCCTTGTGGGGAGGGTGCCTTGGGTGACCCCCAAGCCCCAGCCCCTCCCTGATTGCTCCTTTTCTCCAGCAACAGGAAGTCTCCCTGCACAGGAGTTCCCAGTGAGCAGAGGAGGGAACTGTGGTATGCAGACAGAGACAGCAGGGCAAAGAGAGGAAGGCGCGGGGTGGGGGTGGGGAGAAGGAGGCAAGAATACTCCCTGCAGATCAGGACCGACCCCAAGACCCTGGTTGAGAAAGCACCAGAAATTTCAGACACGACAGGCTGATGGCTGTCAGGCTCTGGGCCCCTGTCTCAGGCTGTCACAGCCAACCAGGACTGCTCACACTGAATGTGTGGCAGAAGCCATTCAAGATTGTTTTTCTCACTTTGGAAATGAGATCTCTGCTAGTGGAGATGGTTTACAGCCCATGCATGTCACACGGCAGCTCTGGAAATCACTGGATACAGGCTTCTATGTCCTTCCTAAGGACGTGAGCAGACAAGAGACCAAATCCCAACAGTGCCGAGGGGCCCCCCTCATTCCCAGGCAGGAGGGAGGAAGGGTGCCAGGTGAGACCTGCGGGGGGCCGTGCATGGAGAGTGGCTGCTCAAGCCTGAGCACCCAGGAAACAGCAGGGAAAGACTCCCCTGAAAGGGTGCACAGCCGAGCGAGCTCCCAAGATAGGGCAGGCCAGGCTGCCTCTGATTATGGGAATAATTTGATTAAAAGAAACTGCTTTCTTGGACATGGGGGCTGGGAGGGGAATTAGATGAACCATAAATTAAAGCAGAGGATATGAGAACCAGGCCAAGTGCAGGGCTGGGGCCACAAGGGTCTGGAAATGGTTTGGTGGGACCTGCTGCAGCCGAATCCGCCTGGACTCCGTGGCTGCCTAATCGCTTCCTGTAGGCAGGCTCTGCTCCAGCACTAATAGGTTTTAATAAAAACTTCCAATTGGACCAGTAAACCCCTCATTAAGCTGTTTTTAAAGCATGAATTTAAGAGCAGCAAGGGTAAGGGGTCACAGGCAACATTTAATTCACAACGGCTGGCGGGAGGTGCTGCTGGGACAGACCCCGGGGTTCAAGAGTCCAGGCCCCATTAACATCGATGCCAGCACTGGACCTGCCTGAAAATGAGACTTAATAAGGCAGCAGCAAGAGC
The DNA here is from genome assembly GCF_029215605.1 of Mirounga angustirostris. Taxonomy (NCBI): domain Eukaryota; kingdom Metazoa; phylum Chordata; class Mammalia; order Carnivora; family Phocidae; genus Mirounga; species Mirounga angustirostris. The sequence continues at coordinate 140,277,434 of NW_026991713.1, forward strand.
ATCCCTCTGGACAAGAGGAGAGTGCCGAACACCCAAAGAGGCTGCTTCTCCCCTGTGTCTCCCAAGTACAGGCACAGCCGGCTTCTATGAGGCCCTGCAGCAAAGCATCTGCCCTCCATGCCCTGCACAGCAGGTGTGCGCCCCACCTGCACCCCTGCTCCCTGCCAGACACCGACTGCGCAGGACCAGCACCTGCCCGCCTATCCCCGCACCTCACCCACAGAGCTGCTGCTGCTAGCCAGCCCTCTAAGCCTCCCTGAGATCTCTGTCAGTCCCCAGTCTCCTCCAGGGTTCTGCTCCCTGACTCAGCGGTTCGCAGCCGGGCCTACTGACACCTGCCAGCCCAAGGACTAGCTGACACTCAGCATTGAGCACAGCAGGGTCAATCAATAGTTCCCAGAGCCTCTTACTGAAACCAGGGGTCCCTAAAGCCTCCAATTCTCTGCCAGATGGGCCCGCAGTGAAAACAGAATGCTCTTTTCCCACAAAGGAATGTCCCCAGGCATGGAGTCCCCCCGGAATCCTTCTGTCAGACCCCTCACGCCCCAGGGACCAGGAAGGGGTGCCCAGGCTCCCTGTCTAACCAAGGAGGATCTGTGCTTCGTTGCTTCCCGCGTTCAAGCACCCTCTGAGATTTCAATCTGTCATCCTGTGTTTGAAAAAAAGCAAAGCATACGTGGCCCTGAAGCTCCCTCCAGCCCGCTGGTGCAAACCAAACGTCTGAGACACATGCAGGGGGCAGGGCTTATATTGGTGTTTACCTCAGTTCCCCGCCCTCAGCTGGGCTGCCGGACCTCAGAAGGGACCAGATTTCCATGACCCCTCAACAAAGGACCTTCTGAACCATGATAGCACCAAAAAACAAACAAACCCCACGCAGAAGCAAGAGTGATGAAAACCTATGGAAATACCATCCCATGAAGGAAAATTTGAGCGTAAACCAAACGCACTCATGTAACACGTTGCGCCCTTCTGAAGGGCAAAGTTCCAGAAGCTCCTGACAGAAGATCAGTGTCAGGGGAGGTGGAGACCCGGGACCTGCCTGGGAGACCACATGGAGGCCAACACCTGCACACACTGAGGTCCCTCGAGCTAAAATCATAATTGAAGTTACGTGATACTCTTCAGGACTGGAAACACTCCAGAAGCCTCAGGGGCCTTGAAACACAGGAGGGGCCTCAGCAAAGCACCCATCCTCCTCGTATGTGGAAGGGGGCACAAGGACCTCTGCGATGGCTCAGCTCCTGGCCGCAGGGACCGTCCCCCCCGCGGCCGCCAGCCAGCCTTGCCTGGAGCTCTCGGCCACACCAGGCCAGCGGGGGGCCTGCCTCTGCAGAAACATCTGGGATTAAGTTGCAGGACTCAGCCCCAAGAAAGGACTGTGGGGCTCTCTGTGGGTCCCAACCTCACTGAACACAGGTGGCCATCAGCACTCAGGCAATGTTGGGAGGCCATGGGCTAAGAGCAGCCCCTTCCGGGCAAAAAGGACTAGAAGCAGCAGCTGGGCGGGGCCTGTTGGTTCCTCCGCTGCTTTCAAGGACAGAGTGAAGTCGGAGCAAGTCCCCCACCCTGAGCTCATGAGTATCAAAAAGCACACCTTCTGCAGGGGAGCAGGAAACGGTCAGCACTCAGCAGGGACTTGAATTAATTACATTTAGACCCATCTTTGAAGTAGAAGTTACCAAACCAGTGGCCTTCAAAGTGCAGCCACACTGAACGCTTCAGCAGAGACACCACCCGCAAGGCAACTTCGTAACGCGCCCTGTGCTCGTCCCGCATTCCAGAGCAAACAGCCCCATTCACGTGGCCGTCACCTTACCCGGCAGTCCCACCCGGCGGCAAAAGGGCACTTGAGACCCCAGGGTGCAGGTGCAACTCACACTGTAGAGGGGACCCCTTATGACAGCAGGAAATGTTCCAGAAACCCAGATACCCTGAGAAACGCATGGTCATTCTGAACAAAGGGAAGGTGCCTGGAAAGGGGGCTTGGTGGTGCAGCCCTCTTCCCAAACTGAGAGGAGTTATACTTCACCCACCATGTCCTTCAAGGGTCTGAGAAGGCAGCTGCTTGAGTCCCCAGAAGAAAACAGACATGCCCCCTGGAGTCCTAGCCATGAGTCCACAGAAGTTTCCACAGCAGCAGAAGGGGGCTGTGACGCGTGGGCCCAGCAGGGCTACTGAGCACCTGCCACGGCACAGATGTGGCTATGGGGCCGCACGTGGGCTCACCTGGCTCTCATGAACCCGCCCCCGCCGTGGCTACTGACCCCGGTGTGGAGGTAGCCTCGGCTCAGACAGCCCTGCGAACCCCTGCCCCAAAGGTGTCTCCTGAGTTAGGTCTCCCTGCTGTGTCTGCCACCACATCTGTCCCCTCACAGACACAGGCCAGTGGCTGATCTGGTGCTAATTTATGCTAACTGCCCCGGATGCAGTGCATCAGAGCACAGGGGTCTCTGCCACCCAGAAAGGGAGTGAGGATGTGACGGTTTCTTGGTCCTAACAACTGGAAAAACACAATAGATTTTAGCAAGAGAGGGAGAAGGCAGGTTTCTTGGAGGAGGATCTTGAGGTCACACGAACCCTAATCAGAGGAGTGGCATGCTCTTGCTGACCATGAACCTCACTCCAGAACTCACAGCTGGTCCTTTCCTTGTCGCAGCCGCACGGAGCTGACTGCTTAGACGCGCTACTGCCCTGACAAGCGGGACGAGAAAACAGATCCTGAGATCACTGAATTGCTTGCTTCTGGCTTCAGACAAAAGCACAAACCTGAGCTGGAAGACCACGCATGGGCACGGCTGACCAGGAAGGCGTGGCCTCTCGGGACGCCGAGGGTGGCCCCGCTGCGAGGCGGCTGCGTCCAGCTGGCTAAGAAGTTGGTGAGGGACATGGGCCCACGACAAATGAATAGCTTCACTTGCAATTTCAAATTTAGCTTGCTTTCTCACTACGTTTTCAGGTAACCAGGAATCAGGGAAAAGTCTGTATTTACCCTCCTCTTAATAAACTGCGATAATCTTCCTTTCGTTGAGTTGATGCAACCTCTGACATCGGGCCCCTCTTGCCTGAAGACCCCGTCAGCACTCCGGGAAGACCACCGAGGAGAGCCTGGCGTGCCTTCTCAGGGAAGGCGTTGTGCTGGCTGACCGAGGAGTCTTCCCTCCGCTCTGGTGCCGAGGGGCTGCCGGCTGCAGGGAAGATTTTCTCATCCTGCTGGTTTTCACCCCTTTGACATATATAGGAGGGTATGGGATGGTCTCTAAAATTCCTGGATCTGTGGCATGTACCTTTCATTTTTAGAAAGTTCTTGGCTTTTATTCCTTTAAACGTTCTTCTGCCTGTCATCTGTCTCTCCTCCAGTCTCCGATGCTCCCCTCTTTCCTTTCCCGACTCCATGTCGCGGCGGGCACCTCCAGGCTGTCTGTTTGCCTGGCTGCAGGCCCAGCAAGGATGCCCTGCTCGCAGTGCCTCCTTCTGGCCCATCTTTCTAGCTTCTCTGTGGGCTGGGACCCCTGACAGACCCCTTCCTGTATTTCAGAGCCCTTACCTGATGGTTCCAACATCGGGGTCACCCCCATTGACTGCTGCATCTCTTGACAATCCACTGTCAGCAGGTACATTTTTTTTCTTGGGTGTATGTCTAGAATTTTTTATGTCAAACATTGTGTACAAAAACAGTAGTTCATGAAGGGACATAACCACCCAGAAACGAGCAATTGCAGTGAGGCTGCAGTCAGGTGGGATGGGGTGCTGGGAATGGGGCCATAACGGCCAAAACAGGCTGTGCTTGGGTTTGTGGCTGCCATCAGTGCCCTCCGTGACCGTGACCACAGGCTGCTACTGCCTCCAGCATGGGGCCTGGGAGCAGGCTCTCTCACCGTCGCACCCCTGCCTGCCCACCCGCCTGCCTTCCTGCCCTCCTGCCTGTGGGCCGCCGTGTCAGCACAGGGTGGGAGAAGGTGCTCTCAGCCCCTGGCCCAGCTTCACCCGCAGCCTTGGGGTGGCCCTTCCTAGCACTCCTGCCGACCCCCTTCGCCCCACTCGGCAACAGCCCAGGCTGTGTGGATACACAATCGGGGGCCCTTGTCTGGGACACAGCCTCTGCTTCTTCCTGAGTGGCTCCCGGCTTCTGCTCCTTGTATGAGCGGGGAGCGGGGTCTGTGGGCAGTCACTCCCCTCCTGCCCGTGCCCCCAGGGAGACCCTCCTGGCCTCCTGCCCTGCCCCAGGACTTCTCAAACAGGGAGACCAGCAGACCAGAGGCGGAGCTGCCGCATCTGGGACAGTTGTTGGGGGGCCTCTCCTTGCCCTCTCGCCCCCAGGGCTTGGCCCAATGTGAAAGGTGAAACCAGTCACGGCCCCACCCTCCTGAGCCAGTGCTGGGCATTCTGACCCTGCGGCTGCTCCACAGACTCGCTGGGGTCCTGACATCACTCTGCCCCTGCTCTCTGTCGGATGGGAGAGCAACCCCACGTGACGGGATCCCTTCTCAGTGTCAGCCTTGCTGATGGCCAGGACGTGGCTGCTGGGCCTTGCAGTGTCCCCCGTGCACGTGACAGGACACGTTACCGGTTACCTGGGTGAGCCGCTCGTTACCACCTCCTGAGCCAGGGGCCAGGCGGCGCCGCTCAGGCCATCCTCGCCTGTCCCCCTTCTCCGTCCTGCTGCTTTACCCCTGGGGGTCGGTGCTCCTACCCCTACCGGGAACTGCCGGTCCCCTCTAATTCCTCCACTCTCTCCCGTCACGGGCTCTCAGCTCGGAGTGTCTTCCTGACGCAAGCCTCTGGACACGTCCCGGTGGTGCTGGGTCCTCAGCTCCGTCTGCCGGCAGACGCTCTTCTAGTGATTGCTCGAGGGACTACAGTGCACGTGCTCAGCCTTCCGTAACTCTCCTTCCCATTGTGCAGCCTCGCAGGAAGCCTGGGTGGCCTCGGTTTCAGCTCAGGCCCCGGTCTCAGGGTCGTGGGATCAAGCCCTGTGTCAGGCTCTGCGCTCAGTCCCAAGTCTGCTAAGTGTCTCTCTCCCTCTGCCCCTCCCTGCCTGCATGCGCAATCTCTCAAATAATAAATAAATCTTTAAAGAAAAAAAAAGGCAGGGGGAGCCTGGGTGGCGCAGTTGTTTGACCATCTGACTCTTGATCTTGGCTCAAGTTGTGATCTCAGGGTCCTGAGGTTGAGCCCTGTATCAGGCTCCGTGCTAGAGGGGAGTCTGCTTCAGGATTCCCTCTCTCCCACTGCCCCTCCCCGCCCTGCACTCGTGCACACACACTGTCTCTCTCATATAAATAAATAATATATTTTTAAAAAGTTGTGCAGCTTCACATAAGGCATGGAAACCCGCAACCATGTGGGCCCACCCGCCGTGCTCCCTCAGTCTGTCAGGTGTGTCTGATCTGGGAGCACCATGAATCTCAGAGGGCAAACAACCTATTTCACTTTAAACGATCAGGTGTACTGTCAAGAAAGTAAAGAGGAGGAATGGAGGCTTCCACGCTGACCTGCAGATTCCCGCTCTCCGAGCTCAGCACTCCTGCCGGAAGCCCGGCTTTCCCTCCCATCCCTCCCGTGTGGCCTGGAGCTCAGCACTGGTGCCCCAAGCCTCTGGACACTGAGTTCTCTCACTCCCCTGAATCTGAAGCCTCCATCCCCACACAGGGTCCAGGTTCCCATGTCAGCACCGAGGTGCACGGGCCCACTGCTCCTGAGCACTCAGGGCCATGTCCCTGTTTTCTCCTACTGCTTTCAAAATGCTCCCTTTCCCCTGGGTTTTCAGCAGCATGTGGACGACCTGGGAGGCACAGCCTCTTCCCGTTCATGCTGTGCGAGGTTCACTGGGCTATCTGGGTCTGACATCTGTGTCTTGTACCACATCTGGAAACTTCAGCCACCTGTCCCCTCTCCCCAGGGCTCCATACACATGCCACCAACCTCTGAGCTCTCCCCACGGGCGCCTGAACTCTGCGTGGCCTGGGTGGCCTCCAAGACCCCCTCCATCCCCCACTGTCACCCCCACCCTGCCGGCCAGCCCATCCAGGGAGTCTTTCATTTCAAATGCTGTATTTTCCACTTGGTTCTTTTCTCATCTTATCAGTTTCTCTCCTGAGAGCTCGTTTTCATTCATTAGGGCCTCATGCCCAGTCACGCAAGCTGTGCTAGACCCTGGGGACTCCTCGTGTGGTTGGGGAGTCTGCCTGGGTACCAGGGGTGTTGGGCTGTGGGGCATGTGGGTTGTCATGACACCAGGAGCAAGCAGTCGTCTCTGTGGTATCAGCATGTAGGTGGTTTGACCCAAAGGGAAGCTGTGCCGTGCCCAGCCCTGTCCACTTGGGGGCTGTCCTCTGCTCACCCCCGCCACAGCCTCGTGCCCACTGCCCACTCGTTTCTGAACAAACCCTACTCCACATGGTCATTCTGGGTGCACCATTCCCCACAGAGCACAGGCTGGGGGAAGCTGAAGTCCTCCCCTTACCAAACCAACCAGGAACCTGACCGCCTCTGGGCTGTCCGCCAGTGTTAGCCCCGGGCGAGCCCCTCCACAGCGTGTGGAACTTGGCACGGCCTAGAGTGGGGAGGGGCTGGCCTGCAGGATGGCCTGCCCTTCACCCAAGGCACAGAACTGGTCCATGACAACACTGTGTGGTCACTGCTGTGGGACTATTCATCGCAGCTGTGTGGAGACTACCATCTACACAAACACACCTGAACATCACCAGTCTCCTTGTCTGCACTGGTCCACCACTCTGGGCAAGGAAGCCAGCGTGGGCCACAATTCCAGGTTAAATAACAGACATCAGACAACACGGTCACACCTGCTAAGCTGATGACAGCGGCTCAGGCAAGGAGAAAAGCAGAAAAAGCGCATGAATACATACCCCACATACAATGCTAAACTCCCACGGAGTATGTTTCTGATTTTCACTTACCAAATGAATACCTAAAAAACAAAAGGAGAAAAATGTATTAAAATTTTGCCTTGCTGGGGTGCCTGGGTGGCTCAGTTGGTTACGTGTCTGCCTTCAGCTCAGGTCATGATCCCAGGGTCCTAGGATCGAGCCCCATGTCGGGCTCCCTGCTCAGTGGTGAGTCTGCTTCTCCCTCTGCCTCTGCCCCTCCCCCGATCGTGCTTGCTCTCTCTCTCTCTCTGTCAAATAAATAAATAAAATCTTAAAAAAATTTTTTTTGCCTTGCTTTGTCAAAAAATTTACAAGATTAAAGTATCATGCTACCCAACTAGGTAAAGCCCAACTCAGTGACTCCAGGACACTGTGGGTCAGGTCACAGACCCCATGGACATTAAATGCGGTGGGAGAAGGTGGGGCGGGGGAGACCTGCCCTCAGGTGCTCTGTGCGGGGCCCAGCCACTGCCCAGGCCCCATCCGACACAGGGGTCTAAGGCCATGCCCACAACAGGCCAATCAAGAAATCTTTTAGGAAAAAGCAAACATAACAGTGGATATTTGGTGGTAAATCATTTCTGCAAGTAATCGAACACCATGAAAATGTCCTACCCTAGAATTTGAAAGTTTCAAGGATACCCACTACCCCGAGCACAGATGATCACAAAGGGGACCCTAAATGGAAGGCATTTGGTCTCCACAGCAGGGGGAGGAAGGGCTGTCTTCACCGTGGAGTGCGATGGGAGCAAGGGGTCCTCAGCAGCACACAGGCGCCTGGTGCGCAAGGCCACTGCTCCCACAGAACTGAAACGGCCCCACTCTGCTCCCTGAACCTCGTGGAACCGCAGCAGGAGTTATTTCTATGCATCAACTCCACCGTCAGTTGATACTCAGTGACACAACATCTGGGCTCTGGGCAAGGTTCAAGGCAGAGCTCTGGGTGGCAGGGCTGCGGGCTGGGGCTGGGTGGTGGTGCGGGGCCTCACGGAGTGCTGTTGAGTTTAACACAAAATGAGGTTTTCACAGTCAGAGGGAGCAGCCATGCAGCGCATCCCGTGGCACTGACCCTGACCCCTGCGCCCCCCACGGCCCTCTGGCATCTGCTCTTCACACTCTTTGAAGTACAGGCTCTGTCCTCTCTCACCAGGGACGTGGCAAAGGCGGCTTCCTCCACAGGAAGGGACCCCCTGAGCCTCCCCAACCTTGGTCCAAGTTTCTGGAGATAATCCTTTCTTCTTTTGGGGGGCCAGGAAGGTGGGGAAGAGAAAAGACAGTCACACAGCCGTCCTCGCTAGCAACAAAGGAGCCCTTTAGGAGCACTGCCAAAGTAAAGCACAGATAAAAGGATCAGAAAGCCAACGTTTTGGAAAACTGATGCTAAGTGGGGCGGTTGGAGCAAAGTCAGTTAGAGGTTCCAGTGTTCAACCAGGTTCCCCCGTTGGGAGACGTTCAGAGCGGTGCAGCAAGACTCTTCTGTAAACTCACTCAAAATTCCTGCGGCTGTGGCTACTGACTCTGCCTCTCTCTTCCAATGTCACGGGTCCCCAGGGCAGTTAAGGCCCTAGAGCAAGAGGACAGACACCCGAAGCCCCACAGTGACACAATCAGTGACTGAATGGATAAACACACAGGGCCAGGGGACCCGACTCCCCTGCAGAAGAGTCCCAGTCCCCAGCGCCCCGCCCCGACGCGTGGCAGCCGGGACCTGGGCCGGGAGAGGAGGGGCAGCTGCAGCCAGATGAGTCACGTCGACGGCACTGACCCCGACATGCCGCACCACGTGGAGGAGGACGCGTGGTCTCCATGGCCTTCTCCCCAAACCCACAACCCAGTCCAGTCATGAGAAGAGCATCAACCAAGGCCCAGTGGAGGGACGTTCCACAGCATCCCTGACCAGTCCTCAAAGCCGGGGAGTCAGAGACACTGTCCCAGCTCAGAGGAGCCCCAGGGGACGTGATGCCCAAATGTCCTGTGGCTCCTGGAGGGGATCCAGGGACAGAAGAGGTCAGTGTTAGCTCTTTAAACCTGACAAGGAGGAGGCTGACAATACACGAAGCTGGGTGGGGGTACACAGGAATTCTCTGTACTGTCTCTGCAATAATTCTGTAAGCCTACAACTATTCCAAAAATGAATTTTATTCAATTAAAAGGAAAAGGGGAAGCAGCTACACAGCAACAAAATCTGTGCCTGTGGAGAGAAGTGCCTCCAACGCTGCTGGGTCCTCACCAGCAGCGTTTGGCGCCCGTGCAGGCTGGGCCACCGGAGGGACTTGCTAGCCCCAGCAGGACCACACAGCTTCCTTCCACTGAACGAAACCTCTGGGCAACGTGAACAGCAGACAAACTCAAGTTCTCAGCAAGAACAACACATGCGCACGGTGCGCTCAGACGTGCCTACCACGGCCCACTGCGTCTGAGGACCAGGGACGCATCAGCTGGGCAGTGGGGGGCTGCCTGCCAGCCGTGTGCCCCGGCCGCCTCATCCCAGGCCCCTTCTTGCTCCATGCAGTCCCCAAGGTGCCGCCTCCCTGTCTCACCCGACAGATGATGCTGCGCCCCTTCCAACAAGGCTTCCCTTGTTAATTAAGCAAGTGGAACCACCTGCAGTCATCTCTCCGCCCCCTCACTACACAGCCTCAGGTATGGGACACCCTTGTGCCGCTCCTGTCCCCCCAGAGCACCAGGAAATGAAAACCTGTTCTAACTACACTTGACAGCTGATGATGCAAAGGGGGCAACTGCGAAGTGGGAACCCCCAAGGCCCCTCAGCAGCCCCGCATGGGCTTGCCCTGCATCGGCGCCCTGACTGCTGGCTTGCAGCTGCCTCCAGGAAGAAGCCCTGAAGGGACATGGAGCGTCCGGTGCCAAGCGTCGTTCATATTTCCTGTCCACTCAGCTTTCGTGCATGAGCAAGGCCTGCCTGGCATCTGCTGCGTCCCTCCCTCAGCCAAGACAGAGCAAAGCCTGAGCCTAAGATGATGCCACAAAGGAAATGACCTTGCTCCTGCCTCACCCTCCTGCACACCAGCACAGCCCCAAGGCAGTCCCAGGACTTGTGCCCCTGCCCCTAGCTACTTCCTGCAGCACCCGGGATGCTCTCCTGGGGCCACTCTCCTGGGGACGCTCTCCTGGGGCGTGGGGTTCCCGTTCCCTAACAGGGGCCACAAGTACCGGCCTCCAGGGCCTGAGAGACCGCTATCATGCCTGCCCTGGTCTTCAACACGAGGCTGGCGAGGAGGGCGGTAGCCAGAGCACACGGAGAAATCATGATTCATCACCTTAGATTTGCCCAGAATATGAAAACAGTATGTCTTAATTGCCCATAACTGGAACGGCAGAAACCCAAAATGAAGTTGGCACGTGCCCTTGACAAAACACAATGCCGTGTGGGAAACAGAGCTGAAAGCTGTCAGGAACATGGGGCCACACCGGGTGCTGACAGCAGAGGAAGGTTCTGGAAACACTTTGTGGGTAAAATCAGGAGGATGTGAAGTCTGGTGAAACATGGAGGAAGCGGGGAGAGTCGGCGTCCCAGGTTCCCCTGGGTCCCATTGATGACTGTGGAACTGCGGCACAGGGGTTCGTGGGGCAGAAGGGGGTGGCCTCGGGGTGGCTGAGCATGCAGCATGGCAGCGCTCCCTCACAGCCCATGGCTGCCCTGTGCCCAGCCACAGGCCGCACTGCTGCCGGCCCTGCAGCTCTGGGACAGGGCCCACCGGGGTGCAGCTTCCTGGGGCACGGCCCCCAGCTAGCCCCCGGCCTCAGTGCCTCATTCCTACCTGCGTGCCCCCAGGCTCCCTCCAGCTGTGCCTCCTGCAGCCACAACAAGGACTTCATAAAATCAGCACAAACCCCCCCTCCCCGATTCCGAGGGCTTGGGTCATCACTCTACAGAGTGCTCACTGCCTGGAGGGGAGCCACTTTCCCACGGCCACCATGAAGTGGATTCGTGAGCTCCTGCCTGCCATGCAGTGTCAGGAATGAGTCAGGAGAGCAGGCGAAGGGTGGTCATGGTTCCGGAAGGTACAGGGTGCAGTGTAAGGCTACGTGGCTCTGCCCCACGACATCTGCCTTAGAGACTCACTGTGCCACTGAGCGTGAGGTTCACCTGCCTCCCTTGGCAGCAACGCAGGCTTCCCACGTGCCCTGGAGCATGCGTGTGAGATGCCGGGACTGGGGCAGGGGCACCAGTCTGAGCCTGGAGGAAGCTGAGCGGATGCCCACCAGAGGGACAGGACAGACAGAGGGCCTAGTGAAGCAACAGCCACCGTGCACACATGGCAAAGGTGGGCAGACGCAGGGCCGGCAGCGCGGGACCCCAAAGCAAGGCTGCAGTGCCTCGGAGAAGCGCCGTGTGTGCCTGTCCAGTGCGTCCTTGCCCCATGGGGACTTCCTGTCCCTGCCACGGGATGCCACCTGGACAGCACCTGAAAGACATTCTGTCAACAGTATCCATTATCTGAGCGTCTCGCCCCAAACAAATATTCTTTTCTCTCAACTTTAAATAAATGGGACATGCAAGGAACAGTCTGTGTCTAACTCTCATTTTGGGGTGCCAGGAAAAAGAAAGCCTGTTGTCCATGTGAGGGGTCCTCACTTGGTAAGTTTTCAATGTCACTCTGACCCCAAAACTCTCGTCCGTCAGGGAAACCTGCATCAAGGGTGGGGCTGGAAAGATCGTGGAGGATTTTGGTCGACTGGCAACTAGCAGACTCTACTACTGCCTAATTGAAATGGCGATGTTCTTCTGAACTAACGTAAGAAGCAAGCTTGCTCCATCTCCCCAGCTGCCCGGAGGCTATGGTTGTTCTGCGGCCTGTGACGTGCCCAGGCCACGGAATCACAGCACGCCTGGACTCCAGGACTCTACTTCTTCCTGCTTACCAGATCTGTCCCACGTTGACCAGGGACATGTAGAGAACCCAGAGAGTGGCCATGAGCACTATATTGGCACAGCCGGTGACCAGGACGAAAGAAGAGACGCCCAGCCCGAGAAGTGCGAGGGCGTCCAGGTTGGAGTCCATGTGTGACCAGTCCAGCAGCCAGAGCACGGTGGGTGCGTAGCTCACGGCATCCCAGCTGACCGGGCCCCGGAAATACTGCTGTACATTCTTCAGGTACGTGCGGCAGGGCAGCAGGCCCCGGTCTCCAATCAGCTGCTTGTTCTGATGGAAAGCCACCAGGAATGCCACAACTGGAAGAAAAAGACCAAAGGACCATGAGCAGGAACACAGCCGTCTGTGGACACCTGCAGGTGGGGCCTTGGCTGGGCGAGAAGATGAGGGGGCATCTGAGCCATGGTTTGGAATCAAAGCAGGGACACAAGAGGTCCAACTTCTAAAATCTCGGGGGAAATACTGGAAGACCCAATCTGGAGACGCTAGGCTGTGTGCGCACACGTATACAAACCTACATGGGTTGTGTCTACTTACATGTGTCGTGTATGTGTAGGTGAGACAGATGCTGGTGTCACACGTATGTGCAATTACAGGTGAACAGCCAGGTAAGGACCCCCGACTGCACTCAGCCTTTGTCATGATAACACACGTCTGGACGGCCCATGAGGCTGGTCCGCGGTGCCCCTCCCAGACGGGCTACAGCTCACGTGCAAGTCACGACCACGTGCACTCAAACCACTGGTTTCCTTCAAGTCCCACCCCTGCAAGAGCAAGCTGGCATTCTCTAGACTTGAGAGTTTGCACAGAAGTGTGTGCACGGGGATGCTACAGGAGAGGAGAGAGGGCACAGCATTCCCATCTGCGAACGTGAAGAGCAGGGAAACTCAAGGCCCACCAAGGGGAAAGAGCCAGGCAAAAGGCCGTCTCAGGGGCCAGGGACACCTGCCCGGACGCCCTGCGGGAGCACGCGCACTGACGGACCCAGCTGCACACCCGCAGTCAGCTGCATCACGGGGCAGGGATGGGGTGGAGGTAGAGGAGGGAGCATGGCGGTGGTTCAGTTTCTAGTTCCACATACACTGGTTTAGGCTCCTGGTGTAATGTTCACTGTTGGAAATGTGTGCGACCCTTCATCTAAAGCAAAACCGGCCAGAATCAGCTAAAGTATATGAAGGAAAGTATATGAGAAAACAGCACCAAGGCCGGAGGGAGATGTTGGAACACACTCTTAGAAGGACTGGACGCCACACAGGAAGTGGGGTACTATTACACAGAGGGAGGCACACATTAATTTAAACTGTTTATTGCAAGTCCTATGGGAGAGCAAATAAAAATTTAAACAATTCTAAGTAATTAATAGAGATACCAAAATGGAATTATAGAAGATGCTAAACTAACCAAAGAGAAGGCAGGAAAAGAGAAAAAAAAGAACAGAAAGAACAAATAGAAAACAACTAGCAATACAATAGATTTTATTTTATTTTTATTTTTTTAAAGATTTTATTTATTTATTCATGAGAGACAGAGAGAGAGAGAGAGGCAGAGGGAGAAGCAGGCCCCCAAGGAGCAGGGAGCCCGATGTGGGACTCGATCCCAGGACCCTGGGATCATGACCTGAGCCGAAGGCAGACGCTTAACCATCTGAGCCACCCAGGCGCCCAATACAATAGATTTTAATCTGTTGCTTTAAATGAGATTGTTCTAAACCCACCAGTAAAGACAGAAATTGTCAGACTGGATAAAAAAGCAGGACTCAGAGGCGCCTGGGTGGCTCAGTCAATTTAGCGTCTGCCTTTGGCTCAGGTCATGATCCCAGGGTTCTGGGATGGAGTCCCACGTCGGGCTCCCTGCTCAGCCGATAGTCTGCTTCTTCCTCTCCCTCTGCCCCTGCTCATGCTCTCTCTCTCTCGTTCACTCTCTCTCAAATTAAAAAAAAAAAGGACTCAAATCTATGCTGTCTACAAGAAACGCATTTAAAATATAAACACATTAAGTAAATTAAAAGCATGGAAAAAGATACATCATACAAATGTTAATCAAAGAAAGTTGACGGCTATATGAATATCAGACAAAAGAGACATAAAAACAAGAACAGTATGAGGGATAAAAAAGGATATTACGTAATGATAAGGAATTAACAAACAGACATAATAATATTAAATGCTCATGAATCTAGCAACAAAACTTATGTATATTTAAATCACCTCACCTAATACATATATGTATATATCCTATATGTATGTTAATTGACTTGACCTAACACTTCTAGATTGCCATCTAGCATAAAAGAGCAAGATACAACAATGCGACATCCTTAGAACACTCTACCCAACAGCAAAATAGATAAAATTTTCAACTATATGTGGGACATTCGCTAGGACGCTCCATGCTGTGAGCCATACAGCAAATATCAACATATAGAAAAGAACTGGAATCTAAAAAAAGTGTGCCCTGAACAAAGAGAATTAACCTAGCAATCAGTCACAGGACGTTATCTGGAAACACCCAAAGCTTTGGAGATTACACCACACACTCCTAAATAAACCATAGTTCTTTTGTTTTTGTTTTTTAAAGCACAACAAGGGGTGCCTGGGTGGCTCAGTCAGTTAAGCGTCTGCCTTCAGCTCAGGTCATGATCTCCAGGTCCTGGGATTGAGTCCCGTGTAGTGTCGGGCTCCCTGCTCAGCAGGAAGTCCGCTTCTCCCTCTGCCCCTCCCCCTGCTTGTGCACATTCTCTCCCTCTCTCAAATAAATAAAATCTTTTTTTTTAAAGATTTTATTTATTTATTTGACAGAAAGAAATATAGCGAGAGAGGGAACACAAGCGGGGTAAGTGGGAGAGGGAGAAGCAGGCTTCCTGCGGAGCAGGGAGCCCGACGCGGGGCTCGATCTCAGGACCCTGGGAAAATGACCCGAGCCAAAGGCAGACGCTTAACGACGAACCACCCAGGCGCCCCTCAAATAAATAAAATCTTAAAAAAAAATAAAGCACAAGCAAAATATAAGATTTTTTTAAATGAATGAAAATTGAAAACACAATATATCAAAATTGCAGGATGCTGTTGAAGCAGCACTTAAAGGGAAATTTACAGTAAAGTGCTCATGTTAGAAAGATAGAAAGGGCTCAAGTCTAAATTTCTGCTTTAAGAAATCAGAAAAAAATAGCAATGATACACAAAGTAAGGAGGAGGAAAGAAACCTTTAAAAACTTAAGAGTAGAAATCAATGAAATTGAAAACAAGAAAAAAATAGAGAAAATCAAGAAAACCAAAAGTTGGTTCTTCAAAAAGATAACTGATAGACCTCTAGCCAGACTAATCAAGAAGAAGAGAGAAGCAGTATCAAGAACAGAGAAGGGAGCATTTGCTACTAGTTCCACAGACATTAAAAAGATCATAAAGGAATACCACAAATTGCTAGAAGATCAGCAACTCAGATGAAACAGACAAATTACTTAAAAGACACAAACTACCAAAACTCACAAAAGAAGAAATACAGGTAATAAATCACAACCAACTGCATTCCAGAAATGCAAGGCTAGTTCAACACTCACAAATCAATGGGATTCACCATATTACCAGATTAAGTAAGAAAAACCATACGATAATATCAACAGACACGTGAAAAAGCAGTGACAAAATTCAGCAGGTGCTCATGATAAAAACTTTCAGCACATTGGGAACAGAAGGGAACTTCATCAGCCCAGAAGGGGGGCTAAGTCCACCGACAGCCAACACCAGACTTCACGGCCAGCACTTCAGTCCTTTCCCCTGAGATCTGGAACAAAACGAGGACATCTCACCACCCTACTGAACAGTGTATGGGAAGTCCTAGCTCATACGGTGAGGCCAGCAAAAGAGGTAAAAGGCATATAGCCTGGAAAGAAATAAAGAAAACTGTCTTTATTAACAGATGATATGATAGTCTGTGTAGAAAATCTCAAAAAATATACCAAAAAACCCCTCTTGGATCTAATAAATGAGTTTATCAAAGTCACAGAATATAAGATTGATACTTAAAAGTCAACTGTATTCATATATATCAGCAATGAACTGTAATCTGAATTTTTTAATTATAATAAATAGCAACCCCCAAAAATACATAGATAAAACTCTAACAAAATACATGTAGAATCTGTATGTGGAAAACATAAAAACACTGACAAAAGGAACCAAAGAAGGTCTAAATAAGTGGAGAGATACATCATGTTTGTGGACTGGAAGATGCAGCATCACAAAGATGTCAATTCTCTCCAATCTACAGATACAATGCAATCTCCATCAAAATATCCAGTACGCTTTTCTGTTGATATTGACAAGCTGATTCTACAGTGAATACGGAAAAGCCAAGGAACTAGAAAGGCCAAAATAATTCTGAGGAAGAACAAAGTTGGAGGACTTGTATCGCCCAATTTCGAGAGTGACTACAAAGCTACAGCAATCAAGACAGTGTGGTTCCCGGGGCGCCTGGGTGGCTCAGTCGTTAAGCGTCTGCCTTCGGCTCAAGTCATGATCCCAGGGTCCTGGGATCAAGCCCTGCATCGGGCTCCCCGCTCGGTGGCAAGCCTGCTTCTCCCTCTCCCACACCCCTGCTTGTGTTCCTGCTCTCGCTAACTCTCTCTCTCTGTCAAATAAATAAATAAAATCTTTAAAAAAAAAAAAAAAGACAGTGTGGTTCTGGCAAAAGGAGGGACCCGGACGTCATGGAACAGGACTCAGAGCCCAGGAATCGACCCACACAAATACAGCCCACTGATCTCCGACAAAGGTGCAAAGACAGTTTAGTGGAGAAAGATGGTCTTTTCAACCAGTGGCATGGAGCAAGTGGATGACCATATGCAAACAGATGAGCCCAGACACATGCCTCACACCTTACACCAAAATTTACTCACAAAGGACCGTAGACCTCATGGTGAAGTGTAAAAGTAGAGAACTTCTACAAGAAAATCTGTAGCTTGGGGGTGGCGATGAGTTTTCAGACACAACACCAGAAGCGTGACCCAAGAAAGAAAAAAAACAGATAAACTGTACTTTATCAGATGAAAAGCTCCCACTCTATAAATGACACTTGTAAGAGAATGAAAGGACAAGCCACAGATTGGGAGAAAACATTTACAAACCACACAAAGGACCTGATAAAGGACTTGTATCCAGAACATTTAAAGTACCACAATATCCTGCATCCAGAATATTAAAGTACTTTTAATAAACTTAAGAATAAGGCAACAAACAACCCAATGTTTAAACTGGACAAAATATCTGGACACTGAAGTCATCTGTTTCACACAAATAAGATACACAGATGGTAAATAAACACAGAAAAGATGTTCAATATCATTTATTGGGGAAATGCCAATTAAAGCCCCAATGCAATATCACCACACACCTATCAAAACAGACAAAATCCAAAACACTGAAAATATCAAATGCTCCAGAGGATTCAGAACCGCAGACGTTCATGACTGGTGGGAAGGCAAACTGCCATGGCCACTGTGGACGACACGGTGGCAGTTTCTTCTAAAGTTGAACATGGATCTACCATATATGACCCAGGAATTACACACTTAGGTATTTGCCCACGTGAACTGAAAAGTTTCATTTCCACAAAAGCCTGCATGCAAATGGAGCAAACAGGGGCTTGGTTCACAACTGCTAACGTGGGAAACAACACAGAGGTCCCCCAGTGTGGGAGTAAACATAAACACAGGTGGTACATGCCTACGATGGATAACAGTCGAGGGAAAATACACAAGCCATTGATTCATACAACAGCATGGAAGGACCATAAATGCCCTTTTCTAACAGAATCCAGACCCAAAGGATACTTGAGGATTCCATTTATACTAGAAAAGGCAAAGCCACAGAGGCAGAGCATGGATGACAGCAGACGTATGGGGGCGCGGGGTGGGAGGGGTGGGGGCAGTAGGTGACTACACGCACAGGGGAATTTGGGGGGGATACAACTACTCTGTATAGTACCAGGGTGATGGATAAGCATGCATTTGTCAAAACCCATAGAACTGTATGTTACAAAAAATGAACTTTAATGTTTACAAACTATCAAAAAAGCCAGCCTGGAGGTCAGAGGATGCCAGGATGGAATGTAGACTGTGACACATGAATGGCACTCTATGGCAGATGTCTAACACGACCACACTGCATGGAAGGGGGAAGGGAGGGCTGGCCTAAGTAACTCCGGAAAATGCTTTGAGTGAAAACTATAAGGACAAAGACCAAAGGAATGGTTGATAAATGCTGGAGTCTGGTTGGTCTTTCTCACGGCGTGTGCGGACGATTCTGAAACCGCTTTGCAAACAAAGCACGGTGGACGGTGGGGCAAGATTCCCACCAGGAGACACGGACGTTCCAGAGAAGCAAGGAAGGAGCGCACCTACCCTGTGTCCTGGGTTAGGACCGGAGAAGCCAGTGCGAATTCATGTTAACCCTGGCAGACATTCAGATGGATGTGCGGGGAAACAACCGGATGTGAATGACCACATGCGACATCGGGCACTCCTAGCACGCAGATCTGGGTTCTGAACACCACTCCCCGGTAAAGAAACCACAGCAGGAGAAATGGCTAGTCTTAGGGCTGGGACACATGGGTGAGGCGAGCGGCCCGTGGCAAGGGCACCGGCAGAGCAGGCGGAAAGCACCAGCGCTGACCGGAGCTGGACGGTCTGAAGCCACAGTAAGGGGAAGCGTGGGACACAACCCAGAGCCCAACTCAGTGTGAGGACTGGTGAAGATGTGGAGACAAGACACGAACCTTCCTCACAGAGGAATTCCCAACGATACGTGGAGATGCCCCTCCCGGGGTGGCGCTGAGTCCTCCCTCCCCCGAGGTGCGGGCCGGGCCCGGTGACAGGCTTCCAGAGGACAGGGAACACACGGGACGAGACACCTGGAAACACACCCTCACCAGGTGATCCAGGTCGGCATCGCCAGCAGCGAGTCATGTGGACTCGGGCACCCAATCGGGTAACACGGGCACCTCGCCTCTGTGACCCATCTCATCCCGAGAAACACCAGACAAACCCAATGTGAGGGGCATCGGACCAAATATGGGACCAGAACTGCTCAAAACGACCAAGGTCATGAAAAGCCGGGAAAGGTCTCCAGACTGCCACAGACCAGAGGGGACAAAGAAGACGAGGCGGCGAAGTGCAGTGTGGCCCCAGGAGGGGCTCCGGGGTGGGAAGGGGCACTGGTGGGAAATCCCAATAAAGTCCGTGGAGTTTGCTTAATAGGTTGGGTTTTTTTCTTTCAAGTTTCTTGAAAGCCCACTATACGCAGCTCACAGCAGTGGAGAAAGAGAAGTGAGGCCTGACCCTCACATGACCACGGGAGGCCAAGGGAAGGGGGACCAGGTGAGAGTCACCTGAGGACGAAAGCCCACCACCCAACCACAGAGGGTCAGTGGGAGGGCAGCGGAGTGCACACTGCTGCTCTTCTCCCTCACCCGTCCCCGCCTGGGGCAGAAGCTGACCAAGTCCACAAGCCGCTGACCTTGGAGGCCACCTCCACAGCAGTGCTCTCCCAGGTGGAGCCCAGCTGGTCTATCCCCTGACTTAGGCTGCCGTGGCCCATTCCAGAACCCCAGGGCTCACCCACACTATGAGTGGGTGGGTGAGCTAATTAGTGATGATGGAACAGAGGCATGTCCTTCCCTGCAACCACAATTCACACTCCATTGCCATGGAAGGAAAACAAGATTTGGCCTAACCAATTAGTTTTAGGACTTCTCTCTCTTTTTTTTTTAAAGTAATGTTTATGCTCAACGTGGGGCTCGAGTTCACAACTCCAAGATCAAGAGTCGGATGCTCTACCGACTGAGCCACCAGGGATCCCTGGTCTCACCAATTAGTTCTTTTGAAAAGAGATTTTATTTATTTGAGAGAGGAAGAGCATAGAGAGCACACACAAGTGGGGAGGGGCAGAGGGAGAGGAGAAGCAGACTCCCCGCTGAGCAGGGAGGCCCCCCAAATGGGGCTTGATCCCAGGACCCCAGGATCACAAGCAGAGCCAAAGGCAGATGCTCAACTGACTGAGCCACCCAGGTGCCCCTCACCAATTAGTTTTAAAAAGCAATTCTAAGGCAAGAAGCATAGGAAACTTTCTATCTTATCAAGAAACAATGAACATGGCTGGGATTAAAATTTCAGAAAAGAAAACCTATTTCAATTTCCACTCCTCTTATAGAAATGGCTAAGTAGAAAGAAGTGAAAATGTCAAAATATCACAGCATCCCAAAAGCTAAACCAACCAATTGAACCTACAAAGCCTTAGTCAGCCCCCACCCCCACCCTAGGAAGGCAGAAGTCAGCCCCACCCCCACCCCAGCCCAGGAAGGCAGGAGTCTGCCCCCCACCTTCACCATAGGAAGGCAGGAGTCAGCCCCACCACCAGCCCAGGAAGGCAGGAGACAGACCCCCATGCCCACCCTAGGAAGACAAGAGACAGAACCCCACCCCAGCCCAGGAAGGAGGCAGGAGACAGACCCCTCTCCCAGTCCAGGAAGGCAGGAGACAGGGCCTAGGCATGGAGGTGCTCAGCCACTCACTGGGGGTGGGGGTGTGGGGTAACCCAGACACTGATCTAGGAGAGGTGAGCAGATTACCTAAATATGCATTATCAAGGATGTCTGCAAATATTTTCTTTAGAAAACAAAAATTTAGTTTTCTCTCCCAATCAGATGAATTGCTATAAAATTAAAACAGAATCATCCTCAAATGCCATTCTCGGCTGGCTGGTTTTTATTGAGTGCGGTTAAACTCTGGGCCTTGGCACAGTAATGCACAGTGCCATTTCTTCAGAGGCATGTGCTGCAGAGAGCTCACAAGTAGGTAGTGTTATTTGTCTTTTAAACAACCTGGAAGCGTTTTACAGAGAACCTTGTAAAACCAAGCAGAGCATTTCATTAGAATCTAAGGGCCTGGAGCACAGAACAAGAGCTAATTTCCATGAACTCTCAGAACCGGTGAAATCTCACAACTACATACAATGAAATAGGATTTTTTTTGGTCCCATTTTTTTCCTCAAAATTTCTGCAAGTACGATGCCCGCAGCGCTGCGGCCTCCACACCGCACTCCATGCCCACACTCAGGCGCTATCTCAGCTGCAAGAGCCCAAGAGCCCAAGGAGGGGAAGACATCATGCGTCCTGACGGGGAGGGCAACAAGCTTCTGCTTCTAGAAAGTGCAGTTTAGACTCACCTCAAAGAGCAACCACTGGTCAGGGGCAAGAAGTAATAAAACTCTACCATGTGTAACAGAAATAAGGAAAGCCAACAGAGCAACTGCACAAAACGTGTGTAAAGCAAAAGCAAGAATCAGAGTTGGACCAAAACTAGCCTTGAGACCCTTTAGAAGTAGGATTTTCAAAGAAATGTTATTCCAAGGACTCCACGGTTAACAGTGGGAAACTGAGATGTGCAATCTGCTTACGTGTCAACTTCCTCTGGGATGTGGGAAACACAGGCAGAAAAGAAATTATTAAATTTCCTTACTCCCTGCAGCCCACTGACAAGTCCTTGAAACAGGCAGAGTGACATTCCTCTAGGGACTCAACTGCCTCGATGTTGACACTTTTCTAAGGGCAAAAGGCAATCCTAGCCTCATCCCACCCCCACCCCCAGGACCCTGTGAGTCTACTTTAACATGTAAGAATTCCTTTGGAAACTTCCTTTATCTCTACCCCCCAAGATACAGGTTGGCAGCATCCCCCAAGCATATGGCCCACCGATATACATCTGAAGGGTCTCATGATTGAGTTTTTACTAAACAGTAATAAATGACCTTTTCCTAGTAATAGCTAGTGCCCTCATGATCCTAGAAACCTTGTTTCCAAAATTCCTGGGAGACTTACACTGTCCCTAACCCCCTCCCAACTTTAAAGTATACAATGGGCCACTCCTCATGACCCCAGCACGGCTCTTTCTGCCCACGGGTCCTGTCCCCGTGCTTTAATAAAACAACTTTTTTGCACCAAAGACGTCTCAAGAATTCCTTACTGGCCATCGGCTTTGAACCGTAGCGTCTTTCCTACACCACTCTGCTCCCACAGTGCTCAGAGCCCCTCTGGAGACCCTACATCGCCACTCATGGACACTCAGCAGACCAGGGCAGTCACAGCAGCACGGTCCACGGGGCCTGGGAGGGGCCCATCTTCTCTAACAGACCCTTGTTTAGCTTCATGAAGTGCCTTCTCTGGCAGGCTCCAGCCAAGCTGGGAGGCTTGATGGGGCAGGGGTCCCCAAATGGGGCACATTTGGGACCCACTTGGGTACCCACTTGGGGTGTTTGGACATACAGGGACCTAGAGGCAGCAGACTGGGCAGGGTCAGAGAAGCTGTCCAGAAATAGGGCAGGAGTCCTAAGAATGAATGAGCCCAGAATCCCCTGAGAATGAGGAAGGGACTCTCACGTAGACACACCATTAAATAACAAGGACCCAGAGTAAGATGGCAAGGCAGCAGGGATTCTGAAAGTTTCCAGAGGAAAACACAGGTCACTGTGATACCGCCACATAAGAAGAAACATTTATGTGCTCCTCGTCCCAGCTCCTGGGAATTTCCTGAGTGCCGGGGCTGAGAGGAGCATCTGCTGTGGTTCGTAACAAGCCCCTTTCAGCCTTATCTGGATTCACACCAACCAGGTGACTCTTGGAGCTCAGGGGTTGGTAGCCAGGGGACCTGACATGTGATTAGAAGGCTGGAGACCAAGCCCATCACCAAAGATAAATGATCTCATCAACCACGCCTGTGTAACAGGGCCTCCCTAAAAACCCAAAATGAAGGGGTTCTGGAGCCTCTGGGCACATGGAGGTGCCAGGAGGGGGAGGGTGGTGCTCCCGGCAGGAGGCAGGGCCTGGAAGCTCCGTGCTCCTTCCCCACCCTCACACCCCCCCTACCCGCCCTGTGGGTGTCTTCTATCTGCTGTTCCCGAGTCATAGCCTTGATGATGAACCAGTAACCGTAAGTAAGGTGTTTCCCTGAGTTCTGTGAGCCATTCTAGCAAATTATGGCGCTCGAGAAGGGGGTCGTGAGAACCCTGACTTACAGCTGGTGACAGCCTGGATGTGTGAGTGGCATCTGAAGAGGGGGCGGTATTGTGGGACGGGCCCTCAGCCTGGCGGGCAGGTATGAACTCATGCCAGGCAGATAGTGTCAGAACTGCTTGTGAGGAGACCCCCCCCACATTTGGTGTCAGAGTGTGTCAGTAGAAAAATGAAAGTGTTGGGGCACCTGGGTGGCTCAGTCAGTTAAGCGTCTGCCTTCGGCTTACATCATGATTCTGGGACTAGCCCCTCATCGGGCTCCCTGCTCAGCGGGGAGTCTGCTTCTCCCCCTGCTCCTCACCCCACTCGTGCTTTCACTCTCAAATAAGTAAATGAAATCTTAAAAAAAGGAAAAGGAAAAAAAATGAAAGTGTTTCTGTTTAGGCATCTGGGGAAGATCAGGGGTCAGGCTGTGTGAAGACTTCTCATCATCAACCCAAAAAGTTCTGAGAAAACCTGCTTTGAATGAGAATGGAAGACCCAGGTAATTCAATAATTCCCATGAGGGCAAGAAAAATACAGAAAGGTCACCTCCAAATTCTTTCTTGAAAAGTTGTTTGGGGATTAACCCCAGCAAAAAGAGAGAATAAAAGAATAAAAGAAAAAAGGACAGCAATGTGAGATCTGAAGAATTGTGAATACAACCCAGAGAGAGTCAGGGGGCTTCTCAGGTGGGCCATCTGTGTCCTGAGTGTCCACACCAAGAAGCTGGGAGTGGGGAGTGGGGAGGGAAGGGGGACACAGGTGGAAAAGTATCCCATGGGGACAAAGAGTAATGATAAAGACTGCAACAAGTCAAGGAAATTTTATGAAGCAGGAGATGCCCCTAGAAGATGGAGGATAGAAGTATAAATAGAACACCGTCCAGCTGCAAGCTCACAGGTGGATGAACAGGCACACTAAAGACGGTGTTGTAAGAACTCTCTTAAATGTGCAGAGAATGAAGCACAGGGCAGGGGTTCATTATGCAGTCTTGTGGTGGGGTCAGGAGTCCACAAGGGCAACTATAAAATTCAACATCAAGTGAAACGTGTGTACAGCCCCTCTGGCATCATGAAAAACCCTGGGACTTCAGAAAGAAACTCTGAGGTAGCTCATGCTATCAGAAAACTCCAGAACCTTCTAGAAAGAGACCAATGCAAGATGGGCATCCACTTGCCCGGGGCCAGCTGTCAAAGAACCTCGTCCCTGGAAGATGGGAAACCAGTTCCTTCATACAGCTGAAAAACACTGATTCTACCCCAAATATAGAGAAAAGATAGGAAAAAATGTCTCAAAGCAAGTGGTTCCATGCTCAACACAGGGCTCAAGATGTCCGCTTCACTCAGCAGCTCAGAACTGTCTCCTTGGGACGGAACAGAGAATCCCCGCGGAGGGAGATCAGAGGCAGGCCTGATCAGAGGCAGGCCCGCTAACCAGGAAGCCTGGGGTGGGTGTTAGGGAGCTGCGCTCTCTGTGAGCGCTGCAGGTTCTCCGGTAGCAGTCTACCAAAGCCCCCTCCTTGGGGAACGCTGTCTGCGCTCCATCTTTTGCTAAGTGACAGCTCAAACATTCAGAATGACTATTTAAAACTGTGGAGGATAGAGCAGCGCTGGCAAGAACTATTTTTACAGTAACAAAAGAGAGGGCAGCATTGCGGAAAGCCCACGCTGGGCACCCCACGGTCCACTGAATCGCTCCAGAAAGCCTGGTCTCCACTGTGCGCCAGAAGACGTCAAAGCCAGCCTCGCCCTCCTAGGGTGCACCCCACTGTTCGGGGTTTCTGGAAGGACACTGCTGCTTCCTCGCGGGAGGAAGAGCTGTAGAACTGAAGCTGAGATGTTCAGTGCCCCCGGCACGGTCGAGGCCGGCAACGCCAGGGACCAGCACCCTCTGGATCCCTCTAGCAGAGACCACCGGCTCATCTCAGCCTGGTCCCCAGGTTGGTTTCAGAATCTGAGTTTGCGCTCCACTGCCGTAGACTTCCCCCACTGGCTCTTGTGCCCTTGTGGGTGCGGGGGCTGGGGCGGGGAGGTGGGTTCGGGGCCCGCAGGCCTCAACCTCTGTGGCCCAGGGCTGCTGTGGGCTCTGCACGGCTGAGGGCCTAGTGGCTCCCGGCCTGGTCAGGTGAAGGCTGAGGCTCAAGCTTCACCCGTTCCTGAAGTCTCCACGGTGCCAAGAGGGCTGCTCCGAAGCCTCCGGAGCCCAAGTGAGGCCTGGGGCCCAGCTCCGCCTCTACTCACAGGTTCCCTGGCTGCGCAAGGGGCTGCCCGCGGCCTAGGTGCAGCTCGTGAGTGGGGGGCACAGGTGGCTAATGGACAGGGCTCTGTGGACAGGGGCTCTGCAGCGGCGTCCCTTGGTCGGTCGATCTCCTGGGAGATGACCGCCCCCCCCACCCGCCGCCTTCCCAGCCCAGGCCAACTGGGGAACCTGGCTCTGGGAAGTACAGAAGTCAGAGCAGGGGGCAGGTGAAGTCACCTTCGAGCACCCTCACCCCTCCAACCCCATCGCTCCAGACCCCACCCCACCCAGGGGTAGGAGGGGCAGGGAAGGGGGCTCTATTGTGTATGCGTCTGAGGAGGGGGGCCTGTGGGAGGGGCATTGGGAGAAAAACATCCCGGGGGGAGGGGCATCTAGCAACCGTGAGGAGGGGGGAAGCGTTGGGGGGGCGCCCCGGGGCAAGGGAGCGTATGGGCGGGGGGAAGTGTCCCAGAGAGAAGGGCCTCCGGTGGAGCGTGGGGGGTGTGTGTCCCGGGGGGAGGGGTGTCCTGGAGGGGAGGGAGGGAGGGGCACGTCCCGGGGGTAGGGGAGTCAGGGGACGTCCCGGGGAGAGGGGAGGGGTGGGGGGTGAGAAGCGTTCTGTGGGGAGGGACGTCCTTGGGAGAGCATCGCGGGGTGGGGGAGCGGGACGCCCCACGGGGAGGCGGGTCCCGGGGTGAGGGGCGCCCTGGAGGGGAGAGGCAAGTCCCGGGTGGGAGGGGCGTCGGAGGGGAGGGCCCTGGAGGGAAGGGACGCCCCAGGGGGAGGTGCGCCCTGAGGGGAGGGGCACGTCCCGGGGGAGGGGTTGGGGAGCGTCCCGGGGAAAGGAGAGACGGGGTTGGGGGTGGGTGGGCAGAGACTCGGGGGGAGGGGCGGAGGCTGTCCCGGGGTGGGGGACGGTCTGAGGGGCGAGGGCGCGTGCTAAGGGGCAACAGTGACGGGAGCCCCGGCCCCCGCGGACTCACAGTAAATGAAAGCGAGGGCCCTCAGGAGCACGATCCTGGTCAGCCAGAAAGTGCCCGCTCGGAGATGGGCCGAATAGCCCGTGGGGTCGCACCCCGGCCCAGGCCCCGGTGGAGACCCAGGCTCGGCGCCCGCATTCCCGACCTTCCGCCTCCTCAGTGACTGCTCGGGCGCCGCCATCGCGGGGCCACCAGTGCGCATGCGCATGGAGCGCCACGCGCTCGGGCGCCCCGCCCAGAACGAGAGGCCGCTCCCGCCCGGGCTGGCCACGCCCATGGGCGGGGAGCGCGCTCCAGGTCCGGGCGCGCGCGCGCCCTCCGCAGGCCGCGGGGCGTGCTGCAGCAGTGAGGGCAGGGGTACCTGGAAGGACCCGCGTGTACTCTGCCTGGGAAGGGGCCGACCATGCGCTCATTCGCTCGTTCTTTCTTTTTTTAAAGATTTTATTTATTTGACAGAGAACACAGGCAGGGGGAGTGGGAGAGGGAGAAGCAGACTCCCCACTGAGCAGGGAGCCCGATGCCGGACTCGATCCCGGGACCCCGGGATTTTGACCCCAGCCGAAGGCAGCCACCCAACTGACTGAGCCACCCAGGCGTCCCTCATTCGCTCTTTCATCAGCCAATGTTGCAGAAGCTCCTGGTGCACTTGCCCACCTGGGCAGCTGCCCTCCTTGCCCCTCTAGGGCTGTTGGAAAGCTCATGTCTGGCCAGGACGGGGTGGGCCTGTCTGGTCAGCGTCTGTGTGGGCATGCAGAGGGTCTGCGGTGTATGGAGTTGCCCTGCTGCAGAGGAAAGGTTGGAGTGGTGGCTTCACCCCAGGGCTCCAGGCGGCCATTACCTGCCCTGAGTGTGTGGCCAGGTGTCTACGGGTGTCCCCTTCCCATGCCCTCATCTCTGCTGTCCTGGGAGGATGTTGGGGTGACAGTTACACAGCTGGCAAGGGAAAGCACAGTCAGCGGCCGGGTCCTGAAATTCAGCCAGATCCTTCGGCTCAGGTCAGCAAAGCCCCCCTTAGGCGGCACTCCTACCAGCTCTCAAGACTGCACCCCAGCCCCTGGGGAAAGTGAGGCACTGAGGATTCAGAGCAAAGAAGAACTTACCAACCAATGACCCAAGCAGAACCCTGGTGAGAACACCAGCAACTCTACATTCTGAGGATAGAGCAGCCCAGGCACGGCTCAGGACAGGTGGTGTTAAGTGGGTGGGCTCATAGGCACTCCTTAGAAGAGCGCAGGGTATGCAGGACAGAGTAGGCTTCAGACCCTTAGTGGTTAGTGGGCAAACCGTGAGGTACCTGGAAGCACATCACTGAGGTAGGCGTGGGTTTTTCTTATTCTTTTTTTTTTTTTTTAGATTTTATTTATTTATTTGAGAGAGAGAATGAGAGAGAGAGCACATGAGAGGGGGGAGGGTCAGAGGGAGAAGCAGACTCCCTGCCGAGCAGGGAGCCCGATGCGGGACTCGATCCAGGGACTCCAGGATCATGACCTGAGCCTAAGGCAGTCGCTTAACCAACTGAGCCACCCAGGCGCCCCGGGTTTTTCTTATTCTTCACAGCTCTTTACATATTAAAGGTCCTGTTCTTGTGTGTATATTGCTAATGTTTGTCCTGGGTGTTTTCTTTTGACATCTTGTTCTGAGTGTTTGGTTTTTTTTTTAAAGATTTTATTTATTTATTTGACAGAAAGAGACACAGTGAGAGAGGGAACACAAGCAGGGGGAGTAGGCGAGGGAGAAGCAGCCTTCCCGGTGAGCAGGGAGCCCGATGCGGGCCTGAGCCGAAGGCAGACGCTTAATGACTGAGACACCCAGGCGCCCCCTGAGTGTTTTGACCTATAAATTATCGATACTTGTGTGGCCAAATGATCAGTCTTGTTTAATTATATCTTTACCACCTGCAGTGTGAGCTCTATGAGGGCAGGGCCTGGCTCTGATCATAGGCTCCCCCAAATCTAGGCCAGACCAGCAACTTCTGGAACCCTTCTTCAGCCTCCATCTGTCCCCCGCCTGCATTGTTGGGGTAATAGCACACGTGCATCTTATAGTGTGAGTTTTTAAAGTGTCCCCCCATTTTTTTGTGGTGAAAAGCTCTCCTTTCAGAGCCCAACTGTAAAGTGGGACATGTAAAAGATTGGCAGGGGTGGGGGGTGGCGGCACAAACATCTTCTGCATCAGCAGAAGCAGGAAAGCATGTGCCCGAGGCTCCCAGCCTTGGGGATGAGGGGGACAGTTATTCTGGTCCATGCTTCCAGGTCCTTCCAGCAAAGCTACAATCTGCACCTCCTCTCCAGGATCCAAGTGCTGCATTTGGGATGGGCTAGCAGAGCTGTCTGGGGAGAGCAGGGAGAATCCGGCGCCCCTCAGCCCAAGCCCACTCGAGCTTCCATGCATCCCCCGGATGCAGGAGGTGCTCAGGGGACAGAAGGCAAGGAAGAACAGCTCTGCCATCAGGTGTGACCCAGGGTGCTGCTTTTCAGGTGGGGACAGTCCTCACAAAGGGCCCTTTGTCCTCGGCTTCCCCTGGCCCGAGTTGTATTGTTCTCCCTAGAGAAGGACACAATGGGGCATTGTGTAGAGCAGAAAAGGGCCCTTGTCCAGCATCCAGCTCGCTGGGCTCCAGGCTCCCTCTCCGGGTTTACCCAGGGTGGGCGAGGCCATCAGAGAGGTCTGCTGGGAGCTCATGTTCTTCTGTTTCCTCTGGGCCCTGCCTTCCTGGGAGCTGACTACAGAGGACCAGTGAGTCTGAGGGTCTAGAACCCACATGAGAGTGGACCTCACAGAGCAGGCCTTGGGCCGAGGAAAGGCTGGCCAGTGGCTCGGTGCTTGTCTGTTTCCACCTGAATTTAATCAAAGCGCGCTGGTCTATTACTCGGCCAT
The DNA here is from genome assembly GCF_029215605.1 of Mirounga angustirostris. Lineage (NCBI taxonomy): Eukaryota > Metazoa > Chordata > Mammalia > Carnivora > Phocidae > Mirounga > Mirounga angustirostris. Next base: position 140,306,360 of record NW_026991713.1, read on the forward strand.
AAAAAGGAGTGAAATATTGACACCTGCTACAATATAGACGAACCTCAAACACATCATGCTGAGTGGGAGAACCAGACACACAGGCCACATGTTGTCTGATTCCATGTATATGACATGTCCAGGATAAGCAAATCCACAGAGACCAAAAGCAGATTGGTGGTTATCTAGGGCTGGGGGCGGGGAGGGACAAAAGTATTCTAGAGCCATATAGAGGTGACGGCTGCACAAAGTCGGGAATGCGCTAAATGGCACCCAACTGTACACTTCGAAATGCTTAAATGTTATGCTGTGTGAATTTCACCTAAAACCGCCCCCCAAACCTTAAAAATATCCTATGTTGTTCCAGAATGTCCTAGAAGGCACCGTTTTTACCTGTTGGAATAGGTTACATCATTTACACCAAACTTACCTCTTCATCTAGATTAGGGAGCATCTCACAGCTTTTGAATAATATTTAGATATGGGTACATCCTATGCTCCAAGAAGTCACTCCACTTAAAAACAAAACCTTTTTTGTAAACCCTGAGGCAGCTGCAGGGCCGGGAGGCTGGTGCTGGGGAGGAGGCACCAAGCTGGCTTCCTCACCCCGTGGGCTCAGTGCCTGCAAGCCCCAGGTACATGGGGGTCTCTCCCTGGAGAGGCCTTTCCCCCACTCGAGGAGCCTGGGTGGTGGGGCTCCTAAACCTACATTTTCAAGCCAAAACTGTTGGAGAAAAAGTCAGGCTGGTTACAGAGGGATTGGTGCTGAGCCCCGCCTGGACAGAGTGAGCGAGAAAGAGCCCGGGAAAGGACAAGAAGGGAGAAAGGGAGGCTTCCCCGAGACAACCGGTCAGCTCAAGCCTGGGGCTGGTGTCACACGGACCCACGGACAAGCCAGAACCCCTGGGCCCATCCTGGGGGGCCCATTCACAGCTCCCCCAGTGCCTTCCCAGAGCAGAGGCACACACAGGCCCACAGGCTGGCGATACTCCCAGCAGCTGCGGTACGGCTTCACGGAGGAATGAGCTCCATGTCGGCACCTCGTCCAGCTGTCCCCAGGCACCCTGGCTTGGCAGCCCCCGCTGCCTCAGGGCAATTGTCCCTGACGTGCATTTGCAGCTGTCTCTGGCACCCACAAGAACCCAGCTTGGGCCCGACCTAATCGCCCACCCTTCATTTACCCCAATTTTTCATGTCTTGACATCTGTTGATGGGGGGACAGAACCCACGGGCACTAACATCTGTCACTTTTTTCTGGGGGGGTGGTCAGTTTGGGCTGGTCCCACCCTGACTGTCCAGTGGCCAAGACCCCGGGTAAGGCTGGCAGGTGCAGGTGGGGGTGGGTGAGCAGGTGCTGGGCCATTTGCTGGTTTTCGGGAACTGACTCACGGACGGCTGTTCTGCTTGGCTCACCCGTCTCCTCTCCTGGCACCCTCGCCTCCCATGCCTGCACCCCAGAGAGAGATGTGGTTCTGTGTGGCCCGGCAAGCCGGTGAGCCACGATTGCAAGGCAGAGAGGAAAGCAAAAAATCACATTGCTGTTACATTTCATGGCCGTAGAGCCCGATGGGGGAAGAGAATGTGCAGTGAAGTTTTTTCTCCTAGAGTCAGATTCTGCCCTGGAAGAAGTTTTGGAAGCCGCCCAGGCCAAGGGTCACAAACAGGAGGCCTGCAGGCTGAATTCTGCTTGCAGAGCTGCATCAGTGACCAGTCACCACAATAATGCTGTATAACAAACAGCCTTAAAACCAAAAATCATGGTGTCGGCCACACTGCTACCCCCCGGAGCTGGGCTCAGGCATGCATCTATGGTCAGCTGAGGTCTGGGGGCAGCAGGACGTGGGCTGGCTGTTGGGATGATGGGGCCTCTCTCCAGCGGCCCACAGGCCCCAGCCCTCCTTACAGCCTCACCCACAGCAGCTCCACACTCCCCTCCTGACCGGGCTCCAGAAGACACCAGCATGCAAGACCCCTGATTTGGCCCAAACTGCTCATTTCACAGGCTGGGGGAGCTCGTGCCCACCACCATCCAGCATTGTGTTTTACCTTCCTGACTCCTGTCCAGTGATCCAAGCAGACATCTCATTTCTGAAAAGAACAGGTGGCATTCCTATTAGATGCTCTCCCTGAAGATGGAGCTGGGCCCCAGCAGTGCGGATGGGCCCCAGCAGAGTGGATGGGCCCTGGAACTCGCTAGCTTGGACTGACGAGGAGTCACAGAGAAGCAATAAACATCGGTCTGGGCTACTGCACACCCAGCACCCTGCATACATCAGCTCACACAGGCCCCGCCGTGAGCCCACAGAACAGACAGGCATTCCGGACCCCTCGACTGCCCAGAGGAACCCCGTAACTTACCCAAAGTCAAGGGGCCGCAGGGGACAGATGGCATCCGGTCCCGTGACTTCAACGCCCTCCTCTTCAGAACTCTAGCGCCTTCTTGGGGGATCCCTACAACTCCCTCCTACCCTTTCCACACCCTGAGGTGGCAGGCAGGGGCAGGCGGCCAGCACGCGCACAGCCCAACCCACAAACCACTCCAAGGCACCTCTTCTCACACTTTATTAGAATGCTTAGCCTCTGGAGCTCCTTGAGAGCTTGCAGCCAGGCAAGCTGGATGTGAAGCCCCAGGAGCTGCCTGCACCTTCGGCCCCTGACCTGAGCCTCTGGCGGGGGGGAGGGGGGGGCGGGGGGCGGGGAATCTCTGCCACTCTTGCTCTGGGCCTTCCTGACAGACTCCCAAGAACCATCAGCTTTCTTCCACTCTGCATAAGGCTCCCGCCTGAGGGTGTCTTAATTAAACCCTCCTTCGCCAAGTTCCAAAAAATAAATACTTGGGAGACAGCGGAAATCTTTTGACAGGGTGTGTTTTAATTTGCCTTTGGCACTGCTGTGTCTCTGGAACCTTCCGTGGTGGCAGAGACAGCCGGGGCCCCTCACTCCGAAAGAGGATTTTTCTCTCTGATGTTTTTATTTCAAGCTAGCATTTGCCTTTCTCCGTCATAACTGATCTGGGGCTCCACTTCCAAGGGGTTCCCACTTGGATCTCTTGAACAAGAAGCCTCATTAAATCTGAAAGTTAAGTTCGGACGGACAAGCGCAGCTCACGCAGCCTATTTGGGCCCAAAAGCCGGTTTGCTGGAGTGAGAGTCATCATCCAACATTCTGGCTCCCCTCCTGCAAGGGGGTTGAGAAAGCCCCTCCTGGCCCTATTGCCTCTCAGAGGAGCCCAGTGACCAGAACACAGGGGAGCTTGGTGCACGGGGATGGGGCCCCAGGTGATGGTGAAGGGCAGGGGTCCTGGGGACTGGGGTCCGGGGGCAAGAGCCCAGAGTAGCCAGAAAGTCCAGAATGAGGATGGGGTCTGGGTCCTAGGGATCTAGGAGCCTGGTATTATATAATGCCCGCCTGCACAGACAAGGAAGGGAATGTATTGGCTTATGGGATGGAAGTGTCCAGAGGAAGGCAGAGGCAGATTCCAAGTCTCTAACACCTCAGCGGACTTGGTTTCCCCCATAGATGATATTGCTGCCGCTTGGCCTGGATGCCTGGTGCTCACCTCTACCCAAGGAAGGCTGTATTTGGAGACCCCAGGGACCCTGCCTGAGGACAGTTTCTGGCTACAGAAGCAGCCTCTGCCTGCCGTCAAACATACACACCACGACCTGAATGTCGCTGGTGGAGTCAGGCCCCCAGGCCCAGGCCAGGGAGAGGAGAGATGGATAGGCACAGCCGGAGGCCGGGGGATCACGACCAGCAGGGGGTGAGCGGAGGCCAGAGCAGAGACCACAGCTGTTCTCCAAACATCTGCGTAGCACATGTCACTGGACAGACCGTGTTCACTGGGGCTCAGCCCTCTGGGTTAAGCATTGCCCTCTCCCCAGACTTTTTCAAAGAACAGCCACAGCCGGGGGTCCCACTGGGCTGTCAGCAGTCATCCCCGGGGCAGTGTGGGTTTACTTCTCAGGAGGCTTCAGAGCTCCCAAGAAGGTGCAGAGATGTGGCCTGGAGCACATACCTGGAGGCTGGGCAGTGTCCTGAAGATGCACTAGGTTGGAGCAGCTGTCCCCTCTCTGGAGCAAGCCGCTCAGGACCAGCACCCGCCACGGGCTGGCCCACGACACCCCGGTCCTGCCGGCAGAGGGGGAGGAATCTGGGCGTGATCTTCCTGCCAGTGTCCTCCGCACACATAGCATAGGAGGCCAAGGAACAGACAGAGCCAGCTCCCAAGTGGACATCAGCCCAAGCAAGGGGAGGGCTTTGACCCAAACCAGAACCTCCACGCCAGCTGGCAAACTAAGTCGGGGAGGGGTGTTTCAACAGAAAGCTTGGCCCGGAGCCCTGATAGTCTGTTACTGAGGGACACTGGACTTCTTGCGTCCCGTGAGCCCCTTCGCCTCTCTCTCCGGAGACCCAGCGGGGCAGGATGAGGCTGTCTTTACGGAGCCACTACTCAGAGCTGATTGCTCATCTTTGTCTCGGACTTTCGGTTTCTGCAGGCCAGCCAGTAATTAAAAGCACCAATTAATCTCTGAGACTGAGCCGGGGTTCCCAGGATGTGATGCCAACTGCCTCGGGCTGGCTCGCGGAGAGGCCCAGGTCACGGCTGCAGACACACAGGGGACATGCCGTCCCTGGGGCTCAAGGGCCCATGGGGCCCGCCCCAGTGCCTTTCTCTGAAAGACCATAGAAACTGCGGACATGGCCTCCCTCACTGTCCAAGATGAGGGCCAGGCAGGGGGCGGGCAGAGAGACCGTCAGGGCGATGCAGGGAGTGAGAGGAGGATGCCCTCCTCCATGGCGGCTTGCAGCCCTCAGCAGCCCTTCCTCCCAACTCAGCCTGTCCAGCGCCCACCACACACATGTGCACACGCACACACGGGCGCGCACACACATGTGCACACTTGCGGGCGCGCATGGGCGTGCACACACATATGCACACACATGGACGCGCACACACATGGACACGGGCTTCCTGAGCTTCCCTAGAAGCCAAGGGGTGGGAGGGTTGGAGGTCTTCTGCCTAGAAAAAGTTTCCCGGGGAACCCTCTGAGCCTGGACCGGCCAGGACTCGTAGGCACATGGGGTGCTTGCCAGCCTATACTTCCTTCTTCATAGGTGCCCCTGGAGCCTCTGCCAGGGGCATAGGTCTAGAATCTTCATTTCCTTCAGCCTTCTGACACCCCAGGGGCAGGGATATGGTCCACACTTGGCCCATCGGATCACTTCCCTGAGACTGCAAAGACCAGTAGGTGAAGGTAAGGTCATGTGGATTGGGGTGGGTGGGGGCGGGAAGGAAGAGCTAAGCAGGGGAAGCCAGGAGGTGGACTGAGAGGAGGTTCAAACAGCTGTCCCTCAAGTTTTAAATCACTGTAGCTTCACTCTTTCTCAGATACCCTGTGCTCTCTGCTACCTCAGGGCCTTTGCACATGTTGCCCCTCCTACCCCCCCACCATTGAGGGAATGGTCTTCCCTCTTTCTTCAAGCGGTTGGAAGCTTCAGGTCTCAGCTTAATTTCACCTCCTCAAAAGACTCCTTCCCAGACACCCAGACACCCAGACACACACCCACACACACACACATCCCTCTGCCGTGGTGAGTGTCTGGACCAAGGTCAGCACTAATGGAGGAGGAGGCTGGACGGCATGCTGACAAGTATACAGGCCTTCCAGAAGGCCAGGAGGCTGTGGATCACTTCTGGGTGCCACCCCACGTGTCTGCAGCCTGCTCTGGGCCGATGAGCTTGCACCTGGATGCTGCCTTGTGGGGAAATGCACACACATACTTTCAGCCAGCCTGAGTCCAGGCCTGGCAGGATTTGCCCCTTCCTACCCATTCCGTAGGAGTTATGGGCTGCACATACATGATAGGCACGGCCCATCAGCACCCCTCCTGATCCCTAGGGCGGTCACTGCAGCCCTGTGGAGCTGTGGGTGGGGCCTAGGACCACACATGCCACACGACTGTGTGACCTGGGTTTGGCACGGGATGCCCCCAGCCTGGCAGTCACCTGCCCATGACCCACTGTGGGCCAGGGGGGAGCAGGGAGAGGCTGCCTTACCTGATGCCCCCTATGCAGTCTGTACTTCATGTTCCTGGCACAGCAGAGTGCTTCATGCAAAGCCAGACCTGGTGCCCAATGGTACACTGGGTGCAGGGAGGGGTGGGGCCTGTTTTCTGGGGGGGGGGTCCAGGTCTGCCAACCTCAACCCTCCTCCTGCTTGCACTTGCATGGGTCCCCACGGACCAGTAAGATCGATGGGTGCCCTCAGGCAACCCCCGCTTGGGCCCTCCCTGAGTCCTCCAACTGCCTAGTGGGGACCCCAAGTGGAGGCTGCCACAGACCAGCAGGTAAGGACATTCCCTGGCAAGTGACAGAGCCAAGGGAGACCAGCCATAGGACAGGAGACAAGAGCACAGGCCACTCCCAGAGACTATACCTCTGCCACCCTGGGCCCCCCCACCAGGGCTGTTCACCTTAGACAGCAACATCCCCACCCCACCCCACCCCACCCCCGTGGCACTTTCCCATAAGGCAGAATATCAGGTTCCCTGATGTGGGGCAAGCAGCAGAGCCCATCCTGTGCCTTGGGGTCACCTATAGGTGACAGGAAATCTGGGCTCCTCCCTCTTGGGCCCTGAGGTGTCCCCACAGAGGGGCCGGCAAGTTTCGGATGCAAGGCTGCAGGATCCCTGGGCAGCCCCCAGAGCCGCTGAGGTTAAGGCTTCATCCCTAGATGGGCAGCCGGGATGGACAGGGCTCCAAGGCCCAAGTGCGAACTAAAGAATCCGCAACCCCGGCGCGGGGGCGGGCCAGGGTGGAGCCAGGAGGCCTGTCCTGGGCAGCGAGGGGCACGGTGGTGGACCCGGGGTTGGTATATGAGCACCCAGGACACGCTTCGGCCAGACCCACCGACTTTCTGTTTGGAGTTTTCTGGTAACAGACCAGCTCCTGCGGCGCCGCTCCTTCGCTGCGGCGGCCACCGGCCCAGGCGTCCATGACTCTGAGGAGGGCGCGCGGCTGGGGAATTGGGCGCCCTTGCCTAGGGTCACCCGGGGCGCGCGGGCCACAGCTCCCACTCGGCCACCCGAGGGCCTGCGGCGAAGCTCTGGGCGGCCGGTCCGTCGCCTCCCGGCGGGTTTGGCAAAGAATCTGAGCCGCCCTCGGGGACTGCCAGGCCCAAGGCCAACTCGTGGGGGCGGCCTCGGGCGGGGACTCGGAGCCGCGGCCCGGCGCTAGCCTCCGGAGAAATGTCCCCTCTCCGACCCCGCCGCCCCAAGCCAGGCGGCACAGCCCGCCCCCTTCCCTCCAGGCTGGCGCGCCCACCTCCTCCACTAAGGACGCCCGGGGCGGCCATCACCTTCGCCGGACCATCCAGGGCCGCCCAGCCGGACGGCCTCAACGCTCCTAAACCCCCCCCCCCCCCCCAGGTCAGGCCCGGAAGGCCCTAGGCCCCTGTGTCCGGCCATGCCATCCGCTGGGCGGCCCTAGAGACTCCGCAACTAGGGTCAGCCCAGTCCCTGCCTGGCGCTCCCGCCTCCCTCGGTTGCCTGGCTCCTGGGGCCGCTCCCCCGCCCGCGCTCTCCCAGCTCATACCCGGACTGGGCGGGGGACCTGGGATCGCCCAGCTCCGAGCGGCGGCCCTTGGGCGCGCTTTACCTGGACGTGCGCGGCGCGCAAACTCAGGGCGCGCTGGAGGGTCTTGCCCGGCGCGCTGGCCCTGCGGGCGGGGAGCCCGGGCTTTGAGGCTACACGGCCGAGCCAACCCTCCCCTGGGCTGCAAGCTGGCAGCAGTTGACCCCTGCGCCTCTGGGTTGCGGGCGAGACGTCGGGGCTCAGGACCCGCTGTGGGGGAGGCTCTGGAGGACCCGCCTCCACGCGGAGCGGGCTTCCCTGGGCTGGGCGACCGGGCCAAAGGCGGGACCCACAGAAGCCGCGATGCACCCCGCAGAGACACCCCGGAGCGCCCCGCCGTCCCGAGTGTCCGACCCCTTTCCCTCCCCGCCCCGACTGGAAAAGCGGCCCCCCGCCCTGCGCGGCGCCGGGCGGGGCGCGCGGGGGCGCAGAGGGAACCGCTGCACTTTCTTCGGGTGGGGGAGGGGCGGGCGTCCAAGCTCCGCCCCCGGGAGTGGCGGGGCGCGCGCGGGCCAATGGGGAGCCGGGCAGGGGGCGGGGCCTCGCGTCTGCAGCTTAAAGAAACTTGTTGCGGGTCCTCCGCCGGGACGGAGCTTCGGCGGCAGCAGCGGCAGCGGGAGGCCCGGGGTCGGGCTGTGGCGGCGGCGGCGGCGGCGGCGGCGGCGACGCAGGTCGGGCTACAGCGCGGCGACCTCGGGTCCCAGAGCGGCCGCGGCGCAGCTGAGCAGCAGCCCCGCGGGTCCCGGTACGCGCCCCTCCGCGCGCGGCCCCGATGCTGGACATGAGCGAGGCCCGCGCCCAGCCGCCCTGCAGCCCGTCCGGCACCGCCAGCTCCATGTCGCACGTGGAGGACTCGGACTCGGACGCGCCGCCGTCGCCTGCCGGTTCCGAGGGCCTGGGCCGCGCGGCGGGCGCGGGGGGCGGCGGCCGGGGCGACGCGGCCGAGGCGGCGGACGAACGCTTCCCGGCCTGCATCCGCGACGCCGTGTCGCAGGTGCTCAAGGGCTATGACTGGAGCCTGGTGCCCATGCCGGTGCGCGGGGGCGGCGGCGGCGCGCTGAAGGCCAAGCCTCACGTGAAGCGGCCCATGAACGCCTTCATGGTGTGGGCGCAGGCGGCACGCCGCAAGCTGGCCGATCAGTACCCGCACCTGCACAACGCCGAGCTCAGCAAGACGCTGGGCAAGCTGTGGCGGTGAGTGCGCTGTCCCCGAGCGAGGGACAGGGACGGGGCCCCAGCAGCGCGGGCGGGCTTCGAGTGGTTCTCGGGGGTACGCGGGGGCCCGGGAGGTGGCCCCGCTCCCGGCCTCGGCTCTGCTCCCAGTGGCTGTACCCAGGGCGAGTCCTAGTGGAAAACCTCACCCTTTGACCGGGGAGACTGCACCCGGGATGCTCAGGTGGTCAGGGCCACAGAGGGCTGCGGGGCGAGTATGCAACCCTGAGCACACTCCCTCAGTCGCCAACAGACCGCTGAAGGCTGTGGCTGGCATGCTGAGGAGAGGACTCCACCTGTGAGTGGCCCCAGAGTCTGGAGGCCTGTCCCTCCCCGAGGAAAGGTGGCTTCTGTCTAGAAGCAGGACACAGTATCAGGCAATGTGGTGCTCTCTGGAGGTGCCCCTCTTTGGAAAGGGCTCCCCTCCACTCTGACCAGCATGTGGGGGAAGTCAAGGCAGATGGAGGGGGTGCGTGTCTGTTCAGCTGGCACATTCCCCACAGCTTCTGCCACCTCTGTGCCCCTCTGCAGACAAGGACGAGGGATGCAGGAGGGGTCCAGCACAGGCATGCTTTGTGCATACTTGGGTATAGAGAAGCTGGACGTTTTTGCAGAAAGTAGGACTGCTGAGAACTGCCCGTCCCCACCAAATGTGTTCTACTTGGGTTTAAAATGGACGGCTTTGGGTTTGGGGCACTGGCTCCCATTTCCTGTTCCTCTCCCATGAGTGGGCACTGGGAGTTTGCACATCTGTTCTCTGTGTGCCTGTCTGTGTCTGCTCTGGGCACAGTGGACTCTGGCAGCCCTGTGCCCTATGCCCTAGGCAGTTGGAGGTGAGTTTCTGGAAGGGTTTGAGAGGCCTGTGTGTGTTCTGAGCTTCAGTGAGGACCACACGGGTTTTGCCAGCGTTCCTGGAGGTCTGGACCTGCTCGTCCCCAGGAAGCCCCGCTTTGTCCCCAGGGTGTTCTCTGCTGGGTTCTGCCTCCTCCCCCACCTGCCTTAGAAAGCCCCAAAGGGAGGGGACTTACACAGGCTCTGGGCAAAGGGAAGTAAGAGGATGATGGAGATGGAAAGGTTTGGGTCTTGTTCTAGCACGTTCCTTTGACCCTAATGAGAACAGACCTCACCAGAAGTCCTCGCTGGCCTGAGGCCCCTCCCCCCCGTCCCCAGAGAGGGGAGCGCCTGCCTGGTGCCCGCTGAGGTGTGGGAGCACATGCAGGCCTCCCTGTGAGTGTCAGGGTCAGTGAGGCCCTCCCCCAGGGGCGGCATGGGGGCCCTGGCCATCCCGCTTCTGCCCTTGGTGCTGCAGCTTGCTGAGCGAGAGTGAGAAGCGCCCCTTCGTGGAGGAGGCTGAGCGGCTGCGGGTCCAGCACAAGAAGGATCACCCGGATTACAAGTACCAGCCACGCCGCAGGAAGAGTGTGAAAACAGGCCAAGGCGACTCTGACTCCGGGGCCGAGCTGGGCCCCCACCCCGGCAGTGCCGTGTACAAGGCCGATGCAGGCCTTGGTGACCCGCACCACCACAGTGACCACACAGGTGGGCTCCTGGGGCCCCACAGCATGTGCCTGCCCCAGCAGGAGAAGTGGGGGTTCCGGCATCCGCTGAGATGAGTAGGGGGGGTAGGGAGCGGGGGCTCATGCCCAGGGCAGGTAGCTTTGAGACAATCACGTGTTCCCTGATGCACACAGGGAGGGAGGGGTTCTGCTTAGCCCCCTCTGAACACTGAGGGTCTCGCAGCTTTGCCTCGGTCCGGCGCTGGGTGACATGGGTGTGTTCTGCCCTGCCTGAGGATGTTTCTGCTTCCCCTGGCCTTTCTGCTGGTGCTGACCCAGCACTCCTGCCCCTGGCATGGTGGTCAGCAGCCCAGCTTTAGGATCAGACGGACTGGGGGAGAATCCCGGCCAGCCGAGCAGTCTCAGTCAAGCTGGCAAAAGCTTTGAGCCTCAGGGAGAATACGTTTTGTGTGGGTCACACTGTGGTCATGTGCAGGGGGCTGGGCACTTCCTCTCCTTTCCCCCACCTTGGTCTTCACGGTGGGGCCTCCATGGCCCCAGCTCTTCCTGTAGAACGGCGCTTAACGGAATTTCCTCGGCCAAGGAGTGAGGTCTGGGTCTGGCTCCGCTGGAATTTCTGGGAAACATACAGAAACAAAAAGCCGTTGATTTCTACCTGCGGCAGTTAGCGGGCTGGTGTTCCTCCTGGGTGCACGTCGCCGGCCTGGCTGGCCCCCCACAGAAGGGGCATTCATCCCTGAAATGTGCTCTGTCCCCAGGGCAGACCCACGGGCCACCCACCCCGCCCACCACCCCCAAGACGGACCTGCACCACGGGGGCAAGCCGGAGCTGAAGCTGGAAGGCCGCCGCCTGGCGGACAGCGGGCGCCAAAACATCGACTTCAGCAACGTGGACATCTCAGAGCTGAGCAGCGAGGTCATCGGCAACATGGACACCTTTGATGTGCACGAGTTCGACCAGTACCTGCCCCTCAACGGCCACTCGGCCCTGCCCGCGGAGCCGGGCCAGCCCGCCGCCGGCTCCTATGGGGCTGCCTCCTACTCACACTCGGGGGCGGCCAGCATCGGGGCATCCCCCGTGTGGGCCCACAAGGGAGCCCCGTCGGCCTCCGCGTCGCCCACCGAAGCGGGCCCCCCGCGGCCACACATCAAGACGGAGCAGCTGAGCCCCAGCCACTATGGTGACCAGTCGCACGGTTCTCCAGGCCGTGCCGACTACGGCTCCTACGGCAGCCAGGCCAGCGTCACCACGGCCGCCCCCGCCGCGGCGGCCAGCTCCCTCACCAGCTCGCAGTGCGACTACACCGACCTGCAGGCCCCCGGCTACTACAGCCCATACCCGGGCTTCCCATCCAGCCTCTACCAGTGTTCCTACTTCCACCCTTCTCGTCGGCCCTACGCCTCGCCCCTGCTCAGTGGCCTCTCCGTGCCGCCTGCCCACAGCCCGCCTGGCAACTGGGACCAGCCCGTGTACACTACCCTGACCAGGCCCTGAGGGTGCCGTGGCCCGGGGAGGGGGCCGGCGTTGGCCAGGGAGAACCTTGATCTCGGCAAAGACAGATGGAGCCTCAGGTCTTGCAGAAGGGGTGCGCTGGTGGAAGGAGAGGAGGTGGCGGCTCCATCAGGTGCCTGCTGGCGTGTGCAGGGGAACCACACTTGGTACCCGACGCACCACGGCTTCCAGATCTCCACACTCCCTGCGGCCAGCAAAGCCCGCTCCCCGCACCCTCTTAGCGGCAACTGGCGACTCTGGAACCAAGGACAGCCTTCTGGCCCCTTCCCTGCAGACATCTTGGTTTTGCACCTCAGTGGACACAAAGCAGCCCCAGCACAAAACAGAAAGGAGGGAAGAGGCGTGGGGTGTCTGGCCGCCTGTGCTCCGAGGTCCCTGCCGGCCTCACGTGCGCGGAGAACTCCAGGGGACCCACAGGGGTCGTTCCCGCAGTTTGGCGGCATCCACAGCCCGGCGGGAGCATGGCTGCAGGAGCCCCTCTGGGGACCAGCCTATCGGCTCCGAGGTGCTCCCCGCCGTTTAAGGCTCTTCCTAGCAAGATTTGGCTGCAACTAACCCTTCTCTCTTTTTATTTTATTATTATTATTTTTTTAATTTTTATTTTGAAACTTAAACACGTTCGATTTGTTTGGGAAGCTGTTGAAATGTATTTATGTTCTGTATTATTTTATCTTTAATTAATGAAGTAATTTGTGCAGAGTAGAATTTAAGACAAAACGGAGGCCGGGTTGCTGAGCGCGAGGGCTGGGAGGACAGGTGGTGGGGTGGGATCCCCTCCTCCCCTCCTCCCCCTTCCCCTCCTCTCTTCCCCTCCCCTCGCCTCCCCCCCAGCTCCAATCCCCCCGGGGAGGTGGCCAGGACCCCAAGGGAGGAGAAGAGATTTGCCTTGTAGTGTCTCTGACCATCGTTCAGCTGAGGTTTGGAAGGCAGGGGTGTTGCTGGAGGCCGTCCCTGCCCACGGCTGTGCCAAGCAGTGGATGGGGATTTCCTGGGATGGGGGGGCTGCAGCAGCACGTTAATCTCGGCTCTTAGGAACCAGACGCCACCTACAAGCTGTGAAACTAAAACCTTCTCCACTACAGTGTGTAGAGTCTTAGTTTTAGATGAATAATCCTGCTCGACGCGTACCTGCTTCCACTGTGTGCTGAGCACCGATAACTCCAACTTCATGGAAACTTGTGCCTTTAAACTTTGTACATTTAAAGACGTCCGAGAAGTTGCTTCTTTTTACTTTTTCTACTTTTTTCCTACCTTTTTCTAGAAAAGAAAAAAAAATTTTTTTGTGGGGGGGCATATCTTTTTCTGGGGGTGGGGGCAGGGAATACAGCAAACTCATTTTTACGCCAACTCTGTTGTTCCGCGTGGGGTCTGGTCTTCCGCCGTCACTACCTGCTGTGTTCTGCTCCTTTCTGACCAAGCAACGCTAACTTTTGTACAGACCAGTTTGATAAAATTAAAAAAAAAATGCTTTTTATCTACTTGGGCTGCGTTTTGTGTGTTGCTTTCTGTACGCCTGGGGTCTCATTCGGGAGGGTGTCGGTCGAAGCAGGAGTGGGGTTCACTCCAGGCCCTCCTCAGAGGATGTGGGCACCCGGAGCCCACAAGGGCAGAGCCAGCGCCCCGGCCCTACAGGGGCTGGGTCTGCATTTGAGCAAATCTCAGAGGCCCCAAGATGCCAGAGTCTTCCTTCCCCCCAGGGCCTATTCAGTAGGCAAAACGGGTCCAAATCCCAGGACATGATTTCCTCCCAGGCAAATCCCAGAGCCGGTTTCTGGGTGGCTGGCGGCAGTTTTTGGGCACTGGCGCAGAGCCAAGCGGGGAGCCGGGTGAATGCCGCCCTCCAGGCACCAGGCGGGGTTGTCTGGTCGGCAGACTGTTTCTAAGGAGAAATGCTTGCGAGGAGCACCAGCAAGGCAAGGGCAGCCTCATCTCCTGGTGGGGCCTCCCCGGCACACGCAGCTGGCTTAGGGGCCTCACCTGGCTGGGCGCACCCGCCACCGGGCCCTGGAGATGCATCTGGGGCATCTGCGTCTGGGGCCCAGAGGAAGATCGGGCTTCTCACAAGAACCCAGATCCTCGAAGCAACTGGCTCTGTGATTCTAATGGGGTGGCCCGGGTAGGGGGGCACCCGCCCCATCCCCTTGTCTGCCAGCCGCCTGCGTGGCTGCGATCCAGGGCGCGTACCTCACCCGCGCTGGAGAGCCGTGTCCTGGGCCTGCCAAGAGTAGTGTTGGGGAAGAGCGGCCCGGATTTACGAGGGATCGTGAGGTCTAGGGCGTGCCAAGCCTCCCGGGCGAGGCCAGTTCTAGGAGGGGGCTGCAAGCCAGGCTCAGAGAGGCCTGTGTGGAGCCAGTCCAGCATGTCCTGCGTCCAGCCAAGGGCTGTCCAGGTCCATATGGCCCTCCAGGCTCTCGCACTGACACCCCAAAGCAAGGAAACCCCCTGCATCCGGCTCCCTGACAGAGGGAGCGAGGCCGCCCCTTTGTGGCTCTGGGATCGATCAGGCCTTGCCAGGTTCCCGGGGGCGGGAGGCTCTGACAGTTTTGTTTGCACTTGGAGGGGCTCCTGCGTGTTAACTCCCAGGGGTCCCAGCCCAGGCAAGCCTCTGGTGGGTCTCCTCCCTCTGAGCTCATGGGGAGGGCAAGGACGGCCACCACTGTTTTGGCAAGGCTGGGCCTCTGCCGGGGCCAAGGCCATGGAGATGCGATGCCCCCCGACCCCTGCTCTCCGGGGGCCAGGCCGCTGGCCTCCCTGTCGGAACATTCTCAGGCTTTGGAGTCATGGGGTCTCTGCTCCCCAAATGCAGGGTCCCCAGTGATGTTGTGAAGAGGTGGCCGAGGCGGGTCCCTGGGGTGGGGGTCAGAGCAGCTGGGAGGGGTCCAGGGGCTCCCCTGGGCCTCAGGCTTGTGAGGGCTCTTCCAGTGAACTCCCAGCAGACAACGTTATTCACAAGGCTGGCCTCTCCCCACTTTGCCTGAGTCCAAGGGGGCAGTTGCCCCAGCGGGTCCAGAGCTCCATTCTCCTGAGAGCGTTCCACTGGCCCGTCCTGGGGACGAGCGGGCGGGAAAAGTTCCTCATTTTTCATTTCCTTCCTCAGAGCAGAGCGCACTTGCCTCTGATCTCCACTGAACAGAACGCCCTATTCAGAGACAAAGGGGAAACAGCGTTTATGACCCAGACCCTGCTCTGGCAGATTGGGAAAGCCCCTCCTGGTCCTTCTGGGGATGATATCGGCTTTCAGGAGTGCATTTTCTGTTTGGATGTGAGCTCACGGGTGGTGTGGTTGCTGTCAGCTCTGGGGAGAGCCCGTGTCCTCCGAGCAGCACAGAGAGGGTGGGAGGCCCGCGACCCGCTCACCAGGCCTGTCCCGGGGGCAGACCCCACCCCCAGCCTGCCTGCTTCGACTTTTGGCCGCATTTGGGGGACAGCACCCAGGGCTGGTGTCCCAGACTCAAGGATGTGGCCTGCTGTGTGGACGCAATGCATTCTCCCCCATGTCTGGCCCAGGGCCTCCAGGCCGGCCCTGGACAGAGGATCTTCAGGACCTCACCTCCGGCTGACCAGGTCTGCAGGGGCTGTGGACCACACATTGGGGCTGGTGTGACGTGTTTGTGGGTGGTGACTGACGGCCCCTGGACACTAGACAAGTCCTCACCACCCTGTGTGGACAGCCTCCTGGGACACATTCCACCAGGCATCCGGGAAAACCCATGCAGGCCAGGACCCGGTCTCAGGGTCATGGAGCCAGTGGGGCGAGACGCCCTACTCCTACCCCCGCGGCCAGAGTAGACCCCAAGGCAAGGGAGATGGAGCTGCTGCCACCAGGCCCGCGGGGCCCAGGATCGTTCCCAAGGAGAGGAGACATGTAACTGTGCCCTGGGCCCGGGCGTCTTCTCCTCCCTGTTGGCCTCAGCCCTGCTGTCCCTCAGGCCCCTGCTCCCCTCAGCCTGCCCTGCAGCCCCAGCCCCATCCTGAGGACATTTTGGCGGCTGAGCTGACCACTGCAGGCAAGGGGGATGGCGTGCCTGGGAGCTGCAGGGACCCACCCTGGTCCCCGTGCTACCTCCCAGGAAGAGGAAGTCAGGAAGAAGAAGAGCATCATGGTTCTGTCAGTGTTTCAGAGACCTCACGTCCTAACACCTCCTGCTTCTGTGTCTGACTCCGGGACAGAGCCTGCTTGCTTGTGGGGTCCCTGTATCCTGGAAGGAGCAGATGTGCAGACCACCCCCACCCCCAGGATGGGCTGTGGAGGCCCGGGGCTCCCCAGGGGGCACGGGAGCCTTCCAAGGAGACAAGTTGAGAAAGGAAGGAGCTAAAGGGGCAGACACATGGGGGACGTGGCCCTGCCCTCCTGTGAGGACCCTCCTGGTGCTGAGAGCCTGGCACGGCCACCCCCAGGAAGAGTGGGAGCTGGGCTCTGAGGGGCTCCCCACCTCCTGCCTTCCCTGCCGGCTCCCCGTGCAGCCTCAGCTTTCCCAACAGTAAGATGGGAATAAGCCCCCCCGCCGGGGTGCTGGGGGCCTCAGTGAGATTAGGACCCCGCTGCAACCCGGCGCCCTGCTCCAGTCCCCGAGAGCAACTGTTGGCACATGACCACCTCTGATCACACGGCACTTCTTTCTGCTCATCTGCAAGGTAAGGTGGGTTTGTCAGTAAGAAAATTAAAAGTAAACCAGGCAGAGAATGTGCATTCTGAAGCCTGGGGGAATGAGGGGGCACTTCTCCTGGCTTGTGCCTCTGGGACCCCTCCTGCTGCGTGGGGGTGTCTTACAACCCCTGCCCACCCCCCCCATCCACCCCCCCTAGGAAGGTGGGCCAGGCCCAGGGTCCGAAGCTCTGCCCCTTGCCAGGGATCTCTGTGTGCCTCAGTTTCCTCCTATGACCGTGGGGCAGTGACGGCCTCACTGAGGTGCTCTGAGGAGTGACCTGGCTTGGCACACATGTCAGACACATGTGACAGGTACCTTCCCACCCTGTCCCGCAGCCGACTCGGTCCCCAGAGCGTCACTAGAGCCCCGGGGCCTTCACTCCCTTCCCTAGTCCGCCCCAGCCTCACAGTGCTCAGCTCAGGCTCCCTGCCTCCCGCACCCTCTCTGGGCTGCCTGGGGAGGGGCAGCCGTCCCCCGGGGGCTGGGGCCAGAATTTGGTCCCACTGAGGCTGTGGTGGGCAAGTGCAGGACACTTCGCAGGGCTCACCATGAAGTCAGGTCCGGATTCTCCCTGGAGCCGCGTGGGCACCTGCGGTAGCCCCACTCACCAGCTCCCCCGAGGCTGAGGTGGGGCTGCAAAGGGTTAAGGGGCGCACGGCCCGCGGGAGTGCGGGCGGGCGGCAATGTGCCTTCGGAGGCTGGTGCGGGGCCAAGAGCCTCGGCGAAGGCGCTGCATTTTAATGAATCATTATTGCCGGGGAGGCCTTTGTCTTTCTTTATCCGGTGCACAATAAAAGAATTAATTAGACAGAAAATGGCAGGGCAAGGAACTGACAAGTCATTAAGGGCTGCTGAATGACCGATGAGATGCGCGCCGGGGTGGATTTCGGCTCCGGAATGATAATGGCCGGGCCGGGTGCTTTGTATGCGCGACCAGCCGGCCTCTGTGCGGGCTTTGTGGGCGCTGGCATTGTGGCCCGCCGGGGCGGCTGGGCCTGGCCCGATCCCCAAAGGCAAAGTGGGCAGTGGGAACCACACACAAAATTGGTGTATTAATTTTTGTGTGCAGACACAGCAGTAAATATTTGGATGCAAAGGAACTTTGGGATGGGTGTTCTGGCCCCTGGGATCTACTTCCTGACTTGGTGGAGGGGGCGGGGACCAAGGTTGGCATGGGGGACGCAGAAGGCAGGGGTGGGGGGAGGAGAGGAGGGGAGAGGAGAGAGGGGGAGACCCAGAAGCTCTTCTCAGAGCCGGGCTCCACCCCCCCCAGCTGCTGTCATGGTTATTCAGACGTCACCAGGGAGGGAGTGCCACCCACAGATCCGGCTCTCCCACCCAGAAAATTTGAGCTCCTTGGCGGTTGCGGGGGGCGGGGGGCGAGATTGGAGAGCCTGTGAAGTAGGAGCTCATGGGGCTCCCACTGCTCACGGCTCCTGGTCCACGGGCTGGGGGCTCAGCACCTCCTGTCCCTGTGACCCGTGGCCCCTGGGGGCTGGATTTGAAAACTGGCTGGATCGGAACTTTTGCAGCAGGTCCGATCCCCCGCTGGGCATCGTCCCTGGGTGCCTTGTGGGACGGAGGGGGAGAAATCCCAGACAGCTGGGGAGAGGTGTCCCCTGTCCCAGGGATGATGAGAACTTTGGAGAAAAAGCGATGTTGGTCAATCAGTCAGTCAACAACCCTTCCCTTGCTGGATGTTCAGGGACAGGAGATACAACCGGGACCGACTGCAGAGCCCCGGCACGTCACTGGCGGGGCCGTGCCAGTACCCTCTCCTTTGGGCCACTTGAGATTCTGGAGGGAGCCCCAACTGACAGATGATGAGGGTGCGAGGGACACAGGGTATGTCCCTGTGTCCCTGAGACCACAGATGGAGGGCGAGTGCTGGTTGCCTCTGGGTGGAGGGGCTCCACCCCAGTCAGGCAGCATTAGGCAGAGGCCATACCTGTGTCCAGGTGACAAGTGTCCATCAGGTGGCGGGGCGTCCAGACACTGCTTGGGAGCACTATCATTGCAAGTCACTGTCTGATGGTTGTGTGTGAGACTAAGGCGGGCCATGACACCCTGGGCATCATCCCCGAAGAGGGGGAGCCTCCCCTTCTCCCCACTTCCTGAGGTCACTCAAGTGCCCTGAGGAACTCGGTCACTAATGGGGGAGGGAGGGATGAAGGTGGCCAGAGGATCTGGGGGACTCTGGCTCTAGGAACCCGAGTCGTCCACCTTTTCCTAAACAGGGAGAGGGTGTCAAGGCAGGGTCAGAGTCTGCTCTGAAGCATGGTGCCTGGTGTCTGGAGCTTGGGCTTCCCAGGGTGCATGGCCTCTCTGGCCTCAGTGGTCCATCTGTAAAATGAGAAGAACAATGCCCACCTCCCCAGAGTTGGTTCTCAGGAACATGGGAGATGCATGTGGGCATGTGCTTAGTAGAGGATTTGGTTAGAAGGAGCCACTCAATATACACCACCCAACATTGTTGTTGAGCTAAAGTGACAGGGCTCACACCTCATCAGGGAGTTAGCCTGCTAGCCAGGGCAACCTGCTCTGTATCTGTCCTTCCATCCATTCACCTGTCCATCCATCCATTCATCTGTCCATCCATCCATCCACCTGTCCATCCTCTAACCGTCCATCCATCCATCCATTCATCTGTCCATCCTCTAACCATCCATCCATCCATCTATCCATCTGTCCATCCATCCATTCATCTGTCCATCCATCCATCCACCTGTCCATCCTCTAACCGTCCATCCACCCATCTATCCACCTGTCCATCCATCCATTCATCTGTCCATCCACATCATCCATCCATCTGTCCATCCATCCATCTGTCCAACTTCTAACCATCCATCCATCCATCCTTCCATCCATCCATCTATTCATCTGTCCATCCATCCATCCACCCATCCACCCATCCATCCATTTGTGCATCCATCCGTCTATTCATCTGTCCATCCATCCATCCATTCATCCATCCATCCATCCATCCATCCATCCATCCATCCATCCATCCATCTATCCATCCATCCAGTGACCATCATACAGCAGGTCCTTGGCTTTAAAAAGAAGACTGATCTGGCCCTGCCTTGCCTTGGTCCAGCAGTGAAGGGTCCCCTAGGACAAGTGCAGGGGACTGTAGGAACCCACACAGGGACCCAGCCTGCTGCACATGCTGATGGGGAGGCTTCCTGGGGAAGCTGCATCCCCTGAGCAGTTTCTACAGAGTCTCATCCCTAAGCAGGGGCCTGTGAGGTCTGCCCTCATCCAGGGTTGGTCCTGGGAAACAGCATCATCCTTTGCTTCTTCGTTCAGACGAGGCTCTCTGGTCTGAGCCATGCCCAAGGCAGGCAGAGCTGCTGGGCTGGGACCCAGTGTAGCCCCTCACAGCTCCGAGTCCCAGGGCTTGGGGAGCGGTAGGGTGCCCACCTCACCCTTGTTTTCCTGGACATTTCCAGTTTTAGCTCTGGAAGTCATGTGTCCCGGGAGTACCAGGAGGGTGGTCACCCTAGTAAACAGGTGTGGAGCGTTCCACACTGCTCATGCCTGTCTGGTGTGGGTGGGGAGCAGGGGGTGGAGGGCAGTCCCGTCCCAACATGGGCAGCATGCCCCTGGGCAGCCTCATGAACTCCACAAAGTCAGGGGCTGTGACTATGCATGGCTGTCACCCACGACCTGGGCCATGGCTGGACACGTCCAGAGGCTCCGTGCGTGTCTGCTGGATGAGCAAACCCATGAGTGAATGAAGGTGCCCCAGGGCCTGTTTGCTCCAGAGGTGACATGTCTCTTCCCTCAGAGAACTAAAGCCATGAGGACAGAAGGAAGCTCAGGGGCATCTTGCATTTAGGACAGTGGCTAAGGCTGACAAACGTGACCTTCAGTCACCAAGCGGCAGCTGGGGTGTGCCAAGCTCTCGGGCACAAGGCGTGGTACCTGCTAGGGTAACTGGAGAGCCATCAGGAGCTGGAGAGGACGTGGGCAACGGGCCTCATCCTTCAGAACAGCAGTCCATTTCAAAACAGCAGTCCCACCTAAAGCTGACACGCGGGTGACCTAGGAGCTGGCCACCCCCCTCCCAGCCTCACCCAGTGCACACCCAGCCACAATGCATGCTCATGTTCTCCATTAGACTAGAATGTTCTTGGTAGATTGCAGACCGGGAAGCTTCCTCACGCCCTTCAAGTGAATAAATGAATGAAGATCTTTCACACATCGGGATCCAACTCGGCAGTGAGAGGGGGTGGAGGCAACACGGAGCCTCCCGCAGACAGGACGTTCCCCGAGATCCCATTTACGTAAAGTACTTAGGGTTTTGTTTTGTTTGGTTTTGATTTTGTTTTTTAAGGCAGAGCAGTGAGAAGAACCTTTCTGGGCGATTTCTTCCAGAATCAGTCTGGAGTTATGCTGATCTGCCATATGGAAAGCCACACCCCTAGATGTCTCTCCCCAGCCTCGGGGGTCTCCACATTCCAGAACGTTCCTCCCGATTCAGCAGGTGGGAAGAAAACGTCCCAAAACAAGGGAATGGCTGCAATGGCAGCCTTTCGTTCCTTCTTGGGCATCTGGCGCACTTTTCATCTGCTGAGGGAGAGGAGGGGACAGGGGGACGGAGCCCACTCACAGCTGCCCCAAATCTCTGGGAGAGGAAATGTCCCCCCAGGGGAGCATGGTTAAAAAGAGGAAATCTAAGTGCCAGGTGGCAATGCTCCCCCAGGACCTGGGGAAATCGTCCGCTCATCAAGGGGCCCCCCGAGCACCCCAGCATCTGGGCTGGGGGCAGACGGGTGTCCAGGGGGGGGTGGGGGCCCGGCTGACATTGACGCTGTGCTGGGAAGGAGGGCATCCCAGCCGGCTCCTTTTTAGCCAGTGTGATCTCAGCAAGGCTCAGAGGCTTGCTGGCTGCCCCTGTCTGTGCCCTATTCAATACATAAGGGGACATGGCCTGACAGGTCTGTGCTTCCCCGTGGTCACCCCGCTGCCTGGGACCCCGGGCCAAGCCCTGGCAAGGGGACAAAGTGGGCCAAGGCCCCGGGCGGAGAGATAGGCCGGGCTCTGCTGCAGGAGCAAGGACTCCCACACCTGTCTGCCCTCCGGACAGTGCAGGGTGTCTGGCTCCCTCGGCGAAGTAGAGGGGCCCCTGCCATGTCAGCCGGTCAGACGGGGACTTCTTCCTGGCTCTTTCTCCCCAATGGTCATGCAGGAGGTGCCCTGGTTCCATCAGCCGGCAGCCAGCCTGCAAGAGCGCACTGGCCATGCCCACAGAGGAAGCATTCCTGGCTGGTCCTGAGGCCGACAGGAGGCTTTGGACTCTGGCTGGATTCCCCCCACCCCCCGGGAGGGCAGCAGGCACACTGGGATGCTCAGGCCAGCCCTGAGCCCAGGAAGGACCCTCAGGCCCTCTTGGGAGCTGGCCCAGGTGGCCGGGGCAGGGGGCACTGGACGCCAAGACTGGCTTAGCTCCGGCCACAGCCACCGTGACCACCCGGCTGGGCAGGAGCTGCAGGGATGCCAGGCGACCTGAGCAGGAAGCGCTGGTTGGAGTATTTCCTTCCCCAGCCCAGCCCCAGCCCCAGCCCCAGCCACCCACCCGCCTAGGGAAATGGATGTCTCAGTCCCGCCGGAGGCTGATGGGGGTTCTCAGCGCTTCAGGAATGCATGCAGCGCAGGAGCTGTGGGGAGGTGGGCGTCCTGCTCCCATCTGGCAGGAAAGTCATTTTCTTGCAAAGCAGGGACACAACTTTGGAAAGGAGACAAAGTACATCTTAATTGACAATGGGGTCTCAGGGCCCTCGCCCCCGCCTCCTCGGGTGTGAGATCGGAGGGCTGACATCCCCAGAGCAGGCGCCCATCACCTGTTCCTCCCATTTGCGAGCTAATTCCGCAGGGGATGTGGGCGGCGGCGGGCGCGGCGGATCCGGAGAGTGGGCGAGGCTGCTCCCTGTTTCGTTACAAAACAGCCCAAGTGCAGGCTCATTTGCATGAAGCCCCCAAGCGTCCCCAACCGATTCATCCTTTATTTTGCGTGTCTGAAGCTCGGGGCTGCAAGATGCACCTTGCCACTCCTGGACACCGCGTCAGAGGGGTGGAGGGACCCCAGCTACAAGCAGCTCCCCAGGCCCCTGCTGGTTACACATCAGGGAAGGCACAGACTCAGTTTACCCACTGAGAAATGGGCACCCACCTGCTGCCTGCCTGGGGCCCTCAGAGGGCGAGGGAGCCAACCGGGAAGGAGGTCCAGGGCGGGTGGCCAAGTGGTCAGCTTGAGTGAGGAGAGGCCTGGACCCAGAGGAGCCCGAGGAAAGGGATTAAAACGCTTGTCCCCTGCAGCTACCGTGCAGAAGCCAGAGTGATGGGGGCTGGTGCCGGGCTCCGAGGCTGGGGCGGCCATGGAACGAAGGACACGTGTGCCCACCGGCCCTGCCAGAGAGAGACCCTGCCCCTTGGGCCCTGGGGGCTTTGGAGCAGTCTTCACAGCAGGGACTGGCTTGCGGTGGGCATCCAGGGAGCGCCGGTACCTCATGTGTCAATGGCCCAAGTGCACCTGCCTGGGCCGTGCCCGTGGGGGAGAAAGTAGAGGAGTGGGGCAGGCAGGGAGCCTGGAAGATGACCCGGGCCGGCCGAGGGGCCGAGGTCGCCCCTTGCACTCAACACCTAAAAGGAAAGGGCAGGAGGAAGCCGTCTGGCTTGAGCTTCAGGGGCGTTTGCCATTCCCATGAGGCCAAATGGGGATGTGGCAGATTACCTGTTTGTTCCCTCCGTGGGGGAGGTGGGGAGAAGGGCACTGGCCAGAGCTTCCAGAAGTCACTGCCGTAAGTGGACATCCCCCCTCCTGGGGGGAGAGCCGAGGGGATCTTCAGCCCCGAATGTGCCTCTCCTGCCACTCCCTGGCCAGTGCCTCTCATCCTCAGATCTCATGCCACCTCCTTCAAGCAGCGTTCCTGAACTGCCCCAAACAATGAGCCCCTCTGATTATTTCCCGTGCAGCTCAGGTCCCCATCGGCTATCACCACACCAGGTGGGACCATGTGGGTCCCAGTCACCCTGCCCATACTTCGTGAGCCCCAAGAGGGCAGTAGCACGGTCCACTTTGGTCACTGCTGACCCCAGCACCTCATGCCAGGCACATGGAGCTGCCATCAGCAGCTGTGACAGCTCAGTGGCTCCATGCCCCAAATTGAGGACGTGATGCCTCTCGGAGCCTGGTGGGGGGGTCTTTCCCATTCTGCTGTCAGGAAACCTGGGTTTCCCGGGTCACAGGGCATCAGAGACTGGTGAGGCCTCTTAGGTTGTTCTCTGTCCATGTGGGCTGCAGGGAGTGTCGACCTCCAGGGACTCCTAGGAGCAGGAGGGCCTTTTCCCCGTGACCCCAGACCTGGAAGGCTGGCGGGCCTCCCCACAGGTGTGGCCTCAGGCTTCTGAGAGCCTGGCTTGGGAGAGTCAGCAGGAGCCCCCCTCGGACGCCTCACCATGGGTTCTGGGCAGCCAGACCCTCCCTGCCTGTGGGCTTGGGATCTCCCAACCACAGCGGGGCATAACCCACACCTGTGACCTCAGACAAGGCAAGAAATGAGCCCAGGTGCTCACGGGGACCTCACCTCCATCCATGTCCCTCCCTGGAACCCTTCCACACTATCTCACGGGCAGTCCCAGGCAGGAGGGGACCACAGATGTCCGCCTGCCACCAGGCCGTGGGGGTTGAGAGAGGGGAGCTGTACTGGCCAGGGTGGGCCCTGTAGGATCGATTCTTTCCCCCACCCAAGCTTCTTATGACCCTGAGAAGTGTCTGTCCACACTTAGATGGCTGGCTCTCTGAGCTCTGAGCTCTCTCTGGTCCCATCCTCAGAGAGAGCAGTGTCCTCCCTCGGACAGGAGACCCAGGCCCTGGAGAGAGGCCACTCATCAGCAAGCTCCAGCCCAGCACGCTCTGTGACACGCTCTGTGACGCGCTGTGTCTGGGGGAGAATCCCAGAGACGGGTTCTCAGGCCATGTGGGCTAAGTTCGTGGGTTTGCGCCTGCTCCACAAAATCAAAACCATATTTTCTCTCCTGGAGCTTCCCAAAGTGTTTTAAACCAGACTCAGAAAACTCATCTGGACAGATGCCGTTTCCACCCGGGAGGATTTGATTTTCCCTGGAATGCCGGCAGAAAAATCAGCTGGAAGTTGAGTGAGGGATAGTGGGGGGAGGGAAAGCAGAGACTGGCCCGGGACCCTGGAGCAGGCTGGGGGGCACGGCGTCCCTGGGCTGGGCCCCTGGAGCAGGCTGGGGGTCACGGCATCCCTGGGTGGGACCCTGCAGTGGGCTGGGGACATAGCCTCCCTGGCTCTACCATCCCCACGCCGCCTTGGGCCCGCCTCTCAGCCTGTCCGGGCCTCCGTGGCTCCCCTGCAGATGGGGCCCCAGAGGGATTCGGTGCTGGGCCACGGGCGGCCCCCACACCTGGCTCAGCCTGCTTTGGAGTGTGAGGGGCTGGCCCTCGGAGGGAAGGACAGCAGACATGGACCGACCTCCCTGAACAGGAAATCAGCGTCTCTGGACAGAACTGGTACAGCACTCCCCGCCAGGACCCTGATACCTCACACCTGTTTAAAATAAGTGAGGTCCAAATTGTCCTCAGACAGCCCTGGGCCTTGGCTTCCCAGAGATGCCTCCAGGATGAAGCGCTATGAAATCGATGACTGGGTGCGCCTTGGCCTAGCATGGGGTTGGGAAGTGCTCACTTGGGGTCGTGGGTGGGCGGGCCAAGGCCCAGGACTCGGCCACACCCACTGAGAACAGGGTGGGGTGCTGACACCTGCCCCCCCAGGCAGGAACCTCAGCGAGAGAAGCCACTCACAAAAGGCCACGCTGTGTGACTGCACCTCTACGAACCATCCAGACAGACAGAAAGTGGATGAGTGGCTGCTGGGGGCTGAGGGAGGGGAGGGGGGGTGACTGATGATGGGTGCGGGGTCTTGTTTTGGGAGATGAACATGGTCTTGGAGCCTGATTGACCTGAGAGTCTCATGTGTTTTGGAAGTACGAAATGCCACAGAATCGCTCATCTCACCTCCATGAAGAAAATGAATGAAAGTGGAATGATTCGTGGCAGCCAGGATGACTCAGGTTTGGGGTGACTCATCCAGGCCATTTGCATTGGGGTCACTTAAAGACAAATCTGACCTTTTCCAGGACACTGAAAGGCCAAAGTGAGGTCCCAGGGGCCCTGGAGGGCGGGAGGCAAGCTTCATCCCAGACAGAGATGGGCCTGAAGCTCAGGTCTTCCCTGTGCCAAGTGGCAGACGCAGGCTCGGCCCTCCCCGGTCAGGGGACAGCTTTGGGTTTGGAGAAATGAAAGCCCTTGTCAGGGCCTGGCTGAGGTCTGGGGCCCGAACCGTGCTAGGGGGGCAGGGTGAGGAGCTGGGACAGCCGTTGCCCTTCTGGGAGAAGCTGGTGTGGAAGGCAGGTGGTCTCTCTGGAGGCATGGACGGCAGCCGGCCGGCATCCCAGGGACCCTGCCCAGAGCCGAGGACTCCGGCTGCAGAGGGGTGCTGATGTCGGGACCAGAGCACCCTGCTCCCCTCACCCCCAGCTTCACGCACAGTGTGCATACCTGGTGAGCACCACAGACACACCCCCCATACTCATCCACGGGGTCCCACGTGGCCCAGGGGCTCACTCGTCCCCCCAGAATCACACACCAGTCTGCGAGGAAGGGGCAGGCCCTGGTGGGATTTTCCTGGCTTCACAGGAAGTGCTACCTGTGGCCAGAGTCTGGGGCGGGGGTCCCAGACACGGCCGCAGAGGGGCTGCAGGGCCTGCTGGTTGCCCCAGGTCCCACAAGCCCCGCGTATCCCAGACAGCATCCCCTGGATGCTGCACAGGCCAACATCCCCGGAAAGACCCCGACATGACACCCCTTTCATTATTCCTGGGCCATCGGACCTCATTAACTGGCAGCAACTGCCCAGTCCTGTCTCCAAAGGCTGGGGGACTCCCAGGGGGAGTGGGGGGCCTCTGCTGGGAGACCCAGGAGGCTGTGTCACGTCAGGCAGGCGTCCCCATGGCCAGGCCCCAGCTTTGCCTGGGTGAGCATGTGGTGCAGGGGCCAGGGCAGGCACAGGGTGGCCCCTTGAGGGGGAGGGCGGGGGAGGAGGGTGCTGGGCGCTCAGGCCTGTGGCATGCTGCCTGGGCGGGGAGGGGGGTGGTCATTGTCCCCACATCCCCTGGGGTGACTGTCGGAGCTGGAAGCTCTTAGGGGCCAGTGTGTCCCCCAAATCTCAATGTTGAATCCTAACCCCCGTTCCTCAGATGGGACTGCGTTTGCAGATGGGGCCTTCCAAGCGGTGCTGAAGGTAAAATGAGGTCATCAGTGCAGCCCCCATCCTGGGACTGGTGTCTCTAGCTGATGAGCTCACAGACTCACTGGGAAGGCCCCCGTGGGGACACCGGGAGGAGACAGCGTCTGGAAGCCAAGGCCTCGGGAGGGACCAGCCCTGCCCAGCCTGGGTCTCAGACTCCCAGGCTATAGAGTCGCGGTCACACACACTCCTGTTTGAGCCCTTGGCGGAGGCACTCCGTGTGGCTGCCTGGCTGACAGAAGCCACCAAGCATTTTACTAAAATATTTGCAGGTCAAGTGCAGTGTGACTTGAGGCAGCCCATGGCCAGGCTCCGGGAGGGGTTCCAGAAGCTTCTGTGCCCCTTGACGTGTAAACCAGCCCCTCCCTGGGGCTCACGCCCCACCCCCGCCACCACCTGGAGCGTAGCGTGGATGCGCACATTGGCCAGGCTCACGACCGCCCTCCCCCAACCAAACCTTGGCACGGAGACCCCCATGAGCCGAGGGCTGCAGGGAGGACAAGCGCCAGGGAGAGGGTGCCCGGCTCGGCTCTGCCTTCGGCTCCACGCCCGCCAGGCCGCAAGGCCGGCACAACGGTGAGTTTCACACTCCTGGGAGGTTTTGATCCCAAGGCTCCTCTCCCCGCCAGAAGCCATGAATGAACGTTTCATGGAAAAGGAGCCCTGTTATTTTACCCGGTGTAAATGTAAGCGCCCTTCGTGGGCTCCGGGGTGGCTCGTAACCCTCCACAAACATTGCAGGGGCCCAGGGAGTGCGGTGGGCGCGAGTGAGCAGCGCTGCAAACCCCCTGCGGGCCACTAGGCCCCCTGCACCCCCCCCTGCACCCCCCAGGCTGGGTCAATATTGATGCAGGGCAAAAGTGGCGCCAGGGCCTCCATGGTGGTTGGAGTGTGCCGGGTGACCATGGGGCTGCCACCAGAGGCTCCAGGACCTGGGCCGGGCAGAGGGGAGGCTGTGGGAGCTGGGTGAGCACCCCCACTGCCCCCACACGAGGGAGAATTCTCCTACTGCATTTCCCTAAGACATTATAGAATGTGTCTTTTTTTTTTTTTTAAAGATTTTATTTATTTATTTGAGAGAGAGAGAATGAGAGACAGAGAGCATGAGAGGGAAGAGGGTCAGAGGGAGAAGCAGACTCCCTGCCGAGCAGGGAGCCCGATGTGGGACTCGATCCAGGGACTCCAGGATCATGACCTGAGCCGAAGGCAGTCACCTAACCAACTGAGCCACCCAGGCGCCCTATAGAATGTGTCTTTCAGGTTTGTGGGCAGAAGACTGCCCCCTCCCCTGCCCCCTGCTCTCCCCGGGCCCTGCTCCTGCAGCAGCCCCTGCTGGCTGACCGCTATGGAGGGACAGCCTCCCGGGGGGTGCTCACCCAGGCCCCAGTGGTGTTGGAGCCGGGAAATCAGCCCTACAACCCCAAGGTCAGGGGTGGCTGGCTGGGCCTCTCTGGGTGAGGCGCTGGGTCTTCAGTGTGGACGTGTGTGTCCACATGTTCCCAGCTTCCTGGGCTGTCCCATACCTCCTTCCAAATCTTTGCCGTTGGCAGGAAGAAGCAGACTCAGGCCTGAGGCCCATGGGGGCACGCTGTCTCTGAGCAGGGGCTGGGGGGCATTCCTGGAGAGACCGCAGGTTCACCTGGCTCACCCTGCTCCCTGGGGCATCCCGAACCCAACAGCTTCCCCTTGCTTACCTTTGGAGACGGAGGGCTCACTCCCTATGAAGGTGGCCCATGCTTGGTGGGATGACTTGAAGTGAGGCAAAGTTTCTCTGTCCCTGCCTTCTTCCTTCAGCCATTCCTCCTGATTTCTGAGGGCAACGCAGCTGGGCATGTTCCAAAGCCCCCCCACTCATCATCACCTGCCCACCGCCTCAGGATGGGCAGGGGCTGGGGGCTGGGGCTGGGGCCTGTGCAGCAGCAGCTACCCCCGGCTAGAGAGGGAAGTCAGCCGTGAATGAACAAGTGAATGAATGAATGAATGAATGGGTCTGCTGCAGAGACCTGTGAGGCTTCAGAATTTCTCCGGAGAGGGGGCCAGCCAGTGAGCCCACCCCTGCGGCAACTCCTATTGGCGGATTTTCTCCAGTCTCCAAAGCGGACCTGCCAAGTGTTATAAAAATACATCAGAGCTTCGGAGGGCTCAGCGACGCTCTTACTGCCTCGGGGTGAAAGGTTAAACAAATCCCTCCTCAGAATTTACTGCGCTGGCTGCTTCGGAGCAGGGCCTGCTGAAGGAGACGTATTTCATGCAGAAATACCTCCCCTTAGTGTGGGAGGGGGCAGGGGCCCAGCACGCAGGAGGCGGCTTCCAGATTTTTATGTGAACAAAGGTAGCTATATAAACTCGCCAAAAACAAGTCCTTTACAGAAACCCGTTTGTAAAACTTACTTTCCAGTAACCAGTAAATCAGAGGGTAGGGTAGGAATTGCAAGTTGAAATGGGCAGTGATACTTTTATTTTCCCGATTCTGTGCTGATTTGAATTTTTGGAAGACAGTGTGGGGGAGGGAGGGGGGTGGCACAGGGTGGGGGGGTGCGTCCAGGCTCAGCTCTCTGCCCAGCGGGCCCGGCTGACCTGCCTCCCTCCCCTTGTCGGGAACGGGGGGCGGGGGATCAGTGCTCCACAGCACACATGATGGGTAGGGTCTAGTTAGGTCTGGGGTCACCCTGAAAGGAGTCAGGCATGGGTGGTTCGAAGGGCTCGGCCTGGAGGGTGGCAGGGGGGCCCCTCCCCGCACCCCCCACCCAGCCCCGGGCGCCTGTAGATGGCCAGGGTCCTGGGACACCTGATGCTAATCTGCCCCCGCCCAAGGCACGTGGGACCTTGGACGTTCTTCTTGTCTCCTGTGGCACGAGTGGTCGGCCTCCCCAGGCAGGAAATGACCAGCTCAGGAGGTGAGCTTGTCACTCCCATCCCTGTGCACACAGAAACTGTCACCCGGGGCTGTTCTGGCATTCCAGACTTGGGGCGGTGGACTCCCCAAAGCTTCCTGGGCCCTTTGCTCAGTCACCAGTCACAAGGGGGCTTCGAGACCCTGGCCCAGAGCAGATGGCGGGGGTGTGGACCCTGGAGGGGGGCTTGAGGACAGCGGTGCAAGGGTGCTCTCCCTCTTCTGAGTGGGGACACGCCATGGTGCCCGGGGCAAGAGCCTGGGCTTGGGAAGCCAGTAAGAGAGGTGGGGTGACTGAGCCATGACATCGACCCCCAGGCCTCCAGGGACCTTCCAGGTGGACGTGTGACGATGCTTAGGTGGGGTGTCTGGGGGTGCTGTGGGGCTGGAGGAGGCTCCCCCAGGCCCAGCTCCCGGCCTGCTCTCTGTGGGGCCTGGCACAGGGGACTCTCGCTGCAGGGGCTAGGGGAGCAGAGCCCTTGGGGGCTGCCCTGCGCTGAGGCAGCCAACGGCCCCACAAGGGTGTGAGTCACTGTGCCTGGCAGGGCCAGGGAGGCCTGGCAGAGGGGCCCCGGTGGGCGGGCCCGTGCCCCTGTCTGGCCAGACAGGTCGAGTCTCCACTAGGCGCCTGAAATAACTCTTGGGGTGCCCAGCGGTGGTAGGAGGGTGTGGACGCCAGGGGATGGACGCACCGGCAGCTGTGGGCAGCCCCGCCCGGCCAGGTAACCAGAGCCTGGCCCGGGGACACCCCTCTGGCCCAGGCGCAAAGCTGGGGGGCAGCCCCCCTCCCCGGAGGCTCCACATCCTCCTCCTGCTGCGGCTGTACCTCCCAGGCCCTGACGGAAGCCTGCCTCCTTCCCCGTGGCCCTGGGGCAAGGGGCCCCTGATGCTCTGCAGGGTCTCCGTCTGGGACCCTCCCTCCTGAGCCTGCAGACCCTCAGCGGGGACCTCCAGCCGGGCCCCCACAGACCCCATCACCCCGCGTACCCATCTGCATCCCTGGCTGGGAGGCACTGTCTGGCGTCCTGTCCCTGCCCCCCAGGGCACAGGGCATTCATGAGGGGCCTGTGTCAGCATCCTGGGGCCACTGTAATCATTCTATACAAACGGGGCTGAGAAGAGCAGCAAGGAGCCTTCCCCCGGTAAGAGGCCATCTTCCTTCTGCTTGTCTGTGTCTCTCTTCCTACAAGGACACGAGGCGTTGGACTAAAGCCCATCCTAACCCAGAATGACCTCGTTAATCTGTGAAGACTATTTCCACATGAGGTCACATTCTGAGGTCCCAGGGGAAATGAATGGGGGGGGACACCATTGAACCCAGTGCAGTGCCCATTTGTGGCCCCTGTGGTTGAGGCCCACAGAGGTGGGCCAGAGAGGTGGGCTCCTGGGCAAACAGCCAGGTCCATGGGGACCGGCAGATGGCAGGGTGGCCCGGGGGGCTGAGGGGCACTGGCTGGTTGCAGCTTTGGCCGAGCGCTGGACCAGGGGCTGACCAGATGGGGAAGGGGGGCAGTGCTGGGATGTTCTGGTGGGCCAGACTGGACCGGCACCCCCAGAACCGCATTCTGAGAGGGGGGTCTGGGTTGTGCTTGTGTTGAAGGAAGACCTTCCATCTCAGCCTCCCCCTGGGGTGATGGCAGGCAGCCCTGCCCAGAGTTGGGGCTCTGAGGATGTCCACGGAAGGTGCTGGTGTGAGGCTGGCGCAGGGTGGCCCCAGTGGTTGCTGCAGCTGTCTGAACCCCTGTCCTTGTGGAGCCCCTTGGAGGTCACACCGCAGGGAGAACAAGGATGTGGCCCCTGTGGTCACCTTGCAAGGACAGGTGGGAGGACCCCCGTCAGGAGGGTCAGTGGCTGCCCGGCAGGAAGGTGAGGGTGCAGGGTGGGGGCCTGGCTGGCACCTCCTTGGCCAGTGGCTGCTTTAGGCTCAGCTGTAGGCCGGCAAGGCCTGGCCCCTGTCACACTTCTCCAGGTGCCCCTGTCCTGGACTGGGTCCAGCATGTCCTCACCAACTGGCCTCCCTGGGGAAGGGGGCATCCAGTGCCTCAAACGTGAGGCCACGAAAAGGCCCGTGCTGGGGTATCCGCGGGGCAGAGGGGCCTTGGAGGGCTTTCTGCTGTAAACGCAAGGTGCTGGGGTGGGGACGGGGCCGGATGGGGTAACCCTGTATTCAACACACTGCCTGCCAGCAAGGGGGTGGGCACGCCAGGCTGGAACCCTGAAACCAGGTGGCCTACAGCAATCCCACGGGTGGCGCGGGACCCGATAGACGCCAAACGTAGTGGGAAGCGGACATGCAGGTGGCAGGCAGCTCCAAAGGCTCTGCTAGGCCAGGGGTGTTCCCATGGGGTGACCATCCATGGGCAGGGAACCCCTTATCCTCCATGGGGAGAGGAAGGCAGACTGCTGAGGCCGGCCTCCTCGGGCTCCGGCAGTTCATAGCTTTGCTTGTCTCCGGGCATCGGGGGGAGATGGCGTGAGCCCAAGGTGCCCCAGGTTGGCTCTGGAGGCAAGGATCCCAGGAACCCCGGGCAGTGAGCAGGCTCTGCCCCGGGGGCAGCAGTGGGCACAGCCCGAGGGGCTGGAAAGGGAGGACAGAGGCCCGAGGAGGCAGCCCCAGGCTCAGGAGCCCCGGAGCCCCGCTGCACTGGGTTTAGACCTTCCGGTCTCAGAACTTGGGTAGAGTACACTGCTGTCATTCTAAGCCCCCGTTTGGGGTCCTGTGTTACTGGACCCTGATCTGCACTGGTTTCGTACCGCTGCCTTTCTCCCAGCCATCCTGGACCTTCTTGGCTGGTGGCCACAGGCCTCCTGTCTGCCCTCCATTGTGGGCTCCCTGAGGGTCTCCAGGCCACATCTGCGGCCCGTCCTGTCCCACGTGGGGCAGGGGTGAGGCTCCCATGTGTGGCTCTCCTGGAGT
Organism: Mirounga angustirostris; assembly: GCF_029215605.1. Taxonomy (NCBI): domain Eukaryota; kingdom Metazoa; phylum Chordata; class Mammalia; order Carnivora; family Phocidae; genus Mirounga; species Mirounga angustirostris. Next base: position 140,339,010 of record NW_026991713.1, read on the forward strand.
GGAGAAAGAAGCTGGTGAGAGGGGATGTGGGGATGTGGGGGCTCGGGGGGGCCCTGGAGATGGTGCTCTGGGGGGGGCCTGGGGAAGGAGCTGGATGCCGTGATGGGTCAAGTGTCCATGTGGCCAGGGGCATGACTCCATCCCCGACTGGCCAGTGGCCTCCCCTCCTCCAGCCGTGGGTAGGATGACCCAGGGGCTCCTCCAATCCTGCCAGCCCGCCTTCCCCTGGTGTTCCTCTGCTCGAACCCCCTGAGCTGGGCCACGGAGCTGGGGGCACGGCAGGAGCCTCTGAACCTAACTGTTCCTGCAGACGGGTATTGCATGCAAGGCGCCTGCCCTCAAGGGGGGATGTTTACAGCACTGCTCGCTGCACCCGTGGCTACCTGTGCTACTGGACACCGATTTTTCTTCAAAATGCACCCCTTTCTGAGCTTCATGTCTGTTTTGGAAGGAGATTTCCTGCTGCAGGATTTCGATGGGGCACACAGGAAGAACACAGAGCTGCCGGCAGGAAGGGCTCTCCTCTGGGGCTCCCGAAACCACCCGAGGACCTCCATGGGCCTGTTTCCAGGTGCTCGGGACCACACTCACATCCCCCCTCATCTTAATGCATACCCAGGAGCCCCTCACAGGCTGCTGGGAAGGGGATAATGGGGGCCATGATGGGAGGAATGGGGGAGGAGGTTAAATCGGGTGGAAAATCGGTCTTCAGGGCTCTCTGGTGGCTGCCGTGTCCCCAGGAAGGTGAGGATTACCCCACACTGCCAGGCAGCGTCTGTCTGCACTTCCCAAGGCGATTTGATAGCCGAGCAGCTGCTCTGGAATCAGCACAGTCAGGAAGGCAGCCGGGGTCTCTGCGGAGCTCGGGGGCGGGGGGCAGCGGGGGTGCCTGGGGCATTTGCTCAGAGTCCTGCTCGTGGCTTCTTGGCCTTGGGGTACCCACCTGATACTGCTCAGGGAGGGGCCGAGCACGGTGCCCCTCCCTGCCCCTGGTCGGGCGTGCCCTCACCACAGTCATGGAGCAGGTGCACACACGGGGACATGTACATGGACGCATGCACACACAGGGACATGCATGTGGACTGTGCACGCACACACACGGGGTTATGCACGTGGATGTGAGCACACATGCGAGCACACACAGGGACAGGCACGTGGATGCATGTGATGCCCATACCCACATGTGGGCTACAGGGTCAGCGGGCTTGGTTCATACCTGTCCTCTTTGTCTGCTAATCTACCTCTGAAGCAGGTACTGGCCACCAGCAGGGTGCCAGGTCCTCCCGCCCCGAATGCCACACAGCCCTCATTGGCTCTCAGCATCAGGGCCACCTAAGCACTGCTCCCAGGCTGTTCCCAGCTCCGGCCAGCCCAGTGCAGCCCATCTTTGCTGGGGACGCACCACTGTGGGAGGAGTTGGCTGGGCGCTGGGGCGTGGAGGCTGGTGGGACCAAGCCCAGCTCAGGGCAGCGGTCCAGACCCAATAGGAGTCCCACTGGCTGGGGGTGGGGTGCTGCAGCTGGCCAGGAGCCCCCTACTCCACCTACATCTGACAGGTGTTTGGCGAGGTCCTACTGTGTGCTGGGCTCTGGGCCTGGGGTCCAGCTCTAGCTCTGAGCAGCTTTGAGGCCCTGGGTGCCTCTGTTCCTCTCTGGTCTTGGTTTCCCGCTGTGACCCAGGAGAGCTCTGGGGTGAGTGGGACGGATAGTGGCTGTCACCTTGCGGGACACTCGGGGCCCCCCAGGGGAGCTCCCAGCTGGGCTTCCTGGTGGGGGATGCAGGGGCCAGAGGGAGGACACCAGCTAGGGGCCTGGACACTTGTTGAGGCATCTCTGATTCATGGTCCCAGCACCCCGGACACAGGCAGTTCTCCTCAGCAGCCATTCCTGGCTCCATGGCAGGTGCAGGTGGGAGTCGGGGTCGGGGTCCAGGTGCCCCAACCCCAGCCGCAGCCTGAGTCTTGGTGGGTATCTAGTCCCCTCTCTGTCCCTTCCTGGGTTTTGTCCACAGAACTGAGTGGGCGAGGGCGCCTGGGTGGCTCAGTTGGTTAAGCGACTGCCTTCGGCTCAGGTCATGATTCTGGAGTCCCGGGATCGAGTCCCGCATCAGGCTCCCTGCTCGGCGGGGAGCCTGCTTCTCCCTCTGACCCTCCCCCCTCTCATGTGCTCTCTGTCTCTCTCATTCTCTCTGTCTCAAATAAATAAATAAAATCTTTAAAAAAAAAAAAAAAAAAAAAAAAGAACTGAGTGGGCGAGCTGTCCCTGCAGGCAGGGTCCGGGTGTGGCTTCACGCTGGCGGCCCCTGGCCCCTCTGAGCTCCGTGTCCCCGCCTGAGCAGTGGGGGGAGGGTGTGGAGCACCGCACGGGCTAACACCAACCCACGGCTAAGGACAGTGTTTGGTGATGGCGTGACCCCGTTCAGTGGACAGCCACAGCTCTGGGGCTGAGTGTGTTGGGGCCGGGCCCGCTGCCTGTGGCCACATGTGCTGGCCAGGATTGGTGCAGGACAGACACCGCCAGGGCCTGGGGTGGGCCAGGCTGGCTTACCTAGTGCTGTCGGGGTCCCACAGGCCCCCGTGAGTCCCAGAGTCCCCACGGCAGCCCCCAGGCCCTGGGCCACACTGGACCAGCACTCAGTCAAGAGCCTCCACGGCTGGCGAGATCCACACAGGTGGCTTGGGCTCTGGCCGTGTTCCCGGGGAGCCCCTGTTCCCGTGGGGCATGGGGGATGAGGGCTGTTAGTTTCTGATCGTCACTGTAACAAATCACCACAAACCCAGAGCCGTAAGACGGCGACTTTTTATTCTGTCACCGTGTGCCGGTCAGAAGTCCCACCCGGGTCTCCAGGTGTGGGCAGCGCTGGCTCCTTCTGGAGGCTCCGGGGGATGTGGGGGAGGGATCACGTTTCCTGCCTTTCCCCGCTTCTGGAGACACTGCCTCCTCGGTGATCGGCCACTCCTGCGTCTTCATGCGGACGGCTGGGTGGCTGGTCCTCCCCTCCCTGGATGCTCCTCCGCTCTGAGGCCCCTGTGGTGATGCTGGGTGCACTGGACGACCCGGGAGAACCCAGCTGGGTCAGCCGCCACAGAGGGCAACACGGCCCCTAGAATGCAGGACCCTGGAGCCTCTGCCCTCTGCAGTCCTTGCTCTCAGCAGAGAGAGGGACCCAGCCTGGGGGCCCCGACGCTCTCAGAAGCTCTCGGTTTCTTCCACATTTCGTCTTCCCTTGTTCACACATGATTTGCTTTCTGCAATAATCACTTTTATTTTTCTTTTCTTGGATATAATTTACGTACTCTAGGGTTTGCTCTTTCAAAGTGTGCAATTCAACAGTGTGCAGTACCTCGCGTACGCAGTCTGCGGCCATCTCCTCCGTCAGTTTTTTAGCGTCTCATTGTCCCTCCGGGAGATCCAGGCCCCTCGGGCAGCACACCCTGGGCCCCGGCCCCGGATGCCCACTGACCCCGTGGCCTGTCTGGATCTGTCTGTCCTTGACGTGTCACACAGCGCGTGTCCTTACTTCACTGAGCTCATGTGATCGCAAGGGTCGGCGCCCCTCTCCTTTCTGGCCAGATACTGTCCCACGGTGTGGATGGACCAAGTGCCGTCTGTCCACTCCCCTGTGGAGGGACATGGTGTTTACGTTGGGCTCCCGCGAGGGGAGCCATGGACACTGGTGCGCAGGCTTCCGTGTGGATGCGTGTGTTCAGGGCTCTGGGAGCTGACCCAGGAGGGCAAGTGCTGGGTCACGTGGTAACTGTGTGTGAGCTTGTGGGCAAATGCCCGACTGGCCCCCCAGCAGCTGCACCATGTCCACCCCCGCTGGCCGCGCCCCGGCCTCCGCGCCCCACACTCTCGCCAACACGCATTTCTGGGGCTGCTGGGTTTGTTGGCGGGCGCTTAGTGGGTGTGCAGTGGTACCTCTTGCGGAGTCCCCCAGCGGCTCGCAGTGTTGAGCATCTCTCCGTGTGCTGATTGGCCACTTTGGAGAGACGTCTGTTCAGACTCTTTGCCCAATTTTACAATAAGGTGGTTTATCGTTTTGTGGTGAGCTGTAAGAGCTCTTCACATGTTCTGGACACGAGCCTTTTATCAGATACGTGATTTGCAGATAACTTGCCCTCGCCGTGGGCTATCTCTCCACAGTCATGACAGTGGCCTCCGAGGCACGGAATGTTTTAACTTCGGTGGAGTCTAATTTATCTATTTTTTTTCTGTTATCGCCTATGCTTCTGGAATCCTTATTCATTTTTACCCGGCTGCAATGGACACGTGTTGCAAGGTACCCGATTCCTTCATGAGCAGGGTGGTGGGGAGGATGTGCTCAGCGTGGGCACGGACCACAGATGTCTGGGACGCTCAGGGAGGCTGAGGCAATCAGGGAAGACTTCCTGGTATAAAAGGCTGGCCCTTCACACTGCCAGCCTGGGACCTTGCCCCTTCAGCCTGGCGGGGGGTCCTCGGTGAGGGGGTGGGACCCCAAAGCCCCTGCCCGTGTGGGCTTGTCTTCGTCTCCTCCACTGGCCTGCCCTCCACACTCCTCCCTTCTGAGTCCAGCCACTGGACAGGGAGCTGCGAGTGGCAGGACGCAGGACTGGACACACACAGGGTAATTAATTTTGACTCCCAGAAGCTGTATTAAATTGGATAGAAACTGGCGAAAATGGGATTAGGGGAGCAGCTTAGCCAAGAGCACACAGAAGGAGAATGACGGGCCGTGGCTCTCAGAGGCGGGAGAAGGCGCTGGACATTTCCCGGCGATCACGTCATGTCCGAGGCTTGGCCTCCCCACACCCCCGCCCCTGGAGGGGCGGCCAGCTCTGGGCCGGGAAGATGGGGAGACGGCTGCTCCCCTCCCTGCGACCGGCTTATCTGCGCTGAGCTCACTCCAGTCGGAGGATTAATTTGGAAACAATTAAAATTCTGTGCAAAAGCCTCAGCAGGCCAGCCGGCACGGAGCTCTCCCAGCACCGAGGCAGAATCCAATTAGTGTGGATTAAGTCGGCCACAAACCAGCAAGCAGGGGACAGCTCCCGGGCGGAGCGGGCCGGGCTGGCGGCTCTCGGGGCCCGCCCCGGGCGTGCACTGCCGGCAAGCCCCTCCAGGCCCGCGGCAGGAGGTGCCGGCAGGGTCACTGCAGGCCGTGCCTGCCCTGGCACCCGGTGCTCCCAGCTGCGCTCTGCTGTCGTAAACCCAGCGCAGGCCTGGCCCCTGTCTCTGGAACAGCCTGTTTGGGATTTCTGGAGACACCGTCACTTTGCTGGGCCACGGGGACGCCCGCGGCTGTTTGGCCAGGGTCTGGAGTAGCCAGTGGGCAGCAGCGGTGACATACGGTGGAAGGGGTGGGTCCTCAGGCTCACCTGTTGCGCAGGTGTGTGGGGACCCAGCGAGCTGCCACAGAGCTGAGTCGATGGAACCTTCTGGGTTCCACTGAGCCCGCCGTGCAGACACTGTCAAAGGGATGTGGAAGCCGCTGTCCTCGGCCAGTCCTCCTGGAGGCCTCCGGGGGCGGCAGCCCCTCTTCCATGTGGCCTGAGGTCTGGGGTGGGGGAGCGGCCCTCTCCAGGGGCTTGGACATGGCAGGAGTTGGGGGCTGGGGGCGTGGGGCTCACTCCTCTCCCTGGAGGAGTTCCCCAAGCAGCCGTGTGCCTGCCCTGCTAGGGGGCTCCTGCCTGGGGCCGAAGCCCCCTCAGAGCCCCCTCTCTATTCTGCCAGGCCTCCACACGCCTCCTTGGGGTCCTCGGGCCCCAGAGACAGGCTCTGTGCAAGCACCACTGGGAAGTTCAAGGACACTCTCCGAGGGCATTTGCAGCCCTGTGCTCGGTTCACATGACACAGGTGCGGACGCGTGCAGGGGTGCGTGAGCACGTGAGCTGCTGGTGCTGGGGGGCCAGGCAGGCTGAGGCTCTGTGTGCACGTGTGTCCCTCCCACGGCGGGGGCCTGAGAGCATCGTCACTCAGGGTGGGGGCTTTCCAGGCAAGGTGGGTGGAGGCAGAAGGCTGGGGAGCTGGGACAGCCCGTCCTCTTTCTTGCCCTGCCCCTGCTGCCCCCTGTAGGGGACCAGGTCCCCCGGCAGGCCCAGATCTCAGCTCACCTCCAGGCAGCCACTCGAAGCCAGTGGGGGACGCTGCTCATGGGGGTGGGGGGAGCCAGGGCCTGGCGGCCTTGCAGAGCAGGGAGGGCCCAGCCACCCTTCACGGAGTGAAAGACGGAGGTGGAGAGGTCAGGGCCCCAGGACATCCTTGGGCTGCCACTGAGTTGCGCTAATGAGTTTGAACTCTGGCCCCACCGCCTGGCGGGTCGTCCTCGAGGCGGCTGGGTTATCAGTTCCTGAAGACTCTAACGACCTCCCTCTGCTGTCCCTCTACTTCTTGGGGCCAGGGCCTGGACGTCCACTCCCAGTGTGCAGGAGGGATAGGTTTACCCCGCGAGCTGCCGCCCCAGCAGAGCCCCGGGGGCGCTGGAGCAGGGATAGGGAGGGACGCCCTGGCAGCCCACCCCCAGGCTGGGGGAGGTGAAGCCACTGGCCTGAGCCGCCTCTTCCAGCCTCGTGCTCCCCGGGTGCAACGGGCCCGTATGGGACCTGGTGCCTCCTGAGCCCAGAAAGCGAACGGAGCTATGGGGTGAGACCCCCAGGATTTGCTTCCAAGCCAGGGCATGGGGGTTCCCCCAATTTCCACTGGTGTCTTTGCCCCCAGGGCCGTTGAGGCACTTGGGGGCAGAAGGGGCGTGTGTCCCTCACCTGGCCGTGACCTTTACCGGGGTTTTCAGGTGATCTGAGTAAACTTCTGCTTCTGGGTGAATTCCCCAGCAAAATGAGGGAAGCGGGGTTTTCCTGGCCGGAATGCAGGGTTCAGGCAGGGTTGCGGTGACTCCTGCTGTCCCACAGAAGTGTCCTCTGTCCCCCTGGGGGCAGGCAGTGGGCATCATTCCAGCTCCTTCTGCACCCCCGCACTCGGGGCCCCCACTGTGGTCTTCCATCCCTGCGGACGCTGTTGTCACCGATCTCTGCCCCCCGGGGTTTGACACACACTCAGCAGAGGTGGGATCCTGCCCTCGAAGGCTCCCCAGCCTTCCCCTCCGGGACCTGGGGTGGCAGGATTAGTAACCAGTCCCGGGGCGCCTGGCCGTGGAGTGATGAGGGCTGGGTCCCAGGGGCTCTGAGGCAGGGACGTGTGACCTGGCATCTCCTGCTGTCCCTCCCAAGGAGCCCGTGGTTGAGGGGGGGCCCTCCCAGGAGGCTGGAGGAGGCACTGAGTGCACTTCCCGGTTTGCCTGGAAAACACCCTTGGAATCCACTTGGCAAGTGGCCGCAGTATCTTTGCGGGACGTTTCTTCCGCTTCCAGGGAGAGCAAACACAGCCCGGAGGCCCCACCCCGCTGGACACACAGGGTGGGATTCCCTGGGGTGACTCACAGGCACCTGGCTTCCCCTCTGCCTGGGCTAGGGGTGAGGACGCAGAGCTGGTGCCCAAGCAGCTTCTCCCAGTGGTGAGGGACCTCTGTGGACCCGCCAGGGCCAAGATACTGCTCTGCTTCCTCGGGGAGCCTAGCGGTCCCTCCCTGAGGGGCGTCTGCAGTGGGCAGGCATCCGAATAGGCCCTTCTTGTCCCTCACTCAGCCCCACTGAGCCAGCACAGTGGCCAGCAGAGCTGAGGCCCAGCCTCGGACGGCCTGGCCTGGTGGTCACGGTGCAGGGGGCAGCCTACGGGGCCGTCGGGGGCCACAGCCTGAGGAGCTCCTGGGGGACTGACAGGGACAGAGCCATGTCCTCTCCCCAAGGCTCTGTTTCCTCCCGTCAGACCCCCTGACCGTAGTGTAGGAATCCATCCCCTAAACAGGGAGGGGGGCGGTGGTGTCTTCAGGGGGTCCCTTCTGTCTCTGGGCCTCGGTCTTCACACCTGAGAAGTGGGCAGGTAGCCTCGCTGTGGACAGAGTGAGACGCTGTGTGGAAAGCGCCACGCTCTACAAACATTACTGAGGAGGCGGGAGGCCTGGCGCCTGGGTTTGGTGGCAGCCCCGCCCCACCAAGCTGGGGTGACCCTGGACCAGTGGCCTGGCCCCCGAGCCTCAGTCTCTGCATCTGTAAAAAAGGGTAGCAGCACCCAGCTGCCCCACAGCCCACATGGGGTCAGAGGTGATGGACACGTGGTGGCGGGCGTGGGGCCGGGATGGGAGAAAGGGCCTCTGCGCCCACCCCTCAGGGTCGCAGCAGGTCCCCCGGGTAGGACTGCGGTGATTCCGAGGGCCTCAAAGCGCAGGGACCCGGGGGCAGCCGGAGACGGCCGTCGTCAGGGGAGCGGTGGCTCCCGCTGGGTCTCTGCTCCCTGGCAGGGCACCAGCCGCTGATGACGGCATCCGGCAGGTGAAATAGGCCCATTGGGGTGAGGGAAGCAGCTCACAGGCACGGACGCTGATCCCCCTGAGCCGGCCACCGTCCCCGGCGGTCACTGAGCCTGGTGTTGCCGGGGACACACACTCTTGGAGGGGGTTGGCGGGCACGGGTGCCGAGGGGAGCCGGGGACGGGGCGTCTGCGTGTCTGGGGAGCAGGACACTGGCCGCCTGGCCCCTTGAGAGCAGCCGCGCTGTGGTAGTTCTCTCCCACCTCCCCCGAAACCTTCTAGATTATTCCATGAGAAAACCAAACACAAGGAGCCAGTGAAAGCCTTTTTCAGAAGACAACCTCCTTTCTTTTGAAAAGTCGGAGGCGTTCCCTTTCCCTTGTTCCGTGCAATTTCATGAAGGTGCAGCCGCCCTCCGCTGCGGGAAATGCTGGGCTCGCAGGGTGGGGCCTGCGGGTGGGGCGCCCTGGGGCCCTGAGCTCACGCTGCTTCTCACGGCTGCTGGGGCCTCCCAGCCCTCAAGCACGTGGCGAGCCCTCAGGGCGACACGCTCGCGGGACCTCCGGGGCTTAGAAAGAGTGTCCCGTGTCCATCAGGACGGTGGGGTACCATCCTGCCCTGACACGCGGAGTGAGGCGTGGCAGCATGGGTGACCGGGCCGGACACAGGGCGGCCGCCGCTCGCAGGCCAGCCAGGACTGGTGGGAGAGGGAAGGTGGGGAGTGACGCTCACGGGGCTGCTTCTTGTTGCCACGGTGAAAATCGTCTAAAATCTCCTGGGGGTGGGGGGCGTTGCACGTTTCCGTGACGATGCTAGAAGACATTCAGGTGAACGCTTTAGATGGGCGAGTTTATGGCACGTGGATTGTATCTCCACGTAACTGTTTAAAATCGTGAAGCACCTCATCAGTGATTCTTACTGAAAGTACACGCGGCTGTGATCATGTTTTGGATACACTGGGTTGTGGCGTTTCGGTTTGGGGGGAAGGAACATTCCGGTCCCGCAACAACGTGAATGTGCTTCCACGCTGCCGAGCTGTGCACTTAGAAGTGGTTAAAATAGTACATTTCGTGTCATGAATATTTTACGACACCAAAAAAGGAAACACCCCGGTGCCGTGGCCCTCTCCGTGGCGCTCACGTGTCCCATGGAGAGTTTCCGCATCGTTCGCGCTGTCCCGGGGGCGCATGGTCAGCTGTCCTCACCCGCCGGGGTGGGGGGCGCCAGGCCCCTGTGCTTCCCCAGGCCTGACAGCCAGCCCGCCCCAGAGCCTCCGAGCAGAGGAGTAGTGCCCTGTCCTAGCGGTGCAGGGGTCGGAAACCAGCGGCTCTCCGTCGTGGAAGCAGGGGCCCTCCGTGAGGCTGACAGCTCCTGTCTGGACAGAGGCGCTGGCCTCTCGGGACGCCTGGGGGAGGCTCTTCTCCCGGCAACGTGGGGCAGGAAGAACAGGGGCCCCGTGGGAGACCCCAGGCCCCACGTCCAACACCCCGACCAGGACCAGCCGGCTGGTCTGCCGAGGGGCTGGCATGGGGCGGGGCGAGGGGCACGGCCACAGAAATCAGGGAGACCTTGCTGCCATCCCGCTCCCACATGGGGCAAACCTGGAACCTTCTGGAAGGCTCGGCCTCCTTGCCCCATGGGGTTTAGCAAGGACAGCAGGGACAACCTGGTTGGCCAGCCGGCCAAGCTGCTGTGGTCATTTTCCCATTTCTGCATGTTGGGGGCAACTGGCTGGCTCGCAGACACCCCACCCGGAGTGCTGGGCCCCCGGCCGTGTGAGGAGCAGCCCCAGACCATCCGTCCGATAGAAAACAGATGGCCCTTCTTCCTCCAGAGCCCATGGACCGGGAGCCTGGGGGATGCTAGGCACTGGTCCGGGGCGGCCGGGACCCCCGCTCCACATTCCAAGACACACAACTGCTTCCTGTCAGCGTCTTAGCCCAGGAAGGAAATCTATGCGGCCCACCGACCCCCGCCTTTCCACCAGATGCACAGTCACGGCCCCCCAGATGCAGCTGCCTCCTCGCCAGACCCTCGGCGACCCCCTTACTGACAGGCCCTGGGAGGCCTTGGCCCCTCATCTCCCTGCCCAGGGAAGCTGGCTGCCGGGAGGACAGTTGCTGCTGTGTCTCCACTCAGCGCTGTGGACGTCCATCATCAGGGAAGGCCACCACGTTCCCCCGGACCCACGGCTGGCCCCAAGGACGGTCGTCTCTCCCCCAGGTCCCCTTGCCTCCCCTGTGGGCTGGCGCCAGTGCTCCTGACCTGTTTGGGTCCCACTGTCCCATCGCCCCCCCCCCCCCCCGGCCTTCTCCCTTCTGTGTCTTGTTGTCCCTCTCTCTGGTCACTCAGCAAGCTTGGGGGCCAGCCCCAGGGCCCCAGGGAGCTCCTAGCCCGAGGTCCCTCTCCCCGAAACCAGGCCTGACCCGAAGTGTCCAACGCCCCTCTGCCCACCTGCCACCTCCTTCCCGTCTGTCAGGAGTCACCCAGTGCCAGGCGTCTGCTCACCTCCTGGGATGCTGTGCTAGGTCTCCTCAAGGTTCATGTCTACCCAAAACCTCAGAAAGTGACCTTATTTGCCGATGTCTCAGTGTTAAGATCAGTCGGGATTTGGGGGGTCCTAAGTCCAGTGATTGGCATCCTTACAAGAAAGGAGGAGGAAGACAGACACACTGGGAAGACAGCTGGAGGCAGAGCCCCAGGGATGAGGCCATAAGCCAAGGGGTGCTGGCCACACTGGAAGCCGGGCAAGGCGGGAGGGACCCTCCCCGGGGTCTCCGGAGGGACTACGGCCTGCCACCGTAGACCTGGCTTCCAGCCGCCAGACCGAGAGGGTGAGTTTGGTCTGTGGCACTTTGTTTTGGCCGCCATGGGACCAAGAGGCCACCCAGCGCACCCTGATCTGGGCTGCTGGGTCTGAGCATGTTCACGCCACACGGAGCCCTGTGACCGGCTGTAAGGTAGAGGAGATTGGGGGCGTGTGAGGGCGTGGGCGTCACCCCCACACCCCTGTCGGCCGGCCATCTGCCAGGTGGCTCCAGGCCCTTGGCTCCCTGCATGATCGCGGGAGCTCTTGGCCTGGACGAAGCCTCTCCCTGAGGGGCGCCCCTCTTGGCCCCCACAGCCCACTCCCCTGGCAGCCGCTGAGCAGAGCCTCCTGTTTTAAATTGCCGCCTGGTTGGGTTCCCACTGCCCCCCAACCCAGCGGCCCCCCTGGCTTGGCAGCGAGGTGTCCTGGTCTGTTTTTCCAGCGGGCGTGGGCCAGTTGGAAAATGACCTCAGAGGGGTGTGGAGGCCAGGGAGGCCTGGGGGAGCTCAGAGGGCATCCCGGGGGCACGGCGTGTTCCCACGCTGTGGTCCGGGTCGGGGTCTGCTCCCAAGAACTGTGCGCAGGGTCCCTGGGATTCTGTGATGTAGGGGTCACCCGCATTCCCAGCCCCATTAGAAGACCCCTTGCCACTGCGGCTCTGTTTGGCTCCCTGTCCCTGGGCCATGCCGACGAAGGTCTGTGTGGAGGAGGCTGGCGGTAGGCTCTGCTCCCACGGCCTGGACACCTGAGCTCCGGACACAGCAGAGGAGGAGGGACTGACTGTGCCACCAGCTCAGCAGGGCCGAGGGGCCATGTAGGCCATGAGACAGTAGGGCCAGAAGCTGTGGCTCTGGGCCATGGGTAAGGGCCAGGTGGCTCAGGGACAGGATGACGGTATTGATAAGAATGGCCTTCAGTCAAGGGCCTGCCAGGAAAGAGAACTCCCTCCCCAAGGCATTTACTGCACCCAAAGGGAGCAGAGTGACCTCCTGATGGGCTGCAGAGGAAGGGCCACACCTTGGCGGGAAGGATGGATGGTGGAGGGGAGCTGGGGCCCGGGCCTTGATGCTGGGACACGATGGGTAGAGAGAGCGGACAGGGGTCCCCATCTTCCCCCACCTCAGGCTCAGCTGCCCAGGTGCTCAGAGAGTTCAGGGAGACGCCCCAGACAGGTGCCTGAGATGAAGCCAGGAGGTGAACCCAGGTGCCCAGCCTCAGCTGCCAGGGGCCCCCCGCCTTGGTAGACAGAGGGACAGACCACCAGGTGGAGGGAGGTGGCTCCCCGGGTTGGTAATCCGTGGCAATCGTGGGGTTCTTTGGCCTGTGGCCACATCACTCCGATCTGTGCCCCTCCCCTGGGTCCGTGTCTCCCTTCCGTCTTTTATAAGGACACTTCTCATTGGATTTAAGGTCCATCCCTGGTAATCCAGGAGGATCTCAATTAGAAATCCTTGACTTAATTGCATCTGCACTCGGATCTTTTTCCAAATATGGTCATATTCACTGGTTCCGGTGGACATGAATTCTGGGGGACACCGTTCAGCCCACTGCAGCTGGGCACACAGTCAGTTCCCAGAGATGACAGGACTTGGAACCCACTGTGTCTTTCCTGTCCCCAGGGCCCCTCAACATCACTGAGCAGAGGTTGCTGCATGACTTCCAAATCCTTGCAAGAAAAAGTTCAGAGCAAACTTTTGGGTCATGTGCCCACCTGTAGAACCATCCACCGAAATCAAAGGGCAGGGTTAGGGTGATTCAGGGTTTGCTGTTTTATCCCCTGGCTGGTAGCTCTGCTCCTATGAGTCCCTGACAGCCAAGAGAAGGGAGTTGAAGGCTGTTTGCCTCTCAGGCCCTGTTAACCTTGTTCATCCACCTATCCATCCATCTCTATGTCCATTCATCCTTTTATCCACTTGACCGTCCAACCATACAACCACCCACCCAACTCCCCATCCATCCATCCATCCATCCATCCATCCACCCACCACACAACCACCCACCCAACACCCCATCCATCCATCCATCCATCCATCCATCCATCCATCCACCATCCATCCACCATCCATCCATCCATCATCCCTCCACCCACCCACCTCCCCTACCATCCATCCATCCATCCACCCACCCATCTAGCCACCCACTCACCCATCCATCATTCATCCATCTACCCATCTGTCAGTCTGTTCACTCATCCACCCACCCATCCATCCATTCACCCATCTCTCCACCATCCATACATCTGTATGTCTATTCATCCTTTTATCTATCTGTCTATCCATCTATTTGTCCATCCCTCTTTGTGTTTGACCTTGGATGAATGATAAATGGGAGGGGAAGTGAGCCCCAGCAGGCCTCACAGTTCTCCCTCCTCGCCAGGGCTTCGCCCTCCCTGCTGGCCACCAGGCATGCCGCCCAGACCACAGCTGTGGGCTCTAGTTGGGAGTGTGGACCTGCTGGCTCCTGTCACTGCAGCTGAGAAGTGTTTCCAGTTTATAGCAGTGTAATTACTCACCCTTCTTTGGACAGGGGAAGGCTCCAGGAGGGCTGATGTGTCTGCTGGTCCAAGCTGATTCAGACCAGGGAGAGGGCAAGATCAGCTGGACAAAAGGTGGTTTGGGCAGGAGTGGACGGGCGAGGAGGTAGCTGTGAAAGGGCAGGGGTTCCAGGCCAGGGACACTCCCATGTGCCCCTGGCATCCACTGGTCCAGACCGTGCTTGGGCTTGAGGAGGCAGTGCCCATCTGGGTGGGCACCTGGGGCCTGCGGCGTGGGCTTGGCTAAGGAAGGGCTGCTGCTGGCCAGTGTGGCCGGATAGCCAGGGCCCTGGGAACCCAGTGAGGGGGCACTAGGCCCAACGTGAGACCAGCTTTGTGGCAGGCGTGCATGCCCAGAGGATCTGGACAGAGGCCTGGAGGGGCCTGGCTCTGAGTGGAAGCCACCAGGGGTACAGTGACTGACACCCTCTGACCCCAGCTTGACATTGTCTCCCCCAGGCTCCTACGGAGGTGAACCTCAGGGTGCTGTGCACCACCAGTGGGTTATGGGGGAAGGGTGGGCCACAGGGCGCTGCAAGGAGCTGGGGGCCTTGGCTTGGGGTGGTGCCCTGCTTTGTGGAGGTACATGGGGAAGAAGGGGACGCTTGGCGAGGGCTGGACCTAGGTGACCACATTGCCTCCCTCACACTCCCGACTTCCCTGGGAAGTGTGTGTGGGTAAACCGAGGCTCAGTGCCACGTAGGTGGGAAGTGGTGGGGCCCACGTTCTCAGCCAGCCTGTGTTGTAGCAGTGGACAGAGCCCAATGAGGAGGCAGGGGCAGTCGGCCAGGCCAGAGCCCTGTCCCGGAGACCCCCAAGGAGGCCACCAGCCCAGAGAGGGAGTGAGCTGGTCAGTCGCCTCGCCCAAGGTCCTGCCAAGCCCACGTGAGCTCGGGGCAGTGGCCCGACATCTCCCACCCCCTGGCGTGGGCTGCAGTGGACAACGGGGCTCTGTTTAGAGTTGGATGAGTGGGCGCTAGGGGGGGGAGGGGAAGAGCCCAGAGGGGTCAGAAGGGGCCAGTGTTGGGCAGAGGGACTCGCCTGCCCACCCGTCATTAACCCCTTCAGGCCGGGCCAGGGGTCAGGGCAGGGTGGGCCAGCTCCCTGGTGCTCCTGGGTGTGCACAGCAGGTCCCGGGGGCAGGTCTTAGCTTACCCACGGTGTGTGGGGGCTGTGGGAGGAGAGCCAGCTTTTTCCTTCACTGGGGCCCCCCTTCCAGGAGGGATCTGCATTTATGGAGGTCTTCTGTGGTCCCCATTAACCCCGAAGCCATGGGTGTGGGGCCACGCTCTCTGCCCTGAACGGGGGACCCTGAGGGGATATGGCCAGCTCCCCCTCAGCCCTTCCCTCAGCTCCTGCTGCAGAAGGTCCCCAGGTAAAGGCACATAAACACCCTGGCTTCCCCCTCATTGGCTGCCGCCCCATCTCCACCTCCCCACGCCCCTGCAAACAAGTTCTGGGCGCTCCTACCTTGTCTGCGGTCTGGGGGGGGGGGCCCTCTCTGGGACTCCCGCCCAGGGGCTCACAGGGCTGAGCAGTGGGCATCCCCGCTTCCCGCTGAGTGGCTGCTCTTCACGGGGTCTTGGAGCGGGTAGGGGGCTAGGAAGGCGGTCTGTCAGGCTGGTCCCCACCCTCGTGAACCTTAAAGCCGGGGGTTAGGGGAGACGCCCTGGCAGGGAGGGTTGTCAGTCCTGGGGCTGGGGCTGTGTGTCAGGCAGCTGCTGGGGGGAGAGGTGGACCCCTGGGCGGAGGGAAGCCCCCGGCAGCCCTAATTCATTCCAGCGTTGCCACCCAGAGCATGGGGCCGCCCCATTCCAGACGGTCCTGTGAGCTCTGCACACTTGTAATTAGAGGCCCCCCCCCGTACCAGCCTGGGGCTCCGGCCCAGCAACTTCCGAAGGAAGCCCCCCATCCCACCGTCTGCAGGGAAAGCCGGGAATCCTGGAGGTGCGGAAATGAGGAGGGGGCCGGAAAGCAGAGCCTCACAGGGGCAGGGGGGCAGGCAGCTGAGAGAGGGATCTGCCCGAAGAGGGTTTCCACAGCGGTCTTGCCCTCCCTATGGTGGTTTGGGCGTTCGAGGCCCTGGGGACTTGGGACAATTAGGTACAGCCGTTTGTGGTTTTCCTCGGCGATTGCCAGCTACAGCCCATGACCGAGAGGGATGGAAGCCAGCGGGGTCTGGGAGGGTCCCAGTTCAGGCCTGGCCGCGGCCCCACGTGAGCAGTTTCTGCTGTGAGGTGGAGGGGGTGGTGCTCAGCCCAGGGCACCCCCTCTCCTGCCCCACCAGACAGGCGACCTCAGCAAGCCCCTCGGCCCCCCAGGGCTCACGTGTCCTTCCCACCCGTGGGTGGCCATGGGCTCGCGGAGGTTCTCAGAGCTGCTGGGGTGGCGGCGGTGGGGACGTGTCTTGTACCATGGCCACCTGCCAGGGTCCAAGGCGGATAAGTCAGGACCTGGATCAAGGGGCACGGGAGTGGTGGTTGCATGCCGGGGATTGCCCACTGCACGCTCAGCCCTCGTTCTGGGGCTGCCGTCCTGGTCCCTACCACTTGTGACCCCACAGTCGCCCTGGGGCTGTGGTCTGCAGGAGGAGGTCCATGTCCAGTCGGGGGGGAGGCCAAATCTGAGCCCAAGTCAGCTGGGCCCAAAGCTTAACCCTGGTGACTTTCCCGGGAGCAGGGCTCAGTCAATACTCTGTGTGTGGACTCATCCAGGGTGACAACAGAACCCACTGGAAGAAATATGGCCTGATTCCCTCCACAGTAAAGGAAGAAGCAGCGGAGTTCCTGACCAGCAGTGGCCATTCATGGTGGGAGATTTAGCACGGGAGGACGGTGAGGGCCAATTTGGGGGACCCGCTAGCCCCAGGCAGCTGGGTTCTTGTCCTCAATTATCTCCTACCTTCTTAGGCTGCCGGACCCAGGAAGGGTGTTCTGATCTGCCCAGCAGCTGTCAGCTTCAAGGTCAGGAGCTTGACTGTGGCTCCGTCAGACACTGAACAGTCTGAGGTCCTGGGGCTATAGCTTCAACATGGGAATTTGGGGGGACACAGCTCACCCCACAGCAGCGCCCGTGGGTAACAGATATGCCCCACTGCACGTGTTTGCCCTTGCTCTGGCCTTTGCTCTCCTGAGGCCATCTTCCCGGAAAGCCACCCCCGACCCTGGCTGATCCATCCTGCAGACACACTGGGACCGGGAGGGAGACACCTCTCCCGCAGCTCCGTCCGCCGGGCCCTGGTGAGAGCGCCCACCGTCCCTTCACGCGCATTTCCCCGTGAGGCTGAAGGGCGTGCCCTCTAGAAGCTCCCGGCGGCATTCCCCAGCTCCGCCCGCCCCAGCTTAGGGCTTCAACAGAAGCACTGGCGGCCAGGGAACGTTCTGGAGAATGGCTGCCCTCCCTGGGAGCGTGCACGCAGCACCTGGGGCTCCCACTCATTCACTGCCATGCATCTGTTCATTTGTTCATTGGCAAAGGGCCCACTGTGCGCTGCGCCGTGACCACAACCCCCATTGCTGCCTGCCCCTCGTGCCCACAGCTGGCGCTGCGCTGGGTCCCTAAGTTGGTGAGTCCCTGGAAGGGCCCCACATCCAGCTTTTCTCACGGCGGCCTGCAGAGGCACAGCCTCTCGGATGGGGAAACTGAGGCAGGGGGCTGAGCGACGTGCCCAGTGTCAGAAACAGAAGGCGGTGGAGTCAGGATTCCAGCTGATGAGTCTGGGGTCTTCGGCTCCAGTCCTTCAGAACGGACTCCCCGGGACGGTCCCATGCAGTTGGACGGATACCCCGAGTTTGTGCAGGCCAGACACCACCATGAAAGCTGCTACTGTGCTCTGGGGGGCTTCGGGCCCAAATCCTGCTCTGCCTCCACAGAACCGGGTCCCCGAGGGTGGGGCAGCCCACCCCCCGAGACTTTCTTTGAGTCAAGAGGTCGAGAGGAAGGCTCCTCCCCCGTGCCGTGGGGGGCAGGATGGCCGCGGGCAGGGCTCAAAGACGTGAGGCCACCTGGCCAAAGCCACAGAGCTGGTGGCAAAGCTGGACCTTCTTGGGTCCGAAGGAAGCAGAACCCCGCATGAGAGGAGACGTGGCCTGCCCCATGGGAGCCCGGCACGGGGGCCTCACGGGGTGCAGACCAAGGGCCACGTACGTGCACAGCTCCACGGATGCTCTGGAGCCCGGAGGGTCCCGGGTCTCCTGGGGCCCGGAGGCTGGAAACTTCCTTTTGAGACCACAGCCAGGCTGGCCCCACCACAGTCCCAACGTGTAATTAGGGAAGTGGGCTCGCGGCTGGGGGACCGCAAGCCATGGTGTTGTAAGCTGAAGACGACGTCAGCCAGGCGCCCTGCCAACCCAGAGGGTGTTCCCCCGACACCCGGGCTGAGGGCTGAGTGTGCGGGCTCCAGGCTCAGGGCTCTGGGGCCGGGGACCTGGGGTGCCAGCCAGCGGCCAGTCCTGTGCTTGTGGGGCCCCACCCTGAGCTCTGGCAACCCCTCCTGCCCTGAGCACGCCCAGCCTCCACTTCCTCCCCTGAGCACCCCCAGCTCCCACCTCCCCCTGAGAACTCCCAACTCCTACCTCCTGCCCTGAAAACCCCCCTCAGCCCCCACCTCCTACCCTGAGCACCCCCAGCCCCTACCTCCTGCCCTGAGCATCCCCAGCCCCCACCTCCTGCCCTGAGCACCCCCAGCCCCCACCTCCTGCCCTGAGGACCCCCAGCTCCC
The DNA here is from genome assembly GCF_029215605.1 of Mirounga angustirostris. NCBI lineage: Eukaryota > Metazoa > Chordata > Mammalia > Carnivora > Phocidae > Mirounga > Mirounga angustirostris. Next base: position 140,357,415 of record NW_026991713.1, read on the forward strand.
ACTTCCTGCCCTGAGCACCCCCAGCCCCCACCTCCTGCCCTGAGCACCGCCAGCCCCCACCTCCTGCCCTGAGCACCGCCAGCCCCTACCTCCTGCCCTGAGGACCCCCAGCCCCCACCTCCTCCCTGAGGACCCCCAGCCCCCACCTCCTGCCCTGAGGACCCCCAGCCCCCACCTCCTTCCCTGAGCACCCCCAGCTCCCACCTCCTCCCTGAGGACCCCCCTCAGCCCCTATCTGCCCTGAGCACCCCCAGCCCCTACCTCCTGCCCTGAGCAGCCCCAGCTCCCACCTCCTGCCCTGAGCACCCCCAGCCCCCTTCTCCTGCCCTGAGCACCCCCAGCCTCTACCTCCTGCCCTGAACACCCCCAGCTCCCACCTTCCCCCTGAGAACCCCCAGCCCCACCTTCTGCCTTGAGAACCACTAGCCCCCACCTCCTGCCCTGAGGACTCCTCCTCAGCCCCCACCTTCTCCCTGGGCCCCCTTCCCCCATCACTGGCTCCTTCATCCTCTGAGGCCTCCTTTTCTGGGCTTTCCTTACCCCCAGCCCCTAGGCAGAGGAGTGGTGACCCGTCCACCAGGCAGGGGACATAAGCAGGTGTCATTAGCTCTGGCTGCGTCTCTCCAGAATGTGTTCCTCTTCCCAGCGGAAGCTCTGTCCCCGTTACAAACTCAGTGTTCCTGTCCCCAGCCCGGGGGACGCCTGTTCTGTTGTCTGTGTCTATGCACTGGACTGTTGAGGGACCTGATGTGAGTGAAATCATGCGGTATTTGTCCTTCTGTGACTGACTTCCTCAGTGTCATGGCCTCAAGGTTCATCCTGCCAGAGCAGGCATCAGACTCTCTTCCCTTTTCGGGGCTGAACCGTAGTCCCCATCGGACGGACCACAGGGTGTGTATCCTCCCAGCCACTGCTGGGCATCCGGGGGGCCACACACCAGCTTTACAAGTAAAATCCCATTCAGTCCTCAGAACGCACCGACCCAATGGGGACAGTTTATTCCCAAACCAATACAAGGAAATCGAGACTCAGAGAGTATGAGAACCTCACTGAAATCATGGGCTGGCCCAGGGAGACGCTGCACATCCGTGGACAGCCAGAGCCCTTCCCGGTGGGCCCCGCCTGGTTGTGCCCTGCTCTGTGCCTTATCCCTCCCTGTCCGTCTGTCCGTCTGTCTGTCCCTCCCTCCCTCTCTGTCTCTCTGTCTCTCTGTCTGTGTCTCCCTCCCTCTCTCTCTGTCTGGCCCCCTGTCTGTCTCTCTGTCCCTCCCTCCCTGCCTGTCTGTCTGTCTCTCCCTCCCTCCCTCCTTGTCTGTCTGTCTCTCTGTCCCACCCTGTCTCTCCGTCCCTTCCTCCCTGCCTGTCTGTCCCTTCCTGTCTGTCCGTGTCTCCCTCCCTCCCTGTCTGTCTCTCCCACCCTCCCTCCCTCCCTGTCTCTCTGTCTCTCTATCCCTCCCTCCCTCCCTCCCTGTGTGTCTCTCCATCCCTCCCTCCCTCCCTGTCTGTCTCTCCCTCCCTCCCTTTGTCCCCCCGCCCCCCCCCCCCCACTGTCTCTGTAAGCCCTAGGAACAGAGGGTGTGTTCGCCGGCTTCTCTGTTGTCCAGCATCCAGTGGCGGTGCCTACGTGTAAATCAGACGGGATCCCGTAGCCTTGGCCAGACTGTCCATCCTCATACATTTTCGATGCTCCCTGCTCTCTTCACTGGGTGGCTACGATCGTCCCACACACATATCAGGTTTTCCTCCCTCCCGATCACCCTGTGTCACCCTGCGCTAGAACCTGACCACCAAGGTCCCCTGCCCTGGGCCTGTGATGTGAAGCCAGGTTGTCCCCGACACACGCCGCTGGCTCCTGGGGAGTCACGCGTGCTCTGCGGGCAGAGGGAACATGCCGCACACTTCACCAAGCGCTCATGTCTGGGGTCCAGAGCATCAGGAACTCGGCGGTCTGCTGAGCTCTCTGAGCTCCGAGCTCCCAGAAAACCATGAGAGTTAATAAACCCACCCATTCATGTGTCGACCAATGGCCAACCTGCAAGGACCACCTGCCCCCACATCTCAGCGCCCTCAGGTGTCCCCGCACAGACGAGTGAGCTGCGTCCATGATTTCTGGCCGTGGCCTCAGGCTTATAAGAGAATCTGAGCACGACTTTACCACTATGGTATCTCTCATTTTCTTGGGGCATTTCTGTGCTTTTACTGTCTCTCAGCGGTCCTCACTTGGAACTTGTCTCTGTGCACGGTGTGAGGTAGGGATCTAATGGCACACGTTTTTCCCGGGGTGGGGGACAGTGTCCCGTACCAGTTGTGGGATCCATGCCTTCACCTCGCTGATGCCCAGTATGCCATGTTACCCCGCACTCGAGCTCACTGCTCTGTTCCGTCAATTCCAATCAACCCACAAGAATGAATTTAATCAGCCTGGTTATGCACGACTCCAAAACAGCTGGTTAATTCAGTGAAAAGAATCGCACACCAGATGTTGGCAGATCATGTAACCAAACGGCCGGGTCTCTAGTTCCAGTTTCAGCCGGGGATGTTCATGGCCACTTGTTTACCGATTTACTCGGCGGCACCACCTGAACGCCTCCGAGTGTTGGGCGCTGGACTGGGCTGTGGGGACAAGCAGGAAGGCAAATGCATGCGCGAGGTCCCCGAGGGGCAAGATGACACCGTGTGGGTGTGTATGGTGATCAGGGAGGCTCCTCAGAGGACACGACAGACAGAATGTTCATGGTCCCCCCAGACTCTGATGTTACATCCTAACTCCCAAGGTCACGGTGTCAGGAGGTGGGGACTTGGGGAGGTGATGGGGTCGTGAGCCTTATGAACGGGATTAGTGTCCTTCTACAAGAGCTGCCTCCCATGAAGAGGACACAGCAAGAGGTCAGCAAGCAGGTTCCCACCAGACACTGAATCTGCCAGCACCTTGACTTCCAGCCTCCAGAACTGTGTAAAATGTTTGTTTATTAAGCCCCCTGAGTATGGCAGTTTGTCATGCCCGCCCGAACGGACTAGGTCAGAGGAGGTGGCCTTTTTGACTGGATTTGATAGATAAGACAGAGCTCACGTGAAAAGATCTGGGGTAGAGGAATTCCAGGAAGGGCAAGTGCAAAGGTCCTGCGGCAGGGATAGGCTTCATGGTAGGTGGGGCTGGAGGGAGGGAGGCAGGGAGGGTGTTTTGGGGAGGTGAGAAGCGTTGACTCCATGGAGCAGAAGATCTGGGAGGGCAGCAAGGTTGCTGCGTCATCCTGCTCACCACGTAACATCCCAGGTGTGGCTGCAATGACCCCAGAGCTCCTTCTCCATGGTGGGAAACCCCAGGTGAGAGAAAGGTGGATCTCCTGCCCCAGGATTCCACTGACCCAAGTCTGGGGGTCCTTGCCACAGCCTCCCCAGGAGGCCTGTCCCTTCCCGACGCCTCCAGTGCCCCCCTCCTTCAGCTGTCCAGTAAAGCCCTAACACCTGAGCCCTGTCCCCACGGTTGGACCCCAGCCCACCCCCCTGCATGTGCACCCCAACATGATGAGGGGCTTTCTGAGGCTGCCGTCTGGCCCCAAGCACATCTGCCTAAACCTCTCACTCGAAAGCCAAACCCCACGTCTACCCTTTACCCAGAGCTGCGGTCACTGTGCAGCATGGAGCCCCCGTGTCCAGGGGCTCACAGTGTCTGGACAGATGCACCCCAGGCACCGGGAGCTGAAGATGGCACGGCACCCTCTGTGGCCCCAGAGCCAGCCCCCGGGGCAGCTCAGGGCAGCTCTGGGCCGCTGTCCGCACACCCGCCGGAGGGACAGTGAGGCCCTGCCTGGGGGTCCGGCTTCTGCCTGTGCCGGGGACAGGGCAGTGGGCCGCCAGCCCCCAAGCTGTGGTCCAGGCAGGGTGGGGCACCCTTGGGCCTCGGGGGGCATCAGGCTGTCCCCCCCAGTCCTCGCGGAGCCGCAGGGCGTGACGGCAGTGCGGATAATTGGGCTCTGGCTGTGATTCGGGCTCCGTGGGGGGAGGCTGGCGGTGGGGGAACGGGTTTGCTCAGCATTAGGCCTGGCTCCGCTCCGCCGGCTGTGGAATTCCCTGTCTGATCTGTCTCCAGATTGGCCCAGGAAGAAATTGGGGGAGAATTGATTTGTGCCACATCCAGGCGACCACGGGTGGGGAGCGCCCGCCCCATCCCCCCGCCCACCCCTCTCTTCGCCCTCCCCACACGCCCCTGGCCAGCCTGCTGGCGCCAAGAAAGGTGGGGCCAGGAATGGCGGTTGGGGCCTGACCATGGGGGGTCCCGGTTGCCCCTCAGAGGCAGGAGACCAGCAGGGTCTCCTGGGGGTGACACTCATCACATGGGGGCTCCATCTGCCAGCCAGCACCAGAGACAACGCTCACACCCTGGCCTGGGCACCCCAAGGACAGGGACACGCGTGGTGGGAGCATGTTGAAGACGCCCCCTCCTAGAGCCCAGGCAGCCGAGGGGGGGGACGGAAGGATGCTACGGCTCCAGGCTCCACTGCCCTTCCTTGGACTCTCACCACCTGCCTAGACCGGCCACAGGGAAGAGAGGGTAGTCTCAGGCAGGCTCCCTGGGAGGAGGCAGCCTGGAGCTGGTGCCCATGGGGCAGGCAGGGCTGGGCGAGCAGGGCGAGGAGGAAGGAAGGATGCCTGGCAGGAGTGAGGCCTGCAGGGCCCCGGCCAGGGCCGCGGGACGTTGGGCTGGGCTGTGGGGAGGTGGTGGCTCCCGGGCCAGGCCCTGGGTGGGCAGCCCTCAGCCGGCTCGGGAGCCTGGCCCCAGCATCAGTGAATAAACGTGCTCTTCCCACGGCCCCACGGCATCCACGCCGTCCACACCGTCCCACGCCCAGCCAAGCTCTCTCCATTGCCCGGGACCTCTCTCCCTGACACCCTGGCTTCCCTGAGTGTGCCAGTCAGCCCAACAGGCTGGCATTGTGCACGGAGCCCTTCCGGGCTGCCAGCCCCAGGGGGTCCCTCTCGGCCAGGCCCAGGCCCAGGGGCCGGTGGAGCCAGCGGGAGGCCTGGCTCAGAGGCCGGGCAGGGAGAGGCACCCGAGGGGTTTGGCTTCAGAGCCAAGCAGCTTGGTGCCTTTCTGAGCTGGCGGGCGAGGGGTGCTCTGCACGGAGTCAGCCCCACTTAGGCAGCTCGGGGAGCAGCACAGGAGTCACCAGGACTGTCCTCCTCAGGAGGAGGCCCAAGCGGGACTTCGCCAAGGACGGGCCATCCCACACCGACCCTGCAGTGCCGCCCCGAGACACGGGCGGGTCTGGGCCTCGGGTTCTCGTCTGTGAAATGGGGCCGTACGAGTTCTGGTCAGCTTCCCAAGGCCACTGTGCAGAGCTGCCACGGGCAGGTGGCTTTGTGTCCACGGCAGGGGCTGGGCCGCAGGCAGCCATGAGTTCCCGTCCCTGCCCCTGCAGCCCCAGGGGAGCCCAGGCCCATGGACAGGTTTTATTTTGAGTCAGATCCTGCAGTTGGGGCTGACTACTCCCGCCTCTCGCCTCTGTCACGTCCCATACAGTAAACTGCGTTCACTCGAACCCCTTGTTTGCAGCAACAACAGCACCCACAGCAGCCGGGAGGCCCTCGGGGCTCTGGAGGGCGGGCTGCCTGCCGGCTGCTCTGCGCACAGGGCGGGTCTGGAGGGCAACCTGACCCCAGACCCCCGGTCTGGCCGGGGAGCCGGGCTGAAACTGGCCCGGCCGCAGGTTGCCGGAGGCCTGCCTGACTGTCAGCCTGGCTGCAGCCGTCCTAATGCCACCGCTGGGGGCTGGAGGCCGGCGTCACCCCCACATGTGCTCCCCACCGGCACAGGGGTGCAGGGGGCCAGGCGGGGAGCCAAGCCCCAGCCTCACGACTTCGCTGGGGCGGCCAGCCCAGGGTCCAGCCCCGGGCAGCTGGGCGCTGGCTCACTGCCCCATATGAGAGGCCTAGTGGCGGGAGCAGGGCTGCGCGTGGAGGCGGGGGCCACGGAGGGGGCCACCCAAGGCCCTCCTGAGCCCCCAACCCCCCCCGGCTGGGGAGGGGGCATCTCAGTGAGAGCTGGGGGGTGGGGGGCGGGCCCCAAGGGCGCAGGAGGTCTTTCTGGTTGTGCTCCAAGAGGAAGGGCTGGTCAGTCCTGCCGGGGCCCTGACCCCAGACCGGCCTGCCCATGGGTTAGCTTATGCCAGGCCCTGAGCCACTCTGGGGTGGTTTGGGTGCTCTGTCCCTTCTACGGATGGAGAGACTGAGGCACAGAGAGGGGTTACCACCATCCAAAGCCAAATGGGGGTGTGAGCCTCAGGCCTGTTCTGGCCCAGGGGCCACCCTCAGCCTTGCTTGGCTCCTGGGGGCCCTCCCTCTCATGCTGGGCCCACATCCTGCCCCTTCTGCCTCTTGCCACCTCCAGGAAGCTGCCAGGACTGCCCTGCTCGGAGCCAGCCCACTGTCTGCAGCCCCAGGCACTGCCCAGGCCGCAGTGTCAGCATCTAAGTCCTGGGTGCGGCTGGGCACTGGCCCGGGGCCCACAGCGGGGTGAGGGCCGCCCCACCACATGCTGTCCAGGCCAAGCGGGCGGGGCTGGGGTCAGGAGAATGGTGCCTTCATGCTGCAGGCCCCGCTCTGTGTGTGCTGTGCGCTGGCCCAGCCCAGCCCACCCGTGCCCCCTCCCCGCCAGTACCCGCGGTGCCCTCCTCCGCTCGCGCGGCTGGCCGCAGGGCCTCCCCGTGTGGGACCAGGCAGCCACCTGCTGCCCACAGCCGCAGCCACACAATGGGGCCCTTGTGAGCGGGCAGCCAGCGGGCAGCGCCTCCCGGCCCACCCCGGGCTCAGAGCCCCGTTGTGTGGTGGGGGGGCTGCCCGGGTCGGGCAGCACGGAGCGGGACAGGCAGGCCCGACCCATCCTGGGCCACAGCAAAGCCGGGCCCTGTGCCCCCAGCCCCGTATGGCTCGGGTGCCAGCGCCCCACTGAGGCGGGGGGCACATCCAGGAGGAGAGCTCCATGCCGAGGGTCCCTTCCTGGGGTGTCTCGGGCCGCTGTCCATCCCTGGCTTCCCTCTGCTCCGCAGACCTCAGGCTCCTGACAGCCGAGAGGTGTGGTGTGGACGCGAGAGCTGCGCCAGGCATCGTCCTGTTGCGCAGGACACGTCCTGAACATGTTCTGTTGGGAAGGGGTCTCCAAAGAGCCTGCTGGGTGCTACTCTGGGGGCCCTTGTGGCCTCTCAGGGGGATTGCCCTGACTCGGAGATAGGGGGTGGCCGGGGCCCTGGCTCATCACCGGTGGGGAGCTCTGTGAGGATAGTGGCCCCCCTAGGGGACACCTCACAACCCAGCTCTCCTTGATGGATGGGGGGCGATCCCTGAACTCAGGGGTTCCCTGGTGGGGGTCTTTGGGGAGCAGCCCCTGCCCTGCCTCCCACTTCAATAACGGTGCCCCCAGCCTGGCCCTGCCTGAGTGGGGGAGCCGCCCAGGACCATCCCCCGCCCCATCAGCCAGCCCCTTCCCAGCTGTTCCAGGCAGCTCTGTATCCCCTGGGACCTTGGTAAAGCGGAGGATTTCCTCCTGCCCAGGGTCCACAGCTGCGCTCACAGGTGTGAGGGGCTGAGGGGCGGGCGAGGTGAGGGCTGCGCACTGGAGCCCCTCCCCAGCTGGACTGGGTGCGGAGAGGCAGGCTGGGGGTTGCCGACACAGGTCCCAAACCCCAGTGGCCAGAGAGCCCCTGGGTCTGGGGACACGTGCCCTCATCTGACACAGAGCCTGGTGTTCAGTGACTGGGGGACTCGGGTCCCTAATCATCTGTGAACATTTCATTTTGCACTGGGCTCCTCAGGGCTGCGTTCTTTCCTGGATATGGGGGTCACAGGGTCAGGAAGCACCCCCGCCAGCAGCGCTGAGTCCCGGGGTGGTCACTGCCCCCCGAGGGCTCCTCCCCAGGGCCGCCACCCTGCGACCGTGCAGCCCGGTGCCTGGTGCCGTCAGGGGTGCCAGAGACAGGATGCAGCCGCTGCTGTCTCCATGGGGCCCCATCCTGTCACCCCGATAACCCGGCCGGCCGGCTGCCAGCCTCTAGAAGAGCTGACAGCACCTGAGAGGCAGGCCCAGCCCCGCCCTCCTCAGCTGGTCCCCTGCGCCTCCCGCCCCCGCACCCCTTGAGCCCAGCCGTCCACTCTGCCAGGAACCCTGTGGGAGGCGAGGCCAGGCCCAGGCCGCTCGGTTCTGTCCGGGGTGGGGGCTGGGTGGGGCCAGGGAGCACGGTCACTGCAGGGTTGTTTAAATTAAGGAGCCCTCCCTGAGAAGGCAGGGAGCCCAGAGCCCTGCGGCTCTGAACTTGATCTAGTTTTGGTGGAGATTAGCCAAGATGTCACAAGACAGAGCGGGGCCGGCAGGTGGGGGACGCGGGCAGGAGGGGGATGGTCCTGCAGCCCTTGCTGCCCCGACATCTTGGCCCACACCCGGGAGGAGCAGACCTGGCCGCGCAGGCGGCTCCGAGCCTGCTCCCTCCTGAACCCCTCCCACTTCATCGAGGCCCCGCCCCGCCCGCCCGAGGCGCACGTGTGCCTGGCCCAGAGGTGGAGGAGCTCCGCCTCCCTGGGCCTCGGTCTCCCCGCCTAGGGAACCAGACGATCTACGTCGGATCCCGGCGTGGAGAGCAGACCGCACACTGGTGCGGCCGCCTGAACCGTGTGAGGTGTCAGGGATGCCCCGAGCTTGTTCGTAAACGTTGCCTCTCCGAGCCTGGCGTGCTCTCTGCGAGGGGAGCACCTTAACGCCCAATTTGGAGATAAGGGAAGCGGAGCCCGCAGCACCCAGTAGGGGCTGACCCAGTGCTTGTTCTCTGGAGGACCGTGGTGGGTGCAGCCCGGCCCAGAGCCAAGACGCTCAGGGTCTGCCCTCCGCGAGGTGAGACGCCCAAGCGGCGACGTAAGGCCCGGGCTTTGTGCCCAAAGCGCCCCGCCCACGTGTCTGTCCAGGGCACCTGAGGGGCAGGCCTGGGGGGCCCACCCGCCGTGGGTGCCGGTCAAGCCCCGTGGAGCTGCCGCTGGTCCCGGGCAGCTGTGTCCGAGACAACGGATGGTAGAGCAATCTAGCTGAAATGAAGATCTTAATAGGAAAACCACTTCTTTCGAGGGAAAACATGATCCGCGGCCAGTGGGCGCGTACACACGGGGGTCTGGAAAGGAATGAAATCCCGAGAAAGAAATGACTCCGTGCGGAGCCGGCTCAGACCTGCTGCTGCATTATTAAACTCCTGAGCGGGGAAAAGTGATAACATAAACATCCACCACTCCAGTCCCTCTCAGAAGTGAGGGGTTCCCGGAGATGGGAAATCCAGACCGTGCAGAGAGACGCTCCGTCCAAGTAAAACCATCAGATGTTTGTTTGAAGATGCTGGGGAGAAGCAAAGCCCAGATGAATCATCTGTTTGAAGCCAGCTAGCCACCTCGCGGCTGGGCCCTGGGCTGGAGGGGCGGCTGATGGATTGGGTGCCGCACGCAGTGACTGATGTTGCACATGCCAGGGGCTCCGAAGGGGCTGGACCCTGTCTGCCTGTCGCGTCTGGCCCGGGCCTCCTGTTGTGGGGGGTGGCCTCCTGTCGTGGGGGGTCAGGAGAGGACCAGGCTGAGGCAGTCAGAAGGCCCGGCCCCTCCTCCGTGTGCCAGGCAGCCAGGGAGTCAGCTGGAGACCCGAGGTCCCAGACCCGGGCTGCTGGGTGGCCCACCGCAGTCGGCATGTCTGACCTGCCAGAAGTGTTCCCAGTAGTGGCCTGGAGCCTTGCTCTGAGCCCGAGCAGCCCCAGGCTGGGTGCCCTTTGGGAAGATCTTTCACTCCCTCTCAGCCAGGATGGCAAACACCGCCCCGACGACACCACTCAGCGCAGCCCCAGGGCAGATATCACTAATCAAGCCCTGTGCTCTTGCGGAACGATGGGAGCCTGAGAGGTGCACTAATCTGACCCCCTGTCTGGACCTGCTCGGGAGGAACAATGGGTCTTCCCTCTGACCACAAGCCCTGCTCTGACCCTGCATCCACCTCAGGCCCCAGCTGCCCCCTGCTGCGTGCTGTCCCCTGAGAGCTCCCACTCCGTTCCTGAAGGTCAGCCCTGTCCGGGCCCCGTGTGTGGTGGGGAGCTGGATGTCAGGGGTGCCCGGCGGCTCCATGTCAGCCTCTCCCGCTGGGGGGTGAGTGAAGCTGACCAGGGCTCACCCCCCCGGGGCCCATGCTGCCGAGCCCTCCCCATGTCCCCACAGAGCCTTCTCTCTGGGCCCCCAGGCCCATCCTGAGCCTGTGGCTCCCATCCGCCACCCACCCCCCATCCCTGAGGACCACCACTCCTGGGGTTGGTCGGGGTGCAGGTTAACTCCTTCCCGCTCGTAAGCGAGACACTGGAAGGGAGGCATGGGCTCTTGAATGAGTGAAGCCCCAGCAGGCCTGGCTGGAAGAATGCAGGTGATTCTCTGGCCTTGGAGCCCCAGATGTCCACGGCAGCGCCGCCCCTGAGCAGGAGTCTCTGCTCCCAGGACAAGCCATCTGGTCAACAGTGTAGGTTTGAACCCTCAGAGAAGCACCAGCCCTGCCTGGTGATGCTGCTCAGCTTGAGGACCACCGAGGCCCTCTGAGCCGGGTCAGCACTCGCCGGTGTTAGGGACGAGGCTGCGGTCACCGCATGCCAGTGTCGGGGGCACAGGACGGCCAGTGGAGGGCTCAGAGGCAGGCCTGCCGGGCACCTCCTGGGCATCGGGCCCCGAGGGCCAGGAAGCCACTGAGCAGTTTCCTGCTGCATCCAGGGATGGACGGGGCATGTGCTAGGGTCCTGGGGCCAGTGTAAGCAGTGCTCACAAGCGGCGGTGGGGGGGGGGGTTGGGCTTGAAAACAACGCGAGTTCATTCTCTTACAGTCCAGCACCCGTCAGAGGCACCCCAAGATGGAGGGGGCCCCCTTGATCAATGTTCACAAGTGGCCCGACAGCATAGGGACCCTCTCCTGCTGTGGTTGGGAAAAACGGAATGGATGGCGCAGACAGGCTAATGGATCGGGGAGGACGCTCAGTACCAGGCCTGGAGGGAGGGGAGCAGCCGGGTCTGCATGGGGGGTGAGCTCCCCAGGCTGCTCGCTGCTGTCCGCTTACTCCATGTTCCTTGGAGGAAGCTGACCTCCCTGCCCTGCAGATCTTGAACAAGGCACTCTGTCTGGGTTTGCACCACTAGCCTGAAAGGTTTGGGGGGTGTGGCGGGCGGCAGAGGCCCTTCCTAGCTCTGTGGCTCGTGAGTGCTCCACGGCCTTGCTTACAGGCTGGCCAAAGGGGCCCTGGCTCCTGCTGCCACAGGCCTGAGGACCCCTGGTGCCATCGCAGCCCAGGGCCCCCAGGGCCTAGCAGAGGAGGGCAAGGGGTCCCTGGACCCCTGGGACTGGCCCTTGGCAGACAGGGCTGGGCCATGGAGGGCACACCTGCTCCGGGGTAGGTGGAGGCTTCCGGGCCTGCAGCTGTTGGTCCCCAGGACAGACACGGCCTCCCCAGCAACAGCTGGGCTGGAGACGAGAGGGCCAGGAGAGCCCAGAGCCCAGAACCCAGGCCGCCGCGCCTGGGGGATCAGTTACAGTGGTTGCAGATGCTTGGGGGACGAGGGCTGAGGGGGTGAAGAGGGAAGGAGGGAGAAGGAGCTAGGGGGAGGGCCAGCATGGGGGAGAGCACAGGGCTGAACCCTGCCCATGGCCCCCACTCCCCAACGTGTGACACCAGCACTCCCCCTGGATGAGAGGCCGCATGGACACAGTTCCTGGGGCTGCCCCCGACCCCCAGGGCTCACAGAAAGCTGTCTGCTTGGGGCCGTTTACTCCTGATGATGTTTGGGCCTGAATCTCTGCTCGGACACCATGGCTGACCCCACCCCTGGTGCTGGAAAAACCCCTCCCCAGCGCAGTGCGCATCCACACCCAGCAACTGCCTCCCAGCTTCTTCCCGAGGCTGACATGGGCTGACCTGTGTCCTGGGGCTGAGCAGTGCTGGGGCAGGTCTGGGGGCAGGGCAGAGACGGGGTGGCCTCAGGGAAGTGCACTACAGGGAGGGGGGTGCCTGGGCAAAGTGGGGGATGCTGACAGTTGTTGTCAGTGCCCAGGCGGGTCAGGGGGCCAGGAGGAGGCTGCCCCTGTGTGGCATGGCGTGGTCACTGGGGGTCCCTTGGCCGGGGCCACACCAGCATCCCGCAGGTGCTCCACAAATGCTCTGAGTAAGCAAGGGTCAGCGCAGTGAGTACTGACCACACAGCCTTGTAAACTTACTCCTGTCTTGCTTCCTGCAGCCCGAGTTTTGGGGGTCCCCATCATGACCACAGGCCAGAGCCTCCCCAGTGGCCACCTGACCACAGAAGGTCAACACCCCAGCTCCCCTTCTTCAGGCCCAAGGCAGTTGGGTGGTCAGACTCTTGCATGAACATCTCTACTCCTCTCTCTGCTGAGTGAGTCAGCAGACCCTCCAGACCCACTCCAGCAGTGGGGGCATGCCCATCCCCCCAAGGGCCCGGGGTCTGCATAGTCTGGCCTGCTAGCAACCCCTGGCATCCTGGGATGCTGGGTGCTGTCCCCCTGCCTACCTGGCCACAGTCCCTGATGGCCAGTTCAATGAGGGACAGGCTGACGGTCGGGGCCAAGGACTCCCTGGCCAGGCCAAATGGGGCCGAGCGGCCGGTTTTTGGGATTTGGGGATTTTGAACCAGCTGCTGTGGCAGGTGTGGCCAGCCCGGCTAAGCAGAGTCCACCAGCCACCGGGAGGGTCGCCAGCCAGCTGCTGGAGGGTGTGGGGCGGCCAGGCTGGCCACTCGCCCAGGCAGCAAAGCCAGCAGAGGGTGGACGGGGCTGGGGGCTCCAGGAGGGCCTCACACCCCAGGTGGTTCCCCACCCCTCCCCACTGGAGCAGGGATGGCAACCCAGCTCCTCTGGGTCCCGGGTCTTGGCCTGAAACCCCAGGTTCTCAATCTGGATGTCGTAAGGACACCCACCCTCCCCAGTCTTCAGATCTTAGCCCGGACTAGATGGTGGCCCGAGTGTGTGAAAGCGTTTGTGAACGGCTTGCGCCCCCCGGTGGCAAGTGCCCGCTTTGTTCCGAGGGATTCTGCAGCTGGGGGCCCAGAGATGGGGGAGCCTGGGCCTGGGGCTGGTAGCACGGTGCTGCGGTCCACTGAGAGCACAGAATCACAGGGGATACTGCACTTGCCCTCAGGGGACACTTATGGTGGTTATCAAGAGTCCCAGGCAGAGCAGGTGCTTGGTGGGGGCAGTTGGGGGGACTGAGGAGGAGGAGGGGACAAAAAGGAGGCTGCCTCTGGTTGGGGTCCCCAAATCTGGCCCCAGAAGAGGGTCTCAGTGGCAGAAAGCAAGCCTGGGAAGGGTAGAGGACTTAGGAGCACTTGGGCCTTGGGCAGCTTGCCAGGCGTTAGCAGCCCTCCTCCTGTCGTCAGGTGGGCCCAGCCCGCCCCAGGTGACAGGCCCCAGCTGTGCCCCATGCAGAAACGGGAGCACCTTCCGGAGGGGCTGGGGCCTGGCGGTGGACTAGTGGATGCAGACCTTCAGCCAGGTTCCCCTCCTCTCCTGGTGTGTCCGTACCACCCACAGCCAGGGCTCCTGATGCCCATGGCACTGACCCCCAAGGGAAGGGCTTGTCCACCGACCTCTTGGGGCAGGGGGAGGCGCTGTGGGGGGCGGTGGGGAGGGACGCACAGGCTCTCGGAGGTCTGGGGACGGAGACTTGGGCCCAGGGGCAGAATCAGGGAAGGGCTGTCCTGGAAACTTGGGGCAGAGTGGACAGGTGACCGTGACCCGATGTGGCCGAGGAGGACACTGACGCTCAGAGAGGTTGAGCCAGCAGCTGAGGGCACACAGGAGCTGCCAGGCCGTGGGCGTGGCGGCGTGGCGGTGGGCCGAGCCATGGGCGGGGCTGGAGTCAGTGGGCAGGGTCGCGACGCAGTGGGTTGTGCTTGGGGCGGGGCGGGAGGTAGAGGGCAGGGGCGGGGGCCGTGGGGCCCCACCCCACCCCGACCCTGAACTCTCGAGGTTCCGCCCTCGGCCCCGCCCTCCCCGTGGGGGCCCTGTGGCTGGGGGCCGCCTGGCTCCTCCACCGCCCGCAGGCCCGGCTCCCGCAGTGACCAGCAGATGGTGCCAGAGGCCGGCCAATGCTGGGCCTCTGCTGACTCCAAGATCAGCGGGCTGGGGGCTGAGCCTGCCCGCCCCCCAGGTGTCCCCCAGGGTCGGGGCTTGGCAGGGGAGGGATGGGATACGGCCAGGGCAGCGGAGCGGGGACAGTTAGGGGGCAGCCCCTGCCTGGGGACCGGCAGTGTGGGCTTCAGACCCTGGCTCTGGCACCCCAGGCTGCCAGTAGGTGGTCAGTTCTCGGGGAGGGTAGAATGGGGTCAGCCTGCTCCCAAAAGCCCCAGGGGAGGAGAGGTGGGTCCTGAGTGCCCTACTGCTGTGCCTTCTGCTCCCTCCAGTGCCCAGGTGGGGGTCCTGGCAGGGAGGGAGGTGTTGGGAGGATGGGGAGGGCTGGGGCATCCTCCACCCCCGGGTCCAGGACAGGTGGAGGGAATGCAGTAGAGGACATGGGGGTCCCAGAAAGAGGACCCTCACAAGGGGAGGGTGTCAGAGGAGGGGCCGATGGTCTGGGAACACCCTCAGGAACCCACTGAGAGAGGCATTGGGAGACAAGGTGGAGATGGGGGCTGGACCCGTGTAACTGTGCCCCCCTCCCCCAGCCGTGTCAAGAGCTTCTAACTGGTCCTTGGCTAATTGCCTTAATTTGCTTTTCAGTCAGTTCTCACAGTGTCGGCTTGATGGGCAGGGCTGGGAGGTTTTTGATGGTTTTGAACATTTCCTAGGGACACCTGAGCAACCCCCTCCTGCATCCGGGCCCACACCCTCCCCTCAAATGCCTGGTGTGAAGGGTCAAGGCTGAGCCCCAGGAAAGTGGGCTGCTGACTCTGGATGCCCCCTTCTGCCTGCCCTGTCCAGCCAGACCCTGGAGGGTGGTTCCCAGACCTGCCCCTTGGACTACAGGCTATTCCTCCAGCCAGAAACCCTGCCAGGCCACCTGCATCCATCAGGGGGCGCTGGGGAGGGGCCATGCTGGGCTGGGGCCTTTACACCTGCAGCTCTCCTAAGGGTCACAGATATGAGCACTCAGCACCGTGATTTCAGGAGCCCCCACCACATATTTCCTGATGCCCCTCACTCTCCTGGTTGGGTCTAGGTCTCGGCTCATTGCTAATATTCCATTCTGCGGGGGCTCCGCCTGTATCCTCAGCATGCAAACGCTTCGTTCTGCACCGCCTCCTCTGCTTCTCACCCGCTTTTCGGGGGGTGGTGAGGGGTTGTCTGGGTGATCTGCTCAGGCCTGTCTCTCAACTCCCTTCCTCATTTAACTCCCCCACATCTAAGCTACTGTGTAAGCCAGTTAACTGTGCTTCTCATCCTAAAGGTTCTATTTGGTTGTTTCTCACATCTGGGTCTTTGTTCATGCTATTACAGTGGGTTTGATTTCTATGTTTATCTTGTTAATCGTTCTGTGCTGGTTGGATGATCTCTTCTGAGTGTTCTGCTGTCATTATTTCTAGTTCTTAAAGTGCCCCCACAGTGTGAGCTCATCTTCATCAGGGATCATTTCTTCTGGGGTGGACACATCTGCCTTTGCTGGAGCCTAGGGGCTCTGTATCCCCTGTCCCCACTCACGGAGCTGCTGGGGGTGCCCCGAGGCCAAGCCCCCAGGAAGAGAGGCGGTGGCACTCTGGTACAGGTATTGACCTCAGCGTCCCAGGCAGAATTCAAGCCTGTTGCTTATCACCTGGGGCAGTGGGCAAGGCCCGTGAGCCTCTAAGGCCCGTCTCCTCGCCTGTAGCACCTCTACCACCTGTCGATGGTCCAGGTACCTCCCTCGTGGGATAATGGATGTGAAAGTCTCAGCGTGGAGCTGGGGGCTCAGAGTAAATGCTGGTTCTTCTTGTTGCTGGTTACTGCGGCCAGCAGCCCCTCCCATCCCCACAACCCCCACAGGCAGGTCGAGAAGGACCTGAGACGCCAGGGCAGAGCTGAAAGAGGCAGACCTTGAAGAGCCAGTCCCCAGCACCCTGTCTCAGACAAGCACGTCCAGCACTGTGGGGTGACCCTTGCCTGGTGACACCGGTGGCCCCTTCTCAATGGACAAGACCCCTGTGCACCCTGAGTGCTGAGATGGGGGAGGGTTCCAAAGCTGGGGCAGATGGGGGTGGGGTGGGCAGTGGGCAGCCAGACTCAGAGCTCAGGCCACCTCTGGTCTAGCCATTCCTAATGAAGTTAGAGACTGCGGCTCCTCCATGCCTCCAGGAAGCCACTGAAGGGCTCACAGAGCTAATGTACGAATGGACTGTCCGTCAGCCTCTGGGCACGCTGCCCAGCCACCCAGAGGAGCCTTCCTGGTGCCCGGTCACTGTCGGCCACCAGCCCAGGGCTTGACTCTTGCAGAGTGGATAGCACAGCTAGTCTGGCCCTTGGAGTTGGGGCATCTCAGGGGTACCCCCTCCTCTTGGGACACCCTCCAAGCAGTTCCCCAGGGAGCCCAGCAGCCTGGCAGGTGGGGTGGTGGGCATAGCCCCTCCCCAGGGCTTTATTTCCACTGGGGGATGGGCTGATGCCCCCACCCCACCGCCCGGCATCCCACCTGATCCCTTGGCAGAGGTGGATGCAGGGAGCAGCTCTGAGCCCCAGGGAGGAGCTTGCCAATGAGCAGCCCAGCCCAGTGGCCACTGCAGCCAGAGGCTCTGGTACGCAGAAGCTGGGGGGGGTTGTGTTCCCCAAAAGATACGTCTGAGTCCCCTCCCCTGTAACTGAGGGCATGCCAAGTCTTTGCAGATGCTATCAGGGTACATCAGGGTCTCCCTGGATCAGGGTGGGCCCTGGCCCAGTGACCAATGCTCCTGGAGGAAGAGAGAGCCCTGGACACAGACTTGCAGGGATGGGGCCCTGTAGTGACAGAGGTGGAAGTCAGGGATGGGGGGAGCAGGTACAAGCCAGAGATGGCCAGAAACAGGGGTGAGGCAGCAAGGGTCCTCCCCAGGAGCCCCCAGAGGGGGCATAGCCTGCCGACACCTTGATTTGGACTTTCACTCTCCAGAACCGAGAGAATAAACGGCCCCCTGGTTTGCAGTCCTCGGTTACAGCAACCACAGGGGTGTAACCCAGGGGAGCCCTTTTAGCCCCCTTGCCACCGGGCCGGCCAAGACTCCCGTCCTGCCGTGTCTCACAGTGAAGCCCAGGGCTTCGCCCTCCAACTCCTGCCGCCAGCGGCTCAGCTTGGGCTCCTCCTGAATCAGGCTGAACGTCAGTGGCTCTGAAAGCCTGCAGCCTCCATGCATGGACCTGTCAGGGACACAGAGCAGCTTCCACTGGCCACCCGGAATTCCTGGCTGCATGGGTCTGCTCCCAGGGCCCCACATTCTCCTGTCCCCTCCAGGCTGTGGACCCTGGTCACCCATCATGCAGCCTGGACCCCAGTCGCCCATCATGCTCTGGACCCCGGTCACCCATCATGCGGCCTGGACCCTGGTCATCCATCATGTGGCCTGGACCCCGGTTACCCATCATGCTCTGGACCCCGGTCACCCATCATGTGGCCTGGACCCCGCTCACCCATCATGCAGCCTGGAGTGAGGAGCTGAGGGGACATGCTCAGGGCCTCCATGGGGGTCCCAGGTCTCTGCGATGTGAGCCTGAGTCTTGAGGGCAGCATCCCCGCGTGGCGGCGTCTGATGCGGTGCTTTCTTGAGGTGGGAATTCCTTCTTCTTCAGGAAGCCTGTTCTGCTCTCAAGGCCCCCAACCAGCCGGACGAGACCCACCCGCAGCACAGAGGGTCCTCTCCTTTATGTACAGCCCCCGGCTGGAGATGTTAGCCCAGTAACGCTTGTACCAGCATGGGACAGAGTAGCCGGAGACCAGAGCTTCCCGGGTGGACGCAGACAACTCACCACCACGGCTGGTACGGCTATTCGTTCTCATGACATTTATGATTTCCGCTTCACAGATGGAAGCGATGTCCTGCTCAGGGCCCCGCCAGGGACCCCCAGCTGCGCCTGTCCCTGGGTGTCCCTGACGAGACCGGGCCACTGGGCAGGGAGTAGGTGCCCGCAGAGACACAGCCCACTGGCCCGGACCTGCTGCAGGCTGGCTGCCTGAAGGAAGGGCAGCTGCAAGGACAATGCGATGCCCCGGACGCACCGGGAGGCTCACAGCGGTTCCACGTGGCCCAGGCCCGGGGCGTTTGTCCCTGGAGCTTGCCAGCAGCATGTGTGAACCACGCAGTGCACATGAAGAGCTTCTCTCCTGAGAAAATCAGGAGCTTTTTGCAGGGCCTGTGTTCTCAAAGGGCAGCCACAGGCTGGAGCTCAGGGGCCCCCCACTTAGTGGGGTGCAGGTGGCCCGGCCCCACGCCTCTGCTGTCTGGGCGCCAAGGAGCTGGTCCCTCACCTTGTCCCCTGCCCGGCCCCCTGCACGAGGCATGTGCGAGCCTGCATTTGCGTTCCTCCGCTGGAGACGTGGCCACCTGGCTAAGGGGAGCCGAGGGCGTGCAGCGGCCCCGCCACCGTCCCTGAGACTGTCGGACCCCATGCTTGGCCCCTCAGCTAGAGCAGCGTGCAGTCCTGTGTTCGTGCTGATTAATGACTCCTCAGCTGAGGAACTCTGTCTCCGAGGGCCATGTGACGTCCAGATTTAAATGGACGAGGTATGTTGATGAGTCACTCGGTTCGAACATGTTAGAAAAGAGAGCGTTCTGCTGGCATCTGATGAGCAAAATGAACTTTTTTGTGGATGTAAAAGTTGACTGCTGTGGACAAATCAAAGATGGCACGCTCCTTTTGATTTGCCCCGGGTGGGAAATCAAGCAACTCCAACAGGCTTCGCATGTGTCAACGCCAAAACCTGGATATTGTGGAAACCAGCAGTGTGCACCCCGGGGCAGCGTCGGGGCAGGGGGAGGGGGTGAGGAGGTGCAGGTGCGCCTCTCCCTGCCCTGCCCAGGGCCAGCACGGCCCCCTGGCAGTCTCCTGAACGGCTCCTGTTCTGGCGGCCCGCCACCCGCTTACTGAAGCGCCTCCGCGGGGTCCTCGGGGACAGGGCAGGGTCGGAGGCCGCTGGAGGGGGCTCCGGGTTGGGACAGGGACAGAGCAGGGCCAGGTCATCCCCGCTGCAGACGCTGGCCAGCCCACACCAGCCGTCGCAGACACAGAGCCCACGTCTCGCTGGGTTCCGGACGAGCTGCAGCCCCATCCTGGTGTTTTCATCGGTTACTTAATGCTGCTCTAAGTCAGGATACATTAAGGATTTAAATTATTAGCGTAAATTGTGCCATTCATCTCTGTCCTTGTAAACGCAGCTGCAGGAGCCGTGTCCCGGTCAGCGACATCACCTGGCTCGCCCCGCACACACCTGCGTTGTTGTTAGCCCGTGGCTCCCATGTGCCCGCTCCAGCCTTCGTGGGCATTAAGGGCCTGGCAGCCCGGGGGCTGCGGGCGCTGTATCTCCCTCTGCTCTGCGTCCCCGGGTCACTGCGGCTGGCACCCGAGTGAGAAGGGAGGCCACGGGGTCCCCGGCCCCTTGCTGCTTCAGAGCACCGCAACCTGCTTCCCGCGTCCCACAGAGGGGGGGGCGGGCTTGCTCCGTCGCACGCATCCCCTGCTCACCGTGTGGGGTGGGGGGGAAAGTATCCCCGCAGGCGTAAGTCCAGCTGGGACCTCAGGACGTGACCTCACTCGGAGACAGCACCTGTGCCGGTGTCATTAAGGGTCTTCAGGTGAAGTCATCCCAGGTTTAGCGGGGAGAGGCAAGGACCGGAGCCTGCCCAAGAGCCCTGGGGGAGCACGGCCCTGCTGACTGCTGATTTCGGACTTCTGGCCTCCGGAAGCAAGAGCACACGTCTCTCTTGTGTTAAGCCCCCGTCGGTGGCCCTTTGTGCCGGCAGCCACCGGTCCGCCTGTGTGCCCAGGGGCATCAGGGTGCCACCCACACGTGGGGCGACGGGAACGCCCCAGGTCAGCCCCCCAGCACCGCTGTGCTGTCAGATGTCACTTAGAAAACACTGGTTCAAAGATCAAATTAGGAAGGACCAGCCCCCTGTCTCTACTCCAACATTCCACTCCCAGGGCCCCCAGCACTTCCCCTCTGACCCGGGTACATCGGATGTACCCGCACGCGCAGCATCCCCGGGCCCCAGCTCAGCTCTGATGCCGCGCAGCCGCTGATCGCAGGGATCCTGCGGGCTCAGGGCCTAGCCCCACCAGAGCACCCCCACTGCAGATGCCAGTCCAGGCTTCTGCCTGACCAGCTCTAGACCCACAGGGGAACGGAGAGGCCGTTTATTCAGAGCTGCCCCACCGAGGAGCCAGCCCCCGTCACCGCATCTGTGTCCGTCCGGCAGAGACTCCAAGGTGCGCTGGGGAGTGGGCAGCGTTGCAGGGGGAGAGCGGGCAACTGCAGGTGCATTCTCTTGAGGGCGGGGTGGCTGAGGCCTCCGGCGTGATGGGTTTGGGGACACATGGGGTTGGCAGAGTAGGGACAGCATCGCATCTCCAAGGTGACTGACAGAACCATTGTGCACAGAGGCTGTGGTTTGGGCTGGTGTGGGCAGCTTGCCGGTCAGAGTTCTCCTATCACACGTGGCTGGCTGAACATCGGCCTTTAGTCTCTCATCCCCAGTGGGCCACCCCCAGACCCCTGGAAGAGGGGCCCTGCCGGCAAGCTCCTCCCTGGGCCTGGAGCTTGCCCTGTGCCCATTTCCTCCGGGTGTTTCCTGTCCCTGACCCCCGGGAGTTCAGGGTGGTGGAGGTGGACCCCGGTCCAAACCCCCTCAGAGCCTGGAGACCCACCCCGACTCCAGAGCAGGCTGCTCTATGCAGCCTGTGGGTGGGGAGGGAGAGCCACAGTTCTGCCTGGCCACATGGAATGTTCTGGAGCCAGCTGCCTCTTTGCCTCTTCCCCAATGGGGTGTGTCGTCTATCCCTCTCCTTGTCACCTGGGTTCCAAGGTCAGGTCACCCCCCTCCATCTCCCTGTACCCCCTCGGCCAGTCCGTAGGAAAGGCCCTGGTCTTTGCCATTGGGCAGGGCTGGATGCTGGCTCTGCCACCTTCTCCCGGTGCCTGGTGGTCACTGTCTGTGTGCCCAGGAGAGCAGTGTTCGCCTGTTTGTTCCTGAAGCCCCAGCCCCCGGAGCACCTCTGGGCTCGGGGCGGACACTTGGCTAGTCTCTGCTGGATCCATGCTGCTGTCGGTAAGCGGGCAGTAATACTCCCCACTTCATGTCATGGCTAATTCTGGAAGCTCACCCCCTTCCTCCTCCCTGTCATGGCGCGCCTTCACACCCCACCACTGAGTCAGAGCTGACAGCCATGCCCAGTGCCAGGCTTGGCCCTGCTCCAGGATCCGGCGTCCGGCACCCAGGCCAGGTGGCCCTGGAGATGGCGGCATCACTCCCCCGCCCAGGCTGAGCCCATAGCCCACGGACTCGGCACAGCCGGTGGGGAGGTGGGGGAAACCAGTCCCGCCTTATGGGGAGTCTCTGGCAAGAGTGGGGCTGCCGAGTCATCCTGAGAGGCTGCTCCCAGGAAATCCAGGCCCTGCCAGAGCTGAGGCCAAGCCTGGGCTCTCGGGGACTCGGCCTGTAGGATGCAGCGGGTCCAGGGGGCTACAGCAGCCACACGCCCGGTGGGACAGGCTAAGTCCGGCTCCTCCTTGCCCCTGCAGAGGCCCTCCACGCGAGGGACAGCAGGCTGGCCTGAGCAAGCCCCAGGCTGTGTCCAGAGACTCGGACCCAAGCTCACCTTTGCTCTGTGCCCAGCCAAGCCCCGTGCCCTCTCCATTTCCCCGCTTTCTAAGGAAGAAACACAGGGCTCTGCCTCCCGCTTCCAGCCCACAGGATGGAGTGGGTTCCGCGTGTGCTGGGTGGCTGGGCCCACCAGGTGTCTGGTCGCCTTCTCTCACGGGCCCTGGCATGTGCCCTCCATCGGGGGGTCCAGGCATGGGGCCCCAACATGACTCTGCAGTGTCCGGGGAGGCTGTGGCAGAGCAAACCCGGGCTGGTCCCGACTCGACAGGCTCCAACTCCTTACCACCAGGGGCTGGGGCCCCAGCTGAGCCCATCAGGGTGCAGGGCCGGCCCGAAGCCTCACCTGGCCAGTGCAGCCCCCTGGGAGGGAAGAGCTATCTTGGTGGGTGTGGGGCCAGGTGGGGGGCGCAGGGGATTCTCACCAGCACCGGATGCCAAGTCTCTGGGGTGCATTCCACCCAAACACCCCATCTTCCTCTTCCCCTGAGCCGAGCCAGGCTGTGGCCCCTTTACCAGGGGCTGGGTCTCTGCTCCCCACTCTGTACCCACCCCTGGATGGTGCTGGGCACAGCGTGATGCCCAGTAAGTGCCCATGGGGTGAAGCCTCCCCTTCTGAAGGCTGGGGTAGCCTGGGAAGCTGCATTCCAAGTGCCTTGTCACATGGTGCCCACTGAAACCCGAGACTGGCCAGAAAGGGCAGCCAACCTCAGGCCCCTGCAGAAGGCCTGGTGCCTCCCGTGAGCCCGCAGGGTGGTGGGGGGCAGAGACTCGCTCACCAATACTCACAACCTCTGCATCCAGAACAGACAATACCAAGGGGATGTGGTTTGGGAGCAGCAGGCGACAAGCCACAAAGAACCCAGGTGGAGCAGCCAGGGGTCTTCCTGGAGGAAGGGGCATTTGAGTAGACAGGTTAATTAACTGGGGTGTGCTGAGCAGGGATATGGCTAGGACAAAGATTCAGTGGTGGAGGCAGTATGGCCTCCAAGGAGTGGAGAGAGGGCCCGCCTGGCCGGAGGACAGAGAATGCCTCACGCCCGCCTCCCCAGGGCCCGCCCCAGCCCGGGGACTTTCCTGGGGACACACACAGGGGCCTCCAGGGTATCTCCAGGTGAACTGGAGTCAGCCTCCGTGGCTGGTGAATAATCATAGGGAGTCTCAGCACTGGTGGCCCAGGCGGGGGCCAGCGCGGCTGTGAGGGGAGGGGAGGCAGACTCTGTGTCTGTGGCTACAGCCTCGGCCCCTGCACAGGGGGGATCACAGGCCATGGCGGAGCCCACAGCCAGGACAGGGGTCCCCATGCGGGGGGGGGCCGGGACTGTCCCTGGGGAGACCATCGGGCCATTGCCCTGTTGCCATGGCTCCTAGCTGCCACTAATCCTCACCCTTCTCGCCAGTGCTGGGCCTGACCTCTGCAGAGTGTACCCAGCTGTCCCCTCACTTGCTCCTCCTGGGGACACATGCCAGGAGCATGGGAAACAGGGGAGAAGGAAGGTGGACAGGCCACCTCTCTGGGGCCCTTTATTCTTTCTCATCGCAGCCCTCAGCAGCACCCGGGTGAGACCACCCAGGTGGGGGGCTGCCGAGGCCTCCCAGCCTGACGCCAAGCACCCGCCCACCCTCAAGGCTGTGTCTCTGTTGTGCGCCAGGCACTGACTTGCCCACGGGACCCTGCACCCCCAGGACAGTGAGATCGAGGAAGCTCCTTGGTGAACCCCAGAACTTTGGGGGGCCTCTTGAACTTGGGACCTGGCTGCCAGGAGCTGGATGCAGCCCACGGCTGAGATGTGAGCCATGAGGATACTGGGAAGAGGCTGAAGGGAGGGGTCAGGCAGATGGAGGGTTTTGGGGGGCCTCGGAGGGGTTCTCGGGGGATCTGCCTGGAGAAGCCGCTACTGCAGGCTGGGCAAAAGGAGCCCAGGTATCTCCAGAGAAGGTGGAAAGGCAAAGAGCTTACATGGGGCAGATTCTGGGGAGGAGCCCGGGACCTGGCCTCCAACTCCTGTACCCACCAGGAATAGACTCTGCATGGGGCAAGATGGCTTGAGCTCTAGGAACCAGGGTTCACAGGACATGGCTCACAGGTGACCACAAGGGGGCCACAACCTTACCCCAGGGCACTGCCACCTACCTCCATGGGCTGTGACCCAGAGACTCCCTGAGCTCCATGCACATGGAGGACAGAGCTGACCATTCAGGCTGGAGTGGCCCCTGAGTATGTTCTCCAGGTCACGAACCCAGTGGTCTCCACCACGCTTAGAACCCCCCCACCCAAGGCCCTTCCTTCAGTCATTCTCAGCATCAGATCACACCCCTTGCTGGGGCCTGGCCCTAACATTTTGGACCCTTTCCCACACTGGCCCCATTGATCACCTGTCCAGCCACACGAACATGCCAAGTTCACTCCTGCCACAGGGCCTTTGCATCTGCTGTTCCCTTTGTCTGAGTCTGTTCCTCACTCACTGGAGTCAGGCCCCTCCTTACAGAGGCTGTCCCTAGCCTTCCTGTCCCCACCACTGTCTCTTCCTCTGCACCCTGGTTCTTTGCACACAGTATTTATAATGATTTAAAAGCACCCCCGTTAAATACCTCTCTTTGCCACTCTGGGAGCTCGTGGGATAGGCCTTGCCTGTTTTGTCCATAGCGACCTCTGCATCATCCAGGGCAGGCTGGGCACCCGGGAGTGCCAAGACCGAAACAATCCCAGAGGGTTTGTGCAAAGCTGCTGAGTTTGCAACAGGCCACACACATGTGCTCCTGTGGTCCCCTTCCTAGCTGGTGAGCCCCGCAGGACATGTAGCCTGGCCCTAGCTCGCCACCCCCGGCCACCCACAGGGCCCCCACACCAGCCCAGGGGTACATATGGACCTCAGCTTCAGGGCAGGCATTGGGCAGGTCCTGAATGGCCAGGACCACATTACCTCCCATGGCCATGGGTTCCCGCAGGACATCAGGAAAGAGCAGCCTCCGTGTGGGCAGCTGTGCCTCCATCGGAAGGCCAGCAGGGATCCGCAGTGGGCGGATGGGCCTGTGGGGACTGTGGGCGAGGGCGAGGTCCCTCTCCCAGGCTCCATGTTTCCTTGGATGGGTGTCTGGCTTTGCATCTACAGGGGTGAGGTCTGTGTGGTCCCCTTAGGGAGCTGAAGGACACAGGAGATGGCCTGGGGTGGGGGAGGGAAGCCAGCTCCTGAGCATGGGGTCTGAGTCTGGCTGGGAAGGGGGTACTGTGTGCCCCAGGGAGCAGCCCAGCCTCCCCAAGTGGAGCCTGCATGAAAACAGACCCTAAGTGTGAGACCCTGCATCTGTGTTTTGATCAGGTGACTGTGATCCCTGCGAAGGGGAGACCCTACAGAGTGAAGACAGCATCCTGGGAATCCCCAAACCATTCAGCCAGCTGGGGCCATCTGCTGCCCCTCCATCGTCCTGACCGCCATCTCTGGCCCGGTCATTCCATCCGTCAGACATAGGCCTCCAGCGCTTCTCCTGAGGGAGGACCACTTCCCCATCCTTAGACTTTCAGGAGGGCTCTACCCGGGGCCCCTCCTGCCCTGCTGGAGGCAGGACCCTCCAAGCTCAGGTTTGTGGCCAGGGCAGACAGAAGAGGGGCGCCGCTGTTCTAGGAGTGAATGGGGCAAGCGCTGCGGATGAACGTGCGTGGGCTTCGGGGAAGGATGGGGAAGAGACCCGCGGGGTGCGGGGAGCCTACTGTCCGCCCCGCCCCGCCCCCCTTCGCCCCGCCTCCCAGCCGGCGCCCCAAGCCCGGAGCGCCGAAGCGAGCGCAGCGCCGGCACTTGGCTCCCGCCTCCGGGTGAGTGCCGCGCGCCCGAGCCCTCCGCTCTCGCCGGGGCCCTGCGCAGATCCCGGTTATCCTCGGGGGGGGGGGGGGGGGGGGGCGGGTCTCACTGCCCTGCACGAAGCCCCGCGCGGCCCTGGTCCCGGGTCCTGCCGCGCGTCCCCCGCCTGAGGCGCCCCCGTCCCCCGCGCTTTCCCTGCGTTTCCCCGGGGCTCACCTAACACCACCCCAGGGGCCTCCCCTGCCCTTCCATCCGCTCCCCAGTCCCAGTCGCTCCATTCCCTCCCGCTGCCTGGCTTCCCTCACCCTTGCTGGACCCGGTGCGCGGGGGGTCAGGGCCGAAGCAGCAGGGAGACTCGGACAGCCGCTCTGCCCGCCGCGCCTCTGCGGGCCCGACCTCCTCGCGGTGGGCGCCGCCGCGGGGCTCGCCCCAGGCTGGCGGAGGGTGGGCGGCGCGCCTGGGGTGGGTTCGTTAAGAGACTGTGGCTTGGGGGGGTGGGTGTGGGAAGAGGAAGCAGAGGGAGCGGGAGGCGTGGGGCGCGCGGGGAAGCAGGTCCGAGGACGCGTGCGTGCGGGGGCCGGGGCGCGGGCCAGCCGAGGTGGGGTCCGCCATGGCGCACCCGGGGGAGGCCGACGGCGAGCTGTGGGACCGCGGCGGGAAGAGTCGGCCCAACTTCTGGGGGTCCTGGGAAGGGAGCCCCCGCATGTCCAGGGCTTGGCAACAGTGCTCTGGAGTCCTCGTAGTCCTTACCCAGAAGGGAGCGCACGCCCTGAAAGTTCGCCTGCGCGCTGTCTCCCCACCCAGGGTCCAGGGGGGGCCCTCGCCTGCCCACCTGCCTGGCACACTGTCCCAGGCCTGCAAGCTGACCTGGGGTCCTGAGCAAGGGCCAGGAGCCCCAGCAGGCCAGAGAGTGAGGCCGTTTCCTGTGGGGGAGGACTGGGGAGCCTCAAGTGGACAGTGGATGGAGGTTGATGGCATCAACACAATGACCCTCCATGGGTTCCTGGTAAAATGACCCAGATTTCCCAGAAAGTGTGCTGGAGGCAGAATACGGCCTTGGAAACATCTTGCAGGGCGTGGAGTCCCAGCTGGGACTGAGGAGGGGGCTGCGCTGGCCAGCCTCCTGTTTGCTGCACCATGCCAGCCCACGCCCACCTTAGTCTCCCGCTGCGGGCCCTCCGTGGGGGAGGCAGGCCCCCACCTCGCCCAGTGTTTGCCCTTGCGCCACTCAGGTGGGGGGACTCCCAGGTGAGGTGCGGATCCCAGGGGCATTGAGCCAAGCCAGGCTGTCTCTGACCCTGGGTGGAGGAAGCAGGCACTCTCCGGCCGGCCTCCTGGGGGGCCAGTCCGGAAGAGACTGGGCAGCACGCGGCACTGAGGCCCCATCCCCATCCCCAAGCCCCTGGGAAGCCTCCAGCGCCCTTCTCCTTGGAGCCCAGGGCAGGCCCCTTTTTGGACACTAGGGAGGAGATGCTGGGCTGTCCGGGGCAGGGGGGTGGGAGCCATTATTTGGCGCCCACTGCATGGCAGGCACTGCACATAGCAGCTTGCTCACGTGAGTTATTTCACGCGATCCGTGACTTTACCTCCGCCGGGGCTCAGAGAAGTGGGCCAGGGTGTGGGGCGGGGTAGGGGGTCTGCTCCCTGGGCTGCGTCAGCTCCTGGCCCTTCCTCAGGACCCCAGGTCAGCTTGCAGGCCTGGGACAGCGTGCCTCTGGGTCAGAGAGCCCCGGTGCTGGCCCATGGCTGATTCCACATCTCCCCCCTCCGCTAAACCCCCCACCGGGGGAGAAAGGGCCCCAGGGACAATTTTCCACAAGTGTAATTTCTGTGACTAAGAAGATTGCCGCTTCTAAATAATGGCTCCTGTAGAATTATGTTCCCAAAGGCAGGCGCCACCATAGCGACCTAATTTTGTTCTTTACCGCTGTGCAGTCTGAGGAACTGGGGGCTTTGGGGGGTTGGCAGAGCACCTGGAAGCAAATCTCAGAGGAACCCTGAGTGGCCTCTTTAGAGTCAAATTCATGTTCAGCTGCCACATGCTGGGGACCCAGGCCCTGCACCAGGGATGCATCTGAGCTGAGTCGCCCCTCCCTCCACGGGTGAACTGAACACCTTTAGGGGGCTGCTGCTTCTTCCCCACCCAGCACCCCGGGTTCCCACGCAGAGTGAGCTGACAGTCTCTTCTTGAGTATTTTTTTTTTTTTCCAAAATGTGAGCAGGGGTCTGGGGCAGAGACGAGCAGGCTGATCTCTACCTGTGGGAGCGAGCCTGCGGCCGGCCCTTGCCTAAAGGTCCCCAGAAGGCCCTCCTCCTGGCTGGGCACCCGGGGAAGGGTGGGCCCCCAAACCCAGAAACGCCCCTTCCAACCGAGGGACCCCTGGCTTTGTCTGGAAATGCAGTTGTCCCTGGAGATCACACCTTGCCCTGTTTGAGTTACTGTCCCTCACCTCACCTCTGGTCACCATGTCACACCGGGGCGCCCAGCACCAGGAGCAGCAAATCCAGCCCAACACGGGCAGCCTCTCCTTCCCCTCCCAGTGGGGACCCCAGTGTTACAGCGTTTCTCCCCAGTGCTTGGTGTCCAGACACCACTGGTTCCTGCCGTCCTGTTCCAAGTTCTGCCTGGGTTTCTGCCTTGTCTCCCGGCTGCCATTCTGTAGGATTTTCTCGGCATCCTTGATGTTCTGTGGGTGGACCCTGACGCTATTTTATCTGTGCTCGTCCCTGGGGCAGCTCTGTGCTCTCCAGCAGCATCCAGCACCCGCCGCTGCCTATACCCCCTCGTCAGCCGACCGCGCTCCCAGGGGGTCCCCTCAGCTCCACTCCCATTCCCCGATTCTCTCTTCAGCCACATCCAGACCTGAGTGGATTCTGACTTTTGTGGATTTTTTTTTTAAGTCCAAATGATTTTTCACACCTAAGAGTTGTAACTTTCAAAAATATACACTTGTTCATTTTACTTCTTAGACAGGAGCCAAATTTGTTTCATAATATTTTTATGCCTGCCTTATTGAGGATCCTACACATATTTATTTAAATAGATCTTAAACATACTTGTAGACTCCTATTACTTTTATTCTGTCGGAAATGAATCCACTGACCCATCTCCCCACTGTTGATTTTCTAGGGCACACGTCCTAGCGGCAGTTAGCCGAGTGAACTTGGAGGTTCGAGCATGCCTTCCCAGCGGGAGCTGAGGGTTTCTTTCTGATATGGTCACCGTGCTTTATTCTGGGCTCCCTGGCTTGTCTCGCCAGTCTGGGGGCGTGCCCCGTTCTGACGGTCCCCGGGGGCACTGCGGGCCAGCCTGGCAGGGCTCTGGGGGTTCTCTGGCCCTGAGTGGCCCTGGCTGGGGCCCCCAGGGGAACTGGGGCTCCCTGCTGGCCCCGACCCCCTGTGCAACATGGCCCACTGGGGCAGCAGGTGCCTGTGCCCCCTCCCCTCTCCCCCCGTCAGAGGAGATGCTTGTCTTCTCTTGCACATCATCGTTTTTATGAACCTCCTCAAACATACAGAGAAGTACAAAAACTAAGGAGACATGTGTGCCCATGACCTTGAACCAAGGATGTTAATGTTTTCTGCTCTTTCTCTACAAAACCCCATGCACACCCCGTCCCAGTGGCCGGCCCCCACTCACACACGAGCACTTCCTCCTGGTCGGTGGCACGGGCTGGGGTTATGCCGTGGGTTCTGTGCATTCACTGGCTTATGGCATGTGTGGAGACCTCGTCTGCCCGTCCCCACTCCACGCCCTCTGCCCGGGCCTTAAGAGATGCTGCCGTCCATGGCTGTGGAGGGGCATGCCTGGAGTGCGTCCCTCGCCCCTCTGATGACGGCCCCCGAAGTGGTTTCCTGCGTCATCTCCTTGGCCCAGAGACATCCTGCCGCAGCGGTGGCTCTGGGGAAACCAACTCCTCTGGCCAGTCTGTGGGCTCTGCGGGGGCTCTCAAGGGGATGGTGTTCCTGAGGCCTGGTGGACGCTGGCAGAGCCTCTGCGGCCCGAGGTCTGGCTCCTCGGCCGTGCGGAAGGCCTGGCACCCTCCCGATGGCTCCAGGAGGTCACCCAGGAGAGCGGGGTTCAGCAGGTGTAACTACCTCCAGCCGGCATTGGCTGGGCGTGAGGGGCTCGGTATGCCCGGCCGCTGTTCCAGTCTTCCTTTCCCCACACCCATCCTGCACCATCCTCCATCTCTGCTGGCAAGACAGGAGGTGGAGAGGCCACCCCCAGGCTCCCTGAGGCCCGAGCAAACGAGGGAGGTGGAGGCCGTGCGGCGGGCTGTCCTGGGGCAGACGGGGCTGTGGGGACAGCCAGGTCTCTGGAAGCCGTCGGGGTCCCAACAGATGTCACAGAGCTGTCCTTCTGCTCCTTCCTCTCTGGGCTGGTTTTCCAAACAATTTGCTTAATGTGATTCCCAGCCGAGCTGGACGTGAGTAATACTGTTTACCTACCATGGGGCGATCCCGTGCCTCCGGGCAGGTGGGGCCGCGGGGAGGAAGCACCCTGGCCCGTTAATCGCTCTGCCGCCCTCCCTTTTCTCTGCAGAGAGGACGCGCCGTGCTTGCGTTCGCCCTGCCCTGGCCCGCGGTGGCCGCGATGGAGCCTCTGTTCCCGGCCCCCACACTAGCCAGCTGGAACACCTCCTCTGCGGCCGCCAGCACAGGCAGTGAGAACGGGACGCTGGCGGGGCTGGCGCCCTCGCCGGGCGCCCGAGCGGTGGTGGTGCCCGTGCTGTACCTGCTGGTGTGTGCGGTGGGGCTGGGCGGCAATGCCCTGGTCATCTATGTGGTGCTGCGCCACGCCAAGATGAAGACGGTCACCAACATCTACATCCTCAACCTGGCTGTGGCCGACGTGCTGCTCATGCTGGGGCTGCCCTTCCTGGCCACGCAGAACGCCATCTCCTACTGGCCCTTCGGCCCTGTCCTGTGCCGCCTGGTCATGACGCTGGACGGCATCAACCAGTTCACCAGCATTTTCTGCCTGACCGTCATGAGTGTGGACCGCTACCTGGCCGTGGTGCACCCCATCCGCTCCACCCACTGGCGCCGCCCCAGGGTGGCCAAGCTGGCCAGCGCCGCGGTCTGGGCCTTCTCACTGCTCATGTCCCTGCCGCTGGTGGTCTTTGCAGACATCCAGGAGGGCTGGAACACCTGCAACCTCAGCTGGCCGGAGCCCGTGGGCCTGTGGGGCGCCGTGTTCATCATCTACACGTCTGTGCTGGGCTTCTTTGGGCCGCTGCTGGTCATCTGCCTGTGCTACCTGCTCATCGTGGTCAAGGTGAAGGCATCGGGCGTGCGGGTGGGCGCCACGCGGCGGCGCTCGGAGCGCAAGGTGACCCGCATGGTAGTCGTGGTGGTGGTGGTGTTCGTGGGCTGCTGGCTGCCCTTCTTCATCGTCAACATCGTCAATCTGGCCTTTGTCTTGCCTGAGGAGCCGGCATCCGCTGGTGCCTACTTCTTCGTGGTCATCTTGTCCTACGCCAACAGCTGTGCCAACCCCGTGCTCTATGGCTTTCTCTCCGACAACTTCCGCCAGAGCTTCCGGAAGGTTCTGTGCCTCCGCAAGGGCTACGGTGCCGAGGACGCAGATGCCACGGAGCCACAGCCCGACAAGACCAGCCAGCCACAGGAGGCCACGCTGCCCATACGCGGCCCCGAGGCCAACGGGCTCATGCAGACCAGCCGGCTGTGAGGGCTGTGGGCGGGGGGCTTCTGGTGGCGTCTGGATTCCCTGCCGGGCGGAGCCTCCCCCAACATTCCAGTGCCTGCTGAGGTGCCCCCTGCAGTGGCCGGGATGCTCCGCACGGTGTGAGGACCGGCGGTCCTGGGCAAGGCCGTGGGTGGTCCTGCAGGGAGGCTCAGGGATGCGAGGGCGTGGGCGGGAGAGGCTGGATGCTCGGGGCATCTCGACCTTCTTATCCTGCCCCTGGCCTGTGCCAGCCTGCCCAGGGGCAGTGACCACCGGTGTGAGCTGGGGACCGCTTGCCTCTGCCCTCCGGCCCCCTGTGCCTCCTCACATCAACCCTGGGTCACCTGGCCGAGTCGAGTGTGAGTCTGTGAAATTAAAGACACTTGGACACACTGGGCTCCCCGGCACCTGCAACTGTTGACTCTGGGGGGTGGCAGATAAAGGGTGCACAGCCCGCAGGGCAGCGAGGGTGGGCTGGGACCCCAGAGGGGACGTCTGGGACTGCGGAGCTCTGTTGCCATGGAAACCCCCCCCCCCCGCAGCCCGCTGCCCACAGTCACGGTTGGTTCCATGGTGGGAGGGGGTTGGGGGAGCAGCTCGCAAGGTGGCTGAATTGGGGGTGCAGAGTCGGCCCTGCAGGCTCCTGGGTCTCTAGGGCGTTGAGAGGCCGTCCCAGGGAGGTGGGGGCACCCACAGCCATCTCTCTGCTTTGTCAGGGGCTCTGGCCTGAGAGGGCGGGGGACAAGAGCAGACGAAGAGACCTGTCGTGATAACGGGGGAGCGGCTCCCAACGCAAGCAGCAGTCACTCGGAGGGAACACTGTGTGGGTGCAAATGCCAGCAAATGCCAGCAAATGCCAGGCCCCTGAGGAATTCTGCGATGCCCAGACCAGAGCAGCCTCGGCCACACCCAGGAGCACCACCCTTCCCACCGCCCCTGGCCCTTGACTTGCTGGGGTCCCATGTGCCTTGGGCCTCTGTCCAAGGCTGGAAGGAGAAGGACCAGAATGTGGGGGCTCACTCGGCCTGCATGCCCCCCCCCACCCCCGTCTAGACAGCCATGCCTGGTGCCACCCCGGCTCATGCTCCCTGGGTCTGCCTGGAGCAGGACCTCCAACCTGCAGCAGGGGACAGGGAGCAGGTGCATGCCAGGCAGGGGAAAGGCCTGGTCAGCACGACCTGGGCTGCACAGACCCTGGACAGAGGCCAAGGCCTGGAAACACGAGAGCGTAACGAGGGCGCTTGTGTTTGACAACCCGATCTCCTGAATAAATTAGAGAATAAATGTTTGACTCTCTCCCAAAGCAAATATTGTCCCTGGAGCCAATCGAAGCTGGTGCAGATCAGGGCTCGTGGGTCACAGGAGGCTGGGATGGGGATGGGCAAGCGCCCACTGGACGTGGGAGCCGGGACACTCAGGTAATAATAGCGACAGCACAAACAAGCAGGGTCTAAAGAAGGGCCAGGCGTCTCCCCGGGGGCAGCCAGGTGGGCTTTCTGGGAGGTGGCAACAGGATGTGGCCTCAAAGGATGCAGGGGGACGTCTGATCCTTCTGGGCCCGTGGGCGTGGGCAGCAGGAGGCTCATTAGGGGCCCCTGCCCCTGGGTGTGTGGGAGCTGGCTGTCTCCACTGCTGAGTTCCTGGGGGCTGGGGCGGCTCCCCCACACATGGGGCCACGAAACCTAGCTGGTGACCAGACCCACCCCTCCCCCCACCCAGGGGCCAGCATCCCAGGGAGGGAGGGTGCCCTGGGAGAAACTGAAGCCCGTTCAGCCTGCCGCTTAGGGCTGGCCTTGGGATGCAAAGTGAATCCACTCAGAATGACTTTGGGGAGTGAGCAGATGGCTCGGAAATCTCCCCAAATCAGTTTCTCCCAATTGATTTGACATCGTGAGCTGCCTCCCCAGGGCCACGCCAGCCCAGAGCACCCGCGCTCACATGTGTGCACCCGCGCATGTGCTAGACGTCCGCAGAGCCCTGGCTGGATCTTGCCGTGCAGGGTGTGAGCGTGTGCATGCGTGTGTGCGTGCGCACTTGTGTGAGCATGCATGTGTGTATGTGTGAGTGTGTGTGAGTGTGCATGTGTATATGCCCGGACGTGTGTCTGAGTGTGTGTGCATGAGCATGTGTGCATGGGATGTTCCTGGAGATCCCAGTCAGCCCTGGGACCCTGGCTCTGGGTGGTTGCTGGGAACCAGGCTTGGCCAGTGTGGACAGTCTCTAAAGCCTTGGGTGAGGGTGGAGCCCTGAGCAGGAGGCAAGAGGACCCAGACACCCCCAAAAGTCTGTGGGGGGACAGGAGCTGGGGGTAGGTTCAGGACGCCGGGGGACACAGCCTTCCCACACCTGGCACAGGCTGGGGACAGCTGCGGGAAGCCCTGCGTGCCCAGGCCCTGAGCTGGTGGGGGGCGGCACAGAGCAAACAAGCTCTAGCCAGGGTGACCTGCTTTATGGGCTCTCTCTCCGCATCGATGCGTTTTATTGGCCGCCGGGCTCCAGTGGCTCCCAGAGTGACCTTGCTCAGGAAATCCGGCCTGCAGGGGCAGGGCGAGGCTGCCTCCTGGCTGGGAGGGCAGAGGCAGGAGGGGTCTGTTTGCCTGGCAGGGCGGGGCAGGAGGTGGGAGAGGTATCCCCACAGTGAGGGAAACCGAGGCTGGCCACCACGGCCCCGGCTGACAACAGCTCCTCCCAGGCCCATCCCTAGCAGCAGGATCGATGTAGGGGTGCCCTGGTGGGGCCTGGAAGGGCCCAACCCCCTCAGGTGTCCTAAGGCAGGAGAATGGGCAGAGCATGGGTAGACACCAAGGAGGACTTCCCACAGGAACCCGGAGGGCCCAGAGAGCTGTGATGTGCTTTGGGAGTGTCAGGGAGATGGGTATTGAGAATTGGGTCTTCAGTGGTCACTTCTCAGGGCATCTGCATACCGCAGATATCATACCTGGGACCCCCTCTCTCACCCTGGCCGGTAAGGGGAGGTCCCCATCCCGGACACTTCCACCTCCCTTCCCTGCAGCCAAGCACACTGTCCTGTCCTGTCCAGACTGGCTGGTGTCATCCGGGCTCCGTCACACTGTCCTGTCCAGGCTCTCTTCTGCTCAACGCCCTGCTGTGTCTCCTCTCTTCCCTGAGGTTGCCCGGGCCCAGCCTGTCCATGGGAAACAGGCAGCCCACTCCACTGGGTAGTTTGAGAAGACTTTAATAAACCGACCTTCTGCAGGGGTGGACAGTGAAGTGCCCTGGACCTGAACCCCTCTCCTCCATGCCTCCCGTACCCTGCTGGGCTCCCCGTTGCCAGACACAGTCTGGGAGGTGGCGATGTGGTCCATAAGGGGTGAGGATAAAGCTGGGGAGTGGCCTTGGGGGAACGGGAGACACCCAGCGCCCCCTACCCACATCCGTGTTCTGGGGGCCATCGGGCCTGGGTTGGACGGGATGCCGGGAGCTGCCCTGGGTTAGCCTCCAGAGCCCCCAATCCCTGCCCACGTGGTACCCAGCCTATGCTACTGGGTCTTCTCCCTCCCTCCTAACTCAGCACCCAGCAGTCATACCGAGGGGTCCCTGGAGGCAGGCAGGTGTCTGCCCCGTGGCTGGTGGCGCAGTGGGGTAGGGGACGGGGGTCACAGGAGAGAGGCTGCTATTGCCTAGGGCCTCCCGCTTCTGACACCTGGCTGTGGCCTCACTGGCCCTCTGGATGGAGGATCTGTCCACATGTCCTCTGGGGCCACCCTGCTGGGGCCCAACCAAGCTGCGGTGTCCGCCTGGGTCCCCTGAGGGGCGCAGATGATGGTGGTGACCAGGCAGCTTGTGAAGGAACATGTGTGGACGCAGCCTGCCTGGGGCCAGGATGGTCCTCACTCCTTCCCACACTGAGGAGTCGTCCACCCCCTCCGGTCTCACGTGTCCGTGTGTCTTGCGTTTGGGTTTCAGCCTTGATATTTGCTATTTTTAGACTCAGCCTGTCGCTCGGCTACTTGGGAAATGCTTCCATTTTGGTCCTTAGATCGAGAAGTCTTTCCCCATCCACAGACTCGCAGAATATTTTCACATATTTTTAACTGAGGTAAAATAACACCGTCTTTAGGAGCACAGCTCATTCCCGACAGAGCTTCCATCTTCCCAAACCGACGCTCTGTCCCCATGAATCGCTGACTCCCCACCCACCCCTGCCCCTGGTGACCTCCATCCACCTTCTGTCTCCAGGGATCTGACGGCTCAAGGGGCCTCGAGAAGCGGAATCCCGCCATATTTGTCTTCCTGCCACAGGCTTATCTCCCCGAGCGCGATGCCCTCTGGGCCCACCCCTGTGGGAGCACGCGTTGGCCTGTCTTGAGTAACATTCCATTGTGTGGATGGATCACATTTTGTCCGTGGCTACCCTGTTTTGGCTGTTGTGGATCGTGCCCCCATGGAGGGCATGCATCCCACTTGTGTTCAGTGGCTGTATTGCTGGTGACACTTTTACTGGAATGCGCGTTAGCATGTGGGATGCACGTTGCATGGAGGTGGCACAGCCTCCTGCCTCGTGGACACACCGGCCACTCTTGTCCCCGGGGCGTCCTCAGTCTCTGCCACTGTGTTCACTTCAGGCTCTTCAGGCTCTTCTGGGTCTTCAGGCTCTGCTCCAGTGTCTCCTCGGCTGGGTCAGAATGTTCTAGAATCCTATCTATTCACTTTTCCAGGCCGCGTCCAGCGTTAGTCTACAAAACTAAAACAGTGGGTTTTGTTCACAAACGTTCATAATAGCATGGTCCATGACAGCCCACCAACGCTGGCACGGACTTGCCGTGGTCCATCCACACAGCAGGACGGCGGGGGGGGTGGGTGGTCAGCCACCAAGGGGAATGAAGCCCTGACACGTGCTACGGCGTGGCCCCAGCTGGAGAACATGACGCTCAGAGATGGAAGCCACGTGCAAAGAGCCACGCGGTGTGCGATTCCGTTTCTCGGAAAGGCCCAGAAGAGGCAGATCCAGGGACACAATGAAGATCAGGGTTTGCCGGGGGAGGGGCTGGGGTCTCTCTGGTGGCACAAGAAAGTTCCAGAACTGCACGGAGGTGGTGGTTGCACTGCACTGTGAATGTGCTGAATATGCCAGTGAACTGTTCACTTTAAAATGGTCAATTTTATGTTCTATGAATTTCACCTAGATTTTTTAAAGGGATGTTTCATTGGAATCCACTAAACTGACAGACTTCTGCAGGTAACCGGCTCCCGATAGGGCCCCCCCCCGGGGGGCACGTGGCCGGTGCCTCACACTCGCTGCTCCTATCGGCTCATCCCCTCTCCGGCTGCCCCGGCGGTCAGGGCAGCCCGCGGCCTCCTACCTGGGCACTCA
This sequence comes from Mirounga angustirostris, assembly GCF_029215605.1. Classification (NCBI taxonomy): domain Eukaryota; kingdom Metazoa; phylum Chordata; class Mammalia; order Carnivora; family Phocidae; genus Mirounga; species Mirounga angustirostris. The sequence goes on from NW_026991713.1 coordinate 140,394,045, forward strand.
GCTGCACCTCTCGGCCTGGTCACTTTGCAGATGCTGACTCTACCCTGGGTCTTGGTTGTTCCTTTTTTTTAAATAAATAAACCTGGAGGGTGTGTTTTGGGGGGAGATGTTGGCATCTTGTCCTGGACCCACCGGCAGTGTCCGCTGGCTACCCCCCACCTGCTGAGGGCCCTGAGCATGCCCCGCCCCATACCACCCCTGGTTCTCAGAGCATGTGCTGGCCTCGGCACCTGCCTATCAGATGCCGTTCTTGGCCCGACCCACCCCGGCCTCCTGGGTCAGCACCTGGCAGCAGGGCCCGTCCCCAGAGGCCCTGCAGCCCTGTCCCAGCACGGCCCTGTCCAGGCTCCGTCAATAGCTGGATTCATGCCGTGAGGTTCGAAGGAGTGGCCACCGGGTCAGCAGACCGCCCTGAACCCGGGCACCTCTCGGCCTCGGCTGCTCTGGGGGCCCAACCGAGGCTCTCGTCACCCACCTGCTGCTGGCTGTGAGTCGACGCCACACGGCAAGCCGGGAAGACAGAGGCTGCCCTCTGGCCCGTCTGGCCTGCTGGGGCCCCGGAGTCCCACCTGCAGGAGGGAGGGTGGAGGGAGGCCAGCTCCTTCCAGGCCTCTCACCGCCGCCCCTTTCCTGTTTGGGCAGCTTGGTCCCTGCCGCTGAGCCCTCTCTGCCCCCCACCCCCTGAGGCTGCTCCTGAGCTCCCTGCCCATTACTGCTGCCCTGGCTGTGTCCAGCTGTCACAGTCGTAAAAGGGCACAGTGCAATCTGAGAGCCTACCCAGGTTGGCATCGCAGGTCAGGGGGCCCAGGGCCGCTGCTTCCCATAGTCCTCTCTGCCCCCGTCCTGCATCTAATTGGGCCACAGCTTCACCAGCCTGTGACTCCCATCCTGGCCCCCTACCCCGTGTCCTGGGCTGCTGCCTGCCATGGAAGCCAGCAGGGCCTGCTTGGGCTGGCGTGTTCCTGGGGGACAGGGGTTCCTGCTGAGCCCCCTGATGCTCTGCATCCTGGGGTGCAGATCCTTGCCGGTGCCGACCTCCTAGTCAATGACTTCCTCAGGTCAGGGCCCTGTTGGTGTGAACACAGACCCAGCGTGGGGGGCCTGGGCTGGCACTTCGGAGTGACAGAAACCCATGCCCATGGGTCTCAGCTTCCTCATGGGACACCCCACTGGCCGGGATGGGCTGTGGGACCTGCAGGTGTGAGGGTCTCATACCTGGGACCCTAGGACCAACGCGGGGCAGGACCCAGAGTACCCGTGGGGCATGCCCACTGCTCAAGAGACTTCAGGACCTGGCCACAGGGTGGGCTGCTAGCAGGGGTCTGTACCCCAGGTCCCATGTAGACAACAAAGGGAGTCCTGGCAGCCCCTCCCAGTGAGGCCCCCTTTCTCTGTCCAGGGCCATACTTGGTGGGAATAGCCCAGCCCATGGAGGGCCAGCTCCCTGCGCCATACACACTTAGGGGTTCTATACACCCTTGCTGGGCCTCAGTTTCTCCACCTGTCAAGGGTATGGCCCTCTGTCCTGGGACAGGAGGAGCCCCTGTCTGAAAGTCTGGGACAATGGTCCCTGATGACCCCCCTTCCCCAGGCTCAGCACCACTTTCCCGGGGGTCTGCCAGGACCAGGTAGGTATGGGGAATTTATCTCAGGCTGGCCTGGGTGCTTTTGGGGGGGCCCCAGGGTGAATGAGGACAGAGGGAACCCTACATCTGGTGCTGACAGTACCCATGAGGACCCCGGCCAGGCCTGTAGGGGGCTGCTCGCGGTGCACCCACAGGGGAGAGGGCTCTGGGGCTTCCAGCAGCCACCTCTGCTTCCTCCCACACCCTGGCCGGCGGCCTCTGGACCATCCTTCTGGAAGGTTCCAACATCTCCTGCCCAGTGCAGCCCGCCTGCCGCTCCAGCTGCCTCTCGCCGCAGCCCGGGACCTCATCCAGCTCATGGGGCTCGCCGACACCAGACGCTGCTCTTGCCACAGCCTCCGTGGCCTCATTGCCCCAGGATCCTTGCTCAGGAGGGAGCAGCTGCAGGAGAAGATGCGGGGGAGGCCCAGGGAGGGGGCGGTAGTGATGGGGCCCCAGGAGGGGCTGGGCAGAAGGCCCAGGCCAGGGTGCACAAGCCAGGAAAGGAACAGACTCACAGTGGCCCCAGGGGGTGGATGGAGCCCTGCTATGGAGTGAACATGGCCACCCTCCAACTACACCCCTGCCTGCAAGGGGGGGCGTGCAGCCTGCGAGAGGCTCTGTCTCCGCCACATCTAAGTACGTGGTGACACTGGGGTGTCTGGGGCTCCCCCGGGCTCTGGGGCGCACATCGAGGTGCAATCTTCCTCCGCCATCCAGACAGATGAGGGGATGCTGGGCCCTGTGTTCACCCCAAGGACGAGACTCTCGTCCCTGGCCCAGGACCACACCCCCACTCCGCTTGACGCCATCCTGTCTCGGCGCCTTGGCCGCCCTCGTACACCCCAGGGGTTCTGCATGTTTCTTGCTGGCATCGGCTCTGAGCGGCAGTGTCTACGGGGACCGCCCCACCCGCCTCCCCAGCGTCTGGCCAGCAGGAGCACCACAAACGTCTCTGGGCTCAGCTATTTATAAGCAGAACAGATGTCTCCACCCTAAGGGCAAACCCATGGCCGTGGAGCTGCCCCGCCCGCCCCGCCACGGCCCACCCAGCCCACCACGTGCCGATGACCACGGGTCTCCCTCCCGAACATCTCGGTGTGGACGTCCAGTCTGTGTCCACCCCCCACCGGGGTGGCCCCTAGTCTGTCTTGCTCTGGCCGCGTCCCTGGCGCTCCGCTCAGTGCCTGCATGCAGCTGACGCTCAATCACTGCACATAGTCGGTGCTCAAACACCGCAGGCTGAGCTGCCGCAGCTCCCCAGCTTCCAGGGTGAGGTCGCGCGGGGCGGCGTCCGGGGTGGGCGAGCCGTGGGGGCTGGGCTTTGTGGGGGGCTAGAGCTCTGCGGCCGGCTTGACCAGGTGGCCGCTGAAGGTGATATAGAGGTCGCCGTGCTCACCGTAGATGGCGTTGTTACGGTCCCACAGGAACAGGCACACCCAGACGGTGTCTCCGGCGGCCAGGGGCAGCAGCAGGCTCTGGGTCTGCATGACGCCGCGCTCGCCAGGCTGCGCGTAGGGCATGGCGGCAGCCCGCCCGCTGCACACAATGTGCAGGTACGTCTCCTTGTAGTTCCACGTGTGCACGTTGAGGCTCAGGAAGTAGACGCTGGGCACGGCACACAGGAAGCGGCCGGACGCCGGGTGGAAGGCCCCGTCCAGGTTCACCAGCTCCGTGTGGAAGGGCACGGCCTGGAAGCGGTGGGTGCAGGCCCTCCCGCCGGCCACGGAGAAGGCCGCGTAGATGCACTGACACAGGGAGCCCGGCAGCCCCGCCTGCCCCTTCTGGCCCTTGCGGCCCCGGAGGCCCCGGCGCCCGGTGGACCCTCCTTTTCGCTCCTGCCAGCGGGACCTCTGACCCCCCGTTCACCCTTCTCACCTGCAGGGGGGCAAGCAGGGGCAAGTGGGAACCGTGGGTTAGGGTGTGGGGCCCAGAGTCACGGGGGCCAGGAGAAGCCACGCCCCCAGGCTGTGTCTGTTTGGGGCCTGAGCCGCCTGCCACGCGGGGACGTGGGGACATGGGGACGTGGGGACAGTCGGGGGGGGGCAGAGGATGGGTCTGCCCTGGGCTGTGCAGGACGAGAGGCTGGGAAGTTGGCAGGTCTAACTAAGGACAGCTACAGCCCAGTCTCCCCAGGCGAGGGCTCCTGGAGCTGGCCTTCTTCCAGGGGGTCCCGGGCCTCCCTCCAGCCTCCCATGGAGGCTGGGCCTGGGGGTCCGCCGCGGGGCGGCTGAGCAGGATGAGAGGCCTTGGGCCCCCTTCTGCCACAGCCCCCTGCCCAGGCTGCCTCGCTTCCCCTTTTCCGCAGCTGTCGGGGACCCGAGAGGCAGGTGCTTAGTGTCCCACCAACGGGGGCCCAGGTGCCTCAGTCGGGGCTGTCCTGCCCCCTCAGCGGGGGTGTCCTTGTGGGAACAGGGGTGGGGTGGGGTTGCATCTCCACAGACACTCACCTTTGAGGATGGAGATGTCGATGGCAGGCCGCACGCGGGGCACCCACTGCTCCCCAGCGCTCCAGGGGGCGTAGGGGCCGGGGGTGGCCGGGGGCCAGGTGGGGCGACAGCACTGCACACATGGCCGTCGGGGCAGCCCCAGGCCGGGCCAGGCCCCCACAGGCAGCCCCAGGAGGAGCAGGAGGCTGGAGGCTGCCATCCGTGCCAGAGCCTGGTGGGGGTACCGGAGGGGGGCAGCGTCTGAGAAGGAGGAGCCCCCACGGAGCCCTAGGCCCTGCAGCTGCCTGGGCTGTGCCCCCTTGTCTGCGGCAGATGACAGGTAAGGCCAGGGACCTGCCCGTGTGGGGAGGCGCCTCTCTGGGCACCGGACAGGGTGCCTGGCTGTGGGCCTCCTGGATCCTCAGCACCTGCCCCTGACGGATATCATTAATGGATCCCTGCACACTTTCACCTGGATGTGGCCTCTGAATCCTCCTCAACGCAGCACTGCAGGGGCCGGCACGGGGGATAGCTCGCACCTGCCCCTCCGGAGCCCCCCGCAAAGGTGACCAAGGCAGCCCTATGCTGTCCCAGCCGGAGTTTCCAGGCTCCTTCTCACCCCTCCCCACCCCTCCCTGCAGCCTTGGCTCAGGGCTGTAGCAGGTACCCTAACAGCCTGCAGCCCCCACAGCTGGGGACCCCGCACCTGGCAGATTCAGGGGGAGCCGTCATGGGGGGATGGGCTCTGATTCAGCTCCCCAAGGCCCCCACCCACCAGTGGCCAGCGGAGCCCTCAGGGAGGGGCAGCTGGGCTGCTTCAGGGAAGGGCAGAGCCCCAGCGCCGGGAAGCTGGGCTCTGGGCCCGGGTTGGGTGGCACCCTCCACGAGGCAGTTTCTCCCCAGCTGCCTAGCTGGGCAGAGGGTGGTACCCCCCTGAGCTGCCAGAGGAGGAAAAGCAACTTGGGAGGCTCCCCAGGGTGGAAAAAATGGCCTTTAATCCCCACCAGGCCTGGGCCTCCTGCTTCTGCCTCCCCTCCCCCAGGAGACCCTGCCTGACACCTGGCCCATCCGTGCTTCCCCTGGATGCATCCGGGACGCTCAGCCAGGGCAGATCTCCTATAAGGGCAGGAGTGTGAGTTTCGGGATCCTCGCTCTTCCCTGTCATGCAGCCCTGCTGAGAAAAGACACAGGACCTTCCTCCAGGAAGCCCTCGGGGACTGCAGCCCAGGATGCATTTCTTCCTCTTGCATGGTGGGGGTGCGACCCACTCTCAGGCTGAGCTTTCCTGGAGGGGAGATCCCTTCTGTTTACCACCTCACCCCTCGGAGCCCAGCAGACCCTGACCTGCCCTCCTGGCTGCGCTGGACCCTTGGATTCCTCCCGTGGAGGGACCTGACAGGACTCTCTGGGGGAATCTCACTCCAAAGGCAGGCCTGTGCCTGGGGTCTCCAGCATTGTGGCCCCCTGGGCCTGCCCAGCAGATGGTCTGGGCTGGAGCCTCCCTCCTTCTGAGGCCTGGAGGGGAGCACAGACGACCCCCTCCAAGCCCAGCCTGCCCGGGGTGCCTGTGAGGACCCCCTACCCACCCCCATACCCCTTGTTACCATTACGCAGTCGGGCGCCGCTGCCTGCCTGGCTGTCTCCGGGGTCACTGCCCTGAAGGCCTGTGAAAGAGCCCTTTCATGCCCACCCCAGGTGCCCACGGCTTCCCCTGAACCATCCAAGACCAACAAGCCTTGAGCCAGCTTCAGAGCTCCTGGGCTGGCACCGCGCGGGGCTTTGCCTCCCGCCCCCCGGTCTGCCCTCCACCCGCATCTGCCGCAGGGGCCACGCGGCCCTGCCATGGGGGCCCCAGAGTCCTCCTGCCAGCCCCTGTGCCATGGCATGGGTCTGGAGGTCTGGGGGCTTGGGGTGTCTGGGACTGGCGAGTCGGGGGACAGCTCTGTGGGCTGGCCATTGTCCTCCGTCTGGGGTGCAGACACTTGGCAGGGAGGCAGGCCGGAGCTGAGACTGGGCGGAGTCTGGTGAGGGGCTGGAGGCCAACGTGGGGGGGGGCACAGACCAGGGCCACCATGCCTGCACCAGGCCCAGCCGGTGACAGGGACACCCTCCCGTCTCTGGCCAATGTCTGCCCCCACCTCCCTCTGTGCCATCCCAGGGTTCTGGTGTCCAGCAGGGCAGATGTGCCGTGACCCCCCATGGGGGTTCCTCGGCCTTAGCCCAGCCTTTTGGAAGATAAAGGGCGGACCCTGTGAGTGCCCCCCTCCCCCCCAGGAGTGCAGGAAGGGGCTATGCCCACTGCAAGCCAAAGCCGAGCCCACACCAGAGCCTGGCCTTGTCCCTGCTCTGGGTCTGCACAGCTAGACACTGGGCCCAGGGACCGGGCCCGGCGCCTTGGCCTCTGGATGTGGGGACATGTGATTCCCTGGTAAGCATCCCCCCTACCCAAGCCAGCAGCCTGTGGGGGAGGCAGCAGACATGGCCTGGGGGACTGATGACCAGGGAGGGTCCTGGACGGAGGAGAGGGAGACAGGAGCGGCCCCACCTGTGGGGGCTTCCCTGATCAGGCTGAGGGGGCACGAGGTGTGAGGGCCGCGGGCAGGGCCGCACCAGCTGGAGCCGAGCCCTGGAGCTCCTGGCTCACACCGCAGCAGACAGCCCAGTCCCCCACTTTGGGCACGGCTGTCTTCACCGCCCCCCGTCTGCAGGGGGCACTGATGGAGGAGGGGTGAAGCCCGAGGCCCTGTGCCCCGACTCACCAGCTCCGCATGTCCCCACACCTTGTCAGCGCATGCCAGGTGCGGGCTTGGCTCTGAGACCAGGCGGCTTCGCCGGAGCCACTCGGGGGGGGCGCATGAGGCAGCGCCTACTTCCCAGCATGGCATCCCTGGGGGGGCCGGTGGGCCCAGGGCAGGTCGGGGGGCCTCTCTGGAAGTACCCCTATGGCCTCTGTGGCCCGAGCTCTGCTGCTCTCTGGGTCCAAGCCTCAGTTTACCCACCTGTAAAATGAACATCGATGGGTTCAGAGGGGCTGGGGGCGTCCCCTGTGGTGGACGGAAGCAGGAAGAGCCTAGCCACTGGGAGTCTTGGCAGACTCTGGCCACGCTGCAGGGCCCCAATGTCCCTTGCTCTGCGCCTCCCCTGACACCAGCAAGCAGAGCTGCCCCAACCCCGGGAGATGGGCCGTCACTGTACTTCCCTGGGGGAGAGGACAGTGAGCTAAATTTGCCCTGTATGTGGGGGGCGCCTCCTCAAGAGGGGCAGGTGTGGGGTGAAGGGGCTGGAAGGGGCCCTGGGGTCCCTGCGGTCTGGGTGGGTGGGCCCCTGGCTGCAGAGTGTTTGCTTGGGTGCGGGTGGTCACCAGGGGCTGAGGGTGACTCAGCAGGTGGCGGGAGGACCTGGACAGAAATAGCCTTTCTTAGACACGCCGCCTCACATCTCCGTGACAACAGGAGCGTGGCTGAGCGTCACGGCCCCGCGGGTCGCGGCCCACAGAGGGCCACAGCATCAGCCGCAGGGGGGCTGGGCTCCCTCCCTGTCTCCAGCCCGCTGCAGCCCAGGAAGGCCACACTGACCGTTGACTCGAGCCTGGGCAGGGGGGACCAGATGCCCCACGGCCTCCAGCGCAGCAGCAGTCCTAGATGGGGGTCCGGGGAGTAGGCCAGGTGCCTGTTACCACAGACTTCACCAAAGGGGGCAATGCAGGGGCTCCTGGGAGGCCTGGATGCAGGCTCCGGAAACGGGCACCATGCGGGCTCACTCACTCACTCACCGTGAGAGTGACCGTGGGGCCAGGCTGGAGAGCTCCACAGACAGGGAAACCCAAGGAAGCCAGGGGTAACCCAGCTGCGTTGGGGCAGCTCTGGGGCATCAGGGGCTTGCAGGGGGAGCGGGGAGGGGGCAACACTGCAGCCCCTGAACATTCCCCTCCCCCCACCCCCACCACGCTTGCCCTGCCCCAGCCCACCCCCCAGCGTCCTGGGATCCCCTCTCCAGACGGAGACTGAAGTGTGGGCCCAGGGTTGACAGCACCCCTCCTACCGCTCTGGTGGCCTGACATGACCCTGCTCCCTCTCCCCAGGACCCCGGTGGCCTCAGGGCCCCAGGTCCACAGCTGCGCCACCATGAGCCCAGCAGGGTCAAGGTGTCCAAGGCTGCTGGAGACCCTCGGGCTGCATCGTGGCCTCACCTTTCCCATGAGCCTGGCCAGGCGGTGGGGGTCGGGATTCCAGGAAGCCGTCCCTCAGTTCCACGGCCTGGTGGTCTGTCTCCACAAGAGGACAAACTTTCCAGCTCACAGACAGCCATGAGACAGCCACAGACAGTGAGCGTGCAGCCTCCGGGGGCTGTGCTGTGCCCTCCCAGCCCGGGGCCTCCAGCCCACCCGAGACAATGAGCTGTGCTCAGCCCCCACCTCGCCCTTCAGATCCCAGCCGCCGCCACCGGGGGCGGGGGGCTGGACGAGAAGGCCCTCTGCACAAGGGACGCTGCCTCCGCCCTAGCTACGAAGGGGCCGAGTGGCCCGAGCGCACGCAGAGGGAGTTAACAGCTCCCAGCGGTGGGACGGACGCTCCCCTGAGTCCTGTTGATGAGCTGCCCTGGGCGGGCAGACAGTGACCGGGAGCTGTCTGTCGAGGGTGGGTGGGGACAGTGACAGAGGCCTCCTTGCACGGAGCCCTGACACAGAGCCTTGGATACAGGGCGAGGGATGGTGCGTGGCCAGGTGGGCACTGGGAACCCTCTACCCACCGTACCTCAGCCCGACTCACCCACTGGTTAAGAAGAGGCTGGACAGGACACTGGCTACCCAAGGTGACCAAGGTGGCTAGGAGGGGAGGGCCCCCCCGGCTCAGGGTCCCCAGGCATCTGTCCCCCTGGGTGCCCACCCAGGGCCAGGTGGAGGTGGCAGGGAGAGGCCCCACGGGTCTTCTGCCCACTCACTGTCCCAGGCCCTGCCTGGCGCCCTGCAGGAGCTTTGGGGCACTGCATGGATGCCCGCAACCCTGGGCCCAGTCCCTTGGGGCAGAGCCGGCCAGTTGCACGGGGAAGTGTCCAGGGCACACGGAGAAAAAAGCTGGGGCTCTGGTCATTGCTGGAGTGACAAGTGCTGTGGCTTCTGTGGCAGCAGGAGGGGACACTTCCTCCGCAGGGTCCTGCAGGCGGCTCAGGAGGGCAGAGGGCCCCCATCTGAGCCTCCGCGGGCTCAGAGCTCCTGGGGGGCCAGGCCACTGGTCCGAGGTGCGCAATGCAGGGGCCTCTACAATCCTCTCCAGGTGGTAACCGGGGCCGCCCAGGCAGCAAGGACGGCCCTGGCAAAGGCTCTGAGCCCCCACCTCCCACCGGCCTGGCCGGATGGGTCTGTAGATCAAGCCCACCTGCCCAGGCTGCAGCATCTGGACTCCACCCAGAACCACATGGACAAGTAGAAAGTTAACATGCTCTTTATTTGAGGGGCACACGCCGTGGTGCCAGCCCCGGTCACTGGTAGCCAGCCAGCTGGAGGATGGTGGGGTAGCGGGCACGGTGGGTCATGCACTTCTGGCGGTCGATGAAGAGGCTGTTGGTCTTGACGGCCAGGTCCTTCTCCAGGTTCATGCGCGTGTCCTCCAGGTTGTGCAGAGACTGCTCTGCTTCTAGAAGCTTCTCCTTCAGTGCCACAAGGGACATGTTCAGCTCCTCCACCTCGCTCACCAACCTGTGGGGCGGGGGGAGGGAGGTGTGAGCTGGGGCCTCCGGGCTGGGACGGGCAAGGCCTAGGAGCCCTGATGAGGGGTCCAGGCCAAGCTGCTGGGCCGTAAGAGGACCCAAAAGTCCCAAAGGGAAACCTGCCAGCCACGTGGAGTGGGCTGGGCCGGGACACCACACAGGCCCTACAGCATGTGGGAGAGGGTGTGTAGCGTGCCCGCAGGGCCATGGCGCTGGGCCTGAGCTGGGACTTCTCCTGGCCTGCCCTGCCGCCTGGCTGGAGGGGAAATCCCGCATGGGCAGGGCTCTGCAGGGCTGAGTGCAGTGACACCACGCAGCAATTCTACGCAATGCCAGGGGTGCGCTGAGGCTCCCAGTTCCCTTTATTCCTGGGGCCTGGAGGCTGGCTGGACGGACCCCTGGCCCTGCACAAGGCCCCAGTCCCTGGGGCGTGCTGAGGGCAGGAGGGAAGAATGCCGGGCAGGGGTATTCTGCTGACGAGGGCAGCTGGTACTCGGTAAGTCAGGAACACTAGGGACACGATCCCATCTTGGCTTTGAGCCAGGGCCGGGGCCACTCGTGCTGTCGGGGGTCTGGATGGCGTGCCCAAGGTGGTGTGGGCAGGGCAGCCGGGGGTCTCAGCAGCTCAGCCTCTCAGACCCCGAGATCCCTTTCAGGGATGATTGTGCAGCACGGGGTGAAGCAGGAAGAGCTACACTGTCCCTGACACTTAGTGCCCAAAAGGCACATCCGTGTCTAGTCGTGCTGGGCAGGGGTGGGGCGTGGGGACAGCTCCGTGTGCAAGCCTGTGTGTCTACGCGACAGGCCCGCAGGCTGCTGGGAGCGGGGTGTTCATGGGGCCCAGAGGCCAAGGGAGGCCCGGCTGGCAGGGGGGCGGGGGGCGGGGGCCGGCACGGAGGGTGGGTGGTGAGCTGTCCCGCTCAGGACCGCCCCGGGGACCACAGCCACGGCGGCACCTGAACTGGGCGGCGTCCCGGCACAGCTCCACGTTGGGCCTGTGTGAGCGCTGATACAGACGGGTCTGGGCCACCTTCAGAGGCGCCTCCTTGTCCTTAATGGCCTGCTTCAGTGCTGCAATGTTGTGCTCCTGGTCCGTGACCTCCTGCAGTGTCTGCAAACAGGACAGTCCCTGGGGGTGCCGGCGTGACCCCCACCCCACCCCTCCTCCTCGCCGGCCCTGTCCACGGACTGGGGGGGGGACGTATGGAGGCAGGAAGATATGTACAGCCACCTCGGCCCTGCCAAGGGCACCCAGAGGGTCGGGGTGGGACAGCAAAGCCTGATGTCCACAGCTCTGGCCTGAGTGCCCCACCCCACCCTGCTGGTCACCAGGCCACCTACCCTGGTGAAGAACCGAAGAGACATGGCGGCAGCAAAGGGCACCCTGAGAGCCCGGGGTCAGGGCCCTACCAGGCCCAGCCACCACCTGCCACCTTCCCTCTTTCTCATGCTTGACAGCCACTCCCAATGTCACCTGGTTTTTCACTGGCTTAGTGAGGGCCCAGGGAGGAGTGGGTGCCTTGAGCCTGGGGTCCCTCAGGATGGACAGGACAGAGGAGGGGCCAGGACCAGGCCAGGGTGTGACCAAGCCAGGGGCGGGGCTGGGCCACAAGGAGTTTGGTCGCTCTGTAGTTACAGATGCTCAGCTCCAGGGACAGGCCTGGGCAGGGGACCGGACGTGGCCTGGGTGGGGCCGGGCCAGGTTGGGGCTCGGGGGCGGGGCCCGGGCAGGGGGGGCGGGGCCGGCGCGGGTGGATGTGACCTGGGCGCGGGGGCGGGGCCCGGGCAGATGGGGCGGGGGCGGGGCTTCACCTTGTGCAGGTGGTTCTTCAGCTTGTGGCACGCGTCCTCCAGCTCCTCACAGCGGCGCCCGAAGGCCAGGTTCACAGCGTCGCACTGCAGCCGCAGGTCCTCAGCTGTGTCCCGCAGGATGCAGTCGATGAGCACCCGCAGGTTGACCGAGGCCAGGCGCTCGCGCTCCGCGCGGTATAGGTTTTCCTGGGTGAACCGGGCCCACGTCTCCGGCGTGGAGGCGCTGCGGGCAGGGACCCGCCGGCGCCGCGGTCGGTGGGGGCACTCGCCAACGGCTCCAGCCCACCCGGCCCTCCCGCGCTCCCCGCTCCCCGAGACCACTGCGCTCCAGCACAAATCACCACCCCCAGCGCGGCTCCGCGGCCCCCGCACACACCGGACCCTGCGTCCCGGTGCCCCCTTCGCGCCCCCAGTGCCCCCGGGGTTGCGCGGCGTTGTGTGGTGGCTGCGCGCCCCCTGCCAGCCGCTCGAGGAGCTGCAGGTAAGCCCCCAGGTCCTGCCTCCCTCCGCAGTCCCCAAGCCCCTGGTGACCTGTGCGGGGCTGGGCGCTTGCGGGGTCCTGCTGGCCGGCCCAGCCTAGGAGCAGAAGAGCTGCACCGAGGGCCTTCCGTGTGAGGGCGTCAGGGGCCGGGGACCTGGGGGAGGGTCCCCAGCAGAGGGCGCCGGGGTGGAGACAGGTGTTTGGGGGAGGGTCCCTGGGAGGGGCTGGGGCTGAGGTGGCCCACCTCTCCTCGAACTTGGCAGTGTGCGGGTAGAACTGCACCTCCGTGCTCTGGTTGTGGTAGAGGGAGCAGGTCTGGTCGATGCTGTAGGCCTCCACCTTGTCAGACCAGTCCATCTCACACGTTTCCTTGTGCTCACGGTTCAGCCTGGGGTGGGCGGGATCTGCGTTTGGGGTGGGTCACTGGGTGCCACCCCCAGGAGCAAGCACACACCCCCATTCTCCACTGAGAACCAGGCCACCTCATCTGCCCAGTACGGGGGTCCTCAGGCGCCAACAGCGCCCAGGAGCACCTGCTCCCTGCCTTGGAAAGCTGACCTGGGTTCTGGACGCCCAGGCCATGCAGGAGTCTGCACCCCCACCAGTTGCCCCTACCTGTTCTGCATTCCTGTCTGAGACCTGGGACAAGCCCCCACCTCTCTGAGACTCCGGGCCTGCTCACCCCAACTTCCTGCCCAGCGTCAGCCCAAGGGGTGAGGAGACAGGGGCGGGCGTGGGACCACTGAGACCCACCGGATCTGGTTCACGGCCTGCATTATGGTCCTTTTTAGGAGCTCTTGAATGTTCCGGATAAGCTCGGCCTCCTGGGGGAGAAGACCCCACTCCCTGGTGAGGATCTGAGGATAGCCAGGCTGGTGTGGGCCCATGGTCAGCCCCTTAAATGCCCAGGCCAACACCTGACCCCTGGCTGGGTAACCTCGGGCCGGAAAGCCAGCTTGTTGACCTCCCGTCTCTTTCCTGGAAGACGAGGGATGAGCCCAGCTCTTTCTCATTGGGTTTATTCTGGGCTTTTGAACATTCTGTTTGGTGTAGCAGAGCGTGGGGTTTTATCCTGGGGGCTTCTACCAGCTGCTGGGACTGTCACCAGAGGCAGCTCCCGCTCACCTGGCACCCACCCAGCAGCCCCTGGGCTCTAGGGGCCATTCCCTGCAGCCCTCCCGCCCCAAGCACTGGTGGCCAACAACACCCTAGGAACGAGGGGCCCTCCCGGCCTGCCCCTCGGGGCCTTGGGCTCAGAGAGGCCCTCTCCCCTCCACTGAGCGTTCAAGGGGGACCCTGTGTGTCTTTCTGCTACTACAATGGCTCTGTTTTCTGTGCACAGTCCCCCTCCCCCCATTTGGATTTTGGCCTCTGTCTGGCTCTAAACCCACGTATGTCAGGGTCTGTCCCCTGGGTCTGTCTCCCGGGTCTGTCTCCCTGTCCCCGGACCATTGGTGTTTTCACATTGGGAGGGGTGGGGGGAGGGGGTAAGTTTCTTGGCTCAGGGCAGGGGCGTTGCAGCCAGAGCCCCGGGAGGTTGTTGAGCAGCTGAGTGTGGGGGTGAGGTGGTGGGGGACCAAGGAGGGGGTTGGGGCCTGGGAGAGGGGAGGGATTCAATGTTCTGGGCTGAGCTTGGAGTGTGCAGGGGGTGCCCTGCATCTCCCAGGAATGCCCACACCCTGCAGTTCACAGGTAAGCACCCCCCCCCCCCCAGGCTCTGAGAGGTGCCTGGAGCAGGGGACTGGCCTGGGCAACTACCTGATCCTTGTGGGGCTGCCCCAAGGACAGGTCCCACTGAGCATGGAATGGGAAAGACTCCTTGTAGTATGACCATGGCCTCCATCCCACCCTCACCCATCCACACTTAAATACTGGGCTGGGCCTGGATTTCCACCACAGGCATCAGAAAGGGAGCGCAATGGTGTGCGAGGCCTTCAAGAGCTCAGGGTCAGGCTTAATCTGAATGACCTAGGGTGACCTGAGGGGCTGCCCAGCAGGTGCCAGGACCCAAGGGACCCAGGACCCTGGCCCTGCCTGCCTCCCAGACCTCAGGCAGCCACCCACAGGACTCAACTCAGGCCCCTCCCCATCCTTGGGGTGTGTGTGGAGGAGCATCAGGGCTTGCAGATGGACCTGGCCAGACCCCTCCCCGCCTCAGTGGCCTCTGAGTGTCCCATCCTCAGGCAAATATCCCCAACACACGTCCAGGTGTGACTTCTATCACCCTTACCCCAGGATGAGCCATAATGGGGGTGGGGGCCCTGCAGGGGCCCTGGACATGGGATTGGGGTGAGCTGATGTGGGGTCCAGCTCCAGCCCCCATACCTTCTCAAACCCTTACACTAGGACCTGCCCCCAGGCCATGGTGTCCCCAAACCAGCAGGTCCAAGCTGGGGCCCACCTTACAAGGAGCTGAGCCTCACCCAGGGTGCACTGTGAGGACCGGGCTCCAGGAAGGTCAGACCGGGCACCCTCCTGGGGTCAGGGATCGCACCTCCATCCTGGATGGCCTGAGCACTGACGCCACTGCCCCAGCACCTTGTTGGTCCCCAACCTACAAACAGAGCCAGCGTCTCTGTGCCTGGGTGTGGACCTGGGCGTGCGCTCTACACATGTCTGCATGCGCCAAGGGTTACATGTTCTGCGTATTCCTGTGTGTGCAGGGGGGCACGGATTTCCCGCGCCCGCGTGCGCCCACCCAGTGTCAGCCCGCGTCATGGGGGCACATGTGTGAACCCGCGGCCCTCGGCCCTGGGCAGGCCTCGCTCCCTGGAGAGTGGGGAGGGCGGCCGGGCCTGCGGCTCTCGGGGCGGAAGGGGCCACGCACCTTCAGCAGCTCCATCTCCACGTGGTCGCGGACGAGGTCGGGGTGCTGGCGGCGCTCGCGGCACTGCAGGTTATCGGTGGTGATGGAGAAGGGCACGGCGGTGGCGTCCAGGGTGCGCTCCAGCCGCTGCTTCTGGGCCAGCAACAGGTCGGTCTCGGCACTCAGCTCACTCACCTCGTGCTGCAGCTCCAACTTCCAGCAGTGCATGTCCTGCAGGCGCGCGCCCACCTTCCCGGTGGAATCCTCCTGCGTGCACTGTGCCAGGGCCTCCGTCGCGGCCACCAGCTGCCGGCTCTCGTGGCGCTGCCCCTCCGACCGGTCGCGGTCGGCGAAGGCTTGGTGGTAGCGGGCATAGCAGTTCTGGAACCACTCGTCCACCAGGTACCTGGCCGAGCGGAAGCCAGCGGTGGCCAGGCCCGAGGACGTGTAGGCGCCCGTGTTCCGGGCCACGTCGTACAGCTTGCGGGGCAGCTCGCAGGCTGGTACCGTCTGCGGGGCCAGCTGCTGGGTCAAGAGCACGTCCGTCTGCGCCATGGTGCCAGCCAAACCCGCTCCCCCGGGGGGGTTCGAGGGACGAAGGAGGTCAGCAGGGCAGCTCCGGGCCACTCTGTGCCCAACAGGACACTTCTGGTCTCCCCAGCGACAGGTACACACAAGCCGTCCTGTTGCTGGGCAACAGGGCCCCTCCCCTAGCAGCTCTCTTAAAGGGCCAGGCAGGCCCCCACCCCACCCATGCTGGCCCACGTGTGGCGTCTGCCCAGAATTGCACCTGGGACTGTGGCCTGAAGCCAGGCCCCGTTGTCCCCTGCTGTCCTACTTGTCCCAGTGGGAAGTTCCCCTGGACGCGGGGTGGGGGTGGACTTGGCTTTGAGGGGGAGTTGATTGAATTCAGCCTCCGGGGGATACCTTGGAGCCAGACACCCAGGTCTCCCCCACACAGGTGGACGCATATCCCGACAGTGTCCCCAAGGCCACGCAGGTCCAGGCTCAGGAAGTACGCCTGGTCCCCAGGGCACAGCTCATCCCGGCCCCATCCTGGTCAGCGAGGCAAACGCCAGGGGAGTGCCCAACATGACCAGCAGAGGGCAGCATTGGCCGCAAAAATGTTACGGGGAGGGGGCGGGACAGCGGTTGTGCTTGGGCAGCGGTGCCTTCTCCCTCCACGGCCTGCTGCCCCTCCCCTGCCTCCCGTGGCCTACTGGCCTTTCCTCCCCACCCCTCACTAGCCCCATGGGAGCCCCCCAACAGTCCACCTGCAGGATATGCACGCCCCCCCCAGTTCCACAGCCCCTACCCCTCCACTCCCCCCACTGTCCCATCCGACTTGGGCCACACCAGCCTCAGACCTCAGATACACCAGCCTCGGCCTGGCTGTGCCCCCTCCTGGGGGCCTGACCTCTGTGCCCTGATGGCAGGGGCCATGGGGCCCAGCATTTCCACCCCCTGGCACAGAGTAGGTGCTTCATAAATGTGGGCCTCAGGGACAGTCGCCCCAGATTTCCCCAACCGAGACTGAACCTGAGCCTGTCCTCAAGGGCAAGAGGTCAGGGGGGCCTCTCTGCTTTGTGTCTCCTGATGGCATTGGACACACATGGCCCACTCAGGATGGGGCCAAAGGGGAGACCACCGGCCCCACCTGTCCACACAGCGTCTTTTCCCCGAGGCCAGAGCTGCCTGGGGTGTGTCCCCCAAGAACCTGCTGACCCAGGGAGCTTGCTGAACACGGGGCAAGAGCCAAGCTCGGGAGACCCTGGGGACGTGACCGGACATGGCCCCCGAGGCAGGTGCTCTGGGATGACCGGGCCCCACAGCAAGGCTGGTCCACAGGACTTGCCTGGGTGCCTGTCAGGGGCACTGGGCCCCCCACCCCGGACAGTGCAGATCCCCTGCCTCCCCGCCCACAGTCCAGAGACAGAGATGAACATGCCACAGAAGATGGCTGGGTTGGAGTCCGGCCCTGTCTACCCCGTGGCTGGGCAGGTGGTCCCGCACCTTCTTCATCTGCGCAGGTGGGTTACGCCATCCGCTGCGTGGGGCTGCTATGGATAAACGGCTGGCCCGGTGCCCAGTGCTGGGAGTGACCAGCACCCCCCGGCCCCTTCCTGCCCCCCAGCCTTGCCGGGTGTCTGGGCTTGAATCCTCAGTCAGGTCGATTGCCAGTGTTGGGGTTCAAAGCAGTAGCTGAGTGATATGCAGGCTTATTGGATTTGTTTCCAAATTGCATTTGGGACGAGAAAATTGAGTCTTGGGACACACTGAGGTACTCGCCCACTGCCCTTTCCCCTGCCGCGTTCAGACAGTGGCTTGGGACCTGCCGTGGGGTCAGGGAGGCTTTGAGGCCCCCCAACACTCCCTCCAGACTGTGCTTGCACATTCCCAAGGACAGGGAGCTCCGTTCCTCCCAAGGCTGCTCTGGAGGACACCTCCTCAAGTGCCTCTGCCTCTGGGGTTGGTCCCTCTCATGAATTCCGCCTGTGGGCGGCCTGGCCTGGGCCTGTAGCCGGGGGCCCTGATCCCTAGAGTGAGCTGGGGCAGGGGGAGGCAGGGGAGGGGATGGCTGAGTAACGATGCCCCCCAAGAGTTCCCTGGGGCCTGTACCTGTACATGACCCCAGGCTGCTACTCTCCCTTTGCACAGAGGGACACTGAGTCACGGCCAGCACAGCGGGAGGGGGCAGTCTGCTGGCTCAGCCTCAGCTCCAGGACCCCAGCAGGAGGAGCGACACAGAAAGGTTGCAGGCCCTGGCATTTCTGGGAAGCCACCCACAGGGAGGGGGACCGGCGGGGCCTGGAGGATGGCCAGACACTGCCCTGACCCCTCACCTTGGGCTCCCAGCAGGCATCCCGCGGGCACCTGGCCCCTCACCTCGGGCTCTCAGCAGGCATCCCGTGGGCACCTGGCCTCACCTTGGGCTCCCGGCAGGCATCCCGCGGGCACCTGGCCCCTCATCTCGGGCTCCCAGCAGGCATCCCGCGGGCACCTGGTCTCACCTCGGGCTCTCAGCAGGCATCCCGCGGGCACTTGGCCCCTCACCTCAGGCTCTCAGCAGGCATCCCACGGGCACCTGGCCTCACCTCGGGCTCTCAGATGCCTGTTGAGGCACCTGAGGTGTTGTGGGCACCTGGCCTCGGGCCAGCCTGGTGGTGGCTGCAGAGCCCCTGACCCCAGCTCTGCAGAAGAGTGCCCCGGACACTGGGCAGCCCAGGGGAGGCACACCAGCACTCCACGAGTCTTTATGGAAGGCCTGTGACCCCAGCCCCAGATGGGGCTTGCACACAGTGGCCAGTCCAGAACGAGTGTGATCCATGCCATGCCCATCTCCCAGGCCCCCTGTGAGCACCAGGACTGGGTGGGCCTGGCGAGGAGCCCAGCCCGCCTCAGGCCTGCTTTGTGCCTCCCGAGGTTGCCCAGCTTCACAGACTCCAGCCACCTCAAGGGGCCCAGGTCACACAGCCGTGAGGGGAGCCAGGGGAGCAGACTCAGCCATCCGGCCCCTCAGACCGCAGTGCGCCCTCTGCTCTCCCACCTGCCGCGACAACTCAAGGAAGTGTTCAGGCTCCTGGTGCTTCCCCGCCCGTCTCCCGGACCCGCGGAACATTTTAATCACCGGAGGAGCTGAAGGGTCTCAGACAGCCCTGAGCCTGGCGGATCCCATGTCCCAGTCCCAGCAGGTGCCACCGGGGAAGAGGGAAGACTGCTCCCCACCCCGGGCAGGAGGGAGGAAGAGCACACTCCCTCCTCCTGGTCCAGCAGAGTGTGGACGGGGCCCGAGACCTGGGCTCTGGGAAGGGAGGCCCAGAGGGGGAGGTCCCGGGCCGCTGTGGAGGTCCCCTTCCCCATGACAGGAGGGGATGAGGAGATGCGGGTGGGGGCCAACATGCTGGAGGGGAGCGCGGCTGCAGCCGACAGCCCCTGGCTGCCTGCCAGTCCAGGCTCCATGTCCATCCCTGCACTTGGCAGGAGGGAGGCTGACAGAGGCTGGGGGCTCCCCTCCCCGGGCAGAAGGTGGGCACTCAGGACCACGAATGCTCCCCTGTCCACCCTGCACCTGGGGACACCACTCACTGACCGGGTTCCCAGCCTGAAGCTGGCACTATGTGTGGCCTCCGCGCTGGGCAGCTGTGTCCCCCTGAGGGCTTGGCCCAGCCCCTGGCAGCCTGAGACATCATGGCCCAGTCACCCAGGATGTCCCCTGCTCCGTGGCCTGGCTCTGCCAAGCGAGGCTTTGGTGGTCTGTGGCATGGGCGGCAGATCTAGACCGCAGCACCGGAGGCTGCATGGATCGTGCCTCAGTTTCCCCGTGTGTGAGCTGGGGATAAAGGCGGTCCTTCCCTCGTGGGTGTTTGAGGATGGAGTGACACTGTGTGTGTGCAGCTCCTGGTGTGGCCTGACCCCTGACCTCGTTCCCACTGGAAGGCTCTTGGTCAGCCTCAGTTCCCAAGAGGTCCTCCCGAGTGCAGTCTGTGGTCTGTCCTGGGCGTCCACCCAGAGAGGGGCCGCGGGGGGCTGGGAGCTGGATACCATGCCCCCTCACCCTTCGTCACCCCCCGGCCCTCCATCCTGCAGAACCAGCTCCTAGAATGTGGATACAATATTCAGAACGTGGATACGTCCACGTTAAGGGGTTTTTAGAAGACTCAGCGAAGCTGCAGGGTGTGGACCCGAGCTATGGAGGCAGATGACATCATGGCGCGGGCGGCCTGGGAGAGGCTCCAGGTATGGGCCAGGCAGACCGGTTAGTCCGTGTGGACGCGGCGGCACACAGACTGATCCCCTTGTGTCTGGTTCCAGAACTTTCTCAGCCCCCCGATGGAAACGGTCCGCATCATCAGTCACCCCTGCCCCATCTCAGGATGTGCCCGTTCTGCCCGTGTCGTAGAGATGCGATCACACGAGGTTTTGGCCCCTGCCACCTCCAGGCACGTCCACGGGGCAGCGGGTGTCGGGCTGCACTCCTTCTCGTGGCCGAGTCGTATTCCCCTGCGTGAGTGCGCTGCGGCCTGCTTATCCCCGCGTCCTCCAAGGACAACCTTCTGGCTGTCGTGGACAGAGCTCTTGTGACTTGGGCACACAGGTTTGTTTGAACAATCGTTTTCAATTCTTTGGGGGTACATTCACCGCTTGAAGACTCCCGAAGCCCAGGACTTTGAAAACGTGGCGATGTGGTGAGGGGCCCGAACGACCCGGCACCGCCGCCCACACCCTGTCACCCAGGGAAAAGCAGAGCGCTGGACGCCCAGTGTGGGCGGGCTGCGGGGGAAGCCGCACATGTCTGTCCTGTGGCCTGGCCTATCCGTGAGCTTTTTAGAAGCACTTTGTCAGGTGGCCTTGAGAGACATGAGCCATCCCAGTCCCTTCACACCCGCCCTAGAGCATGATGGCAAATTGGGAACATTTTTCAAAGGAAAGGGAAATATCACGGTTCCAAGGCACACAGCAGTGGGATTTATAGTCAGAACAAAGACGAAAGAGGCCGCATAACCTACGATTGGGCAGGAGAGCCACCGGGAAGGCTCGGCTCCATGGCCCCAGGGCATCTGGGGTCTAGACACAGACGGAAGATACCTGAGACGTGAACACAAAACAGCGTTCCCTCAGACGTGGAGCACAGAGCCACCTGGGGCTCTAATTACCCTGTGATGAGTACAGGCTTTGCTTCCCACAGGGAGTGAGCTCCTCGTCCTTGGGGGAGTTCAAGCCACCACTTGTCAGGATGTGGTGGAAAATCCTGGAACAGGACAGGCTGTCCATGCTGCCTGAGAGCGCGAGCTCCCCACTCCAAGGACGCCACACAAAGAAAGGGAAGGCTTCCTCCAGTCTTCAGAGGCGAGTCCCGGGGGCGCCCCCCAGCTATGCTCCATCTGCCAGCCCCGAGGAGTGGCCGAGGCATCAGAGACAGTTCGGGGGACTCCAAGCAGCTCACAGAACAGCCACCATCCCTGCCAGGTGTTTCCGATGTCCACAGGACTTGGGCCCCTGCAGCCGCCCCGCACACACGTGTTCCTTGTTCCTGTGAAGCACGTGCCCACCGGCTTCTGGGAGAGTCCAAGCAGCTGGAGGGAGAAGGGGACAAGCCTCAGGTGCAGCATACCTGCCTCGCTCTGCTTAAACACACCTGCGTGCAGACGCGGCCAAGAGCAGCTGCACTGGGCCCACCGGCTCCGCGAGGCCGGGTGCCCACACCACAGCCCGTCCACACTCAGTGCCTGGCCCGGTCTCCTGGACCTGAGGGGCCGTGGGCTCTGTCCCTTCAGCCCACTCCACCATGGCCTGTGCAGGGCACACAGGGGCTGAGACCCGGGGGTCCCATCCTCGGGCTCCAACGAACGTCCCCTGAGAACGTCGGCAGGTGGAACTCATCATGGAGCCCGTGGGGGCCTGGAGCTGCGCTCCCCACTCCTGCCGGCACCCAGCCTTTGCCCAACCGACCCCCGACTCCAAGCCTCCTTTGGCACCTACCTACATCTGTTGGATGCTCACTCTGGGGGTGCTTTGGGTCCCCAAGCACAGATGAGGAAACAGACACGGAGCTGTGAAGTCACCCCAAGGTCAGACAGCAGGGACCAGAGGACTGGAAGACTCCAGAACCTTCTTCCGGTTCCGAGGCCGGGGCCGCTCTGGGCGCAGCTGTGGGGGGCAATACCCTCCCTGTGTTTAATTCCCACCTTCTGGGGGCTGGGGGGCTGCCGCTGCTCAGGAGCTGAGGGGAGAGGGGGCCAAGGGCCAGCCCCGGGGCCGGCGTGGGCCAGAGCTCCCCAGGAGCAGCGGGCCGGCCACAGGCCGGCCACGTCCCCCTACAGCACGTCACTTCACTGGCCTCCAAAGTCAGTTTTAGCAGAATGTTCCCATCAGGAGTTTCAAGGCAGATTTTTCCATCAGGTTTCTTTCTAGAAAGTGAGTCTCCTGCGGCCGCGAGGCTTCTTGTCCTCATTGACCCCAGGGGCCAAGGCCAGAGCTCAACCCCAGTGGGGGGAACCTGTGGGCCCCAAGTTCCCGGATGGACCCCAGGCTCCACGCACCTGATGGGGGGCACCTGTCCCCTCCCCTGGGGCCGAGGACCCAGCCTGGTGCTCGGGGAGCTGGAGCCAGACCCCAAGTGGCCCCACATCCTCTGCTCTGCCGTAGGCACAGGGGAACCCCCAATGGCCCTCTAAAGCTAGGTGAGGCTATGTTCCTGCTTGGGTGGATGACATGGGGGAAGGGACCCAAGTCCCTCGTGGACACAGCATTCAAGAGCCGGTCCTGATTCTCCCTCTGCCCTGCCCCTGACAGGGGACCTGTGACACACCACGTCCCTGAATGAGGACGTGATGGGGCCTGCGACAGCCCACAGGGGACCTGCGGCAAGACAAGAAATAAACCTTTGCTGTGGGAAGCCCTCGAGGTGACCAGACCTCAGTTAGCACAAGGAAACCCAGCCCATCCCAACTGACTCAGGCCCAGCCAGGATCCAGGTCATCCCGGCTTCTCACACCCATCCTCCCCACAATAGTACCATCCCAGCCCCACCCTGGAATGCCCTTGGCCCCACTTCCTGCGAGTTCACCTCGCCTCCAGGAAGTCTGCCCTGATTGCCTCTCCTACTATCATATCTCCTCCTCCTCTGCCTTCAGTGGGAAGCACACAGGACCACCCTGGCATTTATAAGCCTTCGCTGGGAATAAAAGGAACTCAGACCAGCTAATGAAATGAAAGAAATGCCCAGGGCAAACCCAACAGTAATGAGGAAACCAGACGGAAACTTCCCTACCCATGGGGGTTTTTGAGACCATGGGTTTCAAGGCTAACAAACCCAATGCTCTCTGAGTCACATTAGAAGAGGTATCATGTCCCAGATGAGGGAGGTGATAACCCTACTCCACACCACACTGGTCAGAACATGCTTGGGAGATTGAAGGAGAATGTTCCAGAAGGTGGGTGTTGGCTAAGTGGGGCATACCCAAGGGACAAGGCAGAGCAGTCCGCAAGGGCAGGGACTGACACCACACCCTTGGGGAAGGATCTACGGAGGCACAACTCTGGGAGGAGGGTTCAGGGCTGGCTGAGAGCATCAGCGAACTCCACCCTGTGGTTCAGCCCCCCAACCTCTTGTGATGCATGGACCCACATTCTAACAGCACCTAGGGGGTGTCCCTTGTGGTCTGCCCCCGTGTGTACCATCGTCACCCTGGTGTCCTTCACACCTGTCACCCCCGGGGAGCCTGCTGACCTAGCGTGCTGGTGGGGGCCCCGTGATGCACTATGCGGGGGTACCAGCGCAGGGCCCGGCTGACCTGGGGAACCTGGGCCCACTGCCCACCCCTCATCCAAGAGTTTCTGCAAGAACAGCCAAATCCCTGATTTATCAGCTCAGCTTTATCTCCAAAACCTCCTACAATTTCCCAGAGAACAAAATTAAATACAGGATTTAGGAGAGCTTTTGCGTCTGCCCAAGCAGGGCCAGGAACAGACTGACGTGGCGAGGCCGCCGGTGCTGGGGCTGTGGGTGGGCAGGGGAGGGGGCGCCCCAGCCCCCCACCTGGCCCAGCTGCCTGTCTCCAGGGGCCTGAGCGAGGATGATGGGTGGGTGGGGCCCCGGGCCCTGTTGGGGTGGACGCACGCACGCACGACCCTGTCACGGGCAGGCCAGGATTTCACTTCGCTTCCCAGCAGCCAACCCAAGGCCTGGCCAGGTCAGGGCATCTCCAGGCCCTCAGACCCCAGGCAGGCGACAGGGGCTGGGGGGTGGCCTGAATGCACCCCGACCCCAGGGACCCAGGCCTAGGGGACAGCAGAGGGCTGCCAAGAAGGCACAACGCACAGCATCCCCAAGGGAACCCTGGGCCCCTGGGCTTTGGGACCTTCCCTGGTTGACCCTGACTGCGTGCCCTCAGACATCCGTGTGGGGGGCCATGGGGGAGGCTCTGCACCCCACCCCCAGCTCTCCAGCAGCCCCAGGTCAGTTGTGGCCCCAGCGACCTTGGGCCACCCCGGGGGGGGGGCGGGGTGTCGGGAGGGAGCAGCCTTGCTCTGAGCCGCTTCTGATGCTAAGAGGCTCCAGAAAAATCATCTGCAAATGCTTTTGTGGGTAATGGAGCCGATTAGGGGTGTGTGGGCACCAGATAAGAGCCGGGTGGGTCACTTGGAGGGCAGACACAGAGGATGGCGGGGAATGCGTTCTCTCCCCTTCTCCCTGCTCCCGACTACCCCTCCCTCTCATCCTGTCCCTGCAGTGCTGGTCGGTCAAGGGCACAGAGCTGCACTGAAGTCAGGCCGCCCCGTGGGCCCCACATCCTGCCCATGTGCTGTGTGACTTCCAGCAAACCCCTGGCCTCTCTGTGCCTTGTCTGCAAACCAGGAGCCATGGTGTCCTGGCTGGGGTGTGTCCACAACAGAGTGTCTAGCCCTCGGCCTGGCGGGCTGCAGGGCTATGGGAAGCCCAGCGGTTCCTGTCCCCCCACCACTGACCTCTCAGTTCCAGGTCCCAGGGGCCCATTAGGGAGCTCGAGGGAGAAGTCCCATGGCCCTCCCACAGCCTGCGAGGGTCAGGGGCTGTGGGGACCCCCGCGGAGGCCCTCCTCCTGGCAGGGGTGGGGTTGGGAGCCTGACCTTCTGCAGCAGAGTTCTGCTCTGAGGCAACGTTGCCCCCAGGGGACGTTTAGCCATGTCTGGGGGCATTTTGGCTGTCACAGTGGTGGGGGAAGGGGTGCTGCCCAGCTGTCTCCAGTGCCTGGGACCACCCCACCACGAGGGATCGTCCACCCAGAGAGCTAGCAGTGCTGAGGCGGGCGGGGTGAGCCTGCCCCAGGAGGGACTCATCGGCTCTTTCCTGCGGGATGTCCTGACAAAGAGGTGCTCTGTTCACAGACCTTCTCTCTAAGATAACGCTCGGCCAGCAGGAAACAGGACACGGTGTTCCCTAGAACCGCCAGCCCAAGGGCATCCCAAGGGCATCTGAGGGGCCAGCAGCCTGTGGCGACACTAGGAGCCCAGGCCATGTGCCCGTGGCCCCAGAGACAAGCAAACAGCCCCGAGCTCCAGCCCCTCTCGGGACCGTAGGGACCGGGCTCCGCCCAGCGCTTAGCCCAAAGAGGCCCTGGAAATAGATGCAGAGGACATCGGCTGGACAGGGGCACTGAGCCCAGACAGTCCTCGTGGGAGCGATGGACGCGGTGCGGAGCCATGTAGCAGGTGGAACCCGGGCCCCCCGGAGTCACGGTGTCTCCACCAGGAGAAGGAGCAGCGGGCCAAGTGCTGGGAGATCAGGGCAGGGACCATCCACCCACCAGGCCTCCCCGTTCACCCCAGCCTGGGCCCTCCTGCCCTGCCGGCCCCTCCCCTGCCCGGAGACCTGAGCACAGAGGTCAGAGGTGGAGCTCAGCCCCCAGGTCATCTCCCATTCACATTTCTCCAATCCTGACTGCGTTGCTATTTGCAGTGGCCTCAGCTGTAGACGTAGCTCCTGGGCATGGATGCCCCCCACAGGCAGGCCGCCCAAGGTGAGGCCGGGACCCCTGGATTGCTGGGTCTCGGAGTCCACGGACACCCCCACCTCCGCCTGGCCCGGCTGCTGGAGGAGCTCCAAGGGTCAGTGCAGACACAAGCGTGGTCCCCAGAGGGACAGGGCCCAAGAGGCAAGGGCTCTGTCGCTGCCCTCCGCACGCCAGGACCTCTGCAGGACCATCCCTGAGGGCGAGCAGGGGCCATGGGGGCACCCGGGTCCTGGTGCCAGGCCCTGACCCCACGGGCCCACTGCAGACCTGCTCTCTGCCCACCGGAGCCCCTTGGCTTGACCACGGACCCAGCTAACGTCCACCCTCTGGGACCCCTGTAGGGCCGGCTGGTTCCTAAGGATTGGGGTCTTTGTGGGAGGGGCACGTGGGGGGCAGCCCCCCATTAGGGACTCCCCCCCTCACTGCCCCTGGGCAGCTCTGAACAGCCAACGGTGAGCCATCGACCAGCCGCCATGCTGCCCGCACGAAGGTGGTCAGGGCCGGCCAGCCAGTGGGGGGTGCTCAGCCCTCCAGCCAAGCTAATGCACTTCGCATTATTGCTGGTCCTGCTTTCCTGGAGGAGAGCGAGGCCCTCTGAGGGCCCTGCCTCTGTGAGGGAGCAGCCGCCTCGTCCTCACAGACACCATTTGCTCGTATTTACTGGAAGCTCTTTTCTGGTGAGCTCCCCCCCACCCCCGGCTCCTGCTTCCACCTCCCGCAGCTCCCTGGCCTCCTCCTCTGGTCAGGCTGACCTCGCGGGCCCAGAGGGCCCAGGTCACTGTCTCCAGCCCCTCCACCCTGGGGTCTCCTCCTCCAGGAAGCTCGCTGGGCTGTCCTCAGCTGGGCCTCCAGGGCCCCCCACACCTGTCTCCCACAGCAAGTGGTCCCATGAGCACAAGGGCCTGACAGGCAGACAGACCTACAAGACTCATGGGGCCAGAGGCTACAGCCCCCCCTGAGCTGAGCCAGTGTCCCTTCTCCACGCTGTGACCATTGCCAGAGCCCTGGAGGGGCCACAGCTGGCTGACTGAGAGCGGCCAGGGTAGGTGAGCAGGTGTGAGGTGCGTCGGGGCTGGCAGAGCCCTGGCCACCCCAGCCCAGCTGAGCGGCCAGCTCACGGTCACAGACTGAGACCCCGGCCAAGCACTGGAGCATCTCCTGCTGCCCCGAGGGCTGGCACGGAGATCCAGGGGGAGGCCTGGGGGGCAGCTGGGAGGGCCTGTCTGCTTGGAATAAGTGCAGAGGGAGGGTGGGGCTGTCCTGAGTCCACAGAGTTTCCTTTGTATATTACAAATTAATAAAAGCAGCGAAAGACTTAAAGACGCATTTATTCACATTCTGCATAAAGTATTAGCTGTCCATGTTCAAGATTACCACGATAACCATTATTTAAGGAGACACGTTAGCTTGCAAGGGCTGTCATAACAAAGGAGCAGGAACAGGATGGCTTGACACAGAAATTTATTTTTTCCCAGTCTGGAGGCCGCAAGTTCTACATCAAGGTGTCACGGGGCCGTGGTCCCTCTGGAGGCTCCAGGGAAGGATCCTTCCTGCCTCGTCCGGCTTCTGGTTGCTCCTGGGGTCCCTTGGCTTGTGGCTCATACTGGTCCTGAAGCCGGGATGGGCTCTGGCCCGGGGTGTCTGCCAGCCAGCTGGGGCCCGGGCCCCATGCAGTGTGTTAGGGGGACAGGGTAGAGCAGGGGGCCTATGGGATTTGATTCCCGCTTGATGGGAAGCTAGCACCAGTGGGCGTGCAAGCAGGGACTGGACCCCATTTGTCCTGTTAACAGATCTGGGGGGGAGAGGCTGCCTGTCCCTACCCACTCCCAGCCCTGGCCAGAGAGGGACACAGATGGCCCTGGTTTACTCTGGGAATGCGGTCTGTTTCTATGACGACAGGTCTCCGGATCTTGGTGGAGAATTGCTCACCAGGCCTGGGGACTGGGGGTGAGGGGGCGGAGGCCAAGCCGGAGCCCTTGTCTCTTCCCCTGCCCCCAGGCATGCCCCGCTTTCTGGGCGTGCTGGATGCCCATGAAGTGGGGGTGAGGAGGGGCCAGGCTGCCTGGGGAGACAAAGTCCCCACCCCCCAGGGGGGGGACCCGATTTACAACATCCCTGCCCCATATCAAAGGGGCAGACGCCTTTATACAACCAGACGCACAGCATCCTGCCCTGAACTTTGGCCCGCCAGTGACGTGGATGATAAATTGTTATTTTTAAACTCTTTAATGGTGCATGAGGACCTAATGGGGTTTGCCATCGAGTAATGGTCCCCAAATCAATAGGGAGAGGCAGGGTTTAGCAGGGCTGCTGCCAGGTCAGCCGCCACCTCAGTCCCCACCATCTGCCCCACCCCCCAGCTCAGCCCCAACACTTTGGAAGGTTCTGGAGACCCAGTGGCCCAGGAGATCATCTCTGGAAGGACAGAGTTGGGGGTCAGGAGGACCCCCAGGTCACAAGGACTGGGGAGCTGGATGCCATGGGCCTGCAGCCCCCACCCAGCGGTCTCTGCACCTGCTCTCTCTCCTGGAGGCATCAGAGGCCTCAGGACCCCCACGAGGTGCCTGTGGCAGGCGGGGAGCCCAGGAGAGGAGGGGTCGCATGGCCTCACTGCCGGGTCAACAATGACAGCCACAGAGGGTGGTGGGCACGGTGGGCAGGCACCGATCGAGCCAAGCGTGTCTCACGGCTCTGGGGCTTCCGCAGGGCATCCGCTGCTGGGCCAGCCGCTGGGGAGGGGGAGACATGGCCCCCACATTGGGCCTGCCAAGTGAGACCTTCCTCTGTTTCTCCATTCAGGTCTAGAAGCACAGGCTTGTCCCCAGGGCAGTGCTTTGCCCACAATTTCCAGGGTGAGTAGGGCCAGTGTCAGCCCAAAGGGAAAATCCTGAATCTTCTGCCCTAGGCCACAAAGGCCTCGTCCCAGCCGCCAGCCCCTGCCGGAGGGGTGCATAGGAGGGTCTGGGGGGGCTTCTCCGGGGGGCTTCCCAGAGAGGCCCCAGGGCCTGGGAAAAGGGTTTGCGAGCCCCGTGCTCACCCTTGGGAGCCAGACCAGGCTGCTGCTGGCTGAAGGGGCTGAGGAGCAAGAGCCTGGGCTCCCTGGGTCTCAGCTCCTGCCCACCCCCCTCAACCACCCCCCTGACTAGCTCTTTCCGGGCCCTGACAAGGCCAGGGCCCCGTGGTGCACGGTCTCCGGGCGCCCAGACTGAGCCCTGGGGCTGTAGAAAGTGCCCGGACATGCTCACTAAATGTCCTGAGGGAATAAAAGCCACAGAATCCGAGGTTTACCCAGAAGGCTGGTGCCGGGCGCTGTACTGTGAGCCCGTCAGTCAGAGGCCGGTGGTGGGGAGGGCTCCCCATCAGCACATGGGCAGCAGAGCCCACCCCCGGCCTAGACTCAGGCCAGCAGGGGCTGGGGAAGCTGGTGGCAGCGGGCCAGGCAAGCGGGGACTCCTGGCCCTGGACGGGGCGGGGGCTGGTGGGGGCCTCCTCTGCACGGACACCCCCCAGTTCGGAAGGGTATCGTCAGCCACCGGCACCCGGGACCAGACAGAGCGAAGGTGTCCTGTTTGAAATCTTACGCAAGCCTTTTATGCTCAATAAAGGGAAAATCCCTAATCTATCTGACTCACATGTGCAAATCAGCAGCTCCGCCTCCTAAGAGCCACAGAGCTCTCGGTCCATCTGCTCATGTGGGGCTGTGACTTCACAGGTGGGGGGTGTTGGGAACCCCCGGGCTCAACGAGGGGGGCCTCCGCTGAGCCTGCCAGCCTCTGGGGGGACCAAGGCCTGGATGTCTGGGTGCGGCTCGGCCAGACACTGTGTGCCAGGACCCCAGGCCACTCTGCTGGCCTTGCTCCTCGGCGGGGGTGCCCAGGTGCTCAGCCTCTGCCTCAGGGGCACCTTCAGACCAGAGACGTCCTGGTCTACACAAGGATGTGGAAATGAAAGGGATGGGGGTCCCGATGTGCATGGGGCACAGCGAGCCCAGGGCCCGGGGGAGACTCCTAGTGGGGGCAGATCAGGCACGGCCAAGCTGCTCAGAGGGGCTGAGCCCACATGACAGGTGGGGAGACCGAGGCAGTTGTGGGGTGGTCAAGGATATGGTCACAACCAGTCAGCCCCCTCCCACACGAGCGGCCTTCATCCTCCTCCCAGGCCCCTCACTGCCCAGCGGGTCACAGGGAGCACCGGATCGGTGGGAGGCCCGGGGAGGACGGGGGACCACAGAAGGTGCTGGAGAACCCGGCTGCCCGCAGGGTCCCGAGTGAGCGGGGCTGGGCTGTCTGGTTCACCTGGCCAGGTGCTGGGGAGGGTCCTGCGCCCGGCGCTCTGTCATCATGGGGCTTCATCAGCCCGTGTCTGAGAGCACAACGGGGGGCCCGGGACACGCATCTCCCCCTGTGGGGACTCTGCCACCCGCACTGAAGGACACCGTCCCCTGCTCCGTCCACTGACAGCGCCTTAACCAGCGGCAAACTGTGAGTGTTGGAACCCCGAGCTCCTGGCCCCCAAGAGCCCAGACGCCACCAAGTCACCGCAGTTGCCTGGCAACCCGGCTGCCTGCGCCCCAGCCCCCACGCCCACGCAGGCCAGCCTGCTCTGCGCAGCACCTCCAGCTCAGCCCATCTGGGGGGGGTCTCAGCCTCTCAGATGTGCCCCCGAGCACCCCTGGGCCGGGCTGCAGGGTGGGGGGGGCTCCTGGGCTGGTGGGGGGCCTGAGCACGTTGACCCCCCATGTTCAACATCCGACGCCCAACCCCAAAAAGAGGAAGAGGGCGTCCGGCCCTCCTGAGCCTGGAATGACCCCTGGTGCTCAGGCCTCTGGGCCGTCCTCAGACCGGGAAACCAGAGCAGAGCAGCGGGTCCCGTCAAGGTCAGGGGCTGCTTGGCGTGGATCAGAGGCTGAGACAGCGGCTCTGAGAGGTGGAAACCTGATTTTAGGCCAGCGGTGGCATGCCCCCAGACACGCCAAGTGTGATCAGAGGCTCACCCGCTCGGGTGTGATGCTCCCAGTTAGAGATCTCATCAGAGCCGGGGCAAGGCTCCCTCCGCCATCAAACCCGGAGGTGACCCTGCCGCTGGAGCTGGTACTGGGCCCCGAGACAGAGGAGCGCCCTCCCCACCCCGGGCGGAGCTCACCCCTTTGCCCCGTTTCACCTCTGCACCCACCCTCCAGCCCGGGACGCCTAGCCCCCTCTGGCCCCCTCCGGCCCCCTCTGGCCCAGGGCCTGGGCCCTCCCTCCCTGCAGCCCCACTCTGACTGGGGGCTGGGGGCTCTTTGCTGAGGTCCTGTCTGGAAGCAGGCTGGCCACACATGTCCTGACCCCACCGTGTCGGGAACATGTGCCCCCTGGTGCCCTCAGGCCGCGGGGCAGGAGGCTGATCGTTCCTGATGCTCGTGCCCTGCAGACAGTGGTCGAGGGGCTGTCCAGGCCGCACCTCAGGTCTGGTGGGGGGCTGTGGGGCCCCTCATTGTCATGCTTCAGTCCTCACCGACAGAGCCCACACACCTGCCCTCCCTCTGCTGCCCACAGGGGGGTGGGGAGAGGTGGGCGGACAACGGAGCACACACCGCCCTGGCATGGGCTTCAGAGTATGGGCCATGTGACAATGCGGGGGACCCGGAGGCCGCTTGGCAGGCTCCAGAGGTCCCCTGTGCCCTTCCGCGTCCCCCAGGTCCCCTCCCCACCTGGCTGCCCGAGGCTGACCTCTGCCCTCCAAGGGCTTCTGGTTAGGTTTGGGCAATGGGCCAACCTCTGGGTCCCCGGAGGAGGGGCGTGGGGTCTCACTCAGGGCTGCTACCTGCCCAGTCATGTGGTGTCCCAGATCTGAGCCACAGCACCCCCACTCCCAGCAGCCCCTCCGTCCCTGTGGCCCTGAGGTCCCCACAGCCTGCCCACGTGTGAACAGGCACTCCACCTAACACCCCAGGGCAGCGGTGGGGAGGGGCCTCTGGGGGTGGGACCATCTGGCCAATAGTCTCGCAGAGATGGGCCAGTATATCCAGTGGGCCAGGCTGGGGGTGGGCCTCCTGAGAGCCTAGGGGTCCTGAGATGGACTTCCTAACCCAGAGCCAGCCCCCGTTTTCTAACCGGTTACACAGCTGGGGGCCCCACAGCCACTTCCTGGATTGACATAGGGGTTGGAAAAGTGGCCCCCGCCCGGCTCCCCTCAGGGGCAGTGGGCACTGGGCGTCTCGGCCGGGAGCCGGCACAGGGCTCTGGGAGGCCCAAATGTAACTGTTTTTTGGAAACAGAAAAGCAGTATTTGCATTTCAAGGCCATCAGCCCTGGAAACCAAATATTTTATTTTGGGATCAGGCCACGTGTGCCATGACAAGCAGGCACCCAGAACCCATTGGGGGAAAGAGGTAAGTGAGGACTGAGCCAGGGGTCCTTTGCTGCCTTGGTGTGCCCACCCTGACCCTCACGGCTGCCCTCTGAGCATCGAGGGGGGACTGCCTATGCATGGGGGGGGGTAGCCTTGACCAGGCACTGGACGATTGTCCCCTGGCCGGGACCTAGTGCTCCTGGGTCCCTGTCGTGGCCTTTGCACTTGGCCTGGCTTGCTTCGCTTCCTGTCTGCGCCCACCCGCCCCACCCCACCCCCAGCCCTCGCAGATTTTCCTGGGAAGCCTTCACCAGAGCCCTCTTGTCCGAGTCTCTTCCGGGAAACCAGCCTGACACCAGCCTCAGCCTCCCCGTGCCCCAGGTCCCCCCCCCCCCCCCAAGCCTCCCTAGCTCCGTGCTGGCCTCTGAGAAGCTGCTGTTTGCAGAAACCCCCTCCCCAGGCCCCAGTCCGTGCTTGGAAAAAATACCAAGGCAGAAGCGCCCTGTGCCTCGGGTGGTTGCAGCTGAGTGGGATGGTGTGGGCGGCGTGGGTCCCAGAACAGGGGACTCCCTGGGTTGCCCACCTGAGAGAGACAGCTGGGGGTAGGGGTTGCTGGCGTTGTCCTTCAGTCCCCACGAAAGGGTGCTGGGAGGGGTCCTGCTTTCCTGCTGGCTGGCTGCTCCTGGGGTCCTGGGCTGAGTCTTGACTCTGCCTCAGTGCCAGCTCTGGCCCCCACCCCTCCAGGCCTCCCTGTGTCCATGCCCACATCCCTAGCCGTTCTGGGGACAGACCCGCAAGTGGCCAGGTGTGACGCTGTCCAGAGGCAGAAGGCCGGCCAGAGAGGGGCTGGGCTGGGGCCCTTTCTTGGTCCTGCTCCTGATCCCAAGTCCTGCCATTTATTTCCGAGCCGGCTGATGAACAGCACTGTGATGGGTCCAGTGGTGGCCCCAAGAAGGCACGTCCACATCCTGACACCAGGAGCTACAAAGGGGATCTTATTTGGAAAAAGGGTCTTTGCAGATGGCATTAAATGAAGAATGTTAGGATGAGATCATCCTGGATGAGAGTAGACTCTAAGTCAATGACAGGTGTCCTTAGAAGAGGGGCGAAGGCAGACAGGAGCCCCGTAACGATGGGGGGATCAGAGGGACCTGGCCACATGCCCACGGTCGCCTGGATCCCCCAGGAGCTGGAAAAGCAGGAAGGACCCTCCCGGAGCCTCCGGACGGAGTGTGGCTGTGCCCTGCCGGCATCTCCGACTTCTGGCTCCAAACCTGTGGGAGAGTGGATTTCTCTTGCTCTGAGCCCCAGCGTGTAGAAATTGTTCCAGAAACCACAGGAGCCCCACACTCAGCTCTGGCTCACACGTGGTGGACTGAGGAGCAGAATTTCACCAGCCACAGCCACTGGCCTAGGGGTTCCCCCATCCTGTCCACAGAGAGGCGGTATCTGGGAAATAGGGAGTCAGCCCCTCCTCCTTCCTGTTCAGTGAGGACCCCAGGGGGACTGAGTCTGGGCCCGCCATCCCCATGGGTCCCTTGTGCCAGGGCCGGCCCTGGGGCCATCTGCAGCTTCTGGAGCTGGAAAACCCATGAGCAAGGTAGGCGCACCCCCGGTCAGCACCTCTGGCACGTTCCCTTCATGCCCAGGCCTGGGCTTCTGCTGGGATCTGGGGCTCCCCCCAGGGTGAGCAGGGGGGCAGGCCGGGGTCCTGGAGATGTGCAGGGCTGAGGTTGTTCTGGGGGCTGTGGAAGAAGAATGGCGCCCAGCACTGGGGTACCGGGGTGAGGAGGGTGGGGGGCAGGCAGGTGACCTGAGGTCCTCCCAGGGAGCACAGGGGAGGGTGTGGCTGTGTGGGCAGGAAGGGTTCCTGGCTGGGGCCCCTTCTCAGGCCCTCCAACAGCCCCGGTGCCCCCTGCCCTCTCCCCTTGAGGTCTGTGTTGGGGGGTGGCTCCTTTACCAGGTCACTCCCAATGACCTTCGTCCCCCAACTGGCCTGCCGCCCCAGGAGTCTTCCTCCTCTCACCACAGGGACCACAGGGACCAAGGCCCCGCCAACACCCCCTCCTCGTCCTAGGCACCCACAGGGCTGACCACCAGTCCCCGCTAGCCTACAGCCCCAGCCCAGTACTGGGCAGGACCTTGGGGACGACAGGCAGTGGGGGCTGGGGGCAGCAGGGACTCGGGACAGGCCTGGAGTTGAGGAGGGCACAGGGGATCAAGTCCTCCCTGGAGGGGCCCTCCCCTCCAACACTTCTGCCCCTGCCAGGTCAGCACCCGAAACAACCCCAGGGGTGGGGCTGGACCATGGTGCGGGCGAGGGGAGGGGCCACCGGCCAGCCATCCCCACCCCCTCCCTCTGCCACACCTGACAACACCCCTCCCCCCCCCCCCCCCCCCCGGCTCTGGGGACCTCAGCATCCATCCAGGGCCAAGTCCCTGGACTGGGGCCATTGCCACGGTTTGCATTGGTCCAAGCAGGAGTCCTCCTCCGAGGGACCTGCAGCCCTTGCCTGAGCCCAGGCAGGAGGGGCCCATCCCGCACCCTGTGCTTGAGAAACTCTCATGCTGGCCCTTCCAGACAGAGTGCCTCTCTGCGGGGCGAGGACCCATGCAGACCCCCCACTCCTACCCCCCGTGCCCTGAGGGCTGATGGCTCGGAGGAGCAAGAATGCCGCAACAACACACTCCAGATGCGGTCTTGGTGTCCTCTGCCCTCAGACCCGAGTCCATCTGCCAGGTAGAACCATGGAGGCCAGCCCCACCCACAAGAGCAGAGGGCCCCCCTACAACACCTCCCAGATCCCGAGTCCCCCCCATGCCTCTCCCATCTGATTCCCCAGCCCTATAGGCAGCTGCCCCACTGGGGGGGACACTAGAGGCACCAGGGTCCCCAGGGCAAGCCCTTGGGTTTGGGTTGGTCCCACCAGACCTTACCTGAACACACCACTGCTAGGGTTTCCCACGAGAGCCAACATCCACCCATCCATCCACTCATCTACTCATCCATCCTCACATCCATCCATCTATCCAGTACTGGCTGGGTGGCCCCCACATGCCCAGCAGACCAGACAGAGCAAATAGCCAGGCCATTTCCTCCAGGGGGGTGTCGTGGTTCAGCCCCATGAACATCTGCTTGCCATTTGGGTCACAATCCTGCCCGCCCTGTGCACCATGTTGGCTCTAAGGGGCCATGCCTCAGTTTCCCTCAGCGGGTCTCCTGGCTGACTGTGGAATCCCAAGGCTTCCTTGGCCTTGCTCCTTGCTGGTCACTGGCTGAGTGGGGTCCTCCTGGGACCATTCCTAGGCCTGGCCAGACTGGCCCACCTGCTCACTCCAGGACAGGTGGGGGAGGCCTCAGTAGTGGAGGGGGCCTAGCCCACCGGGCCCACCCCCCTGGGGCAGCCTCATTCTGGCCTCCTTCCTCCCACATGCCCAGCCTGGGGGACACAGGATCCGACCCCAGCCTCCCCCTGCCTGTGCCCTTCCCTGTAGCCTCCGAGGAGCCCCGGGCAAGACCCCAGGGCTGGGGGCCTGCAGAGTAGGTCAGAGCCCGGAATGAGGGCAGAGACTCCATGAAAGGCCTGGACCCCCGGGTGCAGAGGAGCTGGGGCTTCGGGGAAGTGAGCAAACAGTCTCCTGCTCTGAGACCAGCAGCATCGAGGAATCTGGGTCACGGCTTTCCCCAGGCATCCAGGGTGGGGGTGGGGGCTGCAGCAGACCCCCAGCAGCCAGGCCTCCCTCCTGCTGTCCCCCTCTGTCTGTGCGTCCACCCCTCCAGCAGGAAGCCCAGAGAGGATTGTCAGAGCACTGGCCTCCGCTCTCGGCTCGTGTGTTTATGGCCCACGACCCCCTCCCCCCACCCCGCAGCAGGGTCAACCTCAGGCTTGCCTTGCAGTCCAGGAAACTGAGGCTCGGATGGATAACGTGTGCCTGCTCCAGAGCACCCCCCGTGAAGATTCAGGCTCTGTCTCAGCCTCTCCCTGCCTGCTCTGTCTTGTCCTTCAGCCCTGGCCATGTCCTCTGGTCCAGCCCCAGACCTCGGTGGACTCAGGAAGCCCTGGGTCTACCTGGAACACCGCCGTCATCCTGGGCTGGGGTTTGGGCTCTGTCTCTCCGGGTTTCTGGGGTCTGCAAGATATCACGAGGGCCCGGCCGTCCTGCTTACTTCCTCCTGCACTGAGCTGACATTCCACAGACCCGGCTCCACCCGGCCACGTGGGGTACTGCGTGTGTGGGAAACTGGGGGCCCGGCCGCTAGGCAGTTGGGGGACAGGGACACAGGACACCAGGTGCTCCTGCCTCCTCGGCCCTGCCTGGCATGGGGTGGCCGCCCAGCTGCCCACTGCCTTCCAGCCACGGAAGAGGGCCCAAGAGCTCTCAGGGGCCGTGGGCCCTGGAAATAGACAACCACCTGCTGGCCACGGAGCTCAGCTCAGGACACCATCACAGGGGAGCAGGAGGCTGGGACGCCGCCACCACCTGGGCACCTAGAACAGCCCCTCCCGCTTTGCCTGTTTTCCGGGGGGTTGGGGGGGGCCAGGACCAAACGTTCCAAAGTTTGGAAGGAAGAACGATGAGGCTCAGCAAGGAGGGCTGCCGTTCTTATCGTCTGGGGACAGGTGGGGGCCACAGGCTGATGTCCTTGACCACCCACGGAGATCTCTGCTCCCTAGCACGGTGCCCACGTCCTGCCTATCCCCCTGCCCCCGCGTCATCCGTCCACTTGGAGTCAAGGGCCAGTGACCACTGGCTCAGCACGGCCTGTCCAGCCACATAGAGGGAGGGGCCGCCATGGGCTCTCGAAGGGCTGGGGAGCCTGCTGCCCACCTTTCCGAGCCCCCCGCCCTCGTGGAGGTGACCGCCGGGAATGGGGCAAATGCGTCCCCCCAGCAGATAAGTCCACGTCTTAACCCCCAGTGCCTGCGAATGGGACCTTATTTGGAAGTAGGGTCTCCTCTGCAGACAATCGAGTTAAGATGAGGTCATTGGGGTGGGCTCTAACCCAAGGGCCTGCGTCCTTATAAGAAGAGGGGATTTGGACACACACCCACCGTGAGGCAGCCACGTGACCGTGGAGGCAGAGGTTGGGTGAGGAGGCCACAAGCCAAGGAATGGCCACAGAGAAGCTGGACAAGGCAGGAGGAATCCTCCCCCGGGGCCTCCGGAGGGAGTGCAGTCCTGGGGCACTGTCATCTCAGACCTCGAGGGTGACCTGGCCGCCCCGGGAAACCCTCACCCATGTCCTCACCCCATGCCCTGTGGCTGTCCCTCGAGCGCCCACCCCTAGGCAGCCTCCCTGAGCCGGGTCTGGCCCCGCTGTGCCCTCCCCACCAGCCTGAGCAGCGGAGCCCTGCAGCTCTAACTCCAGCACAGCCCAGGGGGAGCTGGGAGCAGGGAGGCACTGGGGGCCGGGCCTCGGACCCTCCAGCCGGGCCACCTGTGCTGCCTGCTGGGACCCCCACTGAGGCCTGGGGCACTGACCGCATGCAGGGTGCTGGCCCCATAAACACAGCCATGCGGCTGTCCCCACAGCATTCTGTCGGCTGGAGCCAAACTCAGCCTACTGTGCCCACTTACAGATGACAAGGGTGCAGGGGGACATGCAGGAGGGCAACAGTGTGTGTCATGGGGAGCTGGCCCAGTCCAGGCGGGCTTCCTGAAGGAGGCAGCCACTCATAGCCTCCCAGGGGCCCTTGCAAGGCAGTCTTGTCCCCCTAGCCCTGCTTGGCATACAGTTGGCACTCAATAAATAGGGCCTGGTGGAGGGGCTGGAGAGTCCTCTGTGCACCCAGCCAGCAGAGTGCAGGAACCCCCAGGTCCACCCTGATGCTTGGGCGGCGGGCCTGGGTGTCTGAGGCTCTCCCTCCGCAGGGCAGGTGGGGGTGGGGCCTGCCCCCCTTCTGCAGAACCTGTCGGCTGCGTCTCCCGGGGCTGCCGGGCGCCCTGTCATCTTGTCCTGTTTAAATATTTAATCCAGTTAAATATTAAACCTCTTCCAAGTCCCAGTTACAATCGGATCGATTCCGGGCTATGGCCAAGCTGCCGAGCTGGCGCTCTGCCTCCTCGCCTAGCCCGAGAGTGTGGGGGAGAGGGCCCGGAGGCGGGGGCTGCCCTCACCCGGGGTGCTGGGCTGGCCCGGGTGCACTCAGAGCCCCCATCGGAGGCTGGGCAGGAGGCCGCCGGGCCTGAGTCCCCGGGAGTCTGACAGCCAGGGCCATGGAGAATGCTTCTCTACGAGCCTCTGCCCTCCCTCGGGCGTGCAGAATCGCCTCGCAGCCTTCCCGCGTTCCTGGCCACAGTCGGAAGCGGGTGGACACATTCCCATCCCATCAGGAGGGGGCACCTCTGTCTGAAGCCAGTTTGAAATGATGTGACATTTCAAACACGCTGAGAAGCATGGAGATTAGCCATGGGCGCCCTGGACCCTCCTCGGAGATGAAACGCCTGGTGCGCCGGGCGGCTCGCGGTGTCCGTCTGCGCTCACAGATGGTGGCCTCCTTCAGGGACCCAATGCAAGTCGCTGTCTCCCAGGGAGGGTCACTGGGCAACTCACAACTGTCTGCGCTGACGTACGTGCAGCTGCTTACCACAAACGTTACTGAGACCAACAGTGTGTAGCACACGATTCGCAAAGAGTAATAAAATCCGGGGCCCTCTTGGTTGTAAGCCCTGCGTGGCTGGCGGGTCCCAGGGGCGCTCATGCGGGCTTGCCCCGCTCCTGCACCCAGAGCTGACCTGAGATTGCAGAGCTGGACCCTCAACTCCCCCAGGTGTGTTGTCATTCAGTTTGTCACGTGGCCCTGTTTCTCCCCCTTGCACAAACGATGCTCATTAACCAGCAGCTACTTGCCCTCGAGCGCTTCACTCTCCGGAGCCGCTGGGTTGGACAATCAGCTCACCAAATCTGGGACGTGTCACCCTGGTCCCCATGGGCCAGCACATGGCAGCTCCAGCCACACACCTGCTGACCCGGTACTTCCCCACGTGGGGCCGGCCGTGGGGGGACCCCCGGCTTGCCATCCGTCCAGCTTCCCTCTCCGGCTTGTCTACCCAGGTGCTCTAACCTGGGGCGTGATGGGAAATCCTGACATCGGGGTGAGGAGTCCTCCCTATCGTCCTTTCCGGAAATCAGCTTGGCCCCTCCTGACCCCCATCCCACCAGACACTCTGTAGATTCCCCTCGTGAAGGCTCCCGGGACGTCCATGGGGCTCCTGATGGAAACGGCGTTGAATTTATAGAGTTAATTTAGCGGGGTTTCCCTCGCCACTGCATTGAGTCTTCCCAGGCGCGAGGATCAGAGCTCTCTGTGTGCTTAGATCTTCTTTTGTGTCCTGAATAACGTTTTTATTCTTCTGATCCGTCCCACGTGTCCCCCTCCCGGCCTGGGCTTGTCTGAGCGGCTTCCTGTCTGTCCTGCGCCCGCCCGGGACACTACCCTGGTCTCCGGCCTCTCTCAGCTGGTGAGGAGTCTACGATCTGTCACCTGCCATCCCTCAAAACCAGCAGACTGTCTCTCTACCTGTCCCCGTGGCTTCTCTTCACTTGGAGTCCTGAGGCCGGACCAAGGGGGACTGACTCAAATGTGTGTTTGGGATTTGCTGTTTCTGAGTCCAGGGGTCCATACTCTTCACGGACTGTTCAGAAGCTACCTGTCCTGTCTCCAACCATACCACCTCCTCCTTCCAGAACTCCTCATGGAGCAGGGATCAGAAATATTCTCGGCTTGGGGGCCACCTCCTCGCCTCTTGTGTTAGCAGGAAAGCAGGCCTGCCCCCACGCACGGGGCACAGCTGTGCCCAGTAAGACCCCGAGCACGAGGCTTCACGGCCCCAGTTTGGCAGCGTGGTGGTCCCCCGCCCTCTGCTTCCCTTACTCCTCCACCAGCATTTCCAGGAGTCACTGGTTGGGATTTTCAGGTGCTGCTGCTGGGACACCCGCGTGCTCCCCAAGTATCCCCGCAGACCTGGTCTGGGGCTCTCGGCCACATCTAGATGCTCCCAGAGACCGGGACCCTGGGGACTCAGAGCACGTTTTTTCCACCCCACAGGGACGTTAAATATAAACCGTCTACGTCCCAAAATAAGAGACAGAAGGCGCCAGGCCTGGCAAGGCACGCAGGTCCCCGGCCAGGCAGCCACTCGATAAAGCCACAAGGAAGTTGCAATGAAGTTCTGCCCATCAGCGATGGCGGCAGGCATTCCCCGGGGGCACCCAGGCAGCCTGCCCTTCTCCAGGCCGCAGACCTGGCTCTGTGAGGGGCTGGTGACCACAGGTGAGTGCATGGGCAGAGGAGGCTGGACGCCTGCAGTGACTTGATGGCCAGGCGACGGACCACCCCCGGGCAGGGGCCCCGGCAGATTCCTGCAGCTGTGACATGGGCCAGACGGTAGCCCCCCAAAAACAGGTCCCCCATCCCGATCCCCGTGACCCGTGATTGGGACCTCATTTGGGAAAAGGGTTGCAGATATAATTAAGTTAACGATCATGAGATGCGATCATCCTGGATTCGCCAGGTGAGCCCTAAATCCAACGACAGTGTCCTTATAAGAGAAGAGGGACACACAGACGTGCCGGAAGGAGGCCGTGTGCAGTGATGAGGCCACGGGGCCGGGGACACAGGGGTCGCACACCAGAACCCACGGGAACAGGAAGCATCCTCCCTAGAGACGTCCGAGGGATCGCAGCCTTACCCACGCCTTGATCCTGGATTTCCAGCCTCCAGAACTGGGAGAATATATTTCTGTTGTTTTAAGCAGCCCCCCCCCCCCCAGTTTGTGATGGTTTGTTGGTGGCCCCAGACACACTTATACAATGCTTCTCACATGGACACCACCTTGGAGGCACTAGGACCTAATGCTATTTTTGGTCACTCGCCCAGTGCCTTGGGCAGCATAGGCTGGAGATCCTTCAATGTCCGAGCGGCCCTGCGGGGGTCAGTAGGGAGTGGCTGGTACCCCAGCCTGCAGAGGGAAAACCAAGGCTCCCAGAGGTCAGCACCTGGCCCCTGGTCGTGCGGCCCCAGGGACAGATTGGAGCACAAACACGGGCCTGCTCTCTTTGCTCCCTCCCCATGCACAGGGATCGGACCCCCAGCTGCGAGGCCCCAGCCTGCGAGGCCCAGGTCCCATGGTGGGGGGGTCCTGTTCCTCTGATTTCAGGTTGGAGGAGTGTCCAGCTGCTAGAGGCCGGGTCAGTCTGCTGGGCTGGACATGCAAGGCTCTGCTGGATCGCTGGGGGGCAAAGGGGCCTCTGGGCAGGGAAGGGCTGGGCAGAGCCCCGTCCTTGTGGAGGAAATACTCTTGATTTTTCCCAATTGTGTGAGCCTCCCTGGGGACCCTTGCCCACCACCCACGTCCAGTCGGGGGTGGGAGGCCTCTGGGAGGGCCGCACGCCTCCACCCCTGGCCACGGAATCACCCGGCTCTGACTGCTCTTGCTTTGTCCCAAGCGCAGTCCCGGGCTGTCCCAGCACTTTGTCTCCGACTTCCAGGCTCTGGAGCGGAGGAGTTAATCTCTGTTGTGTGTAAACCGCCCAGTTGATGGTGTTTTGTCACAGTAGCCCGAGCTGACAAACAGAGAGCTATCCCGAGGAACACATGCTTCCGTTCGTCCGGGACAGACACTCAGCTGAAGAAAGATGGGGTCTCGCCATGCGCGTGCACAAATTCTTGTCCCAAGAATTGGGAAAACGGCCGGGCTGCTCTCCAGCCCCCAGTCCAATTTATCAATCTTTTTCTTTTATGCTTTTTGTGTTTTATTTAGGAAATACTTGTCTGTATCAAAGTGAAGTCACAACGATAGCCTCTTATAATTTCTTACGGAAGCCTCACAGTTTTAGATTTAATGCCGGCTCTATGATTCATTGCAAATTAATTTGTGTGTGGCGTGAGTCAGGGATCGAGGGTCATTTTCCTCTAGCGTTTGTCCACTTTTCCCAAACCGCGTGTCAAAGACACTTCTCTTTCTCCCACTGAGGTATCCTAGCTCCTTCGTCAAAACTCAATTGAGCCTCTAGGGCCATGTCTGCCCTCAAATCGTGTGGCTGACCTACTGCCCTGGGCTTACCCCCTTCCCCCGCTCTTGATCCCAGAAGCCGCGTAGTAACTTTTCGTAAGAGTTAGTGTGTCCTCCAGCTTTCTTTTCAAGATGATGTTAGCTCTTCTGTGCTCTTTGCATTTCCATATATATCTTTAATTCAGCTGGTTTATTTCCACAAGTAGCCTTTTGGGGCTTGGTTTGGGATTTCCCTGAATCTCACAGAGCAACGTGGGGAGAAGTGACGACCCGCACACACGGTGTATGTCTCCGTCTTCGCTTCCAGAGGTCCGACTTCCTTTTGGTTCATTACGGAGGTCTGGCACATCTTTTGTTAAATTGATTTTTACATGTTTTACTTTAAGACTTTATTTATTTATTTGAGAGAGAGAGACAGCAGAGCGGGGGGAGCAGATGAAGAGGGAGAATCTCCAGCAGACTCCCCACTGGGTGCGGAGCTGATATGGGGCTTGATCTCACGACCCTGAGATCGTGACCTGAGCTGCAACCAGGAGTTGGACACTTAACCGACTGAGCCCCCCAGGCTCCCCACGTATGTTATTCTTGGATGACATTTTAAATGGAAGTTTTCCAAATTTTATTTTGCAATTGCTTGCTACTGGCCTATACTTTCGTGCGTTGTCCGGAGCCCTAAGGAACCTCTGTCTTCGTTCTAGCTGGACTGTGTGGAGTGGGCGGGGCCGGAGCAGGTGCCCTTGTCTTGTTCCCAATCTTAGAGGGGGAAGCCTCAATCTCTCACCATCGAGTGGGACGTTCGCCGCGGGGTTTTCCCAGACGCCCTGATCGGGTTGAGGAGGTTCCCTGCTGTTCAGGATGCAGTGGGATGTCTGGCCCCGGGGGGAGGCCGCCCGCCCTGGCCCTGCTGACCGAAGGCCTTGCCGTGCTGCGCAGGAATCAACCGTATCGGTGTTTATCTGGAGGGCTGGCTGCACATCCCCAGTGGAGCCTGACAGTGACAGGCTCCATCCTTATCTCAGTAATGAAACCACAGAAGAGGCCATAAATCCAGGAAAATAAAAGCATTGGCACCTGCTGAACAGAAATCAGTGTCTCCTGCAGTTGCTCTCTGGCCAGGGGAGGGGGCAGGTGCTAGACAAAGCTCCTGGAGGGGATATGCCCCCCCAGCCCCCACACTGGCCCTCCTGGACTGTCCTGGGGCCCTCCTGTGTCCAGGGGCCCTGTCCCAAAGGCATGGCCTGCTCCCCGAGGGTCTAGCTTGTACAAGGGGACGACTTAGGACCAAAGAGAGACTCTAGGGGGCTGAGCTCCTGGCACCAGCCCCAAACTCAGCCCGGATTGAGCCCCCAGCTACAAGGCCAGGTGCAGGTGCTTCTCCCTCCTGAGACCCAGGCTCTCGGTGCGAGGGAACCCCTGCTTTACTTCGCAAGGTCTCCCAGGACCCCCATCTCTGGAGCACGTTATTCAGGACTCTAGCTGGACGCTGCGTGTGGCCTGGCCCATTCTTGCTGTCCTCGTTCCCCAGAAGGGTCCCTGGGAGGCCTATCCAGCCTGGCTCTGGGTCTGTGCCCCAACAGCAGGCTCTGCCTCTGAGCTAAGGCTGGTCTTCCCTGGGGCTGGCGGCAGCTCGGACCCGCAGACACAGGCCCAGGTCTTCATCACTGCCCTCTGCCTCTGCTCACCCTGGGGCACCTGGTGGGATGCCTCTTCCACCATCGCCACCTAAACTCTCTCCCGTCCGTATTAGCAATGCGGAAAGCACTTGAGAACTTAATTCATACTAAAACGTCCGTGGTTGCTGTGGTGGGATACACAGCCCCTCCTGGAAGGAGAGTTCGAGGAGGGCAGGACTTAATCCAAGACCGCCGGCTAGGGGCGGGACCTCGGAGGGAAGCCTCCTCGGGGAGGCTCCGCACACGCACCCTGAGCTCTACCCTCCGGGGGAGGACGAGACACCCCTCACTCTCCCAGGGGCGGCAGGCAGGCAGCTCTGTGGTGGTCAGGGACCATCCCGCGCACCCCGCAGCCAGCCTGGCGGCCGTGGGCTGGCCGAACCAGGAGCCCCAGCGGGCCGCTGCCGGGAACACCTTCTCGACAACAGTGAGAACATCTTTAATAAAAGATGGGAATGGAAAAGGCCTCCGTTGTTGCCTTGCCTTCTGTAGCCTGGGGCGAGTGAGAGGGGGAGTTACAGCCGTGACCCGTGGGGCCAGCTCAGGGCCTCTGACCAGCAGGAGGGCCGCACCCCCGCCCCATGTGCCCGGGCTGTGCTCCATGGACAAGCCCCTGCTCCCTGGGCCCCAATCTTCCCGACGGGCTGAGAAGCAGGTGCTCAGGAGGGTGCTGGAGGATGGTCACTTCTTGGGGCCTTATCTCTGGGCCACCTGCATTCTCAAGACACCTGCACCTCAGTATTTGCTGTGCTGTCATGGGCGGTAACCCCCCCGCCCCCAGACTCCCGTGGAAGGTTGGCACCACCTGGCACTTTCTGAGCCCTCAGAAGCAGGGCTGCCCCTCATGCCGTGTGGATGACATCACAGCTTCTGAGGGCCACCGCGGGGGCTGGTGAGGTGCCTCAGAGAATGCAGGTCCGTCCAGGAACCGGGATCACCAGGGCGGGAGGCCAACATTCCTCTGCTCCCCGCCACACCTGCTGTGAGCAGCCCCCCCCACCCCCAGGCTGGTCTCCATGTCCACCTTGGGTCTCCACACCACCCCCTTCTGCTAGTGCTCGGGGGCGTCCCCAGGCGCGTGGCAAGGAGCAGAGCCCATAGACACAATCTGGGGCTTAGCAGGAGGGTTCTGGAAGTCGCCACTTCAGGCTGGAAGGCCCTGGCTGCCCACGGACTGGCTTTGGCTTCAAGGATCCAGTTTTCTTCAGGACCAGGTTGGCCGTGTCCTGCATCCTCTCCTTCAAGGACCCCAGGGCCAGACTGCCCCTTGTCAGAAGGTAGCACTCTGAG
Organism: Mirounga angustirostris; assembly: GCF_029215605.1. Classification (NCBI taxonomy): domain Eukaryota; kingdom Metazoa; phylum Chordata; class Mammalia; order Carnivora; family Phocidae; genus Mirounga; species Mirounga angustirostris. The sequence continues at coordinate 140,438,710 of NW_026991713.1, forward strand.
GCAGATCCGAGGCAACCCAAAATTCTTTCCAGGGGAGGCAGGCGTCCCCAGAGCTGGGCGGGCTGGTGGGCCGGGTGAGCGGGCGGGCGCCGCGCCGGGGACGCTAGGATTAAGTGGAATCAACGGAACAGTAAACAAAAGCAGGACTGTTTTATAGTAAATTATGGAAATGCCTTCAGAGCCCCGGCCTCTGCCAGGCCCCGCGGTGTGGCGGCTAGGGTGTGTGGGCTCCCCACCTCCCCACAGCTGAATGCAGGTGCCTGGCCCACCTGGGCTCTGGAGAACAGGTGTCAGGTAGGGGCCACCCCGTGCATCAGCGGCCTGCAGGGGGCTGGCTGGCTCGTCCTTCGGAAGCCACCGGATAGCACGGTGGCCTGAGGGTCTCATCCTGCCTGGGCTGCGAGCTCCAGCCCTTGGCCCCTGCGGGTGGGAGGGGCGCAGAGTCTGGGGAAGAGGCGAGCGTGCAGACCGCATTTCGGGGTTCTCAATCCCTAGTGGGTGTGAGTTGCCTCTCCTGGGCTCTCGGGGAGCTTCGGACCCACAGGGGGAGCCCCTGCCAGGCTGAGGAAGTTGGGGCCCATGGGGCCGGCAGGGCTGACCTTTGAGGGCTACTCTCCAAAGCCTGAATTTTGGGGGGGACACTGTGAGGGAGTCTGCCAGGCCCAGGCCTTCCTGCAGGCAGAGGGGCTGGTGGGGTTGGGGGGCAGTGGAGGAAACAGGGCGGGGGAGGAAAGCCTGACATCTGCCCCCGGCCTCCCGCTTTCCCACGGCCCCATCAAAGTCCTTCTGGAAGCACCCTAGCTAGGGCTCACCCCCCCAACTTCCTCACCCCAGGTCAGCCCTCGCCTTCTCCCCTGGGTGTGATCCTGTTGGGGGGCACCCCACCCAGCCCCACTGCACCCTGAGGGGGTGTACCCCCGGATTCAAGACTGAGCCCTCCCCTCAGAGGAGGTCCCACCCGAACCACCCAAGAAGCTGCCCTGACTCATTTGGGACCGATGGTAACTTCCCAAGAGTCTGCCTCCCTCCCTGTCTCACCCCAGGCCAGATGTTGCCACACAGCAGCTGCCCCAGGGCCCGAGAGCTGCTGAGGATCCCAAGGGACGAGCAAGTGCAGGGAGGCCACGGCTCTGCCTGCCTGGGGCCCACCCCCGTCCTGGGCACAGCCCCCTGGAGGCCTGCCAGGCTCCCACCCTCCACCCCCACCCCTGCCAGCTCCGGCCCCCGCGGGGGTCAGGAGCCCTCGCTCTGGGCTCTGTGCGGGCAGCCCTGTGGTGGCACAGCCTTCTCCTTTGTGGCCCCTTTCACGGCCTCGTGGCGCTATGATTCACACACCACACGTGGCACCGTTTAGAATTTAGAGCGTGCGGGTGTTTCCCAGCATATTCACGGGGATGTGCGACCATCACCTCAGCCCATTTTTAGAACATTTCCGTCACCCCGAAAGGACGCTCACCTCCACCCCCACCCCCCAGCCCGTGGCAATCTATCCAGTTTCCGTCTCTGTGGCTGCACCTGTTCCTGATGCTTTCTGTGGCCTTTGTGTCTGCTTCTCTCCCTGGACATCGTGTCCTCGAGCGCCATGCTCCGGGCCGCCTGGCGGCCCCACTCCCCTTCACGGCTGAGTAGTGTTCCATTGTGTGGATGGCCTACATTCCGTCTCTCTACTTGTCCGTGGACAGTCGGGTAGTTTTCAGCTTGGGGAACTGGAGACCACGGCAGGGTCCTCCTCCCAGCAGCCCTTCTCCCCACCTTGTGATTTCCCCAGGGGAGGGGGCGAAGCCTGAGCCTGCCCGCCCCTGCCTCCCCACCCCCCGCACAGGTGGCCCCCAGGACCTGGTCAGGGCTCCAGAACATTCTGAACGCCTCAGTGGGCTGGGGCCCCGCACTGGCCTGTGACCCCTTGCACAGCATGTCCTGGGCAGGGCAGGAGTCCCGCAGGTGAGGGCCACACTCGGGGCACTGGGGCACCGCGCTCCCCACCCTCTCTCCACCCTCTCTCCACCCTCCCCGAACTCGGTCTGTTCCAGTGATGGCGGCGACCGGGAGGAGGACGGGACAGGAGGAGCCCACTGCAGTGATGGTGGGAGGTCCAGGCGCCGCCAGAAAACGCTATTTCCAACCCAGCAGCAATCAAACAGGACGATTCTGCTCTCAGCACTGCTGCCAATTGGATCATCTAATGTCCAAACTCTAACAAATCGCTGCTGCAGAGTTAAGACTCTAGACCACATCCGAAATGCCAAGAGCCCCCGAGCCCCTCCACGAGCCAAGGGCAGGGGTGCCCAGCAGTCAGCCAGGGTGGCGGGACCGCCCTCCCAGCACAGGGCACGCACGGGCCCCTTCCGCCGCACACATCACTTAGCACCTGCTGCAGGCCAGGTGCCTAACAACAGAGCCCCACCTGCTCCCACCCCCTGCCCCGGCGACTACAGCCCCCACGGAGTTGTGCAGCTGCAAAATGGAGGTCTAGACGCTGCTACCCTTCAGAGGGGCCTGCTTTTGGAGTATGGGGGCTCAGAGGGGCCCTCCACCGTCCTGGCACTGTGACCCGAGGGTACCTGAGCTGGCAGGCCTGGGATGGAACCGTCCGAGCCTGCAGTGGGTGAGCAGATGGGCAGGGACCAGCTGGCCGCTCAGGACATGCACTCCGGGTGCCTCCCCGCCCCCCTCCCTGGGTGCCTGCTTTTTCAGATTGTTCTGAAGCTGGGGGTGGGCACGCGGGGGTGGGCCCCCCAGAGCCCTGCAGAAGGCGCCTGGCTCAGGTGGGGCCTGGCCGCCCTCCCCCGCCCCCGGCCTCCCCACTGCGCCTCACCTCCTGCTGCTGGGAGGAAGGTCACCGGATAAAATATACAACACCCAGTTAAATCAGAATTTCAGATATAAACACATTTTTTAGTGTAAGTAGCTCCCAAACATTACATGGGATATATTTGTACTAAAAATTAATCATTGTTTGTCTGCAATTCAAAGTTAACTGGGAGGGGCGCCTGGGCGGCTCAGTCGGTTAAGCGTATGACTGGATTCCAGCTCAGGTCATGATCTCAGGGTCGTGGGATGGAGCCCCGCGTCCGCCTCCATGCTGGGCGTAGAGCCTACTTAGGATTCTCTCCCTCCCACTGCCCCTCCCCCCCCACCCTCTCTCTCTCAAAACAAAAGTCAACTGGGCAACCCGTATTTTTATCCGCTACATCTGACGGCCCCACCCTGAGGCTTCTGCAAGCAGAGTAGATGTGCGCATTCTGCAGCCAGGGCACTGGAGGGGGGCCTGAGGCCCGAGCACGTCCCCTGCTTGTCTCTGACCCAATCCTGCCTCTGGGGACCCAGCGGGCAGAGGAGTCGGGCCCAGGCTGAGGCGGGGGCAGCGGACACAGAGCCACTTGTCTGGGAGAGGGCAGGGCCAGCACGGAGCTGACCAGGGACAGGGACTTGCTGAGGGAGCACCCGGGCACGGACACCCCTCCTGATGGTGCAGCCAGTTTAGAGTGTGAATTTAGAGAAGACCCTCCTTCAGCTGCTGCTTTGTCCTGGGGACTGGGAACAGGACAGAACGGACACCTGTGTCCAGCGCTGCTGTCCAGAATGGGCACATGGAAATCTTGGGTGGCCCCTGAGCTGAGGTGACACCAGGCAGGTGTGGGACTGGAAGGCAACTGGCCAGGGGTCCGGGGCCGCCTGCCCCGAAGGCCACTCTCTGGGGAGCCTGGCCCAGCTCCCCTCACACTGAGGGGAGCCCCTGTGGGCCTGACTTCCAGGCAGCATTGGGCTGGGCCCTGCTTCTTGATGGCAGTGGCCTGTTCAGGAGGTGAGGTGGGCTTGAAGGGGCTGCAGGAAGCCATGATGGGTGGACCCCCTGCTAGCCAGGCCCTGGTTTAGAGGCCTGAGCTCCCTGCAGCGCCCTGGAGGGCCCAGCATGGCTCAGCCTCCATTGCTGCCGACTGCCCTGCGTGTCCACACCGTGAGGGCCACAGCCCCGCACACTCACCTGCTGGGTGACCCCGGTCCCACCTGTCCCAGCCTTGGCTCAGGTCACTGCACTTAACGATTTCATGTGGGCTAGGCCTCCCCTGTCCACCCCTCCTGGGGCAGGCACGTGCCAAGCATCACCGGAAGCCACGGTCTGGCGGAAAGCAGACAGGGACCAGCACACAGCGAGGTGAGGGCTGCCGGGCTGGCTTCTGAGAGCCCGAGAGGGGCCTGGCGGGCACGAGACAGCTAGCTAGACACAGGTCAAGCAGGGGCGTCCCAGTGGTGGGCGCTGCAGGGCCAAGGCTGGTGGGTCTGTGGTCTGAAGAGACAGTGGAGGACAGTACCCAGAAGTGGGTCCTACTGGGTCGAGGAGGCTTGATCCAGAGCCCGGGACCAGTGGGGACTTCAGGAGGGAAGAGGGCATGTGGAGGGAAGGGGATGATCGGGGAGGGCAGCTGAAGAGATGGGCGCAGGGAGAGTGGCCTCAGGGGCTCTAGCCAGCCCACGGGTGGACGAGAGTGCCCTGCACAGAGCAGGTGTGCCCAGGACAGACTGCACTGTGACTGGGTGGGGATGGGTGATGGAGGTGCCCTCCAGGTCCCTGAGCTGAGGAGGGGACCCCCAGGTCCTGACAGCCTGGCCTGCCAAGACAGAGGTGTTCCCAAGGTAGCTGGAACATTCCACAGCTGCACACCTCCAGGGTCTGAGTCCCTTTCCTGGGGGCGGGGTCTCGTCCCTACTTTCTGCTGCCTGAATGAATGCACCATTCCCCCACCCCCACCCCACCCCCGCACACACCAGATCTTTGTCAAGGAAAAGCTTTGCCCTTAAAAAAAAAAAAAAAAAAGTAAATAGCAAAAAGCAGAACCAAATTTTCCAGAGGCCTGGAGGATTTAAAAGACAATACATCTGAACACTCTGTACAGTTTAATTAAACAATTTTAATGCCAATTTCCAAATTGTCCTATGCTTCAAATCACTTGAACATTCCTTTCTAGCAATGTGAATGTATTACTGTTCCATGGTTTTTAATATCATTTTCTCCTATCAACATAAGATCTGCTTTTCATTTTCCCTCTGGGGCGAGGCTGTCCCCACGTGGAGCAGACCCCCTCCAGCTGAAGGAACTCGGGTCTCCACTGCATTACCGTGAGCCCGATGGGGGCCCAGTGCAAGCCCATGGCCGGTCGGGTCAGCCCCACTGGACGCCGCGGGTGCAGAGTCGGTGAGCACCAGCCCAGGGGGACACAGAGCCTGGGAGGACAATTCTGGCAGGTCCTCAGCTTGATCAGGTGGAGCAGAAGATAGTCGGAGATGGAAAATGTCCCTCCAGGTGTCTGTGCAGCCCCACTGGTGGTAAATGGGCCATGGGATTTCTAAAGGCTATAGGCTCTGTCAGGATATAGACGTTGTCTTTAAAAAATAATGTCTATTTTAAAAATCCAAAGCCCTGTTCCTTCTGCAGACATCTGGAGGATGGAGTGTGACAGAAGAGTGTGACAGTCGGTCTCATTTAGAATGACAGGCAGCTTCCTCCCTGTGCCACGGGATCCTGCCCTCCTGTCCCCCTGGCACCACACCTCATGGCTGGCACACCACACAGGCACCCCAGGCCCTCTCTGGGTCTCCCCACTCCTCAGCTCTCTCCTGTGTGCCACAGGGCCTTTGCACAAGCTGCTCTCACTGCTGGGAATAGCCCTCTGCTCTTCTGGCTGCTTTCTTGTTCTCAATATGTCTGCGGCTCCCCGTCTTTCTCGACTCTCCATGGCACTTACCACAGTTTGTAAATGTTTTCATCCTGCATCCAAGGATGCGTTACTGGCTGCCTCCTTCCTGGATTGAAGCTCCAGGGAACAAGGACAGGGCCTGCACTGGTCCCTGTTGCTGCATCCCCAGTTCCACCCAGGACCTGGCACACTGCTGACCTCCCATCAGTTTTTGTCCAGCAAATCACTAACAGCCTCCAGCTAAAACCAATCTTGAGCTTCACCCTAAATTTAATGAGTGTGTAGAAGATCAGGGACCTGCTTCAGCTTCAGTGTCTGTCCCCTCCTTGCAAGCTCCCCTGCAGGGTCCCAGAGCCTCCTCCTCCGTAGCTAGGGCCCTAATTGCTGTTTGAGGACCTTAATTACTGGCTGGGGCCCTCCAATGTTAAGTAGTAGCATTAAAATAGAGTAAATGTTTTCCTTTTCTTGAAAAGTTCACATATACAAGAAAAGGTGCTGCTCAGCGGGGAGCAGCCTGTGCAGGGCACCGCCTGAGACCCGCCCCAGAGCTGCTGTGGACACGCCTTCCTGTCCCTTGGTCCACCCCTTTGCCAGGGCACAGCTGCCTCCTGGGGGCTCCCCTTCTCCCGGAACAGCACCCTCCCTGCCCAGCTACACTCTGCCACCCTGCAGGTGGGGAAGCTCAGGCTGGCAGGAGCCTAATCGGAGCCTTGCCAGGTGGGCCCTCATTCCATGCCACACCAGCCGCTGGTGAGGCCCAACCAAGGCTCCTGGACCTGCCTGTGAGGACCAGCTGCCTGCTCTTTGTCCAGAGGAGGTGGTTCTCTCCCCGCTGAGAGTGGGCTTGGAAAGAGGGAGGGAGCCGCCCCTCCAGGGCTGCCTGGGGTGTGGGGAAACTGCTCCCAGAGCAAGTCCCACGTTGACCGGTGGTCCTGGAGAAACTAGGAGCCTCCACAGGGACCGAGGCGGGGCACTGGGGTGGGGAGGAGTCAGGAGCCGGCCCGCCCCTTCCCTGCTGACACCTGGAGGGCGGGTCCCTCTGTGGGCATGGTGGGGGCGGCCTGATCCGGTCCGGGCTCTGAGGTACCGACGGCCCCTGCGGGCGGAGTGGTGGACACCTGGAACACAGAAGCTCCAGTGACCCATTCTGCATGAGCTCAGTGTCAGCGGGGGGCTTGCCGGAGGGCCTGGCCCCTTCCCCAGGTCCTCACAGGTTTGCACCCGGGAGGGCCGGGCACGGGACAAGTTCGCAGAAACTGCCTCATGTATGCGTGTGCGCGCGCGCGCTTGTGCTGGGGGAGATGCGGATGCAGGCGCACCCAGAATCCCACCCACGGACACAGCGGCACATCACACGGGCACGGTCACACCCAAAACACACACGCGGAGGGGGAGGGGCACGCAGCCTCGCAGTCACGGCCGCGGCCGCCCGCGGCCGCCCACGCCCGCCCGGCCCCGCCCCCTCGGCGACCCCGGCCCGAGTCGCCCGGGGTGTAGGGGCGGTGCGCGGCGGCGGCGGCGGCGGCGGCGGCGGCGAGGGGGAGGGGAGAGCCCGCCTCCGCGGCTCGGGCCGCCCCGCAGCTGGGGGCGGGGAGCACGTTGGCGCCGCTCCCCGCCCCCCCGCCGAGCCTCTCCGCGCGCGCCCCCTGGTGCCCCGCGCGCCCGGAGAGGGGGATGGGGGCGCTGTGGGGGTCCAGCTCCGCCCCACCCCCGATCCTGGGAACTGGCGGGCGCCCCCCGCGATGGGGGAGGGTCACCCGCGCGCGTGCCGCGGGGCGGGGGCGGCCCCTCCCTCTCGGCGCCCCTGCGGCCCCGCCCCCGCGCCGGCCCCGCCCCCACCCTCCGCGGCTCACTCCGAAGTTTCCTGCGCCGCGCGCGGACACGCTCTGGGCTTGCTCGCCGCCCCGCGCCCCCGCCCCGCGCCCCCCGGCCCCGCGCCCCGCGCCCCCGGCTTGTCCGCCCAGCGGTACCCCTCCGCGGCGGGGCCGCCGCCGTCGCCGCCGGGCCAGCCGGAGCGGGAGCCGACCCGGCGGGCCGGGGCCGGGGGCTCGGGGCCGGGGGCGGCGCGTTCCAGCCGGGGCTGGGTGCCGTGCCGGGTCCGCGGTGACCGCGCCGCCCGGGCGATGCCCGCGGGGACGCCGCCGACCGCCGGAGCGAGGTGAGACACGGCGGGGACGCGCGCCCCACTCGCGGCGGGACCCTCTTCAACTTAGCGGGGCCGGAGAGGGGGCTCCTGGGGCCCCCGCCCCGGCAGTGGGGGAGGGGCGGCCCAGCCCTCGCCGGAGGGAGGGGGCGGGCGGGGGCGGGGGCGGGGGGCGCATTTGTCTCTAATAAGGGAAGACAAAGACATCCCGGCGACCGCGGCTGTTCCCGTAGCTCCGCTGTGCCCGAGGCGGGCGAGGGGTGTCGTTCCCGGGTCCCGGTCACCGCCTGTCACCCCGCAGGTGCTACCCGCTGCCACCATGACCGAGGGCGCGCAGGCGGCCGACGAGGTCCGAGTGCCCCTGGGCGCTCCGGCCCTGGGCCCGGAGGCGGCGGCGGTAGGGCCGGCCCCGGGGAGCCCCGGGGTGCCGGGGCGGGAGGCGGAGCCGGGGTCCGGGCCCGGCGCATCGCCCCCCGAGAGCCCGGCGGCCGAGCGCAGCGCGGAGCTGGGCGCCGACGAGGAGCAGCCCGTCCCGTACCCGGCGCTGGCGGCCACGGTCTTCTTCTGCCTCGGGCAGACCACGCGGCCGCGCAGCTGGTGTCTCCGGCTGGTCTGTAACCCATATCCTTCCAGGGCCGCCGGGCTACGGCCATGCGAGACATGAAGGTCCAGCGCGCGGATCTCCTCCGCGTGGCCCCCGCGAGATCGGACTCGTTGGACCCGGAGCGGACTGGGCGCGCGTGGAGCGCAGGGCAGGGGAGTGACGGCAACGGGGGCATCGCTCCATACCCGATCGGAGCGTCTCCAGTCCCGAGCTAGCGCGGGATGGGAGAGGGTGGCAGAGAAGCGGCGAGGCTACCACGAGCTTGGAGGGAAAGACGGGTCGGCAGGGCGGGAAGTCGGAACTCCCTGTGCCCCTTGGGTGGCGGTCAGGACCGGAGTGCTGTCCCCTGGGCTAACAGAATGTCCGCCAGAGACGGGACCCTCGTTGGGGAGGGGGAGGCTGGAAGGAAGTAGAGTAAGGGGAGCAAAGTTTTCAGCCTGTGCTTTGCGGTTCAGAGCGTCGCGGGAGACCCGTGGGGCCGGGAGGCGGTGCGAGTTTGTCGGCCCTTTTCCACGGAGACGTGCCGTGACGTTGGTTGTGAACTCGCCTCTCCAGGCTGAACTCGGTGCTGGGGCTGATTTAAGTCATGCGCAGCTGGGGATAGGGGGCAGGGACGCAGCTGGCTCTGCGCTCTGAGTCCCTTCCCCTAGGGCTTTTCCTGGCCTTGGAGGATGGGGCCCCCTCTCTGCTTCTGGGCACAGTGGCACAAACTTTCAGAGAAGGTTCCAGAGTGGTGTTGGGTCGGCCAGGGGGCACTTTGGGATGCAGGCGGCAGGTTTGGTGGCCCCCCCAGCAGATGGTGTTTGGGGGCTGTCCCGGTGGGCTCCGGTTGGCACTGGGTCCTGCCCTGCTGGTTTTTCTCTCTGGTGATGGGAACCGGTTTTCAGGCGGCCGGGCTGTGGGTGCTGAGCCTTCCAGCTCTTTGCCATGGGGGGATTGGACATTCTGGACAGATGGGGGCAGCCAGGTGGGGGGGTGTGGCCGCGTGGAGGGAGTTGACCGAAGTGGGGATCTGCAAGTAAACTTTATTTGTCAAAATCAAGACAGAGGCTAAACCAGCAATGTGTGTATATATTTTTCCTACTTTGTGTGTTTAACTATATAAATATTAAATGTAAAACAGGAATCTGTACCCAGAAAAAGTAATAAAATCCATGCTGCTTTTATCCCCAAATCCAAACATCGGCTGAGTCCGGTTCACCTCCTGGTTGTGAAGAAGGGGGTCATAGTCTTAGCCCAAGGGCCAGCTGGGGGCCTGGCAGTAGGCTGCCTCCGTCCTACATCCTCGGGGGGCATCCCCAGGTGTTGAGGCTTGGTTTGTCCTGTCTCTGGAACTCCGGCCTGCAGATGGCCCGGCCACCTCGTGTTGGCAGGAGGGTGGCGTGGCTGGGTGGTGTGGTGGGTGACGGGGCTGTATCTGTTTGAGGACCCTGGGCTGAGACGGGACTGGCGGCTGACTTTGTGCGTTCGGCATTTCCAAGCGTGTGCAGAGACCAGATAGGGAAAGAGCCGAGTGAGGCCTGCACTTTGTCTCTTTTGACAGCCCCCGTGTCTGTCTGTTCTGGGCCCTGGAGGCTGAGAGAGTCTTGCAGCCTGACCCAGGGGTGCTGGGTGCTCCGGCACTTCAGGCGGTTTGTGTCCCTGAGGACGCCCGACAGGCGTGTGTGTGTGTGTGTTACTCAGTGTAGGGTAGTGGGGCAGGGGTGCCTCACGCAGGTAGGGTGAAGCCCAAAGGGGCTTGGGGGATGGGGCCGGCAGGACTGTGTGCTGGCGTCCTTGTCTCTGTGCGTCCTCCTGACCCAAGGAGGAGGATGCACTGTGGCTCTGGGAGCAGGAGGGCCATCAGGCTGTAGGCGGAGGGCACTGGCAGGGGTTTGAGGGGCTCAGATACCAGGATCAGCTGACTCGTGTTCTGTGGAAATCCTGCATCTGTCAAGGAGGGGTGGGCACATCACGGCCTTCGGCCTCGTGGGGACGGCTGCTGACCTCTGGCAGACGCCAGGCCAGGGCTATGGGGGTGTGTGTTGGCTCTGGGGCAAACCTAAAATAAGCTGGCACGCCCGGACAGGTGGGGACTGGTTCCCCCCGGGGATCCTGTGGGCCTCAGCACAGCTTTCCAGAGCACTCCAGATTCCTGGGGGTCAGCAGGCTGGCCTCGGGCACACAGAGGGTGCTCCTGTGCCTTCCAGCTCCTTGGCTGCCCTGTCCTTCCATGAAGCCTCCCTTGTTGCAGGGGACAAAGAGAACGAAGTGGGATAATTGGGTTTGCTCTGGGAACCCACAGTCCCTGGAGGCTGGCAGAATCCCAGCTGAAGTCCTGGAGCCCGGCCCCACGCTGGGATTCATTCAGGGACTGGAATGCAGGAAGGGGCCTTCCCTAAGCCCCTGAGCTCTCGGGAACCCCCAGCGCATGACCCTGGCATGGACAATCATGTGTGGTCTACTTTGTCTTTAAGGGGGACCCCCGATGCCCAGCGGAGGAGCTTACAAGGGCAGATAGCGTCCTTATCGATTGACTTTGTTTTTTTGAAAATACAATCGTGGTGGAACTTTTGGGGCAAGCACTGTTTCTCCTACACAGGTTTATTTATAGAGGAAGGTGGGTGGGATCTGTGTGTTGTAGCCTGCGTGGCTGGGTTATGTTCTGCCCAGGCTCCCCCAGGGTTCCTGACTCCGCGCCTGCCTGCCATGCAGCTGCTGCGTCCTAGCACCCAGGCCGGGCGGGGCCTCCAGGGACGCTCACTGCTTGGGAAGGGGGGCCCCGGGGAGGCCGGCTGCAGCCCAGCAAGGGTGTTAAGGGACCAGGAGGTGGCCAAGGAGGCACTTGGGGGCTCAGGGGTGGCATGCACCTCTAGGAGTTGCCTCCCAGGGACCAGGTGCCCGGTGCGCCTCAGCGTAGGGCTTGGAGAAGCCAGAGGACACACCAAGGTCACGCAGCTGCCGGAGGGCAGAGCTGGGTGAGCCCAGTCGGACTCTCAGGCCCCTGCGTTGGGCAGGGGCGTGAGGCTGGATGAGTCCAAGCTTTTAAAGGCGTCTCATGAAAGCCGATGCTTCAAGCCATCCAGCCACCACCAGCACGCGGGGCTCACAGTGGGTGTGGGTGTCCTGGCGAGGACACTGGGGGCATTGACTTAGAACAGGGCTGGACCCTTCCTCCATCCTGCAGCCCACTCTGCCCCTGCAGACCGGAATTGAACAGGACAGTTACAAGTTGTCCTCACCTTCCTGACCTTGTGGCCATGATCCTCTGCGTATTTTGTCTGACTCACAGGGCTGGCTTCACGTGCTCAGGGGACCCAGGCCTGGGGGTGCTCCCCTTCCAAGCCCCTCCTTATCCCAGCACCTTGTTCCTGGACCCGGGCCCCTGTCCTCCTGGCACCCACATGTCTGTTTGCCTGGACTTGGAGTCCCCAGGCCGGCCCCTCAGGGGAGTCCTTGAGGGGTTCTCAGGAGGCACTGGGCGGGCCTGGGGTGGGCTGACGGGAAGGCCATCCCGTCCCTAGTAGAGTTAGAGGATGTGAAGGCAGAAGTGGTGTGCCCAGAGTGGGGGGGCCTCACCTCTGTGGGCTGGCCAGGGCATGGCATGTCTGCACGGGCCCCGGGCTCCCCACCTTGCAGGCCAGCCTCCCAGTGGCTCCCTGACTTTCTCTGATTGAAGAAGGAAGGAGGGACCGTGAGTGGTCTGTGTGTCTGGACTCCACTGCTGTTCCCTCACGTTCACACTGAGCCCTGACCGTGTGCCTGGCTGGGATGGGCCTGTTCCTGCTCCAGGCTGGCATGAGCAGAGACAGGGATATGGTCGTGGGGGCTCCACGGGGATGGGCCATTGCCCTGGAGAGCTGGGGAGGGCAGTGGAGCGAGGCAGGTCGCAGAGTACCTGCCAGAGGCAGGGTTGGGGGAGCCCTGTTCTTAGTGTGGCTGGAGGGCTTGGTGGGGGGGCCCTGGTTGTGGGCCTGGCCTCCTGTTGGCCCCTGAGTGAGAGCTGGTCTGCGAGGTGTGCTCTTCTGGGCTGCTAAGGAGGGCTTCCTGGAGGAAGTGAGGTTGGGCTGGGCTGTGTGGATGGATAGGCGCTGGTAGTAGAGAAGGAACAGGAAGGCTTTTATGGGTTTTGTAAGGGTTTCTGCTTCCCACGAGGAGGTAGAAAGCTTTGATCATTGGGGATCCTACTCTGATGAAAGGTCCAGATCTGTGGCAGCGTCAGCCTGCCAGGGGGGCAGGCAGTGGAAGGAGAATTAGCGTACGTTGAGGTTTGTCTGTTGGGAGGGACCTGGCTTTCCGCATTTCTGCTGCTTCCTCGGGACTGCCCAGGAAGGGTTGTGGCCAAGACCTTGTTTTCTCTGCGGCGGCCTAGACTTTCGGGCTTGCCCTGTGCCCCCACGCAGGCACCTGTGGGGCCTTGAGCTGGGCAAACAGTTGGTGTTCGTTGAGCTCACTGGCAGCCTGATTCGTTGGCAGAGGCCAGGAAGCGCTGATTAAATTCTCTGTGCATAGCCCCCGCCCCCACATCTGCAGCCCAGCTGGACCCTGGGGAGGGCCTGGGGGGTTGCGGGGGGACTCAGGGGCGCGGTGCAGAGCCAGGCTGGGGCTCCTGTGAACACCCGCCGGAAGGTATCCTCACTCAACAAACCTCCTGTCCTAAGCTCTGTGCTGGTCCTCGCTCTGGGCCCACTGTGGTTCCCCATAGGACTCGAGGAGCTCCCGCTGCATGCTCAGCTTGTCCTGCCCTCGGCCATTCTGCAGCAGAGCTTGGCTGGCCTGATCTCGGTGGAGGCACTGGGCTGGGTGGACCAGATGGAGGCTGTTGGGGGCTGGGGGCCAGGGAGGTTGCAGCAGTTGAGCGGACATAGAAAGCAGTGTGGGAGGATAGGGAGCAGGAACATCCTCCGCAGGGGAACAGCACAAGCAAAGGTCCTGAGGCAGGTGGAATGGATCTGTGAGCCTGGAGCTGTTCGGCTTTTGCTGTGAGGTTAAGGCGAGGGGAGGTGGGGAGGCCAGGAGAGGCCTATGAGCATGGTGGGCAGGGTGATGGGCTAGCTGGGGTCTCAGGGAACGCTTCTGCCTCCAGCTGGAGTTGGGCTCACTCCTCAAGGGAGGGGCGGTGTGGGGACCAAGGTCAGGGAAAAATCGAGGAGAGGCAGGGAGAGAAGAGCAGGTGGAGGGCGCCGCAGGGGCCGAGGCCGGGAAATGGGAAGGTGCTGGGGCTCCCCTACCATGCCCACGACGCCCAGGGCGAGGACACGGCTGGTGCCAGCCCGTCAGGGGAGGCTCTCAGACCCTGTGCCTATCCCATCCCCCTGGCATGGCGGAGCACTCAGAGGGGTCCAGGGAGCTCCCTGTGCCTTCCTGTGGTGCAGCGGGCCAGACAGCCGCCTCCCGGAGCGCCTGGCAGGACTCCTGGTCCAGGGTCAGGATGCAGAGGAATGCGGGGGATGGGCCGGCCTGTCAGACAGCCGCGCTGCCCCTGCTCGTCCCTGCTCAGCCCCGCTCAGCCCAGCCGGTGGGGGCCAGACCTCAGCCCCAAGCCGTCAAGGTCAGGCGGGAGATGTTATCTCTGCATCTGTGTTGTCCTCATGTCCCGCCCCCGTCCCCTGTCCCCTGCGTTGGAGGCCTGGTCAGGAACGGGCTTTCTCTTTCTCTTGGCAAGCAGGTGTTTAAGTGAGGGTCACAGAGGACCCGGTTACTCTCTTTTCTCAGGGGCTGATTTGACACGACCAGGAACAACCCTGAGTCACGTGGGCCCAGGTTGACTCTCCAGCAAGTAGACGCGGGGAGTGGAGTCAGGCGATTTAGGGCCAGGATTCCCAGACAGGATGGGGTGCAGAAGAAAACAGCCCAGCCCTTGAGAGTTGGCAGCAGGTTCGAGCACCGTCCTCAGAGCACCGTGCCTGCCGCGGATGACAGATGGGGGCCCTCTGCCGTGCTGTCTCCACCGAGCGAGTAGCAGCTCCTCACCCTGCTCACAGGGCCCCCCCCGGAACAGACGCACGCTGGGCAGGGGAGGCAAGGCTGAATCTCCTTGGTCCCTGTGCTGCAGGGGGAGCCGTCAGAGCCTGGACTGGTGATTAGCAGGACTGCTGATGAGTGCGCGAAATCAGAGTGAGCAGGGTGGGGACGCTGCCACCTCTGTGCTCACCGGCAGGCAGCGGGGAGCCTTGTGATGTGAGCTGTCTGTGTCTCCGGCCCCGAGCAGTTCGTGGGTGCAGGAGGATTTCGGGGGCTCCGCAAGCACCCCGTGTTCTTCCGTGTGATGCATGCGAGGACCAAGTCCGTTTCCCAGAGCAGCCCCCCCGCCACCCGTTCCCCAGTCTCAACCATGGCTTTTCTCAGCCAAAGTTGAGGGCAGAAGGGGGACCTCAGAACGCCCCTCCCCAGGCTCCTGAAGTCTGGGTACTGCCCAGGGTGAGCCTGGTGACCCCCTGACTGTCCCCAGGTCCAGAGCAGTACAGGTGTGTCCCCAGTCCTGCCTGCCCTCTCGCTCACGGGCAGCCCCAGGCCAGGCCCCCGCGTCGGCCATCCAGACCGCTTACGCAGAAGAGGGAGCTGATGTTACTGAGAGCACTTGACCCGCGAGGGGCAGGCGTGGGTGGGCTGGGCGGTCATGCTCAGGGCTGCTCAGGGGCCAGCAGCTCTCCTGGCCTGCTCAGAGCCCGGGACAGGTGTGTCCCCCTGGGTGGGTGCCGTCCCCCATCTTGCTGGAGCTGAGCGAAGCCGGCCTCTGGCACGGGTGCAGAGACGTGCTTGGCCAGCGGCGGCCAGCCTGCTTTGTCACGCTGTCCTCTCTGTTCTGGGCTCTGCCGGTTCCTCCCCTCTCCCCAGTCTAGGGAAGGTCAGAGCACTGGACAGTGGGGACATTGGTGTGGAGGGTGTGGCCCAGCAGGACCTGGTGTCTCAGCTCCTTGCTGGCCGTGGGGCAGAGGGGTGGGGGACAACAACATTTCTGCAGGGAGGGTGGCCCGAAGTCAGAGCCCCCTCACCCCAGGAGGGCCCCAGAGCCTTCCGGGATTCCTTGAGTGTTCCTAGCACCCCTTCCCGCAGCCCGGTGGTGGCCCCACACCTGTTTCGGTTTTCCCTCACACGGTCCTGATTGTCTCTTTGGTCAGATAGTGTGGGGTTCACAGGGGCCCTGATCAGCAGGTGAAGGGGCCCAGTCCAGTCCACGGCTGGCCAGGGAGAGGGCCCTGAAGACCCCTGGGCTTTGCTCCATCCCGTCCCCGGCTCTGAGAGCATGCGGGCCTCCCTGGGGTCCCCTAGCCCTGGCCTGCATGTGGGGTGAGCAGTCTTGGACACGTGAACGAGGCAGGGAGAGGCTGAGGGGCATGTTCTTTAGAAAGAGAGCAGAGCTATTGGGGTGGACACGATATGTGACCCTGAGGTCCAAGGCGGCGAGGCAGAGGTGTTTTCTGAGCTTGGGGGGGCCTCCTACTCCAGACCCCATCCCTGTGTCAGAGGCTGGGGCCACTTGGGCCACCACCCCGAAGCTGAGGGCCGTGGTGAAAAAGGACGCGTCCTGGGGTTGTGTTTCATGGTCTGAGGGAGGGGCCTGTGTCCTGGCTGTCTGTGGGCCGCTGGGTTCCCACAGCCTCCCATCCCCACTCGACCCCCACCCACTGGAGCAGCAGCGTGAGGTCTCAGCTGGCGGGGGAGGCCGGGGAGCTGGGGGCCACCAGCTGGACCGTGGTCAGAGTGCCGCGTACCCCCTGGGCTGGAGGGACCGGGCTTGTCGGGGATGGTTAGGGTCAGGGTCTTCCCCGATGGCCTTTGGGTGGCACCTGTGGGAGCAAGCCCTCCAGGTTCTCAGGCACCAGGCCTGAGGCCACGACCCACACTGCCCACTTGGAGCCCCAGAGGCGATCTTTGAACCCCTCCTGCCTCCTGGGTGACCTCCGGCTTCCCAGCTGCACGGCCTTTGGTGACCTTTGTGGACTTGGTTATGGTGCATCATCTGGGCTCTGCCCTTGGCGCTGGCCCGGGGAGGGGTCCTCGCTGGCCCCAGGGAGCCGACGGAGGGGGCAAAGGGAAACAGAAGCGTGAAGGTGGCGGTGTTGGGGGCTTGGCAGAGGTGGTGCCCCTCCTTACACCAGGGCATTTTGGGGCGGCCTGGGCAGAGCCACCAGGCTGGGTCAGGGGCAGGCGCCCCCAAGCCGACAGCCCCCCAGGAACCCCGGAGGACATGGGCACAGAGACTGGAGCAGTCCCTGTCCCTCCTCCCTGTTCCTCCTCACCCAGGCCTGGGGTGGCTCTGGGGGTGTGCACGTTGTCCACACCAGCGGGCACATGTGAGCCAATGTCCTGGCAGGAATAGTATCCCCCGAGTTCACGTCCACCAGGAACTTCAGAACGTGGATTTCCGTGGAAGTGGGGTCTTTGTGGATATAGCCGACGTGAGACAAGGTCAGTCTGGAGTTGGGGGGCCCTGGGCACGGTGGCCGTGTGCTCAGGAGAGGAGGAAAGACAGATGCAGACTAAGTATAGGGTCATGTGAAGGTAGAGGCAGATGTTGGGGTGATGGGTCCGCGGATGCCTAGGCTTTCCTGCAGCTGCCAGAACCTGGGGGTTCCCGGAAGGAGGCAGCGTGCCGACACCTCCGGGCTGAATTACCCTGCCCCACCTCGCACACCCTGAGCATGCCCTCCGCTATCCCCCCAGAGGGAGAAAGAGGAGGTGCTGGGTGTCTTGACGGGAGGGAGTCCTTTTTAAGATGAATCACACTCAGCTGTGCCGTGTCAGGCTGTCTGACAAGGAGCCACCCGGGGAGAGGGAAAACCGACCGTGAAATCAGTCAGTCATCTGAGCAATTTGGGGTGGACAGAGTGTGTGCCCCTGAAGTCACAGGCAGCGAGGCAGGGGTGGGCTGTGAGCCTAGGGGGTCCCTCCTGCTCTGGGCCCAGTCAGGGTGTCAGATGCCGGGCTCCACAGTGAGGAGGGACAGGGACTGTTCCAGTCTCTGTGCCTGTGTCCTCCGGGGTTCCTGGGGGGCCATCGGCTTGGGGGCACTTCCCCAGGGAAGTATCTGTCTGTGATGTCAGCTCTGCAGGTCTCTTTCCGCTGGGCTGGCCTATCCCCCCCAGAACAGGGTCCATGGAGACCCCTCTGGAGTCTGAGGCCCTCACTCCACCAGTGCCCCCCCCCCCCGCCCCGTGCTTCCCTGCAGCCCCAGGGACATACAGGTAGGGTGTCAGGGCCATAGACGGAGCCCCAGGTCGAGCCCAGCCCGACTCCGTCTGTGACCTGCGGTCAGGCAGATGACTTTCTGCGGGGGCAGTGAGGGCGGCTGCCGGGGCTGGATTCCCAGCCGGGGACCCACCCTGTAGCGGCAGAGACTCTGGGGGGCTGGCCCTGTTCCCCTCTGAGAAGCCACGGAGGGGCAGGGGCTGGCCAGAGAAGAGATTGTCCCCAGTCTGGGGTGGGCTCCCCGAGGACCCTCCCCCAACCCCAGAGTCCAGCTCTCCATTCTTGGGTGAGGAGGGTGTGCTGCCTTCCTGGTGACCCCCAGCTTCCCGGGGCCTCGTTCAGGGTGCCGTGGCACGGCCTGGCTGTGTGGTGGGGGCGGGGGGGGGGGGTGGATGAGAGCCAGGCCCTGCTGGGGCCATGGCATGAAGGCCAGGGAGATGGTTGCTCCCAGGCTGCAGGGGTGACCGTGGGCAGAGGGGTGGGGGGGTGATGGGTGGGCCCCGGCGTGCCCTGTAAAGGGCAGTGGGCTCAGGGACCTGGCATGGAGCGCATCGGGTGGTGGGCCTGGAAGGGGCACCGGGCTTCTGTGTGGCCTGGGAGTGTCCAGTGCTGTCGGCAGGCCCAGCCCCCCGCAGAGACGGAGCTTGTGTCTGGAGGCACAGAGGGCGTCCCCTGGGCCAGGTGGGGGCCACGCGGCATTGTCCGCCTGCTGCGTCCCTTTGTCTTTGCACCGGTCGCCAGCCGGCCGCAGTCTGATGAGTCAGCCTGCATTAGCGCCTTCTGGATGCGGACTGGGACGCGGCCTGGGGCCTGGGCTGCTGGGAGGGCAACCATGCGGCTCTGGCCACAGGCTGGCCCGCTGTATCTGGCACGCGTGTGATGTGCCCTCGGGGGTGGCAGGCCCAGCTCCTGAAGTTCTGAGCTCACCAGAGTGCCCTGCAGGCGCCTCTCGCGGAGATCTGGTTCAGGGGCACCCGGGACCTGAAGGACACATCACTTGGGGCACACGGCCCCGCCATCAGGAGGCCAAGAGGGGGCTGCTGGCCGCTGGCGGGGGCAGGGACACTGGAAGGTGCAGGCAGACGGGATATGGGGAGAGTAGGGTGGGGCGGACACTGGCTGAGTGTGGGGGGATGGGGCCGCCACCTGGGAACTCTGCGCCTGGTCCCTCTCAGCCGTGACTGCTTGGGGCCTGGAGGCCCATGCCACCATCCCCGGAACATTTCAGAAGTCAGAATCAGCACCAGGGATGTGGGCACCGGGCAGGCCTGGGGCGCAGGCTGACAGACCGAAAACCACAGACGACGGCATCACGTTTTAGAACCGGGCATTCCTGACAGTTTCTAATGTTCTAGAGCTTTTGTTTGTTTTTAATCAGCCGTGAAACAGGGGTCACCTGGTTAAGGAGGGGGATGCAGACCACAGGAACCTGTGGGCAGAGGCAGGGTGGGCCCGGGGGAGGGGGCACTGGGGCAGAGAGGAGACGTGTCTGGGCTTTGGGGGTTTGGAGGGCCCAGGCTGACCCCTGAGCACACCTGGGGGGGGGGCTGCCGTCCCTGCACACTGCCCCGTCCTGACGTGCAGACAGGCCTCCTGCCCTGCCACATTCCCTTCTCTGCCTCTGGGGCCAGACCTGTTGCCCCCCTGTTCAGCGTGACCCAGCAGCCGCCCGGGTTTGCGGCTCCGAATCGGGTCAGGGGCTGCCCTGGGCCGTGAATGGCAGCACGCAGGTGGAGTGTGGAACGGGCCTGTGTGCCCGCTGACAGTGCGTCTCCATGTTCCTCCACTCCGGAGCCGGCTCCCAGACAGGCAGCACAGGGAGAAGCGGCCCGTCCACCGACTCAGACCCAGCAACCGCCCCTCAGCAGCGGGGATTCCCTGCATCATCACGTTTTCTCCCGGGGGGGGGGGGGGGGGGCGGGGCGCCTGGCCAGGGTGGAGCTGGGGGGCCCTGCCTCGGTGTCAGCCCTGGGGGGCACACAGCACCTGAGGTCTGTGTCCCGCTGGGGAGGTGCGGCTCAGGGCAGGTCCCTGCACAGCCTCTGGAATTCTGAGCAGACGCCCACTCATGCTGTCACAGATGTGTCCCCTCACAACTCACACAGAAAGCACACGATTCACTGGTTTTTACTGTCCCCACAGAGCTGTGCGGCCCTCACTGTCAATTTTGGAACTTTCTCCTCCCAGAGAGACCCCAGCCCCTGGCGGCCCCTGATCTGCATTGTGTCCCTGGATCTGCCTTTTCTGGGCATTTCATAGAAATGGAATCCCACGCCGCATGGCTCTTTGCACGTGGTTTCTGTCTCTGAGCGTCATGTTCTCCGGCTGGGGCCACGCTGTAGCACATGTCAGGGCTTCATTCTCCTTGGTGGCTGACCTGTGTCCTGCTGTGTGGATGGACCACGGCGTGTCCGTGCCAGCGTTGGTGGGCTCTTGGGCTCTTTCCACCTTCAGGGTGCTGTGAGCCGACCAGCCGTGCAGACGTATGTGAGTTCTGTTTGGACCTGTTTTTGGTGTTCTTGGGTACATACCCGAGAGCGGAATTGCTGTGTGGAATCGTGCGTGGACCTGCCGATGTGTTTTCCAAGGCGGTGTCTGCTTGTTAGGCCCCGCCAAACATGGGGTCTCTGAGTAGCTCGGTAGTAGCTTTGGCGGCCGTCCCCAAGGATGCAGCCAGCGAGCGTCAGGCGCCATGCCCAGCCTGACGCTGTGTGAGCAGGACGCTCCCCACCTCCCTTCCTGTGGACACTTTGGGGCATCCCCTGGGAGGTGGTCTTGGCAGCCCCCAGATCTGGATCTCCCTGTGAGGGACCGCCCAGGCAGGGCGGGGCCATCGGAACCAAGGGGCCTGCTAGGCCTCGTGTCCTGACTCCACATGGACACACAGGTGGGGCGAGGCATGTGCCGGGCGGGATGGTGCCGGGCAGCAGGTGGGAGTAACTGGCGTGTGAGTGTGTGTGTGCGTGTCCGTCCGGCATCCGTTCCTTCTTCAGCCCTCTGGAGAATTTCAACACCCACACTTGGAATAAGAAAAAAAATTATTAATGAGCTTGGAGCGGTTGCCATGGGAACCTGTTGCTAATGAATCTCTGGGGTTCCTTTTACCTTTGCTGAGCAGCCCTGCACTCCCAGAGAGGACATGTTTCCCACTAATCAGGTTGCCGTGGCAACGCCTGTCACTAATCCCCAGCCGGGGCTCCTGGTTTCCTGGCCTGGCCCGACTTACATAAAGCAATTTAGCAAGCGCAGGGCTGCTCCCGGAATGCAGACCCTGGGCCCCCAGCCTCCCCAGACATTCATCTCCACGAGCAACCTGCCCTCCCCACCCCACGGGCCCCATGTGTGGTCCCACAGCCACGGGAAATGGGCACCTGGAGCCCGTGGTGTTTGCTGGGAAGAGAAGCGGTGGAGGGTCAGTTCTTCACTGGGCTCAACACACGTGCTGCAGGTGGAGGGCTGGCCCGTAGTGGGCGCTCCATAAATGCTGAGTGGGGGAGCCGTGCGCCAGTCAGGGCCGTGGGAGGTGGCCTGGGCCCCTGGGCTGGCACCCAGGCCTCCGTGTGGCCTAGGCCTGGCGGTGGGAGAACGTTCTAGAAGGAGCGTGGACGCCTGCAGCCTGCAAGGTGGATGTGAGTCCTCCGAGGCCAGGGTGCATTCCGGCAGCCCCCAGCCCATCTTGACAGGCAGGAGGTATGTGTGGAATGCCCACGGTGACCATCCACCCTGTCGGCTCAGCCCCGAGAGCCCGTGTGGTGGGCAACGGTGCTGTGTGTCCTTGAGCCCCTCCTTGCTTCCTACCCCCGAGTGTCTGTGCAGGACCCCCAGCTCAGCCACCTGGAGCGGACGGACCCTGCTGTCAGTAGTCCAGCCGTTGGCCCCGGGCCCAGCTCTCCAACAGGGCCAGCCGGGCGGGGAGGCTGCTGACTCGGTGATTTGGGCTCTTTCAGTGGCCACTCTGGGACACCCTACGGCTGCCTGAGTGGGTGCCAGGTGGGAGGCAGGCAGCTCTGCGCAGTTGTCCCCATAGGAGATGTGGTGGTGCAGGGAGGGCTTCCTGGAGGAGGCAGTCTCCACACAGCTCTGGTAGGAATGGGGGTCTCCGTGAGGGCGGTGCCCAGTGTGTTTTGTGGGCCCCGTTTCCCTGTGAGCCTCCTCCCCCACCGCGGGTGAGCTCTGAGTGCAGCTCAGGGAGTGGCTGGGGGCACCCTCTCCCGACTCCCTCGGTGTGGGGCTTGCTTGTCTCTGCCCGTGGGCTTGGGCTACCATGACAAGGGACTCCAGCCGACACATAGCACAGACGTTTATCATGTCCTAGTGCTGGAAGCTGGGCGTCCGAGACCCAGGCGTGGACGGGGCTGGCTCCTCCCGGTGTCCTTCCTCTGTGCGTGTCGGTGTCTTGTTCTCCCTGTTACAAGGACGTCGGGGATGCTGGATTAGGTCTTATTTTACCTAAACGTTCTGTTGAAACGCTCATCTCCAAGCATAGTTCTATTCGGAGGGTTTCCGCGTGGGAGGTTTTGGGGAAGGCCTCTCCCCAGCGCCCCCGTGGTCCTGGCGGGGTCCTGCCGTCCACTCTGGGGCTCCCTGGTCTCCCTGAGCCCCCCGGAGCACTGAGCAGGGTTCCCGGCCCACGTGGGCTCCTCTGGCCACAGCCCCTCAGTCCAGCTTCTACCCGCCCTGGGGCCCCCTGGGAACACCCCGCTCCAAGATACCCTGGTCAGTGAGTGTCAAATGGCGGGCCTGACGTGGGGTTCACTGGGGCAACACTTATTCTCACAGTCCCTGGGCATAGACACATAGCCTCCATGTGGCTTTGCCCAGGGCTTCCTTCCGTTGACAGCGCCCTCGCAGGGTCCTGCTGACCTTGGGTGAGGGGGGAGGCGGCCCTGCAGCCCCATGGTGCCCCCGCCCACCAGGCAGCATGTGGAGGAGAGCCCAGGCGGGGGTCTCAGGTCCTGGAGAGCCCCCCTGCCTCTGGGGATGCCACTGCCCAGGGCCCGAGGCTGATGGCTCAGGGATGCTCAGGGCAGCAGGGAAGGATGTGCAGAAGGTTCTAGGCAATTTTAGATGGCAGACTGATCTGATGTCAAGGGGCCACAGTCCTGGGGTTTTGGGAGTGGGGGCCAGAGAAGGGAGGGAGGTGGGCTGCTGGGCGGTGACCCCAGCCGAGGTCTCAGCTCCCCACGTCGCCGTTGGAGCTCCCCAGCCTCGACCTGTGGTTGCATCTGGGTCTCCAGGTCCCGCCAGGCCTGGCCTGGACCTTTCTCAGGCTGGGCCGACCAGGAGTCATGGGATGTCTGTTAGACGAGAGGCTGGGGTCTTGTCCCAAGGGCGGTAATGGGGTTTAGGAACTGCTCCACTTTCTCAGCTGAGCGGCCGGTGGGCAGAGGGATGGGTGCTGGTGGGGCGAGGAGACCTGAAAGCCTCCTGGACCCTGTCCCCGCCTGTAGCACGTCTCAGCCTCGGGTGTTCCCTCCCTGGGCTGCCACCATGGGCTGAGGGCAGCTGTTACATCAGAGGGTGGCCCCTCTTGGGGGCCCATGGCCCCCCTGCACACGTCAGCCAGGGGCCCTTCCTGCCCCGCTCTCTGCCATTGCCGAGCCTGATGGCTTCATGCCTGCGGCCCCCATGGACATCTGCACAGCGCGTCAGCGGCCACTGTGGTCCCAGTCTGGCTTCTTAGCGCTGACTGGTTTGTTTCCTGAAGGAATGTCAGTCTCAACTTGCTCATGGAGACATTGATCCCAGGCAGAAGGGGCTGGGCAGCCGTGACTCCTCTGTGACCGGGGTGTCTAAGTGGACATTTGGTGAGTGGCCGTGTGAATGGGGTGTCTCCCGGGGCTCGGTGACCCTCCCAGCCTGAGGCAGCTGGGTGGTGTTTGGAGCGAGCCCTGGCGTCCACTCCCCCGGCGGGGTTCTGTGGGTCAGACCGCGTTCCTCTCACAGTTGCCACGCTCGCTGTGGCTGGGATTGACAGGGGTGTGGGGTGGGGACAGCCCGAGAGGGACGGGCCCCAGGGCCCGTGCCTGGCCAGTCCCCTGTGTGGGGGGCTGGGGAAGAGATTGGGGCAGACACACCAGAAAGCAGCTTCTCCTCCCTGCCCTGGGGAGACTCAGGCGGTGGCTGTGTTGGGCAGGGGCCTCTGGGAGGGATCCGCCCTCTGGTGCAGCCTCACCCCCTGCCTCCGTGCTCCCCATTCCTGACATGCCACCTTTTCCCACCTTGGCCCCAAGTCCTCTCCCAGGCCCACCCCCGGGGAAGGTGGCATTCCCTGGACTAGCCCCAGTGGCCCTCCCCTGCCCCCAGGCCCACCCGCTGAGCCCTGGCAGAGCAGACAGCCCCCAGCCTGGGCAGGCATCTGGAATTCTGGAGTGGGCCCCTCCGTTCTGCTGACTGATGCCTGGAATTCCACCACGGAGCTCCCTCTGTCCCAGAGCAGCACCCTGTTCCAGGCAGGACCCCTGCAGGTCCCACGGGGAGCAGGCTGGGCAGGAAGCCTCAGGCGGGGGGAGCCCTGGACCGGAGCTCAGGGAGGAAGGGGCTCCCCGCAACCTGCCCCCCTCCCTGAGTCCCAGGCAGTGCCTGAGGATGGGAGTCTGCACTCCGTGCCCACCCAGGCCTCCCTCTGGGCAGGGAGCGGGGTCTTTTTCCAGGCCTGTACCCTCCACAGATGGCCACGGGGCTCCCCACGCCTGCTGTGTGGCCCCCAGGAACGTCCCAGGGGGGCAGCGGGAGGAGCCCCGCTGTGGGATACTCCCTCCTGTCTTCTTGGGGGCTGACGGGAGGTCTAGGCAGGGCAGCCCAACTGCCGTGGTAGCAGGGGCGCGGGACCCCCTCCAGGCCCCCCCCACTTGGGCGATCTTGCAGAATCACGTTGGGACGTTCGGGGCTCATGGTCACAGTAGGAGTGTTTCCTGCACGTTTGAAATACGGCCTGCCGGCTGGTGGGAACAAGGCATGTTTTAATTCCTAATTTAGACTGTTTATCTGCAGAACTCTGGAGGCCGGCGGGACGAGACGGTGCCCCCCCCCCCCCCCGAGGGCGCCGCCCGCCTCCAGCACGCTCCAGCCGCCTGGTGGGCACCGGGAGGGGGGCCCGCCTCTGTCCAGCCCCCTGCACTCCATGTGTCTTTGTGTGGTCAGCCAGGCACCACCTGCCCCCCAAGAGGGGAGACCCCTCCCCACGCCCTCCAGCCTTTCCAGGGCCCGTGGCCGGCGGTCCAGGAGCAGGGGCGGGCGGGCAGGCGGGCTCGTGAGACCTGGGCGTTCTGAGGACTCTGGCAGCCGGGCTGTGGTCTCTAGTCAGGCTGGGAGTTTTACCGTAAAAGAGAGACACGGGGAGGGTGGGGGTGCAGACCCGGTCGTTAAAAGCGTCTAAACTGCTCCCCCGAGCAGAGCTCCCCCCGTCCCCCATGGCTGCCCTAGGATCAGTGTCATCTTTCTGACTTTAATTAGGAAATACACGTTTCTCAACGATCTGCTTGAGGCCCCGGCTGGCTTCCTGGTTGCTATGCCAACCGGGCTTGCACCCCTTCTGGTGTCCCCTCCTGGCACCTGCTCTGCAGGGGTGCTCGGTGGGGGCGGGGTGAACACCTCGCTCTCCTGTTTCCTGTGTGGGCCTGCCCCTCGGCTCCTTGCCTTTGGGGTGTCCCTGTGGTAACTCACAGCTGGAGGGTCCCTCAGCACTGGGCTGGGAAGCTGCATTTCAGGGTTAGGGAGACTGGCCCAGGGTCCTGCAGCTCTTGGAGACTAAGCCCTGGGGCCGGCAGGCTGTGCTGGCCAGGTCCCCAAGTCCAGCTCTGCCCCAGCCCTCCCAGCCCCCATCATCCCGACCCAGCTCTGGCTGCCCTGTCCTGGACCCACCCCAGGCCTGTGTCACTGTGAGTACCCCACCCGCACTGGTGCATAGCTCCTCCACCCCGTTCTCCCACAGAGCCCTGGGGGGTGGGTCCCCATGTTACCCGGCGGCCCCTTCCTTGCAGATGCCTCCTGGGCAGCCCCACTCCTTGGGGCTAGTGCCCCTGGAGGTCCAGGGGCCTGCTGCTGTGGGGGGCCTCCCAGGGGGCCCCAGGGGGGTACGAGGGCCAGGCCAAAACTACGAAAGGGGGTTGGTGACACACTGTTCCTGGAAAAGCTGGCCAGGCTGTTTGAGGCCGGCCCTGGCCTGCCTGAAGCTTCCCAGACCCCACAGCAGCCCCTTTCCCTCAGCCCACCTGCTGGCCGCCGTCCCGAGGTGGGCCCCGGGCCTCTGCCCCACGTGGAGCCAGCAGCCATATTGCAGACCCTCACACTCCTGAGCCTCGACCTCATGGAAGCTTCCAGAAATGTGCAGGAGGGGTGGAGACTGTCAGAGGCTCTTCCAAAACGTGCGTTCTGTGTCTGAGTGTGAACAGGCCTTGCGTTTCCTCCAGAGCTCCGCGTCCCCAGGTCCTGCCTGCTCCCCAACCTTCCAAGCCCCCCTCCCCCGGGCAGCACGCCACGCGACGGGCGGAGGGAACCCCAAGACGTGGGCAAGGCACGTGACCACGTGCCCGCGCTCCTAAGAGCTCAGGGATTCCCTAATTACGGGATTTATTATGAAAGCCCCACCTTCCTCTGTGCTGGCTTCCTACAGCCACGGAGACACGCCGCGGCCCTCTGCCAGCAGCCAGCCCTCAAGGCGGGGTGGGGCGGGGCGGGCTGTGGGGCTCCTGCCGGGGAGGGTGGGCCTCGTTCCCACCGGGGACCTTCAGGCCCAGCCCCGCGGTGCCTGCTCAGGCGAGTCTGGGGGGGGGGAAGCCTGGGGTGGGGCCACTGACCCGTGCTGTGTAGGGGGCATGGGGACCCCTTCCTGTGGCTGGAAAGGCCCGGAAGCGCTTGGGTCCCTAGTGGGTGTTGGAGGCATATCGCGGCCTGGTGGTTCTGGAGGCCAGTCAGGACTCGGGGTGCACCGTGCAGGGGCTATGCACCATCCAGGGGGGGGTCCCTGGGCAACGGGGGACATCCTTCGGAGCACGGGAGCCCCTGGCTCGAGGTGACTTGCACCCATTTGCTGGAGCGTGTTTGCTGACAACCCGCGAGCCGCCATGTCTGGCGCCCCCTGAGACGGGAGTCCCCACGCTGCGGGCTCTGCAGATGGACTGGGCCCTGGGAGCTCATCTTGCCGTTCACCTTAGTAGAATTGGAAGATGACGGATCTGGAAATCCTCAGGAGGTAATACATTCAGAACGGTAATGAACCCGTTGCGTGTTAGCGTGTCTTCTGTGGCAACACGGAGGCTGAGCATGAAGGGAGCGTCGCAGTTTTGCGAGTCTCACCTGCCTGCCTCCATGGAGGAATCTGGACCCCTTCTGCTGCTGTGGGGTCAGTTCAGGAAGCCGTGGGGACGCTCCCCAGGGCATGATGCAAGTGAGGAGGACCCCCGTCTGCTCCTCCTGGGGTGGACGTGATGCCTGCGTCCCCGTCATACAGAGGCAGGTGTCCGTGGTCCCTGAGAACATGCGCACGGAGTTCCCAGGGGCCTGACTGCCCACCCACTCTGGGTGGGTCACTCTGGGCCGCGCAGCCCCCACCCGGCCCCCTCCCTCCTCTTGGCCCCATTTCCTCCTGGAGCCCCCCACGGTGGGGACTGGACCCCAGGACACGGGAATAGCACTCACGGGCAGCCCGATGTGAATTTCGCTCCGTGTCCCACTTGGCTGTGTGCCTCCCCAGTGGGGGGGCTGGGGCAGCACACAGAAACCTCCACTGCTGGGCAGCCTGACCCCCAGCCAGGCTGACCTCGGGGTGGGGGCAGGGGGAGCGGGCTTCTGCCAAGCTGGAGGAGGGAGGGATGGGGCCATGGGCTCTGGGCGGGGGGGACACGGCTCTGCCCAGGCCGCTGGGGTCCAGCCGTGCTTGTGGCCACCACCCCTCGGGGCGCCCGGTGCCTCCTGGCCGGGGCGGCAACAGTGAGCGTGGCCGGCCCACTGCTCTGGGGAGGGGAGAGGCGCCCCATTGTTGGTTTTAAAAATGGCTCCGATGAATTACAGAAGCCTTCCCTTTCCTGCCGGTTTCCAGGAACTCCACTCCAACATAATGGATCGAGTTATTAGGGGATCAGCTTGGACTCGGGCGGCTGGAGGGGAGCCAGGCTAGGCCGACCAGCACGCCGTGTGGCTGCAAGACTCCCCAGGGCCAGCCTGCGGTTGGGGCTGGGGGGCAGGCGGCCCGGGCCGTCAGCTATGTGCCGGGAGGCTGGGCACAGGGCACCAGGGACTCAGGCCCGTCCTTCCAGGGAGGCTTTACTGGGGGCGCGACTCCTGGAAGGTGAGGCCCTACTGTGTGCAGAAGCCTGTGCCCACAGCCCCAGCTGGGGTGAGGCTCCACGGAGGGAGATTCACTGTGTGCACAGGCCTGAGCCCAAGCCCCACATAATGTGAGAGCCTACCGTGTGTGCACAGGTGTACGTCCTAAGCAAAGCCTGCTATGTGCAGGGCTTTCCTGAGGCTCTGTTCTTCCATGAGGGTTGAGCAAGGTGTGCTCTGAGGAGGCCCAGGAGGCCCCAGGGGTGGGGCAGGGGGTCCTACAGGGCCCTCTCCTCACTGTCCAGTGCTGTGCAGGGGTGAGGAGTAGGGGTTGTCTTGAGAACTCGGGACACTGCCATGTCACTGGCCCCGGCTCTGCCCACCCGCAGGTCGTCCTGTCCCTGCTGTTCTGCCATTGCCCCCCTGCTCCCCCTGCCAGGCCTGGGCACAGGCTGGAGGCTCACCCTTACCCCTCACTTAGGCCTGGGGCAGTCCTCACCGCATTGATGTCCGTCCTTACTGGACACCGTCCTTGCTGGACACCGTCCTTGCTGGCGTTTGACTGCTGGACGCGTCACCCGTTCCTCATTGTCCTCGGGCTGGCTCCGTGAAGGCTGGCCCTCGTCCAGGGACCCAGAGCAGTCCTGGCACGCAGCCGGTGCTCAGTAAATGAGTGAGGTCGAGGACCCCTCAGTGTGGGTTTTGAGGCATGAAGAGAAGTGCTCCTAGGCAGAAGGCAGGTGGTGCACTGTGGGTGGTGGGCCCATCCGGAGTAGAGCCGGGTGGTCTCAGGCAGGGGTACTCCACTGACCCACAGCTGTGTCAGCAGCCGCTGGGTCCCCATCTCTCACCAGGTCCTCCCACCCTCACCACCCCTGACAGCCTGAGCTCTGCCTCCGGGTCCTGTCTGGAAGTGGCCCGGGGCTGCTGTGCTTTAGGGACATCCTGGTGGCCATCTAGGGGCTGGTGCACCCCTGGCCAGCCCCCTCTCCAGTCACGGAGGCTGCACCTGGCTCTGCGTATGGCGCTCTGGACTTCTCTGCAAACTGGCTGGCTTCATGCCTCAGCAGGGTTCTCAACGTAAAGAATTTCAGTCTGGGAAGTGCCGTGTTGTGTGAAATGTGGGCGTCATGCGGGCCGGTGCACAGAACTCTGGTTAGTGTCTGGCTGGGAGCTGGTGTCCCCCGTGGGAACGTGGGCCTCCCTTGCTGGGGGCCAAGCATGGCCACCGACGTTTCAGAACCACCCCAGCCTGGCCCATGGGAAGAAGCAGCCCCTATCCCTGACTCCTGGAAGCACTGAGGGCCCGGCCATGCGTGCAGCCTGCTGGGCTGGGGTCTCGGGGGCTTGTCCCCACAGGATTGGCGGCCAGCCACCCTGTTGTCAGGCAGCACGGGGAGCCTGCCCCTGTGCGCACAATCCAAGCCGTTGGGTCCGTGGCCCCCGATGGGGGTGGGGGGGGCTCTTCGTACCATGCCTGACACGGCAGAACCCACTGCCACTGGGGCGGCCTCTCCTCGGGACAGACAGGGCCAAGCCTGTGTCTGGGAAGCATTCAGAGGGTCAGGGACCAAAGCGTTCTGGCCATCTGTCTGGGCAGCAGGACCCCCACCGCCTCCCCCAGCGTCTCTTCACCCCAATATCTGGAGCTCGGTGGGGATGGGGTGTCAGGGCCACACCTCCCTCAGGGGGTGATGGCCCCTGGGGGCTGTATTGTCTGCCCATGGCTTCTGTAACAAACACACCGGAGCGTGTGTGTTCCTCCAAGGGCTGGAGGCTGCAAGGCCGAGGTCCAGGCATGGCCGGGGCTGGCTCCTTCAAGGCCTCTGCTGGGTGTGCGGATGGCCATCTCCTCCTCATGTGGTCGTCCCCGTGTGTCTGTGTCCTGAGTTCCTCTTCCTGTGAGGACACCAGTTGGATGGGATTGGGACCCATCCTACTGACCTCAGTTTACTTAAATCGCCTCCTTAAAGACCCATTCCCAAATGAGTCACAGTCTGAGGTCCTGGGGGTTAGGGCTCCTACATGGGAATTTGGGGGGACACAGTTCAGCCTGTGGCAGGGAGGACTGGGAGGGTCTAGGCTGGGAGGGAATGGCCCATTACTGGTGGCTGAGCCGGGAAGGTGCCCGTGGCCTGGGCACAGGGGCCAAAATGTCCTCGGGCCGGGCACTGGGGGCTCTGCATCCTGAACCCAGGATTCCTCAAATGAGCGTGTCCTGCCCCCGCCTCAGCCCAGGCCAGAACATGACTCTCATACTGGAGACGAACGCGGGTGACCCTGAGCCACGGTCAGAACTGTGCTGTGTTCTGTCCGTTCTGCTGCGCTCACAGGACGTCGGCCCTGAGCTTTGGGTGGGCGCTCGGAGGACACTGGCCGTGGCAGCCATGTGTAAATGTCAGGGCCAGGTGTTGGGCCGGGCCCAGGTGGGGCCCCGGGTGCCCTGGAGGCACTGTGGACAGGAGCACCGGGGTGCCGAGCTCAGTCCCGCTGGTTTCAAGTTGAAGCCGGCGATCTGAGGTTTTGGGCCATCCTTTTCAAAATGTCACCGCTATTAATAATCTGTGGGTGGGGCCAGAGGGCCTCTGGGGTCCTGAGTGGGTGGTGGGGGAGGGGGCCTGGGGGAGGCAGCTCCCTGTGGGGCGTGAGGGGGGCTCCCCAGGCCTTCCCGAGGGGGCCTGGGCTCAGCGGCACAGGTGGGGGTCTGCTCGGGTGCAGGGGGTTCTCTAGGGGCTGGAAGAGGTGCCCAGCGGGGCTTGAACGTACCGTACAGGCAGGAGCTTGCCTCTCCTGGGGCTTCCTGTGTGCATCCATAAAACGGGGGCGTCGGAATCCGTGGGCTCCAGAGCCTTTCCAGGGGCTCCTCCAGCTGCCTCACAGGCAGGTCCAGATGGCCTGCGGGTCCGGACGGACGGCAGCCTCACAGGGAGGAAGAACAAAGCTGAGGCAGGATCCGAACCCAGAGCTGGGGCCTCTGGGGCTTCTAGGGGTCAGTGTGGGGCACCTGCCAGCCTGCAGGGGAGCATCTGTGTGGGGGCATGTGCTGTCGCCTCCCCCAGCCCCAGCACGGACAGCCGAAAGCCCTGTGTTCCCTTCCCCACAAGACCCCCCCGCGAGGGTCCTCAGCTGTCCCTTCTCAGAGCAGAAGACAGCCCCGCCTGCATCTCTGGTCGGTGGGTGTCCCGCTCGAGTTCTCGCTCCTGCGGTCAGCCTCAGCTTCTGCCCCGCTCCGGGGGGATTCCTACGGGGAGTGGGGGGGTTATCACCGCGGGAGACCTGGTGCTGGTGGGGCCCCCATGTCCGGCATCTATCTGGTGTTCATCCCTCGGGAGCCAGTGAGGGCTGGAGCTGCTCTGGGGAGCCCCCAGTGCCCAGGACTCATCCGGAAGGTTCTAGATGCTGCCCCCAGTGGTGGGGCCTCCACCCACCCAGCCTTGGGCTCTGCTCAGGTGTGCTCCTCGGGGCAGCTCCAGGGCCCCTGACCAGCAGCTCGCAGCCTGCAGGAGGGCAGGCCCCATCCGGTGGGACTGCCACTGCATCGGGGTCCTGGCGGGACAGCAGTGCCCAGTGGTGGTGGTGGGTGAATTACAGAGCGGGCAGCAGGCTGTGGAGGGAGCGTTGCCCCCAAGGCTGGCAGGGGTTCAGCCTTCTGCTGGCAGGCTACTTCCTACCCCTGCTGGGGTGGTCAGGGCACCCTGCCCTGTGGGCCCCCAGCTGGCTGTCCAATCCCCCAACACCCTGGGGATTCTTGACCACCAGCAAGTTTGGGAAGGTGCCCTGTGGGTGTCTGTCGTGTGTGTGGGTGGGGCTTGGACTCGTGGGTCCCTGACCTCAGCTGGGAGGTTTGGGGACCCTCCTCCCAGCAGGAGGCTCTGGCTGGCCCTTGGGCTGGGGTGCCCCCGTGTGCCATGCGAGAGCAGGTGGGCAGGTGTGGCCACAAGGCCCGTCCTCCTTTCTTTTTTTTTTTTTTCTTTTTAAAGATTTTATTTATTTATTTGAGAGAGAGAGAATGAGAGACAGAGAGCATGAGAGGGAGGAGAGTCAGAGGGAGAAGCAGACTCCCTGCCGAGCAGGGAGCCCGATGCGGGACTCGATCCTGGGACTCCGGGATCATGACCTGAGCCGAAGGCAGTCGCTTAACCAACTGAGCCACCCAGGCGCCCCCGTCCTCCTTTCTTAATACCCAGTTGCCAGGCGACGCTTGTGGGGAGGCTGGGATTTCCAGGGAGGGGCCAGCTGGTGTGCGGGGGAGGGTGTGGGGACAGCCCTGCTGCGGGGCCCCTTTGCCTCCACGTGGGGTGAGCCAGGCTCGCACATATGCAGAGTTGTGTGTCTGCACGTGGTGCATGTTCCCACCACAGTCACTGCGAGTCCCGGTGTGTGAGGACCGTGGGGGACTGGGCCACCATGGGTCCCGCGCTCCAGGGGCAGAGCTGGGGAGCTCAGGCCCCAGCCATGGGCTCCTAGCCACGGGGCCAGACGGTGCTGGGGGCTGTGCCAGGTGTTCTGGCCTGGTTCTCTCGCAGGAGGGAGCCTCCTTCAGCTTCCTGCAGACTCTGGGGCCATGGTCTCGGGCAGCCTGCCGGTTGGGGGGTGGAGCAGACCTTGTTCTTCGGGCCGAGTTCCCATGGAGGGAGCGTCCAGTCCCACGGGGTCGCTAATTCAGGCCTCGGGCAGCTGTGCAGTGGCGCTGAGGCAGCTATTTCTGGCCCGGAGAATTCCTGCCCAGAGCCAGCCCCGAAGGCCTGTCCCCACGGGCGGTCTGTCATCTCCCGCAGGGGCCCTCCTGGCTCTGTGCCCTCTGCCCACGCCTTTCCCTTCCAGGGTCTGGGGGCTCTGCAGAGGAGAGTCGCTGGGGAGGCGGCCTCCCCTGGCAAGGCCGGCCCCTCCCGCCTTCTGTCTCCAGGACAAAGCCAGCCTGAAGGGGAGGCCAGGTCTTAGGACATTGTAAGGCATCAGCTGCTCCAGCAGGAACCAGGCCAGGACTGTGACCTGGGGCTCTGTCAGGAGAGCTTGAGCTATGGGAAAGAAACTGGGCGGGGGGCTAGCTCCATGTTTAGACAGGAAAATCCCCCCTGCGGGGGGTGGTCGGGGGCCCCCAAGGCACTTGCGCATGCCGCCACCAAGTGGCTGGCAGGGTCTCCATGAGGGTCCGTGGCCGGCACAGGCGGGCTCCCTGCAGGTATGGTGATTGGAGGTGGAGATGGGGTGCTTTTCCACTCAATTATGCCTTGAAAAAAAATCCCAAATCAAGCTATTTATTAAGAGTTAAGTGGAGACATTAGCACTCTTCCTAATTAGCATGGTCTTTAAAATGGTGTGCAATTAGAGGGAGCTGTGGGCTTGTGCTCGGGCTCCGTGATGTGTGGATGAGTGTTTAATTTTGTCCGGGGTGGTGGGGGGGGGCTCTTCCTTCTGGAGAAACGCCAGCCACGGGCCCTGCTCCTCTCAGGTCAAGCCACCTCGAAGCTGTGGGTGTAAGCATGTGTCTGTGGTTGCATGTGCACACGGTCCCGCTCAGATGCGTGTACGCGGCGTGCATGGCACAAGGGACGAGGAGTCTGCACACGAGTGGGCACACACGCGCCCAGACATGCCTAGGCTCACACTGGTGCCGGGGTCCACCCTCTGTACCCCCTCCCTCCTGTGGCAGGTGGGCAGGGGTGCCACCAGGCCCAGGACAGTGCCATGCCCGGATTAGCTCAGAAATCATGCAGGGAGGAGGGGCCTCTGTGCCACGAGCCACCGAGAACAACATACCCAGGCGCTGGGCTCTGCTGGTGGGACGCAGTGGTGCCCGGGGGTCTGGGGAGCAGGTTCCTCATAGGTTGGGGTCGGAGCTCGCTGCCTAGGGAGCCCCCGGGCACAGCTCTGGAAGTCTCCAGGGCCACCAACACAGGGAGCAGCTCTCAGAACAGAGGAAGAGTATTCTGGCAGCAGGGGGTGTCCCCACATGGGGAGTGGGCTTGCAGCTTCTCAGTTTCCCAGGGGAGGTGCTCTCCCAGGAACAGCCCAGCCCCCCTGAGCTCCCCCCTCCCCCCCGTGTGACCCTGAGCCACTGGCTGAGAACAAACAGCTCCATGTTTGGCCAGCAATCCCGGCTCCCCACCCCGGCCAGAGCCGAGTGAGCATGAGTCACGCAGGCCTCGGCTGTGGGTGGGGGGGACAGGGATGGGGACAGAGTTGGGGAGAAGGGCTCCCTGCAGCAAGAGTCTGGCCAGAGGGGAGGCAGGGGCAGGCTGGAGCAGAGGGCACCGTTCAGGAGAGGCCGTGGGGCACAGACTGGGCCCAGAGGCTAGCCCTGTGTCAGAGTGGGGAGGGGACGGGGTCCTGCTGCACCCCACAGGGGCTGTGGCAGGTCCTGTCCAGGGAGTTCTTGACAGATGGGCGGCCCCCTGGGGGCAGCGGTCCTGTGTCCCCCAGGTGGGGATGAATGGGAGCTGGCCACAGGGGACCAAGGCCCTTCCCTGTGCAGAGCCAACGTGTGTGGTGGGGAGAGGCCGAGAAAGCCTTTGATTCCTAACAGTCAGCCTGCAGTCGCACCTGGCGGGGACCCCTGGCCCTCCGGACCCCACTCCCGTCCTGCCCTTCTTCCCAGACACTGACAGGATCTTCTGGACCGCACCCCTCTCCCCCAGATAAAGCCCTGTGGTGGTGGCCCCAGGGGTGGGGGGCTGGAGACCAGGGACTGGGCTGAGCTGTGGGGCTGTTGGAGGGTGTGAGCTGGGGGGGGCAGTCCACCTCCCAGACTCCTCCTCACCTTTTAGCAGCTGGTCATCGTGGCAACAACCTCAGGAAGGAAAGAAACTTCCTTCCATCGTGATCTGGAGTGGCGGCCTCCCACTCCTCACAGAGGCCCCCGTGGACCTGGCACTGCTGCCGTGGGACTCCCTCCACCACTCACCTCGGCCATGCTGGTGTCCTCGCTCACCTCACCGGTCTGTGGTCCTGACACCAGCTGGCTGGGGCTGTGGGTTGGAGCGACTGCAGCAGAAGCATCCGGGCCCCAGCAACGTTGAGCTGCTCCCCAGGGACCAGGTGTGAGGGCAGGTGCGCAGGTGCATACACACCTGCGTCAGATGACCGTCCCACTGCCCCCAGGCCCCTGATCTGCACATGAACGTCCCACCCTGAGCTGGGCCTTGTCGCTACAGTGGAAGCCTTAATCAATCAATTATATCACTAGTTAAGTAAGCAGGAGTGTTTATAATTGTCCCCAGTAACAAGGGAAGGTACATCTGTCCTTGGGGGCTGTGCTCAACCCCCCAGGCTGGGGCCGAAGTGTGAAGACCTCAGGGAACCCTCAGGTGGCCGGGAAATGGGGCAGGATCCACAAAGGTCTCCGCTCCACGCCTTCTGCCCAAGGGCGCCTCCGTGCTCCAGGGATGGAGTCAGCCTCAGGAGACCAGGCTGCCACGAGAGCAGGGTCCCCGACACCAGGGAGCGGACCCCTGCTGGGGCCCAGGTGTCCTTAGGCTTGGGCCATTGTTGGCAGTCCTCAGGTGTGGATCTCCTAAGGCCTGCGATGTGGGGCTGGAGCCCTGGACCCTGCCAGGACCAGGGTGCCCCCGCAGGGCCAGGCCCAGTTTGCGGGTCATGGGGGTTAAGCTGGCTCACGGTGCAGGGTGGATGCCGAGCGGCGCTGCCATAGCACCCGGCCTGCAGCTGCTACTCTGCCTTCAAAGGCTCCCCGGTGGCCAGGCTCAGCCGCTGCCTGGTGGGAGTCTGCTGCCGCCCCAGCTGCCCCTTACACCCCGATCCCGTCACCCCGGCCGCGGGGAGCTCTGGGAGGCGTCCTCAGACGCCCTCCCCGTGGGCAGCCAGACCCACGGTGGAGGGCCACCAGGAGGACTCGGGAGTGCTGGGGAGCACGTCTGCCCCGAGTCGGGGGGTGGCTGTGCCCTGCAGGGGTGTTTTGAGGCAGGAGAGCCAGGAGGGGGCCCCCACCACACCCACGCTGGCGCTGGGTCTGAGTCTCCGCCCTGTGAGTGAGTGACAGCAGTGATGGGTTTGGAACTCCAGCAGGATGGAGCGGTTGGAAAGAAAAGCCCCAGACACGCAGATTGTTACAGTTAGTGAGGTGACGTGCACACGCTCTAAAATTCACCATCTTGAAGTGTAGCAATCTTGGGAAGTTGAGTGCATTCACAGTGCGGTGCAAAGCTCCAGCCCTCCCTAGTTCCAGAACATTCCATCACCCCAAAGGGAACCTGTCCCCGTTAGCTGTCACTCCCCAGCCCCTGGCAGCCCCTGCTCCCCGGTCTGTCCGCGTTTGTTCTGCTTCACAGACACAGAATCCTACAATCCCTGTCCTTGTGCACCTGGCTTCCTAGCGAGCGTCCCATTTTCAAGGTTTAGCCATGTCATAGCGGTGTGGGCATGATATGACTGAGCGGTATCGCACGGCTGGACCCTGTGTTTTTGTGCGTTTGTGGACATTGGGGTGGTTTCCGCCTTTTGGCTGTCTCGAGCCCTGCGGCTGGGAACACGAGTGTGTGTGTGTGTCCAAGGACCTGTTTGCACTTCTAGGTGTGCTTGGGGGTGTGGACAGTTGGAGGAGTTGTGGGACCTGCCTCCGGGTGGGAGCTGCGCCCCACAGGAGCTGCCGGGAGCCATCCACGGGGGCCCTGCTGCCTGGCTCAGACGTTGTCTGTCCTGTGTGCCGCCCTTGAGGGCTTCCTGGAGGTGCTCACGGGGGCCTGGTAGGTCCCCAATGGTGCAGAGGGGCAGGTCCCGCGCCAAGGCTGGTCCGGGAGAAGCCGTGTCCTTAATGGTGTGCGTCTCCAATAAAAACTGCTTCGTGTTAGATGCTGGGCCGGGAGGAGGCTGTTGCAAGCGTGTTGCTGTGGCAACCTCGGGGGGTGGGCTCACCAGCTGGGCGAGGAGCAGAAGGCCCCTAGACTCCCGTCACCATGAGCAAGGGGCCGAGTGTGTGCCCTGGTGGACGGGGACTGTTCCCCAGGCCTCCCCCGCTCTGACAGCCCACGCGGACTACTTGGGCCTGGGCTTCGA
Organism: Mirounga angustirostris; assembly: GCF_029215605.1. NCBI lineage: Eukaryota > Metazoa > Chordata > Mammalia > Carnivora > Phocidae > Mirounga > Mirounga angustirostris. The sequence continues at coordinate 140,475,602 of NW_026991713.1, forward strand.
GACACCTCACTTGCCGTCACATGCGTCCCGGGAGGCCCAGAGGCAGAGGCGGGGACAGCCTTGCCCCGTCTCGCCAACTCCCCGCCCCGAGCCGTGGTTCCCCCGACAAGGGCTTCTCCCAGAACTCCACGTGCCTCTTGGTGCATGTACGTCCAGCCGTCCTAGGGAAGCGAGCCTCTGCACGGGAGCGCTCTTTGTGAACGGTCTCCGCCGCTGCTGCGTTCCCCTCCATCCACCCAGCATGGGTTTCTAACCTCGGCGCCTCCACCGCAGCATCACGCCCTGTCCGTAGAGACGCTGGGACGTTCAGTCGTCTGTGGTTGCCAGCGGTGCTTCCTGACTCGCTAGCCTGGCCGCACGCACCACTGGGCGGCCTCCCCAGCTCCCCGGCACTGTCCTTGTCCCAGCGCTCGTGCGGACAGAGGGGCCCAGAGGGGCCAGGGTTGGGGAAGGCCGCGCTGTGCTCTGCGAGGTGGGCCGGGTCTGGGGGTCTCCCATGCTGCCCACTGGGCCCCCATGTGGCCGGCTGGGTCCGTGTGGGGTGTTTCTTCCGGCCCCAGAGCGGTTCTGTCTCCAGCTGCCCGCTCAGCTGTGTGGGTACCGTAGACGTTTTCTCATGAGTGGCCCAGGATTGTTTTCTCCTGTGGGATGGGCTTTCTACCCCATGAATAAACATAGGCTTTTCTCCTTAATTAAACTGCAAAAGCAAGGTTGGATGCTCAAGAGGATGAAGGCTCGGGGGCCAGGGCGGGGGCAGCAGGTCTGTGTGCACAGTAGCAGGGAAGGGCCCTGTACCACCTCCCCCAGGGCAGGGAAGGGTTTGCCCACCAGCTGTCCATGTGGGGACAGAGGGGGGCGCTTGGTGCAGAGTGCCGGGCATCAGTGGGCCACTGTGCGTCTGGGGGCAGGTGCGCGTGCATGTGGAGCCCGTGGACTGGCTGAGCTCATCCCTACACCTCCCCTGCCTGTCGGGGCCCCTCATCCACACCACAGACTGCAAGCCCCTTCGAGGTCAGAGGCTGGTCCCCGAGGGCCCGGTGTGGGGGTCTGGGCTCAGTATTCCCGATGGGCAGTGGATCAGGATGGCCCAGGGCTGCCTCTCAGCCATGTCCGAGTCAGGAGATCCTGGTAGGGGGCTGCTGTGGGTACGGAGCAGACGGCAGGGAGGTGGGGGAGGCTGCTGGCCTAACTTGGGCCAAGGCATGAGGAAGAGGAGACCAATGCCAGCCTGAGTGTTTGGGCCACCCCATCCTGCACCCCCTTCTTCCCACTGCCCATGCCCCACCACCTTCCCGGGCGCAGGGACACTCAGCCAAGCTGTTGTGGATTTGGTCTAATGGAGCTTAGCTGGCGGAGCAGATTGCCCTGGGGGGGCGGCAGGCGGGGCTGGCCTGCTTGGGGCTTTCTCATCTTCCAGAGACAGAGCTTTGCAGCTCTCTCCATGTAATCTCACGATGGCCCCTCAGGGAGCCCAGCCTGGGGGGTCAGGGCCCAGTCCCCACGAAGCCTGCCTCGTGGCCACCCCGCCGCAGCTTTCCAGCCTCCGTGTCCCCCACCAGTCTGCGTCTCTCAGCAAGGGGTGTCCAGCTCGCCCAGCTGTGCCCCCATGGCAAAAACACGATGTCCCCTCCCTCCGTGTCCGCGGCCAGCCAGGGGAGCTGAAGTGGCCTTGCCAGGGTGAGGGAGGGGACAGGGGACATGGAGTCTGCTGGATGCTTCCCTCAGCAGCTGAAAGATAACCGCCATCACTCCCATCGTGCAGCTGGGGAAACTGAGGCTCAGGGTGAGGGGTGGGTAAGTGGTACTGTCAGGGGTCAGGCTTGTCCCCTGGCTCCGAGCTCGGCAGGGGGAGAAATGGCTCACTCCACAGGTCTGGGGACCCTGAGCCAGCAGGGCTGGGTGGCCGTGGGGACCTGCGTGCAACGATGAGGATTTGGCTCAGAGGTCTAGGACCACCCTTCGGGTCACACTGTCTTGTGCCATACAGGCCTCTGTGGGGACCCTCATAGAGTGTCAGGGTCCCTTGTTGGCACAGCTGCTGGTGAGGGACCGGCAGCCCCCAAAACGTGGGCTGAGTGGCCATGAGCCCCTTCTGGCTTCCGGGCCTGGTCCCAGCAGCTTCACACTTCCCAACCAGTGGCATCTTCGTGCAGAGATGACCGTGCCTGCCGCGGTCACCCCTACTTCCAGGCTGTCCCCATCTACTGCCCACAGCCAGGGACAGGGGAGAGATGGTGCTCTCAGGCCAGCACCATCTTCAAAGGCTCAGGCGGTGTGCTCTGCTTTACCAGCTGGGAGTCAGAATGAGAAAGGGTGGATCGATGGGTGGTGTCCAGTAAAGCCTGGGTCAACGTGAGCAGCACCCCCAGGCTGCTCAGCAGGCCCCATCCAGAGCCTCCTCCCCAGCCCTCTGTGGGTGTCTGGGGCAGGCCATCTTCAGCACCACGGACAGCGGTCACCTGGCACTGCCCCTCGAATCCACCTCCTCACCCACTGGGCCTGGCCTTGGGGTGTCTGCGTGTGGGGTGCATTGGAGCTCTGGTCTGAGAGGCCATGAATCTGGCACCGAGAGCGACAAGACAGGACTGGGGCCCTCCACCCCGCTGGGGGAGATCTGGCTATGGGCGCCGCTGCACGAGTGGGAAGGTGGTGCAGTGCTGGTTCGGCACCTGCTACCCCACTGGTCCCGGAAAGACCTGAAGGGGAGGGAGGTGGTGGGAAAGACTGGCATCAGGCCAGGCTGGGGGCAATATGCTGGAAGGGTGGGGCCCGCAGGGTGCGCATGGTACTTGAGAGGTCCCCCAACAGACAGGATCTTTGCTCCCAGTGCTGAGAGAGGCTCTGGGACCCCGTCTCTCATTTATGAGCATCCCCCCCACCAGCCTGGGTGGTGGTGCAGGCCCAGCCCAGGCCCTGGGAGGTTCCTGGAGCTGGATGGGCTGGGGCCAGGGTAGTCAAAAGGATGTGGGTCAGGGGGCTTGTGGCCGGACAGAGCCTCCCGGGGCTCTGGGGTCCTGTGGCAGAGACCACATCACTCAGCGTTGGACTCGGGCCCTGGGCAGCGCCACAGCCCCCTCCCTGTGCTGGTATGGCCACCGCCTCCAGACTGCACATTACCTTGGCTTCCTTGAACCCATGGTGGAAATTGACTCTAATTTGTAGAAGTTGGTTCAAAACCTAAAGAATTTTTAATTAAAACCCAGAAAATCCATCTGTGTAATTAAGTTACTGGGCTCTGGATGAGGAGCCGGCTGGCCCTGCCTGTCCTCAGCTGCCCACTAAGGTGTGACCGGGGAGGGGGCTGGCCTTGCGCGTGCAGGGGGCCGCTCCAGCCCTGTGACCCCTGGGCCGGCTGCCCCTGTCTCTGGGGAGCCTCCTGGCCATCTGCAGGGCCAGTGGAGCCCCTACCCAGGACAGGAGGTGCAGGGCAGTTCTTGGGGTGTCTCGGGAGAACCGCACATACATGTGACACCTTTACACAGACCAAGGCAAGATCTTGGGGCTCGGGTGCAGAACCCTAGGGTCTTTTCACTCCCAGGTGTGTGTGTGGGGTGGTGGAGCAAAAGAGGCAGAGGCTGTATCATTAGGATGGTAACCCGAAAGGGGCGAGGGTCCTTGAGGATGGATGGAGAACTTTCTAGGTGCCTGGTTTGGTTGTCCCAGCCACCCCAGTAGTGTCCCCACTTCTTGGATGAACCTGCTGGGCACTCAGCCTTCTGCCCCTTGGGGTCCTGAGCCTGCCAGGCATGCCTCACGGGTGGGGCAGGCAGGCCAGGGCCCATAGGACCAGCAGAGTCAGGAGGAAGCCACGGTTGGTGGGTGGGCTTCGCTTGTCAGCAGTTTGGGAAGATGTAGAGGTAGGACCCCAGCTCAGGGACTCTAAGCAGAGCTGTCTTTTCCAGTTGCTTCGGGCCTAGTTTATGGCTTATCCTCGGAGTGAGGGCCCCTCCTAGCCCCTCCTAGCCCCTGACCTGAATAGTCTCGTGGATCCTGGCCTGAATCTAGATTCGCTGGCCTCACAGCCCAGGATCACTGTTGAGGACAGAGGTCCTCAGCTTTGACACCAGCTCTGGGGTCCGGGGCAGGTCCCCTGCAAGAATCCCCAGACCAGAAGATGCCTTTACCTGCCCCTTTCATCCCCACCTGGCCCTCTGCTCCAGGGCCACACCACGGTGTGGCTAGATGTCTTGAAGTACTGTGTGTGTGTTGGGGGTGGGGGTAGCAGTGTTTGTTAGGGGCTTGAGCGTAGCTGGTAGGCTTTTTCCGGGCTAGGTACAGGGAGGGCATGAATATCCATCACCTGATGGTGGAGGGCACCTGGTAGTTGAGGTCATTCTCCCTGGTCTGGGCGATGTGAATGAGCTTGGGCACAGGCGGGGGAGAAATCGGGCCATGGGCTGGAGAGACAAGAGTCCCAGGTGTGGGTGAATGGTACTGGTGGACAGGAGAAGCTGGGGGGCCAGGGCTCGACTGGGCTGGAAACCCTACTACTGGGGCAGGATGTCTGCAGGAGTGGGAGGGGGGAGCACTCAGGGTACAGGGAGAGCTCAGCATGTTGGGACAGGTTCAAAAGGGGCAGACAGCTCCCACACCCTCACTGGGTGGGTGCACACCCGGGGGCCCAGGCTGGTGTGCGCTGCCTCCCAGGGCGGGGGGTCGGGGGGGGGAGCGTGCACCTGCGTCTACCTGGGTCAGGGTTGGAATGCACTCCCTCACACTGTCCGACCGTCGCCTGCCCTCCTGTCGCCCACCCGGGGCCTCCTGCTCTCCTGCCGGGCCTCGTAGGGATGTGGAGGGTATGGGGGGTTCATCTCCTTGCAGGCGGGTCTGCTGACCCATTCTGTTTAACTGGGAGCATCCCACCTACTGTGACACGCACAGATGTTCCTCCTCAGAGGTGTGACTGCAGCAGTTAAGGGACAAAGGGTCAGGAGGCCAGGAAAGCGGTGCAGCCTGAGCCCCCCATGACACAGCCTGGGACCGGGTCTGTGCAGGGGGTCCCCAAGATGCCCCGATGGAGCCTTGCTGGTGCACATAGGTGCAGTTGTCAGCCACGGCACTGTGGCCCCCCACCCCCACCCCACGGGGATGGCCTGGTCCCGGCCCAGCACCTGAGCAAGCATGTGTGCCAGGCCCCCCCAGGTGGGGCTGGGGGCCGCGGGGTGCTGCTTTAGTGGGAAGCTGGCTTCTGTTCCCTGCAGCCAGACCTGGCCCAGGCCCTTGTTACCGCCGAGCCCATTAACCGTAATTACGGCGCTCTGGGCAGGCACGTAATGATGGTGCTGGCCTGGTGCCATGCTGTACTGTGCGCCGTTGGCCCTGCCCCCGCCCCTGCCCCGGGGGGGTGCTGCTTGCAGACCCTGACGTGGGGATGGCGTGTGGGGTGCACAGAATGCCTCCAAGCCCTCCCGGCCACCAGGGGTATCCGTCTGCATCCACAGGGTCTGCATGGAGCCTAGCTCCCCCACGCAGCCCGGCCCTTCTTCATGCCTGACCCAGCCAGCCTAGCAGAGGGCTTCCCCAGTCCCTAGCGAACTAACTGGGGTGGGGGCGCGGAGTGCACCCCTTCCCAGAGATCACCGCCCTGGGCCAGGCCACCATTCAGCCTGCGTGGAACCCCAGCGCCACCTAGTGGCTGTTCCCAGCATGTCCGGGAGGTCACACCTGGGCTGTGGTCCCCACACCCGGGAGCCTGCAGGGTGGCCGGGGTGCGGAGTGTGTGAGGATGCGGCACACTCTGCTGAGCTGGCTCCCGAGGCTCCCACCCCGCCTGGATGCCCACTCGCTAGCCGGAGACTCCTGGACAGGGCCAGTCACTTGGGCAGCTTCTGCTCTGGGACCGGGGGGCCGGGGGTGGGGCAGGGCGGCGAGGAGGGCTGCAGGTCCCCCACGCCCAGCTGCCGAGCTGATGGAAAGCTCTCGTTCCTCATCCCAGTAGCTGTGGTCAGGGTACCCTCGGCCTGCTGGAGTCACGTGGGGGTTAGCACAGGCACACCCCCACGGTGTGTGTGCATCCACAGCACGTGTTGGGGCCCAGGCCGGACAAAGCCTGTGAGATGGCTCCCCGAGTGTCCAGCCTGAGCTGAGGTACCGGTGTTGTGGGGAGCCTGTCCTCTGGCCCCTGCCCAGGGGCCCACGTGGGGGTGTGCTGGTGCTGTACACAGTGGCCAGGGTCGCGGCTCTGCCTCTCAAGGCCCAGCTGACGGGGTGCTGGGGGTGGGTCCCAGGGCCCCGCTCCCCGTGCTGCTCCCCTGTGGCCGTGTCGCAGCCTCCGGCATTGATCCTTAATTCGGCCGCCTGCTCCACGTGGTTCGAGCACGTCAGCATGCTGGTCATCATGCTCAACTGCGTGACCCTGGGCATGTTCCGGCCCTGTGAGGACGTCGAGTGCCAGTCAGAGCGCTGCAGCATCCTGGAGGTGGGCCCGGGGGCATCCGGGGGGCGGGGGGCACAGCCCACTGGCCATGGCCAGCCTCAGGGTGACCAGCTGGCAGGACTGGGTCTCAGGCCCCGCCTCCCTCCAGGCCTTCGACGACTTCATCTTTGCCTTCTTCGCGGTGGAGATGATCATCAAGATGATCGCCCTGGGTCTCTTTGGGCAGAAGTGCTACCTGGGGGACACGTGGAACAGGCTGGATTTTTTCATCGTCATGGCGGGGTATGAACCCCTGGCCACCAGAGCTAGCTGGTGCAGGAGACCCAGTGGCATCGGTGCCTGACCAAGCCTGGCTGGGAGCCCTGCCCCCCTCGGGCCCCGCTGGCTGCCCCGGGGTCTGGCTGCCCCGGGATCCCACCAGGAAGAGGGATGGGGGTGCACTCTGCAGGGGTCCAGTGGGGCCGATGTTGGGAGGCGGCTGGGGGTTGGGGGGCCAGTGCGGCCTCTGCCAGGGAACAGGGCACTACCCCACAGCAGTAGGGGTGGCAGGACGGACACAGATGGTCTGTGAGTGGTGAGGGGCTCCAGGGAGGCTCGGTGCACAGCTCCGGGACCAGGCCTCCCGGCCTCGGCTGGCAAGGTGCCCTGGAGAAAGGTGGTGCTCACCCCTGCCCCCGGGGCCCTGCCCACCCCCTGAGCTTCCCTGTCCCTCTGCCGCTCCCCCAGCATGATGGAATACTCACTGGACGGACACAACGTGAGCCTCTCGGCCATCCGGACGGTGCGCGTGCTGCGGCCCCTGCGCGCCATCAACCGTGTGCCCAGTGAGTGACCCCTCCCCTGGGACAGGGCTGTGTGTCCTGCCGGCCCTTACTGAGAGCTCTCCAGGGTTCCCTGGGGTACAGGAAGTCTACATTGTCTGCTCCTGGACTCCCCAGCCCTGGGGAAGGGGAGGCAAGTCTGCTGCTCACCATGGGTCCCTGAGGATTGGCCACTTCTTGTCTGGAGAGGACACGGCAAACCTGGACCAGGTTGGGGTGTGACAGGCAGGCTGCGTGGGGTCTGGGCTCCCCACCGTGCTGCTGGGCGAACCTCAGACTCCCCATCTGCACATTTGGGGTAACACCGGGGGCTGCATGGGCCCTGGTAGTTTCATTGTCTGGCACATGCGGGGCGAACCTCAGGCCCTAACTCTGCCAGAGGGATCTGGTGCTTCCGGGAAGCCTAGAGAAGCTTCCAGAAAGTCTAAGTGGCTGCTTGTTTGGAAAACGGCCTGTTCTCACACAAGGGGATGGTTTGGGATTTTTTTCCATCTTACAAGTATTCACTGCTGTTACTTCTCCCAGGCAGGAGGGCAGTGTCCGTGGTACACCGTGTAAGGGGTGCATACACATGTGTGCACGGGTCTGCACATACCACGTGTCAATACCATGTATACAGCCTTTCCAACCGCTGGGCCCGAGTCCTGGTGTCCTCAGCACCCAGGCCTGGGCAGTCAGGGCAGGTCCCACAGCTTCCCCTAAGAAGTTGCACACCCTTAGGGACAGGTACATCCTTCCCCGGGCCTGTCCACTCCACCAAAGGGCTGGGGTCATGGAGGTGTGCTGTGCTGTGGGACCCCTGGGCCTTTTTTCCACCTGCCCACCTGGCTCTATGCTCAGGGGTCAGACGGCGCTCAGATGCCTTGTGAGTCCGGGGAAGTTAGCCTGAGCTTCTGTTTTCCCATTGTAACAGCCAGATGTTAGTGGTACCCAGAGAGGCTGTGTGAGGTGAGGTGATGTGTGCGGCTCCCAGCTGTGCCTGGTGCCCACCACACAGACAGTCTGCCCTCCTGGGCCCACCTGTGAGCGCAGTAAAGTGGCAACGAGACCCATCCCTGCAGATGTGTCCTTTTCAGCCTGTCTGCATCCAGCATTGCACACCAGCAGCCTGGCCTCCTCTGGGGACACCCCCCTGTCCCAAATAGGGAGCCTGCCCTGGACAGGATCAGATGCTCCTTATAATGAGCCCCAAAAGGTCACACTCATGGTTGCATCTCCCTGGGTGCCTGGGGTTCTCTCTGACCCCTGGATCGTATCTGTGACCCTTTGAGCCAGTTGATGTCTGGCCAGGGCACGTGCCTCCTGATCCCGTGCATCCCTCGTGAATCTTCCTCTCAGCCGTTTCTGACATTTCAGTGCCACTCCTGGCTGTGGCTCGCCCCCCGTGACCCCAGGGGCCTGTTCTGCCATGTGCCGCGCAGCCCCCTCCCCGGGGCGCTGCTCCCCGAGGCCTTGCACCTCCCCCCTCCCCACCCCCTGGCCCAGGGTGCAGTGTGCTGCTTTGTCCCTGCCCTTGCTCATCTGGGGAAAGGAGTCATCCTTGCTGAGGTCTGGGAGGGGATAGGCCCAGGTAAGTGGGGGGCACATAGGGCTTGGCTGGCCCACTCCCAGATTAATTTGCATTCATCCAGCGCCCAGGCACAAGGGCTTCAAAACTGCCTCTCAAAAAACCGCCACCTGCCCTGGGAGTCCCTCCCTCCAGTGCAGGGCTCTCCTCCAGTGCAATTTGCACAGGGCATGGGAAGAAATTCTCCTTGTAAGACCCCAGGCTCCTAAGTGTTGGAGGCAGCCCAAAGCCTGAGCTCCTGGGGGACCCTGAGGCTGGGGCTGTTGGACTCCCTCAGGGCCTGCGGAATGTGTGGGGACTCAGTACAAGTCCCCCCCGGAGTTGCTAATACCCATTTGTGAACGGCGGGAGGGCTCAGGGCCCACTAGAGGGGCGGGGGGCTAGAAGGAGCCCGGGAGGTCTCTGCTGTGCTGACTTCTTTCCCTGCCCCTGCAGGCATGCGGATCTTGGTCACGCTGCTGCTGGACACTCTGCCCATGCTCGGGAATGTCCTTCTGCTCTGCTTCTTCGTCTTCTTCATTTTCGGTATCGTCGGTGTACAGCTGTGGGCCGGCCTGCTTCGGAACCGCTGCTTCCTGGACAGCACCTTTGCCAGGTGCAGGGGCTTAAGGGCTCTTCTGGCTTGTGTGCCACCAGCAGGCTCCTCCCCTCCAGCCCCACCCCCTGATGCTCCCCCCTCCAGCCCAGCCCCAGGTGCTCCGCCCCCAGCAGGCTCCTCCTCTTCCAGCCCCACCCCCAGCAGGCTCCTCCCCTCCAAGTCCACCCCAGATGCCTCGCCCCCAGTAGGCTCTTCCAGCCCCACCCCAGCAGGCTCCGCCCCCAGCAGGCTCCGCCCCTCCAGCTCCGCCCTCCCCAGGCTCTGCCCCCAGCAGGCTCCTTCCCTCCAGCTCCGCCCTCAGCAGGCTCTGCCTTTAGCAGGCTCTTCCCTTTCAGCTCCACCTCTAGGGACACGCCCTTTTCAAGAGTATTTTTAATTGGGGTTCTGTCTTTTGGATCTATTCCTGTTTTTTATGTTTGTTTTTATGTGTGCTTTTGTCTCTTTTTCTGCTAATTTGTCCATTTCACCGTTTTTGTCCACTTATCTCTTGTTTTTATCTTTTCCAACTCTGTATCTCACGCTGTTTCTCTTTGTTTTTCTGTGTCTGCGTCTCTCTCTGTATCTCTGCTTCTCTCTCTCGTCTGTGCATCCCTCTCCGGGTGTGTGCCTCCCGCTTGCCTGCAGAAACAACAACCTCAGCTTCCTGCGGCCGTACTACCAGACGGAGGAGGGCGAGGAGAACCCCTTCATCTGCTCCTCGCGCCGAGACAACGGCATGCAGAAGTGCTCGCACATCCCCAGCCGCCGGGAGCTGCGCGTGGAGTGCACGCTGGGCTGGGAGGCTTACGGGCAGCCACAGGCCGAGGGTGCAGCAGGCACCGCCCACAACGCTTGCATCAACTGGAACCAGTATTACAACGTGTGCCGCTCGGGCGGTTCCAACCCCCACAATGGCGCCATCAACTTTGACAACATCGGCTATGCCTGGATTGCCATCTTCCAGGTGGGTCCCTGCTCTCGGCTGAGGGCCTGGGCCTCAGTTTCCCCATCAGCGGGGGTGGGAGGGCATGGCGTGTGCGGGGCCGCGGGGGGACGCAGGCGAGGAGGCCCCTGCCACCCTCCCAGGGCCGTCCGTGTGTGCAGCCGCCTGCCCCCCCAGGTGATCACGCTGGAGGGCTGGGTGGACATAATGTACTACGTCATGGATGCCCATTCCTTCTACAACTTCATCTACTTCATTTTGCTCATCATTGTGAGTGCGGGCGACGGGGCGAGTCCCGGGGGCTGGGTGGGGTGTTCATGGCCACCAGTGTCTGTGGGTGGAGGTGCCCTGACAGCGGGACAGCCGGCCGCAGACCCCAGAAGTCCCCTGTCGGTGGGCGTTGTCATGTTCCCGACGCCATGCCCTCCCAGCCTCCGCTGACTCTCAGGGTTGCTGCACCGGCTGAGCTGCAGGGCAGGGCAGCAGAGAGCCAGGGCTGCCCACGGGGTGGCAAGGGACTTCTGCCCGGCCCCCAGCAGGAGGTAGTTGGGGGGTGAAGCCCACCTCCAGGAGGCCTCAGGCAGCACCCCAGGCCCTCCCATGGCTGGGTCCTGTTTGGAGGCTGCAGAAGACGCAGGACCATGTCTTGGGGTCCCAGCCTTCCCCCCTGTTTATGGGCCTGCAGACACAGCACTGCACAGAACAGGTCACCCCAAAGGCATGGGTCTCTCTAGTGTGGGTTTCCCTGCCAGGCACGGCCCTCCATGGTGTACATGGGCCTCCAGACACGGAGCTGTCACAGGCAGGGTCTGCGAGGACCCCGCTGTGAACAGAGACAGGCGTCCTGCCTCCTTGTTTCTGACCACGAGCAGAGAGTGTTGGAGGGTGATCCTGCATGGAGGAGAGGAAGTTAAGGGGCTTGGAAAGGTCTGCCCTGGGGGGAGGGGGCGAACCGTACAGATGATGGGAAGGAACGTCTCCCCGCCACCCCCGCCCTGCGTGTCCCCCACTGTCCACACGTGGGTTGTCTAGATGGGCAAGCGGCACTTACTCCAAGCCGCCCATGGCAGGTGCTGACATTTGGCTTCGCATCAGCAGGGACCCCACCATCCTAGGGTGTCCGCCCTGGCCCTGAGAACAGGCAGCACATAGTAGGGCTCAGTGTTCCCTCGAGGATTCTGTCACTGCCGTGTTAGAAGCAGCCCCCGCCCCCACTGCCCGCCCCTCCCACCCCTGACACCCTGTGACCCTCTTCCTTAGCTCCCTGGGTTAGCAGCCCAGCGAGTGAGTCGCGGCTGGGTCACGGGAGGCTCACCACTGCCCGCCTGCTGCAGGTGGGCTCCTTCTTCATGATCAACCTGTGCCTGGTGGTGATCGCCACACAGTTCTCGGAGACCAAGCAGCGGGAGAACCAGCTCATGCGGGAGCAGCGTGCGCGGTACCTGTCTGATGACAGTACACTGGCCAGCTTCTCGGAGCCGGGCAGCTGCTACGAGGAGCTGCTCAAGTACGTGGGCCATATCTGCCGCAAGGTCAAGAGACGCACGCTGCGCCTCTACGCTCGCTGGCAGAGCCGCTGGTGCAAGAAGGTGGACCCTAGCAGCGCCCCGCATGGCCAGGGCCCCGGGCGCCGGCCGAGGCGGGCGGGGAGGCACACGGCCTCCGTGCACCACCTGGTCTACCACCACCATCACCACCACCACCATCACTACCACTTCAGCCATGGCAGCCCACGCCGGCCCGGCCCCGGGGACACCAGGCTAGTGCCGGCCGGGGCCTTGCCCTCCCCGCCCTCGCCGGGCCGTGGGCCCCCTGATGCCGAGTCGGTGCACAGTGTGTACCACGCGGACTGCCACGTGGAGGGGCCACAAGAGAGGGCCCGGGTGGCACACACCACAGGCACGGCAGCCGCCAGCCTCAAGGTGGCCACGGGGCTGGGTGCCATGAACTACCCCACCATCCTGCCCTCATCCATAGGGGGCGGCAAAGGTGGTACCGGCCCCGGGCCCAAGGGGAAGCGGGTCAGCGGGCCTCCAGGTGCCGGAGAGCACAGCCCCCTGAGCCTGAGGGGCGCCGACCCCTATGAGAAGATCCAGCATTTGGTCGGGGAACATGGTAAGGACCCACCCCCACTTGTGGAGAGGAGGTGGGACCTGGGCTGGGTGAGCCGTGAGGAAACGGGACTGCTGGGATGTCTTTGCCACTTGCATGCTCTCCAGGAAGGCCCTGAGTACCTCGATGAGCCTAGCTTTTTCCTTTTTCCTTTTGAGCTCCGTAAGAAGGGAGCTGGGGGGGCCCAGGTGTCTTGGACTCTGACACCCCTGGCCTGGAGAGAGGGCACTGGGTCTCCTTCCACCCTACAGCCAGCCCCAAGCAGCCCCAATGTGAGCAAGACACAGCTTTTGCCAACGAGGGTAGGAGAATTTCAAGACTGACTCACCCCGTCAGAGCCCCAGGCTTGTGGCCCCGGGAGAGACCACACGCCCATGTCTGTGGCTGGCCCCCTTTCTAGGTGGGGATGCTGGGGCACAGGGAGCAGAAGGTAAAACTAGGGTCACAGAGCTCCCAAGGGTCTGGGAAGGGGCCAGGGTGGGCCCCAATATACTCATGGTCCCCCCCAGCTGGGGCTCAGCTGCACCCCCCTTAGACGGGCAGTCGGAGGGATGCTGGGTCCCATCAGACCTTGAGGCCTTCCCAGATGGTGTGTGCAGGAGCGCGGGCCACAGTGCATCTGGAGCAGGCAGGGATGTGTGTGGCCGGCCCGCCATGGCACGTGCGCTTCCAGTCCGGCCTGCTCTGTAGGGCTCAGGAGCTGTGGTGCATTGAGGCCACGGCATGCCGTTGGCGTGAGACACACCTCCGGCTCCAGAGACTCCACACAAGAAAACCGTATATGGTGGCTCCTGGGTAGTTTTTGCGTCTCTCTCGTATCAGAGCCACGATGGTTCAGACTTGTTGGGTCAGGTAGAACGTTGAAGTTAATTACACTTGTCGAATGTGGGTATGAGAAAAGGGCTCGCGTTCTGTTTCTATGGATGGCGCGGATGGCGCGTGTGCAGGGAGATTAAGCGTCTCTGCCGCGGGTGCGCACACGTGTACCGCTTACCCCACGGAAGCTTCGCTGGGCTATGGCCTGACCCTTCCTGTGCCCTTCTCCCTGCAGGACTGGGCCGGACCCCCAGCCGCCTGTCGGGCCTGAGTGTGCCCTGCCCCCTGCCCAGCCCCCAGGCGGGCACGCTGACCTGCGAGCTGAAGAACTGTCCGTATTGCACCAGCGCCCTGGACGACCCTGACTTCGAGCTCAGTGACTCTGAGAGCGGAGGCTCGGAAGGCAACATGGTGTATGAATTCACACAGGATGTGCGGCACGGTGACCACCGCGACCCCATGCGGTTCCCCCCGGCAGCAGATGCACCAAGCCAGGGCAGTGCACGGCCGCGGGCGCAGCGGCGGGCGGCCCCGGGCGAGCAGGGCGGGCTTGGCCACATCTGGGCCACCTTTAGTGGCAAGCTGTGCCGAATCGTGGACAGCAAGTACTTCAACCGCGGCATCATGGTGGCCATCCTCACCAACACGCTGAGCATGGGCGTTGAGTACCACGAGCAGGTGAGGGTGGGAGCGGGTCAGGATGGTCCTTGTGACCCTGGGGAGCACGTCCTCCTGTGGGACCCTGTGGATGGGCTCATGGGGGTCGGGGGCTAAGGATGGGTTGGAGCTGGGTGTGGTCTGTCACAGGTTTTTGTCGCTCGACAGATAACTCACAGCTCCTTCGTGGGTTGGGTCTCTGTCAAGTAGTGAACACAGACACACACGGCGTGGTTCCCGTGTGGAGGTTCTAGCCCCACCTGGGGTCCGAGGAGGCCACACAGACCTAGAGGCACCAGGGGCTAAGGACATGCACCCAGTGGTGCTTCTGAGGATGGGACGCCCCCAGCTTAGCTCTCATAGAGGGGCTCCCCTTACAAGAGCCAGGGCCACTGGCCATGCCCACTGTGGTGCTCCTTGGCGGTCACAAAAGGCCAGAGTGTGGAGTGGCCCCTAGGAGGAGGCGGGGGGGTCATGTGTGGCCCCCCCGCAGCTGTGGAAGCTGTCAACCGTGCATGCTGGCCCTCCTCGACCCCTGCCCTGGACCGGGGCCCAGCAGGGAGGGCAGCGGCCAGATTCAGCAGAGGGAGGGGGTCCTTTCTGGGGACCAGGCTGGGTCACCTTGGTGACCAAATGGGAGTTCCTTGTGTCCCACTCTTGGATTTTTCTGGCCACTTAAACGATTTTTTTCATTCTGGAACAATCTGGGGAAAACGCAAGCAGTGGTAAACTTCAGCAAGCTGTATGTGGGGAGGCTCTTTCTGGGTAGGGGGGAGCCGAGGCAGGGACATCGGGAGGCTTTAGGGGAGTCCCTGGTAAGGAAGAGCCTCTGCATGTATGCACACATTTGTGTGTATTCTGTCGTGTACGTGTGCATACGTGCAAGGCTTACCGGTTCAGGTGCGCGTGTGTGCACACAGCAGGTCACGTGTTGGTAAATGCTCAGGCGTGCATACACGCGTGGGAATATTTACACTAGCACGGTGTGTACACGCACACACATGCGCAGACACACAGGTGAGGCAGCATGCCTCAGTAAGAAAGGCTCCTGGAGTGTGTACCACCAGGAAGGGGCGTGTGAGGCCAGCAGGGACCAGGGCAGCAGATCAGAGGTGTCACCCGTGCCGTCTGTACCCTGGGCTCCCCCACGCCCACCCTGGAACCCGGCAGCAAGTGCTCCTGGCCCAGTTCTCATGGCTCGCACTTGCTCTGGTGCTCAGCCGCGCCGCTGGGCAAGTCCAGCAGGGCCCGGGCAGCCGGGACAGCCGGGGTGGGCGCGCCGGGCGGGCAGCAGTCCAGGCAGCATCCGGTTAGGTTGCTTCTGAGCGGCCGCCTTCGTGGAGCCTTACCTGCTCCTGGATTCCTGGGAGCAGTGAGCCTCGTTCACGGCGGGGTGGGAGCTGTGGGGGGGCACTGACGGCCTTTCTGCCACCCACAGCCCGATGAGCTGACCAGTGCCCTGGAGATCAGCAACATCGTGTTCACCAGCATGTTCGCCCTGGAGATGCTGCTGAAGCTGCTGGCTTGCAGCCCGCTGGGCTACATCCGGAACCCCTACAACATCTTTGACGGCATCATCGTGGTCATCAGGTGGTCCCTTATCTCCCACCTGGGCCGCAGGGGCCCGGGAAGCTCCAGGGTCAGGCGAATACCCCCTGAGGGGGCTGAGCCCCAGTCAGAGACAGGCTATCACCGGCGAAGTCCCCTCCCTGGGGCCACGTTCCTCCCCACTGCCACTTACATATAGTCCGTTGCATCTCAGATTGTTTCTAGAACATAGGGGAGCTGTTCCCTGCAGGAACAGAGTAGGCGCTCGCCCACCCAGCTGGAGGTCACGTAGGTCTCAGCCCCTGCAAGGCAGGCGAGCTCGCCTGTGGGGTGTCTGCTGCGGCCAAGTCAACACAAAGGAGTGGGAGAATCTGGGGTAACTGTCCCCCAGGAGGAAGCAGGGCCCTCGGAGTGCAGGGGATCCCCCAGCAGGGAGGAGGCTAGGCACAGCTAGCCGTGAAAGGCACAGGATGGGGAAGTCCAGAGCCCGAGTTCCGGCAGCTTCGGGGGGTCGGCAGCCACCAGGGACAACAGTTAACTAGCGGGCTTCAGTGACACCGCCACGGCTCCTCAGTCTCCTGGGTGCCTGGACACAGCTGCGCCTCTTCTCGGCCAGGGGGTCAAGGCGGGCCGCCGTGGCTCCAGCCGGCATCCCTGCTTTGGGAAGGGGATGTGCAGGGACCTGTGGCCGGAGGACAGGACCCTGCTGACCCCCGCCCCGGCCCACAGCGTCTGGGAGATCATCGGGCAGGCGGACGGTGGCCTGTCGGTGTTGCGGACCTTCCGGCTGCTGCGTGTGCTGAAGCTGGTGCGTTTCATGCCTGCGCTGCGGCGTCAGCTGGTGGTGCTCATGAAGACCATGGATAACGTGGCCACCTTCTGCATGCTGCTCATGCTCTTCATATTCATCTTCAGGTGGGCTGCCCCACCAATAGGGGCAGACCCCTCCCTGCTGCGCCGCCCCATGCTCCTGAGGCTGGGGGGCAGGAGCCTCCAAGTATCGTCACAGATGGATGGCTCCGTGGAATCACTCGCTAGCACCCTTCATGTGCTCACAGCTGAATGGGGGGACGGGACAGGCCCCCAGATGAATGGGTTGGGGACTGTGCCCCAAAGAGAGCAGAGAAGGGGTGGGGGCAGCCAGGCCCAAGTCCATAGCTCTCAGCTGGTATGTGCTGAGCGCCCGCTGTTGGCCAGCCTGGCCTGGGGTCAAGCCCCAATGATGGGCTGGGGCAGAGGACGGCTCAGGAGGCTGAGTGAGACCGGCACCCCGGGTCCCTCCCACCCCAGCCTCAGTCTCCCCACCAACCATTTGGAAGCAGCTGGGCCCTGGGCACCAGGAGGGAGACCCTGTAAACTGGAAGGCTGGGGCCAGGCCAGTGGGGAAGGCATGGCAGAGCAGTCCCTGGGTGTGGAGGTGACCACGCGGAGCTTCACCTGCTGTCCGCCTCCCTGCACCCGTCCCCAAAATCACACACCCCTGCTCTGCCTTCAGCATCCTGGGCATGCATCTCTTTGGCTGCAAGTTCAGCCTGACGACAGACACCGGAGACACGGTCCCCGACAGGAAGAACTTTGACTCCCTGCTGTGGGCCATTGTCACCGTGTTCCAGGTAAAGCCTGGGCGGGCACCACCAGTGGGAATGGGGGTCCCCAGGAGAGCCACCGTCCTGCTCCAAGCAGCCCCCGAGTGTGTGCCTTGGCCTTTCTGAGGCCGGCATGGGGGGATGCCCTGCAGAACCCCTGCCACCCCTGGGCTTGCCGGCGCCCCTTCTCCCCTGGTCTGGGGCTTTCCCTGCCTCTCGGTCCCTCCCCCCAGATCCTCACCCAGGAGGACTGGAACGTCGTCCTCTACAACGGCATGGCTTCCACCTCCTCCTGGGCCGCTCTCTACTTCGTGGCGCTGATGACCTTCGGCAACTACGTGCTCTTCAACCTGCTGGTGGCCATCCTGGTGGAGGGCTTCCAGGCAGAGGTGAGGGGTGGGAGTCCCGCCCAGACTGCCACAGGGAGGGTGGGTTCCTCCATCCTGCAGCCACCACACCTGGCCCTGGCGGTCACTTCAGGGCCCAGGCCTCCCGGCCACGCCTGCCTCCAGGCTGGCCCAGCCCTCCCCAGGGAGTCCGCCCATGGGTGCTAGGTATGGATGGCTCCCACCTGAGGGAGCTGTGCCTCCCACTCTGCGGGGTGCAGGGGGACGCTAACAGGTCCGACACGGATGAAGACAAGACATCCACCCACTTGGAGGAGGATTTTGACAAGTTCCGGGATCTCCGGGCCACGGGTGAGCGTGGTGGTGCTGGGACTCCCGTGGGCAGGCTCTGGGCCGGCGGAGTCCCTTCCTGGAAGCCGCGCAGGTACCAGCCTCCCTCTTCTCTCTCCAGAGATGAAGATGTACTCGCTGGCCGTGACCCCCAACGGGCTCCTGGAGGGCCGCGGCAGCCTGCCCCCTCCCCTCATCATGCGCACAGCGGCCACGCCCATGCCCACCCCCAAGAGCTCCCCACACCTGGACCCGGCCCCCAGCCTCCTGGACTCGCGGCGTGGCAGCAGCAGCTCTGTGGACCCACAGCTGGGTGACCAGAAGTCGCTGGTAGGGACCCTTCCCTGCCCTGGCCTCAGCGCACCCCACTCGCCCGGTCCTCGTGGCCTCTCCCACAGATGAGTGTGGGTCCCACACACCCCCCGGTCACACCGCACAAATCCCTGTCCCCGAGGGGAGGAGGCCGGCGCTCTGTTTTTCTATAAATGGAGCCGGGAACCACCGCTCTTGCAGAAGGAGCGTAAGCAGAGCAGATGTGGGAACGCGTGGCACCCCTTTCCAGCAGAATGCCAGGCGGGGAGTTTCTCTTCTAAATGGGAATAAAAGATAAAAGCCGGCAGAGCACAGAGCGTGCATCAAAGGAGCAATGAAAGGGACGGTGGAAAGGCGGCCCGTGATAGAAGCCAGGCGGGCATCCCACAGAGCCGGCACCACGGGGCTTTTCACGAGGACCCAGGAGATTCCGCCCAGCACCCGGCCCACCGCGGCTTCTAAGGCGGGGAGGGTGGGCCGGGGGGGTAGGGGGGAGAAGCTCACCGCCCAGGGGGAGCTGGGGGTAGGGGGTGTGGACATGGAGACAGGATGTTGCGTGTCTGTAACAGAGAAGCTGCCAGGCTGAGCAGCGTAGATGCATCCAGCCCAGCTGCTGGGGACCGAGCTGGGGGACGGGCGGTGTAGCAGGGGAAAGCCCGGCCCGTGCTGGCCCTGGGAGGGGAAGTGAGTGACAGCAGGGAGGATGAGGCAGCAGAGGTCAATCCCTGTCTCTCCTCAGACAGCAGCTCAGTTTGTCTTTATAAGTCCCAGGCGCTGCCTGTTAGGAGCAGATTTGGGCCCCCGCACCCCAGCCGCTGGGGCGGTGTCTGAGGACGCGTGGCCTGAGGCTGGTCCCAGGCTCGTGGATAAGCACCTGCGCCGGCCCTCCAGCCCACGACGGCTGCAGGTGGCCACCCGCAGCCCGGCTCGACCCTCGGACACTCACTGCCTACGTCTCTAACTCACTGGGGATGGGCTTTGGGCCACAGGCGTGCCGTGGAAATGCCGCCTTGCTGGCTGCTCAGTGGTAGGGTCATCTGCGCAGTAAAGGAGGTGTCCCCCGTGGAGGTGCCACCCACAGTGTTAATAGTGCCATTGGTCAGGAGAGGCCCCTGTGGCCAGGGCCCGGGATGTGTGAGGGGACTTGGGGGGCTGCTGACCCTGCTCACTCCTCACCCCCCACACAGTCCAGCCTCCGGAGCTCGCCCTGTGCCCACTGGGGCCCCAACAGTGCCCGGAGCAGCCGGCGCTCAAGCTGGAACAGCCTGGGCCGCGCACCCAGCCTCAAACGGCGGAGCCAGTGTGGGGAGCGTGAGTCTCTGCTGTCCGGGGAGGGCAAGGGTAGCACAGACGAGGAAGCGGAGGATGGCAGGCCCGGGGCAGGGGCCTCTCCGGGGACACGCCCCACCCCGCTGCGGCGCGCCGAGTCCCTGGACCACCGCAGCACCCTGGACCTGCGGCCCCCACGGCCAGCTGCACTGCTGCCCACCAAGTTCCACGACTGCAACGGGCAGGTGCTGGCCCTGCCCAGTGAGTTCTTCCTGCGCATCGACAGCCACAAAGAGGATCCAGCCGAGTTTGACGACGACATGGAGGATGTGAGTAGAGGCCCGTCCCCATGCCTCCTTCCTGTTGTGGACTCGTTCCGCAAAGCAGAACCAGAGGCAGGGACTGGGGACATGCCCTGCATGGGGTCTCATGCACCCCAGGTCAGGAGCGGGGGAGCAGGACAGGCTGAGCGGCACTTGATACAGGCCACGTGGCCTTAGCTCATCCACGGGGAGCTCTAGAGCAGATTCACCCCAGGGTGGACCCAGCCTCCCGCCCAAGGGAGCTCCCCAGATGCAGAGGAGGGTAGGGCAAGGCTCCCTCAGAAAGGCACTCACCTTGCCCAGGGCAGCTCTGCAGGATGGGAGTCGGCTTGGGGGGGTGGTCTCCGTGGATTCCCCCTGTGGGTCTCTCTCAGTGCCCAGGTGGGGAGGATGAGGCTGGGACAGCTGGGACCCCAGAGGCAGCCGGATGGTGGCTGGCCTGGCCCGGAGGGGCCCTGAGGACCTGCACCCCTCTCCTCTAGAGTTGTTGCCTGCGCCTGCACAAGGTGCTGGAACCCTACAAGCCTGCGTGGTGTCGCAGCCGGGAGCCCTGGGCCCTGTACCTCTTCTCTCCGCAGAACAGGTGAGGGGCACAGCAGGTGGGGGTGGGCCTGCATGGAGCGGACTCTGCCTCCTGAGTCAGTGTCCCCGCCCCCCGCGACTCACTCGCCCCACCCCACCGTCCAGGTTCCGGGTCTCCTGCCAGAAGATCATCGCTCACAAGATGTTCGATCATGTGGTCCTGGTCTTCATCTTTCTCAACTGCGTCACCATCGCCCTAGAGAGGCCCGACATCGACCCGGGCAGCACCGTGAGGCGCCCTTGCGGCCCAGGGGCCTGGGGGTGGGGGCGGGGCCGCGGGGGGGCCGGCCCCGCCCACCGCTCTGTGCTTGCAGGAGCGCGTCTTCCTCAGCGTTTCCAACTACATTTTCACGGCGATTTTCGTGGCCGAGATGATGGTGAAGGTACCGGCAGGCCCGGGAGGAACCCCGTCCCACCCAGCAGCCCTCGCCATCTGTGCTCGTTCCCCCCACACACCTGGGTTCCCCCTCCTCTGTGCCTCCCAGGTGGTGGCCCTGGGCCTGGTCTCCGGCGAGCACGCCTACCTGCAGAGCAGCTGGAATGTGCTGGACGGGCTGCTGGTCCTGGTGTCCCTGGTCGACATCGTCGTAGCCATGGCCTCAGCCGGTGGCGCCAAGATCCTGGGCATCCTGCGTGTGCTGCGTCTGCTGCGGACGCTACGGCCCCTGAGGTAGGCAGGGCGGGGCTGCGGTTCTGGGAGGCCGGCGGGGGGGGTGGTGCTGGGGGAGCTGGGGGCTGCAATCAGGGACGGGCCTCTGCTCTGCATCCAGGGTCATCAGCCGTGCTCCGGGCCTCAAGTTGGTGGTGGAGACTCTGATATCGTCACTCAGGCCCATCGGGAACATCGTGCTCATCTGCTGCGCCTTTTTCATCATCTTCGGCATCCTGGGGGTGCAGGTGCGCGCCCCGCTTGCCCACAGGTGGCCTGGCCGTGGCCCGGTGGTCTGTGGTCCACAGCAGCCCAGTAGCCCAGCAGCCCGGAGACGGTCGTGCAGGGGCGGGTCTGGTGGGACGGGGGCACAGGACCGGGCCCGCGGGGTGACCTCCGCACCCTGGTCAGCTCTTCAAAGGGAAGTTTTACTACTGCGAAGGCGCTGACACCAGGAACATCTCCACCAAGGCTGAGTGCCAGGCCGCACGCTACCGCTGGGTGCGGCGCAAATACAACTTCGACAACCTGGGCCAGGTGGGCGGGGCCAGGGGTGGGGGAGGGGTGGGTGAGGGAGGGGCGCCGGCGGGCCAGCATGCCCCCCTCCTCTGGGGAACCGGAACCACGGGCATCAGTGGGAGTCATCAGCGGGGGTGGTGTGGTCTCTCCATGTCTCTGGGTGGAGGCAGAGCTGCGGTGACCAGCCTTGTTCTGACCCCATAGGCGCTGATGTCCCTGTTTGTGCTGTCCTCCAAGGATGGCTGGGTGAACATCATGTACGACGGGCTGGATGCTGTGGGCATAGACCAGCAGGTACAGGGGGTGGTGGGGACCCACTGGTCTGTCTTCTAGGACGTCTCAAGGAACCTCTCCCCAGGAGGCTTGTTTGCAGCCTCAGAATTTCCAGCCGTCTCTCTCGGGGCCCCATCTCTAACCCCAGAGTGCATGCGCCACCCTTGGGAAGAGGGGCCGGGGGGATGGGCACCCACGTGTCATTTGTATGCCGCAGCCCGTGCCCAACCACAACCCCTGGATGCTGCTGTACTTCATTTCCTTCCTGCTCATCGTCAGCTTTTTTGTGCTCAACATGTTCGTGGGCGTCGTGGTGGAGAATTTCCACAAGTGCCGGCAGCACCAGGAGGCCGAGGAGGCCCGGCGGCGCGAGGAGAAGCGGCAGCGGCGGCTGGAGCGAAAACGCAGGAGTAAGGGGCTCTTGGGGCGGTGGTGGGGGTGGGGGAGTCGTCCCTTCCACCTGCGCGAGCCCCGTGCCTGTGGGACCCGGGTCCAGTGGAGAGGCGAGCTCCCGGACCCGAGCCTGGCCCCGGCCTACCTCACCCACGGGTGTGGTGGGCACCCAGGCAGCACCTGTGTGTGCACGGCAGGCCTGGAGTCCCCTCCCAGATGGCCTGCACTGGGGCGTTCAGAGGAGGGGCCAGGGCAGGGGAGGGCCGCACGGCAGGAGGCGCAGGGGTCTCCTCCCAAACAGCACAGGACGCGAACAAGACCCCCAGTTTTCACTGCCGTGGCTATGGGGCAGATTCACGCCTGTGAGGGTTTTCATACTGCGGGAAGAGCGAGCAAAGCCATCAGAGTTAGACAGGGTCTTAGGGAAGTCCCAGCTGGCTTGGGGGCAAGGAGGGCGTCTGACGCGAGGGTGGGGGGGGGGGCTGCTAAGTGTCCCCACCCAGCCTGCCCCGTGTGGAGTGTTCTCGCCCCACCCCCCCGAGGCCAGCTCAGACCATCTCCTTGTCTTTCCAGGCACTTTCCCCAGCCCAGGTATCTGCCCCCACCCCCGCCCTGCATGTCTCAGCCCCCCTGCTTCTGCCACCCAGCGCATGGGGCTGTGGGCTGGCCTGGCCTCGGTTCTTCCGTGGCTGCGTGGGGAGGGGTGGACCTTGCAGGCTGGTGCCAGGCCTGCTGGGGTCCCTTGCCAGGCGGGCACGGGATGGCTGGGGGTGGGCACCAGGCTTCGGTGGGAGGGGAGAGGATTTGCTGGCTCACCTGCCCGGTGTCGGTGCTGCTGCCTCCAAGCTCGGGCCTGCCCCTCTGCCTGGCTGCGCGCATGGCTGATCCGCTGCATTCTGGGACACCTGCCCAGTTGCAGCTGCTCCGCATCCTCGGCACTGGCCTGATCTGACAGGCTGCCGGCCGCCGGCTTTACGAGCTGAGCCAAGTTCTTCAGTGATGCACGCCAGCCCAAGGGGCATGAGGGTCCCAGGGAGGGGTCGGTCCCCATCAGCCCCTGTCCTCCCAGGCCCTGGGCCAGCCGGCTGGGGCAGCCCTAGCTCTTACCCTGGGCACTGCCTGTGCGGGGTTCTGTGGCCCAGGCGTGTTCCCGTGTCCAGTGGTGGCAGCTGTGCCCTCACCCAGTGCTCAGTGGACTTTGACAAGCCCTAAAGGAGTTACTGCAGACAGAATGTTTAGTGCAGGCAGAACTGTTTGGCGGTGCAGGACCTCTCCAGGTCATGGCCATCGTCGTCAGATGGACCAGAGGTCCGGCAGAGCCCAGACAACAGGCAGTGGCCACTGGTCTCTTGGAGGACAAGGAGGGGAGACACTGTGGGCCTGGTGACCAGGGGTGGCTCATGTCCAGACTGAGATGGAGCCGGGGGCGGGCCCCCCTGCCCTGCGACCACTGGGGCTGGGGACGGGACTGGCCCTGCCTCCAGGAAGGCCCCCATCTGCTCAGTCTTCGTCCTCAACGTGTCTGCGCCCTGCCGTGAGCCCAGGAGAGTGGACCACAAGGGCCAGCTCGGGAGCCCCTGGCAGGGTGGGGACCAAGCAGGGCCCAGGTGGGGTCTCAGCTGCCTGGCCCACGCCTAGCACCTGCCCTGGGGCCAGGGCCCTAGGAGATCAGACGGCGACCTGCTCCTGAGACCCACTTCTGCCCCGCCCCCCAGCCTGTGGTCCCAGCCAGCAACAGGAGCTGGACTCCCTGAGAGCCGCTTCCTTCGTAGAAGGGGTCCCTCTTCCTGGGAGAAATTTTTTCCTCCAGGCTCAGGCGAACGCCCCGTGTCTGAGCCCAGGGCCCTCCCCCAGCAGTCCCCGCGCTGCAGCCTCCCGGCAGACGAGCAAGGACATCCCAGTGCCACCAGGGCGCAGGCAGCCCCTACCCCAGCTCACGGACACCCTCTCCCTGCAGAGGCCCAGCGCCGGCCCTACTACGCCGACTACTCGCCCACCCGCCGCTCCATTCACTCGCTGTGCACCAGCCACTATCTTGACCTCTTTATCACCTTCATCATCGGGGTCAACGTCATCACCATGTCCATGGAACACTACAACCAGCCCAAGGTGGGGCTCGGCCCCTGGAGATGCCCGCCTAGCCTGCCTCCAGGACGGGCCGCGGGGACACAAGCCCTGGGGCGGGGAGGGGGTGGGCCTAGGTGGGGTTTGGCGCTCAGTGGGGTGGCCTGGATCAGAGCTGGGGTGTACTGGGTCTGCAGCTTGGTCCGAGCCCTCCTTGGGGTTTACAGGGTATGTGAAGCTGTGGTTTGAGCAAAGCGTCCTTTTTTTAAAACCGGTTGAAACTCCGAGGGCCCCCTACCCTGGAGCGCCCTCCCCACAGTGGTTCAGTCTGGAAACACTGGCTGTGGGAACATCTGTGAGTCCAGCTGCCTAGGAGCAAGCTGGGCAGGGGGCAGGCAGGTGTAAGGTGGTCAGCTTTTTATTTTCCCCCCATTGTGTCTGTGTCCCCATCATGTTTTGAAGAAGGGACACCCCTGTCCCCCAGCAGAGGAAGGGAGTGGTCTCCACTGGGTCTGGCGTGGCCCCGCCCTGGGTTGTGGGTGGGGGCCCGGTCAAGGTGGGGCCGGGGGTCTGCGCTGGGAGCAGTAGGTGTCCCCCATGTGAGGGCTCAGAACACCACAAGGGTATCTCTAGGCCGTGCCTCAGAGGCCTGGCCCAGCCCCACATGCAGAGGGGAGGTGGGGTGGGCTGACCAGGACACAGGCACTGCGGGCCGGGAGCCTCCGTCCGCAGCCCTGACGCTCTGCTCGCAGTCGCTGGACGAGGCTCTCAAGTACTGCAACTACGTGTTCACCATCGTCTTCGTCTTTGAGGCCGTGCTGAAGCTCGTGGCTTTTGGGTTCCGGAGGTTCTTCAAGGACAGGTGTGTGGGGCGGGCGCCAGGGCCTGGAGAACCCTCGGGGCGGGGCCTCCTGAGAGCCACAGCCCTCCTCCCCCTGGCCGGCCGGAGTCGTGGCGAGGGATGCGCCCAGGGCACAGGATGGAGGTGCTCAGCCCACCCACCACCTGCCCCAGGTGGAACCAGCTGGACCTGGCCATCGTGCTGCTGTCCATCATGGGCATCACACTGGAGGAGATCGAGATGAACGCAGCTCTGCCCATCAACCCCACCATCATCCGCATCATGCGCGTGCTCCGCATTGCCCGCGGTAGGCGGCCCGCCTGTCCTTCCCCGCTGCCCCAAGGCTGGTAGAGGGCCCTGCTGCTGGGCTCCACGGCCCAGGCTCCACATCCTTCCTCTGCTCACCCTGCAGCATCTGCCTGGGGGCCGTGTGGGGGATGGGGAGTGTAAGGGATGGGGGTGGCCCATGGTGTCCCCCAGCAAAGAAGGGTTGGACCGGCCTAGGCCCCACGCCCCCTACTGATGCTCGGCTTCTGGCCCTAGTGCTGAAGCTGCTCAAGATGGCCACAGGCATGCGGGCTCTGCTGGACACGGTGGTTCAAGCCCTGCCCCAGGTAGGTCAGCAGCCCCGCCCCAGTCCAGCGTCATTGCCCCAAGGGTGCGCATTACAGATGCCCCTAGGAGCACAAGGCGCGGGAGGGCCTCACTGGGTCGTTCACTCACATAGTCCTCGGTCTTGTGAAAACTGTGGTAATCAGCCCGCGTGTGCGGGGAGTAACTCAGCTGCGCGGGCAGAGAAGGGCCGGGCGCTTTCTGGGTCTTGGCCTCTGTGGGGAAGGCTGGAAACCAGTGCCCCCTCCCCCGTCCAGTTCTGGATGTGGTGGGCAGAGGACTTGGCCCCAATGGGCTTGTCGGAGTTCAGGGGACCACGTGTTGGCCACGGGTCCCACTCCTCTTTGGAGCCAACTCAGGCCCTGCATCCTCACTTCTTGCACTTACGGCCCCGATCCTAATCCTCTGTGGCCTCTTCAGCTGAAAGAGACCCACGGTCCCATTTATGCTGTACCCAGTCCCTCTGCCAACCCGCCCGGCCATCTGTCCATCCATCTATCCTTGTGTCTATCTGTCCGTGCATCCAGCCCTGCTAGCCGGTCGTCTGTCCCCCATCCAGCTGCTCGCTCACGCCCACACACCTCACACCCTCCCCCCTTCAGTTGTCCCCCACCGGTCCCCTCAGCACCCCCTCAGCCCAGGTCTGTGGGAGCAGCAGGCGGGGAGGAGTGGGGGGACAGGTGCTGGAGAGGCAGGGTCACGGGAGGCACATGAGGATGGGGCACCCCGCCGAGTGCAGCAGGAGGACAGGCTGGAAGAGCCATGGGCAAGCAGGGGGCAGGGTCCCCGCTTCATCTGCACCCATGGGGTCCCCGAGGCTGGAGGCAGGCCCCGTGCAGAGTCCACCGGGGCCCCCGGGACACCCCTGGGGCTCTGAAGAGCAGAGTAGCTGCCGGCAGTGGGGTCTGCGGTCCAGGGTGCAGGGGGGGTGTGAGGAGAGCAGGGACAGAGGTGGGGGTGCGGGGGGGGCTTTGGGTGTCGGGCGGGACAGGAGCCCCGGGGGTCACAGCTCCAGCGCCTGGAGGGATGGGTCCAGAACAGGGCTCCAAGGCAGTGTCTGGGAGCCTGTGGGGAATGTGGGTGAGGGTAGCGAGGTGGGGCGCCAGGTGCCAAGTGCCCAGCAGGTGGGGGCCGAGGCGGCCCCTGACCTCATTCTGCTTCTTTCCTTGTGTAGGTAGGGAACCTCGGCCTACTTTTCATGCTCCTGTTTTTTATCTATGCTGCCCTGGGGGTGGAGCTGTTTGGGAGGCTCGGTGAGTGTGCACAGCCTCGCCCACGCGCATGAGGCCCTTGGGGCGCCGGCCAGGCAGACGCGGGGTGTGGGCCTCCTGCCACATCCTCCCCTGGCCCAGCCCCCATCAGCCCTTCACTGCCCAAGAGCAGCACGGATGGCAGACACACGCGGGAGCATCTGCACACGTGCACGCACGCACGCACACACGGGCTCACGCCCCAGCTGGGGGCACAGAGCCGCACCTGAGCACGAGAAGTACGCACCGGCCATATGCACCCACAAACCCGTGCACGAGTCTCCCTGAGCTTCATGTGCTCCTCTGCCTCCTAATTGTCCTAATTGTCACTAAGGGTGTCCCTCATCCCTCAGGCCTAAGTCTCTGGGCAGGGAGCCGGTGGGGCTTCTGTGACCACCCAGCCCCTGCAGGATCTCCTGAGCACCTGGTCTAACTGAGCAGCCTCCAGGGCGGGACTGCCCATGAGGTGGCTGACGAGGCTCTCCCAGCTCAGGTCTGCCCAGAGCTCAGCAGCTGGTGCCCCAGACCCCAGGCCCGACGAATCCTGGCCTGGCCCGTCATTCACCATGCCTCCTACTCCAAGGCAGCCCTGTCCTGCTGCTGAGGTCTGAGGGCGTGCTGACCCCACAGGCAGGCCTGGGGAGCATGGGTGCTATCTGCTGGGGCTGAGCCAGAACCGGCTGCCACGGCGGACTTGGCCTGTGTACCCACAGAGACCGTGTCCATCTGGAAAGCCCCAAGTCTGAGGCTAGGGCTCCAGGCCAGGCCCAGAGGCAGCCTCTGTGGCTGCGAGAGGAGCAGTCCTGTCCCCACCCCACGCCCACTTCGAAAGGACACGGTCTTCACAGAGGCCAGGGCCCTTTACCCCAGGAGAGCAGGACCTTCTCCCCGGGGTAGGGCAGGGCCCACAGTGGGTCAGCGTGGTCCCCGGGGCCCGGGGTATGCACTGCCCCTGCCGCGCCCACGGGCTGACTGGGCGAGGGTCTCCCCGGCAGAGTGCAGTGAGGACAACCCCTGTGAGGGCCTGAGCCGGCACGCCACCTTCTCCAACTTCGGCATGGCCTTTCTCACGCTGTTCCGCGTGTCCACGGGGGACAACTGGAATGGGATCATGAAGGTACCAGCCCGAGCCCGGCGGCGGCCCCCCCACCAGCCGGCACCCCACACGGGTGGGCGGGGAGGCGGGGCGCCCAGCACCGCCCTTCAGCCGCCCGCCCCGCCCTCAGGACACGCTGCGGGAGTGTGCCCGCGAGGACAAGCACTGTCTCAGCTACCTGCCCGCTATCTCCCCCATCTACTTCGTCACCTTCGTGCTGGTGGCCCAGTTTGTGCTGGTGAACGTGGTGGTGGCCGTGCTCATGAAGCACCTGGAGGAGAGCAACAAGGAGGCCCGCGAGGACGCAGAGCTGGACGCCGAGCTGGAGCTGGAGGTGGCGCAGGGGCCGCCCGCCTGCCCCCGGCCCGTGGCCCAGCACAGCCCAGACGCCCCCGGCTTGCTGGTGGTGCGCAAGGTGTCGGTGTCCAGGATGCTGTCCCTGCCCAATGACAGTTACATGTTCCGGCCCGTGGCGCCCGCCTCGGCCCCACACCCCCGCCCGCTGCGGGAAGTGGACGTGGAGATGTGCTCGGGCGTGGCCGCTGCAGGTACGGCCCCTCCAGGTGGCCCGGGGACTGGGGCAGGCCTCAGGTAGGGTAGTGGCCGCTGAGGGCACCTGCTTTCCTGCCCCAGGCCCAGTGACCTCCGCACACTCCCCGCCCGTGGAGCCCTGCACCTCTCTCCAGGTCCCCTCGGCAGCCACGCTCTCCCCAGCCAGGGACAGCGACACTCTCCATGCCCTGTCCCCTCAGGGTGCAGCCCGCTCCCCCAGCCTCAGCCGGCTGCTTTGCACACAGGTAGGAGAAGCTGCCCCAGTCCTGCAGCCCAGGCCTGGGGGTTCTTCTGTTGTTCCCCCCGACCATGTGAAGGGTGAGGGACAGGGACACCAGAGAAGAGAGTAGGAGCATGTCCCTGGAGCCTGAGACAAAGTGCAGGGTCTTGGGGACCACACCTTCTCAGGCGGCAGCCTCAGTGCCTTGCAGCACCCTGAGCCTTGCCTGCACCCACAGACCTCCCTCCAGCCCCACAGCTTCGGACCCTCTCCCTCCCCCCGACCCCTGTCCTTGGGGTGGTGGTGGGCAGGGTGAGGCTCTGCCCACAGGAGTTCAGGCCCCCAGCCCTCTGTCCTCACCATCCCACGGCACGACCAGCGCTGGTGGTGAGCACCTGGCAGGCTGGTCCTGAGCGGTGTATTCGGCACGGGCGGGGCTGGGGCACAGAGCGTCCCCCCCAGTGGCTCCCAGCCACATCTCAACCTGATCCCTAGGCTCGGGGGTCATAACTCCAATCTGGGGCTTCTCTGGGGAGCGCCATTCCTGCATCCCTGGCTGCCAACTGGGTTCTGCCTGACCTCGTTCCTCATCGGATCCTGGGTCCTTCCTTGCAGGAGACCATGCGCACCGACTCGCAGGAAGGGCATGTTAATGGCCCCAGGGACAGCGGCCCGGGCTGGGGGGAGCCTGGCAGGAAGACCCCTGTGAGGCAAGCGTCCCTGGGGGCCTCCATACGGTCCCCACCCCGGTCCCCGCGGCCCAGCAGTGTCCGCACCCGCAAGCACGCTTTCGGGCAGCGCTGTGTCTCTGGCAGGCCACTGGCCCCAGGAGGGGAGGAGGCTGAGGTCCCGGATCCTGCCGACGAGGAGGTCAGCCATATCACCAGCTCGGCCCTGAGCCCCGCAGCCTCACCCACTGCCCGAGGAGGGGGAGGCAGTGACCCGGACCTGCGGAGGTTCTACAGTGTGGACACCCAGGGCTTCCTGGACAAGCCCTGCCAGGCAGATGAGCAGAGGCGGTCCTCCGGGGAGCAAGGGGGTGGGGATGGCCACCTGGAGGGCAGGGAGGCAAAGGCTCGGGCCCCGGAGGCCGAGCCAGCCTTGGGGGCACGCAGGAAGAAGAAGATGAGCCCGCCCTGCATCTCCGTAGACCCCCCAGTGGAGGATGAGGGCACAGCTCGGGCCCCAGTGGCCGAGGGCAGCAGCACCACTCTGCGGCGGCGGACCCCGTCCTGTGAGGCCATGCCACACAGGGACTCCCTGGAGCCCATGGAGGGGGCAGGGGTGGACCCTGCCGCCAGGGGGGAGCGTCGGGCCCAGGCCCCCTGCCGTGCAGAACACCTGACCGTCCCCAACTTTGCCTTTGAGCCGCTGGACGCGGGGGGCCCTGGCGGAGACCCGTTTTCAGACGGTGGCCATAGTATGGCCCCAGAACCCAGGGCTTCCTTTTCAGGGGCCACAGTGCCTCCTGAACCCCACAAAACAGAGCCTCCCGTGCCCTCCAGCGACCCCCCAGAGAAGGGGCGGGGGCTGCACCTCAAAGTCCTCCAGAGCCCCCCAAAGAAAGCAGGGTCTCCCCCAGCCACCCCCACCCTGGGTAACAGTGTAAACAGGCCCGTGTAGCTCAGGGCATGGTGCCACACAGGTTTTAGCAGTGGGGTTGGGGTGCACCCAGCAGGGTGGCAGCCCCGGGCAGGGCTGTGCGTGGACCCCAGCGCGGGCCCTGCTGCGGCGGAGAGGCCCGTAAGGCTGTCCGCCCAGGGAGGGAGGCGGACACTGGGTCTGGGCAAAGCAGAACAGGGAGGAGCTCCTCAGCCTATGAGCCTCCATCTGGTGGATTCAGGTTTGGGTTTTTCCGAGTTTCGTCACCATGGTCTGAGGCCGTGCCAGCGCCCAGTCGGGTCCCCTGACAGCCGCTGTGTCCCTGCAACAGGGATCAGGAAACGACCAGAAGGAGGCAGTCCAAGGCTACCCAGCAGAGCCCTGTTCTCACGCCCACTTACTTTTCTAGGGAACACGTGCTTGGGGCCACCTGTGCCCTCCTGGGTGGCAGCTTGGTCCCCGAGGCCGCCACACCCATGCTCACT
Source organism: Mirounga angustirostris (assembly GCF_029215605.1). Lineage (NCBI taxonomy): Eukaryota > Metazoa > Chordata > Mammalia > Carnivora > Phocidae > Mirounga > Mirounga angustirostris. The sequence goes on from NW_026991713.1 coordinate 140,506,324, forward strand.
GTCCCTCAGTCTGAGTTCTCACCTGTCCGCCCCACTCCTTGTCACTGTCTCCCCAGCTCCCTTCTGGGCCCACGCCCCACCATTCTGCCCTCGGGTATTCCAGACGCGCCCACGTCGCAGGGGCGTGGGGTCCGTGCAATAAAGTCCCCCGCCGCTGCCGGCGGCCCCGCCTGCACCTGGGCAGAGCGGTGCCCGCCAATGCCCCTGTGTTTCATGGACCTTTCTTTTATAAATTCAGGTTAAACATTGCAATAATCTGATACAGGAAATTTGGCTTCTTAAGGGAAGGGACAGCAGGGGTGGGGGCCAAGCAAAGCGGAATAAATACTAACTTATTTAAGAAATGCGTTGGATTACCACCGGCAGGATCCGTATCCCCGCAAGGGAGCGTGGCCAGCCTGTTGCCTTGCCAAGAGCAGGGCTCGGTGATGCGGGCCTGCGGCCAGCTCCGGCACTAGCCCTGGGGTCCCTGCAGAGGCTTGACCTGTCTCCTCTGGTGGCCGAGGGAGGAGCCAAGTTCACAGCCCTGACCTTTGACCGGCTGGGCGCCCTGCTGCCCTCTCAGGGCCCAGGGCTCGTGCGAGGCATGAGAGCGGGTACAGATGGGCCCAGACAGGGTAGAACTTGAGATCTCTTGAGAGTCCCACCGGCGATGGCTGTGACCATGCTGGCTGGTGGCCAAGCCCAGTGCAGACCAGCTCCAGGGTGGGGTCCAGGCCCTTCCCTTCCAGCCACGTAGCAAAGCAGGAGCCCGCCATGGCCTACCATAGCCTCCTCAGGGGTGGTCTGAGTTGTGGGAAGCCCCACCTGGCTGTGGCCAGAGCCTCTCTGCTCTGACCCCAGTGGGCAGGGCAAACACCAAGGCCTACAGGGTCTCTCTCTCATCTCAGCCCCCAGGTTCACCCCCAATCTCTCTCGGCCCACAGCTTCCCTGGGGCCGGGGTGTCCAGTTGAGGGGCTTCAGCTCCATGATTGATTGGAAAAGTGACCCTAGCTGGAGGTCCACAGAACTTGCAGATGCCCCCTGCCCTCCCCCCAGCCGCTCACTGGGTCCCCCACCAGGCACAGCCGGCTGAGCAGGAGACCAGTGTCCCAGATCCATGATGTCTGTATCCTGCAGGGTTGGGGGGCTGCCCTGAGCCCTGCATGTGCTTGGTCTGAGGTGGGTCAGGGAGGGCCGTACACCTGCTGTGCAGGGCAGGAGGGCGCAGGATGAGGGGGGAGCTGAGGGGCAGGCCCCACTTGCTTCTGCACACCCCGAAGATGGGTCTTACCTCCCTTTGTCCCCCCCCCCATGCATCCTGTCACCTGGTGATAAGTGGCCGGCTCAGGGACACACAGACCACAGCAGGACCAGGTCAGGTCAGATCCAAGGTGCCCTGTGGACAAACCCACCTTTTCTCCTCACCCGGGCAGGGGTGGGGATCAGTGCTCCCTACTTCCAGGAAGCCATCCCCAGACTCCCCGTCCCCACACCCAGCCTGTGTTCCTGTGGTCTCCACCACAGATCAGATGGGCACAGCGCCCAGCTGTCCGGCTCAGATCAGGCCCTTCCTAACCGTCCTCTGTGTGGCCGGGGCCTCATGACCGAGCCGATTAGGGGCCCTGGGAAGGGCTGGACTTTCCTGCACCCACCCCCAGTTCCCTGCCCAGCTCCAGGTCACAGCCCAGGTGGGAAGGTCCCTCTGAGACCCTCCAGGTCAGCGATCCCCTCTTAGAGGTGGGGAAACTGAGGGACGGGGTGGTTGTGTGACGATCTTCCAGGATGTGGCTTCTCGGATGTCCCCCTCCTACCAGGAGCTGAGACTCAAAAGGCGTGTTGAGTGTTTGTTCTGATGAACGACAACAGTGGCGTGGCCTCCGTATGCAGGGTCTGTGCTGAGCCTACGATGGCCCCACACCTAGAGGGTGGGCCTTGGGAAAGGGGGATCTGCCCCTGTCAGCCTGGTTGGGTGGCAGCAGTGTTGGGCCCAAGCCACCCCTCTTGGAGCCCAGGGGCCCTGATGTCACCCAGTGTTGGGGAGCAGGGCAGGTCTGGAGGAGCCCAGCCCCTGACTCCTGAACCCCTAATGTCATCCTGGGGTCAGGGCCCTCACCTGTCCTGGCTCAGTTCACCTCCCCTAGTGGGGACCCTTCTCCCCAACTGTACCCCCTCACTCGGCTCCTGAGGGTGTCCTGTGCCGAGGTGCCCTCCTCCCCTGGCCCTGTAGATACCCTCCCAGTCCAGCGGGGTCTCCTGTTGCCCAGTGAAGGTAGTGGGAGGGTCGACCCCCCAGGTCTGCTCGGTCTCAGCCTGACCCCGCGGAGGGCGGCCTGGCTTACCTGATACAAGGTCTCTCGCCTTCCCCTGCTTGAGTGGGTCTGAGTTCCTCAGCTCCCTGGGCCAGATAGGGGAAGCCGGGGGGTCTGAGGCCCCCTCCCCACTCCCCAAGTTGGGACCCTCACCCACATCTCAAGGAATCCAGGGGCTTCCAGATCTCGTCCCTTGGTCTCTCCCCTGCACGACATGCTTTTAAAGTCTTAAGTGTAGGGGCGCCTGGGGGTGCAGGTGGTTGAGCCCCCGACCCTTGGTTTCGGCTCAAGTTGTGATCTCAGGGTGGTGAGATTGAGCTCCAGGACAGCTCCGCACTCAGCAGGGAGTCTGCTGGAGCTCCTCCTTCTTTCTCTGCCCTTCCTCCACTCATTCTCTCTCTCTCTCTCCCTCTCTCTCTCTCTCTCTCTCTCTCTCTCTCAAATAAATAAGTCTTTAAAAAAAAAAGGCCTGAGTGTATGTATATGAGGCTGGCATCGAGGGAGTGTGACCCCAACGCGGTGAGGTGGCAGGGAGGGGGGAGAAGGAGGGAAGTTTCCAGGTTCTTACCTTTCATGGTCTTAGGATGGGCATGTATAACAGCTGTCATTAAAGAAATCAAAGCTAAAAAGGGAAAACGAAGAGGTTGAGCACGTCGTCTGTCATGGTGGTTACATCAGAGTGAGGGCTCTGTGGGTGTCAGACCACGCAGACCAGGCCCCACTGCCTTCCCGTGTCCTGGGATGGCTCCCGGTGCCCCTCTGTCCCCCGGCACCCCCATCCCCCGCACCTCTGTGTCCCGCACCCTGAGCAGGCTGCAGGAACAGAAGTGAGGGCTGGAGAAGGAAGCTGCTGGATCATTTCAGAATCTCCCCTGCTAAGGACAGGGGTCATTTCTAGAGACTCCGTAGATTAAATGTGTATCTTTGCATCTGACAAGTGGGAGGAGAGAGGCGAATGTTGATCTAGAAAGTTCTGGCCTGAAGAGCCCAGAAAACTCCCGAAAAGTTGATGTTGATTTAGTTCTCCATACGTTCATGTGCGTAATTGTGTCTAAACAGAAAAGCTGAGGGCCAGGAGAACATGGACTTCCAAAGACAAAGGTTAGCACCCTACTTTATAGGAGGACCCGAAAATGAACGAAGAGCCTGCAACGCAGAATTACTCAGTTGGCGAAGGACAGTTTGCACAAGCGGCTGTCAATTGCCGGTGGGCCTGGAGGGCAGCACTCCGCCCGGGGCGGGCCGGCCAGTGGCAGTCCCCGTCGGGCAGACCTGGCTTCCGGGAAACAGGCCGTGTGGCTGCCAGGAGCCTGAGGAGCTGCCGCCACGTAGTCCTGCGTGCTAAGAAGCAATCCTGAGTAGGAGGCAGCTCAACATAGGAACCTCGCCTGCGTGTCACCCTAGAACATCCATAGATGGGGCGACTGTGTGCTGGGGGAGGGGGAGGGGCTCAGATGTCCCTGTGCTGCACGTGGACAACCTTCCCCTCCCCCGCCGAGGGCAAGGGCTCCACCTGTTGAAGGGACTCCTGTCACCCGAACTCATGGAAATACAACCTATACACTGGATGAGACGCCACCACCCAGTCCAGCGTGGAGGTCTGCAGGGTGGGGTGGAACGGGCGCTCTCCCCTCCACTGTGGGGGGCGGGGGGCGGGGCATGTGAAAGCCCGTGGCCTCATCTAGAGAGTGGAGGACGCGCAGGCCCCAGACCGCAGCAGCCACCAACCTGCACACGCCGCAGACACTGGGGGGTGGGCACAGGAATGACCACAGCCACCTGGTCCTAAGACCCCGAACACAGCCCGAGCGGGCACGGCAGAAGTGGGCGCAGCTGTGACACGTGACCATGTGCGGGGAAAGCGAGGCTCCAGGGGGCATCACACTCGATGACACTCAGCCAAAGGTGAGCATGAGCCCCAACACCCCACCTTCCCCGTGGATGCACGGTGTCAGCGGGGGGATAACGGTGCGCGAGAGGAGGGGGGACGGGGTGTTGGGGCGGTGCCCACTCTCAACCCCATTGCAGTGCCTTTTCAATGGTCCACATTGCTCTCCCCGTCCCAAATGCATGATGTCACTCCCCAGGAGAAGGAAGCCATGAGCTGAGAATGGGCTCTTGTCTGAGGGTCTGGGCAGGGGGCATCTCACAGCAACCCCCACACCCCGTGCTCAGGCCCCACGGTGACGGCAGCTACACCAGGCTGTATCCTGGACCCCTTCCCTGTCCCTCGGTGACCCGCACAACCAGAGCCGCAGTGACAACCACGTCTGCTTCCATGCGCTTTAATGAGGATTCGCGCCCACCGGGGCTCCCCGGACAGGGCACGGGGAAGGTGGGCAGAAGGACACCGCCTGCCAGTGTTGTGGGACAGTAGTGGGCTTTCTTCTCCGCCAATCCAGGTGGCAGCTCCAGGGCCTGGGCTCAGGGCTCTTCGGGAACATACTGGCGGATCCAGTCCAGGTAGTAGGTGACCCGGGTGTAGATGCCGGGCCTGTTGGGCTGAGCACAGCCGTCGCCCCAGCTGACCACGCCTGCCTGCAGCCAGGTGCCACTCACCTTGCAGACCAGGGGCCCTCCGGAGTCGCCCTGGAGAGGGGACAGGTCAGTGGGGGCTCAGGAGGCGGGGCAGGCGGGGGCTGAGGGGGTAGGTGCAGGCTCACCTGGCAGGAGTCCTTCTTCCTGTTCCCAGCACACAGCATGTCCTCACGGATGATCTGTATCTTGTCCCCCGTGTTGAGGCCAGAATGGTACTGCATGTCACAAATGCTGTTTTCCACAATGGGCACCTTCACCTGCTTCAGGGGGAACGGCGGTGGGAGGGGCGCTGGGGAGAGAGGCGAGCACGCGACGTCAGGAGGGAAAGCCACTCGTGCCCTGAGCGGGCCGCTGGGGACCCTGACCCCCCCGGGGGGGGCCCAGAGGCTGGGTCAGGGATGTGACCCACCCCTGCTCACCCCAGCCCTCCTGCTGGCCCTGATGCTCACTTCCACTGTTCACATCCCCCCAGCCTGTCACCCAGCATGGCGTTCCCGTGGGGAAGGTCTCCGATGCAGAGGGCAGGGTGACCGGCTGGACGTGGGGGGAGATGTTGACGGGGTCCTCAAGCTCCAGCAGGGCAATATCTGCCCCGTTCTCGATTATGTAGTAGTCGGGGTGCATGATGACCCGGTTGACGGGCAGCAACCTGTCCTGGTAGTAGAGGTGCTGCTCCCTCAGCTGCACCCTGATTTCTGAAGGATACGTGATGGCCCTGGGGAGAGCAGGCGGCCACTCAGGGGGCCTGAGCAGGCTGCTGGCCCCCCGGGCATGTGGGTGGAGCCCCGGCCCCACCCGGCCCCACCCGGCCCCACCCGGCCCCGGAGCCACTCACGGTCCCATGCAGTGTGCGGCGGTCAGCACCCACTGTGGGTGGATGAGGGAGCCCCCACAGACGTGCCTCCAGTACCCGTGGTGGACTCTCAGGCTCACCTGCCAGGGCCACCTATTCCCAGGGGCTTCCTGGCCCCCTACGATGCCCATTCGCTCCAGCACCTGGCCTGAAGCTGGGGTCAGAAGCGCCTTTAGCACAGGGCACAGCCTGGCCCTGGGCTCAGCTGTTCCCTGTGCCCCCACGACCCCGGGCTTCTCGGCACCCGTCCACCCAATCATCACGGGGCATGTAGGGTGAGGGGGCAGGGACGGGGCTGGACCACGGTTAGGACTCACCAGGGGACGCGTGGACCAGGCTCCCCAGGAGGGGCAGCACCAGCACCAGCAGACTCAGCATCTGAAAGGAGCAACGTGGGGGGGCAGCAGGGCCAGGCTGGGGGTCTGCAGGGTACGACGTGCAGATGGAGTGGGGCCCCCCGGGACCAGGGGTCAGTCAAGGCCTGGGGGTCTGGGTTTCGATGCTCTGGATCTGGGGCTCCTCTGCTCTGCTCCACAGCAACACCCAGATGTTGGGTTCTCGGGGTGGGGGGCTTATCTTGGCCGACCACTGGTGCTATGAACCCAGCCCACTCTCCCCTGCCCATTTATCCTTCCTGGCCAGGAGGCGGTCAGAGGAGGGGCCTTGCATCCTCCAATCCAGAGTGAAGGAAGTGGATGATTCAGATGAAGGTCGTCGTACGACATGTGTCCCCACCACCCAGACACCCATCTGGGTCCACAGGCCCCAAGGGTGGGCATACAGCCAAGCAGAGGACTAGTCAGCCCCCCCTCCAAGGGGGGCATGGCTTCCTAGGCTCTGGATGGCTAAGATGCCTACCAGTCTGCATGCAGTGGCTACCGGCTCCCCTCTGTGGATCGGGGCTCCCACGTCTTGCCTGGACTGGGAACGGGGTGTTTGAGTGTCCCTCCCTTTCTCGGCAGGCTGATCCCTGGCCCTGAGGCAGCTCTCCTTCCAGGTACGCCTCTCCTCTGCCCAGATGTAGAACGAGGATGCCCCCAGGAGGCCTTCAGGTATGGCTGCACCCAGGGACAGTGGTGCTGTCCTCACTATGTGACCTGTTTCCCCCAGGGAAGTTCATGTCCATGGGCTACCCTCAGAGGAGCAGGGAGGCGCCCAGGGACAGTGTCCCCCTCCCCACATCTCTGCCTGTCCTCTGCATCTTCCCTTCCAGGGCGGGGCTGACATGCACCCCCCAAATCACACGAGGAAACTGCCTTGGGCAGGACCAAGCCAAGTGCCTCCACACAGGAAAGGGCCCTGCTGTCCCCACCCGGGATGGCAGGCCCGATTCCTTGGGGACCCCACAACGCCCGCCCCTGGCTGTTACTGAACAGTTCTTAGTAGGGTGGCCATCTTAGTAGTGCCATCAGCAGTCGGGGGGCAGATGGAAGTGACAAGGAGATAACCACCCCCTGGACGCTGTCCCCACCAGGCTCCACAGCCAGGGCCGGCTCCCGCCCCGCCTGTCCACCTGCCCACCTCCTCCCTCTCCCCTGGGCCTACTGGTCACCAGGGCCTCCTGCCCACCTCCCCACCTCACGGCCCCCGGGCCCCCTGCAGCCCCCACGCTGCCATCGGGGTGGCCCCTCCCCTAGGGGGGCCTTGCCCTGCCCCCACCCGGCCCAGACAGCAGCCTGGCTCTGTGTGGCCCCAGCGGCATCTCTCCAGGTGGCCAGTGCTCAATCCCGGTCCTCTCCAGATTGAGGTTTAGTTGTCTGTCTTGTGACCTCAGTTCTCTGATTCTCTGACCATTGAAAAGATGTTTCTAGGGATACTCAGGCACTGTGATGGGGTTGAGAGTGGGCACCACCCTGACACCCTGTCCCCCCTCCTCCCGCGCACCGTCATCCCCCCACTGACACCGCGCATCCACGGGGAAGGTGGGGCATTGGGGCTCATGCTCACCTTTGGCTGAGTGTCATCGAGCGTTGACGCCCCCTGGAGCCTCGCTTTCCCCGCACACAGTCATGTGTCATGGCCACGCCCACTCCTGCCGTGCCCGCTCGGGCTGTCTGTGTTCGGGGTCTTAGGACCAGGTGGCTGTGGTCATTCCTGTGCCCACTCCCCAATGTCTGCAGCGTGTGCGGGCGAGGGGCTGCTGCAGTCTGCATTCTCTAGACGAGGCCATTACCCTTCTCCAGAGGGGTTGTCCCCTCGAACTCCCTCCAGCAACTCAGGAGAATGTCTGTCACGCCTCATCCTGGCCACCATCTGATATTCTCACCTGTGGGTAGTGCCACGTTAGGTTTTCTGTGATTATTAATGGGGCGGAGCCCCTGCTGCCATAGAGAACACACCCCCTGGCCAAGGAAACCGTCCACTTCTGTTCTCAGACTTCAGTCCCCAGAGGGCTGCATTCCCTGCAACCATCCCATTTCATCTTAGGGATGCCCCCATATCCCATACAGGCCAATCGCGGAACTTCGTGGTCCTCCCTCGTGTCCATACACAGAAGACCGCCATCTGGGTTCCTAGGGCTGTGTCTGTCTGAGATGGCTCCCTAGACCAGATTCCCAGAGAACCCCTGGTGGCTATGCCACATTATTTCTAGAAAGACACTCCAGTTTCTCCTCCCCACAGTCCTGGACCCCAGTGCTCCCTCCATCAATGGCCAACGACCAGCAATCTTTGCTCAACCAAAACTTCTCCTGGGCCCATCTGCGCACTTCCTTGCAAAATCCAGTTTAGCAAGAGCCCTGCCTTTGGCACCTGATCACCCTCCACATCTGATGACAATTCTTCACTCCCCACCCTGGTACTCGATGGTGTGCAGGAGCCCCCATCGGTTGGTTCAGCCAGAATTCCCTGGATGTCTCCTCTTACTAAGTTCTCATTCAGAAACCCCTGCACCTTGGCTATAGGTCCCTACTTGTCTCTGCTTTACTCAGAATGGAGTCCAGTCCTACCCTTGTTGCCATGGCCCTGCAGAAAATGTGCTCTCTCCACTGTAACTCTGAATCCAACACTGGATACAAATGTGAGACATAATGTATCATGAGCCAAGGGTAAACCATGATATGTGATAAGTAACATAATACATATGATTGGGAAAACAGAATACAATAGAGGTATTACTTGCTACATTATGGGGGAAAAGCACAGGAGATACTCAATTTTTAATGTATTTTTTATTTTTTTAAACTTTTAAGTAGGCTCCATGCCCAAAATGGGGCTCGGACTCACAACACTGAGATTAAGAGTCGCACGCTCAACCCACTGAGCCAGCCAGGCACCCCTAGATGCTCAATTTTTGAAGTTTTTTGGTAACAAATAGCATGCTTCTGCTGTTTCCATTTGAGAGTTGTGTCTGTCTCATTTCTGGGGGAGCTAGGAGCTTCCCTGTGTCGCTCAGTGGCTTGTCTCCTCTGGCAGCTCTGCCCCTCCTTTGTCAATTCGAGTTCTAGGCTTCTTTTCATCATTTGGAGATTTTCAATTAAATGAATGCATTTACACTTAGTTTTTCACAGTTGCTGAAAACGGTTTTGTTTGCTTTTTGAAGTTGGAGGTGTTTGTGTTTATAGACTGCAGATTTAATTATTATTCATTCACGTGTACACACAAGCTTTGCCTTTAATCCTTCTAGAACTGATCTCCACGTCAAGTGAGGCTCTAGGACCACCAGGGCAGGAGCCTTCTTCATCTTTGCACCTCCAAACTCCAAACCCCTCCTCAGCCCCGACTCCTGCTGTCCGTGCAGCCCACCAAGGGATGGGGACAGAGGAGCGCCGGGAGTCCACCTCCCAAAGCACGGGAGACCCAGGGCCCTGGCTCTGCACAGTCAGACTCTCCTCTCAACTGCCCACTGATAAGAAACCTCTTATAGGGGAGGCACACAGGCTGCTCCTTTTCCCTCTTAATCTAGAAGTTATTTTTAATTACAAATGTAGTACATGCCCACTGCAAACTCTTGATGGATACAGATGTGTTAAGACAAGAAAACAAGAAATCCGTCTTCCTTCCTCCTTCCCCCATCTCACCCAGGGGTAATCATTGTCCATAGTGGGGATGATGACTTCTAGAATTTTCTTAGGCCTGTTTAGGCCCTGGGCTGGATGAAGTGTGGAGGGAGGGGCATTTCAGGAAGAAAGGCTCAGGGGGGACAGGGTGGGGGGTGGAAAGACAGGATTAGGCTCCTTCAAGCCCAGAGCTGTAGACCAGAGCAGGCCTGGGGCCGGGGAGGGGAGCAGGGCAGGGGGTGAGCCTATACCAGGGGTGTCCCCGTATCCCTGAAAACCATACCCACACAGCCCAGCTCCTGTTCACAGATACAAGTAAGCCCAGCTCAGACCAGGAAGGGTCAGGGCCGAAGGGCAGTCTGAGCCAAGCGAGCAGCTACTGTGAAGGTGGGAGCAAGGAGGAGGGGTCCTCCTGAGGGGCCTCCACACAGGCCCACAGAAGCCACATCCACTGGGCGACAGGAGACGCCACCCGGCCAGGAGGGCATCCGGGGGCCAGAGCAGGGAGGCATGCAGGGACAGAACACCCCTCCCTGTGCCTCAGTTTGCTCTCCTGTCAAAGGAGACAAGGGGCACAGTGTTAGAGATGTGGAGGGACATGGTCTTTGGAGTTTCTTTCTGAAGCCGGGGCGGGTGCAGGCAAGTCCAGCCCCTCCCAGGGCCCCTAATCGGCTCAATCACGAGGCCCGGCCACAGAGAGGACGGTTAGGAAGGGCCTGACCTGAGCCGGACAGCTGGGCGCTGTGCCCATCTGATCTGTGGTGGAGACCACAGGAACACAGGCTGGGTGTGGGGACGGGGAGTCTGGGGATGGCTTCCTGGAAGTGGGGAGCACTGATCCCCACCCCTGCCCGGGTGAGGAGAAAACAACGTGGGTTTGCCCACAGGGCACCATGGATCTGACGTGGTCCTGCTGTGGTCTGTGTGTCCCTGAGCCAGCCACTTATCGCCAGGTAACAGGATGCATGGGGGGACAAAGGGAGGCGAGGTCCAGGGCTTCGGGTGCGCAGAAGGAGCAGATGGGGCCCCCCCTCAGCTCCTCCTCCATCCTCCCCCGCTGCGGGACGGTCCAGCCTCCTCCCCAGCTGAGGGTGTCGAGGACAGGAGGGGAGAGAGGGAACGTTGTCTAAACTTGATTGTGATAGCGGCTACTTGATTGTATACATTTGTCCGACTCATTGATTTGGACATTTGCATTTTTTTTAAGATTTTATTTGGGGCGGCTGGGTGGCTCAATCTGCTCGGTGTCCGCCTTTGGCTCAGGTCATGATCTCAGGGTTCTGGGATGAGTGGGGCTCCCTGCTCAGCGGGGAGTCTGCTTCTCCCTCTCCCTCTGCTGCTCCCCCTGCTTGTGCTCTGTCGCTCACTCTCTCTAATAAATAAATAAAATCTTTAAAAATATATATTTATTTATTTATTTATTTGAGAGAGGGAGAGAGGGAGAGAGGGAGAGAAAGGTGGCAGCCAATAGAGGCCGCCCTCCCTTCCAGACACCAATGGGAGGGCGCGGACGCGCAGCCCCGCAGACCAATCAGGAGTGGCCTGCGTGCCCCCTGCGAGGCCGCGGTCCCTCCGCGGCGCCCCCCTCGCCCCCCCCCCTGCGGAGAGCCGGCGGCGGGGGGGAGGGGGGCTGCGGGGGGCGGGGCGCCGCGAGGGGCGGGGCGCCGCGGGGAGGAGGGGCTGCGGAGAGCTGCGGGGGCCGACGCAGGGCGTGCGGGCGGCGGGTCAAGGAGCGAGCCGCTTCCAGCCTTCCCCGGCTGCGACCCTCGCTGCTGGGGTCTGCGCTCACTCGGCGGGTGTCCCCGTGCCCCGGGGAGCCAGGCGTTATCTTCCAAATTTGTAGCCGCCGCTGCCTAGGGGGAGCCCTAGGCCTCTCCTTTGAGGGCTGGCCCCGCCCACACCTGCCGCCCGGACGACTACCAGCACGCAGAGCACCCCTCGGGGCCTCTGCCTGGGACAAGTGCGGGTGCCACCCCTCTCCGCGACGTTTTGGAAGAACTGGCCAGAAGATACCAAGCATTTATTCCTTGCAGGTGGGTGCTGGCGGCCCCCAGGCATCCCCCACCCCCGCAACTCGTGCTTCCATCCTGGCCCCAGCTCTTTGCCTTAAACAGGTGCAAGGCAAACTGCCAGCTTCCCTTTCCCGTTTTCTCCGCTAAAGCCAGGACTTGGGCTCCAGTGGTCAGCTGGCCACATGGGGGCGGGTGGGAACAGGGAGCACGGAGCAGGGTCGGGGGGAGGGAGGATGAGTGCGAGAGGCAAGGCCAACAGGACAGAAGGGAGAAGGGGTGCACAAGAACATGGGAGAAAGATGTAAGAATGCAGACCGATTAGAGGGTAGGGGAGGGGTCAGCCCCTCTGAAAGTTCCTCCGTCGGAGCAGGTGGCGCTGGATCCAGGCCCGGTAGGCAGACACCCTGGCATACACCCCCGGGAGTCCGGGCTCAGCGCATCCCCTGCTGAAGCTCACCACTGCCGCCTGCACCCAGCGCCTGTCTCTGAGCTGAAAGACCAGGGGGCCCCCGGAGTCGCCTTGAAAGAAGCAAGAATAACGTTTGTTATTCCCCCCAGTGGGACTCGGGTCTGTGCAGCAGGGGTGGGAGCTCTCAGACTGAGGCTAACATCAGGGAGCTTGTCAGAGGGGGCCGGATACTAAGGCAAGGGGAGGACACACAGGGCAAGCTCCCTTGGGGCTCCAGGTAGCAGGTGTGGTAGCCCCGAGTTTCCATCTTGAAGAGGTTCCTCCTTGCAATCTGCATATCAGCTCTAGCTGCCTCTTTTTTTTTGTTTGTAACAGCTGAGGACCCTTAGGTTCAGAGGTCAAGCAATTTGCTGAAGGTCGCACAGCTAGTAAAAGCAGTGCTGAGATGTAGTCACTTTGTTATTATTATTGTTGTTGTTATTATCCAAAGCCTGCCTGCTTGTTCCGATGCACACTGCCTCCCTTACAAGGTGCATGGCATCTCTGGGTCTGGACCCCTGTCCCTCTAGCCCCTGCAGGAGCTGCTCACCTCCCTGTGACAGCTGGAGCCCACACTTTCTGCTTTTTATTGTCAGGATGGCTCTGGACTCGTTCTTACAAGAAATCTTTGTCAAGTTCCAGCTCCAAGCCAGACGCTGTTCCACCTTGGGTGAGAAAAGTCCCCAACCTCGTGGAGCTAGATCGTAAGATGCCACCCCTGCCCCAAGTCCAGGATCCAGCCTGCTTCCCAGGGTCACTTAGGATTAGAGAGGGGACCTGGGAGAGCCTTTTGCTAAGCACGGAGGAGGTGTGTCACTGCTTCCCTGTGAAAGGGGGCTCTGCACCCTCACTCCCACTGCATTTACGGGGAAACTGAGGCCTACAGGTGTCCAGTGACTCTCCAGGACCCCACAGTGAATCAGGGGCAGGAACATAGGCCAGAGGGGACTGACCTCACAGAATCCCTTTTGGCCCTGGACGTAGCCAGCACAGAGCATTTCCTTGGTGATGGGCTCTGGGTGGTAGGCAAACGATGCACACATCTACCTCCCACAGCCTATGGGGCTCAGGCAGGGCCACTGTGGGACACAGGGGACAGCGGCTGAGGGGCCCTCAGGGACCGCGAGGTGGTGTGCCACTCTCTGTGAAGAGCTAAGGTAGTGGCTCCACGGTTCTCTCCCCAGGGCCCACATTCCTATCATCTGGGCGGGGTGGAAGATGCCAGGCCAAAGCAGGGCTGAGCGGTGCAGGATGAGGCCTAGGCCAGCCTCTACGTTGAGGTGAGGGGCAGAGAGAAGACTGGGGTGACTCCACCCTTGCATGCCTTCAGCTCAGGGCAGCTCCCTGTGCCCCAGCCCCCAGCCCCTTGCCCCTCACTCACCATTCTGCCAGATGTCCCCCCAGCCGGTCACCCAGCAGAGGGTGCCTGTGGGAAAGTCGGAGCCCAGTGGAGCCAGAGGGATAGGTCTGATGGCGCTGGAGAAGGGCACAGGGCAGGCCAGCTTCAGCAGAGCCACGTCGCCACCCTGGAGGGCGTCCCCATTGGAGGGGTGCTGGATGACGCGGACGGCAGCCACAGAGACGCAGTCCTGGGGACTGGGATACAGCACAGCCTCTCCCAGCTGGATGCTCAGGTCCTGCAGATTCGTGAAGCTGGGCAGGAAGCAGAAAGGACATGGTGGGCTCTGAGGGCGGTGGTCCAGTGGCTTCGGCTTCACCCAGCTAGCTCTGCTGGGGAGAGGGCATGGCACTGAAGGACCGTCTGCTCTACCTGGCCCTCTGAGTCGGATCCAGGCATGAGGAACACAGGGCACATCCTCTGGGCACTTGTCCCCAGGAAACCCCATCTGGCAGGGAAAGACTCCCATGTAAACTCCAGCTCCAGGTGACAGGTGGTTCAGCCTTTGACTGTGGAGAGTCCTCCATGCAGCAGGGCCTATACTGGTGGGGACGGAGTGGACACAGCCCTGCTCTTCCTGGGCCAGACAGCCGGGGCACAGTGCTGAGATGGCCGGGGGTGCTGGGGGGCAGGTTGGGCTGCACTGGAGTGGTGGGCAGGGAGACAACGTTCTCGGCAGGGGCAGGGGTACAAGTTGGGGGAGCTGCGTTTGGGGGGCTGCGGAACTCATGGAGCACGTCAGCAGGCCCCCTCCCTGGCATCTGAGGACAGCAGGTGGGCAGTGACCTGGTAGGGGCCATTCGAAAGCACAAAGGAGGCAGGAACTTGTTGATGAAAGTGTTTTGAGTTCCTCAGGGAGCTGCTCTCTCTGGGCCTGATGCCTATGACCGATGGAGGGCTACATTGTCCCAGCAGGACTGCCCCTAACCCCAGTGTCCCTTTTCTCAGGGTCCACATCCCGCATCTGCCTCTTGCGTATCCTTCGGTCTTAAGCAAATTACTCACCTCTCTGTGCCTCAGTTTCCCATCCTGAAACATGGGGGTAAAAGTATCTACCTAAGGCGGTTATCCTGAGTGTGCTTGGGACAGTGCCCTGGGGCAGGAAGTCCCCAGTAACCGTCGGCCACGATTTCCAGGACTGGACATCTACCGAGGACATCCCAGGAACAGCCCCAGCACCAACAAAATTGTGAAAGGCTTATTTACCCCAAGATGACACCTGGGACCAGCCGATTATACTTTAATTATTGCATCTGCTAAGGTTAAGTTGACACCATAGCTCAGGTTCAGGAGGGACCAACCTTGATTGTGAATTCTCTTTATATAGAATTCAGTACCCGATTGTTTTATGATAGTTTGATTCTGCTTTTTTTTTTTTTTTTTAAGATTTTATTTATTTATTTGAGAGAGAGAATGAGAGACAGAGAGCACGAGAGGGAAGAGGGTCAGAGGGAGAAGCAGACTCCCTGCCGAGCAGGGAGCCCGATGCGGGACTCGATCCCGGGACTCCAGGATCATGACCTGAGCCGAAGGCAGTCGCTTAACCAACTGAGCCACCCAGGCGCCCCTGATTCTGCTTTTCATTTTCAAATATCGTCAGAGGGCATCTAGCTCTTGAAACACTCTCTACTTTCTCGTACACCCGTGCTGAGCAGCATGATAACAATCGCTGAAACGGGGAGCAATGCAGGTGTCGACGGACAGAGGAATGAATGTACAAAACACTGCCCATCCGCACAGCGGGATAACATCCAGCGAGAGAAAAGAGAGAATTTCTGACACTTGCTATAATAACATGGGTGACCCTTGAAGACCTGCTCGGTGCAACTGGCCCGATTCCAGAGAATACGCATTGCAGGATTCGGCTTCGATGAGGTCCCTGCGATCGTCAGAACCATGGAGATGGGAGGTGGAGGGTGGGTGCCAGGCCGGGGAGGGTGGGCGTGAGTGCTTAGTGGGGACAGAGCTTCAGTTTGGGAAGACAGAGGAGTTCCTGGGGAGGGGGGTGGTTACTCAACAGTGGAAACTGTGGACTGAGAAGGGATCGAGAGGATCAATTTTATGTTGTGCATTTAACCAGAGTTCCAAAAATTGGAAAAAAGTTCCTGACTTCCAAGTATTGTCAAATAATTAAAGTTCGTTTTCTTTCCTAGTTGGAAGGGAATGGCCAGCGTCTGAGGCACAGTCCTGGAGGGGAGAGCCAGGTGCAGGCGCCAGGCCCGCCTGTGGGGCTCCGAGCCGCCTGCCAGTGGCAGAAAAGGCCGGGGAGCCCCGTGGGCCCGGGTGCTGCTCCAGACCCACAATTCTTTTCCCCGCACAGCTGCCCCAGGGCATCTCACGGCCCGGGCTGCCCAGTGTGGGGAGGCAGGACTCACCTGGAGACACAGTGGGCGGCGGTCAGCACCCACCGGTGGCTGATAAGACTGCCTCCACAGATGAGCTGCCCCTGGTCTCGGAGGCTGACCTGCCAGGGCCAAGGCCGGGGTGCTGCCGCCATACCCCCAACGATACGGGCCTCCGGGCTGAAGCTCCTCCCTGGTGGAGAGACAGGGTCACCGGCCGGCCTCCTCTGGGGAAACAGGGCCCGGTGGGGGGCCGGAGAGCTGGACCCTCCTGCCACCTCCACCGCAGATTCGATAGCCCACACTCAGCTTTCTGAGTTGCAAACGGCACTGCCCAGTGGAACTTTCTACAGGGATGGGCATGCTCTGTACCATGGTCCAGTGCGGTCCAGGCCCCTGGCCACGGGAAGGAAGTGTGCCCTGGGACTGAGGAGCTGAATTTTTCATCGTAATTGTAAGTAATCTAGACGTCAGCAGCCCCCATGGGTGGCTGGTGGCACCAGGTTGGAGAAGGAGGCAGACCTCCAGTCTCCCTGCCCCTGGATGGCATTTCCACTGCTGTGATTTTGAAGCTTAAATGACACAAGTCACGGGAAAGCCCTGCATGTGGTTCTGGCACGCGGTGGCGGCGGGCAGGGCACCAGGAAGCCTCGGTTTACCATTCTCTGCTTCGACTTCCTCCTGAGTCCCACGCAGAGCAGCTACTCCAAGGGAAAGGACTCTGAGAGCAGAAGGTTACCGAAGGGCATGTGTGCGTGACGGTTCTCGCACACAGACCAGCGGGGTACAAGCTGTGCAGCCCCAAGGACAGTTTGGATCGAATATGTCCCCCCCACCCCCACCCCATCTCCCAGGGAGCTGGGAAGCAAGGAGCCCAGGAGGGACCGTGGAGCGTGCATGTGGCTGGAGAAGGCCCCGGCTCGGAGGAGCCATGGACTGGGTCCCCACGGTCAGAGGTCCGGGTTCCAGGCGGATGGGCGCTCTGGCTGTGGGACTCACCCCTTTCTCCCAGGAAGGGGAGCACAAGGAGCACTGGAAGGAGCCACATCTGTAGACAGAGGCAGGATGGAGGGTGTTGGAGCCCCGGCCAGCACTGGGGGCTGCAGGACCAGCCTCCCCGCAGGTCTCCCCACTGCAAAGACCAAGGGCCCAGAGAGAGGGCGAACCAGGTGGCCCCTAGCGTGTCCTCTGCCAGCATCACCCCTGTGACCCTGGCCTTGTGGGGGTCACACCACCCCAGTCCCGGGAATGACCACAGGAAGAGATGGGGGCTGGAGCTGGAGAGGTGAAGCCTGCCCCTCCTGCTCTCCGAAGACCCCCTCCTTATCTGGACAGACGTGTACCAAGGGCCCAGCGGAGACTCCAGGTTCTCCGTGAGCCTTGGTGGCGTCTGACTCTGGCATGATGTCACCATGGCCTGGAGCTACACCCAGCCCCTCCCCCTTGGCCTCCGACCTCTTCCCTGTCCCTGGCGGTTCTGACGCCTGCTGTCCTGCTCTCAGCTCTGTTCCCTCCTGCCCTGCATGCGGGGAAGAGGGCCTGGTCCCTCCCTGGCCCCCCGGCCCAGCCCCAGGCTCCGGGACCCTGCCGCCCCAGCGAGGCAAGGCCACACAGGTGGTCAGGGATCAGGCTTCAGGCAACGGGGTGGGATTTGAGGTAAGCCCAGGCAGAGTGACCTTCAGCATCTGCCTGGTCCAGGTGCAGAGCAAACACGGAGCAGGAAGGACCAAGAGGTTCTGGGAGGCACGGCTCTATTGATTCTGGCGAGGCCAGAGACACCGAAGCCTGTCTTATCTCAGGCAGTCACTCCCTTCCTGCCCCTGCCCAAGGGCTCCCCGCAAACGCCATCCTTCCAGGGAGCTGGTGGGAGGTGGAAGGAGGGACCAGCAGAGGCCAAGGGGCAGCCACGGGGCAAGAGATCTGTTACTTCACAGAGCGGCCGGACCGTGCTGGGCGGGCGGCCCTCTGTCGCTTGCTGGGCCCCCCGTAAATGCAGGAACGTGTGCTGGGGACTTTGGGTGTTTGATCATGTTCACGTATACAAACATAATTCCACCCCCGTGACCAGTGGAAGTACACAGCTCAATGCCATTTAGCCCATTCCCACTGCTGCCCGCCCACCCGCCATTGGGCTCCAGGATGTTTTGCCCCCACCAAGGGCCACTCAGCCGTCCCCTCCCCAGCCCCAGGGCTGTGGCCCCCGAGTGGAACCGACACTGAGATCCTCGCTCGCCCTTCCCAGGCCTGGAAGGACACTGGCCCCTACGTGCAGCCCTCTGCACATCAGGGCTGGGGGACACACTCCCACGGAAAGCCACGTTGCCCGTGGTCAGCCCATCCCACAAAGACTCTGGCCACACTCGGGTCATTCCTCAAGCTCTTTAATCTGACAGACAGCGCAGTGAGGCACCCTCTGCCCCAGAGGCCTCCGGCCCCACTCCCCAGCATCCTCCTGCTCTATCTGCCACCAGTCGGGGAGGCCGGGGACACTGAGAAGGTGGAGCCCAGACCAGAGCGAGTGAGGCTGAGGCTGAAACAGCAGGCCCTGGGAGAAGGCAGGAGCCGCTGCTCCCAGCTGGGTCAGGGGCACCTCCAGATCTGCCGCGTGATCCAGGGCACATAGGTCTGGATGCGCGCGTAGACCCCGGGAATGTTGCGCAGGGCACAGCCGTAGCCCCAGCTGACCACTCCTACCAAGTACCAAGTGCTCTTCGCCTTGCAGACCAGAGGGCCTCCAGAGTCGCCCTGCGGGAGGAGAGGGAGGGCTGAGTGGCCGCCAGCAGCCGGGGCGGGACAGGGGGCGGAGATGGGGTGGGACTCACGTAGCAGGAGTCCGGGCCCTCAGTCCCCGTGCACAGCATGTCGTCCTGGATGATCTTCCCCTGCTGGCCCTGTCCAGAGGCGTGGTACAGCTGGTCACAGACGGCATTCTCCACCACCTGCACCCTCACCTGCTGCAGGCGTTAAGGGGGGGTGCTGTGACTCTGGGAGAGGCGACCAGAGGTTGGCAGCATGTCCTGCCCAGCCACCTGGGTCCCCGCAGAGCGCAGCCTCCCCCTGGCAGGCCGCTGTGGGGCCCCCTGGGGCGCAGGAGGCCCTGCCCACCTCTGAATTCCTAAGACTCTGCCGACAGAAAGACCAGAAAGAAAACAGAAGTGTGAGTTTTTCTGGTTTTCCCCCCAAAATATCTCCTTTTAAAGTGGAAATAAGCATTTGCATTTCCCCATCCCAAGACTGAGCCCTGAGCTCAGTCTGCCTGTCAGCCAGTCACAGAACCGTCCAGCCTGGGGGGGCCAGATCTCCCTCCCGAGTGGAGTGTATGGCGCGGGGGTGGGGGGCACTGATGTGCGAGCAGCCCCTTCTCTTTCCTTTCTGGAACCTGCAACCCCCTGCCCGCCAGGAGTTCCCGGGGATGACAGGCTTGGGAAAGACCCCGCCCGGCCCCCGCCCCATACACACGATGCATCCTTATGGCGCCCCAGCCAGTCACCCAGCACCGGTCCTCTGGGGTGACCTCAAGCTGGGCTGACGAGAGCCTGACCTGCTTGACGTTCGCAGTGCCCTCCACAGTCTGACAGCTGGAGCAGGGCGATGTCCGCGCCCAGATTGGCGTAGTTGCAGTTGGGGTGGATGATGACACGGCTCACATTCAGCAGCCTCCTGCCCCCATAGAGATACACGTCCCCGGCATGGATGCTGTAGGCTGAGGGGTCGGTGTCCTTCCTGGGGTCAAAAAGAAGCCACAGAGGTGGTTCCTCCTAGGGCAGCCCCCTGGGCACCGCGGGGAGGGGAGTGGCAATTCCAGGCAGAATCCTACCGTGAACCCAGGTTTCCCACCTCCTGATTCCCCCCATGTCCCACCCAGAGCTGGACAGCAGCACGTGGGACTCACCGGAAAATGCAGTGGGCGGCGGTCAGTACCCACCGGGGGTGGATGAGGGAGCCCCTGCAGATGTGCACCCAGGAGGCCCAGTGGTAAGCGTAGATTCTCAGGCTGACCTGCCATGCCACTTCCCCTGGGGGGCATTGTGGCCACCGATGATGCCCACCAGCTCCTGATCAGGAGCTGGACGCTGAGGAAGCAACAGGAGATGGTGCTGAGCCCGGCTGCCCCCACTTAGGCCCTCCTGGAGTGGCCGGAGGAGCTGTGTGCAGATGAGCTGCCACAAGGCCTCCCAGCGGCTGGAACTAGAGACAAGGTTACAGGAGCTTCTGGAGAAGGGAGGGGTCCTGTGGGGTCAGGATTCACCTGGGGTCCCAGCAGTGGAGCTCCCCAGGAGGAAGAGGGCCGAAAGCAACACCTGGAGCATCTGCAGGGGGAGAGGGCATGGAGGGATGGCTGGGACTCAGGCCCCGGGCTCAGGGATGGAGAGGGCCCGGAGCCTCTGCAGGTGTCTGGGAGGGACCAGCACCCCTACCTTGCCTGGACTCCATGGGCCTCTGCGCTGGGGGCCTCCTGTGCCCCTTTATCTCTTGGCCACAGGAAGTAGGCAGGCGGCTTGGTCAGCCCTCCACTTGGAGGGGAGGTTGGGGAAGAAGGGCAGTCGGGTGCCAGGTTGAACCCATTGGTGGCTGCCCGCCTGGGTACGCCGTCCCCTGGCCCTTCCCCAAGCTGAGGCTCATCCTGAGCCATGTGGAGTGGCCGTCCCGCCGGTATCTCCAACAGAGCAGAGCCGCTGGGAGGGTGGGGGCGGGAGAGGGGGCGGTGCCCACAGCTGTGCCCACTCGCCCCAAGGCAGCCTCCTACACCCCCATGAGCTAACGCTTGAACCAGGGCCCAGGGAGGCACCCTTCCTCACCCCCAGCTCTGAGCACAGGTTGCCACGTTCCACAGGCCTCAGGCAGGTGGCAATGTATCGGGCAGAGCTTCTACCCCACAGTCGACGGGCTCCCAGATCCCAGGGCACCCCACACACACCGTTCCCAGTTCATGCAGTCTCCAAAAGGAGGGTGGCCTTTGCTTCCGTAGAGAGGGCCACAGAGAATCAGCAAAGCTGGAGACCAGATTAACCTGAGGCCGATTCCTCATCACACACCTGGAGATTGAGGCCCGGGGAGCCCTGCGGCCCACCCCCAGCTCACTCTGATGCTTCCTCAGGACACATCTGAGCAGCAGAAGCCCCGGAACCCGTGGCAGGCCCAGCCCTGGGTGCTTCTCTACCCACCCCCCCGCCCCACTTTTCGACCAGGGCAGACTCATGCTCTTCACCCATGTTGGCCTGGCCCTTCGGGGCAGGTGCAATGTCCTGCAGGGGCTTCCCCACCTGGGGACAGCCTCCACCCTTGTGCCCCCATCCTGAGTGGCCTGCACACCCCTTGCCCTTCTGGGCCCTCTCTCCTGTGTCAGGAGCAAGCTGAGTCTCAGCTTCTCCAAGGGTGACTCAGGAAGATGATGCCTGAGCCCGGTTCAGAGCTTCCTGTCCCCTGAGCTCCAAGCTCAGAACAGCCTCTGTGGTCAGTGGTGACAGTGATTCGGAGTGGCTCAGGGCCACTGGGCCTCAGGAACCCAAGGGAAGGTGACCAGGGAGACAGCATACCTTGACCTAGAGCCACCTCCAGTGGGGACAGAAGGACAGAGGGCCACGATAGGGTCCCCGTGCCAGGTAGCCCAGCCCAGCCCTGTTTGTCCAGGGCACATGGGCACAGGGCAATGGAGTGGACAGAGTGAGCCCAGGGGACCCCAAGAGGCATGCTTGGGTGGAGAAGCCTGCGTCCCTAGTCTTGGAGAGCCCCATGCTAAACATGGCAGCATGCGGGCAGGCGGAGTGGGCAAGGATAATTCTGGAATTGGTGAACAGGAGTCTAAGCACTGCACCCCAGCCTTTGAGGTATGGCTTGGGCTGTTCCAGGCATGGCTGAGACCTATGGCCCATCAGAGAAAGCTTTGCATCCAGCATCCGGGAAGAGAGAAGAGGGAGGACATGGGTCACTGAGGGAAAATGGCCTTCTAGAGAGGCATGGAAGGAGGGGGCACTGGTGCTCCGGCCTCTTCCCAACTCAGAGCCAGGCTCTGATGGAGGGATGGATGGACAGCTGCCCCAGAGGGCAGCTCCTCACACCCTCCTGCCTCTGGCCTGGTGCCCACACCTGGGACAGCCACCACAGCATGGGGAGTGACCCCAGCTGCATGAAACACCCAGGGTCCCACTTTCTGTGCCAATCGTGAGAACTGGGTCCCTTATCTAAGGAGATCAACCTCAGACCATCAGTCCCTGGTCGTCCTGGCTTTAGCTGTTAAGCAACCGGGCCCGGGGCAGGATACCTGCTTGCCTTGATAGGCTCAGGACCAGACCACCAAGAGAAGGCTCAGCGATAGGATCAGAGGAAGGCTTGGGGGCTGCATGGTGGGGGGCTTGCAACCGTCAGGACTGGGGCCAGAAGGAACTGGCCGATGATAGGTCAAGTCCAGGACTGTGGCCAGGATGCCTGGTTCAGGGATACCATTAGGTAAAGGCTGTGGCTTCCCCAGGCTGGTGGCAAAAGCTCTTGGTTGGGCAAAAGACTGGGCAGGGGGTCCTAGCATGGACAGTGGTGTCTCGGAGGGATCACGGGAACCTGGAGGGAGGAGCGTCCATCACCACATTTCTTCCATGGCCCCAGTGGTGACCCGGTCTTTGGGCACAAACAGAAACACAATATCAATGAACACGAGTGCCCTGGCTTTGGCAGAACTCTCTGGAAAGACCTGGAAGGTCCTCCCACATGTTTTAGGGAGTCCTCACAAAGAATCTCTCTTTTGCAGGGGGGTCAAATCTCCACATAACACAGCGAATGCCCGGCATCTCTCATGACGAGGACCACTGCACTTCCTGGATAGGAAGAGGGTTTCCCAGGGCCATTTTGATGGAGCCATTGAGATGTTACCAGTTATAAGCAGATGTTTGGGGAAAAACTTAAAATCCACTTTGATGTGGCTTTTAAAAACCAGAAAACTCTTTTCCTCCGACATGAAAATACTTTTTTTTAATTATGAAAATAATGTAACTCAGGCTACAAAAAAAAAATTAGAAAGTTGAAATTCTCATTAATCTTCTGCCAGCAGTAGCCACCGTGGCCACCCACGATCACTCCCACACTCACAGTTTGTACAAGGAGCCAGACCATGATGCCACTGTGAGCACACATTCCCTTCACCACCACCCCTCCGTAGAGAAATACATCATTGTTAGTGGTGCACTGTGCTCAGTTGTATGGATCTAGAGTAAATTATTTAACCAATTCCCCATGGACATTTAGGTGGTTTCCAGTTATGTGCTGTGAAAATAACAGTGGGGTAACATTCTGCACGTTCCTCATCCCACCTAATTATCAACACACTCAGTCAAGTGTGGCTGAATCCAAAATGATACTCAAGCTGAGACCACTGAGCCATTCTGATCTGTCCATCCAATCCCTCCATCCACCCCTCCATCCCTCCCTCCATCCATCCATCCATCATCCATCCATCCCTCCCTCCATCCATCATCCATCCATCCCTCCATCCGTCCCTCCATCCATTTCTCCATCCATCCATCATCCATCCACCCACCCATCCATCCCTCCATCCATCCATCCCTCCTCTTGCAGCTACCCATCCCTCCATCCATCTATCCATCCATCCATCCCTCTATCCATCCTTCCACCCATCCCTCCATCCATCCATCCATCCCTCTATCCATCTCTCCACCATCCATCTATCCAACCATCCCTCCATCTATCCCTCCAGTCCTCAATCCATATCTCCTCCAGCCAGCCACCCATTAGATGACTTGTCCATGTCTTCCATCCATTCAGACTTCACTCACTCACAAATTCACTTAAATACAGCAAAGACAGAGCTCCTGTCCCCATTTCCCAGCCCCAGAAAATGAAGCTTAACCAGCTGGTGGGTGGATTGGGGACGGCTGGGTCTAGGATTTAAAGCAATGCTTAGGGGTGCCAGGTGGCCCAGTTGGCAAAGTATCTGCCTTCGGTTCAGGTCGTGGTCTTGGGGTCCTGGGATTGAGCCCCACATCGGGCTCCCTGTTCAGTGAGGAGTCTGCTTCTCCCTCTCCCTCTCCCTCTGTGTGCTCTCTCCCTCAAATAAATAAAAAAATCTTTTAAAAATAAAGCAATGCTTAGTGATTAAAAGAGAAAAAAGACTAAGTTTCTATGTAAATACTTTGGGTTAAAAGTTGGTACATCAGCATGAGTTTGTATACTATGTATTCAACAACCCTAGTGAGCCAGAATACATGCTGGGTCCTGAATGGAGCTTCCCTGCTGGCGCCCTGGCAGCACTCGGCGTCCAGAGGTGGCTGGACATGGCCATGGGTCTCTGGAGGGGTGGCCAACTCGGATCCAAGAGGCCCCCTCACATGTGCAACTGAGGGGGACACGCGCCACCACAGCTGCACATGTTTGAGGTCACATGTTGTGCAACCCACCGATGCAACCCCCAGGGGCCAGGGCTCATGCATCCT
Source organism: Mirounga angustirostris (assembly GCF_029215605.1). Lineage (NCBI taxonomy): Eukaryota > Metazoa > Chordata > Mammalia > Carnivora > Phocidae > Mirounga > Mirounga angustirostris. Next base: position 140,530,647 of record NW_026991713.1, read on the forward strand.
CCATTCCCTGTGTCCACCCCGTTCCAGATATTCCAGCTTCTTAAAAATCCCCTCCTATTCTTCCTCTTCACAATTCTGGGCCAGTCTTGGCCGTTTGCTCTCTCCTGCCTCTTAGGACAAGCTCTTCAGCCTCTGTGAAATCCTTGGTGACACATTGATCAAAACCGAATTGACTTGTAAATTAACTGAGGGGGATAGTCACCCCTCCACCATTGCTTTTTCTCATCCATACACGTCAGACATTTTCCCTATGTGTTTGGGCCGCCTCCTACAACCTTCCCTCCACACTATAATTCCTCCCATAAAGACCTTATCCAACCGTCACTGAATTTGCCCCCACATGCCCTATAGCAGGGTGGCTTGTCCTGAGGGTCATCTTTATAAAAGTAACACTTTCCACTTTGTGGCCAGTAAGAGGCATGTGGCCAAGGTTGGCACGTATCCAGCGAGACTCTCTGGACGTGGAGAGTCATTATCTGTTTCTTACTCTGTGTTTTAATCAGGGTTCCCAGGGACCAAACAAGACCCAGGCTGGAGAGGGGATGTGGAAGGGGACTTTGGTCTTCCAGCCACTGTCTTCTGCCTCAATGGGCTTTCCTTCATGCTACCCACCCCACCCCACCCGACCCCCGCCCAGTTTCCTGCTTCAGAATTTATTCATTCCTCCTCTGCTCCTTCACTTGTCACCCTGCTGGCAAGTGCAAGCAACATGTCTTGTCCTGACCTCCCATGACTGCGGCCCTGACCCTCCCATCTCACTGTTGGTTGGGTTTATGGGGTTGTATGGCCTTCCATGCTGTATTTCAAATCCTTGTGGCACATCTGCCTCCCCTCCAGACCCTGAGATCAAGGAAGGCAACGTGTACTCTCCTGTATGTGGGGATATGGCACCCACCAACATTGGTGGAATGAATGGGATCCTGAGGATGGCTCAGCTGTCTGTAAACTTACAAACACCCTCACTTGGTGACAGGGTGCATGGCAGGCAAGGTGGGATAGCGGATGGTGGCCCAGGGTTGGGGGAGAGTCTCAGATCACCTCATCCACCCCTGCTCCCCCTGCCCAAGCCCAAGCGTTCCCAGCACCGCCAGCACTCTGGGATTCCAAACAGGTGAGCTCGGTCAACCAGCTCCGCGGCCACACCCACCTCAAAGATCACTCTGACCACCAGCCTGTTTACAAGACAATTTAATGAGACAAGCGCACCTGTCAGCTCACCACCCCCATTAGCGCCCCCACCCTGCCTCTCCCCACGGGCAGGGGAGGATGGGGCCACAAGAGGGGCAGGACAGGGGAGGGCTGAAGCACAGGGAAGGGAGGGGAGTAGTGTGGGACGTCAGCTCGGCTCTGGGGACGTGAGGTGGTGGAAGAAGCACCATCCTCTGCTGGCCGACAGCCTGGCCCCAACCTGAGGCTCACTGGCGCCTCCGGATCTGCCGCTGGATCCGGGTCACATGGCTCTGGACGCTTGTGAAGATGGCGGGCAGCTCAATCCTGGAGCAGCTGATGCCCCAGCTGACCCCGCCCACCTGAACCCAGGTGCCTTTCTTCTTGCAGACCAGCGGGACCCCAGAATCACCCTGCAGGGAGAGGGGACAGTCAGTCACCGAGCACATAAGGCCAGGAGGAGACCCGCAGCAGCTGGGGCTGGGCTGAACACCTCACATAGCAGGGGCTACGGCCCAGAGTGCCAGCACATAGCATGTCCTCCAGGATGACCTTCCCGTTGGCTCTTGCGTGAAGGTACTTCCCGTAACCTTCCTCACAGGCTTTCTCCTCTTCCAGCAGGATCTGCACCTGCTGCAGGCAGTGGGTGGGTGCAGTGGCTCTGGGGTAGAAGCGGAGGGGTCAGGATGTGGAACTGGCCACCGCCACCTCCCCCCATGCTGCAGAGCCCTCAGCACTGCCACTTCCCACACCACGCGGACCCAAACCTGCCACCCCTGGATTTGAGAGCATCAGGTCTGGGTCTGGGCGCACTGGGCTGACTGTCGGACCCTGCAAATACCTTTGACCCATCCGGCCCGGTTCCTTCATACAAAACCAAAATCAGAGTGTCCAAGCGGCCCCGTGCCCACCCACACCTGGGGCACAGGTGGCTGTGAAGGGGGTTCCTATCTTCCCCAAGTATTTCTGAGCTCCTGAACCTTCCCCGCAGCCTGCCCCACCTGGTGGGCAGGAAGGATCCAGGACCCACCCCCCGGTGTTCTCACCATAGTACAGACCCCTGCCCTAGCCGGTCAGCCAGCATGTGTCCTCCGGGCTGAAGTTCAGGGACTGTGACGGCAGGGTGACTGGCCGAATGCCATGTGACACTCTCACGGGGGTGGCCAGGTTCAACAGGGCCAGGAAAACCCCAGAAAGGCAGTGATGTACTTGGGGTGGATGATGATGTGGCTCACGTTCAGCAGCGTCCTGCCCCCATAGAAATACACGTCCCTGGTGTGGGTCCGGGAGACTGACGGGTCGGCGTCTTTCCTGGGGGAGGCAGACCCCAGGACCCTCTCAGTCTGAGTCCAGAACCCAAGTGGGCCCCAGTGTCTGCTTCCACCCCCTTCCCCACCCTCCACACAGTGAGGGGTCCTTGGCATGACTCACCGGAAAATGCAGTGGGCAGCGCTCAGCACCCACTGGAGGTGGATGAGGGAGCCCTCGCAGAGGTGCTTCCAGGAGGCCCAGTAGTAATCGTAGATTCTGAGACTGACCTGCCATGGCCACTTCCCCTGAGGGGCACTGTGGCCCCCACCATACCCACCAACTCCCTCTCGGGGACGGATGCTGTGGAACAATGTGCAGGGGTCAGGGACTCAGCCGTGCCACCCTGCAGAGCCCAGGAGCTTTCTGGGCCATTCTCACCTAGGTCAGAGGGCCAGCTGGCCTGAGGGCAGGGCTGGGGTGCCAGGGCAGGCGGGCACAGTGCAGGGCTAGGACTCACCTGGGATCTTGGCGGGCACGGAGCCCCCCAGGCAGGAGAGGGTCAGAAGCATCAGCCACAGCATCTGCAGGGAAGAGGGGAGGGCAGGTGTCAGGAGACCAGGGCAAGAACCCAGGGTCTGGCAAGCCAGTCTCAGGGGTCTGACCATCAGTCAGCTTCCTCACCGTGGATGGACACACAGCCTTCCTCCCTGGGACTCCCTGGGAGTCTTTTTATCTTTCTTTCCAAGTAAGTGGGTGGGGTCTGGTCAGACTTTCCTGCCCCCAGGGTGGGGACATAGTGCCAAGCTCGGCCCCACTTCTAACCCCATCCATCCCCCCGCTGGGCCCAGAGCAGCTCCCGGGAGAGACACAACGGACCAGCTGGATGGCCTGTCCAGACCTGCTTGTCTCAGCCGGGACAATTGTGTGAGTCTGGAGACGTTTTTGGGTGCCAGACTGTAGGGTCCTTCCAGCATGGAGGCCAGGGACACCGCTAAACGCCCTCCGTTGCACAGGGCAGCCCACAACAGAAAGTCATCTGGCCCTCATATCCAGTGCCCAGGTTGAAATGGCCCTGGTCCAGGCGTGGCCATTCTGGTGGCAGGCAGACCTCGGCATCTAGAGGAACCCATTCTCCACGAGGGGAGGCCTGGCACTCGGCTCCCATTGTCAGGTGCAGAAACGCCAGCCCATCCCAGCAGCCCAGAGCCTGGGCCTGTTCACCCACCAGAGCAGAGTTCCCACCTGGGTGCCGGGATTCCCTTCAACTGTGGACCAAGCGTTGGCTGCATGCAGGGAGAGAGTCCACCATCCAGTGGGATCTCAGCTGGGAACTGCGTCTCCCAAAGACAGCCAGGCCTCAGCGCCCCTGCCTGCCCTGTCACATCTGGGGGCTGAGGGGCCCAGGGAGGGAGGCGAGGCCATCTCTCTAGAACAAGAGTCTTACTTTCCATGGGGATTATAATGTGTGCGTGAGTGTGTGCATGAGCATGAGTGTGTGACCTGTGTGTGAGCGTGTGTCAGAGTGTGTGCACGTGTGCGTGAGTGTGCATGAGTTAACGTGCGAGCAGGAGGCTGTGAGCATGTGTGCTTCGCCCTCTGCCCCTCCCCCAGCTCCTATGCACGAGGGTCTCTCTCTCTCTCTCAAGTAAATAAAATAAAATAAAGTTCCTCACGTAGATGCTTTGCGTGTCACTGGCTGCCGTGGTTCGGAGGGGCCCTCTGCCTGCCGGTCCCTCCACCACCTGCTTCTGTCCTACTAGAGTTGTTCGAACTCTCATTTGCTGCCGCCGCCGCCCAGCCTGCGCTCTCTGCCCTTCGGTGCTCTGGTGTTGGGTCGGGAGGGAGAGGTTCGAGAGGTGGTGGACCCCATCACGGGCACCCAGGGGAACCTGGCCACGAGGAAGACGCACGCACACGGTGGTCCTCTGTTAGCCTGTAGCCCCCTCCCAGCAAGAGATGCGGGGGACCTTACCTCGCCCATTGCTTCCTGCCTCCTGCCAAGTTCCAGGGTCCTTTTTGACCGGAAATTCCATTCCGCTGGGAGTGCATCTGCTTGCAATGGATACTTTATTTGACCACAACAATTAGAGTTACTGACATCTTTGCCCCTGCTTCACCACACCTGTGCTAGCTTCCTGGGCTGCAGGTCTGCGTGGGGCTCAACCCCCAGATGCCCCTCCACGTCCGGGGAGATCCTGGTGGGGCGGGGTGGCTGCCCCTGCAGGCCCTGGGGGCCCGGGGCTCATGGCCGCACTGCTCCAGCCTGGCAGGCTCCTCTCCTGCGTCTCCTCGTCTCGAACCCCCCTCTTCTTTGTCTTTTAAGGACGCCCATCACTGGATGTAGGTGCCACCCTAAATCCAAGACAACCTCATCTCAAGATCCTCAACTCACATCTGCAAAGACCCTGTTTCCAAATCAGGTCATGTTCACAGGTGCCCGGGGTCAGGAAGTAGACACTATTCAGCCCACCACCCTGCTCTTTCCTCCAGGGTTTATCGATCTTTCTCCTTCAGTTGTACGTCCTGTGGGACACCGAGGGGCCAGCCTCCCTGGCCTTGTCCCGGCGGAAATGCCCCATTTACCCCGACCTCACACCTGAGTCCAGGTGGACACCGGGTAAAGAAAAAGGGGGATGCAGGCCACTCCCATCCCAGAAGGACAGAACCCGCTCAGGCTCCCCAGATTTTGAGGTCACCTGGGCCTGGGGGTCCTCCTGCCTTCCCAGGTGTCGAGGAGCCCAGGACACCGCAGGTCCCACATCTAGCGATGGCAGCCCATTGCCTGGGAGGGTTTGCGTGAAGTGGGGATTGTCTGGTCCTGGAAGGCTGAGTGTCACTGTCCCGGGAAACCATGTGGGACTGCTGTGTTAACTTGTACTTCACATCTGGGGCGACTGTCAGTGGCCCACATGCGGTCCCTCAGTGCACACGTCTGTCCAGGTGTTCTTCCTCCTGAATTGTCCTCGGCTGTGCCTGCTGCCTCCACATTGTCCATGGCCTCTGATGGCAAATTCAGGGAATCACAGCTGGTCCAGCCTGTGTTCACCCCCTTCTAGTTCCTGATGTTTGTGCACCTGCTTTCCTGCCCTATCTACCTCCCCAGAGCTCTGCCTCCCACTTAGGGCCAAGGAACTGACATTTGGCTTTGCAGCCCAGTCATTTCTTTATGGTCTGTTCCATGTGTTTCTTTTATTTACTTTTTTAAAGGGTTATTTATTTATTTATTTATTTATTTATTTATTTACGAGAGAGCATAAGCAGAGGGAGAGGGAGAAGCGGAGCCCCACGTGGGGCTCAATCCCAGGACCCTGAGATCACGACCTGAGCCGAAGGCAGATGCTTAATGACTGAGTCACCCAGGTGCCCTGACATGAAAATTCTTTGGAAGTGTATTTTTAAATTTCCAAATGCAGGAGTGTTTGTGCCCATAATCTGATATGAGAATGAGCAAGTCTAAAGAAACAACATAGCCTCCTCTTGTTTTTGAATATAAGGTAACTGAAAGTGAGCTCAAGAGCAGAAAGCAGGCTGGGTATTCACCGAGGGTATTAATCAGGCGCTGAGAGCAGACATCCCAAGTCAGTAACCAAAGATGCATCCCCAGGACCCTCCCTCAGAAATTCAGAGGCCATGGATCTGAAGCTGCCTCGCTGCACAGTGTTTAGCTGCGACCTGTTCCTGCAGATCAGTCATGCGTGACCAGACATTTCATTTCTCCTGGAGGTGTTTTGACATTCCCAGTCCAACAACCCAGTGACAGACACACAGGGAGGGCAGCCCTGGGAGGCTCCTGGTGCAGGAAGCCCCGCCTGGGACTGAAATGGGGCCCAGGGTGACATCTGCAAGCACGTAGTGGCGCATCCAGCTCCCTTCCCCAAGCCTGGCCTGGAGCCAGGGGAAGCAGCCAGAAGTTTCTCCTGGGGAAACTGAATAACCTCAGGGGAAAACCAACCAACAAACAAGACATTGCGTATCCTACAGGGCAGCGGGTTTCGCAGGATGACCATTGGGCAGGGGCTGGTGTGCATGCAGGCACCCCCCAGGCAAGTCTGCGGACCTAGTAGAGCCCCGCCAGGGCAGGGTGGCCAGGGCAGGCAACCAGGACAGAGGGCCTGGGTTTCCAGGGGGAGGGACAGTGGAGAGCGTGCAGAGCAGGCAGGAGGGAGACGCGATCAGAGGACCCAAAGGTAGCTGAGCTGTGGGAAGCGATGGTCACAGTGGAGACCAGGACAGGCCTGGGTCACTTAATTCACTCTTAATTAAGTTGTATGTACACGGCCTCATATGGCGGGTGGCTCCCAGGGCCCCACATCAGCAGACAGTGGTCCAGGCTCGGGGGCAGGAGTGCTTAGGTCTTCAGCATGGCCACTGAATCTACCTTGGGGGTGCCACTTATATGCCACACCCTATACTCATTATTTGCTTAAAAGGTGGTTTCCTGCTAGACTGGAAGACTGAGGAAGGCAGAGGTCATGTTCTATTCATATCTGTATCTTCCATAAACAGCCCAGGGTCTGCCACATAGCATTTCAGGATGGATGGATGCATGAATGGATGAATGGATGGGTGGATGGGTGGATGGGTGGATGGGTGGGTGGATGGATGGATGGATGGATGGATGGGTGGATGAGTAAGGGTGGATGGATGGATGTGTGGATGAGTGGATGGATGTGCAGATGGATGAGTAGATGAATGGATGGATGAGTGAATGGATGAATGAATGGGTGGATGAGTGGATGGATGGATGAGTGGATGGATGGATGTGTGGATGGATGGGTGGATGAGTGGATGTGTGAATGGATGGATGTGTGGATGGATGCATGGATGGGTGGGTGGATGTCTGGATGGATGGATGCATGGATGAGTAGATGAGTGGATGGATGGATGGATGTGTGGATGGATAAATAGATGAGTGGATGGAGGGATGGATGGATGGATGGATGGATGGATGGATGGATGGATGGACGAGTGGATGTGTGGATGTATGTGTGGATGGATGGATGGTTGGATGGCTGGATAGATGGATGAGTGGATGAGTGGATGGATGGATGTGTGGATGGGTGGGTGGATGTGTGGATGGATGGATGCATGGATGAGTAGATGAGTGGATGGATGGATGTGTGGATGGGTAGATGAATGGATGGTTGGATGGATGAGTGGATGGATGCATATGTGGATGGGTGAATGGTTGGATAGATGTGTGGATGGGTGTGTGGTTGGGTGGGTGGATGTGTGAATGGATGGATGGATGAGTGGATGGATGGGTGGGTGGATGTGTGGATGGATGGGTGGGTGGATGGATGGATGTATGGATGGGTGGGTGGATGGATGGATGGATGGGTGAGTAGATGAGTGGATGATGGATGTGTGGGTGGATGGATGTGTGGATGGATGGATGTGTGGATGGATGGATGTGTGGATGGATGGATGGATGGATGGATGGATGGATGGATGGATGGATGAGTGAATGTTTGGATGTGTGGATGGATGGATGTGTGGGTGGGTGGATGGGTGGGTGGATGGATGGATGGATGGATGGATGGATGGATGGATGGATGGATGGATGAGTAGATGAGTGGATGGATGGATGTGTGGATGAATGTGTGGATGGGTGGTTGAATGGATGGATGGATGACTGGATGGATGGATGGATGGAGGATGGACGGACGGACGGACGGGTGGGTGGATGTGTGGATGAATGGTTGCAATTTTGGGATGAGGCCTTCTAATGGAGGGTGGGCTGCAAGCAGGGGCCCCAAGAGTGGAATAGTCACTGAGAATATCCCCCCTCCCTCTTGCCACCACTTCCATCCTTCTATCCCCACCCCCACCCCCAGTCAGTGCCTGGCCTGGAGCAACAATTTCTCCAACCCAACTCTCACAGCAGATGGACCCCCATCAGGAAGGCCCAAGGTCACTGGACCTCTCCCAGCCACACCCACACCTAAGAAATCACTGGGCACTCTCTGTCTTGCTTTGCTAACAGTTTAATGAAACAAAACTGAGACGTGGTCCCAGACCCCTCCATTCCTAACCACACCCTCATTCAAAGCAGCTTCCATTTATCTTCTTCCCAGTGTAAGGGAGGCAGGAGCAGTGTCCACCAGGGTGGATGGGACTGAGGACCCTGTGCGGTGGAGGAGCAGGGAAGAGTTGGGTGTTGGAAAGAGTTGAGAGCAGAGAGACTGGAGCAAGAAAGGAGCCGCATTCTAGGGAGCTGGGCGGGCTCTTCCCCACCTCCATCTCTGGATTATATTGGCTACAGTCAACTTTCTGAACTGTGAACAGAATTGCCCAGTGGAACTTTCCAGGACGATGGACTGTGTCTCTGTACCTACTGTCCAATGCATGTCGCTTGTGAGCCTGAGGACATGAGTTTTCACTTAATTCACTCTTAGTTAAGTTGTGTGTACATGGCCCCATGTGGCGTGTAGCTCCCAGGGCCCCACATCAGCAGACAGTGGTCCAGGCTGGGGGGCAGGAGTGAACCACCACTTTCCTAGAGAAGGACACATCCTGGCGCTGGGCACAGGACCACCTCTCACCTTTTCTTGGTGTCTGGCCCCAGGGGAAACTGAGTTTGATGGTGCAGATAGGAGACTTGAGGTAATGAAGCCACTGACTGTCCAAACCAGGGGAAGGAGTGCTGGGAGAGGACATCTGTCTCATTCTTGGGGTTTGGGCTGAGCCTCTGGAGGAGCCTAGAAAGTGGCCTCCTGGAAACAGTCCCACCCGGGGCAGGGCAGTAACCACAGGGTCTCCCTGGCTCAGCCACCCAGCTCTGCCAGCAGATGCAGCCCCTGAAGCTTTCAGAGCCTTGGAACCCAGGAAGGACCAGGAAGCTCCCCCCACCACGGTCAAGGACACACAGAAATCCTTGAGGCTGCTTTGCACACAGTTTAATAGGACAGCAGTAGCGGGAAGGAGGCAAGGTCCCTGGCACTTCTTACCCAACCTGCCCACTGTCAGGGAGACACCAGCCTCCGAGCCCCTCCTCGGCCTCCTGGGCCCCAAAGTCAGAGGACAGGGCACTGAGGAGACGGTGTTGCTGAATAGGGGGAAGCAGTGGGGGTGCCTGGTTCCTCTGCCCACACAGGCCCATCAAGTCGCCAAGGGGATGTGCTGGTGGATCCAGGACGAGTAGGTTGTCACCTGGGTATAGACCCCAGGATAATCGATGTGCCCAGAGGCCGCACCCCAGCTCAGCACTCCAACTTGGATCCACATGTCCAGCCAGTAACAGACCAGGGGACCCCCGGTGTCACCCTGTAAAGGGTGATCACAGGTCAGTTGGCCACAGAGTGCCACGGTGGTCCCACTGCCATGCCCAGAAGCCCTGAACCGCAGCAGAGGGCAGGGCCTGGGTCTCACCTGGAGGGAGCCCCTTCCCTTCCTCCCTGCACACAGCATGTCCTCCTTGATGGTGCTGCCTTTGCCTCCAGCAGGTGGGTCCTGGTGTTAGATCTTCTCGCAGACCCGGTTGCTCACGATGGGGACCTCCGCCTCCTGCAGGCAGCGGGCCGGGGACGGTGGTGCTGCAGGAGGGGAGGGTGAGTGTGGGCTGCTCTGGGGCCTCGTGCCCCTCCAGCCGGCCCCAAGTCACGCATCTGGGCCTCACCTCTCAGACTCACACATCATACCATAGCTTTGATGGAAAAAGGAAGGGAGTCATGGCCAATTCAGTGTCATGTGTCTGAAAGCTAGACCATGACAGTAAAGGCCAGGCTTGAATAAACAGGAGAAAAGCCATCTGGAAAAAATAGCCACAGCAAAGAACCTGCCGTGTCAGACTGACCGTCGTGGGGTCAGTTTTCCGAGGGTATTGCTGCTTGAGTAATAGCCAGGAAGCAGCGCTGCAATATTCTGGCAGTCAGGAGAGTGGGGCTACGCCAGGGGAAGGGCCCCTCAAAGCCAGACCCCGTGAAAGAGCTGGGACTGGCCTTGGGGGACCTTTGGGGTCTGGAGCCATGCAGTTCCCTGGCGTCTGATAATCACCACACGGGGCCATGCAGGAGGAGGAGTCACACCCTCCCACACATCCTGCAGGTCCTGGTTTTGGGGGGTTGCCCCATGGCCAGCAACACCAGCCCTGGAGCCAGGAGCCGGGGTGGGGAGGGAGCCTCTCCCAGGACCACTGTGTGATCATGAGCCCGTGCCTCAGTTTCCCCATCTTAACCGTCAGTGGGCACACAGCCTCGGTAAATAGGGACAGGCAAGGGAAGCGAGGGGATCTATTCTCCCCCAGCAGTTTTTACTGGCAAAACACAGGAATAAAGCCCCTCCCCCGAGACTGAGTCCTGAGCGACTGGCTTCCCCAGCTGCAAACAGAATGCCCACTTGCTCTTGGGATGTTGTCCAAGTTTAAACAAGAGTGTTTTCAGATGCGTCCCAGAGCCCGGTTGGGGGCAGGTGGCCCGTAGTCCTGTGGTACATCTGTGACCCGGTCATGTCCCCCCACCCCCCTCCTGCAACTGAGGCTGTCGGCCATGTGGTCCCCACGCACCGCACCCACAACCTCTTCCTTGTCCATCCTCAGGTCCCCCAATCTTACCATGGACCCCAAAGGTGCCCCAGCCAGTCACCCAGCACTTCATTCCAGGGATGAGCACCAGTGAATCGGGAGCAAGGGTGACCGGGCTCACGAGCCCAGAGAGCGTCACAGGGTTGTCCAGTCTCAGCAGGGCGATGTCCGCGCCCCCCATGGCGGACAGGCTCAGGGTAAACTTGGGGTGGCGGATGATCTCGGCCACCTGTGCAGCTGGTCGTGGTCATAGAGTCTCAGCGGCCCGAACTGGACCCTGTATTTCTGTGGCTCCAGCACATCCCTGGGAGAGAGAGGCCCAGGAGCTTCTCAAGGAGGCTGAGTGGAGGCAGGCACCTGGTCCCCCCAACCCCCAGCAGCAAGACTGTCTCTAGGGGCTCAGAGCCTGAAGGCTCCCCCTGACAGCTTCAGAGCTGCGTGAACCCCAGGTCTCCTGCACCCGACCCAGGACGCTGTCCTCTCACATTGTGTTGCTCCCTGGCTTGCTCCCCTCCCACCCACCCCCAAGGGGGCAGCCACGTGAATCACTCACGGTCCAGCACAGTGGGCAGTGGGCAGCACCCACTGGGGGTGGATGAGGAAGCCCCCGACATTCATGCTGCCACTGGGCATGCTCTTTGTTGAAGACCCGCAGGCTGACCTGCCACAGCCACTTCCCAGCAGGGACATCATGCTCCCCCACAATGCTCACAGCTCAGTCCCCAGGCGAGGATCTGGGGAAGCACAATGAGGAGCCCTCAGGGACCCAGATGCCCCTGCCTGGAGCTCAGCACAGCCTCCCACCTTGTCTCTCCCACAGGCCATCCTCATGTGGAGGTCAGCACCCTGTCCCACCCCAGGTCAGTGCAGGCTCGCGATCACCAGTGGGTTTCAGGACAGCAGGGTTATTGCTTGGGGCTAGGACTCACCTGGGGTCATGGGCACAGAGCCCCCCAGGCAGGGGAGGGTCAGGAACATCAGCCACAGCATCTGCATGGGGAGAGGGGAGGGCTGGAGTCAGGAGACCAGGGCCAGGACCTCCGGGTCTAGGAGTGGAGAGGGCAGGGGTCTGAGCGGGGTCCTTACTACTCCAGGTCCTCTGCTGTCTGCTCCTGGGGCCTCTGAGCCCCTTTATCCTCCCCGCCTAGGAAGTAGGTGGGGTGAGAGCTGGGGGTCTCCAGGGCAGGGTTTCCCCGCATGAGTGGTCAGCGCATCAGCATTTGCAGAGAACACATTGTGGCTGACCAGGGATGGGTGCTGGGAACACAGTGGACAAAGTAGACAAATGCCCGTCCTGGGGCGAATCACATACCTCCAGGGCGGTGAGTGCAGTGAAGACAGGAGATGCTCCCCGGTCAGGAAAGGCCTGTCCTAGGAGCCTCGTCAGAGTGCAGACCCGAAGGATAAGGGCTGAGCCGGGGTCCCCAGCCCCAGGTCCTGGGTCCACACCTCCCCTCTGGACACACCTGGGAAGGAGGGCAGCCCCCGTGGGACCACCAACTCCCCCAGGCAGACCCACAAGAGTTCTGGGAACCTGGCCTGCGCCGGCGAGGGCTGGGGTGCAGCGACCTCAGTGGGGACCCAGTGTGGCCCCCACAGAGCCCTCCTCCCTCCTGCCGGGACTGGACACCCCCTCGGCCAGCGTGGAGAGAAGGCTTCCCAGTCTGAGTGCTGGGATCTGGCTGAGGTTTCTGAGGTGAGGGTGCTGTGTCTGGGGAAGGGTCCGGTCGTCTCAACCCCGGGTGGGTCCCTGCTCCGTACTGAAGCCTGCAAGGTGAGGGATGAGAGGGCAGGAGGGTGCTCTCAGGTGCCAGAAGCTGTCCCCCACGCTGTCCCTGCAGTACCCGCAGGGCTGCCACTGACTCCCACTGACCCCCACAGCTGACCCCCCACCTCCTCTGCCCTCAGCAGCCCGGCTCCCAGCACCCTGCTCCCTGCCCCCGCCTCGGCTCAGCCGGCTCATGTGGCCACACCCACACCGGGGAGACGGGAAAGCGGCCCTGCATGGATCCCTAAGAAGGGGTTTCCCAACCTCGAGGGGGAGCTGGACAATGGGCCCCCGCCTGGTGGCTAAGCCCAGGACAGTCCTGCTGCAGACCTGGGGGCTATCTCTTTTCAGACCCCCAAATCCCCAGTGCAGGGAGGGGTGCCCAGGAGGCCCCAACACGTTGTGGACACAGAGGTCTCGGGGCTTCTCTAGGCCCTTGTGTCCTGTTTATTGGCTACGAATGAATCAGGAACATGAAAGCTGTGGGCTCTTTTAAAATTCTTTCCATTTAATGTTTATTTGTTGCCTTTTTTTTTTTTTTTAAGGTGGCGGGGGGTTGGGGGTTGGCGGGAAGGAGGCAAGCTGAGATTTCTGGGAGCTGAGCAGTCCAGGGCAGGACAGGGAGCAGCCTGTTGGCCCTGATAAGGGACTTCGCGCTGGAGCTCTGGTCATTCTGGACTATGACAGAGAGCTGCGTGGGGTGCAGGGCTGGCTGTCACATCACTGTAGCAGCCAGAAAATGCAGAGGTGCCTGAGAGGACCCCTGTTTTCCCAGTGAAGTTGTCCTTGAGGGGGGAAGCCACCCCCACAGGAGGACCTTAGGGGGCCAAGGCTTACAGGACATGTTTTCAGAATGAACCAGGGACATTTTGACTCGTCACATGGGACTTTTAACATCCAGAAAAGGAGCTGGTGAAAGGGAGGAAATGGTCTGTGGCACCAGCCAGCCACACTGTCCAGGAGCGGAGGGGGCTCTGCAGAACAGTGGGAGGAGGACCCCATGGGCATCCCCTCCGGATCCCATGCCTCAGCCGTGGCTTAAGTGGGGCTGGAGGGAAGCAGGCAGGAAGGAGGAGAGAAGGGAGGGGAGTCTGGGGCTGAGAACAGCACCCCATCCCAGCTGACGTTCTTTCGGGGAGAGAAGCACAGAAATCTGCCCCTGGAACCCTTCCCTCTCCTCTCTGCCTGGCCTGGAGATGCCAGCACCAGGGACCCCAGCAGGCGGGCCTGGCCGGCCGACTCCCTGAGCCCCAAATGCACGACAGTCAAGCATGGATGCGCAGGCTTGGAAGGTTTTCCCACCACGTTTAATAAGAATCTAATTCCAGCAGGATTCCTGGGCTTTCCCCACTCTGTACTCCCCACTGGGGGCCTCGCCCCTGTTTCCCTGCCCCCCACAGGGAAAACAGGGTGCTGAGACAAGAGGATGGGGCGCCCAACCATTCTAGGGTCTGAGGAACAGCGGGACATGCCGGCAGATCCAGGACATGTAGCTCACGACGCGGGTGTACACCCCAGGGAAATCGCGGTGACCACACCCTTGGCCCCAGCTCACGATCCCCACCTGGATCCAGGTGCAATTTCAGCGGCACACCAGGGGGCCCCCAGAGTCCATCTGTGGGGAGAGAAGGCCCTCAGCGAGAGCTTCCCTTGTCCCCATGGCTAAGGGACAGGCAGGTCCCATCCTCCTGGGCTAGAAGGGGACAGAGGAAGTGGCCAGGGCCGCCTGGGGCCTCACCTGTCAGGAGTCCCGGCCCTCGCTCCCAGCACACAGCATGTCGCCCTTAATGACCTGATCGGTGCTGTCCCAAGTTCTGATAGCAGTGATTACACTCCCTGTTCCCCACGATAGGAACCTCCACCTCCTGCAGGTGGTAGGGTGGGGGCAGCGGCACTGTGGGCAACGGGAGGAGCTGCGTGAGAACCGGGGCTCCTCTTCCCACCACACAGATACTCCTTCCACTTTGTGCTGGGCCTTCCCCTGCCCATCAGGGCACCCCCCACTGCAGGGCTGGGGTCCAGCACCAGACCTGGTACTGTTTCCCACATCCACCATGCTCAGGGTCGGCCACACGGCACCTAAAGGTCTGGGTGCCCATCCAGCTCCAGGATGTGGGACCCCCTCGCCAGAGTCCGGGCTCCTGTGCCCATGTCCGCAGCAGAACCCACAGGCCCCCTGGGAAAATTCTGCCTCAGCAGCAGAGGAGATGGGACCTTGGTGGGTCACCCAAACTAGGGAGCCTGGATTTCTTCCCACATGGCATGAGGGCCCCCGTCTGCCCTCCAACCTTGGTGGCCAGAGTCCAGGTGGGATCCGGCAGGGAAACTTGCCTGCCCAGAGCAAGTTCCCAGTTCCTGAGATGTGTTCCAGAAACTTCCCATCCAAAACCCTGGCATCACACCCCACCTACCCCGGGATCCCAGAAGGTGCATGCGGTGAGCCACTTTCCATAAAGGCCCAGCACCCCCAGCCTCTCATCCTTCCTAGTCTCCCTAATGCCTACAGTTGTCCGCGATGTTACCCCAGCCGGTTATCCAGCACATCTTCCTCCAGGGGACCCTCAGGGAGGCCGCCGGGAGGGAGACCAGGTTCACATCCTTAGAGAGCATCAGGGGGTTCTCCAGTCTCAGCAGGGCAATGTCTGCGCCCCCCATGGCGGACAGGCTCACGTTGAACTTGGGGTGGCGGATGATCTCAGCCACGCTGTGCAGCTGGTCGTGGTCATAGAGTCTCAGCTGCCCGACCTGGATCCTGAAGGCACAAGCCTCCAGGTCGTCCCTGGGGGAGAGGGGAGCCGGGGCTTCTCAGGGCAGGCTGGGGGGCACGCAGAGCCGGGGAGGGCTCCGGAAGCCCGCCTCCCGCAGAAGGGCCCTGCTCACGCACGCAGTACGTGCACACACACACGCACACACACACACACACCCAGCCATGGGGATGGGGACGGCACGACTCACGGCTCAACGCAGTGGGCAGCGGTCAGCACCCACTGGGGGTGGATGAGGGAGCCCCCACAGATGTGCTGCCACAGGCCATGATTCATACTGTAGAACCTCAGGCTGACCTGCCACGGATACCTCCTGGCTGAGACAGCGCAGCCCCCCACTATGCCCACCAGCTCACGCCCTGGGCCAGAGTCTGCAGAAACAAGTTGAGGGGCCATCAGGGGCCCAGACAATGACCTTCCCAGAGCTCAGGAAGGGACAAGGGAAGTTTTTCCCTAAGGAACAGTCCCCATTCCCCCTGGCTGAGTCCTGGGAGCCCTGAGCACGTTGGAGGGGATCAGGACTCACCAGGGGTCACGGGCACAGAGCCCCCCAGCCAGGGGAGGGTCAGAAACAGCAACCACAGCATCTGCAGGGGCCTAGGGGCAGAGAGCTCAGACCCCAGCACCAGCTTTCTCCACGGCAGTTCCTTCCCGGGCCGCCCCTCCAGGGCCCCCATTTATCCTAATAACACAGAAAGTGGCCAGAGCAGGCCAGCCTTCTCAGGGGGACACGCTGCGGCCCAACAGGCCTTCTTCCGTGGGACCGGTGGTCACAGCCTTGCCGTCCTCTGCCAGGAGGGCCGGGCTGGACCCTGGGCAGGCAAAGGAGGAAATCTGTCGGGGCCACACTTTGGGAGTGGGTCCCATCACGAAGGGCACGGTTGTGAACTTGATGTCTGCAGTGAGGAATTTGGTGGAAAGGGGCCTGACCCAGCTGCTGTCTCAGGGAAGGGACTTTAGGCTGAGGCAGAGATGAAGTTGAAGCCATTCTGCCTTCGGGCTTGGGGGCTGTTCCGCTGGCCCACGGTCCTGCTCTCTGGGCCCCAGTCACTCGTGGCAGTGGGGGTGTTCTGAGCAGACTGGCATGCTCCACACCCTGTTTCCCACCGGACATCTCAGGACCAGGATGGACAGGATTCCTGGAACCCCTTCCATGGGAATTGTTCCGCTCTGTCTGGGATTCATGGACAGTGCCCCAGCCGGCCCTGAACTTCCTACTGAGTTGTACTTTATCTTTCTTGCATGCAGAGTGTCTTGGCCTCCCGTGCTCACCCAAGAGAGGGGAAATGAGGGGGGTGTCCAGGGCCTGGGGTTCTCAGGCTGCCAGGAAACTTGTCCGAGACCCCCTGGGAGACCCATTCTATGCTGGCCTCAGCCACTCCCTGAGGCCCCCACTGTGTCGCGAGAAGAGATTAGGTGATGGGGCAATGACCCCAGGCCCCCGGCCCAGCCCAGGTTGCACTGCAGCTGAGCCAGGGAGCCCCCTACCCCAGGGAGGACAGGGAGATACCAGGAGGCCCACACGGCCCAGAAGAAAGGATGAGAACCCCAGTCCCAGCCTCAGAGCAGGAGACAGGAGCCCCGTTCTTTTCTGCTCATGCTGGCTTTAGACAAGCAGGGTCAAGGTGTGCAGCATGGTGTGGGGCACTGGGGAGTCCCAGGGCAGGGAGGGTACTGGGGTGATGGGCCCACTCCTGTCCTCTGTCAGGCCCTAGATCTCCGCTCCCTTTAGCAGGGCCCCCCAGAACAGGGCAGGAGGCACTGGAAAGGGCCTTGGGCCTCATTGCCAGCAGATGCCCGGGGTGGGGAGGTGGGGGACCTGCCATGGGTGCAGCCGGATGCAAAGCCTAGAAATGCAAAAAAGGTCTTCCCTCAGAATGAAGGCATCTTTTGAGGAGACCCTGCCTGCCTGGATAGTTCCAGTTTGAGCCCCAGGGGACACATGTAATGATTCAATGTGAGAATATGCAAAAGTGCAGCCGTGGAGGAGGCCATGGTTCTGGTCATGGGTGGTCACCCCTGGCACGCTCCTGTCCTCTCCAAAAGGCTGAGGGAGGCCAGGGGCCATGCATGGGTCAGCAGGCAAGCACAGGGACGCATGCATGCATGCATGTGCACGCCGTTCTGCGTGTCGTTCGAGGTGAACAAAAATCACTTAGAGCAAACCTCCCTTTAAGAGCCACATTTTAAGTATATCCTCAGGAATAGGATTGCAAACCTTTGCCGCCCTTTGAAACAGTTTAGATAAAACTCTTAAAGGAAAATGTTGCAAGAGAGATATTCAGTCAAAGAAATCAAGTATCCTGATAAAGATTACTGTTATCTTTTTTTGAAAGATCGTATCAAAGACAAAGAGAATATAGATCCACGGTAACTCAGGATCAACAGTCCAAATGATATCGACCAGGTGACAGAATTAGGAAAGTCAGGGCGCCTGGGTGGCTCAGTCGGTTAAGCGTCTGCCTTCGGCTCAGGTCATGATCCCAGGGTCCTGGGATCGAGTCCCGCATCGGGCTCCCTGCTCCTTGGGAGCCTGTTTCTCCCTCTGCTTCTCTCTCTCTCTCTCTCTCTCTGTCTCTCATGAATAAATAAATAAAAATCTTAAAAAAAAAAAAAAAGAATTAGGAAAGTCAGACCAGGAGGCAGAAGGTGCAGACTCGGTCTTGCCTTCCTGTGGACACCTGTTCTAGAAGACAGGCAAGAAAGGGAAAAAAAGAAACAGGGATAGTTGAACAATATAAATAATAAATTAAGGTAGTAGGAATCAGTCTGAGTATATTGGCGATTGTAATAAACACAGAGCGAGCGAACTTAGTGGTAAAAACACCCATATCGAAAGTGGCTATAAAACACATCCCGATATATGCTGCTTACAAGACAGAAGCAAAAGTTAAAGGGAAAAGGGTAGAAAAAGATATCGCAGGCAAATGCTAGGCAAAACATAGCATGATTCAGGGCGCCTGGGTGGCTCAGTTGGTTAAGCAACTGCCTTCGGCTCGGGTCATGATCCTGGAGTCCCAGGATTGAGTCCCGCATCGGGCTCCCTGCTCGGCAGGGAGTCTGCTTCTCCCTCTGACCCTCCTCCCTCTCATGCTCTCTATCTCATTCTCTCTCTCAAATAAATAAATAAAATCTTTTAAAAAAACCAAACAAACAAACAAAAAAAACCATAGCATGATTCATTAAAAAGTGCTTTTGATAAGTTGGATTTTGTCAAAATTAAAAACATGCTCATCAAAAAACAAAGGAAACAGAAGAGCAGGGAAGTTGCAGGCGGGGAGAAAACATTTGCAGAAGATAAAATACTTGTACCCAGAATGTATAAGGAATTGTCCAAATTCCATAATGAGAAAACAAAAATCCAAGTAAAGAAATCCTAAAAAGATTTATTTTTTAAAAAGATTTATTAATTTATTTGAGAGAGCGAGAATGAGAGAGAGAGAGAGTACATGAGAGGGGGGAGGGTTAGAGGGAGAAGCAGGCTCCTCACCGAGCAGGGAGCCTGATGCGGGACTCGATCCCGGGACTCCAGGATCATGACCTGAGCTGAAGGCAGTCGCTTAACCAACTGAGCCACCCAGGCGCCCCTCCTGAAAAAATTTAAACACTTCACAGAAGGAGCCACCTGAATGGCAAACAGTCATGTGAAAAAGTACTCGACGTCATTCGTCATTAGGAAAATGCAAAGTAAGACAAATGCACACCTATGAAAACAGTATTTCAAAAAGCTGAGGGGCGCCTGGGTGGCTCAGTTGTTAAGCGTCTGCCTTCGGCTCAGGTCATGATTCCAGGGTCCTGGGATCGAGCCCCACATCGGGCTCCCTGCTCAGCGGGAAACCTGCTTCTCCCTCTCCCACTCCCCCTGCTTGTGTTCCCTCTCTCGCTCTCTCTCTGTCAAATGAATAAATAAAATCTTTTAAAAAAAAAAAAAGCTGATAAAGCCAAAGGCCGGTGAGGACGAAGTTAAACAGGGACGTACCATGAGCGAGGGAGATGAAAGCTTGCATTCACAGAGAAACCTGGATGCAAACATGTAGACTGGCTTTATGCAAGATCATCTAAAACCTGCAATAGCACAAACATCCTGCAAGAGGGAAATTCGTGTAACAACAACAAAAACCTCTTCAAATTAGAAAGAAACAAAACATAGGTAAACAATCAGTGCATCCACGCAATGGAAGGAACAGAGTAAGTCAGGGCAGCTGTGATATGAGTAAGCCTCGAATGCATGTTAAGTGAGGAGCGCAGACTGCAAACGCTGTGTGGTCCCATGTACATGACATTCTGGAAAAGGTAAAATTATAGGCCAGAAAACACGTCATCAGCTGCCAGAGGCCAGGGGGACAGAGGACTCGACAATGAAGGGGCACAAGGGAAGTCTGAAGTGAGGTGATTATTCTCTGACTGTGTGCATTTGTCCGAACTCATAGATCCGCACAGTAAAATGGCTGAATTTTACTGATGTAGATTATACCTCTGTAAACCTGACCCGACAGAGGGAGCATAGAAATAATAATTGTGGAAATCATCATGAAAAATAGGACCATTTAAAAAATCTTATTTAAAAAAAAAAAAAAAGCACCAGGCATGGATATTTTAAAGATGGGTTCTATCAAAATTTTAAGCCATTTATCAGCCCAGCTTTAAACAAGATCTTCCCCCCAAAAGAGGGAAAGTGTGAAACCCACACGCCTTCTCCTAAGAAGGCACTGACTGACACTGACGTCACCACCAGACCAGACCAGTCATTATAAGAAAGGAAAATATAGGGGCACCTGGGGGGCTCCGTCGGTTAAGCCTCCAACTCTTGATCTCAGCTCAGGTCTCGATCTCAGGGTCATGAGTTTGAGACCTGCATTGAGCTCCGTGCTGGGCATAGAGCCTACTTAAAAAAAAAAAAAAAAGGAAAATACACACATCAAGTTCCAGAAATTAACAGTTCACACCCACCCCAGTCTACAAGGGATGATACACTGTGACCCAACGGGGTGCATCACAAAACTCGTTTGGTTTATCATTAGAAAATCCATAAATGCAAGTCACCCAGAGACAGACTCAGAAATCTCATGATCATCTCAATAAGCAATTCAACATTGATTCATTATGTAAAAGAATAAATCTCTTAGTAAAGAGCATGAGAAGGAATTTCCTTTACGTTAGTAAAGCACGTCGATAAAAATAAGAGCCTAGGGGAGATGCCCCAAATGGATAATGATTCGAAGTATCTTCTATATGTGTCTTCACTTTTATTTAATATTGCATTGAAGTTGTAGCTAGTGTAACAAAAGATGGAAAAGAAAAAAAAAGTCTGTGGCATTTTTATGTACCACCAGCAAACCCCTGGCAATTCTATTGAGAAGATGGCATTTTCTTATCTGTAGGAGTCATCTGTTCAAAGGGGTGCAAGAATTCTAAAAAGGAATTATAAAAATTATTAGGATGTTTTTTCTAATTTTTTATCATGGTAAAATACATATAACATAATATATATCTTAGAGCCCCATGGGTGGCTCAGACAGTTGAGCGTCGGACTCTTGATTTAGGCTCAGGTCGTGATCTCAGGGTCCTGGGATCGAGCCCCACGTGCGGTGCTGAGCTCAGTCAGGGGTCTGCTTAGGATTCTCCCTCTGCCCCTCCCCGCCCTTTCTCTCTCTCAAATAAATAAATCTTTAAAATATATATATTAAACATTTTAAGCTCACAATTCAGTGGCACTAGATCTATTCCTAATGTACAACCATCACCACCATCCACCTCCAGAACTTTTTTTTTTTTTAAGATTTTATTTATTTTTTTGACAGACAGAGACACAGCGAGAGAGGGAACACAAGCAGGGGGAGTGGGAGAGGGAGAAGCAGGCTTCCCGCGGAGCAGGGAGCCCGATGCGGGGCTTGATCCCAGGACCCTGGGATCATGACCTGAGCTGAAGGCAGACGCTTAATGACTGAGCCACCCAGGCACCCCCAGAACTTTTTCATCTCACAAATTGAAGCTCTGTCTGCATTAAACAGCTCTCCCCCCCGGTGCCTGCCCCCCCCATCTACTTTCCACGTCTGTGGATTTGATGACTCCAGGGACCTCGGAGAAGTGGGATTGTGCAGCATCTGTCCCCTTATGTCTATGCCTGGTTCATTTCGTGTTGAAATTAGAATAGTCACGTCCTCCAGGCTCATCATGTTGGAGCAGGTGTCAGAACCCCCCTTCTCCAGGCTGGATCACTGTCCCCTGCGTGGACAGACCACGTTGCATATACCATTCACCTGGCAGTGGGCACTCACTTGCTCCCACCTTTCAGCACCTGTGAACACACTGCTATGAACATCGGGGAGCTCCTAGGACAGACTTTTGAGGAGACCTAAACTGATGGAGAGATATGCCATGCACAGAAGGACAGTGTGTCATGGAGACGTTAATAGCTCTAGAGTCAACGTGATTCCGATGTAAATCCTAAGGGGGCCTTTTCTTTTTTTCTTTTTTTTTTTTTTAAGATTTTATTTATTTGAGAGAGAGAATGAGAGACAGAGAGCATGAGAGGGAGGAGGGTCAGAGGGAGAAGCAGACTCCCCGCTGAGCAGGGAGCCTGATGTGGGACTGGGCCTTGATCCCGGGACTCCAGGATTATGACCTGAGCCGAAGGCAGTCGCCCAACTGAGCCACCCAGGCATCCCAGTAAGGGGGTCTTTTCATTGACATTGATGAAATCTCTTAGAAGTAATACAGAATGCTACGGGGCTACCAATAACATGGGTAGTTCTGAGGAAGAACGGGAGGGAGGGATGCTCTTACTACAAACCAGGACTTACCGTGACGACCGTCTGATTAACTCTGGGTGGTGTCCACACTGGGCTAAGCGTCACGGGGATCGCTAGCTGGGTTCTAAGTTGGCACCATGGCACTGTGATGCTGAGCACATCGTTTTATCCCTCCAAGCATCCGTTTCCCCCACCAGAAGCTTGACAGATCTCCTGAGTTTCTCCCTGTCCTGGGACCAGTGCTCATTATCAGACTTCCAGTCAATCAAAAAACATTTACTGAGGGGCGCCTGGGTGGCTCAGTTGGTTGAGCGGCTGCCTTCAGCTCAGGTCATGGTCCTGGAGTCCCGGGATGGAGTCCTGCATCGGGCTCCCTGCTCGGCAGGGAGCCTGCTTCTCCCTCTGACCCCACCCCCCCATGTTCTCTCTCTGTCCTTCTATCAAATAGATAAAATCTTTAAAAACAAAAACAAAAACCATTTACTGAGCCCAGCACTGTGCCAGTCACAGGGCCATGAGAACACAACGATTAAAAGGGACAGAGGGTCTGCTCTAGTCTGGGTTGGAGAATAAGATCATTGGAAATAGTGCTAAACACAATGAAGAAACAAAGCAGGGAACAAATGGGGCATGGGTAAATTGGGCTCCGTCTCAGGGAAGGCATCTCTGAAGGTTGGCATCTGGCAGGTACCTGGAAGATTGTAAGGAACCCCATCCTTGTCCCAGAGTGGGGAGCCCCTGCTTCCCCATCTCCCTTCTCTCCTCCTATTTGGGGTCACCAATTGTCCTTAAGACAAAAGGACACCCTTGGGGACAGGAGGCTTACACCTGGGGGTGAGGACATCTGTCTTCCCTCCGAGGACCTGAGGCGGCCATGGGATGCCTGATGAAAGGTGGAGGGAAGCCGACCTCGGGGAGAGTCTCACGCTCACCGGGCCGGGGAGAAAGTGCGCGTGCTTTGGAAGTTGGCGTATCAGGACAGCTGGACGGTGGTCTCCACGGACGTTCTGGAATGTTTTCCTCTACCTAGGATGCATTCGAAGTGCCCCAGGTAGACGTAAGAACCCCTGAAAATGCTGAGATTGGGTTTTCCACCAACAAGTAGTTCCGTTTCATATGACATGTGAAACAGTCGTGTGACACGTACAGCTCATCCAAGAGAAGCTAAGTGGACGTTCACAGGCTCCCCCACACCAAGACCCCCCTCATCTTAAGATGAGAGATCCCCAGACCCAGTGCTGGGTCCCCTCGCAGAGACCACCTGGATGCCCTCCCACCTTGCCCCAGACACGGTTCAGGCTCATCAGACACCAGGTAGCCGTGAGCTTCACCCAGCCTGAGCCACCAAGGAGCCACACAGCCTCAGGGAAGATGCCGTGAGGCCAGTGCAGCCGAGACCCGAGGAGAGAACCCAGTGTCCAGCTCAGGACAGAGAGTGGCCGGTCCTTCTCGCCATGGGGCTCTCAGCACCACCCCTGGCCTGAAGGTGGGGAGTCTGGGGTCAGTCGGAGACCAGCCCAGGAACAGCAGGGATAGGGCAGACACCCCTAGCCCCTCCCTCTCTCCCCCCACACCCTCAGCAGGCTGGCTGGGCTCGCTGCTTCCAGGCACCAGGGTCATCCCCCCCCGCCCCTCAGTTGAATGCCTGTAAGTGACCAGCAAGACGTGCTCCTTTGTCCAGGGGCCAGGACTCACGCTTGAAATCTCCTTTGCTCTGGTCAGCGCTACTCAGCCCACAGGGTCTGGGGATTCCGTTGAAGACCCGGGGACATTGGGTTTTAAGTAAGAAAAGGACACAACACCCAAGGAGGTGAGGATGGGGGGCTGAGCAGGCCGTGAGCACCCTGGGCTGGGTTAGGGTTAGGTTCCTGCCTCTTGGGCCTCAGACACACAGGAAGTGCAGGGGCGGGGCAGAGACATGGGCACCCAGACCCCAGTGGCTCTTACGAGCTCACAAACCCCATTTGTTGGTGTAACTGTTAAACACAGCCGTTAATAAAAGTAAATCATATCAATTGCTCATTTAAAACATGAGGGGCATCTGGCTGGCTCAGTCGGTGGAGCACGGGACCCTTGATCTCGGGGTTGTGAGTGCAAGCCCCACGTTGGGCGTAGAGATGACTTAAAAATAAAATCTTAAAACAGACAAACATGATATTGGGAACAGAGATGGACATCTGGAAGTCACAGACAAACCTCACAGCTGAATCAATAGACAAAGGAAAGATCAGGGAAAAGGACGTCAGGAATGAGTTCTGGGGAAGAAAACGTGTGTTTTTTAATGAATGTAGCCTCTCGTCCTTTTATTTGTTTTTTATTTCTCTACTGAGATTTCTTACGTTTTCATAAACTGTGTGTTTTTCTTCGCGTCGTGGAGCAGTTTGAACAGCTACCTTATAGGTCTTGGCAGATCCCAGCACCTGCAATATCAGGCCCACCTCCACCAGCCCTTACCGCCTGAGACCAGGGACACTAGCCCGGCCACGTCCCAGACCCAGGTGTCCCAGCTGCAGCCCACACTGACTCACAGCTGAAGCAGAAGCCTCGTGCCCCGCAGGAAGGGAGGTGCTCAAGGTCGGGCCAGCCAAGGCAAGCGAAAAACCTCAGAGCCAGCCTCAGGGAGAACCCAGGCAGGCTTCTTTACTTCCTCTCAAGCTGGCTCTTCAAACAGGACCCCAAAGACCCCAGAATTCTGGGCAAGAGGTCCCCCAAAGGACCTGTCACTGGTGCAGCTGAACACAAAGCCTAGGTATGCAAATGGGGGTCCTCCCTGGGAAGGAAGGAATGAAGGCATCATTGGTGAGGAGACCCCACCTGTCTCGATATTTCCAGTTTGAGCCCCAGGGAACACAGTGATGATTCAATGTGAAAATATTTTTTGAACGTGCAGCCCTCAAAGCCGGGGGGGGGGGGTTACACGTGATCACTCAGGGGCCGCTGAGCACACGTACACAGACACATTCGTACACACAGGTGCCTCAGAGACATACACGCACCTGCACACACATGCACAGTCCTGTACGGCCGTTTAGGGGGTCCCTGAAATGTCAGAACTCTGGCTGAGTGGCTCTGCCCAGGCTGGGGTCCACGGGGTGTCCAGTCGGGCTCCTGTCCAGGGCTCCGGGAGGAGCTGGCCCCCGCCCAGATTCTTCCAATTAGCCGGCCCCACCCCCTCCCTGGGGGGAGCACTTGGCTGCCCTCGGGTGGGCTCCAGAGGAACGGCAGGTCACGCGATGTCCCAGAAGGCGGCTCCAGGGGTCCTGGCCCACGGTCCCCAGCGGGGGCGCCGCTGTGAGTGTGGACCCGCTCCCGGAGCAGGTGCTGGCAGCGGGATGGCCGAGTCAGCAAGCCAGGTCCAGGGAGGCTAGCGCGGACCCCCACGAGGGCTGTGCGGGTGGGGGGGGGGGCCCAGCCTCAGGGCACCTCAGGGCAGCCGCAGGTCTCTGGGGAGTGTCAGGTGCTTCAGGCCATGCCTGCCGATGGACCCCACAATCTAATGGGATCTTTGCCTGTCATTCCAAGACACCCCCAGAGGCCTTCAGGGTCGGAAGGGTCTCACTATGTGGCTTGTCTGGGGATTGCTCAGCAAGGCAGGAACTGCAGGACACAGACCAGGGACCTCGGACATCACCGAGGCCAGAGAGTGCCCTCTCTCTTGGGAGGGGGGTCGCAGCTCCACACTCTCCTTCCCGCCAGCCCCAACCCGGGGCCCTGAAGATTCCCACCACATGGTGCCCTCCTCCTGCCCTGAGCCTCAGGCACCTTGTCCCTGGGGCATTCCGTCCCCTGGACAGATGGTGGAGAAGGGAGACAGTGGCCTCAGTTCTCGCCAGCGGGCCTCGCCATCCCCTGAAGCTGACTCTCCGGAATCCAGAGCTTGTGGATGCTACCAGGTGGGGCGGGCGGGTCAGGCGAGATCCGTGGGCACCTCCAGGTCCCAGATGGGACTGGCCTTCCCCAGCCGGAGTCCTCAGCCTCAGGGAGAGAGAAATCCAACAGCTAAAGGGACTCTCCACTGGTGAGGACGCATCCCGGGTGGGCCTCCGGGATGGAGGAGACCCTCCATTGCTCTCCTGCAGTCTGCACAGTTGCCCACATCCACCATGCTCGGGATCGGCCACACGACACCTAGAGGTCCAGGTGCCCATCCAGCTCCAGGACGCGTGACCCCCTCGCCAGAGTCCGGGCTCCCGTGCCCATGTCTGCAGCAGAACCCACAGGCCCCCTGGGAAAATTCTGCCTCAGCAGCAGAGGAGATGGGACCTTGGTGGGTCACCCAAACTAGGGAGCCTGGATTTCTTTTTTTTTTTTAAAGATTTTATTTATTTATTTGAGAGAGAGACTGAGATAGAGAGAGCATGAGAGGGGGGAGGGTCAGAGGGAGAAGCAGACTCCCTGCCGAGCAGGGAGCCGAGCAGGGAGCCGATGCGGGACTCGATCCCGGGACTCCGGGATCATGACCTGAGCCGAAGGCAGTCGCTTAACCAACTGAGCCACCCAGGCGCCCGGGAGCCTGGATTTCTTCCCACATGACACGAGGGCCCCCGTCTGCCCTCCGACCTTGGTGGCCAGAGTCCAGGTGGGACCTGGCGGGGAAGTTTGCCTGCCAAGAGCAAGTTCCCAGTTCCTGAGGGGTGTTCCAGAAACTTCCCGTCCAAAACCCTGGCATCACAGCCCACCCACCCCGGGATCCCAGAAGGTGCATGCGGTGAGTCACTTTCCATAAAGGCCCAGCCCCCCCCAGCCCCTCATCCTTCCTAGTCTCCCTAATACCTACAGATGTCCTCGATGTCACCCCTCACCAACATTGCCCCAGGCGCCAGCGCCTGTCTCCTGCCCCAGGCAAGAGCGTGTCACCCAGGATGAGGGCTGCCCTTCCCCGGGCGGACTGGGCGACATTTCCCCAGGGGGCTGTCCCACCTTCACTCCCCCCAATGCGCCCCGTGAGCCCCTGCTGAGCCAGCCTCGCCTGAACTTGGCACACTTGGGCTTTTAATTTTTGCCAATCTGCTATCTAGATAATAGGATCTCAGTGTGACTTTAATCTGTTTTTCCTTCCAGGTACTTTTTTTACTTGAGAAAAGGATGAAACTCCTATTGCAAGTTATAGTTGCTGTTCATCTAGGAAGACGGGGGGAGGGGTGTCTGCAAGCTGGCTGTGCCCCATCCAGATGGTTCTGCCAGGCGTCTCTTTGGTTTCTGCGTGGGAGGGCCTGGACCCCCAACAAGCCCGAAGTGCCACCTTCTAAACAGGATGCTGTGCTGTCATCATCAGCCTGGAACTTTACATGTGAAAAGCACCTCCGAGGGCCGCCAGGCCGGCCGGGTGCCTGAGTGGTGGGCAACGTCGCAGGAAGGGTAGTGTGGTGGCGGACACATGTCATTACACGCTTGTCAGAGCCCCCAGGACGCGCAGCACAAGGAGCCGCCCTAACGCCCCGGGGGTGTAGCTGGTAAGATTGTATCATCATCGTCCAGCGACTGTCACAAGTGTAGCAGAGGAATGACTGGTGTTCAAAGTAAGGACAGCCGTGTGCACGGGAACCCGACTTTCCATGCCCAGTATTTCTAGGAGCCTAACAATGCTCCAAAAAATAAAAGCTATTCTAATTTTTTAAAAATCTATTAGAGGGGCGCCTGGGTGGCTCAGTCGTTAAGCGTCTGCCTTCGGCTCAGGTCATGATCCCGGGGTCCTGGGATCGAGCCCCGCATCGGGCTCCCTGCTCGGCGGGAAGCCTGCTTCTCTCTCTCTCCCACTCCCCCTGCTTGTGTTCCTGCTCTCGCTATCTCTCTCTCTGTCAAATAAATAAATAAAAATTTAAAAAATAAAAAAAATAAAAATCTATTAGAAAAAGAAGAAGAAAGTGGGCTCCAGGCACGAGGAAGAGACACAGAGGGAAGGCGGGAACTCCGTGGGACCGAACTGGAGGCCAGGAGGCAGGGGCAGCTAGGAGTCCTCAAGGGGAGGAGGTGGTGGGAGCAGGCCCTCTGCCTCCACCTTCAGCCCCCAGCACCCCGCGAGACAGCGCTGGCGACCCTGGGTCGGCCTGCCCGGCCTCACCTTCCCTGGGAGGGGGGAAGGAGGCCAAGGACAGTCTGGCATCCGTGAGGACACTCGGCATGTCCCAGGGACACATCCACGGGCTGTGACTGATGCCGTAGGTGTGGGCAGACCGGGGCAGCGGGAGGAACTGGGGCCCCCAATGCCCTGAGCGCACAGGATGTGGTGCAAACCTGCAGGAGAGAGGGCAGGTCTCTCGCCGGACCCTCACCTGTCCCACACCCTACTGTGTGCCACCCTCCGTCACGCCCGTCCGTGTAGTGCCCCTCTGCGGAGGCCTGGGGAAGTGGCACCCTGGGCCAGCTCTAGCCAGCTGAAGCAGAAAGAGATTTCACGAAAGCACGTTGGTTGGTGGGGCAGCCTCCCCCTATGGGGACAGGAGAACATGGGCTCCCAGCTCCCTTTCCCGGACGCGGTGGTTGGAATGGTGTCCTCTCCAAATCCTGTCCACCCAGAACCCCAAAATGTGACCTTCTTCAAAAAACAGGGGCCTTTGCAGATGTCACTAAGTCAAGGTCAGACTGGAGGAGGGCGGGCCCCAGCTGCAACGACGGTGTCCCCGGGAAGAGTAGGAGACACAGAGGCATGGATGGACGGACGCGTCCACAGGCGGGGCGGCAGCTGGGAGAAGCGTTGAAAAGATTCTCCCTCAGAGCTGCTCGAAAGAACCAACCTGCAACACCTTGATTTCAGACTTCTGGCCTCCAGGACCGTGAGAAAGTACATTTCTGTTCTTCTGAACCACCCCGTTTGTGGTACTTGGTTAGGGCAGCCCCCAGGAAAGTAGCCTGGAACCTAACAGTGGGGACAGCCCTGGAGTAAAAGGATGTGTCCCACAGAGGCTGGGAGGGCTTCCGGTGACACAGGACGGCCGAGGCCAGGCGCTGAGGGGGGATGGCTCTTGGGGACAGAAGAGGGGGTGGGCAGAAGCTGGAGGCGCCCCCTGTTTCCTGTGCCACAGCGAGCGGGTAGAGCGTGAGGTCTTGTGTGACTGTACGTTTGTCCAAAAACTCCTCACATTGTCCACTTAAAATTGGTGAATGTGATTGAATTAAACCTCAGTAAAGCTGCCCTTTCTTTAAAAGGAGAGAAACCACAACGTGATTGGAAACCAAGAGGCATGGCCCTCGGAAGCTGCGCTACGTTATTTCAGCTGAGAACGACAGACATGAATCGATTTCCCGTTTTGTTGGCGTGCTGGCCACATCGATGTAATCTCTGCCCCTGCCCCCACGGTGCTCCGTGTCCCCAATGTGTGACTGCATCTAGGGCCCACCGGATAATCCAGACTCAGTTCCTCCTCTCAAGACCCTTCATCATGCGGTTTGCTATATGATGTCATTCCCGCCGCTTCCAAAGATTCGGATCCAGACATGTCTCTATGGGGCCACCGTTCAAACTGCTCCAGTGTGGTGGGATCAAGCATGCGCACCTGATCTAGAAAACAATACAGCATGCCTGGTGAAGTGAGGGGGACCTGTGCTCTAGCCAGATGTTGCCTCCTGGTGCAGACAGCCCAGAGAAGATTCTTGCATGGAAGATAAGACCCTGGATCATCAGAACAGGGGAGCACCCTAGAGAAGAGGGAGCAACAAAGCAGGTGTTCACTCAGCCACGTAGCTAGACCCCAAAGGCATCATGTTCAGTGAAAGGAGGAATCCCCAGAACAAGAATCCCCAACTGGAGCTCTGCTTGGAGGGAACTCGATCCAAGAGGAGGACTCAGGGCAAACACCTCGGGCAGGGCAGGCAGCTGGGGATGTGGGAAGGGAGGCAGGGGGTGGGGGGCCAGGTGCAGAGGACCTCCTGCCCCAGCACCTACTGCACAGATTTCCACCAGAGGTACAACTAAGGAAGGTGGGGATATCTGGGTGCATCTAACACCACTCGGGAATATAAAGTTCAACACCGGGACGCCTGGGTGGCTCAGTGGGTTAAACATCTGCCTTCGGCTCAGGTCATGATCCCAGTGTCCTGGGATCGAGTCCTGCGTTGGGCTCCCTGCTCAGTGGGGAGTCTGCTTCTCTCTGCACCCCCCCCCCGGTTGTGCATTCCCTCTCTGTCTCTTACATAAATAAATAAAAATCTTTAAATAAATAAATGAAGTCCAACACTTAAAGCCCAGCACAAGGAGCCTCTGGGCCCTGATTCATCCCCCTTCCTGGGGTGGGAGGAATATTGGAACACCAGAGCCCTGTGTGCAGACGTGACCGGCAGCACAGCTTGGACTACAGGCGTCCGTGAGAACCTTGGGTGCAAAGATGGAACTTTCCCTGCTCCTGTCCCTGGTCTGTTGATTCAGCCCACTCAGTGGAGACCTTTCAGCAAGGGTTTGGCGGACTCACTCATTCATCCCTTAAACACTCACTGCGGAGCCAGCCTCTGTCAGGCACTGTCCTAGGCACTGGGAATATGAAGCGAGCAAAGAGACAAAAGTCCCTGGTCTCCTGGAGTGTGAAAAGTCTACTGTGGGAGACCAAAACCTAAACAAGATTTTTTTTTTTAAAGATTTTATTTATTTATTCATGAGAGACACAGAGAGAGAGAGAGAGAGAGAGAGAGAGAGAGAAGCAGAGGGAGAAGCAGGCTTCCCGCTAAGCAGGGAGCCCGATGCGGGACTCAATTCCAGGACCCTGGGATCATGACCTGAGCTGAAGGCAGACGCTTAACCATCTGAGCCACCCAGGCGCCCATAAAACCTAAACAAGATTAACAAGAGTGTGCAGCCGGGGACAGGCTGCTGCAAGCCTCTAAAAGCTTGACCAGTGCTGTGGGCGTTTTACGCTCCAAAAACGCCTTACACCAATTGAGCGTGCCTCCCTGAGCACCCACCCCCCTGCACACAAACGTAAGCAGTTTCTGGAGCCCCTCAAGGCCCACGAAGCTCGAGTCGGCGGTGGACGGAGTTTACAGCGCCTGTCGATCGCCACCGTGGGAGTCCCAGGAGCCCAGCCGCTGGGGAGCCCCGCGGCCAGGTGTTAGGGGACCTGGTCCCACCTGCAGCCCAGCTTGGCCACGCCCCTCCTGCCCGGGGCGCGCGGGCCCGTCCGCCCCCGTGTGGCCACGAGGGGGTACTGCAGGCCTCTCCTTTGAAGCCGCAACAGGTCGGTGTGCGCGCAGGTCAGGCATCGGAGGTCAGGGGGCGCAGGTCAGGGCGCCGAGGTCAGTGCGTGAAGGTCAGGGAGCAGAGGTCAGGGGCACAGGTCAGTGCGCGCATCTGGGGGCACGCAGGTCAGGGTGCAGAGGTCAGTGCGTGGAGATCAGCGTGCGCAGGTCAAGGCGGCAGGTCAGGGCGCGGGAGGTCAGAGTGCTCAGGGGTCCTGGAGCAGAGGACAAGGAGAGCAGGTTAGGGCACTTAGGTCAGGGCGCCGAAGTCAATGCCCCGCGGTCCTGGTGGAAGCTTGTCCCCATGTCCCCACACTCCACAGCCCACCTGCAGACGAGGCTCTGGGCTCAGGTCCCCGGTGCCCTGGGAGGGATCCCCACTGGCTCCCCGCGGTGCCCAGCCTGGGGGCAGCTGTACTGCCGTCCCCCCAAAGCACCAGCCTTTCTAGGAGCCCTTGGAGGGCAGGGCCGTGTCTTGGTTCCACTCTGGAACCCCGGGGGCATGGGCGGAGATGGCGCCTGGTGCAGAGTGGGCACCCATCCCCCACCAGCCTGAACGGAAGACTGCCCCCCAGGTGAGGGCGCCAGGCCTGCGGGACGCGGCCGGCAGGGGGCGACAGAGAGCACTGCTCCTGGAGGGTCCTGACCCTGAGCGCCCCGGAGTCCCGGTTCCTGGCTCCCCGTTTTTTCTTTAAATGTGATCAAATGTTTAGTTGAGACCTGGGCTAAAAACAAAATGTGTATGGCCCTAGCAGAAATGGAAGACCAGTGTCCCTGGTCATAAATAGAAATCCCACCCAAAAGTTAGCAGGGTGAAAACCAGGTATTGTTGCTAGACTGACTATATACTGCTGTCAGGGGGTAACCGAGGCCTCCTCCAGCCCAGCACTCAGGAAGGAGGGGAGACCAGTGAGCCTCTGGTTTTCCCAGAGGGAACTCTCCGATGCACTCCGGAACCATAATGCTGGGTAAGGTAGAAGCAGACGCCCTTGGCAATGCCTCTCCTGGGCTCAGGTCTGAGTCTATAAATCAGAGGCAAGGGGACATCCCAGGGAGGGGCTAAGATAGGGTCATACTCGCAGACTTCAGTGACACAGGGTGGCCGACCTCCTCACATCCCCACTGGATTCACCAGTCTAGTCCCTGCAGAAACTACATGGATCCTGGTTGGATGTTTGGATGCCGTGCTGATGTCTTTACTAGGACAAATCAACTGCCCTGGCACTTGGGATATGGCTATTAATGTGGCGAATGGGTTCTTTCCAAACATCGTCAGTAAGGAGAAAGACAGTGGTACGCACCCATAGCCTTGCCCGCGATCACGTGGCCATCCTGCAGAGCATCCCATTGGTCCTCTATGCTGATGACATCGTGATCATTGGACTGATGCACACGCCCTCTGGTAAGACACATGCCTGCCAGGGCCGTGATTATGGGTGAAGTTTTTAGGATATGGTGCCTTGGGGCATGTTGGGTGGGACATCCCTTCCAAGAGGAAGGACAACTTATATGTTGCACCTCCTGCCACCAAAAAAGAGGCACGTTTGGGTTTGGGAAGCAGTGTACTATCACTCTAGGGAATACTACTACGACCCAGTGACCCCGATGCCCTGCCTCCCCACACCCACAGTCTCCATCTCACCCTGGGTGGGCCTCAGTTTCCCCGACAATGCATTTATCACCTGCTGATTTCCAGGGGAGCCCAGAACAAGAATCTACAACAGACCCAGACCATCACCAGCGACCCCGATGCCCAGGCTCGATGACTTGGCACCGTGAGGGTCATGATCTTACCGGGGTCTCACGGCCAGTCAGGGTAGACTTGGCCCTAGAACTCTGCAGTCTGTGGCTTGTGGCCCACCCAGACCCCCTGAACATTCAGCATGCAGGATCTCTGGGGCTGGGGCACAGGCTGGGCTTTCTCAGCCCTCCCTTCCCCACCCCACCCCACACCCCTACTCCAGCCAGGAGACCTGTCCCCAAGCCATGCGAGGGCCCTCCCAGGGCCTGGCTCTCAGCCTCAGGCATCTGGCTATTGCAGAACGTTCCTGCTTCCTGCTGCAGGTTCCTCCTGCCTGGCCCTGGGAGCCTGTTCCTTCCTGGATGACATGGCAACCAATCAGCTGGGCTCCCCCAGCTCTGAGCCCTCGCAGATAGAGCCCCCCATCTGAAATCCCCACACCCTGCACTCACTCAGCACACCTGCCCTAAGGCTCTTGCCGATTACTAGGCACCCGAACCACGACCTGAATAAAATGCTGCCCCTGCCCAGGGTGGGGGTCCCCTCTGCCACGTGCCCGCACTCTTCAGGGGAGCTACCCAGCCCTCTGCTCCCGCCCCCCTCGCTCTCCCACCATAGGCCGCCAGAGGGCACCGTTTAGACGGCAGCCCCATGGTAGATGCTACCTGGCTGGCGGGACCAGGCACGCATAGTGACCGTCAGGCCCGAGAGCGCCTTCGAGGCCTCAGAGCCATGGGGAGGGTGTCTCAGTCTGCCCGGCCATCACCACAGATGCCACAGCCTGGGGCTTAAGCAACAGACACTCCTCAGAGTCCTGGGGCGAGAAGTCTGAGATCAGGGTGCCTGGGCGGCTGGGTTCTGGTGAGTCCTTCTCTGGCCTGCAGAAGCTGTGTTCACACAGTGGAGAGAGAGAGACAGTGACCTCTCTCTTCCTTTTCTTACCAGGATCAGGGGCCCACTCTGTGACCGCACTTAACCTTAATGACCTCCTGAACGCCCTGCCTCCAAATACAGTGGCACTGGATGTTGGGGCCTGAACACATGGATTTGGGGGACGCAGTTTAATCCCACCCAGAAGCTGTGAGAACCCAGCTGGGCCACACACACCCTGACTGATGGTGGAACCTGGGCAGGCAAGGGCCTCGGGACAGCGGGCTTAGACCTGCTCCCCAAACTCTCCCGGCACATGCCCTGCCCTGTGGGGACCCCACCCCGTGCCTTCTGGGCCCTGCCCTGCCTCCCCACACCCACAGTCTCCATCTCACCCTGGGTGGGCCTCAGTTTCCCCTCTGTTTATCCCTGATCTTGATCCCTCTTCTGTGAGTCACTGGTCTCTGGTCTTCCTTGGCCAACCAGCTTTTCAGGCTTTGTTATCTTTCTGACTGGTGGTGGTGAGTGCTTTGTTTATTAAGGTTACTTAGCTTTTCCTTTTTTTTTTTCTTAAGATTTTATTTTTAAGTAATCTCCACACCCAACGTGGGGCTCAAACTCAACCCCGAGATTGAGTCACATGCTCTACTGACTGAGCCATCCAGGTGCCCCAAAAATGTGGGTTTTTTTTTTTTACGCATTGCATTTAGTGACCTGGTCATCAGCAGCTAAACACACCTCCAACTGCTCCCATCTAAAAAACCAGACAGAACTCCCTCCTTGACCCTGTTCCCCTGCTCCCTAGCCCCTGGCTGTGGTCTCCAGGATGGGTTTCCAGTCCTCCCCCCCCCACCACTGGCACCCCCACAGCCCCGGCTGGCTTCCTCAAGTCACCAGCAACCCCCACTGGGTGGTCGTGATGTCCTGGCAAGATGTCAGGGCTTTTGTGGTGTTGTTGTTGTCGTAAAAATACATAGTAACCTAACACTTGCCACTGTAACCATTTCAAGTGAACAGTTCAGAGGCATTCCGTGTGAGTGCAGTACTGTGCAGTTCCAGAACACAGGATCCCCCCAGAAGGGAGCTCTGCCCACGAAGCATACACTCCCCACCCCCAGCCCCCTGGAACCGCCGGCCTGTGTTTGTCTCTGGACGTTTCACGTGCGCGGAATCCTACACCGCGTGGCCTCCGCACCCGACTTCTCTCACTCCACACGCTCTCGAGGTTCGTCCCGGTCGCAGCAGGCACCAGAGCTTCATGCCGTCATGTGGCCTCGTGGGTGTCCACTGTCTGGCCGGACCCGGCTGTGTATCTGCATATGCACTGACTAAACTATATTTTTCTGCGTCGTGACTGTTCTGAGTAGTGGCATGAGCATGTATGGGCCTGCTTGTGTAGGAGCGCCTGGTTTCGATTCTTTGGAGTCTACACCTCCGAGTGGAACGTCTGGGTCTTACAGGACGGGGCTCTCAATGCTAAACCCAAACAGGGACAGCGGGGCCCACCCAGGTATCGCCTGACCTCCCAGCAGCCTCCAGCCCACGCTGTTCCGCTCTGGGTCTCCTTGGCACACCTCTGCGCGCCCGCCACTCTGCAGGCTCCCCCGAAGGACCCCGGGCCACAGGCTGTAACTGCTGGTGTCCAAGGCCCGATGCAGGCCTTGCCCCCTGGGTGCACCCTCTCCTGGGTCGCCCCCTCCATCCCTGGGCTTTGATATCTCTACACATGACGACGCCCAGGTCTGCACCTCCAGGGGTGTCTTGTGGTATCCGGAACCCAAAGGTCCCCAAACTGGGCTCCTGCCCACTGCTGATCCCACGGACCTGCAGACCCCAGCATCCCCAATGGCGCTGCCAGTCACCAGCTGCCCAACCTCAAGGCCGGGGCGTCACCCTTGACTTGCCCTCTTCTTCCTGCTCCCGAGCACAAGTCCCAGACATCCCTCCACCTACCAGCCTCTCTCCCCTTCCATGACCAGGCCACCAAATTCCTTGCCCCCAGATTCTGCCAGGAGCAGCGAGCTGGTCTCCCTGTTGGTCCTGCCCTCTCGAGACTGTTGTGCACACCCTGCAATCTTCCTAGCAGATGGGGGTGCAAGCCCACCTGTGTTACTAAAACGCTTCCCATCCCCCACTCCCGCAGGACAAAGAATTCCTTGCTGGACCCCCTTCCCTGTCCTCCTAGCCTGGCCCTTCCTAATCACTCCCGGCCCACCTCCCTAACTGCGTCCCTTGCCATCACCCTCTGGACCCTCCCAGCACCTGCCAGGTTGTTGCCTCCTCCAGAAAGGCTGCCCTGACCTGTGAGAAAGCACAAGGGCCCTTCCTCTCCCTCCCAGTTGTGCAAATCTCATTTGCAGGGCAGGCCCGCTTTGTGGGGCCATCTCCTCTCTGGACTGTCAGCCCCGGAGGCAGGCACAGGGACGGTCCTCACTTGTGGCCCCTGATACCCCGTTCCCAGCTGGGCCCCCAGCACAAGCGCACACTCAGTAAGTGTATCTGTGTCGAAGGCACCAGAGAGTACATGGCGGGGGGAGGCACCTCAGGGCATCGAGCTCATTCCCTCGGAGATGGCACACCTGCGATGAGTCAGCCACGCGGCCTGCCCTGTGGGAGCTGGCTGGTGGGCGGGCCTGGGGAGTGGCGGCGTGGCTGTCAGGCCCTGGGAGAAGCCCTGGTGGACAGGGCCCCTGGGACCAGGCAGTGCAGTGGTGGTGGCACTGTGGCTGAGCCACCCTCCCTCCTTTGGGGCTCTGGGCAGCGTGTCTTGCCCCCCTGAGGCCGCACCCCTTCTTGGGGATGGGCCACAGCGACCGAGACCCGGCTCCCCTGCGGGGACGCACCTTGGTCCTGAGCATCACTGGGACCTGGCGCCAGGAACGTGGGGACAGAGCACCAGGAAACTGGGAGTGGACGTGGACAATGGTTGGAGCACCTGGGTGTCCTCACGGGATGTCAGAGTGCGGCACGGAGAATGTGCGTCCACAGACGGCTCTCAGGGTTCGAGGAGCTTGCATCCAATACTGCAGAACTATAGCATGAAGGAGGCATTCCGGCTCCCAGAAAATCTTCCTGATTAAAATGAAGAGAAGGGCCCCCCTTTGGGCCCCTGTGGTTACTGTCCCCTCTCTCTGAGCCCTGGCACCCCCCTCCCCACTCCTACCCCCAACAAGAAAGGACCTTGGTAACTCTCTCCAGCTGCGAGCGAGAGCGTGGCCAGGTCTGCACTGCATTTATGGGGGTGCAAAGCACAGGGGCTATCCTACCCGCTTGGATAGAAAGTCCCCCTTTAACACACGCTTAGTTACCTGGATGGGCGAGCAAACACAAGATCAGCCAGGTCAGAGGGCGCCCGTGGCTCAGTGTGGGCCAGGGTCAGACCTGCCTTGCCTGCCACTGCCACGGGGGCAGGCACCTGCGGGCACCTGGGCCACAGGTCACGGGGCCACGTCAGAGTACCCCCAGCCAGGTGAGTGTGTGTTCCTGCCTTCTTACCCTGGAGTGTCTTGAACTCCTGTCCCCCTGGGTGCAGGTTGGGAGGCAGAGGGCCAGACAGTTGTAACACAACGGGGAGAGCCTTCCAGGTGCTGAGGGAGGCAGCGGAGGGGCTGTGTTTAAAGCAGGGAGGAGGGGAGGTGGGAGGGAATCACCTGGGCGTGGGGGGGGGGGGGGGCTGGAGGCAGGAAGTGGGCAGGTGTGCAAGAAGTAGTGGGCTGGGGCCAAGGCTGGGGGCTGGGGCTCTTGGTCAGGCCTGAGCTGCCCAGGTGGGCAAGGACACACACTGGCGGTGCATTTGGGGTCCTCAGAACCCCTCCCTCATTTTGACACGGGGGCTCAGGCTGAGTGAGAGCTGAGGAAATGGTGCCACGGGTGCGTGTACCTGCAGGCACATGGAGCCGGGGACCTCCACGGGGTGTCCTGGTGAGGGAGAGCCCTTGGTCTCTAGCGGTAGCAAATGTGTTTTCCCATCTGAGAATGAGACAGAAATGGCTAACGTCTCCTTGGCCCCACACTCCATACACTGGGAAGGGATGAACGCCCGCATGACCCTGTGTACCCTGCCCTGCGGCCCCTTCCGTTGGTTTCTGGAAGCTGGGGGCCAAACTCTGTGGGGCCAGGTTCCTTCTGCGTAGTAGTGGGGGACGCCCAGCCCCACTAACCCGTCCCTTTATCCTCTGCTCCTCACGGCGCTCATGACAATCGGATATTTTCCACACTGGTCACTCAGCTCTTTACTGGCCAGGTCAGAGCAGAAACGGAGACCCAGCAGCCGAGAGGGACGCACAGCGGGAGGTTTGCCCGCTGCCAAGCCTGTTCTCCTTGGCGTCTGTCTTAGGGGACAGTGGCGATCTGGTGGTTCGCAGTGATGGGCATCCGATGACCGTCTTCCTTTCTCGTTTGGGGCAGGAAGACACCATCAAACCCACAGGTCACGGCACAGGCAAGCAAAGTCCCCAGACTTTGCTCCTTCTTCTTTTCTAATGTACAAAACCATCCAGTAGATGGGGATGAGCAAGCTTGGGGACACGGACCAGATGCGGAGGGGCACATGACACCTTCATGTGGCCCCAGGACCTGGCTTGGGACCGCTAGTAGGTGCCCTCTGTAGCCAGGCCAGGGGCTGAGGAGCCTGGAGGGGGGGGAGGTCCGAGGGATGCCCCAGCCCTTTGAGGAGCTTGCAAAGGGAGCCCCTTGAAGGGGGGAGCAGTAGGACTAGTGTCCCAGCCAAGTCACTACTACCTAGAACATCCTGGGAAAGGCTTAATCTGGCAAGGAGACCACCCCCCCACCCCCCCCCACCCCCGCCAAGACGCAGGGTGTGTCCTTGATGGAACTGGGAGGCTCAGGGACAACATTACAGCAGAGCCCAGAGGAGGAAGTGGGGATGCCAGCCTGGGGTGGAGGAGAGGGGGCTGCAGGGTCCC
This sequence comes from Mirounga angustirostris, assembly GCF_029215605.1. Lineage (NCBI taxonomy): Eukaryota > Metazoa > Chordata > Mammalia > Carnivora > Phocidae > Mirounga > Mirounga angustirostris. Next base: position 140,569,572 of record NW_026991713.1, read on the forward strand.
CCTGGCAATCCACATGCTTCCCCCAGAGCTGGAAGACAAGGCTGCTCATCCTCCTAGGATGGGTCCCGAGCTCAGGAAGGCAGGTTCAGCCCCTGCAGGCCCAGGCCTTCCTCTTCCAGAGAATCTTTTCTCCCTTAGTTTCCTTTAATGTGTAAAAGTTCTTAACGTGGATGAAGCCTGATTTATCTATTTTTTTTTCTTTACTTGCCTGTGGTTTTGGTGTCCTATCCAAGAAACAATTGCCAAATTCAGTGTTGTGAGGATTTCCCCCTGCATTTTCTTCTAAGTATTTTAGTTTTAGCTCCTTTTTTTAAAAAAAAGATTTTATTTATTTATTTGACAGACACAGCGAGAGAGGGAACACAAGCAGGGGGAGTGGGAGAGGGAGAAGCAGGCTTCCTGCTGAGCAGGGAGCCCGATGTGGGCCTCGATGTGGGGCTGGACCCCAAGACCCTGGGATCATGACCTGAGCTGAAGGCAGACGCTTAACAACTGAGCCACCCAGGCGCCCCTACAGTTTTAGCTCTTATGTTTAGTTAGGTCTTTGAGTTAGTTTTGTATGTGGTGTGAGGTAAGGGATCCAACTTCATTGTTTTGCATGTGGAGGTGCTTCTCAGCCCAGCCCCTGGAGCGGCGGCGGCCTTGTGCACAAACCTCCTCCATGCCCACAGCCTGGCCTCCATAGGGCACCCGGGGGAGCAGAAGGTCCTGCCCCTACTCCAGGCAGCTCCCAGGCACACCACCCCCTCCTCGTGGGGTGGGCATAGGACCTGCCATGGCTGGCCAGCATCCTTCCTCGTCTGGGTTTTATATTCACTGACTGCACAAAGCCCTCACCCTCTCCAAGCCTCAGTTTCTCCTTTGTACCCAGGGAGTCGGATCCAGTCATCTCTCCCACTGGAACTGCTCCACTTTGAACACACAGCAGAGTCCCCAGCACCCTGGAAATGTCACTCGAGGTCCTGTCCAACTGCCTGGTCCAACCTCACCCCTGCCACCCTCCTCCTCTCACTCTGCCCTGTCCACCCCACCTCCCACTCCTTCTGCCAGGGAGGATCTTCCCCTAGCCTCCCCACAGCTGGGGTTCAGTCCTCCTTCAGGGCTATTTGGACCTCATCAGAGACCTCCCTGACTGCGCTGTCTGAACCAGGCGTGTTCCTTAGCTGCATGACTGCTCCCTGAACGCCTCGTGGCTTTAAACAAGGCACTTCTGTTATCTCACTTTCTGTACATCAGGAGCCCGGGCTTGGTGAGGCCCCTGTTCAGCATCTCTGGCCCTCATCTGAGGCTTGGGGCCTTCCTGCAAACTCACTGGTGGTTGGCAGCATTCAGCCCCCTCCCCCTGCTATTGAAGGCCCCACTTTCTTGCTGGCTGTCCTGGGGTGGGGGGCAGGGGGGCAGTATTCTCAGGTCCTAGAGGCCACCCTGTTGTTCCTGCCTGCCATGTGGCCCAGGCTATACCATGCCCTTGTGCATCCTCAAGGCCACAGTCAGTGCTGGATAAATGTGTGTGAGCTGCCCGATGAATGGAGGCCGTCACCGCGCATGTGTGTGCCAAGGTGTGAGCTCAAGGAGGCTTTGGGCTGAGGATACCAGGTGGGAGGAAGCCTTCTGCTCACCCCCTGCCCTCCAACCTATCCTCCAGCTAAATGCCCCATTCTCCTCTACCAATCTTGACTCTCTTCCCAGAATGAGAGCCACTTTCCCCTAGAAAGACAGTTCTTCCTGCTGGTTGGGACTTGGCAACTAGGGCCAAGGGGCCACACCTCCCTATCTCCAGGTATCCCCTCACCACACATAAAGACAGGTCCTGGTCTTATGTACGTTTCCTCCTCCACAACCTTCCATGGCTCCCCATGACCCACAGGGCCAGGCCACACACATTGGTTGGTCTCACCAAACTACACCCCTATTACCCCCCAGGCCACCCCCACATGGCCAGCCCTGCTCTCTCTCTGCCCCATCATCGTGGAGCCCACGTGAGCCCCTGGTTCTTCTATCTTTCCTCCAGCAGTGGCCACCACATTTTAGTAGCCACTGCTATGTGTTGGGTGCCTTCCCCACACAGCCCTGTGCAAACCTCCTGGCATCTGCAGAGAAAGCCGGAACCGAAGCCCATGCTCCTAGGCAGGAAACCAGTTGATTAAAGAGTTGTCAGCAGCCATGTGCTGTACAGCAGGCTCACCTGGGGTTCTTGTTAAAACACACCCTCCCACTCCCAGGACCACTCAGCACTGGTGAATCTGGGCTGGGGCCCCAGACAGCAGGTTTCTCAGAGAAGCCCCTGAAGGGCCCAGCACCCTGAGGTGGAGAACTGCAGCTGTGTGGCCCGGGAGGGACCCAGGGCTGCAGCATCCCAGGCCAGGCCCATGCTGGGTCCCTGTGGGGGTCCAGGCGTGGGCAGCCCCTCTGGAGTTCAGAGGCTGGCAGAGACCTGGAATGCTCACATTCTGCTCAAGGGGGCCAGGCCCTCTGGCCTTGGTCACCTGGGACCGCGGTCACTACAGCCAAACCCTATGGGCCACTGCTGACCGGGAGGTAACCTCGGCAGAACTCCCTTCCCAACCCAGCCTAGCCACTGCACCCAGGAGACCCCCTCCTCCATCTCGAGGCTTGTGAGAGGCCCTCCTTTTACTCCCCCAAGTAACAGGACGGCTGGGAGCACACGGAATGCATGCACTGAGCAGCCGGGTTCCTGCCCCTGGGGAAGCCAGCAGCCTCAGCAGTTCCAACGAGGGGGCTCTGGGGAGAGGAGAGAGGGAGGGAGGGTAAAGGGAGGGAAAGAAGGAGTGAATGGATGCAAGTTGCTTCGGCAGTCCAGCGCCCCCCCACCCCACGCCGTGCAGCCTGGGGTCGCGGTGCCCTCCACCGGCCGCTGCCGGGCGGGGGGGCGGGGGGACACCTACAGCTGCCTGACCCCAAGGCGCCCACGGGCGGAGCAGGCTGACCTTGGAAGGCGCCCGCTCCCCACCGTGAGCTGAAGTTTGGGCAGCGAGGCGCGCCCGACGGGGAGGTGCCGGGAGAGGCCGGGAGAGCCAGCGTTCGCTCCTGGCCGGCCCGCCCCTCCTCTTCGCTCCCCTCCGCTCCCTTCCCCCACCGCCAGCCCCGGCGCCCCGCCCCCACCCCGGCCATCCCCGGGTTAGGGAGCGTCCGCACTTCTCCTCCCGTCGGTCGGGCCGGCACTCGGCCTCTTGTACCGGGTCAACTCATTGGGCGGCTTCGACGGACGCCCCGCCCAGGGCCCCGAAATGGCCAATAGCTAGGGGTTTCACAGGGCACCGTGCTCCGGGGACCGTCACCGTGCTGCGACGCTTCAGGGGATCCTTAGGCCTCAGTGGTCTTTCCCCCCCGGCCCCTGACCCCAGCCCCAAGGAGACCTCCGGGACCCGTGCCCGAAGAGCTGCCAGCGCGGCATCCGGGGAGCCCTTGGAGATCTCGGCCTCCCCCTGGCCCCGCTGCCCGCCGGCGTGTCCTCGAGTGGACGCACGCATCGCGAGGGGGAGTTTGTAGACGCTCCCTCCAGTCGGGGACGCGGCTCCTTTAAGGGCGCAGGTGTCCGCAGTGCCGCCTGACTGGAAAGCCGCACCCGGACCAGGCTCTCGGGCCTGGCCCGAGGCGCGGGCGCGCGGCAGCAGGGCGCGGGCGGCGGGCGGCGCGCGGCAGCGCGGGCGGCGCGGGGCGCGGGGAGGCGCCGGCTGCGCGCGGGGCAGGCGCGCGGCGGGCAGCCCTCGCAGGCCCCGCCCCGCCCCGCCCGCCGGGGTCCTCGGAGCGCTCGGGCTGCGCGCGGAGCGGGCTCGGGAGGGAAGTCCCGAGACAAAGGGAGCGCCGCCGCCGCCGCCGCCGCCGCCTCGTCCGCCTCGCTCGCCGGGCCGCGGCCGCCCGAGGTGAGCGCGGGGGGCGCGGGTGGGCGGCGGGGGGCGCGGGCGGGGGCCGGCCTCGGGGCGCGGGGGCCTCCGCCGCCGTCGGGCCCGGGTCGGGCGGGCGCCTCCTCACCCCCCGACCCCAGGCCCGCCCCGCGCACCCCCGCTTCGGGCAGGGCCACCGGGAGCCGGTGCGCCTCCGAGCCGCGGCCGTGCGGCTCTCCCCGCCGGACCTCCCGGGGCCCGCCGGCCTCGGGCCCGCCCCCGCCCCCGCCCGGCCTGGCTGGGGTCGCGGCCGGCCGGCCCCTCGAGCCCCCGCCGCGCACCCGTTCGGGAGCGGGGAGAACGGCCCCCTGGCGCGTGCTCGGCGGCGTCCCCGAGGTGCTGCTGGCAGCGGCCGCTGTTGACAGGGACGCGAGCCTGGGCCGCCCCGCCGCCGGGGCTCTCCTCCGCCCCAGGGAAATTCGTTTCCGGGGTCACGGTCTGCACACAGACCTGTGGCGCTCGCCAGCCGGGGAGAGCATGCACGGCAGAAAGAGTTGAAAGTGACGATTACAACAGAGCTGGCTCGTCTGGCGGGGGTCTAGAAACCAAAACAGTCTGAGTTTTCTCGTGCCTCTGAAGAGCGCCGCTTGCACTTGGTGGGACCCCGAACGCGAGTTTCCTAGGAGGTTGCTTTGTACCGATTGAACGGAGGTCGGAGCTGGTAGTTACGTGAGTAGGAGGAAGGAAAGGGCACGATTAGCCGGGCTCACGATCCCGGCCTGCCGTTGTCCCGAAATCACGGCGGTACCTGGTTCGTTTGCTGTAGTTTGAAAATATGCTTAGTCCCTGGGTTTGCACAGTTGGCCTTTCGTTTGTTTGCTTTTGAAGTCTGTAGCCCTAAATGTTTCTTGCTATTAAGGAAATACTGCTTTTGGGTAGAAAAGTGACTCCACGGGAAAGGGAGATGGATCCTTTCTCCTGCGTTGCTTAGGGCCTTTTTTAGGGGGTGGTTAGGGGTGAATTGTGCCTGCTGTTGAACCTTTGTCTGCTGAGTCCTGAGGTTAAGAACCTTGCTTCAGAAACAGCCTGGGGTCCTGGGAGTTGTGTGGGCAGCGCACAGGGAAAGTGCATCCTGGGGCAGGTGCCTCTGTCAGGTGTAGAAATGCCTTCGCCCCCGGACGGGGGGTGTTGCCTTTTGGTGGGAAAGGGTGGTCCCCGGCTTCCCATCCATAATCTGTTTTCTCCTGGGCAAGCCTGTGGGGTCACAGCACTATCACCCATTTTACAGATGAGAAACTTGAGGAAGGGGGAGAGAAGCACCTTGCCCGCACCCGGGCAGGCAGGAAGTGGCTCTGAGGTTCGTGTCCTCCGGTAGCAGAGCACGCACCTTCAAGTACAGCCCAGTGTGGGAGCCCTGGAGAGAGGTGGTGGTGGTGCCTGGAGAGCCCGGCTCCTGTCCTGCAGGCTGGCTCTCGTGCTTCCAAGATGTGTTGTCTGCATCTCATCACTGCTGCTCTGTAGCATCTAGTAACACTTACCTGCTACCTGAGTGCCTCTCTGTTAGCTTGGGGAAGGGAGATTGGCTTTTAAGTGGGATTCTAAATGAGAGTGGTTCCCTGTTGTAGTTAAAATGTAACAAATTGGCTGCTTTGTCCTGGACAGCAGGAGGCCAGTGGGAGTGGAAGCATGTCTTAGAGACGGGGTCTCTGCTTGAGACTGGGCGGATGTGCACCAGTGGGTCTTTGCCCTGATGGCAGAAACCCACTTTGGTGCCCAGTCTGGCCCATCAGCACCCCTGACGAGGGGGCTGCAGGAACTCTAACGGGACCACCCCTCGTTACCTCCCACGATCTGGGACAACTCACACAGCTAAGCACTGGGACAGGGCCTTTGTAGGCGGCACTTTCCGGTCTTCGGGGCAGAAGAGGTGGCCTGTGGCAGGGTTGTGACATGTGGTCAGCAAGCAGACAGCACTCAGGATCGCCCTGCCTGCCTTTCGGGAGCCCTGGCCCGGCCTGCTCCCAGCCCCCGCAGAGCACCTTGAGTGCTGGTATCCATGGCTCCTCACCGTGTGGAGCTCTGTCTGGCCTGGGGCTTCAGGAACCTGTTTTGATGCCTGGCTGAGCTCGGACTCACTGGGGACCTTGCAGCCCCCTCGTCACTTCAAGAACTGCTCACCAGGCTGCTTGCATTTGGTCACTGAACCTCTATGCTGATTACTTCAGCAGAAGCGTCCTGCCAACTTGCGCTGTCTGCTTGGGGGGGGGGGGGCAGGGAGCACTAGGAGGCAGGAGTGCTTCAGAAGCTGGAGTGTGCTGTGCCCTCAAGTCTCCTGAAAGGAAGGTCATCTCCACTGACCCTGGGGTTGGTGTTGGGTCAGGGGTTTGAGAAACGTGTGGAGATGACAGATTTTCAGGCATCAGGGTCACTGCCTGCTTCTGACCAGAGAACATGTGCCCCAGGCTCTCCACCCGCCTCCTGCAAGCCCAGGTCCTCATCCTCTGGATCACACTCACCCTTGTGCTCCCTGGGCCCCACCTCTGCCCAAACAAATATTCCAGACGGGTGTGCTGTCCTGTGAGGGAGATTCTGGGCAGGTGTGTGCCTCGGCGGTCCCAAACACCCCATGGCATCGTGTTGCTGGCAGTCAGGACTGTGCAGGGATGGAGACGAAGGGGGCAGACCAGAAGGCTGGGATCGTGTGGTGGTGAATTGGAATTCTGCTTTGGTCCCAGCATGGTGTAGTCTAGTTTGGAAATAATTTTGAGGTCAAGCAAAGTTGGAGCCTATTACAGAGTGTGTTCTGGGGTCAGATCTGTCACTTCTTCCTGATGGCCATGCTTCCTGAGTGGAGGGCTTTGACTTTTGACTTTTTCTTAGGATAACCTCAGTACACGTGTTTTTTAAAATGGGACCCCACCTGGCTGGTCCAGCGCTTTGCCCTAACAGCCAGCTTCCTGAGACCTGGGCTCTTGCATGACACCAGGGGCTGCAGTGGCTCTCTGGGATTCCCTGATCCCTCCTCCCACTTGGCTAACTTGTTGGGAAAATAATTGTCCAAGAGCCTCCCAAACCCTGAGCACTGGGTCCCACCCAGAGTTCCTCACTTACGGCCATGGGGGCCCTGGGGGCCTTGGGGGACGTGCATTTATGACACGCCCCCAAGGCCACACTTGGAGAGTCCAGGCCCAGTCTCTGCTGAGCTGTTGGCCTCACCCCTGCTGCACGACCATGTGGGCTCTGGGCAGGGTCTGTGTTGCTCGGAGACGGTTTGTGCGGGGGGGTGGTGCTGGGGCAAAGAGTGTGGTTTGGATTGGATTGCTGAGGGGCAGTTGAGGGTCAGCCTGAGTCGGGTTGGGGGGCGTTGCATAGGAGTAGTTAACAGGAGGGGGCGGGGGGTGGGCATGAGCTGGGTTTGAGTTGAGGCTCCACACTTAGCCAGCATGATACCCTCTGGGTCTTTCTTCTGGTTGTTCCCAGGTGTGTGTTGAAGCCTGGCTGGGGACGGGGTTAGGTGAGCCTGAGCCAGGAAATATGGCTGGGAGGTGGTTCTTCTGAACCCGGCTGAGAACCCTTGTGGTTGTGGAGAACCCCGTGTTGTACTCAGGAATGTGGGGTGTTGGACCTCTTCCCCCACAAGAGCAGCGAGGAGACTTGTTGCCAGCTCTCCATGGAAGCCTGAAGGGTTGGGGCAGGCTGCTGGTCATCCCCTTCCAGGAGACACGCGCCTTGTCTTGTTAAAGCCTTGTTTTATGGTAAATGCTGGATTCTGGGTATCTTCAACGTTTCCGTGGATTTTGAAGACCAACAAACAGACTTAGGGTCAAATTCTGAGGGCAGCTGGGGGCACTGGCCTGTTGAGCTCCGCTGGGTAAGCAGCAACCTGGAGGGTCTGCTCCACTTGCAGGCAGCGTAAGGCTGTGCACAGTGGGCTCCAGGCCGCTGCTGTGAACAGCTGAAGGCTCCAGGCCTTGGGGGCTGTGGTCTGGAGGTGCTGGGAGGATCAGCAGGGCTTTGAGCAACCCTCTCCCCCAGCACGCTCACAGGACAGGTGGACACAGCGGGCGGGCTGCTGTCTCTCCAGGCTTGCTGGTGCTGCCTGCTGCAGCCCCACCTTCTGCTGACTCTCCCAGAGTAAATGGGAGACAGGCCTTGATCCATTTATTGTGATGAAGTGCCGGGGGATCGGGGTTGGGGAGGGGGCTGTGGGGGGCGAACGTAGAGGGGACAGACGACAGCGCTCGGGGCCCTAGTGAGAGGTAGGTCTCTTGGGTGCTGCGGGCTAGGCGTGGTCCAGGGACTTGTCCACGATGACCTGCTGTCCACCCTGGAGCACCTTTCTACTCATTTGCTTTCAAGAATAAGGGTTATTCTCCTGGCCAGACCTGAATCTAAATTCTAAGCTGGGGCCTGATGGTGCCCCGCCCCCCTCTCTGCACGGGCAAAGGGGAGCAGCCTGTCAAGGCCATGACCCGCTCCCTCCCCGTCCTCAGGACAGCCCCACCTTGTCCTTGCCTTTCCTAGAGGCTGACAGTGGGATTGGTATCCCTGTCACTCTAGCCCACCGCCATGGGACCGAAGAGGGCAGGACGGGGGTGCAGGCATCTGCCGGGAGTGCTTGGCAAGCCCTGCCTGCGCAGCACCTGACAGCTCTATGGCCCCAGGCCGGTGCCTTCACCTCCCTGCATCTCGGAATCACTGTGTCTTAGAGGCCACAGGCTGTGCCATGGGGCCCTGGGGGCAGGGGGAGGCTAGGGTCACCGCTGTGGGGTGCTGGTGCCCGCACGGCCTCCAGGCTGGGCGGCTCGCTGAGAGCAGGTCTGTGTGGAGTGAGGTGTGAGAGCGAAGGGGCAGGAGGAGCCTGAGTTTTGCCTCTGCTAACCGCGCGCTCTGCCTGGTCTCTTTCAGGGACTTTGAACATGTCGGGGATTGCCCTCAGCAGACTCGCCCAGGAGAGGAAAGCCTGGAGAAAGGACCACCCGTTTGTAAGGAAAGCTTTATTTCTGCACGCAGCAGAGTGGATCCGTTTCCCCCGGTGGAAACCATGAAGTCCCCGTCCAGCCTGGGCCTGTCACATTTTCTGGGCAGAGGGTCCATGGGCGTCACAGGATGGTTCTACGAGCGGGTGAGACAAGATGTGCCGCGCTGATGTGCTTGTGTTTTCTCTCAGGGCTTTGTGGCTGTCCCGACAAAGAATCCTGACGGCACGATGAACCTCATGAACTGGGAGTGTGCCATTCCAGGGAAGAAAGGGGTAAGGCTCCGCTGGCCTGCCCATCCCCTGTGTCGGCCCCATGGGCCCTGGTCCCATCCCCCTGGGAGGGGGCTGTGAGATGGGGGGGAACAAGGGTAGGGTGACATGTGACTCCCCCCCACCCCCACCCCGGGGCAGTTTTAATTCAGAAAGGGGAGCTGGGCTGCAGAAGGGGATGGATACAGCACCCCCACCAAGCCTGGGGGCCAGACCCAGCCACATCTCTGGGGCAGGAGGAGCCTTGAGGGCCTTTGTGTTTGTCCTTCAGGACGTGCGGTGGCCGAAGCAGCCCCAACCTTGTGACGCTGGTCCTGGCAGTCTTTGAGCCCCGGGGCGGCTGCTGACCCTCAGATGCTGACACCCCACATTGGGCCACCTGGGAAAGCCGTGTGTGGCCTGAGCTTGCCGGGGCCGGTTAAGACCAGCATGTTCGAAGCATTTGGGAGTGAGGGTCTTCCTGGGTGATCCCAAAGGAAAGAAGAGGTCCCGGAGGTGTCCCCATTGTTCCCGAGGCCTCGTCACCTCTGTTTTCTTCCCCTGTGGTTCATGGTGACTGTCACGGGAGCTCAGCCTTGGTGCTCCCCAATAGTCTCCTCCTTCTGTTAAGCCGGTGGGATTAGGACATGGCTTTGTCTGCAAGGTGATGTGGTTTGGGTTCATCTGTTGAGCGCCCAGCCTGTGCCTCTGCCTTTGCTAAGACCATTCTCCGTCCCTCGTCCAAGGCTGAGGCAGTCGTGGCCATGTCCCTCCCAGAGGAGGCTGGGGAGAGCTGTTGGATCATGGAGCTGGAGGGAGGGGCCTCGCTGCAGCTGCTTAGATGAAGATTCTGACCCCCGTCCTGGGGCCTTAGGGGGGCAGCCCGCCAGGCCCCTGCCTGTCTTCCCAGAAGTCCAGCTCCAGCCCTTCTCCTCTCTGGGGAGGGCTCTTTCCAGGCCCCCTTGGGGCCCATGGAGGCACCGATAGCCCTGTCATGGGGGCACCTGGTCTTTGGGCCAGTTTAGGAGTCCACCTCCTGTTGGGACGGTGCTTGGGGACACGCCCCAGAAGCTACAGCCCTCCTAACTGCAGCTTCGCTTCCCAACAGACTCCCTGGGAAGGAGGCTTGTTTAAGCTACGGATGCTTTTCAAAGACGATTATCCATCCTCACCCCCAAAATGTAAGTAGAGCAAAGTCCTCCAGAGTCTGTCTGCTTCAGCATATTCCAGCGGAGATCTGCAGTGCCGTGTTCCCTGGGGGGCAACTCCAGGGGCTCCCATCCCTGAGCCTAGCTGTAGGTCTGAGCCCATTTGAGCCCCCGGGCTGGAAGGTGCACATGATGGGCTCAGTCGCAGATCCTGGCTGTAATCCCTGGGAGGCCCCGGGGCCCTTAGTGCCTCTCAGGGACAAGGTGCCATACCTGCGGCCCCAGCAGGGATGGGCACGCAAAGGACCATGGTCCAGAGCCTCCCCGCTCCGACAGCTTTGTTTCCCTCACCTGGTGTCGCTCCACCTGCTGGTTACAGCTTCATGTGTAGCTTGTGGCCGTGTGTGCAGCCCGGAGAGACAGCGCGCCGAAGCCTCCAGAGGAGAGGCGGTGTGTAACACGGTGCTGGTTAGAGCACCAGAGTGCAGTGTCGGAAAACTCGGGTGGAAAGAGGCACCGAGTCCCTCCTGTTCTGAAGCTGGAGAGCCACCGACCCTGTCCGTGGTTGGTTGGTTGAGTGAGTGACCACATGCCTCCGTGTGCGCACAGGCGTCCGGCACAGCCCGTGGCAAGGCCAGGCCGTGTGTAAATGTTTACGCTGCAGTTACTAATTCAGAAGCTAGGAGTACATTTTCCATTATAAGGGCATCTACCAGAAGATTTTTAAAAATTAATGATTAGCGGGGTAGCCGCTGGGATGGAGACTTTATTTGGGGTGGTTCTCTGGTGTTCGAGTAGTTTTTGCCACGTGCAGGAGTTACTTTAATCGCTTTAATTAAAAAATGAGGCAAGTTGTAGTTGCTCTTTTCACTTCTCTTCAACATGATACTGGAATTCTAAGCAAATGCAACAAGGAAGAAAAAATTCCCACAGAAGAGAGGAAAGGGAGGCGGGCTGCAGATGTTCTTCATGACGTCCGTTTATGAAGGTTGTGGGATAAAAGATTAACATGCAAAAACCTATTTTCCTAAAATTGCTGCAAATGAAAGTGTTTAAACCAGACTGTTTACAGTAGCATCAGATACTGTGGAATAAATCCAACGAAAGAGGTTCAAGACTTCTAGACTAGAGACTCCAGAGCACGGCTGAGAGAAGCCAAGGGCAGCCTCTGAGACAGGCGACCTGGGTCCCCTGGGTGGGCCGGAAGACCCAGTGTTGTAAAGATGTCCGTTCTCTCCAAGCCCATCTGCGGCGTCCGTGTGATACGTCAGAATCCAAGCACATTTTTGTGGAAGTGGCCATGGGGACCCTGACATGCAGGAGTGCAGAGGGCCGAGAACGGCCATGGACCTTGGAGTGCCGGGTATGGTTGTGAGGACCTGCACAGAGGCTCATCAGTCGAGGGCACCCGGCCCCGTTAACAGGATGGGCAAGATGTGAGCTAGACGGACTGGCCGCAGGGACCCAGTAATTGAGACGCAGGCCTGTGGGAGCAGAGTCCAGACAGGCCGTGTGTAGCATGGTTCAGTTCTTGACAAAAGGAACAAGAGATGTGGGGGGAGGGTGGTCCAGTGAACAGACTCAGTCCACAGGGTATCCCAGCAGAAGAAAGGAATCCCCCTTCCACCCCAGTCTTCCAGATGGATCTCAATGCTCAACACAAAGGTGGAGCTGTAGAGCTCTTAGAGGAAGATTGGGGGGGTGGCATTTTCATCACTTGGGGTGGTTTAGCCAGTGAAGCACAGGCAGGGCGCCCCCCTGCCCCCGGAGGCAGATGGGCAGTAGATGGGGTTGCATGACCCTCAGGACCAGGTCTTCACCAGAAGGCACAGGTGGGAGTGAGGAGGAGAGAAGGTTCTGTGTGTTCATCAGCACTTATCCTGAATACGTGAAGGGCGTCTACGAATTGGTAAGGAAAAGGCAGACAACCATCGGATCAGCAGGCCCTTCCCAAGAGAGGCTCTCTTCCCGGCCAGCCAGCAGAGGAGAAGGTGCCCGACTTCCATCACCGGACACACAGCCAGGGTGGGAGAGGGCAGAGCCTCAGAAGCCCCCAGGCCTCTCTGAACATAGTGTGAATTTTGACTGTTTGCCTGGGGAAGCCATCTGCCATGTGTACAGAAGCTGAACTTGGGCCTGCCCAGGCCCCAGCTGCTCTACTCAAGTGAATATTCAGCGGAAATGCACGCATGCTCACCAGAAGCCAGAGGCAGCCCAAGTGTCCGTGAACAAACCCGTGGGTGAGCAACGGGGATGGTCCACAGCCACCAGAGAGGGCAGGACCCACAGGTGCTCACAACACGGTGAAGCCCCCCGACATGATGATGAGTGGTCAGAACCAGATTCCTCGTGGAAGTCAGCAGCAGGCCCTGTGACGGTCAGGGAGGGGACTTCTCTGGACAGAGGAAACCAGCGGTGACCAGAGTCGGGGTCAAGGCTTCAGGGAAGCTGCTGCCCCCCACTGGTGCACTGTCCTAGATGAGAAACAAGATCGGCCCCTCGGATTAAATGAAAATTAAGGATTTGTGCTCATGAGGAAGTACGATCAGAAGAGCAAAAAGGCATACATGGAGTGGGAGAAGTTTCCCTCAAGACGTTCACCCGATGGGGCTTGTAGCCAGAATGTACCCGGCGCTCTGGCAAGTCAGGAGATAGCCCAGTTGAAAAACGGACAAGAGGGACACCTAGGTGGCTCAGTCGGTGAAGCATCTGCCTTTGGCTCAGTCCATAATCCCGGGGTCCTGGGATCGAGCCCCACATCAGGCTCCCTGCTCAGCGGGGAGTCTGCTTCTCCCTCTCCCTCTGCTGCTCCCTCTGCTTGTGCTCTCTCTCTCTCAAATAAATAAATAAAATATTTTTTAAAAAAATGAACAAGAGACGTGGCAGGAATTTCAAGAAGCAGACCGTGTGTCACAGTGAATGAAGGTGCTGGCCCCTGGAATCACCAGGGCAGCTCAGGTCTGCAGCAGGACAGCTGAGCTCCGTGACCGACCCTGCTGGGCACGCGGAAACTGGAAATAGGCAACGCCTCCGCCTCAGGACTGACACACGTGCACCAAAAGGACCTCTGGGGAACGTTCATGGCTTTTTCAGTGGAGGCCGGGTGGACGGGTGCATGGCGCGGTCGCTCGGGGAGCAGCACCATGTGCCGCGGGGCGTGTGTCTGAGAAGCCCTCACCCGGGTGCTGCTTGGGTGCTGGGGGGAAGGGGGGAAGAGCGGCTCGGGGTTTTTCTAGCTGTGTGTGTTTTGGAATTCGTCAAGCTGCTCTTAGATTCCTTGTACTTTTTATGATTCAATGATGTCTTACAATAAAGAGAAAGGGGGAAAGTGCCCGGAAACTCCCTCAAACATTAGCTGTGGGGAACAGCCCCAGGGTGGGCTCGAGGTAATTTTCTTGCTCTTTTATGTTTTACAATTTCCTACACGTGTTCGTTTTTTTTTTTTTTTAAAGATTTCATTTATTTATTTGAGAGAGAGAATGAGATAGCATGAGAGGGGGGAGGGTCAGAGAGAGAGGCAGACTCCCTGCCGAGCAGGGAGCCCGACGCGGGACTCGATCCCGGGACTCCAGGATCATGACCTGAGCCGAAGGCAGTCGCTTAACCAACTGAGCCACCCAGGCGCCCACGTGTTTGTTTTTTAAAAAGAAAATTAACTTTTGTGTTTTAAAAGAACGTGGAGGGGGACAGTGTGGGGTCCTACAGGCCTTTTTGAAGCAAAATGATCTGTCTGAAAATAGCCACTTGTTAGAAGGGCCTCAGAGTTCCTGCCCTCAGCTGCGCCCCCAGGACTGTCCTCACGGGCTGCGTCCCCTCCCCACCTTCCCGAGTCTGGGCTGGCTTGGGGGTGACCGGGGGCGGGGACCTGGGCAAGCACATGGCTTCACCCCTGAGTCTGGGAACAGCGTGTGCTCCCCACCCTGCCCCTCACTGCCACCTCGAGGCCATGGTTCTTAGCGGCATGCCTGCTGGCCAGCAAAACACCCAGGACAGGGGAGGACCCGGTGCGGGGAGGGGACAGCAGGCTGCCACAGAATTGCGTTTTCTTCCTCCCTGTGCTCCAGGTAAATTTGAGCCACCACTGTTTCACCCGAACGTGTACCCTTCGGGAACAGTGTGCCTGTCCATCCTCGAGGAGGACAAGGACTGGAGGCCAGCTATCACGATTAAGCAGGTATGGGGTGTGGGGAGCTGGCCTCAGCCTTCCTGTGGGGCCAGAGGACGGTGGTCTGCCTCCAAAGCTGGGGCCGAAGTCCTAGGAAAGCTTGCCTTCCTAACCACTGAGCTCCGTGTTCTTTTGTCTCTTACACAGATCTTGTTAGGAATACAGGAACTTCTAAATGAACCAAATATCCAGGACCCAGCTCAAGCAGAGGCCTACACGATTTACTGGTTAGTACTGGTCTGGCCCCACTCGCTGTGGCCGCACGTTGGCTTGCATGCGCTTGGCTGGAAATCCTGTCCAGGCTGCCGCCCCTGGCGGTCTGCTTGGATGGCCCTGAGCCTCGAGCCGTGAGCGGGGGACCGAGTGAGGTGGTCAGGGAAGCATCTGAGGCCAGCAAGCAAGCAGGCAGGCCCTGTGGGCAGCAGCAGCTCCGTGTGTGAAGAGCCTGTGGTGGGCGAGAACGGCTGACCCGGGCTAGTGTGACCACAGCGCTGTGGTAGGGGGGCGGTGAGGAGGTGGAGGTCAGGGGACAGGGCTCCCATTGGCTCCTTTGCCTGATAAGCTGTGGCCAGGCAAACCAGGTGTCTCGGTGAACCCCAGTCCAGCTCAGAGGGCAAGGCCCCCAGGTGTGGGTGCCGAAGGAGGCATGTCCCGTAGCATGGCTCCGCGGGGGCCCCACACCCCCCACCGTGGCCCTCCTGCAGACCCTTCCAGGCCTGGGTGTGGGCTATAGGGGAGCAGCACGCCTGGCTTGTTCCTGGTCACCCAGCTGCCATGATGTGCCCACCAGATGCCGGGCGTTCACTCCTCGTCCCAGCCCTTCCTGCGTAGCACTGTGGTGCCCGCCTGGGCTGAGGGAGGGAGGCCTGGGGTGGCTCATGGGGAGCAACAGGTTTAAACCCATGGGCCTGGCCTGGTCAGCAGCAGGGAGAGCCCTTGCCCCTGAGCAGAGGCCTCACAGTTGTGGGTCCTGGGTCCCCTGGCTGTGCCAGCCGGCCTCCTGGGCTGGTCTGGGTGGAGGTCCTTATGCCAGGTTGGGGGCTCTGACCCCCCACTGCTCTACATTCGGAAACCTGGGACCGGCGGGGCTAGCATACAAGGGAGAGGCCGGGCAGGGACGTGTTCCTTCCAGGGGATGTTTCTGGAATCAGCCGTGCTGAGGGTCAAAGCCGAGGTCGGGACTGTCCTGTGGCCGCTCTGGGCAGTGGCAGATGACATGTCCGGGGACCAGCTGAGAGAAGTGCCAGGTTGCAGGAGATGCATTTCTCCCCCCCAAAATGGCTTCAGGGCCCTAGGCCCAGGCCAGTGTTGGCCAGGGGCAGCAGGACGCTCCAGCCAGGGCGGGCCCGCGTCCGCAGTGGGGCTCAGCGGGAGGCCACGTGTCCCGTTGGCGGCTGTGCACCAGCGACTTCGGAGATCTGTCCCCCTGCCCTTCTCCCCGACCTGGGTGCTGTGTGATGTCACCGTGACCTCCGTCCACAGTGGCGCCGTGGCCCAAGCCTCGTGGTATACAAGGCCTCTCAGGACACACCACGTTCTCGTGACCAGGTGGCCTGCAAAGCTGAGCTCCCCGTGGCCTTCAGAGGGCTTGCTGGTCCTGGCGTGCGCCTCGTCACGGGTGACGTGTGCAGGGGCTGGCGGTGGCCACCCCGTGAGCGGCGCTTCTGTGCCTGCGCTGCCAGCACTGGGGCAGCGGGACCGGGGGCTCGCTGTGGTGCACCGGGCGGCGCGGCGGGGTATGCGGCCACTTCCCCGGGGCTGCTGGCGTCTTCCCCGCCCCCGGGCGCCTCGCCGCCAGTCCTGTCACGCCCTCGCTCCCCTCTGAGAGCAACTGGAGCACGTCAACGTGGTGTTGGGGCTGCCGCAGGCCGCAGCGCCTCCCCTGCCGGACGGCACGGTTGACGCGGCTGCCGCTGCCCTGCGGCCTCGGGGCCGGGCCTCAGACGGGTGTCCTGTGGCTGCGACTCAGCTCTCGGTGGCCCAGGCACGTGGCTGCCTCAGTGGTGCACACGCTGGAGCCTCTTGCCAGCTGAGGGACGTCCTCTCGGGGGCCCTTTGTCCCTCCACCTCAGGAGCCCCTGCACACGCCGGGGCCTGGGCCACAGGTGACGCGGAGCAGCACCCTGAGAGGTGTGTATGGAAAGAGCGCAGCTTGGCGGGACCCCTAGCTTCCTTACGGGGAGCAGTCCACACCCCCAGGCGGGTGTCCCCACGTGCACACACTGGTCCTGGGCTCCACGGAGGCCCTGTTGACCCCCTGGGGCTCCCCGGGGAAACCAGCACGAGTCCGGTCCGTCTGTAGCAGAGACTAGAGCCCAGCAGCCTGGATTTTCTTTCTAGAACGATGGTAGCTGCTTCCAGCTTAGGGACCCGTAAGTGTCCGGCTGCCCCCCGGGCCTTCCTGATCAGAGGCCGCCCTCTGAGCCCGCTTTGCATCCGGTGTCGCCCTGGGCCCTCGAGGGGGCTGCACCTGCTGACCTGTCTCTCTCTTGACCTCCTCCTCAGCCAAAACAGAGTGGAGTACGAGAAGAGGGTTCGAGCACAGGCCAAGAAGTTCGCACCTTCATAAGTGGCGACCGTGCGGCAGCGTAAGAAGGAAGGGATTGGTTTGGCAAGAACTTGTTTACAACATTTTTGCAAATCTAACGTTGCTCTGTACAGTTACTAGTCACCTGGGAGGGTGGGCGGGCGCCATTTTCCATTTCCGCCACTGGCACGCAGTCCTCGACTCGCTGAGCTGCCCGGTTTTTCATACAGGGTCTCTTCCTTCAGTCTTTTGTATTTTTGATTGTTATGTAAAACTTGCTTTTATTTTAATATTGATGTCAGTATTTCAACTGCTGTAAAATTATAAACTTTTATACTTCGATGAGCCCCGAGGAGCTAGTTTCCTTTGCTCGCGGATGCAGGCATGCTTCCCACCGTGTAGCAGTACACATAGCCTCCCGCCGGCCCCCCTCCCGCCTCGCTCCCCGCAGAACCCGGGTTGTGTTGCTTATGAGCCTCAGATCCAAAGGCAGCCGGCGTCTCGTTTCCGCATCACTTCCTTTGTGTTTATATGGCGTTTTGTCTGTGTTGCTGTTTAGAGTAAATAAACTGTTTATATAAAGGTTTTTGTTGCATTATCGTCATTAAGAGCGTGAGGAGGGCCTCGCGGTGCCCGGCCCCCCACGCGGCTGCAGGCCCGAGAAGCATGGCTCGCTGCTGTGCTCGGCCGCGCCTGGACCCGTGTGCGCTCGGCCTGGGCTTCTGTAAATAGTGCTGTGTGCAAGGACAGCGTGTGTCCAGGGCCTGGCCCCCCGTCCCAGGTCTTTGGGCTGCGCACAGAGCAGATGTGGTCAGGTTGGAACAGGCGTCAGGAGCCATCTAAAGCTGGCGCGGGCCGGACCCAGCCCCAGGGAAGACTGCGTGCTGGCAGCTCCCCCTCGTCCTGGCACCTGCTGGAGCCCGCCTCGGGGGGCCTGCGGTCTCCGGCTGCCCGCCCAGCCCCGCCGGCTGCCCCAGGAGCTTCCTGTGCCTGCTGCGCTGCGCCGGCCCCCACCCCGGGTGCGGGCCGCCTGGCGTCAGGACAGACGCCCTGGAGTCCGGTCTGAGGCCACCGTGCACAGGCGCTTCTTTTTTCCTGAAAGACTCTCAGCCCAGTCCACCTGCGGGGCTGTTCCCTGAAACCTGAGCCCACTGCACAGCTTCCCGAAGTCGGCTGCCTGCTCAGTTGGGAAATGGGTCTGGGTCCCGGCTCAGCCGCGAGGTGCCCTAGACAGAGACAGGGAGGAGCGGCAGGGGCCGGGCCCGGTGAGCACAGTGCCCTGCACCAGCTGACCTCGCCTTGCCACCCTGGGGACCCTCGCTTTCCCAAGCGGGTCACCTGTGGCTCCAGCACACTGACCGAGCCAGGGCGGGAGGGCTAGTCGCCAGGACCCTCGGTCAGGAAGGGCATGTCGACGCGGCCCAGCAGCAGGACGGCAGCGGAAGGTGGAGGTGGCCTCCTACGGCCCCTCAGCCACAGTACGTGCGTGGCTCCGGGTCCCAGTGCCTTGCTCACTCGCTTAGCTGGACATTTAGCGGAGCTAAACGCTTGATGTTGGTGATTTCTAATGCAGAGGGCCTTCCGGAGGCTCAGCTGGGTTGTGTGTTTGTAGCCTCTCCCAGAATGTCTTATTTTGTAATGACTGAGCTACACTTAGTAATAGCTGCACATGTATATGGTTAATATATATGGAAATTCAATATATTTTCTAGTTGGAACATTCTAAAGTAATCGATGTTTCTAGCAAATTGTCATGATTTCAACTAATGAAATGTCCTTTTGTGCCACAGTCCTTGGCTTAACAAAGATGTGACTCTTGTGACAGGAGAAGTATGGAATGTGTCCATCCTGTTTCTGATGTGAGGGAAGAGCGTGTGTTCCCAGCATGAGGCGCCTAATAATTAGTAAGGAATTGTGGGCAATACATTAACCACTGTATCTAAGAATCCTCTGATTAAAAACATTTCCACAAACTGCTGCCTGCAGGCTGTGTCCTTTTCCTGCCCCGCCCCCCACGCCCCCCCCCCCCCCCACGGCCACCCCTGCTACCTCTTCCCCCTGGTCTCTGGCTCCAGACCCTCAGGGTTCCGCGGGGGGCAGGGGCTGGTGACAGGGTGGGACACCCCCTGTGATCCCCTCTGAGCCCAGGCACACATCCTGTGCTGGCCTTGGCCCTGTGGCCAAGTCCCCCTGCATCTCCCAGCCTCCCGGATCAGGGCGTCCCTCCTGGGACCCCGAGCTGTCCTTCATGCCTGGGGTGGGCCTCTTCAGGGGGCGCCCAGCTGCATGTGAGTCCTCAGACCCCAACAGTGTGTCCAGGACTGGCTGGGGCTCGGGCCTGGCCTTGGGGCTCCTCGGAGAACCTGCCCACGGGCGGACGGGCTATGGGTCCCCGAGAGTCCCCCTGGCCTCCCTGGACAGTCCTGCCCAGGCCAGAGCCGCACCCTCACACCTGTCCACCGTGCAAAGCCGCCTCCTTCCCTGACTGGGCTGCCCAAAACCCTCTGCACGTATCAGGCTCTGCAGATGGGCAGCCTCCATTTTGAGGTTGCCATGACAACACGTTGCCAGGTTGGAGGGCCGGCGCTGAACACTGACTTGGGCCAGCTCGAACCGGTCTGAGCCTGCTTCAGCAGGGAGGGGCCTGAGAAATGGCTGGTCCAGGATCCATCCCCAGCAGACCCGGTGCTGAGACTGGGGGGTATCCTGTTGCCGGGGCCCACGAGGCTCATCTGGAGTCCTCCAGACGCTGGGACCCCATCTGCGGAGGCCCTGGCCCTGCCCGAGGGGGCTGGCTTAGGACCATGGGGCGGGATGGGGCTGGAGCACCAGTCCTATCCACCCTGCTGTCCCCAGACCCTAGGAGTTCTGCACCTGTCAGGAAGTTGCAGGCCCAGGGCCTGGGTTCTCCCTCCCTGACCTCTTTCCTTCCAGGGCACCTACCCACCCCGTTCTTGAAGAGAGGGGCCCTTGGTGCCCATGCTGCCCCTCCCACTCTCGGAGCCGCAGAACCTGGCCCCGCCCCCCGCTGTGCAGAGAATGATGCTGGGTACTCAGCTCCCCCAGCTCAGCCTCCTGATGGGTACGACCTTTGTCCCCTCCAGGGCCCCTCACAGAGGGCTGAGTGTAGGAGGGGCCTTGCTGGGAGGTGGCCCCGCGCACTTGCCTCTGGGCCAGATGCCGATGGGCAGGCTCAGTGGACAGTGGACAGCACTCGGCGGCCAGGTGGCCGGCCCTCACGGAGACCTGCGGAGCCCTGTGTGGTTCCGCTGCTTCGCTCCCACCCCTCCCCGAGCCCCACAGAAACCTCAGCCACACAGTTGCTCCCGAGCCTGAGGCCCAAGACCACCCTGGCCCGGCGCAGCCTTCATCTGTGCACGTGTTGGCTTCCCATGTCGTGGCCCCAGAAGCAAGCATTTCAGGTGAGGGGCCAGACCCCCTCCCACCTGGGACCCCCTCTTCTGGCAGACCCACCCAGATGGCACAGGCAATGGGACCAATTCCTGCAGTCCCGAGTGTCCTGGCCCAAGTCCCTGGGCCATGCCCCCGCCATTCTCCATGGCTGCCCCCCTCTTCACACCTCTGACTGGTGCCCAGGTGCAGCCCGCCGGCTAGCAGTTCTGCCTGCAATTCCAGGGGCTGCCACCAGAGGGCATAAGGGAATGAGGTCAAGCGTCTTTTTTTTTTCTTTTCTTTCTTCTTTCTTTCCTTCTTTCTTTCTTTCTTCTTTCTTTCTTCTTTCTTTCTTCCTTTCTTTCTTTTCTGTCTTTCTTGTCTGTCTTGTCTTTCTTTCTTTCCTTTTCTTTTCTTTCCCTCCCTCCCTTCTTTTCTCTTTCTTAGTAATCTCTACATCAACCTGGGGCTCGAACCTACACCCCCGAGATCAAGAATTGCACACTCCACTGGCGAGCCAGCCAGGTACCCCAAGCGTCTTTAAACCATGAGGGGTGGTGTGGCTTTACAGAGATGCGCTCTCACCTCCCTGCTCTCCAGCGGCCATCCAGAGCATCACCCCAGCAGAGCCTGGGGGTTTTCTCCTGGCCCTGAGGAGGGAAAGCCGCGTGCCCCTGCCTGCCCAAAGCCCAGAGGGTGTGAACCCCACCTCCCCACCAGCCCTGCCGAGCCTGACCCCTCTGGGTGAGGTGTTTTGTGCCCCAACTCCTGCTGTGACATATTCTTGCTCCACGTTGCCCCCTCCCCCACCCTCTCCCCTTGCTGTGGGGTCATCCCCCCCACCTACGGAGGTGGAAACTGAGCCCCCCGAGGGCCAGCCATGGCCACGGTCCCCACCCCATGTGGACCCAGAGGGCGTGCAACTGACACTACCCAGTACTGGCTCCTCACTGAGACACCCCCCTCGCTGAGGGGTGCATGCTGCTGCTATGTCCATTCACAAACAAAAGGGAAACTGAGGTCCAGGGCAGCAGAGGGGTGTGACAGGGCAGGGGTCTGACCTAGGTGGGGAGGAGGATGGGACTGAGCAAGAATGGGCCCATCTCTCCCTCCCCAGGAAGTGTCTGTGCATGGAGGGTCTGGGGATCTTTTCCTGGGGAAACTGAGGCCCAGGGCTGGGCTCAGCACCCACCCAGTTGCTGTGTGGCCCTGGAAGAGCCCTTCCCCTCGCCATAGTTTTCTTATCTGTCAAAGAGGGTGGTGAGGTCTCCCAACAGGCCTCCACCCCAACGGCCACAGGGCTGGGGCTGGGGCCTCTGTGCTGCTGGCCCCCAGCCCATGCTCCCCAAAGGACACTGAATGTAGGGGCCAGCAGGGGCCCCTCCTAACTTCCTGTTTATAGCAGCTGCAGGATCTCATCTCCACCCCAAACCATTATGATCACCATGGCAACCAGGCCTGTGTTTGTTCCAACAGGTTGGCAGGACCCGACGAAGGACTGCAGGGCTGAGGGGGCTTTGGGGGGGGGGGGCGTCGGCTCTGAGATCCTGGCTCAGGACCTGCCAGTCCCCAGGGGAGAACATCAGCTGCCCCTCCCCGATTCCTGTCCCGTGCAGAAGGCAGCCCCCACTCATCTCCATCCCAAGCAGTTGATGCGTGTTCCTGAGCACCTCTGTCCCCATGTGCCTAGCTGTGCTGGGCCTGGATGGAAGCAGCGCCTGCAAGCAGAGAGCTTCCAGAAGGAGAATCCACCCTGGTGGGTCCATGTCTCCTCCAGGGCAGCATGGAAATGTGTGGGTCTGCACCGAGGAGCTGAGACAGGTGGTGTCCCCATCAGAGCAGTGTCCGCCCCATCTGGGGGTGATGGGAGAAGTGCCAGGTCCCCCTGGGCTGGGGAGCCATGGCCCTGCTTTCCCCACACTCCCTCCCCCAACTCCGAGGAATGGGCGGGATGGGCCTGCAAGGCGGGATGTTCACAGCCTAGGGGCCAAGCTGCGGCCCAGTGAGCTGCTGTTCTGGTACCTGGGCCTCCACCTTTGGCCCGCAGCTCAGCCGACCCCTGGCCTCCCCCCAGCAAACCGTTCTTGCCTCTGTGTTCTGGGCCTTCCTTCCTCCCTCCCTCCCTCCCTCCCTCCCTCCCTCCCTTCCTTCCTCCCTCCTTCCTTCCTCCTTCCTTCCTTCTTCCTTCTTCTTCTTTCTTTCTCTTTCTTTTCTTTTCTTTTCTTTTCTTTTCTTTTCTTTTCTTTTCTTTTCTTTCTTTCTTTCTTTCTTTCTTTCTTTCTTTCTTCTTTCATTCTTTTTTTTAAAGATTTTATTTATTTATTTGACAAAGAGACACAGCGAGAGAGGGAACACAAGCAGGGGGAGTGGGAAAGGGAGAAGCAGGCTTCCTGCCAAGCAGGGAGCCCGACGCGGGGCTCGATCCCAGGACCCTGGGATCATGACCTGAGCCAAAGGCAGACGCTTAACGACTGAGCCCCTCAGGCGCCGGGTGGGCCTATTTCCCACACTGCCTGGGGCCCCACCATTAGAGATGAGGTCCTTGGGGTTAAAAACATTCCCAAATCGGTGGATCCCCTAAGTACAAGGTCCTCTGATGATCCAGCAGGATCGGCCAAAGGCAAGGTAGGGATTGGGAGACCCAGTGCACCTCAGACCTCCAGAACTTCTGAGCAGCCCCTGGGTGTCTTCCGGCCCCCCAGCACCCCCGGGAACTTGTCAGAAATGCAGCTGTTCCGCCCCAGCCCAGACTCTGGGAATCAGCAGCGACAGTCTGTTTCCACAAGCTCTCCAGGCAGGCACGGTGCGGTGCTCGCGCAAGCTTCAGAGGGCCGTCCAGGGTGGGCGACGAAGAGCGCAGGCCTGGAGGTTCCAGCTGGCTGTGAGGCCGGGGCGTCGGGGGCCTCCCCTGCGCCGTGCGGACGCTGACCCAACAGGTGACGGGGTGTTGCGGCGCGTCCTGGGATGATGCCTGCAGCACCCCTCGCCCCGGCGGCAGACTGGCGGCGGAGTTGATGCCGAGGTCAGAGCTTGGGCTGGGCGGCCCTTCCAGAAAAGTCTGCGCTGCGGCCGGGGCCGGTCTTCCTCGGTTTCGGCGACTTTGGCTTCCAGAGGGTCCCCGGGGGAGGGGGTCCTGACACAGCAGAACCTGCTCCCCGCTCTGCACCCACCCGTGGCTCCCTGGCCCGACTCCCCCGGCGGCGGGCGTGCGCGGTGCCGGGGTCGCGGGGAGGGGGTCGCAGGAGGGGCGGGCCGGGAGCGGCGGGGGCGGGCCCGGGGCGGGGCTATCGGCCAGGCCCCGCCTCCCGCAGTGCTCAGTTGTCCGCGCGGCGGCGAGCGCGCTGTGCCTGGCGTCCCTGGGAGCCGGTGCGGAGCGCGGCGTCTCCCGAGCCCCCGGCCCACGGTGAGTGCGCGGACTCCGGACGGGCTTCGGGCGCCGTCCCCTCCGGCCGCCGCCGCCGCCGAGCGCCCGGTCCTGCTCCTGCGTTTGCGGACCCCGAGGGTGCGCGGGGAGGCCCCCGAGGAGAAGGGCGGCGGGAGGTGGGGAAGGCGCGCCCCCGGCTCCGGGGAAACTGAGGCCGGCGCGTGCTCGGAGCGACGGGTCTCGGGCGCTTCTCTCGGCCCGCGTCCCCGGGAGCGCCGGAGCTGGCGGGGATGGGGGGTGCAGCAGGACGCCCCTCCGACCCCGGTGCCCCCACCCACCTGCGGCCTCCGAGGACCTCAGAGACGCTCCGCGGGGGCTCCCGGGCAACACGCAGATGTCCCCGGCGCCCCGTCCCTCCCTCCCTGCCGCCAGTCGTCAGAGGACCCACGAAATCGTCTCCACGAAATCCCTCCAGGGGCCGGAACGGTATAAAACAATGCGCACTCACCAGGCTTCTAAGCCGCCCGAGGACCCCCCGCTCATCGGGGAGGGAAAGACCTCGACGGAACTGGGGGGGGGTCCGAGGCTTCTAAGGGGAGCATCGAGAGGGAGGAGCGGGGAGGGGAGGGAGCGGCGAGAAGGGATGTTGGTGAGCGAAGTGGGCGGAACACCGCCGTGGAGACAGGTGAGTACAGGCCCGGGGGAGGGAGCCTCGGAGGAAGATCGGACGGAGGGGTTTCATTTTTCGTGCGTTCATTCTAGAAGTATCTGGGTAGCCCTTTACAGTTGATCCCACGCGTCACAGGGCTTTAGGTCCGGCTCTAGAGCAGCTTACAATGCACGTTCCCAGGCCCTTCCCGGGCTCTCAGGGAGCCGCATTTGTAATGGGCCCTGGGGCTACTGCTCTGAGGCGTACTGGGAGCACTGGCTGGGGAGCCGCCGGACATGACAGCCGGAAATCCAATAGGAAAAGTGAAGGGAGGGGGGTGGGAGGGGGACTGGGAAGACAAGACCACGACGGTGACAAGGAGACCAGCATGTGGGACCAGAGATCCTGTCACTCCCCCTACACACCCAGGGTAGCCGCAGGGGACCCCTGCCCCCAAGTCTCAAGGGACCAACTCTGGGTAAGAAGAGACCTAGTGTTCTGAGATGTTTATCATAAAGGTGTTCATTCACTCTGCGGGTGACCAGCTGGCCACAGGGGACACTGGCGAGGGAGACAGATCTGGCTCTCTGGCACAGCTCAGCTGCCCCCAGACCCACCTGCTTTGGTGCCACCTAAGCCCCCAGGCGGGCTAGCAGGAGACAGTGTGGCTTAGAGCGCTCAGTTTGAGTCCTGGCTCCAGACAGGTCACCCCAGCCCCGGGGTGTGAAGTGGGACAGTGATACCCACTTTGCAGGATTGCCTCTTCCCATTTAACCTGGGCCTTGGGGACAGCCAGGGGACAAGGTAGGCCTGTTAATGTTGGCTTGGTCCCAGTGCCAGTGTGGCATTCAACGCCTCGGCCAGCCTCACCTCGCCCCTTGGACAAACAGGAGCTGGGATCCTGGCCCTGGTGGCCAGGCGTGAGCAAGGATGTGGGCACATCTTGTTCTCTGCTGCTGCCCAGGCCCAGTGGGGACAGACACAGAGAGAGCTCAGGGAGGAGTTCTGTTGGGGGCCTGGTAGACAGATGGAGTGCCCCTGTGGCCCGCAAACGCTTCCTGGGGGTCAGCTGCGCACCCACTGCGGTGCGGCTCTGGGCGAGGTGCTGGCTGGCTCCCGGGACCCCCAGGCCATGGGGAGCAGCAATATCAGTATCCAAGCAGTGGGGGGTTTCCAAGGAAATCGGAGGAGTGTCTGGGCACGCAAGGAGGAGCCATCTTTCCCAGATACCTGTGCCCAGATGTCGCTTTTGCCCCAGTCCAGTCAAGGGGCTGAGGGAGGGAGTGCCGCAGAGGGGGAGGCCAGCATACCTGGACCCCAGAACTCAGGACGTGCCAGGAGCTTAGAGCTTGGACACCAGAGTCAGAGGTGGGCTCCATCCCTGGCCACTTGCTGGCTCTGTGGCCTTGAGTAAGCTCCTAAGCCCGGGGCCTCAGTTTCTCCAGGTAGATGAGAGGAGCAGAGCAGTACCCCCTTTCCGGGGCTGAGATTATGGGGCAAGGTGGCTCCCCCTCTGTCTTGAGTGTTTTATTCTCACAGAGGCACCCTGTCCCTGCAGCCACTTGGCTCCTGCGTCATGTTTGTCTCTGGGACTGTGAGCCCCTGTAGCCCCTGTCACTCGGCAGACGCAATTGGCGGTTGCCCTGGCAACAGCCAAAGCAGTGGCTGCTCCCCTGGCTTTGGGGGGCTGCGGGGGTAGCAGCCTCTTCCCCACAGCTAGAGAGGGGAAGGGGGGTCCTGGTGCCCGGCCACCTCGGGACCTCACTGCTGACGACAGGGGCGACAGCTTGTAGGACTGCATGCTCACGCTGCCGCGCCCCCCCTCCTCATATCCCCCCATCTTTGCAGGGGGCTCCCAGGGGCAGGCAGTGGTCAATGTGAGGAAGGCGGGACCTCATTTCAGGGCGTGAGCCAGCTGCCCTTTCTGTCCCCAGCTCTCAAGCTGGTCAGATGAGACCCTCTGAGCCCAGCACTCCCTGGGGCTCCATCAGGGAGCAGGCTAGGGTGCTGTCTGCAGGGGTAGCCTGAGCCGGTCGGGGGGTACAGAGCAGGGATGGCAGCCCTGGAGCCATGGAGAGACAGACCCAGCGGGGGGGCAGGGATTGGTTTGTTCGACAGAATCTATTTAGGACTCGGGAGGTGCCCGGCATGCCCTGGCTCTAGCTCTCCCAACGGGGCATAAGATGCTGAGAAGGAGGTAGCAGATGTTCACTAGAGACTCACAGGGATGCGGGCATGATCCCTGGGACGCTGGCCTGGACACACAGGGCAGGGGTGGGGCTCTCTGGGCTCTCCCACCACTAAGCGCCCATGGAATCTGGGTCAAGAATAGTTGTACCCAGCTGAGTTCCCCGTTCCTATTTTGTCAGTGAAATCATAGTGTTCCTCTGCACGGGTCCTAGAGGTCCCCCTCAATGAGTGGACAAGTGAGCTCTGCGAAGAAAGGGGACCAGGGCAGTGAGTCCAAAGGCCCTGCGGTGCACTGAGGGGAGTGTGATGCGTGCTCTACACAAGAGGCTGGCAAGCCTGGGGCAGGGAGCCCAAGGGGTGGGCACCGAGTGGAGGATTCAGCCTGGCCAGGGGGTCGGCACTTTGGCGGTTTTCAACAGGGGCGCAGGAGACTACCCTGGGGTTTTGGGGGAGGCACAGGTTGTTGCCTGGCCCAGGCGAGAGGTGGGGGCCTGCGGCAGCTTCGTGGTCCCCCCACCCTCCCCCCCAGGTCTGCAGGGGACCCTGGATCCCCTGGAGAATGCGAACCGGTGTGACGGTGGCTGGCAGGGACCAGCAAGGTGTCCCCCACGACTCGGAGATGCTCATTTCTGAGGGCCCCAGCTCAGCCCCTTGCAGGGCTGCAGGCTTGCTGTCCAAGCCTGTCCCCCACACCCCACCCCAGGCTCTGTCTGCACAGAGCAGAGTGACCAGGCCTGAGCTGGCTTCAGGAGGTGCACCAACAAGGGGCGCCTTGGCCCAGGCTCTAGTCTGTGCCACAGGGCCCATCCCTGTCCCAGCCATGACATCTGGGCTGCTGCAACCCAGACAACATGGGGCTGGTTCCCAGATGGGAGAGGGACAGGGAGTGGTGGCCCCACCCCCCAAACTTCTGAGGAGGGGCAGGACGTGCTCCATAGTTTCATTTCTACTGATTACAGGTAGCAGGCTCTTGTCTGCAGGGTAGCCCAGGGAGTGAGGATGGGGCATTGCCCTGGCCCTGCTTGGTGGGCCAGGACCCCCAGTGGCCCCTCCTGTGCATGCTGACCCCTCGGAGTCAGCCCCACTGGCCCTTTCTGGCCCAAGCTCCTCTGCAGGACAAGGATGCTGGGGTTCCCGAGGAAGGTTTGGCCTCCTGCAGGAGCTTTGTTGGCCCTGGCCCCAGACTGGACCTTCCAGTCTGGCTGACCTGGGCACCCCTCCCCCACAACTCTGTCCCCTTAGCAGAGCCCCCGGGAGACACAGGCCCTTGCTGCTGAGCTGTCCTCGGACCCCAGGGACACAGCCAGGGGATGTAGCCCTGGATGGGTGGCAGGTGGGGTGTGGCAGAACAGGCCCCCCTATGTGGTGGACTCCAGCAGTTCCCAGCAACGGAGCGCGGACTGTGCCAGGCACCACCATCACCTCTCATGACCCCATCCCATCCCCAGATCCACCCAGCAGGGATGCCCCATTTTGCAGATGGGCCATGAAGACTTAGAGAGACCAAGGGACTGGCCCCCTGGGTGCCCAGTGCAGTCCAGCAGCGGGGCTGAGCTCCAGGGAGGCTCAGGTGCCCCCTCCTGCCCCACCGGGAACCTGCGCTGGCCGCCAGAAATGCAGCTACTGTCAGTTTCTGGCTCATTCAATCATTGCTGGATGTGCACCTGATGTGATTACTGGGGCTAGCACAGCAGAGCTGCCAGCTGGTGGACATCCAGAGGCTCTCTCCCACAGATCACCCACCATGACGACCTTGCTGGAGATCAAGAGCAGTGTGCTCAGGCAAGTGCAGGTGCGCCCGTCCTTCCGCCGGAGGACCGAGGGAGAGCCTGGGAGCACCAGCACTGACCCACAGGAGCCCACCGCGGGGGCTTGGTGGGTGCCCCACGCCTGATCCCGTACAGTCACGTGCACCTGGCTGCCCTCCTCTTGCTGGACCCCACTCTCCCGCTTCCCCCGACCTCCGGGGGAAGCCTGGGGGAGTGATACCAAGGCCAGAGGGTGGGGGGGGGGGCCACACTGTGGACATCAGACTGGGCCCTCGGCCGTGTGGAGACCCAGGCAGTCCCCTCAAGTTGTAGGGCCTGGTGGCTGGCCTTGGGCAGGGGACAGGTGCGTGCTGTGAGCCCTGAGCTTCAGGGAGCGTTCGCTGACCCTCAGCCTGGCCTTTCTCTGCAGGAAACCTGGGGATGGTGTGGAGTTCTTCGCGCAGATGCGCCTTATTCTGAAGAAGGGGGAAGGCAGACAGAGCCTGCCGTGCCCCGAGGTGAGGACAGCTCGGAGCTGCTGCCCAGTGTCGGGGCACCATGCTGGGCCTTCCCCCAGCCCCCTCTACACCAAGCCCCCACCCTTCAGCTCAACTCCCTCCCTCCCTGGAGTGTCCCCACAGGAGGCCCTCACCCTAGTGCCCCTCACAGGTCCTCTTGTGCAGTGGTTCACCAGCCCCTGCTGAGCCTGTGGACCCCAACCGTGGCCTGAGAGCCCTAACCCAGGAGGAGGTAAGGGGGATGGGGTTCTGGCCCAGGGAGAGTCTAGGAGCACTTCCTGTATGCCAGGCCCAGGTTCTAGGGACAGGCGGACAGCAAAGGTGGCAGGGGTGAGGGCCAGGACTTCCCATGGAAGCCAGTAAGGAGCAGAAGTTGGGGGTCAGACCAATGGAGGGCCCAGCTGGTGCAAAGGTACCAATGCTGGGACCAGACTCTGCCAGTGGGTGGAGCTCCTGGGGGCTGGGATGCGGGGTGGGAGGGGAGGGGAACCAAGGTGCCTGGACCCCCAGTGGCCAGGGCTCAGGGCCCGGGGCTGAGGCGGACAGGGGTGGGGTGGCTGGGACTCAGGGTGCACCCCGCTCCCCGCCCGCAGGTGGAGATGCTCTATGAGGAAGCCCTGTACACAGTCCTTTACCGTGCAGGGACCATGGGCCCTGACCAGGTGGATGACCAGGAGACCCTACTGGGCTACCTGCAGCAGGTGAGTCCCACTGGCTCCGTGCCCCCTGCTGGCCCGGCCCCACCCTGCTCTGGGGAAAATGGAGACCACTGTCTCTCCCAACCCTGTTGTCTGCCTGGTGACGTCACCATCACCCAAATAATACAGGCTTGCCTCACATACAGAACACCCCCCCACACACACACATGTGTGCACAGGCAGACATACATACAGGCTGATAGGCATGCCCGGAAGGATGGAGCGATGGAAAAACACACAGACACACAGAGAAGGGTAGAAAGAGTAAACTAACAGAGGAACAAACACACAGGATGGATGGATAGACAAATACATCTTTCCTCCTCCCCTGGGTGTGTTTCCTCTGCTCTGTGAGGCCCCCGGGACACTGGCCAGCCCTGCTTTGGGGGTCCCTGGGCCCTCACACCTGCCCACCCTCTACAGGTGTTTGGTATCAGCCCCGAGGAGCACGCCGAGGCCATTGAGCGTGTGAAGAAGGCCAAGGTGAGGCTGCCACTTGGTCTGGGCAGACGCTGACCAGCCACAGTGCTAGGGCTCAGGGGTGGAGAGGACACAGACCAGGGCCCTGTCCTGGCCACACGGAGCCTCCTTCAGGAGGCCCCTCGGCACCTTTGGCCCACAGGCCCCCACGTATGCCCTGAAAGTCTCTGTCATGCGTGCCAAGAACCTGCTGGCCAAAGACCCCAATGGTGAGTGGGGACCAGCCAGGAGTTTGGCTGCGCCCAGGCCTGGTGGCCGTGGAGGGACCGTGGAGGGATGCGGTTGGGGGGCCTGGGACTGGGGACTGAGGCGCCCGCGGTGTCTCAGGCTTCAGTGACCCATACTGCATGCTGGGCATCCTGCCGGCCTCGGGCGCCCCGCGGGAGCCAGGCCCGCACAAGGAGCAGCGTTTCAGCTTCCGCAAAGGCAGCAAGCGTGGAGGCCCACTGCCGGCCAAGTGCATCCAGGTCACCGAGGTCAAGAGCAGCACCCTGAACCCTGTCTGGAAGGAGAACTTCCTCTTGTAAGGCCCCTCTTCCAGCCGGGTGGCAGGGTGGTGGGGGAGAGGGGCTGCCTGCTACGCCAGGACGCGTGCCATCTCAGAACGGAGCAGGGCTGGTCATAGGACCGCCTTCCAGAGGACATCATCACCTCAGAGTGAGGTGCCACACAGTCAGGATTCAAATCCAGACAGCCTGTCTTACAAGCTGGGGCTCATGGACCCCTTCCGGCAGCTCTTGAAATGGTCCCTCCCCTAGCCCTGGGCAGAGGATCATCCTGCACCCTCTGGCCATCTCTCTGTTTTCCTTATAGTGAGATTGAGGATGTCAGCACGGACCAGCTGCACCTAGACATCTGGTATAGGCCCCTGGGCCCTGCAGGGCAGGGGGTGTGGGTGCACCTGGTCTGGGGGGGCGGTGTGGCGGTGAGAGGGGACATTCAGGGCCCAGCCAGGCCCCAGCCAGACGAGGTTTGCCCTCTTGCCCCACTCCTAGGGACCATGATGATGATGTGTCTCTGGTGGAAGCGTGTAGGAAGCTGAATGAAGTCATCGGCCTGAAGGGCATGAGCAGGTATGACAGGTGGGATCTTGGTGCCCTCCAGACATGGGCCAGCAGGTGGAGGGACCCCAGGTGGGAGCCCACCCTGCTTTGCCCAGGTATTTCAAACAGATTGTCAAGTCGGCCCGTGCGAATGGGACAGCAGGGCCCACGGAGGACCACACAGATGACTTCCTGGGGTGCCTCAACATACCCATCCGGGTGAGTGGGGGCCAGGGCCTCGTTCCCAGAGCACGTTTGTGGTGTCTCACCCTCCAGGGACACTGCTGGTGGCTATGTCCTGTGATTCCCCCAAGCCACTCCCAACCTTCTTGGGCTGGGTGGGGGCACTGTGCTGCAGGGGAGGGGGAGGGAACAGCCTCCTGGGGCCTCTGGTGTCCAGGCACCCCGGAGTGCTCACCCTGTGCCGATGGCCTGTGTTCAGTGGGAAACAGAGGTCTGTGGGAGGGAGCAGGAGGAGATATTGCCAGTCTGAACCCCCTTCCCTTAGGAGGTGCCCGTGGCCGGTGAAGACCGCTGGTTCAAGCTGGAACCGCGTTCCAGTGCCTCCCGCGTGCAGGGAGACTGCCAGCTGGTCCTCAAGCTAATCACCACACAGGTGGGGGGCTGTGGGGTCCTTGCCCTCCATGCCGGCCCTACACCCCTGCCCGCGGGCTGGGGCAGGGCTGGTGATGGGCGGGCCTTGCATTCCAGAGGGACACGGGCATGAGCCAGCGCGGGCGGTCCGGCTTCCTGTCCTACATGCTGCTGCTCAGCCGTCTGCTGCAGTTCGAGCACCGATCGCAGGAGGTAGTCGCGCCCTCGGGGCCGGGGAGGGACAGCAGGGGAGGCTGGGCACCGGGGGCAGGAGGGGCTGGCGTCTCCTCCCTTCACTCACGCCTGCCCACCCCCTCCAGCCCAACTCTAGCGGCTGGCGCGGAGAGCTCAGCGGGCCCGCGGCTACCGTGCTCTGCCTGCACGGCGCGCAGAGCAACCTGTCTGCGCTGCAGCTGGCGGTGCTGTGAGTGGGCGGGGCCGCTGGAGGGGCGGGTCGCGGGAAGGCGAGGGGCGGGTGGGAGGGGCTGCGCGTCCCGGGGCGGGGCGAACGAGGGGGCGGGGTTATGGGAGGGAACGGGCGGCTAAGAGGGGCGGGCCCCGGGAAGGGGCAGGGCTGTGGAGATGGGACGGAAAGTGGGCGTGGTCATGGAAGAGGCGGGGTGCGCTGGGGTGAGGAGGGGCTTGGGAAGGGGCGCTGTGAGTGGCAGCAGCTGAGAGGGGCGGAGCTGGAGAGGTGGTGCTGCGAGGGGAGTGTCATGGGGTAGTGAGGGGGCGTGGCCTGTAGTGGGCGTGGCCACAGGTGGGCGGGACAGGCGCGGGAAGGAGTGCTTTGAGTGGGAAGGGATGGAACGGGGCGGTGCCGTAAGGGGATTGTGGGACGGGAAGGGGCAAGGAGGAGGGGCACAAGGGGTCTCCTGGGGGGTCGCAGCTCTGACTCCGCCCTGACCATGGCGGGGCTGGCCCCCCAGGCACTGGCAGGTCAGCAGCCGCCACCATCAGACCTGCACTCTGGACTATGGCTACCTGCTGGGGCTGCTGGAGGATATGCAGGCCCACTGGGAGGAGGCATCCTCCCTGCCCCAAGAGCAGGTGAGCGTGCCCTTGTCAGCTCAAAGTGCTGTTGCTGGAGGGTGTGCCGTGGGCTGCTGGCGCGCTGGGCAGACAGGGCGGAGGCCCACCCTCATGGGGCGCACGGCCTGCAGGGTGTGCTGGGCTTGAAAACAAACCTCATGATCCAGGGCAGAGCAAGACTGGGCAGTGCTGAGATAGGGGATGGGTTGGACCCAGGAGAGGGAGGTCGTGCCCTTCCCTTGGCTGGGGACAGAGGGAGTGGGCGCTGGCTGCTGGGCAGGGGGGACTGATGGTGCAAAGGCCCTGAGGCTGCGGGAGAAAGTAGCAGGGCCAGGCCGGTGGGTAGCTGCCGGAGGCCCTTGCAGACTGGCTAGGGCAGGGCACCCACTGGCTGGGGATGCTGCTGCCCCTGCCCCCACCCCGTGGGGCGGGCAGTGAGGGCCAGTTCTGACGGGCCCTGTGCCCCCAGGAGGAGAGCCTGGCTGACAGCTTCTGTGCCTTCTTGGAGTTTGGGCTGCAGCTGCTACGGCAGCTCCGAGACTACTTCCCAGCCACCAGCAGCACAGCCGTCCACCGCCTGGAGCTGCTGCTGAAGTGGGTGCAGCCGCCGGTGCTTGGGGTGGGCTAGGGCTGGGGCGGGGCAGCCCACAGTCAACGGGCGGCCCCTGTCCAGGTGTCTCAGCAAGATGCAGCTCTTCCAGCCGTCCTTCGAGATCTGCCCCTTCGAGACAGAGCTGAACATGGACATCGCAGCGGCTCTGAAGGTGTGTCTGGCCCCAGCTGCCCGCCCCACCCCGGCCCCAGGCTCGGCCTGCTCAGCCACTCTCTGCTGCCCTTTTAGCCTCCCCCATTCACCACACTGTCTCGGTGACTTGTCTTGCAGAGAGGCAACCGTGAGTGGTACGACAGGCTCCTGAACACCAGGAGTCCTCGAGAGCAGGTGCCGCTGGGGGAGGGCCTGGCCGCAGGGGAGGGGAGGGGAGGGGTCGGCCAGGAGGTGCAGGCCAGAAGGTCATCGTGAACCGGGCTTCCTCGCAGCCGGGGCCGCTGCGCCTTGCCGGGCTGGTGGAGCTGGCTGACACCGTCTACGAGGACCTGCAGTCCTGCTATGGCATCTACGCTAGCCTCTTCCACAGGTGGGGCCTCTGCCCCCAGCCCCTCATGATGCCTCCAGGCCAGGCGTGGGGCAAGCAGGTGTGTGGAATTTGTTCTTACAGCATCGTCGAGATCGACTTCTTCACCCTCACTTTCCGGCAGCTGGAGCGTCTGGTGAGGAGGGGGAGTGGGGAGAAGCCCCCCGCCGGCTGGGAAGGTGCCTCGGTTTCCTTGTTGCTGGCGGTCTGACTCCGCCATCCTGAGCAGGTGGCCGAGGAGGCATGGGTGCTGACGGAGGAGCTGAGCCCCAAGATGACCCTTGAGGTGGCCTCGGGGCTCTTCGAGCTGTACCTGACCCTGGCCGACATCCAGAGCTTCTGGAGCAGCATCCCCGGACGGTGGGTGCCCTGCCCTAGCCTGTCCCCTTTCCTCCACGCCCCCATCTGTCTCCGTCCACTACGGGTCTCCCAGGCCTGTACCCACTCCTCCCTGTCCCCCTGCCCAACTGTCCTCCAGCCTCCTCTAGGAGGCCTCTGGGACAGGATCCCGAGGGCCCTTTGAAGGAGGGAAGCTGGGATGTGCAGGCTGAAGGTGTTTGAGTCAGGGCGGGCTCTGACGGGCCTCCTGTTGCAGTGAGAGCCGCTCCCTTGCTCTGGCCGGCATCCATGCCCCCTTCCTGCCCGCCGTGAAGCTCTGGCTGCAGGTGCTGCGGGACCAGGCCAGGTGGAGACTTCAGGGAGCCGTGGATGTGGACACAGTGAGTAAGCACCCAGGCCTGAAGCTGCTGGGCTCAGCCAGGGCCTCCCTGCAACCCAGGCCTCCTCCCGCCCTCTTAGCTGGAGCCCATGGATGCCTCCTGCAAGCACAGCAGCTCCGCGGCCACTGCTAGTCTCTGCTTCAGTCTCATCCAGGAGCTGTGGGCCCGCCTGGCGTGGCCAGACCCTGCCCAGGCCCAGGCGCTGGGCACCCAGCTCAGCCAGGTGTGTGGCTGTGGGTTGCAGAGTGTGGTCTGGGAGGGGAGCAGGACCAGGGCCACAGTCCACAGCTCTGAGCCCTTGTGTCCCACCCTAGGACCTGTGCGAGGCCACCCTCTTCTACACTGAGCTGTTGCGAAAGAAGGTGGACGCTCAGCCCGGGGCTACAGGCGAGGCAGTGAGCGAGCCAGTGAGCAGGCTCGTGGGCAGGCGGGGGGGCGGAGGGCCGGTGGGGCCAGCACGGGGCTGCCCACGCACCACCCACGTCTGGCACGCCTCCCCAGCTCTGTGTGGTCCTCAACAACGTGGAGCTCCTCCGCAAGGCTGCTGGGCAGGCGCTGCGGGGTCTGGCATGGCCGGAGGCGACCTCAGCGCTGGAGGGGGCACTCCCGCGGCCTCTGCTCAGCTGTGCGCAGGCCCTGGACGAAGACCTGCAGCAGGAGGTCCACACCGTGACGGCGCACCTGACCTCCAAGGTGGGCAGGCGGGCAGGCTGGGGAGCCGGCTGCTCCATGCACTGCCGCTTGGTGCTGAGTGCTGCCGTCCCGCAGATGGTGGCCGACATCAGGAAGTACGTACAGCACATCAGCCTGTCGCCAGACTCCATCCAGAATGACGAAGTGAGTGCGCGGCCGGCTGAGGGTGTATGGGGTGGGGCCCAGGGGCTGTCTGGCGCTGAGGGTGCTGCCCGCAGGCCGTGGCCCCGCTCATGAAGTACCTGGACGAGAAGCTGGCCCTGCTGAATGCATCGCTGGTGAAAGAGAACCTGAGCAGGTAGGGCTCGGGGTGGGTGAGCAGCGTGGGGCCTGCAGTGCGGCCACTGACGCGGAGTGTCCCTGCAGGGTGCTGGAGGCCCTCTGGGAGCTGCTCCTGCAGGCCATCCTGCAGGCCCTCAGTGCAAACCTCGATGTCTCCGCGGATTTCTACGGCCGCTTCCACTTCACGCTGGAGGTAGGGCCGCGTGGAGGAGCCGTCCCTGCCGGGGCGCCTGGGCCTTTCCCGGCGGTCCCCGGGCCCCGAGGCTGCTGAGCACCCCTTTGCCCCTCTGCTGGGCGGCCTGGCCTTCCCAGCCCAAATGGCTCCTGCCTGCCAGCCCACCCGTGTCAGCAGCACCTGGCTGCCCCAGGCGTTGGCATTCCCCTCCCTCCCCCCCGGCTGGCCGGGGGGAGGTGGGGGTCTGGCTTCTGAGCAGCGGCGCTGGGTGTGAGAAGTGGCTCTGGTTCCACCCGTCTCAGCCTGCTGGCCTCAGCTGGTTCTGCCTTCTTGCCTTGCCCCAGGCCCTGGTCAACTTTTTCCATGCGGAGGGTCAGGGTCTGCCCCTGGAGAGCCTGAGGGATGGAAGCTACAAGGTGAGGCCTGGCCTGGGGGCCTCTGGCAGGAGGGAGGGGAGCGTGCACAGGGCCCGCACTCAGCACCCCTGCGCCCCGCAGAGACTGGAGGAGGAGCTGCGTCTGCACCAGTGCTCCACCCGCGAGTGCATCGAGCAGTACTACCTGGACAAGCTCAAGCAGGTAGCAGGGCCCAGGGGGCGCGCTCGGCCTCCCCCCGCCGCGGGGCCCCCCGAGCCCTGGTCACCAGCCTGAGCCCTTGCACAGAGGTGCCTGGAGCAGAACCGGTTCGGGCGCCTGAGCGTCCGCTGCCACTATGAGGCCGCTCAGCAGAGGTTGGCCGTGGAGGTGCTGCATGCTGCGGACCTGCCCCCACTGGACGCCAACGGTGAGGGGCCGCCGGTGGGCGGGGCGTGGGGGGCGGGCGGGCGGTGGTACTCATGGCGCCTTCTGGCTGTGCCCCTCAGGCCTGAGCGACCCCTTCGTGATTGTGGAGCTGGGCCCGCCACACCTCTTCCCGCTGGTCCGCAGCCAGAGGACGCAGGTCAAGAGCCGGACGCTGCACCCCGTGTACGACGAGCTCTTCTACTTGTGAGTGTCCTGCCCCCGCCCCCCCAGCCCGCCCGCGCCCGAGCGGGGCACCGGCTCCAGGTGACCGCCCCTCGCTTGCAGCTCCGTGTCGGCAGAGGCGTGCCGCCGCCGCAGCGCCTGCGTGCTCTTCACGGTCATGGACCACGACTGGCTGTCCACCAACGATTTCGCAGGGGAGGCGGCCCTCGGCCTGGGCAGCATCGGTGGCATAGCGCGGCCCCAGGTGGGAGGGAGCGCGAGGGCCAGGCAGCCCGTGACCCTGCACCTGCGCCGGCCCAGAGCCCAGGGTGAGTGAGGGTGCAGGGGTGGAGGGTCTGCTGGCGGTCGGGTCTCACGCTGGCCCCTGCCCTCCTGCCTGCCTGCAGTGAAGTCAGCGCTGAGGATGCTGGAAGGCCGCACCAACAAGGAGGCGCAGGAGTTTGTCAAGAGACTCAAGGAGCTGGAGAAGTGCATGGAGGCGGACCCCTGAGCCCCTCCTGCCCCAGGCCGTCCCCAAGTCCCTGCACCATCCTCACCCTGCCCTGCGGTCAGCTTTGTGCAGCCAGGGCTCGCTCCCCCCACCCTGCCGTGTGGTGTGCATGCTGCGGCTGGCCCTTCAGCCCCTCCTCCCTGCCCTGGCCCCGTGCGCTGTGTACTGTGAACCCCTTGCATCCAGCACCCCCCCCAACCTGGGTCTGGGGGACTACCTCGGTGGGGCCTGGCCAGCAGCTGTCCCCCTGGATGTGGAGCAGAGCAGGCCCGGCCGCCAGGTGAGCTTCCCCATCTGCTCCCTCGGCTTCCACGGCCCCCAGCAGGCAGGCACCGGTCTGAGAGCAGGGTTCTCAGTGGGGTGGCTCTGCTTCCGGGGAGACATTAGGCCGTGTCTGGAGGCATTTTTGGTGGTCACAACTACAGGCTGAGGGAGATCTTACTGGCACTAGTGGTGAGACCAGGGATGCTCTCCCCAGCAAAGATGGGCCACTCCCAGATGTTACAAGTGTCACGACAAAGAGCCCATCTTAGAGGAAGCCCTGTCTTCTCCTTCTGGGGCAGGGAGTGTGGCAGAGCCTTGCTGGCCAAGAGGCAGGAAGGCTCAGGTTTGAGTCCAGACCACGCAAGCTGGCAGGAAACAGCTCCCTGGGGCCCTGGCGGAGGGGAAGGTGGGCACCCGGAACCCTTCACCCAGAGAGCATATGGACAGGTTTGCTAAGAACTGCATAGGTCTCACTCCCCACCTGGCTCTGAGGCCTGGGAGAGGGTCCCCGGGTGTCACTGTGAAGCTGGGGACATCACGCAGAGTTGATAGGTCAGTGTACGGAGCTCCGTGCAGGCCACGCAGCCGTCCAGTGTATTCTCTGTGTCCACACACACCTGCCCGTGCCAGACCTGCCTCACGCCCTGACATCACCACAGTCCAGACGCTTCCCAGGCAAGCTCTGCCTCACTGGAGACTGAGAGTCATCCCCACACCATCCCCCCCATCCCCAGGTCAAGTGCAAAGAAAGAGGCTCACACTGGGGTCTCCTTGGCCTGCAGCTTCATTGGGAGGGCTGGAAGGCCCCAGAGCACGGCTGTGTCAGAAGCATGGGGACAGAGTCCAGTGCTGCTCAGTGCTGCGGGGGCTGAGGCTGCCAGGCCCGTCTGTGTCCCCACAAGTCCTGCTATGTCTCCAGTTCCTTACTGCTCCGCCATGAAAAGTAAACGTGTCTGCCACCTTTAGTCTCTCTGCCGTTTCTTAATTCCTTTCCAAACCTCTGCGGGGGCCCTGGCCTCTGCCCCCTGTTCCAGAGGACCCTCCTCCTCAGGGCAGCTACTACTGCTGTCTCCTCCATCCTCGGCACCAGGCCCTCGCTCCTCAGACTCGTCCTCACTGTCGCTGTCGCCACTGTCTGCAAGCAGCCTGGAAGGGAGAGGAGTGTTCACTATGGGCTCACTCACTCACAGAAGCCCCCAGCTGAGGGCAGATTCTCCTATTCCCCAGGTTCTTAAAACCAACACCTCTCCAGTGGGACCTCCACATTCCCTCTTACACAGTCACAAAACCCTCGTGCTGCTGAGGGATCCACCCCTCCTCCCCACCCCCGCTATCCATAGGAGGGGCTGAGGCCAGAGGCAGAGGAGAGCCCTGGGAAGCCCAAGGACCTACCGGGTGCCAGCCACTGGCCTGTTGGGGTTTGCAAACTCCCGCCCAGAATCCACGTCAAAAGGATCTGAACAGAGGAAGCAAGCAAGAAAGGGACCTATAGATGAGCTCAGAGCACAACCAAGCCCCCCAAATGCTGGTGTAGGAAGGCCCCCCCCACCCGGCTTCTCAACAGGAGGTGGCATGCCTGGAGGGTCCTGGCTCCCAACCAGGGAGCTTGTGTCCATGCCAGGCCTCACCGATTTCCTCCTCCTCGGGGCACTCCTTGGCGTGGGCCAGGAACTCCTCCTGGGCCCGCAGCACCTCCTCCGCACTGCTGCAGGCCGCGTATGTGTCCAGGAGCTGGCGATTCAGGTCTAGGAAGCCCTTGCCCCACTTGAACTTCCGCAGCAAAATGACAGCAAGGTCCGAAAAGCCTGACGGCGAGGACACCGGAAACCCAAGGATGTTGACAATACCTCTCCCATCCCAAGTGTGTTCTGAGCACCCTCAACGCTGTCCCCACACCTGAAACTCCCCATCAGACACCATCCTATGGTCCAGACAGCCTGCTTGCCCTCCTCTGCCATCCACGAAGGCCCTCTCCCCATGTCTCATGGGGCCGCCTGAGCCTCCACGGGGACCATACATTCTCTGAGGACAAGTTGAGGGGTGACAGAGGTGGGGCTGAAATCCTAGCCTGTCCACCGCGACCGCCCCACACACCCTCACATGGCTCTGGGAGGTGCCAGCAGAAAACCCATCGCTACCAGTGTAGCCAGACTTGGCAGCAGGCCGGCGCTCACCCAGGATGCAGAAGGTGGCGGCAAAAGCCTCCACACAGGACAGCTTGCAGGGCCGGCCGTAGTTGACGGGATTGGCAGCGACCAGGTGGGGCAGTAGCCGCAAGTGGCTCCCGCGCATCTTCCCAAACGGGGTCTCATCCAGTCGGGCCCAGGAACAGTCGATGACAGCGACCCCACTCTGTGCGACCAGCTGTCTGTTAGGAGCAAAGCAGGGCTAGGTTCTGGAGACCACGTCCCTGGAGACTGACCTCACAGGGATACAAGAACATCATTTCTCGGCCCCCAAGCACCCCCAACAGTGTGTGCTCCTGCAGCAGACTCCTTTATTCACTCGTTTACTGAGACCGACTATATCCTGCGCTAGGCAACGGGGGAAAACTAGACCAGTACACCTAGGTGAGCCCGGCAAGAAGGATGCGCCAGGGTCCCGGGCTCAGGGAGAGCACAGAGCCCAGGCAGGGACCCCGCCCGCTCCCCCCACCCGCGCCTCCCCGCTCCTACCTGTCCGCGGGGGACACGTACTGGGAGCCCATGGGGCTGAGCACAACGCCGCCGAACCTGTGGCCCAGACGCAGGCAGCGCACCATGCCTAGGCGGGCCAGCTTGCGGCCAGTGCAACGCCGGGGGTCGCAGTGGCCCAGTTCCCACATGGCCAGCGTGCAGGGTAGCCGCGCCGGGCCCGAGGTGCCCTCGTCCTCGGCCGCCTCTGGCTCCACGGACGCTGCACCGGAGACGGAAGGATACCGAGCCTCAGGCGCAGCTCGGGGGCCACTGCCGGCCCCCAACTCCCGGGCCCGCGATCGCGCCCCACTCACCGCGCAACGCGGCGCCCACCTCCTCGGCGAAGGCCTCCAGGGAGCGGCCCGCGGGGTGGCGAGCGCGGCCTCCTTCAGCCCCCATCCCCCGCGCCGCCCTCCTCCGGCCCATGGCGGGCAGCTGGGTCCCGAACACCGCCCGCCTCACGGCTCGGCTGCGGCCGGGCCGCGCGTGTCTGCGCAGGCGCCGAGCGCCACTTCCGGCCCGGCGCCGCCCACATGACCGCGCGCGGGGGAGCGATGGCGGCGAGGCTGGCGGGCTTCCTGCTGCTGCTGCTGGGGCTCGCGGCGCCGGGTTAGTGTCCCCGCGCTCCGGGGCCCCTCGCGTGCGCCCCCTCCCGCCCGCCTCCTGACCGCCCCGTTCCCCGCAGGGCCCGCGCCCGCCGCTGCCGCCAAGATGAAGGTGGTGGAGGAGCCCAACGCGTTCGGGTGAGCGGCCGCGCCGGGCGCGGCGGGGCGCGGCGGGACAGCCCGGAGTCCGGCTCCCCCTGACCCTGCCGCTTCTCGCAGGCTCAACAACCCGTTCCTGCCCCAGACTAGTCGCCTCCAACCCAAGAGGGATCCTTCACCCGTGTCTGGTGAGTGCGGGACCCTGGCCGCGGACATGGGGGCGGCCAGGGAGGGAAGCAGGGAGCCGGCGCGGATTTCCGGCTCGGGTGGCCGGGGCAGCCTGGGATGAGGGCCCTGAAAGGGCCCGGAGTCTCGTGCATTCGTTTGTCAGCCTCTCAGAGTTTGAGTGCACCAACGTTATTCCAGAACGTTCTAGTACGAGTTAAATAGTTACCTCCGAATTTAGTCTTCTTTAATTCCTTTTGTGAAGGTGATCTCAGTTAATAGTTGGCCACAGACGTCTTTTGTGCTTTTACGTGCGTAAGTGTACAAGGAAAAATGTGCATTAATGTGGTTTGGTGCTTTCTGCCGCTATTTTTTAAAACGTATTTTTTGCCTTTTTTTGAACAGCACGAACTACGCAGGTTTGCGCATTTGCTGTTGCTCGCGGTGTGTCTTCGTGGTGGTGAACACTGGCCTTCACTCTTCTCTTTTGATACTTAGTCTTTCATAGGATGGGCCTGTGTCCTTTTATCGTCAGATGTTACGTTTAAATTTGTTGGTCGTTAGAAGCAATGCTGTGGAGAACATCCTTCGTGCGGATTGTCTCTTTCTAGGCTGTGTGCGTGGTTTCCTAAGGCAGGATCCCAGAAGTGGAATCGCTGGGTCGTCAAATGAGAAACACGGGAAGCAAAAAACCCCGTAATGTTTTTTATTGAGCACTGCTGTGTGTTAGGGTCTGTGATGGGAATGCAGAAATGAGCAAAACGTAGAGAGCTTGTTCTCTCTTCGTGACAGTCTAATGGGGGAGTGTGCGTGTGTGCGCCAACAAAGAAGTAGGTGAAGTGTAGAATGCTTGATGAGAAATACTCTATAGGTCTGGAAAGCAGAGACGAAAGTGTGTGTGAAGAGGTGAGTGTTGTTTTGGGAATTGCCATTTTATTTATTTTTTTTAAAGATTTTATTTATTTATTTGACAAAGAGACAGCGAGAGAGGGAACACAAGCAGGGTGAGTGGGAGAGGGAGAAGCAGGCTTCCTGCTGAGCAGGGAGCCTGATGTGGGGCTCGATCCCAGGACCCTGGGATCATGACTGGAGCCGAAGGCAGACACTTAACGACTGAGCCACCCACGTGCCCTTTTTATTTTTAATTATTATTATTAAGCAAACTGTACACCCAGTGTGGGGCTTAAACTCAAGACCCCAAGATCAAGAGTCATATGCTCTAGGGACAGAGCCACTTAAATAGGGGAGTCAGGAAAAAGCTGAGAAATGACATTTTGGCCAGAAGCTGAAGGAGGAAAGGACATGAGAGAGGGATGGGGATATCTGGGAAGAGGAGTCCAGCAAAGGGAGGAGGGCAGGTAAAGGCCTCCAGCAAGGACGCCCAAGCCAGAGGGATTGGGGGTAGGTAGGATGAACTCAGGGAACAGATGTGAGATTTCACTCTAAACTATCCCTGCTTTTTATTACAAAAAGGATTGAAAAGAAAAATGGAGAAATGGGACAGTGGACACGTGTGCTCTGCGCCTCTGTGAACAGTTCACATTTGCCTGGTCCTCTCTTTCATCATTTTGAAAAATGTGAATTTCCATTTTGCTGAACCATTTGAAACTAGATTACAGGGCGCCTGGGTGGCTCAGTTGGTTGGGCAACTGCCTTCGGCTCGGGTCATGATCCTGGAGTCCCTGGATCGAGTCCCGCATCGGGCTCCCTGCTCGGCGGGCAGTCTGCTTCTCCCTCTGACCCTCCCCCCTCTCATGTGCTCTCTCTCATTCTCTCTCTCTCTCAAATAAATAAATCTTTAAAAAAAAAGAAACTAGATTACAGACATTATGACACTTTATCCGTCAATAGTTCCAGTATGGATCCCCCACCTCCCCAAAATTAGTAGTGTGTAAACAGCCCACATCCCCCAGTCGTCCCAGTGCCCTCTACAGCTGTCCCAACCCCCCGCCCCAGGATTAGTCAAGGGTCACACATGTATTTGGTTACTCAGGTGTCTGTAATCTTAAATCTGGAACAGGTCCCTTTACACTGTACCCCCTTTAAAAAAGGCTTTCATGACCTTGACTTTGGAGGAGTCCGGGCCAGTTGTCTTACAGAATGACCTCCTGGATTGCTCTGGTTTAGGTCATTTGCCTGGTTCTTTCTTTGGTGTGTGCTCCGTGAGTAGGGAGATAGGCTGGGAAGCTGTATTACTGTCAGGTGGTCAGGGTCAGCGGTCTGGACACAGATCTTTCCTAGCAAGGCAGTGGACCATGTGTGGCCTCATGTGGGAGGGCAGTGCTTTGTGGCCAGGGTCCCTCCGCTGTCCACACGGGCTTCTGCCTCTGCTCTTGGCATGTGGGCTGCGAGCTGTCCCTGGGCTCTGAGTGACCGCTGTGCTCAGGAGTCTTGCGTTCTACCCCGAGGGAGGAGGAGAGTGCGTGCCTACTTTCTGCCTCTCTCATGCAGCTGCATCTCCTAGCAGATGGCCTCTGACAAAGAATACCCTTCCTCTCCCCTCTTTTTTCTTTTTGAAGATCATCATCGGCTCATTTGAAACTTTTTATTGAGCTATAGTTGACACATTCAGTTTGATGAAATGTGGCAGTTGATCACATCCATGTCCTTGTTGCCCAAAACAAGGTGTAGAACAATTTCATCAACCAGAAAA
Source organism: Mirounga angustirostris (assembly GCF_029215605.1). NCBI lineage: Eukaryota > Metazoa > Chordata > Mammalia > Carnivora > Phocidae > Mirounga > Mirounga angustirostris. Next base: position 140,613,114 of record NW_026991713.1, read on the forward strand.
TGACTGTGTTCCTTTCCACATCCTCCTCCTCATCACTTTCTGGTGTCTGTCACTGTAGATGAGTCTTCTCTGTGCTTGGCCTCCAGCTACATGGAGTCCCAGAGCATATGTTCCCGTGTCTGGTTTCTTTCCAGCCTCGTGTTTCTGGGACTCATCCGTGGTGTTGTGTGTATCACTGTTCTTATTGGTGAGTACATGTAAAAACTGAAATTGAGTATGGCCCGTAATTGATTCTGTCATGCCTAGGTCAGTGTCCTAGTTGAGGTGATGAGCCAGAGCTAGGTAAGCATTGGGAGAGGCTGCGTGATGGTACGTGGACCGTGGAGTAGGAATTTTGCAACTTCTTGTAAGTCTCATTATTTCAAAAAGCATATACACACATATATATGTGTTTATATTGGGAGATCCATGTGACTTTAAGTTTCCAACTGAAATGTAGTATTACAGGGCTGGGGGGTTGTTTTCTTTTTCTAACACTGAAAAGCTGGGTTCCTTAATCACATAAGTATATTTACTGGCTAACTCCCATAATTACAGAAAATAGCTTTGGGATTATAATAACAATACTACTAGTAACATGAAATGAGTGGGTGAGGCTTGAGTTTTTATGCAGTTCATTTTAGGATGTGTCCAACCAGAGACAGACGTCAGAGCTGTGTGGTGCGAGGCTGAGCACGTCTGTGTCTACTAATCACTTCGACAAGCACTTTGGGTCAGATGTTTCTGCCTGTGCTCAGTGGTAGGGCCTGCCATGCATCTTTTTCACCTTCGATTTTCACTAACTTTAAAACCTTTTTTTTAAGTTTTGTTTTTTAAGAATCATCTATTTTATTTTTTTAAAGATTTTATTTATTTGACAGAGAGAGACACAGCGAGAGAGGGAACACAAGCAGGGGGAGGGGGAGAGGGAGAAGCAGGCTTCCCGCGGAGCAGGGAGCCCGATGCGGGGCTCGATCCCAGGACCCTGGGATCATGACCTGAGCCGAAGGCAGACGCCAAACGACTGCGCCACCCAGGTGCCCCCAAGAATCATCTATTTTAGAGAAAGTGCTCAAGAGCGGGGTGGGCGGGGAGAGCGGCAGAGGGAGAGAATCCCAAGCAAACTCCTCACTGAGCCCAGAGCCCCACCTGGAGCTCGATCTCATGACCCTGAGATCATGACCTGAGCTGAAATCAAGAATCGGACGCTCACCCGACAGAGCCTCCAGGTGCCCCGATTTTTACTTGAGTTTAAACAGTTTTGTGATAGGGCCGATTTGGAGCATGTGGGAAAGTGGGAGGGAAGGACGATGAGGCCCCAAGTCCCGGCACTCAGCCTCAGCCCTCACCCCGCAGTTCTGTTCTCACCATTCAGCTCATTTGTATATATTTTGGCGTCTTCGTCCTAAGGGCATAGCCACATTATCTTCTTCACGCTTTAAAAAAAGAAAACAAAAACACTAATTCCTTCGATAAAAATCCTGTCAGTGCCTTAGGTTTCTAATGGTCTCACATCGTTAAGAGCTGGTTTGTCCAAGTCAGCGTTTCTGCTCCGTGTGCTGTGGCCTCATGGACTTTGGATCTATAGCTCCCCTCCCTGTTTGCTCACAATTTCTTTATTGAAGAAACTGGGTCATTTGTTTACCACATTCTGAATTTTGTTCATTGCGTTCCTGTGGTGCTTAACATTTCTTCTTCATGTTTGCTGGAATAAAGACTTGTTTCTTTATTTTCCTTTCCAATCTGGTGCCTTTCGTTTGTTTTTCTTGTGTCTTGCACCAGCCAGGCCTCCTGTGCTGCTGAAGAGCCGCTCTCCCTTCCCTGCTCCTTGCTCAGCATCCCTCTGTCGGCTCCGGCGTCCCCCCTTGGTCGGGAGAGGAGGTTCCCTCTTCTGCCTGCTTGCTGAGTTTTCACCATGCGAATGAATAGGATTGTGTCAAATGCTTTTCTGTACCTATTGAGATGCTCAGAGAGTTCGCTTTTTCGGGCTGTTTATACAGTGGTTAGCGGGAATTTCTGAATGTTTAGCCAATCTTGTATCCTTGGAATGAACCCCACTCGGTCAAGATGAGTACACGTTTTATATATTGGATTTAAATTGCTAATTATTTCTGACCTTTTTATTTCTAGAATTTCAGTTCTTTTTTCTATTTTCTACATAACTGCTGAGACTTTATTTATTCCTGTTTTGTTTTACTCCCTTGAACATGTTGTAATAACTGCTTTAAAATTCTCTTCTGCTTCCAGCATTTGTGCCGTGTGGGGCTTGAGCCACAGTGGTTTTCCTTTTCTCTCCAGTGTGGGTCGCACTGCCTGCGTGCTCACATGTCTCATATTTTTGGAGTAAGTTCTTGACGCGGGCTTGGCTGTGCTCCTTTGAAGAGCATGATCTATTCAGACAGATCTGAGCCCACACTTGGGCCCTGCTGGGTCTCTGGCTTTGCAGGCCTCCCCCCATGTGTGTGTGCAGGGCTGGGCCAGGGAGCCCCGCAGAGCTCGTAGGCAGTGTTGGGCTGCCATGTGGTGCATTTTTTTTTTTTTTTTTTTTTTTTGACAGAGAGGGAACACAAGCAGGGGGAGCGGGAGAGGGAGAAGCAGGCTTCCCGCCGAGCAGGGAGCCCGATGCGGAGCTCGATCCCAGGACCCCGGAATCATGACCTGAGCCGAAGGCAGACGCCTAACGACTGAGCCACCCAGGCGCCCCCTTTTTGTTTTTTTTAAGATTAAAAAATATATGTAAAGATTTATTTATTTTAGTGAGAGTGAGCAAGCCAGGGGGCAGGGGCAGAGCAGAGGCAGAGAGAGAGAGACTTAAACAGACTCCATGCTCATCACAGAGCCTGACATGGGGCTCAGTCTCACAACCCTGAGATCATGACCCGAACTGAAACCAGGAGTTGGACACTTAACCAACTGAGCCACCCAGGTGCTCCTAAGATTAAAAATATTTAAACTCTTCTTCATAAATATTTTTAACAAACATCTTTTTTTCCAACTGAAAAACAGAATGGGTAGCATAAACATGGTTTAATAGATTATATTCATGGCTTGGAAAAAATTACCTGACTGCTCCCTGCTCAGCGGGGAGTCTGTTTCTCCATCTCCCTCTGCCCCACCCCACATGCGCATTTTCTCTCAAACAAAATTTTTTTTAAAAATTACCCAACAAAAATGTAAAGGCTTTCAAAACAGGTATAAAGGGTGAATGTTAAATTATTCTAAGATTTTTAAACGGGCCCCATTTGCTCAAAATGTACCAAAGCTCAAACTATTTTTCTACAAAGTGTGCCCAGGAAGTATAGGGCATACATAAGTTAGGCAGAAATAGCCTCTCCAGCCACCTCACTGGACTGTTCCTTCATAAAGCAAACCTAATCTTTGCAGGCCCCCTGATTAATAAGGTTTTTAATGTAGTTGTTTCCAAAGATGTGAAAAGAAGGTTCTAGAATACTGCTGTCAAAGCCGGCGGTGCTTTGGGCACTGCACGTGCAGCGGGGAGCTGGTGCTGGGGGCGTGGGGCCTCTGTGGGGCTGCCGGCCCTGGGCTGGGTCCATTCTAGTGACTAGAAACTCTTGAGACACTGATTTTTCAGGACTATCCCTTTTTAGAAAATGTTTATTCCCAAACCAACTAACGTGATTGAACAAATGTACAATCTCTAAAAATGCTGAGTGGGCAAACAACAAAACTCTCTACTGGGCAGAAGAAAGGGTGTGAGCAGTCTTCTTCAGTATGGCCCTCAGCCAGGGGAAGGCCCGCTCCCGTCTGCACTGCTCTACTTCGGTCTGAAGCTTTAAAGCATGTATTCTCAACAGAGCGAGGCTTTTCTGAGAGATGGCTTTCATCTGGAGTGATTTGTTACAGACTGAAGGGTTCTGACCCATGAAGACGTGTACGTTTATAAAAATAGTCCCACTGGACGCTTGATGTGTTTGGATTATGCAGCTCAAATAGTTTCCTACGAAATATTCTAGAGCTATTTTCATGTAATTAAGACACAACTCTCCAGTTTTACCACTCCTCCCCACCTAAATGTGTGTGTCCTTTACTGTGACTCAAGCTGGCTTCCAAAACAGGTGTCCAAAGGTTGCATTAGGAAAGGTAAGCGAAGGGCTCGCTATTTACCAGGTGACTTTAACTCTCATCCAGAGCCGTGCGGTGAGAGACACAGAGAAAGCGGTCTCAGGAAAAGCCCATTCTGTTAATTAAGCTTCGCTTTTTAAAAGCCACTAGTAGGGCGCCTGGGTGGCTCAGTTGGTTAAGCGACTGCCTTCGGCTCAGGTCATGATCCTGGAGTCCCTGGATCGAGTCCCACATCGGGCTCCCTGCTCGGCAGGGAGTCTGCTTCTCCCTCTCCCACTCCCCCTGCTTGTGTTCCCTCTCTCGCTGTGTCTTTCTCTGTCAAATAAATAAATAAATAAAATCTTTAAAAAAAAAAAAAGTTCTGTGAAAAAATTTCCCATCATTATGACAAAAGTAATCTTTTTTAGCAATTAAGTCATAATTTTAAAAGGGAATGTAGGGGCACCTGGGTGGCTCAGTTGGTTAAGCATCTGCTTCGGCTCAGGTCATGATCTCGGGGTCCTGGGATCGAGCCCCACGTCGGGCTCCCTGCTCAGCGGGAAGCCTGCTTCTCCCTCTCCTACTCCCCCTGCTTGTGTTCCCTCTCTCGCTGTCTCTCTCTCTGTGTCAAATAAATTTAAAAGGGAATGTAAGTTAATCGTGGATTTAGAAGAGCTGAAAGCAACACAGGTCAGCAGAAGAGAGTGCTCGGACCTTCGGACCCTGGGCACCGGCGAGCTCAGGACTGATCCCAGCGGGCGGCAGGTCACACGGGATTCCATGGGACTCAGAACCCAGAGTTCATGTGCAGATTTCCCATGTTTTCCAGAACGTGAGCTTTGATCTTGGTTTTGTGTCTTTAAGACTGAGAATGGAAGACTGAGAATGATCAGTTGTTTGCCCAGGGCTCTGATGTCCTAGCAAAGCAGGGAGAACCACCCCGATGTGGGGCAGGGAGAGCCCCAAGGGGGTGGAGGAGGCTGTCTCGGTCTTTTCTTGCAGGGAACCATGAGAAAATACTGGAGACATTAAATGTTTTCTAAGCAAGACCACACACACAACAGTAAGCCAGCTGCCTTCTCCCAGATACAACCAAACGGCTCATCTAACTTGTAGTTTCCGAAAGTAAAAATATTAATTTTATTTACTTTTTTAAATAACTGCTACACACCCAGCATGGGGCTCGAACTCAGGACCCCGAGATCAAGAGTTGCAAGCTCCTCCCACTGAGGTGGCCAGGAGCCCCCCAACTTGACTTGTAAACCAGTGCTGTTTTTTTTTCAAAAGCCATGTGTGTGCTCGACTGGTTCTCAGACACCACCTGCAGTTTTGGAGTTTGAAAATGAGGGTTTTCTTTTCTGTAGTTGTCTAATTGCAAACATTTCCATGACTTCCCTTGTCAGTTTTGTGCTCAGTAATGGCAGCAAAAAACAGTGAACCAAGGAAGTGTATCCACCCCCATGAGGAGGGCACTGTAGGGTTGCACCCGTGTCCGGGGGCCTGGCAGCGTGGCACCTGCTGAATTGTGTCAAGTACATGTATTTTCTTCGAGTTTAAAGAATTGAAGGGCTGATCTGAAAACACTGACTGTAAATGCTTTTCAGCAGTTACTCTTCGTCTGTTCTGAGCTTTGGGGCCGCTGTCCTTCCTGGGGGTGGCCCTGAGAAGGAAACCCCTGGGGGCTCATCCTCGGGGCCCACTGCCTTCTTGTGTTGCCCCGACTTCACAGCTGCTGGGTCATCCCCCATCATGCCTGTCGCTCTGGTCCATGACACTGGGGTGGGCTCCGAAGCGCCCTGCAGGAGGGTCGGCCTGTTGTCAGCCACGGTGGCCTCTGATACGGTTCACATTGTCCTTTGCTTCTCTCTACACAGATGAGGATGTCAGAACTCTCAAGGGCTGTTACCACTAACTCATGAAAGTTTGTGCTCTTAAATCCGTAAGAGGGATTTTTCCTGCAAGGTCATGTTCCTCACTATACAGTTTGGTTCACTTGCTTTGCCTTTGCGGTCATAGCCAAGAAGTCATTGCCAAAGCCCATGTCCTGAGGATTTTCTCCTGTTTTTCTACTAAGCTTTTTAGGCTTAGCCTCAAATTCATTTTGAGTTATTTTTGTATATGGTGTAAAGTAAGGTTCCGGTTCCTTCCTCTACGTCTGGTTATTGTTTCCCGGCACCATTTATTGAGAAAATGGCCCTTTCCCCCACTGAATGGTCTTGATATCAGATCATAAGAACGGATGTTCAGGACCGTCTGTGGGCTCTGGGCTCTGTCACCCCACCTGTGTGCACGCCAGCACCACACTGTTTCAGTCTGTGGCTTTGAAGCATGTTTCGAAATCAGGGATTGAGTTTTTCAACTGTCCTTTTTTTTTTTTCTTAAGATTTTATTTATTTGAGAAAGACACCGAGAGAGGGAACACAAGCAGGGGGAGTGGGAGAGGGAGAAGCAGGCTTCCCGCTGAGCAGGGAGCCGGATGCGGGGCTCGATCCCAGGACTCTGGGATCATGACCTGAGCCGAAGGCAGCCGCTTAACGACTGAGCCACCCAGGCGCCCCTCAACTAACTTTGTTCTTTTAAAGATAGTTTTGGCTGTTTGGGGTTGAGATTCCATTTTAATTTTAGGATGGGTTTTCCTATTTCTGCAAACAGATGTTACTGGGATTTTGATACAGACTGAATTAGGTCATTTAAGGTAGTATTCACATTTTAAGATTAAGTTTTCCTATCTGTGAACACAGGGCTTCTATTCATTTATTTATATCTTTTAGTCAGCTGCATTCTGTAGTTTGTACAAGTATTTTGCCTTTTTGGCTTATTCCCACTGTTCTTCTTTTCAATACTCTTGTGTATGGAATTGTTGAATTTCCTTTCTGGATTGTTAGTGTAGGGAAACACACCTGGTGTTTGTCAGTGTCGTGTCCTGCAACATTGGGAACAGACTTTTGTGGACCCTGCTTTCTCCACACGCGATCCTGGCAACAGTTGTGTTTCTTCCTTTCCAATTTGGATGCCTTTCTCTCTTGTGCCTAATTGCTCTAGCTAGAACTTGCAGTGCGGTGCTGGAACAGGGAGCGCAGTGCGGAGCGCGTCCTCATCTCCTTCTGGATCTGAGGAGGAGTACGTCGGGTCTCGCGCCGCCCTGCACTGCCCGCAGGGCGCGCTGTGGGGTCGGCCTCGGTGGCCTCCATTGTGCCGCTGCTTTCCTGCTTTTCTTCCTTTGTGGAGTGTTTGTCATGAAGGGGGGTTGAATTCTGTCAGGTGCTGCTTTCTGCAACGGCCAGGTGGCCGTGGGGTTCCCTTCTTCCTTCTGTTAACGGATTGTATTGTTGGATGTTGAACCGTCCTCGTATTTCGGGAATGAACCCCACTTGGTGATGGTGTAGGATCCCTTTAATGTGCTGTTGAAGTGCATCTGCTGGTGTTTTCTTTTTTTTTTTTTTAAAGATTTTATTTATTTATTCATGAGAGACAGAGAGAGAGAGGCAGAGGGAAAAGCAGGCTCCCAAGGAGCAGGAAGCCCGATGCAGGACTGGATCCCAGGACCCTGAGATCATGACCTGAGCCGAAGGCAGACGCTTAACCATCTGAGCCACCCAGGCGCCCCTGCTGGTGTTTTCGTTGAGGATTTTCTGTGTTCGTGTTCATGATGGATCTTCGTGACTCTGGTCCCAGGGTGGTGCTGGCCACGGAGGCTCTGGGAACATGTGAGGACGACTGATCAGTTGGGTTTCTAGGAATGCGTCCATTTCACGAAGGTTGTCAATTTGTTGGAGTATGTTTCTCATCGTATTCTCCTGTCTTGTTCCTGCAGAGTTAGCAGTGTCCCCCCTTTCATACCTGATTTTAGGAATTTCAGTGTGTGGGGTTCTCTGTCCATCTAGCTAAAGACTCATCGATTTTGTTGATCTTTGTAAAGGACCGGTGTTGGGTTTACTGATTTTTCTTTTGCCTCTGCTCCAACCTTTTATGATTCTTCCCTTGAGCTAGCCCTGGGTTCAGTGTGCTCTTTGTCTAGTTCTGGAAGGTGTAAAGACTCAGGGTCTGGTTTGTCGCCCGTGTCCGAGCACCTCAGCATTGCTGGCACCGTGCCTGTGAGCTCTGGAACCCTGTGGTCACTGGTCCGTCCCAGAGTGTTCTCTCATTTCCCTTGTGATTTCCTGTTTGACGCAGTGGTTAAGATGCTAACTCCGACATTTGTGCATCCCCCACACATGCTCCTGCTGTGATCGGGAAGGAAAGCACGTGGGTATAACCCATCTCAGGTTAGTAAGAACTCGGATGGAGCATCCTTGGTCTCCTAACGACTTCCAGCTTAGGGTCTGGTCTGTTTGCGGTGGGGTCCAGGCTGGTGCATATCCTCGGAATGTACTTGAAAGGACAGACCCTGTGGAACCAAAGTGGCTCAGCTTTGTGACTTCTCTGTCCCTCCTCTCCTGCCTTACCCCGTTGACGTTTTCTTCCAGGTGACACGCTTGATTTCCGTCTCATTTCTGCTTGTGTATATCCCACGTCTATTTTCTCTGTGGAAACCACAGGGGTTAGTAACATTGGAAATGACTAAATTCTATTATGAATTTTTTCAACTGTCATATCCCATACAAACGCTCTCGTCAGCTCTGCCCCTCCCCCAGCCCGGTCACCAATCCCACTGGCAACCCCCTTGGACTGGGTGCCATCAGCAAAGGCTTGTGATGCTGTGTCGTGCATCTGTCTTCTGGAGTCTATAGATTGACCCTCCCGGCCATGCAGGTTGGCTGTGGATTCACGTTTACTGGAGAAGCATACAAACTTGCTCCGTCTGGACGGGCACCCCACAGCCATCAGGAACCCCTCAGCTCCGCCTCTGTGGGGAGGGTTGTTTTGGATGCAGAACAATTGAGCTGCCCTCTGGCCCGCACGCCATCTTCGCGGGGCCCCGCCGATGAGCTCGGGGACGTTGCCTACGTGTGATGGTCTTTGGATTTCTCACGATCTTCTCATGTGTCTCGGTGAGGGTCGGAGCCTCGCCTGCTTGCAGTTCAGTGAGCGTCCTGGATTTGTAAATTCACGTCTTCTGTCCAGTTGGGACGTTTCTGCTGGGGCTCCCATGTGGTGCCCACAGCTCCGTGGCCATTTACTGGTTCTTCCATCTGCTCAGATGCTGTTGACCCTTCCTGCAACTTCTTTACTTGGCTTGTATTTTTCAGCTCCAGCATTTCTCTTCTGGTTTCTTCCTGTAATATGTTTTTGTCTGTATTCCTTTAGTTCTTGGATCGTATTTAAGACTGTTTGGAAATCTTTCCTAAGTCCGGCCTCTGGGCTGCTCCTGGGATGGTTTTGTCACCTTTCCCTTGGTTAAGGCCATGTTTTCCTGCTGCCTTGTGAGAATTTGTGGAAAACAGGGCTCTGTGCTGGGGCTCCTCGTCAGCCGTGTATGTGGCTGCTCTCGAAGGCCTGCCTTTCCCATCTCCCCCCACTGCTCTGTCGTCGGTGTCCCCCCATAAGCTCCTGCCCCAAACTCCTGCACGGCTCTGTGCCCCCTGCAGCTTTCGTGAGCCATGCCCACCTTTCCTGCTTGAGATCCAAGTTAGGCAAAGCGGAGACCGGTCCTTGGTCAGCCCCAGCCTGTTGGGAAGTTGCAGACAAGCTGGCCTGCTGCTCATGACCACATTGGGGGTGGTGGCAAGTACAGACACCCCAGGACTGGTCCCACCAGCTTGAAGGTGGCTTGGTACTTATTTGGTTGTGGTCACCCTCTGTGCTCCAGAACTTCTGTAAGGTTGGTTCAGCCGGTTTCTGGTTCTTCTGTTTTCCTTACATCAGGCAGGCTCCTGTGCTCCCATCTCAAGTTTAAACCGACCTGCCTTTCCCTGGAAGGTCTAGTCCTGTGGGCTGTCCGCGCACCTGCACTCCACGCTCGACTTGGCCTCTTGTGCTCTTTTCCAGGGCCTGCGCACCTCTTCAGGCTTTCTGGCAAGTGCTTCAGCCTGGTGGAGTCCACGTGAGTGAGGGAAGGTGTTGGCGGGGGGTGGGGGCCAGGACCCCCCCGACGCATCTGTGCCCCCAGGTACAAGTACGAGTTCTGCCCGTTTCGCAACGTGACGCAGCATGAGCAGACCTTCCGCTGGAACGCCTATAGTGGGATCCTGGGGTGAGCCAGGGGTGTGCAGGCGGGCGGTCCCGGGCCCCTGGGCTGGTGCCCCCCCATCCCGCCTCACGTGCTGTTCTCCCTCAGCATCTGGAACGAGTGGGAAATCTCCAACAACACCTTCAGGGGCATGTGGATGAGGGACGGCGACTCCTGCCGCTCCCGGAGCCGGCAGAGCAAGGTGGGACCGTGGGGGAAGGGCCCGAGGATGCGGGGACCCAGCTTCCCCCAACCTGCCCACCAAGGCTTTCCCCACAGGTGGAGCTTACCTGTGGGAAAAGCAGCCGTCTGGCGCACGTGTCTGAGCCGAGCACCTGTGTCTATGCGCTGACGTTCGAGACGCCTCTTGTCTGCCACCCACACTCCTTGTTGGGTAGGACCCTGGGGCCAGCCCGGGGTGCAGGTGGGGGGCAGGGGAGCTCGGCTAAGTGGGCGTCTGTTGGATTGTAGTGTACCCGGCCCTGCCCCCTGCCCTGCAGCAGCGGTGGGACCAGCTGGAGCAGGACCTGGCTGATGAGCTCATCACCGCCCAGGTGAGGTAGGCGGTGAGGTACAGGGCGGGCATCCCCTTGCCCGGGCGTGGCGCAGCCACGAGCTGGCTCTTCCCTCTTCCTCCGTTGCCAGGGCTATGACAAGTGGCTCAGGGCGCTTTTTGAGGATGCCGGCTACCTAAAGACCCCAGAACAAAGTGAATCGGTGCTGGAAGGAGGTGCCAAAGACCCGGCCTTCCAGACCATAGAGAGCTGCCGTGAGGTAGGGACAGGGAAGGGTGCCTGGCCCCAAGCGGGGCCGCACGCCCTGCCCTCGGAACTCTTGTGTTGCAGGCACATAAAGAGCTGGCGAAGGAGCTCAGGAGACTGAAGAGCATGCTGACCCAGCACGGCATCCCCTACACTAGGCCTGCGGGTGAGTCGTGCCCCGTGCAGGGCCCCAGCCCACCTGGGGACCTGCTGCCTGCAGGCCAGGCCCTGTGCTGACCCCGGTGGCTCACTGTTCTGGCAGAGACTTCTAGCTCCGAGCACGTGGGCCCCAAGACACCCCCAGACGGGACAGCGGAGCCACTCCGAGGCGACCCAGGACTGCGTGGGAACACCTTGTGACCCGAGATTGGCAGGAAGGGGAGGCAGGTGGGGGCCACTTCTTCTGCCTCAGGGCCCCGTGGGCTCTCAGGCTCAGCTCAAAGAGGTGACAGAATAAAGATGCAAAGTTTTAATTCCTGTACTGATAAAAATAATTGCATGAATTCTGTAAACCATTGCATAAATGCTGTAGTGTAAAAAAATTTAAACAAGTGTTAACTTGAAACAATTCACTACAAGTAAATGATTATGCATTATAAATACTACCTTCTGGGTTAAGAAAGTTCCATTCCAGTAACATTCTCATCTAAATACTCAGAACAAACCTAGATCGAGGCTTCCATAAATTAATCCACATGAAGCATCCACACTGAGCCGAGGTCTCCTGCGACCCCAGTTAGACAAACAGCGGAGGCTGGACCGAGACCACGAGAGCCAAGAGGCAGAACGACAGCCAAACCGAGGACGGCGAGGCCCCGGGATGCCTGCGGGGCAGGGAAGGCTCCCTCGGAGGGCCTAGGCCACCAAGACACAGGTGGGGAGGACCCAACGAGCAGTCCCCTGGGGGCCCTAAGAGTTCCACTTGCGAGATTCTTGGGGGTCCTCGCAGCACACCTGGCCTCAGCGCACGTACCGGGGGGGGGGGGGGGGGGGGGGAGGTCGTCCCCACAGTGCCACAGCTCCAGTCTCACTAAGAACCGACCAGAGTAGCTTATAGACCTCAAGCTTAACTGTCCTTAATTGTTTATAATTTGAAAATGTCTAGGCTACTTATTGGTAATAAACATTGTCCTGTTTCCCAAAGAAGACCATAGGCCTGAAATGGGAAACAAGTGCATAAATATTAATAAAAATAATTTTAAACGGTGGTAACAGTAGCACAAAATATGTCATTTCTAAGAGCTAATCATCACTATCATTAAAAACAAAGTAGATTCACTAAAACCAACTCAATAGTCACCTTTAGTAGTGGACTAGCTGCAGAACGTCATGGATCCACCTTTAAACAGAGCTATCGGTGTGTCTTACGTTAAAAAAGGTTTTCAACCTCTTACTATAGTAAATATTTGGTTACTGATAAAAATTTTTACTGAGCCACTTTGCACTTTACAAAATGCTATTAAACGTCTTTGGCAAAGCCACGGGTGGGCCGAGACTTCCAGGCCAGAGGGCCAGCTACGGCTGCCGCACGGAGAACAAAGTCTGGGTCAACTACAGACATCCTTTGCTTCTCCCCAGATTTCTAGGGAAAATGACCCAATGCAGACCAGAGAAGATTCAAGTCCTCACCAAAACCACACCTGTTCTCAGGAGCATTTCTGCCACGGCCAGGCGCTCTCTGCAAGCCCGGGGTCACCGGGGTGGCTCTGGTAATCGCCAGGCTACCCTGCAGCCTGGAAGCCTCACCCCTGCAAGCTGGCATCCATCCGGCTGCAGGGAGCGGCCGTGGGCAAGCCTCTGGCCTCAGGCCGCCCAAGGGGGAGCCAGGACACCCTCCCAGCAGGCTCGCGAGGCTACAGAGGCTCAGGCACGGCTTTGTGAAGTTAATGTGAGAGCCTCCGCCATTGGGGCCCTGGGCCGCACTTCCCCTCAGAGGAACACACAAACCCAAGGGAAGGGCGCCCTCCGCCCCTTGTGCGAGGCTCAGGCACTTAGAAAAGCGGCCGCAGGTCACGGAGCACGATCGGGCTCAGCGCCACTGCATGGTCCTGGAATATAAAACTCCAATTAATGTGCGTGTGTACGCAATTAGGAGTCCCTTTCACAAAATTAAAAACTTCTGTGTCTTTCGGTATCACTGCTATAAATACTATTTGCACAATTTGAAAACTATAAAAAATCCTAGGCATTTCTCACTACTAGATAAACGCTCATTTCATAAGTACTAATTTCAGGATAAGAAATCTAAGACCTTTACCATACCATGAATTAACAATAAACTGATAGGAAATGGTGTAAGTTCACAGTTCACATACAAAGCTTCGCATTATCGCATATTAAAAAAACACGAACCTAAAAAGCAGCTTATACCAACTCAATGTCTAACGCCCCCGGTTTACAAAGTGCTTGGCAGGGTCACAGTGCGTCATTCCCGAGCCCGTGGGGCCGGCCGGGTGGGCTCTGGGGGTGCGCCCGTGAGGTTCGAGAGAAGCAGGCCGGAGCCCGGGGTGGGGGCGCCGGAGCAGTCACCATGGGAGGGGCTGGCCCTCGCAGTAGGGGCAAGGGGGCGCGCCCGCGGCGCACGGCTCACAGAGCACACGGTGCTGGCAAGGCTGGAGGACGGCGCCGCGGGCCCGCTCCCGGCACACAGCGCACTGCTTCGCTCGCAGCTGGAAGATCACCTGCAGGGCGAGACACGGGTGGTGGTGGGGTCGGGCAGCCTCCAGGAGAACCGAGGCCCCGGGAAAGCCACGGATGGGGCCGTCATGGGTCATCGGGGAATGTGGCCCCGGCTGCAGAGTCAGGGCCGAGGGACGCCCCCAGAATGAAGGTGGGGGGCGGGAGAGCCCTCATGAGACGCCAGGAGCCGAGCTGCCACACCGGCGTGGGAAGGGGCGGCCAAGCAGGTGCCACCTCAAAGGGCTAGGCCCTCCTAGAGGCCCCCAACCGACACACTGTGGCCAGCAGGCTTGAGGGTCTGGGCTGGTGGGGACCCTGACTCGGGACTCGGGCCTCCAGCCACAAGAGCAGCCAAAGCCTGGGGGACTATGCCTCAGCGGCCACTGGAGGAAAAGAGCGTGTGAGGGCCGTGGAACCTTCCAGATGCTCCAAGGTCTCACAACAGGCCCTGGTGTGGAAGGGATTTACAGCCGAGGGCAGCAAAGGTGAAGGGTGGAGGCAGGCAGACATCTACCCAGGGACCCCGGGGGGCGACCTCTGTGAGGTGCCGCTCCGGCTCCGACCCCGCGGGGCGGGAGGGGCGCACACCCTGTCTTCGGAGGGCAGAGCTGGCAGTGGGGACGGATGGGGTCTGGTGAGGAAGACCGGGGGGCCGTCCAGAGCCGGAACCAGGACTCACCCCATCCACGGCTTCCAAGTCCAGGCGCAGCTGACTTTGCAGGGAGTGCAGCTTGGGGAGAGGGACGGCGCCCAGGTCAGCACAGCGCTGCAGCCCCCGGCCCTCCAGCTCTTCCCGGAGCCGCCGGAACTGGGCCTCCACCTCCTCCTTCTTCTGCAGCGCCAGGTCCCGCGCACTGTCTGCGGCCAGGGCCCGCTCCTTCGCCTCCTTCGCCTCCCGTCGCCACGCGTCACAGGCCTGAAACCCGGGGCAGTGGCGGGCTGCAGCAGCAGCACGGGGTGCCCCCCTTGCAGGCGCGCCTGCCCCGCCCCCACCCGTGCTCACCTGCTGCACCTGCTGCCAGGACTCCTCCCACTGCCTGATCTTCCTCTTGGCCTCGTCCAGCTGCCGCCTGACGCGGGCCAGCTCCGCACTGTTCGGACTCGCACTTGAGGAAGGGGCAGGGCCGGTGTTCAGGATGGGGGACGGGCTGGGAGAAAAGCTGCCGGAAACAAAGTCCCAGATGCTCCCGGGGACGCCGTTCAAGCCTGAGCGCAGAGGGGACAGGAGAGGTCACAGGCCGTGGCGCTGATACCCCACCTCTGGGCCCCGCTGACAGTGACCCCTGCCCCTGGCACCCTTTCCAGCTGCTCAGGCGTCTGGAAGCAGAAGAGGACATGAAGTCAGGGCTGTCCCTGTGCCATCCCTGGCCCCCGAGCCCCGCCTTGCCTCGGTCTGCAGGCCCTGCAGCTGCGGGGGTCGCCTACGGTAGGGGTGTGCACGAGAGAGTAATGTGATACTTAAAATACTCTTTGAAAATACGACGAGTTACACGAGGTAACGTCTCCCAACAAAAAATACAAGGACTTGTGCTGTTACTGTTGCGCCGGTCGGTGTGCTTGGCACCGGGTCTCTAGTGACATCACAGGTCCCAGGGCCTGAGGCCCACCACCACGCACAGGTGACAGCTGGGGCCATCCCGTGTTCGCGCCCTGAGGCACCCTCAGCGGACTGGACAGGAGACCCCTCAGGCGGTGGCCACCCCTGAGATAGGGCAGTGCAACGTGGGAGGGCAGCACACCCCACCACCCCCCTTCCCCCCCCAGACATCATGCAGGGTGGGCATGTCCCCACCAGCACCCGCTCACCTAAGGAGCTGTAGGACGCGGCTGAGGAGCCCAGCGCTCCAGGCTCCGATCTGAGGGCCGGCGGCTGCTGGGGGGGCGTCATGGCTGAGGAGACGAGTGGCCCCGACAGGGACTGGGAGAGCGAGCTGAGCGGGGAGGTGGACAGCGATGAGGACGAGTGCAGGGATGGGGAGCGGGGCAGGCAGCCCGGGATGCTGACGGGTGCTGAGCCCCCCAGTGACCTCGGACCTGCAGAGAGCGGGGGCGGCCAAGTTAGCGGGCGGGGCGGGGGCAGCATGACCACCATGCAGGGACACGGTGGCCGCGCCCGGGTCTCTCTGCGGAGACCATGTTGCTGAGACGGAGGTACCCCGAGGGGCCAGGGGCTGAGAACCTGCCCAACCGAGAACTGTCGCAGGGCTCTGAGGAGAAAGGCTGGCCCTGGGAAGAGCCCGCGGTGCGCCCTCCTACCTGTCGGGCCCAGGTCGCCACTGTCATGCTCTTCCAGCTCTCTGTTTAGAGCTGTGAGGCCGACATCACAGAGATGAAGCTCCAGAGCAGAACCTGGTGAACCAGACGTCATCTCAGCACGGGGCTACACTGCAGCCTGCCCCCACTGGGGAGACCCGCCTTCTCCTCCCCCAGACCATGGCGCTAGCACGGTCTCTGGGGCCCTGGTACGCTCTAGGCCCATCTGCTAAAGGATCAGAGGCATCGAACAACGTGGGGCCCCCCACTTCCCAAAACTTTCCCTCTCCTGCAAGTAGGGCCTCCCTCCCTTCACCCCCACCCCGACAGCAGACCCTGGGGACCCAGCTCAGGCCCACCAGCCCCCAAATCTTCTCAATTCAGCAGCTGCACAGCGGTCGACTCTGGAAGGGGCGGCCAGAGGACCCGGCCCTCCGTGTGACTCCCAGGACACCGGCTGGGGCCTGAGCTGCTGCTGTCTCCTGGCCCAGGGTCTGCAGAAGACCCTGCGGCGCTGATGGCGCAGCACAAGGAGGTCAGCTGCACGCCACCCTGCCCCCACCATGCACCCTCCCACGAGCAGGTGGGCCTTTCCCATGTGGCTGAGCCTTGCTCCCCCCCGCTGCTGCCCGATCAGATGCGTCAGGTACCATCTCTGGAGGCCACAGAACATCCCCCGTCCCCAGGCCCCCAGGACAGACCGCCGTTCCAAAGCCCAGGGGATGCACCGTGGAGGCCCTAGTTGGGCCTGCTCGTTCTGGATCCGTGAGCCCGGCTTCCGGAGCCTTCTGCCTCTGCCCTACCCCAGCGGACTAGCGTCAAAGTCCCCTGAACTGTGTCTGACAAATGACAGCAAGTCAGAACCACTGGTCATTTCTGACCACGTCCCGCCCTCAGCTGGGCCCAGACTCCTGGCCGTGTCGGACACGCTGCTGTGCCAGGGATGTGCTGAGAAGCAGCAAGAGGACCGCAACAACTGCAAACGACTGCATTCGAATCCAGAAGTGAAGGCCGAACCTGCCGGAGGCTGCAGAGAAGCTACTACCTCCTCAAATGAAAAGCATTTACCGTAATTACTGGGAAAACACGGGGTGGAGAGTCGGGGGGAGACAGACTTCCAAACTACCGGCTGCGGGACACGTGCAGAGCAGACTTGAGGTCCGGCCCCAGTGGGGACCGCAGCGTCCTGGAGGCGGCCCAGTGCTGCCTAAGTCCCCAGAGCGCAGGCACACATCCGCCGTCCTCGGGCCACCAGCTCTGGCGTCCGTGGCAGGTGAGAGGAGACGTGCTGGCTGGGGCTGGGAGCCCAGGGGGCTGCACCGCCTGGCGAGACCTGTGCACTCCCGTCAGTGCCACTGCGCCCTCTCGCAGACGCAGCCAGGAGCACAGAGCGGGGGCACTATGCAGGCACAGCCCCCCACCCCCACCCCGCTTTGGATCCCAGCCCCCAGGAGAATTCTACCAAGGTCAGCCTGCTGCCCCACCCTTCACCCTGGCCTCAGGCCTGCCCGCTCTAAAGGAAACACCCTTCCAACAAAGGTTTTAGGGGGTCCCGCAGGTCCCATCCAGGAAGGAGGTGAGCCTGCCAGGTGGTAGCCGGGCCAGCAGCCCCCCCGCCCCACCCCGTGAAGAGCAGAGAAGGCAAGGAGAGCTGAGCATGGACGCGGGGCTTCGGTCCTCTGTGGGGCACAGGGAAAAGGCCCCAAACCAAGACAGCCAGGGAGCCCGCCGCAGCACCACAACCCCCAGCAGCCCCTGCAACCGAGAGTCGCGGTACAACGGACAGATGAATCCCTCAGGGAGACACCGCCCGCCTGGGGCCTGTGCAGCCCCTGCCTCCTGTGGGCTCCCTCAAACCAGGCTTCTCTGGACCCTCCACCTGCTTGCCAGCGAGCTCCTTCCTAACACCCAGCAGCACAGAGGCATTTGCATCCTGGGGCCGCCAAAACCAAGCACAACAGGAGGCGGCTTCCAACAGCGCCCCACAAATCCATTCTCGCTGTTGGGACCTAGAAGTCAGTCCAGACCAAGGCCCGTAGGGCCGGCTCCCCCCAGTGGCTCCAGGGGAGGCTCTGGCCTGCTGGTGTTGCTGGCAACCCCTGGCCATCTTGGGCTGGTAGACACATCACCTCAGCCTTTGCCTCGGCTGTCACACGGCCATCCCTCTGCATGTTGGCCAAACTACCTTCTTCTTATAAAAACACACATCACACTGGGTTAGGACCCATCCGAATGACCTCATTTTACCTTGTTTGCGTCTGCAAAGACTGTTTCCAGATAAAATCACGTTCTCAGACAAGAAATCAGAACTGAGGGCGCCTGGGTGGCTCAGTCGTTAAGCGTCTGCCTTCGGCTCAGGTCATGATCCCAGGGTCCTGGGATCGAGTCCCACATCGGGCTCCCTGCTCGGCAAGAAGCCTGTTTCTCCCTCTCCCATTCCCCCTGCTTGTGTTCCTGCTCTCGCTCTCTCTCTGTCAAATAAATAAATAAAATCTTAAAAAAAAAAAAATCAGAACTGAGACCTACCTTTTGAGGACACATAATTCAACCGGCAATAATGGGAGCCAAGAACAGACATCTACCCAACTACCCTCTCGGGGCTCTGGTGCTTGAACAGGCATCTCCCGAGTAGACCAAAGGCCTGGAACTCCTGGGACACCCCCCAGACAGAACTGTGAACTGCCCGAAGGGTGCACCTGCTCCTGGGGCAGACACTGCAGACCCTGACGCCTCTCATCCAAGCCCACCCCTCGCTGACCAACCCCCACCCCTTCTTGACATCCTGTCTCCACCTCACTCCAAACTACTGCCAAGCCTTGTCCTCCAGCTTTGTCAGCCTTGTACCCATGCCTCTGTACCCCTTGAAAAGGCAGCATCCCCCTCAACCTTGCCCTCCTACCCTGAGGAGCCTGGGGGGCCTGGTAGCCCCTCCAGTGCCTGCTCCATGCCCAGACACACCCAGCTTTGGCAGCCCTAACCCTCAGATGCCAACGTCCCCCAGTGCACTTTGCCGCCTCCCACCAGGAAGAGGCCCCACTGCGGCATCAGCAGCTTCTCAAACTCTGGGGACATAAGAGCCTCCCTCGCTGGTGCACCAGGGCCCACGCACTCAGTAGGAGCCCATCAGGAGACCTCAGGCCCTCTATCCTCCCTGAACTTGCACCAGTGAGAGCCCCAAGCTCCAGCTATCTCAGCAGACTGCCCCTCATGCCCCACCAGCACTGTCCCTCAAGTAGCCTATGATGCCAATCCCGGCACGTCAAGAGTCCTTCCTCCCAGAAAGACCGTGCCCCTGGGCGTGCTGGTGGACACTCGGGCCAGACCCAGCCCCCACTGCGGCTCTTCCTGTCACACAACACTGCTGTAGGCTGCAGCCTGGCAGGTCTTCCATCAGCGCCCCTTGTCCTGTGAGAGCTTCTGCTCAGCCTCACAAACCCTTGTTTTGCACGTCGGCCCAGACTTTGAGGGTACCTGGACCCCGTGCAGACTCACCTGCTGAAAGCAAGCACTGCCCCCCACCATCTGCCCTGCCCCCACCTCTCCACGCTCTGTGCTGTGGCCACAAGGATGGAGGCCCAAACCCACCCTTCCTGTGCTGGCCTAGGGTCTCAAGCCTCTGTCCTGCACATGCAGGTGAGCCAGGCCTGACGATGCGGACTTAACCTTCAGCACCAGGTCAGGCATGGTATGCTTTAAACCGACAGTCCTAGAAACACTTTCTGAATAACAAAAGCACAAATAAACTGACAGATGGGGGAAAAGAAACTGAAGCAGGAACCTTTCCTCACCTGGAAAAGATTTATCTTTTCACAGTCTCCCACCCCCACCCCATGACTCAGCAGAGATGCCCCCCTCCCCCAGCCTCAGGCACAGAGGGGACACAGAGGGGCCGGCCCGCCCATGACAGCGCAGCCAGCGCGCAGGGGCACACTGGCTGCTTGTCTCAGGGGAAGAGCCTTGCCTCCTCCACCTCACTGCTCTCTGAGTCAAACCCAGGTGCTCCGGGATATTCTCTCAAAGAAAGAACGGACTTTTAAGAAGACTTGAACACTCAAAATCTAGAACCAAATTATGAAAGCTGTGCCATCTGACCCAGAACCCTTGTCTTGTCCAACTACCAAGAACCGCCCAGATGTTCATGAGAAATTAGTGGAGAGCAGCTGAGTAACTGCCCTGGCAATCCCCAGATCCTGACGTGACACAGCACATTCAAGAGGCGACGCGGTCCTTCGGGGTCAAAGGACACACAGGGACAATGCGCACAGTGCACAGAATTAAAGACCAGCACAGGGCAGCCCTGATACCCAGGATGCTCCCCCGCCAGGGCCGGATGCCCCCCCAGCAGACGGTCCTCCCCTAATACAGGATGGAGAAGCAGCCAGCAGACCCACTCACCCACCGGCCTGAATTTCCAACAGTGCAGGCGACGATCCCCAGCAGGACAAGGCAGGAACCCCGTCCTCGCCGGGGAGCAAAAGATGTACCTCTCCCCCTGGAGAAGCCCCGCGGATCGCGCCCACGCAGGGAACCAGCGCGCGCCTCTGCAGAGCAGGTTCCCAAAAAGGGTATGTTTGTATTCACATCCCTGCACAGCCTCCAAGGAACCTGGTACTGACCCCTGGCTGTCACACCTGGCCCGGCACACAGGCAACTACAACGGGTATGAGCAGCACCTGGAGATGAGAAGAAGTGCACCTGGGGAGGAGGAAGGTCGGGGGGGAGAAGAGACACTCTTTACCTGGTGGGGGGGGGGGGCGTTGGTGCAGGGGGGTGGTGCACCCGGGGAGGCGGCACACCGGGGAGGTGGAAGGAGCAGGGAGGTGAGAGATGCACCTCACCTGGGGGCATGGCGCACCTGGGGAGGAAGCGCAACCGGGGAGGGGGATTTACGCTCCTGGCAGGGAGGCGCGTCGAGAGGGGGTTGGCTCTCACCTCGCCCGGGGTGCACAGCCAGTTCCGCATAACGACGACCCACACCCAAACGGCGAGGGGCTGACGATGCTGACTCACCGTCCACCGCGCCGCCGCCGCCGCCGCCGCCGATTCAAACGCAGCCCGCGCCCCGCCCGCCCCGCGTCGGCCCCGCCCCCGATGACGTAAATTAGACCCACCCGCCCACCCGTGCCAGCCCCGCCCCCGAGTGACGCAACCTTTCGATCGGCCCCGCGCCAGCCCCGCCCCGAGTGACGTAACCCTGAGACCGACACCACCTACGCCGTGCCGGCCCCGTCCCCGAACGTCTAGACCCTCCGACTCGCCCCGCGCCAGCCCCGCCCCCGCTGACGCAACCCTTCGACCCGACCCGGCCCGGCCCCGCCCCCGCCGCACCTGTCCCGGGGCCGCGGGCAGGTGCGCGTGGGGGAGCCCAGGCAGCCCGAGTCCTCCGAGCCCCCAATCCCTCGCCGCCCTGTGTGTGGGCCCCGGGCGGGGCGCGCACCTCCTGACACAGGCACCTGCCCCTCCGGCCTCGAGGCAGTGTGCCCAAAGCCCAGGTGCACGCGGGGGCTTCGCTCAGCAGGGCCGCTTTGGTTCAGGGAAAGGATCTTCGCTCGGGGCGGAGCAGCTCAGGTGTAAACGCGCCCACCAGGGAGCACGCTGTGGCCCGGGGCCAGGCCGGGGTCAGAATGAACACGCCCTGGCCCTGCCCCTGCCCTCGAGGTCACTGCGAGCCCGCAGCCCCACAGCCAGGCCCTCCGGCCCCTCCATAGTCCGTCTGGTGTCGGGATAAAGGCTCTCCCGCCCTTTACTCCCAGCCACTCCCGGCAATGAGCTCCGCAGACGACTATTTCAGATGGTCACTATTTTAATCTGAAACCTGCTCACATGAAGTGTAAGGCAAAGGAAACGAAATCTATCAAATGACCCTGAAATTATTCCACTAAATCCATTAACTACACAATTAGTCTATTTATTTTAGAGTTTACTCCTCTGTAAGCAGTGCACTGGTAAGGACAGAACCCGAGCCACACTATCCTATGTGAGGAGAAATCAGCCGGTCTACATCGGCCAGCCTCAGGAGGTAGGGCAGGCTCTTTCCCGCCCCCCTAAGCAGCAGAAACGTGGCTGGCTAGGGCCCTCCTAGGGCCAGAGGGCGGCCCTGGGCAGTCCTAACTGGGCCCGTATTACTGGGGTATGACAACACGTGATCTCGGGAGAGAACAGGAGGGTCCCACCGATGGCAACAGCTCATGATTTTAACAGCAACAAAAATGTACTATCTGTAAACAAGCAAGGTTGATCCTGAGAAGACATTAACCTCTTCACTCTGGGTAACTGGTTCACAGAACATTTAGGTAAAGGAAAGAAGGATCTGTAAAATGCTCAGTGACACACGCAAACAGGCTGAGGACCCCCTACTGGAAGGATGACAGCTGGGGACACTGAAAATATACAGATCTGATCTGGAGCTGCCACACCTGCCTCGAGGCCGCTTTCAAAGCACAGGTGCACCCAGCTCTATCCCTTCCTCAGGGAACAAAGCTGAGTATGGCCTCAGCCGATTAGGGCAGGGAGTGTCTTGCCTAATGACTTTTCTAGGATGCTCCAATTTTACTATTACTATCTTTAAACTGGGGAAAATAAGCTTAATTTTTAAAAACTCTGCATAAAACCCAAAACAATAAAATCAAACATGCCGTTCATACCAATGGCTTTCCGGCTCCTGTCCAGGTGGAAACACACCTGCCCCGTGTGCTTTAACCACACGAGTAGGGCAGCCAAGCGCTGGACTCTAACATTCTCTAGGGCAGCTGCTGAGAGACACACCATATGGACTGCGCTTCCTGAATAACCAACCACTCAGCCCCCGAGTGTGGAGGGGACCTGCTCAGTGGCCAGACGGCTCGGGGCTGCCTTCCTGCGGCGCCTTTTGGCCGGATGTGTGAACACTGGCACGGCTGGCCTCCGGGTGCGAGTCAGGGCTGAGTTCTCGAGCTCACTGGCCACATCGAGTCCACATACAACCAGAGACGTCTGTGGTTCAAGAGGGACACCTCGCTCAACCCCAATGCCAAGTCCAGCTCCAATGCTCATGTGTGTGTTGGTGCTTCAAAGAACACACACAAAGAATCTACCCATGAAGGAGGTAAGACTTGAACAAACGCCCCTGGTCTAAGGCAGAGCCGGGAGAGCGGCAGGCCGTCTTCACGCCCACGTGGACAGGATTTCCACAAAAGCCCAGAGCACGGAAGCAGGGGTCACAAGTTTGTGCCCGGCAAGGAAAGAAAGGGCTCAAAAGAAACCAGTAGGGGGAGGGGGTGGCTGCATCAAGGGTGCCCTCTCTCCCCCCAGCGTCCCTTCCGGGGGGGGGGGGCGCGGGGGCGGGGCCAGCTCGATTCTAGAGGGTTCTTCGGCAGAGGAAACAGCTCCACAGCAGAGACCGAGCGGGAACACCAAGGCTGTGCGGGAAGACACACCCGGCCACAGAAGGTCCCCGGGCTTCTAGAAGAGTGACCTTTGAAGAACCTCTTCAGAATGAGCACAGGGGCTCTGGGAAGGCCAGGCTGCGGTGGGAACACGGAGAATGTCCCAGGAGTCGGCCGTGACACTGGGGCAGGATTGCACACGCCTGCCAGGCGTCCCTCACGTCAGCAGGAGAGACCACAGTGGCTCTCGGCCCCTTTGAAGTCCAGGACTTGCCATCTACAGGGCCGCTGGAAAGACACCCTCTCCTCCCTGACCTGGGCCAGCGCCATCTGCACCTGCGTCTCAGCTACGGGCCCCGAGGCTGGCAGTGTGACCGGGGTGCACGAGTTGTAGGGGGTGGAAAACGTGCACACACTCCTTGGCTGTCAGCCACGGACGTTTCTCTCTGGGTAGGAACAAACCATCTCGGGGCTGGCCACCCGGCGCCCTGACACAGGTACACAGGGGCCTTCCCGGTCCCCCCCACCAGTGGCCAGGAGAGAAGGCAGAAAAGAAGGGGTGTGCTCCAGGGCCCCGGGCGCAAGGACGGACCGCGCTGGAGCTGACTGGGCCGGGCCTCTCACTGGAGCGGCTTCCCTGTCCTGCCCATGGCCACACCGTCCCGGACCACCCTGGGACCGACGACACTGAAAGAGCCACAAACAGAGCCCTTGCCAAGTCTCCCTCTACCAGGACAGAGATTCAGGCTCAGGTCAGCCCGGCAACGCAAGCCCTCCGCAGCTGCGGCCACACGTGGGACCACCCAGACATGGGCCGGGGGCCTGCACAGCCCAGCAAGGTCACCCCCTCCAGCTCCATGCCCCTCCCCTCACCCAGTGCTTTCAGCACAACCCCCCCTCCGGCCAGGCTGCAATCACGTGGGTCATCAGTCCCCAAACCCTCGAGGACTCCCAGCAGTTAAGGGCCCCTCAGTGAGGCACGGCCTCTGGCTGCCCTCATCCCCACGCCCCTCCACTCTCATCTTAGGGCCAGGTGGCTGCTGCCGGGGGTGGGGGTGGGGTTCCCAGATCACAGGTGGCTTTCCTACAAGGAGCATTGTGCCCCGTGTCCTGAAATAGATACAACTTAGGTGCGAGGAGAAGTTGGGAGACGAGGGGGAAGTTTTAGACCTACCTGGGGGGGGCTCGGCAGCACCGCCAGGGGGCTCGAGCGGGGCGCGGGCCGGGAGGGTGGGCAGGGCGGTCGGGGAGGAGCTGCCGGAGCCGGCGCTGGATGCCAGGCTGGACGCCACGCTGGAACCCACGCTGTGGGCGAGTGGGTGAGCCACTGCAGACACTGACAGGTGGTTCTGCACAAAGACACACAGACAAGGTGAGCAGATGCGCGCGGAGAACAGCAACGTGACAGCTCGGTGACGGAGGCCACGGCTGAGTGGGGGGGACACGGATGGGACAGTTGGCTAACTTCTTTCCGCTAAGCAAAATATAAAGAAGTTGGACTCTTCCAAACATTCCAGAGGAGCTTTAAATGCCTAGTTGGGGGGCGCCTGGGTGGCTGAGTCGGTTAAGCGGCTGCCTTCAGCTCAGGTCATGATCCCAGGGTCCTGGGATCGAGCCCCGCGTCGGGCTCCCTGCAGGGAGCCCGCTTCTCCCTCTCCCTCTGCCTGCCTCTCTGCTTACTTGTGCTCTCTCTTTCTCTGTCAAATAAATAAAATCTTAATAAATAAATAAATAAATAAATAAATAAATAAATAAATGCCTAGTTGGTTACGATAACCAGGACAGACAGAGTCACTAGCTGCTGCTCACCCAGGGACAGGCACAAATGCATCTAGAAAGGGTCCTATTTAGTGAGCTTTTCTGCAGAAATGGTTTTCAAGAGCAGACACATGGCGGTAAACAAAAAATCCACCAAAAGGCATCAGCAGAGAATCAATACGGCTTCTGAGAACAGAAAAATGATCTCGTTACCTGAGAAAGGTAAAAAGCATGGGGCAACGCCCATGATCTTTATTTGGTAACTAACAGATCAGAACCAGCACGCTCCTGGAGGGCGGCCGGCAGTGTGGACGGCACACTAATGACCCACAGGACGGGCTGCAAGCCAGGGCTCGGGGCTCCGCGCGCAGTGCCTGAGGCACGCCCCAGTCACCGTGCAGTCGGGGACCAGAAGCCACACTGGAGGAAAATGTGTGGCGTCTGGTTTTTACTTCAAAACGAGACAGAAGTTAGCTTTGTGCAGGGGCTACAAGACCATCCGAGTAGGGGAGGGCTTTACTAGTTTGTTGGCTTAAGTGAAATTTTCTACAGTAACAATGGTAATAAAAGAATACATGTTTCATGAGAGGAGAGACACCTCACACAGGATAGTTTCTCCGAGTCAGTGTTTCCTCCTGGACTGCTGGCCGTGCTCAAGAGGGGCCCCCGGTGCAGACATCAGCCACGAGCATCAGGGACGCTGCGACAGACCGCCACCGTTCTACGTGAACCCGAACCGCACGAGTCTGGAGAGCGAGGTCCCCCGGCGCTCCCTGGGCTCAGGCTCAGGCTCAGAGGTGGGCCCCCCGCCTCCACACCGCAGGCCGCCTGCTCCATCCCCCAACGCCGTCCCTCCTCCAGGCTGCATGCGTCCCCCAGCTGTGGCAGGAAGGTGGTGCAAGCACCCCACAGTCTGCCCCACACACTGAGCCAGGCTGAGAGCCCCTGGCCTGAGGCACCTGCTGTGGCTTCATCCACCCAAAAAGCTGTAGTGCAGGGAGACGTGTCCCTCTAAGACATCAGGTGACACTTTATCCTGAAACCTGAGGACACCCTCGCTGGCATCTCCCTGAGGCTACAGGGAGGGAGGGCCTGGAGCCGGCGGGTAGAGAGGTGCCCAGAAGCAAGGAAGGGGTCTCCAGAGGGCCACCAGGCTGGCCTCCAGCCATGTGGCCTTTCAAACTGGGGTCCCAGGGAAATGCTGGGAGCCACTCTGCTGACCTGGGGATCCCCAGGCTGGCTTTGGGACGGGACAGAGGACATCTCTGGGCGCAGGCAGGCAGGGGACTGAAGATGAGCCTGGCAGATCACTCCTGGCTGCTGGTGTACATGAGGACGCACTGGGCGGTGGCGGGCCAGCACGACGTCCCCGGGGTGGCCCCCACACCAACAAAGCCGCCCCTGGGGTGTCTGGGCCTGACAGGTGCATGAGTCCCCCGTGCACCTGCTATGTTGTTGCCAACATGTCAAGCTTCAGGTTCTTAATGAACATCTTACCATTTTAATCTCTTTGAAACATCACAAAATTTTTACTTTCAACTCCCTTTCTGATTTCAAAGCTCCTTAGAGGAGACAAGAACCTACACAACTTGTTCCGGACACTCTGGAGAGTCCTCTGGGGGTGGCCTCAGGTGGGCGCCGGGGAAAGCAGGGCAGAGGGGGACCGGGTGCGTTGCCCGTGTAGAAATTAGGAATAAAGACCATAGCAGAGACCTGCGGACAGGAGGCAACGTGCTCGCCCAGAGGGGGCACGTTGGCTGTCACACGGCGCCCCCAGGCCTTTGAGGCACGGGTGGTGACCGGTGCTCTGAGTGCAGAGAGCAGCACTGGCCAGTGCTGGTGGGGGACCGTGTCCTCATGAAAAGGGGAAATTGCAGACAGACCCAGATGCAGGGGAGAGCACCAAGCGAGACAGAGGGGCCAGTCGGACGACTTCCGGACCGCGAGGGCGTCCGGGGCTGTGGCTGAAGCAGCCCCGTGGGCGGGCTCTGTTCGGGCAGCCCCAGGACACATGGAGACGGGCCATGAAGGGCACCCCTTGCTCCCCGCGGGGTTTTGGTTTTGTTGTCTCCAAAGTGTAACACCAGTATTTTTTTAACATTGAAACAAAAGACCGTGGAACAGGCCAGTTTAAGAAGAAGGTGAGTGAAAACATAATGATGCCCCGAACAGACAACGGCCGGATGGCTCTGGGTCGGAGGGAAGGCGTGTGAGCCCCAGCAGCCTGGGCTGCCCCCCTGCTGTACCTGCTTGCCATCCTGCTCGCTGGGCCGGTGGCTGCCCTCAGCAGGGGACCCTCTCCGCTTTGCCTGCAACAGAAGAAGAAAGCAGCGGTAGACTCCAAACACACAGACGCCTACGCTTTGCGAGCGAGTGAGAAGATGCGGAGTTCGGAAGTGTCGGAAAACAGCAAAGGTGTTCAAGTCACTACCCTCCGTCAGGTCTGACTCCGTCTCTCACACCTGCTCACTGACCTCTGACCTCTGGGCCACGTGAGGGAGGGTCCGAGCTCTGCACTGTGCCCACCACCTCCAAGCCTGAAGCAAAGGGTTATTCTGTTGAAAAGTGCTGAACGCAGGGCGGGGGAGGGAGGGTAAGCTTCCTTTGTGAAGGCACACCCTCCCCTCCCCCATACCTGGGAGCACTCCCTCGCCAGCACTGTGTCCGCGGGGGACAGACCTCACTAAGTAACCCTGACCTGACCTTATTTTCCCTCATTCGTTTACCATCCCAGTTTACCACCCTGGAAACAGAAACCCCTTTTCTTTCATCTTGCCACTTCTGCACGATTTACTGCTCTTTGTTAAAAGGGTATTAAGCTGCCAGGTCCAACTGCTTCTCTATGAAGCCTCACAAACGGGTAAGTAATAACCCTTTCCTCCTGTTTATCTTTTGTCAGTTTAATCTGCAAGGGCCCCAGTACTGAACCTAAGAGGGTAGTGGGAAATGTTTTTTTCTCCCCTACACGTATACAAATCCTGATTCTGATGAGCCACCTGCCAGGAACACTGTGCTCAATGAAGGCTTTGCTCAGAGCTCAGGACCAGTACTCCCCCGGTCAACATAAACACAAAAACTGCAGACCAAGATATCCTTCAGATCTAAGGAGTATCCTGATTTTTATGACTCATTTTACAGTATGTGAACTCGTAGTGGTGGCTCAAGTCATCCTGGCCTTTCTTCCTTTCTTTTTTGGTTTCTGGATTTGCAAAAGAATCCAGAGTGATCACCAGGGGCAGAGGAGGGGAAGGTGTCCAGGCAAGCACTGACTGGGCCCCTTCCTTCTACAGGACACTTGGCCACAGGCTCAACCCGGAGGTCATCCTGGTATTTCTGGGTCCCTTGCATCTCTCTCATCCAGAAGTGACCTCCCACCCGCAGAGTGGGGTGAGGGCTTCCGAAGTCACTGACCAAAGACCTGAGTATCATATGCTTCCAGGCTAAACGATACTGTGTGGAAAGCAAGGTTATCCTGAAACCATTCTGCTTGCTTTCGGAATACAGGGCTCCCTGTGGGGGACCTCGCCCCTTCGTCCAGGCTCCTCACCGCTGCGGGGGCCTGGACACTCCACACTGCACTCTGACCCCCGGTGTCAGCTGTCCCGATGCCAGTCCAGTTCCAACACCCTCTGCCTGGGGTCGGCCCCATGACCTGTGCTTGTGACCTACCACTCTGGATCAGGACACCCACAACTCTCCTCGGGCCCAGCCGCCTTCTAGAACAGCTCACAGGGCTTCGGAAAGCACTTACTTACATTACCGATTTATTACGTAACAGACGATGAGGCAAAGAACACAGACAGCCAGAGACAAATCAGGTGAGGTCCAGGAGAGTCCTGAGCTCAGGCAGGTGCCACCTTCCCAGTACAGACAACCTGTACTTTGGGGATTTTCATGGAGGTTCATCCCATTAACTCCATCTCTGGCCCCTTCCTGCCCCCTGGAACATGTGGGGTGGCGCAGGGAGTTCCAAGCTTCTAACTGTGGCTTGGCCTTCCCGGTGCCCGGCGCCCGGCCCCCGTCCAGGAGCTATGAGAAACCCACCCAGAGTCACCTCCTCAAAACAAAAGATGTTTTTATCACCCAGGAAATTATAAGGGTTCTAAGAGCTGTGTCAGAAACAACATACATGTTTTCTAGAATTTCATAGCCTGATCCTGTTGAGGAACATCAGCACACGGTGTGTTCTGGGCAGACAGAGCCGGCCCGTGGCCCACACTCAGGCCCCAAAGCAGGGAGCGTGCCGTGGAGATGCTCTTTCCCTCCCCTGCTCGAAAACAAGGGAGTCCAACCCCAGACAGAGTCCTCAAACCCAGGACCACGTCTACACACAATGAGACCCCAGGTGCTTCTCCCCAGGTGTGCCCGATGCACGGATACGGTCAGTGTGGCAGGAGTGAGTCTGAGGATGCACCAGAGGCTCGTGGTTTTGTGCCGAACCTCCACTTACTCTGTTCACGGTGCAAAGGAAGTAGCGGGGGATGAGTGCTGTGCACAAGTCAAGATCTGGGGTTTGACGTCGATCCTTACAAACGACGAGACTTGGAGTGAGGGGGAGACTGAACTCTCCCTGCACAGCTCCCCTGCGGTGTGATCTCCTGGTCCAGACCTGGTGCCCTGGGGTGGCCGGTGACACTGCCGCCCCCTGCCTGGCCCTCCCAGAGGGGCTGCTGCAGCAGGAGAGCTCAGGGGGGCAGCTGCCGGGCTGGCCGTGCCCCTGAGCCGCCACCAACACGGTCCACGCAGGGCCCCAGAGGTCAGAGCTGGCCCACAAGAGAGCGTTGGCCTTTTATTCTAATGGAGATGAACTCACAGGAGCGTAAGCTTTCCGAAGTGAAGGGCTCTGTGGCACTCAGCACAGTCACGAGGTTGTGTGACCATCAGCTCCACACAGTTCACACAGCCATCCCCCCAGGAGCTCGGCCACAGCCCCGGCCCCCACTCTGCACCCTAGCAGGCCAACTTCTTAAATTGCAAAATAATTAAACAAAACAACCAACATAAAAGACGCCCTCACCAGACCCCGCGTGCAGGCGTGGGCACACTGTTCCGGCACCGTCCCCCAAGGGGCCCGGGGCTTCCATCCTGCGTTGCCTTCCCGGATACAACCCCCCGAACCGACTCCATTCAGCCCAGGCCCTCAGGGAGGCCAAGCCAGTGGCCTTCTGACCACCACCTAAGCCCACGACTGCCACGGCCCCTGGGAGCCACCAAGAGGAGAGAGGGAGGGCTTCCTGCCATGCCCAGCACTGGCTAGGCTACGGGCCAGCTGGTGGTCCGGAACACTCCCCTGCTTGGTCCGCCAGGGGACACTTGGCTGGGAGTGAAGGAGGGGGTCAGCGGCACAGGGACTGGGCCCTGCCAGGGCTGCACAGTGAGGGAAACCTGTGTGCTGTGGGCACGGGGACGCGAGCAGGGATCACGCTGGACACCCCGGTGCTTCGGAGCCAGGACCGCGGGGACACAGCAGGCACATGACCATTCTGGGCTCCGGGCTCAGACACGCATGCACAGGCCACTGTGCGCCGACCCACGTGGAGCGCAACCACGGCCAGGCCACCTCCGGCACAGGACACAGGGAGGCGCAGAACGGACCGCGACCAGGCGTCTCACCGGCCAGGCTCCTCGCAAGTAAATTCCACCCAGTTTTTCTCACCTTTCCTGTGTTCCTCTTTTTTTTAAAAAAGCACCAAGTGGAAAGGTGGGTGGGGAAATGCCCTGTGCTTCCCATTTCCTCATATGTGGGCACTTTCCCGGCCACCCTAACACTGAGCCACCTCCGTCCTGCCGCAGGGGTGGCTCTCGCCCTCTTGCAAGCATCCAGCGGGAGCAGACGGAAGGAGCCCACTGCACAGCCAGCGGGATGGGCGGGCGCCAGGTCGGAGCCTCCTCCCACACAGACACGAGGGCCCTGTTGAGAGCGCCCCAAATCTCTCCGTGCCCAAAGCAAACCTGCAGCGCCGGGGGCCGCCCTCCTGGCTGCAATCGAGGGACCAGCCCTGCCAGGACACCGCCCCTCCTGCCACGGCTGTCTACCCAGGAGGAGCCCCACCCGGACTCGGGGCCCCTTCTTGATGCTCAGCCCGACACCGCTGTCCTGCGTGGCCGAATCGTGCATGTCTGGAGAGGCTGGGTCAGCCCGCCCAGGCCAGAAGCCCGCCAGGCTCTCACGGACTTCTAGAAGGAGCCGCTGACCCCACAGGCAGACCACTTCCGTTCGTGTCCCTAGGCGCTCATGCCTCAGGTGCTGTCCACTTACGTGTGCAGGCTGGCCGCTGCTGGCCGCGGAGCTGCTGGTGGGGGCGGGAGCCAGGTCTCGGCAGCCCCAGCCATTGGCCATCCCGAGGCTCTCTGTCAAGAAAGGGAGGCAGAGGGCTTTGAACGACCGCGGGCTGGAAACAGCTGTGTGCAGGGTGACCCGGTCCCGGGAGCCCCCACGCAAGGGACGGAGGGAGGCCTGGCGACAACAGTCTTCCCAAGTGACGGGAGTGGGGAGAGGGCGGCAGCAGTGCCGCGACAAAGACAGGAAATTTCAACAAGACTAGCCAACCTCCCCGTTAAAATGAAAAGCAGAAGGGGAAGCTGGAGTTTGCGACTGTCGTCACTGAGCCAGAAGCCTGGGCCCCGCAGCGCAGGGCAGCCTCTGACCAGGGCGGGGGGCCGGCCCGACGTGCCCAGAAGGCATGCCAGGGGCTACCAGCCCCCCTCCTGCTGCAGACGAGAGGCAGGCATTGGGCACTCACTGTCCACGTGTGCGAAGGCGCAGAAGGGACCCCGCGGGCAGTAACCGGTTTGGCGCATATCGTTGCACTTGGTGGATTTGTAGATCTAAGAAACAAAGTAAAACAATAAAATCAATACAGTTTAAAAATGAAACACGGGCACCTGGGTGGCTTGTCAGTGAAGCGTCCGGCTCTGGGTTTCGGCTCAGGTCATGACCTGAGGGTCGGGCTCCCGGCTCGGCAGCTGGGGACGGGTTTCCGCAGGAAGCCAGGAGCTGCTGCGTCACAGCGCAGAGGGCCCTGCTCCAAATCTCAGCGGGGTTTCCTGAGAAGGGGGTGGGCACGTGGCCTATGCCTCACACGCCGTGGTCCACGATCCCCTGCCTTCCACAGAGCAGGTCGGACTGTCCTTGAAATCACACGGAGTCAACTGACCACTTGGCGTTTCCTGAAGAGGCACCCAATTCAGGGCTCGGTATACAGGAGGCACTCAAGCAATGCCCCTGACACAAGTACATGCATGAGCTCCATGGCCAGCCCTGACCCACTACAAACTTGGGTCAAAAATACTCTCATGGTGCCAGTGACACTTGGTTCTGGCCACCAGCTCACCAGGACCCTCGAGGGACAGACCCCAGGCCCCTCTGCACCCCTGCCAGACCCCAATCGACACCCTCAGGAAGGCTTCCCCGGCCTCCCGCCTCCCTTCCCCCACAAATGCCACTCCCCTGGGCTCTTCGCCCTCCTTCCCTGGGGCTTCAAGGACCCTGGGCCAGGAGCAGCCCTCCACCAGAACAGGACGAGTCCCGCTCCTAATGGGCCAGCACAGGCCACAGGGCAACCCTCCGCCCAGGCCTATCACCTGGCCTGGGCACTGACAGGTCCCCATTTCCTGCTCTCCAACTTGACTGCTCCACCCCTGCCCCCTGCTCTCCCCACAAGGCCCCCCTCCTGCAAGCAAGCTTGGTTCACAGATCGGCACACCCCACCCTCCCTGCCTGTCCTCCTGGCGGGAAGCCTGGCCCTGGTCCTCCACCCCCCACCTGCCCTGGTCCCCACACTGTCCCGCCCCCTGAAGGGGGCTGATTTGCTGGCATTCTGCTTGTTTGTTTTTTAAAAAATTACTTACTTGACAGAGAGAGAGCACAAGCAGGGGACTGGGGCAGAGGGAAAAGCAGACTCCCCACTGAGCAGGGAGCCCGATGTGGGGCTTGATTCCAGGACCCTGGAATCATAACCTGAGCCAAAGGCAGACGCTTAACTGACTGAGCCACCCAGGCACCCGGTTTTGTTTGTTTTTTAAAGATTTATTTATTTATTTATTTATTTGAGAGACAGAGAGCAAGCACGCAAGCAGGGGAAGAGGTAGAGAGGATCTCAAGCAGACTCCCCGCTAAGTGCAGACCCCCAATTACAGGGTTTGATCTCACAACCCTGAGATCATAAGCTCAGCTGAAATCAAGAGCTGGACACTCAGCTGACCAAGTCACCCAGGTGTCCCCGCTGGTTTGTTTTTAACACAAATCCAAGTGTGCACTGCTTAGCTCAGCTTCAGCTGACCACACCCCGCACGTTCCAAAGAAAGGACTGGCCTTCACCGGCTCCTGGAGGGGTGACCTCTGAGCCCCTGGAACGTCCTGCCTGGGAAGTGTCTCCGTTTACCTGGTTGTGGGCCACACCAGATGGTAACAACGTGATTTATGGTGGCGGCTCTGGGCCATGCAGTGTCAGCTCAGCCTCTGGAAGGCTGG
This sequence comes from Mirounga angustirostris, assembly GCF_029215605.1. Taxonomy (NCBI): domain Eukaryota; kingdom Metazoa; phylum Chordata; class Mammalia; order Carnivora; family Phocidae; genus Mirounga; species Mirounga angustirostris. Next base: position 140,646,552 of record NW_026991713.1, read on the forward strand.
AAACCGAGATCAGCCACATCCACATGACCCCTGATAAAAACCCTAGACACTAAGGGCCAGGGGGTCTTCCCCGGTTGGTGACACATCACTGCCGGAAGAAGTGGGCGCTGTCCACATGACCCACTGGAGGACAGAGCTGGGCGTCGGTGCCTGTCTCCCAGGGACCCTGCCCCACTCAGGACCCCGCCCTCAGCGGATTTCGGCCTGCATCCCATCAGTAACAACTCTAACTGTGGACACCACAGCACTGCTGAGCTCTGTGGGTCCTTCTAGCAAGTCACAGAACCTGAGGGTGGTCCCCGGGGACCCCAGACACAGGAGTGCCGCGCTCGCACAGGCTGGGAGCAGGGCTGTGGCTCCCGTGGCAGACGGGCTCCTACCTCGGGGTGGAACTGCTGCTCCGCGCGAGAATGGCAGTACTGACAGCTGTCCCCGCTGTCACACCTCGCGGGCTCGCCCCACTCGTCACCGTGCTTCACGCTGGGACACGGGGTGGACCTGGGGGGACGGGGCGGGGTCACTAGGGACTTAAGAGCAGGCGTCCTTCCTGCACACCTGGGGCTGCCCATCCGTCCAGCTGTCACGGGGCTCCCCTCGCATGCAGGATGGTGCGTGCGGCCCCGGACGCATGCCTCTTTCCTTACCAGGACACACAAAAGCAGGCTGAGTGCCACCTAAACCCAGACAGGGACTCAGGAGGCCTGTTTTTATTTTCTACAAAACATAAAGTGAGGCTGAGTCAGAGCCCCATGCTGACGTGCGGAGCATGTCGGGGAAGGAGCCGGGGAGACGGGAGGCCGGGCCCAGCCTCGCGCGCTGCACGCTCCCTCGAATCTGAGATGTTTGATCCCACAGTTTGAAAACCCAACCCAAATCTCATTCTTCTGGGACTTACTGGCAACGTTATTCTCATTTCTTTGGATTTACGAAAAAATTGACAGCAGAAAGAAGTAAGATTTTACTATTATTTAGCACATTTGCTATCCCTTCAATACACGGTCAATTCGCTTTATCTTCTCCAGCTTACCTCCGGTGAATAACACCTGGAGGCTACGAATGTGCAGCTCCCTGCCCCTCAGCCCCGAAACGACGCGGAGAGAGGACCCTGGCTGTCACGGACCAGCTCGCCATGAGCGCGGGCACTCTTGGGCACACGAGGCAGCACAGAATCCATGCAAGAAGGTGGCAGGGCTCAGGCTAGGACGGGCCCCGTGCCCTAGGGGCTCACCTGTACTGGAACCTCCTGGGGTTTCGCCGTCGGTCCCGGCTGTTGTGGTAGTGCGGACACGCGTAGCCCTGGCGACACAGGCGCGGGGGCTTCGGGCACTGCTCCGTCTTGTAGCTGCCCAGCACGAAGTTAGTGTCTGAAAAACAGGGGTCCACGTGGGAACGTGTACACGCGCTCACACGGCCAGGAGGAGAAGCATCCCCAGTATCCGTAGATGGATGAACACAGTGTGTCTGCCCCATGGCCACGCACACCCACTACAAACCAGATGAACTCGAGAACCTGCTGATCAGGGACAGACCAGACACAGGAGTCTAGCAACCGTGTGATTCCACCACAGCAAAGGTGCGTGCGGCAGATCCGCAGACAGGAAGGACAAGGGTGCGGCGGGGGAGAGGGTGGGGCTGACCGTGGGGGCCAGACAGAGTCTCAAACTAGCTCCCAACAGGACTGCACGACCCCAAACATACTGAAAACCTCTGAAACGGACACGTTAATCCTGATGTAAATGATGGACGTTGGATGATAAGGGCATGTAGTCCTTGTCAGCTCGCAGGTGGGGACATATGTCCCACAGCGGCGGGGAAGGAGAGCACGTGGAGTCACAGGGTATGTGGGAACCCTCCATACTTTCCCATCAGTGGAATCTAAAACTGCCCCCAAAATAGGTCTATTTTTTAAATGATTAATTTCATGCTCTTTGAATTTCATCTCAAAGCAAAAACAAGCCAAAAAACCACTGGGGTCATTTAAAAGCAGGAACTAATGAAAAGATATTCCTAAAAATTATACCATTCTTGGGCTGGTTAATAACGGACAGCACTGAGCTCCATGCTGAGGGACAGAGAGCAGCAGTGGGAGGGACAGCCCAGCCCAAGAGCCCGGAACCACGCCACCTGGCCCTTAAGAAACGTCTCCAAGTCCAGCCACACCAAATTCAATTTCAAATACGTCATCAAAAGACAAGAAAGGTAAACCACACAGGAGGGTGTGGAGAGAACAAAAGGGGTTTGAGGAACAAAAAGGCTGACTTTAAGAAAATTATAGAATATTGATTCCCAAGTATTGACCGCTTGCCCGGTAGACACAAGGTCCTGCCGAGTGCCACGAAACAGGCAGAAATGAGCTGTTCACAGCAACCAGGAGACACAGGCTCCTCGATGCCTTCAAAGCTACAAAGTAAACGTGAAGGCCAGGCGTCCAGAAAGTCGCCTGCGAGCATTCAGTCCCAGCTCCTGGGGTGGTGAGGACGTGGTCTGCACACACCCAGGCGTGCAAACACACACCAGAAGCAACACATCCCATGCTCATAGCGGAAGGCAACCAAAACACAGCCTATGACCCCAAAGTCCTTCAGGAGGCAACGGACACAGGAACGGTGGTCCATCCCAACAGTGGGCTAGAAGTGGGGAGAAGACATGCGCTAGCGAGCCAGGATGATGTGGCTCCAGAGGAAAGAAGCCCGTCTGAAAATCTACATCCTGGATGATTCCAACTACATGACATTCTGGAAAAGACAAAGCCATGGAACAGAACGATGGCGTAAAGGGCCAGGGGTCACCAGGGGCTGGGGCAGTGGTGCCAGCCTGTAGGATCCTGTAGGGCAGACACAGGACTGACTTGTCCAAGCCCATCCCCCACCCCCAGGCCACCAGGAGCCCTGAGGGAAAACTGTGCTCAGTACTTAGTGATAAAGTATCCATCTTGGTTCCTTGACTGTAACAAATGTATCAGGACAGTGCAGGTGTTTCTAACACGGAAGGCGGGGGCAACGTGGGAACTTGGTACTACCTGCAACTTTTCCGTAAATCTAGAGAGGCCCCAAAATAAAATCTACTAATGAAAAAGCCAAACCCCACCTCAGCCCAGCTCTGGGACAGGAAGCCCAGGAAGGAGATGTGCCCGCGACACAATCCCCTCCCTGGTGGCAGCCGGAGGCTGACCTCACCAAGGAGATGCCGCAGTAAAGGTCAGAGCAGCCTTGGGGACCAGACGTGTGGGTTCAGATCCCACTTGGCGGCCGCTACCTGAGGGACTGGGGGTAATGTACGCAACTGGAGACTCAGTTTCCCCATCTGGTCTCTGAATGAAGGGGGTGAGGTCCACTGTGTGGTCATTTTGCAGACAGAGACGAATGCCCCCTGCCCCCCTCCGTGGCGGCCTCGGGGTTACCTTGCCACCGGGGGTCCTCACCCAGGATCTTCTCAATCATGGCCTGGCTGGCCAAGACCCCGGGCTGCAGGTCAGGGATGCCATCCGCACCGCAGAGCTGGCCGTTCTGCAACGCTTCCTGGGCCTGGAGCTCCCTACGATCAAACCACACGGTGGTCACTGCTCTGCCGCATATCTGCCTCAGCCCTTCGGGAAGGGGAGACAATCGTTTGCTTCTGTCACTCTGTGCAGCTACCTAGAAGGTTCCGGACGGGCAGCCCTCGGGCACAACCCTAAATCCAACACCGTCAGAGCCGAGTTGTGTGTTTAGCGAGCATCTGGACGCCTCCCTCGAGCTCAGCCCCGCGAGCTCCCACGGCCACATGCATCAGGAAGGAAACTGTCTCATCAGGAATGAAGTCAAGGCCTGGAGAGAGTGCTGCTGTGGCCGGCAGCGCCCACAGCCCCGGGAGGGGAGCGTGGACACCCCCACGCACCTGATGTCACACACGGGTGGCCGCAGGTCCAGCGGGCCGTGAGCAAAGGCGCAGTGCAGCCCGTTCTTCACGCAGTGGCCCCGGGCATCCGTCTCGTGGATGCACGTGCCCGTCTTGTAGTAACGCAGGTGGTACTTGCGCTCAGTGTCCCCGGTCGTCCGGTGCAGGTACGGACACCTGGGAAGCAGAGGGGCCAACATAGGCCATCTGAGGCCTTGGGGCTGGGGGCACCCTCAGCATCGACCTGCCCCACCCCACAAACACCTGCTCTCACCATGGGACTGCCACCCCTGGCAGAACACCTATCCCCAGGGCACTCAGACCCCCACAAATCCCTCAATACATGTGGTAGAAAATACAATACCAGATTTCCCTGAAAATCACCCTGCATCATGTTGTGAATATGGACAAATGAGGCTCCCCCCTTTGATACAGCTGTGTCCTCACTGTTCCTGACAAGCGTTACCAGATGAGGGGTTGGTGGTCACTCCCATCCCACCCAGAGACTTCTGGGGACCCCTCGAGGGAAGGAGGGGCCTGGGCCTGGCTAGAGGGGGATGGCGGTGGGACAAGAGAGAAGCAGATGCAGGGGGATGGGCAGGATCACGTGCAGGTGCCAAGCCACTCACTCCTGGGGGAGTCCACACGACTCCCCAGGCAGCGAAGGGCAGCAAAGGGCTCATGCTGCAGGGGGGTGGCCAGCACACGTGGAGACGGTCCCCGAGCCCACCTCGAGGTCGATCAGTCCCTCTAGACAAGAGTCACAGAGAAGAGCAAGGAAAAGGAGTCTGAGCCAGCCGTGTCCCTGAGCCACCCAAGGAGTGAGGTGGGAGCCTGTCACTGCCTGTCCCCTCCAGCAATGGCCAGGGAGCACCACGTGAGGCTCGGGTAAGGCCCAGTCCCACCTCACTGCCCTATGAGGTTCCCCACATGGAGCACGGACGAGACCCAGAGAGAACAACTCGGGGGCCTCTCACTCTCAACTGCTATCTCCCACGATAAGGACATGCAGGCTCAGCCTTGGCAGAGAGCACCCCAGACCTTTTGGGGCACCTGGGGTGTGCACAGCACAAGGAGACAGACAGGACGCCATGCCCACGAGGCTGGGTCCTTTGGAACCAACCAAGCAACCACCGAAGGAGAAGCCAACGGGCGGGCCGGGCAGTTCTGCTCCCGAGGTGCACCCAGAAACGCCGGAAGCACAGGATCCACGACAGCCTCGGCCTCAAACAACCCTGATGCCCATCAACTAATGAGCGGGGAAGCAAAGGGGGGGGCCCATCCAGACAACAGGACGTTACTCAGCCTTAGAAAGGAAGGACATTCTGACGCGTTTTACAAGACGTACACCTCAAGGACATTCTGCTCAGTGACAGAAGCCGGACACGAAAGGATGAAGGCTCCAGGCAGTCCTAAGAAGTCAAAGAGCAACGGGGGATCGCGTGGGCACGAGCAGCTCGGGGACCCCCGAGGACTGAGTGCACAATGGGCACATCTCCCATGTGCAAAGCTGGAAAGAATCTGGAAGCAGACAGTGGGGATGGGTGCACAATACGGTGAAAGTCGTCACTGCCACTACCCTGCACTAAGAAACACGGTTAAAATGGCACATTTCACGTCATACGTGTGTAACCCTAATCATCGACAAAGCCCACTGGGACCAGAGAAGAGGGAGAGGAGAGAGATTTGATCTATTCCTACAGAAAAGTGCGCTCGTGCAGTGTTTTCACACCTCGACACCGCCACATCCCAGCACTGGTCTGTGACTCAGTTTTGGGCAGCCAGGTGGCGGAGGCTGTCACGGAGAGCTCAGCCACGCTGGACAGCCTGGGGGAGAACACGGGGCCCCGCCCCTGCTTTTCACGTGACCGAACACCATTCACAAAGGGCACCAACCGTGCTCCCTGGAGGTGCCCGCCTGACCTCCCATCCCGATGTCTCAATGTCACGTCTCAGCCTTCACTCGCTTCCTAGCGGCCCCTCAGGAGAGTACTAAGCACCCTCTGGTTTCCTCTCTGGTGCTGTTGCCAAGGCAACCAGAGCCCAGCCCAGTCCCCCTGCCCAGCCCTGAGCACTGAGCATGGAGCACCGAGCACGACCACTGAGCACTGAGCATGACCACCAAGCACCGACCATGGAGCACCAGCCACGGAGCACTGACCGAGTACCGAACACAACCACTGAGCATGGAGCACTTAGCACCAAGCACGACCATCGAGCACCGACCACAGAGCACCAACCACAAGGAACGAGTACCAAGCACAACCACTGAGCACGGAGCACCGAGCACCAAGCACCGAGCAGGCACTATTATTTTACTCTGGCCATGACCTCAAGACATGGACGGGCTCTTAATGAAGGAAAACGGCTCCACCTTTGGAAGGTCTGAGAGGGGAGGGGAGGCCTCACACAGAACACAGCGGGAAAGCCAGAACTCTCCCTGGGGCAGGAAAGAGCCAGGGTTCAGCCCAACACCGCATGCAGATTCTTCCTCGCAGGAGCCCGCCGCACCCACGATGTACCCAGGTGTGACTAGGTTCTGCCAAGCACCAAATTCAGGTGAGCCCCTTGCTTCTCAAGCCATCTGCCACGATTAGTGACCAAACAATGCAATTCAACCAGGGTTCCATCACGGGCATGATGCAGCATCACGCTAGAACCTGGGAGCCAGGAAGGGGGGAGCAGGAGGAACAGACCAGGGGCTCAAGACTGCCCCTAACTCTCCAAGAGAGCCTGAAATTAACCCCTCCCTCTGGCAGCCCTCACCAAGATGGATCTGCAAAGGGGACAGAGGTGGTCCACCAAGCCCATCCCCACTGTGCACCAGCACCAGCCAGGAGCACACTAGGGTGTGCGTCAGAAGCCCCGGAAGGGCTGGCCAGTCCCAGAGGTGATGCTGCCGTCCAGGTGGGAGCCTCAGATCCCACCTGCAGGACAACCCCAGGTGACGTCGATGCTGCTGGGCTTTAGGGGACGCTCAAGTGCAACCTGACTTCTTGCCCACACCCAGGGGGCTCAGACATGCGGGGGGAGACCCGAACATAGCACACAAATAACTGAGGCGCAAAATGAACAAGCCGAGTAACTGGATGCAGCCACGGAACACGGGTGACAACAAACATGAACAAAAGGAGGACCCGTGGGCCGCAGACAAGTGGGGGCAGGGAGGTGGGGGGTGGGCAGGTGGGGCTTCCGGGGAGAAGCTCGAGTGTCATCGCACATGCACCCCTCCTCTTGGACGCTAGGGAAGGGGGGCTGCCAACTAACCCCTGTTGACCACGTCCATCCCCTCAACTCTGCACCTCCAGTCTCTGGACTTCGGAGCCAGGACAGTGACCCCTCATTAGTCCCTAACAGGGACCATCAGTACCAGCAACAGGTGTCACTCCTCCCTCTGCGCCCACAAAGCTGACACCCCATCTGGAAGACAGAAGGCTCCGCCCGCCTGCGTGGGACCTCCCTGTGCCAGGGGCCTCCTCCTGGTCGCCTCCTCCATCCCTGCACCTTCGCTCTTCGGGGCTCTCCCAGGCCAACCCAGTCACCTGATGTAATCCGGTCAAGCTGGCTAATGTGTCCCCTAAAAGCCTGTGTCTTCCAGACCGTAAGTAGCCCCCTGACTACAGGCTGTTTGGCTCTAATGTTCAGGACCTGCCTTTGGCTTTCACCCCACCCCAAATGCCCAAGCAGAGTTCTCTGGTGAGACCAGCTTGGAGCAAGCTTACAGCTACCCTGCAGAGAAATTCACCCAAAGCTGAGGGCCCAGACACTCGGGTCTTCGCGCAGAAAGACCAGAGAGGACAGGTGTGGTGCAGCAGACGCTGAGTACAGCCACTCTGGGTCAGCAAGCTCCCAGCGGCACACCAGGACGGTAAGGGGAAAGCCCATGGAATCACACACCAACAGCCCACCTGGCCCAGGGCCTGCGTCCCCACAGACTCCAAGGGCAGTGAGGAGGGGGCTGTGGGGGAAAGAGCCTGGCCTGCCACGGGAGCCCTGAAGATATAAGGCCACAGGAACAGGTCGGGCCTATCTCTTTTTCAGCGAGAAAATCTGTAACGGGGTAGGGAGGACCACTCGCCAGGGCAGGAGGCGGATCAACAGAGGAGACTGGTTACTTTGTACTTGACATAGTTGGGGGCTGCTTGATTGTTTCCCCAATGAAAATGTTCTCCAGGAGAAGCCCCGCAGACCCCTGGAAGCCCGCCTCTGCGAAGGCACCTGATCATCCCCAGGAGCGAGCCCGCGCTCTCAGGCAGCGGGAGGGGCCAACCACACGCGGGTTCCAGGTGCGAACACTCACACCAGCCCTGCGGGTCGGCGGGGGTGGAGCAGGGCCCGCGGGGGGCCTGGGGCTGTCCACACCCAAAGCCTCTCTCAGACCAGCTTTCGGGATGGGGCCGGACCACGAAAACCCTCCGGACAGGAGTTGCTTTCCTTGAAGCCCAGCCTAAGAAGTACCTGAAATGGATCCTCACAAGTGGGAACACCGACCTGGTGGAGCTGGGCCAGACCCTAGGTTAGCAACCGGCGTCCTGCACCGCCCGCCCTCTCCGTGGACTTCCAAATGCGCACCCCGCGGAGCCGACCCCGGCGTCCCTGCCGCGCAGCGGGGAGGCTCCTGGCCACGGGGCCGAGCGGGAGCACGTGACCCGCACGGCCAATCGCGGCCGGCTCCGGGGAAGGGGCGTGTCCGCCAGAGCGGACCGCCCCCAGAGAGCAAGGACCGCGGGCCGCCAGCGCAGACTGACCTCCCCCGCCAAAGGGGGGTCCGCCCGCCGAGAAAAGGGGGTCATAGCAGGGGTGCCCCTGGGGAGGGGGAGATGACAGCGGGGGGTCTACCCAGAGGTGACGCAGGGAGCACCACGGGGAGCGAGGGGGGCCCGGAGGGAAGGGGTGATGGTGAGAGGGAAAGGGTGACCACCCGCCAAGGAAAAAGGGTGGGGGAGGGGGGCCACAGGAGGAGGGGTGACAACAAGGGGAGAAGGTGACCGCCAGCCTAGGAAGGGCCGTGACAGCAGGGGTGCCATCCCTCCGGGGTTCCCCCGTCCTGTCCTGCCCCACAGCTCAGCCACAAGGCGCCCCCAGCCAGCGCCAAGAACAATGCTGGATGCTTCTGTCACCCGACAAGGCCTGAAGAGTTTTTGCTCTCTCATAGTGTTCATGCTTTTAAATAACAGGTTGGTAGTACATATGCCCCAACCAGAACTCTCAAGAACCCAAGAACTGAAATAAAAGGGAGGTTCTGTCCTTGCTCTGAAAGGGACTATCTACTTAAAATTCCATGACGATGCAGCATAAACCAGACTATGTAGTCCCATGGGACAAACTCTGGGCCATTCCACTTGGGGATGAGAAAACCCCTCTCCCATGGAGTGGAGGAGGACTAAGGAGAGATCCCCAGGGGAGACATCTGCCCCACCAAACACTTCCTAAAGGACTCAACACAAGGGACAAATCTTTACTCAGACATGTGACTTTCTCACTGTATGCAGGCTCACAGGATGCACCCACAACAGGAAAGGGCCAACAGGCAGCTCACTCCCACTCATCCTGGTTCTCAATGATGACCTCTATGTCATTTAGATTACACATTAATATTTCTGTAATCAATAATTGCGTGCTATTTACTACTGAGCCCAGCTGAAATGACCACGTGCAGGTAGGTGTCCAGTGCCGATGCTTCATCCTGCAAGAACTGGTTGCCACCCTAACGCCCAGCAAAGGGGCTGAGTCAATACCAGGACATGCAGACTCCAGAACCCCAAACAACTGTGCAAACAGACTTTGTCCACATGCATTAAGAGCATTAGTCGGGGCGCGTGGGTGGCTCAGTAGTTAAGCGTCTGCCTTCGGCTCAGGTCATGATCCCAGGGTCCTGGGATCGAGCCCTACATCGGGCTCCCTGCTCCGCGGGAGGCCTGCTTCTCCCTCTCCCACTCCCCCTGCTTGTGTTCCTGCTCTTGCTATATCTCCGTCAAATAAATAAATAAAATCTAAAAAAAAAAAGCATTAGTGAATACTGTCAGTTGGTCCTTTGTACTGACTGGGCTCTAGGACGGAGTCAAACATGCCAGGTTACTGGATCCCTACACCAGGGTCAAGCAGCAGTGCTCCCACCACCCCGGGTAACTCAGGACCCAAGGCCCAGGAGGGTGACTGACGTGGCCAAAGAAAATAGGGGACCTGATGCCAGGCCTCAGCTTGTAAACACATCCCTTCTGAAGACCCGCTTACAGAAAACATCAGCTCAAAAAGCAATTAAATAGGGACACCTGGGTGGCTCAGTCGTTAGGCGTCTGCCTTTGGCTCAGGTCATGGTCCCAGGGTCCTGGGATCGAGCCCCTCATAGGGCTTCCTGCTCGGTGTGGAGCCTGCTTCTCCCTCTCCCTCTGCCCCTCCCCCAATCTTAAAAAAAAAAAAACTTTGCAGGAGCATAACTCCATCTTAAAAGAGGAGGAGCTGGGCACATTTCTTCAGCAGGCTTCAAGCTGCCTTAACAACAATCCTATTTAACTATCTGGTGTTCAACTACACTTTCAGTAAGTGTGTAAGTGTATGAAGTTTATGATAATGCATGGATGAAAAGTTTACTCCCTGGCCTGAGCATCTTTAGAAAATGAAGGACAGCAGACATCACTCCACTCTCTGTGCAGGAGAGTGAATGTGGTCTTCCAAAGGGAGCATTCCTGGAGACCCAGCTCCTTTCAAAGGATCAGGGAATGGAGCCTGAAGGACCTCCCTCAAATCAGTGCTGGATCTGAACAGAAGGGGAGCAAGCAGTGGTTTTCGGAGGGCCTGGAGCTCAGGGAGGCTACCCTATTTCCAGGCAGAGATGGATCAGCCCTCCTCCTGCCTCAAAGGGTCCAGGAGAAAAGTGCAAAACCTCCAGCTACGAATTTCTGCCCACTCTGTGAACACACACTCTGCGCTTGCCTGTTTCCCAGTCTACATATTGCTAAATAAATACATCTGTTCATAACACCATGAAGAAACTTAAGAAAAAAGCCAACCAAAACAAAACCTTAGTTTCTTAAACTTTAAAAGTGCTACGGAAAAGGCAGTCTACAAATAAGATAACTTTCCTATCAATTTTTTAAAAAGAAGTCATATAAGTAAGCCACAAGAAAGGAAACGTTCCAGATATAATTTACACAGTGTGAGCAAGCATTCTAGCACACACTCTGACCCACAGCTACAGAGTGGTCCTACACCTAACAGGTGCACCTTATGAGGGTTGGTTCTAATGCAGAGAAGGCGGGGAACTGGGTCCAACGTGGGCAGGCCAGTGGGTTTGCACCATGCACGGGGCGTCCCTGAGACACATAGCCCTCAAGGCAGAGAAAAGCCTGCCCCCCACCGGCGGCCGCGGGAAGGCTTCCGAGGGAAGACGGGACCCGCTCTGCAGGCGGCCGCCCGGCCCCGACACACACTCACTCGTCGCCGTCGGGGCACACGCCGCTGGCCTCGTCGTACTTGGAGCAGTACACGTCCGGACTGTAGTTGAAGGTGCCGTCCCGCCTGCGGAGCGGTCTGCGCCGACGCTGATTTAGGAAATGCCAATGGAAACAGGTAAATGGCCTGTGCTGGGCGCACTTGTGCTGCACAAACAGGGCGCACTGCTCTGTCCTAAACTCCTTTAGATACCTAAAAAGACAAACAGCGTTGCGGGTCGCTTCCGCCGCCACCGCCGCCGGCGGGCGGCCTCGGGGACTCGTGGGCGGGGACCGGACCCCGCAAGCCAGGGTGCCCCAAACTCAGGAGCAGCCCCCACTCTGAAGGGCAGATGACCCCAAACGGCCGCCCCCCATCCCCAGAGCACAGTCCCCGACCCCAAGCGCAGGCAACCATCTCCGACCCGAGGTGCGACCCCCCCCGCACTCCGAGTCCAGACGGCCGCCCCACCCCACCCCCAGCCGGGGCACGATTCCGGACCTCGTCCGCAGCACCCCCCATCCCGGCCACTGACGTGACCTCCAAGTTCACGCGCAACGCAGCGACCCGAGGCGCGTACCGACCCAGGGCAGAGGCAGCCCGAGTCCAGATGGCCGCCCTCCCTCCGAGCCCAGGCGCGGCGGCCCATCCCCTACCCGAGGTTCGACGCCCGACCCCGAGCGCGACCACCCACTCCAAGTGCAGACGGCCGCCATCCCCAGCCCGGATGCGATTCCCTGGGCCCGGTCCGCAGCATCCCACATCTCGACCACTGACGCGACCCCCAACTTCAGGAGCGACACAGCGACCCCAGGCACGCCCCTACCCCCAAGCTCTGGCGCCATCCCTGATCCCAGGCGGAGGCACCCCGGGTGCAGATGGCCGCCCGCCCCCCGATCCCAGGCACATTCTCCGCAAACCCCCGACCCCCCACCGGAGGCGCGTGGACCCCCGCCTCCTGCCGTGCTCCTCAGCCCCCGCCCCCAGGTGCCGCACTAGACCCTGGGTGCCGCCTTTCCACCTCAGGCGGCGGCAGCCCGCGTCGGACGGCGGTCAACCCGCCCGGAGCCCGGGCGCGGGGCGGGGGGCAGCGCGGGGCCCCAGGCCGCACCGGCGGCGGCACCCAGGCCCAGGGGCGCGGGGCGCGAGCCGGGGGGCGCACGGGGCCGCCCCCCGCCCCGCTCCCGTCCCCGCCGCGACCGGCCCGGCCACTGACCTGTAGTGGGTCGGCTTCTCCGTCTGCGGGGGGGACCCGCTCAGCGCCGCCGCCGCCGCTTTCGAAACCGACGGCATTTTCAGTCAAAACAATGCAGCGCGCATGCGCCAGGCGGGCCCGCCCCCGCCCCTCCGGATCTCCCCCCGCGCCGAGCCCCCCGCGCGCCCGCCCGCCGGCCCCGCCCCCGCCCCGCCCCGCCCCCGCCCCCGCCGGCGCCCGGCGGACCCCAGACCCGCCTGACCACCGAGCCCAGCGTCCGGCTTGGCAGGGACACGCCCCGAGCGCGCCGCCCCCGCCAACGCGGGCTCCCCTCATCCACGTTCATCCCAGCCGGCACTCAGGCGAACCCCGGCCCACCCCTCAGCGACCTGCGCGACCCGGAGCAGGTCCCCCGCGTGGAGACAGCGGGCTGGCTGCTCACACTAGCACTCCACTCATTCATCGACTCTAACCCCCGGGCTGGGTGCGGAGCTGCAAGGAATGGACGCAGTTGCTTAGGGGTGGGTGTGGGAGATGTGGGGGACCGTGCGCCACTGCTTATGGCTACCCAGCTTTCTTTTAAGGAGAACAGGTCCCCAAATTAGATTGTGGTCATAGCTGCCCCAAGTGAATATATGAAACTTTTTTTTTCATTATATACTTTAAGTGGGTGAATTGAATAGCATGTGAATTATGTATCAAGAACGCTGATTTTAAAAAAGAATCCAAAAAGCTCACAGTCAAGGGGGAGTCACACGCCCCTCCCGTCACCAGCAGGGTGCGTGGGGACGCACAGGGGGTAGGCACTCCAGGAAGCAAGCAGCAGCAGCAGGGTCCTGCCCAGGTGACCCCGGAAGGAGGAGGGTGTGCACTTCAGGAGGGAGAACCTAAGCCCAGAGCACAGTTTTGTAAATATGTGGCATGAGACATTTTTTAAAATGTTCAACCTGGCTGGTAATTAAAAATTTTCTTAAGAAGCAAATTTAAAATAAGGCAGAGCCCACAGAGTGGGCAAATATTTTCTGAACAGAAACCCGCAACGCTGGTGACCTGCAGCAAGACAAGCCCTTGAAGAAGTGTGGCTGGGCAAGGACAGAAACAGTTAAATAATAAAAGGCTTTACGTAACAGTTTACCTGTCCACCTGCTCTGCCCCCGTGCCTTTGAAAAGCCCAGGTCAGGGAGGGCCTACTCACACTGTCACCAGCTGGCCTTGGTCTTCCGTTTGCTTATGACAAGGCCCACCCGTGTCTGGGGTGTGAAGTCCGGAACCAGAACACCCCTCGCTGGCGGCTGCCCTGGAGATACTCAGGATTTGTTCCCATGTGGTACACGATGTATCATCAAAAACAGTACTACCCACCCTTGTGTTTTGAAAAGCTGTGTATTTATATACACACAAAACAATCTGGAAAGGTAAACAACAAAGTTTTCACAGTGGTTAGCTCTAGGTGGTGGGATTTTTAGTGTTTCTGATTCTCTTCCTTTTGCTTATTACAGTATCTAACTTTTCCAGATAAATCACATTGCTTTTGTCACAGGAGAATTAATTTTAATTAAAACAAAAATTCTTGGGGCGCCTGGGTAGCTCAGCTGGTTAAGCGTCTGCCTTTGGCTCAGGTTGTAATCCCAAGGTCCTGGGATTGAGCCCAGCATCGGGCTCCCTGCTCCACAGGGAGCCTGCTTCTCCCTCTGCCTCTCCCACTCTCTCTCTTTCTCTGCCTCTCATGAATAAATAAATAAAATCTTAAAACAAAACAAACAAACAAAAATTCTTTTCATTAGGTCTGACGTTTTTTTCCCCTGCAGGAACTAGTGAGAGAAAAGTAAGGGTTCCGGTTTAAATGACTTGCTCAAACAAAATAGTTCACAATTAAACAGATAACCACCATGCCAGGTTAGGGAAAGGACGGCTTATTTCTTTGTTCCCGCTGGGATAACAATGCAGCCTGAGATACAATTAGGTCAGTCTTTCCAAACCTTGACCTGTGTTTAAATAATGAACATACTTGTATCGGTTCCACTTCTGTAACAAGCCTAATTTACCCAGGTGGGCCGGACACTGAGAGTACTCCAGCATAGAGACCCTTTCGGAAGCCGTATGCTGGCAGGTAACCAGCAGCCTTCCAACACCTGAATGAAAGAAACCTCCAGGTAACTTTGGCACCACAGACATGCCAAGATAAAACCTTCCACTAGAAGCATAAGTAAATAAAAACCCTCGTTTTGTGCATCTTATATTTAATTCAGAATTAAGCAGTTTCTTACTAAGTAGTACTTGAAAAGCATATCATTTATATACCCAAAAATATTGCCTGCAATTTGTCAAAAAAAACAAAAGAAAACTTATCAGTCTTATTCTGCTCAGAAAATTGTCACCTTGCTAAAAATAAAAATTTGTAGAGCTGAGAAAGTTCATTATTTCTGGTATCCTTTGTAAATTCCACAATTTACATTTAGATTTCTTTCCTCAGTTCCTATTCTGGAAAAACAGAAAAACAAAGGAACTGGAAAGGACTAAAAGTCTCCCCCCCCCTCTTTTTTTTAATGAAATGCAAAAAAGGGGAAGGGATTGGCTTAATTCCATGTTACTAAATTAAAATGTATTGCCAGTTTGTAAAACTAGTATCAATTTCTACGCACTACAGTACATTGCAAATCAAAGTTTAACTTTTCTGCCAGTTATTCTGTCTCAGAAAGCAAATGACCTGCAAACAAGTGTCACCAGAATTGCTTTGGAAACATGATCACGTTGTAGAAAGACACATCAGAAATTCAACAGCACACAATGCCACCGAAAACCTTTTCTGGGGATCTGAAAATGAAATGTCTTTTGGACGTATTCGTTGGGCATCAAGTGTTCGGAAAAGAGGCGGTTCCGACGTGACGACGTTCTGCTCTGCCTTCAACGCGGGTCAGCGTGGCCAAGTGCGCCGAGTCCTTCACTCCGGGGACGCGCATACAAACGGCAGAAACGGCCAAACGCGATGGCAAAAGCGTCAGGGCGGCTGCCTGTTCCCTCGCCGTTAGCCTCCGCGAGCAGCCCGCTAAGTTCTCGCCTGGTGGGAAGCCGGAGCTCCAGCCTCCTGCAAACCATCGCCCGGCTCCGCCTCCTCTTCTCCCAACACCCGTTTCAACCACCGGTCCGCGCCGGTCTCCTGCCTAAAGAAGCACCAGACGACCAGAACCGTGAGGGAGAGGCTGAAGGGCAACACCCTCCACCAGTGCCGTTGCTGCTCCTTTCCCAGGGAATGTTGCACCGTCCAGCGGGACGGGTGGGCTCTGCTGGAGGAGAAGTGAATGGGACGGTGAGGGTCGTCCTCTTCCTCGGCCGCGGGCGGGGCCTGAGCCCGGCCACCGAGAGGCGGCTGGTTTCGGGAAGCCCAGCGCACGAACCTAAGCGCCCGGACGGCCCTGGAAGAGAGACAGCTGTGAGCGCACCCGCCAGTGGCTCCCGCCCTCGGCCCCTCCGAGAAGCCGCACAGCTCACCCGGCGGCCTGCACACACAAGACGCCGCACATCGCGACTAGGACTCCACATTCGGCGCCGGGGCGCGGCCTGTTTGCGTCACTTCCGATGCGCGAAACCGGAAGCCGGACGCCGCTCGAGGCCTCCGTTCACGACTACAGAACGTGGGACCACTCGCGCGACGGAAATGACGCGCACTCTCAGGCGGTCTCTTCCGTCGCAACCAGCCACCCTCGGCAGACCGCCAGGGCATGCCGGGAAGTGTAGTTCGCTCCCAGCCCGAAGAGGAAGGAGCAGGGAGGAACCTGGGTGCAGGGTCCGGCTGGAGCGAGATCGTTGCCCTGGCCCCCACGCACCTCGCACCCTTCCCGCGGTGCAGGCGCAACCCCGGGACCCGTGCGGCTGTGTGACCGCAGGCCTTCGCCCACGTCCTGGCGGTCTGCGTTACTCCGTGCAGCGCACCCAGAGCGGCGTCTAGCCCCAGACCGCTTTGCGGGGTGGTGTTTCGGCGCAGTGCTCGGCCTCTGGGCTGCGGTCCGTCAGCCGGTGCCGCAGGGCACGCGCACGGCGCTCCCTGCGCGGCCGGCCTGCTCGCCCGGGGCCCGCGGAACACGTGCTTGCGTGCGCGGGGCCCAGCGCACTGCCTCCTGGGGCACCTTCCCGCCCGCCTTCCCGAGTCAGGTCGGGGGGTGTCTGTCGGGCTGTTCCGGGGTTCTGTGCTCCGCCCGGTAGGGAAGCTCCTGGAGCTTTTGTCCACAGGACAGACTGGCCTTGGTGTGGCTGATCTTTCCTGTCAGAGGACCACGCAGGGCGTCCAGGCATCATCACAGACGTTGTGGGGATGTGTGTGTGTGTGTGTGTGTGTGTGTAGGGGGGTAACTGGTGACAAAATCAGATCACGAGGCCACCTTGTGAACTGTGATGTGCTGCCTCCCTAATTCAGCATCTTTGCCTTTGGAGCGCCCCTCTCCTGCACCTGCTTCCTGGAGAAACACCAGACCGGTTCTGTGACTCGCCCCCACCCCCGCCCCGCCAGGGACTCTCCAGACAGTAGGGCGAGGGTGGCAGGCTGGAGATGTTCCCAGCGCAACAACATCTGGGAGTCCCCCGACCTTGGGAAGCCAGTCCCTGATGCCCTGGGCTCAGCTCCCAGCCCAGGACTGTGTTCAGAGCTACTGTGTCAACAGAGGCACCTGTGTGTCCGGGTCCTCCTCGCTGCGCCCCACCCCACCTGTTCCACCCTGTCGATGCAAATGTACCAGCGAGAACGCTCGAATATAAAAAGAAAGAGTTTTATTCAAACCCGAGTTAGGAGAGCTGCCCAGGAAACATATTCACTGGGAAGAAAGAGTTCTGGAGAATGAACTGTTTTTACAGAGTTATATACTTTTTTACGTCTTGTAAAAGCTCAGATTATAGATTAGTGTATAAGCAAGAATTATGAATTTTAACTTCGAGGAATGCAGGAAGCAGGAGTGTGGATGATATCTCAAAAGACAAGAGGGTTTTCCCTTAGGCAACTCATTCACAAAGCAGATGTAACAATGCGTGTGTGGCGTGTGTGGCGGGCCTTAAGTCAGGCTTTGGGTTTAAACAAAGTTTATGTGAAGTCATCCGATACAGAAATCTAAAATGGCTTTCCTTGTATATCAGACCTTTAGAGAGTTTTCCTCTCATCTACCTCAGAACCCCATCCAAAATCACTGCCAAACCAACTCACCTACAGGCAACCCCAGGAGCCCCTGCTGCGGACTGGAGGAGGGGACTCAAATTGTGGGAGAATGAGGCAGAATCATCCTGGTGTGCAGCCTGGAGGGCTTCCTGGAGGAGATGGAAATCAAAGACCTCTGAGTTTAGGGGTGGACCTGCTCAGTGGGGAGTCTGCTCAAGGATTCTCTCCCTCCCTCTCTTTCTGCCCCTCCCCTGCTCATTCTCTCTCTCTCGGGCACATGCTCTCTCTAATAAATACATAAATCTTAAAAAAAAAAGCAAATCCATGTGTCCAAATGACCCCCCCCCCTCTGTGCCCAAATCCTGCTGCCACTTGGTCTCCATTGTAGGTGAAAGCACTATGCAAAAAACAAAAAAAACATAGGTCCTGTAGAGTCTTTTTATTTTTTTAAAGATTTTATTTACCTGAGAGAGAGTGAAAGAGAGCAGGCATGAGTGGGGGATGGGGGGGGGGGCAGAGGGAGCTGGAGATCATGAGCTGAGCTGAAGGCAGATGCTTCACCGACTGAGCCAGCCAGGCGCCCCGGTCGCATAGAGTCTGAAGAGGGCAAGACCCCCTGGCCTCTGGGAGCTGGCCTGGTGCTCATAGCTGGGTCTCCTGTTGGACATAAGCAACTTCCCAGGACAAGTGTGTATCAGGCCACTGCGTGACTGCTCGTGACGAAACAAGACCCTTCTGTAATCACATCTGAACACACAAAATACAGACAAAGCCCAGAATAGACCCGACACCTCCCCCTGTCCTGGCTGATGGAAAGGACACCGTCCTTTGCCAAGCATGGCCGGAGCCCCCACCTCGTCTGCCCTCCTTCTGGATAAGATGCATTAGGTTGCCTTATGGGGTTGAACTCTGTCCCCCCAAATTTACATTCACCTGGAACCTCAGCACATGACTTTATTTGGAAATAGGGTCTTTGCAGATGTGGGTCGAAGGAGGTCACCCGGGATTGGCGGGGGCGGCCCTAAATCCAAGGACTGGTGTCCTCCTAAGAGAAGGAGAAAAGACACAGACACATGGGGGAGGCCATGCAGAGAGGCCCCAAGCCAAGAAGCATCGAGGATTGCCAGCAACACCAGAAGAGAGAGAGAGAGAGTCCCGGAACTGACCCTCCCCTGGACCCTTGGGAGGGTGGCTGTGCCCAACACCTTCACTTCAGACTGGCCTCCAAACTGAGAGAAGAACTTGCTGTTGTATTAAATCACCCAGTGTGTGTCATGGTGGCCCCAGGACGCGGGTCCAGGATGCCTGGTCGCAGAGCCCCCTGGGTACCAACAGCAAGCAGCCCAGAGCCAAGCCCCTCGCATGACACAGACCCGAACCCACAGCCCTTTCCAATGCCCTCCTCCTGAGGCAGCCACGCCCCCCCTCCCGGACCCCAGCACTCCCCTGGCAGGGCGCTGGGTGACAGGTGCGGGGGGGGGGGGGGGGGGCTGGGCTGCCAGGCGCTGCAGGCTCTGGTCTGGTCCAAGCCCCCCTCCCCCGCCCCCTCAGGGCATAAACCAACACCTCGGCCTTCATTATCTCAAAGCACACAGAGAAACCTCTCTGGGGTCTAATGTCTCGCTAATGGGCGGGGAGGACCCAGCCCTTGTGCACCCAATGGCAGGGCTGGTTCACCTGAGAGCTGACATATTGGGGCTATTGATTTTCCCCAGGAAGATCAATATGGGGTGCATGGGGACAGGCAGGTCCACGCCTTCTGAAGAGCAGAGCCTCTTCCCCAGGGACGGAGGCCTGACCACAGGGGCAGGGACTGGCGGGGGCAGCGAGGGCCGAGAGCTCTGTAAGGCCAGGCATGGCCCACACTGGAGCTGACTGGGGAAAGGTGCTGGGACATGTGCGGGGGCCCAAGCCTGGCAGCCTGAGTGCATCAGTCCCAGCCCCACTCCAGGGGTCCCAGTGGGCAGCGGGGGGGTCTTGGGACACCCATGTCACTTGGCCTGGCCCTGGTCACCCAACACCTGGCTGGACTGTGTGCACAGTGATTCTGGGAAACTGTGTCTCCACCAACCCAGCCTTGCCAGTAACAAAAGCCAGAGTTCAGCCTCCACTCGCTGGACTCCTGTGTTCCTCTTGAACATGGCTCAGACTCAGGAGTGGCATGGATGGGGTAATTCATGCACACCCCTACTAAGACCTCACACCTGGTTCTTAAATCCCTCTCATGCCTGTCCCCCACCTTTACGCCCTCAGGCTGTGCTTTGTGTGGCCCTATCACTGACTGCTGGGACTAGTGCAGTAGCACCCTCCCTGGTCTCCAGGCTCAGGCTTCCTCTGTCCAGATGCCCACCCCACTCTGCACTGCCCAGGTTCCTCTTCCTAAACCTTTATCTGCTCTGGTGTCTCCTCGAATCTAAAATTCTCTGTCCTAGGCTGGGGTTTCCTCCTTGGTCTCTGGTCAGGCAGAAAAAAGCATTGGGATTATGCCAGCAGAAACAGACAGGGAAGGTCTGGCTATTTGTGGACAGTCTTCCCATGGCTGGCATTAGTGAACATCTCGCTGGGCCACTTGCAGGACCCAAACCCCCGCCAAAGCCCCAGCTCCACTGACCAGGGGCCTGAGGCAGAGGCCAGGATAGAGAAGTAGGCCTGTGGGGGGTTGGGGAACAAGCGCCCTTGGGAAGGAGTGGGCCCTGGGTGGGGGTGGTGACCGTGGTAGGTCCTCTCTGTGAGAGCCCCACCCTCACCCTGAGATTTGTTCCAGCCACAG
The DNA here is from genome assembly GCF_029215605.1 of Mirounga angustirostris. Taxonomy (NCBI): domain Eukaryota; kingdom Metazoa; phylum Chordata; class Mammalia; order Carnivora; family Phocidae; genus Mirounga; species Mirounga angustirostris. The sequence goes on from NW_026991713.1 coordinate 140,666,964, forward strand.
AGGGCAGAGCTGAGTGCCAGGCTGCCTTGGAGAAAGGGCCAAACTCCATGGCCCAGCCAGGAGGCCCTGCACGCCATCACCTCACCCCACCTTCCAGCCGATGCTTCCAGCTGGGAGTGTCCTGTGGCTGCCGAGCCCAGAGGGAGGGGCTCAGCGCTGATGCATTATCCTGCTGTCCTGGACGTCATAAGTCCAAAGCAGCCCCAAATCAAGGTGCCTGCAGGGCGGCGCTCTGGAGGCTCCGGGGAGAATCACTTCCTTGCGTTTTCCAGACGCAGGGACCCTCCATTCCACCTTCGAAGCCAGCAGGGACCCTGCCCCTATGCTCATATCTCCCCCTCTGACCCTAACTGCCCTTCCTCTGGTCAGGACCCCTGTGATGACACTGGGCCCCCAGGACAATCCAGGATCACACCTGTGGGGCCCTTTGCCATGTGATATAACATGTCCACAGTCCCAGGGGATTAGGGTGTGGACGTCTGCAGGGCCACCAACCATAGGGTGTCAGCTCCTTGTGGCATAGGTCTTTGCAGGCCATCCCCTCTGCTGGACACCTGCACTTCACACAGATGGACCGGGTGAGCTCCTGGTCCCATCGGCGCCGAGCAAATGACCTCCTCCATGAAGCCTCTCTTCTGGTCACACAAGAGGGGACGTTCTCGCGGGCAGGGCCATGTCTAATCTTCCTCAGAGCCCCCACACTGCCCAGCCCAGGCAGGGCACCGATGAGGGCTGCAGACCGAGCCCAAATGCCCTCCTGGAGCCTTCACCCAGACTGCACTCCCCTTGAGTCCTCGGGGCCCACCTTGGCAGCTGAGCAAGGAGACACCTGCACCAGCCGACACCCTTCCCAGGTCCTGGGCCCAGCCCTTCCCGGGGAGCAGCAGGGGGTGCTGTGGCCACAGTCCGGGCACCTGCTGGGCCCCTCCCTGGGGACCCGGCCTGTCCCAGAGGGCTGATGCTGACTGTGCTGGGTCAGAGCGGACGGCAGCGGCTGGGGGAGGGCCGCCCCACGGCTGGAGCCTGGACAACAGTGTCATCGAAACCGGAGTCTCGGGGCAGAACTGTGGCCGTGCCTGAAGTCAGTTTCTGGGGACCGAGTTCCAAATGTAGACTGGACTCACGAGACAGATTACTTGTGTCCCAGCCTCGCCCCGGGACGTGGGGATGGGGCTGTGATGATCAGGAAACCATGAACCATAGGCTGTAGGGAGGCCTGGCATGCTGCACCACCCTGCGCTCTCCTTGCACGGGCCCTGGCCCAGGCAGACCACCTGCTTGGGAGACGTTGGCAGCTCCAAAGACCCACCCACGGCAAGTCACCAGCCTGGCCCAAGGTGGGTCCCATGCTTCATTTCCCTGTCACTCCCCCAAAGCTGGGCGTCCTGACCATGACTCCTGCATCGGGCCCTCCAAATGCCCAAGAAATGCCCAGCAGCTATCCCCCCATGGTCCCCGCTTGCAGGAAAGGCCTGGGTCTGTGCCCACACCCCAGTGTAATGGGGCATCACTAGGTAGGACAGGTGCTGGCTCCTGCCTGAAGGGAGCAGAGCCTGGAACCAAGACCAACGGTCCAGGGAGGACTGGGAGGGTATCCCTGGAAGGATGAGCCCTCACTGGTGGGAGGGAGATCAGGGACCAGGGGCCTGCCAAGCTGGGAGGGGGCTACCAACCTATCCTCAGAACCTGGCTGGCCCAAAAGCAGGGGTGGCTTTGAGCCACAGAGGACAGGATTCTGGAGTCCTCCCAGCTAGGAGCGAGGCACCTAGCAGAGGCCACGTACGGTGAATGACTGTCCCCCAAAACTCACATCCACCTGAACCCTGGAATGGAGCCTCACGCAGAAATAGGGTTTTTGCAGCTGTAATGAACACGAGGTCAGACTGGAGCCTGGTGGGCCCTAAATCCAATGACTGGTGTCCTTGTAAGAGAGAAACTTGGACCCAGGCTCCCGTGGGACAAAGGCCATGCACAGATGGAGACAGAGGTTACGGTGATAGGGCTGCAGCCAAGGAGCGTCCCCACAGTGGACGCCAGGAGGGAAGCATGGGTTCCCACCTGGATGACACCCGTTTGCTGCTCCTAGCCCCCCAGTTTGGGTGACTGGCCACCGTGGCCCCAGGACACTCAGGCAGCAGCCCCCGGGGTCCTGCGGGTGGTGTCGGCTGTAACCCTGCGGGAAGGCTCATGAGGATGCGCCTAGGTGGGCTCTGCGGTGGGGGGTGCAGCGGCACGGGACCAGCTTGGGCCCTGGGGGTGAGGCCCTGTGTCGGGGGCAGCAGGGGCTGAGTTGGGTTTGTTGTAAACACACCTGCAGCTCTGGGGTGGCGGGAGCTGGCTGGAGGGGCTGGGAGTCCTGCAGCCACGCCTGGCAGGGTTGAGACTGGTCACAGCGCCCAGGAGGGCCCGGCGGTTGGAGGCGGCCCCCTGCATGAGAGGCCACCACCCGAGCCCTGGCCGGTGGTCCCCACAGCCTCCTGTCCCTGGCCTGCCCAGCTCCTACTGCCGGCCTGGAACACCGTTTACCCAGAGAACCGCAGAAGCAGGATGTCCTCTAGAGAAGGCTACTCCAGAAGTCAAAATAGCATGAAATTTAATTTTCCGCCTATTTGACAAGGTTTGGTCCGGGTCCCAATCAGTGGCAGAGATAAGGGTCCTCGGCCCCGGGTGTGAGCCAGCTGGGCCTGCGGCAAACACTCCACGGTCCCCGGGCAGGTTGAGGCTCCCCCCGCAAGGCCCTGGTTGCTGGGCGCTAAAGCAAACGGGCTCTATTTGCCCAGTCTGCGATGACAATGCAGTCACCAAATATTTGCCAGCCCGCTGGCCGCAGAGCCCAGCTATAAATGCTTGAGCCCAGGTGGAGGTGGGCCTGCCCCACAGGAGCTGCAGGCCTCAGCAGGTAGGAGCCGGGCTGGATGGCGCGCGGGGACCCGGCCTCCTCCCCCTTCCCCGGAAGGCGGTGGGCCCTCTGGCCAGGTGGGCCATGAGGACCACCCACCCAGCGGGAGGGCAAGGGGTGGGGCTGGGGAAGGGGCCGCCCACGTCTTCCCCACAGCCCACTGTTGGGGCCACGGGACCCCCGGCAGGGACGAGGGGCCCCAGCGCGGTGAACGAGAGCCAGGGGACAACGTAGATGGCAGACGGCAGGCAGGAGGGCGGCCCCGCCCAAGTGAGCCTCCCTGGGGTAGGGGTTCTGACAAGCTGGGAGCCCCCTCTCCCTCTCTCCACACCACCCTCCCTTTCTTCCCTTCCTGCTGGGAGGCAAAAGGGCCCTCCCCGCTGCAAGCTGCGCTCCCCCGCACTCGTCCCCAGGGGCCAGAGCACTCCAATGCTCAGAGTCAGCCCCATTTGGCCTCAGGCCACCCGGTCTCTGTCACCTCCCCAAATCCCACCCTGCCCACCCTGCCCTGAGCCCCAGACCCACACACCTTCCCTGCTTCCTGCTGACCTGCCGACCCCTCCAAACCCCAGGGGGCCAGAGAGCAGATGAAAGCCTGGGGCCTGCACTGCATCCGTGTCGTCAGACAGCGCGGGGGAACCAGCGCCCGGCTCTGGGCCTGCCCCTAAGCCCGTGAGACCCCCGAAGCCACAGGGGCTCTGGGACCTGGACCTAGCGTGCTGGTTGAGACAGCCAGGCCCAGCTCCCAGGGGCCCCTGCCTGCCAGCACCTGGGCAGATGCTCCTCAGCAGGTGGGCCTGTTGATCAAGAACCGTCTCTGCGCCCCCACCCCCAGCACCCACGGCCCTAGTCTCTTTCCACACCTCCCTGGCTCCCGAACGCAGCACCTGCTCCGAGCACAAGTGTGGTTGGGCAGGCCTGGGGCCCTGAGGGCTGACCTGTCCTGACCCGTCCACTCTCCACCTCCCTCCCCAGCCGCACCTGCTGCCCCAGAAACACTGGCCCGAGGAGATGGCCGCGGGCGTGATCCGGCCTCTCTGTGACTTCCTGCCGCCCCTGCCCACCCGCCGGCCCTTCCTGCCCTCAGACCCGGAGCCCCAGGAGACCTCTGAAGACGAGGACGACGAGGAAGACGAGGAGGAGCCGGAGGGGCCAGGCGGCCACAGCCCAGCCCCCGAGGCCTCGGGTTGGGCCCCAGAAGTAGGCCCCCCGGGTCCCAGCAGCCCCGAGACACCCCTGCAGCTGCTGCGGTTCTCCGAGCTCATCAGTGGTGACATCCAGCGGTACTTTGGCCGCAAGGACAGGGGGCAGGACCCCGACGCCTGCGACATCTACGCGGACGACAGTGCAGCCCAGGACGTCCCATGCGCTGACCTGGCACGCCTGGCCCCGGGTGGGCCCCCAGATGGTGACCAGGCTGCGGAGCCCGGGGTCCTCTCTCCCAGGGGTCCCGAGGGGCAGGCCCGTGGGCTGGGGCCCCTGGCCGAGCTCTTCGACTACGGGCTGCGGCAGTACCCAGGGCCTGGGGCCCCAGCTGGCAGGCGGCTCAGGCTGGAGCGAAAGTACGGCCACATCGTCCCCATGACCCAGAGGAAGCTGCCTCTCTCCTTCTGGGAGGAGCCGGCCCCCGGCCCCCTGGGCCTGCTCCGCCCTGGCACGCCTGACTTCAGCGACCTGCTGGCCAGCTGGTCAGCGGAGACTGGCCCCGAGCTGCCCGGGGGAGGGGCCCAGGCCCTGGACGGGGTACAGCTGGCCGAGGCCTAGCCAGTGGGCCAGGGTCCGTGGGGGTGAGCGGGTTGGCAGCTTTGCCTTTCCTTAAGGAGGGAGGCCTGTCACTGTTCTCTCTGTCGGAGCCCCAGGGGCCGTCAACCAGCCAGCTCAGGGAGGGACTTCCCAGGCCCAGGAGGACAGGCCAGGCTCCTCCTGCGGCCCAGAGCTGCCACCACCGCCAGAGGCCACCTGGGCAGGGAATGGGCAGGAGCTGCCGTCCCAGGCACGCTGCCCCCAGGAGGGGAGGCCCTGGGCTCAGGCGGTCTGCACACTGTGCCCCACTCTGGGCGAGGCCCACTGGCCATCCAGACCAGTCCTGAGATCCCAGGTCGGCAGCCACCCGGCTGGCTGGTGCTAGGGCTGCCTGTCCCCCAGGCCCCATGGTAGGTGGCAAGACCAGCTACTGTGGGATGAGCAGGGTTTTCTTGGAGGCAGGAAGAAGGGGTGCTGCCTGAGTGTGTGAGCAAACACGCTGTTTGCTCCCTAGATTAGGGCAGGAAGAGCTACTTCCTTTGCTGGCCAGGGCGCAGGTGTGAAGGGCACGGGACCCCACGCCAGGCCAGCTGGCCCTCTGGGGGCCTGCAAGGAGTGGGTGGGGCTCCAGGATGCTGCAGTTGAGGGCAGGACGGCCCAGGAAGGTGCCAGGCCTGGGGCAGCTGGGCTCCTAGGAAGGAGCTCGGGACGCTGACAGGTACAGGAACCGGCACATTTATTTCTGGGAAAGGGGCAAGGATGGGACCTGTCGGGCAGCCTCTTGGCGAAAGGACTTCTCCAGGAATGCGTGTGGCCTCCGCTGGGCCCCCAGGTTCATGAGAGCCGCCTTCCACTGCAGCCACCTGCCCAAGACACGGCTCATGCCCAGTGGCCTCGGGGCCTCCCCCAGGACCGCCCCAGACCTGGAGGGGTCTCCAGAAGGCAGCTCCCCATGGCGCACCTCACGGCCTGATACATGCCCCAGCGGTTCACGGGGACCACCTCTCCGGGCCCCGCGTCCTTGATGAAGAACTGCTGCTTCCCCAGGGACATGAGGACCCTCCTGCTGCCCAGCCGCAGAGCCCACGGGCCCTCCTCACTCCGTAGGCGCATGATGCTCTCACGCAGGCTGGCGGTCTCCTCCATGCGCTGCGGACAAGGGCGCCGGGAGGAGGGGCCGCTGCAGGAATGCAGGAATCCAGCCAGAGGGGGACGGGACAGCCCCCGGGATTTATCTCTCTCTGGACAAACCTGGGTCTTATCTACCAGGAAACCCTGCTCGGGCCAGACACTCAGACGGACGGCCGTAGGGAAGCCCACGGAGCTAGGGGCCCTGCAGGGAGGGGTGAGGGGCCGGGAGCCTCCGGGGCGGGGTCAGCGCAGGGGCTGCCTCTCACCAGCTTGGTTTCTGTATTAAACTTGAGGTTCTGGATGGTCTTGTTGTCCTGCATGCTGTTTTCCAATTTCATTATTTGGTTCTGGAACTGAAGGCCGCCCATTTGTCAGCCCGGACGCGGCCCGAGGGCGGCCCCCACCCCAGGCCCCCAAGGTAGGATCTGGCCTCTGACACCAGGTCCCGGCCCCTCGCTGGGTGACCTGGTGGACCTGGCCAGCGCTCAGGCTGGCTCCTTTCACCGTGATGACACCCCCAGCATGTGGGGGGCTCCAGACAGGTGCCCCCCACTTCACACTGGCTCTGTGAGCCACTTGACCTCCGGGTGTCTGGGATCCGGGGCCTCCCCGGGGGCCCCTCTGCTGAGCGTGATGGGCACGGGGGCCCCAGGGGTACCGTGGCCAGCTTGCCCTGGATCTCGGCGATCTTCCGCCCGGGGTTGCCCTCCCTGAGCAGCTGCATGGACGACAGCAGAGCGGCGAGTTCCTGCCGCACAGCCCCGACCTCGAACTCTCTGTTGGAATAGGAGGCTGTGGGGGGGGCAGGGGCAGGGACAGGGCAGGTGCGGAAGGAGGGCAGGGTGTGCAGGGGGTGGGTGCTCAGCTTTGCCACCCCTCCAGTGGGACCTGGCAGGTCCCCAGCAGGTGACAGACGGCGAAGCTCAAGGACCTGTGTGGGCTGCACCTGGGGGGAGCCGAGCCCAGAGCCGGGGAGGAGCCGGGGTTGCGGGAGGGGAAGCCTCGTGGATGCACCTCCAGCTGCTGCAGTCCTGGGGCCTCACCTGGCTCTGCCCTCAGCTGAGATCTTGAGGTCTGAGTCGCTCTTGTGCAGGATGCACTTGTCAGAGACGGCCTCTATCTGCAACAGACGCAGGGTGGACGGGCAGCCCAGGTGGCCCAGTGGGGCTGGGGTGCCATACCCCTGGCCCTCACCCACCTGCCGGGCCAGGCTGTCCACTCGCTCCCGCACCCCCCTCAGGCGCGCCTCGGCCTCCTTCTGACACTGGGCCAGGCCCTCCAGCGATTCCTGCTCCGAGCCTTCCCACTTTCTCTGTGCCTGGAACACAGACGCCAGTGAGGGCCGGAGCTGGGGGATGGAGGGCGATGGACAGAGGGACGGGGCCCCCTAGAGCCAGAGTTGGAGCCAAGAGAGTCAACCCTGCAGCTGAGAGCTCCCTGCAGTCTGCACGGGGGGGACAGATGGCTCTCCGGGGACCTGGGTACTCCAGGCTGAACAGAACCACATCCATAGGAAGGCCTGGCTCAGTCCCCTGCCCACCAGGAGTCGACAGGGACGGGGACGGACAGCCGCCCACAGCTGCAGGAGAGGGTGACCACCCTACGAATCCACAGAGGCCGGCGGCCAGTCAGTGGTCGCCAGGGGCTGCGGGGTGGGGAGGGACAGCTAGCCGCATGGGGCTTTGTCTGTGGCGACGGAGAAGATGTCCCAGTGACATGACCGCAGCTCAGCCCCGAGGACGCGAGGAGCTGCTGAGCCCCAGGCTTCGCGAGTGTGGACCGCACAGCGTAGGAACTGTGTGTCAGTGACACCATGCAAAAAAGAGGAATGAACCCCTGTGCAAGGGCTTGCTGGCCCTGCTGCGGAAGCCACCGCGTGCTGGGGGCCATGGCAGGCCTCGGGGCCGCGGCTCCCCCAGAACCGCGCTCACCTCACTCAGCCGCAGACTCAGCGTCTGCTCCTGCAGATCCAGTCTCCAGCTCAGGGCCACGAAGTGGTCACTCAGGTCCTTCACCTGCTTCCCCAGCTCGGCCAGCGACACCTCCAGGGCCTGGCTCTTCTCTCGGAGCTGTGGGAGGGGGGCTTTAACATGGCTGCCTGGGGAGGCGGGGGTCCCCTGGGGACGCTGACCACCCCTTTGCTGCCCTCACCAGCTCTAGCGTGCTGTGGGCCTCCTGCTGGGCCAGCTGGCCAGCCTCCAGGCTCTCCTGCAGGAAGGCGGCCAGCTCCCCGGCCCGGCTCTCCTCCAGGTGCCCCTTGCTGTCCCTGGGGGTTGGTGCCAACACAGGCTGTCCCTCGGCCCAGGCTGCCCCCTCTCAGGGCTGGCCCTGGAGGAGCCTGGCTGCTGGCTCCAGAACCACGTGGAAGACCCCGGGGAGCAGGGGATAGAGAATGGTCACAGGGCCCCCTGGACGGGGCTGCGTCCACTGGAGGGTGCAGAGTTCTCCACGGGGGGACCAGGAGCCCCCGTCCGAGGGCACTGGGCGCCGGGGAGAAAGGCGGATTGGACACCCACCAGGCCTTCTGCTCGGCCAGGAGGATCCGGTTCAGCGACACCTGGTTCTGCCGCACGAACTTGGTCAGCTGGATCACGGCCTGGTCCAGGCCCCGGCACTGCTCCAGGAGGCGGCATTCTTCCTGCTGCGGGAGAGGTGGCCCTGAGCCCCTGCCCCGGCCGCCCGCCCGTCCAGATGCCCCCGCCGCCCCCCCACCCCCGGCCCTGGGCTGCCCACCTCGTGCTGCCCCTGCAGGGCCTGCACGCGCTCCTCGGCCCGCTCCTGCAGCCTCTGCCACCGGCTCTCCAGCTCACCCCGCAGGCTGCTCTCCGCCTTCAGCCGGGTGCTCTCAGACGCCTTCATTCTCTGTGGGGAGACCGGCCCGCCTGCCGTGAGCGGGGGCGCGGGGGCATGGCCCAGCCACAGGCCCATGGACCCCCACCTTCTCCAGGGCCAGGAAGCTCTTCTGCAGGAAGCCACACAGTTTGGCCTCCCTCTTGAGGAAGCGGAGGTTCATCTCCTCACAGAGCTTGGTCACCTGGGCCTGTGGGAGTCAGTGTGGTTGCCGTGCAATCCGACCATCCTCCTCGCCTCGTCCATCCCCTGCCCCCCACCTGCTGGCCCCCGGGCAAGCTCGGGCTAGTCTGTTTTCTTGCCCAACCATGTCCGTCACTGAGGACTCTGGGCCCTGTGTCCCCTGCTGTCCCCGAGCCTCGCAGAGCGGGGCCCACCACACCCTCCTTAGAAAGGAAGGCAGGGCCCACATGTCCCCCCGGAGGGCCAGGCACGAGGGCTGTGAAGGGCCTACAGGCCGAGCTCGTGTGGATCCAGACCACACTTGGTGCCCACGGTGACCACAGACGCCACCCAGGGTAGGGGGCACAGCCGCCGCCGAATCGCATCCTGAGCTGGGAGCCTCCGTCAGGGAAGCTGAGGGAATATGAGTGCACACACACTTCGCCCTCGCCCTCCAGGCCCAGGATGGGGCACCTTCCCCTCCCCCTCCTCCCCACCGGCTCCCTTCCTGGGCATCAAGGGTCTGAGTGTGCCCGAGAGAAGACGTCAAGGCCAGGGCCCCAGCTCCCTTGGCCACAGGACAGGTGCATCCTGAGCCCCTGCCAGCACCCACATCACGTGCAGGGTGGTCAGCAGTTCGTTTCTGTAAGGAGCCCCAGGACGCAGGGTCCTCAGCTCCATGGTTCCAGTGCAAACCCAGGAATGGGCTGGAGTAAATGAGCGGGTGTGGCCACGTGCCCATCAGACTTGACGAAAACAGGTGGTGGTCACAGTGTGCCGACCCCGGCCTAGAGGGCAGGTGGGGGGGAGGCGGTGCCCTGCGCATGCCTGGCGCAGCAGGAATCCCTGGGCCCGGTGCCTTCCGGAGCTCCTGGCCGCAGTGGTGGGCAGTATCTCGATTGGGCCAAGACACGAACTTCCCAAAGGGAAGCAGCAAGGGGAAGGCCACCGAAGCTGGGCAGCCGAGCTATGTGGGCAGCAGCTGGGGAGCACTGGGCCAGCGCCCCCACCTGCTGCACGGGTGACGCGGTCCCTGGGCTCTGTTTGCAGAGCTGAAGAGGCTGGGTCTCGGGCAGGAGGGGAACCTGCACCAGCCAGGGGTGGGGCTACCCCAGGAATGGCTGAGCAAGGGGCTTTAGGCCTACGATGCTCTATTTCCGGATCTGGGTGCTGATCCCACGACGGCAAGAAGGACCCGTGGCGGAGATGCTGCCAGGGAGGGACCTTCTGTGATGAAACATGAGCTCCATCTTGGCGCTACCCAAACTGTCAGCCACGGGCCACACGTGGCCGCGGGGCCCCTGAAGCGTGGCTCATGCGACCGAGGGACCGAAAACGTTAGCTTTCTACAGACAGAGCCACATGCGGCTGGTGGCCACGGACCGGACCGCGCAGGACCTCGGGGTCACCCCCCGGGCCCGACCATGTTGCCAGGAAGGATGGCTCACCTGGCTGCCTGGGCCCAGCCTCCCTCCCGGTACCTGCATCTTGGCCACCTCACGGTCCACCCTCTGGCTCACGTCCTCCTGGCTCTTCTGCAGGGCACTGCAGGCCGCTTCCCGGAACTGTCCCTCCTGCTCCAGCTTCCCGGCCAGCTCAGCCAGCCTAGGGCACCAGCCGCCGGTCACAGCAATCCAGCTGGCCGGCCTAGCTGGGGAGCCACCGGGAGGTTGGTGGGGCCCTGAGACATGGAGAATGCTTCCCGGGCCCAGGCCTGCTGCTGGGGGGCCCAGGCTGACCTCCAGGCCGGTGAGGCAGGGGGTGGATAACCCCACCTGGGCAAACACAGACAAGGGCAAGACACTGACTTGTGTCCCCAGATGGGGGGCCGGGAGCGACCTGGGCCAGGGCTACTGGGTGGGGGAGGGGACAGGGACTCCGGCTCAAGCCTCTTTTCTCAGTGACCACACGTGGTGGGCCCAGAGCCAGCCCCCCAGGAGGGAGGTGGGCGGTGTCCACCTGAGGTCGGCCTCCTGCTCAGTGTCCTTCCGCTCAGAGTCCTGGAGCGCCTGCTTCCTCCGGATCTGGGTCAGGGCCTCCCGGACCTCCACCAGCCTGACACATAAGACCTGCTTCTGCCTGGGGCCTGCCCGGCTGGCCCTCCTGCCTGCCTTTAGGGGTCAAGGTCCTGGCCCAGGGGCCCTATCAGCAGGCCTCCTGCCATGTTCATACAAACCCAGGCCTTTTGAGTTGGGCTGTGGAGGTTTGCTGCTTACCTAAGCAAGACAAGGAGCAGGGTGCAGGCTGATGCCCTGGGGTCCCGCCCCAGCTGCTGCTTTCCCACAGGCCCTGACCCTGCCACTAAGGCCTGCACCACTGGTGGGGTGGGGAGGGTACCTCTTGTCCAGGGCCTGCATCTGGTTCTGGCTCTGGGGGCTGGGGAACTGCAAGGAGGAAGGGGAGGCTGAGCCTCGTAGCCCGGCTGGCACAGACAGGGGCCCGAGCTGAGCACAGGGTCCCGGGAGCGGGGGAGCCTCGCCTCTGGGGAGGGATGGTGGCGGCTCACCTCAAGGGCCTCCTTCTCTGGGGCCCGAGCCGCCTGCCGCAGGTCCTGCTGCAGCCTCTTTAGCTCTGCGTCTTGCAGCTGCATGCAGGTGCGCAGCTGGAGCATCTCCCGAAGCAGGCTCAGCATGGTTCGCTCGCAGCAGTCCTTGTGCCCCCGCAGAGACACCACCTCGGCCTGCAGGTCGGCCACCCTGGCCAGGGTGAGGAGCAGGCTGAGTTGGGCCATGCGTGCCGGGGGTGGGTGGCATGGCTCTCCCGCCCCAGCTCTGCCCAGGCTCACCACTGCTCCAGCTGCGTCCAGTGCTTGGGGGAGTCCCGCTCCGGGATGGAGGTGGTGGACGCCAGGTGGCTGGACTCATACCTCTCGGAGATCTCCTCCAGACTCAAGAGCTCGGGACTGGCCAGTCCTTCCTCGAGTGGGAGCCCCAGGTCCCCCAGGGTGATGGTGCTCGTCTGGGTCGGGGGTGAAGCCCCCGACGAGGGGTTGCTAGCAGCCAGCTCTGCAAGAAGGTGGCTTCTGGGCTGATGAAGGGTGCTGGCTCCAGGTGGGGCTCAGCAGGACGGGCTAAGGTGAGCTCGGTGGATGCGCTTAGCCAATTGCTGCAGTGATTTGGGTCCCTGTTACCCTGAGTCACACGGCCTGACCCCAGGAGGGCTCAGCACTTGCTGCCCCACAACAGGCAGCTCATGCTCAGAGAGGCCCAGGCTCCTGCCTGAGGACATACAGCACCAGGAAGCAGAAACAGGACTGTGCCCTGCCTGCCCAGCTCCAGAGGCAGCCCTGGGGCAGTAAGGCCTCTTGAGAGGTCAGGAAGCAGAGCTGCCCCGGGTGGCCCACACCACACCCCCCGCGCAGGCCCTTCCCTGGACTGTCCTTTTGGCTCAGCCCCTATTGGCACCAGGCTCACCTGGTATGGCTTCAGCCACTGCCCAGAGGCCCTGGGCCTCACACCCAGGGCTGCCCAGAGCTGGACACCCGGGTGGCTGGAGGGAGGCAGGGAAGGTGGGGCTGGAAGGCTCTGGGGCCTTGGGGAGCACGTGGGGTGTGAAGAGGGAGCGCCTGCCCTCACATCTCTCCTTCCAAGACAACAGCAGGGCAGGCACGCGGCTGGGGCTCTCCTGGAACCATCTTTCTCTCACCAGAACCTGGTGACTTCGTGGCCCAACTGCCAGTGGAACCTGGGTCCTCGACTCTGCCAGCCCCGCAAGGCCCCCCAACTGCCCATTTCTGGAAAGATCTGAGGGGGCGCTGTTGAGCCGGCCGGTGTGGGTGGTGGCGGCTGGCCTGCACGGGAGGGTCAGGAGAGCTGGGCCAACTGGTGGGATGGCACGCAGCCAGGGCGCCCCCGGGAGCTGGGACAGGGTGCAGGCTGCAGGCGTGGGCTGTGTGGTGCCTCCAGGCTCCTCGCGGCCACGGTAAGAAAGCAAAGAGGCGCGAGTTTCCAGTGTTTTATTTAACCCAATGTGGGGGCCGAGCGGCTGGTTCAAGGTGTCATCACATGAACCGTGACATTCCCGCTTTCCCACTCCAGATCTTCGAAGTCCGGCCCGATGCTCCCCGGTTTGTGTCAGGCCAGCGTGGACCTGTGCTCCCTGCGCCCCATCACCCAGACCTGCCCGAGGGCTGACCAGAGCTTCCCCAGGACAAGGCGACAGCTCTAAAGTCAACCCCAGTCTGGGGGCCTTTCCACACCCCTCGCGGCCCAGAGTGGCGTCCAGACCGAGGGCCCCCAGGCGTCCGGGGCCAGCGCCGGCATATCCCACAGATGTCCGTGGGCCACCACTGCCTCCTCACAAGGGTTCTGGGCCTCTTGCCTCCATCTCCTCCCGGTGGGGGGGTGGTCAAGGCGGCCCCGTCCCGATGACCCCGCTCAGTGGCCCCGCAAACCCCCGACTGCTGGACCATGGCCTATGCTGGGCAGGAACCAGGGAGCCGGTGCTGGCCATCAGGGTACGATTCCTTTATTTCTCCCTTCTAGAGCCCCCCCCAAACTCATCCCCCTGCGTCACCCACAGGGCTCCCGCCAGGAAGGGACTGGCTTTTCGAGGCCCTGCTCCCTGGAAAGGGGCCCAAACCCAGCTGAGCTCCCCCCCACACCGCCAGGCTGCCACAATGGCGGCTGTGTAGCCTGCTCTCCGAAGCAGGCCGGGGAAATCACCTCCAGGAAAGGTCCCCTGGGGCCCTGGGGCCCTGGGGCCACAGGACACCAGCCAGGGAGCGGCACAGTATCCTTGCTCCAGGCTCACCGGCCCATCCCAGAGGCCACCTGCCCCAGAACGGGGACCAGAGCTGCCTCAGAAGGTGGCCCTGGGCCAGGGGTCCTCGGAGGCCAGCGGGAGCCCCTCTGCTTAGGAATGCCAGTCTCTCGGTGCACACCGGCCACAGCCATCGTCTGGACGTCGGGGGGACGGAGGTGTTCAGGCCCGCAGATGGTTCTCAGCTCCCTCCCTGGCCAAGACCCCAGAGGGCCACGTGGTAAGTCTGGGAAAACAGCTGGCTTTCCGCTAAAGCCCGCTGCCATGTCTGCTCCCCAGGGCCCTTGCCTCGAGGTCCAGGCCCATCACCTCAAGGCCGCAGACAGAGTCGAAGGGACAAGGCTATAGGCCTCTGCAGCAGCTGCATGTCCCCCAGGCCCCAGCTGGTGAAGCACAGACGGTGTGGTCCTCCTGGGCCGGCCCGCAGGGAAGCAGACAGCACAGAAGCAGCAAGGGGCCCCGCCCTGGGGGCCGGCTTGCTCACTGTCTCACACGCGCACAAACACACAGACACACACACGTCCCAAGGACTGGGGAATGCTGTATCCACTGCTGCCCTAGGGAGCGAGGTGGGGGCCCCAGGGAGGGGCCAGGGCCTCACGTCTGGGCCAGGGAGAGCTCCTCCAGGCCCCCCTTCCCGAGCCGGTACCTGGCCAGGTCCTTCCTGGTCACCAGTCCAACCACCTGCGGGAGCAAAGCCGGGTCAAGGGGGGCAGCCTCCTGCTGCTGTGGAAACTGGGCGCCGCGCCCTGGGGGAGCCCCGGAACTGGGCACCTGGCCAGTCTGGTCCCAAGCCCTGAGCCCCCCCACAGGGGCTGAGAGCAAGTCCCTGTGCCCGCCGTGAGCAGGGCAGGCAGGAGACCCCGGCCACTCACCTGGTTGCAGTTGTCTACCACCACCAGATGCCGGAGGCCCAGGGCCCGGAAGAGTTTGAACACCCGTGGGAGGGACGCATCCTGCAAAGGGGACAGGGCCTCCGCTGAGCTGCTGGCCAGGCCCACCCCTGGAAGGATGAACAGAGGCAGGACGACCGAGCCCGGGACCGCACACCCCTGTCATGACGCGTCTGAGCCGTCCCATCCCCGGCAGCAGCCCGCGGCAGGCACCTGGGGCACCGTGTAGGGAGAGGGGTTCATGAACTCCGACAGGTCCATGGTGCACTCGCGCTCGTCCTGCGACACGTGGATGGACTGGATGGGTGGGAAGCGTGGGTAGGCGTCCCGGAAGTCCTTCAGCCTCAGCCGCCGTCGCACCAGGCCCATGCTGGAGCGCTCCACGAACACCTGGGGGTGGAGTGCGTCAGAGCCCGCGCCCGCGTTTCCCACCCCCCACAGGCGCCCAGCCGCTACCTTGTGCTTCAGGAGGACAATCAGCTGGGAGCGCAGGATCAAGCCCTGAAGCCGGGCTGGCTGGGGGAAGAGACCGTCGTCTGTGAGGAGCCCAAGACCTAGAACCCTCCCGCCACGGGGGGGGGGGGGGGCCCCGCTGCGACCTCTGATGTCTGCTGCGGGGACACCCCGCCAGGCTCCCCCTCGACATGTGGCCGCCAGCTCTGGGCACTGGCAGGCAGTCCACGCGCTCATCACTGCCCAGAGTCCAGGAGCGGCAGCGGGATGCGACCATGGAGTGCGGACGAGGCAGCAAGAGGCCGTGGTGAGATGTGCACTGCCACCCGCGCCACATCCATCCAGACAGCTCCCGGCACGCGTCACGGCCCTGACTCCCGGGCTGGTGGCGCGGCCCGGGGTAGGAGCCTGAGCTGAGCCTGAGTGGTCGGCAACCCCCTAGGCCGCCGCCTCCCGGCCGTGTGACCCAGTTCCTTTGCAGGTGGTGGAGGTGAGCTCGACGTGTCCGCACAGGGTGTCCACCCCACACACCACGCCCGAGGCCATGTGCACGTGTGGGACGGCCACCCCCCTGTGCCCGTGGCCCTGGGTACCTGGGTATCACCAGCAAACTCCACCACGGGGAACCCATTGTGATTGGATGCCGTGTTGCTGAGTATGTCTACGATGACGCCCACCTTCTCCCTCCTCCGTAGGCAGGTGACCGGCGTGCTCATCACCTCCCTGGGGAAGAGCATCTGCTGTGGCCTCACCATAACCGACCACGTGACAGACGCCCTCTCTTCACAGCAAAGTTGAAGCTTGAACAGGCAGGAAGCTGCCAGATGCAGGAAAACCAGGAACAAGGAGCCAGGCGGCCAGCTGCCCGGACACCCAGATACCAGTGCGCCCTCCCAAACCTCCCGGGACTGTCCACTGTTCCGTGGCCCCCCACCGGCCATACCTGGCAGTGAGCGAGTGAGAGGTGACGGGGGCCTCCCAGTGCAGGAAGGGCACGCTCTGCAGCTGAATGTGCATGTCATACAGGCCCTGAGGAGGAGCAGCAGGGGATGTTGAGAGGTGGAGGGCCCCTCCCGCCGCCTCTGCTGCAGACCTCCCAGCCCCCAGTCTCAGGCTCCCGGCCAGGGGCGTGGTGGGGGGATACACAGAGCAGGGGGCAAGGAAGGCAGGCAGGCCTCTTCCCATAAGCCACACCTCAATGAAGATGTCCCCCACGATCTTGGCGGTCATGAGGACCAGCATGATGGGGAAGCCGTACGTCACGTTGCTGGTGGCCTCCATCATGATGACTGTCAGGCTGAGGGTCATCCTCACGATCCCACCTGCCCGGGGGGGTTGGGGGTAGGCTCCAGCCCCTGCAGGCCACTTTGCGCCACCACCCTCATCACCCACTGTTCGTGCCGGCACCCCACCCATTCGTCCTGGTGGTCTAGCCCTGCAGGCTGCAGAGTGGAGATAGCGACCCTGCACGCCACCATGGAATGGACTCGCTGCCTTCCCTTCCCCAAGGGGAAGGCACCTCCTCATTACCTTGGGACACCCACACGGCAGCCAGGACTCACCCAGCTGGGCAGCTGCTCCCATGAGGGCATATTTGCCAGGGTCTGCCCAGATCTGCAGGGATGACAGAGGCGGTGTCAGAGGGGAGGCAGCCCCCTACTCAAGCCCACCGAGATATGTGACCCCCTGGAGGCCCCCAGGCCCAGCAATGCCAGCCCTAGGAGAAGCCCTACACCCCACACGCATGTGCAACCTGGTCTACGGCAGCATCTACAACAACGAAGTCCGGAAACACCCTGGGTGTACCCTGCTTGGGAGGCCCCAAAGGATCTGTGCCATCCACACACGCGACAACTCGGCAGCTACGGCAGGAGCACGCATTCCCAGTGCCGAGGAGGGAACGGGGACAGGTGCATGCAGGGAAGGACGGCGGCACCCCCCATGTGTGCAGAGAGAGCCCATCACAGACAAGCACGGGCGAGACCACACTGAGGCCACGCCTGAGCGACTCCACTGGGAAATGCCTGCAGCAGGCAGATCCACAGAGACAGAGGGCGGGCAAGTGGCTGCGGGGGCTGGGGGTATGGCAGTGACCGCAGTGGGCAGATTTCTTGGGGAGAGGAGTACACCATGTATGACACTAGATGCGTGACCCAGATGACTATCGCACACGAATAACTCCCGAGCTGCACGCTTCCACGGTGGGATGCCTGACAGTGCGTGAATCACCTCTCAAGTAAAAAAGAAAAATCCAGAACCACACCTGGAAGGAAACGTGACGCAAGCATAGCCAAAACCTGGAAAAGGGAGCAGGCAGGGGTGGGGGGTGGGGGTGGGGTGGGAGATCCTCCCTGGTCCACTCACGGTTTTAGAAATCTTATTTCAAAGACTCAAATAAGAAAGGAAAATACAAAAAAAGAAAGCCTAGCCCCTGGAGACCAGGCACACACGTGCCTCAATCACGCACTCTAGTAACACCGAGCATCTCTCCTGATGTGCGTCTCTGTCTGTCATGTCTGCGGACGGCCATGCTGATCGAGTGCTCACATCAAACATCAGCAGCCAGAAAACTCGAGGCCACGCAAACGACCAGGGGCTCAGATGCACCTGTCCCCCTGCACTGGGAGCCCTGGGTCCCAGGCTTGGTGCACAGAGAAGCCAACACTCACTGCGGCCCCTGTAAGGTAGGACAGGGAAATGCCGAAGAGCCGGCCCCAGGCGGCCCCGATGAGCAGGGACGGGATGAAGACACCGGCAGACACCGTCAGCCCGTAGGTCCAGCAGGCCAGGAAGAAGTAGACCAGAGTGAAGAGGCCAAGCGTCATGGGATTGTAGGAGCCTAGGGGAGAGGGGGCTGGCCAGGGCCTGCCATGTGGATTCACCTGGAACACAGCCACCCTGCCCAGCTGCCCAGAACTAGCCCCATCCTCGGTGGCCACAGTGCGGATCTCAGAGGCCTAGTCCTCAAGGCAGGAGGATGGCCGCCTGGCAGGTGGGACCCGGTGTGGCCAGCAGGACACTGACCTGAGGCCAAGGGAAGGATGTGCAGACCCCTGGATGTCAGGGGAGGGAGGCCATCAGCCATCAATCTATAGGAGACACTTCCAGATGCCAGAAGAAACCCATCAAAGCCTGGGACCAACCAGTCCAGGAGGCTGCTGCCTGCCCAAGGGCCCCGCTCGGCGCTCTGTCCCAAGGGCTCAGCCTTCCTGATAAATTGTGGGGACCGTTGCACATGCAGAGAGGCATAAAGACTAGAAAGTTCTCAGTGACCTTGTTCGTGACAAGGAGCAATTAGAGGTGCCCTAAAGGACCCCCAAACGGAAAAGGTGATGTCACAGAATGACAACACGTTGGTGTCTACAGGTGCACACAGCAGGCGCTCTCGGGGGCCCATGTGCTGTGGGTAAAGGCGAGGCTGCTACCCAGATGAGTGCCGTGGAAGGCGTGTGCTAAAAGCAGTGGTCTGCACTCACAACTGGTTCTTTTTTAATTAAAAATGCACACAGCTGGGGGCACCTGGCTGGCTCAGTTGGAGAAGCGTGACTCTTGACCTCGGGGTCGTGAGTCTGGGCCCCACAGTGGGGGTGGACGTGCGTGGCCAGTGTATGTGGAGGCTGGAGGGTGCCCTGTGCAAGCAGTTCCCAGGAGGAAAACACCGGGCGGACAGGAATGTCGTCACCGATGGAGGCAGCCCCAGCAGCCGCCCTCCAGGAGGGGAAGGGCCTGGCCCACCCCTGGGTCCCAACCGCAGCAAGGGTGGTGACCTCCGCCCTCGGGGCCCAGCTGGCCGGAAAGGGACACCGAGGCCCAGGGTCAGTCTCAGAGTAGCCTGGAGGGGTCAAGGCTGGCGTGGGGACGTGTGGCTGACGGCACGGAGCTCAGGCACGCACCTGGGGGGTCGTGGAAGAGGCTGACCACGCTCTTCTCCGGGGTGTTGAAGAAGGCGGCGGCCATGGAGTTGTACTCGCCATCTGCACAGAAGAGCTGCAAGGTTGGAAGAGAGAATGGGCTGGTGGGGCAGATGGTCCCGGCCTGCACGGCGCCAGGGGCAACCACTAACGGCTGGGTCGGGTCATGGCCTCAGGCGGAGGCAGGATGCAAAGAGCCAGGCCCGGGGACGGCGAGGGCTTCAGAGGCAGGTCCTGCATACAGGGGCTTGTCCACAGGACACTGGCCGGTGAGTCTGTCACAGAGGCACGCAGGGACTCCAGGGCTCAGCAGTCGGCACCTGGGCCCTGGCGCCGGCGGGCTCAGCCCTCCCAGGCTGAGCAGAGCACGGTTCCATGACACCTAGGGTCCCCTTCCCCCCCAACCCACCCCCAGCCACCAGACATCTGCTCTGCCTCCATGGCTTTGACGGATGTTTCACATACACAGCGTTAACACGACACAGGGGCCTGTGTGTCTGGCTTCTGTCCACGGTGTTTTTGAGGTTCGTCCACGTGGCAGCATGTCGGGGTTTCAGCTATTTCCACGGCCAAATAAACCCACTTATGGACAAACCCCATTTTGCTGACCGGTTTGCCAGCTGGCAGACACTTGGGTTGATCCCCGTGCGCCGTGGCCACGCTGCAGTGAGCATGTCGGTGCGGGTTTCAGGGCTTCTCGAGTCCACACCCATGAGCCCCCACTACTCAAGTCCCCATGTGGCCCCGGGCGGGGTGCTGCTCTGGGAGGAGGACTGGGGAGACCCGCCCAGCATAACGTCCTCTCTCCCGATGCCCGGCAGGCCCGTGAAGCCCACTTGAGCCCGGAGTTCAGCTGTTGGCCACCCTCCGGCCCCGTCCTGCCTGGTGGACCCGCCCACCAGGCCTGAGTCTCCTACCTGGAGGGGATAGGACACGGAGCTCCCCTGCAGGGGCTGACAATCTCGGGATGAGTAAATGAGCACGAAAGCGACCGTGGCCGTGACCGCAGCCACCAGCATGGCCTCGATCACCTGGAGGCAGGGCCGGTGAATGTACCTAGAGCAAACAGCAGGATGGACCGGGCCTCAGGACGGCTGGACTCCCCAGCAGCTGCCATGGCACCGGAGTCTGTGCCTGAGAGCTCATTGCAGGACACGACTGGGGGTGACACAGCACATGCAATCACCAGGTCACCTCCAGGGCACTCGCCGATGGCATTTTAAGTCCGGGCAAAAGAACAAGAAGGAAGCGCTTCCTCAAGCCCAGGGCCCCCCAAAGGTTTCAGAAACCCGAAAGCTCCCAGAACTGCTCTCCTCACAGGAACAGAGCCTCTGCAGTTCCGACTGTCCCCTGGCTCAGGACCTCCCAGGCCTCCAGCCACGCCCAGCCTCACGTGGCCCCCCAGCCAATGCTGGTCTGTCTCCACCCCCCATACGAACCACCACCGAGAGGCCTGTGGGTACATGGCCTTCCATGCAACTCCACGGGCACAGACCCTCAACACACCCATTTTCAAAGGTCCTGGGTCCACAAAACGGAGGCTTCTCACCTGATTCGAAACATCGTCAGCCAGTAATTCAAGGCATTGAACACGGCCCCAAGAATACCACCTACGGCCAGGAGGGGCAGCATGTAAGGGACACGAGAAAAAGGACAGGAGAACAGGCTCTGTGTCTCTGTGTGCTCTTCGTCAGCACAGCCTGGCAGGCGGACAGGTGGATTTCTCAAAGGCTTTGCCTTCCTTCCAAGGAAAAAGGTTTCTCCAAATAGAAAGCACTGTTCAGAACTCATTCTATTTCTTAGAGGAGTGCCCCACTGAGGGGCTTCTCCAGCAGAGGTAAAGCTCGGTCTTCCACCTGTGGGCTCCCTCCCGGGGGTGCGTGAACGGGGCAGGGCGTGGGAGGACAGCTCATGGGCTGTGGGGGCCACAGCCCCCTCCGGCTACTTCAAAGCTGGGCCAGGCCTGGGATCTGCCAGGCCCTGACCCCGCCACACAATCTGACCCCACTGGAAGTCGCCTGCCACCACCTGGGGAGGGGGTTGAGAGACAGGAAGCATTCCTTCACAGGATGGCCCTTACCCACCACGCCCATGGCAATGAAGATAGGAATCTCGTGGATCGTGTACACCATCGTCTGCAGAGAAGAGAACGAGCATCCTGTGAGAAGAGCATCGCCAGCCCTCTCTGCTCTGATGCGAGCACAGACAGGGCCTCCCTCTCCGCTCTGATGCGAGCACGGACAGGGCCTCCAGCACTTGCATGCACAATCGTGGGCGTCTGAGGGGAGAAGCACGGGTGTTCACAGCAGACCACACTCCCTCTAGGGCTTTCGCCTGCTCCCGGCCCAGGTCTTTGTCCACCTGAAGGTGGGGGACGGCCCGAGCTTTTGCCAAATGGGAATCAGGGGGGCACAAGTGAGGAGGAGCCCCAGGAACACATCTCATGACCCTGAGTGACCCAAGGGCTCTGCTGTGTCCATGTGCGCAGCACCCCCGGGAGCAGGGTCCCAGTGCACGGCACCCACGTGCCCCGGGTGGTCTTAGCACCCCATCCGACAGTCCACAGACTGCCCAGCCCAAACGCCCCGAGAGCACCCAGAGGGTGTCAGATGTCCTAACCTGCACAAGTAGGTCAGCTGTGAGCTTCCCTAAGTCAACTCCCGGCCCCTAGAGCTCAATCCTGCAGCTAAGAGCAACCATTTCCCAAGAGTCCACATCCTTGGGATGAACCTTAAATACGTGGCCATGGCTCCAGCCGGAGAAAAAAGCAGAAGGAACAAGAAAGCAAAGCATATTACCTCTGTGTCAAATCTTCCAAAATTGATAAGCCCTGGGCTGGAGAGGTCCCATATGTTTCCATGGTAAATGCTCAGGACAAAATTCAGGGTGAAAGTGGAAATCATGGAAGCAAAGAACTGTGGGCAGAGAGGAACACAAGTGCCATCAGAACTAAGCCCGCCCAGCTGAAGCCCCGGGGCTTGGATCCCGGGGGGCCAGGAGGGGGTTGTGGGGGGGGCGGGGGTTTGAAGGGGGACCCTCCCCTCCCATCACTCAGGAGGTGCCTGGCCCCTCATGACTTGGTGAGCACTTTGCAGCCTTGTCTGGATAAGTGTCGGGGCCAATCCAGTGATGGAGCCGAGGGACGAGGTGAGCGGCGCGGTCTGGGGGTCCCGATGAGGAAGACAATAGGGTACAAACAAGGCCCACGGCCGACGGGGGAGGCACATGTGGCGGGAGGACAGTGAGCAGCTCAGGTCGAGTGACGGGCAGAGCCAGCCATAGCAGCCCCGCGGGGTTGAGAGCCCAGGGGAAAGCACCACAGTGCGGGCCAAGAGCCAGGTTCCCGCCTGGGCAATGGAGGCCAAAGGACGGCATGGCCTGACCTCCACAAGGAAGCGGCCCTCTGTAGGCACTTACTATTCTCCATGTCAGGAACTGGTTCCAGAAGGAGGCACCCTCCTCCAAGCTGAACAGGACCCCACCTGGAATGGAAGCAGCCCAGCCCGGATGTGCTCCCCAGTACACACAGGGGAGCCTGCGCCCCATGCAGCCTCACACCCCACAACCCTGGGGCACCAAGACTGGCAGAGGCAGACCCCGGGCCTGTCGGGGGCACGTGCCTGCACCCTCACCCCGTACTCAGAGTCAGCAAACACCAAGACCCTCCTCCACACAGGAGGGACCGAGGCCTCCCCCATGCAGCCGTCCTCCTCACCCACGGGGGCTCCGAATGCGGCAGACACGCCGGCCGCAGCTCCCGCCGACACAAAGTCCCGCTTCTCCGTGTCCCTGCGGAAGTACTCAAAGATCTGCAATGGGGACACGTGGGAAGATGCTTCAGCCAGCTTCCCCAAGGGCGCTCCCTTCAGAGGGTGGCAAGGCTGGTGAGCGCCATGGAGACAGGGCCCGAGGGAGAGGGACAGGGGACAGGATGGGTCTCTTGACGGTCCACTGACGTGGATTCACGAAGACCACAGAACAGACACAGCAGCACACAGCGCCCCCACAGACCAAGAGCCAAGAAAGGAGGCTCAAGACGATGATGAACCTTCAGACCGCGCCAGAGACCCATCACACGCCTCAAAACCCCGCGGGAGATGGGAAGAAGGCCAAATAAACAAGCCACTGAAAACATGACCTTGATGTAAAAACACAAGACTGTCCTGTAAAAACCGCAAATGTCTCTGAACTCCCATGTAAAGTCAGTGCAACACCCATCAGAATGCTGGCTTTTGAGGGAAACGTGACAAACTGAAAACAAAGCAGCTTCAATCTGCATGTGAGCCACTCCTGACCTCCTCTGAGGCTCTACGCGCCTTTGGGCGAGGCCATGGTCCCAGCAGAGCCTCCCAGGGATGCTGGGGTTGTCCACGTCAGGAGAAGAGCACTCACCTTGAAATCGCGCTTCAGCGACGTTGACCTCCCCTGGGAAATCCCAGCAGCGATCACAGAGCCCGAGTGAATCATCGGCCCCTCCTGGAAGCACAGGACAGCCGCTCTCAGATACGCATGGCTCTGAGAGAACAAACTGGCCTTGGGTCACAGGCAGTGAGCAGGGCTCCGTTACCTTTCCCACCGCCAGTCCGCCCACCACGGACAGGATCACACCAGACACTTTGATCACGAGGGTCTAGAACACAAAGGAAGGTACGTCAAGTCTCTGATTAAAGGCCACACACAGTCCGAGAACGTGTAGCAAAACTGTCCGTGAAGTGATCCAGACTATGCTCCCAGCTCCAAACCCATGAGACAAGGAAGGCGCGCAGGAGGGCCAGCACACAATGGGCATCCTCGGTGCTGGGCTTCAGGCCAATTCTTTCCTGCCTTTGCAAACCTTCCAATTTTCTATCCCGAGAAGTTGTGTGTCCCAGAGAGCCGAAAGCCGCAAGTCCTGCTCCTCTGGACACATACCAGGTGTATCTGTTAACCCTGTGCCCACCAGGGTGGACCCTGCTGTGTGTAGCAGGCACTGGCCCTCCCCGAGGCCGCCCTGCTCCCTCAGGCTGCCACCACCGGTCCTGCACCCCCAGTGCACAGCTGCAGACCCCAGAGCATCCCGCCCCAAACGGGCCAACCCGACACCTGGAAATGACCCCCGAGGAACCACGCTCCCGACACCCCAATCTCCTCAGAAACGGGGCATTACCGAAAATGTTAAGTGTAATGAATATCAAGGAAAACTATAAAAACAGGAAAAACCTCACGGTAAGTGTACCTACCACTCTAACAGAGCCTTTCTCTTCCTGAGATAGTAACCACCGTGCAGAACTTAATGCGTTCCACACAGCAGACGCCCCATTAAAGCACGTGTGCACAATTTAAAACACGTAAGAGAAAATTTTACCCCCTTCCAAAGTTTACGTGAAATGCACACGCACGCTCGTGGGCAGCACAGTGAGTGAGTGAGTCCAAGTCCCAGAGGTGCTGGGAGGCAAACCGGTAGCGCCCAGCCCAGCGCCCGCTCCGGGCCTCACCTTGAGCCGGACCACATGGGGGATCTTCACCCCGTTGAGAAAGCACTTGATCTGGGGAATCCCACTGCCAGCGGCGACCGGCTGGAAGGAGAGAGAGGCCGTGCTATGGCCGCACTGGCCCAGGCGGACACGGCCACACAGTGTCCGAGCAGGGGACAGCTGCCCATGGAGGGGTTCCCGCTTCTCCCCATTCCAGAGGCAGTGATGATGGGGGGTAGTGGGGAACAGGCCATGGGAGGGGTCAGGAATAGGGCAGAGGAGGCCCAGTGTCCCCAAGGGGGAGTGGGGGGCACCACACTGCACTGCAGATAGAAGCTTCCAGATGCTACAGCCATGACAAGGGAGAAGCCAAGAGGCAGGCCACAGGAAGGGAGGCTTCTGGGAGAAGTCCCGGAAAGAAGGGGTGCTCCCTTCCACCTGGACCAGCCCTGCTGCTGAGGCCCCGCACGGCCTGGGCACACCCCCCAGTCCTCGCTGCGCAGGGCAGGAGGAGCGCCGCGGGACCCAGGCGCCTTCTGCTTTGCATATCTAACACCTGCACCAGAGGCCCCGCTGGTGTAGCCATGCAAACCTCGCCAGCAGGAGTCAGGGTTCCCACCCACAGGAACCCCTGCTGTGACCTCCTGGTGGCCGTACCTCCACAAAGGCGACGATCGCAGAGCCCACGAGCACGAACGCAGAGTTCAGTGTGGCCCACAGCAAGAGGGAGAAGGAGAGCCCGCCTCTCTCCGTGAACTTGTCGATATCTGGCACTCATCAAGGACGAGTGGCAGCTTCACCCCTGGCCTGCCTGCCGCACTCCTGCAGCCCAGCCTCCTGAGCCCAGAGCGCCATCCCGGGCACGAGATGCCACCACGCAGCCACGCCTCCCCCATGTGGTTGGCAAACACGCCCGGCTCGGAGGCCTCACCGCTGGCCCCTCCTGGGACCGGGGTGTTCTGCGGCGGAGCCAGTGCCCCCTTCTGTGCTGGGGACTATGGACAAAGGATACTGTCCTTGACGACCTTGTACTTCAGGCCAGCCACGTTCTCCACCACGATGTCAATGAAGCAGGCCACAAGGCCCGTGAGGATCCCAATCATGGCACAGATGACCCAGCGCTTCATCTCCACCGTCCGGAAGGCCTATGGGGAGGGCAACCATCAGAAGCAGGTGCAGTGGGGGTGGTCTCCGCTCACAGGCCACTCTGGAGATGGTGCGACCAGCCCCTGGGGTTCTGCAGGCCACCACCAGCAACAGCATGCCACATGTGGGACCCCGCATCCTGGGGAGGCAGCCTCTGGTCAACATCTCAGAGGCGGTGGGCCTTCCCAACCAGCTCACAATTGGTAACTGACAGCCTAGGCACCCGACTCTGCATGTCCTTCTCCATCACACGCACCTGACACACCCACTCCCACCCCGTGTCCTGTATTGGTGTCTCTGGCTCCAAGACACAAACCAGTAGAATGAATGGTGACTCCAGAATCAGAGGCTCGAGGACCACGGAGGGAGTGGGAGATGGCTGTGCCCAGCCCGGGGAGCAGCACCAGGCGGCTGAGAGCAGGGCGTGTTGCGAGAACACTGCAGCCCAGACTCACCATGTGGTTGATGCGCCTCTCCTCCTCCAGGAACAGCTGGTTCTCACTGTTGTCGTAGTCCAAGCTCTGCAAGATGGCACACACAACGCAGGGCTGACCCTGATGCTCCGGGTTCACAGCAGGTGGAGGTGGGCAGGGGGACAAGGGGCCCAGGGGCTGCGTGGGATGGGGGCGCAGAGGGAGAAGGCCCACCTCGTACTTGAGGGACAGGAGCTTCTCATTGTGCGGGATCTCCTTGGGGAAAGGGTGAGGGGGGTCCATCTCCTGCAGAAGGAAGAGGCAGAGCCACACTTGACAACCCGCACATGTGGGAACAAAGCACGAATGAGAAGGGAAGGGGGCAGATGTCCGTCTGGCCCACGAAACCTTCCAGGAGTCTGGAAGTGCAGGCCCACGCCCTTCAAGAACGCAGACACACGTTCCAGACAAGGTGCCAGCAGATTGGGTCCCTCGGTTTGTCCCAGCAACACATCCAAAAATCGAGGGACATCATGTTTGTGGAACCGTGAGAAATATGTTACTAATGCACGTCCCAGGTGCTGGCACCAGACTCCGAAATCCTGCAGCCTCTCTGGAGGGTGTTTTCTGTGTGCTCGGACACAGGTGGGGGCTGCTAGCCAGAGAGATCAAGGCTGACTAGAGGGTAGAACTCTCAGCTCCACACCCTGACCTGTGACCTCTGCAGAGGGGTCGGGGCTGGAGACTGAGCCCAACACCCTTGACCAATGATCTCATCAACCACGCCTGTATAACCCCTCCAAAATGAAGGGGTTCTGGAGCCTCTGGGCACATGGAGGTGCCAGGAGAGGGAGGGTGGCGCTCCCGGGCAGGAGGCAGGGCCTGGAAGCTCCGAGCTCCTTCCCCACCCTCACACCCCCCCATCCACCCCGTGGGTCTCTTCCATCTGCTGTTCCCGAGTCATAGCCTTGATGATGAACCAGTAACTGAAGTAAGGTGTTTCCCTAAGTTCTGTGAGCCGATCTAGCAAATTATGGCACTCAAGAAGGGGGTCGTGAGAACCCTGACTTACAGCTGATGACACCCTGGACATGGTGGCGAATTCATGGGATGGGGACTTCAGCCTGCGGGGGGGAGGTCTGCATTCATGCCGGGCAGACAGTGTCAGAATTGAGTTAAATTGTAGGACACTCGGTGTCTGCACAGAACTGGAAAATTGCTTGCTGAGGAAAACCCACACATTTGGCATCTCCAGTGTTGTGAGTAAAAACAGCTCAATACCATTTCAACAGAATAAAGGACAAAATCCTCATGATCACCTCAACAGATTCAGAAAAAGGATCTAATAAAAATTCAACACTCCTTCATGACAAAAATATGTCACAAAGAACAAAAAGGAACCTCCTCAACCTGATCAGGGCATCTAGGAAAACCCCACAGCGAGCATCCCACTCGATGGTGAGAGACTGAAGCTTCTCCCCTAAGATCAGGAACACAAGGGGCACCTGCTCTGGCCCCGCCCACTCCACACGGTCCTGGAGGTCCTACCAGGGCAGGTGGGCAAGAAGATATAAAAGGCATCCAGAATGAAAAGGAAAAAATAAAACTCACTATTTGCAAATAACATGACCTCATATACACAAAATCCCCAAAAATACACTAAAAAATTATTAGAATAAAGCATTCAATAAGATTGAAGGATATGAGATTGGTATGCAAAAATCAAAGGCTTCCCTACACACCTGCAAGGAACAGCCAGAAATGAAATTAAGAAAACTACGCACAACAGCATCAAAAATAAAATAAAATTTATTCCTCAAATACATTCAACAGAAAAAATGTAAGACGTGTGCGCTGAAAACCACAAAACACTGTTGAGAGGAACAGGAGATGTGAGTAAATGGAAAGACACTGTGTTCACGGGTCAGAAGACGAAGCATGAAGCCCCAGCTGGCGTCCTTGAAGAAATGGACACGCTGGTCCTAAAACCACACGGAAATGCAAGGGATCTTGAGCAGTCAAAATGATCTTGAAAAAGGAGAACAGGGGTGCCTGGGTGGCTCAGTCGTTAAGCGTCTGCTTTCGGCTTAGGTCATGATCCCAGGGTCCTGGGATCAAGTCCTGCGTTGGGCTCCCTGCTTGGCCGGGAGTCTGCTTCTCCCCCTCTGCTGCTCCCCCTGCTCGTGCTCATGCACTCTCTCAAAATAAATAAATAAAATCTTAAAAAAAAAAAAAAAAAAAGGAAAAAGGAGAACAAAGCCGGAGGACTCTCACTTCCTGGTTTCAAAATTCACCACAGAAGCTCTAGTCCTCCAGACGGCGTGGCCCCGGCACAAGCACAGACATGGGGATCAGTGGAAGACAAGCAGAGCCCTGGAAGAAACCCCCACGTTTACGGCTAACTGATTCTCTGACATGGTGCCAAGACGACTCATTAGGTAAAGAGCGTTTTTTCTGAGAAATGGTCCTGGGAAACTGGACACCCATACACAAATGAAGCTGTACCCTTGTCTTCCACCAAACACAAAATTAGTGAAAAATGTATGGAAGGTCTAAAATCACAGAATTCTCAGAAAAAATACAAGAGAAAATCTTTATGACCTTGGACTAGGCAGTGGCTTCTTAGATACGACACCAAAAGCACAGCAACAACACAAAGAACAGTCAACAGGACTTCATCAAAATGAAAGTTTTTGTGGGGCACCTGGGTGGCTCCCTTGGTCGAGCGTCTTAACTCTTGACTTCGGTTCAGGTTGTGATCTCAGGGTCATGGGACTGAGCCCCAAGTCAGGCTCTGTGCTGGGCGTGGAACCTGCTTAAGATTCCCTCTCTCCCTCTCCCTTGCCCGTACCCCACCTACCCACTCTCTAAAAAAAATTAAAAGTTTTGTGCTTCCAAGGAAACTGTGAGAAAGTGAGACCACCCAAAGAATGGAAAAAACTTTTTGCAGATTTTGTACCTGATGAACAATGTACATCTAATGTACTAAGAACTCTTATAACCTGATGATAAAAACACAAAAAACCCAATTAAAGTGGCACAGGATCTGAACTGACATTTCTGCAAAGAAGACATACGCATGGCCACCAGCACAGGAAAGATCAACTGGCCATCACCGGGCATGAGAGGGACACAGGTCAAAACCACAAAACCCTGAGGAGGAAATCACATGCAAGGCTGGGGAGTAGGGCAGGCTCAGGAACATTCCCCAGTAGCTGCCAGACAGCCTGGCACGGGGGCGGGAGAGAGGATATCACACTGTCCAAAGGTCCCTGACCCCAGAGATCCCTGTCCCCAGAGCTCACCTCCAGCCCACTCAGTGCCCCTCTCCCACACATGGTGCCTGCTGCCCTGGCCTTGCTTCCTGCATTTCCACAGGACAGGCTCTGTGCTCCCTGCTGGGATGCACTCGTCCCATCTCTGCTCACCTGGCTCAGCCTCAGGGGACATGGACCCTCAGAACCAACTTCTCTGGTCACCCAGGCTCTGGCGGCCCCACGGTCTACTCCTCATTTTGTACCCCCCACCGCCCCGCTCTGCACGGAATTGCTCACATCTGTCCCCCAGCTCTGTATAGACTGCCCACACCTCACCTGCCCCCCCACATGGACCGGCCCACACCTGTCCTCCCGCTGACCGCCCACACCTGCCCTCCCGCTCTGCACGGCCCTGTTTGCTGTCCGTCCACCACCTTCTTTTTGGGCGTTTACTGCCTGCACTCTGCTTGGCACCTCCACAAGAGCAGGCTTCGTCCTTCCTGGGGGCGGGTAGGCGCTGAGAACTGAAAGGTTGGGGAATGAGTCTACTACTCACCGGGTCGAGCAGCTCATCGTCCAGCTCCACGTTGCTCATCTGTCCGATCCGGAAAAATGCTGAACGTGGCGACTAGAAGCATAAGAGAAATCGTGGGGTGCTCGGTCATAGGTCGTGCGGTCAGTGCTGGACCCCAGAGAAGTCCAGACCTTCTTTACCCCAGAGGCCCCGCTCCCCCCCCTTGGCCTAAGGCACGGCTGAGACTACAGACACCCGCCAGCCCTGGGGACCAAGGGCTGCAGGGCGCCCATGCCAGCATCCTTCAGGCTCCCCCACCCCACCCACTTCCCGTGTCCCCTCATCATGAGACTAAGGGGCTCCGACAGGCAGGTAGCTGTGCCCGGCCTCCAGGCAGGCCCTCCAGATACGTGGCCACACTGCCGCCAGCCACCGGGGACAGACAAGCAGACACCGCACGGCCATGGCAGAGGCCTAGGAGGCAGAACGCAGGCACCTGCCATGTTTGTATTTCAGAGAAACACGTTTCAGGGTCAGTAGGTCCCAGATGCTGCGTGGAAACATGACCCCTGGTTTCTCTTAAGTGCAGATGGGGCTGGGCGCCCTGCCGTTTATCCAGCGGCCCTGCACTCGATGGAAAACCTGCCGCAGCAACGAGAACAAATCCTATAATCGTCCCCCTGATCCACGGCTTCGGGCGCGTGTGGTCAGCAGGAAGCAGATGACCGTCTTCCTGCCGTGTAGTCAGAAGGTCAGCAGTCACCTCGTGCTGCATCACAAGGGGCCGCTCTCCTCACTTGAAACCATCACATGGGCATTTGCCACCTCACACCCCCACAGGAGCACGGGTGAGGGTATATTGCTACAATTGTTCTACTTTGTTACCAGCTTTCGCCCTAACCTCTCACTGTGCTTAACTTACTAACACTGCCAGAGCCAGGTGCCTGTAGTGAACACAGTCCCCGCAACGCCCGTTACCCCGGCTACCGCGGCACACGCTCGCCCCACAACAGGGGGAGCTTCCGAGCAGCATGCTCACGTGAGGATCAGTGTGCTCCTGTGCACAGCTGGGCACTCTACTCCATGTGCGTGCACTCAGCGCCAGTAACACGGGGGGTGCGGAGAGAAATACGGATTCCTCTTTAAAAACACTGACAATGCCCCCAAACTGCTGAATCCAATGAGAAAGGCAGGGTGGGGCTCCCGAGCTCCAAGCCTCCGGCAGGAAGGCTAGCCCTGCTGGCCACTGTGCCAGCCCAGCAAGGGATCCCAGTTCTCAAGCCAACGGTAGCCAGGAGGGGCCCGGACCTGGCTGTAGCCTCTGCTCACACAGGACACGTGTAAGCAGGGGGGGTTCTGGGCCACCAGCCTGGCCACAGCAACACCAAATGCATGTCCTTGGGGACGTGTCTGTACACGCAGACCAGCCAGACAGGTTTGCATGTCCATGCAGAGATGGACAAACCCAGCGGAGCAAGGCCAGGCAGTGCTCAAAGTCCAAGCGTGAGAGGCACAGGAGAACGTAACCCTCCCTCCGACCCGGCAGGTGGAGCCACAGAGAAAGGCAGCCTGGCCACTTTCATCTCACCCACCACTGATCAGAGAAGAAGCTCGGTTACACCGGGCAGTCATCCCTCCACAACAAGTGGGCCCACAGTCGGGGCCCATCACACATCTCCTCTCACATCTGCAGTTTCCAAGAGCCAGGCTGCAGCCTCAGGAGAGGTGTGACAAGAATGGGTCTGGTCAGGGGCGCCTGGGTGGCTCTGTCGGTGAAGGGTCTGCCTTTGGCTCAGGTCATGATCCCTGGGACCTGGGATCAAGCCTCATGTCGGGCTCCCTGCTCAGTGGGGAGCCTGCTTCTCCCTCTGACCCTCCTCTGACCTGCTCTTTTTTTGAAAAAAAAAAAAAAAAAAAAAAAAAAAAGAACGGTCTAGTTGGCACAGACGCACTCGCTCAGGTGACACAGGTCCTCAGCGCCCAACCAGAGGATGCGAGCGAGGCGGGGCAGCCTGCACCCCAAGACAGCACGCCTGGACTGGGAGGTGGAGGCCCCTCCCTTCCCCCACTTCTCTTTTCTGGGCTTTAAGTGCATCTTCCAGGAAATATCTTTCGTGATGAAACAAGCCATTTACTTGGAGCTCAGTGATTTACTTGCTACTGTGTCTGTTTCTTTCTCTTGAACACAGGTTAGATTACATACCGGGTCCTCAAACTGCTGACACGCACAAGAGCCTGGACGTAATCTCTGGGGTGTGATGCTGAGTGAAAGCAGACAATCCCAAAAGTGTGTAAAAGATTACACACTGAGCAGCCGCACGGACCTGACACTCAAAACGTTGGGCCAGGGCAATGGGAACAGATCGGGGCGCAGGAAGGGTGACCACAGAGGCAGGACGAGAGAGCTCCGTGCTGAGGCTCGCACTCTGCATGCTGACTGCGGTGGTGCAGATGCGGGACTTAAGGGTGGAGAAGTGCCCACGTGCCCACGTCAACGTCCCGGTGTCACCTCGGTGCTGTCATTCTGTGGGCCGGAGGCCGTGGAGGAACCTGGGGCAAGGCGCACGGGCCCTCTCTGTACGGTCTTGTCAACTTCCTGTAAATCCATACTTATCTGTAAACATTTTAAAAATGTACATGCAAATGGGACGGCCACATCACACTGAGAAACTTCCGTGCATCACAGGAGACAAGAGAGCGAGAAGGCAGCCTACACTATGGGAGAACATATTACACATCGCATACCCGAAAGGAGTTTACATCCACAACATGTCAAGAACTCCTACAAGTCAACAACAAAAACAACCCGGTTAAAAAAAGTGGGCAAAGGACTGAAGACACGTCTCCAACGGTGACACACGCACAGCCAATAAGCACACGAAAACACGCTCAACACCACCAGCCAAACCACAGAGCAGCGCGTGCGGGGAGGATGTGGGAAGCTGGTGCCCTGCACACTGGGGTGGGGGAGCACGATGGTGCAGCGGCTGTGGAAAGCAGGGTGGCGCTTCCTTGGAAAATGAAACACAGGATGACCATGTGACCCAGCAATCTGACCCCTGGTGTGTCCTGAAAAGAGCTGGAAACGGGAACCCAGAGACCCTTGCACACCATGCCCATGGCAGCAAGATTCACATCAGCCAAGGGGTGGAAGCAGCCCTTGTGTCCCCTGACAGATGAATGGATAAACATACCATGGCCCATATGGGCAACAAAAAGTTTCCTGGCCTTAAAAAGGAAGGAAATTCTGCAATCCGCTACAACACGGACGAGCCTCAGGGACGTTATGCTAAGAGAAAGCAGCCCGTCACAAAAAAACCAACACCGTATGATTCCACTCACAGCACAGTAGATTTCTAGAACAGTCAGGTTTATGGAGACAGAGAGTAGAAGGGTGGGCAGGAGGGGCTGGGCTGAGTGTTTCATGGGGACAGTTTCAGTTGTGCAAGATGGACCAGTTCCCTGGGTAGGTGGCGGGGCCGGTTACACAACACGTGAATGCTTCTAACCCCACTGAGCTGTATGTTTCAAACTGGTCAAGGTGGTAAGTTTTGTTATGTGTTTTCACTCAAAGTAGAACCAACTTTAAAAACAATCTAAAGGCCATTTGCTGTCCCGCTGGCTGTTGTGTGTTCTAGCGGCCACCAGGCTCCACACTCAGCACGGAGGACAGAGGGCTCCAGCAGCCAGAGGCTTCCAGGCCAAGCACGCAGATGCCCATAAACAAAGTAAGTGCAAGTGTGAGGAAGCCTGTGAGGTCAGGTGGACAAGGAGGCCTGCAGGCTGAACCCCAATGAGGAGAAGGACTAAGCTGTACAGCGGGGGGCTCTCGGGACCCTCTATCTAGGCCTGGGCCCAGCCTTGTCCCTCAGCTCTCAAGTCTACGCCCCTACTGCAGGCGGTGGTCTGTCCCACCCCCACTGACCCTGCACAGGTGGTACTGAAGGCAGGAGGGACACAGATCTGGGGAACCCTCAGGGAGGGCACTGCAGCAGCCAGCCTGAACCCTACAAAGTGAGGCTGTGGGTAGGCAGACAGAGAGGGAGGAGAGCAGGTCAAGGATACTAAGGCAGAGGAACTTCCAGGAAGAGCTGAGCCTGGTGCTAAGAGCCACCTAGGAGAAAGACGGGGTGCTCACTTATTGTAGAGAACTCAAGGGGCCAGTGAGGACAACAGATGACCCACCCCTGAGCACCCCTTCCGTGCCCCTGACACTCTCAGGCTGTGGTCTGTGGCTCCAGCCATCAAGGCAGGACACAGAGGTAACCCAGTTCCCAGAGAAACAAGATCTGTAGAACTGACTCTAAACACTAACCTGAGAGTCCTACACCCGCCTGCCTCCCCCACCCTCCCCCGGCCCCAAGGTGTCTCAGGTGGAGCTTCCTAAAGCCGAGGTCCCTGGAAATGTCCTGCATTTACAAACACTGCAAATACCCCACCCCTCCACCTCTGGAGCATCTGTTTCCGTCTCAAAGTTCCCTGTATAAGTTCTCGAAATGCTCCGCTTCCCACTGCCCACACACATGACCATGACTTGCTGGCTGACCTCACCCCCTCCTTGTCCCAGCGGGAGAATGGCAGTGACTCGCTGGTAACTCACCATCACCTCACACTCCAGCACGACCGGCCCAGGGGCCTGACAAAGGGAACAGCGACCAACAGGTGGCTCTCAACAGCCTGCTCCGGGGAAGATGGAGGCTGAGCTCAGGCCAGTCACCAGTGTATCCTGCCGGGGGCTGTGCCTACTCCCCCCTGGCACTTAGCAGCCTGGCAGGGTAGCCACGTGGCACACGCTGCCCAGAGCAGCTACTTCAGGAGCTCGGCAGGCTCTGCTCGCACCAACACCACCACCATCCAACTCTGGACACGATGCAACAAACCCCAAAGGGCCAGGAGGTGGCCATGAGCTCCCACGTCTGATTCACTAGAACGTTCCTGTAGGGTGGTTGTTGGTCCGGGCTGTCATTTTAGTTCAAATAGCCCCGGACTGACAGCAGCTTACAGGCCACCATCTGCTGCAGAGCCTAGCGCTGAACTCAGCCTGCGGGCCCAAAGCAGATCTTCCCCACAAGAAAGCCGGCATCAAGGAATCCCATCAGCGGCCAGCGGAGTCACCCCATGAATGATAACCCAATGACAGTTGCTTTCGTGCTGCTCTTTCCAACACTAATCCACTGAGAGTGCCTACTGTCCACCAGCTGGGACAGGCACTGCTCAGCACAGCACACACATTCACCTTTCTGCAGGGAGGACCCTGAAGCAGAAGAGGCCATGGGGCTTGCCTCCTGGGGTGCAGAGCGGTCTCCCCCTTGCCACCGGTCCGCACAAGGCGGGCTACGATCTTTGAAGACTGAAATCTCCAGCTTCCTGCAGAACTCTCCCTGAAGTAAAGCCAAATTCAAAGGCAGCAGCTGTCCCTTACAGGTCTGACCCGCCTCTCTCCCCACTCCAATCTACTTTCCAAACTCACAGAGGATCTCAAACACACTCTCCATCCTTTCCCACCTATTGCCCCCCTGAGGGTCTTGCACTCCTCAAGACTGGACCCAAATGGGACCTCTCCTGCCCTTGGGGCCCCTCACACAGTCTTCACAGAGCACCAGGCGTGTTTCTCCACGAGCCTACATCCAGTAGGAAGGAAGCTGCTTCTGCTCCCGTGTTCCAGGCAAACTGCATGCAGCTGGGTACACAGTAGGTACTTAATAATTCCTTTTTAATTGCTTAAGAGAAACTAGTCAGGTGTTGCTAAACACAAATAAACAATAAAGTTGCAAACATTTTTTTAAGACTGATTTTTTTTAAGAGTTCAAAAGGCTCTTCTTAAAAAAACCCAACACCCGTGTCTACTTGCAAGAGAAGTGGGAAATGCACATTCAGTCCTGAGATAAACCCAAATTCCACCTTACCGTTTCCAGTCTCTTTACCTGACGACCCTTAAAGCCAGTTTTACAATTCCATTTGGTAGACCCCAGGTTACTTTCTTTTAAAGGGAAAAAATAATGTTCCAAGAAGAAAATAACAAAGCACCCTTAAGGCTCCCCTCCAAATTAGCCATTTCAGATCACATCTCATGTAGACACAGAGAGCATTTCGGGACAAAATTTCACTCAAAAAGCAGACTTGCACTTTCACTCTGATGTGTTTCCAAGGGACTGGGGGAACCTGAAGATAAGCCCTACAGAAACAGCCTGACGTTTGTGTCCTTCCTAATTTTTAAGGACCATTCTAACGTTTAAAGGACAGATACTGAACAACAGAAGAACAAATACCAAAAGTAGAATAAGACCAAACAACGCATAAAAACAGCTCATTAAATCAAAATGAACACAACACACATACGTGCATGCAAAGACGCCATCCGCATCGCTAACGCGAACACACGGCAACCACTCTGACTTGTTGCTTACAGCGTCTGTCTGCACGCTCTCATTTCATTTAGTTGGTAAGGAAAACTGGGTGCAAATACCTGTCATTTCTAAGATCGCCCTGTACCCATCCCTGCAGAGAAGAGTGGCCCACAGAGCCCCACACTGCAAGAGAAAACTCGGCAGGCGGAAGCTCGTGCGCGCTCAGAAAACAGTGTCATGGTGAGCTCGGCCTGCTCCTCGAACCCCACCAGTCACCCGGCCCAGAGCTTCCTCCCAAGACTCCAGAACCCCAGGGCCTAGGTTCCGATGCCAGCAAATGCCATCTGCCAAGGAAGACCCGGGGCACGTTCCCGCACCCGTCCGTGGCTCAATTCCCTCCTCTTCACCGGGGGGCGGGGGGAGCGATGGAAGCACCAATGCGCCGGTCAGCACCCGCCAGGCACAGGGCCAGCCACCGGCGAGTGAGCGACCCTCCGCCTGCCAGAGCCACTGACTCCCGAGTCCGAGCGGCGGGGAAGGCCCGACCCACGCCCGCCACGTCGACGCCGGCTCCCGGCGGCGGGGAGACTGAGGCGCGGGCCGGGGCTCTCCCGGCGGACGGCCTCACCTGACGGGCGGCCGCCGGCCCGGCCCCGTTCAACAGCGGCGTGCTCTCGCCGGCCGGCGCCCCGGGCCGCGCCGTCCTCCGCAGCAGAGGCGCCGCCTCGTCGTCGTCCAGGTCGCGGCCGGACCACGACACCTTCTTAGACACGTTGGCCATGGCCCGCTGCGGACGGACCGGCCCGAGAAGCGCGGCGGCCCGGTGTTTGTTCTCGTGACCCGCGCCGCGGCCACGTGACCCACGAGGACGGGCCACGTGACGCGCGGCGGCGGCCGCGCAGAGCCGTGCGCGCGGGGGCCCTTCTGGGAGTTGTAGTCCCGCGCCCGGCGCCCTCTGGGCGGAGGGGGCTCCGCGGCCACTCGCGTGACCAGCGGGGACCCGGTCCCCGAGAACGGATCGAGGCAGGAACGGAGAAGGGAGCCGGGTTCCGCGCGGACGGAACAAGAGGAAGGGGGAGGAGGGCGGGCAGGCAGCCCCTCCTGGAGCAGGTGGAGACCGACCAGTCGACGCGGGAGGAAGGGCGGGTGGACACCTGGCCGCCTGGCCGCTGCGGGAGGAATGATTGGTCGCAGGCACGTGCTCCGCCGTCTGGACAGGTCTGCTGCCCGCGGGCCCGTGCGCGGTCTCGGTATCTCCGAGGGTTACCGATAACGAGGAAAGGGAAGGAATCTTGGAAGTCAGGTGGAAGCCCCCGGAGCCCAGGACAGGCTGAGCACCGCCTGGGCCTCCCCGGGGCTTGTGCTGAGGAGGACATGCCGAGGAGGACACACGAGGCTCATGGGGCATTGCTGCAGAAGCTGCTTTGCCAAGTGTCCTCACCAGCGGGGGAATCACACACGCACCCAAACTGAGGGACATTGGCTAAACTGCGAGGCGTTCTGTTCGGCCACGAAGGGCCGGGACTGCCCTCTGGGACGGGATTGAAGGGACAGCACAGCCGAAGGCTCCTGGCGGCTCTGGCCTCGCTGGGACAACTGGCAAAGCTTGGGCATGCACTGGGCTGGGTGGTGGGATTGCTGGGTTCCCCGCCCAGGGCTGAGCATTGTCCTGGGGTGACCGCAGGAAAGGTCCTTGTTCTCAGGAGACAAACGGTGCATGCAGGTGGATGGGCTGCGATGTGTGTAGTTGCCTTATCATGGGGGCAGGGAGCCAGCGACAGAGGGGAGCAGATGTGGCCCAAGGCCAACGTGGTCAGTCTAGGCCCAACGTGTATGACCTACAATGTGTTCGTCTTGCAACTTCTGTTTTTTGGCTGGGAAACTTTTCAAAAGGAAAAGATTTACAAAGTGTTTTAGAGGCTCTGAGGCTGAGAAGTTAACAGAGCCCCTCCCTCCACACAACTCAAAATCAGAACTAAAACTAAAATAAGAGAAGTTGGACAGGGTTTTGAATTTTCCCCACAATGACTGTGCAGTGCTCTTTTGGAAATTCTAAGAACAACATGCTTTCAAAAAAGTGTGTTTTCTCATTCGTGTCATCTGGCTTTGCCCTTTCGAGTGATGGACCAGAGCGGCGTGATGGCCCCTGGGTTGTGGCCTGGCACACGGGCATGAAGCGCAGGCAGGGCTGGGGCTAGGGCTGGGTGTGTGTAGACTGAGTGGACTGGATAATGGGGTTCCTGTGAAGACATCCAGTGATAGAGAAGTGAGGGCAGTCCGTGGGTCCTGCTGGAGGTCAGGGGGCATCTCTGTGGCCCAGCAGGACAACGCTGTCAGACAGATGAGGTGCCTGATTGTACTTGTGCTGGACCAGTGGCCCTTCTGGAGGACAAGCAGGCAGGGCGGGGAAGGGAGAAACCAGCCCCAGCTTCTTGCCAGGCCCCGGTCCCCATAGCATGAGAAGGGCATCTCTGGGTCATGTTGTCCTTACCCAGAAACACAACAAACTCGGGCCATAGGTGGGGTTTGATGGATTGCAGGTGGCTCATGCTTCAGAATGCATGGGGGGGGGGCTTTGTCACTGACCCCATGGGGGTGGCCGATCGCATGAGATTCGTGTTCAGACTGTCCTGCTTCAAACCCTGCATGGCTTCCCTTGTCCTACTGGACAGAGCTCAGACCAAATTCTTAGTGACCAGAGCCCTCCCTGAAGCTGTCTCAGCCCTGACTCCAAGCCGTTCCCCAGGCCGCTCCACCCTCCTGGAATCCCACTGCCCATGAAGCTTCCCGAATGTGGATGTGGCCGCCCGCAGTGATGCTGTCTTCTCTGCCCTATTCCTGTGGCGTTAGGGTCTGTGGACTTGTAGGGGATTGCTGCTATGAATGGAGGGCCATCCTGGGTCTCCTAGGCATTATAAGCTCAAAAAAGGGGAGGGGCCAGAGATAATACCCTGTGTGGTCTTTCTATGCTGGGGATCTGCTGTTGCTGAAGAAATAGTAGTCAGATTACCAGTCTCCCCTAAAGCAGCACATCATCCCTCCTCCTCATGGGGGGAGGACTGAGCAAGAGCCCCCGAAAAAGCCCTAGGTGCCCAGGAAGGAAGAGGCCGAGAAGGAGCCGCTGTCCCTGAAGGTGCACGTGCCCTGGGGAAGTGCAAGGAAAAGTAGAAGTCAGTGACTCAGGGAGCATCCCTGTGGCCACTTGGGGATTTCGGTTCTAGAATGTCTCCTCTGACCTTGACTCCTAGGGAAAGCAGCCACGCTGAGTCTGTGGGCGGAAGGCCCTGGATTGCTGGGGTCACAGCGCTGCAGAGATGAGAATGCCCTAAAAGGTGGAGGGAGTCATTTAGAGCACTCTCCCACCCCCCCACTCCCGGGGCAGCTGCAGGATGAAACCAGGGCCCCTCGCGGAGGCCGGGCGGTGCGGGCTGGTGAGGGCTGGTGAGGGCATGGGGCTTCTCCAGCTTGTGTTCCCGCTTTTAAAGTGGGGGGAGGGGCTCCTGGAGGGCTTAGGTGGTTAAGAGTCCCATCTGACCTTTGATTTCAGCTCAGGTCATGGTCTCAGGGTCGGGAGATCGAGTGCCCCCCACCCACCCATGGGGTACTCTGCCGTGAGTCTGCTTGAGATTCTCTCTTTCCCTCTGCCCTTCCCCAAGCTCTCGTGCACACGCATTCTCTCTCTCTTGCTCTCTCTCAAATAAATACATAAATAAATCTTTAAAAAAAAAAGCAGGGGGAATTCTAAGAACCGAGCCTGTTTCTGAACTCAGGGATTCCTCACCTCTCCCACGCGTGGGTTCCCCCCTGCAACACCCTCTCCTCCTGTCTTCCCAGACTCCTTCCTGATTGTCTGTTTGGTTCTTCCTTGGGAATCCCCGATACAGTAGGGGTTCGTTTCCATCACACTGAAACTTAACGCCCCTCCTGTCCGTGCCTGTTCTTTTAGGGGCCACGGTTCAGAAGAGTAAAAATAAACATCCAGAAGCGGGAGCGCGCGTGCTGGCGGGGCGTAGGAACAGAGAGGGCGGTAGCCACTCTGGAAACCGGTTTGGGCGTTTCTTTGAAAGTTCAGACCTGAGTTCACCACGCGACCCAGAAATTCTACTCACAGGCACCCGCTCAAGGGAAAGAGGAACCCGTGTCTGCACAAGGACTCATATGACAATGCTCGGAGCAGCTTTATTCACAGAAGCTAGAGACTGGAAGTGGATGAACGGATAGCAGCGTGGGGTGCATCCCGGCAGGGTGGCGCCCAGCGCCCAGAGGACGGGGGCCCTGGTGTGCGGGCACGTCCGCGGGGCTGGGGAGCGTGCCGCTTGGCGACAGAAGCAGACTTGAGACCCCACGGTGTGTGATTCCTTTAGGTGAGATGTCCAACGTCCAGAACGGGCCAATCTGCCCAGAGAGCCGGTCAGGGTTTGCTGGAGCTGGGGGGACAGGAGCAACCGCTAACGGGCATGATTTGGGGGGGCAGGGACATGGAAACACCCTAAAACTGGACTGTGGTGATGGTTGCACAGCTCAGTAAATTCGCTAACCATCTTTGCACTGGACATGCATCGCGGATGAGCATTGTAACACCTGCTCCGATAAAACCCCAACAAGGTTACTTTGAAAGCAGTGCCGTCGGTTGCTCGTGTGTGTTTCTGAATAGCTTGCTCCCTTCACTGGCTCTGGCACTGCTGGAACTTCAGGGCAGGAAATGGGTTCCTGGCCCTTTTCATGAGGGATATGGGAACAAGGACCACCCAGACGGACACTTTCTAAGCCACCTCGAGAGAGGACCATGGCAGTTCAAGTGCACCCACCTAGGTTCCTCGAAAACGGAGTTCTCCATCAGCAAACCCAGCCCAGACGAGAGGCCCCACCGGAGTCCTGTGCTCGCTGGGCTGGAACGGCATCATAGTCCACAGGGCCTCCCACAGCCCCACTCCACCTGTTGGCCCGCTCCCTCCCGCCCACACTGCCCTGTCCCCTCCCCAGTGCAGGAGGGGGCCCTGGACGGGGGTGTGCTGGGATCAGCGGTGGCCAAAGGCTGCTGAGGCTGTTCCTGCCGGGCTCAGGGCACAGGGCCTCAGGGGCAGAGCTCCAAGCAGCTGCAGTTCACCCTCTGCACGTATCCGCCTCCCCACTGGGCATTGTCCAGCGTCAGGATGGCGCCCCCGGGGATCTCCCTCCCGGTGGCCAGTTTTGCGACCTCCCCGGGGACCAGTGCCCGGTCCCAAATGGCCAGGCCTGCTATGCTGCCCACGAAGGCTTCAGAGCTGTCAAACCCGCCCCCCATGCTGTCCTGCTCCTGGCCCAGCACGAAGGACCCTCCTGCAGGGATCTCATAGCCCTCCCTGAAGTGGGAGCGGGTGGCCACGAGGCTGCGGTCCACGTACAGCCAGTATCTGCCCAGGGTGGACATCCAGATGACACACACATGGTTCCACCGGCCGTCCAGCAGCAGCTGCAGGGGCAGCTCCCTGAAGGCCGGGTCTCGGATCACGAAGTGGATGGAGCCCGGGGCCAGGGAGTCCCTGCCGTGCAGCACAAGCTTGTTGTCATTCTCCTCCATGGCATAGGAGAGCAGGGTGCCCAGGCGGCCCGAGGCCGTGCACACCCAGCTGCAGACAGATAGGGCTTGCAGGCCTGACGGGAAGCCGGGGCTGAGGAAGGCGGCGTTCCGGGTGGAGGTGTTCGGGAAGACCAGCACGGGGCCCACGTCACGGGCTGGAAACGGGGAGAGTCAGCCCCAGCACCAGGCGGCGGCAGGAGTGTCCACACCGCTCCCGGGCATGGGCTTCAGACCCCGTGGCTGAGTCAGCACTGTGAGGCTGGCCGTGCAGGGTGCCATGGGTCCTTGCTGCACCATCACCCCATCCCACAGGTGGGAAGACTGGGAGCCCACGCAGTCTTACACCTCGGCGGGAGTGAGCCTCTGGACACGCCCCACAGCAGCGGGACCCCCGGCGTGAGCCTCCTGGGGCTGCCATCACGAAGCCCCACACACTCAGAGGCTCCAAACAACACGAATCGAGTATCTTCCAGTTCTGGAGGTCAAAAGCCAGACCCGGGTCCCCTGATGAAAATCATGGTGGATGCGGGGCTGGCTCCCTCTGGAGGCCCCAGGGAGAATCCTCTCCTGCCCTGTCAGCTTCCAGAGACGGCCCCTGCTTATGGATCGCGGCCCTGCCTGTGTCTTCAAAGTGCATCCCTCTAACCTCTGTCCCTGAGCTCACAGCTGCTTCTCTGACCTTCCTGCCTCGCCCCGGTGTCAATTCCAGCTCCCCTCCCGTCTCACAGTCTGTAATCACAGCCAGAAAGTCCCCTTGCCACGTGAGGGGCCGCATCCACAGGGCCCAGGGGTCAGGATGTGAATGTCTTTGGGGCCATGCCCCTTCAGGTCTACCTGACAGAGGGGTCCATGGGGTGGGGTGAGGTCCAAGGTCCCAATCGGCAGGCTGAGGACCTGCATCTCTAACCCGTTAGCCCACTGGACCCAAGGATGGAGGGCTCCCAGCCCCTCTCTTCCCCTCAGGGACCCCGTCAGAATCTAGGGCCAGCACAGGAGACTCATGCGGGCGATGGCTGGGGACGCGTCGTATTATCCCACCAGCCCTAATGAAGGGGTCACCAAGTGGGAGTTGGGGACCCCCCCAGGAGCACCCGACATCTGTGCACACCCACCCCAGGGCGCCGGGGGGCCCGAAGACAGGCCATCACCTGCACGCCCCCCTTTCTTCTGGGGGTGCACAGGGCTGTGAAGCCAGTGTCCTCTCCACACAGCTTGGGGGAGAAGGCTGTCCAGAGGGGACCAGAGGCCTGAGGAGGTGGGAGAGGGGAGGCGAGGCCGACGGAGTAAGGGCAGGCCATGGTACTTATTCTCTCCTGGTCTCTCGGGGGCCAAGCCCGCTGGCTGCCCGGGCCGGGGAGCGCCCGAGTCCCCTGGAGACCACTGGCAGAGTCCTGAGGTGGGTCCCCAGTCTCAGGTGAAGGCCTGAGCGCCTGCCTTCCCCTCTGCAGCGTTGGGGAGCTGGAGCTCGGCAACCCAGGTGGGGTCGGGGGCCGGGCCGGGGTCAGCCCTGGGGCCATGGTGCCAGGGCAGGCCACCTGCAGCCGGCCCTTGAGAGCAGCCAGCCTGGCGCCCTGGCCCTGCACGAGGTGTGTGAGGCGAGCGAGCGTGTCCTGCAGGGCCCTCAGGTCCGGGGCCAGGCCGGAGAGGGCGCCCCTCTGCACCTGCGGCTCCTTCCCCTCCTGGGTGCGCTGCTTGCCCTTTTCACTCAGCGCAGCACCCAAGGCCAGCAGCCTGGACTCCACCTTCTGGCTTCTGCGCTGGGTCTTCTGCATCCAGGTCTTGAGGTGGCTCAGGTCGCCCTGCATGGCGGCCTGCGACTGGTTCACGGCCAGAGCCACGGCCTGGGTCTCGCGCACCAGGCTCTGGAACCGAGCATCGATGCCGTAGGACAGGTTGTGGTTACGGGCAAGGACTCGCAGGTGTGTTAAGGTCACCTCTTGGAGCCTCCGGAACTAGAGAGAGACACAGAGGGCCCGGAGGATGCGGGACAAGCCTTCCCGCTCACGCTTCTGGGTGCCTGTCGCGCACTGGCCACCATCCACACTGACTTGATCCCCAGGCGGCTGCGCGAGGGGTGGGCCCATGACCACACCCAGCCCCACGGCGGCCTCGCTCAGAGACGCCCACTCTGTGGGGTGTGGGCTTCAGGCCCCCATCTCCCCCACGACCCCCATGCCTCTCGCGCCTCCCACACCTCACCCCTGTGACGCTCAGGGTCCTGCCTGAGTGGACGTAGGGCAGGGTGGGCTTCGTGAGTGGTTTGTGGGGATCAAAGCAGGCAGAGCCTGCAGAGAGCTCCCAACCCCGTGCCCAGACGCCCCAGCACCCCTCCTGTAGCCCTCTCGGGGCTTCCCACACCACCGCCCGGCCCGACTCCCACCCTGTTCTCACTGTCAGTTGGCTTGACTTCCTAACAGCCCAACAGACCTTCTCTGCTAGTTGCCCCTGTAGGGGACCGTAGAGTCACTGATGGGAAGAACCCCCGCACTCCGTGTTTGCATCCCCAGAGCAGGACTCTTACTGCTCTGTTTCCGTGTCGGCTGTTGAATTTAACACACAGCTGCCCCAGGTGCTGGCTACACTCACCTGCCCTTCCAGTCTGCGGAGCCTCTCGAGAAATGGTTTCCTTTGCCCTGCAGGGCTGTATCCCTGTGACAAAGCCCCATGCAGACAGGCAGGCACAAAAATAAGGAGGGACAGGGCCTTCCTCCGCGGGCAGCCCATCCTGAGGACGCGGAGAGAGGGCCGCTGGCTTTGCGCTGCTTGTTCCCACACAGCCCTCCCAGCTTTCCTTCTCCCACCCTGCCTGGGAGTCAGGTGCTTCCTGCCACCTTAATGAAAAGCATCTGCCCTCCAGTCAGTGAGCTCTGGAGAGCTGGAGGTTCCCAAGGACACAAGCTTAAAACAGATGCAAACAGTTTCTCTGGAAAATAATTCTGGGTTCGAGCCGCAGCCTGGCTGGCTCAGAGGCAGACGGTGATTGCTTTAGCAGGGGCACATGGACTCAGCTCCCACCTCAGGGAGCTGGATGGGGCCGGGCCAGGGCCAGGGAGCCCCTGGAGCCAAGTCTGCTGTGGGGCCCAGCGTGCTGGCCCTGCACGGAGGGGACTGTGAGGCCCACCTCTCTCCCTCAGGTAAGGCAAAGGAAATGGGGTTGGGGGCCACCTTAATTTGTTTTGGGGTATAGGTTGTCTGGTGGGCTGAATGGTGGCTTCAAAATGGTAAGTCCAAGTCCTAACCCCGTGAATTCCCCTGTACCTGTGATGTGAGTTTATTTGGAAAAAAGGCCCTTGCAGACATCATTAAGGATCTTGAGAGGAGACCATGCTGATAGTTAGGGTGTCCTTACAAGAGACAGACACAGAGGAGAAGGCCGT
Source organism: Mirounga angustirostris (assembly GCF_029215605.1). Taxonomy (NCBI): domain Eukaryota; kingdom Metazoa; phylum Chordata; class Mammalia; order Carnivora; family Phocidae; genus Mirounga; species Mirounga angustirostris. Next base: position 140,711,834 of record NW_026991713.1, read on the forward strand.
GGGAAGACAGAGGCAGAGACTGGGGTGATGCGGGCACAGGGAGAGCCAGGAGCTGGACGAGGCAGGAGGGGTCCTCCGTGGAGCCTTGGGGAGCAGCACCCAGAACATGCTGACCTTGGAGCTGCATTAGTTACAGGTCATTGGTTGTGGCCTGGGGCCACTGACTCCCTCCCCTTGGGGGCTCTCTCCACAGTTCCCCCTGCTCCACCCTTGACCAGTCACTCTCCCAGGCCACACTGGATCCCCACATCCCGCTGCTGTCTCCCTCCCCTTGCGCTCTCCTAGGCCCTCGCACTCTCCTTGGCCCTGGGCTCCTTCACCTTTGTCCTTCTGCTGCCATTGAACTGGCACCTGGGGGAGAGGAACCATGCAGGGCTATTTAACTGACTCTGGTTTTATCCTGCTCCCTCCCTGCATCATGGTCCCTGCAGCGGTCCTGGGATGAGGTCCCCGCCTGCCCCACTTACTTAGACCATGGCTGGGTTGCCGTAACCAGTGACCCCCATGGGGAAGCTTAAAACAATAAGTTTATTCTCAGGGGCGCCTGGGTGGCTCAGTCATTAAGCGTCTGCCTTCGGCTCAGGTCATGATCCCAGGGTCCTGGGATCAAGCCCTGCATCAGGTTCCCTGCTCCGCGGGGAGCCTGCTTCTCACTCTCCCACTCCCCCTGCTTGTGGAGCCTGCTTCTCACTCTCCCACTCCCCCTGCTTGTGTTCCCTCTCTCGCTGTGCTTTCTCTGTCAAATAAATAAATCTTTAAAAAAACAAAAAAACAAAAAAACAAGTTTATTCTCTTGCAGTCCTGGAGCCCCGTATCCTAGGGCCCTGCTCCTTCCTCTCCTCCCCAAGGCTCTGAAAAAGCTTTCATTCACGTATGTGGGCTTAGGACTTGGACCTAATTTTTGGGAACCACCATTCAGCTTATTACAGAGAGGTTTGAGGGGCTGGGGCATGGCACAGACTTGAGTGAAGGGACTCATGTGAATCTGGATAGAAAGCTGCTGGGTCCCCAGGGCTTCCTTGACCTGCAGCTGGTGAACACTCTGTTCACCAGCCCTGCCACAGGATGTGGTCAGCTGGCTCTCTGGGGAACCCCCTTTCCTGCGCCATGTGGGCAGCTGAACCCCTGCCATGTGACTGGCCTGAATTGAGTTCCACCACAGAAATAATGCACACTGGATTACAAAGCTTAGTACAAAAAAGGAATGTAAAATATCTCACTAATCGTCATACATTGTACAGGACAACATGTCGAAATGGTAACATTCTGGGTTGATTGGGTTAAATAAAATATATTATTGGGGCGCCTGGCTGGCTCAGTCTGTGGAGTGTGCAACTCTTGATCTTGGGGTCATGAGTTCAAGTGCCGTGTTGGGTGTGGAGGCTACTCAAAAAAAAAAAAACAACAAAACCCATATACACATATAAAATTAAAATTAACTTCACCTGTTTCTTTTCGCTTTTTTTTTTTACTACCGCCACCTAGAAAATTTAACATCACATATGGGGTTCACATCCTATTTTGATTGGACAGCATTGCCCTGGAGAGAGACTGGGCATGTAGCTGTGTGCGGGTATGCACTGAGACAGGTGACTTTCCCCCAATCTCCATCATCTGTTCTTTTTTTTTTTTTTAAGATTTTATTTATTTACTTGAGAGAGAGAGAGAGACAGAGAGAGAGCATGAGAGGGGGGAGGGTCAGGAGGGTCAGAGGGAGAAGCCGACTCCCCGCTGAGCAGGGAGCCCGATGTGGGACTTGATCCCGGGACTCCAGGATCATGACCTGAGCCGAAGGCAGTCGCTTAACCAACTGAGCCACCCAGGCGCCCCCATCATCTGTTCTTTTTGAAAGAAGAATTTTAGTGGAAATTATACATATAACAAAATTCACTTTTTAAAAAGGTAACGCTAAAAGCGAGTTATTGAAATGTCCACAGGGACACCTGGCTGGTCAGTTGGTATAGTGTGTCTCTTCATTTCAGGGTTATGAGTTCAAGCCCCACACTGGCCATGGAGCCTACTTTATTTATTTTTTTAAAGATTTTATTTATTTATTTGACAGAGAGAGAGAGAGAGAGAGCACAAGCAGGGGAGTGGCAGGCAGAGGCAGAGGGAGAAGCAGGCTCCCTGCAGAGCAGGAGAAGCCTGATGTGGGACTTGATCCCAGGACCCTGGGATCATGACCTGAGCTGAAGGCAGTCGCTTAACCAACTGAGCCACCCAGGCACCCTGAGCCTACTTTAAATAAATAAACTAACTTAAGAAAAAGAAAGAGATGAGATAAAGGTCTGCACATTGAATTGTGGGACTCTGAGGGTTCTGCCAGCTTCCAGAAAGGAGAAGCCACAGCCCCAGGTAGGAGGAGGGTGGGAGCTTCTTTAGCCTTGGGGAAAAACAAGAGCATCCTTTCCCCCATCTGTCAAAACAAGTTCCCCTCATCCACATACAGAGCTTCTTGCCCTTGACTGTCTCATGCTTAATATGAAGGCTAAGTGAAGGATCTCTATACATGGGAGCCTCTGACAGAAATCTGCCCAAACAGAAAAATGCAGAGAGCCAAGGAAAAGCTCTAAAGCATCTTAATTCCTACTCCCAGAAAGACAAGAAAAGCTTTGTGTCCGCAAGGCAAAAACATGGATGTTATGAGAAAAGGAAAAATCAACAAGGAAGAAGTTGCTCTTGAAGGATGAAAAGGAGGATTTTCCAAATAGGGCGCCTGGATGGCTCAGTCGTTAAGCGTCTGCCTTTGGCTCAGGTCATGATCCCAGGGTCCTGGGATCGAGTCCCATATCGGGCTCCCTGCTCCGCGGGAGGCCTGCTTCTCCCTCTCCTACTCCCCCTGCTTGTGTTCCTGCTCTCATTATGTCTCTCTTTGTCAAATAAATAAATAAAATCTTTAAAAAAAAAAAAAGGATGAAAACGAGGATTTTCCAAATAATTAAATCAGGAAAGCTGAAAGGCAAGTTTTAAGCAATTGCCCAGAAAGTAGGGCAAAAAGACAAAGAGATGAAAAAAAGAGAGAGAGAGAAAGAAAACATGGCCTTCGAGGTCAATCCAATGAAAAGCAAGCGCAGAGAGTGAGACTAAAAAATGGGAAGATAGTCTGGGAAGGTGTCACAGTCAAGGGCATCCGTCTGTCTCAAGACGGCGCACCAGAGAGGGCCAGGTGTCTCGTCAAGTGTCAGAACCCCATGGAGGCGGAGAAGATTCTAGAAGTGTCCACAGAGGAAAAACCTGCTCAATGGGAAAGACTGAGACTCTCCTCAGAGAACTGAACGCTGGCTGCCAAAAATAGAGGAGCAAACCTTCACATCTCCAAGTGAAAATAATTTCCAATGAAAATTGTCCATTTAGCTCAAATGTGAACCTGCCTGGAGCAAAGAACAAAGGCATTTTTCAGACACGTAAAGGCTTAAGAGGCTTATCTTCCGTGCTTCAGGAAGCACCTAGTAGCCTGACAGGCTTGGGGAAAACAGCGGGTCAAGGTCGAACGAAGCTGCTGTAGGAAGTGGAGAGCGAGGCTCTCATCCAGAAGCGGACTGGGAGGAGTTCCCGGAGTCCCAGGAAGGCATCCTCCTGGACTCCCCGCATCCTGTCCCAGCCCACATCCCTCGGGAGCATCCCAGGCCAGCCCTCCTCCCCGCCAGGCCCACACCTGGGAGGCACTAGCCGCGCACCTGCGCTCCCTGCGCCCGCGGCTGCCCTCTACCGCCCGTTCTCCTGCCTGCACCCAGGGCGGGAATTTCAAAACGAGACTCCTCAGCCTGCCTCTTTTTTTTTTTTTTTTTTTTTAAGATTTTTATGTATTTATTTGAGAGAGAGCGAGAACGCGCGCACGCGCGAAGGGGGGCGGAGGGCAGAGGGAGACAAGAAGAGAACAGAGAATCTCCAGCTGACTCCCGGACGGCCAGCGCGGAGCCCCACCCCGGGCCCTGTCCAACGACCCTGAGATCACGACCTCAGCCGAAATCAAGAGTCCCACGCTCAACCGACTGAGCCACGCAGGCGCCCACTGCCCAATTTTTCTTATCACTCTTTGCCATCGGACCTCTCGCTCCTGTACTTCATTTGTGCCCCTGATTTGTGAGCCAGGACTTGATCGGCTTCATTCTCCGCCCTGGAGGAGTGCTTGCTGTACTCAGCAGGCATTTAATGAGTGCATGCTGAGCTAATGCATGCTTCCCAGATTTCCCCGCAAGGGTAGTCCAGGCGGAAACGGCACCTCCCTGAGGTCTTCCCAGATCACCCCCGACGCTGCCCACCGCATATGCGCCAGGGTTAAGAGCAGTCATTGGAAAGTGGCCACCAAGGAACTGGATTTCGGCCAATTTTCACGGCCACTTGCGGCTGGCTACCCCGCGTGGAACGGTGTTGCGCCTACCCCTGTCGGCCCCGCCCACCCCAGGGCTCCACCCACCCACCCAGGGTCACGCCCCCACTCGGCGCAGGCGCAGATGCGGCCGCCCGCCCCACGCTTCTTCCGGGTCCCGGGCTTCGCGGCAGATTCGTCGCGATCTGCCCGCGGGGTCCGGCCCCACAGACTCGAAAAATTCAGCGGCAGCTCTGCCAACGCACGGGGAGCTCGTGCTCCGCCGTCTCACGCTCTAGTCCGCGAACCGCGTGCGGAGCTGGGCCTCGGCGGCCGGGGCGAATCGGCGGAGGGGTGGTAGCGGCGGGGCTGCCCGTGAGCGCGCCGGCGAGACTCCGGGACCGAGTGGGTGCGCGCCTCCCCGAGACCCCCGCCCGTCGCTCCCCAGGCCCGTGCGCGCCCCGAGACCTTCTCCCGTCCCCAGACCTCCGCCCGCCCCGGAGACCCCTCCCGTCCCCCGAGGTCCCCTGCCCGTCCCCCGAGACCCCCGCCCACCCCGAGACCCTCTCCCGTCCCCAGACCTCCGCCGGTCCCACAGACCCTCTCCCGTCCCCCGAGACCCCCGCTCGCCCCGAGACCCTCTCCCGTCTCCAGACCTCCGCCCGCCCCGGAGACCCCCTCCCGTCACCCGAGGTCCCCTGCCCGCCCCACGAGGCCTCTGCCTGCCGCGCCACCATGTGGACTCCCCGCGCACGCTGGGCAAGGAAGCGTGGGATGGGTTGGTCGCTGGCGTGTTATCCGGCCTGCGCATCTGAGCCCGCGTAGACCCGGCTGGGTGGGGAGGTGGCTCGTGGGGATTCTTCTTGGGCCCCTGATGCAGCCTTATTTAGTGGCTGGGTGCACTGGTGATAGGTGCCTACTTAATGGTACTCAACCCTGCAGGGGCACCTGACCCCCAATATGAGCATAGATGATTTTGGTTTCTGGGAGAGAAGGGAGTTTGGCAGATGGGTGATGCCTCAGGGAGTTAGAAGTGATCGCACGCCTGTAGTCCAGGGTCTCCCAGCCCCAGCACTGCTGACATCTAGGTTTGGATAAGCCTCTGCTGTGGGCGCTGTCCTGCACATAGAGGACATTTACCAGGATGCCTGGGTTCTACCACCCACTCACTAGATGCCAATAGCACCCCACTTGTGACCCTGGGGCACAGTGCCCTACGGTAGAGGGTACCAAGCTGTGAACAGACTTGGTAGATGCTGGAGGGGGGGATACTGCTGGACAACAGCAGGGGTGAGGAGAGACTGGGGTCCCCAGAAGCTTAACAAGAGGGGCCAGAGGGTGGGGGTTCTGAGACCGGGCCCGCGTGGGTACCAAGGGCTCCGTGGACTTCTCATGTGCTTGTCCTGTGGCCTCCAGGATGGATCCAGCGCAGTCTGCAGTCACGCTCACCGTCCGGGAAGCACTTCATACCCTTTCCTCTTCTGAGGATGGCGGCCGCCTCCTTTCCACCCTGGGGGCCCTGAAGCGGTATCTCAGTGGAGCAAAGAACTCAGCCCTTCCCGGGGAGCAGGAGGAGTTTGCCAGGATGCACTTTTCCGCCGTTCTCCGATGTCTAGTGGGCAGGCTGAGCCCAGGCTGGCTGGAGCTTCTGCCCGATGGCCAGCTGGAGGACCTGTGGGCCAGCTTTTTCCTGGAGGGCCCTGCTGACCAAGCCTTCCTGGTGCTGATGGAGTCCATTGAGGGTGCTGCCGGGTGAGTGGGGTCTGATGATGGGGTCACTTGTAATGTCCGAAACACGAGTGTGGCCTGAAGGATTGCGAACCAGCAGGTTCTCCAGCTTGTGTGAGAATGTGGTGTCCTGAAAGGTGAGAGAAAAGAGCGTGCACCCGGCAGAGCGCCTGCAAAGCGCCAGCAAAGTTGAGGCGGTCTGTGTTGATCTCCTTTGCAGTGAAGAAGCCCTTGCCCTAGGTCCTGCCGCACTGGTGAAGGGAGGGAGCGGGAGCATTCCCATCCTGGTGGCTTAGCCAGTGGGTTGGCTCCAGACTGGGGTGACATCGGTAGGCAGTGGGCATTGCCATCCTCGTGGGGCCCTTTGCTTCACTCCGTGGCTCTCAGCTCCACAGGGAGGCCCCTCCCTGGGCCCCGCAGCACACTTGTGGGGACACCTTCCTCAAGGTGGTTCCCAGACTCAGTGTCAGAGCACGAGACAGTCCTGCCATGTGGCCTCCCGGCTGTGGCGCAGCTGGGTTTCAGCAGAGTCGGCGTGGATCGGGAGAGGAGAGTGGCAGCATCCAGTGACTCCATGGTGGGGAAGCTGCTCTGGGCCCCACCAGGGACTGGCTGTCTGGCAGTGGGATTTAGATACTCGTTGTCAGGTGCCGATTAAGCTGTGGGATTACTTGCTCTTCCTTTGGGCTGGGGACACTGAGGGTGGGGGCTCACGGCTCTGCCCTTCACACCTGCTCTTGCTTCAGCCCGAGCTTCCGTCTGATGAAGATGGCGCAGCTGCTGGCCAGGTTCCTGAGCGCGGGCAGGATGGCCGCGGTGATGGAGGGCCAGTCTCGGCAGCTGACGGAGCCGGCCTTCCGCCTGCTCCAGGAGACGCTCCTCACCAAGGTGGTGGGCTTGCCCGACCACCTAGGCAACCGTCTGCAGCGGGAGAACCTGGAGGCATTCCTCCCCCAGAATTACTTCCCTCTGCTCGGGGAGGAGATCATGCGGGTGCTGCAGGCGGTGGTGGACTCTCTCCGAGGTGCGGGCCCCTGCACACTGTCCTTCCAGCCATTTTCTCTGGCCACCATCCCGTCCCTTCCTCCCTCCCTCCCTCCGTCCGGGCTTTTCATGGCCTCGGGGCGCTTGGGATTCTCGGGGTGATACTGTTGGCAGGTCAGATGTTGTCTCCTGCATGGGGTGGTAGTGACCTGCATGCTGAGCTTCACCCACTTCTTGGCTATTGACCTTGAAGATGGAGCTGACCTTGATTCCTTTAGCTCTTGGTTGGACCCGTCGGTGAAGCCATGCAGATGGGGCTGCTCACGGCCGGGGCCTTCACGGAGCATCTTAGAGACCATATCACTCAGTCTGCTGTGGTTGGGGTCTTGGCGTCTGCGCCACCCTCTGCTCTCCCATCATGGGGCGCACACAGGGTCTCGCTGAGGCTGTGGAGTGGGCTCGTGTATGCTCACATCGTGTGCTCACACGTGTGCTCACATCGTCCCTGTGCCCGCCCTGCGAGGGAGGCCCCACCACTGCAGAGGGTCAGAGGGCCAGGGTGAGGCGAGGCGTGCCAGCGTCTGCTCAGCCAGGCCGCCCCTCCTCCTGCTCTGTGCTTGAGAAGCCTCCAGCGTGTTCTGAATGTGCCCAGAGCAAATCTAGATCACGTCTGCTTCTATTGGGAGGCTGCATCCGGTTCGTCTTTGTAGGAGCTCAGACGCCCCTCTTTAGGTGGCAGATACTCCGTTTCCTTTCGTGCACGTCTGGACTGTCTCGTGGTGGGCACCGCCATCGTGGGGCTGGTGGGCCCGGCCTCCCCTCTCCCCATGCCCCGTTTCCTCCCTGCGGGCGGCTCAGACGTGCCCCACGGGGCTCACTGCCCTGGCCTGCCCCTCGGTGCCGCCTCCGCCCCGTGCCACGACACTGGGCCATACTCCGTGGGATCATCACGGGCGATTAAGCAGGCGGAGTGTGAAATTATGGTGGGTGCTTCCAGCCCGAGACAGTGCTACTGAGGTTTCAGTTGGAACTAGACGGAGAGAAACGGTGTTTTTACAAGGCAGAGATGCCCATACAGACGTGAGGTCTGTTCCCACCTAGTCAGGTGTCTCGTGGACTTACCGCTGCCCTGCTTTGAGATCCCGCTTTCCTTCCCGTCCCAGGTGGCTGGGACTGCTCCGTCTCCTTCCTGTCTCAGGTGCTCGGGAAGGCCTGTGTCCACGGGAGACAGAGTGAGTGTTCCCTGTCCCGGGAGGAGCCGTAGTCCTTTGCGGACGTCTCCCCGCCCTTCCTGCAGCCGTCCCGGGCGGGGGCGGGCAGCGCAGTTCCCTTGTGGAGCCTGGGCCCCTCTCCTGGGCCCGGCGGACCCATGGGCTGTAGACACTGGGTGCCGCACGGCCCCGAGTTCAGGGCCTCTATGTCTTCTCCTCAGAGGAGATCTTGGGTGTGCTGGTGCCGCAGCTGACGGCGCTCACCCAGGGCAGCTGCCTCTGGCGGCGCGTGTGCTGGCGCCTGGTGGAGTGTGTGCCCGACCGGGCCATGGAGGCTCTGCTAACGGGACTGGTGGAAGCCGCCTCGGGGTAAGGAGCCGGGGGGGCAGGAGGCGGGCCTCCAGGGACAGCAAGTCTCCCGTCCCTCGTACGTGCTGTGAGCTCACGCCGAGAGGCCGTGCTCCTTTGTCACCCCCGACTAGATGCGGCCAGAGCAGGGGAGGGACATCCGCTAGTGTGGACGTGCTGGGCTGTCCCTGGGAGGAGGGAGCATCAGGTGTGATTCAGAGCTGGGGCGTGGGCCCCGGGCTCCCAGTGCTTAGTGCGGAGCTGGGGACGTCTGGAGTTCACGCTCTGCCCTCTGCCCCCGCCTGTGCCTCGCAGGCCCGACGTCCTCTCGCGGCTCCTGGGGAACCTGGTGTTGAAGAGTAAGAAGGCCCAGTTTGTGATGACCCGAAAAATTCTGTTCCTACAGTATCGATACTCGGTGAGACTGGGGTAAGGGGGTGGGCTGAGGGCCACCCCAGGGCCCAGAAGTGACCGTAGCGTCTGGAGCTGAGCTCGGTTGTCCAGGAAGCACTGCTGACCCTCAGTCCAGACCAGCCTCTGCTCCGGGACCCCTGGGCAGATGGTCCTCGGCCCGTCATGTGGGCAACTGGTGTCTGCCTGGTTGGCAGTGACTGGACGCCCGGCCTCTGTCGTAGACGCCCATGCTACAGAGCCTGCTGGGGTACCTGGCCATGGACAGCCAGCGGCGCCTGCTCCTCAGACAGGTAAGTGCGGCCAGGCCCTCCACCCCTGGTGTGCTAGGACCACCTTCTGCTGGGAAGGGAAGGGAGGGGGCCCCTGCCTGGAGCAGAGGGTGCCGGCTAGAGCCTCTCGTGGGCTGGCAGTGGGTGAGGGTGCCGGCCAGGTCAGCGGCGCCGTGCAGGGAGGCAGGCGGGGCCGTGTGACCGCCCGCGCCGCCCACCAGGCGCTGAAGGAGCTCCTGGAGACGTGGGGCAGCCCCAGTGCCATCCGCCATACGCCTCTGCCGCAGCAACGCTACGTCAGCTCGGCCCTGCTCATCTGCCTGGCGCACCTGCAGGACACGGAGCTCCGGGACAGCCGGGACGGTGAGCAGGCGGGCCCCTGCCCCAGCCCCATGCCTGTCCCCACACGCCACCGGCGCTCAGTGTGTGGCTGTCGGGGCTTCCAGAGCTGCTGGCTAGCCTCATGGCGGGAGTAAAGACTCGTCTGGACAGCAGCCTGCCCGCTGTGCGCCGCCTGGGCATGATTGTGGCCGGAGTAGCCAGCACCCGGATCCACCCTGACGGGCCTCCCTTGAGGTTCCAGGTGAACGAGGGTGGCACCCTCAGTGTTGCCCCGCCCCAATGTCACCACGTCTTCCTGGGTCCAAGCCACGGCCCCTGCATGCTGGTGTGGAACAGGGCCTGGGGGCCCCGCTGAGGGCCTCACCTCGAGGGGTGGGGGTGTAGCCCCCAGGCGGATTCCCTGGGGCGTCCGCAAGTGTTCCCTCTGGACAGGACTCAGGCATGCTGGACAGGCGTCCCCTCCCCTCCACCTGTGGAGCCCCCCAGGATGTCCTCGGGGGATTCTGGTCCCTCGGGAGGGTGGGCTCCCCCGGCCTTGCACACCCAGCGCTGCCCGCTGCCCTGCGTAGACTCGCAGAGTCGTGGGCTATGCTAGAGGCAGCAGGGGCCGTGGGCCTGCCCGCCCGCCCCGGGCCGGCTCCAGCCTCTGTGCGTTGCAGTACGAAGAGGATGAGCTGAGCCGCGAGCTGCTGGCCCTGGCGGTGCCCCCGCCTGTGGCTGACAGCCCCTCGGAGGTGGAGGCAAGGTGAGGGTCTCCATGCCCCGTGGTCCCCGAGCTCTGGGCGTGGTTGCTGGACAGGGCCTGTTCCCGCACGCGCGTTACCCCATCACCTTGTCCTCCTGGACTCCAGTAGCTGAGACATAAGCGAAGAAGCGCAGGGTGGGGACAGGGAGAGCACTTCCCAGGGAAGGTGGCTTCCAGGGCCAGAAGCTTGTGTGGGGCCTCCTCGAAGGGCTCCTTCTTTGTTCTCCAAAGCCCGGCTGTAGAGACCCCTGACAGAGGGAGCACGGACGATGACATCCCCCAGGCCCAGTCGGAGGGCTCGGGCTCTGACCTGGACAGGTAGGGGCTGGTCTCAGGTGGAAGCCGCAGACGTGGGGGAGCAGAGCCCCGTGCATGTGAGCGTGGGAGCAGACGGCCCGCGCTGTGCGGAGGTTGCAGGTCAGCTTTGCAGCGCCGCTCTTCTCAAGCACCCTAATAGGAAAAGTCTGCTGTTCCTGAGGCTTCGGGGACTTGGGGTTAATGCCAGTGGCTCAGGAGCACGGCCTGCCTGTTGCCTGCTCCTGGGTGATGGGCCGGCCCCGCGGGTCTCTGCTGCTTCCCTAGTGATGATGAGCTTGTCCCCTATGACATGTCGGGGGACCAAGAGCTGAAGAGTGGGAAGGCACCTGCCTATGTCCGGGACTGCGTGGAAGGTGGGTCTCTTCCCCGGCGAGAGCCCCACCAACCCCTGCCCTGGGGTGGCTGAGCCCTGGGAACTGCCCGTGGCCTGGGACTTGCCTGCCTCCGCCCAGCGCCCAGACCCTGGCCGTCAGCTTTGCCTCACACGAGGTCAGGGCTGAGGACCAGCATGGGCCCGTCTGTTCTGTGTAGCCCTGACCTCATCCGAGGACTGGGAGCGCTGGGAGGCAGCCCTGCGAGCCCTCGAGGGGCTGATTGTCAGGAGCCCGGCTGCTGCCCGCGAGGTGAGGGAGGGCTATGTGTCTGCCTGGGAGGCCCGCACGGCTGGGGTGGGGAGGCAGAGGGCAGGTGGGGGGCTGAGGCACGCTGACCCGTGTGTGCAGGTGAGCGTGGAGCTGGCCAAGGTGCTCTTGCACTTGGAGGAGAAGACGAGCGTGGTGGGGTTTGAGGGGCTGCGCCAGCGAGCCCTGGTGGCTGTCGTGGTCACAGACCCAGCCCCGGTGAGTCCCAGGGGTGGGGTGGTGCTGCGGTCCTGCCACGAGGCAGCGTCTGCACTGGTGGCCCACAGCGGCCTTTCGTGTGCCCGGCTCAGGTCGCAGAGTATCTGACCTCACAATTCTACGCCCTCAACTTCAGCCTCCGGCAGCGCATGGACATCCTGGACGTGAGTGCCTGGGGCCCTCTGTCCACTCGTCAGGCCCAGGTGCCCTCATGAGGGGAGGGGAATGCGTACTTGCCAAAAGCTACGTGGCCAGGACCAGAGGCCTCCCCAGGTCCCTTGTTGCTGGACCTGAGAGGCTGGGACCGGCACCCATCTGGGGTTGTCTTTTTTTTTTTTAAAGATTTTATTTATTTATTTGAGAGAGAGAGAATGAGAGACAGAGAGCACAAGAGGGAAGAGGGCAGAGGGAGAAGCAGACCCCCTGCTGATCAGGGAGCCCGATCCGGGACTCGATCCCGGGACACCAGGATCATGACCTGAGCTGAAGGCAGTCGCTTAACCAATTGAGCCACCCAGGCACCCCATCTGGGGTTGTCTTGACAGCGCATGGGATTCAGTGGAGGCTGCGTGCGTCCTTTACGTTAGACAAAAGCTTTATTGAGATAGAATTCCTATGCAATACGACTCCCCATCTTAAGGTGAGCAAAATGCGTCCTGTCCACATGATGAAACCTTACTCAGCCTTATGAAGAAAGGACGTTCTAACACCTGCCACCATGTGGCAGAACCTACCAGACAGTGCTCAGTGGAAAAGCCGGTCCCGAGAGGAGGGTGGTGTAGGGCTCTGCCTCCACGAGGTCATTGGGGTCAAAATCAGACAGGAAGTGGATGGTGGGGAGGGCGTGTTTCACAGGGACGGAGCTCCTGTTTGGGAAGACGGAGGGGTTCTGGAGATGATGCTGGTGATGGCCAGGTGAGGTGAACTTGCTGCCGCTGAGCTGTGCACTCACCACGGTCACGGCACTGAACAGGGTCATTGTGTCCGTGCTTGCTGCTCAGTGGCATTTGGTCCTTGACTGTGTCGTGTGACCTCAAAGGAACGGCCCTTGGCATGCACTGCCCGGGCGGGTGCCTGCAGCATCAGGCTGCCGTCTGTGCCCTTGACTGTGCCAGGGCGTCCCGCACGCGTCCCAGGGCCCATCCGTGCACAGCCTGGGCCAGAGCTTCTTCCCTTTTCCCAGGTGTCTGGGCGCCAGATTGGATGAGGTTCTGGAATAGAAGGGGCTCTGGGTATAGGAGCCAGGCTGCTGGGCTGTTGCCAGGGGGCCGTCCAGCTTTCCCTCCTATCACCCACACAAGTGCGGTGACGCTGGGGTACTCAGAACTGATGTTCTGCGTGGTCCCCAGAACGTCCTCCGGTACCGCCTGTGGGCTGATGGCGCCCGTGGGGCGAAGGGCTCGAGGCCACTCAGTTTACTTTGAATTTTGGAAAATGCCATCCTTCCCTAGAGTAATGACAGCTGCCTTGGGTCTTCTTTAGGTCCTGACTCTGGCTGCCCAGCAGCTGTCTCGGCCTGGGCGCCTCCCCAAGGCTCCCCAGTGTGGCTCCCCGAGTCCCGCCTCCCAGCCCAGCAGCACCCAGGCTCCCGCCTGGCGGGCAGTCATGCAGGAGCGGATCAGAAGCAAGACCCGGCGGTTCTCTCAGGTCAGCTGGGACCCGGCTCAGGTCCTCGGACCTGAGTGGGAGCTGAGTGGTCGGTGGCCTCTAGGGGCTGCCTGCTTGGGGGCGTTCTGTGAAGGGAGTTTTGGGTACAAACTGAGTGAGGGACACATGCTGTAGGGTATCAGAGTGAAGTGGTTTTAAAACGGGACTGCAGACGTGGGTGTGAAAACAGCCTGAGGAATCCTGCATCAGCAGGAACGGACCTGGCGTGTGCTGGGTCATCGTGTGCTGGGTCATCGGGGTCCACTCGGGGCTGTCACGGGGGCCGGGAGCTGCTTGCGCCCCATGGCGCACGGGACAGTGCCCACAGTGGGAGTCCTGCCTGGGGGAGGGGCCTGGCACCTTGAGCACCGTGTGTTTGCAGCGCTCTCCCAGGTGGGGGCCGGACGCTGGCCCCAACGAATTCAACTTGGTGGCTGGCTACTTCTTCTTCCCCCTCATTCGGCACTTTGACAGGTGAGCGGGAGGCCTGCATGCCCTTGCGGACAGGAGGCTTCCCAGCGTGGAGTCTGCGGTCCTGCAGCAGGGTCATGACCTGGGTTGGGCAGGCGATGTGGGGGTGTCAGGTGCCACCGTCTCACAGATGACGGGCTCTGGCCGGTGGGGCTGGAGCCACACTGTGGTGCCTCGCCGCTCCGCCCGGTCTGCATCTGTCTGTCCAACGCCTTCCCCTCGTGACTCTGGGTCACGCATGGGGACGGGCAGTGAGGAGGGGCGTCCGGGGCCCCGGGTGTCCCTCAGTGGCCCAGGGGCTTGGGAGCCAGCTCCGAGTGCCCAGCCTGCACGTTCACTGGTTCTCTGTTTTAGGCCTCTGGTGACCTTTGACCTTTTGGGAGAGGACCAACTGGTTCTTGGGAGATTGGTCCACACCTTAGGGGCCCTGATGTACCTGGCTGTGAACACCACGGTGAGGGGGAGGTGGTAGCTGGTGGCTGTCCCCACAGAGGGCCTCACCTTGGACCCAAGCACAGGCTCCAAGGTGGGGTCCGCTTCTGGGTGCCAGGACCCCTGCCCACTGGTCTCTGTGGTTTCAGGTGGCTATGGCCATGGGCAAGGCCCTCTTGGAGTTTGTGTGGACCCTTCGCTTCCATGGTGACGCGTGAGTGGCCGTGAGGCTGAGGGCAGTGGTCCCATGTGGACACACAGACGGGGTTCCAAATCCTGCTGTGATGTGGAAAGCAGGAGGTGGGGGGCGGCTCCTAGGTTGGCTTGGCACTTTCTAAGCAGGAAGGAGCAGGGTGGGGTCGAGCATGCTTTGGTTGCCTGTGTGTCTGCTGTACCCCGAGGAGAAGTGGGGTCTTCCTGGCCTGGGGCTCCATCAGGACTCAGACTTCTGGCCTTCTTCGTCAGCTATGTGCGCCGGGGCCTGCTGTCCGCAGTCTCCTCTGTCCTGCTCAGCGTTCCGGCCGAGCGACTGCTGGCCGACCTGCCTGATGAGCTGCTGGAAGCCCGGCCCTGGCTGGCGGGTGAGCACCAGGCCCCCAGCCATGTTGGCGAGGCGGGAGGGAGGAGGCTGGTGCAGCCTGGAGGGTCCCCACAGCCATCAGGGCATGGGGCGGCGGGGACCTGGCTGTTGTTGGGTCACTTTGTGGAGGTTCTGCAGGGGGACCCAAAAGAAGGTGCCCTAACGTGGGAGATGAGGGCTGTATTTGTTCTGGAAAATTCCAAATCGGCAGTAAGGTTACAAGAGCCATACAGCGAGCACCGTGTAACCTCAGCAGGTTTGCCGATTAGCAATTTTTTTTTTTAAAGACTTTACATAAGTAGGCAGACAGGCAGGCAGAAGGAGAGGGAGAGAGAGAAGCAGGCTTCCCGCCGAGCAGGGAGCCCAATGCGGGGCTCAATCCCAGGACCCTGGGATCACGACCTGAGCCGAAGGCAGACGCCCAATGACTGAGCCACCCAGGCGCGCCTGCCGATTAGCATTTTGACAAACTTCGCACCCCATCAAGGTTTTTTGAAAAGTCTGCTGGAGCCAGCGTGACCTCCCACCTACAGGCACTTGAGTTGCCCAGAGCGAGCGCACACCTTTCCACTCTCGGGGCTCACGGCTGGGCCTCTATGGTCTGATGTGCTGCCACGCTCGGAGGCCCAGAGGTCTGATGACGGCCTTTGTCTTTCCTTTCTGTGGGACCCGGGCTCCAGGCAAGGGCCCCTTTTGTCGTGTTGGTCGGTTTGCAGAGCGCCCTTCAGTGTGGCTTTCTCTGATCACATGTGTCGGGATGGCTCAGGGCCTCGTGCTGCAGGCATGCAGCGTCCTGAGTCCCAGGATGGGTCCCCCTGCCTCCCTGCCACCATCGCCCCAAGGGGAGGCAAAGGCCTTTGCTGGGGTCTGAGGTGCTGCTATCTCGGGGGCGGGGGCAGCCAGGACACGCCGGGCCCCGCAGGGGCTCGTGCAGGAAGACTTCCCTGACAGGAAACCGAGGAGGGCTGGCCTGCGCGGCCAGGTGGCGCTGCTGACGTCCCGCTTTCTCTGGGCCTGGCAGATGTGGCGGAGCAGGACCCCGATGAGGACTGTAGGGTGCTGGCGATGAAAGCGCTCCTGCTTCTGGAGAAGCTCAGAGACACACTTGTCCCGCTGTCGTCTCCTTAGTCCCTGCTCAAGAAGGCCCTGCCCCGCTGGGGCTAGCCCGGCTGGCCTGAGGGCTCTGCCAGCAGTCCACGCGAGGGCCTCTGGTGCTGCCCCCGTGGACAGGGCCACCTGAACGTGGCCCAGGGGTCCCGAGGAGGGAGGGAGCCGCTGGGGCCCCTGCGGGCTGCTTCTTAGCCTGTCCCCAAGCCCCTTCCTCACCTGAATGCAGACTTTAAAAAACCACAAAAAGGAAGAATAAAAAGGAGCTGCAGGTACTCAAGCCCACGCCTCGTGGCTCTCACTGCTCGGGCAGGGTCCACAGTGCCTCAATGGGCCCTCCGAAGGGGCACAGGTGTTGGCAGCTGTGGAAGGAGCTGGGGGTGGGAGAGCCCAAGGTCCCCCTCCCTGCCCTGAAATGGCCTGAGGCCGGCCCCTCCCCGCAGGAGCTGGAGACAGAGCTGCACCCGCAAGGCTGCCTCGTGGAGGAAACCCGCCCCGCACAGGCCACCGTGTCACCTGGGCAAGGCCACCCCCATGTCCATTCCAGTGGACACCAGGCCCTGTGGTCAGGAATGGTGCGTCCCGCTGGAAATTGTTAGTTGTGCTCTTAGGTGCCTGCCTGCGTGCTGGGACGAGGCGCGGTGAATATACTAACACGCACAGTCCATCGAGTTCTAGTGTTTTAGGTTTTACAATTTGTACTTGGGAGACTGTCACGGAAAAGATGAGCCAACTCCCTTCCTAGTAAAGGGACCGCAGGGGCTAGGAATGCCGGAAGGACACACGATTGCCCCTTCTAAGCAGGATAGCCAGTGCCCTGGGGCATCAAATACCAGTTTATATTTCAACAAGAAAGTCAGGCTCTTGCTACCAACCCCGGAAAGTTCCAGAGGAGCTTGCAGCAGCGGCCGTCGGGTCACTCTCCACCTCTTCCACCACCTCCTCGTCTACTTCCTTGTGGTCCTCCACGCTGTTGTGGCGGATGTGCTCAGGCATGGTGCGCACCAGAGGGATGCCCAGGCCCTGGTGCACGGCATCCACGGTCCGCTGGTTCACGTAGTAGGACATGTTGGCAGAGGGCACTCGCTTCCGCATCTCCTCCAGGTACCTGTAGGCCTGGGTTGGGACAGCCGTTACCAGGTTAGTGCACAGCGAAAACCAAAGAGCCCACACCCTCTGTCCGGGGCGGTGAGTTTCCTGGACACCCACCCCGTGCCTTCACAAGAGGGGCCTGGGGACAACTGTCTGACTGCACAGCCTTTCCGAGGGCTGGCGGTGTCCAAAGCTTTGGCTCTGACTGTGCTGTCGGCTGCGGTTAGCACCCCCAGCTGAGCAGGAAAGCCTTGTGAGCAGCCTGGGTTGGAGGACCCGAGTGTTTGGGGGCCACGCTCCCTGGAGGAGACGTGAGGGAAGGAGGCATTCACACTGCAGACGGCTTCAGGGTGGCAGGGCAGGTGGCCAGTGTATGCCGTCCACCTGGTTTTCTCTGACCAAGCATCAAATCTGCCCCACCTTGTCTGAATCTCTTGTATATATGGTTCTCGATCATAAGCCAGTAAACCGTGGAGCTGTCAGTGGTTTTCCTGTGGAACTTACTCTGGTTCTGCCAGTGGGAATATGTGGGAGAGCCTGGGGTTGAGGGACCTGAGCCTCCCACAGAGCACCACACTTATATCTGCCCACACCTGTCCATGCGTGCCTACGCCTGCCCACGCCTGCTATACCTGCCTGCACGTGCCTACACCTGCCCGCACGTGTCCGTGCCTCTCCACGCCTGCTATACCTGCCCACACCTGCCTACACCTGTCCACACCTGGTATACCTGCCTGCATGTGTCCACACCTGTCCACGCCTGCTATATCTGCCCGCACGTGCCTACACCTGCCTGCACGTGTCCGCACCTGCCCACGCCTGCTACACCTGCCCGCACCTAAGCATGAGGAGAGGAATAGGTCTCATGTGGCTTCTAACGCTTACCACCAAGTTCAGATGTGATCAAAATTTCTAAGCTTTAAAAATTTTTTTTTAGGGGCGCCTGCGTGGCTCAGTTGTTAAACGTCTGCCTTCGGCTCAGGTCATGATCCCAGGATCTGGGGATGGAGCCCCGCGTTGGGCTCCCTGCTCCGCGGGAAGCCTGCTTCTCCCTCTCCCACTCCCCCTGCTTGTGTTCCCTCTCTCTCTCTCTCTAATAAATAAATAAAATCTTAAAAAAAAAAAAAAACCTTTTTAAAATAAGGAATGATGATCAGATCTTAGTATTTCTTTTTCTTTTTAAAAAAGATTTTGTCAGAGAGAGAGTGTGTGCATGAGCATGAGCAGGGGAAGCTGCAGGTAGAGGGAGAAGCAGACTCCCCGCTGAGCAGGGAGCCCAACGCGGGGCTCGATCCCCAGACCCTGAGATCATGACCTGAGCCAAAGGCAGACGCTTAACTGACTGAGCCACCCAGGTGTCGCAGATCTTAGTATTTCTTAAAGATGATAAAATTTCCAGAGCAATTTTAATTTGGGTGGATAGAACTAAGATAGAAAAAAATACCACATAAAGGGGCGCCTGGGTGGCTCAGTCAGTTAAGCGTCTGCCTTTGGCTCAGGTCACGACCTGGAGAGTCCTGGGATTGAGCCCCGCATCGGGCTCCCTGCTCCGCGGGAAGTCTGCTTCTCCCTCTCCCTCTGCCGCTCCCCCTGCTTGTCCTCTCTCTCTGTCAAAGAAGTAAACAAAATCTTAAAAAAAAGATGAAGATGAAAAGTAAGCTATGGTTGTTGGAGGGATGGAGGATGGGCAGAGTGCAAGCTCCCAGGTGCTCAAGGCGGGGGGGCACCCACACAGGAGGAGACTGTGTGCTGGGAGCCCGGCACCATGCCACAAGTACAGAGCAGACGAAGGCCAGGGCTTGGAGCTGTGGGGACCAGACAGAATCTAGGGGTGGGGTCCAGAAGCAAGGGGCTGCTGGAGACCATGGTGCAGGGGTGTACCCCCTCTGTATACAGAGCTGGTTTCTCAACAGTCAAGAAGGAAGGCATGGTCACCAGATACAGATGAAGGGTGACAAAGAAGTTCTCAGGCCGTCCTGGCCGATGAGGACGCCCACTGTCCAGGGTCGGGCGGCTGGCGCAGTGGCGAGGCGAGTGCGAGGGGGCAGTGGGAGACGCGGAGCAGGGACAGGGGCCTTCTCTCCCCACCAGAGGATGCTTGGCCTGCCTACCTCCTCAGCACTCACAGGTCTGTTTAAGTTAAAGTTGCTAAATCCCATAGGCTCCAAACAAGGGTTGAGAAAGCAAAGAATCTGGTGAAATCATTAAGAGTGATTTCTGAGCAAACAGTAGTTGAGCAAACAGTAGTTGAGCAAACAGTCACCTGAGTCCAATTATGTGTTTCCTCCCCAAAAAAGAAGGAACCTTGCTAAGAGGAGATTTGGAGTTGCTTCAGCAGAGGGTCAGCAGGTGGATATGGGCGGGGATAAAGAGGGGGCAAGCAGCAGGCCAGGGACCTGAGTGTTATTTGTGGCGCTGACCTTCGGGCTATGGTGCCGTGGATGGGCTGAGGTCCTGTGCGCTCCGGAGGCCAAGGCCCAATGCCATAGGCACGGCTCGCTAGCGACATTTCTGAAATTGATTCATCGTTAGTCGCTTTACAAGCGCTCAAGAGAGGAAGGTGAAAGGCTCCCTGGGGTCGCCCTGGTCTCTCCAGGAAACATCTACTCTGTTAACTATGAGCGGCACCCACAGGACACCCTCGGAACACAAAGGAGAACTGCAGCCGGAGAGCAGCGGGGGCTTCTAGTGTTGGTAACAAGAGGATGGTGAACGGGGAGAGGCTTCTGGTGGGGGCAGAGGGACTGGCACGGAGCAGCCCTCTTCCATGCAGGGGTGCGCCGGGCAGACTGCACAGGCCCCTGAAGGGAGAACCAGCCTTGGGCGGGCAGACGGCAGGGAGCCGACACTAGGAAGCAGGGAAGAGCCTGGGTGAGGTGAGTTCCTGCTCCCCGTAGCCTTTGCCTGAGGAGAGGCCCACTCAGGGCCACTGGGGGAAGCAGACCAGCACGTAGAAAACCCACCCTTACTGGCTTGAAGAACTGGAATCAGAATTGGGGTCAACCACAGCAGCCGGAAATGAGGAAACATTGGAAAAGAGAGAGTCCTGGAGGGGAGCCCGTGCCCTGGGAATGGACGCTGCTCTCTGGTCCCTTCGGCATGCTGCATGTGGTGGGGACAGGGGCCAACTTCAAGCCTGGCCCAAGCTAAAGTACTGAGCAGCAACTCCCTCTCAAGGCTGCCTTCCATGGTGGGGAGCCAAGCCTCTGAGATGGGTGGAGGGAAGTTGCTGGAAGGAAGGAAGGAAGGGAGAAGAAACAAACAAGCATACTCTTTGGAGGAACATCACAGAACCCAGTCTCTACCATGGTTTATCCACGGTGTCTGGGACACAAAAGAATCTCTAGACGTAAGAAGCAACAGGACAACATGACCTACTCGAGAGACAAGATGGATAACGGAGACTACCTGATGCAATCCAGAGGCTACTAGAGGGGCAAATTATAATGCCAGCTGAAATGTAGGGATAGGAGCAGCATCAGAGTGGACACCGCACAAGACGGGTGAACTTGAAGCAGTAGCAATAGCAAAAGCAAAAGCCAAAAATGAAAACTAGAGAAAATTCTGGAAAAAAACAGAGAATAGAATCAGTTGAGCCAGGAGACAATTTTCACAAGCAATTGGAGTTCCATCGGGAGAAGACAGAGGGATAGGAGGGAACTTCCCACAGATGGAAGAAAACACTGGCAGGTCATAGGCTGGTACAGGAAAGGTGCCTAGAATTCATAAAGGCCACAACCAACGTAAGAAGACAAACCCTGAACAAAACCACGGGGAGGATTTGGGCACTCAGAGGACATGAGCCCATGAGAAGGGGCTCAACACCGCTAGTCACTGAGAGAAGGCACATTAAAACCACAAAGAGCTACCGCTCCATACCCACCGAGATGGTGGGCATTAAAGACCCATCATACCAAATGGGGGGGAGATGAGGAAGCACACGGGTGCAGGGTGCGAGCTAAACACGTCCCTTCTGCTCCGAACACCATCTTTATTTGTAAATGTGACTCATGGTAAGTTGTGGCTACTCAGGGCTGGGTATGTGGCACTTTTTCTCAGAAGTGAACAAAGGGGGCCACCACTTCAAGGAAAATGGTAATGGACAGTGTTTGTGCTCAGGATAAATTGTGTGCTTTCACACGGAAGGATTTCAGAAACCTTAGGTATCGGCCACCATGAGCTGGACATCCTCCCAAAATCTAGAGACTTTTCTGATGGGGCTGGTGGTAATACTAAAAAATAGGATTTTTTTGATTCATATAATGAAACGTGTTGACATTTGCTAACTCAGTGAACCCATAATTTCCAGATGAGCAACATGATGTTATAAGATCACGTGTGTGTGAAAGATCCAAGACGGACCAGTGGGCTTTCATATCACCAAGTACAATAGCATCCGACCTCGCAGCTAGGTGTTAAACCCCACTTGCTGAATTTTGGTGTAGGCTCAAAGGTGGGCTGCAACTGTCTGAGGGCCCTGCCTCTCTCACCTGCATACTAGTGTGAGGCCAGATTTTCTTCATGTATTTCAGCTAAAAAACCCATTTTACCAAATTGAGAGCAGAAGCAGAAATGGAGAGCCCAGCTGTCATCCAAGACATTAAAGAGACCTGGAAATGTGTAAAACAGTGCTACTTTTTCCACTCAATTTCTATGTTTTGGAAAATATAGAAAATAAAAAAAAAAGGTGTTTTAATGAAACTGTTATTTATGTCAACATGTAGTGGGTTTATTTTATTTTTCAGTGAGTTAGTTTTATTCTGTAACACAATAAAGAGCGTCAGGTCGCCCCACACAGAAAACTTCCCCAGTGCAAAGGGGTCCTGAGACCAAAATGTTTGAGAACCACTCTGCTGAAATGAATTATCGAAATCCTTCCACAAAGAAAGCCCCAGGCCCAGGTCGGCTCACTCATGCACTCTATCAGACACTGAAGGAAAAAGCAACAGCAGTCTTTTGTAAACTCTTCCAGAGAATACAGGAAGGAGGTGGCCAGAATATAAGGCCAGAATAACCTTGACACCAACTACGAAAGAGACACTACAAAAAAGAAACTAAAGAAAAGTCTGGGGGCGCCTGCGTGGCTCAGTCGTTAAGCGTCTGCCTTCGGCTCAGGTCATGATCCCAGGATCCTGGGATCGAGCCCTGCATCGGGCTCCCTGCTCAGCGGGAAGCCTGCTTCTCCCTCTCCTGCTCCCCCTGCTTGTGTTCCCTCTCTCGCTGTGTCTCTTTCTGTCAAATAAATGAATAGAATCTTAAAAAAAAAAAAAGTCTGGCAGTTTCTGAAAACGTGAAACGCGCTGGCTGTATGACCCCACGTCCCACCTCTAGGTGTCCAACCAAGTGTTAGTGAACTGAGGGGGAAGGGAAGGACGCCTGCAATTCGCATATCGCTCAGAAAAATACCCACTTTATGTATAAAATATCAAATAGAAATATAAAAACATACATATAGAATAAATAAATGTGGCAAAATGCTGAAAACTGCTGAATCTGGTAAAGGGTACATGCAGGTTCTATTATTCTTGTAGCTTCTCAGTTTGAAATCATTTCAAAAGAAAAAAAGGCTAAAAAGTCAAACACCGCGACAGGAGAAGCACCTCCTCGCCGTGAGCTTGCAGGTCCCTGGGGCGGAGAGAGTGGGGACTGCCAGTAGCAGCGGCGGGGCCTCCCCCCAGTCATCCCCAAGCCCCGCCAAGGCCTCACCATCTGGAAGTCCTCGGCCTGCAGGTAGTGCTGCACCAGGAAGCCACAGATGTCCCCGACGCGAATGGTGCTCTCCACCTCCGGCTCCTCCAGGAGCAGCCCGCACTGCCTGACCGCCTCCTTGGGGTCCTCGGTGTACGTCCTGCCGAGAGCAGAACCCCGCTACGGGTCAGGGGGCACAGCAGGCTTGTGGCCTGAATGAGGAGCTCCTGGCATGGGCAGGACGGAACTTTTGTGAAGTCAACGCCCATGAATTAAACAAATTCTCTAATGAGTTCATTCATAAACTGGCTGATTCATTGAATAAAAACTTACTGGTTGCTCACAGTCCTGGTACCGCACCAGACTCAGCCTGTCACCCAGTCCTTGCCTGGTTCAGTCTGGAGGGGATCACTGTGATGCAGGGGAACGCGGGGCACCCTGTCCAAGGTGGTCAGGCAGGGGGTGACCATGAGCGAAGGCCAGCGGGCGGTGCGCAAGCGGGGGAGGGAGCGAGCGGGAGAGGGACCCGGAGGGGCCTTGTGGGGAGGAGGGGCTCAGGCTCCCGCTCTAGGAAGCCCGGTCCTGACGCTGTATGGTCCTTGCTGCCCATTGCCCCCCTCTCTCCCCACTGCAGCCCAAGCTCAGCAGATATTCCAGAATTTACATGTCCAAGCAGGGAGCCGCATTTTATACAACAGTGCTCAAAGTGTTTCTGGAACTTCTCTTCTAAAAGCTGTTCTCAGAGAAGGAAAATGCTTTCATTGGTTTAGGCAGAAGCTTAGCTCTGCTGCCCACACTGCAGGCTCTTGGAAAAGCTGGACGAGTTGCCAATAGATAAAAACTGGCCTCATGTCCAAATTTAGATGCATGGTCTTTCCTAAAAATAGCAACAACATGCTGCCCCCAGCCTCCTTCCCACAGTCTCTGTGGCGCCCAGGTGGTATAGTGGCCCGCCTGCTCCAAACCACTGAGCTTGAGCCCTGCACACACCTGAGCAGGTCCCAGGCTCCCCTCAGATACACACTCTCCTGACTTGCATCTGCCTCACCACCCCCACCCCAGACTTCTGTTTTTTTCTGGAACAGTCTTCCTGGCGGTGCGCCCAGGTTTGGGGAATTCCCCAGGAGGAGCTCATCGAGAAGGAGGCAACATAATGTCCACGTGTCCTACTTAGGGTCCACGGGACTCCTCTGAGACTCCTCTGCACTTGCTCACTGCAAGTGAGCAAGTGAAACTGGTCTGGTCCCCGGCAGGGAGAGGAGCCTGGGGGGCTCTGTGTCCCTGCTTCCCCACTCTGCTCTGGACACACCTTCGGGCCTGGATGAACCGCTTCACCAGTGTCATCTTGCTCTGCAGCTGAGCCAGCTTGGTCTCCTGATCCAGGGGGCTCTTGGCCTTAGCCTTGGACAGGCACTTGTAGGCCTCTGTCAGTGCCCCATGGGCTTTGTCGTAGTTCTGGTACTCATCGATCTCCACCTGCACGGATGAGACCCGTCAGGGCCCCCGGGGCCCCACCACCCTCCTGGGAGTCCTGGCCCTGGGAGGAGGGTCTGTACCTGGGCACAGGCATCGTAAAAGCCAGCCAGCAGGTCAAGGGCCCTCCCCTTGGTGTAGAAGCTGATGATGTTCTTCATGATCTCCGGCTCCTTCCGCCAGTCCAGGGACTGCAGGTAGTTGGCGGCCATGATGTAGATTTCCTTTTGCCTTGAGACGCCCGCAAAGAACACGATTTTCTCCGTGTCCCCAGATTTCAGCAGCGCTCTCATGGCCTAGACAGAGGGCGAGCCCGAGGAAGGGCCCGAGGAAGGGCAGGGTCTGGGCTCGGACCTTGTGCTTGCCATCACCCTCCTGCCACCTCTCCCCGGACGCTCACGCAGGACTCCACCACAAGAGGGAGCTCAGGGCTCCTCTGTCCTGCGGGGCCCTCGTCCTCGGAAGCCCAGGCTGGGAAAGCGCATCCCCAGAGGGGTAACCCAAGCAGTGGGGACACCATTTCCAGCCCGGGCCCACGCTCACCTTCAGCTTGTTCCCTGCCTGCGTGTACTTCTTGGTGGCCAGATGGTAGTTGCCCTGGCGCATGCAGCAGTTGGCGATCTGCTCCAGTAGCTGGCGCCGAGACTCTTCCGACAGGTCCTTGGAGTCCTTGGACACAGTCATCTTCTCGGCCATCTCCTCAGTGATGGTCATGTTCTGCTCCAGGCAAAGCTGCAGGGCTTCGTGGTACTGCAAGGAGCCACAGAGCAGGAAGGGGCGGTTAGCGCCGGGCTGCAAGGGGAGGCCAGGCCCATGGCCTGGGGGGCGGGCGCCGGGGCAGGGACTGGACGCGCTCGCCGGGCAAGGGCCAACACTCGTCCCCGTGACTTTCACACTGCTGACACCCTGAATTGCAACGAGGGGAACGTGGAGCTCAAAAGACTACTGCACTGGTTGTGGGAGGAAAAGAAATCAGAACTTAATTTTCTTCTATAATTCGTTTCAAATTTTTAAGCTAAGGGTTTTGATTAATCTTGAAAACTGAAGGGAAATCGTATGCCCTTCACTTAAGAACACGTATTGGACAGAAAGCGTATGTCTTGGAGGTGGTTCCATCTCTGTTGGGACACTGGTGTCCTGGGAGGCGGCTCTTTACTGGGGGACAGCGGCGTGTGGGTGCCTCTCCTGTGTGTACAGTTGTGCTGAGGACGGATCCCAAGGACGGGAAGCGCTGGGTCGAGGGGTCTGTGAGTTCTACTGCAGACGGGGACCGCGTGCTGCGCTCGCACCCAGCCCGAGCGGGCCTGCTGACCTCTTCACCTGCACTGGCCTGACTCAGGGCAATGGGGTCTTCGTGAATTTTCACCTGTTATTTCTCTCATTATGGATGAGGCTGAGTATCTGATGTGCTGGGACCACCCACATTTCCTTCTTCAAAGAAACTGTCCATAGTCTTTGTTCTTTCCTTTTGAGTGGCTGGCAAATGTCTTCCTGGTTCATAGGAACTCCATACCTATTAGGAAAATTACACTTCGGGAGAGAGGTAGGATACGTTTTTTTCCATTTTATTATTTATCTTTACTTTCTTGTGGTGTTTTTTCCCATGTGCTATTTTCAGATTTACATTTGGCTGAATGGATCAGTCCTTCCCACTGGCATTTGGGTTTTGAATCGTACTTAGAAGACGCCTTTCTTCTCTTTAGATTGTATAAGATATCCGTGGTTTCCGATGGAGTGGCGGCTGGTTTTGCTGACACACGTCTCAGACCCACCTGGAATTTACTAGGACGCAGGAGATAAGTAGGGTTTACCTTTGTGTTTTCCCAAGTGGCTGCCCGGTTGCATCAACCCCCTTTATTGGATGGCTCATCTTTTGCCCACTGCTGGGAAATGTTCCTCTGCATGTACGAGATGAGTGTGTGTAAGTGGCTCTATGTCTGGATTTTCTAATATTTTCTGCTGATCTGTAGGCCTGATCATACACTGGACCCCAATTATCCTGTCATATATTTTACAATCTGAGGGCTTAATCACCTCTTGTTAATCTTCTTCCAGATTTTTCCTGGCTGTTCTGGTTTATTTGGTTTTCACTGCAAAACTACAGAATCCACTTATCTGGCTAGAGAAAGCCCAGTGGTGTTTCTCCTGGGGTCAGATTAGGTCTGGGGCTGCCTTGGGGAGGGTGGACACGTGCATCTGCTGGGTCTTTCTAGAACATGTGCTGAAGAATTCTTGTGTCGCTCACCAGTGAGCCACTCAACTGTAAGCATAATTCTGCTTCAGGAAGAAAGATCTTTCAATTTGGACAGGCTAATTTTGCATGACTAACAATCTTCTATGTCTCCATTCAGTGGCTATCAGGGAGAATATTTCTACTTAAAGAATGTCCGGCTTCTACTGAGCACTAGAAACAGTGCTGGTAAGGACGTGGTGGCATCGGAATGCTGTGCGCGGCTGGGCGGATGTGCTCTGGGGCAGCCGTGAGGGAGGGCGTCTGGAGGTCCCTCAAACAACTAGAACAGTTACCAGATGATCTGGCAATTCGAGTTCTGGGTAAACACCCGAAAGAACTGAAAGCAGGGTTCTGAAGAGATATGTGTTCACCCGTGTTCACAGTAGCGCTATTCACAAGAGCCAAGAGATGGAGGCCACCCAGTGTCTGCGGATGGGCAGACCCGAGGCAGTGTGCACACGAACGCAGCATCACGCAGCCCTAAAAAGGAAGGACATTCTGGGGCACCTGGGTGGCTGTTGGTTAGGCATCTGACTCTCAGTTTTGGCTCAGGTCATGATCTCAGGGTCATGGGACCTAGCTGCGTCAGGCTCTGTGCTCAGCACTGAGTCTGCCTGAGATTCTCTGTCTCTCTCCCTCCGCCCCTCCCACTTGTGTGCACGCATTCTCTCTCTCTCTAAAATAAATAAATAAATTAAAAAAAAAAAAAAAAAGGAAGGAAGTCCTGACACCTGCTACCACACGGATGAACCCCGATGACGTGACATCCAGGGAAACAAGCTGGACCCAGGACAAATCCTGTAGGATTCCACTTATATACGGTCCTTGGAGTGGTCCAATGCATTGACACAGAAGGTAGATGGTGGGTGCAGAGGCTGGGGAGTTGCTGTTTGACGGGGACAGCATTTCAGCTTTGCAAGATGAAAGCAGGTGCGCGGAGACGGCTCTCCCCATGATGGGAGCATACTTGACAACACTGAGCTGTACTCTTAAAAAACAGCGAAGATGGTAACTTTTACATTACGTGTACTTTACCACACACATAAAGGATGATTTCACCTCCCTAGTTATGGGGGTTATGAAATGGGCAGTGAGTGTCCCCCTGGACCGGCTATGTGAGGCGAGCCTGCTTCTAGCACTCCTTCACCCAGGGCAGGCGGGAGCCACGGCCTTCTTGTGAAATCGTAACCATGAGAGACGGTAAAGCCACCTCCACGGCGTCTGGAAAAGGCAGCCCCCAGCTTGGGTGCCCAAGGGGGTGCCGAGCGGGGACTGCCAACTGTACCTTCTTTGCTGCCAGCAGCAGCTCCACTGCCTTCTCGTACTGGCTGTGCTCAGTGAAGAAGTCTGAACAGCGGGCCAGGAGGGCGGGGTCCGACCTCTCGTCCAGGTCCTCCGCTATGAGCTGCAGGGCCACGAACTGCTGGGTGGCGAAGGCCAGCTCCAGGGCCTTGGAGAAGTGGCCGGCCTGTGGACGGTGCGCAATCTGAGCAGCGCCCAAGCCCCAGGTCGCGAGAACGCCGAGTGGCCCCCTGGCAGATACTGACAGGCCCTGGGGTCCCTGCCCTCGCTCACCTTGTGGTAGAGCATGACCGCCCTGTCCATGTGCTCGCCCTTGTCCTCGTAGTAGAGCGCCGCCTCAGTCATGTCCTCGGGGGAGCTCAGCAGAGCCAGGTTCATGAGCTGGTCATCCAGGCCATTCTCCTGTGGGGGGTGGGGGATGCCCAGGGCTTCCTGTGCGCGTTTGCTAAGGGTGCCCTGGGGGAGCCCACCACCCCAACTCTGGCATGCTGCAGGTCCACGTGACTATGGTTTATTTCTTCCTTTCTTAAGATTTTATTTACTTATTTGAGAGAGAGTGAGTGAGAGTGAGCACAAGTAGGGGGAGCAGCAGAGGGAGAGGGAGAAGCAGACTCCCTGCTGAGCAGGGAGCCCGACGCAGGGCTGGATCCCAGGACCCTGAGCAGAAGGCAGATGCTTAATGACTGAGGCACCCAGGCATCCCATGATGATGGTTTCTAACCAGTGTCAGACTGTCACATGGGGTCTGTGTACCAGCATTTTGGGAAGCTTCCTTCTTTTTCTATTAACAGAACATTGCTCTCTGAGCCCTGGATTGGAACACTTTCACGCATGCAGAACGTCCTTCCTGCTGCTTACAGGCCACGAGCAATGAGCCAGCCTGAGTGCTTGCTGGAAAGCCGTGGAAGCTTAAGGACTTCTCAGTGAGAATCAGAATTCGGCACTTCACAAACACCGCCAGGGGGCTTGAGACCAGCGGGAGCAGGTGCAGTGGAAAGGTGCAGGTCTCCAGGGTGGGGCACATGGCACACACCATACTGTTCTCCACGTTTTCTGTGTGAACGTGGGCAACAGCAGGGGCCCCTTTGTCCACCTGCCCGACTTGCGTGCCCGCTGCCCCGCCTACCTTGCACAGGCGGATGGCGTTGTTGAAGGCCTGCGCCCGCGAGTAGAAGTGCACGGCCTGCCTCACCTCCTCCTGGCTCTCGTACTGGCGGGCCAGGTGATAGGACGCTGCCCAGTTTCCACTCTCGTTGGCTATCTCAGCAGCCTGGAAAGAGAGCAGCGGGCCTGGGGCTCTGTCTCTGATCCCCACCCCCGCAGGCCCCCCGGGTGCTCCTACCTTCTGAATGTTGCCCTGGAAGCAGTAGATGCGGACCAGGGAGAAATAGTCCTGTGCCAGCTCGTAGTAGCGCAGCGCCGCGTCCATCTCTGCCTGGCTCTCCAGGTACTGGGCCCACCACCTCCACAGGGTCCTGGGAGGAGCCCGCCAGACCCACTCAGGGCCTGCGCCCCCTGGAAAGGACCCCGGGTCCCCAACGCCTCCCTCACTGTGCCTTCATGCAGCCAGCAGCCAGGAGGGAGCGTGCAAGCTGGGTGACGCGGCCAGGAGTGAAAGCCCGGGGTCTGGAGGAAAGGCCCCGCCCTAGCAGGGCCTCACACTCTCCCACGAGAAGCAACGGAGGGAGGCCCCCGGGCTCTGCAGCAAACCCACGGTCCGCCCACTGGCCCTGACATCCAGCAGCAACACTTACTTGTCCTTCATCTTATTGATGTAGAGCTCCAGGGACTGCAGGTCTTCCGAGAGCATTCTGGGCACCTCGAAGCGGTGGGTGTCTGACTTCTCATAGCTGCAAGAGAAGGGAAACAGTGACTCCTCCCCACGGTCTCAGCACAGCACGGCGGCGCCCAGCAGCTCATGGCGCTGCCATGGCACAGCCAGCGACCCCTGGCCCAGAGACCTGACCCGGCACGGGCTGGGAGGCGGGCTGTCTGAGGTTCTCCTGTTGAGACTGAGCTCAAGGTCCCCAGCAGACCTGGAAGGCCACCACCTGCCCTGAGGTAGTGCCTCAGTCTAGAAGCTTCCTCTAGGTAACTCTATGGGCGCCTCACTGGGGCAGAGGGGGAAGCCGGAGGCAAGCGGGCCCATCCCGGCTGAGCCCGGACGGGGCCCCACACTCACTAGCTGAGGGCCAGGCCGCGGTCAGCACTGGCCTCCAGGTGCCTGGCGTAGTTGTAGTAGGTGGCACGCAGGTGGATGCGGTCGTGGAGCTCTGCGACCTCCACGGCCTTCTGCCACTGGTCAGAGGCCTGGTACAGCTTGTTCAGGAGGTCATAGCGCCCGCACTTCCTGTACAGCTGCCCGGCATCCTCCTGGAGGTGGGAGAGCATGCATCAGCCCTCCGGCTCCAAGAGAGCTGCCTGTGCACCCCCACATGCAGTGATGCCACACGCCATTGCAGCATTCCGTCCCACAGCGAGAAAGCAAGACTGACTTAGGTGTCAGCCGGGAGGGCTGGGGGGCTGCCCTGCATTCTGGGGAGGAGACCCCACCCGCCACAGTGTCCTGTGGACCAGGAGCTGACTCGGGTGTCTGCCTGCCCCCTCCCTGCCTGGCTCCCCAGGTGCATGATGGACCATGAGCTCATGCACGTGCAGGAGACGGGGAGGGCCCCGGAGAGGAGAGAGGCTTTGCTCTGCTTTTTGGCTCAAGCTCCTTGAGGGGGTTTCTGTTCCCTGCTACCGAGTGGCCCAGACACGCATAGGCCATGGCCTGCCCTGTAAGGCCAGTGCCTTCCCTCTGCCCGCCTGCCCACGCCAGGGCTGCGCCCGACTCACCAGCATGCCCAGCTGTATGGCCAGCATGGCCACCCTGGCCTCCAGCTCTGGCTCCTGCTCAGCCTCCCGCAGGGCTCGTGCTCCACGCGCATGGCCCATGTTTCCCAGGCACACCTTGGCGACGTCCAGCCGCTGGGTCTTCACACACATGCGCGCCATGTTCTCCCAGACCGCCTCGCTGTGCCAGGGGATGCGGCAGCTCCATAAGCTTGCAGCCCTCGCACCCCTGCCACCCCCCGAGACACATACCGGACACAGCAATGTGGCAAACCAGGGCCCCCACCACTCCCTTGGCTGAAGGCCACCTGTGTCCCCTGCAGCTGATGGGGACCCTCTCAGGCCTCCCACACACCCACTTTCCTCCCTGCTTTGATGACCGTCTGCTCGTCAAACGTTCCTTGCTCTACACCTGCCTGCACCCTCTGCTGAGCCACCAAGGTGCTGAAGCTGCCCTCTGGCAGGGGCCCCGCAGGGAAAAGGGGCTGTAGAGCCTTCACACCCCAGTGGGCCTGGGGAAGGGGGTGGGGAGCCCCAACCCTGATGCCCCTGAGGACCAGTGCATGATGCCCAGTGTGGGGTCTGCTGGTGGGCCCCTGACCTGGGCTGAATAGAGGTTGGGGGTCCTGGGGATGATCCTGCACGTCCCCAGGACTCCGTCCTTGTTCTCAAGCTCACGGGCCACCGTGGGGCTCCACACAGCAAGGCGCCGACCAGACACAAGCCTTTCCCTTCTCCCTTTCCAAGTGGATTCCGCGTGGGAATCCTCTTTAAGATACTCCATACCCCAGGGTCTCAGGGACCCACGTGGGGGTGTGGACAAGGTCGCTTGTGCCTCCATGCCCTTTTTCACCCTCTGCTAAGTCCAGAAAACAGGTGGCTGATATCTACATATGATTCAAGTGGAAAACCCAAACAAGCAGAGAAACCCGCGGCCGTCCCAGAGCCCTTCCCTGACTTGGTTTCCCTGTGCCTCCCTGGGCTAACGCTGTTGGGCCTGCTATGTGCACGAGGGGGACAGGTCGCTGAAGGCCGGGCTGCTCCCACGCCGCCCTCTGAGCAGGGCCACCAGTGGCCTCCACCAAGCTGGGGGGCGTGGGTGGGAAGCGAGTACTGGAAGAGCAGCCGGAGACCTACCGGCTGGGAAGGGCCCCAACGCAGGACGTGGAGCTCTGGGTTTTGGACAGGGGCCAGCCCACCACAGCTCCAGTGCTTCCTGTCGTCCCCGCCCGCCCTACTCACATCTGCACCTCATCACTGTGAGAGGGCAAGGCACACGGCTGCCCAGGGGCCTGGCCTGAAAACGGCCCCCCTTTCTGGAAAGCCCTCTCTTGAGAGCTGCCGGAACTGGCCCCACAGGCCCCTCTTCTCAGGCCTGCCACTCAGGCTTGCAGGGTTCATGGCCTCCTGGCCCACAAAGCAGCCCGAGCTTCTCTGCTCTGAGACAAAGCTCCCGCCCGCCCGGCCGTCATGTGCACGGACAGGGCAGGCACACGGGGCGCTGCTACTCCCCCCCACCCCCCAGGGCCCAGCATGCACACCTCGGGAGGATGGGAAGGGCCCTGGGGAGGTTTGGGTATCTGGGGTGGGCCCCACAGTCCTGTGTGGGCAGGGTCATTCCTAACTCATATTCTGTGCCCAGGCCTGTGGCCCCCAGCTAGAATCTGGGGGTAGTGGATGGAGCAGGGTCTCCAGACATCACCTGTAGGGGAGCTGGATAGAGCTGACCCAGCAGCCATCAAAGGCCACCCAGGGATAAATGATTTAAATGATTAAATAAATAAGGGGGGAAGCTGATCTCTCCAAGTGGAACATTGAGCCTCCTTGTGGAGGCGACC
Source organism: Mirounga angustirostris (assembly GCF_029215605.1). NCBI lineage: Eukaryota > Metazoa > Chordata > Mammalia > Carnivora > Phocidae > Mirounga > Mirounga angustirostris. The sequence goes on from NW_026991713.1 coordinate 140,744,039, forward strand.
CACTGCACTGTGTCCTTAGGGACTCTGAGTGGTCCTAGTTCTCCTGGGAGAAGGGGGCCATGTGCGGAGGGCTATGCGTGCCCCCCTGGAGCCCCCAGGAAGCTGGAGCAGAACATAGGCCAAGGAGAGAAGGTAGCAGCAAGAACTCAGCTGATGCATTTGCTACAAACTCTGCTGGGAAAAATGCTGAAAACAGGCCAAATCCCTCAGGGAACGGAAGGGTCTGGTTTTATCAATGCTGGTGATAGACCATGTCTGACTTACATGATGCATCTTTTTCCTTTTTTTAAGATTTTATGTATTAAGAGAGAGAAACAGCACGTGTACACGCATGAGCAGGGGGAGGAGCAGAGGGGGAGGTGGGGTTAAGAATCTCAAGCTGACCCTGCACTGAGCACAGAGCCCAATGCGGGGCTCGATCCCATGACCACATGATCACGGCCTGAGCAGAAACCAAGAGTTGGACGCTCAACCCACTGAGCCACCCAGACGCCCCTCTGATGCATCTTATGTGGGAAATGTCTGTGACTCTAGATATCTGATCATCCTTGAGAAATGACAGCACAGCAAGTGTTAATAACTTTTGAAGATAACCATTGCTAATTTGATTACCAGCTGCCATTAAATGAATTGTAAAACTAAAAAAAAAAACCCCAAAACAAAAAAGAAAACCCACAAAATAACGGGGGCTGGGGCTCTAGACTCACAGGAACTCTCTGGAGCTCCAGAAGCGGGAGGTGAGTGGGGTGCAGGCAAGCCGAGGGGACCAGGCCAGTCCCACCATGCTGGACTCATCTGACCGCCTCTGTGTCCCCGGCAGGTGTGTGGCCTCCCTGCACCCCAACCCCAGCCTCCTCCCCTGTGACGAGGGCACCTGGCGATGAGTGGGCAGCTCGGGGCCTGAGGGGTCTGACTGCACAACGTCCAGGGTAAACGTGCTAGTAATGGGCTGTGTGGGTGCCCTTCTCTCTGTGCACAGCCGCTTCGGGGCCCCAGATAGGCGTGGCGTCTTGGGGGGCGGCCCCCCTCTCCCGTGTGTCTGTACGTGCAGAAGGGATTGAGCTCCCCCATTGGGATGCACAGCCAGCACAGACACACGCCGGGCCACAGATCACATTCCCTCCGCCCTCAAGCCTCGCTGGGGGACTGTACTGCATGTCCAGGACCCCACCTTCTTGTACCTCCATCCAGGATGATGCTCCAGCCTCGTGGTTCTGTGGGTGTGGGCCCCTGACCCATCCCATCTGGGTGGCAAGTGGGGGCCTCTCCACCAGGCCCGGCCACTTCATCTACTGCCTGTGAACCCGTGACAAGGGCAGGCCCCGGGGCGCCTACGTGCTGGGGGAACCAGCGGATGGCTGTGGGTGACTGGCCACCAGCATCCTGCCCACTCAGGCCCCGGGCCCAGGGCAGGAACATGCTCCGTGGCCACTGTCTGCCTCTGGGGCTGTTCTGTGGTACCTGAGCACCAGGCTGGCAGGATCCAAGACACACAGGTGGGACCACGGGTCTGCTGTGGGCTGGCACCCCAGGCCTTGCCCTTGGGAAAGGAAGGTGGGGAGGGCAGGGGAGGAGGGTCCTGGAGCAGGACTTGAGAAGGCCTCCCTGCTTTCCTATCAGGAAACACATCCTGTTAGAGTCTGGCTGCCGTGGCTTGGCTGCTATTTGTTGCAGTTGGCTACGCCCTCCAACCAGCTCACAAAAAACAGCCTCAAAAACAACCATTTCCTCTCTGCGGAGGGGGGGCCGCACACGCGCGCGCACACACAGACACACACGCACATGCACCTCCCTGCAGCAGGCTCGCTGCTTTCCAGGACCAGCTGTTTCGTGGCAGAGGCACAGGGCAGGGGCTCCCGCAGTGAGAGGCTGAACCGCTCCCGGCACAGCTAACCCCCGGCCCTGCTCAGAGCCTGGTGGCTGGTTTTGCTCTGTGGTGCTGGTTCTAAGCAGTGAGGTGAGACAGACCCCCACACTGCTGCCCACCTCTCCTGTTTCTTGTGGGAAGGAGAGGCCTTGCTTCCCAAGAAGACGGCGCACGCACGACTCTGGACTCTCGCTGGTGCCCCGGCTTATTCCCCGGGATGGGCCGAGAGGCTGGCTGCAACTCAGGCCTGGCCCTGCTCCAGGTGCAGGAGGGAGGGTAGGGAGGGCCTGAGGTGAGCTCACCTGCACCTGTCACATGGGCCTTCCCGATGCCACTGAGAATGAGCGGTGATGTCCTCTAGCAGCCCCTAGCTGGTCTCGGCTCTCCCTGGCCACAGCAGCTGACCGGGACTGGGACTTTCTCCACGACAAGGGACAGCACCGGCAGTCGGCGATGACTGTCCAGAAACTGGTGGCCACAGCAGCGCTGGTGGCCCTGGTCTCTCTTGTCCTCAACAACGTGGCGGCCTTCACCCCCAACTGGGTGTACCAGACGCTGGAGGATGGGCGCAAGCGGAGCGTGGGGCTGTGGAAGTCCTGCTGGCTGGTAGACAGGGCCCGGGGAGGGCCGAGCCCTGGGGCCCGGCCAGGGCAGGCGGACGCTCGGGACTGTGAAGCTCTGAGCTGGGGCTCTGAAGCGGCAGGCTTCCAGGAGGCTCGAGGCACCGTCAAACGTAAGTCTGCTTATCTTTATGCCTCCTTTAGGGCGGTCAGGGCCTGCAAGCTCTGATGGCATAAGGTGAACACGGGGCGCGTGTTTGGTGACCGGCAACCCAGGCGAGCCCTGAGCTCTGCACCCACCCTCCCGGCGGTGCCCAGACCTGCCGCGGCTCCTTTAGGACAGAATTCTTCCCGTGCGAGTGTTGGGCTTTTCTCTGCCTCCACACATAGGGAAACGGCAGACCCACTAACCAGATCAAGGAAGATCTGCTTTTCTTGGAAAATACACCTCGTTAGTAAAATAAACAAGAAGCTTAAAAACACGTGGCTGAGTTCCGACTTCACTCCACAGTTGTCAGGGTCATCGAGGCAGGACTTCCGGGAGGAGACCAGCCACGGGGGCAGCGAAGGGGCTCAGAGCAGCAGCTCTTGAGAGCAGAGCCCCTCGCGGTCTTGTCCTGGCCCTGGCTGGTCGCTGGCGGCTGGGTCTGTTGGCTGCTCTAAAAGGTGGGAAGTGGACTTTGACCGTGGGGTCAGGTTTGAGTGTGTGGGTGGGAAGGCTCACAGTGAGACATTTGTCACTGAACGTGTCATCGACGTGGTCACAGCAGCTGACAGGCAGAGGTCTCCCCGAGCTGCCTCTTTGAAGCTGTTGACAAGAGTCTAACTCACAGATGGACAGGTGACAGAGCTCATCCTTTCGAGAATGTGAGGCTTTGGCAGGGCTTTTGCTAACTGCTCTCAGAGGGTGTCCACAAGGTCCTCAAGCAGCACAGAAAAGCTCTGTGCTCGGGGTGGGAATGTCCCCACCTGCCACGTGCTTGGAGCCCTGACCCACGAGGGAGCCGGGGTGGAGGTGGCGTCCAATTCCACAAAGAGATGGAGGCTGCAGGAGACATGTGCTCGGCCCGGTCCCTGGGGGGAGGCAACCCCAGGCTGTCCACTCAGAGCCCCTTGCCGTGTAGCCTGGGGGTCTTCTGTTGGGGATGGGCTATGTCTGGCAAGCAGGGCTTTCAAACTTTTCCACAAACTCAAAACTCAGCACAGCTGACCTTGGATCCCAGGGGACTTGCTGGGTCCTGGGACTGTCCTGAGGAGTCATGCAAGCCATCGACCCTGAGGCTCTAGTGTGGGCTCTGCGCTGCCCTGACCCACAGAGCACCCCCAGCCCAGGCCTCCCTGTCAAGCAGGGGCCCTCCCTGGGCGCCCATACCCTCTGACCCTTGCTGAGGCCAGGAGGGTACACAGGGTGGGGATGTGCTTATCTCCAGAACGCCTTCCCACCTGGCCACCCGCCTGTGGTCCCTCCCACGATTTGACAAGCTCTTTGTACGACTTCTACAACATCCTCACCACTGGTAACGCATCCATGGCAGCTTAGCCGTAACCTCTGGGCGTCAGTATTTGCCCCAAGCAAAGGAAACAGTGTGGAAGGTTCTCGTGCGGGAGACTGAGCTGCTGACCCACTTCTTGCCTGGTCCGTGTGCACGAGCTGCAGGATGCAGCGCACCAGGCTAATCTGTGCAGGGGCCCCAGCACCTGCCGCCTCACGTCAGACCAGCTCCCAGGGAAAACCCCGGCCCTCTGTGCCACCACTCCGCTGGTGTAGGGATGGGGGAGGAGGGAGCGGGTGGTGCCCTGCTCAAATTCATGCTGGCTCAGCGCTGAACACCCCTCCACCCCGCATGCTCCGCAGTCATCTCGATCCGTTACAGGCCAGTGTGTGGCCGCAGGCCTGACTCGATCCATCCCAAGCTCCCCATCTCGGGTGCTAGTCAGGCTGTCCTAGTCTCCAGATGTTGTGGCAGGTGGGGGGGCAGCCCAGGGATGGGGGTCATGCTTGTCTGCTCTGCTCTCAGGGTCCTGGCAACGCCCTGCAGAGCCCAGAGTCCGAGCCACTCCGTGCTCACGGAGCACCACCTGACGTTCTGCCCTGCGTCAGGGGACTCTGCTGCAGGGGTCCTCAGTGACACGCGGGGTCCTGTCCTCCAGGACTGGGGGGGCTCTTCCTGCCCGCCTCACTGGGCTGCATGCGGCGATCGTGACGGTTATCCCTGCTCAGGAGGCTTTCCTCGCTGTGAGGCGCCATGGGGATTCGGCAGATGTGAGGTCCTCCTCTGGCCCGAGGAGAACTCCCAACCCAGTCCCGGTCAGACTTGCTCTCTGGGCGTTTCTCATCTTTCCAAATTCCAGACATTCTGTCAGGCGCCCTAACCTCCTTTTCTAAAACAAGTAAGGGGTGAGTAAACATGCAGTTAAACCTTGAGCACCTGGCCCGGAGGGGGTCACTGCTCTCTGACCACCGAGGCAGACAAAGGGCACTGGGCCTGCCCGGCCACAGACCCTCATGCCACATTCCTGTGGGGTGCCGCTGCCCAGGCTACATGCATGGTGATCACCGCCTGTCAAACGTGCACCCCCTCCCCTGTTGCAGGTCCCCTCCAGGTGGCTGGCAGAGGGATCGTGGCCCACAGGGCAGTCTTCTCAGGCAGGTGGTGGGTCTGTGGGCTGTCACTGCTTTATCCTTCACCCTCCCACATCTTCACATTCATGGGGCTGGAGGCTGATGGGGTGAGGATGCCATAGGGGGCTGTTGGTGGCCAGGGTGTGTGGCTTCAGCTGTGCACCAGGAAGGACAGAGAGCTGGGCGGAGGGAGCGGGAGGGCAGGCCACTCCCCTGTGTGCGAGTATGCCCTGTGTGCGAGACTTTCCTTGCCTGGCCTGCAAGGCTGCGCTGGGGAACCTTGCACTTCCCTGGGCCGGCCCTGAACCCGAGTGCCCAGAATGTTTACCGCCCCTCATCTCTGAGGTCACACCTATCTCCCATATCCGACCACCTCTGAGGCTACAAGAATCTCTGTGTGGTCACATATTGGTAAAACTAACTGCAAAGAACGTGGGGTGTGAAGACCCCAGAAAGAGCATATGAAGAGCAGGGCCTCCACAAGAAGGCAGGTCGGCCAGTCTTCAGCGCACGGGAAGGACCTGCCTGGAGCCTGATCCGTCCTGACAGCAGGACCAGTTTGGTGTCCTGCATGCACGTGCGGCCACTGGTCAGGCTGGCTGCACCTTGGGTTCCACCACGAAGACTGCCTGGGCAGCCAGGAAGTTTCCGGCAAATTGGCCTGAAGCCTGGCTCTCAGCCTGAGCTGCCACCTCAAGCGGGGGAGGTAAGGAAATGTGGGTGCTGGCGCCTTCCCCAGCCAGGCCCCGCTGCCACCCCAGCGCCAGGAGCCCCGCACTCGCCAGGCCTGGCCTCTGGCACCCCAGGCGTTTACTGAATCAGACGAGCGTCAGGGTTTCTATCAATGGCAGGAACGATCTGCAGCTACTCTCAAGAGCACAGTATGAGCTCTCAGCCCATGGGAGTGAAGCCCGCTGGGCAAGAAAGCGGTATTGGGGAGAAAAGCCGGTGAGAGAGCATAGCCCCAACCATGCTCACTGTCCACACAGCTCATCTACACGGCCAGATAGGGCAAAAGCAGCCGCCAGTTCGGCCCGATGAAGAAGTTGGGCAGGTGGGGACTGTCATCCTCCAACGGCCCCGATCTGCCCTCAGGGCCACCCTGACTTCCCAGCAGCCAGGCCTCTGCTGTTTGGCCCTGCTCCTGTCTGCGCCGCTGGCCTCAGGGAAAGGCCTGGGATCTGCAAAGGGCAAGAGCCCTGAGCCTGTGAAAGACAATGGGGAGGAGGAAGGTGCTTGACTCCTGACGGGCAGGAGGAGCCAGGCCTGGGGCGGGGAGTGGTGCAACACGTCGGTTCACTCCGGGCTCCTCAGGCGCTAATTATGAAGGGCAACAGTCACAGACACCAGGGCGCAGACACGGCAGCCGGCTGGGGCCAGGTGTCACGGCGGGCACGCTCCTGCAGGCTGGCGCCCTGCCGCCCAGCACACGGGGAAGCTGTGTCTGTCCACAGGCCTCTCACGCCAGCACTGCGAACCCCCCTCCGCCACCCGGGGGAGTGGAGAGCACAGGGCAGGGAGGGCAGGTTGGTGAGGCCCCGGGCACAGATGGAGGCAGGAGCTGCCCGAGCTAACCACCTGTCTTGTCCCCTGTAATTCCCACAGTGCAGTTCGACATGATGCGCGCCTGCAACCTGGTGGCCACGGCAGCGCTCGCTGCGGGACAGCTCACCTTCGTCCTGGGGCTGGCAGGCCTGCCCCTGCTGTCTCCTGATTCGCAGTGCTGGGAGGAGGCCATGGCTGCCGCGTTCCAGCTGGCAAGTGAGTACCCCTGGGGCCCTGGGCAGGCAGGGCGGCCACACACTTGGTCGCATGGGGCTGGCAGGCCCGCTGCGGTCTTCTAATGTCACCACGACTCCCGTGGGTCACCCTCCCACCTTTCACCGTGGGCAGAAGTGAGACAGAACCACAGGTGGGGGCACTGAGGCTGCAGCGAGCACCTGGGCTCCCGCCCTCTCCTGCTGTAAGACAGGGTGCTCCGCGTGCTGGCGCTCTAGGCTCACGTGCTTGCTTTCTGAAGTCTGCGGCATCTGCTATGTCTTTGCCTGTCTGCAGCTGATGTGGCTGGTGGCCTGGGGTCAAGCCCCCCCAGTGATGGTGCAGCAGCCTGCCACAGGCAGGGGGAGAGCCCCCACCTGAGCCCGCACCTCCGCCACCTCACCTTCCCCACTAACGCTGTGTGAACGGGGAGGTCAGGGCGAGCATGAGGGTCCAGCCAAGCTCATTTGCACGCTCCTTGAACAATGCAGCTTCCTGGGACCCGGCCGGGGTCAGCGGCAGGCCCTTCCTCATGAGCAGCACAAAGCATGGAGGACACGTTAGCTCCTGAGCGCACCGGCCTGTCCTGGCTCCCACACCCAACAGCCCATGCTGCCACAAGAACAGGGTGGGAGGCCACACCGGCCGGGCCTTGGGGGCGGCTGTAGCGTGAACTGAGAAAGGGCGCGGGCACACCCTTGGTGTCGGAAGGCTGAGAATGATGGCAGCGGCGGCGTAAACGAGAGATAGGATTGTTTCGGGAAGTTGTGCACAAGTGGCCATGGAAACCACAGAAGCTATTCACATGACCCCGGGGGGTCTTCTCTGCTGGTTTCCCCTCCCCTACGCCTCCTTCCTGCCAGCTCACCTGGGGACGTTCGGGTTTTCTGCTGCCTACTGGCGAGCGTGTGAGTGGAGGTCCTGCGCGGGAATGACGTGGGCTGGGGTGTGGGGATGTGATCAGCCGACCCACCTGCCTCTCCCACTGCTGGGGAATGGCAGCATGCCCCAACACTGAAGGTACAGTTCCAGCAGACCCAGGAAGAGAAACTGCAGGAAGTCTGAAGTGAACCATTCTGGGAATAATGGCCCCCGGCCCTTATCTTTCTGGAGAATGAGGCTGACAGACTGGCAGGAATTCACATGCTGGAAAGTGAGCCGGGTGGGAATCAGGAATTGGAAACAGGCCTTCCTGTGCCTTTTAATAGAAGGCGGGTGGTCCTGGGCCAGTCACTTCCCCACGGCCGGGTCGTCCGCGGGGTCTGGGAGCACCCAGGGCCGACCAGACGGTTTGCAGGAAAGAGCAGCTGTGGGGCCGAGGGAGCTGGACAGGCGCCTTGGCTCTGTCACCTGCAATCCGCGGGAACTGGGGCTGGGCGCATCCCGTCTGCCCCCACAGGGCCGGTCTTGAGAAGGAAGGAGATGTGGGTGAGACGGGGTCTCTGACCACCTCGGCCTCCTTCCCTTATCCAGGGAGGTGGGTAAAAACATGCACATCCCAGAGGACAGTGACCGTTCAGAAAATCACTCCTCTGCCCTCCGCTGACCTTAGGGCCATAAGGCAGAAATGGGGTCCTCAGCCTCACTGAGGCTGCCCACTTTCTATCGCATGGGCTTATCTGAAACTCTATTCCCTCCAGAAGGAAGTGGAAAATTAGGAACAGATATTCAGGCATTGAAGAAATGAAAGGAACAGCTCTTGATTCTGAAAATAACTCCTTGCAGCAGAATAAATGGACCACGGCATTTTTAATTTAGAATTATTGGGAGAGAGACTGTGGGTTTGGTGTCAAACGGACATCTTACTTCCTACGAACCCTCATTTCAGAACAAGACAGTGTTGCTTCCAAATCATATCTTTTCGAGCAAGTGGGGATGGGGGAGCCCTGTGAAGGAAACGGGAGCTGTCTGGCGGCAGCCCTGGGGCGTCCTGGGGCCTGTCCTGGCTGTGGGGCGGGGGTGCTCTCTCCTGGCTGTCCCCAGACCGGGGCAGTCTCTGCTCACACACCATCAGACCGGTACAGGCTGACGGGAAAAGCCAGGAGCACCGGTTCTGCAGGCTTCTCCAGGAGGCTTCTCCTGGAGGCGTCCCACCATCACTCCCGCAGGTCTGTTTTGCCCAAAAAGGAAATGCACTTGGCCCTGTTTAGACTTGTTTCATTGACAAACAGTACAGAATGCAGCCATGTGTCTTTCTTCCACCACACTGCTAATTTTAGAGTTAGGTTTTTTCCTGTGCTCCGGTCTGCTTTAAACAGTCAGGGAGAGAGACTGAAGGGCGCCGGGATATCCTGTCCCAGGAGGGGAAATGCCTGCTGGTACCTGTTATGCAAGCAAACCTTCAGTCCCCAGTGCTGGGGCCAGAGGGTGGGCAGCGGGGAGAGAAGGTGCTGACGAATTCATGGGGAGGCGGGGAGGCCGGGCAGGCTGGAACCCAGCAAGGATGGCGACTCCCCGCCTGCCCGCCGTTCTTCCCATCCAGGCACCGGGCCCTGCTCCTCATACTTGCTCCTCTGAGGGACCCTGTCGTAGGGACGTGCAGGGCCCCGAAGCTGCTGTCCTCAAACAGGTCCCGCCAGCCATTCCACCTGCTGCATTCTGTTCACAAAGTCACACCCAGCAGTTTCCAGCTTCCTTGCAGAAGCTTCCAAGTGTAATTTTAATTTACCTTGAAGTTGAAAAGATTACTTTCTGTCTCTTACTCCACCTCTACAAGCTGAACATCTGCATGCAACCCCCATTTTCCCTGTGGCAACGGCTCCCATCGGGGCTGCGATGAGGACCTGCCCGTGCGGTGGCCACTGGGCCGACCCCCACCCAAGTGCAAGCAGCCCCCTACCACAGCCACGTTCCCATATGGGCTCCTGGAGGCTGGCTCTGCAGACCCGTCCTCTGTCCTTTACTCTCTTGCTTTGGCCAACTTCTGCTCGTCCGAGTCTGGTCTCACTGCTGTGTGAACAAAGGCGCACGGTCATCCTGGCCTGCTTACTGCAGATGCGTTGGACCCTGCGTCACACACCTGAGTGACGCCTGGGGCAGAGCAGACCGCCGAGGGCCGATTCAGCAGGCAGCGTGCCTGGCGGGCACCTCGGGGTGAGGCTCCTATGCAGTCCTGGGACATCTAGGTGCCGCATCAGGTTCTGAGGCCCTGGATGAGCCACCTCATCCCTAGCTCCTGTGCAGCCAGAGAGCTGGGGCCAACCGGCCGGTGGCGGCTCCATCATGCCTGCCGCTGTGACCACCCTGACCTCCCCCTGTGGGCCTGCTGGGGATGCCACACCGCTCTTTGCTCAGAGCCGAGCAGCGGGTGTCTCCAAAATTTCCTAAGTGTGACCGTCCTGTGACTCTTCAGGTGCTTACGGCCCTGGGCCCTGGCTGTTGGCTGTGCAGGACTGACTGACCCAACTGGGTCCCAGGCGAACATTTTTTGGGGGGACAATCTCATGGTTATTCCAGGCTCTGTTGCTGGCCTACCTCCATGTGTGCAGAACGTTAGTCCAGGCTCCTTGTCAATCATCTGAGTGACCCTGCAGCTTGCTCAGATTTACGGTTCTTCTTAAAGCGCGATTGCCATCACAAACAGGTCTAGTTCAAGTACAAACATACAGCCGACTTGCAGAGGCCTCCGCTCTCTGCTGTGTTCTGAGTGCCTCTGAGATGGTATCGGGCTCTCCTCGGGAACCCTAGCCAACGACTCCTCACCTCCTTTGGGGAGGCTGACCAGCAGGCCCGACTGAGCTCACGCCATGCTCCCAAGCCAGTGAGAACTCACAGGTGTGCAGCTCTGGCACTTGGCCCTTCAGAGTGCTGTCCCTGCACCACACATGTCCTATAGCTGGTGGATGCCAGCCCTCACTAGCCCGCTCCCGGCCCGGCCCTCCTCCTGACACAAAGCCTCCCAAGCTCTAGCGGGACTACCGTGGGAGCAGAATCACCGCAGAAGCTCCTGGGCTCCTCGTCTCTGGCTTCTGGAAATCCTAATATTTTTTCTTATGATGGCAAAACTTAAAACACGCTAAGTACTCTGTGCCCCTGAGAATGCTCATGTCGTCGGACCTTCACGGGGCAGTTGGGTTGATAAGCGGCAGCTGTCTTGGCATCTCGTGAGCCAGTGGGGATTCTGCTGTTCTTCTCATAGGAATATACAACTTTCTGTTTTTCACAATAGGGTGGTGCTTGCTTGGTCTGGACAACGTGCTTTTCTGTCTTTGGCACCTGCTTCCCTGGCGCCGGTCTGTACCCCAAACGTACCCTGTGTTTTCCCTTCACTTCCATGTCCTCTGTGCTTAGAGTGACAGCATGTCAGGCATCATTTGGGAGCTTCAGTTCTGTGGAAACATGACCAGGTCCGCTGTACGTTTGGCTTTTCCTTTCCCAGAATCCCTCCCACTGGGGAGGAACACGTGGATCCCATCACTTTGCGGCTCACAGATGCTGGGACATCCCAACCACGGCTGTGCCCTGACACGGGCCAAGAGCGAGTTTGCTCTGTGAATACTCTCTCTGGAAGCTGTCACAGGCGCAACGTGAAGCAGGTGTGCTGTGTGAAGGTTCAGGGTTCAGCCCCACGGTCTCTCCTTATACCACCTGCGTGTGCTTGACCGTCACCCCAACAGGAAGGCCCTGTGACAGGCACTGGAGCCCTCGGAAGCAGGCAGGAAGGAAGCGAGAGGAAAGGGACGCTCTGCAGGCTGAGCTGTGATTCATAGAGCCCGCGTGGCCAGCTCACAGGAAGGGGCTGTTTGCTTTGGAAACAGAAATTCATGAGGATGGAATTGACTCCACAGGCAGAATTCAGGGTGTTTGCTCAAAGTCTCCCCTTGCATTTGTTTCTGGACAAACATGAACATCACTGGGAAGTCTTGGGAAAAAAGTCTCTGGGACAATTCTGAGGGGGTCTCCACACCAGGATGTGCCAGAGATGGGGAAGCCCAAGTCTCTGGCACATCCAGTCGCTTTGTTGACTGGTCCCATGAGTTAATATTTAATAAGGCCAGCCTGGCCCGGGTCTACTTCCCATACCCCTCCTCTCCCCTCCAGCAGGAGAATTTCATGAAGCAAACAGCAAGTTGGATTTCAGAAGAATGTCTACGTAATGGCAGTTACCCAGTGCCCAGGCGGAGGCTGGAGGTGGCCAGCGAGGCCACGAGCCTGTCTATGTCCCCGCGGCTTTTCACTGCTGACATGCACACACGGGAGATCCCCATGTGCCACTTGTCTGTGCAGTTTGTGCCACCCCCAGTGGCCCGGGCAGGGTCCACTTGTTCTTGCGCCGTTGTTCTAGTAGGTTCCCAGTATCTTCCTGATCAGGAGAGGCTTTTCCTAAATTAGCTTTTTTTAATGTTGGGGAGTCAAGCCCTTTCTCTGACTATATGTGTTCTAAGTTGAACTGAAACAAAGCAAAAACTAACATGGGTCTTTACACAGAATAAGTCACATAAATGTGAATTCTTTAAACCTTTTTTCACATAAGGATATAGAACTAGACGTTCTTTTCTACTTCTCCTAGAAAAAAGAGCCAAGTGAGGTGCAGCCTGTGAAGAGCAGGCCAGAGAGGTGAGACGCACCATGGACGGTGCTGGAAACCTGCCCGGGGCCGCTTACTGTCGGGCGGTCAGTAGTGCTCCAGACGGACAGACTCTCTGAAACTCCGTCTGTCAGGCTCTGCATTGACACTGATCCATCACCTTGCGGGATGTGGGTAGTTGTGCTCAGCTTGTTTGTGCACCTGTGAGTTCATATTCTCTAATCAATCTACCCACCCCCGCCTGTTCTTCCATCTGTAATATGAAAAACCTTACTCTCAACATCAAAGTAGCTCCACGCTCTGAGTTTGGGCACATTGTGGGCAACAGAGCCAAACATGAGGGAGGACGTAATACACAAAGACAGCAACAAAATAATAGCCTACCCTATGCTCAACAATATACCATTATATGATACTGACCTTAAGAAAACAAGTAACCCTGTGGTGCTGGCCAATACAGACACAGGACAGGGCCCCACGTCTTGCCATTGGCCAGGCCCCAGTGTGGCGGTGCTGCGTGGCGCTCTGGAAGCCAGCAGCTACTCTGCCCACGCACTTTGTCGACTGGTCCCATGAGTGAACATTTTCACTGCCTGGTTCAGAGTGTCCCTACAATGGGATCTCCTGGTGTCAAAGGCCCAGCCAACACCACTCTCTGGCAGTGTCTGGGCGGGCCTGTCCAGGACTCCCCGGCCCGTGCTCACCATACTGGATCTGGTGACTCTGTGACCTGGAGCACCACGCTGTGCGGGTAAATTTAATCTTCCCCACTCTAAGAAGAACACCAGCTCCCCCAGGACGAGTCAAGCATGCCTCCGCCACGCACACACTACAAGCCCTCCGTGCAGTGCGAACAGCTGTGCTGAGCACATGCGCATGGAAACTAGCGAACAGCCTGGGGACCAGTACGTCCTGCCGCGGCTCCAACCCTGAGCGACACAATCATGGCGAACAGGCCCTGTCCCCAATGGGCTTGGTCACTCTAAAGCTTTCCCAGAGGCCCACACTGCATTCAATTCCACACCATGGGATCTATCTGGGTTTGTCTCAGATAATTCACTAGGTGATTCCTGGACGACCCTTTGGGAGGCAGAGCTGGAGCGGGGGTGGGGGGGGCGCCCTCCAGCCACAGGGTCGCCAGCAGGGGACGGGCCAAGCCCGAGCTGCGATGGGCCGACTTGTGACTGGACCTCCAGGCTGAGTGCTGCCGGCAGCCCCCTCCCCAGGGCTGGTCAAGCACAGGGCTAGCAGCACCAGCAAAGGCCGGGAGAGGATGGAACTCGGCATCCTGGAGGAGTGGACAGGGGCTGGTGTGGCCACACCGCTAACCGAGATGGAGACGGGGGCAGAGATCTGAGGCCAGGCAAAGGCACACAGCCCACAGTGCCCTGCACCTGAGCAACACAGGGGCCTTGTCCTTTCTGGCTGTGGCAGGCAAGGGTGCCTGGCTCCTTCCAGCTCTGGACCAGCTCTGCCCCGGTCTTCACAGAAATGTCTCATAATGGACTTCATGGTGCCCTGTCTCTACTCATCAGTGCGGTCAGCCAACCCCAGTTAGCTGTGGGGCTGGGGCGAGGCTGTTCACCCCTGCATACACCCCCACAATGAATGATGTCGCAGAACTGGGGCTCAGGCTGCATATCAGATTTTTAAACGTTCCTGTAACCAGTGCAACCCCAAAGGATGCTTGGCAAAGGGCGAACAGACTTGGACCACGGAAGCCATCGCGGTGACTTCCTGCCCACTGCGCTGGTCCCCACTGTTGTGCCCTGCAGGCAGTGCCCTCTCCGCTCAGCCTGGCTCCCTGCCCGAAGGCTACCACTGACCTCGCAGCAAACACCCGTCCCCCAGACACAGCCCCCTTGCTGTGACCTCAGGCACCGGCCAGCATGTCCCCGCCCGCCCCGTCCTGCTGAGTCCTATTGAAACAAGGCATGACAAGCTCCCTTGGCTGACAAAAAATGCCCAAAGACACAGAAATATGAGGGGACACAGGAAGTATTTTCATTTTCATGGCACAAAATGGACTATCACTCCTTTTCCCATGAATGCAAACCTCGGTACCACAGAACTGTGGGCAAGGGACATGCTCTTCACTGGGAGAGAAAGAAATGCCAGAAGTTTCTTTCTGTCAGTGTACATGACAAAGAGAATTAGTTATTTTTAACAGAAAGGAAGTATCCAGAAGCTTTCTGGGTATAAAAAGCTCCACGAAGTACTGCAGAGAATTAATGCGGAGATTAGTCACCGCCGCTGTTGTTTAGCACGTGACTGAGGTGGGTAAATGTTTAATTCATACTTTCTGGATGGTACAGTGAAGATGAGACCGAACTGCTTGTGCTTGTGAGAGCTCAGGCCTCCCCCAACCCCTCACCCCACACTAGTTTATAACAGTTTCCAGAACCATGAGCTGACATCACTGCGGCTCAGCTCTGGGGCCACAGGGGTCGTGCATGATCTGGTTTCCTGAGGAAAGCAGGGGAGGCTGTGGGGAACGGAGGGACCAGCATGAACAGACGGACGGATGTCAGAGCGCAGGGCAGGGGGAGGGACTGCAGCAGGAGGCTGGCCTGGCCAAAGCCCAAGGCAGGGACAGGGATGAGTCCAGGAGGGGCGGGAGGCTTCCGTCCGGACCACTGCGAGAGACTTTGTCCTCATCAGGTACATTGGGTTCCAAGAAACAGCTCCCCCCAGGTCACCACCGCAGAGGGTGGGGTGCTCCCTGGGCTGCCCCACCTCTGCTTCTGCCCGGCCCCCTCACCCTCGACAGCCATAGCTCCCACTCAGCACTGCGCCTCCTTCCTACCTCATCTGCCTCGTCCGGCCCCTCCTGGCGGAGGGGTTGGAGGGCTGCACTGGACCAGCCTCCTAGGCAGCAGGACAGCAGGGCCTTTCCTCTGTCCCTTTGGGGCTCCCGGCCCCGACTCGGCCCTGAACTCTAGCAAACATCAGTGCCCTGTTATCCTAGCCGACAGGTCCTGGGCACGAACTCTGGCTTTCCTATTGCAAGAACTAACAAACCGTGACAGGAAGTGACACCGTGATGCTAAGTGCTAACAACGTGAGGCCTGCGCAGGACTCTGTCCACCGTCAGAAGAGAAGGCTGTGGAGGGGAAGCAGGAGGAGGGGATGTGGAGGTGCAAGGGAAACTGTAGGACCAGGTGCAGGGTGCAGAGGCGAGGGGAGGCAACAGCAAGAGAACTGGCCGTGTCTGCAGCCCTGTCTGCCCCTCCCCAGAGCACGTGGGCGCTAGGCACTCCAGAGGTGTGAAGAAAATCTCTATCTGCTCTAGAAGCGAACACTAAGAACAAGAAAACTGCTAAGAACAGGACTGCGTTAGATACCAATCTGAGTTGTTTCTAAGTTGTTTTTAAGACTTAGACTTCTGTGTCTACTTTCACTTGAATGAATGAAGTGCTTCTAGGCGCCGGGGAGGAGCTCATGCAGAGCTGAGGCTGGATTCGTCTCGGGGTGAGGGACAGGGAGCAGCAGTTCACCTCCATGGGGAGGGTGGCTAAGAAAATGGCCCAGCCCTGGAGACCAAAGGACGAGTGCGCTGGGTCCAGGCTGTTTTCTTGTGGAGCACCCCCCCGAAATTATTCCGTGCCAGGATTAAGTAGACGCACACTGTCCCTCCACAGCCACCCAAAGGTCGTAAAAGCACACAGAGGCCCAACGCAAAGCAGCTCAACACTGAAGCGCGGCATGTGAATCGGGCTACCACCCACTGGGACAGACAGAGCGGGGGCGGGGGGGGGGGCGTTGAGGGCGGCAGGGAAGAGCTGGGAGCTGAGCTTCTGTGGGGCTCAACAGCCCATTTCCAGTCCTCTTCCTGGCTCCAAGTAAGGCTTTCTGAACACTTCTCTCTCGTTTACAGGTTTTGTCCTGGTCATTGGGCTGGTGACATTCTACAGAATCGGCCCGTATACCAACCTGTCCTGGTCTTGCTACCTGAACATTGGTGCCTGCCTTCTGGCCACCCTGGCAGCTGCCATGCTCATCTGGAACATTCTTCACAGGAGAGAGGACTGCATTGGGCCCCGGGTGATTGTCATCAGCCGCTCCCTGACCGCACGGTTTCGCCGAGGGCTGGACAACGAGTATGTGGAGTCACCGTGCTGAGCCTGCTCAGGACTTTATAACTAAACAGTATAGAAACTGAAGGGCTGTCTGTGCGGGCGATTCATAGGGTTTCCTATATATACATGTACGATACACAGCTATGTTTACTATATTATATATAAATATATTATGTGGTTATATATTGCCTGCTCCACCTCCTTCTGATGCACCCATGACTTGGCTTCACTTCTGAGCACATTCCAAGGAGGAGACCAGCGGCTGAGGTGCATGGACAGTGGCAGCCAGCTTGTTCTGCATCTTGGCCTAGGATTAATTTATTCTGTATCTGCTGAGCGGTGGGTCCTTGGTCATATTTACTTTGGTAAAGCAGAATACCCAGGAAGATTTTCTGGAACTGTCTGCGGTCTTCCTTGAGTGACTCAGAATTTACAATCAGATGGTTACGGCTTTATGACAGGATTGTGTTCCTAATGTCTGTTTTGCTCCTGATTATTTTTCTAAGTTAAAATAAAATGCAAACTTCTCACCACTGTGTAAAACTTGTGTTTTATCCATCCTACTGCCATACGGGTGAAAAGAAGTTGGTCTATTTTTCTGTCATTTTTGTGGGTTGGCAGGAAGAGAAGGCTTGGTACATTTTTCAAGACCTGGTGGGAACACCGCTGTGGGCCCTTACTCACATTTCCGTTCAACTCTGACGCCCCCGTTCCTACAGACTGAACAATGTGGCCCTGGGACAGCAGATCAACAAATGGCAGAGTAGGAGGGAAAAGCATCTATTTATTTAAAGAAAATTCATAGAGATTACTTTATGTTTTTCCCTATAAAAATCTTCAACCTAGCTTCAGCCAGATGCTGGGTGGTCTACCGATGGCCTTCATGATACCACACCGATTCCAAACAACCCTGGTCCTAAATCTGGAAGAGGTGAATCAGCGCCACCTCCCCAGGCGGAACAGAAAACATCAAAGAGCTGCATCTGAGGGGTTCAAACCCGAGGCCGCCCCCAAGAACCCCAGACTGCCTGACCACATTTGTAAGGACAGCCTGCCACCCACACCCACCTGGACGCTTCCTGGACCCTGCCCTGCCTGACCCTGTGCCACCTGGCGGCAGTGACTCCCACGAAACCGACACGGGGGCCCGTGGGCAGCATGCAAAGCTGGGGTCCGGCCCAGGCCCACTGGCTGCCTCCTCCACATGAGGCTGCCTCCCGCTAAGAAATGTTCAGCCTTGCTGCTTCCGACCTTCCAGAGAGTGTGGTGATCAGTGTGGAGTTTGTCTCCAGTCAGAACAAACAGTGGATTGGGGTTGGTGCTTTAAAAAACCACGCAATTGAGAATGACCTAAAAGCGTCTGTGGCCTGACCATTTACAATAAGCTCATCACACACTGTGGAAATAACAGATTACATCCAACACCAGAGCACTCAAGGCAACATTCAAATCTGACCCTCCTCCCTCAAAGCTTCTGTCCACAAAGGACTCCCCTCGACCCCGAATCACATGCTAAAAATAATGTCCTAAAAGAATAATGAAATATTTAAGATCTATGACTTCACACTATTACATATGCGACTATGTAAGGGTACATGAAAGTATTCAAGTTGACCCTGTGGTCGGTCATGATCTGTGACTGTGTTTAAATGAAAAGTGACCAGAGGAAGGCTGGATTGTGCCATCTAGATTCTGGTTCATCCCCCCAAACTAAGAGCCCTCTTGTCCACACCCACAGCCAGTGTACAAAAGGCTCTTCCATCACAAACAAGGTTTGGCCTCACTATTTTAGAAATAAGTAAGGGACGAGGGCTTGTGTGCTATTTTATTTTTTTAAGATTTTATTTATTTATTTGACAGAGAGAGAGATATAACAAGAAAGGGAACACAAGCGGGGGAGTGGGGGGGGGAGAAGCAGGCTTCCCGTGGAGCAGGGAGCCCAATGCGGGGCTCAATCCCAGGATACTGGGATCATGACCTGAGCCGAAGGCAGATGCTTAACGACTGAGCCACACAGACGTCCCTCATGTGCTATTTTGAAAGGTGCTTCTGTGTCACAGAAACCTTCGCGGCCAATGAGGGGGCGTTCCGTGGCAGGGCAGGAGGGGCATCTGTTCTAGGTGACTTAATTTTTCGTCTTTTTTCCCATTTTAGTTTCATTCTGCAATAATTTTTCTATTCTTTGGAGATTAAAATTTGTCAAATGCTCTTGAGAAGAATTACTGAATTCTCTCAGGAATGGAGAGGAGGCTGCTTGTAGACAGCCCTTGAGGAAGAATTTCTTTTAGAAAAGGGGCATCTGGGCAGCACAGTCAGTTGAGCTCTGACTCTTGGTTTTGGCTCAGGTCGTGATCTCCAGGGTCCTGGGACCGAGACCCGCATTGGGCTCCCTGCTCAGCGGGGAGCCTGCTTCTCCCTCTCTCACTCTCCCTGCTCGTTCTCTCTCAAATAAAATCTTTAAAAAATTTCTTTTAGAAAAAAATTTCTTTAGAACAATATTGATTGCATTTTCACTATACTGTTTTGAGTGTTTGTTATTCAAACCTTCCTGTTAGTAGCAATTATTCCCAGAGGAACAGTTATTACAAATATTTAGCAACTGCACAACTTTCGAGGAGGAAGAACATGGAATGGCTGACAATAAATCAAGCTAGTAGCAGCCCAGGAGTCCTGCAGAGGAGAGCCCGGCTTGCCTGCTCTGCGCGCCCCACCGTGCGGCCACAACACGGCTCCTGGGTGACACAGCATGCCAGTGGGATCCTGCGTCCCCAAGCACGGCGGCATTTCCGCAGGTGACAAACCATGAAATACAGCACGACACAGTCACAGAAGAGTTACTGATTCTCAGAAGCTCACTTAGAAGGGGAGAGAGGCCTAAAGAAAGACCCCGAGAGCCGTGCACATCCCTTTGACACCGCAGGGAGCAGAGTCCTCACCTTTTGATGAGTTTGATAGATTTGAAAGCTTCATCCATGTCTCCGATGGTAACGAAGAAGCTGAAGTGAAGCATGGCATCCCGAGTGGGCTTATCGCAGTCCTCTAGCCCGAAGAAGTCTCGCAGGGGTCTCCTGCCCACGCACGGGCACCCTGAGTCCACCTGGTCTTCTCCGTCTGCTTCTCCTGGCTGAATGACAAAGGCCACCACTGGCTGTCAGCTCACGTAAAGTGAACGCCTACGCTAAGTCCCTGCCTTGAGAGCTGGTCAGTGTTGGGTCTGTCTGCAGGCAGGCATGGACGCCCAGCAACAGACCCTGCCAAATGCAGCATGAATTTGTGGGCATCCAAGGTCATCGGAGCTGTTCACTAAAGCCACCTTCTCAACAGTTATGAAATGACTATGCAGACGTCTGCTTCCCAGGTCTGTTCTGCAGCCTGGAAGAGTTTTCATGACCCACACGGACGTGCTCACAGGCACAGAGTCTTAAAATTAAGTGACGCCAAAACGATTTCAGGTAGAAGTTTCCAAAACAATAGCTTGGATTAGTAGTATGCCAGAGAAGGAGGAAGCCTCCACTCTGTAGCCTGTGGTGAGAAGCACAGGACTGGGGATTGGCATCTGGGGTGGGGGCAGGGGCGGTGGGTGGGGCTGAGCCCCTAATCTGTGGGACCTCACGCTGTTTCTGGGTGGACGGTGTCAGGACTGAGTTGATCATGTTGAGCCCAGAGCTGTAGACAGAAGTGTTAAGTCACTATGTTGTACACCTGAAGCTAATACAACATCAGACGTCAACTGCACTTCAGTAATAAAAGAATTGAATTGAATTGTCAGGCACCCAGATGGTACCTGAGTGATAGCTGAGACTTGCATGGTGCTGTGGGAGAAACCCCTCACCACGGTGGAATTGGGCCCAGGAATCCCGATCTCATCCTCGCTGTTGCTGTATGACCTCTGCCTCTATCTCAGTTCCCAGCAGCCCCTATCTCACTGCTCCCTCTGCCGTTCACCTGCAGTCCCCAACTTTAGGGGGCACTTGACCTGGGCCTTGAAACACGGGCAGGATTTGTCAGACCCAGGTGTGGATGGCAAGACCCTTCCAGGCACAGAGCAGAGCATAAGCAAAGGACCTGGGGCAGCCCACTGTCTAGGTGGCTTGAATTCAGGGCTCATGGATGAGCACAGGCTGGGTCATGTCAGGAGGCTGAATGCTACAGAGTTTGCACTGAGTGGGAACAGAAAATGTGTGCACAAAGCACAAGGCAGAGGCCTGACCTCCAACAGGCTGGCCATGCTGGATGGCCATGTGGATCTGATGCTGAGTTCTGATCAGAACCTGGCCTACTGTGGTCACACTTGGGAATTCTCACACAAACAGGAGAGCCTGTGGGTCACCTGCCACATGAACTCGCTGCTGCCCTCGATTTGGAGCCTCATCTCTGTTCCGAGAGGAGGACACCGAGCTGGGGACCTTGGGGGGTCAGACTTGCATCCACACCCTCAAGTGTGCAGGTGGAGAACCTCCAGACACTGGGCTGAAGGCCTGGAATACAGGTCAGTAATCTGAAGAAGGGCAGCTTTTAAAAAAACACAATGCTTCACAGCTATTTGTTACAAGCACTTCAGAGGTTGAATTGATAAGACTTCCTATGTTACCAATCCAGGTAAACAAACTCCTTCCTGCATCACAAACATCAGGTGACGGGCTGCTCACCAGGACGAGGGCTCCACGGAGCGACATGGGCATGCTGCTCCCACCCAGGGGCTGCCGTGGCATCAGGCTCCCTAACAAACCTGGTAACTGAGGCATGCAAGCAGAAAGGACGAGCATGCGGACAAGTGCAGCTTAGAATAAATTAAAACAGAGCCTGGGAACACGGCAAAGTCTGGGGTATAGGTGGTAAGTGGGGAGTGGCACTCACAGTGGCACTGCACGTGTCTCCTCTCTGGGACCAGGGGGAGGGTGGGCGTGTGGACACAGAAAGGAGGGCAAAGAGGAGGCCCATCAGCGTATGCAGTGAACCACAGCCCGTGATGGGAAAGTCGTGGGGAAATTCCATAGACAGGACCTTAAACGCCTTCACAACTTTTTGAGTTCTCACCTCGAGGAGAAATGAAAATGCCCAAGGCGCACTAAGTAAGAATGAGGTCCAGAAACAGCGTTTCGGCACTGACAGTTTACAACGAGGGAAGGAAGGAAGGCTGTGTGGACAGAGCCGCCCGCAGCACCACGTAGCCTCGCCGCAGGATGCTTACAGATCAAGGGGCCGTGGCGACGAGGAGGCCAAGCCCAGCGAAGGCAAAGAACTTATTATCCAAAAGAACCGAGGGGCGCCTGGGTGGCTCAGTCGTTAAGCGTCTGCCTTGGCTCAGGTCATGATCCCAGGGTCCTGGGACCGAGCCCCGCATTGGGCTCTCTGCTCGGCGGGAAGCCTGCTTCTCCCTCCCCCCTCCCCCTGCTTGTGTTCCCTCTCTCGCTATGTCTCTGTCAAATAAATAAATAAAATCTTTAAAACACACACACAAAGAACGGAGCTGGGAGTGTGCACCTGTGTGCTGCAAACCACCCCATCTGTCAACACTAAACAAGCACAGGGGGCCACCTCTGGGGCTGGGACTGTGTGGGTCTGCATCGTCTTTGGCCCCTGAGACCAGGGATCCTGGACACTCCACCTCAGCACTACTCTGTCTTGATGGCAAAGCCAAGTCCTGTAAGTTTCCTGACCTGGAAACCTCATAACTACTGGAGTTTCAGGAAACACATGAGAGCAGATGGCTTGCCTCGCTTAACAAGAGGGGAGCCGTGGCACCCTGGAGGCTCCGGGAGACCCCACAGACCCCTGCCCAACAGGGGAGGAGAACCCGAGAACACGGCCCTGTGCTAGTGGGGCTCCCACCTTTCTGATGAAGTAATAATGAGGCACTTCGATCCCCAGAAGATTCTGGTAGGCGGGAGGCCGGGGGAAGCTGTCCTGGAGCAAGAAGCCGTGCTCCTCCGTGACGAAGAAGGACAGAATCACCACGTCTGTCTGCGAGAGAGGGGAAACAGCGCTGTTTCTAGTTCGGCGATACGATTTTCTATTTGGCATCTAATCCCCATTTTCATGGTCAGGATGTTCACACACAACAGAGAAGAAAGGATGAACACGTGAACAGTCTTAGAGATAACCCACCTCCCCCTTCTGGAAGGATGAGCCTCATGCAGTCTGAGGGCTGCTAGCCCCTTCTCACGGATGGATTTTCTTGCAGCAAAAGCTAATCCTTCCCATCCTGGTTGGTGACTGAAACTAAAGAACTCTTGTGTTTTAAAGTTTTTCTGTTCAGTTCCTTGACTCTGATATAAAAATCAACAATAGGGACACCTGGGTGGCTCAGTCGTTGAGCATCTGCCTTTGGCTCAGGTCATGATCCCAGGGTCCTGGGATCGAGCCCCATATCGGGCTCCCTGCTCGGTGGGAAGCCTGCTTCTCCGTCTCCTGCTCCCCCTGCTTGTGTTCTCTCTCTCGCTGTGTCTCTCTCTGTCAAATAAGTAAGTAAAATCTTTAAAAAAATAAAAATAAAAATCCATAATAGCAGAGGAGTGCCTTGGTGGCTCAGTCAGTTGAGCGTCTGACTGTTGATTTCGGCTCAGGTCATGAGACAGAGCCCTGCATGGGGCTCTGCACTCAGCAGGCAGTCTGCTTGAGATCCTCTCTCCCTCTCCCTGCTCACATGCTCACTCTCTCTAAAAATAAATAAATAAATCTTCTAAAAAATTAACAATAGCAGAAAGATTTTCTCCTCTGCTTTCAAGAGAGAAGGGACACAGAGCCAAGAGGCCGGGTGCTCTGCTGGGTCCTGCGTGTGCGATTTGGAGAACCAGCACCGTCCGCAGCACCTTCTGAACGGGAACAGCAGGAGGTCGAAGACACCAGAGCCTCTCCTTGGTTGTGTGAATTCCTGCAATTTCACATCATCTTCACAAGAGCCCTAAAGAGGTATCTGATCGGAGTGCCGGGAAGTGCCTTTCACTGGGGATCAGCACGCGCCCTCCTCGCTTGCCTGGGGTTGTCACCCTCTACCGTGAGAAAACTCTGCGCATGGCTGCTTCTCGCTCCTAGTCACAGAGATGCCGTCTCTGTGCATTTTACCACTCAGTGTTTCAGAGCCAAGGACTGGATCTGCTTCTCAAAGTCTCGGGGCGTGGACACTGACTGCTGATAATCTTGGGGCCCCCACTCTCACCACCCTGGGAGGGAACTTCCTTTGGCAGGGATACAAGCCCGCTAGTGTTGGCGGGCTGGCTGCCTCTGCTGACTTACTGGGAACCTATCATAGATGGGGAGGCACAGCCAACTGCTGGCTTTCGCAGGGAGCACCAGACGTTCCGACAGCACGTTTGGAAAGTGTTGGAGTCCTGGACCCTACTGGGGGGAGGAATGCCCTACAGAGCCAGGGAGTCTGGTCAGGGTGGAGGGCAGGGACCAGGCAAGGAGGCCAATGCAGTGGGAATCGGCCTGTTGGAGGGAAGAGCAAGAAGTCGGCTGACTCAGCCCCAGGACACGCCCCCACCATGGCTTAGCTCCATTAACTGTTTCGGTAGCGGGCTCTGCTCTGGAGAGAAATACATAGTACTTGATGTAACAGGAAAACTGAAATAGGACAGTCTGAGTGAGACCAGACAGAGAAGTCCGTGCCAACCCTGAGGGGAGACGCAGGCCACACATCCTTGAGGCGGCACTCTGCTCCACGGGCACCAACTTCCCTCTAACTTCCCCATAAACCACATCAGGAGACTGCGAACCTGCCGAGCCCCCCGTGACTAGATACAAACACGGTGCGGCCATGGTACCGTGGGGCCTTGGTTGTCCTCGGTGGGCGGCTTCTTGTCCCCAGGCTGCAGCTGGGCTCCTGGCGCCTCCCGCACGGCCTCGCACACGAACAGCCTGGGCTCGCTCTGGTCCCAGAAATGGTTCACGGGAATGAGATCCATCAGTCTCTCATCCACAAAGGCGTGGCTCCTGAAAGAGAAGGCCCGTCCTGAGTCCTGAGAACTGAGAGGAGCATCTGGGTTCGCAGCCTCTGGAAACGCATGCCAGGGACCTGGGTGAGCATCAGCAGGCTGGTGGGCACTGCTTAGGCTGCTGGCTTCGGAGCCCCTCCCCACAGCACGGTGCACCCAGCCTGCCTGAGGTGACTCTCAGATTGAAGCAAGTTGGTGAAAGAGGCCCAGTGTAGTCTTGTTGGAGAACATGTGATGCTTTGGCTCTGAAGACTCCATGGAGGGCTCTTGACAGGACCAGTGGGTGGACCGCGCATCCTGCCAGGATGATGTGTGTGTTATGCTGCCGACAGACAAGCTGGGTCCGGAGGCAAAGGAAGGGTCAGATCTCAGAAGAGGACAGGTGCCCGAGGGGAGGCTGTGCACTGTCCCACCACCACCGGAGAAGTGACAGGCTGGGCTCCATGTGGCTCAGAGGTGGAGGGTGGAGGGAAAGCGTGAGTCTAAGACACAGTTCAAACAAGGAAAATGGGATGAGTCACAGACGGGGGGACTAAGGGAAAGGTTAGCTGTGAGGTTTCAGACCAGGCAACCAGGGTGGAAGAGCAACCAGGGTAGACAAGACCAGTTTCTGGAGAATGAGGCTCAGGTGATGGCAAGAAATTCCAGTGGACATATGGAGCCAGATCAGCAGAACAAGGCCGGGGAGAAGCGAGGGTGGGTGTGTTCAGGTGGGACCACCAGCAGTGGCCAGTTAAGCCACCAGGGGAAAGAAGGTTCTGGAAAAGGCTTTGAGCTGGGTAGGGAGGTGGGGGCTGTAAGAGCAAAGGAACAGACTCCGGCAAGGCCAGCTGTGGGCTCTGCAGCTGTGGGCTCTGCCGCTGTGCACTCAGTGCAGGTGCTAGCTGCAGCATCCCCCCTGAGTCCTGAGCAGCGCCCGTGGCCCTCAGGCGTCACCTCCTGCAGAATCAAATGTGAGTCCTTGGCAGAGCAGGAACTACAAACACGAACTCCCTGACAGCGACCATTATTTCTCTAGAAAGACAATGTTGACCCATGCGGACGCCCTCCCTTTCCAGGCGCTGACAGAGCTGAGTGACCACCACACTCACCCTGAGATTCAGCCATCGTGCGGCCCTGGTCGCCACTGCCCTTCCAGAAGCCCGGTTCTGCCAGGTAATTCCAGGGCCTCAGAGGCTCAAGTCCATCCTAACTGCCCGGGCGTTTTGGCCCTCCTGCCTGTTCTGAGCACTGGTAACTACTGAGATCCCTGAGGTCTGAAGTGTAACTCAGCAGCCTGCCTGAAAGCTGATCATTAACTGAGTATCAGTGTCAGTATTTTTTCAATGAAATCCTCCCAAACCACAGTCTTACTTCTTGGTCTCTTGGCCATTAAAGGGCAATGTCTCCCTCTGATCAATCTGCCCCGTCTTGAAGTCAAGGATGGTCACCGTGTCCATTTCCACATCGTAGAAGCAGATTTTGGAATCAGGGCTGTTGTCCGCCTGGGGGAAGAGAAAATGGAGCTCACGGTACCGCCTGGCTGACACGCCAAAGGTTTGAGAACAAGTGTCTGGTGTCCACGACCCGCCAGTCAATCTGGCCTTCCTAAGTGGACATCGATTCACTTTCATCCCACTGAGACCACAGCTCAAGCACTACTTTATAATTTCCAAGCACTGAAAACAAGTTCTAAAACGTCGTGAAGGCCCGACTCTAGCTGTCCAGCTGTGGCCAGTGCTGACCTGAGTGATGTCATCCTCGCTGAGGGGGACTGACCACAGACACAGCAGGGAGTCCAGGTCCCAACAAACCAGCTCGGCTGCTGGGGCAACAAATACCAGAAATTCAGGGAGACTGTTCCAGGTTTTATTCTAAGAGACAGTGGAAAGCTAAGGGGGCCTGAGTACTTAAGAAAGGCCAAGAAATGAATTTGTCAACATTTTAGACAGAAGATACTGTAAGCTTAACAGCAGCAGAAGGATCACAAAATCAACAGGTTTGGGTACCTATGAATATGCTTCTAATCTCCGGGAACACCATTAGCAAAATGAAAGACAAACAGTAGACCGGAGACACGTCAGCAACACTCAAGGCCCCAGCCTCCTGCCCCAGAGAATCCAGACTCTCCTTTCCAAAGCACACTCCCCACCCCCAGGGGAGTGCCGGCAGGGCTGGAGGGGAGGGTGGGCAGCTGATTTTCACTGCAAGCTCTCTTGTGCTACCTGAACGTCTTCTTTTTGTCATTTTTTCTTTTACCATGGGCAAGAATTCCTGATGCAAGGAGAGGCATTCTCATCCTTCACTGTCACTGCGTGCTGGAGAAGCGGGTCTCTAGGGCCACTAGTCACTGCGTCGTCCCCACTCCTGCATTCACCCCCAGCACCATGGAGATGGTGCTACATCCCAGGATGCTCTCCCCCTCTCCCCCACTGCACGCCCCGCTTCTGGTCCTGTGCACGTGTGTTCTGGCACCGCCCTCCAGCTGCCTGGATCAGTGACCCTGGACCACCCATCCTCCCCATGTCCCGTCCCAGTGCTCAGGCTGGCAGGACTACTCTTATCCTTCCAAGATCCCCATTTCCAGCCAGACTCCCCTTCTGAGACTCAGGCTTGTCTTTACAGGCCCACTTACTGCTTTGAGATGCCTCAAACTCAACATTGAAACAGGACGCCACATCATCCCCGCAAAGCTCCTCACCAGGTTTCCCTTTCCACCTCCACACTGCTTTGAGGGGTAGAAGCGTCCTTGCACACATCAGCCAACCCCAACCCCCAGGACAGCTGCAGTGGGCACCACCACTGAGAAGCAATCCTAGAAAGAGACGATATTATGCACCAAGGCTGGTGCCTGTGTGATGGCCCACTGACCGTGCCAGCCTCGGCCTCGCCCCTCTGCCACAGAAAGCGGACCCTTGGCCAGGCCAGGCTCTGCCACCTGCTCGCACTCTCAGTGCTTCTGCTGGTGCTCCCCCGCTGCATGCTTGCCTGGCGGGTTCACAGCTCCTCGGGAAGCCTCCCGACCGGCGGCTTGCCCGGCACCACGTGGCACAGTTTGACTCATTCTTAGATGGATGTCTGTTCATCCACAGGGAGGGGCTGAGCTCTCCTGTTTAACCACTGGCCTGTGCCCACAGTGCCCAGAGAAGTGCCTGGTTCATGGAAGGCAATCGGTAACAAGGCTGTGGATGAATGGATTCACGAGCAAACAGCCGTGGGCGGCAGGGCCCACTGCCTGAAGAGCGGGACAGACATGCGCACGTCAGTGCCCTTCAGAACCTACCCTCTAGCTGTCATCACGCCTTTAGTTCTTTAAGCTAGAGCTCAGAGGTCCTTGCAACCCCCTCGAGCCAACAGAGCACAGCTGGCTGACGAAAAGGGATAGAAAAGAGAAGAGCTACAGAGCCCTGAAGAGGGAGAACTGCGGTTTCAGAGGAATTAGGGACTGGGGACATGTGGGGGCTCAGGCCTCGTGGCAGAAGGAGAGGTGGGGCCGCAGAGCTGTGTGCGAAGATGGGCACAGCCCGAGGAGGACGGCGGTCCTGGGAGAGCAGCCGCTGACTTCCACCCACCTTGCTGAGGAGGATGCTGATCTTGCTGCCACTGGCGTTACACCTGAGGGAGGCCATGCCCGCTGCGCCCGGGATCAGCGAGGCCAGGTTCTTGTCGCTGCAGTGCACTTTCGCCTCTCTGCAGGGGGGACACAAGGGTCTCAGGGCAAAGCACAAGCCCAGCCCTCGGCCATTCACCCTCCCCGCATGCGGGCAGCTCACAGTCCAGGACCGGCTCTCTGAGGGACTGCAAACCTTCATCCACGAAACTCGGGGCTCCTCAAAGCCCCAAGGGTGCTCACTCTGAGGGTCTGGACACCCAGGAGAGGGGCCAGCTTAGAACCCAGGGCTAGCTTAAACTTTTAAAGTTTTTAAATTGAGGGGCGCCTGGGTGGCTCAGTCATTTAAGCGTCTGCCTTCGGCTCAGGTCATGATCTCAGGGTCCCAGAAATCAAGCCCCGCATCGGGCTCCCTGCTCCACAGAGAGTCTGGTTCTCCCTCTGCCTCTCCTCCTGCTTGAGCTCTCTTTCTCTCTCTCAATCAAATAAATAAAATCTTTAAAAAATAATAAAATAAAGTTTTTAAATTGAGATATAATTGACAATAACATCGTATTACTTTCAGGTGTAAACAAAATGATTCAAGATTTTTCTGGGTGAATTTTTAAAGTTCCTAGGTTTACTGAGCCAATATGAGTATGTATCCCCCCCACTCTTCTGACACAAGAAGCAGCCGCTCTGCACCCTGCCTCCCTCGGTTCGTCCTGCCAGAACGGGCTTTTGTCACACTTGCTACACCTGCGGAGAAACAAAACTGCAGGTAAGCAGCCCCCGCTTAGCTGGTTCTGGCTTGTTGCCGCTGCTACGAGAAGTACTGGGTGGGAAGCAGTGGCTCATCCGATTGTTCTCACTGAATTCCCATTTCCTCCGTGTTTCCCTAACATCCTCTGTCCCAGGAGCCCTTCAGGCCTCACGTGACATTTCATGGTCCCCTCTCCTTCAGCTCCTCTGGGCTGGGACAGTTTCTCAGACTCCAGGCTCATGTGTGCATCTCCTGCCTCAGTCCTAGAATTTCTCCAAGGAGCCTGGTCCTTCCAGTGGAGAATGCTGTGGAAACCCGCATCCAGGTGCCAGGCATGCTTGCTGCCTCTTGGCCGCCGCACAGAGCCAGGACACACATGTGGACTAACTGCCAGATGTACGTGTATCTGACCCGGCTGTGTCTGTATTAAGCTAAACATGACTTCCACTCAACCTATCACCATGCGGCTCCTCTCGCCTTGTCCCCCTGCTTATCTGTCACCTCCTCCCAACAGAGAAGTCCCAGCTCCCAAAACCTGCATCGGCTACTCAGTCCTTCACTTCTGCATGCCTGAGTGCCGGTGGGGGCTGGTCACCCCATGCCCTGTGCGGGGGAGCTCCATGGACTGCAGGGCAGCACCATATGCGGTCCCCCAGCCAAGTGTCCACAATGCCGCTGATCCCCAAAGGGCTGGGGTCAGCACCGCCTCTCCAGGGACGCTGTTTCACACATTTCTAGCACACTTAGATTGTTCTTCCACATTCCATATTCCATCCTGGGATCCACTAAAAGACTTTTAAAATTTGCATACTTTTTAGGCTCACTTTGTGCTATAAAGTTCTACGGGCCCTGACAACTACAGTGCCTTGTATCCACCAAATAGAAAATTTTACCACCTAAAAACTGCCCTGCTCTATGTGCTCAACTATACTCCTGTTTGCTCGCTCCCCCAGTATACAAAGATTAAGAATTTATGCCAAGGGGCGCCTGGGGGGCTTAGTCGGTTGAGTGTCCAACTCTTGATTTCAGCTAGGTCACGACCTCAGGATCCTGAGACTGAGCCCCGTGTAGGGCTCCATAATCAGCGTGGAATCTGCTTGGGATTCACTCTCTCCCTAGCCCTCTGCCCCTCCCCCCATTTGCTCCCTCACTCTTTCTCCAATAAATAAATAAATATTTTTTAAAAAGGATTTATGCCAAAACATAAGGTGTTAAAAAAATTTAGTAGAATGAAAAAAACTCAGTGGAATGAAATGGGAACATGAACAGGTTTCCAGCTCCTAACCATTTTCTACACACCACTTTGTCTCCTAATTTTTTTTAATATTTTATTTATTTATTTGACAGAGAGAGACAGAGTGAGAGAGGGAACACAAGCAGGGGGAGTGGGAGAAGCACGCTTCCCGCTGAGCAGGGAGCCCGATGCGGGGCTTGATCCCAGGACCCTGGGATCATGACCTGAGCTGAAAGCAGACGCTTAACGACTGAGCCAGCCAGGTGTCCTGTCCTAATTTTTAAAATGTGCACAGGCATCCCTCATTTAGTACACGTCCAAGATACTGTGTTTTTTAACAAACTGAAGGTCTGTGGCTACCAGCGTTGAGCAAGTCAATCAGCGCCATTTCTCCAGCAGCATTTGCTCACTTGGTGTCTGTCACATTTTGGTAATTTTTGCATTATCTCAAACCTTTTAATTATTGTTGTATTTGTTACAGTGACCTGTGATCAGTGCTTACAATGTGCTGGAAGTTCACATGATGGTTACCACTGTTTAACAAAAAAGGAATTTTTAATTAAGGCATGGACATTTTTTTTGGACACAATGTTACTGTATATTTAATAGACTATAGGAGAGTAAAAACATGACTTTTGTACGTACTGGGAAACCAAAAAATTCATGTCACTCATTTTATTGTGATACCTGCTTTACCAAAGTGGTCTGAAACTGAACCCACAGTATCTCCAAGGTAGGCCTGCACTTTTATTTAGACAAAAATTGTACCTTCGGGAAAGATCAAAGCTTTTGAAATGAGCCAGGTCTGTCCCCACAACCAGGAAATTTCCGCAGACGTCGAGGAAGCATGGGCTCCCCTCTGCCTCGGAGAACAGTAAGAGCTGTTTCACAGTCCCCTGAGGAAAAGGAAAGAATTAGGATTAAGGAAAGCAGCCTGTGCAGCCTTTCATTTCTGTTAATGAATGTTACTCAAAGGTAATCTTGTACACACTAAGCCGACACTCAGTGTTTACTGATGGCCCAGTGTACCAGCACCTTGCAGATTCTAATGCTACATGGGGAAGATTAGGGGTTTCTGGTACTCACAACTGCTAAAATCCTGGGAATTTCCCAGGATAAGGGCCACAGAGGTGTCTTCTGTTCTGTTACTGAAGGGGACTTTTGGTCTCCGCCCAAGGGCGGGGTGGGCTGCCAGGACGACCAACCAGTGATTAGAGGGTTCAACTTTCAGTCCCACCCCAACCGCCAGGGAGGGGACAACGCCCCCCAGGTTGAATCAATCACCAATGGCCAATGACTTAGTCAATCATGACAATGCAATGAAGCTCATAAAAACCCAAAAGGACTGGGTTCAGAGAGCTTCCAGGTAGCTGACCACCTGGAGGTGCTGCGGGGGATGGCACCTAGAGAGGACTCTGTGCCTTCCCCAGACCTCGCCCTGTGCATCTCCTCATCTGGCTGTTGATTTTTCCCTGAGCAATGTGAGCCACTCCAGCTGACTGGAAGAGCCCAAGGAGGACGGACCCTCCACTGTGCAGCCTGTGGTCAGAAGCACAGGACTGGGGACTGGCCTCTGGGGTGGGGGTGGCGGCGATCGGGTGGGGCTGAGCCCCTCACTTGTGGGGCTGACGTTGTCTCTAGGTGGACAGTGTCACAACTGAGGGGAATTCTGGGCACCCTGTGGTATCTGAGGAGCCCCACCCCCCACCACGCTGGAACCAGCTCTGGGAACTTAGAAGATTCCCTCTGTAACTACCTGCCACTCACCTGCTCACCACCCCACAACCATGGCCTCTTCCTCCCCTCTGCTCTGGCCTCAGCTGGGCAGCTGGGGCTCCAGGTCTCCAGACCTTACTGGTGGCCCTCCTACCTGACCTCACTGTTGGCCAGCTCCCCCAGGCTCTCCCACTACACAGACACAAAAGTAATCTTCTTGGAGAAAATAACACAAAACCAAGAAACAAGCCAGAATGCTTGTCACCATCACACCAGACTTCAAGACCCCCACTGTCTCTGAGGTAAGGGCCTTCAGTCCAGTCAGCAGGCCCTCCTGCCTCATTTCCCACTGTTTCTGCCTCCACCAGTGTCAGACACCAGCCCCTTCCTGAGCTCCGGCCCTGTAAACGAGCCCCCCCCGGGGTGCCCGTCCCTCCTGCCCCAACGGAATAAAGCACGGGGATGAGCTCCCCCTTCCCGTGTGGAGAGAAGTCCAGTTAGAGAGCTGGAAGGGGCACAGCAGCCGTCTAGTGTCGTCTCCAAGGAGCAACAACAAGCGAAGCTTGTGTGTCTATGTCCTCAAGAGCTCCCTGCTGGGGAGAAGGGTCTGGAAACGCAGTCCAGGCTTCCAAATCCCAAGTTACTGTACGTTGCCATACACATGCTGGCATTATATTACTAGTTATCAGGGACCCATGTTCCTTTTAGTTAAAATATTAACAAGAAGACTTAACTCCAGGTCATCTGTTGTCAGAGACCCTCAAGGCCAGCACCCAGGACCCTCAGTCGCCATGTTTCCCAGCAGGCCATTCTCCCCTTCCCAGTATGCCCTTCACCCTTTCCTAGCAGTCTGTTCTTCCTTTCCTAGTATGTCTTTCCTGCTTTCTCAGCATGTTGACATTCCTGTGAAAATTAATGAAAAGAAACCTCATTTAAAATGAACTACCACAGCCGGCAGGGGGCGCTCTCAGCCCTACCACTCCTGGTCAATTACAGAACCAACAGGAAGAGAGGCCCTTTGCAGATGGAGGAAGAAGAAGGAAGCAGGAAGCTTTCCTCCTACCCTGCAAGAGCCCAGCCAATGAGAAGCCCCCAACTTAGAACGCCCGGTTTACTCCAGTGGACTTTCAGTTTACAACAGCCCTCCCAACTTGCCACTCTCCTCCTTGGTTTTCCGGGCTTGCTTGGTTATTTGTCCCTATTGGATAAGCTTCTATCCTCTTTATAAGCAAAGTCCTCAACTGATGCTGGCAGATCCCACAGTGCACACCCATCAAGATTAAAACAGATCCCTCAAAACCTCTCCCCAGAACAAAACCCTCTAAATACAGATGGCCTTCAAGATTACATAATACATTACAAGGTTCAGGGCCTCATTATCCCCTGCACTAGACCCTGTAGCATCCCCATTTTACCTGTGAGAACAACCAGTGGCTGGGAATGGAGGTCTGTTGAGGACCTGTGAGCAGTAACTAACACTGTTGCCCCTCAGCACCCGATGTTCCCAACCTCCCACGCTACCAGCATTCATTCCATGCAAAACTTTCGCCACAGTGGACCTCTACAGTGCATTTTTAGTATTCCAGTTGATAAGGATAGCCAGGAGTGCCCCAGTGTTTCTCCGAGCATCCTTCTTTTCACAAACCTTAAAAGCCGATTTGGATGATACAAAGCTTTTTGCAGACTCTAGGTTGTGACAACATGTAGATGATTTGTTTTGCTCCCGCTGCTCAAACCTCTTCACAAGAGACAATATCCACCTGTTAAGACTTTTGATCTTAAAGAGACAAAGTCTTCAAAGAAAATTTGCAGTTTGCTCAAACTCAGGTCCGATGCTTTGGGCATCTTATCTCAGAACAAGGACGACATCCGGATGCGGATGAAACTCCTCATGACTGCTGAACACTGCTAGATCACCCTTGGACTCCCCAGGACCATTTATAGGACACCCCACTGCTCATTTTCATGGTTTACTGATGGTTCGTATTTAAAGGAAAAAAATGGTAAACATTGTGCTGGGTCTGCTATCGCAACTCCCTGTGAAGTCATCCAGGCTTCGATGTGTGAAGTGCCAGTGACCTCCGCCCAAAAGGCTGCTGCATGCCCATGCTGGAGCCTGTACCTCAGCCAGGGTAAAGCTGCAAATATTTATACTGACAATCAGTAGGCCTTTGGGGTAGCCCACGGTTTGGGGATGTTAAAGAATCAACAAGGTTTCCTTAGCTCCAATGGGAATAAAATTTAAGATGACTCCTATGTCCAAAATTTATTAGCCGCCATACATTTTTTTTTTTTTTTTTGGAGAGTGGGGAGAGGGGCAGAGGAAGAGAATCTTCAAGCAGACTGTGCTAAGCACAGAGCCCAACATGGGGCTTGATCCCTCCACCCTGAGATCACAACCTGAGCCAAAACCAGGAGTCGGGACGCTTAACTGACTGAGCCACCCAGGTGCCCCTAGATGTCACACTTTTGCCAGCAGCTCTGGCTATTATTAAGGTTCCTGGGCATTCAAGACTTGACTCTCTGGAGGCCAAAGGAAACCACATCAGGAGACTGATAGCTAGACCTCTGTCATTTTCCAAAGGGATGTTCTTTCAACTGACAATTTGGAAAAACTGACCAGAGATGCCCTACAATTGGCCCCAGAAAAGAAAGACAATGGTGGAAATCTAACAACTGTGAGTTTGATAAAAAAAAAAACAACAACTCTGGTTTGGACCAAATAACAATCTGGCCCTATCAGAAATTCCAAAATCCTACTACTTACCACTGTATATGTGTTAAACCACTGTTTTACTGACAAAATGATAGCGTTCATGAACAAACATTGGTGGAGAAATATTAATGAGGCCACAAAAATTGCCCACCTCACTTGTCCCATCTGTTAAAAGTATAATCCAGAGAAACCTGTTCATACAAATGGATTTCATAAAACTCCCCC
Source organism: Mirounga angustirostris (assembly GCF_029215605.1). Taxonomy (NCBI): domain Eukaryota; kingdom Metazoa; phylum Chordata; class Mammalia; order Carnivora; family Phocidae; genus Mirounga; species Mirounga angustirostris. The sequence goes on from NW_026991713.1 coordinate 140,778,612, forward strand.
ATCTCACGGATATGCATGTTTTGGTCACAGTCTGTATGTTTTCTCACTGGACTGAAGTTTTCCCTTGCAAACAGGCCACTGCTTCTTCTGTGGCTAAAATTCTGTTAGAAAACATTACCACTACCTGGGAACCCCCTCTCAAACTACACAGTGATCAGGGAGCCCATTTTTACCAGGTGGGTGCTTCAGTAAGTCTGTCCTGTTTGGCTGGTTTTCCAGCACTCATTGGGCATACCACTCTCAATCAGGGTTAGTTGAATTCACTAACAGCACTATTAACACTCAATTGTTAAATTGTGTAGAGACCCTTCAACTATCTTGGCCTAAAGCACTACTGCTATTGGTCCTGAATTTCAGATCCACCCACTTGGGAAGGCACAGGCTCTCACCCTCTGAGTTAGTCACAAGACGTTCCAATGCACTTGGCCCCTACCTCCTTGACCCACAGTTGATAAAGGGAGATGCACTTCAATATTGTAAAGGCCTGATTGCCTCTATTAAAAATGACCATGCTTTGGTAGCACAATCTTTCCACAGTGTGCTCCTAGGAGACAACAACTGTAGATCAACCTCGCAGCAACATGGAGATTTTGTCTGTTAGAAAAGATGCCTCCAGAAAGATTCTCTTCATCCTCACCGGAAAGGTTCTTATCAGCTACTGGTCATCAACCTTTGTGCTGCCAAACTACAGGAAATAAGACTCTTGGATTCATGGGACACGTCTATAGAAAGCAGCAAGCCCTGACTGGCCCTGCACGCCCTCTGGTGACCTAAAGGTACAGATTTCCTGGAATTGAAGCGGATGACATCTGATGAGACTGCTTTCCCCAGATGTCCAGCCCAGGCCTGTGTGCCTTTTCCTCACTGCTGCTGCTTCTCTCTCTTTCGTGGAGAGAGATGCTCTTGTCTGCATTTCTGAAGCCCTTGAGAAAGAGGGAACCTCTCCTGTCTGTGGCCTTTCAGTAACAGCCTCATTACTATTCTGCGACAAAGTCATCTTTCACTTGTTTTTCCTGAAGGCTTAGAAGGTTCAGAATTTACAAAAGTCTTTCTTTCATCTGAATTACTATCCAAATTCATGTGGTCTGAATTCACAACTTTATATGCTGTATTGAGAATGCATCTGGTTCCACACAGTTCCTTTGAAATAACAATACTGTTTTAAGACATCTTTGAAGTTTTGCTGTTTTGCAAAGAGTTCACCATCTATTGCTTCCTTTTAATATTTGCACTGGTTCTTTGCAAATGCACTAAGTTAGTTCTTTCAGTGTGCTCTTGAAGTCTCCACCATTCTGCTCTCACGGTTGCTTTAAGTGGAGATTTTAGGAGGCGTACACGACTCTGGGCTTGCTTTCACAGGGAGACCCTTTCTCGCCTACGTCAGAGTAAGTGCCAGTAAATATTTCAGTTGGCTACTTTCACACCTGGTTCTGGTCTATCATACAATTTGGCATTATCATGTTACTTACTGTTTTGTATCATTATTTTAAGGTTTGTACTTTGTTACCTCTTCAAACTTTTTAAAAATGATGTACCCAATAAGGAGATGCTCTCTAACTCTTACAACGTCGGAAAGATACAAGTTTTATGCTGGAGTACCTGAGATTTTTCTCTCTCCTGACCTTCGTTGTTACTCAAATGGGCCCTACATGGTTTGCATCAAGCAATGCACTTTGCCACCAACGTAGGACATGACAACATGGAAAAGTCCTTCCTGGCACTAAGGAACAACACCACTAAATATGGAAAATGTGATTTGATCAGTGATGCTTTTAAAGAAAGATCTTGATCAAGAAGAGGAAATGTGAAACTTAAGGAAACCTCATTTAGAAAATGGAGCCAGGAGGCCAGCAGGGGGCGCGCTCAGCACCACCATGCCGGTCGGTCGCTGACCCAACAAGCAGAGACCCACCATGCAAGTGGACAGTACAGCTGGCTCTGGAACAACAGGGGTTGAGCTGCACTGTCCACTTACACACTTATTCGCAGATTTTTTTTTTTTTGGATACAGTACTGTAAAGGTGTTTTCTCTTCCCTGTGATTTTACTTTCTTTCCTCTGGTTTGCTTTATTGTCAGAATCCAGTACAGAATACATATGACATACACAATACGTGTTGACCACCTGTGCTATTGGTAAAGATCCCAGTCTCCAGATTTCTGGGGAGTCCAGTTATATGTGGATTTTTGATCGCATGGGGGGGTCAGCATCCCTAGCCTCTAAGTTGTTCAAGGGTCACCTGCGCTATCCCAGCAGGAGGAAGGAAGGGTTCCTCTTCCCCCAGCAACAGCCCAGCCAATGAGCAGCCACCACACTTGCAGCTCCCAGCTTACTCCAATGGACGTTCTGTTGACAACAGCCTATCCGCCCCCACAGAAGCACCTCCTGTCTGGGATCCTGCAGACTTGCTGTGGTTCTGCTGTAGATGCTTGTCCCAGACTACAATTCTCTCCTATTCCCGGATAAACCCATTTTTGCTGGTAAAATAACTGGCAGTTTTATATTTAAGGTTACTAGCCCTTTCCCCACAGGTTGTTTGCCCCACGGCCCTTCAGCAGGACCTGCAGGTTGCCTTGCTCACAGAGCTGTGCCCTTCATGGGTCGTTAACATGGCCCTCCCGGCCTGGGCTGTATGTCTGCAGCAGATGTCCCCGACAAGTGTCGGCAGCAGCGGGCTCTGGCCTCCTTCCCTCCAGCTCCCCTCCCACCTCGAATAGGCTGAGGACCTCAAGGGGCCAGCAGCCTACCGCCCCCCCCCGGCCCCCCTCACACCTTCCCCCAGGAGGCCGTTCCCCACATCAAGCCTCTACTCCAGGACCCTCCCCCAGTGGCACTTCCCACCCACTGTGAACCCCATCAGGAAGAACTCCACGGAAGCTGCTTCAGGAACTGTGGCAGGGAGGATGAGAAGCACGTGAGGTACAGGGACACCATGCATGCGTACGGCAGCCTCCAGAAACCGAACAGTGGATCCTAGCAAACAACTTGGAGACAGACAAAGCAGTCGCACTAAGAGCTGAAACCAGGGCCGTGAAGGTTTTCCCGACCTTGACACAGAGCACTGCTGCATGTACTGGGTTGAGTGGTGGCCCCCAAAAGATACATCTACCTGGAAGTTGTAAATGTGACCTTATTTGGAAAAGAGGTCTTGGCAGATGTAATTAAGGATCTCAAGGGGAGACCATTCCAGATTAGGGTGGCCCTAAATCCAAAGACAAGTGTCCTTATGATACAGAAAACAAGAACCAGACACGAGGAGAAGGCCAGGTTAGGACAGAGGTGGAGATGGAGTGATGCATCAACAAGCCAAGGCATGCCGGAGCCACCAGAGGCTGGAAAGCATGGGATTGATGCTCCCTCAGAACCTCAGAAGGAGCCAACCCTGCCCATACCTGGATTTCAGACTTCTTATCTCCTAAACTGTGAGAAATTAAAGTTCTATTGCTTTAAGCCACCGCATCTGTGGTACTTTATTATGGCAGGCTCAGGAAACTATCACACCCCATCAGCCCCCGGGTTCCTGCAGGCATCAGGGATGCTGGCAGGTAGGGGCCTCCTACTCCTCGCCACCAGGGGGAACGAGGCTGTGTTCGAGCTCGTCACCTGCAAGGCCCATGTTGCTCCCGTCCCGGACTCACCCTCAGACACATGCAGGGAAAGGCCTGTCCTGAACTTATGGGCAGTGAAGATGGACATTAACTCCAGCAAACATGGTCTCCCCTTTCCTAACCTGAGTGCTCAGGGTCCAGCGATCCAGTCCTCATCACTGCATGAGGCCCTGGTTTGCCTCCCGATCTCACAGGTGCCGGCAGTCAGTGCACCAGATAGCCCAGAATCCAGTGTGACGAGCAAGCACCTGGCGGGGGGACTGTGATCTGGCTGCTGAAGTCAGTAAGTGGCTCTGGCTCGATTTAGAGACTGCCTTTCAAACTGTTCTAGTGGCTTTCATCTCCAAGCCCACTCACTCCAGAGCAGTGATTTACCTGCCATGTTCGAACTTGAACTCGGTTTGGCTCCACGGTGTACACGTTTTCCTCATGCATGGCTAACACCGGAGATTCACAAAGGAAGGTTCCTAGGATGAGAGAGGGACGTAATGCGGCAGCGGCCCATCTCTTCATAATGCTCAGACAGCGTCATGAGGGCTGTGTTTTCTGGCATCCTGTAGATGAAGAGAGCGAGGCCCTGAGGCGCAGGGACAGTGTGCAGGCCTGGGGCTGGTGTAGGGACGTGGCCCCAGGCTCCCCGCCTCACTCACGAGCCGCCACCTCTCCCGTGTGACTAGCAGCGGGGCCATGGCGGCGCTGCATCTGTGGTCTGGGGCAGCACAAGTGTTTAGACGGGTGTCTGTTCCTCTTAGAGGAGGCTCTAGAGGCCACAAGCCTTAGTCTCTGTCTCTAGATGGGTTCTTATCTAGCCAGAGATGATCACACAGGACAGGAAACACTTCAGCACCTGCTGTGCTGTCCTACAGAGGGGATAAGAAGTTCATCCTTGGCCTGGGGGGTCCACACTGGAGGAGATGACATTAATTATAGGCATAATATAAGGCAGAGCAGGAAAAGTGTGACAAGAAAAGTTTAGGCAATGACGTGTTAGAGGAGAAAAGGAGGGAGGGGAGAGGGGTGACCACCAGTAAAGAAACACCCCCCGGAGGCAAGAGCTTCTCCAACAAACCCACAGGGGGTAGCCCCCTGGAGCACACAATGACCGGTCCTGTGGGGTCAGCGTGGGTGAATGGAAGAACTGTACAGAAGGACTGCTGGCCAAGGGGGCTGTTAGAGTAGGTTGCATGTGACCCCTGGAGCTATCAGGTTCTGGTCCCTGGAACCTGTGAATGCTAGTATATGGCCAAAGTTGGGAAGGTCTTGAAATGGGGAGATTATCCTGGATTATTCAGGTGGGCTCTAAATGCAACCATAAGTGCCCCTATAAGAGGGAGGTAGATTTCAGACAGGAACAAGGTGACAATGGAGGTAGATGCTGGAACAATGCAAGCCGGCCAAGGATGGCCAGCAGCCACCCAACACTGATAGAAACAAGGAACAGACTTCCCAAAGCTCAGGAGGTGGAGCGGCCTGTTGATGCCTTGATTTGGCCCAGGCAACGTGAGTTTGGACTTCTGACCTCTAGAGCTGTGAGGCAGTAAATGTCTGTCTGGTTTGTGGTCACTGATCCAGCAGCCCCCGGCCACTCCCACAGGCATGTGCTGAAGAGTGAAGGTCATGGTGGCTCACTAGGACAGGAGGTGGAGGCTGATGGAGCACCTCTGATGATATGTCCTCAAATTTCCAGACAGAGGCTGGCCTTGGTCAAGATGCCATGGGGCTCACTGCTCTGCCTGGTCTGGAACAAGTTCAGAATCTGGGTGTGTAGCAACCCCCTTCCCTGGCAAGCACTGTAGTGGTTTATACTCCTTTAGCCTTATTTCCTGGCTGTTTCATTGTCCTGGGCTTCTCAGCCACCTTGACCGGCCTCAGTAGGGTGATGCCCAGCGGCACAGGGCCAGAGCACAGGCATGATTGACATAAGGGGCTCCCGGTGGCCCTGTGCCAGCCCCCTGCCCACACCACAGGCACCAACACCCCCCTTAGATGGTCAGAAGATAAAGCAGGGTGTTGTGAGCCCCCTCCTAAGGGACAAGACTCCCACCTGCATTCCGTAACATGGTTCCAGAAGGCTCAAAGACCAGCACCTGTTTTCCATTCCAGACAGCAATGGCATCCTAAAAAGAATCATGGAAATTAAAAAGGAACCTGCCACTTGCACCCCTTACCACCCTGAACGACCCAGACCACTGGCCAGGTCTTTTGTCAACCCCAGGCCACCCTTGTAGTCACCTTGGTGGCGAACACCCCGCTGACGTGCATGTCTGTGCGCAAGCTGTGCGTCACCCCCGTGGACAGGAAGGACACGCTGAGTAAGCTTGGGGACATCTGCACCATGGCCACTTGCTGGTGGAAGTGTGAGGACATGGCCTGCTCGCTGAGGATCACCACGGAGGTGATGTTGTTCACTGCCAGAAGGCTCTTCCGGGAACCCCACTTCATTCCATGCCAGAGACAGAGACAGAAGTGTGAACAAGGAGAAGGGAGGTGTAGGCAGGAAAGTGTGACACACACAAGGACTCACCAACCATTTTCCTAGCACTGCTTCTTCTCATTGTGTAAGCTGATATAAAAACTTATAAGCATAAAATATGTACTTTATTGAAAATTTTAAAATACTGACACCCAAGTTGTAAAGCAATGGGTAGACGCTTATATGTCTGTTCTGACCGGTTGTTAATTTAGAGATGTTTATTTTTTATAAATGAATAGCAAGTTGACATGATGTATTAAATTACCTGGCTCTCCCCTGGTGATGTGAAATACCACTTTCATAATTTCATATTAAACTTCCAAACCTATCTCAATCTGCTCTCCATTCCACTGATATGTTTATCCATTCCTGAGTAAGCATGTACTGTTTTAATTGCTATAGTTTTGAGATATATTCTGGTTTGTGATACAGAAATGTTCTGATTCTCTATACATTCTTTCCTCAGCCATGTGTCCTCCCAGAGGAGTTTATTTTGTTGAATTCTCCCAGAAAAAAAAAAGAAGGTCATTATTTTTACTGGATGTACATGTAATCTGTGCATTTACTTGGGAAGAAATAACACTTATAACAATGAGGCTTCTCTTAAGGAACATATGTATTTGTTACCATGTACTTGGTTTTTCTTTTACGTCCTTTAGGAAAATTAGTGTGGCTCTTCCTATTACTATAAATCTGAGAAAGTTTTTTAACTTTTTTTTTTAAGGTTTTTTATTTATTTGTCAGAGAGAGAGAGAGCACAAGCAGGGGGAGCGGCAGACGGAGGGAGAGGGAGAAGCAGTCTCCCTGCTGAGCAGGGAGCCTGATGTGGGGCTTGATCCCAGGACCCTGGGATCATGACTTGAGCCGAAGGCAGACACTTAACCGACTGAGCCATCCAGGCATCCCTCAAATCTGAGAAAGTTGTACTTTTTCTGCAGATCTGATAATATTCTATGCTATTTTTAGCCATTTATTTACCCTAATTAAGACAAATAAGATATTTAGATTTTTTAAGATATAATTAAGATATTTAACTAATTCATCCAGAAGCTATTTTTACCTATGGCCTGAGATGAGGATCTAAAGGTAGCCCCCAGAGTGCTCTATGGCGCCCTCAATGATTTACGAGGTACATCTTCCTCTCAAGACTCGTGTAGGGTTAAGTAGATTCTGTCTCAGAGGGCTTGCTCATGGCAGGTCTGAGAGACAGCCTGCAGGACAGCAGGGAAGCAGCCCTGAGGAGGGAACAGGCAGAACTGGAGAAAACTATGAGGAAACAGCCATCTCGTGCTCTGGGAATTGGGCGTGAGGCAAACGAAGCAACACTTATTCAGGAAAATCTGCTAAATCCAGTAAGAACAGCAGCATCTGTGGGCGCCTGGGTGGCTCAGTTGGTTGAGCGACTGCCTTCGGCTCAGGTCATGATCCTGGAGTCCCGGGATCGAGTCCCACGTCGGGCTCCCTGCTCAGCAGGGAGTCTGCTTCTCCCTCTGACCCTCCCCCCTCTCATGTTCACTCTCTCTCTAATAAATAAATAAAATCTTTAAAAAAAAAAAAAAAAAGAACAGCAGCATCTGTGGTACCTGAGCCTCTAGACTCTCTCCCTCCTGCCTCCCAACTTAGTGTGCAGGAGCTCCCTCTTGGTAGGCGCAGCCAAGAGGTCGGCTCCCTGTCCAGTGCCCAGTCAGGCCTACGGCATCTCATTCCCCCAGCTCCACGTTGCGAGGGGAAAGGTCCCTCGGGCTCACGGCATGACTGAGAATGCTGGGACCCCACGCCCTGGCCCCAGCTTGCTCACACTGCACAAGCTCACAGAGCAGGGTGTCATTCCAGAGAGGCGGCCACCATCCCCACTCCCAAGCTCTGGAGCAGTGACTCAGATTGTTTTCCCCAAGGGGAGAGGCAGTCCATAGGAACAGAGAGTTCTGACGGGCTCCCCAAAGGAAGTGACTTCATTTGAAACACAATGTGGGTTAAGTCCAAGCCTAAGGATGTTCTTGAAGAGAGTGGAGGCTTTGTTGGTAAGCATCAAGAGGAGGCTGGAAGCTTCATGAGAACTACAAGCTCAACGGCAGGCCAGACCACTGACCAAAGGGAACTGGGGAAGGGCATACCTAGGAGAAGCCTTCCTGGACCAAAACAAACCTTAAACACTGAGCTCAAAGACCACATCTGCCCAAATCTGGGACTGGACTGTGGGGCAAGCAATTCCCTGGGTCACTGCAAAAAACAACAGAGCAACCAACCCAGGAGAGGTTGACCCACAGAGGCAGAAAGCTCAACAGATCAGGGAGAGGACAGTCAGGGAGCCCCCATAGCCACTGCTGCCCAAGGGGGACCATCCACATGCCTGAGGTCGGCCCTCCAAGGAGTGATGTCAGAGGCTTCACACGACAAGGGAAAGAGACGCCACTACAGTGGTCCCTCCGGTCACTAAGCAAATAAGCAAACAGCGGCCACAAGCCCTAGAGGTTGAGTGCAGCAAGAGGATCACTATTGCAGGATTGACACAATATTTTATCTAAAATGTCCAGTTTGCAACAAAAAATTCAGAGCCAGGGAAAACAGGAGAGTATGATATACACCCAGGAAGAAAAAGCAAGCCAGAGAAATGGCCCAGAAGGCCAAGATGTCAGATTCCACAGATGAAGTCTTCATAGTAGCCACTATAAACATATTGAAACAATTAAAGGAAATAACACTTAAAGAAGGAAAGGAAGGTGTGATACGTCTCCCCAAATATGGACCACCACCAGCGAGACAGAATTTATAAGATAAAAAAGCACAGGCTCAAGAGAAATGAAATCATACGTCCACAAAGAAACGCGTACTCAAATGTTCACAGCAGCAGGGTTCACAAAAGTCCAAATGTGGAAACAACCCAAGCGTCCGTGGACGGATGGAAGGATAACAGAAGGCGCCAGTCCCTGCCCTGGGCGCGGCTCAGCTGCAAAAGCAAGGCGCTGCTGCCACGTGCAGCCACGCGGATGAATCTGGAAAACATGATGCTCAGGGACAGAGGCCAGACACAAAAAGCTACAGATTTATGCTTCCATCCCTACAACATGTCCACAACGGGCAAATCCAGAGAGACAGAAAGTAGAGGAGCGCCTGCACAGAGGAGGAGCGGGGAGCAGAGGGACTGCGGACGCGCACACACTTTGCTTCCGGGTGCTGAAGATGGTCTAAGAGGTATGGTGAGGGGTGCAAAACTGTGAACATGCTAAAAGAAAAACTGGTATGTTACAGATCTCGATAAAGCTGCTCTCAGGGTAGACAGGGACCAGAGATAAAGGGATGGATACATAGGTAAGACACAGGTGTCCACAATCCCAGACCCACAATTCTGAAAGCCCAAAGGCCTTTGGAACTATTTTATTGTTGTTATTTTTATATAGTCTTAAGGTGCATAACTGACAAAAAGTTCAAAGACCATCACTTCCTCCAGTTTTGCAGGGCAGAGGGTGAGAGTGCCCAGCACCCTGGTGGCTCGTACCTTTATCTGTGTGATGTTGCCTTCGAGCTCAGTAGGGGTCTGAAGGGTCCACCTGTCCTTGCCCTCTGCCACTCGGCTGCTCTGGGGGCCTGGCAGCTTTCTCCACATGGCTACTCGCCCCTTATCGGTACCCGCTGCCAAAAGACCTATGGGTAAAAACAAAGTTCACAGGAAGTGAGTTGAAGGAATCTCTTTCCTGACCATGGCTCTCAAACATCCAGGCATCAGCCCTCTGCCCAGTGGCCTCCAGCTCCATAGCTGTTCCCCCCTGGGAAGAGGGTGAGTGTGCATGTGCTGGGGGTGTTGGTGCTGTTTTCCCTCAGTCTCCCACGAGAGCAGGGGCCTGTCTGCCTGGTCAGTGCTGCTTCCCCAGGGCTACTGTGGCACTTAGCGCTCAGCAGGCACGAAATAAACGGCGCTCTGGCTCATCTCCTGTTTCTCTGTCCTCCACGCGTGTATGTGTGTGTGTATATAGGCACATACACATACACAGGTATTTTTAATGTTTCCCACACATTTTCTCGCGGTTTCAGGAGGGAACAGAGGTCAACTCACCCTGTTGAGCAAATCCCCTGACCTTCGTGTGTGCAAGCAAAGCTTTACTGTCACTTTCTTGTTCCCAAGCGATTCTTTCAAGTGACTGACAGTCACCACCAATTCGCCATTCTTTGAAGGGCTGCAGTCATGTCATCATTTTGCAGCCCCCAGAGCGAGGCCCGAGGCCGCTTCCCTCCCTCTCCTGCACCAACCCTGAGAAGTCTCACCTTTGGCTTTACAGTAAGAAACACAATTTATATTCTCAGCTTTTTCGAAACCACACTTCTCCTCTGGACTCAGCACATAATTCTCTCCGCCTTCTAAATCCCAGAATCTACAATGAAAGGAAGACAGCTCCCTTCAGGGGCCACATCAGTGCACTGCCCTCAGCCCCAAGAGTCCTGCTCAACTGGCAGAACCCTCAGGAAGCACACACAGCCCCTGGGACTCCGATATGAACGGCCTGCCAGCAACACGTTTACATCTATTCGATGCCTTGTTCATAATCAAAGGGAGCAGGGGGTTCATATGTGACACCAGCTCACAATGAGAACAAAGGGACTCCAACCACACGCAGTAACATGGGGGACCCCCCCAACATCACACGGAACTGAAGCAGCTGCACAAGCAAACACAACACACGATTCCACTGACACCAAGCTCAAAAAACCAGGCAAAGAAATTCCACACGCAGCCATCAGGACAGTGAGAAGCCTACCCTGTGAGGGCCGCGTGAGGGTGCCTGGGGTCTGTGGTATGTTGTGCTCTTTGATCTCAGAGCTGGTTATATGGACGTGTCCAATTTGTGGAAGTTCATCATAATCTGTCTGTACCTTACAGACAATAAGGACATTACTCCAAAGAGACTGAATCTTATCGGCAGTGTGGGCCAGGCTCTTACCTGAGAACGGGTTCCCCTATGGCGGTCACAAGTACACTGCCTTCAATCAATGCAATGTCGGCCCGGTGACCCGTCTTCCCGCTCAACTTGACCTGATAACAAGACACATGCAAAAGAAGCATGTTGCTCTTGTGAGCCCGGAGTCTCTGGTGTGTGGTGGCCTGGGGGGGGGGGGGGGGGACGCTCTAGCTGGGCAGGTGCAGGTGTGGACATGTGGGAAGGCAGCCCTGACCCTGCACTGCTGCTCTCTGCTGTGCATTAAGTGGTTGATAATGAGAGCTGCCATGTGCATGACACCTGGTAAGTGCATTTCTAGAGCGACCACCACGCTGAGCCCAGTTCAGGCACGACCACACACTCTTGAGCAGGTGTCATGACCCTATTCTGCAGAAAACAAACCTGCCCGGGGCCCCCAGCCAGTGAGTGGCTTAAGGGAATCTGAACCCAGGTCCAGGTGACTCAGAGACTCTCTTTTCCACTACTGTGCCAGGGGTATGTAAATGACTGTGTAAACACTGGCTTACAAAAAATCAGCTCCATCATCTACAAGAGTATCTTCAGGGAAAGTTCAAATTCTCTGAGGAACACAGATTTCTCTGGTATAAACCAGGGAACTGGAAGGACAGCAGGGAGGACCAGTCCCTGGTGAGCTGCACACTTGGAATAGCACCCAGCACAGGGGTGCGCCCCACAGCGTCCTCCTGTCAGCGAGAGCCCAGGGCAGAACCGAGAGGCACCTGTATGGAGTTCTCCTGTTTCCCAGCAGCCGCAGCCAAATAGCTGCTGCCCAGGACGGGGACTGATACACCCTTGCGCAAAACAACCTGTGTACACCCGGGCCGGGGGCAGCCGTGACAGAAGCAAGGACTTGTATCTACGCACAGATGAGAAGCAGGATGATGTGCCCGTCCCCCGTTTCCATCCTGAAGGTCAAATGAGCTGCTGCAAGGTGAGTGGTTATTCTGAGTCACAGCCGGGTGTACAGGCCGCGAGCTAGCCAGTTGAGGGGGCACAGCCCTGAGCGAGCCCAGACTCTCCCACCCCCATCTGATGGCACCTGCAAAGCTCCTGGGAAGCAAGTCGTGTAGGTGATACTACTGGACAGCTCTGGTGGCTGTGGTGAAGTCAGGTAAAGCCTGGCCCCGGCCGTGTCCTGCTGCCCACGGTCCCACCTACCTTCATCACTTCCTCGGCTTCACCCTCAGGCCTCACTACATACAGAGACAGCAGCAGGTTCTGCGTGACCACCACCAGGGCCTCCCTTTCCTCGATGTAGAAGAGCGTTTGGACGGAGCTGTCTGTGGAAGCCACCTGCGTGGTCTTGCCTTTCTCATCCACGTAGTGCACCGTTCCTAAGGGCAAAGGGGTCAGTCCGGGCGGCAGTGCACTCACCAGCAGCCACCAGAATCTACTTAGGGATGTTTGCAAAATAAACATCTTTGTTATAAAAATTTACAACTTCTGCACATAATCCCCAGGCCATCTCTGAAATAAACTTCACCTCAGCACCACTGGCCTGCCCAGCAGCCTTGAGACTTCGTTCACCTTGGTGTGCTCACGTGCCAGGCATGTCCATCAGCCGTACGTGGCGGCTGAGAGCTACAGCCCTGCTGCAGCTGCTAGGGCCCCCCTGCAGCCGCTTCGGCCCTCCCGCAGCCGCTTCGGCCCTCCCGCAGCCGTTTCGGCCCCCCTGCAGCTGCTACGGCCCTCCTGCAGCCGCCGCTCCCTGTCCCCCCTGTGGCCCACGTGCTGGTGGGCTGGCTTTCCTGCCTGCGCTCTCAACCTCTGCGGGCACTTGTCCTGGCCCAGGGACCTTTCTTCCCCTGCCTGGCCCAGGCTGCCAGCCCTTCCTTGCCCTCCAGGTTCTGTTCGGGCTTCTGCATCCGTGGGGAGTCTCCTGTGAGCGCCCATGAAGCAACTCATTTCTGCTGCTCTCAGGAGCCTCCTCACCCTCCTGATCTCCTCTCATCTGTTTCCAAGGAATGCTTGACTTCCCATTCAACTGGCAGGTTCAAGGTTGTGCAGAGGCCCGTGGTCAGCATGATATGACCACACTGGCACCGCCTTGGCCTCAGCGAGCCTCGGTGGCAGGCCTGGCGACACACTCACACATGCTCACTCAGCTGACATTTCCAGTGAGCACACAGCAGGAGTCTGACTAGACGGGGTAATCTGTCCCCGAAGCCCACAGCTCCTGAATGAGGGACAGGACTGACCCCTCCAGAGCCAGGCTTGTCCCCACTGCACAACCCTGTCTGCTAGGCCTTCTTCCCACACCATCTTCTCGACTCCTTGCTAAGGGGGCCTTGCACTAGCATCTTCTTCCCCACACAGCCCAAGGCTCCGTGCCCACTCCTGTCCCTCGGGACCGTCTCAAAGTCCCCTCCATCAGCTGTCTCTTCACCTCCAGAAACAAACAATATCCCTATTTTAAAAATGACGAAGGCCCCAGCCCCTTCCAGCTGTCCTCTGCTCTCTTCTTCCCATCAAGGCTGAGCTGCGTGGTGGCACGTCCTCTGGAAGCTCACCACCTTCGTGAACCGCATTTCCTTGCTCTCGCGCCTGCAGCAGACACACACGTTGAGTGCCTCCCATGAAGGCAAAGCACTCTTCTCCCCCCTTACTTCACACTGCATTTCTCTGCTGTTGCTGGCCTGTCTCCCTGCTTATACTGAGGAGGAGTCAAAGTCCAGACTGTGGACTCAACGCTGGCCACCGGTGGAGGCTGGCTGGTGCTGCAGCCTGGAAGCAAAGCCTGCGCCCATCCTGCCCCGTCGCGCTCCCTCCCCAGAGCTTGGCCAAAGAATTACAGGGAAGATGCTTCCTGCCCCCACAGAGCGGACAGCGGAGCGCTGTACCACGCATGCTGCCTGGAGCTGCGCAGGGGAGCAGTCAGGAGGACCGCTGGCTGGTGGAGAGCCTCCTCGTGAGAGCCCGCCAAACACGAGCACAGCCAATTCGTCTCTATCAGGACAAAGTGAGGCCCTCCTCTGAACACTGGATAAGTAACTGCCGAGAGCAGCGGACGCATCACTCTAAAACCGGCCCACATACAGCCTACTATATTATGCAGAAACATCATCTCTTTGTTTAAAATCCTTACCAGAACCCCTAAAATGCTTCAATGTCCTAGAGTCCCCACCTAAGTTTCTCACCATCCATCAAGCTGACAAAGAATGATAGTCCCTCTTGAGATCCCATTTTCAGGAAACTTCCAAAGCCACTTTTCCTCCAGTTAAACATGTCCAGGGCTCTCTCATCACCGCTCACAGCCGCCTTCGCCAACTGAACGAGGTCCCTTTGAAAGGCAGATATGATGGGAAGTCAGGACTCCTTACAGGAAGATGTTCCTTATAGGAAGGTGTGGTCACTACAGATGTGCCCAGAGCGGGGGGGGGGGGGGGGGGGGCGGGGGGGCAGCTATGATCCCATCAGGAGGAGCCACATCCCGCCCGGCACCAGCCCCTAGGGATGTTGAGACAAGGCCACCACTTAGAGTTCCTACTTACTCGCCAGGAGGGGGGAGCCGGAAGATGCAGTAAGTTAGGGTTTTTCCATGATCGTGTTTCAGCAGGGGCGTCCCTTGTACTCGACCCCTTTGGTCCAACCTCCACAAGAGCAGGACACCAAGCTGGAAAACCCAATACCATGTGGAGGAGACACATTCTTACCAGTGACCGGTAGAAGGCAAGAGTTATGCTGTGCCACAGAACACGGGCTTACTCCTTTTATTTTTTTATTTTTTAAAGATTTTATTTATTTATTTGACAGAGAGAGACACAGCGAGAGAGGGAACACAAGCAGGGGGAGTGGGAGAGGGAGAAGCAGGCCTCCCGCGGAGCAGGGAGCCCGATGCGGGGCTCGATCCCAGGACCCTGGGATCATGACCTGAGCCGAAGGCAGACGCTTAACGACTGAGCCACCCAGGCGCCCCCGGGCTTACTCCTTTTAAACCAAAGTACAAAACTACTACATGTGCACAGTCAAGTACAAATAATTCAAAAATCTTACACAAAGAAACCAGAAGCCTTCCCATGTGCCCTTTGCCCTGGAGACAACAATGGTCATGTGCCCAGCTTTTAAAACAGAACAGATTCAGATTTACAAAAAGTGGCAAGGTCATTCAGAGAAGTCCCATTCTCTACCTCGAGCTTCTCCAATTAGCAGATCGTACTTAGTGTGGGGCAGTTCTCAGAATTAACGAGCCAATACTGACATATTGTATGAACTAGAGTCGTGCTTTATTCACATTTCTTCAGTTCCTCCCTGCCATCTGCTTTCTGTCCCCAGATCCCCTCCAGGAGCCACAGGACATTTGGGCGTCACGTCCCCTGAGGCTCCTCTGACTCCCCGGCTTTGAGGACTGGTCAGGGATGCTGTGGAACATCTCTCCACTGGGCCTTGGTTGATGCTCTTCTCATGACTGGACTGGGTTGTGGGTTTGGGGAGAAGGCCATGGAGACCACGCGCCCTCCTCCTTGTTATGGCGCGGCATGTCGGGGTCGGTGCCGTCGACGTGACTCATCTGGCTGCAGCTGCCCCTCCTGTCACCTCCCATCTGTGACCTTGTCCCCTGTGAAGTCCTTCTTCCTCCCCCTCTTGGTCCCATACTGTTTGGAAGGAAGTCACCTCCTTGAGCATGAACCATCTCCATAAATCATTTGGGGTTCCTCAGCACATGAGATTTGTCTCTTCTCCACCACTGACTTAATTATTAGAAATCATAGGGTTATACCACAATTTATGTAACAGATGTTGACTTTCGACTTCAGGTTACAATCCAGCCCCACTTTGTTTATTTTGATGTTCCAGCTTTGGCCACTGGGAGGTCTTTTGTTAGCTTCTGTGTCCCTCTGACACACCCTGTACTCTGGGTTCTGTGAGCACTTCCTTTCTTTCTGGAGTCTCTGGGCTCACTGTCCGGCCCCGGTTCTAGAATCAGCTATTTCTCCAAGGAGCCCTGGCTCCCGTTATTGGAGGAAACCCAAAGAAACCAGCATCTGGGTGCCAGGTGTACTATAGGTTCAGTTTTTAACTCATCAAGGTCTCAAACTGAAGGTGCCAACCAGTGCTAGAGGTCACGGTAGGGAGATGGCACCATCAGAACCAGTCCAGGAGGCCTCTGGCCAGGATGTAAGCTATGCTTTGCCAAAGGGCACTACTTTTATCCAAATCCATTTGCAAAGAGGCCCTTTGCTGTGAGGCCCAAGGGTTCCTCAAGGTGTGCCTCCTGCTCAAGGTCAGTAGACACAGGAGCCACACCCTCTCCCTCCTACCCTTCTTTCAATCAGCAGGGTCTCCAATATCCCTGCAGGCAAGCCGGGGAGCACCACTTTATCATAAACAAGAATGTGGTTTCCAGATACAGATGACCCTTGAACGACTCGGGTCTGAACTGCGTGGATCCGCTGGTATGTGGATTTTTCTTGACAAATACAGTATAATGCTGTAATGTATTTGCTCTTCCTTATGAGTTTCTTTTTTTTTAAAGATTTTATTTGACAGGGGCGCCTGGGTGGCTCAGTTGGTTAAGCGACTGCCTTCGGCTCAGGTCATGATCCTGGAGTCCCTGGATTGAGTCCCGCATCGGGCTCCCTGCTCGGCGGGCAGTCTGCTTCTCCCTCTGACCCTCCCCCCTCTCATGTGTTCTCTCTCTCTCATTCTCTCTCTCTCAAATAAATAAATAAAATCTTAAAAAAAAAAAAAAAGATTTTATTTGACAGAGAGAGACACAGTGAGAGAAGGAACACAAGCCCGATGTGGGTCTCCATCCCAGGACCCTGGGATCATGACATGAGCCGAAGGCAACGCTTAATGGCTGAGCCACCCAGGCGCTCCCCTTATGAATTTCTTAATGTTTTCTTTATTCTAACCTACTTCATTGTAAGAACAGTATGTAATAAATACAAAATACAAAATATGTGTTAATTGACTATATTATTGGGAAAGCTTCTGGTCAACAGTAAGCCATTAGTAGGTAATTTTTTGGGGAGTCAAAGCTATACTCAGATTTCTGACTGGCAGGAGGTTGATGCCCCTAACCCCCAAGCTGTCCGAGAATCAACTGTACTGTAATGTCGGCCTTACAAAGCAACTTGGAGAGTAAATCTCTTAGAAAAGTTACAATGAGTCAAACGTGCTCTCCCTCAGGTTTCTGGATAACCAGGGATTAGAGGAGAGACAAATCCTGAGCTGTCCCATCCCCCTTGTGGCTACTTCATCCAACACAATTTTATACTATCAAGCTCAGACAAGTTACCCCCGAAGGCAAGAAATCAGCCCTATGCAAGAGCAAGAGTTTAATGTAGTAAGAGATTCTTGAGTAGTGTGTTCTATGTACCATTGTCAAGACATACTATTTCTTCAAATGATGAATCACATGTTAGGATCTACAACATCGTAATTGAAAAGAAGTATATATTTGGTGACCAAACATACAGGTTTTCACCACTGGTTCATGGCTCACAGGTGCTAAAACCCTGGGAATTTCCCAGGATAAGGGCCACAGAGGTATCTTCTGTTCTGTTACTGAAGGGGACTTTTGGTCTCCGCCCAAGGGCGGGGTGGGCTGCCAGGACGACCAACCAGTGATCAGAGGGTTCAACTTTCAGTCCCACCCCAACCGCCAGGGAGGGGACAACGCCCCCCAGGTTGAATCAATCACCAATGGCCAATGACTTAGTCAATCATGACAATGCAATGAAGCTCATAAAAACCCAAAAGGACTGGGTTCAGAGAGCTTCCAGGTAGCTGACCACCTGGAGGTGCTGCGGGGGATGGCACCTAGAGAGGACTCTGTGCCTTCCCCAGACCTCGCCCTGTGCATCTCCTCATCTGGCTGTTGATTTTTCCCTGAGCAATGTGAGCCACTCCAGCTGACTGGAAGAGCCCAAGGAGGACAGACCCTCCACTGTGCAGCCTGTGGTCAGAAGCACAGGACTGGGGACTGGCCTCTGGGGTGGGGATGGCGGCGATCGGGTGGGGCTGAGCCCCTCACTTGTGGGGCTGACGCTGTCTCTGGGTGGATGGTGTCACAACTGAGGGGAATTGCGGGCACCCTGTGGTATCTGAGGAGCCCCACCTGCCAGCATGCTGGAACTGCCTCTGGGAACCTAAAAGAGGATCTCTAATAATTTACACTGAAATTGTCCCGAGCTGGCTCGCCCTGTACTGGGTGTCCTGATGCCCCCACCCAGCTCTGTGAGTGTGCAGGGAAGCGAGACCTGGTCCAGGCAGTAGTCCCACCTTCACCAATGGAGTTTCTTCTAATGGACACTTGGGGCAGCATCTGCCCAGTGCCCCTTTTCCAGGGCTCCCCCACCTCCCTGGGCACTGCTGACTGCTGTCCATGTGGTCACTGGGCTCGAGTGGGACTTGGGACAGAGGAGGAGGGGCAGTTGTCCCTGGGTGTATGGGGGGGGTGTGAATGCCTTACTTTCCAGCACCTGGGGTACTGCTTTGTGAATGGAGCGGGGCAGTGGAGAGACATGGCTGTGGCAGAAGGGGCACACTGCAGGGGGATGTGTGTCCACTGGCACCTCATTCTTGGTCTAGACGTCCTGAAGCCAGCTGTCCTCCTGTTCCAGGGACCTTGGGATACTCCAATGGCTTCCGATTAAGTGTCCCTTCTTACTTCAGGTAGTCTGGGATGGTTTCACGGGTAACCAAACCCACCTGAACCAAAACAGTCTCTGGCAAGAGATGGAAGACCCTCAGCGAAGCCTGCTAAGGATGGTTCTAGGTGGTGCAGCACTCCGAGTGCTCGTTCATTCAGTACTTCTTTTCCTGCTTGAGCCCATTATTAAATCAGGATCCGCACCATCTTAGACTTTCTTGGAAGGATCAGGATTTCTCTTCTTAAATATATTGACTCAGAGGGCTTTGACAGCAAAACCTGGGTTTCCTTGCATGCTTGAGGAATCTGCTTTGTTAGTTGTTTCTTAATATAATCAAGATGATGATGAGATTCGATGATCTTGAGTTCTTTTATTCCTACAGAGGATCTGCTGAGTATTCCACAGCAGGGAGAGGGGAAAGATCATGAAGCAACTAGACAGGGCAATGCCATTAGGTGGAAATTGAATTGAAAAACAGAAGAAAAATCTAGGGGCGCCTGGGTGGCTCAGTCGGTTACACATCTGCCTTCGGCTCAGGTCATGATCTCAGGGTCCTGGGATCGAACCCCACATCGGTCTCCCTGCTCGGCAGGGAGTCTGCTTCTCCCTCTCCCTCTGCCTCTCCCCTTGCCTGTGCTCTCTCTCTCTCACCCGCTCACTCTCTCTGTATCTCAAATAAATAAATAAAATCTTTAAAAAAAAGAAGGAAAATCTAGAAAAAAGGGGAACAAATCGATACCAAGATGGGCAAGTGATTTGATTAGAAAAGGATATATAATTGGCTCTTCTAAGTAACAGACCCCTTCAATAGCAAGAGAAATGTAAATTAGAACACTTATGACACGGCACTTTTCTCAGCAAAATTCTGAATGTGGATCCAACTGTCTGTGGGGGACATGCTGGTGTGTTGGTCGGAGCTGGTACTAGCCCCATAGAGGGAGTCTCGGGCACCCACCACTAATGCTCAAGCTCTGGGACCCGGCTGCCCCACGTGCAGGACGTTCACTGATTTCCCCGCGCGCGAAACAACATAAGCACAAAGTTAGCTACCGTACCTCTGTCTGTTTAGCAAAAGATTGGAAACCACCAACGTGCTTATCAGCAAGGGCCAGTGAAGGACATGGTAACAGGCTCAAGTACCGATGCACAGGCTTAGAGAGAAGGAAGGTCACGGTGTATGAATGTGGAGAGACATGCAAGGCAGACGAAAACATAAAAGCCAGAAATTGTGCAGTGCACGTCGTGTGCTATCACTTTTGTGAAGATGAAGGAGACAACACCCTCCGTGTGGTATTTCCAGCCCAAACCACCTCATCTAAAGGTAACCACGAGGAGATGATCCAACAAGTTTAAACTGAAGGACATTCTGCAAAGTAACCAGTCTGGATTCCTCAAAACGTCGGTGTCACCAAAGACCAAACATAAGTGAAGAAAGAAAAGACAAGACTAGGGACCTGTTAGTGATTAAGGGAAACTAAAGAGAAGGGGTGGAAAAACACAATGTATGGTCCTTGACTGGACTCTACATTAGGACAATATCCACCAAAGACGTGCCAGGACAACTGGAGAAACTGGGAAGTGGCCTACGTCCCAGGTGCCGGTCCCAGCCCAGCCTTCCTGAGTGCAAATGCCATGGTGCAACTGTGTCAAAATCCTTGTCCTTAAAGAGAGCAACGTCTAAGGGTTGAGGGGGGAAGCGTGATGTCTGTGACAAAGTCTCAAATATTCAGGGAAAAATATATATATAGAGAGAAAGTAGATGTAACAAAATGGTAACAGCTAATGAATTTACATAAACGGTATACAGTGTTCATTAAATCATCCTTTCAAAGCCTCTGAAAGTTTCAGATTTTTCAAAAACTGGAAACTGGGGAAAGAATGCATTCGGATGTGCTGGTTTGTATCTGAAGAAACAGAAGCTTTACGAAGCTTGGGCACTGAGGGTGGGTGGGAGGGGAATGGAGGAGGAGATGGGGTGGGGGTGGAGAGTTGCCATGATATATATACCTTCTCATACTTATCGGGACTTTGAAACAGGGAAATGTATTACCTGGCACATGTAAAATGAATGAGTACATTGTAAAATCTCTGCCATATGTTTATGAATCGATTTAGACCATAGTTTCCCAACCTGGGAATGGTTAACACTTTAGGCTGGATCATTCTCTGCTGTGGGGTCTGTCCTGTGCGTTACAGAATGTTGATCAGTATCTCTGGTCTCCACCTACTAGATGTCAGGACACCGCCCTGTGTCCGCCCCACCACCATTCTGACAACAAAAATTGTCTCCAGATTCTGCCAAATGTCCCCTGGGGGCAAAATGACCCTGTGAAGAAGCCCTGAGCTAGACAATGAGGACCAGGGCCTCCCAGGCAATGAAGAAGCGTGCTCAGGGAAGCTAATGATTCAGGGGTGCCATTAAAACTATAGTACCTGAAAAAGTCACCCCACCTTTATGAATACAGCTTCCTGAAGAAGTTCACTTAAACAATTACAGACATACCTCTGCCACTGAGTGGGATGGTAGAATGAAATTTGCAAACCTTGCTTCCAGTATGAAACAGAATCTGCCATGACATCCATCAAGATCAACTGAATTCAGCAACCACATATTTCTAAAACTTTGGTCTTTAACAGCCTTCCCAATGTGTATCCCAAAGAGCACTGGCAGGGAAAGGTAGGGATCTGAAATCAGTGTCAGCCAAGTCTGCTTACCCTGTCCCCTGACACAAGGCAGTTCCCGTTGGGGCTCCACTTGAGGACCGTGACGTCGGTGGTGTGTGTCGGGGGGATCGAATGCTGCTCCTTGTCCTGCTTATTAAACACTGTCACTTCTCCAGTCTCCCAGCCAACAGCTAGGATCAGGCGCGCTGGGTGCCAGCACAGGGAAGTGACCCGGAACGACCTCTCCATATGGGTATCGGGCACATGCTCACCCTATAATAGGCAAGAGGTAAATTCCATATTGTGAAGAGAGACAGTATTCTAGGAACTTCTGGCTAATCAATGATATCGAGATCAGCTAGAAGATATAAAGAGCCATTTATTAAAAAAATGTTCTACTTAATTTTCATTAAATCACCAAGCTTGCTCTTGGCTGCACTATGAAAACATACAGTTAACACTCAACTGAGCTCGCTGACCAGCTTATCAAGGAGGATGACCTCATACTCACAGCTGCTTGGTTGCTAGCTAGCATTTTAATGGGTTCCAATACAACTTTATTTACAAAAACAAGCAGTGGGCCAAGAGGTCAAATTTGTTGATCCCAAGGTTCTCTAAGTACAGTCTCTGGGGTGACCCCAAGAGCCTTTTCAGGGTCTGCAAGGCCAAAGTTATTTTCAGCCCCCTCTCACCTCCAGACTGTTTCCCAAGAGACTTAGAGTGAGGAACTCTGCAGAGAGGGGGAGATCAGATAAGGACCCAAGAGCATGCAGATGTCACTATGACCCTAGCTGCTTTGCTGGAGTTGCAGGGGCGACAGTGACACTTCAGAAGGTTGAGGACTGGGAAGAAAATTCTGATTTTCTTTGTGAAGTATGAGGTGTGTCATGCACTGAGGAAGGTGGGGACTGGGGTGAAGTATGGGAAGTTTGAGGGGCTTCTACAAAGTTCCTGGTACAGGTGGAATTGTGCACCCTGAAAAAGATACGTTTAAGTCCTAGGGCTCCTGGGTGACACAGCCAGTTAAGCGTCTGACTCGGTTTTGGCTCAGGTCGGGATCTCAGGGTCGTGAGATCGTGCCCCGTGTCAGGCTCTGTGCTCAATGGGGTGTCTGCTTGGGATTCTCTCTCCCTTTCCCTCTTCCCCTCCTGCTCATTCTCTCTCTCTCTAAATTAATCTTAAAAAAAAAGAAAAAACAAAAAACCCAAAACATGTTGAAGTCCTAACCTGGTGCCTGTGATACGGCCTTATTTGGAAATAGAGTCTCTGCAGATGTTCAGCTTAAGAAGAGGTCATTGGGAATGGGCCCTAATCTGATGGCTGGTGTCCTTATAAGAAGAGGAAAGAGACACAGACACACAGAGGAGACACATGTGACGACAAATGCAGTGGAGTGATGCAGGTGCAACCGGAGGACTGCCTAGGATTGCCGGAAACCACCAGAAGCCAGGGCAAGGCCTGACACAGGTCCTGCCCCAGAGCCTTCAGAGACAGCGTGGACCTGAGGAGCCCTTATTTCAGACTTCTGGCCTCCAGAACGGTGAGAGGTTACATTTCTGTTTTAAGCCAGCCGGCTTGTTGTAATTTGTTATGGCAGCCACAGGACACCAACAGTTTCCAATGGCCAGTGGGGCCAACAGGAGACTGGCCCAGGATGCACAGATAGCATGGAGGGGCCATTTCTGGTTCGAGGCATGGACTATGGAATCTGTTTTACATCCCTAAATATGTCCCCAAACCTAAGTAGCAGGGCTAAAAGAATTATCCACATCACAGGGCTCTTATAGTACTGGGAATCTGAACCTCAGGAAGAAGTGATACACACACATAAGACACACACATGCACCACATACCACACACACCACATACACACACACCACACCACACGACATGCACACACCACATATGTATCGCATACCACACTTGCACCACATACTACGCACATCACACACCACACACATACCACATACCACACTCACAGCACACATGACACACACCCCACATACCACACATACCACATACATATACACACCACACTCACCACACAACATGCACACACCACATACCACACATGTACCGCATACCACACTCATACAACATACTACACACATCACATACCACATACCACACTCACAACACACACGACACACATCGCGCATGACACACACACCCCACATCCCACATACCCATACCACACAAGCACCAAATACCACACATACCACATATATACACACCACACACCACATACATATACACACCACACACACCACACTCACCACATAACATGCATACATCACATACCACACACACCACACTCACAACACACATGACACACAACACATATGACACACACACCCCATGTACCACACGCCCATACCACATAAGCACCACATACCACACACCTAATATATACACATCACACACATCACATGCCACACTCACTGCACACACACCAGATACATACACACCACTACCACATGCCACACATAGCACATACCACATACACATGACACACATACCACATACTGCACACACCACATGCCACACATGTACCACATTCATACACATCACACACCATGTACCACACATATACCACATACCACACACACCACACACACATCACATACAACATACCACACATGCCACACACACCATATACCATATACGCATACCACATACAGCACATACATATATAACACGCTTACCACATGCCACACACACCACTTTCCATACACACCACATACCACACATATAACACATACCACATATATACCACATACATACACACCACATGTATTACATACCACACATGTACCATGTACCATACATGTACCACATTCCATGCTCATGGCACACACACACCACACACACCACATTCCACACTTGCACCACACACACCACATACATGCACACCAAACGCACCATATACCACACACACACCACATGCCACACACACCACACATAACACATACCACACACACGCCACATACCACATATCACGCACACACTATATCCCACATACATATGACAAAGACACCACGTACCACACACACCACATACATACACAACACACGTACCACATACCGCACACATACCACATAACCACAGGACACACACATGCCACACACACCACATATGTACATACCACGTACAAGACAAGTGACATACACCACATACTACACGTGACACATATCACACACGACACACTGCACAATACATATACCATACAGCACACACACACCACATATCCCCTATACATGACACACACACCACACACATGCACACACCACACACAACATACCCCCTCCACGGCACACATGACACACATAGCACACAAAAAACACACACAACACATACCACACACCTGTACACACTCCCCCATGACACATACAACATACATCCATGTGCACACATATGTGAGAACAAAAGGGACACAAGAGCTAGAAGCCCTGGAAATCAGAAACATTACTTCCTAGGACTCACTTGTTCCAGATATATATCCACGCTGCCTCCTGAGGTCGTGCTGACGGAGGCAACCACCAGGAATGGATGAACAGGATGCCAATGGATGTGCGAAGGAGACCCGACGGAGTCCGGGGCTTCTATTCGGTGGTCAAAATAGAGAGCCATGATGAAACTCAGACCTAGTTAAGGTTGAAACCTGCAGGGAAGAAAAACAGCCAAGTCCTGTTGCTTTTGAACAATGAGAAGAAATGACTACATAGAATTAGGAAAGAAAAGCATCACAAACCTACTGTCATAACACAGTGCAACTTACAAATACCCCTTAAGACCATGTGGGCAACTTTACATGAAAGAGATCTCTAACAGGGAAAAAATATATAATTAGAAGAAATTGGACCTAGAATGATGCAGGGTGTGATGGAAAAGAAGAAAACACTGCCATTAAACCATAAGAAAAAGCCCAGCCACCTAGACCACATGTGTAAATCTTGATCATTTTTATTCATCATAATGAAGAAAATTTGTATTTCTATATCTGCCCTTCAAGCAAAAATTTCCAACCAAATAGAAGCCCAAAACTCTTTCACAAAAATACATAAGAAAAGCTAGTATTCAATTTGTGATAAAGTGTGAAAACCAAGGCTGTCTTCTACATCTGGCTCTCAGGTAGTAGGAGGCAACAGGATTCCTTTGTTAGAGAATTAAGAAAACAAAGCCCTGGTAACTGTGGGGTAGTTGAACTTGCTTAGTTTCCCAAATTTAACATCTTTCTCTCCTGGAAAAGATGTGCTTATTGCCCCTTTGCGGGAGGGATAGGATGGCGAATGACAGGATGGTCACCACTGCCCACTTTTCATACCCCAGAGTCAGCTTAGGGACACTAATTGGCAGAGGAGAGTATTTGTAGGTTAGTTTGCTTTCATTCAAAATTATTCAACGTTATGCCCATTAGGATGGCTGTGATCAGAAAGAGAGAAAATAACTGTTGGCAAAGATGTGGAAAAACTGGAACACTTGTGCACTGCCAGTGGGAGTGTAAACTGGCACAGACGCCGTGCAAAACAGTATGGTGGTTCCTTAAAACTTAAACATAGAATTACCATATGATTTAGCAACTCCCGTTCTGGGTATATCCCCAAAAGACTGAAAGCAGGGACTTGAACAGATCCTTGTACACCCATGTTCATAGCAGCACCATTCACAGTAGCCAAAAGGTGGAAACAACCCAAATGTCTATTGACAGATGAATGAATCAACACGATATGGTGCATACATAGGATGAAGTACTATCCAGCCTTGAAATTCTGACATGTTACAACACGGATGAATGTAGAAGACATTATGCTCAGTGAAATAAGCCAATCACAAAGGGACAAATACAGTGTGTTTCCACCTATAGGAGGGCCCTAGAATAGTCAAATTCACAGACAGAAAGTGAAAGGGTGGGTACCAGGGCCTGTGGTGCTGGGGGACAGGAAGTTCATGTTTAATGGAGACAGGGTTTCTGTTTGGGAAGATGGAAAAGTACTGTTGAGGGATTGTGGGGATGATTACACAACATGTCACTGTGCTTAACGTCACTGACTCGTTTACATGCAAATAATTAAAATGAAAAATTTAAATTATGTATATTTAACTACAACAAAAAGATTGTGTAAAAAAATACTCAACACTGCAACGTTCTATCACTGCCACTGGAGTGGGGCATGGACTGTGCCATTTGCTTTTAGCAATGCAATAGCTATTATCAGAGGAAGCCTTGAAGGCTCAGTGTGCATCTACAGAAGGAAATCCCATTCAGTGAGAAGCTAAAGGCACAGAGGTACCTTTTTCTTATGAATATATACCCTGAATACTAAACAAAAGCACACTTTTTGAGGTGGTGTTCTCACTGCCATGGGGGGCGGGTACTGGAGTCAGGGGAAGCAAC
Source organism: Mirounga angustirostris (assembly GCF_029215605.1). Classification (NCBI taxonomy): domain Eukaryota; kingdom Metazoa; phylum Chordata; class Mammalia; order Carnivora; family Phocidae; genus Mirounga; species Mirounga angustirostris. The sequence continues at coordinate 140,805,301 of NW_026991713.1, forward strand.
AGGATCCAGAGGCCTCCTACACACACACATCACCGAGGGGACATCTACACTGGTCAGGGCTCTGATTTCGGAGTACAGTACTGACACAAACTTTCATAAAGTCATTAAAACTGAAAAAAAAAAAAAAACAAAAAACCAACCAACACATAAAAACCTGGGTGTTTATATATATAGCAAAGGAAAGCTTTCAAATTGAGTTTTCATGTGTTGCAGCCAACCAAGGCTTGAAAGTTTTGGGCTATGGGAAATTTGTATTCATATTTTACAAGTTTACTTTGTGAAAATATTCTTCTGAAAAATAAGTAATGTTAATTTTGTTAGACTGATGCAAAAAGAATTACAATAGCACTTAACAAAGTTATGCCTGGTTTCCTCTTTTTTTTTGTTTTTTAATCTCAAACATCATTTTGTAATAAGCACGTATGCCAACAGATCTTTAAGTGACTTTTTCCTGCCTGGGGTTTTCTCAGAGGTTCTCTCCCCCACATTCCACCTGTGGATACTCAGGAAGCTCTCAGGAAGCCTCCCTTTGACCTCACTTCTAGGCTTCTCTCCAGCATCCCTGTAGATCCCTGCACTTCGCTGCTACATTTAGACTTTATCACAAATGTGCGGTTGGCTGACTGTCCTGCACCGGCAGCCCACTCTCTGCCCCACAGAGTGAGAGGTCCCGGCAGCATCCCCAGACCCAAGAACAGGCCCCCTATATGTGAATACTTTGAAGATACTTATTAGCGAGGAGCCTGGGTGGCTCAGTCGGTTAAGCGTCTGCCTTCGGCTCAGGTCATGATCCCAGGGTCCTGGAATCGAGCCCCTCCCTCATCAGGCTCACTGCTCAGCAGAGAGCCTGCTTCTCCCTGCCTCTCTCTGCTGCTCTGCCTATTTGTACTCTCTGTCAAATAAATAAATAAAATCTTAAAAAAAAAAAAAAGAAGATATTTATTAGCAAGGAAAAATGCTCTTGATGTTTTGTTGTAAAAAGTTGCCAGGGCGGATGAGTCCATTTTTATACGTTCATTATTGCTTTTACCTGTAATTTAACGTTTTTCTAGCACAAAAAAGTATCATCCGCATAATTATAGCACAAAAGCTACCAGAACAAACACGAGGAGAGATGACCAGCAATACTACCCTTACCTAAAGACATCGATTAATGGCAGTGGTTCAGAAACAAGCGCACTTCGTCTCCTTAAAACAAACTCTCCGTCTCTAGAATAAAACAAAAATATTTGGCAAATGTATAAACTTTGGGGAAAAGACAAAAATTCCGTTTGTTCTAAGAGATTTGCTTCAGTCCCCTCCGGCCGAGCCCCGTCTTCAGTGCTACCAGGGTCAGCTGAGGGGCTCGCGGCAGACATTCGGGCTGCAATATGAGGGGCTGAGGAGCGCAGGGCTGAGAGGAAGGGTGCGGGGGGAGCGGCTGAGAGGAGGGGTGCGGCTGGGAGGAGGGCCGCGGGGGATGCTGAGAGGAGGGGCGCCGGCAGTCTTGGCCACCCTGCCGGGGCGCCCCCCCTCGGCTCCCGCCCCCGGCGGTGCGGGGTCACGGCCGCGGGCCGGCGACGCAAGGGATCGCCGCCCACTGTGCGGCTGCAGGGCCGACCGCTTTCTCCTCCCGTCCCCGCCGGCGCCGCCAGCCTCCCCTCCCGGGCCACGCCCGGACCCGACGGCGCCCGCGGTGTCGGTCCTCGCGCGCTGACCTCGGACGCCGCGCCCAGCTCCCGCCGGCCCGGACCCGACCCGCTTGGCCGAGGCCCGGTTTCCGGACGAAGATGACCTGGGAGGCCGCGGGACGGGGGTCCGGCCCGCTGCGCCGCCTCCCCGCTCCCCAGCCCCAGCCGCTCGAGAGACCCTCCCCGGCCGCTCTCCGCCCTCGCCCTCCGACCCCACTCACCCCGTCCGAGCCGTCGCGCCGCCGCGCGTTGCCCAGACAACGGCTGCGCGCGGTACGCGGAAACAGCCGAAGGTGAGCGCGGCGGATGCCGAGGCCGCCCGAAGCGCCCCGAGCGGCCGGAAAGAGCCGAAGACGGTCGGGAGTGTTCGTAAGGCGCCGAGGGCAGGAGTCTCCTGACGCGTCCCCGGGGGCGGCAAGCTTCGGGGTCCTGCGGGGCATTTTCTCCCCGTCGCAGCCGCTGTCTAGAATCAACAACGCCAGCTCGGAAAGGGGAGCTAGGAGGTCAGGATTCGCCTGTTCTTCGCATAGAAGGGAAGCTGGTGATGTTCTTGCAGGTGTGATGAGGATGCAGAGCCTGTTGGGACCCGCTCCTGCAATTACACCTTTCTAACCGTGTCGGTCAGCTGAGAGAATGTGGGCGAGAAACGGAACTGCCATCTTCGTTGAGATTCCCTCCTCTTTGGCTCATCTTCTTGCCGGGTCTTCTGGACCGCAGGCCGTTTGTTGGACTCTGCTTTGTCTCATCTCAAGGAGGAGGGTGTGGTTCAAGAGTATTTCTGAGCAAAGCCACTGGTTTCGACGGAACTTTTGAGGTGCAACGCTTTGGGGGGAGCGTATGGATTCCTTTGGCAAGAAGATGGTAGGCAAGGGTACCTCCCGTTTCATCCCATCGGAAATCAGCCTGACTCGTGGGGACAGATTGCATGCCCAAACGCATTAGCAACGTGTGCTTCAACTTCGAAATTAACTTTGAACAAAGCGATATCTTGTCACTAAAGAAAAAAAAGAGTTGCTACGGGGAAAAGGTCCACATTGTTAAAAAGTGAAAAAATAAAAGAGGGAAGTACAGATACTACTGGATCCGACAGTTTAGGTGCTGGATCACATAGGTACAGGGTAGATCCCGTTTTTAAAAACCTCATTTTCATGGACACTAGATTTTTTTTTTTTTTTTTTTTTGCGAGAGAGAGAATGAGAGAGAGCACGAGAGGGAGGAGGGTCAGAGGGAGAAGCAGACGCCCTGCTGAGCAGGGAGCCCGACGCGGGACTCGATCCCGGGACTCCAGGATCATGACCTGAGCCGAAGGCAGTCGCTTAACCAACTGAGCCACCCAGGCGCCCGATACTAGAATTTTTTATGGAAAAAATTTGACAAGTAGCATCGTGTAAGTTCAAGGTGTATTGCGAAGTACATATGCTCGTGTTGTAACATGGCTGATGTGGTGATGTCAGTCCTATCAGACTGATGTCAGTCCTATCACGTAATTACAGTACAGGATCATTGTGATCATCTCACTGTGCATTGGGTCTCTATGGCTCATGAGTGCTCCTTCCAGGCCTGGACCCTGGGACACCATCTCTCTTATCCTCCCCTTAGATCCCTATGGCTCATGAGTGCTCCTTCCAGGCCTGGACCCTGGGACACCATCTTTCTTATCCTTTGCCTTTATAATACTAGAATTGAGAACACACTCCTTTATCGCCACGACGGAGAAACATGACCCGAGTGCCCAGCGCCATCCGCTACGCTCAGGAATTTCAAAAGCAAACTCTCAATCTAATAAAGGGCGCGTTTATCTGACTCAATTGCACTTTTACACTTTGTCGTTAAAAACTCAGTTCGCGCCTGATTCAAGACTCTGAGCTGAGGCAGCGTTTTCTTCTCACGCATCCGTCAACACGGCCCCGGCCAATCATAGCCCGGGCGCTGACTCCATTGGCTGTCGACCCACCAATCCGGAGAGACGTACTAGCCCGCACGGCCGCGAGGCTGGCGTCACAACACCACACGCGTCGCAGGCCCGCCCCGCGCCCCCGCCCAGCGTCCGTACGCGCAAGCGCGCGCGCCCGTTGCTGGCCAATGGCAGCGCCCCTAGTGGGGCGCGCGCGCTGGAAACCTCGGGCGAGCTCGTCCCCGCGCGCGTCGCCCCGCCCCGCCCCGCCCCGCGCGTCGTCCCCGCCGTCTCCGCTGGGCCGCCGTAGCCGGAACTGCTGCTGAGAGCGGTGAGCCGGGCCTCCGGGAGCTGAGAGGCGGCAGCGCCGGCGCCCGCATCCTCGTCCGCCGCTCGCCGGGCGCGGAGGGGACGTGCCGGGGCGAGCGCCGCTGGGCATCTGCTTCCGAGGCGGAAGGACCACACCAGCGTCGCGGCTTCTGTGCAGCGGGCGCTCGGGGGCCGGGGCTGCCCGGCCCGGCCGGTTCTGCGGGCGCCCGGGGGATCCCCGGGGAGCCCGCGAAGCCAGGCCGCTGCGAGGCTTTGATGAAGAAGGTGACCGGGGGCTGGGGCTCGGGAGGGGTGGGCCGCCCCGACCGGCTGTCTTGGCGAGGCCCGGCCCCCAGCCGGAGCGGGACTGCGGGAGAGGGGAAGCGGCCTGTGCCCTGGCGGCGGTGGTTACGCACGCGGTGCTTTGTCGAGGTGGCCCGGAGGAGTCCGGACCGAGCAGTGTCGCGGTGACACGCGGTGACAGTGTCGTGGTGCAGCCAGAATTCGACCCGAGACACGGAGGGTTTTGTTTTTTCCTTCCCGAAACCTGACAAACGGTGTCGGGCGGGGATGTTGCTGGAGCTGATTCCACCTCTGTGCACGGTCAGGAAGTAGCGTTGGAGGTTTTCGGTAAAGGGATTCCATTCCCGTGGCTTCCTTTTCCTGTAGGGGAAAACTCTGATATGTGTCAATATCCTCTTGATTCTGAAAGACCGTGACCTTCTGTGTTCAGTTTAGTGTCTTCCAGTCTTCAGCCAGGCAGACGGGGGGCAAGTGTATTCTGCTTTGGCTGGTATGTGCTCTGTCTCCTGGCTTGACTATGGGTAGTTTGGGGATAATAGGTCCCTGGGAGTAGGGTTCTCCACATTATAACCCGGAGAGAGGCCCTTTAAAGTATTTCCAGGTTTTTAAAGTAGGAATGGAAAGGTTGAGAAACGAACAGCAAGAAGTCCTATGCGATGAAGTCTTTTAAAAAGTTTGGCTATTAGTTCTGTATAGTTTTATTTTGGGGCTGGATTCTTGTTTTTGTTTTTGTCTTAGACCAATTCCAGCAAATGAAAAATGTTACAGGTCGTTTTGTGACAATACATCAGAGCAGTAGTAGGTGTTACTTTGATTTTTACTCATTTGCAAATCTTTCAATGAGAGGTCCTTGCCCCTATTTCTGTATTTCATTGTTAGCCTTGATGCCTTGCTCACTTTCCCCTTTTGAATTGAAATGTTTCCGTTCTGAGCGGTTGTGTTGAGGACCTCAAGCACAGTTTGGGCACAGTTTCAACACCTGTTGAGGAATCTAATATTTATCTTTCTTGCTTTATCACAGGTACACATTACTGACCCTTTTGGGGCTTATAGGTTGATACTACCTGACTCTCTGAGTTAATTTTTGAGTGGGTCTGCATTCTGAGATGCATTTTTATAGAGTCATCGAGTGTTGTTGTTGACATTTCACACAGCAGTGGGTAACAAAGTGAATGCAAGAATTTATTAACGGTTATCAAGAGTTTTTGCACAGCCCTCTTCTGCCCATTCTTGCATTTGGATCTGGACCTGTCTGTCGTGTCGTTTTCACGGGTGGCTCCCACCTGTTCCACGCCACAGGCTCCTCTGTTGCAAAAGCATTTTTAATTTGTAAATCTCCGCAGCAGCACACACCTCCCACCCTGGGAAGCAAGATTCCCAGAAACCCCGAGCTTATTACTCTTTATGTGTTTTAAAATAAGCAGGCGGACCGGCAGCCGTGGGCCACCATGGAGTCCCCTGTGCACGCAGGCGAGCTCGCGCCTCTCCCCTGGCGGGGTGGATCCGGGCCCCTCGCCCTCGTTCCGGGGCCAACTTTGGGGACCGGCGTGCGGGGCAGGTGCGCGGGCCCGGAGCCCCGCGCGTTTTGGGGGCGGGGAGGGGTGGGGTCGGGGGCGCGGGCGCCGAGGCCCGGGCGGCGCGGGGAGAGGCCCGGCGCGCAGGCCATGAGCCGTGGCCCCGCCGGGTAGGTGGCTCCGGGCCCAGCCCCGAGCCCCCCCCCGGGACCAACCCCCGCCGCCCCCCGGGGATCCCCCCTCCTTCTCTCCGTCGTCCCCGGCCCCTCCACCCCTACCCTACCCCCTACCCCCCACCCCACGACCCCGCCGGCCGGGGCACCGCGCGGGCAGGGCCGTCCGGGCGCGGCCCCCTGGGGCCGCCCGCCCCGCCGCCTCCGCGCCGCCGGGCCGCCGTTTCCTGGGGTCGGCGCCGGGGGCGGCGGGGCCGGGGCCGGGCGGTGGCGGCGGCGGGCGGGCGGCCGGGAGGGGATCGCGAACAAACAACGGCGGCCATGTTGAGAGGGCATCGGTGCGCTAAACTTCTCGGGCAGGCTGCCGGGCGCGCGCCTCACCGGGGTCTCCCCCCCTGCCCGGCCAGGATGACAGTGAAGTTGGGAGACGGCGGCGGCGGCGGGGAGGACGGGCTCAAGCGGCTGGGCAAGCGGGCGGCCGACGACGACTCGCTGGAGGGCGAGGGGCCCGGCGGCGGGGACGCGGCCGACGAGAGCGGCGGCACAAAGAGGGACGCCAGGACCCCCCGGGACGGCGGCGACGGCCCCCCGGCGCCCGCGGGCGGCCCGCAGGCCCCGTCCCCGCCGCCCGCCTGCCCTCAGGACCAGCACCACTTCCTCCGGTCCAGCGTGAGGCCGCAGAGCAAGAGGCTCAGGAAGGACTCGTCGTGCGCCGGGGGGAGCGGCGGCGCGGGCGGCTCGGGGCCGCGCGGAAAAGGTGAGGGGGACTCCGGCTTCTGCGGGGTGGGGGTGGGGGGCAGGGGGGCCCTGCCCGTGCCCTGGCTTCCGCGGCGGGGGGCACCGTGCAGGGGGACGCGCCCCCGCTCTGCCCCGAGGAGCCTGTTTCTCTCTGTGTCGGAACTACGTGAGGAGGCAGTGAGGACCCTCTCTCCGGGCAAGTACAATGGATTCCTGAAGGGTGGGTTTTGTTTTCTCTGAAAGGATCGTCTGTGATTTACATGGTAGGCTATTTCGCAGACAATGCTTTGGGGAAGGAAAGAGAGAATACCTCCTGTATCTCTTTCCCGGACGCACAACAAAGGAGTGGGCTTTCCAAACCCATTGCATAAGAAGCCAAACATGATTGATCACAGGGTCTGACTGGGGCCCATCGCCCTCTACCTCAGGTATTCCAGGTTCAGGAGTCCTAAAGACATCCAGATGCAGCCCTTTGAGTCCACAAAGGGTTCCCTGGGTGCCACAGAAACCGTGTCCCCTAGGGCAGGAGGCCACGGGAACACTTGGTGACCTGGTACAGGCAGGGAGCAGTCTGGGTGTTTGCCCCGGTGCTCCCGGTGAGGGAGGGTGGTACAGCTTTCCTGGGGTCCCCACCCCAATCAGAAGAAAACCACGTGCCAGTGTGGTTGCTGCTTTCCTCTGTTTGTGCGCCCGCCTTCCTGACTGTGTAAGTGAGCTCCTCTTCACTCCTCTTCGTCTGAGGCCAAGTCTGCAGCACTTTTACAGATAGCAGATGTAACAGAGTTCCGGTGAGCTTTACAGGAAAGAAACTTTTACTTAGTTCCTTGGGAAATGGTCATTTAAGTTTATTAGAAGCCCTGACAATTTGAAGAAGGAAAGATTTCAGAAACTAACAGAGAGAACCATTTTGGAGATGCGTGCAAATACGTACATTTACACTTGCTTCTGCCTTCTCTTCACCTGGGGAGGGCTGGCATCTGAAATCATGCTGGCCTTACCAGATTTTTGGTAAAGATACTTGATGTAGGCATACTTAAGGTTGTGAGTATAAGGTAATTTTGCATGTTTCAGAAATTAAGCCTTGTGTCCTATGCGTTTATGTTGGTGTGAAAGTTGCTGATCAGTTAGGAAAGCATTGATTTGTTTTATCAGCTTTGTTTTGTAAAAAATAGTTTTTCACTCCTAGTTACAGGTGTGTCTGAGTTATCACCAGTAAGCTCCTGGGATGCCTTCAAGGGTTTGTTTGTGGCTCAGAAGTCCTGGCAGCGTCCACGGCCTTGCCAACTTGGCTCTCTGACCTGCATCTGCTCGTCTGACTTGTTGAATCTGCCGGAATGAGAAGCACACTCACCTGTGAGACAAGGTGGTGAAGTGAAAGCACTCTGCACCTGTACGCGGCCGCCCCGTGGGAGGCGGAGTGGTGCTTACGCTTTGGGGTGCAGTTGCTCTTGGCAGTCAGGTGATGAGGGGAGGTCTGCTTTTGTTTGCATAGTTGAGCGTGGCTCATCCAGAGAAGGTCTCCTGGATTAGCCTCCCATCAGCCATTGGCACTTCTCTTCTTGGTTCTTGTCCCTGCGTGTGCTTGGGGCAGCAGTCGACTTTCTGTTAGGAGAATGGATATGTGTTAGAAATGGTGCTTCTTGTGACTTTTATGTATTTTCTTGTTTTAGCAAGCGAATATTTCTTTATTAAACAATAAAGCTAAACCGTAATGGTGGCTTTTAGGAGTAAGAAGCGTGTCTGCTTTGCTTCATAGAAAGTGTTGAGCCTGGCATTTCCTGGGGGGGCCTGATCTTGTCGGCACCTGTCACTGTGCCCAGAACACCCCCCTCCTCATGCCTCCATAACCTCTGCTCACTTACCACCTCCATGAACAGCCAGCAAAGGTCCGGTTCCAACCGCACGCCTGGTAACCTCTGCAAACATTTCTTAGAGGAGTGTTTGTCTTAACAGACTGGAAATCTCCATCTTGGGTGCTGAGTGCAGATCAGTGAGGAAACGAACAGTCCTAGCATTTGTTAATTTTTCGCTTGAAAACAGTGTAATTTCCGTTATGCTCAAGGAGTGCTCCCAGTCCAGTCATTGGCGGTTCCTTGGTTGATCACTGACTGCTCTTGCCAGTTTGAATCTGAACTGCCAGGCGTGAGAACCTTGCCGTGAGTCTGGAGGAAAAGCCTTAGGGAGGAAAGGAGGTCTGCCTTGTGCCTCTGTGCACACCACTCTGCTTTCTTTCTGAGAAGACAGTCTTTTGTCAACTTCAACGAATAATGCTTTTGTAGCACAATGCCGAATTAGGTTATGTTGGCATTCTAAGGGGCAGGGAGCTAAGAGCATCTATGTGCTACACATGTTACCTCTCTCTTACTCTCATTTTAAATGGGTGCAGAAACTGAGGTTTGTTGTCTTAATAACGGGGCGAGCTTCAGGCCAGAAACCAGTAGACCTCCTTGATGCCAGCGCACATGTTCCTGCTGCCCCACCTTGCCACCCAGAGTGACCCGAGGGTGCTCTTGAGACCGAGATCCAGAGTTCGTGTATCTCTGAGAACCTGGTCCAGGAGACAGAGCCCCGAAGCCCTTCTCCTTCTGGCCAGTTTGTGATTTGGGTGATTCTTGGCTAACTGGTCTCTTTCTTGGAGCCTCAATTTCTTTGTCCGTAAATGGGGATAATGCCAGTGTCTGGCTCAGCACAGTAAATAACACAGCCAAGGCCTGCCGTAAGTGGTTAAAAGGTTCCCGGGGCTTCTGTTACGGAAAACGTGGTAGCTTTGAGGTTAGGGAGCTACAGAGTCTGGACAGGTAGACTGGGTTGGGTATCACCTGTTGGGAGGTAGAGAGAGAGGTCCCAGGAATATTCCTAAGCTGTTGACTGCCCTCTGGGGCAATTGTAAACACAAGGTAGACTCTCAGTTTCTCTGCTGCCCTTCAGTCCCCTACCCCACCCCCTTTCTGCCCAAGAACCTTCATTCTCCCCAACTTCAGGCCAGCTGGTCATGAATTGTGCCATCTCCACAGTTGGGCAGTGTCGCCTGGTTTCACTGTGCTTGTACTTAGGAATCAGTAAATCACTGTAGAGAACTTACTTATATTTTGCATAAACTGCGGGCTGCTTATAGCTTCCAGGTGTTTTTGAAAGACCTCAGATGAGACATGTCACCCCGATGTGGTCAGCCTTTGAGAGATGAGTACCATATGGCAGAGAGGGGTGAGCCAGCAGTCAGGAGACCTGACTTCTCCCCCAGAGCTGCTTTGTGGCTAGCTCAGCTATGGGGCAAAGGGAAAGTCCCTTGACGTGCCCGAACTTTAGGTTCATCACTTCCAAAATGGGTTGGGTGAGATAGTGCCTAAAGCCATCCTGACCTTAACGCTTAGGGGTGAAGGGGTCAGCTGTGCAGACGGGACTTGGATCCTGTGTGTTTCAAGAGAGATTCTGGAAGGTAGGTTGCGTGAAAACAGGGTAGCTCTGTGTTTTGGGCTCTGCCTAGCCCTTGCCTCTGGGGGAGCCCCTGGCAGGGAGTGGTCAGAGTGTGCCCCTTCTACCCAGGGGCGTGCCCGCGTTGTCACGCAGGCGCAGTCTGCTTGTCGTCGGCTCTGCAGTCACTCGTCACTGCTCGGGCATTTGGGCCAGGCCCCAGGAGGCCGGTTGAAGTATGGCCATGAATGCTGTGAACTCCCTGTCCTTCATACTCTCTGTGGATGGAGAGGGACAATCAGATTGTCAAGACCACTGAGGCTGTAGCGCTCTGATTCTTGTGCCCAGTGTGACTCAGTAAGTGATGTTTAATAAAATCAGATGCAGTGATGACAGTGTGGAGCCCACTGTGGCCACCTGGGCAGGGGCACCGGGCTCTGCCGAAAGCCCTCAGACCTTGTCGGGAGAAGAGGAGGAGGAAGGCAAGGCCTCTGCCCCCTCGCCCCACACACCCTGCGTGCGGCACTGTAAGGTAGGAGACACAGTAACCTGGACATGTCCTATTGTGTGCCCCGGACCCCTTGTGCATGGTAGGTCAGGAGACCTGTGTCCCTGGCCACTTCAGAGATGGGCCCTGATGGAACTGCAGGCTAGAGAGGGAAACCCCTGCAACCCAGGGGCTCTTGTAAATTATTAAGTTCAGAGTTGTATGGATTACACTCGTTTTGCATCGAAGACACGGACAGAGTGTAGAGACCAATAGGTGAGGTAACATTTCAATATTGGTTTGAAGGCTGAGCTACTTCTCAAATACCTTGTTGGCTTTAATGTCAAAGCTAGCGTTTCCATGGTGTTTGCTTGTGGAATTGTCCTTTGCCAACCAAGGATACTGTAGGATTTTCATCTTATGTAGTATGTTGTGTCTTGTTTTGTATCATATGAAGATGTGAAGATGATAAAGGAATGATTTCAGATAGTGGAGTCATAGATGTAAGAATGAGCTTTGTCATAGGTAGGGGTGCATGGAAGCATTTTAGGACATGGAGTAAGTGCAGTGTTAGCGCTGAATAGCGACGGGAGAAATGCCAGAGAAGGAAGAGGTTCTAAGATGTTGTGTTTGCGACGGATGTCGAGAATTCCAGAAAGTCTTCACCTTATTTGACGGAGAAGGCATATGTTTTCATGGAAACAATGGGGTTTTAGTTATGTTTTTCTCAAACGTTTTGGGGTGAAGCGGTGTGCCTGTGAGGGAGCGCAGCCCCGGGAGTGTAGAGGACGCCGAGGCTTGGTGCCATGTGGAGGCTGCGGACACTGCGGGCTGTGATTGGGGTCGCCCCGGACTGCATGGTTCCAGGTCACCTTCGGCTCACGGAACAGGATGTCTCAGAGGCGGGGACCCTGCACCGGGGCTCTGGTGGTACGGCTGCAGCGTCCACACTGGTTCTGCAGAGACCGGTTGAAGGACGAGCCCGTGGGAGGCTGCCTTGCGGAGCGCTGGCCGCGTGGAGCGGAGCAACTCTTGGAGGCCCGTTGGCCAGTGGTGTGTGATGTGCGTGATGACAGACACCGGCCCGGGGAAGCGTCTGGATCTGCCTGCTGAGGCGACACCCTGACTGGGAATGGCCTTGGTGGAGAGGGTGCCCCCTCAGTCACGTCCAGGCTGTGAAAGCAAGCTTGACGGTTGTGGCGCTTGACACAGGTGAGCTGTGCTACGAGGGGTGCAGGAGCGGCCCCCAGGAGACTTTGGCATTTTGTCTCCACCTCGACTGTGGCATATTGTGACCTGAGGTGGACAGGTGCACGGACCAGGTGTGCCATCCTCGGCCTCTGAGAGATCCCTGTCCTCTCGTACCACAGACCCAGGCCACGGGGAAGCGTTCCCGCGCCGGGGTCGGAGGCAGGTGCGCCTGCAGACGGACTGCCTTTAGCTCATGTTGAACCATCTTCCCAGCTGAGAAGGTGCAGAGTGGATGAAGTGAGGGGAGGCTCATGTGTTCTCCCCTCGAGGGACATCACTGAGCATCTCGCAGTGCTGGTCTGCTGTGTTCTCTGTTAACATTCCTGACCCTGGGAAGGAACTTTCCCAGACTCTGAAAGAAAGCTCTGGGATAGTGAGTTATTGCCTGATAGGACAGATTGTCGTTACATCTTCTGTCTGTGACCTAAATTGAGTCATGCAGTTTTGTTTTTAGAGGTGAACATCCTCCCAACATCCTAACTCTTGTCACTATTAGCTGTGTGGCTTTGGGCAAGTCACTGAACCTGTCGAGGACGGAGGGAGGGGTGTCAAGGTCCAGTTCCCTCCCCCTCCAAACCCCTGGATCCTTTAGCTCTGTGTGGAGTAAAGATACAGAAGCATCCGTAACACGGGTGGCAGCCGCCATGGTGTCGTGTGGCTCAAGAGGAAGATGCCCGGGCTTGGTTCTAGCTGCCCGGTGACCTTGGGCCATCTCTGAAATGTAGACAATAGCTACGCGCTGAGAAGACAGAAAGGAGCAAAGCATTTGCACGTGCTTCTGAGGTGCCGTGGAGCCGCACGCTCCTGGGTCCAAGCAGCTGTGTGGCATGCCCGGCAAGCTGCTCCCCCCCCCAGGTCTAAGCACCCCCACTTGGAAGATAGGGATTGTTTCCTCCACTTCAGGTGGTGTGAGGGGCATGGGTGATAGGGTTCCAGGCTCATTCAGAGATGTGTGATGGCGGGGACCTAGAGGAAGCAGGCAGCCTAGCTTGTCCAGAGGCAGAGTGGGCAGCCGTGCAGCCTCGGAAGGCAGACTGCGGCCACACGTCTGCATCCCTCAAATGCAAGCTCTGGAGAACAGGCTGTGGCCAGGGTTGGTGATTTGGAGACCAGGGAGGAGGCTGTTAAAGTTATCTTACTCAGGGGTGGTATGGAGCTGGCCTGGGAACATGGCCACAGAAATGGGGACAGGAGAAGCTGGGTGGTCCCTGGGCAGCTGGAGGATTGTGACACAGAAGTAGGCTAACAGGGAAGAGTGGGCTCTGTTGGAGGCATTGGGTCTTGGGCAGGTGAGGGGCCCCTGCCCGCTCTCCGTGGGTTTCTGAACTCTAGTGGAGCATCTGCTGTGTTTGAGGCCTGGTGCCAGGCTTGGGCACTGAAAAGTCAGACACTGTTCCTGCTTTCAGAGACCTTGCTGTTGGGATCCTATTCTTGTACATTGCTTCCCTGCAGGTTCCTTGGATACTGACATCTCATCACGCGGACCCTTGTTCACTCTCTTTGTGGCCTCAGAAACTAGTTGCAGACAGAGCATTGACTTTGGTCCTCTACTTTTTTCCTCTGGGCTTCTTGCACCTGCTGCCCCCACCCCCCTACCCCCGGAGAAAGCCCCTGTACCCACCCAGTCTTGTTCATAGTGGTCTTCTCTTTCTGCCTCCGGCCTTCCCACTTCTGTCCTTGCTTGCTTCTCTCTCCCCCTTTACTCATCACTGTTTTTATTGCAATGCTTCTGCACAGGTGGGAGGCCCCCTACCCAGGGGCCCGCTGTTGCGTTCCCTCACAGTCTCTCTGGTCCTATTTCTTGTTTCTGCTTGAGCTGGTGTGCTTGGATGAGCCTGAAGTGAAGCGCTGAGCCATTCTTGTCTGAAATTTGGGGGATGAACCAGATGGCCTGTTCTCTTTCTACTCTGAAGTTTTGTGATTCTAGTTTACTTTTAAAAAGCATTCAGGGTCTAGAATCATGGTCACCAAACGTTAGAAATGGTTACTTGGGGTGATTGGTTTTCGCTTTTGAACATTTTGACCTTTCATATGTTTTCTTTATCCTGCTCTCTATCTCTGAGGGTCTTTCCAGCTCAGAAATGCTTCCATTGTGTTTTCCTTCACTGTTCATTCTCCTTGTCTTGGTTCTCACTGGTCCTGTGATCCAGTGAAATCTCACAAGAGCTAGCCAGACATCTGCATTATAGACTTCTCAGAAACATACGTCTGTTCCTTTCAAGTAGGTCTGATACTGCTGTGGGCTGGCAGAGAGGTAAACCTGAGCTGTGATTGTTGTCGGGCTAGTTAGCAAGTTGCTGTTGTTTTGGAAAAAAGAGAGTTAATGAATGCTTCATCAGAAGTTGAAAATGACTCTGACGTGCTCTGTTGTGGGTGGCGCAGAGGTGGACGGCAGCCCTTCCTCAGATAACTCCACCTGAGGGGTTGGTTATAGGCTCCAACTCAGCAGGCCCTTCCTGTGCATAAGAGCCGTGTCCTGAATGGCTGCCGCGACCTGGCCTTGTGTTTGAAGCAGAAGCGTCTGTGAGGCGATGGGAAATGGCCTGAAGCCGGTCATCCCTGCAAATGTGCTTGAAAGTCACCACCTGTTGGAGACATCTTGGGAAGTGCTGGGTTCACTAATTAGGTCATGTCTTGGGTTTGGTTTGGTTTGGTGAGGAATGGACCAAGTCAGATGTGTATTGAATACACCCTTAGCCCACTGGGCAGCATCTTGCCACCTGTTGTGCCCGCGGGCCAGGGGAGGAGCAGCCGGAGGAAGGGCTGGTGGGGCTGTGACACCCGGAGCCTGACGGTATCTTACTCTATCGGGGCGCTGCGGACCATGATTGTCAAGCTCTCGGACAGAGCGCTGGCACTTTCTGCGATGCCAGAAATACTCTGTGCTCACCAGCATGGGAGCCACGAGCTGCACGTGGGCATTGGCCACTAGAAATGTGGCTGGTGTGAACAAGGAACTGGGTTTTTTGTTTTATTGAATTTTAATAAATCAGCATTTACGCCTTGGGTGGTGGCAGCTGAATTGGACAGTGCAGTGGGATAAACAACAATTTTGGGGACCCAGTCACGTTGCCTTCTGAAGTCACCAAACTGGTGCACTTTTCCACACGAGAGAATATCCCCCATTTTATGTAGTGGCGTGATTTTTCTGCATGTGTGACCACACATTCTGCTCTCCAATAGCTGACTGATCTTTTTTTTTAAAAGATTTATTTATTTATTTGAGAGAGCGAGAGTACATGAGAGGGGTGAGGGTTAGAGGGAGAAGCAGGCTCTTCGCCGAGCAGGGAGCCTGATGCAGGACCCGATCCCGGGACTCCAGGATCATGACCTGAGCCGAAGGCAGTCGCTTAACCAACTGAGCCACCCAGGCGCCCCGCAATAGCTGACTGATCTAACATAGGTCCGTGGCACACTCTGGGGGAGGTCCAACATGTGTGTTAGAGCACGGTGACCCTGCCTCCCCCTGTCCCTTGGGCCACCCCTGCCCCATGGCTTGTGTTTTTCCAGGGATGGTCTTTGCAAGTGTATATGGATTAGTGGATTTAAAATGTTTCACTTCCTCTGATTTTCTGTGAAATCCCTGTCTTTCGTCCCTGCTCTGGAGGCAGACCCCTGTCAAGATGAGGGAAGTGTAGCCACGTAGGGAGGCCCCTGATTGCCCAGGAAGAGGACCTCCCTCGAAAAGCTCATGATTGGGGCGCCTGGGGGGCTCAGTCGTTAAGCATCTGCCTTCGGCTCAGGTCATGATCCCGGGGTCCTGGGATCGAACCCTGCATTGGGCTCCCTGCTCCTCGGGAAGCCTACTTCTCCCTCTCCCACTCCCCCTGCTTGTGTTCCTGCTCTTGCTGTGTCTCTCTCTGTCAAATAAATAAAATCTTTAAAGAAAAGAAAAGCTCATGATTATCTCACTAGGAAAGCATTTTAACGATAATTTGCATTTGTTTCACTTTTGTGTTTTTTTTTAATTGAAGATTTTACTTATTAGAGAGAGAGCACGCACAAGCGGGGGGAGGGGCAGAGGGAGAGGGAGAAGCAGGCTTCCTTCTGAGCAGGGAGCCCGATGTGGAACTCGATTCCAGGACCCTGGGATCATGACCTGAGCCAAAGGCAGATGCTCAACCGACTGAGCCACCCAGGTGTCCTCACTTTTGCTTTTCAAAACACTTTTATTTTTATGATCTTATTTTTACCACCCTGCCCGCCCCCCTCCCAAACCGTGCAGAGTTTGATGATTGCTCGCCATGGATGGTCCTGAAGTTCCATAGGATGAAATTCCAGTCATTGCAGGGGTGTGCCCGGCCTTCCCTGCACTCTGAGGAAGGGACCAGATGGGTGGGAAGATTGGGTCACAAAAGGTTTTTATCTGTGACTGCCTCTGTTCTCCCAGGAGCATGGAGCTGTCAGTCCGTGGCAGCCCCGCACAGTCCATCCTGCTCTCCCCTCTCAGCGTGGCTTCCAAGGGCTCGTCGTGAGATTAGGAACTGATATTTTCAGAGCAGTTGTGAGGTTGTCATTAGATTTTGTTGGTGAAAATTGATCAAGAAAAAGGAGTTCCAAGACCTTTTAAAGATTCATTTAAAGGCATCAAATGATTCGTGTTCTGAAGTATTGGTTATATCTAAGAGAAGGCATTGAAACTCAGATGTTTTCTTGAGTTTGAATTTCAATTTGTTGATTTGAAAAGACAAGATTTATTTCACCCCAAACACATTGGAGAAAGACACTGTAATATATGATGTGGGTTTTCAGGTCATGGGGGCAAAGGGCTGTCGGCCTCTGATGGGGACGTGGTGGTCATGCTCCTTCATTGGGTCTGCAGAGAGCTCGCTCTTTTTCTCCCTGTAAAAAGGTTGGAAAGAGTCATGAGGTCAGGTCGGGATGAGGTCGTTGCCGAATAGTGCTAGCGGGCATCCAATGGTGGCGCCACCCAGTGGAGGCGTGTGCAGTGGGGCCTTCCTGAGCTCTGCTGCCTTCTGGAACAGGTCACCATATGGTTCTTTCTTTCCAAGGAGCTGATGGTGGCGGATCATCGTCCGGAAATGGGTCTGGGGCTGTTCCTGCTGCACCTGCGGGGGGCTCTCGCTCCTCTTCCCGGAACTTGGGGTCTTCCAGCGGTGAGAAGGAAGAAGGCAAGAAGGCCCGGCGGCAGTGGGAGTCGTGGAGCACAGAGGATAAGAACACTTTCTTCGAGGGGCTCTATGAGGTGAGCTCTGGGGCCAGGACAGGCGGCCGAAAGTCCCAGTCTCTTTCCACTCCGTCCGTGTTTCTGTTGGCCTCTGCCTTGCTGACCACGTGGCTGCAAGATCTACTAGGTCAGCAGTTCAGTGGGGAGCCCCTCGCGGGCAGCAGGCATGGGTCCCCAAGGCCCCGGACTCGCCCTCTGACCTTGGCTCTTTATCCCCTCATTGTGACTTTTAAAAGCTGATGCTAGTGAAGTGGCTGTTAGGAGGTGTTCTTGTTTGATTCATTTCTTTCTACTCCCAAGAGTCTACCCGTTGTCTCAGGTACATTCTTTTTTCTCTTTTTTAAAGATTTTATTTATTTTTGAGAGAGCATCCGCGCAAGTGAGAGCAGGGGGAGGGGCAGAGAGAGGCAGAGAGAATCTTAAGCAGACTCGTTGCTGAGCGCAGAGCCCCACATGGGACTCAGTCTCATGACCCTGAGATCATGACCTGGGCTGAAACCATGGGTTGGACACTTAACCTATTGAGCTCTGCAGGCACCCTGAGATACATTCTTGACTGCAGGGTGACATTCTTGACTGCAGGGTGGAGCCTGTCTCTGGGCCTTCCCCTTGCAGTTAAGAGGGCTCCTCAGAGGAGTGGCCCCTGATGGGGAGGGACAAGGGGACACTTGCCACATCAGTCAGAGCCGGCAGCTTAACCCCGAGAGATGTCACAGTGGACCTGGGACAGAGTCGAAAGTCCTAAAAGTAGAGAGAAGCTGCTCCCGGATCCCACTGCCCAAAGAAGCACCTGTGCTCCCTACCAGCTGTTTTCACTTCCACGGTTTGCTTTTTCATGTGTTTGTAACTATGGAGAACATATTCCTTTTGTTAATGTCAAATGCACTTTCATGGTAGGTTACAGTTCTTATGTTGAATATTTTTCTTAGTGCCTATAAATATTCTACTTCAGATGAAAACAACCTGTGGCTTGCATGCTCGCTGCCCGTTTTTATAAATAAAGCTTTATTGGGACGCAGCCATGCCCATTCACTTGTATATAGTTTCTGGCTGCTTTTGAGGACAGTGGCAGCTCCAGCAAATACTGAGTGGCCCGAGATATTTGAGTGTTTACCCTCTAGCCAGTCCTCACTCTCTTTCACCATCCTTGTATCCTTGGTTGTTGTGGTTCCTTCCAGGTTCTGTTGTAAGCGATGCTACACTGAACATCTTTGTGCATATTCCATATTTTAGACTGCTTCATTGGGCTATAGTGTCAGGAGTAGGTTACTTAGTCAGCGAGCCTATTCCTTTAATAGTGATAGCAGTGATGGAAAAGTCTTGCCAAGCTTGGCAAACAGGGCTCATAGCAGAAAGGGGCTTTGGAATTGATGCTCTGAAGTGTCCATGAGAGATTAGAAAGGGTGAGGAGCTAGAACTCAATGCTGGTGTCAGAATAGTCCTGTGGCTGCCCCTCTCACTTCAGGGGGCCACCGCTTCGGTTCTGCCGTCCCGGTTGGAGGAGGCCCGTCTGTCCGTGTTGATGGACTCCGTCGTCCAGGGAGACCATGAGGTGTATATTTGAGGCTTGTTCCTGTAGGTACAGAGTCTTTCAAGCGAGTTCAGATGTGTTCTCTTTCTTCCCTGTGACAGTTTAAGAGGATAGCCTAGGGGCTGATTTTGTATAGTTACATTTCCAGACTGTGCCTCTTTGAAGTTGGTTAGGCAGAGAAGACTGGAGGCCCCAGGACCGTTGTCACATCGTGCCGCTGATTGATGCTCCCCTGCAAGCTTTGCTGTGGTCCTTTCTGGGGAGATCGCGGCTCTGCGGGGGTCTGGCCACCCGGGTGCAGAATGCAGGCCAGAGCTGTGCTTGTCGATTAAAAGTGGGGGAAGGATTCCCCGTCAGTGACCCACCCTGCCTTTCTTCAGGTAAATTAGTTCATTCGCTTCTCGCTGGGCCAGCCTTCTTGTTTTACATTTTCTGCTAGATAGGTGTTGGAGGTCTCCTGAAATCCTTGATGAACAGTCTCTGTTGTGGTCACTTCCTGCTTTCCACAGTTGGTGCTGTGTGCACACTGTGTGCATGTGCGTGTGCGTGCGCACGTTGGGGCGGAGGCGTGAGTGCGTGCTTTACAGCTGACACTTGGTGTGTCTGCCCAAGGCGCAGCGGGACCCTGACGGGGTCTTGATGGAGGGCTGATGAGCTGGGGGGCTGTGACTGAACAGTGTATGTGGGGGGGGAGTGTGGGAGCTCAGCACGTGTCTCTGCTCTGCAGCGTATGTGCCGTCATCCCTGCCTTCCGGTGCACACGTCTGACGACCCAGCTCAGCACAGAGAGGCTGTCATGACCTAGAGGGACGGGGCGGGGGACTGGCTGAAGCCCGACTGGATGCAGGAACTCCCAACGATGTCATGGAGGTTGTGTCACCCCGCGTGCGGGCGGTGACATGCTGTGTTTACTGCCTCCTTGACAGCGCTCAGAGATGAGAGTGCCACCCCCACCACCCACTCCAGCTGGGACAGGTCTGGGAAGACTCAGATGGGCCAGGCCTGTCCTACACTTCCTGTGGCCAGGGGTGTGGGTCGTGGCCCCCATGACAGGGAGCTGGTGGGGCGGCCAGCAGGGCAAGTGCCTGTAGTGATGTCATCCTTGACACCCTCTTACTCTGTTTCGAGTAAGCCGGTCACTGACTTTTCGTTTTCCTTCTTCTGTCTGTGGTTCCTGCCCTACAGCTGCATAGCCAGCATCCTGTGCTTACTTCTCACCGCGCAGATAATTGCTAAAGGTTCATCTGCATCCAGAGCACTACAGGAGTGCTAGAATGCAAAGAAGTCCACCTTAAGGGTTGACAGTCTGATTAGGGAAATGCAGCAGGAACATAAAAGGTGGCGCAGTCAGGAAGCCTGTGCTAACAAATGCCACAAGAATTCAGAAGGCAGCATAGTCTGAGAGTCACCAGACCCAGATTCTGGTCCCAGGCTGGCGAGCGCGCACCTGTCTGGGTTTGCTGCCCTGCTGCACAGGGGAGCTGAGGGACGGAGAGGCTGTCTGGGCTTGCTCCGTCATGGTTCTGATCAGGGGCTGAGGGGGGACCTATGGGGGAGGGCGCATCCAGAGGAGGGCATTCAAGATACCTTTTTATGTTCTTTATTTTTATAACAGTGAAGAAGCTTTAATTCTTAGATTTCTTATACTTTAACTTTTTACTTTAAAACCATTTCAGACTTGGAAAAAGTTGCAGAAAAAGTACAAAGAATTCCATGTGCCCTTTCCTGATGTTCACATAACGTCACTGTTACCAGCACAATGAGGAGATTCGACGTGGATACTGTAGCATTTACTGACCTGTGGGCCTTACTCAGGTTTAGCCGGTGTTCCCACTGATGTCATTTCTAGATCAGGTTCCCACATTGCATTCAGTGGTCATGACTCCTGAGCCCTCCACACGCAGACAGGCCCTCAGTCTCTGCCTCCTTTCTTCCGTCTTTCAAGACCTTGACGCTTTTTTTTTTTAAATTCAAATTCAGTTTAGTTAACCTGTACTGTATTACTAGTTTCAGGAGTAGAAGTTAGTGATGTATCATTTGCATATGACACCTAGTGCTCATTCCGTCGTGTGTCTTCCTTAATGCCCATCACCCGGTTACCCCATCCCCCCCACCTCCCCTCCAGCAACCCTCAGTCTGTTTCCTAGAGTTAAGAGTCTCTTATAGTTACCTCCGTCTCTGATTTCATCTTATTTTTCCTTTCCTCCTCCTATATTTATATGTTTTCTTAAATTCCACGTGTGAGTAAAATCATATAATTGTCTTTCTCTGACTGACTTATTTTGCTTAGCATAATACCCTCTAGTTCTATCCACGGCATTGCAAATGGCAAGATTTTGTTCTTTTTGATGGCTGCATAATATTTCATTGTATATATAGACCACATCTTCTTTATCCATTCGTCTGTTGATGGACATCTGGGCTCTTTCCGTAGTTTTGCTATTGTGGACATTGCTGCTATGAACATTGGGGTGCATGTGCCCCTTCGGATCACTACATTTGTATCTTTGGGGTAAATATCCAGTAGTGCAATTGCTGGGTCATAGGGTAGCTCTGTTTTTATTATTGTTATTATTTTTAAAGATTTCATTTATCTATTTGACGCAGAGAGACAGTGAGAGAGGGAACACAAACGGGGAGTGGGAGAGGGAGAAGCAGGCTTCCCGCCAAGCAGGGAGCCTGATGTGGGACTTGATCCCAGGACCCCGGGACCATGACCCGAGCTTAAGGCAGATGCTTAACAACTGAGCCACCCAGGCGCCCGGGTAGCTCTATTTTTAATACTGTTTTCCAGAGTGGCTGCATCAGCTTGCGTTCCCACCAACAGTGTAAGAGGGTTCCCCTTTGTCTGCATCCTCGACAACATCTGTTGTTTTCTAAGTTGTTAATTTTAACCATTCTGACAGGTGTGAGGTGGTATCTCATTGTGGTTTTGATTTGTATTTCCCTGATGCCGAGTGATTTTGAGCATTTTTTCATGTAAGACCTTGACATTTTTGAAGATTCCTGGTCTTTTGGGTTGTGGAATGCTGTCAGTGTGGGCATCTCTGAGGTTACCTCATAATTAAATGTACATTTTGCATTTTTGTCAAGAATCCCACAGGAGTGCCAGGCTGTTCTGGGCACATCCTGTCCAGAGTGCGTGATGTGCTCCATCCTGTCTGGTGGTGTGAACCTTGATTATTGCATTCAGGTGGCACCTGCTAGGTCCTGTACCGACTAGTCTTTTTTTTTTTTTTTCCTTTTTACTTTGGGACTATGTAAATACCCTGTTTTTCATTTCTTTCTCCACTAACTTTAGCAACCATGCCACTTTTTACCTGAAATAACTATGATTACACTGTTTGCCTAATGATGATTTTCTGACCATTCTTTTTTCTACACTTATTAGAGATCTTGTGCAAGAAAAAGCTCTCCCTTCTCCCCCCATTTAGGTACGAATGCAGTGACTTATTTTTATCTGTGTGGGCTCAAGGACATGTAGCCTATTCTATGTCACAATCCGTTCCTATCCCTGTTGGTTTTGTTGCCCAAATTGTTGCAGGTTTGGGAGGCTCTTCAGGTTGGCTCCTGTCATGCTCAAGCACTTGCATACTTTCCAGCATAGCAAGATACTCCAGACTCACTGGTACTTTACCTGCTCCCATCTCTTCAAGGCACCCTGGTTCCTTCTGGGAAGTGGGATTTAGAAGCCAAGAAAGGGGTGCTGGGGGTGCTTGCGCTACTGGTCTGCTGGTCTGCTCTCACCTCTGGGCCCTCCCCAGGACTTCTGTCTTGGCTTCGATGAAGTATCAGAAGCTTCCACACAGTGCTGGTGGTGACTGTTCTCTGGAACACCACTTACATTCTGAAAATGCCAGAAAATCTCAGTTCCTACGAGGAGATGTTGAAGGAAGGGATGGCCCATAGATGTGTGGTTCTCTTACTAAGTGTTCATATTTGCTGTCCCTGTGAATATAGGTTAGGTTTCATTTGGTCGAAGCAGTGAGGATGTTTCTGAATAGTTGACGTATTGTTTTGAAGCCAGGTATAGAGCACCCTCACCTCCTCCATCCTTGTAGTCTGTGTTCTGTGTTCCCGTGATTGTCTTCACCGAGCGGTCTTCTTTCATGGTCTCTCGGCCCTTCCGTCTGAGGGATGAGCATTGTGCTCTCCTACTCCAGGGCTCTTTCCTCTTTGGTCTCCTATCCCTGAGTTTCCACTGCCGCTTTGTCCGTTATTTGAGTTAAAACCTGAGGTTCTAGGGAGGTGAGGTTGAATTTCATATACAAAGAAGAGCCCTGAAGGACGTTTGCTTGACCACAGTGGTCTCCTTTTCCCTTTCTCCTTTCTCGGGAAGTGTCTGGGTTGTGCAGAAGACTGCCCTGTTGTAACCTCTGTGCTTTTAATGTGGACTTCATTTTCTAGCATGGGAAAGACTTTGAAGCCATTCAGAACAACATTGCCCTCAAGTACAAGAAGAAAGGCAAACCAGCAAGCATGGTGAAGAACAAAGAGCAGGTTCGGCATTTCTACTACCGCACGTGGCACAAGATCACCAAGTACATTGACTTTGATAACGGTGAGTGTGCTTGGGCACAGTTCGCTGCTAGTCAGGAACTGGTTCCCACAAACCCACAAGACACACCCTCTGGCATTGTTCTCACCTGGCCACATGGCCAGGGATACTGTGCCTCGTGGCGCTTTGGCTGGTGGTACGTCGGTTAAGCTGAATGGTGAGGAAGCTGTGTGTATTTCTAAGGTCCCTGGGTGCCTGGGCGTCTTGGTCCCTGGCTCACTCTGGTCCCGTGTCCCGTGCTGGGAGGCTAGGGCCCCTGGTTGACCAGGAGAGGCGGGCCACGGGTGCGGGCCAGCCAGAATCGGACCCCCTCGGTGCCCGCCCTTCTTTCCCAAGTGGGGGCTCCTTGGGGTGAGGGTGGGGTATGGCCGGTGTGTGGTGGGCCAGGGGGAGGGCCAGCGGGGAGGGCTAGCTTTCTCAGGGCTCTTGTCTGCGTTTGAAGCCAGGCTCGAGTAGTCCTGTGTTCGGTTCACATGTCCGGGTCAGCACTCAGAGCGGCCTTTCCGACCAGCCTCTTTGTCCCTAGGGGACGTGTGGCTACCTCCTGTCTCCACGTGTCATGCCTGCCTCTCCGTCATCAATTCACCTTTCTTGATGTTGCTCTTCGTTTCTATAGCTTCACTCATAGCTCGGTCATTCCGGACATTTGCTTCTACCAACTTCACTCATTTCTGACTCTCCTGTTAAAATAGTCTAAGTTCTGATGTAGAATAGCTGTGGTGGCTATGGTCTGTCACTCGCGCTTTGAATCTTTGCCGCTGTGAGCCCTTGGTGTCAGCCCTGATGGATGACCTCCCGTGTTTCCCGTGGGCATACTCTCGGCCCATTTGGGGAGTCTCGGCCATGCGTGTGCCAGCGACCCCCCAGGCTGACCCATCCAACTCTCCTCCCTGGCTCTCCCACAGGTCAGCATTCCGGGACATGGGGTTCCTCCTCTGGCCTGACAAAGGCCCAGAGAGCACGATTCAAGCAGTCTCCTTTTGTAAAGGGTCAGATAGTAAATATTTTGGGCTTTGGGGTTTGCAGTCTGTCGAAAATGTTTGTAGACAAAAGGTAAGCAGGTGTGTGTTGCTGTGTTCCAGAAACAGTTCCTTCACGAAAAGAGGCTATGGGCTGTGTTTGGCCTGTGAGCTGTAGTTTGCTGACCCCTGCCCTAGAGAAATCCTTCCTCGCTGCCACTGGCCAGTGTGGGAGCCCTTGGGGATGGAGCACCCAAGCTCCAGACAGTCACAGTTGTTACCTGACCCTGTCACCTGAATATACTTACCTCCGAATCTCCGTGGACATCTGTCACCAGTCTTGTTGGTTGTACCTCAGAGCTTTTCGGGTCTGTCCTCGCCACCTGGTCAGGACAACAGGGGTTGGTCCTGTTCCAGATCATCGCTGTTCTCCCATGGCCCAGTTCCACTGTTCCAAAGCTGCCCCTCACATCACGAGATCCCCACCAGGTGTGCCTCCTCCAGGCTGCCCCCTGCCTCAGCCCCTCCCACAGCCCCACCAGGTGCTCTCATGCTGACCCGCGGGCCGGCGGGAGTGGGGTCTCCACCATCCTGGTACCTGCACTCCTGCTCACCTTCCCAGACCGAGCGTCTGTGCTGTTCTCCTGGAAATTCCTCCCTGAATCCTTCCCTGCCCCTCCTGCTCTCTGAGTGTGGACCGGCTCTGTGCCTGTGGCTGAGGACGTCCCCCGCAGGGCAGACGAGAAAACCCAGGCACAGCCATGCAGGCCCTCACCCGCGCCCACCGAGACGGTCAGTGGGGGAGCCGAGACCCCCCTTCTTCCCAGACGCCCTCCGCCATGTGCTCAGTGCAGATCCTCACCCCTCCCGCGAGCGCCAGCTTGCAGGCCACTTTTCACACCCCTGTGGGGTTTCTCTCTGCTTCCTGTTGAGTGTCCTTTTGTTGAGTGATGTCACTACAGGTGAATAAGTTTTTACTTTTCCTTTTGGACCGGCAGGTCACTTCTGGTGGTTTTAAATAATGCGCTTGTGGACATCCCTGTTCACAGGGCACTTTCCTTCAGAAGCACTTTCTTCAGGTAAATTACAGGATTGAGATCAGTTTAGTTGCGTCTCGTTGTGAGCGTCTCGTCGTGAGGGCTAATTGTCCTCTCTGAGGATGAGCATCAGGCCTGCTGGCCTGTTGAGCACACCCCACCCGTGGCCAGTCTTTCTCCACGGCAGGACCCTGTGTGCAGTGCCTTCATTCTGCTGAGTTTATGGCCCCACTGAGCTGCTCTCTGGCCAGCACGATGCTCTTGTTTCCACGAGTCCTTTCCAGGTCCCTTTCCGCTTGAGCGCCTTCACTGGATACCTCGAGCGGTGTCCTTCCGGTCCTTGCAGGGGACACGTGTCTCAGTGTTTGCGACACATAATTGAAGCCACCTGGGAGGAGGGAGGGCTCAGCACCCCAAGCCAGTCCCTCCAGCTGCAGGGGCCTCCAGCCCAGCCTGGCGCCTTCATGGGGAAAGTAGATCAGGAAAGAACAGTGGGTCTGGCACCTTGGGACGGCATATCCGTTGACGTGGATTGCCATTCTTTCTGGAGACCTGCGGAAATGGGCTGTTGATTGCCACGCTTTGGGGACCATCCCTAGGTCATACTTGGCAGATATTTTGCTGATACTCTGTTGTTTATTGGCTTTCGGGGTTCCTATGAGCATTAACAGAAGATTCTCTGCTGGCTTGGGTGTGTGGCAGCCAGTCAGCCACGTTTTGTTCTTTACCAGAGTGTCACCATGCCGTCTGTGTACCTGCTGGCTGTGCATGTCCTTAGCTGACCATGCTTCTCAGATCACGAGTTTATTTGAAAACATCAACACTGGTCCAGATCCTGACGAATCTAAGACTTAATAACATCTGTGGTCTTCACAAACCCCTTCCCTGCCTTCTGCAGTGGCCCATGTCCCCACTGTCCTGAAGATTCTCTGCTGGCCTGGGTGTGTGGCAGCCAGTCAGCCACGTTTTGTTCTTTACCAGAGTGTCACCATGCCGTCTGTGTACCTGCTGGCTGTGCATGTCCTTAGCTGACCATGCTTCTCAGATCACGAGTTTATTTGAAAACATCAACACTGGTCCAGATCCTGACGAATCTAAGACTTAATAACATCTGTGGTCTTCACAAACCCCTTCCCTGCCTTCTGCAGTGGCCCATGTCCCCACTGTCCTTCACCTGACCTGTGCGCTTCTTGGTGGCTTAGCGGGTTTAGCGTCTGCCTTCGGCTCAGGTCATGATCCCGGGGTCCTGGGATTGAGCTCCATGTCGGGCGTCCTGCTTGGCAGGGAGTCTGCTTGAGGATTCCCTCTCGCCCTCTGTCCCTTCTCCTACATTCCCCTCCTCCACCCCAATACATAAATAACATCTTTAAAAAAAAAACAGTGATCCCATGAGAAGAGCTTTCTTTCTGTTGAGCTGATGGTTCCAACAAAGTTACTTTTTTTTTTGAGGTTCTATTTATTTGTCAGAGAGAGAGAGAGGGAACATAAGCAGAGGGAGTGGGAGAGGAAGAAGCAGGCTCTCTGCCGAGCAGGGAGACCGATGTGGGGCTCGATTCCAGGACCCTGGGATCATGACCTGAGCCGAAGGCAGACGCTTAACGACTGAGCCATCCAGGCGCCCCTCCACCAAGGTTTCTGGCTGGTCCTGGTGATCTCTCCACGTTGGTGGCAGCCCGGTGACCACATTAAGCCTGAGAGCTGCCTGCCCTTTGTGGTGTGCTGGCAGTTACCTCAGGGCTTGGCGCTGCCCAGCCGCCCTCCCCTCCTCAGCCCCTGGCAAGCTTGGATCCACTTCATGTCTCTGCGGGTTTGCCTGTTCTGGACATTTCATAGCAACAGTATCAGTATGTGGCCTCTACCTGAGCACCGTGTCTTCTCAGTTCATCCACTTCGTGGCAGATGCTAGAACTCTATTCCCTCACATGGCCGATACCATCCCACTGTGTGTTCCGTGCTTGTTTATCCACTTCCTAGCCGTCTCAAAGTGTCCTGAGCAGCGGTCCCCCATGAGAGTCCTGACGAGGCCTTGGTCTTTCTCTGAAGAACCTTCAGGAGCGCTTGGTGGATGTTAGTGGAGTCCCAGGCTCCTGGCAGCCTATGTGAGGTTCAGAACCTTTGGTTTAGATCATTCGTTCAATGATCTAATTTTCCGCTTACTAATGTATTTTTGTTTTCCTTTCCTGGTGACTTAATCATAAGCACTGAGTGTTAGGAGTTTGAAAAGAGCTCTCTGAGGAGAAGCCAGAGAGAGCCGTTGTGAGGACAGTGGAGGGACAGGCTGCCTGGGTCACTGCTCTGTGAGGTGGTGGGGATGGCACCAGACTGTGCTGGGCCCGGGCTGGCAGATCGCACTCAGGTTTGGCTTCAGGTAACCTGGAACTCAAAGCATCTCGGTCTTAAGCACAGAAGGATTTGTTCTCTCATGTCCAAGACCGCAGGGAGACGGTCCAGGGCGGGCATCAGGGACCAGGTCTGCCCTGTTTCTGCTCTGCCATCCCCTGCATGTTTGTGTCCAGGACGGCTCCAGGCAGCAGCTCTGCAGGGAAGAGGGGTGAGCCAGAGGGCCACATTCGTCCTGGGTCAGTCTTCAGTCATGTCAGGAGCTTCTGGAAGTCTCGGGCTCACACCAAAGGCCAGTGGCCCCGTCTGGCCCCAGGGCAGGCTGGGGCGTGTACTGTCTGACCTGGATGCGTTGCTTCTCGAATGAAGTGGGTCTTTTGCTGAGGAGCAGGGGGAGAGTGGGTATTGGTACTTGCAATGGTGGGGGGCTGCATTTCCTCTTCCGTCTGGCCCCAAGCCCCTGGCCATTGGTCAGTGGTCAGATGGCCCGACAGGTCAGCTTCCTCGGTCCCGGGGCCGCTGGCCTCACACGGAGCTCGGGTGGGTCTGTGTGTGCAGAGACAGATGCTGTCACCCCACCTCTGCCTCCGTGGAAGCTGGCCACATGGCCATCCCAGTCTCTCCCCCTGCTGTGAGGACTCACTTCCTAGCCCCTCCCCAGTCTCTCTGTCTGACTTCTTACCTTATTTTGTAAATTTGAAAACCAGCCCCTTGTTCCCATGTGCGCCTCACTCATTTCCCCGGGGTTGATGTTCTGGGGGACCAGCGTGCAGTGGTCGAAACTGCAGATGAGGGGCATGAATGTCCCCCATGCTGGTCCTGTGCCATGAGCTGGCTGACCCCGGCATGGGTGTTTTCCCATTGTAATGCATGATCCTGTCTCCATCTTTCAGTGTTCTCCCGCGGGCTGAAGAAGTCGTCCCAGGAGCTGTACGGTCTGATCTGCTATGGCGAGCTGCGGAAGAAGGTCGGGGGCTGTGAGTATGGGACGCCAGGGGTCCCTGCGCTGCTTGCGGCCCCCCACCGGCAGGGCCTGCCCTCCTGTCACCATTGGTCTGTGACACCAGGGCTCTTTTCCTTCTGACTAGAATCTTGAAGACATTTTGGGGTGCAGTGGGTTGAAGAGCACCCTGGCCTCCACATACCTGCACCTTCACTTAGACTTACATGTTGCTGACACTGGTCACTTCGGAGCGCCCCCACCCCACGTGTGCACTTTTTCTTGCTCGGCATCCTAGCAGGGCCCTGACCCTTCATCCTGTGTCCCCTGAGCTCAGGCACGTTGTCCTGCGTGCCCACAATCCTGTTATCAAACAGGTGCCGCGGTCTTACCGAGTCCCTGTCTGTGTTCCCAGAATACCCAACACCTAGTCCAGTCACACTGGTTGGGGTGCCGGCCGGGGCGCGGGTTGGGGATGTGGTCCTGCTTGTACCTGTGGCCCCCCTTGGAGCTGTTGATGGGAATAGCCTCGCCTTTGGTCTTGCACGACACTAGTACTTAGAAGGGTCTGGGCCCCTCCCCGTAGGTCCCTCTGCTTGTCTCCTTGTAACCAGATTCTCATTAGATGTAGGGGTGCTCTGGCCTTTCGAGGGCCCTGAGCGTCCAGTGGCCAGCCTCGCCTCCTCGTGCGGCCCCAGTCGAGGGGCATCCTTGTGTCTGCAGGAGCCACTGGCCACCCTCCCACGGTGAAAGGGTGCTCACCCAGAGGGCCACTCCAGAGGCCCAGTGAGACCATGTGAGAAGGTCGGAAACCATCTCCTCCCTGGTCACCCAGCACGCCACCATTCAGGGGGCGGCGGGGCGGGGGTGTGGAAGCAGCAGAGGGACAGGGAGGATGGGTGTCCATGGTTCGTGGACTGTGCTGCACATGCCCGCCTAAAAACCACACAGGCGGCCTGGCTCCCTGACCCCGTCCTCCCCGTGGTCTGAGCACTTCTTTGTCACCTGCTGGTTTGTCCTGGGGTGCTCCCGAATGTGATGCTGTACGGGGCACCGACTGTTCCCGGCCACTGCTGTGGTGGCCCCTCCTTCGTCCCTGCCATGTCCAGGTCTCAGCCCATGCTCCCCCAGCCCATCTGAGTCCTTGCGAGGGTGGCCTGGCTCCCTTACCTTGGGTGGCTTACTGTCGCCCCCCTTCCCTCCCCGGGCAGCCTTGGGACCCTGGCCCCAAGGGCCTTTGTGCTTGGACCTCTGCCCTTCTTCCTGCTGCCCTGCAGCTCAGCTGACCCCATCCTGCTGGTGACATCTCCCCAGTCTCTCTCGGCCCAGCTCCATGTCACACGTTCTCTCGCCCACGCACGTGCACACACCCCTGAGGTCCCACCTGAGCTCTTAGTGCCCTCCACCCCCGTGGGGCTTGTCCGCCTGAGCCCTGCCTGTCCCCCACCCATGGATCCACTCACTGGAATGCTGCTGTGTCGTTTTGTGAATCTTCGCAGGGAAGGGGCAGCCTTCAGCAGAGTGCCGTGGGTGCTGTGGCCTCTCACGACTGCTTGTGGGTAGGCGTTTCTGGGCTGTGCAGAAATTGTGGTCAGAGCATGCTTTTATATTAAGTTGCCTTTCCTAACTGAGGTCTCCGGACACAGGTGAGTCCTAAAACAGTGGACATCCCTGAGACTCGGACATTTGCACCATGCGTCCAGCGTCAGGGCCGCTGCTGCACTGGGTGGCATCCCTGGGGCTGAGGAGGCTCCATTTTGATGAAAACAAGTGTCCGTACAAGGCTCCTTGGCTATTAGGTGGCAGGTTTGCCCTCAGGACTGAGTCTTACACCCACAGCTTATTCCTCCTGCCACCGCTGCCCGGTGTGGTGCAGCCCAGTGTGGGGATAGGTTGTGGGGAGACAGCAGCCGTCTCCAGTCCTCACCTGTGTGTTCAGGCGGCTTTTCTCTGAAGGCTGGTTCCTTGGATGGTGCCCATCGCATGACTCAAACCCTCTAGTTGCAATGTCTCCACCCCCCGGGCCTTCGGTCTGCCAGGCACAGGACCGACAGGCTCTTCCCTCTCTTTTGCCCGTTATTTTCTGCTTCCCCTTTGATCTCTGCTCACATGCCCAAGGACCTCAGGACAGGCTGGCCTCTGGGCGGCGTGCTTGGCCCCGCAGACCCTGCCTCCCCGCGGGAATGTCTGCTGCACAGCACCCACGCTGCTGTGGCCTGTTCGCATCTGGGGCAGGTCAGCGAGCGAGGCTGTGCGCCCGCCGCTCCCCTTTCTGTCCCGGAGGCCCATCTCTGTCTGGGCGGTGGCCCTGCAGCCTGCGGGACTTGCCTTGCGGTTTCTTGTCCTGTGTGTCTCTGAGATGCTTCATCTGTAAAGCCTTACGTTGTCTTCATTCTCTAAAGGTGTTTTTGCGGGACGTAGAGCTCTGATTCAATGGTTTTTCCTTTCTTCACTGTAAACATTTTGCTCCCGCCTCTCCAGCCTGCGCGGTTTCTGGGGAGAGGCTGCTGGCTGTTGTGTCTTCGTTCCTCCAGAAGGAATGCATTACTTTCCTCTTCTGCTTTGAGGATTTTGTCCTTGTCTTGGTTTTCCGCCTGGCTGTGTGTTTGTGGCTTGTTGTTTCTTCCCCCAGAAGTAGAGTTTAAAGAATTTTGCAGTGACCCCCAAACATCCACCACGTACCAGGTTACTCAATTTTCTTGCACATGTAATTTTTTTTTCCTTGCACATCTTGAGGATAGCACTAACACTGGGAGGGGGCAGAGGAACATGGCATTAGCTCCAGTGAAGGCGCAGGGTTTTGGTTCATCATCCACCCACCCTGGGAACCCGGGGATCCAGAGCAGACCTTGGCAGGCCCACAGATAGTGTGAGCCCAACAGGAGAAGCATGCGTGGTGGTGACCCTGAGGGGAATCTCTGAGCTCTGTGGCTAGGGAGGGGCGGAGGCTCAGCGTGGCGGGGGACAGGGGGAGGGATCAGCTGTGCGAAGGCAGGTAGCAGTTCCCCTGAGAAAGTCCGGGTGCATGGAGAGGACGCGCAGGTGGGGACAGCGCCCTCAGCCCAGGCTTTGTGGGAGGAGCTACAGCTGAAGGAGGGGTTGTGTTCTGGAAGACCTCACATCTTCTATAAAGGAGGTGCGATGTTTGCTTCCTACATTGAAGATAATTATCTGATAGCAACCTGGGAATCTTCACTGGTTTTGTTCCTAAGAGCTTCACGGTCACACTTATTTGCTTTTCCATTTGAAGGTATGGATGACAAGAATGCGACGAAGTTGAATGAGCTCATTCAGGCCGGGTAAGTGGGGCTTGCCTGTGGAGCACACTCTCACTTTGGGGCACTTGGGGGCTTCTCTGAAGCTCAGACCTGGAGGCTCGTGGTTCTCTTCCCTTTTCTCAACAAGGTCCGTAAGGTGCCGAACTCCCCAGAGTTCAAGCAGATTGCCGCTTGGAGCCCTGGGAGAGCAGGGGGGCTGCACCCGGGCTGCTCCCCATCTCCTTCTTCCCATGGGTCCCCTGGCGGGGTGGCAGCACCCACTCAGCCTTCGCCGCCTCTCGTTCCCTCCCCATCCCCATCCCCTCCTCTGCCAGAGCAGGCCCTCGCTCCCGCTTTCCTGTTGCCCTTCTGGTCCCGTTCTTGCGCTGTGCCCACCGAGGCTCCGCGCCCCTTGAGGCAAGGACGGGTGTGACGCCGTCTGCTGTCGAGGTTCTCCCGCTTGCTCTGCCCCGACCGCAGTGACCGTTCCTGTGGCAGAGATGGCCTGTGATGCGTGCCTTGTGCCCCATTCTTCTGTTGTCCCAATGGAACTTTGGTTTGCCCACTGGCCCCCATTTCAGAGTTGGTCCTCGGGGCCTCTTTCACCCTGTCAGCCTCTCTAGTTGGTCCCCGGCCTCCCACCAGGTGTCTGACTCTGGGCGTGGCTCTCCAGCCCTATAATCGCCCGCTCTTCTCTCCTCCCACCCCCCTCTTGGGACCGTCCCAATGCCGTACTTAGCTTCACGCCCCTCTGTGCTCTCCTTGGGCTGTGTGAACGCTCCCCAGGGCCTCTCTTACCTTTTCTGGGTGAGGGATCCCAGATCTAACTTGTCCCCCATTTCTGGCCCTGATTTAGAAATCCCGTTACGTCGTAGACCTCTGCTATGTCCCAGCTGGAAGCCTTCAGCAGCTCTTCCTGGGAAGGCCCCCTGACCTCACACTCTCAGGGTCCCTCTTGGCCATGTCCCGCTCCTCTCCCCGGTCAGCCCTCTGCTGTTCTTGTTTGGTCCCCCAGCCACGCTGCTGCACTGCCCGGACCTTCCCCTATTAAACAGTCTGCGGGTTCTGTGTGTGCGGCCTTCTCCCCCGCTCCCCTCGGGCATGGCCCTCGTTGATGGCTGCCATGTCTCTCCCATCCGTCTCACCAGAGCTCGTGTACTCTCCCCGGATCTCTGCTCCTTGTCCTGGATGGACCCACCGGCCCTCCCAGGCCCCTCCTGGTCGAAGGCTAGTTGGCCTCTGCGACGTCTGCAGGGCATGGCCTTCTTGCATCTCTGGTCGCTTTTCTCCCTCAGCCTGGTGTTGGATGGCCTGCACACCCCTGTCCCTCAGGCATGAGCTCCTGACAGCTGGGGCTGGCTGTGTGGTTTCTGCTCTGGCTCCGTCCACTGTCCTCCCTTACAGATGCTCCTGTTGGGTTCCCGGGGTTGACTTCTGTGAACTGCCCCCGTTTGGAAGCAGGTGTGGTGGTAATGCGGATGCGTGTATCAGCACCATGTGAAAAGAGCAGTGATTCACCCCATCTGCAGGGGAGCAGGCAGCCTTCACCACTGTGTCTTTGGGCAGGTGGAGCCTCCTGGAGGTGTGTGGATAAGCGCAAGAGCAAGTGACTCGTCACAGCACCCTGCCCCCCACTCACCTGTTGCAGCCTCAGCGTCTTGCCTTCTTCCCACCCTCACACAGGCCCTGTGGCTTTGGGGTCGAAGCTGAGTTTGTGGGCTCTCTGGGTGACGTGCATGCCTCTGGGGCAACTTTGTAGAGAAGGTGGAGGGTCCTTGGCGGAAGCGGTTTCTGGTGTTAGTGTCTCCCCCACCGGCGGGAGAGCTGCCCCATGAGTTGGAGGGCTTTCCCTGGATGCGATCTGGGGGGAAGTCTTCTTCGCCTTTTATTTCACTTGCCCCAGACTGGTTCTTTGTGCTCAAGGGCGTCGGGGACTGGTTTGATGGAAAAACTGTGAGTTTGCTTGGCTTTGTCTTAGTCTCATTGTGAGAGGCAGCACAGAGAGGAGGGTGGCCTCCTGGGTTTCTGGAAGGACACGTGGGTCTGTCTCACGGGTGATCAGGTGTGGGGAAGGTATGTTGGTAAGTGTGAAAGTGTTCTCATGGTCGGTTTTAGGGGCTGGCAGAGATTGGAGAGGCCCTGAGCTGGGGGTCAGAGGGACGCGTAAACTCCCACATACCATCACATCCCCACAGTCTCAGTGAGGAGCCATCCTAGTAAAGCCCGGAAGCGACGTGACTGTTAGGATGGTTCTGAACAAGCAAGGATCCAGGAGGACCATCTACATCTCCTGTTTGCTTTGAGTATTTAGTACCGTGCTTTTGGGATAGCCCGTGACCAGTAAACATCCATGTGTCTGGACCGATAGGATCAGTGATCGGGTGACTGTGTGGGGAACCAGAAAGAACGTTCCCGTGCCACATTCCCCACAGTTTGTATAGATACCCGGCCTGCAATAACTCCTCTGTCCCTCGGCTGTGGGCTGTGCACAGGGACTTCTGAAGAGGGCCACGTGGGGAGGCAGGAAGGAGCCAGACAGACGTGACCTCAGCCCCACAGCATCAAAGTCGAGGCCAACGGGGCAGGTCTGGTTGAGAGCGTGGGGAGGCATCTGTTCTCCCGACACGAATCCACAGACATGGGGTTGCAGCCAGAGTCACGTTGCAGCTCTTTCCCTGGCTGTCCTGGCGTGTAACAGCCGTGTGGGAGAGCTCACAGGGCCTAGGTGCCCGCTCTCCAGACACCGCCCCCCAGATCATGAAGGGGGGTAAGTGTTACCGCTTGTGCCACCTTGCGTGGCTCAGGGTAAGGAGAAAGGCCGACGGGAGTGGTATCGTTTCTCACAATCGTGGGTGGAGAGGTCTCAGAGCATCGTCCGCAAAGGAGTTTGCAAACAGCGGGAGCGCAGTGTGAATGTCCTCTGACCCCACAGTGCCACTTCTGGGAGGCCATTAGGCCAGTGGCGAGCCACCTTTGTGAAGGTGCACATCCCAGCGTCACTCATGCTGGCAGGACGTGCCCAGAGAGAAGCCTGTTCCTGGTGGGATGTGGGGGTTCTGCTCTCTTTGGAAGTGAGACAGGGTGGGTGTGTGTGGCCGTGTGGCCACAGCGGGGAGGCTCAGTGCGTAGCTCCCGCCTCACACCAGGGCTCTCTGGGGGTGGCAGGCACGCGGGGCACCCCCGTTCTTCACACTGATCTTCTGTTATTTGAGTATCTTAACAAGCGTGCTTCTGTCCTGTTAGAGGAGTTCCACACTGGGAAAGGGCATTCTTTTTTATTAGCTTTAAGTTGCTCTGACCATGTTTGCCCTATGCGGCGTTATTTATGAAAATGCGTGTTATCTGTATTCCTGGCAGCAGAAATACGACACTTGTGGCTTAAGTCTTGGGGCCTCATGACGAGTGGGTGCAGTCGCTGCCTGGAGGCAAAACTGTGTAGGAGCCCTTGGAGGGTCGTGGGGTGAGGGAGACGCCAGTGCCGGCCCTGAGACCTCAGGCGCGGGACAGCTGGAAGCCAGCTCCAGTACAGGGCCCGGGGCGGGCTCGAGAGGTGTCCACACAAAGGCTGGGCGCCTTGGGCTCCTGCTTCCCTGCTCCTTCCTCCGGCCTCGTGTCTATCGCGGGCAGGGGCCGGCCCTCATGTCTGTTGCAGGCTGGGAGCTCATGTCTGTCACGGGCTGGGGGCTCATGTCTGTCGCGGGTCGGCCCTCATGTCTGTCGCGGGCTGGGGGCCGGCCCTCATGTCTGTCGTGGGCTGGGGGCTCATGTCTGTCACAGGCTGGGGGCCGGCCCTCCTGTCTGTCGCGGGCTGGGGGCTCATGTCTGTTGCGGGCTGGGGGCCGGCCCTCATGTGTGTCGCGGGCTGGGGGCTCATGTCTGTCGCGGGCTGGGGGCTCGGGACAGTCGCCAAGATGCAGCCATGGGCGCAGGCTGCGCGCCCTACTGGGACTAGGGTTTCTGACTGCCGTAGCCCTCTGCCGCCCCACCCTGGACACTCCCTCCCTTGACCGGGTGACGGGTTCTTCCTCGGATGCCGCCCCAGCCCTGAGCCTCCACAGAGTCTGTGAGTCGTGTGTCTGTCACGTGTGACCGGGCAGCCCGGCACTCCTTCGGGCACTGTGAGCGCTGACCTGCCAGGCCTCGGACCAGCCCATAGCTCCAGGATGGCCAGGGGCTGGGGCCTGGTCAGTTGGGGCTCCAGGGAGCCCCCTCCCAGACCAGGTGGAGAAGCACGGTGACGCCGTGTGCAGGCCACTCCTGTGTCTGCTTTGACCAGTGCGACTGAGAAGCACGATGGTTACTCTTCCAGTCTTCCAGAAAAATTCATCGTGAAAAAGTTGAAGTGTCAGAAAGGTAAAAACAGCAGTATAACAGGCCCGATCTCCCCTTCACCTGGATTTACCAAGGGAGGAGCCACCCGAAGTTGGTGCTCATGTGCACCAGTTCTGGGGGCTCGGGGAGGGTGGTCCTGTGTGCGTGCGCGTGCACGTGTGTGTTTGTGTGTGCGTGGTGTTATTTGTCTTCTTGTGCTTTAATTTCTCTTCCTCCCCTGCTAGACCGGGGACTTGTCTGGCCTGCGGTACGGGCCGCTGTCCATAATGAGCTGTGAGCAGGTGCCTTCGGGACGTGTGTGTGCACGGCAGGACAGGACATAACAGTAGGACACAGCATCCTGTGTCCGCCGTTACAGGCTCCTGCAGGATAGTGTCCCTGCCCCGGGAGTCCTCCGTGCTACTCCTCCTCCCCAGCAATGTCTGCATAGGTGCCTTTTCCAGAATGTCACTGAGAGGGCATCACCCAGCAGACAGCCTTTTCACACGGCCTTGTCCATCACCCCCAGACTCCCTCATGCTGCCCCTTCGCAGTCCCTGCCTACGGCCAGCCACAGCAGCCCCTCAGCTGCTCTGTGTGCCCTGTCGCCCTGCCTCTCCCAGAACGCTGTCCACATGGGGTCACGCCACAGGTGGCCTTCTGAGGTTGGCATTCTCCACACAGTGGTGTTTATCTGTCCCCCAGTGAGGAACACGGGCTGTTCCACAGAAGGAGCCACTCTAAACCTCCAGGTGTTCGTTCCATGTCACCCGGGCAGATCCGCAGGTGAGCGCGTGCTGGCTTCGTAGAGAGCTGCCCGCGGCTTTCCAGGGAGAGTCCCAGTCACTGCCCACACTCTCCACGCTCAGCGCTCAGTCTGTTTTGAGCCACCCTCATGGGTGGGAGGTGGTATCTCCTCGTGGTGTTGGTTTGCATTTCCCTGGTGACTGGCTACATTGAGCATCTTTCTTGTGCATGTCGCCCATCTGTCTCTCTCTGGTGACTCCTCAAATCTTGTGCCTGTTTCCTTATCACGGAGTTGAGAAAGTTCTTGAAGTGCTGTAGACACCAGTCTTCTGTTGGATAGGCGATCAGCAGTGTGTTCTCCTGGCCTCTGGCTTGTCCTGCTTTCCTAATGCCTGTCACAGGGTGGAGGTACTCAGTCTGACTTCAGCATCACCTCCAGGAACTCTTTGTCTAGCTCCAAGTCACAGTGGTGCTCCATGTCTCCTTGTGAAAGTTTTAAGGTTTGATATTTACCTCTGTCATCTATGATTTGCAGTTCATGCTGTGGTTCGTTTTTGTGGCCTGTGGGCGTCTGTTGAAAGTCCTGTCCTTCCTCCACTGGTGCTTTTGCACCGTCGTGTGAGCCAGCGGGCCGTACTGTGTGGGTCTGTCTCCAGGTTTCCCTCCTGTTCCACTGATGGATGTGTACAGTCTTCCACCAGCCAATACTGGTTTCCAAGAACAAAGCCAGTGGCCCATAAAGGTGAAGCAGAGTTGGGGGAAGTCAGTGCGGTGCTCGTGGGAAACAGCTCCTGTATTTAGGGCTGTGGAGGATTGATTCAGCTAACTTCCCATCCGTCCTTCCTCAGTGAACTGAATGTCTTTTCGTCGTAGAGCTATAGGACTCGGGAGCAGGCGGACTGAGGAGAGCCCTGAGGTCACCTCTCACTACGACGGTCACAGGCCAGCAGCATAGAGTTAGCAAAGGCTTACTGGGCTCATCACGTGACTTTGCAGAAAGGAGAAAAGACCTCTCGTAGCAGAAAGGAAAGCCAGACTCTCATGCGCATAGAGGAACTAGTCTGTTGTCTGTTTTGTCAAAGCAGCGACGGTGGGGGCGTTGCATGCAGTCCTCCATGTGACCCTCGATCAGAGGTCAAAGTGTGAGCCTTCTGCAGATGGTGCCTCTTAAAGCCCCGTGCACTGGTGGCACGCCTGGCCTGGCAGTCGTCCTGCTGTGGCTCAGCTCCAGGGCGGGCTTGAGGCCGGGAGACACGGACCACATCCCTGACTGTGGCCAGGCCCACGAGGCCTTCTGTCTGTGAGCAAGAGCAGAGCTTTGCCTCGTCAGGCTCTAGCCTCAGGACACTCGTAGGAAGGACTTGCATTTGGGAGAAAAGAAAAGGGATTGTGATCTCAGGATGTCTTCTGGTTATACAAAAGGGGCTGCTCAATTTCACTTAAAAACACCTAAAAAAAAAGGAAGTCACAAAAGAGCAGTTTAACGGAAAACGTAATCATCACAAACACAGGTGCCCGGTGGCGCGCACCCCCCGCCCCACTCTGTGTTGTTGGTTTGGCACAAATGCAACAAGAAGTGATGGGCAGTGAGCCTCACCGGCCCAGAGCCGTTGCCAGAGACTGGCTGGGACCGAGCCCACCTTTCCCTTTCACACCCCCACAGCAGCACGTAGCCGCCTCTGCTCCGCGAGGCCGGGGTGGCTATGCCTCAGGTGTTTGCCCAATAGAGCGGGGTGCGCGTTCCACACACACACACTCGGCCCTCTGGACCACGCCGCCTGACGCAGTGGCGGGAGTGGGTCTCCTGGGGTCCCCTGGTCACTTTGACAGCCTACCCGTAGCTCAGCGCTGCTCACGGTGCCCGTGTCCGAGTCCCTGCACAGTACTTGGGCGCGTGCGTGCAATGGCAGCTGCCGTGGAGGCGTTGCTGCTGGAATCCCATGAGACCGGCTGCCGCAGCCTGATCCTGCCCCGCGTCGCACCGCCCTGCTTGGCCTTCTAAACACCCTCTGGGGGCCACGGTGAAATCCGCTGTCTGGGGGGGTCCGAGCTGCTTCCCTTCCAAGGAGGAGGGGTGTGCAGCTTTGTTTCCTTGGAGTGAAAGTTGTGTCTGGGACCGCCCGAGGCCGGCCAGCGCACACCCAGGGCTTGTCTTCCCGGCGGCGCGCAGGCACAGTGGTCTACAGTTTTAGGCAGTACTATTTCAGAATGATCCGTCCTACAGCTCCGTGAAGCGTACACAGATGCGGTCGTATACAAACGTCCAGTGATACAAACCCTAACCTAGCCACCTGTCCCCGTTCCCCTCCAGAAGTAACCATGGACACAAATTTCATGTGTATATTTGACTTTTTTTCTCAGGGACTTTATGTGCATAAATATATGAATGCAAATTTAAGCATGTACATTTATATGATTTTTTTCACATACTTGGAATCATACCACGCATTCTGTATTGCATTCTGCATGCATTTTGTAACTTTATTGCCGAGGTTGGTTTTAGAAACAAAATGGCCGGGACAGAGCAGCTCTCTCCTGGAGGGGTCACAACATTCCAAGAATTGGTTATAAAAGCAATATACCATATGCTAGAGCTTTTTAGAGAATATAAACCTGTATTTGTAGCCACTGGGTAGCTTGGCCAGAGCCTTTCCTGTGACTTCTTGGGGTTCTGCGGAGATTTTGTATCAGAAGCGCTGGCCTGGACGCACCATTCATGACTTCTGTTCCAAGCAGAGCAAGGGCCGCAGCATCCCTCGAGGTCCCCCAATCTTCCAGAGTTGTCTTGACTTCACTGTCATGTTTCAAAACAGCCAGCCTTTTTTGAGTATATGCGAAGCATCCGAGTGTGTGTTGGTTTTTCGGGGGGGTTTTTTGTTTGTTTTTTTAAGATTTTTATTGATTTAGTTGACAGAGAATGAGAGAGAGAGGGAACACAAGCAGGGGCGGAGGGAGAGGGAGAAGCAGGTTCCCTGCTGAGCGGAGAGCCCGACGTGGGACTCGATCCCAGGACCCGGGGATCATGACCTGAGCCAAAAGCAGACGCTTCACCCACTGAGCCAGAGAGGCGCCTCACCAAGTGTGTTTTTTGAAAGGAGCTCTTTTTGTGCTGTTCTGTTCATCAGTTACAGGGAAATTCTTCATTTTGTGTTATTTTAACATTATATAAGTTCTGGCCATGGCACTGTTCACACAGAGTGTTATCCCCAGCTGTGACAGATCCGGGGCCTGCCTGAGGTGCGTTTCGGAGAGCGCAAGCAAGTGGCACTGTGTCTAAGGGCTGTGAGTGGCGACTGTTCTTTGGGCCCCGCCGGTGTGGCTGACAGAGGGACCACAGAGAGTTGCTGATGGGGAGTGGTGGCCACCTTGAGGGGGGCTCACACCTGCTCTTGAGGGACCCTGAGGAGGAGGAGGAGAGAAGGGCGTGCATTTGACGTCTGACAGGCTTCTGCACAGTGGGCTTTCCGGGGATGGACAGCAGCTGGTGCCACACCACCTGCCAGGCTGGAGGTCGGGCATGCTTCCTGTGAAGGGCCGGGGTCCTCTTTGCAGTGCAAGGCATGGGCAGGAAAACAGTGGGACCTCCAGAATCGCGGTGTGGTCTCACCGTGTGCAGCTGCCTGTGACCTTGGGAGCTTCGTGAGGACCCTCAGCCAGGGCCCTCGTCTGTCCAAGCTGTCACGGGCCCTTCTGTATGTGCTCGGCGGGGAGCGGCCGTTCAGTGAGAGGCCTCACTGTTTCCCTCAAACTCTTCCTAGGGCCACCACCGTGCGCTACAAAGGGAGAAACCTGCGGATCAAAGCGCCTATGTGCCGTGCGCTGAAGAAGCTCTGTGACCCGGACGGTATGTGATCTCGGAGGTGGGGCTGCTCCCTGTGGCGATGGAGAAGCCGAGCTGGAAGTGTCTCCCAGTGGCTCCGAGTCTCCATCTGCTCTTGCCCATTGGCAGCACCTGGACTCGAAACCCCTTGTCACAGCAGTGTGTCCCCTTAGGAG
The DNA here is from genome assembly GCF_029215605.1 of Mirounga angustirostris. NCBI lineage: Eukaryota > Metazoa > Chordata > Mammalia > Carnivora > Phocidae > Mirounga > Mirounga angustirostris. The sequence goes on from NW_026991713.1 coordinate 140,845,915, forward strand.
ATCAAGTTTAGCTCAGAAGCCACAGCCTTTTCAGACAAAGTGCCCGCTAGTGTCACAGGCAGGTCTCTGGTGGCCTCTTGTGGCCTGGTCCGTGGCTCTGGCTCGCAAATGCACACGCGGCCATGTTGGCGTTCTTTCAGAGCACGGGCCTCTGCGGCCTTGCCTGCCAGCCTTGCTTTCACACACAGCTTGCCCAGAGCTCCTCGTTGATTCTGTTAGTTGTGTGTCCAAGCCCGTGGCATTCTGCATCGAGGTTCACGTGTGCCAGGCTCTCACGGCCCCTTCTTGTCACAGGCTTGAGTGACGAAGAGGACCAGAAGCCAGTGCGCCTGCCCCTGAAGGTCCCGGTTGAGCTGCAGCCAAGGAACAACCATGCCTGGGCCCGCGTGCAGAGCCTGGCCCAGAACCCGAGGCTCAGGTAACGTGGCCTTTGGCATCTCGGGGGAGAGGTGGGGTTCCCCCTGGGCACTGACAGCACATGGGGGAGTGGCCTCAGACCTGGGGGTCCTGGAAGCGTCGAGGTACAGTTCCACACCTGGCAGGGGCTTTCGGGCCAAGCACGGAAGACAAAGACATGTGGTTAGCGGGTTGGTGGCGACAGAATCTTTCCCCTCAAAACCCCTTCCACGGCTGTCTTAGTATCTCTCTGAAGATTTGTGTCTGACGTAGATACAGGGCATCACTGTGAGTGTGGACCGTTTTTCATTTAGACATTAGACCTCTTTTTTGATTGAGGTAGAATTCTCCTAACCTACAATTAACTGTTAACTCGTTTTAGGGTGTCCGACTCAGGGCACTGAGTACTTTCACACGGTGTTGTGGGATTGTTCCCCCTCTCTGGCTCTAGGACATTTCATTACCCCAAAACCTGGTACCCACCACGCCTTCACCCTCCCCCCACCCCCACCCCCCAGCCTCCGCTGCCAGTTAGATATGCCCGTTGTTCACGGTTCTCGTAAGGGGAACGGTACAGCTTTCGGTCTGCTGCCTGGCTGCTCGCACTGAGCCTGACACTCCATCTGTGTCAGGACTTCTTGCTGCCACATTGATTTAAACTCTCTTGCTATTCATTCAGGCTGGCCAGGCCCAGCTTCCTGGATCCAAAGGGCGCTAACAGAGTAGTGTGGTAGGTTGTAGCACGGTCCACATCCCGGGAGAGAGCTCGTACAACCTGTGAAGGGGACGTGAGATATACATGAATCTAGTGCTCTCCATTTAAAGGGCTAGTTTTTAAGAAAAGGACTCAGTGGCCCTGCAGGACACCATGCCTCCGGCCCCTCCTTTGACGCCCCTTCCGCAGTCCGTGGCCTCATCTTGTCTTGCGGCCACAGCCTCGTACTCCTCAGGAGGGTCTCTCCCCTGTAACAGCCGCCCTGTCCTGCCTGTGGTCTCTCTGCAGGATGATTGTGGAGCTCCACCGGAAGGTCTCCAGCCTCATTGAGTTCCTGAAACAGAAGTGGGCGCTCCACGAAGTGAGGGTCGTATCCTTTTCCTACTGACGCAGCCTCGCCCACACTCTGCAGCTCCTGCTGCCTGAGGACGCGGCCTCGCGTCTCCGTCCTCCGAGTGCACGGGGCCCCGTGGGCGGTGCAGAATGGGCCCTGAACCACTACAGCACAAGCGGCCACTGTCTGGCCTCTGTGGCAGGGCTGGGGGGCGAGCAGAGCATCCCTGCCAGCAGGTTGAGTAAAACAAGCAAGGACACAGCCCCAGGCTTCTTGTGTCCTTGGCTGCCTGCCAGCCTACGTCCCCGCCAGGAGGGTGCCTGTTGGGTGTGCCATCGGTGAAGGAGGAAGTGGCCGGCTCACGCCCTTCCCGTGGCCTGGCGGCGCTCAGCGGGGCCTGCTCCTGCGGCTGCTCCTTGACTGCGCTCTCAGCGGAAGACGCTCGAGGACCGGCAGCTGCAGCACTCGCGATCAGAGCCGTCGCAGGAGAAGGTGGCGCTGCACCTGTTCCCAGGAGAGAGTTGCACGCTCACGCCCCTGCCGGGGGTGGCCCGTGTCGTGCACTCCAAAGCCTTCTGCACCGTGCACTGGCAGGAGGGCGGCAGGTGCAGGCAGAGCTCCAGGGATGCCCACACGTTGCCTCCGGCCCAGATCCTGGGCATCCAGAGCGGGCAGGGCACGGCTAGGGGCCAGGTGAAGTGTCCACGGGGTGGTGCCGAGGGCAGGGGCCCGGGACGTCCCCCTCCTTCCACCGACGCCTCACAGAGCTCTGGAGAGAGTTCCCCTGAAAGTGCCCCTGGGGAGGGGGCCACCCTGAGCCTCAGCAGCCTAGACACTCCTGACAGGCTGCCCCCGGGGCTCCAAGATGCCGGGGGACGGCTTGAGAAGACCCCCAGGGCTGCTCCTGCAGAGGGCAGGGACGGCCCAGCCCTAGAGCCTGGGGATGTGACGTGTGCCTGCAGCCAGCTGCCGGAGCTGGAAGATGAGCTCTCCCTCCTTGACCCCTTTCCGCGCTACATGAAGTCCTGTCAGGACCTCATCATCCCCGAGCAGTGCCGCTGTGCAGACTTGCGGCCCTCAGGGTGCACCTCCCCAGAGACCCGCGTCCCCAGCAGTGCAGAGGTGGCTGACCTTGCCCGGGCTGGGTCGCTATCCCCTGTCCGTGCCCTACCGGGTCCAGAGCCTCAGCCCAGCCCTGGGCTTCAGCCGGATGTTTGCACTAAAGACTCAGCAGACGCCCCTGCAGAGGAGCCGCAGGAGAAGGTGAATCCCTCGGATCCCCTGCCTCAGGGACAGCCTGCTGCCAAGCCTCCGAAGGATGTCCCTGCCAGCCGGCTAGCCCAGCAGCTCCGTGAGGAGGGCTGGAACCTGCAGACCTCTGAAAGCCTTACACTGGCCGAAGTCTACCTCATGATGGGCAAACCGAACAAGCTGCAGCTGGAGTATGACTGGCTTGCTGTGCTGGGCCCTGAGGGCCAGGCCCCTGGTGGGCAGGCCCAGGGCCCCCGCACTGGCTCCCCGCCCTCCACCTTCCACAAGCAGCGCCTCCTCAGCTGCCTCCTGAAGCTCATCTCCACCGAGGTCAACCCCAGGCTGGTGAGTGTGGGTTGAGGCACAGCCCTGCTGGCATTCCGAGGTGGGCAGCTGGGTCCTGGGGGGAGAGAGGCGGGGACCCGGGTGACTGGGCAGGACACGTGTCCTTCCCTCGAGCCGGGCTTTGTGGAGAGGGCCCAGCTTGCTGCAGACACAGGCCCTGTCCTCCGTGGCTCACACAAGGCTCCAAACACCACAGTGACCAAGAAGTCATCCCTTATCAGGCTTCATGATGACGCTGAGCCGTCCCTGCTGGCCAGGGGGAGCATGCAGAGGCGACGTGGTCGCCATGGCCAGGAGCCAGGCAGGAACCTCACAGATTGCAGAGGAGGAAATGGAAGGATCGTTGGTGCTTGAGAGTGGCCATCCTGGGAGCATGGTGGCACAGCTTCCGAGGAGGGAGTGGAGTGAGAAGGGGACGGACGGGGTGCCAGGACAGCGCTCGGGCTGGGTGAAGGGCTCTGGGGCTCCTCAGGGGGCTCCGTGGTGGGTGGTCCCTAAGCCTGGGGAGTGGCTGTTACTCCGTCCTGGAGCATCTCGTCCGCAGACATGGGGCGGAGGATGCCACTGGCGAGAGAAAACCCAGTGGACTTTCTGGGGTGAGAGAGAACTGAGTCTAAAGCAGGGGCTCCTGAGGTGCAGTGTGTGCTGCGTGCTTGGGAACGCGGGGATTCACCAGTTCCAGGAGCAGCAGCCCAGGGATCGGAATGTGGGGGCTAAGAGGGAGTGGAGCCTGGGGACAGAAGGGGCTGTGGGGACCCTGTGGACCCATGAGTGCTGAGTCACGTCTGCACAGCACAGCTTCTGCTTCTCCTGGACAGACAGCCCTCCATGTGCGCCCTGCACGGCTCCTCCACCCTCTTCCCTGGCCGCATCCCTGCGCAGTTTTTGCCGAGGAGAGGGTGCCCGGTAGAGCGCACGTGCGGGGACGAGCGTGAGTACTGCGGGAGAGGTGGCTCCCACGGGGTGGTGGGACCTGGGTGGAGACTGCAGGGGCCGAGGGGGAGGCCCGAGCGGGAGCAGTGGCCTTTAGAGGTAGTGCTCTGGAGGCTGGTGCCCTGCGGGCAGGCATGGGCAGCGCTGGGGCGAATGGACAGATGATGAGTTTAGAGTGAGGCTCCTGGAGGCGAGAAGACTGGAGGGACAGGAGCATGTCTAGCGTTCCGGGGAGGGGGCCAAGGGAGGTCAGCTCCCGAGGAGCCCGTGACAGCAGGGTACGTAGGCCCTGGCCTTGGCCTTGACTGGGAGAGGACTGTGGGGTGGCTTGAGAGTACTGCAGAGGACTCAGAGCAGGGCGCTCAGAGCCACGGCCTGGAGTGGGGCTCTGCATCGCCGGGGGACTCGTGAGAGATCCACGTTCTCTGCCCCCTGCCGCAGCTGATTGTGATGTAGCTCAGCTGTGAGAACCATTGGGTAGAGGCCGGAGCTGAGCTTGGAGCCTCTGCGTGAAAGGCTGGCTGGTCCTGCGGGCCCCCCACAGTGGCGGAGCGCTGCTGAGCCACTGCGGCCCACACCCAGTCCTCTGGCCAAGCAGGACCTTGGCAAGAGGTGGCTGGGCATGCAGGGGCGCGGTTGGATGGTGAGACTGAATAATAAGCTAAGCAGGAGGGAACAGAGCAGGGTGAGGGGTGGGCAGGGGTCCCACGGAAAGGAAAAGGAGGGTCAGGATTGGCAGGGTTGTGCCAAAAGCAGAGGAAGGGGGTTCCCTTATTTCACAGGAAGGTTGGCCCTGGTGGCCCCAGAGAGTGGGTGCTGGGGAGATTGAGGAGGGGGGTCACCAGGGTAAGGATGGAGGTGAGGTGGAAGGGGTGTCTCTGTGGCGGGGACCCTGGCACTGAGCACAGCCTGAGCCTGGGCCGCAGAACCCCTGAGATTGGCATCCTGACTCAGCAGAGGGCTCCTCGGCTGTGACTGTTTTAATTCTAGAAATTAAATCTGTATTTCCTTCCTCTGACTCACAATCGGGAGAGGCCACTGCGGTTGTCTTAGGCAGGCTTTTTACAAAGACGAGTTCGTGTCCCCACCATGCAGCAACCCCCCTGGCCTTCCCGTGTCCTCGCCTGCTTTCACCACGTGATGGGATTGCTTGTCGTGCCACCTGCAGGCCGCGAAGCCAGGAGGGAGAATGGTTGTTCCCCAGAGGCCCCACCTGCCTGGTGGCAGTTAAAAGTGGCGTGCTGCCTGCCAAGTGACATCAGGAATGCTGACCTTTGCCTCGGGGGATATGTGATCTCTGAGCCCGTTGGAGCTCCTCATGCCTCCAGCTCTGGGCCCCGCTCCCTGAACCATCGTTCGCAGGCTGAGTCTGGCTTTTGCTGTGGCCCGTTTCTGTCCCAGGCTCCAGAAGGGAACACCAGCTCCACGGCTTCAGTGAGGCCCACCCAGGAGGAGCAGTTGGCTACGCCCCCAGGAAAGGTGGTGACTGTCAGCTCCCGGAGCCCCCGCTGCCCGCGCAGCCAGACTGCCCTCCGCAACAGCAAGACCTTCTCTCCCAGCTCCACGCCTTGTTCCTCAGGTGAGGCTCGGCCATCCTGCCTGTCTTTCAGTGCGTGGGGGCTGTGCCGGAGCTGAGGGCACAGGATGCCCGACACCTGGCCCCACTCAGTGGGTCACTGTCGCGCCGATGGGGTGTCGGAACGGAAATGCCCACCTCTCGTGGGGAGGGTGAGCGCTGGGCTTGTCACATAAGGCTTTGGGTCCTGGGGTACTGGAGCCATTCGGAAACATGGGGTGGCCCTTGCTAGTTTGGTCACCTTGGGGGATCTTTGTGAGGTCAGTGGAAGCCTTCGTAACATGCTGGATCGGGGGCTGAAAGCCTGAGAAGGGACTGTCTCCTTTTATGTTTGAAGAGTCAGGCCCGCAGGTAAGGGATTCCCCAGCCGTTTCCCGCAGTCTTGGAAGGAAAGGTGGGCTGACCTGCCAGTCTGAACTGTTGGTCCTTTGTCCAAGTTGTAGCCGGGGAATAACTTCCTTGCAGGGTCATTCCTTGGGTTTTCTGGTACCTGAGACGGCAGGGGTTGAGGACTGGCATGTCCTTCGTGTGCTGAGCCTGGGAGACCTCCACGCCAGGCGTGAAGGGCTGCGTTACCATCCCTGTGGTGCGTGCTCTCATTGCAGGACCCTGGCCATCCTGGTCGTCTTGAACGTCCTGCACCAGCAGGCGTCTCTGCGTCAGGGCCACGTGCCTCATACAAGAAGCAGTCCCGCATCTGTCCTTAATCTGACCCACGCAGGTGCGGTCACGTTTTCACTGAACAGATCTAGTGTCCTGTGTGTTAACAGTTCTAGAGTTGTTGTTTTTTTTTTTAAGATCTATTTATTTGAGAGAGAGAGAGAGAGTATGAGCAGGAGGGGCATAGGGAGAGGGAGAGGGAGAGAGAATCTCAAGCAAGTTCCAGCACGGGGCCCAACGTGGGCCTTAGTCCCACGACCCCAAGATCATGACCTGAGCCAAAATCGAGAGTCAGACACTCAACCGACTGTGCCACCCAGGTGCCCCGGGTTATTTTCTGTTCCGAGCGTGTCACCAGCTTTATGTGTTCTCTGTGTGGTGAATAGCCTTCCTGTGGAATGAGTGCTGTGCAGGGGGCCTCCGGGTAACTGAGCCTAGATCAGGTGTCTGTGCAGATCAGGGCTCAGGTAGCGATGGTACTCCTTCCTGCCCTCCACTCTGACTTCAAATTTTTGTAATTTTATGCGGTCTTTACCATCCTTTCTCTTTCTGAATGGAGGATGTTTCTAGACCAAGACACTTGCAGTGCCAGAGTCCGAACTGGTGCTCAGAGGGCCTGAGTTTAATTTCACGGCTTTGCAAATAAAAACTAAGGAAAAGGGGGCCTGCCCCTACATGGATTGAGGGTGTACGCAGCGGCACCTACAGTAATGAAGGCAGAGTCTCAGAACAGTGGTTCCAAGATAAAACATTTTCTGTCCCTTTATGTCTGGGCTGTCCTTGGTACAGTAGAGATTTAGAACGGGGACTGGCCGACCGCAGCCCACAGCCTGCTCGTCAGGATGGCCACGCTCCAGCTGCAGAGCCCAGGGCAGCAGGGCCTGGAAGGCCCACCAGCCAGGCAGCTACTCTCTGGCTCTTTAAAGAGAAAGCTTGCTGACCTCTGGTCTATGCTAGGTGGTCTGGAAGGTTCTTCCAGCTGTCACGTGTCCTTGCAGGCCTATCTGCCCTTCCCACTGGGGATCAAAGTGGCAGAGTGCTGCTGTGCTCTCAGAGCCATGATTCACTTACGGTGGGAACTGCAGCTTCAGGGAGAAGGATAGGAAGGCAGGGTTTGGGGACTGAAATCTAGGAAATGCTTTTTAAGCAAACGGAATCAGCTGTCCCTGTTTCTTCCGGTTTTCCTCCGGAGAGAGCAGCTGTGTTCGCGCTGGTGATGCTGCCCGGTGAGTGGTGTGTTCGCGGTCCCTTGGCTTCTAGGTCTGAGAAATCCGCCAAGACCCCTGCTGGTGGCGGGCCCCTCCAGTACAGGTAGCAGTGACTCAGACGGCGGCCTTTTTGCTGTCCCGACCACTCTGCCGCCCAACAGCCGCCACGGGAAGCTCTATTCTCCCAGTAAAGAAACCGAACTGACTTTCCGTCAGCACCTAAACTCCATCAGTGTAAGTTGGGGGGGGGGGGGCGTGCCATGCTGCCGGTGGGGGGCCCTGCGTCTAGGGGCACGCTCTCACGCCCGCGCTGTCTCCTTGCAGATGCAGTCGGATTTCTTCTTGCCGAAGCCCAGGAAGTTGCGGAACCGGCACCTGCGGAAGCCCCTGGTGGTCCAGGTCAGGGCACCAGCGTGCGTCTGTGCCGCAGGGAGTCCTCGGCCCCTCCTTCCTTCTTATGCAGAGGACACACAGAGTAGTGACGGGGCCCTGACTGTTTCCTGAAATAACGAGAATCTTGGCACAGCATGTAAACCACTTGTAAAAAAGACAGGCAGTCCCGGGGATTCAAGTCCCACGTGTCCCGCTTTAGGATATATTTGAGGACTCTCGGAGCTGCTATTTATAAATATGCAGCTCGCAGAGGCAATTGACAAGGTAGATGGAGTGGCCAGAGGCCAGACTCTCCTGAGCTCACAGCACTGAAGGCCAGAGGCCCCGTGGAAGTCGTCTGCAGACCCAAGGGCACAGCCTGAGAGTGAGAGGCCTGCGAGTGCGGGTGAGGCGGGAATTCTGTAAGGAGTCCAAGCTTAGAAATGTATGGATGTGGGTTGTTTGGCGATAAACATACAGGTCTCTGTTCGTCTTGCTAGTCTCTCAGAAATCTCTTCCTCTCTTGAGTTTAATTGATGTAGAAAGGAGAGATTGCATGGCAGGTCTCAGGCAGGGCAGTGCACAGCAGTCCTCCCCTTAATCTCGGTTCTGCTTCCCGTGGTCTGTAGCCGAGGTCAGCAGAAAGCGGGTGATTCTCCGGACACGTCATCAGAGGGTCAGCAGTACGTCATGTGCCTGCATCACTTGCTCACGGGGGCAGAGACGAGGGAGACCTTGTTGACGGAACTTTTGTTTCAGCATATAGATTTTATTATCGATTGTGGTTGTTAGATTGTTACCTGCCTAACTTACAAATTAAACTTTGTCACAGTTACGTCCCTGTAGGAAAACAATAGTATGTGTAGGGCTGATGTCATCTGCAGTTTGAGGCATCCACGGGGGTCTTGGGACACGTGCCCTGCAGATTCGGGGATTGCTGTATTCTAGGTCCCAAGTTTTGTGTGCGCGTGCGCGGGCCGAGTCCTCACCGGCACAGTTGGTGAAGTACGGAATCCGCCCTGGCTGGACAGTGGTTCTGTGGCTCTGTGGCTCTTGGGCTCTTGGTCTGGGGTTGCGAGCCTGCATGGCCCATGGTGGTGGTGTTTGTTTAGCTTTGTAACAGCTTGATTATCAATGCGTGAGTCACGTAGTCCGAAGGTCTAAAGGGCTTGCAGGTAGAGCAGCCATCTCCGCTGTCTGATCCAGGACATTTCCGTCTCTCCACAAGGGAAGCCCATAGCCATCTCCTCAGATGCACCCCTGCCCGGGGCAAGCACTGTCTGCACTCAGGCTCTCTGTCCCTGGGGATTGGGCTCTTCTGAGCATTTCACATGAATGGAACCACACATAGTATGTGGTCTCCTGCGTTTACTGTTTTGATAGAAAGTGTCAGTGGTACACAGCCCTTCGTTTCCCTGCTGCTTTCCCGGCAGCAGGACGGGATGGCAGCCCGCGACCAAGCCTTGCACTTCCTGCTGCCCTTCCAGATGGTGCGCGTCCGCAGCTCCTTGCTGTGTGACCGGGTCACCCCGCTGCCTCCTGGCACCCGAACAGACCTGCTGGCCCTCCGTGTTGTTGGCGACCCAGTAGCACCCCCTCCTCTCTGCTCTGTGCTGACCCCGAGGGGTCACCCCGCTGCCTCTTGGCACCCGAACAGACCTGCTGGCCCTCCCGTGTCATTGGCGACCCAGTAGCACCCCCTCCTCTCTGCTCTGTGCTGACCCCGAGGGGCAAGGAGACATCCTTCGCCCGTTAGCAGAGAATGCACCTTGCACCCAGAGCCGGGAGTGTCTAATGATGTGGCAGATACTTTGTGTTAATGTTTTATTTCTACGACCGTGCCAGCAGTTTCCATAATTCCCTGTGAGGTGGCAGCTGCCACACTGGCCCTGCATGACTCAGAACCAGGAGACCGGGGCCCATGAGCAGGGAGGGCGGGCACTGCATCAGCGATGGGTTGGAGTGCCTCACGCCCTTAGCTCGTCCATCTTGCCAGGAGCCGCTTTATTTCTTTTGCCACAAGCTCGAAGGGGCCCAGATCTGGGGGTGTGTCTCGTAAGAGTCCATGCCCAGTGTTTATGATGGACGTACAGCACTGGGAGGGCGTTCTGAGTTAGCACTGGGCCATCCTGACATCCCTCCAGCGTTCCCTATGGAAGGGTTGACTACTTTGGGTTCTTTTCAGAGAGGCCCAGTGTTCAGGGCTCGGGGTCCACAGGCACAGCTGTCCTCAGTGTCCTCGAGCCAGAGCCCCCATCTGGACACGCTCAGCTCCCTCTCACCTGGAATGTCCTTTATGGCCCGTCACCGGTTTCCTGAGTGATTGCTGGCACTGGGGTCTTCCCGTCATCTGATTATCGACATTCTTCTCTCCACAGAGAACACTGCTTCCTCGACCGTCTGAGCACCAGTCCCACAACGTCTGTTCCTTTTCCATCCTATCCAATTCCTCCGTGACTGGTAAGCACCTGGGCTCCTTGGGTAACTGTTCACGCCTTTCCTGTGCGTGGCCCTGTCTTCGGGAACGGCAGATGTTGGTGTCCTCGGCTCTTTGCAGGACATCCCGAGCATCCCTTTGTCCCTTCTGTCCACAAAGCCTGAGTGTGCTGGGCCCGGGCCACGGAGGGGCAGGCGCGGACGCCTGGTGGGTGGTGGTGTGTGGGCAGGTCTGTGGTGTGGGAGAGGCCCTGGCTCTGGGAAGTACGCTGTCTCACACAGCGGGCACGGCTGAGTGACACGCGTGCCACGTAGGCACTGTGAGCGTCGACGGCTTCTCATGCTCGCTCTCAGCTGCAGGAAGTCTGGTGGGGGCTGCAGCGGCAGAGTCCTGGTGCAGGATTTGTGGCTCCGCCTGCCACTCAGGTCAGGCGCACCCCCCCCTCCAAAAGGCCCCCCGTGGTGTGGCGTGAGGACTGCGGCCTTCCAGCAGCTCCGGCAAGCGTGGTGGTGCTATGTCCCCGGGGGCCGGGACTTTCTCCTCGTCGGGGCCTGTCTGACCTGGGACTTCCCAAGTCGGCTTCTGACAAGGCTCAGTTCCCGTGACTGTGACTTGAAAGGAAACGCTCCACGGCCCCTGTTGTGCGTTCGGAGGGTGCGGGCTGATGCATCTGCTTCTGCTCTTTCCCCGCAGGGAGAGGCTCGTTCAGGCCCATCCATTCTTCCCTGACCAAAGCAGCCCTGTCTCGGCCGATTGTGCCCAAGGTCCTTCCACCCCCGGCCACGGGCCACCTGGCCAGTAAGTTTCTGTTACCAGCACGACAGACACCACGGGAGGGTTCCGAGCGAGCTTTCTGTTCGCCTCCAAGCCTGTGTGTCCTGTTACCGTTCAGAGAGAACACGAGAGCCTTTGTCCTTGCTTGGAAATGAGGTGTGAGGCAGAGGCTGTTTCATGAGCCCCTTGGGGCCTGTCAGGGTGTCCCTGGAACTCAGGTTCGAAATGTCCTTCCTGTTGCCAGGTGCTATTGACTTAGCAGCTAAAAGTGCCGGCATCATCCCTGGGAGCCCCCTCCCTGTCTTGGACGCTGAGGGCTTGTCCGGCATCTCTCCGCTGTCTTCAGATGAGGTGACTCCCACCGTCCCAGGTCAGGACTCCACCAGCACCCACCAGAATGGAGATTCCATCCCCGCTGTCAGGGTAAGTATGTTTAGCATGGCTTTTCCACATCCCCGCCACCTTCTGGGACAGGTCAGTCACTTTCCAGAGGGGTGGGTGCCGAGGCCATGGGACTGAGGTCATGCTGGACTCCAGTTCTGCCTGAGGAGGTGATGGGCCCTGAGAGGCTCCAGGAGAGTGCCTGGACCAGGGAGGCTGTGGCGTTGGGTGAGCGCCGTGTGGCCCCGAGGGGAGAGCCATGGACGGACGCAGTGGGACAGGCTTGCTGTGATGCTGAGGCAGGCACGGAGCTTTGTCTCCCTGCAGACGTCACTCAGTTCGTGAAGTAGCTTTGGCCGCACCGGCGGGCAGTACACTCCGTGCCTCCCTGACCCGCACACCTCTGACCCCCCTGCCCCCCATGCTTAGGCTCTGCTGGGACTGGGGTTGCTCTTTGAACGGACAGCCGCACTTGTGGGGACTTGGTGACCTAACCCTGACAGCAGTAACATCCTGGCTCTCTGGCTGCTAGGAGCCTGTAGGCCTGGGGCCCACTGGCTTTCCTCGTGTTGTTGTAGGGCACGAGCGACCCATTCATCAGTGTCCCCTCGAGGCCTGAGCAGGAGCCGGTGACGGACGGTTTCCAGGTAGAGGGTGCTCTTGGCTGTGGAGCAGTGCAGCTGCCCCGGGACCCCCTCTATGCCAGGCCCCCCACCCTCGTGGTCTTCCCGTGGCCCTAGCCTCACTCCCTTGGACTGCCAGGTGGTGGCAAGAACACACATCCCTCAAGGCCCCGCAGCGCCGTTCTTCCACCCACCTTGCCTAGACAAACACATAGCTCCCATCTGAGGCTTCCTGCCCCTTCATAAGGCAGCCTATTTCAGACGCGCTCCTGGAAGGACTGTTTGGGGCCACAGGGATGGAAGTCGTCAGCCATAGTGCTCCCGGGCGCTCTTCTGTCCGGATTACCAGCTGTCCCACCGGCCGTGGAGGCAGGGCCAGCCGCCCCCCTCCCTGGCCGCCGCCCCCCTCGGCCTGGGCCCTCCAAGGCTGCCATGACTAGCGTGGCTTCAGGAGAAGTAAATCCACTGAGTGTGTATCTTGCAGAGCAGGGAGACTCCCAGTGGTGCCCCAGTGACCCCACAGGGAGAGGTGGTGTGGTATTCTCATTTCTCTGTCGAATCGCCTGTCACTCAGTCACTGCCGTGTGGGGCTGAGGCCAATTTTCCATTCCGTGTTCCTGATCATCTGTTGTGTCCCCCCCACCCCCCATCCAGGGCTCACCCGTGCTGTCCTTATCCGAGCTGTCCAAGGCTCCTCTCCACAACGGGCCCCCCGCACCCCTGCCTGTGCCAGAGGGCTCCAGCAGCCGCCTGTCCCCACCCAACGTCTCCGCGCTGCTGGACATCTCCCTGCCCGGGCCGCCCGAGGACGTGCTCTCACAGGGCGAGCCCGCCACACACATCAGCGACTCCATCATTGAAATTGCCATCAGCTCTGGCCAGTACGGTGAGGGCCCGTGGGGTTCTGACTTCCCGCCAGGGTGTCTGCACACTTGCTGGGCACCCCCCTGTCCAGCATTCCCTCTTGAGTGTGGAGCATCTGCCGCCTGTGGGGTGCTGCCCATCCTGGCAGGGGGCAGCCCCAGCAGATGAGGAGCAGATGGGTACTGTGGCTCTTCACGGCCTCGAGGACAGAGAGCAGGCCCGCCAGGCCTCTGCAGCCCACGGCTCAGATGGGGCCTTTTTCTGCTTGGTTCTGAATCTGGGTGGACAGCTTGAGGTCGTGCGGGTCCTGGCAGTGGGGGTGGACTGGGACCTGTGGGGGCTTTGGCCTCACGGGTTCTGTGGGACGGCACTCGCTGGTCTGCTTTGGGCTGTGGATTCACAGAGAACTCAGCGCTCCCCTTCGCACCTTACTTCTGTTGGTGACATGGGGACGTGCGCACTGGTGTGTGCTGGTGTGGTTGGTGTCGGCGCCAGCAAGAGCGTTGGGGGTGCACGGGGTCTGCCGCATCAGCATAGTTGCGGCCACTGCCATTCCCTGAGGTGGGCACATGGCCCCTGCCTCCACAGGCCCCCTCTGCAGGGCAGTCCCGTTTGTCCTCCATGGGCCCCCCACACATATCCAGTGCTTGTGCCACAATGCTGATTTCTGGGTGGCAGGTGGGGGAAGTGGGGTGCCGTTCACCCACCACGCCATCTCTGATCCTGCGTTTCGGTTGACAGGTGAGGGAGTTTCTCTTTCTCCAGCAAAACTGAATGGAAGTGACAGCTCCAAGAGTCTTCCCTCCCCATCCAGCAGCCCCCAGCCCGATTGGATCGCCTCCCCGACCCATGACCCCCAGTGGTGCCCCAGTGACCCCACAGACTCATCGCTCAGCAGCTTGTTTGGTGAGTGGAGGGCGCAGCAGGGCATGGGCGGGCTCCCCGTGGCGCACCTGGGTGGGGACTGGAGTCTGAAGTCCCAGCAGAGCTGCTGGGTTCAGGGTTTATCCCAAGTCAGTCACACGGTGGGGGAGGGGGGCGCCGAGGCCTCTGGCGTGCACGTCACTGAGCTTGCGTGAACATGGACACCCACGTGACACTCAGCCCGGGCTGAGATGGGCCCATGTCCGCACTCAGTCTCCCGTGCCCTTCTCCGGGCTGCCCGCTCTCCGGCTCCTGCCTGCTCGGGCTTTCTGCTCTTGCCATTGGCGGTGGGGTAGAAGACGGCTCTTCGAGCTCTCAGCTCCCCCTCTTCCCATCCTCAGTCTGGTGTCCTGAAGCAGATGTTCCCACTGTCTCATGGCGTGGACGGGCGCCCCTCCCCGGGCACCAGGTGTTCATGTGGTGGGAGGGCTGCCAGGGACAGCCACACCGGCCTCAGTGGCCTGTGCGGGGCGAGCTCCTGTGGCACGTGTGGGATCAGCGCACCCAGCATTCTTTAGAGGGTAGCCGGGGTGCTTGTGTGGTGGGGGATGCTGGCAGCCCTAAAAAGGGGTGGTTTTACACATGAGCCTGGTTGGCACCCATGTGGGCACCACACCTGGAGACCCAGATTGATGCGGGAGGTCTGGGTGGTGCCAGGGAGGCAGCACCGACGAGGGTTTGCTGAGATGGAAGTCACATAGAACAGTGCAGGTGTCTGCAAAGTCAAATAGAAATTATGAGAAATCGGAACCACCTCATACGGAGGTGAGGGTGGTGACCCGGCAGTGGGATGAGGCAGGGCTCCCGGGAGTACGAAGCCGACTCTCACGTGCTGCACGGAAAACTCCCCGGGGCTCTCCATGTGAGAGAGGCCAGGGACCACACAACAACTCCATCCAAAGCCCTGTGGCTGCATGAGCGTACAGGTAGATGCCTGGAAGGGGCCTGGCAGGGCCATCCACACGCAGCCTGCGGGGTCCTCCACTTGGACTGGACTAGGCAAGCCGGTCTCAGGATGTCTTCTCCTCCTTTTGGCAGCAAGCTTCATCTCCCCAGAGAAGAGCCGGAAGATGCTGCCAACTCCTGCAGGGACCCACAGCGGCACCTCCCTGCTGGGCCCCAGCTTGCTGGATGGGAACTCGAGAGACTCGTTTGTGTCCCGGTCCCTGGCTGATGTTGCTGAGGTAGGCGCGTGGCCTTAGCTCCGACTTGACCAGCAGCCCGCCTTCTGGAGGTGGCCGGATGCCTCGGGCGGGACCCTTGTGTTCTTAGGACTCGGAGTTCTCCTGACCAGGGAAGCTCTGGCCGCCCTGGGCCAGAATTCTTTCCCGCGTGGCGGCAGATGAGGGACGTGAGGTAACAGCTCCGCGCTGGAGGCCTCGGAACCTGGAAAGCCCTGGAGTCGGGTGGACTGCGGGGCCTATGCTGGTGGCCAGCACAGGCCTTGGGTCTCTTCTCCCCTTCAGCAGCTGCGTGACCTGGGGCAGGTAGTGCCTCGGTTTCCTGGTCTGTCCAGGGCTGCTGCTGATTTTCAAGGAGGACGTGGCCATTGTGGGTGGTACGTCCTCCGTGCTGCCGCCTGACGGGCAGGGAGGCCTTCCAGCCGCATCTCCCTATGTGGTGGCATGAGGCTGCCGCCCGCTGAGCTAAAAAGTGGCTCGGGGTGGTGGCGGACTGTTGATGTGGAGGCGAGACTCGGTCTGTGATGCCTCTCGCTGTTTGTCCACTCGGAGCCGCCCAGGCCTCCACCCCACGAGGAGCGAGTGTGTTGGGGAGCAAGTAGGACTCGCGAGGACAGGGGCACAGAGCGCAGCGCTCTGAGAGAGACGGAGGTGGAGCATGTGCGTAAGAGGGAAAGGATTCTCCATAGAGAACCCCACCCCCTCGGGTGGGCCTAGTTCTGTTGTCAGAGGCCTGGAGCAGCATCCCGCAAATACTGCTTCCCTGGGACGTGCCGGTGTTGGTGGGTCTCTCTCAGATTTCGTAGTCAGATTCCCCACGGGGCCCTGGATCAAACAGAGCTCACCGCTCTTTCCCACGGACATCTCAGCTTCTCCTTATCTTGACTGGCATCTCATGGGGAGGCTTTGGAGAATTCTGAGCTGAGCGGTGACGTGACTAGAAATTCTACCGAAATAGAGACACAGACCAAGAAGCAGCAGCATACGCCCTCCTTGCATGCTGCAATGTGTCTCAGACCACTCATGGCTCTGATGTCACACAAGAAGCCCATCTTTCCTCTTCGTGCATGTGGGTGTGGGTGTGTATGCTTACAAACCCTCGGCTTCTATGCAGATGGGCCTGCCACACATACCTGGAGACAGCTCCTCAGGACCCTGCTGTTCTGGGCAGTCTCCAGGGCAACGGAAGCAGTACCTGGGGCTGTTACAAGTGCAGACTCGTGGGCCCACCCCAGGTCCACCCCATACCCACCCCAGGTCCACCCCAGGCTCACCCCAGATTCACCCTGGCCCACTCCAGGTTCACCCCATGCCCACACCAGGTCCACCCCAGGCTCACCCCAGATTCACCCGTTTCACCCAGACCCACCCCAGGTCTACCCCAGGCCCACCCCAGGTTCACCCCATGCCCACACCAGGTCCACCCCAGGCTCACCCCAGATTCACCCCGGCCCATTCCAGGTTCACCCCAAGCTCACCCCAGATTCACCCGTTTCACCCAGACCCACCCCAGGTCTACCCCAGGTTCACCCCATGCCCACACCAGGTCCACCCCAGGCTCACCCCAGATTCACCCGTTTCACCCAGGCCCACCCCAGGCTCACCCCAGGTTCATCCCATGCCCACACCAGGTCCATCCCAGGCCCACACCAGGTCCACCCCAGATTCACCCGTTTCTCCCAGGCCTACCCCAGGTCCACCCCAGGCCCATCTGATGGGGTTTGAACAGAGTGGGCATGAGGGGTGGGTGGGAAAGGTGGGGCCAGATCGGCCCACACTGATAGTGATGGAAGCTGATGATGGGCCTGTATGGGGAAGACAGGCACTAGTCACTCTGCTTTTTGAAAACAAATTTTAGTTTAAAATTTTCCATAGAAAGCTTAAAGTTTGTTTTTTTGTTTTTTTTTTTTTAAGATTTTTTTTTATTTATTCATGACAGAGAGAGAGAGAGAGAGAGGCAGAGGGAGAAGCAGGCTCCCAAGGAGCAGGGAGCCCAATGCGGGACTCGATCCCGGGACCCTGGGATCATGACCTGAGCCGAAGGCAGACGCTTAACCATCTGAGCCACCCAGGCGCCCGCTTAAAGTTTGTTTATTAAAGTAATCTCTACCCCCAGTGTGGGACCCGAACTCATGACCCCCAGATCATAAGTTGCACACTCGTCCGACTGAGCCAGCCAGGTGCCCCTGTCATGAAAGTTTAAAATCCAGTTCGTGCCATAGCTCTATTCAGAATTTTCTGAAGGCTTCTCATTCGTTTGTCGTGTCCTGCAATTCTGTAACAAATACTTATCCAGGGCATACTCTGTGCCGGGCACTGCTCTAGGCACAAGTGAACAAAACCACGGCCCCATCCTCGTGAGCCTTCTGCTTGAGCAAAAGAGGCAGACGGTACACCCTGAAGACAGACTTTCGTGTATCTGTCCACAGAATAACCTAGCTCCTGAAGCTCTGTTGTACACACTCTGGTCTTTATCCTTGCTTTCCTTTCTTGGCCTGACTTGTTGTCTCATCTGCCAGCTTTGTTTCTTGAAGAGCCGAAGCCCATTCTCATCTCAGGGTCTTTGCACTTGCTGTTTTATGGGTATGTGCTTCCTGGCCCTGGGGCAAACCCCACCCACTTCCTCAGCTCCCATGTCCTTCAGGCCACCCCGCAGTCTCTGCACCCCACTGTGTGCCCTTTGCCTCATTGCTTATTGAGGGTCCACAGTCTGTGCTGGGCACCACCACTCTGGCCCGGCGGCGCATGGCGCCAGTCCCCTGGTCGGCTCTCATGCACACTTATCAAAAGAGGGAGTGTTCAAAAGGACAGAGGAGATTCTGCAGTTCTCCCGAGAGTGCTGGGCCGGTGTCACATGGCTCATTGATCAGGTTCTAGTCTTCACTGGTCCACTCATCTCCCACTGAAGTCCCTGCTGTGGTGGCCAGCCACCCGCTGACGTCGCCTTCCCTCGTGTCCTCTGCCCCGCAGGTTGTGGATTCCCAGCTGGTGTGCATGATGAATGAAAACAGCATTGATTACATATCTCGATTCAACGATTTGGCCCAAGAACTGTCCATCGCTGAGCCCGGCCGCCGAGAGGTTCTGTTTGATGGCAGTGGAGGTGGCCCCCCCGTCGGTGACCTGTCCCAGTGACCAGACCTCACCCCTGCTGGGGCATCCTGGAGGCTGCAGAGGAGGGCTGGTGGTCCTCCACTGTGGTATGTGTAGCCCTCTCCAGGCTAGAGAAAACAGAAATCCAGCCCAGGACCCCCCAGAAGACGGTCTGAGCAGAGGACTCTCTGTGCCCCAGAACAGACAACATGCAGGAAGCTGCGTCCCGATGGGCAGAGGGCCGCGGTGGCCCGGGAGGTGAGGACAGGTTCTGTCAGAGGGCCTGTGTCAAACACTGCTGTGGCATCAGAGCCACTCCCTGCCAGCCGTGGGATAGCGCTTGCCGGCCGCACTTCCACCCCCGTCACCATGTTGGACGTTGCAGTGGGTTTTCTTTCCGAGGGAAAGGAGTGGGTGTGCGGCGGCCAAGGCCCAGGGAGTCCCAGCCTCCCTGCTCTCTGCAGGGACACTTTCAGCCACCACTGCTTTTTTCTGCCAAACCTATGCACCTTTCGGTTGCTCTCTCTGCACATGACGGGGAAGGACAGCTGGGCATGGCCTGGGCTCTGCCTGGTAGTGTCTGCACCCTTAGCGGACACTTGCGAGGACGCGTGGATCACAGGGCAGCGTCCCTGGTGCCATCACCCCAGAAACACTGACCCTTGCCTAGTGTGTTCTCCCACCTGGAGGTTTATTCTGACTGACTTAACGGGAAGGAGGAGAGAATCCTGTTTTGTGCAGCTTGTGTGGACTTTCAGAAAAAAACCCTGCTAAAGTGGTTGGAAAAAGGTTTTCCTTATGTTTTGAGAATTAGGAGACAGTGAAGAAGAGAGTTCATGGTTTCCTTCCTGTGTTGAAGCCGAGCCTTCGGCTGCGAGTCCCTGAACCGCCAGGGGGCTGCTGGCTAGCCGCTGACATGCGCTGCCTTTCCAGGGAAGGTCTTCGCCTCTTCAGCATCTCCTCTTCCTTCCACGGGCTTCCGTGCAGAGTCCACCTGCTGCATACATTTCCTCCTTCGTGTTTCCTCCCATCCCGTGGTCCTCTGTTTCTCTTCTTCCAGCGCAGGGAACGCGAGCAAGGCGCAGACCCTGGGTGCAGTCAGAGCACGCTAAAACCACTTCCCTCTCATGTACTCCTCAGGCCCCCTTGGGTGACCGTTGGTCATCACTGCCGACGGGTCGGTGCCCAGAATGGAGCTGACAGGGCTGCTTTGTTCTCAGCCTTGGGAGGCTCAACAGACAAAAGCCCATCCAGCCCCCCATCCATTGTGGCCAGCAGCCAGTGCTATGGTGTTGGTCAGGTATAACCTGTGCACCACCATCCCACCTGCTGCTTCACTCTCCACCTGCAGTCCAGACCAGCTTGGCTTCTGAAACCCACCTGAACGGAGGACAGTTTCTCTTTCCTCTTCCCGACTAGCAGTGGAGTGGCAGCCGCCCAGGCCAGTCCCAGCCCTCTGCACGGGCTTTTCTCCCTGTCCATGATGAAGAGGTGAGGCAGCATGGAAAAGAACAGAAAAGGTCTTTTATGTGTGCAAGCAGAGGGGATGCTCCTGGTCCCAAGGTCTTAGCAGCCAACTGCAGCCCCTCCAGGCTATAGGCTGCGTCATTCACCCCGGCCACAGAGGAAAGAGAGGGCAGTGGGGCCTCCAGACAGAGGAGGTTCCTTCCTTCATCTCCAGTGTTTCAGAGCTCTTGCCTGTAACATGGTTTTCTTTTTTCAGGTCTGGTTCTAGGTACAAACATCACTAATAAGACCCACCGTGGGCAGCTCTTCTGGGCTCTTACAAAAAGTCCCAAAGTTCTGGAGATGTGTAAGAGAGGGACATGGTGTCCCTTTATTAAAGAGAGAGCATCGTTTGAACCAGAGTATCTTTAAACTAACTTGTATGGTTTAGCGATCTATCTATTAGCTTCCTGAACTTAGCACCTTCTGGAAGTGATATCAGTGGATCTCTCTGGGCATCTGACTTTGTTAGGTCTGTGGTAGGTGAGGACACCAGGCCAAGTGTAGGCCACTACTAACTTGCTCGTACCCCCACTGTGGGGGACCAGAGACCCCCAGTACCATTACAGCATCGATGCTAGGGGCAGTACTTGATGGCAGTGTGTGCGTTGCTGGAGACTGTAGGAGTCCTGAGCCGCTTTCATCAGGGGACACCCGAGGCAGTCTAGCGGGTAGGCTGGCACCAGTTTTCAGTGATACCTAAAAGGAAGAAAACTAGAGACTTGGGATCAGCTTTGGTAGGCTCTTCAGTGGCACCATCCACTAGGGGCTTAACCACAGACTCCATCTGGAGTGTCATCCGGGGGAGGGTGGGTTAGGGAGGACAGTGGACTGATTCTTCTCACCTGTAGCAAAGCTGACACGATTCCAGAGAATTCTGCCACTTCTGCAGCAACCTGACAGGTGTAAGCAATTGCTTGCTGTGTTAAGGGAAAGTGGCATCATTAGTAGCAAAGGGTGAGTCTTTTTTCTTCCAGCCTAAATGAATATATATGTATAAAAATAAGCAGCTGTTAAAGGCTAGAATTTTCCAAAAGACGCAAGCAGAGAAACTCCCCTCTTCCTGTATCTTGCTCTGCCTGTGCCACGGGAGTCGTAGTCTTGGTGTACACCTGTGACTTTCTTCGTGCATTTGAGCATGCTGTGATTAAGACCACATCTGTTCCTCAGAAAAATCCTTCCCTAGTCACTCTAATGATGTCTGGGATCTTTTTGCTGATTCAGCTTTTGTAAAGCTAGACTATCTCTGGTCTCCAGGGAGTTGTTTTGGCAGGTGATGAGCTTAGAAGATGCAGCTTGTGACTCCAGTAAGATTGGCGAGGACGTCGCCCTCACCTCTCTGTATCTGCTAGGTGTAGAGTACTTGCTCAGGGAGTGGGGTATTTGGAAATAAAGGCAAGCTTTCCCATGTCTCCAGCGGCTTAGCATTGGGATCCTGAAAAGGGCGTCCTTTTCAGTGGAATAGCATCTTTTAATTAGATCACAGCAAGGAATCCAAACTTAAGCCAAGAAAAGTCATGGAATAAAAGACACTGGAAGCAAGTAGAGGAGGAAAGCAGCAGTTGCTGGTTTTTTGTTTTTAAAGACCTTGAGATCTATCAGATGCATTTGAGAGAAAATAGGGCACTTAGTCTTAAGAAAAAAAGGAAGAAACCCACAGCGAACCTGTCCTGTGATTGGTGACTCACGAGAAGCTGTGTTCGAGGCACTACAGCAACCTGGACCCTGTGTTGTGTAGCGGGACAGCGGCTTAGAGCTTGCGGTCTGGGCGGCAGAACTCACCGCGGTTTCCTTTAATAATCGTTAAGCCATATCATCTGAGGTTTTCGGCTTGTTTGAGATGTGAATTTGTTTTATAGATTATAAATATACATATACAGTGTATGTATAAAGCAGAATGCCTGTCCTTCCTGATTATTTTTTGTACCATATTGTAAATTATATTATTTATTCTTTACCAATTTTGGGAATAAAAGGTGTTTTGGTTATTTAATATAATAAACAAAAGCTGTTAAACTTCTTATGTTTAAATTTCCAGTTCAACTTGTAAATGTTTTTATTGTGCATAAATACATACTAATACTTCATCTAATACTTCTCGAGTGAGTGTTGTTTGCTTCGCGGCGAGCTCGGCGGTGGCGGCTCGGCGTCAGGCCTCGGGTTTGCGCTGCCGCCCACAGACCCGGGCGCCTCCCGTGCGAGCAGCGGCCACCGGCGATCCCGCGGGTTGTACCCGCGGCAGCCGGGAGGCGCTTCTGGAGTGCGCGGCTTGTGCCTGCGCGGGGGGGGGGGGAGTCCGCTCGGGGCAGGGCCCGCCCCCCTGCAGCCCTGCTGCCCAGTGTCGGCGCCCAAGGCCTGAGCGGCATCAGCTCTCACCAATCGGCTGCGAGCGCGGCGCGAGTCTTGCCGAGCCTCTGCCCCGGTGGGGCGGGGGCACGGCCCGGCGCTGCGATAGGCTGCGGCGGCGTGACTGGCGTCGACGATGTCCAAGGGACGCGGGTGGGCGGGCCTAGCGCTGCGTGGGGGCGGGCGGAAACCTCGGTTCGGCGGGCGAGGAGGCGCCTGGCGGCGGGCGACATGTTCCAGGCCCCGGAGAGCGACGGCGGCCGGGCGGGCTCCAGGTGCGTGGCGGGCGCGGCCACATGGCGGGCCCGGGTGCTTGGTGACCTCACAGAGCCGCGGCCTCCTCGTCCCCGTCCGAGAGGCGGGCGCTTGGGCCGGACGCCCTCCCCGCGCCGAGCAGGGTCTGGGCGGGAGGCCTGAGGCGCGCTGTCCGCGCTGCTCTTCCTGGGCCCACGTTCTCCTCCGTGTCCAGCGCGCCTGGAGACGCTGGCCGAACGGTGTGCGGGGCCGCTGCCGGGAGCCCGGGACCATGCGGGTGTGTGGGGATGGGCCCGCGGGGTGGGGGTCACCGTCTTGGGCTCCTTCCCGGGTCCCCGTGGGGCCGGGCGCCGCGCTCCCCTAATGCCGGGGTCCCGTGGGGCCGGGCGCCGCGCGCCCCTAATGCCGGGGTCCCCCGTGGGGCCAGGCGCCGCGCTCCCCTAATCCCGGGGTCCCCCGTGCGGCCGAGCGCCGCGCTCCCCTAAAGCCGGGGTACCCTGGGGCCAAGTGCTGTCCTACCCTGATCCTATAGTTTGGGAGCCAGGCCGTATCCTCCCTGCCTTGCTGATGGAGAACCAAGCTGACTGCCAGTAATAGAAGCAGAAATCCAATTGTAGGTCTCCAAACTGTAGGAGCCACCTTCCCTTGTAGATTTCAGGGGTTTTAGATGCCCATGAGTTCTCATTACTGTAATACTCTCCTGTCCCCCAGCCTTGCCCTAAAAGTAGAAGAGAATATGTATTTGACACCTGTTGAGGTAAATACCACGTCCAGTAGGTAATAAGTGGAAGAAGTGCTTTGACTTGCTGAAAACTCTGTTAAGTCTGGGGGAGTCAGGTCAGTGTTCAGTAATACACCTAACTAATTAGTCATCAGACCACAGAACAATGACTAGCAGTCACACACGTCTACATGTGCACTAATGGGAGCCAGAGGTTTATCCCAGAGTGTTCCGTAAGTACTGTGGACCATTGCCCACACCAGCTGGGCAGGAGCCGCTTCCCAGCTCTCTTCCTCTTGTCCTCTGGGTTCACCCCATTCACTACCGGAGGCCCAGTGAACGAGGCCGTTTATGAATAAACACCCTGACGCTGGTGTACTGACTCTTGGAGCTGCAGAGCTGTTGGGCTAAAGGAATACTCCACACTTCTTTGGGGGACTCGTGTTGGAGAGGGTATTAGGAAAAGGAGAAAATTTTTCCTTTTAGGACATTGAAGAAGAAAAGCATTCTTCTCGGCTGGATGATTACATGTAATTGGAAGCTTTTGCTTGGAATCAGTCAGATGTTTTGTGTTTCCGCAGCCATCTTAAAGGGATTGATTAGCTGGACAGGCCTTGTAGGGCCTCACATCTTATTTGGCTGTTGAGGGAGGGAGTGTGGTCGTGGCTGTAGCCCAGCTGGGATTTCCTCTTTTAAGGCCCTACATCTTCTGTTTTCTTGCTGAGGGATTATCTTATGTTAAAGGGACTCTGAACTGTCCAAGCGTCATGCCTGAGCCATCCCTGGTCTGAGGTCCTCCCTTTCAGCTGTAAAATGTACACCTGTAAAGGATTTATCCAAGTCTCCCTTTTATTACTGCTTCTCTCCAAGTCTGCCCAGTCCACAGGCTTTTCTGAAACACAGACACCAGCTCTCCAAGGGAGGCTCAGGACCTGGAGGTGAGAGTGGTTTTTGTTTCCCTGCCTCAGCTGGTGCTGTCGTCCCCTCGCATTGTATCTGTGGCTCTTCTTTGTCACCAGCCCTCTGGTTCCTCTTGTGTACTTCAGTGTCTTCATTAGATTATTGTGAGGGGTAGACAAGAGAACAAGGTCATTGTAATTGGAATGTTCCCCACGTTGTCAGCTCTGAGCTCACTCGTATTCCCATCTTCTCTCTAATTTGTGTCCTAGAGGTAACTGCCCTTGCTGGTGAGCCTGGTGAAGGCCACACTGAGCATTGTTGTGGGTTCTGTTTTTATCAAAAGAACCTCTTCCACTCTCAGTTCCCTTATTTGAGACCTTGCTGGGGCAGCCTGTGTGATTTGCATGACTGCTACAAGGCTGGGAGACCCTAGCATCCACCCTGTTGCCTTCGGGATGAAGGTGTCGCTGTCCCTTCTCAGGTAGCTTGGCCACTATGCACAGCATTCTTGGCTGTCATTTCTTTTCCCTTGTTTTCAAAGTAAAATAAAGTAAAATTAAGAAAAGTACACAGAATAATGTAATAAACACTGTATTTCCACCACCCAAAATTAACATTTGGTCATTTCAAACAACTCTGGCTATGCCCTTTGCCCCGAGGATACCCTTCCCACACAGAGACCGCAGACTCAATTTGGACTTTGGCTCCTCCAGAGAGATCTTTGGGGTTCCAGCAAGACCCAGCGCCCGTGGCGTCACTGATGGGAACACTAGAGCCCCCTGCACCTGCAGCGCTGGCTTTCCTGGCAGAATAAAGCTTCTCCAGACTCAGGACTTACTGTCACCCCCCTTTCTGTGCACGGGGTCTGGCGCCGGCTTCCGGCGACAGGTGCTCAGGGGCCGTGTGGATGGGTTAAGCCAGGGCGCAGGGCAGAGGGGACCGGGAGATTGCAGGGATGCAGAGTGAGTCCTAAGAGCTTGAATCCAGAAGAGTCTGCTTCAGATTGGAGCAGGGCCTGGGGGTTTGAAAGCAGAGCTGTGTTTCAAATAAGTCTGTAAAATAAATTTTTAATTCAGCAGGAGAGTTGATGTTAAATTCAGTTCAGTTCTGAAGATTGCAGATCCCCACCCCACTTTCCAAAGCATGTGGGACCTGCTGTAGCCAGCCAGGAATACAGAAAATGTCACTTGTGACTGGGGCTATGTGACCTGAGGACTTGTTAACATCTTTCTAAGTTGTGGTTATTAGGGGTTTGTTTTGTTTTTAATTTTTTCTCAAACTGAAGTAATTTTTTTCCTTCACCAAATCATTAAGGAACTACTAACTATTGAGTAGGCATCCACCCTCCTGTTCCTCCCAGGCGGCCAAGGACTCGGCACCGTGTGGGAGCCTGCCCAAGGGGTCTGCCCGCCCTCATTAAAGCGGAGGGGTGCTTTCTGCAGTCCTCCTTGCAGCTGGAGAGTCTGAGAACTCACTTCGCTTTAAATTGCAATGAATGATCAGCTCCCTCTCTCGTTCTTTTAAGGAAGCAAACAACATTTCAGATGTCCTGCTCTTGTGAGCGACGTTGTGGGCTGTGTTTGTGGAGTGCGGTGGCTTTTGGGTGGCGCGGAGCTCCACATTTCCATCTCTTTCTCCGGGTCTGCAATCACAGCCAGCCCTGTCGCTGAGGACTTGGGAAGGAGCCTGGGCCCCTCGTCGGTTTAGAACTGTTTCAGGAGGGCCCTCTCACCTTTAAAATACATCTTTAAAATCTCTGTGGGTGTTCTGAAAAGATGCACATGACTTCAGCATGTGACTGCTCTGCTGGAGTAGTCTGAAGCCCTGGGGCGGGGGGGGAGGGGGGTCAGGGCAAAGCTTTGTGAACATTTAATACTTCGGTTATTGCCATAAAAAGTGACTCAGCGTCCTGGTGTTCCACATCTGAAATGTTTCCTATAAACCTCCAGATGGTGCACGGCCGTTTCCCCCCAGTCGAGACTTGGGGTGGATGCTGCTGTTGGTGGCTGAGTGGGTGCGTGTTGGGGTGGCGGACGGGACCCCTGGTGTACATGTGTTGGTGTGAACAGTGGTGCCAGCAGGTGTGCCCTCTGATCTTTCTGATGAGAATCCGTTGGTTACGGGCCTTGAGGACTGGAGGTGGTTATCCTAGGGTGGATTCCGCACGTCGTTCCTGACCCTGAGAGCGTAGTCTGAACTCTGGACCCAGACTGCCAGGATTTGTGTTCTGGTTCTGCTATTTCCCACATGACCTTTCTTGTGATTCTTCTCTGTCTCAGATTCATTGTCTGTGAAAATAAGGCCTGCCTGAGAGGGCTGCTGTGTAAGGTCCTTGGAACAGTAAATGCAGATAGTAAGCACTTAGCAAATGTAAGCTACGGTATTAAACAATCCTGGATATGTTTACGGTATTGCTTTAATTTTTTTTAATACATATTTTTTAAGTAACCTCTACACCCATGAGGCTTGAACCCACAACCCCGAGATCAAGAGTTGCACACTCTACTGACTGAGCTGGCCAGGCACCCTGAGTATGTTTGTAGTAATAAACACTGTTGGGTACTAATTAAAATGAGCATTAAACTCTGTTGAATGTGGTTCAGTTTCCACATTGTTTTAGGGAAAATAATTTTACTTATGAGAGGATCACAGGAATAATTACCAAGTATGTACATTTCTAGAGGGTTTTCGGCATAACCAAGGTATACAAAAAGAACTTTAAGGGCAGTGAAGGTTTACTTGCTGTGTGGCTGTCTGTAGACCAGTCTTGCCAGTGCTAAAGAATCGCGGTGTGTCATTCAGCCAGGTCAGCCATCAGTGACTCACGCTCAGTCTGTGCTCCTAGGGCCATGAAGCCCCCGGGAGGAGAGGCCAGCAATCTTTTTGGAAGTCCAGAAGAAGCTGCTCCGTCAAGCAGGCCCAATAGGATGGCATCTAATATTTTTGGACCAACCGAAGAGCCTCAGAACATCCCTAAAAGGACCAATCCTCCAGGTATGGGCCTTTGTGAATCATCAGTCCTTTGGCCTCTGCATGTTCTGTTTTATGCTCTTCTTCTGATAACATTTTTTATTTCTTTGCATCGACCCTTTCAATTGTTTTCTGGTATAGGTTATCCCTTGCTGTCAGAGTTCTAGAATGTAAGGATGATTTTGTTTTTTTTCCTTGTTTGTTTGTTTTTAAAGATTTTATTTATTTATTAGTGCGCACAAGCAGGGGGAGTGGCAAGCAGAGGCAGAGGGAGAAGCAGACTCTCTGCTGAGCAGGGAGCCTGATGTGGAACTCGATCCCAGGACCCTGAGATCATGACCTGAGCCGAAGGCTGATGCTTCACAGATGGAGCCACCCAGGCGTCCCCAACTCAGTCATTCTTGACTCCTCCTTCCTCTGTCAGCGAACCGTGGCTGAGTCCAGGCACTGAGGGTACAGAGGCAGATGACAGGATTCTGGTTCCCACCAGGGAGGTTCTCCCAGTTTTCTGATGGGCCCTTGTGATTCCAGAAATTGTGTGCAAGTTGTGCATTTAAACATTTCTCTTAGGGAGACTATTTTGATTCAGATTGTCAATGGGATCGAAACTCTAAAAAGGATGACTCAGTCCATATAGTTCTTTAATGCTTATCCCACATTCCAGTAGTCACAGTGGGAAAAAATCTTAGAAAAATCTTTTTCTTGGCTGATAGACTATCTAGTTGAGCGACCGTATGGTGATAGTTAGCTGAGGAGCTCTCCCTTTTCCGTATCCCCAAGGGAAAACAAGGTTTATTCCTGGGAGATTTTGAGAGGTCAGACACAGGGGTCAGTATTTCAGGCAGATAATAAATCCAACAGAACCAAAGTTAGAGCTGCTCCTTACCCCGCTGCAGTGACCAAACCCAGAGAAACAAAGGCAGTAGATTCAAAAGCTAGTTTTGTGTTTGGGTGGTGGTTTTTTGCCAGAGAGGGTGGATGGAGGGTTAAAGTTTGGGATATAGAAGAAGCAGGTGGTTCTTAAAAGTGAGGAACATTCTCATCATGTCCAGCTTACAGGTGTGGGGCTGGAGTGGTCAGCCCCGCACATCTTTGTATTGGCGACAGCAGAATAAGTACCGTATGTTAGCTTGTGTACCTATAACTGGCTGCCAGCTCAACAGAGGGCGTCTGGAGCTGCCCCTGGGGTGTCGGGTTCCCTGGAAAGTATGGCAGCTTGGGGCGGTGCTGCTCTGCAGACCCTCAACCTCATCTGATTCCCCAGCGGGCAGCCTGGGCCCCTCTAGACTGGAGAGATAGAGAGCCTCTGTGTTGTTCGCGGTCACAAGATGTGGCAACGGCCGCTGAATTCACTCCCTGTGCCGGGTTCCTGCTTCTCCTGCTATTATTGTTTGGGGTCTGTTTTCTGGCCTGCCAAGTGCTCTTGGCAAACAATCTGATGAATTCTCAAGGGAAGGCCGAAAGGGAAAACTGCCAGTGTGCCCCCCCCCCCCCGCCTCACCGCAGACCCAGGTTCCTGCCCTCTGATGAGAGGGCCTGATTGAGAAACGTGTCCAGGATGGGGGGCGTGACTGAGCCGTGATCGTCACTGAGCATTTGCCAAGAATTGTCATACCCAGTGTTTCTTTACCCTTCATGCACGGGCTCTGCTGGTTGCCTGGCTCACATCTC
This sequence comes from Mirounga angustirostris, assembly GCF_029215605.1. Lineage (NCBI taxonomy): Eukaryota > Metazoa > Chordata > Mammalia > Carnivora > Phocidae > Mirounga > Mirounga angustirostris. The sequence continues at coordinate 140,874,351 of NW_026991713.1, forward strand.
TCCCAAATTACTCTCCCTGTTCCAACACTGATGGCAGAGACGTATGGACAGTTCCGTATTGGCCAGGGACTGGGCTCAGTGCTTTCCGTGTATTCGTGTGGCCCTCTCTCCACCCCTAGGAGGTAGGTGGGGGGCGCCTCTTGACAGAGAGGGAAACAGAGGCTCAGGGAGGTTCACTGCTACACCCAGAGCTCACACCTAGCTGGTGGCACAACTAGCCCTTGGATCCCAGTTTGCCTGACTCCAGAGCTCATGCTCTAAACTTACCTGAAAAATCAGTTGGGGTAAGTTTTTCGACATGGAATTGCTGGATCAATTTAAAATTCTGATAGACACTTCCACCTGGTTGTGAGAGGGCCCCAGCATGCACCGCCATGTGTGCGATGCTCGCTCCCCACTCTGCCAGCAGGGTGTCTGTCTTTTGCAGTTTGGTTCTTACAGAAGCATATCTTAGGGGCGCCTGGGTGGTCCAGTCAGTTAAGCGTCTGACTCTTCGTTTTGGCTCAGGTTATGATCTCAGGGTTGCTGGGCTCCGCACTCAGCATGGAGTCTGCTTGAGATTCTCCCTCTACCCCTGCCTCTCCTGCTTGTGTGTGCGTGCTCTATCTCACGCTCTCTCTCGGAAATAAATCTTTTAAAAAAGCCTATCTTGAATTTTTCTTTATGACTAAATTGAACATCTTTTCTTTCTTCAGAGCTGAGTTCATCTTTCAGGTAAAATGTTGACTAACGGGCAAGCAGGGTGATTCCTTTTTATAAAGTACAAAAACAGAACTACATTGTTTAGTGTTAGACATACACACAGTAAAAACATACCAACAACAACAAGTTTGTGGTCTGCAGGAAATGCAGGCATCTGGTGACCTGGGGTGCGGGGAAGGACACCCAGGGTTCTGGGAGCCGTTGTGCTCTGTACACTCCAGGTGGTAGTGACCTGGGTCGTCTTAGGAACTTTTGTGTTACGGTTCATAATTTAAGAACAGTTTTTTAGGGGCGCCTGGGTGGCTCAGTTGGTTAAGCCACTGCCTTCGGCTCAGGTCATGATCCTGGAGTCCCGGGATCGAGTCCCACATCGGGCTCCCTGCTCGGCGGGGAGTCTGCTTCTCCCTCTGACCCTCCCCACTCTCATGTGCTCTCTCTCATTCTCTCTCTCTCAAATAAATAAATAAAATCTTTAAAAAAAAAAAAAAAACAGTTTTTTAATGAGCAGTGTCTTTAGCCAAAAACTTCAAATTGAGTTACTTTTCTTTCTTTTTTTTTTTTTTAAATGAATGCACATTTTTAAGAGAATTTACTTAAGCCTTTGTAGCACAACCAGAAACGGCGCAGTATGGGATGAGCTGAAGCTGTGGTTTTCTCCACTTTGTGGCGGAGATATTTTGTTGATGGCAGCCCAGCAGCATCACTGAAGGCTGACTCTGCCAGGCAGTGCTCTGCGTACTTCATGTGCATTCACTCGCTTATGTCACCAATGGCCCTAGATCAGTACTCTTGTTACTTACAACCAGTTGATAGATGGAGGCGAGAAGGTTCCGGCCACTTGTCGGGGCTCAGAGTTGGGCGAGTGACCGCACAGGGGCTCCACCTGGCGGCCCAGCGCTGTGCTGTGTGGGCATCTCCAGCCCGGGCCTGTGGGTCCTGGGAGGGTGAGGTATGTTGGCACCAAGATGACACGAGTGTGCATGCATCTCCTGCACAGGCAGCCCCGCACGTTCTTGACCCTTTCTTCTGCTCCAAAAGGGCTCTTTCCTGCGCTCTGTTCCAGTTCTCACTGGGCTTGCATTCTATATGTCCCCACAAGGCTGAGCCCCAGAGGCCACTCTGTTTTACAGTCCACTCTGGCTGCTGGGGCCCTCAGGATGGTTCTGAAGGCAAGTGAGAGCACGAACCGCTGATGGAGCCCTTCCCCGCGGGGCCCACGGGGAGCTAGGCGTCCAGGTTGTTCTGCGTGCTCATGTTTCTCTGTTAGCGGCGAGGGCGATTTTAGCCAGGAAGTGACTGCTTGCCACGTGGGCTCTTGAAAACAGTAAGAGAAGATCAGAGCTCTGAGAAAGGACATGCTAAACAGTCTTGCATCCCACGGCCCGTCCAGCCCCGGGTCCTGTGCACACAGCCCCCATGGGGAGTCACAGTCAAGGGGGGGGTGGAGTAACCACTTTTCTGTTCAGACACAGGTGAGTGAGAATACCTCCTCCATTTATATTAAAATGTTACACGCTGTATAGATTGTCTTCCGCCTTTTTTCACTGAGCAGTATATACGTCCAGGAGATGTTTCTTTATCAGTACGTGGAAAATAAAGTGAACGTTTATTGAGCATTTGTGTCCCTGGCATTGTTCTAAGCATTTGACGTCTGAGCTATGGTGAGTCATTGGAAGGACCTGCGGCAGGTCCCTTTGTTCTGCTCTTTCTATAGTTGAGCATCTGGGGGCACAGAAAGGCCAACTAATTGGTGTGTGGTCGTCTAGCTAGTTAGTGGAATGCGTCTTCTTTCCTCTTGTAAGATTATAAGTCCTTGGTGCCCCAGGGCCGTGACTGGTGGCCCACCTCCATTAGCACAGCTCTCCACGGAAAGGTGCTGGCTTTTGCCAAGTGAAGAGACGCCAGCTGGTGTTGTGTGGCTGCCGTCTTTCTGCTTAACAGAGGCATTTGGGCGTTGACTTTGATGTCTGGCCAGACTCATCAGCTTATGAGAAGTTACATGTTGGATGCATATTTTCATTACGGCTCATCAGATCACTTAGAGTTGCACTGTAGGGTGTTGTGTGTCTGTAATTTGCTGACATACCTAGTTGTCCCTGGGAGTTCTGGCCAGAATGAGGTCAGAAGAATGACTAATAGGTGTTTTTTCCAGATTCCAGGTTTGCTGTGAATATGGTATGTTGTTAAATTCATTTCTATCTATCTGGCCTAAAAATGCAACAGCTATTTGCTTTTAACATAAAGAACTTTTTGTGGTTTAATGAAGAAGATTCTTCAACAGGACAACATGACAAGTTCAAGGTTAAGGAAGTTCTAAATGGGAAATGCTGTTTTATGCCATCTTATCATCTTGCTTTAGAGGCCAGCCCAGGTCAGCTTCCAGAAATGAAGGTCCCAACAGGCCCCCGATAAAGGGGTTGGTTTTGACGTACATCTTTAGGAACCCTCATCAACCTGATTACACCTCCTTGTTGGCCTGAACTAGGGACTGGCACTGGGGTGTCCCTGTGAGGGGAGGTCTCTGAAGTAATGAAGGTAGAGGGTGGCACCCAGTGGCTATTCTGGGTTGCTCACTGTTACGTAATTGTTTCTACAGGGGGGAAAGGAAGCGGTATCTTTGACGAATCCACACCTGTGCAGACTCGACAGCGTCTGAACCCACCTGGCGGGAAGACCAGTGACATTTTTGGGTCCCCAGTTGCTGCCACTTCACCTTTGGCACACCCAAACAAACCCAAGGTATGGGTTACATTCAGGTAGCAGACGTGAAAGTAAGAGAAACAAAAATTGAGCTAAGTAGTCCTTGGAAAGGCTCTAAGGCAGGTGTGGTGTGTGACCAGGAAGAGGCAGAGTGGGTGACGTTGGTTTTGCTGAATGCAGCCCTTAGTCACAGAGTTTCCGAGTCAGCAAAGAAAGGCACTCCAGTCTCGTGATGAATGAAGCCTGGGGACGCTGGCCTTGGTGTGCAGGTGGAGGCGACTGCCCCTGCCCTGCCGATGGGCTGCTCCCCTCTCTGCCCTGAGGGCGGTGAGGCTCTTCAGAAAATTGAACATCTCATAAAATTTCACTATTTTTTAAAGTCTAATTTGTGGCTTAGAGAATGCCAGAGGACAGAGTATGGCATCTGCTAGCGTCTCCGCATGCGGCGCATCTCGGGGGGGCTGCTGCTGAGGGAATTTTCCTTTTATAGGGGTACTCAGCCAAAAATGAAGACGGAATAACAGAATTCAAATATGACTATTTTGCCGACTTGTAATAAAATCCTGGATCTCAGCAATGAGCATCAGTGGCTAACATCACAAAATGAGAGACAACCAAAAATATATGTCCTTACAGAACATCACAGCCCACCTTTAAATTCTTATCAAAAAATCAGGCCCAAGTCAGACCAACCCTCATATTAATTGACACCATAGAGTGTGGTCTGTGGTCAGACACCACAGGTCTGAGTAATACAAAATGGAGGACTTCACATAGCAGTCATTAGAGGGCAGTCAGTAATCCTGATGATTAAAAAGAGATTTAAAAAATACAGTCCTTATCAGCGCCTGGGTGGCTTAAATTAAGTGTCCAACTCTTCATTTTGGCTCAGGTCATGATCTCAGGTTTGTAGAATCGAGCCCCACATCAGGCTCTGCGCTCAGCAGGGAGTCTCCTTAGGATTCTCTATCTACCCCTCCCTCCCCTTACCCCTAAAAAAGCAGGGGAGGGGAAGAATACAGTCCCTATCAAAGTCCTAACCATATTGTTTGGTTTGTTTTGGTTTTACTTTATTTTTTTTTTTAAGTGGAAAGATCTATCCTAAAATTCATAGGGAATCTCAAGGGACCCTGAGTAGCCAGACAGCTTAACAGTGAAGAACAGAGTTGGAGAACTCTCACTTCCCAATCTCAGAACTGACTACAGAGTTCTAATCCAAACAGTGTAGTGCTGGGATCATGACCTGTGCCAAAATTAAGAGTTGGACGCTTCACTGTCTGAGTGTGCCACCCCCCCAGCCGCCCAAAGGACATTTTTAAATTGGAATATTTGTGGGTAATCGAAATATCTGGGATTTGCTTTAAAATACTCGCCCAAGGGGCAGAGGCAGTGTGGTTGGAAGTGTGTGGCTAAGATCTGGATGGCGGTGAGCTACCATCACAGCTGTGGCAGGCTGTGGGGGATTCATGTCATCGCTCCCTCCACTTTGCTCATGGTTCAGAACGGCCACAATAAAAGATGTTGAAAAGTTAAACATAAACCCATTTGTGCCCTGATTTTCATCATCCACTTGAATGAGGGTAAAATGTCTGAATCACGTACTAACCTGGGGTTTGCCTCGTTGCAGGACCACGTGTTCTTGTGTGAGGGAGAAGACCCAAAATCGGCCCCTAAAGGTGAGTTGCTGTTCTCTGTCCCTTCCGCTAAGTGCTCTGCTCTGGGAGAGGTGCTGGTACGCCCCTAGAGGGTGAGCAGGAACATTCTGTGCCCCTTCCAGGCCTGCTGACAGAAACAAGGGCATGTTTGTTACCAAGAGGATATGTAGTATTTGAAGAAGGCCAGGAGCTGGGCGTCTGGCTCTGAGCCCCGCCTTGCTCTCCTAGCTGGCTCTGCTGCGGGTCACCACTCCCTCAATTGATAACCAAGACACAGGGGCATTCGTTCATCTAGAAAGTCCGAGGAGGAGTGTCAGCAAGCCTCACCTCCCCTTGTTAGATCCCCAGTTGAGATGAGCTGCTTCTCTTCATGTTCAAGTTGAGAAAGTTGGTTATTTATCCTTGAGGTGGCAGAAGGGGGGATGGGGTCCCACAAGCAGTGTAAAGTAATCGGCTTATTAGGAATCTATTAAGGAGTTTATAGTACGAAGCCCCAGCTTTGGCCCCGTTCAGTAACGGCCTCCGCTAATCAGTCTTCTTGGGACAAGATGGAGGCCTGGCTCTGTGCGCTCCTCTTTTCCCATCACACTGTGCACTTCCTGCTGGCTACTCTGGGCCACAGACTCTGTAGGCGCAGCTTGCCTGTTTGGTTCGTGGCCTCTTAACGGGATGGCATGCCGACTTTGTCCCACAGCCGCAACGAGCTCGTCGCCCAGAGAAGAGCCCGGTGAGAAGGGAGGCCCTGGAGAAGCGGGCCGCGCCCAGCAGCCGGTGCCCATGCCCGCGGGGGACAGCCATGAGCCCAGGTTGGGCCCGAGGCCACGCTCTCATAACAAAGTCCTCAACCCGCCTGGAGGCAAATCCAGTATCTCCTTCTACTAAGAGGGGCTGCTGCTGCGTAGCCAGGCAAGAACCCGGAGAGATAGGATTTCAAATACTATAGTTTCTTTTAGCCCAAAGGAGCCGGGTGGGGAGAGGGTCTGCTGTGTATCTGAAGCCGCTCTCAGGCCCCACTGCCGTCACAGAGCCGGGGGGACCTTACCTCCAGACTGCGGGAGACCTGTCTTGGTGGGGATAAAACGGGACTCACTGTAACTGCGCATGTGACGGGACTCAACGAGGGGTATGGGGGCAGGTGGTGCGAGGCCACGCTGAGGCCTGGTGGCGTGGGGCTGCCCACAGCCTCGCCGCACCAGCGCTCTGCTGGCCAACCAGGGGTCTGGAGATCACGAACACAGTAGCAGAGTTTAAGTTTAAAACCTTGGCAAGAACATAAGAAACAACCTGTGTGTTGCTGTGGGATAGACGAGCAAGGCACAGGCCAAGACACTACTGGTGGGGACTGGGGGTCTCTGGCTGGCCCCGCAGGTTCTCACCCCATTCACCACAGGACCGTTTTCATCCCTGGGACTGCCTCTGCAGGCCCCCGGCGCCTCCTTTCCGGTCAGCCCCAGTGTGGTGCTCTGCACGCTTCCTGAGCCACCTCGGTTGCTTGTCCTCAGCAGCTGTCAACAAAAACCAAAAAGTCATTCTCAGTCTCATGCTTTAGGGAAAGATTTTGTGCCCTGATCCTCTGAGGTGCTCCATTTCTGCCATTTAAAAGCTTGGCCAGATCTTACGTAGGAATCTCTGCCTTTCATTCCCAGGCTGGTTTTGCCGTGAATTGTTCCTTCTTTTCCTGAGTGGCCTCCTGTCTAGGCCTGTGCCCTTCTCCAGAGATGCAGACAGCTCCCTTGTCAAACCACAGTTCTTCCTGTGGGCAGGCCCCCCCTTCCCCCCGCCCCGGCTCCTGCAGCTGTAGAACTGTCCACATGCATCCAGGCAATGGGGTGACTGAAATCCTTCATGCGTCTTTACTCCTGTTGACGGTGGGAAGAAGAGATGCTTCAGAACCTTGGGTTCTTCGGTTTGAATCTTTAATAATATCTAAAAAGCTTTTCTAAAATACCAGCTTTACATAAGTGACTATTGACTCTGCCCTGTTTCTGACAACCTTTCTAGGAAAAAGTCAGTTGCTCAGGTACAACCAAGAGGAAGAAACTTTGCTTAGCTGCTCTTTATAAAGCTTTGCAGAACCTCTGGACCATATTCAGTTTCCAGAAGAAACCTGGAGACCTTGGCCCAGAAAATTAAGTAGTTTGACATCGAAGTCTCAACTAGCTGATTTCATGATGCTTGTCGGCACAGAGAACGGGCTGGCCAGAGCGCTGTTGCTTTGGTCCCGGCAGGCAGAGTTTCTCCCGGTTGGCCCTACAGGGCTCAGTCTCAGACCTTGCACCTCACTCATGTTGGACCAACAGTTAACAGAGGACAGGCTTCAGGTCGGGGTACATCTTGGTATGAGAGCCTACAAAGCTAATGCTAGGTACTAAAAATACCTGCATCATGACTGAAATTTAAAAAAGCAACAATGCTGTGTTTTATCGTACCCACAGTGGCTAGACACTTAAGTGCCTGCAGGAGCTATCTGCTGAGCTCCGTCTCTTACACCTGGCACACTGGGGGGACCTGCACGTGGCTTTGTCAACCAAAGACCGTTTGTTTTCCCCCTTTCAACTGCCCTGTTCACTCAGGAGGCAAGAAACTCTTTCCATGTGACTCTCTCAAGTACTTCCTGTCTCCACCCTTCAAATGGCCACTTATAGGAAAGTTGTTTGGAATTCAGAGCATTTTTTTCCCCATTAGAAAATGTCATAAATGGTAGTTAGGGTTTAAGCCCAAACACACTAACTTTTGTTTAATGCAATGTTCTCATGGTAGAAGTGAACTTCCATTTATGACTATGTTTTGTTGTGGTTTTTAGTATGCAACAAAATGATCCGTGGATGCCAAATTGGATTGCCAGGAACCCTGACATTGTACTGCTGGGCCCTGTGACTTCGCCCCTTCCCTCACTGTCCACCCAGTTCTGTCCATCAGCAGGGATACTGGGTGGAGATGGGGAGCAGAGGCGGGGATGCAGGCAAAGGAGAACTGTAGCAGGAGCCTCTGTGCAGTGTAGACAGATGCCCTGCCTTCCTTCTCTCCCCAGCCTTCCCTCCCTGGGGCTGTAGAAGTGGGTTTAGAGTGCCTGGTAGTCTGGTAACTGGGAAAAGCAGGAGAGGACTTTCTGCTCCTGTGAGCCGGATGGAGGTGGCCATTTATATTTGGAAAATGCTCTATACATCGGGGACTGCCTGTATTTGGAAATTCATTAACTCAGCATCCTGTTCTCAACCTCTAAGCTGCATTTTGAAATTATTAGTCTGTATTTTTATTAAGCCTTAAAACTTTTTTTATGTGCATTTGGTGCCAAATTTTTTCTAGAGCTGTATCAAAAACAAGAAGCCTGTACTCACATCAGAATATAGTTTTGATAGGGGCATTTTGTTTTTACAAGGCAGGATTGGGTATAACCATTGAATTAAACTTAGCAATCATGTACTCGAAGTCTTTGCGTGTCAGTTCTTTGTGTGCATGTCCACGCATGCTTTCCTCAACATCCATTTTCCACGGTGCCTGAGCCCTGCTCCTTTCCTTACAGCTTTTCTCTGGTGAAGGGGTTTGCCTTTTTTTTTTTTTTCCTTCCATTTAGCCAGAGGATGCCCAAACTAATCTTCTCAAAGATTACAGATTTAAGGTTTAAAGATTTGGAAAGCAAAGACTTAGCTTTGAGTAGAATGAGCAGGAATATGCCAGTGTTCTTTGGGGTTTCTGTAAGCTAAAGGAAATGATTCCTTTTTCTCCTACACCATTTGTTTTCCTAAAAACCAAGGTATTGAACTTGCCCCTGAGTGGACTTTGAAACTCCAGTAACAAACCTGATAATGAGTAGATGAGGTGTTAAGCTTTCAGTTTGCCTGTAGGTTAAAATCCTATAGAGAAAGCACAGATTGAATATCTTTTCCTCTTATACATTAGGAATTTTCATATGTCCTAAAAGCAGACAATATCTATGTGCATTACATGGATATAAGATGATGAAACCGCTCAGACCACCTGCTTGGAGACACACGTGTGTGCGCATATGCATGCCCGTCCCATAGGAGACTGCACAGCATTCTTCCTGCTGGACTAGGGCCAACACCAGAACAGCACATCAGAAAGAAACTGACAGGAGCACCTGGGGGCTCAGTTGGTTAAGCTTCCAACTCTCGATTTTGGCTTAGGTAATGTTCTCAGGGTCTTGGGATCAAGCCCCGCTTCAGGCTCTGTGCTCAGCAGGGAATCTGCTGGACATTCTCTCCCCCTCTCCCTCTGCTCACACATGCGTGCACGTACTCTCTCAAAGAAGAAGAAAACCTGACATACAGTACCTGACTCTGCCTTCATTTGTTCACCTGAAAACACGTTTCAGTGCAGACCTGGGCTAGGCACTGGGGACATGACACTGCCAATTGGAGCCGCTGCTCCAGCCACAGGCCAGGCTCGGCCTGGAGAGTCACAACCCATTTGCCTGCAGGGGCTGGGCAGAAGAACAAGGTAGCTCCACCTGTGTTACGGTGAGGGAGCAAACGACAAATGGGAAAGGGTTACTATTGCATGTCCTGTGCTTTCTCCAGAAATGTACTGGCTCTTTGCACAGCATAACTTGGTCCTATTATTTTCCACACTTGGCGAGGATGTATATTCCTCCTGTGTTATTCAGTTCATTTCTTTGCATGATATCCTTAATCCTTAGTATTTTGGAGATCATAAATGCAATATTCCTGTTTTATGTGTGACTACGAAGTGCCATCAAAATTTAGTGTAGGAAGAATTGAGAAGGACATTACAAGGACTAGATGACTCTCTACTCTAGCAAATTAAATTAGACCTTTTTTTTTTTAAGTTTTTCTTTAAATTCCAGTTAACATACAGTGTACTATTAGTTTCAGCTGTATGGTATAGATTTCAACATTTCCATACATTACCCACTGCTCATCACAGCAAGTGCGCTCCTGGAAGCCCAGTGCTCCATCCATTGACAGAGCCAGGCTAAAGTGGAACGTTTGAGACCTGTGTTCTCATCTTACATTTTAGGGTCTTGCAGTGAGAAAAAAATTTGTATCTCCAATTACCTTAAATCTGAAAGCAATTCTATTTTTAAAACAAGTTCTAGCTTAGGTTGCCTGATGCTCAAGTGCCCTAGCTGCATCCTTCAGTAAGCATCAGGAATTATCCAGCATATTACCTTGTTAAAACTTTGTTTTGTTTCAACCAATTTCAAGTAAATGTGCCCAATTATGTTAGTAATGAAAACCAATAAAGTCGGGGCGCCTGGGTGGCTCAGTCATTAAGCGTCTGCCTTTGGCTCAGGTCATGATCCCAGGGTCCTGGGATGGAGGCCCTTATCGGGCTCCCTGCTCCTCAGGAAGCCTGCTTCTCCCTCTTGCACTCCCCATGCTTGTGTTCCCTCTCTCGCGGTGTCTCTGTCAAATAAATAAAATCTTAAAAAAAAACCCAAACAAACAGTAAAGTTGGTGGCAAAGTCAGTTGGCCTCTCACAGTGGGGGCTGCCCGACTATAGTTGGCACTTCAGGGATTCAAAGGGGTCATGTGTCTGAAAAAAGGCCGAAGGCATGTCTTACGAGTTGGACACCATCCCCCCAAAACACTCATAAACTTTCTTTGTAACTTACCAGGAAAAACTTAACATACCTGTTTGTCCTGCTCATCATTTTGAGAATAAACCTACTAATTCTATATTGTATGCTTACTATTGACTAGAGCTGTGCTAAGTCCCTTTCATGGATTAGCTTATTAATGTTCATAACTTTCCCAGGAGATTGGTAATACTTTTAGGCTAAGTTTGTAAATGAAATTTGGGATGATTGAGTCACTTAGCTAGCATCAAAATCCAGATAATCTGAATGAGGTGGGATCTTGGTTTCTCTCTTAATGGAGTGGGTGTGCATCCATCCATAGAGCAAATTAGGTCACCAGGAGAACACTGGTATAATAGTACTCAGGGTCCTGGGATCGAGCCCTGCGTCGGGCTCCCTGCTCAGGGGAGAGTCTGCTTCTCCCTCTCCCTCTGCCTGCCTCTCTCCCTACTTGTGCTCTCTCTGTCAAATAAATAAATAAAATCTTAAAAAAAAAAAAATAGTACTTAGGGCATCATCTGCAGGACAGTTCATTGATTTGGTGCAATCAGGTTAGGGTGAACTGACCTTGAAGCATTTCGTTAGGTAAAAGCCAGGGTAAGAGTATTTCTGTCGGCATTAAGCTAGACAGTTTTGTGTTAAATCAGAATTAGCACTACCTGGGTGGCCCCCAGGCTGCAAGTTTAAGTTGTGGGTTGATGGTGTCTTCAGATGCCAGTAAAAGAAGGTGCAAACCCGTCCGGAGCAACTCTAAATTCAGGCTTCAAAGTATTCCCAAGTTCAGAAGGGAAGGGTGGGGCTGCCAGGGCCAGAATCAACCGCACCACCAGACGGCACAATCAGGCCCGCGAAGGCCGTGTGTGCGGTGATTACGAGACTTACTTTAAAAAAAAAAAGCTTACTAAAGAGATGTCATAGAAGTGGCTGAAAGTGGAAGAAATAGCAAGCCTATCAAGCCGTAGCCTGTAAGATTCAGTAAGACACAGAAATTTAAAATCCAACCACTGAACTGGAAGACCCAGTGGGTGGTGGCACGGTAAAGTGGGCCTGGGGAGTCTGAAGGAGGCCCACGGAAAGCAGGACTCCGCGGCGGCCTGGAGGAGGGGGCTCCCTCCTGGACTCGGGAGCGAGAGGGCCGAATGCTCTTCACTGGGCCCCCGGGGGTCGGGGGGTACGAATGAGCGGGAGCGGGCGGCGCTGCGCTCGTGTACTCCTGGGGCACACGCCAGGTCACAGGACAGGGCCGGTGTCGTGGTAGCTGCGGGAGCCCACGGAGTGTGACCCGCGCCCGCGCGCAGCGGCTGTGAACACCCGGACCGGAAATGCCTCCGGCCCCGCTCGGCCGAGCTTCCGCCCCAGGGGCGACCTCCCGCTACGTCACGGGCCCCACGACCCCTAGCGGCGCGGCGGCGCGAGGCTCGGGCGGGACTTCCGGGCAGCAGGACTTCCGGCCGCTGACTGACGGGCGCAGCCTCGCCGGCGGCGGCAGCAGCTGCAGCAGCATCAGCAGGAGCAGCAGCAGCAGCGGCGGCGGCGGCGCCTGAGCCCTGAGGCGACAGCGGCAGCGGCGGCGGAGGCGACGGGCCGCGGCCTGAGGACTACGGGCGGCCGGGGCGGGCGGGCGCGCCGGCGGACAGCGGGCCGCGCTGGCGGCGGCGGTGGCCGCGATGATGGAGATCCAGATGGACGAGGGCGGCGGCGTGGTGGTGTACCAGGACGACTACTGCTCCGGCTCGGTGATGTCCGAGCGGGTGTCGGGACTGGCGGGCTCCATCTACCGCGAGTTCGAGCGCCTCATCCACTGCTACGACGAGGAGGTGGTCAAGGAGCTCATGCCGCTCGTGGTCAACGTGCTGGAGAACCTGGACTCGGTGCTCAGCGAGAACCAGGAGCACGAGGTAGAGCTGGAGCTGCTGCGCGAGGACAACGAGCAGCTGCTCACCCAGTACGAGCGGGAGAAGGCGCTGCGCAAGCAGGCCGAGGAGGTGCGTGGGCCGGGCCGGTCGCCCGGAGACCCTCCCCGCCCCGCCCCGGCGGCCGCGCCCGGGGGCCGGGAGCTCCCCACCGTGCTAGGGCCCCGGAGCCCCCGGCCGGCCTCACCCCCCGACCCACCGTGCTCCGGCCCCGGGGCCCCCGGCCGACTTCACCACCCCACCACCGCTCGGGCCCCGGAACCCCCGGCCAGCCTCACCGCCCCCCTCCCCCACCGTGCTCCGGTCCCGGAGCCCCCGGCCGGCGCCTTCCCTGCTCCGCCCCGGAATCTCCTGCCGCCACCCCCCTCCCCGCTCCGCCCTTGAGCCCCCGGCCGCCGGCCCCCCCCATCCCCGCTCCACCCCGGAGCCCCTGGCGGCACAGGAGCCTGCAGCCTCAGCGGCCCCGAACCTCAGACCAGGCCTCGCTTCCTCCCCCATACCCACCTCTCATTCCAGACGTCCGTTCTTGTCGTGTGTGTGTGTGTTTCGCAAACCAGCTTCTTAAATAGACCCCCATTACTGTGTTTGGCTGCTGCAGTTCTAAATCCAGCTAGAAAAGGGATATCTGATCTTAGGGTTCTGCGTCTGGAAGTGGTCTGTTGTCACAAGATCTTTCCCTTGTCCCTGGCCCAGTGTTTCCAAACGAGGTCTGTGACATGGATGAGTTTGGTGATTGATGTAAACACCTAAGGGAAGAGGCACGGTTGGGTTGCTGCCCTGGCACCAGGAGAAAGACTCCAGGTTTCTGGAGGTGATGTCTTTGCCCTGTCCTCCCCTCAGTTGGGAAGGTTGTTAGCTTACCTGGGAAAAGCTGAGAAATTCCACTCTGGCTTCTGAGAAATTACAAATGGAATTTTGAATTATTTGATGGCGTTCTAGGATATCTCCATAACCTGGAAATCACTTCTTCATGAACCAGTTTGGAGAACTGTGCATTGTAGGAAACACCGCTTGCCTTTATTCATTCACCATCAAACATTTAGCTCCCAGTATGCCAGACCCAAGGATGCAGGGGATTTGGGCTCCCATCCCTGCTTTGCTCTTCTGACCTTGTCCGCATCGCCTGCCCAGTCTGGATTTTGATTTTCCATCAAATGAATCAATTGCCTTAGGTGATCTCTAAGCTTCTCGGATGTTCTGTTATTCTAGGCATTAGGTGATATTCTCTGCTTTATGAATACAGAGTTTCTTATTAAATGAGTCACTTTTTTTTTTTTTCAATTAATTCGGCTTAACACGTTTTTTACTTTAGTATTGAAATAGAAGATTGTTTCAGTATTTGGGCTTTTTCTTAAATCAGAGTGGTTTATGTCCTAGTTTGGTTTAAAGCATGTTTATAAAAACTTAAAGTGCTTTATATCATTCCTACTTCTGGTAGTTATTTTGCTTTTGGATTTCATACGTTTGTCAAGAGGCTGTTGTTTATTGATTGGGGTGTCAAGCTGTGAACCGGTTTAAAGCTCCCAACTTAAGGGTATGCAAGAGCTCATAGGATTTTAGGGTTGAGAGTGGCCCTAGGTGTTTCCTGGGGAAAGAAGTAGACCCGAGAAGGGGGGTGCTGGACGAAGATCACATGCCCTAGAAGAGCCACAGTGAACCCAGTCTACCCTGACTCCTGGCCTGGGCTCTTCTTTTCTATATCATGCTGTTGTGGGAGGTCAGAGAGCTGCATCTCCAGAATACTGGAGTTCTGGGGTTCCCTCGCCCAGCCATGGGGCTAGGGCTGCCTCCCTAATGCTGAGCAGTGTCCTTCACTTCTCTGACCTCTCTGTGCACGAATGTAAGGTCTAGCTGATGATGTTTTGAGTAAGTTTGTTTTCTTTCTTCTCGTACCTCTGTGGTCAGCATTGTGGTTGAGAAGACACTGAAGGGGGAAAATCAAGATGGACAAACTTAAGGCTATGAATCATAACCATCTAGCTTAAAAATTAGCTCAGTGTTCATGAGGCCTCTGCTCTGCTCTGTACAGCTCAAGTTCAGCCATGAGTGACTGCTTCTGGCCTCCCGCTCGCACTCCCCCAGACTAAGAGCCAGAGGGTGTACGTGTGGTTTGCAGGACACTGTCTTTGAGGCCGAGACCCAGCATTGCCCGGCTGTGAAGAGAAGCGGCACAGAGCTTCCTGAGCAGAGGGCCACGAAGCAAACAAATGCTTGGCTAGCCAGTACAAAGCTGTGGTTAGATGCTAACAGGACGCCCTTGCAAAGACCTCAGGTGATGTTACAGCTAAAGAAAAGGGCCAAATAGTGTAACCATTTTGGTATTGTATCGTGTTCATTAAATCCAGCAGACAGTCATTTCCAGTTTTGTGGAAAAGACCACTAATTTTTCTAGGCAGGGAATTGAGATCACAGATGTGTGTCTGATAATACAGAAGCTGGAACATCACAGGCTGAGACACGCTCATGTTGCCCAGTAGCTGCTGCGTCTCTGGCCACTCTGCGCAAGAAGGCTTAGTCAGAGCTGGGTAACCCGAGCCGCCTGCAGCCTTCCAAGCAGGCGGAACCTGCAGGTTTTGTTTAAAAATCCTTGAGCAGAGCAAATATCCCTGTCCCTCACCTACTGCCCATGATAACAGCAACAGGAGATGGCGAGTATGTTCTAGGTCTGGCTAGAGATAGTGGGCTCCAAGGAGTGGGGCCGAGGCCCAGAGTCCACAGACGCAGGCTTGAGTGCCAGCCCTGCCCTTGGGAGCTGCACTTCCATCGACCAGTCTGCCCCTTCTGGCAGTGAGGGAGTTGCCAGCCCCGAAGCTCCTTTCATATCAAGTGCCAAGTCCCGTTGTTGGCTGTTATTTTCCTGAAGAACTGCGGAGAGGCAAGTTTAGTTGAGTCGGGGGAGAGAGCACCTTGATGGATTGATTTGCAGATGGCAAGCGCGGGCATCTTGGTCTCTGGTTGTGTGGGCTTTGTACTTATAACTGAGTCCTGCTCAAGCTTGCAGAGCTGGCTTCTAAAATTTCTATGTAGACCTTAAAAACGCTGAATCTTTAATTTCCTACCATTAGGAAAGGCTGGAAGTGGGCAGTTGAGTGGGAGGACTGGAGCGCGAGGAGATGCCCACCTGGTGTGACCCTGCAGGAGGAACAGGTGGAGGGCTCCGCAGATAGCAAAGAGCCCTCTTCCCTGCAGAGGTCAGGCATGTAGCGCATAGGACGAAAAATCAGTAGCCATTGTTGCATCAAACTCATCTCAGCCCTAAAGAAACTACTAGTAATACCCTGAACTCCTACAAGACCGTCCAGTGTATGTGGGTATTTGCTGAGGCCCCAGCATCTGCAGCTTTGTAAGAAAGGCGTCCAACGGGAGGAAAGTTTTACCCCAAACTGTTTGTTTCTGGTTACATAAAAGTAATTCAGTTTGCGGGAGAACATTTGGATAGGATTAAGCTGGAGGGAGGAAAAGCCCTAATACACCTCTGTAGATCTGCCTTTTCTCACGGTGAATTGATGCACTGAAGCAGAGGTTTTCTTCTGCTTTCCCACATTAGAAACAGCAAATTCACCACCACTTGGACAAGACATGGGATTTCTTTTCTTGCCATGTTATAATATTAAAAGCAGTTTTTAAAAATTATTTTTTTGGGGGCGCCTCGGTGGTTCAGTTGGTTAAGCGGCTGCCTTCGGCTCAGGTCATGATCCCAGGGTCCTGGGATCAAGCCCCTCATCGGGCTCCCTGCTCCGCGGGAAGCCTGCTTCTCCTTCTCCCACTCCCCCTGCTTGTGTTCCCTCTCTCGCTATCTCTCTCTGTCAAATAAATAAATAAAATCTTTAAAATAAATAAATAAATAAAGGTCGACCCCAAGATAGTTTTACCGAGTCTGCAGGAGAACAACCAGATCTCTCTTAAAAATGGAGACAGAGGTGCTTCCCAGCCAGAGTGGACATGTCGGGGAGGGCCCACAGCCCCGGCCCCTCCCTGTCCTCCCGGCCCCTGCCTGTCCTCCCGGGGTACTGCTATAGTTACTTCTTCCCAAACGAGGGCTTCTAAATTAAAGTTAATACCTGGGTTTTGTGGGTTATTTTATTTTATTATTATTTCTTTTTAAGATTTTATTTATTTATTTATTTGACAGAGCACTAGAGAAAGAGAGGGCAGGGGCAGGGGCAGAGGGAGAAGCAGACTCCCCGCCAAGCAGGGAGCCCGATGCAGGACTGAATCCCAGGACCCTGAGATCATGACCTGAGCCGAAGGCAGACGCTTAACCAACAGCCATCTGGGTGCCCTATTTTATTTTTTTTTTAAAAGATTTTATTTATTTATTTATTTATTAATTTTTTTTTTTAATTTATTTGACAGAGAAAGAGCACAAGCAAGGAGAGCGGCAGGCAGAGGGAGAGGGAGAAGCAGGCCTCCCGCGGAGCAGGGAGCCCGATGCGGGACTCGATCCCAGGACTCCGGGATCATAACCTGAGCCGAAGGCAGTCGCTTAACCAACTGAGCCACCCAGGCGTCCCTTTAAAGATTTTATTTATTTATATTTGAGAGAGAGAAGGAGCAGAGGGAGAGAGAGAATTCAAGCAGACTCTGTGCTGAGTGCAGAGCTCAACTCAGAGCTCCACCCCAGGACCCTGAGATCATGACCTGAGCTGAAACCAAGAGTCGGATGCCTAACCAACTGCATCACACAGGTGCCCCTGTGGGTCTTTTTATTAAAAAAAATTTTTTTTAGGGCACCTGGGTGGCTCAGTTGTTAAGCGTCTGCCTTTGGCTCAGGTCATGATCCCAGGGTCCTGGGATAGAGCCCCACATCAGGCTCCCTGCTCAGTGGGAAGCCTGCTTCTCCCTCTCCCACTCCCCTGGCTTGTGTTCCCTCTCTCACTGTGTCTCTCTGTCAAATAAATAAAATCTTAAAAACAAAACAAAAAAATTTTTTTAATAGTCTACCCACAGTGTGGGGCTCAAACTCACGACCCTGAGATCAAGAGTTGCACTTCTCCTACTGAGCCAGCCAGGTGCCCCACTGGTTTTTTTATTTTAAAGTTTTCTAAAACCTCCTGTATTAGAATCATTTCTAGAAGTTGCAGAAATAACATCCCAGATTCCCAAATGGGAACATTTTTCTACCTTGCTCTTCCTTCTGTCTCTCCACCCCTCCCTCTCGCTCTGCATGACCTTCAGGGTCCTGCTTGTCCCGTAGCCTCCTCTCTTCTGGATCGGGTCCTCTCTTTCTGCTTTTTGCAACTGTGACGATTGTGACATCACAGGACCCCTGTTTTGCAGGATGCCCCCCAGTTCGGCAGGAAGCCCCCGGAGGCGATGTCGTGCGCTTCCCTGAGTGTCTGAAACCCTTGCTTGCTGTGTGCAGGATGGGTGTCGGGGAATAAGGCCCACAAGCGCGGGACAGGGTCCCTCTCAGGCCCCATTCGTCAGGAGGGTTGCAGGACGGCCCGTTACTATAGCAGACAACCAGGGGCGCCGCCAGCAGCCGGGCCAATGTGCCTTTTCAGGCATGTGATTCCTGTGCTCTGGGAAATGTCCGGGTGTTAGCTCCCCTGTCCCACTGCTCACCGAGTCCTGGCCATTCTTTTGGCCCGACTTTTGACTTTTGGTTTTAGGCGCCTTTCTCGTCTCCTTTGCCACGGTCCTGGTCCCAGTCGGCGCCTCCCACTGGCCTCCCAGCCTCACTCCCTGTCCCAGCTCTTCCTCAGCCAGAGGGAATTTTTGCAAAGGCGCTTCCCATCTCCCCTCCCCCATGTCCTCATCTGCCAGGGCAGTCCAGATGCCAGGCTCGGCTACAGGCTTTGTGGATTGGATCTGGGGGTAGGCACCCGGTGGGGAGGTACTGGGGGAGACACTACTGGACACCACATGCTGATGAGGTGGGGGCGTGGGATGCACAGTGACAGGTGGGGGTGGGACTACTCTGGGTAGAGAGAGAGAGGATCCCCTCCTGCTTGAACCCTGCCAGGCCTGGCGTCATTCTGATGCGGTCGCCAGGCCCACCTCCCTCAGGGTCCTGCTCCCTGCACCGCCCCCCTGCATGCGGTTCCAGTTCCTGGGCACCCCTGCCTCCCTGGCGTCTGGTGCGAGGGCTGCGCGGGGTGCATCCAGATGCTGAATGCTTAGATGAATGAGGGCCTGGCTAGAGAGATAGGTCCCTGTGCCTCACACCCCAGCACCCTACGGCTGCCTCCTGACTGATCAAGGGGGCAGTGCCCTTCTAGCTCTTTCCGCCCCAAGGCTGGTTCTTTTCCCGCTGACAGCACACCTCAAGGAGATGCTAGCCACCTGTGCGTGAGCAGATGAGGAGAGAGGAGGCTTTCCTCTGCCTCTGTGCACACCACACCAAACTGTGTCTGATCCCCGAAGGGCAAGGGCTCTACGGTTGAGTCGGTAGAGCAGTGGTCTGTTCAACACAACCTTCTGTGAGGATGGAAAGTTCTCGTTCGTGCTGTCTGCTTCAGTAACTGATGACCACACTGACACTTCACCTATGGCTCACGCAACAGAGGACGCAAGTTCTCATTTTACACCATTTTAATGCGTTTAAACAGCCACACATCACTAGGGCCCCCAGCACAGGCAGCCCCGCCCCAGACCGCAGAGCACGGGAGCCTTCAGCTCTCCGGGGAGGGCGGGCACGCGACAGAGGGAAATGCTGTTCAGTGAGCATGTTCCAGAAAGAGGAGAGCTCACGAAGCAGTAGGTTTGGATACAGGAGACCAGACAGAAGAAAACAGTGTGAGATAAACAGCAACAAAACAGGAGTACCAGCTGTGTAGGATAGAACGGGGAGGTGAGGAAATTATCAAAAGGCTGTGAAGAATTTGGCAAGAAGTCCCCAGCGCCTAGAAACGCTGGTGTCACGGTCCACGGTGAGATCTTTGACCCTGGGATACATCTTCGTTTCTGTGTTTTTTTCTAACAACTTTATTGAGGTGAATGCACTGAACTGTACGTATTTGTGCAGTTTGGTGAGTCTCGACATGTGTACACCCACAAACCTGCCACAGTGGCCACCATCCCTGAAGTCTCTTTCTGCCCCTTGGTGACCTCTCCCTGCTTCCCCACCCCCACTGGTCTGCTCTCCATCACTGTAGAGTCCTGCGCGTTCTCCAGAACTTCATATAAATAGAATTGTGCTGGTGTTTTGTCTTTTTCTGTCTGGCTTCTTTCAGTCAGCATAATGATGTTGAGATTCTTCCGGGTGGTTGTGAGTGTCGTCCTTATCCCTTCCTGTAGCGCCGAGCCCTGTGCTCGTGTGGCCGTCTGTCCCTCCCCTGTGGGTGGAGCAGGAGGTGGCTTCTCCGAACCCGGCTCGGATGCAGCTGCGTGTGGGGGTTCCCAGGGAGAGAAAGCCCAGGAGAGGTCCGGAGCAGTGGGTGGCCGGGCCGGCCATAGGACCAGCCAGTCCCAAGAAAGCACCTGAGTCACCAGGGTGGGAAAGTCTCACCCCCAGGGAAGTGAGCTATCAGCCTGCATACTCATCACCTCTCATGCGCAGGAGATTTGGGGAATGCCAGGTTAAGCGGGGGACAGGTCCTTGTCCTGGAGAACTACACCTCACCCAGTGGGGTTTGGGCAGCAAAAGTTGGCACGTTTAGATTCTGACTGTCCGCAGCGACAGATTCAAAGTGACACCTCTCATGAGAGTCTCCGTACACCCCTCCCCAGAAACTTCATGCACTCTCTGGGTGCCGGACCCCTTCATGGGCTCTTCTCCCAGCTGTGGAAGCCCGTGGGTGCTTGCTCACGCGTGTGGCCCAGGGCCCATGTCGTGTCTGCAGTGTTCATTTCTGGACAGCAAGACCCTGTGTCCACAAAGCCAGCACCCTGGGCCCGTGTGCTGTTAAACCCAGCAGCAGCCAGGCAGAAGCTGAGCGGATGAGCAAGTTAAAGAAGCCAGGGTACATTGCTGAGAATGCTCCAGAGAACACGGGGTCCTGGAGGTTCACTTCTCCCGGGGTGGGACATCAGGCTTTTAGTTTTATCCTCCTTTTCCTTCTGTCTCACATTACCAACCACATCATGTATTTTATGTGGCCTACGTGTATATATATATATATATATTTTAAAGATTTTATTTATTTGCGAGAGAGAGAATGAGAGACAGAGAGCATGAGAGGGAGGAGGGTCAGAGGGAGAAGCAGATTCCCTGCCGAGCAGGGAGCCCGATTCAGGACTCGATCCCGGGACTCCAGGATCATGACCTGAGCCGAAGGCAGTCGCTCAACCGACTGAGCCACCCAGGCGCCCCCTACGTGTATATTTTATATAGCCTGTATCTTAACATATAAAATGTTTATTAATATTTAATACGTAAACATAACCATAACATTCTTTTGGGCACACACAGAGATTTTTTGTGTCTGCCTTGCCAACCTTTGGAAATCAGTGTGAATTAAACCAGTGCCGTTCATTGGGATTCCATTCAGGCGGATGCTGAACCAGCGGTCCCTTTAACACGAACATGAGGAAACTTTGCTTTTTTTTATGAATCCAGCCCGATTCTTGGATTCCTGCACGGGGGTGGCATGATCTCTCAGACACGTGTGTCATGCTAGAATACAGACGTGCGCTTCCGTACCTCCCCCAGTGTGCCCCCCCAGCAAGCCATCTCGCTCCATCCTGCTCTACTCCCCTGCCTACCCTGCATTTCACGTCTATGTGCTGACCCCATTGTGGAAAATGGAAAGAAAGCTGTAAAGAACATCTGTGGTTTGAGGTCTCAGGTTCACTGCCCCCCCCACCGGGAGCGCCCGGTAAATATTTGATCACTATCAACACTGTACAAGGGAGCCAGTCCCCACGCATGGAAGCCTGCGCCCCACAGCCTGAGTGTTTACCGGTCGCCTGTCTAAAATAAAAGTCGAAAAAAGAGCACTTTTCTTTTGGAAATCCACTCTGTCCCCTCACTGCCCACAGAAGGAAATGATGGAAGAAAATGAGATCTCTGATTCCCGTTGGGTCCATTTCCGACAAACCAGCCAGAACTGAATTATTTCCTATGTATGGCCCTGACCTAAAGGACACAGACAAGGGGAGAGTTAGATTCAATATGCTAATTTACTTTGCCATTAAAATAACCCTGGATTATGAAAGTTGTCAGAACGGATGATTACATTATAAAAGAGTGTTTACCTGATAATCTCTCTTGCGTTCTGGGAATCGGGGATCCTGACGTCTGCTGTGGTTTTAATTTTATATTTGACATGAAAAGTCAGTTTACTTCTTACCTGTGCTTTTATGTACACGTCAGGAGGAATGACCTCTTTCCCTGGAACACTGAGAAAGGCCTCCTCTGGCTCCTAGTTTGGAAGAGCCCGCACTCAGTTTGTTTCAGTATGTATCTTGAGATTCACCTGAAAGCAAATTCTGAAAACCAAAGCTGAGTTTCATTTTAAAACCCAGCACTTTGTTAGTGGGAGGGAGGGGGTAGTATACTTAAAAACAAATCTAAAAAGGGAATCATGTGGTATATTGGTATTTAGACGTGAGAATTAGCTGTTTCGTATCTAGATGGTAAGACAACGGGTCCCTTCGTCATAGGATGGCTAGTCATTGCTCTTCAGGCTGCTCAGAAGATTGGTCCTATGAGTGAGCGTAAACATCCGTGGGTTATCATGTGCTTCATGACATTTTGATTAGATTTGGTTGGACAGATGATAATTTCAAATTCAAACCCGTAGTACAAACAGCGTATGTACGAAGTTTTTGCTTGGCTGTAGTCGCGCCTTCTGGAGATTTCTGGAATTGAGATACTGCTGTGTGCAGAGGGGATTTCAGATAGAGGAGATTTGTATTTTTGTGTAATCCAGTACCACGTAGACCCACTTGACCCGAATGCTCATAGTCCAATTTTTATTCTTAGTTCCAGTCCTATTTTGTTACAGTCAGATTCTCCTTTAGAAATTTTTAGAAGACTTTCTTTATAGACTTGACTTAGCACCCTTCCCTGTCCCCCACCACTGAAAAGTCTTGATTCTTTAAATCCAAAGTAAATGATGTGGAAATAAAAATATTCTGTCTTTTTGAACCCCTCTATTGGATTTTTGTGACTCTCGCTAACCCAGGTAGGACAGTGCCCTGCTCCCTCATGGCCGTCCCCTGTGCCACCTGCTCTCTTCACTCCTGAGCTAACCGCCAGCTGGGGTGCCCCTGCTGTCCCTCTCACTTGCTGAGATGACATCTTCCCCAGTCCAGCCCTGAGCACTCCCTCCTAAGAAACAAAGATTCCGTATTTGTTTAGTCTTGGCCAGACACTGTTCTTTCACATTATTTATTCCCTATAGTATTTGATGATTTCCTTGCATATCCCATTTTGGTTAAATGGCTGGCTTGTGTTTTTTGTTAACCGAAATTACTTGAATGACATTGAAATAATTTCTCCAAGAGGGGAAGAAAAAGGAGGATTTCTTGGAAGGTGTAGAATGCCACATTGTGTTTGTAATGTTTTCACAGACTCAGAGGCCTTGAGGGGCCCCCCGATCACTTCTGTCCAGTAGGATGCCCACGTCTGGGGGACCAGGGACAGAGGCTCCAGGCCGCACTCACTGTGGTGCAGAAGCAGTGGCCTCACCTTGCTCAGGCGCCTCTGGGAGCCGCGCAGGGAGGGCGAGGGTCTGAAGCCGGGGTCCTCGAGTCTGCTCATGGTCACTTGTGTGTTTCTTGGGGCTCTCTGTTCACCTGGGGAGCAGCTCCCATGGGAGCACCCACGCTCCTTTGCGCAGGGGTGCCGAGAGGATGGAAGGGCACCAGTTATGAAGTACTGAGCGTCCCCGCCCAGTGGGGCCATCCCTTTGGCACCCTCTTTCCACGTGGCCTGAGAACCACAGACGTCCTGTTGACCGCTGTGGGATCTGTCTCCCTGCCACCTGCCAGCTTCACTTAGCTGCTTTCTCTCTTGGTTAATGTCTCCGTATTTCCTGATGCTGAAAGCCTTGAAATATCAAGGTCAGAGGATTTCTGCCTGTGACCTGGTTTGTGGCTAGCTTCATCAGGAATCTGTAGGCATGGTTTTAGGGCATGACAAAGCGTTTCAGCACTGTCACTCAGGATGGATTCTAATGATCACCTATCAAGATAGATTTAAGAAAGTCTCTCTTGACCTTCATAAGAATCTGGAAGCGGGCTTTCTGACAACGTCCTTAGTTTGTAAATCTCTCAGCTGACTTCCACCTCTCAAGTGCAGGTGATGCGTGAGGAAACATAGAGGGGACATGTCCCTGAAATGACTCCTTTTCTTTGTGTGACGCCACAGGGGTGCAGCCCGCAGGTCAGGACCCCATCCTGAGGCCCAGAGAGCCGGTGCTTTTGGACAGGCAAACTGCTTATGCAAAAAGAAACATATCGAGTGACTCCGGATGGTTCTCAAGTTAATCTAGAAGGATAAGCAAGTGGGAATAACCAAGAAAATGTTGAAAAGGGGACTTGAAAGGATGATTACGTGTCCGATATTAAGGGATAATGGAGCAGTCCACATTCAGAGAAAGCTCTGACCTGGCTCACAAATAAACCGAAATCTGTATTAGGATTGAGCACGTGAGAAAGGTGGCTTCGGAGCGACGAGGGAAGGAGAAATGATGAAGTACGCTTGTGTAGTGCACACACACCCGCGTCCTGGGGAAGCACCTGCCACGTGGAAGACAGGGTCCTCACAGATCACGAGGAGCAGCAGGTACACGGCAGGCAGGGCGTCAGACAAGGACGTAGTGAGCTGTTTGGGACCGATACGTATCGTGGTCACCAGGGGACTGACAACTCAGGACGGTTACGGCGGGCCGAGTCCCACCCGTCAGGCTGGCAGCCCCGCTGTCCAGCTCTGGTCCCTAGGCGTCCGGGCCCTGGGAGAGGCTCCTGCCCCAGCCTGCGTGGAGTGAGCTGGGCGGCCCCTCTGAGGGGTCGTAGCCGCTCGCGGGCCCAGGACCATGGTCCCCCGTCGCAGGAAGCCATTGGGCATTTCCACAGGCCAAGACCCCAGTGATGTTTTAGAGCAGCTTGGAAGCCCAACAGCAGGTAATTGATGGAGTAAACTCTGCTCTGCACACACATGCCTACCGACACTGGAAGTGGGAGAGTATGTCTCTTGATGTAGGAAGATGCTCCAGGTTACGCGGCTGAAGATAGCGGTTCCCAGAGTTCTCTGTACAAGAGATAGCGCTTCGGCCCTGTAAGCTCGCATGCACACGTGCACACACACACGTGTGCGCACACACGTGTGCACACCGCATGCACATCTGGAAGGACATCGCCTCATGTTAACCGACTCTGGGTGGTACAATTACGGTTTTTTAAAAATATTCTTCTCGTAATACTCCCGCCTGATGTTCCCACAGAAGCACAATGTTGCACGTCCTCTGGTTAGTTTTTTTAAGTAACAGGAACTAACATTACCCAAATGAAAACATACCCGTATCAGCCAGTTAATAACCTTTGTTTCTTCTTCAGACGCTGCTTGTGTCCAGGTGAGTCAAACTGTGTGCTGGCGGTTTGTGCACAGCTGAGCCGCCCGTGTGCGCTTTCCTGGCCGCGGGGCGGTGGTGCTTTACTTGGCTGGAGCTGTGAGGCTGCCAGGCTGGCTCCCCATGCGCCCTTCCCGGCCCCTGCCCGCCCCGCCCTCTCCAGCTCCGCACACCACAAAACTGAGGTGTCAACAGCTCCCCCGCAGAGCTGTTGTAGGAACTACAGCTGGTGGCATTGGCGCGGGGACCCCCCCCACCCCCCCACCGCGACCCTGGGGTGGCCGCAGTGCCCATTCCTCCCCTCTCCCAGAGGCCTGCATCCATACCTGGCTTTCAGTGTGGAGTCAGGAGCCCTCCCAAGATCTTTCAAGAGTTGTCTTTTTTTGTTTTTATTTATTGGCAAAGTGCTTTCTTTTCGCTTGGTTTGATGATAGTTTTGCTCAGACACTTTCCGTGTTGTAAGGGAAAGATTCCAAAGACCAAGCCCCGTTGGTTATTCCAGTAGCGATAGCTTCCTGAACCGAGCATAACTGAACACAGATTAGGAGCAAAGTAGACTTGACCTGATGTAGGTGTTTAGTGTGGGGAAGAGTCATGTTACTCTGCTGGAAAAGGACCAGCGGCATGATTTGTGGGACCTGCTGTGGAAATGGAAATTCGGGGTCCCTTGTTCCAGAATTATTAAGACTTTCAAGATGGTGACAGATCATTAAAGGAAGCATGAGTGTTTCTACATCGGGGCCCTGTGAGACTCTCTGGAGAGCTAACTAGAAGGTTCTAGAGGTATTAACTCCCGGGAAACTCGTCTGGCCCCGCTCCTGGACGGTGCGTGTCAGGGTTTGCCCACAGAGGGTGGCAGGCGGTGTGATGCCAGGAGCCCATGACTCTCAGTCCTGGAAGCCCGTGACCCTTCTGTGAGCCCTGCTGTCACCTGGCATCCCACATTCACCACGCCTGCCCTTTTCTCCTCCCATGCACAGAAATTCATCGAATTTGAAGATGCCTTGGAACAAGAGAAGAAAGAGCTACAAATCCAGGTGGAACACTATGAGTTTCAGACTCGCCAGCTGGAATTAAAGGCCAAAAACTATGCAGATCAGAGTAAGTAGCTAGGGGGTGGGAGGGTGGGGTGGGAATCGCGTTTGAATGTGTGTGTTGTTGTAAGACTGGGCCCAGCTGGGAAGGATGTGGAGAGCCTTTGATAGAGAAAAGCCAGCGGCTGCTTTCTTTCGCTGTGATTCCCTCGACCACTTGTTTATGCTTTCACACTGCTCTGTGTCTCCATAATCAGCCTCAAATCCTGTGCGGAAATCGATAAATAAATAAGGCCCCTTTGATGACAAAGCATTTTTGCTGAATATGCAGCCTGGGCCGGACCTCGCCAGCCCTTTCGATGAAAGCTCCCCATTGCGGTGCCGGCTCCTGTCTGTCCACCACCGAGGAGACGCTGCTCTTGGGTGGTCAGAGAGCTTGCTGGGGGAGCCCGCTGTGGTGGCCAGCAGGGAGGCCAAAAGGGGTCCTCTCCAGGGCCTTCCGCATACACGGGCAGCCCCTCCCAAGGCTGGAGCAGAGCCTGGGGGGTCAGACTCTCCATCCCTGGGGTAGGGCAGCCAGCTACACGAGCCTCATGAGCCTCTGACCCCCAGTTCCTGCAGATGCCCTTGCTGCTCCTCACAGTGTGGTCCCCAGAGAGCTGCGTAGAGATGCCTACTCTGAGGCCCCTGCTGTGGGGTGGGGGACGTGGCCTCTACAGACACTGCGGAACGGGAGAACCTGTGGTGGTGGAGATGTGGACTGGTGTCGCCTGTTAGATCTGTTTAAAACCACCCCCGGGAAGCAGGGAAGGTGGGAGGCGGGGGAGCAGAGCGGCTCACACATGGAAGGACTACACCGGTGGGTGCCAGGCCCGCGACGGTCATGTGCCTCGCCTCACTCTGTGTGTCAGCTTCTCCACTTGCTGGGGCCACAGGGACACAGTTGAAGTTTGAGCAAAGGGCCACAGATGCTCGCCCTGGTGGCGGGACGCAGGGGGCAGGATGCCCAGCAGGCCTATTGATGAGTCAGGTGGCTCACCTGCATGTGGCAGGCGGAGCACATGCAGGGCCAGAGGGGCCCTCCTGGGCATTAGCCCTGCCAGCCCGGAGGTGCCATGGCCGCAGCTTGGTCTTTCCAGCCCTTGGTGTGCGTCAGGGATACTTGCTGGTTCAGTCCCCACGGCAGGTATTCTTGAGCTCTCTTCTATGTCATAGAGGTTACTCACGTAGGAACTCTGCCCCTTTCTACGAGCCCCTTGCTCGCATCTTGTCTCTGACCGCCACGAGCTCCCTGCGTCTCAGGCTGCCCAGGCACAGATAGCAACCCTGGGTGGGTTGCAGTTATCCTGGCTATCTTAGTGGTGGAGCTGAACACCCTCCAGGCACGCAGCACACACACCACATGCCACCCAGACTGGCCAGGATCTGCCTTCTTGTGCCCCTGGGGTCTCTGTGGGCCAAACCTGTCCGGTCTGCACCACGCATCAGTTTGTCCTGGAACCTTCTGCCCACACGCACGAGGGCAAGCAAGGAGGCGTGGAGAGGCAGGCCGTGTTGCTGACAGGCCGTGGCTGTGTCTTCCAGTTTCCCGGTTGGAGGAACGAGAGTCAGAGATGAAGAAGGAGTACAACGCTCTGCACCAGCGACACACAGAGGTAGGTGCCTGGCCATGACCCACACACAGGAACGTGGCCGCAGCCTGGCAGCTGCGCATGCCTGCTGGCCTTGGCTGGCCTTTCTGGCCTTTTCTTTCTGGTTTCTACTGCCCCAGCCAGAAAGCTGTCGGCTGTGCGCTGGTCAGACTCCACTCCACGAACATGGCTTCATTGCTGGCAGAGCACTGCCGGCCTGGACAGCACCACGGGCTGGAGGGAGAGACGCCTGGGTCAGCACGGATGACTCACACAGCAGTTTTGTCCTTTGCAGATGATCCAGACCTATGTGGAGCATATCGAGAGGTCCAAGATGCAGCAAGTCGGGGGAAACAGCCAAACCGAGGGCAGCCTGCCGGGGAGGAGGTGAGGTGGGAAGCTGGAGGCCGTGGCCTCTAGTGGCCCCTCATCCCCAGGGTGCTCCGGGGCTCCGGGGCAGAGGGCAGCCTTTGGAGAGCTGCGTCCACCTGTGACTCAGGGAGGGGTCTGGTCAGAGCGTATGGCTGGGGCAGGAGTGTGCACATGGGCTGGGCACCAGAGTGGGGCCGCGGGACGTGGGCCTCCTGCTGGCCGTGTGCAGTCACAAAGGCCCAGGAAATGGGGCGGCCAGTCCTGTTCACTCAGATCCTGTGTTTGTGGATTCACCTACTCACTAAAGTTTGTGGCCTCGACATCAACCCTCGTGGGGCTTCCGCGGTCGTGTGCAGATGGCACAGTGTGTGCAGGATGCGGGCACTCTGGGGCCGTTTGGTGAGGTTGGAAGCCCAGCTCTGGCCCCTATCTGTGGAGCAGCCTCGGGCAGCTCACCAAACACTTGCACACCTCGCTTTCTCCTTTGCAAAATGAAGCAGGTATCCCCCCCGGAGGATTCGGGAATCAAGGTTCAGATTTCTGTGAGACATGGATCTGTGTGTGGGGGCGGCGGCTCCACATCCATTGATCCAGGGCTGTTGGTGACTGTGGGCCTTGACCACCTGGAGTCACAAGAGCTGACCGTGTTGGGCGGGGGGCGGGGAGGCCAGGCAGCCGGCGACCCCCACGGGGAGCACATTCTCATTGTGGCAGGGCGGCACCAGCAGACTCTGGGGCCCTCGCTTGTCTGAGCCCAGGAGCTCCGCTGCTTTTATCTGCGGGGAGGGGGGCTAACCTGCACCTTTGGTCAGGATAAGACTGGACCATGGTCTCCAAGGGCACAAACTGTCAGCAAGCCTCCCCAGGGTGTTGCCAGCTTGCGGGAGTTGGCCTGTGGGAGACCGAGGTCGTTGACCTGGTCCTGGGGTTGGGGGGAAGGGTACCGACATCCCGAGTCTCTAGTAGGTGGGAAGAGGGGCCGGAGGTTGGGATCCCAGGTCCCACAGACGGAGCTCAGCTCTTGGTCCCTTTCCAGCCATGGCCCCTCGTTCCTGCAGGCTGATGCCTGAAGCCCTGGTCACACCCCACCACCCGCAGAAGCTTTCTCTGGCCTGCTTCTTCGGCGGGTACGCTACGAACAGGTGGGCTCAGGCCTCTCCACTGTGCGTGTCGCTGTCTGGGCCCAGTGGGCAAAGCCGTTGTACCCCGGTGCTCAAGGCGTCAACTTGAAAACAGAAACACGGAACACATGTGTGAAGGCCGGGTGGCACCTGGGAAGGGTGGTGGGGACGGCCACACGTTTCTAGACAGTCCCAGGCTTTTAGCAGACGCATCCCTGCTGTGCGCTCAGGCCCTAGAGAAAGGACCACAGGCTGCTGGTAGCAACCCCGCACCAGGTGGGGAGTACGGACCAAACATCTTAAAGGACAGAACTCTGCAGGTGTCAATCCTGAGTTATGACTGTCTGAGGGGGGAAGTAACAGCCTCCCAGCTCCCGGCTCCCAGCTCCTGGCTCGGGAGAGTTTCCCTTGAGTGCACCGCCACGTCCTCACCCCCAGCACATAGAAGCTACCAGGAGGATTTCTGAGTAACTGTACTTGAATGCTGACCAGGGCGGGCAGGGACTCCGTGTTGTTTTCTGTGGAGGGTTAGGCAGGGCCCTCTGAGCGGGGGCTGCAGCGGCTGGGCAGCTTGGGCATCCCTGATGAGTGCTGGGCTTGTGGCCAGTTCCTGAGGGCTGCAGCATTCTGGAATCTTCAAGCTGGTTCCCTGCCAGTTGCTTTTAAGGCCAGGAGCACCTCGAAGGTCACAAAGGAGAGAGTCCAGCGAGAAGGGCCCAGTTTTCCCAGAAGCCAGGGGAGGTGGGCTCTCTGAACTCGGGACTTAGAGGCCCCGAGTGTTCAGGGTCCTAAGTCAGCGTGGCTAGCGCCCCGGGCTCCGGGGATGCCACAGAAACAGGTGTCCCCAGAACCTCAGGATGACGTGGGCTCAGCCCAAAACACAGGTTGCCCAGGCGCCAAAGCCAGGCCCTGAGCATCCCAGGCATTATTAGGGGCTGTCACCGGGGGCCAGGTCAGGCCTTGGTTTCTTCCTGGACGTGGAAGAGGTCTGTGACTGCAGGCTGGGGTTGCTTTCCGTGGATGCTTCCTCGGGCGCCGGAGGCAGGACCTGGTCTGGGAGCCTCCTGTCACCATGGGTCTTGTAGCTCCGTGGCCCTGAGCCAGTCTGGACCAAGCCTGGCACCAGGCCCTGCAGTGCTCCCTGTGCTCAGAGTTGGGTTCCGGCCCATTGTGGCCATCACCCTTCTGATGTCGGGACTCATAATTGAGAGGGGCTGGCTCACAGGGTCCCGTCTGGGTCCCCTCTGAGGCTGCACGGCAGCTCTTGGAGGCCATGTGGGTTCTCCTCCTCCCTCAGGGAACAGGTCTGTTCTGCCTGCCGCCTGGCTGTGCCTATTTGTCACTCCTGGGTGTTTCAGGGCCTTCAGTGCCTCCGGGGGTGGCTGTCCTGGTGGGGGCTTTCTCCACACCCAGCCGAGCCCACAGGAGCCCCTTCATTTGCAAAATGGATCCAACGGCTGCCCAGGAGAGGGAGGGGCTCTGGGCCAGATTTCTGCGGAGAGCACGCCAAGGTTGGGGTGCGTAAGATCAGCATGGTGTCCAGGCCTTTGGCACTCTGTGACGAGACCTTCCTGAGCCAGAGTACCACTGTGTGCGAGAGATTCCTGACTGCAGGAAGAAAGCACCTGTTCTGTCAGCTGAGACCCTCCGTGGACATGGCCCACCTCCGCCATGTCCCCTTGGCCACGAGGAGGAGAGTGGTCCTGTGGGGGTGACGGCCGGGGCAGTACTTGTTTGGGAGGCAGAGGAGTGGTGCGGTGGGTCTGGGCTGCCCCATCGCCCTGCCAGCCCACCCTCCATGTTTACCTTGCTCACCGGCCCGTGGAACCAGCCGCTGTCTGGGACTTAGGCTCGTGCCTCCCCTGCAGCCGCTTCCCTGTGGCCCAGACGTTCTGAGGGCGCTCTGTGCATATCTGGCTGCCCCAGGACCTGTTTCTGGGTGAGCAGACAGCAGCCTCCACCCAACATTTCCAGGGAACGTTGGCCTTTGTCACCAGCGCTGCTATGTCTGTGGCCCCGCCATCCTGGCCTGCTTCTGTGGGCTGTCCCCTCTCCCGCCACAGCTCTTTGGGGAGAAATAAGTATGTCCGCCCAGCTTCCTAGTTCAGTCTCCATGGCTCCTGCTGACAGGGCTTCATCCTCAGCACTGGGAGCTGCTGATCACCGCCAAATCCAGACAGGCGTTTCCCTTCACTCCTGGCCTGGTTTTCTCAATGTGTGTGTCTTTAGAAACTGGTTAGTGTGTGTGGGCCCACAAACGTGAGCGTGTGTGTGCCTGGCTGCGCACTTGTGCTGGGGTTCTGGGAGAGGACCGTTGCCCCGTACTGAGTGTGCATGCAAAGCCACGGGCCGGCTGCTCAGCGCAGAGCTCTCGTGTCTAAGTGCCCTCTGTCTGTCGCATGCACATGTCTGCATATCTCCACGTGTGTTTGTCTGCGTGGCGCAGAGCCCACCGCCACGCACACTTGCCCTCCACGTGAGCGCATGTGACCTGTGCCCTCTAATGCTGTCTTCTCGTCTTGCCCCCTGTGCTGTTGCCACTATGTGCTGTCCCTGTGTCTGTCACTGCCCCGCAGCCCTCGCCAGTCGTGGAGGAAAAGGTAAAGTCTAGGCCAGCATTCATGCTGCTGTACAGGGGCGCTCGGGATGCTCTGGGGTTCGGGAGAGTTGGTCCTGCTGGTAGTCTTTAATTATAGGCCCAGGGCTCATCCTCGACCTGCTCGACAGATTTCTCTGCAGTGATATTACGGATCACAGACTCTGGGTGTGGCGCTTAGAGGCCAGGCAGCAGACGCAGAGGGCTGGACTCAAGTCCCCAAGACAGCCTCAGAATAGGTAGCGCGGCACAGGGGCCCCCGCCCGGCAAACATCCATGGTTGCAGATGGGCCCTTGGGCCTGAAGCCTTGGGTTGGCGCTGCAGGGAGGCGGTGAGCACGGGTGGAGACCCCGCACTCTGACATCAGACGGACCTGGGCTCACAGTCGGCTCAGTCACTCCGAGTACTGGCCCGGAACCGGCGTGTGCCTGTGACCCTTGCAGGCAGCCTGACCTCTGCAGGCGGCGTGACTCCCTCGGGCTGTAGCTTCTGGACGAGCATGGCATCTCCCAAAGGAGCAGCGGGATGTGACAAGGGGACACTGTGGCCAAGCTCTGGATGGGCAGTGCCCCACACGTGCCCCCAGGGCTTATGGATCAGGCCACGCATGGCTCTGTGAGGAGCAGAGAGAGAAGATGAGGCTTGATTCCTGGGGATGATGCCCATTGCAGGAGAGCAACCTGGCTGTCTCTGGACGCAGTGTGTGTCCATGCACACAGCTCTGGAAGCGGGTGACAGGCACGCGTCCCCGCCGCTGTCCTTTGAGGCAGGACGCTCACACTCTGCCCCTTGCCTGGGGCCAAGGGCCCCGCTGTGCATTTCTTCCGCAGTGGAGCTGGGCCCCAGGAGAGGGGTTCCCGCACCGGCACTGGGAGCCCAACAAGGAAGAGTGAGCGAAGGACATGCCCGGGAGCCTCGGGGGAGCAGATGCTGTGGCTCTGGAGGCCAGCCCCTCCTCCAGGATGTGCTAACCACGTGGCCACTGGTGCCTTCCCAGACACCCGGGACCAGGCAGGCTGCGGCGGAGGGCAGTCTGCGGGGGCAGAGCCTCGGGGCCTGCTGAGGTTTTGATGCACCTGCAGACGCAGAGCTCCCTAACTTGGTGCCTTTCTTAGGGTCTGAGCGTCTTTAACGGTCAGGTGACCAGCTGAGATGTGCCTGAGAACGCATCCTCTGTCGGGGACAAGGGCTGAGTGAGGCGCCTGCGATTGTCCACAGGAAACTAGCTTCCTGGGTGGCCTAGGCCCTGACGTGCAGAGGTGCCGGCGGCTCCAGCCCCTCGAGAGCACAGTGCTCTTCTGGTGCTGTCCCTGGTGCTGTCCCTGCCACAGACCAGCTCCCGGGACAGCACAGCCCGGTCCCAGCTCTGCGGGAGGCAGCATCTTGCTGAACAGGACGCACCAGCCAGCCTCGGACCAGACAAAGCAGGACTCTGGCTCAGCCTCTGTGTTCTCCTCCTGCTTCATCCCAGCCCTGGCCAGCCCCCAGAACCACATGGGGGCCCCAGCCAGAGAGCCCCCACCTCCCAGGGTCATGCTTCATGAAGCTGCCTGCCCGGGGGTAGGAAGTTCTCGTGGACCGTGGCTGCTCCACTCTTCCAAGCACCGCAAGGAAGCTGCCCACCTTCCCTCTCCAGAGCGGTCCAGCCTCCAGACCTGGCTGTCTGGGAATCCTGAGGAAGCATCCGCCACTCCTCGCACCGCAGTCCCTGGGGGTCGAGCTCTGTGTGTGGGGCTCTGATGCTTGGCCACAGCAGCTCTGAGCAGCGCGGGCTGTCAGGTGGACGACTGTCTCTGGGTGTGCTGCGTCTGCCCCAGGGCAGCGCAGGGACTGGCCGGGCTGCGTACCACCTGGCCCCCAATCAGAAGCCCCCGACAGGGCGTTTCCTCAGGGACTGAGCCTAGCAGGCAGCTTCGGGCTCCATCCTGACTCCAGGTGACCTGCATTCCCCGTCTCCTGGCACACCTTTGAAAGAGCTCCCCTCTGGGGTCCGTGCTCCCTAACGACCGGGAAGAACCGCATGGAGCAGGAGAAAGGGGCCCCCGTGGGCTGTAAAGGACATGACACCAGCAGCAGGATGGGGCCCTTCTTTACTCTGCATGTCCAGGCGGACGTTTTACCCTGAGGAGAGCTCACGGAGGAACAGTAAAGGAGTCGGGTGGGGAACAGGGAGCAAAGAACAGAGCTGAAGGGTTGATTCCTTCTGCCTGGCCCCAGGAGGCAGGCCTGGGCTCCATGTAGGAAAGACCGTCATGGTAAACGTGGCCACTCAGGAGCACTCTGTGCCGGCCTCGATGCCGAGGGGCCTGCTGCTGGCACTGCCGTGGGATTTCTTAGCCCACAGAGCAGCTCTCTGTAAAGTCTAACCAAAAACGACGAGTCACAGTGGACCAAAGGGGAAGGGTCCCTTAGGCCTGCAGAGCAGCTGAAGTGCCCCTGAACACGGGAACAGGTTTGGGGACACAGGAGTCGTAGCTCGGCACGGGCAGCCCCTGTGCAGGCCGGCTGCCCCGGAGCTCACGCCCCACCCCACACACCGGGCCCTCATCCAGTACAGCTCGGTCTGCAGGGCAGGCCCCCGTGCGTCCAAAAAGCCTCCAGTTCTCGAGCTGTGAGCCCCATCTAACGTCCGCTTCCTCCCTCTCTCCCTCACATTTCAGCAGGAAGGAGCGCCCCACCTCTCTGAATGTCTTCCCCCTGGCCGACGGCATGGTACGTGCACAGATGGGGGGCAAGCTCGTGCCTGCGGGGGACCACTGGCACCTGAGTGACCTCGGCCAGCTGCAGTTCACCTCCAGCTACCAGGTTTTGTAGCCATGCTGTGGAGTGAGGGTCCCTCCCTGTCACCCATGCTCATTCAGGAAGCGTCTTTGTGTACAACCCTTTGCAGCTTCCCCTGCACCCAGGGTAGTGGGGTTGCGTGCGGAGGTGTACCAGCACCTGAGGAAAGCACCAGCCCGGGAGGCGTGGCCTCACATGGGGCCTTGGGGCCTCTGCAGCCAGGGCGTACCCGTCTGTTCGGGCTGAGCTGAGCCTTTGTTCTGGGGCACAAGCATGTCTGTCCCCCAGACCCGCCCCAGAGGACCAGCCCCGAGGCCACCCTGGGCGCCATCCCAGAGTGTCTTGCATTGTGGTGTCTGAGGTTTGCACGCCCACTGGAGACAGTAGGGTGAGGGGCCAGTATCTCACCTCTAGCCTGCTGCTACCTTCCTATCCGTGCTATCGACTGCTGGGTCTCTGAGTTTGGGGGGGGTGGCTGTCCTGGGTGTGCGCAGCTAACCAGGGAGTGCAGTGCACCCCTCAGCGGGGGCCCCCCAACAAAACCAGGGGCAGGGACTTTCCCTGGCCCGCCACTCGATCATGGCCCCTGGTCACTTGTGGCCAGTGTTGGTCTGTGAGCTCAGCCCTGCCTTCGCCAGACAGGCTGTGGCCGCATCGCCAGGTAAGGATGCTGCCCTTGGGGCTGGAGGAGGTGACCCTAGGCCTGGGGCACTTCCCACAGAGCCCGTGGGAGGTCGCCTGCGGAAGGCAAAGCACCTGGGCCTCCAGGCCTGGCCAGGCTGGCAGATGTGGGGCCTGGACTTCTCCCGAAGCTTCTTCCTGCTGCAGCTTGTGGCTGACTATCCCTCTGTCCCTGGGTGTCCAGCCTGCCTGCAGGAGGTGGCTGCAAGCTGCCCACTCTGTCAGAAAGTGACCCCACTCGCTTCAGCTTTTGTTCCAGACAGTGAGCATGTCTCTGCGACCTCTGACCCCGCCCCCATTATGGGCCGCCCTGCCTGTGTGCAGGGCCGGCGGGAGGCTGGGGCTCCTCCACACACTTGCCGGGAGAAGCCGCAGGGGCCCCCCCAAGGCCGGGTGCTCAGAGCCCTGCCTCCTGCCTGTGGCCGAGCCAGCTTTCTTCCCGTGTCTCTTCTTTCTCCTGCCTCGTCGTCCAAAGTAGTCTTGCTTTTCATCCCACTGTTTTATGTTTCAGTTTGTAGGTGTGTTTGATTTGATTTTTTTAATTATGTTTTAAGTTCTTTTTATTTCATGCTCTAGGTTTTAAGGTCTTTCTAATTTCTTAATTTTTTTTTGTTGTTTTTTGTTTTGTTTTTTGTTTTTATGTGCTGTATTTTCAGTGTTTTAACCAAACAGTTGTGGCTACTCATGGTGAGGAATGACTGCTAAGAGTTTGGGTACTTTGCATTTGGAGGTCACTGCCACACGTTGGTGTTTAGGAGGTTGAGAGGTTTGCCGCTAGGTAAGTGGTGGCCAGGGGAGCGTCCCGCGGGTAGGTGGCGGCCTGTAGGGTCAGAGAGAGCCAGGGACTGGGGGAGGCCTGGCCGTGCCGCACGGTTCCCCTTGGTGACTTCTGGGGTCAAGGAGGCCCACTGCGATCCTGCAGACCCGAGTTTGCCAAGCATGGACAGGCTGGGAACCGGGAACCGTGGCCTTGAGGAAGGTGGTCCAGAAAACGTATCGTTCTGAGAGGCATGAACTCACATACTGGGCCTCCCCCAGCCCTCGCCAGACTTCCCTGTGCCTCTGGTCTCCTGCGGCCATCTCTCCTTGAGGGCTGGCAACAGAGGCATCCCCTTGCCTGTGGGACGCCTGGGAGCCTTCGCTGTGTGGGGCGGATAGACCACCTCATCACAGAGGCTCTCAAGAAGGGATTTTTCCTTCTCAAATTGGCCTTAGGCTATAGATGCCAAGTAGAAGAGGCTTGTACCAGGGTGCTTCTAGGGGGAGAGGCACAGGCTATTACGCTGGGCATACCACCTCGGCACAACAACGATCTGGGCTGGTTCTCAGCTCTGGGGGCCGTCCGGGGACCTGCAGGACAGTGAGCAGACATTCCCCGCCTATACCCACTGGACGCCAGGAGCGCCCACCGTCCCCAGTCATGACAGCCACAAATGTCCTGACATCGCCAAGCATCCCCTAGGGACATGGTGGGCCTGATTGTGGAATAGTGAGAGTCCTGGCAGAGAAGTGTGAGGGGACCGTTAGATGAAGCCAGACATGGCCATCCCAGGCCCTGGCCTGACGCTGACCACATGGGTCAGGAAGTGGCACGTGTCAGGATTCCCAGCCAGCTTGCTCTTCACGAGAGCCTGGTCAGCCTTTCCCCGGTGAAGGCGGGTGTAGGTTGGTCCCAGCGTGCGTCCAGCTTTATGGAGAGGGCCAAACATTCCCTGCCATCAGCTCCTCCCCTGCGAGAAAGAGCTCCCGGAAGCATCCCTTCCATGGAAACCACGTGACCCAGTGCTGTGGGCTCCTGGGGTGTGCACCAGGAGCTGCAGCCCCTCCTGGGGCCGTGCCCCTTCTCCACATCCCAAGAGGGTAGCAGGGTGTGCGGGGGCTGCTGCCCACTGAGGACTGAATCGGGGTGAGTCAGGTCGTGAGTGTTAGTAGACGAGTGGGCCACTTCACGGATACTGTCCAGTGGTTTCACGAGGAAGGACTGTAGGAGAAGAGTGGCTTTGTTTCCCGTGCCGTACTTACTCACGTAGAGTGTATTCTCTCCAGGGAGACTCTGGTTTTGGGGTTTTTTTTTGTTTTTGTTAAAGACTTTTTTTTTTTTTAAGTTATTTCCACACCCAACGCGGGGCTCGAACTCAGTACCCCAAGATCAGGAGTTGCATGCTCCACCGTCGGAGCCAGCCAGGCACCCCTCCAGGGAGATGTTTAAGGTCAACAGTTGATTGCAGTTTTTAATAATCTGGTCTCGGAATGTTTTAAGGATGACCCATTCTCTGGAAGTGGGACTCCAGTTTGATTGCATATACATAGCTACGTAGGGCAGACCGTGAGGTCCACTTGAGCCGTGGGGGTTAAGAATTACACATCCCCTGGTGTCTCCGTGTTTGGGAGGTCGGCGCCCCTTCCCAGGCCCAGACTGGCCCCAGGGCAGGAAGCAGGAGACCTCAGCAGCTGGCCGCAGCCCAGACGGCTTGATCAGAAGGCATGCTCAGCCTCCTCCCTGGTCCCCATTTAGAGCCCTCTGCCCAGCCCTGGGCCACCACTTGTTTCTGACCACCCCCTGGCTGCAAAGGGTTGCTTGCCATGTTCGTGTAGCTTCATGTCCATCACACGCGGCATCGGCGGGCTGCCCGGAGCTCGCAAGCTAACAGCCCCAAGCCAAGCCCTTTAAATAATAAAGTGTCAGCGGCCTCCGGAAACCCAGAGGCAGCGGCTGGGTGAACCCAGGGACTAGGCCAGAGGAGTGGGCCGGACAGGAGAGCAGGGGTCCCCAGTCCCCTCCAGTCCTGGCTCAGGGTGCTGTTTTATAGTGGCCAGAGAAGTCGAGCGAGGGGGCCTCACAGAGGTGGCCGAGGCCCCGCTGACCCTGCACGGTGTGCGTCACCGGGAGCCTCCGGGGCGTGCCGACCCACATGGCGAGCTTCGCCCTTCCCTGTGTTTGGCCTTAGTGTCCGCAGGATGAGATGTCCGAGTCAGGCCAGTCTTCGGCGGCTGCCACACCCAGCACCACGGGCACGAAGTCCAACACGCCCACGTCTTCTGTGCCCTCGGCCGCCGTCACGCCACTCAATGAGAGCCTGCAGCCCCTGGGGGACTACAGCGCCGGCACGAAGAGCAGCAAGCGAGCGCGGGAGAAGCGCAACAGCCGCAACATGGAGGTCCAGGTCACGCAGGAGATGCGGAACGTCAGCATAGGTGCCGCGCCGGCCCGCGGGCTCCCGGGGCTGTGGCGGGGAGGCCGAGCGAGCCACTCATCCACCTGCCCCTGCTGGTCCAGCCCCCGCTGCCCCGCCCCTCCCCTGCTGGCCTCACCCCCCCCACGCTGGTCCCGCGCCTCCTTGCTGGCTCCGCCCCCTCCTGCCCCTGCTGGTCTCCCCCTTCACCCCCGCTTTCCCCGATCCTGCACCGCGCCCCCCCCCCCCCCCCCCCCCCCGTGAGGTTTCCCTTCCAAATAGGGCTCTTGGTTCCGGCAGATGTATCAGTCGGCTCATGCCGCACTAAGAAACATCGGAGACCGGGTGTTGTAAGCCACAGACATTTGCTTTCTCACAGTCCTGGCAACCAGGAGTGAGCAATCCGGGTGTCGGGGTGTCGGGGCTGGCTGGTTCTCTCGAGGCCTCGCTCCTGGGTGTGCAGACAGCCGCCTCTCCGTGTGTCCTCAGCCCTTTTTCTTACAAGGACACAGTCGGATGTGGCCTTATTTTACCCGCACCTCTTTAAAGGCCCCATCTCCAAATGCAAGTCACACACTGGGGCCCCAGGGACTACGACTTCAACATGTAGATTTGAGGGACACACTTGGCCTCTGGCAGTGCACCCCAGTCATCCCGCAGACACACTCAGTACAGGAGGGATGGAGGAGAAGCAGGATATCTGGTCTGTTCATTGGAAATCATGAAAAAGAGCCGTGGTTCTGGGGGATGGGCCCCTGCTGGCCACCAGCCAGGGAGGAGCCCTTTCCTGATGGTCCCTGGCTGGTGGTGGTCTAGTGTGGGGTCTCCAGACATGGGGCCGGAGGGTGGGCATCCCCCCTCACCCTGGGGTTCCTGTGTGTCACCCCAGGCATGGGCAGCAGTGATGAGTGGTCTGATGTTCAAGACATTATCGATTCTACACCAGAGCTGGACATGAGTCGGGAACCCCGCCTTGATCGCACGGGCAACAGGTACTCACTGAGGCTGGGGTCCCAACAGGCTCCGTGTTCACTGTGGGTGTTGGTGCCTTCGGCAAAGGTGTCCCCTGTAGCGTTGCACAAGCAGCGTTGGCATTGAGCGGCCCGTGGGCGGTGTTGGAGGGTCCCCACCTGCCGCCCGTGAATGCTGCCCCCTCACCCTGAGCTCCCCGGCTGCATGTCCTCACAGCCCGACCCAGGGGATCGTGAACAAGGCTTTTGGCATCAACACTGACTCCCTGTACCACGAGCTGTCGACTGCGGGGTCAGAGGTCATCGGGGATGTGGATGAAGGAGCTGACCTGCTAGGTAAACTCAAGTCACCCCCGGGACCCCAGGGCCTCGGGCTTGCTTTTGTTGGTTTTGTTGTAATGAAAGCAAAGTCTGTCAGTTGCAAGCCAGGAACTTCTTTTTACAGTTTCATTGAGATGTAGTTCACGTATCATAAAACATATCCACATAGAGTATAAAGTTCAGCAGGTTTTAGGGTGCTCACAGAGCTGTGTTACTTTCTAATTTTAGAACCTTCTATCCATGCCCTTGAGCACTCAGCCTAGGCAGTGCACTTTCTAGCAATTCTGCTCCTCAAGGAAAATGCCTGGACAGGTTCACTGCCCGTCTGCGAGCCTGCGGTCACTCCCAAAAGTCCCTGCACCTGGGTCGGAAACGGGTGCAGAGACAGTCCCTTGTGTGGGCTCACTCCGGGTCCTTCCTGTCCTGGGATGGGCATCAGGCATGCTGGGCGTCTGCCAGCAGGGCTCCGAGGCCAGGCTGCGGCCCTCAGCACTGCAAGCGGGAAATGGGATGCTCTGGACTGCATTCAAACCACATCCCCCCACACCCGCCCTGTGACCTTTTGTCCAAAGCCAGGCTGCAGGACAGGAGCTGAGACCTTGGAGCTGCACTCAGTCCCCTCCTCCCGGCGAGGTAGGCTCCAGGGCCAAAGGTGGCTGTGTTGCCAGGGGATCAGTGGTTCCGTTTTCGCCCTCTCCCCACGCCACGTCCACAGAGGTGGCTCGCGGGGAGGGGTGCTCCCCATTTCTCATGGCTCAGGCGGGAGCAGAAGCTGGAGCCAGGGCTGATGCCTCAGTGAGGGGAGGTGCCTGCAGGCGCTGTGGCCCTGCACATGGCCACCTGCTGCCCGAGGAGGCGGAGCTGCCTCACATCCAAGAGTTTTTACTGCTAGCCTTCCTGCTGTTGTTCCTCTCCTCTGATTAAGGTGTGGGGACCTCCCAGGAGCCCAGTTGCCCGTGGCGACAACGCCAGCAACATCTTGTGCCTGAAATGGAACTTTTTTCAGCCAGTTTTTAAATTGTGGCAAAATACACATAATATGAAATTTACCTTCTCGCTGACGTTTGAGTGTGTGGCTCAGTGTGATAAAGGATGTTGGCCCTCGTTGGTGAGACCAGGAGCATGAGCAGGAGGCCTGCCTTCGGCAGTGTGTGTTTCTTTTTGTTGTTTTTTGTTTTTTTTTTTTAAGATTTTATTTTTATTTTTTTACAGAGAGACAGAGAGAGAGGGAATACAAGCAGGGGGAGTGGGAGAGGGAGAAGCAGGCCTCCCGCTGAGCA
The DNA here is from genome assembly GCF_029215605.1 of Mirounga angustirostris. Taxonomy (NCBI): domain Eukaryota; kingdom Metazoa; phylum Chordata; class Mammalia; order Carnivora; family Phocidae; genus Mirounga; species Mirounga angustirostris. Next base: position 140,915,308 of record NW_026991713.1, read on the forward strand.
GGGAGCCTGATGCGGGGCTGGATCCCAGGACCCTGGGATCATGACCTGAGCTGAAGGCAGATGCTTAATGACTGAGCCACCCAGGCGCCCAGGCGCCCAGGCAGTGTGTGTTTCTAATGGGATTTTTCTCATAAGTTTTGTAAAAACATATATTTAAAAATAAACAGAAACTTAACATTCAAAAAAAATTTACTTAGGGGAAATATTGTGACATCCTCCCACTCTCCTTTATGGGGCTCAGATAATGCTATGTATCTTCTAATTTTTATTTTTGGAAAAGCAATACATGTTTCTAATAATATTCAAATAATATCAGAAACTGCCAAGAAGAGAGTAAAAGCCACATGATTCCCCGCCCATGCCATGATGAGTGTTTTAATATGTTGGTGCACCTTCCTGGGCACCACAGCACACGCATGTACGTGGGGTGTGGGTGTCAGGTCATATCTGTCCTCCTCTTTGTGGGCGATGTCACCATTTCCCTGACCCACTGATATTCCTCCACACATTTCCCTTCACGGGACTGTAAATTCCTCCCCTCTCTTGGTCCTGGGTTTTGCTGTCTGGACTTCTTTAGGGCAGATTTGTAGGGTGGGAGCCTCCAGGTAAAGGTGTGGGCTCCCGAGAGCGGCCGCACACTGCTTTCCCAGATGGGGCTGCATCAGGGCTCTGCTTGAGATTGCGCTCACAGCTGCAGGAGCCCGGCCTGGCTGGCCTGCAGGCACTGGACCCGCCGGGCTGGGAGGGGCATGGGAAGGAACGTGCCTCAGGAGGATTCACGCACCGGGACGAGGCTGTAGTGGGTAGCCGTGCATGCTCTGTGTGTCCACGAAGGAGCACCTTTCTGCCGGGGCCCACCTTAGAGGCTGTGCGGGTCAGAGGACACCGCCCAGCAGGCCACCACGCACTCCTGAGCATTTGAGGGTTTGATAAGAGATTACAGCCTTTTCCTTAGGAAAACACATAGGCACCCAGCAGCTTGCATTTCCGTGCCAGGGTCTGCAGGCCCAGCCTCACACCAGCCCCCAGCTGCTTATGTTCCTGGCCATAAGCAGCTGGAGGCATCCCGAGATATGTTCACGGGCGGGAAACGGAATGTAGGGGAGGGGGCAGAGCCGGAGTCCACCGGACCTTGTACTGTGGCCAGTCTCGTCTCAAGATTCCACCCTCAACATGGTCACAGGAAGAGTCTCGCCAGTGTTGGACGTGCTCGGCCGCCTTTCATCCGGGGTTCCACTGCTGTCCCCATGTTATGGAGGAAGAAACAAAGTCAGGGAGGGCGGGATGAAGTAGCAGGGTCAGGACTGAACCCAGGTCCGACCTAGAGCAGGAGCCCCGACTGACCACCTGCTCCGCCTTCCGTCACAGCTCTTGGGATGGAATATGCCATTCAGTTCACCTGCTCCAAGTGCACGGTCCTGTGTTTTTGAGCACTTTGAGCAAATTCAGAGTCAAGCGGTCATCATTACATTAGAACATTTCAGCCACAGAGGAAACCTGTGGACAGTCCCACCCCTCCTCTCACCCCAGCCCCTGGCAGCCACTCCTCTGCTTCTGTCCTGCACAGTGGCCTCCTCTGGGCCATACCAGTGGTCCTCCTCCATGTGGCCTCTCCTTCAGCATGACGCCTTTGAGGTTCGTGCATGTCGTGGGAGGTGTCAGAGTCGCGTTCCTTCTTACAGCTGAGTTCTGCTGCATTGCACGGGTAGGCCACACCTCATCCATCCATTCGTCCACAGATGGCCACGTGGGTCATTTCCACTCTTGGCCATAGTGGCCGATGCTTCTGCTACACTTCTGGTCCCTCACATGGTTCTACAGGATTGCCAGAGCTGACCAGCCTCCTTGCTGCCCAGTGACTCGGGGTAGCCTGCCTATCGGTCCATCCCATTGGCCGCAGTCTCCCACCTCGCCCAGTGGCTCCAGGCCATGGGGCTGTCCCCTCCCTGCCATCTTCAGGGCTGCAGGGTGCGTCTGGTGTCACTCCAGATGCCACTTTCATAGAGAACCTGCATCAACGGTGATGGGAGGAAAGAGTGGCGAACCAGCAGCGCACGTCAGTAAGCTTGACCTGCAGGCCACATTGACCGAATCGGGAATGGGGTCATGACTCCCAGGCAGATGTAGGACGGCTCCTGGAGTGGAAGTGATGTCTGCTGAATGTCCTGGGGGCACTTCCCTAGAACACAGAGCGCCTGACACGACCTTCTCATGAGAAGATCTAACCCATGCATCTGCTAGGTCTTTGTTCCGAGAAAGTGGAAATCGGAATCCTTCTGTCATAGGGTGACAGGGCATGAGTCACTGTGCTCAGCATGTCCACTGGAATACCCTGCATGGGCACCGCTTCATTCTGGCTGGAATGAGCCCCATTCTTGGGAGTGAAGGAGCCTCCCAGAGCCTCAGGCCGGCAGCCCCGAGTTTAAAAGGGATCAAGTGCTGTGGCACTCTGCTCATGGGGCGCTGACGGAGGAGCCCCCCCTTCATCTGGCAAGGCGGAGGAAGGAGATGGGCTCAGCTGCAGGCCCCGGCCCATCCCTGTTATCTGGCTCAGCCGGGGTAAGCCTCAGGATGGGAGTCCTGGTCCCCCACCCCCACACCTGTGGAAAAGCTGTGTACCTGACCCTATGTTCCCCAGTGGGGCTGCTACACAGAGAAGCCTGGGGCTGGCGGGGGGCTCTGGTAGTCTCCGTTCTACAGCTATTTTTGCCATGGAAAGGTGCTGTGGTTTCGGATCGGCTGAGGGCAGCATCCTTCAGTGCTCCACGTGCCTGCATCAGCTGTTCCCCATGCCTCTCCGCACTTGGACTGTGAATTCATTTAGCAAGAAGGAAGGAAGGAAAAAGACCCTGGAGAGGCAGGTCTCCTTATGTTTCACTGAACTCCTGCCACCACTTGCCAGACATACCATTATTTGAGAAATCTCCAAGAAAGCAAGGCCTTGCCTCCAGTCGAAAGAGGACAAGCCATCGAGCGTGAGGCCGCGGTTGGTCCCAGAGGCGCCACGCTGCACCCCTGACAGTGGGCCTCTCGGAGCTGGCCTAACTGGGGAGTAAGGGAATTCATCCTTGGTGACCACTCAGTGCGAGCCGGAGTCTAGTGGGCAGCTCCGGCGAGCCCATGCAAGCCCATGCTAGGGCGATTGTGTGCCCCCTTTACAAATGAGGGAACTGAAGAGAAGCCGGGCAACTGGACTTAGAATCTGAAGGGCTGCACAGGCCGGCGGCCCGTGCATTCTCTTCTGCGCTGCCCTCACGTCACAGGTCCTGCCCACGTGGCAGCCAGACCTAGAACGTGTGTAGAAATAACCTTGAGAAAGAGACAAACCTATGTGAACAAAATCAGGAAAAACGACTGAAGAGCAGAGACCTCAAAAACCGAGACCGGGGCGCCTGGGTGGCTCAGTTGGTTAAGCGACTGCCTTTGGCTCGAGTCATGATCCTGGAGTCCCGGGATCGAGTCCCGCATCGGGCTCCCTGCTCGGCGGGGAGTCTGCTTCTCCCTCTGACCCTCCCCCCTCTCATGTGCTCTCTTTCTCATTCTCTCTCTCTCAAATAAATAAATAAAATCTTTAAAAAAAAAATAAAGATGAATACTCCCAATATAAAAAAAAAAAAACCCTGAGACCTGCAGGCTGAGCTCCGTGAGCCTTCCCGTGATTCGCAGAGCAGTGTGTGGTTCCAACGTCAATTCACTTTATGAATGGATTCTGAGGATCATCCAGGAGAGTAGACGTGAGAGTAGCCCAGAAATATCTGAGAAAGAACAAGGCTGCAGGGTTGCCCGATGTTCCAGGCATGAAAGCGTTTACAAAGGTGTGACCAGCAAAGGCCGAGCCGGGGCGGTGACAAGATTGTGGCCCCATGAGTTCCTGGTGAGAGCCGGAGCCATGTGGGGACTCGGGTAGGACAGACGCAGTACTTCAAGCCACGGGAAATATGGTGGATTCATGGAGTGTCCCCCTGGTGGGAAATGAAGTCTGGTCCCCACCTCCACCGTACACAAGACTTGTAGATGGATTGAAGATCTGAACGTAGAAATGCAAGGACGCAGAGCTGGAAGAGTGGCGGAGATCATATTGGTGATCTGGGCCTCCCTGCTGGGCCACGGCCATAGAGGAAAATACTGACAGGTGTGAGGCATGCAACTTCAGGAAGATACATTGTTTCCGACCCAGGGTGGTCTGCAGCGTTTACAGAAGTGGAGTACAATAGAACGTGGGCGGAGGGTAAAATAGATTCACGGAAGATATCAACAAACATACCAAAGGACGCTCAACTTCAAGAACAAACCAGAACTGAAAAGGGAACGCGGAGATAACTCCTCAAAAGATCCACAAAAACGAAGCAGGTGCTGCCGCGCCCCTCCCCGGCCAGCAAGTGGCGGTGCATCCGGCTATGTGGGGCAGTGGCTGGCCCACCGGGCCAGAGGGGACGGGGTCAGGCAAGGCCTGCCTGTGTGGGAAAGCACTGAGCGCCTGGTAAGTGATGGGACGGGGCGCTGCAGGAGGTGAGCTCCGATCTCCGGTGCAGAGCATCCCGGGACACGGGTGGGGGGCGAAGCACCTCATGCAGGAGGATGGCTAGCATGGTCGTGATTTTGTTCTATAAATGCTGGTGTTTATCCAGAAGGAGTTCCGAGAAGATCAGCTGTTGACGGTGGCTGCCCTGGGAAGGAGCGAGGACTGAGGGCGCCGGTTTCTTATTTAAATTCCGACAGCAAACTATATACTTTGGCATTTAAGTCAAGTGACTTCATACTGTCGCTTCTGTGGGAATTGACCACATAGAACGGTAGTGTTGCAGCCCATCTCCTGCTGGGTAGCGGAGAGGAGTTTGGACCCCAGTGAGGAAGGCACTGCCAGCCCCACATGCCCGCCGCCCCCGCAGCCCGCCCTCCTACTCCGTCCCTGCCAGCTGGCCCTCACTCCCTTTTGTCTTTGCCCAGCCTTCACCTGAGGCCGCATACTTCCCAAAAGACCCGAGCTGGCTGGGGCCTGTAAGGCCAAGCTCATGCACTCTGGGGAGGGCGTCTTGAGCCTGGACGCCCTGGACACCCTACCCCACCCACGCACGCACACGCACACACCCCACCCCCATGCACATGCACACATCCCATGCTTGCAATGCACGCACACACATCTCACACACCTGCACACACACGTACCCCATGCACGCACATGCATGCTCACACATGTGCCCCCACACATGTACCCCACTCACATGCATGCACACACCTCACCCCATGCATGCACATACACACACATGTGCCCCACGCATGCAATGCACACATGTATCCCACACATGTACATGCACGCACACGTATCTCATGCACTCACATGCCACACACCTCACACACATACTCCACACACACAAATGTACCCCATGCATGTGCACGTACCCCACACATGCATATGCACACATGCACATACTCCACGCACATGTACACACACACATATAACCCACACATGCATGCACATATGTACTTCACACACACACGAGCACACACAGACCCCTCACATGCATATGCCCACCCCCACCCCCACGCATGCAGTGCATGCACACACACGCACATGCACACACACGTACCTCATGCATGTACACCTCACACACACACATACACGTGCACGTGTGTGCACACACACATACCCCACACACGCACATGCACACACACCATACCCATGCACGCTCTCACCTTCCCGGGTGTCAGCTGCAGAGGCTTTGCCCTCCTGAGGGCCGAGCAGGTGTGGGGCCCGGCACTCTGGGTCTCTGTCTTCCTATAGGGTTGCCGTCCCCAGTGGGATTTGTCACCCACAGGCCCGGTGACATCTGCTTGTATTCTTTCATGCCTTTCAATACAGAGATGGCCGCTTGATGTTGCTTTTTTTTTTTTTAATAAGAATCTCTTTATTTTGTTGGTTCCAGTCACCCACTGACCTTTGTCACTTCCTTTCCCCCGTCTCTCTGTGCTTCACTGGACACGGCCCCAGGGGAGTTCTCAGGTGCGTATCTCTGCTGTCTGCGCCTTTGCGCCCCTCCCCCCATGGCGGCATCCAGCTGGACTGGGCAGCATCCTTGGGACAACTCCCTGCTGCTGTCCAGTCACCTCTGGCTGTGCAGCCCGTCCCCTCCTGGTCCCCTTCCAGGCCACTAAAGGCACACGTGCTTTTGCTCACCAGCCTCCTGCTGCTCGGAAGCTTATTTTTGGCTTGCTCTACTAGCCCACTGACAATGGCCTCAACCCTGTCCTTCCAGAGGCCGACAGTCCCCCAGGGCCATTTCTTACGGTTCTCCGGAACCATCAGAAGCATAGGACAGTTTGACTGGATGGGACTGCAGGCCCAGTTGTGTGGCATCTCCCCTCTGTCGGGTGCACCCCGGAAGTCGGGAGTCCTCTTCCCACATGGTAGAGGACTCTGCTCCTGCTTTCTTGCTGTGTTCCCATCAGGAGGGCCTGAGCCCCCAGCCCACCCACGTGCACCCACCTGGTGTGCTCAGAGGCACGCCAGGTCCCCTCATTTTGCAGAGACTTGCCCCCTAACCCCCATCCCTCCTGGCCCAGGAGTTGGGTGCATTGCTTGACCCTCCACCTCACCGCCCAGGTGCTCTTGACCTGGTGGTCTCCTGTGCAGCCCCCAGGATACACTTTCCAGACGGAGGAGCCTGCCCCTCCCGTCCCTCTCCAGTGTGCACCCCCAACCCAGAGACAAGTAGCCCTAGCGGACCGCCCCCCTGCTGCTCACACAGGCTTAATGCGCTTGTTTTTTCTCCCTTCCCTCTCCCTGCCGCCCTGGTCGCCCGGCTCCCGTGGGACTGGGACGGCTCTCCTAGTGCGCCATGATTTCTTTGGTAAGGCCAAGGCCCCGTTTCAGTTCGTGTTTCTCCCGTTCCTGCCTTTCTCTGTGTGCCTCACACCTTCTTTGTGCTTCATGAGCCGTTTGCTTTGCTCTGCATGGTGGGGGCGGTGGTGGGGTCAGCAGGGGCCACAGGCTCTCCTAGCTCCTGGCCCCCAGGGTGGGGGTGGGGCTCGAGCCCTGACTCCCCAGCATCCTCCCTCAGAGCAGACCCTTGACAGGCCAAGGGGGCGGGAATGGAGACAGCAGTCAGAACCCACGCTCAGTGCTCCACGTTCGTGGGTCTTGTCTCATGATTGCCTTAGACCAGGGACAGGTAATAGGAGGAACAGACGACCCTGGGCTTCCGGGGCTGTCTGTCCTGAGTGTCGGTATTTCGGAGTTTTTGTGACATGCCTGCAGAGAGCTTAGTCGGTGGGGTCCACTTTGGGGCTTGGTTTAGAGGAGCTGGGTGGACCCCTCTGTCCTCACTTCCGCTCCCTCTCTCCCTGCTGCTGACCCCGGTGGAGGGGCCATCCCATCTCCTTGGCCAGGAGCTCTGCCATCCTGTGCTGTTTGCTCTGTCCCCATCACCACGGTTCCAGCCGCCATTCTGGGGACAGCTCTGAGAAGGGTCTGCCTCATGAAGGACTCAGAAACCACAGAGCTGGGGGAGATGCTGAGAGGGGACAGAGATTGAGGTGGCTGCAGAGGCCACCTGGTCAGCTCAGGCTGGTGCCGGCTGAGCTGTGACTATACACAGACCTCATGTGGATAGAATGCTATGGGAGGTCGTGCCCATCCAGGCAGTGCCGTCCAGAGGCTGGACTCTGTCCCTGATGGCGCTGCTGGCTGAGAGCCCACCGGAAGACCAGCAGAGGCCTCTCCCCAGGGTCCGTCTACCCAGTGTTCCCAGAGGCCAGACCTGTGGGCCTCGTCCCCCCACATCTGCCCCCCAGGGCCCAGCCACCCCCGGGGAGGAGGGTTGGTGCTCTGGGGCAGGTGGAGTAGCATCTGGCTTAGCTGGCCGGCACAGGTAATATCTCTGTGCCTTTTGTTTCAGGAATGGGCAAGGAAGTGGGGAATCTGCTGCTGGAGAACTCACAGCTTCTAGAAACCAAGTAAGAATGCTCTTCTCCAGGGAGGCCTGGGGGGCTCCATCGGTTAAGCCTCCCACTCTTGATTTCAGTTCAGGTCATGATCTCAGGGTTGTGGGATCCAGCCCCACATCAGGCTCAGCACCGGGCGTGGATTCTGCTTGGGATTCTCTCTCTTCCCCGCCCCCCGCACTTCCCTCTCTCTGAAAAAAAAAAAAAAAAAGGAATGCTCTCCTCTAGCAGGGCCGTTGCTGAGATAGCCTGCCTCCAGGGCTGGGGCCTCCCTGTAACAACCCCGGGGAGGGCCCAGACCCACATGGCCCAGCTCACCCCTCTAGGGTCACCGCCTTTCCCTGCATTCTGCAGTGGGGGGGTCCCCTCTCAGACCCCTGCAGGTGGGCAGGCCTCGTTGAACCCCCATCACACCACGTGCACAGCGGTTCACACGGACTTCTCGACTCTGTCTTCTCAAAGAAATGCTCTGAATGTGGTGAAGAATGACCTCATCGCCAAGGTGGACCAGCTGTCCGGGGAGCAGGAGGTGCTCAAAGGGGACTTGGAAGCCGCCAGGCAGGCCAAACTCAGGCTGGAGGGCCGCATCAAAGACCTGGAGGAGGAGCTGAGGAGGTGAGCCCAGGCCTGGGGCTGGGCCCCTGGGAGGAGGTGGGGCTCCTAGAAGGCGGGGGCAGACCCCCCCAGTCCCTCCCGTCCAGGTTCCCTCTGGAGGACACTCCCCCAGTGGCTCACCTCTGTGCTCACCGTGCAGCCTGCCCCTCCTCCCTCAGTTCCAACTCACACTGGAGCCGCCTCCGGGCCCAGCTGCCCCCTCTTCTCCCCCATCCAGGCCCAGGTCCTGTATCGTCCGCCTGCCTCCTCTTCTCCCTCAGAAGGCACGGTGTCCTGTCTCTGGCAGCCTTCATAGGTTCCTTCGGGAGAAGGGCGCAGAGGAACCCCAGAAAGACATGGGGTCCCCTTCCCAGCACTCTGCGCTTCGTGGTGGCCTTTCTCTTCCAGTCTGATGCTCCCCCCAGGGGTGGAAAGGGGAGGGTGGGAGGTGGGCCTGTGGGGGTGGCAGACCTGCTGGTGCTGGCCAGCCGTCTGTACAGCTAGCCTGCCTTACCCATCCCCTACTCCTGCACTGGGGCAGCCAGGACACACGTCCGGCTGTCAGGCCGCGTGTGAGCAGGGCAGTGGGCCGCTAGTCCCCCAGGGCCTGAGCCAGAGTGCCCCTGGGCCTCCACCCCTGCCACAATTCCCTCCTCGTCCTGCAGAGTGAAGTCAGAGGCCATTGTTGCCCGCCGAGAGCCCAAAGAAGAGGTGGAGGATGTAAGCAGCTATCTCTGTACAGAATTGGTATATTCCACTATTAACATGCGGGGCATGGGGGGCGGGCAGCGCGGGGTGGGTCTCGGGGCCCTCCTCACCCCTTCTGTGTCCTCCCCTCTGCCCTTTCCTGGCGGGAACCCCCATTCAGCCTTAGGGGCCCACATCCCCCGTCAGGTGCAAGGACGGTCCTGAGGACAGCCCTCTGCTCCTTGGGGCTTGTAACTGACTGTTGCAGGGAGGCCTGAGGGGAAGGGTGTGTCAGGGCCTTTTCTCTCACCCCCATGGACCCCCTTTTGGCCCGGGCCCAGCGACCGGTCTGCCTTCCTTCAGCAGATGGCAGGGCCCGGCTCCTAGCCCGAGGTGGGCCGTGGACACTGACCCCACCACTCATTAGCTCTGTTATTTTCAGGGGTGTCTGATGCACATATCAGGGTGCTGGCCACATATTCCTTCGGCCCACCCTACGCAGCCCCCACCTCTGAGTACCCTAGGAGAGAACCAGAGGTGCAGGTGAATTGTGGAGCCAAAGGACATGTCGATCGGCACCTGGGACTCCTTGAGTGGGCCTGGGGGCTCATGCTCACTGGCCTGGCAACCCCCCATGGTCCCTCACCCCTGTGCCAGCCTGTAGCAGCCCAGGACACAGCTACTCGGAGCAGACTGGGTCCTGCCCCAGCACTCACAGATGGCAGACCCCACACAGATCTGCCAAAATCTCCAGCGTCCCCCTGGGACCTTGTGTCCCCCAGTCCTGCTCACTGGACCTTCCCTAGAACCTCTCTTCCTGTGGTTCCCCCTGGGACCAGCATCACCTGTTAGTGCTGACTGAAAGCATTGGGATTGCCGTGGGGTCCAGGGGTTGTGAGAAAAGTCACTGTGTTATGCACCTCAAGTACGTCATGTGACCTTCTGGAAAAGTTACCCTTTTGGGGGTGGGCAGACTCCCCATATGCCCTCCCCACCGCATTTGCCTGAGGATCTGTGGGAATCCGGAGGCCAGCCTGGAGAGGAAGCGTGGTGTGAGCTGGTCTCTGAGGGTGCCGGACGGACCTGCTGGCCAGCCCCTCCCTGGCTTAACGGCAGTGCCCTCCCTGCAGGACAAGATCCCCATAGCACAGCGCCGCCGCTTCACGCGGGTGGAGATGGCCCGTGTGCTCATGGAGCGCAATCAGTACAAGGAGAGGCTGATGGAGCTCCAGGAGGCTGTGCGGTGGACCGAGATGATCAGGTGGGCCCCCTCCTCCTGTCCTGGCCACCCTCGGGTCTCCATTTGTGAGCCGTGATCACTGTAGGAGGCCCTGACAGTGGGAATAAGGCTGACTCCCCCCACCTCCCTCTCTCGCAGGAGGACTGGAAGGGGGCCTGGTGGGAGCCTGTGGGGGGGCCTGGCTGGTCTAGACCGGGCTGGGGCATGTTGGGGGCTGGTATGCCGGGACCCCTCCGGGAATCTGTGACTGACCCACCCAGGAGCACCTTCTCCCTGAGGCTGACCCCCGGTGCGTCTATGGGGGGGGGGGCCTCCCCAGCACCCTGAGACGTCACAGGCAAGGGAGGCTCAGGGTTGGCCTGGGCAGGGCCTAGTGGGTGGGTGTCATCTGGGGGCAAGTCAGCCTGGACGCGGGCTGAGCAACACCCCGCCCCTCACCGCCGCTCCCCTGTAGAGCGTCCCGAGAGCATCCATCTGTCCAGGAGAAGAAGAAGTCCACCATCTGGCAATTGTGAGTTGGGGGTGCCAGGATGGGGAGGAGGCAGGGAAGGCACCCCTTTGGCTGCCCCTCACTTCCATGCCTCCACTGGCAGCTTCAGCCGCCTCTTCAGCTCCTCGTCCAGCCCCCCTCCGGCCAAGCGGTCCTATCCCTCGGTGAACATCCATTACAAGTCCCCCACCACGGCCGGCTTCAGCCAGCGCCGCAGCCACGCTATGTGCCCCATCTCTGCTGGCAGCCGGCCCCTGGAGTTCTTCCCCGACGAGTGAGTGTCCCGCAGGCTGCCCTGCTCCTCGTGCTGGCCTGCACGGGTGGGGGGCTGAGGGGGGCCGTGGGCCCCAGGGTCCCGCCCTTCCAGGCTCTGAGGCAGGAGCAACCCCTGCCTCACCACCTGGGGGATGTGGTCCGTGGCGGGAAGGAGGCTGGCCAGCATCCGAGGTTGACCTCTCTGGGCCGCACCCTGCCCCCCTCCAGTCTGACCAGGTGCACAGGATGTCCCTGGGCACTCCCCCCCCAGTCCCCGCCCTGCATCCCAGAGGGCTGCACACAGCCCCTCCGCTGACCCGGCCCTCCGCCCTTGGAGATGGCACTGCGGCTGGCAGCTAGGCCAGGCCGCACCCTGGGCTGTGGCCTGCACCCCTGTGCTCCACAGAGATTCCTGGGGCCCATAGGAAGCTGGCAGTGTGGGGCTGCTTCTAGGGAATAACTCTGTGTTCGGAATTTTGTGTTTTCCTTAGTTTTGATACCAAGATTTTGGCTCCAGGGCAGAAGTGGGGAATTGTGTGTCTTGAGCCAGAAGACAGGCCCTGGGGAGGGGAGGCGGCACCGTAGGGCACGCTCGGCGGGAGCCGGACAGGGGCAGGTGTGGGTGCGCCTGTGCGGGGAGAGCCGCGGTCCTGCCGCCTGGGCGCCGGGCCCAGGCATGCTCCGTGCAGGGCAGGCCCGCGGGCCTGCGCAGGAAGTAACCTGTGTGCCTCCTGCCCAGTGACTGCACGTCCTCCACCCGCCGGGAGCAGAAGCGCGAGCAATACCGCCAGGTGCGCGAGCACGTGCGCAACGACGATGGGCGGCTGCAGGCCTGCGGCTGGAGCCTGCCGGCCAAGTACAAGCAGGTGCTGCAGGGGGCGCGGGGCGCGGGAGGCTGGGGGGGTGCTGGGGCAGGCAGGACGGCAGCTGGGGAGCCGCCTAGGCAGCCCCGCAGTGCCCCCACGGCCCCACCTATGGAGGGCCCGGCTCTTGCTGCCTGGGCTGGCTCTCTGCCCCAGGACTCGCGCCCACGTGGCCTCTGCCTTGCGGTTGCAGCTGAGTCCCAACGGGGGCCAGGAGGACACGCGGATGAAGAACGTGCCTGTCCCCGTGTACTGCCGCCCTCTGGTGGAGAAAGATCCAACCATGAAGGTGAGCTGGCCCCGTGGGCCTGACAGATGGGGGCGGGTGGGCTGTGGTGGGGGCCCCCGGGGGCCAGCGCAGGGGAGTGGGCTCACTGACCCCATGGCTGCTCTCCCAGCTGTGGTGTGCTGCGGGCGTGAACCTGAGTGGGTGGAAACCGAGCGAGGACGACTCTGGGAACGGAGTCAGGCCTGCGCCAGGCCGTGACCCTCTGACCTGCGACCGGGAAGTGGAAGGAGAAACCAAGAGCAATCACACGTCCCCTGAGAAGAAGGTCAGAGCAGACGGCTGGGCCAGGGACCCCCATCCTGTTGCTCCCAGCAGTGGAGTCGTGTTGAGTGACAGAAACAGGACAGCTGGGGACGGTGCCGCAGGATGGGGCTCATATGAGGTCCCCGCCCCCTGTCCGGGGAAGGCGGGGGCCTGTGCTGCCTCCTGGGTGGGTGGGGACATGCGGGGGGCCAGAGGCTCAGCAGACAGTAGGCTGGAGGGGTCAGGCCCCCAGGCGCGTCTCCCACCTTGGCAAGCTATGTGCAGGAGCGTGGGCGGGGCTGAGGACAGGAGGCTGGCGGAAAAGGCTTCACACACACGGGGTCCAAGTCTTCGTTCTGTGGCCCAGACTGGCTTGGGGGACAGGGACCGAGGCACTGGAGCTCAGTCCTCTTCCATGGGAGTGAGGCCATGCACACCAGCGGTCTAGAAGGGGACATTCTGTCTGCGAGGGAGGACAGCCACATCCCCCGAGGCCGTGGGCAGGGCTGCACCCTTAGAGAGCTCAGGAGGCCCCCAGGACCCGTGCGGCCGCTGGAGAAGCCTGCTCTCCCGTGCTCTGAAACAGGTGAAAGAGCTCCCTGAGCCGGACGCCACCTCCAGCCGCGTGTGGATCCTCACCAGCACCCTGACCACCAGCAAAGTGGTCATCATCGATGCCAACCAGCCAGGCACTGTGGTGGACCAGTTCACCGTCTGCAATGCCCACGTCCTGTGCATCTCCAGCATTCCAGGTGAGGGCCGGCAGCGCGGGCTCTGCACCACTCCACAGACGGCTGGGATGGTAGGAGGCCGCTGAGCCACACCAGCCTTGCTTGGGACATGCTGTGGACACACGGGAGCCCGTGGGGGTGTCCAGAGGGGAGCACACTGACAGTCTCGCCCCTTAGTCCTGTGAACAACTAGGAGAAGACCCCAAGGTGATGTTCACTCACTTGCCTGGAAGGAGATGGGCCACAGGACAGATTGAAATATCAGTCAGGCACTGAGCACGGACCTGCCGGTGGGCCCGGTTCCCACTGCCCAGCTGCTGTGGGGAGAGCAGGGGCTGGTGGAGGCTTGGCTTTGCCTCTCAGCAGCATTCCTCATGCCAGCATTTGGGGGTGGCCAGGGCCCTGCCGGGGGCAATTTTCCAAGATGGCCCAAGCTGCTCAGAGTTCTTAACTTTCTGACACGTGATCAGAGTTGTTTGCTCCCAGAGACCAGAGTCTCGCTCTTCCATGCCTCTTGCTGGCTCTCCAGGCCCGCAGGCCGTGGTTGTGAGCAGGTACCCACGTGCTGAGGCCAAGCTGGCCTGAGAGCCTGGGGCCCACTGCGCTCTCTGCATCAGCAGGCGGCTCCCACCTCCTTCCCCGGCACCCCCATCGGGACGTGAGCCCTGGGTGTGGTCTGGTAGAAGGGGCTCCTCGGTGTGGGGTGATGGGGCCGTGACTCTCCCCCCAGCGGCCAGTGACAGTGACTACCCTCCGGGGGAGATCTTCCTGGACAGCGACGTGAACCCCGAGGATTCCGGTGCCGACGGCGTGCTGGCGGGCATCACCCTGGTGGGCTGCGCCACCCGTTGCAACGTGCCTCGCAGCAACTGCTCCTCCCGAGGGGATACCCCAGTGCTGGACAAGGGCCAGGGTGAGCTGGGCCTGCGCCCGGGCGGCCGCCTGCCCTAAGCCCCTTTGTTCCTCCCCACCACCCGGCCACGCTCACCCTTCCCTTCTGCAGGGGAGGTGGCTACTGTCGCCAGCGGGAAGGTCAACCCATCTCAGTCCACGGAGGAGGCCACAGAAGCCACAGAGGTGCCAGACTCCGGGCCTAGTGAGGCAGAGGCAGCTGTGGTGCGGCCTGGGCCCCTCACGGAGCATGTCTTCACTGACCTGGCCCCTGCCCCGGCCCCCAGTGCCCAGCCTGGCAGGTGGGCTCTCTCAGGACGGGGCGGACGGAGGGGAGGGGAGACTGGCCGAGGTGGGCGGGGACGGGCTCCCACGGGCCACCCTGGAGCAGCCATCCTTCCTGCAGCGAGAACGGGCCAGAGGCCGACACAGGTGGGGTGCAGCCCGAGCCGGAGCCCAGCGCAGACCCTGCGGGGGCCAGCAATAGCGCTGCCCCCACCATGTGGCTGGGAGCCCAGAACGGCTGGTAGGTGGGGCCCTGGGGCAGGGGTTGGGGAGGGTCTCCAGGGCGAGCACCCCTGCCCACTGTGGCCTCCTCCCACAGGCTCTACGTGCACTCAGCCGTGGCAAACTGGAAGAAGTGTCTGCACTCCATCAAGCTAAAGGACTCCGTGCTGAGCCTGGTGTACGTGACCCCAGCTGAGGCCGGGGCGTCGGGAGGGAGGGGCTGGCCAGCAGCCTAAGCCCACTCGCTCACCACCATCCCATTCCAGGCATGTGAAAGGGCGAGTTCTGGTGGCCCTGGCCGATGGGACTCTGGCCATCTTCCACCGAGGTGAAGGTGAGGTCCGGGGGCTCTGGGCGGGTGAGTGGCCACCCCCTCTGCGGGCAGAGGTGGGCCCTGGCCAGTCCTGAGCAGGTGTCTGGGGCTCTCTGCAGATGGCCAGTGGGACCTGAGCAACTATCACCTTATGGACCTGGGCCACCCCCACCACTCCATCCGCTGCATGGCTGTCGTGTGTGACCGCGTCTGGTGTGGCTACAAAAACAAGGTGCACGTCATCCAGCCCAAGACGATGCAGATTGAGGTGCGTGCTGGTAGCAGGAGGGCCTCGCGGGAGGGCAAGTGGCTCCTGCTGGTGGACGGCGCTCCCAGCGTGCCTTCTAATGGGCCCTGGGGGCGTTATGCGGTTAAGGGAGGCGACTACGTCACGGCCGGCAAAGGGCAGCTGGGCCGTGAGCGCCAGTCCGTCTGAGTTGTACCTGCTGCTTTACTCGGCAGCAAGTCAGGCCGAGACCCACAGGGGCCCTGCACGCCTCCCCAGGGCAGGGTCGTGACTACAGCTCCTCACAGGAGCCTGCACCCCAAGGGGCAAAGCAGGCACTAGACTGAAGGCCGCAGTGAGCTGCATGGGTGTCACCGTGACCCAGCGGCCGTGGTGGGTTCAGAGCCCCCACCCCTGCTGACGGCGCTGCCATGATCCCACAGAAGTCATTCGACGCCCACCCACGGCGGGAGAGCCAAGTGCGGCAGCTGGCGTGGATCGGGGATGGGGTGTGGGTGTCCATCCGCTTGGATTCTACGTTGAGGCTTTACCACGCCCACACCCACCAGCACCTGCAGGACGTGGACATCGAGCCCTACGTCAGCAAGATGCTGGGTAAGGGGCTGCGCCGGGCTCAGGCGTCAGGGCAGGGAGGGCCCCCCACACCAGCCGTACTGACTGCCTTGCCCTCCTCACCCCAGGCACGGGCAAGCTGGGCTTCTCCTTCGTGCGGATCACAGCCCTGCTCATCGCGGGCAACCGCCTCTGGGTGGGCACCGGCAACGGAGTGGTCATCTCCATCCCGCTGACTGAGAGTGAGTGACCCCCTGCCCCGACATCTGCACAGGTGGTGGTGACTGCTGCTGAGTGACAAGAGTCGGGTGGGGGGGCACCATCAGCCAGGCCTCGCTCTGGGGGACAGGGATGCTGCCCGCCCTTCCCGTGACTTGTCTCCTCTCCCTTCCATGCTGCGCCCCTCACCTCCCCAGCCGTGGTCCTGCACCGAGGCCAGCTCCTGGGGCTCCGAGGTGAGTCCAGAGCACCTGCCTCCTGCCCTCGCAAGGAGGCCCCCACCTGAGATGCCCTGTGGGCTGAGGCTGGCCTTGCCCCTTGGCGGTGGGCGCTCTCCCACGAACCACCCTTGCCTGCTGGGAAGCTGGTCTACTCAGGCTCAGGCCCTGTGGCCCTTCTCTCTCTTCAGCTAACAAAACCTCCCCCACGTCTGGGGAGGGAGCCCGCCCTGGGGGTGTCATCCACGTGTATGGTGATGACAGCAGTGACAAATCAGCCAGCAGCTTCATCCCCTACTGCTCCATGGCCCAGGCCCAGCTCTGCTTCCATGGGCACCGTGATGCCGTCAAATTCTTTGTGTCGGTGCCAGGTGAGGGGCTGGGCCCCATCCCTGCCGGGCTGCCGTGTGGCCTCCCTCCGCGAGCCTGCGTGGGGGGCGCTGGCCACCCGGCTGAGCTCCTCTTGTCCTGACAACAGGGAACGTGTTGGCCACTCTCAACGGCAGCGTGCTCGACAGCCCCTCCGAGAGCCCCGGGCCTGCCGCCCCTGCCTCAGACGCCGAGGGCCAGAAGCTAAAGAACGTGCTGGTGCTGAGCGGTGGGGAGGGCTACATCGACTTCCGCATCGGTGAGTTGGCGCTGCCCGGGGTCCCGGGATCCCCAGCAGGGCCATCCCATCACCGCGGCTCTTTGTCCAGGGGACGGAGAGGATGATGACACTGAGGAGAACACCGGGGACGTGAGCCAGGTGAAGCCCCTGCTGTCCAAGGCAGAGCGCAGCCACATCATCGTGTGGCAGGTGTCCTACAGCCCCGAGTGAGGCTCCGGCCTCCCCCGCCCCGCCTGCCCGACGCCAACATGTACATACAGCCCCACCTGCCTGCCCACTGCCTGCCCCGCAGGCAGCCCGGCGCCCGCCCCTCTTATAACCTCTCAACCTGCAGCTTTCACCTTAGGGCCGGGCCTCCCCAAAGGCGGACAGCAATGCGGGTCTGGCTGGGAGGGAGGGACCCTCACCAGGAGGGGAAGAACCTCTCGAGACACGTGCCCCAGCAGCTTCTGGCTTGCCCCCGATCCCAAGTTCTCCCATCTGGGGGGTATTTTGGGGCCAGAGCAAGGTAGGAGGTAGGTCGGGCCGGAAGAAGGCCCTGCAGGTGGCTCCCAGCTCCACCCTGGACCCCCCACTTCCCTCACTCCCAGGACCCCCCAGAGCAGGAAGTAGGGATTTCAGCCAGCCAAGTCTTCCCAGCTGGAGCCCACTTGCCTTTGCCTGCTGCCTGAAGGGGTGGGCCTGACCCTAAGGGAGCCGGCCTGGCCACTGGCCTTCCCTGGGCCCCCCCTGCACCCACACCCTGATGCCTGCCCCAGGAATTGGCATGGAAGCACGTAGCCAGGCTGCCTAAGGCAGCTGCTTGAGAAGCCAGATGCCCTCTTGCTGCTCACTCCGTGTGGCCAGCTCTCCCCAGCTCTCCCTGGGCAGAAGACCCACCTGGTAGGAGCAGGCTCTGGAGTCCTCCCCCTCCCAGAATCCCCTAGGGTGGAATTTCTCAGGCTGCCAAGGCAGGCCCAGGCCTCAGGAAGAAGGGGAGGCCCCTGGCCTCTTCTGGGGTCAGTCCTAGGACGCAGGCTCAGCCTCAGGGTGACAGGGGGACACGTGGTTTGGGGCCTGCCTCCCACACAGTCTCCAAGGAGCCCAACTCCCAAGACACACTATGAAGTGCCTAGGGCTGGCAGCATGGCCTGCTCCCCTGAGGGCAACTGAAGACGAGCCTGCGAGGGCTCGCAGCAGAAGCTGCCTCCAGCCGGCTCTAGGCATGGATGCCTGCCGGCTTTGAGGGGTGCCGCCCTGGACTGCCACCTCCCTGACCTGCCCAGGTCCAGGCCTTACTCCTGCTCCAGAGGCCCTGCTGCCCACCCACCTCCCACCAGAGAAGCACAGATCTCGGGCAGCCACCCCACGAGCCCAGCCGGCCACCGTTACGTGCAGCTGCAGGCTTCTCCCCACCACCCTGCCACTCTCCACTGTGATGTACGTCCAGTCCCTTCTGTTCCCATGGGGCCGTGAAGTGACTCGGGGGCTAGCCGGGTGGGTGCTGCTGGGGGAAGGGGCTGGGTGGTGATTCTCCTGAGGCTTTGGCCCTGCAAGCGAACCCACGTATCTGCTCTGTATGTAATAAATGTCTTAACATCGTAGCCCTGTGTCCCTGGGCCCAGACCAGCGGGAGCGTTTGCTTCACTTTATTGTCTCAACAAATGCTGGCCCAAGCTGCGGACCAGGACGGGCCACAAACTGGAGGGGCCCGCAGGGCCGGGCGGCTACTCGTACAGCCAGTGCCCGGCGCTGTCCTCCCAGCGCAGCAGCTCTTCGCTGCGGAACCAGAGCGCGATCTCGCGGCGGGCGCTCTCCACCGAGTCGCTGCCGTGGATCACGTTCCTGCGGGAGAGCTGCATGAGCGCCAGCGGCTGCTGGGGCGTGGCAGGGGCTGGGCGCGCGCTCGGACCGCCTTACTTGCCAACCTCGACGCAGAAGTCCCCACGGATGGTGCCGGGAGCGGCGTCGGCCGGGTCGGTGGCCCCCATGAGCGCCCGCGAGGCGCGCACCACGTCCAGCCCCTGCCACACCTGCGCGCGGGCTGGCGGGACTCAATGCACCGGCCTTCGGTCGGTCCCGCCCGCCCGCGGCCGGCACTCACCATGGCCACCACCGGTCCCGAGCCCATGTAGTCCACCAGCCGGCCATAGAAGGGGCCCTCGCGCAGCTCGGCGTAGTGCTCGCGCAGCAGCTCGTCCGAGGCCTGCGGCGGGCCGGGGCGGAGACGAGCTGCGCGCGCCGGGGTCCCCGCCCGCCCGCCGCCGCCGCCGCCCGTGCCCCGCCGCCGCCCCCCGCGCGCCCTCACCTGCACCAGCTTCAGCGCCACCAGCTTGAAGCCCTTGCGCTCGAAGCGCCGCACGATCTCTCCCACGAGCCGCCGCTGCACGCCATCGGGCTTCACGGCCACGAAGGTGCGCTCGTGCACGCCGCCGCAGGCTGCGGGGGCCCGCGGGGTCGGGGCGCGTCAGACCCGGCCGCTCCCGCTCCCCCACCCCCACCCCGGCCCGCGCCGCTCACCCGCCGGGAAGAGATGGGCGAGCACGGTCAGCAGCAGGCACAGCATGATGGCGATGGCGGCGGCGGCCGGGAGGGGCCTGCGCTTAAAGGGGCCGGGCGGCAGCTGCCCAGGGATCCCCATTCCTCGGGCACCGCGGGGCCGGGCGCCCCACACGGTCGGCTTTTCCTCCCCAGCCCTGCCCACAACCTGCTGTGGCTGCCCAACCCCAAACAAAAAAACCACAACCCAGGGCACTGGTTCTGCCTTTATTCGCGCGCAAACGGTTCCCGGCTGAGTCTGGCAAGGGCCGCACGTAGGGGGGAAGCGACCGGCGCTGGCGTTGGGGCTCCGCGCTGCCAGCCCCGCCGCCCCCCGCTTCCCTCTAGCGGCCAGCTCGCCCAGAGCAAAGGCAGGGCCTGGCTCCACGCTCCCGGGGGGGCTGTCCCAGCTGCAGCCCAAAGGCGTCTTCATTCACAAACCGGGGCCCAGCGCCAGACACCTGTCCCGCGGCAACCCAGTGCTGGCACTTAGACTGGCGTGGCCTTGGCCTTTTTCTTCGCCTCCTGTCTCGCAGGGTAGTCCCAGGGATCCACTCGGGTCCGCTCCAGATTCAGCATGGGCTCCTCGGTGCTGGAGTCCCCCTTTTTCTGCCGCTCTGCTAGAATCATGGCCCGGATGAGCGGCGGGTAGGGCACGCAGCGCGGAGCGTCCTCGGGCGGCGCGGGCGTGAACGCGGTGAAGGCCGCCTCCTCGTGCTTGGGCACCAGCCGCCAGTCGTGGTACATGACCTGCCCGATCTCCCGGGCCTCGCTCTCCGTCCGTCCTGGGAAAGAAGGCCGGGGCTGAGCGCACATGCATTCGCGGGGCAGGCTGTGACCGGCAGCCGGGGGCCCCCGCCCGGTCCCCAGCGCCTCACCTTTGAAGGTCAGCACGCCCCAAGCCTTCCCGTGCTCCAGGTTCTGCAAAGCAAGCGCACAGAGCGTCGGCTCGAAGCGCGCGCTCGCCCCCTCCCCGAGGCCGGGGCGCGGGGAACCCACGCGCACGCACCTGCGCCGTGTAGTCGGGCCGCACGCGCGTCAGGCGCCAGTAGCACGGCTCGTCG
The DNA here is from genome assembly GCF_029215605.1 of Mirounga angustirostris. Lineage (NCBI taxonomy): Eukaryota > Metazoa > Chordata > Mammalia > Carnivora > Phocidae > Mirounga > Mirounga angustirostris. Next base: position 140,935,779 of record NW_026991713.1, read on the forward strand.
TGCTGCCACAGCCAGGACTTGCGCGTGACCAAGCGGCCCAGGCCGAAGAGCGGCAGGCGGCTGAGCAGCTGCAAGAGGCTGCTCTCCCGGCGCACATCGGCCCAGGCGCGGACCGGCAGCCGGCGGCCCGAGTACGGCCGCGTCAGCGTCTCGTAGTCCAGGGCATAGCGCTGCGAGTCGCGCGGCCGGTTTCGCTGCTCCCGCAGGGCCCGCACGCGACGGGCCAGCTCGGCGATGAGCCGCGGCCGCACCTTCTTCCGCGCCATGGTCTGAGCCCCGCTCGTCCGTGCAGCGACCGGAAGCCGCGCCGCCGCCGCCGGAAGCGGCCAGTGTCCCGCCGAAAGGCGTCCGGGTGCGGCCGGAAGCTGAGTGGAGGCCGGGCCGGCTATGGCGCGGGAGGGCTCCGGGAGGGCGGGGTGCTCGCGCCGGGCGGGGGCCCGGGGCGGGGGGCCGTGGCGGCCCCCGACCTGGGAGGTCTCGGACTCGGACGGCGAGGGCCTCGCCGGCGCGGAGGCCGACGCGACGGCCTGCAGGCCGGTGGAGGAACGCAGGGCGGCGGCGGAGGAGCGCAGGGCGGTGGCCGAGGCGCTGCGGCCCGAGCAGGCCCTGCGGCGCGTGGCGGTGCGCGTGGACGCAGGTGCGGGGGGCGCCCCAGAATTGGGTCGGTTTCCCAGCCGGGCAGGCGCGTGGTCTGGAGGCGGCGGGGCACAGGCCGGGGATCCGCTCTCCGCAGCCGGGCACTGAGGACAGCCGTGTCCCTGCGGCCTCTTGCAGCCCTTCTGGAAGATGCTGGTGCCGACATCCTGCTGGAGGCCCTGCGCGCCCTGGGCTGTGAGTACCACGTCGAACCCCAGCGGCCGGCCCGGAGCCTCAGGTGGACCAGAGCGAAGCCGGACCCTTGTCCCCGCACTGTGAGTGTCTTGGAGCTACAGAGTGCACCCTTGGCCTGTTTGCTCCCCGTAACTTCATGTAAGTCTGCGGGTTTTGCAGACCAGTAAGCTAGAAGCAGGAACGCTGAGGGGGTGCCGGTGAGTTGCAGGGTTGGCCTCAGTGGACCTGAACTGACTTTGGACTTGCCCGGGGATGGGACGTGGGTCACCTGTAGAACAGTCCCCGTGGGGCCTGGGTTTGGCTGTGGCCACGAGCCTCAGAGCCACTGGAGTGCCCAAGGCAGGGCCCTGGGGCATGTGAGGTGGTGGGTGGGCAGCAGTGTCTCTGGATGTCCCCACAGGTGCCTTCGGAGGTGTGGGCTGCAGATGAGCAGGACGTCCTTCTGCTCCTGGAGCCCGAGGAGTTTCTGCAGGGCATCCAGCAGCTGACCCAGGTGCGGAGGGGGGGGGGAGGGTGGCAGCAGTAGTCCTTCTCCACACATCTCGAGGGGCTGGGCTCCTCAGCCTGGGGGAGCTGCTCTGCCAGTCTCCGTTCCCTGCCCCAGGGAGAGGGGCCAGACAGGGTGTGTGCAGCAGCCTGGGGCTCTGGGTGAGACGGGGAAGCCAGGTGGGTTCTTGGCCGGGGAGCAGATGGGGGCTGCTGCTGGGGGGTAAAAGTCAGGCTAAGGAAGGTTCTCTGGAGAGCTGCGTGATAAGGTAAAGGCATAGGTCACACTGTGGATCTTGGTGTTTGCGGTTCCGCGTTTCTCAAGGAAATGCTGAATGCTAGGCAAATGGCGGGCGGGGGTGCAGAGATAGAGAGAAATGGTGGGTAGGGGCTCAGTGCCGCTCTTCTAGGTGCCTGGGAGGTGTTGGGGGCTTTCAAAGGTCCCTGGGCCTTGTGGGAGGCACACAGCTGGTTTCCAACAGGAGCTGACTGGTCAAAGGAAGCCAGTGTCCTTTTCCCACTGAGTCCCTCTCAGGCCGCCTTCTTTCCTGTCTGCAAACACAGTGGCTGGGTCGCCAGTGGGCCCTGCCTGTTGCAGCCCCAGAAACAGGTGTGTTAAACCTTGGTTTGCAGACTCGTGGCCCATCTTGCTCCGTGCCATGGATCTGTCCTGAGAGCTCCACCAACCCCCACCTGGCTGTCGTCGGGCTGGATGCCTACCTGTGGTACCAGTCACTCTCATGCCCTTAGTAGACTTGGCTGGGATACGGGAGATCAGGGGAAAGGTAGTGGTGGCCCGGAGCTTGCTGGGACACAACAAACTCCCTTTCTTGGGGGCTTAGGGGTAATGACGGGGTGTGGGGAGCCAGAGGAATGGTCATCTCTGCTCAGGTCTCACCAGCCCAGCAGCCAGGAGATGCGACAGCCAGAGAGTACATCGGTGGCCCGTGCCGCAGTGGCACTCAGCTGGCCCAAGGTGGAGGAGGTGAGGGCCCATCGGGTGGGGTGAGGTGCCTTGCCCTTGGTCCTGGCACTTGGGCTGTTCTCCAAAGCCCCGTAGCCCCGGTTTTGGTCCCGGAGCAGCACGTGGGGTTGGGCGCAGCCAGGTGTCCCCTGGGGGTGAGCTTGACTGACCCACACTGTGGGCTCACCTCCTCAGGCCCTGGTGCTCCTGCAGCTCTGGGCACATCTGGACGTATTGCTGGTGGCCTCCTGGCAGGAGCTGAGTCAGCATGTGTGCGCCTTCACCAAAGCCCTCGCTCAACGCCCCTTCAGGTGCGTGACCCCCACCCTGACTGGTGGCTGTGGCTGGGGGAGGGGACAGGGACACCTGGAGGAGTGGGATCTCTCTGGTCTCTTTGGGAGCAGAGCGGGCCGAGGGCTTTGTGGGGCTGGGAGGATGGGATGCTTTGCAGACATGAGGCCTCTGGAAGCGTCCCTGCATCCTTCCCTGTCTGCAGGCGGTACCGGGAGTCCTGTGCCTTCTCCTTCTGTGTGGCTGGGCGCTGGGCAGCCAGCGAGCGCGTGGCGAGTGATGGCACAGGGCTGCGGGGCATCTGGTGGCGGCAGATCAGGCAGTTCCACCGGGTCAGCCCGGCCGTGGCCCATGCCATTGTCACCGCCTTCCCCTCCCCTCGCCTTCTGCAGCAGGTGGGTTCCCTGGCACCCCTTCTGGTGTGGAGCCAGGTCCCCCAGAGCTGCCCTGCTTACCCCCGTACCTGCCCTAGGCATACAGGAGCTGCAGCACGGAGCAGGAGCGCCTGGCCCTCCTGGCAGACCTCCCCGTGAAGGTGGGCGAGGGCATGCGGCCCCGCAGGGTGGGGCCTGACCTTTCCCGCCGCATCTGCCTCTTCCTGACTACCACCAATCCTGAGCTCCTACTGGACCTGGGCTCCTGACCACACCTGGGGGACAGGACGGGGCCCTTTTTCACCTACCAGCGGGACAGAACGTGGTCCACCCCATGCAGGGGCTGAACTGCCAACTACCCCAGGGGAGGGGGAACAGGGCGCCGCCCCTGGGGTGCGTGGGAGGGCGCGGGATGGCCAGAACATTTTTGGGTAATTGGGATGGGCAGGAGAGGAGGGGGTGAGCTTCCCCTGCCCTGGGTTCTGGATACACCAGCCACAGAGCCAGGGCCCAGTTGGGGGGTTAGGAAGGGGGAACACACACCAGTCACGGGGAGACTTGAGGGTGGCACCTTCTAAGAAACAGTAAGAAAAGTCTCGAGGGAGGAAAGCGCACTGGGTTCTCTCTCCTGGAGGGTGTTGTGACGCAGCCGGGCCCGAGGGGAGGAGACCTGCGGGCCTCGGCCGGACTCCATCCTGCCACCACGGAGGCGTCACATAAAGTCTAAGTTTATTACGGTCATTTTGGTCTGGGACGGGAGGAACAGCAGCTGACGACATGCAAAAAAGCAAGTGAAGGAAAATGCAAGGCCGCGGCAACAGCACCGCCTCTAAACGCGTCCTCGCGGGCGCTGACCCATAGTCGGTCCGCAAGAGCCAGGCCGGCGGCTTCCTCGCGGTGCAAGGAGCAGATGCCCTCAGGACCCTGGAGCCTGTCCCGGCAAAGCCAGCCCTCCGTGCGAGTCGTGCCCCTGGAGCCTGGTCCAAAAGGAGGGACAGAGAAGGCGGCCACTTGGCCCCAGAAAGGCAGTTTTCACGGGAAACGAGTCAGGTCCGTCGGCAGCGCTTCCTCTGGCAGTGCCGGGTCTCGGGGCCGCTGGCCGTGGCCTTGGGGGAGGGTGCGGGGGGCTTGCGGCGGCCGCAGCTCATGCTCAGGACCCAGCCCAGCTTGTGGTGCAGCAGCTGCTTGAGGCCGGGTGGCAGGGGCAGCCCCTCCAGCGTGTCCCCGGAGTCGGGCCGCAGCTGGCGCAGCCGGTAACAGCACAGGTACTGCAGGGAGGTGACGCTGGCGCACGAGCGGATCACCTTCATGCTGCTCTTAGCTGCCGTGGAGCACACCATTGGGTAGAACTTCCTGTTCTGCAGCTTGGTGGCTGCCACACCTTGGGGGGGACAGGGAGCGCAGCCTGAGCCCCAGGCCGAGCAGGGGCAGCGCCTGTTCCCACCACCCCTCGGGCTGCACCACCCTCTGGGAACCCCGGGGCCTCAGGTTCCTGGGGGGATTGGCTTTCAGGGAGCCTGGGGTCACAGTTCCACACCTTGCAGGCATGGGTCAAGGTCACGGCTGCCCTCACCTATGCACTTCCTGTTCTTAAAGAAGGTGAGCGTCCCGTGCCAGGTGTCCAGGTGCACGCCGATGATGGAGCCCTGGCCAAACCTCGACGAGAAGCTCATCTTGTCGCCCTTGTGATGGAGGAGCCCTGAGGGGCAGTGGGATGGGGTAAACCCTGCTGCCTCAGGGTCGTGGCCCCCCGGCCCCCGCCCTGCCTGCCCTTGGGGCCCTATGTACCTGTGTAGGAGAGACCCCAGCTGTCCTCATCTCTCCCGAGCAGACTGCAGAACGTGTGGTGGTACTTGTCCAGGTCCACATCCGACGTCCCAATGCCCACCATCTGGGAAGAGCAGGGCAGGCAGAGAGCGTCTGGGCACCTGGGGTCACACCTGACCGCCCCACCCCCCACCAGCCTGCTGGCCACTGACCATGTCGGTGCCGTAGACTGGCGAGGTCATCTTGATCTCCCAGAAGTGCTGGCCCTCCCCCAGCTCCTTGGTGCCCCTGATGGCTGCCGTGCCGCAGCTGTACTCCATGTGGAAGTTGACCTTTCGGTTGTCGCAGCTTAGCAGTGTGGCCGAGGATTTATTCAGGTCATCCCACACCCAGTCAAAATCTGCAGGAGCCAGGGGCGGAGGAGGCTGGGGCTGGAGGGCTGGAGGGCATGTGGGCCGGGCTCACCCCTCCCCTGGCCCCGGGTCCTCCCCCCGGGTCCTCACGCTCGTCCTCCTCGCCGCAGCGGCAGTCCTTGTCCTTGCTGCGGCGCACCGAGTGCAGGCTGCTGCAGAAGGGGGCCTCGCTCTGGCCATCACAGTCACAGAAGGACTCCCCGGTCACGGGCACAGCGCTGGGGATGGGCGGCGGCAGGGCGGAGGACTCGGGGTCGGAGTCAGAGTCACTGTGCTGGGAGAGAAGGACTGGCTGCTCCCGCCTGGCGCGCCCTCCGCCCTCCATCCTGAGATCCACCACGTGGGGGGGGGGGGTCAACCACACCCATGCCCCAAGCAAGCGCCTGCAGATTTGGCTTCAAAGGGCTTCCCTGGGTCTCCTGAGAGTCAGCCCCCACCCTTGCCCAGCGCCACCCCAGGTGACCCCGGACACCTGCTCCGGCCTCCTGGGAATGAGCTGAAGGACTCCACCCCACCTCCACACAGCCCTGGGGTCACTGGGCGCCCTGCTGACAACCAGCCAGGTGGGGCTGTCGGATCCCCAGTTTCTCCTCCTCTGGGCCACCTGAAGCAAGGGAGCCCCAGGACAAAGTCTGCTGCTGACCCAACAAAGGCAGCCTGGCTCTCCCCACGGGGAGCATGTGGGCTCCAGGGAGGCCCTCACTGTGGCAGAGCCCCTGCGCCTGTCCTAGGCTATGGCCCTCTGCTCATCCATGGAATGGGTGGCTCTTAACCCATAGCACAGGGCCCTGGAGCCCCGTGCTCCCATGTCCATGCGTGAAGCTTCTGCCACAAGACATGCAGAGGGGCCTAATCCTCACAGCACGTGCGCCATGTCTCAGGAGCCTGACTGTGGTCCAAAGCCAGATCCTTCCTGAAGGCCAGCTAGGGCTACTAATACTACAGATGTTGTCTGTGCAAGGAGCTGTTCCTCTTCTAAGGACAGGCCCCCCCTGGACACAGACCCTGAGCCAACCTGCAAGGGGCTGGGGTCTCACTGACCAGTCCCAGAGTGCAGGCAGGCTCTAGGTGTCGCTCTGGCAGCCCGGCAGGCTGGGGTCCTGGTCAGGCTCCACCCTCCACCCCCTGCTCTCCTGAAATGCCATCTGCACAGCAGGCCAGGTGCCCCTGCTTAGACCCGGAGCAGGGCCTGGCCCACCTTAGCATCCTGCTGCCCTGAGTGTAAGGCCCACACCCCCACTCCAGTTGGGTTCATCTGTCTCCTCTTTGCCCCTAGAAAAGAGGCTCTTACAGGCCCTCCCTCCTGTCCCATGCTCCTATTCTGATCTGCTTTCTCCCACTAGAACAGAGGCTGAAAAAACCTGCTCCTTGTGTGTCTCCTGTCGCACCCAGGGCTATGGAGCGGCCACACAAGCCACGCGGCCAAGGAGGCCAGAAGCAGAGACAGATGCCAACAGGAGACGGGAGGAAGGCCCAAAGCACCCCACCTGCATGGAATGCTGATCCCCCAAAAGCCAAGGCAGACCCACTGCTAGTGAGAGGTGACCCCCTTCCCACTGTCAAGTGCCAGGGTCGCAGACCTGCGCACTGGGGGGTCAATCTGGCCAACCCCCTGCACAGCAACCCACCACCAACCACAGGACAAGCATCAGAGCCGAAGGGAAGGGAGATGGGTGTTCAGCCTCCAGACATGCTCAGGGTGACACGCCCACCCACACAGCCAAGGACTCCAAGCCCATTAGGCGACAGACAAGCTTCAAACGTGTCACGTGCTATGCCCTGGTCCCTCAACACCTCCTGCATCTCATAGCGATGAGCTGGCCAGGCAGAGACAGGCAGGAGAACAGATTGCTCAGGTCACGTGGTCAGGGGGAGCTGGAGGCGGGACAGGAATGCAGGCCGAGGCCTCTTGCTGGCCTGGGCAGGGAGTCTGCGGAGGCCCTAGGAAGGGGCACAAGACACTACCAGCGCCTCCCATTCTCCCTCCAGGTCTCGCAGTTCCACGGGGCTCAGCCACCCTCACTCTAAAGACACCCGGCTGGGCCGGGGCAATAACACGGGGTGGCTGTGACGTGGCAGAGCCCAGTCACCCAAGGATCACCCCTGCAGGAAACAGCTGGGGTGACTCAGAGCAGAACTGAACCCCTACCCTGGTCTGAGAGCCCTGAGAAACCATCCACAGTGCCTACCGCCAGCAACAGGCACAGAGGCCACGCAGTCCTGCTGCCCCATCCACCATGGCGGGTTGGGACAGCCAAGCGCTCAGGGCCGGCAGGCAACCTGCACTGCACGTGAACAACCCAGCCGCTCCTCTGACCACTCCTGGGCTCCCTGGCCTCCCAGAGCTCTGCAGCTGCCGAGTGTGCGAAGGTGCAGGCGTTTTGGGCTCTAAAAATTGTAAGTTCTCTTTCTACATACATAGACACAAACATCAAGCGTATGTCTGTACGAGTGGAGAAAACATTCAGGAACACACACGTCAAGCTACTTTTGGACACTGGTTGGATAAACGGAATGGAGTTTTTGTTGAACTGACCACATACGCAACTGCTGTGCCCCAGAAACGAGAATAGAGGTGGGATCTGCCCTGGGGTCCTGTCACCCCAGGACCACATGGGTCCTTAACCCGGGGAAAGGAGGGCCTGCCTGGCCCGTCCTCGGCCCTTGGGGGCATCTTTCTCTTTCAGTCCTGGCTCAGGCACTGCCCGCCCTGGGCGCCTCTACCCCTTAGTCCAGCCACGCCCACCTCCCCCGCTAGGACCTACCTGCCCATCAGAGTCGTAGCCCCAGTTAGTGGTCCCTGCCAGAGCCACAGCCCGGGCATCCGCGTCTCGGTGGGCCGCACTCAGGACAAAATGCCAAGCTCTGCTGCTGCGAGGGCGCCGGGCCATGATGGACAGGATCTGGAAGAAAACCCAGGTTCTGAGCAGAGAAGACAGGAGACAGCAACTCCTGTGCTCCATCGTGGGCCAGCTGCGCCAGCCCCGTCCAAAGGTGGGAGCTCTCGTGAGCCATGTAGATACTGAGCAAAGGCACTGGGACTCTTCTCGACCTCAGACCTCCCTCCAGTATACAAGCACCTTGATGAACGCAAGGCAAAGAGTGTGGAACACCGTCCAGATACCCATGACTCTCCAGTGCATATCTCAGTCCCTGTCGGAGCTCAGCCTGATGAACCCAGCTGTCCCTCAGGCATCTCAAACCTTGTCTGGCTCCTCCTCTGTTGTCCAGTTTGACAAATGGCATCTCCAACCTCCCAGTTCCTCATGCCAGACCCATGGCAGTCACCCTGGACACCCCTTTCCTCCCTCGGGCACTGGCCTGACAGCCCCACACACCCAGCACCACCTCCAAACCATGTCCTGAACCCCTCTCTCCATCCCCGCCGCCACCGCGACTTCCAGCCACAACACACCTTCACTCTGGCTCCTCCCACTTCACTCATTCACTCAGTCAAAAAGCTGACTTTTTGGAAACACAAATCTTAAAAATTTAAGGAAGTCTCAACCAATCTTGAAACTCCTCGGCCTTGCATTACTAAGACAATACGCAACATCCCGCAAAACCTATCAGGTTTTTCTGTGCGTCTCCACGCCGCAAGGGCCTGGGTCCAGGTGCGAGCCCTTTCCTGTCCTTTGCCCAGAATGCTTTTCCTTTCCTGCATTCTCCCAGTAACACGCCGCCTTCTGGGGCTGTCTCCTGGACCCAGAGCCCCGCGAGGCCGGGGGCTGCCCCGCAGTCCGGACGCCCGCCGCGCACGAGCGCCCCCCCGCCCGCTCCCCGAGGCGCCGCCCCTGCCCGCCCGAGGCAGGTGGCGACCCCGCGGCAGCACACGGCAGGCGGCGCGCTCCGGGACCCGGCCCACGCGGATCTCCGCCTCCGCGCTGTGGCGGGGGTTGCGGCGAGGCCGCCCGCCGAGCCCCGGAGCCCCCCCGGCGCCGCCGCCCGCAGGAACAAAGGCGCGCCGGAGCCCCCCGCCACCAGCGGTCCCGCCAGGCCAGCGGGCGCGGCGGCCATGCGCGGCGGCGCCGAGGGGACCCCGGGGGCCGCGGGAGGTGCGGACACCGCCCGCCGCCACTCACCTGCCACAGCTCCGCCGCCGCCGCCGCGCTCCGCCGGGCGGCCGTGACCTACTTTCGCCTCCCGAGCGAGACGTAAACAATCCCCGCCCCGCAGCCCGCCCCCCGCGCCGCATTGGCCCCGCGGCCGCTGGCGGGCGCTGCCGGGTGCTGCCGGGTGCTGGCTGCTCGGGAGCGGGCAGGGGGCGGGCCGCGCGGCACATGCCTACTACCGAAAGGTTGCCCGACCTGTCAATCCTGACTCCACATTTCCCATTGGTCAGCTCTCAAACCGTCGGAGAGAGGGCCCGTGTGCCCATTGGACGCGGGGCGAGGCAGGGACTGACACGGAAGGGAGTCCATTTCCGGTTCATCGTCGGCACCGGAAGTGCGTGCACCTTACGTGAGATGTGATTGGCTGAGTGGAGCGCCGGTGGGCCTATCAGAACGGCTAGGGGGAGGGCGCTGCGCGGGGCGAGAGGTTGGGGGCAGACGACGGAGGCTGTGCGGCGCCGCGGGCGGGATGGAGGCGGCGGCCGGTGAGTGCGCGGGGCCGGCGGGAGTGGGAGGGGCTGGTCCGCCGCTGCTGGTCGCAGCCCCCGGTGCTCAGGAGAGCTCTCGTGGGCGCCCATAGGGCGCACGCAGGGTATTTGGAGGGGGCCAGCCGCGTCTTGCTGCGCCCGGCGGCCTTGGTTCGGTGGCCTGGTGGCGGCAGAGCTGTGGTTGGAGCGGGGGTCCCAGGAAGGTGAGCCAGAGCGCCACGTATTGTTGGTTCTTCGTGGAAGTGGCGTTCCAGCATGGTGCGAGCGGGTGCAAGTAGGTGTGGTGTGCTGCCCCGGGGCTGCTGCCGGCCTCGGTGACCAGGACCTGCCGGGAGCCAGGCCCGGGGCCCCTCTCAGCTCCTCCCCGCGAGGCGTTGGAGGCGGGGGCCTTTGCACCTCTCTCTGAGAGGAGAGTCTGGAGGAGGGCGAGGGTGTCCTTTGTGGAGCCCCCCAAGGACCCGGGATTGCGGGGAGGGTGGTGGGGAGAGTAGCTTGTTGGAGGTTGGGCAGGCGTGCAGACGGTGAGGTCGGAGGGCACTGAGGCAACGTTCGGGTCTTGCAGAGGGACTGAGGGTTGTGTGGGTGCAGATGGCAACCCCTGGGAGGGGCAGGAGTTGGGATGGTAGTTCTTCAGTGACATGTTAGGCTCGTTGGAAGGAAGAGTCGGGGCAGAATGGCCCCTGGCCAACAGAGAGCCACGGTTGTTGGGCCGGGGCTGAACGACCGTCCCATGGCCGCCCTTGTGTGCTTGCGGTTCAAGGCTGGTCTGAGCCAGAGAGGTGGGTATGCGCCCATGCTTTCCTAGAGCTGTAAGCGTTCCTCCTGAGAACTGGAAGCCAGGGCTGCCTTGAGTGCTCTGACCCCAGGAGAGCAGTTGAGCACCTAGGGATCAGATCTGGATCCTAGGAGTGGGGGTGGGGGCCGCCCCAGCACAGATGCACCTCATGCCTGTCATGACGGCTCTGTTTCTCCCTGGAATCAGCTGGGAGCCTGCAGCCCCTCTCAGTTCATATCGCCTGGGTGTGTGTGTGAGCTCACAGGTGCGCAGTCACACATGTGCTCTCAGCAGAGAGGGGCGATTTGAGATAGCGCCTTCAAGGAAGCCACGGGTCTGGTCTGGGGCCGGCCCTCCAGAAGACCTCCCAACTGGGGGTGTTTGCTTCCATCAGGGCAAAGGGGCAGGTCTCAGAATTTGGGACGTGGGAGGTGCTTGTGATCCTTCTGACTGAGCCTCCAAAAGCATCTGGTGCGAAGGGGATTCTCTGCCCTCCTGCCCTCTTCTTCTGACCAGAGCCTGGAAACCTGGCAGGTGTCCAGCACATCATCCTTGTCCTCTCAGGAAAGGGGGGGGTCGGGAAAAGCACCATCTCCACGGAGCTGGCCTTGGCCCTGCGCCATGCAGGCAAGAAGGTGAGCACCCCCAGCCTTGCCCCTGCATGGACCAACCCTCTGCTCCTACCCCTCCCCCTCGTGGACGTCCTGCCTCCTTGCAGGTGGGGATCCTCGACGTGGACCTGTGTGGCCCCAGCATCCCCCGCATGCTTCGGGCACAGGGCAGGGCCGTGCACCAGTGTGACAGTGGCTGGGTCCCCGTCTTTGTGGACCAGGAGCAGAGCATCTCCCTCATGTCCGTGGGCTTCCTGCTGGAGAGCCCGGATGAGGCTGTGGTGTGGAGGGGCCCTAAGAAGAACGGTAACGATGGGTGGGGGACGGCACAGTCAGCCCTCTCGCGCCTCCCAGCTGCCGCCGCGGTGCTCAATAAAAAGTCAATTAGAAAGTCCCGCGGGAGCTGCGGGTCCTCCTCCCCAGGGTTCTTGGGTAAAGCCGGAGACCCCAACAGCCAGCTATTTCCAAACAGTCCTGCTGCTCACCTGAGTGGTCAGGCCCGCGTGGGAGTTGAGAGCAGGAGGAACCCCATCCATGTCCCTGAGCGGGAAGGGTTCTGCTCAGACCTGAGGCCACCCGACATGGGGGTGGGGTGCCGAGCCTGGGCACTGGGCCCTCCGCACCCGCAGGCCCCACCAAGCCCTGTAATTGGCGGTGGGAGGGGCAGGCGGCAGGCTCAGCGCAGGGGCTGCGTGCGGGACGTGCTGACGCGGCCTGATGCTGCAGGTCACTGGCTCTCCTGCTGCCGAAGCTGGAGGTGAGCCTGAGTCCGAGCACGGACACCGCAGAAGGGTCACAGCTCCTGGCTCAGGCCTGAGCAGAAGTCTCGGAGGGGCAAGGGTGGCCCCACAGCCGGGAAGAGAGGGGTGCTTATGGGGCCCGCGCTGTGCGCGCCCCACCCTCCGTGAGGAATGGCTTGCTCTGCTGCTGTTGGGCGGGCCCGGGACGGGCAGAGGCCCCTCTGTGCCGGAGGCGAGGAGCTCGGTGAGCCCCCAGTGAGCCCCCTGGGTCCTTGCAGCGCTGATAAAGCAGTTCGTGGCTGACGTGGCCTGGGGACAGCTGGACTACCTGGTTGTGGACACCCCACCAGGGACCTCTGACGAGCACATGGCCGCCGTGGAGGCACTGCGCCCCTACAGCCCGCTGGGGGCCCTCGTGGTCACCACGCCCCAGGTACTGCAGGAGCACCTTTACGTTGCCCGCTGTCCTCGACCTCACCTGGGACCTGGCGCTGCTCCCGGCCCTTTACTCCCTCGGTGGTGCGCTTTAAAGTTACCCACTGACCCACTGTCCCCTATTCCCTGGTCTCAGGCAGTGTCCGTGGGGGACGTGAGGCGGGAGCTGACCTTCTGTAGGAAGACAGGGCTGCAGGTGGTCGGGGTCGTGGAGAACATGAGTGGTTTCGTCTGCCCACACTGCGCAGTGAGTCCTGGGGACTTGGCGGGCGGTCACCAGCCCTTGCGGGGCGCGGGGCTGAGGGTCAGGCGTGCTGTGGGGGGCGAGGACACCCTTGGACCTGCCCCTCGAGTGTGTGAGAGGTTCCTTAAGGGGGGCCGCACATCTGTGTTCTAGGAATGCACCAACGTCTTCTCCCGGGGAGGCGGGGAGGCGCTGGCCAGACTCGCCGGAGTCCCCTTCCTGGGTGAGCGCAGCAGGGCCGCCGCTCGGCCTCTGCTCTGGGGCTCTGAGCTCCCCGCGCCCGGTGGGCATGAGAGATGGCAGCGGGCAGCCGGGCTTGAGTGGGCGCCCATGGGGGCCAGAGGCTGGCCTGGGAGCCTCGTGCGGGGTGGGGCTGGGAAGCTGGCTCCTTGCCCTCCGCCGCCCTCACGGCCCCTCCCCTGCTGTCTCCCTTCGCAGGCTCTGTGCCTCTGGACCCTGAGCTCACAAGGAGCCTGGAGGAAGGTCAAGACTTCATCAGGGACTTCCCTAAGAGTCCTGCCTTCCCCGCACTCTCCTCCATAGCCCAGAAGATTATGAGCGAGGCGCCTGCTCGGCTCTCCTAACCAAGGCAGCCCCCCTCTCACGTCTCCTGGCACCGTGCACACAGGCCTAAGCAGAGGCTGTGGCCGTGCGGGCGTCACCCTGCCCCCGGAGCCACGCCGACAGTGGGTGGTTCTGCCCGGTGGGCCGGTGGCAGGTCCCAGGGGAAGGTGTGGGGTCCTGGCGGCTGAACTCTCAGGTGACAGCACGTCCGCTCTTCCTGTCACGGTGCTCACGTGCCCCCGACCCACGGCCGGGCTGTGGCTGGCAGCCCAGGCTCCACGCGGGGCACGAAGCCTGTGCGTCTGTAAAATCCCTGGGGCGTCCGCCGTCCTCAGGGCCACCCTGAGTGATGCTGGTGACAGCGGGGAGCATCTTGTGAAGTGTCAGACTTGTTAACTTCAGAGGAACCCACGATTAAACGTTCCCCTGCCGCAGCTACAGGTCTGATGCTTTCAGAGTGTGGCGCCCTGGTCCCGCCTGCGCCTTAGCATGCTGGCGCGCTCCATGACAGCCAGCCTTGCCCCGATGCCCAGCCCGCAGGCCCCTGCAGACGTCTGGGTCAAGTTTGGGGACAGAGTGTGGAGGGCTTGGTGATGGTGGAGAAACGCATGCTCTTGGGGGAGGCTCAGCCCGGCATAGGTCACTGCCCGTCCCCGATCGCCCTCCACACCCTCCACGCCGCAGAGCCTTGGCAGAGCTGGGGTTGAGGTGCAGGAACCCCAGGGAGGCCAAGAGGGAAAGTGGGAGAGGGCACTGCACGGCGCTCTTCCCAAGGGAAGAGGTTGGGGTGTCAGCAGAGGAGACAGGGTGGCCCCCAGGGCAGGGGTGACGGGTCCAAGTGTGCCGTGGACAGACACTTCCTGGCATGGAACAAGAGGGCAGGGGCAGGGCTGCTGGGGTGGGAGGGGGGTGTTGGCGGGGGGCCGGGGAGTGAGAACCCACATCCACACTGGCCCCGAGCAGTGGCCGCCCCAGCTCTGCCCAGCTTCCCAGGACCAGGGCCTCCGAGGACGCTGCCAGAGAGGATAGCTGAGGTGCTGGGGCTCTGGACAACGGTCGGGGGTGCTGCTCCCCCTCCCATGCAGGTGGGCATCCCGGGAGGGACGTGGGCTGAGGGCGTGGGCCCAGCTTTCCTCCCCCGCCAAAGCTACACTGCTGTGGTCACACGCGTGTGTCAGATGGCTTTTAATGAGGGACGGCTGAGGGGCCGGGGCCCGTGTGGTGGCGGTGCCCACGCCAGCAGGACCCCGTGGCTGTACCGTGTCCCCCCCCGCCCCGAGGGGGACGCCGTTGTGACCCCGGGGCAGCATCGGGCCAGGCGCGCCTCGGTCAGCAGTGAGCGAAGTGAGCCTCGGCGACGTCACGCAGGTCGAGGCCCGAGACGCCCGGGGGGCTGGCGCAGGTGATGTTGTTGTAGGCGTACACGGGTGGCTGGCCGTCGTCCCCCTCCGGCACGGCCTGCATGAAGCGCGGGACAACGCTGGGCTGCTGTAGGGCCAGCGCCCTCAGGGCCCGCAGGGGGCAGCCACAGTGCCAGGGGTTGCCCTCGAGCCACAGGCGCTCCAGGCCAGGGGTCTGTGGCGTGAAGGTCCGCAGGGAGTTGTTCCTGAGGCTCAGGTAGCGCAGTTGGGGCAGGTCGGCCTCAGGCAGGGCCTCCAGGCGGTTGTGCGAGACGTCCAGCCAGAAGACGCGCCGCAGGGGCCGCAGGGAGTCCGCTGACAGCGCCGCCAGCCGGTTGCCGGAGAGGAGCAGGTACTCCAGCTTGCCGAGGCCCTGGAAGACCTGGCCGGGCAGGTGCGTGAGCTGGTTGGCTGTGAGGTCCAGCTCCAGCAGCTCCGCCAGCCCCCCCAGGCCCTCCTCCTCCACGGCCACAATGCCGTTGTCCTTGAGGAAGAGGCGGCGCAGGCCCGAGAGGCCCGCGAAGGCGTGCGGCCGGATGCGGCCCAGGCAGCTGCGCTCCAGGTGCAGGCTGTGCAGTCGGCCCAGGCCGTGGAACACCTGCTGCGGGAGCGTCCGCAGGCAGTTCCCAGAGAGGTTCATGACGGCCACGCTGAGGAGGCCGAGGAAGGCGCCTGCCTCCATCTCCCGGATCTGGTTGTCGTTGAGCGTGAGCACCTCCAGCTGGCCCAGGCCCTCGAAGGCCTTGTCGGGCAGCTGCCAGATGCGGTTGTGGCCGAGCTGCAGCTCCTCCAAGAAGTGCAGGTCTTTGAAGGTGCGCGGCCGCAGGCCAGCAATGGCGTTGTGCGAGAGGCGCAGGACGTGCAGGCCCAGCAGGCCGGGGAAGGTGTCCTCCAGGAGGCCGCCCACGCGGTTGTGTGACAGGTCTAGCCAGCGCAGCGCCTTCATGCCCAGGAAGGCGCCGGGGGCCACAGCAGTGATGAGGTTGTGGTCCAGGTAGAGCTTCTGGAGCTTGGGCAGCTTGACGAACACGTTGGCCTTGACGCTCCGCAGGGCGTTCCTGCTCAGGTCCAGCTCGCGGAGCTCGGCCAGGCCGCAGAAGAGCGGGGGCTGCAGGTAGGCCAGCTTGTTGCCTGCCAGCACCAGCTCGCGCAGGTTAGCCAGGCCTTGGAAGGCGGCGTCGGGGAGCACGGCCAGGCTGTTCCAGCCGAGGTTGAGGTCCCAGAGGCCGGCCAGGCCCTGGAAGAGGCCCTCGTCCACCCGGCCGAGCAGGTTGTTGCTGAGGCCGAGGGAGGCCAGGCCCGGCGTGTGCAGGAAGGTGCGGGCCGCTAGACCGCGCAGCTGGTTCCGCTCCAGGTGCAGGTGCCGGAGCTGCTGCAGGCCGAGCAGTGCCTGCGGCTCCAGGCTGGCCAGCCCGCTGCCCTGCAGGTTGAGGAAGGCGAGGCCGGAGAGATTGCGGAAGGCAGCCGCGGGGACGGAGGACAGATTGTTGCCGTCCAGCCACAGGGCCCTGGCACCGTCCGGGATGGCGTCGGGCAGCCGCGTGAGGTTCCGGGAGCTGCAGAAGACGCTGAGCTCGTCCACGTAGTCGTCGTGGCCGCAGGTGCAGATGGCCGGGCACTGCAGGCTCTCGGCGGCCCCCGGAGCCCCGGGCTCCGCTCCCTCGGGGCCGCAGGGGCCCAGCGCTGCCCAGCAGACTAGCAGCACGGCCAGGGCCAGGCCTCCTGCAGGGAGAGGGGCCAGAGAGCGTGAGCCCCGGGGCGAGGGCGCAGCCCGCACATGGCTCCAGCGTGGAACTCGTGGGGCTCGCCCCGGGCCGCAGCACGTGACCGGAAGAGGCAGTGCCGCTGAGGGCCCGGAGGAAGGGGGGAGCTCAGAGCTGCGCTCTCTCCCCGCCAGAGTCGGAAGCAGAGCCGGGCAGGACAGCCGGGACGTTGTCCGTCTCAGAACCGACCGACTGCCCTTTCCACCCTGCAGGCCAGGCCCGCCAGGGTCGTGATGCCTGGTCTGGAGAGAACTGAGGGTAGGGGCGCCTGGCCATTCGGCCGTATGGCCGTCTGCGTCCCCAACGTGGACACTGAGTGGGGCCCTGCCGCCAGGTGGGCCTGGGGAAGGCCTGAGTAGGTATGTGCTTCCTGCCCTTGAGGGCTGGCCAGTGAGCGGGCGCACACCACCCCAGTTAGGCTCCCGGACTGGGGGGCCCTCGCCCGTGTGCTCCCTGGCGTGTGTGCGCCACGTCCAGGAACGTAGCTCGGCTCTCGGGCAGGGAGAGGAGCAGGGCGCCTGCCTCAGGGCAGACAGAGACTACACACCCTCAACTCACCAGGGGTCAGGGGTGTTTCAGGACAAAGGGCGCTGGGCCCCACACCAACACCCCAAAACCTGCATCACGCCCGGGGCTGCCCACCAAATTGGGGCCCATCCCTGCCAGAGGGTTCGGGGTGTCTGAGTGAGGCCAGAGACAGCACTAGAGGATGCACCCCCCCCCCCCGACGGGCCTGGGCCCCAAGGGGGATGGGGTGACAGGGGCCTGGCCCGTGAGGGGCTGTGAGGGAAGCAGCCCAGCCCAGGGAAGGGTCTCCGGGGTGGGCTGTGAGGAGACTCGGGTTCTTGCCCGGCGCCCCGGCCTGGGCCCTGGGGCCAGAGGGGAGGTGGGCAGAGGGAGTGGAGGAGCCTGAGGGCGCATCCCTCGGCCGGCAGCAGCAACACTCGGCTGTTGGCCCACCCCAGGCCGAGCCCTCCCTAGGGCTGCCCGTGGGCTCGGGGGGCACAGGGTTAGCTGCCCCCAGAGTGAGGGGCTGGGGCCCTGGGGGCACCTCACCTCTAATCGGGGCCATCCCGCGTGCAGAAAGGCCACAGGCGGGCCACGAGCTGAGTGCGTCTGCTGGGGCCGGCTGCTCGTGCCCTCTGATTCCCTCACTGCTGGGGCAGCCAGCACCCTGTCGCTGGCCAGCCCAGCCCAGCCCCACTGGCCCGGATTCCATTAACCCTCTCGTGCCCGGCGCCCAGCATCAGCCCCAAATGCCCAGGATGCAGACGGCGCAGGGGAGAGGCTGGGGGGCCATGTTCACCCCAAAGCCACCTTCAGGTTTGGCTGGCCCCCAGACCCTGGGTGGGGGCCCCTCCGACAGCTGTGGGGGACCTCCCGCTCAGCAGACGGCCATGTGGGAGTTAAGTGGGAGATGGGACTGGCACGCTGACCACCCCCCTCCTTCCCCCTGCCCATTTCCTAACAACCTGGGTGGGGTCCTCATTAGGACTCCGCGGGGCCCCGCCCAGCCTGTTTCTGGGACCTCAGGGTCAGCTGGTGTCTGACCACTCCTCCTCCCCCCAATCTTTTCTAGGAACACCCGGCAGGGCCCCCGGCCCCCTCGTGTTTGCTTTCCCTAGCACTGCCCTCCCAGAAAGAGTGGAGGGAGGCCTGGCCTTGGGGGCCAGGTCTTATGGCCACAGAACCAGCCTCCACCTGCTCTGGGACCCAAGCTGTCCTCCAGAGCTCCTGGGGGGCCATGACCAGCCCGTTCTGCACAGGATGACCGCCCAGTGCATGGCCTGAGGTCAGCCCCAGGTCAGGCGGGGAAGAAAGTTGACAGCCAGCATGGCCTCTGGCTGCTCGAGCAAAGGGAGCCCGGCCGCACCCTCATCCACCCACCCTGGGCGCGGCTGCCACAGCCGGGGAGGGGTCCTCGGTAGAGGCAGGGCTGGAGGGCTGCACTGCGCGTGGCCAGCCCCCAGGAAGAGGTGACTTGATCAGCAGGGCAGAGGCGAGTGGACGAGGGCACGGCCGGGCTCCCCTTGAGAGAAGGGGTTGGTGGAGGTTCGGGAGACTCTGCAGTGTACTTCCTGGCCAGGCGGAGGCAGCGCGGCAGGGAGGGCTTGGGGGCAGCTACAGCACCCCTCTCCGTTCCCCCCACCCCCGCTTCGCCCCTGTCTGGCCCACAGCTCCTGGTGCCAGGGGTGGGGGCGGCTTTATCTGTCCCTTTATTGAGCTTTGATTGATTTCCAGGTCGGTTCTCAGCCTCTGTTCTGAGAAATTATAGATCTGCCAGAGAAAGTGCACGCCCAGAAATTGACACGGTAAACACGCGTTTACAGAGCACAAAGTGCCGACTCAGCACGTTCCGCCAAGCTCTCGGCCCGGCTGGGAAGGGAGGGTGTGCGGCAGGAGGGGACAGGGCTCTTTCTGTAAACCCCGGCTGGGCCTGCATGGCCGAAACACTCCACGGGACCTGGCCGCTGGGGCGAGTGCTCGCTGCAGCAACACCCGTAGTCAGCCCCCACCACTCAGGGAGTCGGCCCCCTGAGGGTCTCCCCGAGGCGTCTGGCGTCAGGTGTGTGGGGACCCACGCAAGCGCCGGGTCTGGCTGCTTGTGTGACGTGCGATTCAGCCAGCTCGTACACACAGCTGTCCCCACATCCTCGCTCGCGCCTTAGGATGCACTCACCCACCTACTGCCCGTGGACAGTGCCGCGAGCTTGTGGGCCCTCGGTGGACTTACTGGGATCCAGGTGCGTGTCTTCTCGGCAGGTGAGGTCGAGCCTTCCCAAGTAGTTAGCAGGTCACCACATTCTGGGGCCGAGGAGTGTCCTGCACACCCCACCGCCACTCTGTCTGTTCCCAAGGCCCGAAGGTGAGTGGATGGTGGCTTTCCTTCCGTTGGTCTTCTCCCAACACCAGCGGGACCACGGCCCCTCAGGCTCATCGGCCGGCGGTGGGCGGGTGGGGGAGGGATGCAAGTCCTTCACCAGGCGTACGTGGGCAGCGTATCCTTGTGCCCCGGAGCGTGCCTTTCCGCTCTCTCCGTCATTTCTGGCAAGAGTTCATTTTAACACGGTTTCCCAAGACGTTCTGCGTTGAGCTGGACTTCTCAGTCTTGGTGGCTTCACGGCCACTATGGCACGTGGACTTAAACATAATGCTCTTGAAGCACCCTGGGAACACGTTGGGTCCCCTGCCCACGAGCCTGGGGGTGGGGGAACGTGTGCAGGACCCCGTGCGAGCCCTCCTAGGCCGAGCAAGCAGCTCGCCAGTGTCTGAACCGAAACCAGAGCCTGTGGGAGTGTGGGTTGTGCCGAAGTTTGTGCAGGACGGACCCCACGCCCCCGCACGTGGTGCACAGTCTCCTCCTCAGAGCTCCCCTGGTGTCGCTCAGCATTTCCATACGCCTCTGTCACGATCTTGTGCACGCTGTGGAGTTTTTCCTGGATGGCTTCTAACTTTTTGATACTGTTCCCTCTTGTCTTCCTCTGTTCCACTTTCCTTCCGTCTGTATAGGCTGAGAACTTCTGAAGGGCGTTGACAAGTGCGACGCCGCCACCGACAGTCCTCCCCTAAAATGGCCTTACTGGGACCAGGTACACGGCCCCCTGCTCCAGCCTCGGGAGCTCGTGGGTCTCCCCGTGGCCAGTGGGCGGGCTTTCTGCGCTCACCCACATAGCAGCCTGGAGTCCTTCGAGCCGAGCTGTGGCCGAACAGCAGGCCATGGCAGGGATGGGCCGCCGCTGGATCCGTTCACCCGCTGAGCTGACAGACGTCTGGATTGTTCCATCTGGGGGCTACTGGGACATTGTTGCCAGCATTTGTCTACGACTCTTCATATGGACGTGTTTCATGCTTCTTGGGTAGATTCTTACAAGTGGAGTTGCTGGCTCACGTGGTATTTAGGTGTAACTTTTAAAGATTTTAAGTCATCTCTGCACCCAACGTGGGGCTCAAACTCACGACCCCAAGATCCAGAGCTGCACACTCCACTGACTGAGCCTGCCAGGCACCCCTTAGGTCTAACTTTTTAAAAATCTTTGGAAGTACGAGCGTTCCAGTGGTTGCACATCCTGCCCAGCATTGGGCGTGCAGTTTTACACGCCCGGCTATTCTGAGTCTGTGTCTGACAACTAACGCTCAGCACCGTTTCCCAGGGCGCTCAGCTCTGTCGTCCTGGGTGCGAGCTCTATCTAAGTCTCGCTCGCTCTTAAGTTTTCTGAGTTCCAAGACTTTATGGATTATAGGTCATCAGGTATAATATTTGCAAATATTTTTCTCAGTTTATGGGTTATCCATATTTTAAAAAATGGGGCACCTGGGTGGCTCAGTCAGTTAAGCGTCAGACTCTTGATCTCAGCTCAGGTCTCCATCTCCGGGTCGTGAGTTCAAGCCCCGCATGGGGCTCCATGCTGGCTGTAGAGCCTACTTTGAGAAAAAAAAAAAAGACATACTGTCTCTTAAAATGCAAAAGTTTATTTTGACTAAGTTCCACTCTATTATTTTTTTCTTTTCTGGCTCATGCTTTCTGTGTGCCTCACACTGGATCACAAAAATCTTTTAATCAAGGGATACAGAGCACCTTTCCATTTACTTAGATCTTTATAAATCTTGCACTGTTTCCGATAAAGTAATTTCTAAGTATTTTATTAGTTTTTGCGTTACCGTGAATGGAATCATCTTAATTCCATTTCCAGTTATTAGCATGTAGAAATAGAATGGATTTTTTTTTTCACTAATCTTGTATCCTGGACTTGGCTAAACAAACTTATCAGTCCTGGGTTCGTACGTATATCTGGATCCCTAGGATTAGCTCCTTATGGGGTCATCTAGTCTATGAATAAGGACATTTTTCCTTCTTCCTTTCTAGTTTGCATTCTATTGTGGTTTTTTTGTGGTTTCTTTGGTCTTACTGCACGTCCAGTACCACGCCGAGTACAGGGGCAAGTGCAGACATGCCTCGCCTCACTCCTGGTTTTAGAGGTGAGTGTTCAGTCGGTCACCATGAATTCGGACACTGTGACAGAATAATGCTCTCAGAGGGATAGCCGTCCTCACCTCTACAATCACGACCGTGTTCAGCCACACCGCAAAAGGGAGTAGAGGTTGCTAATCGGCTGGCCCAGACAGTGGGACTAACGTGGATTTTCGAGGTGGACCCAGTGTCATTACAGAGGTCCTTAACAGTGGAAGAGGGGGCTCCGGGGGCAGGTGGGAGACCATGGGAGGCTTCCACCCACAGCTGCTGGTGTTGGAATATATGGGAAGGACATCAGGAGCCAAGGAACGAGGGCACCTCTGGCAGGAGGACTGGGCGGGGAAGCAGGCTCTCCGGGGCCTCCAGGAGGAAGCAGCCCGGCAGGCACTGTGAGTCTGGAGCGGCTGGGGTCTGACTTACTGCCTCGAGCACCAGGTCTGTCGCCATCGGATGCTCTGCTGTTGAGACCTTCATGCGGGTGTCTTTTATCCTGAGGCCCAGGAAGCTGCCTTCTGTTCGTGATTGGACACTTCTTATGGGTGTGTTTGGGTTTGTCCAGTGTTTTGCTGCTTCCATTGAGCTGATCCTGTGGATTTTGTCCTTTACTCCATGAGGATGGGCTACAATGTTTGTTGATTGTTGCATGTCTAGCCGACTGACATTCCTGTGATAAATATTTGGTCATGCTGCATGATGTTGCCGTACTTGGGTTACTGATCTTTTGTTGCGAATTTGACATCTCACGGTTCACAAGGGACACTGATCTCTAGTCTTCTTTCGTGACGTCTGTGGCTTTGGTGTCGGGACAACACTCGCCTCTCAGGAGGGGTGGGGAAGCTCCCTCTGTTTTTTTCCTAGTTTGTGAGTGAGTGGTGTCATGGACAGAATGCTCGGTGGAGCTGCTGGGCTCTTCCTCTGCATGAAGACTTCAGACCTCGTATCAGTTTGATTTCTTGCTACAGTCTATTCTGATTTACTGTTTCCTTCTGAGTCCATTTACGTGATTTGTGCCTTTCTAGGAACTGGCCAGGGTTGTTTTCCTAACATTCCCTGAGAGTCCTGACGCTTAGTTCCGTGAGGGGAGGGGTAGCGCTGTCCCCTCTCCCACGTGATTTTGGTGATGTGTGTTCTTTGTTGGCCAGTCTAACTGTGGGTTTGTCAACTTCGTGATCTTTTCAAAGAACTTTTGGGTTTTCTGTTTTCTCTTTTGCTGATTTTCCTTTTTCTTCTTTGTGTTTTGTTTGCTCTTTTCTCTAGTTTTTAAGATAGAGGCCTTCTTTTCTGTGCAGATGTGTGAGGCTCTGGGCTTTGCTGTGTCCCACAAACATTGGTGTACTTTCAATTTTCACTCCTCCTGACCCACATGCTGTTCAGAGAGTTGTTCTTTCCGGAGGCGGGGGCGTCCAGACTTCATTCTGCCGCGGGGAAATAATTCTGCTGGAGTTAACGAACATACTTCATTGTTTTGGTCTTTTAAAATTCACAATGACTAGTTGTGTGGCTTACGCTGTGGTCTGTGCTGAAGAATGCCACATGGGTGGGCTGTTCTGAACACAGGTGATTCCGTGGGGGAAGCGTGCACTCTGCGCCTCCTGCGTCCTTGGTGATGGGTCATCCAGGCTGTCTACCTCTTCGGGAGAATTTAAATCTCTGTTTCTTAGGGTGCCTGGGTGGCTCAGTCGGTTAAGCATCAGGATTCTTGGTTTCGGCTCAGGTCATGATCTCAGGGTCACAAGACTGAGCCCCACATTGGGCTTCACATTCGGGAAGGGGGGGATTTTGTTTGAGATTCTCTCCCTCTGCACCCTTCCGCCGGCTTGCTCACGTGCTCTCAAAATTTTTTTAATTTAAAAAAAAAAAATCTAATTTTTGTGACGTTACCTATTTTCCTTTCAATTTCTGAATTACGGTGTTACTTACGGGGTCAAGTGTAAAGCAGTATTCTTTTTTCCCAGTGACAGCCCGTCCCCCACCCCCCACCCCTCTGCCCCAGACTAGACCCGAGACATTCATTGCTTCAACAGAAGCTTATTAAGAAGTTGGGTTCCAACTTATATTAGCTGACAGATGAGAAACCTCTCTGGGCCAGGGAAGGAACAGACGCAGTGTCCTGTCTCCTCTCCACCCCCCCAACACCCACCTGGCTACAGTGGGACCCCACATGGGCTTGACCCCCACCTCTGCTAAGGGCGGACCCTTCACACACAGTCTTGGACTCACACAGGGGTGCAGCCCCTACACCAGACTCTGTCCTAGACCAACCAAGATCCAGTTCTTCCCAGGCCTCTCTGCTGCTCCAACTCACAATCAGCGTCCGTAGAAGTAAGTGAACCAGGAGAAACCTTTTACGGTTTTACTGACCAATTAATGATGAAAAGCGTGGGGTTACTAGGAGTGTGGGAGTGCTCAGTGCCCCTGAACTGTACACTTGGGTCACTGCTGGGATCCTCACCTAATAAAACATTTTTAAGATTGGTAAAGCCCGAGCGATTTCCTAGCTGCAGAGAAGTGCACCACACGGGACCAGCACGGGACCCAGGGCCACGTCCAAGAGCAGACAGACCCCCCCCCGCCCAGAGGAAAACGGGTCACAGAGCCCTAAAGAAATACTTCCAAATAAAACCCCTCTGAGGGCATCAGGGGCCCTGGGTCGGGACTCAGGAGCAAGGGCGGCAGACGCCCGGGCTCTGTGCTCATGCCCGACGGGAAGTCAGTCCATGGCAGGGAAGACACGAAGGAGAGAAACCACGGAAGTCCCCTCAGTCACACTCAGCACTTCACGCCGGACGCTTCGGGTGAGCTTCCAGCTTCACCTTCTTGTTCAGAAAGATGACAGCCCCGAGGAGCTGAGAAGGTAGGAGCCACAGCAAGATGTCAGGGAGCGGGAGGGCACCCCAGACCCTTCTGAAAAAAAGAGGGGCGCCTGGCCTGCTCAGTCGGCGGAGCATGTGGTTGGACCTCAGGGTTTTGGGTTTGAGCCCTGTGGTGGGTGTGGAGAGGACTTAAGATCTTTTAAAAAAAAGAAAATACTGGAAAGAAAGACCCCTCCCCAAGTGGCTGAAGAACAAGAGAAGTAACAGCCCTGTAACTGTTGAAAACATCAGGCTCATACTAGAATTTACCTTCTTCAGACTCGCAAAGAGCAAACACTCCAGTCCCTTTATTATCTGCCAACAGCAGATGGGCTTCTGCAAGAAGGCGTCTACGCCCGGCCAGCAGCGGGAGCCCCGTGGAGACGGCACGTCGAGAACATAACTGTGCAGAATCCACCAAAGGAGACTATGTGAGGAGACCCAGCTCCCATCTGGGGTGACTTCTGGCCAAACTTCTGTCCCGCACACCTGCCCCTCCTCCTGGCACCTCTCCAGCACCCGCCATCCTGACCTCACTGCCCAGTGAGCACCTCCTGCCTGCAGGACTCCCCTGCATGCTGGCGACCCCCTAGGGTGCATTTCCAGCCTCAACCTACCCTGACGTTCCTCTGCCCACTGCCCCCCACCTCGGGGTGCTTCACAGGCAACTCGACCTCCACTTGCCCAAACCCAGCCCCATGGGCCTTCTATGGGCCCCTTTCTGTCTCCCCGCAACCCTGCACGCACAGCTCAGATCCCAGCTGGGGCAGAGGCTGGGGCCTCCGGCTCAGCTCACTGGGGGGGCCTCCCGCTCAGCTCACTGGGAAGCCCTTCACCTCTCCGGCAGCCCCACCACGGCCCTCAGAGAAATGCTGGTAGAGGCGCCCTCTGCCCGCCAGCACACATCTTCGGGTGGATGCCAAGGTGCTCCCATGTCCCATCTGCCGCTCCCCACGCCTTAGCCAAAGCCCTGCCCCAGGGCCTTGGCACTTTCTTTTCTCTCCAGGTATCTGTAAGGCTGGCTCCTTCGAGCCTTCAGTTGCTCACAGCACCACCTCAGCAAGGCCTGCCCAGCCCCCACACTTTCTGCTTCTTGCCTTTCTCCAGTGCTTCCTCCACCCGGACAGAAGCTCCACGAGGGCAGAGGCTTTGGTCTGTTCACACTGAACCCCCCAGAGCAGCTCGGCCTCGACCACAGCGGCTGCACTCGGGAAACCGTCAGTGAGGTTGGGGACGAGGGCCGTGGTCCTGCTCTCCTCACCTCAACACAGGAGACCCAGGGAACAAAAGTCCCAGCAGCGGGACCATAGAAGGTTCACAAAGGATATGGAGCTCAGGCAGGGATGAGCGGATTCCCGGGAGCAAAGCTGACTGCACTGCTCTACGTTCCTGACCCTGGAGTGATTTAAAGAGACACCATTTATAGCCGCGTCAAAGGACCAAGTACCAGGTACTGGACGTTCCAAGAGCTGGCCCCCGGGGAGAGAGTCAGCACCCGGTGGGAAGGCATCTGCTGTCCGGTGGCCTGCTTGCCATCTCCCTAGTTCGCGCAGGGAGCCTTGGAGCCCTTGAAACTCCCCACGGGGTGGGGTGCGGACTGTCGTTCCCAGGAGCTGCTGCCACACGGGGGTTGACACAAGGGGGATGGTCACACCGCGCACATGGCCAGCAATCCCAGGGACGACGCAATGACACCCCACTGCACGTCAGCGCTGGCTCAGATGGGCCAGGAGGGTGACACATGGCGTTCCAGAGAGCACGCGGCTCAGCGCTCCGGGCTCCCCAGGCCTCGCCCTGGGGCCCTGCTTTGTACCCTTTATAATCAAACTATAAAATCCCAACGGCAGCACATCTCAGCATTCTAGGAGCCATCTCGTGAGTGACTGAGCGAGAGAGGTCAACAGGACCGTCTGCTGTTGCAGCCAGGCGGGCCACCACCACAGCCCACACCGGTCGCACGGACGCCCCCTGCGGGAGCCCGCGGACCAGGGCGGTCTTGCTGGGGAGCGAGCCCTCCAGCTGCAGGGCCGCATGGACAGGGGTACTCAGCGTCAGAGTTGGGTTTTAGCCAACACAGAGAGCAGCAGAGACCTAATGCTGGACAAGTGGCAAGTTCGTAACTTGAAACTTGCATCACAAGAAGTCCAGAAATCCAGCGCGTCACAGTATCATTCCTGTCCTGACCCCAGCCATAAACACCTAGTATTTATACATAAGGGCAAACGGCCAAGATTTTCCTGAAGGACAAAGTTGGGCTGTGTCCCTTCCTGGAAATGAAGAATTATTCTACAGCTGTAGTAACACGGACTGTGGGGCCACAGGACAGGTCTGCACCCCTGGGTGCTCGCCCCGAGGGACAGACGAGTGGGCACCCACCCCGGGGGGGCAGAGTGCTGGCCACCAGCATCTACAGCACTTTCACGGGAACCGCAGACCGGGGGGTCAGAAGCAAGCACCGGACTCCTGGATGGACTAATGGGAAGGCAGCAGAGGAGGGAAAGGTGAATGCGTACCGTGCACTTGACCACAGGAAGGATTTCTTCAACAAGACGCCAGAGTACGAAGCCAGCAGCCGCCTAGGAAATGACTGCCGACACGCGTGGCAGGAAACAAAGGCCCCGTGTGACCAGCGAGAGCAAAGCCCGGGAGAAAAGGGGGGGGGGGGCAGGCGAAGCAGCGGTCCAGAGGAGGAAACCCAAGTGGGCAGCATGCGTGCGGAATGGGATCCAGCCTCCCCGGGGCGGCAGCAGGCCACCCCACGGTGGGTTGCACACAGGTGTGGTGGACATGGGCCAGAACGTTCTCCTGAGTCGAAATGCCTGCTCTCCGTGGTCGGCATGCAGCACTCGCGTGAGCGTTTCGGAGCCTCACGTCACAGACCCAAGACCTCAGCCACATGTCTGGCTCCAGAGCCCATGGGGGTGGCCCAGCAGGACCCCCTCACCAAAGACAACACATGCAAAGGACAACAGCTAATATTCGGGGCTCTTAGCCCATAGAGGCTGAGTGATGGGGTGTGTTTTTTCCTCTGTTCCGTATATTTTATATTTTGTCTACTGTTTGACATTTCCATGTGCAGTTGGGAGCACAGGGACCAAGAGAGTAGGGGGACTGTGGGGGATGCTAGTGGCAGACGAGGGACACACGCACCAAGGGACACCGGCAATGCCCTGCAGGCCCCAGGGGTATGGGCCCGCCGCCACAGGTCCGCCCCGGATATGCACTCTCCAGCACGGATGGGTACAGCCTGGCAGCACCACGACGCACCCTGAGATGCCCAGGCTATTTCCAGAGCTGTACAACAAAACATCTAGAAGGTCCCATGCAAACCCCATTCCATGACAACCCCGGGAAGCAGGGGGGCTCCGGCTCCATCTAAGGGTCATCATCTTAGGACACGAAGGACTCCGTGCTTCGCAGCCGTGCAGCACCATGGCCCACACGGCAGCAGCAGATCAACGGGAGCCCCACACCTGCCCAGGACCTGGACACGTGACCTGAGTGGCCTGAGGACGTCTAGGGAGAGTGGCAACACACAACCTCAGCTGGAGAAGTCCTAACTGGGAGCAGCCAGCAGCTGCCAGGACAGCGCTCCCGGCACCATTCTCCCCCACAGATCAAAGCCAAAGGGATAACATCCAGAACAGAGGAAGACCTCCAGATGCAAAAACGAGCCGGTTGGGGACAGCCCTTCCTGCCCCCATTGTGCCCTCGGTCTGGCCGCACCCTGAGCCTCGTCTGTCCCCACTGGGTCCTCCCACGTGCACCGGAGGCCGGACAGAACACACAGTCTGCAAGCTGAGCATCCAGGAATACACTTTCAACTTCTCTTATAAATATGCATTAGAACATCTGATAACACGGGCAAAGGGCTTTGAGATTAATTTAAAATTAAACCAAGACTGGATTTCCTGCACTCCTGGCAGGAAATTTATCTAAAACATCTGAATACCCAAATGTGCTTGAGAGTGGTGGCGGCCACGGGCACCCCAGGCCCCACAGCCGCCTCAGTCCCGGGGCACCTTGAAATGGTCCTTCTCTTTGCGGATGGCCCTCATGGTGGTCACGGGGTCAGTCTCGCCAGCATGCTGCTGTACGGTCTTCTCCCTGCAGAAGCCAAACGCCAGGCTGCACACCATGCTCGCCCAGCCCACCGCCTCTACCAGGGCGCCGGGGACAAAAAGAGCCAGCAGAAGCTGGGACATTCTTAAAAAATGAAATGCTACAGCCAGCGGCCAGCTTGCGTGTTCCTAACTGGAAGACATGCTGGCCAAGCCGTCCTGCCGGCAACCCAGAGAGTGGGAACACCAACTCCGCACTGGCGTCGGTCAGAGCCCAGGTGGAAGCTCCCCGAGACCCTCCAGGGTCAGAAAGGACCCCAAACCCTTGCCAGGGCACAAGGAAAGCATCCCCCCATTCTGAGAAGAGATACCTGCATCCTAGGCTATGCAGTGCTTGATAAAGAGTTCAGGGCAGCCTCCAGCATTTGGGGTCTGCAGGGGGGCTGGGGAGTGGACACTGTTGGGCTGAGTGAGGCAGAGGTGCAGACATGGAGTGTTCCCTCACCTCACTCTCATGAACGGGTTGTAGGTGAACTCCTCCGCGATGGTGGATGGCACCGTGGGCTCCCCGATACTGTACTTCTCCTGCAGAGGACAGAGGTCACTTTGATACAGAAACTTCTAAAGGTAACATTTCTAAGTACCTTCTAATGATCTTCAAACATCGTCCAACTCAGAAGGCAAAGTGAACAGAGTTGGGTCAGTGTGAGGACAGGCTCCTTCCTGCCATGGAGACCCAAGTGTCCCGGCCACCAACAACAACCTGTCCCTCCTCCCCTTGCTGTCTTGGAGATGGAGGGGATACCAAACTTTCTTTTCATTAATATGAAGTTTGTGTTTTACAGTATAGAATAACCAGCAAAAATATAGACCACACAGAAAAGAAGAAAACACCCAAGTGCCCCAGGTCCCTGCCCTGGGATGACCACCCCTCTGGAAGGTGGGGAGCTCTCATCACAGGGTGTTTGGGCAGGGCCTCCCCTTCACGGGCTCCCAAGGAGAAAGACCCAGAAGAGCCCTTTGGCAGGCACGTTGGCAAATGGAAAAACAAGGAAAATTAAGGCAAAAATTGTTCTTTGAAAAGATCAGCAAAATTGTTAAGAATGATGAAGGAACACAAATCGCCAACATCAGAAAGAGGTGATATCACTGCATATCCAACAGATGGGGGTGGGGACCAACTGCTCTAAAAGTAAAAGCTGGGGCGCCTGGGTGGCTCAGTTGGCTGGGCCTCTGACTTCGGCTCGGGTCGTGGTCTCGGGGTCCTGGGATCGAGCCCCGCGTCAGGCTCCCTGCTCGGTGAGGAGCCTGCTTCTCCCTCTCCTCCCCACTCATGCTGTCACTATCTCTGTCTCTCTCTCTCTCAAATAGATGGATAAAATCTTTAAAAAAAGAAAAAAAGGAAGAATTTTAAATTATATTTTAAAAAAATAAAAGTAAAAGCTAAATTATAAAACTTAAAAGAGGAAGCAAAGAAAAATTTTGACCTTGGGAAAAGTAGTTCTTAGATAAGAGACAAGAAGTATGAACCATAAAAAAAATTAACATGCTGGACTTTATCAAAATTAAAAATGCTTACTCTTCAAAAAACATTGTTGAAAAATAAAAAGCAAGCCACAGAATGGGAGAAACTATCTGACAAACTTACCAAAAAAAGAGAAAATCCTCTTATCAAAAATAAGACAATCCAATTTTTTAAATGGCCAAAAGATGTGAACAAACACTTCACAAAATGGCCAATGAGCATATAAAAAGATGCTCAACATTAATAGACGCTAGGGAAATACAAATTAAAACCAGAATGTAACCCCACTACATACCCATTAAAATGACTAAAATCAAAAAGAATGACAATGCCAAGTATTGGTGAGGATATAGGACAACTGAAAGTCTACACTTTGCTGGTAGGAATGTAAAATAACAGCCACTTAGGAAAACAACTGGCAGTTTCTTCACGAGTCAACCATGTACCTGACACTACCCAGCCATTTCATTCCTAGGTGTTTCCTCACGAGAAATTAAAAGGCATGCCACACAGAGACTCGTGCACAAATGTTCACAGCAGCCAATAACTGGAAACACAAATGTCTACAAGTGAATGGATAAACGTGGTCCAACCAATGGAATACTATTCATTATACTGATACATGCAGCAACATGAATCTCAAAATCATTCTGCTGAGTGAAAATAAGAGAGTACATAATGTATTCTCCATTTCTCTGAAATTCTAAAAAATGCAAACTAAGGTCCAATGGCACAACACCTCAGTGGTTGGAACCACTGCAGAGAGAATGAGGTATGATGGGAATATTCTGTACCTTAATTGTAAGGGCAGTGATTTCATGGGGGGGGGGTTGTCAAAATCCACTCAGTCGTTCACTTTAATGTGGTTCATTACATATGAACTAAACCACAGCAAAGTTGATATTTTAAAACACTATGAAAATTATGTCAATAAATTTGAAAACCTTGGTAAAATGGGCAAATTCCTTGAAAGACACAAGTAGCTAACAAAATTGACTCAAGAAGATGTAAAAATCTAACAGCTCTACATAAAGACATTAATTCGTATCAACAAGATTTTTCCACAAAAAAACATTCAACATCCAGGTGACTTCATTGGTGATTTCTAACATTAAAGGAATAAAAAATAGCACAGAAAAACTTAAAAAAGAGGAGTAAATACTTTCTATTCATTTTATGAGGCCAGCATCACCCTGATACTAAGATCAAAGACATTAGAAGAAAATAAAACTGGAGGGGCGCCTGGGTGGCTCAGTCATTAAGCGTCTGCCTTCGGCTCAGGTCATGGTCCCAGGGTCCTGGGATCGAGCCCCGCATCAGGCTCCCTGCTCAGCAGGGAAGCCTGCTTCTCCCTCTCCCACTCCCCCGCTTGTGTTCCCTCTCTTGTTGTGTCTCTGTCAAAGAAATAAAATCTTAAAAAAAAAAGAAAATAAAACTGGAGACCAGTATCTCTTATGAACACAAAAGAGACTACAGCAACATAATACAGCATGACTAAGGTTTGTCTAGAAAGCACAGTTGGTTTAACATTTGAAACCAATTGATGTACTCCACCATATTAATTGAGTAAAGGAGGAAAAACATCATTACGTAACAGATGAAGAAAAAAAACAATTCACAAAATTCAACACCCACTGATGATAAAAACTCTCGAAAACCAGGAATATAAGTGAACTCCAACCTAAGAAAGAAGATTTACATAAAACCCACGGCTAATATCATACCTAATGGTTAAAGGCTAAATGCCTTCCCCGTAAGATTGGGAACGAGGCAAAGATGCCCACTCTCTGCACTTCTAGTGAACACTGTCCTAGAGATGGTAGCCAATGCAATGGGGGCAAAACAAGGAAAAAGGCACATAGATTGCAAAAGAAAGAATAAAATCGTCTCTATTTGTTGATGACGTGATTGTGTGCTAAGGAATCTTTGGAAAAGATGCTAGAATGAGGGAGCTGAGCAAGGTCATAAGGATATAAGATCAAAATGCAAAAATCACTTGTATTTCTAAAGACTTCAGCAAATAATCATCTCC
This sequence comes from Mirounga angustirostris, assembly GCF_029215605.1. NCBI lineage: Eukaryota > Metazoa > Chordata > Mammalia > Carnivora > Phocidae > Mirounga > Mirounga angustirostris. The sequence continues at coordinate 140,967,479 of NW_026991713.1, forward strand.
AATAAAATCCAAAAACATGAAGTTCTTTGTATATATTGTTAACTATATCCCTATTTCTGTAACAATGATAATTATAAAATATTGCTGAGAAAAACTAATGACCTCAATAAATGGAAAGCTATAGCATATTCATGGAAAGACTCAGGATTTTTAAGACCTCAGTTCTCTCTAAATCTTTTGTTACAACAGTCCCAATCCAAAGCTGACTTTTTTGGTAAAAATTAACAAGATATTGGGCGCCTGGGTGGCTCAGTTGGTTAAGCGACTGCCTTCGGCTCAGGTCATGATCCTGGAATCCCGGGATCGAGTCCCACATCGGGCTCCCTGCTCGGCAGGGGGTCTGCTTCTCCCCCTGCCCTCTTCCCTCTCATGCACTCTCTCATTCTCTCAAAAAAAAAAAAAAAAAAAAAGTCGTCACTGAACGGAGAAGGCCCCACACGAGAGGACTCCCGGGTGTGTCTTTCTGACGCCCTCTCTTGGGGACTGAGAGGGGCAGGAAGACAGACCCCCACATCCAGGAGCATGTCCCTTAGCCCAGCCACCCGCAGCAGCACCAAGGATGCATCCGGGACAAGAAGCCAACCCTGCAACCAAACCTCCGAGCCCTGGGGTCATCACAGAAATAAATGCCTTTCAGACAAGCAGCCTCTGGGGCGACTCCCACTGCTGGCCCCAGACACGGAGGCTGAGCTGCTAACTCACAATCCTGCCTACCACGTGGCCCAGCACATGGAGAACAGGTCAGGGACCCGCAGCTCCGGCCTCCGCTGGGCACCTGCTAGAAGTGCGGGATCCCAGGCCCAGCCCAGACCCCCTGGGTGGACAAGGACCTCAACAAGACAGCTGGGGCTTCCTTGCTAGTTGAGGCGGGCCGGGAGGAGCACTTCGTGCCCACACTGGAGATGGTACCCCGAGAGTGGCTCCTAGGGAGCCCCGTCATGGTCACTGCCCCGAAGACACACCCCACGGTGTACCCCGCTCACCTTGGCCCAGGCCAGCTTCTCCTGGATGGCAGTGTTGTTGGGCTCTACGTGCCGCGCAAACTTGAGGTTGTTGATGGTATACTCGTGGCCACAGTACACTCTCTGAGGAAAACACCAGACTGTGAGCTCGGAGTCTCCGCAGTCTGCCCTCAGACCCCTCGAGGACGGGCTTGTGGGGCTCTGGGCTAGGTCCCATTAGCGACAAGCATGACACAGACACTTCTTGCATGCGTGTTAAACAACAATAAAAATACATTAACAGAAAAGCCTCGCTTCCAGATGAAGTGCCCCCGCGCCCCCACTCTCCGCAGCCTGGGAGGGAGGTGAGGGCCCCACTCGCAGGCTGCCGCTTACTGTGTCTGGAGGGAGCCGGCCCAGGATCTCAAGTAGGGCTTTGTGCATCTCATCCGCTGTCCCTTCATAGAACTTCCCACAGCCAGCCACGAACAAGGTGTCACCTGAGAAACAGGACAGGCAGGGAGCAGTGGGGGGCCGCCAGCAGGACAGAGACAAACCAAGAAACCCTAACCCCCAGCTCTCGGCTCCTACCCCCCAACCTCTCCCCTCAAGTCTAACTGGCACCACCAGCCCCCGCAAACAGCTGCTCAAACCCACACCTTAGGGTCACCCCACTCCTCTCTTCACCGCCCCATCTTGTCAGCCCTAGCGCCAGGACCGCCAAACCAGCCCTTGTACCTACCGGCCCAGCAGCCCTCCCAGGCCCGCCTCCCTAGGTCTCCTCTTAGCCTCTCCGGCCAGCACGAGCCTGTAGGATACCCCCTGAGCTCACCAGCCACCATCTGAGTCCTCAACACACAGGCCTACCACCTCACAGACCCCTTCCTGCCTCAGCCCTTCAAAGGGGCGTCCCCTCCTCCTGACACCCGGCCATCTGCTGCTGCTTCCCTGCCTGGTCTCTTCCTTGGGAAGGGCTCCACGGCCAACGGGAGCTCGGACACATTTGTTCTCCAGGCCCCAGTGGTGGGGTGTCCTCCTGCATCAGTGCTGGCCAGACCTCTTCCCAGGGAGCCTAAGCCACAGCCCAGGACCATGGGGCCGCCCCAGACAGGAGTCAGGGCCCCCCAGGAGATAACAGGACAACCTAGTGCGGGTGGGATTGGGGCTGTCCCCTGAAGGACCTCTCCAGGTAGGTCGAGTCTGGGAACCAGCGAGAAGTCCACAAGACCCCAGAGGAGACTGGGGCACACACAGGTGCAGGAGACTTCGAGCTCGGGCCCTCCCTCCAGGGGAGCAGCCCCTATTCCCACGCCTGCTGCCGGGGCCTCGCTGGACACCCTGGTTCCCACATGTCCAGTCCTCACTGTCCAGGCGGCAGACACTGGAGCCTCAGCATGGAGGACACTACACGACTTGTTGGTACACTGCGTCCCGCCAGTTGCTGTCCACAGAGGACAGGCACACCGCATAGCGCCTGGGCTCAGGGCGGGGTCTCACAGCAGGCAGCCCCACCTTCCAAAGCGGGGACATGGCTTCTCTCGTCTGCGCAGTCCCCAGGGACCCGCCTCCCCCCACAGCTGGGCAGGTTGACATCTGGGGGTTTCCCCCGCGCAGCGGTGACAGGGATGCAGGCGCGACACCAGCTGCCCATAGCCACTCAGGGGGCCTCCGCACTCGCTGTTCCGCCGGGGGCCGGTTCCCCTGCCCCACACACCGGGGGCTGAGGCGGAGCGAGTCCAGGGTCCCCGGGGTCCCACGACGCAAACTCAGAGTCAGCTCAGGGCCTGCACCTGCTGCTACTGCACTGGGGACACTGACGACTGTAGTCTTTAAAAACACGCTTCGGTGTGGGGGTGCTGTGGGATTCACAAGGCCGCAGAGGCCCCTCCACCTGTTAGCACCTCTGCTGGAACTAGGAGCCACAGCCCCATTTGCTGGTGACCGAGCCCCACGCACACCGGTCCCACCGCGGAGCTGCTCCAGGAGCCCCATCGCATTTCCCAACTGGCCCTCGCTGCAGTGACGTCACGACTGAGACTTAAATTTCTGCAAGACTCGATATTGGCTGAGAAAGGTCAGGAGGCAGAGGGGCCTGGGCACAGCCAACAGGCCTGCTCTGCGCTGCAGCGGATGCACCTGGCCATTCTGGTCTCGCCGCTCCCAGCCAGCAGCAACAGCGGCTCACCTTCTCTCCAAAGGGAGAAGCCCCCAACTGCTGGAAAGGCCTGTCCTGACAGTACTCCTCACACAGCCTGAGGCTGGGGCCCTTCGTGGGCTCTACCTGAGGGCCCGGCGCAGCAGGCCTGGCTGCAAACTCTCCGCTTCTCGCCCCGAGTGTTCAGAGACATCCCTAAGTAAAGCGGGTCTTTGCAGAGAATCCCTCGCCCCCACTCACACACCTGAACTCTCTCACCTGTGAACACAGCAGGAGGCTCAGAGCTGCTGGGCTTGCTCACAAAGTAGCAGATGTGTCCAGAAGTGTGGCATGGTGTGGACAGGCACTTGACGTTGAGAGACCCCACCTTAAACAAAGCTGGTGCTGGCACATGCTCCCCACACGCTGGGGGGCCCCCCACAGGTCCCTCCCCCCTCGCACCCGCCACTGCCCCACGGGGGCGTCCCTGGCAGGGGCGAGAGGACTTCGGTCACCGCTGCTCCACTGAGCAGGACATGCATCTTGCTGGTGACCGTGGGACTCAATCCCCGAGGGGCCCCCAGAGGCAAGGCCCGCCCTGGAACCTGGTGCTGGCTGGCGTGCAAAACCAAAGGAAGAGACCTCAAAATCAGGCCAAATCTGAACCAGGTGTCTTGCTTCTTAGAAAAGACAGTTTTCCTTTTTGGGTGCTTGGCCTTCTGTTTGGTTTTCCTTCCTGTCTCCCACAGCCCTCCCCCCACCCTTAACCTCAAAAATGTTCAAGCCTACAAAAAGACTGAACGCAAAATGAGCATCGGTGTGCCCTTCCCAAGGATCACCGATCACGAACAGACCCCCGCCTCCGCCCCGTTTGCCGTGTGCACTGTGCATACGCGCACCAGGAGCTGCACGCATGCGCATACCGCCCCCCCCCCCCCCCCCCCCGGCGCCCGTGGAAGCCCCTGGGAACCCCCTCTCGCTTCCTCACAGGGTCACTGCGTCCAAGAGATGAACAGTGACGGGTCACTGTCCGTGTTCCAGTTTCCCTGTCTCAAAACCGGGCCTGACCGCTTCTCCCCACGGCCAGGCACCCTCCGCATGCCGCCCTCCACCCGCCGGGTCCCTGGCTCAGGGAGGAAATGCCAGGAGTGGGGGCCAGTGTCCCCACCGCACCCCTGCCCGCTGGAGTGCCTTCCGTTGGTTCACTGCTCACCTGCAGTGTGGAGAGGTGTGTGACCTTGTGAGTCAGGGCCCCGATCCGGTCATCACCCCCGCACACCTTCAGCCCAGGCTCCAGCTTGACCAACTTCTCGTTCCCGCCAGCGTGGTCCCTGGAAGTCGGAAAGGAGACCTGGGCTCCTGCTGATGGGACTGGGCCTGCTTGCTCTTAAACCCCTACCACAAGTCTCCTTTCCTGGTTGCCTTCTCGGTAGAAACGCATCTCCCAACACAGGAAACTGGCTTGTCATTTGGGTCCACTGAAAAGAACATTCTGAGACATGTCTTTCCGAAGTGAGGCATTTCTGTGCTCCTGCCCTGTGGCTGCGGAAGCTTCTGAAACAAACAAACCAAATCCCAAACACCTAGATAATCCCTAAGGCCCAGCTCCCAAGCTTTGGGCACATAAGAGTCACCTGAGGATCTGTTAAGGAGCACCAAGTCGTGACTCCCTGCCCCACATCCTGACGCAGTTGGCCTAGGGGCAGCCTGCAGAGCAGGAGTTTTAAAGCGCCCCCACCCGCATGACTCTCACAGGTGGCCCAGTTCAGGACCCACTGCCCTGAGCAGGTGGAAGCTGTCTTCTAAAAAGGCAATGTCCAGGGCACCTGGGGGGCTCAGTTGGTTAAGCGTCCAACTCTTGATTTCGGCTCAGGTCATGATCTCAGGGTCATGAGATTGGTGGAACCTGCTTAAGATTCTCTCTGCCCTCCCTGCTCTCTCCCTCCCTAAAAATAAATTAATGATAAATAAAATGGCAATGCCCCACTCAAAAGACCACCAAAAAACCCGCTAAAACTGATAAACAAATTCGGTAACATTGCAGGATACAAAACCAATGCATAGAAATCTGCTGCATTTCTGTATGCTAATGAAGCAGCAGAAAGAGAAATTAAGAAAATGATCCTGTTTAAACTGCACCAAAAATATAACATACCTAGGAATAAACCTAACCAAAGAGGTGAAAGAACTGTACTCTGAAAACTATGGAACACTTACGAAAGAAATTGAAGAGGACAGAAACAAAGACATTCCATGCTCACGGACTAGAAGAACAAACATTGTGAAAATGTCTATACTACTCAAAGCAATCTACACATTTAATGCATTGCCTATCAAAATACCACCCCCATTTTTCACAGAGCTACAACAAAGAATCCTAAAATTTCTATGGAACCACAAAAGACCCCGTATAGCCGAAGCCATCCTGAAAAACAGAAGCAAAGCTGGTGGCATCACAATTCTGGATTTCAATCTATATTACAAAGCTGTGACCACCCAGACAGTATGGTACTGGCACAAAAACAGACACACAGATCAATGGAACAGAAGAGAGAGCCCAGAAATGGACCCTCAACTCTATGGTCAACTAATCTTCGACAAAGCAGGAAAGAATGTCCCATGGGAAAAAGACCATCTCTTCAACAAACGGTATTGGGAAAACTGGACAGCCACATGAAAAGAATGAAACTGAACCACTTTCGTACACCATACACAAAAATAAATTCAAAATGGATGAAAGACCTAAATGTAAAACCTGAAACCATAAAAATCCTAGAGGAGAATACAGGCAGAAACCTCTTTGACCTTGGCTATAGCAACTTCTTACTAGACACGTTGCCAGGGGTAGGGAAACAAAAGCAAAAATGAACTATTGGGACTTCATCAAGATAAAAGGCTTCTGCACAGCAAAGGATACAGTCAACAAAACTAAAAGGCAGGCTACAGAACGGGAGAAGATACTTGTAAATGACATATCTGATAAAGGGTTAGTATCCAAAATATATAAAAAGCTTATATAACCCAACACCCAAAAATGAATAATCCAATTTAAAAAATCGGCAGAAGACATGAACAGACACTTTTCCAAAGAAGACATCCAAATGGCCAACAGACACATGAACAATGCTCGACATCACTCGGCATCAGGGAAATACAAATCAAAACCTCAATGAGATACCACCTCACACCTGTCAGAATGGCTAACATCAATCAACAACACAAGAAACAACAGGTGTTCATGAGGATGTGGAGAAAAAGGAAATCTTGTGCACTGTTGGTGGGAACACAAACTGGTGCAGCCACTCTGGACAACAGTATGGAGGTTCCTCAAGAAGTCAAAAATAGAACTACCCTATGATTCAGTAATTGCAGTACTGGGTCTTTACCCAAAGAATGCAAGAACACTCATTCAAAGGGAAACATGCACCCCGATGTTTATAGCATTATCTATGAGACTAATTATGGAAACAGTCCAAGTGTCCATCAATTGATGAATGGACAAAGATGTGGTATATATATGTGTGTGTACATACACACACACACACACAATGGAATATTATTCAACTATAAAAATGAAACCTTGCCATTTGCAATAACACGGATGGAGCTACAGAAACTAAGTGAAATGTCAGAGAAAGATAAACGCCACATGATTTCACTGATATGTGGAATTTAAGAAACAAAGGGAAAAGAAGAGAGACAAACCAAGAAGCCGACTCTTGAGAAGAAACAGATGGTTACCAGAGGGGAGGCGGTGGGGGGAAGGGTTATGTAGGTGATGGGGATTAAGGAGCGCACTTGTGATGAGCACGGAGTAATGGACAGAACTGCTGAATCACTATGTTGTACACCTGCAACCAGTATAACACCATATGTTAACTGGAATTAAAATAAAAACTTCTTTAAAATTTAAAAAATAAAAATGAAAACACTTATCTTTAAACAAATAAACATACATACATAAATCGATCACCAATGCCCGAGGGCGATCAGGGGCCAGCGACCAGCCCATAACGCACCCGGAACGTGCACAGCCTAAGCCCAGCCACGGCCCTGCACCAAGCTCCCTGCACCTCCCAGGACAAGGCGAGGGCTCCTGCCCCTCACTACACACTTATCCACGGAGCCCTTCGAGGGGCCCCGACCCAGCAGGGCGCACAGATAGCAGGGGCCGCCCGGCCCCGCCCCGCCATCTGCTACACACAGGGCAGCGCCAACACGTACACACGCATCCACACGTTCCGCTAACCTGCGCAACCACCGCCTCACCATCTCCTCTAGTGCAGGGAGGGAGGCCCCGGCGCCCTCGGGCTCAGTCTGGGGCCGAATTTGGGGTTTTGTATTGTAGCATAAGCATATGAAAAACCCCAGAGCATCACAACTTGAGAAAACTGACCCAGCGGTTGCTTAGCAAGGGAGTGAGAAGCCAACCCTGAGGCTCGCGGGTAGGCAATCTGGCTTTTTCCCAGAAAGCCCAGCGGCACAGCAGCCAAGGGCAAGGCTGCCGGCCGACCCCTCTGCATTCAGGAATTAACAGCTGATGCCCCCGGGGCTAAACCCCAAAGACTCTGGGTGCCTTAGTGACATCAACCAAGAAGTGGCCACCGTTGAGCAAACTCTGGCCAACCCACGTCCTCAGGACACCCCCGCGGAGACACCGCACCTCACAGGTGAAGTGCAGTGAGAGTCGCTGGCTGCCTTCAGGCACTTACGTGGAAAAGACAATTCAGAGCCAAACAAGTATTTTTTTCAAGCTGTGAAAAGTCTCAGAATTTCAAAAACCCCACAGGAGGGTCTTGGACAAGCAGCTCTAGCCCTAAAACCCAAACACTTGGGTGCTTCTTTCATCCCTTACCTTCAATTTCGAGAACCACAACCTCTCCAAACAGAGCTGCTTGATTTTTAAAAACACTAAGGTCTAGAATAGTTTCTTCCCTGACATCAAAGCTAGTCTCCCATCACACAAGCCCAGAACCTGCTGCTGGAGGTCCGCCCCATGGAGGCCAGGGCCAGGGCCGAGGGCGCAGGGCAGCAGTACGGAGCCTAGAGCCCACACGTCTTCTCAGAATCCCACTGGGGCTGACCCTCAGCGGCACAGAGAACATGGCTGGGCGGGGACAAGGGCTTCCAGCACCCCGATCTCGCAGGCCTCCACCTGTAAGAGGGCCCAGGGAGCCCGCAAGTGCCCAACCCCCACGGACACCAGCCCGGTGTGCACACGGGGGTGCACACGGCCGGGAGCCGACAGGCCCAAGCAGCTGGCTGGTGAGGGCTTACCAGTGGTGGTGAGTGGTGAGCACCGTGGTCAGCTTCACACCATGCTTTTTCACCGTTTCTACAACCTGCAACCAAACGTGAGGCAAGATGGGGGCCATGGTCACACTCCTGGCACTGGCCGGCCGAGCTGCAGGGTGCCCAGCAGAACCCAGGATTGGCCAAGAGGGGCCGTGCCCTGTCGTGACCCTGCCGACTTGCCCCCGCTCCAGGTCTCTCTTGACCCAATTGGCAACTCAGGGCCAGCCATGACCTCTCCAAGCCCCTCCAGCGGAGGTCACCGCCTCCGGGGCTTCCTGGCGGCCCAGGACCTTACAGACAGAAGCCCATTGCTCTCCCCACCCAAGCCGTTGGCAGCCTCCACCCCTCACTGGCCTTCTGCCTGACGGCAGAGTGGCAGGCCACCAGTTGTTTTTCAAAAACCAAATGAGTGAATTTCTGTGTAGCTTCAGCCAAGCTACAAGGACACTGCAGCTATTAGCCCTGGCAGGGGACAAGGTGGTGCTGGGGCCCTTCCTCCCACCTTCTGGGGCTGCACCGGGTCCACGACAGCGGCCTCCTTGGTCTCATCATCGATGATCAGGTACATGTAGTTGTCGGTCAGTGCGGGCAGTAACTCAACCTTCATGGTGCCCTGTTCCACAGTCAAGCTCTTCCTTAAGTCTGTGTGATGGAGAAGGACTCCCAGCAGGGCTGGGCCTGAAGACAAAGCACAGCTTCGGTCAGTGTCCAAGGGAGGCCGCCCCAGGCTGAGACTTAAAGACAAACCCTCAGCCTGGGAGGCCCCGCGTCCCGGGGACACAACATTCCAGGAAAGTGACTCGCCGAGCAGCAAAGTGTGAGGCTCGCCGTGTCAGGTTTTCTGAGTTCCTTCGGTAAAGAAGAAAATATCCTCATTTTACCACATTCGTAAGAAAAACACAGAAAATTCTCCACATGCATATTCACGGAAATCACTTCTTTCAGACTATAATCCTGATTTTCTTTTTCGAAAGCTCTCAGAGGACAGAAGTGCTGGTTTGTGCCTGTGATTCAAACCAGTGTCAGAAGTGACCAGTGCCAGTCCCGCGGTGTTCACACCCGAACCAGAAAGACCACAAAGAGAGGAACCCGGAGGGTGAGGGCCTCTGACCCTTCCTAGGCCTCCAGCCAGAGAGGAAAACAATATTCACTTTCATAGGCAGGAACTCAAAATTTGGATCATGCACAAAACACACCAGGGCCTGAGACAGGGGACAGGTGGCGACTTGTTCCAGATTCAAGTGTGCAGGACACAGAATCGCCATCCAGTTGAACCGAAGGACCCTGCCAGGATGTGTCAAGAGTGAGCAAAAGCCAAAAGCATCTTCCACCGAGGAGTCAGGTACCAAACTATTTTCAACAATGAAACTCCTATTCAATCTAAAAACTGAGAGGCCCCAACAATACTTGTCTTAATGTCAAAGAGATGAACACCACAAAAAATGACAGAAGACAGCCAAGAAATACTGGGGGAGGTGCTGGAATGGGGGCCTCTTCCAAAAGGGATCCAGAAAGCAGGCAGGACCCACTGACTGACAGACCACATCTCCAGCGGCCACCTAAAGCTGAATTCAACCTTATCTGCCACAGCCAGAGAAACTGTCTGAACTGCAGCTTTAAATAAGAGTACACAGAGATATCCAATTCCCCTTTCCCTGGACAACCAGCTGGGCATTTTCCAGGCCCTTCGCCTCATGCACAGCAAAACAAACATCTCTGTATGATGTTTCTGTGATATTCCACCTTCCCTAGGCCCCAGCCCTACCTGAGCCCAGGAAGGACTACAGAGCGGAGTATGCGTACTGGGGGCTGGGGAGGGAGGAAAGCAGGACTGAAACAGGACTGTGCTTCGAGTCTGGGAGAGGAACACCGCCCAGGTGAAGGAAACATGATTACATCCTGTGCTCAGGCTCCTCTAGGTACTATAAGGGTTCTCCTGGAAAACCTGGGGTACTTAGTTATTTCTGCAGGCACCACCAGAAGCCTTATTCCTTTTCCAAAAATTATATGCCTGAGAAATGCTTCCAGTTCACTGGTTTGCAACTGTGACCTTTTGTATAAGCAGAGGGCACAGAGGTGCAGCCTGTAGTCCAGGCCAAGTCCTAAGACATGTTTTATTCCGCTTCTCTTGAGCTGGGCCCATCCTTCTGCACGGCATCCAATGGCTGGCACTAGGCTCCCTTCTGAACGAGGTGGCCACAATCTTGCCAATTCCCTACAGTCCCACTTACACTCTCTGCCTGACTCCGGAAGCAAAAAGTCCTAGCCCTGACACTCTTAGGTGTGTCCCCAAATGGGAAAAAGGACAGGCTCTTTCCTTAGTAATGGCAACACCTTACCCGCTCCAGAACCTTGAGTGCTCTCAGTGAGATCTAAAATGGCCAAGGACGGCTTCGCCTCCTATGTGGTCATTTCTCCAGCGGCTAACCATCTCCCAAAGACTCGGGTTAACCTACTGCCCCTATTGCCACACCAGCCAGATAAGATATCAGGAAATAAAGAAAGATTTCAAAATCAAAGTCAAAATATTCCAACAAAGCAAGCGGTAACTCCCAGTGGGAAAGGAAATCTGACAGCTGGAAGCACAGGCCCTGGGAAGCCCGGGTGCCCAATGCCTCTCCTTTTAGAGGGAGGGCCAGGGCCTCGCAGCCCCCAGGACCCAGTCTTGTTGGAACCCGAGTACTGGCCCGGCTTCCTGCCCTTTATCTGCACTTTAGAATCGTGTACCCCGGGTTTTTCTTGTCAGCTGAAGCTCGCAGGAAGAGATGGGAAGGCAGTCCCTGGGGCGCTAGGCCCGGCTGTGCCGCCCCGGGGCGCACACACGAGGGGTCCCCCCGGGCGGGGAGGGGACCCCCAGGAGGGCCGCGGGCGGGCAGGGGCGCGGGGCTCCTGGGGCCCACGTCTCCTTACCCGGCACAAATCCGCCAGCAACCCCCAGCTGACCAGTGACCCCACTCTGTCTTCAGCCCCCGCAAAGTCTGACTCAAGTGCCGCGGGGCCTTTTCTCGACCCCAACCGGCGCGCCTGGACGCCGGCGAGGGTTACAAGCCTGTGTCGACAGAAAACAGCGTCAGCCCGCGGCGGCCCGGCCACTCCCGGCCGCCCCCAGCGCCCGGAGCCGGCCACCCGCCCGGCACCGCCGGACCCCTCGCGGGGGCGCGGCCCAACCGCCGCTACGGGGTCACAACGCCGGTGGGTCCCTCTCCGCGGGCCGGGCCCCGCGCCCCCGGCCCCTGTCAGGTGCGCCCCTCGGCGCCCCGGCCGGCGCCGGCCCACCTACCCAGGCCGTGGCGGGCGCAGGCGGCTCCCAGCGCGGCGAGGCTCCGGCGGCCGAGCAGCCCGCGGCCCAGCACCATGACCCGGGGCGGCGGGGTGGCTGCTGAGGCGACAGCGGGGCGGCGGCGCGAGGGGCGGGGGCTGCACACGCCGGCGGCGCGCCGCGGCCAATCGGCGCCCGCCGCCCCGCCCCCCAGCCAATCAGCGCAGGTCTAGCGCCCCTGCCCCAGACCCCGGCCAATCAGCGCCCGCATCCAAACCCATGCCCGCTCCGGGCCGGGCTGCTGCGTACCTGAGTGCGGGCCGGGAGCCGCGAGCTACCGGCGGCGGCGGCGGCGGCGGCGGCCGGAGAGCAGCGACAAGGCCTCAGCCTCTCTCCAGGGACCAGGCCAGCGTCCCGGGGCAGCTACTGGACAGCGGCTCCCAGGAGTTGAGGCGCCGCGACTGCCAAGCACCCGGTAGAGCGCAGAGCGGAACGGGCCGTCGCGGACGGGACAGCGCTGCGAGGTAGTTGGTTCTCTCCCGGGCGCCGTAGGCATCAGGTGACCGGGTCCCGGCGGAGTCACGTGACCTCCAGGGGCACCCGGCCGGGACATGGCAGCCACCAGGCCGCTGTCCCGCTTCTGGGAGTGGGGGAAGAACATCGTGTGCGTGGGTAGGAACTACGCGGACCACGTCAAGGAGATGCAGAGCGTGGTGCTGAGCGAGCCGGTGCTCTTCCTGAAGCCGTCCACAGCCTACGTCCGCGAGGGTTCGGCCATCCTCATGCCGGCCTACAGCCGCAACCTGCACCACGAGCTCGAGCTGGGCGTAGTGATGGGCAGGCGCGGCCGCGCCGTCCCGGAGGCCGCGGCCATGGACTACGTGGCCGGCTATGCCCTGTGTCTGGACATGACCGCCAGAGACGTGCAGGACGAGTGCAAGAAGAAGGGGTTGCCCTGGACGCTGGCCAAGAGCTTCACCGCCTCTTGCCCGGTCAGCGCGTTCGTGCCCAAAGAGAAGATCCCGGACCCTCACAACCTGAAGCTCTGGCTCAAGGTCAACGGCGAACTCAGGCAGGAGGGTGAGACATCCTCCATGATCTTTTCCATCCCCTACATTATTAGCTACGTTTCTAAGATAATGACCTTGGAAGAAGGAGATATTATCTTGACCGGGACGCCGAAGGGAGTCGGACCCGTTAAAGAAAACGATGAGATCCAGGCTGGCATACACGGGGTCGTCAGTATGAGATTTAAGGTGGAAAAGCCAGAGTATTGACTTACTAAGTTTTAGGAGAGAAGGGAGCTGGACAGAAGCAAGCAAAGGTTGTTAAATGTGACAATCCTTTAATATACTAATTGTTTTGTTTGCGGTAAGAAACTAATTCTTAAATATGATTTAATTGGATTGTTATGACTTAAGGAAGATGGACCCTTCAAGGAAAATGTGATCTAGAAAAGCTGGGCCAGAAATGGAAAGAAGATTGTCTTTTAGGAAACAACCAAATTAAGTTTTTGTGAAGCTTCCAAAGCGGAGAATTTATCAAAACAAATGTTTTTTCCTTTCCTTTCCTAAAACTGGACTGGATAAGACTTTTCATTCGGAGGTGCCTAGGTGGCTCAGTCCATTAAGCATCTGCCTTTGCCTCAGGTCAGGATCTGGGGGTCCTGGAATTGAGCCCTGGGTCAAGCTCCCTGCTCAGCAGGGAGTGTACTTCTCCCTCTGCCCCTCCTCCTGCTCGTCCCTTCTCTCTCTCAAATAACTACAAATCTTTAAAAAAAAAAGACTTTTCATTGGGCATTCTGAGATCAGTAATTCAAAACTTAAAATATGCAAAGGAATTTGAAAATCATGTTTTCTAAATTTCCTTGATCATGATAATTATCTGGAGGTATTTGTAAAAATAATTTCCACATTACTGGCCTGTACCAGGTCCACTGTATTAATTAGCAGAATTAATCTCCAGCACTCCCAAGTGCTTCTTATCATGGAAATGTGGATAAACACTACTCCACATAGTTAATTTAAAATTGTATTTAATAAGTTTTTTAATTTATTATTTAAATTTAAATTATTTAAAAACGATTAATGGCAACTTCAGTCATTTGCATCATGACCTGTAGATTTGAGTTTGGGAGATAATTTTGAAACAATTGTTTTCCAAATAAAAATGCTATCTTTTGGGGCACCTGAGTGGCTCAGTCATTAAGCGTCTGCCTTCGGCTCAGGTCATGATCCCAGAGTCCTGGGATCGAACCCCGCATCAGGCTCCCTGCTCCGCGGAAAGCCTGCTTCTCCCTCTCCCACTCCCCCTGCTTGTGTTCCCTCTCTCGCTGTGTCTCTCTCTGTCAAATAAATAAAATCTTTAAAAATAAATAAAATAAAAATGCTATCTTTTATTTGGCCTAAAAGTTTACTTTTATCACTCCATTAGTGGCTAGGAGGCACACTTGCTCATTAAGGGGTTTCAGACCTTGGTCATTGACCTTTGGCCTCTAGAGCACTGTGCTCTATTAACAAAGTTAATCAGCACCTCTGCCTCCAACCAAAGGTGAGGAAGCTGAATAGCCCGGGAGAGCTACTTTTGTTCCTACCTGCTCTCCGTGGACAAAAAGTCTAGGCAAGATGCACAGTGCCCGGTGGTGCCCTTTAAGCTTAGGCAGGGGCTCCTGCTGGATATGGAAACAAGACATCTATAGGCCCCTCTCAGAAAGCTAAGGACATCTAATTTAATAATAGCTCACATTTACTGAGCCCTTAGTACTGCTAGGCACTGCGTCAAGAGCTTTCCATGTATTATTTAACCCTCAACAAAGCTGTAAGATTGGTATTACTACCATCCCTGTTAAACATGAAGATGTAGATTTAGGGGCTAGCCAGCCTAGCTTTATGGTCACTCAGCTGAGGGACAGAACCAAGTTATAACCTAGCTTTCCTAGGACCAAAACATGAAGTCTTGACCACTATGCAGGCTTCATCTTGCAGGTAGATACATAAGAAGATTCAAACATGTAGGTATTAGGCAACCCCCACATTTAATTTATAATTTATTGTGAAGAAGTGCCAGGATTAGACTTATTAAATGTCATACTATCTTGTTTTATCTTCTAATCAAGTTTCTTATTTTAATTGCTCAAGCAATAGGTGTTTATTACAGATGAGTTCAAGAATACCCAAAATTCCATTCACCCAGAGACAGCCGAGTGAAGCATTTAGTGTACCTTCTTCCAAATCTGTGGATGTGATTGCAATTCTTTTTTTTTTTTTTAAAGATTTTATTTATTTATTTGACAGAGAGAGACAGCAACAGCAGGAACACAAGCAGGGGGAGTGAGAGAGGGAGAAGCAGGCTTCCCACCAAGCAGGGAGCCCGATGCGGGGCTCGATCCCAGGACCCTGGGATCATGACCTGAGCCGAAGGCAGACGCTTAACGACTGAGCCACCCAGGCGCCCCTGATTGCAATTCTTAAAATAAGATTTGCCCATAACTCAAATTTCCTAACCTGCTTTCCTCACAGTGTGTTGTGACTCTCTGTCGGGCAGCACATTTCTGCAGCACTATTTTTAGTGACTGTGTAAGATTCTGAAATCAGGGTGGCTCAACTGGTTAAGCGACTGCCTTCGGCTCAGGTCATGATCCTGGAGTCCCAGATGGAGTCCCACATTGGGCTACCCGCTCAGCAGGGAGTCTGCTTCTCCTCTGACCCTCTCGCCTCTCATGATCTCTCTCTCTCTCTCAAATAAATAAGTAAAATCTTAAAAAAAAAAAAAAGATTCTGAAATCAGTCCTCCATTGTTGGCAATTGAAATGGTTTCTAATCATTTGCTAGTAGAATGAGCACATTTGTGGTTACTTCATTGGGCTAGGTTCCCATAGGCAGAAGAGCTGGTTCAAGGGTGTGCTCATACTGAACGTGTATTAGTCTAACCAGCAGACATGAGGTTCAGCTGAGACAAGCCCACCAAGCTGACAGACTTCAAAGCAAACCAAAAGGTGTGAGGCAGGAGCAGGTTCACAGCAGCCCCCTTGGGCGGCACAAATAGCCCAGAGAGGTCAATGTTCACCACTGTGGTGGCATGAGCTTTGTCACAAACAGCTGACAACAGAATTGCAGGTGTAGCACACAAAGTCCTTGGCTTCAAGAATAAAAAACAGAGACACCAATTTCCACAATTCCTGATCTTGCTAAAATCACAGTAGTCCTAGCACCCAGGAGGCACATTTCCCCCCAACTTTTTGAATAAATTTAAACCTACTAAAAAGTTGAAAGACTAATACAGTGAACTCTACACACCCTTCATTCGATTCAGTAATTGTTAGTATTGGTTATGTTTGTTCTCTCTGCGTCTCTCCATACTCCGTCTCTCTCCGCATATATGCATGCCTGAACAACTTAGGCTGGAAAACTGGAAATGAGTTGCAGAAAAACTCTACCCTTCCGGTATGCATCTCCTAAGAATAAGGACCTTCTCTTATATAGATACAATGCCATTACCACACTTAAGAAAAAAATTCCACAGTATATTAGTTCATGTAGAATGTATGGCTTCACATGTGTTCTTCTGCGCTTTTTCATTGAGATTTTATGAAAGTGAGTATTTTACATCTGCTTAATATACTGTGAACATCTTTCCAGGTCAGCGAATATAGGTTTTCATAATCCCTTTTAATGCCGTGCGTTAGATTGAGTACCCCAGAGGCCAAGCTAAGGTGGGGTTCTTGTTCATACGGTTTACTGAAGGAGCACTCTTAGGAGAAAAGTACAGAGGAAGCAGAAAGGGCAGAGAGCAAACTAAGAAAGAACGTGCTGGTCTCAGAGCTAGAGATGAGCTTCAGTCCACTGACCGTCCCAAGGGGAAGTCACTGTCGGAATCTGCTCCCCACCCCTCCCATAACTTCCCCCAGGTAATTCTCCACCTCTCAGAGAAGCTGAGGGATAGGTGTGTGTGTGCCTGAGGGTCCAGGGGGTCTGGGTGGGGCCCAACATTCCCTTACGGGCTGCTAGGTTTCAAATGTTTTGCTATTAGAAACAGTGATGTGAGGAACATCCTCCACTGGGAGCATATGTTTATTTCCCTAGGGAAAAGCATAGATGTGAAATCAGTTAGATGGTTTGCACTTTAAATTATGTATTTGCCAAATTGCCATGGGAAAATAATACACAAATTTGTACTTGACGTGAGTGTTTAAGAATACCTTTTAATGCACACCCTAGCTAATGCTGGGTATCATGGCTGTGATCATTTTTTAAAAATATTTTTAGAGAGAAAGAGAGCGAGCATGGGGGCAGGAAGGGGTGGTGGGGGGGAAAGAGAACCTCAAGCAGACTCCCTGCTGAGCCAGGAGCCAGACAGGGCTCGGTCTCAGACCCTGAGATCACAACTCTGAGATCAGGACTTGAGCCAAAACCAAAAATCAGATGCTTAAACCAACTGAGCCACCCAGGCTTCCCTATGGCTATGGTCATTTTAATTTGCATTTCATTGATTAACATCTTTTCATATTTTTATAGTTATTGTTTTAATGAGACTATTGGGCACATCTGTGGTATTAATGTTGGTGTAGTATCTTTGGTTTCAGGTAAATTTTATATTTCTTTTCAATACGATTAATTCAAATATGCTTAAAAACCTTCATGTATTGGGCGCCTGGGTGGCTCAGTTGGTTAAGCGACTGCCTTCGGCTCAGGTCATGATCCCAGGGTCCTGGGATCGAGTCCCACATCGGGCTCCCGGCTCAGCGGGGAGCCTGCTTCTCCCTCTGACCCTCTCCTCTCTCGTGCTGTTTCTCTCTCGCTCGCTCTCCAATAAATAAATAAATAAAATCTTTAAAAAAAATTTTTAAAGAGAAAGAATAAAGTAAGTATAATAATTCAACTATAGGGATGCCTGGCTGGCCCAGTTGGTAGAGCACACGACTCTTTTTTTTTTTAAAGACTTATTTATTTATTTGAGAGAGAGAGCGCATGGGGGGAGGGGCAGAGGGAGAGAGAGAGAGAGAATCTCAAGCAGACTCTGTGCTGAGCACTGAGCCCAACGCAGGGCTTGATCTCAAGATCCTGAGATCATGACCTGAGCCAAAACCAAGAGTTGGATGCTCAACCAACGGAGCCACCCAGGCACCCCGAGCACACAACTCTTAATCTCAGGGTCATGAGTTCAAGCCGCACCTTGGGTGTGGAGCCTACTTAAAAAAAAAAAAAAAATCAATTATGGAAAAAAAATCAAACTATAAAAGCAGAATAGGATTCACACAACAAAAACATTGCCAAATATGAGTGACAGTGAAACTGCTCTCCTTCAACATTTACAATAACATACTCCCTGATCATGCACTGGGTTGTGTGAGTCCAAGCACCTGACATATATGGATGTACTCAGTCTTGACAGTCACCAAGAGAAGTTGGTATCGTTATCCCTGTTTACAAAAGGAGAACCAGAGATGGAGAAGCTCAGAGCCAGAGACCATCCTGGAAGCAGCACATAGAGTATGAGCCTGCAGTAACAGAGCCTGCCCACACAACCATCTCCATGCAGCTGGGACTTCAGGTCCCATCTGTAAAATGGGCAAACTAACAGTCCTTGTATAAATTGAGTTCTAGGGGCGCCTGAGTGGCTCAATTGGTTAAGCACCTGCCTTCAGCTTGGGTCATGATCCCAGGTCCTGAGATCGAACCCCAGGTCAGGCTCGTTGCTCAGTGGGGAGTCTGCTTCTCCCTCTCCCTCTGTCCCTCCCCCTGTTTGTGCTCACTCTCTGTCAAATAAATAAATAAAATCTTCAAAAAAAATAATAATAATTGCATTCTATTAGTGTTTATTATAGTGTCTGTCACATTGAAAGCACTCAATAATATTAGCTGTTAATATTATTGTAGCAATTTAATGTCCAGAAACTTATCCCAAGGAAATAATTAAGAATGCGGACAAAAATTTAGCTACAGCTGTCATTTCCAATAGCAACAAATGGGGAACATCTTAAATGTCTAACAGTATTGGATTAATTACATTCATTACCCTACATTCATATAATGCAAAGATGTACAGCCATTAAAGTTAGGTCAAATATTGAATAAGGTAAAAAGTTTTATTACAAAGTATTAAGTGTAAACACAGATTATAGAGTAACCTGTACTTGCAAACCATATGTTCTAACAAAGACAGATGAATACATATGACAGGAAAGACACACAAACATGAGGATGCTTGTAAGCATATGCTGACAGCAGCTGTGATTGGCTGATCACAAGAGCCAAAAGGCAGAAACAGCCCAGATGTCCACAGACAGATGAATGGGGGAACAAAATGTCCATCCATACAGTGGGAAACTCCTCAACCGCAAGAAGGAGGGAAGCACTGATGGCTGATGAGACATGGGTGAGCCTCAAACACATCGTGCTCAGAGAAAGAAGCCAGACACAAAAAGTCACATATCATATGAAGTACCCAGAGTTGTCAAGCGCATGGACATGAGGCGGATCAGAGGTTACTAGGGGCTGGAGAGGTGGAAATGGAGAGCGATCATCTAACAGGGACAGAGTGTCAGTTTGGGAAGATGAAAAAGTTCCGGAGATGGATGTGGTGATAGTTAACACAACACTGTGAATGTATTTAAAGCCATTCAATTCTACACCTAAAAATGGTTAAAATGGTCAATTTTATGTAATGTATATCACATATTCTGCCATGTGCACAGCAGAATCAGGAAAGGAGAATCTTACTGAAAGCAACCACTAGTAGATTAGGAAAAATCCTAGAGTCACCACACTATTTACATAAAGCAAAGCAAACCTGTGGATGGGAAGATGCCAGGACCAAGGAAAGCAGCTCCTGGAGAGGAGTGGCGAGTGGAGGTGCTGGACAGGGACTCGTGTATTTTGTAGTGATGGAACGGGATGCTTCTTCCTTTATGCCTTTGAGTGCGTGAATTCTGGCTATTCTACAACCAAATTTTAGATATCAACCAATTTGTCATCTTCACTTCACAGATGTGTAGTTTAAACTTTGGCAAGCCCCTTTGATTCGGTGTGGCTGACACCTAGCCCTGTAGATTCCTATGGCGTCAGATGAAATCAGCAATTGGGGACCCCTCCAGGGACGGGCATGGGATTTCCGTGGTTAAATGCTGGTGGACTGAGAGGTCACCAAGGTAGCAGTGAAGAGGTGGTTCAGATCCCTCCACTGCCCTGCTAGGGCCCACCACTGTGGCTGGGGAACACTGGGTATGACATATAAGCCTAATTTGAGAATGCCTATATTAGGCATCTGTATTATGCTATTGAGGCCAGTGGGCAACTGAAGCCCCTGGACAGTAGGAGCCCACAAAGCTGGTACCTGCACCTGTGGTCCAGGCATTGGTGCTTTGGGACCTGCTGCCAGAAATCAGGGCACCAGGAGGCCTGGCATAGCCATTTCTGACATACCACCCGGGCCAGGTGTCCTTCCTGGTCTCCTGTGCTCTTGGACACCCACTGTTGCTTAATCAACAGAGAGTGTGAATGTGTCCACCAGGTGGGCACCCTCACTTCTCTCTCCTCCCAAGCCTGAACCCTCCCCCTCCACCACTCTCCCACCTTCTTTCTCTGTCTGCCTTCTGGAGTCACCTTGCTTAACACACCCATACCCTGCCCCAGGGGAGTGAGGAAGGAAGCTCTTTATCAGGCACACTCCCTGTCCACACACTAGGTCAAGGCCTCCATTGCCTCGTTTATTACCACAATTCGGACACACTAGGGTCCGCTCATGCCCTTCGGCCATGGCTGCCTATTGTAAAAGCCAGAGACTGACAAGTTTATCTCCCAACACCAGCTTTGTAAGAGTTTCAGATACTTACTTTTTGTTTTTCACTCCTGTGGTGGGTTCCGGAAATGGCAAACCTCCCAGACTATGGGCCAGCACTGACCATGCTGGTAGGCCTGTACCCTGCAGCAAGTGACTCGGAATGGTGTGGGGCTGAGCACGGCACTCTGGGGCTTTGGCTAGGACCAGTGCAGTGGGTGGTATGGGGGTCGGCGTCCTGTCCAAGCAGCCCTGCCCTTCCAGGTCCCAGACTGGCACCACTCCTAGAACTTTTGAGGCTGGTCTCCTCCCAGGTGATTCAGACTCACACATATCACCCCTGAGTCAGCCAGCCTTCACAAGGGCTGGGTGGCCCCATGTGTCATCAGAGAGGGCAAGGATCAGAGAAGCTCTTCAGTGTTCAAAGCTGCTGCCCAGCACTGCCCGCAGGCTTCCGCTGTTCCCACCCTACACCACCGAGAAGCCCTCACCTGTGACCCACCAGCTCCTGGAGAGCAGTCTCAGCCACCGCCAAGCTCCAGAGAGGTCATTTTTGGAGGTTCTGATCTTTCTCCAGGGAAACAAGACAAAGAGGAAAGGGGCTTAAGAAAAGAAATCATTGGTATCTGTGGGGAAGATTAAATTTGTTTATTAATTCACGCAAACATTTCCCAACTTGGGGAGAGAGGGCAAAGTCAGTAGAAAAAGCCATCTAAGAAAGGAGCTGGGGTGAATGAGAGATTTTAAGACTTACCCCCTAACCAACTCCAGAAGGAAACATAATAACAATTTATAGAAACATTTTTACCACCTTTGAAAATAAAATTTTATCCATAATTTTCAAACTCATTTTCCACTTTCAAGAGAGTTGAAACTCATATTCTTGTCCAGGGTTTAAAGTATCTTGTTTTAAATATTTCCTTGTCCAGACAAATTCCTACTTGCCTCAATAGGGTCTGCGAGCTTACATGAGAGCACACTAATTCTCAATCCACCCCTTGCTCTGTGTGATAAAAAAAACTGTAGGGAGAAAAGAGAGAGACAAGGAGTTAATTTTAAAAAATCGCTATGTATATAAAGTTGAAAACTAGTGACAACAGAGAATGCAGTAGAGAACCACAATGAGCTGTTTTGTAGGTGTGAGCATAAATTCTAGTGACAGCTGTAAGACGATGGAGCGAGTTCACATCGGGAGGAGTTCGGAGAGAAATTACAGATCTGGCTCTCGATGGTAATTTTGTAAAAATCTATGTTATTGGGGCACCTGGGTGGCTCCCTGCTCCATGAAGAGCCTGCTTCTCCCTCTCCCTCTGCCTGCCACTCTGCCTACTTGTGCTATCTGTCAAGTAAATAAATTTTAAAAAAAATCTTTTTTTTTTTTAAAGATTTTATTTATTTATTTGAGAGAGACAGAACACATGAGAGGGGATAGGGTCAGAGGACGAAGCAGACTCCCTGCCGAGCAGGGAGCCTGATGCGGGACTCAATCCAGGGACTCCAGGATCATGACCTGAGCCGAAGGCAGTCGCTTAACCAACCGAGCCACCCAGGCGCCCAATAAAAAAAAATCTTTAAAAAAATCTATATTGGGCGCCTGGGTGGCTCAGTCGTTAAGCGTCTGCCTTCGGCTCAGGTCATGGTCCCAGGGTCCTGGGATCGAGTCCCACATTGTGCTCCCTGCTCGGCAAGAAGCCTGCTTCTCCCTCTCCCATTCCCCCTGCTTGTGTTACTGCTCTCGCTATCTCTCTCTCTGTCAAATAAATAAATAAAATCTTAAAAATAATAATAATAAAAAAAATTTAAAAATCTATATTACTTTTCTCATGACATATCTCTTTTGGTTGGAAAGTTGGAGTTTCAAATCCAACACCTACAAAAGAAGGGTTTAAAGTGTGTTCAAGGGGCACTGGCCTGGCTCCATTGGAAGAGCATGCCACTCTCAATCTCCCGGTTGTGAGTTCGAGCCCCACGCTGGGTGTAGAGATGACTTAAATAAAGAAATAATATGCAAAAATAATAATAATATGCAAAAATAAAGTGTGTTCAAACTAGCAGCTGTGACAGGCATTAACCTGTGGTAGTAACCCAAGTCTGTTAGGCTCTGGGGATGTGATGATGCAGAAAGACTAACGTCAGGAAGCACTGTGAAAGGCCAAGGTGGGCAATGAGGATAAGTGGGCGTCTTTCACTGGAGCGCTCCTCCCACGGTCTGGGTGGCCTCATTCTGTAGGGCTCGGCCCCTTTCGTGGCCATGGCTGAGCTATTTTCAACAGCATGTTGTAGAAAACAGATAATGATGCAAAAAGCAGTCCTATTCGGGAAATCCAAAGGCATCCTGTCTGTGTGAAGATGTAGTCGGCGCTGCCCTGCAGAAGAGGCGGGTTTTGTCATCTACACATAACCCCAGTTCAGCACTGCTGACTGTTGGCCTCTGTGTCTACTCTTCTAATTCTTCTTTGAATTCATTTTTTAAGAACCCCTTCCTAGTTTCTTCACTGATTAATGAATTAAATCTTTGACACATTCATTTTATTTTTGTATAAGAGTCATGGATTTACCCTTTTTGGAAATCATTCTTTGACACTAATATCAGACTTACAAGGACTTGTGTTCATATCCCCATGTGTTTTAAAACATTAAAATACTGGGGCGGCTGGGTAGCTCAGTTGGTTGAGCGTCAGACTCTTGGTTTTGGCTCAGGTCATGATCTCACGGTCCTGGAATCAAGCCTCATGTCGGGCTCCACTCAGCAGAGAGTTGGCTTGAGAGTCTCTCTCTCCCTCAGTTCCTCCCCCCATTCATGCTCTCTCTAATAAATAAATCTTTTTAAAAAGATATTAAAATACCTTGCTTTGAAATCCCTCCAACTGCACCATTTTAAGTAGCCATTGTTTTTTGTTTGTTTTTTAAAGATTTTATTTACTTATTTGAGAGAGAGAAAGTATGAGCAGAGGCAGAGGGACAAGCAGACTCCCTGCTGAGCTTGATCCCAGGACCCTAGATCATGACCGAGCGGAAGGCAGACACAACCGACTGAGCCACCCAGGTGCCCCTGATAGCCATTGTTTTTAATTGAAATATGATAAATATACAAAATGGCCCATCTCTATAGCAATACTTGTTTTTTTGTCATATTAGCAGAAATACATGAGTTCTTACTTTTTAAATTACATGTTCTGTTTTAACTGATTTAAAATAATTGACATTGTTGGGTGCCTCGGTGCATGGGAAATGGGCACACCTGTTTCTGAGGCTTAGCTGGAGCAGGTGCAGTGTTCCCCAAGACTATTCAGAGTACCCATGAGATCACAACTATTTTCAGATTATACTAAGACGCCATTTGCCTTTCTCACTCTCACTCTTGGGCAGAACACACTGTGGTTTTCTAGAGGCTGTGGGACATGAGATGATATCATTGCTGACTGTTAATGGAATGTGGGCTCCTGGACAGGTTTTAAATTATTCTCAATGTCATGTTCTAGTGCAGTAAATACCGACAGATACAACTCTCTTAGACAAAAGCTTGAAAACTTTTTTAAGAGTGTAAAGGAGAAGAAAGCATTTGAGACTGATAGGAGAGACAGCGTAGGCTGTAACCCATCTCACCTGTGACCTGGCACAGGTAGCAACATTTCTGGGTCCCACCTTCTGCATTTGCAAAACAAAAGGAGTTTGTCTCACTCCCTCTTTATACCTTTAATACTAAGATTCTATGATCCTCTCACACTGAAGCGTTGCTAGTGCTGCTCCAACTAGAGATGCAGGATCACAGAGCTCTAGAGGGTCAAAGAGGCTGAGGAGTGGTGGAGTTGGGGTTCAAACCCAGTCCATCTCTCCCCTGTGTGACTGTGCCACCTGATACTTCTCACTGAAGTGAGGAGCACTGCTACACTGGCGGGATGGGGGTGGGACAGGGGTGGGGGACCAGCTTTGACTCTACAGCCCAGGGCCCTCCTTGGACTAAACATAACAGATATTGTCTTTGTTGGTCTATTTCTTTTTTTTTTCCCCCAAGATTTTATTTTTAAGTAATCTCTACACCGGACGTGGGGCTCAAACTCACAACCTCAAGACCAAGAGTCACATGCTGAGGGTTGCTGGAGGGGAGGGGGGTGGAGGGATGGGGTAACTGGGTGATGGACATTGGGGAGGGTATGTGTTGTAATGAGCACTGGGTATTATGTAAGACTGATGAATCACAGACCTGTACCCCTGAATCAAATAATATGTTATATGTTAATTAATTGATTTTAAACTTTAAAAATATTTTTTAAAAAAAGAGTCACATGCTCTACCGACTGAGTCAACCAGACACCCATGTTGGTCTATTCCTTTGGTGTCATGAGGAATCCCTTTATACTATACAAAAAAACAAAACAAAACAAAACAAACCTGATTACCTGCATTGTTTCCATGTTAGCCAAATTCTTCTGCATATTTGGAAACTGGACATTATTAAAAATAACAAATTCCCTAATTTATTAGGTCATACTCTAGGATTTTCTTATTACTTGAATATATAGAATGATATAGTACTGTAAAATACACTAACTTTTAAATAAATTTTGCTTCTTTCCAGAAGAAATTGCCACTTCAGTGCTGTTTTCTGTTCATCCGTCATTGCAAGAAACTCATTTACCTGGTTAAAACAATCAAATATTTCCAAAGTCCATATAAATAACTCATCTTAACAATGTGAAACTTGGCTTTGCACACTAGAATGGAATTTTATTTATAGTAATTACAGCTCAATTCTCTTAATGGAGGAGATAAGGTCAGAAAGGCTCCGAACTGAATCTCTGAAACCAGTCAGGTGGTTCAACCCAGAGAACTCCCCTTAACGAACTAAAGACAGAGTAGGGCTGGGGGCTAATAGCAAACTGCAGGAGCTGGCTTTAACAAGAAAAACCAAGTGCCCGTCAAAGCACACGCTACTAAGTATCTGCTGTCCTCCTGAAGGAGGAGGGAGCTGTGTGTGTTCTGACTCTGTATGTGGTGACTTCCTTCAGCTGGTTGGTGAAATATCACCATACCCTCCTTCTGCCTTAACCTATCAACATCTCCAATGTGCTGTTCCACCCACTGTTACTCGACTATTGAAAGTGTCTTCTTGGGGGCACCTGGGTGGCTCAGTCCTTAAGCATCTGTCTTCGGCTCAGGTCATGATCCCAGGGTCCTGGGACCGAGCCCGCATCAGGCTCCCTGCTCGGCGGGAGGCCTGATTCTCCCTCTCCCACTCCCCCTGCTTGTGTTCCTGCTCTCGCTGTGTCTCTCTCTGTCAAATAAATAAATAAAATCTTAAAAAAGAAAAAAAAAAAAGTGCCTTCTTTCTCTCCGGCAGTCAAGAGCCTCGGCCGCTGTACCCAACAGCAGAATCAGCTGTGATTTGAATACACAACATGCAATTATTTGTTCATTAAAACAATGCATGTTTAAATCAAGCTTGATTTTTTCCCCCAGACCTCTTTACTAATGAATTAATTTCTATCAACTGTTCACTGAAATAACCTATACTTGGGGGGAAGGGAATTCATTTTGGAATTATTTCTAAACACATCTTCCTTTCTGTTATTTACCGTGCAGCCTAAAGTCTCCTCAGCAACCCCTCCTGTAAGACTGCAGGCATGGAGGGTACCTGTGTGGTCAGTGAGGTCAATTAGCAAGTGGAAGCTGAGAAAAACAGATTTAAATTCCAAAGAATCTTTGTTGCAAGCAGTACAAGTGCTGGATGCTTCCTTTACAACATAACCACAGCCGGAGCTGAAAAGAAACAAAGACAAGGATAAAATGTGAAGGCCATAAATGACCAACCTGATCCCTAGTCTAAATCAGAGTAACTTCAGAGTGCTCAGCGCGGTGTAGGATGCCAGACAGACATACGAAATGAGGAACAACACAACATACAATTAATCCCATTTATACCGCCCTGCGTCCTACCCTACCCCTGCTAGGGCTCCTTTCCTTCACCCCTTCCCGGCTCCCAACAGCCACAGAACTGATGCCTTAGCCCCACCTCTGCCCTGTCCCATCCTATTCCTCGCTACTGCGGGTATGTCCACCTAGTCTCCCCGGCTCAGGGTTCCGAGGGAGGAGTCCTGTCGTGTGCCTAGAAAGCCTGAGGTCCATGA
The DNA here is from genome assembly GCF_029215605.1 of Mirounga angustirostris. Classification (NCBI taxonomy): domain Eukaryota; kingdom Metazoa; phylum Chordata; class Mammalia; order Carnivora; family Phocidae; genus Mirounga; species Mirounga angustirostris. Next base: position 140,994,011 of record NW_026991713.1, read on the forward strand.
ATGCTCGCTTGATGCTTCTGTGCTAGGCTTCGGCACATTGACAGAAGAATCCTAGGGTTGGTCAGGTTCACACCCAAAATGCTCTTAGTACTGCTAGTGACACACACTTCTCCCTCTAAGGGGTGATTACATGCTATTCCATATTTTGAGGCAGGTCTTACATTAGCCAATTTGGACAGAAAGACTAACTTAAATTTCTCAAGTAGAGGGTGTGATCTGAAATAGTGCTTTCCTGTCTGGGCACAGATCACTTTTAAGGTAAATTTCAGACGCTTTTCCTCAGATATCAATATTAAAGATATAGGAAAAAATTAGGGAGACAATAAAATTTTCCAAAAGTTTTTGAAAAATGTTTTTCAAAAAATAAACACTTGACTTACACAGCAGCCTCCACATTGGTTTTTTCAATTTTAATACCAAATCATAAAATGTTTTCAAAATCTATGTCAATATCTTGACTTTGGTGGTAGATACACAAACCTGCATATGTGATAAAACCATATAGAACTTCACACACACACACGACTGCATGTCAATGTGGTGAAATTTCAATAAAATCACCAAATTGAAATAATGTCAGTATCCTGGCTATGATGTAATACTATAGTTTCATAAAATGTTACCATTGGGAGAAAGTGGATAAAGTGTATGTGGGTTCTCTCTATTTTTTAAGATTTTTATTTATTTATTTGAGCAAGAGATAGAGCCAGAGAGCACAAGCTTGGGGAATGGCAGAGGGAGAGGGAGAAGCAGGCTCCTTGAGCCTGACATCAGGCTCAATCCCAGGACCCCAGGATCATGACTGGGGCAAAGGCAGAGGCCCAACTGACTGAGCCACCCAGGTGCCCCTCTCTGTATTATTTTTTACAACTCCATGTGAATCTAGAACTATCTCAATAAGTTTTTTCTTTTTTTTTTAAGTAGGCTCCATGCCCAACACAGAGCCCAACATGGGGCTTGAACTCACAACCCTGAGGTTAAGACTTGAATTCAAGAGTCAGATGCTTAACTGACTGAGCCACCCAGGTGCCCCTCAGTAAAATTTTCAATTACAAAAATTCGTAGAATTTCACAGTAACATTTTAGATGTTTCTTGCCAAGCATCTTTCAGCTAATATTATTAAATCCCTGGGGTTTCCTTTATAAAAAAGTAGATACTAACTTTGACCTAGGAAAGGCTGTAAATCATATTCACCATGTGGCTGAAAATAATTTTTTTTTAAATGCTGTCCCTTGCATTGCTATAGGACATGGCAACCAAAATAATATTCTTTTTTTTTTTAAAGATTTTATTTATTTATTTGAGAGAGAGAGAGAATGAGATAGAGAGAGCATGAGAGGGGGGAGGGTCAGAGGGAGAAGCAGGCTCCCCGCTGAGCAGGGAGCCCGATACGGGACTCGATCCCAGGACTCCAGGATCATGACCTGAGCCGAAGGCAGTCGCCTAACCAACTGAGCCACCCAGGCACCCTGCCAGAAACTTTTTAAAGATTTTATTTATTTGAGAGAAAGAGAGCATGAACAGGGGGGAGGGGCAGAGGGAGAAGCAGACTCCCCACTGAGCAGGGAGCCCGACGCGGGACTCGATCCCGGGATTCCAGGATCATGACCTGAGCCGAAGGCAGTTGCTTAACCAACTGAGCCACCCAGGTGCCCCCCAAAATAATATTCTAATATAAAACAACAGTTTGTCATCTCAGTTAAAAGTTTCTGGCAGCAGGGGCGCCTGGGTGGCTTAGTCGGTGAAGCACCTGCCTTCAGCTCAGGTCATGATTCCAGGGTCCTGGGATCGAGTCCCACATCGGGCTCCCTGCTCAGTGGGGAGTCTGCTTCTCCCTCTGCCCCTCCCCCCTGTTCATGTTCTCTTTCTCTCAAATAAATAAAATCTTTAAAAAGTTTCTGGCAGGGTGCCTGGGTGGCTCAGTTGGTTAGGCGACTGCCTTCGGCTCAGGTCATGATCCTGGAGTCCTGGGATCGAGTCCCGTATCGGGCTCCCTGCTCAGCGGGGAGCCTGCTTCTCCCTCTGACCCTCCCCCCTCTCATGTGCTCTATGTCTCTCTCATTCTCTCTCTCTCAAATAAATAAATAAAATCTTTAAAAAAAAAAAGTTTCTGGCAGCATTCTGTCTTTATATTTTAGGATTGCAGAAACACAGGAAATCAAATTTTACTTTAACAGGTAATTATAACCTTTGAATCTACATAGTGTGCCTTGGAAACTTCAGTATGGGTTATTTATTTATACATTTCTTTAAAATACATAACAACTATTATGTCAAAGAATAGCTTTAACTTTAATAGAGCTTAAAATTTATTAACAATAGTTGGTCTTTATTTCTTACAAGAATGAATTTGCTGACAATACAGGCTGCTTACCATCGGTGTCGAACTACTATTGTGCTGTCATCATCAATGTTCAGCGTAGAAATGTAAGCATAAAGAATGCCGTAGAAAGGGTCAGCCTTCCCTTCGTTCTTTGAAGCTTTTACCTTTAATTGCTCAACTGTATAGACATCAACTATTGTATTTACTAAAAATAAAAAGTAGTTATTACAGCTCTCTATATATTCTAAGAATGCCAAAGGATTATATCCAAATAGAAAAAGCTATAAAGTTCAAATGAGAACACGTAATAGCTTCAGTTGAGCAACAGAAAAATTATTACATTTGCTATATTGAAACTGATTGTGTAAATGGACATAACAGCAAAAACAAGCAAAAAAGGGAAAAGAATGAGAAATTTAGTTCATTTTATGTCAATAAAGACTTTGTGGTCATTGGAAGATGCCATTAAAAGAATGGGAAGGCAACCATCAGCGTGGGAGATGCTAGCAATCTTTAAAGGAGACAAAGGACTCATATCCAGAATATATAAATAATTCTTAAAAATTAATAAGAGGGTCGCCTGGGTGGTTCAGTCATTAAGCGTCTGTCTTCGGCTCAGGTCATGATCCCGGAGTCCTGGGATTGAGCCCCACATCAGGCTCCCTGCTCGTCAGGGAGCCTGCTTTTCCCTCTCCCACTCCCCCTGCTTGTGTTCCTTCTTTCGCTGTATCTCTCTCTGTCAAATAAATAAATAAAATGTTTAAAATATATATATATCTAAAAAAAATTAATAAGTAAAAGGCAATCAGCTCAATTTTAACTTCCATCAGATTGGCAAAAGGTTATAGAAGCCTCTAAAAGTTTAAAGATTATTTGTTTATTTATTTATTCCAGAGAGAGTGAGAGTGTGTGGGGGCAGAGGGAGGAGCAGAGGGAAAGGGAAAGGCAGAGAATCCTAAGCAGACTCCGCACTGAGTGCAGAGCCCCACATGCAGCCTGATCCCACAACCCCAAGATCACGACCCAAGCCAAAACCAAGAGTCAACGCCCAACTGACTGAGCCACCCAGGTGCCCCAAAACCTCTAAAAGTTTTAAACTACCTTTTAAAAAGTGGAAATATAGCAGTTACAGGATAAGAATATGGTATCTTTTACTATGTAAAACAAAAATAAGATTTAAAGGTCACTTACAATTTACAGATTCTTTCAAGTAACTGTCAATCTCATCATCCAGAGGATTTGTTTCTTTATTTTCTCTTATAAAATTCAATAGGATGTTAGCTTCTGGGGTATCTTAAATAAAAGATGCATAATAAGTGAAAAGCAACTGATAACTTTTTATTTTTTTAAACAATTTCTTTGAGAGAGAGCACACAGGTAAGCAGGGGGGAGGGGCAGAGGGAGAGGGAGAGGGAGAGGGAGTCCCAAGCAGATTCCCCACTAAGTGCAGAGCCCAACATGGGGCTCCATCTGAGGACCCTGAGATCATGACCTGAGCTGAAATCAAGAGTCAGCTGCTCAACTGACTAAACCACCCAGCCACCCCAAGATTGATTTTATTTATTTATTTACTTACTTACGTAAGAATCTCAAGCAGACTCCATGCTAAGCATGGAGCCAGAGGCAGGGCTTGATCTCATGACCCTAAGATCAAGACCTGGGCCGAAATCAAGAGTCAGAAACTTAACCACTGAACCAGCCAGGCGACCCTGATTACTTTTTAAATAGCTGTGAATGAACCAATATTTTTTTTTTTAAGATTTTATTTATTTATTTGAGACAGAGAGAATGAGAGAGAGAGAGCACATGAGAGGGGGGAGGGTCAGAGGGAGAAGCAGACTCCCCGCCGAGCAGGGAGCCCGATGCGGGACTCGATCCAGGGACTCCAGGATCATGACCTGAGCCGAAGGCAGTCGCTCAACCAACTGAGCCACCCAGGCGCCCCGATCCAATATTATTTTTAATGGTAAAAGTGAAGACATATATAAACATAGTCAAATAGACTATTATGCAGCCAAACAGCCATGTGACGTGGTAGTCTACTAAATGAAGAGACATACACCAGATATTGTTAAAGAGCAGCTTATAGAACGACCTGGTGCAATTTCCTCTCAATTAAAAAAAACATATATATACATAGGTATGCAAAATTATCTGGAAGAGTATACACCAAAGAAATGATTCTCTTATAAGATGGTAAGATTATAGGTGCTCATTGTTTTCCCTTTTTGCTATTATGTATTTTCTGAATTTTCTATGTATTTCTTTTCTAAGCAGAAAAAAAAAATTTAAGTGTATTTGAAAGCCTTGCTGCTTGACTTGGGACACAAGTATTCTCAGGAATAGTCAGATGGTGTGGCCAAAGGCAAGAATGTGATTTTGAAAAAGGGCTCCCATGTGACTCTGACACCCTTCAACCTCAAGCCCCCCGGCCTCCAACGCTTGATGGCCTTTCAGCCTTCCCTCACCCACTCTGACATTCTGCAAACGTGCTGGTGCTTTTACCCCTGGCCCCCTGACCCCTGGGGCAAAGGCAGGGGCTTCTTCCTCTCTCCCATCCAACCCTGCATCTAACCACTGTTCTTTCACATAACTAGACTGAAGCCCCTTGTGAGCAGGGGTCTGCCTCTTTAGCTCTGTAGTTCCAGTACCTAATATAGCAACTGTCCTACTCATCTGGCCATCTACCTATCGTGTCCTGCCTTGTTCCTGAAAGGACTTATGTTATCTCAGTACTTGGCAAATAAAAGGCATTCAAGAGATATCTGTAACTTAATGAGTGAATGAGTGGATGTTTTTGAACCACTGACAGACGTGCTGCACACCAGACAGGAGCAGGTGCTGGAGTGAGGCTGCGGAAATAAAACCCCGGGGCTTCCTGCAGGCACTGCTGTAAAGATCCCTCCTGACGACAAGGTTATCCGGGACTGTCTGATGGACACTCTTTGGGGCAGAGAAAGCCATAACGAAAGCTAGGATGAAAGCTTAAGCCATTGGAGGTTTTTAGTTTGTACTTGGTGGGTGTAGCCCAGGAAGTTACAAACAAGGCTGATTTAAAGAAGCACATTAAAATTCACGCACCCTTGTAAGTACTCTCCTTTGTCTCTTAGAGAAACAGGCATTTATTCTAATGCTGTTGGCATTTCCCCTTTCAGGCTGTGTTCAGAATCAAACAGATAACATCCACTGAATATGTGTTTCATTAACTTAGCCTTGAGTTATTGATACAAGCGTCCTATCAAGCTTGATAACCTTTTCCAACAGACAAATCCAATTGTCTTTTAGAAATTTTCCCAGGCCTGGGGCACCTGGGTGGCTCAGTCGTTAAGCGTCTGCCTTTGGCTCAGGTCATGGTCCCAGGGTCCTGGGATCGAGCCCCACATCGGGCTCCCTGCTCCCCGGGAAGCCTGCTTCTCCCTCTCCCGCTCCCCCTGCTTGTGTTCCCTCTCTCGCTTTGTCTCTCTGTCAAATAAATAAAATCTTTAAAAAAAAATAAAATAAAATCATTGACATTACTCTATATAATACTAACAAAACTATTAATATTAATGAGTTATTAAAAATAATAAACCATAGTACGCCCCTCAAAAAAAAAAAAAAAAAAGGAATTGAAGAGTGGCACTCTTGTCCCAAATGTTGAGAATAGATTGTGGTTGTGTCACCATCAATTTACAACAAAGCAGCTAGAGTGATCCTTTCAGTACTTAGAAAATGTCCACTGCTCTGTTCCAAACCCTTTGCTACAGAGTAAAAGCCAACATTCTTTCATTAGCCTGTAAGGCCTTCTTGACACCTACCCTTCTCCTCTGACCTTGACTCCTCCTCCTGCCCGTGCTCCATGAGCTCCAGCCACACTGGCCTCCTTGCTGTTCTGCCCTCACACAGGCACATGCCAACCTCTGGGCCTTTGCACTGGCTGTTTCAGTACTAAGGGCCTGGTGCTCTTTCCCGGGTTAACCCCCCACTGCCTCATCACGTCTTTGCTCAAATGTCACCTTCCCAAGGAGGCCTACCTGACTACCCTCTGTAAAGTGCAACCTGCCCTATATACCATGTCACCCTGGACTCTCCTGACCCTGTTCCTCTTTTTCTTCTTCAATATTTCATAATTCACAGATGTGTTATCTTTATCGTTTATCATCCGTGTCTCTCCTGCTAGAATGTGAGCTTCACATGGGCAGAGAAATTTGTGTTTTGTCACTAGCCCCCAGGACGATGCCCTGCACACAGCATGTGCATGTCACATCACCTTCCATGATGCCACTTTCAGGGACATGGTGTTCGGTGGATGCACAAGGTCTAGTGCACTTATGTAGTACAGAGTTTTGTCATTTTATGTCATATCTCATAGCAATGCTACTTTAAAAAATTCTGATAATGGTTTGGCCTAAGACATAAAATTGCTTTGTAATTCTCAGTCACTGTAGGGGCACCTGGCTGGCTCAGTCGGTGAAGTGTCTGCCTTCGGCTCAGGTCATGATCTCAGGTCCTGGGATCGAATCCCATGTCGGGCTCCTTGCTCAGCTGGGAGCTTGCTTCTCCCTCTCCCTCTGCCCCTCTCCCCTGGTCATGCTCATTTGCTCACTCTGTCAAATAAAATCTTTAAAAAAAAATAAAATAAAAATCAGTCACTGTTGATGCTTTGTTAGAAACCAGCAGAGGGAGCTATTGTCAGAAATGACCCACTATTACAGTTCCATCTTCCTGAGGTTGGGAAGGACCACGGGAATTCTGCATTCTTCCACGGTGCTGAACTCATCTCTCTATCTGCAGTACAGAGGACTGTGAGGATATTTAAGGTCACCAACCCCTCACGTCTCCCCAGACCCTGTTTCCCAGACTGCATGTTGGAATAAGCTATAATTCCTTTCAATAACCACTCTGGTGGGCCTTCTGGGCATTTTGTTATGATATGAACTAATGATGTGACATGTATGTTCTCCGTGTTCCAGTACTAAGTTATTTGAATACAGTAAAACTGTACTTATTTTTAAAATAGTAATTGGGCGCCTGGGTGGCTCAGTCGTTAAGCGTCTGCCTTCAGCTCAGATCATGGTCCCAGGGTCCTAGGATCAAGCCCCACATCGGGCTCCCTGCTCAGTGGGATGCCTGCTTCTCCCTCTCCCACTCCCCTGCTTGTGTTCCTGCTCTTGCTGTCTCTCTCTCTCTGTCAAATAAATAAATAAATAAAATCTTTTAAAAAATAAAATAGTCAATAATTTAGGTGATCCAATCAATTACATTGATCTCACCAGAATCATCACAAGGGATGATGCTTTAAAAATGAGTCTGGGGGTGCCTGGGTGGCTCAGTCGGTTAAGCATTTGCCTTCAGCTCAGGCCATGATCCCGGGGTCCTGGGATCGAGTCCTGAGTTGGGTTCCCTGCTCAGTGGGAGTCGGCTTCTCCCTCTGCCTCTGCCCCTCTCCCCTGCTCGTGCTTGCTATTTCTCTCTCTCTCTCTTTCAAATAAATAAATAAATAATTTTAAAAATAAAAATGAGTCTGGTTTTTCACATTTCTTTTCTTTAGTAAGGACATCAAAGATATAGCTCACTGTAAGTTTAAGAAATATAAATGTAAAGGGACACCTGGGTGGCTCATTCAGTTACACGTCTGCCTTCAGCTCAGGTCAGGATCCCAGAGTCCTGGGATCAAGTCCTGCATTAGGCTCCCTGCTCAGCAAGGAGCCTGCTTCTCCCTCTGCCTGCCGCTCCCCTGCTTGTGCACACTCTCTGACAGATAAATAAATAAAATCTAAAAAAAAAAAAAAGAAATATAGGGGCGCCTGGGTGGCTCAGTCGTTAGGCGTCTGCCTTCGGCTCAGATCATGGTCCCAGGGTCCTGGGATCAAGCCCCACATCGGGCTCCCTGCTCCGCGGGAAGCCTGCTTCTCCCCTTCCCCTGCTTGTGTTCCCTCTCTCACTGTGTCTCTCTCTGTCAAATAAATAAATATTTAAAAAGAAAAAAAAGAAATATAAATGTAAAGCATATAAAGCAACTTTCACTTTTAATTCAAATGAAATCCAAGCTTTGTCTTTTTTTTTTTTTTTTTTAGCAAAAAAGTGTGTACACATGCATGTGTGAGTGAGGAGAGAGGGGCAGAAGGAGAGGGGGAGAATCCTAAGTAGACTCTGGGCCCGACTGGGGCTAATCCCACAACTCAGAGACCATGACCCGAGCCAAAAGAAGAGTCAGACGCCCAGGTGCCTGGGTGGCTCAGTCATTAAGCGTCTGCCTTCGGCTCGGGTCATGGTCCCAGGGTCCTGGGATGGAGCTCCACATTGGGCTCCCTGCTTGGCGGGGAGCCTGCTTCTCCCTCTCCCACTCCCCCTGCTTGTGTTCTCTCTCTCGCTGTTCTCTCTCTGTCAAATAGATAAAATCTTAAAAAAAAAAAAAAAAAAAAAGAGTCAGACGCCCAACCAACTGAGCTACCCAGGCACCCCTTGGTTTCATTCTTAAATACATTGTACAAACACTGAAATGTGTGACATAGTCATTTCCAAAGGGACACAACATTTCAGATGGCCTTTTACCTGGATTAGTCGTAATAATGGTTTTTGAGATTACAGTTGCTGTCATGCAGTTCCGAAATTTGTCAAAACTTATTTTTACGTCTGAGGCAAATATTACTGTTTAGGGGGAAAAAAGACATTTTACAACTTTTATGTGGAAGGGGGTTTAAAAAATGATAAACAGTGAACACAATCATTGCAGTATCATACCTGTGTCTCGTGGCACCCAGCTCTGTGCAACCAGGATAGATTCATTATCCCAACTGCGTATTTTAAAAAAGAAGTAAAAAAGTGAATATGTTAGAAAAAAGTGGCAGTGACCACATTATTTGCCAAAAAAAGAATGTCTTAATGGCTGGAGTTAACAATTGCCCAAGTTGTCAAAGGCACAAGTGAAGGATGTTGGCTTCTCCTGTGTTTTGCAGGATTCACTGTCTATTTCACAGGGCATTTCACGTCCATGTGATAAGTCAATCCTTAGACACTATTCATCTTTGACAACTTCTGCCTCATCAGTTCCTTCTTTCCCCACTACTTAGGTTGCTCCAGGCTAGTTAGAACCAAGTGACTACAAATCCAAAGCCTTTACAACCACTCTGTCAGACCACTAAGAGAGGGCCCTGAATTGGATAAACTGTTCAGGGGACTTGATGGGTTGAAGGCCTGTTTCAAATTCACTTCAAATCTGGAGTCTGAACAATGCCATGTTCTACCCTGCGGTGCTTCAGGATATTTTTCCACCATATTCCTGTGGCCTGACTCCAGGGCATTACCCCAGCAATCACAGAGAATCTGGCTGGTTCATTACCAATGGGACCTAATGAATCACACTGTTATAAAGCAGAGGACAGGAATGAACCAGTCATCGTGGAGTCCATCCAAATAATCCTGTGCTGTCCAAAGAGCTCATTTTAAGGTAATCTTACAGCACAGACTGTAACGCTCAGTGTACAAGAGCAAGGTTTCCTTTTTAATAATGATTTCTCTTCCATCATTATTCCTCTCCTACTATGAAATCCATCATCTTTTTCATAAAATAAAAATATTCTGTCTTGGTGCTAACAGCAGGGATTTCACGGTTTGGAACAGATGTAGGAAGTTACCATATCATTGCAAAAGAAGACTCTGTCTCATCATAGAGCTTCACCTCACACCTCTGGCCTTTTCTCCGGTCTGAAGTTGTAAAGTATTTTGGCTCTCCAACCTTAGAAATTGAAGGAAATCATTATTCTTCACCTACAGTTGTAGAGGTACATAAATGTTTATCGGTGGAAACATTCAAATGTTTACCTTTTAAACAGCTAATTAAAAAATCAAAATAGCAATATATTTGCTATTCACTAATATATATTTGAAGGCTTTAAAAGCATCTATTTCTAAATTAGGTGTCTTTAGCTGAATTTGTAAGTTACACACTTTGATTGAAGGAAGAGACAAAAATATGTGCTTTAAGACTGTGGGGTTGGGGCGCCTGGGTGGCTCAGTTGGTTAAGCGACTGCCTTCAGCTCAGGTCATGATCCTGGAGTCCCGGGATCGAGTCCCGCATCGGGCTCCCTGCTCGGCAGGGAGTCTGCTTCTCCCTCTGACCCTCCTCCCTCTGATGCTCTCTGTCTCTCATTCTCTCTCTCTCAAATAAATAAATAAAATCTTTAAAAAAAAAAAAAAAGACTGTGGGGTCTTTTCAACATGTCAGAAACAATGCTCCATGACAAGCCCCCGTACGGCATCTAGGTGGACTCACTAAGGATGGAAAATATATTTTCAACATCTGTGACACCCATGGCTTAGCGCAGAGCCTGGCATGGAGTATATGTGACTGGAAGAACTCAGTCTTCCTACACCTCAGCATCCTCAGCTTGCTGGCACAGGTAGGATCCAATGCCTTCTTTGCTCCCTCCGTGGGAATAAGGTGGTGAAGACCAAATGAGGGACGTACGGGAGGCCACCTTGACACACCGTCTAGCTTGACCCACATGGGGTAAGAGGATCATGGAAGTGGGAGTAAACTCAGAGGTCCTTCTGTACCCACAGCGAGTTCTCAAAGGGAAGAGCAGGCCCCTCTGCCAGCTGCGTAACAGTGGCCCAAGCCTGGTCAGCTGGCTGCCCCCTTATGCTGCTGTCACCACTGCATTCCTTCAGAGCTGAGCTCCAGGGGAAGGAGCTGAAGGAAGACTTGCAGCTGCCTGCACAAAAGCAGGATCTAGAAAGAAAGTCAGAGGAAAGGACAGCCAGAGTATGACAGAGGTCTGACATATCCCAGCACACAAGAGAATTCTATGAAGAGGATTCTAACGTGAAGAGAGAGAGAAGGTGAGAAGGAAGAGAGAAAGGGCTAAACAAAAATGTGAAGAAAAGGAAATGTAAGAGGGATGGAAGCAAAATGGTAGAAGAAAGACATACACACAAGAAGTCATGTCTTCCTACAAAAGAGCGTGCCAGACTCATGGCCGGGGAAGTGGAAAATGCTGTCGCAGGCTTTTGCTTATACTGAGTTTGAGAAAATTCTAACTACATTGTAATATAATGGCATTGTATAGAACTGCAGGGAAATCAAGATAATATCCTGCTTTTATGTAAGATTGAAGCTAAATTGCCTAGAAAGTGATTTCTCGTATTGTTCAAGACTGTCACGGAGGGAATTTATTCCTCTGTCCTGAATTACACTGAATGCTCACTGTGCTGGGCACTGGGCTAGGCTGGGGCTAGGGTGGACAATAAAGCAGTCGTGGCCTCCACCGTCATAGGCCTGTCAACAGGGAGAGTTGACACTGTCATTTAATACAGAAAAGCAATGAGCAATTACTTACAACATTTCACGCTTTTGTATGTGGTCTCTGACTATCCTCACTCCCCACGTTGAGGAATTGGTCCTGCCCCTTTAATTTTCTCCATGTACTTTTTTGTGTCTGTGAAACTGTACTTTTGAGATCTACCTCTGAATGTCTGCCAAGTGACCAGTCTGTCCAACAAAGTTTGAAACTCACTGCAGCAACTGTGTAAGAGGGAGGTGATGGTGTACGGGTTGTTGGGAGGCTCCCCAGGGCCCCATGATGCCTGCACGAGGTCACGCCAGCCACACGATGGGTATGCCCACGCCCATCTCAGGACACCTCTGAGCACACACATGAGTGGACTCCATGAGTCCTCCAACTTACATCCCCTCGAGAAACTCCATGCAAATCTTCAAGTCCATGAATTTACCCTTTCCACTTGTGTCTTTGTTTCACCGAAGTATGCAAAGCTCTCACAGTTAGTAGATCATTTAGGAGTGTGCTGCATTTAACATTCAAATTCAATTTTATTTTGCTATTCATTCCCAGATAAACTGCTCCTCTGACATTGATGAGAAGTGCCACCATTTTCTTAATTCAAGTTACTATGGATCAAGAAAATTGACTCCAGCTGGTTATGACTTTCCAAACAGAAGGGAAGTGATAGGACTGCCCACCAAAGAGAGGGTGGCTTTGTTGAGGCTTTAACTTACCGACCTCACCGCCGCAAGCACGTTAATAATCCTCCCATCCAGACTGCATCCATTTGCAACAATGTCACCCAATGAATAAAAATCACGAGACTCTTTAACAGGTAAGTATATCAAAGCAAGGAGCTTGGTGTCCACTTGGTAACTGGAACAAATTTTTACCGTGGAGTGATTCTCACTGAGCAATAGTTTATAGTTGCTAAATTGCAAAAACATACAAAAACAATTAATATCAAGTGACTTTCTAATAGAAAAATACTTCCAGATTCACATTAAATTATCTTTTTGGTTGTGATTTAGACTATATTAAGAAAATTTATATTTTTTACTCTGAGAAACATTGAAAACTGTTGTGAAATATTTTTTTTTTGTCTAAAATGTATTTTCAGGGGTGCCTGGGTGGCTCAGTCGGTTAAGCGGCTGCCTTCAGCTCAGGTTATGATCAGGTCATGATCTCAGGTCATGATCCTATGGTCCATTGAGCCCCGCATCGCATCGGGCTCCCTGCTCAGTGGGGAGCCTGCTTCTCCCTCTGCCCCCCCACTTTTGCTCTCTCTCTCTGTCAAATAAATAAATAAAATCTAAAAATAAAAATAAAATAAAATAAAAATAATAAAATAATAAAATGTATTTTCAGGGCACCTGGGTGGCTCAGTCAGTTAAGCGTCTGCCTTCGGCTCAGGTCATGATCCCAGGGTCCTGGGATCGAGCCCCACATCGGGCTCCTGCTCAGTGGGAAGCCTGCTTCTCCCTCTCCCACTCCCCCAGTTCTCCCTCTCCCACTCCCCCTGCTTGTGTTCCCTCTCTCGCTGTCTCTCTGTCAAATAAATAAATAAAATCTTTAAAAAATAAATAAGTAAAAAAAAATGTATTTTCATTAAGAAAATGTTTTGAGGACCAATTTGTGCCTGAGTTCTAAGCTTACTAGTTTCTCACCATGCCCCGAACTCTGAGCTTCAGTTTTCTTCTCTGTAAAACAGGAGTATAAAAGCCCTCTAGGGGCGCCTGGGTGGCTCAGTCGTTAAGCGTCTGCCTTCGGCTCAGGTCATGATCCCAGGGTCCTGGTATCGAGCCCCGCATCGGGCTCCCTGCTCAGCGGGAAGCCTGCTTCTCCCTCTCCCGCTCCCCCTGCTTGTGTTCCCTCTCTCGCTGTGTCTCTCTCTGTCAAATAAATAAATAAAGTCTTAAAAATAAATAAATAAATAAATAAATAAATAAATAAATAAATAAATAAAAGCCCTCTAATATGTCAGGGTGGGGGTATCCCGTCATTTCTGCCCCTGTGACACTGACTGCCCTGCCTGCATCAGGACAGTGCTTGACTTCCTCCTGTGATGCTCTCTGTGCAGTAGATGCCCAATATCTACACACTGAACTCCAATCAACGTGTTCTTCCCCCTCCAGCCAATCAACTCCCAAGTCCCCTCATGGAGCCTCTTTCCAACCCTCTAACCCAGGCCTTCCTCCCGCGCCTCCCCCTGCTACTTCGTTAGGTGTTTCCCTCATCACTTCTCACCTGAACTACTATCTTGTCTCCTAAGCTTCCCTCCCCACTCAGGTTGCTGAAATGATTGTCCTAAACCACAAATATGGACATACTATTTCCCAGCTCAAAGACCTTCTGGGCTAGCCACTGGCAAAGAATGAAGTTGGTATGCCAGGCAAAGCTGTCTGGGAAGCGTCTCTGCTTCTCTCTCAAGCTTTTCCTTCCACTGCTCCCCTGCCCTTGCCCTAAAGCCCAGCCATATCAGACTACTGGACTATGAAACTGACAGTTTTAGACCAAAAATAGTCAAATGTCAACAGTTTCACATGGTTCAACCTACTGTTAACTGTTCTGGAAAAGGCCAGGAGGTTTCATATTTGTTCCCTCTGCCAAGAACGCTCTTCGCCCCCACCCTTCCTCCCTCTCTCCATCCATTTATCCATTCATTCCGTCAATATCTACCAAGAGCTAGTATGTGCCAGAACCTAGTCTAGGCACAGGGAATACAGTGGTGAAGAAGACGGACAAGACCTTTGCTGTCATGGAGTTCACATGTGTGAGAGGGAAACAGACAACAATTAATCAAATAATCTCAGACAGTGGGTTATGACGATAACAGCACAGGGCAAAGTCCTAGTGACGGACTGGAAAGGCCACTACACACAGAGTAAATGGAGAAGGACTGAGGAGGTTTCATACAAAGTGACACATCAATGAGGAGAAGGAGCAAACAAAGCAGATGGGAGAAGACTGTTCTGTGCAGAGGGAAGTGAGTGTGCAAAAGCCGACAGTGCAGAATGAGCCCAGGGTGTTCACAGGGTAGAGAGGAATCTGTGTGGCAGCACAGAAATGAAACTTGGGGTCTGCTATGAGGTCAGAACAGTAGGTGGGAAGGGGTCGAAATGGGAGACTGCTGTGCCCCACTCAGAGCCCTTTACCAGTGTCACCTTGCTCTGGAGAGTTGCCCTCAGGCAGAAATGCCAGTGGTGGGGAGTGGACGTAGCCAATAACTTGTGAATCCAGGCCACAAAAGCCCAGTCCCCTCACCTTCAGTGGCATGGTGCCACTCATGCTCCAGAGCTCGCCCTGGGGCCAGGCGGGCTGAGCTGGGCTCCCGCTGAACCTGCCTCTCTGCTGTCCCCTGATCTTATCCTTACAGGCTGTTCCAGAGAGCTCTCCCTCAACAAACCACTTACACAAAAATCCTCCTCTCAGCTCTGCCTCCAGTGAACCTGAACTAAGATAGGAAGGCATGTAGGCAGAGTTTTACTTTGACATGATACATCTATAGGACTTCCAAGATTTATCTTTCTCATTGCTCAGCTTTAATGTGACTAGAGGCAAATTTTTCTAGGGTGCCTGGGTGGCTCAGTTGGTTAAGCGACTGCCTTTGGCTCAGGTCATGATCCTGGAGTCCCGGGATCGAGTCCCGCATTGGGCTCCCTGCTCAGCAGGGAGTCTGCTTCTCCCTCTGACCCTCCCCTCTCTCATGTGCTCTCTCTCTCAAATAAATAAAATCTTTAAAAAAAAAAAATTTTTTTCTAAATCTGAGAATAAAAGTACTAAAAACAGCCATGTTTTCACGTAATCCTATATCAACATAAATTATTTCATAATCAAAGGTAAATACTGTGAGGAAGAATTAAACTCCTATTTTTCAAATTGAAGCATATACCCTCAGTAAATTCTCCGCTAATCTGACACACAGACACAACAAAGGCTGTTGGCTCTGTGCTGGATTATTTACCCAGGAGTTGCAGGGCTGAATTTTTCTTCTCTTTCTAATTCCTTTCTTTGAATCAGGGGATTTTCAATTATCACTGCAACAGAAGGAAAAGTATGATGCTATTACAAAAAGTAACTAGATACGTAAAAACAAGTATACATCACGACGAACATTACAATGTTATTTCTAATTTCTGAGTCAGCGTAACATATCCTTCCCAGTCCTCTCCTTGTGTCACTGAGACACGGAATCCTCAGAATCCTTGGGTCTGACCATCAATTTGATCCCAGATGACATTTCTTATGTTTTGTCTTTAAATCCCAACATATGACCTGCATTAATATTGTTTAATTGATTAGTTACACTGAACATGTGATCTGGTTACGACCTGCCCTTCCATAAAACATATACTTTAAATGAACTTCACCCAATTCACGGCTGCCTTTGGAAACAACAGCCATTGGGGCAGAAAGAGCCATGCACAATCTGGCTCCAGATTCCAGCTCCACAACTTATCGGCTTATGGCTAAACATTTTAAGGGTTCTGTTTCCTTATGGTCTTGTCAGACCTTTTTGTGTCTGTTTTGCTGATTCCTCACATAACTATTCCATGATTACCCCTTTTTACAAATGAAGAAATTGAAGTTCACAGAGGTTAAATAACTTGCTGGAGGTTTTATATCTAGAAACTAGTAGGGCTAGACTTATAGTTGTTCTGAATCAAAAATCTGTAATCTTTACACACCTCCACACTAAGATCCTATTTAGATTTAAAATTATTGCCAACTTTGTGCTTTTAAGATCCCTTACCTCATTCATCCTCACAACCATCAACCTATAGTTTAATACCAAAATATATCTTTAGCTCCATATAACTATCACACTGGCATTCATCCAAAGAATGTTTCTAGTAGTACTGGGCCCTGTGAAGTTTACAAAGTTTTCTGCCTTCACAGTCCATATGTTCAAGTACCTTATTATTCAGTTAGAGAGAAACAACACACAACCCTGCAAGTTCATAATATGAGGCATTAAATGTATGAGTAGGTGCTAAGTGACAGGGACAGGTAATAACCTGCCTAACTGTGCAGTTTTGGAGAGTGGTTTAATTATGTGCATTACTCTTGCCCTTCTTTTTTCTACCACAAAAGAGAGCTGGTATCGTGCTTTCTTGTTTCCAGTATGAGGCTAGTGCTGCCATCCATGGAATGAAAACTTTCTACACTTCATACCAGGCCTACTACCTCCTTTGACACCCACAAAATCTGTAGGGTGCTCATTCATAGTTGAGGCTCAACAAGGTTAAGCACTTTTCTCAAAGCCATGATGTAAACAAATATTGGAAGTAGGATCTGAATCCGTTCTATCCATTTTCAAAGCCCTGGTTTTTTTATACGACACTGTACCATCAGAAGGATCCTGGGATGGGTAAAGGATGCCAAAGATTTGGTATTTTGAAAGTAAAGCTTCTTAAACTCCTACTAAAAATTCAAATATTTTCTTTTATCAAAAGCTATTTAGCAGCCTTATTATGTTTACTGAAAGATAAATGGTGATAGCAACAAGAATTGATGCAAACTGAAATACGAAAAAAACCAAAGATCATAAAGCTACCTAGTAAAAATATGTAACAATCACATTTATATGTTTCAAGCAATAAAATGCTGAATGTTTGTGTTATTCTCTCAATGCCTGACTTTTTTCTGATAACTTTCTTAAGAATTATAAATTGTGTCGGGCGCCTGGGTGGCTCAGTTGGTTAAGCGACTGCCTTCGGCTCAGGTCATGATCCTGGAGTTCCTGGATCAAGTCCCGCATCAGGCTCCCTGCTCGGCGGGGAGTCTGCTTCTCCCTCTGACCCTCCCCCCTCTCATGTGCTCTCTCTCATTCTCTCTCTCAAATAAATAAATAAAATCTTTTAATAAAAAAAAAAATTATAAATTGTGTCTTACTTTGACTCCCTCAGTGTAGTTCCCACAAATATATCACAGGAATAATACTATAATAGAAACAGTCCCAGAACCAATGCCAACTTACCGCACTCGCCAACCCTAAAGCTGTCAGAAAGCGACCTGATGTAACCTTCGCTGCCCCAGGACGTTGCATTTACAAAATGGGTTGGTGAGTCCCGAATGGTAAAACTGAAAGTGTACCTCTCTGATCCAATATCTAAGGGAAACCAAGGCTTTCATGTTTCAAATGAAAACTTTTATCTTACGTTTGAACAAATATAATTATTATGATAATAAGCATACTCAAACACATGGTAAAAATAATATTGCAGATATCAATTCTAAGATAAGTTAGGCTTTAACGAATCTCAAAGCTGTCAGAGTAGATAACTCACCTCACTATTGATCCCTCTGTTCCCTTTCCCCAGTTATCTGTGTACTTGGAGGGAAATGATACGTCGGCTGGAACCATACAGATTTTAGCTTAGATTCTCCATTTCCCTCTTACTGTTATAGTTCCAACCTAAGTCATGATTCTGATCTAAATTATTTCTTTTTTTTTTTTTTTAACGATTTTATTTATTTATTTGACAGAGAGAGACAGCGAGAGAGGGAACACAAGCAGGGGGAGTGGGAGAGGGAAAGCAGGTTTCCCGCCGAGCAGGGAGCCCGATGCGGGGCTCAATGCGGGGCTCGATGCGGGGCTCGATGCGGGGCTCGATGCGGGGCTCGATGCGGGGCTCGATCCCAGGACCCTGGGATCATGACCTGAGCCAAAGGCAGACGCTTAACGACTGAGCCACCCAGGCACCCTGATCTAAATTATTTCAAAACAAATAAATGTGTACTAGTAAATGGTGCCACTAGGGGTCAGCAGGTACATTTTTTCCCAAAATAAAATGGCCCTGCTGTTTTTTGCTAATTAAAAAAGTAACACAACCTAACATATATACATAAATTATAGATATCTACTAAACTGTTATTAGCATTTACCTTTGGGGAGGAGACTAGGCTGGAAAGAGCTGGGGGTTGAATTAAGAATTCCATTTTTCTATTCCATGACCTTCTGTAGTGCTTGAATGTTTTGTGAAAATAGGTATGTAACATGTGTGTAATGGTTTTTTTTTAAGTCAGTAAACATGTCTTCTCCAAAAAAGGAGTTCTGTACATATCATCATAAAGTA
This sequence comes from Mirounga angustirostris, assembly GCF_029215605.1. NCBI lineage: Eukaryota > Metazoa > Chordata > Mammalia > Carnivora > Phocidae > Mirounga > Mirounga angustirostris. The sequence continues at coordinate 141,012,678 of NW_026991713.1, forward strand.
CTCCAACACTACGGGAATCACTACCTGCATAGTCTGTGAGGTGAAAATTGTATTTCATTGTTGTGATTTCAGCAAATACTTTAAATACTGACATTTTCCTAATTCATGTGTTTTAAGTTATTCCTTTTAGAGCTTAGAAAACAGATACATAGACTTTCTCAAACTATTCAAATGGTAATTCTGATCTAATTAATCATGATGAAGTGAAGACATAAGCAAATATTTACATCAAACATGATAATAGAATATTAATGAAATTAAAATAAAGGAACCGTCACTACACCATGAGCCAAAAAACAGCCACAGTTATCTAGGTGATTCAAACAAAATTAATGTCTTCTTCTGCCAAAATCACTGCCTGGCTGACTAGAGCTGACACCCTTAAGCCACACAGAAGTGTTTATACTGTAACCTTTCATAAGCAGTGCTGACATAAACCGTGCTAGTTTTGGCATTTTATATCTTTTTTTTTTAAGATTTTATTTATTTATTTGACAGAGAGAGACACAACGAGAGAGGGAATACAAGCAGAGGGAGTGGGAGAGGGAGAAGCAGGCTTCCCGCGGAGCAGGAAGCCCGATGCGGGGCTGGATGCGGGGCTCGATCCCAGGACCCTGGGATCATGACCTGAGCCAAAGGCAGACGCTTAATGACTGAGCCAACCAGGTGCCCCTGGCATTTTATATCTTATCATTGAGAGTCAACTACAGAAGTTTGAAAATTTGATTTTAAACTTGATTTAAAAAATCTAATTTTAGGAGTGCCTGGGTGGCTCAGTTGTTAAGTGTCTGCCTTCGGCTCAGGTCATGATCCCAGGGTCCTGGGATCGAGCCCCGCATCGGGCTCCCTGCTCAGCGGGAAGCCTGATTCTCCCTCTCCCACTCCCCCTGCTTGTGTTCCCTCTCTATGTCTCTGTCAAATAAATAAATAAAATCTTTTTTAAAAATAAAAATAAAAAATCTAATTTTAGTCTTGGATTGTTTCCATAGTCCTAAAACTTTTATACAGTTCAAGCAACTCAATAAGAGCCACTACAGCCAGAGTTAACTGTATTTTCCACATGTGAAAGGTTAATTTTATTCACTGGATTGTCTGGTTGATACTGCTGCCATACTTCTCTCCCTCCATGCTCCTCTATCAAGACACATCTCTGCTCGAAAACCCTGTTCCTTAACATTTTCTGTCTTAGATTTTCCTGTGTATTTGTATCTCTTAGGCTGAAAGTGATCACTAACATGGAGCCACACAGCCTTACATGTCATTAAAAATGGTTTTAATGTCCTCACACATATGGCCTTAAATTGAGTACTTTACCATACAATGGCCACTGCTCTTAAGGAGTTAAACAGGCATGAGAAATTTAATCACTTAAATACACTTTGTTGTAGTCAAAAGCCACACTTGATGAAAAATGAAGTAAAAAGTTAAATAGAACTCAGCTTTTTCTGTCTGGAAAGCCTTTGACATCTGTTTTCCCAATAACTATACCAATTATTTTCTGAAAAACAAAAGGGTTATAGAAGACAAATATTAAACACAGACGTAGATGGTAAATTTAATTTCATGGACTTGTTATATTTTACTGGCTCTAACAAACATTTTTGACTAGGAGCCATTTAAATATATTTACTCCAGAAAAACATCTAAAGAACTTCATAAATGTTCAATTCCACAAGGAATAGTACAAAGTAACAGGACAGTTAACTGTTATTACAAATATAATCACTTAATACTTAGCATGTTTCTACTTTATTTTTAGTCACTAGTTGGAGCACAGTAGCTGCCCTGTGCTATCAGTTCTCACTGAATTCATTCAAAGCACATGTATACACAATTTAATTTGCCACGGTCTTCAAAGCTTTCTTTAATATAGGATTTTTTAAAAGATTTTATTTATCTATTTGAGAGAGAGAGACAGATAGTGACAGAGATAGCGAGAGAAAGCACGAGCAGGGAGGAAAGGGAGAAGCAGGCTCCCACGAAGCAGGGAGCCTGACATGGGGCTCGATCCCAGAACCCTGGGATCATGACCTGAGCCGAAGGCAGACGCTTAACCGACTGAGCCACCCAGGCGCCCTAATATAGGATTTTCTAACAATCCACATAAAATTGCCTAGCTTCTTAATCCAAACATCCTAAACAGTAATATAAGTTAGACTGTAACAAAACTTATACATTGCTGCTAATAAATCTAAGCTCTAAAGTCCTAGATCTTAAACCTTAAAGATATTAACATCTCCTTAAGCATTTTAATGTCTCTTTGGCGACTACCAGATAAAAACTGAATATTTAAGGGCGCCTGGGTGGCTCAGTTGGTTAAGCGACTGCCTTCCGCTCAGGTCATGATCCTGGAGTCCCGGGATCGAGTCCCGCATCGGGCTCCCTGCTCGGCGGGGAGTCTGCTTCTCCCTCTGACCCTCCCCCCTCTCATGGGCTCTCTCTCATTCTCTCTCTCTCAAATAAATAAAATCTTAAAAAAAAAAACAACTGAATATTTAAAAAGTACTTTAAGAAACAAAAATAAAGGGCGCCTGGGTGGCTCAGTTAAGTGTCTGCCTTCGGCTCAGGTCATGATCCCAAGGTCCTGGGATGGAGCCCTACACTGGGCTCTCTGCTCAGCGAGAAGCCTGCTTCTCCCTCTCCCTCTCCCACTCCCCCTGCCTGTGTTCCCTCTCTTGCTGTATCTCTCTCTCTCAAGTAAATAAATAAAATCTTAAAAAAAAAAGGAACCAAAAATAACTACCTTTTCCTGAAAGGATAAACCTAAACTTACACTAATTCTAGCAACTGATTTTAACCTTGCAATAATCTGTTACATTTAAAATATGTTCAAGCTGTTAAGACTACCACATTCTAGCTGAGCTATTAACTAATCTTACTACATTTAGACACACTGCTGTTATTTCTTAAATTCCATATGCATGTTGATCTCACCAAATTGTGTTGGAAAAATATAACTAATGGAAATATTGGCAAAGCTTTCTAACTGAAGAGGAAATGAACAAATCACTTACCTTTCTTTCTTTCTTTTTCTGGTCCTCCATTCAGAAGGACTTGGGCCCCCTATTTTTAACATTAATAAACTTTAACTGCACAGTACGGTTACATATAAATGTATCCCATTTTAAGAAATCTGATTTGTAAATGCCAAATGTAAACAACGGACTGCTCAGGGCAGTTCTTCACCTCATAAGATGATTCCACCTAGATTTTGTGTTGACTAAAAACAGTCTTGGCATATTTGAAATGATTGAATTCCCCAACAACCCTTCAGTTAAAAGTGGATTTTCACATATTTCACAAATACAGCTTTTGTATTCTTTTATGTCATAAAAGGAGCATAGTGCCAAGTATTTAAGTCTATAACTTAAGTACAGTTTGATTAGAGAATAGATATTGCCAAACAAAAATGTTCTAATTTTACAATGCTAAATTTGAGCTGTTATTAAATATTTAATGAAAGTAATACAATTAAACTTTTGATCATTTTGAACATTGCTAGCCATATCTACAATGTCCTACTCTAGACAAAAGAGAAACTAATTTTCATTTAGCTGGCATAAAATCAAAGAAGCTTAGGGGTATCTATAATATCAATAATTGTACTGATGGAATGAGTAGCTATATACTTGTCAATTATATAAGCATGTGTCAAATGAACCAATAATGTTGCTATAATATAATATTACCACCTAAAGTTTCATTAGAGAACAACCAAACCACTATGTCATTAAAACCTACCAGATTAGCCAAATTTGGATGCAGATCTGAAAGTGCGGTGAAGGTCTTTGATGCAAAGGAATTTGCCATTCTTTTATCTATATTTTAGAAAATATAAGTTGATGAAAATTAAATAACTGAAATAACCCATGAAAAATTCCAAGATTAAAAAAAGTCATCTGGGGGGTGCTTGAGTGGCACAGTCGGTTGACTCTTGGTTTTGGCTCAGGTCATGATCTCAGGGCTGTGGGGTCAAGCCCTGTAGGGGTTCCTCACAGAGTGCAGAGTCTGCTTGTGACTCTTTCTCCCTCTCCCTCTGCCCCTCCCCCCTGTGCACGCATGCACGCACTCTCTCAAATAAGTAAAAAATAAAATCTTTAAAAAATTATCTAGGAAAGCATTGAATATATTACTCACTCTTTGGGGAAAGTTTTTTATTATAACAGTGAAATGTAAGTACAGATCAAATCTGCAAAAAACATGTTTCAAAATGTCCTTTTACAGTTTTGAATGATATAGTTAGGTTTCAATTTTTAACTTTCACTTTCCAAAGAATGTATAATTTAAACTGATAAGAATGTATAATTTAGCAATTCTTTTTACATTTTAGTATTTCTGAATGTAAGAGGCATCTTATGTGTGATGGCATGTTAGTTTCAGTAAACCAGAGAACATGAGTTTTTTAAAAGATTTATTTATTGCGAGGGAGGGGCAGAGGAAGAGGTAGAATCTTAAGCAGGCTCCACCCCCAGCATGGAGCCATCTCATGACCCTGAGATCATGACCAGAGCCAGAAACCAAGAGTTGGACACTTGACAGACCGCGCCACCCAAGCGCCTCACTAATTTAGCAATTTTTGTGCACCCTGTAAATTTAGTTTCAGATGAAAGATGATTCAATGGGACATTTGCAGATTTAAATATTTATTAGCATAGAGCCTACTTTTAGAAATACAGCAAAATTCAGGGCCCCTGGGTGGCTTGGTTGTGTTGTGGCATAGAGCCTGGGGCGGAGGGGGTCTGTGCTCAGGGGGCGTCCGCTTGGGGTTCTCTCTTTCCCTCCCCCTGCTGGAGCACATGTGTACTCTGTCTCTCTCTCAAATGGGTGAATAAATTGAAAAGAAAAAAGAGGGGCGCCTGGGTGGCTCAGTCGTTAAGCGTCTGCCTTCGGCTCTGGTCATGATCCCAGAGTCCTGGGATCAAGTCCCACATCGGGCTCCCTCCTCCTGGGGAAGCCTGCTTCTCTCTCTCCCACTCCCACTGCTTGTGTTCCTGCTCTTGCTATCTCTATCTCTGTCAAATAAATAAATAAATAAATCTTTAAAAAAAAGGGGGGGGAGAGAAAAGAAAAGAAATACAGGGGTGCCTGGGCAGCTCAGATGGTTAAGCGTCTGCCTTTGGCTCAGGTCATGATCCCGGCGTCCTGGGATGGGGCCCGCATCCCGCTCCCTACTCAGTGGGGAGCCCGCTTCTCCTTTCCCTCTGGCTGCTGTTCCCCCTGCCTGTGCTCCCTGTCAATAATAAATAATAAATAAATAAAATCTAAAAAAAATACAGCAAAACTCTATTGCAAATACCTCTAACCTGGTTACACTGTGTGTGGGGATGGTAGTGATTTTAACCTCATATCTAGATGAGAGCAGAGGTGGGGCCTTAAGAGATTTCATGAGTGTATCTCAATGCTATCTCGTGCATAAAAAGCACTCAATATCAAATGAGTGATATTAAAATATCAAATGGTGGCTGGTCCTCAATATCATCACTGTAAAGGGTTTCAATGTAATAACATTGGTCAGCTACACCAAACCAGTAGATTTACTCAATTTCGGTTATTCATGCAGCACGTGTCGGTTGAGTGTCTGATTTGTGCCAGGCCCTGAATCAGGACAGGGGTAGGTAGGGCTGGGAGTTGGTGCCTCACCCAGGAACCGCAGAGAGGAGCAAGGCAAACAGAGCGTTGGAGGTAGGAGCAGCTGTGTAGTGCCTCAAGGCCTCACTGCTCCAGACCCTTGGCAATGGTGCAGATACCCAGTCCAGTTTAAGGTCAAGTGGTGGCACCGTCGCAGCTCTGGGCTGGCGCCACACTACAGACACTGGGTACATCATGACCATCTCGGACAGCCCCTCACCTCGGGTCCAGATCTTGGAATCCCCCTTCCTGGGCTCGGAGCCCTCCTCCCACTTTTGAAGGGCAACACCCTGGGGCGTCTGGCTGGCTCCGTGGGTAGAACACACGACTCTCGGTCTCCGGGTTGTGAGTTCCAACTCCACACTGGGTGTAGAGATTACTTAAAAAAAAATTTTTTTTTAAAGCAAACTCTGTCGATGAAAGAATGATGATTTCTAAAAATAAAATCATTAAAAATCATCAAAATAAAGGGCAGCTTCGAGTGTGGCCCAGGGCCTGCCTTCCGCGGCCCGGCGGGAGGGCCCCGAGGGGGCGGAGACCTGGCGCTGGGGCCCTGGAGCCGGGGGAGGCAGGCACGCTCGTCGGGGCCGGCTCTGACACTGCCGAGGAGCGCAGTCAGCCGGACCCGCAGTGCAAACCAGGGCTCCACTTCTCAGCCGGCCGAACGAGCGAGCGGACGGAGGCCGAGCGCGGGTCCGCCGCCACGTCCGCCGACTGCGTTCCCGGGCGCCGCGCCGCCTGCGCGTCTCCGCCACACGGCCGAGCGCGCTCTCGTACGGACACCGCCCCCGCCGCCCCCTCCCGCGGGTCTCCCCTCGCGCGGGCTGCTCTGCACCAGCAGCGCGCCCAGCCTCCCTCCGCTGCTTCCCGAGGAGAGGACCCGCCGGGCGTCCCCGCTCTGACGGGAGCCGGCAGCCACGCCGCCTCGGTCCGCTCGCACCAGGGCGGTCCCAGCCGGCGGCCGCACACCGGGCCCCGCCAGCCACGCCCTTCGTGGTCCGCCCTCACGGAACCGGGCGTCCCCGCGTCCCGGGGACGAACCCCACTTCGGGACGCCGCGCCCCGAAACGGCAGCAAAGGAAAGGACAACCGCGTGACTGGCGCCCCAACTCGGTCCGCACCCCGCAGCGCCGCAGGCCCCCTCGCGCGCCCGCGCCTCACAGAACGCGCCGCCCGGGCCAGGCCTTCACCTCAGCCGCCGCTCCTCGCGCCCGCCAGGCCCGGCGCTCCACAGCCTCTCCACAGTGCGCTCCGCCCGCAGCGCGCCGCGCGACCGTTAGCGCAAGCCCCGCCCACGGCCCCGCCTTACACTCCGACTCCGCCCTAGTAGCCCCACCCTCAGCCCCCACCCTCGCCCCGCCCTTCACCCCGGCTCAGTCCTCGCCCCACTTTTCGACCCGCCCCACACTCCGGCCTTGCTCTCGCCCTGCCCAGCCCCTCTCTGACTCCGCCCTCTCCCGCCCTTCACCCCTCCCCTCCCCTCTGGCTCCGCCCCCGAGGTCTCTCTGTGGTCCCGCTCCTGAGCGGCGAGACTTGGGGAGGCCCGAGCGCGAGTGGTCCCCGGCTCTTCCCTTTCTCGCGGGCCCGAGCCTGCGGCCCAGACCCTCGGCGGTCCGGGGCAGCGAGCTGGGCCGGGGTCTGCGAGGTGCGCGGCGGGGCGCGTGGGCCGGGTCTACAGGGTCTGGCGCGGGGCGCGGTCCTGTGACTGCCTGCGGCTCGGGGAGCGAGGCCCCCCGAGAGGGAGCGCCGCAGACCCCGCTGGCCCGTGGCGCGCCCGGCCGCCGAAGCGTCCGGGCGCTGTCCCCGTGGTTCCCGGTGTGGACGGAGACAGTGACCTGTGCCGACTCTTCGTGTGTCTCATTACCGCCACTGGGAAATCCTTTTAGTCTAAGGACTTAGAAACTAATTTGTGTTACTAGAGTCTAATCAGGGGCAGATGAATCAAGATCCAGCAACTAAATCCATTACATTTGTCCCCAGCTGCTGTCCACATGTAGCATTAAGTTAGTGAGCTTCTCCCTTTAGAAGGAGAAACAACTTTGGTATTTAGTATACAGCCATATATTAAAAAAGAAAAGTACATCAGAGGCAAGTTTTATGTTCTCGTCCCAACAAAGTTCTTACTTTTCCTCTTCTGTTAGTTTTTTTATTCCCAAATAATAATCGAAAGCCAAATAAACCACCTGCATTCCCACCACTTCAAATTTAATAGAGAAAGCTTTTTAAAATTTTCCGTATTCCTGGGGCACCTGGGTGACTCAGTCGTTAAGCGATTGCCTTCTGCTCAGGTCATGATCACAGAGTCCTGGGATCTCCCCGCTCTTCTCTGCAGGAAGCCTGCTTCTCCCTCTCCCACTCCCCCTGCTTGTGTTCCCTCTCTCGCTGTGTTTCCCTCTGTCAAATAAATAAATAAAAATCTTTAAAAATAAAATAAAACAAAATTTTCGGTATTCCTTTCCAGTCTTTGTCTTTAAAAGAACATATCTTGATCTTTCCAAAGGAATGAGCTGACATTTTAAGTCAATTTTAAAGGGGGGGAAAGGTATAAAAATAGTTTGCATGCATTTTTCATTTGTGCCTCTGTAGGGGAGTAATATTTTAAATTTTTGTTTGTATTTTTTCATACTTTAGTAAATTAATTTTCGCTGAAAGCTATGGAAGATTAAGCAAGCACAGTCAGCCTAAGACACAAAAGGCTTTTCCTAAGACACAGCTTGGAAATGCAAGCCTGAAAGAGTGGGATTGCTTGATGTCAACAAGATTAGGACCCTCTTGTTGCAAAAATAATTCATTTCTTCCATTTTTTATAGCAATTCTGTGAACTTGGTTTGTTCTTAACAATAGAATTGACTTGTCAGTACATTTTGGATGGATGTGAACAGAAGCAAGGGCAGGAAAGCCTAGGCTTGCCACTAGATGAAGAAGGCAAAGGTGAGTGAACAAAGGTCAGAGGTAAAATAGCTTGCATGTCTGGCTAAAGAAATGGTATGAGGCTGTGCCTGTCACCTCCTCAGAGCATGCCAGCTGTCAAGCCATCTAAGAGCATGTCACAAAGGAGTGACAGGAAAAATATATAGTAATCAACTTTACACTTACTAATCGGGAGGAAAAGATTGACAATTATTTTAAAGAAATACAAGACCACCTCTTATTTATTTAACAACAAAACAACTTTTCTGAAGTCAATCATGTGATTACAGTCTCCCTCCCAGGAGTGGAAATACTGATTGATCAATTACTAGTGTCACTCCCCACTCCCTCCGCCCAGGGGACCAGCCATCATTTAAATAGATTGTAGATGTGCTACCATTTACAGATTATTTGTGTACATTTTTGCACCAGTTTTTCTGGAGAAGAGGAGTGAGGTAACCCATGAGTGGGGCAGGAAGAACTAGATGGGGTTCAGGGGTGATACGAAGTGATTAGGGACTATCAGGGCAAACAAGAGGGGGAGACAGAAGAGAGTGAAAGCGCATTTGGGGGGAGCTGGATTCGGGAAAGTTTGAAGAAGCATCAGAAAGGAGAGAGTTCATGAAAAAAACAAAGCAGTTGCAACTGTGGAGTGTCCTGAGCACCAGGAGCCCAGGAATGTTCTGGAAAGTTCTGGGGAGAATCCATGCAAACTGCTGAGTCAGAATCCAGGGGGCTGTGGGAAAAACAGGTCCCTTCTCAAGTCTGGGTGGCCCAAGCTAGAAAGAACTTGACTTGTTGCACCAGCAAAGAGAGGAGGAACAGAAATATTGGCACCAGCCGGAAGCGGTGGGAATTGAGGTTGGGGGCGCCTGGGTGGCTCAGTTGGTTGGGAATTGAGGCTGGAATTCCAAGTGAAACTGGAGAGTCTACAAGAGCCCGAGGTAGGCGATGATCTGTGGTAAGCCAAAGTGAGCAATGAGCGGGCTTGGAACCCCGTAGCGTCTGTAGTCCATGAACAGGGACACGTCTGCTCCACATGCCTGGAGTCCACTGCACTGAAGAGATTGTGCTGAGGGAGGGGACAGCAGGGGAGAAGGTCACATAAGACACCTGTGGTCCTTGGAGCCGAACTGGCTTCCTCCCAGCCGACTCCACCAGAAAGTTACTCATGTGACATTAGGAAGGGCCTGCCTCTTTGGAGGGCTGTCATGGGCCACTTTTCATCACAATTTATATTAGACGTATAGAACGTGTTCAAACCTTCCTAGATTACTCAACATACCTTTACCAGTGACCTCTTGAGTTCCGGCTGCACATCGCCAACCATCTGCAGGCAATTCACGCACTTGAGGGAGCAGGTATATGTAAAACTAAAGTCAGCCACTCACCCAAGGCTGGCTGCTCATCTCCCAGTTGTCATAACCACGCAGCTTGTAACCTGAGCACAGAACCTCAAAGGGAGGCTTGAATCCACATTTCTGTTCTACTTTTATCTAACCAGGTTTCAGGTTCCGTTTTTCTTTGGCATATCTCTTGAACTTGTCTCTGTCTCCCCATATTTACTGAGACCACCTTCATTTGAGCTCTGGTGGCATTATATCTGATGATGTTTACCTCTCCACGCTCCAGCCCATCCTGCACCCTCCTGCCAGATTGAGATTCTCATGGCTTCCATCACAGCGTTCCCCTGGTCTGGAACCTTCAATACTGCCTATCATAGAGTGCACCCACATTTTTCTGTAAGGGAGTATACGTTTAAAGGGCTCTGTGGGCCATAGGGTCTCTGTTGAAATGACTCAACTCTACCCTTCAAGTGAAAAAAAACACACACAGACAATACCTGAACAAATGGGCATGTCTGTGTCCCAATAAAACTTTATTTACAAAACAGGCAGTGGGCCATCGTTCACAGACCCCTGGATTAAAGTCACAATTCCTTACTTTGGCATTCATCACTTTATGGAATTTGGACTCAATTTAAAACTCTCGCCCTCCTTCCCACCATGTCTCTTAAAAAATGCCCACTTCCCCAAGACTTTTATGTAAGTCATTCATCTATGTTTAGATTTCTAAAGTGTACAAATGTTTTTAAAGATCTGTAACAGCTGGTGACCCTGTGACAGCAATGTGTTTATTTCCATCTCCTCCATTTCATTATCCATGACACTCATCACTTCCATTATTACTCCTAGAAAACGTTTGCAAGGGCTTCCTCGGCAGAAACCACTATACCACTTTGAATGACAGCGGCTACTCAATTTGCTTAGCTTAGCGTCCACAACGACTCCAAGGTAGAACACAGGCTCTGAGAAAGGCAGAGATGCCTGTGTGTGGCGCCAAGCCGCCTTCCCTCCAGGTCCGGACCCCAGGCTGTGTTCTTTGTTGGGTTTGTTTACACGTCCAGTAATTTGCTCAGGGCACACACTAAAGGAAGCAACAGAAAACCCCGATGACGGAAGACACCTTACATTTTAAAATTATCACTCTGAGAAAAGGACCATTTCTCAACGTGCTGAGTTTCAATACGCATTCATCAGTGCTCTCTTTCTGAGCAGATTTATCACACGCTTGTCTAAGATGAGAAAACACATGGAGTTGGGGGGGCGGCTAGCATGAATCATAGACACTAAAAGTCAAGCTGTCCGGTCAAATTTCAGCTTTGCCACTAATTAGCTGTGTCGGTCAAGACTTTCTGAGCTTTGTTTTCCTTATCTGTCAGATAAAAGGTTTGGACAGGTCCGGTAGGACGGAGATGAGCAAGAAGGTACAAACCCTGGGAGGGAAATGCAGGGGAGTTATCTGTGTATATCTCGCACCAAAGCTTCCCGAAATCTTGTTCATCTCAGGATGCCCCCACTGCTCATGCCGGGCCTTGCACTTAGCTGGTGCTTGCTTGAGTGAGACCCTAGATCCTTGATAGTTGTGATTAGTATCAGCCTCTGGTCTGTGGCAAAGCGGCAAAAAGGAGATGGCCCTCTGGTTACTGGGCTGCAGGCAGGCTTTGGTGAGCGAGGACAGGGAGACCAGCAGGTTTGCAATTACAGGGCTGCTTCTGGGTCTAGCCTGAGACTGAATTTGCTCTATGACCTTAGAAGAGTTACTTGGCTCTGTGTAAAACATAAGTGAATATGACCCTCCCCTGCCTGGTTTTCACACCCCTTAAGGGTCCTAGTTGGGGTAGTCACCCCCGGGAGGTGAGGGAGGGGGAGATGAGGCAGGAAAACGGGCGGCATGGTACAGTAACTGGGATTCGTGTTGTTTGACCCCTAAATGAAGTGTTATTCGAGTTGTACAAGAGAAGAGGATATGTCATGTGGCCTCATTTACTGCTCTGAACAAAATTACCAACGTTTTTTCTTCACGTTTTAATGTGTACACATGTTGACTTTAGCTTCAAAAATCTATATGGTTGAATTCCAGGACCCTTCACTGTTTTTTTGGCTAGTATTCTTTTTTTTTCTTTTAAGATTTCATTTATTTATTTTGAGAAAGAGAGAGAGACTGGGGCACCTGGGTGGCTCAGTCCTTAAGCGTCTGCCTTCGGCTCAGGTCATGATTCAAGGGTCCTGGGATCGAGCCCCACATCGGGCTCCCTGCTCAGTGGGAAGCCTGCTTCTCCCTCTCTCACTCCCCCTGCTTGTGTTCCCTCTCTCGCTATGTCTCTCGCTCTGTCAAATAAATAAATAAAATCTTTACAAAAAGAGAGAGAGAGAAAGAGAAAGAGAGCCAGGAAGAGCGTGGGAAGGGGCAGACAGGGAGGGAGAGAGAATCTCAATCAGACACTGTACTGAGCATAGAATCTAAGGTGAGGCTCCATCTCACAACCCTGAGATCAGGACCTGAGCTGAAACCAAGAGTCTGATGCTTAACCAACTGAGCCACCCAGGCACCCCTAGGTCCGTATTCTTAAAAATAACAGTTGACTATGTTTTATTATTTAATGGTAGCTTATGATTTCAGGCAATATTTGTATCAATTTTTCCACTTGGGTTTAGAATAGAAGCAGTGGGAAGCAGTTCATTCTCTCTGTTGACACGATAGCCAAGAATAAAATAAGTCAATATAATCACTTCTATATCGTAAAAATTTTTTCCTCTTGATCAGTCGTTTTATGATCCCAAGATCACAGCTATTTCAAAATTTTATTGTGGCTGGACAAATTCTCCATGTCAACTCCATATTACAAGATCTTTCATTTCTCCAATTAAACAACTGGAAATGGATACCACCTGTGCTCCCATATTTATTATGTCAATAGAGTCCATTCTAATTACACCATGCTGTTGAAAAACGGCATGCCAGGGAACTGACAGACTGTTTGGGGGTCACCATTTCACACAATACCAACCACTGATCAAATTATTTCAAAGGCTTTCCGCCACGAATCAATAGAAAAAAAAAAAAAAGACTTTGCATAGCACACCTTTTCATTTATATTTTGCTAGGCTCTCAAATAAGTAGGATGTATTTATTATATCAGTCTCTATATTTGTAAGTGGAAACCTTGAAAACATTTTGGAAAAAAATGATGTTCTTTGAACTATAACTATAGAGAAAATATGTTCAAGGTTACAACAACAATTCTATATAGATCCACTTTTAAATAATTAATTTATGGGAGAAGATGTCAATTCAGGTAACTTGCATTTATAAGTTTTGATCCAATTTTTAATTTAGAATCCATTGAGCTTTAAAATAGTAAAGTGTTACGGGGAGTTAGAAATAAGGAATGACAGATGTGAATTCTAGTTCCCAGATGCATCCTAGGTGATCAACATCTGAAAATCCTTTCCCTACCTCTTTCAATGCTTCCACAGTCCTGGCATGAGTGTATATTTGCCATTACAGGGATAGGGAAGGAATCGGCCTCCGAAGATGAAAAGTTTCCCAACTGGATCAAATTTATCTTTGTGTCAGTGTTCTTTGTTATGATTTATTAATTAATTGAGAAAGAGTACGTGCACTCGAGTGGAGGAGGGAGGGGCAGAGGGAGAGAGAATCTTAAGTAGACTCTACACTGAGCGTGGAGCCTGGTGCAGGGCTCAATCTCACGACCCTGAGAACATGACCTGAGCTGAAATTAAGAGTCAGATGCTTAACTAACAGCCACCCAGGCGCCCCTGTTGTAATTTTTAAATATTAGAGTATAAAAGATTGAATTCTGTTTGGGATGATGAAAAAGTCCTGGAAAGAGGTCACGGTGAGTGTATTTAATGTCGCTGAATTGTACACTGAAAAGTGCTTAAAATGGTAAATATGATACTATGTGTCTTTAACCACAGACCCCCCCAAAAAAAGATTGAATCATACCAGCCCTACGAATTACACCAACTTGAGGTTACACATTTTAGAGAAGCCAAAATCATAGTGTTTTCCAGTTTCCTACACTCTCAAGGATGGCAGATGGTTGCTTACTAAAGTCTTGATGGAGACTGTTTATGCTGTTCACTGCATTTATCTCTCACCCTGTGTATCTCTGAGTGTACTTCTTCCAGACCTACAAGCGTACTATAGCTAAACAGATTCTTTCTGACCCTGCATTATAGAAGCTGCCCCGACATCTTGGTCAGTTCGCCAAATATGATTTGCTGTGTTAAAGTGGTTCCCAAACAGCAAAAGCAACAACCAAACATCAAAACCCTGCAAAGAAAATGGTCCTGAATAGTTTCAAGATAGCCCTGTGAAGGGGCGCCTGGGTGGCTCAGTTGGTTAAGCGACTGCTTTCGGCTCAGGTCATGATCCTGGAGTCCCGGGATCGAGTCCCGCATCGAGTCCCGCATCGGGCTCCCTGCTCGGCAGGGAGTCTGCTTCTCCCTCTGACCCTCCCCTCTCTCATGCTCTCTCTATCTCATTCTCTCTCAAATGAATAAATAAAATCTTTAAAAAAAAAAAAAGATAGCCCTGTGAAGGTATCCCTTTGTTTGAGAAAATTGTATGGATTAATTAGGGCTTTTGCCATTGCAAGGGACAGAAAACACAATTCAACCAGCTTTAAAGAAAAAGATGGTGGTGCTGGTGGTGGATTTTATTGGCTCTAGTAACTGAAAAGTCAGGGTAGTCCAGAGGCTGAAACCATGCCTTCAAGTCCTAGTTTCTCTGCATCCCTGTGGAGCTCATTTTCCCTACAGACGAAATACAAATTCTGGGTCTGAGTGTCATTGGCTGGAAGTGGGTCACTGTCCCCATCCTGAATCAATCCCTATGACCAGGGGATGGAAAGCATTGATTATCTTGGGCCTATTTCAAATGCCCAACCCTGGGGCTGGGGTGGGGTCACCCCGCACCCCCAACCAAACTCCTGAATTTAACGGAAATTTGCTGTCCTTCTAACAGAAAGGCCAATGGACACCAGGAGGCAAAAATAACCCATGTCCCTTACACTTCAGGCACAAAAGGTTGATCTTGGAAGTAGATCACTCGGAGAATGGCCGTCCAGGAAGTAGGAAGAATGTGAGCATCAGAGTCACACAGTGTATCATTTGGGATTAGATCCAGCTGCAAACAGAACCATGATTCTGGGGGCCCAGTTCACAGTGAAAACACAGAGCTCCTTGTTCAAATATTAGTAAGAATTTTAAGGTGGCAGGGCGCCTGGGTGGCTCAGTCATTAAGCATTTGCCTTTGGCTCAGGTCATGATCTCAGGGTCCTGGGATGGAGTCCCACATCGAACTCCCTGCTCAGCAGAAAGCCTGCTTCTCCCTCTCCCACTCCCCCTTTCTCACTGTGTCTCTCTCTGTCAAATTAATAAATAAAATCTCAAAAAAAAAAGAATTTCAAGGTGGTGACAGCAGATAGTAAACCAAGTGTGGGGCCCTTCTAAGTGGGGCACTCTGGCCCACCACACAAGATGCACACCCATGAAGCTGACCCTGACTGCAAATAACAGTCAACAAATAACAGAAACATAAATAAGAGAGAAGTTTGTTTCTTTCTCATGTATAAGTCCAAAGGCAGGCACTCCGAGATTACTTGGCAAAACTATCAGAGACCCAGGCTTTTTCCAGCTCACTGCTCTGCCAACCCCTCGAGTGTGGCCCCATCCTCATGGTCCAAGCTGTCCTGTCTGCGTTCAAGGAACTGAGGAATGGCCAGGGTGCCGGCGTTCAGGGAGGGAGGCGGGGCATGGAGCCCTCTGCAGGCTCTAAGGAGGATCCGTCTTACTCCTCCCAGCTTTTTGTGTTTGCTGACAATCTTTGGTATTTCTGGGCTTGTAGACTTCTTGTATCTTATCCCTGTAGCTTAACATCAACTACTTGCTTATGTCCAAATTTCCCCTTTGTATAAGAACACCAGTCATATTGGATGAGGGGCTACCCCAATGACCTCATCTTAGCCCGGTAAAGGTCACATTCTGAGGTCCTGGGTGTTAGGACTGAGACATATATTTTGGAGACACAATACAACCCATAAGAGGAGGAGATGGTAAAGACCTGATGGGAAGGGTTGTGGAATGGGGTGAAGAGTTAAGCTTGGTTTTCTCCATTGACACGGAATGGCCAGCATGGGCAAATCTGTAGAGGCAGAAATTAGATCATAGGTTGCCAGCAGCTGGAGGTGGGAGGAAACAGGGAGTGGCTGCTAATATGCACAGGGATTATTTTTTGCACAATAGAAATGCTCTCTAGTTAGGGTGTGGAGATGGTTGCGCAACTTTGTGAATATTCTAGAAACTGAACTATACGTACACCTTAAAAGAGTGAATTTTATATAGTATATGAATTATATCTCAAGAATAATAATTTTTAAAAACCAACTGCAGGACCGTGTTAACAAACATCTCAATAGTGAAACTACAAGCTAAGAAGGAAAAAAAGAAGACAATTGAATAATATATTCAAAATATTAAAGGAAAGCAATTTCAAACGCAGAATTTTATATCCAGTCAAACTGCTTTCAAATATGAGAGCATGATAAAAAAATATTTTTAAGAAAGAAACTTCGAGACACAAGACCCATGCAAAACTGTTTGAGATGAAGTATTTAAATATGAGGAGAAGCTACAAGAGATATAGGAAGTAAAGGTGCTAAAATTCCTTGAAAAACATAATTATTGTCCTTAAGAAATTTTTAATACCAGATAAGAGAAAATATATCCATAGTAAGACAGAACTAAAAGTTACCAACATAATGGAATGGGAGGACCAGGAGATGAGAGGATGTTAAATTCTTATGTCATTATAGGGGAAATATACATATCAATTTTTTTCAAATAAGAAAATGATTAAAAGGAAACAGAAAAAATGGGATAAACTGAAATGATAGTAGGAACAGGTCCAAGCATGTCAATAATGACAATTATTGCAAACGGACCAAATTCACCTTTTTTTCTGTTAAAGATTTTATTTATTTGACAGAGAGAGAGACAGCGAGAGGGAACACAAGCAGGGGGAGTGGGAGAGGGAGAAGCAGGCCTCCCGCGGAGCAGAGAACCCGACATGGGGCTCGATCCCAGGACCCTGGGATCATGACCTGAGCCGAAGGCAGACGCTTAAGGACTGAGCCAAGGTGCGCCCAAATTCACCTTTAAAAAAAAAAAAAAAAAACCCACAAAGATTGGCAGGCGGCATTTTTTCAGGCCACATAAACGAACAGATAAATGTGATCGTTAGATATTTGCACCTTCTGCAAATATGGAATTGTGCAATTCAACTCTGACAGGCATTGAAAATATCCAGACCCGGAAGGAAGAGTTTTTGGAGCTGGAGAATGAAATGTACTCTCTCGATCGGGGTTTAGCAAACAAGGGCTTGTGGACTAAATCTGGCTGCCACCTGTTGTATGAGTGGCGAGCCAAACGATGGTTTTTACATTTTTTTTAATGGTTGAAGAAATCGAAAGAAGAATATTTCACGACATGTGGGAATGATACGAAATTCGAATTTAAGTGTCCATAAAGCTTTAATGGGGCACCCACCACACCCACTGGCGCTCCCAGAATCTAGAACTGCTTTTATGCAGCAATGGCAGAGTCACATGTTTTCAACAGAGATCACATGCCCCACTAAACCTCAAATATTTACTCTCTGGCTTTTTATAGAAAAAAATGTATTGACCTCTCTTCTCGATACTCTCTAGACATAAAGAGATTCTTGTGGGAGGTGGGGTTGAGCAAGGTGGCTTGTGTCATGTGAAAATCTTACTTAGACGTGAGTGTTAAAAACACCGGTGTAGCTCAGTGAGCAAAAATCGGCCATCAAAAAGTACAATTTGCCCTGCCAGGGAATCTTTTCCTGAGATTACTTTTATGGTTGGATCCTAGACATCAGTGGTGTCTGTGTAGGAATTGCCTTATGGTCGACGCGACTGCAGTGCATCCGTTATATGAAGTGAAGGTGAACTGCCCTTGAGGGGATCCGTGGGCAGCAAGTGTGTTTTAGAGACACATAGCTGGTTGGTGGGACAGGTTAATATTTGAGAAAGGCACAGATTTACCTGTTAAATTCTGAGGGACCCACAAAGCGTGAGGCTCACAACACTATCATTCCCAGGTCTCTGACTCCGTGCTGAAAGCTCTTGAGCTGGGCTCTTCTCTGATTTTAATTGCCTTTCTGCATGTTTTCTTAAACATTGGGCGTGACTTGACGCCTACTTCACCTCTCACACCTTTAGATTGTTTTCATGAAACAGACGCACTGCCGTGTGCCCCATCCGCAGTACCACGGCGGGCTGTCCTGCTTCGCCATTGAGAAACCATGCAGGTTACTCCTTAGTCCTTTTCCCGGTGTTTCTCCTTCTTGATCAACTCTGGCATCTGATTTCTTAGAACACACACAACGGTGTAAGAGTCGACCCTGTTTGTGTAAAGGGAAGGCATCTGAGTTCCCTATTGCTATGTAACAAACCACCACAAGACCTAGCCTAGAACATGCCCATTAATCATCACCATTTCTGTGGGTCAGGAATGTGGGCATGGCTCCGCTGAGTCCTCTGTGCGGGGTCTCCCACAGGCTGACTCGGGCTGGGGTCTCATCGGAAGGCTCAGCTGAAAAGAATGTCCTTCTAGGCTTGTGTGGCTGCCGGCAGAACTTGATCATTTGGGGTCCGTTAGATTGAGGGCCTCAGCTGCGGGCCATGGGACTCCCCATCCTGGCAGCTTGCTTCATCAGAGCTGGCAAGCTGAGAGAGAATGGGGTCGGCTAGCAAGACGCAGGCCTGTCCACGATCCAGTCCTGGAAGCGACGCCCCTCCCGCTAGTCTCCCCTGTACTCTAGAGGAGACAGGGCATGGACCCCTGAAGCCAGCAGTGATGGGAGCCATCTCAGAAGCTGTGCCCTATGCGAGGACATGCGTATTTACTTGCTTGATTACCTATAGAAAATTTCTGATAGAACACAGAATAATTTGTTAGGAATTGTTGGTAGTGATCGCCTCCAGAAGTAAGACTTGGGGACGGGAGACAGTGAAAACTCAGTCTTTCAGGTTTTATTGTATACTCTTCTTTTTTTTTTTTTTTAAGATCTATCTATCTGTCTGAGAGAGAAAGAGAGAGGGCATGTGCACAAGTGGGGGGAGAAGGAAAGAATCTCCAGCAGCCGCCCCCCTCCCCCGAGTATGGAACCCATGTGGGACTCGATCTCAGGACCCTGAGATCACAACCTGAGCTGAAATCAAGAGTCAGATGCTCAACTGACTGAGCCCCCCAGGCGCCCCTTACTGTATACGGCTTTACTTTTCTTGTACCATAAGCATGGATTTTTATTTTTAAAAGGAAAAATGACACTCAAAGCTACTTTCCAATAACTGTCATCTTTTTTAAAGTAGTCTAGACCTGAAGAATAAAAATTAGTAAAGCCAATTCACTTTTGTGTACAAATTAGCTAAAAAGTATAGAAAAAGAAGTAAATATTTTAGTAGTAGTGTTTTTCATAATGTCATAAAGCTAGATTATCTTTCCCAACTATCGAAAAAGGGAAACACACCTTCCAGCTCGTGCATTTCCTTCACAAACGTGTCACTGCATTTGGTGTTCGCTTGGGAACTCAGAGCCGGGTGGAACTCAAGTCTCTTCTGGAGCTTGCCCCTAATCCTCTCGTTCCCCAATCAGCGCCTGCTCTGGCTTCATCAGGGGGCTCAGTTTAGCGTCCAATTTCCCCCAAGCCACGACCTTTCCCCTCAGCGCTGCCAGAGAAAATACAGGATGCCCAGTATGGCCCATGTAACATTTGGGTCATACTTATACTAAAAAATTATTCGTTGCTTACCTGAGATTCAAATTTAACCAGGTGACCTGTAGTTTTATTTGCTAAATCTGGCACACACACACCCCCCCCAAAGATGACATGCACGTTTCCTCCAGCCAACTAAGCACACTGAGTCTTGACGGGAGGCTGGCAATTCTGTCTCCCAGGAGGACACACTTAGGTGCGTTCTAAGAGCTCATGCTTGTTTCTCCTCACCCAACTCACTTAAAGATCTGAGCAAGTCTCAAGCAGCTTCAAGAATTCGCAGGTAGAAAATGATTTAAGGGACCTGACAGAGACTATAATTGCCTTTTTCCTTTTTTAATTAATAAAGAGATTTTACTAATACCCCTGTCCAGCACATTTCACTGTGGTTAATGTTCCTGGGAAGAATCAATTCAAATTTTGCTGATAACACAAACTGGGGGGGAGGGGGAGTCCCAGTAGCATCTCATAATTCACAAAGTAATTTGTTCAAGATTAACACCATTTCCTATGGGAGCTCATATTGCTTTTACCCATAATGTATGCAGTGTAGACAAGAATTTTATCCCCTTGTTATTCTGCTTCTTAAAAAAAAAGGGGGAGGGCGCCTGGGTGGCTCAGTCAGTTAAGCGTCTGCCTTCGGCTCAGGTCATGAGCATCGGGTTCCCTGCTCAGCGGGAAGCCTGCTTCTCCCTCCCCCACTCCCTCTGCTTGTGTTCCCTCTTTCGCTATGTCTCTCTCTGTCAAATAAAGAAGATCTTTAAAAAAAAAAATCCATTACAATTATTTAAGAAAGTTTCCTGGGGAAAATCTTAACCTACCAGGTGGATCAGAACCACACTGCAAGGCACAAAACATGAAGTTGTATTTGTACCATGTGCTGTTACTCCTGGGGAAATCATAATATTTAAACCTCAGATAGGAGGAGAGCGAGAAGTGAAATGAGAGCACCCGTGAGCAAGTTCATTTTCCCCGGTCAGACCAGTGACAAGAAAAGCAAGAGCAAGATTCTGTCAAGGTGTTGGTTGGGTTTTTTGTTTTGGGTTTTGTTTTTTTTTTGCCGCCAGCAGCAACCGGACTGGGAGCGCAATGAGTGAGTGAGGGTGATGAGTGATTCTGCTGGCTTCTGGCTTAGGATTCATAACTGTGTTCCTTACTGAGGTATTAGAACGCCTTTCTAAAGATCCAAGCACACATTTAACAAAGAAAATAATGGATAATTTACTAATCCAGAACCCTGGTAATCGAAGGTCAGCTCCCCCCCCCACCCCCGTTTCAACCTCAATAATCTCTCAAACCAAAGTGATTTTAGTTTAAGAATTTGGCCTCGATTTTATTGCATGGAGGGTCCAAGAGATATAAGATGGCTGTGTGCCCTTGGGCAAGTTGCTTAACTTCTCTGTGCCTTAGTTTGCTCCACTATAAAAAGGGGATTAAAAACAGAACCTAGTCACAGAGTGCTTCTGAAGAGCAAACAAGCGAGTTCCCAGCATCTAACGCTGCAATCAGTTCTCATTAGTGGCTCATGAATACTTTTATTAGTGTTCCATGTGGGTGTGAAAGCAAACAGACCAGCTCCAGGGAGGGGAATGGGGACAGCGTGAGGTAGGGCCTGGGCAGCAGGGAGGGACTGCAGGGGGACCCGTGGGAGATCTTTAGAGGACCAGGTGGGGACCTGTGGGGACAGGGGAGGGGAATGATCTCTGCTGACGGGTTTCCTCACGGCCTAACACTGAATGTCACCGCGTCATTCACATTAAAATGGTTACTTGCACGCTACATGAATTCCACATCAATAAAGAGAAATCCTTGCTGGAAAAAAAATAACCTGGGACATGTATCTTTCCTGCATCAAATCCTCCAGAGGCTTCCCGAAGCAAATCCAAACCCCCTACGTCTCCCCCCAACAAATGGGCAGCCTGCACACACCTGCTAGACAGGAGCTCAGGAGAAGAGAGGGGAAGTGGGCATGCAAGAATTTGAGATTAAAAGTCTTCTGAGTGGACGTCATGGTGGGGGGGGCAGAGGGGGGAACATTTCCCTATACCATTTAGATTATTTTAAACTTGGAGTCATTTGGTGGGAAGACACCATAATTCTTTTAGTTCTCAGAGCTAGAGTTGCCGGATTTAGCAAATAAAAATACAGGACATCTGTTAAATTTCAGATAAACAATGAATCATTTTTTTATGTGTCCCAAATATCGCATGGGGCATACTTATACTAAAAACTTCTGTGTCCTGTATTTTATCGACAAGGCTTGGGGTGACCCGGCCCTGCACCCCTTTCACCCCTAGCTTCTTCCCACTTTGTCTCCAACTCCCCAAGCCCTCAACACCAGGAGGGGTGTGGTTCTAGTGCTGGGAACAATTTAAGCTCTTTCCTGCCCCAGGGCCTTTGCACTGGACCTGCTATGTTCCTGGAACCCTCCTTCTCCCCATGCCTGGCTCCTTCTCATCCTCACCAATGAGTCTCACCTTAAAGAGGCCTTCATAGCATTCGTTCCATTCGTCATCATTTTGTTTGTTGACTTTTTATTTCTTTTATTTATGTATTATTCATTTAGCCTGTTGCCCCCCATCTGGATAGCAGCAACACTGATTTATCTTGTTCTCCATACTCAGTCTTTCATGTGTTCATTCAAGAAACACACAGTTCTGACTGTGTGCCAGGCACTGTTGCAGGTGCCATTGATAAAGTCCCTGCTTCTTGTGAAAATGGGCCTGAAGGTCTGTGCTTGGCCCTGGTTCCATCTGCTGTCACTCGAAGCGTTGGCTTGTGCAGCAGGCAGGGACAAAGGTGAGTCCCCAGGGACGTGGGGTCTCTATCACCTGCTTGGTGGAGCTGCTCTAGCCCCTTTGGGCACCTAGTCCATGTCCTGGGGCCACGGCCACAAAGCACCCCAAACTGGGAGGCCACAAACAGCAGAAATTTATTCTCCCGAGTTGCGGAGGCCGGGAGTCCTCAGTCAGGTTGTCTGCAAACCACATTCCCTCCAGAGGCTCTAGGGCAGAGTCCTCTCGCTTCTGCCAGCTTTGGGGTGCTACTGGCCATCCGTGACATTCCTTGGGTGGCCACCGCGTCCTTCCAGTGTGTTCCCACGGTCACGTGGCGCTCTCCCTCTGCGTGTGACTGCGTCTTCACGTGGCCTTCTGGTAAGGACACCAGCCACTGGGCTGACAGCCCACCCTAATCCAGTGCGTGCGACCTCGTGTAAATTACACTGGCAAAGCCCCCATTCCCACATAAGGTCACATTTTGAGGGGCTTGTTGGACATGAATTTTGTGGTGGGACGCATGCAACCCCGTACACTGGTATTTTCATTAGAGCTTTTAACCTAATTCGCCAACAGATGCTTCTTCCCAGATCATTAAAACAAAGCCTCCCAACGACAGTCCTCATTGGAGCCACAGAAGGACCTCGGGACAGACACCGCAAGTGTTAGCTCTTCATTTACAGCAAGGATCCAGAGGCTCGGGAGGCTGTCATTTCCTCCCAGTCCTCTAGCAAAGGACGAAGGAAGGCTCAGATTCAGGTGCCAACACTTTGGTCTTGCCGCCATGGGGATCACATGCCCGTCCATACTCTGGAGCAGTCCAGCTGCCCTAAGCTCGTGGCAGTGCTGCCAGGACCCTGGCAGAGCTGGGCCCAAGGTCGAGGGAAGGACCCCAGGACCCTGGCACGCCCTGTGTGGTGGCCTTCCCCAGAGTTCAGATCTCTGAAAGTGTCCCTGCCTCGGAGGTACAGGACTTATTCCTTCTAATTCTGGTCCGATCAAGTGGGGGCCATGCTTTGTCTACAGGCCCCTGGATTGTGTTAACCATTTGTGAGATGTATTAGGTTCTATTGCATTCTTTTTTTTTTTTTTAATTTTAATTTGAGAGAGAGAGCACATGAGCAGGGGGGAGGGGCAGAGAGAGAAGTAGGCTCCCTGCATTGGGGCTCGATCCCAGGACCCCGGGATCATGACCTGAGCCAAAGGCAGATGCTTAACTGACTGAGCCACCCAGGCGCCCCTCTATTGCATTCTTAAAGTTAAATTATGTTCTAATCATATTTTCCAAGACACCCAGAACTTTCCAACATGAATCCACCGTAGGAGAGACCTAAGCAGGCTATTCCTGGGAGCCTCCTGTTTGCTGAAGGCTGAAATTTCAGCTGCCTTCTTAGCTTTAAAAAAAAAAAAAAACTTCCATCACCCACATTGAAATCTCTGTAGAATAACATAGGTTCTGTCTGAGACGGCTTCGTCGCGAGAGAATTTACCTTTGTTGTGTGAAGGTCAAAGCACCGTGTGTGCATATACCACCGGGCCAGGCTGCACAGTGAGGAAGAGTGGCCGGTGATCTGCCAAATCAGAGCTGCCCGGTGGGCTTTGAATCCGAAATTCCCAAGGGCAATCTACAGATGTAAAAGGCTGGAGATGGCAAAGTGTAGTGGCACACAATTTATATATAATTTGCATAAGCTGCACAGACTGAATTTGGTCTCAGACTTTTATAAATACTACCTATTATTTCCTTTAAATAGCTCTTTTTTTCCCTCATGTACCCTCTCTCATAGATCCAGCATCCTGCTCCTTACCAGGATCTACAGAAGAGATGCAAAGGGGCCAGAATGAGAAGAACAGAGAATGGTGCTGACTCCAGAAAAAATGCCCCACATTTGCATGCACACGCATGCACACAAACACCTGTACACATACGCATTCCCATAAACACCTGTATGCACACGCATGCCCACACATAAACACATGCACTCACACACCTGTACACACTCACACGTGCACTCACACGCACTCGCACAAACACATGCATGCACACACACCTGCACGTGCACACACCTGCACACACCCCAGACCCTCTGAGAACTTCCACCTTCAGAATGGATTGTTCAGGGGCGCCTGGGTGGCTCAGTTGGTTAAGCGACTGCCTTTGGCTCAGGTCATGATCCCGGAGTCCCGGGATCGAGTCCCGCATCAGGCTCCCTGCTCGGCGGGGAGTCTGCTTCGTCCTCTGACCCTATCCCCTCTCATGTGTTCTCTCTCTCATTCTCTCTCTCTCAAATAAATAAATAAAATTAAAAAAAAAAAAGAATGGATTGTTCACCCACTTAGTAACACCTGGTAGACAGGTACCATGGGAGTTTTGATGGTCTGTCTTTTAAGGAATGTTTTTCTCCTAGATGCTGCTACCTAGGAATCTCTCGTGCCGTTTGACTTCATCACTGGTAATAAAAACATCTGCTGTAGAGTCTTTTTAAAAATAATAGCTTCCCCTTGTTCATTAAATTATTTTGTATCAGCATTATTGTTATTTTTTTTTATTATTGAAGTATAGTTGACCTACGAAGACCCTTTTTAATGACCCAGATTTTATAGGTCTTTGCTAGAAAGAGATCTTGCTGCGTCTTTCTGAAACGTAAATTCAGTTTTCTGTCGCAGGTGGCTGGAGCTGACTTCCTGAGGACAAGCTCCACACAGCTTTGGAGGCTGCTCACGCCAGTGGCCCCGCGTGTGGAGAGCTCACCCCGCTCACTTACTGCAGCCCCACGGCCACCCTCGGTCCGCCTGCAGCATCCCCGCATGTGTCCTGGATTCCGAAAGAGCCCGATTAAGAGTCTGCATTTATCCGCGGTCTTGATGCCGATGGCTTTGGAGGAGGAAGGGGATGGCTGAGCCTGGGAGTGATCATGAATAAACATCTGAACGACAGAGCCTCTTCAGCTGCTTCATGCCATCACTCTTCAAAAACATTAGCGTCTCCCCTCGATCACAAAACAACCCCGGCGCGTCTTGGGAGTACCTGGCCTGTGTCTCCCTTTGAGGCTGTGCACAAAACTGGGCCGTTCTGAACACTAGACTCTTATCACATTTTAGGATAATCGAACTTCCGCTCCCTCAGACGCTGGATTTCAGAGAAATGGCTCAGGAAACTCAATGCACTCCATTCTACTCTAAGGGTACTGACAACAAGCCAAGTGGCCGGCAGATTTTTCCTTCCTCCCTTTCCCCCTGTCTTTGAGAAAACTCTTTTGTCGGAGTATTTTCCATTAGCAGGAAAACTGACACCCGTGTAGACAGGTTACCTGCACACATTCATAAACTCACTCATGTGTCACATGCTTCGGGAGCCTTCCCACCTGTGGGCCCTGTCCTGATCTTCAAGGGACTCTGGACAGCGTGGGAGGGGGGCGCCGGCCGAGCCGAAGTCCTCGCTTCTGGTTAGGGAGCAACGACAGCAACAGAGCAAAAACAGGGCTTGCCTGGCACCGTTCCCAATTTGCTACACTTACTTTCCCTAATCATCCAGTGTTTTTTTTTAAAAAAAAGAATCAACCTTCTAAAATTATTTAGCATTCGAATTCCAGACTCACTCTCAATAAAAATGCGTCTTTTCCCAGGTACAGTCAGTCAGTTCTCATCATTCCCAGATTCTGTATTTGTGAAATCGCCTGCTTGATAAAATTGATCCATAACCCCAAAAGAGTACCAGACACTTTCACAGGCATTCTCAGATGCGCGTGCAGAGCGGCAAACATGTGGAGGCTCCGCCTTCTTGTCTCTGTCCTCCCCCCAGCAAAGAGGTCTGTTGAGTGCCACCTTTTCTCTCGTTTGTGTGTATTTGTGGATGATTCTGCCATTTGAAATGGCAGTCCCAGAGGCACCTGGGTGGCTCAGTCAGTTAAGCATCTGCCTTTGGCTCAGGTCATGATCTCAGGGTCCTGGGATCAAGCCCCACATCAGGCTCCCTGCTCTGAGGGGAGTCTGTTTCTCCCTCTCCCTCTGCCTCTCCCCCTGCTCATGCTCTCTCTCTGTATTTTTCTGTCTCAAATGAATAAATAAAATCTTTAAAAAAAAAAATGAGGGGCGCCTGGGTGGCTCAGTTGGTTAAGCGACTGCCTTTGGCTCAGGTCATGATCCTGGAGTCCCGGGATCGAGTCCCACATCGGGCTCCCTGCTCAGCAGAGAGTCTGCTTCTCCCTCTGACCCTCCTCCCTCTCATGTTCTCTGTCTCTCATTGTCTCTCTCGCAAATAAATAAAATCTTAAGAAAAAAAAAATTAAAAAAAAAAATGAAATGGCATTCCCGCACAGGAGCGCTGGGTCGTCTCCTACATGCAGGGAGGTATGATGGGCTCTGGAGAAAGCACCTTGTTACGTCAGCTGCTCAGGCTGTGAGTTCAGTGTGCATGCAACCACCGTCTGCATTAAATCATGTGTCTCTAAGCAGAGGCTCTCAGAAAACAGGTTACATATTGATCAGCTGATGAAAATACGGTGATCAGGGCTCACGGGAATCTAAGCCTGCGTATCCCTCGGAGAGACGCTTCAGTGTTTGCTAATTCAGGGTTCAAGGTGACTTCCTCGGCTCAGCAACAGGAGTAAGGAGAATGGGCTGCGTCTTTTAATGTACACGGGATGCGAAGTTCATTACACTTCTTATTGTGTAGGAAATGAGCACAGAGGGCAGTATCAGAGCCAAGGATGGACATAAGCAATTCCTAATGATCTATTAAAAGTTGATTTTCTTTTTGTACTGATTAGCCCAGCTCCTCCCAGGAGTCAAACGCTTATGCAGCACCACATGCCGAGAGGAGGAAGATATTGATCCCGTGGAGGGATAAGGCTGGGGAGACCCAGGGCACCAGCCTGGTCTGCATGCCCCTTGTGTGGGTCAGTAAAGTAATGCTCCTTGGACTTGCACACACAGACTCGAAAATCAAGGAGACGAGATCTACAGATACAATTATTTTGCCAGCTGGCAGGAAACCCCCGGCTAGCCGGAATATTCCATCCTGTTAAATTTCGGTTCTCACTTTCCGCCTTCTAAAGCCACGCTTCTGAAACCTTAATGTGCAGACAAGTTCCCCCAGGGGTCTAGTTAGCAGGAAGGTTCTGACTCAGGACACCCCGGGGGAAGGCTGAGGTCCTGCACTCCCCACAAGCTCCCGACTGAGGCCAGTGCTGACAGCAGGAAACCCCCTTTGCGTTGAAATGTACACATACCTGCATTTTCTCTCGCTTGTACCCAAAGGATCCCAACTACGACATCCAGGGACATCAGCTGGTTCTTTCCCACCCTCAGTGCTGCCCTCTTTCCTCAGGCCCTCCTCTCTGCTTGCAAGGCTTACGGCCCCTCCTCCAGGAAGCCTTCCCTGCCTGCCTGCTTCCCGCCCTCCCCTGGAATCTCAGGAACAGAGGCTGAGGAGCAGGCCCCAGGGCAGTGGTTCTCAACCTTGGCTGCAGACTTAGAATCACCTGGGAGATTTGAAATCACCTAATGCCCAGGCCACACCCCAGGCCGACCAAACCGGAACTTCTATGGGTGGGACCCAACATCCCTTAGTTAAGAACCAGGTCACAGGTGTGTACTTCGTCCAAAATTTATAAAGTTTCAATAGCATCTGACTGGCTTTCCAAACCTGTCGGTAAAATTCAATACAGAAGTTCAGCACACCAAATATCATTCAGCCTTAAAACGGAAGGAGGAGGGCGCCTGGGTGGCTCAGTTGGTTAAGCGACTGCCTTCGGCTCAGGTCATGATCCTGGAGTCCCCGGATCGAGTCCCGCATCGGGCTCCCTGCTCGGCGGGGAGTCTGCTTCTCCCTCTGACCCTCCTCCCTCTCATGTTCTCTGTCTCAAATAAATAAATAAAATCTTAAAAAAAAAAAAAAAAACAACGGAAGGAGGATCTGACACAGGTGCAGCATGGCTTCTGCATTCTTGAACCCAGCACGGTGCACAGAGAAACACGATATTGTCCTTGGCCACACCCGGGTCACATAACACACCCCTCTTCTGAAGCCCAAGTTTAGTGCTCACGATTGAGAGGTAAGGCAGCAGTCTCCAGAGAGAGTGATGGTGCGGCGGAAAGCCCACAGCATGGTGCCCCGCCCCTGACCACTGGCACGTTGGGTGCCACACCAGACTGCCCAGACTGCTGCCGACTGGACAGCCCCTGAGGTTGGTGGGAGTCCCGTCTCCTCCAGGACCTGCCTCTCCGATGCTCTAAATATAGAACTCCAGCTATGAGGGTCCACACTGTGAAAGTTTAAAAGTGTTCATTGGTCAATGAATAGACCAGTGTCATTTAAAAACCACCATAAGGGGTGCCTGGGTGGCACAGTTGGTTAAGCGTCCGACTCCAGATTCCAGCTCAGGTCATGATCTCAGGGTCCTGAGATCGAGCCCGGAGTCAGGCTCCACGCTCATCAGGGAGGAGTCTGCTTCTCCCTTTGCCCCTCCCCCTACTTGCTCCCTCTCTCTCTAAAATAAATAAATAAATCTTTCAAAAACAAAATAAATAAACACTTCAGCATGAAATTATTAGCAAAACAAACGTGCTTGGATAGAATTCAACTTCAGCTGAAGAGCCTTTAAAATCTGGCGCCCAGGGCGCCTGGCTGGCTCAGTTGGTTAAGCGACTGCCTTCGGCTCAGGTCATGACCCCAGGGTCCTGGGATCGAGTCCCGCATTGGGCTCCCTGCTCAGCGGGAAGCCTGATTCTCCCTCTCCCACTCCCCCTGCTTGTGTTCCCTCTCTCGCTGTGTCTCTCTCTGTCAGATAAATAAATAAAATCTTTGGGCGCCTGGGTGGCTCAGTTGGTTAAGTGACTGCCTTTGGCTCGGGTCATGGTCCCAGGGTCCTGGGATCAAGCCCCGCATCGGGCTCCCTGCTCAGCGGGAAGCCTGCTTCTCCCTCTCCCATTCCCCCAGTTTGTGTTCCCTTTCTTGCTATGTCTCTCTCTCTCTGTCAAATGAATAAATAAAATCTTTAAAAAATAAATAAATAAAATACAATAAAATCTGGCACCCATACCACGGTAGGAGCATGCAGATCCCAGTGTGGTACAGTCAACCCTTGTTCCATGTCCCTCCCACCTCACCCACTACCTCCTCCAGCCACCTGAAGAGTCATAAACCATTCTCATGCCTGGACCTGTCCCGTCCACCATGCAGATCCTTAAATGACCAGCAGTTGTGCCACCAAACTGCGCAGTCCTGGAGAAAATCGAACACTAGCCTGGAATAATGTTACTTCTCAAATGTACCTTGGAAAATTCAGAGTTCATTTCCCCTGAGACTGCCTCTTGTACCCATATGTCCGGAGGAAGTTACCGTTCAGGTGACGCACCTGGATGATTACCATGAGCAAAGAGGTCACGTGTCCATCTTGCCAGAAGGTCAAGAGCTAAAGGATGAGGACGTCTCAGCCGACAACAGCATCACATGGGTGAAGGATTTGTCCCTTGTTGGACACCCTTTGGCGTTTGACTTCCTCACTGAAAAGATGCAGAAGCTTTTGTCAGAAACGTATGACAAGTAGATGGAGGACTTGACTCTTGTCTAAAAGCCCAGTGAGAATGACTTTTTAAGATAATATTTCCTATGTTAGACATTTCTGATCAAAATGTTCCTGCTATTCACCGTTATTTAACTGATGTTTGCATTTTCAATATGCTGAGAGACAGTGTCGCAGTGCTCTGGTCTTCAGCAGTTTTCCAAAATAAACTTTCTATTTTGGAATCAGTTTAGTTTTACAGAGAAGTTGCAAAGATAGTACAGTGAGCCCCAAATACCCCTCACCCGGCCTCCCCCTCGCAAACGTCTTCCATAACCACAGTGTCTTTGTCGCCACAGAGAGCCCGGTAGTGGCCTGTCACTACTAACCAAATTCCAGGCTTGACTCGATTTCACCAGCTTTCCTGTTAATGTCCTCCTTGTGTCCCTGGAGCCCCCCCAGGGACCACACTGCACTCGGTGGTCAGGCCCCCTGGCCTCCTCTGGCCTCCAGTCCCTCCCTGTGTTTCTTGACCCTGACAGTCTAGGGAAGGATTGGTTGGGTGTCGTGTTGAATGTCCCCCAATCTGGGTTTGTCTGGTGTTTCCCTGTGATTACACCGGGGTTATGGGTTTTGGGGAATAACTGCATCAAGGTGAGGCGCCCTTTTACCACATCATAGCAGGGGCTCCTGATGTCCATCCCGCTCATTCACCTTGATCACCAGGTCAAGGTGAATCTGCCAGTTTTCTCAGCTGTAAAGTTTGTTTTTCCCTCCCCAGACTCTTTTTTTTTTAAGATTTATTTATTTAGAGTGTGTGAGCAGGGGGAGGGGCAGAGGGAGAGGGAGGGAGAGAATCTCAAGCAGACTCCCTACTGAGCACAGAGCCCGACGCGAGGCTCAATCTCATGACCCTGAGATCACGGCCTGAGCTGAAATACAGAGTCAGGGTGCCTGGGTGGCTCAGTTGGTTGAGCGACTGCCTTCAGCTCAGGTCATGATCCCAGGGTCCTGGGATCGAGTCCCACATTGGGCTCCCTGCTCTGCGGGAAGCCTGCTTCTCCCTCTCCCACTCCCCCTGCTTGTGTTCCCTCTCTCGCTGTGTCTCTCTCTGTCAAATAAATAAATAAAATCTTTTAAAAAAAAATGAAATACAGAGTCAGACGCTCAACAGACTGAGCCACCCAGGCGCCCCCGCGCCAGACTCCTTATTTTGGAGTGAGGGTGGGACCTGCCCTCATCTCCCGGGAGGGGCGCATCCATGAGTATTTCTTCTTTCAGCATTTGGTTGGGTAAGGGGTGTACACACTGGAGCCCGTCCCCACGTAATTAGGATAGTTACCCCTGGCGGAGACGGCAGACCACACAGCTCATGCAGTTGCTACCCAGTTGCATTTCTTACTGTTCAACCCAATTTGAAGAGGTAAAAAGTTCATTTTAAAAGGGTCAGAAGGGGCACCTGGGTGGCCCAGTCGGTTAAGCAGTCAACTCTTGGTTTTGGCTCAGGTCATGATCTCAGGGTTGTGGGATCGAGCCCCATGTCAGGCTCTGCACTCAGCAGATAGTCTGCTTGAGGATTCTCTCTCTCCCTCTGTCCCTCCCCCCACTCACACTCTCTATCTAAAATAAATAAATCTTTAATAAATAAATAAACAAAAAGGGTCAGAAGATGGAATATGATTCAGCCATAGGAAGGAAGGAGATTCTGACATCCACTCTAGCAGGGATGAACTTTGAGGACATGACGCTCAGGGAAATAAGCTCATCATGAAAGGACAAATAGTGTATGATTCCACTTATATGAGGTCCCTAGAAACCTCTAATTCACAGAGACAGAAAGTAGGTGGTGGGCACCGGGCTGGGGGTCAGGGGGACAGCTACTGTGTCCCAGGGCAGAGTTTCAGTTAGGGAAGAGGACAAGAATTCTGGGACCGAGGGTGGGGACGGCTGCACAACAGTGTGAGTGTGCTTCCTGCCACTGGACTGTGCACTGAAAATGGTCAGAATAGAAATTTTTTTTAAAGATTTACTTATTTATTTTTTTTTAAAGATTTTATTTTATTTATTTGACAGAGAGAGAAAGAGACAGCTAGAGAGGGAACACAAGCAGGGGGAGTGGGAGAGGGAGAAGCAGGCTTCCCACTGAGCAGAGAGCCCGATGCGGGACTCGATCCGAGGACCCCGGGACCATGACCTGAGCCGAAGGCAGACGCTTAACGACTGAGCCACCCAGGCGCCCCCAAAGATTTACTTATTTATTTTAGAGAGAAAGCACGAGTGGGAGTGGGAGAGGGAGAGAGAGTCCCAAGCAGGCTCCACGCTGAGCACAGAGCCCGATGTGGGGCTCGATCCCACAACCCTGAGATCGTGACCTGAGCCAAAACCAAGAGTCAGACGCTTAACCAACTGCACCACCCAGGCGCCCCCAGAATAGTAATTTTTACATTATGTGTATGTTATCACCATTTTTTTAAAGGCAGAGAAGGGGCAAATGAAATTGTTATCGATTACTGATGATGGTCGGAGATTGGTGCAATTACCTATTGTTGGCCTCCACGATGGAGTACGAAGCTGTAGCAGCAAAAAACACTGAAGAAGCTCGCTATGAACAGATATGGGGTCGTTTCCAAGATACATTATTAAGTGATAAAAGCAAAGTACAAAAGAGCATATATAGTCTGCTACGTTTCGCCTAAGGAAGAAGAGATAAGAAAACATGTGTGTGCCCGTTTCTCTTTGCAAAGAGAAATGCAAGGAGATAAACCAGAAAACAATGAGGTTGGGGACCTACAAGGGACGGGGGACAGGGGCGGGGGGAGGGATGTGGGCCACAGTGGCACTTCTCACCTGTTCAGAGTTTCAAGTTTTTGAAGCATCTTCTGCATACTTGAACGAGGATGGGAAGATTAAAACCCTAAAACTGAACAAAAGAAAACAAATTAACCCAACTGCCCTGTGAATGGCTGTCATTGCCCCGCTGAACCCCAAGCATTCACGAGTACAGGATTTCACTACCTGTGCACCCCATCTTGGTCGGGGAGGGGCGGCGGGGGGTGGGGTGCGCAGCACAGCAGGAAAACTACAAACAAGTCCCGAACTCTTTGCCAGACTTGTTGTTTGTTGTAGGAGAAATTGTGGAGCAGTTCTGAAGCTATTTTAGGTCTATGATAGGACTGAGCAAATAAATAAAGGTATTGGTGGTGTTGGGAGAAGAGTAAAAATACGTCATGGAGGACGGGTGGGAAGAGGAGATATCAGAATGGACACATGGCCTCCAAGACAGGCTCATGTGTGAATGCCAGCATTTGTGTGCTGGTATGTATCTGTGCGTACATGGATGTGCGTGTGTGTGTGTGTGTGTGCGCACGTGTTTATTTTCTAGCTCTGTCCGCTGAAAGAGTCTCAAAGCAAAGACACCCCAGCAAGCATGAGCACACCCAACACCCAGATCTTGGCCCCTAACATCCTTCCTCACTAACAGAAACCAAGGCTCCCAGGAAAAATGACTGATTTTTCCAGGACTGGGGCAGAAAAGGCCAAGATGAGCCTGAAATACCTCCATCTACCAGAAAGCAAGGAAGTATTCCAAAAAAGATGATGGGGGTGGGTGTAAGGGACCCAAGAGTCAGTTTGACAGGGCTCCCACTGATCACGCTTGGGATAATTTGAACACAGAGATAATTAAGAAATTGTAGTGAACTCGGGCGCCTGGGTGGCTCAGTTGGTTAGGCGACTGCCTTCGGCTCAGGTCATGATCCTGGAGTCCCGGGATCGAGTCCCGCATCAGGCTCCCTGCTCAGCAGGGAGTCTGCTTCTCCCTCTGACCCTCCCCCCTCTCATGCTCTCTCTATCTCATTCTCTCTCTCAAATAAATAAATAAAATCTTTAAAAAAAAGAAAGAAAGAAATTGTAGCGAACTCACTTCTAAAAAATCAGGAGTCCACACCAAAAATAAATGCATAAATAAATAAATGGGGGAGAAAGGAGGGTTGTTGCTCACAGTAGGATGCCAAGTGCCAACTTGTATGGGTGGAGGGATGCTGATTTGGAAAATGACCATACTACAACCACCATAGAGAGGTTGGTAAAGGCAAGAATCATTAATGGATGTCAAATCTAGCAGGGTAACTGCATGAGGAGGAGGATATTTGCATGGCATCTGCCCACAGATTGCTTATCAGTCACAAGGGAAAAATTCCGTCCTGTGGTTGGAATCACATCTCCAGCTAGGGGCAGCTGGAGTTGTGGACCTCTACACGTAACACCCTGTAAAGGCCACTTACATGGAATTCCGACTGGGGGCGAATAACTGAACCTAACCATGAGGAAATATCAGAAACCCCTCAATGAGAAACATTCTATTTCTTCTCGTGGGGGTGGGCCTGTAGTCCATGAAAATGTCAATGTCACAGAAGACAGACAAAGCAGAGGAGCTGCTGGAAATTAAAAGGAATCAAAGAGACACGACAACTCCATGCAATATGAGACCATGGACTGGGACAGAAGGCTATAAAGGACATTCTTGGGCCAAATGACATTTCTAAAATACGTATTGATTGAACCGAAGATAGCATTGATGTGTTCACATACATCATGTCTTAGTGTGATCATGAAATTTGTGTTGACTTCTCCAATCCCCTGAGACAGAAATGTTGTCCTAAAATGACAGTTTGCTCCAGAATATGAAAGAGCATAATAAAGGACAAAGCTTGAAACATGATTTTTATTTGCCTTTGGTTCATAATACTTGGGTCTGGAAAGAAGCTATGAAACGTGATAAAATTTTAGCGAGGTTTGCTCAAATTTGCCGGGCTTCCTTCTTAGCTTAGTGATTAATGCCCCTCTTAAAACATGAAAATTACTCTTGACGTTGCCTGACTAGCAGAGATTCTGGGTCTTAGCAGAATAAATGTCTGTGCTCAAAGTCGTCTTTATTGATTATTTAAGGGGACAAACAAAACCCTAAGGTGCTTCACCTATCAAAGAGCTAAGGTTCTTTATCAGCACGTTGCCTTCTATGTTTATTATTCAAAATTTTATTTCCACCTTGATTAAATAGGTAACCAAAGATTGGTTCCCAGGTACTCCTGATCCTATCTTAATCAAGTATCTGAATCTCTGCTGAGAACTTTTTTATTTTTGCTTTCCTAAAATTGGGTCCTAAATGCAGAAATAAAACCATCAGAGTATCTTTTTCACGAAACACCATCTCTATGATTTTCCCAGCAGATCCCTCCAAAAGCCACACAGGTTTGTTCTCTTGCCTTATAAAAATTAGTGCTAGACACAGGTTTGTGCTTGTAGGAAAGAGTAACGGGGTCAGAGGAGGCTCTCAGCCCGCCCCCATCACAGGTCAGGACCTGTGATGTAACTGTCATCAACAGAAGTATCTCAGAAATGCTGGGCTACCTGGGAGTCTCCCCTGGATCCTCTTTATTTTTTATTTTTTTATAAATATTTTATTTGAGAGAGAGCATGAGTGAGCAGGGGGGTGCAAAGGGAAAGAGAGAATCCTAAGCAGACTCCTCGCTGAGTGCAGAGCCCGACTCGGGGCTTGATCCCATGACCCTGGGATCATGACCTGAGCCAAAACCAGGAGTCAGATGCTCCACGGACTGAGCCATCCAGGTGCCCCTCCCCTGGATCCTCTTCAATGCCCTGGCTTTCCATAATAGTTGTGAACAGAGGTGAACATACTGATCAAACCCCTTTATGAAATAACTCCATCCTGCTTCCTGAATTTCTTTGTACCCTGAGAGCACTGTGCCTCTGTTTGCCCACAAGGGAATCAGTCACCAGCCACAGTCTCAGAATGTTTAGTGGGCCTCAAACTTACTTGTCTAATTCGAACATTCTCTAGGCCAGAGATTCTCAATGGGAGATGTACATCAGAGCTACCCATAAAATTTTATAAGAATAGAGATGTCTACCCCAGACTTACTGAATCTCTCTACTTGATGTTATTGGTTGAAAAAAAATAAAAATAAACAGAATTTTAAAAAAAGATTATGTCTCAGAATAATTATATATTCTATCTTGAGATTTTTTTCCTTTATAAAAATTATGTCTATCCACAGTTATAAATCAGATGTAATATTCAGTGCCTCAAGATAAGCTTAATCATTAGCCCTAGAGACATTTTGTCTACACAACTTTTTGGAATGGTTTTATTACCTTGTTTTGTGTGCCCTGGAGACAACCAGATTTCCTGGGAAGTTACCTTGTTCTGATTATGAGCTCTCATCAGACTGTTCAGATCTGAAAACTCAGTAATAAAGTCACCAGAACTGCTAAGATGTGGCAGGCACAGACGGCCGTTTCTACCACTGGGCCGTCTCTGAGCCCCGGGCCCACACGCCTCCCACAGCCTCGGCCCCCAGGACAAGGCCTAGAAGCTCTTCAGATCCTTGACACTTCACAGAAGAAACCGTTGGGAACAGACTTCTGAGCTCAGACAGCGTTCAGAGCCAAGGTCCAGCGAAACAGAACCCTTCACTTAGGACTAACAGGACTTGGTGGGGGAGGTTATTGTAGACGTTTGTCTGGGGTATGGTTGATGTCTTGCTAATGTTCTATGTTCTGGATACACAAGGAAGCCCCCTCTCTTGTGAGGTCATCTGTAGTCCATAGCAATTTAGTAAAACTACTTTCAGAAGATGAAGTTAAACATTTAAAATGATATGATTTTCACTGAGCCTGGAGAATCCAGAAACTCTTACTTCTCATGGCAAAATATTGAATTGCATGGGTTCAATAAGCATCTGTTTTACTTTTCACCAGGATGCAACTAGACATGTTCACTGCATGTCCAGGGCTGCCCTGGAGGGTTCACTGAATCAGGTAGGACCAGCCACTTCAAGGAAGAAAAATTGCTTTTTGTTATAAATCCATGGCCACTAAGCCCTTCCAGGGAAGCAGCCCTGGGACCAGGCCTTAGAGGGGGAAGGAAGGGCACTCTGGGCAGCCCAGGAAATCAGGAAATTTGGCAGACCTTGAGGAGCGAGCAATTTCCCCCAAATTTGTAGGTGCTCTGGGGCAGAGAGCTTCTTGGTCTTGGTTTTGACGCCTCCGGAAACAGAGGCATCTGAAGGCCAATCTGAGATTCCAGGCGGAGACTTCCCACCACGCAGACTCAAGAGGGCCTGCGTGGTGAACGGGCGCTCCGGCCACACCTGCGCAGACAGCCACGCCAAATCTCGGGAGACCATCCTATGCTGCGCCCAGGGGTAGTCTTTCCTGGGGACTAGCCACACCCTGCGGAGCAGGGAGCAGGGGAAACAGAGGCTCCTGTGAGTCCTGACTGAGACCCCGGGGACAGCTCTGCTCTCCTTCCTGGCTGATTTGCTCTGAACTCTGCAAAGCGTAGAAACGGATACTGATGCAAACTCCCTGCTTCTGCTGGCCTTCCATGATGGCCCGCCGTTTGCGGGGGGCCCCAGACATCTCCAGGTCCTGGCCACACAGGCTCTACTGACTTCCCATGCAATGGAACCCTCCAGAATTTCCGGGGTTGCCCCAACACCCAGACCTTGTTTCTCCATGCATCCACCACACATTCTTCCCGAACTAGACCCGAACCCAGAACTTCTGACTCCTGTCCCTTTATTTCATGGAGAACCACAGAGCATCACAATGCGACCTCAGAATTTTCTCCTCCGAAGTGCGTTCCTTCCCATACTCTCTTGGGCCGTGAGGTAAGCGAGGGCAGGGGCTAAAGATTACAGAGGATGGGGACTCTTCTACCTCCTGTGAATGTGAGGAAAGCCGGGCAGCGCTGCCCGGACCCATTCACCGGCCTGCATTGCGAGGCTGGTGCTCTGCCGGCCGAAAGGCATGCGAGCACTGCAGTGTGGCATTGGTGGGCCATCTGCCTGGTCCAGCCAGCTCCCGTGGCACCTCTGCACCCAGCAGAGGAGATGTCAAATTGTCCAAAAAAGGGGCGCAGGGACCTCACAGCCACCCGCCAGGATGCCTTTGTTTCCCCTGCAACCTGGGGACCCACGGGAGAGGCCTTTTCCTGAAGCCTGATTGCTCCTTGAGAGGAGGCAGGGCCCTGGGAGACACAGTGACTCAACCACTGAGGACCTCGGGGAATTTGCTTCGGTGGGACAGCTGAGGAGAGCTGGCCACGTGCCCTACTGGTGGGACAGATGTTGGAGAGGGATTTTGTCCTGCTCTCTGGCAGAGAATCCCAGAAGGCCCCGTCCAGGGATCTCATCTCCTTCAGGTCACAGGGCTGTTTTCCTGATCTTCATGCACTCAGCGTTTAGCACTGGCCTTATACCATTTCCTGGTTTTTAGAAAACCTTTCCCTGCCCTGCCTCTGGGGAAGGGAGCTCCTGGAGGCCAGGGCTGTCTCCTTGATGGCCAGGAGCAGGGCCCACCGCAGGTCTGAGCATGATGGTGGTGAGCACAGGGACATCCAGCCATTGGGTACCACAGCCGGGAACCTGCTATTTAGTGCAGGGGAGTAAGAACTACCTTCTCCACTCTACAGATGAACAAACAGAAGCCTAAAAGGATGAGTGACTCAAGCCCGCTCCCTCTGGAGGTGAGGAGAACCGCCACGGTCCCCAAAAGACTGAAGGAGAGAAAGAGGAGAGAGGGAGGGAGGGAGGATGGACCACAATGATGGGAACTTGCTAGTTCGTTGTGTCTCTCCCCAAAAGCGGTAATGTTTCTTCTGAACTAGGAAACATTCTCTCTGCAAATTCCCAGTGATGTAGAACTGTGCCGCCCAATACCGCAGCCACCAGCTAGAGACACGTGGCTCGTAAGCCTCGGAAACGTGGCTGGTCTGAACCAAGAGGTGCTGTAGAAGACACATGGCTTTTCAGAGGCTTAGAATAAGAAACAAGGATATAGGGCGCCTGGGTGGCTCAGTTGGTTAAGCGACTGCCTTCGGCTCAGGTCATGATCCTGGAGTCCCGGGATCGAGTCCCGCATCGGGCTCCCTGCTCAGCAGGGAGTCTGCTTCTCCCTCTCCCGCTCCCCCCTCTTGTGCTCTTTCTCTCTCTCACTCTCTCTCTCAAATAAATAAATAAAATCTTTAAAAAAAAAAAGAAACAAGGATATAAAATAACGTATTGATGATGCATTTCAACCACACGATCAAGGGGCAATATTTTGAATGGAGTTAAATCTACTGTTAA
Organism: Mirounga angustirostris; assembly: GCF_029215605.1. NCBI lineage: Eukaryota > Metazoa > Chordata > Mammalia > Carnivora > Phocidae > Mirounga > Mirounga angustirostris. The sequence goes on from NW_026991713.1 coordinate 141,051,819, forward strand.
ACCTCCTCTCACTGGTCTCTTTATTCGCCGTGTGGCTAGGCGACACTCTCGTTCCATCTCAGATGGGCAGAGCTGCTCCAAAGACACGAATGAGGCTTGTGTTCATCTCGGTGTCTTGCTAATGTCTGCAAGAGGGGACACCACAGGTCCTGAGTGAGATTCTGGCCCCCTCACGCTGGCCACGCACCCAGCCAGCCAGCAGCAGGTATGCCGAGAGCCTCCTCTGCTCGAGCACTTGCTGGGACACATGGAAAAGCAAGATGCCCCCCACCCTGGGGTTCAAAACCTCACAGGGATGGGTCCTGTGGTGGGCAGAATAATGGGCCCCCAAAATGTCCACACCTTAAACCCCAAGATGTGACTGTTAGGTTACCTGGCAAGAGGCGATTAGGGTTCTAGTCAGCTGAGCTTATAAGATGATCCTGAATTATCCAGGTGGGCCCGGGGTCATCCCAGGGGCCATGGAAAAGTCAAGTCTGGGTGCAAGAAGCAGCAGCCCCTTACTGGCACGACCCCAGCCGTGGCCCATGAGCTCCAGGCAGCACTGTATTTTGAGGGGGAGGCAGCCCAGGATGAGCAGGGCTCTGGACGCGGTAAGCAAACTGATCTGAAGCCCCTTGCCCCACCCCCCATTCCCTGCTCACCCGACTTGCCTGGGAGGATCCTGAGGCCACTTCCATGGACTCTTCCCCACCCCCAGACAAGGGACAGGGCTGCTTCCCTCCCAGCAATGACAACTAATTCAGAAACTATTCCATCCCCTCACTTGAAAGCCTCTCAAAGAGGGCTTGCAATCTGTTCCAGCGACATGCAAGCATTCTCGTCCCCCAACTTTTAGACTTTCCTTTGAAGTCCGCAGGGGAGAATCCGCGCACCTGTGCTCAGCTCATTCTGCTACCTACGGTCTCCATCCCCGGGCCTTGCATTTGGGCCCCCTGACCACGTAGGCCCAGCACCCCTCCTGGCCCCTCCCTCCCAGCCCAAGCCAAATGCTTAATTCACACAGGACACAATTAACCAACACCGAATGCCCCACAGTCAGTATCAAGCGCTGAGTAAATAGGACATTCGGTTGGAGAACATTCCGGAGGTTCTGGAAGCCCAAAAGTTTTCTGGGCCTTGCGCAAAAAGTTCTCCCGAGCGCCTCCCACGATCCACCTGCACAAAGCTTCACTGAGCACAGACTCCGGGAAGCGGAGGGCAGGCCCAGTGCTGGGCTCTGGGGGTAGAAGCCGAGCTCATGACCCCTGCCCTCTGTTACTGCCCTGGAGCCGGGTCCTGTGAGGACTGAGGGCTCTGGCCTGCGCTGCCAGCATCAGGCGGGCCACCTCGGAAACTTCTGGAGGGAGGGACCCGTCTCTGAGGCTATGCTAGCAGCCGAGGGGCCCTGCCCACCAGGCCAGGGAGGCAGGAAGTGTCCCCTCCAGAGGGCCGGTGGCTGGGACTGTGGGAGCCTGGTCTCCCGTGGGTGCAAACCAGCCTCCTGCCCACAGAGCAGGCCATCGGTGAACACCATCCCTCAGTGTCCCAGCTCAGCCTTTTGGGCTGAATTTCTCGATACTTTTCTTGGAAGCTGTCTAGTACGTACCAGAGAAGAGTCCGAACAAAGCAGCTAAGAGCAGCAAGGAATACCCTCTCAGCTCTCTGCACAGATAACCCAGGCGGACACACCGCGGACACTGCCTTGAGCATGCTCGGGAAGGCCCAGACCCGACCTTTCCAGCGGTCCCCGAAGGTGCAGAAGCGGGGCTGCGGGCACGTGTGTCAGAGGTGATTGGCAGCCCTCGGGGGAAGCTGCATCTGTGCCGTGTTTGTTATAATTGGTTTCCCGGCCCTGCCTCTTGATTAACTGCACACGTTCCTCGTGACAAAAGTGACACGCCGGTGCCTTTCGATTAATCCTAAAAGTCGTGTTAGTGAGCAGAACCCAAGCCGGGAGCAGGACCCCTGGGTCGTTTCTCACGGGGAGGTCCGGACAGAGCGGCTTCTTGGAACTGCACACATCACTGTGTCCACGCAGTGACAGTTTTCCTGATCCGCCAACTCACCACACACTTCAGAAAGAGGTTGCCTGAAGATCCTTGGCCGCCTGAGTTGGATTCTGCAGAGGAGGGAGAAAGGGCTGCTCAAAGAAGGGCTGGAATTCAAACCAAAAGCTCAAGGCACCAACAAACACCAAGATGGGGGCGGAGGGAGGTTTAAGGCGAGACAGGACATGGGCATGATACCAGAGTGTCTCCCCCAAATATTCGTGAGTGACAAAGAGGAAGGTCAACATATCAACAGCACGAACCCCCTGATGCGATGCACGGAAGGATTCCTCCCCCAAATCTGTGACCTTGATCTAGTCAGAAGGACTCATCAGACAAATCCAATTTGACAGACATTCTACAAAACCCCGAACGGTGTTCTCAGAAAGGGTCCTGGTCGTGCCGGGAACGGAGAGACTGACAAACGGTCGCAGACCAGAGACCAAGGATGCGGGGTCCTAGGCGGGAAGAAGGACCTGAGAGGAGGAGCTGATGCCCTTGGACCAGAGCCTGGGGCTCAGGGCGCAGCGCCGGTTTCCCTGGTTTGGGTCCTGGTGCCGCCGCCGTGGCGCTCGCTGTCCCTGAGGAGGCAGATTCTGTGCCACAGCGAACGCGGGAGCTCCGCCAACTGTCTCTGGGATTCTTCTGTGAGTCGACAATTCTTTCATAAGAAAGTTTTTCAAATGTTAAAACACACACACACACAAAGGCCCCGCTCTCCCCCAGCTAAGGTGCCGGGCTCCTGGGGTGGGGGCACCCCCAGCTGCCGCCGGCCCCCGCATCTCCTCCCTGCCTGTCTCCACCAGGCATCCCCTGTCAGTGTGTTGACCCGTCTCCTGCGTTGGAATTGCAAAGAACACTGTTGTCAGCAGAGCAAAACCATTGATTTTCTGCCCATCCATCCACGGCCGAATGCATCCCGGGTCTGAGCGAGAGGGACACAGGCCCCAGAGCCCCGCATTCTCCTCCCGGGAGCAGACAAAACGTTTTCTTCCCCGTGAATCACGTTTCCCGGGAAGTTAACTTCCTGGGACAGAAAGGGTGACAACTTTGGTCCTAAGAGGAACTTCGGGAAGCCCAGGGATGAGGGACCGTGCTCAGCCGTGTTTCTGGGGCCTGAGCCCTGGGAGCAGGAGCATCATCCCAGGGAGGACACGGGGTCCGCCCGCAGGGGACGGGACGGGCCGGGCAGGCGGGCAGCAGGCACGGCATCCTTGGCTCTTGGCCGGCTCTTGGCCCTTAAAACAGGACCTGCGTGTGCACGCTGTGCAGGGGGATGTTAACGGTGCGTGTCCCCAGGGAGAGGAAAGAGGCTCAAGAGCAGCGTCTGTGAGATGCGCAGCGCCCCACCGCAGCCGCCCCAGGCAGCCAGAGGGGTCTGGGCGCTAGGCGGGGCTGCCGCAAATGTTTGCACAGGTGAGTACAATTCAGAAAAGAACGTCAGCTGAAGCGTTCCGACGGGGCGGGGAGGAGAGAGATGGTTCCAGGCAAGAACCTCGGCCCGTGTTCACACATTGATCCTGCTGGGTCGTCCCCCAGGAGCTGGCCATGGAAAGGCTTTGGCCCCCCCAGAAGCTTTCGGTGCGAGGCCTCAAATTAAGAACCAATATTACATACTGCCTTGACGTCTGACAGCAGGGAGCCTGGAAGGGCCTAACAGCAAGCCCCTCCCCCCTCTGCCCCGACTTCCATGGAAAGGTCGTCCTTATCAGACGGAGCACAGCTCCCACCTGTCCCTGAACGCCGGCTTCACATCCCTTGCGGGCCCATGAGATGATTCGAGCAAGCACAGCACGTCCTCCCATGGGAACAGGGGGAGGGAGCACCTCGCCCTCCTGCTTCTACAGCCTACCATCCGCAGCCCCTCTGGCTCACTCTGTTCCCAAGCGCCACGGCCGTGGCCCTGCGTGACTTGGGCCGTTAGGACACGGTCTCTTCTGTCCAGTACCAGGTGCTGGGTGTCCACCATCCCCAGAAGCCAAGGGCAGGCATGCCTCCCTCATGAACGGGGGGGATAGGAAATAGCTAAGACAGGCCTCGGGTCCCTAAATCCATCTGACGCTAGGGTTCTCAGCCGGGGTGACCTTGCCCCCTGTGGGATGCTCTGCAATGTCTGGAGACTGGCACCTGGTGGGTCGGCCCAGGGATGCTGCTCAACTCCGCGCGGGGCCCAGGACAGCTCCCCCGTGGAGACCCGTCAGCCGCACCAGGTGAGACCCGCAGCTCTGACACCTGTTGCTGGTTGATCAGCCACGCTGGGTGCAGCTGATGCCTCCCTCCTGGAGAGACTTTCTTCCCTTGGATTCCAGAATGGCATCCTCCCCTGGATATCCTCCTGTGTCCTCCCTCCCACAGCCGACTCCCGCTCAGACCCCTGACTCTAAACACCAGGCGGCCCCCGAGGCTCAGTCGTCCTTTCTTCTCTGTCCCATACATAACCATCACTCCCTGCATTAGTGAGAAGTTAGACTCCCCTCTGCATGCTGGTGCTCCCTAATTAACATCTCCTAGAAATTCTCTCTTCAACTTCTTGAGGTTTGTGTATCCAGCTTGTCAAAAGGCAACCCACAGAAGGCTGGGAGAACATATTTACCAATCATATATCTGGTAAAGACTCCTATCTAAACTTTATAAAAAGCTATTAGAATTTTTTTTTAAATGGACAACCCATTTTAAAAATGAGCAAATGATCTCAATAGACATTTCTCCAAAGAAGACGTACAAATAGCCAATAAGCACACGAGATGATGCTCCCCATCATAGTCATTGGGGAAATGCTAATCAGACCCACAGTGAGATACCCCCTCACACCCACTAGGACAGCTGAAATCAAAATGTCAGATGAAGCAAGGGTCGATGAGGACATGGAGAAAGTGGAACCCTTATACGCCACCCGTGGACATGTAAAATGGTGCAGCCACTTTGGAAAACAGTCTGACCGTCCCCCTAATTATTAAACCTTAATGCTGCATAATTCAGCAATCCCAAGGAGTGGTCCTAGGAACATATACAAGCAAAGGGAACACAATCATGTGCTCACAAACTTGCCCATGAATGTCCCCAGCAGGGTTATGCATAATAACCAAAAAGTAGAAGCAGTGCAAATGTCCATCAGCGGATGGATCAACAAAATGTGGGAAATCCACACAGCGAATCCATTTACTCAGCCATAAAAAGGAATACAGCCCTGATACTCCCTAAGACATAAATGATCCTTGAGCACATTGTGCTCAGTGAGGGAAGCCAGACACAAAAGGCCACATATTGTATGATTCCACGTATATGAAATGTGCAGAACAGGCAAATCCACAGAGACAGAAGAGGTCGGTGGTCACCAGGAGCCAGGAAGCAAGGAATGGGGAGTGATTGCTAGTGGGTATGAGACTTCTTTCGGGGTGATGAAAATGTTTTAGAATTGCTTGTGGTGATGGATGCATAGCACTGTGGATACGCCAAAATACTGAATCACATTCTTCAAATGGGTGAATACAAAAGCAGATATGAGAATCCAGCTGTCTTCCGGAGTCTTCCGTGAAGCCAAATAGTAAAAAGACTTGCAGGGCGCCTGGGTGGCTCTGACAGTTAAGCATCTGGCTTCGGCTCAGGTCATGATCCCGGGGTGCTGGGATCGAACCCCACGTCGGGCTCCCTGCTCAGCAGAGAGTTTGCTTCTCCCTCTCCCTCTGCAGCTCCCCCTGCTTGTGCTCTCTGTCTCTCTGTCAAAAAAATAAATAAAATCTTTAAAGAAAAAGACTTGCAAAAATATAAAACCAAATCACCCTTCTCGCTAATTCTGGTGGGTTTTTTTTTTTAATAAAGTTATCTTTCATAAAAACATGTTACTTATAGTTAACCACTAATGGATTTATTACTGTTACTTTATTTTCTTTAATTTTTTATTATTGTTATTTTTAAATGCATTAATAAATATTTTAAATTTTTCTCAAGTTCAATTTCTAATATGATAAAGATTGGTGGATTTACCCAGAACTAGCTTGATGGGTGTGGCCCTGTGCAATCACACAGGGCCTCCTGCTCAGAAGGACCCCACATTTGGGGGTACGTGGGTGGCTCAGTGGGTTACGTGTCTGCCTTCAGCTCAGGTCATGATCTCGGGGTCCTGGGATCAAGTCCCGCGTTGGGCTCCCTGCTCAGTGGGGAGTCTGCTTCTCCCTCTCCCTCTGCCGCTCCCCCTGCTTGTGCTCGCTCACTCTCTCCTTCTCTTTGACAAATAAATAAAAATCTTAAAAAAAGGGGGGGGACCCCACTCTTGGCCTTGATACTCTGCTCTCACTGTCTTAAAATTCTTTTTTTTTTTTTGTAAGTGAAGTCCAACGAGACAAGAACACATGCGCTGGGCCCTGGATTCTCAGCATGCAGGCTGCCTCCCGCCACCTCAGTGCCTACCTCAGACACCCATGCCTCGGCCTTCTGGCACCTTGGACCCGCCCTTCGAGTCACCAGGTAAAATACAGGATGCACAGTTAAATTCAAATTTCAGAAAGAAAATGTCTTAAATATAAGTATATCCCAAATATGACATGGGACATACTTATGCTGAGAATTATTTGTTTATCCAAAATTCAAATTTAACTAGGCATCCTGCATTTTCACTTACTAAATAAAAAACTCTCCCCACCTGCCTCCTCCTCCCCACCCTGCCCCCACAGCCGCCCAGAGACTGAGTCAAGTGGCCCCTGGGTTCCTGTGAGGGCCTCAGTCACCCCACACGTGTCCTAGGCCAGCTCTGTGCGTTTCTTCCTCCTTTCAACCTTCTGAACCTGCTTCACCTACATTGGCTCTCTGGGTACAGCTGGATCCCCCTCTGCACCCTTGATGTTGAGCGCACAGCCCATCTGCGCATTCGGCACTCCCTCCGCGAGCTGGAGGTGCTCTGGCCCATCAGCCCGGAGACACAACCCTGTCCCACACCCAGACTGAGGGGGGCTTCTCCCAGCCCAGGGAGCTCCATCATCCTGCCAAGAGGAAGGCTGACAAAGTTGTGCTCACTCCTGCATATTCAAAGCCACCTGAACTTGGAGCTAAAAGAGACCATTAAAACCAAAAAGCAGAGGGAAGGGGGATAGGGGACAAGAGGGAGCCAGGAAATGGGGTTGACGCAGAGGGGTTAAGACGTCAATGCCCACACCTGGTTCTGGCCAGACTTGCTGCGTTTTATGAAGCCACCCATTCCCTCCCCCTCCTCTCAGAAGTAGGATGTGGCTCTGATTTTTTTTTGTCTAGTATGGGTGGAAGGGTGTTAGAGCCTCCAGCATTCTCTCCCGGCGTATCCTTGGCTGGGGCAGGGACAGACACAGAAATCACCCCAGGATGTGAACAGAGGAGGGGGCCCAGGCGAATGCCCACCTAGGGCCAGTCAGCCCCCCACAGCCTCACCAGCACCCCTGGGACCCTCTCTGGAGACCAGCCATCCCCGTCTGACTTCTGGAAAAGCCCAGCTCCCACCTCCTCCTGGAAACCTTTGCTGCATGACCCCGCCTTCACCCCCTGCCTCCCCCGGCACCCCCTTGGGCCCCACACACCCAAGCAGCATCCTGAGAAAGGGAGGCTCTGGGCTCCAGGCCAGACAGATCTGGGCTGAAGGCCCGGCGGGGGCTTTCCTCTGCTGCGTGGGCTTCAGCGAGGCACCTGGGCCCTCAGAGTCTCCGTTCTCTCCTCCCAAAAGGGAATGATGGTTACACTCACCTCTCAAAGCCGTTTAAGGCTGCCAAGAAACAGTCCATGCATCCACGGGAATGATGGGCCCTCGGTAAGCATGCAGGAAGCCAGCGGCCTCAGCAACACTGTCCTGGTCAGGACCCCGGTGTCAGCTCCCCGGTGTGCTTGTCATGCTCTCAGCCACGCCAGCTTTCTCCCCGTGTCTCATGCTGCCCGGCCCTGGGAGCTGGAGCTGGGCTTTCCCTGGAGGAGAGGAGGGTGGGGGGATGAGCACTGCAAGCTCTAGGAGAGCCGTCAAGGTGGGGGTGGGGGGACACAGGCCAGCTTCCTGCAGCCCCGGGCGCGTTCCGGCTTCTTGAGGGTTTAGTCACGTCAGCAGCCCTGGGGAGGAAGCCCAGCCCAGGGGGCTGCTCTCAGGGTCTCTGCTCACGGAACCCACAGAAAGGGGGCTTCCTACAGGGGCTGCAAGGCCGACCTGCTGCTGTACCCCCCACCCCGGGTCTTACTCTCCAGGAGCTTCCTGCCAATCAGCCTTTTCTTCCCTCTTTACAGGAGGGAAACGCAGTCTGGAGGTCCCCTGGGCGTCTCCGTCCCAGTGTCTATGCAGCCGTGTCCAGGGGGCCTATCCCACGTCTAGACGGAAGGAGACGGTGCTCTGCCCCCAGAGACTCGACTTCCATCAGAAACGAGATGCACACACCTCAGGCTGCAGGTGAGGGACTTGAATGAAGAGAGAAAGGCCAAGTCTGCTTCTCTGTGCCAGCCGGGGGAGCGAGGGGTGGGTGAGGCCCAGCCCTCAGCCCAGCCTCAGGATCAGCGGGGAGCTTGTTATGCAGAAACCCACGGCCCCACAGACCTGCAGAGACACCCCCGAGTGTGCAGTGCAGCCAGGCTTGGACGGCCGGGGACACCCTGCCTGACAGCAACAGGGGACAGGCCCCAAACGGAGGAAACCCAGCAGGTAGAAACGGGCAGCCAAGGGAGGTTAGGTCACTGCTGCCCTCAGACGCCGAGTCTTATGCCTCAGAGCCCCCAAACAAAGACAGATCGGGTCACTGCTTGGTGTCCATGATTGATAGAATGATGGCTCCCCAAGGGGTCCACACTCTAATCCCTGGAACCTGTACCCACATGCCTTATATGGCAAAAGAAACTCTGCAGATGGGATTAAGTCAAGGATCTCGAGGTACTGGATGATCCTGGGTTATCTGGGTGAGCCCAGTGTCCTCCCAGGCGACCTCAGAAGTGAGGTCAGAGAGAAACAGGACAGAGCATCAATCCGGGGAAGGTCAGGGAGATCTGAGGCACGAGAAGGACTCCTGCCCACTGTTTCTGGCTTTGCAGACGGAGGAAGGCCAGTGGCCGAGGAGTGCAGCTGGTACCCCAGAAGCTGGGACTGGCCCTCAGCTGGCAGCCAGCCCAGAGACGGGGCCTCAGTGTTGCAACTGCCAGGCACTGGGTTCTGCCAACAGCCTGAGCAGCAACCAGACTCTCCCCAAGTCCCCAGAATGAACGCTGCCCTGCCCATGCCCTGATTTTAGCCTGGGGAGACCCTGGCTGGACTTCTGACCTCCAGAACTGTGGGATAACACATTGGGGTGCTGTAAGATGCTGGGTTCGTGGTGCTTTGTTAAGGCAGCGATGGAGAAAGGAGAGGGGCTTCCCGTTGGCAGCAGCCCCTGACGGGAAGCCCTGCCTCTCTCCCCCGTTGGGGACCCATGGGGTTACAGAGGCCCTGCGGCGTCCGCCACACTCAGGCAGCCCCTGCCCGGCGCCAACCAGTGTCCAGGACCCACACAGGGTGGGCGAAGCTCAGGCTCTCCTTCTCCAAGCCTGGTTAGTGTCCTGGGGTGGCCTCAGCAAAGTACCACACGCTGGGGGGCTTTAACCCCAGATCTGATCTCTCACGCTCTGGAGGCCAGAGTAGGAAACCAGGGTGCTGCAGAGCTGGGCTCCCCTAAAACCCGTAAGCTCATTCCTGCCTCTGTCCTCACATGGCCGCTTCTCTGTGTCTCTTCCTATAAGGACACCAGGCACTGGATTTAGGGCCCACCAGGATGCTCTCATCTTGAAATCCTTAACTAACTACAACTACAAAGGCCCTATTTCCAAACAAGGTCACGGTCACAGGCTCTGGGTAGACATGACTTTGGGGGGGACCCTATACACCCAGCGGAGACCCTTGTGGCACGTCAGTTCCCATGGCCTCCCTCCCTCCCTCCCATAGGCCTGAGTTCCAGCCTCAGTTTCCCACTCTGCCCACGGACAGGGCTGTGAGGGGTTCCTTCACAGAGGGGGACCTTGGGCCCTGAGTCAGCTCTGCCTGAGCCACACAGAGCCTGTGACAAGACTAGAAAGCTTCTGGGGCCGCACACACCCTTACACACCCCCTCACAGTTGCTGGACGAGGAAGCACAGCACTCCCGCCGTTGTCTGCCAGTTCTGGGTGACATACTACAGGACAGCCCCAGGCACGGCCGGCAGGACATGTTCGTCCTCCCCTGCCCTCCCTGCCCTCCTGACCCCAGGCTCTGCCCTGCGGACACGGGCACATCTCCCCATGGCCTGAGGACCTGTGTCTTAAAGCCCTGTGTCTACCATGGGAGAGGGAATAAATGTTCGTTTCTGGCGGGGATTAACACTGAGCTTATGATACTTAATAAAAACCAGACTGCACCCCACAGCGTCTCACCCGGAGTGGCACCAGCCTTCCCAACCCTTCTGGGGAGGCGCGGCAGGGTAGGTGACCTGGGCGAGCTGCCCACCCACGTGGGCCCACAGGCAGGAGCCACTGGTGCAGATGGAACCACCAGCCTTTAGCTTCCAGATCCTTCTCCACACCTCCCAGTCCAGAAAATGAGGGTGGCATGAACCTTGTCTGAGGCTGGCTCCTCACTTCCGGAACATTCTTCCTGACTGGCCCACCCTGTTGTATTCATTTCCAATGCTGCGTAACAAACGAGCACAAATCCAGCAGCTTAGAGCAGCACCCACTTACAGCCTCGCTGTTCCCGTGAGTCGGGAGTCCGGAGCTTCCCATCCAGGTGTTGGCCAGGGTAGTGTCTGAGGTCCCAGGGATCCTCCCAAGCTCACGTGGTTGTTGACAGAATTCATTTCCTTTTTTTTTTTTTTAAAGATTTTATTTATTTATTTGAGAGAGAGAGAATGAGAGACAGAGAGCACGAGAGGGAAGAGGGCAGAGGGAGAAGCAGACTCCCTGCTGAGCAGGGAGCCCGATGCGGGACTCGATCCTGGGACTCCAGGATCATGACCTGAGCCGAAGGCAGTCGCTTAACCAACTGAGCCACCCAGGCGCCCGACAGAATTCATTTCCTTGCTTTTGTAAAGACTGAAGGCCCTGGTTTGGGCTCGCTGGGCCAGGGCCACCCTCGCTCGAAGAGGCAGCCTGTGGCCCCTCCCATCGGGGCCCCCCCAGCTGCTCACAGCAGCCAGGCCAGCAAGGGGGTCACTGTGACTTCTGCCCCTGCCTTCCTGACCTGTTAGGGACTATGAGTGCCCCCCAAAACTCCTATATTGAAACCCCAAGCCCCCAGGTGTCGGCCACACCTGTCCTCCCGAGATACGGCTCTGAGGGGGTGTCCACCTAATCCCCTCCCACTGCAGCTCGGGCATCGCAGCTCAGCCGTGAGCAGGTGAACCGAGGTTTGCGTGCTCTGCCAGCTCCCGTCACGCACATGGCCCGACGCAGCCTCGGTTTACCCATCTGTGAAATGGGGTTAATAACACAGCTACCTGATGGAGAAATAGAATAACACTGATGAGCGTCTGCCTGGTGCGGGCCCCACGCTGAGAGCTCTCACATGTTCTTCTGGGTGCAGGAAACACTAGCGGGCATTTTTCTCATCGGCCTCTGCCTCCTTCCCTTCTTTCCCTTTCTTTCTGACTCCCCAAACTTGTGGGGTTTTCTGAGCACATCACACGAGGCCGTGGACTCCCGAGGCACAAAGGCATCCGGGTTTGTTTCTTCTTGCTCTTCTGGGCCTGCCTGCAATCTGCACCCCGGCAATGCTCCCTCCCAGCCTGTGTGTCTCCCCTCTTTGCACCCAGCAGGACCAGCCCCCCCGTACACCCTCTGTATAAGAGGGCTCCCCACCCCACTCCCCAACCTAATCCAGACAGTGACACCGGGGCTCAGACAGTTTCCAGATGCTTCTCCCAAACAGACGTGTGGCCTGCTGCAGCGTCGCTCCGTCTCCCATCCTCTCGTGGAACACGGGCTTCCCCTTCAGTGGCTGGCCGAAGGGTATGTCTCCAGACAGGCTCTCCATCAGATGCCCTGTCCTTCCTCTTGGAAGCCGGAAAAGAGGCAACAGGGTCGGACCCATGGTGGCTGTCGATCCTCAGGGCTCGGAGCTGCAGCGAAGGGCCGGGAGCAGAGAGGCAGTGAGAACAAGATACCCAATTGTTCACTGCCTGACTGCGGGTCCGCTTGCCCCTTCCTCAGGATACTTGAGTAGGAAATCCTCCTAGCAACCGTTTTGCATGAACTGTCTTGCTTGATTGACTTTTCATACGGCTCTTCCAGCAAAAAGCACGTGCAGTTGTGGTTCAGATTAAGCAGTATAAAAAAATCTCTCGGCCTCAAAGCCAGGAGCTTGGCTCTGAGGGGGAGCAGAGTCCCCGGCCTCTTGTCCCTGGCAATCTGGGCAGTGCCCGTGCTGGGGGTCGAGTTAGAGGAGTCTCACCATTTCTGAAGGTGGGGCCGAACATGCCAGGGGCACAGGGCTCAGGGGCAGGGCCGTCACCTGAGGCTGGGCGGCCTACAGGTGCTCGTGCATCTGGAGGGTCTCCTGAGCACTGATGGCCGGCTGTCATCAGAGTCCCCCTCAAGCCAGGCCTTCGGGCATTCTCGGCCAGGCTCTGCCCACAGCCCGTTTGGAGATGTAGCCCTGGCACCCTTGTCCAGAGGGCAGTGCTGCTTCTGAACCCCAGCAGACTGGCTCCAGGAATCAACACGGGCCGTGCCCAGCATGCCCACTCTCAACCCCACCTGGGGTTTTGAACAAACCTCTTCTGCTCATGCCAGCTTGTCCAGCACAGACTATGCCCCCGGATTATTCCACAGGAGCCCCCCCCCCCCCCGCACTCACCAGCTCTGTCCTGGGAGCAGCCCGGGGTCTCCAGGAGGTGCAGGGGAGGATGAGGTGGGCAAGGCCAGCCCCTGCCAACTTGGCCTCCCCAAGCAAGGGTCCACAGAGGGGCTGCTGCTAGTGGGCCCTGGGCCGTGAATACATGCCCGGCCCAGGACCCCGGCTGCAGAGCCGCCCCCTCGGCCGTCACAGGAGGAAACCTCACCCTTGTGCCCCTGAACTTCCCTCAGGTTACATCTGTGGTGGGCACTCCTCGATGAATCTTTCATGTCCTGGGAAAATTAATAACCCATCCCCATACGCCAGAGTTTTCTATGAAAGTCCTTTTTTTAAAAAATTGAGATGAAATTCACGTTGAAGGAAATCACCACGTTTAAGTGAACAATTCCGTGGCATGTGGTACCTTAGTGCTGTGTGATCAGCACCCTATCTAGTTCCAAAACACGCTCTCCTCCCCGCAAAGGGAAACCTAAGCCCATCCCTCCCTGGGCGCCTGGCACCCACCACTCTGCTCTCTGTCTCTGTGGATTCACCCGTCCTGCACGTCTCACATAAAGGCAATCGTACGATATGCGACCCTTTCTGTCTGGCTTCTCTCACTTACCTACTATTTCCAAGATGCGTTCACGCTGTGATGCGTATCAGAGCTTGAACCCTTTTCATGGCTGAAGAAGAGCCCAGTGCATGAGGAGACCATGTTCTGTGTATCTGTTCTTCTGTGGATGTTTCCACCTTTGGCTCTTGTGAGTCATGCGGCCGTGGACATTGTGCGCGTTCTCATCTGTACACCGGTTTGTAAACCTTCCGGGTACATACGTGAAGGGCCTGCTTTACACTCATGGTTTTTCTTTTTTCTTTTTTTTTTTTTAAGATTTTATTTATTTATTTGAGAGAGAGAGAATGAGAGAGAGCGAGTACATGAGAGGGGGGAGGGTCAGAGGGAGAAGCAGACTCCCTGCCGAGCAGGGAGCCCGATGCGGGACTCGATCCAGGGACTCCAGGATCATGACCTGAGCCGAAGGCAGTCGCTTAACCAACTGAGCCACCCAGGCGCCCAACTCATGGTTTTTTTTAAACAGCCTGACCACTGCCTCCTCGGCCTCACACCTGCAGGGTACCCCCTGCCCGGGCATGGCTGGGCTCCTGAAGGCGGCAGGCAGGCCACCCCTCTCCCAGGGCTGCCCTTTCTTGCATCCTACAGCTTCTGTAGTTCGTGCTGTGTTTTTCTGGTTATTTGAAGAGTGGTCCCTCTCCTCGGGGAGCTCACATAAGACAGACACGTAGGAAATAGAGAAAGAGTAACTTTGGAACCAGAGAGCCCTGGGGAGGAGCACAAAGGACTGCGGGCTGCAGAGGGCATCCAGAGTCTGGAGGCTGCCACGGCTGCCCAGAGGAAAGCATCGAGGGTCTGCATGCTTTTCCGGGCCCGTCCTGGGGGCGATGTGGCTGCTAAGACCAGGAGCTCCTGAATAGGAACAAGGAGCTCCCAGGAAAGACGCCATCTAAAGTTTGGGAAGGGCCTCTGGTTCTGGCTGAGGGGACAGGTCCTGAGAGTGTCCACTCTGCGACATGAAGACCAGCCATGGGGACCCGGAAGACCAGGCCTTTCCCCAAAGCACCCTTGCTCCTGGTTGAAAGGGGCTCACAGGTGCTGCCCAGAATGGTACCCCTCCTTCCAGCCTCTCCTCCAACACCTGGGACTGCCCTGCAGCCAGTCTTAGAAGCCTAGGAGGGGAGCAAGCAGGCCCTCCAGCCCTGGAGACAGGGACCCCCTCACGGGAGGACAAGAGCCAGTAGGTCACTGCAGATGGGCTCCCAGCATCCTCCAGGGGAGGGAGGGAGCCAGGCCCCATGCATGGTGACAGCCTTGTAGCTGGTGAACATTCCAGTGATGTGGGTACAAGGATAAGGAGGAGGGCAGGGCACTTTCTGGGTCCCCTCTCCTCATCCGGAATGAAGATTCATCATAGGGACGTACTGCTGGGCCAGCAGGGAGGGCAGATCCAGGGCCCAAAGCTCCCCTGCCTCTAGCCCGGCATGGAGGCCACTCAGGCCAGGGTCTGGTCAGGGTTCCCAGTGGCCGCGGGCGGAAGGTGCAGGGTAAAGAACACTGTCCTCACCCCCAAACCAGGTGCGCCTGCCTGTCCTGGTGGGCCCCCAGCCTCTACCAACCATGGCCCAAAGGCCTGGGGCTGGTGAGGACCCCCAGTCCCAGCCACCCCATCCCAGTGCGGCTGGCTTAGGAGGCGTGCAGAAGGAGTCCCCAGGCCCTTTCTCCTCCACGGAGCAGAACAGGAAGAAGGTAACTGAATCAGCATTTCTTGCCCCTCTGGAACATTCCAACATGGAAAACCCACTGAGCAGCTGGGGAAACAATTTAGGGACTTTAATTAAAGGCCGATGGCTCTCCCACAGAGACTCACCCCCACATGCAGCCGGGAAGACCCACCACATCTGCCCTCAGTGTGTTCTGAGCCCCAGCTGGGCACCTGGCTCTGGGCGTTGGCAGCCAGGCCCCGTTTCCACTGGGAGGGGGATGACTGGAACCAGCCAGTCCACCCTTTCTCCTCACTGTTTCCAGTCTGCCTTCTGGGCACCAAAGCCAGACAAACAAGCAACTCCCACAGCTCTGCTTCCAAGAGGCTTCAGGAAGGGAAAAGTGGGTCATGTCAGCGAGCTCAGGAAACGGACTCCAAGTGTGGGAAGGAAATGAGCCCAGTGTGAGAGCACAGCCACCCCTTTCTGAGGCCGGCTCCCTCTCTGTCTGCACCTTCTGTGGGGAAAGGCATTCCAGGCACAGGGAACAGCATGTGCAAAGGGGACCCGGGCCACGGCAGGTGGAAAGAGCTAACAGGGGCAGAAGCTCAGGGGTGAGAGGAGCGTGCAGGCTGGGGGGCGGGGGCAGGCTTCCAAGGGCCTGCACAGCTGCGGTCAGGCATCTGGTCTTCATACTGGAGGCAGTGGGGGTGGGGGGAGCAGACTGGAGTGTTTTAAAATAATGGGATCTGGTTTACTCGGAGGATACCCCTCAGGCTGCCGTGCAAGCTAAGAAGCTCATTGCAGAAGAACAGAAGCCGTGTCCTAAAGCCATCCAGGCATGAGCTGGTGGACGTCTGGACAAGGGTGTGTCTGGGAAGAAGGAGAAACAGGCATGGACTGGGCTGGGAACTAGGCTCCAGCCTCCCCTCCCGCCCGTGCCGCCCGGGGCAGGCCGCCACGTGGTCACTAAGTGAGGCTGCAGCCCCGGGAACAGGCAGGAGCCGCCAAGCCCAGAGTTTGCCACCCAGCAGCGATTCCTTCCTCCTCATCGTTGTTGCAACTTGGGCCAGCCCCCCGGCACCCACATCAGAGGTCGGAGCTGGGGAGGAGGCCACAGGAACATCGTGCCCACATCTGCCCACCACATTTCCAGCAAGGTCTCTTGGGAGCAGCCCCCAGCCCGGCCCCTGGCCTGACCCCAATGGCAGAGCCTAGAGACAGTGCTGGCCCCTCCGGACAGGCCAGACAGGAGTGTCCTCTGGGCCCAGAACCAGCAGGAACAGGGGCAAGACTCCGGGCTGCGGAGCACAGAGGCCCCCATCTCCCTCCCCACGTCCGGTTGCGCCTTCCCTCAACTGGCCCCAGGTCCGTACCACCCGCGAGGTCATGTGGCAAAGATAGTAGCTGCCCTGCCTGATGGGGTCACCGGTTCACAGTCAGCCAGAAAGGGCGCTGCCACTCCCCTGGAAATCCTCCCTCATTTCGGCTCTGGGGCCAAGGACGCACAGCTGATGCAAGTAGCCCAGGGTGGAAAGGCCACAGCAGGGCCAAGGATTTGATAGGGACCCAAGGCCTGGGGTGCAGAGGATGCAGCCACGTCCCGGGAGGGCCCAGCACAGCCAGGCCAGGCCAGGCTTGGGCCTAAGGGTCCCTGGAGGCCCTTGTCGTGGCAGTCTGTGGACACCTGGCAGGCAGCATTGTGGTTGGGAGCAGTCATTCTGGAAGGGGCCTCTGCACTCCCAGGGGGAGGAGTGGCTGGGGCCCCGGAGCACGGCCCAGTCGGGCCTAACTCAGGAGCTGAGCACGCAGCTGGGCTGCATCCGCCCCTGCCCATGCCCCAGGGGAGAGAGCCTGTCACACACAGAACTGGGGCATCCAGGGCCCGGGGGAGGGTGTGGGACCCAGAGTGAGCAGTCCTATAGATCGTGCAGGGTCTGAAGGGTGGGCAGTGCCTGGGTGGGTGGTGCCAGACTGTCCCGGCTGCTTGGAGGCTGTTAGAACCACCCCCTCCTGCCAATCACACTCACTGTTGGGCAATTTCACCAGATTTCCAGGAGGAAGCATCCAATGGGCATTAAGATGTGGAATTAGCTGAGGTCATGGGTGTAGCCCTAAGAGTTGGATAGATCCAACTTAAATCCTGCCCTAGGCTTCAAGTGGGCCACCTAGGGCCTCCATGTCCTCATCCAGAACATGGGGACAACATAGCTCAGCATCCCAGGGCTGACCACAGAGCCCGAGGGCCACTTCCAGAATCACCAGGTTGAAGCTGTGTCACTGGGCAGGCCCTAAACCTCTCTGAGCCTCAGGTGCTCATCTGTCACATGCGGCCAAGCTCACTGCACATCTCAAGGGATGTAAAAGGACTGGGTTTGGGACCACTCCTGGCATATGAACAGTGTCCCGTATGGGAGCTGGTGTGATGATCCTTTTCCTGTGCGGTGGCCCCTCCAACCCCCACCCTGCAACCCTCAAGAACACAGACCCAAACTTTATTTCTTAAATATTTTCCTCCACCCATCATCTGTACACGGGCTGTTCTGGCCAGGGGACGGGCACCAACTAAGGTTCCTGAGTGTCCACACGGGCTGGCCTGTCCTGCTCAGTCCCAGCCGAAGTCCTGGCCAGTCATCTGGTAGAACTTGCGGTTGAAGGGCCGGTAGAAGTCCCGCAGCCGTTGGACCACAGCCGCGGGCACCCGGGGGTGGGGCCGGCCCTTGGATTTGCCCAGGCAGCGCGGGTTGCTGCTCCCCTGGGCCTTCTTGAGGCAGGGGAAGCCCTTGGTGGCGTTGAAGTAAAAGTGCTTGTCCGTGACCACCCGTTTGAGGCCCAGGAAGTCCTGCACACGGCCCACCTCTCCCGCCGGGTCGCTGACCAGGCGCTCACCGCTGACGAACAGGAAGCGGGACAAGGGGAAGAAGCGCAGCCAGTTGTCCAGATGCTGGGCGTATAGGCCGATGCGCACGGCGCTCCAGGCTGTGTCCACGGGGCCCAGGCCATGGCGGAAGGCCAGGGCACGGAAGCTGGGCAGGCCCGGGGTCTTGGAGAGAGTCTGGGCGTAGTCGGAGATGGCCCGAGTCACGGGGTTCCGCACCACCACGATCAACTTCGTGTCTGGGGACATGCCGTGGATGCGGCCAGGAGCCTCCCGAGTCACGAAGTAGCTAGGGGTTTTCTCCATGGTGATCTGCCCATCCAGGGTGCGTGGCATCAGGCTCCTGGGCCACGGGGGTGAGGAGAGGTAGGTGAGAGCGGGTACTGGCCCCCAGGGACCCAGGACTAACCTCGCCTTCCTCCAGGGATGTCCCAAACCTCCAAGGTGGGCAAGCCTTCCCCAGCAAACCCACCCATCCTACATGCTTGGGTGGGCAGCCTGGATATAGGCCATGAGGACCCCCAGCCCCAGCACAGGCTCCCTGCCCCCCTCCCAGAACTAGACTGTGCCCACACCTGACACCGCTGGGGCTCTGGCCCCAGACCCAGTTCTCCCAAGGCCGGCGGCCTGGACCTCCGCCCCCAGCCTCTCCGGCCTCTGATTATAGCCCTGCTAATTCTCACGGACCTGGACCGGATCAGAATGGATCCACTGCACACTGAAGAACAGTGAGTGCGGTGGCCTCCGGACCCATCCCAAGTCCCCCAGCTGCCTGGGCCTCCCAGACCAGGCTTACACCCCAGAGTGCCAGGCTGCAGCTGCAGCATTTCTGGCCTGGGGAGGGGAGCACCGATCCCATCCCAAGGTTCTGGGGGAGTTGTTCTGGGGGGAGTCTCCCCCCACACAGCCCCACCTGCCTTCCCCGCCCCACAGCCCCCTGACCACCCAAACCTGGGGCAGCCCACCCTGCCGGCCCAGGGGGGCAGGTACCCTGAGCAGTGTCTCGAGGCCACACCTGCCAACCAGGTAGTACAGGGTGAGGCAGGGCGGGGTGTGGCCTGGCCAGCTGAGCAAACAGCCCTGGGGGAGGGCCAGGAACTAGGTCAACATAGGCATAGGCTGTTAGGACCTGTGCTAGGGAGGAGAGGTCTCTGCGGGCTGGCCCCACCTCCTGTCCTCTGAGGGAGCTGCCCCTACCTGGCCCACAGCCCCCAGGACTGGCCCCATCCAGGGAACTGACCCAAGGGTGGAGTTCAGGTTTCCGTCCAGCCTAGGGGACCCCCAGACACAAGCCCCTGGGAGGCTGGGCCTGAGTCTCCTCCTTCTGCTCAGACCCCCAACAAAACTCAGGCCAGGTGGACACGCAGATGCACAGACCCACAAGGTGGGGTGCTTAGCTTGGAGGGTGCTAGTGGTAGGACAGGAACGTGTACATGTGAGTCCAGGGCATGCCACTGGTTCCCTGACACCCCCCCCCCAGGGGCTCTGGGGGGTCAGGTGGGCTGCATCGTCTGCTAGCTATGGGAGCTTCCCCCCTCCCTCAAAACCAGGCTCCAGGCAGAGCTGGTCTACAGAAGCGATAGGGACAACTCTGCTTCTCCCATCTCATGAACGACTGGGCTGGGATTCCCTCCATGCCGCTCACTGCCCCATTTGATAGGCAGGCACACAGAGGCTCAGGGAGGAAGCAGGAAGGGCAGGGGGGACGTTAGTCCACAACCCTGGGCTGCAGCTGGGGTCAGCTTGGATTCTGCTCCCAAAGCCCCTGCACCCCTCAGCCTGCCTCCTGCCACTGGGAGTACAGTTGGGAATAGTCCCCAGTCCTCTCCCTCCAAAGGGATAAGTTCAAGGAGATCTTGGCTGGTGACAACACCAAGGGCTGAGATGTAGGGCTCACGAGAGGGAAAGGAGTTCTCCCTGCACTGAGCCTCACTGCTGAGACCCACAAAGACACGGTGTGCCAGGCCAATCAGAAGCCACCGTCCCTGGGCGCCTGGGTGGCTCAGTTGGTTGGGCGACTGCCTTCGGCTCAAGTCATGATCCTGGAGTCCCTGGATCGAGTCCGCATCAGGCTCCCTGCCCAGCAGGGAGCCTGCTTCTCCCTCTGACCCTCCCCCCTCTCATGTGCTCTCTCTCTCTCATTCTCTCTGTCTCAAATAAATAAATAAAATCTTTAAAAAAAAAAAGAAGAAGCCACCGTCCCTGGGGTGCTGGGTGGGGCATTCAGTTCAGTGTCCCACTCTTGGTTTCAGATCAGGTCTTGATCTTGGGATCGTGAGATCAAGCCCTGTGTTGGCTCTGTGCTCAGCAGGGAGTCTACTTGGGACTCTCCCTCCCTATGCCTCTGCCTCTGCCCCTGCCCCTCCCACACCCCAAATAAATAATAAATCTCAAAAAAAAAAAAAGAAGAAGAAGAAGAAGTCACTGTCCCTCCCTTCATCACCTTCCTCAGGGAAGACAACAGCCCGGATTGCTCAGGGGATGCCCCCCCCATCTTCCACACACTCTTTCCATCCCTTCTATCCCCCAGGCACCCAGTGACCCCAGAGGTGCACCATCTTTCCCTTAGCAGACTCTGCACTTCGGCTTCTGAATATCCTGCTCCCCTTGGCTCCTTCCTGGTGGGGAGGGGGGCTACAAGGAAGAGGTAAGGGGACATCAGCACCTACTGCTGCTGTCTCTCCAAGGAAGTCAGAGGAGCAGCCGAAAGAGGTGCCTCAGGACCCACCATGGAGAGGAGTGGGGATGGGCAGGGGCTGCAGACTTCCCTGGCCCACTCCTGCCACACACCAGCTTGAGCTCGGAGATCCTTGGATCAGTGACTCTCCCCAGGCCTGGCCCGGGGAGTGGAGTAGGGTGGGGATGGGGACTTTTGGGGGGTAGGAGAGACTGGGGAGGAGAAGAGGAGCAAGGCTCTGACCCCCACACAGCAAACATCTGACAAGCTGTTCTATGGACCCCCCCCCCCCCACCAAGTTCATCTGGTCTGCATTTCCTTGCGGCTTCAGTCCAGCGCTGGGCGACTCTCCCTCATCCTCAGCCCCGCTCACTTGGTCCCACACCTCTCCTGGGCCCCAGCCAGCCAGGCCTGGGACCCAGCAGAAACCAGTCCTGGCTTCTGTGTGGAACCCTGCAGTGCTGGGGGGAGTGGGGGCCTTGAGTGCCCAGTCACATGAGCCTCTCTCCAGGTGAGCAGGGGGAGATAAATCCCACAGAAGCCAGGATCCCTCCCCCCACATACTTAGACCCCAAATTCACTGCTCCTGCATTCGCTGCTTGGGCTGCCAGAGCCAGGGGGGTTCCCCCACCTGCATCCTTCCCCATCTCCTTTCACTTTTCCAAAATGCTATGATCAAAGTAGAGCCCCCACCTGCCCCTCCTCCCTCCTGAACTGAGACTTTGGGGTGTTTGTGCGACCCTCGCACCTGACAAGCAGAAGGTATTCAGTGAGTGAGTGAATAAAGTAAAAATGCTGAGTTTGGGGGCACTTGAGGGTCACAGTCCCCAAGACAGAGGACCTTCAAGAGCCTGTGAGATGAACTTCCTGGAGCCCAGGAAGAGGCAACAACTTTGAGCAGCCCATGGGAAGGACCGAAGCCACTGCCTGAAATGAGATTGGTCACAGCCCTGTGGGCAAGGAGGGGGAGGGTCCCAAAAATTCAACTGGGGGCGCTAGCCACTCCTCCTCTACTCACTGCCCCAACCCCCTCCCCAGAACAGGGCTCTGCACTCATTGGAGGCCCAACCCAGGGTCCTGAGAGCAGACAACACTGCCAGACCATGCCCAGGGGCGGGGCAACTTCTTTGCTTTAGGGGAAACTGAGGCAGGGATGGGCATTTTCAGAGGCTTACTGGACACTCACAGCTGGTGGAAAGGACAGACAGGCCCAGAAGCACAGGGCAGCTGTGAGCACAGCAAGCCCACCTCCACACTTGTCAGTACACAGCCACAGTCCCTTTGGGGGCACCTGGACGCACGCACCCCAGAAGCTCAGCCAGCCTGGCTCCTGCTGGCTCTGCACTGGCCGGCGAAGGGTCGGTGCTAGCCGGCTCTGAGAGACCGCTCTGGATTAATGGAGGCCACTGGGACCTGACCCTCTGCACCCTCTGCCTCCACCCCTCCCCCCAGGGGAGGGGGCTCTAAAAATGAGAAAGGAGAAAGTCTCTTCTCTACCAGAGTTAGACATGCTCCTGAATCTCCCCGGTCCCACCTCAGGCACTCCAGGATCCCAAGAACACCTCCCCAGAGCTGAAAATCAGGCCCAGCTGCCTCTCAGCTGCCTCACCCTCCCCGGCACTGGAGCATGCACCCAGGGAGGGGCTAGACAGGGCCTGTGGACCCCAGGCTCTTTGAGAACCGTGGGGGACTAGCACTGCTGCAGACCCTCATTAGCCCAGCTCAGCGCCTCCCCACAGCTCCTTGGTCAAAGCTCTCAAGTGCGCCATAGGTAACAGTGTGTCCTCCACCCCCCGCCCCTCCTCCTCTTCTTCCTCTCCCTCTGCAGAGCAGTGAGGGATTAGGGATGCTTTTGGAAGCTGCAGCACTGTCAGAGTGGGGTAGCTGTCTCTCCCTGAGCATCGAGGATGCTGGGACTCGGCCAGTTGGGTCCAAGGATGGACTTGCTTCCCCATCACCACCCGACTTCCCTAGGGCCCCCAACAGCAGCAACCCTTCAGAGCTCAGGACCCAGCATCCCCATTCTCACTGGGGCCCCTCCAAACCCATGAGTGGTTTTAATGCAAAAGGCAAAGATAATAAATAGGAGTGGGCGGGGTTCGGCTGGGTGTGGGGTGGGTTGGGGGGGAGGGGAATCTGGGAAGAGGAAACTGGTGCACCTGGGAGTCAAGAGTCTGGGTCCTGCCACCCTGCACTCCCCATTAGTTCCCCAGGTGACCTTGGGCTGGGTCCTTTCTGCCCAGTACTTGGGGATGAGGTGAGAGCTACAGGGAGTGGGGTGACTCACTCTCCATCTGGAAGCCCTCATTTCCCCGCAGGAAGGGACAGGGCACCATGGCAGGCTTTTGCACAGTTGAAGGAGGCAGAGGGCAGGGCCTCACACTGCTTCAGCCAGGACAGGGTGCTCCCCCACATTCTGCCACGGCACCCCAAGGCCATCCTGTTAGGCGGCAGGGCAGCTACAGAGCCCTTGACATGAGGCTGGGGTCCCAATTCCCACCTCTTCCTCCTTTCTAAATAAAGCCCACACTTTCTCCAGACCCCCAGAACCACAGAGAAGGATTCCTCTTCCCAGGATTGAGGCTCTGGGGGGGAGGCAGACACTTGCTAGGAGGCTGCAGGGAAAATTCTTGAGGTAACTGGCCAGAGGTCAGACACGCTCTCCCAGAGTGATCCAGTGGGGAAGGGTGGATGAGCGTGAAGCATTTCTAATGCTCCTCAAACCCCACTAGCTTGCAACTACTCATCTGGAATCGAAACTCCTCCTCTCCAGTCTTGCTGAGAACCCTCATTAACCCCGAACCAGGGTTTTCCCTGGACTTTTCAAAGTTTCTGGGAGCCCCCGGCCAGTGACCGCTCCTCCTTTCTGTAAAATCCAATGCAGGGGGATCGTGTCCCCGAGGTCAAGCCTCGGCCCCCCACCCAGGCTGGTCTCAGCCCGGATCCCTGGATACCTCACCCCGCCGTGTCTCCAGTGAGACCCCAGGGGCGCACATGCTGTTGTTCGAAGGCACTCGCCAGGGCGCGCACCGAAGCCGACGGGGCGGACAGGCCGGGCGCTCACCGGTACCAGGCGAGGCCGCGCTCGTAGCACCTGTCGAAGAAGTGGGGCTCAGAGCCGATTGCGCGGACGTCGGGGTGCAGCCGCAAGAACTCCAGCAGGGCGCGCGTGCCGCCCTTCTTCACGCCCACGATGAGCGCCTGCGGGAAGCGCCGGCGTCCCGGGCCGCTGGCCACAGGCAAGCCTGGCGCCCCGGGGCTGCCGACCGCGCGGAGCGGCTCAGCGCGCGCGGGGGCCGGCACAGGGGCGCGGGCGGCCGGCGGGCAGCGGCTCGGGAGGGTGCAAAGGCAGTAGGCGCCGAGCACCAGCGCGGCGAGCACCAGCGGCGCCCGCGGCGCCCGCGGCGCCCGCAGCGCGGCCCCCGGCCCGGCCCCCGCGCCCTGGCCGCCTCCGGCCCCGCCGCCCACGCCGCCGCTACCTGCCATGGGGTTGTGCCGCGCCCAGGCCCTGGATCGGGGGCTGCAGGAGGGAGCGCATCCCGGCCGGTGCCGCGCTCAGCCAGCCCGCGCCCGGCTTCTGCTTTGCGCCCCGCCACCCGGCAGGCTGGAGCGGGCGGGGGGCGGGGCCGAGAAGCCCCGCCCAGCGCCGAGGCCCCGCCCCCGGACCACTGCTCCGCCCGGGACGCGCCGGCGGCGGTGGAGGCCCGGGCGCAATTTGGAGCTTCAGAGACTACCTGGACGCGCCCTCTCGGACACCCTGGGCTCCAGCCCTCTCGGCTCCAGGGCCATCATCATTATGCGCCTGGATGCTGCAGCGACCGGTCGGCTCTGAGAGCCATGACAGGACTGAGGTGCCTGCCCCAGGACCTGCTCCTAGAAGACGGATCCCCGGCCCTCCCGGACCAGGGCGGAGCAGCAGGTGCGCGGGCCGAGCAAGTGGATCGAGGAGGCGCGTGGACCCTGGCCCTGCTGCGCAGAGGGGTTCCCGGGCGTCGAGGGAAGTCTGAGGGGAGAAGAGGGCGTGCTTTGCTGACAGTCGGCTTGCCATTCGTCAGGGTCACAGCCCTGGCGGCTGGAGAGGGTTGGCCAAGTACGATTACCATTTTAGAGTCCGGGGAAACAGGCTCAGGGATGACAGGCGTCTGTCCCAAGGGCCCACGCAGACCTGTCTCCTGACCCTTTCTACCATGTCACACCACCTGTCTGTGCACCTGGCGTTGCCCTGGGATGTCAGGGACCCATCTCTGACGCTGGCAACGTGGCTCCTGTCGGAGATAAGAAGATTCGGGAGAGGCGGGCTGGGGGACTGGAAAGAGGAACCCGGGTCCTGTCCCCAGCAGCTCCTGCTGAGGAGCAGTGAGATCCAGGGGTCACTTACAGTAATGGGACCTGCTGGGCGCTGGACACTCTGTGGGAGCTTTATGCACCCCCAGGTTCACTGAACCCCCAGCACAGCACAAGAAAAGCACAGAGGAGAGAGGGCTCAGTGAGCAACAGTCCCAGGTAGGCAGGGAATTGGACCCGTGTCCTCTCTCCACCTCTGCCCCAGACTTCCTTACCGCAAGTAGGTGCCCCATGGGTGTGGACTCTCCAAAGAGGCCAGCTTCTCTCCAGCGGATGCTCAGAGTCCACTGCCCTGGGTTCTGCTTGTTCCTGAGACTAAAGGCATCTGGACAAGTCCCAGAAACCTGGGGTACCTCCAAGGGGCAGGGGCCTCCATGACCCACAAACATTTCCAGGGCTCCCACCCAGAGGCAGCCCTGGACCGAGGGGTCTCTGCAGAGCCAATGGGGTGAAGACCACTGATCAGCGCCCCAGCCCAGGTCCCAGACACCAGGCCTGCACCTGCTTGTCAGGGCAAGACTCAGCCAGGAGCCCTGGAGGCGGGCTGTTGGCACAGCACTGTCTGGGTGCATGTTGATACACACAGGGTCACAGGAAGTTCTTCTTAGAGTCTAGCTTAGAAGGGGATTTGTTCCAGACAGTCTGGTTCTCCTTAGAGCTCTGCTGGGTGGGGCCCCACTCCACCTGCAGCACCCACCCACAGTCACAGGAGGCATCTCTCCAGGCTCCGAATGCAGCACTAAGCCTTGGTGGCCCCTCTGTCTCCCTGCCCAGCACAGGCATAGTGGGTTTCCACCTCCCAGCCTCCACTCATGCTGTTCCTTCTTCACTCATGCTGTTCCTCCCACTGAGAATGCCTTTTCCTCAGCACCCCAACCCTCCCGCCACCCAGACACCTGCTTCAGGGCTTTCCGGAAGGAATTTATCAAGAACAGCAGGAAACTAATATGCTGAGGGCAGGGGAATGAAGCCAGGGACAAGGACAGATTACTAGCTGACCCCCTCCCTCCAGCCACCACCCAACTGTCAAGTGAGGGGTGGGTGCAAATCTGGGGACACCCAGGATGGCAGACTTGGAACATTTACTCACCAGTGTATCCCCAGCACCTAACAGAAACTGGCTGATACTTGACACTTGATAAAGGTCAGCTGGTGGAAGGATGTAAACAGACGGAGAGGGCAAGGAAGGCTTTCTGGAGGAGGTGAGGGTCAGGCAAGCATCCCGAGAACAGCAGCAGCAGAGAGTATGGGGCAGGGGTGGAGGGCAGAGGCCCGTCTCCGAGAGGGAGTGCACCCTCGGGGCCCAGCCTGGGCGTCTTGTTCCTTCTTGGTAAAATGGAGACCTCAGTCGTGGTGCTCAGCTTTGCTGAGATGTCACGTCCATACCATGCCTCTGAGCCATTTAGCACGTAGAATTCAGTGGTTTCCAGTATACTCACAGTGCTGTACAGCCTTCACCACAGTAGATTTTAGAATATATTCATCACCCCAAAAAGAAGTCCCATCCCCATTAGCAGTCATCCCCCATTCTCCCCTCCCCCAGCCCCTGGCAACCTCTAACCTGCTCTCTGTCTCTATAGATTTGCCTGTTCTGGATGTTTCATGTAAGTGGAATCATAGAATACGTGGTCTTTTGCAACCAGCTTCTTTCACTCAGTGTCACGTCTTCAAGGATCATCTATGTTTTGGCAGGCTCGGAGCTTCGTTCCTTTTTATGGCTGAGTAATGTTCGCTGTGTGGATGGACCACCTTCTGTTATCCACTCGTCTGTTGAGGGACGCTGGCTTGTTTCCGGCCTTCAGGTTATTGTGAATAACGCTGCTGTGAACGCTCATTCACAAGTTCTCACGTGAACACGTCTCCTTTCTCTCAGGCATATATCTGGGAGGGGAATTGCTGGGTCACACGGTCACTCCATGTTTAGCCCTTTACAAAGAGTCCTTTTGAAGGTTGAATTTGGGCGTTTCGGAATCTGCCTGTCCATGCTCCTCACACGCAGGGTTGCTGCCTTCCCTCCTGCCCGGGATGTCTGAGAGCTCCTCCCATCTGCCCCTGCCCCAGCCTGCCGTCAGCGTCCAGCCCTGGCTCTCCACTGGCTCCTGCCTCTGTGATCTAGGGACAGTGGTAGAAAGTGACTTGAAAGAAACCAGGCCATGGGAGCACAAGGCTGGTGGTTGTCCCTGCACCTTGAGAGGGTCACCCACCTCCTGCCCTGTCCAGTCTCACCTCCTCTGTCAAGAAGAAATACATCAGCAAGTCTCTCTGCCCAGCCAGACCTCCCCGGGGGCGAGGGGGGCTTCACTTTCAGGGTCCAACATGGCTCAATCCCCCTTCACCCAGTCTGGGCTCCCTGCCAAGGCTGGATGGCCAGGCAGAGGTCCGTCTGTCCACCTTCCCTAGGCCAGCCGTCAGATATTGAGCTAGTCAGGTTTGTTGTGCTGGTGGGAAGGGAGGAGGGAGAACTGGGGAGAGGAGGTGGGCTGAGCTTCAGCCTGCTGGACCAAGTAAACACCATCCGTGGGGGAGATGACGGGGAGGGCCAGAGCAGAGTGGGACAGAGAGGGCCCGTCTATGGAGGGAGTCTTGGGGAGGAAGGTCATGGTGAGGGGAAGGCCCAGCCTGGCCTCACAGACCCATGACCCAGCTGCCCAGCTACGTCCGAGTGCCTCTGCAGACTGTAATTACTCCTTCGTGGGTGATTGTGATCCCCATCTGTCTCCTCCCCCTATCCATGAGCTCTGCAAGGGCAGGGATGGAGTCAGTCTTGATCCTTTCTGTGGCTCCACATCTAAACACGGTAAGCACCCATGAATGTTTGCTGAATGACCGGTGGACTGGCTCTGTGGGGGCAGGGGGTGTGTGTACATGTGCAGCTGAAAGAGCCTACGTGAGCGCCCCTCCCCCACACTTCTCTCCACCTCTTTCGCAGCCTGTCCCCTCCACAGGGTGGGCACCCCCAGCGCAAGCCCCCACGGGCAGCAGGGTGGGGTGTGTAAGCAGCTGCCCCGCTCCGGAAAGTGATTACTAACACTGTGCCTCCCTCCCTCCACAGGGGACAGCTGGGGGAGATTTCACACATGCGGGGCTTCTAGGAACTCCGTTCCCTGGAACCACACCCCTACCCCCTAGACCCACTCCCGCAGTCTGCTGGGGTTCTGAAGCCTACAGGGGGGCCAAGGCGAGGGGGCTGCGGCCGAGGGCAGGCCCAGCTGTCCTTGATTTGTGTGGGGTTTTCCACTTCAGATGCCGGATTTGCCTGAGCACATAGAAGATGCAGTTTCCTCCCGGAGAGGGACCCCTAAGAGACGTCTACCCACGACCCACCCCCGCCCCGGGAGCCCACTGTTCCCACCTCACCCTGGTAGGGAGCGCTGGGGGGGGGGGGGGTGGCGCGTGCAGCCCAGCTCAGTGCTGAGAGGTCCCTGCTGTCACCCAGCTCTGTCCCCTCCCAGCAGGGGACCTTGCAGCTATCAAGTCTCCCTGAACCTCACTTTCCTACTTTATAAAGCAAAGATGACACTAGCCCCCATCTCTCTGGGTGCCTAGCTCTCAAACTCTTTATGATAAGGAGGCAGTGGATGTGTGACAGGGACCCCAGCACAGGGGTGCCCTGAAGCTGCTCCTGCCCTGGCAGACCTCACTACTCATAATTCATCTTCCCTGGAGACAAGACTGGAGAGGAAAGACTTTCCTGGGGCCTGGCTTCCTGGTGACCAGCTCCCCCTGGGGACAGTGGGGCACAGAAGGCTTTGCCAAGGCAGACGAGATTCCCAGTGTCAGGAGGGACAGATGAAGAAGTTCCCTTGGCCAGGAGTGGGGAGGAAGGAGGGCGTCCGGGATCAGTAGCCACATGGAAGGGGTCACACACCTGCAGGGAGCCTGCCTGAAGCTGCAGGATTTGCCAAAAGAGGCCAGACCCCTCTCCTGCACGGGTAGGGCCACCAGCTGGCTTCTAGCCACCCTCACTCCTTTCCCTTAGGTCTTCCTGGAGCCATCAGCACAGAGTGGGCAGGGATAACAATGTAGCAATCCTTCCAGGGTGCAAGAGGGGCGCGCTGGCAACAGCCTGTATCCTCAAAATGAATCTAAAGGGTCTCATGCAAACAGGACTTTCTCTGCCTCCACGCCATCCCCACCTCCTCCAGCTTCACAGCCCCAAGCCGGGCCTCTGAAAGCAGACGCAGCTCAGCATCCTGGGGAAGGCTGAGTATCATCTCAATGGTCCCCACATCAGGGCACTGGGGCTCTGGGGCCAGATCTAGCCATCCATGCCCTGCCAAGAGTCCCCAGGGACGACATGGTGACTGTGAGCATGTTCCATCGGGAACGAGGAAACAGATGCAGGCTCAGGAGCCCCGTGCTCTGCAGAGGGCCCTGGACCGCGTGTGCATGTGGGGTGTATGTGTGCGTGGGTGTGCACGGTGGGGGGTGTTCACAGGCTTGCCACCAGTTTCCAGCCACCCTTCCCAATGTGGGAAGCCCCAAGTGTGCAGCTCTCCACACACCGGTGACCTAGGCCCAGAAGCAAGTCCAGCCTGGCCAGTGGACAGGGCACCAGAGAAGGCCACACTCCATGCCCCCTCATTTCCAGGGGAAGCACACCACCACCACAGTTGGCCAGACAGGCATGCAGCCAGTCTTGTCAGGCTTGGCCCTCAAGGGAGACCCAGAACCCAGCTGCCAGGACTGAGCATCTTGGGGCTGGCGCCTCAAACTCCTCCCCTTCACCAGCCCCCGCCCTAAGCTGCAGGCTTTCTGGTCTGACCAAAGGACCCTGAAAATTGACCCCCCACTCCCTCCTCAGAGAACAGTGACTCTGTCCCCTACACCAGCCCTTGCCATCCTCCCTCTGACTCCAGCTTCCCTGCCCTCCCCACACCTCCAGACACACATCAGGGGTTCCTGGCTCAGAGATGGGGGCCCAGCAAAAATCCACAGTGTCTAGACTAAGGGAACAAAAAGCCACTAGAGTCAGAGGCGGAGGGCGCAGCCCAGGCAACAGGCAGACTGCACCATGGGCGTGCAGAGCCCACAGGGCCCTATCTCCTGCCTACTCCCGCTCCCGAAATGCAGCTGCCAAGCCCTTTGAAGCCAAGAGTTGCTTGTAAACATCGTCGTTGGAGATGAAACATGATAAGACATGAAGACGGGCTGAAGCATGGATAATCTCTGTGGTTTTACAAGGAACAAATCACGCCTGGAGACAGACCTTGGGGGGTGGTGAGGGCTTGGGGTGGAGGGAGCCTATCTGTAGGTAACCCTCGGCCCCTCCCCTCCTGTCAGTCACAGCGGCCCACAACTGTCTTCTCTGTGCCTCTGGCCCCTGAGTTCTGGTAAGCAGAACCCTAGGGCCAGGGTAGGGTGGTCAGTGGTCCTGGGGTCCCTGCATTTCCCAGACCACGAACACACTCAT
The DNA here is from genome assembly GCF_029215605.1 of Mirounga angustirostris. Taxonomy (NCBI): domain Eukaryota; kingdom Metazoa; phylum Chordata; class Mammalia; order Carnivora; family Phocidae; genus Mirounga; species Mirounga angustirostris. Next base: position 141,082,207 of record NW_026991713.1, read on the forward strand.
GCAGATGTGTGGCTTGGCTCACTCATCCCTACCGAGGGAGTGGGCAGAAGGCAGTGGAATCTGATATCCGTTCCTCGGTTCCTCGGGGCTCAGCATTTGGGAAGGGAATGAGATGAAGGTGCTGTGGTCTCTGACCTGGGCAGGGGTGAGACCTGCAAGGGGACAGCAGGGACCCATTCTGTGCACATGTATAGGAGACCTGCCCAGGGCCCCTTTGGTGGGGGGGAGGGGGGGAGGAGAGAGCCACCAGAAGAAGCTTCTAGAAGGATTCTGGCACATAGGGAGGGGATGAGGAAGAAGGAACAGCAAACTGGAGAAGCAGGAGCACAGGGGCATGTTTTAGAAAGGAGCCTGGCTGGCCTGGAGGCCCAGGTGCAAGGGTCTGGGTGCCGGGGGTGTGGATAATAGAAACCGCATAGTTATGATGCATGACACTGCCATCATCCGGGGAATGGAAATCTAGCTGGAGAAATGGGGTCTGTGGGATTTGTGGGAGCCAGCAGAGTCTGGGGGAACCACTGAAGGAAGTTTGTGGTCTGACTGTTATTTTGCAAAGATCACAGTGGTTGAGGGAGGCAAGCTCGGGGCAGGCAAAGATGCATGGGAGGTGGGAGCCCGGAACCTGGTGCCCCAGGTGGGCCCGGGCGTGGAATGGCCGCAGGGAGGGGGAGGCAGGGGGCGTCGGTGCACGTGGGTCCCGCCAGGCTGCCCTGGAGAAGGGGCTGGAAGCGTCCGGCCAGTACCCGCGCCCCCTGCAGCCGTCCCACCCCCCACCTCTGTCCCACTCCAGCTGACTCGGGCCTCTACTGCTCTCCCTGTGCCCGTCACTTTCGCGAAGCCCACCACATGGAACCCCTGCACCCTCGGACGCCCGGAGGCCTCAGCCTGTGTCCCGGGTACTGGCATGTTGGGCCGGTGTGGCCGAGGAGCCCGGGGGACGCCGGCACTGACCACGGACCGCCTCGAGGGTAGCGGGGCCCTGGGCCCAAGCGCGGACCCGTCCTCGTCGTCGGAAATGCCGCCGCTGCGCCCCTGGCGGCGCCTCGGGGAACTGCAGGGCCTGGCCGACCCGGCCTGGCTCACGGGCAGCGCGGAGCGAGCTCGCCCCCTTCCAGTGGGTGCTGCGCGCGCTGCCTGCGTCCCTACCTGGGGAGGGGTCCTTGAGCACGGGTGCACTCGGAAGGGGGTCATCGCCCTGGGTTCCCTACCAGGACCTCGTATGAGGGTGGGGGCACGGTGGCTGGCTTGGCGATGACCTTCGCTGACCTCTCTGGGCGCCTCCTCCCACTTGCCGGCCCAGCCCACAAACAGGCCTGGAGTCAGGGAGTTCCTGGGACCTAGCCATCGGCAGCACTCCCACCGGGGTCACGGCTGTCCCTGGCACTTGTCACTCAGAAAAATTGAAAGCCGTGAGTGAGCACAAGCCCCACGCACTGTCAGTTCACTCACGCCCTCTGCCGTGGGCCCCTGCAGGGGATCAGTGGAATCCCAGACACTTGTCTTCTCTCTCCCGCCAGTCCCTTACCCTGGGTGCCCCTGCGTGCACGGGCCTGCCGGCTGCTGGTGACTGGAGTTGACAGAGCACCACCAGCCGTCTGCCCCTGAACAGAACCCTTGGCTGCAAGGCGGTGCCCTGGAGGTTCCACTTGGCACGGAAGGGGGCACTGGTGGGGGATGGCGGGAGCTGGGTTCTCAAAGAGTCTTTTGTTTCTCAAGGAGGAAGCAGGGCTGCAGGCCGAAGGGGATGGTGTAACCCAGCAAGAGGAAGGGGGTGGGGGAAGATTTATGATTCCACAGGAGACACCTCGCTCCCACCCGGCCCCCGGCAGACAGACCCTGCTCATAGCCATCTATCATAGCCATCTATGTCCAAGCTCCTGATGAAAGGGGACCTAGGGGCTTTGGGACCCACCCTTCTCCCACCACCCCTCCAAGGACCCTGCTTCCAGCCCTCCCCACCGCCAGGGAACCTGGATGTGTGGGTGTGCGCTTGGAGCCCTGTAGTCAGGCATTGCTCTCACGGCGTCCCTCCCAGCCTCACCAGCCCCAGCACCAGCCTGAGGCACCCGCAGGTCCTTCAGCCCACCCTGCTATAGATCTGGCCCCAGAAAGCTGGCCCCAGGGCCATGTCCTGGACACATCAGTCCAGTTTGCAGAAGGCCAACCTGTTCTTGGATCCAGTTCACTCAGGGACATGCTGAGCCAGCATGCTGAGCCAGGAGTGCTGGGAGAGATGAGCAAAGCCCAAAGTCCATCCTAGCCCTGGGCCTGAAGATTCCTGCATACAGCGGGCTCCCTCCCCACCCCTAGGCAGCTTCAACATGCCTACTGCCTTCAGACTATGCTCAAAAGGTGGTCACCACCTTCCCAGAGCCACTGTTCCAGGGGCACAGATAAGAGGAAAGTGACAGGTGCAGGCAGAGAGAGCCTGAGGCCTCAGGCAAGTCCCTCCCCATCTCTGAGCCTCCTGTTCCTCCCCTGCAGAATGAGTGCCTGCCCCACAACAACGGTTAGGGTAGAGACTCGGGGCGATGTTGCCTATGGAAGTGCACTAAGCATTCAGTCTCTGCGCACCTACAGTGGGCTTGCCCTCGGCCAAGGCTGGCTGCTAGACTCGGAGTGTGCTGATCACAGGCTGGCCTGGGTAGTGCCCCGGGGCTGATGACAATCCCAGGTGACTAGGGCAGCCCCAACTTGGGACACAGAGGGGTTCCTGCAGGAAGAAGTCAGGCAGAGGTAGGAACTGGAATCATGGGGCGGAGGGCACACCCTCTGCAGTCCCAGGCGGGGGTGGGGGGTGTTTCTAGAGTTGCCATCAGGACTGGCTCCCAGCAGGGCAGAGATGGAGATGTCTTCTAGAGAGGGAGGCTGCCACGCTGTGGGGAGGGGCAAACAGCAAAAAGCCCCTCCTACATGGGGTTCTTTTGCATGGTCCTCCTTGGTGCTTTCTGTCATGCTGACCCCTCCCAGCTGCTGCACAACTTCCTCTGTGCAGATGACCACTGACCAACTTGGTGTCCGGAATCTAACCCACAGAGCGACATCTGCTCGGAATCCACACATCTGCCGTCCCCCTCTGCCCCACCCCCCACCCAGGAGACAGGCTGGGTTCCACAGAGGAAGGTTAAGCGCTCCACCCAAGGTCACACAGTGAGCCAGCAGCCCCTGCACAGGCCAGTGACCCCCTGCCAGAGTGGGGACCCCTGGTGTGTGGCTGGGGATGGGGGGTAAGGGCAGAGTCCCGTCACCAAGGAATGAACAGACCAACAGTGTCACCAGCCTCCCTGCCCCTCCCTCCCCAGCCATTGAAACCTCATCCCTCCTCTACCACCCCCATCCTCACACCTGCAGGCCCCGGTCCTCCCAACATGGGGATGCTCCCAGCTGCTGAGTATGTCCATTTCCATGATGCCTTCAAAACTGGGGAATGACCACAGGATGGGCCCCCCGGGAGACAGGCCTGAGCTGGAAGTCTATTGACCGCCCGCCTCCATTAGCCCTCCTCTGACACGGAGTGTGTGTGTCCCCTGGAATTGGAGTCAGTCCAGAGCCCGTGTCTAATAGTCCCCGGAAGGTCTGATTATTTCCTTTTCGCTGACGCATAGCCACCCCAATATAGGTCGTTTTGGGGAAGGCTGGGAGAAAGATTAACCATATATAATTTTTGGCAATGTACCAGGATCTTTCCTCAAGGGGACCCAGCCTCCCTGGGTCTGTAAACCAGCTCATGTCTGGGAACTGACTGAGGGATCATGACTTTGTTTTTACGATTCAAGTTAGACTTCTGTTCACTTGACCTGGAACGCTTCTGTTTGTTCAGATCAGTAAGAATTCAGGAGGCTTCCCATCGATTTCACGTCTAGGTACACCGTGACCAGCTAGCCGATGGCCAAGCTCTGTGCACCTCACACCAACCTGACTGGCGCTCTGACTCCACGGTCCATCTCAGTCACCATACCCTCCTTGCCTTGGGCACGTGACCTCTGCCCCTCGGGATCCAGTGATCCCCATTGCATTTTGTTTTCCCAGCTCGCTGGCAGTCCTGTATGTAATTTCTGGCCTCGAGAAGATGCTGGGGCTTGCTCACAATCATGGTGAAAGGCGTGTCCCCTGGACCAGAGGTTGGGGAGCGGGTTTTAAAGGATAAACCGACTGTGACACTCCCATCTCCCTAAGCCTTTGGACCCTCCCTCCATCAAAGCAAGGCAGTGCAGGCCGCCTCCCGGGCCATGTCTCAGCCAACCGAGTGACCAAATAGTTCGAGACCCCTCTCATCCCCTGAGCTGTACCATTAAACCTCCAATCTCTGCTTGGTGAGCCCCCATCAATAAATTCAGCCTGATCCAAATTTACATTCCCTTTACCATCATCCATTAATATCCATTCTTACACGTTCCTGGATTTGTCCATAGAATTTGGAAAAATCGCGCGGTTCTTCTGCAGTACAGCCTACCCCCCATGGGTGACATTCTGACCACCCCCCGCAGGGCGGGAGCATGCGTCTGTCGCCTGCTGTCTGTGCCCTCTCAGGGCCTCTCTACGTGCTATATGCTGCCACCCAGGAAGCTCTTCTTGCTTCTTTCACCTGTCACTGCTGAGCTGAGATGATCCTCCCGTTGGCGTCCTCCTCCCTGACCAGTGGGGCCAAAGCACTAGCCCCCTCATTGCCCCTCCACACAGTCTAGCATCATTGCTCTGCCTCAGATATTCACAGCCCGGACCATCACCTGACGGGAACTGTCCCTCAAACACGCCGGAAGGCCCTGAGGGGCAGTGACGCCCGTCCGTCCTACGGCTGCATCCCCAGCGGCAGGCTGCACCTGCTCAGTGAGTATTAGCAGAACAAGTGAAACAAGGTGTCCCAGCATTGGAGGGGAATGAAGACAGCAGGCCTGGGTTCCATTTGTTTACTGATCTCCTGAGGACTCCAGGCGGGTGTTAAGCTGGGAGGGGCCGTGGCATCACCCACCCCCCCAGGCATGTGCCAGAAGCCACAGCCACCACTTCGTGGGAAGGTGTGAGCTCTGGGCTGTGAGCTTCCCAGCCCTGACCTTGTACAATCAAGGTAATGAAGCAACCACTGTCCTAAGCCTGAATGAGGCAAGGTGCACCCACCCGGATTGTGAAATAGGAAGGATTTCTCCTCTCAAAACTAAGAGACCAGGGGTCTGTGCCCTTGGCCCGCTCCTCCAGCAGGTCACAGATCTTCACCACTCTGGCTGCCTGGAAGGGTTTAACCAGAGTGCATCATGTAGTGACCGGAGCTGGGGCAGCTGGCGAGGGCTGCCTCCCTTTGCATTCTGTCTCCCTGTATAGCCTGGGGGAGATCGGCACGAGCTTTGGCGAGGGCCAGAGCCCATCTCAGAATCGGGTCCCACAGGGGTGAGTCCAGACAGGCAGGGAGAGGGCAGTGGGCTGAGGAGAAGAGAAGGTGGGGTGTGCCATCATTCAAGGGCAAGCCAGGCTTAGAACCCACTTCCCTGAGACTCCCAAATGAGCAGGAGGCTAAGGTGAGCCCACAGCTGGCCCTCCAGGCCCATCCTGGCAGCAGGCTATGGGCATCATGGCAAACAGTGTTCTTCCCAAAGACAACCTGCGCAGAGCCAAGACCTCCTGATGCTTCAGCCAGTGCCCCCCGCCCACCCTGTCTGAATGTCTGGGGTTCCAATTCCAAGGTGTGATGGCCAGAGTGTCATCTCCCAGATGGCCAGCTGGAATGGGTATGCGCTGCCCACCTACAGCTCCTGAGAGCCAGAAGTTCCTTTGCCTAAAAGAAAGGAGGGAGGGGAGAGAAACACAAGTCACTGCTACATTATGCTTCAGATGCCATCCCCTGAGCTAGCCAGCCAGCTCCAGCCTGCAGGACTCAGGCACCCAGCTTGGGGGGGGGTCTGTGTGCCCCATTTTGTTTTACGAAACTTTTCATCAGTCACAGTCCCGCTGGGGGCACATGGGGAGCTGGGATTTGAGCTACAAAGTGCAGGGAGGAGTCCAGAGGGGCTGGCTGGGCAGAGAGACGTGGGCTGGCTTGTGAGCACCTGTGTGAGCAGGAGGCCAAAGGGCCAGAGGGGATGCCGCGCTCAGATAAAACTCACACGGGAAACAGCCGCCCAAACTGCCAGCACAGGGAGCCCTGCTTTCGCAAAGGTCAAGGCCAGCCACTTTGCTTTTACGTTTCATTCACACCACATGCCCATTCCCTACAGTACTGAGGCAACGGCTTTTCTCATAAGTGAAAATCCTCTTTGGGTTTCTTCCAGTTAGTGAAAATAAGCGTTAAGGTATAAGGTCTTTTACAAAAGTGTAGTGGCACAACGGAAACTCAGAAAGCGGGAGATACTCTTCACTTTACCCCATTCTGGCTGATGAAAAGTTTCGTAGGAGCGCTCTATTTGCAGAGAGTGGGAGAAACCCGTAGTAAGCATACTGCCCCCGGGGCACCACGTCAATGCACCTGTCCTCAGACAGGCCTGTGAAGGGGGCTCAGCGAGGACAGCCACTGTGCGAAGGAGGAGGCCCGCTCAGAGAGGCCCACACAGCCCCACTCCCAGCCCTCAGCCTCTGCCTGGCCCTGCCTGCCCCTCCAGTCTCCAGGAAGAGCCAGGCCCCCACAGAAAACCCTCCGCCTCATCCACCCCCAGATGCCCCTTTTTGGGGCACACATGATCAATCAGGACACCTGCCCCTTTGGGGAGGCCCTGGGCAGCTCCTGAGCAGTGTGCTTTGGGGCCCCCAGGATTTGTCACTGTAAGTGGATGAGAATAGCATGCCCCTGCCCCTGGCCCTCTAAAATGTCAATAGGCCTGTGTCCAGCTGCCAGAGGTGAGCTCACCTTTCGGGATGAACTTCAGCGAACTGCTAAATATTCAGAAGCGGGACTGCCCTGGCTTGGGGCCATCATTCAGGAACTCATGGCCCAGCCCGTTCCCACATTTGCCGCAGGACACCTGGCAAGACCACAAAACAACTGTGCAATGGTCCCTCCTGCCACCAGTACATGGTGTCCCCCCGACACCCATTTCCCAAAGTAACTGCTGGTCGGGGAGGTCGACCTCCATCCTAGGGCCTGCACAGGAAAACGGTCCTGTTTCCCTGTTTCCATCAGGACCCCAGGCTCTCTCTGGCCAACACCCCCTCTCCATCCCCTGCTGCTGAACCCACCTTTAAGGCTTCAGTTGAGTTGCGCTCTGGACACTTGGCCACACTATCAGCATGAATGGTCTCAGTGAAGGCAGGCCACGGGGATGAGTGTGCGTACTTTGAGCGGCTGGAGAAAAGCTCGTAGCCACACTTGGCGCACACATAGACACCTGGGGGCAGAAGGAAAGGCAAAGGCAGATACGTTGGCTCTACTCTCTGGGGTGAGCTGCCAAATCCTCACGCCCAGGAGAACAGAGCACTGTGCCCATTTGCAGGGTGGCCTGCACATCCTCCCCACGACCTCACCTGCCACCCCCAGGCCTGGGTATTGGCTCTATGGGGAACATACCACTGAGCTCACATCCAGTGGTTCTTAGCATGTGCCAGAGCCCAGGAGAGCCGCTTTTCACTTATCTCATTGACTCTTATCAATAGTCCTGTGATGTACACCTTGCCATTTTAGCTTCGCTGTTTTAAGTAGGCAGGTGCCCATGCCCAACGTGGGGCTTGAACTCATGACCCGGAGATCAAGAGTCACATCCTCTACTGGCTGAACCATCTGGGTGCCCCTTTTCCAGTTTCGTTTTGTTTTCTTAAGAGGACATTTCCGTTTTAGAGATGAGGCAACTGAGTGATACAGAACACTCCACTCAAGGGTGTGCATTCAGGAAGGAGCCCAATGGTCTGATGAGGACTCAGCACACCCACCCCTGCAGGCCCCAGCCCCCCTCTCTTCCCAAGTGGCCATTCCTGATGCCCAATGAAGCCTTAAGCTGGACTCCCAGCCGCTGGCCTGCTCTCCACGTGGGAAGAGAATGGTCCCAACAAGAAGGTCTCCAGGACAGACAGAGGGCCCAGGAAGACAGAGGGCCAGGGAAGAGAACAGGTTTTAATCTATCCCCAAAAGATCACTTCGAGGGGGGTAGAAAGGTTGTAAAACTGATGTCAGTCACAGCTGACGTCCACAGATGCCCAGTGTCACAGCCCAGCCCCCTAGGGGGCTGACACCCAACAGATCCCACCCAGGGAGAGCACTGCCCTAATCTTGCCTGTGGGCATGCTTTTACCAAATTAGTCCATTACCAGGAGGCACAGCCCAGAAGGGTACATACAAGGGCCTCTTAAAGCCTGGGGCTAGGGCTGAGGGTTGGCCATGCCCCAAACCACCCCCACCTCCACTCAGGCTGTCTGGTGAAACTTCACTGGCACTGAGTGGCCTGGCGGCTGTCCCGGTTGCCCAACCCCAGGGCCCTGGGCAGATTGGGGAAGCACCCAGGCGGGCACATTGGGTCCGAAGGGAACGTTCTGTGCTTGCCGGCTAACCCCGCGGGTCCCAGGAACAGGGGAGGGGAAAAGGCTGGGGTATCATCAGGGGATGCCGTTGGACAAGATCCTTCATCGCGTCTCTCTGAAGTCCAGATCCTAATCCGGAACCCCCCCCCGCCACCGTCAGCACCCCTTCCAAGTACCCTGACCCCACAGATTCCTCCCGGAAACCGCCTCGCTCACGCACTCCTCGAGGTCAGCGACCCCTCTCTCTAGTGTCCCCTCTCCCCTCAGGTACCCCTCCTTTCCAGGGCCCCAGGCCCCTCCCTCCTCCGGGACCCCTTTTACACACACTCGCCCCCGTGGGGTCCGCCCTTCCGGGGTTCCAGGGCTCCACCGCCGCCCGAGGGCAGCGACGCCCCCTCTAACGCGCGCTCCCGCCCCGCTGTCCTCCGAGGAGGTCACGGATCATACCCGGCTCAAAGTGGTTCTGGAAAACCTCGCCCCCGAAGAAGCTGCAGAATGACATGGCGCCAGCGGGACAGCTAGCGTCCGCCGCCCGGTACGGATCCGAGGCCGCTGGCCCGCGACAGCCCGGCCTGCACCCGGGGTTCCGCCCCTCCTCCCGAGGACCAATCACTGCCCGGAGCCTGCCGGGCAACCCGAGGCCCCGCCCCTCCAGAGGACCAATCACGTCCAGGGACGCCGAGACCCCGCCCCCTACATCTCCGCCCCGTCCCCAAAACCGCCCCCTGCCGCCCCGCCCGAGCGCCAGGGGGCGCCGCTGAGCTGCTCCGGGTTGGGGCGGGGCCACGCCGCAGCGGTCCTTCCCCGAGCCGAGCCCTGGCCACCCTCCTTTCCGTGCTCCCAACTCTGAGACACCGCGGGCAGAGTCGCCTCCGCACTATTTATTAGACAGCGGGGACAGGCGGGGGTTGCGCCGCGCTTCCTTCAGGCTCCCTCCATCGCAAGCCGCCTACAGGTCTCCAGAGGTCTCTGGCTTTTCCTTCTCAAGATGCTTCTTCTGGGGACCCTGGTTGGGGGGTTGGGGGAGACACAGGAGCGCTAGCTACGGAGGTCTGGCCGGCAATCCTGCCCCTGGCCAGCTGCGGCTCTGCTTTTCTTTTCCTGCACGGATCAGTGCCCGGGGCTGGGCTCCTACAAGCGCCGCGGCGGGGACGGGAGCAGGGGCGATTCAGTGCCCGGGGCTGGGCCCCTACAAGCGCCGCGGCGGGGACGGGAGCAGGCGCGAATCAATGCGCGGGGCTGGCCCCTACAAGCCCCGCGGCAGGGACGGGAGCAGGGGCGAATCAGTGCCTGGGGCTGGGCCCCTACAAGCCCCGGGGACGGGAGCAGGGGCGCCCCCGCCACACTCATCCGATCTAGCTGCCCCAGGGAACAAGGGGTGGGCGGGCTTACCATGAAGACCCTCTTCTCTTGGGCCGTCTGGAAGCGGCCATGGCCAAACTTGGAAGTTGTGTCGATGAACTTGAGTTCGATATTCTCCAGGGCCCGGCGGCTGTGATGCACCAGGAGGGACTGGGGGTCCGTGGAAGAGGAGAGCCAGATGTAAGGTCCTCACCCACCGCCTCCCGCCACCCCCAGTCCACACCGGGAAGGTCTCACTCACCCAGCTCCTGCCAGAACACCTTCCTTTTTGCTCCCCCATCCCCCACCCTGCTCCAAGCAAGGCCCCCCAACCCTCCCACGGCCCGGCTCCCCACCCACCACAGAGGCGCTGACCTTCCTCAGCGTGATGACCCGCTTCTTGGTGCCCGGGATGCAACCCTTCAGCATGACAAAGTCGTTGTTGACTTCCCCATAGTGCGGGAAGCCACCCTGCGGGAAGGTGGGTCAGGATGCAGACCTCACAAGGGGCAGCTGCAAGCCTGGCCCCAGGGCAACACCCTGGATCACTAATCAGGGCAGCATCTGAGCCACATTCTGAGTCCTTCCTTATTTCACAATCTACATTTTAGTGAGGGAGAAACTGAGACTCAGGGATGTGGAGTCCCTTGTTCTCGGCCCTGTAGCTGCACCATACTGCAGCTGGGATTTGAACCCAGGTGGCCTGAGTGCAAGGCCACGGTTGCAGCTTCTGTGCCCCACACCCCGTGACAGCAGCTGGAGTGTAAGCCATCTGCAGAGGAGGTTCAGGATGCAGGAACAGCACGGTTTGCCAGTGGCCACTCTCTGGGGCCTGAGCTCTTGGGGCAGGGCAGTACCCCACATGCCTGCTCACACATGCACGCCACGCCCACTCACCAGTGGTGTAATGGACTTGTCAGTCACGTCGTAGCTCGTGGACGCATTGTTCTTGACCACCTTCCCATCCTCCTTGTGCAGCCCCCGGCCAATACGGTAGATCTGCCAGGACAACAGGGCACATGGTGGGCTGCAGGTGGCCTCCAGGGCCAGTGGCATGTCTGTACCCACCAGCACGTGTGCTTGGACCCAGGCACTGGCAGGGGTGTTTCAGAGCCTTTGGGGGGCCAGCAGTGTCTGGGTCACGCACCCCACCCACTGGGGTCTGGTCATGAGTGTCCCTCTACCACCGGGACCATGGACGCACCTTCTTGTTGAGCTCTGTGCGGTGGTGGTAGCCCTTCTGCCCGGCCCGAGCAATGGAGCAGCCCACGCGGGCAGGGTGCCAGGCACCAATGCAGGCCACCTTGCGTAGCCCCTTGTGGGTCTTCCGTGGCAGCTTTTTGGTATGCCAGCGGCTCGTGACCCCTGCAGGGGGTGGAGGGGGGGCTAGTGGCTGAGAGGCCAGTCTGGCCCCACCCCCTCCAGGGAGCCTTCCCAAAGCCACCACCCCCACCCAGCCCTACCTTTGACACCCCGGCCCTTGGTGACGGCAATGACATCAATGACCTCGCTCTGGCTGAACACGCTGTGCACCGGCACCTGCTTCTCTAGCCGGGCCTGGGCCCAGGCCACCTTCTCAGCCACTGTGCCGCCGTTCAGCTGGATCTCCATTATGTGGGCCTTCTTCTGCCGGAAAGGCAGCAGCTTCATCTGCAGGACATGGCACAGCCAGTCGGCTCCCAGAGGCTCCCAGCCCCCATTTGCAGACATGGCATGACTGGCTGGTGACCCCCGGCAGGCTTTCATGCGTGCATTTGTCCAACAGATGTTCCAGTGCTTGGGTCTGTCTACTCACTATGTTCTGTGCTAGGCACTGGGGGGATAGAGCATGGAATGAGGCAGGCAGGGTCCTGGCCCTCAGGGAGACACTATCTAATTGGGAGACAGAAATCAAGTAAATTCTTGGACAGGGCAGAGTATTCTAATGGAATATTGGGGGCAGAGGGGACAGTTATTGCACATAGGGCAGTCAGGGAGGACCCTTCTGATGTTACATCAATAACAAGAAGGAGCCACTAAGTGAAGATCTGAAACTTCGGGGAGCAGAGGGAACTGCATGTGCAAAGGCCCTGTGGCAGGGAGTTGGTGGGATGGAAAGGAGACCAGTGTCGCTAGACCATGATGAGCAAGGAGGAACGTGGTGCAGGATGAATTCAGAGGTGAGCGGGAGCCTGCCCGTGCAGGTCTTGTGGGGAGAAGCTGGGGCTTTATTGTAAGTGCAGGGTGTGACACTGTGCTTTGTATGTTTAGATATCTTTGGCTGCTGCTGTGTGAGGCACAGGCTGTGGGGACACACAGGTGGAAGCAGGGATACGGGCCATGGCATAGTGCTCAACAAGTACTTATGGAGCACCTACTGCATACAAGGCACAGACTGAGCAGGCAGCCGTGGCCCCTGCCCCCATGGAGCTCCAGTCTGTCAAGGGAAATGGAAACGACCAATGACAGGCATAACCAGGAACAGCAAGGGAGGAGCGGGGTGCTGCTCCAGGCGTAGGGGCGAGAAAGCCTTCCCTGAAGACAAGATGCCAAGGCATCTTCCAGAATAAGCCAGAAGGTGTTAGTAACCTTTCAGCCCACATCAAGCCAGACCCCATGTACGAAGGTTGGCTCACATACACACTTGTGCAGGCCCCAAAGGGAGGGGGCTGGCCCTCTACACTGACGTTTGGCAGGAGATCCAGGCCTTTCAGGGCATGGGAGGGCCCTGGTTGAGCACTAGGCATGGCGGGTGCCCCACAGCCCTCAGAGCACACTGACCCCCAGCATGCCATCCCTGGGACAGCTGCCGGCCAATGCGCGGCCGGTCACCCAACTCTTTGGGCCTGTGCCCCAGGCTCGTGGTATTTTTAGGCTGACATTTGCCAGGGCTCCTGGAAGCCCGGGTGGAGGAGAATGGGGGAGGGTGGGTCCAGGGCATGGACTGGCGGCCTGGGTGTGGACAAGGTGGTGGGGCTGACCTGAGTGTGGACAATGACACGGATGACCTTGCAGTACTTCTTCATGGCGGTGAAGTCTTTCTGCAGCTGCTTCTTGCCATCTGCGTCCCGCCACCTCTTGCAGGCCTTGGTAAAGGCTTTCTTCTTGCTCTTGTGCCTGAGCCACATGCAGGAGACACTTAGAGGGGCCAGCCAGGGCAACTCCCCAGGCCCGTCTGGGCCCCACATGCCCACAGCCCACCACGCAGGGCTCTTAGAACAGTGCCTGTCCCCTCCTTCCCTCCTTCCCTTCCCGGGGAGGCCACTGCTGGGCCCTCTCCTGGGGTCCCCGGGCTGCTTCCAGCCACCTGCTGGGAGCACAGACTGTCCCTCCCTCTCCAGGTCTCGGGTTCCTCCTCTGCAGAGTGGACACCCTCCTGCCTCCTGAGGCCTGCAAGTGAGCGTCTGATGTGCAGAAGCTGGAGGAAGGGACAGGCAGCCCCCCCCGCCCCCGCCACCTGCCCACGTTGCTAGAGCTGCAGACCCCACTTGTAAGGCCAACAGCCAGTACTTCATGGCGCCATATGCCACTTCGTGCTGAACCCTCACCCAAACTCTGGAAGGTGGATGTATGGTCCCCATTCCACAGATGAAGAAACCAAAGTTCACAAAAGGCAAAGCCCCTGGATGAGGGGCAAATTGGTAACAGAAGAGAGAGCCCAACCAAGGCCTGCTGCATTTGGTGAGTGCTCGCTGTGTGCCCCTGTGATCCTCACAGCAGCCTGCTGACACAGGGACCGCTCCCCCCGATGCTGTCTCCAGCCTATGGTGTCTGTGATGGGGGGGAACAATCTAAGAGGCTCTACGAGGTCAGCCAGCTTGCCTGCGGTCATCCAGCCTGCTCTGGCTCAGGGGCCCAAACCTGTCACCTCCCACAGAGCGCCAGAACAGGAGTGCCTCCAACTCCATAAGGATGGGGGTGTGTGTGAGGTTCCTTGGGCAGGTGGGCCTTCCCTTTCAGGACTTAGAGCCAGGGAAGATCTAAGGCCCCCAAATGCCTTTCTTTCTGATGAGAAGAGCTTGTAAGCTGGCTCTTTCCCCTTTTCGCTCTGGCTGCTAGGAAGCTCTGGGCTAATTCTGTCATTCCATCCAATTAGTCCCTTAATTTAACCCTTAATTAGAACCCTCGCTTCCTCTCTTTCTCTATCCCGATCTCTACTCTGGTGCCCTGGCACTTGTCTCTCACTGAAGCGAAGGCAACCCCCCCTGCACACACGTTCCTGCCTGCCGTGCGCTGCAGATACTGCGCCCGCCTGCCCCCCGCCACTGTCCCAGCCCAGGGCTGGGGATGGAGGCACGGCCAGCCCACTCGTGCGCCCCCCCGTGGGGTGGCCCCCACCAGTCCTTGTAGAAGCGGCGACGGCACTCATCACTAAGGTGCTCTGCAAAGATCGTCTTGAAGCTCCGCAGGCCGCGAGGGGTGGCCACATAGCCCACCACGCCCACCACCACCAGAGGCGGTGTCTCCACGATCGTCACAGCCTCCACTTCCTCCCGCTTGGAAATTTCTGGAAGAGACCCCGAGAAGGAGCATGGAGGAGGGCCATGTGGGGAAGAGCCAACTCCAGCCCCTCCTGCCCAAGGGAGGGTGGAGCACCGCGGCCTCAGGGAGGGCCCCCACTGACCTCAGCCCCCAGCCTGCCCACTCGCTGCCCCTTCCCTCTCTGCTCCGCCCTGGGCATGGAGCAGGTGCTGGTCAGGGCCCTTCAAGTGCTCTGCACTCTGGCTCGGAGATCTCAGACAAGGCCTGACCTGCTCCCTGCCTCCGTTTCCCCACCAGGTCATCTGGAAATGGGCTAGGAGAGCCAACAGCCAGCATGGCATCCCCCAAAGGGTAGGATTGGGATTCCTTAAGTGGAGCACACATGAACATTCTTAATTTTAATAGTTATGAATATGTGTGGATGAGCTCTAGAAAAATACCTATTATTTGTCCCGAACCAATGATTTTGTAGATGTTATTTCTGAGACTAATACAAAGTAAAAGTATTTGTTTAAAATAAATATTAGGAGTGGGATGTCTGGGTGGCGCAAGCGGTTGAGCGTCCGACTCTTGGTTTCGGCTCAGGTCATGATCTCAGGGTCGTGAGATCCAGCCCCACAAGGGCGACGGCAGGCTCCATGCTCAGGGGGGAGTCTGCTTGAGATTCTCTCCGCCTCTCTCTCCCCCTCCCCACCGCTCGTGCGTGTTCTCTCTCTCTAAAATAAATAAATTTTTAAAAAATAAATAAAAATAAAACACATATGAGGAGAGATGAAGAAGAGATGGGCAGTTGCCCAGAATTTGGAGGGGTGGTGGCTGAAGCTCTAGAAGGGCAACAGGAAGGACCCCTGTGGGGATAGAACGTCCCACAGTAGCACACTTAAAGGGGGCAGAACCCCATAGAACTAAATGCGCATGCACATGCACCCCAACCAGGGAAACCTGAACAGGATGGGTAGGTCGTATCCCTGTCGATACCTGGTTGTGACCCTATTGCTATAGTTTTATAAGCTATTTCCATTGGGAAACTGGGCAAAGGGTGCATGGGATCCCTCTGTCTTACTCCTTACAGCCACATGTGAACCTACCCTGATCTCAAAATGAAAAGTATATGGGGGCATCTGTCTTTGAATCGTAGCTCCTGCCCTTACTAATCGGGCAACTGGCCAGTTTCCTAACGGCTTAATTTCCTCATCTGTAAACTGGGGGCCAGGACAGAACACACCTCAAGGTGTGGCCAGTGGTCAGGGCTCCCTGACAGTGTCCTGACTGTGGCTCCCACAGGCAGGGCGTTGCCCTTTCTGGGGCTGCTTCCCCTCCTGGACCCCAGTTCTGGCTCCTAGCCTCCAGAAGTCTTTCCAGATCCCCCCGGCAGGCAGGGAGGCTCCACACCCTCCCCATGCGTCCGCCTGCAGCCACTCACTGAGCCCGGGCCTGTGCACCTCTCGGAGAGTGTGCGTCATGCCCGCCTTGTAGCCCAGGAAAGCCGTGAGGTGCACGGGCCGGCTGGGGTCGTCCCGAGGCCAAGTCTTCACCTTGCCCCGGTGCCGGCTGCTCCTCTTGTGGGGCAGGAAGCCCAGGTGTCCATGCCGAGGGGCAGAGAACTTCCGGTGGGACTGGGGGTAGGAGGGGAGGGAGGTCAGAGCTGGGGTGTCCCTGGTGGGGGCGGTTGGATGGGCCCAGAGCCCAGCCCCAGAGAAGTGAGTTAGAGAGCCCAGACTGGGCACCGGTGGTCTTCGGTACCCCCCTCCCTCAGTCCACGGGAAAGAAGGGAGGTTGGCTCAGGAGCAGTGTCTTACGGACAGAGCTGGCACCAGGCCCTCCTCACCCACAGGTTTCCTGCTTCAGTGGGCTGCGCCTGCTGGGCCCAGGAGGGACAGGCCCACACTGTGGCTCAGGGCTAAAGGGACAGGGGGCCACTGCCATCTGTCCATCTTCCTGCCCATTCTAGGCCGGGCAACCTGAGCTCTGGCCCCCTGTTGTCCCTTCAGTCACCTACTCCCCCATAGGCCCAAGGACCATCCCTGCTGGGAGAGACTCCAGAAGCCCACCTGCCCCTCCCAGTAAGCCAGCTGGCTCCTGCCCCCCAGCCCACTGACCATGGCAGCCGGTCCCTGCAGGTCAGGAAGGGAAGGGGCCTCCCAACAGGCGCAGGAGGTCGAGTGGCAGGGCCAGAACGCACAGCAGCCAGCTCCCAGATTTAGCCCCTGGCAGGGGAGCTTGTTCACGTCCCGTGGCGGGCATGGGCTCCCGAGCCAGGAGCAGGCCTAGCCTGGGGTGGGGCAAAAGGGGGCATCAGATGGGCACCCTGGGGTAGGGATACCTGGAGCCAGGCCTGTCACTCCTGTCCTCAAGGACCCTGGGACTGGCTCACACCCACTTTGTTTTCTGCCTTGTATTACCCTCCCAGGACAGGAACACCTTGGTCTGCTAAGGAGTCAAGGAACCCCAGCTGGGGAGGGGGCTTCTTCCAGGCTTGCTGTGACGAGGGTCTGGCCCAGTGGGCAGGCAGTGAGGTGGAGGGAATTCCTGTCCTGTCTTGAGGGTGGTGAGCCCAGCCTGGACAAACTGCAGGGTGCCGGGGGGGTGGGTAACTGCTGTGATCCAAGAACAAGAAGTCTATATGGTTATAAAGTTCTGAACCCGGAGAATCAGTTGCACAGGCCTAAAATACCTCTGAGGGCCTATGGGCCTTGCCTTGCTGATGCTAAGATTCTATGCAACGCAAATGTCACAATTCTCTGTTGTTGCTGCTGTTACTTGCAAAGCTACTTTTATTATTTGGGGCTGGACCCCACAGGAATAAAATCCCTGGGAAGGGGCAAACCTCAGCCCCCCGAGTGTCCCAGGGGGAGAGAGGCTACCTGAGGGAAGGAAGCACGGGAGGGATGCCCGCAGACTCAGGGCAAAGGGGATGCGGCCGCCAGTGCTGGGGCCCGAGCGCATTGCAGGACACATGGCCTGTGGTGGGACTGACTCCAGGCGCACAGGCCAAGAACCAGAGGGCCCGGCACAGAGCCACAAGCTACTTGGGTTCCTCCCTCTCATCTGCCTCATCTCACTTCTGCTACATGATCTCCAAGTCCCTCTGCTGCCTGGTAGCAGTGGAGAGCTGCCAGCCCGGGGCTTTCCCTTAACGGAGGTCTCTGCTTTCTCTTACTCTGGTGAGCCATAGTGGCGGTGGCCACAGCTCCAGCCTGAATCTGTTGGGTTCCCTTGTTCAGTCCAATGTTGCAGGGCAATGTTAAGATTCTTTTGGTCAGGGGGCACCTGGGTGGCTCAGTCGGTGAAGCGTCTGCCTTCAGCTCAGGTCATGATCCCAGGATCTTGGGATCGAGTCCTGCATCAGGCTTCCAGCTCAGCCGGGAGCCTGTTTCTCTCTCTCCCCTTCCCCCTGCTCCTGTACTCTCTCTCTCTCTCATACATAAATAAATAATCTTTTTAAAAAAATTCTTTTGGTTGCACAGCGTGTGTTTCTGAGAGTTCATGATTTCAAGATTTGACATTTCTATGATCAACAATTCTGTGCATCCATAGAGTTGATGGCTCCGCTGCCCTGGCCCCAGCCTCTAGGCATGAAGTGACCAGCACCCTCCCTGGTACTGGTCAGGGGCCGTGCCAGGTATGGAGATCACTGAGGGTAGTCAGCAGGGCCCTGGTCAGTGGAGCTGCACCAGGGGGCACACCAGTGCCCAGGGCCAGGGCAGAACCATCAGAGCCAGACCAGAGCACTGTGCATCCAGGGGCCCCCAGGGCAAGCCCTGCCTCTTGCTCTGCCCCACACAGGACCCCTAAGCTCAGTGGCATTAGCCTGTCCATGAGAGGCCCTGGAAGACACAGCGGAGCCCAGAAAGGGCTGGCTGTAGGGAATGGGCAATTCGGGAAGGTTTCCCGAAAGAGCAGAGCGTTGGGTAGTGTGTGTTATTTGTTGATGCTGTTATTTGTTTGTTCTAGCGGCCAGAGTTCTCCAGAAGAGCTCAGCTGTGTTCATCTTGCTCCCTGCTGCACTTGCCACGTGCCTGTGCACCAAGAAAGCTGAATGGTTTACTTATTCCTGTGTCTGTCTTGTCTTAGAATGTAAGCAGGAAGGAAAAAAGAAAAGAAAAAGGAATGCCAGCAAGAGCCTCTGCTTCGTTCCCCAGAGTATCCCACCCGCCGAGAGCAGCGCCCAGCACAAAGGACGTGGGACCGAAGGGGAGCGTGCGCAATGATGCCGCGGCCCATCATTGGGCGGGCCGAGGGAACTACAAGTCCCATGGTGCCTCGCGAGCACCGCCCCCCCCATCCCGCGCAGGCGCAGCCCCGGAGGGCGTCCTCTGCGGCGGGCGAACTAGGCCGTGGGATCCTGGCAGAGGCCGGGGTTGTGCGTCCGGGAGTGGATACCCCTTGCGCGCGGCCGCCATGCCGGACAGCTGGGACAAGGACGTGTACCCCGAGCCCCCGCGCCGCACGCCGGCGCCCTCGCCGCAGACCTCGCTGCCCAACCCCATAACCTATTTGACGAAGGCCTTCGACCTCCTCGTGGACCGGCCCGTGACCCTAGCGAGAGGTACGGACCCTATCCGGGCCTCGCCGCTCCCCAGGGCCCCTCGCCGCCCTTCGGCGATCCCCGCACCCCTTCGCCCAACCCCGGGCTTCGCCCCCGTGACCATCCCCCGCCGCCCGCACCTGCGGGCGGCGTCGCCTCCTTGGACCCCCCCGCCCCCCACCTTCACTGCACTCTAGGAACGCCCCTCACTCCTACACCAAGACCACTCACTGCTTTCCGGCCCCCGCCGCCTGGGGAACCCTCCACACACCCCTGGTCTCCGGCCTCGCCCAAATATTAGCGGATCGCAGTCTAGCCTGGGGCTTGCTAAACCCCATTCTCCCTGCACGCTTTGCATCCCACGTTGTGCACAGAAGGCAGTCAGCAAACGGGTGTTGCCAGCCTTCTGCACACCTGCTGCAAAATGACCGGGGTGGTCAAGTGCTGGCCGAGGTTCCCTCAACCTAGATGTGCTGTGACTTGTACTCCGTGTGTGCTTATGCTTAAGAACTGTCCAGATCCCATCTCTGGTCCAAACCAGGCAGATGTTTAAAACCGCTCTTTGTGGCCCAGTTTGTTATTCAGCTAGCCCAGTGGAGGCAGCAGCAGGAGCACGCTCTGCCCTCAGTCACTATTGCCTGGCAGTTCATCCATGCATTTAACTCATTCATTCGTTCAAACAACCCAGCCACCCACGTGCTGCGATGCCCCGGTGGCTCCTTTCTTAGGATAAAGTCAGCAGATCAGAACCCCAAATCTGGAAAAGGCACAGCAGTGAACCCACTGTTTCTTAGAAAGTGTTTTATGTGTCTGGAAAGATGAGATTTCACTGGTTCCAACTTATCAATTTCTGGGTGGGGATGCTGAGGCCAGAAGGTCAGTGGCAGCAAAACTGGCTTGGGGCCTCTGCCTACATGGGAAGACCCTGTGTTGTGGGGGAGGTTGGCCAGCAGGTAGGACCTATAGAAGGGTGTGGGCTTGCAGAGCATGGGTTCAGAATCCTGAATTCTCTCTGGGCCTACGTACTCTACTGGGAGCTACCCCTGGTGTAATACTCATGGTGCCTGGCTCCCAGGAAGCCCTCCGTAAACCATAAACGGTGGACCTCACCATTAGTAACCCAGGACAACCAGCCACACCTGTTCTTTGAGAGTCTAATTAGCAGTGTTTGTAAAAGCAGTCTGCCCCTTCCGTGGCTTGTGAGAAAGAAGAGAGCTAAGAGCAATTTCTGTGGCCTGTCCAAACCAACAGGGCCTTTTGAGTCTGGGGTTTTTTCTTTACAGAGTTTATAGAACGGCAGCACGCGAAGAACAGGTATTACTACTATCACCGGGAGTTCCGCCGTGTGCCAGACGTCACCGAGTGCCGGGAAAAGGATATCTTGTGCATGTTCGAAGCAGAAATGCAATGGAAAAGAGACTAGTATGTCCTGCCTGTGTGTGTCCCTTAGGAAACACTGAGCCTCACTCAGTGAGCACCTCTGTTGGGCTCTTATCCCCCAGGGATACCATGGGATGATGGTCAGCCACCAAGAAGGCCTCCTGGGGTTTGCCCAGATCTTGAGGGTGGAGGGGCCAGACAACAGGGCCCTAAGGTCTTGTTTTCATTCTGCTATCTCTGGGTACAGGGAAAGGATTCCTCGTAAACTGCCTTTTTTTTTTTTTTTTCTTCAGTAAAGTTGATCAAGAAATCGTCAACATTATCCAGGAAAGGCTGAAGGCCTGTCAGCAGAGGGAAGGTGAGAGCTATAGGCAGAACTGTGCCAAGGAGCTGGAGCAGTTCACCCAGGTGGCCAAGGCCTACCAGGACCGCTGTAAGCAAGCCCCCACCCTGGCCTGATCCTTCAACGCTAACTTCACTGCCCAAATTGTGCCAGTTGGTTGGGGGAGAGAGTGGTTAAGAGAATCACTGTATCCCAGATCCCTTTTCTGCTCAGTATCTTAGCTTTTTCCTCCCCACTTTTAAAGAAGACTCTGGTCTGTATCCTGGTAGATTTGGCCCATGACTTCCCTCCCCCTATCTCTTTCCCAGATCACGACCTGGGGGCTCATTATTCTGCCAGGAAGTGCCTGGCAAAACAGAAGCAGCGGATGTTGGCAGAGAGGAAGGCAGCTAAAGAGGCCGCCACTGCCTAAAGCAGCTCCTTGAGCACCTTCACAAGATGACTATTAAAATAAAGAGTAATTAAGAAACCTGTTTTTGGTGTCACCTTTAGTCCCCAACCTGGACCTGTTGACCTCACTGGTCCCATCTCCCTTTAAATCCAGCTACAACTAAGCTCGTAAGAGAAATACACAAAAGGCACTACTAACAAGCTTTAGTTCACTTTATTTTTCTTGTATAAAACTAGGTGGTGGCCACAGCTGGAGCCTGGGTCCTCTGCACAGAAACTCTGGTGTGGGTCTTCACAAGATGGTCAGTGAATTCCTAGAAAAAGAGACAAGGCTTTAGCTGTAGCCACACCTCAGCACCCTGTGCACCTGTCCAGGCTAAGGGGGTGGCTGGGCAGCCAGTACCTGATATGGAGACTTGGTGAACACCGTCTCCTTCCAGAGGTCAGGGGTGAGATAGCTGTAGGTCTTGGAGATGGCATCAAAAGTAGCCTTAGCTGGAAGAGAGAAAAGAGAAGGTTGGCAGATACACAGGACACAACACCCCAGATACAAACAGAAGATGTTGCGCTCCTAGGGACAGAGAGGCCACTTGGGGCCAGTCTGCCGTGCCTTAGGAAGGCCTTCCTCTCTCTCAAAATACGCCAAGCATACACTGAGTATGATTAAGCTGAGCTATGAGGGCCACCTACCAAAGTTCCCCAGGGTGGCAGTGCAGCCTCTGGCCGAGGTGTAACAGTCATCAATACCGGCCATCATCAGTAGCTTCTTGGGCACAGGGGCTGAAACAATGCCAGTGCCTCTGGGGGCGGGGATGAGACGCACCAGCACAGAGCCACAGCGGCCAGTCACCTGCAAAACGTGGAGGAGTCAGGAGATGGCCTAGGGGGAATCGGCACCACCGCAGGCCCCATCACCCCCCCACCCCCCAAGCCTACCTTGCATGGGACAGTGTGGGGCTTGCCGATCTTGTTCCCCCAGTAGCCTCGCCTCACGGGGACGATGGAAAGCTTGGCCAGGATGATGGCCCCACGGATAGCAGTGGCAACCTCCTTGGAGCACTTGACACCCAGGCCGACGTGTCCATTGTAATCTCCGATGGCAACAAACGCCTGTGAGGAACCTGACATGGTTAGGAGTCCGCTGGCCGGCACGGCACCAGCAGCCACCAACAGCCACCAACTGGGCCTGTGGCGCCCCTCGAGGAAAGAGTGGCCACCGTGAGGCCACTCTGAGGTCCCGAGGAGATCCTTTCTCTCTCTCCCCATTACGAAAGCCACGCGTGTAGTGACAAGCGTGACCATGCAGAGCTGAGAGAGTCTCACCCAGCCCCTTGGCAGGTGCAGCCCAGGAACACACAAGGTGACTAGGATACCTTGAACCTGGTCCGCTGGCCAGCACGGGTCTGCTTTTGCACAGGCATGATCTTCAGAACCTCGTCCTTGAGGGATGCTCCCAGGAAGAAATCAATGATCTCAGATTCCTATGGGATGAGAGATTGCAACGAAACCGTTCACTAGAAAGCTCAGGAACCATCTGTAACCATTCTCCCTAGATAACCTCCACCCGGATCCTAGAACTAGTTTTTCAACTGTCCACATTTTGTCTCCAAGTCGAATACCCTAAGTCAGAGATAGGGCACCTAGGCACTCACACCCTCCTCAGACGTGGAGCCTTGGCCGGGGTGGACAGATCCCATCCCTGGACCCAAGGCCAAATGAGCCTCCCGGGGACTCCACCTGCCAACGCCCTGTCCGGAGGTGGGGCGGGGGGAGGACCCCCTCGTTACCTTGATAGGCAGAGAGAAGAGATAGATCTCCTCTAGGGACTTGATCTTCATGTCCTTGACCAGGCGGCCCAGCTTGGTGACGGGGATCCACTGGAGGGGGAAAAGGCGCCGATAACTACGGTCGCCCGATCGGCGCCGCCCACGGGCCCGTCTCACGCGCAAGGGCCCGAACCTACCTCCTTGTCCTCGGCCTTGCCTCCGCGAGCTCCACGGCCTCGACCCCGGCCCCGACCACGGCCGCGACCGCGGCCCCGGATGCCGCTGCCGAAGCCTCCGCGGAAGCCGCCGCGGCCTCCCATTCCAGGGCCCCCGGGCCCTCCGGGCCCTCCCGCAGCACCGGCGTCATCCGCCATTTGCTGAAAAGAACATCGAGAATGGACCAGTCAGCGAGGCCCTGGCACCTGCGGCCGCCCGGGGCCAGGGCTCCCGCCCAGAAGCGCCAACGCGCCGGACCGAGCCCCGCCAGATGGCCGCGTACCCCTGGCTCCCCGGCCCGCGCACGCACCAACCACCACGTAAACTCACGTGTTTTCTCGGAGAAGAAGGCCGAGGCCGCGCGGAGGGAGTATTTATACCACGGCCAAGTGCCGCGAGATCTCGGCTGCCCCGCCCCAGGCGCGAGTTCGCCACGGGCCTATAAGAACCGTGGAAGCGCACTCCTGGGTTTCCCCGCGCTCCGCGTGCGACTGCGCGTGTGCGGCTCTGAGTGTGGGCGCCGCGGCGGCCCAGCTACCCGGTACTGCGGGTAGGCCCGCGCCCCGCCGCGTCCCTGGATGGTAGCTGGGAGGTCGGCGTTGGTTGAAAATCACCCGCGGCTTTGGCCGTGGCCGCGGGTGAGATTCGGCGCCTACAGCCACCGGGGGCCTCAGCTCACCGCCCACTCGTCCGTGTGGGCAGGTGAAACCCAGGCCCCGACACGCGCCCCGCCGGCCCCGGCCCGCGTGTGTTCTGGCCTCTGGCCTCTGATCCCTGACCCCGTGTTCTGCCCGCAGGACGCCGACGCCCCGACCGTGAGGCCCACGCCGCCAGGACCGCGGGGAGAGGGGAGCTCTGCTCCCAACGCCCAGTGAAGTTGTCCATGTGAGTCCTGCATGTCTGGGTGTTCCTGGCCCCCCACCCATCCGCCTGGAGGTGCATCTGTGGGCGCGGGGAGCAAGGTGTGCAGTGGAGGGGAGACCCTATGGGACACCTTGCCGGCCTGCCGGATTCCGCGTCGGATGCCACAGAGGGGTACAACTTGGGTCCCAGGGGCTGGCAGGTGACTCCGTGGCATCCCGTGAGTGGCAGGGCCAGATTTGAAACCCTGGTGTATTTCACACACCAAATAGCTTCCACAGTAGCAGATAAAGTACCTTTGAGCTGGGTCACCAACCCACTAGCGAGTGTGACAATGAAGGGAAACATCCCTAAGGTGGAGTTGGAAGGCTAGAAGGGGGAGCTCTGCTGCTCAACATCAATTACAGACCCCAACAGGGAAGGATGTAGGGATTGATTACTCCTGCAACTCAGCCTGTGAGAAACTGTCATCACTCTGAACTCTTGCTTTTCTCCAGGGGACTTCAATCCCTCCCAACTTTCTTTCTCCATGAAATAAAGTTCCTTTCCTTTGTTTGTTGGGGGCTTGCTTGTAGTCTTTTTGCATGTCCTGAATTGCAGTTCTGGTTATTTCCAAATAAACACACTTTTGCCAGTGAAATAATGGACTCTTATTTTTAAAGTTAACCCAAGAATGAGAGTGTAAGATTCCCAGCTCAAGGGCTTGCATGGGCCCCATATTGCTCTCAGGAGGGGGATAGGGTCTGGGATAGGATTTGGTGACCTTGGTATTCGGTGCTACTGAACGTGCAGTTCTATATTATCTGCCTCATGTGTGGGAACATTGCTGGTTTCCCAGGTGGAGACTGATTTCCCCATGTCTCCTCAGAGGCTTGCCCACATCGTCAGAGCCTACCTGTTCTGGAAAGCTTTCCCACATACTAGGCCCCCCACTATGGTGGTACCACAGGTTGCATGGGAATTTGGTCCTCACTTCCCTCCGATCTGTACTCTGGAGCTAGCGCCATGAGTCTTAGATCCTAGGAGACCTGATGGTGGGTCGATGTCAAAAGTCCCTGGGCTTTGGAGATCTGGCCTGGGCAGCACTATTTTGAGGAGGGAAAAAGGAATGATTCCTACATTCCTGCCAAAGCCTCAGCTTTGGGGAAAGAGTCCTCAGAAGTTTAGTTCCCAGCCTAGTGCTGCTTGGGGATCAGCTATCACCCACTCCCAAGACGGGGCCTTCAGGGACCCGCCCCAGGTCCAGACTACCTATCCCTCAACTCTGAGCAAGGGCCAGATGGTACAGGATCCCAGTGGGCCCTGAGCCAGGGCTGTGATTGGCCTGAGCTGGACAATGCCACTGTGAGGTCGGTCCACTCCTACTGTGAAATGGAGGCTCCTGAGCCCTGGGGGTCAGTGGAGCTGCTGTCCAGACACAAATCATGGTGAGCCTGGGACCCTTTTGCCTCTGGCCCTTAAATGTGTTCCTAAATCGAGACCTGTCCAGAGCTGGAACCCATTCCTCACTCTGAGAAAGGGTGAACAGTGGGTTACAGGCTCCCCAAGACAAGGAAACCAACCTTTGCAAGGGTTCTGGCCACGTCTAACTCCAGACCAAGGCCAGCTTCTCCAGCTGGGGACTGGTAGTCTTGGAAGGCCTTGACCCTCACAGCTGCCCCCTCAAAGTGGGTCCTGACCCAACCCTCCACTTGGGGGGCCCACCTCCCCATCCTGGGGTTTCCCTGGGGTATGTAGCTGGAACCTGGTTCAGCCAGGCACTGATTTTGGCCTGGCCCTTGCAGAGTGGCGGATATGATCTCAACCTCTTCGCCAGCCCTCCCGACTGCAACTTCCTGTGCTCCGTGTGCCACGGGGTTCTCAAGAGGCCAGTGAGGTTGCCATGCAGCCATATCTTCTGCAAGAAATGCATCCTCCGGTGGCTAGCCAGGTGCTAGTGGGCACCCAAGAGGCTGGGAGGACAAGGGCAGGGCTGTGTCCATCCCTGTGGCGCAGAACAGAGGAAGGTGGGCCAAGCATTAGGTCACAGTGGGCATAAGAGCTTCCAAATCTAGGACACTAAAGTACGTGTGTCCCTGCACCCTGGGGTACTTACAGCCCATGGCCCCAACCTCAGAGCTGAGTTCCCCAGGAAGTACTCAGGCCTCTTCCAGCTTGAGAGAAGGGACCACCTGGGAAGGCGTGTTGCTGTCTCTTGGTCCCTTTCCACTCCCAACACTGCCCACCCCCCTCCTCCTGCCTCCTAGACAGAAGACCTGTCCATGCTGCAGGAAAGAGGTGAAATGGAAAAAGATGGTCCATGTAAATAAACTCCGGAGGACCATCGGCCGCCTGGAAGTCAAGGTAGCTTGAAGCACCCACTCCCAGCGCCCTTCTCGCTCCTGCCAGGGGAGGGACAGAGCCAGGAGAGGGTAAGGAGAATCCTATCCTCAAAAAGAACTGAGGGTTTCTGCTCCAGCAACACTGACTGCAGCCTCAGGGTCATCAGTCCTGCCTGAGTTTGAGTCCCATCTCTACCACTTACTTGCTGTATGACTTTGGGCAAGTTACCTAACCTTTTTGAGCCCCTGGGGCCTCAGCTGTAAAATGGGGATTATACAAGATTTTTAGAGGATGAAGTGTCTGCTGTGCTGGCCACCACCCCAGTCCCTTAATTTTATAGATGAGGAAACTGAGGTTTAAAAAAAAACAGACAAACTTGGCTTGTGTACAACTGCAAGATCAACCCAGCCATGTACCTCCCCCCACCCCCCATCCCTCAAGCCTTTGGCCCTGTGCACCTGGTCTCAGAGGTCTAGATTCTTCCCTCTCCATATCACTGATGCCATTAGGGCTTGGCAGGCTCCCGGATTAGGAACATCCCGAATGGGGGATTCTGGGTAAAGTAGGCTGCTCCAGTGCTGGCCACGTCTGACCTGGTTTGGCTCACATGGTGCTCTCCCCCCACCCTCAGTGCAAGAACGCGGAAGCTGGCTGCTTGGTGACGTGCCCCCTGGCCCATCGAAGGGGGCACCAGGACTCATGCCCTTTCGAGCTGATGGCCTGCCCCAATGAGGGCTGCACGGCACGGGTGCCACGTGGGGCCCTGGCTGAGCACTGGCAGCACTGCCAACGTGGGGCCCAGCAGCGCTGCCCACTGGGCTGTGGGGCCGCCCTGGGCCCGGTGGAGCGTGCACGCCACAACTGCTACCGTGAGCTGCGCGACGCCTGGACCCAGCGTCAGGAGCGCAGCCGGACCCTGGTGCTGGGCCTGCTGCGGCGCATGCGCAAAGTGCACCGCACCACCAATCTCATCCGCAGGCAGCTGGCCCAGCTCGGAGACTTCCTGGAGGAGGACGACGCGCTGCTCGTGGGCGCCCCGCAAGGGGAGTCCGAGGCCACCCCAGAAGGCAGCATTGGGGCCGAGGTGTGGGGGGCCCAGGGCCACGGTACCTTGTAAACAGAGGGGTAAATAAACGCAGAGCCCAGGCCTGGCCCGCCCTGCCACTTCTGTGCTTGCCGGCCTCACAGCTTTATCCCATTTGCCACCCCCACCCCCGCCCCGCCCCGCCCCAGGCACTACTGCCTTCACCACGCAGGGACACTGGCCTTTCTCCCTGGGCCGCTCCTGCCTGCAAGGCTCTTCTCCCTGCTCTCCGTTTGCCTGGTTTCTTGTCCCTCAGATACCTCTTCCTCGCAGAGGTTATCCCTGAAACCCTCCCAGTCTCCTTCCTGTTACTTCTACCTGTCTGTTAACCAACTTCCCAGCCAGTCACACAAACAGCTCAAAACCCTGAACTCCTAGGAAAAGCCCACGCCTCACAATGACTCAGGGAACTGCCATTATCTCTGACCTCCTGCCCCTATCGTCTCAGTACTCCCTGTAGCCACAAGCACTGTCCCCCCAAACAGCCACAGGGATCCCCGCTTTACTCACTCAGGCGACACCTTACCTCCCCCACCACCCCATTTAAAAGCCCGTTACCCTGATCTGTTCTTTCTACAGCACTAATCGCTGAACGCTCCCGATTATTCCTTGCCCGTCCTCCGCCAGCCCTCTCTCCTCTAGCACCTCCTGCTCTTGTGCCTCCCAAATGTCTACAACAGTGCTTTGCACATAGAATGTGATCAATAAATATTTGAGAGTCTCTGAAGTTACCCGATTTATTCATTTACCTGCGATATATATCACACCAGACCATGAGCACCTGACTGCGCTTGTACCCAAATCCCAGAAGGCCGAGGGGCAAGGGTCTCGGGATGACTTTAGTAAACATTTCCTACGACTCCTTTTTTAAAATTTCCACTAAAAGGCAAACAGCGGGCAAACCCCGTGTCCTGCAGCCCTCCGCCCCAGAAGCCCCAGCCGCCTCCAGGCGGCTCTACACCGGTTCCTCCAGGCCAGAAACGCCTCCACCAGTTTCCGCTTCCTGCCACAGCAGGCATTGCCCACAGCAAAGATGGCGCCGAGCGCGCAACTGATGGCGTAACAGTAGTCGTGGGCGGTGACGCCATCTGCGGCGCGCCGGCAGTGAGAAGTGGCGCCTCTGTTTCCCTCACGCGGCGGCGACATGGCGGAGCCCGTGGCGGGAGTGGGCCGCTTCAAGGCCAAGTGAGCTGGGGCGCTACGGCTGTGGGTGCCACCCAGGGAGGGAGCGGGGTTCGCAGCCCCAGTGGCAAATGTGCCCGCCCTGAACCGGGCGCCCATTCGGGTCTGGGCAGAGCCTGAGGGCGGTGTACGAACTGGCCCGCGGGAGTCGTGTTGGTTGCGTTATTACAAAGTGAGAGAGCCAGCGTCGGTTATTAAATTAGGAGCTGGTTTGGGGGTTGTGGGTGAAAAATTCTAGAGGAGGAAGGAGCGGGCTGAGCGCAGGTGGAGGCTGGTCCTGAACCACAGCGGGAGGCCCCCACCCTCAGGTACTGGGAGAAGAACCACTTCTGGGCAGGCAGCCGGGGGCTTTCACCTCCTGTCCGTCTTCGACATGGAGCAGGAAGAGAGGTCAGGAGATGGGCGGTCTGCTGTGGCTCCGGAGACCCTGAATCCTGGGCTGATTCAGTTCCCCAAGGACTCTGGTGAACATCTAAGTGCTTAGGGCCCAGGACGGGATGGACTCCTCCCTGCCGGTGAGCACGGTCTCATGGGATAAGCATACTAAGCAGCTCATTTTCATCAGTGGGAGTGATGAGCAATACCAAAGGGAAGGCCTGGGGTCAAGAGCGTCTCTGTGGCATAGTCACCAGGGCGCCACGGTTGGGGGCTCCATTTCATGTTGGTAGCCAAGCCTCCCCTAGTGGAGTTAGGCACCAGTGAAATCCGGGAAGAGAGACCCAAGCCACATATGGGGAATAGCCTGTGTGACACAAAAGGATAGCAGAGGCTCCTCCAAGTCAGGGTCTTAGAAACACATAAGGAGAGGAGAGGGTTTTAAGACAGGGTAAAACACTTAGGTTTGGAAAGGTCTTTCTGGCAGCAGGGTTTGAGATGGTAGAGAGGGGGCCTGGTGAAGAGGCTGGAGTGGCTGTCCAGATGAGCGTGTGGTGGCCTGGACCACCGCGGAGGCAGCCGAGAGGGGAGGGATGAGGACAGCATGAGGCTGCAGAAATGAGGGCTACTTGGGGAGTGGGAGGAAAGAGCTAGGGTTGAGGAGGGGGCAGGCTGCAGCTGAGAAGGAAGCTGTTGAGGGGGTGTTGCTCTGGGCTGGTACCCTGGGCTGGCCTCCCGCCGCCAGCAGAGGGCCCCTGAGGTCTGGCCTACTCCACTCTGGGGGAATCTGGGAAGACAGGGGTGTCACACTGCTGGTACTGCCTCAGAACCTGGTGTGCATCACTGCCCAGTTCTGGGTCTCGCATCCTCTGTGACACCCACTTCACAGTGCTGCAGAGAGAGGACAGTGAGAAGAGCCATCTCCAATCTCCTGCATCCCCGCCTCTGCCTGGGAACTCCTCAAGGCAGGGGCCTTTTGGATTGAGCTCTGGGAGAGCACCCAGCACAGAGCTGGGCACTGGGGACCAAGGGGTGGGTGACTCACTCTCTCCTCCTGTTCTCTCTCTAGCTATGCTGTGGAGCGCAAGATCGAGCCTTTCTACAAGGGCGGGAAGGTGCAGGTACCAGCCCAGGGAGGGGCAGAGTGGTGGGGCAGGCAGGGGCTGCACAGAGTTATCTTGGCTGAGACCCTTCTGTCACCAGCTGGACCAGACTGGGCAGCATCTCTTCTGCATTTGTGGTACCAAAGTCAACATCTTGGATGTGGCCTCAGGGGCCGTGCTGCGGAGCCTGGAGCAGGTGAGGGTGGGGAGAGCCAGGGCAAGGGGCTAGTGTGGAGGGCAGTCCGTTCTCATGGTGCTCTGTGTGCTAACTCTCACCTCTAGGAGGACCAGGAGGACATCACTGCCTTTGATCTCAGCCCTGACAACGAGGTATACGGGGCAGGGATAGGAGGCGGGCTTCGGTACCTCTCAGCCAAACTTTGAGCCATTGAGGACATGTGGCCGTGCCTCTCCCCTCCCAGCTGAACTGCATCGTTCTCTAGGTGCTGGTAACAGCCAGCAGGGCACTGCTTCTGGCTCACTGGGCCTGGCGAGAGGGCAATATCACCCGCCTGTGGAAGGCGATACACACAGCCCCTGTGGCCACCATGGCATTTGACCCCACTTCCACACTGCTAGCCACAGGTAGGGCCCTGGCTGGGTGGATGGGCCCCCGGAGGGCACACAGTCAGAGGTCTTCAGGCACACCAGCCCCTTCACCTTGAACACGTTCCCACAGGCGGCTGTGACGGGGCAGTTCGTGTCTGGGACATTGTGCGGCACTATGGGACACACCACTTTCGGGGCTCGCCAGGGGTTGTACAGTGAGTGGAGGGCAGCAGAGGGTGGACAGGGCCTTATGCCCAGGGGCGCACAACTCACCTGCCACCCCCCCCACCACCCGCAGCTTGGTGGCCTTCCACCCGGACCCCGCACGCCTGCTGCTCTTCTCCTCAGCTGCAGACGCCACCATCCGCGCGTGGTCGCTTCAGGACCAGTCGTGCCTGGCCGTGATGACTGCCCACTACAGTGCCGTCACCTCACTGACCTTTAGCACTGATGGCCACACCATGCTTAGGTCAGCGGCCAGCCACCCAGGCCATGGCAGGAAGGGGAGGGCTGCAGCTGAAGCTGAGGACTGAGGTGGCTGTCCCCCCCGCCCCCCAGCTCAGGCCGTGACAAGATCTGTGTCATCTGGGACGTGCGGAGCCACCAGGCTACGAGGACGGTGCCAGTGTTTGAGGTGGGAATGCCAGGGGGCCGGGCCAATCGAGGGGGCAGGGGGAGGGTGGGCTGCTGCCTCTGACCCGCTTACCCTCAGAGTGTGGAGGCGGCCGTGCTGCTGCCAGAGGAGCCAGCACCTGGGCTGGGTGTGAAGTCCAAGGGCCTGCACTTCCTGACAGCCGGAGACCAAGGTATGTGTGTCCAGGCCAGGGTGGGCAGCAGAGGCTGGGGGAGGTCCGTGCACTGGAGTGCCAGCAGCCCGCGTCCCCTCACAGGCCTGCTGCGCGTGTGGGAGGCAGCCTCTGGGCAGTGCGTGTGTATACAACGGCGGCTGCCAGGCCCCGGGCAGGAGCTGACCCACTGCGCTCTGGCCCACCGTGCCGGCCTGCTCCTCGCTGTCACTGCCGACCATAACCTGCTGCTCTACGAGGCCCACTCCCTGCGGCTGCAGAAACAGGTGAGCGCTGCCCCTGCTCAGCCCGGAGGTGGGGCTGCCAGCCCTCCACTCATGCAGGCTCTGGCTTGTGTCCCTCTGGCCCCCGCCCCCACAGTTTGCCGGCTACAGCGAGGAGGTGTTGGACGTCCGGTTTCTTGGGCCCGAGGACTCCCACATTGTCGTGGCCTCCAACAGCCCCAGCCTGAAAGTGTTTGAGCTGCAGACAATGGCCTGCCAGATTCTCCACAGCCACACAGGTCAGGGAGCTGAGCTGATGCCCCCAGCACTCTATCCTGGACTAGAATGCCCTCCTTTACTGTAACTGATGGCCATTTTCTCTCTACTTTCTCCCAGACATTGTCCTGGCCCTGGACGTGTTCCGGAAGGGGTGGCTCTTTGCCAGCTGTGCCAAGGTGAGTCATCTGGAGCTGTGTGGAGGTATGGGTCCCAGTGGAGGAAGCCCAGCCCCGCCTCTGTCCTCACCCGTTTGATTCCCAGGATCAGAGCATCTGTATCTGGAGGATGAACAAGGCTGGCAAGGTGGCCTGTGTGGCTCAGGGCTCTGGGCACACACACAGCGTGGGAACCATCTGCTGCTCTAGGTAGGGGGTCAGGGCTGGGGTCCGTGGTGTTACAGAGGCCCAGACCCTGCTAATGGGGTTCCAGCTCAGGGAGATGTGGAGGGGGAGGTTTCGGCCTTGGTCTTCGAGGCTCCAGGCTAGGGATGTGTAACAGAATGCAAGGGCTACCCAGCTGCTCTCTTGGCAGGGGCTCCTCAGAACTGTTCTTGGGGCTGGGGGAATTAAAGGGGAGAGGCTCGGGGTGCCTGGGTGGCTCAGTCAGTTAAATGTCTGCCTTTGGCTCAGGTGTGATCCCAGGGTCCTGGGATCAAGCCCTGTGTCAGGCTCCTTGCTCAGCGGGAAGTCTGCTTCTCCCTCTCCCTCTGCCCCTCCCTGCTGCTCTGCTCGTGCTTTTTCTTCCTGTATCTCAAATAAAAAAAAAAAAAGGCTGGGGGGAGAGGCTTCAGGGCAGAAAGAATAACATTGAACAAAACTCAGGCAGAAAAGACATTCCCTGGGGCACCTGGGTGGCTCAGTCGTTGAGCGTCTGCCTTCGGCTCAGGTCATGATCTCAGGGTCCTGGGATCGAGCCCTGCATCAGGCTCCCTGATGGTCGGGAAGCCTGCTTCTCCCTCTCCCACGCCCTCTGCTTGTGTTCCTTCTCTCGCTGTGTCTCTCTCTGTCAAATAAATAAATAAATCTTAAAAAAAAAAGAAGACATTCCCTGCTAGGGGGGTTGAGGTCTTGTTACCAAGTCACCAGGTATGGTGGACCAAGGGCGGGTGGTGGGGGCTCAAGTAGACAAGTGTACCCTGCCCCTCCTTGGTCGGGACCATGGTCCTGCAAGCCCAGGCTGTGATGCCCTGGCAGACAGGGCTGGCCGGGGCTCAGCAGGGGTCTCCCCTCCCCCACATCTGGCCTCAGGCTGAAGGAGACGTTCCTGGTGACGGGCAGCCAGGACTGCACTGTGAAGGTGTGGCCCGTCCCTGAAGCCCTGCTCTCCAAGGGTGCAGCCCCAGACAGCAGTCCTGTCCTTCTCCAGGCTCAGGCCACACAGCGCTGCCATGACAAGGTGATGGGACACGGGGGCAGGGGCAGGGCCAGGGCCCTTGCTGGGATGGGGTTCTGAGTTGCCCCCTGCTCCCATCACCAGGACATCAACAGTGTGGCCGTCGCCCCCAACGACAAGCTGCTGGCCACAGGCTCACAGGACCGCACAGCCAAGCTCTGGGCTTTGCCGCAGTGCCAGCTGCTGGGTGTCTTCTCAGGCCACCGGCGCGGCCTCTGGTGCGTCCAGTTCTCACCCACGGACCAGGTGCTGGCCACAGCCTCGGCTGACGGTACGGTCAAGCTCTGGGCGCTGCAGGACTTTAGCTGCCTCAAGGTGAGCGCCCGCCTCAGGCCCCTCATCCCCAGGCCCTGCCCGCCGCCCTGGGGTGGTCTCACGTTCTCCCCTCCCCATCCTGCAGACGTTCGAGGGGCATGATGCTTCCGTGCTGAAGGTGGCCTTTGTGAGCCGTGGTACCCAGCTGCTGTCCAGGTGAGTGGGCTGGGGATAGGGGTTGGGATGAGCTGCAGGATGGGCCCTAGCACTGAACTCCTCCCGATCCCAAACCCAGTGGCTCTGATGGTCTCGTGAAGCTCTGGACCATCAAAAACAACGAGTGTGTAAAGACTCTGGACGCCCACGAGGACAAGGTCTGGGGACTGCACTGTAGCCGGCTGGACGATCGCGCCCTCACCGGTGCTGGTGACTCCTGCGTCATCCTCTGGAAGGTATGGAGGTTTGGGGGGTCATGGGGACTGTGCAGGGCTGCATCAGGGTGCCCATCTGACCTCGCTCTGACCCTAGGATGTGACCGAGGTGGAGCAGGCAGAAGAGCAGGCCAAGCGGGAGGAGGAGGTGGTCAAGTAAGTCTGGGGGTCCCTGCCCAGTCCCCTTGAGTGCCACGCATATGTCTACCATCCCATACGTCACACCTTTGGAGTGGGGACATACAGCTGTCACCTCTGCTTTATGGCGTGGGAAACTGAGGCTAGGAGTGCAACACAGCTCACCACCAGTGGATGCTTAAGGCCAGGCTGTGGACTCCTGGGCCAGCCCCCTGATGGCTCTGCCTTCAGTCCCAGCCAGGTCCCCCAGTGACCCTGTCCTCCCTCCTTCCCCCACCAGGCAGCAAGAACTGGACAACCTGCTCCATGAGAAACGGTACCTGCGGGCACTGGGCTTGGCCATCTCCCTGGACCGGCCCCACACTGTGCTGACTGTCATCCAAGGTCAGTGCTGCCTTGGGGCGTGGAGGGGGGGCGGGGGTCTTGGGTCCATCTTGTGCCCTTCCCTGGGGCTCAGTCTCCCCACCCCCCTACCCCCCCCCAGCCATCCGGAGGGACCCTGAGGCCTGCGAGAAGCTGGGAGCAACAGTGCTGCGGCTGCGGCGAGATCAGAAAGGTCAGGGGCAGGTGGGCAGGCGGGGCAATGGCCAGGCAGGGCAGCCAGTGGGCAGGTCTGACTGTCCTTGTCCCCCCAGAGGCCTTGCTGCGCTTCTGTGTCACATGGAACACCAACTCGAGGCACTGTCACGACGCACAGGCTGTGCTGGGGGTGCTCCTGCGGCACGAGGCCCCGGAAGAGCTCCTGGCCTACCCTGGCGTGCAGACTTCCCTCGAGGCCCTACTGCCCTACACTGGTATATGGGCCGGCCCTGGGCGGGGCGGGAGCTGCTGGCCAGCCCCCACGAAGCCCCTGACATCCCTGTGTCCTCCCCCAGAGCGACATTTTCAGCGGCTCAGCCGGACACTGCAGGCAGCCACCTTCCTGGACTTCTTGTGGCACAACATGAAGCTGCCCGCCCTCCCTGCGGCCCCCTCTGTGGCTCCCTCAGCTCTCTGAAACATGCCGAAGGCTGTCCTTTTCTATCCAGACTCCCCATGTGTGGACTGTCTCTCACTCCAGGTCCCCAGCCCCCAGCCCTAACCTGCCCCACGGTTGCCCCGGCCTGGCCAAGACCCAGAAGGCCCTGCTTCTCAGCACAGACACTGGGTTGTGCCTCAGTCAGAAGAGCTTTACTCTGGAAATGGGAGAGTATGGTTTCCTGGCCCTGCCAGCCACGGGGTCCCACCCTCAAATACTCCTCCCCCAGCCGTGGTGGTGGTGGTGGTGGCGGCATGGCTGGTGTCAGTCATCCCTGGGGTCTGGGGCTTTGGGCCTGCCCTCTGTGCAGCTCCACACGCCCTCGCGGGGGTCCTTGCGTGCCAGTGCCCTGCGGGTTATGGTGCTGCAGCGGCTCTGGATGGCGCTCAACAGAGGGCGGGTGGGCACGGTAGGGGGAGGGGTTGTGGCCTGGGGGTTCTCTGGGGAGCCTTGGGCCTCTCCCACCCTGTCCTCCTCACGGTCCTCCTCGCGGTGGAGCCCTGCGCCACTCAGGAGCGCGCCCAGCCCATCGGGTCGCAGCAGCACAGCGGGGAGGAGACCGCAGCGCCCTCCGAACCTGCGAGGGGGCGGGGAGGAGGGTGGGGTTTGGCGGTCGCTGGATCCTCCCCCCATCCTGGGCCCCGCCCAAGCTCCACCCCCACGCACCTGCAGAGCCACCAGCCACGATCCGAAGTTTCCAGCACGCGCACGCGCGCCCCCGCAGGCACTGACAGTTCATCTGCGTGGCTGCTTTCATAGGCTTGAAAAGCGCAGAATTGAGACCCTGGGAGTGGGTATTTGGGGGTCACTGCGAGGCCTCAGGGACCAGGACTCCCACCTCTATCTCCTCCGCCCATGGAGTCACCACCTTCAGGCATCCCCCAGATGATGGGACCAAGGACATTCTGTCCCCATGTCCAGCGCTCGCTCAGCTGTTTCCAGTAGTCAGCTTTGCCGCACACTGCCCAGTGGTGGTGGCTGGCTTGGCGGGGGTGGGATGGGTAATTACCACTACTCCCTAGGGGTCGTCGTTCTTGGCCCGGGGCCGCTTCCTCCAGGTAGGGAGCAGGAAACCACGCTGTCTGCTGGTCTTCGTTTGCCACCAGCCACCAGCCTGTGTGCAAGAGGTGGCCGGAGGTTCAGACCCCCCAAGCCTTCTTGGGTCCTGGGGGCAAATGGGCGAGCTCTCAGTCCTGTCCAGCCCCACCTGAGGGATGTCGCAGCAGCACGTCTAGGATCTCCTGGGCCCGTGCATGGAAAGGTCGGCCCTGCGTGTCCTGGGTGCTGAAGGGCTGCAGGCAGCGCAGGCTCTGAGCCTCCAGGCCACGGATGGCAAGGCTGTCCGCCGGGCGGGGTAGGGGCTCTTCAGGAGCGGGCAGGATCACCAGACTGGGAAGGGTACAGGCGAGGGGCGGGTGGGAAGTGTGGTGAGGGCCTGCCACCCCTCCCCAGTCCGCTCAGCCTTCGCTCCTCCCCCAGCCTCCAAGGGCTTTTGCGGGCAGGGAGTTGGGGACGAGTCAGGCACCTGCCGGGTGGCAGCGCGGGCTCCAGGTCCAGGGGTTGCGGTGCAAAGAAGCCGGTGAGCGCTGGGCTCCGAGACACGCGCGCCGCCGCAGCCAGCAGCGCCCGCGAATAGGTCTCCAGCAGCCGCAGGCGCGCCAGACCGCGGCCCGTGCGCCCCCCGCGTATCAACAGCGATGCGTCTGCGGACACGACGGGAACGGACTGTGGGACCCCGCCCCAGGGTTCCCTCCACCAGGCCGCTGGTGCCCCTGCCCCTCCCGGGATCCTTGCGGGCCTCCCTAACGGCCTCACCGGGAAGCTTGGGGAGAACGCGGTCAGATCTCCGCAGCAGGCCCGCCTCTACTGGGAAGGTTTCCTTGAGGGTCTTCTAAGGGAGAACCAGCGAATCAGTCTCAGAGTCCACCGGTTCCATTGGGAGGGTGAGGGTTCCTTGCCGGGATGGGGGTCGTAGGGGCTAGACGCCCTCACGGGCTCAAGGGCAAGTGCCCAGGCGCGGGCCATTGGTCCCTCCGGCACCGGGGGCAGTCGGGTTCGCCCCAGGCTCACTCACCTGGAGCGTCTTGAATTCATCCCAGCTCCTGCGCACAAAAGTGTCGCTGTCATCTGACCAGTGCACAGAGAAGGCAAATGTCTGTTGGAGAAAGGTTGGGGCGCCTTGGAGGTGCTGGGCCAGGAATTCCTTCCTTCTTCCTTGGGGCTGGCAGGGACTCCCCGCCCGTCATACCTGAAGCCGCGCTGTCTGCACTAGGGCCGCTGCGCACACTGACACCGGGTACCGGGGGCCGTCCATCGCTGTGCCTCACGGGTTCCGGTTCTGGGCTTCTGGAGCTGGCAAACTGTGGCCAAGGGTCCCACTGCGTCCTGGCTCACACGGTGGGGGTTGGGGGGAGAAGGCAGGGGGCTCCGGGCACCCGGAAGACTGATTGGAATTCCCCGGCTATGCCCCAGACCTGGCAGGTCCTTGTATCGCTGCCTTGCCCCTGGGTCTTTCCCAGCTTCCTCACTGTGCCCAGAGTAGATCCGGGTAGAGGGACAGGACAGGGCTTGGGGGGGAGGGGCAGAGAGGCGGTGGAGGGTGGGGACTGCGGCCTGAGTCCCTCAGGCATGAGTCTGGCCTGTGGGAGGAGGAGGAAAAGGAAGAGTCCTCAAAGTGCCGCCAGGCTTGGCCCTGCTCTCCTAGCTCTCCCACACCCGGTGTGGTGCTGGGACTAGCGGAGCCTCCTCCAGGGCATGCCCCCATGGCTCTGTCTTTGAACTCACCTTGGAAGCTGACTGCTGTTGTCATCAGGAACCAAGGACCCAGTGCTAAAAGCTTTATGTACTTTGTTTGGCTCACATTGGAGGAAAGGTCTCTTAATGTTTCCAAATCACAGAGGAGGAAATTTGTATTAAATAGATAATTAATGTCAGTTTTTCTGGATGTGGGGGTTGACCTCACAGGCTCACCCCAGAGGTTCCCCTGTGGTGGGGGGACTTGGAGCAGGACAAAGAGGGTCCCTCTCTGCAGTCACTGGCACTTGGGGAGGGGGGTTGGTGACTAGGACTGTTTTGAGAGCTGCCTCTAAATTTATGATTTATCACAATTTACTGCAAACACAGCCTGAGATCAGAAGTCACAATTCCCCCACTAACTGGGGTGAAGAGGGGTTGGACCCTAGAATCCCCAGAGAGCGTATGCTCAGGTGCCCCACATGTCTGGGCTGCTTCCTTATAGGAAAGACTTCTAGAGCTCCATCCAACCCTGGTATATTTTAGCTCTTCGTGCTGCTGGGGCCACCAGCTCTAGGTTGGGACTCCTACCCTAAGCTGTCCAGGGAGGGGTTAGCCTCTAGGACATCCCTCCCGGAAATCACCCTAGCCCTGACAAAGGGCCTTTGTGCACCTGTCCAACCAGCGGCTCTCAAACCTTCCCTGGTCTTGGCCCAAGCAACAAACACCTGCTGATATAGGCCTGAATTGCAGTATGCCTTCAGCTCAGCTGTCACGCTCTCCCCGACCTCAGTGGCCTGGCCTGGCCTGGCAGGGTCCAGGGTGGGGCAGACACTTCTCCCCCGGAAGACCAGGAGAAAAGCTGGGAGAGGGCCTGTTTATTCACAGCCAGGGACCTCCTAAAGGGTGCTGAGGCCCCCTCCCTGCCCCAACTGACAGCCCCTGCTTCACACCCCCAGCAACCCTGGTTCCTTTTCATTCTCTCTCTCTCCATAGACCACAGGCTCATCTATCCCTTGGACAACTGCCCCCCCCCCCGGCCTTCCCCCATACTCCTCACTAGTTCCTATGAAATCCACCCTCCAGAGAAATCTTTGCAAAACACAAAGGGGATCAGGTTGGGGTGGACCTGCCCCAAATTGTCCAGCACCTTCCTATGGTCCTTAAATTCCCAGCTCCCATGGCAGCTCCATGTGCTCCTGCCCACCTTTGGACCTCTCCTCTCACCACCTTCCCCAAGTCCTGTTCCACTGGCCTTTCTGCCCATGCCCACCTCCAGCCATGGCCTTGACTGCCCTCCTCAGCTGATTCCTCATCCTTCAGGCCTCTGCCTAAGTGTCACCTCCTCAAGGAAGCCTCCCGGATTTACCACACCCCTGTTCATGGTTCCCACCCGTTTGTCAGGGAATATTTGTTAGTGTGACTCCTTTTTTGTTTTGTTTTTGCTTTTTCCGTCTTGACCAATGGACAATGAGCCCAGAGAGGAGGTCAGGGACGGATCTTGTGCCCCGCCCTGCCCAGCGCCTGGACCAGTACTTGGAACAGATTAGACACTACACAAATATTTGCAGGATGAATGAAATGTACGTATAGAAGCTGCGGCCACTCCCGACGTGGCTATAACCCCTTCAGGCAGGCTATAGGGATCCAGGCTACTCCTTGCCCTCAGGAGCCCAGAGACCCGCCGGCGCCCGTTGCCATGGTGCCGGTCGCCCGGGCGGACCCGCGGGACCCAGACCCTAGCGCGCGCCCCACTCTGTGCGCTCACCGCGCCACCCCGCGTTGTCAGGGCGCCATGCGGCCGGCCGCTGGGCGCGCCCCAGCTGAGGGCACAGAGCCTGGCCGCGGGCACGCGGGGCGGTCAGAGCGGAGCGATGGGGGCGTCACGGGCCGGAACACGGACTTCGCCTCCGCCGCAGCCTGAGTCCACGGCGCGGCCGCGGCGTGGTTTCCACAACACGCTGCTCTTCTACTGGAGGAAGCGGGAGCGCAGCCACGTGCGACGCAAGTCAGGCTCGGGACGCAGATCGAGGCTCAGGGGCGCGGCCAGGACCCGGGCGGCCAGGACCCGGGCTTCCAGCCCCGCGCCCGCGCCGGCCCAGACCCCGGCCACGGACTCTGCGGCCTCTGGGGCGTGCGCCGCGGGCCAGAGCCCCACCCCTCCGCCCGCCCCCGCCCCCAGCCCCGGCCCCAGCTCGAGCACGGCCTCCGCGCCCGCGGCGCGCGCGACCGGCTCCTGTGGCCGCGCCCTAGCAGCGGCGCGCGCGCTGGCCTGGAGACCGACTTGGAGGCCCATCTGGAGGCCGAGCTGGCCCGGCAGGCATTGCGCGGGCAACATGGCGGCGCCCGGCGAGCGGGGCCGCTTCTGCGGCAGGAGCTTCTTCTCCTTCCTGCCCGGCGGCGCGCGCTCAGAGGTGATGGACGATCTAGTGACGGACGCGCGCGGCCGGGGCGCGGGGCGGAGAGATGCCGCCGCCTCGGCCACGACGCCAGCCCCGACGCCGACCCCAGATCCTCAGGTCTCCGAGGACACCTCCCGGAGGCGGCCCTGCCGGGCCTGCGTGGACTTCAAGACGTGGATGCGGACGCAGCAGAAGGTGCAGATGCCCGGGGCCGCCACCTCCCCTGGTCCCGGCCCCCACACCTTGTTCTCAGGCGTCTGCGCCGACCCTCCAGAGGCCCAAGCCGAGCGGTCTCACGGGCTCTATGCCTCACAGACTTGTGCCCCCTCCCCAACCAGGGTGGGCTGTCCCTACACCTTGCTCCCAAGGGAGGCCCGGCCTTTAGGGTTTCAGCCACTCGTGTGTGGGATCGGCGGCCGCCGGGCTTCCATCTTGAGTCAGTGGGCCTCTGACTGGGGCGGGGGAAAACGGGAGCTCTGCGGGCTTCCGGTCCGGGGAGGCGAACTGACCCTTGGTCGGCCTCCTTCCGCAGCGGGACAGCAAGTTTAGGGAAGACTGTCCTCAGGACCGCGAGGAACTGGGCCGCCACAGCTGGGCTGTCCTCCACACCCTGGCCGCCTACTACCCCGATCTGCCCACCCCTGAACAGCAGCAAGACATGGCCCAGTTCATACATTTATTTTCCAAGTTTTATCCGTGTGAGGAGTGTGCCGAAGATATAAGGAAGAGGTAAGTGTGTTTGCATTGTCTGTGGGCAGCAGAGTCATCCCTCCTGGAGCCAGGGTCTGGGGCCCCCCTGGCTGATGTCATAAAGGGGAGCCTGGAGAAGCAGGTGCAGAGGGTCGCCCAGAGCAGGGACCACCAACAGTGGGCACTGGATCAATTAAGCGGTCTCCTTTCCCCTCAAGGGCCAAGCTGCCTGGGGCTGCTGCTCCTGCAACCAGAGGCTCTCCGCCCAGCTTCACTTACAGAGTCCCTTGCTTGGTACTCCTGGAGGCTCGGGCAGGTTAATGAGTCCACTTTGCCTGTCTTCTGGAGCAGGACTGCTGATTTTAAGGCCTTGAGAACCCACTGCTTTTGCTTCTGGGAGCCACCTTTTCCTCCCTGGGGAGCCCAAGAGCTGTTGTTTGGTACCTATAAGTGTTTCTGCGCTGAATGTGGGGGCCAGGGCAGCCCTTGCCATTTGAAGCCTGGGCAGTTAGAACAGCTCTCTTGCTAGGCCGAGGCCCCGGGCCCCAGGTGCTAGAAACAGGTCTGGTTTTCAGTTATGCCTTTGTGCTGCCCCACCCCTTCACACACTGCCTGGGGCCAGGGATGCTGGGGTGAGGCTTCCTGATTGTTATGAGGTTGTAAAGTTGCATGATTGGTGCCTTATTGTCTTGCTTTGAGTTCTCCGGGTTTGCCGAGCTCCCCAGGTGAGGGGTTGAGCAGGCCTAGGAGTGTGCCACTGTTGGACAGTGCAGGGTCAGCCCCGTTCTGGGAATGCCTGTCTCTCAGAGCACAAAGGCCCTCCTGGCCGTAGCCGACAGCCGCCTCAGCTCTCCCGCCTGCATGGAGCCGGCAAGGAGCCGCGGCCTGTCCCCACCTTCCACCTGCTTCCCCCACAGGATACGCAGGAACCAGCCAGACACACGCACTCGGGCATGCTTCAGCCAGTGGCTGTGCCGCCTGCACAATGAAGTGAACCGCAAGCTGGGCAAGCCGGACTTCGACTGCTCGCAAGTGGACGAGCGCTGGCGGGATGGCTGGAAGGATGGCTCCTGTGACTAGATGGTGGCCGGCAGAGCTGTGGGACAGCAGCCCGGGGCCTCCGGGCAGCCTGGCCAGAGGGGGACGGGGCACTCATTAAAGTGCGTCAGAGCCAGAGCCTGTCGTGTGTCAGTTGGATGTCCCCAGACACTGCTCGGGGGCCCTTTCCCTCTTAGGTTTGGAGGAAAAGCAGAGGTGCCTGCTGCAGACACCCCAGCGGCCTGTGCTCCTCCCCGTGGGCTGCCGGTGAAGGAGACAGGAGCAGCCCGGGCTGGGCGGGTTGCTGCTCACCCTGCACCCTGGTGCCCACTTCCCTGCGCAAGAAGGTGACAGGTCCTCCTGGGCCACCTGTCCTGCTCCTTGAGGGAGGGCTAGGCCACTGTCTCTCTACCCTGTAGCAAGGGACATAGGCCGTGTGCTGTTGGCCATTTGCAAAAGAGGCCTGGGGGCTGAGCTCTCCTCCCGGCTCAGAGCCTACGAGGAAAGCACAGGCAGGCTTTCTCTGAGGGCCTGCCAGCGCTGCTGCCCGCCTCCAGTTGCACGTATCTGTACCAGGCCTGTCAAGAGGCTTTGCGGGGCCAGCCTTCTCAGAGCTGGAGACCAAAATAAAATGGTAGAGA
Organism: Mirounga angustirostris; assembly: GCF_029215605.1. Classification (NCBI taxonomy): domain Eukaryota; kingdom Metazoa; phylum Chordata; class Mammalia; order Carnivora; family Phocidae; genus Mirounga; species Mirounga angustirostris. The sequence continues at coordinate 141,124,567 of NW_026991713.1, forward strand.
AGTGACTGAGGGTCTGGCTTTGGTGTGTTTTGTGCTGGGACTTGCGGCGATGGGCAGGACCTGCCCTTGCTGCTTCCTTCCATCCAGGTTCTGCTCCGCAGGAGGGGCAGCCTGGGAAGCCGAGTGCTGGAGCTGAGGGAGGGTCAGAGATCAGTGGGAGGTTGGATGGCACCAAGTCTTCATGTCCCAGCAAGGACATTGTTTTAATACTCTCCTCCCGGGACAGGAAGGTCTTGGAGGATTTGGAGCTGAGGAATGGCACGATGACTTCCGAAAGGTTTCTCTGGCTGTTGAGCTAGGATGAGGCAGGTATGGGTGGGAGCAGGGACGGCAGGTACCCCTGTGGCACCTGGGTGGGTCAGAGCAGATCGACAGGCGGAGAGAAAGGAGCCAGGGTTGACTGGGGGGTTGGGGCCCTAGCCCTGGGAGGATGAAGATGCTCTCGGGATCTGTGCTCTGGAGAACGCTGTAGGTGGGGCAGGCATAGGGGTGACCTGCATGTAGCTTTTGGGCCTTGCCAGATCTGCTCAGCCACACCTGCTTCCAGGCTTGGCTCCCAGGTGGAACGGACCAGCAACAGTATGCCCTCCCTGTGGTCGTCATGCACTGGTCGTCTCTCTCCCAGTAGCATCTTAGCCTCTCCCTTTGGCTCGGCTTCCTCGGCACCTTCACCCAGCGGGCGCCACAGGGGCTCTGGCTTCGGCAGGGCCTTCCCCAGAGAGGACAGCGATGCAAAGAAATGGGAGACAGGGAGCAGCCAACAGAGAAATTGCTCCTCGTTCCTCCCATTGAGGAATTGTTCCCAACACGTGGTTTTCTTCTGGCCTCTCCGAAGTCAGCCGCTAGTTGGAGAACCAGTCAACTTCTCCAAGGAAGCCGTGCCTGGCTCAGGAACAGAGCGCCTGGATATGCTCTCCTGTCCTGCCTCCCTTCCCTCTTCCCCTGACTCTGGCTTCCTGGAGATTTCACCCCCTAATCCAGGCTAAGACAAGTGGGACTGTAGTTTAAGGTGAGGTTCTGGCTCAAGCTGTCAGCTCGCAGACCAAGGGACTGGGCAGAGAGGGAGGAGAAAAGCCCCAGGATCATACCCTAGGGCTCCCAAGGTTGAGAGGTTACAGGAGCTCACAGGGTGGACAAGAAGAGAGAACCCCGAAAGGGCGATGAGAAGGACTGGTGAAAGAGGGACGTGAGGAGAGGGTGACATCCACAAGCATTTCCAGGAGGGTGGTTATGTCTGGATCGCCCTGGCACTAAAGGGGGCAACCAAAGGGGAAGTGGCTACTGCTCAGGACAGACTGGATACCCAGTGTCGGGGACTTGTAGGAAGACTCGTGGGTGGCACATCTGGCCACACCTGCCTTGGGGCGGGTTCCACAGCGGGTGGACCAGGCGTCCTCTTCCATCCACACGGATAGCACAGCAGGGACCCTTTGAGTCCCAGCTCTTGACTTCCTGATGTGGTGGAAGAAGTCAACCGGCTGTCTGTGTGTGGTATGAAGACAGTCCCTACCCCCCACAGGGCCTTGTGAAGCGCCTGGCACTGTAAATACTCAACAGATGCAAATGTTTCTTTCAATGCCCTAGGCAGAAACATAGCAGTGGTCCGGGACCCTGCCAGGCTGGCCAGGAACACGAGGGAGGGACCCTGTTGAACTTGGGCTGGGGGATCTGTGGAAGAGACCCAGCAAGGACCCCCAGCTTAGCCAAATTCCCCATCTCTCATGCTTCTTCCCACCCCTCAGCCCCCGACTAAACATGCCAGCCACATGTCAGTTGGGGAGGCCCAGGAGTGTGAAGGGCTCAGTGAGCACCCTTGGAATGACAACATCTGCCCACAAGAAAGGAGCAGAGATGTCTCAACTCCCACCCATGCTGGTCTGTGGGCTCTGCCCTCCTGGACAAGTGCCCCTGGGGGGCAGAGGCCTTCTCCCTCCCTGTCAGGGAGGCTAGAACCCTCTGAAGGAGAAGCTAGGGTGCAATTGGGGGGTTCATAGGAAAGGACCCAATAACTGGTCTAAGGGGGAACCAAGTTCAGGGAGTCGGGCTCCCCTTTCCTGAGGGCTGAAACGGGGAGCTGCAGCCATTGGGAAGACGTGGAGCCCCTGGACCTCTGTTACCCCTTTACTCACGAAAGGGCCCAGCTCAGAGGGGCGGAGTCAGGTTTACCTGTTCCTTCGCCAGGCTGCCGCAAAGGCTGAGCCTAGCGTCCACCTTCCCTGCTGATTCCTGACTTCACCTGTGACGGGCGGTGGTGGACTCAGTCCCCAGGCCCCGAGCCCCTGCCCCTCTTGGGGCCTGGGGGGTGGTCTCGCATCTCAGACCCGGGTCTAGCAGGTGAAGGGGTTGTGGGCGGGGCGGCGGAGGGAGGGGCGGGCTCCAGCCCCGCAAGCGGACCAGTTGGCGGGGGGCACGGGCTCGGCCCCGCCCCGCGCGCCCCCGCCGCGGCCGGCGCGCGCTCCCGGGAGGCGGCGGCAGCGGCGGCAGCAGCGGCAGCACCAGCACCAGCACCTTCGGCAACACACCCGGGCGGCCTCGGGCGGGGCCGGCCGGACGGACAGACAGACAGAGGGCGCCGGGGGCGCGCGTCCCTCCTGGGCTGGCCATGGAGGGAGGCTCGTTCGGCGCGGGCCGGGCGGGGGCCGCCATGGACCCCGTGAGCTTCGCGCGGCGGCCGCAGACCCTACTGCGGGTCGCGTCCTGGGTGAGTGGCCCCGGTCCCGGCCCCCGCCCCGGTCCCGGGTCCCGCCTTGCCTCTCATCCCTCGTCCCTCCCCGCTGCCCCTCGCCCCTCGCCCCTCAACCCCATCCTCGTCCCCGCCGGCCCCTCCCCCGCCAGCCGCAGGTTGGGGTGACGTCACCGGGCTGGGCGCGCCCACCTGCGGGAGGGGGAGGGGCCGACGGCAACCGCCCGGGACCTTGAGAGGTCACCGCCCGCCGCCCCCATCCTCCAATTCCTCCTTAGATCTAACTCCGTCCCCTTCCTCAGCCCTCGCCCCGTTTTTCCTGTTCTCACGACCTGGAAGCGGACACAGGGGCGGGGACGGGATTGGGTCTGAGCACTCAGCCTCAGCACGAGGAGGGGGCTATGGAAGCCGAGTACTATCAAGCAGCGCTTACACCTGCTTCTCCCGCACACACAGCCTCCAGGTTCCTTCCAAGGGAGCTGGCCCTTTCCCAGGCCCTCCAGTTGCAATTGTGTGTGTATGTGGGGGGTGCGCTGGGATTCCACTGGGTGGGGCAGCAAGAAGGGGCTCTGCACGGGGAGGGCTTCCTGGGGGTGGTGTGGGAGGGGCAGATTTGGGGACAACCTAGACTACTGGGGCATCCCTAGGCCAGGTGGCCTGCTCCTCCTTCCCACCTCTCCAGGCAGGAGAGATGAGAAGGTGGGGTGACGATCTCTGGGTTTTATTTAGCTGGTGGCACCTGGTGCCAGCCAGCTGCACCTACTGGCTTGTCTTCAAGGAGAGCGGTGCCCAGGGTGGGGTGACTTTGTGCAGATTAGGAAGGAGGAACCCTGTGTTCTGGTGCCAGCTCTGGTCCGACTTGTGGACCACTCTGGGGGCACATGTCCATGCCCTGCACCTGGGTTTCCCTCTTGACTCCATCTCAAGGAGCTGGAGAGGGGGAGGAGAAATGAAGTTGAAACTGGAGGTCTTTTTTTAGAAACACAGGCTGCCCAGAGCTAAAAGAGCAGCATCTGGTTTAAAATGACTGGTCCAGAGGCGCCTGGTTGGCTCAGTCTTCAGAGCATGCAACTCAGGGTCATGAGTTCAAGCCCCAGGTTGGGCGTGGAGCCTACTTAAAAAAAAAAAAGTGTAAAATGACTATGGTCTACCACCTACCTGCCTTTCAGCCCTTGTGGTAAGGGGATGCTGAAGTTGGCTGAGCCCCAGAGTTCAACAGTATCACCTTTTTAAAAAAGGACTTGTTTGTTTGTTTGTTAGAGAGCGCACAAGTTGGGGGAAGACAGAGGGAGAGTGAAAATTTCGGGCATACTCCCTGCTAAGCCCGGAGCCCTAGCCCTACTCGGGGCTCAATCCAGTGACCCATGAGATCACTACCTGAACCGAAATCGAGTCAGACGCTCACCCAACTGATCCACCTAGGTGCCCCAATACTATCGCCTTTGAGCCCCAACACTTATGATGCTAATAATCAGTCACACGGGGCTATCATCCATTGGGTGCCCACCAAGTGCAGGATGCTGGGTGGGCATTATTTTCTCTGGCCCCAACACTCCATGAGCTGTACCTGTTACTATATTTGGCATGTTAGGAAGCAGGGCCACACAGCTCCCAGATGCTGAGGGTGGGTTCCATGAGGGGCTGGGTGACAGCTGTGCCCCTGTCCTTGCGCTGCTCCCCCCTGTGCTCTTGCCTCCCCCTTCTCCACACCTGCCTCCCATAGCGTCACCCGCTGCAGCCTAGGAATCACTGGTCCAGGTGAAGGCTCCTGTTCCTACAGTTTCGAGGGGGCCATGCAGACACCCTATGGGCCCCACACAGTGCCAGTGACCCAGTTTGAAAGTCAGCCCCGTCTTTTATCAGCCAAGTGACTTCACTAATTGAAGCCCCAATTTCCCCATCTATAAAGGGGATGACAACGGCCCCCTTGTGGTTTGAGGGGAGGATTCTAGGAGGAATGCATGTAAAGTAGCGGTTTTAAGCATAGTGCTTGGGCATAGTAGATGCTCACTAGTAATGCCGTCCATAAATTTAAAATACCTGAGGCAGCTATTAAGGGAGGGGTGCCCGAAGACCCCACCCACAAATGGGCCCCGTGCTGCCGGGGAACGTGGGGACAGGCCTGAGGGCGTGAGCAGTCGCGGTGGGTGACAGAGACAGCGGCTAAGGGGACCACCGCAGGGCCCTGAGCGCCGCCCGCCGCCCGCAGGTGTTCTCCATCGCCGTCTTCGGGCCCATCATCAACGAGGGCTACGTGAACACCGACAGCGGGCCCGAGCTGCGCTGCGTCTTCAACGGGAACGCGGGCGCCTGCCGCTTCGGCGTCGCGCTCGGCCTTGGGGCTTTCCTTGCCTGCGCCGCCTTCCTGCTGCTCGACTTGCGCTTCCAGCAGATCAGCAGCGTCCGCGACCGCCGCCGCGCGGTGCTGCTCGACCTGGGCTTCTCAGGTGGGCGGGCCGGGGGGCGGGGCCTCTGGGCTCCGCGAGGCGGGGCGGGGCTTGCCCGCGCGTGCGGGGGCGAGGCCCGGCGCGGGGCGGGGCCTCCCCTGACCCTACCGCCTGCCCGCAGGGCTCTGGTCCTTCCTGTGGTTCGTGGGCTTCTGCTTCCTCACCAACCAGTGGCAGCGCACGGCGCCCGGGCCCGCCACGCTGCAGGCGGGAGACGCGGCGCGGGCCGCCATCGCCTTCAGCTTCTTCTCCATCCTCAGCTGGGTGAGTGCGGCCGGCGGGGGCCGGGCCTGGGCCGGGGTGGGGCGGGGTCGGTGCTGGCTGACCCAGGGCTCCCCCTCAGGTGGCGCTCACTGTGAAGGCCCTGAAGCGGTTCCGCCTGGGCACGGACATGTCGCTCTTTGCCACCGAACAGCTGGGCGCCGGGGCGGGTCAGGCCTACCCTGGCTACCCGGTGGGCAGCGGCGTGGAGGGCACCGAGACCTACCAGAGCCCTCCCTTCACCGAGACCCTGGACACCAGCCCCAAAGGGTACCAGGTGCCTGCCTACTAGTGGCCGGCAAGCCCCCACCGGGGCTGGAAGGCTGCCCCAAGCCAGGGTCCAGGGTTTCCTGGGACCTCCCTCAGGTCCTCCTGGCCTAGTGCCGGGTGTGACAGAGAGGGTGGCCACTGTGGGCCCTCTGGGGCCGAGAGACGGTAGCTCCCAGGGTGCCTAGGCTGCCCCCTCAACCCAAGTTCCCCCTGTCTGCTTAGTCGCTGACCCCAGGCCTGAGGTCCTGAGGAGGGGACAGTGCAGCCTTGGACATGTATCCTCCAGCTTCTAGTGGATCAGCCTGCGAGCGGGTCATTCCTCTCATGAGCCAGCTAGCCCGTGGCTCACCTGTCCACTCTGGGGTCAGGGGTCTAGCTGCCCTCCGTAGCTAGGTGCAGGGGCTGTCCCCTGGAGCATGGGCACTGCTCCCATCCCATGTCCCTAGGGGTAGTGACGGTCCCTGCTCCGGAATTGTGTTGGTTCACCCTGCGGGGCTGTGTGCACACTGTCTGGAGCCTCCATCCGTTTGCTTTCACGGGCTCGCTAGAGTAGCCTGGTCCTGTTGATGTTGTGATTGTGGTCAGGTCTTCGGGCTTCACCTCATAGTTCCCCGCAAGCAGCCCCACTGTCTGTGGCCCCTGCTCCTGCCCCTACCTGCCTCGGCCCAGGAGCCTGCGCGGATGCGGGCACTTTGGGCTAGGAAGGCACAACATGGCTGTAGGCCTGGGCACCAGCCCTCTCCCACCCCTTCAGTAAGACCTTGCCTGAGGGAGGCTTGGGGCACCTGGATGCCTGGCAAGACAGGCGCCTCACAAGGAGGGAGGCCTAGAGGCTCTGTGTGCCCACAGTGCCCTGGACATGGCCCATCTGTGCAAACCCCTTTACCTTCCGCTTCCCGGACCAGCCCCTCAGCAACCTGCCCTGCACCCCGTTTTACAGCACAGCCCGAGGTTGGGGTCCCTCTGCATAGCTGACTACTCATGCATCGCTCAAAGTTATGTTAATACCAAACGCAGTTGCCGGGCTCGGTTCTCACAGAGAGGCACCTCCCTCTGGAGTTGCAGTTGGGTGACTACCCTTTACATTGTAGCATAGACCAATTCTGTGTGGGTATTTAAGTGAACATGTTTACAGTTTTTGTATATATGAATCTTTCTCTCCCTCTTCTGAAAGAACACTCCGTGACTGTGTATCTTCAGTGTCCCATGTTTCAACTGCAACTTCTTTACAATAAAAGACTGTAAGTGAGTTTACCTGGTGCCGAGGCTGGCCGAGTCATTTCTATCCCTGCCCCTGTGAGTGCCCGAGGTTGGGATCTGCCCCCTCGGGGCCCAGAACCCAGGAAGGGGCAGCAGGTGGTGGCCAGGCTGATGTCCACATTCTGGGGGTCCCTGAGGCCCCCACTGCACATCCCGCTGGGCTGCCCCTGGGTTGCCCAGAGCCAACTCTCGGAAATGCTGGGGAGATGCCCACCTCTTCTTTTTAGAACAGCAGGACTAGGAATTATTTTTTGTCGCCGCACATCTTTAGCAGTTCCTTCATCAGTCTGTGGATGTGAACTTCTTTCATGTTACTACCACGTTCTTCAAGGATTGTTTTGCTGGGACTATAAATGTGAAGTCTTGTTCCTTAGAACTTTGAAGGTATTTCTGTATTCTCCTTAGGATCCTATACTGTTGACGAGAGCAGTGATGACAGTATGATTCGTATTCTTTAGCGGGTTATCTGTTTTTTCCCTTCGGTAAAACTTACTGGGATTTTTTTCTAAGTTGTGTTGTGTCGAGATGTGGCTTTTTAAAGCATTATTCTTGGGGCGCCTGGGTGGCTCAGATGGTTAAGCGTCTGCCTTTGGCTCAGGTCACAATCCCAGCGTCCTGGGATCGAGCCCCGCATCGGGCTCCCTGCTTGGCGGAGGGCCTACTTCTCCCTCTCCCTCTAATGTTCCCCCTGCTCGTGCTCTCTTGCCCTCTCTGTCAAATAAATAAAATCTTAAAAAAAAAAAAATTATCCTTCTTAGTGCTTTTTTTTTTTTTAAGATTTTATTTATTTATTTGATAGAGAGAGAGCACGAGCAGGGGGAGCAGCAGAGGGAGAGGGAGAAGCAGGCTCCCCACTGAGCAGGGAGCCCAATGCGGGACTCGATCCCGGGACCTAGAGATCATGACCTGAGGTAAAGGCAGACGCGTAACCGACTGAGCCACCGAGGGGTCCTGTTTTTTTTTTAAACAACCATTTACTTTTATTTTTATTTTTTTATAAAGAAGTTATTTATTTGAGACAGAGAGAATGAGAGAGAGAGGGGAGAGGGTCAGAGGGAGAAGTAGACTCCCCGCTGAGCAGGGAGCCTGATGCAGGACTCGATCCCGGGACTCCAGGATCATGACCTGAGCCGAAGGCAGTTGCTTAACAAACTGAGCCACCCAGGCGCCCCTACTTTTTTTTTATTTTTAAGTAATCGCCACACCCAACATGGGGATTGAACTCACGACCCTGAGATCGAGCGTCCCATGCTCCTCCGACACAGCCAGCCAGGCGTCCAGTGCTTGTTTAGTTTTCTATTTTTCTTCACCGCACAGAAAGGGAGTCATTATGTCTCTACGTGTCACCTCTGTTCCTGGGACCCCCATCAGGTGCTGCAGGCAGCTTCCGGAGCCACGTTCCCCGGCTAGCTAACTCAGCCTCTGGAGATCTCCCCAGCTTGGTCCTGTTTGCTTCTGAACCCATCCACTGGGATTTTTAGCTCAGTTACTTGTTCACGTCTAACTATTTAATAATGTCCCGGCTGAGGGCAGCGGGGCTGAGAACCGTCCCTGGGGCTGGAGGGCTGGCTATGCCACATCCAAGCAGGCAGGGCTGTCTCGGGCAAGTCTCTCGTCGGTGCCCCGGGCTCCCCTTCCAAAAGAATGGTTGCGGCCATGCGGGTGGGCTGGGGGGCAGGCCAACACAGGGGCAGAGCTCAGAGCAGGGTTTGGCACACGGCCAGCACCACCTCAGCGCTGCCGTGTGTTAGCGTGGTTCTTGCTTCGTTAAGAAGAGCTTGTTTTCAACGTTGTCAACAAGATCCCCCGTTTTCCAGATTACTCTTCTGTGGGGCTGGTTGTCCTCAGGTCTGCAAAGGGGGCATAGGCTGTGAGGGGCTACCGGCCTGTCTGGGGAAGGCAGGTGACCTCTACACAGCCCAGGGGAGGGTAAAGAGGCTGAAGGCTCTTGTCTGCACCGGGCCCCAAGCGCCGGCCAAGCCCACGGCCGTGCGCCTCTGGTCCTCATCGTCCTGGGTACCCCCATCCCAGGGGGTACGCACTTCCAAAGACATGTTTCTTCTCATGTGAGGACATTTCCTTTGCCTGATTTGGATGTGGCTATGTGTTTAGAACTGTCTTCTACTATTTACGTGTGTTTAGGGCAGAAAGGGGCGATTTCTCGGTCTGGTCCCCTCCCGAGATACTGCATCCAAATAATTAAGCACAAATTATTCTCTGGCAGAATTTCAGATGCGCCCTCCACTGCTTCTGAAGCGCTCTTGTTTATCGTTCAGAGTTCTTTACTAGTCTGTGGGTGCAAACCTGGAGTCTGTAGGACTCCCACGTTCTGGAAGGACGGTTTTACTGGGGACATAAGCATAGGTCAAACATGGCTGTGTCTATTCCTGGAAAGCCTGGGCAGTGCAAGATGTCCAGGACTGGGCCCTGGGCCCAGACCGGCGGCCGCGTCCCGAGAGCAAAGCCCAGCTACCCAGCTGTGCACACAGGTCGTCCCCCACCCCAGCTGGCCCCTGGCTGTCCATCGGAGCTGGGGCCTTGGACGGCTCTGAGCTCCCCCCTCCCTGAGGGTGACCTGGGAGGGCAGAGAAGCTCAGAACACCAGCTATGTGCATTATTGCAAAATAAATTTATTTGAAGATACACGGTCTTATAAAAGGTCAGAGGCAATTTGAGATCCCAGATTCAGCTTGTCTCATACAAAGATTCAACTTCAAGTAGCACAATTTCGTGTCTGTTTTTAATCCTGAACGTTCTTGAATCACGAAATAGCCAACTTTACACAACACACTCAACATCTGACTCCGGTCCCGGTTGGCCCCGCAGCTTCTGGCTCGGGGGCGGCGGCGCTGTAGCCCTCGGGCTCAGGGGGCCTGGAGAGGGCCCGCTGTTGCCACCAGCTCTGAGAGCATGGACAGGTTCCTGCGTCCCCACCCTTCCCTCCCCTTGCACCTTCCAAAAGCAGGAAAACACAAACCCAGACCAGCCCAGCACGGAGGCAGGGGTCTTTGCCCACCTCCCAGGAGGAAACTGGATGGACTCCTACGTGATGGTGTGCGGACAGGGCGGGTGGGCCTTCCTGGCGACCCCGGGCGGGCTGGCCGGCGGAGGGGCCTGAGCGGCGGCCTCAGCAGGGCCTTACCTGGCTGCAGGGCAGCCAGGAAGGAGGGAGGAGGAAGGAGGCTCGTGGGTGTGGCAGCTCCTGCCCATGCTGGGGGGGCTACGTGAGGATCCTGGCGATGGCTTGCAGGGATGGGAAGTCGTTGTCCTGGGCGGCGTGCAGTGCCTGGTGGCCGCTGACGTCACCGTGCGCAAGCACCTGCTGGCAGGTGGGGCAGACGCAGCAGTCCAGGCCTGCCGGCCGGGTGTTAGCCTGCCATGCGCTCTTCCTGTTCTTCTTGGCCTTGGCACCAGGAGGCCTCTCCCGGCCCCGGAAGTGCGTGTGTGCGGACAGCAGCTCCTGCTGCTTGGCCGTGTCGGGCAGGAGCACCAGCAGCTCGTTGAAAATCTTCTGGAAGTTCTCCCCGAGCAGGTCGCGGCAGCTCTTGTAATACTGGGCTGCGGAGATCACGCCCTGCCACCCAGAGCCAAACCAGTCACGCCCAGCCCAGGCCTGAGTCCCCGCAGTGGCCGTGCTGGCCCCCCACACCCGCCTGGCTGACCTGTCTGAACTCCCCCGAGTGGCTCTTGAACTTGCCGAAGCGGGCCTCATCACTCTGCAGGAAGTCCTTGATGGACTGGATGAGCTGCAGGTTCCTCTCCCGGAAGTTCTCGGGCACCAGGTAGGCCTGTGGCGCAGGTGTCAGTCTGGGCCTGAGGGTCGGAACACGGGCAGGAGGTTGTGGCTTAAGCCTTTGGGGTGGACCAAGGTGAGGGCACTCCCCGGCCTCTAGGGGCACGAGGCTGGGCGGCCCACCCCCACTTACGCTTTCGTGGCGGTGACAGTGCTGGGGACACAGGCTGGGTGGGGGCTGGGCAGGAGGCCCGAGAAGCCGGGGGGTGGCTTGCTGACGGGCGGCACCAGGCCGGGCGGAGGCGGGGGTGGGGTGCCCTTCAGGAGCACCACAGCGTTGAAGCCTGCAGGGGCGGCACAGCAAGACCCGAATGTGAGCCCTGCTTGCCACATGCTGCCGTGGCTTCCCAGGCTACTCAGCCCACCGAGGTCGGGCTCCGTCCAGTAGGACCAGGACCCGATGATGCCACACACTGAGCTCCCTCGCGGCAATCCTGGCCTAGGGCGACTTACTCCCCCATCTCCAGAGAGCACTAGGATTGCCCCCTTTTACAGGGAGGCAAGGGATGCGGAGGATAACTGCCCTGCTCATAGTCAGCGGTGCCACTAGGCTTCCCTCCCCCCACCTGCTGGCCTGTGACTGCCCCTCAGGGTGTGCTCCCCTCAACCCCGGGGCTCCAGTCTGACTCTCCTACCCCGGCCCCCTCCCAGATGCCCAGAAGCAGGCCAGAGCCAGACACACATACCTGGGGGAGGGGGCATCCTGGGTGTGCAGGGAACTCCAAGTGCTGGGAAGTCTTCTTGGGGTGTGGCGCAGGGGGGGGGGCCCAAGGGCCGTGGGAGCCCAGGAGGTTCCTTGGGCGTGCTCCGAGCCGGGGCCGGCCCCTCTGTGTGTCCATTGACGATGAGGGCAACGGGTCCCTCGGCTCTGCTGGCAGTTGTGGTGGGGGCCTGCTCGGCCCCAGGGGGCCCATCTTTGTCAGGGGATTGTGGGGGGGGTGAGGTGGCAGCCGGCTTCTCCGAGCCCACCTTCTTCTTCTTGCCGACCTTGGGGAGGGTATGGGTGGAGGCCAGCGCCAGCAGGGAGGAGACAGCTACCGTGGTGGGCACGCTCCGCAGCTCCTGGGCGGTGAGGCCGGTGCGGCCGTCCTCCTCCTCCTCCTCTGAGGGTGGTGGCGCGCCCTTCTTGCTACCCTTGCCCCCCTTCCCAGCCTTCCTGGGGGGCTGGCTGCTCCCGCCAGCAGTCTGGGCCCCCGGGGTGGGATGCGCCACCTTCTTGCTGCTGCTGCTGTTCCAGGCGGAAATGAGGCTGGTAGGGGTGGTGCTGGGCTTGGAGGTGGAGGACACCAGGGCGGGGAAGTCATCCTCCTGGAAGGTGCTCCTGCCCCTGGCAGGGACAGGGTATGCCAGTGCCAGCCCCACGGGGCCCAGGGCTGCCGCAGCAGAGCACGACATGGAGGAAGAGCAGGACGCAGAGGCGCAGAGGCTGGGGAAGTCTTCATCCTTGAGCTTCGAAGTGGGAGGTGGGAGGGTGCTGAGCCCAAGGAGGGGAGTGGTGTCAGTGGCCTGAGGGCCCTAGCCCACTGCGCACCCACCCTCCGCAGGAAGACCCCCCAGCTGTGCACGAGTGTACCTTGGAGGCGTGGCCCCTGTGGCCGGGCCAGTTGCTGGGAGGCCCTCCTGGCTTACAGGACCGTTGGGCGAGGCTTCCTTGAGGCCTAGGAGGCATGAAAGGACCCTATGTTAGGGCTGAGCAACGTGCAGGGGGTGGGAGCAGACCCTCCAGGGTGAGCTCAGGGCTCAGCCCTGTCACTCCCAAGCACCGTGCTCACCAGGAGCCTGCCTCTCCCCTCCCAGGTGCCTGCCGGTACAGCCAGCTCACCTGCTCCCTCGCCCTGAGTCCGGGGCAGACGCCGGGGGCCGCGGAGCTCTTCGAGCGCCCGCAGCCCTGCCTCCTCCTTCTTGGCCCTGCTGCCCTCCTCCCGGTCCTCACTTCTGCGCGTCTCCTGCTGCGCCTGCTGCACGGCCACTGAGGCCCGGATGGCAGCTGCCACTTCCCGGTCCTCTTCTTCCCTGGGAGGGGGAAGCCTTCAGGCTGGGCAAGGCCAGGGACCACGGCGGCGTGCAGGGCGAGGAGCTGGGCAGGAACCTCCCCCACCCACCCAAGCCTGGCCACTGGGAGCTGTCCCGGGGCCAGTGGAGCCGGTGCCCGCCTGCCCTCACTGGCCAGGAGAGGGCGCTGCCGACGCAGCGGGTCTCAGGCTGGGGCTCCCCAGGCAGCACGTGGGCCCAGTGTCTGGGGTCCAAGATGCCTCCATCCTGCTGGACAGTGGGGACAGCGCCTGGCCTGAGCATGTGCCAGCAGCGTGAGCGTTTCACAGCACGCCTGCACTGAAGCCCCACCCAGTGACACAGGCCCCTCCGGCCCACCCCCACCTGCAGGGTCCTGGTGCCTCTGGCTAGAACTAGGGAAAAGAGTAGGGAAATGTCTGCTTACTCAGGACACTAAGCAGGCCCCGCCACCGCCAAGCCAAGGACACCAGACACCAGAAGGCCAAAGTCCCCTGATCCCCATGCGCCGTCCCAACCCAGCTGCTGGCTGCCGCCGCCACCCCAGGGGTGGCGCCAGGAGAATGTCAGCGGCACGCAAATCCTCCCACCTCTTGTACCTCCAGCTTCCTCGACGGCTCTGCTGGGCTCCGCGACCACTGGCCCGGCCAGCACGGCCCTGACGGTTGTACCTGTCCACCTCCTCGTAGTCCTCACCCCCGATGACCCCTGCGGCCAGGACACAGCCTGTCAAAGGCCTGGGCCAGCCCGAGGCCAGTGCTCCAGCTTGCCCAGCAGAGACTTCCCCCCACCCCCAGCTCATGAGCCCTGAGGACTGGCTCAGAGCAAGAAGTGGGCAGGGAGAAGAGTATGCCGCAGCCACGACCCCATACAGCAGCTCTCCCAACAGTGCTCCCAACCCTGGAGCCCCCCACCCGCAGCCGGCAGATGGGAGACACACGATGGGCCAGACCGGGGCCCGGCTGTGGGGTTTCCGGGCCTCGGGGAGCGCCAGGCTGGAGCCCCATGGAGCCCCGCTCGCTCACCCTCGCTGCGGCGCGAGTGCCGGGGCGCGTAGCTGAACTGCAGATCAATCTGGCGGTTCTGGCGGGCCTCGGCGCGGCTCCGGCTATGGCAGGCTGTCCTGTGGGCCTTGAGGTCGATCTCAGTGCGGAAGGCGTGGGTGAACTGCTCTGTGCTGCAGCGGCCCTCCTCACACAGGAAGTGCTTCTCCCGGAAGTGCTCGCGCAGGTAGGCGTAGTCGCTGGCGGGGCCAGGGTGTCAGCAGGAGTCTGCAGGCCCTGCCACCCCGGCCTGCGGCCCCACCCAACCTGCTCCGGTGCCCCGGGCCCGCGCCCACCTGTAGTAGTCCTGGGCCCCGTCGGAGTCACAAAAGTGGCAGAAGTAGTGGTCGCGGCGCAGGTGTTTGAGCAGCTCATCGTTGTCCAGGTAGCGCTCATCACAGAACTTGCAGAGCGGGTGCCCACGGTGTGATGTGTCGTCGGGGTCCCCCTGCATGCGGTGCCGCGCCAGGTCCTTGCGCGAGTACCATTTGCGCTCGTAGGTGAAGATCTACAGGGAAGAGGGTGCTAGGCGTGGGCAGGCCCCTTCCCATGGCCCCGCAACAAAGGGCTGCCTCGGTCCCCCCGGCCATACACACACAGCACCGTACACACCAGGAGCACCCCCCTGCCTGGGCTGGGTGAGGCCGGAGAGCTAGGGGGACAAGGGTCCTAGCCCCCACCGCCTGCACCCAGCTCTCCCCGGGCCCCTGGGTGGGCTCCGCGGCCCAGGGCGCACCTTGAGGTGTTTGAGGCACAGCTTGCAGCAGAAGAGCTCGTGCTGCTTCCGCATGTGCTGCTCCAGGTCCCCGAAGAGGCCGAACGGTGGCAGCTCAGGGCACTGCGGGCACTCGTGCTGAAGCAGCTGCCTGGAGAGACACCGAGGACCCCCCCGACCCCGCAGGCACTCAGTGTCCCCGTCCGGAGCGAGCTCCTGCATGCGCTTAGGAGCAGGGGCCGGAGGACGGGCACTCCCACCCGCGCCCACCAGGGCTCCGCCCACAGAGTCAGTGCTGCTCCTGGCCAGGAGGGCTGAGCTCCGCGTTAGCGGGGCGTGAACACTGGGCCCACACCCTCACCTGGATGAGGAGGATCACTCCCGAGACAACTGTACCCCTTTATGGGGCTTTCCTGCCACAGACTAAGAGCCCAACTCCCAGGAGCTCGAGTGCACCTCACAGAGCCCCAGAAAGTAGGCACTGTGCACTCCACCAGAGTGTTTTCCCTGAATGTGCTGCCCCTGTCCCCACCGCCACCCCAGGGGGCTGCTATGAGATCCCTGTTACAGGAGAGGAAACAGCATGGGCTCTGACATCTGCGCCCGAGGGCTGTGAGGAGCACAGGATGGCTTGGGGATGTGCCCATCCCCAGTGCAGGGCTGGCCACAGGCCCTCGGAATCCCAGGCTAAGGATCTCTCGCACCTGTACAAGGCAAAAACTTTTCCATCAGCGAAGTAGATGTCATATTTTTTCTCGTGCTGCAGCTGGTGGAGGGGGATTGTGGCAAAGGCAGGAAGCTTCTTCCCAAAGACCACCTAGAACCAAGTGAGAGGGGCTGGTTAGCAGGGCTGTGGGCACCCAGTGGAGGACACCGTCGGGCTGAGAAGAGGGAGGCACTCAGCCCCTGCTGAGAAGGCCGAGGCCGGCCCTGCAGGCAGCACTCTCTGCCATCCTGGGCTGCCCAGGCCCCTCTCCTCACCTGCAGCCCGCACCTGGGGTGACCCACGTGGAGACACAACACCCAGCCTCGCCACCAGGGGGCAGCAGGTTCCCCACTCATCCAGGGAGATCACCCCAGAGGAACAGGGGTCAGCAGTGACCGCCGGGGGCAGTGACAGAGACCACACATGGGTGTTGAGCACAGGGCAGAAAAGGTAGAAATGACGTCCAAGAAGAAGCTATGGAAACAACGCCACCAGGACAAGCCAGGTGACCACACGTCATGCCAGGCCACCCTCTGTCCACCCGCAATGCCATAGGAGAGGGATTCCCCCGCAGGCCTCGGTCACAGCCCCTGGCTGCCTCCTGCCTATTAACCAGCTGCCAGGGGTGCCAACGTGCCGAGCTGGGGTGCGTGGGGGGGGGGGCCTGGGTGCAGACACCCGTGCAGCTTGGCTGTTTCCCAGGGGGTCTCGGGCCTGCTCAGGTACAGCCTGCCGGGCTGCCCCTCCACAGACCCCCATCCCAGCGCCCCCAGGATCCTCTCACAGGCTCAGGTCCCCCCTCTGCGCCAACAAGAACACAGCTCCCTCCAGGGCTCCCTCCCCTCTGGCCCTCACTCCCCATCCCTGGACCAAGACCACACCTTCGGTCTCCTTCTCTCCATGACCCTTCCCACTCCACTACTGTCCCCCGCAGTCTGGGCCTGGTCGCTCACCTCTGCTCAGCGTCCTCACCTTGGGAAGGGTCATGTCAAGGTCATCCCTGCTCTGTTTAGGCTCAGCTAGGCTCAGCCAGGGAGGATGTCTGGGATCACAATGGCCATGCACTTGGGAAAGCAGGGGACTGACTGGGGAGAATGGTGGTCACATTGTCCCCAGCAGCAGGATGGTTAAGACTGGTTCCCTGGGGGTCTGGGGGAGAAGCTAGGGAGCTCAGTCTCCACTTCTTTACTGTGGGGAGAGCATGCTGACCCCCAAGCACCTCCCCCTCCAGCCCAAGGGAGGCATCATGGTCCAGCCACACCCATTCTGGGGGAAGGAGGAGGATGAGCAATGCCCCAGCAGGCCTTTCTTCCCCTTGTCATCCTGTCTGGTGAACTGGCTGCCCGCTCCCGCCCCTGCCCCATTCGTATTTCGGGTGGGTGCTTCACTGCAGCTAAGCTCCCATGGCTTCCCCTCCCCCCCCCCCCATTCCCTTCCCAGGCCCCTGGGCCTCACATTGGCCTCTTCCCACGGTTCCCGCCCTTCCAGGACAAGGCCACACCAGCCCTGCCCCACGCCACTCACAAGGGCGCCTTCCTGGCCCTGACCCCAGTTCCTCCTGCCTCTTGCCAGGGGACCAGCGCCTGCACGCGCAGGGCCACGAGCTGGCCACAGATCACAGGGTCTGTCGTGGGATCGGCTGCCGGGACTCAGGGCCCTGCTTACACTGAGGCATCACGGGCGGCAGGGGCAGCGTCCTCCCGTGAGGAAGCCCCCTGCCAAAAAGCAGCCAGTCCAGCAACTCAGCAGAGGAACAACTTCTTCCCCAGAGGAAGCCCGTGCCGCGACGCCACTGTCAACCACCGTCTCCCCCAGCTCCAGCGCCTTAGTTTCAGAGCTCTGCTCGGATCCACTGGGGGGCGGGGGTGTCTTACTGCCGGCACCCTTGCTGTGGACAGAGGCAGGGTGCCGTTCTCAGGGGCGTCTGTCTCTCCTGAGCAGTCTGATGGGGCAGCCAATTCTGGGCACACCTGAGCCAAGCCAGGAGAGGGGGGACACTGGGAACCTCAGGAAGAGGTTGAGGAAGGGAATGGCTGCGTTTGTCTGAGAACAAGGGTGAGCAGGTTTGGAGCTGGGGGTGGGAATGGCGAAATGCTAAGGGCCCCTCCTAGACAGGCTATAAGACCAGGACTGGGCCCCTGAAGGCCTGCGCCGGCGTCAGGACCAGTAATGAGTACACGAGAGGGCAGCAGTGTGGCTCGGTGTGGCCCAGCAGAGGGTGAGGCACATGGCGAGACCAAGTCGCTGAACAAGGACCAGGGCATGGGGGCCCAACCAGGGATGGGAAGGAACCCACCAGGGATCCAACCAGCATGGTCCAAGACCCACCCACCCTGGTGATCTCCCCAATGGGACAGGGTCATGGATCCAAAGACAGAGGCACAGGCCAGGCCTAGACACTTGAGAATGGACCATCTTGGGAAGCCCCTGGGTCGGCCAGGCAGTCGATGTCCAAGGGGGAAAGGGCACCCCTGGGTGGGCCCCAGGATGGCTGGGCCAGTCCCTGAAGAGAGGGAGATGGGATGAGGGCTCTACTCAGACCCCCACAGGGGTGGGTGTGTGTTCCTGCCTGGGCTTTGTTACTCCCCACTCCTAGTATCCACTGGGCACTCAGTGAGTGGAAGAGAGGATACATGGTGACAGCAGAGACCCCTGGTGAGAGTGAACCGATGGTGAGGGTGAGGGTGCGCAGTGAGGGCCCCACCTAGGAAGTACAGGCCCCAGAGGAGCCCAGGTGGACCAGGCTGGTGGGGAGGGGCCCTGACACCAGACAAGCAAGGGCGGTCAGCAGGTCCCACCCCCTGACCTGCCATCAGCCTCCTTCCCACGTCTTGCCTGTGAAGTGGAAGGGAGGCCGT
This sequence comes from Mirounga angustirostris, assembly GCF_029215605.1. Classification (NCBI taxonomy): domain Eukaryota; kingdom Metazoa; phylum Chordata; class Mammalia; order Carnivora; family Phocidae; genus Mirounga; species Mirounga angustirostris. Next base: position 141,142,613 of record NW_026991713.1, read on the forward strand.
ACTAGCTCAGACACACCCCACTTTGTACAGCAGCCCCATCCGGCCTCTTTGACAGAGATGGGCTGGGAAAAAAAAAAGAAGAAAATGGACTGTGCGAAAGGTGAGACCAGGGAGGAAGGTGGGGGGCGCTGATGTTGGTCTTGACTGGGAGCCGGCCTGGCCTCCACCCGGAGCACCTGCTGGGCAATCCAGCTGGATCTGGCTCCCTGCCTGCCCAGCAGCTGCAGGGCTGCTCTGCGTCTGCTCTTTGCAACTCCTGCCCCACAGCGGGCACAGGGAAGCCCCGAGCCAAGGTGTGCGCCTGTTCCGCACAGCATCTTGGCATGCTTTCCTCAGGGTTTTTACAGACCGAGTCCCATAAGGGAGGACAGAGCAGAGGCAGCCTCTGGAGGCAGCTGTGGGATTCCTAAGTGGGCATGGCACATTCAGAGGACAGTGCAGGACTCAGCCAGGGAACAGGAAGAGCTAGGGTGGAGCTGCAAGTTCAAGAGTGGGAAGCAAGTAAGATGAATCGAAAGGATCGTCATCTCCCAAAGTTCCCAGGACACCCTCCTGCTGCCCAGTAATTCAGGGCAGGCCTAAGAGGAACGCCAGAATCGGCCAGAGGCACCCAGTGCCAAAGCACGCTCCAGCGGGAGCCTGCTGACAGCTCGTGTCAAGAGCTGCTTGCCACACAGAGCACTGGAAGGGTGTGGGACCCACAGGGAGCGAGAGAGGCCATGTGCTGGCCACAGGAGCCACACAGAGGTGTCTGCTCACTTCCAGAGTGAGATCTGCAGCCCCTGCCTTCCTGGAAGGAACTATTGGTGCACTGGAAAACCTGGCCCTTCAAGAGTGACCTCATGCCATGCAAGACTGGCCGGCATGGCAGCCTTGGGCAGAGCTGGGAGGCGCTTACTAAGCCACAGACCCAAGGATTTCCCGACAATTTGTGCACCCCAGATCTCTCCCAGGCCCGTCTCTGTCCACCCCATTACAGACTAACAGCATCTCCAAGTGTCTTTTTTGAAAAGAGCACAGAATAGGTGCTCATGGGAGAGCTCATGGAATTACAGGATCGTCTTGGCTCCCCTAACATAAATGTCTACCTAAAAAAAAAAAAGGTAAACAACACAACTAAAGAAACCTACTCCTCAACAATGCCGTTTCTGCGTCACTTCTAGGAAGAAGAAAGATTCCCTGGCAGATGTCACCAGCCCAAGCTTTCCATGAACAAACCAGAGGACTTTCACAACACTGGAAGCAAACATATCTCAAAGCAAACCAAGGGAGGTCCAATTAGGTGCTTCCAGCCAGCATCTGGCATTATGGGGACGATGGGGGAAATCTCCACAGTGCCCTCTGACCCCCTCCAGGGCTTCCAAATCTGTACAGAGTCAGAAACATCCCCACCTCCACTCTGGAGCTGACCCCCTCACTACCACCCCCCATTGGAATTGGCAAGGAGGAGAAAAACTTCCTAACACTTTTAACCCCATCCGCCTACAATCTTAAGGAAACCTCAATGGTTCAGCCTCCCCCCTCTGGTGGGCAGGTGTGAGTGCCACCGCCCCTCAACAGATGAAAGCACCAGTCTCGGGAGGACCTTGCCGGGGTTACCCCGAGGGGCCCAGACACACAGCTGGGCTGGAAATACCCACTTTGACCCTCTGCTTCCCGGACTGCCATAACCGTCCCCATAGGGACCGCTCCCTCTTCGACCCAGCGGGGCCAGCTCCTGCCTGCCGGCCCCAGAAGCCCCACAGTCGGCCCCACAGTCAGGATCCCGCCCCGGGGGGCCCCGCCAGGCTCGCGGCCGGACACCAGGAAGGCAAAGTCCCCTTCCGGCCGCGCCCCGTGCCCGCCCGGCGCCCCGAACGCGCGGCCCGGCCCGCGCGGCGCACCTGGCGCAGCTCCTCGCGGCACACGGCGCAGTAACGCTGCTCGCACAGCACCCGCATCTTGGTGGAGCAGCGGTAGCACACCGGGTGGTCGCAGCGGCCCAGCGCCGTAGCCTCCAGGTCCCCGCAGCACAGCACGCAGCTCCCGCCGCCCCGCTCGGGCACCGCCACCGCCTCCAGGGCCACGCGCCGCCCCTCGGCGCCCGCCGCCGCCGCCACAGCCGCCGCCGCCGCCGCCATGGTCCGTGCTCCGGCCCCCTCCGGCCGGCGCAGCGCGGCGCGGCCTGGCTCCCGGCGGGCCCGCCCCTTCCGGGCGACGTCAGCGCCCCGCCCAGTAACGGGCCCGCCCGGCGGAAGCGCGAGCCGCCACTTCCGCCCCAGCGAGGCGCGGGCGGGACAGCGGGATGGGGCTTGCGGGGGGCGGCTTGGGGGCCCGCGCGGGACCGCGGGAGGGGGCTCGGAGCCCGGGCTGGGATCTGGGGGCCCGGGCGGGACCGCGGGATGGGGGCGGGGGGCGCGGTCCGCAGCGCGGTCCCCCTCCGCTGCCTCTGCGGGGGCTGCCCGCCCGGTGAGACGCCGCGCCGCCAGCCAGGTAGCTTGGAATTCAGAGCAGCCACGGACGGCGCTCAGTGTGGTTCCGGTGAGTACGCCCCTGCTGTAGGCAGGCCGTCCTTGTGTTGACATGCTACCCTGCGTTGATCTGAAATGCAGATTGAACCGCACGTCCTGCAGTTTATGTGCTAAATATAGCCGCCGTATTGGGAGCCCACCGTTTCTGACCAGCCAGACCGCTTGTATCTGCCGCGTACACGGGCCTGGTCACCAGGCGCACCCTTCCCCCCCTCCCTCGCCCGCCCCGGCCTCCCCAAATAAGAACTTCCTGCAAGTCCTTATCAGAAAAGAGTTTTTTGGTGACGTCCTTCTCCAAGCTGGGGGCTATCTCCCCGGATCCTGATGGGAAAATCGCGCAGGGAACTTGTGCGCTTCACTGGGCACACCCAGCTGAGCTCAGGGGCTTGGCGCAGAGAAGCCTCAGGGCAGGTTTGCTGAATGGACGGTGGTGAATACTGGGCTTCAGGTCCCTGCAGGTAGGCTTCCTCCCTATCCTTGGGGGACAGGCACGCTCCCGACCTCCCTTCTGCCATTAAAGGAGGCAAGTCAAATCTGAAGCCTTCTAGAAAAAGGCAGTGTGTTGTTGGGGAGCGAGCCTGGACTTTAGAATCAGACAGAAATGGGCTTGAAACCCCAGTTCAGCCACTTATTTGCTGGTGAACTTGGTTAGCTCACTGAACCCTTGACTTCCTCAATTGGAAAGTGGGCATCATCACACCAAGTGAATCTGGTGGACGGGCCAATGCACATGCCTTCTCGCTGTCACACAACCCCACTAAATGACAGCAAAGGAATAAAAGACTGCCAATCCACAAGTGCCAAGAGAAGAAGGGAGGAGGCAGCTAGTGAAAGGTGTCAACAGACTTTGGAACGACAGGAAGATGAGTGACTCACTTTATAAAGCATCCTTAAGACCTTTGCGGGGAGTGCCTGGGTGGCTCAGTCATTACGCATCTGCCTTCAGCTCAGGTCATGATCCCGGGGTCCAGGGATCGAGCCCCGCATCGGGCTTCCTGCTCCGCGGGAAGCCTGCTTCTCCCTCTCCCACTCCCCCTGTTTGTGTTCCTTCTCTCTGTGTCTCTGTCAAATAAATAAATAAAATCTTAAGGAAAAAAAAAAAGACCTGTGGGGGGAACCCTGATAAGAAGTTTCACCGAGGGTGAACTGAGGCAGGGCACTGAAAACGAATGCCTGCAAGTCAGTGCATGGAACCCAGTGACCTGGGCCCTCCTCCCCTGCCCTGACTTCTGTATCCAGTCCACGCCCCCCTTCCTTGCTTTGGTTCCAGAAACTGACCAGCTCCAGAGAAAAGCTTCACTGCCTGCCCCATTACAGAATGAAAAGCCATTCCTGCAGTGAAGCCCACTGCCTGGCAGAGCCATGTCCCCACAGAAAGAGCATCAGGTCTCACTCACACATGGGGACAGACGGGCAGCCAAGGATCTCCGGACTCAGGAGGAAAGCCTGCAGTGTGAAAGATGGACCAAACTAAGCAGACCCAGGGAGCAAAAGGAAGCTTTAGAAAGAACTATTTGGGGTGCCTGGCTGGCTCAGTCGGTGGAGCACATGACTCTTGATCTTGGGGTGGTGAATTCCAGCCCCGTGTTGGGTGGGGAGCCTACCTTGAGAAAAGGAAAAAAAGAGTTGTATTTGATATTCCCAGAAGAGATGCTGCTTCTGTGAAATGAGAATAGGATGCCTTGAATAATAACAAGCACAAAATAATCAGAACAAGAAAGGGCTCTTAGAAATCAAAAATATAAGTAAAAATTCAAGAGCAAATTGGGAAGATACAGTTGAAATCTCCCAGCAAGCAGAACACAAAGAAAATAAAGAAGCTGGAACTTTGAATCTGGACGGTGCAATATCTAATATCTACGAATGTCAGAGAGAACAGAGAAAGTGGAGAGGCGCAAATTACCCAAGATCTAATAAGACCGTAGGGGCTGTCACTGAAGAACGTGAGTCTTTACACTGAAAGGAAGGGCCCAGCCACGGAAGAAAGGCCCCCAGCAAGTGACATCATCCTGCCATATGGCGGACAGCTTTAGGGAGGAGGGGGTAAGGAGGGAGAAGATCCTAGAAGGGGGATTGAGAATAGGACTTTACTCCTGGAACACTGGAAGCCAGAGATTCCCTCAAATTTCTGAAGGAGTGGGATATCCATCCACAAATTCTACAACCAGAAAATCTTTCCATTAGGCATAAAGACACTGACATAAAAGGGACAAATTATTTAGGTCCTATGTCCCCATTCACATGAAACTACCAGAGTGTTCGTGTCTCCAAAATGTTAGGGAGTACCAGTTGGAAGATGACCTGGCATCCAGAAAACGGATTCCAACCCAGACAAGAGCCAAAGCAGAGCGTGGGATGATGCCCGTGTGGAGACGCCAACATGGATGTGTGGGAAAGGGGGTGTGCAGGCTGGAGTAGGACGCCACCATCTCCCACAGGGAGCCTCCAGAGCAGACATGGAACCGATCAGGGTGCCCTCGCGTGCTTGAGAATCTGGAAAAGGTACTGCGAGGAACTCGACCTATCTCTCAGAACCTTTGGGGGAAAATAGCACAATAAGTATGTAAAAAAAGCAATCAGTGAGATAGGAAATGTAATCATAGTACACTTAGCAGAGAACAATATCTACGCAGCCATAACAATATAAACGCTGGCTACTGAGTTAACCAAAATTTGTGACAAAATTCTAGAAGGATGGAGAGGGTGTGAGAGGGCCAAAGCTTCATCTAAATTCGTAGGAAGCCTTCTGGTGCTGCCTAAAACAGATAAATCAGAAAGTGTCGGTTTATAATCTAAGGGTCTGTGGTTCTCAGTTGGGGGTGGTTTTACCCCCAAAGAGACGTTTGTGGTGGTCACAGCAGAGTGGGAGCATTACTGACATCTACTGGGTTATTAGTTTCCCATGGCCACTGTTAAAAAATGACCACAAGGGCGCCTGGGTGGCTCAGTCGTTAAGCGTCTGCCTTCGGCTCGGGTCATGATCCCAGGGTCCTGGGATCGAGCCCCGCATTGGGCTCCCTGCTCCGCGGGAAGCCTGCTTCTCCCTCTCCCACTCCCCCTGCTTGTGTTCCTGCTCTCGCTGTGTCTCTCTCTGTCAAATAAATAAATCTTTAAAAAAAAAAAAATGACCACAAACTTTTCAGCTTCAAAACAACACAGATGTATTATCTTACAGTTAGGAAATTTGGAAGTTCGAAACAGGTCTGCCTGGGATAAAATCAAGGTGCAGGTGGGGTGCACGCCTTCAGGCGAGAATCCATTTCCTCTCCAGCCTTAGAAGCCCCCTCCTCCATCTGCAAGGTGCACCCTGCCAGCCTCGTCCTTGTCACCCCTCCTCCTCCAACGCTGCCCCCCTCCACCAACGACGTGGTGGCGCTGGGCCCACCTGCATAATTCAGGACCATCTGCTTCCATTAAGGTCCGCTGATGAGCGTCCCTAATTTCATCTGCTTCAGTGTCTCCCCACCCCCCGCTTACCACGTCAAGTAGGTGTGCCCAGGTTCCAGGATATCTGGGGCACATCTTGGGCAGGGGCTGTTAACTCTGCCTGTACAGGTGAGTGACGGCCAGGGATGCTGCTGACCGCCCTCCACTGCACAGGACCGCCCCCACATGTTGGTGCGGCTGAGGGTAGGGACCCTGATGAGGTCATAACTTATGCTGGGGGCTTCTGGCTGGGGTGCGGGTGAGGGGGGCTGGGGGGCTGCAAAGGGCGCTCCCCGGGAGCTGAACTCTTTGCTCTCTTGTTCTGGGCGGTGGGCATGCAGATGTATGCATAAAACACGAGATGTGCACACTACTCAGGGTACGTTAGTTACGGCTTCTTAAAAAGACCACAGATTTTTAGAATAGTTAAGTTTATGGTTTTTAAGTAGGGAGTAAATACTAGAAGAAACAGTTGAAGGATCTGGAAGCTGTTGCCTCTGGAGAGCACGACTGGGATGTGAAAGGGTGGGTCAGGGAGTTTGAATTTCTTCCTTATGCTAGCATTATATTAATCATGTAAATTACCTCGATAGAAATAAATAATTTTAAAAAAAGAAGACAAAACAGATTTGCTCAGTCACTGCGTCCTTAGGATGGAGTCCTTGTTGGGGCCAGGCTCTGAATGGTCCTGGCCCACGGGCAGCCTGGTGCCGTTGGAGAAAGGTGGTGTGCAGGCCCAAAGCCACGCTCCCCTGGTTTCTAGGAGGGTGTTGGGTGGATGAAGGGAGAGGTGAGTCCCAGAAAGGAGAGTCAGCTCTCATGGGCCCGTCACCTCCTCCCCTCCTCCCAGAGTGGAGCTTTGGCTCCAGACCCCTGCAGCAGGGAGAGGGGGGAGGCCTTTGTCACTGGAGCCTTGGGCTCCGGGCTGGGCGGGGCTCAGAGCCCCTCCTCCTCTGTACCCCACATTGGGAGTTCCCAGGACTAGGGTGTGCTTTGCTCCCCCAGCCCGGCCCTGGGCTCCCTCCCCACGTGCCTTCTGCACAGTCACCCAGCAGGAGTCCCGCTCCATCTCACTGGGGCCTTCATCGATGAAATCTCCTGCGTTTCACAGCCATAAACAAGCAAGACGGGTATTTAAACTTTAGATACGGGATGTAGTATCGTGCAGGGTACTTTCTTTAATACTGTTTTGGAGATTCATCCGTCTGGTATCTGTAGCTCTACTTCAGTGTTCTAATGGCTCCAGACCCCGTTACCGCCTAGCCGCAAGTAATCCTACTGGGCCATCTCCAGGGGGTGCCGGACTCTCCCCCGCTGAGCTGGGTGGAGTGGGGGGCTCCAGGCAGGCTTCTCCCCCTCCCACCCCCACCAAGTACTCTTAGCCCGGAGGATGTGCAGCGTCAGGGGACCCTGGTGACCCGCGTCGTGCTGCACTGCCCGCCCACTGCACACTCCAGGCGGCTCTCCAGGCCAAGGGCCCCCTTGGGGAGGCTGCTTTCCACACGACTCCGGGGTCCCTGTGGTCCTCCAGGCCCCTCCAGGTGTGCCCGCAGCTCCCTCTGCATCCCCTACCCCACCAGTCCCTGCGCCAGTCACCCCTCCATCAAAGCGTTTTTACTGACAGCTTAGGAGGCTGGTCAGCCTTGGGAACAGTAACCGCAGGAGATGGTAGTGACCATGTTTTGAGCAGCTACCGTGTGCCAGGCGTAATGCCAAGACCCGTGCCTGGATTAATGCTCACAGTAAGCTGAGGAGGGGCTCTTATCATCCCAGTTTGCAAGTGAAGAAGCAGACGGGAGAGGTTGAGGTGCACACCCGCCCCCCATTCCCACCACCAAGCACAGGGCGCTGGGCTTGGCTCACTTCTCCCCCGTTCCACAAGGCCTTTGTAGGGAGGGCTGCCATTGCTTCTAACTGCCCCCCCAGGGCTCCCCACAATCAAGTTGGGCCCCTCCTGCCTTAGAGGTGCATCCTCTGTACTCCCAGCCCCTCTGTGGCCCCTCGATAGGGAGACTTGGGAGGAAGGACTTTGTTCCCTTCACTCCCAGAATCACGCCTTCCCTTTTGCTGCAGAGACAGGCAGAGGGCGAGGGGCAGTTTCCATGGAGAACTGCAGTTCAGGTCCCCAAACTTGTGCTGTCAGGCTGGGGGATCTAGGTCGGACCCCATTTGCACCACTGCTTACCCAACAGGTGATCTGAACAAATCCATTTTCCTTGTGCCTTACTTTCTTCATTGATAAAGGAGGTCGATAATCGTCCACTTCTGGGCACCTGGCAGGCATGCGACTCTTGATCTTGGACTTCTGAGTTCAAGCCCCATGTTGGGTATAGAGGTTACTTTAAAAAATAAAATCTTTTTAAAAATTTTTTATCAGGGCGCCTGGGTGGCTCAGATGGTGAGGCGTCTGCCTTCAGCTCAGATCATGATCTGAGTCGGCTTCTCCCTCTGCCTCTCTCCTGCTTGTGCTGTTTCTCTGTCTCTCGAATAAATAAAATCTTAAAAAAAAAAAAAAAAAAGATCAGAAGTCCTAGAAAGGGCTTTCATTAAAATAAGTAAATAAATATTTTTTTATTTTATTTTTTAATTTTTTTTAAAGATTTTATTTATTTGACAGAGAGAGACACAGCGAGAGCAGGAACACAAGCAGGGGGAGTGGGAGAGAGAGAAGCAGGCTTCCGGCGGAGCAGGGAGCCCGATGCGGGGCTCGATCCCAGGACCCTGGGATCATGACCTGAGCCGAAGGCAGATGCCTAAAGACTGAGACACCCAGGTGCCCCCTTTTAAAAAAAACTTTTTTTAATAGTTTGAAAAACTATGACGCTTAATGACTGAGCCACCCAGATGCCCCTAAAATTGTTTTTAAAGATTTTATTTATTTATTTGAGAAAGAGAGTGAGCGAGAGAGAGAGAGTGCACACACAAGCCAGGGAAGAGGCAGAGGGAGGGAGAAGCAGACTCCCCGCTGAGCAGGGAGGCTGATACGGAGCTCAATCCCAAGACCCTGAGATCATGACCTGAGCCAAAGGCAGACACTGAATGACTGAGCCACCCAGGCGCCCCCCAAAATAAAATCTTTTTAAAAAAATTACCTCACCTCGTGGCATTGTTTGGAGATCAAAATAAGACATTTCAGGGATGCCTGGGGGGCTCAGTCGGTGAAACGTCTGCCTTTGGCTCAGGTCATGATCCCAGGGTCCTGGGGTCGAGTCCTGTGTCAGGCTCCTTGCTCAGCGGGGGGCCTGCTTCTCCCCCTGCCTGCTCTGACTGCCGCTACCCCTGTTTGTGTGCTCCCTCCCACCCCAGCTTCTTTCTCTCTCTGACAAAATTTTTTTATTTTTTATTTTTTTTAAAGATTTTATTTATTTATTCATGAGAGACAGAGAGAGAGAGGCAGAGGGAGAAGCAGGCCTCCCGCGGAGCTGGGAGCCCGATGCGGGACTTGATCCCAGGACCCTGAGATCATGACCTGAGCCAAAGGCAGACGCTTAACCATCTGAGCCACCCAGGTGCCCGACAAATAAAATTTTTTTAAAAAAAGAAAAAAGACATTTCAGGATCCCTGGCGTCTGGGATCAAGAAAATGTTCCATGAGTGGTGTGGTTGCTGGGGGTGGGGTGAGGCCTGATTATTTCAGAGTTTGCATCCGTCCTGGGCTGGGGCTCAGGCAAGAATGGGTCAGGCTCTGCCCTCTGGAAGAGGTTGTTAAACACATACAGCCACGGAGGAATACTCCAGGGGACTATTCAGATGAGGGCCATGTAGGCAGGATCCTGAATGATGAGTGCAAGTCTGCTGGGTTGGGAAGGAAGGGAAGGATGTTTCAAGGACAAACACAGAGGCGGGCAGAATTGCAGTTTGTTGGGTAAGGCAGAAAGATAAAAACTGGCCAGAGACAGTGGTCTTGGGGGGGATCACAGCCAGAGAGTAGGCTGGAGGTCCACAGGGCCTTCTCCTGCCCAGGCCAGGGCTGGGGTAAGAGGAGGGGTTTACTTTTTATTGTGGAAGCCATGGGAAACCACTGACCATCTCAGGGAGGGCTCCATGTGACCAACCTTTGGTTGCAAGCATCCAGCCACAGCTGGGAAGTGGGTTGGAGGGCTCCCACCTGCTAGTGTGGGAGAGGGTGGGGAGGGGTGGGGGGACAAGAGACAGCCTCAGGAGAGGAGATACACAGAGTTCTTGAATGATACAGAGGACCCCCACCAGTCAGCCCTTCTGACCCCACTAGGGTTCTTATAGCCCCGCAGCCTTTCCTCTGCTGGTGCCCAACCTGCAAGAGCTCTGGCTAAGGAGGCATCCCTTTGCCCATGTCCGCCCATCCCCTCAGTTCTTCTTGAGGGGGAGCAGGGGCGCCCCCAGCGGAGCGTCAAGATGAGCTCTAGGTGAAGGCCCACCCACTCAGAGAAGATACTCCAATAACCCACGCCCCTGCCCCAGCAGCCTGGGCCCCTCTTCCCTCTCCATACCTCCCCCTACCTTTTGGGAGCTGAGCGAGTACCGCGGGGGCGAGCGGGGCGGGGCCAGCGAGCAGTTATAGCTGGCCCCGCCGCGCTGCGCCCCCGACGCCGCAGTTCCGCGGCGCGCCCAGCCCCATCTGAGTTAGCTCCTGGCCTGCCCCGCCGAGCGGCCGTCAACTTGAGCACCCTGGCGCGGGGCACAGGCGTGCGGGGCCCTGCGGGCCGGCCGGTGCTCGCATTGTTGCTGCTGCTGGCGCTGCTGGCGCTGCCCGCTGGCGCCTGGTACAAGCACGTGGCGAGTCCCCGCTACCACACAGTGGGCCGCGCCGCGGGCTTGCTCATGGGGCTGCGCCGCTCGCCCTACATGTGGCGCCGAGCGCTGCGCCCCGCTGCCGGGTCTCTTCCCTGGGACACCCAAGGCCTGGGCGCGTCCCCCCAGGGGCTATCCGCCAAAGACACCCTCTCTCCGGCGTCCGTCCCTCGCGGTGCTCTCCTGCTCTCCTCGGAGGTTCGGGAACTGTTGGAGATGGGACGCAGGTACTCCCGCGCAGGGCGCGAACTGCGCAGCCCGAGCCTGAACTGGAGCCGCGGCAGGGCGCCCATTCCTGGACCTCCGTGAAGCAGGCCAGGTACGTGGGGAGAGAAAGGGGGCCGGGACAGCAGCGGGTGGAGGATGTCTGGAGAGATCTGGGCCCGGAGCGCACGCCCGCGTGCCCACGAGACACCCTACGACCTTCCTATCTCCCACTTCTTGCCCAGAAAGCTTTCCAGGAGCCTTGGGGGGGGGGGGGAGGTAAGGGTTAGTGGAGGGTGCACAGCCTTCTCCCCAAGGTCCTGCTCTGTTCTTTCTAGAACCTTCGGAGTGTCTCCTGTTCAGCCATGGTCTGCGCAGTGAACCATCTTCGCTGGCCCCCACCTCTCCCCAGGGCCATCCTGAACGCAGCCCTTGCTGGTGATGCCCCCTTGTCTGACCCAGGAGTCTACTCCTCCTCCTGGGCGAACAGCTCAGGCCAGGCCAGGTGGTCTGGTCAATAAAAGCTGCCTGGTTCATGCATTCCCGCGTGTGACCCTTTTCCTCCACGCTGTATACTTGGCATCTAGCTTCGGGGTGCAAACAGCTGCGTTCACACCCTGGCAATTACAGGAGCCCTCTCCCTGGCCAGGGGATGCCCCCTCCTAACCATCTCGATCTGTAAGTCCTTGTGGGGCGGGGGAGGGGAGAGGGGACAGAGGCAGAGACACTGCTGGGGCCTAGGTCCCCTTCCTTCTCTGCCAGTACTGCCCCTCCTGTTCCAGGGTGGGGTCATCACACCAGGTCCCAGGGTCCCACTGCCATCCACCAGAAAGAGGAAAACGACTCACACACCACTAGCTGAGCCAGAGCTCCCACCCCAGCCTCCCGGGAGCCCCAGAGTGCCCCCTCACTATGCCTCCTGACCAGACTGGGGAGAATGTCTTCCTTAAGGTACCTTAAGACCAGCAGCCTTGGGATGCCTGAGTGGCTCAGTCAGTTAAGCGTCTGCCTTCAGGTCAGGTCATGATCCCAGGGTCCTGGGATCGAGCCCCGCATCAGGCTCCCTGCTCAGCGGAGAGCCTGCTTCTCCCTCTCCCTCTGCCTGCCACTCTATCTGTGCTCTCTCTCTGTCAAATAAATAAATAAAATCTTAAAAAAAAAAAGACCAGCAGCCTACCCAGCCTTTCCCACGTCTCCCAGGGTTCATTTCAAACCTGATCTCCTTCAACCCCCTCCTTCCCCTCAGCCAATGGCTTCTGGAGAGGAAGTGAGAACCCCTGGCCCCCTTCTTCAAGGTCCTGCTCCTCTTCTAAGGAGGAAGGGCCCCTTGCCTCCTCAGAGACCCTTCCACCTCTTATCCCCTCTGCATTTTCAGTTATTGGCTCCAACCCCCACGTAAATATGCTCTGCTGTCATGAATAAGGACCCCTGGGCCCCCTTACAGCTCCTGCTCACAAGTGTGTGGGCCCCTCCACCCTTCTGCCTCCTTGTCAACCCTCTTCGGTGTGGGCTCTGACTCCCACAACTGTCCTGGGCCTTGATGCGCCTAGTCACTGTGCCCTGATGCTGTCTGCCCTTGGAGGCCTCCCTTGGCCATGTGGCAAGGCCTTCCACTAGGGCACCCAGCCAGGACCAGAGGAGGGGTGGTCCCATGCCTGTCGAGCTGGCTAGCTTCAAGATACTCACATGGGGGCGCCTGGGTGGCTCAGTTGGTTAAGCGACTGCCTTTGGCTCAGGTCATGATCCTGGAGTCCCGGGATCGAGTCCCACATCGGGCTCCCTGCTCGGCAGGGAGTCTGCTTCTGTCTCTGACCCTCCCCCCTCTCATGTGCTCTCTCTCATTCTCTCTCTCAAATAAATAAATAAAATCTTAAAAAAAAAAAGATACATGGAACCAGCCCCCACGTTCTCCTTGGCCTCTGGAAGCCCCCACCTCTCCTTACTGGCAATTCCTGCTCATCTCCTGGGTGCACCCTTCTCCCCATGTTGTCCCCTAATGTGGGTGCTCTTTTTTCTCCACCCTCCCAAATCTTACTGACTGGCCCCTGACTATATTGACTCTGTTTCCAGGATCTGCACTGAGGGAAGGGGTGGCCACAGACTCCTCAGGTCAACCCATTCTCTGCACTCTGAGTCCATTCCTACTCCTGCTTCTTGCCAAACTCGGCCTTTCAAAGCACGGGCATCCTGACGACCTCACTTCCAGGGCACAACACCTCACTCTGCACCACCGATGGCACAAAAATCCACGTTCCAGGGCTGGGCCCCAGGGCTGCCCTGTCCCCCAGTCTCTTTGCTCCTTCCCCTCCCTCACACAGAGTGCAGGACCTGTGGGCAGATTCCAGAACGGCCCCATGGTCCACCCAGAAGAAGGACTCCAGGGCCTCAGGCCATGTTAAATGCCCTCCTCAGGGCTGCACCAGCCCGAGACCCGCCCTTACTCAGGCATATAAATCTGTTTCCAGGGGTCTAATGTTTCTCCAGTGCTCACCAGCGCCGGGTGCCAAGTGGTCTGCATATGTTTGGTCACAAGTGCTGGACACTTGGCGAGGCGCTGGATTTCACGTTGCCTGGAGGTACCCCATTCCAGGGAGGTTGGTGCCAGGTCCAAGGCGAAAGAGCAGTGCTGATTAGGGACTTGGCAGAGGCCCGGCTTCTCTGCCTACCACCTTCATGCACCCCTGTGCCCCTGAAGTGCAAGCAGCCCCAAGGCGCCGGCCTCACCCGCAATGCCCACCCGGCTGGGCAAGGCTGGACCGCGTCGGAGCCAGAGGGGCGGGGCCTAGGCCAGCCCCTCGGACGAAGCAATCCCACCGCGAGCCGGCAGGCGGCGCTGCGCGGCTGCTCTTCCGGGCGGCAGCCCCAGCCGGTGCCTGCGGCGGTGGGAGGGGCCAGGAGCGGGGCGTGGGCGGGCCCAGAGCTGGTGGGCGGGTCCCTGCACCGCCTGCCTCCGGTGGTCCGCGCCGTTCTCCCCTTCTCTCTCCCTCTCGGCTCCGGGTGTCGTGTTCTCATCTCTCTTTACGTCGCGCAGGTCCCGCCTGCTCCAGTTTCGGGCTCTGAAGAGAGGCCTGGGGTAGTCTGAGGGAGGAGGCCATAAGCGAGGCCCGGTCATCCCGTGGGGCCATTAATGCCCATTAGGGAGGCGGCGCCGGCCCGGGAAACTCTGGGCCATTACCCGGGCGTCCGACTAATGGCTCCACCCCACAGACGGGCCCCCAAACCTTCCCCTGGCGGGTGACCAGGCCTCTACCCACTGCCATGCCCCAGAGTCCCCGCCCAGGCTCAGGCTCCGCCCATCACTGGCGGCGTTGCAGCTGGGAGGTAGGTTCAAAGCTCAGAGGACAGCCCCCTCCCCGCCACTGGAGCCCCGGGCCAGCCCCCACCCCAGGTGGACCCTCGGACAGCCCAGGAGAGGGAAGCCCCGAAAGGTCTACTTCCCGTTTGTCTCAAGGCCTGTGTAGCAAGGTGGCAGCGAGGGCGTCGGGGGTGGGGGTGGGGATCACCTCCCACCTGTCCTCCCCGCCTGCCGCTGGCCTCGCTGATCACCTCCTCAGGCCCACTCCCCAGCGACCCCAAACAGCTTACAGCCCCTGAGCACCTTTCGGTCCGCTCTTCTGGGTCGTTGTCCATGCTGTTCTCTTGGCCTGTTTCTCTGCCTCCCACTTCTGTCTCAGCCCGAGGCCCGAGGCTGAAGGAAGGGCGCGGGCGAGTCTGCCCAGGAGAGCAGCTGGGTTAGCTTTCCCTGCCTCTGTTCGTCGGGCCCGATACTTACCCTGTTCCCTCTCACTCATTCCTGCTCCCCCTTTGGAATTTACCTGCACTTCCTCCGAGCTGCCTTTATTCTGTGGCTGTTGGCCACCCCCTTTGTTACTCTCTGATGTTGCCTTTGTTACTGTTACCTTCCTGGTACTTCAGCTCCTTTTTTGCTTTGGAGCCTCCTTTGTTAGGCTGTGATGCAGTATTCTGGCCCCTGGCTGTGACCACATGCCCATACCCCTCCCTCCAGTGGTGTTCTGTTCCCCTCCGTCTTCACTGACTGAGGCTGATCCTGGGAGTGTCTGTCCTATGGAGGGGGGAGGAGACCTCCAAGCCTCCCGACCCAGACCCGGAGGACCAGGGGCTCCTACCTTCTCTACCCCCAGCCTGGGGGTCTCCCATCCAGCTACCTCCCTAGACTCTGGTGTGGCCCCATGCCAGAGCCTGGCAGGTCCTGGCTGGTCCTGGTTGCTATGGGGTGACCCCTAAATCCCATCTGGGGTGGTATATGGTAGACCGCACCCATCCTCACAGCCTCCAGGAGCAGCAGCACCAGGCTGGGTCCAGAGAGTCCATCACAGGCCAGACAGGCAGCCTCTGGACAGGCAAACAGACAGATCGAGGTGGCCAGCTAGGCAGGAACCTATGGCAGCATCAGCCAGGAACTTAGAGGTGGGGGTGGGGAAGCAGCCATGCAGTCTTGGCCTAAGTGGCTTTTAGGGGCAGCAGCCGGGTGTGGAGACCCAAGGGGCTGCGGCCCAGGAGGCTGCCCAGAGGAGAGCCCTGTGCTTGGGCGGGGGCTGGGCACCCAGGCTAAGGGCACTGGAGAGGGGAGAAGGAGCAGCAAGGACAGGGCCTGAGCCGAGCCTGCTTCTGCCCCCATGGGGAACTGTCTGGGCTGGCTATGCCTGACCCCCAGAGACCAGGTATGTGCAGGGGCCTGGGCAGGCTGGGGGGGGGGGGCAGGCTGAGGGGGAGCTCAGCTGTCTTCCTGTATCTGAGGCTGAGAAAGAGTTCCATGATAAAGTGTGGACTTGGAATCTCACAGCAGTGCCTAAGAGGACCTGGGGAACCTTGCCTGGGTCTCGTTCCTCTCTAGAACTCAGTTTCTTGATCTGCAAAATGGCCTGAGCACCCTTGGGTTTTTCCAGATAAAGTGTACTCAGAAGCACAACAAAGCATAACCGATTTTCTCTTGTCATTCTTGTCTGGTTGGGGGAAGGGGCACCCATGCTGGGGATGGCTAGATGCTAGGGGAGAAGGATGGAGGGAAGGGTGGCCTGGGGCAGAGGGGGATCACAGGGGTCAGCTCATGGGAACAGCTTCTGTGAGCACGGATCCCAAGCCAGAGGTCAGAGGCCAAAGTCTTGGATACATTTCATCTCTGCCTGAAATGAGCAGGGGCACAAGTGAGGGGCCCTGGCAAAGAGAGAGGTATGTGTGTGCGTGCGTGTGTGTGTGGGGGGGTTGTAATGTTTAATAGACATCCCCAGCACAGATTGGCACAAACGATCTTCTGGGGAGGTCAGGGAGCCCCCGTCACTGCCCTCCAGAATATAGGAGAGGGCTGCTGCCTTGTTACTTCCAAACTCCTCTTTTTGCCTCCTGGACCGTCCTGGGACTCTGTTGGGTCCCAGATACCGGGACAGCGGGGGAGGAGGTGGGGGGAAGGGAGGGTGTGTTCCCGAGGATGGTGGACAGAGCTGTGTCCCTTGTTCTTACCCTCTGCCCCTGTGTGGGATTCCTCGGCCTGAGGACCCTTTCTCCACCCCTCTCCTACCTCAAGAGCCCGCCTCGGTGTCACAAATACAGTAGGTGCTCAATAAATGTTCCTGGACTAGGAAGCAAAGATGCTGGCGCCAGGGAGGCTGCCCAGAGTCGGGGCGAGACAGAGGTGGTCCCTAGGCCCTGCGGCCTCCCCCCCACCCCCCGGAATTGGCGGGGTGCCGAGACCGGGCCACAGCCAGGACCGGCCGGGACTCGGGGCGGGGGCGGCCCCACGGAGGAGGCGGGGAAGGGGCGGGCGCGGGGGCGGTGCCATAGCCCGAGCCCGAGCCCGAGCCCGAGGCGACGGGAGCCGAGCGGGAGCAGCCGAGGGCGCCGCCGGGTCCCCAGCGCCACCGCTGCCGCCTGCGCGCCGCCCCCCGCGCCCCTGCCTGCCCGCGGCAGGCGTGAGCGCCGTGGCCGGCCGGCGGCCGGCCGGTGGGCAGCCGCCGCCATGGCCGCCCCGGAGCCGCTGCGGCCGCGCCTGTGCCGCCTGGTGCGCGGCGAGCAGGGCTACGGCTTCCACCTGCACGGCGAGAAGGGCCGCCGCGGGCAGTTCATCCGGCGCGTGGAGCCCGGCTCCCCCGCCGAGGCGGCCGCGCTGCGCGCCGGGGACCGGCTGGTCGAGGTCAACGGCGTCAACGTGGAGGGCGAGACGCACCACCAGGTGGGTACCCGCGCCCCGCCCGCGGCCCCGCTGGGCCCCCTCCCCGGGGAGCGCGGCCCCGCCCCGCGCTCGCGCGACCGCCGCTCCGGGCGCTCGGTGCGCCCAGGCCTCAGCGCCCTGCCCCGGGGGCCGGAGGGGGGTCGCGCGAGGGCCTGCGTGGGCTCCCGCTCCGAGGTTGCGGACGTGGCCACGGAGGCAGCGGCCGCCGGCCTCCTTCCTCGCCTCTCCCCCTCAGGAAGCTGGCGCCTGCACCGCGGAGGGGCATCCTGGCAGGGAGGGGCCCGCACTGCGGCTCCTCGCCCTCGGCCCCAGCACTTCAGTCCTGTTCGGGCCTCGTGTGCGAGGAGTGCAGGCGTCAGTCACCTTGGGGGCCCTCCATGCTTTGCGGGCCCGGAGTGCTTGTCTATGAGTGTAAACACGTGCTTGTGTACACAGCTGGGTATGTGTGTGTACACGTCCCTCTGGGGGTCACGCCCGTGTGCCCACATCGGTTCTGGGGGTACCTGAGGGGTGTCCCAGTGAGGGCACACCTGTATGTGCCTGTGTCAGTGTGTGTGTGTGCGTGTGCACGTGCTGCCCTGTGCGTGTGAATATACAGGTCTGCACCTCTAGGTGTGTGTGTCCAGGCCTGTGGGTCGGCCTGCCTGGCTACGAGTGGTCATCAGTGTGTGTTGGCAGGTCAATGTACTAATAATGTGTGTCTTGGCTGATGGTGTCTGGGTCCCTCAGAGTCGCTGCTGGTGGCAGCATATGCCACTCCTTGGAGGCTGCCCGGCCCTGCAGGGGCTGCTGCCGCAGCCCCCTGCCCCCTGCCCCCTGCCGCTGGACATGAGGGCCAGAAGCAGGGCAGGGTCTGTTCTCGGCAGGTTCTGCTCCCTGGGGACTCTCTATCTTCCACTGCCCAGGGACTCAGCTGGCTGGAGTCCAGCCTCCCTCCACCCCTTCTGCTCAGGCTTCTCTGTGTCCTCCCCAGCACCCGTGAGTCTGTGACCTGTCTTCGTGGCCAGCCCTGGGGCCTAGAGATTAGTATTTTTGTTCCTGGCTGGGCCAGCAGCTGAACTCCAGCTTCTACCCCTGAGGCCCCTGTCTGTCCATCTGTCTGCCTACCTTCTGTGTTCCACCCAGCGTGTCCCTGGATAAAGCTGTTTGCTGAAGGAGGGTGGGGTGCGGGCCAGAGGTCTGGGCTTGACAGACCACAGGGAGGGGTACCAGAGTGCCAGCTGGCTTTGGTTTAACAGTCACTGCCACCCTTGCCCCAAGAGCACCTGCTTCTCCCAGGGCCCCAGGTGCTGGTCTCGAAGTTTACACACAGGACCATGCTGGCCCAGGAGGGAGGAGGTGCTCTTACAGCTCCTTGTTTGACACATGAGGAAACTGATGCTTGAGGATATTGGGTGTCTAGTCTGGGTCCCACAGTCAGGAAGCGGCAGGGTGCTGGGGTCCCCCTGTGGCTCTCACCAAGAGAGAGGAGAGGGCAGAGGAGGGCCAGGGGGAAGATGGGCCTGGTTCACACCCTCCTGTCCATTGACAGCTTCTGCCAAGCAGCTGTTGGGGGCCCTCTCTGCCCTCCCCCAAACTTGGGGTGGGGGTCTTGTCCTTCCTACCCCAATGCCCAGGGGGCACTGACTGCTCCTTCTCCCTGCAGGACACACCCTGACATGCACACTCCATGGTCCCCCACACGCTCTAGACACTTCACAGACACCTGCATAGACACACATGGCCCTCATGTCGCACTTGGTCCCACAGGTGGCCTCTGCCTGCCGGGTCTGAACCCTGCTTCCCAGGTTGTGTGTGGGTGCCCCAGCGGGTGCGTTGCCACAGGAACCAGGCCTTCCTGTCTCTGCAGGTCCAGCAGGGACAGGTGGTCATGGTCTGGAAGCAAATGGAAGGCTCAGAGGCAGGGGTTTAGACATCCATGCTCCACTGCTGAGAACAGCAATGGCCACAGACCCTCAGACAGGGACCTAGGGAGACCCCTCGCTCCCTCACCCGCAGACTGAGAGACAGACCCTGAAACAGCTGGATGCACACCTGCACACATCCGTGCGCACACACTCAGACCCTGAAAACCCCAAGCTCAGCCGTGCACCACCTTTCAGACCAACTGCCTCACCCAGCTTCCCAGCCCTTCCTGGACGAGACCCGGGGCCAAGGCCAGGCCCTGCAGTGACCCTGTAGCCCTGTGTCAGGAGTCCTCCGTAAAGAGGGAGGGAGCTGCTGGTACACTGGGGGTGGGGGGCGGAGCCGGCTGGCCTCTCCGTCCAGCCGCCCACCCCTGGTAGGCCAGCTGCCTGCCCGCGATCCTGGGCCGGCCCCGGGTGGTGTCACTGTCCATGTGCTGCCCAGAGTGCCGACTGCTGACCTGCTCCCCCCAACCTGCCCGGCCCAGGTGGTGCAGAGGATCAAGGCTGTGGAAGGGCAGACTCGGCTGCTGGTGGTGGACAAAGAGACGGACGAGGAGCTCCGACGGCGGCAGCTGACCTGCACTGAGGAGATGGCCCAGCGAGGGCTTCCACCCACCCACGACCCCTGGGAGCCAAAGCCGGACTGGGCACGTGCAGGCAGCCTGGGCTCTGAGGCTGGCCAGAAGGTACGGCAGGCTCTGCACACCGGGGCCACCCCAGCTTGTCCCAGAACCATCGTGTCTGCCTCTGGATGGCGGGCAGTCTCCCCCTCCGCTCACCTCCACAAGGCTCTGTCTCCATCTCTTCTGCCTCTTGGGGCCCCTGGTGACTACCCTCTTGGCTACTTGGGGCCACTCTTTCTGCCCTCAGTCTGTGTTCTAAGGCAGGTGGACTCAGGGGAGCGTGGCCCTGGTCCCTGGCCCTCCATCTCCAGCGCTCTTCCCCAGGATGCTCATTAGAGCTCCCTGGCCTAGGAAAGGTCACTCTGACAAGCCCAGCCTAGGGGCTGAGGGAACTGGGAAGGGTCTGCAGGGATGTTCTGTGACGGAGTGTGTCTAGCTCTGTGTTGATGTCAGGTGTCTGCCTGTCTAAGGAGCCTGCTTGTGCTGGGAAGGTCTTGAGAGGTAGGGGCTGGTCCTTCTCTGTGGGCAGTGCATGGTTGGGGACAGCCGGGGACACTCTGAGCTGGGTCCTCAGCTTGGGGTCTACCGCGATTGGGGTACTTTTCTCTTCCTGTGTCCGCTCCAGGCCAGAAGAGCTGGAATAAATATGTGTGTGCGTGTGTGTGTGTGTTGCTATTCTACAGACTTCTGGGTGGCAGGACTTGGGCGGGGGTTCCTGCTTGGGGGAGGCCAAGAGGAAGAGCCTGCCCTTGCTTGTTCTACCCCGTTTTTTTTAATTTTATTATTATTTGTTTCTTTATTTGAGAGAGGGAGAGGGGGAGAGAGAGAAAGGGAGAGCAACTGGAGGGGCAGAGGGAGAGAATCCCCAAGCAGATGCCCCACGGAGTGTGGGGCCTGACTCCAGGCTCAACGCAGGGCTCGATCTCACGACCCATGAGATCATGACCCATGAGATCATGACCCTGAGCCAAAACCACCCAGGCGCCCCGATTGTTCTATCATCTCGAAGCCCCATGGTACTGTTTCTCGTGCCCGTTTTGCCTTTTTTTTTTTTTTTTTAAGATTTTATTTATTTATCTGACAGAGAACGAGAACACAAGCAGGGGCAGAGGGAGAGAGAGAAGCAGAGTCCCTGCTGAGCAGGGAGCCCCAAATGGGGCTCCATCCCGGGACCCCAGGATCATGATCTAAGCCGAAGGCAGACGCTCAAGGGACTGAGCCACCCAGGCGCCTTTTTTCTTTCTTCTCTCTCTTTTTTTTTAAATTTCTTTAAAGGATTCAATCCCAGGGGTTTCCCCAGATCCCACTTTGAGAACCACTGGCCTAATGCCAGTGGAGGTGTGAGATCTGAAGTTTCTGGGTGTGCATGTCTCACGTGTGAGCTGGCCGTGCCTGGGGCTCGGGGGAAGGCGGCATTTCAGGTGGGAAGCCAGCCTGGATGCAGACCTGGGTCTGAACCTTCAGGATGCTTTTTGTTCTCTGGGCTGGAGAGCCTATGGGGGTGGTCAGGGCCCGAGTTGGGGGCATCCGGGTCAGCTGTGGGGTTTCAGGGAGGTCTGGGACGATGTGCTGGCTGGGCTGGCTCCCAGAGCACCGCTCCTTCGCAGGCGTCTTACCTCCCGGAGGAAGCGCCCCCGCCCCCAGGCGTTTGTCCATTGATTTAGACACAAACGCTGAGTTCACCTTCCTGTGGAAAAATCCGCCCTCGGGGCTTATCTGGAGGGTGGGGTGCTGAGGCACCTTGTCCTTGGGTGGGACCTTCCCTCTCTGCTATTTCAGGCTCTGGGAGCCACAGGAAGCCTTAGGAGGGGGCTTCCTCTGGGCGTATTTTTAGAGGAACAAAGTGGGGCCTGACTGGCAGGGGCTCTGTGGTAGGGGCCAGCCTGGGGACCGGGACTCCAGGATGTCAGGGGAGGCCCAGGGGACAGGGCGACCCCCTCCCTCCCAGCCAGAGACCTGATGTCTAACTGGCTGAGCTCAGAGGGTCCGATGGAAGAGCCAGGCCTCGGCTGACCTCCCCAGGACCGATTGGCGGTCAGGGTGCCTGGGAGGGTGGTTCTTGCCTGCGGCAGGCAGGACAACCGGCTGGGATGGATGTGGTTTGCTCTAGTGCAGGATGTCAGCCCCCGGGGGCCCCGTGGGAAGTAAGGGCCAAGCTGGGACTCAGGGCCCCGCAAGTCACTCCTGTCCTCTCAGCTCCTTTTCCTCCGTCCCGGCTGGGCTGTGGGAGGTGGGGCGGGGAGGACACCGATGGGGCGGCCCCTCCCATTGGGGTGCTGTGGGGTCCTAGTCAGTGGTGACTCAGCCCCAGGCCAGAGCAGGCTGGGCAGGCTGAAGCTGCAGTCCAGCTGATCCTGACAGTGACGAGAGGGACAGCCCCCAAACAGATGGGGCAGCCTGCGGTACCAGGGCCGTGGAGGTGGGGACAGAGCCTGGGCCCCCACTGCCCGTTCTAGAGGCCCTTAGGGTCCGAGCGTGAGCGAGCGAGGGAGTGAGAGTCCTGCAGGGGGTGACCGCCTGGTGTGGGAGCCTCGTACCTACGGGAAGGCTCTGGGAGCCTCAGCAGGACTGTCTTATGCTCCGGCGCCGGGGACCCCTCCCTTGCCTCCCTGTCTCCCCAGCCCCGGGTCCTGGGAGCAGGGCAGGGCCTCCCAGCAGCTTCCTTCCTTCCTTTCTTGGGACTGAAACCTAGCCAGTATGGGGTGCCTAGCTGGGGCCTGAGCAGGGGAGGGGGACCCAGACACCACCCTGCTCCCCAAAGTGACTCAGCCCCCATGTCCCCACCCATCCCTGGGGAGCCGGGGCCGCTGTGGGAGGTGGATAAATGGGGTGGTGGCCTGGGCTGGCCGGAGACTTCAGGCCACTCTGGCTGGACGCTCGGTGCCTGCCACTTCTCTCCTGCCTCCCATGGCCCGCTCTGGGGATGCCACACCACCGGCACCAGCCCCAGGAGCCCCTCCGAAGAGACCATCCTGGGGACTTGTGCAGGTCAGGCTGGGTGGGGGCAGGGTGGGCAACGAGGACCCCAGCAGCCAGCTTAGCCCATGTCCTCCAGGGTCAGGAGAGGGGATTTGGGACACCCTGGTGACCCTGGTGCGAGCAGGCTGCACCCTGAGCAACAATGGGGGCCTTTCTCTGTCAGGGCTGGTGAGTCACCATCTGGGGGGGGCACAGCCCGGCTCCCGGGGTACCCCCATGCCAGCTTCTTTGTCTGGTCACGGGCTGCGCTGTGAGACCAGGGCTTGTCCAGCTCCGGGCTGCCCGGCTGGGAGCCCTTGGGAGCCTGAGGGCCTGGCTGGGAGGTGGCAGGAAGTGCTCAGAGCCAGGGCCCGGAGCGAGGAATGTGAGCAATGCACTGGGCCTGCCTGCGCCCCCTCCTGACCCACTGCTTCTCCGGGCTTCCCCACGCAGCCTGGCCCCCCGCATTGCAGCCTCTCAACCTGAGGGTCTGGTGCCGGGGGTGGGGCTCCTTGGATGCTGGCTGATCCTGGCTGATCGGCAGGAGAGCAATTCAGGCAAGAATTGCAGAGAAGCCTCTTGGCTAGTGTGGTGAGCGGTGGCCGTGCTGGGTTGAGGCAGGGGGATGGCCAGGATGGTCCCAAACCCGGATGTGACTTCTGCCTGGCCTCATGGCCCCGGATACTCCCCCAGTCCTGCTTCCTGTTTGGGGGCCTTGAGAGACCTGCCGGGGAGGTCACTGTGCAGGGCGGGGAGGTCACTGTGCAGGGCGTGAGAAGAGGCTGCAGGGCTCAGCGCCAGGGGGCTGTCCTCTCGACGCGTGTGTCACCGTGTAGTGTGTTGTGAGCGTATGTTTGCATGTCTGGTCTCTGTGGCCATGTGCCTCTCACATCTGGGCCCGTGTCCACCTGCCAGGCTCTGCTCCTGGCCTGTCAGCCTCGGGGTGTGGGCTCTGGCCACCTGGATCTGAGCGGCACCTCTGCGTGCGGGGGCACTCAAAGCCTGTGCCTCGAGGTGTGTCTGGGAGAGGGGCTGAGTCTGTACAGGGGTACCCTGGAGCACTCGGGGGTCTAACACCCGTCAGTTCAGCTCATGTTGCCCAGCCGAACCCCTGGGGGATCAAGGAGCAGCTGCCCTGTCCCTTGAGTTCCTGGGGTTATGGGGCGAGGTGGTGGCCTGCAGTGGGGATCCCGAGGGCATGTCTGGGTGGGCTTTGGGGGTCCAGAAAGGGGTCCCAGAGGAAGGGTGCAGGCTGGGGAGGAAGAGGGTGTTCTGGACAAGGGGGAGGTCTGGAGCCAGGGCAGGGCACTGGCCCTGTGAGAAAAGATGCGCTTGGGTCCACAGCCAGGCTGACTAGCAGGCCAGAGTACTCACGGTCAGATTTGAGGAATGAGCTCAGAGGCCTGGAGGCTGGGAGTGGTCAGGGGGTGGCCTGAGCTGCAGGGGGCAGGTGCCTGAGGCCTGGAGAGCTTCCCTGGGGGTGAGGGTAGGTGGAGGGTCAGGGAGGGGCCCAGGGAGCACCCCCACCCGGCACTTGCTCACCTGCGCGCGCACTCAAGTCCTGAGCGGCCCCGGAAACCTGAGCTGCTGCCCGCCCAGGCACTCCGGCCACCCGCCATGTTTAATTGAGCACCCACAGCCGCTAGCCACCCACGCTGTGGTCGCGGCCCCAAGCCGTGGCTTGGGGGGCGCGTCCTGGGGACTGGCCCCTGCCCGCACGGCCCCCTGACCCACAGCCCTACTGCAGGATGCCCGAGGTAAAGTGAGGCGAGGCCCTGGGTTGTCGATGCGGGGGGGCGCTTGGGGCATCCTGGGCCTTCTGTGTTCTGGCAGGGAGGGTGGGAGGGCAGGTCCCACCCTTGGCCTTCTCACTCGCTTCGGCTCGGCCCCTGCGCCCTGTCCCTGGGCCCTATGGGGGTGGGGGTGGCTCCAGCTTGCTCTGGAATGTAAAAGCAAACACATCACTCTGCCACCAGCCCTATGGAGGCCACAGGGAGAAGGGGAGAAAAAACAAACGTCAGCCTCTCACTCGGAGGGAGGGGGGAGGGGGTTCTCTAGCAGCGCACCCCCCTAGGGATAGCTGTCCAGGACACTTGTCTCACCTGGCTGCTCCTAGGTCCCTGGCCTGGGCTCAGCGCTGCCCTTGAGCAGATCCTGTTAATACCCCTGTAAAGCCCCTGGTCCCATTTGAAGTTGTTTTGGGTTTGGAAACTGAGGCTTTGCTCAAGATCCCGCTGCTGAGCTCAGTCACAGGCACCCTACCAGGGTCCCCAGGCATGGGTACAGAGGGTTTGTCCCTGAGACCTGGGGCTGCCGGGCAGGGCGTGATGTTGAGCGTGGGGTTGGGGTTCCTCTGGCCCACATCCACTGCAGCTGCGTTCTGGGGGCCTGAGGCCTGGCGGGCTGGGTCAGCGGCCGTGGTGGGGGATGGGGGGGGAGATCAGCGCTGAGCCTGGTCTCACGTGCCTGCAGGATGTCAGTGGGCCCCCGAGGGAGCTACGCCCTCGGCTGTGCCACCTCCGAAAGGGCCCCCAAGGCTACGGGTTCAACCTGCACAGTGACAAGTCCCGGCCGGGACAGTATATCCGCTCCGTGGACCCAGGCTCACCTGCTGCTCACTCTGGCCTCCGCGCCCAGGACAGACTCATAGAGGTACCTGTCATGGAGGCTTTGGGGTCCTGGGCCCCAAGTGTGTGTCTGGGCCCCTGTCCCCCCCTCACCCCGCATGTGTGTCTGGGCCCCTATCCCCCCCTCACCCCGCATGTGTGTCTGGGCCCGTGTCCCCCCCCCCACCCCGAGTGTGTGTCTGGGCCTGTGCCCCCCCACCCCGAGTGTGTGTCTTGGCCTGTGTCCACCCCAAGTGTGTGGGCCCATGTCTCCCCCCACCCCGAGTGTATGTCTGGGCCCATGTACCCCCCCGAGTGTGTATCTGGGCCCGTGTCCTCCCCACCCCCAGTGTTGTCTGGGCCCATGTCCCCCCCAGTGTGTGTCTGGGCCCATGTTCCCCCCCAGTGTTGTCTGGGCCCATGTCCCCCCCAGTGTTGTCTGGGCCCGTGTCCCCCCACGAGTGTTGTCTGGGCCCGTGTCCTCCCCCCAGTGTTGTCTGGGCCCGTGTTCCCCCAACCCCCAGTGTGTGTCTGGGCCTGTGTCGCCCCCAGTGTGTGTCTGGGCAGGGAGGTCCTTGCTGGGAAGAGGAGAGATGCTGGGAACTTGAGCTGGCATTCCTCTTGCTGCCACGGCTGGTGACAACATTGATAAATATTTGATGCCACACCTGGCTGGGTGGCTCAGGGGGCCTGCAGGGGCCTGACTTCCGGCAGTGCTGACCCCATGCTGCTGGTGGCAGGTGAACGGGCAGAATGTCGAGGGGCTGCGCCACGCAGAGGTGGTTGCCAGCATCAGGGCGAGGGAGGATGAGGCCCGGCTGCTGGTGGTGGACCCTGAGACGGACGAGTACTTCAAGCGGCTCCGGGTCACGCCCACTGAGGAGCATTTGGAAGGTGGGTTGCTGCCTGGGGGCCTGGGGATGGGGTGAAGCATGGGGGGCTGGGCAGCCACTGACACCCTGTTCCCACAGGTCCACTGCCATCACCAGTCACCAATGGGACCAGCCCTGCCCAGGTAAGAGGGTGGGAATGGACCGGGTGGGCCATAGGGGCACCTCTAGGGATCCCCAGGCCGCGCCTCAAGATCTCCTTGTGTTGGTGTGACCATGAGACCCAATCTGGCCCGACCACTTCTAGCTCTCATGCTCCCTGTGGGTCCTGTCCTGGGTCAGCCACACCCCAGCCCCAGGCGGCTGTTGGCCTTGCGGGTCCTGCCCAGTGCTGGCTGGCGACCTGGAGTCTCACTCCGTCACTCCTTGGGAAGCTGGCCCTGGCTTCACCCCATGGGATGCTCGTGTGGCTCATTCCTGTTGTGAGCCGGCCAGGGCTGGCTTCCCAGCCCTCCGCAGCACCTGTCCACTCACTGCCGGGTGTCCAGCATCCTGCCCGGGCTGGGCCTGGAGTACAGTAGAGGCTAGGCGCCACCTGCCAAATGGAAGACTAGATGCAGCTCTGATGTGCATGTGGGCACACGTGTGCGTGTGTGTGTGCTCGTCTGCGTGTGCACCCGCGGCTCCCGGGCAGGGTCCCTGAAGCCACACCTTGCCCTTGGTTTCCCAGGTCAACGGTGGCTCAGCGTGCTCGTCTCGAAGTGATCTGCCTGGCTTAGACAAGGACACTGAGGTAGCAAGTGCCTGCCCGTCCCCACTGCTGTGCTCACACATGGGGGGTCAGAGCTTTGGGAGTGGGCCTCTGTGCAGCCTGATCAGTGGGGTCACCACCTCTAGGACACCCTCTAGGGCCCGCTGCCCCAGCCCCACCAGGTGGCCTGTGGTATGAGCTGCCCGGGAGGGGGTCACCCGACGGGGGGCTTGCGTCCGGGACTCACTCTGGCCACCTGCCCCACCCCCCATCCAGGACAGCAGCACCTGGAAGCGGGACCCCTTTCAGGAGAGTGGCCTCCACCTGAGCCCCACGGCGGCCGAAGCCAAGGAGAAGGCGAGAGCCACCCGGATCAATAAGCGGGCACCACAGATGGACTGGAACAGGAAACGCGAGATCTTCAGCAACTTCTGAGCCCCTCCCTGCCTGTTTGCACGGCCCACAGGCCTCGCCCCACAGGCCCAGCCCAGAGTTCCCCAAGCCTCAGTGGACTGGAGGGAGTGCCTCCTCACCCCCAGAAGCCGTGCTGGTCCCACCACCACCCAGGAACCAATGTGCGCCCCAGTGAGCCCCGTCCTGCCCCCCTACCTGCTGGGTGCTGGATAGGGGAGAGGGGGCCCCCCTGAGATAGAAGAGAGGGACAGAGAGAGGCAGTGGTGACCGTGGGCCCGGCCCTTTTGCTGCTCTGCCCGGGCCTGCTGACTTAAAGGAATTTGTGTTTTTGCTTTTCTTCCAAAAACAAAAAAAGAGAGAGAGCTCCAGTTCCACACATGTTTCCACTTAATACCAGAGTCCCGCCCCCGCCCCTGCCCCCGCAGGACGCCTCTCTAAGTAATTGCAATAAAACAAACCTTTCTCTGCAAACCATTTCCTCCCCACCCTTCAGCAGCAGCCATCCCAAGTGGGCGCCCCGGGCACTTCCAGGGACAGAGGAAAACGTAGGGGGGCCAGACTGTGGTTGTGGGGGCTTCAGCGTGACACTGGGGAGGCCAGATGTGGCTGTAGGAGCTGCCCCTCTGCCCCCTCCCTGCTGGGAGCAGGGGTCACCAGGCCAGGCCCCCATGTCCCTACTCAACTGTGGTCTGGGGCATGGGGCCTGGGCTCCAGGGGCCCGAAGATGGAGGCCCTGTGTCCCAGAAGAGGGTGGTCTCCGGACAGGCCTCTTGTCCCTGCGCCACAGCCGCGAGGCATGGGGAGTGTGGCTGTGGGAGAGCTTGCCTGCCCCCAGGAGACCCCCACCCACTCTCCCTTTCCTGCTGGCCCCGGCTGACATTGCTGTCTGCCCCGTAAGCCATAGCGCATGCGCGCCCTCCTAATAAACAGGCCTTCCTCAGACCTGTGGCCGCCTGTCCTTCCT
Organism: Mirounga angustirostris; assembly: GCF_029215605.1. Lineage (NCBI taxonomy): Eukaryota > Metazoa > Chordata > Mammalia > Carnivora > Phocidae > Mirounga > Mirounga angustirostris. The sequence goes on from NW_026991713.1 coordinate 141,170,763, forward strand.
GAGACCTCACTTGGGGGTGGGGGGCTGTGGTCTGGGCAGGAAGGGAGCAGCTAGGGAGCCCCACTCTCAGCTGCTGGAAGCAGAGGCTCATTCCCAAGCCTCTCCCACTCCATCCACCTGGCAGCAAAGCCTGACCCCTCTCCACTTCTGCTCTGTCTCCCCCTCCCCAGCCCCCTGGAGACCCCCAAAACTTGGAGCCCTGCCTCCTCCTTCATTGGCACACCCTTGGGGCCCTTGCTATCTTCTCCCTCCCCCACCCTCCATGCCTTCTGGATCCTTGACGCCCCCGCCACTCCAGCAGGTACACACGGGTCAGGTCTCATGTCCTGTGGCACCCGGCCTGGGCCTACTGGTGTTACTCCAGAGGCCAGGTGGCTCTGTAAACACGGGGTGGGGCCTCCTGGCAGAGAGCTCTCAGGGTGCCAAAGTTCGGGGGATGGGTGTAGATCTGCGTGCCCAGCCAGCTGCCCAGGTTGGAGGAGGCCCGGGTCTCCAGCGGGCTTCCCGCCATCCATCTCTTCTGTCCCAGGCTCCTGCACACCCATCACCCCCCACCCCCGCCCAGTCCACAGCCCAGATTTTCACGTCCCCATCTCATCCTCCCAGGCAGCCCTGTTCAGACACACAGCTCACTCACGTGCTTCCCGGCCTACCCCCACGCCCCAGGGGTAAGACGCGGCCAGACCCCCACAGCAAACAACTCCCGAGCTTTATTATAAGCAGGCCGTGGCTCCCCAGCGTAGGCCAGCGCACGGTGGCCGGGCCAAGGCTTCATGGCCCACAGAGGCTGCGTGCAGCCGGGCACAGGCTCCGGTTGAGGCAGGCCTGGCAGTGTGGGTGGACGGGCAGACACGTCTGCTGGCCGAAGCCCACCAACAGTCCGTTGATCTCACTCCACAGCTCCCTGTGAAGGTGAGAGGTCAGCAGGGGAGGGAGACCGAGGGCAGCCCCCCCCCAGCCCCCAGCCCCCACCCTGCCGCACCGGGGCAGCCAGGCTTCCAGCGCCGCACGAGTCTTCTCCGGGGACTTGGTCGCCATCTTGGTCCACCCTAGTCTGTTGGCGATTCTGTGCACGTGGGTGTCCACCGCTGTGGGAGACAGGACCGGCTCATCACAGGGCGCGCTGGCGGACACAGACCCTGCCAACAGCCCCAAGCCTGGAGCCGGAGTCTCCCCCGCTCCCACCCCAGGGGCTTCCACGGAGGGCAGGTCAGCGGCTTGAGCGAGAGGGTAGGGCCTGCTAGCTGGGGTGCAGGCAGCGGTGCCTCCTGGCCCAGGAACTGGCTGTGAGTGCTCACGGTTAGGCTAGCGGGAGGTCACGGCCCCCAGCGCCCGCACCTACCACGGCATGGCCAGGGACAGAGCAGGGCGTGTGGCCAGGCCAGCTGCAGCTGCCCTCTCCGTGGGCCGCGGTCCCGGCTCCCCTGGGCCGGGCCACCCCAAGGCTCGGCCTGGGCACCTGCTCTCCCTGCAAGCTGTAGCCCCTGCCTCCTCTCAGCTTTGCAAAAGAGAACCTGAGCCCTACACCTGCTCCCTTCCCCTGCTACTAATGGTCTGGAAAAAGCCTCAGGCCTTCCCCAGACGCTAACGGAGGGCACCCTGTGGGCACAGGGAGGGCACGCGGGTGCAGGGGTCATGCTAGTGGGTCACCACGGCTCCGCTTCCTCCCCTGTAGCACAGAAATGATCACTGCCTGTCCCCCAGAGGGGGCCCAAACCCTTGGTCCTCCCCCGGGGGCCCAGCCTAGGGCCACGGCACACCACTCAAGCCTCCTGCGGGCAGGTCCTCTGCACGCTTTCCCAGCTTGGTGGCCAAAGCTCCAAGCGGCTAAGCGTATTGCCTCATGGTCACCCAGCTGGGACAGCAGGGCTGGGACTGGCTGCTGTAGCCCACAGCTCTGGCTTTCTAATTGAGGCGAAGCCCCTGAGAGGCAGGGCCCACAGACATCCAGAAAGGGTGACATTCCCACTCGCCCTCCTAGTGTGCCTCCTGCTCCCAAAGGCCTGTTCCCTGGGCTGTAGGCCCATCCCCCACAGACCTGCCAGACCCATCCCGAGACTCGGGACTCAGGCAGCGAGGACAGCAGCCCCCATAAGCTCAAGCATGTGCTGAGAGGCTGTCAGCTGCAGGATCGGGGCGGCGGCAGGGGTCGGGCCCTAGCCCCTGCCTGGCCCATCGCCAGTCTCTGGGGCTGCTGGGCTCCAGCCTAGCGGCCCTTCGGCCCAAGCACAGTGCTGAGAAGGGTCCCCACCCCAGGGAGCAGGCTTTGGGAGCTGGGAAGTGCTGGGGAGATTTCTGCCCCCCTCCCCACCCCCTGCAGAAGTTCCAGAGGAGCACCAGGGTGGGGGCATACAGAGAGGCTGTGGGTCGGGCCCCAGTTTCTGGGGTTTCTCAGAAGCCCCAACTGTCTGGGCAAAGACCTGAAGACGCAGCCGCAGCCTAACCCAGGGTCTGTCTTCACGGACACCACCAATGTCAGGAAATGGATTCCAGGAGGGGCTCCCCCCAGCGCTTCCTCCCCTGGCATCCCCCTGCCTTTACCGTGCCTCCCCCATGGGCCCGTTCTTGAGCCTTCCTCTACTGGCCCCCTCCCCCACCTGATGCCAGTGTTGTTCCTTCTGCCCAGATGGCACTTTCTCCTCCTAGCCTGCCAGCCCCCCTCACTCTTCAGCTCTTGGCTGAGTTATCACCTCCTTCTAGGAGGTCTCCTCAGATGCCCCAGACCAGGCCAGCTCTGACAGTGCCATGCATGCCCCCGGGAGTGTTTCTACCTCACAGGTAAGGAGTTACGTGCTCAATCTCTTTCTTCGTGCATAGCACAAACTTTGAATCCATCCCCAGGGCCTCTCACAGAGCCCCGTGCAGGGTAGATGCTCAGCAAATGGGAACTCCTCCCATTAGGACCCACCTGTAGGCAGGGCAGGCCTAGCTCAATGCTGGAAACATCCTTCTGACCCTTTGGGCTAAATTGTGGGTGAGGGGACTTGAGCTGGGGTCACAGACCACAGGACGTGGCCAGCCCTGCCCTCCCTGTGTATGCCACTCACCGATGCCAGACACGGCACCCCAGGCCACGGCCATGGCCAAGTGTGCCATCTTGGGCCCAACGCCCGGCAGTGCCACCAGCTCTGCCACAGAAGCTGGGATGTCCCCGCCATAGCGCTGCTGCAGGATGGCACTGGTCTGCTTGATGTACTTGACCTTGCTCTGAAAGACGGAGGGGGGTGGTCAGCCCTGGAGGTGGAGGGTGTAGCCCTACTTGGGAGGATGAGTCCTGAGGGAGACCCACAGGCATCCAGAGCTGCCTGTCACCTGCCCTAGACACACTCAGAGGCACCTGTTTGTCCCTGTCCCCCCAAGAGGTGGGAATGAGCCAAGGGCAGCAGGGAGACTGAGGGAGGCCCAATGCAGGCCTGGACCAGTGACATGTGTGTGGGGTCTAGCTCAGGTCCCCTGCCCCATCACTCCCCCAGAGGCCAGGTGGGCTAGACAGGGCCAGCCATGCCAGGAGCTGGGCTCAGCAGCACCTGGACCTTCAGGAAGGAAGGCTGGAGCCTGGGGCTCCCCCGCCAGCCGCCAGGCCAGCTGGGTGGCTCCCATTCTGTGCCTGAGTAGAGAGGACTATTTAAAACCCATTTGACAAACTACAGCCCACGCCAATGCCAAGGGGAAGCAGCCCCACCCGCCCAGCTGCCTTCAACAGAGCCGCCCACTTGCCACCAGTGCTCTAGGGCCTGTTGGGGCTCCAGAGGGAAGGGGGTGACGCACTCCAGGGAGGCTTGGAGTAAACAAAGGGAAAGGCGGGTGGGCAGCCTCAGGGAGGAAGGGAAGCGCCAGTCAGCTGGGTGGGGAGGTGGAGGAAGGAAGGGGTGGGCTGCAAACAGGAAAGGCCAAGGAGGGAGGCCCCATAGCCCTGACCCCATTTGCTGGTCAGACGGGCAGGGGGCTCCACTGCGAACTCACATCCAGGTCCCTTTGGCCTCAGATGCCCCACCTGGCCTCCTGAACCCCCACAGCCTCTCCTCGGCCTCCTGACATCTTTCCCAGGCCTGTGGGCTCACCCTCCAGAAGCCTACGGGGTAGATGAGCGTGCCCAGCGTGCTGTCATCTGTCTGCAGGATGCTGTCCACTGTGAGGCCCCGAGCGCGCAGCCGCTGCATGGCACCTGCTGTTACCTGGTCTTTGGTTTGGCTGGAGAGCATCAGTGACAGCAGCACCTGGTACCTCTGCACCTGTTTGCACGGTGACAGGGACCAGGGTAGTGGCAGGTCCTGGGTGCTCACTGTGCGTCGGGCCCCCGCCAAACCCTTTACCACCTCCACCTGTTACCCTGGCCAACGTGTGGGACATCAGCCTCCCACCCACTCTGGCCAACGGACTGTGTGAGCAGTCTGGCCTGGGCCTGTTTTGTTTTCACGTATATAACATGGGGACAATAACAGTGCCTGCCCCCCAAAGCTTAATGGGAGGCTTAAATAAACGATCACAACACTTACAATCAGACCTGGTGCTCGACAGCCAGTGCCTGCTACTGTGATTGCTGTTGCCTTGTGGAGAATCCTACCCATCTCACACACAAGCAAACAGAAGCCCCGAGGAGGTCGTGCACCCAGGTCACTGGTAGTGGAGTTGGGATTAGAATCAAGCTGGTCTAAGGACCAAGCTCCAAGACAGTGAGGTGTAAGGAACTTTTTTTCTCTCAACAAACATTACGAACTCCCCTGGTAGGTCAGGACTGTGCTGGTGGAAGACAGAGCATGAAGCCCCAAGACACAGGCAGTCCTGACCTGCCGAGTGGCCGCCGTGAAGCAGGTGATGCTGCCCTGCGCTCTGGGACCCAGGTGCTGTCCCCTCGAGGTGCCGCCTGCCGGTGAGGGTGCCAGTCAAGAGCTGCCAGGGTCAGGCTGTGCCCTGACAGAGGAAGCAAGTGTCTTGTCCAGAAGGCAGTCACCAGGCAGATAGGGCGCCTACCTTTGGGGGTGCGCTGGGGTCATAGCAGTGCTCAGCCCCCAGCTGGTCCACAGGCGCGTCCTTCCCACTCCTCATGGTGCGGATGTTCACCAGCTGCTGCTGCCAGTCTGGGGGTTCCCAGCCTGGTGCCTCTGGGGGTTTAGCGCCTTCTCCTTTCTCATGATCTGAGGCTTCATAGGTGACACTCAGTTTCTGTGTCTTCTGCTGACGCTTTGCGGGGCTGTGGCTTTTCTTTCCTTCTGCAAAAAAGTGCCATTCAGCAGGGGCCCCAGGTGAGGGTGGGCGTGGGTGCTGTCCCGCCTGCTACCACCCATCATCATTCATTCAACGACCATCCATCATCTACCGCAGCTGGGGCTGCTCTGGCCTCTGCAGCGCGTGCTCTGGGGCAGGTCAGCTTTCCCCATGCCACTGCCCTCCTGACCAAGTTTGCGTTAGGACAGGACGACTCTACCCACAGCCTCCACCATGGTGCCCCTCCAATCTCATTTCCACATGGGCCCAGAGAGACATTCCTAAGGCCCAAATCAGACTGTGTCATTTCCGTTTAAAACTGCTCATTGATTTTTCCTTGTACTCATGGCAAACTTCAAACTCCATCCCAGCATCAAGGGTCCTCCCTACCTAGCTGGTATTGTTACCTACTTACTCCCCCTGCCCCATTTCCTTCTGCCATGCGTCTGTCATAGTGGATCTCCTTGTCCGGACTACCCCTAAGTTCACTGGGTGCCTAGGAGAATCCCCCTCTGGCTGCCCTGTTCAGGGGCCCTGTGGGTCTCGCTCACCCCCCTCACCCCCCCCGCCCCAGACCTGTACACACTAGGTCCTTAATGCCTGCAGAATAAACAGAACGAAGACAACGCCCTTTCCCGTTTCCTCTCAGAGGCACCCTCCAGCAGGGGAAGAGGACTTCTGGCTGGGCGTGTCCTCGGCACCTGGTCTCTCTGAGAGAGAAGCAGCCAGGACAAACGAGGCTGGTGTGCCCACAGAAAGCCCGGCGCAAGTGGGGTATCCCCGGACAGGCTACCGGGACGCGGAGAACTTTCTTGTTCAGGACGAGGGTGGGGGAGGTGCGAGCGCCCGGAACTCAGTCCCTGTGGACCCCTGCCCCTGCCCCTGCGTCCTGGGAACAGGGAGCAGGGTGGGAGTCAGAGCCCCACGTGGGGGCGACTCGGAATCCCAGCCCCCGGCCCCTTGCAGGCTTCTTCCCTCGTCTCTCTCCCCATGCCCCGGTCCGAGTGCCGGGCTACCTGCAGCTGCCTCTCCCCTCCGGAGCGGCGCCTCGTCCCCACCCCCCCGCGGCCCGGTCCCCGGGTCCCGGCTCCGGCTCCGGGTCACCATCCTCACGCCCGCCATGCTCATGCCAGAGTCCTGCGCACTACACATCCCGGCGGCCCCCGCGGCCCAGTCACGTGACTCGACTCTTGCCCCGCCTTTCCGCCGAGAGCGGCCGGGAACTACGACTCCCAGGAAGCTCGGCGGCGGCGCTCGGCCCCCCCTGTCCGCTGCCGGAAGTGCGGACCAAGCTTCCGGCGGCGGCTCGGGGGTTGGGGGGCCGGGGTAGCGCTCCCTTCTCCGCGCCGGGACGACCCGGCGCGCGGCCGGCGCGGCGTGGGGTGAGTGGCTCGCGGGCCCCCGACCGCCGACGCCGGCCCGGTCCACCGTGTGGCCCGGCCGCGATGGGGCAGGGGGCGGCGGCCGCGCCGGGGAGGGGGAGGTGCTGCTCGGCGCAGAGGCGGCGGGGGCGGACCCCGCAGTGTCACGGCTCCGGCCTTCGGCCTGCAGCCGCTCGAGCAGTCCTGGGTTTTAAGACGGAGCGGGTGCGAGGGGCCCCCTGCTTCCGGCGTCCGCGACAGGCCTCCCCCAAGTCGGGGAGGAGAGGGAGGGCGAGCGTCGGAGCCCCAGCCTGCGGTTCCCCTCCCTCACCCGGTGCCCGCTGCTGGCCGGGACCGCCAGGCTGTGCTTGAGGTCCTCCCGGGAGCTGTGGGAGGGTCGTGCCCACCCGAGACCTAGGCTTCGCGGGTGGAAGGCCGGAGGTCAGCAGCGGGGCAGGTGCGGGGAGCTGCCCTGAGCTCTCCGCCTGTATTCTCGGCGCAGAAGCGGCCTCTGCTGCATCCCTGCCCACCATGGCCAAGCCAACAAGCAAAGATTCAGGCTTGAAGGAGAAGTTCAGGATTCTCTTGGGACTGGGAACCCCGAGGCCAAACCCCAGGTCTGCAGAGGGCAAACAGACGGAGTTTATCATCACCGCGGACATCCTGAGAGTGAGTGAGCTGCCCTGTCTGCCCTGCTAGGCTGTTGGGAGGTGCAGGGCAGGCTGGGTTCCGTCTGTCACCAGGTTCTGTGGGAAGTGGGACTGCTGTCCCCAGTGCTCTGGAAGCCTGTACATCATTCCTTCAGAGGTGCAGGAAGTCAGGACCTTGGGGACTGCGGCTAGCACACTTGAGGTAGTACTAGGATGTCCGTGCTGGAGAACCTACTTCACTAGCCACGGCTAAAACGCCGTGCTTGGTTTCCACGGGTGATTAGGGTTGTAGCCAAGTGTTAACCTGGTAATTTGTGAGTTCCTGGAATGAGCGGGTTTTTGTTTTCTGGTGTGTATTTGAATCCCCCTACCACATCCTGGCACCATGTTTTTTATTTATTTATTTTTTTTTAAAAAGATTTTATTTATTTATTTGAGAGAGAGAGAATGAGAGAGAGCGAGTACATGAGAGGGGGAGGGTCAGAGGAAGAAGCAGACTCCCTGCTGAGCAGGGAGCCCCATGCGGGACTCGATCCAGGGACTCCCAGATCATGACCTGAGCCGAAGGCAGTCGCTTAACCAACTGAGCCACCCAGGCGCCCCCATGTTTTTTTTTTTTAAAGATTTTATTTACTTATTTGACAGAGACACAGCGAGAGAGGGAACACAAGCAGAGGGAGTGGGAGAGGGAGAAGCAGGCTTCCTGCAGAGCAGGGAGCCCGATGTGGGGCTCGATCCCAGGACCCTGGGATCATGACCTGAGCCGAAGGCAGACGCTTAACCAACTGAGCCACCTAGGCGCCCCCGGCACCGTGTTTTATAAATGCTGAGTTTCTGCACTTGTGAGGTTTCCCATTCAGAAACAACCAAAATGTTTGTCCGGTGGTGAACAGATAAACAAAATGTGATGTCATTCGTACAATGGAGTATTACTTGGCAAAAAAAGGCATGCGGTATTGACACATGCCGTAATGTGGATGAACACTGAAAACATGCTAAGTGGAAGAAGCCAGACACAAAGGCCCCCACATAACGTGTGATTCCATTTCTATGAAATGTCCAGAATAGGTGAATCCTTAGAGATGGAAAGTCGATCAGCATGTGTCGGGGCCTGAGGGGTGGGAGGTGACTGCTAATGGGTGTGAAGTTGTACTTTTAGGGGATGAAAATATTCGGGAGTCAGTGGAGGTGGTTGCAAGCCTCGTGAACATACCAAAAGCTAAGTTGTACAGTTTTAAATTGTTCAAACAGCTAATTTTGGTATGTGAATTTTATCTCAACAAAATGAAATGTCATGAAAAAGAGAAGTAGTCTGTTCTCACTCCTTTGAAACAGAGTAGTAAATTCTCGTGGTCCCCGATTTCAGAAAGAGCCGGGCCAGGTCTCCAGCGTGGGAATTCTCGGGGTGGTCTGTGACGACTGGCGGTTAAGGAGACCTGTTGCCTGAGCGCTGGCCCCTTTGCTTCTTTCCTCTCTTGCCAGGAACTGAGCGTTGAATGTGGTATCAACAATCGCATCCGGGTGATAGGGCAGATCTGCGAAGTTGCAAAAACGAAGAAATTTGAAGAGGTAGGTCTGCCTCAGTTGGCTGCTGTTGAGAAGTCTGATTTGGCTCTTTCTAGGAGCAGGGTTGACCGCTGACTGCACCCTTTTAGGGGAGCTTCTGGAAACGCTCTGAGCATAACCCTTAGAGGTCACTCACACATGGAGGTGGGGAGCACAGGCAATAAGGTTTTTCCGGCAGTTCCGAGAAAGGCTTTAGTAGTGACTTGCATAAACGCATGCTTACTTGGTTTTTCGTATCCCAAGGAAGGTAAGGGAACATCAGGAAACCGTGTGACTCAAGGCATGCCATTTCCGGTGTCTTTTTGGGAGAGGTGTCTAGTTGGTGGCATTGAGCAACCTCACAGATATAAGCCTATTTATTTCGGGCAAATTTTTGCAGGCTCTCTCCGGGCATCCCGAGGACAGACTGGGAAGTTGTCATGAGAGCACCTCAAGGGCTCTGCTGTAGCTTGGCCCAGAGATTATATGGGCAACTTGGGAGGAGACGTGGACCAAGCAGATTGGGATTTGCTAAGGGGGAGGGGAGAGCAACCACGACATCCACAGGTCATCTGAAACATGCAGGCTTTACGTTACTGAGGATAAATGTGAACATAGGCTTTTGCGTCCATGAAGTTGGCTGCATAGGTATTTGGGGGGGGGGGGCTGTGACTGAATAGATAACCCTGAGAGGCTGGCAGAGTCCCCCGGGTCGGGATCTGCGTCTTGTTGTGGCTTAGGCTTTGTCACTAGGAGTGTTGTGCATAGGACAAAGGAGGTGAAAGTTCCATAGTATCCTGAAACGGTCAGGGTGTGGGTCAGACAACATCTAAAGGATGTTTTAGTCCCCTCCTAAGAGAAGGGAGCCCAGGAAAGTTTGAGTGGTCTGAAAACCCTGATTGAAGGGAGCACGGGATGGTTAATGTGGGAGAGAAGGTGACAAGAGAGATTTATTCTGGGTAGCTGCAGGGAACAGGACCCAGGTACCCTGGGAGGCAGATTCCAGAAGCCCACAGCGTTCTCGGCAGCACAGGCTTGGCAGGCGTGTGGTACAGAGTGGCCCTCAGCTGGTACAGAGAGGCCAGGGGAATGGGATTTCTGGGTCAGGCTGCAGACCCAGGCCCGCCTGGTTCTGAGACTCTTTCACTGGCTTTCTTCACTGGAGTCTGAGCATGCTCTAAAGGGGGGACTCCTGGCCGATCCCTGGGGGCACCGGGACAGCTCCCCTGGCCTACTGCTCTCCTCCCTCCCCCCACCCCAGGCTGTGGCCAGGACTTGGCGGGTTTGAAGTAGCTTGCAGCCGTTCCCCTCTGTAGGCTCCAGCTCACGTGTGCTGTGACAGGTGCATGACATGTGGGCTTTAGGGGAGTGAGTTCTAAGTCAGAAGAACTGTTCTCCATCCTTCCCTCATGGTACTGAGCCTTGAGTGGAGGGGCCAGCACCCCCTAACCGTTGTCCCTCTTTGCTGGCGGCAGCATGCAGTAGAGGCGCTGTGGAAGGCCGTGGCGGACCTGCTGCACCCGGAGCGGCCCCCGGAGGCCCGGCACGCGGTGCTGGCTCTGCTGAAGGCCATAGTGCAGGGGCAGGTAACGGGCAGCGGGTCTGTGTGCAGGTGGAGCTGGCCTGGGTGGGGGGGGGGTGACGTCGGGCGGCCACGGACTGCTCCCGCTGTGCCATGCGTGGACTCTGGTCTTTGGGGAGGGCATCTGGTGCCAGGTCTCTGCAGCTCGACTGCCTGAGCGAGCACCCTAGCCTCTCGAACCCGGGGGACCCCGGGCAAGTCACTGTAGTAGCCTCCACCTCCTCTCCCTTAGAATGGGGATGGCTGTTTTTCCTGCCTCCTCTGGAATGTTTTGGGGTGTCGATGAGGCTGTTCATGCCAAATGATGGGGATGTGCCCACCATGAGAGACGGGTGGCCTCTGGATGCCCTCATGCCCCCGGCCTGGGCCTGGGCCTCTGTCCATGGCTCACTGTGCTCCGGGCTGTGGCCATGCTGCTCTGAGCCTCTCCTAGAACCGCAGGCGGCCTCTGCACTCCTGCCTGGAAGGCTCCCTTCCGTCTGGTGCGTTTCCTCCAACCCTCCACACCCCTGCTGCGTGGAGAGGCCTGTCTCCTTGCAGAGTAGTCAGACCGTTTTTGTCACGTGCGGGCACAAGCACGTCTCTTCTTGGCCATGAGCCCCAGGAGGGCTGGAACTGCATTGTCCCCTGCTGTTCACCCACCGCTGTACCCAGAGCTTGCACACAGTAGGCGCTGTGCGCACGAGTGCACATGCACGTGCGCACGCGTACACACGCACACACACATTGCACACAGGTGCTGTACACACGAGTGCACATGCACGCGCGCGTGTACACACACACACACACACTTTATCTGGAGCCGCTCCGATGTGCCCAGTTTGTTGTTTACAGCCAGTGCCTGTGGGAAGGAGAAGGGGTCCCAGGGTCGGGAGTCCTAGAGCCCCCTGTACTTGGACTGTGTATGGCTGTGTGGGAAACCCCACTGGCGGGGGTCCTGGCAGGACTGCTGAGCATGTGCTTCTATCTTCAGGGGGACCGCTTGGGCGTTCTCAGGGCCCTCTTCTTTAAGGTCATCAAGGATTACCCCTCTAATGAAGACCTCCACGAGAGACTGGAAGTGTTCAAGGCCCTCACGGACAATGGGAGACACATCACCTACTTGGAAGAAGAACTGGGTGGGTGCCACAGTGGCTGTGGGGTTTCTCTGGCTTGGGGGATCCCGTTGAACCCTGGATGCCAGAAGGCTGCTGAGGTGCAGAGGGGGTGCTGCAGTTTACAAGGATGGCCTGCAGAGGGCGCGGCACCACGAGGTTCTGCTTGCCCAGGTGCGGCCTGGAGTAGCCAACGGTCTCCTGGGGAGCTTGTTAGAGATGGACAGTCCTGGGCTTCTCTCCAGACCTGCTGGCTCAGAGTCCCTGGGGAGTGAGGCCTACTAGGTGGGCAGGAGGTGGTCCGAGTTCTGTTGTAGGGAGAGTGTGCTGCTGACCCAGGCGTCAGCCTGTATTTTATCCAGGGTACCCTGAGGTTTCTGGGGGCTGGGGCCGCCTCTTTGTGTTTTCTTGGGTCTCTCTGTGCCCTGGGCCTGACCTCCTAGCCCTCCCCTTGGCTGGCCTTCCTCTCTGTTGTCCTGATGGGGTGACGTTTCTGTGGGTCTTGAGGTTTCATGTCACCGCTGTGAGGAGAAGAGGAAAGAGGAGGAAGTCAGTCTGACTGGGGCCCAGAGATGGGCTTCAGCTGTCTCCAGGACAGGTGCTGACTGGCGGCCATGCTCAGGTTTTCTAAGGTGATTTGGCCAGTGGCCAAGCGTGGCTTTTGTCCCTGTTGAGAGAGTCTCAGGGAGGGGTAGAGGGCCAGGAATCTGCCTCCTAGACACGTGCCCAGCGATGCTCGCACAGCCCAGCCTCGGGGGCCCGGGCTCTGAGCATCCAACACACAAACCCCGCTACTGCCTCTCAACCTGGACCCCCTCAGTGCCTCCTGGGGGCTGGTAAATTTCAGAGTCCGAGCTGACAGTCCGAGCCTCCGTCGGCCTGCACATGGCCTGCTATTGCATGGGGGCAGGTGACGTGGCTGACAGCAGCGGAAGGGACCGGGGTGTTTTCCTGGGGAGGAGTTGAGTAGGCAGTACACCGCCCTTCTCTTCTTCTTCCTCAGCTGGGTTTGTCCTGCAGTGGATGGACGTCGGCCTGTCCTCAGAATTCCTGCTGGTACTTGTGAACTTGGTTAAATTCAACAGCTGCTACCTGGATGAATACATTGCATCAATGGTCCAGTAAGAAGAGTTCCAATAACGTCCTTCTGATCATAGTCCTGCTGCCTTGTGCGCTGCGTGTAGCTCTGCAGTGTGACTAAAGCTGCTGGAATCAGCAAACAGTCGGAGATGCTGGGAGCAGCGTAGCCGCCCTTTGCTTAACATTTATAGAACGATAGCATTTTCTCTTTACTAGACAAGTTACGTTAGCTGAAGTTTCTTTTTTTTTTAAAGATTTTATTTATTTATCAGAGAGAGAGAGAGAGAGAGAGGCAGGCGGAGGGAGAAGCAGGCTCCTTGCTGAGCAAGGAGCCCGATGTGGGACTCAATCCCAGGACCCTGGGATCATGACCTGAGCCGAAGGCAGAGGCTTAACCGACTGAGCCACCCAGGTGTCCCTAGCCGAGGTTTCTGTATCGTCGTTTTTGTTGTTGTTTGTTCACGTACTCTGGGAGCCGTGAGGGCAGGGGCTGGGTCTTGCTGGTGCTTTCCAGCCAGCGCTGAGCAGTGGTTGGCCCAGGGCAGGCACCTGCTTGTCTGTGGGTGAGTGGAGCCGTCAGGGGGTCGAGTTCTTGATTTAACTGACTTGTAGAGTCACCATAAGGTGAGACGGAGCCATGCAGTCTCTTGAGAAACATATCCTTCTGCTGACTTTTCGCTTCCTCTAACAGTATGATCTGCCTGCTGTGTGTCCAGACCGTGTCATCCGTGGACATAGAGGTTAGTAGCTGGTCCTCCCCAGGGTTGGTTCCTCTCACCCTCCTTCTGGGCGGGCCGGGTGGCGGAGTGCTTGAAACCCCAGCTCTGGGGTCAAGCCCTGCACTGCCCCTCACTGGTTGTGTGGCCCTGGGCTAGCTGCTTGGCCTCTCTGGTACTCAGGACTCTGCAGTAAGGGTGGTTGGTTGGATGACCTCCGTCGTGGGGTCATAGTTTTCAGGATGGGGTGACCTACAGTGACGGTGATGCTCACTCACTCTTGCTGTTCTAAGGAAGGCTGCTTTGGCAGTGGGGAGGGGCGGCAGTCACCAACCAAAGGAGGGTGGGCAGGAGGCTAGGGGGTCACCTCCCTGCGGGCGGGAGGCAGGGCAGGGCCGGCATGACCCCTATCCCCCCTCCCCAGGTCTCCCTGCAGGTGCTGGATGCCGTGGTCTGTTACAACTGCCTGCCGGCTGAGAGCCTCCCCTTGTTCATCGTCACCCTCTGCCGTACCATCAACGTCAAGGAGCTCTGTGAGCCTTGCTGGAAGGTGGGGGTCTGAACTGTTGTTCTGGAGAGTTCTTCCCTGGATGAAGTTAAAAGTCAGGCACGTGGATAGGACAGGGGCCATGCTGTGTTCAGGGAATGGCCATCTGCCCTGTTGAGGGGAATCCAGTAACATTTTCCCAGGGGGCTGAGCTGAGGCCAGGGTTTTAGCAGCATTTTGAAAATTCTACAGCCTCTGTGTTTGGGAGGAGGTGGTGGAGAAGCGGCTGGACGCAGAGCGCTTCAGAGCGGTGGCTGTGCGAGGCTGGCCCCCGGGGCCTGGGGCTTCTTTCTGCCCATCTCTGACGGCGGTGCATTCTGTTTCCCAGCTGATGCGTAACCTCCTGGGCACCCATCTGGGCCACAGTGCCATCTACAACATGTGTCGTATCATGGAGGACAGGCGAGTGTGCGCCAGGCCTGGGGCGGACCCGGGCGGGCCAGGTGGCTTGGGTCAGCTGCCACAAAGCCTTCTCCAGGGGGCTGAGAGCTTTCCTGTCCCTTTGAGGTGGCTGCTTCGGAAGCTTGCGCTAGAGTTAGAGCTTACATCCCGTGTGCCTGCCCTGTAAGAGCAGGGAGCTTGGGGAGGCTACATGGGCTCCCCTGACACGTGGTCTTCCTGCGGATTGTTCCAGAGCCTACATGGAAGATGCCCCGCTGCTGAGAGGGGCTGTGTTCTTTGTGGGCATGGCTCTCTGGGGAGCACACCGACTCTACTCCCTCAAGAACTCCCCGACGTCCGTGCTGCCATCGTTTTATGAGGTGACTGGGTTTGTGCACCATAGTAGCTGGGTGGGGCGGGGGGAGGCGCAGCTTTTGGTCACTTGCTTTGCATCTTGGAGACCATGAAGTTTAGGACTCTTGGAAGGATTTATATTATTTTTATAAAGATTTTATTTATTTGACAGAGACAGGGAACACAAGCAGGGGGAGTGGGAGAGAGAAAAGCAGGCTTCCCAGAGCAGGGAGCCTGATGCGGGGCTCGATCCCAGGACCCTGAGACCATGACCCGAGCCAAAGGCAGACGCTCCACGACTGAGCCCCCCAGGCACCCAGGAGGGTTTTATTTTATTTATTTATTTATTTGTTTTTATTTATTATTATTTTTTTAAAGATTTTATTTGTTTATTTGATGGAGAGTGACAGAGCGAGAGCAGGAACACAAGCGGGGGGAGTGGGAGAGGGAGAAGCAGGCTCCCCGCGGAGCAGGGAGCCCGATGCGGGGCTCGATCCCAGGACCCTGGGATCCTGACCTGAGCCGAAGGCAGATGCTTAACAACTGAGCCACCCAGGAGCCCCAAGGGTTTTATTTTTAAGTAAGGTTCTGTCTTACGGGTTTCACCTCGTGTAGATCAGCATCAGAACTGCTTCAGACTCCCCGAGGTGGCGGTTTTATCTCGGCAAGCACTGGTCTTGCTCTTGCTCTAGAGAGAGGCCCGAGATGTAGCTTCTGTGTCCGTGGTGCCCGCTGGCGTTCCGGGCACTTGCTGTACACGTTCTAACGCGTGGGCAGGGCGCCCTGTGAGCCGGGCCCGGGTGCCCGGTGCTGCACAGTGTCCCGAGCCTCGTCCCTCCTGCCGCGACCCACTTCTCGGGCGGTGGAGGGCGTGGTCTTTGCCCTCAGTTTGCAGGGGTAGCACTCTGGGTCTCTAGGCTGGTGAGCCAGTGGCCCAGGATCGGCAGCGAGTGGTCTGGCTGAGTCCAGCCCTTTGGAGCCGGGGTAGAAAGACTGTTTCTGGGCTCCTGAGAGACTTCTTCTGTGGCCCGTGAGAGACGTGTGGGGAGCAGGTCTGGGAGAGGTGGTCCTGAGGGCCATGGGATGGGGGGCTTGCCGGGCAGGAGCGGGAAGCGGCTGACCACTGTGTGTTCCCTGGGTCTCTTGTTCCAGGCCATGACCTGTCCAAACGAGGTGGTGTCCTACGAAATCGTCCTCTCTATAACCAGACTCATCAAGAAGTACCGGAGGGAGCTCCAGGCTGTGGCGTGGGACATCCTGCTGAACATCATGGAGCGCCTGCTTCAGCAGCTCCAGGTGAGGCGGCCAGAAGGCCGTGGGCACCGGGGGATGGGGGGGACTGGGATGGTGGGCTGGTAGGCCATGGGGCCCTTGCTGGGGCGGCTGGGGGCCTGCGGCTCATCTCCCGATGAGGAGCGCTCTCCCTCTGTGCCTGCCCCGCCACGTGCTCGGACAGCTCCTTGCACTCTCACCTGCTGAAGATGCTGGCTTTGACGCTGCTCCGTGCTTTGGGAACGCAGGTGGGCGAGGGGTGGGTCTGGTGTCACTTGAGGCCAGAAGGGTAATGGGATGGCTCCCACTTTGCCGCAACTTTGGCTGAAGTACTAGCGGGGCGGGGAGGGGAGGACATGGTGCAGCGCGGGGACTGCAGTGTCTAGCATGGGCTTGGGGCGGGGGTCTCCCCAGGGGCCTCCCTGGGGAGCGGGGCAGGGTCTCCCCCGGGGGCGGGGTGGGGGCGGGGCCCAGGGACCGGGGCCCGTGCTTGGGGATGGGCGTGGCCAGGCTAGTGGACTGAGGACTGGACTGTCGTTCCTCAGGGTCTGGCTGCTGGACCGACCGCTGTCACCCACCAGCTAGCCAGGCCCTGCTTCACTCTGGAGTGGCAGGTTGGGAGGCCACAGCCCTGGGGCCTCTAGGAGGAGATGTTTGAGCCTTAGGGACATGTGAACATCCTCGGAGTCGATCTCTTTAAGGCCTGCTGGATGGGCAAAGCAGGGCTCCCTGGGGCCCTCACTTCCCAAATGAGCGAGAAGGGCCCGGCTGCCTCGTGTCCCAGCGGGAAGGCCTGAGGGGTGTCTGCATGCAGCTCGCTGGAGCTCAGGACTCAGGCCGAGTCCTTGAGGGGAGCTGAAGTCACCCCTCTGTGACTGCACTTTTGTGTTGCAGAGCCTGGACAGCCCGGAGCTCAGAGCCATCGTCCACGACCTGCTGACCACAGTGGAAGAGCTGTGTGACCAGAACGAGTTCCACGGCTCTCAGGAGAGATACTTTGAGCTCGTTGAGCGATGCGCAGACCAGAGGCCTGTAAGATCACTTCTCCCCCAACTTGGCGGGGCCTTTGGTGCTCGCGCAAGAGGGTGGTTGAGGGTTGGCTGCTGGGGGAGCGGTGGGACGCCGCGGCTGAAATGGCTCTGTGTGAGTTTGAATTGAAGGGCTGGCCGGCAGGCTCCTGCTTTCCCGGGAAGTCTGCTAGGGCGTCAGCGGGTTGACTGCGTGTGGGACGGTCAGACAGGCGCTAGCTGAACCGTCGGCTTCCTCCCACCTGTGCGGAGGAAGGTGCTGGCTGGCTCCGTGGAGACTTGTTGCTTGGTGCGTCTGCACACCAGGCAGCAGGAAGCGCTCGTGCCAGAAACCCACAGCCTGATGCCAAGGCTCTTGTGTGGGTCTTTAAGTGAATTCTCACCGCTATTAGCGCCTTTGTTGTGTGGATTGCCCACCTGGGGAAGTGGCTGGCATTTGTAAGCAGAACTGCCCCCCCCCCCGGGGGGGGGGGGGTCAGCAGCCCGGCCGGCCATGAGTGTAGGAAAACCTCCTCGGAGCAGAGCAGCTCATTAACGCCAGGCTTTTTCTTCCACAGGAGTCCTCCCTCTTAAACTTAATAACCTACAGGGCGCAGTCAATCCATCCGGCGAAGGACGGCTGGATTCACAACCTGCAGTTGCTGATGGAGAGATTCTTCAGGTAGGGAGCCTTCGGGGGCCAGCCTGCCCCCTGGAGCCCAGGCTTGGTCTGGTCAGGGTTTTCCTTTCTCATTCTTGGAAGGAGTGGTAGCAGGTTGGTCTTCCGGTAGGATAGAGTCCTCTGAGGCACCTGCGTGTGCTTGCTCCTGTGGAGTGGTCGTCTAGAAAGATGCTGCTCTGGGGGCTGAGCGCTCTGTCCCGTCGCCCCGTGTTTGGTCTGGATGTTCACAAGCCAGGCCCCATGAGGGCGGAGTCCTCAGTGGCTCTCCCCTGCCGCAGAGGCGTGTGGGCCTGGGGCGCAGGGTGCAGGGTGAGCTGGGGCCTGGTGCCCCCTACCCCGGCCCCAGCAGGTGTGCCCTGCCCCCAGGAATGAATCCCGCAGTGCCGTTCGCATCAAGGTGCTGGATGTCCTGTCCTTCGTGCTGCTCATCAACAGGCAGTTCTATGAGGTGCGAGTCCTGCTGGGGGGTGTGTGGGGGGGATGCCCTGGGGTCAGTGGGCTCGAGGGGTGGGGTCTCTGCGAGCCTCCTGGGTCTGCCCTGGACTTGGGGTCCAACAGGTGCCTTTCTGTGGCAGGCTCTCTTAACAGGCTTGGTTCACCCCCTGTTTGCGCACTTGGATGTTCATTCCTGCCTCCCGCCAGGCCTATGCTGGGCCTAGAGTCGCGGGGCTGCCCTCAGGGATCATGGGCCTGCTCGGGACCTAGAACAAAAGTTCTGAGCAGAGTCTCCTGTTAGGGAAGTTTTCTTTTCGTTTTTGTGCTCACACTCTCTAGTCCCAGCCCGACCACTGTGGTTCCATGTCTTGCCTTCCTCTCTACTGTTCGTTCTTTCCCTCCGGTCTGTCCTTTATTTGGTCTGTGGCTAGAGTGCATCCTTCAGACACGTTTGCATGCCCCTTGCTCGCATGCCCGTTCCCCTAGGAGCTGCACTTCAGGCGCTGTGTGGCTTCAGGGCAGCCTCACCAGCATTTCTGGTGTTCCCAGCACCGGTCTGCCCACTCCTTCCCTCTTAGCCTTCCTTTTTCCTGTATCTCTGTCCCTTGGAGTCCAGTTCAGTGATGCCTCTTCCAGGAAGCCCCTCTGGGTTCTCAGTTTCCTCATGTCAGGGTCGGTCTTGTCCTGCTCTCTGCTGCTGTGGTGCTTTGTACCTCCCTCTGAAAGCTGTCGTCACATTGCCCATCACAGCGGACCCTGTGATGTCAGGGACAGGGTCTTCCTACCCCAGGCGCACGCACATGGGGGCCCACCGCTGTGACATTGAATGGGCAGCAGCTAGCCAGGACACTCGGTGCATCGGGCCTGTGGGCCTGGGCCCCTGAGGGGCTGTGCAGAGCGCCCCTCAGGTGCTGCCACATCCCTGCCACACGTGACTCACCGCCCCCCCCCTCCCCCGGCTTGTG
The DNA here is from genome assembly GCF_029215605.1 of Mirounga angustirostris. Lineage (NCBI taxonomy): Eukaryota > Metazoa > Chordata > Mammalia > Carnivora > Phocidae > Mirounga > Mirounga angustirostris. The sequence continues at coordinate 141,189,639 of NW_026991713.1, forward strand.
CTGCCCCAGGAGGAGCTGATCAGCTCAGTGGTCATCTCCCAGCTCTCCCACGTCCCCGAGGACAAAGACCCCCAAGTCCGGAAACTGGCCACCCAGTTGCTGGTGGACCTGGCCGAAGGCTGTCATACCCACCACTTCAACAGCCTGCTGGACATTGTGGAAAAGGTGAGGGCTGCTCGAGCCCGGGGCTCTGGGTACCTGGGCTGCCAGAGGGGCCCCAGTTTATGGCCAAGCCCCGCAGCAGCACTGGCCCCTGGACCTCCTGTCCCCATTCTCCGCAGAGCGATGGGCTGTGTCTCAGGCAGGGCTCCCCTCCCAGCAGGGATGTGGCCGGGCTGGCACTGGGGCGGGTCCTGGGAGACACCTGTGGCCGTGCCCCACGGGAGCTGGGCTGGGCACTGGGGCTTGGGCGCATTGTCCTTCTGCATAACTAGCGTGTTCTTCTCTTAACTGTGAAATACACGCTTTCTGAATGGTCCCTCAGGTGTGTAAAATGCAGCTTTTGAGAAATAAAGGAGAAAGTATTGGGTCTGACCAGTGCCGCTGGAGGGAGCCCCGAGCCAGGGAGCTGAATCCACATTTTCTCTCTAAAGGTGATTGCCCGCTCCCTTTCTCCACCCCCTGAGCTGGAGGAGAGAGATGTGGCGGCGTACTCAGCCTCCTTAGAGGATGTGAAGACCGCCGTCTTGGGGCTCCTGGTCATCCTTCAGGTGGGCCTCTGCTCTTCTGGGAGGGCGCGCCAACCAGGCGCCCCTTGGAATGCTGCTCTGCAGGGACACGTCTCTGGGGAGACCAGGGCAGTCCCTGGGGGTCGCAGATGGCAGCCCGGTGTGACCCGGACTCCTTGTCCCAGCATGGGGGCTCGTGAGGGCTGCAGGGCCAGTCTTTGCAGAGATGCCCCCAAGCTAGGGCTGCCCCCCCCCCCCCGCCAGCTCTCACCACCGCTGCCGAGGTGGGGAGGCCTGCTGTCCGTTTTGGCCCTGTGGTTGCGGGATGATTTTAGTAGCTTTGTTGAGAGATACAGTTCACGTACCAGAGAATTGATGCACTTCAAGCGTGTAATCCAGTGGATTTTCCAGTATCTCCACAGACTTGTGTGGCCATCGCTGCATCACTGCAACTTTAGAACGTCTTCTTTCCCCAGAAGGGACGCCACACCCATTAGCAGTCCCTCCCCATTCCCCCTCGGCACCCTGGCCCCTGGCAACCACCAGTTCATTGTGTGTCTTGTGGATCTTCCTGCTCCGGACGTTTCATAATGATGGACTTGTGCAGTGTGCGCTCTGAGTGTCTCAAGGCTCACCTGGCTGGTAGCAGGGCTCAGTGCTTTGCTCGGATGGCTCGTCGTCCCTCGTGTGGATTTGCCGTCTTTGCTTATCGGTTCCTGTGCTGACGGACACTGGGTGGCTCCACCTTTGGGCCACTGTGAATCCCACCACGGTGAACGTCCGTGCGCCAGTGTGTGGACATGGGTTTTCACTTCTCTTGGGTGCACGCCTGCGAGTGGACTTGCCGGCTCGGATGGCGACCCTGGGCGTAATCATTTGAGGAGCGGCCAGACTGTCTTCCACAGGGGCCGCTCCATCTCCGGGAGCAGTGCGCAAGGCTGCCCTTCCCCACGTCCTCCCCAGCACGCGGATCTTGTGCTTCTCTGGAGCGTAGCCGGGCCGCTATGCGTAAAGTGCTGCTCCCTGTGGTCTGGTCCGCATGCCCCTCGTGAGGAGGATGAGCACCTCCTCCGGTGCCTGTTGGCCATTTGTATGTCGTCTTTGGGGAAACGTCTGTTCGGATCTTCTCATTTTTTAACGGGATCATTTGTCTTTTTACTGAGTTGTGAGAGGACTTTGTGTGTCGTGGATGAGTTTGTTGTCAGGGGTTGGCGCTTGCCTCCCTGCACCGCGGCCGGCCTCCCGTGCTCCCAGGCCCGCCTGGGCCCCTTCACGCCCCCAGCCGGCCCCCGCCTGGGCTCTGCTGCTGGCCGCCAGGCCTGTCACTGACTCTCCGCGTCACAGTGTCACTCAAGCTCACAGGCCAGCATCAGTATTACGTAAAATGTTGTACTTGAACCACTGGCCTCAAATGCTTCTCTTTCACACAGTGTCTCCTAACGCTTACACGGGATGGTTATTTCCTGGTGCAGAAGTTTGAAGTGTTTGCAGAAAGCTGGCTGGCACCTCCGTGGCCTTCCGTCACCTCCGTGGCCTCCTGTCACGGGAACCCGGCCCCCTTTAGACCTCTGGTGGGTGAGGGAGTGCACTGGCCTGAGCGAGCCCAGACTCCTGCCTCTGAGAAGCTGGGAAGGTGGTCCGTTGCCCTCACTTGGAACTCCAGCCCTGCAGACCGGGGGCCACAGTACCACGCTGTTGGCTAGCTGAGGCAAAGTCCTGGGTCAGGCGGTTCTTGTTTAAAAAGTAATCTGCATCCGCGTGAAACACACAAGTAGCGTGAACATAGCGAAGACTTAGATTGCATTTGTCTTTCCTGCCAGAACAGGCAAGCCCGGCTGTAGCTGTCCCTGCGGTGCTTTCTGAATAGGCCTGAGCATTGTGTCCAACTCCCACTACCCCCTCTCTTTTTTTTGTTAATTTTTCTTGAACAAGAACACCAATGATCTATGTTTTAAGGCCCCGCTGCTCTCCTCAAGAGTACCACAAGCCATGGAGGGGTCGCTCTGGCTGCAGCTGGACCCCCAGCTCCTGGCCAGCCCATGCCACCCCGCGGCACCCCCCACGCCAAGGTCTTACCTGGCCTCTCCTGGGCTCACCTGTCAGGGAGGGGGCTCGCTGTGGGGATGACAGGCCTGGATCACGCCCTGGAGCCGATGGGGCCTCGCTCACCCCTGGTCTGTCCTGCTCTGCAGGTGGCAGGAGAATGTGCTTTTGGCTCACAGGTCCCCGTTGCACATGTTGCAGAGATTTATTAGTGGATTCCCTGCTGCTGACACAAACATGTTGTTTTTGATTTTTTGCCGTAACAGTGTGCACACGTGGGAGCGTCCACGGGATAAAGTCCCGGGAGCGGAGTTAGCAGCCTGAAGGCTTTGTGTGTTGTCCAGTCACTCCGGAGAGTTTGTCCTGTTCCTCTCCTCCTGGGCACCGGGGCGCTGGCTCCCTGGCTGTCTTTCAGCCTCCTGCCCTTGAAGTGACCGGCACGCTCTCTCTGCAGACCAAGCTGTACGCCTTGCCTGCCAGCCATGCGGTGCGTGTGTATGAGACGCTCGTCAGCCACATGGAGCTGCACTACAGGCACGACTATGCCCTGCCCATCGCAAGCAGCATCCGGCTGCAGGTATGACGGGGCTGGTGGCTGTCCGTGGCTCTGGGTGCCCCCACTGCCGCTCACGGCTGGCCATGGCCAGCTTCCTGGGGGCCTGGTAGTGCCCGCAGGGACCCCAGGCTGGGGAGGTGGCAGGGGGCCCAGGAGGGGTCTCCTGCAGACTGTTCCGTCCTCTGCACCGGCTGTGGCTGCAGCCTTGCCTGGACCTGCTGCCCTTCCCCTTGTCTGTGTCCGCGGGCCGGGCTGAGCCAGGCGGTGGCCCCGGGCGTGGGCGGAGATGGGATTCCATCGCTTTCAGGCGACAGCCCTGTCAGCCCTGGGGCCGCGGTCGGTTGGTGGTGGCAGCTCGCGGCTGCCATTGTAGATGTTGGCACCAGGCTGAGCGGAGGTCACTGGGACGGAAGTCTTGGTCCCTTCCAGAGCCTCTGCGCGGTGGGGCAGCCGTCCGTCATTTGTGCCGCGTGGTTAAGTGACCTGTCGTTCATTGGAGGATGTGCCGGTGGCCTGAGCACAGTTGTGTTTTCCGACACTCGGGGGTGCGGGGCGCTGCCCGGTCAGAGTGTGGGCCGTGCTGTCCCTGTGTCCTGGGGGCAGGCCCTGGGCGCTGTGGGAGGAGGCCAGGAATGGCCGTGTGGTACCACCCGCGCTGCTGCGAACGCGGAGCAGTTGGGATGTGTGTGCTGTTAGCGGGCATGGCCTTTCCCAGAGAGGCTGGCGTGTGAGTGGACGGGCCCGGCGTTGGCCTGGCGTTGGCCCTGCTTCGCTGGACCTCGCTTTCTCCCCACAGGCCTTCGACTTCCTGCTGTTGCTGAGGGCCGACTCGCTGCACCGCCTCGGCCTGCCCAGCAAGGATGGGGCCGTGAGGTTCAGCCCTTACTGTGTCTGCGACGCCATGTGCGTGTCAGCCGTGCCCCCAGCTCCAGGCCGGGGAGCTAGCCCTTCCCTGCCCCGGGGGTGCCCGTGGGTCTGAGGGACGTCCCGCAGCCAACCGATGGCAGTGTGGGGTGGCCGGGGCCCCGCGCCGGTTCCTACCTGCGGCCTCAGTGCTTATCCCGCCTGCTTCCACAGGGAGCCGGAGAGGGGCCCGGAGAAGAAGGCCAGTGGCCCCCTGTCGCCTCCCACCGGGCCGCCTGGCCCCGCGCCTGCAGGCCCCGCGGTGCGGCTCGGCTCTCTGCCCTACTCCCTGCTCTTCCGTGTCCTCCTGCAGTGCTTGAAGCAGGTGAGCCAGCCGGTCCCTCCGCCGCGCCGGGCACAGTTCCGGTCCTTGTGTCAGCCACGTCGGGGGTCCGCTGCTGGCGTGCGCGCTGCCGCCCCATGCCTATGGTGGGTCTGTAACCATCTGTAGCCGTGTGTGGCCCGTCATGTGGAGCTGGGCATGGAGCTGAGGACGTGTTCCCACCTCTGGGAGGTGGCTTTGGTGTAAGATGAAGGTGTGTAGAGGGATAACGAGTCATTGGATGACGTGCATCAGGTGGAGGCAGAGACGGGCTGTGTGCAATCAGGGGGGTGCAGTCACCTCTGGTTGGGGGCAGCTGGAAGGCCGAGTGAGGCCCTGAAAGGCAGGAGAGGTTCCAGGGGCAGGACAAGCAGAGCCTGGAGGTAGGGTAGGTGCCGGCAGAGACGTAGCTGGGGCCGCACCGCGGAGGGGCAGGGTGGAGGCCTGTTCCCGCACAGGGGCCGGCGAGAGAGGCCACGTGGTCAGTGGTGTGCCGCCACGGGGCTGGGCAGCCTGTGCTGGCCTAGGTCAGCCCTGGAGGGCCACATGCAGGGAAGCGGCTTCTTCTCGCCGGGGGCACCAGGCGTTGGCACCGAAGGGGGCTGTCGGGCACTTCCTGTGAGAGTTTCAAGGCCTCTGAGTCCCAGGCTCAATCTGGGGAAAGGCTTTCAGGACTCACAGCCATTGGTGTCACTTATGGGCTGTGGTCTCCCCCGATGAGGTGGGGAGGACTCACCAGGCAGGTTCTAGTGGGAGCCACAACCACGTCCTCCTCATTGCGGTGGCCCTCAGTGGATTTTGGTCCTGGAGCAGGTTCTTGGGCTTGTTCTTATTCAGGAACACGTGCTGCTTTTCTCTTGGAGTTAGGATACGGGCTTTTCTCTTGCTATGCATTCATGGTGCCCTGGATGGGTATCAGTGTCCTGGGCAGGCAGCCTGTGGGTCACCGGTAGGCACATGGGGAGGGTGGGGCAGGTGTGGGAAGTTCAGGGCCAGCTCAGGGCAGAGAGCCGCTACTGGCTGTGCCTGGGCCTCCCGCTCAGCCTGGCATCTGGAGGGTGCAGCTGATGTACAGCAGGGAACTTTCTCAGAGGAACACGTGCTCCTGTGGGGACAGAGGGGGTCCAGAGGCCTTGCAGCTGCCTGGCTGCACACACAGCTTGAGGCTCTGAGAGCTCGTCTTCCCCTGTAGGGCGCGACCGCCCCCTGAGCGGCCGCTCTTCCTGCAGGAGGCGGACTGGAAGGTGCTGAAGCTCGTGCTCAGCAAGCTGCCTGAGTCCCTGCGCTACAAGGTACTCATCTTCACGTCTCCGTGCAGCGTCGACCAGCTGTCTTCCGCCCTCTGCTCCGTGGTAATGCCGCCCCTCGCGGTGGGGCTACCTCTAGTGCCTTCCTGCCCTGCCCGCGAGGTCCTGGGAGGTCACGTGTGGACGCATGAGAGGGCAGTCCCGTTCAGACACAGATCCCTATCTGCAGTGCAGATCCTGCCCCTGAGGCCCCGTCCTCCCTTCCCTGCTCAGGGGGCAGGAAATCGGAGATCTCCGTGAAGGGCTTGAACTCACCATCTGAGTGTGCTGTCTTAACTCCTTTCCCCTCTCTTCCTCACCGGGGTTTCTGGGACACGTGCGCCCCGTCTCTTGTCTGTCCCTGGCCACTGGGTGTGGGCATGCTCCCACGTCTGAAAAGGCAGACCCTTGGCCAGAGAAGGATGTAGGAAGGGCTCCCCCTCCCCGGGCTCTTGGCCATCTAGCACTCGCCCTCTCCTCGCTGCCGGGCGTGCTGCCACCTGAGCCCTGGTCTTCAGCTTTCAGGTCCCAGAACCCTGGAGCGGCTTCGAGGCACCCCAGAAGGGTTCTCCAGAACTGACCTGCATCTGGCTGTGGTTCCCGTGCTGACGGCGCTGATCTCTTACCATAATTACTTGGACAAAACCAGACAGGTACCTGGTGGGAGAGGGACAGGCGAGCCTGCTCCGCAGGATGTTTGCGTCAGCCAGCCCGGCCGGACGTTTTCCGCATCACCCGGGGGGCCTGGGCCCTCTGCTGCCCTCCCACACGCGGCGGCATCTTTTCTTTCTATGGAGCGTTGCCTGGCTTCGGGACAAGCGCTGGGCCTGTGTTGAGAGGCTGGCAGCGGGGCCCAGGGCGCCTGACTTCCATCTGCCTGCGCTTCTGCCATCAGCGGGCACACAGCAGCTCCCTGATATCACGCTGCTGGGCACGTCCACCGTGTCCATTAGAGTCCCAATGCTTCTTGGTCAGCCGGCCGTCTTTGGTGAGAGAACAGAAGTCTTGGAGAGGTCGGCTAGTGCCCTCGGGGTCCCAGCCAGCAGGGAGAGGGGCCTGCGCTAGACTTGGGCTGCTCGGAGCCAACAGCAGCGATGTCTGGAGCTGGTGCCCCGCGCCCATCCGCTGCCCCGCCTCCGGGCACTCCTGTGCCGCTTGGCCTGGTTCTTCCTGGCCGCGCCCTGTTGGGCAGCTGTCCGCCTGGGCTGAAGGTGTCCCTAGGACCCCCGGAGCCTGGAGTGTGTCTGAGGGATGGGGCTGGCTACGGGAAACTTAGTGGTCCGTGGGGCCTTGAGCTACAGGGTTTGCCCAGAGGCTATGGCCCGAGCTGCACTTGTCTCCTGCTGGGCATGGCATGGCGTCTTCACGTGGGAGGCCGCCCGGAGTTGAGTGGGCCTGGTGGCCTTGCTGTGTCAGGCAGAACCTCCCCTGTCATAAGGGGGATGGGGCCCATAACTAAAGAGGTAATGGGCCCAGCGCATTCTGGCTCCAGGATGGGCTGAGGCGCCGGGGCGGCCGGCCACTGTTGGTGGGCAGGGAGCATCAGGGAGTGCCTGACCACAGCTGCCCCACTGTCCGGTCACCTCGAGAGGGCTCAGCTCCTGGTGCTGTGCTGGTTAGGGGCTCAGGGACCTGGGATGAGGCAGCTAACCTTGCTAAGCCTTGATCTTGTTTTCTGTAGAACATTCCGGAGTGGGTGAGGGGAGACCTGTCTGTGGGCAGGGGGGGGGGCGTGGCGGGCTGGGTCTGAGGCACCCATGCTGCCCCACAGCGGGAGATGGTGTACTGCCTGGAGCAAGGCCTGATCTACCGCTGTGCTAGCCAGTGCGTCGTGGCGCTGGCCATCTGTAGCGTGGAGATGCCCGACATCATCATCAAGGCGCTTCCCGTCCTGGTCGTGAAGCTCACGCACATCTCAGCCACGGCCAGCATGGCCATTCCACTCCTCGAGTTCCTGTCAAGTAAGCATCTGGCTCCCCTCCCGTCTCTGTGTGCAAGCAAGTGCACATGTGAGTGTGGGGCGGACCCTCGGGGTTGGGGCTGTCACTCGTGTTGGCTTTGCTGACCTCATCTTGCCGCCTCTCTTGGGACACAACTCCATGGAGCATCTGGGGTGTGCCATCCTCTGTTGCCTCAGGGCCTTTGCACTTCCTGCCCCTGAGCCTTGAATGCTTTCCTTTCTGGCTTTCCAGTGGCCGGCTCCATTCTTATACTCAGTGTCAGTTTAAACGGCCCAGAAGCCTCTCTATTGCTGGACGCGGGTCCCTGCACTTGGGCTCTCACAGCCTCCTCTCGCTTCCCCTCAGGACACACACCACAGCAGGGAGGGGCTTCCAGGAGCTCAGGGTGCCCTGCTCACCTGCCCCATTCACCCCCTCGTTCCCAGTACCCTAGTGCGCATCTGGCCCTCAGCAGGGCGGTGACGGGAGCAGAGCCGGGCCACCAGCGCTTCTGCAAAGAGACACGTAGGATCTCTGCTGCACATTCTTTTTATTTACAGCCTTTTAAAGACATAAAAGCCATCTTTAGCTCATGGGTCACACGAGTGCTGGCCGTTGGCTGGATTTGGTCTTGGGGACCATAGTTTACTAGCCCTTGGAATAGAGAGCCAAGGGTCAAGGGAAGGTCATGTTCAAGGGGGCTGCGACCTTCAGTCCTTTGCAGCCCTCTTAGGTCAGGGTGGCCGCGCTGGCTTTCAGGAGTAGCACAGGCCCCTGGCGACGGCAGGCGTGGGCCTGTGTCTGCCCGGCCCGCCCGCGCCCCCTCACCCTTGTGCCCTCCTGTTGCAGCTCTGGCCCGGCTGCCCCACCTCTACCGGAACTTCGCAGCTGAGCAGTACGCGAGTGTCTTTGCCATTTCCCTGCCTTACACCAATCCCTCCAAGTGAGTGCTGGCCCGTCCCTCCCGCCCACGGCCTGGGCCAGCCTGAGGCCTCTTGCAGCCGAGAGCCATGCTGGTCCTTGACCTCCGATGGGCCTCTGGCCTTGGGGCCTCTCTTCTATGCTCGGCCTCAGGGCCTCATCAGAGCTGCCTCACTTCCCTTTCTTCTTGCAGGTTTAATCAGTACATCGTGTGCCTGGCCCATCACGTTATAGCCATGTGGTTCATTAGATGCCGCCTGCCCTTCCGGAAGGATTTTGTTCCCTTTATCACTAAGGTAGGCCAGCGGAGGCCAAACCCATAGTTAGGGTGGGACCCGCTTTGCCGTTGGCTGGCTGTGGCTGGTGTGGAGATGTCGGGAGCCAGAAGTGGGCGTCGTCAGGTGCCGCGCTTGCCGAGCGTGGCCTGCTGGGACGCGGCGCACTGCAGGCAGGCTCACGGAGGGAAGAACCAGGGGGGTCAGTCCCCCTGCCGATGGCTCAGGTCTGCTCCACTCCGCCAGGGCCTGCGTTCCAACGTCCTCCTGCCCTTCGATGACACCCCTGAGAAAGACAGCTTCAGAGCTCGAAGCACTAGTCTCAACGAGAGGCCCAAGAGGTGCGGGCCTGCAGTGCGAATGGGGCGCAGCGGGGCGGGTCTGCGAGCGTGACCTGTGACTGGCGTGGTGCACATAGGGTCTGGGCTGGCCTGCTGCCCCGAGGCCGGCCGGCGGCACTGGGATGTGGCTGGGGGATGTCCCTTTTCAGACTGTGCTGGGCACCAGGGGGTCCTGGCGTAGAGGCAGGGCCTGTGGAGGCCTTTAGCGCCCTCATGTAGCTGGAGGAGCAAGCTGTTGCCCACCCAGCTGGCCCGCGTGGCCTGCGGTGTCGCGGAGCCCATGTGCTGGACTGTGGCCAGGCCTGCCTGAGCCCGAGTGCAGACTCGCAGAGCTGGGAATCGGGATGCTAGCTGTAGGGCGCCTGGGCCCGGCTCCACCGGATGGGCCGAGGGTTGCGTCAGGGCAGCGGTAGCTCTCGAGAGGCCGAATCCCTGGCCTGGCTGGGGTGGAGCTCCGGGGCCCTATGGTCAGCCCAGTCTCGGGCCGGGGCTGCCCGTTCTCCCGAGCTTGCTCTCCACCCCTGCTGAGCAGGGGCCATGCTCCTCTGGACCCCGTCACAGCCGCTTTTGCCAGATCTGAGAGAACTGTGCTAGGCCTCGTGTCTTGTTTGCATCTCCTACGAACGGCGACTCCTCTTTCTGTCCCCGCCTTCCCGCCCAAGCTTTTCAGTTCTCCCTTGGTGGGGATACGGCATTTTCCAGAATGACCAGGTCAGCGTGACCTAAAGTCAAAAGCTGGCTTCTCAAGCTCCCAGTAGCTGGGTGCCAGGGGCCTTGAGCTAAGAACCGGCCTTTTGAGCGGTGACCTTCAGGGCCTTGGGGCGTCCCGGCCCCTGAGCGGGGTGGGTGGGGCGCCTGGTCAGCACAGCCTGGAATCTGCCGTGCATAGCGCTCCATACATGTTTAATTTGCACTAATGTTCTTTGTTTTGGTTCCATGCGTGAAACCTGACTTTTTCTCAGTCACGTTTATGACATGTATTTTCATGCATTTTTATTTTCTGTTTCTTCCCCCTGCTAACTGGCCTCTGGCATGGTTTTTTGTTCATCTCACCCTCGGGCTCTCCATCCTGACCCTGTGGCCTGTGACCTTTCCTCCTCCTCCCTCCAATGGCTTGTTCTCCCCTCCCGGGAGCTGGGCTCTCTGGGGCTTGGGCCTTCCTTCCTCACCTGGTAGTTTGAGGATAGCCAGACCCCCCAAACAAGGCTTGAATAACTCTCCACCCGTGAAAGAATTCAAGGAGAGCCCTGCAGCCGAGGCCTTCCGGTGCCGCAGCATCAGTGTGTCTGAACATGTGGTCCGCAGGTAGTGGGCTCCGTCGGGCGGGGGGCTCAGGCCCTGGAGCAGGGCCCGCGAGGCGGCCCTGCCAGGCGGGAGTGCCCGGGGGGCGGTGCATGGGGCTGCTTGCATGAGCTCGTCGCCTGCCCACGCCCTCCCTGGCCGGAGCTGGAGGAGAGCCCAAGGGGCAGCCCTTGGTCCAGGGGAGCCTGGAGGTGAGGGGTGGAAAGGTTGCATTCTGTCCCCAAGCCTCGTCCGAGCACGGGCTGGCTGCACGGCCTCCTCAGAGGCTGGCCTGGGAGCCTGGAGCAGGGCTGTAGCTCTGAGAAAGCCAGGTGGCCGGTGGCAGCTACCCGCAGGCCTATCCCCGGAGGTAAGGGGCCTTCGCATATTAAAGCGGCGCCCACGCAGGTTGGGGGAGGAAACGCATTCTAGGGTTTGGTTTTCCTATCCTCTCAAGTGGACTTTAATCTTGAGCTTTCTTTTAGTAGAGGGTTGCTTTCTGTTGTAGCTGAAAGGGAATGGTGGGGGGGGCTCTGTACAGAGCAGCAGGGGTGGGGGCCAGCCTGGGAGGAGGCGGGGGCTGGGGAGGCCTGAACTGTCGAGGGGCGCGGCCTCGGTCACTCCCCCCTGCTGTGTCTGAGTGCAGGTGTGGGCTCTGGGGGTCACTGTTTTGCGCCGACCAGGCTAGGCTGCACTGAGCTGTGTGGGGGGCTGTGTCCTCCCCAGGAAGTCCCTTCAGGCCTCTGAGTCCGAAGCTCGGAGACCCACCTCCTCACTGCTGCCTGGCTTAGGCTCCAGCCTCAGGCTGGCCTCTGCCGAGTAGGGTTTGACTGGGGGGATGGGGACAGCGAAGCTTTCAGCTTTTTTCTAGCAAATTCTTTAACACAAGCCAAACATGGCAAAGGGTCGGTGAAATTTCATATCAGAATTAAACCTGCATGAGCCTCTTCTCCTGGTCGCTGGGTGTCTGTGGGGCCCCAGGGGCCTGAGTTGAGGGGGAAGAGCGGCACACAAAGCCCAGACCCTCCCTGTCATCGGGAGGTGGCCCTGTGGGCAGAATGCAATCTTTGTGTCTCTGCATGACTAAACTGTTCTGCCACCAAGCCATCCCCTAACTCTCTTGTGCTTCGGTGAGGGGACGTCGGTCTCTACCCTGTCTCCTGAGCCTCTGCTCCGACGAGTGGGCCTGGGTCTCTCCTGTGAGGCCCTGCTCCTCCTCTTTCTGGGACGATGTGTCCTCGCGGTTTGCCACAGTGTGGCTCGACTGGCCGTGCGCCCTGGTGGGGGGTGTGTGGGCGCAGCCCTCTCAGCACTTGCATGCCTCGAGCTTTGGCCCCTGGTGGGAGATGAGTTGCCCTGACTGGTCCCTGACCTCGCGGGGGCCCCTCCCTCCAGCAGGATCCAGACGTCCCTCACCAGCGCCAGCTTGGGGTCTGCAGACGAGAATTCGATGGCCCAGGCTGATGACAACTTGAAAAATCTCCACCTGGAGCTCACGGAAACATGTCTGGACATGATGGCCAGATATGTGTTCTCCAACTTCACAGCGGTTCCCAAGAGGTGCGGGCCGGGCCCCGGGGCGGGAGGCCAGCGCTTGGCTTGGCTTCTGTCACCGAACTTGGCAGCGGTGGCAGCAGGCGAGGCCCAGGCCAGGCTGCCCTGCACATCGTGGGGCCCCGCTCTTCTGGGGACCAGGGCCCACCTCAGTCCGCGTACCTTTGAAACCAAGATGCCCATTCAGAGAGCCCACGGTGGGTGAGGTGTCGGCTGACGCTCTTGTTTCTCAGGTCGCCTGTGGGCGAGTTCCTCTTGGCTGGCGGCAGGACCAAAACCTGGCTGGTTGGGAACAAGCTTGTTACCGTGACAACAAGCGTGGGGACTGGGACCCGGTCGCTGCTGGGCTTGGACTCAGGAGAGCTGCAGGGTGGCCCCGAGTCGAGGTGACTGTGCCTTCCACCCCCTGCCCAGCAGGCCTTGACAGCGGCCGTCCTGGGCCCAGGCACCTCGGTCACGCTCCACACGGACCCTTCTGCCCTCAGCTCGGACCCTGGCACGCACGTGAGACAGACCAAGGAGGCGCCTGCCAAGCTGGAGTCCCAGGCTGGGCAGCAGGTGTGCCGCAGGGCCCGGGACCGGGTCCGCTCCATGTCCGGTGAGCCTGGGCCCCACCCTGCCTCCTTCACAGGTGCCTGTGGGTCCGCATGCTCGCAGGGACTGCTCGGAGCCTGGGGACAAGGTGGTTGACCAACTGGGGTGTTGTCTCTGTGAGCCCTGGCCACGGGGCTGTGTAGTGGGGGGCGTGCCTTCTCTACAGCTGGCCTGAGGCCCCCTCGTGGCTGTGGGTCTATTCCTCGTGGCCAGTGTTTCCTGAGAACCGTTGGCTGCCCTGGTTCTCGGCCCAGCTTGCCCCTGGAGCTTCTCTTTGCTGCAGCTGGAATGAGATGTGGTCCGACCGTGGCCCCTTCCTACTGCCCTGGGTCCACCGAGCCCGAGCCCGACCCCGTACAAGGGCCGCACCCAGGGAGAGCTGAGCTGCCTCCGGTCGCCGGGCCCTGGGCGGAACAGCCAGTTCCGGGCTGGTGGCTCTGCATTGGGCAGGTGGTGGTCACTGGCACTCTTGCCTTTCTCTTCCTCAGGGGGCCACGGCCTTCGTGTTGGTGCCCTGGACACTCCAGCCTCCCACTTCCCGGGTGGCCCCACCTCCCCGGGTGCACAGACAGCACTCGCCAGCAAGTCTGAGAGGGCATCAGCTGGTACCCAGTTCCCAGTACAGGAGAAGACGAGCCTGGCAGCCTATGTCCCCCTGCTGACCCAGGGCTGGGCAGAGATCCTGGTCCGGAGGCCCACAGGTACGGAGGGGCCTGCGCTCAGCATGCAGGGGCCTCTGCCAGGGCTTGAGGTACCCGGCAGTGAGTGGCAGGCACACAGGGCCGAGCGAGCCTCTGCTCTGTGACTTCTGAGCTGAGTGCCAAGGGGAGTGGCAAGGGGCGATCCGGGCGGCTAAGCGGGAGGGCCTCCCTCACAGAGCACCATGGCCTGGGGGCCTTCAGCCACAGATACATTCGTGTATTCTCGTCCGCCCGGAGCCTGGAAGTCCTGGGTCACTCTTGTGGGTCTGTGTCCTGTCTCTTCTTGGAAGGGCTCAGGGGATTAGGGGCCATCTCTGTGGCCCTGTTTTACCCTAATGAGCTGTTTTCTGAGCTGCAGGAGGTCAGGAGTCCGATACATGGATTTTGTTGGACATGACTCTGCCTGTAATGGGTATTGCAAAACCAAGGCCCAGGGCCTGAGACCTGCTTTGGGCACAGTGTGGCGAGCGGTGACAGGAGAGGGCTGGATAGGAGGCCCCGAGGAGCCTCGAGTGTGGGCAGAAGGGCTGCGGGTCCTGGCTCCCGGCAGGGAACAGGCAGGGGGCAGGTGGGAGACTGGATGAGGAGGCCCAGGCAGGGCAAGAGGAGGTGGGTCGGGTTGGGTGAGATGCTCGGGATTGGAAGACATTCAGTGTGGAAGGTTGATTCAAAGTGTGGGCTCCTGGGCCTTATGGGGAGAGGGACAGAGCCCAGAAGGCCCCCCATTCAGGCTTCTCCATGGCGAGGCCTGGGGCTTTGAGATGCCTCCGCCAAGCCTGGCCAGGACCCGGGAGCTGCCCTGGGGTGGAGAGTGGTGTGCACTGAGACCCCTCCTCATGCATGAGGCGGGTGACCGCTGCACGGGGGCTGCCCTAACCTGGGGGTCTGGGGCAAGCCGTGGGCATGCCTTTGCCTGGGGCCTGTCCCCCTCCTTGTCACTCCCTGGTTGAGCACAGGAACCCTGCTGAGCCCGGGCACATGCCCTTAAGGACAGTGGCGGGGGGCGGGGGGATGGGCTGCCCCGGGAGCTCTGGGAGGGGATGGGGCGGTTGGATGCCTAAAGGGTGCTGCCTGTGTGCCTCCCCAGGGAACACCAGCTGGCTGATGAGCCTGGAGAACCCACTCAGCCCCTTCTCCTCGGACATCAACAACATGCCCCTGCAGGAGCTGTCCAACGCGCTCATGGCCGCTGAGCGCTTTAAGGAGCGTCGCGACACAGCTCTGTACAAGTCGCTGTCGGTGCCGGCGGCGGGCTCGGCCAAGCCCCCTCCGCCCCCGCGGTCTAACACGGGTGAGTGCCGCGGGAAGGCAGCTTTGCGCCCCCCGCCCCGTGGGGCCGCGCTGGAGCCAGCTCCCTGAGCTCTCCTTGTCGCTGGCACAGCCTGGCGTTCAGGAGCGGGGCCGGCTCCTACGGAAGGGCCCCCTTCTTTAGAGATGTGCCGCTCGCAGAGGGGCAGGCAGGTGCTTTCAGGGTGGACACTTCAGAGCCCTGCACGCCCTGTGCCCTGCACTGTCCTCGACGTGCCCGTGGCCCCAGGAGGGCAGCCGTACTTGCGCTTGGGTCTAGGTTTGGATGCGCCGAGCACAGCTAAGCCTGCCTGCGCGCTCTTGTGCCCTTGCCTGGCGGGGCTGGTGCGCTCCTTCCGGGCCACCCTCCGGCCTTCCCTGTGGCCCCACGTGGCGCTTCGAGGCCCAGGACCTCTGCTGGTGAGGAGGAGGGCCGCCCCCCTGCAGCAGCGCGGAGAGCCGGGAGCCGCCCGCTGCCGGCCGGCCGCCGCTGGCCCTCCGCTCTCTCCCTCCAGGCTCGGGCTCTGTGCGGGACTAGCGCTGCCTTTCCTCTCTGCTCGACTGTGCGCAGTCTGTGCTGCTGCTGACCGGCCGCGCGCGGTCTTCCTTGCAGTGGCCTCTTTCTCCTCCCTGTACCAGTCCAGTTGCCAAGCAAAGCTGCACAGGAGCATTTCCTGGGCAGGTATTCGTACATCTCTTTAAGGAAGGCGCCGTTTGCCGCAGAGCTTTGCTCTGCCTCGTACTTGCTGCTCCCACCGTCCCTCATGCGGTCATCCCTCCTCGACTCTGCCGGTGCCGCTCCTCACCCCCCAGATGCAGGGCCCCGACTTGCATGAGGACGTCTGTGCAGAGTGCCTGCGCTTGGCCGGTGGGCCCCTCTGCCCTGTGCCCTTGCCGACTGAGCTCTGTGCCCCGCCGGATGGGCCCTTGCTGCCCCTTCTTCAGGCCTCGGGAGGTGACGTTGGGCCGCTGAGCCACAGATGCTCTTTGGGGCGAGCCTGGCCCTGCGGCTCAGCCGGACTGACCTTGCCCTGGCCTCTGGTGGTCTGACTGGCTTGGTGAACTCACAAATTGGGCTGTGTCTGCTTTTTATCATGGGCTGACCCATTACCTCCAGGCCCTGGCGACGGCGGGGGGTTGACCCGCACAGCCCTCTGGCCCACCTGGGCCCCCACATGTGGGCAGGAGCTGGTTCGGAAAGGGCAGCGAGCAGACGGGTTCTGGCAGGCGGCTAACAGACCGCGCGTGTGCAAGGGCTGTATGTGGGGCGGCCGCGGGCTGTGCTAACTCTCGGTGGCTTCTCACCCCCACCCCCGTCCTGACAATGGCACAGGAAACGCTGCTTTGGGGCGTCGTGGCCTTTTCTTGGTGCTCCTGGCTCCGGGTTTCGCTTGGGCTCCGATGGCGCGTCTCTGCTTTCCAGAACGGGCTCCCCGTCTGTGTGTACGCACAGGGGTTCCTCCCGCATCAGGCTTTTCCTCGGGTCCAGTCAAGGAGGGATTACGGCCTCCGCCTGTTCCTGGGAGCTGGTCTGGGCCCAGCGCTCCTCCTGAGCTGAGGCCCCATCTTAGATGGGGGCTCTTCCCTGGTGGGGGTCTGTGCTGCCCTTGCCCGTCTACCTCACTGAGCAGCAGGGGCGGGTTCTGTGGACCCTGGGATGCGGATCCCAGGGGCCAGATGCCCCCCTCATCCCCACCCTGGGAGCCTGTGGAGACGCCCTGTGACGGGGGCCACACCGCGCCCCTCCGTGCTCTCCTGCAGCTGACTTGATGGGGTGTGGGCGGCTCAGAGCCACAGGCAAGGAAGGCCTGGGGTGAGGCTGTGGCGGGGCCCACTGCGCTCTGTTGCTGGGGAGAGGCTGGTACCTCTGAGGCCATGTGAGCTCCCAGGGGCCGGGCCAGCACCTAGGAGCCCCATCTGTGTCCTCCCAGACTCGGCGGTGGTTCTGGAGGAGGGGAGCCCAAGCGAGACTCATTTGTCCGCGGAGCCCATGGAGTTGGAGGACTTTGAGGCGACGCTAGGCACAGACCGGCGCAGTGACCGCGCTGAGGCTTACAGCAGGGTGAGTGCCTTGGGGCGCCGGAACTGCCTGAGGTGCCCTGGGGGTGCTCGCCCCTGGGAGCGGGAGGAGGGTACTGTGGGAGGAGGGACAGGGCCTCCCTCCAGGCCCCGCTGCACGCACGGCCTTGCTCAGAACTTTGGCAAGTCTTTTGCCCCGCCCCCCTTGTCATTTAAAAAAAGGGTAGTTATCTTTCCTAGTCAGTGCTGCGTGGACAGTGTGGGGTTCCCCAGCGGGCCCTGCAGATTGACAGCTGCTGGTCGTCGGTGTTCCCTGCTCAGTGTGGGGCACCGGCAAGTGCCATCCTGGGGGAGAGGATGCAGCCGTCCGCTTGCTGCTGAGGGGCTCTGTGGCCCTGCCGGGGGATGGGGGGGGCTTCATCGCCTCCAAGTGAACCCCTGGGTGTGCTCGCTGGTATCTCCTGACGGAGGTCCCGTGGACTCTTTCTTGGCAGTCATCTTCAAGCTCCAGCCAAGAGGAGAAGTTCCCTGCAGAGGAGCTGGCGGCTCGAGGAATCCCCATCGAGCGGGCTGTCTCTTCTGAGGGTGCCCGGCCTTCTGTGGAGCTCTCCTTCCAGCCCTCCCAGCCCCTCAGCAAGTCCAGCTCCTCGCCTGAGCTGCAGACCCTGCAGGACATACTTGGGGACCCTGGGGACAAGACTGATGTTGGCCGGCTGAGCCCTGAGGCCAAGGCCCGGTCCCAGTCCGGGATCCTGGACGGGGCAGGTGCCTCCTGGTCAGCCCCAGGCGAAGAGAGCCAGGGCCGGGGCCCCGCGCAGCCCGAGGGTTCCTTGCCTTCCAGCTGCCCCCGCTCCCCCAGTGGCTTGCGGCCCAGAGGCTACACCATCTCTGATTCGGCCCCATCACGCAGAGGCAAGAGGGTAGAGAGGGACGCCTTCAAGAGCAGAGCTGGGGCCTCCAATACTGAGAAGGTGCCAGGCATCAATCCCAGGTGAGCCTTGCCCTCTGGGGCTGGAGCTGCTGGAGCTTTTGGATGGTCCCCATGGGGACGTGATGCCCGAGGGGCCCTGCCACAGGCTGGGCTGCAGGTCACATGGCCTCGGCCCTGTGGCTGGTTGGAGCCACAAGAAAGGCTCAGGTCTGCTGCCCTGTGCGTGGGCGGACGGTACTGGCCGTGACCCCGACCTGGCCCGCAGCTCCCAGCCCAGCCCTCCCCGTCTTTCCTCCTGCAGCTTTGTGTTCCTGCAGCTCTACCATTCACCTTTCTTTGGTGACGAGTCCAACAAGCCCATCCTTCTACCCAATGAGGTGGGTGGGTGCCTTCTCTCCCTTGCGGGTCCCCCTGGAGCCTGGGTGGGGGGTGCCGTGGGATGCCCTAACTCTTAGTGGTGGTGGCCATAGCCCAGGCTTGCGGAAGGTACAGCCTTGGCTCCCTGGGACAGCCTACAGTGACCTACCCGCGTGAGGAGAGCCCTCCTTGGAAGGGCATCCGGCTGGGGCTGGTGGTAGGGCTGGTGGCAGGGGACGGCCTCCGCCCAAGCTCAGGCAGGGCTCTGTGGCTACAGTCCTTCGAGCGGTCAGTGCAGCTTCTCGACCAGATTCCATCCTACGACACGCACAAGATTGCCGTCCTGTACGTGGGAGAAGGCCAGGTGAGACTCCTGGGTGCGAGGGTGGAGTCATGTGGCCTTCCTGCCTGGGGTAGGGGTCAGGGTCTGCGCCCTGGTCTGCCACAGAGCTCAGTCACTGTATGAGCTGCCACGTGGCCGGTGCTCAAGGAGCCCTATGCCAGGTACCGTTCCGGTGCCAGGGACACAACAGGAATGACAGGTGAGTGTTTGAGCTCGTGGTGCCCAAGGGAGTGCCAAGCACTGTGGAGGTGGCGGCAGGTGCTGGGATCCCGCAGGTGTGATCCTCGCATTGGGGATCCAGGCGTGGAGGAAGCGAGGGACGGGAGTGTCCTGTGCGGGAATGGCAGGTGCGGGTGGCTGGTGCCGTGTCCACCGCGTGGGGGATGGGAGGTGGGGCAGGGAAGTAAAGGGGAGGGCGGATGTGGACAGCGGATGTGGACAGCCTCATGGGCCGTTCCCAGGGAGGTGGGCGGGCCGTGAATGGTTCTGAGCAAAGGGTTCGAGGTGACTCGGCCTAAGCGTCCAGAGCATCCCTCTGGCTGCCGTGTGTGAGAACCGATGGAAGGCGGGTGCTGACAGTCCCTGTGAGGGGCAGGGCTGGGGCCTGGGGCTGGGATTCCGAGGACTGCCGGGCTTCTGGATGTGTTGGGAAGGTCCCGTGGAGCACATTGGCTGGGAGTGCAGGACGGCCTTGCACAGACTCGGGGCCCCCGGGAGCCTTGGGGGGAGGGGCGGCTGCCAGCGTGCTCCTCCCTGCCCACAGAGCGACAGTGAGCTGGCCATCCTGTCCAACGAGCACGGCTCGTACAGGTACACGGAGTTCCTGACCGGCCTGGGCAAGCTCATCGAGCTCAAGGACTGCCAGCCCGACAAGGTGTACCTGGGGGGTCTGGATGTGTGTGGGGAGGACGGCCAGTTCACCTACTGCTGGCACGACGACATCATGCAAGGTATGCACCCGGCCACGCCACTGTCATTGTCTGCCGTCAGGCCACGGGCGGGGCCGAGGGCCTGCCTTCATCTGTCTGGGCGTGCAGGCAGCGAGGGCCTGGCGGCTCTGCTTCCGGAAGCTGTACTTCCAGAAGCTCTGCCCTCGGGGAGAGGGGTGTTGTGCTGCCGGCTGGCCAGGCCCTGAGAGCCTCTGGGGAAGCCAAGAGGTGTCCCCCCACCCGCCCCCCTCCCCGGCCCTACCGACACCAGCCCCACCGACACGAGCCCCGAGCAGCCCTTGTGAGTGCTTGGCCGGGTCCGCCTTGCAGCTGTCTTCCACATTGCCACCCTGATGCCCACCAAAGATGTGGACAAGCACCGCTGTGACAAGAAGCGTCATCTGGGCAACGACTTCGTGTCCATTGTGTACAACGACTCCGGCGAGGACTTTAAACTGGGTACCATCAGAGTGAGTGGGGGTGCTGGGGGCGGGCCCGGGCAGGGTCAGTGTGCTGGCAGCAGGGGCCCCGGCCTCCCGTGCAGACCCCCTGTGAGCCAGCATTCTTCTCTGGAACAAGGACGAGGACAGTGGCCCCATTGGTTTCCCACGGAAGCCGGGGCACCAGCGGTGGCGTCGTGGGGAGTCGCGGAGTTGCTGTGCACGCGTATTTAGCGGGCTGTGGGGTGCCCAGGAGGTGCTCTGTGTCTCCGGAGGGGCTCCGAGTCTGTCTGCCCGGCACCTCCTTTGTGTACCCACGGCAGCTGGGGTCGGTCTCTGTCACCATCTTTCTCAGAGGACGCCGCTAGGGCTCGACGCCCCACGGCGGGAGGCGGGCTGACCCCGGGAGACTTGTCACGGGGTGTGGGGGGGGATATGCCAGATAGCTGTGAGGCCGGGGAGTGGGGAGCCCGGGGCAGCCCCAGCAGCGGGGGTGCCGGTGCTCAGAAGTTTGTGGGTGTGTCCTGAACACAGTGGGGAGCCTCGGGCGAGGTCACTGGACAGAAGCCAGGAGCAGGCAGGGGTGCAGAGCTGGGGGCTGGGCACATGCCGAGCTCCTTGTGCTGCTCTTGGGTGACAGGCAGGTGGCAGCCGGAGCCACAGGGAGGGAAGGACAGGGGCTGCGGACCTATCTGCAGTCATGACTGAATCCGAACTCGGGTGGATTCAGTGGTTGGGAGCCAGATGTGGAGTAGGTGGGGTTTTGAGAGGGAAGGCAGCTGTGCCCCTAGGTCCGGTGGGAAGGAGGGTGTGAGCAAAGCCCAGGCTTGTTCAGGTAGCAAGCCACCCGCCCCAATGGGGGAGGAAGTGGCGGACAGTGGTCCTCGGGGCCGGGTGATCTCTGCTCTCGTCTGGGCAGGGCCAGTTCAATTTCGTCCATGTCATCATCACCCCCCTGGACTACGAGTGCAACCTGGTGACCCTGCAATGCAGGAAAGGTGAGCCGCGGGGCTTGGGGAGGGGGGGGGGGGGGGAGGCACTCGGGACCCTGAGCCCTGGGGTGAGCTCTGTTTCTCCCCAGACATGGAGGGTCTCGTGGACACCAGCGTGGCCAAGATCGTGTCAGACCGCAACTTGCCTTTTGTGGCCCGTCAGATGGCTCTGCACGCAAATGTGAGCGGAGAAGGTGGTGCAGGGGGCAGGTAGGAAGGGCCCACAGGTGTGACCCCACGGGGGCTCACCACTCCCCCCTCCCCCCCCAGATGGCCTCACAGGTACATCACAGCCGCTCCAACCCCACCGACATCTACCCCTCCAAGTGGATCGCCAGGCTCCGCCACATCAAGCGGCTCCGCCACCGGGTAGGGAAGAGGGGACCCAGACCCCCTGTGGTGGGTGGGTGTCCCCCCCTGCCTTGGGGCTGGCTGCTGAAGTTCCCGTCTCCTGCAGATCCGGGAGGAAGCTCACTACTCCAACCCCAGCCTACCCCTGATGCAGATGCACCCCCCGGGCCACGCCAAAGCCCCTGCTCAGGCGCCAGCAGAGCCCATGCCCACATATGAGACGGGCCAGCGGAAGCGCCTCATCTCCTCGGTGGATGACTTCACGGAGTTCGTGTGAGGCTGCCCCTTGCGGACGTGTGCGCATGAAATAAAGCCGCAGTGCCTCCGGGCCCGCGTGGCTCACACAGATGCAGTCAGCCAGCTGGTTTATTTGACTTTGTCCAGTGGGGATGGAATCAAGGCTATAGCTTGGGCAAGGTCCCCCTGCCCCCCCCCCCCCCCCAGCCGTGGTACGGGGCCTGTCTGGGCCACCCACGCCATCACACACAGTCCTGTGCTCACCTGCCCCAGCCCCAAGAGCCAGCCCCCGGGGAGGGCTCTTTCCACCTGACCACCTTGTTCTTGCCCTCGTCCTGCTCCTCACCCAAACCTGGCACCAGCAGGTCTGGGCCCTGCCTTCTTGCTGCGCAGCCTCGGGCACAGAACAAGGCCCCTGGGGAGTGGGGGGTGGGTGGGAAACAGAACTGCCTAGGAGGGGACTGGGCCCTTCTAACAAGCCTCCCCTCTCAGCACCTGTCCCAGGCCGGCCCTGGCCTTCCGGTCAGGCGGGAGGGAGGCCTGCCCTGCCGTCCCCGCTGCCCCTCAACGTGGGTGACCGTGGGCACTGGGCTGCTTCAGCTAGCGGGGCCCTTGGCCCTAGTGAAAAATAGAGCGACGTACAAAAATATATACATTTTAACCCCATATAAATTACTGACGATAGACACACATATGGCAGTGGAAGGGGAGTGCACTCAGCAGGGGCATAGGAGAGGTAATAACTTAGTGGGGAAGACCACGGGAGGGGCAGATTCCCTCCCCGAAGCCTGGATCCTTAGCAAAGGGGAGATGTCTGCCCAGGAGGTGGGGCCGGGCACAGCCCGCTGTACCTGAGGACTCCGGTAATAAATTAGCGTCTCAGAGGCTGGGCACTTGGCCCAATACTGCTGTGTCCTCCCATGGGGAGCTGGGGAGGGGACCCTGGGTCCTGGCTGCCCACATGGCCTCTTTAAAGTGCTGAGAGCCCCCCCAGAGAGAGAGAGCGGCTGCCTCCTCCCAGGGGGACCTTCGTGCAGCTCTCCTGCCTGGCCCGAGACCTTGAGGGCGGCAGAAGTTAATACTGAGCGGTGTCTGCTCCGGCTCCTTCAGGAAGCCGGAGTGAAGCCACAGACCCACCCCAGGGAAGGGCTATGAGCCCAGGGCCCCGGGGTTAAGTGCTGCTGGGGTGGACCTTGTTCTTAGCCCGCAGGGAAGCCCTGCTGGGGCCAGTAGCCAGGCCCATGCCTCGGCTGGCCCGGGCAAGACGGCTGGGCAGTGCTGGCCGCAGGTCTGAGGAGGGGCTGCGGGGAGGGGAGGCTGGGGGACCAGTGCTCCTGCGGCCCTGCAGGCTCTGCAGCCTTTGCTCCAGCTGGTAGACGTCCTCTGTGGCCTGGTTCAGTCGGTCGAACTGGGTAAGGAGGGCCTCGAACACGGCTTGCAGCCGCGAGGGCTCAGGCTCCCCCCGTGGCCCCAGCCGGCCCAGGCCCCCACTCAGCGTGTCCAGCTGGCTGGAGGAGGTGGAGGGCCGTGAGGTGTCAGAGCCCCCGCTGGGGGGCGGTGCATCTGGGGAAGACTTGGAGCCCCTGGAGGAGCGGGAAGGCAGCGGCTCCATCCCTTCGAAGCGGACTTTGTGGCGGAACTGGGGGCGGCACAGGGGCTCGGTCAGTCCGGCTGCACCCTGGGCTCACCTGGGCCCAGGGTGCGTCCCTCTCCCCCCCACTGGGCCGTACCCACCTCCTTAACCTTGCTGAAGCCCATCCAGAGGCGCAGCCTGCGTAAGAAGAGCTCGACCATCTCATAGTCCTGTGGCTCCCAGGCTGGTCGGTAGAGCTCCCCACGCAGAGCATGGTACCGCCATCGCAGAAGGACTGCTCCCAGCCTCAGGGCCCCCCACAGCCGCAGGGCCCAGAGCCCCGTGCACAGCAGTGGGGACAGGCGCCAGGATTCAGTAGGGCACAGGGCAGGAGCCCCGGACCCAGGGCACAGCACCAAGAGGGCCTGGGCCGCACTCCGAAACGAATTCACGCAGGACGACACCAGCTGCACGGGAAGGGGGCGCGGGTGAGGGGCGCCTCCCGGGCTACGCCACCCTCCCCCGCCGGCCTCACCGTCACCTACCAGAACGGCCAGCTGGGTGTAGGCCACGGCGAGCGCCACCAGGCCCACGGTGGCCCCCACCAGCTCCGGCAGGGCCCGGCATAGCGTCTTGCCGAAAACCGACCACTGGCGCACGAAGCGCAGCTGCTGTGCGGCCTGCGGGCAAGTGGGGTCAGCTGACCGAACCCCGCCAGCCCGGCCCAGGCCCAGCCAGTCCCCGCTGGCCCAGCCCTCACCTTGACCAGAAGCAGGAAGAGCAGCGAGGCGGCCAGACCGCGAGCTGCGGCGCTCAGCTGCGCCACCTGCTCGAAGCTGGTGAAGCGGCGTGGGCGGCGGCGCACGAAGCGGGTCCACTGGCGGTCGGCGGCACCCAGCTGGGCCAGGCGCACGAGCGCCGCGGCCGCGGTCAGTGCCACCAGCAGCCACCGTGCCCAGGCCCCGGGCTGCACCGCGCGTGTACGCCCTTCCCTGTGCCACACGCGCACCTCGGCCACCGAGAAGTACAGCGCGAACAGCAGCAGGCTCACCTGCGGGGGCGGGGCCAAAACTGGCTGGGGCGGGGCGAGGGCGGTGGGCGGGGCCTGCACTGAGAGGAGGGGGTGAGGGAATGGGGCGGGGCGAGCAGTGGGCGGGGCCTGCGCTGGGAGGACCGCGGGGGCGGGGCCGGCACCCACCGAGGTGAGCAGTGGCAGGGAGAGGCCGGCGCTCAGGCGCTGCAGCGGGAAGGGGCGCACACTGAGGGCGGTCACTGCGTGCCCGGCTGCAGGGAACTCGAGGCGCAGCGTGACGGCGGCGTGAAGCCCCACGGCCGGGCTGTAGCGCGTGAGCTCCACGAACACGGCGCGGCTCCTACGTGGCGAGAAGGGGGCGGGGTGAGAAGACCTGCGTGCCTTCCCGGAGGAAGGGGCTCTCGGGGCGGGTGATGCATGGACCCGGGAGGAGGTAGAGGCCGAGTGGTCAGTGAGGCTCGTCAGGAACGAATGGGGAGCCGCAAAGGGCCGGTGAGGGCGGTGTGCCTGCCTGAGGTCCTGCAGGCGGATGGGGGGGGTGGCAGGGAGCTCAGACGACCGCACCTGTTGTCGATCCAGTTGTGCAGCTGCAGGAAGCCCAGCTGCGCGCGGCTCTCTTCCAGGCTCAGCCCCAGCTCCTGCACATAGCCCCCGCTGTCGTACACAGCGCAGTAGCCCCAGGACCAGACACTGCTGACGAGGGGGCAGTGTTAGAGCCAGGCCCTGGCCCCGCAGGAACCCCGGGCGCGCCCTCCGTGCTCACCCCAGCAGGTCTGGTGCAGAGTAGGCCCACGTCTCCGAGCCATTGTGGGCAGCACTCCCCCAGCCAATGCCATAGTCGCCGGTGCTGAAGGTGCCAGAGGCTGCAGAGCACGTGGGCAGCCCTGAGCCGGGAGGGTCTGGGCAGAGAGCTGCAGGGGATGAGCAGGACTAAACCAGGAGCACTTACTGTTGACCAGCTGCCTGGGCTGGGCCCAACATGATCGCCCCAAACCCTCCCTGAGCCCAGAAGGTAGAGGTCCTGGTTTCACAGATAAAGAAACAGCAAGAAGAAGGTAAAGGGCACATGGCAATCAACCAGAAGCCGCTCACCTTCTTGCAGCCGCACCTGACGCAGCCGTGGGGGCCCCAGCTCTGGGCTGGACCGGTTCCCGTGGATGTAGGGGAGCAGCACGTGTGACATCCACGGCCAGAACTCCTCAGACCTGCCCAGAGACACAGTCACACGCTCCACCCCATGGGGCAGGCGGGTCAGAGCCCCAGAGAGCATCGCTCCTGCAGCCCCAGCCAACAGCAGGCTGCCAGGGCCAGCCGGCGGCACAAGGGAAAGACTCGCATTCCCTCATCTTAGCCTAGTGGTATTTGGGGCAGGTAAGTGTGAGGGGGCTATCCTGGGCACCATGTCTAGTCCTGACAAGCAAAACTGTACCAAGACACTTGCCCACGTCCCCCGGGGACTGGGTTGGATGAAGGCCAGGAAAGATGGGACCTGGTTGGCGGCAGCAGCTCCCTGCACTTGGGGGTGTCCGTACCGGGTGATGGCCAGGAAGGCCTGGCTGCCCAGCTCCTGTTTGATGGCACTCTGCAAGCGGTAGGCATGGTTGTGGCATGAGGCATCCCCGTGATTGGCCAGCAGCGTCACCAGCAGGAAGAGCATATACACCAGGAGGCTCTGGGGGCGAAGACAGCCCTGGGGTCAGCCAACCCCACTCGGGCCCACCGCAACAGAGCTGGCCAGCAAACTGCCCACAGCCAGGGTGCCTGGTGCCAGGAAGGCAGCCCAGACACCTGCCGATGCCCCGCCAGGGGTGGGGGGCAGACACGGTCCCGCCGAAGGCTGAGACCACCCCCAGGGTCCCTAGAGGCCAGGCAGTAGGAAGCATTTGACCTGAGCATGAGAAGAGGCAGAGCAAGGATTGGGGTGGTAGGAATCGGGGGTGACGGAAGGCGGGGCGGGGCAGGGCGGGGCCAAAGGGCTTCTGTAGGGAGCCAAGGACAGGTGTGAGGTTTTCGACAAAGGGAGAACCTACAGAAGACACTGTGCTGGCCCAGACGGGGGACAGGAGCACAGCTGCTGGTCAGCTGTGCCTGAGCTCACCCTCAGCATCCCGTGCAGCTTCTTGACCTTTCGGGCTTCCTCCTTTGCCAGGAAGAGCGCAAAGCCGTGGGGGGGCCGCACGCGGGGCACACGCTCGCTCACAGGCGTCACGGCTGGGCTCTCCACCAGGGTGTCATCCTCGTCAGGATGGAGCCGCTTGGCCACCAGTGAGAAGTACAGGGCTTCTAGCAGGACCTACGTCAGGGGTGGGGGGGGGGCATCAGAGGGGCCCGCAGGTGCCAGAGCCTGGCAGCCGGGCCCCCACATCCCACTTACCTTGAGAGGCTCCCAGCCAAAGAAGGAGGCCAGGAAGCTGGAGCTGCTTGAGAAGAGCCACATCACACTCACGCCAGGGGGGAAGCTGGCGCCCACCCAGCCTGAGACCCCCACAGTCGCAGCCACCAAGAGCAGGCTGAGTCCGTGGGCCAGGGGCGCACACCAGGCCGGCAGCAGCCGCCTCCGCAGACCGTCCACCAGCCCTGGGGAGGGAGACAGACCGGTGACAGGCAGCCCACAGGAAGGGGCGCCTAGGGGCGTCCTGGAGACCCCAGAACGCACCTGTGGAGAGCTTTGCCAACTGGGGCTGCTCCCAGGTCAGACCCGGGCTGGGCAGCCCCCTGTCCCCCAGCCTTGGCAGCATCAGCGTCTCTGTCCTCTCTCCGGGGGCGCTGGACCTGAGGCACAGAAGAGGGGAGTAGCCCTGCTCACCTGGCGTCGAGAGGAGAGGCGGCGGGCAGTCCCAGCTCCTGAGCCTCTTCGGCTGTGCAGCCCCCTCCCCACGGTCAGAGACGAAAGACACCGCCCCAAGCCGGGTGGACCTGGTGCTGGGGCTCAGACCCCCACCGGGGACTCTGAGGAGGGGCCGCAACACCCACCCTGCTCCTCACGCTGCAGACCCGCGTCAGCCTCCCTTCCTGGCTCCCCCTCACCTCCCGCTTCCTCCACCAGTGGATGGAGTCCTCGCCGCACCGCTGCAGCGGCCTCTAGCCCATCCCCAAGCCCCGGGCCTGGCCTGCTCTTCCCACCAGCACACCGACTCGGCCTGAAACCTCCCAGTGAGCGCTGCCCACGCCTCCCACCTTCGCCCTCAACCTCCCGTGCTCTGATGCAGCTCTGTGGCCTAAGACCATTCGTTTTTGGATGAGGAGACCTATTTGTCTTTCAAACGCCAACAGTACACGTGCTCTGCAGAACCAGGGGACGCCCGGCAGACCTTGCCGGCTTCAGAGCTGCTCCACCAGAGCAGGGGGGCTGCAAGGGCAGATGGGGGGCAGGGGGAACGTGAAGCGGGAGTGCGACAGGCGCCTCCTGGGGGGCAAACGTGCACACCTGCTGCGGTCTCTGCACAGCTGTGCCCTGACCGTTCGCCCCGCACTGTTAGCAGCCACCTGGCCCAGAGCTGCGCTCGGTGCGTCTGGCTTCGAGAATCTCCTGCGGACACGAGGTGCTCTCGCCCATGCAGGCACCTCTGGGACAACCAGCCAACACCAGTGACCGAGTCCTGCCCTGCACGCGGCGACACGGGCAGGCAGGGTCTTGGGCTGGAGGTACCAGGTCTGCTCCGCTTAGAGCTACTATCCCAGGATTTCCCCATATTAGAAACCTTTTAAGTCGATTGGCAATTTCTTCATAAAAATACAATCATACCACAGTTATCTGTTTTTGTAAAAAGATTCGAGACGCTTTCCCCTTTTCTCTGTGTTCTGGGACAGTTTATGTCTCAGTGATTTTTGGTCGCTTGAAAATGAGAAGAGTTAAAGGAACAGGAAAATAGATACTAGACAAAAAAAATAAATTTTATATGAACCATCCAGCCCAGAAATTGAGAAAGTCTTAAAAATATAAAATCCAAACAGTTTCCACCAAAAAAACAAAGGCTATTTAGAAAACATGCCGGGGACCCCTCCCTGCAGCCAGGCCCTGCCTCACACTGGCTGCCTCTGCTCTCCACTCGCCACTCTCTTCTGTAGCCTGCGGCCAACGGTTACTGGCCCGGGGCCACCCCGTGAGGTCCTTCCCACACATCGCCCAGCCCCTCAGTGGGGGACCCAGCACAGCGCAAGGCTGGGCCCTGGAGGGGAACAGGGCTTCTCAGCCTGGGCTCCCCACTGCCTCCCAACCCCAGGACGGGCACTCACAGGCCAGTGAGCAGATCCGTTTCTACTTGAGTGTCCTGGGTGGGGGCCAGGCTGCTGGCCCCTTCAGCCAGGATCTGCCGAATCAGGTCCTCATCTACGGGAGGAGTGGAACACGTCAGGGAGGGCGTGGGCCCCTCCAACCCCCAACCTCAGACCCTCCCTGGGGAGAACACGAGGATACCACTCCTCCCCACCCCTGTTCACCTGAAGCCGAGAAGTATTTGGCAGGTGAGGAGGGGCTGACCAGGGAGAGACCGTCCTCCTCTGGGCCCAGCGTGCGGCCCAAGCGGCCCCGGGCCAGCCGCTGCAGGGTGTTGCCCACGATGGAGGGGTCACTCAGCAAGTCTGGCCAGTGAAGCGTGCCCTCGCTGGATGGCCAGCACACCAGGCTGCAGGGGACACAGGTCAAACGAGGGAGCCCAGGGGACCACGTGTGCACATACTCCCGAGTCCACCACACACGGACACAAAAGGCTTCCAAGCAAACACGGCTGAGATAGCGGGTGGCAACACCCAGGGCCCGCAAGCACCTGCCAAGGACAGGCGACAGCCCACGCAGCCCACACGGCCGTAACACGGCACACACGGGGGTGGCGGACCTACACCAAGGCTCCCATCTTCTCATGGACCCCTACCTTTTAGAATCATCCGAAAATAAGTCACTTTTCATTTGTCCAGCAAAGGCCTATTGGGAAGTGCAGAGAATACCTCAGACTCTGGGCCGCCTGAGGTGACAGGAGCCCCCCCCCCCCCAGAGGGCCCCTGGGGGCACACTCGCCTCCACGTGCAGCCCCGGGAAGGTGAGGAAGGAGCTGTCCAGCACAGACGAGTCCAGGTAGCTGTCGATGTCCAGTACCTGCGGCCCTGCGGGGGTGGAGCTCGGGCCCCCGGCCACCTACGGGAAGAGGCAGGCAGTCAGCAGGAGGCAGTTCTGCCTCCCAAGCAGGCAGAGCCTAGACTGGTGCTGTGCTAGAGAACGTTCTAGAATGATACACACGTTCTGCAATTGCACTGTCCACACGGTAGCCACGAGCCCCATGTTGCTACACAGCACGTGAAATGTGGCTGGTGCACCTGAGGAACTCCAGGTTAACTGAACACAAGCAGCCCCAGGCGGCTGCCGGTCACTGCGCTGGACTCCTGGCCTACAGCAGACGGTCCTTTCCGAGGAGGCTGCCGTTGTTCGGCTGGTACCTCCCTTGTCTTGTGAGGCCCCGTGTGGCTCTGGCCGCATGGGCCGGGACGAGTCAGTCCACGAAGCCTGCTGTGGATTCTTTGGCAGCGGCGGGCCCATCAGGGAGACCATCTGGGCTTGTGCGCGTGTGAGGTCTCACAGGGCTCTGCTGGCCTCTTGCTAGAGGTTGGCTCCGGTTTGTGATTTCCTCCCGAGTCGGTCTGGGAGCTTGTCCTCCCAGGAACTTGTCCGTTGCACCTCGGTCGTATGACAGGCTGGTGGACAGCAGTTCACGGGACCCCCATCCATCCTGCTGGTTTCTATGGCCTCGGTGGCAAGGTCCCCTTGGGTCGCGCGGAAGTTCGACAACCTGCAGTACTCTGTTTTCTTGGGTCAGTCTAGCCAAAGACCGGCCAGCACTGCTGACCTCGCTGACTTTCCCTGTCTGGCAGCCACACTGGACAGCCCTCTGCACAAGCGGTAAGTAAGGCCCACACCCCACCCTCCAGGAGCTCCGCGGTGCCCAGCCCACCTTGCTCCGGGACATCCGGAAGAGAAACAGGATGACCAAGTAGACGGGATAGACAACCACACTGGATACCAGGCCGACGGCAACTGTGTCAACACTCAGCGGGATCAGAGCGGACACAGGCCCCGCGCTGCGTGGCAGGAGAGAAGAGAAACCCAGGCTGGGTCAGGCGGGAAGGCGGGAGGGGCCACCTGGACACTCACAGCACGGCACCCACCTGTAGGCAGCGTCTCCCACGACCCCGTACCACACAGCGTTGGCGCCCAGGAAGAGGCAGAGGAGGAGGACGCAGCAGGTGGCCCTCTGGACGCGCGTGAAGCGGCTCCGAGGCGGCCGGTCCCAGAGGGACAGCCAGATATGCTTGTCAAAGAAGCCACGCTGCAGCTCGGCCACTAGGAGGCGCCGGAACCGCCGCAAGGCCAAGTCACCTAGGCAGAGGGCAAGGGAGGGCTTCAGGAGGCCACAGGCGCAGGGCCACCCCTCCAGGCCGCTGCGGCGGGGACGGGCGGGGCCCTTACTTGCTGCCAGCACGTCCTTCTCCACGAGGCCGCCGTTGGCCTCGGTCTCCACCGAGAGCCAGTCGTTGACCAGGAAGAAGGTGCTGCGGGAGTTCTGCAGGTCCCTGACGATGACGTGCTGCAGGAACCAGGCGGGGCTGAGCCCTGAGGGGAGGGGGTGCTGAGTCAGGCGGAAGGGCGCTGGCGGGGTGCCGGCGGGGCGGCCACAGGCGCCCCCACAGACCTTTGTTGTCGTGCCACACGCGGATCTTGCGCACGCTGCCCAGGCTGTGCGGGGTGGCGATCTGGAACACGTCCAGGCTGTTGCGGCGGAAGGCTCTGTCCCCGTCCAGGTGCCGGTGGCCACTGCGGCCCTCCGCCCCATACAGCATGATGCCCACATGCGCCGTGGTACCTGCGGGCGGGCGGACACGCAGACCAGACGCGTGAGCCCGGGCACGCCGTCCTTCATCCACCACATGCAGGCGGTCCTGGCTCCACACGGACCCACGTCAGCTACCTCAGCGCGCCAGAGACTTGGCCCCCACGGCGCGCGTGCTCGGCATCCGAGCGGCTTAACCAAGTGACTGCGTGAGGCCCAAACGTGGCCTCGAGCTCTCCGGTCTGCTCTGGGAACGACAGAGCAGCGCGCTGACCGGCGGCCCGTCCCCATGCACCCGCCGGTTCCCTGCTCCTCTTCCAGCAGTAAACGCGCGCAACGTTTTACAGAACTGGGTCCTCCAAAGGGTGAAAGCACAGGAAGGAAGTGAAAAGTGGGAGCACAGGGAGAGAAATTCCGATCAAAAGTCACCAGGCACGTCGACACTGCGGGTGGTTCACTGCAAACGTTCCCACGCAAACAAGGACAACGGTCAGGAGAGAGAGGACAAAGAGGGCGCACAGGAGAGAACGGTCAGAGGGGCAGCGCGGCGGGGCACGGGAAATCCTGCAGCCACGTGGGGAGCACCATCCAGACCGCGCGACAAGTTTTGCATCAAGAAACCAAGCGCGGGGCGCCTGGGTGGCTCAGTCGTTAAGCGTCGGCCTCCAGCTCAGGTCATGATCCCAGGGTCCTGGGATCGAGCCCCGCATCGGGCTCCCTGCTCTGCGGGAAGCCTGCTTCTCCCTCCCCCACTCCCCCTGCTTGTGTTCCCTCTCTCACTGTCTCTCTCTCTGTCAGATAAATAAATAAAATCTTTAAAAAAATTAAAAAAAAAAAAAGAAACCAAGCACTTTGGTTTCCAGTGAGTCTAACATCCAAGTCATCTGTCCTCGCTTGCTACGGGTACCGTCTTCCCAGTAACAGCTTATGCCACCCACACTGACCGTCCACTCGCTCAGGCGGGCAGGCCCTGCACCCGGGTGCCCTATGCGGCCAGAGGGCCCCGAGAGGCCTGACGAGCTCCTACACACAGAGCAGTGGGTAAACCAAGCCCTCGGTCTTTCGTCTACAAGGGACAGCGGCCAGAGAGAGCAAGCAGGGGCGGCCCGGGGGCCTGGACGAGGCAGCCCCTCCCTCACCTGAGCCTCGGCCCCAGCCGGTCTTGACCAGGATCTCGTACTTGAAGCGGCCCGCCTTCCCGCAGAAAGGGATGACGCGGACCCGGCTGACGTCCAGCTGGTCCAGCTTACGCAGGATCACGGCCATGACCGCATAGGTCACCAGGCACACGGAACATGTCAGCAGAACGATGTAGTTCGTGCCTGGGGCCGGGTCCTGGGGAGACAGAGCCGTCAGGCCCGGAGGCACGGCCCACGCCCCACCTCCTCAGGACAAAGGAACGTGGTGCCACTCACTGGGAAGATGAAGTGGATGTGGCTGGGGGGCACAAAGAGGCTGGCCCCGAAGGCTGTGAGGTGGCGGGTAAGGCAGACGGCCTGGCTGGGGGAGGTCTCCTCCAAAGGCACGAGCCCCTCCGTCCTCCACATCATCTCCTTCTCACTGAAGTACTGGCACAGGGACGTGTAGAGGCCCACGGTCACCTCCAGCGCTGACCAGTGGAAGTGGCTGGTCAGGTTCAGGTAGTAAGTCCCTCCTAGGTCTCTGGTCCTGGGAGAAGTTGGCGGAGCGTCACAGCCAGACCCTGCCCAGCCCCAGGCTCTGAGTGACAGCGATGTTCTGGCCCCCGGCCTCTCGGCCGAGCCACCCCCACCACGTGTCGCCAGGGCAGCCCACATCCCGGTCCTCCTGCCGCCATAGCTGTTCCCGTGGGGAGCACACAGGACCTTGGCACGCACGGATCAGACCACGTTCACCCTGCCCTCAGGGACCAGCCCCACCCCACCGATGGGGCCTCTGTGGCAGGGCATGTCCTCACCCCGGGGCGATGAAGAAGGTGTAGGGCCTGTGGTCGTCACCCATCAGCTGCTCCAGGCTGATCCTCCTGCTGGCCGAGCAGTTGTGCTCGTTCGGCCGGGGCGCCGAGTGCAAGTACACGGCCAGGTAGGGCTCAGGCTCCTCGGGCAAGTAGCGCTCTAGCAACACAAACACAGGGTAGGATGGAAGCCCTGGGCCATTCCCGCACCGTGGGTGACACCCACGGGAGCCCTCCGGAGCCCTCCCCGCTCCGTGCCGGCATGGCACCTGCTCTGCCCTCATCCCTCACCGCCCTCGGGCCAGGCCCCCAGCAGCCTGGGGAGCGGGAGGCAGGCTTTACTGAAGGCCACAGAGTTGGGGGGTCCATGAGAAACACTGGCTCACCCCACCCCCTGCCCCCAGAAAGGCCGGGCCAAGGCTGGGAGGAGGCAGCAGCCGCGAGCGCCCCGCCCCTGGCACCCACCACTGAGCAGTGTGTAGGTGAGCTGCAGATGCAGCCCGGCGGCGGGGTTGCTGTTCTCAGGGGTCACCACAACGCTGACCGAGGCCTGGGGCTGCACGATGGTGGAGCCAGCAGGGGTGGGGGGGCGGCCCCGGGCGGCCTGGTCTGAGCTGTTGGGCACTCTCACGGTGATGGCGCGCTCCGAGGCCAGCTGCCCGATGGGGATCTGAGCCCCGGCCTGCGTCTGGAAGGCCATGGAGGCCACCTTGGTGGAGACGGTGTAGTTGCTGATGTAGCCGAAGGGGAAAGGGTTGGAGTCGACCAGGAACATGAGCTGCACCACGTCACTGAGGTTGGACAAGGCCCCGCTGAAGGCCGCGGGGATAGAGAAGTGGCAGCCGGGAACCGAGGCGTTACCCTGGCAAAGCAGGCTCAGCGGGTCCGAGCGCTTGCCCTGGGCCACGATCTCCTCGCCCGCCAGTGTCAGGGGCTCCTCATTGAGGACGCGGGAGCGCATGAGGATGCACATGAGGGCCGACGAGAGGTGATAGGCCCTGGACGCCACCATGAGCGTGGGCGGCTCTGCGCCCAGCTCTGAGGGCTGTGGGCCCTGCACGTCAGCACTGGCCAAGTGGATGAGGTCACCTGTGGGAGCAGGAGGGGTTGCAGGGGGTCACTTGTGGGGGAAAGGCAGGAGGAGGCTGGTGGGGGGGGAGGGGGCACCACACACACCTGCCCAGCCCTCGCCCACACCTGTGATGTTGAGGATGCTGTCGGCGATGCCCGTGGGCGTCCCGGTGCCGGCGGCAGTCTCGGCCTGCAGGATGCGCATCATGCCCTCAAGCTTGTGCAGCGTCTTCTTCAGGCAGGAGCCACACACCAGCTCCCTGCTGGACACCTGCAGGGAGGCCAGGGCCGTGTTCTGCCCTGCTCCGGTCCGGCTGAACAGGGCTATTCCCCCTCTGGCCGCTCAGCCCAAGCTCGGCTCCAGCACACTGGCCATGCTGCTGGGCGCCCACTGTGGCCATGGCCTTTCCCCAAGCCCTTCCATCTTGCAGCTGGAAGTTCCACCCACATACCTCCCTACTGAAAACTCTTCCGTGGCTTCTCCCCACCCACAGACGAGGTCCAGCAGAATGCCACCCTGCGTCCCACCCCAAGCTACATACATGGCCACGGGAACCATGTGTCACAGGGCTCCCCACCTCCCTGGAAAGATTCTCTGCATCCTTCTCTGCTGAAGGCTCTGCAGCAATTTCCCACCCCTATTGAAAGTGGACTCAGCCCTGCCCAGTCCAGTCCCCGAATCCTGGATGACGATGGTGGTAGCTCTCAGAGCTGCAGAAGCCAGGTCACGTGCAACCAGGGGCTGGAGCAGAACGGCACAGGAACAGCCTCTTCCATCTGCCCTCCCTACAGCTAGGCTGCTCCTTGTGCCCTGGACCACCATGCACGGTCGCCGGAGGGACAGAGGCCCCTGTGGCTCACACACTAGAACAGCCAAGGACCGGCACGTGACTGGGGAGACAGGCCAGCACAGGGTCTGCCGAGGGGCCTGAGCTCCCCCGTACCGTGCACTGGGCCAGCGCCGCCGCAATCTGCTGGATGTCATCCACGGTGTTGACCCGCAGAGAGACCAGGGTCTCTGTGACGTTCTTGCGTATCTGGGCTTGCAGCTGCCGCCTGGCATCCAACTCTGCTGCTGCAGCCACGGCCGGCTCGGACTGCGGGCAGCAAGCACAGGGGAGCCCTGAGTGGGCAACAGGCGGCCCCACCAGCGGTGATGGCAGGTGCCATGCAGGCCGTCTCAGCCACCACGAAACTCGGGTGGTGGCTCAAGCCCGGTTTCCTAAGGAGCAAAAGGGGGCTTTCCCAAGACTCCTTACAGGGGGTGGGCATGGAGGTGGGGGAACCCACAGGTGGGGACAGTGGAGAACAGAGGTTATTTCAAGGAGACGCACCAGGGGACTGATCATTCGCAAGACCTCGGGGACTGGCCTGGCCCCACCCTCCCGCTGAGGACAGACGAGAGAAGGGGAGTCCTCACCCCCGTGCTGGCCTCATTGAGCACAGTGATGAGGGCCAGCGAGTACTCGATGACGTGCTGGGGGTCAGCCTGTCTCAGTAGCCTGGGCAGCATGCTCTCCGTGAGGCTATGTAGCCAGGTCGTGAGGTCCGAGGGGCCTCCTGGGGGGTCGCCAGGAGGCTCTGGCAGGGTGATGGCCAGAGAACTGTGTGCAAAGGCCCCCGGTGAACGAGTGGCAGTCCCTGCTCCCACCTGCCACCCACCCTGACCTCCCTGCCCAGGCTCACCTGTTGAGGGCGACCACAGCCGCACCCAGCTGGTCCTGCACGACCACGGCCAGGCCCACCTGGAAGTGGGGTGCAAACCCGGGCGGCAGCACGGCTCCATAGGAGGAGAGGCTGCCCCTATAGACGCAGAACTCCTCGCAGTGACCCTGCCGACAGCGCCGCAGCAGCAAGGCATATACCAGGGGGGCGCTCGCATCTTCTGCGTCCTGCCAGCCTGCAGGGCCCCCACAGTGTCAGCTGTGCCCCCAGAGTCCCTGCGGCCCATACGCCGTGCCTCCCCACCATCCGCAGCCACACTCACCTGTGCACTCGAAATGCACCTTGGTGGTGAGGGCGCGCACGGCGTCCAGCGGGAAGAGGCGGCAGGAGCCCCCACGCGGGGGCCGGTTGGCAGAGAGGCGGATGGAGGCGCAACCCTCCTCCTCACCCGAGCGGCCGAGCACCGTGAGGGTGAACGTGTAACCCTCGCCGTCCCGCAGCACGCCGCGCCGCAGCACCAGCCGCATGCCCGAGCTGCCCGTTGATGTGGTCGTCTCGTCGAGCACCAGCGTCTGGTTGTTGAAAGTGCGCGCGGCCCAGCGCTGCGGGGCGACATGCAGAGCCGGCGCTGAGGGGCGGAGCGGCCGCGCCCCGCCCCTCACTTGGTCCTCTCCCCGAGGCCCCGCCCTCTCCCTCCCCGAGCACGCCCCCCCCACCCCACCCCGCAAGCTCGCTCACCCCCCGCTTGGAGCCCCTGCTGCAGTTGTCACAGCGACCCTCCAGGTACACGTAGGAACTGCGGCTTACTGCGTACACCGCCTGCGCCTTGCAAGACACACACTCCAAGGACACGATGGGTACCCGGCCCCTGCGAATCAACACCTGGGGACAGGGTGGGATCACAGGGAAGCCATGACCTGAGCCAGGCCCTCCGCTCCTGGGGCCCAGACCCGAGTCTGCACAGTGCAGTGGGGCCGCAGCTCATGGGGGAGCTGGGCCTCTGGTCTCTGCCTTGGTGCCATTCTAGTTGGGAAAGCTCCTCTGAGCCCAGCCAGCTCGTTAGCCTAAGGTCCAGCTGCCCAAGGCACTGTGGGCTCAGCCCTCACCCACTACGTTCAACTGGTTTTGTGTCTCCAGTCTGCGGGATGGTGGTGGACACCCAAAAGAAGAGAGTCCACACTGGGTTTCTTTTCTGTAGCCCCCAAGGCCCAGCGTGGGCCCAGCACACACGAGGCCCTTAGGTGCTCACCCACACGCAGAACGGACGGGTGAATGCCTGTGTGCGGAGAGAGCAGCTGTGCACAGCACGGCCCTGAGGTCCCTGCCGCCCTGGGACGGGGCCCACCTCAGCCAATCCAGGCCCTGCTCTAAGCTCCCACCTTGCCGGACAACCCCTCTGGACAGGCCGGCTGGAAGAGCCTGATGCTGGGGACAGACAACCCCGTGCTGGGCACCAGCAGAGCCTAGCACACCGGCTCCCATCAGCACACCTCACCCAAAGGCAGCAGGAGTAGTTGCCCTGGGGTCACCCGCTCTGTGGTCCTGACCTGTCTGGAGGATCCAGGGGAGGGGAATGTTGAGCACATGCACACACAGGGGTGAGATCAGGCCCCTCCTGTTCAGTAACAAGAACACCCATGCTCTGGGAAGGGGACCTGTATCGTCACGGCACCTGGGGCCCCTCAAAGACCTGGAGTGCCACAGCCACGTTTGGAAGGAAACAGTGTTGAAGCGGGATGTTTTGTTAAAGAGAAACTGTATCAAAAGTAGTAACTCCTGGGAGCCTGGGTGGCTCAGTTGGTTAAGCGACTGCCTTTGGCTCAGGTAATGATCCTGGAGTCCCGGGATCGAGTCCCACATCGGGCTCCCTGCTCAGCAGGGAGTCTGCTCCTCCCTCTGACCCTCCCCCCTCTCATGCTCTATCTCGTTCTCTCTCTCAAATAAATAAATAAATAAAAATCTTTAAAAAAAAAAAAAAAAAGTAACAACTCCTAAGGAGAACCAGCAGCTTCCCCCCAGAAGCACCACAACATAGGAAACCCTCAGCGTTCGGCGCTACCTGGGGGCAGACGGCCCTGTACCTCAGCCCTCCCCGGCAGCTGTGTCCACCCTGGAGGCCCGGGCTCTGCCTTGCTGGGCTAAGGACCAGGCCAGCAGCACCCACCGTCTGGTTCGTGGCCTCCTCCTTCCGGCCTGCCTTCCACACGGTCAGGTTGAAGGTGTACTCCACGCCGGCTTGCAGGCGCTCCCGAGGGACGGTGACCACGCTGCTCCCCCGGGGTCCGAAGGTCAGGGTACACCCACCGGTCTCACTCTGTAGCCACAGGGGAGAGGGCGTGAGACCCTGGATGGCTTCAAAGCAGAGCCTGGCTCACGGCACAGCTGGGAGAGCCCGCTCCCTATGCTAGACTCAGCACGAATGACCGAGGGGGCGGGGGGGGGCAGGGGACACCCATGCCCCGCAGTGCACCCGACCTGTGTCGAGGCCACACAGGCCCAGTGGAAGCTGAGTGGCGTCTGGTCGCCATCCTCCAGGTTGGGATCGTAGGATTTACTGCCATCTAGCACCAGATCCTGAGTGTCTGACCACACGCGGTACGAGCCGCCCTCGATAATGGGCACCAGGCGCTCGGGCACCACTGTCACGTTGGCTTGGATGCTCCGTGCCAGTGGTGTGTCCCCAAATGACACCATGAACACAAAGCAGTAGTGGCCCACAGGCAGTGCCAGCCGCGGCACCACCAGCTGGGGCCGGCTCACGTCCACACTGGGCAGGGCCACGGGGGCCATGCGCCCAGGCCGCTGGCAGCTGGCAGCCCGGTACACCTGCCAGTGGTACTCGGTCTGGTAGGTGACACAGTCGCGCAGATTGACGTGGGCCTCCAGGTAGTTGCGTTGGGAGCGCCGCATCAGCAGCTGCGGGGGCAGGGCCACATCCACCTCGGGCTCCCTGCAGGCCAGCACGTGGACGGTGACCGTGGCCTGCGCCACGAAGAAGCTCACCAGGTTGGAGGCATTCACCTCCATGCGGTAGTCCCCGGGCCGCAGATAAGAGTGTTCAGCCCAGGGCTCCTCCGTGTCCTCCACCGGGGCCTCATCCCCAAAGTCCCAGCGATAGGCCACACGCCGGGGGGTAGGGCTCGTGGCGGCCTCGAACCGGGCCGAGCGGTTGGTAAAGCAGCGGCCACTGCGCAGCACTACGTGCTGGATGGTGTCCTGGACCTCCGTCACAAGCGTGAGGTTCACCCCACCCAGCTCGTTGAAGGCACGCACGTGGATTTCCAGCAGCCCCGCAGCCACGGGGGTGTAGGTGACATCACGGCCCGACAGGATGACCAGCGAGTCCCCCTGGACCTTTTGCAAGGAGAAGTACCACGCGTAGGCCACACGGGACCCCCGCTGCACCCGGGCTGTGAAGTTCCTCTCCGTGCCCGTGGGGATGCCCGGCTCACAGCAGTTGGGCACCTGGAGCCCACCCACGGCCTCTAGCACTAAGACGCGCACCTGAGCCTGGGCCCGGCTCACATGGTTCTCAGCCTGAATGCTCACCACGTAGTCCCCGATCCGGGGGAAGCTGCGGGAGAAGTGGGGACCGGGCAGGGCCTCCATGACGGCCCCGCTGATCTGCAGATGGAAGCGCACGGCGGAGCCAGCAGCCAGCACGATCTGAAAGTGGACCAGCTGCCCGGGCTCTGCCACCTTGCTGTCGGCCCACAGCACCAGGCCCATGATGGGCTCCTCCACCATGAGCTCGTGGGTGGCCATGACCCAGCTGACCGCGTTGGAAGCGTTAAGCCGAACGGAGAAGGTGCCGGGGTCACGGAAGACCACGGCAATGTGCCGGCCGTGCCTACTGCCACCCGGCACCGTCCAGCACCAGCTCACGTTGGTGCCTGAGTCCAGCTGTCCCCAGAAGGGCACAGAGGAGCCGGCGGCCACAAAGCTGCAGTCCAGGTCACCGGCCCTGATGCTGAGGCCGCTGACGGGCACCTGCACAGCCACCTCGAGGGTGGCATTGGCTGAGCCCAGCTGGTTCTCAGCCGTGACCGTGACCAAGTACAGGCCGGGGCTGGGGAAGGCGTGGGTGGTGGATGGCTCTCGGGTCTCCCAGCTCTGTCCTCCCTCCAGGGACCAAATATAAATGACGCCACTGCCACCAGCCAGCTCAGCAGAGAGGGTGATGCTAGCATTGACCGAGGCCGGGTTTGGGGAGGCGGCTGCAGCCAGCCAGCCCACGGGTTCCACAAAGTCCACGGTGCGGTTGGCCACGGCACTGCCCAGCATGTTGGCAGCCCGCAGCTGGATGTGGTAGGTGCCGGCCTCGAGCACAGTGAGCGAGAAGGTTTTGCCACTGCCAGTCAGGGCTGGGCCACCATCCCGCTGGGCGGCCCAGCTGTAGGAGATGTTAGTGCCATCCCGGACCACGGCCTGCAGCTGCAGCGTGCGGTTGGTGGGAAAGCAGCAGCCGCCTCCGCCCCCCACCACCTGCAGCCCCTCGATGTGCTCCAGGACGTAGACGAAGATGCTGTCCTGCGCGGCGCCCACCCCATTCTCGGCGGTAACGATGATGGTGAAGGTGCCCACCGAGCGGAAGGTGTAGGAGATGGTGGGGCCCCCGGGGATGGGCGTGCAGCGGTCGCACAGCACCCAGGAGTAACGCACGTCGCTGCCGGCCTCCAGGGACGTGGAGAAACTCACGCTGCCGTTGAGGGGCACCACCGTGCGGCTGGCGTTGACACCGAGGCCCCGCACGCACTGCTGCACCGTGACGTTCAGCCACGCCTCCGCATGGCTCACCTCATTCCATGCGCTCACCCTGACGGCGAAGTGGCCCGTGCTGTTGTAGGCATGGGTGACCATGGGGCCCTCGAGGCGCCTGCCGTCCCCCAGTTCCCACAGGTAGGTGGCGGGCTTCCCGCGGCCCACGGCACAGAACAGATAGGGCCGCCGTAGCTCCAGCACGCCAGAGCTGTTGACCCGGATGCCCATGAGCTCCACGGGCTCCTGCACCTCCACAAGGGCAGAGTCATTGGCAGCTGAGATGTTGTTGGACACAGCAACCGTCACGAGGTAGGAACCTGGGTCCGCGTAGGTGAATGTGGCCTCGGGGCCCCCGACACGGGCAGCGTCCTCAGTGCCAGAGTCCCAGGTATACCGGTAGAGGAACGGGGGCCAGGCACGAGCCACCAGACGGGCCTCCTCCCCGAGCCGCACAGACTGCCTCTCGGGCCACAGGGTCACGTTGCCCACCTCAGGCTCCACGCACACACTGGTGAAGTAATGGGCCTTGTTCACGCGGCTTGACAGGACCAGTGCCAAGGGGAACGTCCCGCTCCGTGTGAAATTGTGTACCACTGTTGGGTCCCCCGCGATGGTCGTGTTGGATGAGCCGTCCCCGAACGTCCAGTCAAAGACATAGTGGGTCGGGTCCCCGGTGACGTGGGCTGTGAACCGGGCGTGGGGCTGCATGGCGATGCAGGCCGCCGGCTCAATCCATAGCACCTCCAGGACGAAGACGTGCACGGGCCGGCTCAGGGCCAGGTGGCCCGCGGGGCTGGACACTCCCACAGTCACCGTGCAGTTCTGGGCCCGGAGGTACACGTGCTCCACTGTGGCCTCGGGGCCCATGAGCACCGTGCCGTCCCCCATGTCGAAAGTCCACGTGACATTGTCTCCTGACTCCAGTGTGGCCCTGACTGTAACAGGTGCGCCCTGCTCCACAGCTGGGCTCAGGCTCACGCTCAGGCCCCGAAGCTCCTCAAAGACGCGGATGCTGAGGCAGGCTGCCACGCTGCTCACCGTGTTGTTGACCTCCAGATGGACACGGTACACGCCCCTTGAGGCGTACGTGTGGTTGACCTCCGGCTGGGGCCGTGTCACAGCCGGGGAGCCATCCCCGAAGTCCCACGTGTACAGAATGCCCCCAGGTGAGGGCAGTGGGTGTGGGGAGAAGGTGACAGACTGGCCAGCCACCAGGACGCGGCTTCCCACGGCCACGGCCACGGCAGGTAAGGTGGCGCGCACACTCACGGGCACTCGCTGCGTCAGGTTCTCGAAGGTGTTGGACACCAGCAGGGTCAGGTTGTACTCACCTGGGAACAGGCCCGAGTAAGGACGAGGCCAGGGCCACCACCACCACCAGCTTGGCGAAGTCACTACCGAACCCCATGTTGCTGCGCACCGGGGCCCCTCGGGACGACAGAACAGGGCCCCGGGCAAAATGTAAAGGGAGAAAGTCCCTGGACCCTGCCCTGGGGGCGTTCGCAATGAGGCGTGCGCGGGGTACCATCAGCACCGGGTGAGACACGGGGCTTAGGCAGGAACGGGAGGAGGAGCAGACCCTCTCTGAGTTAACAGCGAGTGCCACTGACAGGCAGAAGTTGGGGGGGGGCGGCCCGAGGTTTACTCTCTATTCTGCGTGTGAGGCTTCTCAGACTTTAAAAATAAAAGGTAACCCCTTTCTTCCCCCAAAAAGGGTCTGAATAGTGGCCGAGGGAGGTCCAGTTTCTGGCCAGGAGACTTGAATCATGGGGCTCAGCAGCCCAGTCCACCCCTCACCCCAGACACCCCTCCTTCACCCTATTTAGGACCCCAGGCCCTCAACCCAGACTAGACAGAGGGAACTGTCCCCACAGCAGGTCAGTGGGCCCCAGCCCTCACCTGGGATGGCGTAACTGTGGGTGGCGTTGTGCTCCACCAGCACCTGGGCCACCGTGGGGTCTGGGACCTGGAAGGACTCATTGTACGGAGGCTTGAACTGGCCGATCACCTGATCACCGTCCCCAAAGGTCCACCTGCCAGGGCAGCAGGAGGGCCATGAGCAGGCTGGGGGTGGGTGCACATTGGCCCAGCTGCAGCCCCTCCCCACTCCCAGGGTCCCAGGCACCCGGCGCCTCCCGGCAGGTGAGGAGGCGGAAGCTGGAGGGAGAGCCTGGCACCGGCCCCACCCGGGCGCGGCCCGCCCTGCTGCCCACCAGGCCAGGCGCACTCACAGAAAGGCCACCTCCACAGCCGAGTCCACCAGCACGTGGGCGGCCAAGGCCAGGGTGGCATTGGGGGGCAGCACGGGCGGCACCGCAGACACCCGAAGGCCCCTCATCCTGTGCATCCGCTCTACGGTAACATTGTAGTTCACGGTGACGTTGCTCACGTGGTTGGAGGCCGTCAGCTAGAGACAGGAAGCGTACGTGGGCTGCCGCGGGTGGGGCGCAGGCCGTGAGGCAGCACAGAGCCCTCCCCCGCACTCACCCACAGCCAGCCGAGGGGTCCTCGGGAGCAAAGCAGAACAGAAGGCAAAGGTGAGCACCGCACGCCCTGGCCCGCCCCTGCCCCCACTGGTCCCCCCACCCACCGAGAGCTTGAAGACCGCGGCGCTCTGGTAGATGACGTTGAAGACCACGTTGTGGAAGGTCAGGGACTGCTTGTCATCAATGGTCCAGCGGAAGACCACATCCGAGCCGGCCTCCACCACGGGGCTGTACCTCTGCCAGAAGGGCACAGCGTCGGCCGGCCTCAGGGCTTTGGTGGCCAATTCTGCCCTAAGCCCGGGTCCCCCCCATCCGGACACGCCTCCCGGTGGGGCTTCCTGGGCTGACTTCAAGACACCACTGGGGAGGGGGAGGCGGGAGGGGCCGCAGGGTGTGGGACTGAGCTTGGACTGACATGCGCTCCGACCTCTCAGCCCCTCACTTTTCCTATCTGGACAGTGACCTGGTACCAGCGATGGAAAGAGCCCACCATCTCTGAACCTCCCTACAGCCTGTCCCCAGGTTCCTGCACAGGCCGCCTGGGATAGCAAGTGAGTCTCAAAGGGCCCTGTG
Source organism: Mirounga angustirostris (assembly GCF_029215605.1). Lineage (NCBI taxonomy): Eukaryota > Metazoa > Chordata > Mammalia > Carnivora > Phocidae > Mirounga > Mirounga angustirostris. The sequence goes on from NW_026991713.1 coordinate 141,232,823, forward strand.
GTTTTGGAGGTTCACCCCCGTCAGCCGACAGAATGGGTGTGACCAGGGGAAGTTGAGGCACATGACTGCATGAGCGGTAGGGGTCCGAAATGACCCTTCTCATGGCTGCTTTGTGAAGGCCACGGAGCTGGTGGCTGCCCAGTGTGGGGAGACAGCCCAGGACAGGGACAGCAGCAGGCCGCCTGGCACCAGACCCTCAGAAAGTACCCAGCAGAAGCTGCCCAAAACCGGCCACGGAGCCCCCTGTCCCGAGGCCAAGCTCCCCCTCGCCGGGGAGGGGCTGCTCTCGGCACGGGCCCCTCGTCTCAGGGGGGCTCGGGGCGGGCCGGCCGGCCCCACTTACCACCAGGACTCCCTGCAGCACGCGGGCTTCAGGGCTGGGAGTGGCACGAAGGCCACGGATAGGCTCCTCGGCCTTCACCCGCAGGCTGAGGCTGGCCTGGCCGGCGCCGTTCTCCACCACGACCTCGACGGTGTGCTCACCCTCACTCAGCCCAGGCAGCAGCAGCACGGAGAACAGGGTGGAGTTGGCCTCGAGGGCGCAGCCGGGCACCAGGGCAGCGACCGCGGCAGGGCAGGCGGCTTCGAAGGGCGCGCTCACATTGCCCCCGGGCCAGTGGGCTGTGGCTGTGGCATTGGTGCCGGAGTCCGCGCGCAGCACCAAAGCTGAGCCGTTGGTGGGCACATAGAGGCGGCCGTCCTGGGGCGTGGGACGGGCCACCTGTAGCCCGGCCACCGGTGAGAGCACATCGAAGCTGCAGGACAGGTTGTGGGTGCACACGCTGTTGCGCACCATGGCCCGCACCTCATAGCGCCCCGGCCGCTGCAGCCCCGGGTTGGGTCGCAGGCCCAGCAGGGGGGTGAGGCGCTCTGTGGTGGCGAGCAGCCGCAAGGCGCAGGCGGGGCCGGCTGGGGCTGCCTCCAGCTGGGCGGGCAGGTGGGCCAGCCAGGCCGCGGCAGTGGTGGAGAAGTACGGGGCCTTGGCGCCAGGGGCGCCCAGGGCCGGCGGGCAGCGCAGAAGGGCGCCCGGGCCAGCGTCGTGCTGCAAGGCAATGAGGTCACCGGGGAGCAGGGGGCTGTCCTGGCCACGGAAGGTGACCTACGGGAGACGAAGGCAGGCTGCATCAGGTCCTCACAGTGGACCACCCTGGTCGGGGGGCTGCAAGGGAGCAGCTGGGCAGGGTCCACCCGGGGTAACCCGGACTCACGCGCACTCCGCCAGGCCTCATAGGGGCCCCCCAGGCACTCAGGGCAGGGACAGACGGGACAGGCTCTGGGACAGGGCTGTGCGCAGAGCACAGAGCAAGGATGCAGGCAGGGCGGGTCCCGGACAGGGCGGGACCTCTGAGGGACACTGCAGCCAAAACGAGCAGAAAGGCCAGTGCAGGGCAGGGGCAGGGTGCGCCGTGTGTGTGTGGGCGGGTAGCTGAGCGGGAAGCGGATGACACCAGGCCAGTGACACGTACTGAGTACTGGGTGGGAGGGCCCGGTGGCAGGGAGAAGAGGAGCTCCTTCCACAGTGCACAGGAGGCCCTGGGGGGTCCCGGCCCGGACGTGGACCCGTTGGCACAGGCCCGGGGGTGGCAGGGGTCGTCCAGTGGCAGGTGGAGACTAGCTCGGGGGCACCAGCGTCCCTCTGGGGTGCACGCAGGGACTGACTCAGTCGTGCTCTCCGGGGACCTGCTCTCAGGTTCCCTGCTGCTTCCTGGGGCCCCTGAAATGAGAAGAGGGGTGTCGGGGCCCTGGCCCGCTATCAAGCCACAGTCAGGGGCGCCCCCATGATGACACGAGGCCTTGCCAGGCAGCACCCCAGCCCCCAGCATCACTCCTCTACCCCCTTCCCCGCCCCCCAACACTGGGCCAGCTGACTGACCCAGGCGAGCCCCACACAGGCAGTCCTGCAGATCCCGAGCCTGAGTTGGTTTCTCTGTGGACACCATTCTGTTCACCTCAAGGCTGGAGACCTGTCCAGTGGCCAAGGACCAGTGCTCGTGACCGCACAGACCCCCCCCCCCCCCCCCGCCAGGACAGAGTCCCACCTGCTTCTGCTGTGGGCCTGAAAACCTGCAGCCGCAGCTGGGCGGGCCGGCGGAGCTCCTGGGTGCTGAACTCAGCTGCAGTGAGGAAGGCTTCCCTGCTCACGCCCAGGCTGGGGAACACCATCACCTGGGGGGACAGGGCTGCTCAGCTCCACAGACCCTGACCCCCAGCCAGCCCCAGCCCTGCCGGCGCAGAGGGGAAGGAGCCACCAGACAGGGCTTGCTTCACACTGAGGAAGACAGTCACTCACGATGAGAAATCAGGTCAAAACCACCTATGAGCACCAGGACCACCACCTTGTTTTGTGAAAAAGCCCACAAACATCCAGAGAGAAGGCTCAGGAGCATTCAGGGCTCTCAGACATTGGGAGGAGGCGCTGCTTCTCTCTGCACGGTGGTGGGTTTCCTACGGCATCTTTACTGGGCACACAGGACATTAGGAAGGCCCAGAAAAAAAGAGCTTATTTTTGAAGGAACAGTGCAGCCAGACTAAGGCTCAGTCTCCAGACTATGTCCTGGAGGGTCCTGGGGTCAGCCTACCTCAACAAGCTCCTGGGGGGCCGAGAGGGCCTCCTGCTGTGCCAGGGGGCTCAAGGGTCCCTGCAGGTCCCCACTGGGTGCTCCCACGAGGAAGGTCTCCGCGTCCCACACAGGACCTGGGATGGCAAGTGTGCAATGACGAGGAGAGCGTCAGGGGCCCGAGGCGGGGCCAGACCTGGGACTGAGCCCCCCCAGCAGTAGCCTCAAACAGCTACCCCCCAGCTGTGTCTGTCTTGTTGGGTGCAGGCTCTGCTCGGAACCACAGGTGCTCAGTGACACCTAATGGACACTGAACAGCTAAGGAATGAGCCTAGGATGAGGATTGTGACTGTCCTGGCCAGGACAGGAGGAGCTCCTATTTTGGGGGGGACAGCTGTCCTGGCCAGGACAGGAGGAGCCCCTGGGGCACCCAGGAGACCCTGCACGGTGGGGGGGGGGGCGGTCCTGGTCCAGGACAGAAGGTGACCTGCAGCGCCTCCAGGGGCCCCGGCGCACCTCCAGGCCGCAGCTCGCAGACGTAGCTGTGGGGCACTGAGCACAGGTCCGTGTTGCACTGCCCCGCAGGCCCGAGCCGCACACAGCGCTCAGCCGTGGCAGGGTGCGGCTCCCCGGGCAGCCAGTTCTGGCAGCTCTCCAGGCTGAACGCCTCGCCCCGCACCGCGGGGCCTACCTCTGCCCCCTCCACAGAGGAGAAGCCAATCCACACATCCAGGCTCCTGCAGGCAGGCGGAGGAGAGAGTGGGCACTCAGGGGCTCCCCGAAAACAGGCACCCCTCCATCTGCCCTCTCTCTGGGAGCCTGCTCCTCACGGCAGCCCCTCAGGGAGGCCTTGCCCCTGTCCCCATCTCTAGATGGGGAAATTGAGGCTCAGAGAGATGACCTGGCAAGCAAGGCCATGTCAGTGTCCACATAGCAGCCATGCCTAAGGGGCCAGGGGCCCAGCTGAGGGCTCCTTGCAGGGGAAGGCTTCAATCTGGCCAAGGTCTGTGTATTCTGTGACAGGATGTGGGGGCCCCCGGGGTGCGGAGTGGCCGACTCTTGGTTTCAGCTCAGGTCATGATCTCAGGGTTGTGAGATCGAGCCCTCTGCGTCGGGCTCTGTGCTCAGCGGGGAGCCTGCTTGAGATTCTCCCTCTCCTCCTGCCTCTGCCCCCTTCCCCTTCTCTCTTTCCCTCCCTCTCTCAAATGGATAAAAAAAATCTTAAAAAAAAAAAAAAAAGCAGCTCTGGGTGTAGGTTTTGGGGAACAAAACACATGCATCTCGGCCCCCCGAACAGGCTACTCCCCACAGCTCTGCCAAGCTAGGAAGACCCTTCTGGAGGGAGGGCTTCCAGACACATGGACGGCACAGGCACTGGGGCCCGGCTACTGCCAGTTAACCAGGTGACCTTGATCATTCTGGGCCTCAATTTCCCCTTCCGGACACCGAGGATGTCCAGGGTATGATCCACAGTCTGGTCGGCCCCCCTCCCACACAGGGACGCGGGGAGAAATGGGCATCTGGCCTCTGGCCGCAGCAAGCGCTGATGGCTGGGGGGAGGGCTGGTGCTGGCTACAGGGAAGCACATTTCCTCTCGGGCCTGGGGGGCCGAGGGTGGCCTCCATGGTCACACCAGAACCGGCCCTACCCCTGCCAGGAGGGGCTCAGCAGGGGACAGCAGGGGGTGGGCAGCCTGTAGGACCCGGGATGCATCAACCCTACCCCCACGCACACATCTCTGTGCGGAGAGCTGATGGGAATGGCATCAGCTGAGCAAGACGGGGCTCCTTGGCTGCAGTCAGGCCAGCCAGCTGGACGTGGCTCCTCCAGCCACCCCCACCTGTCCTCCTGATCCTCCTCAAGCCTTAGGCTCCATCCCCACCCCAGCATTTCGGGGACCCCACCTCACAGCCTCTCGGGGGGCGGGGGGCGGTACCTGGTGACCTGGGAGACCAGGAAGCGCTGGACGGCGGGACTGTCCACCATGGCCAGGGCGGCCCCGGCCCAGGCCTGGCACTGCTCCTGCGCCTGCAGCCAGGCGGCCTTCTCTGCTACCAGGCGGTAGCAGTGCCCATTGCCGGGGAAGATTGCGGTGTCCGAGGGGCAGAGCGGATGTACCACTGGGGGGTCGGCGGGCAGAGAAGGGGGCATCAGTGTGTCCCCAACCAGGACCACCCCACCCACGCCAGCCCCTCGGGGTGAGGAGGGGAGGGACAACCCAGGCCCGGGGGCAGCAGGGCACCCACCTCGGGCTGGCTCCTCGCCCACAGCCACAATGCTGTATGTGGCTTCGAGGTCCGAGCCGCCACGATTTCGGACACTAAGCTTGAGGGTCTCATCACTGCGCACCGAGACGAGGCATGTGAGCTCCAGGGCCACAGGGGCTGCCTCCACCTGCACCTCGGCCCCCAGCCGGGCGGAGCCGGCCCCCAGGGCCAACACAGCTGTCACGTGATAGCGGCCGGGCAGCATGTAGCGGTGCGTGGTGGAGGAGCCAGCAACGTCCACCTTGGGGGAGCCGTCGCCGAAGTCCCAGTGTGTGGAGCTGACGGGCAGGGAGGCAGTGACGTGGAAGGCTGCTTGCTGGCCAGAGGCCAGGGGTCCCTGAGGCCCCACCAGGGTGGCCCCTGGGGAGGCAGGGAAGATGTTCCGGAGAAGGGCGGGGCCCCTGCAGGCAGGGGTGAGGGGCGATGGGGTGCTGGAGCAAAAGGGCAGGCAGGCCGAGGAGGTGTTGGGGGGCCGGGCCGCCCCGCACAGGCACCAGCCCTGGTCTGAGAGGGCCCCGAGGCCCTGGCCGGCCGCGAAACAGAAGGCACTGCATGCCGCGGGTGTCAGTGGGCCCTCGTGGGCAGCTGAGAAGGCCACCAGCACCACAGCGCCCGAGCTGTTGTCAGGAAGGCAGGCGATGTACTCCTCACCTGGACGGAGCAGACAGGCTGGTCCCCGGCATGCCCCCGCTCCGGATCCCACATCACATCACCCCGCTGCTCTCGCCACCTCCCACCTGCACTGGCCCCTTGGTCCACAGGACCCTCCGGACCCCCAACCCGGTCTGTCTCAACCACCGTGACTACTGTCCACGTGCCTCCCAGCCCCATCCACCCCCACCCACGCTGGTAACCCCGGAGCACCTATGGGGACCTGCCGAGCAGGGAAGGCCCCAGCTGGCCCTACTCCAGCCACACTCACCACAGCCGCCATCCAACAAGGGGACACCGAGGAGGGGCCGGCCAGCTAGGGGGCCGGGCCCGGCACACGTGGCTGCCTCGGGCCGAACCACACGAACCTGCCGCTCCTCCACCCAGCGAGGCAGCCACGCCAGACCACAGTCACACTCCAGCGGGTTTCCACTCAGGTTTCTGCGGGAGGCGCGAGGCTGGGCACTCAGCGGATGGCAGGGCAGGTGAGGGGGACCCGAGGAAGGGTCTCTGCTGGCCTCAACGCAAGGAGCGGGGGCCTGGGGTGCCCTCACAAGCACAGCACCCCGCCATCCCTGTGGCAGTGCCGGGCCCCGAAAGAGCTCCGGTGGGCAAGCACACAGCCCCCAGCGCCTGGTCTCAAACAGGAATGGGCACGGAGGCCAGGTCAGGAGGGCAGGGAGGGTAACTGGGGGGGGCCGGGGGGGGGCTCAGGCTTGGCTACTGACACCCACCAAAAACAACTTACATTTCACTTAAATTAAATAAATTAGCAAATATTCCTTCTTCTAAAGTAGAAATCTTGTTGTTACTTATGTCCCTGGAAGAAAGGGGGGGATTCAGCAAGGTCTGAAGGAAGCCCCCATAACAGAAAAGGTGACAGGCAGCCGCCACCTGCCCACCCCATGGAATCACACAGCCCCCTGGAGTGGACACTCACAGCTCTGTCAGTGCGGAGAGGTTCGCCAGGAGCCCCACGTCCAGGGCCTGGAGCAGGTTGTGGGAGACATCTCTGGGGAGCAAGGTGGTCACTGGTCAGTGCCGGAGCCCCGGACAGGGCACAAAGCAGACCCAGGCCCACCCCCAGAGGCTCCCCCACACGCTCCAACTCCCTGCTCTTGAGGCCAGGATAGAGGATCCAAATGAATGGAGCAGGAGAGGGCTGGGAGCCTTCAGGACTCCGTCCCTGCCCTGCCCCACTCCCCTCCTCTGCCCAGTCCCCCGCCCCCTGCCCCAGCAGTGCCATCCCACATAGGGCCTGAAACACACCATGGCAGCCCAAGGGTCTCCAGGGCCAGGGGCCTTGCTGCTGCCGGCTTGGGGGAGGGCTGGCCTCCGAGTGCCACCAAGACACAGTGGGGCACAAAGACCAGATAAGCAGGGAGGGGACCCTGGGGGACCACCTCATCTGAGAGCTACGGTGACAGGCCACAGTAAACACGAGGTTAACAGGACCCCAGGACAAACACCGGCATGGTCTACAAGGTAACACACAGGTTCAACAGGAAGCATAGCCGGGCAGGAATCAGGGAGGCCGGCTGAAAGGGGAGACGTGCACTGGTGTCCGACCGCGCTGCTGCGTTGGGTGGACGCTCCAGAGACAGGCGGGCCCCGCCAGAGTCCACGCAAGGGCACAGCAGACCAGGAGTGAGAGCCGGCTCTCCGTAAACCCCAGGAGGTTCAACACCAGCTGGGACGGGCGAGTGTCACAAAGCCTGAAGCCAAAGGTGACAACTGACGGGGAGAACATAGGAGAGCATCACACGATTCTCCGAGCGTCAGGCACCAGCAGCAATCAAACGGCAAAGCCAGAAGATCCAACTACAGAAAAACACGCAACCTCCACACAAAGCATCATAAATAAAACCAGACAACAGGCTGGGAAGAGCACTACCAACTTCCAGCGGGGTCAAAGGCCCCAGCGCCCTTTCCGCACGCACCTACCAGACAGCGGCTCCAGGACCAGAGCACAGAATGCGAGCTTCACCAAAGAAACAGAGATCCCAGACACAAGGAGACGCACCGGGGAGAACAGCACGAAAGCACCTTCATCCGCCAAGTCGTGAATATTTCAGAACCACGACCCCTGGTGCTGGCGACAGCCACCCCCCCCCCGCCCCCGCAAGGAGGGTCAAAGCCCTTCAAACAGCACGCTCTGCGGCCAACGACTCCACTCTCCCTCCCAGCCCGGAGGTGGAGGCCACGGTTGCCCCTACCCATCCACTCCCCTGACCTGGGAGACACTTCTGGTCCCTGCTTCACTGCATCCTCCTCATCCCTGCCCCAGGCTCCCACGTCTGAGTAGCCCCCTCCTGTGGCCTCCAAACTGATGAGGCCTGGGCCTCCCACCTGCACAGCCTCTGCCCTTGCAGGTCACCGCTCGCCCTCGGATATCCCCAGAATGCCTCTCACTGGCCCTAACCTGGCTCCCAGTGACCACCCAGTCGTGCAGAGGTGGGGGTCCACTGACACCTCCTCCTGGCCCAACCATTTCCAGGTCCTGCCAACCCAGCTCTTCCAACACTCAGACTCTCACCCTACCCCAAGCATAGCCTGGTCAGATACCCCATCCCTGGGCACCTGCCTGGCTGCCACGGCCCCTCCTATCTAAGCTCCTGAGGCAGCCTGGGTGGGGCGGGGGTGGTGTCCAGCTCCCAAAAGTCACCCTCTGAAACGGAGCCTGCTCCAAATACAGCAGGACCTGAGAAGGGGCTGGTGCGAAAACAAGGTCCTCATGGGAGAGCTGAGGCGCACACACAGGCCCCTGAGGACATGGGGGAGGAGGGGGTCCCAGGGCTTCGCAGGCTGGGACGCCTGGTGCAGCACCCCAGCCTGGCTCATGATGCTGCAGACCATGTCTGGAACCAGGCTCAGGAAACGACCCCCACCACAGCCCGACCGCTGCTTCACCCGGGAGGGGCTGGAGCACCTGTTGGGAGCAGGTGGGGCTGGGGGCCAGGGGTCTCCACCTGGAGCAGCCCCCCACTGCTGTGACCGGTATGCCCAACCAAGCAAGAGCCAGGGCGGCTAACTTGGCAAGTTCAACTTCCAGGCAAGAGGTTCAAAAATGCAGCACAAGCCGGAGCCTCACATGGCAGAGGGCCCCCAGCCCCAAGAACCAGGGTCACCACAGACGCCCCTCCCCTCACCTGTGGGGAGAGACAGGATTTACAGTGGCAGCGACCAGAGCCCATTGGTCAATCGGCGGGTGCAACCCCCTCAGCACACGGATGCAAGAGAAATCCAGGTGCAAAATGCAGCCCCTCCCCCTGCAACTGTTCAAACTAAGATCTAAAGAAAGTGCCGGAAAGGGTGCACCATAGCAGCTCCAGTCTTGAGAGCACGCGAGTCCCCTGAGTTTTCCACCCTCATTTTGCCCTTGAAGTAGGAGAAACAGGGTAGGAGTGGATGGACAGGCTGCCCCGGGGGCCTGGAGTGGGGGTTTCAGAGGGGAACAGGCGGCGAGGGGGCTGGCAAGGGGGGCCAGGAGCCCCATCGGAAGAGGAGGTTGGGGCAGCGAGGCCGCCTCCACTCAAGAAGTGGCACTCTCACTGACCATGGGCTCAGGCCAGAGCCCTGCCCCATCCCAGCTCGGTGCCCAAGGTCTCCACGAGCCTCTTGGCTTCCCATCTGGGGGGAGGGTGGACACAGAGAGACAGCGTGCGTGTGGCTATATGCGCAGGTCCGTCTCCACCCAGAACCTGGGTTCCAGGAACTCCATGGCTGGAAAGGCTTTTGGGGGCCAGGGGACATGGGGACAGGATTTTCTGGCTAGGTTACCTGTGCCCCCCACAATGGAGCCTAGATTCCCCCGTCCCTTCTCACACGTGGCAGAGGAAGGGGTGCTTTCTGATGGGTCAGGCTGGGCCTTCCTCTAGGGTACACTGCCCACCCTGTGTTCCACAGGCTCACCCCAGCCGGCCCGCTCCCACTCCCGGGGTAGGGTGGACAGGCCAGGCCGGGAGACCAGGGAGAGGTTGGCCGGACTCCCACCCAACTGGTCAAGCACGATGCTCAATCTTGGGCCTCAAGCAGAAGACAAAAGAAAGAAGGAAAATCCCTAAAATGTTTTCCACATCCCATTTTCTGGAAAATCCATCATGAGTGGCAGCTGCTGGGAACCGCCCTTGGTGCCTGAGAAACCAGGGCAGCGGGTGGGCGGGGCGGGTCAAGCTCAGCGTCCAGGCCACTCAGCCAGCACCCACCCCGGCCCATCAGGACATTGCTGTCCCTGGCCTCACTGGCCCGTGGCTCCAGGTCATCCTCGGGCCAGTTAAGTCCTCCATCCAGCTCTGCGTGGTCCAGCAGCCCCACTGAGGCTCCCCTCTCCTGCATGCGGAAGGCCCCACGTCAGTCAGTCACAGGCACTGGCCACATGCTCCCTGCTCTCCAGGGCCCAGTTGAGCCCCCCACCCCCCGCACTTACCTGGGCCTAGCCTGGCCCCTGGTGCACAGAAAATATCAACAGGCTCCCCAGGATCTTCCACGGCCAAGGTCCCGTGCCCCAAGGGCATACCATGCCCTGAGCCCCAGCCCCCCAGCCTGCCCCACGGTGTGGGAGCGTCTGTTTGGGGCAGGCCATGGGTAACCATGTACACTGGGAGAGATGGGAAGGGCAGAGGGGACCCTGAGGGGGAGCTCTGGGTGTCACTGGAAGGAGGACATGGAAAGAGAACACTGGTAGGGTCCTCACCCAGTCCCACACCCCCAAGGTCCTCAACAGCCATATGTCCACATTTATTCTTGCCATCAACGTTCTGGGGGAATGCCAAGGAGGCCTCGGCCAGCCCTCCCCCCCAGGTGACATCATCATAGTCTGACACCCTGCCCCCACACCGGTGTTCCCCAGGTCTTACAACCGCAGGGGAGAGACACAGCAGGCCCAGGGAGCCGCCCAAGCCGCAGGGGCTTGGGCCAAGCAGCAGCTGGCCTCTACTGGGAGGAGGGCCAGCAGCCTGGCTGGACAGCACCCTTAAGAGGTCCCGGGCCAAGCAGGGCCCACCCTCTGGGCCAGCTAGATACTCCCCAGCCCCTCCAAGGCCCACACAAGCAACCTCCACAAATCCCCAGGCCAGGGCTGGAGGGGTCAGGCCAGCTTCGGGAGGAGGTGGGTGACCTGGGGACCCACACACCACCAGGGGACAGGCACACACCCACAACAGCACAAGACACATGTCACCTCCCCAGGCACCAGGGATCAGGTTGAGAGGCTGGCCTTCCTTCTCCTCCCCCACAGTGACCCAGCAGTCCACTGGGGAGCCCAGGCTGTCCCCCATGCTCCCCCTGCCTTCCAGACCAGACATCCTCATGAGGGGGGACACCAGCCTCCCTGGGGTACAGGCCCCCAACGGCATGTCCCTGAATGTCTGGGTCTGCTCTTTCCTGCTCCAAGCAGAAGCCTGGTGGAGGGTCCTTGCTTCCACCACCAAGCTGGAGGTGCCCAGCAGGTGCTGAAGGACCCCCATCGGATAGGCGGCTCCCCCTTGCCCTCTCCACACAAGGTTCAGCACCTGCGTCCTGCCCCTGCTCACATCAGGGCCCAGCGGGGAGAGGTGAGAAAGGGCTGCACCCAGAAGAGGGGAGTGGATCAGGGTGCGTGAAGGTAGAAGCCAAGGAGAGGGTGGTCACGAGCAGGTCTGCAGTGTTCTTGAGCCTGGGGTGGCCAAGAGCACTCTACCCTTCTAGAGCTGAGGAACTGGAGGCCCCAGAGAAGCTGGGCCCCTGCCCTGCAGCCCTGAGTGGCCACAGTTTCCTCCTCTGCCAGAGAGGAGCGGCTCGTGTGCCCGTTCCCCAGTCCAGATGCTGGGCGGGGTCTGGGGGCCAGCCGGAGCCCCCAAGGAAACATCTGCACATTCCAGACGCATGTGGTCAGCGGCGGGGGCGAGTGCCAGGCCCCAGCCCGTCACCCCCACCCCTGCGCTGGCCGCCGCACTGGAAACAGGGCTTGGGGGGGAACGGGCTCCAGAGGGGCTGCTGCAGAGGTTATGTAACCCACTCCTCCCGAGCCAGCAGCTGCCTCCTCCCTCTGGCAGGACGGGACAGAGTGCTGGCGGGAGAGAGGGTACCCGCCTCCCCATCCAAGGCCCAGGGCTCCGCGCTGCTCCCTCTACCACGGGGCACCTGGAAACACAGCCTCGGCTGGCCTGTCCTTTCCCTGGAGGCACTGCCAGCTCTGGGGGGAAACAGGTTCTCCTCAGCCCAGCAAGGAGGACCCCCGACTAATCCCCTCAGGAGCCAGGCTCAGGCAAAAGGGGAGAGGCTACAGTGCTGAACCTGCCCCCCCGCACCCCCGCCCCGGGCCCGGGCCCTGGGGCTGGCGACACCGCAGCTCCCCCCAGCACCGGGGCAGGCCGCCGGGAGCACCGAGCCAGTTTGCGTGTAATAACCTCATTCTGTTTTCATTCTGTCTATTTATGGTGAGCAAGGCTGGCTTCCAGGGCCGGAAATGATGATGTGTAAATTAATGAATTCAAGTTTAGGAAGGAGCGGATTTGAAGACAAACATGCGGACAGGGCCAGCTGGGGAGGGGGCAGAGGCAGGTTCTCCGTGGAGGGGTCCGCTGGCCCCAGGGCAGCGGCGAGGGGCTGTCTCAGCCTCCAAAGTGAGGAGAAGAGGTCTGCATGGGAACCTCCCAGATCCAGGAGGTGGCCCATGTTTCACAGCGTTTTGTGGGGGCCCCCACACCTGAGCTCTGCCCCTCCCACTGCTGAATTCTCACCAGGATGGGGCATAGATAGCTGGTGTGGTGATGCTGCACGCAGGCCAGGACAAGGAGGGGAACTCAGACCTGCAGAAAGGAGATGAGCGGGGGGCGTCCTCCACATTGGGACAGAAAGATCAACCCACCCCGAGGCAGTCACCTTCAGAGCATTAACAAGACAGGGTGGGGCCCCCTCCCAGGAGAGGGTCTAGCCTGCTCCTCCCCCTGTGGCTAGGGATTTGGGGTCCCCTTCAGGGCAAAGGGAGCAAAAGGACCAGCACCAAGGGTGCCCAGCCTCCCCCCAGATCTAGCATCTGTACTCAGCAGCTGCGCTCAGACCTGTCACAGCCAGCCAGGCCAGGAGCGCGCCATCCCATTTTATAGGTGGGAATGTGGAGGCTCGGGGAGGCTGCCCTGCTCGTCCCACCATCACCTCCCCAGAGTCGGGAGACTGAAGGAGGAAGGCTGGGCTCTTCCCCATCCTGGCGGGGGTGGGGGGGCTGGCATGTGGCCTCTGGCTTGCCAGGGGCAGAGACATCAGTCCAGCGTGGCTAGCCAGCCCATCACCCCCTCAGCTGCCGGGCATGGCCAATGGCACGAAGCAGCCTGACCCCAGGGCTATACAGCAGCTTGCAGGCACCGGACCCTGGAGGCCAATCGTGCTGTTAGCCTTGCCCTGAGCACTGGCCCTCATTCCCTGCTTCCAGAAGGAAAAGCTGGCTTCTGGCCCTGCCTTAGGACAAAGCCCTTTCCAGGGGGGCCCCATAGCATCCTTCAGGGCACGGGGGCTGCTAAAATCAGGGACACCACACTTGGCCAGGCCTGGGCCCACAGGCACCTCAGTCAGGGAGAGAATGAGCCCTGCCCACCTTGGCCACAAACGCAGCCCCTTCCCTGGCACGGGCGGCTGGGCACCACTGGGCCCCTTGGCGGAGACGGCTGCCAAGCCACAAAGAACGAGGTGTTCCGGGAAAAAAGGACGTGAGCTGCATTTTCCAGCTGCGTTCTATTCGGCAGCAAGACTGCAGGCACGCTCGGCCGGCGCCCCCGCTGCACGCGGCCCACCCCGTGGACACGGCCCCGCCTTGGCCGGCTGGAGACGCACAGGCACCCAGCTCAGAGGGCCAGACGGCCGCCGCCACCCCAGACAGCGGCAGGACAAACGGGATGTTTTCATTCCAGAGCGCTCCGCGGGCTAGGCCCGTCTGGGTTCCCACTGCTGGCGCTGGCCACTGCAGAGTGTTCTGGAAAGGAAAATGTGCATCTCCATCCAAAATGGCTTCCTCACTTGAAACCTAGCTCATCCAGGGCCTCCCTCAAGAGCCAGGGTCTCAAGAGCTGTGGGGGAGCACGGGTAGCAGCAGAAGCACATCCCATCCCACGGGCAGCGTGTGGGGGCAGGAGCCACGTCCTCCAGGGCCACCCAGCCAGCTGTCAGAAGACGGTGGCCAGCGACAAGCTGCCCAGGGCCAAGGCAGAGCAACAGAGAGAGGAGGCGGCGGCCCCCACAGGAGACACCCTAGTCTCAGGCCCCGGGAGAGCCGCAGGATGAGCCTGCAGAGAAGCAGGAGAGGGAAACTGAGTCTCACCGACACAGTGTGCCTACGCTGCAGCAAGATCACCAGGGTGTGCCATGCGCGTGATGGTGGAGCCAGCAGCAGGGCTGATGTGGGGGGCACCAAGCAGCTCTCGTGGCCAGGGATTTCAGCGGCGCCCCATCACCCCAGGTCACAGACAAAGGTGAACATGGGAAGTGACACTTTCTAGTCACACCTCAAAGCTTCACTGTGTCACAAATCCGTACCTGAACGCATCAAAAACACAAATGCACAAAACTGACACCCAACACCAGAGGAGCGTGCCAGGGGTCCCAACTCCCAACAGCTGCATGGCCCTGCACTGAAGACACCTCTGAGGTCAGAGCAGAGGGGGCAGCAAGGCTTCTGGACCTCGGGGCCTCCCTCCAGCTGGAGCTCAGGGCTGTACAGGAGTCCGCCCCCCACCCCCAATTTGGTCTGAACAACGCAGTGACTGGCACACGTGCTCAGGGCTCCTCTCTCCGTGCTTCTGTTCTGTCAGCAGGACAGGTCCCAAGGACCCATCGGTCAGTGGCCAGTGCTTGGGGACAAGGTAATGGGCTCTGAGGATGTGGACAGAATGGAGCCAAGGGGCCACCCTGGCAATGGTTACAGTTACCGTGGTCCCAGCGCTGAGCCCTATGGACACGCCCACAATCCCAGAAGGGACATCCATCCTCGGTGCCCACTGTACGAGTGAGGAGACTAAAGCTTGGGAAGGCTGAGAGACGCAGCCAAGGTCACGCAGGAAATGGAGGAGCTGGGATTGAATCAGGTCTGATTCAGGGCCAGAGTCCCGACTGCTGGGTCTCCACGCCTCCCTCCCAGAACCAGACAGGAAGTCAGTGGGAAGAACCCCAGCACAGATAGCAGATCGACGCCCGAGGACGGAGCTGCAGGGAAGGGCCAAGCCAGCAGCTGAGGCCGGAGCCCAGAGCCCACCCAGTCCCCCTCAATCCCACAGGGGGTGCCCCCCACTGCCACTTCTATGAGCCAGGCCCCTGTGTGCGGCACTGGGGGTATGCCCCAGAGTGCGCTGATGCAGTCACCTCTCCGCCACAACTCACCAGCCGTGTGACCCTAGGAAGTGACTTAACCTCAGGGAGCCTCAGTTTCCTGGTCTGTAAAATGGGACCAAGAGAGCTTCCAACGCCATAGTATCATGCAGATGGAAGGTGACACAGGACAGAAAGGGCTTAGCAAGGAGCCCAGCACGTGGCAACCACGGAGTGAGAGGACGACCCAGTGGTGGGGAGCGGGGTACACACCCCCAGCTATTTTCAGAGATTTCGTTTTCAATTCAGTTGTACTTCACATACTATAAAGTTCACCCTTGTGAAACTTACAACTCAGTGGTTCCTAGTGTGTTCTCAAGGTTGCGCAACCAGCACCACTGTCTGATTCCACAACATTCTCACCCCAAACAGAAACACCTCCCCTACTCAGCTAGACACGCTAGTCTGCTTTCTGGTTCCATGCATTTGCCTGTTCTGGACATTTCCTACCAGTGAAATCATTCAACACGTGGCCTCTTATGTCTGGCTTCTTTCACTTAACATGTCTTCAAGGCTTGTACAGGTTGGAGCAGGTGTCAGGGCTCCGTTCCTGTTAACGGCTGAGTAGTACTCCAGCAGATTGGCAGACCACGTTCGGTTCCTCTGTTCTTCTGTTGCTGGACACCTGCACTGTCTCTATGTTCCGGCTACTATGAATCCTGCCACTGTGAACATTTGTGTACAAATTTCTGTGTGGACCCAGGTTTCACTTCTCTTGGGCAGACACCTAGGAGCAGAATGGCTGGGTCCTTCCGAGGAGCCGGCAGACCGCCCTCCAGAGGGCTGCTCCATTCTGCGTCCCGCCAGGGTTGGGTGGGTGGTCCGATTTCTCCACACCTCGAGACGCTGGCTACCATCTGTCTGCGACAGCCGTCCACATGGGCATGAGGGGCATCTCACTGCAGTTTGATCTGCGTTTCCCTGAAAGCAACATGTTGAGCTTCTTTTCATGTGCTTACTGGTCATCTGTCTCTTTTTTGGAGGTATGTCTGCTCAGATCCTTCACCCATTTTTTAATTGGACCCTTGATCTCATTCACGTTGAGAATACATAAAAACCCTTGTTGTCACTGTTTTTAATCAACGTTCTGGCTACGAGTCCCTCGCCACGTAAAAGACTCGCACATGCTCTCCACCTGGCAGCTGTTTGGCAGGTGGGCTCATTTTCCTAGAGGTGGCGGTCCTCACTACTCCCAGCACCACCCAGCTCCTGAGGGTTGCTGGAACTGTGGGTTCTCTGGTGTTGGTCTCTTCAAGTACCTGAGTGTTGCAGATGCAGCCCAAGCCTCCCCATTCACCTTCCCGCCCAGGCAGGGGGCCCTCCTACAGTGTGTCCTCCTGTCGACAGCTCTGGCAAATGTGCATTCCGTGTCCTCTTGGGAAACTACGGCTACACATGCATTTGTATTCTGAATTCCAAGGGCTGGCTGCGCACCTCAGGGGACATGAGCGTGAGAGCAGCTGGGCGTGCAGGACGCCCAGATCCTCCCGAGACCCATCTCCACCCAGTAGCCAGTGTTCTGTGCCTCTTCCATCTGGGACCCTTCAATGCTGTCCCTAACAGTTGCCTGGATAAAGGCTTCACCTCCCACGCCTCCCATCACCTGGGGCCTCAGAGACTCCTCCAAGCTGTCCCTTGTCTGGGACGCTCTCTCTCAGACCTTCCAATGTCACCTACACTGGGGGTCCTTCCAGGTAGCCCCTCTAAAGCAGCCCCCCATTATCTGTGTCTTTGGCTTAACATCAGCTTCCCGGTGAGAATTGAGCCTCAGAGACTCCAGACACAGGGCCCGGCATGCAGCAGTCAGGCTCTCTGCCTGCTGAGGGCTCAGGAAGGGAACCCTCTGTGGTCTGGCCAGTCCAAGGCAGCCTAACATGTCACGCACACACCAGGCCCGCAGTCTGCTCCCCAATGCCCACCTTCCCTCGCACCCATGCGCTATGCAGATGCTAGAGACCTAGCCTCCTCCAGTCCCCGACTCTCCTGCCATTCAGGGGCATGGGCGGGGAAGGGTGAGGCCCTAAGCACCCCCCAGGTGACACAAGACCCTAAGGCCCTGATATTTCCATCAACGAACCAAGTCCCTGAGTTCCTGCCCCAAACCTAGTCCTAGACCGGTGGCTGAAGTGAGCAGCACACAGCCCTGACAAGGGGCTGGCCCAAAGCAACCACACCTGAAACTGACCGACAGGCGACATGCGGAGCAGCACCTTCACATGTGAACTTCCCCTGGTGACGAACATGCTCAGTCTCTGCGGTCCTGTCCCAATGGCCACAAGCGCCTCCAGAGGACGTGAAATGTGGCTTGCTACACAGCACAGCTCTGGAGCAACCATCCAGCTACAGGAAACAGAGGCAGGAGGACACAGGGGATGCCGCCATGGAGATGACACAGGCGCAGTCCAAACCCAGCTGCTCTCGGAGCCAGTTTCAACAAGTTGCATGAGGAAGGAAAGAGATGAGGGAGAGTGGATACCTCATCAGAAGACAAAAGACACAGACTAATTGTACCATGTGGACCTTATTTGGATCCTAATTCAAACGACTAAAAAAAAAAATGGAGACAACCAAAAACCTAAACATGCTGGCACGGACGGGATTGGGGAATTGCTCACAGTCTTAGGTGTGACCACGTATAAGGTGATATAAGGTATAAGGTGTGATGCTTATACGTCAAAGGACAGGACAGCTGGCAACTGGTTCAAAGACGGACGGAGGTGGGGTGTGGAGGGGCAGGACAGAGGGCGATGGGTCCATGAAGTTCAGCACGCAATTTTGTCTACTTCTTCTGGGTCTGTTCAAATTCTCCACGATAAAGCTTTTAAAACGGGACAACAGCAACACTTTGCTGAGTAACGTCATCTGTCTCAGGCGCCTTCCAGCAGCACTGTTAACCCAGGCGAGGGTTACCCAGGTCTGGCTCATGACAGAGGTACCAGGCCTGAACCCAGCAGGACCAGGAGAGAGCACAGTTTTCCTTGGGTTCCTGCTCCCCAGCCTCCAGAAATTTCCCAGAGGCAGCTTCGGGGTGTAAAGAATAGCGCGGGGTCTCCTCCGTTCCCCATCCACTTGTGTCTCAGGATTCCATCGCAAGCTCAGAGGGGCCAGCAACCCTGGGAATCCTGCCGGCTCAGGCCGGGCCAGGCCACCAGCTCCCAGGACCTCCAAAACCCAGGAGCAGATCCTACAGAGACACATGCAAAGCAACAGTCTTGGGCTCCATCACTGTGCCCAAGAGGCTCCAGAGCCTGCACCTGCTGCAGGATCCTGACTGAGCCACCTGTATTGTTTACTTCCTACCCAGCTCCTGGAGGCCAGCTCAGCATCAGCTGCTGGGGAAGCAGAGAATAACCAGAAGAAACCAGGCCTGACCTCAGCAGCTCCCAGCCCACCAGAGATGGAGGTATCTTCACCACAGTATCCAGAAACAAGGAGGGGGGGGTGTGGGGAATCTGATCCAATTATGCTGGTGCAGGCAAGAGGCCATCTCCACAGAGACAGAGGGGGTGGTGAATGCTCAAGGGGTCAGGTAGCAAAGCGACAGGCCCAGTGTGACCCCAGCACACACACCCCCATCCCGCCCCTGGCCATGGCTCCCAGCTAATCCTGGAGAACCTGCTCTTCCCCCACCCCCATCCCACTCACCAAAGCCCCAAGGACATCCAGACCACCCAGGAGAAATACCCACCCCTACTTCACCCACTTACTCCCCAACATCCAAACTCATCTGAACACTGACCATGGGGTCACCTAATTAAAGGTGGCCATACACTGGAGGCACCCAGGGAATATTACAGAACCAAATTCCAGGACCCATCCCCAGATTTCACAAGCCTGAGGATGTTAAATGCTCCCCAATGGATTCTAGCACGTGGCCAAGGACAGATGGGAGTCCTGGCTTCGGTAGCTGAAAGTGCCCAAGAAATCCAAACAGGGCCATGGGAATGCAGATCAGCAGGCCCTGAGCCTGCCCCTAGCCTGGGGACAACTGTCTGCAAATCTGGGTCCCCTGCACCCTGTCCATTCCAATTTCGGGTCCTGGGAATCTCCGTCAATCCCAGCTCTGCTATGTGCTGGCCACGGCTTGGTACCTGGGCAAGTCACATCCCCTGAGTCTGTTTTCTCGTGTGTAAAAGAGGAATCTTCGCTGTACCTCTGCCTCAGAGGGCCAGGGGAGGGTCACAGCCAGAGCCTGGCACAGGGCTCACAAAACACCTGAAAACAGCTCTTCAGCGTTTTAAACTACTCCTGCAACCCCACCTGCCCACTGTCCCCAGGATCACATCAGAGCCCTCTGAGCCCAGCCCACCTCCCCACAACTCCCTTGCAGTGCCACACTGGGGTGTACCTTAACACCCACACATGACCAAATGCAGCCTCCGGACCTTGCACACACGGTTCCCTCCTCCCGTCCTGCTGCCACCTTGTCACTCCTCCTTTAACATCAGGCCAAGTCTTACACATCCTTCAAATCTTTATCCAGACACCTCTTCCGGGAAGCCTTCCCCGCCATCCCAGACAGAGCTCTCCTCCTCCAGGCTTCCTGCTGCACGGCTCCCAGGTGCAGAGCATCCCCCAGGCCAGGCTGCGTTCTATTAGTCCTTAATTAGCGTCTAAGTGCCGGCCGGTTCCCTTCAGACACCTTCCACCCCGCCCCCGCGCGCTGTCTCAGGTTCCCCCATCAACTCGCGATTGCGGAGCCCCCCAGGTGGGGCGTTTCTGCGTTCAGAGAAACCGGGAATCTTCTGCTTCGCCCCGGCCCAGGCCAGGGGCGCTGAGGACCGCCCGCGGTCCCGGGTTTTCCTTATTTAGTCGGGCCGACCTCACTGCGCTGGAGCCTCGCCCTGGGAGAGGCCTGGCCCGCACTCCGTTTCCCCTTCAGAGGCCAGGGACGCGCCCACGCCCTGCGAGGCCCGCCAGGCCGGCGGCCTGCCCGGCCGGGCCTCTCCCCGGAGCCGAGGGTGCAGGCGCGCCGAGGCCGCCCCACGCCCCGGGCGCCCCCGAGTCCCGGCGCCATGGCAACCGCCCGGCCCGCGGCGCGGGGTGGCGGGGTACTCACAGAGAGGTGGCGTCGGCGGGGATGTGCAGCGCGGGTCCGAGCGTCCGCAATCCGCGGCCGGAGCAGTTGACGCGGCAGGCGGAGCCGGGCTCCGGACCGCAGAGGCAGGGGGGCGCGCACGGCCCGCAGCCGCGCCCGGGGCCCCCCGCCAGCGCCGCGAGCCACAGGCCCAGGCCCAGGGCGAGCACCAGGCGGGCGGGCGCGGCGGGCGGCATCGTCAGGGCAGCGCGCGCATGGCCCCGGCCCGGCCCCGAGCGCCCCCGAGCCCGCCCGGCGCCGGTGGCCGCGGCTCAGGCGGGGCCCGCGGACGGCATGGCGGGGCGCGGGGCGGGATCCGGCGGCGGCCGCGGCCTGTCTGCCTGCGCGACGCCCGCTCGGCGCTCGGGCCCGGCCGCGCTCTGCGTTCACCGCCGGCCAGTCGCGCGCTCGCGCTGCAGTGCGGGCCCGCCGCCGCCGCTCCTCCTCCTCCTCCTCCTCCTCCTCCTCCTCCTCCTCCTCCCGGCGCGGGGCGGGGCGGCCGGAGGCCCCGCCCCTCGCTCTGCAGGGCGGCCGCGTACGGGGGCGGGGCGTAGCCTGGCCCCGCCCCCTCCTCGCTCATGGGGTGGGCGGGGCGTCGCGCTGCTGTCGGGAGCGGCGGCGGCGGCGGCGGCGACTGGGCCTCTGCGATGCTGCCCTTCCGTGCCCTTCCGTGCCCTCCCGCGCCCTCCGGCTTCAGGTCCCCGCCGCGTCCGCGCCCCTCTGCCCTCCGCAGCCGCGAGCGTCACGGCTGTGCCAATACCAGCAGTGATAACCACCCTCTGTCCCGTTGCGTCTCCGCCGTGTTCCAAGCGCCTGGCACATCGTAGGCGCTCGGGAAAAACTCACGGCGCCCTCTCTTACCGTTCCTCCAGAACGCCGGCGCAGTGTGGGGGCCAGTGCCCGCTATCACAGAGGCGACGCCCGAGGCGGGCCTCAGCGCAGCATCCCCGCCGCCCACCCGCCGGCCGAGGGCAGGAGGCTGCCTCTGCGGCCAGCGCACCTGCGTCCCATCAAGTCTAAAAACGACGCACTCGGGGCACCTGGGTGGCTCAGTCGTTAAGCGTCTGCCTTCGGCTCAGGTCATGATCCCGGAGTCCTGGGATCGAGCCCCGCATCGGGCTCCCTGCTCGGCGGGAAGCCTGCTTCTCCCTCTCCCACTCCCCCTGCTTGTGTTCCCTCTCTCGCTGTGTCTCTCTCTACCAAATAAATAAAAACGACGCACTCTCGTGGCTCTCAGGGCTGGGGGGTGGGGTGGGGAATGGGGAGTAACTGCTAGTGGGTATGAGGTGGATGCTTGACCTAAGCTGGCCGAGTGGTCACAGGGAGAAGTCCGCAGACTCCCACATGGGGGAGGACCCTATCCCACTGTCCTGAGACCTGGTGCCAGGCTGCATCCCAAGGCTTCGAGACTCCCTTTCTGTGTTCTGTCTCTCTGTTTAAACTAGCTGGTAAACCTCAACTAAACCCACAAGTGCTGGGCCCATGTCCTGCTGCCTCTCACTGGGAGAGTCCAAGCAGGGTCACTGTGGGACACCTGCAGCTCTGCGATTCACCTGGGCATGAAGTGGCACCCAAATCCCTCACTATCCTCATCTGTGTAATGGAAATAGCAAACCAATGTCTTAGGGCTGGGGGAGGATTGCATCCAGCTCAGGGCCAGCTCTCAGGAAAGATCCAAGGAAGAACAGGTGGGGTTCCTGTGCAGGCAAAGGCCAGGGATAAACAGGGACTAGGTCGCCTGCCATGTGCTGGCAGTCAAAGGACCCAGAAACAAGCAGAGGATCTCCAGGTGGCCTGGCAGGGGTGGGGGGGGGGTTAGTCCAGCTCTGGCAGCTGTGGTCCCTTCTCAGGGCTCAACTCCCACAACGCCCTTTGTCTCCAACTCTGAGCCTCTTGGACCAATTCCCCAGGGGGAAAAGGGAGGGACTGTAGAGCCTGCGAGCCTCTTGGGCTTCAGGAAAGTTTTTTTTTTTTTTTAAAGATTTTATTTATTTATTTGAGAGAGAGAATGAGATAGAGCATGAAGGGGGGAGGGTCAGAGGGAGAAGCAGACTCCCTGCTGAGCAGGGAGCCCGATGTGGGACTTGATCCCGGGACTCCAGGATCATGACCTGAGCCGAAGGCAGTCGCTTAACCAACTGAGCCATCCAGGCGCCCCTTCAGGAGAGTTTTTATGCAGAGTCACAGAGGGAGTGCTTGGGAACCCAGTTTGGAAACACTGGTATGAGGTCTAAGCCAAGGTGGGGTTGATGGGATGAGGCAGGGGAAGAGGGGAGGAGCCCTAGGACTGGGGAGAGAAGGAGGAGGCTCAGATGTTGCCCTGCCTGGGGGTTGGGTCCCAGGATGGGTGGAGATACCCTCGGGGAGGAGGCATGTGGAGGGAAAGTTGAGGAGGTTCTGGATGCGTGGCAACTGAAGTCACTTGAGAGGGTGCCCAGAGTGCAACTGAAGCCAGGGTGTGAAGCTGGGAAGGGGTGAGCTGACCTGGGGCAGATGAAAAACTCCAGAGGCAGGGAACCTCATCCTAGAAGAGAAGAAAGAGGGCTGGGAGGGAGTCTGAGCAAGAGCGCCCCAGAGAAGTAGGAGGAAACTGAGGCACAGCATGTGGAGGTCAAGGGAAAGGCTACAGGGGAGAAGCCAGCAGGGGCTTGGGCTACAGGAACAGAGTGGGGGCTGGGGACAGTGCAGCCGCACATCGCCCCTTGGTCCTCCCTCACTGCACAGCCCCACATGTACCCCCACTTGGGGCTTCTAGAACTCTCTACAGTCTCCCACCTCCTAGCCTTTCCCCATGTTGTTCCCTTTGCCTGGAACACTTTTCTATCCCACCTCCATGATTACTCATGCTTGCAGACTCAACTGAGGTGCCTCCTCCAGGAAGCTTCCCCAGCCCCTATTCTATGTGCTGATTGGCATCACACATTCAGGGTACACATATTTATGAGTTATCTACTGCAGGCAGAACATCTGTCCCCAGGTATATCAGTGCCCCTACTCCTCAGGGTCATCCTGTCCCTCGATCCTGCCTTGTCACCTGTGCAAAGCTGAAGGCATGGAGTTCACCCATGACCTTTACTGAGGGCACCTTGAGTGGAGGGGTTAGATAGGAAGCCAGATGCCAGCAGGTTGGTAACAAGTGAGGAAGTGTAGACGTGGCATGTGGCCCATTCTTTCTAGAAGCTTAGATGTGAGAGGAAAGAGCAGTGGCAAAGGTTTTTTCTTAATAGTAGAGACTTGAGGTTTCCAGGCTGAGGGAAGAGTGCCAGCAGAGGGAGAAGTGAATGAGACAGGGAAAGAGCACAGGGAGTGGATCAGTGGTGAGAGCTTCTTGAGAGATGAGAGGAGGAAACTCACATCCTTCACTTCTCCGTCATTCATTCACTGTCTTATTCCAATGAGTCTTCACAACTCTGGGAGCTGGCTACTAGTCCTATTCCCTTTATTGAATGAGGTAATTGGGGTGTCTGGCTGGCTCAGTGGGTGGAGCGTGGGACTCTTGATCTCAGGGTCATGACTTCAAGCCCCACATTGGGTGTAGAGCTGACATAAAAGAAAAATAAATAAATAAATAAGGTTACTAAGCCACAGAAAGGTTAAGAAATTTGCCAGGTCACACAGAAAGTAAGTGGTATTTCTGGGATTATATTTCAAACCTAAGCTTTTAATTCCAGTCAAGTGACAAACTCAAGGGAAGACAGACCCATAAGAAACAGATGCAAAATGAGAAAAACAGATTAATCAAGTCTAAATGAAGTTTTGAAGGTGGTTGTGGAGTACATGCAACTGTTTCTAAAGGATTTCTGAAATAGGACATGTTTAAGCAAGAAATTATCTGGAAATGAAATTCTAGACTATTTCAACAAACAGAGAAAATAAAATGTGCCACAGATCTTGTTTGATTCAGAGAGGAGGACATTGGAAGATTCTTTAATTTTTGATAAAATAGATTTTAAGGTGGGATTTTTAAAAGTTTTTTTTTTATTTGTTTAAGTAATCTCTGCACCCAATGTGGGCTTGAACTCACACCCCCAAGATCAAGAGCTGCATGCTCTTCTAGCTGCGCCAGCCAGGCACCCCTTAAAGTTTTTAATTAATAGTTAATGAGGGGTGCCTTGGTGGCTCAGTTGGTTAAGCATCTGGCTCTCGATTTCGGTTCAGGTCATGATCTCAGGGTCGTGAGATGGGGCCCAGCATCAGGCTCCGTGCATGGAACCTGCTTAAGATCCTCTCTCTCCCTCTCTCTCTGCCCCTCCTCACCTCTTTCCCTCTCTCCTTAAAAAAACAAAAACAAAAACAAGAAAAAACAGTAAATGATAACTGTTAGCATACAAGGGAAAACTTGGAGAGGGGGGACACAAGAAGACCTGATCGGCCCAGGAAAGGATTACAAAAGAAAACAATGGATCAATATATTAAACAGAACAGGCAAAACAAGACCAAGCACATAGGTGATCATAATAAATGTAAATTAGTTAAATTTCCCTACTAAAGAACAAGGATTCTCATAATGAGAAGACATACTAAATCCAGGTACATGCTGTTTTCAGGGACAAAACTAAGACAAATAACAAATAAAGAATAGGAAAATGAAGACATAAAGAAGGTAGGTTGGCAGTTTAATACCAGGAAAATAGAACTAAAGCAAAAGATTTAAAAAAGAAGGGGGGGTCCTTCATTTTTACACTGATTAAAGTTCTAATTCGTGTAGAATATGTAATGACCCATTGCATTCTCAAAAATAGAACATCAGCATACACAACTAAACTATTAGAAGTACACAAAATTGGGGCACCTGAGTGGTTCACTTGGTTAAGCGTCTGCCTTCAGCTCAGGTCATGATCTCAGGGTCCTGGGATCGAGCTCTGTGTCGGGCTCCCTGGTTAGTGGGGGCCTGCTTCTCCCTCTCTCTGCCTCCACTCCCCCTGCTTGTGCACTCTCTCCCCACCCCCCTGTCAAATAAATAAATAAAATCTTAAAAAAAAAAATACACAAAAATATTGTGGGAGACTTTTTTACACCTTCCTTTGAACTTTACAAAGCAAGTAGACAATTTTTTTAAGTCAGTAAAGGTAAAGAGAATTTGAACAGCACAGTTAATATGTTCTATGTTTTGTAACAATATTTTGTCAAGATCAGAGGAAGTGATTAGACAAGCAAGTGGTCTTCGGCAGCACTCTTCTCTAAAATGGCTCTGGGTCCTTTCACCTGCTCACCGCACCACATCTTGAGTCCAGCGGACGCTCCCTCAAGCCCACCCTATCGCAGGGATGCCCCCCTGAGGAGATGCCTGAAGAGCTGTCTGCAGAGGATATTGGGCCAGGGCAGGGCACCTTGACAATCCAGGTAATTGAAAGGTAAATGTAGAAGCAATGGATCCCTGCATTATCTTAACTGCAGTGATGGTTCCATGGGTGTATACATATGTAAAAACTCACCAAATTGTACACTTTATTTTTTTAAGTTTTATTTATGTAAGTAACCTCTGTACCCAACGTGGGGCTCAAACTCATGACCCTGAGATCAAGAGTCATGTGCTCTTCAGGCGCCTGGGTGGCGCAGTTGGTTAAGTGACTGCCTTCGGCTCGGGTCATGATCCCAGGGTCCTGGGATCGAGTCCCGCATCAGGCTCCCTGCTCTGCGGGGAGCCTGCTTCTCTCTCTCACACTCCCCCTGCTTGTGTTCCCTCTCTCGCTGTGTCTCTCTCTTTCAAATAAATAAATAAAATCTTAAAAAAAAAAAAAAAAAGTCATGTGCTCTTCCAAGTGAGCCACCCAGGCACCCCAAATTGTACACTTAAAATATGTGCAGTTATTGGATATCAATTAGAACTCGATAAAGTTGTTTCTTAAATATCTATGGGGCACCTGAGTGGTTCAGTGGGTTAAGCATTTGACTTTGGCCGGGGTCATGATCCCAGAGTCCTGGGCTCAAGCCCTGCATCGGGCTCCCTGCTCAGCTGGTAGTCTGCTTCCAACTGAGCCACCAGGCACCCCAATAAATAAAATCTTTAAATATCTAATACTTGGGCGCCTGGGTGGCTCAGTTGGTTGAGCGACTGCTTTCGGCTCGGGTCATGGTCCTGGAGTCCCGGGATCGAGTCCCGCATCAGGCTCCCTGCTCAGCAGGGAGCCTGCTTCTCCCTCTGACCCTCTTCCCGGTCATGTGCTCTCTCTCTCTCATTCTCTCTGTCTCAAATAAATAAATAAAATCTTAAAATAAATAAATAAATAAATAAATAAATAAATAAATACTTATAGTGACAAAAAAGCAGGTCACTGGTAGCCAGGGACAAGAGGTAGGAAAAAGGAATTACTACAAAGGGGCATGAGGGAATTTGGGGGGTAATAAAAATGTTTTAGGGGCACCTGGGTGGCTCAGCTGGTTAAGCATCTGCCTTTGGCTCAGGTCATGATCCCAGGGTCCGGAAACGAGCCCCACATCAGGCTCCCTGCTCATCGGGAAGTCAGCTTCTTCCTCTGCCCTTCCCCCACTTCATGCTTGCACTCTCTCTTTCTCAAATAAATAAATAAAATCTTTTTTAAAAAATGTTTTATATCACGAGTATGGTGGTGGTCAAATAATTCTTTATTTGTCAAAACTCAACAAATTGTATAGTTAAAATTAGTGAATGTCATTGTACATAAATTATGCCTCAATTAAGTTGATTTTTAGAGATCTAATCATGTGGAAATTGAAATACCCTCTTTTTTTATCTTTTCTCTTTTTAAAAATTTTTTTAATGTTATATTAATCACCATATCTTACAACATTTGGGCAGGGACACCTGGATGGCTAAGTCAGTTAAGTGTCTGCTTTCGCCTCAGGTCATGGTCCCTGTGTCCTGGGATCAAGCCCCCTGTGTTGGGCTCCGAGTCTGCTTCTCCCTCCGCCCCTCCCCCCTGCTGTGCTCTAGATGCCCTCTCTGTCTCTCTCAAATGAATAAATATAAAATAAATAAGGGTACCTCGGTCGCTCAGTGGGTTAAGCATCTGCCTTCGCCTGGGGTCATGACCCCAGGGTCCTGGGATCCAGCCTTGCATCGGGCTCTCCGCTCAGCAGGGAGCCTGCTTCTCCCTCTCCCTCTGTGATCTCTCTCACTTTTGCTCTCTCTCCAATAAATGAAAATAAAATCTTTAAATAAGTAAATAATTCTTGGGCAAAAAAATCAAAATTAAAATCAGATTGTATAGAAATGAATAGTAATGAGCATACATCTTACCAAATCTGTGGGGTGCAAAGTTATACATGGAGAGAAACTGATAACATCACTTTTTCTATTATTAAGCATGAAAAATCAAGCTAGTTTATAAACTAAGCATTCATGTCAACATTCTAGAAAAACAACTATAAAATAAACCAAAACAAAATAGAAATAAGAAAACTGAAATCTAAGCGCATATATTAGTTATTTCATGTAAAAACATATGTAAAAACTTATCAAATTACACGCTTTTTTTCTTTTAAGTTTTATTTTTTTCAGTAATCTCTACACCCAACGTGGGGCTCAAACTCACGATCTTGAGATCAAGAGTCACATGTTCCACTGACTGAGCCAGCAGGGGCCCCAAGAGCATAAACTAAAAAAAAAAAAAGAGTAGAATGAATTAATAAAATCAAAAGCTATTTTTTTAAGATTTTATTTATATATTTGAGAGAGAGAGATTGAGAGAGAGAGAGCATGAGAGGGGGGAGGGTCGGGAGGGTCAGAGGGAGAAGCAGACTCCCTGCTGAGCAGGGAGCCCAATGCGGGACTCGATCCAGGGACTCCAGGATCATGACCTGAGCCGAAGGCAGTCGCTTAACCAACTGAGCCACCCAGGCGCCCTCAAAAGCTATTTTTAATATTTAAGGCTACTAAGATTATGGGGCCCCTGGGTGGCCCAGTCCATTAAGCGTCTGACTCTTGATCTCAGCTCAGGTCTCAATCTCAGGGTCGTGAGTTCAAGCCCCAAGTTGAAAAAACAAACAACAACAAAAAAAAACCCAAAAGATTTTTAAAAAGAGCCTGCTGGCAAATGTCACTGAGAGATAAAAATAAAATATGAACCGTTACGATTAAGAACATAGGTTTATTCACAGAAATAGAATTAGAAATTACAAAAGAAAATTACATGCAATTGTTTTAAACTTTTGACATCTAGATAGGATCATTATATGTTAGGACAAGACAAACTATTAAAATTGACTCGGGCAGAAGTAAAAAGCCCAAACAGACCAATCATAAAGGAAGAAATTGAAAACATATCAGAGCCATGCCAGGAAAAGACACTTCATCCAGATCTGATTTGGGGAAAATCTTATCAAATGTGCAAAGATCAGATAATTGTGACGTTGTATGTATTCTTAGAGGACATGGTCACATTTAAGTATATTTAATGCATATTTATGCATAAAGCAACGCATTTAGTATAGCATAATTTGCACATCTAAACAAACTGGATAAAGATAGCACAGGAAAAGGAATCCATCGTCCAGTGATTTTTAGGTCTGTCTCAGCCAAGAACCTTTATTTCAGACAAAATCCCAAAACGCACAACTTGAATGGTGCTGAGGAAGCTGAACAGTGGCTCCCAGACAGATCCAGCTCCTTGTCTCCAGAATCTGTGAATGTGATCTTGCCCGGCAAGACACCTTGCAGGTGTGATTCATTTAAAGGCCTTGAGATGAGGGGTTATCCTGGATGATCCAGCGGGGCCCTAAATGTAATCACAAGTGTCCCTATAAAGGGAGATTTGAACGGCAGACGCAAAGGCCAGTGATTTGGGAAAGGCGAGTTGGAAGGACGTAGCTAAGGAAAGCTGGAGGCCACCAGAAGCTGAAGAGGCAAGGATTCTCCCCAGAAGGAGCCAGACTTGTTTCTGCCCCAGAAGCCTCATTGCGCACCGTGGCCTCCCGAGTGTAGGAGAACACATTCGGGCTGTTCTGCAGTGACACCAGGTTTGTTGTAGATATTTGTCACGGCAGCCACAGGAGACTCATACCTACGGTCACCACTACCAAACCTAATAACAGTTACCCCGGGGGGGGACAGGGTCAGGGTGGAACAAGGACTTTTATTCTTGCCTTTACCTTTTGTGTTGTTGACATGCCCCCCCCAATCATATATCACTTTCATAACCGAGGAAAAAGGGAGAGAGGATGCAAGCGGAGCACTTGGCCCCGGGCAGGAGCAGCCAGGGCTGGGACTTCAGCAGTTGTCATAGTTACTGGGGCGTCCCTTTTATGCCTTTACACCTGTGCCTCCCCTGCAAAGCTTCCCATAGAGCCTGGAGCCAGGAGGCAGCTGGGCTGCTCTGTGCTCCTCCGGCCAGAGGTCTTGCCCACTGGGGCCTCGCTGCAGAGCAGCGCCACCCACCCCTGCCCAGGGCGGGCTCTCCCGCAGGCATATTTTGCATCCTGAGACCACCAGGAGCACTCGGTGTGAGTGCCTGAGCTGCCGTGGGAAGGAAAGCCTGAGGGCAGATCTTGCGGGCACATCTGCAAGGAAACAACCCACTGCCCCAGCCCTCACACAATAGTCCCTTCCCCATGGAGGCAGGGGCGGACGCCCACCCCTTACCACCTGCCCAGGAAGGCCTCAGTGCCGCAAAGATGAGTGCTCGGCAGGTGGGGTGTGTCCTGGCAGGAACAGGACACCCGGTGTGGCCCCTGTGCACGTGGTGGGGAGGGGGCGAGCACACCTCTGACATCAGCTGTTTCCCGGGGTGACTCTTTCTTCTCTCTCCTGGGTGGAGGTCCAATTCCGAGCTGCGGCAGTTCCTCTCTGCAGTCTCTATAGCAACATTCACGTGGATTTCATAGAACATAAGGTGTTGGAGCTGGAAGGGACCTCAGAGATCAGCTCCTCCTGCCCCCTCGTTTCAGGGAGAGGGGAGCGGGTCTAGAGACACCACACTCCCAGGGTCCCCCAGCACGCCCGGGATCCAGCGGGGGGCCTCTACCTGCTGGCACATTCCTGGCCAGGGTCCCTCCCCTGAGATCACAGACAGCTGAATTCCCTAGGACTGGTGTATGGGAGGTGCTCTGGGGTCACAAGGCTTGGGAGCTTCACCACTCCCCCCTTACTAACTGACCCCTGAAGTCCAGCCTAGCCCTGTCCTGCTCGGTCACTGACCTCTCCATTCAGTGCTTCGTGGAGGCAGGCTGGGTACTGTCCTCAGGAGGCCCAGAGGCTGGGGCTGAGGCCGGGAGCCCCCAGAGGAACCACTGGAGAGCAAATGTCAGTGTCCACGTGAGTGGAGCAAGAATTGGGGGTGGGAGGGGCCAGGGAAGGCTACCTGCCTGGGGGTGGGAGGGGCCAGGGAAGGCTACCTGCCTTCCAAGTAGAGCCCGGAAGGTCAAGAAGACTCTCACCCCTGCCTAAGCCCACGTGGCTTGAGCACCATGGCCCTGTGGGTGAGTAGTATGTGGGGGTAAAGCTGGCCCGCTTGGAAAGTGGGGCTCCAGAGAGAGACAGCCTCAGGCCAGAGATCCTAGAGGGTTGTTGTGTCTGGGACTCATTGCACACGTCACTCTAGGACCAAGGGGCCAGGCCCCCAGAAGGGCAAGTCAGAAGGCAGCGTACAGGAGCTGGGGTCCCCAGGCCTGCAAAGGCACCTGGAATGGGGGCCACCAGAGGGGCTGGGGTGAGCATCCAGAGTGAGGCAGGAAGAGATATGGGGTTGCTCCAGCTCTTTGCTGAAATATGGGTACATGCAGACCTCTGCCTGTCCAGCGGGGCCAGGCCTATGCCAGGAGGGTTGAGGGCCGTGGGCACCCCCCTCTCGCTGCACTCTAGCTCAGCCTGACAATCCAGGCGTCCCAGGGCCAGCCAGGGCCACCCTCCTGACCTTTCCCACCAAACTGGCCCTTTTCCTCCCCCTTGCGGGCAGCCTGGTCTAGTTATCTGTTGCTGTGTAAACAAAAAATGCCCCCAGTGCTCCTGAATCTGCAGTTTGGGCTGGGCTCAGTGCGGACAGCTATTGCTACTCTGCACAGAACCCACCAGGACCAGAGCGCCAACCGCCAGGATGACTTCCTGGGTGGCGAGTGGGTTCCTCTCCACCTGGGATTCCTCACAAGGCTATTTGGGCTTTCTCACAGTATGGCAGCCGGGTTCCAAGAATGAGTGTTCCAGGAGACAGGAAGTAGGGGTTGCCCGTCTGTAGGGCCTAGGTCCAGAAATGGACACAGGGTCCCTTCTGCCATATGTATTGGTCAGAGCAATCACAGAGCTGGAGGTAGGGGACAGAGGCCTTCCTGCCCGATTGGGAGGGGCAGCAAAGAACTTGCTGTCCGTAATGGACCTCAACACTCCACTGTCTCTGCCCCAGGGGCTCTCTCTTTGCCTCACCCCCAGGCCTGCAGATTCTGTATTTCTGGGAGGTCTCCTCTGTCCCTATTCCCTTCCCCCTGGTTACTGCCACCCCCTCAACTCACGTCCCTGTCTACAGACTGCACCATGCTCCTTCCTCTTCACCCCCTATACAGGACACCATGCTCCCACCTCCTACACCCCCTGTAGCAGTATCCTCTGCTGCTCTGCTCAGGAACCATGCATGGCTGCCTACTTCTGGCCGAACAATTTCCAAGCTCCTAGGCTAAACATTCAAATTCACTTTAGAATCTAGCCCCCTCCTGTCTTACCACCTGGATTTCCTCCAAGCAACCGGATCACACTTTGGCCTCTTCTGCTCAAAATGCCCACCTACTAGCACTCTGAGCTTGCACGTATTCATTCCATCTACCTAGCAAGTGTATCTGTCTCCTCTTCTGTTGGACTCCTGTTCAACCTTCAGAGCCCGGAGCAAATGCCCCTCCCCCACAGAGCCCGGCTCTCGCTATTTGATTATACTAGCCTTGCCTCACTGCACGTTGCGACACAGTCTGCCTTATCCTTGTTAGTAATGACATGTCCTCCTGAAGTGGGGCCCATTCCTAACTCATATTTCTTTCACCAATTTAGTAAGTTTATTGAGGCCCGCAGCCAGCTGCCAGGGATATGGCAGTGACCAAGACAAGCTGCTTCCTGTACCCAGAGAACTTACATTCCCGAGAGTGAGACAGATGGCAAACGGAGGAACCAAGGGACATAATGATCAAAGATTAGGAGGATGGCTGGAAGGCAAGAGAGGCAAGAAGAATGCATGATCCAGGGACCTAGAACGCTCTCCTTTTGAAAGAAATCAGAGACCTGGGTTTTTACATATATTCTCCTAATTTTAAAGGTTTCAAGGTCAAGTATTTTTCCTCTGCTGCTTTCAGCTTTCCTCCCCTCCTGGCTCCCCACTCTCTCTTCCTGGTTACCCCATTAGCACTAGCCCCCACCCTGGACTCAGCTGCCTTACCTAGAGCCCCCACCCCTAGGGGACCCAAACTCCTTTCTGGTTTCCCTTGGGCAACAGCTGACAGGAGGAAATAGGGAGCCCCTTGCCTGGGACCCTGGGGTCAGTGGGCATGGGCTGAGAGTCTGGGCCAGCCACCCTGAAATTGGCCTCCTGGAGCATAGGACACCTGGAGTCCCCAGGGCCCCAGCAGCGGGAGCTCAACACCCTTACCCCAAGCCCCTCGATCCACACATCTGGGCATTGGTCCGGAAGAAGCAGGGGTCCCGAGGAGCGAGACAAGAAAAGAGGCCAGGGGCCCCTCAGAGGGCTTCCTCAGGTTTGTCCCCCAGCTCTGACAGGGCCTTGAGGGACGGGTCTCCGGAGGATTCAGCACTGCCATGGGACAGTTTATGTTCTCTGGAGTCAGAGTTCCCAGGTACAAATCCTGGCTCTGTCACTTTCTAGCCTGGTGACCTTGGACAGCTCTCGTCCCCTCTCTGGGCCTCAGTTTTCCCACCTGATCACTGGGAATCCTAGCACTACCCACCTCACAGGATAGTTTTGAGGATGCTTATGCCTGCCACACAAGGACACTCAAGACAAGGCAGCTTCCCACAGCCTCTCCCATGCAGGGCCCTGCCAGAGCCTCTTGGGGCATCCCTGTGTTTTCCCAGACCGCTGAGCCCTAGAGGCAGCTTCTGCCCGTTATCATTATTTGGGCTCTGGGAACTGGAAGCGGGGAGGGCTCAGGCCTCTGAAGGGGCTAGGGTCCATGCGACAGCTATCACATCCTGGGGGACAGCCAGGCCATGCCTCCACTGCCACAGGAGTAAGGAGCAGAGGCTGATCCCAGAAGCACTGCGTTTCTGCCTACACTCGCTGCCCCCAAGCCACAGCTGAGGGGCATCTTGGCTCACCACTCCCAGGGTCCCATGATCATCTCAGCCTTATGCTCAAACCCCAGAGAATCCTGGGGGGAGACAGACAGTCCAGGGGGAGGTGTCAGGCTCTGGAGACTGGTCTGCCAGGGACCAGCATGGGGTTGGGACAGTCAGCACTGGGCCTCCTTGGGGCCAGAACCTGGCACCAGAAGGCCAAGGGGCTAGCCACCTCCTCCTCCGGGACCCCTGAGGGCAGAGCCCCAGGGGAGGGGCCACTCAGAGTGCTTGCTGCAGCAACTCGGATTTCCCTTTACCCAAGGATCCTGGGGATTCAGCCCAGCGGGCAGAAGCTGCGGGGGAGAGGGCCCTGGCGCTCTCAAGTGTTAGCTTATCCTGCCGCTGGTAACCAGCTGTCAGCTGAGCCCTGAGTGCTCCGAGCGCCCGTGTTTGTTTGCCTGCCCTAAGGGGAGGAGGGGGGGCAGAGCAAGCCAGGTGGCATCTCTGGCTGAGAAGGGACAGAAACCCAGGGTGTCCACCCATGCAATCCCACTGCCTCAGCGCCCCCTTCTCGGGGCACTCTCCCCGCCCCAACCCCGTCCCAGGCCCGGAGACCATCTCGCGAGGGTCACTGGGCAAGGAGCAGTGCAGGGAGGGGTGTTGTACAGCGCGCGGGGAAGCGACAGGCCCACCACCCCACGGAGGTGGCCACGGAGCGGGTCGCGGGGCCTGGGGCAGGGCAGGAGCTCCCCGCACCAGGCAGAGCGCGCCCACCTCGCGCACCTAGGGCAGTGCCGGGGCCTCGTGACCCCGCCCCCGGGCGGCCGGCTCATTTGCATGCCCCCGCCCCAGCGCGGCCATTGGCGGCGGCGGCGGGAGGCCGGGCCTGAGTGGCTGCGGGCTGGCGCGGGGGCGGGGCGGCGGGGAGCGAGGCGCCGGGGATGCCGCCGCCGCCGCTGCCGCGGGACAGGTTCGGGTCCGCGTCGCGCTCCGCGAGCGCAGGGAGCAGGGCTGCCCGGGGCGCGGCGGCTGCAGCGGGAGCTCCCTGAGCGCCCGCCCGCCATGTCCAGGAAGAAGACCCCCAAGAGCAAGGGGGCCAGCGCGCCCGCTGCCTCCGCGCTGCCCGCCGCCAACGGGTCCCGGCCGGCGCGCCCTGGGATTGCGCGCCCTGGCCCCCAGGTGCGGCCCAACGGGCCCCCGCAGCCTGGCCGGCCCTCGCTTGGCGGCGGCGACTTCTACGACGTCGCCTTCAAGGTGAGCCGGCCCCCACCCCATGCAAGCGCAGCAGGTGGCGCTCGGCCTGAGCCGAGCGGGGAGGGGTCCGGGAGTGGACGGAGGGCCCGGCGGACCCTGGGCGGGAAGCCCGCCCGAGCGGCACCCTGCGGGTCGCGCGGCGGGCACCGCGCATCGCATACACACACAGCTGTCAGACCCGGATTTCAGATACCCAACAGCTGGCAAGCCCTGCCCCCTAACGTCCCAGCTGGCAGGGCCGGACAAGGGGTCCCGAACCTGGCGGGTGCTCCGTCCCCGCTCCCTAATGGCCCCGCGCCCACCCGGGCCCCAGTCTCACCATTTCCCATATGCTGCCTTCCCTCACCCCCAGGGTCTGTGGGTCTCCTCTTTTTTGGGGGGGAAGGGGGAGACTAAGAAGAGGTTTACCAATTGGGTGGGGAACACTGGGGCCTCCTTCAGGCCTAGGCAGAAGCCTGTGGATTGTGGAGGGTTTGTCCAGACTGTCTGTGGGTTTTGGAGCCTTTGACAGCAGGCTGGGGGAGGGGTGGACGAGGGGGAAGCCTGATTGCCTCCTCTGGGTCCCCAGACCTGACCTAGGCCTTCTCAGGCCAAGATTTGACCTCATGTGGCAAAATCCTCCAGAATCTTACTGGGATTAGAAGAAGCCCCCTGGCACAGAGACCCCCACAGGCCTCCCCGAAGGTCTCCAGCCACCAACCTCCAGACTCCACTCCCCACCAAGCCCCAAATGCTCCCCTTCCAGATCAAGCATGGTGTCCAGGGTCTGGGGGTGGGGTTAGGTAGGGCCCTGGATGGAGGCAGCTGCCCCCACTCCCCATTAAGTGAGATGGGCCACTGTTCAAGAGACAGGGGACCGAACCTTCTGGAGGTGGACGCTGGAGGTCCAGCCGGCAGGGACCGTAGCTATCCTGTCTTGCCTGCAGGACTGGGACAGTTCGTCCACTCCTGACCAGGCCAGCTCAGGGAAGACCAGACACCCCTCTGGGTGGGCCAGCACCTGGTCCCCTCTGTCCCTAACACCTTGGACCCTCCTGTTCGCCCCAGGTCATGCTGGTGGGGGACTCGGGCGTGGGGAAGACCTGCCTGCTCATGCGCTTCAAGGATGGGGCCTTCCTGGCAGGGACCTTCATCTCCACTGTGGGCATCGACTTCCGGGTGAGAGGGGAGGCTGATGTCCTCAGCACTAAGCTGACCCAGCCATGCCCTGGGCCCCCCGCACCAGCTCATGGAGTTCTCACAACACCCCTGGGCAGCTGGCTCTCCATTAGCCCTGGACACCTCCTGTCTGGACCACCTGGCACTCAGGGTCAGGGTGGTCGAGGGGGTATGCCTTAACCACCAAAATGCCCATCTCCTGACACCCTAAGGATCCTGGAGACAGGTGATGGCTGCATGTGACTGAAGCAGGCGTAGCACTCCTATGCCTGGGGCTGTACTCTGTGCCTCAGGGTGGGTGGGCCGGGTGCCCCAGGGGGTGGCCGTCAGAGGGAACTCAAGGCCCATGTTCCCTTGGGAGGCTAACATCACTGCCCCACGGTACACAGGTGCCAGGCAGCCTGCCAAGGACCTAAGAGAGAAGTGGCTGTGGGGCATACCCCCCCGCTCTGGGAGCTGGGGGGGGGGTGTCCATGCCCTTGGGTGAGGGAGCTCACAGTAAATGCTCCCACCTGGCTGTTCCCCCCTGCCAGAGCCCCCTCCCACATTGCCCCCAACAGGAGGGCTGTGTCCCTGGGGTTTTGGGGCGGGGGGAGTGCACCTGGATTTGGGGGCTCCCCACACCCCCCTGGCACCCTAATAGCCTGTGGGGTCAGCAGGGAATGATAAGGGCCACAGCAGCCACGCCCCCACCTCTACCCACCAGTCTAAATTCTGAGTGCCTTGCCAAGGTGCTGGTGTGTTCTAGACAAATCCCAAATTTGCATTTTTCTCACCCTTTAATTAGACCCAGTTGGCGGGAGGCTGGGAGGGAGGCCCATTCTGGGAACAGGAAAGGGGGCTCCCTTCAGGCTAGGGAGCCATTATTTACCCTGCTTGGGGGTCCAGGTCCCCTCAAGTCTTCTGAGATGAAGTAAGGGTTCAGGTGCCAGAAAGGGACAGTTTAGGCCCTGGACAGGTGGTCCTTTGCCTGTTTCGGCCCCACCTTCCCCCTTCTCACCTTCCTCTTGGCTCTGGGGCAGGTGGCGAGGGAGGTGAGGCTGCTCGGTTCACACCCCTGTTCAAGGGTGCCAGTGAAGGCGGGGTGTCCTCCCCAGCCTCCTCTCAGCCTGGCAGATGGCTGTACCATTGGTTCCTGGGAGACCCAGAAGCACCCTGACAGCAGGAGCTTGGGGAAGAGGGAGGCGGTGTGGTCCCAGCTGCCAGGGCCTGAGGCTACCAGGCCCCCAACCCCCACCCCAGCAGATGGGAACCGTGGGGTTGGGCCACTCCCTGCCACTAGTCCTGAGCTGGGAAGGCCTGCCAGGGGACCATTACCAGCAAACAGTCAATGAGCACCCGCTGTGTACCAGGCCGAATTCCGGGTTCTGTGGTTACTGCACTGGGTCCTGTCCTCAGGGAGCTGTTGTCCCAGCAGGAAGAGAGGCTTCTAAATTGGAGCAAGCGTTTAGCTCTCATCCTGGGCCAGATACAGTTCTCAGTGCTTTGTACGTAGTAGCTCATAAAGCCATTGAAGCAGCCATGTGATGGGCACCCTGGTTATCTCCCTTTGTGGATGGGGAAACTGAGGCACAGAATGTTAGTAATGGGCCTGGGGTTACACCACGATAACTTCACAGAAGTGGGTGGCTCTGGGCAAAAGGAGCATCACATGTAGAGCTGTGAGGAGCTGATGCCTGTCAGAGGGGCTGGGGCAGGGCCTCCGCAGTCTGCGAGGGTACAGGGAGAGATGTGCGTGGTGAACCTGAGCTGGCAAGGAGGTGCAGGGAAGCTGACTAGGGCTAGGCGCCGGGCGGAGGCAGGGCAGGGAGGAGGGGGGAGGGCCGGAGCAATAGGACTCGGTGACTGACTGGGCTGGGTGGTGGCAGAGGGCCTTTGAGGGCAGTAGGGCCGTGTGCCAGGCCTCCGAGGTGGGCAGAGAAAGAGCACACATGGCCCACAACTGGACACGGCTGCCCTTGGAGGGCAGCAGCCTGCAAATCCATGAGGATGGCCATCTGAGTGGGAGAGGGGCTTGGGCATCATCACTAGGTGGGGCTCAGCAGGGGGAGGTGTAGGAGGCATGGGGGTGGGGAGAGCTGGGCGGATCCCAGGACTTGGGTTTGAGGTGAAAGGTTACCTGCAGGTACAGGGAGGTGAAGTGGTCAGACGAGAACCAGGAGGTGGGCATCGGGGACAGAACCCAGCCAGCTGAGGGGCAGACAGGGTAAGAGTGAATTTGGGGGCGTGCCAGGGGCAGCACAAGCTCAGGCTTGGTCCTGGCCTGCACTGCGGGAGCCCCCCATCAGGGGGCAGCACTGTCCTAGCTGCTGGGCTCAGCAGAGCTGGCTGGTTGTCTTTCAGAACAAAGTTCTGGATGTGGATGGCATGAAGGTGAAGCTGCAGGTGAGAGGTGGGGGGCGCGGGCGGGGGAGGTGAGGGGAAGGGACCAGCAGCCCTGACTTCGGGCTGTGCCTGTCGCTGCAGATCTGGGACACGGCTGGCCAGGAGCGGTTCCGCAGCGTCACCCACGCTTACTACCGCGACGCCCACGGTGAGCTTGTGGGCGCGGGACGCCAGCCCCAGGAAGCGGAGGCTGCGCTCCGTGGGTGCCCTGGGAGTGAGCATGGCAGGCCGGCTGGAGGCTGTGGGCGCCAGGAAGCTGTCCTCACTGGCCCTCTGCCCCCAGCGCTGCTACTGCTCTATGATGTCACCAACAAGGCCTCCTTTGACAATATCCAGGTCAGTGGTTCCCTCCTGGTGGTGGGGCAGGCAGGGGGGCGTTAGGGTCCCAGAGGCCGGAGGACCCCACTGACAGCAGGGAACGGTGGCCCCTCTGGCGGCTCAGGTTGCCTGTGAGCTGGATGGGGTCTGGGGACCTTCCAGCTCCATCCAACACCTTGGATAAGGTACTCCGCCTCGCACGGGGACCACTACTTCTGGGCCCCTCCCGTTAGCCAGAGCCACACAGGCCCTCTGTGCGGTGTGGCCTGGAGGGACAAGGGGTACGCAGGAGTGCCAGCCTCTAGGCTGGTCTCAGCTTCTCCCCCACAGGCCTGGCTGACCGAGATCCAGGAGTATGCCCAGCACGACGTGGTGCTTATGCTGCTGGGGAACAAGGTGAGAGCCCCAGCCCCCCTTCTCCTCCCTAGCTCTACAGGGCGGGTGAGGGAGCGGGCAAGCCCTGGGCCAGCTCTCATCAAGACCCCTGTGCCAGGTGGACTCTGCCCAGGAGCGTGCGGTCAAGAGAGAGGATGGGGAGAAGCTGGCCAAGGTGAGCCAGGGTAGGGTGGGTGGCCAGGGGTGTCCCTGGGGTTGCAGGACTTAGGCTATCCCCACCAGGCTGCCACCTGGCTGCCACCAGCTGTTTGCAGGAGTACGGGCTGCCCTTCATGGAGACCAGCGCCAAGACAGGCCTCAACGTAGACTTGGCCTTCACAGCCATTGCAAAGTAAGTCCTGGCAGTCACCAGAAGACCCCCACCCCTAGACCTGGAGTCTGAATCTCCTTGCTGGGGTAGAAGCCACTCTGTTCCATGGTCACCCCTGCACCACAGGGAGTTGAAGCAGCGCTCCACGAGGGCCCCCAGTGAACCCCACTTCAGGCTGCACGACTATGTCAAGAGGGAAGGCCGAGGAGCCTCCTGCTGCACACCCTGAACCTGGGAGGGCCCTGCAAGGCTGGATGGAGGCTTTACAGGGACTCCTGGATTTAGTCATCCCGCAGTCAATCCCAGGGTGTCCGATCCTGGAACTCCCAGATGGAGCCTTGCCTTTCCCAGAGCCTCAGGCCCAACAGGCCTCAAGGAGCCAGTGGGTCTGCACCCCTCTTCACCTGCTGCTGCCTGAGGGCCTTGAAGGAAAAGCAAGGGTCTCCAGTACAGGAGGGGGCACCTCACAATGTACAGCCCACGTGGGGCGCTCTGCTGCCCCCTCCTGGACACGCCCAGCTTGCAGGCTGGGCCACCGTTCCAGCACATGTACAGTGCCTAACCCCTTAGAGAAAGCCATGTCTTCAGCTCTACACGCTGCCCAGGCAGGGAAAGGCAGGACTCCTGCCCGTGCCTGGGACCGAGGGCTTCACCGCAAACCATACCATGCATTTGTGCCCCAAGGATCAGAGCCACCTGCTCCGCGCTCACACGCTAGGAGACTCTGGTTCCAGCATCAACAGGGTCTTCCTTTCATGCCCCCTTGGAGGATGCCAAGATTGTGGCTTTGTAAGAGACGAACAGCATGTGGGAAATCAGAGAAATGTCAGGGAAACTAGAACTGCCAGCCTCACCGAGGCCTGTACTTAGTGAGGTCAAGCCAGGGGGCTGGTAGTACACTTCATGTTGTTGTACTCAAATCCTGAAGTCCGTCTTTAGATTAAGAGCCTTTGTTTTCAGTCCTAGTGAATAAAGTTGTGTTTTCTGTACTGCCTCTCTTCTGTTCAAAGAAATCCCCCTTTGGGCCCCTCGGGAAAGTACGGGTCATCTTTAACACTCAGAGGGTGGCACCCCTCCCCTGCTGTAACTAGGTTGCTTGGAACCCCAATGGTGTCTAGGGAGCATGGGGGAGCCTAGGTGATTCATATCCACTCCCCCTAAGACACAATGGAATAAAAAACAGTGCTCCATGGCCCGCTAGTGAAGAATTAAGAGTTCCTGGGACACCTGGGTGGCTCAGTCGGTTAAGCAACTCAGGTCAGGATCCCAGGGTCCTAGGATCGAGTCCCACATCAGGCTCCCTGCTCTGCGGGGAGCCTGCTTCTCCCTCTGCGTCTCTCTCTCATGAATAAATAAATCTTAAAAAAAAAAAAAATTCTCTATCTCCCTCTGCCCCTCCTCCTCCTCTCTAATAAATAAATAAACCTTAAAAAAAAATTATTAAGAGTTCCTGGGCACCTGGGTGGCTCAGTCGGTTAAGCAACTCAGGTCAGGATCCCAGGGTCCTGGGATCGAGTCCCACATCAGGCTCCCTGCTCAGCAAGAAGCCTGCTTCTCCCTCTCCCACTCCCCCTGCTTGTGTTCCTGCTCTCGCTGTCTGTCAAATAAATAAATAAAATCTTAAAAAAAAAAAAAAATTAAGAGTTCCTGACCTACCCAAGGCACAAGCCAAAAAACCCCAGTATTTTTGGCCTTATATGGAAATATGGAGAAGGCAGTTCCAACAGTGGGGAAGTCACCGGACGAACATCCACCTTCCTCTGCCCTGTCCCAAGACTACCTGGGGTTGAGCCAGTGCTCCCATGGGGTCCTATGGGATGCAAACGTGTGTGAAAAGAAAGACACCTGCGTTCCAATCAACTCACCACTTTTGCTTTATTGCTCAGCGCTTCCCAGACCGACACGGGCTCCCGCCTTACCACCAGGCCTCTGGGCTGACGTCGACTCACGTTCACGGCCTCTGGCCGGGTCACCCACCGCCCTAGAAGGCAGACAGCGCCACAATGTAGACAAAAGCCCACTCCCATTTCGGACAAGATAGTTTCGCACCCAGCCGCCCCCGCCCCCGTCATGGGGGTGCACCCTGAAGCCTCAGTCTTGCAAAATAATCAGACTGCGTGTGCAGTTTTCATACGAGGTGTCAGAAATAAAAGCAACTCATCACAGGCTCGAAGCTGCCTAGGGGAGAGCAGGCCCGGCCCAGCCTTACCTGCCGGGAGATGGAGGTCTGGAGGTTCGGACTTCTCCGACCCAACGAGGGGGTGGGGTTGGGGAAGGCGGAGCAAAAAACATGAACAACACCGAGGCGGAAGAGGGCCAGGCGGGCCTGCAGACTTGGGGGACCCCCTCAAACCCACTCGGGGCCCAGTGCGCCCATGACCTTAGCGGACGGCGCCAGCAAGAGCAAACACGCCAGACCCGCACTCGATCCCAAAAGAACGGGGAGCCCAAGGCTCAAGCTTTTATAGAAACTGCCCTACCACTGCGATTGGGCCATCCTGGCGGAAGTACCCTCTCCCCTTGCAGCTGATACGCTGCGTCTCCCGGACCCGACCCGCGAAGCTTCTCCTTTTCGCAACGGGCCATCGAACGTCACCCTGAGCGACAGCGGCACATAACCAATCAGACTCCGACCTGCTACATAGAGTGATTCTAAAGCTGCCAATCCCGCCCCGCGACGTCGAAGCCGCCGGAAGTCGTAGTTTCTGAGGAGCCGCGCGTGAGGCAGCCGGCTGGGCATTGAGAGTCTGAGAACTACAAGTCCCGGCGGGCATAGCGCACCAGCGCTTCCGGCTCGCGCGTCCTGTCCCTTTCCCGGCCGGCGGCCGCGGGGGCACGATGAAGCGGGAGGGTGGCGCTGCCGCTCCCGGGCGGCCGCGGGCCGGTGAGTGTCCGCGCGGCGCGCCCGGCTCGGGCTCGCCCCTCGGGGCCGCGCGGTGGGCGCGTCGGGGTCCGCGGAGGGATCGGGCCTGGGGGGCGGGGCTGACGCGGGCCGGGGTCTCCGCGTCTGTCCATCACTCGCTCGGTCGCTCCATTCTCCCTTTCCTTCCTTATTCATTCCTCCTTCCTGCGTGCATGGAGCGCCGCCGGGGACCCAGTTCTCGTGGGCTTTTCCTCTCCTGCAGCTTTTCTCAACCCCGCCGCTGTTGACACTTCTCGCCGAGCATTCTTTGCTGTGCTTTGGTGGATGTTGAGCTGCATCCCTGGTCTCCACCCACTGGATACCAGTAACCTCCCCCACCCCCTTCGTGACAACCCAGAATGCCTCCAGACATTCCCAAACGTCTCCTGGGGGACAAAATCCTGCCCTCCCCCCGCTCTCCCCCCCCCCCCCCCCCCGCTTGAGAGCTGGTGATCCAGAGCAGAGAGCGATTGACAGTACGCTCAAAATCCTGAGGAGTTGTGATGGGTGCTACGAAACAGGTCGCTGAGAAGGAGTGCTGGGCGCTCCTGAGCGGCTTGGTGAGGGTGGAGGTGCCTCCAGCAAGCAGCCTGTTTTGGGAAGTTGCTGGAAGAGCATGCCTGGCAGAGGGAGCAAGATGTGCAAAGGCCCCACGGGAGAAACGGCTTGGGGCGCCAGTGAGTGCTGGCAGAGGGGTGAGAGGCGAGTCCGGGAGGCCAGACCAGGGTGCAGGGTGGCAGGGATTGTACACAGGAGAGCCAGCATCAGATTGAAGCCTAGTGAAGAGCCCCTGGTTATGTGTGGAGGAAGGACTGAGATTCAGTGAGGAAGCAGGAGAGAGTAAGGAGGCTGTCCTGTGTGTAG
Source organism: Mirounga angustirostris (assembly GCF_029215605.1). NCBI lineage: Eukaryota > Metazoa > Chordata > Mammalia > Carnivora > Phocidae > Mirounga > Mirounga angustirostris. The sequence continues at coordinate 141,275,479 of NW_026991713.1, forward strand.
AGGAGAGTGGGGTGGGAGATGAGGCTCTGGTTGTCTTGAACCAGGCCAGGGCATTCAGCTGGGGCTGAGTCTGCACTTGTGCTGGATCTCACCCTGCTTTGGCAGGACAGGGGTAGAGAGGACGGCCAGAGATTCCACCCCACTTTACTGCCTCCCTTTCTTAGAGCTCCGGGCTGCCGAGACCGTGTCCACCCTTCTCCCCATCCCACAGACCCCTCCGCATGCACACACAGTGCTCCTCTCCTGGGGGCTGCCCACCCCCTGGCCTTTGCCAAGCATGGGGCCTCTCTCTTCCTCATTCCTTCTCTTTGGGCCTCTCCCTTCCCACACCCCTTCCGTGGAGGCCTGTGTAGCAGAAACTACCTCTCTGTCGTAAATCCCTACTTGAGCTGCTCTGGGCATTCCCGTTTCTCCATGGAATCCCCAGTCCCTGTGGCTCATGGTTCCCACAGGGTATCGCTGCACTATTCCCCGGAAGCCAGAACCTCCGTCTCAGGGGAAGCAGGGGTACGGGCAGCCTGGATGAGGGAGGTAACCGGCTGAGAAGGAGGGGTCCCTGTGGAGTAACCCCTGCTGTGGCTGTGTATCACAGTATTTCTGGAAATGAATGGAACAGATCAGGGTCTGAAGTGTTGACTTAGCTGGGACAAGAACCCACAGAAAAGTGCCTTTGGCAGGTTGCATGGGGCTTACTAGTACTCCCGAGCCTCTGTCTGCCTCTCCTCCCAGGCCCTGCAGCTTCTCCGGGTCAGACTCACGTTTGGCCGTCAGCACGGGCCCTCTCTCCAGCATGGGGACTAGCCTGCATTGGGTGTGAGCCTGGCCGCAGGATCAGGAACGCACAATTTGGGAAATGGGAGAGGTGTGGCTGAAGGGCCTGCACTGGCTGGGTGGCCTCAGGCAGCCTGGGCGCTGTGGTTTGGCTGCACCCCGCCCCCCAGCTCGGCTTGGCCTGGGGCTGGCTTCAGTGCATGGTGGGCTCCTTGATTTGCCGGCAGAACAGAGGAAGTGAGAGGAACGGGCCTTCGGTTGACTCCAGCGTGGCCTCTTGCAGGCTGTAAGTGCTGGGATAGCTTCTCAGCTCCATTTTCCGATCTCAGAGAGGGGCCGCTGTCGGCAGAGCCTTGACTCATGCCTCGAGAGCCATCTCTCACAGTTCCTGTCAGATGCGGGCATGTCCACTCCGTTTCACGGGTGAGAAATCGAAGGCCCAGGGGGTTGAGAAGCTTGTCCAAAGTCGCGCAGCTTTGTGCAGCAGAGGCGGGATTTGCACCCAGGTCCGAGTCCAGCACTCATGGTCTTGACCGTTATGCTGTTCCATCTCCATAAAGGACATTTGGAGGGGTCAGCGTAAGCATATATATGAAGGGCCAGCATGTGTCTAGCCTTGGGAGGTGTCAGCAGGACATAACTTGCTCTGAACCTGAGTCACCACTGGCCTGACCTTGCTGTTGGGTGGGCACCTAGGACTTCACCAGGCCCTCTGGCTGGCTTACGCAGGAGGAACCCTGGTAGAGGGGCCTGCCAACCCCTCCACTTCCAACAGATGCCCTCCACCGTCCTCTGTGCTCTGCTCTGGCCCTTCAGCAGAAGGCATTTGGTTGCTCCCTGGAGGAGCATGGAGTCAGGTGGGGCAGATGAAGGGGGAAATGGGCCCTGGGGGCTGGTGCTAATGTCACTGGCAGACCTGGTACTTGACTGGAAGTCCAGTTGGGGGGGTGGACTAACCGCAAGAGGACCCAGGCAGAAGGAGTGGGGTCCTGCAGCACTGGCTGGCAGGGCATGGGGTGGACAGTGGTGTGGGCTGGTGCATGTCCAGGCCAGGCTCTGGCCTGTGACTTTGTATACACTCCCCAGCTTCTGTAGGGAAGCCAGAAAGAGGAAGGCAGGGAGACAGAAACCACACAGGGCATGATGAGCAACAGCCAGGGCGGCCTGGAGCTGTAGTCTGGGCCTGAGGTACTGCCACCTGGTTCTCGGGCAGAGGCCCAGGACCTGTCCCCACAAGCTTAGATTCATGGGTGGGGGGCAGCCTGGGGCAGGGCCAGGGGAATGCAGCTGGTTATAGGGGCCACTTTTATCTGCCCGCACCCTCCCTCCAACTCAGGGTCTGGCCCAACTCTGGCAGCAGCCGCACAGATGGGAAGCTTGTCCCAGGCTGTCTGGTGAAAGGTAACAGTGGCCCCTGCAGCCAGGTGCTGAGATAGGAGGACAAATACCTTTCCCCAGAATGCTCTCTCCCTGCTCTGGATCCGCCCAGCCCCTTCCTCCGGGAAGCTCTCCAGGCATCATAGAGAGGAGAGTCCCCCAGGCTGAGTCTGCAGCTCGTATGTGGCCATCCACTGTATGGGAGAGAAAGCATAGGAGATGAGTCTGGCCCCAAGGGGTAGGTGGGGAGGCGAAGGCATTCCCCTTGCTGAATGGGGGTTAAAGCCAGGCTGGTGGAGCAGGAGGGATGCTCTCCCTCCAGCAGAGGGGCCTGTGGGTGCTGGACCTGGATAGGCAAGGTGAGAGGCTAGGTGGGAGGTGTGAGGACACAGAGCCCTGGGAGAAGAGGCCACAGCAGGTGTCCAGTCCAGCAACCTTGAGGCCACTGTGGATTAGGACTGTGGGTACAGAGACAAGGATGGCGGGTGAGGGCAGAGGCCCAGGCTGCATGCTGGGAGGGAAGGGAGGCCGGGGAGGCCTCAAACCAGGGCCTACTGAGGTGCTGAGGGGATCCCTGACATCACACCCTGCCTGTTTGGGATGGAAAAGACATACTAAGGGAACATCAGGGAGCAGCTGGAGGAAGTATATGGGGCTTTGATATGGCAACCAGCCTGTTTCTATAGGATTTGGCAGCCCAGCTTGGGCTTGGCCAGGGGGCCTTGGGCAGGGGCTCACCCAGGGGCTGGGTGGTCCGTGGGTGATACGAGGGGCTGGGCCTGGAGCTCTGGCTATAGCCCAGCCGGCCACCCACGGCTCTGTCCCAGGCAGGGCTGAGGTGTCCTGAGCCACCAGTGCTCCCCCCTGGAGCAGTCACCACCAGATGTGTGGCCTGATGGAGTTTTCAGGGCATGCCTACCCCCTCGCTGACTCCGCACACGCTTTTCAGGAGACCCCACCACGCCCACTCCCTTCGGCGGCTGGAGGAGCTGCTTCAAGGCAGGGCTTGGCCCTAGTGGGACCTGCTTCCGGCCCCCCCACTGCCCCGATACCGGCATTTACAGCGGGCACTGCCCACTCCACTGTCAGCCAGCCGCACGGACCAAACCGGGGGGCCTAGGTCCCACATTCCCAAGGCTGAGGGCTTAGCAGATGCTATTGGCCTCCGTCCAGGGGATGGGCTGGGGAGGGGCTCCCCAGGGAGCTGGCCTGCCCTCTGGTGCAAGCTGCCCAGAGAAGGGGGCTGGTGGGGGGCTTTCCCAAAGAGGAGCTGGGGGTGGAAAAGTCCAGGGGCTGGGGCATGATAGGTGGATCTCTAGTTCCTCCCTGGGCAATGAGTGTACCCCAGGGCCCCAGAAGCCCTTTGGACATGGATGTGGGTGGACAGAGATCCCTGGGCCTTGACCCTAGGCCCAAGCAAGGGGTTGCAGGGGGGCTGCTTCTGCAATGACCCTGAGCGCCCTTGGGCACCACTCCCCCACCAGCCTTACCTGAGGCAGGCAGACCCATCTCCACCAGGACCTGCGGTTTTCAGTCTTTAAGAGATAGAATCCTCACGTCCCTCCCATGGGCTCTGCTGAGCCACCTGGAACAGGCAGGGTGGGGACTTGGCTGGGGAGGGGAGGGGAGCTGTGGGGATGTCCTGTCTCACCCTCCTCCCACCCCAGCTGTGCCTGGCAGGCTGAGCCCGCAGCGTTTCCCGGTCTGGGAGAGTCCAGTTGTCTAGTTGACAGCTCCCTGTCTGCCAGGCGGTGGTGGAGTGGTGAGGAGGCCTACCCCCTCGGGGGCTGGGGCACACCCCCCAGCACAGCTAGGCCCAGCCAGGGGGGTGAGGAGCTGTGCTGTTGTGTTTCTGGGGTTTGGGCCTGCAGAGCTGAAGGATGCCAGGGAAGATTCTTACAAAATGCAGCCCCTAGGGAGCGGGGCTGAAGGCTCGATGCATCTTGCTTAATTCCACAATGCTTAGGGTAGGATCTGATCCTTGTGTTCAGGGGCACACATTTAGGGGGGGCGGTGGCCTGCAGCCTGGATCCCGTCCCACCCCGGGGTCCCTGGCTGGGGCTGCATGCCACCCCATGTAAACGGGGAAGCACTTCCCTCCCTCCTTCCCTTGCTCAGCTTTGCTCCCTGGCTAAGCCAGGCCTGTGTGTCTGCCACCAGGGCCGCTATTGGCCGTCAGGGGACTTTCCAGCCGATTTGCATGTTGCCCTGCTAGTCCTGCGTGCCTTTCTGTTTACTTCACTTCGGAGGGAGGGAGAGCCAGACGCCCGCTCTCTCAGACTGCAGCAGCACGCACACAGGCCCCACGGGGGCTGGCGGGCTGGCCGCGGTCCCGGGGGGAGTCCCTGTTGGGGTCCTGGCTGCCTGGAGCCAGCAGCGGGCCTCTGGGCCTTGGGAGCTTGCAGCAGAGGGAGCAGATGGATTGTAAAATCCAGGTCAGTGTGGGCCAGCCACCCCCGTGTGACCCACCCCCACCCTTCTCCCAGCATGCCCAATGGTGCTGAGGCTGGAGCCAACCTTGGGCTTCCCGAGAGGTGAGTCCTAGAGCTCCTCCGTCCGAGCTGTCTGGACCTCACCCTGGCCAGGGTGGCCCCCAAGATTTCCTACTTAGCATGGAGACAGCAGCGGGGCTGGAGGTGGGGCTCCTGGACACACCGTATTCACATCTCTGTCCCAGGGCCTGATACTGCCCACTCCCAGGAGCCCCTGCCTCGCCCCTGCAAGAGGACAAGCCACTGGACAGCCTGGTCTGGGACACACAGCCAGGTCCCTTGAGTCACAGCAGGGGGAGTGGTGGGCAGGAGGGGGAGGCTTTGGCCCACCTCTTGGGTCCCCCTATCTAGCCGGACCCCTAGGGCACTCTGAGCACAGGGGGAGGTACTTTGTGGCCATGCCAGCTCGGGAGCTGAGAGCCAGCCCATGGAGGCCTGAGGCTAGAAGCCTGGGAGAGTGGCACTGCCGGTGACATTTGAAGGGGCAGGTGGGAGAGAGAGGAGATGGGGGTGTGTGTGACAGCTCAGGAGCTCAGTGTGGAGACACAAGGCTTGAGAGCCAGCTTCCTCCCAATGGACCTGCAGGTTGGCTTGGAGGACCACTGAGTAGCTCTGGTGTGTGTGTGAGGCAGACGTAGCCAGCTGTGCCAGGTCACCGGGGCCAATGGAGAAGGTGCTGGAGCCAGCTGTGTGCCGTACACGTACCGGGTGGGGGCAGAGCGCGTCTCTTGCCTCCTCCCACAGGGTGGGAGGCTCAGCAGCCCTTCCACCAGGAGCCCTTCTCAGCCCGGCGGTGCCCTCAAACTGCAGGGTGGGCCCCGGCCTGCCACGCCCCCTCCCGCCCCAGAGGAGCAGGACCAGGGGCCTCCTCAGGAGTTGCTGACGCTGGTTCTGATGGCTGGGCTGGGCGGCGGCTAATCAGCCCGTGGTGTGGCATCCCAGGGGGCTGCTCAGGGGTCTTCCGGGGTAGAGAGCTCATGCATGCCAGGTGGCAGCAGTCCTGGGTGTGCGGCTTCCTCCTCGGGGGGAGCCTGGCTCCAAGCTGGGGCCTTGTGGCTACAGCTGACTCCGGGCCATAGCAGGAGACCCTGACCCTGGGAGGGCCCCTGGGAAGGTGGGTGCTGCCCTGGCAATGGAGCAGCTCGCCCCAGGCTATCCACGATCTGGTCAGCTAGCTGGTGCCTTCTCTCTAATAGCCAGCCCTCCTGGGGCCCAGCTAGGCCCCTCTCTGGGTGTATGGGGGGCGGTTCTGGGAGGCCCAGGATGATTCCCACTGTGCCTTCTCCCTGCCACCTCAGCCCGCGAGTCCTGAGTCAACAGCTGGGGAGTGAGAGGGTGTCCCCTATTTCCAGAGTAGGTGACTTGCACAAGGTCAGAAGTCCGGGCTCTCATCTCTTCCCCCTGCCTGAAAATGGCTTTATCTGTGTGATGAGGCTCTGAGTGTTAGGCCCCAGGTGCGTCCCTGACAGGTTCTCTGGGGCGTGGCCAGTGTCCTTCCGTCCTGCAGACTGGGGCTATCCAGGGCCCGACTGCCCCTACCCTGGCAGGAGGCGGGCATACGGCTTGATCCCACCCTGTGTGCCACACCATGGCCCAGCCTTGGCCCCCGGGACACTTGCCCTTAGACCCAGAGGGTCAGACAGAGCACATGCCGGCTCTCCACCCCTGGGGTAGAGCTGGTGGCTTTTCTAGAAGGCTAGGCCTTGAAGGGGGCTAAAGCCGAGTGCCTGCTGCACCCAGGGCCTCCTCCCTCCCTTGGGCCTGTGCACACCTGGGACGGGAGGGAGGGGAAGGGACTTTGCCCATGTGGGTCCGCCCTTGTCAGCCTCCCTGCCACCGCAGCGTGCCCGTCGTGGACTAGCCAGAGCAGGCCACCTGACGGGGCCAGGGCCACCATCTTTAAAGCCATCCCTTGTGCTCCCCCGCAGGACACACGGCCCGAGGACCCTAGATGCCTCTCTAGAGCATGAGCTCGGGCAAGAACGCCCGCTACAACCGCTTCTCCGGGGGGCCTACCAACCTTCCCACCCCAGACGTTGCAGCTGGGGTAAGTGGGGGCCTTATGGGTGTGGGGCCCCCGGTGGAGGGCCCCCCGGCGGAGCTTCCAGCTCAGTCCCTTCCCCACCTGGAGGGCCTGCGGGAGGGCTGTGCTGTGTATATTGGTGGTGTGTCCCCGTGTATGCACGTGGGCACGTCGGTGGGAGAGTGTGTCCGTGTGTGCTCCCATGGGTGTCCCCACCCTCTCCGGGGGTCAGTGCCAAGTCTCGTGCGTTCTCTCTCCAGACCAGAATGGAAACGACCTTTGGGCCTGCTTTTTCGGCTGTTACCACCATCACAAAAGGTGAGCCTGCAAGCCCTGGGCCAGCCTGGGCTGGGCAGAATCTGGGCACCCCGCCCTACGCCAGGGTCTGTGGGGCACTTCCTGGTGGGGCGGGAGTGGGGTGCTGGTGTTGGGGAGCGGGCGGGATTCCCACTCCCTGCTCCTCCTCCACCCTGCCACCCCCCCACCCCTCCTTCTCGGGGCCTTGCCCCTTCCCACTCCGGGGAGGGCTGCCCCGACTTCCCGGCACCCCCACCCATCCTTCCCCTTGTTCTCGTGAGCCCTGGCTCATCCTCACCCCGGGCTCCTAGCAGGACCCGAAAGGCTGGGACTGGGGAGCACACAGGGCACGGGTGGGTGATGCGTAGTGCTCACGGGGTCCTTTCTCCTGCCGGGTCCCGCCGCTGGGCCGTGGGGGGCCTCAGGAGCTAGCCAGCGAGGGCACCCAAGAGGCTGTGGCCTCTCTCGTCAGGGCAGGGGGCTCGGGATGGAGTGTGCACTTTTGCTGGTTCGGTTTACTGCTCCTCGCTGTGTGGCTAGTTTCTCAGCTTCCCCAGGGCTCCCGCCAGTGGGGTGGCACCCGTGCTCATACTGGGGGACCCAGCCCGAAGCTCTGAAAAAGCCCTTTTTTCTTCTTACACGTTCTCTTTTGCGGAAAAGAAAATGAACGTCCCTGGTCATCCCAGCACCCAGGGCACCCTCCTGAACGCCTCGGCCCCCGTCAGGAGCTGCGAGCTCCCCGTCCTGGTGTCCCCAGCTTCCCGGTCGGGCGCGACGGCAGTCTGTCCCACTCTGGCCCCACCAGCCACCCCATCCGTGGCAGGGATGGGTCAGAGCTGGGCGTGAACAATTGCCTTACCTGGCCCCTCACGTTACAGATAGGGAAACTGAGGCCCAGTCCCAGGGCAGCTGCTCAAAGCCTGAATCATGAACCCAGGTCTTTGGGTCTGCTAGTGACGTCTGGGTTTGGCTGGGGCCTGAGGCTACCGCCTGCAGGGCTTGTGAGGGAGGTTCTCTGGCTCCCATGTGGACCCCTGACCACCTTCCTTGGAGGGGGCTGAGAAGACCCGAGGCTGGTTCCAGGTCTGGCCACGGGAGTAGGTGGAAAATGAGTGGACCCAAACAGTGGGCTGTCTCCCAGTCCCCACCACACACCAGCCAAGGGGCCTCAGGTCTCTCTGTCCCTCCATTTCCTCCTGTGTGAGGCCATCAGAACCCCCCCCACCCCACCCCAGGCAGGGTTTCCTTGAGGGCCAAGGAGATGAGCTCCAAGCAAGCTGCCTCCAGTGTAATCACTCAGGCCTCATGCCTCCGCTGGCACAGGGAAGAGCCCTCCATCCTCCCTTCAGCCTATTGGGGGCTGCTCCCTTCCTGGGCCACTGGGGCTCTAGCTGGGGGCTCAGGTCAGCTCATGTTCCTGCCCTTGCCCTGCTTAGGTCCCTGCTGGGGGCACGGGCTTCCCAGCTGCCCACAAGCCCAGCCCCGGCCCAGTGGCCCTCAGATCAAGAAGGAGACCTTGGGAGTGGGTGGCAGCAAGGAGACCTGGAGAGGACTAGCCCCATGTCAGGCGCAGCCCCTGCCCCTGCTGGGCCCATCTGCCCAGGGGGCCCACCTCCCGCCATGATGGGCCAGGCATGCCCCTGTGGCCCACACTCATGGCATCCCAACCCTTTTCTCTTGGCAGCTGATGGGACCAGCACGTACAAACAGCACCGCAGGACGCCATCCTCCTCCAGCACCCTCGCCTACTCACCGCGGGATGAGGAGGACAGCATGGTAGGTCTGTGCCATGACCATCTCTCCCCACAGCCTCCCGCCATGTCCTCCTTCCCGAGGCCCAGGTCCCAGGAGTAGCTGAAGGGGGAGGCTCAGCTGCGAGGCATGCCCCGAGCCAAGGTCTGCAGGGTGTAGTGGGCTGGGGAGGCTGAAGGCTGGTGTGTCTGGACACCCTAAGGCCTCAGCACCCATGGCTGGACTGCATGGGAGAGGCAGCTAGAGAGGGCAGGTGGGCTGGGGGGGTGCAGGGCCCACAAGCTGGAGCCATGGGAGCCAGAGAAGGTTCAGGCATGCGGGGAATGAGATCAGAGTTCCATTTTTAAAGCTGCCTCTGCTGTTGAGTAAGGATGAGTGGGTGGGCTGCCGGGTAGAGGTAGGAGGCCTGAGCAGGTGAGTGGAGGGTGGGTGGCCCAAGCCGGGCACAAGAAGCTTGTGGGAGAGCCAGAGAGCTTCCTGCCTCGGTCACTGCAGAGTGAGGAAGGGGGTCGGGGCAGCATCGGGGCTGGCCATCAGTGCCCAGGCTGTGTGGCCAGGGTTACCGTGGCTGTTCTCTGCCTGTTGGGGCCCTGGGCCTGCTGGGGGAGGGGAGGTCCTGCCCTGGGCCAGGGGCTGGCTCGGGCCCTCCTGCCGCTCACCTGTCCCATGCTTTCTGCTTTCCCTTCGCGAGATCCGGCCGGTGTGTGCCTGGCGGACTCCAGCTGGTTCTCCTACCCTCCCAGCCCCCCAGGACCCAAGTCTTCACATGCTGGGCTGCCGGGCCTTGGTTTCCTATATAACACAAAGAAACACAGGGTTATTAGTTATTTAAACGTTTTAGCTCTTTTAGTTATTTAGTTAATTGAAGGCCGCACTAGGCCTTCTTGAAGCAGGGAGCAGATACATTGCGCCTCACTCCCTCTGGTTCCACCTGCCTCAGTCTCCATGACCTCTGACACCCATGGCTGGTGGGGAGGGGGTTTTCCCAGCCTCGCACAGAGGTTGGGACGGGGCGGCTGGGCCCATGGGCTGTGTGTGGAGGCAGGAGGCTTCTGGGTGCGAGAGGAGGAGCGTGGGGAGCAGTGGTTCTTACAGCATCTCCGCTGGGGGTTCTAGGTCAAGAAGGGAGGGGGAGCAGCACCCCCACCTGAGGCCCCACCCAGATCCTCCCCCTCAGCTGCTCAGGCAGAGGCAGGCCCCCATGGCCCTCCCTCCTGCTCCAGCATCTCGGCCAGGGTTCAGTGGGGGCGTCCCTGCCTTCCCCAGGAGCCTCATCAGCCTGGCCCAGCGTCCCCGTACAGGGAAGCCTGATGGGCAGCCAAGCCCCAGGGCACCCGGAGCCCTGAAGCCTCCGCCAGCCGTCCCTTCCTCTAGCCATCCGGGCGTTGAGGCCGGCCCAGGACTGGCCGATGGAGGCGCCCCGTGTGCAGCCCACACTCCCTCACGGGAAGCAGGAAGCAGGCCAGGCGAGCGTGTCCTCCTGGAATTGAATAGCAGGAAGTCTCTCCATTTACACAAAGAAAGTTGGCAGACGTGCGCGGGTGGCCCAGCAACAGGGCCGGGACCGCTGGGCAGGCCGGGGCCTGGGCACCGCACCGGCTCCCCGGGCACACGCGGTGGCCCTGTGGGGCCAAGGGAGTGCCCGCCAGGGCCGGGGGGGGCCCTGCCCTCCCCCCCGGCTGACGGGCTGCCTGCCCCTGTGCACCGCAGCCCCCCATCAGCACGCCACGCCGCTCTGATTCGGCCATCTCCGTCCGCTCCTTGCACTCGGAGTCCAGCATGTCCCTGCGCTCCACGTTCTCGCTGCCTGAGGAGGAGGAGGAACCGGTAGGTGTGTCCGCCACGGCAGGGCGGCCCCCCACGACGCGGCGGGACCTTCCCCCTGGCCCTGGTGGGAGGGGGCACTGCGGTCTAGTCCACCAGGCACGCTCTTCCCACGTCTCGGCCCAGGGGCTCCCCAGGACCGGCTTTGGGAAGTGAGGGAGGAGCCCATGTGGGGTCCTTCCCGGTCCCCATCCCAGGTGGACAGGACGCGCGGACGGCCCGGGCCCCTCAAGCTCAGGCCCAGCCCCAGGCCTCAGCAGGCCCTTCTTGGGCCCCACCGCAGCTGAGGTTCCTTCCCCGCCCGCGTCTGTGCCCCCAGGCCCCACTCTCAGCCTGCCCTGCCCGGTTCTAGGAGCCGCTGGTGTTTGCCGAGCAGCCCTCGGTGAAGCTGTGTTGTCAGCTTTGCTGCAGTGTGTTCAAGGACCCCGTGATCACCACGTGTGGGGTAAGGCCGCCCCGGCCCGCCCTGCCCAGCCCTTCCGACCTGTGCACCCTCATGGGGCCAGGCAGGCCGTCGGCCCCTTTGGTGCAGAGCCTTGGCCCTGCAGGGAACACAGGTGCAGGGGGCAACTCCGTGGCCATGCTGCAAGCCCACCCATTGTCTCCACAGCACACGTTCTGTCGAAGATGCGCCCTAAAGTCAGGTAAGGCCCTCCCAGACCCAGGCCCGGCCACCTCATTACCCAGCTTGTGGTGGGTTCCTCCAGGGAGGTCCTAGCCCACGCCCAACACCGATGGTGCCCCTGGTACATGCTGGCTTCTCTCTAGTCCTGGCCCAGCAGCAGCCCCGGGTGCGTGCAGGCCGGGCTCCACACCTTGATGGGCAGAGCCGTGAGACCCACAGCTTAGGGGCCCCGGGGCTCAGCGGCTGCTGTCTCTGGCAAGAGCTGCCTTCACTGTCACGGCTGCCCACTCACTGTCCCAGGCCTTGGTGCCTGGGCCCAGGGCTGGTTCCTCTCTGTGCCCTGTTCCCAGCTCCCTCCACCCCGTCCCAGACTCCTAAGTCAGCTGAGAGGCTCCATCACCTCCTACTCACCCAGTGGTCACTCTTGGTGGCCCAGCTGTGCACCCCTCCTGTTTCAGGCACCTCAGCAGGGCAGGTAGATGGGGGGATCCACCCAGGGGGATCCACTGAGCATGTTCTAAGCCTGCCACACCAGGACTCAGTCTCCCACCCCAGCACAGCCCGGCCACAGCACTCTGAGCAGAGTTGCCAGGGCTGGGGGTGGCCAGGTGGACCGTGGAGTCAGCATGTCCTCCCCTGCAGAGAAGTGCCCCGTGGACCACGCCAAGCTGACGGTGGTGGTGAACAACATTGCGGTGGCTGAGCAGATCGGGGAGCTCTTCATCCACTGCAGGCACGGCTGCCGGGTGGCAGGGGGTGGGAAGCCCCCCGTCTTTGAGGTGGACCCCCGAGGGTGCCCGTTCACCATCAAGCTCAGCGCTCGCAAGTAAGTGCCCCCCTCGGCCCCCACTCCCCACCCCCTAGGGGCGCTGAGACACGGTGCCTCCGGGGACTCAGCCCGCGGTGCCCTGCCCCCCCCCCCCCCCCAGGGACCACGAGAGCAGCTGTGACTACAGGCCTGTACGATGTCCTAACAACCCCAGCTGCCCGCCCCTCCTCAAGATGAACCTGGAGGCCCACCTGAAGGAGTGCGAGCACATCAAGTGTCCCCACTCCAAGTACGGGTGAGTGGGCGGGGGCGGGCATGCGGGGGCTGCCCTGGGACGGTGGCGGGCAGGCAGGAGGGCGGGGGGGTGGCGACTGGGCTGGCATTCACAGTCCCTCCTTCAGCAAACCTCTGTTGAGATCCACTTGTGTGCTGAGCGCTGGGGACACAGCCAGGGTCCCCAGGGAGATGGACCCTAGCGGGAGCCACACCACCAGCTGTATAATACAAACTGAGGTACAGGTGCCGCGAAGGAGAGACCTGAGCCCTCCAGGAGCGCAGAGGGCTCAGAGTGGTCGGGGAGCCGGGGGGTCAGGGACGGTGGGCCCTGAGGACTCATGCATGTGTGCGTGTGAGCCAAGGAGCAGTTTGGGGGCCAACACGGGTGGAGGGGAGAGCCGAGGTGTGGCGGGCCAGAGAAGAGGCAGGACTGGGAGGCTGGCAATGGCTGTTGTAGAGCCCTTGAAGAGCTTTGAGCAGGAGCAAAGTGACGAGATTTCCTCACAAAGCGGCCTGCTAGGTGCTGAGCAGTGGCAGGACAGATGGGCAGGCAGCAGGCGTGGGGAGGATCGTGGCAGAGAAGTGGGACTCAAGAGAGATCCTGGGGCTAGGGGGGCTGGGGAAAGGGCCCCGCCAGGTGAGCAGGTGAGCAGGTGGACAGGGCAGCCATCCTGTCCCTCCAGGTGCACCTTCATCGGGAACCAGGACACCTATGAGACGCACCTGGAGACGTGCCGCTTTGAGGGCCTGAAGGAGTTCCTGCAGCAGACAGACGACCGCTTCCACGAGATGCATGTGGCGCTGGCCCAGAAGGACCAGGAGATCGCCTTCCTGCGCTCCATGCTGGGCAAGCTCTCAGAGAAGATTGACCAGCTGGAGAAGAGCCTGGAGCTCAAGTTCGGTGAGGGCATGCCCCAGAGAGGCAGGGTTGCGGCCCCTCCTCCTGGTCCCTGACGCAGTCTTCCTGGCCACTCAGATGTCCTAGACGAAAACCAGAGCAAGCTCAGCGAGGACCTCATGGAGTTCCGGAGGGATGCGTCCATGTTGAACGTGAGCAGCAGATGGGGGCCAAGTGCAGGGGGCAGGGTGGGTGGAGGGGGGCACAGGACTGCCCCTCAGCTTGGGCCCCCGCAGGAGGCTTGGCCGCACTTGGAGTTAGGGGTGGGCCGGGGAAGGCTGTTGCTGCACCTGCACTGTCCGGGCCCGGCCCGGCCTGGGGGCAGGGGGCCTGGAGCCACACCCAGCGGGCCCTCCGCTCTTGGCCTTGGCAGGATGAGCTGTCCCACATCAACGCGCGGCTGAACATGGGCATCCTAGGATGTGAGTACGGGCCTGCTGCTGCCCCCGCCGCTGCCCCTGAGTGCCGCCAGGCCCTCACCAGCTCCCCCCATGTCCGCAGCCTACGACCCACAGCAGATCTTCAAGTGCAAAGGAACCTTCGTGGGCCACCAGGGCCCGGTCTGGTGTCTCTGTGTCTACTCCATGGGGGACCTGCTCTTCAGCGGCTCCTCTGACAAGACCATCAAGGTAAGTGGGGTCTTGCCTCGGGGGTGGGCACGCCTGCCAACCTCTCCCGGCCCTGGCCTGCCTGCGGGCGGCACACCTTCCGGCCCCACTCCCACCCTGCTGCCCCCGGCATTGGGCTGGCCCTGTGGGGACCCACACGGCCCTGGTCTCTGCAGGTGTGGGACACATGCACCACCTACAAGTGTCAGAAGACGCTGGAGGGCCATGACGGCATCGTGCTGGCGCTGTGCATCCAAGGGTGAGTGTGCGCACGCACGCCTCCCCGGCCCGGGGCCCACGCCGGGCCAGGGACGGGAGACCCCGTGGGCCAGGGGCTCGAGCCTGTGCGGCCACGTGTGTCCTCACATGGCCGTGTGTGCCCGTCCTGGGGGGCACTCTCACCCTCGAGCAGAGCTGGATGGCTAGGTGGCAGCACACGGGCCCTCCTGCTCTGAAGATGTACGTTCTCGACGTGTAGCCGCGGCCCTGGGGTGCCTCGGGCACCTCGCTGGCCTGTAGCCAGAGCCCTGGGCACAGCTCAGGGACAGGACCACCGAGTTGCCGGCCCCGCTACCCCCTCACTCCCAGGGTAGCCCCTTCTAGACCTTCCTCCTGTCTCGCATCATGAGGCTTTACTTCGTGGGCATGAGCGTGAGAGACGGAGAGACAAAGACACTCGCTCCCAGAAAGCAGCGGCTGACGGCCAACAGCGCTGACGGGGGTCATTACCTCCCAGCTCACTGTTGGCCGCTTGCCAGGCAGGGGGTGGGGGCCGGGCTTCCACTCCCAAGATTCCCTCGCCGGGACAGGAGCACCGAGGGCTTGAGGGGGCAGGAGCGTCCCTGGCGCTGGCCTGAGCTGCCGGGCCCTCTGGCTGCTGCCCCTCGGCCCAGCCCGGCGGCGCCAGCGCAGACGGCGGCATGTGCCGCCCTGACCCCGCGGCCCCGCCCCCCAGGTGCAAGCTGTACAGTGGCTCGGCGGACTGTACCATCATCGTGAGTGGGGCTGCGGCGGGCGCGCGGGCTCTGGGCACCCCGGGCGTGCCGCCTCGCTGGGGCCTGAGGCTTTCTGTCCTCCTTCCTACCAGGTGTGGGACATCCAGAACCTGCAGAAGGTGAACACGATCCGGGCCCACGACAACCCGGTGTGCACGCTGGTCTCCTCACACAACATGCTCTTCAGCGGCTCCTTGAAGGCCATCAAGGTCAGGCGTGGCACTGTGTGTACGCGGGGTGGGGGGGGCATCAAGGTGCCGGCTAAGTGCCCCCCAGCCCACACTCATGGCCGCCTCCACAGGTCTGGGACATCGTGGGCACTGAACTGAAGCTGAAGAAGGAACTCACAGGTCTCAACCACTGGGTCCGGGCCCTGGTGGCCGCCCAGAGCTACCTGTACAGCGGCTCCTACCAGACAATCAAGGTAGGCCTGGTGGCGGGGGAGGGTCCTTTGGGGAGGCTCCTCCGTCACTGCCCAGGCCTGCTCCGGGGGGGCTCCTCCTCCACCGCCCCCCTCACTGCCGGGGCAGAGAGGCCCTCACACGCTTCCTGGGGGACGGGTGGGCTGCTCACAGTGTCCAGAGCCTCCGAGGCCCTGGGGGTGAGGTGCCTGGCCTGGAACCAAGTGGCCTGAGCTTGTCCGTAGATCTGGGACATCCGGACCCTCGACTGCATCCATGTCCTGCAGACGTCTGGCGGCAGCGTCTACTCTATTGCTGTGACGAATCACCACATCGTCTGTGGCACCTATGAGAACCTCATCCACGTAAGGCGGGCGACTAGGGCCGGGGCTTCCCTCTGGGCCGCTGTCCTCCCCCATCTGTGGCTCTGACCTGCCTGGGCCACTCCCTCAGGTGTGGGACATCGAGTCCAAGGAGCAGGTGCGGACCCTGACGGGCCACGTTGGCACCGTGTATGCCCTGGCAGTCATCTCAACGCCAGACCAGACCAAAGTCTTCAGCGCGTCCTACGACCGGTCTCTCAGGGTGTGTGCTGGCCTAGTGCCGGTGGCAGGCTGCGGGCTGGCAGCTGGGCTGGCTGGGCGCTCACGTGCCATGTGCCCCCAGGTCTGGAGTATGGACAACATGATCTGCACGCAGACGCTGCTGCGTCACCAGGGCAGTGTGACTGCGCTGGCTGTGTCCCGGGGCCGGCTCTTCTCAGGAGCTGTGGACAGCACTGTGAAGGTCAGGCCTTCCCGGGGGGCTGTGCACCTGCAGCAGGGGGCAGGGGCAGAGGAACTAGAGGCCCTGGGCAGGGGGCACTGGAGGGCAAGTGTGCATGGCAGGTGGTGGTGAGGCAGCGTGGCCGAAGGGGCACCTGAAACAGAGCCCTTCTTCTGCAGGTTTGGACATGCTAACAGAGTGCAGGCCCGTCTTGGCTTCCTCTGCAGCCTCCCAGGCCGGTCCCATCCAGGCTGGCCACGGGAGGGGTCTGGGGGGGGTCCCTGCCTGCCCTGCAAGGACAGGCGGGCAGGCTCACCAGGCCAGGCAGTGCCCTCCCCACCCTGTGCCCGGCGAGCCTCCCTCTGCTTGGCCTTGTGATCGTCGCTGCCAGGACAGTGCCCAGCCCCTCTCTCTGGGTGCCAGGTACGATGCTCGCCCGGCCCACCCTCCATCCCCACCCCAGATGGACTGTGGGCCTTTTTACTCACCTTTTCTACTGTTTTTAGACTGTATATAGATTTGATTACTTCCTGATTGAAATAAAAGCTGCACAGACTGTGGCTGTGAGTGGGGACAGTCCTTGGGGGTGTCAGAGAGGCCACCCAAGAAGGCTGGTGTGCACGGCACCGGCAGCCAGCAGGAGGGATGCGGGGCGGGGCCACAAAAGGGCTCCTCCTGTCAGCCCCAGGGTGTGGCCTTCTTGGTGACTCCTCCCTGCCAGGAGCAAGCTAGATTCCCACTCTCCCCAACACACGTCCCCAAGAAGTGAGCCAGGCAGCTCTGTTTTCTGCTGTTTATTTAGACAGCTGACAGCAGCTTCCTGCCCAGAACCCCCCTCCCCACTTGCTGGAGCCCCAGCCTGGGCCGCCCACTAAAGAGAAGCCAGGCGCACCCACCTGGGGAAGTGTCAGGGCATGACAGTTGGAAGGGGCCCCACACGCCCAGATGCCACCTTGGCCAATCCCCTCTGCCCGCCCGCATCACAACCGCTGGTTTTCGGCGTTAAAATTTTTTTTTTTTTTTTTAAGAAATGTCAGAGTTGTGCCCAACACACGTGGATCAGCAAACACAATAGAGGAGGCCAGTCAGTACTTTTTGGAAAGGAGAGAGGAGAGAGAGAGGGCAAGAACGACCACACGACACAGCCTGGGACCATGAGCAGAAGCGTCCGCGGGAACTTGGATGGGGGAGGGCCCTGGGGAGGGAGGGTCAGGCACACCCTCGCACGTGCCACACGCAGTCTGGCATGCACACCCTCCACCCACCGCTGTCACCTGGCTGGTGTGCCCACATTGCACGCACAGCTCCCCCAAAGCCCAGGCGCACCTCCCACCAGCACCCCGGGAGAGCAGGGAGCCCTCCCCACTAGCTCCACGGTGTGGAGGACACAGCCCAGCAGCAAGCAAGGCACATCCTTCGAGTTCTTCAGACGCAGAGAAGTTAGGAGAAAGAGAGAGAGGAAGGGGAGGCCCTAGCGGAGCATGGACCCTCCCGGACCCCAGCCTCCTGTTTGTGCTACTGGGCCAGAGGTCCTGGACAGAGGGAGGGAAGGATGGACAGACAGACGGCCAGGGCCTCTAACAGCTTTTGTCTTGAGCTAGACTTCAGTGTCCTTACAGTTGGTAAATGGTTTTCTATAGAATCAATAATATTTTTTCTTTCTTTAAATATATATTTGTTAAAGTTATACCTTTTTGTTTCTTTGGGGAAATCTGCCTCAGCTCATTCCCAATAAATTAACACTCTCCATAGCTTATATTCTGGGGGGTACAGTGGGGCAGGGGCGCAACCCCAGCCCCAGCCCCTTGTGCTGCGCTGGAGCGGTGGGCGGAAGTCCCCAATGGGCAGCTCTGTGCTGGGCATAGGCCTGTGCTCTGCCACAGATTGGGGAGGGGGCTAAAGCAGCTGCCCACCTCCCACCTCCCGCCCGGGCAGGCCCCACCTGGGCTCACGGCAGGGGGCCGGGGCCGCCCCTCCTGCACCCGCAGCAGGCAGAGCCTGGCATGGGTGGGCGGGCGGCCCAGCAGTTATTGCACGGGGCGCAGCAGACAGGAACGGGCACCCACCGGGCAGCAGCGTTTACCCAGAGCCCTTGGGTCCCCTGGCCAGGCAGTCCTCCAGGCCGGCTGTCCGGCCTGGGCCCAGGGGCAGGAGTTGTGCTTGTGCAGGGGACGGACGACCAGGCCGTCCCCTGCTCCTGGCCCCCGTCGGCTGGCCGCCCTGCCCGCTCGCGCTGCGCCCAGAGGTGCCCACCCTGAGGTAAAGGTCAGTGTGCGGGCCGGGGCCCCGGCGGCGCGGGCGGGCCCGACGTGCGCGGCCGCGTCACTCCAGCATGGCGTCCAGCTGGTCCGCCAGGTCGTCGAACATGCTGCCGATGTCGTCCAGTATGCTGCCGGCGCTCTTCTCCTCCGCGGACAAGGGGCTGGGGGCGGGGGCGGCGTGAGCGGGCAGCGCGGTGGCGGCACACCCCGCCGCGACCCCTCCGCCCCCAGCCCCACCCCAGCCCCGGCACGGCTCGACCCCATCCCCGCCGCCCAGGGCCCCGCCCGGCACGACCCGACCCCGCCCCGCTGCCCCGAGTCCCTTCCCGTACGGCTCAACCCCAGCCCTCGCCCCACACTGCTCGACCCCGTCGCTCTGCCCCATTCCACGAGGCCGGACCCCGCCCCCGCTGTCCCGGGCCCCACCCCGCACGACTCGACTCCGTATCCGCGGCCTACCCGCACCGCCCCGCACGACCCGCCCCCACCCCGCTGTCCTGGGTCCCGCCCCGCATGGCTCGACCCCCGCCCCCGCCTCTGCCCCCCCACGTCTCCGACCCCCCTCCCGCTGCCCCGCCCCACAGGGCCCCGCCCCGCACGACTCGTCCCCGCCCCCGCCGACCGGGGCCCTGCCCCCGCTGTCCCCGCCGCCCCGCCCTCGACTCCAGCCTGCGGAGCTGCAGCCTCGGAGCGCGCGCGGGCTAGAGCGGCGCGCTCGAAGCCCGCCCCGCACCTACCGTGCGCCCTGTGCGTCCTCCTGCCGGATCTTTTCTTCTACGGCTTGCAGCGCCGCCGCCAGGCACGCGCTAGTCTCCTCCAGCTTCTGCCTGGCGCTGTCTCCCGGCGAGGCGCCGTCGGGCGCGGCAGGGGGCCCAGCTGCGGCTGCGGCTGCGGCTGCGCGCGGCGGCTTGGCGGGCACGTGCAGCGCGGGCGCGCCGGGGGACGGGGGCTTGGCGGGGCTGGCGCTTAGCGAGGGCGGCGTGCTGGCCGGCTTGGTGAGGGCGGCGGGCGGCTGGCGAGCCGGCGAGGGCGCGGGGGACGGGCTGGCACTGCCCGACTGCAGCCCCGCTGCGGCCTTGGCCGGCTTGGGCGCCGTGGGCGGCGGCGGCGGCTTGGGAGACACGGGCGGCGGCGTGCCGTGGGCGCGCTTCACCTCTGCGGGGAGGAGGAGACTCGCACCGGGGGCGGAGACACCGCGGTCCGCACTGTGGGTCCGGCCGCGGCCCCGGCCCCAGCCCCCCTCTGCCCCTTCGACCCCAGGCTCCCCGCAGCCGCCAGGGGCGCGCTTCCCTATGCATACCTGCCCGCGTCATCGCTTCCAAACCCCTACCCCCGTCCCCCTTCAGGTGTGGCCTGCGGCAATCATTGGCCCTTGGGTTGATTGAATACCACAGGGCCTTTGCACCTCTGATCCTTCTGCTTGGAAGCCCGCTCCCTCCCTCTTGTGCTGAGGTCACTCTCCAGCCTGGTCAGAGTTCTCCATGACCCAGCATCGTGCACCTGTTCTCCCTCCACAGGTGCTGTTATCCACAGGTTTCTGTGCCTCCTTCACTGAGCAAGGGGACAAACGTCCACCCTCCTCCCAGTTCTGGGCTGGCAGAGTTGTCCAGTGGGTGGGTGGGTGGATGAGAGGGTCTGAGAACACTTTCCCACCCCATTCCAGATGGTCTTGCTCAAATCCAAGAAGAGGAAAATCCCTCAGACCATGGAGTGGGAAGGGGCCCTTCCCCAGCTGGCTCCTGCACCTACCTGGGCTGCCAGGACCTGGCAGTGGCACCTTCTTGGAGGCAGGCGTGGGTGAGCCCTGGATCTTGGGCACAGGCTGAGCCAGCACGGGCTTGGGAGAGACTGGCGGCTTGGCTGGCTTCCGGGTATCGGTGTCCGGCGGGGGCAGGGGGGGAAGGTGCAGCAGGTCGGAGGGTGGGGGTTCTGCAGGTGGGGGTGGGGGGGGGCAGTTCTGGGGGCCCAGCCTGCTCAGAGGTGGGTCTGCGGCGCACAGTGCCCGTGCCGTTCTGGTACACGGACAGTGACGGTGGTGGCTCGGGACCTGCTTCCCGCTCCTTGGCCTTGGGCCGGCGCTTGACTGTGTCAGACTCAGTCAGGATGAACTTGACGTTCTCCTGCTGGCTCTGCTTGGCTCGGATGCGCCTTTTGAGCGTGGCACTGGCCTCCACCCTGGCCAGGGGCGGGCCCTCCGCACTTGCCTCACCCTTGGCTGGACCTCGAGACCGCTGCCGGGTGGCACCATCCTCCACAAAGTGGCCATGATCTGCAGGCCCCCCTGACTCCCCAGGCCCCCGGCGGGCAGTGGCCAGAAGTCCCGTGACCGGCCCACTGAGTGTGCGGCGCCGGTTCACCACCTCACCGTCAGGCCCGATGGCTTCCTTGTGCTTCACTGAGGCCAAAACTGTGGCTACCCGGCCTGGCTCCGGGCTGGCAGGGCGAGGCGTGGGGTGGCCCTCTGGGGGCCTGCGGGCCGCTCGGCCCCCGCCCCCGATGGAGGACAGCTCTAGCATGGCTGCGATGCTCTTCACACTGCCGGCGCTGCCTGTGTCCACGCTGCCGGCCAGGTCACTAGCCCGTCGGCGCTGTGCCCGCACCCCCAGCCGGCCCTCCTCGGTCCCAGCCCCCTCCATCTCAGCATCCGGCACCGACTCGTCGGCCAGGTTGGCGCTGGCCATGGCGGAGCTGGAGCGCTTGGGCGGGGGCGGGGGCGGCCCCTTCTTTCGGGGCCGCACGGCAAAGGACTGGCTGCGGTTGACATTCTTGTCGGTGCCGGCAGGCGCTCGCACCGAGTGGCTCCGGCCCACACGCCGCTGGACGGTGGCATAGGGCCCCGCGGCAGCTGGCACCAACAGCTCGTCCCGCTCTGGCTCACTGTCGGACGCTGCATAGCGATTCAGGCTGTGGGCTCGCTTCTTGGGCCGCCCCGGCTCCACGTCGGCCTCCGGAGGCAGGCACAGCGTGGGCACGGGCAGAGGCGCGGCCGCAGGTGCGGGCCCGGGGGCAGCTGGCCCTGCATCGCTCTCCACGGGCTGGGGTAGCACGTAGGCAAAGCCACGGTGCGTGGGTGACTGAGGCAGCGAACGGGGTGACATGGGTCGCTCTGTTGGTGGCAGCAGCTGTGGGGTGGGCTTCACCTTGGCTGTGGCTGGGGTGGGACCATGAGGCCCCCCCAGGGCCTGAGGGGAGCCTGGCTGGGCTTTAGTGGGCGTCTGAGGGGGCGTGAAGTGGCCGGCACCTGGCGGAAGGACCTGCCGCGGTTTGCCCGGCACCGGGGGCACACTGGCCCGCTTGACACCGTGGCCGTGGCGGCTGGACCGGGTCTCCTTGGGTGGGGTGCCGGGGGCTGGCCCCTCATCCAGCAGGTACTCCTGGCTTCGTGACATCGGGCTGCCAGGCCCGGGGGGCCCCTCACCCAGCAGCTCCTGAGAGCTGCTCATGTGCCGAGCCTGTCCTCCCAGGCTGGGCTCCTGCCGTATGGAGGCCCTCGGCGTCGGGGGCAGGTGGTTGGAGGGCTTCTCGGCAGTGGTGGCGGCGGTGGCCCCCTCTGCTGGGCCAGTCATGGCAGCCTGCAGCTCGCCACTGAGCTCGCTGTCCTGGAAGGTGGTCATCTTAGGAGACAGGCACTCAGCGGGGGCTGGCTCAGGCGGGGTTGGCGACTCAATGGCCATCACTTCGAGTGACTGTGGGGCCTTCCGGCGCAGGGGTCCCCCCTCGTACTTGGCATACTCTGCCTTCTGCAGCTCCGCCAGTTTCCTCACTGCCAGCATCAGCTTCTTCTGGTGTCCTGCGTGGGGCATGGGGCAGGTCAGGCCCGGGAGGGGAGCAGGGACCGGGAGACAGAGGGGGCCGGGGCCAGCGCCTCACCCAGCTTAGTGATGCCGATCTCCTGCAAGTCCTCCCAGGTGATGTCGGTGATGAAGTCGATGTTCTCGTAGCCGTTGTCCACCAGCACCTTGTAGTACTGGGCCAGGCCAATCATGGACAGCCACACCGCCAGGTTCGCCTGGGGAGCAAGAGGACACAGAGGGCAGCCCGAGCTGGCTGGCCACACCCTGCTCGCTGTTCAGAGCTTTTGGGGGTAGGGGCACCGGGCCAGCCTGGCACAGACAGACAGAAGGACAAATGGACAGGCCAGAGGTGTCAGCTTTGGAGACAGCGCAACCTCAATAGGAGCCCAAGGCCAGCTCACATGCCTGTGCAAACACACGCAAACACACACACACAGGGACGACCCTATCCTCAGGACACCGCTTGGGGGAGGGGAGGAATGCGCTTCCTCACCTGCCAAGGCAGCCACGGGGACAGCACCCAGGGGGACATGGCTGGCAACGTCACAGACACAGACACGCGGCACCACCGGCCAGATACGCACATCCACGCAGCCTGCATCCTGGCCATACACGGGCACCCACACCCTCCACGTCATGCTCACGCCCACTTGCACACCACATTGGGCACAGGTCACGTAGCCACAGCACACACGCATGTAACTACCCATGATGTTCTTCACCCAGAACCACCTGTCCACACTCGCGGCTGGATATCACTCACCCACCAACACACAGCACATGTGGTCACCCCCAGGTGCACAGAGCCACATGCGGCCCACGGGACAGGGATGTGCTCATTGGGAGCACCCCTGAGCCGCTGCCTGAGTGGGCTGAGCCGGGCCAGGCGAGCAGGACCCCACGCGTCACCAACCCACAGCCCTGGGCGCCTTGGGTGACGGTGGGGTCTCTCCTGAAGCTCGGCGCGAGGCTCCCAGGCAGTGTAGATGCAACCGGCCTCGGGCCCACCTTACCTAGGCCCAGACCCTGTCGCACTGCACCAGTGACTGTGGGTGACGGCACAGCCCGCGGTCTGCGTGGGTGTCCGCTGTCCACACAGCCAGCACATGCCCTGGAAGTGTGGGTGTGTGCATGCGGTCGGCAACAGGCGCCTTGACTAGATGTGGTGCACGCGTGCGGTCTGTGTACACGAAGCAGACACATCCTCCCCACGCACGGGCCTGGATGCGTGCCAGCCCTTCCCGTCCACATGGAGTCCCCTATGGCGTCTGGGTGCCTACGCGGTGGGCAGTGCTGTGGGGTGCTGGCTGGTGTGCCTGCCGTGGCCGCCCTAGGGTGCAGGGGTCCTGGTACTGCAGAGGGGCCCCCTCGTGGCTTCAGGCCCTTGCCCTGACAGGCCCCAGCCCCTGCCCCGGGAAGGCCGGCCCCAGTGCCCGGGACGGACAAATGGAGGCCGTCCTCTGTACTCTCCCTGGAGCCCCAGAGAGCGGGTGAGGGCTGTAGCCAGGGAGGCAGTCAGTCTGTCTGTCTGACCACCCCGGGCACAGCCCCTGGGGTGCAGGGAGCCTTACGGGTTTGTGCTCAGGCAGCCAGTCGGGGAGGCTCAAGCCGCTGATCTCCGCGGTGATCTTCTTCCGGTGGCCCGGCTTGGTGACCCCAATGGCCGTGAGGTCCTAGGTGGAGGAGAGGCCCGTGAGCGGGAGGCTGGGGGCCCAGCTCGGTCATGGCTGGCGGCCAGCCTCTGGGCAGCTCACCTCCGGGGTCATGCGGCTGATGGTGGGCAGGTCGTAGCCGGCGCTGATGAAATTGGGGGTGTAGAGCTGCAGCTGGAACGTGGCGAGCCACTGGCTCACGGCCTCGGCGCTCTGGAAGACACAAGGCAGCCGCTGCAGGCTCACCGCCTGCTCTCCCACCAGCTGTGCACCCCGGCCACCGAGCCGGCTCCTCCTCTGCTCAGCCGCTCAGTCCGCCGTCCGCTGGTCCCCCTTAGGCCAGGCCCGGGGCAGCCTGGCCCCGGCATTCCTCCTCACGCTGTGCTCCCGGACGCCACCGAGGCGAGCTCCGTCAGCCGTCCGGCCTCCTGCCGCGGTCTCCACCAGAAGGGTCCAGCTGCCGTCCGATCCACAGGCTTCCCTGCCCATCCCCCCGTTCCTGCGCCAGGGACACCCTGCGGCGGCCCCACGTGAGGGGCTTGGGGGGCTCGGCAATGCGGCCGCGCAGAGCAGCCCCTCCACTCCTGCGCGGGTGGGCTCTGTCCAGAGGTGTGCGGGAGGAACAGCCCCCGCTCACACCTTCCCAGCACACAGGGCCCTTCTCACCCTCCCACACACCTGGGCTTGCCTCACACCCAGGCCTCCTCCACACACACACACGCGCACGTGCCCAGCTCGCCGTCACCACCCACACACAGGCGCATCCCCTGCTCACCTCACGCCCACGTCACACTTCCCGGTCGCACCAGCTCACACACACAACCCACACAATAGACAACACTTACACACACAGACTGACAGACGGACAGAAGTACGGGCCTGGCCTATCAAGGGCCCCCCTCCACGCTGTGGCCAGACCCAGCAGGCTGCCCGGGAGCCCCTCCCCGCAGCCAGCCCGGGCCCTGTACCTTGCCCTCCGATGCCGGCTCCAGCTTCCTGGGCAACTGTTCCCCATACACCTGCCCAGCGTGGGCCGCTGGAGGCTGGGCCCGGGCCGCACCTGGGGACGAGAGGGTGTGGTGGGGCAGGGGCTGCTCACTGCGGGGGGGGACCACCTCCTGGCCAGGGGCTGCTCTTACCTGTGGAGCCCTCTGGAGGCTTGACAGAGCTGTCCCCGGGGCTGGACTCGGAGACGGACTTCTGGGAGAGCACTGTTGCCAGGAGCTACAACCCAGACAGGCAGGCTGGCCAGCGCTGCTCTGTGCCCCAGCCCCCCCAGCCCTGCCCCCCAGACCACCTACCTTGACCCCTTCGGAGCCTGCGTGCAGGGTGTGGCCCCCACTACCTCTTGCACCGGCCACGCCGCTCACGCTGCCGCTGCGATCCCCACCTGCCACCACGAGGGAGCTCTGTCAGCCGGTGATGGCCCGGCCCGAGCCCAGGAGACGCCTCATGGAAGTACTGCGGCCCTGACCTCCAGAGCTTCCCCACTCACCTGCAAAAGGCTTCCTCAGCACCCAGATCTCCTCGGGGGGCACGGAGGGCCCTGATGAGCTGCCCGCCTGCGATGGGCTTGGTTCGGCACCTGCTCGAGAACCTGCAGGCCAAGCACAGCCACCCTGAATCTTGGACCAGCCAGGCGTGGGGGCCTGATACGGCGAGGGGGCGCCCCTGGCCTGGCCCCAGAGCCTGGGCAGAGCAGAGACCCCTCGGGTCAGCACTGCAGCCTCGTCTGGCCCCGGCTGTCTCCAGGGAGCTGAGAGAGCCTCAGAAGACCCTTCCCTGCCCTATACATTTCAGAGCAGGAGACCATGGCAAGAGGGCCCAGGCCAGGCCATCCTGCCAGTGGCCCTGTGGCCCTGGGTGGGGTGTGGGGAGCAGGGAGAGACATGAGGTCCCCAAAAGCTTAGATGACCCTGGGTGGGCTGGCCATGCTTTCTCACTGGCCCCCCTCTGTCCCTTCACCTCATCCGTCGATCTCCACGTCCTGTCTAGGAGGTAAGCCATCTCACTGACCCCTGTCTAAAAGCAATCCATGCCCTGTGGCCTCGCCCTGCACCCCCCTTCCTCAGTCTGTGCCAGCCGTGTATGCTGGCCTCCTTTAGGACCCCGGCACCTCACGCGTTCTTCTGTCCTGGTGCCTTTGTGTAGGTCATTCCTGCTGTCTGGATGCTCTGCCCGGGGCCAGCCCCTCCCACTTCCTAGTGCCTTCTCCGACCACCCTGTCTAAAAAGCAGGTCTCTCTGCAACCGATGGATCACTAAGTGGTACCCCGAAACTAATAACAATAAATAAAAAGCAGGTCTCCGTCCATGTTGTCCACGGTACCAGTTGGCACATTTGCTTGCGTATTTACTTCACTGCCCCCTGCTCCCCTCCCTCCCTCGGGGTGAGCTTGAGGCACGAATGGCGTGCATCTGGGTCACCATCTATTCCTGGCGGCTGGTGCATACCGCCTATTAAATAAAGGAGGGAACCGGTGTGGGCACGCTGATGAGACAGCTGGCAGGACCCCACTCAGGACCCCACACCCAGCAGTGGCCTCGCCACCCAACACAAACGCGCTTGCTTCCTTCTGGTCCCCAAACCCAGGCCCAGGTGGGACTTGCCTGCTCGCTTCACAATGGCCTCGCCCAGGGAGGATGGAAAGTAGCCCACCCGGTCGTTGCCTGTCCGGTTGTCATGGATACAGCCCTTCCACCGGCCATCCGGATGCTGCTCGAGGACCTGGCCAGATGAGATGGGGGAGCATGCTCAGGGAGACATCCCTCCAGGTCCAGGTCAAGTGGGTGGCTGACCTGGGCCTCCCGCCCCAACCCCCAGACTCCCCAGTTGCTGCGCGGGGCGGCTGTGGGGTGAGCGCCCGGGGTCCGCCCATCCTTACTCCAGCAGACCCCGGCTGGCCTTACCGTGATGATGTCCCCAGCTTTCACGTTGAGGCTGGTCAGGTCGTAATTGTTGCAATAATCCTTGGTTGCCCGGACCTGCAGGGCCGCTGAAGCCTCTGGGGACACAGGAGGCAGACCCCCCCAGTCCTGTGAGCTGACCTAGCCTAGCCTAGCCGCCCGCCCCCCGCCCCTCCTGGGTCCCGCGCCCCAGCCCCAGCCCCACCTCGCAGCAGTTGCTTGATCTCCTTGCTGGCCTGGGATGTGGTGAACTGGTGCACGATGTCCAGGGCCGTCTGGCTGTAGGTGTTCCTCACGTGGGCATTAATCCCACTCTGTATGTGCCAGAGGGTGCGGCCTGTCAGGAGGCCCCATGCTCCCACCGGGCCCAGCCCCCTCGGCCCCCTGACTCACATCCAGCAGTAGCCGCACCACTTCCGTCTTCCCACAGAGTGCGGCCTCGTGCAGGGCTGTGCCGGCCTTGGTCTGGCGATTAATGTCAATGCCGGCTTGGAGGAGGAGTCTAGAAGGCGGACAGCGGGCCGGAGTAGGAGCCCTTACAGCAGGAGCCTCCCACCCCATCCCCCTGCTGGGCCCCCATTCCCAGGCGCCCCCCACAACGTGGTGTCTGACAGTGACCGAGCGTTTGCGGAAGAGCTAGCCCCCCCCCCGCCCCGCAGACGGTAATAGCTGTCGGGGTCATCCTAGTGTAGCCGCTGCCGGGATACCCGCTTCACAGACGGGAGAACTGAGTCTCAGAGATGCTAAGTGTCTCCACAAGGCCGCCCAGCAAGAGGCGGGGCCCCCACAGAGCCCAGGCCTAGGGCTGGACAAGTCCACTCCCCAGCCCCCATCCCCGCAGCGTAGCCTCTCCGGGCGGGGGCGGCCACTGAGCACATGCCACGGCTGATGATGCAGCCGGAGCAGGAAGCCCGCAGCCGGGTCCCCCTCCTCTCCCCCGCCACAGCCATACCTGATGATGTCAATGTGGCCATTCTTGGCCGCCAGGTGCAAGGGGCTGGTGCCATTGGGGTCGGTGGTATCCCCCGGCCGGGGCTCCAGCAAGGCCGCACACATGTTGCTACTCAGGAGCAACTGGACCACCTTGAGGGAGGGGTCAGAGAAGGGGGGCCGGAAGTGGGGTGGGAGGTCACAGGTGTGTCTCCCCACTGCCCCCCTCCTGGGGGGGCAGCCGGAGCAGATGGAGTCCCACTCAGCTCTCTGGGGAGACTTACCCCAACGCGGCCGAACTCACAGGCCAGGTCCAGGGGCGTCTTCCCCGAGTTGTCCACCATGCACGGGTTGGACTGGTGCTGCAGCAACATCTCGGACTGTGGGGCCACGGGACGCGGTCAGCCCCCAGGGCGGCTGCTGGGCTCGCGCCGCCCCGGCGCCCCGCCCCTGGGGCGCTCCTTACCACATCATAGTGACCATGCTGGGCTGCCAGGTGCAGAGGGATGTGGCCCTCGTCGGATGGGATGTTCACCGCTGAGCCCGCCTTCAGCACCAGCTTCATGGGCTCCTTCCGGCCCTGCCAGGCCGCGTAGTGCAGCGGCCGCATGCCTGGGAGCGGGTGGGGGCGGGGGGGCCGTTGGGAGCTAGCCCTTGACCCCGCACCCAATCCGGGCTTGCAGGATGCTGATCCCAGGAAAACCTGTCTCGACCCAGACCAAGACTCTGGGCTGGGGCCTCCATCATGGGACTGTTTAGGTCTCTAGGGACTCCACCCCGGACCTCGACCCCCGCCCTGGCTCCGAGGTTCCTGGCGGGCCTTGCCTTTGTTGTCCTTGATGTCCACAGCAGCCTGGGCCTCCAGCAGCAGGGTGATCAGTTCCGTGTTGCCATTCAGGGCCGCGTGGTGCAGGGCAGAGAAGCTGAGGCAGGCGACGGGTATGAATGGGCAAGGAGCCAGGCAACCTGGCCTTCCACAGGAGCCCCCCCACCGCACCCCATGCCATCCTGGTGCTCCCTGTCTGAGAACTCACCCATCGGGGTCCTGAAAGTTGACATTGATCTTCTTGGTGGAGCCCAGGAGCTCTAGGGGGGTGGGAGAGAGACAGTGAGGCAGTCCAATCCCGGCAGGCTCGGAGCCAAAGCTGTCTTAAATCTTTCATCAACAAACATGCCTTCATTCATTCAACTCTGTCCCCTGCACTCAGCTCCAGGTACCAGCTTTTGGACCCCGGTTTTCCACCGAACTAAGGTGTTGCAAGTTCACAGAGCCAAGGGCTCCGGGCCCGTCCCCATGCGGGGACGGAAGCCAGAGCTGCGCACCCACACAGGCACACACACATGTGCACATGCACCCCCTCCTCGGGGACGCTGGCAAAGCACCTGCCGATGGCGGGAGGGAGAGAGCCGGCACAATCTGTTTCTCAGAAGGACCCAGATGGGGCCGGGGGTGGCCTGGGAAGGCTGGAACACCCGGAAATTGGGGTATCTCTGGGGGAAGATCTGCATCTTCAGGGTGCAGCCTCCCCCCAGTCCCAGGCCTGGGCCTGCCCATGTGGATGAGTCCTGCCTGGAGAGGCAGGAAGGGGAGGCAGGCAAGTGGGCTGGTGCCCCTGAGTGACCACACAAGAAAGGCCACCACATCTCCGCAGGCCCATTTGGGTCCTGGGATCAGCCCACCCAAAGCCGAGGGGCCCAAGCCCTCTGTTTGGGGCCCCAGTTTCCTCCTGGGCCTCCCCGGTCCTGGCCTCCACCAGCTGACTGCTGGAGGAGGGGAGCCCACCAACGCCCTCCCTGTGGGCTCGGGGCCAGCCGGACTCAGGCCAAGCCCCTGCCTGTCTGGGCCATGGTTACATAACCCATTTGTGGGTCAGTCACTCTGTGAGGGAAGGACTGGCAGGACAGAAGCCCCTTTGTCCAGGCCCAGGACAGGGGTGGGGGCGGGGGTCCCTGACAGCAGGAACCCAAGGGAGTCGAGTCACAGAGGGGCTGCTCCAGAACCCACTTGGCGACCCACAGCATCCAGGGCTGCTCTGGACTCGGCTCTCAGCTGCTGGATGCAGGGTGTGAGGCCCCGATGGCCCACAAAGCTCACGAAGGCAGATGGACCCAAGTCCAAACTCTCACTGGGCTCTTACTAGCCCTATGGCCTTGGCCTTGAGCTCAAAGGGGGCTAAGGGGGCCAGGCTCATAGGCCTTAGGGCGTGTCCACCCTTAAAGCAAGAAGGGTCTGGCACAGAGTCAGTCAATAAGCGGCAGTTACTAATATTAGCTCTGTGGGAATCCCACCCCCACCCTCTGAAGTGAGGGGCTCCTCCTGCATAGAGCGGAGTGGAGGCATTACACGGCCCCACTCTTGCCCCTCTGCTCAACACTTTGCTGGCCCTGACGTCCATCGAAGGTGGCAGCAACACCACCCTTCCCTCCATGGTCCAGGCCAAAACCTCAGAGTCAGCCTCAAGTACCTTATAGCGCCTCCATCAGCAAATCCTATTGGTTCTACGTTCAAGACCATCTCAAAGCACACTCGGAATCCTACCACTTCCCACCACTGCCATGTCCCCACCCTGACCAGGCCAGCATCTCTCGAAGGATCACTGCCATCACTTCCCTACTGGCATCCCCACTTCCACCCTGCCCCTGGGTCTGTCCTCCATACCACTGAGGTCAGGGGGACCCTGTGAGAACATGAGTCAGATCCCACCGCCACCACTCCTCTCCCGAAGACCCTCCAACAGCGCCTGTGTCACTGGGGCTGAGGGCCAGCACTGGACAATGGTCCACAAGACACAGCCCTCCTGCTTCACTTTCTCATCACCCCTGTTCCAGCCACATAAGTCTCCTTGATGATGCTCCTACACACCGGCCACCCCTGCCACAGGGCCTTTGCACATGCTGTGTATATGTGAGGGGTGCAGTTCTTCCCCCGGTTATCTCCATGACTCCCTCCCTCACGTTCTTCAGGACTTTATCCATATGTCACCTGCTCAGAGGAGCACCGCTGGGCTCCCCATCTAGAACAGCAACCCCATTCTGTCCTGTGTCTGTTGTATTTCTCTCTCTAGCTCCTATCACTACTATTTATCTTGGTTGTTGTCCATCTCCATCACTAAAGTACAAGCTCCAAAAGGATGAGGATTTTTTAATCTGTTTTGCTCACTGCTCTATCCTTGGTAGCTGAAACAGAGCCGGGCACCTATGAGGTGCTGGGTAAGCCGGCGACCCCCCCCCCCACTGCTGTCCTGTAGCGTCCCCTCCCCCAACCAGGGCCACGCTCAGGATGTTCTCCCCCCCGGAACACTCTGCCCAGCTCTGATGTTTCCTGTCCCTTCTTGTTAGTTCCAGGGGAGCCAGGTCTCCCCCACCCCCAGCCTGGCCACACCTGCAAGCACTGACATTTTAGAAGGGCTAGAGATCAAGACCCAGGACCTGGCACAGACACCAGTGGGGAGGGGGAGTCTCCACCCAGAAGACTACTCCCTATAGAAGGAGGAGGTCTTGTGAGGCCATCTCCCCCCCCCCACCCCCCGCTGCAGTTGCCCTCAGAGGAGAAAGTAGCTGGAAGGGGTAGAGGAGAGCCTGAGATCTTGCAGCACCCCCCGATTCACAAGGGGGACCGAGGGAGGTCACACACTGGAAGCCCACCTGGTGCCAGGGAGGCAGTCCCTCACAGAGACAGGTACTCTGAATAAAGCTGGAGCAGGCATGGCCAGAGGGGCCTGGGCAGGGAGGGAGAAAGGGGGCATCGGTGCAACAAGTGGGGACCAAGATGAAGGCCCCAGAAACTCCTCCCAGGAGCCCCCTTTCTCTTTTCCCCAAGGGCACTCAGTCCTGCAGCTCCCACGTGGGTCATGGGCATAATAGACTTCATCACCACCCTACCCCATGTCGTGGGCTCTCCCAGCTCCTGTCACTCAGTCCTCTAACTGCTTTCCTGGGACCATCCCTGCTCTTGGGTCAGCCCCAAACTCCAGGTGGCAGAGGCCCTGGGGAAGCCAGCCTTAGTCCCTCTCCCACCCTACCCTTGGGGCCTCCCTCCACCCCCCTACTCAGAGGCTCCTCCAACCACAGAAACCACTGGTCTGCCGGCCCCACAGAGCCACGTCTGTCCCCTGTAGGGATGTGGTCCTGGCCTCTGGTGGCAGCACAGGGCAGGGCACTCCCTCAGCCTCCCCAGGGCAGGCAAGGAGCTCTGGGCCAGACGCTGCAAGGGAAGTATTAGTGGGCCAAGGTGAGAGGACGCAGGCTTACTGGCCTGTAGTCTTCAGTGAGTTTGGGGAAGGGGATGTGGGGCCAGAAGGAAGGGAAGATGTCCCTTGCTCAGCAGAAGGCCCTCCCCACCCTGGCAAGCTCCCTCCAGAGCAGTGTCTCCTTCCTCTCAAGGACAGGGGCCGAGGGTCCCGGTGCCTGAGCATGCATGCCAGGGGAGGCTCCCTTCGAGGCAGGATGGCACGGCTGACAGACCCCAGGGCAACACTCAGGGCTTGGGGTGGAGGGAAGGTGCCAGCAGGGGGTGGAGGTCATGGAAACAAGGGTTATGGGAAGACCTCTGGAGTCGGGGGGGGGGGGGCTGGGGCCTGAGAGAGCACCACTGGATGCCCCCCACCCCATGGCCCAAACTCCAGCTGTACTTTGCTGAATCAAAATACATCTTACTCCAAAGCAGGCCAGCGTTGCCATGACAACCAAGCTAATTCATGGAGGGATTTCTCTGTCTGATTTATTATGCCCACCCCTGTGAGTCAGAGAGCTCAGATACGGGGGCCTGGGCAGGTGTCTCTCCCAGAAAGCAGACCAGGAAGGCACAAATGCAAAGTTCCAGGTGGACACCCAGGTAGAGGGGCAAGTCCCCGCACCTCCTCTGGATGGCCGAATCTGATGCCCCACTTCCCTGGAAGCCCATCCTGGGCTGCCTTCGGAAAGAGTCATAGTTAGCACTTCCTGAGCACTTATGAAGTGCCCGGGCTTCCCGCTGTTCTTCCAACAATGCTATGAGCCAGGAACCGCCTATGTCCCCATCTTACAGATGAGGAGACTGAGGCCTGGAGAGCTGGAGTCCTCGGTGCCCAAGGTCACCTGGCCACTAGGTGGAAACCTTTACCTAGCCTTCCACCTCTCAATCTGTCCTCTGCCTGGAAGCCCTCCCTTTCTGAGCCCTGAGGCCCTGAAGCCCGCCCCAACTGGCAGACCATCCCTGGGCCTTGGGTGTGGAAGGCAGAGCCAGCCTGTATATGTGATCCTGCAAGGCTCTCTAACTGCACGGAGCAGACGCGGCTGCAGCGGGAGGAGGTCTTCCTGCCCCCACCACCAGCCCCAAGGCCCGCTCAGTTCTCAGCAGGCTTCCTGGAGAAAGGGGAGGGGCCTCCCTGGGTTACCTCCAGTCTCTGAGGGTGGGGTGGGGAGTGGGGGACCCAGACCCCACGTGCCATCCTGCGGAGCCCTGCCCGCGCCCGCACAGGTGCCCCGACACACTGACATGGCCATACGTGCGCAGCCGCACACGCAGCTGGTCCACACACCCATCCATCCATCTCCAGTGGCCCCCGGGGAGGCTCTGGGCTGAGCTGGGATGAGTGCTGGGATCAGGACTCCAAGCTCCCAACCCTTCCCAGGGGCCCTCACAGCGCAAGCTCAGGATGGCTAGTGGTAGCCCCCTCCCCCCCTCCCCAGCCCCTTTCCCAGCAGGGAAGCCAGAGGGGACCAGGGTCCGTGGCAGGGTCTGCACCTGCCTGGAGCACAGCCTGCCCTGGGCTGGGCGACCTTGGGCTTCTCTCTCCCATGAGTAAATGGCCCCCAGCCGGCCATGCCTGGGCAGCCACACCCCCAGCATGGTCCTGCCCCCCATTTCCTGCAAAGCGTGTTATTAAACATGGGGCGGGGAGGGGGTCTGACAGGAACCGGCAGCCCTGTGGTCGCCCCTCACTGCCCGGGCCCCCTCCCTCTCTCCACGGTGGGGAAGGGGGGGGCGGCATCCGCCTCGCCCTTTGACGGTCCAGCAGAGCCCTCCAGCTGTCAGCCCGTAGCCTGGGAAGGGAGGGGGACGCCCGCGGCCAGGTGCCGGCTCGGGGGCTTGGGGGACGGCCGGGCGCTCGGTGCCGCCCCTCCTCCGGCGCTGGGGGCGGGGGTGCGGACAGAGGGTCTGGGCGCTGCTGGCCCCGCCCCGCCCCCGGGGACCCGACAGCATCCCCCCCCCCCCTCGCCGCCGCGCGCCAGGAGGGGTGGGGGGGCCGGCGCCCGCGGTGGCCCCCGCCCGCCCGCGCCCCCCGCACTCACTGGCCTTCCCGGGCCGCGGCCTCTGCAGCAGCCTCTGCGCGGTCCCCACGTCCTCCGCCTTCACCGCCTGCACCAGCTCTTGCTCCTTCCCCATGGCGCGGCCCGGCCGCAGCGACGCGGCTGCGCTCCGTGCGCTCGGCGCGGCTCAGAGGCGGCGGCGGCGGCCCCGCGGCCCCGGCCGCATCCTCTTGCCTCCCCCGCCGCCTCCTCCGCCACCCGCGCCCCGCGCCGTCCTCGGGCTCGGGCTCGGGTTCGGGCTCGGGCTCGGGCTCGGGTTCGGGCTCGGGCTCGGGCTCCCGGCGCCGAGGGGCGGGGAGCGCGTCACGGGCGGGGGGCGGCCCAGGGCGGGGGCGCGGCACCTGGCGCCGCCTCCCGGACGCCTGGGTCCCCCTCCTGCGGCCGCTGACCTCCGTCCGCCCGCGCCGGCCGCGCTCCCGGCTCCTTGGCTCCGCCCCTACATCGGGCCCCGTGCTCCCGAGACGCCCCCTCCCCACGTGCGGGCCGCGCCGGCCCGGCCGGCCTCTGCGGAGAGTCGGCGGCCCAGGGCGACCGCCAGGGCCTGGGGACGGCAGCCGCCGGGGTGGGGACTGGACACTGAGCCCCGGCACGGCGGCGGCGCGAGGCTGAGCCTGAGAGAGGCTTCCAGAGGCTGCAGGACCCAAGGGGGGAGGGACTCGGAGGCAGTGGGCGGGCGGGGACCTGGGCGCCGAGAGACCCGGGCACCCTGGCGGCACGGGAGCGGGCCTGCCAGAGGCTGTCAGACATTTCTGGCCCGTGGTTCCCGTGGGAGGTGTCGAGGGATTGTGAAGAGGAATCTCCCAATAATGAATTCGGTGTCAGGGAACCCGCACCCCCACCCCCAACTGCTGCTTCTTCGCCTGCAGCCTCCAGCTCTCTCCATAAACAATGCAGGGCAACAGCTCCCTGCCCCCCAGCCTCAACCTGAACCCTACCCCCAGTGCCACCCCCCAGCACCCACTGGGGTGCAGCCCCACAAGCCTACCACCCATAGGGGCGCAACCCCCCATCCCCAGCACCCATGGAGTTACAGTCTTGCCCTGATCCCCCACCAAGTCTGTTAACCCTCCAGCCTCCAGTCGCAGACCCTGGGGGTCCTAGGGCAGGACAGTCCTGCTCCACAGACTCTGACCAGTCCCCACTCCCTCATGCTCCCCTGCCCGCGCCACACGCAGGTACGGGCGTGTACACACACACATACACATGCACAGAGGTCTCACCCCTCTGACCTCCTGGGCCTCGGGCCTTCACCCTTGTCGTGGCTGCAGTATTCTACAGACAGATGGGTTGGGGTCTGAGTCCTGGCTCAGGCTCACTTTCCTCATTTGCAGGGAGGGGCAGATCATCACCTCACCAGGGCAAGGCTGTCAAGAGCTTTTGGAGGGGTCTGCACATATGATGGCCTGACACCTCTCTTTCTACAGCCAGACTATCAAGCAGGTCCAGGAGGAAGGTGGCCAGGTTGGGGCGGGGGGGGAAGCAGCAGGCACTAGGATCCCCTGATCCACGCAGCTAATCAGTCCCCACTATAGGGTCTTCCTTGGAGTTTAGGTAGCAAGCTTAGGTCTCCCAACACATGCTGGGCTCCTAGGGGGTGGTGTGGGGTCCCTAAACACAAAGGTCCTTCCCTCCCATCCTTTATCGTGACCACTTCCTGGGCATCTGCTGGCTCAGGCACCATGCTGGTCACTTCATAGATTTACTGTGCCCATTTTACAGATGAAGAAACTGAGGCTCAGAGAAGCCAAGTGACCGGCCTAAGGTCCTAGAATCTCAAAGTCATGAGTCTGAGCTTTGAACCCACACTCTCCTCAGCATTTGTCCCAGTTCTGCCTCTTACTGGGTTTGTTCTTCTGGTCCCTTTGTCTTTCTGAGCCTTGGTTTCCCTTCTGTAAAATGGGGGTGAGAATGAGAGGTTTCCGTAAGTTGTTCGAGGATTACTTGTGATGGTATCCATAAAGCACCTTCCTGTAGAGCTTAGTAAGTGCTCAGCAAGTGGCTCTGTGGGTATGGTGATATTCTTGGCTCTCTGTACCTGGAGGGGCTATATTTTACTCATCTTCGTATCTGCAGAGCCTAGCAGTGTGCCTGGCACACAAGAAGCATTACAAAGGATACAAACGAAAAGATAGTTATCGTCCTGACCATTATTTTTATGTTTTTGCTGACTAAGGGAAACTACTCTGGCCTGAGCCTAACATTTGCAGGGCCTGGGGCAAGGGTACAAAACAGAGGCCCACACACCAAATGTCGAGATATTTAAATGTCATAAACCATGCTAATAACTCATTAAATAAAATATGTCCTATCCTCCTACCTGCACAAAAATACCTTCATCATGTCCTGAATGAAAGGCCAAGTTCCAAATTAGAATTCTCTAATTCCTCTGGGTAATGAACTGGCCCCACCTGCAGCCGCCCCACCTCCAGCTCTGTCTATACCCCACAAACAGGTACCCCATAGTCACTCCCCAGACCTACAAGGGGGTACCTTCTGTGGAGTCCATCTTCAGGAACACGGACCTGGGAAGAGAGCTGTACACATTCTGCTGGATTCGCTCTGTTAGATGAAGGTAATGGCCTAGGAATGCTCAAGAGGTCCTAGATCTGCTACCAGCCAGCCCAGCAACTTTGGACAAGCCCTGACACTCAGCTGCCTCATCTGTAAAATGGGCCAGCAGCTCTGCCCACAGCCCAGGGATGATGGGAGGGTCCACGTGAAAACAGAGATGTGCGTTTGCCTGCGGTCCCCCCAGCCTGAGGAGGGGGGCTGGCATGGCAGGCCAGCCGCTCGGGCTGGGGGATGAAGATGCAGAGGCGTGGGACTTGGGCAGCCCTCCAGGAAGCCAGGCCTCTTAGGATCCCGGGAGGAGGGGCTGCTGAGCCAGCAGAGCTGCTGAGCTTGGCTGGAGTAGGGCTGGCGGCTGCTTCACTGCAGCCCAGGCTGGCCCCCTTCCCAGCTGCATGGCCATCTCCGCTGGGGGCCTGCACAGCCCCTGCTCCTGCCCAGCAGCTGGGGCTGCCCCTGGTGCCCCTCCCAGCCCCCCAGAGCCCTGATGCCCAGCCCCTTATGTATGAAATGGGGATGACAGAATGCACCCCTGCACGGGCTGCAGGGGGCACACAGCATTCAGCTGCCACAGTTACCATCATTCTCACGCACGCCACCTTGGTAAAGCGCTCAGCTGGTGCTTGGTCCCTAAAAGGGGATTGACAACCGTGCGTCCTGGCCCCTCTTCCTGCCCAGCAGAGATAGATGCTGGGGCAGCTCAGGCTGGGTGGGGAGCCCCACCCGGTCTGTCCATTAGCACTAGGCATAGGACATATGCGGTCCCCAGGCTCTATCCAGAGCCCCACAGGAGAGGCCAACAGCCCAGGGCCTGGCCTCTGAGATGAAGGTGGGACCCACAGACACGTGGCATCCTCCAGCCTTCCCTTAGCCCCACCCCTCTCTCCTGCCCTCAGGCTCCTTGATGGCTTCACACTGCTTTGGATGTCCTTCAGGTGCTGGGGTGCACAGAGCTCTTACTCTCTCAGCATTGCGACTCCACATATTCATCTGGCCCTCCCAGAGCTGCCTCTGAGCCCGGCAGAGCTCCAGCACTCAGAGAGGAGGATGAGAAGGACATACAAGGTGTCGGGGATGCCCAGAAGGGGCAAGGTCAGCGGGGAGCTGGATTCACTCTGTTAGCTGAAGGCAATGGCCTAGGAGGGCTCAAGAAGTCCTAGAGCCGGCACGATAGGTTCTGTTTTGTTCCAGCTGTGTGCCCTGGAACATATGACTCGACACCTCTGAGCCTCAGTTTTCTTGTCTCCAAAATGAGGGTGGTTTCTCCTTGGCAGAGCCAGTAAGAAGACCTGATGCATAATGCAGGAAAACGTTCAGCACGGTCTGGCGGTTCCTCAAGAAGTTAGACAGTTACCATGTGACCCAGCAATTCCACTCCTAGTATACACAGACATGAGAACATGTACTCCGAACGACACTTGTGTGAGAACCTTCACAGCAGTATAATTCCTAATAGCCAAAAAGTGAAAACAAGTCAAGCATCCATCAGCAGGTGAGTGGGTAAACAAAATGTGGTCCAGCCACACACTGGAATATTATTCAGCTATAAAAAGGAATGAAGCTCTGACACCTGCTACCACCTGGATGAACCTTGAAAACACGATGCTCAGCGAGAGAAGCCAGGGAGAAAGGCCATGTACTGTAGGATTCCATTTATATGCAATATCCAGAACAGGCAAATCCATAGAGACAGTAAGTAGATTGGTGTTTGCCAGGGGCTGGGAGGTTGAGGGGGGAGAGGTAATGGGAGAGACTACACAGAGGTTTTCCTTTGGGGTGACGAACATGTTCTGGAACTAGACAGAGGTAGTGATTGTCCGGAACTGTGAATGTATTAAGTGCCACTGACTTGTTCACTTAAAAAATGGTGCATTTCAGGGGCTCCTGGCTGGCTCAGTTGGAAGAGCATGTGACTCTTGATCTCAGGGTTATGAGTTCAAGCCCCACATTGGGTGCACAGAGCACTTAAAAAAAAAAACACCTTAAAAAATGGTTGATTTCATAGTGTGTGGATTTTACCTCGATTAAAACAAAAACAGCAGCATAATGCTTCCCACAGAATAAGCCCTCAAAATGCTCCAAAGGTGCTGACCACCCTGAGTTCGGCATGTAAAGAGGTGTTGGGGAACGCATCCTCGGTGGGGCAAGGGCAACGGCTCAGAAGGGAGTGTGTGGCGTCGGTCGAATCCCAAGGCTGTTGCCCACTCTGGCAGGATGGAGCCCGTGGAGAGATGAGAACGCTGCAAGGTCAGCAGGGGGCCAGGGGCCTGGCAGGGAAGGGGGACCCGTGAGGGCTTCTAGGTTTTTAAAAGACCACTCTGGGGGCGCCTGGGTGGCTCAGTCGTTATGCATCTGCCTTCGGCTCAGGTCATGATCCCAGGGTCCTGGGATCGAGCCCCGCATCGGGCTCCCTGCTCGGCGGGAAGCCTGCTTCTCCCTCTCCCACTCCCCCCTGCTTGTGTTCCCACTCTCGCTGTGTCTCTCTCTTAAATAAATAAAATCTTAAAAAAAAAAAAAAATAAAAGACCACTCTGCAATGTGAAGGGCAGCCTGGATGGGGGCAAGAGTGGGGGTAGGGAGGCAGGGTAGGAGGTCGCTCTGGCAGAGGGGG
Organism: Mirounga angustirostris; assembly: GCF_029215605.1. Classification (NCBI taxonomy): domain Eukaryota; kingdom Metazoa; phylum Chordata; class Mammalia; order Carnivora; family Phocidae; genus Mirounga; species Mirounga angustirostris. The sequence goes on from NW_026991713.1 coordinate 141,314,365, forward strand.
TGATGGATGCCTCTGGCACACAGAAGGGGAAGCTGTTTGGGGGAGGTCCATAACGGACTGTTTCGGCCACGGGACGTGGAGCTGTGTGTGGGGAGTTCAAGGGACAAGTCTACCAGGGAGGCAGATCTGAGCTGGAGACAGGGTGCAAGGCCCCCGAACAGGGGTGGCACTGGAAGTCCCGGAGCACGGACAAGCCCCTCAGGGTGAGTGGCCCGCAGAGACCAGAACTGTGGAGGGGATCAGCCTCTAGGCGAAGGCAGAGAAAGACTGACAGGAAGCTGAGGGGCAAGGGGAGCTTCCAGGAGCAGCGCTGTCAAGCACTGTGCAGATGTGTCAAGACGCAGAAGGACAAGCATGCATCGGGTTTGTCAGTGTGAGACCATCAGTGACCTTGTGATATTTTCACTGGAGCGCTGGGGGCACAAGATGACAGTGGGCTGAGGGGTGAGTGAGAAGTGAGGACGCAGGAGTCAGAAAGGTGTTGAGAACCGCGCAGAGGGCCTGCTGGAGGGGGAGGCTGGGGCTGAGGGGAAGGAAAAAGAGAGGTGCGGAAGGTTCCTGGGACCCAGGGCCTGGGGGCATCCTGGGGGTTTGTGGCCTTGGTCAAGGAGCCAGAGGAAGGAAGGGAGGTGTGTAGCTGCATTTGAAGCATGGCGGGAAGAAGAAACCACAGGGAAGCTGAGGCCACAGTGCCTGGAGTGTGGGAGCACTGAATGGAACCGGAGGCATGAGGGACCCCAGTTTTGGAGGGGTCACTGAGGCTGAGTGGGCGGACAAACGGGGCAGGCCAGGGCTGAAGAGGACTGAAAGGACCCAGACTAGGATTGCCATGTCTAGCAAATAGAACTACAGAACGCTCAGTTACATGTGAATTCCCCATAGGCAACGAGTGAGTTTTTAGGATAAGTATATCTCATGGGATATACTTATACAAAAAAAAAAAAAAATTTTTTTTTTTTTTAATTATCGTTGCTTACCTGAAATTCAAATGTTAAGTGGGCGAGCGTCCTCCAATTTACGTGGGCATCCTAGCCAGGGGTGGGGGGTAGGAGACGGAGGAGAGGGACTGGGGCGGCCCCGCCTCAGGACCAAGCCTGGAAAATGGATAGCCGTCTGAAGGGTGCGGGGCCCGAGTGGGGAGAAGGCTGCGGCCAGGCATCACGGAGGCCTCTACTGGCTCCACCCGCCCCAGAACATTGGTCTCGCCCCACCATCACCGCGTAAGTCGCGTGGTGTCGCCTTAAGGGCCCATCGATAACTCTACGCTCGGCCGCGGCCTCTATCGATTCGCTCTGGCTCCGCTCGCCGTCCTGGGCCGCGGCGGAGCGCAGAGCTGCATGTAAGGTATGGTGGCCGCGGGACGAGGGCCAGAAAGCGGCCGCTGGGTGGCCGGGAGAGCGCGCTTGGGGGAAGCTGGCCCAGTGGGACGGAGTCAGGGCTGTCGGCGGAGCACCGGGGAGCCGGAGGGTCCGGGCAGAGAGCGCCCCCTCCCATCAGGCTTAGCCGCCGGCCTGGTACGCATGCGCAGCCGCTGCAGTCGGCTCTCCTCTCCGGCCGTTCCACCGCCCTGCGCATGCGCGGCCCGCCCCTGCGGCAGAGAGGCGCCCCGGGCGTGACTGCCCCCCGCCGGCTGCGGGTGGGGGGCGTCCCGGCCCGGTCCGTGGGGCGAGGAACGGAGCACGCGCCTTGGAGCTCGGAGCTGTCCTCAGGTTGTCATGCGTCCCCTGAACCTCTAAGCCTCAGTTTCCACCTCTCTAAAATGGGGATGATAATGCCTATCTCTCAGCACCGAATGGGCCTAGAGGGTATTTCGTAAATACTGCACACTCCTCTCTTGTGCAGATGCTCTGATCTTTGACCACTGCCTTTCAGAAGTCGCGTCCTGTGCGGGCCCGAGCCTTCTTCCACACCATGAACACGTCCCCCGGCACGGTGGGCAGTGACCCGGTGATCTTGGCCACTGCAGGCTATGACCACACAGTGCGGTTCTGGCAGGCGCACAGTGGGATCTGCACCCGCACGGTGCAGCATCAGGACTCTGTATCCTCTGGTGGGGAGGTGGGGAGGGTGGTACTGGGAAGGATGCCGGGTGGGTAACAGCCTGGGCAAAGGAAGGGATTCCTGGGCTGGAAAGGATGCAGCAGCCGAGCCAGATGGTGGGGGCCTCGAGTGCTCTGTTCATCCTCCTCCTTAACAGACCTAGCAGGTGAACGCACTGGAGATCACGCCTGACCGCAGCATGATCGCTGCTGCAGGTACCTGTACCCTCGACCCAACCCCTGATCTCTGGTGGGCCCGCCTGGGCACAGCCACCCTTCAGTTTAGCCTGTGCCCCTAGGTTACCAGCACATTCGTATGTATGATCTCAGCTCCAACAACCCCAACCCCATCATCAGCTACGATGGGGTCAACAAGAACATCGCGTCCGTGGGCTTCCATGAGGACGGCCGCTGGATGTACACGGGTGGGGAGGACTGCACGGCCCGGATCTGGGACCTCAGGTGTGGGGCACTGGGCAGGAGGGGCCTGTGGCCGGGTGTGTGGGGGTGGGGGGCCAGGCCGGGACTGTCTCAGGCCAGGGCCCTCCAAGCAGAGGCTGAGACGGGGTTTTCTGTGCGGGTGATTTATTGAGGGCAGTGACGAAAGCAGGATAGGGCAGGGGTGAAGCCACACACGGAGGAGCCCAGCCTCAGCCTGATACCACAGGGAGCTATGGAGAGTGAATGGCATCAGAGTGAGTCCCACCCGGGGCGAGGGGCTGCCCCTGAAGGGGGGCCGAGTCTCCCTCGTGTCTGCTGTAAGGCCGCTGCTATCAGCAGGGGAAAGAGCGTGTGGGGGCGCCAGCAGCGCCCAGTAGAGTGTATGTGCCCACCCCAAAGGTCCCGGAACCTGCAGTGCCAGCGCATCTTCCAGGTGAATGCACCCATTAACTGTGTGTGCCTGCACCCCAACCAGGTGAGGGGCATTCACAGGGCCGGGCACCGTGGGGCTTTGGAGGGCAGGGGACCCGCCCTCTCTCACCTCCCCTGCACCCCAGGCGGAGCTCATTGTGGGTGACCAGAGCGGCGCCATCCACATCTGGGACTTGAAAACTGACCACAACGAGCAGCTGATACCTGAGCCTGAGGTCTCCATCACGTCGGCCCACATTGACCCTGATGCCAGCTACATGGCGGCCGTCAACAGCACCGTGAGTCCGGGGTGTGAGCGCACGGGGGGAGGCCAGCTCAGCACCCGGTCCCTGATCTTCCTGATTCCCTGCACGTGGCTTTTCCCCAGATGCTCCTCAGACTCCCCCCTTCCCCTCCCCCCTGGGCCTGCTTCCTCATCCTGGGCTCCAGCTCCACCCCAGCCAGCAAAGCCAGAAAGCGGGGTGTTGCTCCTGACGCCCCCTCTCACTACTGCCATAGCTCAGTCAGCGAGCATCACTCCCACCTCCAGAACTTCTCAAGTGTCGACTTCCTTCTTCTCCCTGGCTCCTCCGGGCCCAAGTTTGCCTCCTCTCCCCACACAGCGGCTGTAGTCTCCCCATGACTGCCCCCCCCCTCACTGACACCCTCTGCCCCCACACCATCCTCCCTCAGCCGCCAGCACAGCCTTCCACGGCGCCAGCCCGACCCCACCATTCCCTGCACAAACCCCGTGGTGCCCTGGCTCCTCGCCTTGGCCTCAGGACACTGCGGGGTGGCCCCGCTCTCCCGCCCGGCCTCATTTTCTCCCCTTCAACGTCCCTTACCTCTCAACGAATCACTGGTCCCGTGGCGTCCCCACACTGCCCTCCGCCGGTCCCGCTGACGTGCCCTGCCCCCATCTTGTTCTGCATGCTCCCACTGACTGGCAGCGTTCTGCATGAAGGCCTCCTGCTCTCAGCCTGCCTGGTGCTCCCCGCAGCCCGGACCCGCTGTGCCTGTCACATGTCCCCGGCCCCCAGATCCCGGTGTGCATCCCCGTGTGGGATGGCCGCCTCTGGATCCGGGTCCGGCCACCAGGGCCTTCTTCCCCGCATGTCAGACCAAAGGCTCAGGTGTCCCATGACTCCCCTCCAATCGCAGGGAAATTGCTACGTCTGGAACCTGACGGGGGGCATTGGTGACGAGGTGACACAGCTTATCCCCAAGACCAAGATCCCGGCGCACACCCGCTATGCCTTGCAGTGCCGCTTCAGCCCCGACTCTACGTGCGTATGGGGTCAGGGGGCCGGACCCCTCATGTGGCAAAGGGGTGCCTTGTGGGCATGGCTGCTGACGACACCCCCACCGCACTCACGCCCACCCCTAGGCTTCTCGCCACCTGCTCGGCCGACCAGACGTGCAAGATTTGGAGGACATCCAACTTCTCCCTGATGACAGAGCTCAGCATCAAGAGCAGCAACCCGGGAGAGTCCTCCCGCGGCTGGATGTGGGGCTGTGCCTTCTCGGGAGACTCGCAGTACATCGTCACCGGTGAGCACCCTCCCCCCCCCCCCCGCCACCGCCCCGCGCTGCCAGCCCGGTCCCTGCCGCAGCCACCTGCACTCCTGCTGCCTGGGAACCAGCCTCTGGTGGGGCCCGGCCTGGGGCTGCATTCTTGAGCTGCTGCCTCTACCCCTCCCTGCAGCTTCCTCTGACAACCTGGCCCGGCTCTGGTGTGTGGAGACGGGAGAGATCAAGAGAGAGTATGGCGGCCACCAGAAAGCTGTCGTCTGCTTGGCCTTCAATGACAGTGTGCTGGGCTAGCCCGTGCCCCCCTGGGATTTCAGGTGGCTGCCCAGGGAGCACCTGCGGACTTGTTCTGCCCAGCTGCCCAGGTCAGAGTGTACCTCCACGGGCTAGCCTCTACCAGCCTGGCCAGCTGGACCTGCCTGGCCTACCCTGGCCCCCTCGGCCGGCTTAGACTGGCCAGGCCAGTATGCCCTGGGATTCTCTCAGCTCCCAGTTGCTTATGTGGATGTGACAAGGCTCAGAAGCCTACTTGAGCTAACCTTCACTTGTTCCGGAAATTCCAGATCCACAGGGCCTGGAGGTTCCAGGTTGGTGCCCAGCCCCAAGCCAGTGCTCCCCCCCCCACCCCGACTCTACCCATTTTGTGTCCCGAGGCCACAGAGAACACCGTTACGGCCAGGTGGAGGGTTTATTAGCTTCTGCCGGCAGCCACCCTCTGTGACTGGTGACGGGGCTGGCCTGGGGGACTGGCCAGGCTTTGAACTTAGTCTGGGAGGTAATAAAAGCAGACTGACACGCAGATGTTGCTAGGGAAGCAGATGTCGATGCATAGGTAGATCAGCCGCTGCCTCTGGGGCCCTGGGGGAAGGGGCCTCCGTGAAACCCAGAGGGTTCCTCCCCCTTCTCCCCAGACTGTTCTGCAGGAGCCCAGGCCTCATGACACCACCCCAACTTACCCTGTGCTCGACGGGCCCAGTAAATGGGTGTCTTCGTGCAGAGGTGCCGCACGGAATCCCCCACCTGGGCAGGGTCCACCTCACGGCCTCCCAGCACTGCCAGCAGCTGCTGGGCAGAGTGGGTGTCCTGGTTGGGGCCGGGGGGCCCTTGGCCCTGCACAGAAGGCTCTGGTGGGCCATGCCGCAGGGGCACTGGCACTGCCTGGGTTGGGGCAGGGCCTGTGCGTCCCTGGACATGCTGGCCCGCTGCCAGCACCACCCTCTGCTCTTGTCAGCAGCCTCGGTCAAGGGAAGACAGGCCTTCTGTTCCTTGAAACCAGAGCTGCAGCTGCCCCAGGCCTGGGCCGTACACAGGACCCTTTGTCTGTCCCCTGGCCCGGGGAGCCTGGCCGCATGGGGCTGCTTACCCTGGACATGTTCACCAGCAGCTGCAGGGTCTCGCGATCTCGGGGCTCCATCAGGCGGAGGAAGCAGGCTGGGTGTTCCGAGGGCCGGTAACAGACGCAGCCCTGGGGAGGCAGGCGGGTGAGGCAGGGCCACCCCAACATCCACGGGTGCTGGCCACACCCCCAGCCCACTCACACTCTGCCCATCGAACAGCACTGCCCAGCTGCGGTTGCTCTGAGCCGAGGTCACCCAGATGGTTGCCACGTTCCGGGCCGCATCCACCTGGGCAGTTTGGTTGGATCGGGATGCCCCGGGGCTTGGGAGGGTCAGACGGAGCATCTGCAGCAGAGGCTGAGATCGGGGAGCTAGAGCTCAGCTGGGCAGGCTGGGGCAGCCCCCGACACCCCCCCCAGTTCTGCGAGGTTTCCGACCCCCACCCCCACCCCTCTCGTCCTCCTGCCACTGCTCTGAGCCCTGGCTTCACTGGAGGGCTGGGAGGTGCTGGCCTTTCCTTCCCCTTCCCACTGTCTGTGGCCCTGGCCAGGTCCCCAGGAGGAGCTCACCTTGGGGGGACTGTGAGTGAAGCCAAGAAGCCCGCCAGCCATGGCCCCAGCAGTGGCCAGTGCCAGCAGCAGCAGTAGGCCAGGGGCTCTGCAACCCCCAGGGCCGGGCTTGGCCTTCACCTGGGGGCACGCTGCAGTCTGTGGGGCCTAAAGCAGAGGACAGAGAGCAGGCTGGCTCAGGAAGGCAGGGGCTGAGGTGTGCGAGGTGGGCCCTGCACTCCCCTCCCCTGCGCAGGGCATGCCCTGGGTGTCTGTCCTAGGAGGGGGCGCTGGGTGGTTGGAGGCACTCACCTGGACAGGCCCAGGCCCGGGGCTGTCCTCACAGCAGTGCCTCTGCTCCATGCTGCAGCCCTGGTGACAATGTGCGGATTGTCTGCCGCCCCTTGGAGTCAGCTAGGGAAACCTTAGTACACCTGTGATGAGCCAAACAACCATCCCGGCCCCCTCCTCTCCTGACCCCACTGCTTCCCACCAGCCCAGCCACCTGATATCAGGGCCGGAGCCAGGACAGCCCCCCCCCCCCCGCTTTGGGTGGGGGGGTGCCTGTCACGGTGCCTGGCTCTCCCGACACCCAGCCTGTGCAGACCAGGGAGTGGGGGGGCCCGAAAGGGTGAAGAGCACGGCTGTCAAGGAAATCAAGTCCCACGGATCGGCACGGAAGGCAGCCCAGGCCCGGGCAGGATGACTTCAGAGTCTGTTTGGGGACAGACTTCATTTTCCTCAAGAGGCTTGTTCCAGTGTCAAGCTATTTCTGGAGTCCCAGAGCTCAGCGCCTGGCAGCCCATCAATAAACGCGTTTCCTGAATGACTGGTATGGGGGTGCACGCTGCCTTTGTCCTTCTGTCCCCTGTACCCCCAGCCACTTGCCAGCCCCTCAGACGGGATGGGCTGATGGGCAGTCTGCGGCACGCAGGACTGAGAGCAGGACGGCTTCCTGGCAGCTGACTGGAACGTTCACACGCCCCCGGACGGTCAGTCAGGTCAGCCGGCCCCTGCCCTGCCCAGGATGGCCGCCTCTGCTCCCAGCTTGCACCTCTGACTTCTTGATGCTGTGGGTTTTGAGTCAGGGCTCCCTCTGGCACTGGCAGCTCGCAGGACGTGCATGTTCTGCACCCCCTTCACCCTGTGGCCCTCTCCTGTTCTTGCTCTTTGTGCCACTGTCTTGCTGATTCTTCGGAACCCAGCCCTGTGTGTGACAGGCCTGGGATGTGGTGGCATCGTGGTGGTCAGCATCCCAGCTCTAGAACGAATCCCAGACCGCTTCCTTCTCAGACGCCCCCCCCGCCCCCCGCCCCCGGATGCTAGGCGGATGTAGCGTCTGAGCAAAGGCTGCTATCAAAACAGGGGCAAAGAATGCCAGAGTCAGCGCGGATTTGAGACTTTAATATGCATTTCGGTTCACACAGTGCAACGGGGGGCAGAGATGGGGTGCATGTGGGCTCCCGGGTTGCTGCCCAGCAGGAGAGGTGTTGCTGCTTGCCGCACCTGCTGCGTGCTCCTGGTGTGGGTGACAACGCCCTGACAGGCCTGCTCAATATCCAGACCCACCTTGAGCCGACCTCGCAGAGCCAACGTCAGCACCACCAACCTCACAGGCGCTGGCTGCCCTCGCGTTGCCCCACAGCAGAGTCCAGACCCCAGACACCCCGGGCCTCGGAAGAGCTGCGGGTTCAGGACACCGTTTATTGCTATGAGAACTTTGAGAAGGAGGGAAGGAGTCGCCCTGGGGCTAGGAGAGAGGCTCGTGGGCACTGGGTACAGAGTGAGGCGCTGGGAAGGAGTCTGCCAAAAGGAACAGCTTCCCAGGCCCTACCCTACAAGTGCGGCTGGACGGTCTGCTTATCAGGTCAGCAACTTAGGAAACAGGAAGAAAAGGCTGGGACCCTTTGCCAAGAACTCTCGGCTAGCAGGTGGGCCCTGCCAGTTTTCCTGCTGGCCTCCGACAAGGAGCTCCAGAGCCAAGAGAAGTGGCCTCAAGGGCCACTGGCATCTAACTCCCGCCCCAACTGAGAGTACGGGAGGAAAACAGGAAGAGACTGGATGTTTTGTAAAAGGATTTCCTGTTCTTGGGGACTCCTCTTTCCTCCCCCACCCAGAGGGCGCCCAGGGCGACAGGCATTCCTTGGCCAGCACATGCCTTTAGCCGTGCTGCTGGCTGTGGGGCACGCAGACTTCTTCAGTGGGATTTTCCCTACGAGACAGAGCACAGCTATTAATTAACACACTTAAGATTCAATTCCACCGTTTGACAAAGTTGTTCAAAAGTTTAAAAAAATAATTTTTGGTACCAACGCTACTCTGAGCTCTCTGCACAGCTGCCCAGAGTTCAGCAAAGGCATCCACACCCTCTTGGCCGCTCAGCTAAGAATATGCTCAGTCCAAATCAGCTGGATTTAAATGCACATTTGAGAAAGCTGAGGCTTAGCTGGACTGAGTTTACACAACTCCGTGACCGCATATGAGGTGTGGCAGCCCTGGGTATCTGAAACGGAACAGACACTTGACTGTGACATCAGAGTGGTTTTTACGTTAAGTGTGGGGTGCTGGTGGTGACACCCCACACCCAAGGTGTGCACCCCAAGGACAGGGAGACAGCACTTGGGAGCAGCGTTGTCCTCCACTCTCACCCTGCAGGTGAGGGGCTGGGATGCTACAGCAGGCTCACCTGCAGATGACCGCACCAACGGGCCCTGGGTCTGTTTGTACAAGTTTCTCACAACAGTCAAAATCATCAGACCGTCTTCCCCTTTGGCCTGTAAGGGGGGCCCGATCCCTGAATGAAATCTTCAATAAAACATCTAACATCCCTAGACCTCCCTCGGTCCCATCAGCAGGCTGGGTAACCACCCTGAGGTTACCAGAATCCTGGACAGACGCTAAGCCTGTCCTTGTCAATGGCACCCAATGCCCAGGGCCCCACAATGCCCTCCAGGTTCAAAAGTGCATCTTCAAATAGAAGCATCTGTAAACAATATCACCCCCCACACGTTTACTTACAAGGTTAACAACTAGTGCCTTTACTTGACTCCACGCATGCTCTTTGAAGCCACCTAGCTGAGCAGATGCTTAAGCCCCACCTATTAATTTGGGTAAGTGGTTTTCAATTCGTTTTATTCTGGAGATTAAAGACACTAAATCTTTAACCTTGAAGGGCAGGCAAAAGGTCAGCTATGCTGTCAACATAGAAGTCAGGGACCATTTTCTTCTTAGACATGCAGTCACTTTCCTGATTACTCTTCACATCCCCTAGAGTGGAAACGCCGGTGAGGGTCAGGATGGTCTTCAGGCCACAGGTGACGCCCAGGAGGATGTCCGTGTCCAGGCGGTCTCCCACCATGACGGTGCGCTCCGGGTTGATGCCGTATTCCTGGGACACGCAGTCGAATATGAAGCGGCTGGGCTTCCCTATGATGTCGGCCTGGCGCTGGGTGGCCATCTCCACGGCTCGGACCAGACAGCCGGTACCTGCGGGGCGGAGAGGTAGGGGAGGGAGGGAGGGGGGGAGAGCACCCGGGGTCAGAGGACAGGAGGGGCCCGCGGCCCGCCCCCACCCCCCCGTCCCCGGGCCGCACGGACCCGCGATGAAGCGGCCGTTCTCGAGCGGGAGCCGGTTGTCCATATTGGTGCCCACGAGCAAGCAGCCGGGCTGCTGCAGGTAGCGCACCGCCTTGGTGAGCTTCATGTAGCTGAAGTGCGGGTCAAAGCCCACCACGACGGCGCGCACGTCGGGATCAAGCGGCGCGTCCAGCCAGGCGCCGGGGCTGTCGCCCAGCAGCGGCTCGGGCCCCACGCCCACGCTGGCGACGCCCACGGCCTCCAGCTCGGTGGCCAGGGCTTCGCTGCCCAGCACGTAGGCCTTGGGGGCCGGCGCGCCCGCCAGGCGCTGGCGTAGGTAGAGCGCGGTGCAGTAGGCCGTGCCGAAGACCTCGAGGCCGGCGCCGGGCCCCGCGGGGCCGCCGAAGCCCAGGCGCCGCAGCTTCTCGGCGTAGGCCTCGCGGGTCTTGCTGCTGTTGTTGGTGATGAAGCCGAGGCGCTTGCCGCGGGCCCGCAGCGCCGACAGGGCCTCGGGCGCGCCGGGCACGGCCGTCTCGCCGCGCCACAGCACGCCGTCGCAGTCGAACAGCAGCGTGTCCACGTCGGCCAGCAGCGCCTGGGCCCGCTCGGCGCTCAGCCGCACGCAGCGGGCGTCGTCACCCCCGGCCTCCGCCGCCGCCATGGCCTCCGCCTCCGCCATGGCCGCCGCCGCCACCGGCCGCCGCCGCCACCGCCGCCACCACCGGCCGCTCCTTGCAGCCGCCCGCCGCCGCGCCCGCACCGCCCCCGGCGCGCTCATTGGCCCCGCTCCTCGCGCGCGCCGCCCATTGGACGCCGCCTGCGCCAATCCGCCCCCGCCTCCCGCGGGCTGCGGGAGCTCAGCGCCACCCGCCGCGGCCCGGCGCGGGAAGGCGGGCTGCCATTGGCTGCCGGGCCTGGGGCGCCCCGATGATTGGCTGGCAGGGAGCCAACCGGCATTCGGAGTGGAGCGTTCACTGCGGAAACGCTGCGAAGGAACCCAGAGCCGGCGCAGGACGTAAGGCTGCTGCTCATTGGCGGCCTCAGGGCGGCTCGCCCATTGGTGGTGCGTGGTCAGCTTAGGTGACGGAAGCCCTTAATGCAGTGACCCCCGGCCGGGCCGGCTGCGGATTGGCTGGCTTCTCCGCGGCGAGGAGCGCGGCAGGACGTGGGGGGAGGCGGGGTGGGGAGCCGCTGTCGCCTTGGGGCCGAAGTCACGTCCGCACCTCTACCTGGGCGGCGCCGGGCCGTGCCCTCCGCCCGGGACACGCAGCGGACACGGCGGTAGCGCATGACCGACTAAGGCCGGTGCTGAGTGCCCGCCCGGGGCTCCTTCCCGGCAAGCCTCGGGTTCCCAGTTCCAGCCCTTTGCAGAAACCCTGTTCCCGGTGCCTTGGTAATGACCAGGCGGTGGCACTGCCTTGGTGGTCACGTGGACCCGTAATTATAAGGCGGTGGGAATCGCCTTCGTGGTCACGTGAACAGGTAATTACAGGCGGCGGGATTAGGGTGTAAGGAGACGCAGCCTAGAACCCAGCTGTCATCGTTATTATTAGGTATCATGGTTAACTTTTATTGAGGCGTAACACGCAGAAAAGTGCGTAAGTCTTCAGTGTGCAGCTTGATGGAATTTTTACATACCCGTACGCCTATGTAAACACAACCCAGGTCAAGCTGCAGAATCTTTCCATCGCTTCAGAAAGTTCCCTCACAATCTCCCTCCAGGCACTAGCGACCCCCCTCCCCCAGCCACGTCCCTGACTCCTGTCACCATAGTGTGAGTCACAGACGCCTCTGCTGGTACAGATGGTCTCGCCAACGGGATCGAACAACCATGGGTCTTGCTTCTGGGGATCAACATAACGTCTGTGAAATCCATCCTTCTGCGTGTGTGTGTGTTTTCATTGTCATGTGGGCGGTTGTAAGAATACACCTCTCTGTGTCTGTTTTCCAGTCGAGGGACAGTGTGTTTCCAGTTTGGGAGCATTGTCAATAATACAGGGTGTCAAACCCCTGCTCTTCTCTTGGGCCCCAGGTCTCCATAAAGTCTGCTCGCACCCACCCCCACCCCCACCCGCAAGCCCATGAGGTAAAGTCAGTGACCTTAGGGCCCTGATTATTTACACACAGCTTGTTTTTGTTGGTCTCTGCTGGCCCAGGGAACTCCTCGAGGACGTTGGAAAGGCTATGGCCCACAAGGGCAGGTCATGCAGAATGTTCCTGTCTAATGTACCTACTACCCACAAGGGGAAACTTCCTCCCTGTGTCTTCCCACTTCATTGTGGTGGTGGAGCTGACTCTGGGAAGAACTGGATTTGACAGAAGATCACAAACTCTTTTTCAACCACCCAGAAGCATCCAGTGTATACAGTACACTGGCCAGAGTGGGAAGGGCGCTGCTGCCCAGCCATGGGCCAGCTTGTCCGATACCTGCCCAGATGCTTTGGCTTCCTGGGCATTCAGTAAGCATCATAGGCACTGAGCACTGCTCCTTATCTGCATTACTTTGTCCGAATGACAGGACAGCCCTAAGAGGCAGGGACTGTTAGTGTCCCCATTCATGGATGAGGAGACTGAGCCACAGATAGTCACTAGCTGGACAATGCAGAGTTGGGATTAAACTCAGGTGACTCCAAAGTGGAGCTCTGCCACACCTATTTGCCTTAACATCCCCTGTGAGTTGTAGGGACTGAGCCGGCATCGTGGGAAGGGTGGAATGGTCTGTAACAAGAGAGGAGGTGGTTATGGACAAGGTCCTGCCAGCAGCTTGGTACACTTAGTGGGGGCAGTGGGGCGGGGGGGAGGATGACCTTGTGTGAGGTGCCCTGTGTCTGCATGGGAGAGGCGCCCCACACGGATCACGAAGTGTTCCCGACCCACAGAAGATGCTCAGTGTCTACCTGTGAATGGTTGGCGTCAGGGTTCCGCCAAGTGAGGAAGCCCTGCCTGCAAGCTGACTGGGGCATAGATGGAGATGGCACAAGGACAGACACTATTTAATTAAAATAGCCTTGCAAGGATTTAAATTGTATTAGAAAATGCAAGTAGCAATTGAATCTGTGTTTTCACAGATGGTTTTGCTTCTAATGAGCCAAGTAAAAATGGGAGTCATTGAAAAAGGATTCAAGTGGCAAAAAAAAAAAAAAAAAAAAAAGAATTGGAAGCAATCTAAATATTGTCCAACATGGGACTGGTTAAATAAATTAAAATACATCCAAAGAACGGAGATTGAGCAGTCCTCATAAAGGGCTGGAGATTCCATGGCTCTGGCCACGGCAAGTCAACACAGCATTGAATATCAAACAGTGTGCAGCTGGAGCCCATGCTGAGGACTGGGTGGGACGGGAGGAGGCCACCTGGGGGAAGGGGGACTCTGGTTTTCCTGTCTTCCTCTGGCCACTCTGCCTTTCAGGGACTTCAGGCCTGTGCACTCTGGTGCCCGCTGGCCTGCCTGGGCTCTAGCTGAGGCAGGACCCAGAACCCACGGGATCAGGATGCCCTTTTCTTTTCAACAGATTTTTATTTATTTCCTTCATAGAGAGAAAGAGAGCACAAACAGGGTGAGCAGGAGAGGGAGAAGCAGGCTTCCCGCTGAGAAGGGAGCCCGATGTGGGGCTGGATCCCAGAACCCTGGGATCATGACCTGAGCCGAAGGCAGACACTTAACCGACTGAGCCACCCAGGCGCCCCCAGGATGCCCTTTTCTGACTCCGAGGGAACCATGAGGCAGGAGCCTTGGCCTGCCCCTGACATGGCTCTGGAGCACACAGGGCAGGCTCTCGGTCTCCTCTGGGCCGGCTCCTTCTCCTCATGTTCACCCACACTCAGGCTGTCCTCTCTGCCTTTGAGACCCTTCCCTACCCCATTCTCCTGGGGGCTTCCTCTATCTCTCTGACGCTGGCTTCCCATTACTCCTCAGCACAACCTTAAGTGAAGTGTCGTCCTGGTCCTCCCTTCCCAGAGCCCCCTCCACATGCCCCCACCTGTTCTTCCTCCTGTTAGTCCCTCTCAGAGACCATCTGGGATCTCCCTGCTTCTGTGGTCCTTTCTCTGCACCATAGTCAGAGAGATCCTTTTGAAACGATGTCACTCCATCTGCTTAAACTCCTGCAATGGGGAGCAAGCCTCCTGCAGGAAGCAGCCTCATCGTTGCCCCAGCCCAACCTCCAGTGATCTGACCTGAGCTTCATACATCGCTGCTGCTGCCAGGCCAAGGGTCCTCGGGGCCCCAGCTGGGCAGCCCCGGCAGGAAGACAGTCTCTGCTTGGTGTCCTTCCCAGGGCAGAACTGCCCACTCTCTGCCCGGGCCCTTGTGTCTCCACCTGGTCTTCCCTGGAGATTAGCCTTCCTGGAGGAAACCCGTTCTGATTCATCTGAATCTCTGGCATCCAGCGCCGGGCTGGATCACAAAAAATAACTGAGCCGGGAGAGCACACCCTGTGGGTTTCCAGCCCATGGCTCTGGACCGACTTTGAGTCTCCAGTCTGCCCTCAGGCAAGCATCCTATCAGTTTGTGCCCCAGTTTCTTCATCTTCAAAATGGGTATGATTGATACCTTACATGAAAGAATCCTGTACAGTGCTCAGCTTCAAAGAGCTAACTCAATACTGTCTTAGAAAGAATAAAAGGAATTTGCATGTGTTCGTGGCAGCATTATTCATAATAAGTAGAAAAGGTGGAAACAACCCAAACGCGATGGATAAATCAATTGTGGTCTATCCAGATAATGGAATATTATTCAGCTATAAAAAGAAATGAAGTATGGTCACATGCTACAACATGCTACAACATGCTACAACATAGATGGATCTGGAAAACATTATGCTAAGCAAAACAAGCCAAAGGAAAGCCCACGTATGTAATTCCACTTATATGAGAATGTGCAGAAAAGGCAAACCACACAGACAGAAACTGGTTGCCAGAGGCTGGAAGTAGGGGAGAACGGGAGTGACTGCTAAGGGGACAGGTTTCCTTTCCTTTCCGGACAAGGTTCTGGAACTAGATGGTGGTGATGCTCCTACAACACTGTGAATGCGCTAAATGTCACTAGTGGTGACTCTTACGTTATTTATTACAATCTAAAAGATATGCATTAGTGTAAAAGGGGTAGTGAAGCTACCCGAGAGCCAACCCCAATTCGGGGTCTTCCTTGGGACCCGGCAACCAGCAAGGGAGGTTCTGACCCGAGGCGGTGGGGCCACGGCGGTAAGCACCACACTACTTGTCGGAGCCGGGGCCGTGCCCAGCGAGCCGCCCGCCAGCCTCAACCATCCGGCGACTCTGTCCCGCCTGACGCCGCTCGGGGAAGCCAGCCCTCCCCTCCGGCGTGGCCAAGACCCTGCCGCACCAAGCCCCGCCCTGAGGGCGCGCCTCTGACCCCGCCCTTCCGCCTGTCTGTCCGCTCCGCCGTCCCACGCCCCCGAGCAGCCCCGCCCCGTGCCTTCTCTCCGGGAGTCTGGCCCCGCCTCTGCGGTTCCAGGCCCCTCCTCTCAGACTCCGCCCCGCCGCCTGTCTGTCAAACGAACCTGGCCCCGCCTCGTCGTCCTCCTCTCGTCGTTCTCTCTGGCTCCCTTCAGCGCGGCCCGTTGTTATGACGACACGGTCGTAAATCCGCCATCTTCCTGCGGCGCGTTGCGACATGGAGGGCGCGATGGCAGTGCGGGTGACGGCCGCGCATACGGCAGAAGCCCGGGCCGAAGCCGGGCGGGAGGCGGGCGAGGGCGGGGTCGCGGCGGCGGCGGCGGCGGCGGCGGCCTTGGCCCCTGGTGGCTTCCTAGGCCTCCCGGCGCCCTTTAGCGAGGAAGGTAACAGGGCCTGACGGGGTCGGGCGCGGCCGGGGTGGGGACGGCTCAGTCCTGGCTGGAGGCAGCCCCGATGGCCTGAGCTGTGGACGCGACAGACCGTCCCAGACCCTGGTTCCTTGCGGCCCTCCCGGGTCCCCAAGGGGGTCCTGTGTAGCCCTCCACGAGCCCCCCCCCGCCGGCTTCCTCAGACCCTCGGGCCTCTCCTACGGGGCGCCCATCACCCCGTGGGCCTCGGTGCCCATTCACGGACACTCACAGGTGGTCAAGCCTCAGGGGCTGCCCGTATAGACCTTTGCCACCGCCTCCACGGCCAGCCTTGCCCCTCAGGCCCGCGGTCCGGCTCGTCTTCGCCTGTCTGGGCACGGCCCTGCTCTCCTTTGGGCCCCCTCCCACTGCACCTGACGGGCCTCTAGAGCCCTGGCTGGGGTGGAGCTGGAGGCTGCGGGGGGGGGGGGGGGAGGCGGGGCCTCGGGGCTCCAGGGCTCCGGGCTGGCCCTTGGGGAGACAGCAGAGCCCAGTGGTGGTGAGCCGGTGCTCCCTGCAGCCAGCCTGCGAGCTTCATCTCAGACCTGCCGCTTTCTGGCTAGTTGATCCTGGGCAGGTGAGCCTCCCTTTCCCCTTACAAAATGGGGAGGATGTTGTCGCTGCTAGTAATGTGTTAGGCACTTACCCCGCCTTGGCATTTTCATCCTAAAACCAACCCTGGAGGCTCTTACTGTTGTTATTCCCATTTTGTGGATGAGGGAAATTGAGGTTCAAAGATGTCAAAGTGATCAGGTCACCCAGCTAGTAAGTAGCAAGGACTGGATTGTGTGACTCCTCAGCCAGGTCCCCTAACTGCTGGGCTCTGCAGCCTTCCAGTGGTGGTGACAAGGAAGGTAGAGTACGTGGTGACCCGCTGAGAGCAGTGCACACCCAGGGCTGGCTCACAGGTGCACGGATAGCTTTTCAGACAGAAGGAGGGTCTTTATCCTCAGCTCTCCAGGTTGGCTTGAGAGGAGGGGGCTGGCTGGTGCTACTGGGGTGGTAGTCCCTCTCTCCACAGAGCTCATATTCTCAGTACGTTTTTTTTCTTGCTCCTTCTTATTCCAGCTGGGGAAGGGCAGGACCATTAGGGGCAGTGCCAACCTGGAGAGGGATCTCTTTGGAGGTTGCTGTGCCCTGCTGGGCTCGCCCCTTGCCCTGTCGGTGTTGTGTGGGCGGGGCATGTCCCTTCATCGGCAGCATTGAGTCAGACTTGGCCAGCGAGGTGGGAAGGTTAAGAGGGTGGTGGACACCTCAGTGCTTGGCTTGTGACTGTGAGCCATCTGGAGGGGACTGTGGTCTTCTGTGGGTCAGTCATGGCTGTGGTTTAGGCTTTCGTTTGCTCATTAATTCAGAAGACGTTGACCGGGCTCCTTCTCTGTGCCAGGCCTGGGTTTGACCTTGATGTGGGGCTGCAAGTGAGGCACTGGGAACTGGTGGACTTTTATGGAAGCACAAGGGACATCCTCCCATCCCTTTGTGCAAGTGGCAGGTCATCTGGAGTAGACCCTCAGCTTCAGGTTCTGGTTCTAACACTCACCAACTGGGTGGCCTTGAATCTCAAGTCATTTTTCTGGAATGAGAATAGTCATCCTTATTTCCCCAGGGTGCTGGCTGGATTTGGTGACATCCCCAGGGAGGTGCCTGGCACCCAGTAGAAACTCAGTGAGTGGGAAGTGTCTTCTGCAGGACCTGGGGCAGGCACTGGCTGGTCAGCCTAGATGGTGAGGGGCTCGGTGTGATGTTCCTGGGGTGTGGAGCCCCTGTGGGAAGTTCAACCCTGAGTGTCTTCAGGAGAACAGGGAGCTCCTGCCTGTTCAGAAACAGCAAAGCAGCAAGTCAGTGAGGAAAAAGGGTTATGGGTCAGGGTGTCCTGCCTCTTCTGTCTTTGCCGAGGGCTGGCCTCTCAGCCAGAGCCCCGTGGACATTAGCCCACTGATCCCCACTGCACCGTACACGCACTGCATTGGCCCATTTTATGATGAGCAAATGGACCCAGACATGGTCACTGAGGTGCCGAAGGGCACATGGATAGCCCAGAAGTCTTAATCCCTGGTCCTCCACTGTCCCCAGACTGGTGTGGGCGAATCCCTCCACCTCCTAGTTGCTCGCTGGGCCTCTGTCCCCTCATCTCTGAAGTGGGGGTTTTGGACACAACTAACTGTATGGTTGGGGCCACCACTTGCTGGATGCTGCTCTGCCTGGGGTGGGTGCCCCTTTTGCAGATCTCCAGAGGAAGGGGGCTGGCACCCTAGTCCTCCATGGGTGTTCTCAGCCCCTCTGGGAGGGCTGGGGAAGCTGCCTCCGCTTCTGACGGCACCCAGGCCTGGAGGCCCTCCCGAGCCCCACTGACCACAGGCTCTTGCAGATGAGGACGATGTGCACAGATGTGGCCGCTGCCAAGCGGAGTTCACTGCCTTGGAAGACTTTGTTCAGCACAAGCTCCAGAAAGTGTGCCAGCGGGCCCCCCAGGAGGCCCTGCCTGCCGCCCGTGCCGCTGGCGCGCTGCTGGCCCAGGAGGTGGGCGCCCCCCACCCCCCCCGCACGTACCTGTGCATGTGTGCGTTGCCCCCTGACGGCTGGAGGGGGTGGGTGCGGCGGGTTCCCTGTGGCTCGGGGGCTGGGCGGGAGGCCGGTGTCTGCTCATGCACGAGGGAGGGTCTGGGCCCGGCCCCCAAGAGCTTGGCGGTGCTCAGGGTGGTCCAGCCTTCTCAGTGGCCTCTGGCCGGGCCGTGCAGTTGAGGTCCCTCCTTTCTTGGAACCTCAGGGCCTGTCCTGGCTCAGGGCTTGTCTCCTGCCCTGTACACACAGTTCCTCTGGATTCCACAACGGTGGCTCTGGGGGTCCTGCCACCTTGTCATAAAAATGGCCAACTTTGTGGTGTTGCGCACATGCTTGGCTACACGCATGGTCTCATTAGGGCCCACAGTACCCTCTCAGGGTGGCATTCCCGTCATCCTCATTGTATGGAGGTGGGAAAGGAGATTCTGAGAGATGTCAGCTGCCTCAGGTCATCACAGAGTGGCCCAGAAGTCACAGGGCTCACAGCTGCCTCATTCTGACCCTGTGCCCTTGTCTGGCCTCTCCCAGTGGTGCCCTTTCCTCCAGGAAGACCCCCGGTCCCACATACCTGGGGCTCTTTCCCTTGATACCCTGGCTGGGGCTGGTGGGTGTGCCGACCTTCATCCTTGCACAGCCAGCTGAGCCGCAGGCCTGGGCCGCTGGCCACTTCCTTCTGGAGCCCTCCACATAGGTTCTTGGGGCTCTGCATTCAGCCCATGGTGGCCAGAGGCATTTGAGTGATGGGGCTGATCCCTTAGGCCTGGGATGGAGGGACCAGGCAGGAGTCAGGCTCAGAGCAGGGACAGGAGAGATGTTGCGGGGGGGGGGGGGGGGGATGAGAGGCCTCACCACAGCCTTCCTGCATGAACATAAACCCAAGCCTGTCCTCTCCAAGCCAAGGGAGCCCCGGAGCCCCGCAGATGAGTCCTCTCTGTCCCCTGGCAGGTGGTGCCAGCGGCGGCAGGCCCGGAGGAGCCCATCACTGTGGCCCATATCGTGGTGGAGGCAGCCGCTTTAACGGCAGACATCAGCCACGCATCTGACCTCGTCGGTAAGCCAGCACGGTCCCACCGTGGCTGTCCACGTGTGGCTCTCAGCACAGCTGTTGCTGACCTATCAGCTGTTAGTGGTCAGTACCAGAGGCTAGGGACCCTTGTTGCCCGTGTCTCTGCTCTCCTGAGAGCAAGGCCTGCCTGAGGAGGGCTAAGGCCCTCAGGGCTGAGCACCAGGCACCAGGCCCTGCCCTGCCAGGAAAGGGGAAGCATGCCGCTTGCACTCAGAGTCCTCACTTTGTGCGTAGTCAAGAGCTGGCTGTTTCCTCTGGTTGCTTCTGCAGTTTTTTCCCTGGTCCTTCTGCAATCTTCACTGTTTTTCTACCACCCCCGGTTCCTGCTCCTTACCCCACGGTCGGCTCTGATGGGTCAGGTTGGGGTATGCATGGGATGCACTTGCCACTCCAGCTCTGTCCTGACCTGCTGTCTGAGCTTGCTGTCCCCTCCCATGTGGGGGTGGCGACTCCTGCCCTGATTCTCACCTGGCTTTTATGAGCATACAGAGCCAAGTCAACCTCTTTGATGGCTCCTTTTAAGTCAAAGTGCTCTACTGATGTAGGGGAGGGGTGTCAACAGGTCTGGATTGGGAAGGGGGAACCTTCAAAGGGCCGCCAGCAGCTGGGTGTGTGCCCCGCAGGAGGGAGGCTGGGCGGGGCCTGCTGCCAAGTTGGGAAGGCCATGGTTGTTACCTGGCGGTCTGCTGGGCAGGAGTCTTGGCAGGTGCGAGAGTGGGCGGCCTGACAGGATACGGGCTTGGGCAACAGGTAGAACTTGGCCTTACGAAGTGCTGGGAACCAGCCGGGACAGGAAGAGAGATGGAGACCTCAGGGAGGGGAATGTCAGAGCAGGCCTTTCTGCCAAGGTCCCACCTCAGGGAGGTAGCAGGACACCTGTCCCCATCTCCATGCTGTCTGACATTCCTGTGGACGGGGACATTGGCCTGTGCCACTCCGGGACAGGAATGTTGTCATGGGGGAGGTGGGGCTGCGCTATGGCCCTGGCATGGAGTTTGGTTTCTGGGGTGAGTGGTGTCATACGGGAAAACAAGTTCCCTGGGCTCGGCCGGCACCCACAGGTTCCAGACCCCTGGCCAGCCAGGCCCCTTCCCAGCACCGCAGCCTCCAGCCGGCCCATACCTGCTGCTCAGCAGCTCCGCCCTGAGCTCCGGGAGCTCCTCTCCGGCACCTCCTGTCTCTCTTGCCCCTTTGGGTGCCCCAAATGTCCTCTTGGTGTTAGCTGCTTATTGGTCCAGGTTGGCTAGAGTTCTAAACTGCCAGTTGCTGGTATCCTAGGACTGGAGCATCTTATTTCTTGCCGGGCCAGGGGCCTCAGGGGGCGGGGGCTGTGTAGGGGGTACCCGTACCAGGCCCTCCTGCCTCTTCCCTGCAAACAGACTTGCATTTCATCTCTGGACTCAGGGCAGCCATGTTTCTCCTTCCTTGACCCCTCCGTCCGCTCTCTGTCACGCCACACTCTATCTCAAGTTCTTGCTTGGCAGAAGTCCCCGTCCTTTTGGAAGTTGGCTTCTGGGGCGGAGGAAAGATAGATCATCAGGCACGTCAGCCAAGGCAGAGGCTAGAGATGCCCTTAATTATTTCTGAGTCACGGTGCTTCCCTTGTTTGGGAGAATGGCTTGTCAAAACACTCTGCCCGTCTGATTGAGATGGTTCCTAAGAGGTGGCTTTACAACCGTTCCCCACACGTCATATTTAGGAGCAGAAATCGTGATGTGTATTTACAGCTTAGCTTTGCACGTTGTCAGATCTCTTCATCACACGTGAGAGGTGCTAAAGCCCGGCCTCCTTCCTCAGGCAGTCCCAGGTGTCTCGGGAGCACTCATTCATGCTCCCAGATGCGTCCCCAGCCTCCCTGCCTCGAGACACAGCAAGGGATCCCCAGAGGCAGCCGCCTTACCTGTCAGGGGAGCCGGTGCCGTGAGCAGGGCAGATGTCCACCCCCCATCTCCGTGCTGGCCCTCGCTTGTCCCTCGAGGTGGCAGGACCCCTGCCCACATCTAGTCCTGTGCTCCTTGGCTTAGGAGGGGGCACTGGTGCTCATGCTGGGTCTCCCCACTGGGAACGTTCTGGGGTCTTGGAGCTCCTCCGGGCAGCTTTGCAGACTCAGAGGAGGTACCTCCCCCTCGTGGAGCAGGTGCCAGGCACTGGGGCCGTAGGTGGTTGGGACAGCTCCGCTGCCCCCTCCCTGCCCCCCTTGCAGTGCTCCCCGCTAGGGATCCGAGGCGCGGCTGACCCCTCTCTCCTCAGGCGGCGGACACATCAAAGAGGTCATTGTGGCTGCTGAGGCAGAGCCGGGGGACGGCGAGATGGCAGAAGCCCCAGGCAGCCCCAGCCGTCAGGGCCCTGGGCTCAGTGGGGAGGGCGAGCAGGCTCAGGTCAAGCTGCTGGTCAACGAGCACGGCCGCTACGTGTGCGTGCTGTGCCACAAAACCTTCAAGACGGTGAGCCCTGGGGCCGCGCGCGGGCCGGCCCTGCGCGGGGGGCCGAGCGGCTGCTGGGGCCGGGCCTCCTCCCCCTCCTGCCCCGGGAGGCGCCTGAGCCCCACTCGTCCCCTCCCCCAGGGCAGCATCCTCAAGGCCCACATGGTCACCCACAGCAGCCGCAAGGACCACGAGTGCAAGCTGTGTGGGGCCTCCTTCCGGACCAAGGGTTCGCTCATCCGGCATCACCGGCGGCACACAGGTGAGCCAGGCGGGGACGGGGGCCGCCCAGCGTACTGCCACGGGCCCTGCTGGGGCCCCGGCCTCTGGCTGGCCGTGACGCTGTGGCTCCGGGCCTGCCTTCCCCGGGGCCTCAGGCTGCTGGCCCTGCCCGGGGCCGACTCTGTTCTCTCCACAGATGAGCGTCCCTACAAGTGTGCCAAGTGTGGGAAGAGCTTCCGGGAGTCGGGTGCGCTGACCCGACACCTGAAGTCTCTCACCCCGTGCACAGAAAAAATCCGCTTCAGCATGAGCAAGGATGTGGTTGTTGGCAAAGAAGACGCGCCTGCAGGTCAGCGAGGTGGGGGCTCCCTGCCCAGGCCCTGGCCCTGGCCTGGGGGCCACCCTGGTTGGGCGGGTTTCTTCAAGGATTCTCTTCGTTCTGCCTTAAAGGGTCTGGCACCTCCACTGTGGGGACGGTCCCATCTTCATCGGTGACGGGCGAACCTATGGAGACCTCACCCGTGATTCACCTGGTGACAGATGCCAAGGGCACTGTCATCCACGAAGTCCACGTCCAGATGCAAGAGCTTCCCCTGGGCATGAAAACCCTGGCCCCAGAGGTGCGGGCCGGCCGGGGGGAGTGGCCTCTGTCTGCCCAGTGCCAGGCTCTGTTCTGGTCACTGGCTCCAGTGGGAGTAGGACTGACCTGGTCCGCCTTCCTGGTGCTCAGTCTGGTGGCAGGGGAGGTGGGATGCCAGTGGCACGCCACGGGGTGGTGAGGGACGGGGAGCTGGGGGGGAGGGGGAGAGTGAGGGCGGGGAGAGTGGGCTATGGGGTTCCCCGAAGCATTCCTCTGGATGTGCACGGTGCCTCCCCAGGCCCCGTGGGGCCTGCCCTGTGCAGTGGGTACAAGTGGGTGCCGTGTGCCAGGCTGCCTGGCTAGCTTCCCTCCCTCTGCCTGCCCACAGCCCCTGGACCCCGAGGAGCTTCCCTGTTCCAGCGAGGGTGGCCGTGAGAACCTGCTACACCAAGCCATGCAGAACTCCGGCATTGTCCTTGAGCGTGTCACCGGCGAGGAGGGGGCCCTGGAGCCAGCCCCTCCTGCCGCACCCAGTCCCCAGACCCTGGGAGACGGTCCCCCAGAGCTGCCACTGCTGGAGGTGGAACCCGTGGAGACAGTAGGTGCCTGCGCTGCGGCGTGCTCCTTCGAGGGGGGCTGGACCTTGGCTACAAGGGCACCACCCCAGCCTGGCAGCCATCCTCCCTGCTGTGCTCCCTGTTTACTGCCTTCTCAGGGCTCACGATGGAGCTTGCGGGGTGGGGGGTGCCACGGGTCTGTTCTTGGGACTGCTGGGGTCCAGCCTGCAGTAGGTGCTGGAGGCGTGCTGTGCCCCTCCCCCCCCAGCAGGTGGCCAGTGGGGCCTCCGCTGTGCCCAGGACCCACCCGTGCCCTCAGTGCAGTGAGACCTTCCCGACAGTGGCCACCCTGGAGGCCCACAAAAGGGGCCATGCAGGTGGGTGGCGGGGGAGGGTGGGGGGTGGGGCACCGGGCAGCAGAAGGCCGGGATGGGCCTTGGGTGTGCGGTGGGCGGCTAGGTTGGTCCCTGGGTGGGCAGCAGGCAGGGGGCCCTCGAGGGGTGGACCCGGCCTGACCTCGTGTGCGGCCCCAGGGCCAAGGCCGTTCACATGCGTGCAGTGCGGCAAGGCCTTCCCCAAGGCCTACCTGCTCAAGAAGCATCAGGAGGTGCACGTGCACGAGCGCCGCTTCCGCTGTGGAGACTGCGGGAAGCTCTACAAGACCATTGCCCACGTCCGTGGCCATCGGCGTGTCCACTCCGATGAGCGGCCCTACCCGTGTCCCGAGTGTGGCAAGTGCTACAAGACCAAGGTGGGCCCTCAGGCCCTGGACCCTGCCATCTGACCCCCGCCCCCCAATCCACCGGCTCCCCTGCCCCAGGCCAGATCCACGCCATGTTCCCTGCCTCCCAGCCGCTGCCCTCCCCCAGCCCCTAGTCTCTCCTGACCACGAGGGCCTTCACCCCTCCTGCCTGGCCCCTGGGCCCTTTCCCTTGGCCCGCGGGGGGCAAGAGAGTGCGGGCTGAGCCGTGGCTGAGGCCAGGTGGACGCTGATGGTGGGGCCCCACAGAATGCCCAGCAGGTGCACTTCCGGACACACCTGGAGGAGAAGCCGCACGTGTGCCCGTTTTGCAGCCGAGGCTTCCGGGAGAAGGGCTCCCTGGTGCGGCACGTGCGGCACCACACGGGTGAGAAGCCCTTCAAGTGTTACAGGTGCGGCCGCGGCTTCGCGGAGCACGGCACGCTCAACCGGCACCTGCGCACCAAAGGTCAGGGCCACGGGCAGCCGGGGAGGGGGGTGGTGGAGGGCCGGGAAGTCGCCCCGCTGATTGAGCCCCGCCCACAGGGGGCTGCCTGCTGGAGGTGGAGGAGTTGCTGGTGTCCGAGGAGAGTCCTGCGGCAGCCGCCACCGTACTCACCGAGGACCCGCACACCGTGCTGGTGGAGTTCTCGTCCGTCGTGGCCGACACCCAGGAGTACATCATCGAGGTGGGTGCGGGGCCGCTGGGGCGGGGCGGGCCTCGGAGCGGCCAGGCTGACCTCTGACCCCCGCCCAGGCCACTGCGGATGACGCGGAGACTAGCGAAGCCGCAGAGATCATTGAGGGCCCCCAGACGGAGGTGAGGGGCTGGAGGAGGGCTGGGGGGCGGAGGGGCGGCCTGGTGCCCTCCCCGCAGCTGCCGGCTGAGCCGCGAGCCGCCCACAGGTGGACAGCCGCATCATGAAGGTGGTGCAGCAGATCGTGCACCAGGCCGGCGCCGGGCACCAGATCATCGTGCAGAACGTGACCGTGGACCAGGACGCGGGGCTGGGCCCAGAGGCGGCCTCGGCCGACACCATCACCATCGCTACGCCAGAGAGCCTGACAGAGCAGGTGGCCATGACGCTGGCCTCGGCCATCAGCGAGGGCACCGTACTCACGGCCCGTGCGGGCGCAAACGGCGCCGAGCAGGCCACTGTGACCATGGTTTCATCGGAGGACATTGAAATCCTGGAGCACGCAGGCGAGCTGGTCATCGCCTCACCGGAGGGCCAGCTCGAGGTGCAGACGGTCATCGTCTAGCCTGGCTGCCCGCAGGCTCCCGGGGCAGGGCTGGGCAGGGGCGAGGACCCACAGAAGAGGGAACACAGAATGCAGGTGTTCAGAGGGGGTGTGCGAGTGTAAATAGTTTTTTGTTGCTTTACAATAAAACATGAAAACCCACTACTTGTGATGCCACTGCCCCGGCAGGTTCCCCTGTGGCGGCCCCCTGCCTGCCCGCCCGCCCCCCGCACCGCCTCCTGCCCAGGGGCCCCCCAGCCCCTGCCCGGCTCCCTTGCAGACTCGTGCGCCTCCCGCTCAGGCTGGCGGCACCGTGGCGGTGTGTGGGCGTCCCTGGCATGTGGACAGGCAGCTTGCTGCTGCCGCCCTGCCCTGCCAGTTGGAGTCGTGACCCCAGCTTCCCCAGCCCCACGGAGGCGGGTGGGAGGGGGCGCTGCTTCACGGCCTCCAACCCTGGGGCTGTCCGGGGAGGGGGGAGGGGGGAGGGCAGGGCACCCAGGCTGGGAGGGGACAACGGAGCAGCAGCGGGAGAGCTGCCGGGAAGATCTTTACTGAATGCACAGCCTGCCTTTTCTCAGGGGGCACCCCTGACGGAGGGAGATTCTGGATGACCTAGTTTGGGAGGGTGGGGGTGTGAGGACAAGAACAAGGCCGGACCTTGGGTGGCTGACCCTTTCGTCCAGTCCTGACACAGTTTTGGGGGGGCTGGCAGGGTCATAGGAGCCCTGGTTTTGATGGTCTTGGTGCGGGAGCAAGCTCAGGGTGGATGCCCCTGCCACCTTGCCCCCAGGGCTCTCCCTGGGAACCGGAACCAGCAGTTCCAGCGTCCATCTCCGCAGAGGGGGTGGGGCCGGAGCAGTCCAGCCCCTCCCTGGACAAGGGCCTCAAATACCCTCCTGGGCCCTGGCGCCACAGCTGCTGTGGCCAAACTCGGGGAGCCGGTCTTGTGCCACAGACACACCCCCAGCCTGGATCTCCAACCTCAGTCCTGAGCCTCAGATACCGCCCCATCCACATCCCAGGTGAGTCCGGGGACTGGGCTGACCAGGGGCCTGGATGGGGATGGGGTCCCTCTATTTGGGCCTCAGTTTCCCCAAGGAGTAGAATGGCCACGGTAAGCCTAGTGCACCATTGGGGAGACGAGGAGACACAGGGAAGGATGCGCCTTGGACCTCCCAATCAAAGGTCCCTGCCCGGCCCCTGGGGCTGGGACGGAGAGGGGTGGCTCGCTGTGTCTGACGCCAGGTCCGCGCTCAGGAGCGTGTCTGTCATTCCCAGCCCGCCCGCTCTGCGCCATGGGTGGGCCCCGGGTCCTGCTGGCCGCGCTATGGGTCCTGGGGGCCGCCGGAGCCGCGGCGCTGCGCATCGGCGCCTTCAACATCCAGAGCTTTGGCGACAGTAAAGTGTTGGACCCGGCCTGCGGCGGCGTCATTGCGCAAGTAAGGCCGGGGACCGGGGGCGGGGCCGCAGCTGGGCTTCCCGGGTGAATCCGCCGCGCGCGTGACCCCGCACCTGCCGGCCCCTCCCCCAGATCTTGGCTGGCTATGACATCTCGCTGGTGCAGGAGGTTCGAGACCCGGACCTGAGCGCCGTGTCCGCGCTCATGGAGCAGATCAACAGGTGCGGGGAGGGGGCGTGGGACAGGGCCCAGCGTTCGGAATCCAGGCCCGGATCGCGGGGCTTGGTCCCGTGCCTTGACCCCGGGCCTGGCCGGTGTCTCCGCAGCTTGTCCAGGCACGAGTACAGCTTCGTGAGCAGCGAGCCCCTGGGTCGGGACCAGTACAAGGAAATGTACCTGTTCGTCTATAGGTGAGGGGCGGGGCCGCGGGGCTCGGGCGCGCGGGGCGGGATGGGGCCTGCTCAGCGCGCCCGCCCGCTTCCTTCCCTCAGGAAGGACGCGGTGTCGGTCGTGGACACGTACCAGTACCCGGACCCGGAGGACGCTTTCAGCCGTGAACCTTTCGTGGTCAAGTTCTCGGCCCCCCGCTCGGGTGAGGCACCCCCCCTCCCGCGGGCCCCACCCCCTCGCCCCCGCCGCCCCCGGCCCCGCCTCTGACCCGCGCCTCCCGCAGCTGCCGGGGAGTTCGTGCTCATCCCGCTGCACGCGGCGCCGCACCAGGCCGTGGCGGAGATCGACGCTCTCTACGACGTGTACCTGGACGTGATCGACAAGTGGGGCACGGACGTAAGCCCCGCCCCCGCCCCGGGGACCTGTGCGCTCGTGCCGGGGGGGGGGGGGCTTCGCGCGGTGCTCGCGCATGCGGGGTGTGGTGTGTGTGTGTGTGTGTGTGTGTGTGTGTGTGGTGCGCGCGGGCTCAGCCCCGGCTCCGCGGCCCCCGCAGGACTTGCTGTTCCTGGGCGACTTCAACGCCGACTGCAACTACGTGCGGGAGCGCGACTGGCCGTCCGTCCGCCTGCGCAGCAGCGAGGTCTTCAAGTGGCTCATCCCCGACAGCGCCGACACCACCGTGGGCAACTCGGACTGCGCCTACGACCGCATCGTGGCGTGCGGCGCCCACCTGCGCAGGAACCTCAAGCCCCAGTCTGCCGCCGTGCACAACTTCCAGGAGGAGTTCGGCCTGGACCAGGCTCAGGCGAGTGCGCGAGCGCGGGGCAGGGCGCCCCGCTTCTGAACACAGCGCCCTTAGCGGCTCGGTTCTGGCTGAAAGGATCGTCTGGGATGGCAGAAGATGCCCTTGGTCTCTTCTCGCGTGGGGTCTCCAGTCCGGGCCCCAGCCCACCTGCAGGCTGCACGGTGGGCTCCATCCCTGGCCGGCGTGGGGGTGCAGGGGTGGGGGGGTGGTTGTTTTCCCAGGTGGGGCCCGAGGGAGTACAGGCTGCCCAGCGGGCCGCTCAGGCTCCACCTCCTCTCCCTCCAGGCCCTCGCCATCAGCGACCATTTTCCTGTGGAGGTGACCCTGAAGTCGCACTGAAAACCCTCATGGCCAGGAGAACAGCCCTACAGGGTTCCTTCTGGGGGGCTGGCTAGCCCCCAGCAAGCCGCAGGGCAGGGTCGGCTGGACAAGCGGCTACAAAACATCACAGGACCACCCAGTCTGTTTGCCCATCTGTGAAATGGGCTACTCTACCTACCTCATAGGGTTGTGAGGAGCAGCCTGCAGAGCGCTGGGCACACGGCTGCACTCAATAAACACGAGCGAGCGCTCAGCCAGGACCACGCTGGTCGGCTTCAAGGCCTCTGTGTCCTTTCTTAGGACTCAACCCGTCTGAGGCCCAAACTTTGGTCCTGCAGCCCAGTGGGTCCCGGGTCCCCACCCCCTAGGGGACAGGGATGGCCCGGCCTGCCCATTCACTCCCTGCTCAGGACGGATGCCCTCCAGACCAGGCTGGCTCCAGAACGCTGCTCCCATGCTTGCTAGGGGAAGCTTGTCTCTTTCTTTATGCAAACTATACATGCTTCCAAGAACCCGTGCTGAGTGCAGTTGGGGTAAACACACCTTCGGTGTTGACACGCAAGGCCAACCTCCTGGTCCCTGATGTCCCTCCTGCCCCCCGATTCTTGGGTCCTGCAGACCTCGCAGACACTTGTGTGTATGAGGGGTCCTGTCCTGCCCAGCAATGCAGGGGGCAGGCAGTCTGGAGCGCCCCCCCCGTCCGTGGGCCACCTTGGGACATCTGGGGAGCCCTTCAGTGGTGAGCAGGCTGGACTCCTCACACAGCCCAGGCAGGTGGGACCCACACACCCCATGTACATACATAGCTCCTTCCATGGGGCCACCCTGGGTCGGCTCCTTCTCAGGAGCCCTGGGCTGGGCAGGGGCTTGTCAGGGAGAACTGCAGCCTGTGTCTCGGGGAAGCCTGTCACCCGAGGACTGGGAATGTGCAGAACTGGGGTATAGGGGCCCAGTAAGGTTTCTGGTTTTGGAAACAACTCCACTTGGGTCTGGGAAGTGGCCTGAACCGTATGGAGGAAAAACCTTTGTTTCAAGAGTCTGGACGAGTTTTCTGGTGTAATCTTTCCAAAGTAAGACCAGGGCTCCTGCAGCACAGACCCACCAGTACTGCCTCCTGCGCCCCTTGCCAAGCCCCCGCCCCAGTCTCTGGACCATTGCGCTCCCTCTGTCTCAGTGGGCGGATGTGGTGGCCAAAGAGCTTTCCTCTGGGGGGGTCCTGTGTGGGTCACTGGCCCCCAGCAGTCAGGCAGCTGGGTAGCTAGGGATGGGACCACACCAGGACTTTGTTCCCACTTCTGCTCTGGCAAAGGGGACGCTCAGCGGCGGCTCTCACTGAGGTCCAGTACGGCCTGGCCCACCTGCCAGCCGAAGAGGTGCTCATGGGGGTCGGTGGGCCCTTGGGACACTGGCTCCAGGGAACAGGGCTTTCTAAGGAGATCAGCAAAATGAAGAGCTACAAGTACTTTTACACTGGAAAATAGCTTGTTTAAAACCCCTCGGAATCAGAGGGCCCCCGGAGGGGTGCATCCGGCTCCAAGCCCCATGGAGGTGGCCCAGTCCTTAGCCTTTCTTCTGTTTGAGCTTTTCTAAGTATGCATGCAGAGACTTCTGGATGGAGTCTTTGCAGATGAAGCGGACAAAGTTCTGGATGTCCGCGTCGCGCTCTGTGAGCAGGCGGTCAGCTGTGGGCTTGCGCATCAGGGTCTTGGTCAGCTGTCGGGCGTGGTCTACAGAAAAGGGCCCGAGTGTGAAAACCCATTCCGACACCGTGGCATCACTCCCAACCTTTCCAAGAGAGTTCCAGCAGAAACTCTGGTAGGAAACTTAGGACATACAAGTAAACAAGCAAAATGAAAACCAGCCCTTCCCCGCTGCCTACCCAGAAGCAGAGAGGGTGACACTGTGAAAACTGCCTATTACCCTGTCCCTCTCATTCCCCAATATTACGGGGGGTACTTTCCACATCACTAAGTACTCGTTCACAGCACAGTTAGGTCAGCGAACCTGGCCCCCCCATGGCCTAGGAGCTAAGAATGGTTTTTACACTGTCATGGAGTTGAAAAAAGGACGTTCTGTGACCCGTGAAAATTATATGCAATTTAAGTATCAGCACCGACACGCTCACTGGGTCACAAACTCTCTGGCTGCCCTTGTGCTCCAGCACCACCGTGTGGCTGAGACCAAGTGACCCACAAGGCCGACCATCTCCCTGGCTCTTGAGAGACAGTCTGCTGATCGCTGGTCTCCCATCAGAACCAGCCCAATTTCTATAAACAGACAATAGTCTGTGCAGTGGGTTGGGAGTGGACCTAATCACAGCCCTAGAATCTGTGCATGTGGCCTTATTTGGAAAAGGGTTTCTGCGGATGAAGTTAGGATGAGATCATCTTGGATTTAGGGTGGGCCCCAAATCCAACAACGAGTGCCCTGACCAGAGAAAGGAAGAGGGGAACCTGGAGACACAGACACGCAGGGAGGCCACGTGGAGGGAAAGCAGACTGGCGCGATGCATCTACAGGCCAAGGAGCGTCTGGAGCCGCCAGAGGCTGGATGAGGCAGGAAGGAACCTCCCCTAGAGCCTCTGGGGAGAGCACGGCTCTGCCCAAACCTTGATTTTGGACTCCTGGCCTGCAGACTTGGAGAGAATGCATTTTTGTGGTTTTAAGGACCATACCTCCCCCTCCCCCCGCCATGTGGTAATTTGTTGCAGTGGCCCCAGGACTAAGTCAGTCTGCTGTTACAAACGGCACATTCCTGATGTGCACACAGCCCCCTCCCAGGAGAACCCCGTGCTCTCACCAGGAGCATCAGGCTGTGGGGGGTCCTGGCTGCCGGTCCTGGCCCCTCCCCATGCTCCTCACCTGGAATGTCCAGCCACTGGGCCATCACCGACCGCGCCGTGCTCTGCACCTGGTCTTCGGGCACAACCTGGTCCACCACGCCCACCCGGAGGGCCTCTGCCGGCGGGAAGAGCAAGCCCAGCTGCAGGGCGCGCTCCGCGCTGCGGTGCCCGATTGTGTTCACCAGCGTGTCTTTGAACCTGGAACACATGCACTTGTTGGGGGCTCCCAGGTGGACGGGCTTGGGCCAGGGCGAGGTGAGTGGGGGTGCAGCCCCGAGCCTTACCAGAAGGGGGCGACAATGCCCAGCAGGGTCTCGTTCAGCCCTATGGCGTACTTGGGGTTGTTCGCCAGGACCCGGTAGTCACAGGTGAGGGACAACAGGCAGCCTCCGGCTGGGCTGATGCCCTGCAGGGGAAGAGACAGCACATGGCTTTGCGTGCTGCCGTGGGCGGGCTGGGGGGGCGGTTCCTGACTGTATTCCAGACAGCCAGGTCCCAAGGAAGAGCGCCCCCTCCCTGTCCCCATGGTGCTGCACCCACACTGGCTGGGCTGGGTGTGCACAATGGGGACTCGGGCTTGGCTCTGCCCGGAACCCTTCTGACGGGGTCGCAAGCCGCCTTTCTTTTCAGTTTTTGCCGGGATGCTAAAACGCTAAGTAGTTAGCCGAAGTGCCCCCCAGGACCCATCTGCATCCCCAGCAGGACGTCCCAGGAACCCCAGACTCACACTGCCCTCACCTCATACACCCCACGGCCTCAGAGGCGGCCTGTGGAGTCTCCCTGACTCTCGCCAGCCTCCTGTCTCCTGGTTCAGACCCTCTGGCACCTCACTGGGGGGCCCCCGCCATGTTGTCAGGCACACGGCTTCCTGAGCCTTAGCAGACCCTGCCTCCCCAGGCCAGGCCAAAGCAAGGTTTCCAGGGGTGAATCTGACCCCCTCCTTGTGCCCCCTCCCCATGCAGCCCTCTTCCTGGGCCCTGCCCCCACCCTTGTCACCTGGTCATACTGACCTCTGCACCTCTGAGGGCCTCCCCCACCCTTCCCGAGGGCAGGGCCCTGTCTGCCCCCGCCCTCCCCCCCCCCCCCCCCCCCCCCCCGCAGTGAGCCAGCGGGGCTGGGCTGAGGCGCGGGGGCACTCACGTTGATAGCAGCAATCACCACCAGGCTGGACAGGTAGAACCGAAGCCACATTTCCTGCACCGCCTTCCAGTACTCCGCGTAGTGCTCGGGGTCCCTCCCACACATCTCCGTCAGGTCCAGGCCGGCGGAGAAGATCCCGGGGCAGTCCTGGGGGGCGAAGGAGCCAGGTGCCCTGTCAGAGTCCGTCCCTGGCCAGCCAGAGGTCCCGGGGGATGCTCCAGAGGCGATGGGGAGCCGGAGCTGGGGCTTCGGGGCACACGTTCTGCTCTCGCCCCAAGGTCAAGCCAGCTGCAGACGGCCAGGCCAGGCCAGGAGGTGCTGCTGTCAGAACACAGCAAGGCAAGGAGGGGGCCGCGATGAGCCGAGAAGCCAGACCCCTGCCCTGGGGAGTGGCTGAGAAGGCGTGTGTCCTGCAGATGCCCCAGGTCGTGACACAGCCACCAGAGGGGAGAGGAAAGCAAACACAGGCAAGCAGCGACAGCTGGGACAGAGGATGGCTTTCCAGCCAAGAACTGCTGGCCCAGACGGCAGACCGGGGTGGGGGTGGGGGGGCAGTAGAGTGACCGAGTGGCCGTCATGGGAAAAGCCTACACGTGGGGCTCCTGAGTGGTGTCACGATGTCCCTAAGCAAACGAGAATGAGACTCCCGTGGCCGGAGCATGCCCGGGGCTGGGATGCTGGGGGCTGGCATGCCCTGTTACCCACGAACCAGGGTCAACAGCCGCATATCTCTGCGCAGTGAGGGGACGTGTGGAGTATGGGTGACGTCCCCACATCCTTCTATCAAACGACAGGAGCAGGTTGCGTGCAGGGTGCAGGACGCGGTTCCTCGGGGCCCCCCGTGTAGCTGCGCGTGCGCCACCCCTGGAGGCTGACCTCTCGTGTCCCCGCCCGTGTCCCACCGCGGCCTCGGAAGGCCACACAGGTGCGGCTGCCTCTCATGGACGCCCCTGAGCTGCGGCAGGGATGGCCGAGCTCCTCCTGCTCTGAGCATATCCAGCATTTCTGCCTTTTTCCTGATCCTTCCCCGCCCGCTGGGGACCCCTCCCCCTGCACCCCACCCCCAGCCTGTCCGCACAGAGGCTTGCCCACAGTCCTAGCGCTTGAGGAAAGCAAAGGCAAAGAACGCTGTGACAGAAGCCGCTGTCATCCTAGCGGGGGAAGTGCTCCGCACCGACTAGAAAGAGGGAAATTTCTGCGATTCAGCAACAGGTCTGGAGGGAGCCAAGCAGTGTCTTGGAAAAAGACACAGACCCGCCTTTACCCCTCCCCCCCGCCGGAACCTACGAATGTGACTGTCTTTGGAAACAGGGTCTTTGCCGATGTAATCAACAGGAGATCACAGGAGAGCAGGGCCTCCTTCTAAGGAGGGGGACATTTGGACACACAGACACGGGGTGGAAGAGGCGGGAGTAGAGGAGGGCCAGGACCCTCCGGAGTGGAGGAAGCAAAGAGGGAGCTCCAGGAGAGAATGCCCCGCTGGTGCTGTGAGCCCTGTTTGTGGCCCTGTGCTGTGTCCCCACATCACCCCAACGTCACGCCGCCCACCGTCATCTGCTGCGGGCCCGCTGGGCAGGCCTCTCTGCTCTGGACACGGCAGGCACTCAGCCAAGACCACAGTGCAGGCCCGTTTATGGGGAGATGACGCAGACCCGGGGAGAATGTGGGCTTCCGAGGGACGGAGGCTGACGGCGCCACTCGCAAGCCAGGGAGGCAGAGGGGCCTTTTCTTCGTTGCTGAGGGATGGAAGTTCATCCTTGCGGCTCTCTTGGTTTCAGCGCACAAGAGAGAAAAGGTCACGCTCCAAAACAACATCCTAAATGGAGCATTTTCAGAAATTATCTGGAGCACAAAGTTCCCAGGCAGTTGCAACCCGTCCAGCCAGGTCAGCGGTAACTGTCACAAGCACCCACACCCAGGAGCATCCTACCCTCGGAGCTGCACCGAAGAACCCTCTCCACAGGGCGAGGTTCTGCTCTGCAAAGCCCAGCCCCCCAGCACCCACTGGCCGTGTGCATCGGGCCCGCCCGACAGCCCCACACAGCTCAGAGCTGTGACAACACTGGGCCACACCCAGGACGACCCAAGGGTTTAAGGAAAGCAGGTGCATGCCCAGTGGGTGTTCCGAACCTTGTCTGCAAGAAGCTGGGACCATCTGCCTTTGATAATGGCAGAACTGAGACCTTCTCACTGGTCTCTGTAATATGGAGGCACGTCTATCGGGGGACACGCATGTGACAGGCAGACGGCGCCGGAGTTTGGACTTTGAACTCGGGGAGCTAACGAGTACCCACCGACGTGATGATGATGCCATGGAAGGTCTTGTCGTTCTCCAGTTTCTCCAGGCTGATGAGTAGCTCGGTCAGAAACTCTAGGCTGAGGCTATTCACTGGGGGGTTCCTCATCTTCACCACAGCGACCCCTAGTGCGAACAAGAAGAGGGGAGGGCTCACAGCCAGTCCGGGGAAAGCACACCCAGCCAGCCTGCACCCTCAGCCCGGCCACGGCCAGCGACACGGTTCTTGTGTTTTCAGAGCAGGTGAGACCCTGGCTGGACGTAAATTCACCATTTAAAAGTGGACAGTTCGGGACTGTTAGGTACCCACAGTGTCGCACAACCACCATGATCTAGTTGCAGAGCATGTCTATCCAAAAGAGGGCCCTGTGCCCATCAGCAGTCACCACCCCTCTCCGGCCCCTGGCAAGCGATCGTCTACTTTCCATCTCTATGGACTTGTCTACGCTGGACATTTCACATGAAAGGAAGCATCCAATCTGCGACCTTTCCTGTGGCTTCTTTCACCGAGCCCCGTGTTCTCAAGGCTGAGCCGAGCTGCAGTGTGGGGACCACGTTCTGTGCACCCATGCACGTGCTGGGGGACACCTGGGTTGGTTCCACCTTTTGGCTCTTGTGAATCACGCTGCTGTGAACATTTGTGCACAAAGTTTTGTTGATCTTTTTCTCCCAGATGCAAGTGCTCCGTCCCCAGGGGATGAGGAAATGGCCTCCGTTTCTTGAGGAGTGAGTGAGCAAACTCTAAGACCAGATGTGCAAGGAGGAACTCCCTTTGGGTGCTCTGGTTCACGCTTGTTTAAGGACAGAGGCTACAAACATCGGCGGCCTGAGGTTCTCCAACTCTCCCTGGTGTGCTCATGAGTCCTGCCAGCGCCCGGGGCAGGGCGGCTGGGGCCACGGGTGCTCACTGCCTGCCTGAGGACAGACCCCAAGGGCTGCAGAAATGCCTCCGTTCACATTTCTCTGGTCAGGACCTTACAAATCTCCGGATGGTCAACACAATTCTCTAGGGGTGACAACTAAGTCCTGAAGGCAAATGGGCTCTTTGGAGACCTCTGATTTCCAAGAAAGAAGTACTTATTAACTGGCTAGCGGCAGTTTGTGTGCACAACAAACGTTTTCCAGAAGCAAGCTTCTGAAGTTGGTTCAGACTCAAGTTTCTGAGGCTGACTGGATTTTTTTTTTTGAGAGTGTGCAGGAGTGTGCGTGGGTGGGGAGCTGGGGGGGCGAGGAGGTGTAGGGATTCAAGCACCCAGAGAGGCAAAATCTGACTTGTCTGTGCCTCCCTGGATGAGACTAACTGAAAAGCAGAGGAGTGCCTGGAACGCTGGGCCTCCTTCGAAGTTTCCTGGCTGAACGCGGGCGGATTCTTACTGTGGCTCAAGGTTCTCATCCAGGGAGTCAGGGTTTCAAACACAGGCACCTGCAGTGATCACATACTGCACGAACTCCTTGCCGTGCACGGCCGTCCCGAGCCCCACGGCTCCTGTCACGTGCTGCCCCACAGATGACCGTCCTGATTGTTAAAACTACGCCTTCCTTCTTGTTTTGCTCTTGCACGTGGTGTATCGATAAAACACAGTAACAGTGGAGACACAGCTTGGCCCGAGTCCTTTCACCACTACAGCGTCTGGCCCCTTGCCCTCTGCTTTCTCCTGCTTTGGTATCTGGAGTCATCTTTTCATTCGCCATCTCAGGGTTTGCTGGACAAGCCCGACAGGGAGGGGCAGCGGGAGAGACTCCATGCCCAGCAGGGAGCCCAGCGTGGAGCCTGAGTCAGGGCTCGATCCCAGGACTCTGAGATCACGACTGGTGCTGAAATCAAGGAGTTGGGCGCTTAACCTGCGAGGGACCAGGCATCCCGAGGCTGACTGGATTTTTACAGGCCTGGTCCAGCAGAATCGAGGGCACTGAGGGAAAGGTCAGTAGGCCAAAGATGAACATAAGTTAAGGAAGAGGACTTTGGGTGACCCTGATGTCACAGGGGAAACAGCCCCATCCCTGACCGGGGGCAGGTTGACTCAGCTGTCTGGGGCAGGGAGGGAGGCTGAGGCTGCAACCTGGCGTCCCACACACAGCAGGAGGCCTCTGTCAAAAGGCTGAGGCCTAAAGCTAGGCCACCAGACAGCATGCCCTAAAACCTGGACGCCAGCCCATCTCTGATGACAAGCCTTCTCATGCCTCAGCTCGGGAGCTCTCTCAGGTAGAGGAAACATAGGTTTCTGTTTTGACAGTTCTTTTTCCACCTTTTCTGTCCCCTTTGCAGAGTTTTAAGAGCTGCTCTGATGGGAACTGGGGGGAGGGGGGGTGCTAGCAATGATCACACTGTGGCTCCTGGCTTTAATTAGTAAAATATCTTCTAAGTTCTGTGCCATGCTGGAGTATTAAAAAAAGGAAAAGAAAAAAAAAATTTATTCCAAAATACTTCCAAGTATTTTCAACTTCCTTTTTTTTTTTCTTCTTAGATTTTATTTACTTGATACACAGAGAGAGTGCACAAGCTGGGGGCAGAGGGAGAGGGAGAAGCAGACTCCTGGCTGAGCAGGGAGCCCGATGTGGGGCTGGATCCCAGGACGCTGGGATCATGACCTGAGCTGAAGGCAGACGCTTAACTGACTGAGCCCCCCAGGCGCCCTTCAGCTTCCAATAGTTTAGATAAAGGGGCATACCCCTCAAACTTTACAAACCCAAACCTTTGAACCTTCACAATGAATTGGGGTAGGGGCGCCTGCGGGGCTCAATCGGTTGAGCGTAGGACTCTTGGTTTCGCTCAGGTCATGGTCTGGAAGTCGTGGGATCCAGCTCTGCGGGGAGTCGGCTTGGGACTCTCTCCCCCTCTGCCCACCCCCCACCCCCCACCCCCGCCCATGCGCACGCTCTCTCAAACGAATGGATAAAAACTGGGTTAAAACCGCACTTAAATCACCTGGACTGAGGACCCTTAAGCTTTGAATCCAACAGGTATGGTCTTCAATACCGGGCTTTGCCTGTGGGCGTCCAGAGGCTCCCGGGAGCCGGAGACGAGAGTCCGGGCACTGCGCGGCACCGCGAGACCGCGCCCTCCCCAACCTGCACGGCTGCACGGCGGGAAACCGCGGGAGGCTGCCCAGCGCTGGTCCGGGCCTGCGGCCCCGGGCGCGCTTACCTGCCGCCGGGTCCGGCTCCACCAGCACCCGCGGGCTCCTGAAGCACCGCACGCCGTCCCCGCCGCCGGCCGGCGGCCCTGTCCGCCCGGGGGCCGCGCGGAGGCCCCGGGCCCCTGCGAACGACAGCACGAGGCCTGTTAGCCTCGCCCACCCGCCGGCCGCGGCCCCCGAACCCACCCCGCCCCGCGAGTCACGCACAGGGTCGAAGAAGGGCACGCGTCAGGACGCGCATTCCCACCGCCAGCGCCATCTTGACGCCCCGGTCAGGGTCGCGGCCGGCCCAGGCCCAGGCCCCGCCCCGCGGCCCGCTCCTCCCAGAGGCCCTGCTCCGGCAGCCCCGCCCCACTTGGCTCGCAGGGTGTCAAGGCCGCGGGGCACGGCTGAGGCCAAGGTCGCGTGTGGGCCGCTGCACGGGGCAGGCGCTTCCCCACCGCCTCGCCAGCGAACCCCGTGCGCCGCCCGCAGGCGGCGGCGCGATGGCAAGTTAGCCCGCTTCCCCTGCCGTCCACCGGCCAAAGCTAAGCTCGAGTCACTCGGGCAGGGCTGCTGAGGCCAGGGCTGGCTGCACCGAATCCCAGAGGGTTGCGAGTTCAGGCGGTGACAAGGGACTGGGGTGGAAGCTCCCGCTACCCTGGCATGTGAGCAGCAAAGGCAACCAGATGTCAGCAGGGCTGTCTCCCCAACTGCACCCGCAGAGGCTGCAGTATTAAGATGGGGGGCTACCGGCTGCCTCCCGTGTGAGCTCCGCCTCGGCCGCGGGCGCGGAGGAGCACCGGAATCAAGCGGGTAGTTGAGGCAGGCATGGCGCTAAGAGCAGCCCATGCACCTTCCCCTTCCGCAGCTGGGCAGCAGGTGCCCACACTCCTGGCAGGAGCCCCTCCAGGCAGCAGGATGAGCTGGGGGGAGCAGGAAGCCTGTGTGCTACCTGCCAGGACGCTGCCTGGTGCTGACCGTCCAGTCCACACAGTGAGTGGCTGAGACTTTAGTTTTTAACGTCTGATGTGTTTCCACATCTTCCTTCAACACAAAAGCATGGCTGAGTGGCAGAACAGCCTCGGCTGCCCAACAGGCAGCACACGGGTGGTAAAATCTTCTCTTCTACGTCTCCAGCAGCGGCAAGCCGGCGCTCCGCGGAGCCGGCTGGCAGCTCTCCTGGCTCAGAGACTCTGGAAAGGAACTAGAATGCAGTCCTGTGTTTTTAATTCCCTTACAGTTTGTGGCCAAGGACAGGAAAGAGGCAGTGAAGCCAGTACTCACTGTATTCTAATCCTGTTTATTCAACACAATCCCTTCACTCTACACAACAAAGTACAAACACAACGGCGCCTAAAATGCTACAAGTTACAAAACTCAAAACAACAAATTTATAGTACTGACTGTACAATAAAAGCCAAGAGAAGCAATGTACATGTTGCCCAGGTAACCTGCAAGAGCACCCTGAGCAGCAGCTGCAGCAGGGGGTGGTCCATGATGACCCTGCAGAGCTGGCTCTCGTTATGCCCACCAATTTCAGAGGAAGGGAGACATGGGGTATGTGCGTGCGTGAGTACAAGTAGAAACAGAACCATTTCCCGGAACTAACAGGGGCCGTTTGACCGCAGGTGCTGGAAGAGGAGCCGATCAGGGGAGCAGGGCCAAGGCGAGCAGGAACGGCAGCTGCACCCAGGTGCACCCTTTCCTGAGGGACCCTGCAGACCAACAAGCGATGGCAGGACCGGGACCCCCGACCGGCCCCCAGTCATTTGTGGAAATGAAACAGGTACACCACCCCCAGGCTGGGGCCACACTACCACCTGGAGCCCTGCTTTGTCCCTGCTGGCTTTGCCACTGGATGGACTCTCTTAGGAACTGGAAATATGGGAGCTTTCTAGCCAGAAACCTGGAGGGCATGCTTACAGGCACAACCCCAAACCATGAACACTGCTCTGGAACTCTGCCTTCAGAGGAAACGTCTCAGTTGCTGTCCTCGAAGCCTGCCCTGAGTGAGGAATTTCCAACCAACCCTCCTTTGGCTAGAAAAGTGACAAAGCTGAAGTGGATGGGATCGAAGTCACAGGGCGCAGAGCTCCGGGGGCCCTGCTTATCGGGAGGAGTTGGAGCTGGAACGGCTCCTGTGGCGGCGGCGGCCAGGGGAGCGAGACCGCCGGCGCACGGGGGACCTGCGCCTCGGGGAGCGTGACCTGCGGGAAGAGAAAAGACCACATCGCACATGGAGGCCGACATCCCAGACACCGCTCCGCGTCACGGACGGCAGGGGCAAAGCTGGCTTCTTGAAGGAACAATGCTGTACAGTTTCAGTCAGTGCTTTCAGTCAGGATGGCTCCGGGGATGGCACCGACACGGAGCCCTTGGGAAGGAAAAGGGGATCTGTTGGGGAGACCCCCTTTCCTGAGGGCTATGGAAAGGGCAGCTCAACACCACTAGCAGAGGAGGGCCAGGCTCTGGCCTCTGCCAAGGGACTCGGACTCAGCCTCCTCTCCTGACCCTTCCTGTGTGTGTGTGTATGTGTGTTTTAATATTTATTTAAGTAATCTCTATACCCAATGTGGGGCTCAAACCCACAACCCTGAAATCAAGAGTCCCACGCTCCTCCCACTGAGCCAACCACGCACCCTACCCTTCCTGTCTTCTTAGCTGGGAAGGGGAAAGGGACTGCACTCCAGGGAATCCTGGTGCAACCTGTAGGGCTGCACCTTCTGCCCGACCCTCCCTCCAGCAGCAGCCACCCTGACCCCCATGCAGCATGGGGGTGGGCAGGGCTGAGTAAGGTTCCAAAGTCATCACCGTCACACTGTGTTTGTAAATGAAACAAATCCACACCGGCCCCAAGCAGTCCCCTCTAAGACTCCAAATCGCCCTACCTTCTTCTCATTCGTGGGGGCGACCGACGCCACATGGGAGGTGGTGGCAGCATCCTCCTCGGAGGGCTGAATCGCCTGGGGGGCGGCCGAGGCCAGGGGGCTAGCACAGCGGTGGCAGTGATCTCCTGGCCGTCGATTTGTCCTGTTGAAAAAAGGACCAAGTCCCAAAATATCTGACAAGCCCCCACAGCCTAGGCCAGCCAGTGCCAGATGTAGGCCTAGCCTGGTAAGCAAGGACAGGGGAACTAAGCTTGTCACAGAAATGCTGACACAGTTACTACTACTGGAGGTTTCATCAGGAAATCTGTAGGGGAGCACGGAATCTCATGGGGAACTCAATCTTGAGGCACGGGGCCACCTGATGCACAACCACCTCCAAGAGGAAGCGATACCTGAATCCACTCAATGAGGGGAAGGTCTGTGCCCTGACCCTGAACTTCCTCCTCTAGAACAGTGGGAGGGGGCAAGCAAGAGGAGTGGGGACATTTTGGGGGCTCCGCAGGACTGAGATGGGGGTAAAGTGTAAGAACTCAAGAGGGACCGCCCTCAAATAGGTGGCCTCCAACCAGGTAGCCCAGTCCTCTCCCCTGCTGTAAAAGCCACACCCCATCCAATACCTCCCAGGTGTCCAGAAGGTGGCCTCAGGGTGCTGGGTCCCCATAAGGGCAGTGTCCATTATAACTGGACCAAGACTCTAGAGCTTGGTGGTGGAGGTGGGAGGGATAATCTATGACTGCATCATAGTTCAGGAGGAAGAAAAGACTACTGGGGGCAAGGGAACAAAATAAAACAAGGTTCAGCTGTCAAGTCTGTCTTAAGAGTTTGGAAAAAGTGCCTCAGGCCAAAAAACCAGGCGTGTGAATGCAACTGAGTAAGAATAGTGAAGGGTGGAGGCCTGAGGAATCTTTAGGGCCTCAGAAAAAGAAAGAGCAAAGAAAGGCAAGGCATCGACCTAGGAACTCCAGGGGAGCACGCACCCTGACCCCAGTCCAGGGACTGCTCAGGGGACTAAGCACAGCCCTTGTATGCCCCGGAAGGGTGGAGGGTTCTTTTATCTTCTCAATTCCTACCCTCAAGAAAACAGCAAAGCTATTGTGGGAATAACTTGGGCAGGTAGACCTGTGTTCAGAACATACTCAAAAGACTTAACTAAATGCAGCCTAAGGTCCTGCCCTGGCCCACTGCCAAAGCCAGCCCAAATTAGGAATTTTCACAGGCACTGACCATACAGCAATGAGGACAAATCTGGCCAGCTCCCTCATGCATGGTGCGCAGCACAATATGCGGACACACACTCAAGTCCTACCAGAATCTTAAAACATGGGGAATATGTATAGCCCTGCACACCCTGGATATGGCCAAGTGTCCTTGGATTTTTAGCAAGTGCTCAAACTCTCAAAGATGCATGACTGAGGATCTCTAAAATGAAGGTGTGATTCATAAGGTCAAGAGCTGCTGTTTATAGCTTGATGGGCCACAATTTAAGTAGATTGAAAGAGAATTAGCTTGGCGGTAAGGAAAATTTCCTAGTATCCAAGCTCTACCAGGGCTCAAGGGCAACTACCCATCAAACTGCTGCACTGTTTTTTTTGTGTGTATAATGGGGCCTCCAAGGTTCTGGGGTGTTCCGACTCTCCTCCCTAGGTGGCCTGGCAGCCCACAGTGTGCTACGGGCAGTCCTGGTTCTTGGCCCCGGCTGTCTAGATTACAACAGCACCGAGCTGGGGCAGAGACAAGTTCTAAGCTCCGTAAACACTGACTTGAAGACGAAATGAAAACTGGCCATCCAAAACTATTCCCAAGTGTTCAACTGTTGTTAAAACCATTCTGCTCCATACAGAACAGCTATAAATGTCACAAACAGTTAAGATACAAGTTTTAGGAAAATGGATAAAATGTGTGAATTCAGCAAAGTAATCCTAAAAACGCTGAAATGTTAGCACAACAGAAAATGACTCTCAGAGCATTAAAGGAAACACTCCCATATAAAAGCCAAATGCTTCATTATTCATACTCCTAATGTAGTCTTTATTAAAAAAAAAAAATTCCTTCGTTTAATCCTTAAGCTTTTACAGATTGGAAAATTCTAAAAATGCTAATGTATTCATATTTGCTGATCTTTTTCCAAGAATAATGTCCCATAGAACTTGTGTTCAGTAAACACACACCCCCTGGTTAAGAACCGGAACCCCGAGAGAGCTCCAGGGCGATTGTGATGTGCAGCCAGACTGGAAATCAGCTCTAAGGTCCCTACGTGTGGCAGGTAGCTGGTCTTGCACAGGGAACAAAGAAGGGAGCTCAGTGGAGGGCTGGCAGGGTCACCCACCTCCATCCATGTGCTTCAGTGCCTTCTCGGCTTCGTCTGGGTTCTCAAACTCCACGTATGCATAGCCTTTAGACAGATGGGGATGCATCCTTTCTACAGGCATGTCAATCATTTTAATTTTCCCATAGGTGGAGAATATTTCCATGATGTGGTCCTAGAGGAAAGAACGGTCACTCTGATGCATACCCACAATTACCCGTGTGGGAGCTGAGAAGTCACCACACAACAGCTATGCTTCGGCACCTGGGGTAAGTCTCACACAGAATAACCCCGCTCGACGCACCATCCCGCCAGTCCTCTGAGAGCCTATGTTCTCAGTTCTGAAACCTGCTTCTCTAGTTTTCCATTTAAAATATCTGCAGAAGAGACACACCCTATTGTCCATTGGATGGATCCAAGATCCCTCACCTTAGTCACATTCCTGGTGAGCCTACCGATGTGTACTTTGGTGGGCTTAGGGGAAGGACTCCGCCTTTTCCTTTCCTTTTCATCTCTTTTGGGTGGTTTGGATCTGATTGAAAAAACAAAACACCAGAAACAATCAATTTCTGTCAAGTCAAAATTTCTTTTAGTGGGGCTGCTAACTGCCACGATGACAGTTTTTTATAAGGAAGCTTTCCCTACCAGTTCATGTATATTCATATTATCTCTGCTTCAGAAATCCTACTAAAATAGAAAGACTCTTTTTAGCTCTACTTCTATAGTAACTACAATAACTTTACAGACCCCCATTTGTAAACTTAAGTTCCCAGATAATTCACAAGTTTTAGGGGCACTCCTGAGCAGAGAAATGGTGCTGGAAGGGAGCTTACTTGGAGCGGGAGCGCCTCCTGTTATCATGCCTGCGCCTAGAAGGACTTGGCGAGCCAGAGGAGCTGCTGGAGCTGGAACTACGGGATGTGCTGGAGCTTCCTGAGCGGCTAGACGCTGAAGAAGAGCTTGAGCCACTGCTGGAGCCCGTGCTCGTGCTGGAGCCCGAGCTAGAGGTAGAGCTGGACCGGGACCTGACAAATGAGACAGATGTGTCATGGGCAACAGTGGATGGGAGCATTTCTTCCGAACAGACAAGCCTCCACGTGCTCATGCTCCCAAGAGGAAACCACTGTCCTCCTGTTTTCAAGCCTCAATGTCTCCCTTCCTCAGGGAGTGGGGATGGTATTTACCCCACCCCTGCCTGGCCAAAGCCCTAGGTGGGGATAGAAAACAGCATCCACACTGTGCAGCGACAAGGAAGGAAGGGGGCACTTCCTAGCTATACAGAAGCCTCATCTACTGGGAGGTACAGATAGAGTCTGGCAAGTCGGAAGCACCA
The DNA here is from genome assembly GCF_029215605.1 of Mirounga angustirostris. Taxonomy (NCBI): domain Eukaryota; kingdom Metazoa; phylum Chordata; class Mammalia; order Carnivora; family Phocidae; genus Mirounga; species Mirounga angustirostris. The sequence goes on from NW_026991713.1 coordinate 141,358,301, forward strand.
ACCCAGCCTGGAAGGTGACTACCGAGGGACTCAGGCTGCTTTTCAACTGGAGAAAAAATAAGCTTTAGGCTAGGGCAACCCAATCATGACTCTGAAAAAAAAAGCACTTGAGAGAAACACATACCCCAAGATGTCCCATTCGTTAACACCTCTAGAAAACACCCAAAGGCCATCTTCCATATATAACCAGAGTAGACCCAAACCACTCTGCCATAATTAGGGCCTTGATTAACAGGCTCAAAGTGTTTTCTGTGTAAATAATGAGGACTCTCTGGGCTCTTTCGAGAAGGGAAAGGGGCGTGGCCACAGGAGAGAGGCTGGCTCAGTGCTCTGCCCTGCGGGGTCCCACCTGGTGCTGCTGCTACCACTGGAAGCGCTGCGCCTCTTCCGAGTTTTATCCCTGCCACGATCCTTCTCACTTGACTCCTTGGTGGCCCCTTTATCTTTAGAACGATCCTTGGACTTCTCATCAGAGCGGTCTTTGCGTTTGGTAGGAGAAGGAGCCCTGGATGGTGAGGAGGAGTGTGAGATCGCATGCCCCTCTGACCAAACCCAGAAACAACACTACCCAAAAGAGGGGATCCAAAGGGCTACAGAGATCCCAGGTGATCCCAGAGCAAAATGATCTGTGGCTTAGGACACATCACTGTAATATGTAAAACATTTCCAATCTTCCCCTTTCTGAGGGTCCCTAGTAACGAGCACCCCCAAAGTAGCACTAGAAAAATCTGACAGAAGGATTACCTAGTGCTGGACTTTTTATTATTTTCTTTGACTCCTAGCAAGCTCTTCTTTTTCACTCCTGATAAATCCATTCTCCCCTTCTGAGGTGTTCAAAGCAGCAATGGTGGCCTCACTTATCTGAACTCTCACTTCTAACTCGAGTCTGAGAAACGATCCCTAATCGATTGCAATTTACGCCAAAGTGCAGCCTAATAACAAGATAAAAGGATTTACAGAGTGAACGAGTTGGCAAGGCAACAAATCTACTTTGCAGTCAAAAGGTGAGCACACGAGGTGGTGGCAAGGAACACAGTAAGCAGCGAGCGCCCACAAAGCCAGGAACATCCAGGGACCTCTTCCATTTCCTCAGTGACAGTCCCGCCCCACAGGCAGACCCTCACCTCACCTTGTCGTCTTTTCCATAAGGAAACGGTGGTGGTGCCTGTCACTTATTTTACAGTTGGTACAATACCTGTGTTTCACTTCTTAGTTTGATGATAAGCCCTCTACCATCCCCTTAGAAATACTACACCACCACATTTGCAGGCAGAACAGAAAAAAAGCCAAGTGTGGCTCTTCTGATAGGATTACTGGTGTGATTAGATCTCTTGTTTTACTGCTGCAATTTCCTTGTAGGACACATTGGATATATGATAACTGGAAGCAAAAACCATTTCAAAAGTGACAGGTACCACCATCAAAACATTGAACACCCAAATGCAAACATATAAAATGTCCCATGTGAACATTGAAAAAGCAGTAAAATAGTTAAGTTAGAAAGCAGTCCTTGCAAATGCTGAGCTTCAGTTAATGAAATGCATATGGAAGTGTTATGGGGAAAGTACCCCAAAGTCTGCTATTTACTTCAAAATGCAACAGAAAATGTTGATGGGTGGTTTGGTATATGATAAAGTAAATATGGCAGAAATGCGACTTGTAGGATCTAGGTGGTGGTTATGCAGGTATTCACCGTGCAATTCTTTCAACCTTTCTGTATGTTTACATTTTTCACCCAAAATAAAGTGTGTGTGTGTGTGTGTGTATGTGGGGGGGGAGGCATTGGAATTGGAGGACACTGATCGTAAGGGTCTAACAAAGTGCCCGCACTGCAGCATGTGCTCAGTAAATATGACTTAGAACAAACTACTAATCCATTACGTGCCTGGTCTCCTGGGGGATCTTTGACCTTCAGTATTTCCAGGGAAGTTTTCTACAGTTTGCTTGAGCTGCAGGCAAAGATCTCAGGATGTTGGTGTCATCTACTTCTATCTCATCTTCCTCAACAGCCTCTAAGTAACCCGGACAAGGCAACCACTTGGGATCCTGTTTTCACACGTGTAGGGCTGCCCAAAATGCCGAGTAAATGTCGTGACTCAAGAAAGCTTTGGACAATCAAATTAGAGCAGAAGAAAGCAGAATGTCTGTCACTTCTGCTGCTCTTCTCCAGGCTGGTAAAATTGTTTAAGATGTTTTGCTTTAAAACAATAAGGTACTACAGGTACTGAGCAAGCAACACTGGATAGACACGGTCAGTGGCCACCAATCAGGAATTACAGTTCAGTGGATAAGAATCTGTGGACCCAGCCTGCCTGTTTGATTCGAAGCTTTGCTGTGTGACCTTGGATAAGTCACATAACCTTTCTGAGCCTCCACTTCGCATGAGCATTACGGTGACAATTACAGCTCCTACACCTCCATAGTTACCAAACTTGGCACCTAGTTAAAGCTCAGTAAAGGTTAGCTTATGTTAGAAGAAAGAGATGTCTCTCCGTGTTTGGAGGCTTCCCCCCCACATAAACTCGTGTCCCAAAGTCTCACATGACCTCTTGAATGCTCAACAGGGGTCCCTGGGCCACCCCATTAGGGGATCACCAAGTGCAGCACTGTCCAACGGAAACAGTGTGAGCTACAAGCACATCCTAAAATGTTCCAGTAGCCACCGAGCAAAAAGGTTAACAGATGAAACTGACGTTCAGTAAAGTATCTGAAAGCCCATAACCCCAAATATCATCTTTTCCACGTTCAACCGGTGTAAAAACTCCTTCATAAAACACTCCCCCCGCCCCTCACTAAGCCCCTCAAACCCCTCAGTGTGGCCCCGGGCTGCCTGCCTGAGCAACACGGACCTGCAGGGCACACTCCCGGGCCCCACCCCAGTCCCAAAGGTCTGCCCCAAGGTACCCCGCGACAACGAGCACCACCGGGATTCTCAAGCTCTACACATCAAGAACCATAGGGCGAGCGGACTTTGCCGGGCGTGGCCGAGTGCTAGACAGCAGAGACTGAGGCTCTCTGTTCACACAAGTTGGGGTCACAGCACAGGACCTCGGTTACCTCCCCCATCCTCCGGAAAGGTGCGCGTCCAACAGCCAGAGAGAGAAAGAACAGTTAGTTAAACCTCGAGCAGATGGCGTTTCGGCTCCCATCTTCAGAGCACCTTCCCCACTGAAAAGTGCATTTTCGGCACAAGTCATGCGAAATTAAGAGGAAAAGGCCACGACTTTGCTTTCCCGTATCCTCCCTTCTGGGGCAGCCCGTGCGGCCGCGCTGAGGGACAGCGGGGGCCGCGTCCCCGAGGGGCTCGCACCGACCAGGGCACGGCCCACTCAGCTAGTGGCCCCGAGGGGAGGGTCCGCCGGTCCTGCAGGGCACCCCACAAAGCATCTCCGCCCCCGCCGTCCCCGTCCGCGTTCACTCACAACTCCCCAGTTCAGGCGCCGGGCCGCGAGCGCTTCCAGGGCAGGGCCTGGCGTGGCGGGCCTGGGTCTCCACGCCGACGGCAGAGCCCCGAAGGCGGAAGCCGCGCTCCCGGCTTCTCCGAGTCCCGCGGGCCTAGCCGGGCGCGCCGCAGAGGGGGGACGATCTGAGGCGCCCTTCCGCCCGCCACGGCCCCGACCACTTCCGGGCCGCGGCCTCGGCACCTCCCACTCCGCCCGCCCCGGGCCACACTCTTTCTTCTCACACCCGCTGCCGCGCCGCCAGGCTGCCGTGCCTACCGAGAGGCCGAGGGGCGGGCCGGCTCCAACCACGCGCCCCGCCGAGCTTTGCGGGCAGCCCCCGAAGCTCGGATGGGGTCGGATTCCCCCAACTTACATCTTCCCGCCGCCGCAACCTCCTCCCGCTGTCTTCAGCCGCTAAAGCCCGCGCCTCTCTGGCGTCAGGATTAGGGAGCGGGAAGGCGCCGCTGTCGGGCGCGGAGCGATGACGTAAAGCGTCTCAGCCAATGGAAGCGAGCGAGGGGAGTGTTAAAGGGCCACGGCCGTTTCTGGTGAGCCGCGTCGGGGACTCTTCTTCTATATCCTTCCCTGGGGAGGTATCTGGGGCTACCCGCGGCTGGGTGCGTCCCACATGGGGCCCGCAGATTGTTGGCTGGGGGCCGCGCCGCGCGGGCAGCTCCCGGGCCGGCGCGGAGGGAGTTAACGCGGCTGCGGCCCCGCCCCGCCCATCGCGCACGCGCACTGGACTCGCAGCCCTTGATCCCGCTACAGCGCGCGCGGGGCGGCGGGGCAGTGTGGACGGTGCGGGCGCGGCGGGCGGTGCGGGCGGTGCGGGCAGTGCGGGCGCGGCGGATTCTGGCGGCGGACCGTGGGGCCCGCAGGGCGCAGGGGGCCAGGCAGGTGCAGGGACGGGTTGGTGAGATTAAAAACCACACGAGGTGTGCGGAGTGACGGTGCGGACCCCGCTTCTGCGCTAGCGGGGCTCGGCCGGGTCCCGAGCCTGGATAGGGGGCAGTGCGGCCATCGCCAACTGGGAGCGAAAGGCAGGGTAGAAGACATGATGTGAAGCGGGAAGCGCCTCCGAGGAGGTGACGCTGCGGCTGGGACCGCAGTAGGAGCGGGCGCCCGGCAGAGGGACTAGCAGGTGCAGCGGCGCGGAGGCTCGTTGGAAGAAGCGAGGGGAGGCCGGGGTGGCGGCTCGCAGGCCGGGGCTAGGAATGTGGGGTTCAGCGGTGCTGGGGCGACATGGAGCATGTGCAGCATCCCGCGCCGAACCGTCACCCCTCTGGCCGGTGGACAGTGCGGGCAGGGAGGCTGACTCTTCTGGCAAAGTAGTGGCCCCGAGCCCAAGCAGGAGGCTGGGAAGAGTAAATCTCGGTACCCAGCGGGCCAGAGCTTTCGGATTTTGTTCACCGAGGTGCCTCCGGCGTTCCCGGCCGGTGTCAGGCAAGCGGTCGTTACTCCATGACTCAGTGGGAGGAAGGAGGGTGCACCCTGCCGCAGACGTGGTCTGAACAGGTAGGTGCATCAAGGAAGAGAAGGCAACAGATGGCAAGCAGATCTCTTTTGGAGGAAGGAACCCCGGTGACTTGGAGATGGATTAGCTGCCAGGCAAGGACAGGAGAGTCCAGGTTGCAGCTAGTGCCCAGGGAGGGATGGACGGTGCTGCAGACGCTGTCTGCAAGTCATTGCTCTCTGCATGCCTAAAGGGCCTTGACCTAGCAGAGCCTTTGCCCAGGGCGGCACCAACACCCTAGGGTGGGAAGGGAGCAGGCCAGTGACCCCACCATGGCGAGAGGGGGGTAGGGACACAAGCAGCTGAGCTGACAACCGCCTGTGCTTTTTAAAATGTGCCAAAGTGATGTAACTTGGCATGCATACAAATTTTAACACGTTTTATATTAGATCTAAAGCATGATTTATTCAGACACATAAATTTAATCACATTTGTTTCTAAATATTACAGATTTTTGTTATCAAGTGTGTTATCAGCTGTTGAGCTTTAAAATTTGAGCATCTTGTCTTTGGCATTTTGAAGATCAACAATGTGTTCGGAAGAAACGTAAGAAGTTAAAACTGGAGGCCCCCGGCCCTGCCTTCCAGGAGTTCTGGCTTCCCCTTCTTACACCCCTGTGCCAACCCACTAAGGCTCTGGGGGCTGAGGGCTGGGATGCGGGTCCTCTGTGGACCTTTGAAGGTCTTTGGTCCAGGTTTGATGGCGGGGGTGGGGCAGGGCTCCTGCAGACAGGGCGATTGGCAGCCAGCCCCAGGCCTGGTTCTGCCAGTGTCCTGAGCCCCTCCCTTCCTTCCCAGGGTCGAGGGCCACCTCTTGGCATGTGGGGCTGCTCTCACTTTGGAATCAGAATGTTCCCTCTGCCTTCGTTCTCTATGGGCCTGATGGCCTCTGCAGTGCCTGTCCTTGGAGGCTGGTGACCTGGGACACGGTTTAGTGGTAGCCTGGATTGTGCTGGAAGTCACGGTGGGCCATCTAGGAGCTTCAAGTAGGCATTGCATTCCCTTGTAAACCATGTCCAGAAAGCACTAATACCTGTCGCTAATAGTCCCTGCGCTAAGGACACGGGGGGCCTGGCCAAGTGCAACAGAGGGGTTTGGGTGGGGTCAGGGAGCTGGTGATGGCTTGGTGACCTTGAGGGAGGCGTTAGAAGAGGAGCTGGCTCTTACAGGCCTGGGCTCCTGAGTGCCTGTACACCCTGAAGGAGCCCAGGAAGAGGCTCTGGCTGGTCCTTCTGGGTGGCCAGGCTGGGTCTTTTTTTTTTTATTTAAAGATTTTACTTACTTTGACAGAAAGAGACACAGTGAAAGAGGCAACACAAGCAGGGGGAGTGGGAGAGGGAGAAGCAGGCTTCCTGCTGTGCAGGGAGCCCGATGCGGGGCTCCATCCCAGGGCCCTGGGATCATGACCTGAGCCCAAGGCAGACGCTTCACGCTTCACGCTTCACAGACGGAGCCCCCCAGGCGCCCCCAGGCTGTGTCTTAAAGGGCCAAACCACCAGTGAGGATCTGGAGTTGTGGGGAGGCCTCTGCAGCTCCAGGCTTGTGTCTCCAAGGTGTGGGGTGTCCGGTCCTCAGACCTGCCCCCCTCCTCCTGCCAGCAGGCAACTCTGGACTCTCCTAGGGGTTGCTGAGCAGTGAGCTTGGGGGCTTGTGCTGGTTTTCATGCCCAAAGCCCTGTGTTCATTTCTGCCCCAGGGAAGTCAAGGGTAGTGACACTAGAGCTGGGGGGAGCCACAGGGGGCAGGGTGGGGTCCAGCCAGAGCTGGATACAGAGCAGTCAAGCTGGTGTGCTGAGGGCCATGCAGAGCGTGACTGCGGCCGAGCCGTCTTGGCCCCTGGCCCTGCTCCCAGGGCCTGTGTTGTGCCATCCACAGCCAGTTGACTTGGAACTTCTCCGATCTTGGAGGCATCTGACACCAGTATCTGTGGGGTATAGGCCGGGCCCCAGGAGCGGGGCCTGGGCAGCCCTGTGTGTTGAGGAAGGAAGGCAGGGCCCCCGCTCCCCGGGCCCGACCCTGTAGCTTCAGCTCCTCCTCGTGCCTGCTTGAGGCCTAGGCCATGTGGGCCTGTCGGGTGGGGATGGGACTCCAGGGCCAAACACCCTGCTTTCTGGTGGTCTCCTGAGGGGCTGTGGGGCCCGAGTTCTCTGCCTTGTTGACCCTTCGCGGGTAGCCTCTCGGCCCACCTGCCCTAAGCCCCCTCGTGCAGGGACGCCAGTGGCTTTCCCTCCTTCGGGAGAGGGAGTTGAATCTTCCAGGGTTTGGAGTTGGACCTGAGCCGGGGTTCAGGGAAGGGGCCTCGTGTCTGCAGAGTGGGGTATCACACATGGCCTGCTGGCCTCAGCTGTGGGGTGGGGTGAGCAGCCTAATCCTGATCTTGGTGTTTGGGGAGACCTCTTAGAACCTCTGTGGGTCAGCTCCTTGATGCAGGAGCAGGTGGGGGTTAGCCCCTCTGGGCCCAGGTGGAGCCCAGGCTGGCTACCCAGGAAAGTCCCTCTGTGTGCAGGTAAGGCTCGGGCTTTTGGTGTGGCCACAGGGTCTGGGTGAGCACAGGTGGCTCGCCCTTCACTGACCAGTCTGCATGGGAGTGGGAGTCTCAAAGGACCCGGCTGGCTTATACCATCAGTGTCCCGCTGGTCCCCAGAAGGGAGCTGGACAGCAGCTGGCCTCGGGTATCCTGTAGATGGAGCAGCCAAACCAGTCAGCCTGCCTGCTGGTCTGGCCCCCGGTCTCTTGGAACCCTCACCCCTTATCTCCAGGCTCTGGCCCTGCAGGTATCAGGTCTGGGGTGTTGGGACATTGCTGTCTCTATGTGATCAAAGAATTGGGCTCACGTGGGTCCAGGCCAGGCAGGCTGGGCCAGGTCGTCCTTCACCTGGGGGGTATGGTCATCCCCAGGCAGCTTGTGGCCACCCTCGGACCAGCGCCTTCCAGCCTTCCTTCCAGGTGCTGGCCTTGGCTCACTCCTCCATCAGCCTTAGTCCGTCAGCTGCTTCCTGAGACTGGGCTGAGGGTCCCCGAAATGCAGCTGACCTCAGCTCCCCCTGGAGTCCTGTACTGAATATCTGGGATTGGCATTTGCCCAGCAAAAAACTCCAGTTTGCCTTTCTGTGTTGTTGCAACCAAAGGGCCAGGACACTCCATGGTGGGCAGGGGGGTGGGTCACTTCTGCTGGGCTGTGGGGCTTCCTAAGTGAGGTGGGGTCTTAGCAGCTCAGGCGGGCAGCAAGAGCATGCCTGGTGGGGCCCCCCTCGAGGATGCCAGTCTGCACACTGCAGTCGTGGTAGAGGCTGGGATTGTGTCCTGGAGCCTGGCTTTTATCTGGGGTACGCAGCTGGTGTCCCATCTCACTGCGCCTGGTGCAGCCCCGCCTGTGTGCAGGGCAGTGACTCAGACACAAATGCACATGATGTCCAGGGGTTGGGCCCTCCTGCTGTTCCTGCTTCCTGCCATTCCATCTGGAGCCTCAGGGACACCTTGACGCCGGGAAAGGACCTTGAGAGGGCGTCTCCACCTGGACACAGCAGGCAGATGGAATCTGACTCCCTGAGGCCTTGATGGTGACACAACGCCCAGACCCGCCTTCTCTGGACTTTGTACTCGCAGAGAAATAAACGCCGGTCTTTTTTTAAACTGCTGGGGCCCTGCCTTCTGGTGTGTGCGGCCAGCAGGCTGAGCCTTCGCTCCCCGGGAGCTGTTTCTGTGGCCGGGGGTGGGGTCCCCTGGACACACGGCAGCGGACTGTGGCCTGCTGCCTGGCATTCTTCCCCAGGGGGGAGCAGTGGAAGGGCTCGGCCTGAGGCCCAGGCCTGGCCCAGCAGGATCTGCCCCCTCCTCTGTCAGGCCATGTTCTGAGTGGCACTGTCATGCTGAGGGACGGGCCACTGTGTTTGGGTTGAGCCACACCATTGGACGGGGCCGGATTTTCCACAGACCTCCTCAGCCTTCGCGTGGGTGTCGGGCCCCTTGGGAGTGTCTTCACCCTCCTCCCCTCCCTCCCCCCCCCCCGCCCGCCCCCCTGACCCCCAAGGCCCCAAGGCCTGGAGGAGAGGGTTGGGCTGGGGATGGGGGATGAAGCAGGTCAGCTCTCCTGTTGGGTGTCTGTCCGTGGTTCCTTTCCCATCTTGGGGCCCGGAGCTGCCTCAGCTCAAACCAAACCAGCTAGGCTCGGGGAGAAAAGGGTTCAGGCCCCACTCCTGGCTCCTCAAGGATTCTCAGCTCCTGTGATGGGTGTCCAGCAGCCTTGCGCATGACCTGACGATGCCCCTTCCAGCAGGACTCCTGGGGTCCCTCCTGCCTGGCTGCAGTGCTCCACGCTCGTCCCACAGACACCCCGGGCCCTATGGGCTCTCACCGACTGTGCAGCACACCGGCCCCTCTGGTCCCCACTGCGGCAGCTCAGCCCTGCCCTGCCCTCTCTCCAGCCACTGGTGGTCTTCCGAAGAAGGGTCTGGTCAGGACCACGGCCACTTTCATCCTGCCTGTCTCCACAGCCCTCTCTCCTTGTCCCGTCACACAAAGCACCTCTCTCTGGACCAATGCAATCTGATTCAGGGTCGGTGTGCCTCGCACATGCTGTTCCTTCAGTCTTGAATGCCTTTCCTCATGCCCTCAAAGGAAAGAAAAAGCCAGATTTCTAAATCTCTAACCCACAAGCTGAAAAGCAAGCTCAGGCCGTGGAGCAGTGGGGCCACCGGCTCTGCCCCTCCTCGCGCCGCCTGGCCAACCCCAGCAACCCTGAAGCGGCGCAGGCCTGCCTCCCAGAAGCTGCTTCCTGTGGGGCACGTTCAGGGCCACAACCACCCCGAGTTTACGTTTTATAACATGGAACTAAACGATGAGGGTGTAAGGAATTCTGAGGGGAACAGAAAGCTACTGGAGACTTTGCGGCGTTCTAAGCTTGGGGAGGCTGATAAAAATGCGCGAGACTGTCCTAAAGTGATGCAACAAGTCTCTAGAACTATGAATCCTAAGGGAATACAGAAAACAGAGATTCAAATTGTGGAAATTTAGGAAACTAAGAAATGGGGCGCCTGGGTGGCTCAGCCGTTAAGCGTCTGCCTTTGGCTCAGGTCATGGTCCCAGGGTCCTGGGATCGAACCCCACATTGGGCTCCCTGCTTGGTGGGAAGTCTGCTTCTCCCTCTCCCTCTGTGCACACACTCACTCTCTCAAATAAATTTAAAAATCTTAAAAAAACTATCAGAAATACGAGCATATAAATAAAAAGGAAGCTGATGCGGAAGAAGAATCTTCTGCCTAAAGCCCCGAATGGCCCTGGTGTCCGAGGCCTCCCGCCCCTCGGAGGTCTGCACAGCCCACCCTGACCCTGTGCTCGTGCCTCCTGGTGGGGACCGCGGACCTGCCGGGGGGTGCCTGTTTAACCCGCTCTGGCACCTGCCGGCCTGGCTGCTTCACCTCCTGGCAGTGAGCGCTGGAAGTCACTCCATATAGACCGAGGTCATGTTCCCTCCCGAACTTTATTTTCTGGACAGAGTCACCGCGTGTCAGGTGCATCCTCCATAGACATAGACGGTCCCTTGGTCCCGCAGTGGTCCCTAACTGGCCTCCTGCTTGTGGCTTCTCCAGAAGCCAGCCTCGGGCATGAAGGACTGCCTTCTCTCCCCGAGCCCGCTGACCCTGGGAGACGCTGGTGTGATGGCGCCGGGCGTGGGGTCAGCCCTGCCTGGCATCAAGAGCATGCTCCGTGGAGCAGCGACTCCCAGGCCCCCCGGAAGCCAAGACCACAGACTGTGGTCACAAGCAGCACCTCCCTTGTGGACGGCCACAGGCAACACTCTCCATTCCGGGCAGCCTGGCGAGCCCTGCTGCCCGCTGTCCTGCTGGCTCCCCGTGTCGCCCCTGGGAGGCTCCATGCTGTGTGCAGATATGGGGCTGTTACTGGTGCTCGTCTCGTGAGCACTTGAGGAAATGCAAACCCCAGGTCGGCTGCAGCCCCTTCCCGAGGGGCTCTCTGCCCAGAGACCCCAAGGCTCGCCCGCACGTGCCTGCAGGGCTGCTTTTGCTGGGTCCTGAGTTCCAGAGAGGGGCTCTGGCCACTGCCTTGGACACAGATGTTTGCATGCTGATTCCCAGCGTGAGGGCTCCGACATCCTGGTCCCCACTGTGCCTTGATTCTCGCGTCCATTATAGAAAACGGTGATTGGAAATAAAGGTGCAGGATAAGATGAACTCGGAGGGGGAGGACGCCTGCCTGTGCGGCCACTTGCCCCACGCCTGCTGGCTCCTCATGGCCCCTCGTCCTCGGCAGGTGGCTGCAGGTGGGCGAAGCTCAGGAAGACCTGCTCCAGTGAGATCTGGCTCACAGAGTAGTCATCCACGGCATACTTCTCCTTGGCCTTCTCCAGAACACCAAACACCTTGTGGGAGCAGAAAAGCGGCTGTTAACAAGCCCAGGGGTGGGGGCACCTTGGCTGGTCTGGGAGTCCTCTGGCCCCAGGGGGTGGGGGGGTAAGGCTCCCAGAGTTCCTACCCTGCCCCAGCTGGAGCCCCGTGCTCCCCGGAGGAGGTGGGGGGCTGTGCAGGACGAGCAGGCCCTGGGGGCCAGGCTTCCCCCGAATCTTCCCAGCTCGGAGTGCAAACTTGGGCACGCTGTCTGGGCCAGTTTCCTTTTTGCACCCATTTTTTTTCTGACTCAAATGAGCCTCTGAACCTGGCAGATTTTAGGATGAGTGCTAGAGCAGAAACTGTAAGACTCCTCTCTGGAAGGAGCCTAGAAGCCCCACAGAAGGAGTGATGGCTGTGAGGGCCTTCCCCAGCCCCAGCTAGGCTGGTAGGGCCCACACTCACCTTGGCCCAGCTGAGGTCATCCCCGGGCAGGTGGTAGTGGACCATCCCTTGGTGCTCATCTTCCAGGACGCTGCCTGCATGAAGAAGATACCGTGTGCCCATGAGGGCCAGGCTGGAGGGCCTGGGACCATGCAGTCATGGCCCTCCTCCCAGGGGTCAGGGACGGGGGACTCGGCAGGGGTGAGGCACAGATGCCCTCTGTGCAGTGGCCCTCACCTGGGAAGGTCAGGTTCACAAACGCCTTGAACTCCTCCAGCGCCTCCTGCTGCCCGTCGCAGCGGACCTTGGCCCGCAGGGAGTAGCCGCTGCCAAACTTGCTCTTGAGGTGCTGTGGGCTGCCCAGGCACTTGAACTGACCCTGCACCATGATGGCCAGCCGGGTGCATAAAGCCTCGCATTCCTCCATGCTGGGGAGAGGGGCAGAGGCCTGACAAGGGGCCGGGGGATGCCAACACCTGCCTTCTGTGTCAAAGGCTCAGGCAGAGGGGCCGGTGTCAACGGCCAGATCACACTGTTCCTGATTCCCATGTTCAGAGGGTGGCCCACATGGCTAGCTGGCGACTTTCCTCACAGACTCTGAACCAGCTGCTGACAGGTCTTCTGTCCACCCGGCCCCACCCGGCCAGCCCTCGTCCCGGCTCTTCCACTGACCCCCCGAGACCCCGGCTCTACCTGTGGGAGGTGATGACGATGGCCTTGCCCGACTCTCGGGCCCGTGCCACAGTGTCCCAGAGCAGGCGCCGGGCCACGGGGTCCATGCCAGTGGATGGCTCGTCCAGGAAGATGACCGAAGGCTCTCCAAGCAGGGCGATGCCTGTGCTCAGCTTCCGCTTGTTGCCACCGCTGGGAGCAAGGGGGAGTGTAGGGGGCAAGGCTCATAATTAGCACAGGCTCCCTGTGTCCTAGCATCAGACTGGGCCCAGTGATCACAGAGCGCCCCGGGTAAACAGGAATGAGGGGATCGTGCCTGGAAAGCCCACCTTGTGGTTTTGGGGGCCCCAAGGAAAGCTGTGCTGGGGGGTCAGTCCACACCCACACAGAGGACGGTAACACCGTCGGTTTCTGCTGACCAGGGTCTGACAGGCCTGACCTCCCCCTGGCCTGGCTGTGCCTCCCAGTGGCAGGAACCGGCAGGGCAGCCCCTCCCCCCCCGCCCACCCCCGCCCCACGCTGCCTGGGTCATGCCACCAGATCCCCATCCCATCCTGGAAAGACGGGTGGGAGCTCTGGCCCTGGACCCGTTTGGCTGCCCCCAGCCTTACGGTAAGGGAGACTCAGACTCCACCCCAGGGGCGTGGCAGTCACTGCGGCTCTGGGCGGTTAGGGGGCCAGAGTGCAGCCACACCTGTATGTCCTGACCAGCTTGTTGGCGTGTGGCTCCAGAAGCAGGCCCCGGAGCGTGTTCTCCACGCAGGCGCCGATGTGGCGTTCGGGGATGCCCCGAAGCCGGGCGTACATGACCAGCGTCTCCCAGCCCGTCATGTGGTCCAGCAAAGCGTCAAACTGGGGGCAGTAGCCGATCCGCTGCCGCACCTGGAGGTGGGGTGCAGGGGGTGCAGCGGGTCAGAGGGGGGCTCCTCCAGGTTTCTCCCAGCGGATCTGTGTGGGGCGGCCCGGCGGTGGACAAGCCCCGGCGGCCCCCACGCTGCACTTTGTCAGGGACACTGGAGGGCCCTGGCCAGCTCGCGGACGCCCGGGCGCACATCCCACCCCACCCCTAGGCGCCAGAGACTGCAGGAGCCAATGCGGCCACGGCATGCGGGGTGGGCAGGAGCACGAGGCCACCATCACTGTGATGTCTGTGTCACCGCTCCTGCACCATGAGACGTTAAGCAGGCGCGGGGCATGTAAGCCCTTCCCCTCTGCTCCCGCTGATCAAGGAGGGGTTTGCGGGCGGCGCCTCTGGGGCGGGCGGCGCTTGGACCCCGTGCAGCCGCACCGTCTCCCCAGCTACTGCAGCAGCAGGCGAGGGGCCGGCAAGCCTGGGGCTGGTCTGTGGATTCCAGACGGGGTTTTCTCTCTCTTTACCCTCCTGGGGGCTCCTAGGCTTCAGCCGCCCGGGAACACCCTCTCTCTGCCGCTGCCCCATCACTCAGTACCGTCCCCGTGCTCTCCCACCCCCTGGAGCTCAGACCGGACAAATGGATGAGTCCCCTCCCTCTCCAGCTTCTAAGATGTGTTTATGGTTTTCTTTTTCCTGCCTGTGTGTCTAATCTTGTTTGTTTCTCTAAACACGGTAAACACAGGTGTTTTAGAATCCAGGTCTGGCGGTGGCAAATCTAAAGTGCTGGGCTTTTTTCTCCCGCGGGTTCTTGACACGGGGCTATGCTTCCTTTGTTTCTCAGTGTGTGTGAACTGCCCACAGGCCCTGGAACACTGTCTGGGGCTTCTTGGGGGGCCTCAGAGGAAGGCCTTCCTCTAGACAATGTAGGCGGCACTCTGCAGGCATGGCGGACTAGAAGCCCCCACTGCCAGATGGGACACGCGGTTGCCCCAAGGCCCTGGCCCACGCTCTGCCTCTCCCCTCGGCACACAGAGGACCCCCCAACCCAATCCCCAGGGGTGCAGAGAGTGGGAGGGCAGCCTGGTTCATCCTTACCTGGCCCCACGTGGAGAAAGTCTCATGTCACACCCTACCATGGGGGCCCCGGGCCTCGGTTTCTCCTTCACTCAATAAGGCCCTGAAACCTGTGCCCGGGGGGCCAGGAGCACCGTGTGCTCTCTGCAGAGGTGGAACCTGCCATGCCTCTAGGGGCTCAAGAATTTTGGCTGGGGCTCCTCACTGTGCATCGGGCTCTATGATGCTCTTAACAATGGGCTTTGTCACTGACATTTTACCCAGCTGTGGTTCTTGATGGAATGCCTGGTCTGAGCAGCTCAGGGCACCGTTATGATCAATCTGTGCACATGGACTGCACAGTGCTGTGAGCACCATGGCCCTGGGGCCAGAGAAGCGGCTTCTCAGAGAGAGGCTGTGGCCTGGGCCCTTCGGGCCTAGGGGGCTCTTATCTTCCTGTTCTCTCTGTTCTCCCCATTGCTTTGCTCTGGCCCCAGTCACTGCCTCGTCCTCCTGTCCACGCACCGTGAGCCAGAAACGAGCCCCATCCCTGCCTCCACGGGGCCCCCTCTTCCCGCCTCTCTGGCTGCACCCACCTTCCCGATTTCAGAGCTGATGCTGTAGCCCCCGACAAAGGCATCCCCAGATGTGATGGTCTCCTCCCCCGTCAGCATTTTGAAAGTTGTGGTTTTCCCGGCTCCGTTGAAACCCAGCAAGCCGAAACACTCCCCTTTATGGACTGCAAGGGAGATCTTGTCCACAGCAAGTAGGGGCGTCGTCTGCTCGTACACCTGCGGGACACCGGGCTTTGGGGCCTGCAGGCAGCCAAGAGGGGTGCCCGGGGCCCATGTGGGGAGGCCCACCTTACCTTGGAGAGCTCCTTGATAACCAGAGGTGTGTCCAGCAGGGAGTCCATGCTGGGGGCCAGGACCCGGTTCCTTTCATCCACCACGTCCTGGTCCTCAGGAGGTGCTGACGTCCGAGCGTACGCTTCCGTCTAATTGTTCCAGAAAAAGACCACATGAGTGAGCTCCAGCTCAGGGTGTCCTCTTCCATGGGACAAAGGGCGGGGGTCTCTAAGACCGCTGGTGTGCTGACTCAGGGCTTTCACAAGGACAGCTGGTGGACTTAAGGGCTGACATGAGCACCGAGGAGATGCAGACAGCCAAGGAGCAAGGATGGTGCAGCACACATCGAGAAAGCCAAGAGCCTCTGGTGAGGGTGTGGGGGGCTGTACTATGTGGACAGAAGCTCCTTGTCAGAGCGGTCTTCAGAGGTCAGAGCAGACCCCCCGCCCTGGGTTCCTGTGTCCGTCCAGTGCAGTTTCCGCCCAGGCTGCGTTTGTGGGACGGGAGGTAGGTGACAAACACGAGGGCTACCGGTCCGACAGCCTCTGCCAAGACGGAGGCTGTGGGGACCCCAGGGTCCGGGACTGGCGAGCCCGGGGGCTGGTGAGCATGGCGGCCCTCCCGTGCGTGCACCTGCCCAGGCCAGAGGGAGGTGGAGGTGTGGGGAGTGCTGGGGGTCACTCACCAGCGCCCGCCTCCTCCAGAAGGCACAGAGGCAGGTCTTCAGCCTCCACAGCGTGTCGGTCTCGATGAGGAAGAGCAGGCTGAGGTAGGCAAATCCAGAAGCTGCCATGGAGGTCACGAACCTGCCGACCCCCGGGGCGCTCCACGCATAGAAGTTCTGCTGGTACTGGATGTCTGTGTGGGCAAGGGAGTGAGCACCACGCCCTCCTGCCCTGCGCTGTCCCATGTGCCCCCGCCCTGTGCGCCCCCCCCCCGCCCCACGTGCCCTCTCACCCCGCGTCCCAGCCCGAGCCCCTCTCTAGGCCCACAGGTGCCTGCACACCAGCCTCCGACAGAGGCTGTGAGGGCACAGGGTCCACTCATCTTCTGAGGCTGCACCCTGTGCTTGTCACTGCCTCACAGAAGCCCCAAGAACTGCCGACATCTGTGAGCAGTTTTACTTTGCAAGGGGTGCCTGTGACAAGTGACCGAGTCATGCCCTCACTTGCTCACTCCCACGCTCCTTCCCTGCTCAGGGGGAGGGGCGGGGCTGCACTGAGACGTGAAGATGTGACCCCCCCACCTCACCCCCATGGTCACAGAGGTGACAGATGACCACAGCTGAAGACTGGTCCAGGCACTGATAGGGCATGTGGTGGGCTGAAAGGTGGCCCCCAGAACAACACGACACGTCCTAACCCCCAGAACCCATGAGCAACTCCACTTAAAAAAGGATCTTTGCAGATGTAAAAAGCTAAGGGTCTCGAGGTGAGATCCCGCATTTGGGATGGGCCCTGAATCCAACCACAGACGTCCTTGCAGGAGAAAGATGAGGGAGGCTGGAGATACAGAGATGCCTGGGTGGCAGAGGGACCCAGGGGTCAGCCTGGGGGCGGCCTGGGGTGAGGGGGCGCCCCCTCACAGAGCGGAACAAAGGTCCCCCCCAGGAGAGCCCCGCCGCGGGGTGCGGGGTGGTGAGGGGCGGCCATGGGGACACTCACTGTACTTCCTGCAGTAGTGGGCCGCGACCTCCGAGGAGGTGCAGTACCTCCGCATCTCAAAGTTCTCGTGGAAGCTGCTGACCGCCATCCCCAGACAATGGTTGGGCAGCACCAGGAACACGTGGTCCAGGGTTCTGGAAAGCTCTTCTAACTTGACCGCTGTGGGGAGGGGCACAGACCAGTGGACGCTGGGGGACACACGAGTGCGGTGTGTGGGGGCCAGATGCCCAGCCGGGTGTTACCCCCATGTGGGGTGCCAGGCCCTCCCAGGACGGCACCTGTGGGACAGCACCCCCACGCCCTCCCGGCTGAAACCTTGAGGCGGAAGTGCCGCGGGCCCAGCAGGGCCACATTTGGCAGAGGGGCCTGGCCCAGTGCCCGCTGCTGCCGCCCAGGTTCGGGGCAGAGTGGCTCCGCGGGCACCCGGGGTGAGGGGTGAGGGGCGGGGGGTCCGCAGGCCCCCACCTGGGATGCGCATGATGGTGACCATGAGGAAGGTGGCTATGCCCGACAGGATGTTGAATATGGTCAGCCTCGTGTAAGCAGTGGCTGCTCCCGAGAAGAAGAAGTTCATCAGGTACATGAGGGGGATGATGGCCCAGCCATAGAGCATGAGCAGCAACAGGGCATCTGCCATGTGGCCGTCGCGCGTGAAGGCGTGCACGTCAAAGGCTTTGAACACCACCTGCGGCGGCACAGAGGCAGGTGGCTCGGGGGCCCTGTCTCCCCGGTGGCTTTCAGCCCTGGGACTCCCCCCGATAACCTGTCCCACGCCCCTCTGTACTTGGAGTCATCATGGGGCACGCCGCTCTGGGGCCCTGCCCGCCACCATGGGGCGGAGGCTGGGGGTACAGACACAGATGAGGGGTGTTCCCGGCCACCCTCCCAGATGGGGCTGAGCAGCCGGCATGCACCCCAGGTTGGCTGCAGTCAGTGCAGGGGCCCCAGAGCAAGCCCCCTGTGACGTGCGGGGGGGTGTCCCAGCACCTCGCAGCCCTCACCAGAAGCAGCAGACTGGGGACGAGGAAGGACATGAGGTCCCACAGCAGTGCGGAGAGCCAAAAAATAGCCACGTGGACCCCGCTCACAAACTGGACATGCTTGGCCTGGACGGCCCTCTCGCTGACTGCTAGGATGGAGAAGGTGCTGGCCAGGAACGCCATGGCGAACAGCAAGTTGAGAGCGATGTTGAATCCCTTCCGGCCCCTGCGGGGGGTTGGGGGGACAGGGCAGGTCAGGGACTGGGTGGGGACCAGGCAGCAGGGGACATTCATTGAGTCACTGGTCACCATCCAAAGCATGCGGTGGAGCGGCCCAGCCGCTAATGGGGGTTAAGAGAGAATGCCAGAGCTGTGTGTGTGTGTTGAGGGGGGGCGGGTCTCAGAGCAGGGAAAATCTCATCCACCCCAGAACTCCTCCTCTGGGCCTCCGGTCCCCAGTGATGGCAGCACCACTCTCCCAGCCCCCCACTCCCCACAGACATGCAGGTGACGGGCCACCACTGATCCGCCTTTCCACATCTCCTGAGAACCCCCCTGTGGCTGGCTCCCCCCTGGCCAGGCCCGCCCCCCCCAGCGGCTCATCTCCCGCATTGGGCACATCCCACATTCTGCAATCGGTTGTCAGAAACCAGCACGGGGGGCGTTACTCTGCTGCTTAAAGACTTCCCGTCTGTCTCAAAAATGGCATTTCGACACCTGGATGCTACTTGGCTGGAAACAGAGAATTATGGATACACATTACAACATGGCTGGGCCTTGGAAGTGAAAGAGGCCAGTCACAAAAGGCCTCTCACTATACGATTCCATCAGTAGGAGATGTCCTGAGCAGGTACGTCCCCAGATGGGACAGCGCGGAGGCCGCTTGGAGAAGGGGAAGGAGGATCGGCAGTGACTGCTGTGTCCTGGGGCTCCCGCGGGCGTGACGGCTCACTCAGTAAAATCACGCTGTGGTCCAAGAGGCACAGGAGAACGTGCTGGGCACCACGAAGCACCAGGGAAATGCCCATCAAAGCCGCAGGGAGAGACCACCTCACAGAGATCTCACGTCTGGTATGTGCGGGCAAGGACGCGGAGAGAGGGCAGCCCTCGTGCGCTGTGGGTGGGAATGCACATGGGGGTGGCTGCCGCTCGGGAGAACAGCGCGGAGGGCCCGCAGAAAGTTAAACCCAGAGCCACCATATGCTCCAGAAATCGCACTTTCTCAGAAAATGGAAACTCAAAACTCGAAAACTCGAACCCACATGTTCGTGGCAGCATTGCTTACAACGGCCGAGAGAGAAACAACCAAGTGTCCATCGGCAGGATCAAGAAACCAGGGTCTAATCACAAGGGAATACTTTCCAGCCACAACAAAGAAAGACATCCTGCTATTTGTGACAATGTGGATGGTTCTTGAGGACAATGAGCTAAATTAAGTACATCACACAAAGAAAGACAAATACCCTATGATTTCCCTTACGTATGGAATCTGAAAAAACCCAAATCCAAATGGAAGTCGTAGACCCAGAGAACAGATTGGTGGTTGCCAGAGGTGGGGGGTAGGGGGTGGGCACAGCAGGTGAGGGGTCAACATGTACGGCTTCCCCGTCGTAAGATAAACGTGTCCTGGGCTGTCGCGTACAACATGGGGACTACCGTGAAGGTTAGCGATCCTGGATCGCGTGTCGAAAAGTCGCTCAGAGAGACAACCTTAAAACTGCTCATCACAGGAGAAAAAACTCTGGAACTCGTGTGACCAGGGATGTGACCAGATCCAGGTGGTGAGGGTTCACCACACATTTGGAACTAATGTGACCTCGTGCGTCAGTGACCGCAAGCATGCCGAGGGCCCCACACTCCGAACACGCTAAAGACCATTTGACCGTACGTTACACACGGGTGCACAGTTCTATCTGCTCACGCTGCAAACACAAAACAGAGTCCCACCGCCCTGTCCACCACACTGAACCCACCGGGAGGGAGCTGCCCCTTGTTCTGGCTCAGCCCCTGCCCCGCCCGGATCTGAAGGCCCCGCAGGCCTGTCTCCCCAGGGCCCAGTCAAAGTGGAGGCCCCAGAGTGGTGTGGTTCCAACCCTGCAGTGTGCTCGTCTGCTCCTGGAGGGGCAGACAACGGCCACCGTGTCTCTGCTTTCGGGTCATGGAGGTCGTGGAGGGGGAGACTGCGTAGGGTCTGCGTAGGGCCCAGAGTGCAGTCCAGTATGGGGCAGGGCGTGAAGATGAAACTGCCAACCCCATTAATTGCCCTACATGGGGTGATGGTTCTGAAATTAACTGATTTTCTCGGGCTTTCTCTGGATGGTCCCAGGGTTTGGGGGACTCTGTAACCAGTGTGGGGGAGAGTCCCCCATGCATCAGGGCAGGACAAGGCCTGAGAACAGAGATGTCCATGGGGCTTCCTGACTCGCAGCTGCCTCGGGCAGCGACCCCTGACCTCGCTGTGTTCTGCATCCTGGCCGTGTGCTGGGACCCCTGGGGACAGCAGTCAGCAAGAGCTGGGTACAGACTTGGGAAGAGGGCCCGGCCGCCCTCCAAATCCTCAGGAGTCCCCCCTCGGAGACCTCAGTGGATGGAGGACAGGGTCTCACCAGCTACCCAAAGAAAGAGTATGAAAGGCTGAGGAAGATGTAGGGTAGGGGTTCCCTGGCCAGAACCCAGAAGCTTCCTGAAGGCAGACACAATGCCATTGGTGGTCCCTGGCACTGCCCTGGGGGCTTGGTCCTGATGGTTGGGGGTGGGGCTCTGGCAGAGGGGCAGGGGGCGGGGGCGGCACACATACTCGTTGAACTGGTCCTTGGCGGCCTGCAGGGTGGTCCGGGGCTGGGGGTAGTTGGAGACCATGATGGAGGCCCGGGGGCCACACAGCTGCTTGAACAGAAGGTTGTCCACGACGGCCAGTGCAGTAGCCGGGGAGTGGTATGCCTGGTTGTTGAACAGGGCAGTGACCACCATCCGCTCGCCGACGTCTCTGAAGGACACCGCCACCAAGCACCGCTCGTTAAAGCCGCCTCCCTCCACCGAGGCCCTGAAAATCAGGAACTCCTCCAGATCACCTGGGGGGGGACAATGGCAGGGTGAGTGGCGGAGGACAGCCCCCTGGGGTGCGTGCCTGAGGCTCTGGAGGAACCGCAGGAAGGACACGGGCCGAGGAGCCACGTCATGGGAGCAGCAGGGCCTGAGGCTGCAGGACTCTGGTGAGCAGGCACACCGTAGCCACAGGAGGCCATGTGGGCGGAGTAAGCTCCTCCTTGTGCCCCACAAATGCCCCCTGGGGGGGGACACTAAAGGAGCAGCCTTGGACCAGGGCCGGCATGGCAGGGAGGAGGCTGCTCAGAAGGAGGCAGAGCTGTCTCAGCTGATGGGCGCTGGGCGGGCCAGCAGATACAGGGAGGGGCGGCCAGGGGACAGGGAGGGGCTGCGCTGCCCTCGTTGGGGGGGCAATTAGACAGGACCTCTGCCTGTTTTTCTGGTGTTCCAGTTTCTATGGAATGAATAAGTACCTTTTCAGAAAAAAATAAGATGATTTTTCAAAAGAATGGCCTGGGATGCCTGGATGGCTCAGTCACTTAAGCGTCTGCCTTCGGCTCAGATCATGATCCCGGGGTCCCCAGATTGAGCCTCACATCGGGCTCCCTGCTTGGCGGGGAGTCTGCTTCTCTCTCTACCTCTCCTTCTGTGCGTGCGCGTGCTCTCTCTCTCAAATAAATGAATAAAATCTTTAAAAAAAAGAGTGGCCTGGGGGAGGGGGGTGCAGGGAGGAGGAGCATTCCCTCGTCACCCGGAAGAACCCCAGCCAACTCTCACTTCAGGTCTTGGACCGGGCATTCGGGTTCTGGACAGTCCTGCTGGCTCTCACTTGGCTCCCTGGCAGATGCCTGGAGAGAAGGGGGTCTGACCAGGGGTGCCGGGGTCTGCCCTATGCTCCCTGCTGGCTGCATGGTCCAGCATCACACGCACCCGCTTACACCCTCGCTGCCCTGGCCCTGCCTCTCACTCAGCTGTAAATGAGTCCAACAAGGACACCTGCCCTACGGGACCCAGGGTCAGTGAGGGGACAGGGACATGTCTGTGAGCCCTAACTTAAATAGTTACAAAGGCTCCATCCGCCCCAGCCTGCCATAGCTGTCATTACACAAGGAAAAGAATCAGATGTCCTTAAATACAGCGTAAAAAGACCACACAGCGAGGTAGTCAAAACCGCGGGTTCGCATGCTTGACAAGGGAATGGACATCTCGGCCGTCCAGGAGGACTCAGGCCAGGGGCACCTGAGGCTATGTCCCGAATGCCCCAGAGCCACCGTGTGCCATGAGAGCCCCAAATTCCTGGGGCCAGGCTGGGTGGCAGCCAGTGAACAAGGCTGGGGGGGCACGGAGATGACAAGAGCGCCCACCGCGGTCTCAGCGGGGCTAACCCAGTGACGGTGGTGGGCAGGGCTGCTCACGTTCCTCCCCAGCAGCAGTGCCCACTGCAAGGCTGGCCTGTGCCAGGGGCATTCAGCCTTTTCCTAAACAAGAACCTGATTCCTGCCAAGATCGGCTGGCAACCCAGTGTACCGGCCGGGATGTGGGAGGGGAGCGGTGAACCGAGCCAGCCTTCCCACATGACCCTTTTAACCCAAGCGCGAGGTCTGCTCTCAGCCCAGGGCAATGTCCGGCTGCCACCACCAGGACGTGGATGGTTCGGGTTTGATGTGATGGAAGAAAGCGCTGAGTCCCCTCAGTGCACGTTGTGACCAGCCCGGCAAACAGAGGCCACGGAGGTTTCGCATTTCACCTACAACGGCCCCAAAACAGACAACCTTGGTCCACGGCTGCCTGGGCAAACCTTAGCCCTAGACGCTGCCCCATGTCTCCCTCTGACTCGGGCGATGGCCTTCTCCCCCAGTGGCAACGTCTAGAGGCGTTTTTGGATGTCGTGACGGAACCAGGGAAGGGGGGTGCTTCTGAACATGCCACGGTGCACGGGACCGCAAGGAACCAACCGGCCCGGATGCCCATGGCGTCTGGGCTGAGCAGCTGGGCTCAGACGACTCGGCCCGAGCCCCGCGGCCGCCCCTTACCCAGCACCTCCCGCGGCTCCTGGCCCTCAGCCTGCAGCATGTCTTTCAGACGCTCTGCCAGCAGCTGGTCCAGCCGGGAGGCCCCCGGAACGGCGAAGGGCACAACGGTTCGGCCGTATGCCCCCAGGGTCAGCTCCAGCCTGGGGTCGTCGAAGGTCTCTGAGGAGTAGTTGATGGCCAGGAGGGCCAGGGTGACGCATGTCAGCGGGACCAGGACCTGGGCCACCACCATCTTCCACTCACGCAAGCTGTACGTGGCCTTCTTCAGGAACATGGCCCAGAACTGCTGGCAGTGGAGGGCGAGCTGTGGCAGAGGGGACGAGCTGCCACGGCTGCCACGCAGGCCAGCGTGGGACCCCCACCCAGAAGCAGCAGCGGCCGGTCCAAATGCAAGCCTGGGGCCTCGGGCTGACATGCACCCCAAGGCCCTAGGGCCGCTCGCAAAACTCCTTCAGTAACATGACGTGGCCTTGGGGGAGGTGGTCTCGCTGCCGTGGAGGCCAGGCGGGCGCCGGGCGCTGGGGGACCAGCTGCGGTCCCACAGGGGAGCCAAGCCTCTGCCCTTCCCCTGATCCTGGTGGGAGGACCCGGCGTGCGCTCACATGGGAGCAGAGGGGCTGCCCTTTGCTGTCCTCCCAGAGTGGGTGCCGGGGTCAGAGGGTCAGAGGCCTGCTCAGCCACACGCCAGCTGTGCCCCTGGGCTCAGGCCCCCCGTGTTCTGTCTGCAAAATGGGGCCTATGCTGCTCTCTACCTCACTGAGCGAGCACGAGGCCTACGGCTAGCCCTCGGTACACAGAGCACCATGAGCATCATGTGCAATGTTCGCTCATTCATGAGCGGCCCAGTGACAACAAGAGGAAATGACAGTTGCTGATTAAAATGCTCTGGGTTGGGCACCTGGGTGGCTCAGATGGTTAAGCGTCTGCCTTCAGCTCAGGTCATGATCCCAGGGTTCTGAGATCGAGCCCCGCATCGGGCTCCCTGCTCAGCGGGGAGCCTGCTTCTCCCTCTCCCTCTCCCTGTCTGTCTCTTATGAATAAATAAATAAAATCTTTAAAAAAAAAAATGCTCCGGGTTTTCCTTCTCTCTGCCATGACTGCGTGACCTGCAATCTACTTTCTTCCCAGGGAGCTGAGCCTCCGCAAGCCCTCGTCGGCCCCCGTGGATGCCAACAGGTGGGGTTCAGGGGCCCCCCAGCCCTCTGCGCTCACCCCAGTGTTGAGCTTGGCAGTGGTGCACTCGTCCTCGATCAGGGAGCCCACGCCGTTGGTCGGGTCCATGGCCCCACACAGGTGGCTGTCCACAGCCCAGTCGCTCGCCCGCCTCTCATGCTGGTATTGCAGGGCAGGGAGCTGGATGGCTTGGATGTCCATGCTTGTGTCCACCAGCTTGCCGACCCTGCGCCGAGACACGAGAGGCTGGTCAGCGCTCGGCTCCTCGCGGATGCCGTCCCACTGGGAGGAAGAGCACACCATTGGCTTTGCCGGCTGGTAGGCGGTTCATTTCCTCACTCACTCATCCATAGATGCCCCAGACTCCAGGCACCGCAGCCAAGTGGAGTCCGGCAGAGACATCCAGACAAGGCCCTGCCCATGAGGACCTCCCTGGGAAATGGGCCGGGCGTGTGTGGGGAGTGTAGGCAGGGAGGCCGGCCACTCTGTTGCCTCCCCTAGGACCCAGGATCCTCAAGCACAGACCTTTACCTCACACCAGTTTTGTACTTCTAGTTCTTAACACCCTGTCTGCCAAATAAGCACTCAAGACAAGTCTGGTAAACACGTTTGTCGTCCCTGCCCCGCCGTGTGCCCGCAGTTCTGGGGGTCTGCCTGTCCAGCCCCCACCTTCATCACAGACAGACACCTGCTCCAGGAAGGGGCCCCCGGGACACCTGCACACTCCCCATGAGGGAGGGGCAGAAGTTTCCGGAGACCTGAGCTCAGCGGCCCTCTGCCTGGTGAATGCCGTGGGGCTCGTGGGGCCCTGCCTGCAGCCGGCTGTCTGGCTGCCCTTGGGGATGTGGGGTGAGGGGCTGCCTCACTGTCTCACGTTAAACAGGCACGTGCGCCCAGACTGTTGGAAATGCGCATCTACTGACCGGAGGAAGACCTCCTCCATGGTGGTGACTGAGGCCCCGAAGCTGGCGATCCCCAGCTCCTTCTGCTGCTTCTCCAGCTTAGCGAACAGACTTTCGAACCTGGAAACAAGACCCCGAGTGAAGAGCCGCGTCTCAGTGACTTTTGAGGCAGCCTGTTTCTCCGGGCAGTCTGGGGGAGCAAAGGGACCTCCGTCCTTGAAAAGCCACTGCAAAGAAACCCTGAGGTCGGGCTTGGTTTCCCCCTTTTCGGTCCCGACGGGACCTTCTGCCCTGAGTATTGGGCCTGTGGGGCATTCCGTAGTATTCGTCCACATGAAATCACAGAACAAACCTAAAGAAACTGGTGAATATTCATCTGACTCTGGGGTAGTGCTTCATAGGAAAAAATCCCAAAGTAAACGGTATGACCCATTACACGTAAAGTATCCGCGTGGGAAACAAATCCCACAAAATTAGTCAATGACCAACTGGAAAAAAAACCACAGCAAAAAATGGCTGATAATAAAGATATAAAACACTCTGATGGACAAACGAGCAAGAGATAGGAACGCACACCGCATAGCAGCCAGGCTCCACCTCCTGCTGGCAGGAACAGAAAAACACAAAATGCCACTTCACCCACTGGATACACAGATGTTTAAGAAAACCTTACTGGAGGCTGGCAGCCATGGGGTAAAATGGTGTCTCTGCCATCCTGTTGACGGGGAAGTCAAACACACCTCCTTTCTAGGAGGGAACTTGGTACCATTTACCCTGCTATTGGGACTCTATTCTAAAGGGGGGGGGGGTCACTGGAGGTTCAGACAAAGAGTTTTCTAGAAGGTTCACTAGCATATTTTGGGAAGAAAACCATGTGCGCGTGGTCACAGTGCAGATGTTGATGAAGTCACGGCATGACCGGGTCGGGGAACCCTATGAATTTATTAAAACCACACCAGTCAATTGAGCTCTTTGAAAGATTAAATGTACTTTCCAGATTTACACCCGCAGTTTCTGAATGTGAATCGAGAGTTTGATTGTTACCCCCCACACCAGGGGTCTGCAGGACTCCAAGCCCGACACCAGGAAGAGACAGAAATGCAGGATCCCACAGGAACTCGGAGTAGCTGCCGTGCGGGCCTGACCCGGCTGGGGGCCGCAGACACTTTCCCTCCAGGTACGGGAAGGTCTGCCGGCTCTGCAGCCCTGGGAGGCCTGCCTGCCAGGCCCAGCAAGCTAGTTCACCCTGTGCTGTCACAGGCCCGCTGGCTGAGCCCAACAGGGACAAGGTGGGTCATCTAATCCTGGAGCCCCTGAGGACCATGGAGCCCCCTCCTCTGGCATGTGCCTGTGCAGCCCCGGGATGCGCACCTGTGCGTGCTCTCCTTGGGGAGGATGAAGGACAGCTCTGAGCCAGCTCTGCTCTCCAGCGTGGCACTGGGAACATGGTGCTGCACCAGCCGGGAGATGGCCTCAGGGTCGCAGTGAGGCTCCTTCACCAGCGTCATGTGGTAGCCTGCACCTGAACAGCAAGGACCCCCATGTGATGCCATCTCCCGCAGAGGTTGTCTCCCCTGGCCCCGGGCTCCTGATGAGGGCAGGCTCATGGGGAAGGGGCCAGAGAGCCGCGGGAATGCACCTCGGAGCCCCTGGGTGCCCGCCGTACTGCGGGCCTGGCCTCCCTGTCCTCTGCTGGGCAGAGATGCCGGAAGACTTGGTGGGGGGGAGGGGGGTCTGCTGCATGGTAAGGACACGAGGCCCAAGCAGGACTCCGGACTCCAGACTCCAAGTCTCAGAGGCTGCAGCAGGAACTGTCCCCGAGACGCATGCTCCCTGCCTTCTCCACAAGGGAGCCCTGGGGATGCCGGCCGCCCTCTCCAGCCTCCCTCCAGCCTGAGGGGGAAGCTGCGGGAATGAGGCATGCACCTCCCAGGGCATCTGAGGAGGGGAGCTCAGCTTCTGTCTTTGCTTCCCTTGTGGGCGGGACCTGGGTGGACCCGCCACGCTAGACTGTGTCAGACCACGAGCTGCCCTCGAGAAAGGAAGCCACGCTCACGTGGCAAACCATGCACCACCACCAGTCCTGGACCGTGCCACGGGCCATCGGCTCGAGAGCCTCTACGCTACCGAGCGTGGTCTCTCCAAGGGCACCACTGGTCTCCGTGGCCTCGGCTGGTGCTGGCTGCTCTTCTCTTCCCTGGTCACAGCTGGACGCCATCCTAACCAACTCGAGACTGTCTGCTCCTTTGCTCCCTGCTCCTATCACGGCCCCTCTCCTAGCCTCAGGGACCCTCCAGGCCAGGGACAGGGCCCCGTGGGGAAGGGAGGCAGTCCTGCCCCCGCCGCCCATCCACCCGCGCTGCTCACCATACTTCTGCTTGAGGAACAGCGAGGACCCGCAGCACTGCAGCTCCCCCTTGGCCATGATGGCCACGCGGTCCCCCAGCAGGTCAGCCTCGTCCATGAAGTGCGTGGTCAGCAGCACGGTGCGGTCACTCTTGTGCTGCTGCAGGAGGTCCCAGATGGCCCTCCTGGAGATGGCGTCCATGCCCGAGGTGGGCTCGTCCAGCATCAGCACCTGCAGGCAGAGCAGTGGCCGCTGGGGGCGGTGGCAGAGCCGCGTGGCAGGCCCGGGCTGGCTGTGCGGGAGGCCCTGTGAGGCTCCAGTTGGTGAAGACGTGGCCATCCCGCCCTGGCCAGGCTGCTCTGCAGCGATCCGGGGGCCACAGCCAGCCCGTGCCGCGTGGGGCCTGGAGCCCGATGCCTCCGTGCGGCCGTCCCGAGCGGCCATCTGCGTGCGCAGGGCCCTGCCCCGGGGCCTCCCGCCCGCCTACCTTGGAGCCCGCTATGAGGGCGATGCCGATGGAGAGCTTGCGCTTCATGCCCCCACTCAGGAACCGGCTCAGGGAGTCC
This sequence comes from Mirounga angustirostris, assembly GCF_029215605.1. Lineage (NCBI taxonomy): Eukaryota > Metazoa > Chordata > Mammalia > Carnivora > Phocidae > Mirounga > Mirounga angustirostris. The sequence continues at coordinate 141,386,179 of NW_026991713.1, forward strand.
TGCTTGTCCTCCAGACCGAGGACGTGCAGCATCCGCTGGACTTCTTCAGGGCACTTCTGACGGGACAAGCCCTTCAGCTGCAACAGCGGGGGACGGAGAGGTCCGGCAGGGGCTCCTGCTGGGAGGCTGGCCCGTCCAGTCCTCGAGGAGCCTGGCCTTGGTGTCATTCCCTTTTCTCCGTGAGCTGCACCTGGTGCCCTGACGTCCCTCCCCGCCTCCCAGTGCAGATCTGCGAACGCTGCTCAGAGTGTGTTCTGTTTGCTGGGGGGCTGAGGGCTCACGCCCTGGGGCGCAAGCACACAGGCCACAGAACCAGCACGCGACCTGAGTCCGCTGAGCCGCCGGCTCACCTGTGCGTAGAAATACAGGTGTTCTGCGACGGTCAGGTTGTCGAACAGCACATCGTGCTGTGGGCAGAGGCCCAGGCTCTTGCGGATCTGAACCATGTCTTGTGAAATCTCGTACCCATTGATATACGCCCGTCCGCTCGTCGGGGGAAAGAGACCTAGGGCCAAGCAGAGGACCCAGAGGTGTGAGTTCAGCACAGATACCCTCTGCTCGGCACGAGGGTGGCCCGGGTCCTATTCATGCAGCTTTGCTTCATTCTACCGAGCACCCTGGCCATGAGTTTGCGGGCGAGCCTGGTCCCGCCTCAGTGGGTGAGTGGGCCTGTGGTGGGGCTGCCAGAGCAAGGGCCACGGCCCCTCACCTGTGAGCATGGAGAGGGTGGTGGTCTTCCCTGCGCCATTGTGGCCCAGTAGCACCGTGATCTGCCCCTCGTACAGGTTCAGGTTCAAATCTCTGACGGCCGCCTTGCCCTTGTTCCCCACTCTGAACACCTGCAGCAAAGGCAGAGGACGCCCTGGACTGCAGGCCCCACCCCCGACTGCCTCCAGAATGCCCTCTGGAATGCCCACCCAGAGGGGCTTGGGAGCCCATGCCCAGCACCACCAGTCAGTGCAGAGGTGGGAAGTTTCGGGCAGAGGCTGACTGGAGGCCATGCTGCTCCCCAGCGCTTCCCCCACCCCCACTGGGCAGGTCCCCCACATCCGTCCCTGACAACCGTCCCCGTGCAGTGAGCACAGCAAGTGTTTGCTGCAAAGCTGATGGGAGGTTAAGTCCAGGTGGTGCTGACTCAAGCCTGAGTCCCCCGGGCCCTGGGGATGGAGCCTGGGGAGTGGTTGGTGCCCAGACAGCTGGTCAGAGGGCAGCCATGGGACCAGGACCTGGCTTGGAGAGAGCCCTGGGGAAGGTGGCATGTGTCACGCCTTGTGGCTCACAAGGTCCCCACACCCGCCCAGCCCACGGGGTGTGGCACCTTGGTCACATGCTTGATCTTGATCCCGGCCACCAGGTCCTCCGGCTCAGCCTCAAAGTACTCCGTTCTGAGCGCTTTCTCTGGGTCGTCTTCCTCTTCTTTTCCCAAAACTGTCCGCGGGTGCCCACACCAGTACGATGGCTAGGATGGAAATCAGACGGGTCTCAAGTAACCGACCCGTGTCGGTTCATTTTGTGTGTGATGAACGGCAACATGTTTACCGACACGCTGAATACACGCAGCATGTAACCCTCCGCCCGGGGGAATGTGTCTCCTCCCTCCTCTATCCTGGGGAGGCTCGGAGCCCCTTCCTGACCTGCTGTCTGGGCACTTGGTCCCTGGCAGGCTTACCCAAAGTGCAGACAACATAATCCAGAGAAGTAAAACAAAACTTACAAATGTGTATATGTAAAAATCTAAAAGTATGTTTATAAACAGATCCACACGTTTATATTTAAGATAGCTAAGTCAGGTTAAAAAAAAAAACAAGTTTCAGGCATCTTTCCAGCATGATCCCCTTTCTATAAACACAAGCATGTGTATGTGATATGTATGTGCGTAGAAAAACAGTCCAAAGGGCTACATAGCACGGGGTCAGCCTGGTTCATCTCTGGTGGTGGGATCTCGCAGACCCTGGAGTGCAGGGCTCATCTCGGGCAGTGGAGGGTCTCAGGGCCTTGGGGACACACGGCTCACTGACCGCACATGGGGCTGGGTCACGTGCCAGGGACTGGAGGGGCCCGGGTGTGTGCGGAGGGCACCTCTACCCCCAACACAGGCAGCCAGCGTGCGGCACTCACCATGACAAAGAAGTACCAGGGCTGGGGCACTCCGAACTGCCCTGGGAGCACGGCCTCCACGTACCAGGTCACCAGGCCATAGAGGACAGAGTCCAGTAGCAGCATGCCCAGCACTTGCCCGAAGGAGAAGTTGTCGTCCACATTGACGGGACTCAGGAGGTCTTGCCACTGGACGCCTACGCCTGGAAGACAGAGCACGACCTCCATGCTCATCCATGTGTGTCCACGTACATGGTACATGTATGCACACGCACCATCCACAGGTGCAACCGTGCAAATACACAGATACATGTGTATGATTCAGGGAAGGCCCACATGAATAGTGTATGTTTAGTACAAGTCTTTTCAAAAAATAGAAGCACTTGAGACATGTATAAAGCTCGACTTGTGGTGCCCACAGGTCTTGCCTTCTGTTTGGTTTGAAACACCGCAGCCCAAACGGTGCCCGCAGCCTCCGCATGGCCGGCTACCCTCTGTCGGCTCCAAGCGGCTGTGCTCTGGTTTTGGTCACTTTCAAGCAACCAGAAGTTTGTTTTAAGTAAAATTGGTGTAGAACTTTGAAAACCAAGAGTTGCTCTACAGTTACGTTCTTCTTAGTTAATGGCTTTTAAGAAAGTATTTGAACCCTGGAAGGGGCAGTGCATTGAAAAAGTCTACATTTACCATACACAGTTAAACACAGAAACACAGACATTTAAAGGCCGAAGCGCGAGAAGACACCGCCACGGAAGAAAACAACTCTAATGAAAACTAAGGCCACACGGATGATCTGTGGCCTCCCTCCTCCCACAGACCCATGCTAGAAAACCACAGCAGCCAGGACCATGAGACACGAGACCACGAGACCATGAAGCCCAAGACAGAGAAGCCGGGCAGCACAGGGCCCAGCGCCCGCAGACGCACAGGTCCGTCCCCAGACGGGAAAGGCCAGCACAACGCCATAGCCATGCAGAAGCTCACGCTCACCCTCCTGCCTCCTCTTGGCGGTGACAGCCCCCTCCACCCCTCCAAGGTCCTCCCGGGAGGACACCCCCCAGCAGGTGGGCTCTAAGGGTAAACGGGGGCCTCTCCAACTTTCAGAGGAGCAGGCTGGACCCCACCCTTGAAACCCGAGCAGGCGGCCCCTGTGCCCAAAGACGTGTTTTATTCAACCCCTGTGATGTTTACACGAAAATCACAAGAACAGTTCTGGCTTGTGACTTGTTTCTCCCTCATCCCCACTCACTGCGCGGGGAGGCACCTGTTCTGCCACCTGACCAAGAACTGGGGGCTGGTCACCACCCACAGACTCTTGAGGCCAGGGCCTCACTATTCTGAGCACCCCAGGCGCAGGCAGAGGCTCAGAGGTCTGCTCTCTCACAGCCCCAGCTGCTCCCGGGCAAGGAGCTCCGGGCGAGTGGTGGCCGTCGCTGCACTGGGCACGTTAGCGCTCTGTCCTCTGAGCGTCCGGGTCTGGCCTGCCTCCCCCGGGGCTCCTGCCCAGGCGAGAGCCTCCCCACCACGGAGCACCTGCCGTCCCCTGCCCCGCTCGCTGAGCTGTCCTGCTCGGAGCTGGAGCAGCGTGCTGGAGGTGGCCCTGAGCACACTCTCTTAGTAACTCAGTCGGCAAGGGCCGCTCGTCAGAAGGAAGAGACTCACCTTTTGCTTCAAATTTTCCTATGAGCTGGGCTCCCATCGCCATGGCAACATTGGACAGGAGACAGGAGAGCAGCTTCTGGCTGAGAGTCATCCAGTTGTATCGGGGAGCAACGAAGAAGTATGGGATGTAGGTGAAGAAGTAGAGGAAGCCCCCTATGGCGGCTGCCATGTTGGCTACGGATGGAGAGAAGACAAGTGTGTTGAATGCAGGGGAGAGCCCGGGCTGCCCACCCCGCCCGGCATTGGCCATTGCGTGCGGGGATGCGGGCGCCAGGGCTGGGGGACCCCAGGCTCGGCCCGCGGCCTATCCTCTTGTCAGGGTGCATGTTCTGCAGGGACCGTGACCCCACCTGGGGCCACACGCCCTCCCCATCCCGGGGACCCACACACAGATGTCCCCAGCCCTCTCCTGCAGACTTCACCCTGACGTTGCACAGTGGACACGGCCCAGCCCAGCCCTGCTTCTCACCTGGTCCGTCCCCTGTCATTCACTCATCCGTTCCACAGACAGGCCCTGTGCCGGGCACCGGGGAACCTCCCACAACCACACACATGAGCTCTTCCCCTCCCGGACCTTGTAACCCACTGGGGGCGCAGAGTAATGGAGCAGAGCAGAGTGTGCTGGGTGGGGACAGCCCTGTGCAGAGCAGCAAGGCACAGATGGGGACCAGGTGTCCCCTGGGCTGGGGTAGCGACAGTAGCCAGTGGGCCAAGGACAGCTGTGACGGGAAGGTAACATGTGGGAAAGGCGTGATGGGGGAGTCACAGGGAGAACGGCATGGCTGCAGTCTGTGCTGGCAGCCTTCAGATGCTCTGGTCGTAAGACCCCTCTATGGTCTTAAAAGTGATTGAGAACATCAGAGAACGTGTGCTCGTGTGGGTCACAGACGCATGTATACGCATACCAGTTCTTGCGGGATCGCGAATTAGTACTAAGAAAATTTAAAGATTTTTCAGAACGATAACAAACCCACTAAAACTGAACATAAGTATTTTCATGAAAGTCAGCTGTATTTCCCACAATTGAGCGAGGCAAGTGGCATTGTGTTCCATATCTGCAAGCCTCTGCAGCGTCCGATTTAAGGGATTACGGCTGTTCTGCGGTCACCCTGTCATACTATGCTGTTGGGGACGAAGCCCCTGAAGAGAACCAGCTTCACACAGGCTGGCAGCTGGACAAGGGAGGGTACGTGGACAGCCTTCTCAGATACTTGCAGCTCTTCTTCCTAGATACAGAGTCACTCAAGTACCACTCCATAGCTGCTCGTCTCAAAGGTCGGCTGCCATGTGGACCCAGACTGACCGATGAGCCTCTCACGCTCGGTTATGTGAGAATCTGCTGGTCTGCCTTGCACTTTGGAGGGGTTATTCCTCAGGCATGATTTTGTAATGTGATGCGTCGGTCGTGCGGAACGTACTGTTTGTTGAGCTACGCAGATCTTCCAAGTGTGGACATGTTTTATTGTACAACATACAGAAAAATCACATTGGCTGATTAACAATCGCCAGTCTCCTAAGAGGCTAAGTGCTGGGACACCATCAAGCTCTGGGTGTCAGCTTCAAGTTCGTAAAATCCTATTTTTCACTTGAAAGCTGTCAGATGCTGTCAGTTGTTCTCCTTAAAAGACACTGCAAATTTGAGAAAAATGCCTGCCAAACACCCAGGTGACCTGAGTAATTATAGTCCGGGGGTGGTTCTTTTAAGCAAAAATGGTGTTCCAGGAAGGAAGGAAGAAAGGAAGGAAGGAAGGAAGGAAGGAAGGAAGGAAGGAAGGAAGGAAGGAAGGAAGGAAGGGGCTCATTTAGCTGACAACTCAGGTGCCACCCACAAGCTTTTCCTCAAGACAATCATCACCCTTGAGTATGCAACAAGCACTTTATGCAAACATCCCATTTCATCCCACGGAATGTTTAAAAAGTATACTTAAGAGTCAACGTTTAATAAAATTAATAAATTTTGCTGCTCATCAAGGAGACTTCTGAGTGAAATCAACACTTCTCGTTTGTCGTTTGCTTGCTGGAGCATGCGCAGGGATGACGCCCAGTGCAGCTTGGGGCCTGTCCTGACTGGCACTCAGAGCCCACGGTTTTACCTTCCTTTGCTTCTTTGCCTGTCAGCGCACACATCAACATGGTAGAAAAGGCAAACGACATCTGGGTAGTCTCATAAAAATAGTTCTGACTTTGTGAATCCCCCTAAGAAACTCGTAAGTCCGCAGGAGTCTGTGGACTGCACTTTGAAAACCTCCGACCTGGCTGAGGCAAGAGTGTTAGAAGGCGGTGTGGCCAGCCTAGAGCAAAGAGGCTGGGCAGGGCCTTGCAGCCTCAGCAAAACCTTTGGCTTTCCCTCTGAGTGAGGCCGACGGTCACAGGAAGGATTGAGTGGAAGAGTGCCAGGCTCTGGAGGCTCACACTACTGGCCATGTCCAGAGCTGAAGGGTGGCCAGGGCAGAAGCAGGAAGACAGCTCAAGGCCACCACGGGAACCTGGCTAATGGGTGGGGCAGTGGAGGTGGCGGGGACGGGGATTCGAGCTGCCCTTCTGCTCGGATGTGGTGCAGAACTTGAGAGAGAGAAGGATGTCAGGGATGATTCCCAAGGTGTTTTGGTGAGTGGCAGGAAGAACAGGGTACTCCCAGCAGAGACAGGGAATGGGCTTCTGAGGACAAGGTCAAGAGGTGGTGATGGACATGCTCGGGTGGAGATGCACGCTGAGCATCTCAGGGAAGTTGTGTGTGAGTCTGAATGTCAGGAGAGAAGCCTCAGCTGGTGCTCAAAATCTGGGGATGAGCCACATGTCCAGAGTCCTCCGAGGGGAGGCGTGCGATAGGAAACACGGGACTTCAGGATCAGGGAGTCGTGGACGTAGGAGCACGTGAAGAAGTGCTTCCTTCTAAAAAAAAAAGGGGGGGGGATGTTTTCCCACAAAAATGGATGAGGAAACAAGAGTAAGTGGATGTGTACAAGAATCAGCTGAATATTCGAAAGAGAGAAATAGGGTAGGAGAAATAAAGTCTTGGTAGATTCTAGAACATTCTGGAACATTCACAGTCAAACAGACAACCAGGGAACTGGAAGACAACCGTGAGGAAGTCACACAGACTCAGCACAAAGATTTCCGTAAGTATGGAAAAGAAGCTGAGAGACATGAAGGAGGAACACCGCCTCACGCCCACCAGGATGGTTACTACCCAAACCAGAACATGAGGAGCGCGGGTGAGGATGTGGAGCCCCAAGAGCTCTGGGCAGAAATGGAAAGTGGTGGCGTCACTGTGGGAAACAGCCTGGCAGCTCCTCAAATGATAGGCACAGAACCAGCGCATGGCCCGGCAATTCCATTTCTGGGTACAAGGATGTGCTTGCACGCTTGAGTTCACAGCAGCACGACTCATGGGCGCTGAAATGTGAAAGCAGCCCGTGTGTGCGTGGACGGGTGGGTGGATGAGCAGAATGTGCCCCATCCGCACAGCAGAATATCACACAACCTCACAACACCCACCAGGACGGGGATGAACCCCAAGGGCAGTGGGCTCAGCGAGAGAAGCCAGCCACAAAGGGACGCGCACTGTGTGATTCCACTCATGTGGGCTACTTAGCGTGGCCACAGCCCCAGAGACAGACAGTGGACGGTGGGTTCCAGGGACAGGGAGAGATGGCCAGTCAGTGCATAGCGGGGCAGAGCTTCAGTGTGGGAAGACGGAAGAGTTCTGGGGTGGGGGTGGGGACGGTCACACCACCGTGTGCACGGGCTTGCTGACACTTGACTGTGCTCAGGAATGGCGACGGTGGCCAAGTGTCAGGTGTACTCTGCCACAACGAAAAAAGAAGACACAGGACAAAACGAGAGGCCCCAGCAGAGGTCTAGCGGAAGACAGTGCCGCCGATCGTGGAACGCAAAACCTGGTGAACGTGAGAGCAAAATCATGTGAGATTGAAAGAAGACACGAGTCCTCAGACCATAGCGCTGGTAAAAAGAAAAACCACACCTCTGCTGGGGGCAGCGCGCACCTGTGGCCACAGTGTCCAAGCCCGGCGGGGACACGCCCGCTCACGGGACACACCCGCTGCGGGGGACAAGCCCCCCCCCCGCGAGACACGCCCATAGACGGGGACAAGCCCACCCCCTCTCAGGGACACACCCACCACGGGGGACACACCCGCCCGCTGGACACACCCGCCGCGGGGACACGCCCACTCGAAGAGACACACCCGCCCACGGGACACGCCCACCCACGGGGACACGCCTGCCGTGGAGACATGTCCACCCGCAGAGACACGCCCGCTCGCAGACACGCCCACCCACGGGGACACACCCGCCCGCAGGGACATGCCACCTCGGGGACATGTCCACCAGCAGAGACACGCCCACTCGCATAGACATGCCCACCCACGGGACACGCCCACTCACAGGGATACGCCCACACACGGGGACACTCCGCCCACAGGGACATGCCCACCGCGGGGACATGTCCACCAGCAGAGACACGCCCACCCACAGGGACACGCCCACCCTCGGGCAGCCTTCCCTGAGGCTCCAACATTATACAAGTGGGAGGACCCCGAGGACCAAGTGCAGAGCACAGCCCCTTCCGGCCTGTGGGCTGCTTTGACGCCCAGAAGGGACCTGCCAGGTTTCCTGAGCCGGGGTCGCTGGGGTGCCCACGGTCCTGGGGGCGGGCCGGCTCACCTTTGCTGAAGAAGGTGCTGACCATGAAGCTGAAGGAGACGGATGAGGTGGCGAAGCACAGCAGGAAGACCAGGACCAGCGAGGGGTCGCTGTGAGTGAGCACAGCCACGTCCTTCTTCACCTGCGAGGGCATCCCGGTGGTCACATGGGCAGGGCAGGCCGCGGCGGGGGAGGTGGGGACAAAACCAGGAAGACCTTAAACGTTCTGGCCTCAAACGAAGCTGGTGAGGGTGGGAGAGGGGCCGACTAGCCCCAAAGCCCTGGGCCGCAGCTGGGGTTGCCCCGGGGTGCTGCGGGGCCTCTGGCTCTCCAGTCCCCTCCACCGGCATGCTCTCCACCAGGCCACATTCACCTTGACGCAGAACAGCAGGGTCACACAGGAGACCGCCACGAGGAGGAAGAAGAAGAAGAGGAGGAACCAGGCGCTCCAGTGCAGCCAGCTGCTGAGCCCCATCATGCGCATGTACTCCTGGGGAGAGAGCCCCACACATGCACTCTGACGCACCTGCTGCCTTGGCCCAGAGCCTGTGCATCCGTGCGGATGCGCGGTGTCGCCCACGGGCCAAGAGGGGACAGCAGTGGGACGCCCAGGACACACGCTCAGCACGCGCCAGGCAAAAGACGTGGTTCACCTGTGCCCTCCTCCCCTGCCCTCCTCCTCCATCTCCCTGGTCTTAGGTGCTGCCCCCCTGGGATGCCCTGCCTGCTTCCGGAGGGATCAGCCCACCTTGCCCCTCACCCAGCGTGCCCCTGCCCTCCACTTAGATTCAACAATCATTCAACATTCCGCCATGTTGGTTTTATCTATGAATCTGTGGGCATAAACGTTTGCTTCTGAGCCATTTCACATCTGCTGCCAACCCCTTCCACATCACACCATTGCACCGCCGTCCCATCCCACACCCACGCAGACAGCACCCCATCCCCTCTCCTGGCCCCCAGCATCCACATCACACCATTGCACTGCCGTCCCATCCCACACCCACGCAGGCAGCACCCCATCCCCTCTCCCGGCCCCCAGCATCCACATCACACCATTGCACCGCCGTCCCATCCCACACCCACGCAGACAGCACCCGTCCCCTCTCCCAACCCCCAGTGTCCACATCACACCATTGCACCGCCGTCCCATCCCACACCCACGCAGGCAGCACCCCATCCCCTCTCCCGGCCCCCAGCATCCACATCACACCATTGCACCGCTGTCCCATCCCACACCCACGCAGACAGCACCCCGTCCCCTCTCGTGGCCCCCTGCTTACAAGCCCCCCGATCACAGATGTGGCACCTATGAGAATATGCTAAGTGTCACAGCTGCTGCCGAAGGAAGAACTTCAAATAAAGTCTGGGTAATTTCGACAGCGTCACCGGCATGAGTTTATGGGTGACGCTATCGTGCAGCTGTACTTGATTAAGGCAAGGACACCTTCCATACTCCTTACCCCCGTTCCCACTGCACCTAGTGGTGCAGACCTACAGCTGTGCCTGACCCGTGCAGAGTGAACGGGCCTTCTGCCCGGCCACGAACCAAAATGTTTGGTCCCCCTGGGGTGGCTCTGTTCAGCAGGATTTGGATGTGAGTAGGTATATAATTTAGAGTTTTCTAGTGGCCACAGCAAAAAAGTTAACAGGAACCCGTGAAATTAGTTTAACGCTGTGTTCTGCTTGACCTAGCACATCCAAACCATGGTCTTTTCAACATGTCAGGCTTCAGCGCACTGCACACAACATGTGGTGCTTTATCAGGGTTTTAAGACCTGGATGCACCGGGCTTGATTTCACAGAAGCCCTGGGATTGCCGGCGCCACGGTGGGCGTTCCACCCCACGTCCGGCTGCTCGTATGGCTCAGCGCCCCGCTCGCTGCCTCCCCCCGGCGCATGGCGCCTGCACTCAACCCGCCGAGACAGTTGGAAGCCACACAGAGCACGGCTACCTTCAGCTTCCTCTCCTTCTCCTGCACGACGGCCCGGATGATGGTGAGCGAGGTGTAGGTGAAGCTCAGCATGAGCAGCAGGGGGAGCTGGTACTGGATGGCAACCAGGAAGGGGTCCGAAATAAAAGGGGGGTAAGGGAACCTCTTCGCGATCACGGTGAGCTTCTCAAACAGCTGACGCGTGGAGGCGTTGGCGTGGTACTGCATGATGGCCCTGTCCACCGCATGCTGCACGGCCAGGAAGCCTTCACGGATGTACCCTGAGTGCGGAGCAGTGGGAAAAGCCACATCACGGGTGCTGCTCGCTCACTCAGCCGCGTGCCCTGAGCCATACTGGGGTCTCCCTGGTGGACAGGGCCACGGAGCGACGCCACCTAACGCCCCTACGGGGGCCCCATCCTCATCTCCGACACACGACCCCTTCCCGCACCCCCAAGACCAGCCAGGCGGCACTGGTCTGACCCTCTCTTCCACCCCCCTTGTCCACTTTGGAGGACCCCGCTGATTACATCGGGCCCCCCAGGATAATCGACAGTAATCCTGCTATCTTGAGGCCCGCTGAGTAGCAGCCTTACTTCCTTCCACCCGAGCTAGCGCCTTCAAGAGAGGCAGGCGTCACAGTCCAAAGGCCACTGCTCAGACCTTCGAGTGCTTTGTGCTCTCTCTGCTGGCCCTCTCTGACCGTCCGCCACATGCTCTGTCATAAAAGTCTGCCAGTGAGGCAGGAGGAGTGACAGACCAGGGGTGAGGGATTCCAGTGAAGAGCCTGGCCTGTGTGTTAGCCACTGTGGCGTGGCTGCTCCCAGCCCTGAGGAGTCCCCCTCTCGTCAACCACTCCCCCTGCTGAAAGGTCTGTGACCAGAAACAAAGCCACGGCAAACACCTTCAGCATGTGGATCTTCTCCTTCCTTCTGACTCTTCCAGGGGCTGAACTCCCTTTGGGGACCCCGTGGGTCTGAGTGTGGACATGGGGCTGGGGGAGCACGCCGAGCTTGTGCTGTGTGCCTGGCCTGCGTCCCTGCCGTGGCTTGAGGGCCTTCGTGTGCTCGCACCTGGCGTGGACTATCGAGTCCTCAACATAAAAAGACTGGACCCTTGTCATCCGCTGGAATGCTTTCCCCAGGCTCCTGCTTGCTTTTCCTTCTTGGGCAAATTTTGAATTTATACCTAGTGAAATCTGCTTCCAAACTTAGGAAAGTGTACCCAAAAACAGGAGGACAGTCTCTCCTGCTGCTGGCCCCAGGCACCAGCCACAGTCTCTAAACACTGGCCGCCGCCTCCCTTCCTCCTGCCTGCCTGCCTGGCCGCCTGGCACTTCGTTTCGGGACATTCCTGGTTTTTTCCACCAAAACCTGGACACGCTCTGTCTCCTGCAGATGGTGGAACCCTGTGTTCTCCGCAACCCAGGACCCATGGACTGGGCTACTCCCTGCTCACCCCCAGCTCTGTTCCAGGAGGGCAGCCGTGCTTCGGGGGAGACGCACATGCTGTGTGGCCTGTGTGTGCCTGCCCAGGCCACACGGGACAGACCAACGCGCACACTGAGGGGGCACAACCAGCCAAGAGCTGGCTTCGGCAGGCGCCCCGCTCGCACAGTCAGACCCCGGACAATTGCTCCAGGACCACAGAGCTCCCGAAGCCCACACAACCATGCACAGCAAAGGCCACGGAGGGAAAGGAAGCATGAGGCCAAGCCCACAGACGCAACACCAATAGCAGCCTCTTTAAGACTGAGACACAGAAGTTTCCTTCAGGAGCACTCGTCCTCGGGGAAGTGGGGACAGTGCCTCTAAGGATGTGGCAGTCTTAACCCATCAGAGCCAGCTTTCCCGGACGCTTCCTTCCCTCTACGCGGCAGAAGACCGAACAGCCCTAAAGGAGTATTTCTGCAGAGGGACGCGAAGTGGGGCCCCCGTGACCGTCCCGTCAGCAGCCCCGGGAGGGATTGTGGCTGTGGCTTCTCACCAGGTTCTCCGCCGTCAGGGGACGCAGGCTCCCTTGGTCCTGGGTTTGGGAAAAGTGGGAAGAGCGAAGTGGTGTGCCATCCCTCTGTCTCTTTCAGGAAAAAGGAGCCTGTTTGGGTCCACATGTAGTTTCTTCGTGTGTAGCTGAACCGTAAGTGGTATTTCACCTACGGGAACAAAGAGAAAAGCACCCACTCTGAGGGATCCAGACAGAGAAGCAAACATCGTGTCCAACGAGAGAGTTTAGGGGTTCATTACCGTGAACTCCACACCCCCCCAACCCCCCCCCAACATCCACAGGGTCCTGGAGCATCATGGTGAGTAGCCCTGCCCTGGGTGGGGAAGGGAGCCCTGAGATGCGCTCCTGGGGTGTTCTTGCCAGCCCCGTCTTGCCAGCCACCTCCAGGAACTCTGCACCCAAGGCGCCCTGATCATCAGTGGAGGGTCCCCAAAATAACGCTAGAGGAACTGGATCATTTCCTGGTCTTGATGCCACCAGACAGGAAGACTTCCTCGTGTTTTAAATAACTGAAATTCTAGTGCTGGTGTCCGGAAGTCCCACGTGTCTGCTCCTTTCCCCCCTGCCCACTTGACGGCGCACAGGGGACACGTGGGAGGACTAAGGGGTCTGCAGTGGGCCACCGGCTGCCTTCTTCAGGCTTTCCCAGCCGTGCTGGCCCGACGGGCTAGAGCGGGACCAGGGCACCCTTGGCGGGGACCCAGCCGTGCTCCCCGGCCCGGTGGTGAAGCCAGGTGTGGCCCAGCGGGTGGGCAGAGAGCCTTCACAGGCTGGGCTGGTTGAGGAGGGGGAGGGGCTGTGGGGCGGGGTCCTCACCGCCAGAGGCAGGGGCTCCCCGCTGTGGTTGAAGGTGTGCTCAAACACCAGGGCGGCCAGCACGTTCGAGGAGCGGTTGTTGTACCTGATGTAGTCCTCAAAGTCTTTCTCCGAGGGAAAGCCGCGAGCTGTGGGAGAGCCGCGAGTTGCCCGAGTGCCCGTTCTACTGGGAAATTGGGCTGCTTCAGGTCATTTTCAGGAAAAGACTGCAAATGTCCAGGTTTCTCTAGGGCTTTGTATCCCTGTCCTCAGAGTCCAGGAGGCTTTCGTGGGGGGCAGAGAGACTGGCTGCCGTGGGGACCAGCGGCACCCTACCATCAGGGCGGCCAGGTTTCTGGGGAGAGCTGGAGGCGGCCTCCCTGCACGGGGTGGCCTCTGTCTCTGGCCATGTGGGGTGTCGTGATGGGAGTGGACACTAATGTCATGTGTCACACGGTTTCTCTGTCACCAGACCCCACACCACGTAAAGGGCTTCCCGTCATCGCTCCGTGAGGGCCAAGAACCTCCCCCGAAGCATTTGCCACAGGGCATTCAATAGGCCACAGGTGGTATACACCAAAGAGGAGGCAGGAAAAGCAGTAACACTTTTATCCTGGAAGCAAAGAGTGAGGCAAGGAGACAGGTGCATGTACTGGGCGTGTCCCTCAACGGGCTTCCCGATGCCTTTTTCGAGAACCGTCCCCCCAAAACCACAACCCAGGAAAGGTGCTGGCAGGGCGCACTCACGGCACACCTTGCCCGTGGAATTCCAGAGCTGTCCCCACCATGAACCGTTGGGAGTGATTCCAGAGCCCGTGCTGCTCCAGGGGTCACCCATGTGGTCCCCATTTTATAACGAGTGACCCGCCAACGAAGGCAGATGCTGAGTCTGGCCACTGGCTGGGGCGGCTCACCTGGGTTCGTCCCCCATAGCTGGACGGGAGGGGACCCAGAGGACACCTCACCTCTCATGTTGATGACCAGCGTCCTCCGTGCCATCTCCGTGATGGTCTTCACGGCGTCACTCTGGGACGGGATGTAGGCAAGCTCCCAGGTGTCGCCTGGAGGCGGGAAGCTGAAGAACAGGGGCAGCTCTCGGATGGACTGGCCGGGGTAAATGGTGGCATTGGGAACATTTTCTGACTGGATCTTCAAGCGGAGCCATATCAGGATCCCAGAGAACAGCAAGGGCAGGAAGAGCTCCAGGACGGTCACCAGGACTTTGCGCTTCTGCAAGAGAAAGGGAAGGAGCCAGCTGGGGGAGCGCGAGGCCGGCAGGGGTCACGGGGCCCTCCCTCGGTTTGCCCCTCCTGGGGCCCGGTGCACGGGGGCACGCGCCTACCTGCACAGTGTAGTTCTTCCAGAGCAGGAGCACCAGCTGCCTGAGCACGGCCATCTTCAGGCTGACGGAAGGCTGGGTGTACGGTGGCCGCGGTGCACCTGGGGGCCCCAGGGCGGGAGACCCCCCTCAGACACAAGCCCTCCTCCCGCGTCCCCGCGTCCTGTCTGCCACCAGAGAAAGACACCAGCTCTGCTCCGTCCACTCACGGAGAAAGCGTGCTGCGAGGCAGTGGCCGGTCTCCTGCCGAGACGCACCCTCAGTGACAGGCTCTATGGCCACGTGCTGCTGGAGGGGCTCTCATCCTGCGGGAGATGCCATATAGGTGTCCCCTGTGGTTCGGATGAATGTGCTACCTCTCTGCGCATCCCCCCGCCCCCCTCTCCCGCCGACTGGCCACCCCGGCCACAGCCACGGTCACAGAACCGGTGAAAGCACACTCAGCTGGCCCAGAGCTGCGGGGCGGGGAGGAGAGGCCTGGGAGGGGGCCCTTGCCAGCCTGGCTGACCAGGGGACAGGACGTGGTAGGCAGACCTGTGGGTGGAACGATGGCCCTCAGGACCAGTTTTTCCTGCTTTAACCATGAGCACTGGTATGCGGCCTCCACGTGACAGTGGTCATTTTCCTCCAGAGAAAATCTGCCCCATGTCACGTAGGAGTATTATGTTTAAACCTGGCACATATGGCCGCGCAGGGCTGTAGAGAGGCTGTCCTATGGGAGACCCAGCAGAAACGAGAGCCGGGATTTCTAAAGGTCTCCCCTCACCTGGGGAAATGCATTTCCCCAGACTTCTAGTGTGAGTGGCAGAGACACGGAGCCCAACACTCATGAGACACTCACCTGCCGCAGAAGGAGGTGGTCTGAAGGAGCTCAGGAAGACCCCACGACGCCCAGGACACGGCACCCCCGCGTTGTGGAAGCTGCGGGCATGAAGGCCGGGGGCGGACGGAGCTGCACCCACCCAGGGTGGGCACGTGGGCGGCGGAGGTGGAGGGCCCCCCTTGCCCCCCAGAGCACCTGGTTCCCGTCCACACGGTGGTGAGGGCGCAGGGGGAGTGGAGGTAGGCCCCTGGTGCTCACGGTCCTGCAAGTGGGGAGAAGCCTGTGTGACGTACGCAGGAAGTTCTGAGCTCAGTGAACTGGCTCCACATGCAGGTGGGCGGATGCAGCTGCACACCACCCGCCAGGCGGGTTGAGAGAGCGCAAGCCCTAGACAAACGTCCCTTAGTGAATGCCCAGAGGACCCGCCTTGAGAGCTCCTAGGTGTTTTCTCACAAAGGCCAACTATACATTTGGCCCCAATCAGTTGAAAGTCATTTCCACTGAAGCTCTTTTTAAAATTAAACTCTTGCTTTTTTTGGAAACGATGTGGCTGTCCATATCTGTCGGATGATAGTTACTCAAAATTCACGCGTTTAAGGGTCCTCAGTGAATACTCGTAGAGAACACAACTGCAAGAAGTTATTTACAAATCAACCTAAGATATGCTTTTAATTAACCATGTGGTTAAAATGTGAAGAGATTAAAGCTAAAGTAGCATGAAGTGCTATTAAGTGTCACCTTAATAAATGATCCAAATTCTTTCAAAATTAACAAGGTGGAAAAAGTGTCATAAAATCAGCTGTAGGCAGTTAATAAAAGAATATAAATAATAAAAGAATAAAAAATAATCAGACCCACGAGGGCCTGTGGTTTATCAAAGGTTTCTAGAAGTGCTTTAGGTCAGACGGGGGATGGCAGTGCCTCTAGCAGGACCCGCCATCCCCACGACGTGACCTGGCCTGACCGGGGTGAACCTTCTTCCTCTCCCCAGAGGGGAATATAAAAAGGTCATGGTTCAAAGAAGTCTTCTGGTCAGACTTCTGGAGAAGTCTGGCTAGGAAAGGACACATCCCCGTGCTTACTCCTGTCTCTCCGGCCTGAGGAGAGCGGGGGACAGAAAGACAGATCGACCACGTTCCCACAGTCCCTACAAGGCCAAGAGCAGCACCCGTGCACTGACCTGGGTCCTGGGAGAGGCTCCTGGCCACGGTCTCCCTCCGGGGCTACGGCAGGACTGGCCGGGAGGAGGCGGCTCTGTGACCAGGGCTCTGGGGTGGGGCCTGTGGGCCTCTCGAGTGCAGCGGGGTGACGGACGCCTCACGGGACATCAGGAGGGGCCCAGGACTTGCTGGCATGACTCTACTGGGACCTCTGGGCAAAAGGAGGGCACTAGAGCATAATTTGGAAAATAACCAAAAAGCACCTCTCACCAAGTTAGAAAGTGAAGAGACCAAAACAGATTGCAAGCGTGTCACTTAAAACAGAGCAGATCCAATAACAAAGAAATATGGATGCAGGGAAACAGAGACTGCAGGGGTGGGTCTTTGTTCCCTCCTGATATGTGGAAATAGAAGGAGCTTTCACGTTAGACACGCTCACCCAGGCCTTGCTTCTGCCATCACCACCTCTTACAGACGAAGAAAGGAGGAGGAAGGACCCAGCCCTGATCACACAGCAAGAAAGCCGTGAGCCAAGACTACAAAAAGTAGTAAAATCTTTATAAAATTGTATGCATTGCTCCCACAACGCACCCTTGGAAATCAAACAGAGAAACTATCCCCTGAGCCCCACCACCTTCATGGGTATCTACTGGTCTCCCTCCAGCACCTGGCCGGCTGCCTTGTGCGTGCCAGGCCGCATCCCAAGTTCTACCGAATGCCTTACTTGTATCTGTTCTGTTTGAGCAGAAAGGAATTTAAAGGAGATTCCCAGAATTACAAAATCTGGACAACTTTCTGGTTATGAAAGCAAATGTACACGAGGAAAGGAAGTTAAATGTTCCTCAAAACACTTGACACTGAGGCACAGAGTCCCCAGAAGAGGTTGTGCAGAGCCAGCCCCACGCCTTCTACTCTAAGGTAAACACTCAGGTGGGGGCCACTTGCGAAGCCGCCTCTGCCCCACATGAGTGGCTGAGAACTTCCCCTCCAGGGCTCACTTCACTCCTCCAGGGACAGAGCCAGGAAGGGAAGGGAGAGCTTCCTCCCCCCCCCCCCCAAAAGGCTTGTTTGCTCACTGTTAAAATATTAAACGTTACACAAAGTGTTGAGTGTTTCGGTGTTTGCTTTTTAGGTGAGCGATTGAACTGGTCCAGAGTGAGTGTGTCCTGTGTCCTGTGGCCTGCTGGTTTCGGGGAGCTCTTGTGATGACACACAGGATTCCTCCACCAAGGGCTTTTCCAGTAACTTTCGTGAGTACAAGAATTATGGATTGTGCCAGTTACAAGCCCCTGTGGCCGCTCGGGTGCATGTTCAGAGCCCAGACATCTCAGCTTCCTCATCTGTGGTTTTCTTCATTACGGGCTTGAATCTGTCATCCACTGTCCATGTGCCCATGCAAAATAGGTTATTTCAGCATACATGGAACACAGCGGCGTTAATGCTTCTAGAGAGGTCACTCCCGAGGAAGCCTGAAGGCCAGCAAGCTAAGTGGACAGGGCCCTGGGGCCAGGCACTCACCCTGTTGTGTCACGAGTTCCCGTCACATCCCGAGCTCAGTGCATCTCCTTCCAGGGAAGCCTGAGTCTGCCCAGGCCTGGAGGACGGCATGGTGAGAAGGAGGGGTCTCCACGAAGCTGGGCCTCCGCACATCACACAGAGAGCAGACAAGCACAGCTTTACCCTCTTTCCACGGGTGTGGAATAGAGACAGAGCCTTACTGGTGGCGCTGGCCAGGACTCGGCACTTTTCCTGAGGACCAAGGCTGGTGAGGACCCAGCTCAGCTAGGAGAGCATTTCCTTATCGACATGGGGAGTCCACTACAGTGAGTGGTAGTAAAGGTCTATGTGTGTCCATTCCAAATAGGTACTTAATGCTTGTGGGTAGAATCTGCGGTCTTCTATGATACATAAGACAAAAAAGCATTGATTCCTCCCACAAACATCTGCCCAGTGCTTGCTGTGCAAGGGGTGCTGAGGGTGTGGAAATGGAAATCATAACATTCCCATCCCAAGATGCTCACAGTCCACGAACATGTCTGTGTACTGTAATTGCTGGAGTCCAGCCAAAGGAGGCATCATGAGATTCTGGAGAGGACTGAACTCATGTGTGTGTGTGTGTGTGTGTGTGTGTGTGCCTGATGCGAGGGAAGCTCTGAGAAGGCTCCTGGGAGTGAGGGACACCGGAGACCGGTGTCGAGTGTCCTCATAGCTGGGGGGTGGGGGGGAGGGGAAGAGCGTGTGTGGGGAGCAGCCCGTGGTTCTGAGTACCTGGGCGGGGAGCAGTGGGAATGAGCCAGAAAGGGAAGCTGACCAAGGCCTCGGATGCTGTGCCAAGGCAGTGTGCTGGGCAGGGGGCATCCACATGGGCAGTAATGCTGATCTCCAGGTGTTTTGTCTGATTGTTTACCCAGCACATGATCTCATCTTTCGGGGTGTGTGTGTTTTTTTGGGGGGGGTGCACAGTAAACATGTGAAAATGTCTATTTCAGTGGATTCTGCAGATGCAAAGTCTAAATAGCAGTCAACGCTGTAAAGCATAGGAGGAAAGCGGCAGGTGCATTTAAAGGGTGGTCCCCGCCAGCCAAGCCTACCACCAGCCTCCAGGCAGGGTGCGAGACACCATCTGCTGGACGAAAGGAATGGTGAGAAACTGCACTCACAGGTATTTTTCTTTAAAAATGAAGGGGAGGGGGGGCGCCTGGGTGGCTCAGTCGTTAAGCGTCTGCCTTCGGCTCAGGTCATGATCCCAGGGTCCTGGGATTGAGTCCCACATCGGGCTCCCTGCTCTGCGGGAAGCCTGCTTCTCCCTCTCCCACTCCCCCTGCTTGTGTTCCTGCTCTCGCTATGTCTCTCTCTCTCAAAAAAATAAATAAAATCTTTTAAAAATAAATAATAAAATAAAATAAAATAAAAATGAGGGGGAAATTGGGGTGCCTGCGTGGCTCAGTCGTTCAGCGTCTGCCTTCGGCTCAGGTCATGATCCCAGGGTCCTGGGATCAAGCCCCACATTGGGCTCCCTGCTCAGCGGGGAGCCTGCTTCTCCCTCTCCCACTCCCCCTGCTTGTGTTCCCTCTCTCGCTGTGTCTCTCTGTCAAATAAATAAATAAAATCTTAAAAAAATAAATAAAAGTGAGGGGGAAATTGGCTTTACTGATATTCAGTAGGGAAGGACCCTGGCACGCCTGCTGGCCTGTGTGTTGGCAGCCACGTACCCTGACGGGGATGGCGGCTTCTGAGATATGGCAGGGATGGCGGCCCTCGCTCGCTGGTTTAGTTTAAGCCTCGCACACGTGCCGGACTTCATGTGATTCAAGGTATGACGTTCAGGTGCAATTAAAACACACACAATCATGGCTGAAGCGTTACGATACTTTGTAAGGATTTGGGAAGTGACCGTGAATACCCTTGGTGACAGGAAGGGTCACCAGTCATCTCAGGACTTAGAACTTAAGGAGGAAATACATATTTTCTCTCAAGAAAAGTTCCAAATCTGGAGGTCTTTTTCTTTTTTCTCCATGACAACGGACCGCCGTGTGTCAGCTACCTCATTTCTCTTAAGCCGACATACTCAAATCTGTCCCTTCAAGGAAAAGGTGACAATGAGTGAGAGTTGTGGTTTTTCAAAACAATCCGGGCTAGGAATGGAGCATTTATGAAAAGGGATGTGTGGAGCCCAGGGGCAGTGCCATCTACATGCACACGCACATGCTAAGAGTAACCGGAGCTAGACGCTCCACCTGCCCCAGCAGCCCCTGAATGCTTACCCCGCCCCCGCCCCCACCCCGCAACACAGCAAGAGCCCTCGCGGGATTGGTGAGTGGGAAAGAAAGGCAAGTCCTGGGCTCCCAGCACAGTCTACGTGGCTTCACGAGGTTCATGGCATTTACCGGCGACACACCAGAACCAGGAACCAAAATAAACAGAACCTAGAACCAAACCTTCGGATGAGGACTTAGGGTTCACCAAGACTTTATAAATGGGATGCAGACTTGCTCACATGGCTTTCTTTGAAAAACAGCATATGGGATGGGGCGTCTGGCTGGTGTAGTCGGTGGACCGTGTGACTCGTGATCTTGGGGTCGTGAGTTTGAGCCCCATGATGGGCATGCCGACTACTTAAAAAAATTAAAACATCCACGTTTTTATGATTGATCTAGTAGCACTAATACGCTCAACAAATTTGACCATGTTCACTTTGCCTCTCATCCCTTTAAAAGGTCTATATTGGTGTGTATTTCTGTGTCCATGATATTTAGGATGGTAGTATGTGGCATTATTTTATAAATAAATGAAATCCACGGGGGTGCAAACTCAAATTCTTTTACATATAGCAGCACACAAGAAAAAGCGGATGACGTATTTACACAAGTGGCCCTTGCGTGGATGAGGCAGGAACAAATCCACGAGGCTCGGTCATTGTCCAGGAGCCCCAGGAGGCTGGGTTCAAGGCTGTGGTCACGTGCATCAGAGGCCCAGGCAGAGACCTGGTTTGCTGGCCTCGCACTCAACACCACCATCCACCCAGTCCAGGGTTGGGGCAGCGGTCTCCTTGAGATCCTAAGGCTCTGAGTTCACAAAGAAGCTCCTGGCAGGGGTTGGTGGGGTGTATTTTTAAGACAGGCGAAGGGAAGGTCTTTTAAGACAGCCCAAGGGAAGCTATGAGGAGAGAGTTCCACAAAATCGGTCTGCCTCCTGCTTTGCTCACCCCTTCTGGAGCCTCAGTCCCACTGCTGTCCTGCTAGCCGTTCCGCCCCTCTGGGTGTAGGAAATGAGGTAATGAGGCGATTGAGGATCCCCGGGGACAGGTAACCATGGGTCTTCCACAGCAAGCTCATTACTCAGCTCCTGCAAAGGTACCTGTCTGCCTGGTGACTCCAAATCTCTGGGCCATTCAGGGGGATGGGGACTGACATGCTCTACACTTTCCCAAGAGGGTCCGGGCCTCCTGGGGTTTTGTCTTCTTGGAATATCATCTCCCAGTCCAGTCCCAGCCCCACTGTGAAGCAGCCACGGACAACCCTGGCCCAGGGGGTCTTCATCCTGGCTGCACAATGGCATCTTCTAGGGGTGCTTTAACTCAGAAACTGACATCAGAGGTCCACCCCTGAAGATTCTGGGCTCTGGCCTGGGCAGGGGACCCATCCCAGGGTGATTCTACCATGCAGCCAGGGTTGAGACCTTCTGCTCTTGCTGAAAGCCACCCCTCCACCTCTGGACACCCGCAACAACTTTTCCGATGTGTCAAGTGGTACTTGTCTCATTCTGTCTGATGTCACAGTTACTTGTGAATAAATCATTCTCTTTAGCTCCATCCTAAGGTCCCCAAGAGCAGGGACCACATCCAATTAATCTTTCCATCATGCACAGAGCTTTGCCCATCCTTTCCCCCTGACTTCTAGAATGTTTTCTTTCCCCTTCACCAACTCAAGAGCAGACGAATCTACTGTCGTCTTGGGAGGCAGGGTTGGAGAAGAGTCAGTCAAGTGGGGAGTCTTCCCGGGCCTTCCCCGTCGAGACTAAGTGAAAACAGGTTCCTACGAGACCGGCACACACACCGTGTAAGGCTAGTGTCTTTGAAAAAGCCACCTGAGGGCGCCTGGGTGGCTCAGTTGGTTAAGTGACTGCCTTCAGCTCAGGTCATGATCCCAGGGTCCTGGGATCGAGTCCTGCATCAGGCTCCCTGCTCTGCGGGGAGCCTGCTTCTCCCTCTCCCACTTCCCCTGCTTGTGTTCCCTCTCTCACTGTGTCTCTCTCTGTCAAATAAATAAATAAAATCTTTAAAAAAAAAAAAAAAAGCCACCTGAGCTGATCTCTCCTATTCTAAACGGCTGTGTCGTCAGCATGATGGGAGATCACCAGAGAGGGAAGGATGTCATCTTGTTTGTCAGATATGATGACCAAGTGGTCAATTAAAAAACAAAACAAGGGCGCCGGGGTGGCTCAGTTGTTAAGCGTCTGCCTTCGGCTCAGGTCATGATCCCAGGGTCCTGGGATCAAGCCCCGCATCGGGCTCCCTGCTCCGCGGGAAGCCTGCTTCTCCCTCTCCCACCCGCCCTGCTTGTGTTCCCTCTCTCACTGTGTCTCTCTCTGTCAAATAAATAAAATCTTTTAAAAAACAAAACAAAACAAAACTGCAAGGACTTAAAAAGAAGAGTGAGGGGATTCCCAGGGCGTCCAATTTTTTCCTATGTTCCCTTTTTCTTATGTTCCCTTGATGCAAACTTTCTAGAGGAAAAGAGCCTTGATCTTTTCAAGTTTACACAAGGCAGCACCCAACTGTTCAGAATCAAATGACACAGTTGCTCAGGAGGAAAAAAAAACAGCCTGACTCACTTGCACCCTGCCCAGGTCCCCACTCTGTCACGGGGTGTCAGCCACCCATTCAATAAGCGTTTCTCCATCCCCTGTTCTGTGTCAGGGTCTGGCCCTGTGCTGGGAACCCAAGCCCTGACCAGGCCCAGGCCCGGCAGTAAGTGGGCTCACAGTGCAGGAGGCAAAGGGGTCAACAAACAGAAATACCGGATAAGGCAATGGGCTTTCATTAGGCCACATCCAAGGAAGTGAGGAGGGGGCCCTGGATTGCACACCAAATGTGCACCAAGTACACGTCCGTCCTAAACCCTTGTGCAGAAGACAGGACCTGCCCTCATGAAGCTACAGTGTAGTGTGTGAACGCCAACACTGGCGTAAACGCAAATTCGTACCATGGACTCACTGACCACGGACCCCAGAGGTTACTGAGGGCTGTTGCAGGCCTCTCCACCTAGACCAGGCATGCACGCCTTTCTGCCCGCCGCACAGCTCCCACCATGAGCACTGGACCCCTGCCCCTCCCCCCCATTCTTTCTCCCGGGAATGAAGGGCTGGGCGCAGGCCAAACTCCGGGGTGGGGAAGCACTCCCACCCACCCGGGGAATCTCGGCACGAAGGATGAGCCAGCAGCATCCCGGCGGCCCTGCTCCGCGCTCCCGGCCTGGGGGCTGCAAGGCTCTGGCGAGCGGCTGCCCCGAGCGCCTGCCTGCCGGACGAACGCCAAACGGTCCACCCTCCCGGCTCTGTACAAAGGGTGCCGCGGCGCGTCCAGCTCCGGGGTTCGCGGAGGAAGCCGCCCGCGGGGAGAGGGACACGCCCAGAAGCTCGGCCGAAGGGGAAGCCTGAGTCAGGGCTGCCTGGCGCTGCGGCCCCGCGAGGTGCACCTGCCGGGCGGGGCGGCGCGCGGGCGCGGAGGTGGGGGGTCCGGGGCGTGCAGGCCAAGCGCGGTGCGGCCGAGGGGGCAGGCCGGCCGGGCGGAGGGCGGCCCGGAGCCGCGAGCCCTGGGAGCAAGTGAGCGCGCGCGGCGGGTCCCGGCGGCACTCACCGACCCTCGGCGCCAGGGCGGCGGCGGCCGGCACGCTGCCCTCTTGCGGGGTCCCCTGCCTCGGGCCCGGCTGCGCTCGGCCTTGCGGCGGCGGCGACAGCGACGGCCGGTGCTGACAGCGGCTGGGACGCCCGGCGGGGAGGGGGCGCCTGCAACCAGCGGCAGGCGCTGACCGGGCGGCTCGGGCTCCTGCAGGGGGCGCGCCGGCCGGCTCGCGCGTGCGCAATGGGGCAGCCCTGCGGGTGCCCGGCCAGCCCGACGCCCCGCCCCGCCCGCGCCTGCGCAGTGCCGGCCGGAGGCGGGGTGGGGTGTGGTGGCGTCCACCTGCACTTGGGAGCGGCTGGAGCAGTCGCCTTCCGAGCCTCGACCTTCGCTGGCGGTCCAGCCATTCCCCCCAGCACTGTCCTTCTTCGGGCGCGGGTCCCTGTGTCGCAGAGGGAGGGCGACTGGCCCCCTTGGGACTGGTGCAGACTCCCGGGGGGCGGGGGAGCCAGGGGGTGCTGGATGGAGGGTGAGGAACTCTCTAGAAAACGGCTAGGTGGTTTGGAAAGCCCAGCATCCTGCGATGTGTCCAGGGTCATGAGGCAGAGTTGAGAAAGGCGGGGAGGCCTGGAGGTCATAAGGCCAGGTTGGGGTCACCTTAGCTGGAAGGTCGTGGCTTAGGGTTGTTAAAATCAGAAACAGAGACGAGCCTGGCGGGGGCCTGAGCAGAGAGAGCCAGTTTAGTCCTGGGGGCAGAGCTTAGTGTCGCCCCTTTTTGGCAGGGCGAACTTGACCCGGGTCATTTCTTGCTTGTGCCTCTGGAATTGATAAGCAAAACGTGAACCATTTGCCAAGGTTGATGGGAGGCGAGCCCTGAAAAGTGCCATATTGTCACCAGGCGCTGGCAAGAACAGTCTGCTGCCCTGCAGTGTGAGCAGCTTTAACAACCCCGCTCTCCCTCAGCCCCCTTCCGTGTTCCTGCTCGGCAAACTGTCGTTTGGTGTGTGCACAATCAGTTTACTGATTACGACTTCAGGGACTCATTGGTTTTACTTTGGCTATTTTGAGCCTTTGACAGGGTCGGGGCCACCTGAGACGGGAGGGACACAGGTCAGGCTGGGGGCACCTGGAGCTGAGAGGGTCCTGAGGCTGGGTTGGGTCACCGTGGAGGGGCAGAGTCACCTGGTAGAGGTCACGAGGCCAGGCAGGCATCACCTGGGACCGGAGGGTCCTGAGGCCGGGTTGGGATCACCTGGGAGGTGGTGAGGTTGCGTGGCAGGGGCAGGGCAGGACTGGGCCAGGGGCCTGGGCCGGAGCCTCTTGGGCGGCGGCGGCGCGGGGCCAACAGTCGCCGTGGGCCGGCCCACTCGGGTCCCCACGCCCAGACTGAGCTCTGCCTGGGGCCTACAACTCAGGATCCCCCGCGGCACAGGCGCACCTGCTGGTTGGCTGTGTAAACACTTCCTGGCATTGGTCCCGGGGGCCCACCTGGGGCAGCTGCTCCTGGGGCGCCGCCTGCTGCCGGCCTGGCCCCGGCCGCGCCCAGCGCACCTCCGCGACCAGGAAGCGGCCGATCAAACCGTAAAATAATGACCCGAGTTGGGAAGCTTCTGTCCCCTCCATCCCAAGGCTCCTCTGAATTAGCGATAGAGGGTCTCCCTGTCTTTCACTGTCTGAAGTGGTGCTGTTGACTTACGCGTTTGTTGGCTTCTCTTCTGTCTCCCTCACCAGAAGGTGGGCTCCATGGGAAAGGGACTTGGTCTAGTTCGTGGCTACATCTCAGGGTCCTGGAGTGCCTGGCAGAGGGGAGGCACCTGGTAAATATTGGTTGAAGAAGGAGTCAGAAGACCCGGCTTTGCGTCTGGACCCGGCCCCTTGGCTAGTGCAGGCATGTCATTTGACCCCTCTGAGCCGCAATCTCCTGTCCCTAAAATTAGAATGATAATAAGACTAGTAATAACACCAAACTCAGAAGTATTTTGTTTTCAGGTCAAATGGGAAAACGCATTAACACCAAAGAAATGGTAGTCCCATGTGAGCATAGTGGGACTTACTAGCCCGGTCTCTATAGTGAGCAGACAACAATGAAGCAAACAAAACACCCAAAAAGAAAAACAGAAAACCCAACTGAACACACTTACAATTCAGGTGGAGGAGTGGGTTATTAATGTGTTGCGAGCATCTTAAAAACTGTCTCTCCCATCCTTGTTCACAGCCTGCACCCCCTCCCTCCCAGCCCAGGTGTCTGCCCGGAGACTCTAGAAACCTGGCTGACCGGCGTTTTCCTCACTCAATCTTTCTTCTTTCAAGAACAAATCCTTGCTATTTCCAACTTATATTGGTTACACCTTGCAATTTTCCCCCAGCCCTTTCTAAACTTGAAAGGGTTCTGCATAACCTAATCCAGGAACGGAGCAGGCTGAGTCGGACTTACCTCAGATGGAAGGTGAAGGTGGGGGTGGGGGGGTGGGGACAGGAGGAAGGACTATGCAGGCCAAGAGAAACACCTGCAGAATAGTGATTGATACCTTTGTTCTTGATCTTGTTAGGGTGCCTGCGTGGTAATTATGATTAGTCACCGCAGTCATGAACTGAGAGGATGTAAGGCCACTGGCGAAGGAAGACGTTCTGTGGGAAGATTCTAGGCTCTGGACACCTGTTCACAAACAACTGCCCACAGCGGGTGGGCCCTTTTGATGGATCCTCAACAATCACTCTTCTGCTCAGGTCTCACTAAACCTGGATGCTCCCACCTGGTATTCTTCCAAGTGGAGGCCCAGATAAGGGTCATAATTTGTTCAAAGTCACACAGTAGAGGTGATACTGGAGCCCAAGTGTTCCGGTGTTCAGGATCCTGGACTCCATGACAGTCTCTGGTAGGTAAATTACTCACACTCACGTAATGTGAAAACATGCCAGGTCATTAATTACAGGAGATACTCCTTGGGGTTCCCGTGGCTCAGACATTTCTCAAGATTGATGGCAAAAACTAAGGTGCATGGTGACACTCATAAACAAAACTTACGGCTTTATAGAAGGCAGTAAACCTTGTTATTGCAAAAGTTGGCTGACATATTTAGATATATACTTACCCACACTCTATGCATTTTAAAAATGGAACCAATATGTCAGCTCCTATTTCTTTTTGCAGGGACACAAATACTATCTCCCTATCCATCTGTATCTATGTTTATATATGTACTTTCTTGTACAGCAGTGCCCACGTTGGGGGTATTCAATGCAGAATTTTAAAGTACAGTTTCTCTGATTGTTGCCATAGGAACAATGTTATAATTGGAGGCTTCGTTCCAGACCAAGGGCTGCACAATATACTCCGTCGTTCCCAGCAGTTGAGAGGCATTAATATGGTAGGGGTTAAAACCGGTTATGGACTCTGGCCACGCAGCCTCAAATTGAATCCCAGCTCTTAATGCCCCACGTAACCTCTTTGTGCCTTGGTTCCCTTGCGTAATGTAGGGAGCACATAGTACTCACTTCATAGGATTGCTGTGAGGATTCGAAGCATCGAAACATATGGAACACTTCAGAAATGCTTGACACTTAGCAAGGGCCCAGTTCTTAGTTTGGGGGAGATTTTGAGTAAAGCCTTCTATAATAATTTGTATATAGGTTCTTGTGTAAAAATTTTTTGTGTGTGTTTGAAAACAAAAATTCTCATTTTGCTTGGGTAAAAACTTAGGAATAGGATCATTGAATTGTATGGAAGTGTATGTTTAGCTTTATAAGAAAACATAAGAAACTGCCAAAATATTTCCCCACATGGCTGTACCATTTTGCATTGCCCTGTTGGTATATAAGAGTTCCAGTCACTCTGTAACTTTGCCATCACTTAAAAAAATTTTTTTCCACCCATTCTAGTAGTTGGTAGTGGTATTTTATTGTGGTTTGAATTTGCTTTTCCTAATGACATAATGCTGAGCATCTTTTCATGGGCTTATTTGCCATACATATATCCTCTTTGGTGCAATTTAAAAATTGGGTGTTAATTTTCTTACTGTTGAGTTTTGAGAGTTTTATATATTCTGGATATAGCTCCTTTGTCAGATAAGCAATTTGCAAATATTTTTTCTTAGTCTGTGCCTTGTTTTCTCACCCTGTTAATCTTTTGCAGAGAAAAAGATTTTAATTTTAATGAAGCCCAACTTATCAATTTTTCTTTTATGCTTTTCTTGTCATATCTCAGGAATCTTTGCTTAATCCAAGGTCACAGATGTTCTCCTGTAGGGTTTTTTTATTCCTAGAAGTTTTAGAGTTTTAGGTTTTGCACTTAGGTCTATGCTGTATTTTGAACTGATTTTGTATAATGGATTGAGGTATTGATAAAAGTGGATTTTCCCCCCATACATGATTCCATTTGTCCCACCAACCTCTGTTAAAAAGATAATTCTTTTTCCATTGAATTGCACCTTTGTCGAAAATTGACCATATTTGTGAAGGTCTATTTTTGAACTCTTCTGTTCCATTGGTCTGTATGTGTATCTTTGATCTTTTAGTCCAGGCTTTGGCACGCTATTTCCATAAAGGGCTGGATAGCAAATGTTTTAGGCTTTGCATGCCAAGAGGCAAAATTCAGGGTATCATACACATACTTGTTATATGAGACACGTTTCCAAAAAAAATTTTATTAGTGACTTTCAATATAATAATTGAATGTAATTTTTTTTGCAATATATATCTACTCATGAGAACAATGGAGTTCTTTTTTATGGGATAACATATTGCTTTGCCAGTGTTCAAAGACAGTGTTCCATACCATCAAGATTTATTGTAAATGTTTGTCTGTTAATGCTGACCTGTAACGAGATTTTGTCTATCTCACCTTGAATATGATTTCAGTTGAGTGTCTTCATGGCTTGAAAGGCATTGATAGAATTCTGTTAGATTCCTCTCTTGATCATTTGCCTTGTAACCTGTCATTGCATGATAGATTAATCACAACCAGTTGAAGGTGACCTGGAAGCTCCTCGATCACACAGTTACGTGGATTTTGAAATAATGAAAATTTCCCTTGCACGTACACTGAGGTCTGGAAAATGCTGCTGGAGCTGTTGTCTGAGCGTGGAAGATATATGCGCTGCAAATTTGTGTGGGAATGGAGAGATTTCACTTTTCGTTTTATCTTTTGGATAGCACGGGGAGTGCTTACAGCAGCTCGCCTTAGGGGTGCTTCAAACAATGTGGGCTGTCATCAAAGCGACCAGACCACCGAAGAAGTCTCACACAGTAAGCACTGTAACAGCTAACTTCAGAGCTATTCAGTGCTCGGTCACAGTGGTGGAGGACAGTTCTTCCAACCATTAGAAGGAGTCAAAACCAGTCTTAGTTTGCAGGCTGGGCTGTAGTGGACTGCTTTTGGCTTCAGCTAATACTATATTGTCTTGATTAGTGTAGCGCTAATGAGGTAGTATGTGTCCTCTAGTAGTGATCCTCTTTCAAAATGATTTTGGCTATTTTAGTCCCTTTGCTATTTCATGGGAATTTTAAAGTCAGCTTGTTGATGCCTATCAGTGATACTGCAGAGATTTTCATCGGGATTTGCACTGAATCTAAAAATCAGTTTGGGAGAACTGATGTCTTAATACAGACTTCTCCAGTCCATGAGTATGGTATATCTTTCCACTTATTTCATTTTTTAAAGAAAACTTTCATTAGTGTTCTTTTGTCTAGATTCTGCACATATTTTGTTGGATTTATTTCTAAGTATTTCATTTTATTGAGATTATCACAAATGATACCTTGAAAAAACTTTGGGTTTCCATGTGTTCCTTACTAGTATATAGAAATACAACCAATTTGTGTATATTGACCTCAACTTCTGGGACCCTGCTATACTCACTTATCAATTGTAGAATTATTTTTTTAGATTTCTTGGGAAAATCATGACATCTGAGAATAGAAACACTTTTCTTCTTGCCTTATTATTATTTTTTAATTATATGTCTTCCTTGAAATGTTTTAGTCTAGCTTTGATATCAAGGTAACCCTGACCTCATAATATGAGTTGGGAAAGTAGTCCACCTCTTCTATTTTGTGGAAGAGATTGTGTAGAATTAGTATTATTTCTTCCTTAAACATTTGTTAGAATTTGCCAATAAAACCATCTGAGTCATGGTTTTCCATCTTGGAATGTTTTTAACTACAAATATAATTTCTTTAGTAGGTATAGGACTATTCAGGTTATTTCTTCTTGAGTGAGTTTTGATAGCTTATGTCTTTCAAGGAATTGGGTTTCACCCAGGTTTTTGAACATATAGACATCAGTACTGTTACTGATAATATTCAGTTAATTTGAAATGTTTTCTTTATTTCATACTAAATTCCCATGTATACTTTGGTATATATATATAAATTCTTTTTTTTTATTGAGCTGTGACTGTCCTAGTATGATATTTTTTTAATTAATGAAGTTATATAACAACAAATTAAAAAATTTGGATAGTTTCTGGTGGTTATCTCTCTCTTTCAGAATTTTCTTGCCTGATTTCACACCGTTGTGCTTCATATGGACTTCTGAATCAGTTTTTTAATTAAAAATCTTGTTGAAATCTTTATTGGTGCTATGTAAAATTTATAGATTTATTTAGGAGAATTAAAATCTTCATATTGACTCTTTCTATGCAAAGATATATCTCCCCAGGGACACTTTGATGGCTCAGTCAGTAAGTGTCTGACTCTTGATTTTGGCTCAGGTCATGATCTCAGGGTTGTGAGATCAAGCCCTATGTTGGGCTGCGTGTGGAGCTGGCTTTAAGATTCTCTCTCTGCCTCTGACAGAGAGAGACACAGCGAGAGAGGGAACACAAACAGGGGCAGTGGGAGAGGGAGAAGCAGGTTTCTCCCTGAGCAGGGAGCCCGATGTGGGGCTCGATCCCAGGACCCTGGGATCATGACCTGAGCCGAAGGCAGACGCTTAACAACTGAGCCACGCAAGCGCCCCTAAAAATAGATTTTATTTTTTAAGAGCATTTTGGCTCACAGCAAAACTGGGAAGGTACAGAGATTTCCCACACTCCCCCTGCCCCCTTACACACATAGCCTCGTGCAGACTGACACACCATTCTCTATTTCAGCTCAGGCTGCGTAACAAATACCACAGATTGGGTGGCCCAAACAACAGGAATTTATTGTCTCACCTTATCCTGCAGATCCCAGAAGGCAGCCAGGACATAGAGCTCTTCCTTTTTTTTCTATGATGCATATTACTTCGTTGTCTAGATATGTAATGGTTTATATAACAAATCCATTGTGGTGGGTACCAGGCTGCTTACACTCCTTTGCTATTATAAACAGTGATGTGGTGCATAATCTTGCAGTGGTCAGCTCATGCTTGCACAGGTGTACCTGCGGATCAGACTCCTAGAAGTGGGGGTGTCGGCTCAAAGGGCCAGCAGTGACACTCTCATAGAAATTCTGAATAGTTGCTGGGTTGCTTATTTTCAGCGCCCCCCCCCCCTTTTTTTCTCTCTTTTTCTATCCTGGTCATTTGTTTCCCCAAATACAACATAAATGGACTGTCCTGCTTACCTGGGACCTGTCTGCATGCTGTCCTCATGCCTGAGCTTGAGGTGGACACTTTGTAGTCTGTGCCCGTTGTGCCTGTGGGAATGACTAGGGTTTCCACCCCTTCAGCCTGCTGGCCTCCTCCACTCTGCAGAAGGTTTGGAGACTGCCCTCCAGTGACCATCCTGTGCAGAAATCTCTGTCTCAGTGTGACGGTGAGGCTTTTACAATGCATTTCCCAGACAACCATTTAGGTCAAGCACTTTGTCATGTGTTATCAGCAATTTGGGAAACTGAGAGTCTCTTCTATTTTTCTTTTGGGAAGTGTGTCTTTTTCTTAGTGACTTGTAGATAGCTTTGCTCATTCTGGGTTGCATTTGCTCTCTTACTGGGCCTTTTGCGGAACAGATTTCCTTAATTTTGACATAGTTCAGTTTACCCAAGTTTTCTTTATGTTTAGCGGTTTGGAGTCATGTTTAAGAAATCTCTGCCTAGGGCGTCTGGGTGGCTCAGTTGGTTGGGTGTCTGCCTTCGGCTCAGGTCATGATCCTGGAATCCCAGGATCGAGCCCCACATTGGGCTCCCTGCTCAGTGGGGAGCCTGCTTCTCCCTCTTGCGCTGTGGCTCCCTCTGCTTGTGCTCTCTGCCTGTCAAATAAATAAATAAAATCTTAAAAAAAAAAAAGAGAAATCTCTGCCTACTTCAAGGTCATGGGTAAAAGAAATAGGAAAACATATTTTTCCTATTTCCTTTACCCTTCACATTCAGATCTATCATCTGAAGTTGGAATTTTGTGTGTGGTGGGAGGCAGGAGTCAGGATACGTGGTATCGCATAGCGATAGCCAGCCGGCCCTGAGCTATCCACCCTCGGGAAGACCCTGCTTCCCTGTCCTGCCTGTCAGCTTTGTTATAAATCAGGTGATCGTGTACCTGTGGTCTCTTCCTGGGCTTCTGTTTCATTGGTCAGTTTGGCCACCCTTAAGTGTACTGCTTCTGATTCACGTTTTCTACCTGGTAGTATTCTGTTTTCCTTCGTACATCTTATTTCCCTTACTAGGCTTATTGGAAGCCACTGAATTCCAAGAAGACGAGCTCTATGACTGACTGATCTTTTTTAAAAAATTTTTTTATTAAATAATCTCCATACCCAACATGGGGCTTGAACTCACAACCCCGAGACGGAGAGTTGCATGCTCCACTGATGGACCCAGCCAGGTGCCCCTATTACAGACAGATCTTTTGATGATGGCATTGTGTCTGGACACGGTGCCTTCAAGGCATAGTTCCGGTTGTCGTACATCACAAACATTGAAATAAACTTTCTTTTAAGAGAAACAGCCTACCTGTGTTATCACAAATTCTAAAAGATGCTCAGTATGAAAACCTCCGTCTCCTCTGTTTTCCTGTCCCATTCCACTGAACCACAGGTGTGGCTGGAGAAAACCATTGTGTTCTCATGGTCTGGGCGCTTTTTCTTTTAGTCTGTGGTGGTCCAGTAAGGAGCCAAAATACCTCCTCATCTGCATGGCGTGGGTTAAGGCGGGAAGATTCTAACACCGGCTTCTGAAGAACTCATTGTTGGGTGTTTTGGCACATGGGTACTGTTTCTCCCCCTGCATTAAATGTTATGCCCACGCCCCTTGCCATGTGAGTCGGCAGTGCCCCCCATTAGAGCATACAGAGTTTCCTTCCCTGTTGCATTCATATTGGAATGGTTAGCAAGTGTGTGTGGGAAGATGCTTGAAATGCGTCTGTGTGGTTTAGCTTGGCCTCTTGCTGTGAGAACAGCCCATTCCTGCTGGGAGGAGACATACAGAACAGGCCTGTATATGTCCAAGCCAGCTGCGCTAACAAAATACCACGGACTGGGCACCGGAAACAACAGACGTTTGTTTCTGGAGGCTGAAAGTCCAAGATCCAGGTACTGGCAAGTTTGGTTTTTCCTGTCATTTCAATTCCTCCCCTGGGTTTGCAGGTGGCTGCCCCCGGCTTGTCCTCACCTGGTCTTTCCTCTGTGCCCGGCACCCCTGCTGCCTCTGGGCACCCACATCTCCTCTAACCGTAAGGGCACAGTCAGGCCACCCTTACGGGCTCGTTTTGCCTTCGCTGCCTCTGGAAAGGCCCTGCCTGTAAAAGCAGTCACAGGCTGAGGTCCTGGGGATTAGGACTTCAACACAGCAGTTCGGGAGGGGGGCACAATTCAGCCCATAACTAGACCTAAAGACCAGTCCAGCCAATCCCAGGAGGCAGCAGAGCCGTGAGCAGGAAATAAACGTCCGTGGTTGGGGTTGTTTGTCAGGTAAGAAGCCTGCAGCAAAGGCTGACTAATATAAACGTGTCTTGTATTCACTCTTCTTTTTTTTATGGAGGTGAAATTCACATCACACAATGAGGCACTTTTTAAAGTGTACCTTCAGGGGCGCCTGGGTGGCTCCGTCTGTCTGTTAAGCGTCCCACTCTTGGTTTTTGCTCAGGTCACAGTCCCAGAGGCCTTAGATCACACCCTGCGGGTAGTCGGCTTCTCCCTCCGCCCGACCCCCATGCTCTCTCAAATTAATACATCTTAAAAAAAATAATGACATGTACCTTCGGTGACGTTTAGTGTACTCACAACACTGTTCCTTTAGTTCCTGATGGGCAGAGTCAGAGAGGCTTTCGCCCGAGGAAAATGCATCCATCCATTCTTTCACTGATGGGAAAACATCTTCATGGAAGTACAAATCTTGTGGTGGTGGGAGCTAAAAGCTGAACCCTGTGATACCGGGAAGCGTGTCCTTCCTCACAGGCACAACCCGACATTTGCTGCGGGCCCCGTAATGCCTTGATTTATGGGGCCCACGTTTACAGAGTGGTCAGCACCTGCAGGCCCTGCTCTTGAGTCCAGGGTCTTGGTGGTGAAACAAAAACAAAAAACAGGCAAAAAAAAAAAAAACCCCAAAACAAAAAAAACCTGCCTTCATGGGGCATGCATTCTAGAGGAAATCAGATGCAATAAGTAAGTAATCAATAGCACGTTCAGTGGTTTAAAAGGGCTAAGAAGAAAAATGAACAGGGAAGATTGCAAGAAAGGCCTCACTGCGACAGGGGTTTTCCGTGGGGATGATGCTCCAGGGAGGCGAGCGCAGCTGTGAGCAGAAGCCAGTTCTGTCCCCTGTGGGTCACAGCCAGGCCTGTCCCAGCAGAGGTGGGAGCCAGGAGGAGCCGAGGAGGGCTTCTTTGCATGTGCTCACCCTCCTGAGGCTGGGCCCCTGCTCCCAGGACCAGCCCTGCCGCCGCTGCAGACCCGGCAGGTGCACCGGGCAGGTGCAGGCTATAGACAGAGATGCAGAAGTCATTCACGTGTCCATACATTTCAACCAGCGAGGTCACCTGCAGGGGAGGTTCAACCCCACCATGGCGCAGGGGTGTGTAGAGGTGGGCAGGTGAGGCGGAGTCAGCCACAAGGAAGGAACAGCGCTCTGAAAGCTCCCGGAGGACCCAGGAGCAGTTTTGTGCAACATGTGACATTCGCCCCATTTCCTTCCCAGCCAGGGCTGGTAACCCCCTCCTCAGCGGGAAACATGACGATGGGCGGGAATCTGAAACTTCTGTGGAAGAATTTCATCTTGAAGGTGGGTAAGGTGCTCGGGGAGGGGTGGGGCATTGGCGTCTCCTAGGGAGGGACTGGATGTTGAAGTTAGGTTGGGTTCTAATAACGGATTAAAGAAAAAAATCAACTTTACTTGGAATGAGGCCCCTCTCTGCAAATACGGCCGGTTCCCACTGGAACTCTGCAGACTGTCATCACTGAAGCCTGCACCGTTGTTACTGGTTTCTCACTGCCGATGCGTGGAAAAGTCAGACGGGGAGGCGTCTAGTTCGTTCCCTATTATGCAGGGAGGGAGAGGGCTTTTCACAAGGAATCCTCGCCACCCGGCGACTCAACACGTGTGTTCTGCTTTGGATTACCACCCGCTTTCCTTTCCATTGCAGAAGCGATGACCCTGGTCACCATGCTAGAGATCCTGGCACCACTGCTGTTCTCCACGATTGTCATGTATCTTCACCTGAACTGTCTGCCCAAAAAAAAGGCCTCCTTTGAACTACCTTGCAATCAACATCAGTTTGCTGCCAGACTTCTTCTATTTCCCCATGCAGACTAGGTACCAGCTAGTGTACATCCCTTCCAAGAGCAGGACGTTGAAGGCTATCATGGAAATGGTGGAGAAATCCTTTGACATTGAGTTTGAAGGTGAGACACAGAGATGGGGTACGGGTACGGAGGGAGGGCATTTTTCCAGAGTTGGAGGCCTTTGCTGGAGGGTGCTTATGGTCGTGATTCCAAATGTGGGGTCTCCAAATCCTAAAAAGTCTGCAGAGGTGGTCGCTGGGGGAGAGCAGCCCATTCTGATCCTGCAACCACACCTCCCAGAGACTTGAGAGATTCTGAATTAGCGTTCCAACTGGTCTCTCTTCTCCTCTTGACCCCTTCTAGTCCAGTCTCTGTGTGGATCCAGGAAGATCTCTCAAAGGTCAGTGGGGTCTGGCCAGCTGGTGCCTCAGCCCCTCCTGGGCTTCCACTGCACAAGGAGCCAGGCAGGCCCTTCTCTGGGCTCCCCTGCACCCCACACACCTTCCGAGGGTGCCTTCCTAGCCCTGCAATGGTGCTGAGCAGAGCAGGCAGCTGGGGTTTAGGTCCCTCACCTGTGCCTCTGTCTCTCTTGGAGCCCTGCTGGCTCCGCTCACAGCATTTTGATTCATGCTTCATCACATGGCCCACTAACAGCTCTCTGTGCTGCACCTGCTGGGCACAGAGGGCAGAGGCCCGTGTCTGTCCTGGGCATACTCCGTGCCTGGCACACACTCGCTGCTCAATACATTATTTATTGGGCGGAGTAATGCACTTAGGTAGATACAGCTTTTCAAGACGTGGAGTCCACAAAATGTGGAGTGATTTTCCAAAGTTATACTACGTGTTTTTGTAAAAGTATTCCAATAACACAGAAGGTACAAAGTGGAAAGAAAGGGCTGTCCTCTCCCAGCTCGGAGCGCTACTCGGTGCAGACAATTCTTTCAAAGGCCCTCCATGGCCACGTGTGTGGGGACTGCTGTTTTGTGCTTCATGCTTGCCTAGCGCCCTGAAATACCATTCCAATTCAGTTGTATCTTTCACAAATGTGAGATTATGAAACAAACAACAACGGAGAAATCTTCTCTGGGGAGGTGATATGGTAGTGAAGCCGTGAGGGTGAGGGACAAGCCATGCAGGGTGGGAGGGTGACCTCAGGACTCAGGGGCAGCCAGCAGGGGTCCGCCTCAGGGTCGGGGAGCTGGCAGCTGTGGGCAAGGAGAAGGGAAGTGGGGAGAGTGGTCCCAGTGAGGTCGGAGTGTCCTTGGGAGCCTCGAAGGGCCTTGTCGAAGTCCTGGATTTCCTTCTCCTGCCCAAGGCCGCCCGCCGTGGGAGGGGTTTTAAGAAGAGAAGTTACATGATTTGTTTTAGAAGAGCCATCTCTGGCTGCTCTCTGGAAGAGAGACTGGAGCCCGTAGTATTCGCAGACATTCAGGAGGAAGTGGATGGGGGGGAGGAGACATGCAGGCAGATGGAGCTGCGTGGATGAATTCGAGATCAGTCTGCAGCGGAAGGGGCACCTGGGTGGCTCAGTAGTTAAGCGTCTGCCTTCAGCTCAGGTCATGATCCCAGGGTCCTGGAATTGAGTCCCGCATCGGGCTCCCTGCTCGCTGGGGAGTCTGCTTCTCCCTCTGCTTGCTGCTCCCTCTGCTTGTGCTCTCTCTCTCTCTAAAATAAAATATTTTTTTAAAAAATCTGCAGCAGGACGTCGTGGGTCAGAAGCCCTCCTGCCTGCTTTGGACCTTTCTCGGTAGGTGGCCCTCCTGCTCCTGGAATATTCGCTTTGCATCTGGGCTGTTTCCATCCCATTTCCAGGGACCCCTCAGTGGCCTCCGCAGAGAAGAAAACATTTCTATTCTGTCTTCCCTTAAGATCCCACCTCAGGCAGTTTATCTTTTTTGGGGAGAGAGGTCTTGAACGTTTCTTTTTTTTTTTTTAAGATTTTATTTATTTATTTGACAGAAAGACACAGCGAGAGAGGGAACACAAGCAGGGGGAGTGGGAGAGGGAGAAGCAGGCTTCCTACTGAGAAGGGAGCCCAATGTGGGGCTCGATCCCAGGACCCTGGGATCATGACCTGAGCCGAAGGCAGACACTTAACGACTGAGCCACCCAGGCGTCCCTTGAACGTTTATTTCTGCCTTATTGCTTCTGACTCACGTCTTGTCTCGTTGCAGTGTGTGTTCTGCCCTTGGTCCTGTGCTGACTCCTGCTAAGAGGAGTGTGGCGCTTACTGTGGGTTCCGGTGCTTTCCTTCCTCGCGTGGCTTGCGGCCACCTGCCGTGTGCTCAAGTGTTTGCAGAACGGCCGAGGGAGTGAGTGAGGCTTGCGGCCCCTCGGCCGAGAAGCGGGCGCCCCTGCA
Source organism: Mirounga angustirostris (assembly GCF_029215605.1). Classification (NCBI taxonomy): domain Eukaryota; kingdom Metazoa; phylum Chordata; class Mammalia; order Carnivora; family Phocidae; genus Mirounga; species Mirounga angustirostris. The sequence continues at coordinate 141,423,986 of NW_026991713.1, forward strand.
CCTGCTCAGGGAGGATGGCAATGGGCGGGCAGCGGAGACCTTCCCGCCAGCCCCTTGCTGACTGGATTTTCTCTCTGCAGTTCTAGGCTATTCTTCAGTGCCCGTCTTTGAAAGTTACATAATCCAGGACCCCAAAGCCTTCTACGTGTGGGCCGGAATTGTCTTGAATCACCACTTCAATGACAGCAAGCAGCCCCTGCCGCTGGAGGTAAGGACAGCCCTTCTGGAACAGCGTGATGGTGCTGCCCAGGCCCGGGGCGAGTCCATGAGGGAGTCTTGTCACCTGAGCTGCCCCTCTGTTGTCCTGTGTTACTGTCCTGTCTTACTTCCGGAGGAGGTAAGCAAACGCTCCGGGCTTCACCTCTTACAACCGGGCCCCGGGGGCCCCTTCCGGTTCTCTGATTCCTTATAAGGGAAGCCTCGCGCAGGGGGACCTCCTGCCGAGGGAGGAGGGCCAAGCGTGCAAGCTGCTTGATTACGGACTGGGTGCCCGCTCCGCAGCCACTGGCCGTCTAGCCGTGGGAGGGGCACTAGCCTTTCTGGGCCTCAGTTTCCTGACCAGTGTAATGGGAGTAATAGTAGTTCCTAACTTGGAGCATTAAATGAGTCTGTGCCCAGGAGAGAGCCGGGAAGAGAAGCATTTTCCAGAAGGACTGGTGAGTTGGAAGGTGGATGTTCTTCCATCATTTGACCTGCTTGCCACTCAGACAACCCCATCTGTTGTGATGACATGAGTCCTTGCTTTGGGGCTCACCCATGGTGGCTGTTCAGGAGATGCTTGTGGAGTGACTCCCTGACAAACGCACAGGAGGGGAATGACCCCCAGGAGTAGCTCGCTCTCTTGCTGCTGCAGCCGGGAACACTCTCCAGGGAGCCCCAGCAGAACACAAGGCTGATCCTGCGAGTTTCTCTGCCTTCTGCGCTCTGGGGCCCTGCCCGCCCTCTACCGTGACTTCTCTCCCCACCTTTTGCTAATTTCTTCCCCTTTGATTGATTCTTATGACTGTGTCTAGAAAATAGCCTGCCGGCGGCTCCCTCAACCTTGCTTGGCCTCACCCACCGTGTCCGGTTTGCTCCATGTTCTTGCACACACAATGTGCTCTGCCGGAGGCAGTCTGCGAGGCTGCCGTGGGCATCTCCACCCAACGTGGTGAGACAGCCGGCTCTTCTGTTTTCCCTAGGAGTATATGTGCATGGTGGGAGTGAACAACTGGCAACACTGGGCTGCCTGGTTCACCATGTTCTTCATCTCCGCCCTCATGGTCGTCTCTTTCATGACTGTCCTCTTCTGCATGCAGGTACGTGTCTCGGGCCCTCAGGATGTGCGTGGCTATGCAGAGGGGTGGGTGGCAGTGCTGAGATTCGGCAGCTGGGGAGAGCACAGCTGGTGATGAGCACCTGGGAACCCTCAGGTGGATGCGAGGTGGTGCTTACTGAAACTCTGCGGGGATCAGGCGCGGATCGTGCACCATCCGGGAGATTGCCCTCCCGCCGTTCCCGGCTCTGCGAGGACTGGACACAGGTGTGATTAACTTCGTTAGGCAAGTGGAATTCCAAGAGATGTATTTCATAAACTTTAAAACATTGCAAATTTTACACTCTACACATAGTTGAAAACAGTTTTTGTAAGAGATGAGGACATTCTCTCAGGCCGTGCTACCTTGTTAAATTTTCCTTCTACGCTGCTGTTGAAATTTGGTGTTCCAATCTGCTTTCATTTAATGACTAAATTATAATCCACCATGTGGATGTATGAAAATTTGCCTTCTAAATTACCAAAGTTGGGGCACTTTGGATATGGGAAGGCAAGAAAACCCAGACCACACAGCAAAACACGTAAAACAAAGAAAATGGCCAGAAAGCATTAAAAAGAGGAGATGTCAGCTCCCCAAAGGAATACCATAGTCATCTGTAATAGTGACGATGACAAATGGCATAAACTCTCTCATTAAAGCAAAAAAGATTCACACTGGGTCAAAAACTGAATTCGGACTTACACTTTCTTTAAAAAAGGTACACGGGCTGAGCATCATTTGTAAATGGTCGTGGACACTGGATCAAAGTCTGCCTTAAAAAAAATCTGTCTCTGTTGTTTAATTAGGATCATCTTGTAAAGTTTTTTTTTTAATTTCTGCACTGTTAACGGGTATTTCATGCCTCCTCCTCATTCTCTCCACGTAAAAACGACGTGTGTCTATGACTACAATACAGGTGAACGGTGTGACGGTGTTCAGAAACAGTGACCCTAGCTTGATATTCGTTTTTCTACTGTGTTTTACCATTGCCACAATTTTCTTTGCATTCATGATCAGCACATTCTTTCAAAGAGGTGAGTCCTGATACAATTTTCTGTCAGGGAGGGTGTTATTGCTTCTGTTTCTGGCAGTACTGCTACTCAAGTTACCTACAGCATGAATTATTATTCCTTCAAAGCCAAATTTTCATCTCTGTGGTTACTTTAGCAATAGACTGATTCCATTCCCCGTTCAAGGCTTAGGGAACCATCTCATGTATGTCTGTTTTTCTGCTTCGTTTGGCTGCTAAATGTCACTTCAAACAGATGCAAATGGTTAAGTCCCAACTTGGAAGGAAATGAGGGATAAGGCATCAGTGCAGATAGTTTTCCAGGTCTTGATTGTGAACTTGGGCACAATAATAGGATGGCTTCTGAGACACCATAGTAAGACCAGAATTCCTGGGACTTTGGTCCTGTCAGGAGGGGTGTTCCCTCTAAAATTATTGGTAGAGTCAATGAACTACTAGGGACAAAAATAACAGGAAATAGGGTCAAAGTCAGAGCACGGGAGAATGGACTGCTGATTCAAATAGAGAGGCAGAGGTAAAAACATTCATGGAGGGCGGGTCTAGTAGTTGGTGACAAACAGGGCTTACGAGAACTTGGGGAAAAATCAAATGTGCATAAATGAAGCCAGGCAGTTTACTCTATACATTTGTGAATATTTTACATTAAGTATCATGTTCTAATGTTCTAATATGTGGGCCCTGGCACATACCGACTCTACCAGGGTAGGAGTGGGTTCTTTGGGAGGTTGACTGGGCCTGGACACCGTCTCCTGATTCGAACTCTATACCGAGTTCTCCACTATCCTCAATAGCTCAAGGGCAAGCATGGCGGTGGGGGGGGGGCTGTCAAGTAAGAGAATTATGGGGGGACCTGGGAGCATGACTATCAAAGGATGCTTGAAAGCTGAGGCTAATATTAGGCTGAAGGTTGAAGCCCCCCAAAATTGAATTTGCGGTGAAGCATAAGAAATAAGCAGAGGGCTGGAAAGAAAAACCAAAACCAACGAGGTCAGAAGCACAATAAAGCAAGACCAGAGTGGAAAGCAGATAGTAGGCAAGAGTCCCAAGTGAAAGCAAAAATATACCACATAACATCAGGGTTTATGATCACTTGATTTTTCATGAAGGGGCCAAGAGAATTCAACAGGTAAGGAATAGTTTTCTCAACAAAGAATGCTGGAATAGCTGGATATCTACATACACAAGAATGAAGCTGGACCTCTACATCACATCATACATAAAAATTAACTCAAAGTGGATTATAAACCCAAAGGTAAGCGCTAAAACAACAAAACCTTTAAAAGAAAATCCAGGCATAAATCTTTGTGATCTTGGGTTAGATGGTGTTTTCTTAGACATGACACCAAAAGCATAAGTCACAAAAAAGAGGATTGATGAATTGGACTAAATCAATATTAAAAACTTTTGTGCTTCAAAGGATACCATCAAGAAAGTGAAAAGACGACCCACAGACTTGAAAACATCTGCAAGTAATGTATATCATGAGAGACTTGTATCCAGAATAAATAAAAGAAAACTTACAACTAAAAAATAAAAACACAGATTTTTCAAACTCATTATATTGGCCAGCATTACCCTGATACCCAAGCTGGAAAAGACATGAGACCAATAAAACTACAGATCAGTATTCCTTATGAACAGAGATGTAAAAATCTTGAACAAAATACTAGCAAACTAAGTCCAACAGCATATTTAAAGGATTCTACACCATGCCAAGTGGGATTTATACCAAGAATACAAGAATAATTCAACATCTGAAAAACAGTAAATATAATACACCACTTGAATTGAATGAAGGAAAAAATAAACACAATTTTATTCACTTTTATTTGTCTCAATTGATATTGAAAAAGCATGTGGCAAAATCCAGTACTTTTCATGATAAAAACATTTAACAAACTAGAATATAAAGGAATTATCTCAACCAATAGTGAGCATTTACAAAAACCCCACAGCTAACTTCATATTCAATGGTGAACAATTGAAAGGGTTCCCCCTAAGATCAGGAAAAAGATAAGGATGACCACTTTACCCCCTGTTACTCAACATTGTACTGGAAGTTCTAGGCAGAGCAATTAAGAATGAAAAAGAACTAAAACGCATGCAACTGGAGAGGAAGAAGCAAAACTCTCTCTATTCAAACATGACACGATCTTACATAGAGAAAATCCTTAAGAATCCACAATGGGAACTTTTAGAACAATTAAATGAATTCAGCAAGTTTTCAGGCTAGAGATCAACACGCAAAAATCAGTTGTGTTTCTATACACTAGCAGTGAACATTCCAAAAAAGAAATAAAGAAAACAATTCCACTTAAAATACCCCCCAAAATAAAATACCCAAAAATAAATCCTCCCAAAGAGATAACAGACTTGTTGAAAGGATTCAAAGACAACTTAATGCAATGGAAAGACATCCCATGTTCATGGATTGGAAGACTTAGTATTGTTAAGATGGTCATATTCCCCCAGATTGATCTAGAGATTCAATGGAAAGCCTATTAAAATCCCAGATGCCTTTTTCTCAGAAATGGACAAGCTAACACTAAAATCCATATAGATTTGCAAGGGGCTGCAAAAAGCCAAAACAATTTTGAAGAAGAAGAACTAAGTTGGAGGACTCACACTTCCTGGTTTCAAACTTACTACAAAGACAAAGCAACAGGGATCAAAATAGTGTGGTACTGTCATGAGGATGAATATACAGACTGATGGAATAGAACTGAGAGTCTAGAAATAAGTCCATACATCTAATAGCCAATTGATTTTTGACAAGGGTGCCAAGACCATTTAATGAGGAAAGAATAGTTTCTTTAAGGAATGGTGCTGGAACAGCTGGATAGCCACTTGGGACTCCTACCTCACTTCATTCCTTAGATGGCTGAATAATATTCCATCATATGGATAGACCACATTTGGTGATCCATTCATCTGCTGATGGACACTGGGTTGTTTCCACCTTTTGGCTACTGTGAATCATGTGGCTGTGACCATTCGTGTACAAGTATCTGTCTGAGTCTGCTTTCAATTCCTTCGGGCATATACCTAGGAGTATAAATGCTGGGTAATATGGTGATTCTATTTAACTTTTTGAGGAATTAGCAAACTGTTTTCTACGAGAAGCTACAACATTTTACATTTCCAGAGCATAGTACATGAGGGTTCCAATTTTTTTTTTTTTTTGAGAAATGTCTGTTCAAGTCTTTTGCCCATTTTTCACTTGCATCATTTGTTTTGTTGATGCTGAGTTGTAGGAGTTATTTATGTATTTTGGATATTAATCCTTCATCAGATATGATTTGCAAACATTCTCGCCCCTTCTGTGGGTTGTCTTTTTACTTTCTTGATGGTGTCTTTTGATGCAAAGAAGTTTTTTTTTTTTTTAAAGATTCCATTTATTTATTTGACAGAGACACAGCGAGAGAGGGAACACAAGCAGGGGGAGTGGGAGAATGAGAAGCAGGCTCCCCGCTGAGCAGGGAGCCCGATGCAGGGCTCGATCCCAGAACCCCGGGATCATGACCTGAGTCGAAGGCAGATGCTTAGCAACTGAGCCACCCAGGTGCCCCTGATGTACAGAGGTTTTTAATTTGGTTAAAATACAATCTCTCTTTTCTTTTGTTGCCTGTGCTTTCAGCCTTTTCAATCTTGGGGCGCCTGGGTGGCTCAGTCGTTAAGCGTCTGCCTTCAGCTCAGGTCATGATCCCAGGGTCCTGGGATCAAGCCCCGCATCGGGCTCCCAGCTCCGCGGGAAGCCTGCTTCTCCCTCTCCCACTCCCCCTGCTTATGTTCCCTCTCTTGCTCTCTCTCTGTGTCAAATAGATAAATAAAATCTTAAAAAAAAAAAAATCCGTGATTTATAACGGTGTCCCAGGAAATGCCTCACTGGTGATCCCTGAAGGGTGTGAGCGCTGCCACCCAAGACACCCATCCCAGCACGCGGCTGCGGTGGGAAAGTGGCATCCTCACTCCTGGCTGTTGCCTCCAGATCACATCTCTCCCTCCCTGCTCAGAGCATCAGCCCCTTTGAGGAGGAGGGTGTCATCTGACTAAACCACACTCTACTTCTTACTGAAGCCTCTGCTGCTTCCTGTTCCCTCCTGCGTTCACTGGAGTGCTTCATCCTCTAAACCTCAGCCTTGCCAACAACTGTGGTGGCCAGAATCTCAGCCCCAAACACCTCACTCTTGACCCTGACACCTCTCTGTTTAGCTCCTTCCCTCTTGCATCCACCTCCCCCAGTAATTCTTTGACCCCCATCTAGACGCCTGATCCATTGGCCCTAAGGCTCTTTCACTACCTATCACCCCATCGTGAGCCTCGCCGGCTTCCTCAGCCTGCTCAGAGCCCATGGCCCTTCACTGCTTTGACTCCTTTAACTTACTTGCATTGCAAATCCTCAGCCCTGGTCCCACCAAGCTCCCTGCCTACCCTGCACCTACACCTGAGGAGCAGAACTTGGCTGGAGAAAAACTCTCCCCTGGGTGGACCGGTCTCCGATTCTCAGTGAGGTCCCCTGGCCACCGCCTTGCCATCCACCCATGTTCCCGTGTCAGTTTGTCCCACACCTCTCTGGGACAGCACTTTGAAACCTCTTCCCAACCCTGCAATGGACAGCGGCCTTTCTCCCTTCCTCAGTGAGGCTGGCAACTCCTGATCTGGTCTCCCTGGGCTGCTCCTTGCACACCCTGACCTTGAACAAGTCTACAGACTGACTGGGCATCCGTTTCCCCTTCTGGGAAACAGGAACATCACAGGACTTATAACTTCGTTATGAGGATTAAATGGGGTATTACAGGTAAAGTGCTGAGAACAGTACTTGGTATATAGCAAGAGCTTAGTAAATGTTAGCAGTTCTCAATGCCTGTTACAGAGGAAGAACCTGACACTCAAGAGAAGTCATACCAGGTTCGGGGTGAGGCTGCCGGACGCCTCAACAGGGCTCTTTCTATCATGGATGCAGTCCTCACGGCCCCAGCCCCTACTCTCTCAACTTCCTGGAAGTTGAACATCGGCATTCCACCTGAGCTCATCTCCCAATCCGGAGCCACCAGGCTCACAGCCTGGAAAACCCGAGTCCCTGACTGTAATTTACTCGTTCCATGACACGGGGCAAACATCTTCACTGTGGCTGAGCCTCAGGTTCCTCCTCTGGAAACAGGAAGGGCATGAAGGCTCAATAAGCAGCTGTGGGTGACGTGCTGGCCTCGGGGCTGTGGCACGTGCCACGTCTGTGAAGGAGAGGGTTCGGACCGCAGGAGGCACTGTCTGTGCCCTTACAGATGCCCTCAGTCTTTCCATAGTCCAAGTGCAAAATTCCGTAAAAGGCTGCCTCCCTTCTGAGATGCCGAGGCACCTGCAGACACCCCCAGCCCCGCTTCCGTGGCGGGAAGGGACTTGTGTCACCTCGTGCGTGGCTGATGGCCCCGTCGTGTCTTCCCACAGCCCACGTAGCAACTGCTGCCGGAGGCATCCTCTTCTTCTTCACCTACCTCCCATACCTGTACCTCACGTTCAGCTACCGCCAGAGGACCCACTTCCAAAAGGTGGCCTTCTGTCTGCTCTCGATCGTCGCCATGGCACTGGGAGTCCGATTAATCTCCGCATTTGAGATAAAAGTTGAGCCCTCCCTCTCCCCAGGGAAGCGGCCTTGAAGCTCGGCCACCGTGGGGAACGGCCCAGGCTGACCTATGTTTCTGGGCGGCCCTCGCTGGCGGCTTCCTTCGGCCTTGGGAGCGTTTGCAATACCCTGGCAACTGCGGTGGGTTGTAGGACGGGGTCCACACCACACAGCTCACGGTGTGGTTTGGGAGCAAAACTAAAGCATATTAATGACTTAGGAAATTATACGTCGATGTAGTTGCTTAGATAGAAAAGACACAGATTCACAGTTGGATTCAGTGAACACACTTAGACCTTTACAGGTAACGGAGAGCGATTCACATTCGCCGTGTTCCACACGCACGGACTTGGGGTCGGCCTGGGGGCCTGTCCAGCGGTGCTGGTCTGCTTTCCTCACAAGTACTCCCCCACATGCTCGTCTGTCTTACGTTCCTGAGGTGGATGAATTGCTCTGAATGCCGATGATCACCACAGAAGATGGCGGCTAACACATCCAAACCGAGGGCCTGCTGGGCTCCGTAGGCTTCCTGGGTGAAACCGTCCCTCATCTCAGCAGCACTAAGACTAAGATGGCTGGCTGTGGACACTGTAGCAAGCGTCTCTGTGGCGTCCTCACAGCTCTGGTTCTAGATGCTATGGCTTGGTTTAGCGACAGAAGGCAGGAACAGGGGTTCTAAGTTGGATCTAGTTTGTGCGTCCTCTTACTGCAACTGGCATAATTTCCAATGATCTGGTCAGAGGCAGGTCAGAGGCATCTATCTACCAATTAACTTTTGTTAAATTGGGATGGTCTCAATGGGTTAAGGGTGCTTAAGATATAATAAAGGGTGTGAAGCTGACCAGAATTTATTGCAGGTGAGGGGTTTTCCTTAACAAAGCATTGATGAGACCACACTTTACACATAAGCATGGGGGAAAAGTAGAATTAAAAAGGTATCTCTGATTCCTCATATGTTAGGGAATGAATAGGGGAACTTTATGGAGCCTATCTGTTGAAAGCTGAGGAGCTTCGGTTTGTTCCCCCGCTGAGGTTCTCTTGGGGAAAGAATGAAACAAGACTAGGGCTACAGTGCAGTCCTGACTTGGGAGTTATGGGTTAAAGCGGCCCACCCGAGCGGGGGGCTGACGGCCCTGGCCTTCATGCCTCTGCCTCCTGCCATCACTAGGTGTGGACCCCCAAGAAAGGCCGTGACCAGGCTGACTGACGGCTGGAAGCCCTTGACTATGGCCCTGGCCAGCAACTGAGAGCCGGCTTTCTTGAAGGGCAGCAGGGAGTCTATCCCTGCGTCCATATCCCAACCCCTCATAAACGAGAGGGCCTTGGGGAAGGTGCCGTGGTGCCGACCACATCGTGGAAGAAAACCCAAGGGGAAAATTGCCCCCAAGAACCTGTCAGAGGCTGGTTCTCTGGCGGAGCTACAGCCCAGGGTCACCCTGCAAGGGCTGTCCAGGGACCCTGGAGCGGGAACGTGATTTCGGGTGGTCCTGGGACGACAGAGCCCCCACTCAGGTGCCTGGCAGAAGCACTTTCATCCCCGTCATGGCGAATCCTCCCAGACGGGTTCTCAGGAGCAAAACGCAACATGGCAAAAAGCAATTAAAAACATAAGGAAATAAACCGTCATGGATGAGAGCCAACAGAAACAGATGCACAAAATCCTCACGTTTTTGGAATTACCAAAGCTCAGATTATAAGACTATAATGCTCAGTATATGTTTTTCTATAAAGACATTGTTTGAGGGGAGCCTGGGTGGCTCAGTTGTTAAGTGTCTGCCTTCGGCTCAGGTCATGATCTCAGGGTCCTGGGATCGAGCCCCGCATCGGGCTCCACGCTCCGCAGGAAGCCTGCTTCTCCCTCTCCCCCTCCCCCTGCTTGTGTTCCCTCTCTCGCTGTGTCTCTCTCTGTCAAATAAATAAATAAAATCTTAAAAAAAAAAAAAAGACTTTAAGACATTGTTTGAATGTATTGTCTGGGTTAACGGTGGCGTTGAAAGCGCCGAGAGAGAGTTATGGCCTGGAAGTAGGTTAGAAGAAGAAACCATGGGGGAGGCAGCAAAGAGGATCAAAAAGATGTTAAAATGTGCAAGAAAGTTGAGAAAGCATTCAGAGAAGAGTGAGGAGGGCTTTACCCCCATTTAAGCAGAGGTCCCACAGGAAAAGAGAGAAGGGGGTAGAAGAAATCTTCTGAAGAGACGGAGACCAGATCTGTCCCCAAACCGGATTTCAGGAAGCCCAGCAAATCCCAGACAAGAGTAAGAAGAAGAAATCTACACTGGACACATCAGCGTAAGAGTGAGCACAGCAGATGGCAAGAGGAAAATCTTGCAAGAAGCCTGAGGCACAGAAAGACAAACTGCTTTTCAACAAGAGCCTGAAGACAGTGGTTCATACTAAGAGAGATACCTTTAGGCTTTTTTTTTTAACAGGTGGAATTAAAATACATAAGAGGGTTTTTTTTGGGAGGGGGTAACGTCAGAACCCAAAGGGCGTAAATACTTTCCGGAAGGAGAAGAAAGGTAATTAACTTTAGACTTTGCTATGTGAAGCAGACCCGGTAATTCAGTACTGAGCCCTCCAGAAGGCTAGAAGCAGTGTGTAACTTTCAAATGTAATAGAGAGAGAAAGGAATAAGCAAAAGATTGGCTGAGTCCGAAAGCGGCGGAAAGGAGAGAGAACTTCGGTGCTATGCCCACCTTCACTGCAGGGAGGCTGAGAAGTCGGGGAGCAGGATGGGCACAGCTGACTCAGAACAATCTCGAGGAAACAGATGGGGGGCAGGGCCAGCCCGCTAGACTCCTCCCGCAGCACTGTGCTCCCCAACATAATTAGATAAGCCGTGGGAGGAAGTGACAGCTAACCCCTACCCCATCCAAACTCAGCAGGTTTTTGTTTTTGATGGAAACTGATGAGTTGGTTCTCAAATTTAAAGGCATGTACAGAGGACCAAGAACGGCAAAAACCCCTTGAAGAACAAGATGGAAAGACTTGTTTTCCTGGATATGATGATCTACCATAAAACAGTAGTCGTTAAGATTGACAAAAAGACCGATAGAACAGAAAAGAAAGGCCACAGCAGGCACAGTCAAAGGCCCAAGGTGATGCTGCAGAGCCATGGGGCCAGTGAATGGCGCACCTGAAGAACCTTCTGGGGAAGGTGAATCAGACTCCAATTCACAGCGCACACCGAAACTCTCTAAAGCTTTCGGAGATGATACAGAAGAGTGCACGGCTGTCCTCAAAGTGGGAAAGATTTCTTATTAAGCAAGACACAAAAATAACCGGCCACAAAGACAGATACATTTGACATTAAGACGGCCACAGACAGAATGAAGGGAAGCTGCCGAGGGAGACACACTGAGACCACGAAAGGCTTGTGTCCAGAATATTTGAAGAAGTCACATACATCAATTAAACGTTAGAATTTGTGGTAAAGCGTGGGGGAGGGAAGACTTGAATAGGCACTTCGCAGACAGGAGCCGATGAGAGCCAACAAGCCGGGAGACAATGAAGGGACACGGGTTACGGGTTACGGGTTAAGGGCTCAGGGAGAACCCCGACAGGCTGGAGGAAACTCAGCGAGAGATAGACTCTCTCAAAGAAACACAAGGTGACAGACTTGATGAGGAGGAAACATTACAAGAAATGTTGAGATCTTTAGGCAAAAAGAATACCAAACCGAAGCTTGGGTCTACATGAGGCAATGAAGAGCACCAGAAACGGAAAATACTTTGTTTTTCGTGGGGTTTTTTTGTTTGTTTGTTTGTTTGTTTTTTTTGTTGTTGTTGTTCTGAAATAGGACTGAGTGTCTAAAGCAAAAGTGGGAGGAGCCTTATAGCGTTTAGAGCTCCTGCAGAAGTGAGATGTAGGACCATAGCAGGGGTGGGGAAGGATTGGGAAGACGCGTGCACGGTCCTCACACAACATCGTTTAATGACATAATCTGGTAAAAGACAAATAATGTAAACCGTACAACAACACTGAAAAAAAATTTTTAGAGGTATAAATAATAAATCAACAGTGGAAATAAAATGGAATCATGAAAACATTCTCCATGAATGCAAGAAAAGGGAGAAAAGGGGAAGAAAAAGAAAAGTTTGGAACAAATAGTCACGAGCTGGTAGATTTTAATCCCAAGCAGCAGTAAATCGCATGAAATGTGAACGGTGTAGACAGACCAGTTACAGAGAGGCTGTCAGAATGGATAAGAGGAAAAAGCCAGCCAGATGTTGCCTGCAAACATCCAGCCAGTGGTAGGGTGGGGAGGGGGCGTGCACTCTGGGGGCTTCTGGGGCGACTGACCCCTGGGGGCTGATCACGCGGATATTTCCCTTGGATTGCCTGTTAAAGCTCCATTTTATACATTCTTCAGCATGCACATTCGCAGTAAATACCTAAGTTAACCAGCAATCACGTGTCTGTCGAGGGCGGAAAGGAGCCTTGCCCCTCTGCCATCTGCTCCCTGCAGATCCGCACTGAGTGAGGATGGACCTGACTCTCGGGAACCAAGTGTGCCCCGCATCCACCATAGCCTCGGGACCCGTCCTGAGTCATGCGAGATCTGATTGTTAGAGGCAGCGAACGGCGACGCTCTAGGCTGGCACGTAGACACCTGTCACGGGAATGGGATCCCCGCGGGTCTCCTGGCCCCTGGCCCCCCACAGCAGCATCAGCTTCTCCCCCCCCAGCCAGAGGGTGTTGGAAACGCAGGCTCCCTCGGCCCCGCCGAACACACGTAATCGGAACGAAATCCCCAGGCGCTCCTCAAGCACATTCGAGTTTGAGGAGCAGTGATCTAGCCCATCTGGGTGCTCGCCCGCACTCGAACCTCACCTGCGGTGTTGCTGGTTCCTGCCACCGCGAGCCTGCCAGGTGGCAGCAGACGCTCAGTATCTTGGATGTGAGATGAGAAGCTTCATCACACTGGCACTGAGATTTGACACTTGGCATCACACAGACTACTTACCTCCCTTGGCGTCCTGGAACTGGTCCCAAGCCCCTCCTCTGCACCTTCCCATATTCTGGGAGGAGGTGCACGTGACGCCCTAGGGCGGATGGTGAATGAACAATACTGGGACGCTTGCTGGCTTGTGGGACAGCCCAGAACCCACACAGGGGGAGTGTGAACGCGAGCTTGCAGGCTAAGGAAGCGCTGAGCTCACTTGGAGGGAGAATTAGCTCAGCGAGAAGAGGCGCATCAGGTGCGGAAGCGTGGAGAAGGGTCTTGGTGACCAGACTCCTCCTTCTTGGTGCCAATGAAATCACTAGCACTTTCGGCAATTCTGAAAATGGCTTATCTCATGGCAGAAACTCATTACTCTCGCTTTCCCCTTCCCTGTGCGTTGCATTCTTCCCCTGATGCCCCGGACACCAACAGTCCAGTCTTGCCAGGGGCCTGGTCACCAGTGGTTTGAGGGGGGAGTTGTGCCTTCCGTGTGGTGTCGTCGTCCTTCCTTTGGCTCAGGCACAGGCATGAGGTGGAAGAATATCGGCAGCATGAGGGGGGAGTTCAACTTCTCCCAGGTGCTGCTGCTGCTTCTGCTGGACTCCGTCCTGTACAGCGTGGTGGCCTGGTGCATGGAGGCCGTGCTCCCGGGGCAGTGCGGTGTACCCAAGCCTTGGTACTTCTTTGTCATGGTGAGTGCCAGCGCTAGTGTTCTATAGACCACGTCAGACCTCTTACAACCCCCCACCCCCAGTACCCTCACCCGTCTCGGTGGCGTCCTGATGGAAATCTCAAACCCCAGGAAACCTAAGCTGGGTTCTCTAACCTGGATTCACCCCAAACCTATCAGCTTGTGGTCACCAAGGGAGCACGACGAACGAGTCTCAGTATCTCTGACTCTTGTCCCTGGCTGGTGCCCCGTGCAGAGTCCCCACGAGCGTGTCTGTGGTGTCCCGGTGTGTCCACTCCAGCGTCAGTCCCTGCAAGTCTGCACAGGACACTCTTTCCCCTCTGGGCTGTCGACGCGGCCGTGATGCTCTCTGAGACCTCTGGGGCGCTGGCAGGGCACGGCCTTCCTTGGCCATCCCAGCAAGTTCTCAGAGTTGCTGTCTCCTTACAAAGTGGAGTCACCTGCAGATGCAATTCTCCCACAGCCCTACCAGCAGCCCTGTGCCACGGTCTTTGAAGGGGGTGACCCCGTCTGAGGTGCACAGGCATGCACTTGGGGCTCCACGTGGCTTCTGGCTGGCCCTTCCCGGAGTGTCCACCCCAGCATTTCTCCAGGCTCAGCCAGGGAGGCTGTCTGCCGACATGACGGCTTCCCGAGCTCACTGGGAGCCTGGGTGTGGCACGTCCCGTCGCTCGTTCCGTCCTCAGGACCATGAGTTGTAGGCTAAAATGTAGCTTACTGGTAGTGAGTCCATGAGCAAGTTGCTTGACTTCTCTGGGCACCATTAAATGTTTGATACCAGGAAACGGGGTGGGGGGGTTGGCGGGGTGTGGAGAATTTAATTTACCAAACTATTTATCTCACTGAAGATGACAGTCGATTCACCCGAACACGTTAATGTCAGTTGACTTTCTGTCTAGCCGTCCCACTGGTGCGGGCAGTCTACGCCCCTCACACGGTCAGTGCTGGATGTGGGGGATCCTGACAAAGCTCCAAGAAGCAAGTTCTTTCAGGAAGAGCCTACCAATTTGGTGAAAGGGATTGAAATCCAACATCTCTACAAGGTATCAGCTCACGAACCTCCTTCCAAGAATTTATGAAATAGCATGTAGAGGCTTGTTTTATTCTGACCGTGGTTACAAGGTACATTCCCTGATAGAGGCTTAATTTCCTCCTGTAATGGTATCCTCAAAATAGGAACCTAACATAAAATGTTTCCTGTTTCCTGTCATGCAGTGAAGTGGGGTTGGATGGAGGGTCTGGATAATGTCCCTTGAAACAATCCCCACACCCCCACCATGCCAACACAGCTGCCTGTAACACCCTGGAACTCAGCCACTTGGTGGCTGACGTTGATCCTCCACGGTTTATACACCCGATCACTCGGTGCTCCGCTTTCAGGGCTGGCTTCCAGATGGGGCATGTTTGTCTGTCACCAGCGTTCGCCAAGCCTTTCCTGCACGCAGAGCCCTGCGGGACTAGGCACTCCCAGGACAGGATGCCTGGATGTCAGCTCTGGGCCTGGCCCGGCCCACAGAGCATCATTTTCTCCTCCTTCGGCACCTTCTGTTCTTCAGATGCGATGAGCCCAAGGAGAGGCGGTGTCCATGCTACACTCTATGCCGCCTTCCTCTGCCTGTGGGAGCCCAGGGGGCGGCGTGTCACATCCTAGCCCAGGGGACTCACGATGCGGGGATATCTCCGGCTCCCTCACGCGCTCTGGTCACGGTAGCAGCCAGGCACGCTTGAGGCTTCCACAGGCAGGGATCTCCTTTCTGTTCGCAGAACAGGCTGTCTGCACACACGTGGTTCTGGCACGATTTCTCAGTGGTTTGGCCACATCATGCAGGGCAAGGTGTGGCTCTAGAAGCAGGAAGACTTCCTGCCAAGCTCTGAGCCCTGCGTCCTCGAGCCCTGGCCTCTGTGGCCCCGGTGCCAGGCAGAACCCCCCGGGGCTGTACCCCCGTCAGACTCCTGGGTAGCCCCAGGCAGCTAAACCCTGAAAGAAGGGCTCCCTGCCGCATTTCCACTTGGATACCCACCGATGGACTGACTTTCATGGGGAACTTGATGTGGGTTGTAGATGCTTTGGGAACGCCACATGCCCGTTAGGGTGTCGGTCACACGTTGAATCTTCCACAGGTGTATCACATGGGAAAGAATAAACACAGAGCAGTCAAAGATCTGACCATGAATCTATACTAGGGGCAGATCACTGTCCTCCTGGGACACAACGGAGCCGGCAAAACCACCACGTGCTCACAGGTACCCACGCAGGGCCAGCCCCCTCGAGGAACAGAGCCTTCAACACACCTGGAATGTACTTCCATCTCCCCTCCTTAGAGCTCACTGACGTTTAATATGAAGCACTTGCTGTTTGCTTTTTTACCATCTGTAGAGTGTCTGGTTGTTCACGTGACCCTGTGCCAGGAAGAGGGAATCTTTGGCTCTTCCAGTCTGTGGAAGGAGATCTCACAAACCATCGAGGAGCTTGCACACGACTCTGTGTGTCTCTTCCCACACGGAGTGCCACAGAGAGAGGGAGACTATCAGACAGACTTCCCGCTGAGCATGGAGCCCGCCGTGGGGCTTGATCCCACGACCCTGAGATCACGACAGGAGCCGAAACCAAGAGCTGAACCCACTGAGCCCCCCAGGCGCCCCGAATCTACTTACATTGATTTAGAGTAAGGAGATGTGTGGGAAAGAAGGCAAAGTCATATCACATGTTCGTACTTCAAAAACCTGAAAACCATCTACTTAGCCACTAGTGTGCGTTGAATAAAGAGCGTATACTCATAACAATGAAATTTTACTAGCCTTCCCAAATTATATAAATTTTGTGGATGTGGAGAAATGGCCTCAATAGACCATTTAGTGAAAAAGCCAGTTAAAAAACCAGAATTTATATTTTCCCGTTTTTGCTAAAAACTTTAACACATGAGGGGGGCCTGGGTGGCTCAGTTGGTTAAGTGTCTGCCTTCGGCTCAGGTCATGATCCCAGCGTCCTGGGATCGAGCCCCACGTCAGGCTCCCTGCTCAACAGAGAGCCTGCTTCTCCCTCTGCCTGCCGCTCCTGCTGCTTGTGCTCTCTTTCTGATAAATAAATAAAATCTTAAAAAAAAAAAAAAAGAATACACAAAGGTACACCAAACAGTGTTACCAGTGGTCATATTTACACGCTGGGACCTGCATCCTTTGTGTGCTTTGCTATACTTTCTTCTTGTAACCTTGTTGCAAATAGACTTAAACGAAGAAGATGAGAATAAAGGACACTGATGGGTGGGCTGCGAAGCCCCACACATTCCCACAGGCACCCGGCACTGGGTGGAGTCATTCCCGGGGGCTGACTGGGAATCAGAGGTGAATCAGTCATGGGTCTCAGTTCAGAACAGTTAGATGCCCCAAATACCGTTCTCCTGAAACCCATTTCTGTAGTATCGCTTACTGCTTATCGCAGTGCGATTTGTTTCCATGCGCCTGTGTGTGTTCTGTTCACCTAGTCAGACGGGCACTCCTCAGAGGCAGGAAGGACGTCTCTTGTCTCTGCTCCGCCGACACCTCCTCATTCACCGGATGTTACTGATTGTGGCAAGGAATGAGGCAGTCTGCATGCGAACAAACACAGGGCATCTGTAAGCCTCCAGCTGCGGTGTGCTCGGGCTGAAGATGACCTTAGCATATGTCTTGCACTTGCTCCTAGGTCTTATTCCTCCTTCAGGTGGATGGGCCTATGTCAATGGATATGAAATTTCATGCGATATGGCTGAGATCCAGAGGAGCCTGGGCTGGTGCCCCCAGCACGACATCTTGTTTGAAAACCTCACAGTAGCAGAGCATCTTTATTTCTATGCTCAGGTGCGTCTGTGGGTGGCACACTGTGTTTCCTCTGCATCCATTCTTGGGGAGGCTCAGGAAGCCTGCAACTCCCTGACCCAACCTCAGAAGGCCTTGAAACCTCTTTTGGATGCTATTCCCTAAACATTCAGGAAGGGGGCTGGGGCATGGGTTACAGTTTGACTACAAAGGATACAAATCCGGACGAGTGAAAAGAAGAGACATGCAGTGTGAGGTCTGGGAGAGTCCCAAACTGGAGGCTTCCATGTCCTCCAGACGCCTCACCCTGCTGGGATGTGGCTATGTACACGGTAGCTTATTTAACCTGCAAGTATCCAGTTTTTCTTGGGGTTTCATCACATAGACCCCAATGGTCGAATCCTAGGCCTCGGGACTGAATTCAAGCTGCAGCTTCTGCATGTCTCCCTGCCCCCTCCAGGTCCTGAGTCAACGCATTAGCATAAACTCAGGTGTGGCCCCAGGGTACCAGGTGAATAACCAGGACACCCCATCACTCCAAGGATTTAGAGGCCCCTCCCAGTAACTGGGGACAGAGGCTAGCCAGACTCTTCATTATGCAACACTTACACAGACTTTTCATCAGTTGAACTTCCCTGGGGTAACTCCCACTCGGTCATGATGTGTGATCCTTTAATACACCGTACTTAGTGTTAATAAGATATGTTTACATGGTTCAAAATGCAAAAGCCTTTTGTCCATCCCTTTCCATGAGGGTAGTAAGTTTCTTGTGTCAAGTTTACGTATATACTAGCAAAATGCTGGCTGGACAGGTGGGCCTCTACCGGGGAGGCGGGGAGGGACGTCAGGGCAGCAGGTGCGGCTCACGGAGAAAAGGGGATGACACCAAGGCCAGGCTCCTCGAGGACTGGACGGGCCAGCCTCCCAGCGGGAGCCCCTGCCGGACCTCTCCGTCCCCCGCTGTTGCAGCTGAAGGGCTTGTCCCGTCAGAAGAGCCCTGAAGAAGTCCAGCGGATGCTGCACGTCCTCGGTCTGGAGGACAAGCAGGACTCCCTGAGCCAGTTCCTGAGTGGGGGCATGAAGCGCAAGCTCTCCATCGGCATCGCCCTCATAGCGGGCTCCAAGGTAGGCGGGCGGGAGGCCCCGGGGCAGGGCCCTGCGCACGCAGATGGCCGCTCGGGACGGCCGCACGGAGGCATCGGGCTCCAGGCCCCACGCGGCACGGGCTGGCTGTGGCCCCCGGATCCCTGCAGAGCAGCCTGGCCAGGGCGGGACGGCCACGTCTTCACCAACTGGAGCCTCACGGGGCCTCCCGCACAGCCAGCCCGGGCCTGCCACGCGGCTCTGCCACCGCCCCCAGCGGCCACTGCTCTGCCTGCAGGTGCTGATGCTGGACGAGCCCACCTCGGGCATGGACGCCATCTCCAGGAGGGCCATCTGGGACCTCCTGCAGCAGCACAAGAGTGACCGCACCGTGCTGCTGACCACGCACTTCATGGACGAGGCTGACCTGCTGGGGGACCGCGTGGCCATCATGGCCAAGGGGGAGCTGCAGTGCTGCGGGTCCTCGCTGTTCCTCAAGCAGAAGTATGGTGAGCGGTGGGGGCAAGACTGCCTCCCTTCCCCACGGGGCCCTGTCCCTGGCCTGGAGGGTCCCTGGGGCTAGGAGAGGGGCCGTGATAGGAGCAGGGAGCAAAGGAGCACAGTTTGAGACCTGGAGTCGGGAGATTGAGGTCTGAGCTCCACTCTGCTGGTTTATAGCCTCCATCCATGTGGCCAGGGGCTTTGACCTTTAGCCTTCTGCTTCCAATCTAGAAAATGGACACTCACTGTGTTCCTCAAGGAGTGAGCAGTGTGTGCAGAGTGCAGAGAACAGGTGTGGGCTCTTTCCACGGTGGCTCCCCTTGTTCTCCTGGACCCCACGCCCTCCTGTGTCTCCACTGCTTATGGCGTGGGCGTGCCTCCATGGCCTCACTCCGTCCTCTGTGCATGCACTGGGTGACCTCGTCCAGTCTCCTGTGCTGGAAAATGTGTGTCTCTCCAGCCCGGACCCCTTCCTGAACTCCACATGCGTGTACCCGGAGCCTACTCCGCACCCGCATGGACGCTGACCAGCTCTGTGGGACTTGTCTAAACCCTAGGCAGACCGGGGGTCCCCTGCTCTCTGCCACCACACCCACTGTCCCCAGCACAGACAGCTCCTTTCTTCTAGGAGTTTGGCCCAAACCTTGGAGGCTCCCTGACCCCTCTGTCTCTCAGAGCCCAGATCCCACCGGTCTGCAAACCCTGGGGGCCTTCCCTCCTCCACACCAGGCTGGCGCCCTGGCCCCAGCCTCTGCCCACTTGTCCGAATGACTGTGTCACCCTTCTGCTGGGCCCTGTAGTGACCTCCCCTCCCACCGAGAGTAAGAGCCAGAGTCCAAGAATGGCCCACAGGGACTTGCTTGGCCTGGTCCTGTCACCCAACGGCATTGCCCGATGCTCTTCCACTCCCCTGCTCTGCTCCTGCCACTCGGGCCGCTAGCTGATGCAGCATGCCACGCCCGCTCCCTCCCTGGCCAGCGCCTGGCCACGCTTCTCAGGCCTCCTGACCCTGTTTAGAATCACACTCACTGACCCTCCATATCCCCTCCCATGTTTATCTTTCTCCTCAGCACATGTCGCTGAAAATACATAGATTGTCCCCATTTCTCTTATTGTCTGCCTCTTGCCCCTTTAATGAAAGCCCATGAGAGCCCTCGAGAACACGGACCCTCAGAGGCGAATTCCTTGGGGTTTCCATCCTTCCCCACAGGGCCCCCCCAGCTTCACTTCCCCATGGAGCTGCCCATTCTGAGCGACAGAACAAGAGTAAGAGTGTTTCATGGTCTTCGAAATGTTGTTTCAGGTGCCACATACTACATGACTTTAGTGAAGAAACCTCAGTGCAGCACAGAGAAGATTTCTCATCTGGTTTATCAACACATACCAAGTGCGGTTTTGCAGTCCAGCACTGGAGAAGAATTAACATTTATTCTTCCTAAAAAGAGCATGCACAGGTGTGGACCCCAGAGGACGGGAGTAGCTATTTGCATGGACATAGTTCAGAGCCGGCTCTCTGCCCCTCTCCTCAGCAAGGGCTCTCTGTTCTGCTAGGGTCTGGACCCCCAGGCCTTTGGCATCTCCTGGAAAGACAGCATACTCCAGCCAGAGCCCACTCGAAAACATGGGGCTGTGATCATGTCACCTCCCTCCTTTAAAACCCTTGATGGCTCCCAGTAGCCTTCAGGTCAAAGTCAGAAGCCCTTTATTGGGTGGTGGAGCTGAGATGAATGTTTGACCTGATTTTAATTATTTCAGACTTCAGAGTATTTCCTGGAACTCCCCACCACCTCCTCTCCCTTGTGTTGTTCTCAAGCACGAATCTGAGCTCATACCTCACTAGGAAGATGAGAGCCACCAAACAAGAAGTCCACTTCACTCCCATCACAAGTTTCTTTCTTCCTTCCATCTTGACAGCCAACGATGCGGCCTCTTTTTCCATCCTGACTTCTCAAAAACCCACCTGCTTGACTCGCCCCGCTCATCCACATCATCAGTTTCTCTCTCTACTGGGTCCCTTACTTCTGGGAGCACACTAATCCCCCCCCACCCTCTCCCAGCTCCTAGCACCCACCCCTGTTCTTTCGTGATTGGCTTAGACCACTTAGCATAATGTCCTCAAGGTTCAGTGCTGTGGCATGCTGCGGAATTTCCTTCCTTTTTAAGGCTGCATAATATTCCATCTTACACACACACACCTCCACATTGTGTTTATCCTTTCATCTGTCACTGGACACTTGGGGTGCTGCCACACTTCAGCTACGGTGAATAATGTCACTATGAACATGGTGTACAAGTATCCCTTCCAGACTCTGCTTGGGATTCTTTGAGGCATATTTACTCAGAAGTAGAAGTGCTGGATCATATGGCAATTTTATTTTTAAATTTTTTGAAGAACTGCCATGCTGTTTTCCACAGAAGCTGTACCATTTTACATTCCCTCCCATAGCACACAAGAATTCCAATTTCTCCACAGCCCACAATACCTGTTGTTTTCTGCTTTTTTTTTTCTTAGTAACCAACCTAATGGGTATGAGGTGGTACCTCATTGTCATTTCATTTTGCATTTCTCTAATGATGAGTGATGTTGAGCATCTTTTCATGTGCCTATTGGCCATTTGTATGTCTTCTTTGGAGCAATGTCTATTGCCCATTTTTAAAAATACTTTTATTTATTAAGTCATCTCTACCCCCAACAGGGGGCTCAAATTCAGGACCCTGAGATCAAGAGTTGCATGCTCCTCTGACTGAGCCAGACAGGCGCCCCTCAAGTCCTGTGCCCATTTTTGAATCAAACTGTTTTCTCTTGTTCTGGAGTTGTAGGATTTCTCTGTATATTATGGATATTAATCCTTTATCAGATATAGGATTTGCAAAAATTTTCTCCCATTCAGTGGGTTGTCTTTTTACTCCAATGATAGTGGTTGCCGATGCACAAAATTTTTAAATTTAATGAAGTCCAACTTGTTTATTTTTTCTTTTGTTAGTGTACCCTGGGTGTCACGTCTAAGAAATCATTGCCAGATCCCACGTTGTGAAGCTTTTGTGTGATTTTTTTTTTTTTAAGATTTTATTTATTTATTTGAGAGAGAGAGAGAGCACATGGGGGGGGGGCGGTCAGAGGGAGAAGCAGGCTCCCTGCTGAGCAGAGAGCCCGATGCGGGACTCGATCCAGGGACTCCAGGATCATGACCTGAGCCGAAGGCAGTCGCTTAACCAACTGAGCCACCCAGGCGCCCACTTTTGTGTGATTTTTGTGTGATTCTCTAGTTTTGTTCTTTTGCAAGATTGTTTTGGTTATTAAGGGTCCCTTGAGATTCCATATGAATTTTAGGATGGGTTTTTCCATTTCTGCAAAAAAAAAAAAAAAAAAGTCATTGCTCTTTTGGTAGGGCCTGTACTCACTCTGTGGAATGCTCTGGCTAGCATTAACATTTGAACAATATTACGTCTTCCAGTCCATGAACATGGGGTGTGTTTCCATGGATTTCTGTCGTCTTTACTTTTCTTCAGCAGTGTTTGAAAGTTTTCATTCTATAAGTCTTTCACTTCCTTGGTTAAGTTAATCCCTAAGTATTTTATTGTTTGATGCAATGGTAAATGGGGTTGTTTTTGTAATTTCCTTTTCAGATTTGTTCATTGTACTTAGAAATGCAACTGATTTCTGTGTGTTGACTTTTTATCCTGCTACTTTGCTAAATTCGCTTATTAGTTCTCACAGCTTCTTTGCAGCATCTTTAGAGTTTTCTACATATAAGATCATGTCGTCTGCAAACAGATAATTTTACTTCTTCCTCTCCAATTTGGATGCCTTTTGCTTCTTTTTCTTGCCTAATGACTCTGGCTACAACTTCCAGTGCCAGGCACCTCAGACAGATTTTGCCAGTGAGAATGCTGTGTCAGTGAGGAGGCAGATTCCAGGTCCTTCCCACACTGCCGCCTTCCCGGCATCCCTGTCTCACATGTAGGCTCTCAGCCATGAGCCAGGCTCCTCAACACACAGCAGAAGAGTTAAATTAGCACTTGATTACAAAAAGATACCTAGAAAATCCACAAATATTTGGAAATTCAACACTACACTTCTGAACAGCTTATGGGTCAAAGAGGAATTAGAAATGGTTTTGAATTGGATGGTGATGAAAACACAACGGATCCGAAATGTTTAGATGCTGCTAGAGGAGTGCCCAGAGGGAAACATACAGCTTTGAAACACTCAGGTTAGGAAAGAAGAAAGCCTTAAATCCAATGACCAGCGTTTCCAGCTGAGGGAGGGAGAAAAAGCAGAGAGAAAGTGAAGTACAGAGTACAGAGAAGAAAATAAATAATAAATTTGAAGACAGCAAATGATGGAATAAGAAACAAAAAAAATCGAGAAGACTAAAATAGCCAGACGTTGTTTATTACAAATATTAATAAAAGTGATAAGCCCCTGCCAAAGCCATTAAAGAAAAGAAGAAGAAATATGAGAACCAGCATCAGGAATGAGTGGCCATTGAGCACTCCGAGCACAGAGTTATGACAAAGTGATGAGAAAATACCACAAATAAATTGGACACTGTAGACAAAATAGGCTGATTCCTTAAAAAGCACAACCTACTCAAACTGACACAAAGTGAAAGAGAAGAATCTGAATAACCACGCATCTACTGATGAAATCGAATTTGCAATGACAAATGTTACCGAAAATTCCAGGCCCTATTAGTCATGGAGGAAATAAATCACCCCAATCTTTCAGAAAATAAAGAAGGGAGCAGCACCCCACTCACAGAAACGGCAGCATGCCTCTGACACCAACATCTGGAACATGGACATAAACACAAAAGTCTTTAGCAAAATAAGAGCCATCGAGTGGTCTTACCTGGGAGTTCCAGGACAGCTGGGCTCCCAGGTCTGGGAGCTTCAGCGGGATTCCTGGAAGGCTGGGCCCAGCCGGAACCACTGATCAGAGCATCTACCAAGTCCTCCAGGGCATGGCGGCTTCACATTGGCTCAGGGCTCCCGGAGAAGCCGCCCAGAGCCTGCGGGCTTCCTCTGACCCAACCCCTATCACTTCCGTCCAAATGTGGATCAAAAGGGGAACCAATAATCAAACAGTGGTATATTCCTTTTGTTGAAAACACCTCCACAAGAGACGAGAAGAAACTTAATTTGTGCACCAGTATGGCTGAACCTCAGAAACGTGTTGCCCAGATGAAACTAGATACAAGGAGACCGGGTGATTCCCCTTGCATGAAGATAAAGAACAGGTACAAGGCACCTCTCTGGTGGTAGGAGTCCAGACACTGGTTGTCTGCGGGCAGGAGAGGGATCATCTGAAGGGGGCGGAGAGCACTTTGCAGGGTGGTGGAAAGGTCCACCTCTTGGCTGGGGCAAGAACAAGGCATTTCACTATAGGTAAACCTTGTTGCAAGAGACCAGCCATAGAGGAGCATGATTTCCGTAACGGGAGACTGAAGAGCAAGATACTGAGCACTGTGAAGACCTGACTAGTGAACACACAACACAGGCTGGGGCTCTGCCACCTGTCCTTACATTTAGCCCCCTCAGTGCACGAGGTAGTGTCCGTCACACCGATAAGGAGAGACTGGGAGAGATGAAAGAACTAGCCCAGAGTCACACGACACCTAAATGGCAGAGTCTGGACTCAAACCCAGCCCCCGACAGTGTGCCACCCACGTTCTTACCCACCAAGCCGTACATGGTGCAGTCTCTCTGGTGTGTCCTGAGTGCCAACAGGTTTCTTAAAGGCACGTTGTTGGGCTGGACACCAGGCTGTGAAAGAGCAGAAGCCTGCATGGTAGGAGATTGCGGATTTCTCAGTATCACACAAAAAGCCACGATTCATTCAGCTCAAAAAAAAAAAATGGAACGCATGCATAAGGAAGGGTTCGAGATTAGCAGGCGGTTAAAAATTAGCTCCTTTCCTCATTTAGCATAACAGTAGGGGGAACAAAAAAGAGCACTCACTGTCTTTAGAGAGAGCAGCTGAGTTTGCCTCGGGGTCTTGCTACAGAAGTTACTTAACCTCTCAGCACGGTCTTCAAAGAGCTGTGGAGACAATTGACTGAGTTCAAGTGTGGAAGAGGGCTTGGAATGGCCCCCGCACTTAGTAAGCACTCCAAAAATAGTATGAAAGAGATGAATTATTTACAAGGTGTGTGTCAGATTTATCGTCACCGAAACGTTTTGGAGTAAATGCTGTGACCCTCGCTGTCCACGTTCAGAGTCGTGAAGCTTGGGAGTGATGAGGCTGAGATCTGAACAAAGACGGTCTTGACTCCCTGCTGTTTGCCCTGTGGAAAGCCAGGGTGACTGCGATGGGGTCACCTTTCCCCTGTGAGGAATAAAACCACTCTTCCCGTGCAGGTTTGCATCTCTATTTACCGAGCTGGAACTGAGGCAGATGGAGCTGGGGATCGCCAGCTTTGGGGCCGCGGTCACCACCATGGAGGAGGTCTTCATTCGGTAAGCAGGGGTGAAACTGCAGACCCCAAGGGTCCTTACAGTTGGAGGGGTGCTGAGGGTCATGCATCTGAGCCCTATCCAGTGCTTGGCTCCTCCTCAGGGCGCCCACACCCTCACAGGACGGCCTGCCAGCCTCTGACCAGGACTTCCAGTAATAGGGATACTGCTCAACAGAGAAAGGGGTGAATACAGTATCACTTTCCAGCAGATACAACAAACCAAACAGGCATTGTATCACCTGGGATGCTGGTGACTGTGAGTAACATGACCCGGGACTCAGCTGGTTTAAACAATGGGGAGGGCTTAACACCTCCAGCTCTGGGGTGGGCTATGTGAGTGTCCAGAAGCAGGGAGGCTGCGATGGGGCGCTCTAGATGAGCCACCCCGAAGGCCAAACAAGGCCAGAGAGTGACGATCCAGTCTGGCAATTCTGTCTGTTACCTGCAACATGCAGGCTGTTTGCAAGTGTTATTAATGATACATTAAAATGCATATTTTATTTCATATTTTCTACTAGTCTATTTGGCTTTTTCTCTCCCTTTTTTGGGTTATTTTTCCTCATTCTATATTTTCCTCCCCACGCTAGTGGGAAATTCTACGTTCCTACTGTATTACATTAGTGGTCGGCTTGGATATTGAGACACACCTATGTAATTTATCAAAGTGCCGAGTGAAGTAATATCTTTACTCTGCTCCTGGAAAAATGCTGAGACCTTGGGACACGCACACATTACACCATCACCAATGTGTATGTTATGTATATTTTAATTCTCTCTTTTTTCAACTCCATAAAACCGTCTTATTGTTGTTTGAGAACTCCAGTGGTCGCTTAAACTCCTGTGCATATACACCTGTCTCTGTGCTCACTCTTCTTCTCCGATAACTGTCCTCCTGCCCACAGGATGTTCTTCACAGCACCCGTTAGTGTTTTTATGCAGGAGCCAAACACATTTGTGTTTTTTTGTTTTGGGGGTTTTGTTTTGTTTTGGTCTGGAAATGATTTTAGGTCTCTAATTTTTGAAGGATATTGTCACCAGATTGAAAGTTGTTTTCCATCAATGTGCTGAAGATACGACTTCCCTGTCCCCACTCTTGTTTTGCTGAAAGTGAGCTGTAGGTTTACCGCTTGTTCCTTTGAAAGAAATCTGGCCACTCTTTGCTTCGGATGTTATGCACCTTAACCATGGTGTGTTTCGGTTCGGTTTTCTTTTTAATTATGCTGCTTGACGTCTGATGGACTTCCGGCCCCCGACGGAATGCCCTCCATGAGTTCGGCCACCGCGCACTCCCACAGTTTCTGCTGCTCAGTGCTCTCTCACCCTAGGACAGGTGTTAGATCTTCTCGTTCTCTGTGCTGTGTGAGTCTTCTCTTCTTTTTCACCTTTTCCAGCCCTCTGCCTCCCGGAGCCGCATGCTGGATAATATCCTCTGATCTATCATCCAGGTCTCTTCTCTCTTCAGCTGGGTCCTCGGTTCAATGCTGCCACTGAGTTCTCTTTAACAATTACATTTTTATCAAAGTATAAAAGACATACCAAAAGGTGCACAAATATCGGGCCTACAGCTCGGTTTTATTACTGAGTTCTTATCTATTCTGGATACAAGTCCTTTGTCAGGTACATGTTCTGCCCAGCCTGCTGCTTCCCTCTTCTTATTCTGAGAGCCCACCCTTAGGTCACAAAGTCCTTCTCCTACGTTTTCTTCGGGAACTTGACCATTTTAGCTTCTGCATTAGATCTGTGACCCACCTGGTATTAACTTTTGTGTACAGTGTGATAAGAGGCTGAAGTTCATTTTGTTGCACGTGGGTATCCAGTCATGATGAGACTATTTGGGGAAGAGACTTCCTTCTACACTGAATTGTTTGGATGCCTTCACCAAAAATTAACCAACTGTGTATGTCAATTTCTACATCCCCTACTCTGCTCCATGGAACTAGCTGTCTGTCCCACGCCAGTCCCACGCCACCATGATTGCTGGAGGTTTGTGGGACGTCTTGAAGTCAAGGAGCAGATGGTTCCTCCAAGTCTATTTTTTGAAGATTGTTTGGCCTTCATAGATCGTTTGTGTTAACATGTAAATTTAAATATAAGCTCGTCAGTCTCTGTTTTGAAAAAAAGACCTTGCTGGAACACTGGTTCATGGATTACAACAGGTAACCTCACGCGAATGCAAGCTGTTCACAATAGGGAAAATAGGGGGAGCAGGGATAGAATAAATACAAGGGAACTCTGGGGTTTCTGCTCAGTTTTTCTATAAACCTAAAACTGTCTAAACTTATAGTCTGTTTTTTTAACCTGCTGGGAATATGACTGGTACTAAGTTGAGTCTACAGATTAATTTGGGGAGAATGGACATCTTTCAAATATTCATCCTCCCAACCCATAGGTATTACACATAACTTCGTTTTTTTGGGAGGTCATTTCTATCAGCCGTGTTTTGCAGTTTCCAGAAGTTCTGCATATCTTTTGTGAAACTGACTCCTAAGTACTTCATAGTTTTTGAAGGTAGGGAAATGGATTCCTAAATTTCATTTCCAATCACTTGTTGCAGGTCTAGAAATCATTTTCATATTATTTATATCTAGAGATATTATTTGACTCACTTATTAGTTCAAACAGTTTGGGGTTGATTTCCTTTGTGTATAAACATCACGTCATGTAAAGACAGTTCTACTTCTTATTTTCCACATCATGTAAAGACAGTTCTACTTCTTATTTTCCAGTCTCTATGCCTTCCACTTGCTTATCTCACTAGTAGGGTCTTGAGCATAATGCCAGCTGGAAGTAGACAGGAGGGATGTCCTCTCCTGGTGAGGGGAATATACAGCGATATAAATTTCTCTCTAAGCTTCGCCTGCCTGCATCTCATTTTTTTTGGTATATAGTATTTTCATTACCATTCAGTTAGAAAAATGCTTATTTTTCCATGTGGTTTCTGCTCTGACCTGTGGCTTACTTAGAACTGTGTTTCTTAATTTCCAAATTCATGGAGATTTTTTTAAAAACTGTTTTCTTGTCTTATTTTACCTTGTTTGTTTTATTAATGCACTTGATTTCTGACCTAATTCCGCTCTGGTCCTAGGATATACTCTGTATAGCCTCCTTCCTTCAAAATACTTATGTCTGTGGCTCAGCTTACATTCCGATTTTATAAAAGAATGTGCATTCTTCAGTTGCTGGGTGCAGTCTTTTGCTTACAACAAAAGGTCCAGTTTGTTAATTGTGGTGTATAAATCTTCGGTGTCTTTTAAAAAAAAAATTATCGGGGGTGCCTGGGTGGCTCAGTCGGTGAAGCGTCCGACTCTAGGTTTCAGCTCAGGTCATGATCTCGGGGTCATGAGATTGAGCCCCACGTTGGGCTCCATGCTCAGCATGGAGTCTGCTCGTCCCTCTCCCTCTGCTCTTCACCCCACTCTCCCTCTCTCTCTCTCAAATAAATAAATAAAATCTTAAAAAAAAAAAAGAAGTGAGGCGCTAGGTCCAGCTCACAATCAAGGGGAGGAGATTAGCACAAGCAACAAAAGCAAAAACAAGTAGGACTGTATCGAACTAAAATGGTTCTACATAGTGTACACACACCACCCCCCACCATAGAATACTATTCAGCCATTAAAAAGAAGGAAACTCGTACTATTTGCAACAACACAGATGGACCCTGAGGGCATTATGGTCAATGAAATAAATCAGACAGAGAAAAACAAATACTGTATGATCTCACTTACATGTGGAATCTAAAAATCAAACAGACAAACTCCTAGAAGCAGAGAACAGCTGTGTGGTTGCTGGAGGCATAGGGTGGGGGTGGGGCGGGGGAATTAGGTGCAGGGGGTCAAAAGGCACAAACTTCCATATACGGCAAGTAAGTTCTGGGGACGTCACGTACAGCATGGTGACTGCAGTCAACAATACTGTATGGTATATTTGACAGTTTTTAAAAGGGTAAATCTGAAAAGCTCTCACCACAAGGAAAAGCTATTGTAACTATATGAGGTGGTGGATAGTAGCTGAACTTACTCTGGTGATCATTCCCCAGTATATACATATATCTGAAGCTTACACAATGGTATATGCCAATTATATCTCAGTAAAACTGGGAGATTAGGACAGAGTGTGAACACCAGGAGGTAGAGATTTGGGGGGCCAGTTAGACCCCGTCTACTGCATGTGGAACTCTGTACTCTGCAGAAGCCTATCATCTGATGTCTGAAGAAATTGTGGTGTGGTGCTCGCCAACCTCCTGCTGTAGAAAACTCCGCTCCCCCGAAATTCAGTCTTAATAAAAAACACTCTTATTTTTTAAAATAGAAAATAAAATTCTACTAGCAGAAACCAAATGAGCAAGAAAAATGAAAAAAATACAACCTTATGCCATGAAATTTCACAGGGCCAAAGAAAATACTGTGGCGAAGTGCCCCACGATGCCCGACTCTCCCTAGACACCCACCTCAGGTACCAGATGAAGTCCTGACGAGAGGCACCACAAATCCTGGTAACTGTCACTAATATCCCCCAATGTGTAGAAAAGCTAAAGAAAGGACAAGTAGAAAGCCTGGAAAAGTCAAGGAGAAACCGTCGAGAGCAGAAGGAGAGCCTCAGCAAAGGCAGGGGGTCCTCCGGGGCACACCGTCTGTGGGAGCAAGACCCAGGGCGCTCACTCCGGCCTCGCTCCTCTCACCGTAAATATGGCTGACCCGTATAAGCAGCAAGATTCTACAGAATTAACTGTGTGACTCATACGGCTAGGTCACAAAAGATACGGTAGCCCTGTGCTCGCACACGCTCTCTCTCTCTCTCCCTCTCTCTCAGATCGCTCAGTCTGGGAGGAGCCAGCTACCATCTTATGCGGATACTCAGGCAGCTCTAGGGAGGAATTGGGGCTCCTTCCAGAGGTATGCTGGAGCTGGCTCATACTGGCTCACGAGAGCCAATTATTAAATTATCAAGAATTGTGTGAGCCAGTTAAACACAGCAATTATTAAAAATTAAACTGCATAAGCTTATAAATAAATCATGGCAAAAACAGTGGTACAATTGTGATATCCATTCCAGAGTGTGGATTTTTTCCCACATCACCAAGCAGTTAACTCCATCCTGACACTATCTGGAAGAATAGCATCAGATCCCACAGGTTAAGGGCTCAGGCCCGCAAGACTAACCCCCACCCCCTGACTCTAGACCCCAGTCCCAAGTCCAGGTGGTCACTGTGCTCTTGAGCCACCGGTTGTAAACTGGATGTTCCCACAACTCCCTCTTCGATTCATTTGCTAGAACAGCTCACGGAGCTCAGAGAAACTCTCACAGTTACCAGTTTATTATAAAGGATATGATATCGGATCCAGATGAACATGTACACAGGGAAAGGGTCCCAAGCGTCCATGCACTCTGAGGGTGCCACAGTCCCCATACCTCCACGTGCTCACCAACCTGGAAACCCTCTGAATCCTGCCCATTTGGGTTTTTATGGAGGCTTCATTGCATACACACGGTTGATTGACTAAATCGTTGACCGCAGGTGCTTAAACTCAATCTCTAGCCCCTGTCACCTCCCAGGAGGCTGGGATGTGGGCCTGAAAGTTCCAACTTTGCCATGAAATGGATGGTTCTCCTGGAAACCAGCCCCCATCCTCAGGTGCTTTCCGAAGTCACCAAAACACACCTTAACCACGGTCACCACTTAGGAAGTTAGAAGTGTTTGAGGATCTTGGTGCCACGACCGGAATGAAGACCAAATATATATTTCTTATTATAAATCACAGTGTCACAAATGGTAACACACAAGACTTCATCTCCTCCTGATCTGGCCACATCCTACAATTATCAGTGCTCTTGAGGTTACTTACATCGATTTATGTCTGTGTGATGGGTGTGTTGTGTCCATAGTTTGAAATCAACCATGGTGAGACTACACCATAGAACTTGGTACACACTATAAATTAGGGTTTAACTTATCATTTTGTTGATTGTCTAGACTTAGAAAGTCATGGAGAAAATGTGGGGTTTTTTTTAAATGTCCATAATGCAAAGTAAGCTTAAAAGTGTCTCATATCTGGAGCCATTTCATTAAGAAGAGCACAAAAACTTGAAGAAATATCTTTCCAGTATTAAAAAAAAAAAAGTAGCATTCAACTCAACAACATCGTTGCTCCCCCCAGGGATGAATGAGTGAAGTTCTGACGTTTACCCTGATCATTAATGTTAATTTTTTTTTTTTTAGGATTTTATTTATTTATTTGAGACAGAGAGAATGAGACAGAGAGCACATGAGAGGGGGGAGGGTCAGAGGGAGAAGCAGGCTCCCCGCCGAGCAGGGAGCCCGATGCGGGACTCGATCCAGGGACTCCAGGATCATGACCTGAGCCGAAGGCAGTCTCTTAACCAACTGAGCCACCCAGGCGCCCAATGTTAATTTTTTTTTTTTTTTAAAGATTTTATTTATTTATCTGAGGGAGAGAATGGGAGACAGAGAGCATGAGAGGGGGAGGATCAGAGGAAGAAGCAGACTCCCCGCTGAGCAGGGAGCCCGATGTGGGACTCGATCCCGGGACTCCAGGATCATGACCTGAGCCAAAGGCAGTTGCTTAACCAACTGAGCCACCCAGGCGTCCCGATCATTAATGTTAATTAAAACCAACATTCTTGTCAGAACCACACTCGGAGAGCCAGATAGTAAACCAGCCATGGGAGGGCACCATCTTGGAAAGGGATCCTCCTGCCCTGGTCGCGCCTTCAGACCACCGCAGTGCCCGCCGGCAGCCTCCACACACACCCCGAGAGAGCACCACCCAGCTAAGCCGCTTCTGGATTCCTGACCCACAGAACTGTGGGAGAGAATAAACCCTTACGGTTGTTTCGAGCTGCTAAATCTGGGAGTAATCTGTGCTACAGCCATAGACGCCAACAAACACACTGTCTTGTACCAAACTGCACTAGAGGGAAAATGAGCCATGATTTACTATTTTGTTGTGACAAAATTCCCAGGAGTGGAATAACTGACCCAAAGACTATGAATAAAAATATGTTTCTTGACTTCTTAACAGTTTGTTGCCCGCAATGAAAGCATCTTTTTGCCTCGAGCAGGGGGTTCGGCCCACTTTTTCTTGGAAGGCCAGAAAGCGTGCATTCTAGGCTATGTAGACTCAGGGGCATAATCAAGGAGAGTATGTAGCTGATTAGATAACCATCTAACACATAACCATTTAAAAATGTAAAATCCATTCTGACCTCAGAACCAAACAGAAAACAAGGCCTTGGGCTAGATTTGGCCTAGGCTGTAGTTTACTCAGCCCCGGCCTAGAGGGTCAGCAATGCTGTTATAATTGATGATTTTGCTCATAAGATAGGTATTAAGTGATATTTCATTTTTTGTCTTAATTTGCATATGGCATCTTTCAAGGAAAATAATGGAATCTATTCATGCTAACATTGCCTCCGTTCTTTGGAAAAGCCATTGGCCGGTTAATTGAATATTCAGTTAATTCAGTATTTACTCAGGGCCTGTTTAAGACTCTTTAAATCCAAACAAACTGAAGTGAGTTGTGATTTTTGTGAATTTGCATTTCTCTTTGTTTTGGCCTGGTTTAGGGTTAACAAGTTGTCAGACACCAACACAGATATCCAAGCCCTCAAGATCCCCTCGATGCAGTCCCAACAAAGAGTCCCTAACAGCAGGATTAAACGCATTCACTCCAGGATCTTCTCAATACAGTCGGGCCTGCCAATCCAGCTGAACACTGGGGTGAGCAAGTATTTCAAATGCATGCAAGAGGGCAGATTTGAGTTCAGTTCTTAGAATCACCCTATTCTTCTGCCAAAAAGTGCAGGTCAACCTTTCACAGGGGCTTGAGGAAAAAAAATGTGCAGATTTTCAGCATAAAAGACAGGCCCCACTAGGTTTCAGCAATGCCAGGCTCTCAGCTCTAGTTGAAAGGCAACATCCTAGTGTTTCCTGACCAGGATTAACCCAACAGAGGAAAGTATCAGAAAAGGTCACAGGAAAGGTCAAAGGAAAGGTCTTGGCCCTTCCTCTCACCAAGAAGAAAGAATAAAAGTCTACTGGCCACAAAAGCATGTTTAATCCTCCTTTTTCACCTTTCACTGTGAAAAAGATCACATATTGGATCACCTGAAGTTTAAGATTTTTTTAAACATGCTTATGAAATATATGGATAACCTATCATGTTTTTTTATTGTTAAAAAAAAAATTACTGATGTACATCTTACAAAATGGTCTCGAGTTGGCCATCTACAGGGTATGACTGTCAAACAGTGAGACTGGATTTCATGGGTTAGGGAAGAGATTGAGTCCAGTGTTTCATAATCTCGAATCACATAGGAAAGGAGAAGCTGTCATCCATGGGGCCTCTGAGTTGGAAAGGGTCGAGGCCAGCCGCCTGCCCTGTACAGGAGGCTCTTCTCCAGACTCCGGCAAGAGGTTCATGTGGGCTCCGCTTGGCCAAGCTTTGCTTCTGGAGACTTCCCAGGAAGTATTTCTCGGGGTACCACCTCAGACAAGTTGAGAGCAGTGCCTTTTGAGGAATGCTTCGTGGCCTTTGTCACGTCCAATGTGGGAAATTTCGGGGTTGCTTGCTAGAGACTTTCAGGGATTTGTCAGTATCTGGGGCCAGAAATGTAGGAACGCCTGACTCAGAACTGACCACCAAGCCTCTTCCCACAAAGGCTCTAGGTGGGCGAGTCTTGGCCCCTCTCCCTACCTTGGCTCCTGCAGCACTGCCAAGAAGCGGTGTGGGAGCCCCGGGTGCTGACCCCCAGCATCTCCCACCCCGGGCCCACCTACATGTCCTGGTCCTCAGCGCACGTGACCACACCCTTCACGGTTACTGTCCAGGCCATGGGGGACATGTGTGCACGAACCTGCAGGATGCGCCACCAGAAGTGGAGTTTCTAAGTTAAAATCCATATGAATATTAAATTAGATTGTATTCCTCCAGCTAATTTGTTTTCTAAGAAAGTTGTACCAAATTAAAACTCCAGCAGTGGCATTTTCCCCACATCCTCACCAACTTAAAATTTCTGAAAATCTGGTAGGTTAAAAAAAAGAAAATGGCATCATACTTACATTTGGTATCTGTTTAGACTACTCTTCCAGATCTTTCCAATCTATGGCTTCTTTTTCTGCCATTAAATGTCAATCAAATCACTAGGTAAAAGAATTTTTACTCGCAGCAAATTCTGAGCATCATCAAAATGTTAGGCCCAGTGTGAGAGAGCGCAGTTGGGCGTGGGCTGGGGGCCACCCAGCCCTCTGGTGGCTCCTCTCTGTGGCCATGCTAATGGGGTGCCCCGTTTCTATTGCAGCTCAGCCTTATCTGCCAACAGTTCTATGCCATGTTCCTGAAAAGGGTCACATACTCTTGGCGCAACTGGATGCTGATGCTAACAATACAGGTCCTGGCACCTCTGGCGATCACCATCTTCAGCCTTGCCTTCCTCAACTTGGAAACGCATATGGACGAGGTCCCACTGGAACTGACCCTAAAAACATACGGTCAAACCATTGTCCCATTCTATATTTCTCCCAATTCCAGGCTGGGTCCTCAGCTTTCGGAACATTTTACAAACATGCTTGTGGCTGAGGAGCAGATCCCTCTGGAGACTCTGAGTAAGTCTGAGGCTCCAGGGACAGGGCGTGCTGCGGGCATGCTGCTCCCTGCAGGGCGCCCCATTCTTTGGAGCCATGCAGTGCCCCCTAAAGTCAGACGAACAGCCAGAAGTCTCAGAAAGACGTCTTTAACCCCCCCAGATGACAGGAAAGGGAGGATGCCCAGAAATGAAACCAGGCTGTGTCTTTCTGGGGACTGCAGCATGTCCAAAAATGAAATTGATAAATTATCTGATGTGTTGGGCATGCCCTGGGAGGAGATTTACACATCTACCGAGGGGGTTTGGTGATAGACACAGAGAACATGAAGCAAATGTGAGAAAGAAAGACATGGGGCACCTGGGTAGCTCAGGTCGAGCATCTGACTCTTGATTTTGGCTCAGGTCATGATCTCAGGGTCATGAGATTGAGCCCCACGTTAGGCTCTGTGCTGGGTGTAGAGTCTGCTGGAGATTCTCCCTCTCCCTCTGCCCCTCCCCCTGCTCACATGTACACACACTCCGCTCTTTCTCTGTCTCTAAAAAGAAATAAATCTCTAAAAGAAAGAAAGAGAAGGAAGGACATTAACTCTGGCAGGGAGGTTGTACAAAAAAGGAAACACATCATAACACACCACTTGGTTCAGCTGTGAACTGATTTAACCAACCTTACGATGTGCTCCAGAGGAGGGCTGAGGAAGGGAGCCCGTAGGGGTTGCGGGTAAGAGAAGAAAGTCCTTGCTTCCATAACAGGACATCAATAGGTAAATGTGCAATTTAGCAGTCTGGAGAAATGCCAGCTGACCAGTGTGAGAGAGGGTGCCCCCGGGGAGCAGGCATAGGGGATGGCAGAGGGCAGGCCTGGGCATGGCCATTTGTCATTGCAAGTCTTGCATAATTACCCAGTTTTAAAAGTTATACTGCATGAGTTATTTGGATGAGAAATAAAATTGATTTCACTTTTTTAAATAAAGTAAAGAGATCAAATGCAGAACATGGTGTGGCAAACAGGGAGAAGGAGAAACCTCACCTCCTCTGCAAGCGAGGGCCTGCTGAGTGTCCCGCCAGCAGGGTGGTTACCATTGTTGCTGGGATGGGCAGTCCCTTCTAGCGCTGAAGACTGCCAAGTTCCAGGGAGTTCTAGGTGGGTCCCGTGTTTATGTGGCACTGTGCTGAGAGCACAGTGAAGAACGGTGTCGCTCCCAGCTCGTAGTGAGCCCCTCGCCCAGAGGTCGGAGGGGAAGTGAAGACAGTTGCAGGGACGATGGCAGCGCTGCAGGATCGCAGGGCGTAGCTTGGCCTTGGAGGGGGGCCGAGTAGCTGCAGGGTCAGAGCCTGAGCTATGAGCCTGAGCTGACCGGCAGAAGGGGAAGAGAACTGGAGAACATTCCAGAGCACGAGGACAGTGTTTGTAAGCACTGGGAACAGTGGGTCCTCAGGCGCGGCAAGAACCTGGTTTTGCAAGCTGGGTTTGGACGGTGACTGAGTGCTACAGACCACATGGGCAGTGAGGGCCACCAGTGGTGGTTCGGTAAGGTGCCGTGCGGCCACGCATGGCCTTCCACGCACACGGGAGGGGCCTGGCAAAGGTGCTGGGGCCAGGGCCCTGGGGAGGGCAGGGCATAGACAGCTGGAAAGATGACTAGACTTTTCTCCTTTTTTCCCCCACTGCTTCGGTCAACAAAAGGGAGGTTTTAGAGCAGCCTCGGAGCTGTGGGGCCCAGGCAGGAGGCGGCCCTGCAGGGACAGGGGTCACTGGAAGTGAGGGTGCAGCCACGTCTGGAGGAGCCCCCTTTCCGATGGGGCTGGGGTCCGGGGACGAGGCGCGCAGCTCTGGGACACTGCTCTCCCGCAGGCTCGGTGGAGGACCTCCTCCTACAAAAGGCAGAGGAGGAGCCCGAGGGCTTTGATTACAAATACGTCCTGGCGGCTTCCTTTGAAGACTTGGGGAACCACACCACAGTGACTGCACTCTTCAACAACCAGGCATACCACTCCCCCGCCGTGGCACTGGCGCTCATGGACAACTTTCTCTTCAAGCTGCTCTCTGGGGCCAGAGCCTCCATCACAGTGGTCAACCACCCTCAACCCCGGTCGGCCCTGGAGGCCTCGGAGGATATCTTGCATCAGTATGTGCGACTGCACTCCCCCCAATAAAGCCTCCCCGTCCACATCCACAGCGTGGCCCCTCGACCACCTGTCGCTTCTTGTTTGCTTCTTCTTGTAACGACAGATTGTCCCTGTGGAGGATGGCTTCTGTGAGCAGCTCTGCTTAAACCGCCTCCTCTCTCTCTCTCTCCATGTCCTGTCACAGGGGCCTGAAAGCACACTTTCTCATTATCAACTTGCTTTTCGGAATGGCTTTCCTGTCCAGCTCCTTTTCCATCTTGACAGTCAAGGAGCGATCCACGAAGGCCAAGCACGTCCAGTTTGCCAGCGGTGTTTACGTGGCTACTTTCTGGCTCTCCGCACTGCTGTGGGACCTCGTCACCTCCCTCGTCCCCAGTCTGCTGCTGCTGGTGAGGGCTGCGCGGTGCATGGGGGGCTTGCTGTGGGGACCCCGCGAAGGACCAGAAGCCTGGGCCGGCCGCTTACCCAGGACATGACTCCGTCATTGACTCTGGGTAAAAGGTCCAGCACCATTGGGAGCAGAGGGGCCTGCCCTGGGGTCTGCAATCTGTGGCGTGCCTATGACTGCTGCCACAGGCTAATAAGAGGCTGTGAGCTGGGGATGTGTGCTCACAGACCGGAAATAGCTCAGCAGGGCCCCAAGGGGCCAACTATTGGATCATGACACTCTGTGTGGGACGGGTCACGTCCCCCTTTGCTCGGCCTGTGTTCTGTAACCGTCGCCGAGCCCCTGACCTTACGGTGCTGACTTGCAGGGGCAGAGCCTGCTGTCTGCACGGTCAGAGATGAGGAAGTGCAGGGGAGCACCTGTACAGCAAACTTATTCTTAAAGTTGGGATCATCGCATCCTTTCTCTAATCCTTAGCATCAACTCTTAGTGACTCTTCCAAATTCTCCACCCTTTTTCCCAAGGTGGTGTTTC
Source organism: Mirounga angustirostris (assembly GCF_029215605.1). Classification (NCBI taxonomy): domain Eukaryota; kingdom Metazoa; phylum Chordata; class Mammalia; order Carnivora; family Phocidae; genus Mirounga; species Mirounga angustirostris. Next base: position 141,462,059 of record NW_026991713.1, read on the forward strand.
TGTACCACAAGGAAGAAGCTTTTACGCATGAGGACAACGTCCCAGCCTTTATCTTGGCGCTCATGCTCTACAGCTGGGCTACCATCCCCTTCATCTACCTGACCAGCTTCTGCTTTCACTACGAAGGCAGCGCTTTTGTCAAGCTCATCATCATACTCACCTTCTTGAGCATCGGCCCCCTCATTCTCATCTTAGTCACAAGCGAAAAAGGTGAGGACCGTCCTATCTACACTTATCTTTCATTCTTCCGCTCACAGCCATGGAAGGCGTACCCCTGAAAGTTAGGCTGTTCTCAGCAGCTGTCTCCTGAAAAGTCCCAAACCGTGTCCCAAACATACATCTCCAGGAGAGCGGAGAGACGTGGTGGTTATGATCATTCAGTGGGTTATGCTCAGCAACAGACAGGGAACAAAGCGCTTAGCACACACACATGCACAGCCGCGTGGATGGACATCTGACCCTGCCGATAGGACAAATCCTGGTGACAGGAGAGCAGTGGCCTCTGAGTTTGGGGGAGAGGGGCTGACTACACAGAGACCCCAGGGAACCTCCTGGAGATACTCTGCATCTCGAGCGAGGTGTTGGTTACATGTGTATAAACGTTTGTCAAAATTCATCAAATGGTCCACTTATGATCGTGCATTTCATTGAAATAAATTATTCCTCCGTTTTTAAAAAAAGTAGTAAGTCAATCAATAAGCCAAGGTTGGGAGAGGGCTATTTGGTGAGTGTGCAGTTAGGGTCGGAGCACCTGGGCAGCGAGCTGTCATTCATACTGTGCGTGTTCACATTGACATCATCATGTCTGGGCTGCATCTCTCTGCATCAGGTTGGATACACACACTCATTTCTACCTCTGTGATTCTCTTCTCTATTTACTTGGATGCCGACCACCTCCTTTAAATTGGCATTTGGGTTTTTGTTGTTGTCTCTACCTAAGAATATGTGAATAGCTCCCTGTCTTCGTCTTAGGAGCTATTCTGTCTCCTAGAGGACTGGCCATGCGTGTATTCTTAGCCGTCTTGATTGAGCATGTTTTACTGGTCTAACAGTCTGCATTCTTCCTAGTTCTCATGCTTACCAACTATGGAATTTTGGAGATGGAACTGTTTTCATCTGAGCAGATCAGAAAAGCAACAGCGTTTTGATTTTATGATTGGAACAGAACAAAAAGCATGCTGCAGACAGAGGAAAGGGGTTAGCAAAGGCATGTCCTAAGGGAACCCTAACCCCGCAGTCCTCAACTGCACTGTGCATCCCAGATTCATGGGTCAGCATGTCAAGACACACCCCAGGTGATCCCAGTGTGGACGGGCCAGGGAATCACTCTGAGCAATGCTGCCCTTGTCTCCAGAAAGAACCTGAGGATTCCTCCCTTTCCTCTCTCCTCTGCCACCCAACCCCACCCCAGACAGACAAGCACCCACAAGTCCAAGGACACTGAAGGGCCCTGATGGGGACAGAGCTCTCTCAGAGAGAATGACCAAGCCAGGGAGCATGGATCTCTGGGCCTTCTCTCTGGATCCCTCGACCTTTCTGGGATCCATTTCTTCTTAGATTACTTCATGCCCTTTCTTCTCTCCCCTCCTATACAGCAACAACAAGGACCGAGACCCTTCTCCCGCTTTGTAGGAGGCCCCCTCCCACTTAAAAGTCATGGGGGAAGGAGGCTGGAACAAGGCACAAAGCTCTGGTCTGGGGGAAGGCATGCTGGTTCCTGTGTGCACCCCATCCCCACCTCCTGAGGAAGGACACCGTTAGGACACTTTGGCCTCTATACACTCGCCCCGAGGGCCTCATTCGGATGCTGTTGTCATGGCAGCACAGTCAAGAATATAAAGCTAAATCTGAGCTCTCCTTTCTCTGAGATGCCACTAAAATAATAAAAAAGGAAATAAAGGTGTATGAATTCATGATGAAGAAGCATCCAAGGTGCATTTGGAGGGGGAAATGGCTGAGCAAGAACCTAAATGAGCACCACAGAATCCTGGAGAGGCTTGGGAGCCAGAAGCTGGGGAGTGAAGGTGGGGCTGATAACAGTGTGTGTCTGTCTCTGCCCTCACGTCCCCTGCAGGAAGCAGAGAACACCCTCCTCTGGATGAATTGAACTTGCTCCCACACAAGACCTACACATTCTGCCTGGTCCCCTGCCCGAGATGTCGCCCTCTCCCGTGCACAGAGCCAGCAATCGCCTCCCGGCGCCTCTTCTGCTTCTGTGGATAGTCAGGCAGGGTCAGCGAACACTTAAGGACAGACAGCAACCACAGAAGAGACAGAAAGTAAAGCAGACCACCAAAAAGGAAACATGGGGAAATGCAGGACACAAAACAACCATTTCGGAAAAGACAGCATCTATTAAACAGTAGAATTTTACAAGGAAAAAAAACCCCAACTCTGAGAGCAAGAAAGAGCAGACTGCCAGCACAAAACACTTAGCAGAAGGGGTGGGAGACGAAGCCGGTCAACCTCTCGGAAAGTAGAGCAGAAAGACAGGAGGACCAGGGAAGGTGGGGGCGGGCAGGTGCCAGGAGAGGGTCCAGGCGCTGCAGCCCCAGCCCCCGAGAAGGGCTCCACAAACAGAAAGTTTGAGGAAGTCACCAACAAGAAGATCTCCCGTCGTCGCAAACAAACCAAGCTCAAGGCTGAAGGGATCCGTGAGACTTCTGAAGCTGAGGGGAGAAGGGTCCAGACCTTAAAGCCAGATGCTTCCTGGGGGACAAATTCTGGGGCCGTTCAACTGTCCAGCGAGCGGAAGCACGGAATGAAGGCAACTTCAGCCACGCCAAGGGAAACGCAACCCTCCGTCTCTCTTTCTCGGGAAGTCAGTGGAGACACGTGGGCCAGCAAAGTGAAGGGACAAAGCAACAAAGAAGGCACGGGACCCAGAGGGGAGCAGGTCCAACCCCGGGTGCGGCGGACAACAGCCACCTTCCGGTGGAGGGCGAGACTCAGAAGGTTTGTGACCTCACCCCGGCCTTTGAGCAGCTTTGGGGTAGGATCCAGAGAGAAAGAAGGAAGGAAGATAATCGGGAGCCATGAATATCGGCCTCTTCAATTAGATGTGTCACTCATGGACACCTTCTTTGATTCTGGTTACGGTGAGCTGGGGGGAAGGGGGCGGCCCCTCTCAGATTCTAAGCACTTCCCACTTAGGGCCCAGAGACACCATCCGGCTGACTGTTGGTTCCTAGGCCAGGCTCAGGAACATTGTCTGTTTATGGTTAAGCCTTTCTCTGGACCCACGCAGAAGCGGCAAGGCTGGTGTCCTGGCGCTTACCCCCTGCCCCCTCCACCTCAGCCTCCAGATGAGATTTCCAAGTCTAGAGTTCTAAATAGAGCAAATTAGGAGGGCATGGCTGGCTGTGCTTCCGTCCCAGTCCTATCTGCCACCTTCCCAGCCGTCCTGCTGAGTTATAGTCTCAGGCACAGCTCAAGGCCTGGTCACCAGGGCCATGGCCCTCATGCCTTCTGGCTTGGCTCACACCTCATGCATGCGGTCCCAAACTGTGCCTCATGCCCCTCAGCTGGGCCATGACTCTGCGGCCGTTTCTGCATCCTGCCCCAGGACATGTTGGTTGGGAGACCTCATATCCCAAGTTCAACTCCATGAGGAGTGGCCCCACTGGTGAGAATTTCACAGGTTGGTACCCAAAAGCTGTAGTGCTCTAAATCCAGGTCCTGAGAGTAGAGTTCCTTTCATGTAATTGGTTCAGCCTCTCCCCACAGGATCTGTAAGTCACGTGTCCACGGGCTCCCTCCCCTGAATCACCCATGGGCGTGGAGCTGGTTGTGTGAGTTGTCACAAAGTCTACAATTAGAGCTCCCGTCCCCATCCCTCAGTTTCTCCTTCCTGCCGGTGAGGACGCGCTGGGGCATGGAGGGACAGCAGACAACAGCTGGGGCAGCGGGGGAGGGCTCAGGGACACAGTCCCATTTCTGGCCCGTGCCCCATGCAGCGCACTACGAATTCATCCTCTTATGAGCAGCTGATCAGTAGAATATTTCTTTTGCAGAGCATTTGTGTTTATTTGTTCTAAATAAAAATTTTAAAAATATTTTAAATATACATGCTTCAATTTCTTGCCAAACAACCCCGTTTGGTGTTTCTTCACTTTGTAATATAACATGAATCTAAAAATTGGCTTCTCTTAACTTCTAAGAGGCCCCAGTTTCTGTATATTTAGTTCATAACCAGCCAATTTACTGACCTTGCTTTTGTGTCTCACAGTACTTTGGCTGATTCTCGTGGCCTTTCCAGGTCTATGGCGGCGGAGAGCATCTACAAATGATGGGTTTGTCCCCACAAACGATCTAGGCAGGGATTGTGTCCTCCTTAGCTCCCATATGAGGACGCTCAGACACCCCCACAGCTGGCCCACCAGACCCTGCTGTCTGGCCCAGCTCCCTGGTAAACCTCATCCCCCTCCCGCCTCTCAGCTTGCCCCTTCCACAGACGAATCCCATGTGGCAGCCATGCTCTTGCTGGTTTTTCCCAAACACAGCTCTTCGGGATTCATCTGCACAAGCCATTGGAATAGAAGTGAAATGGCAAGCTCGGGAAGCATGGCCCAAAGGAAAGTGTGTACGGCATGGAAGTTGAATGACTGCCGAGGTCTTTGGGCTGGGGCCCAGGAGAGTGACGTGTGCCACAGGCTGTGCCCTTTTCTGACTGCAAGTGAGTCAGTACTTTCTATCCCCTTTGCAGAGATGGGCTACACAATGGTGTCGGACTCCTTGGACCGCACGTTCCTACTGCTGCCAGGTCACTGCCTGGGAAAGGCCCTCTTCAACTTATACTACAGCTACAGAATGCAGAAGTTGTGCAAAACCAGGAACCTGGACTACTGGGAGTGTAGTCAAATTTGTGAGTACTGCACGTGGAAATTTTCCCTTTGACAGGATACAACTCAGTGGGTTTGGGTATGTTCACAAGGTTGTACGAGCATCACCACGATCCAATTCCAGAACATTTCCATCACCCCAAAAAGAAGCATGGTCCATTCACAGTCTTTCCCCCGTTGCCTCTCCCCCAGCCCCTGGCAACCACTAAGCCTGCTCTCTCCATCTGTGGACTTGCCTGTTCTGGTCCTTCGTGTCCGCCTTCTCTCGTTCAGCATCGTGTTTTCAAGGATCATCCACGTTGGAGCGGGTGTCATGGCTGAATCATATTCCATCGTCTGGATGGACCACAATTTGTTCATCGGGTAATGGTCGTGCAAGATGTTCCCACCTGTTGGTAGTTATGAATAATGCCGCTGTGAGATTCATGTACAAGTTCTTGTGTGAACGTATTTTCAGTTCTCTCAACTACATACCTAGCAATGAATTTGTGTTTAGCTTTTCGAGGAACCACCAGACTGTTTTCCACAGCGGCTGCACCATTTTACATTTTGCCTGCGATGTATGAGGGTTCCAATTTGTCCACATTCTCTCCAACACCTTTAAAAAAATTTTTTTTTGAGAGAAAGAGATAGAGCAAGCAGGGGGAGGGTCAGAGGGAGAGAACCTCAAGCAGACGCCCCACCGAGCGTGGAGCCCAACACGGGGCTCCATCCCACGACCCCGAGATCACGACCTAAGCCAAAACCCAAAGTCGGACGCTCAACCGCCTGAGCCACCCAGGCGCCCCTAGATTATTCATTTTTTTAAGTTGTGGTAAAATGTATATGAAGTTTACCATTTTAACCATTTTTGAGTATACTAATCAGTCGCATTAAGCACAATCACACTGTTGAACCACCATCTCCAGAACCATTTTCATCTTGCAAAACCAAAATGGTCCCCGTGAGAGCCCAACTCCCCATCCCCCAGCACCACCACCTCCCACGCGGTGTCTGTGAATTCTGCTCCTCTAGGGACCTCACACGAAACCACCTAAGTCCTTTCTTGTTTCCTTTTGTGGACATTCTGGAGCTACTTTCTTTGTGGTTACCATAGGGATTACATTAACATCCTGAAGTAACCACATTCTAATTGGAATTTATATCAGCCTGACTTCGGTAACATAGAAACTGCTCCCAGGTGGGTCCCCACTCCCCTTCAATGATCGCATATTGTGTATCCAGAAACATAGACCAATAATTGCTTTTCTGCATTAGTTTCTTCAGTCATGGAGAAAACCACAAGTGGAGTTGCAAACCCACCTTTTAACAATACTAGCTTTTATAATCGTCCATGAATTTACCTTTGCCAGAGACCTTTATTATTCTGATCTGTATGTCCTGGGACAGTCCGTTATAGATTAAATGAAACTGGCGAATTGGAAAAAATGTGTAGTGTCATTCCGTTTATATCATAAAAGCTCGTGTCTAGAAAGGGTAGAAAGGTGACACACAAACACTAACAATAGATTGGGGGAGTGGAGCAGTCCCTCTCACATGTCCCTTTTTCCTGATGAGTGTGTATTTATGGTATAATTTTCAAATACATGTATTTAAAGGGAAAATGTGAAAGCAGATAAGATTACAGAGAGGGGACTAGAGGCTCCCAGGTGTTTCGACAGGACTGGTCAGCTGAAGCTGCAGGTGACTGACAAATGATCAAAGAACCAAACATGTAAATATCTTTCAAACCACTGTCATAGGACAGGGTGAGGTCCTTGACCTCAACACATTAGTTGTACAACGTGGGTCTTAGCAAGAGAAACAAAATACTGTTCGTGTTTACCACCCGCTGGGACGTGGGAACAGCACTGATGACGCTCACGTGTGCTTTCAACCGCATTTGCTACAGGAGGAAAGCCTGGGAAGCCAGCCGGAGTTTGGTAACACATTTCTTCCCTGTTAGCAGAGGGATACACCGTCCAGGAGAGCGTCTACGCCTGGGAGTCTCTCGGGACGGGGAAGTATCTGACGGCCCTGGTCATCTCGGGGTTTGTGTACCTCATCCTGCTATTCCTCGTTGAAACCAATGTCTTGTGGGAGCTGAAAGCCAGGTTTTCTGACTTCAACAGGAAGTGACAAGTGGTGAGTGGGGTCAGCGTGTAACTCTGGAAGCCCAGGTCAATAGGCTGGCTCCACAGTCCGTGGTCGGAAGTGGCCTTGAATGTCAGCATCTGAGGGAGCCTGGAGACCCTCTCATCCACTCCCAGGGCAGAGGGGTGACAGCCCATGCCGGGGGAGGGGATGGGGGGGTGGGGGGAGATCTGGAGGGACAGGGACGCAGAGGACTGGCCTGGCTCCTGTGACCCTGGTCAGCTGAGTAGGAACAAGACCCTGGATTTCCTAAGACCACTCACCTTTCTGGAACACCTCCCCCGCCCCCCACCCCAGCCAGGAGGAGCCCTGAAGGAGAAGGGTCTGTTCTGTCAGCTCTTCGGAAGATTCGTTTGTTTTGCCTTGAATAGCCCCAGGCTTCAGGTCTTTTAATTTTCCTCAAAAGCCAATACCAAGTGACATTTCCAGGTCCGCGGGACCCTGGTTGCCCCTGAGAAAGAGGTGGTGGTGTATGCGTGAGCCCCGCGCGCCCTCGGCCTCCTCCCCCTGCCCTCGCACCAGCAGGGACTCCCACCTCCCACCCTTGCCTCTGGAAAGCAGGTGTCAATGCACGGCGTAGCGTCCGTGCCCGTAGACCAAGATGTGGTGCAGGACGCAAAGGTGGTGGAGACTAACTTGGAAAAGCTGCGTGAGGAGAACCCACTGGTTCTTAGAGAAGTGTCAAAGGTGAAGTGAGACGTGCCTGAAAAAGCAAAGACCACCTTCCAGTGTCCCTTTCGTAAGGAAGCAGCCGCCAGGGGGCTCCCGGCGCTGCCTGCTGGCTCTCCGGGCCCCACTCGACTGGGTTGAGCTGCCGTGGAGACGCACAGGCAGGGAGCTTTCCTCTGTGAACGAATCACACCCAAGGCTGTTTGCCCTCAAAGTACCTGAGGGCAGGAGTTAGGGCCTGAACCCTCTGGCACCTCTCCGGGGGTCCCGTGTAAGGCAGAAGGGCCAGAGCCACGAACCCCAAGAGGCAGGAAGCCTTGGGGTTGGACACGACTGGCTGACTTCCAGGATCTAGAAGGCAATTTTCCAGGGAGTTCCTGGTTGGGGGTGGGGGGAGGCTCCGACAGCTCAAACCAAGCCTGGTTAGCCGGCTGCAGAGCTCCAGCCAGAATTTTATGGAGAGACCCTTCAAACATCCAGGACCTCTATAACATTTTCCCCCAGTGTATAAGTTCTTATTCTTTGTTTCCCTAGAGTCACTGGTGGCTTAAACAAACCAACCAACAGACAACTCAAGCAACATCAAGGGGGTTTGTTTGCTTGGAGAACTGAAGGGAAGAGGCTAATCCTGGAGAACGAGGCTCTCCGTTGCAGGGACAGAAGGAGGAGAGCAAATCCTCCTAACCCTGCTGGGAGGGAAAGGAAGCCTGGCCCCTCCTAGCCCCTGGGCCTGATGGCAGCCGGCACCTAACCCAGGATGGTGTGACAGATGCAGGGCGGCTCTGGGCTGCTGGCCCTCGGCCTCCTCACAGCGTGCCTTCTTTCTTGGGCATCTCAGGTCTATGTGGAGAAGGTGCCCCTGCTGGCTGTGAACAAGATCTCCTTCACTGTTCAAGCAGGGGAGTGCTTCGGCCTTCTTGGCATCAACGGAGCCGGGAAAACGTCCATCTTCAAAATGCTGACTGGGGAAGAGCCCATCACCTCTGGGGATGCCTTTGTCAGGGGCCTCAGCATCCGCTCTCACCTGAGGGAGGTAGGGTGTGACCCGGGATGAGGGGGCAGCACTTGGGAAGGGGTAGCTATTGGGAGGAGGGGATGCGGAAACGCATTTGCCGGTGTGATGCAGGCCTGGGGTGCGCTTGGTCTTTGGAAACCCCGCCTATCAGGTTTATACATGACTCCCAGCCCCACGGCCCTACCTTAGACCTCTTCTCTGAACTCCCCACCCATGATCTTTCGTGTCCAGTGCTCACAGCCCTGGACGTCCCTCCCACACCCTCCCAGGTCCTAGGTCCAGTCTCCTGGCCATTCCCACTGTGCTCACGCCGAGGTTCCTAGGGACACCCGGCTTGCCTTCCTTGCCCTCGGCAGGGCATCTCATAACACAGACCCACCTCCTGTGAGCTGCGGCCTTCCCCTCTCCTCCGGCTCTTCCCACCCTGACCCTTCTATCCCAGACGCCCGCGGAGGGTGTTCTTCGCCTGCCCGCTAGGCCATGGCGCTCATCAGGGCTGCAACACCAGCCTTCTGTCTCTCTTGCTCTACAGGGGCCGCACCCGCCTGAGCTCAGTGGTTACTCTGTCCCCGTCTTCTGCTCGCTGAGGGCACCTGTGCAGCCTCGTCTGCAGCCCGGCCCCAGTCCCGTGTGTGTGTGTTGCACGTGCGTGTGTGTCCTGTGTGTGTATGCGCGCGCACGTGCCTCCTAGACAGCCTTGCTCAGACGTCTCCCTGTTGACACCCGAGCTTCTCACGAGCTCCTCAAACCCGACCCTTTTCACAGGGTCTCCACCTCAGCTACCGGCACCAATTCGATGAACGCCCGGTAGACGCCAACGCTTGTGCCGGCCCAGTGGCCCTCGACAGCATGGAGCTCTGACGCGGTGCAGGTGAGAGCAACAGGGCAGTGGTGTGGTGTCAGCACCTGGTGGAGCAAGTGAAAGGCTCAGGGAGAGACCAAACCACAGGGCATAATGGAGGGTATACTCTTCACAGCACAAGCCATCTAGTCGCCAAAAGTTTATCAAACCAGCTTCAGTGTCCATGACGGAGATCGCATTCAGAGAGAAAGCAGAAGAACCCACGCAAGCCTGTTCCGGAATCTTTAGCCCCTTCGTGTTTGGTGCCCACAGCTGGGGTGAACAGCCGTAGCCAACATAAGCCTCTCACGGCCGCGAGACACTTATGACTCATTTTAACTCTTTTACTATCATACAAATTACGGGGGAGGCTTCTGGTAATGGCAAATTGCGTGACTCTGACTCCCTTCCTGGCAAGAACTATAACAACAGGACCAAATTTTAAAAACATCTCCAGAGAGCCTCCTGAGAAGATAGTGAAGACTTATGAGGCAGGAGGTAGGTAGGACAGGGAGAGGACCAGGGAGGCAACCATGTCCAGCCAGGGTGGCCGGGAGCCCAGGGTTGCTCCTGATGCTGAAGTGACAGGTGCTGAGGTGAGTGCCTCCTTTTTTAGAGTGAGGAATCCGAAGGGCTGCGCCCTGGGTGCAGGGATGAGCCACATGTAGACAAGCTCATCCAAGGACACAAAAGGACCAGGACTCATGTCAGTCCCTGAAATGGGGCTGACAAGACCCTAAGCCACCAATGCTCCCAGGCACCTGGTGGGAGCCAATGTCAACCTCTAGGGGAAAACGATACCGTCCTTGACTACAAACAATTTTGCAAATGCAATGCTTGGTACACAATAAAATTAACCAGATATATGTGCATAAAAGAAAAAGCCCTCCTTCAAAAAAAGTAAGAATGAAGCCTGGAGAGTCAAAAGGGCAGAAGTTATCCAAGAGAAGGTAAGAACGTTGGGCAGACCTTCGAGATCGCCCTGAGGGGTCCCTGTCCTAGCACTCGCATCCCCTGAGCAGGCCCTCCTATGCTGGACCAGGGTTGGTCCGGGTGGCAGCAAAATTTGCAAGAGATGGTATGTCATGTCTGAGGCTGGGTTACAGAAGACACTACAGCTTCTGCGTGGGGTATACCCTTTCCCACATATCCCTCACAGTGGGGGAAGCTAACTGCACATCCTGATGGTGCTCACACAGCCCGTGGAGGGGCCCACGTGGTGTGAAGCAGCGCGGGAGTCCTGAGACCTGCCCACAGCTACGTGAGCGAGCTCGGAAGCAGATCCTCCAGGCTTCCAGGGATGCAAGCTTGGCGGGGAGGCCAAGGGCCACCTCATGATGGAGCCTGCCCAGGACCGCCCAGCCAAGCTGTCCCCAGATCCATGAGCTGAGCCTCAGAAGCCATGAAATCATGAACAAACCACGGCTAAGTTTTGAAGTAACTCGTTATGTGGCAATATATGACAAGCTGATACAAAGGATCCAGTGAAAAGGTTTCACAGACACACAATTGAGGTCCCAAAAGGAAAGGATGCAAATAGGACGCAAAGTGGAATTTGAAAAATTAATGTCTATGACTTGTCCAAAATTTATGAAAGATATCGAATTACAAATAAATAAATCCCTATCAGCCCTGAGCAGGAGAGATTACTAGAAATAAATCCCTAGGAACATTATAATAAAACTGCTGGAGGGCGCCTGGGTGGCTCAGTCGGTTAAGCGTCTGCCTTCGGCTCAGGTCATGGTCCCAGGGTCCTGGGATCGAGCCCGCATCGGGCTCCCTGCTCTGGGAAGCCTGCTTCTCCCTCTCCTCCCCACTTGTGCTCTCTCACTATCTCTGTCTCTCTCTCTCAAATAAATAAAATCTAAAAAAAAAACAAAAAAAACAAAAAAAAAAACAAAAAAAACTGCTGGAAAATAAACACAGGAAGAAAATCTTGCAGGGACTCACTTTCAGAAGAGCAACAATCAGACTGGCAGGTGACGTCTTAACAGAAATGACAGTGCCCAGAAGACAACAGGACGACACTCCAGAAATGACGGAGGCGCTAACAACCAGCCTACGATAATACACTCAGTAAAGTCACGCTGTAAAATGAAGGTATGAAAAGAAGATATTTTCGGGGCACCTGGGTGGCTCAGTCGGTTAACCGTCTGCCTTCGGCTCAGGTCATGATCCTGGAGTCCCAGGATCAAGTCCCACATCAGGCTCCCTGCTCAGTGGGGATTCTGCTTCTCCCTCTGACCCTCCCCCGTCTCATGCTCCCTCTCTCTCTCTCTCACTCTGTCAAATAAAATCTTAAAAAAAAAAAGAAGACATTTTCACATAAACACTGACAGAACTGATCACCAGCACACGTGTGCCAAAAAAATAAAAAATCACAGAGCCATCTTTAGGCAGAGGGAAAATGATCCCTGAAGGAAGTTCAAAGACACAGAAAAGATTGAAAAGTGATTTAAAAAAACAAAGAGAGAAATGTATGACTTTTGATTAAACGAAGCTATAAGAATAATAATGTCTTCTGAAGTTCAAAATACGTACACAGTGACGGTAGAGGACGGTGATGGCTGCAGGGGGGACAATAAGCCAGTACAGGGGACAGGAGGAAAACAAGAACAATCACATGACCAGGGACAAGCAGGCACACGCAGGGGGAGCCCAGAGCACACGGGATACGCAGCCCTGAAGAAGCTGGTGCTCGGAAATCCCAATACATCAGTGAGTTCATTCAGCAGAAATGGACTAAAGACCCCAGTGGAAAGACTGTCGGGGAGATACTCATCAGCTGAAACATCCAGTTAGCACACGGCCAGGCGAGTCTGCTCACCAGTGTGTGCCCAAGAGAAGTGAAAACCTACGTCCACACAGCAGCTTGTACAGGGACATTCACAGCAACGGGATTCACAACTCCAGTGTCGGTCAGCGGATGAGTGGATACGCAAAACGTGGTCTGTCCATACAATGGAGTACCATTCAGCCACATAAAGGAAGGAAGCACGGACGCCTGCTGCAATGCTTGATGCTCAGTGACAGAAGCCACTTACGGAAGGCCACGTATCAGGGGCGCCTGGCTGGCTCAGTGGGAGGGGCATGTGCTCCTGATCTTGGGGTCGGGAATTCAAGCCCCATGTTGGGTGTAAACATTACTTAAATAAGTTTCTTAAAAAGATTTTATTTATTTGAGAGAGAGAGAAAAAGAGAGTGAACAGGGGGAGGGGCAGAGGGAGAGGGAGAAGCAGACTCCCCACTGAGCATGGAGCCTGATGTGGGACTCGATCCCACAACCCTGAGATGACGACCTGAGCCAAAACCAAGAGTCAGATGCTCAACTGAGTCACCCAGGCACCCCTTTTAAATTTTTAAAAAAATTTATTTAAGGTATGCCTGGGTGGCTCAGTTGATGAAGCGTCTGCCTTCGGCTCAGGTCATGATCTCAGGGTCCTGGGATCAAGCCCCACATCGGGCCCCCTGCTCAGCAGGGAGTCTGCTTGGGATTCTCTCCCCTCTGCCCCACTTGCTCTTGCTCTCCTGCTCTCTCTCTCTAAAATAAATAAATCTTTAAAAACAAAATTTTTTAAAAGGCCATATATTATATGATTTTGCCTTATGTCAAATGTCAGACCGAGCAAATATATAGACAGTAAGTAGATTAGTGGTGTCAGGGGCTGAGGGTATTAGAAGCAATGGGGAGTGAGTGCTAATGGATATGGGGTTTCTTTGGGGGAGATGAAATGTTCTAAACCTGGTTGTGATGATAAATGCACCCCTCTGAATATGCTAAAAACCACGGAATTGTACACATTCAATGGGTGAATGTGGTGAACGGGTGAATTCCATGGTATGTGAATTGTGTGTCTCAATAAAGCTGCTATAAAAGGCAAGGAACAGGGGCACCTAAGTGGCTCAGTTAAGCATCCAACTCTTGGTTTTGGCTCCAGTCATGATCTCAACGTTGAGGGATCAAGCCCCACATCAGGCTGTGCACTCAGCACCAAGTCAGCTTGGGATTCTCTCCCTCCCCCAACTTGTGCACACATTCTCTCTTTTTCGATCTCAAATAAATAAAATTTTTTGAAAAAGGGGGGGGTGAGAAACAAAGAAACAAATGAAGAAAGGAAGGGAGAGGAGAAGGGGCAGCAGCTGGTCCTTGGCAAATCCCAAGCCTGGTCTTTTTTTTTTTTTTTTAAAGATTTTATTTATTTGACAGAGAGAGTCACAGTGAGAGAGGGAACACAAGCAGAGGCAGTGGGAGAGGGAGAAGCAGGCTCTCCGCCGAGCAGGGAGCCCGATGCGGGGCTCGATCCCAGGACCCTGGGATCATGACCTGAGCTGAAGGTAGACACTTAACGACTGAGCCACCCAGATGCCCCTCCAAGCCTGGTCTTACTGTCACCAGCCCTCCAGCCCACAGACCTTCCTGAAGCTCATGCAGAAGGAAGAACGAACGTGTTCCATAAACTCAGGTGACTAGAAATGTTACATCTCTTTGTGTTAATTAAAATCAAATGACATCTGCCAGGAAATCGGATTTCAGTCTCCACACAACCCTTCTGCACATCACCTCCTGGCACAGTGTGACCTCGCTATTAGAAATGTGGGTTTTAAGTCTAGTTAAGCCTGCCTCTCCATCCCTCCACTTTCTCTTGGAAATCTTGCATGGATTCATCTCGTCAGCAAACTCCTTGCTCTCCCCGCCATGTGAGCCTGCTGCTCACCGCCCTTTAGATGGACAAGTCCTTTCAAGCATTCTTAATATATCTAAGACATATTTTTACCAGGATGCGCTGGTGTTCTAAGCCATGGCTGTGACACGTGTTTCCATGAGCCCCACTCACCGCCCCAGAATTATGTGGCTCCACTGAGGGGTTGTCCTTGGCCCACGGCACCACCGAGTGCTGAACAGGGCTCTGTGGCCACCCCAGCCAAGCCCCGGTGTACTGTGGGCTCATGTGTGCAAGAACATCACATTCCTTCATTTTCTTTAAATCACGTTACGTTTTCAAGCCTTCTACCCTAAAACTGTTTCAAGAGATAGAAAACCTGTATAGACCCAAACCAGAGGTGAACTGAAATAAAGGTCAAGATCTGTGCCTTCTTGGGACGCCTGGATGGCTCGGTTGATTAAGCATCTGCCTTTGGCTCAGGTTGTGATCTCAGGGTCCTGGGATAGAGCCCCACGTCGGGCTCTCTGCTCAGGGGGGAACCCGCTTCTCCCTCTCCCTCTGCTCCTTCTCTCCCCTTTTCGCAAACAAAATCTTTAAAAAAAAAAGCAACCCTCCATCCTGCTCATGACTCTAAAACAATTTTCAGCAAACTAGAAATAGGAATAAAATCAGGTTAAAATCACCCGATGAAGGTGACCTACCAGAAACCTTCGTATCTTGTAGTGAGATGCTTGACGCGTCTTGGTTCAAGTCTGTTTTTCCTGCGGGCACGTTGCTCCTGGTGGCAGGTGTCTTCAGGGGAAGCCCCACCCTCCGCTGTGTGATGTTCCGGGCGCGTTCTCCCCTCGTTCACTCCATCCAGGTGGTTTTCCTGTCTGTGCCATCAGAGCAGGGTGCCCCACCCCTGCCAGGGGCACCCAGAGCAGCCCTTCGCTTCAGTGGGGAGACGGATGGGAAGAAGAGCATTGGTTATTTCTCAAGAATGGCATTCTACCACTTTCATCATCTACTCCAGGGAAGCCCCTGACCAGGGGCACAAACCAGGGCCGTTCACTGTAAGTTTATAAAGGCAAAAACTTGAAAATAATTCACGTGTGCCTGGGTTCTTTATAAGCAGCTAAATAAAATCTAGAAGCCTTTCCTGAACGACTAAGTAGCAGTTAAACTGAATCGGAATAGACCTGTATTTTTTGACTGAGAAAAATCTTTAAGATACAATGTTGAGGGGTGCCCGGGTGGCTCAGTTGGGTTGGCTCGGTTGGGCAGGTAGGTGCTGGGCACTGAGGTTTCACGCCCACAGGTAGAAGGGCCCTGCGTGTGCCCACGCACAGACAGCAGCAGCGAGCGCTACATCCGGGCTCCCTAATGCCACTGTCGTCCCACCCCCTCCCTCCCCCCACGTGGCACACGTCCGTCCACATGGCGAACACACAAGGCAGAGCAGGAGCCTGGGCGGGGGCCGTGCCAGGGCAGGGGTCCAGGCCTGGACACGGCTGGCGGCTTTCCTTCTGATGTGCCTCCCTCTTGGGCTGCATTCCAACCCCAGGTGCAGCAGTGGGTGGGCTACTGCCCCCAGTTTGACGCCCTGTTCAACCACATGACGGGCCGGGAGACGCTGGTGGTGTACACCCGGATCCGGGGCATCCCCGAGAGCCACATCGGCGCCTGTGTGGAGCAGCTTCTTGACAGCTTACTCACATATGCGTACACGGACAAGCTGGTGAAGACTTACAGGTGAGACTTTCCACCTTCACCGATGAGAGGTGCCCTGGCATTCCTCAGTGCAGGCCGCGGCCATCAGCTCTGGGTTTGGGGTCACTGCACAGTCCACATGTCACTGTGCGGATTTGCAGGAGGCGGCCCCCTCCTGTGGACAAAAGAGTCCGTGGCGTGTACTGCCCAGAGGCACTGCTTCCGCTCGACCCCGGGCAGGTAGGGGGCTAAGGACAAGCAGGTAGCGTCACAGGTGTTATTGTCCTGCGCGTCACAAAGGGCCTTGGATTTTTGGTAGGCTCGCGTTTCAAGCGCACGTTACCTTATCTCACTGCGTCTGGGGCATCTGAACTGCTGATGTCTGGCTGAGAGGCTGGGGGTCTTCCTCTGTCCTCTGCGCCACTGATAGGAAGGGCCAGTCTCGTTAGCTTACACAGCAGGGCCAGTCCCAGGACTCCCTGGCAGTATCCCACTCCTAGGACCAGGAAGTCAGAGATGCCCGGGTAGCAGGCGATTGCTGACCTTGGCTCTTCCCTCCCTGTTGGCTTTGGTTTCAGGCAGGTTTTTGTACTTCCTCACATCTTTTCAAGATTAAATGAGTTAACACTTGCAAAGTTTAGAACAGCCCCGCACACACTGTAAATGCTATGTGTTCATTCAAGAAAAGCTAGCTAAAATGGCCCTCTGTCCTTACACCCCCAACACCATAGAGACCCTCAAAGACGACTCAGGGACCATGTTCCAATCCTGGACTGACCCCTGTGTCTGGGGCCATGATCTATACACTGAGTGGACAGTCAAGTCACAATGCAACCTCATAGGAGAGTGGTGGGCATGTTACTAGAGCCCCGCTGAGGAGCTGTGGGACACTTCCTCAACAGAGAACAGAAAGCCTGTTTGTGTGTGTGTGTGTGTGTGTATAGGGGGGCTGGGCTACTGCTGATTATTGATTGCCTTTCACCCAACCTTTCCCCCTCCCCCCGCTCCCAGCAGTGGCAACAAGTGGAAGCTGAGCACAGGCATCGCCCTGCTTGGAGAGCCTTCGGTCATCTTCCTGGACGAGCCATCCACTGGCATGGACCCCGTGGCCCGGCGCCTGCTCTGGGACACTGTGGCACGGGCCCGAGAGTCGGGCAAGGCCATCGTCATCACCTCCCACAGGTAGAGCCGGGGTCTCGGGGGGTCAGTGGAAGAGCCGGGACGAGGGCTGGCCGGGTGGGGCAGGGTGGACAGAAGACCTGTCAGCAGCTGGTTCAGAGTCTGTGAGGAAAGTCGCCAGCTAGCCATGTGGGCCACCCTCTGAACATGGGAATCAGGAACAGTGTGATCTGGCCGTCGACACCGGCCCCTCTGCCTGAGCCTTTGACACAGAAGGCAGGCGTTGGCATCCCCCGGCCCCTTGTCAGGCCTCTGCCCCTCTCCCCAGCATGGAGGAATGCGAGGCTTTGTGCACCCGGCTGGCCATCATGGTGCAGGGTCAGTTCAAGTGCCTGGGCAGCCCACAGCACCTCAAGAGCAAGTTTGGCAGCGGCTATTCCCTGCGGGCCAAGGTCCGGTGCGACGGGCAGCAGGAGGCGCTGGAGGAGTTCAAGGCGTTTGTGAACCTGACCTTCCCAGGTGAGGGCCACTGCGCAGAGGGCATCTGTGCCTCACCCCTGCCGAGTCCCCCGTCTCTGACCCCTGGGAGGAGGGCCGTGACTGCATGGTCCCAGGCCCTCCAGCCTGGCCCTCACGGGCACACGGTGTCTTCTTCATGCAGGCAGCGTCCTGGAAGATGAGCACCAAGAGATGGTCCACTACCACCTGCCCGGGGATGACCTCAGCTGCGCCAAGGTGAGTGTACCTGCCCATCAGAGGGAGCAAACCTGTGATGTCACCGGCTTTCTGGGGTGACTTGTTTTCTTTCCTTTGTGAAAGATGCATTGAAAGCATCTCCTCTCTGCCATCCCCATGACAACATTCACAGGGATTTCATAAAACATAAGGATGTGTGCATGGGAAGGGGTCTCTGAGATCAGCTCCTCCTGCCCCCTCATTTCATAGAGAGGGAAGTGGGTCCAGAGAGGGGACACCACATGCCCAGGGTCCCACAGCAAGCCAGAGATCCAGCTGGGGTTTCTGCCTGCTGGCACCATTCCCGGCCAAAGCCTTTCTCTGAGATCACAGACAGCTAACTTCCCTAGGACTAACTTCTTGGGAGGTGCTCTGGGGGCAGCTGAAAAAGAGATGGGTCTTTTGGGGGCTTCATCACACCCAAAACCCTCCCTCTTTCCACTCTCTGCTGCCTCCTCTCCCCTCCCTTGTGCCCATTGTCCACAGTGGCCTCCTCCTTCCCGACAGGTATTTGACATTCTGGAGCAAGCCAAGATGATGTTCATGCTGGACGACTACTCTGTCAACCAAGTCTCCCTGGAGGACATTTTCCTAAGCTTCACCTGCTCTGTGCACCCAACCAAAGAGGAACACCAACAAGGGCAAGCAGAGCCAGCAGACCATTCATCAACCTCTCCACCTCCCTCCCAGCCTCCCTCTCCACCTCCCTCCCAGCCTCCCTCTCCACCTCCCTCCCAGCCTCCCTCTCCACCTCCCTCCCAGCCTCCCTCTCCACCTCCCTCCCAGCCTCCCTCTCCACCTCCCTCCCAGCCTCCCTCTCCACCTCCCTCCCAGCCTCCCTCTCCACCTCCCTCCCAGCCTCCCTCTCCACCTCCCTCCCAGCCTCCCTCTCCACCTCCCTCCCAGCCTCCCTCTCCACCTCCCTCCCAGCCTCCCTCTCCACCTCCCTCCCAGCCTCCCTCTCCACCTCCCTCCCAGCCTCCTTCTCCACCTCCCTCCCAGCCTCCCTCTCCACCTCCCTCCCAGCCTCCCTCTCCACCTCCCTCCCAGCCTCCCTCTCCACTTCCCTCCCAGCCTCCCTCTCCACCTCCCTCCCAGCCTCCCTCTCTACTTTTCTCCTAGCCTCCCTCTCCACCTCCCTCCCAGCCTCCCTCTCTACATTTCTCCCAGCCTCCCTCTCCACCTCCCTCCCAGCCTCCCTCTCTACTTTTCTCCCAGCCTCCCTCTCCACCTCCCTCCCAGCCTCCCTCTCTACTTTCCTCCCAGCCTGCCTCTCCACCTCCCTCCCAACTTTCCTCCCAGTTTCCCTCTTCTTCCCTCCCAGCCTTCCTCTCCAGCTGGCTCTCCTCCTCCCTCCCAGCCTCCGTCACCACTTCCCTCAGACGTTTCCTTGCTGTAATAAAGAGTGCAGAACCTGCCATAGGCTGCAAGGAGTACAAAGGCAGTCTGTAGGCCCAGTGAGCTCAGTTCAGAGACTGGGTGGCTCTCTGTCAGATTAGGCCCTCTCACCTTAGAGGCCTGGTGGAGAACCTAGTTCCATTTCAGTGGAAAAGGATCCCCTTCAGTCCCGCCTGGGTGGCTCCATGGCCTCATTGAGACCTGGCTGTGGAAGCAGCCTCAGAGAAATACCTGCCATGTCCTCTCAAGGTGCAGTGGCCTGGGGGTGACCATGGTTCTCATGATACTGTCCTTCTGAAGGCAAGAGAAAAGAGATTGATGAGTTTGCTAGCCTGAGTTTCAATTTTTCAGTGTTTTAGTGTTTCAATATTTGGATTTGTGAGGCTCCATTTGTTCTCTGCCCAACCCCCCACCCAGGTCCTTACAAATCTTAGGAGTGAGCCTAAGTACATCAACTGGGTTGACAGTACATCAACCCATGAAGTATTACTCAAATGAGTAACCTGAAATTTAAGAGACATTCATCAACTTTCATAGTCAACAGGGAGTGGAGCCAAGATTCAATTCACATAGAGGTTCTCAAAGTGGGGTTCCTAAGCAGCAGTTAGAAACATGCTAGAAATTTCATCCAGGAACATGCTAGAAATTCAGATTCTTGGGCCCCACCCCAGACCTCCTGAACTGGAAATATTTGGGGTGAGACCCAGCAATCTGTGTTGTAAGGACCCCACATTAACAAGTACTTCTGATGCAGCTCAGGCGTGAGAACTACGGAGGGCAGGGCTGTGTGCTCCAGGCCACAGCACGGGCCAGCCTCTGTGTGCAGATGGATGTGGCTGTGCACCTTTGTCACAAGCACACTCCTCTGGCGCGTGCCCTGTCACAGAGCCTTGCTCCAGCGTGCTCACGCCGGTCCCTTCTAAAAAGCCCCCTCGGCTCCTCCTTTGCAGGTAGTTCTCTCCCTCCTTTCCCAGCCAAGCTCCAGTAAAGTTGGTGTCCCCTGACCCTGACCAAACATCCTACCTGCCATCACCCCTCACCCAAAATTACAGCACTGCTCCACCCCTGGCTGCCACACGGCGGGTCTCTCCATCCTCTCTCCCTGTGCCTGCCCTGTGGCATTTCAGAGTCCTTCCCACAGCCTTTCTCCCTCACTCCCGCCTCTGTGCCCTACTGTCCTTGAATCTTTCTCACTCACCCCCCATCCCATGTCTTCAACTGCCATCTTCTTCCAGCTGGGAACTTCCCCGACCCCCAACAATCTAGACTTTTCCAATGAATTCTCACTCTCCTGCATGGGGGTGTCCAGTGGGAAATGGGCTCTTCTCACCCTCTGGGAGTGGCTTGTCACCCCATGGGGCCTCCAGGGCTCTTCCTGCCAGGACGACAAATGCAGGCAAGGGCCCACAGCATGGCCAAGAAAAGAACACTGGTTTTCTGAAAAATAAGAATACTTTACCTGTGAATAAAGGAAAAATGAGGACACAAAGAACCGGGGAGAGGACAGCTGAGGGACTTAAGAGAGCAACATGCTATTTTGGGCTCCCCAGGGGAGTGGGTGTGGTGACAAAGGTGCTACTGGAGTCCAGGCTGGAAGGGCACACTTCTGCCCTGGGGGAGACCAGCAACAAAGTCACAGTGCAGGGGAGGAGGACAACACAGTAACAATGCGGAAAACAGTAACCAAACGTGTGAGGAAGGAGAAACCTGCAGAATCCACCCTGGGTTCCTCCTCATGCTTCTGGGTGGAACATGGGCCACCTGGGGAGCAGCCCCAAGCCCGCTGGGCTCCGTCCACTCTGCTTCCTGTGCGCCCCACCTCGGCCCCTCCTTCAACCCCAAGCCCAGGGCCTGGTCCCTGGCCTCTGTAACAAGGGGCCTCTCACGCTCCGTGTGTGGCCGTCCGTGTACTTCTGTTTCCTGCTGCAGAATAGCAGTGTGGCTCTCGCGTGTGCGCCCGGCTGCCCAGCAGGGACCGACGACCCTGAGGACCAGGCCGGAGGGAAAGGGAGGGCGGACTGGGGGCGCGCAAGGGTGAGGAGAGCGTCTCCGGGAAAACCACCGTGTCCTCCTCCGTCCAGCGCTTCTCCCGTGAAAGACGGGCCGGAGGGCACTGCCCAGTCCCTGACGGACACCGTGCTCGGGGTGACTGGGGGCAGTCAGTGAAGCCGGCTCCCGGCGGGGCAGTGAGGACACAGCGGGGACACACAGGGGCGACGTCCTGCCCGCGGGACTCCTGAGCCACGATTCGCGGGAAGAAGGCGCCGGCCGAGTCCCTGAAGGGGCTGCGTTCCGGTCCACGCCCCCCGTGGCTGGGCCGCCCAAGCAGCGGTGTCCTCGCCTGACGCGCGGGCGGGAGGCTGGGCGCGCGGCCTCGGGGTGAGGGCCAGGGGCGCGGGGGGTGCGCACAGGCCTCCGCCGACGCCGCTCGCCGGGACCCGCGCCGCCGGAACAGCCGGGCCCAAGCTCACGCACAGACGCCCCCACCAGCCTAGCCGGCGCCGTGCTCCCCGGGGGACTCCGCCCGCCCCGGCCGGGGAGGCAGGGCGGCCGCGCGGACTCCACCAATCAACGGCCGGCGTTCGAATTCGCGTCCTGGCGTGGCCAATCGCGAGCGCCCGGCGCGGGCGGGAGGGCGGGACCGGGGCCGGGGCCCTGTGGCCCGGCGGCGCGCGCCCCCCCCAGCCGGCCAATGGGAGGGCCGGGCGCATTTGAAAACTCGGGCGGGCGGCGAGGCGGTTTGCGCCTGCGCGGGGCGCGCGGGGCTGACGGCGGTCGGGGGCGCGGGCGGCGGAGTCGGCGGCGGCGATGGGGAGCGGCGGTGGTGAGTGCAGGGCGCGGGCGGCGGGCGGCGGGCGGACACCGAGTTGGGCGGCCCGGGCTCTTCGGCCCCGCGTGTGGGGCGTCCCGGCGGCGGCCGCCCGGCGCGCGGTTTAAATGCCCAGCGGCGCCGCGGGTGCGGGTGGGCTTGGCGTGAACGCTCCGCGCGGGGCCCGGCACCTGTCGCGGGCGGCGAGTACCGCATCCGGCCTAGAGCGAGGGGACGAGCACAGTGTCGCGGTCACATCCAGGTACCCTGTGGGCCTCGGTCGTCCCGCGCGGCCCGTTAGTTGGTGGTAGGCGACCCCGGTGCAGAGCCGGGCAGGGTAGGAAGGCCTGCGGAGGGGGTCCTGCGGGCGGGCGGCGGGGACGAGCGGGGAGGAAGCCAAGTGAGCGGCGCGAGGGGCTCCTGCTGTGTCGTCCTGGTGCGAGTAGGAGCGGAGATGGGCAGGGGTCCGAGGGCAGAACCATCATCCGCGTTGGCCGCTCTTGCCCCAGTAGCCAAGTTCCATGATCACTTGCTATTCGCCGTAAGTATTTACTGGATCTTTGAATGAATGATGGTGTCTTTCGGAATTCCCGGACCACTACTTCATTTAATCTTCGTGTGGGACTAGAAATGCAGCCGGTTCCTTCTGTGGGGAAGGCACAGTGACTGTTCCGTCGTCTTCAGATAAAACTTTGCGCATCAGCCCAGCTCCTTTCCTACACATCACCGAGACCATTCTGCTGTTCTTCTTCAGTGATCCACTGTCGGTGTGCCAAGTGTTTCTGTTACCCTACAAAGCGAAGAATAAGGAGGAGACCCCGAAACCTAACCATCTTGAGCCTCCCTGAAGATGTGCTCTTTCATATCCTGAAATGGCTTTCTGTCGGGGACATCCTGGCTGTCCGAGCTGTAAGTCGCCAGATGAAAGTAACGTCAGCCCTGTAGCTTGTTGACCTAACTTGTTGGTGGTCCCATCAGGGTTTCGTGTTCTTAAATGTGAGAACAAAATTTTGGCTACGAAAGAGGGCAGAGGCTACAAGGATGATGTTGTTACTAGACGTTTGAGGTTGTTGCAATCAAAGCTGAAACATAGCACAGTATGTTTTGAGTCTGTTTGTTGTGATGTTTGACAGAGAAAGTACCCTACTGTGGCAGTGAAATTCTCACCCCTTAAGAAATAAAAGAGTATATTAAGGAGAACAAAAACACATTTTCGAGGACAAATTGCGTAATGTCGAGCCCTGAAAGGGACTCTGGGAGTTAGTTTGCAGATACTCAACTGCACCCTCGTTCAGACTAACTTACTCAAGGGCATACAGCAAATTGGTGGGAAAACTCCAACAGGAACTTGTTTCTCTGACTCCCAGAGCCGCCTCCGTTGTGGTCATAATATCCATGGGTGCTGAGTTTTAACTGGCAATGGAAACTTTAGCCCTTGAAATGCTCACCTGTGCTAAGGGCTCCCAGCTGGGGCACTTCCTGCCTCTGACCAGGATGGTATTGAGTTTATTGGTCTTTTTCTAGAGCCTCTATTGACTTCCAGACTCCAGCCGTTTTCCCACTAGCAAGGCCCTAGGTAGAGAAGCAGAAGACAAAATTCTGTTCTACTTGCTCCTGTTAGAGTCTGCTTCCCTGATCGTTATAGGGCATACACCCTTACAGGGGCGTCACCCCCTCTTTCTCAAGGTGGATGCTTATTTTGCCTTCCGGCACCACTGTCCCCACCTTTAGAGCCTCCGAGAAACTTGTTTCTTCCCTCTCTCAAAGCAGCTATTACTTTGATACACAGGGGGCCTTTCCCCCTGGCATGGGTTGGGAGACAGGAGGCCCTCCATCCGTCTATGTCCCATGTTCAAGGGCTCCAGGAGCGGGGCTTCTAGGAGGTCCCTTGATAATGCACGCCCCCTTCCATTGTTCTGCAGGTGCACTCCCACCTGAAGTACCTAGTGGACAACCATGCCAGCGTGTGGGCATGTGCCAGCTTCCAGGAGCTGTGGCCTTCTCCAAGGAACCTGAAGCTCTTTGAAAGGTATCTGCACCTGACAACAGCTCCGTTTTCTCCCATCTCTGGGCCTCTCTGGTATGCCAGCCTGTGTCCCCAGCACCCCAGGGAGTGACTGAGGGCTGTCAGCGTCACCCGCGGAGTCACATGAAACACAGTCATTGGCCATCCATGGCACCAGCCCAGCCGGAGTCATCAGTCACTGTCATGCTTCGAAGGATCTCATGGGCTGGGACCAGTCTGCGTGACTCAAACACAGGTTACCTGCCTGTGGAAATTTTACTCAGCCCTCTTTTTATTTTTTTGGTCAAAAGTGTGTGATTTCACTCCTGTTGCATTTCACTCCCTGGTTGATGCTGTCCTCTTGCTGGGGTTGGGACCCAGAGGGAGGGTCAGAGCAGGTGTGAGCCCCTCGGCCTGGGGGCCCTGGCGTGCTGGTGACTAGACCTACCATCCACGTGTGCCAGTGGCCCCAGACAGGCCGCCTGAGACCTAAGCCACATACTATACGATGCCTCTGTTTAAGGTGTGCAACTCAGTGGTTTTTCGTAGATTCACACAGTTGTGCAACCATCACCGCTCACTTGAGAGCATCCTCATTACCCCACGGGCAAAGCCAGAGTGAATAGGGGTTGATGTCAGTGCCCACTCCCTATTTTCCCTGCAGTCCCCCAGCCCCTGGCAGCCCCAGATCTGCCCACTTGTACGTGGATTTGCCTGCTGTGGACATTTCATGTCAGGGGAATCTTACAGCATGTGGCCTTTTGTGGCTGAGTTCTTTTGCTTGGCACGTGTTTAAGGTTCGTCCGTGTTGTCACGTGTCATTGGATGAGTGGTATTTGACTGCGTTGTCTGAAAAATCCTCAGTTAAGAAACAAGCGTTCTAGCTTCGGGTGCTGTGGTGGGACAGAACCTTCATGGGACAACACAGGTGACACTGTGTGTTTTTAATGGTCTAGGGCTGCTGAAAAGGGAAATTTTGAAGCTGCCGTGAAGCTGGGTATAGCCTACCTCTACAATGAAGGCCGTAAGTCCTCACGGGGCAGGGGCTGGCCTCGCCCCGCTCAGTGCTGACCTTGTAGAACAGGCATGAGCCCTTCTCCATGGGAGCCGTTCAGCCCTTAGTTTTGCCGGGTCCAGCCGTGGGCCTCTCCCCTCAGCAGTGTGTGCCCACAGGGGGCCTGCTACGGGACCCACTGGTGATCTTTGAGTCCGTACGCTTTGATTATTTTTACAAAGCATGTTTTGACAACTGCTTTAATTCCATCAGCAGAGACTCAGAATGGGGGACCTACTCAGACAAATAGGGCTCCTCCACCAGCAGCACCCTCCTCCGTCCAATGAATGCCACAGCCCATGTAGGTGCTGACCCCTCTCCATCCTTTGCCACAGTTCCTCCCTGGAACTCTGGGGCAGCAATCAAAGGGTGCCTAATTCTTTGGGGTGTTAATAACACAGTAGCCACGGCTTCAGTGGGAGGCAGGAACAAGCAGGTCAAAGCTGGCCTGTGCCTGAACTCCTTCACCCCCCAAGGAACAGGTGCTCCTTGAAAGAACCCATATGGCCTCCTCTCCAGTGCCTGCCCCTTTGCTTAGCACACAGAACCAGCCTGCAGAGTGTCCAGTCCCAGCCCCCAAAATGCATAAAGACTGGGGATAGCTGCTATGTTTCTGCTTCTGAAAGATCTGGCATCTTGCTGGGAAAGCCCCTGCTCATAGCTGGTTGGGGTTGTTGAGACCCACAGAGACGGTGAGCGGTCCTGCCCCTCGTGTGCTCCCCCATCAGACAGCGGTTCCCAGACAGGATTCACGTACCATCCAACTCACCCATCCAAAGTGCACAAGCCAGCAGTTCGCAGTATCTTCACAGAGTGTTGTAGCCATTACCACCAGTCCAGGTTTGGAACATTAGTCCAAAAGGAAACAGTACCCACTAGCAAGGCTTCAGGCTGTAGCTCCCAGCAGGAGAGAGGGTGTGTGTACTACCCCCACAGGGACACCTTCCTGGACGTTCAGAACCTAGGCTACCGGCAGGGACATGTGATTCACAAGGGAGGGAAGAAAGGGAGGAGCCCCTGTCTTGGAGGGCTCTGCTCTCCTTAAACACCAGCAATGTTGCGCTGCGGCAGGCGTAAGATTGTAGCATTTGAAGAACTCTGTGCACCTGTCCTTCGGAGACATCCTGGGTAACGTTCTGTCCGTGTCCGCAGTGTCTGTGTCTGATGAAGCGCGTGCAGAAGTGAACGGCCTGAAGGCTTCTCGCTTCTTCAGTCTCGCTGAGCGACTGAATGTCGGTGCCACGCCCTTCATCTGGCTCTTCATCCGCCCTCCGTGGTCGGTGTCTGGAAGCTGCTGCAAAGCCGTGGTTCATGAGAGCCTCAGGGCCGAGTGCCAGCTGCAGGGAGTGGGTCCTGGTGAGGGACACACGTGGGGCCGGCGTGCCGGACGGTCTGAGCCCCATAGGGTGAGTAGAGTCCCTGGACCATGTAAGGCCAGGTGCCTGATGACAGTGGAGGTGCAGAAAATCGAGAGTGTGGGTGTGGGGGCATCTGGAGATGAGCCAGCAGGAGAGGAAGCCTCACAGCTGGGGCTCCCAGGGAGTCCCATGGGGGCCTGGGCTGCAAATGCGTTGACAGCTGGGAACACAGGACCCAGGCTCCTCGAAGCCTGGAATCGGGGGGCGGCCCTTGGGGTGGGGTGTGGGCCAGGCAGGGGCCATGAGAACAGGTGGACAGGGAAGGATGTGCCCCCCCTGGAAGTTCTCTTTCCACTCATGATCACGATTCGTCCTCCTACTCTTGTTCAGACTCACAGAGCGTCTATACTGCACTGCTTGGGGAGAGTGCTCAGTCTCTTTGAGGTGAGTCGTCTGTCCCGCCTAGACCCTGTGCTAGCTGGTGTGGCTCTGGCCCCCCTGAGCCAGCAGACGTGGAGTGCAGGGGCTCCATGTTTCTGTGCTGCTTGCCTTCCTGGCAGCTGCAAACACCAGGGACCAGGAAGTAAGCGGGAAGCAGCAGGAGGGGTTGTGCGGGGTATAAGGCCCAGGCAAGGCCCACCTGTGAGAAGCAGTGTGGAGCCCGCAGAGCGTCCGAGTGCTCGCCGGGCCATGGGCTGGTTTCATGACCTGGCTCCGGGCAGCCTCTCCTGCTCTTCCCACAGACCTCCCTATGCTGAAAAAAACTTTGCCAAGCTCATGATTAAGGAGCCCGCCCTGCAGCAGACTCAGGGATGGTGGAGGCTTCTGGTGACAGGTGCAGCCGCAGGGAGGGACACAGCTCACGTGAGTGAGGCCAGGGAGGAGCCTTGAGAAAACCTCCACGTCACCATCTGGGAGGGCCAGTGTGGAGGGCTGACCCTCCAGCGGGCAGCCCAGAGCCCAGCTAGGGGCCATGGGCCGAGCCAAACACAAACCTCCTCCTCCGGGAGGAAGGGGGCCTGTGAGGGCAGAGCTCAGAAGCTCGCTCTCCCGGCGGTTGTCAAAGCACGTATCTTAGGAGAAGTGGTTTCACTCCTAGTTTACTAACTCATTTTATTAAAAGAGAGATCCCTGAATATGCTTACTGAGAGGTCTGCGGAGAGACCATGGTGGCCCATAGAGGCCGGCGCTCTGTGTGGAGTGCGGCGGAGGAGGCTGCGGGTGGAGGCTGGTGCTCTGCTGCGGGGAGCGTGGTCAAGGAGGCCTCTGTGCTGGGATTTGTTGCAGGATGAAGAGCGGAAGGAGCAGGCCCGGGACCTGTTTGAAGAGTCTGCTCATCAGGGTTGTCTGGCCAGCTCGTACCTCCTCTGGGAACGTGACAGGAGGACGGACGTGAGTGGCCCGGGGTCTGGGGAGAGGAGGATTTGTGTCGGCCAAAGGTGCGGTCTCCAAATGGGCCCTCGGGCAAGGTTCTGTCCTCACCGGGGGCCCCTGGGCAGCTCCCAGAGAAAACAGGAGCCACCGTCCAGCAGCAGCTCCCCTAGCTGCCCCAGCAACCACCTCCATTTGGGAGATAAGGGGCTGGGAAGGAGACCAAGCTGTGGACCCTTTAGGGGTGTCGGGAGGAACATTTAGGAATCGAAGGGTTGGTTCTGAGTTTCTCCGGAGACACAACTGTATAAACAGCACGGTGACACTCTCCCATTGACAGATGTCAGATCCCGGGCGATGCCTCCACAGCTTCCGGAAACTCAGGGACTTCGCGGCCAAAGGCTGCTGGGAAGCACAGGTGAGGCAGGAGCTGGCCTTTCTCCTTCCCGCTCCTCTTGTGGGGCTGTGGCAGTGAGATTGCCCGGCTCCCTCTCATGGGAGGTAGGACTGGCCCAGGGCCGACGCCAGGGCTGACAGGAGTGTAGCTGCGGGGTGCGCCCTTCACCTCTGCGCTTCACTCCGGCGCCTCCAAGCCCCTGCTCCCCCAGCCCTCCAGCCTCTGCGTTCTCAGGTGTGACCGCGCTAGGTCTGTTGTCAGTGCTCACGTCGCTCCCTGAGGTTGCCTGGTAGCTCGGAGCAGATGGGGGTGTGCAACGCTGCCCTGTTCCCCTCATTTCACCCGCTCACCGGGTCGCCCAGGGTTAGAACCAGGATGTGAGGGATTTGCCGGTGGTGCTCTCCAGATGCTGTCCCATTGCAGCTGTAAAGAACTGTCGTTTAGGACAAATCAAAGACAGTCCCCCTTTGCCGAGCAGGTAGAAATACTCTTGTTGCCCCGCCAGGGGGGTGTTTGAGAGTCCTCTGCCCTAAAAGTGAGGGAAGAAATCACAGCAGTAGGCGGCCCAGCCTGATGTGTCCCAGAACATGGCAACGTTTATGTCCCAGGCAGTCAGCAGATTTGCGGCAGCAAGAACAGCGAACAGCGCGGTTCTCTCAGAAGCTCTAACTGATCGTAAGGATAGCAACATTCCATTAAAGGTTCACAGGGTCCTCATGCGCTCCCGCAAAAGGGGAAATAGAAAAAACTGGTCAAAGCCCAGGGCAGCGTCCCCTCTCAGCGCTATTAACGGGGCGCACAGCTAAACAAGATCGTATGTATGTATGTCTTTCTTCTGTACGTGTTGAGTGGATCGCTAATAACTTCTGAGAGTACACATTTTTCACGAGAGCAATTTTTGCTGGCAAAGATGTGATAAAACCCATTCACTTAGCTGGTATGAAAATCTGTGCAGCCGTTTCAGAAAATACTTAGGCACAGCCGCCCCTGCGGGTTGAGCACGTATGCAGACAGGTACCAGTCCTGAAATGGCTGTACCGGGATGTTCCATAAAGTAATAAATCAAGTCTAACCCTGGAGGGAAGAACAGGTGAAACACGTTTACAGGCGTTTCATACCTAAGGAGCCACGTTATTGTTAGGTGAGCTGAGAGAAGGTAAAATGTATGTGCACTATGATCAGGAATGCATAGAAACATCTAGAAGGAAATATCTAGAAATAGTTGCTAGTTACCATCAGAGGGCCTAGAGGTGCCAGGGGGCCCGTGCCAAGTGGCGGACACAGCTCTGTCAACCCACACACCCAGCTACCTAGGCAGGTGCTGTTGGGCCCTCATGAAAAGGGAAACTGAGGCACACAGCACTTCCGCCAGTTTGCCTGTGGTGTTCACACAGACCCAGGTTTTAAAGCCAGGTCATCTGAACCTCCAGCCAGTTTTGGCCACTTTGCTTCACTGACTCCATTATGCACGTTTTGTCCCTCTTGAAGTTCGTTATTGCGTGACCTAGTGTTTATTTCAAAATGAGTAGTTAGAACCCGAGCCATGCCGTTTCCAGAAGGCGGAGAAGGTGTACGTGCCCGCTGTGTGCCCACACGTCTTCTCCCCCGGCAGCCCGCGGCTTCGTGCTCACGTGCGTGTCTGTCCCGCAGCTGTCTTTAGCCAAAGCCTGTGCACATGGAAGCCAGCTGGGACTAGGCGCGAAGGCCTCGGCTGGGGTGGTGCGCCCCCTCTTTCAGACCTCCCGTGCCGTCAGCAAGCAGCAGGTCTTCTCTGTGCAGAAGGGCCTCAGTGACACGATGAGGTGAGGACCGCGACAGCGAGCGTCTGCACGGGATGGTGGGCAGAGGCAGAGCGGCAGCCAGGCTTCGGGCTCAGGAGGGGGGCTGTCGGGCCCGTTCCATCAGAGCTGCCGCCACAGGGCGCCGGGGCGAGCAGCCCCGCTGGAACCCCCTTCGTGCGTGTGTTTTCCAAAACCGGGATGCCCCCGTTCTCCAGGGCTTTGAAGAGAAGATATCCCCCGTGAGTGTCCATGCTCGTTTTCCTTTTTAACCCTCAGAATATGTTACACCATTTAAGCATCTTTCTAAAATGATGGGATTTGTATTGCCAGTTTCAGCACCCAAAACACCACCTCTTCTTGACGCCTCCTCCGGTGAGCTTCGGTGTGGCGAACGAGGGTCCGTGACCATCACGCCTGCCCAGAGCAGGGAGCAGAGCCCTCTGGGGTGGCCTCCCGCCCCGTGTGCCCTGCCCCGAGGGTTTTCATTCAGTCACAGGATACGTTAGAAATTAATGTAGAAAACGTAAATGATTCTTTAAGCTTCCACGAGATTTCAAATATGCTTTGGAAGGGCACCTGGGTGGCTCAGTCAGCTGAGTGTCTGTCTGACTCTTGATTTCGGCTCAGGTCATGATCTCAGGGCGCTGAACTCGAGCCCCGTGTCAGGCTCTGGGCTGGGCGTGGAGGTTGCTTAAGATTCTCTCTCTCCCTCTCCCTCGGCCCATCCCCACTTTCTCTCTAAAAAATTAATTAATTAAAAACATACTTTGGGTTCCGAAGGGGCAGGAACATGCTCAGTAGACGTCTGTGTTAAGCGGGATCACGGCTTCCCTGGAGAGGCTTGATCTCGCACCCGGTGCAGGGATGCACTGTCCTCTGCTCCTACATTCCATGTCAGCAAGCCGTTGTGCTCTGGAACCCTGGGCCAGTGCTGGCGGCTGCAGCCCCTTTTCCCCCCTGTTCCTCCTCCTCTGAGAAGGTGTATCCTGAGAGCACCTGTGCCCCTCTCAGGTGGCCCTTTTTGGGGGACTTTCACTGTTCTGTTTGGGGGGACACTTTCTCCTTTTCAGAAACAGAATTTTGTTGAAATATTAACATCGTCTCAGCCTTTGAGTTGAGCTTCTTTTCCTTTTCCTCTATACCAAGCAAAACAGATGCCTTTTTTTTTTTAAGCTGAAGTATATTTGACGTGTGACATTGTGTTGGCTTGGGATTTAGCCATTTTAAAGTATACAATTCCATTGGTTTGTTTTTTGTTTTGTTTTAAAGATTTTGTTTATTAGAGCATGTGTGCGCATGTGAGCAAAGTGAGGGGCAGAGGCAGAGGAAGAAGCAGGTTCCCCGTGGAGCAGGGAACCCACAGGACTCCATCCCAGAACCCTGGGATCATGACCTGAGCCGAAATCAAGAGTTAGACGCATAACTGACTGAACCACCCCAGGCACCCTGGTTGGTTGGTTTTTAGAAGTCCCATCGTTAGGGTCGCTAAGTCTGGATGGGGGAGCATCCTCTTCTGTTCCCAGTGTTGGCTGGTTTAAACCTCCAACACCTGGCGGTGCTCACGCGGTCGTCCAGCTCTGGGAGGAAACACAGGCTGTCTGTCTCACCCCCATTCCCATCTCCCTCCTTCCCTCCACCTGTGACAGATGCTTCTGCCCAGCACCTGGAACACCTGCCCAGACCCCAGCAGCTTTGTTTCTTCTCCCTCTTCTGGTCTCTCCTCTCCTTTGTTCAGAGAGCTGTTGACCGTACTCGGGCACTCTTGCTGGGGCACCCAGCACTCCCGCGTGAGGTCTGTGTCCCTGGTCCCAGGTTGAGCCCCCTCGAGGAGGGACCGCACGTCTGTCAGCCCCACCAGGGCTGCTGGGTGCTGAGAAGTCCGATGCTGGGCTCAGGGCACCCTCCTTTAGCTCCATTCCGGCTCTCTGCCCCGTTGCAGAGGGTCGAGATAAATGACCCCATGGATGGAGCCGCTCCGCGAGGAGGATATGGGTTTGCGGGAGGGCCACAGGTCTCACCAGCTTCGTGTGACTGTTCTCCTGTCCTGGGCCCTGTGATCTATCCTCAGCCCTCCAGGGTGGCCCCACCTTGCCCCTTACCTGTATCTGGGCTCATCCGGTACCTGGCTGGCTGTGTGGGAGAAGGTAGGGGACACAGGTGTGTGAGCCTAGCTTCCTCCTAGGAACCCAGCAACCTTGGGGCCTTCCCAGCCCCCTTGGACCTAGCACCTCCGGCTGGGACAAGTTCCTGGGTAAATCGACGATGCTGCAGATAACCAGCTCACTCCCTGAGGACGGATGGGCCAGGTGGGAATGGCACGCTCACCCTCATTTTCAGGGGTGGTGCTCTTCCTGCAGGTACATCTTGATTGACTGGCTGGTAGAAGTCGCCACTATGAAGGACTTCACGAGCCTGTGCCTTCACCTGACCGTGGAGTGCGTGGACCGGTACCTGCGGAGGAGGCTGGTGCCCCGGTACAGGCTCCAGCTGCTGGGCATTGCCTGCATGGTCATCTGCACCCGGTAAGGGCCCCCCCTCCCCCCGGGCAGGGCCTGCAAGATGACCCTCAGCATGCTGGGCATGCCCGGCCTCCCCGGCTGGCTTGTCGGTGAAAGGAGCCTTCAGTGTCCCACCTCATCAGATGTGGGTCTGAACTTCAGGGAGAGCGCAAGCAGAGTAGTTCCCCTCAGATGGAGGACTGACCCTTGGTGCGTGGGTGGCCGCTCATCCCGGCCTGCAGGGACCCCAGAACATGGCCTTGCTCAGGCGGGTTCAGGCTGGGCCCCTCCTCCCCTGGCCCCTGAGGGTGACGTGGTGACCTGCCCCCCCCCCGGGTCCTCCTCCCAAGATCACGGAAAGACCCCTTCTCAGCGGTCAAGCTCTCTAGCCTGTGTCATCAGAGACCTGCAGTTAGAGGGTCTCATGTCCGCAGCCAGCTCCCAGAACACCCCAGTCCCACTGCGAACAGGGGGTCCCTCCTCATACAGCTGCCTGCACCCCTGGCAACCCTGACTTTCCATGCAGAACCAGCTTACGTTTTACCTAAATCTACTGTCTTTTATCGATATTTGTCTGCCCCGGTTTTGCCTTGGAAACATCTTGAGTGTTCTTGTCTTCCTAAGGCAGACACGCCCGTGTGGTCTGCCCTTCCCCCTGCAGACTTGCCATCCTCGTCCGTGAGCCTTGGGGCGTGAGGGACAGGCTCGCCATGCACAGCGGGGTGCACTCAGATGCGCGGGCTTCCTTTGTGTGTAGCCCTGAGGCAGGGGGTCCAGGCTTATGTCGTTGGGGTGGTCTTTCTGTCATGAGGTCACGGAAAGCCCCAGCTCCTGTCTTATCTCTGCCACCCCCGGTGACCCCTGAGGCCACCGTGTCCAGTGCAGCGAGCTCAGTCATGTGGTCGTGCTGGGAACTGGGATGTGTGGTCTGTAGGGGACCAGCGTGGACTTGGGCTGCAGGCAAGGCTACCACCTGCCGCCCAGCCCCTCAGGCGTGCCCATGGGACCCTGCGTTCAGACCTTCTCAGTAGAGGTGGCAAACAGGCCCCACCTCCTCGTGCCGGAGCAGCGTAATTACACCCTTGTAATCAGAAACCAAATTACTGGGCCACCAACTGGCTAGCAGTGAGATGCTTTATAAAGATCCTAGAGGCAGAGATGCCCCACCTCTGCTCAGAGCAGCACCTGCCGTGGCCCTCTGCCCGGGAGCTCCAACACCCAGCCCCACTGGGCCCACTCCCGCCTCTTACCCTCTGCACCTGCGCTCCCCGTATCTCCCATCTTCTCTCTCGGTCAAGCCCATAGCAAACGGGGCAGCCACAGAGTCCCCAGGACAGAGCAGCCATGGCTTGGCTCTGCTCCCTTGCCGGCAGGCCACTGAACCAGCGTGTTCCCTACTAGTTGGGGCCACTGGAGAGTCGAGAACAGATGACCAGACCCATGCTGAGCACCTACCTTCAAACAACCTCCAGCCCTCCTTCTGCTGGCTCACCCACCTCCCAGGTTTAAGCTCTTGTTTACATGCGCTCTGTAGAAGCTGGTTTAATCCTCAGGTCGTTAAGAGGCTCGACCAGTCACCTCGATTATGGGTGCCTTTTGCAGACACCTCTGCGTGCCTGGAGCTGGCCACTCCCACGGCGGCCGGCACCAGTCCCAGTTCCTTTGCAGACCCTTCAGATAGGGTCACTTGAGCTCATCTGTTCCCCTCAGGGGCTGCAGGCAGCTCAGTCCGCTCTTTGACCCTCCCCCACCCCCATCACTGGGACTGAAGTGATCGCTGCCTTCAGGGAGAGCAGACTCCTTGCTCAGATCCCTGCTTGACATTCTAGGTTCATCAGCAAAGAAATCCTGACGATCCGCGAGGCTGTGTGGCTCACAGACAACACATACAAGTATGAGGACCTGGTGCGGATGATGGGAGAGATCATCTCTGCCCTGGAAGGGAAGATTCGGGTAAGTGGCCATTTGCTATTTCCTTTCACATCAGAGCTGAAGCCATGGGAGGGGACAGGTGGAATCGGGCTCCTGCATGGTGTCGAGCTTTCCTGCTCTGGAAAGTCCTCCTGGACCCAGAGGGCACGAGGCTGGAGCTGCAGCTGGTCACTGCAACACTGTGGTGCTGGTCCTCCCTGCTGAGTGGGTGGGTGAGCCCTCTGCGTGCCAGGACCCCACGTCACCTCCCTGCCCCGTGTAGGTCCCCACTGTGGTTGATTACAAGGACGTCCTGCTGACGCTGGTCCCAGTGGCGCCGAGAACCCAGCACCTGTGCAGCTTCCTGTGTGAGCTCTCCCTGCTGCACACCAGCCTGGCGGCCTACGCTCCAGCCCGTCTGGCCGCGGCCGCCCTACTGCTCGCAAGGCTGACGCACAGGCAGAGTAAGGAGCCCGCCCTTCCGCCCCGACTGCTCAGCAGGGCGAGCCGGGGACTGGGGATTCCCCAAGTCAGGACACAGGAGACGGCTCTCAGATGCAAGGGGGAGTGAGGGAGAAAACGGAGCATGTGCGTCTCCACTCGAGGAGACGCCAGGACAGACTAAAGCCGTTCTGTGGGGGTGAGGTTAAGAGATGGTTGTAGCGTAAGTATCTCCCGCACCTTGACAGTGAGCATGGGACGTTTGTCACCCCAAGCTCCAGGAAACTGCACAGCAGAACCGTGGGGCGTGGGAGGGGGCGTCAGCACGGCCCCAGCACCCCTGCTTTCCTCCCCAGCACAGCCCTGGACCACGCGGTTGTGGGACCTGACTGGGTTCTCCTGTGAAGACCTCATACCCTGTGTCCTGAGCCTTCATCAGAAGTGGTGAGTCTGTAGAAGGAAGTGAGCCCCCCCAGCTGCCACAGAGCCTTCGTCCTCGTGTCCCACGGGGGGCTCGCTGTCAGCCCGCACACAGACCTGCCCCGTAGGGCACTGCGTTCTCCGGGTTGACCTGGAAAAACGCCAGGCCACGTTGCCTGTTTGGCACCGTTTTGACATTTGATGTGTGGACAGCAGCTCCTCCCAGCCCAGAGCTCATCCTGCAGGCGGCAGTGGTAATCGAAACATTGAAGTCGGCTGCCTGAGCAGTGGCCAGTGTGGCATGGGACCACTTGTCCCCTCGCTCCGGAGTTGGCCGGCTGCGATTGCTTCCTGCCGCAGCCCTGCTCCTCGTCCGCTCACTCCAGAGCCCGCTGCCAACACGTGCCCGCGCCAAACCCCAGCCGCTGCTGCCTCTGCCAGGCCACACTCTGTGCTCTCTTCCCCCGCGTGCGGGCCTGGGGGATTCCGGCCTTCTGCCTGTCCTCGGGCACTTCCAGGACTCAGAACATCTGAAACCCAGCCTCTGACTTGAGCCCCAGGGCCTCCTCCCCTGCTGCTGGCTTGTCCAGGCCGTCCCTCCTCATCATGGATCGCACTGGGCGCCTGGAGTGTGTGCCTCGGTCATCCTAGCAGGGACCTGGGGCCAGCCGTTTCTGCCGCTCCGTTCCCGCGTCCCGCCAGCTCTGGAGGGCTGTGCTGCCTGCACATGCTCATTCCCCCAGCCGCCCCCTGAGTTACCGCGGTGACCGCCTCTGAGGGCGTCACTGCTCTGTACGCCGTCTAGGATGAGATCGGAGCTCTCCAGCGGGGCCCTAAGCCCCTGGGACCAGCCCCTTCTCTGGCCCGCTCCCCGCCCCGCTCCCGCCATGGGGAGCCAGTCAGCATGTCCTGGGCTGGCGTGTCCTTTGGCCAACCCTGTTTTCTGTCGTGCCTACTCCCAGCCTATGGACGGGGAGCACGGATGAAGCTGATGGGTCAGCGTATGTGTCTGATTGCTCACACAAGGGGTGCGAACAGCCCTTGCCTGACACCGGCTACCAAAGATTGTTGCTAGGCTGCCCCCCAGAGTTGTTTATTTTCACATCAGAGAAATTGCAAATGTTTATTTACCAACCTAATTTTTTTTTTTTTTTTAAAGATTTTGTTTATTTATTTGACAGAGAGAGATACAACGAGAGAGGGAACACAAGCAGGGGGAGCTGGAGAGGGAGGAGCAGGCTCCCCGCTGAGCAGGGAGCCCAACATAGGGCTCGATCCCAGGACCCTGGAGTCATGACCTGAGCCGAAGGCAGATGCTTAATGATTGAGCCACCCAGGCGCCCCCCAAACTAGTTTTTTTTTTTTTTTTTAAGATTTTATTTATTTGACACACACAGAGAGAGAGAGACAGTGAGAGAGGGAACACAAGCAGGGGGAGTGGGAGAAGGAGAAGCAGGCTTCCCGCTGAGCAAGGAGTCTGATGCGGGGCTCGATCCCAGGACCCTGAGATCATGACCTGAGCCGAAGGCAGACGCTTAATGACTGAGCCACCCAGGCGCCCCCAAACTAGTTTTTTAAGTGTACAATTCATATTCGGAGTTGTGCGACCATCATGACAGTTCTAGAACGTGGCACCACCCTCAAACCCTGCATCCCTCGTCTGTCAGGCCCCTGCTTCTGGGCCCTCCAGCCCCCGGCTTTCCATCTCTGTGGATTTCTTGCTTCTGGACACTTCATAGAAACAGAGTCCTGCCTCACGTGGCCTCTTGTGACCAGCCTGTCAGCTACATAATGATTCCACTGGAGTCCCAGTCCACTGTGTGGATGGACCGTTCCTGCTCATTCATGCGCTGGTGGACATGGGGGCTGCCGTGAACATCTGCGCATCTGTGTGCATTTACGGTGGAGCCACGGGGCACCCTGTCTCACCTCCCATCGCTAGGCTGTTTTTATGTTTATTTTTTTAAAGATTTAATTTTTATTTATTTGAGAGAGAGTGAGCGAGCACAAGCAGGGGGAGTGTGGAAGAGGGAGAGGTAGGCTTCCTGCTGAGCAAGGAGCCTGATGTGGGGCGGATCCGCCAGGACCCCCGATCACCTGACCTGAAGGCAGCCGCCCAACCAACTGAGCACCCAGGAACCCCAGCTAGGCTGTTTTTAAATGCATATTGTCCCCTCTCACTTCAGCGAGTGGAGGCTAAAACAAGAGTCCCTTGGGCTGGGGTGACGATGTCACCTGCCCTGGAGCCCTGCATGTGACCCCATTGTCCCTCTGTTTGCAGCTTTCATGATGACGCCCCCAAGGACTACAGGCAAGTGTCTCTGACCGCCGTGAAGCAGCGATTCGAGGACAAGCGCTACGAAGAGATCAGTCAGGAAGAGGTGCCCGTGCCCCCACTGCCCACCCCAGATGCTGGCCCCTCTGGGCCTCGTCCCTCCCTCTGACCCCGGTCTCCTCTCAGGTACTGAGCTACGGCCAGCTGTGCACAGCTCTGGGAGTGAAGCAGGGCAGCCCGGAGCCCACGTCTTTCCTCAGCACGGGGGACATCCATGCCTTCCTCACCTCTCCTTCAGGAAGGAGGACCAAGCGGTGAGTGAGCCCCGTGTCTGAAACAGTGCGTGCTGTCTGAGGGGCTCCGTTACCCCCTTTTACACAGGGGGCTTCTAAGATGTAGCAGGGAGAAGTGGCAGGTCCCACAAAAACGGAAGCTGGGGTTGAATCCAGGCCTTGGTTCCTGGGCCCGATCTCCACTGTTGGCCACCCTGTTCTCTTTCTCCAGTGCAGCTGTCTCTCTTGCTTTAACCTGGCCCCTTTGAGCAAAGGTGGTCTCAAGCACAGGCTGAGCCCAGCGCAGGCACCTGCAGGCCACCCTGTTCCACGGTGTTGCTGTCACTCCCGGCCCTGTCCCTCTGTACTTCCTGGGCTGCCCCGTCTCCCCCTCGTCTCCCGAGTCTATCCCACGCGTGTCCCCCATCTCAGTGTCCTGGCTCGACCACCTGGAATGACTTGCCCTCCCCACCTTACCCACCCGCCAAGTCCAGATGCGCAGACCCTCACTGTGCTGCCGGCCCTGCCTCTGGGAGCTTTGCTGCGAGCTTCCTGAGGGCAGGCAGCTGGGTAGCTGTGTCTTCCCCGCACCCAGCACAGCAGGCCAGGGCGGGCAAGTGCAGAGGACCAGGCTGGGTAGGAGGACCAGCCATGACCGGACTCCTGGCCCTCCCACCCTGCAGGAAGCGG
Source organism: Mirounga angustirostris (assembly GCF_029215605.1). Lineage (NCBI taxonomy): Eukaryota > Metazoa > Chordata > Mammalia > Carnivora > Phocidae > Mirounga > Mirounga angustirostris. The sequence continues at coordinate 141,500,448 of NW_026991713.1, forward strand.
GAGAACAGCCTCCAGGAGGACAGGGGCAGCTTCGTCACCACGCCCACCGCGGAGCTGTCCAGCCAGGAGGAGATGCTGCTGGGCAGCTTTCTGGACTGGAGCCTGGACTACTGCTCTGGCTACGAGGGTGACCAGGAAAGCGAGGGTGAGAAGGACGGTGATGGTGAGTGCCACGGCCTGGAGGCCGCCCAGATGCCCCCGAGGGGGCAGGGGGGGTCCACACCCAGGCAGGCATGAGACAGCAGAGCCCCTAGAACACCAGAGTGCAGTCGGGGGCCAGGGTGGGCATTCTCCCAGCCCACAGCGGGGAGAAAAGACCTGTGTCCAGCCCCAGCCAGGACTGTGGGAGGGCCTCACCCAGGGCAGGGAAGCAGAAGAGACCTTGTCTGGAATTCACAAGGAGTTCTTTCTCGAACATTGTGTGAGATGTGCCACCCACTGCCCTTTTGGGCTCTGTTCCTTGTGCACCCCTCCAGAGCTGCCTGTGGGAGGCTCTGCCCCTGTGCTCTCGAGCAGCTAAACACAAAGGAAGCCTAGTTGAAGCAGTTTCTATCAACTTTCCAATTGCTTGCTTTGTGTCCACTTGGGGATTAAGTGAATTATTGGTAACTAGTTTGTAGTCGCTCCTCCAAATCACATTGAGTGCCACCCTCAATTTCTTACCCAAAGTAGAGCAGTACAGGGGACAGTCCAGTGAGAGCCACGCCCGTCCTGGCCAAGAGCTGGACCCTGGGCCACTGGGGGTCCTGACTGGGCAGGGGGGCACCCCATCGCTCAGGCTGTGGTCGCATGTCTCTCCCCATGTCTCCCACAGTGACGGCCCCCAGCGGCATCCTCGATGTCACCGTGGTCTATCTGAGCCCCGAACAGCACTGCTGCCAGGAATCGAGTGATGAGGAGGCCTGCCCGGAGGACAGGGGACGCCAGGACCCGCACACCTGGGTACCAGGCCCCCAGACGCCTCCAACGCCAGGGCCTGAGCCTCGGCTCTGCAGCACAAGGGAGCCAGGCAGGGACAGTGTGACCTCAGGGTACTCCTCCATCAGCAGCGCGAGTCCCACAAACTCAGTGGATGGCATCTCAGGGGGCCCTCCCCAATCTACCTCAGCGCTGTCCCCAGGCAGCGACTCAAACACACAGCCTTGCCACCACCATGCCAAGAAGTCGTGTTTACAGTGTCGCTCTCCAAACCCTCTGGAGAGCAGCGTTCCCCAGGTGAAGAGGAAAAACCTATCCACCCACAGCAAGGAGGAAGAGGAGGAGGAGGAGAGGGACCTGAGCCGGGCTTGCTGAGGCTGTGAGTGTGCCCGTGCTTCCTGCAGGGAACATTTGCTAAGGGAGGGCTGCCGCTGCACTAGGGAGCCGTGGGGGCGCTGGAGATGGATGCCATGTGGACCCCAGTGGCTCTCGCACAGGGAACGGAGAGAACACGGGACGCTAAGTTTCTTTCTCCAGGGTAGTCCCATGTGAGCCGTCAGAATGTCTGAATCAGAACAAAAACTCAGATTCTTCCCTTTGGGAAGCTTAGCCTCAAAGCAATCATGCCACACCCTGTGAAGCCCGTTTCTCTGTCCCCTCTTGTGTCTGTCCTCTCTCTGGGGAGCTTGAGCCCACGTCCTGATCTCCCCAGCCCCACTGAACCCCATCCCAGGAGCCGACAGCTTTCACAGTTGAGAACACGTGGGACCAGGTGGCCTGGCCCAGCTCCCCTCCCGGCATCTCTCTGGTTTTGGGTTCTGGGGGGAGCTGACAGGTCTGAGCGCACCTCCGTCCTCATATCTCCACCCCCAACCCCCCCCCGCTCCCATCCTCACTGGGTGCAGGTCCCCTGCTGAGGGAGCCATGCCCCTGCACACTGCTGTGGACTGCATGGGACCGCCAGGTGGGGGGCCCTAATTGCTTTCTTGGCCCTCAGCTCCCTGCCCACCACACTCTCCACTCCTTCAGAAATCTGTCCCTTCCTGCAGAGTGATTGGTCTTTGTCCCCAGCAGGTGGTGTCCGTATGAACACCTCTCTTTGCACTGAATTTCTAGGCCATTTCTTTTCCTCTCTATTTCCATTCTTTGTTCTTCTAAGATGGAAATAAAAGAAAAATTAAAGATAGAAGGCATTAAATTTTAAAAAGAGATTCTTAACTTTATTTAGGCTCAACTAAAGAAAAAAGGAACATCTGATTCAGATCCCTCAGTGCTATCCTGACACTCTTCCCAGAGAGGTTAGATGGAAAAAAATTGTCATTTGTAACATCTGAGGTGACCACAGTGCAGAAGAGTGAGACTCAGAGGACCTGTCCCCACCTGTTGGGTGAGGGTGGATCTGCTGTGGGTTCCTGAGGCTCCCCCACACCTGCCACCTCCTGGGTACAGCAGCCAAAACACCAGCGGGATCTGCTCTAGACTGACCCCAACCACCCCCCGGTCGGGTGGACCACTGAGACACGTGCCCTGCACGGATAGCTTCTGCTGCTTCTCGGAACGTCAGAAAGAACCACTGGGCCAGGAGCCATCCCCCAAATGCTCTTGAACCCGAGCTCTGTGGAAGGAAGAGATACTCTGTGGTAGCTTTTCTGGGTGCTTGTGTGTGTGCAAGCGTGGGTGTGGGTGTGTGTGGGTGTGGCTGTGGGAGCTGTCTTCCTGCTACTGTAAGAGAATTCTGACCACCCTGGTGGGGCACGGTTGAGATCGCAGATCTTTCCTGTCAACTGTGCCCCTGGGCATGTGTGATCCTCAGTATCCTCATCTGTAAGATGTGGCCATAGTACCTACCTCACAGGGGTGTTGTGGGGATTAAATGTGATGAGGGTAGTGGCAGCTGAGTGATGTGCATATCTGAACTGCCCACCTCCTTGTCTGTGGCCCACTGTCAAAAGCTCAACTCTGGATGGACCCGGCTCTCTGCCTTCTCCCTGCCTGCACCTATAGGAGACCACTCCAGTGGGGACCTAATGCCACCTGCCTGTGCTGACCGGAGCCTCTCCCTCCCTTCCTCCCTGCAGATGAGAACGGGCCACTGCCCATGGACGGGCCCACCCTAAGTTCCCACCCTGGAATAGCCCCAAGCGGCATAGGGCCCCCAGCTCCCCCCCGAGCAGCTATGAAATGGACACCTCTCCATCTTGAAGCAACCTCCCCCACCCCCAGCTTGTCATCCGTGCAGCTCCCCCTGAGATTTCTCAGCCCCTGCAGGGTTCACAGTCCTACTTATTAACTCCAATTACATGGGGCCCTGCTGCCTTCATCACTCCTCCCAGCTAGCACCTGTCCCCCAGCTGTCTAAGTCACTGAAGGCCCCATCCTCCAACCTGTGGAGACCCTCCTGGAACAGCCTCAGGTTGCTTCTGTGACACCTGGCTCTACTGTCCCCTCCACCTCTCTGGGCTCCAGCTCCCCTTCCATCACCCATCCTTCACCAGTCCCTGTCTATACTCCTGTCCCACCTTGGACCATCTGGCCCCAGCCCATTGTTCTCAGGCCACCACCCCAGGTCTTCTGGACTTTGATGTGCCTCTGCTCAGGTGCCTACCTGATGCCACCCCGAATGTCGTCACTTCACCAGGATGTCCACAAGCGAACGCTCCCTCCTCCCTTGCTCTGCCCCCAACACACGTGTCCTCCTCACCTCTATATTTAAATACGTACTGGGCCCCGCCAAGTACCTTGCCCCGTGCTAGGTGGCCTGGGGTCCGCAGGGCACCTCGGCCCTGCTTTAGGGCGCCTTCAATAGGACAAAGACAAACTGAACCGTAAGCAATCACAGGTGCCTCCATCTACCCAGTCGTCCAAACCAGATGTGTCCGTGCACCACCGGAGGACCCTCTGCGACCCCCGGGCCCAGCTCCAAGCGGGAGTGGCGGCGGGTGCCCGAGCGCCGGGGGCGGGGCCGGGGCGCTGGGGGCGGGGACGCGGGAGCCCGAGCGCCGGGGGCGGGACCGGGGGGGCGGGCCCTGAGCCCTGGGCTCGGGATTGGGTAGCCCGGCCGGAAGGGGGCGGTCTCCTAGCCCGGAAAGGACCTGACTTCCCGGAGGCGGCAAATCCGGAGGATCCGCGCCTGCCTTCATGCTGCCCGCGGGCTGCTCGCGCCGGTGAGACCCGCGCGCTGGGAGGGAGCGGGGCGGGAGGGGGCGCAGCGCTCGGCCGGCCGGGGTGCTGAGCCGCCGGTGCGCCCCCCCCAGGCTGGTGGCCGAGCTGCGGGATGCCCGGGACGCCTGCGCCGAGCGACAGCGGCAGCTGGAGCGGAGCCTGTGTGTCTCCCGCCGGCTGCTGCGGACCTGGTACGCGGACCCCGAGGCCGCCCTCGGAACCCCGCTCAGAGCCCCCCAGCTGCGAGCCCGGGCCCAGCGCCCACTTGCTTGTTGCCAGCTGTGCTCCCCTTTGTCTGCAGGCTCTGAGGGTGGGGAGCTGCCGCGAGGCCAGGCGGCTCCTTGGGGTCGGTAGGTTCTGGGCCCTGCCTCTCGGCCGTGCCACGCCTGTACTGTGTCTTGGCAGGGAACCAGTCGAGACGCCGGCTGCGGAGCCAGCCCCAGGGCCAGAACCTAATGAAGAGGCCCCGCCTCCCGGTAAACCTCCACCACTCACCTTCTCTTGGTGCCGCCCCTGCTCTGTTTTCTGACAAGCAGTGGTGAGTGACCACTGCAAGAGTTTTTGGGTTTTGCAGCATGCACACCCAGCCCTCAAGAACTCAAGGAGCTGGAGCTTCTGACCCAGGCACTGGAGAAGGCTGTACGGGTGAGAAAAGGCACGTCTAAGGCTGGAGAAAGACACAAGGCCCTCAGCCTCAAGTCTGGGTCCGCTGCCGCTTCTGCCACCACAGCCTCTGCCCCGTCCCGGGCCTCCAGCCAGGCTGGCAGTCGAGCCTCAGAGACAAAACCACCCAGGGGCGCCCACCAGACCACGGTGCCTGCCAGGGGCCTCCCTGAGTGCAGGCTTCCATCAGTGGGGGATCGCACCCATATGGGGAGAGGAACCCGAGCCACCAAGCCTGGACCAGACCTCAGGGACCAACAGATACCCCCATCGGTTGCTCCTCAGGCCCCAGAAGCTTTCACACTGAAGGAGAAGGGGTAGGTTTCCCAGACCCTTCCTGGAGGAACTGTTGTGTCTGCCTGATCAGATCCTGGCCAGCAGCAGGAAGCTGGGATGACAGGGAGGGCAGGGCATTGAGCTGGATGTGGGCCAGGGAAGCCCCCAGGGTGCCATCCCATGAGATCCATGTCCCAAAGCTGGCAGAATGGACCATTGCTGGGGTCTGCCCCCTTCTCCCTGGTTGTCCAGTGCCCCATCCTCTTATCCACTCAGCCCAGGGGCTCCAAATGGGCTGTGGAGGGCCTGGGCTCTGCTCCTGGTGTCCTCTCTTCTCTCGGCCAGGGTAGACCTGGACTGTGCTGGCTCCCACAACCAAGCTGGAAGCCCTGTTGCTTGTGTGGGGGGAGAAGCCTCCAGAGTGAGGCTACTCTGAGCACTGGCTTCCCTGACAGCATCCTGCTGAAGCTACCTATGGCCTACAGGAAAGCGGCTTCCCAGAACTCCCGGTAAGGCTGGGTCTCGGCTGGGTGGGGGTGGAGGGGAGAGCAGGGAGGCCTAGGCTTGCCACCAGCACAGGGCCGCATCGGTAAGACTTTTCCAGCAGGCCCCTCTGCTTTGTTGGCTGGGTGCGGACACTTTCCATGTTAAGAGAGTCTGCCTAGCTAGGACTTAGACTCAACGGGCTTTGAGGTTGGGAGACTTTGCGTCCCCATCTGTCTTCTCTGTGGAGGTGAGGGTGAGTGTCAGCTCCGTAGAGGTGCAGGAGGGGTTAAACAAGGCAGTGCCTTTCGTGGTTAGTGCTGTGTCTGCTCCAGAATTCTTTACCAGAGTCCTAGCTAGTCCCAGTGACCCAGGGCTGCTAGTTCCTCTCCTCTCCTGCCTTGAATTCTCTCCTCGTACTTCCCAGAGTGGGTCCGCTCTGTCCCCTTTTCACGGACAGCGTCCTCTCCCTTCCCCACGGCCTCTGGAGGCGCCTCCTGGCATTCAGCAGGGCCAGACACCCCTCATGGGGCCCCTACCCCTGGCCTTTCCCTGCCTCCTGAGGCCCAGCTGGAAGGACTAACGGCATCCCCCTCTGGTTCCCGGGTGCCTGCATTCCAGCCTGTGGGCCCAGTTCAGCTCTACACAGACCAGTGACTCCAGGGATGCTGCTACCACGGCCAAAACCCAGTTCCTCCAGAAAATGAAGATGACGGTATTCTTGCTGGGCTTGTGGGACCCCTGGGGGCGGGGGGGGTTCTGGCTCTAAGCCTGGTGAGTTTAAGGAGCAACTCCAGGAAGGGCCAGAGCCACTCTGGGGTCCTATCCTTGGTGGGAGAGGAAGGAGGGAACCTGGCTGCAGAGGAGTTTCCATGACCCGTGTCCAGTCAGGCTGGCCCGGCTCTGGGCTCAGTGCTGCAGAGGCAGAGGCGGAGGTGGGGCTCCTGCAGAAGGCCTGCTCCCTGCTGAGACGGCGAATGGAGGAAGAGCTCTCGGCAGGTGAGTGGGCCCTGGTGTGTGTCTCGGGGCAGGGAGGGCTTGGACCTGGCATGGACCTGGCCTGCCCTCCCTGACTTTTGCGTAGACCCTGCTGACTGGATGCAGGAGTACCACTGCCTGCTTACCCTGGAGGGGCTGCAGGCCATCACGGGGCAGTGCCTCCACAGAGTGCAGGGGCTGCGTGCAGGTGAGCACTGGCCCCCCACCCCCACCCCCGCCCCACCTTGTGCTGAGGTCTGCTCGGCGGTCAAGCTTCTCTAGCCAAAGGGCAGCATTAGCAGCTGCCCAGGAGCGGGGTCACCCCACTGCCTCTCCAGACACAGCCCTATCACTGTAAATAGTCAGCTTGTTTATCTCATTCCCAAGATAGTGCCACGTGAGAGTCAGAGACGTACTGACAGATGACTTGCCTGGTATTGCAAGAGATGGTTGTTGGTGGATAGTAGGGCTTCATCCAGGAAGCAAGTGGGAAGGAGGTCCCTGGCTGTCACCGCATGAGGCCACATCCCCCTGTCGTCACAGCGGTGGCGGGACAGCAGCTGGGGCCATGGCCTGAGGGGAGATGCCCCAGAGCCTCAGTGCCCTGTGAAGGAAGAACAGACCCTAGCTGGAGCCCCCAGCTTCTTCTCTACTCCAGCACCAAGGAGCTGCAGACTCTGGCGGCCCTCAGGCTGCGGGTGGCCATGCTAGAGCAGCAGATCCACCTGGAAAAGGTACAGCCCGAGTAAGGGGGTAGGGACTAGGTGACTGGGTGCCCGGGGGGAGTGGTGGGCTTTGGGCCCATCCAGCAGACGGAGCCTCCAGGCTGTGCACAGCCAACAGCCCTGGCCCAGGAGCAGAGCTTTGGAAGGAAGAAGGGGCTGGCCATGGTGCCTGAAGCCCTCCCTGGAACTGCCCTGCTGTGGGGGCCTTCTGCAAGCCCTCAGCTAGCTGCCAGGGACAGGGCCCCCACTGAGATCCTGGCCCTGCATTACCCCCTAGGTCCTGATGGCTGAACTCCTCCCACTGGTGAGCACACGGGACCCACAGGGGCCATCCTGGCTGGTGCTTTGCCGAGCTGTGCATAGCCTGCTCTGTGAGGGAGGGGAGCGCTTCCTCACCATCCTTCGAGATGAACCTGCCGACTGAGCTCTTCCCATGGCCAGCAGCCCTGTACCTTGCCCCCTTCCCAGGCCGCCGGACCCCGGCAGGAGGGTGAGCTCGTTCTGACCCAGACGACTGGGAGAGCAGTACCCTATTAGGTGAACGGGGATTGAGAGGATTTTTGATGTGGTGGGCCTGGGGGCCCAGAGATGGCTATACCCCCCTGGGAAACCAGGGTTCCCCGGGTGGATTGGGGACAGCCCCCTGGATCTTCTTGAGGAGCCCAGGGCCCCAAAGCTAGTGGTCAGGCCTCCGCTTGGCTTGGCCTGGCCTTCTGCAGGCTTGGAGACCAGAGGCCTGCTGGGCTTTTTTCTTAGCTACCTCTGTTTTTTCTTGCTTCAGACTTACAAGCCGCTTGTGTGACATTAAAACTACTTTAGAAAGTATATGTGTAAGATGGAACTTGGTGTGTTTGGTTTTTTCTTTGTGTTTTTGCTTACCAAGAACATAGCAAGCATATTTATCATATTTATTGAGAACACACATAGACCTTCTGTACTGAAGGGAGGGGAAGGACACTGAAGGGGAGCAGCACTGGGGACTCCCCTCAGGCTTGGGCCCTAGCACACCTGAAACCCTTCCCCACAATCGCCTGGACCGGGCTCACTGGAAGACACAAAAGCCACCAGCCCATATCAGAGTGGGCGGGCACTATGTGGTCACAGCGGTCCTTCTAGCACCCGTGCTCACCACTTCTCCTGGGCTGTTGCTGTGGCCAGTGTGGGCCCCCCAACACTGACTTACCACCAGGGAACTCGCCCCTCACCTACGCCACTGTCACCTCCAAGGCTCCAGCCTCCCCCGCTGAAGGAAGGCAAGAAGGTCATGGCCTCTGGGTTTATACCAGTCACAGGTTTGGGTTTCCACTGTGACTTGATTTCTGCTGTGGGACTTTCAGCAAGATTCTTAAGGGCCCTGAGCCTCAATTCTCAGTTTCGTCCCCACTGTCATACTGGGGGTAATTGCTGGGAGAGGTTATTGAAGAGACGCAACCACCCGCTGCCCCGGGAGCTGGATCTGGGCCACGGGAGGTTCCTCACGCCCTCCCCTGTCCTGGGAATGTGGGTTCCACTGGCCTTTTCACTCCCAGAGGCTGCTCCCGGGACACAGCCCTGAGATAGTGATGTGGCTCTGAGAACACTGGTATGGGCCTCTCCCGACACCACCTTTTAGGCTCTGGCGGGCAGGTGCAGGGATGTAAGTTCCGTTTGCTTAGGAACCCTGCCGCCTACCCACCTGGAGGGGCCCACCTCTTGCTTCAGTCTCTGCCTGCCCTCTGCATGTTCAGCCAGTTGCAGATGACACCTGCAAGGCTCCCGAGGGGCCCACGTGCCAACAGTAATAGCTATTACCGCTGTGGCTAGGGCGAGGACAAATTACACAGTAGTAGGCCCTGGGGAGGGCTAGGAGGCTGTAGTGTTCTTTAAGTAAACCTTGCCTAGGCACCTGTGCCAATCAAGCAAATCCTCAGAGCTGGGTCATTGGCCCTTTGCGTAGCTAGCGATGAGCAACAGGGAATTAGCACCAGCCTCTGCCCCAAGGGGACCCAGGCCCCGGACCAGGTAGCTTCTGGAGAAGGCCAGGTTTTCTGAGAGCCAGGTGAGGTGTCACAGGAATGGGGAATGAGGTGAGTGATGTTGAGGCAGCCTTGGGGTGGCCCCAGGGCCCCCAGCAGGAAATCCTACTTGTAAAAGCCACCACAGTCCCACAGGCCAGAAACCTTGAACATGGAATCTCGCGTCTTGCAGGCTGCTGGGAACCAGATGACAGACCAAAGTAGGAAACCTAAAAACAGTCCTCATTGCACTGAGGGGCCTGTAGGGACTGAAAGAGCTCTGGGACAGGAACAGGGAAGGGGGAGCCAAGAGATGGGAAGCCTGGGGGACGCCTACCCCCTCCTGGCCACTCCCTTGCTGCTTCCAGGGCTCATGCCCAGTTGCTCTGATCTTGAGGAACCCTTCATTTCCAGGGTGAGTCCCACCACCACCCTGTCACTGGCCAAAATCAGTTTCCATAGCTAGTGGTCTCCACCATAATTATTTAATCCGCCAGCTCACTTGGTTTATGGTGTACCTTCCCTACTGGACCTCTGCCCCGTGAGGGCAGGGGTGCTGTTCACCTTGGTTCCTAGCAAGGCCCAGATGGGTGCCTGAAGGTTGTGGACTCAGTGACCCACCTATCAGGACCAGTCCCGGTGGTGTCTTTTGGAGGGCTGCCCGCACCTCGGCAGGAAGGGGCAGCCCGGAGCCTGAGGGAGAAGGAGGGCAGAGGCCTGGGTGAGTGCCCCCCTCTAGATTCGTGCCCGCCCACCCTGATTCAGCGCCAAAGTCGGGAGGCGGCGGCGAACTCCTCTCCCCAGCGTCCCGGTGGCGTCATCGCATCCCGGGCCAATCCGCTCTGACGTGGCGGTCGAGGAGGACGAGAGTGGGGGCTGCGCGGGCGCCCACACCCACCCAGAGCGCGGCCCCCCGTCGGCGGCATGAGCGCGCCCGAGCCCCCGCCCGCGGCGCCTGCCGAGCCCCCCGAACCCCCCGCGCCCCCCGCACCCCCCGAGCCCCCCGGGGCCCTGCGCGCGCTGCTTTTGGCCACCGGCGGCGTGGGGGGCTCCTGGCCGCGCTGCGTCCTGCCGTTCGGCGCCGTGACCCTGCTGGCCGGCGCCGCCGCCACGGCCATCACCTTCTCGCTGCGCGGACCCCACCTGGACCTGGAGCAGGGCGTGGCGCTGACCACGCTGGGCGCGGGCCTCGGGCTCCTGGCCGCCGCCTTCCTGTGCTGGCGCGGTCGGCGGCAGCGGCGGGCTGGGCGCGCGGGGCCGCGGGAACCGGGGACGTCCTGAGCCCGCGCGCGCGCGGCCCCCTCCCCAGCGAAATCACCGGGAGCCGGATGCCTCCTCCCTCCGGACCTCGCCCCCCGCGGGGCGCGCACAGCACAGCGCGTGGGACGCGGAAGCCCCCTCCTCAGACCGTTCCTTCTTAAGCCCTTAGGAGGCCAAGGGGGTGGGGGCTACGAGCCATTTCCCTCTGCTCTTCGGACTCTCCTCTCCCCACTCCTCTCAACGTTGCTTTTCAGCGTTCTGCTTGGCGCGCAGAGCGGGTCGCGACCACAGAGAGGGCCTGCGTGGCACGGGGGCCCTGCCCGGAGCGCAGGGTGCAGGATGGCCGCGGACTCGGCAGGGGCCACCCTCCTCGGGGTGAAGCCTGCCGTGCTCCCCTCCCCCAGCCGTCTGTCTTCCCTGCTGGGTTGGAAGCCCCTCTCGGCATAATAGACTCTCAATAAATGTTTGTGTGAAATGTGTACAAGTAGTGGCTTGCAAACGTCTGGAGGGAACAGGGCTGGGCCAGGAGTGTTGGATCAGTCTGCCTTTTAAGGAAAAGACCCCAGCCGCCGGAGGCCTGGGAATGTCTGGCCCCCTGGGTCCCCTCCTCCCCAGATAGGTTCCCCCAAAGCCAGCAGCTGTCACTGTGACTGGGGGTGGGAGTGGGAGGACTGCAGTGGGCTGATGAGGTGCATGTGGGGGCAGGGAGGCGGAGTCTCTTCTAAGGTGCCAGGATGGGGCAGGACCAGCGGAGAGGTGTGAGAGGCCCCAGAGGCTGGGGACAGGTGCAATGAGCCTGGACTGGGGACTGGGGAGAAGGCCCTCCCTCCCTCTCAGCAGGCCATCTGCCAGGGCCATCCTTGGGGCCAGAAGAGAATGTGTGCAGGGGGCAGTTCTGGGGGAAGAGACCGGGCTGCCTGCAGCCTCTTCCCTGGGGAGCTGGTAGTACCACCACCTCTGGGCCCAGAGCTCCCTGCTTGCTAAAACGGATGAACACTCATGCATGCAGCAGGCTGAGCCCTGGGGGCCTCCTTCCACCCACACCACAAACCACCAGATGTTCTGCAGACCTTAGCCCCAACTCCTGAGGAGGCTGGGCTGCAGACAAAGCCTGCAAGTCTGACACAGGGTTGGAGGGGAGGCTGCTCCCTGATTTCCAATTTCCTGTCTTCCCTCCTGAGTCTTGAAGTCCAGACAACCAGGGGCTCCCTGGAGGCTCGTCTCAGGTTCTGTGGAACCCTTGTGTTGGGCCTGGGCATCTCTCCCCACCGTGGCCAGCTAGTCACCTCTTAGCTTCTAACGATCCCAGAAGGATCTGTTGCAGCCGGTACTCTCTTGCCAGGGCTCCGCTCATCCCAGGCTGAGGCTGATGATCAGAAGGACCTTGAAGAGGGTGGTTGGGAAGATGCCGTTTTTGAACTTAACTCGTGCTGGAGCATACTGGGCTCCCTGTCAGCTCCCTCATTCATGCACGGCTATCTGTTGTAAGGTGCATGTTCTTTTCATCTCAAAGTTGAGATTAGGTGCCATGGCACCTGCTCTGTGGGGCAGAGGAGACCCACAGACTCCCTGCTGCTGCCAAAGGCGAGGGGAGCGAGGCCAGCAGCCCCTCTGACTCAATTCTCCCCAAGTCTCCCATGATCTCATCAGCCCCTGCACCTCACCCCCCCACCCTTACATTTGTGAGGGCCTGACCAGAAAGTGCTAGTCACTTCAGGTGCCCCATCACCCTATCTTCCTGGCTGCTCCATCCTCTTCTCCTTTGGTTTCCCCTGGGAGGCTCCAGTGTCCTCCTGTCCCTCCTCTCCTAAACAGCAAGAAGATTCTGCTTCTCTCTACCTTCTTCTTGTGGGTCCTTGCAGTATCTCTGGCCCAGCTGCAAGAGGCAGCTCTGCCTACCCAGACACACCCACGTGGCATCCTCCATCAGCTGCCAGGCCTGGCCTAGTCAGCCTCCCATCTGAAACTTCAGACCTCACAACTTCTCCCAGGTCAGACATGTTCCCGTGTCCCTGCCCCCTCTGCACAAAGCTGACCCTTCCTGGGATGCTGCCCTGCCCCTCCATCAAGGGCTTAATGGTTGTAGGGAAGTGGCGTCTATCCAGAGCAGTTCTGGTCTCTCTTGGCTGGATCACTCTCAGCTGCAGCTGCCTCATCCCCAGCTGGTGCCCAGACTGCCCAGCTGAGTTCCTGCCTCAGTTTCTCTACCCAAACCTGCTGGTATGTGGACCAGGCTCAGGGGGTCTGACACTGAGCTGTCTGTGACCAGGCCCTCCCCATGGACCAAACTCCACTCCCTACCCTCCACAGGGGTCCTCGACTGCTGACCAAGACCCTGAGCCCCATGGGGCCCTGTTAATTAGTAGGCTCTCCCCCACTCCAGCTTCTGCATTCTCCCTGCCAGCTCTGGGGACTGGCCCCATCTTGGTGATGCAACTAGATAGAGACCCAGAGATGCTTTGGGACAAGGGTTTGGCCTGATCTGGGTCGGATATGCCAATTTCATTACTTAGGTGAGCTCCAGTCAGACCCGGAGGACACATCCTTCCTGAACATAGAGCAAGAGGGACTCAAGTCAGTGGAGGCCCTGGCTGCATCCAATACCTTTGCGGCTTATCAACTGTCCCCTCCCCGCCCCCCCACCAATGGCTCAGCAAAGTTGAGTAACAGTCCAATGAAAAAAATAAATCTCAGGTTAAGGAGCCTGAACCACAGAGCCAGAAATTGGAGCAGCTTGGATTCAAAATCAGACCTGGTCCCAATTGTGGGGTTTTTTTCTACTAGAGCAGACCACTGCTTGGGGACATCCCATAACCACCAGCCCTGCTTGGCTGCTACAGCCCTGAGTGTTCCCTGTAGAGACCCAGGGGAGCATCAGGGCACCAGCCTTCAGATGCAGGGCTTAGCCTGCCAGATGGGCCTGAGGGAGGAGGCGGCCAGACCCCCGCCCAGCACGTGGCACAGCCCCAGGAGCAGTCAGGGCCTGGATGCAGGCCGGGGACCCTGCTGGGTGGTCCCCCACGGGCTGCGTGGCTGAGCCGCCCCTTCCAGACCCCTCCCGCCAGCGCATTCCTGGCTCCCCGGCCCCTCCCCCGGCTCCCGGGCCTCCCAGCCCCCTCCCCCGCTGGCCCAGCCAGTGTCTGAATCTGCTTCTGATTCCGGCTCTGCCGACGAGGCCCCCTCCCCTCCCCTCCCCTCCCTCCTTCCCGACCCGAGCAGCCCCGCCCCCGGCTGGGCCCAGGCTTGCGCCTACTGCGCCCCCCACCCCCTCCTGGCACAGCTCGCCCGCCTTCGCTACAGCCGGGAGGAGGCGGCGGCCGGGGCGCCCCAGGCCCCGCCCGCCCTCGGCCCTTCCCGGGAGGCCGGGAGACCTGCTCGACCCGGCCCTCGGTGGGTGAGTGCAGCGGCGGACGACGGGTGGGGCCTCCGCGGGCGGAGGCGCCGGGAGCGGGGGCGACTCCTGTCATCGCTCCAGGCCCAGCGGGACGACGCGCCAGCATCCCCGCTATTGCGCTTGGCCCGGGGCGTGCCCGCGGCTGCTCCCACCTCTTGGCCCCGGCTGGGGCCTCCCGGGATTGCTCGGCATTGCGGGCCAGCGGGCAGAGCCCCGGATCCGGGCTCTCTCTCCCCGAGGGCAGCGGCGTGGGGCCCGGCGGGCTGGCTGATCCACCGCGGCTCCGGCCATGCCCGGCTGGCCCTGGGGGCTGCTGCTGACCGCGGGCACGCTTTCGACCGCGCTGAGCCTGGGGCCGCCAGCGCCCGCCGACCCCTGCCATGACGACGGGGGCGCGCCCCGCGGCTGCGTGCCCGGCCTGGTGAACGCCGCCTTGGGCCGCGAGGTTCTGGCGTCCAGCACGTGCGGCCGGCCGGCCACGCGGGCCTGTGATGCCTCGGACCCGAAGCGGGCACACCCCGCCGCCCTCCTGACCTCCGCAGGGAGCACCACCAGCCCTGTGTGCTGGCGTTCCGACTCACTGACACAGGCGCCCCACAACGTGACCCTCACAGTGCCCCTGGGCAAGGCTTTTGAGCTGGTGTTCGTGAGCTTGCGCTTCTGCTCGGCGCCCCCGGCCTCGGTGGCCCTGCTCAAGTCACAGGATCACGGCGGCAGCTGGGCCCCACTGGGCTTCTTCTCCTCCCGCTGTGGCCTGGACTATGGCCGCCTGCCTGCCCCTGCGGATGGCCCACCCGGCCCAGGGCCTGAAGCTCTGTGCTTCCCTGAGCCCCAGGTCCAGCCTGATGGTGGCGGCCTTCTGGCCTTCAGCGTGCAGGACGGAAGCCCACCAGGCCTGGATCTGGACAGCAGCCCAGTGCTCCAAGACTGGGTGACTGCCACAGACATTCGAGTAGTGCTCACAAGGCCTGCCATGCTGGAGGACACCAGGGACTCCATGGCCATGGTCCCTTACTCTTACTCGGCTACTGAGCTCCAGGTGGGCGGGCGCTGCAAGTGCAATGGGCATGCCTCAAGGTGCCTGCTGGACACCCAGGGCCACCTCATCTGCGACTGTCAGCATGGCACCGAGGGCCCCGACTGCGGCCGCTGCAAGCCCTTCTACTGCGACAGGCCATGGCAGCGGGCCACGGCCCGGGAAGCCCACGCCTGCCTTGGTGAGGCCTTGGAGGGTGGCCTGGGGATCTTGGACCGGGCCAGCCTGCCCCTGACCCATCCCTTCCTGCAGCTTGCTCCTGCAATGGCCATGCCCGCCGCTGCCGCTTCAACATGGAGCTGTACCGACTGTCTGGCCGTCGTAGTGGTGGCGTCTGTCTCAACTGCCGGCACAATACCGCTGGCCGCCACTGCCACTACTGCAGGGAGGGCTTCTATCGCGACCCAGGGCGTGCCCTGAGCGACCGCCGCGCTTGCAGGGGTGAGCCTGCCACCAGCTCCCTGCACATCCTCACCTTCTTGCTCCCCGCATCCCCACGTGGGCTTCTAACCATCCCGACTCTGTCCTCAGCATGTGACTGTCACCCTGTTGGTGCCGCTGGCAAGACCTGCAACCAGACCACAGGCCAGTGTCCCTGCAAGGATGGCGTCACTGGCCTCACCTGCAATCGCTGCGCCCCTGGCTTCCAGCAGAGCCGCTCTCCGGTGGCCCCCTGTGTTAGTGAGTGACCCTGCCCTCCTTCAGCCACCTCAGCGGAGGCCACACCAGCTCCCTGCTGCTACCTGCTCATCCCCTGAGCCCTGCAAATGCTCCCCCTCCAGCGCAGGCCGTTCTCTTGTCCTGTCCGCAGAGATTCCTGTGCCTGGACCCACTGAGGAGAGCAGCCCTGTGGAGCCCCAGGGTGAGTGGACACAGAACCGGATCCCAGACTGGCATGACTGTGGGGGGAAGGCTATGGGTTCAAGGAGGGGAGGTGGAAAGGGTGGGGTAGGGAGGTGGGGATTGTTCTGTGCCAGCCTCCACACGCCCTCCAGACTGCGACGCGCACTGCAAACCAGCCCGGGGTAGTTACCGCATCAGCTTGAAGAAATTCTGCAGGAAGGACTACGGTAGGCCTCCTACCCTCACCTTCTCACCTTGCCCTTTCCCTCCCTGGGCCTCCCACTGTCGCTGGCCCCGCCCTGTCAGCGCCCGGTGGCCTCTCGTTGCCCACCTCCACCCCAGCGTTGACTGTCCCTTCTGTGCCCCCCTCCCCACACCGCGGGCGCGCAGCGTTCCTCCGCTCCGCCCGCCCCCTGACGGCTCCGCCCCGCTTGACCCCGCCCCCTCTCGCCCTCCCCGCAGCGGTGCAGGTGGCGGTGGGCGCGCGCGGCGAGGCGCGCGGCTCGTGGACGCGCTTCCCGGTGGCCGTGCTTGCAGTGTTCCGGAGCGGCGAGGAGCGCGCGAGGCGAGGGAGCAGCGCGCTGTGGGTGCCGGCGCGGGACGCGGCCTGCGGCTGCCCGCGCCTGCTGCCGGGCCGCCGCTACCTGCTGCTTGGGGGCGGGCCAGGGACCGCGGTCGGGGGTCGGGGGCCCGGGCTCAGCGCCTCCCGCGGGAGCCTCGTGCTGCCCTGGCGCGATGCGTGGACGCGGCGCCTGCGGAGGCTGCAGCGGCGTGAGCGGCGGGGGCGCTGCGGAACGGCCTGAGCCCTAAGCGCGGGCGGGGCGCTGCTTCCACATTGAGGCGCACGTTCATCCAGTGCATCCGCCTGCAGAGGAGTCTTTGCTGGCGTCGCGCGCGTCGCCATCTGGGCCCTCCCCCGACCCTGCCCAGCGACTCCCTCGATGCCACCCGCCCATGCCTGGGAGGGGTGTGACGGACGCAGCGACACCCCACCCCAACACAGAGGGATGTGATAGCCGCTGAGCTGCGTCCAGGCTCCCTTGGGCAGCTGTCAACCCACCTTCGCATTCTCTTACCCCTCCAAGGGACATTGTGATAGTCCCACAAGGCTGGGAGCCCCCTGTGGGGCCGAACAACACTTCCGGGCTCTGCGAACACCCTAAGGGCCGCTGTGCCTCCCCCACCTGTGATGTCGTGATCCCTCAGAGAGCATTCTCACCTTCCTAAAAGGCACTGTGACCCTCTCCCAACAGATATGAACCCCCTTGTGATGCCAGGACCCATCTAAGGTCTGAAAACACCCCAGGGGCTGCGATCGCTTCATCACGGACTCTGATCTCCAGAGAGTGCTCTAACTCCCCACGAGGCACCGTGGCCACCACGGACGCCTGTGGACCCCCGGGGGCTCGGTGGCACTGGCTCCCCCGCCCCCTGCCAGGACCCGCAGAGGGCGCTGTGTCTCCTCCCCCAGCGAGGACTGCAGCCTCTGGTCCCCGTCTGTCCCGCCTGTCACCTCCGCCTGCCCTGTCTCTGCCGCTTGGGCGTCCGTGTCCCTGTCCCCGCTGCGTCTCTGCCTGCGTTCGGCCTCTTTCTTGGCCTGCTGTGTCCCTGTCTTGTCTCCGTCCGGCTGTCTCTCTCGGCCTCGGCCTCAGGGTTCCACCGCTCAGGTCCCGCCCGGAGGACCCCCTGCGCCCCTTCTCCGCCCGCTCGGGACCGGACGTCGTGTCCACGCAGACGCGCGTTCCCAGGTCTACGCGTGACCCGTAGGGGCGGCGACTCTGGCTGGCAGCCCGCTCGGCTCCGGGCGCCCCCAGCCTTGCCTTTGGCTGGACACAGCATCCCCCGCCCACTCGGCTCGCGTCCCCAGGGGCCGGCGCGCGAGCCCGCGCCCCCCAGCGCAGGGACCCGACTCCGGCAGACGCAAACTCACGCCGCGCTGCGGCGGGGCGCCAGCGCGCATGCCCAGAGCCCGCCGCGGCCGAGACCCGCGGGCGCCTGGGGTGGGCAGCCGGCGGCGCGCGCTTGGCGGGGGCGGGGCCGCATGAGCGCGTGCGCAGAAAGGCCCGCGCTCAGTCGCACCGCCAGCTGAGGAGAAGCGGCGCGGCGCGGCGCGGCGGGCGGAGGTGGGTGCGCGGTCCGCGCGGCGGGGGGCGGGGGGGGCGTGACGGCGCGGCGGGGGGCCGGGTCGCCGGCTGTCACCGCAGCGGGGGCGTGCTGAGGGAGGGGACGTGGGGCAGGGCTGCGGGGCCTCCATCCGAGGCGGCGCGTGGGGGCCGGCCGTGGCGCGGGTCGGGGGTCCGGAGCCGGTGCGCCCGGGGCCCGCGGCCGTCCCCGCCCGGTCCTGCCCACCCTCCCCGGGCCGGGCCCCGCGGACCGAGAGCCGGGCGGGGGGCGCCCGGGGCCGGGGCCCACCTCCGCGCCGCTGGACGCCCACCCCGGGGGCAGGGCCGGCGCCCCCGACCCTCCAAGGTCTGCGGCGGGCCCAGGGCGAAGCGTCGGAAAGAGCTGTTCCTGTGTCACTCTTTTCTCGCGGCACTTTCCGGCTCTGCGGGGTAGGAAATCCTCTTCTGGACTCGAAATTGCAACAGATTCTCTGATAACGTTCTGTCCTTGAAGACCTGCAACTGCTTTCCTCTCGGCTCTCTTATTGCCCCAGGATGACACGCCCGCCCACCTGCCGCTTAGGTATCTATGTGCCCAGCCTCGGAGCCCTTGGCGTGGCTGCTGTGCCAGGCGGCAGCCGTCCTCCAGGCCTTGCCGGCAGAAGGAAGCATTTCCGCAGGGCCCCGGGCACTGTGCTTTCCGAGCCTTGAATAAGCACAGCTGGAGGTCAGGGATAGGCTGCACCCGGTCACGGTTTTCTTTGGGCAGGGGTGCTGGTGGCCTGGCTACAGGTTTTCATTGATGACCTCACTCCGTACAGGAACAGACGCTTTGGGGCTCCTGGATTGCCACTGACATTAAAGGCCAAAGGTTGTCTAAGAGCCACCTGGGCTATGGGGAGGCACAAGTAGACTGTTAAGATAGCGGTGCGCGCGGGAGGCACAGGCCTGGTGGCCAGTGTGGCTGTGGTTGTGATGCTGGTGTTTCGATGTTTCCCCAGTTTTTTATTCCTAGTCAGGAGTCCGTCTGCTTTTCTGGGGCCAATAGGGGCACTTGAAGGTGGTTTTCATTATTTTGATGTATGTTTGCTCAGGTGTCAGCGGGGCAATCACAAAAAAACAAACAACCCCCCCAAAACAAACAAACAAAAAACCCTATTATTCCACAGATGTAGCTGTTCCCTCCACTTGAGGGTTAGGGCTCATAGCAGACACCTGTAATTGTTTGCTTAATAGTCTTGGAGACAAGCTTGCAGGTTCTATTCATTTGAAGGGATACAGGCTCTGAGAAGCAAACCCAAATAAGAAGAGATCAAGAAATCTCAGAAAGGTTTCGCAGTTAGCCCTAGCCAGTGGTGCAAGCCCCACATGCACTTCTTTTGTTCTGAAGATTGGTCCTCAAGTAATCTTCTCAGCCCTCAGATAAAGCCTTTACGTGGAGCGCTTATTGGGTAGCAAGTGCTCTGTTTAGAAGCTTGTCTCTCCCTGCGAGCAGGGCGAGAGCCACGTCACATTCATCTTTGCTCCCCTATTGTCTGGCATGGAGTGGGCAGGTGGTTCTCTCTGAATGGCTGTTGAAATGAACCAAGGTGCTAAAGCTAGTGCGGTAGTTTTCATCTGGGTTAAGGGTGACCTTCGGCGAACGTAGGCGTCATCTGGACAGGCTTTTCATAACAGTAATAAAATTCACCTCCTGAGTCTCCAAGTTCACCTGCAGGTGGGCCTCAGCACACCTGCCAACACTGTCCAGCAGGCCAAGTGACCTTGGGTACACTGTGTTGCTCCTAATTCCAGTTACGATCTGAGCCAACTCAGAAAACATATTTAAGTGTTTGCTTTTAGATGGTTTCTGGTTTAAAGTACATAAGAACAATGAAGCAGGTTATAAAAAAGCACTTAACGTTTACCCTGTTCAATGTTTTACCTGTTGAAGCATACCTTTCCTGTTATGACAACTCTCTCCATGGAAGAAAGAAGCCCTTTTCAACTCAAAGCAGCAATTTCAGTGGCTGTTACGAGTGTCACTTTCCAAAGGGAGATAAAGGGGGGAAAAAAAACCTCAGGCATTTTATTAAGAATCCACTTGAATTCTTTATTCAGTGGTTTTCATTATGCTTTCAACACAAAGTTATCGAAATCCTACTTCCCTTCGCACAAGGAGGCCCCGTGCTGTTCTGTGGCCGCAACGCTGTGGGAGCCTCTGCGCTGGAGGTTACGGTGCAGGGAGGAGGTGAGCCGCTGCGTGCCTGCAGACATGGACAGAGTTTGCTGGGGAGAGAGGGCAGTAGCCTCCGGCTGGCTTTCAGTAGGGATTCCTAGGAAGGACTTGAGCTAAATTTTGAAGAAGGAATAGATGTGGCGAGATCGTGTGAGGGAAAGAGACTTCCAGGCAAAGGGACGGTGCGTGTTATGTTTGCAGGGAGAAGGGCACGGCTACCTTGCACCCTGCTGTTGCAGGAAGGGCCTTGGGAAACTCTGGTGGTCAGGGAAGGCGAGGCTGGTGGCAGATTGGGAAGAGGGTTTGAGTTCCAGGCTCAGGTTTGAACTTTACCCTGAGAGCAGTGGGAAGCCCCCAAGGGACCTCGGGTTTGTGAGTGACTGACCAGATCGCCTTCTCCATGGGTGAGGGGGCAGCGGTAGCCGTGTTGGGTGGTGAAGGCCTGCGCTGAGTTGGAAGCCATTAAGGGGCCACAGAA
Source organism: Mirounga angustirostris (assembly GCF_029215605.1). Taxonomy (NCBI): domain Eukaryota; kingdom Metazoa; phylum Chordata; class Mammalia; order Carnivora; family Phocidae; genus Mirounga; species Mirounga angustirostris. Next base: position 141,520,978 of record NW_026991713.1, read on the forward strand.
GCCTCCCTGGCCAGACGTAGGCCCAGCACAGAAGAAGGGTGCTGGGGGACAGGTGGCTGCAGGGAGGGGAAGGGCCAGGGAGAACGGAGGCATAGGGAACGCTCCAAGAGCGGGTGACAGCAGTTGGCAGCGCCATGCCACGCACATGGGGTGCCGGAAGGAAGCTGGCTTGGGGGCAGGTGACGACTTTCAGTGTGGAGATGCTAAGCTGGAGGTCAGTAAGGCTTCCCAATGGTGGGTGGATGTACATTAGTCTCGAGTCAAGGAGAACGTCCTCGGCTCGAGAACGTGTGTGGGACTCCTTCCGGTCGTGCTGAAGCCACAGGGACTGGGGTGGGCCTCCCCATAGGAGCGTATGGAGTAAGCAAGAGAAGCCTGGAGGCACCTGATGTTTTATGTCCATACAACAGAGGATGGGTGAGGTAAAGGAAGTCTGATTCATAAGCCCTTGCCTTTGGGGCCTGGGGGCAGGATCATGGGCTTCTTCGTTCTCATAGGGCCCGAGTTTGTTGGTTATAGTAAACAGCGAAATGTAAGATTCTAAAGGTGCAAAATCAGATGATTGATGCCAGGGGCCTTCCTGTCTCATGGCTTTATGTGCCTTTTGGGAAACCCAGATTGTCACTCATCTCAAAGGATCCAGTTTCCCTCTAGACTGAGGGTTGGTCCCCTCAGAGCATTCTTATAGTTAGATCTCTGAAAAAAGTGTTTTCCAGACCCAGAGACCGATTCAAAGTTGTGGAATTCTTGAGGTCCCCTTGCTGTGCTTCTAGGACCCCAATCTCTGTGTGGTACATCAGCATTAGCAGTAAGCAGGACTTTGGAAAGACTCTCGATGCTGAGGAGCAAGTGTGTGGTGCCCTCCCGTCTTCCTCCCACACCTGGGGGCTGAGGGGGAGAGGGTGGGGAAAGGCCCATGTTGCAAAAGGAGCCTCTCTCTGCCCTCAGGTGGCACAGGGCCCCACAGGGCTGGTCTGGCCTTCAGATAAGTGCACAGTGGGCTGTTAGAAGTTATCTTTGCCTCTGAAGGAACATGCTCCTCACTTAGGGCACCCAAGACAAGATCTCATTCTGTCCTGTGGCGGTTATGTCCCCCCCCACCTGGCTGTGTGACCTTATCAGTCTCCCTTGGGTGTTGCACAAGGACCTGTTGGCAGGGGTCACATGTGAGCAGTCCTGGTTTCTCCCTCCAGCCTACCCAAGCTCCTCTCTCCTTTTACAGGTGATTGAGACATGGCCTGGCCTGTTTTCGATAATCTGAAACTGTGTCTGCCTAATTGTTACACAGTTTTAATTCGGTACCGCACACAGTGAGGGGTGTTGCTTACTGATGGGCGATTCTGTTACCAATAAAAGTTACTGTGTAGTATTCTAAATGTAGCTCCTTACCTGCTTCCACTGAAAGCTTCTCTCTGCATTCTGTCCCTTCAGCATTTCCTTGTATCATTTTGCAGGGGGTCTCGATCTTCAGTAATTTCTTTTCCAGCAAAGCTAGTGCTAGCCTTCAAATCTTGGTAAAGCTGCTGGCCTTAGAAAGACCCAGGTGTATGCATTAATTCCTCCTGCCTCAAACATCCTTCCCTGCCCTTTGGGGCTGTCCCTCCCCACCACCCAGCACAGGCCAGGCCTCGGGCTCATGCCCTTTGGCTTCCGGGAGCCTGTGTGGCTGGACTGCAGGACTGTTCTGTCGTCTGCGCCGTGGATGATGATCACTGGCCTGCCCTCTTAGAGACTGAAGGGCTCACCGCCCCGAGAGGCTGTGCCCTCTGCGGCCCTGTCCTGGGCCCATGCAGTCACTTCTGCTTCCTGGGCCAGGGCCTCCTCGTCCCTCAGGACCCAGCTGAGGCCCCCGACGCCCTGTGCTTTCCTCTCTCGCGCACCTGTGCCAGGGCCAGCACAGTCCGTCCATTTGTGCCCCGTAGGCAGCGGCTCATTGAGAGTTTGCGTCTCTGTATCCGGGACTTGGTACACAGGCGCCCAGAAAGTATTTTGAATGCCTATTAAAATGATTATACCAGCAAGACTCCCTCTCGCCCCAGCTTTGTTGTCAGGTCTAAAAATACTTGCTAAGAACCAGCTCTGTGCCCAGCCTTCTGAGGCACACCTGTGACAGGCACCTTGCTTGGAATTCAGACAGGTCAGAATTCCAATACTGCTGACAGGCGGGTTCTCTTCTGCTTCTCATTCTGTGCAGCAGGCTGATGGGTCACATGCCCTGGGGGTGTTTTCCAGACCTGCAATTGGGAGGACCCTTTCTTGCTCAAAGATACAGATCCTGCATTAGAGCCCCATTCCAACCTTAGCCCCTGCCTGTGGGCAGACCAGGCCAGGCTGGGGCAAAGGTGTTTGAGGCGACAGAGGGACATAGGGAACTGTTTGGAGTGGTCAACAGGGACCCGTTTCAGGTCCTGTGCCCTAGGCTCAGGTGCCGTTGGTAAGACCTGCATTTTAACCTCTGCCTGGAGACAGGCAGACAGGCCAGCCAGCTGTGCTGTGATTAATGCCTCGTTAATGGTTACACCCCTTGTCCCTGGCATGCGCCCTCCATTGTGTGCCACCAGCAAAGGGCCAGTATCCAGTTCCCCAGAACCGGCTGCCTGGTAGTCACTGTGGAGTTGCCAGTTGCCATTAATATTTGAAAAATCCCTGTGTTCTGCTTCAGGGATGAGGCAGAGCACAGCCTGCCCTCCCGTTACGCAAAGATGCCTGCTGGGAAGGTCACATGCGTAGAACCAGTTGGCAAACGCTCCTGTTATTATTAAGAATTAAATTTGCCTCTTGGGCTAAAGTAGTTTGGGATTTTTCTGCGCCTCCATGTTTCTTTCTCTTGTTTCCTCCTTCCCGGGTGCACTGGGTATGGCGGGAGGCCCCTGGACTCAAAAATCATCATGTGGTAGAAGAGCTGGACTCATAAGCAGGTCATCGCAGCAGCGTGCCCACAGTTAAAACCATTTTTGCACAAGGAGGGGTCGAGTGCAGTGAGGGCGCCCCCAGCCCTGCCTGGGAGGTCAGGAAAGGCAGGTGAAGGAGACTGGTGTCTCCTGCCTCGCCTCCTCCTCCACAGGGGTCAACCAGCGCACCAGCACCAGGGGTCAGACCCTGAAGGGAGGGCGGGGCCAGGGAAGGGTTTCAGGTGCAGCACAGAGTTGTTTTGGTTGGTCGTGTGGAGTGTGCTGTGCTGGGGAGATGCTGAGGAAAGCAGCTGGAGGTACATACAGGGCCTGAGTTCACGAGAGGATCTCAGGCTGAGAAGAACGTGGACCCCTGTGAAAGCCGCATTTAAGAGACTCGTGGGAGGATGGGAGCAGGAGTGGCATGGCGGCTGAGGAGTCCGGAGGGCAGGAAGGAGGAGACCACCGCAGAGGAGAGCTGAGAGCAGCGGGGTCATGCATGCTTCAAGGACATAAGGGCCCAAGGGTATCCCTGCAAGGTGGGCACACCCCACTTTCTCCAGAAGCTTGACTGACAAGGAAAGAAGAAGGAGCGACAGAGCCGGAGCAATGCATGGGGTCTTAAGGCAGAGCAGGAACACTAAGGATGCAGGAAAGCGGGGTGCCAGGAAGCTGAGATCCAGGCCCCGGGAGAGATGCAGACTGAGGGGCAGGTGGAGAGGAGGGGCAGAGTGGGAGGGCCATAGGTGGGTGTGGAGCTGTCAGCTGGTGTGCAGAATGCGAGAGGATGCTGGCGGCAGCTCTGAGGGCCCTGACTAGGGCAGCACGAGTTTTCCCCTCTACAGCTGGTGTGCAGGCGCAGAGAAGTGTGCTGTCGGGCTGGCTTCCCCTGTGGGTGTGCCTGGTGGCTGAGATAAGAAGACAGGAGGGCTTGGCACGCAGGTCTAGGCTGAGTAGGCGAGGAAGTAAAGCCAAGAGGGGCTGCTGGGTAAGGGGAGATGGAGTCACGACGTGTGGGAGGAGGGGCGAGGACTGTGAAGAGCTCCTGGATGGGCTCATGAGAGAGTGTGTTGTTTGTGACACACCATCTCTGGCAGTTTCAGACCTGACTAGGATGTGGATGAAGGGATAGAGATATAAAGCTTCTAAAGTTGGGGAGCATCAAGCCAAGGCGGCCTCCTCTACCCTCTAATGCTCTGCAGCCTTTGAGCAGGGATGAGAGCAGGCAGGAAACAACCCTGGGTGGGCAGAGTCCAGGGAGAGCCCAAACGGGGGAGACGGAGTCCTGGGAGAGCCGAGGTAGAGGGGGATAGGGTCCAGGGAGAACCTGGACAGAGGGGGACGGGGTCCAGGGAGAGCCCGGACAGAGGGGGATGGGGTCCTGGGAGAGCTTAGAGGGGGGCAGGGTCTGGGGAGAGCTCAGATAGAGGGGGGCGGGTCTAGGGAGAGCTTAGACAGAGGGGGACGGGTCTAGGGACAGCTGAGGTAGAGGGGGACAGGGTCCGGGGAGAGCCCGAATGGGGGGGATGGGGTCTTGGAAGAGCTTAGACTGAGGGGGGCGGGGTCTGGGGAGAACTCAGATAGAGGGGGCGGGGTCTAGGGAGAGCTTAGAGGGGGATGGGGTCTGGGGAGAGCCGAGGTAGAGGGGGACAGGGTCCAGGGAGAGCCCAGACAGAGGGGTATGGGGTCCTGGGAGAGCTTAGAGGGGAGCAGGGTCTGGGAAGAGCTCAGATAGAGGGGGGCAGGGTCCAGGGAGAGTTCAAATAGAGGGGGGCGGGGTCTAGGGAGAACTCATAACGGGGGATGGGGTCTGGGAGGGGCTGAGATAGAGGGGGGCAGGGTCCAGGGAGAGCTCAGATAGAGGGGGATGGGGTCTATGGAGAGCCCAGATAAAGGGGGATGTGTTCCAGGGAGAGCCCAGATAGAAGGAGACGGGTCCAGGGAGAGCCCAGATAGAGTGGGGCAGGGTCCAGGGAGAGCTCAGATAGAGGGGGATGGGGTCCAGGGGAGCCCCTGCTATCTGGCCAGAAGGACAAAGGGCATTTTTGGAGAGAGGATGAGGAAGTGGGTGCTGTGTGTCACACATTCCAGAGCCAGAAGAGAGGTAGGAGTGGGGGAGGTGGGTGAAAGCAGGACAGCACAGTAAGGCAATGTGGGGGATCATTGACTGTGGTCACCCCAGTCAGTGACACCATCACCACCAGCCATCTGCAGAATTGGGGAGTCGTCCTACAGCCGAGGGTTCAGATGGGGAGATGAATATCCGCACCCACCCCCCAGGTTCCATACAATGACCTGCAGCTTTTCCCCATGGCCTCCAGCAGATTCCCAGGAGTGGAATGGGGCATTTTCCTGGCCTCCCCACAGACAGGTGGGAAGATTGGGCCTCGTGAGGAAGTCCGATTTGACTCAGACTTGAGAAGAAGGTTCTCCGGAGTAGTGGGAGAAGGTGGTCATCACCTGCCCCAGGCCTGCTCTCATGGCCTGGCCTATCCCTGCCCCTTCTGGTCCTGTAAGCCAGATGGTCTCAGGGATCTCTCCCGACCCTGCACCTCCTTCCACCTTCCTCTCCTGAAGCTGCACCTGCCATGTCTACCATTCCTGACTTGCTGGTGCCCTTTCAGGTTGCCCCTCCCACCCCCCGCCGGCCCTGTCTCGTACCCAAATGCCCTGTGAGCTGAGCTCTCCCTTCCCACACGGGTTGTCTTCCCTGCCTGGCCCACTGCCCGGTGGCCTCAGCACTCCAAGCATCTCCGAGTCAGGCAGCAAACATGTCTTTCTCGTGCACACACCCGAGGGAGGGCTGGAGCGGGGCTGTGTCATCTCTACATGCCCATCTCTGGTGCCAAGTGGGTGTTGAGGGGCTCCTCATTCTGCTGTCCCCTGGCCTTTCTGAAGGCTCTGCTGTGAGAGAGACCGATGGCCTAGAGATTGACAAAGCTGTGAATTCCACCGCCTGAGAGGGGGAGCGGTCCTGTGTCCCATGGAAGTCTGCAGACCCAGAGCCAGGCACGCCCCTGCCCTCCTTCCCTGTCCCGTGGTCATGCCACACGCGCACATGCATGCACACACCCACGCACACCCACGCGTGCACATGCGCACAGGGCTGGGGCCGCTGCCGCTCTCCTCTCCATTGTTTGCTGGTCCTGCTCCCTGAACAGATGTAGGGTTGCTCAGGACACAGGGGAAATGCCGAGCCACGGCTGCTGACGCCGGCGGTACAGCCTCCCTGTCCTGTGCTCAGTGACTAAGGCCCAGCAGGCCCGGCTCTGGACCACGTGCGGTCAGTGCTGGGGGTAGGGGGAGGAATGCGGCGGGGGGGGGGGCGGCGGGGGGGGCGGGGGGGCTGCTCTCCCTTTGGTGGCGTCCAGGGCTGGGTGTGCGCCCTCCGTGAGGCTGACTAGGTGGCCAAAGAGTCCAGGAGCCAGCGTTGGCGTCCGGATGGGGCCTTGCCTCCTGCCTGAGCTGCTTGGGCATTTGCCTGAGATCCGTCTGTGCCGTGACAGGCACCGCACACTCTCTCCGCCGCCCCCCTCCAACATCACTCCCTCCGATCTGCTGACCCTGCCCCTGCCTTGGGCCAGATTCTCTGTCCCCTGCTTGGGGGTCTGCCCCCACCCCTGGGTCACCCTGTCTGGTGGAATCCACCCCTGGGCAGTCTGTTGGGTCCTCCCCGTCTTCTCCATCCTCCCCGGCTGGCCTTATCCCACCCTCCTCGAGCCTCCTCTCTGGACTCAGCCCTCCTTCCTGGGCCACCAGGGGGGTTTTCTCACCTGCCACCTTCTGCATAGGCTCTCCTACTGCTGCCACTTGTGTGGGGCTGATGTCCAGTCAGCTGGCACACACAGCCATCGGCCCTGCCTGTCCCAGCTCTGGCCACTCAACACCGCCCACCTCAGCCTCCACTCCTTGCCGGGCCCTCCTCTCTGTGCCCTGCCCCTGCGGCCGACTGCCCGTCTTTCTACACTCAGGGTCCCCACCATTGCCCCTTCTGCTGTGCTCCAGTGGAGTCGGCGCCTTGCCTTGCTAGCTGCTCATGGCACAGAGGAGGTATCTCAACAGAAGCCTGTCAAGTGAATAAAAGTTAGGGGCAAGGGGAGGCCTGGCCTGGAAGGGAGGCGCAGAGCCCAGTGTTGGTGGTTAAGATGGCATCACCCAGGGCGCCTGGGTGGCTCAGTCGTTAAGCGTCTGCCTTCGGCTCAGGTCATGATCCCAGGGTCCTGGGATCGAGTCCCACATCGGGCTCCCTGCTCGGCAGGAAGCCTGCTTCTCGCTCTCCCACTCCCCCTGCTTGTGTTCCTGCTCTCGCTATCTTTCTCTCTGTCAAATAAATAAATAAAATCTTTAAAAAAAAAAAAATAAGATGGCATCACCCAGGCTTCATGTGTGCGCTGGTGCTTGTCACAGGAAAGTGAGGTTTAGGGGCGCCTGGCTGGCTCAGTCGGTTAAGCGTCTGCCTTCAGCTCAGGTCATGATCCCAGGGTCCTGGGACCGAGTCCTGCATCGGGCTCCCTGCTCGGCGGGGAGTCTGCTTCTCCCTCTGCCCCTCCCCCCACATGTTGCGCTTGCTTGCACTCTCTCTCTCTCAAATAAATATACAATCTTTAAAAAAAAAAGTGAGGTTCACAGCCAAGAGTTTGGGGAAATCATGTTCCCCACTTAAGAGGTGAGAAATGCAGAGGTCTTCTGACTCCTCAGACCCCAGGCAGTGTTTGGGGACAGCAGTGGGGCCAGGGGAAGCCAGCCCTGCACACGCTGAGGAGAGCACGTGGGTGGGGCTGACTGTCCAGGTGGTCTGTGCTGCCGAAGTGGGGGGGGGGGGGTGCGAAACAGGGGTCACGTGAGCACTGGAGGCTGACAGACTCAGGTGCTTCTCCCTGTGTTGGGGGGGCTCGTGGGTCCTTTCTGTACTTGGTTTCCTCATCTATAAAGTGGAGCCAGTCCCCACGCCCTTGACTTGTCCTCAGGATCAGGGGAGGTAGGAATGTAAGGCAAAGTCAGTTGGCGGCCAGCTGCTGTGGGCTCTGTGCTCCGCAGCCCCTGCAGTTTGGGGTGGGAGGGGTCCGGCTTGACCAGGTGCTGCCAGCTCCTTGTTCCTGGGCATCTCCTGCCCCACAAGGAGGTCTTGTCCGTCCCACCGCATCTGCTCTTTCCTCTCACCCTGCTCCTGTCAGCAGGGGCACCGTGCACCTGACAGAGCAGAGCCAGCAGGTTTGGGGTTCTGGGGCTCCTGCACCCCGGCCAGTACCTTCTCTTGCTGTTGCCCTGAAGGACAGAGTTGGGGTTGATTTGAACTCCCATGGGGTGACCCAGCGGAAGTGTCTTCTCATAGGAACTCCCTCCCCAGAAGCAGCCGCCCTGGCCAGGGCCTGTGGGGAGGGCCCCCCCATGCATCGGAACTCACCACAGCCTGGTGTAAACTTGCCTTTGGCGTACCCGGGACAGTGTATGTGGCCAGAGGGCACAGCGGTCATCATGATGGGAAGGGGACCCGGACCGAGCTGTCACCAGCATAGCAACATAACATTTGGGGGAAATAGGAGTCATTCATTTCCACTTAAAGTTCTGTTTTTCATTTTAGGGTTTATTTAGAGAGAGTGCATGTGGGAGGGGTAGAGGGGGAGAGAAACTCCAGCAGACTCCTCACTGAGCTTAGAGCCCGAAGCAGGGCTTGATCTCAAGACCCTGAGATCGTGACCTGAGCCGAAACCAAGAGTCCAACTGACTACACCACCCAGGGGCCCCTAGAGTTCTATTTTATTTTTGATCAAGAATAACTTGCTTCCTGTCTGTAGGTAGCCTGAACCCTCAAAACAGACATGGCGTTTTGTTTTGTTTTGTTTTGTTTTTAAAGATTTTATTTATTTATTTGACAGAGAGAGACACAGCGAGAGAGGGGACACAAGCAGGGGGAGTGGGAGAGGGAGAAGCAGGCTTCCCGCGGAGCAGGGAGCCCGATGCGGGGCTCGATCCCAGGACCCTGGGATCATGACCTGAGCCGAAGGCAGACGCTTAACGACTGAGCCACCCAGGCATCCCCAGACATGGCGTTTGTGAGGATCACTGGAAGGGGCTTACAGGGGTAGGGGAAGCAGGTCTGTCAAAGACGCCCTTTGCAGGGACTGTCCCTGAAGAGTGAGCCGGGGACTTGGGTGGGCCCATGGGAGAACCTCCCCCACCAGAAGGGGCCATACTCGGGCCCCTCTGCAGGACCGATCAAGTGATGTCCAACTGGGTCCTTGTCCCTCCCCAGATGTCCCTGGGCCTGTACCAGGCCAAGGGATCCCATACCAGGCCAGGGGATCCCATACCAGGCCAGGGGATCCCGTACAGGCCAGGGGATCCCGTACCAGGCCAGGGGATCCTGTGGAGCAGTAACAAGAGGCCCTAGGGACATCTGAGCTGCCGTGTGGGCCAGGCTAGGCTGAGTGTTTTCTATAAACAGTCCTCGTTAATCCTCATAACAATTGGCTTTAAGTACGTTTGTGGGATCACATCCCTTCCCTGCTTCCGGCTGTACCAAGAAGAAAATCCAGACTCCTCCCCGTGCGCAATCTGGCCCCTGGATGTCTCTGCTGCTCTTTGCCTTGCTTGCTGTGCTCTGGCCATTCTGAATGTCCTTCTCTTCCTGGAGCTCACCAGCCTGTTCCTGCCTCAGGGCCTTTGCACTTGTTCTTCTCATTGTCCACAGTGACCTTTCCTCAGCTCTCTTGGCTGCTGCTTCTCGTCACTTGAACTCAAATTGAGAGAGGTCTGCCCTCATTACCCTAGTAGTTGGCACCCACTGGACAGGATATCGAATGGAATTTTTTCCATTTTCCCAGAATTGCAGGCTAGGCCCAGAGCGGAGGACAGAGCACACCAAGTACTTCGCTGCATTCCAAATGCAGAGAGTCACAGGCGGCTGGTGGAGCCTCCTCCCACAGGGCTGGTGGAGAGGGGTCCCCTGAAAACCAGCCCGGCCCCCACCCCGTTGCTCTGCAGCGACCCTGAGACTGGTGGGCGGTGACCTTTAGGGGATTGCAGTGTTTGTGATCAAAAGTCATTCCCTCCATCCGCATTGGAGGCCCAAGGAAGGTGGTTTTCCAGGGCACCTGGCGGCAGGGACTGGCTGGTGGGGTGTCTGGATTGGCCAGAGCACAACAGGCTGGGGAAAGTGCAGTGGAGCCATGGCAGGGAGCACGGATGAGGGGAAGTGAGAGAGATAATGGGGTGTGCTTGTCTGCAGGGTGTCACGCACACCCCAGCCAGTGAGCCCGGGGCGTGAGCTCACCCTGCTGGTGTTGCGTGAGGACCCACGCCAGTGAGGTGGGTTGTATTTCTCAGCTCCATATCATATGCGGGTACCTGCCCTTTGGGGAAGAGGCATGGCTCGTGTGAGGTTCAGGCAAACAGAGCTGGACTTGGAAGCCCGGCCTGCCGGACTTAACACTGGATCACCTCCTGCATTAGCTCCTGCCTCCCTTCTCCACTCCTGACCCCTGACTGTGGATGTGGAAGCATGGCCTGCTTCCTCCTTCCTGGCCCCTTGGGCAGCCGCCGGTGGTGGCGGGGTGGGGGGGGGCATGGGCAGCAGCTGAGGCCTGTTTCCTGCATCCCAACAGTGTCCTATGGTAGCCATGAGCTGCAGGAGGAGGATCTGAGGGTACAGGCACGTCAGCTCCAAAACTTACCTCCAGGGCACGAGTGTTCAACTGAGAGTAGTTTATATGTTCTTACATGTTTGGTGTGTTTCCTGCCCCCGACTTCTTCCCAGGAGCCAGCTTACACCATCTAACGTGGTTGTGAATGAGTGTGTATGTGTCAGTCTAAGGAAAGGGCTTTGCGGGATACGCCCTAAAATGTGAGTCGTGTTTACCTTTAGGAGGAAGAGGAGGTAGGATTGGGGTGGGCGACTGAAACAGGACTTCACATTTTTGTTCTACAATTTTGTATTATTGGCCCTTTTTGTGATGATGCATTCCTGTTTAAAAACGACAACAACCGAGAAAACCTCCCTGGATCTGGTTTTATAGATGCCTAAAGCAGTCGCTGCAAGCCTCGCTGGCCCTGGAAATGCCATGCTGTCTCTTGGGGTGGGGCTTGAGGAGGACGCCTGTGGGGGCTCGGGGAGCTCTCCAGGGTCTCCTAAGCATGCCCCAGCCTTGGACTCGCTCTGAATCCGGCATGTCCCTGAGCTCCTTGCTGCAGCAAACGAAACTGTTTGCTCCTCCCTGAAGGTCCTTCTGAAGGAACTTTGCAAGGTGTGATAATCGTCTTTGGAGTTGCCAGTTTAATATTCCACCAGAATGGGAGGCCAGTTGAGTGAGGACTGGTGCTGTCCTGCCCAGCTCTTGTTCTGCTTATAAACATGTTTACTGCCCTGAGAAGGAGCTGCTGCTTTTCTCACACACAGGATGGGCCTGGGGTCCCCTTCAGAGGTTAGCGGGCCCAGAGCCTAGAATGAAGGATCTAAACCCTATAGGTGGGGCTCCTGGCTGGCTCAGTCCAAAAAGCGTGTGACTCTTTATCGTGGGATTGTGAGTTCGAGTCCCAAGTTGGGGGTAGAGAGGACTTAAAGAAATAAAAACTAAAAACAAAACAAAACAAAACAAAACAAAACCCACAAAGCTATAGGTAATTTGCACATGGGGCCTGTGGAGTGCAGCCTAGGTGTGGCTCTTCAGGGCCTGGGCAGGGGGGCTCCTTTCCCACCCAGTACAGAGCAAACTTACCAGCTCCGTGAAGGCTTCTTTTCTTCTGAAGAGGAAGGAAAGGCTCCAGCCCAGCCACAGGCCGGGTTCCACTGTGGGTGAGGCACTTCTTGGTGGGACGTGTGAAATAGGTGATGTTACAAAACCTTATTTTAGTTCATCTTCTCTATGGGGAAGCTCCTATAAGAGCAGCATCGACTGATACGTATCCAGGGGAGCTGGAAGCTGGACTCTGACAGACCCGGGCACACCCACATTCACAACAGCATTGCTCACGGGAGCCAGGAGCCAGCAGCGACCCGAGCCCACCTGCAGATGAGGGGGTAAACACAACGTGTTCTGTCCACATGGTGGAATAGTCTTTAGCCATGAAAAGGAACAATGTTCTGATTGGGGGAGGGCAGGATGGACAGGTGGAGCACAGCGGTATTCTAGGGCAGTGAAAATACCCTGTATGGGCCTGTCGTGAGGATACATGTCATCATACATTTGTGCAAACTCCTAGAAAATACCCTTGGTACCCTGCAGATCTCGGGTGATGATGACGAGTTCATGTAGGCTCCTCACTGGGGAGCAGTGCCAATGGCGGGGCAGTCCATGCCTGTGTGGGGCGGGCAGGGGGTGAGAAATCTCTGTGCCTTCCTCTGCATTTCCTTCCTCTCCATTTTTCTGTGAACTTGAAACTGCTCTAAAAAACAGTCTTAGGGGCGCCCAACTGGCTCAGTCAGTAGAGCGTGAAACTCTTGACTTGGGGTCAGGAGTTCCAGGCCGACGTTGGGTGTAGACGTGACTTAAAAAAAAATAATAATAAAAATCCTAAAAAAATAAAATAAATAAAGAATAAAAAATAGTCTTAAATTAAAAAAGAAAAAATTCTGGGGGCGCCTGGGTGGCTCAGCTGGTTAAGCGTCTGCCTTCGGCTCAGGTCATAATCTCAGGGTCCTGGGATTGAGCCCCGCATCGGGCTCCCCCCTTGGCAGGAAGCCTGCTTTTCCCTCTCCCACTCCCCCTGCTTGTGTTCCCTCTCTTGCTGTGTCTCTCTCTGTCATATAAATAAAATCTTTAAAAAATTTTTTTTAAAAATTAAAAATTCTGATACACGCTATAAATCTAGATGAATCTTGAGGACATGATGCTCAGTGAGGTAAGGCAGACACAAAATGACGAATGTGTATGATTCCACCTCTGTGAGGCTCTATGAGTTGTCCCATTCATAGAGACAGTAGAAGGGTGAGCACCAGGGGCTGGGGAGGGGACGTCTGTGTTTAATGGGGGCAGAGTTTCAACTGAGGAAGAGGAACGCGATCTGGGGATGGACAGTGGTGAGGGCTGCACAACCGTGTGAATGTGCTTAATGCGTGCACTCAAAAATGGGTAAAATGGTAAATCTTCTGTATATTTTGCCACAGTGAGAAATACCGTATCAAGGGGCTTTCTCCAGCCTCCTCACACGTACAGGTTTTATACTGTAATTCTTTAATTTCCACTCAGCGTTCTTAAGGCGTGACTTCCTTTTTATATTTTCAGGTGAACGTTCTAGGTGCGGGAGAAACTGGAATGATCTGGTCATTTACCGAAATCTGCTGAAGCAAAACCCTGAGCCCTCGCGTCCACCTATACCATCCCGGGCGGAAAGGCTGGTCTGAGGTACGTGGCAGACATGGCCGAGGACGGTAGTCTTTGGCAAGGACAGATGTTAAGTCTCCTGAACGGTAGACTTGCGACCCGTTAGCCAGAGAGTTGGAGATTGCACAATGTACCCATTTTGTAGCATCGGCCTGGATCTCTGTGGTTGCCCACAGTGGAGGGATGGCACCAAATCCCCCAGTACCTCTGGCTCATTCAGACCCAGAAATGTCTTAATGTCAAAGCTACGACAGCTTCGATGGATTTCAGAGCCTTCATGTCTGCTCCCCAGCAGCGATTCCTCTCTACCTGAAACTTAGCTGGCATTTCTGGAGAGTTCAGGGCTGGCCTCTGGATTCTGACCCAGGGCTGGTGGGGCAGAGCAGGTACACAGTGGAACGCAGGCCATAAGGGCCCGAAGCCTGACGGGGCGGAAACTGAGCATCTCTTGAGTTGCGGGGGTGCTGTGGTCCAGCAGCCGCAGGGTGGTATGTGGGGCGGTGGAGGGGGTGTTGGCAGGCCGCCCCCACCCCGTGAAAAGCTGTTTTCAGCCAGATCAGCTGGCCTAGCCCTTCGGGGAACTCAGCCCTAGCCTATCCTTACTCAGTCTGTGTAACCTACTCAGGTAACTGCGTAAGCCCCATGGAAAGTTCTACTGCAGAGTTCATAGTGAATTCTCAAAATATCCACTTATCTTAGATTTTTTTTAAAGATTTTATTTTTTATTTGTGAGAGAGGTCACAAGCTGAGGGAGGGGCAGAGGGAAAGGACCAAGCTGACTCCCTGCTGAGCCACTTGGGTGCCCCAATATCCACTTATCTTAAATGGAAGCCCTTCAAATACTCTATATAAAGATTGAAACAAAAACATGCTCTTTAAATTTTTTTTTTTAAGATTTTTTTTATTTATTTATTTGAGACAGAGAGAATGAGAGAGAGAGCACATGAGAGGGGGGAGGGTCAGAGGCAGAAGCAGGCTCCCTGCCGAGCAGGGAGCCCGATGCGGGACTCGATCCAGGGACTCCAGGATCATGACCTGAGCCGAAGGCAGTCGCTTAACCAACTGAGCCACCCAGGCGCCCAAAACATGCTCTTTAAAATGTGAATCTTCGGGCGCCTGGGTGGCTCAGATGGTTAAGCATCTGCCTTCGGCTCGGGTCATGATCCCAGGGTCCTGGGATCGAGTCCCACATCGGGCTCCCGGCTTGGCGGGGAGCCTGCTTCTCCCTCTGACCCTCTCCCCTCTCATGCTGTTTCTCTCTCGCTCGCTCTCTAAAAAATAAATAAAATCTTTAAAAAAATAAAATAAATAAAATGTGAATCTTCGGGGCACCCGGGTGGTTCAGTTGGTTAAGTGTCTGCCTTCAGCTCAGGTCATGATCCCAGAGTTCTGGGATCGAGCCCCGTGTTGGGCTCCTTGCTCTGTGGGGAGTTTGCTTCTTCCTCTGCCCCTCCCCCAAGCTCATGCTCACACCCGCACGCTCGCTCGCTCTCTCTCTCTCTCAAATAATAAACCTTGAAAAAACAAAATAAAAAAACGTGAACCTTCATATGCATTTAAGCCTGACTTTTAATCCAACAGGGTATGGGATGGCAAACAGGTTAGCAGAAAGGCCTCTGAGAGGGAGCTGGGGATTTGGCTGCTCCGTGCCCCGCCTGGCAGCCTAGGACTCTCCTCCTGGGCCCCCTACACCATGGACCCCCCGGGGTACAACTGCTTTGTGGACAGAGACAAGATGGACGCTGCCGTGCAGGACCTGGGCCCCAAGGAGCTGAGCTGCACCGAGCTGCAGGAGCTGAAGCAGCTGGCTCGCCAGGGCTACTGGGCCCGCAGCTACGCCCTACGGGGCAAGGTGTACCAGCGCCTGATCCGGGACATCCCCTGCCGCACCGTCACGCCGGATGCCAGCGTGTACAGCGACATTGTGGGCAAGATCGTGGGCAAGCACAGCACCAGCAGCCTGCCCTTGCCTGAGTTCGTGGACAACACGCAGGTGCCCAGCTACTGCCTGAACCCACGCGGCGAGGGTGCTGTGCGCAAGATCCTGCTGTGCATCGCCAACCAGTTCCCGGACGTGTCCTTCTGCCCTGCGCTGCCGGCCGTGGTGGCCCTGCTACTCCACTACAGTGCAGACGAGGCCCAGTGCTTCGAGAGCGCCTGCCGCGTCCTGGCCTGCAACGACCCCAGCAGGAAGCTCGTGGACCAGAGCTTCCTGGCCTTCGAGTCTTCCTGCATGACCTTCGGGGACCTGGTGAACAAGTACTGCCAGGCGGCCCACAAGCTGATGGTGGCCGTGTCCGAGGACGTCCTGCAGGTCTACGCGGACTGGCAGCGCTGGCTGTTTGGGGAGCTGCCCCTCAGCTACTTTGCCCGCGTCTTCGACGTCTTCCTGGTGGAGGGGTACAAGGTGTTGTACCGCGTGGCGCTGGCCATCCTCAAGTTCTTCCACAAGGTAAGAGCTGGGCAGCCGCTGGAGTCGGACAGCGTGAAGCAGGACATCCGCGCCTTCGTCAGGGACATCGCCAAGACCGTGTCTCCGGAGAAGCTGCTGGAGAAGGCGTTCGCCATCCGCCTCTTCTCCCGGAAGGAGATCCAGCTCCTGCAGATGGCCAACGAGAAAGCTCTGAAGCAGAAGGGCATCACCGTCAAGCAGAAGAGGTAGGCGGGCCCCTTGGGGCCTCAGGCGTGGCCCCCTGGCAGTTCTGAGGGGCCCACATGGGCAAGGGCTGGGGCACGTCCTGGGGGGTGGGGCTGGAGCCCGTCCTGCCAGCCTCTTGGTCGGCCACTAGGCCGCCCTAAACAGTTAGAAATACACAGGAGGGAGACGGGGCCTCATGGCCACGGCCACAACTGCTCAGGCAGCTATGGGTGCAGAAGGTGCAGGGTCCTGCTCTCAGTGACAAGGCCTATGGCTGCAAGGGAAGCCGGACGCTGACCGTGGAGTCCGAGGTCTGCAGGGGACCGGGTTGACCACCGAGCATCATTTCAGAGCTGCCCCGGCTCTGCCCCTCCTGCTCTGGGCTCCCTTGCTTGCTGTCCTCGTGGCTGCTGGGTATGCCCACCGCCCTGAGCACAGCACCTAGGAGCTGGGCTGGGAAGGGCGCGTGGTGTCCCCACACCGTCTCGGCCTGACCAGGCCATCGGTATGGAGGCCTCTCTCCTGGGCTACAGGCAGGTGCGTCCTGGCCATCAGTACTTGCCACTAACCTGTCCTTGTCTGTTTTATTTTTCTTTCTCTTCTCTGTGTCCGTTGCTTCCTCCTGTTTTTCAGTGTTTCACTCTCTAAAAGGTAGGTCTGTTAACCACGTGTCCATGCCTGGCCTCTCTCCATCTCTGGCCGGGCTGTCCCAGGGCCTGGCTGCTTGCTCCGGCTCTCAGGGCTGGCTTTGGCAATGCTGCCTTAAAGCCTGGCTGATGTTCAGGCCCTGTCTGCTCAGCTGCCTTGGATGGGCTGTCTGTCAGTGCTTGGCTGGCTCTCTCTCTGTCCCCATTTATTAGGGAAAAGGTGCTTTTGTCCTGGCCCAGGCTGGGTGCTCTCCCCTCTGTAACCTCTGGGAGTGGGGCTCCAGGGGTCAGTGCCATCCCGTTTCTCCCTCAATGGGTGAGAAGCCCCCTGCAGGCTTAGCTTCCACGAGAAGCTCTGCATCCCTCCGGGGTGGGGGGCACGGTCAGGGCTGGGGTCCCGGCTGTGCTCTGAGCCCTCCCTGCTCTCCCCAGGCAGTTTGTGCACTTGGCCGTGCACGCAGAGAACTTCCACTCAGAGATTGTCAGCGTGAAGGAGATGAGAGACATCTGGTCTTGGGTCCCCGAGCGCTTCGCCCTCTGCCAGCCCCTTCTGCTCTTCTCGTCCCTGCAGCACGGGTACAGCCTGACCAGGTAACCCCCGGGAGACCAGCACACACTGGGCCTGCCCTCCCGAGGCGCGCCGGTGCAGGGGGACAGAGCGAGCTGTGGGACCACTCCAGGATGTTGTGGTGGTGGCTGGAGATGGGCCCCTGGGTATTCCCAGGGGGCCCCGGAATTGGGAGGCCCTCTTCCTGGACTTCTCTTACTCCCAGGCCACCCACACTTGAGGGCTCAGTGCCCTGAATACACAGCATGGCTCCAGATTTCTGTGTGGGTGTTGGGACAACATGGGAAGCAGAATCCCCACCCAGGAGTATAAAGAATCCTAGCACAGGATGACCTGTGGCTGTCGGCCTTGGGTCACTACTCCCCGACCCCCCCTTGACTGGTCCACAGGTGGGTCCAGGGAATTCTGGCAAGGCCCCCCTCAAGGCATACCACCTCTCAAGGCAGCTCCTCCAGGTGCAGCCCCAGGTGGCCTCAGAAGTTTCTGGCTTGGGTCACAGGTGACCCCACAGAGGTGGCATAGCTAGAGATTGATTCGCCTGCTCCCCCCCCCGCCCCCCCATGCTCTGTGGGAGGCCCAGCAGGAGTGTGGGACAGCCCGGCAGGGCCACTGGGGACGCCGGGCAAGCCCTGGGCACTTGGTGCCACCACAATGCAACATCAGACCTCCTCAGGCACTTCTCAGTGTTGCCTGTCTCTCAGGCTCAGGCTCCTGGGCACGTTCCGAGCTTTCATAGAACAGGGACCTGTTCCTCTGGTCTTGCCTCCCTGAAGCACCTGGCACATGGCTGCTGCGGTTGGTCTGCCGTGCGCCTTCCCCCCACATCATACCAGGACACACAGTCTGGCGTAGCTGACTGCTCGGCCCCCGGGTTGCTTGGCCTGGGCTCTGTCTTGGCTGAGAATTATCTAGGCCAAGGTGCTGCCAGGTCCTTGGCCATCGTGCCTGCTCCCCAGGACACAGGGAAACACAGTTCCCAGGCCTGTCTACCCCAGACAGCCCGGGCTTCTCAGGTACAGTGGGCACCGGATGCTGTGGCCAAAGGTCGCACCGAGCAGGATACCAGGCTGGATGTGTGGTCTTTGCTCCCAGGTTCTATTTCCAGTGTGAAGGACATGAGCCCACCCTCCTGCTCATCAAGACCACGCAAAAGGAGGTGAGGAGGGGTCCTTGCCTCTGATGAGCTTCGGGGAGGGTGGGTGCTGCCCTGAAACCTCCACCCAGGCTTCCTGCACTCAGGGGTGCAGAGTGGAAGAGGGGTGAGTCCAGCCTCCCCGAGTGACCACCAAGGACCCAGGGCCTCCTGTCTCCTCTGGGGCTCTCAGCTCCTGCTAAAGCAGCCTGATACCCCAGGGCCTGGCTTTAGGGAGCACTGTAGAAATAACCTAGTGAGCAAGACCCTGCCTCCCCTCCACCTGCTGTCTTCACCCACCCCCCCACCCCGACAGGTGGTCATCAGGGCCTGTCCGCTGCAGTCACCTGGACGTGCCCTGAAGCATCTAGGAAAGTCAGAACTCACAGGCCTCCATTCTGGGGGCATGTGCTCCCGGTAGAGGCTCCTTGTTCCTTGGCTCCCAAACCTGCACCCATGGGAGTTTTAGGTTACTCACCCTGTTCCCGATCCTGTGTCTGCGTTCTAGCAGGTGACTCACTGTCAGACACTGGGGGCAAAGCCCGCAGCCACTCAGAGGACTGAATCTGTTGGTGAAATCTAGCACTTTGCTAGCTGACGGGGTTGGGGAACATTCTAGAGCAGGGTCCTCTCTGGGAAGCTTCTGTGTGAGGGGCATCCCTGGGGTTGACGGCCGAAGTTCGAGTGCAGACATGGGCTATTCCCCATGCTTGAGGGCCAAGGAGGGAAACAAAAGTATCCTCAAGCCGATGCCGGCCGAGGCGGCTGCCCACCCACTGTCACTGCCCGCCCCATGTCCTCCAGACTCTGACCTCCCCACCCCGCCGGTCACCTCTGGCTCTCGCCCTCAGGTTGGGGCGGGGGTGTCGCTGTGCCAACAGTGCCCCCCAGCAGTGAGTGAGGGATGCTCCTGCAGGCAGGCGGGGTGCAACCTCACACCCCAGGCCTTTCTGCCCAGGTGTGTGGGGCTTACCTGTCAACAGACTGGAGTGAAAGAAACAAGTTTGGAGGCAAAGTGGGCTTCTTTGGGACTGGAGAGTGCTTCGTGTTTCGGGTGAGTGAGTCTGCCAGCTGCCCACCCCACAGGGTGCCCCCGTGTTGGCTTCTCGTTGGTGATAGACCACACTGCATGAGTGCAGGCAGGCCTTGGCCGTGTGCAGCGTCTCCCCAGCCTGGGCGCAGGGCACGGGCAGGAGGGCCCGTGGGGGACCATGTGCTGGGACTCATACTGCCCTTTGCCCTCAGCTCCAGCCTGAGGTCCAGCGCTACGAGTGGGTGGTCATCAAACACCCAGAGCTGACCAAGCCCATGTCCTTGGAGGTCCCTGCCGCCCTGTCCCCGCCCTGCCGCCCTGTGTCCTCCGACCCTGCTGACCGCCTCTCACCCTTCTTGGCTGCACGTCACTTCAACCTGCCCTCCAAAACGGAGTCCATGTTCATGGCTGGGGGCAACGACTGTCTCATCATAGGTGGGTACCTCCCTGCACCCCAGGCTGGACTCCTGCCTGCCCTTGGTCACTTAGCCTGGGAGACGGGTGCAGGGTCGTGGGGCACAAAGCTCCTGCATAGCAGGTGCCTCCCCTGAGGGACGGGCAGAGGACGAGAACCGGGATTGTGGGCGGGAGTGGAGACAGCAGGGTGTGTCGTGGGGGACCCTGGCCCGCCCTGTGGTCTTGGAGAAGTCTCTGGCAGGGCCAGGGCAGGGACAGCTAGGAGGCTTGCCCCAGCCAAGTGGAGAGGCTCAGGAGCAGGGGAGAGTGTTCCGGGGGCGGTGCTGGACAGAGGGGCAGCCACTCACTGGAGCATCCCACAGGTGGAGGGGGCGGCCAGGCGCTCTACATCGATGGGGACCTGAATCGGGGCCGCACTGGCCACTGCGACACTTTCAACAACCAGCCCCTCTGCTCTGAGAACTTCCTCATCGCGGCTGTGGAGGCCTGGGGCTTCCAAGACCCTGACACTCAGTGACAGGCCTGCACAGACGGTGACTGAGCCGTCACCGTGGGGTGGGCGTGGGGCAGGGGCCAGGCCCCCCTTCAGGGGGAGGCAGTAAGTGAGGACCCCCCGTGCTGTGGGCAGCGGCGAGGTGCAGCAGGGGCTCTGGATCTGGGCGGGCCAGGGGATGCCAGGACCTCAGTTGGCTGGGCCTGTCCCTGCTCACACCTGCTCACACCTGCTGCTGCCTCGAGCTTGGTCTCAGGCCCCAGTTGTCCTCTGTGGAGGCATCTGGTGCCAGGGCCTAGAGGGGCCACCTCTTGCAGGCCTGAGTCTCAGTCCCTTGGTGCAGGGGTGGGGACAGGAAAGGCAGAAGGAACCTTCCACCAAGTGTGGGGCCATGGCGCCCCCTGCTGGTGCCTCAACACTGCTCCCGAGCAGAGTCCCGCGGCTACCATGGGTCCTGCGGGTAGGCGGCCACCTGGCCAGCAGCTGGCGCTGGCGGCTCCCCAGAAGAGACAGGCATCCTGGGGACTGCTCCTTGGCCATGTCCCCCTCCTGCTCCCCCTCCCACAGCAGGAGCACCTGCCGGGGGCTTCTAACCCCATGCCCTCCTCCCCGTGCTGGCCTCCTGTGGCTGCCTCTCGGACAGTAACTGCAGGGAGAGAGGGGAGGACGGGATGTGTGCTGAGCTCTGGGCCCCTCCTGAGAGAGGGCTGAGCACCAGTATGATGGAGGGCTGGAGGGGACATCACGGCTTCTTGTGTTTCAGAGCCTGAGGCTTCTGCTGGGCCCCACTGTAGGTCCATGCCCTAAGAGTCCGCCAGCTTGGCCCAGGATGGCCCAGGGAGGGGCCCTCTGCGGCTGACCCCAAACCAGCCAACTCCATATCCAGGAGAAGCCTGGACCCGCGGGAACTTCTTCAGTCCTCTCTGTCCTGGGCCACCTCTGCTCCCCAACAGTCTCTGCATTGGCCCCAGGCTCCTGTCCAGACTGCTCAGCGTGGCATGCTCATCTTCGTCCGTCCCCACGTGCCCCAGGTTGCTAGGTTTGCCCCCCGCCCAGATCCCTGCCACGCGCTCCTTCACACACCCCTCTGCATCCCTCACACAACCCTGTAGTTGGCCACGTAACATGGTTTTCTTGTGCCACCTCTGCCCCTTTCCCTGCCCGGCCTGGCCCCACACAAGCCCTGCAGACTGTAGGTGCCACATGAAGACTTATCAGGGAGTGGTCTCCTACCTCGTGACCTCCCTCAGCTGGTCCTGAGGGCCTGGGCACCCGGGGGAGGAGGGGAAGCCGACAGACACCCAAGCAGCCACGTGGGGCTGTGGCAGCCTGGGCCACAGGTGCCAGGGGTCCTGCCCCCAGCCTGGGCCCCACGTGGCTGCAGCCAGCACCTTGGTGTCCCTGTGTGCCATGCCTCTGCTGTCTCCAACTCGCTTGTTACTCCTGTGAGGCATTGGCTGTCCCCTGCCCACCTACTCCAGTCTCCTCTGAGCCAGGCCACCATGGTGCAGGAGGAAGGACCAGAAGCCCCGTGTGGCATTGGGCAAGCCACGGATCTCTGTTTCTCCAGCTGTAAAATGGGGCCAGTCATCGTGCTCTGCTGTCCCCATGGGACTATTGAGAGGCTCCGAGGGGGACAGTGTGAGTCCCTAGTGAGAGAAGAGGTGCTGGGAGGCAGTGTCACTGCTCACCTCCCCTCCACTGCCACCCTTGCCCCCCTCCTCTGAGCCCCCACAGCCCTCTGTTGTAGCGCCCACTTTGGTGTTCATTAAACATAGTCTCGTTACATGAACTCCGAGGGTCCAAGTCTGGTCTCTCCAACCAGAGGGACCTCCAGGGGCTCCCCTGGGCGCGCCACTGAACGGGGTGGGTGCGCCACCGAACGGGGTGGGTGCGCCACCGAACGGGGTGGGCGCCGGAAGCTGCACCCTCATGATGCCAGTCAGTCCATCAGTGGAGTGTTGCCTGCCTTGGAAAACGGTATTCCAGCGCTGTTTACGCGGCTCCCTCTTGAGGGAGGCTGGGGGATTCTTTGGTGAGTGAGTCCGGAGGAGTCTCTGTGGCTGCTCCCAGGGCCCTGCCTGGCCTTCCCAGAGGTCCAGCCTAGGAGGGCAGGTGCTGCTTAGTCACCACGTCTGTCTCTAGCGTGAGGTCTCTGTGTGCGCACGCGCAGCCCTCCGTTCCCTCGGCCGGCCGTCTGCTTCCCAGCTGTCTTGAACAAAACGTATGTGTGATTATTCCCTTCATTTTTAATTCCTATTTATTGTCCTTGTTACGTACGTATCAGGTGTTCCCAAATAGAACATGTTTTGTTAATACTCTATATTGTTTCTTATTACCTAAAATTTGCTTATGATGTTAAAAATAGCTAACGTTTTATGGAATTGCATGACAAATTATCATTCATTTTTCTAGAAACATTTAAAAGTTTATTTTGAGGGGCACTTGGCTGGCTCAGTCGGAAGAGCCTGGGACTCTTGGTCTTGTAGTCATGAGTTCAAGCCCCGTGTTGGGCGTAGAGTTTACTTAAAAAAAAAAAAAAAAAGTTTATTTTAAAAATAGAATATAATTTAAACCAGTTCATTAAATAATTTGTTAAAGTGGACTTTATGTCTTTAGGGCTTCAGAACATCAGTTTTTCAAAAACAATTTATAATACAAGAGTAAGTCATTGGTATTATGAATTTTTCAGTTTTAATTACTGAATTAAAATTTGTATTTCAACTTTTCCTGCTTTTATAAGCCGCGTGCTTAACTTTTTGAGTTTTTCATGGCACCATGTTTTAGAAAATTCTGAAGATTTCAGGCTTTCAAATTTTTCTTGTTTCCTGAAGCCATAAGGACTTTATAGTCTCCTTAAGTATTTTATATTTAATAGATTCAGTGTTTGTAACTTTTAATTTGGAAATAATTTTAGATTTACAAGAGAGATGCAAAGATGATGCAGAGTTTCCGTAGACACTACCCAGCTTCTGCTATGTGGATACAGGACATGTATCCCAACAGAAATGAATGTTGATATATAGTGCTGTTAACTACAGATTTAACCAGATGCCTTCGGTTTTCCCACAGTCCTTTCTCTGTTCCAGGAATAGATTTAATTTGTACAGATATTTACATTTTTATTAAATCCAGAATATGCTCAAAATTCACAAGACTAACCCTGGTCAAAAAAAAAACAAACCAAAAAACCCAAATTGCCACTAATTAGCACAGTGAGGTGTCAGGAGTGGATGCATGTCTGGACTGTGCTGGTCCTCTGTCCCCGAATGTCTCATTTGTGCGTGGAAGTTACCAACTGAAGCAGGAGTAGAGAGGACGCCTCACCAGCACTTCACTCTACCATGTCGAAGTTAGGCAGAGAAGTGTGTGGATCTTTAAAAATAATCTGGTATAAAACAAAATTATGATCCGGAGGCGTTAAGATGGCAGAGGAGTAGGGGGACCCTAAGTTTGTCTTGCCCCTGGAGCACAGCTAGTTATCAAATCATTCTGAACACCCAAGCAATCAGTTGGAGATCTGAGAGAACAAAACTGCAAGTCTGCAAGGAAAGCAACCCCCTTTTGGAAGAAACCAATATGGCACTGTATGTTGACTAAATTTTAAATTAAAAATTAGGGTCTTCATTCTGTCAGTGTCGGGTTGTGGTCAAGAAGTGAGGTACAACGTCACATGACTCATGACTACAGACGAAATGCCTCACGTGTTTGCAGACACGCTGTCTTGACCCGACCGTATGGAATTTGTTAACTCTGTGCTTGGGGCCAAGGAAGCAAAATCAGTGGACACGCTGCAGTGCAGACACACCAACTGTTAGAGACCTTCTGCTTCAGATTGCCGAATCTGCAGGTGTATTCCCTAGCTGGCCAGCTGGTTCCAGCTGTTAGAGGAGCTTTGTCGAGAGGCACCCCTGAGCAAGGGCGCCTGCAGGTCGGGTCTGCTCCAGGGGCGCCGGCAAGGACATGGAGATCCAGGAGTGGGCCCCTGCTCCGTTTCCTACTGAGGTGCGCTACCTGGCACAGACCACGGTTTGCCAAAAGCTAGTGAGCTAATGATTAAGGAGGAGAAAGGGTTGTGTGAATCACTTTACCTTTCCATTCTCATGTAGCGCGGTTATTGGCTGAGAAATGGATTTTTACTCGACCGACACTTTGGAGCATCTGAATGAATGAAGAATCGTGAGACCAAGTGAAAATAGACTGGAGTGTGGCTTGGCAGACAAATCTAAGCTGGGAAACATGAAAATAAATGATTTAGTGACCTGGTTGGTCAGTGTTCCTTTGAGTCCTAAATAAAATGAATGCCAACGAATGGAACCTCACTGAAGTATTGGCTATGAGAACGTTTCGGTGGAATGGGAGGTGGTGGGTGTGGGTTGTCTGGGAATGATGCTGTGGAGGTGTGCGGGGGACCAGGAGGCCCCGGCCTGAGGGAGGATCGCTCTCCACCACGCTTTGCTGCACTCACTGTGTGCGGCCCGCGCAGGCCAAGTCTGTCCTGATTTTGTTTACTCCTGTTCACGGCGCCGTCCTGCTGACCCATGGGGCCAGCATGAGGAACGAGGGGGGCAGCCACCAGGAACCTGGGTCCAAAGTCTCAGTCTAGAATCGCACAGATCCCTGTCCCACGGGAAACCCAGTATCAACAAGTCCTCATGCAACATGAGAGTATTTTATCTGGGAGTTTGTATCAATCCACATGAATTTTGGTCTTTTTGGATAACTAGCATTTTAATTGGGTGTACTGATATCCTATAAAGAAAACCGCAAGACCCGTTTTCTCTGCAACCGGGCAGATGCCCAACCTGGAGGGGCTCCCCCCGTCAGCTGCTGGAGCCTGGCCCGCCGCCGGCACCCCTCCACCCCTCCTGGGGCTGCTGAGGCCTCTGCCTGTGCTGGGAAACTGCTTCTCTCTTTCCTTATCTTCCTCACACTGCAGGCAGCACCCTGTCCCTGCCGCTCCCCATTTCTCTCTGGCTGCCCCCACAACACTCTGGTTCCCCTCAGCCCCTTCCTGCTGCCCCGCCCTGACGGTGGCCTGGCCCAAGTCTGTGTTGGCCCCCAGGGCCGGCTCTCCGGCCCAGCCCTCTGTTTTTCAGTTCCTCTGCTGCCTCAGGGCCTTTACACAGGCCTGTGGTCGGGGGCGGAGTTCCCCAGCCCTCAGTAGCTGGGGTGCTCTGGTCCCAGAATGCTTTCCCTCGGGCCCAGGAGCTGGCCTACCCCCCACCCCCGCCGCCGCCTTGAGCCTGGCGGCCCCTGACCAACAACCCCTGTGCTGCTGTCCCATGAGGGGCAGTTCTGGAGGGGAGATGGGTGAGCATTTCTGGGGGCCACGGTGGGGGGAGTGCCCCCCAAACTCCCTGCAGCAACTTCTTCCTGTAAGCATGCTTAGCTTAGCGTCACTTTGTGATTGACCTCGAGACAGTGGCATGGGCCTGCTCCCGGGGGAGGGGTGGCCCTGGGCGCAGAGCAGTAGCCTCTGACACTCCGGACACCTGCCTCCCTCAGCCGGCTCAGCTTCGGTGACAGTGACCCGTGTCTGTGTGGAGCTCAGCCCACCCCAGGGCGGTCCCCCAACCCCCACCCCACGCCCACCAGCACCTGCCATCACGCGGCCCCTCTGTGGACCTGGTCCACGGTGGTGGTGGCCCAGCACGCGTCCCCACGTCTAGCCAGCATGGAAGTACTTTGTTAACCCTTCTGCAGTGAGCGGCTCGGTGCACCCGCACTCCTTCTAGTTCCACGACGTCACCCCCAGAGGAACCCTGTGCCCATCTAGCACTTGCTTCCCAGGGCTTCCAGTCTGACAGGTTCTGACCAGATGAAGGGTGCACCTACCAGAGCGTCAACGCAGTGCCTGAGTGTCCTCGTGGGGGATCTTCCCCCGCGGCCCCAGGGGTCACCGCTGTTAGCCTCTGCAGCCATGTTCAGGGAACGCACCTGTGTACCCTTCCTCCGCCTCCTGCTGGTCCCTTAACCCCCGCTCAGGGACCATCCACACTGACACGTGAGCACCTGCTTCCATCTCAGCAGCCGGGTTCCATGCTTGGGACGGGCTGTGAGTTAGGGACAAACCGGGTCCAGGCTCTCTCCTGCTCCGGACCCCCTTCATCTGTGAGGACCTTGTTCAGAGACCACCCCTCAAAGGCCGTCCAAGCTACCTGACCCCACCCCTCTTTTGTATCATCTCTGCGTCCAGCAACCATAGTTCTGGGACATCATTGTCTGCACATCCAGCCCCCCGGGACTGCAAGCTTCTGCAGGGTAAGAGCTCTCTTCCTTGATTTTATATCCCAGAGCCTAGCTTGGTGCCTGCACACAGTAGAGCCTCAATAAATGTTAGATGGGTGGCTGAGGGTTGAAGGCAGTTGTAAACTCTGGCTGGTGGAGGTAAACCCTGAATGAGGCCAGACTGAATGGAGGGTCCAGGGCACACGATACCCCTTATGGGCACCCTGAGAAGCTGCTCCCCATGCCAGGCAGGGTGCCTGGCCCCCTTCATTCCCAGCAGCCCAGAGAGTGGACCGCACACCACCCCTGGGGGTCAGGGCTGGCCCCGGGGCTCCCTCTACCAGTGATGGGGGTGGGTGTCAGGTCCTGATTGTACTATGCTATATTTACCTAGAGGACGTTTTTATTTGGGGGACTTTTTCTTTTTTTTTTTTTTTTAAGCCTTCTGATTTTTTTTTTTATTACTCAAAAAAGCTTCATTTTTTTATTTAGCTTTCTGACTCTGTGCTTGGGCCTTCAACACTTTCACAACGATTTTCTGCTCCTCGATAAGGAAAGCACGCTTGATCCTGTCACGAACACACTTAGCACACATGGAACCACCATAGGCCCTGCTGACGTGTTTTTTCGTTTTGGACAACCTCATAAGGACTTTAGGTCTCACAGCACGAACTCCTCGAAGTCGGCCTGGGCACATGCCACATGCAGATTTTGGTGCTTTCCCAACCTTCTTGGTATAAAGGTAAACAATTCTATTACCAGGGGGTCGGGACAGCCTAGTTTTGTTAGAGGCTGTATTATAGGACAGCCTACGACGGTAGGTCAAACGCTGGACCATTCTGAATGCCTACGGACACCGTCCCCGGAATGGGGGACTTTTTTATTTTAAAAAATCCTATCATTTTGGGGGCACCTGGGAGGCTCAGTTGGTTAAGCGTCTGCCTTCGGCTCAAGTCATGATCCCAGGGTTCTGGGATGGAGCCCCCTGTCAGGATCTCTGCTCAGTGGGGAGCCTGCTTCTCCCTCTGCCCCTCTCCCTGCTTGTGCACTCTCGCTCTCTATCTCTCAAATAAATAAAATCTTTTTAAAAATCCTATCATTTTGTTCTTAATTTTTTTTTTAAGTTAAGCTCTACACCCAACATGGGGCTTGAACTCATGACCCAGAGATCAGGAGTCGTGTGCTCTTCCGACTGAGTCATCCAGGCACCCCAATATAAACCCTAATTTTTATTTTTATTTTTAAAGATTTTATTTATTTGACAGAGACACAAAGAGAGAGAGCACAAGCAGGGGGAGTGGGAGAGGGAGAAGCAGGCTTCTTGCTGAGCAGGGAGCCCAATGCGGGGCTCAATCCTAGGACTCTGGGACCATGACCTGAGCCGAAGGCAGATGCGTAACGACTGAGCCACCCAGGCGCCCCTAAGCCCTAATTTTTAAAAATCATACCAGAAAAATCGCCTTTGCCCATTCCCCTCACGGCACTAATACGGTCTTGTTCGATCTCATCCCAACCTTGCCTGGGCCACGTGGAGCCCTTATCCAGCCAAGCAAGAGCGCAGGTGCCATCTCTTAGCGTTATGTCCCTGTGGCGTGTCTTTGCTGTGACTCAGAAGAATGGGACTGTCCACAGGGAGGAGGCACCCGGCAGTGTCCTGATGCTCTTGATAAGGCTGCCGCCATCAGCTGCCAGACTACTCCTTTCTTTGTTGAAATGGCTTCCTTGGGATAAGTTCATCTTTCCAATCATTTGGAAAGTTATTCCTGGTCTTTATCTCCCCAGCTGTCCCCCTGCCTTCCCTCGGGGCTCTGCCAAGTGCTACTGGACTTCCCTCTGCCACCACCTTTTGGTCCTTTTATCCTCATTAGAATTCTTGGGGACTCAGGGCACTCCCTCCCCCCATCCCTCTGTATCTCTCCCTATCAGGGTCTCTGGCTTGAGTTTCCCAAAGCCCTCCCTTTGTTCCTAGAAATCCCCACCTGTGCAATGATGGGCCAGGGTCTCGCAATGCTGTGATTTTCAGCTGGGGACCTAGCTGTGAGGGGGAAGGCAGAGGCGTGTGTCCCTCGTCACACACCACACCCCCTGCCTGGTGCTGGGGGGCCAAGGGGAAGGCGCCCCGGGTCCCTCCTGGCCCTGTCACTGGTCACTGGATGCTCCCCAAGCCCTCGTGTAGGAGACAAGATGGTGTCATAAGCCACATGGGCTCAGTCCTGCTGGGAGTCAGAGTTTGAATCCAACTTCTCCCTAGCGGGCTGACCAGGGCAAGACGTTTGACCCTCCGAGGCCCATTTCCTTGTCCACAAAATGAGAGTCATGGTGATATCTTCCTCAAAGGGTCTTTATGAGGATTATATAATGCACTAAGAATGCTTAGGACAGGTGTGGCACACACTTGGTGATCAGTAAACGTTAGCTCTATGTGCCAGGCATCCTACCAGGGATCAGGGATGCAGAAAAAGAGGCACAGGGACCCTCAGTGGAGAAGGTATCGAGTGAAAAAAGGTAATAATGGAGTGTGAGGGATGAAGGAGGGGTCTGAGAAAGGAGGAGGAGAGATCAGGAGGGCTTCCTGGAGGAGGTGGTGCTCTAAGGACTGAGTAGCCGTCCCTATACAGGAAGGGAAGGAGAGAGTAGTTGGTGCAAGAAAGCCACAGGCTCAAGGACACAGGTGAGGAGGGACCAGCGAGATGGGACAAGATTGGGGAGGGCTGGTGCTGGGGATAAATGGGAGGGGACCACCAAAGGGTCCAGCCTGTGACAGGAAGATGTTGAAGGATTCCAGGAACGGAGTGGCTGGTCAGGTGTGCCAGTTAGAAAGATCCTGTGGCTTTCTGGTGAAGAATGCATGGGGTGGGGCGGTTAAGACTGAGCAGGCCAACCCGGTTAGAGGCCGTGAGGAGACCCCAGCCAGAGGGCAGCGCAGCGGCAGTGTGGGGGCAGAGCTAGGAGCCAGGAAGCCGAACGATCTCAGGGCTCGGTGAGTAACGAGGAGTGAGCAGTGGTGTGACTCAAGGCTTCTGCTGCGAGCAGTTGGGTGGATGGTTGTGTCTTTTGCCCAAAATGGAAATAAAAGAGTGGAACAGAATGGAAGGTGGGGGTGGGGTGAGCTCAGTTTGAGACATGCTGGTTTGAGGTGTCAGCAGCCCCATCGGAGACCCAGTGTGACCTCTCACATGGCGCAGAAAACGAGAGGACAGCGAGCGAAGCTGACCTGGTCCCTGAGCCCAAGGAGGGAAATGTCTCCCGAGTCTTAGGATTTCAGCCACAGTGGGCTTGTGTGCTCTGCCCACCTCTGTGTTTTTGACTGCACCGCTTCCTGACGGTGGGGTATCCCCCTTCCCTTGGTCTGAATTCTCCCTCTGCACACAGTCCCCCAGCCAGCACTGGCTCCCTGGCCTGCACTCCCCTGGCCCTGGGTCCTCCATGCCCGCAGTGGCGAGGGGCCAGGTCTGTGGCCCACACTTGGGCATTTGCTTGCTCAGAGGGCCATCAGGCGAGGGACAGGATGGTGTGAGATGGAGGACGTGATTGCCCTGGGTCGGGCGGGGCAGGGGGAACCCTGGGAACACCAGGATGGGCAATGAGCCTGAGGCAGGGCCTGGGCCTGTCCTTGCTTCTCCTTGTGCCCCCAGGAAGAAGGAATGAGGGTGTCAGAGCTGTAGGAGGTGAGCTGGAGAGAGAGGGGAGGGTGTGGTGAAGTGGCAAAGAAGCCCACTCCACCTGGAAAACATCCCTCAGCTTAAAGAAATGGCAGTCACAGGTGACCTTGGCAAAGGCAGGGGGCTGGGAGGGAGGGCAGGTGAGGTGGAGATGCAGAGTGAAGATTTCTCTTCTCAGAAGTCAGAGTCTGGGACAAGGAAGAGGGCGGCAGAGGAAGGTGGGGAGGCCTCTAGTGGTATGGTAGCCTCCTCCCTTTTGAAACAGGACAGACCAGGCACCCATGGGCTGCCAGTTCAGAAGATGGAAGACCCAGCCTGGCCAAGGGGAAGAAGACAGAAAGGAGGTTTCTTTGAAAGCTTGGGCTGAGTCCAACAGGAGGTCTAGGCCAGGAGTGGCCACCCCACTGCCCACATGGAAAAGGCTGCCACCCAACACATTTAGGGAGAGGTTTAAGAGTTCAAGGGAGACCAAGGACCAGGTGACAGCCACCCAGTTCTCAAAGGCCGGGGACAAAAGGGAACCAAAGCTTGTGGGTAGAGATAAGGCAGCCAGTCGGGTTGCCGGTAACCCCCCAGGGGATTAGCAGGACAGTTTCAGACCCTGACCAAGCTGCGTGCTGGGGTGGGAGGGAACCACTGGCTGCCGCTCCAGAAATAAATGCGTCCTTGCAGGTGCAAGCTTTGCGTGAACACAGACTAGAGGACACGGATCCCAGAACGTGCAGAAACCTGGGGAAGCATCCACAGGTCGCAACACCGACAGGGCTTCAAAACCAGTCACGCCTACACCCTGAGGGGCAGAGACAGCCCCCCCAACTGAAGTGTGGGTCTGAGGGGACAGATGCGGGGGAGGGGGCTCCTTTTCCTCAGAAGCCAGGAGAGAAGGCACCGAGACCGGGTCGGGAGATGGAGGGGTCTGTGTCTGGAGGAGACTGAGGACAGGGTCGGGGTGGGGCGACCCCGGGGGCACAGGAGGGCAGCGAGTAGAGGCCAGGACCTCACAGGTGGGTGGGGGCTTTCCCGGGGACTGGAGCAGAACAGGCCGGCTACCTGGACTTGGCATTTCGGCTCCGTCTGCTCGAACCCTCGGAGCGCTCCAGAAAATATGAAGACGTCCCAGGGAGACTTCGGTCCCGGGTCCCTGGGGGAAGGCCGTGAGAAGCCCACGACCGACCCCACACGGCGAACGTAAAGAAAAGTCGCACTCGGAACCCAACACCTGCCAGCGCCGCGCGCAGCCGCAGAGAAGGCGGGGCACCCAGGCCCCGCCTCGTATGCTAATATAGAGGGCCACCGCCCCGCCCCCGCTCCGGAGCCGGACGGGCTCAACGCCACGGGGTGTGAGAGGCGCCCGGCCCCGCATCTGCAGAGGCCGATATGGGGCTGGACGCCTGTGTCGGGGCCGGTCGGGCGGCGGCACAGTGCGGAAGCGGTCAGAGGACCGCTAGGGCGTCCCCAAGCCGTGGCGGCCCCCGCCGACGCGAAGTGGTATGGCCCGCAGGGGCGGGGCCCGGGTCATGTGACGAGGCCGCGGCCGCCATTTTGTTCTGCGGTGCTGGTATTTAGAGCGCAGCGGCAGACGGGCCGGGTCGCCTTCGCAGCTGCGTGACTGCTCTGCTTCGGTTCGCTCGCCGTGCCCGGCCCGTCCTCGCCCCCGCCTCGGTCCGCTGAGCTCGCACTTTCCCCACCCGCAGACATGTCCGAGGCCAAGAACGGCCCCGAGTACGCCTCCTTTTTCGCGGTCATGGGCGCCTCGGCCGCCATGGTCTTCAGCGGTGAGCGCCGCGGCAGGAGGGACCCGGGAGGCTGGGGGCGTCGGGGCGCGCGGGGCTCATGCCTGCATGTCCCCAGGGTTCGGTGTGACGTCACGCTGACGTAATTCCGAGCTGTTGGGGGGGTCCCGGGACTCACGTGACAGCGGGCGGGGGTCGGGGCCCCGAGGGCTGCGGAGCGCAGGGCCTGCGGGCTGGACCGGGGTGCGGGTCCCAGGGGTCTCCCGGGGATCGATAGCCGGCAGCCCTGCCCCTGTCGGTGTAGGTGCGGGGGTGGGGCGGCGGCGGCGCCGCTGCCATCTTAGCCCTAGGAGAGGCGGGAGGGAGGCTGGGGTGGGGGCGCGCGGTCCTGCGCCTGCTCCGCACCCCCCCCAATCCTGCAGGCAGGTGTGACATCACACCTCGGAAAGCTCCCCCGACGCGGGGCCGGCCCTGTTCAGCGGAGGTGGGGGCAGGGGATGGATGAGGTCCTGGCTCTCCCCTCCGAGGTACACAGCTCTGGCCCTTATGGCCTTTGTGGCGGCCCGGCCACCCGGCGGGGGTCAACGTCTGTACTCAGAGGCAGGTTCTTCCAGTTAGGGCCTGTCACTGTTTACCAGTGGTCCTGTGGGATGTGTGGATAGCTTGGGAAAACTGGGCTGAGGGGTTGGTCCTAAGAGCTGGCAGGAACCCAGGCATGGGATTGTGTGGAATGGGGGTGCTGGTCCGGACAGGCTAAGGGCCAAGGATGGGTGTCTGCGAGGCCGGCCAGCAACAACACTGTGTGTGTGCACACTTACCAAGAGTCTACCTCTGGGTGAGTGAGAGGGTGGCATGAAGTGTCAGCGTTGAGGGGGGAATTGGGTCTTTGTCCCAGAAGGGAGTCTTTTAGTTCAGGCCTGAATCAGTGAATGAAAGAGCGAATGACTTCCCTTTCCTGAGGCCCAAAATTGGGAGTGCTCCTCTCAGTAAAGAGAAGGGGCCTTCCAGGTTCTCGATAGCACCCTCCTTTTGAAGTTGGGTCTTGATGGTCATGGGGTGAATTAAGTGAAAATTGGCCTGTCTGGGAGATAGGCACGTGGGCCAGGCCCAGGAATGTGGGACCCAGGAAGGTTAGTCCTAGTCCCGCTGCAACCCTGTAGACTGGTCTGACCTGGTCTCCTCTGGGCCTTCTTGGGTAGGTCCGGTTTTTGGTTTTGATGACTCCGCCCTGCCCCACCCTACCTGGTGGACTGGGGAGGCTCACTACGCAAGTACAGAGAGCGTTTGAGCTCCAAACAGTCTCTGCTGACTGTAAACACTTGTGGGGTAGGGACCTGGGGACTCTGCTCTCTTGACGCCTCTGCCTGGGCCTGTCTACCAGTCATGAGTTGCTGAGTGAGCCTTGCCCTGCCCTTCCCATCACGTGCAAATAAGGGGTCATTTGTGGTGGGAGAAGTGGTCTGGACTTCCCCTTCCCTCCTAGCCAACGCCTCCTCTTTCCACATCTTCAGGGGCTGCCTACTTTCCAGCACTTCTGAACAGGCTGCTGTGACCCGCTTCCCCCCAGCCTTTTCTGCTCTTTGCCTCCAGAATGCCTTCAGAAATTCTACTTTGGCTGGCCACCTGTGGGTTACTTGGGGCTGTCATTTGTTCATTTAGCAAATCTTGATTGAGCTCCTACTATGTGCCAGGCACAGGGGAACATCAGTGAACAACAGGATGTTCCTGCCCCAGAATTCCTTGAGTTCTGGCTGTTATTGTTTGTTCCTGAAACCCTGAGTTTCCCCCCTAGCTCTTTTTCTGTACCCAGCTACTGGCCTGCCTCCAGTCACCAGTACATCTTTTCCTCTCCTAGAACTTAACCTGGTACTTTCAGAAGGAGCTTGACCCAAAAGCAGGTCTCTGGAAGTTACTGAGAACCAGTATCAGTGGTCTAGGGCTTTTTTTTGGTTGCCCCAGGCCCCTGAGGATTGGTGCTGCCTGCTCCTCAGGGCCCAGTCTCCCTTCCCGCTTCCCCTTTTTTCTGGTGACAAAAGTCCTGCCGATTCTTTCTTCATCAAGTCTTCCACAGGCTGTCCGTTGCCCCTTTTCCGTAATCTCTTTGACTTCCTCCCTTCTGGCAGGCACCCTACCTTTGGTGCTTTGTTCCTGGAACTGCCTCCTGATTGCACTCTTTTCTGTCCTCTGCTCGATCTGGGACCTTGTCGTGCTTGGTCTCCAGAGCTAGCATCCAGGGCCTTTGTGGACACCTGCTGCTGCCCAGACCAGCCTGCTTTTCCCTCGTGGTCGGCCCTTTTTCATCCCTTTGTTGGTCTTGTTGCCTCCCCACCCCAGCCACACGATCTTCCTGCCACCTCCTGGAGAAGAGCCCAGCTCACTTTCCACGTCTGGCCACGTCCTACCATCTGGGATGCTGACTTCCCAGTAATCCATTTCTCACTCACTTCCACACATCACCTGTGCTCTCCTGCTTGAGTAACGGGCCATGGCGCTGGCCCGTTGCGTGCATGTGACACCGCATGATGTGCTGCTGGGCCTGCAGTAGGAGCCCCCAAAATGCACTTCGACCAGGAGAGTTCCGGAAAAGCTTCGTGAAGACCAGCCCCGAGCCGTGGGTTGATGGTTCTGAGTGCCTAGTCGTGGTGGTGCTGGGTGCCTTTGGGACCGAGTGGCGGAGGTAGTACAGGTCCCTCTGCTCCCACCCCTACCTCTTTCCTCTTTCAAGTAGCTCCCAGTCTGGTGCCACATTCGTGCATGTCTCCATTCATGCTGTCTGCAATCCTTTTTGCTCATTCACACCTCTTCCCAACGTCATTTTCTCTATGGACCCCTTCCCCAGAGTCCCCCACCGGCCTCCCCACTCTTCTAGAACATGTTGCTGTGCTTGGAGGTGCCATATATGTCCTCACCAGGCTTGGGGCCCTGGGAAGCTAGAGCTCCTCGGACCTCCTCACTGCTTGGTGATGAGCATAGAGTAGTCATTTTTTTGTGGCCCAAACGGGTGAATAAAACGTGCTGAAAAATGGTCGTCCTCGTCTTTTCCACCTCTGAGCCGTGTTAATCTCTGCTCCCGCAGTGCAGTTGGATCCTGGAGGGCAGGAGTCGGAAGAGCCCCCTGGGCCCCGTGTGGCTCTGTTCTGTACAAAAGTTACTCTAGACTTTGAGGCCAGGAGAAGGGCTTTCAGGAAGGCTGCACCCCCTATCTAGCAAGAGGGAAAAGGAATAGCATCAGAGGAGACAGGCCACGCTAGAGTTTTCCCCCCACCCCGGTTATAAGAGGCCTTAGGGAATCTAGGCTTCTGTGAGCTCAAGGCCTCTGTGCATGCAGGGGTGCGTCTGGGAGGTTTGCCTGGGTGATGGCTCCCTGTGCCCTGTCCTCTCCTGGCTTGCCCTTTTTATGGTTATTTAGAGAGTATTCTTTCCACACTTGAGGATACACTCAGCCTGTTGACAACAGATGCTAGCCCTCCTGGAGGGCTGGGCGCAGTGGGGAGTTGGGAAAGCTCTGGCCCAAGATAGGACTTGTCAGGCCCTGTGTGCGGTGAGGCTCTTCCCACATGTTGTCCCTGGGCAGAGCCCCAAGGCAGACAGGCTGATCCTGGCCTGACATTGGGGCTGCTGAGATGTAGTCACCTGCTGCTTTGCCAGGCCATTTCTGACCTAAACGCCCAGGACTCCAGGTGGTTAAAAAAAAAAAGGTGTCCGGAATCTTCAGCAAGGCTTGAGCGGCCCAGTTGTCTGTTTCTCCATGTGACTGGGCTATTGGACCTGTCACAGCTCCACTTGTAGGCTGCGGGCAGCTCCACGGAGGCTCCCTGGGTGGTGGGGCCAACCTTTCTCAGCAGAGCAGGAGCCCAGATAGGCTGGGTAGCCACAAGGGCCTCTGGTGGAGAAAGGGCTACCTGGGCTCGTTGCATGCCTGGCTGGGGCTGTTGTCCCTGAGGGCCACCTGGCTGGGTGCCAGCTTCATGTCCCCTTTGTAATAACTTAGGGGTCCCTCAACTATGCTAGACCTCCCTGGGTCCTGGCCCCGGCTGCTGTGAGCTCACCTGGCTTCCCCTCCCCGCCCACAGCCCTGGGTGCCGCCTATGGTACAGCCAAGAGTGGCACCGGCATTGCGGCCATGTCCGTCATGCGGCCAGAACTGATCATGAAGTCCATCATCCCAGTGGTCATGGCTGGTATCATCGCCATCTATGGGCTGGTGGTGGCAGTCCTCATCGCTAATTCCCTGAATGATGGCATCAGCCTCTACAGGTGAGTGCTGGGTCCCTCCTGTCTGTCCTGCCCTGCCTGGGGTCAGGCCCCTGCACAGGGCAGGGAGGGCCGGGAAGGGGGTGTTGGGCGGGTGGCTTCCCCAGGAGGTGGCTAACATTTCTCCTGTGTCCTCTCTCCCCCAGGAGTTTCCTCCAGTTGGGTGCTGGCCTGAGTGTGGGCCTGAGTGGGCTGGCGGCTGGCTTTGCCATTGGCATTGTGGGGGACGCTGGTGTGCGTGGCACTGCCCAGCAGCCCCGGCTATTCGTGGGCATGATCCTGATCCTCATCTTCGCCGAGGTGCTCGGCCTCTACGGTCTCATTGTTGCCCTCATCCTCTCCACAAAGTAGCCCCTCTCCGAGTGCACCAGCCACAGAATATGATGTAAAGACCATCCCCTCATTCCAAAATGAACAGCCTGACACACATGCACGGGGCAGCTGCCCCCCCAGTAGTTGGTCTTGTAAATGCGCAGTGTCCTAGTGCCCATCGTCTGTTACCCCGGCCTTGCCCCCGCCCGCCCCGTGCCGTGGACATCTGGGCCCACTCATTACCCATCCAGGCCCCCGACCAGTGAGGATGCAGGCCTCTGCCGCCCCCACTCATCTGCCCTAGAGTGCTCTGTGTATAAGGATGAATTAGAGTTGTCATTTTCTCTTCACTGGATGTTTATTATTTATAAAGATTTGATCTGTTCATACGTCTGTGGAGCAGCCCTCCGTCTCCCAACTATATAGTAATCTTAGGTAGTGTTGCGTTGTGGGGTTACCGTTTGCCCTGAGACTCGTTGGATGGAACCACCCTCCTCAAGCCCCGCCAGCCCGGGGCCGCGGGGCCAGTGCGCTAGGCCTGCCAGGCCCCGAGCCGAGCCGTGTCCAATAAAGTTCTCGGTTGTGACTGGACCCCTGTGTGGACCGCTTGTGTGGGGGCGGGGGGGGGGGGGCGGGCACAAGTAGGGGCCGCGGCGTCAGGGCGACCGAAGGGCGCGCCGGTCACGTGGGCGGGCGGGTCACGTGGACGTGCCGGTCACGTGACACGCCTTAGTCAGCTGAGGGTCACGTGGGCCCAGCGGAGCTCCGTGGCCCGCAGTCGGCCGGGTGCGCGGGGAGCGGGGTTCGGCTGTGGGGCTCCGGGCAGTTCCCGCTCGGGTGGCTCACGATGCGCGGCGGGCAGGACGAGGCGCGGGCCCCGGTGCTCCAGTTCACCAATTGCCGCATCCTGCGAGGCCGGGCGCTGCTCAGGTGTGGGGTGCGGGGCCGGGCGCTGCTCAGAGGTGCGGCGCGGGGTGCGGCGTCGGGCGTTGCTCAGGTGGGGTCCGGGGTCGGGTGGGGTGCGGGGCCGGGAGCTCAGAGGTGCGGCGCGGGGTGCGGGGCCGGGCGCTGCTCGGGTGGACCCGGGGCCGGTGGGGTGCGGGGCCGGAAGCTGCTCGGGTGGGACGCAGCGTGCGTGCGGGATAGGCGGTCTTAGCCCCCGCCCCGCTCGGCTCTGGCCGCAGGGAGGATTTGTGGGTGCGTGAAGGCCGCATTGTGGACCCAGAGAAGCTGTTCTTTGAGGAGCGACGAGTGGCGGATGAGCAGCGGGACTGCGGGGGCTGCATCCTGGCGCCCGGCTTCATCGACGTGCAGATCAACGGTGCGGCCTACGGCTCGGGGTGGGGACCCAGAGAAGGTGCTCTGGGCACCGTGCGACCTTCCTCTCTGGCTGTAGGTGGATTTGGCGTTGACTTCTCTCAGGCCACGGAGGACGTGGGTTCGGGGGTCGCCCTGGTGGCCCGGAGGATCTTGTCGCATGGAGTCACCTCCTTCTGCCCCACCTTGGTCACCTCACCACCGGAGGTTTATCACAAGGTGAGGTCAGGCTCCCAGTCTCAAGGAGAGGGAGCTCCAGAAGCAGCAGCGCTTTAAATCTGTGTTCCCACAGACACCTCTTAGCCCTAGCATCTGGCTTTACCTGCTGGCCTCCTTCCGTATGGGGCCGGGGCCCTGCCCCTAGGCTTTTTCATTCGGGTGTTCCCCCCACCGGCAGAGTCTCCCTGCCTCTGCAGCTGTTCCATAGGCCTTCACTATTGTCGCCTCGGCGTCTTCCCGGCTACATGTCCTTTCTGCGCTGCCCTCTGGCTGCCTCCAGGCTCCAGAAACCGGTTGCTGGGACTTTGTGATTGCCACATCCTTAGCTGCTCCTCAGGCTCATCCCCCCTAACCTGTCTGTGCTCTGTGACTCCCGTGAGTGTGCTTTCCAGAAAGAAGCTCCACTGTCCGCCCAGCTGCCCCAGTCCGTCCTCCCCAGTCCATCCTCCCTTGCTGCTCTCATCTACCCCCACACCTCCCCTTTTTCCTTCTGTTTATCTGCCCATTCCCCTGGAATCGTGTTTATTTTCCATGGGAGTTCTCTGGTTTTATTCTTTATCTCATTTTATTGTTGGGTTTTCTCCTCTGTGGGCAAGATGTTCTTTCTTCCTGAACTGTTGTTTGGAGAGCAGGCTGTATTCCTCGTGTCTCTGGACTGCTTGATGCCTAACGAGTTTTGAAAAGCGTGGCTGTTCCATTCCCCAAGTTGAGTTTAGGAGGGTGGCAGTTAGGCTGTAATTCCTCATCTTTGTTCCGGGATGGTGGTTTTCTCCAGCACAGGCTCTTTACTGCAATGATGAATCACATCACCCGTCGAGGAGTCCCTCCTGGGTGTGTGCACACAGAGTCCAAGCTGGGTGTTGGGGGAGGTCGGGTGTGGGCTTTGGGTTTGGTCCGGGCCCCTTAACTTCATCTGTCAGCTGGGGGACTCAAGACAGCCTTTAGTTGTTTCTGGGTCTCTGTTTTCTCAAGTCTAAACTGAGCATGACGACGCTGTCCATGTCTGGGGGTTAGGGTACTCAGCTCTGTGTGAGGTCTGTATTAAGCACTTGGTAAACTATCAACCGTGGACGTTCTTTCGGGAAATTCCCCCGGGCCTCCCGTCACAGAGTCAGATGTTAAAAACTAAGCTCACTTTGCTGCTGGAAACCAGCACCTGGTTCTGTGTTTTTCCTCCTGGTCATTCGTCCATGCTTTTCCCTGCTTGGAACCTAGGAACATGCCCACTTTATTGTCTCTGTGTTCTTTGTTCTCCCCCTTCATGTGCCCCACCAGTGAGGCTTAGTGACTGTTCCCTAGTCTCCCAGCTGCTGTCCCTGCTCTGAGTCCTGCCATAGGGGCCTTCCTGAGGTACAGGGCTCAGTGCCTCACTCACCCCCACCCCTCCCCTTTTATCCTCAGGGTAAACACCAGCCTTCCGAGCATTCCTTCCCTACCTGCTTGAGCCTTGGTCCTCTCCCTAGGCACATTCCAGCCATTCTAGGCTGTTCTTTCTCCTGCCTCCAAGCCCTCTGCCTGGAAGGCCTTTGCCTTGTTTTGTCTGTTGACTCCTCTTTGGCTCTGCTGTGTGGCCATACACCAGCCATGCCTTCAACAGCCCATCTGACCATCGCCACACAGATGGTGAGGTCTTTTTCTTTAGAATGGGGGTTTCCGGACACGGGGACTTCTAGCTTGTGTTGTCTTGCTGGAACGTGTCATCCACCATGAACACTTGCAGGTTGAAGGCCTTGGGCAGCAGAAAGTAGTCGTGGAGGGTGGTGAATGTGAAAATTTGATTCCAGCATCATCTAGGAAATTACAGGATTGTTCACTGGGATATCGTCCTACGCCCATCCACCCACCTTCTTCCAGGACTGCCTCACACTGTGCGGAACTGGATTTCTTCTTTGTCAGAAGTTACCCAGATCCTTTGTCATCGTGTTCTGGTCCACTGAGACCACCTGGTCCTTTTCTGAGGTCTTCTCTAGCCTTACGCTTTGTTAGTCTCCCAGGAGGAAGATCTGGTTGCATTGTTCTTGGCTTCAAGTCCATCATCTGCTTCGCCAAGATCTAGTACCTCCTCAGGTGGCAGGCAGACCTTTATCTCTGGTCCCACACGCCCTCTATCCTTTGACCTTTCCCTCTGCTTTCCTGCCTGAAACATGCCTCATTTTCTCTATCTCCATGCTGTCATTTATGCTATTCTCCCCATTTAGAATTCTCTAGCCTTTTTTTTTAAGATTTTATTTATTTGACAGAGAGAGATAGAGTAGGAACACAAGGGCGGGGGAGTGGGAGAGGGAGAAGCAGGCCTCCCACTGAGCAGGGAGCCCAATGCGGGGCTCGATCCCGGGACCCTGGGATCATGACCTGAGCCGAAGGCAGACGCTTAACAACTGAGCCACCGAGGTGCCCCAATGTTCTCTAGCTTTTTCTTGTAAAACTCTGTTTTTGTTTTTGTTTTTTTAAAGATTTTATTTATTTGACAGAGACACAGCGAGAGAGGGAACACAAGCAGGGGGAGTGGGAGAGGGAGAAGCAGGCCCCCCGCGGAGCAGGGAGCCCGATGTGGAGCTCAATCCCGGGACTCTGGGATCATGACCCGAGCCGAAGGCAGACGCTTAACGACTGAGCCACTGAGGTGCCCCAGTGTTGTCTAGCTTTTCCTTGTAAAACTCTGTTTTGTTTTGAAGTGTGAAGTAAACCCTGAGTATGTTGATCGGACTTCGAGTTCTGAAGCTGAGACTTGGAGGTTACAGGAGTGGGAGTGGTGTATGTGAGCCCAGGTGGGGAGAACAGCCAGCAACGGGCATAGCATTGAGTGGGTCCCCCCCCCGTGTGTCATTCCCAGGGGAGACCCTGTGCAGAACCCCCTAGAATGTGCCACACGGTGGCTTCCCTGCAAAGACAGGAGTCTAAGGATTTACCCACAGCTCCACCCACCCCTTGGGTTGAGGTATTTCCCACCCCTCTCATCTCACAAGAACCTTGTGTCTGGTGCTGAGCTCCCTCGGAAGACTTTGGAGAAAGCTTTAGGACGGAACCTGACACTCGTCACAACAGGGTTTCCTGGTGAAATGTGGGCAACAGACCTCATACTGTTCTCTGTACAGATGGGCGGGTTGAAGGCAAGGGGTCTAAAGGATGTGTCCCAGAGCCGCCCAGCCTCTGACATGCATGCCCACCCGTTTCAGGGGGGAGAATATGTTCTAGAAAAACTCAACTGTTATCTTCTTTTTTTTTTTAATCTTTAGTGAACTTATATCTCTCCATGGCTTGTTAGGAAAGCCCGCAGCCCTTTGCCCCCACGGGCTCCCATCTAGAGACAGTCCCTTGCAGCTCAGCTGATTCTTGGAATTTGTTCTCCTATCTCTGAGTACGTGCTAGTACTCCTTTTTCATTTCTCAGTTTAGGGCGGTGTATGTGTGTGTCTGCTTCTCAGCCAAGGAGCAGAGGATACACCTGTCCTCCCCACATAGCCGCCTGCAGTCTTGGGGAGGTCAGTCGGCAGGACTGGGTGAAGGGGACTCTGCGTGGTCCCATTTTCTTACTTGGCTGCTGTGTTTTCCTTGGAATTCCTGCTCTTTGCTCCATTCCCTTATCTCATGACTCAACTCCGGGCTTCCTGCCAGTGGCTCACTCTTCTTTCGGGACATCTGGATGCGCCAGGCACTCCATCAGCATCGCCTTCCTGTGGCAGCCTCTGGCACCCATTTCCCAGCACCGGCTGCTGGCCTCCTTGGGCCGAGCTGTCCTGGCAGCTCCCTTCCCCTCACCTGGGGCATCCCCTGGCGTCTTTCTGCTGGGCCTCTGTCCTTTATCATGGGTCTTCCTCTTTGCTGGTTTACACTTTCACTTTGGAGCACGTTCACCGGCTTCCGCTAGAGAAAGGGGTCACGGGAGGTGCAGTTTTCAAGATCTTGAAGGAATGAGAATGTGTTTACACACGCTCTCTCTCTTTTTAGATTTGTTTATTTAACTTTATTTTTTTGACAGCCACAGCGAGAGAGGGAACACAAGCAGGGGGAGTGGGAGAGGGAGAAGCAGGCTTCCCGTGGAGCAGGGAGCCCGATGCGGGGCTCGATCCCAGGACCCTGGGATCATGACCTGAGCTGAAGGCAGATGCTTAACGACTGAGCCACCCAGGCGCCCCAAAATTTATTTATTTATTTTTATTTTTTTATTTTTTTAAAGATTTTATTTATTTGACAGAGACATAGTGAGAGAGGGAACACAAGCAGGGGGAGTGGGAGAGGGAGAAGCAGGCTTCCCACCGAGCAGGGAGCCTAATGCGGGGCTCGATCCCAGGGCCCTGGGATCATGACCTGAGCTGAAGGCAGACGCTTGACGACAGCCACCCAGGCACCCCAAAATTTATTTATTTATTTATTTTTTTAAAGATTTTATTTATTTGACAGAGACATAGTGAGAGAGGGAACACAAGCAGGGGGAGTGGGAGAGGGAGAAGCAGGCTTCCCGCTGAGCAGGGAGCCCGATGCGGGGCTCAATCCCAGGACCCTGGGATCATGACCTGAGCCGAAGGCAGACGCTTAACGACTGAGCCACCCAGGCGCCCCAAAATTTATTTATTTATTTATTTTTATTTTTTTATTTTTTTAAAGATTTTATTTATTTGACAGAGACATAGTGAGAGAGGGAACACAAGCAGGGGGAGTGGGAGAGGGAGAAGCAGGCTTCCCACCGAGCAGGGAGGCTAATGCGGGGCTCGATCCCAGGACCCTGGGATCATGACCTGAGCCGAAGGCAGACGCTTAATGACTGAACCACCCCGGAGCCCCAAGATTTATTTATTTTAGAGAGCAAGTGAGGGAGAGGGAAAGAACCCCAAGCAGACT
The DNA here is from genome assembly GCF_029215605.1 of Mirounga angustirostris. Lineage (NCBI taxonomy): Eukaryota > Metazoa > Chordata > Mammalia > Carnivora > Phocidae > Mirounga > Mirounga angustirostris. The sequence continues at coordinate 141,563,682 of NW_026991713.1, forward strand.
CCCCGCTGAGCGTGGAGCCTGACATGGGGCCCCATCTCACGATCTCAAGACCATGATCTGGGCCGAAATCAAGAGTCCGACGCTTAACCAACTGAGCCACCCAGGTACCCCTGTTTTTGCTCTCTTTATTGAGTTCTAGTTCTTTTTTTTTTTTTAAGATTTTTTTAATTTTTATTTTTTATTTATTTTTATTTATTTTTTAAAGATTTTATTTATTTGTTTGACAGAGATCACAAGTAGGCAGACAGGCAGGCAGAGGGAGAGGGAAAAGCAGGCTCCCCGCTGAGCACAGAGCCCGATGTGGGGCTCGATCCCAGGACCCTGGGATCATGACCTGAGCCGAAGGCAGATGCCCAACCATCTGAGGCACCCAGGCGTCCCAGATTTTTATTTATTTATTCGAGACACAGAGATAGAGCACATGAGCAGGGGGAGAAGCAGAGGGAGGGGGAGAAGCAGACTCCCTGCTGAGCCGGGATCCCGATTCGGGGCTTGATCTCAGGATCCTGGGATCATGTCCTGAGCTGAAGGCAGACACTTAACCATCTGAGCCACCCAGGCGCCCCTTGGGTTCCAGTTCTGTGTTAGAAGTGACTTTGCTCTAGAATTTTAAAGGCATCGCTGTGTTGTCTTTTAACTGCCAGGGTTGCTGCTGAGAAGTCAGAAGCCACCCGACCTCTGGTACTTTGTGCGTGACTGATTTCTTCCCTCTGGAGGCTTGTGGAACCTTCCTTTTGGCCCTGGGTTCTGAAACCTGAGGGAGACATGGGTGGGGCCTGGGGGGAGGTCATCGGTAGTGCTGGTCTGCAGCACGGCCTAGCTGTCTCAAGTCTGGTTTTCGGTGCTTGTCTTGAATCAAGTTCTTCGTGATTTTCTACTGTGTTTCTCTGTAGTCTCCTTCTGGAAGCCATCATTCCGCTGCTGGGCCTCCTGGATGGATTCTCTAATTCTTCCTCTGATTCTGCTTTCTTGCTGTTTTCTCCGTTGTTATCCTGCGGTTCTTCTCTTGGGTTTTTTGCTTCACCGCTCGTGTAGCTTTAACTTGGAAGAGCTTGCTTTCTTTCTCAGAATGTATCCTGCTGATGCTCCGTTCTTGTCTCATGGGTGCAAGACCTCTCCTTACGTGTCCTCCTGTGCCCACCGGCCCTGCCCCGTCTGTCCCGTGTGTCCTTGGAGTCTTCCCCGAGCTGCTGCTGAGCTTCGGTTATCAGCTCTGTTTGAGATAGGCACCAGCAGGCTGCTGGGAGCCCCAAGCCTGTGAGGGCTTCCTGGGGGCACCCGTAGTCGAGGTCCGTGCTCAGCGAGAACAGGCCTCACTGGCTTCATGCTGAATATGTCAAGAGCATAAACTTCCACTTAATTGCTGGGTGTGTGCGCCTCGACCCACCTCTCTCCTGGAGACCTCCTGGTTTACTTCTCCAGGTGCTTGCCGGGCCCATGTGGGGACGCTGCTGCTCTTCAATGACATGTCGGTTGTGGTCCCCCTACTTCTCAAGCCACCAGGCATGGCCAAGGCCTGCAGCGCAGCATCTTTGTGCTGGCCGTGTCCCCCATGTGCGCCTGCCCGCGTCTGCCCAGCGTCGCTCCTCAGCCTCCCCGGACGGTTCTGCTCTTCTCCCGTCTTGCGCGTCACACGAGGTTTCAGCGGCCTCTGAATCCCTTTATGTTGTCTGGGGCGGGGGAGCTCTGCAGGCTGGCGTGTTCGTCCAGCAGCTCAGCCCATGGACTCTGCTGTCCTGCAGGGCTCCCCGTCCACTCCCTTCTCCATGTTCCTTCCTGAGGGAGGTGTGGGCTAGGATGCCTGCCTGCCTGTCTGCTTCCGAGATGGGTCACATGAGCGCCTGTTATGCACAAGTGACCTTCCTGATGGTGTTGAGCTCAGGCACGGTGTGGCCATGCCGTTGATGCCCGAGCCCCCAGCCCCGTCTGCACCGAGCTCTCTGGCCACTGAGCCCCTGCTTCTGCACTCGCTCTGCCTGGAGTGCACGCCCTCCTCTTGCTTCTGGCCTTGCTTCTGTTCCTGCAGCCCAAGAGGCCGGGCTGGTCAGCCTCTCCAGGTCCAGACCCTCTGAGCATGCCACCCACTGTGTCCCAGCTGCTGCCTGGACTGGGGCCACCCGGACAGGCCAGGGCAGTGGGGTTGCCTTCTGTCCATGTGCCTGCCCTCTGCGCAAGAGCTCTTTCCTCCTGTCCTGGTCCTTGCAGGCAGCTGGCCGTGCATCCCCCACGGCTCCTCCACGTCCTCATGGTTCCCAGTGCTGTGCTTTCCCTGACCACGTTTGGGGGCCTTTGACTCCCTTCTAATACCTGAGGGAAGGCCATCGGGGGCTGACCTCTGATGTTGGCTGGGCTGTGACCTCTGGGCACTGGGCCGTAGGGGGCAGGGCTTTAACAGCTGGTTCCCCCCAGGTCCTTCCTCAGATCCCTGTGAAGAGTGGTGGTCCCCATGGGGCAGGGGTCCTCGGTGAGTGGCTGACCCCTCTCCCTGCCCCCACCCTGGGAGGCTCCTTGGGGACCTGTTGGCAGCCCCTCCCCCTCCAACTGGGGAGGGAGGTCGGGCAGGTGACAGGGGCCAGGGTGGGGGCTGCAGGGCAGGAGGCGTGCTGGAGCCATCCACTCCCCTCCTCCCAGGGGTGCACCTGGAGGGCCCATTCATCAGCCGGGAGAAGCGAGGTGCACACCCCGAAGCCCACCTGCGCTCCTTTGAGGCCAACGCCTTCCACGATGTGCTGGCCACCTACGGGCCCCTGGACAACGTCCGCATCGTGACGCTGGCCCCTGAGCTGGGCCGGAGCCGAGAGGTGATACGGGCTCTGGCGGCCCGTGGCATCTGTGTGTCCCTAGGTGAGGGGGGCTGCCCCCAGGGTTGGGCCCTCATGGGGGTACTGGGCTGGGTGCGTAGTTTGATTCCAGGTCCCCCATGCAGGACACTCGGTGGCCGACCTGCAGGCCGCGGAGGAAGCTGTGCAGTGTGGGGCCACCTTCATCACCCACCTCTTCAATGCCATGCTGCCTGTGAGTAACCCCCCCCAAGTCCCGCGGGCGGGTGCAAGGGCTCCTGCCATCGCTCAGCTGCTCCCTCCTAACCCTGCCCAGTTCCACCACCGTGACCCAGGGATCGTGGGGCTCCTGACTAGTGACCGGCTGCCACCAGGCCGCCACATCTTCTACGGGATGATCGCTGATGGCACGCACACCAACCCTGCTGCCCTGCGCATTGCCCACCGGGCCCATCCCCAGGGTGAGTGGCAGGGCAGACCAGGGGCAGCGGGGAGGCCACCGCAGGGTAGGTCTAAGGTCCCTTCCTCCCGCAGGGCTGGTGTTGGTCACCGACGCCGTTCCTGCCCTGGGCTTGGGCAACGGCCGTCACACACTGGGGCAGCAGGAGGTGGAGGTAGATGGGCTGACAGCCTATGTGGCAGGTGAGCGATCCTCTCGTCCCCGCCAACTGCCTCCACAAGAACGGCCCCTCGGCCTCTTATGGGATGCAGGAATCTGGGTGTTCCCCACCAGCCTGCTGTCGCCCCCCCCCAGCCCACTGCCCACCCCCCACCACGTGCCTGGTGGCCTCTGGTCCCCCAGAGCCTGCCCTCTCTGCTCTGAAGGCACCAAGACGCTGAGTGGCAGCATAGCCCCGATGGACGTGTGTGTCCGGCACTTCCTGCAGGCCACAGGTCAGTGCGGCTGGCGTGGGGGGTATGTGTGCACATGTGTGTGCGCGCGTGCACAGAAGGTAGAGGCTACGTCTGGGAGAGGTGGGAGGGAAGCATGGAGAGTCTCGTACCTACATCCTTTGTCTGGCGGAGTTCCCAGGGGACAAGCACCAGGAATGTGGCTGAGGTTCCCCTGCAGGGAGCTCCTGGCAGACTAGGACCCGGGGTGATGGAAGTGAAGCCATGGCACCCGCGAGGGGAATGGACTGCACCTTACCCGCAGCAAGGGCCTTGGTCTTGGACCCTGTGGGCTCGCAGAACTTCATGGGTCCAGAGCTAGGGAGATGAGGTGGGGGTCAGAGCTATGCTCCAGGCTTCTTAAGGGGCTGGGCCTGTTGTTGGTGAGGTGGGAAGGGGTGTCTGGCAGAGGCTGTGGTTGGCCAGGCCCTGTGGGATTCTTCATAGTGCCCTGGGGCTGGGGTGTCACCTGAGGGCATTGGGGCTCAGCGTGCTGTTTAGAGCAGCAGGGAGACAAGCCAGGAGGCGGGAAATGGCTTTGGCCTGGCAGCTGGGGGGGGGGTGATATGGGGAACAGAAAGAATGGGGTTTAGTTGTGTGATCTCTCGAGGGGTAGCAGGAATAGAAAGGCAAGACCAGGTGGCTTCATCAATGGCTCAGGCTACTGCTTCTTTGTGGGGTTGCTCTACCTGGGATGCTGAAGGAGGAGGGGCCTGCAGGCCTTTGGGTCCAGAGTGTCTGTGAGGATGGGAGGCCTGCCAATCTGGGATGGGTGAGAGAGCAGGAAAAGGGTCCCCAGCAGTGTCCTCAGATTGGGGGTGGGGGGGAGGTGGAGCCTTGTCTCCCTGCTGCAAAGGCCTGGGATGTCTCCCCTCCCCAGTTCCTAGGCCTTGGAGCTTGGGGCTGTGGGGTGGGGGAGGGGCTGCTGGCTGAGCTGGGATGGCGGATTGTTACCCAGTTATGTCCCCTGAGCAGGCTGCAGTGTGGAGTTGGCCCTGGAGGCTGCGTCCCTGCACCCCGCTCAGCTGCTGGGGCTGGAGAAGCACAAGGGCACCCTGGACTTCGGGGCCGATGCAGGTCAGGGCCTGATGTGGGCGCCCAGGCCACTGAAGACTTGGGAGCTCCCGGGGACTTGGGACAGTTCCAGGGCAGGTGGAATCTTCCCTATGCCCAGGTGGCCTTGCCCACCACCAACCTCAGCCCGGGCCCATTTTCCAATCAGGCCCGGCTTTCTGGTGTATGAAACAAGGCCGGCTGAGGAGCTGCCGGGGCCTTTGTCCCTTGTACCCTACTGCCAGGAATACTGGCTCCAGGACTTTGGCCAGCCTGTGATGGGTTGGGGTGCCCTGCCCAAATCACGTTGCAGGCTTCAGTTTCCCCACCAGCTCCTGGGCAGGGGTGGGGAGGGGAACAGAGCTTCTCTTAGGGGTGATGAAGCTCCTGGAAGCTGGCTGGGGGTTGGGGTGGCGGTGGGCCCACCCACCCACCCCTGCCGCCACCTCACCACCCGCCTCTGACCCAGACTTCGTGGTGCTCGATGACTCTCTCCACGTGCGGGCCACCTACATCTCGGGCGAGTTGGTGTGGCAGGCGGAGGAGGCCAGGCAGTGACCAAGGACCACAGCCGGAAAGGATACCCAGCCTTAGCTGGACGCGGTCAGGGCTGAGTCGTGGAGGAGCTGGTCTCCAGGGAGCGAGTGGGCGCCCTGCCCCAGGTGGAGGCCTCCGCTCAGGAGGCAGCTGGATAAACACGCGCCCAGCAGGGACTTGTCTGGTCTCCGAGTGTTGCTTCAAAGCAGGGCGCCGTCACCTCGGTGGCTGTCTGGGTGGTGGTGGGGGGGGTGGATTGGGAGTGGGAGTGGCTGGATTCTGGCTCATCCCAGCTCTCTGGAGGCCCCTGTCTGTGGCACAGATGTGTCTGAGGCCTGCAGACCCACAGGCAGAGGTGCTGGTTGGAAATGATTGGAGGGTGGGTGGGGAAGTCCTGGGCTGTAGGTTGGGAAGTGGACCGGAAGGGGCTTGGGGACAGAGTGCAGATAGCTTCAGAAGTTCATGTGTCAGGGGACCGAGGGGAAAGGGTACTTCTTGCGATTTTAAACAAGGAGAGAACTGGCTGTGCAGGCAAGTTAGCTGGGGCTGGAGGAGCTGGGTGTAGGAGGGGCCTCGGGTGGGCAGCGCAGAGGGTTTGGAGGGCTACTGCATGAGGATGTCCCAGGGGCTCACTCTGCACCCTTGAGTTGGGTAGGCAGAGTGGGGGGCCAGGGCCATAGTGCCGGGTGCTCCTCCCCAGCCTTCAGGGGGCATCCGCGCTGGCCTCAGGACCCCAGCTCGCCTGGCTGTGAGTGCAGGAAGCAGTGGCCAGGGGCCCCTGAGCTGACCCTGGCCACTGCTCTCGCCCAGCCCGCAGCCCTACTTCTTTGAGCCCTTGGGATAATCAAGGCTCCACTTCCTGGGGTGTTTTTTCTGAACAACCCCTTCTCCTGACCCTACTCCCAGGTGGGCACGATGATCCCCCTTGCACCCTGGTGTTTGCACAGCTGGAGGTGACCCTGCCTGGTGCTGGTGGGCAGCTTGGGGGTCACCAGTGTTCTGAGCCCTGCAACTATTTTCCCGTTAGTGTCATCCCGCAGCCTTCCATGTCCCCTCCGTCCTGGCAGCGGGGTCCCCACGTTGGGAGCGTGGGCTGTTGGGTTCTCTGAGAAGGATAGCTGTGGGGCAGGTGGGCTCTGAGGAGCCGTGCAGGTCCTGAGGACAGCCGTGACATGGGAGTCGGATGGCAGGGGTTGGTGTAGCCCCAGATCTGGGGTTGACTTTCTCCCTCATCGTGTCCTGGGCAGCACCTCCACCCTTTCTCATGGCTGTAGTCCTTGGAATAGGAGGTTGAAGGCGAGTGTCCCAGGACGCCGTGGTGTGGCTTGGCCACCCTTCCCCTTGCCTCTGCCACAGAGCACACTACAGGAAGCGTCTCCAGGCCCAAAGTGACAAAAATGGGCCACGGGTTCTGGCTGTGTTTGTGGGTGAACAGCCTGGGGAGAACCGGCACCATAAGGCAAGACTCAGGAAAGGCCACCTGCAGGGGTACCAGGGGACTGGGTCTCAGGCCACATGCCCATGGGGTGCAGGGACTTCTAGGCCCAGCAGGTGACAGAGCAGAGCAGTTCCTGGAAGACAGCCACCTGCTCCACCCTGGTTGGAGGGAGCAGAGGAATGTCTCCAAAACACATTCAAAGCTGAGTGGTGGGCACTTGCCTTGTTTGGTGCTAGGCCTAAGTGCATTACCAGCGTGAACCCATTCTTCTCTGCCAAAAATCTAAAGGAGTTTCCTGTTTGTCACCCCCATTCTCAGATGGGGAAGCGGGCACCTGATTCCAGAGCTGGGGAGCACCAGAGCTAGGATTTGTCCTGGCCGCCCTACCGGGGGCCCTCCCTTAAACCTGTCACCACGCTGCCTCTCTGGGTGGAGAATCTGGGAAGTGCTAGTTGAACTCGGGGTCAGCAGGGGTGAGGCACCTGTGCAGGTTGGGAAAAGCACTCTAGGCAAGGGGAAACTACCCCACGAAGATCCCGTGGCACTCTTCGCTGGAAAGGGGTGCAGCCATCACCACTGTCATCCGCAGAACTTCACCACCCCAGGAGAAGTTCTGTTCCCTCTAGGTACTGTCCCTGTCCCCCCATCCCCTCCAGCCTGGCACCGACCACTCCACTTCTGATTCTGAGGCTGCAGGGTTTTAAACAAGATGTGCTGCCGTTTTGTTAGACCCCCCAGCAAGGAGACTCTGAGGGGCTGACTGTAGGGTGGCAGTGGGGCTGGAGACAGGTGAAGCGGGGGACAGGCATGCTCTAGTGTTGGTGTAGAGTAGGCTGCGAGGGGTGTGCCTGAGTCACTGGTGGGTGGGGGTGACATTTTCACTGAGGTGGGAAAGCTGGGGTGGGATCCTCGGGGGGGTGACCTGGCGTGCAGCCCGCACCTTCGTGGCTTGCTCTGTGTTGTACGTGAGTGGAAGGACCAGGGGACCCGGTGGTGCTAGGACCCGGTGCCGGGGCCGGAGCGTCGTGACTCTGCGGAGTGGGACGAGGGCCCCCTGGCGGCAGTGCTTGGGAGCTGCGGAGGGGTCCACTTGAGGGCCCACGACTGCGCCGAGTGCACGCGGGTTCGAATCCAGGCGCTGAGGCGTCCCTTACGAAGTCTCGGTCTCCTAGTCGGGTTGACGGGTCCCGGAGGATCTGGGTGGTCCAGACCGGAGAAGCCGGCTTGGGGGTGGGGTGGAGGGGGAGACGGTATCAACCGCGGTGCACGGTGACTCTGGCCCGAGCCTGTCCGCCGCGGGCCCGGCCTGCGGCTCAGGCGCCGGGTCCACGCGGACCCAGAGATACAGTAAGAGCTGCGGCGCACGGGGCTACGGCTTGCTGCTGGAGGGGCTCCTCCCTGGGGGACGGGCTCGTGCCGGGGCCAATGAGGATTGTCGTGCGCAGCGACGCGCCGCGGCCGAGTGGCTGGGGGTCGCGTCCGCCTCTTACCCTGTCCCGGATTAAGGGACGGATCCGGCCTCGGCTCCGGCGGGTGCAGGGGAACCGGGGGCCTCGTGCCCCCCGCGCGCTGCGGACCCCACTGCGCCCCGGTCCGCCCGCCTGCCTCTCTGCGCGCCTTCCCGCCCCACCGCTCCCCTCCCTCCCTATCGCCGCCCTGTGAATCCCCTGCGCCCCAAGCCTCCTCTCCCCGCCCCGCCCTCGTTGGCGTTGGGGAGTAGGGTGTGGGTTCCCCGCCGGCCCCCTTTCACTGCCTTTCCCAGTCTCGCCCCAGCTCCGAGCGTGTGCAGGGTCGGGGGTGCGGGAGCGGCTGGGTACAGTAGGGGGTGTGGCACCGGGAGGGTGGGCAAAGGGCGGTTCCACTTAGCCCCTGCGGCACCCCCTTCGCCCCCTGTCGTCCCCAGGCAGCCCGGTGCCCGGAGCGATGGCCCTGAGTCTTGCCTGCCTCCCACTCCCGCACCATTAAGAGCTTGGTGTGCTCCTTCCAACGTGATCCAACATACCTTGTTCTAGGTTTATGTCTTGGTTTGTTTCATAAACTGGAATTGTACTTTTGATACTGCTCTGCTAGTAACTATTTTTTAGTTAAGCAGCCTGAAACGGAAAGCTGCCTGGGTGGGGACACGTGGAAATGTCTCTGTACTTGAACAAGGTCCCCAGTGTTCTCGAAGATGGATGTTTCATAACGTTAACCAGATCCCAGCGTGGACCAGTCGGGTTTCTCCCCCCGCCAAACCCCAGCCCCGAGGAGGAGGGACCATGGAGTGATGGGCAGGGAGCTCTGGGGCCCCAGATGCCCAAGCGTGTCTAGGAGGCGGGAGGAGACCCGGTGTAGGCGCTCCTTTACGCCCTTTGGGTTCTGGGTTTGCGTGTATTCGTTTTCTCGTGTTCCTGTAACAAATTACCACAAATTAGGGGTTCAAAAGAACACATTTATTTTATAGCTCTGGAGGTGGGAGTGAGAAATAGGTCTCGGGGCTGAAATCAAAGTGGTGGCAGAGCTTTGTTCTCCCTAGAGGTGGCGGGGGGGGGGGGGGTCCTTCTGTTCCCAGCTTCCAGATGCTGCCCACACTGGTGGTCTCGTGGTTTCTTGTATTTGCTGAAGCCAGTGCTGGCCAGTCGTGCTGTTCACGTTGCCTCATTCGGGCTCTGACTCTTTCTCTTCTATCTTTTAAGGACTCTTGTGATTATATTGGGCCGAGCTGGATGATCCTGGATAATCTGCCTCTTTTAAGGTCAGCTTATTGACAACCATCATCCTTCCTTTCTATGTGATGTAACATGTTCACAGGTTGGGTGAACAGGACATGGTCATTTCTGGTGGAGCTGTTATTCTGCCTGCCTCCTCATCCAGAGAGAGGGGCCTGGGCCACGGCTCCCTACTGCCTGGGTCTAAAGGAGATACTACATCCCTATCATCAGGGTACGAAGGTGCTCCTTTCACTACATGCTTATCAACACTGGATGTTTTCAGTCTTTGGGATTTTGACCAATTTTTGGAATCAGCCCATTTTACAGCTGGGGAAGTTGAGACTTAGGGAGGGAAGGTTACTCACCTGAGTTTTGTTTTTTTTTATTCATGAGAGAAAGAGAAAGGCAGAGGCAGAGGGAGAAGCAGGCTCCCCGCAGAGCAGGGAGCCCGATGCGGGACTCGATCCCAGGACCCTGGGATCATGACCTGAGCCGAAGGCAGATGCTTAACCGACTGAGCCACACAGGCGCCCCTCACCTGAGATTTGATGCAACTTTCTGTTTCCTGTCTCCCAGTCTAGTTAAAATATTTTTTTCCATGTAGCACAATTTATATGAGAAGATATTTTTCCAGGTGGCTTGGAAATTATTGGCTTTGGCAACTCTCTCTCTCTTTTTTTTTTTTTTTAAGATTTACTTATTGGGGCGCCTGGGTGGCTCAGTAGGTTAAACATCTGCCTTCAGCTCACGTCATGATCCCAGGGTCCTGGGATGGAGTCCCGTGTCAGGCTCCCTCCTCAGCGGGAAGTCTGCTTCTCCCTCTGACCCTCACCACCTCTTATGTTCTCTCACTCTCTCAAATAAATAACTAAAATCTTTAAAAAAAAAAATGTAAAAAAAAAAAGTTGGATGCTTAGCCCCCTGGAGCCCCCAGGGTGCCCCTCCCCACCGCAAGTCAAGCCTTTAGATGGCTCAGCTTTCCCTACTCTCTCGACTGCGAATTCCTGAGAGACCCTGAGCGGGAACCACCGCGGCCAAGCTGCTCCTGGCTTCCTGACCCACAGAAACCATGAGATCGTAAATGTTTCTTGCTTGAGGTCTCTGAGTTGGGGGATAATTTGTTACAGGGCCTGGGTGGCTAACACGTTAGCTGTGTGATGCTGGGCAAGTCCCATCGCCTGTGAAGCTGGGTTCCCTCCCTTGGGCCACCGCACTTAAGAGCAGTAAGTGACGCACGGGTGAAATGCCACAGGCCATGTGGAGCACAGCGCTGACCGCCCCCACGCAGGCTGTGTATATACGGCAGCCTTTCAGCCTCTCCTAGCATGGTTATCATCCTCCTGTCCCTCCTCGGGTGGAACATGACCTCACAATGTCAAGCCAAGCATCGCATTCTTGGCCAGCGACAGAGGCACTGGGCAGGGAAAGGAGAGATAAGAGCCAGGGGCTGTCCCTCTTCTTCGTCCAGCCAGAGTGCCCGTGAACTGTGCGGGGCCAGGTGAGTCCATGTCCCCTCCTGCTTGCTGTCCCAGGATCTGCAGCCGGACCTGACCCATGGCAGGGGTGCCCTGCCTCTCGCTAGGTGAGAGGGGTGGCCTGGCCTGGCTTTTGGCTTGCACAATGGCTGCCATCGAGGCCCCATGAGAACTGAGTACTGTTCTTGTTCCTCTTTCCGAGGCTGCTCCCTGCCCTGCCCCCGCTGCCTGCTCAGCGGCTTTCCGCAGGCCTCCAGCCTGCCCCTCTCCCCTCACACCTTCCCCTGAGGCCACAGAGGATGCCTGCCCCACCTGCTGCTCCAGGGGGCTGTAGGATTCCCCGCGGACTTCTCCCTCTCGGTTTTTCCCCCTCCCTGTTGGTCTTTGAATTCCCGAAGAACTACACAGCCTTGCTTTGGTGTAAGTGACTCTGAAAAAAGAAAAAAAAGAAAAGCTGAAGACTTCAGTTTGGTTCATATTCTGTGACTTGCCTCTTTACCTTCACTCTCCGTTAGACCTTTACCCTCTTCTTTCCAGTAGCTGCATCGAATTCTCCAGGATGAACGTACCATAATTTATTTTACCATTCTCTTGTTGATAAATATTTTGGTTCTTTTTTTTCTTTTTCTCTTTTATTATTTGCTTCAGGTTAAAGTTACGCCGTCACGAACATTCTTGCGCAGTTTTACCTTCGTGAGTGAGAGCTTCTTAGAATCTCCGGGAAGAAGATACACCCACTTTATTAATTTTTATTTGCATCAATGTTTAAGAAGCCAGATAGTTGTAAAAAGGCTTGTAGGGGCGCCTGGGTGGCTCAGTCGTTAAGCGTCTGCCTTCGGCTCAGGTCATGATCCCAGGGTCCTGGGATCGAGCCCCGCATCGGGCTCCTGGCTCAGCGGGGAGCCTGCTTCTCCCTCTCCCTCTGCTTGTGTGCACCCCCCCCTTTCTCTCTCATATAAATAAATAAAAATAAAGAATAAAATAGAAATAAAAAGGCTTGTAATGCAGAACAGCAGCCGGTGCCTCACCTCTCCCCCCTCCTCACATCCCACTTACTACTGGTTTAAATGTTCTTTTTGCTGTGTATGTCTATCTTTCTAACGAATATTCTCCCACTTTATGTCTGGACTCATCACTTACAGCCATTATCTAGTGCCTGTCTGTTAGAAGAGGTGAGGATTCAGCTGTCTCATGCCCCCTCTCCTCTGGGTCCTTCTGAGGTAAAGGGTGATGATTACTGGTTGAATCCGTGCACCTGTATTATGACTGTAAATATCCCTCACAGCTGCGAAGAGTGAGGCGCCTGGTAAACGGTGATTTTGCTTCCTTCCTGATAGGGCTCTTCCTCTGGAGTTTTCTTGTCTCTCTGTCGCTTCTTAATTCAGTTTTTTTATGTGGCGAAAGCCATGAGAGGATCTATCATTTTCAGCTTCTTTCTGGAGCCCTCCGAAGCCTGCTTCCCTTGGGTCTGTGTGCTCCTTGTTCTTATCCTGGGATTTCTCCTCATTATCCATTTAAAATTTTAAAATTGCACCTTTCCCCCAGGCACTCCTGAGGCCCCACTGATTTTCTTTCTTCCCCATAGCACTAACTGCCTTCTAACATCCGGGAAGATTTGCTTATTCATTTGTCTCTCCCACCCTGCCTCCCGCCTGTGGCATCGGAGTTTCATGAGGGCAGAGATTTTTGTGTTTTGCTCGCCAGGGAATTGTCAACGTCTAGCACGGTGCCTGGCACGGAGGGGAGACTGAATCCATACTCGGTGAGTGGACAAATCCTGGGACTTGCCTTCCTCACTTTCCTGTGTGTTTTGTTCCTTCCTGTTTCCTGGATCTCCTGTCTTCTTCTTTCTTGGTTTCCTCCATCATTTGGTGGAGCACATCCATTAGTAACTTTCTGAGAAAGGTCACTCTTCATGTTTGTGTGTACATATTTTTTTTTAGACTCTAGATCTATGTATTTATACGCAATTGCGTTTAGTGTATGGTCTGGCAAATTTCACATGTAAGATGGTAATAAATACTAAGTATCTCCTAGGGTTGTGATGAGAAGTAGGATAAATCTTTAAAAAATGGTTAGCGTTCTCTGAGGACAAGTTGTCATTACTTTGTGAGGGCTACAATAAACACAAAAGAAGGGTTTGTTGGGAGGCAGTTGGGTGCAGTGCCAAGAGCAGGGCCCTGCTGTTGGTCAGGGGTGGTTTTGAGTTCTGTGCTCTGTGACCTAATATATGACTGAGAGTAGGCAGGGCACCAAAGCCTCAGTTCTCTCATGTGAAAGAGGGAGATGGTCACAGTTAACCTCCTGCTCGTAGGGCTGTTGTGGGCAAAATCAGATGTGCTTTTAATCTGTATTAAGGATTATGACGTAGAATAACGTTCTCAGTGTTACCAAGTGTTGAGTGTGGCTTGGCATGGTGGTAAGAGCTGGTATCTACCTTGACCTTGTCTTTGTGTTCACTGAGGGTTAGTGTCCGGAGTGGGGTAACCAATTGGCAATTTTCAGCCTGTATCTAAAGTCCCGAGAGGGATCCCTGTACTTTGGCCCAGCAGTTCCATCTGCTGAGAATTTATCCTAAGGAAATAAATAAAGGTGTCCTACGTGGATCTGTAAGCTATAGGCTGCCTCCAGTGGAGTCCTCCGCAGCCCTCACCACCGGGGAAGATGGCGGTCAGATGTCAGCAGAACTGTACAGGATACTGGATGATGCATTGCTAAGTGAAAAAAGTATCCAAACCGCATAAGCCCTTTTGGGGAATAGGAGTTATATTTACCATTTTGACTGTTCTGTAAGGTGCATCCATGTACAGAACACTGGAAGCTTGGACAAACAGAGGCTGTAGAGCCTAATGGTCAAAGCATAGCCTCTGGCATATGGGTATCAAGATTCTGGTTCTGGCACTGTGAGACCCAGGGCAAGTTATAGAACTGTACTGTGCCTCAGCTTCCTCACCCTTTCAAAAACAGGGGCCACACTAGCAGGGATGCTTACTTAGACATCAGGCATGAAAATTCTTTATTTTTTAAAAAAGATTTTATTTATTTGAGAGACAGAGAGCACAAGCAGGGGGAGCAGCAAAGGGAGAGAGAGAGAAGCATCCTCCCCTCTGAGCAGGGAGCTGGGACCCTGGGATCATGACCTGAGCTGAAGGCAGACGCTTAACTGACTGAGCCACCCAGGTACCCATAGGCATGAAAGTTCTTTAGTAAGAATAAGTGCTAAACAAAAGAAAAGAAAAGAAAAGAAAAAGGAGTAAGAGTTGGGTCAGTGTTAGCAGCTATCACTGCTATTCAAGAATTAACTAGTTAGTGGGCTTATGGATTCGTTTATCTAATTATTCTCTGTATGGTCTAAATAGTTATTTTTCAAAATAAATATATTTCTTTTGGAAATAGAAAAAAAAAGGTTATTTAAAAGTATGCAACTTTGAGGTAACAAAGATGATTGTGATTTTGTTTAAAACAGCATGGTCATAACACAACAGTGTGAATGCATTTAATGCCACTCAGCTGTGCACATGGCAGATGATAAAATGGTTAAGGTAGTAAATTTTATGTCTATTTTACCACAAGCACAAAAAACAACAATAACACCTCATCATTAACAACTACAAGAAAATTCAACATCTCATCAACAGTAACGACTACAAAAAAATCCACAAAACCACAGGCAAAGAAGAAAGTTCTGCAGGTGTCCCTGCGACTATTAGCAGTGATGCCATGGGATTGTTTTCTGCCTTATCAATTGGATTTTATAGCCCAAATTTCCGTCCGTGAACACTGGTCAGTTTCGTAAGCAGCGAAGTTGCGTCTGTCGTTTGCGCGGAGCCCGGCTCCCGATCCCAGCCACGCGTGGGAGCCCAGCCCCGCCGCTGCCTCGGGCGTGACCTTGGCCAGCTCGGCGCCCCTGCGAGCCTCAGTTTCCCCCGTGGGCGCCAGGGATGACAGCTCCCCCCCTCCCCGCGTCTCCCTCCCGGCCCCGCCTTGCGGCCCCGAGATTGGTTCGCGCGGGCCGCCCCCCCTCTGAGGCGGGGCCGGGCCGCTCCCGCCCGCCGGGCCCCAACCCGGAAATGCGGCTCGGGGGCGCCGGCTAGGCCGGCCGAGCCGCGGCGGAGGGACGGCGGGCGCGGCCAATGGGCGCGGGCGGCGGCGGCGGCGCGGCGGAAGTCCCGCCCGGCGTCGCGCGGGGGCGGGGCGGAGCCGGGGGCGGCGGGCGGCGGGGCGGGCGCAGGATGAGGGCGGCCATTGCTGGGGCTCCGCCGCGGGGAGGAGGACGTTGAGGAGGCGCCGAGCCGCGCAGCGCTGCGGGGGAGGCGCCCGCGCCGACGCGGGGCCCATGGCCAGGACCACCAGCCAGCTGGTGAGTGCGCGCCGGCCGCCCGGGCGCGCTGGCCCGTCACCCAGGCAAGCGCGGCGGCCGCTAGGGCCCGGCGAGGCGGGGCGGCCCCGCGTCCCCAGGGCCGGGCGGCGCCTCACCTGCGGCCGGGGGGCCGGGCCGGGGACCGCGGGCTTCGTGAGGGCGCCTCTCGGCCGTCGCGGGGAGGCCGGGCCCTGGCGCGCCGGGCGCCTGCCCGGCGGGGGCGCTGACAGACGCGCGGAGGGCGGGGGAGGCCGGCGAGGTGTCACTGGCTTGTCGCGGTGGAAGTGCTCGGAAAGTTTGTTTTCGGCGCGCCGGGGCCTGGAGCTGAGCCTCCGGGGTTACCTTTCATTCCGTCTGCGAAGGAACCGCCCTGGGCCTTCACCTGGAACGGGGTCCCAGTGCCTCTGCCGCAGCGAAGCGGGAGGGACGAGTTCTTGCTCAGAGCACCTGATGCTCCAGGCTCCCCCCAAATTCACGGTTAGGGTGGAATTTGGTAGACTCCTTTCCCGGCCCGGCGGAGCGGCATTGGGTGCTTTTCCTGCCTTGGGGCTCTTCTCCAGCAGTGGTTTCAAGTGTGGGAAGCCCCAGGGAGGTCGAGCTTGAACCTGCTACCGAGGGGAGAGTGATCGTGACAGCGAGGAGGGATTGCAGGGGAAAAGAAAAAGGAAAGCACTTGTTGGGTGAAATGTTTTGCTTAAAAGTATCGTTAGTGTTTCTATGTTTTTTTCTCTGTTGCTAAAAGTATCCTTGGTGTTTTGATGTTTTTCCCTGTGTTTGAGTTTTGAAGTCGCGAAGGTGGTTTCAGGATTTATACCTTGGGCGCGACTATGAAAATGGGTGATGGAAGCATGTCATCACAGCTTGCAAAATTTGGTTCAAAAGGCAAATCAAAATCACTTAAGTGAATGAAGATCCAGGAAACTTACCTGACTCCTGTTTTTCAGCATACAGCTTTGTAGTAGCGGTTCTTAAGCCTTTTGGGGAGTCTTGAATCCTTTTGAGAATCTGGTGGAAGGTATAAATCCTCTCCTGAGAAAAACACTGAATTACCCCACATTTTGTAATTACTTTAGCAGGTTCTTGAACCTTCTGCAGCTCATCCATGGACTTCAGGCTAAGAACACTGTAGAGATGGGTGATGATCCAGAGTCTTAAGAGGAGGACCTGTTCAGTTGAGAAAATGGTGAAAGGCGAAGGGGCCGTCTTTGACTGTTGCAACATGTGGCTGTACCCTGGGGTGTCTGGGCTAACAGGCAAAAACACGAATTGGGCTTCTTGGCGAGCCTCAGTGGAGGCCGGGGGTGATGACAATCATGGAAGTGTGTAAAATGAACTTTCATACAGCGGTGCTGTTGCAGTGCAAGGTGTGTACTTTGGTGGAGGTCATGACAAGAGGCAAAGAGCATATTTCCTCGTGGTCTTGGTTGTTCCACACGATGGGCATTGGACATCTGGAGTTTTCTTTTTTTTCCTAAAGATTTTATTTATTTATTTATTTGACAGAGAGACACAGCAAGAGAGGGAACACAAGCAGGGGGAGTGGGAGTGGGAGAGGGAGAAGCAGACTTCCCGCCGAGCAGGGAGCCTGGGCTCGATCCCAGGACCCTGGGATCGCTACCCGAGCAGAAGGCAGATGCTTAACGACTGGGGCGCCTGGCAGATGCTTAACGACTGAGCCACCCAGGCGCCCCATCTGGAGTTTTCTTTGCGTAAGTTATCTTTTTAGTGCAAAAATGCTGGAATCCAGTGAGAGCAAATGAATCGTGCTATAAAGGAGAGGTCTCTCTGTCTGGAAGTGAGAGGAACAAGGATTTTGTGTCTTCAACTAGATCCCCTCCCTCCCCGTGTGAGAATTGGCCATATTTCTTCTCAGGAATGGCGGCGTTGCCCCTAATATTGGCTTTTCACCTGAAGACGGACAGATTTGCATCGTTCAAGTGGGTTTACACCTAGATTTCTTAAAAATTATTTACTTATTTATTTATTTGTCCCAGAGAGAGAGCGTGTGCAAGCAGGGGGAGGGGCACACAGAGGGAGAGGGAGAAGCAGACTCCCCACTGAGCAGAGAGCCTGATGTGGGATTCCATCTCAGGACTCTGGGAATCATGACCTTAGCCGAAGGCAGATGCTCAATCAACTGAGCCACCCAAACGTCCCTGCATCTAGATTTTTAAGGTGGCATTGTGTGGAGAAGCCCCCATACCCGTTATTAAATTTTCCCGTTCCTCTAAGCGTGTGCAGCCAACAGGGGAAACAGTACAAATGAAGTCTGAAAATGGCTTAGTCTCCTTTGATTTCTAGGTGGGCCAGAGGCTGGAGGAACTATTTCTTGAGCACTTACTTTAGAAGCAGGCACTTTTCCAGATAGCTCACCCCATGTTGCTTGATTTCTGTTACTAGTGCTGTGTGAGGTAGGTGTCCTTCCCATTTTACAGATGTGGAAACTGGGATGCGGGTAAGTTAAGTATCTGCTTGGTAAACAGTGTGAATCCATGTCTGAGAGTGGCAGGGGCCTGGGCGCCACTCTGCCCCCTCACGTGCCCCCTCACCCTGAGGGAGGGTCTGCTGGGCGGCTCAGCGCGGCACTTGGCTTGAGGAAGTCTGTCGTGCCACTGCCCAGAACGTCTTCCCTGGGGGTTGTGCCTGAATGTCCGGACTCTGCCGTGCTGGAGGCAGGAGAGACATCTTCACATGGAAGGACAGCACGCTTATTTATTTCTTTGGGCAGATGGCTGAACTCTCTGACCCCTGGAGCCTGTTTCAGCCTCACGCTGTCAGAAAGCAGCTGTTTGGAAAGAGGCTCTGCTTCATCTGTATTTGAGCGCTGATATTCTGAATGCGTGAGGCTTGGAATCCTCCCTTTGGGAAACAAGAACTGTGCAGAGATTTCGTTAAGGGTAAAATGGGAGATCAGGCAGAGCGGCTCTAGCTTTTGCAAGGGTGGCTGCATCTGGGCGGGAAGGCGGCTGGGAAAGTGGGGAACGTGGAAGGAAGTGGGTTCTGATTTCCACACTACTTTTTGGGCTTCTCTTCCTCAGGAGTCTTGTGCGGTGTGTTGTATTTCTGTCCCTGTGACACCCCTACAGCAGTTGAGAGCTGGCAGGGCGAGGTCCCTGTACTAACAGGTGGAAGTGGAGGTTTGTGCGGTTCTCTGACAGAATTTTGTGGGAAGGATCGCAGCAGCAACCTGTGTAGCTGTGGGGCCTACAGAGAGCTCTTCAGAGCAGGTCTCAGCCTCTGGGCTGCCTTAGCACAGCTTGGAGGATGAAGAAAAGGTGGCTCCTGGGCGTGTCGTCCTTTTCACTCTATGCTCTTGTCCCCTGACCCACCTGACGTGGGGTTTGGGTGCATGTAGGCAAGGGTGTGATGAATGGAGAATTGCTGCAGAAATGGGGTGAGAAGCCCAGTCCCCTCTGAGTTGATGGAGTGTGGAGAACCTTCCCTGGCACTATACTTTGTCTCTTCCTAAGGAGTGTCTTCTAGGGAAATGGACTTTGCTGGAACCCCACGCGCTGCTGAGGAACACTTGATGCTGAAATGACTCCCTCAGCAGGTGCGAGGGCCAGGGCCGATGTGTGCAAGCTCTGTGCCTGCCCTTTGGATGACAGCCGGCCATAGGGGGGAGGAGTGCAGTTGTTTTGAAGGCAGGTTCAAAGGGCAAATCACCGGGGGAGGCAGTGTTGTTGTGGAAACCCAAGTTTTGGACATGTATCGTTCAGGCCTGTTCAGCAGTGCCGCCTTCTTTAACTGGCTCGCATTTGTTACCAGACCCTTTAAAAAATTGTTTGGGGGCACCTGGGTGGCTCAGTCGTTAAGCGTCTGCCTTTGGCTCAGGTCATGATCCCAGGGTCCTGGGATCAAGCCCTGCATCAGGTTCCCTGCTCGGCGGGGAGTCTGCTTCTCCCTCTCCCACTCCCCCTGCTTGTGTTCCCTCTCTCGCTGTATCTCTCTATCAAATAAATAAATAAAATCTTTAAAAAAATATATTGTTTGAATATCTAGAACCAGCGGTGTATCCAGTCTCTAGCTGAATCAACAGGCAGAGTGCATTTTTTCAAGAGTAATGGGGAATATGGGCGCCTAGGTGGCTCAGTCGTTAAGCGTCTGCTTTCAGCTTGGGTCATGATCCCAGGATCCTGGGATCTAGCCCCACATTGGGCTCCCTGCTCCGCGGGAAGCCTACTTCTCCCTCTCCTACTCCCCCTGCTTGTGTTTCCCTCTCTTGCTGTGTCTCTCTCTGTCAAATAAATAAATAACATCTTAAAAAAAAAAAAGAGTAATGGGGAATACGTTCTGATGATAGTGTCTTAGAGGAGAAAGGCCTTTTTGGGTTCATGATGGTTCTTGGTCTGCTTTCATTGTTTGGTTGCACTTATGTAGCTGCGCAAAGTCTGTTTCCATCCCCTTAGTGTAGAAAATTTTCCTGATTTTAACTGAGATTTTTTACTCCCAAGAAATTCCAAGTCATTTTGAATGTCTTAAGAGAGGTAGTTTGCTATAAAGGATCTATGTTTGTGGCTTTCATATCCCTCATCAGGGCAACTGATGGAAGTTTGTGCTTAAATAGCTGGATTGCATATAGGCCCGCAGAAGGAGAGCTGACTGCACTGCAAGGTCTGCGTATGGAAAAGATGGGACATGCCCTACACTAGCAGCCGCTGCCTTATTGCACAGCCCACGGAAGACCAAACAAGCATGGTTTTCATTTGGAGTGTTGTCTGGCGGCCTGATGAAGGTGAACACATAGTTCCTGGTGGCCCCATAGACAGGATCAGGTGCCCGGTGCACCAGCCACTGTGCTTTGAATCAGCTTGCAGCCTTCAGGGAAGCCAGGTATTTAAAGGTGTTGTGTGAAGGTATGTCTGGATGCCAGGGAGGTTCGTCCTGGCGGTCTGTGTCCTCTGCATGTTTGTGGAGCTGGTGGCAGGTCTGTCCACGTTGGAGAAGGCTGATGAGAGGCTGCGTGCAGACAACTGCATGTGTACATCTCGGCAGTATTTCAGTCAGAATTCATCCGGATGAGAGCTTAGTTGTTACAGTGATTTCATTGTTAAAGTCTCATTCTTCAACCTGTTTTTCTCTTTTGGAATTAATGTATTGCAGCAGGAGTTGTATCTCAAAGCGACAGCTGTATATCGGATGCTGTCAGAGAAGGCTGCTAAGATTTGCAGGGAGGCTTGAAGTCTTACAGAAATTCTTGTTGTGTGCTCTGACCTGCAGTGGTGACCTGTGAGGAACGGGGCTCGCAGTTAACTTTTCTGCTGTCCCTCCCTGTTTCTGAGAGATGGGGAGCAGAGGGTCTCCCACCCCCCTGGGGGGAGACCTTGCTCTTGAACCCAGTGTGAAGCAGGTGTGTGGACTCCGTTGTGGCCTGGCTGCGGATGCTGCCGTGCAGTGAAGGAAGGGATGCCACCTGGAGGGGCGGCCACACTGTGCTCTCGTCATGCACTCCCCCCGCCCCCCCACCGCCGGCGGGGCTTAAAATACCTCATGCTTTCTTCCCGGGTCCCCCTTTCCTGGGCATCGAGAAGTTAGCATTTGCTGGAAGGGTGCCCCTGGGACTTCCCCCAGCCTCTCATGGCCTGTCACTTTGCTCCTCTTCAGTGAGGGTCCCTTCTCAGATGCCCCTGCCGTGTGCCCTCTTCCCAGCCTATACAGGATAGATAGTGTCCACGATGTTCTGGGCTGCCAGGTTCTCCTCTTTAGGCTCTTCCTCTTTGCCTGAAGAAATTCCCCTCAGTGGAAACTACCCCCTGGTGGCTGTGAAGCCTTTTCTGACCAATCAGCTTCTTTGTGTGTCGTTCCCCCCCCCCCCCGCCCCCTTTGGTCTGCAACAGGTTTTGTTATATAGTCAGCTCTGAAACAGGTTCTGCGCTTTGTTATGTCCTTATCTTTTCTGAACCTTGAATCTCTAGATGGCTTCTCTGACTCTTTTTCATGCTTTCTCCTCATGGTTCTCATATCTGGGCTTCCTGTGGTGTATTTGTCACATACCTATCTTAACATTTTTGCTATTTGTTAACAAAAACATGTCTGAATCTTACATGTACATTCGGATTTCCTTGTATTTAGAGCTGTATATACTTGAGGGGGGAAGGGTTTCATCATAAAACTATCGCCTGTTTAATGCCCAATATGAAAGCATTCCAAACTAGGAAGGAATCAGATGGTTAAAAACACGGATTCATGTCCCACTCTTTCATCGTCTAAGGAAATACAACTGAAGAAGGGGATATTTGTTTTTTCTACATGTATGTTGTATCACCTTCATGACCCTTGAAAGGCTTTATTTCAAAGGTATCGGTTTCTTATTGTACTACAGCTCTTCCTGGCAGGTTTTGGCGACCAATTGTTGGGTTAAATCTGGATGAGCAAACTGTTAGTGTCGAGCATGTAGTGTTTGAGCTGAGGCTTTTCTTGTTGGCACTGCCGCAGTGGTGGGTGAGGCTGGCGGCGGACCATTGTCCTCCTGTCACCAGACCTGAGTACCAAACCTGTAGAAGAGCCAGCGTTGGTGATGTGGACTCTGCATGAGAGGCAGCTGCTTTCCCATCAGGAGGACAGTTTTCTTAAAAGATCGCTAACTGAGGATGAGGATCACCCTAATAGTCCTCTGACCAGAAGCCAAGTTGCTCTTCTCGTATGATGTAGGGACCTTAGGGGAAATGGCAGAGCTCTCTCTGCTGCTTTGGGCAGGGTCAGTGAGGGCTCTCCCCAGGCCTCGACTTTGCTTGAATTTCTAAGTGTCCTGTCCTAAAAGGGGCGTGTGCTCTGTGGTTGGGTGCAGCTGTATCAGCGCCACAGCTGTGGCTCCAGGTGGATATAGTGCCAGCCTCCTTGGGTGGTTGTGTGGCTGATGGTCCTGGGGGGTGTCCAAGCAGCCCACCTTGTCTTAGAGGTTCCCTCTGTGGACCTGTGCACCTCTCACTCACCATGCTCAGTGAGTGAGAGAGCCACCAACCTAGGAGGAGGGCAGAAGTGACGTTCCCGTGTGCAGTGGTGCATGGAGCCCTCCTTTGGGAAATGAGGGGACCAGCCCATTTGGGAAAATTGCTGGGACTCTGACTCTGCTCAGCTGTGTTCTTAGGAAGGTCTCATCTGGAGAGTCACAGCAGCCAGACCCTGGGAGGCAGGTAAGATTGCAAGCCAACCTACTTAGAAAGCTAAGGAGCTTGATAACTGCTCATTTCCGGGCTCTTGTCATTATTAACTGGCTTCCTTCCTTGAGGGTGAGCACTGAGCTGTTCTGCATTCTTCCCTCCCGGAGTGGCCTGTGACTTAGGCTGGACAGGAGGCTGAGAGAATAATCTGTTCCCTCAGTGCGTGATCTCTGAAGCTCAGCGTTTACTGCCCCTTTTTTCCATTGTTAACTCGTTTTTTCTTCCTGCAGTTTGGCATTTTTCTTTCATGGGGTTTTTACATTCGTCAAAATTACAGTCTTCTATGGATTGTGTATATGTAGCTGGTTATTATCAGATATACAGCTTCAAAAATGTGTATCTAAATATAGATTTTATTTGTGAATGCATTTTATTCTCTTTCCTAAAAAAAGAAAACAAAACTCATAATCTAAATGACTTTTTTTTTTTTTTTTTTTTTTAAATCTTGGGAAACTCCTGCGCACAAGCTGCTGGCACTGTGTTTTGTGTCTCTGGGGTGGAAGGGGATGACGATGGGTTGGTGATGGAGAAGAGACATGGACAGAACCAGGGCTGCACACTCAGGGCCTAAAGGAATCCGTGTGTGAAAAAGATGGCAGCTTAGTGGGTGGAGGACAGCCTGCATGCGTTGCCCACCTCTGTGAGCCCCACCAGCCACAGCCCTACCCCAGGGGCTGAAGGGAGACAGTGCCCCAAGGGGAGGGCATTGCCCTGCCAGCCTTTGTGGGGCTGCTTCAGAGAGGAGCACAGAAGAACCTGGGCCCAGGTGCACTGAGCAGGGAGGGGCTTTCCTGGCAGGGCAGCCAGCCCAGAGGGCCGGGCAGCCCGGGCGCAGCCAGGTATGGAGGAAGTTTGAGGAGGGAGCACCATTTCTAGTGCTGGGAAACGTCTGTTTCCAAAAACAGAAGACAGTGGTGGTATTAGGAAATGTATTCTAAACTTTTTCTGTTAGTTTTTTTTCTATCTTTCAAGTGTATTACTTTCCTTCAGTAGCCCTACCTACATTTTTCAAATTAGTGTTGAGGCACTGACTCTGAGTCAAGTTTTTAAATGACAGGATGTTTTCAGATCGTCTAAGTTTTCTTGAAGCTATCAAAGCCTCCAAACAAACTTATTTTAAAAATAAACTTGGGGTGGCTCAGTCAGTTACGCATCTGCCTTTGGCTCAGGTCATGGTCCCAGGGTTCTGGGATCGAGCCCCACATCGGGCTCCTTGCTCGGCGGGGAACCTGCTTCTCCTTCTGCCTGATGTTCCCCCTGCTTATACGTTCCCTCTCTCTCGGACAGATAAATAAGTAAAATCTCTTTTTTTAAGATTTATTTATTTATTTGAGAGAGACCTGTCACCCCACTTCCCCTGATGTTAACATCTGTGCAGCCACGCCACATCTGTCAAAACTAAGGAATGAGCATGGGTGCCAGGCTCTGAACTGAATGCAGCCCTGGTTGGAGCTCTCTGTCTGGCAGCCACACTCAGTTATCCTCACATCTCCTTGGGCTCCTTTGGTGGAGGACATACTCTGTCTTTCCTTGCTTTTCATGACGAGTACTGGTCAGGTATTTGTAGACTGTCCCTCAGTTTGGGTTTGTTGGATGTTTTTTGGTGATGACACTGGGGTTATGGGCTCAGGAAGCATCCCACAGAGGTAGGGTGCCCCTAGGGGCATCCTGTCAGGGGTCACTGGACTTATCACTGGTGAGGTGAAACAGGATTAGTTCTTTTTTTTTTTTTTTTTTTTTTTAAAGATTTTATTTATTTATTTTAGAGACAGAGCACAAGAGGGGGGAGCGGGAGCGGGAGAAGCAGACTCCCTGCTGAGCAGGGAGCCCGATGCGGGACTCAATCCTGGGACTCCAGGATCATGACCTGAGCCGAAGGCAGCCGCTTAACCAACTGAGCCACCCAGGCGCCCCAGGATTAGTTCTTATTGATTGGAATTAGGCCTGTGGCCCTGCTCTGCTCTCTGATACTGGTTGTTTTGTCATAGGACAACCCCTGTATTTCCATTTTGGAAGGGACCTTTGTGCTCACCCAGTTGGATCCTCCCGAGTTCCAGATGAAGATACTTGGGACCTGGAGGACTTCTAACTTAGGGACTGGGTCAGGGCTGGCATGAGGTCCAGGTGCCTGCCTGTCCTGGCTGCTTTCTGCCAGCCTGGGCACTCCAGGGATACCACGGGGACCGAGATGTCCCCAGGTGCAGAGTGAACCCGAACTCCCTGATAGAACTGGTTTCTAATCAGGACCAGGTCCGTGTCCCTCTGCAGTATTTGCAGCTAGTGATCCAATGGGCATTTGCCACGGTCTGCTCAAGTCCTCTGCGCCCAGTCCCTTCCTGCTTTCTTTGCAGGCAGGAGGCTGGAGTTATGTCACCTGGCCTTTATGAAAGTAGGTAGTTGGGTTTGATTCGTTCTCTTTTAGCTTTTTTCCTTTCTGGTGAAGCTACAGTTGTTGTTCATTGTCTGAAGATCTTTGTCTTGAGTCACAGATGAATCTGTAACTTGGCTGTTACTTGGGGCTTTTAGATTGAACGCTGAGCAGAATTTGGAGTTTTTTCTAGCCTGGAACTCAGAAGATAAGCATCTCAGGAAAATCCTGAATTTGGTTTATTTTCCCTCCCATCTACACATTTGCCTCTCCAGCCTCCTTTCTGTATAACCACAGCACCTACGAGACTGTTAGGAAGGTAGGAATTGATAGGAAGAAAACAGGGTACGGGTGTAAGGGGAGAGCAGTCCGGATAAAATGATGGTGGTGGCTCCCGGCAGGGGGGCAGATGGGCCTCAGAGCTCTGACCTGCCTGAAGGCTAAGAGAAGGCCAAATACAGATGGGCCTGCCTGCCCACCCTTCCTGCTTTCATCCTCCTTTTCTGTCTCTAAATTGGTTGTTGAGAGGAGGTGTGGATGAATGTCATGCTAGACAAAATAGATCTTTCTCTGCACGCTGATGGTGTTGTGAAGTTCCGCTGTGGGAGTTAGCCATTAACACTGGGACAGTCTTTCTGAGTCTCAGTTGGCTATTATTGTTCCCAGTAAGAAACTATTCAAATTTGCAGATACGGAGCCCAGGAAGGGAGGGCAGCTGCTTATGGTGCCTTTTCAGGTGTCAGGAGAGGTGGCTTCCGCCATCGCTGTCTCTCTTCTGCTGTTGCAAACCATGCAAGTATTTGCTGCTGGAGGGGTGTTCCTGCCAGATGACATTTATTCATGTGGCCAGTGACATTCTGGGGGCTGGTTTTTGTTTTTGTTTTTTCCTATTTCAAGGAGTGAGAACTTTCAGAAGATTAAAAATCAAAAAAAGTCTGACCACATTAATCTGGCATTTTCCTTACAGGATAGGTAATCTGTTAGGGTTACTAGAACAGTTATCCATATCGCTGTGGTTATATGTTTGTGTGTGGTTAAACTGATGGAAGATAAACAAAACGAGGACATTTTAAGGAACTGTGGGAAGTTCCCATAGGTCCCTTTACCGCTCTCAAGAATCTTGCACCTTGCCAGGGGAGATGTTGTTCACTTGCAGGTACGTGAGCCGTGGGCCGGCAAGGGCGGAGTGCAGCCCTGTCCACAATGAGGTTGAAGGACACAGGAGGAAGAGAGGGCACAGTTAGTGAGTCATTATCAGGGAGGGGAAGGTAATGGGGGCAGCTGTAGCAGTCACGTGTGTGGGAAGCACTGAGGGGCTCCAGCCCAGCAGAGAGCACCAGAGGGGAGGGGAGGGAATGGTAGGGCTGGAACCCCAGAGAAAGGTCCTCATTTCATTGGAAGTGCCCATGTGCTTTAGATTTTATTTTAAGTTTTGACTTTTGGAGGCCGTGGGAGGTTTCCCCTAAGGAGCTGGGGTCGGAAATTGGAGAGTGGGAAAGAGGAGGCCCCCAGGGTTTGGCTCCCCTGGGTAGGACAGGAAACAGTTCAGCATCTGCTGGCCTTAGTGCTTCACGAGGTAACCTTTTGATCCAAGTTAGGTATCACTCAGATTTCCAGACTAGATTGTGAGGAACACGTTTGCTGAATGAGTTTAATTCCCAGTGAGAGGTCCAGATTTAAGTGGTGTATAATTAATGTGGTTTTAGATTAGAAACCCAGTCTTTCTTAGTTGTCAACTTTAATATGTTAAATTATTAATTTTAAAGCAAAACAGAAGGCAAGAGAGTGTTGTTATTGTTTTCTGACTAATAATAGATTTTACTTAGTAAAGCTTTTAATGCATATTTATTCTAGATTTTGTCCAAGGTTATTTGGCTGTGAAATGAAATCTGAAGTATATGGATTAATTGTCTTTGAAATGTTGCTGTTTTTCTGATACAGCTCCGGGATGAAAGGCAGAAGTAGGATTTCCACACTGGGCCCCCACTGGTAGGTAATGATTTCTGCCCCACTCAGAGGATCTGTGTCAGAAAGATACTAGTTTATTCATCTTGTTAGCAAGTATCTCATCACACATTGTGAGTCCTTGTTGAATGAGTGAGCTGGTGAACCTGGAAGTTCAAAAGGTCTGTTGGTCCCATGTGATATCACCAGTGTCCTTGGAGGACTTAGTGGCCCCTGTGGTGGGTGGGCCACTCAGAAGGCCTCTCGAAGCCCCTACCCGCTGGGAGCTCCTGTGCCAGCCCTGTTGGCCCTGCCCAGGTCGGACTTTGTCCTTGGCAGCTAACAAGGTTGATAGTTACAGGGAGCCCGCTAGAAGATCTGTTTTTCTTTCTTTCTTTTTTTTTTTTTTTTAAAGATTTTATTTATTTATTTGAGACAGAGAGAATGAGAGACAGAGAGCATGAGAGGGAGGAGGGTCAGAGGGAGAAGCAGACTCCCTGCCGAGCAGGGAGCCCAATCCGGGACTCGATCCCGGGACTCCAGGATCATGACCTGAGCCGAAGGCAGTCGCTTAACCAACTGAGCCACCCAGGCGCCCCGAAGATCTGTTTTTCACCCAGTGGCCCAGCAATCCTCATTGTTTCTTTTCTGTCTTCTTCTTTTTTTTTTTTTAAACTAAATTGGGACCCCTATTGGACCTGACACGGTTTTGTCTCCTGTTTTCACTTAAGATTTTTGCTTGAGCTTTTCTGTAACCCTCTGCTTCAGTCCTCTCTGGGTAAACCGCGAGCTTCTGTTGGTGGACATTTACGAAGGCTGTTTCCAGTTTTCCAGTTGTTAGTAATTTCTTAATGAATGGTTTTGTTTTTGTTTTTGTTTTTTAAGTAATCTCTACATCCACTGTGGGGCTCGAACTCACAAACCTGAGATCTAGAGTTGTATGCTCCACCGACTGAGCCAGCCAGGCGCCCTTGAATGTTTTTGTAATGCAAATTTTAGTCTGAATTTCTTACTCTTTGGGCTAGATTCTGTGCATATGAATTTGCCAGCGCAGAGGGTGTGAGCCTAAGATGTTTTATAGTAGTGATTACTAAATGCACCCCACGAAGGGCCTGCCAGGTTAGGGCCCCACTTCATTACCTGGCTGATATGGAATATCAGCATCTGAGACACCCTCTGCTAACTGGGGTGGAGTTTGAATGTGGCTTCACTGCTGGGTGTGGGACTATGGCCAGGGACCTGCCTTGTGTGTCAGTGTCCCCAAAAGGATGTTGAGGGGTCCCTGGGTGGCTTAGTCATTATAAGCGTCTGCCTTCGGCTGAGGTCATGATCACAGGGTCCTGGGATCAAGCCCCACATTGGGCTCCCTGCTCAGCGGAGAGCCTGCTTCTCCCTCTCCCACTCCCCCACTTATATTCCCTCTCTCACTGTGTCTGTCAAATAAAATCTTAAAAAAGAAAAGGGGGGGATGTTGAGAGTTATTTTGAGGACTAACCATGATAATATGTGTAAAATGCTGAGAGGAGTGTGTAGGAAACAGTAGTAAGCACTTAATAAATGTTAATTATTTGTTAGAAGTAGAGAAAAAATGGCATTTCATTAATTTTACCTTAAGCAGTGGTAAAGATGTACCTATAAGGGATATATATAATTATATGGGGAATTAAAAGAATGAACACATAAACAGATTCACATGTGTACCCACCACCCTGCATTAAACGTAGGGTTTGGCTAAGTTCTTAGGAGCCTTCTGAGTGACCCTCCTGATTGTAATCTTATCCCCTGTGGTCCAGGGGTAACTGGCATCCTGATGTTCATGTTAATCAACTTAATGGTGTGTGAAGGTTACCTTTAGGCACTTCCAAAATTCGGGAAGTAAGCAGAGCTTCTGTGTCCACGCAGACTGTACTTCAGCGTCGCCTAGTGTGTGTGTGGTGACGTCCGTACAGAGTTAACAGTGAGGAGGCAGTGTTTGCTGAGGGCTGCCATCTGTCAGGCCCGAGGGCTAGACCACAGGTGGCTGGTAGCCCCGACCTTGTGTTCTGCCGCCTGCCTCTCCTGCTTCTTGCTGGGGGGCAGGCTCCAAGGGGCTGGAGGACAGCGTGGAAGACAGGTGCAGTGGCATCCTCAGGGATTACCCACTGAATGCTTCTCCCTTCCTTCTTGCCCTTTCTCCACCCTGTTCCGTCGAACAATGGAAACAGTCTTACTCTGGTCTTCTTTAAATCCAGCCTGCTGACCACCTGGAGCTTCTGCTGGTGAATGTGGTTCCACACTGGTTAGGAGAAGCTGCCTTTGGCTTTGTGTGGTGCTGCACTGGAGGACTGGTGGCCACTAGTCTTGTGTGGGCCACCTCCCTGACTGCCTGCAGTTGAAGATCTGTGTGGCCCGCAGAGCATGTGGCCCAGTGTGTGTTAGGAGCTCAGGCAGACAGGCACCAGGCCGAGAATCCCCTCCCGCCACCTTAGGCCCTAGCCATGCCTGGTCTGCCGACACACCTCACAGGCTGCTTCCTGCTCTTGTCTCTTGCAGGCACTCAGCAGCCCTTAAGGGCTGGGTCGATGTTATCAAGCTCATTTGATAGAAGAGTAAATTATGGTTCAGAGAGTGTGGCTTCCCCATGGTTACCCCTGGTTTCAGCTAAGTCACAAATCTAGAACTTGGGTCCTGGATTTTGCTATTGCACCACAGTTGTTCCTCATGGTGGAAGTTGGGGCTGTTGGGGAGGCAGCAGTGGTTGCTGGGCCTCGCTTTGTGGGATCTCTTGGGGTGGGAGGAGGTTCTTACTGAAATATTCTTTGCCACTGAGCCCAGTTGATGTGAGAGCAGTGTTCCTTTGGGGATGAGCTGGCTGAATTGGGGGCAGCTTCCCACCCGTTTTTATACAGGGGCCTCGCGGGAGGTGTTCCCATGGTGTGGTGTCTTGGCTGTACCTCTCAGGGTGTTTCAGAGCCCCAGAGCATGCTCTGCCCAGACAGTGTTTAAAGACCACTTAGCTTTTTGAGTTTGGGATCCTTTCCCAAGGAGAGGTTGCTGGCTGGAACCTTAAGCTGCGTGGCAGCATCTTGACCATAGAAGGGCCTGATTTTGATCGTGGTTTCTCTCCTGGTGGTTAGGGGGCTCAGCCTTCCTGTATCATTTTATCTGCCTCAGAGAATTGGGCCTCCCAAGACAGTATATAGTGGATTCCATTTTACTTAGACACATAAACCACATTTGTGAAGGGGATGGGCTTCATTTTTTGCCTCAAAAGGCTTAATTTATGATCTGATGACCCTTGGATGGGAAACCTTTGTGTGTCTTCTGTGTTATTTAATCGTAAAAGTGCTTCTAGTGTGCTCCCTCTGAGTAGTCTGGCTGGTGTGCTTTGCATAGATTAACTCATTAAATCCTCACAGTAAGGGGCGCCTGGGTAGCTCAGTTGGTTGAGTGTAGTTCAGCTCTTGGTTTCTGCCAGGTCATGATCTTGGGGTGGTGGGATCGAGCCCTGTGCCAGGCTCTGCCCTTATAAGATTCTCTTCCTCTCCTTCTGCCCCTCCTGCTTGTGCTCTCTCTCTCTAATAAATCCTTACAGCAAGCCTGGGAGCTCTGGTTCTCCTTATCCTTGGCTATGAGGTGGAGAATCTGAGCCACTGAGAGGTGACTGACGTAACTTGTTCAAGGTCAGACAGCCAGTGAGGAGCAGAGCTGAGATCCGAACTTGTAGAGTGCAAGTTCCAATAGTTTCATGCTAGTGCTTCTTTCTTGTAACTTGTCTATCTGAGGCCCAGACTACTAGTTCATACGCAGAAGGTTTAGACAGCTTAGTAACTAATGATTAAGAGTTTGGATATTTATTCTTGTGGTGTCATGGAATTAGGTTCTTCCTCAGTGTGTTTGTAGAAATGTAAAAACCCGGGGCCCCTGGAGGGCTCAGTCGGTTAAGCGGCTGCCTTCAGCTCAGGTCATGATCTCAGGGTCCCGGGATCGGGATCGAGCCCCATGTCGGGCTTCCTGCTCAGCGGAGAGCCTGCAACTCCCTCTCCTCCTGCCTGCTGCGCTGCCTACTTATGCTCTCTGTCAAATAAATAAAATCTTAAAAAAAAAAAAATGTAAAATCGTTAGGAGCCAAGACATGTTTCAAGAACCTACTTGCATTGCTCGGATATGGAGGGTGTAGGGCCACAGCTTTGAATCCTTGGCTTGTGCAGAGATGTGGCCTTCCCCTCAAGGTGAAAGACTTTCTCATCACACCAACGCTGAGTCCGGCCTCAGACTCCCCAAGCTCCATCTTTGTTTGAAATCCTTGCTTAATTTGCATTTTATCCTTCCTGAAGAGATTAAGACACGGATAAAAAACATCTGGAGAGATCTGAGAATTGCCAGTTAGTCCTTTTCCTGCAAATCCCGCTCCTCTGCCTCCTGGTGTCCACCCAGGTGCTGTTGCCTTTTCTCCTTCTTGTCCTAGGGGCTCAGGTAGGATTGGGCTCTTAGTAGGTGTTCAGTGGGATGTGTGGATAAATCACTTTTCATTGTGAAGTGTTTTAAACTACATTTTTTAAACAAAAGAGGAAAAACCATGAGTTTCCCATCCTAACACCACCTTCAAACCACTTCAGGCTCAAGAGCACCTCTACAGCTTGAGCCCCATCCTCTGTCCCCTGTGCGGACGTGGCAGCCCCGGGAGTTGCTGTGGCTTCTCCCCAGACACTGGCAGCAGCCTCCTCTGGCCTTGCCTGCGCTTTCCCACCTGCCCAGTGAGGGCCGTCTTGCCACCACTGATTACTGACTGTGAGATGTGCTTTAAAAACATGGGGCTCTGTATTTTCAAAATAAGCTTCCAGGGGCTCCTGGCTGGTTCAGTCAGTGGAGCATGCAACTCTCGGCCTCGGGGGGTTGTAGGTTTGGGTCCCATGTTGGGTGTAAAGATTACTTAAAAAGAAAATCTTTAAAAAAATTAAAATAAGCTTCCATCTACCTGGCAGTCTCCTAAGGGTTAGTGAAGCTGTCTTGTCTGGTGCCTGAGACTGGGTGGGACGTGCAAAGGAAATCTGTGGGTCATTTTTTCTCCTTTGTCCCAAGTTTATTTGTGTTTTAATTTGTGTGTCAAAAACATTTGTTACTTTTACTAGTTGTGAATGGTAGATACTGGATATTTTGATGCTGATATTTTCCTTAACTCTTAGTGGGTGAGCCACTAGTGTACTATATAGTTCAGTTGAGCCGTACTTTTTTTTTTTTTTTAAAGATTTTATTTATTTATTTGACAGAGAGAGGCTCAGCGAGAGAGGGAACACAAGCAGGGGGAGTGGGAGAGGGAGAAGCAGGTTTCCCGCCGAGCAGGGAGCCCGATGTGGGGCTCAGTCCCAGGACCCTGGGATCATGACCTGAGCTGAAGGCAGACGCTTAACGACTGAGCCACCCCAGCGCCCCTAGTTGAGACTTAATACGTTTTTGGTGAATA
Organism: Mirounga angustirostris; assembly: GCF_029215605.1. Lineage (NCBI taxonomy): Eukaryota > Metazoa > Chordata > Mammalia > Carnivora > Phocidae > Mirounga > Mirounga angustirostris. The sequence continues at coordinate 141,595,821 of NW_026991713.1, forward strand.
TGAAAATGTAACTTGATCTCAAATTAATTCTCCCTTGAAAGTTTGTACTTCTAAGAGGGGACTGTTGAACTCAACACTCAAACTGTCAAAGAAGTTGAAATTCTTTTAAGTTTTTACATACAATTTGTATGAAACAAGTTAAAGTGTACGGAAAATGCCCGGTTTACAAATGGATTGTATTCTTACAAGTTCTCTTGGAAGTCAGGGTTTTGTTTATTTGTTTGTTTTAAGATTTATTTAAGAGCGGTGCTTGTGTATGCGCGCAGGGGGAGGGGCAGAGGGAGTGAGAATCCTCAAGCCGACTTCACACTCAGCATGGAGTTCCACGTTGGGGGTTTGAATCAAGAGCCCGCCGGCCGGCCAGCCACCTGAGTCACCCAGGCACCTCTCGGAATCAGTTGTTTAAGACTCGTGTTTGTCTTCCTGTTAGAGTCGCTCTTGTGAAGGGCTGCTTGTCGTCCCCACTTTGAAAAGGTAAGGGAGCACAGCAGATAGCACTCCTCCTTACTGTCTACCACACACTCATCTGTACAGAATGAGATTCATGTTGAGAGGAGTTGGGGGGGACATGGTGACACCTTTTCCAGAGGCTTCAAGGTGCCAGAGGTCAGTGGCACTGATTCTTGTAGCCAGTTCAATTGAGAACAGCTGTCCTTCCTCGTTCTCGAGCAAGCTTCGCCACAGACACATCTTTCCCATTCTCAGTGGTGAGGCAGTTACTGAAGCTTGTCCTCACCAGCCGCACAGGAGGTAGGGGAGAGAAACACAGAAGGGGGTCTTCTTCTGAGGGAGGGGGAGATGGTGGGGTGCTGGTACTGGGAAGTAGGGGCCGAACGGTCGGGGCTGGGCGTGCCCGTGGGGGGGCTCCTGGCAGGAGAGGGGCAGCACTGATGTAGGCCGGCCCCTGCTGTGAGGCTGGCGAAGCAGCTCGCAGCGCCCAGCCATTCCTTGGGTGTGAGGGGCTTGGACTTGGGGTATGCACGTGTGGGTAGGAAAGGCGAGTGATTATAACTCTCATGGTGACATGGTGCCCATGGGACCAGGCAGAGGGCTGTGTTCTTGAGAACTTTTCTTGTGATCAGCTTCATTTTATTAGGGAGGATGGGGATGCGGGACAGGCATAACTAGGGTTTTGTTACTTTAAATTTCTCTAGAAATTTCAATTTCAGAAGCTATTGAGTAACCAAAATTATTTACTTACCACAATTTTGGGTCATCAGGTGGGTGGCAAGCTGACTGGGTTGTGCTGGGAGGGAATGACTCAGCGCAGGTCCTGGGTCACCCGCGATCCCCGGGCTGTGCTGCCTCCACAGGGCGGAGTGCTGGCAAGCTGGAAGGGGCATCTCGGGACCAGAACCCGCCCTGTGAGGCCACCAGTCAGCACGTTTCCCCCAGATTGTGGCAGACCGGTTCCATGCTGTTTATGCTGCTTAAGTACCACCTCGAGACGTTTAAAAAAAAAATTAGCTGTTAAGAATAACAGCTATTATACAAATAAACATTTGGACTTTTCACACTGGAAGAGGGCTTTTCTCTTAGGCTTTTTGTTTTACAGTTGATGCTTAAAAGCTTCAAAGAGTCATACTGTGGCTATCTTAGCTACAGAAGTAAACTTCATCACTAGAACATATTCATGCCAGTGAGTTACAGCTTTGGGAAAAGAAAGCACGAGCATCTAGCTGACCCTACAAACATCTCTGTCAGGGAGGGGCCCCGAGAGCTGGGTCTTGCACTGAGGTGCTTGGCTGGCATGCGGTGGCTGAGACAGGAAGGAAATTGCAGATTTCCATGAAGGAGGAAGGCTGCCCATGACAGGTTCCTATGTGATTGTGCCCATAATTGCTGGAGCAGAGGGGACACCAGAGTAGCAGAGGTCTGGTGGCCAGCATCTCAGAGCCCAGGGCTGACGCAGGATAGTACAGCTGGGGCTAGGGTAGCATCACACTCTGGTTCAGGAGATGCTTGGGCCCTTCTGGGCAGCCCCATTTCTCATGCTCCCACCCCTGCACTTCGAGGTACCCAGAGCTTACCAGAAGTGACCCCAGAAGGGATTTTTCAGGGGTACTGAGGTCCCTTCCTGGCACCCAGGGGTTCTGTCTGGAGGTGGCCTGTACTGTGGGTCAAACTGGGCTGCTGAGTCTAGAGGTGCTCTTGCCTCAGGGCCTTTGCAATGGCCAGTCCTCTGCTGAGAAGGTTCTCCCCAGATTTCTTGGGGCTTTCCCCATCTCCTTGAGTTTTTGCTCCGATGTCACTTTCCCAGTAAGGGCTTCTGTGTTTAAATTTGCATATCCCACAGCTACTCACCTCAAATAGTCCTGTTTTCCTTCCTGGCTGTTCTTTTCTCATGGTAGTTATCACCATCCAACACTGCAGCACTACCTGTTATTTGTTTTTTGGGGTGTCTGTGTGCCATACCGGAATGTAGCTGCCTTTTTTTTTTTTTTTTTTTTTTTTTTTAGATTTTATTTATTCATTTGACAGAGAGAGAGTGGGGGAACCAAGAGAGCACAAGTAGGGGGAGTGGCAGGCAGAGGGAGAAGCAGGCTTCCTGCTGAGCAAGAAACCCAATGTGGGACTCGATCCCCGGACCCTAGGATCATGACCTGAGCTGAAGGCAGCCACGCAACCGACTGAGCCACCCAGGACCCCCCAGAATGTAGCCTTCTTAAGGGTGTAGGCTTGGCTGTGTTCTTTGTTGCATCTCCAATACGTAGAGCGGTGCATGGCACATAGTAGGTACTCAGTGAACATTTGGTGAAGTGCGTAAAGCATTGTGGTCTTGATGGGGCTGCATTTGCTTCAAATCGCTGAAGCTGCGGGGGGGCTCTGGCGTTTGACGTAAAGCACATAATGGCAAAGCAGGTGTGTCTGTCTGTCTGTCTTACAGCATCTGTTACCGCCATCTCAAAAATCCAGAGTTCTTTCTACACTTCACTTGGATGTTGATTTCAGAATGACTTGCTTTTCTTTCTGACTCGTGACAGCTGCTGTATTTTGAATCTGAAACATTAGAGGAAAGTGAAACTTTAAAATGTGTGATGCATGCGGGGCACCCGGGGTGGGGGGGATGTGGTCGGTGAGGCAGCCGGATCTTGGTTCCAGCTCAGGTCATGATCTCAGGGTCATGGTCTCAGGGTCATGGGATTGGCCTGCATCAGACTCCGAGCTCAGATACTCATTCTCTCTTTCTCTCTTCTCCCCCCCCCCCCACCCGCCCTTTCCCTCGCTCAAGCACATGCTCTCTCTTTGTCTCTCTCTCTCTAAAATAAATAAGTCTTTTAAAAAATGTGATACATGATTAGCTGTCATTACATTTTACTTTCTGTACATGAATATTCTCTTCCTTGCTGTGCAGCCCCATCTAAGCTGCCAGCACCTTCCTGGCTCTCCACCTGAGGCCACTCCCAGCACCTGAGAGACTCCCTCCACCAAGCCTCCTGCCAACTCACGCTTTAGCCCCATGGCAGCCACAGATCTGCTTGGGCTACTTCGTGCCCCCAGCACTGGCCCATCTCTGTCGTGGCCACCCTCCCAGCTTTGGCCAGCCAGTTTCGTAAATGACATCAGGCCCATTACCCTGTCGGGATGTCGCTTCCTAGGGGCAGGGACCACATCTGCCTTATGGCCATGTCCCTGGACGGTTGCAAGCACAGTGGTAATGTTTATTGAATTAATAAAGTAGTTAATTGACCTTCTTTAAGGAACTCTGATGAGCAGGGCGCCTGGGTGGCACATTCAGTTGAGCATCTGATTCTTGGTTTCAGCTCAGGTCATGATCTCAGGGTTGTGAGATTGAGCCTCGAGTCGGGCTCCATGCTCAGCGTGGAGCCTGCTTGTCCCTCTCCCTCTGCCCCCCCCCCCCCCCCCCCCGCTTACATACGCTCGCTCTGTCAGATAAATAAAGTCTTAAAAAAAAAAAAGGAAACTGATGAGCAAAATGAGCACATATGTTCCTATGAAGTAACACAGAATCCGTGGCTTTGGAGAGTAAGGTGTACTTATGGGAGTCTCCCTGACAGCCTGAGTTGTCTGCACTGGTGGGTTCAAGGTCTTGGAGCTCCCCTTACCCTCCCAGGACAGGGGTTGCTGCATGTGCTCTAAATTGTGGCAAACAACAGAATCTGCTGAGCCAGGGGGTGGTGGGTTGGGGGGGAGGCAGTGGGGCCCTGGGAATGAGAGGTAGAGGGGGTGGTGGTTGTGACTGTGTGTGCCGCCTGCTGGTTTGTGTGGAGGCACTTGGTGTCCTCTCCCCGCCCCTGCTCAGCCTGGCCTCAGGGCCACTCACCACCCTCCAGTGTCTCCATCTCTGGAGCAAGCGCCCTGTTTGTCTCTTCTTACCATGGCCAAGCCTTCTACTTCGGTACCTGCCAAACCAAAGCAGGCACGGCACGGCTTGGCTCAGGCTGATGGTTTCAGCCAGCTACCAACAATACAGGAAGACGACTAAATAGTTTTTATACTAAGGTGCTGTGGGTCTCTTAAAGGAGAGGCTTATTAATGCCTTCCAACCTTTCATTGGAATTGTGCTTTGGGGCAGGGTGAACTTGCCAGGAAAGGTAAGAGTACCAGGTGCATTCGTGTTTACAGGCGGGGAAAAGCGGGGCTCAGCTTTTATCTCATGACAGTCTCTGTGAAGTATACAGAACACAGTGTTTCTCTGCCCAAGATCTCAGTCCTAGACCACCTGCGGGGTACAGTGGTAAGAATAATGTGTGGGATTGTTGTAAGTCTTTTTTTTTTTTTTTTAATTTTTTATTCATTTTTTAGAGAGAGTGAGCATGACCAGGGGGACGGGCAGAGGGAGAAGCAGACTTCCCGCTGAGCAGGGAACCCCACGTGGGGCTCGATCCCAGGCCCCTTTACCTGCTGTCTAGGGGGAGCTCCTTCCCAGAGAGGTGCCTCCCTCCGGGAGCTGTCATTCTGGGACAGGCTGAGAGGCTGCAGGTCTGGCGTGCTCAGTGGCTTCTCTCTCATGTGCCACTTCTGGCTGGATGAGTTCTTATTTGCATATGCCTGCTTTACCATGGAATAAATGGTGTTCTTTATGGCACTCAGAGTGGGCTTCTAGCTGTTTTTACTTTTCCAGCTCCAAGTTGAGAGTTTATTTCATTAGTTTAAAAAAATCTTAAATCAGAGAAATTATTGAGTATAATCTTACAGCAGGTGAAATGTCAAAGGCTGGCATTTGGAAACAGCATTGTCAAGCAGAGTTCCAGCCAAAACCTGTGTGTTGGCCAGCTGAGCCCAGAGCCCTGGAGAAACTGAATAAGAAGCCAGGGCTCGTCCCCAGCCCAGGCCTCGCAGCTGCTGTTGGAGCAGTGGGCTGCTTTCCCGAGAGCAGGGGGCTGTGCGGACACATTTCAGATGCGGGCGTCTTTGCTGGATTGCGGTTCTTATCCTCTTGAGAGTTGAATGTGGGTCTGGCTGCTGAGGGAGTGGGCTGTTACCCCCACCCACCCGTTGGGGGTGTACCCACCCCCTTCTGTGCCTCTCCTCCAGTTCCCGCAGCAGCTACTGGCCCCTCTTCCTTGCACTGCCACTGGGCTCGGGAGAGCTGGGAGCACGTTGGTGCTGTGCTTTCTTCTGCCCCAGTCTGGTATTGCTTGGTGTGAAGCCACACCCCTGGTTGGGAGTCTCACCGCCAAGCCTCATCAGCACTGCCCTGTATACTGTTTAGGTCATGGGAGTTTGTTGTTGTTTCCCAAACACGGCATTAGGGTTTGTTAACATGCCTTTTTCAGACTGGGTATACCTGCTGCTCTCCGTGGATCCCAGCTTCCGGTCCTTGTCCTTCCTTCTCCCTCCTGCTCCAAGAGGTAGCTGCAGGGCCTCATGCCCCACGGGGCCTCCCTGAGGGCTGCATGCTTTCAGGGGGGGCGGTCACTGAACACTTGGTGGGGTTCTTCCTGGGGAGGGGAGCATGGAGTTTGCCAGAATAGAGCAGGACTTCTCCCCCAGGAACTGTTGCCACTCAGACCTGATCATTCTTTGTTGTGGGGCTGTCCTGTTCATTGTGGGGTGTTTACAGCATCTCTGCACCTACCTACCAGATGCAGTACCCCTTTTCCCTCCCCCAGTTAGCACCCCAAAATGTCTCCAGACATTGCTAAGCGTCCCCTGGGGGGCAGAATCAGCCTAGATGAGAACCACTGGGATGGAAGATGTGTCAGTGGCTGCAAACTTCCTAAGACTAGGAGCTCACGGGGGTCGGCTCCCCCGTAGCAGGCTGTGCTTTAGTGTGGCCTTGGTGACTCCCAGAATGAGCCCCATGTTGGGGCAGCCAAGAGACGGAGGCTGTTCTCATGCTCACTGCTTCTGGCCAGGGAACAGGCACTCATTTTGGGAAGGAGCTCTGGGAGCACATGTGGGCCGACCTGGTGCTCTTGGCCCTGGGCTGCTGCAGCCTCAGGCTTGGAGTCCCCTACATCCCGTGTGTGGACACGGGGCAGCCCCCTGGCACTGCAGGTGTGCGGGAGAGTGGCTGGTCGCAGTCCAAGTCCTGTCTCTCTCCCTCTGCCACTCCCAGCAGAATGCATACACCTCCTGACTTTGAAATGGCACTTCTCCTCTCACACCTGCTCAGGTGGCCTGGGCATTTTCTGTGGTGCTTACCGTCCTCACATGTGGACTGATGGCAGAGAGGAAGGGAGCAGGTTTTCTCCAGTGTGACGCTCTACTTCCTCAGCAGTGCCAGGCCACATGCTGCTCTGGGTCACAGGGTCTGTTGGGTCAGGTCCGCATCCATCAAGACAGCCCATTAGGGCGCCTGGCTGGCTCAGTCGGTTAAGCATCCGCCTTCTGCTCAGGTCATGATCCCAGGGTCCTGGGATCGAGTCCTGAGTAGGGAATCCCTGCTCAGCGGGGAGCCTGCTTCTCCCTCTCTCTCTGCCTGCCTCTCTGCCTACTTGTGCTATTTCTCTGTCAAAAAAAAATAAGATCTTAAAAAAAAACCTTTAAAAAAAGAAAAAGAAAGAAACAAAACCCAGCCCATTAGTTCCCAGTGCGCCACACAGCGTGGCCAGCAGCCTGCCGCAGAGCCTGGGAACCGGCAGAGGGGTGTTCCATGGCCGCTCTGCCTGGGTGGGGCCTGCTGGGGGGGTGGGCAGTGCTCTCCTTTGAGAATCTCTTCTGGAGACCTTTTAACGACCATAGACACCACTTTGATGAAAGAAAGCTCTCAGGAACACATGCTTGTAAACTAGAGTCCCATCAGACTTACCTGGTCATTGTTTGGGGGGGGACTGGTGTTGCCGTTGGTCAGTTTGCGGTCAGGAAGTCTGCTGAAGACAGCTTTTCTTGCTAAGTGCTCCTGAAGCCAGTGTAATCATTCTTATCATCCCTCCCAGGATGTTTGCTATCAGGGTCCTTTGTCCCCAGAACAGCCAGTTTGCTGGGTGGGGGTTGTCCTGCCCAGGTCTCCAGGGCCCCCTGGCTTTCTGTGGCCGTGGACAGCTGCTGCCTGCAGTGCCCAGCCTCCTCGGGCCTAGTGGCTGACCCTTTGGGAAACTCTTCACTGCTCTTGGATGTCACCTGCTGCACCTCCCAGGACTGAGGTTCTGCCCCCTGTGAAGAAGCCTTGGGCTGTCCCCCACCTGTGCCCAACCATTCAAGTGAAGATGTGGCAGTGCCTTTACTGGAACTGTCATCGAGTCCAGAATCTTGTCCATGCACAATTAACATTTCTCCAGGTCCATGAATCAGCCCGTCACATTTCATTCTTTATTAACTTCATGTTTGAGATTTTGGTCAGTATTTCTCTTGTTGGTTTTGAATTAAAGCAGTGTGTGTCATGGTCTCATGCGTCTCTTCTGCTGTCTCCTTGAGCCTTGCTTGACAGCAGACTGGGCACACAGGTGATTTTAGGTGAGGCCACATTGATCTGATTTACACAGTAGCTGGAACAGGTTGGGGGGCGGGCATGACAGAGACAGGCCGTACTCTTCTCTCCCATCCCCCATGGGGCCCTGTGGCCAGATTAGTTCACAGCACTGCTGTCCTGCCCGGGACTGTGCTATTGGAAGTGCTGGCTCCTTCCCACTTCCCCTCCCTTGTGTGTATCCTTTAAGTCACACAGTCCAGCTGCTCCTCGGTCCTGCACCTGAGGGTCTGCACCCGGGATGACCCTGGAGGCCCAGGGAGCACGTGCCCTTGGTTGTGTCCAGGAGTCCCGTGAACGCCCAGGGCTCTGTGTGCACAGCCGTTGCTTGCCAGTGTAGCTGGCCTGGCTTGTGAGGACAGTCCAGGCCTGTCATAGTTCTTGATGGGCCTTAGCCTGGCGACTGTGACTCTTCCCCACTTAACTGCCTCGGAGGACAGAGAAGTTCCTGCTCATCTCTGGGGGGAAGTTACTGAATTTGATGATGCTTCTGTTAATGGTACATGCTTTGCTTATAAAGGGACAAACCATTAAGGTACTGACTGCTCCTCAGCTTGGTCCAATCCTTGGTACCTCCTGTGAGATGGAGTATTTATGAAATATGTGAGGCACACTTGGCTTACTGCCGAGCCATAGAGCATTCAAGAAAACAGCCGTTTTCCATACATAAATGGTGCACTTCAACTCGCTGTCCAGCTAGAGGACCTAGCCCGCTGGCCACATTTGTACTGTGTACTACTACATTTAAAAACTCAGATTCTCTTAGGTAATTTTTACAAAGTCAATTAGTCATTCTTCAAATGTTTCCCTGATACTGGGTGTTTGGGTAATTTCTTCATACTGGTCACAGGCATAGCTCGTTTTATTGAGCTTCACTTTATTACCCTTCACAGATGCTGTGTTTTTAACAACTTGAAAATTTGTGACAACCCTGAGCAAGTCAGTCAGTTCTTTTCTTCCAACAGCATTTGCTCACTTTGTGTCTCTGTGTCACATTTTGGTAATTCTTACATTTCAAACTTTTTCATTATTACCATATTTGTTATGGTGATCTGTGATCAGTGATTACAACTTCTGAAAGCTCAGATGATAGTTGTTTGTTTGTTTGTTTGTTTGTTTTTTAAAGTAAGCTCTGTGCACCCAATGTGGGTCTCAAACTCATGGTCCACCGACTGAGCTAGCTAGACTTCCTGATGGTTAGCATTTTTTAGCAATAAAGTATTTTTTTATTTAAGGCATAGACATTGTTTTTTTTGACATAATGCTCCTGGGCGCTTATTGGACTACAGTAGAGGGTAGGCATAATTTTTTAAGTACTGGGAAACCAAGAAGTTTATTTGACTCACTTTATTGTGACATTCACTCTATTGCAGTGGTGAAACTGAACCCACAATATCTCCAAGGTAGGCTTGCACCTTGCCTGCGGTTCTCGTGCTCTCCACAGACCTATACGTGACAGAGGCCTGCCTCCTCCCAGCTGTGGTGCGGCCCCAGCGTTGATGGTGATCCCTTGGCTGGGAGCTGGGGCCTGGTGTGTCTTCAGGGCCGACCCTGCCTGAGCCAGCCTTCCTGGGGCCGGCCTGCTGCAGGGAGAGGGGCTCAAGCAGCACTGTGGGGGCTGCCTGGGCTCCTGCCTCTTGCCCCCTGCTGCTGCCCTCTCTGCCTCTGCCCTCATCGTGTCTCTCTAGATTGGTTTTGGACTTCATGTGCTTAGTGCATCTCAAGATGAGCTTCTCCTTCGGCTCTCCTCTTGTGATGGCTGAGCTGTCACCCAGGGCACAGTACTGGCTACCTGCCCACCTGTCCTTCCTGTTCGTGGCACACTTTCTACAGGCCTCTGGTTTCTTCATAGTTCCCTGTGTGTCCCTGTTTAAATGGAGAGGAAATGTTTGTCCTTTATGAACAAACAGTACAAGAGACAGACTCTGTAAGACCACTCCCTTAGTTATTCAGATTTATAAAATGAAATGTTCATTGTAATCAACCTGCCTTTTTATAGTATTGATAGACTTATCACCTGTGTATATTCTTACAGACTCAGGATCTTTCTGTTTTGGCTTATTCTGATTAGCTATACTTACTAATGGCTTTTTAGGGTTTACAGGGTCACAGCTTGGCTAGTGACAGCCGCTCCAGGCCAGCTTCCCCACCCTTTCCTCCTACCACAGACACTTGTGAGGGCCTCCTCATTTTTAGACATGGTGTTAACTGCTGTCCTGTGTTGTTTTTGTTTGCGTTTTTTTTTTGTTTTTTTTTTTTTTCCTGAGTTCTTTTCATGGGGACTACTATTAAAAGCAGTCTGGATGCTCCGGGTTCATTTTGTGGTGTTCTCCAACAATCTGGTGGTGGGTTGGCTCATGATGTCACTGCTAGAACACTTCAGAGTCAGAGCTGGGAAAGGCAATTTTCTTTGTGGTTGTGGGTGAACTTGTATATATTTCTGATTTAACTTTGAGACTGTCTAATCCTTTTTTTTCCCCCAAGATTTTATTTATTTATTTGAGAGGGAGAATGAGAGAGAGAGGTAGAGAGCTCGGGCAGGGCAGAGGGGCAGAGAGAGTGGGAGAGGGAGAAGCAGACTCCCCGCCGAGCAGGGAGCATGATGCGGGGCTCGATCCCAGGACCCTGGGATCATGACCCGAGCCGAAGGCAGACGCTTAACGACTGAGCCACCCAGGCGCCCTTGTCTAATCCTTTCTTAATGCCCACCTAAATTTTTACTATTTCTTCTCCCGTCTCTGTAGTATTTCTTTGTGTCTCATTGGCAACTGTTCTGTCATTGCTTTCTTCACAAATTACCAAATTGCTTTCTAGAAAACATGGGTTTCTTGGTGCCAGCCACAGTTAGAGAGGTGCCCTCTTTTATCCTGGCCTTGCCAGCATTTGGTGTTCCTGTGTGTTGTGAACATATTTAATCGTCATTACTTGTCTGTCTGTCCTCTAGCCTCTCCCGTAATTACAAGTGTCCAGTGCCATTGTCTTTGGATACCTTGCACATTTTCGTCTCTTGGTTCTTTGAGTTTTTTTGGTGCCTACCCTTTGTCCATTTCTTCACCTAAAGTCTTAATGGTGTATAAATTTGAATGAGTTCTTGTATATAAATGAATGCAGTCATATGTGATATAATTATTGTTAGCAGCTTATTGAGACATAATTTGTATACTGTACAGTTCACCTGTTTAAATAATTCAGTGGGTTTTAGTGTAGTCATAAGGTTATATAGCCATCATCACAATCTAGTTCCAGAGCGTTTTCAACACCCTAAAAAGAAACCCAAGACCCATTAGCAGACCCCTCACCCGCCAGCCCCTGATGACCATTCATCTGCTTTCTGTCTGTGGATCTGTCTCTTCTGGATATTTCATGGAAATGGAATCCCACAATATGTGGCCTTTTGTGTCTGGCCCTTTTGACTGAGCATAATGTTTTCCATGTTCATTTATGTTGTAGTGTGTATCAGTACTTCCTTTTAATGGCTGAATAATACTCAGTTTTTTGGCTAGACTATGTTTTGTTTATCCATTTATCCATTGGTGGACATCTGGGTTGTTTTCACCATTGGGTTGTTAGGTCTCATGCTGCTGTGAACATTCTTGTACAGGTTTCATGTGGACATAGATTTCAATTTCTCCTGGGTATACACCTAGGAGTGGAATTGCTTGCTTATATGGCGCCTGTTTCCTTTTGAGAAACTGCCAGACTGTCTGCCAAAACGGCTGCACTATTTTACATTCCCAGAGCAGTGGGTGAGGGTCCTGACTTCTCCACGTCCTCACCAACACTTGTTACTGTCTTTTTGATTCTAGCCACCCTTGTGGGTGTGAAGAGGAACCTCCTCGTGGCTTTGATGTGCATTTCCTTAATGACTAATGATGTTGGGCATCTCATCTTGTGCTTATTGGCCATTTATGTGTCTTTCTGGATAAATGTTTATTCAGATCCCTTGCCTGGTTTTTAAGTGTGTGTGTGTGTGTGTGTGTGTGTGTTTTAATTGAGTTGTAAGAGCTCTTTATGTCTTCTGCATACAAGTCCCTTAGCAGATACGTGATTTACACATACTTTCTTCCATTCCATGGGTTGTTTTTTCACTTTCTTGATGGTGCTTTTGAAGTGCAGAAGTTTTTAATTTTGGTATAGTTCCTTTGATCTGTGTTTTTTTTTTTTTCCTTGTTTGTGCTTTTGGTGTCATATCTAAGAAGCCATTGCCAAGGTCAGGAGGATTTACTCATAGATTTTCTTCTAAGAGTTTTATAGTTTTAGTTCTTACATGTAGATCTTTGGTACATTTGAACTAGGTTTTGTATATGATACAGGAAAGGCATTCGATTTCATTCTTTTTGTGTGTGGCTATGCATTTTTTGAAAAGAATGTCCCTACTCATTGAAGGGTCATGGTGCCCTTCTCAAGTATGAGTAGACTGTAGACATCTAGGCCTGTACTTCTTTTTTTTTTTTTTTTTAAAGATTTTACTTATTTATTTGACAGAGAGATAGTGAGAGCAGGAACACAAGCAGGGGAAGTGGGAGAGGGAGAAGCAGGCTTCCTGCCGAGCAGGGAGCCCAATGTGGGACTCGATCCCAGGACCCTGGGATCATGACCTGAGCTGAAGGCAGACGCTTAACGACTGAGCCGCCCAGGCACCCTCTAGGCCTGCACTTCTAAGCTGTATTCCATTCTTCTCTGCATCTGTCCTGTGCCAAGACCACCCTGTCTTGGTTACTGTAGCTTTGTAGTAAGCTTTGAAATCAGGTCGTGTGATAACGTAGTTGTTCAGCTTTGTTCTTTTCTGAGATTATTTGGCTTTTCTGTGTCCCATGTGAATTTTAGGATCAGCTCGTCAATTTCTGCAAAGAAGCCAGCTGGGATGTTAGTAGGGATTCCATTAAATAATTTTTTTTTAAATTTTATTTATTTTTGAGAGAGAGAGAACGACAGAGAGAGAGAGAATGAAAGGGGTGAGAGTCAGAGGGAGAAGCAGACTCCCTGCTAAGCAGGGAGCCCTATGTGGGACTCGATCCCGGGACTCCAGGATCATGACACGAGCCGAAGGCAGTCGCTTAATGACTGAGCCACCCAGGCGCCCCTTGAATAATTTTTAAAATTTGTTAAATTTTGAACTTAAGTAATTTAAAAACCTAACACTCTATCTGGTTTGGAGGTAACTTTGGTTGAAGTGAGCAGGTGGGCTCTAGATCAGGTAGTTTCCCAGTTGTTAAGCAGTTAGTCCACTGCTGTCTTTTTTGAGAAACTTGTTTATTTTTATCAACTGTAACTTTTTCTTTTTGAAATAGGCTCCGCACCCAGTGGGGAGCTCAACACCAGGCTTGAACTCATGACCCCGAGATCATGACCTGAGCTGAGCTCAAAGAGTCGGGCGCTCATCCGACGGAGCCACCCAGGCACCCTCAGCTGTAACTCTTATGTGTAGCTGACAGTTCCTGGAGTCTTCTTTCCATGAAATTCTACTTCATGCTCTAGGACTGTTAGGTTAAAATTCTATTTAGTTGTGGGATCCAGTCTTAAGTCAGTCTGTGTGTTCAAGCCCTTAGTACCTTCTGTGTGTCCAGCTTTGTATGAGGTGTGGGTAGGTGATTAGGCAAGGAGTTCTGGATGCGAACACCGTGGCCAAAGAGTTTGGACTGGCTTCCTCTGTGGGCTGGTGTTGGCTGCAGGTGGCATTGAGGTTGGGCAGTGATGGGAAGGCCAACTGGCTGTGGCAGGGGTGGTTGGAGATTCACTCAGTGCTGACGGAGGAGAGTGAGGGCAGATAGGAGCTGGATGGTGGGGTTGCTGGGCACATGGGACGAGGGGTGGGGGCTGGGATTTGAGCAGGGAAGGGACTTAGGAGAGAACAGTGGCCTGAACCCCGTGGCAGAATGTCAGATGGCTTGCCCTGTACTTGGTGTTAACACTTTAGTTCATACATTTAGGAAAAGTGAGCCACTCTGAGTCTTACCTCTTTTTCCTGTGTCCACCAGTATGACACTGTTCCAATTCAGTCCAGCGTGGTGTTATGTGCTTGCCCATCCCCATCAATGGTGAGGACCCAGACTGAGTCCGGCATAGCCCCTGGCATTCCCAGCGGTGGTAGCAGACAGGGCCCCACCATGGACAGCACCGCGGCTGAGGCCCGGCCGAGCACCAACTCACTGCAGCACACCACACAGCCGCCACCACAGCCTCGGAAGAAACGGCCTGAAGACTTCAAGTTTGGGAAAATTCTTGGTGAAGGCTCTTTTTCCACAGTGAGTACCTGCCGCTGCTCTTTCTTGAACGAGTGTATTTTCCTTGGGAAGGCTGTAGCTAGGGGACCCCGTTACCAGGGCGGTGTTCTTCCCCAGGCGAGGGTCTCAGGCCCCTCCAGGGTTCTACTCCGGTTTTGAGGGTGATTTGGGGCTGCCTACCACCAAGTAAATCACGTGGTTAAAATACCTAAGCCGTGACTTTGTAGATGAAAGCTTTAAAAGGCATCTATCTGTTGATCTTTCTGTTTGTTTTGGTTTGGTTTTTGATGCAGTTAATTTTTATTCTAACCAGTCATCAACAGATTCCATCTTGTGTCCTTGTGTCCCATTAGCAAGGTCTTAGGAAGCTTTTCTGTCCCTTCGTTTGGAAGTGTCAGTATCAATATCTCTTCAGAGCTTTTGGGAAACATTTAACAACCTTTACTATTTCTCTGTTATTTAAAACAATATATAAAACAGCACAGCCTTGACCCCTGCTAGAGGTGCAGCCCCAGACCTGCTGGCCTCCGAGTTCTCGTGGCCTCGGTTTCAGTCAGTACCTCTGTTTGCTACCTGAGTGAGTTGTGCCTGTCTTGTGGCATTTTTCCTTTTCCAGCAAAGAAATGAAGGTTCAGAGCAGCCCCTTTGCTGAGGTGGGAGCCCCACGTGGCTGTGATGGGGCCGGGGGCTTGCACAGGCTTGGGGGAGACCCAAGCACCAGCGTGCCCTGTGAATGGCCAGGGCCTTCTTGCCCAGCCTCTGGGAAGAAACCTTATGTGAAACATGTTTCCCTTTTCTCTTTTTACATTCATGAAATGTTGCAAAATAAAAAGAAGAACATGAAGTTTTATAGCTCACCCATATTCTCAACTTAGTTTTAATCAATGTTAACTTTTTGCTCCCCATATATATATATATATATATATTTTTTTTTTTTTTTTAAAGATTTTATTTATTTATTTATTTATTTGAGAGAGAGGGAGCATGAGTGTGTGTGCACAAACGGGGAGAGGCAGAGGGAGAAGCAGACTCCCGCTGAGCAGGGAGCCCAATGCAGGGCCCCATCCTAGGACCCCCCAGGTCATGACCTGAGCCAAAGGCAGATGCTTCACCAGCTGAGCTACCCAGGAGCCTCCCCTTACATTTTTAATTTAGATTTTTTATTGGCAGTTTCTGTTTAAATTATGAAAGACTTGTGCTCTTGTGATAAAAATCTTCAGCTATGAGGATAGTACCCAGTAGTTCTGGTCCTCACAGATCCTTTCAGAAAGAAGAAACTAGGGGCGCCTGGGTGGCTCAGTCGTTAAGCATCTGCCTTCGGCTCAGGTCATGATCCCAGGGTCCTGGGATTGAGCCCCCCATTGGACTCCCTGCTCAGCGGAAAGTCTGCTTCTCCCTCTCCCACCCCCCCTGCTTGTGTTCCCTCTCTTGCTATGTCTCTGTCTAAATAAATAAATAAAATCTTAAAAAAAAAGAAAGAAAGAAAGAAGAAACCATTTTGAAAAGAACCTGGGTGTTCTGCACATTTACTTAAAATAGTCCGGTAAGAGAAGTAGTGTTCTCTCCCTCCTCTGTTTTACCTCATGGACATTTATCCTGACTAGTAAATGAGGGCTTATTTGTGAAACTCCCCCTTGTCCGTGGGTCTGCACAGCGGGTGAAAGTAGGCACCACCCATTCTGGATGATGCCCTCCTAATGTTGAAAAGCCCCGGCTATAGTTCTTGTCACCCCTGTGCCTTTTGAACCCAGGTGCCAGGGAAAAGCACCATGAGTTGGAGGCTCCTTCCTGGCGCTGTGTGGCATCCTGCAGCTCTGGGTCTCAGGTTATATGTGCTACCCTCAGGTCTTTTTCATCACTCCTGAAATAGAGACCACTTAAAATTAGATTTCCAGGGGAGGGTGGAGGACAAACGGCCGTTCCCAGGCTGGGCAGGATCTGCACTTGGCCGAGCCTGGCCCTGGAGAGTGGGGAGGCCTGGCCTGCTGCTGCCTGGCCTCCTGGGGATGATCTTGACGTCCAGATTGGCTCTGCTGTTGGCCCCTGTGACGTGGAGGGATGCGTCATGCCTTGTTGCCTGGAAGAGGGATACTCCCTGCCCTGTGCCCATAAAGAAACCTGCATGTGAAATGTTGAATTCATACAACGGAAAGATTTCCTAAGTACCTCCTTCAGAAAGGATCCCATTAATTATTAGTACTTTCTTTTTTTTTTTTTTTAAGATTTTATTTTTTGACAGAGAGAGACACAGCGAGAGAGGGAACACAAGCAGGGGGAGTGGGAGAGGGAGAAGCAGGCTTCCCGCAGAGCAGGGATCCTGATGGAGGGCTCGATCCCAGGACCCTGGAATCATGACCTTAAGCAGACGCTTAACGACTGAGCCACCCAGGCACCCAATTATTAGTACTTTCTAATAGTTTTTTTCTTGCCCTTTCCTACTAGGTAGCTAGTACGTGCTTCTGTGAAAAAATGTTAATATTTCATAAACACATAACCTAGGGAGGGGTGTCTTTCCCCAGCCCCTCCCCATCACCTCCCAGTGCTTGAGAACAGTCCACATAAGTGTATTCCTCCAGAAAGATCTCTGAGATCTTTCCACTTGAGCACATATAATCCAGCCCCATTCTTCTTAATCACTGCAGTGCGTTTCACATGGTGCTTTCCCAGGATCACTTCTGGTGAGTCTCCTGGAGAATTCTGTAATGGGATGAACATGACCTGTGGCCTCCAGAGGTCCTCCCTGGAGGCCCAGGGATCCCCCAGGATTTGGGCAGGTTTCCATCTGCACTCGGGTCCTCAGGCTGTCCTTCCTGCACGTGTCTTAGGAGGGGCATCATCCGCCTCAGCTGGCTGTGGTAGGTGGGGGCTGCCTCAGCTCCCCAGCCAACTGGCCTCATCTGGCATGTGGAACTTGGTGCTCAATTGTGTCCAGGGGTTGCTCATGTAGAAATCTCTTTTCCATGTTGTGCTGTGCCCTGTTGGCTCTCTGTCCCCCCAGTAGAGTGTGAGTACAAGCCCTAGGTGTGCTACCGAGAAAGTCCACCAAGAGTGGGACTGCACCCCGGGCAGGAGGTGCGGCTGGTGGGAGGCGCTCTCTGTGAGCCCCACGGGCCTTCTTGTGCCCTTGATGGCAGGGACAGTGCTTAGTGTACCTGAGTGCAGCATCAACTGAAATGTATGGTCACAGTTATTTGAAAAAGCCCAAACTCAGGGTGGCTTTACAATGAACATATACTGAGAACATATTCTAAAAGTTATTTTTTGAAGGAATTCCCAGGACCCATCTGAGCTATTATTTGCTGTTTCTTTGTACTGTTTGTGAGGGTTATATTAGTCCAAGATGTTCCTGAATCTATACTTCACTGCACCATGGGAATGTAGCAGCTGATGGAGAACCTTCTGAAGGCAGTTGATTGATCTATGCATTTCCTGTTTATTGGAACACATTAATTTCATTATTAACATCCAGCCAAATTTGTTAGCACAGGACCAGTATATTTGAATGTAATTTCAAATATTTAAATGTAATTTCATGGTGGGGGCACGTTAGCCTGTGTGGTCAGCTGCAAGGTGAGAGTCGATGCCCGGGTTATACTGAGTGTTTTTTCTCTTCTCTTTCCCCCTTTTCTTCCCAAACCAGGTTGTCCTGGCCCGAGAACTGGCAACCTCAAGGGAATATGCTAGTAAGTACTAAGTCCAGGGGGCTGTGTGTCTGGGATGCAGGGTAGGTCATGTGTTGACACGTGGCTGCCATGCTGCCTAGCACCTGGAGGTTCTATGCTGATTTCAGGGGTGGGACGCTGGTGGTCTTAGAGACCACAGAGCTGGTGGGTAGGTTTTGTGAAAAACTTTAATTTGTATCAGTTACCTTTATGAGTTTTTTTTTTTTTTTTTTTTTTTTACCGTTATCAATCGTAGTAACTTGCTTTTCTCTTACTTTAAGTTAAAATTCTAGAGAAACGTCACATTATCAAAGAGAACAAGGTCCCGTATGTAACCAGAGAGAGAGACGTGATGTCACGCCTGGATCACCCGTTCTTTGTTAAACTTTACTTCACATTTCAGGATGATGAAAAGCTGTGTATCCTTTGAACAGTCAGAGCCTTCTGAAATCACACCGGTGACCCCATTCTGTTGAATCATGACCCCATTGTGTATTTTCACAAGTCGTTCCTTCCCTGGAAAGGACAAGGGTGGCATATTCTTTTTTTTTTTTTTTTTAAAGATTTTATTTATTTATTTGGCAAGAGAGGGAACACAAGCAGGGGGAGTGGGAGAGGGAGAAGCAGACCTTCTGCGGAGCAGGGAGCCCGATGCGGGGCTCCATCCCAGGACCCCGGGATCATGACCTGAGCTGAAGACAGACGCCCAACGACTGAGCCACCTAGGCGCCCCAAGGGTGGCATATTCTAAATACGAATGAATTCACATCACTTTGCTTTGGGAGCCCCTGGGATTGCTGATGTTCACTGAAGTAGAATGTTACTTCAAAAGAAATCATCACAAACCTTTTTTGAGGTTTTTTGTTCATAAGCATTGTATTTAAAGGATTATTATTATTTTAACTCCATGGTTGCTGGACATTTATTCAAAGGCATTCCCTTATTCCTCTAACTGGTATCCTTGGAATATCCATCAAGTGTCAAGTCCTCTGCTCAAAGCAGGGAAGTGAGGGAGGAAGAAGGATCTTGGGCATCCAGGGCCCCTCTCTGCCCTCTTTGGCCCAGGGGTATGGGATTTGGTTGGAAGGGACATCTTTACCAGGGTTAGCCCCCAAGTGAGAAGTCCAGGGAGCCACCCTCAGGAGCCCAAACTCTTTCCCACAGTACCCAGAACACTGTCCTCCCCAGGCCCTCCAGCCTCCCTCCCTTCTTCCTCCCCTCCGCCCTCCCCGTGGCCCCCGCCCCAGTGCTCTCTGCCTGTGGATAGCTCTGAGCACCCAGTGCCTCTGGCTCTCCAGCAAGGCTGTCACACCTCACTGATTGCTTCTTCTGCTCCCTGATTTCTCCACTAACCCCTGGAGCAATGTTTTTTCCCTTCTTTTACCTTTCCTTAGTGAGCAGGGCAGGCAGGGCACCATGGTGGCCAGGGTAGGCCACACTGTGTTGTCTAGCTTGTCCCAGGGCTTTCCCATCATGTGGCCTGGCTGTCCAGTTTCTCCTCACTCCACAGCCCTTTCCTGTAGTTTTTGCCAACCAGGACCTCCCCAGCCCCTCTGTGCCCCAGCAACTCTGTCCCCAGTCCCAGCAGATGCTCTTCTGGTTTCTGCTCCCCTGAGAGAGGTCAGCTGTCAAATGGAGTTGCCTCGGGGCTTGTTCAGGCCTAAACCTCAGTCTTGGCCTTCGTTCTTTCCCTTCAGCCCTCACGTGTCCTCAGCTTGCGCACCCGCAATGCTGGTCCCCGTAAGGGCTTGGTTTCCCCCTCCACCCCCTCTCCCCCAGGCTTTCCCTACCTCTCTCTACACAGATTCTTCTGGTTTAGAACTTTGCTCCATCGCGTTCCCCCTTCAGCACCATTTTCTGGCCTCGTCAACTGTCAGCCAAATGTATTCTTTTGCTTACTGAGAAGTTCTTGTTGAGTGCCAGGTCATGGGGATATGCTGGTGAAAAGGTGACCAAGGCTCAGCCCTCAGAGGGTCTGCATTCTGTGGAGTTAGACACACCCAGACCATTAGTGTCCGTGGAGTAGACTTGAGGGAGCAAGGGCAGTGAGGGCAGGTAAGAGGGTGAAGGGAGGTGCTGCTCTTGTAGCTTGGTGGTCTGCAGGGACGTGGACTTTGGCCAGAGACCTGGGTAGAGCTAGGGTTGGAGTGCTTCTGTGCTGGTGGAGTGAAAAGGCTGGGCAGGGACCAGCTTCTCCTCCCCTGGAGCATGGCAGCAATTACGGATTTTCTTCTGAGTGTGCAGGGAGCCCCGAGGGGCTGGAGCAGAGCAGCCGTTTGCTATGATAATGGCTGGTGCTGCACTGAAGGCTCTTGCAAGTGAGCCAGGCAAGGGCAGTGCAGTCAAGGTGGCTCCTGGGTGGGCCTTGGGGTCGGGGTGCACAGGGGTGCTGTGACTGAGTCGGGAGAGACCAGGCTGGAGGTGTGTGTGGCGTTGGCGTCTGGGGCATCTGTGGGCGCCGGCTGCTGCTGGGTGCTTGCTGGCAGAGCTCAGTGAGGAGTCAGGGTGGCATGCAAACTGAGGGCTGGCTGGCTGGCCGCTGGAGGGCACTCAGCAGGGAAGAGTTCCGAGGCCTGAGCCCGGGTCACCCCCACACAGAGACTGGCACGCAGGAGGCAGGGTGTTGCCGGTGAGCGGAGGACAAACCTCGGGGGCCGGGGGGGCCAGCTGGTTTCCAGTAGCGGGGTGCTTGGAGGCCAGGTCAGGTGCTGCGGACTGCTGGCCGAGTACCTAGGGCCTGGGTCTGCCCTGTGGAATGGCCCCTGTACAAGTTGTTCTGGGGTGGGAAGGGGATTTCAGGAGACAGTGGTGAGGGGGTCGGGGCAGCACACACAGTGGGTTCTGCCCAGTGGTCCCGCCTTCAGGGGGCAGCAGTAAAGTGATCTCATAGCTAGAGGCGTGTAGGGCAGAAAGGGGGCTCCTTGTTGGTTTGTTTAGGGGTTAGAGAATGTATGCTTCTGCCTGGCTTCTGCATCACCCCTGTCCCCGCCATTCTGCCGTCACTGCTTATGGCCCCGAGGACATTGAAGAGTCTTCTTCATGGCTGCTCAGTGTCTCACCTTTGGGGCCACCTTGACTGGCTGCTTATCATTGTGTGTCCCCTCTTGCAGCTTGGGGACAGGAGTAGTGCTCTAAGCCTTAGGAGGCTGTGCTCCAGTTCTGATCCTCCTTGGCTTTGTGACCTTGAGTCAGTTGCTTAACCTCTCCGGGCCAGGTTCTTCTGCCAAGCACAGGCATTGAGCTTACTGGGCTCTATCACAGGCTTGGTCTTCGCTCATCCTTCCAGGAATTCACCCACGTCATGGGAGAGAACGGCTTCCTCCTTGCTGCCCTGGGCCACTGGCTGTGCCAAGAGAGGGAGAAACGTTCTAGGATGTAAAGTGGACCCAGGAGGTGTGAGAGAGTACTTCTGGGCATGAGGAAGGTGTGTGGTTGGAGACAACACGGGCTTGGAGCCGGGACCCTCAACAGTTGTCATGTTCAGAACCTTTGGTCACCTTAGCTTCACAGCTGAGCGGAGAACTAGAAGTGTCCCTCACCCAGGAAACAGGAACTCAAGGAGTGGTCAGATAAGGGGCAAACCCCGTGAAGCTCAGGGAGGCGCTGTGCCTGTGCCGAGGCTGAGCCTCCTTAAGTCTACTGCAGGCTCCTAAGCTCTCCTCAGTGCTGAGGTTCATGGCTAGTCCAGGTGGGGCTGCTGGCCCAGCCAGTGCCAAGCTGCTGCTTTGGGGTCAGACAGGCCAGAATCTGCAGGCCGCTGGGGAGGTGTCCCCGGACACCAGCCTTCCCTGCAGAGAAGACAGAATAGGGCGAGCTGTGAAGGGGTCTGGCTGGGACCCCTTTCCTTCCCTGTGAGTAAGGTGTATTTTTTTGCTTCAGGTTCCTGTTGTCCTAGTTGGAAGGGCTTGGGTGGCCACAGGTGGGGCTGAATCAGAGACAGGTTTGGACAGCTTTGGTCGCTGGTCCCTTCCATCCTGGGCTTGTCCTCACTGGCCTGCAGCATCAGACTCTGTCCTCGGTGGGAGACCGCAGTGCCCTGGTGAACAGAAGCCAGATGGAAGACCTTGAGCACCGGCCACCCCTTCCTGCCCTCAGAGCCACTACCTAGGACAGTGAGGACTCCTGTCACTGTGTCCCTTGGCTGCTAGGGAGCTGTGAAGTACCTGTAGGTTTCCATTTATAGGTGCAGATGTTTGGTGCTTCCAAGAGGAAGCTGTCATATGGGATCTGTTATTGTTCCAGTCTGTAATCCTTTTGGGAAGGGAGAATACAAGCACATCACAGCACAGTGGTGTCCGAGGGAAAGATGCCTGTGTTCCTTGCGTCTCTCCCCAGCGGGTGGCCAATAGATAGACTCAAGAAGATAATAAAATGGTATTTGTCTTATAAGACTTGTTACTTTTTACTTGGACAGGAGCATGCATTTGAAAAACCTTTATATGAATTGACTCTTAGCACACCATGGAATGTAGTTGGTGCTCAGTAAATGCTGTCTGTCCACTGTGGTGCGGGTTTGGAGGCTGGATTAGGATGGAGGGTCCCCTTCCCCTTGCTAAGGCCTGCTAAGAGGCATATATGCCATGGGCTCTGGCCACTCTCTCTAGTGGCTTCCCTTCCTTGAGCCCTTGGGTGCCTTTGAGGATGGTGGGGTCCAGAAGGAGCAGTCAGGCCAAGGGGTGTGTGTCATTGTGTTCTTGGGGAGAAATCCATCCTGGGGCCCGGGCCTGGGGCTGGGGCCAGGGAGTCCTATCAGCCCTGGCGGCTGTGGGTTTGATCACGGCAGGGTCTGACCTGAAGAGGGACCACTATCTCAGGCCACGGGTACCTTTGGTTTTCATGAATTAAAAGTATTCCTATTGGGCTGTAAGGTTAGCTTAAAAAAATGACTTTTGTGCTCTTCCTTAACAATGCGATATTTAGACTTTGGTCTTAGTTATGCCAAAAATGGAGAACTCCTTAAATACATTCGCAAAATTGGCTCATTCGATGAGACGTGCACCCGGTTTTACACGGCCGAGATGGTGTCAGCTCTGGAGTACTTGCATGGCAAGGGCATCATTCACAGGTATCACACCAGCTGCCTGTGGCTTTGCTCCCCGGGCCTCGGGGTCAGCTCTGTGGGCTTTTCTGGAGGGGTGGGAGGCCTCCTTGTGAGAACTAAGGAGAAGTTGATGTCACCTGATGTTGAGACTCATGGGCCTCCCAATACCAGGTGAAGTTGGTGGCCGGTGGTGCTCTGGGCTGTCCCGACTTGTGCTTTTAGTCCCCGCCTTGTAGCTCGCGGGCGCGCTTCTTTCTGATCTCCGTTTCCGTAACTCTGATATTGTCAAATCGAAAGTGTTCGTATGAGCTCTTTTGTTATTGTTGCTGTTACGGATGTTTTTTTGTTTGTTTGTTTTTTTAAAGATTTTATTTATTTGAGACAGAGAGAATGAGAGAGAGAGAGCACATGAGAGGGGGGAGGGTCAGAGGCAGAAGCAGGCTCCCTGCCGAGCAGGGAGCCCGATGCGGGAGTCGATCCAGGGACTCCAGGATCATGACCTGAGCCGAAGGCAGTCGCTTAACCAACTGAGCCACCCAGGCGCCCTGTTACGGATGGTTTTTTATTGTGGTGAAATACACATAACAAAATTTAACATTTTAACCTTTTTTTCTGGTTTTATTGAGAAACAATGAACATTGATCACTGTATATGTCAAAGGTGTACAACATGATGGTGGTTGATTTATATATATTGTGAAATGATTATCTGACCACAATAAGTTTCAACGATCTTCCTTTTATGGGTTAAAAATGATGGCTTACACTTTAATAAAAAGTATATTGAAAATGACAGATGCATTTATGAAGTAATGTAGTTTGAATCTACTCATTAGATGCAGTTGGATATTTGTTCAGTGTGAACTTTCTATTTCTAGACTTGCATTCTTGGTTGTTAGTCCATAAAGATTGTAAGTATGTATGTATGTATGTATTTACTTATTTAAGATTATAAGTATTTAATCAGTTCATTTGTTTTCAGCAAAACTTAAGAGTAATAACATTGCTATTTAAATATTTCATCTCAAATGTACAAAATCTGCTTTCACAGGGACCTGAAACCAGAAAACATTTTGTTAAATGAAGACATGCACATCCAGATCACAGATTTCGGAACAGCAAAAGTACTATCCCCGGAGAGTAAACAAGGTGTGTGAGTGCCCTGTTTCATTGCTTAAGATCAAAAACAGCTTCTTAGAAATGTGTTCAATGGCATTATATTCGTTGTCAGTGACATGTTAGTCATACCTTTGCTGTTGTAAAGTAGACATTTAAGCTTTCACAGGGGCAGGCCCTGGCTTCCGTGGTGGCTCTGTCTGAAGGCCTGGGCAATTTGCACCTGGGCTGGAGGGAAGGTTCTTCTGGGCGGTTTGTGGTTGGTCTGCCAGCCCCTCTCTGCATGTTGGTGTCCCAGGTCCCTGTGAGCGCCTGGGAGTGTCCGCTACGGCTCAGCCTCCCCAGTCCTAGAAGATGCCAGGGTGCCACGTTTGTTCCTGGTCTTCTGTGCGGGAGCGTGGGGTCTGTGGAGTCAGCTCCCAGCCCTCCCGTGTTGGCACCGTGGGTTGTAACTGTGAGAGCACTGTCCCTATGTCCCAGTCCCCGCCATCTGCCTGTCTCCCCGTCCCCTGTGTGTAGTTGATCAGGCACGCCGATCATAGTGAAGTTCTGTGAAATTACAGAACAAGTGGGGGCTGACGTTTAATCTGCTGCTCAAGTGCACATTTATAATTACAAACCCTCCTAATCACTGTTCCCCTAGGGTAATTCCTGGTGTTGATTTGTGCATCATGGCCGCTCCATCACCTGAGGAGGAGTTGCTGACAGTAAAGTGGGCCAGAAGAGTCCCTTGGGGTGTCCTGGCTAGCCATTGGGGACCTTGAAAATGAACCTTGAGTCAGGACACGTGTCCCGAACAGAGCCACCCTGAGCCTGGCCCGCGAGGCTGGGCGTTGTGCTCGCCTCTGCCAGGGCTCGTGGGGACTCGTGAGAGAGAAGGACTGGGTTCAGATGGAAGCAACCACCTCGCTACAGCTGCCCTCCTGTGGAGAGGGGAGCTGTAAGCCCCATGAAGCAGTGGGAGAGCCTTCTAGCTCGGCCAGGCAGGCCTTGTCTGCCTCAGATTGAACTGAGGCCCCCTTAGTGAGCGGGTGCACGCAGGGCGGCTACCAGGCTCTGATACCTGGGGTCCCCTCCTCCCAGCTGCATCTGGCTGGGCCTCTGTGAATTCTTTTCCACAGGGTGCTTTATCTTTGCTTCCCAGGTGCTCTTGCAGCCCCGTGTTTTCACCCTCAGGATTATTGTGAAGATTCTGTTAGTTAGTGCCTTCCTGTTTGTGCAGACACTCATTGAATCACCAAGAACTGTGTCTTGGATTTGGGAACTTCTCTGAGAATCCTAGGGCACCACTCTGTGGAGCCAAAACAAAACTTGCAATCAAGGAAGACACTTTTATTTCTCAACAAATTTCAGTCCTGGTGCCACTCGCCTGCCTTTTGCAGCTCCCTTTCCCGCCTTCCCACCTTGGGGAAGTCTTTTGGGCACTTGTGAGATGCCCTGAAATCTTGATCTACTTGATTCATTCCTATCGCACAGTAACATTGTTTTTGTGGATACGGTGTAACCCATATCCATAAGCATTGTCCATGACCCAGGTGAACTGAACAGGAACTGCCATGGCCCCATTTTTGTCATCTCATGTGTGACTTCCTGTGGGGTCCCCCAGTCAGCCTCAGGAGCCATCCCCCTCGCGGTCTGCTCTGTCCGTTTTTCCTCTGCGCTCATTCCCTTTAGAATCTGATACTTGGCACAAGCTAG
This sequence comes from Mirounga angustirostris, assembly GCF_029215605.1. Classification (NCBI taxonomy): domain Eukaryota; kingdom Metazoa; phylum Chordata; class Mammalia; order Carnivora; family Phocidae; genus Mirounga; species Mirounga angustirostris. Next base: position 141,621,437 of record NW_026991713.1, read on the forward strand.
TCCTGTTGCCTTGTAGCCATTTAGAAAATAGAAGAATTTAAATGCATTAGTGAAATAAACCTGCGTTTCTTTGTTTCTAGAAGTAGAAGTCTAAAAGTCCTTAGACCGTGAACCAGGGAGAGCTGCTCGTATATAAGGATGAGTTGGCTGTTTTTTTCCTTCTTAGGGAAAGAGGGAAAAACATGTATAATTATGTGAGTGATTCACTTTAGTGACTTACTCTCACTTTCTGTTTGAAGTAGTTCAGATTCTTAGAATTTATTCTTGCATTAGCTTTTAACTTTGTACGTCGTACAGAGATGGTTTCCCGAAGACCTCTTAAGCTTGCAGAGAGCAAGCGTTGGTGGGAACATGACCCAGGCTCCTTAACTGTACTGTGCACATGAGCTTGTGTCACCCTCCTAGCAAGAGGCAGGTTGTCTATCTTCCCAGACCTCTGTCCCAGTGGGTCGTTCCTGGGTCTCTCTCACTGCTTTCTGTGGGGTCAGAGTGGCCCCATGGTTGTGAGGGGCAGGAATAGCAAACAGCAGGTAGCTGTTGAGGAGGGTGTGTGGGATTGATGAGGACTTCCTGGCTCAGAGGACTTGTGACTTCTAACCTAACCTAACAAGGGTCCCACAGACCTATCCGAGTGGGGGCAGCTTCATCATGCAGAGTAAGCCCCTTGTCTGTGGCTGTGTCACTGGCCTTTGCCTCTTTGTAAGAGGTTTGGGGAGCTCAGGAGGCCACAGAGGTTCAGACTTAGGGTTTGTGTCTAGAAACCTGTGTCTTGAGCTGTGTTGGCCTTTCTGGTGTGCATCCAGATGCGGAGGTTCCACTTACCAAACGGGGGGGCTGGTAGGTGTTAGGGGCAGGTGATGGGAGAGGGGTTGGGGGGAGGAGGCTGGAGAGCCGGTCACTTCTGTCACTCCCTCCAGCTGTACCTTCTGTAGATGGCCATCATCCCGACCCTCGGACCAGTATTGACCCCCTCTGGCTGTGCTGTGGACTCTGGACCCTGCCCCAGCGCCCCTGCCTCCGCCCCCCCCCCCCCCCCCCCCCCCAGCAAGGGCAGGACAGCTCCACCCAGCCCAGAAGCAGAGCTCACACGTTAGAGGAGAAAGTCCAGTTCCTGTACTTACGCCACCAGATACAGCTCTTTACATCGAGAAATGGTTTACTCTGGTCTTCTCAATCTTGGTGTTTGTTTAGTCATAGCTATGATAAATGCAGTTGTTTTTTTTGTTTGTTTGTTTAACAGAGAGTACTTGCTTTTTGTAAAATTCAAACCATGCATGTGACCTGATTTCCACCATCATCAATTTGTTTTCTCAGTAAATATTTTAGTATTTATCACTAAAATATAAAGTTTTTTAAAAAAAATATGACTACACAGGGCACCTGGGTGTCTCAGATGGTTAAGCATCTGCCTTCAGCTTGTGTCATGATCCCAGAGTCCTGGGATCGAGCCCCATATCAGGCTCCTGGCTCAGCGGGGACCTTGCTTCTCCCTCTCCCACTGCCTCTCCCCCCCGCCCCCATCCATTCTCTCTCTCTCTCTGTGTCTCAAATGAATAAATAAAATCTTAAAAAAAAAAAAAAGACTACAATAGCAAACCATCTTCATACATAAGAAACTAACAGTAATTCCTTTATATCCCAAAATACTGTGTTAAATTTCCAGTTGTCATAATTCTACATCATAATTTTTTTGGTGGTTATCTACTTGAATCAGGATTCAAATAAAGCTCCACATTGGGCTTAGCTCATTTGTTTCTTAAATTTCTTTTTCACTCTTTATTTTTTCCCTTGCAGTCTGCTGAAGAAACCAGGTCATTTGTCTTAGAGAGTTTCCTGGAGTTTCCTGATTGCACCTCTTTGGAGTCATGTAACAATGTTCCTGTCCCCTCTGTGCACTGGAAATGGGAAGTTAGATCTGGCCCCTTGATCACATGCACATTCAGTCCTCTCACACCAAAGGCTGGGGTGTGTTCTCCATTAGGACACTCATAACACTCCGTCATCTCTCTCTGTGATGTCAACAGCCCTTTATAACCATAATGGCCTAGATCCACTAATTCTCTAGAGAATGCAGAATGATCATAGCCTAACTCCTTCATTCATGGACTGGAGTTCTTTGAAGAAAAACTTCCCCATAGCAATTATTTGGTAACTATAGTGGTATTGACTAAGGAGGAAGAACAGAATAAATGCTTACTTTCCTTTCCCCTTCATTTGCCACTTGTGAAAACCTTCAACTGGTTCACTGTCCTCCTTCAGTATTGACCAGTTCATCAAAAACATGATTTACCCCTTTCTTGCACCATACGCAAAAGCTAACTCCGAAGTTAACTTGGCTAGACCAGAGATGTGAATGTAGAATGCAGAAACTGAACCTCTTGAAAGAAGTGTAGGTGTAAATCTCCATGACCTTGGGTTAGGCAGTGAGTGGTTTCTTAGATACGCCACCTAAAGCATGAGCAACAGAAGAAAAATAGACTGCATCCAGTTGGGAAAGTTTTGTGCTGTGTTACCGTTCAGAAAGTGAAATGGGAAAAAATATCTCCAAATCATATATCTTAAGGGACTTATACCCAGAATGTATAAAGAACTCGTAACTCAAGAAATAAAATGAAATAAAAATTTAAAAGTGGGCACAGGGTCTGAATAGATGTTTCTCCAAAGAAGACAGACAAATGGCCGGTAAACACATGAAAAAATGCTCGCAGGTCATTGGGGAAATGGCAGATCAAAAGCACACTGAGCTACTGCTTCTAGGACGCCTGTGATCAAAATGACAGACCGTGATGACAAGCCTTAGTAAGTGTGTCAAGGGACCGAAGCCCTCGTGTTCTGCAGGCGGGAATGTGAAATGGTGCAGTGGCTCTGGAAAGCAGGCTGGCAGCCCCTCCAAAGGTTAGCCATAGTTACCTTGTAACTCAGCAGTGGTATTTGCCAGGGCATACCCAAGAAAGTGGAAAACATGTTCACAGAAAAAAGGTGTACAGGAATGGTGAGAGCAGCTTTCTGTATGCTAGCTAGAACGTGGAGAAAACTCCAGTGTCCATCAGCTGATCATGCACATGGGACTTGTCATTTCTTTCAGAAATCTTTCTTAGTTTTCAATGTATAAGTTTTGTACTATTTTTAGTAAATCCCTAACTTTTATTTTTGAGGCTATTGTAAGTGGAATTGTTTTCCAAATTTCATTTTCAAATTACTCACTGCAACTATATAGAAATACATTTGATTTTTGTGTCCTGCGGCCTGGCAGAATTTGCTTCTTAGTTGTGATAGTTTTTTGTTTGTTTTTTTGTTTTTGGTTTGTTTTTTTTTAAAGATTTTATTTATTTATTTATTTGACAGAGAGAGAACACAAGCAGGCAGAGTAGCAGGCAGAAGGAGAGGGGGAAGCAGGCTCCCCGCTGAGCAGGGAGCCCGATGCGGGGCTCGATCCCAGGACCCTGGGATCATGACCTGAGCTGAAAGCAGATGCTTAACAGACTGAGCCACCCAGGCACTCCACTGTGATAGTTTTTTAATGAATTCCTCAAAACTTTCTGCATGTAAGATCAAGTCATCTGTGATTCAAGATGGTTTTACTTTTCCTTTCCACTCTGGACGCCTTTTATCTCTTCTTGCCCACCTGCCCTGGTAGGACCTCCAGGACCTTGTGGAGTCAGCGGGGCCAGAGCAGGTGCCGCTTGTCATGTTCCTGATCTTAGGGGAGAAGCTTCAGTCTCTCACCATCGAGTGGGATGCTCGCTGTGGGGTTTTCCTAGACGCCCTGATCAGGTTAAGGAGGTTCCTTTCTCTTCTTCTTTTTTTTTTTTTTTTTTAATTTATTTATTCATGAGAGAGAGAGAGAGAGAGAGAGAGGCAGAGGGAGAAGCAGGCTCCCAAGGAGCCGAGAGCCCGATGTGGGACTCGATCCCAGGACCCCGGGATCATGACCCGAGCTGAAGGCAGACGCTTAACCATCTGAGCCACCCAGGCGCCCCGGTTCCTTTCTCTTCTTACTTTGTGACGTATTTTTGTCATGGAGTGTTGAATTTTTATTAGATCCCTTTTCTGAATCTGTTGAGATGATCATGTGGTTTTTCCCTTTATGCTAATGATACATAGTATATTTATTGATTTTTATATGTTGAACCACCCTTGTATTCCTGGGATAAACACCACTTGGTCATGGTGCAGACTCCTCTTGATGTGTCCCTGTATTCAGTGTGCTCATCTTTTGTCCAAGAGGTCAGCCCATTTTGTGGAGTGTGTTTGCTGTGCTTCACTTGGGGGCTTATGGGTACGATACGAGCAGTCTGTTGCACTTCCAGCTTTGAAGAGAGTATAGGTGTCCTCTGACCTCAGAGACACTTCTTGAGGTCCCTCCTTCCTCACTGGCACTTCTGAGTCCGAGGTGGTGGCCAGAGCGTTCCACGGCCCAGGATGCTGGTCAGTTTCTTTGAATCACTTTCAGGGTGGAGACAACAACGCAGCCCAAGACCCTCTTCTTTACCCTGACCCTGTGGCCTACTTCCAGTGGGTCAGTGGCATGGAAATGGCAGCGTTTTGGCCAGTGGTGGGTTCTGGACCTGGTTTTCTAACTGGTGGAGCAGTTTGGCCTTCGGTTCATCTCTGAGCCTCTGGGGGGAGGGAACTCGGTTATCTGTGCATTTCTAATGCTCTCTGGGGCTCTTACCCTGGTGTCATGCATAGAAGTTGGCTGTGTGTGAAGCTGAGAGGAGAAAGTTGCTTATTTTCCCTAAACTTTCAGTGAAATTGAACATTTCCTTTAATTATGAAGGTAGGCAACAAATGTCTGCTGTCATCAGGAGCAGTCACAGGTGTTTCTCTGTTCCGTTACAGTTGTCACAGATTCCTTTTTTTTAGATTTATTTATTTATTTTAGAGCACACACAAGTTGGGGGAGGAACAGAGGAAGAGGGGCAAAGAGAATCTCCAGCAGACTCCCCACTGAGCTCGATCCCACGACCCTGAGATCATGACCTGAGCCAAAATTGAGTCGGACAGTCAACCGACTGAGCCACCCAGATGCCCCTGCCCCCAGCTTTTTTTTTTTTAAGATTTATTTATTTGGGAGAGATGGAGTGCCAGTGTGTACCCACGCTACCGCCAGGAGCGGCAGAGGGAAAATCTCCCCTAGACTCCCTGCTGAGCACGGAGCCTGCCATGGGCTCCATCTCATGACCCTGAGATCATGACCCTGAGCTGAAACCAAGAGTCGGAGGACACTCAACCAACTGAGTCCCCCAGGCGCCCCCACAGTTGTCACAGATTCTTGGTCTGTCATGTGCCCCATTGCTGCTTTAGGGTTACCGTATTGTTAGACTTGCCAGATCTTGTTATTACACTGATAAAGAAAATCACGTACTGTTACATCACACTGTCACTGCTTTAATATTTTGGTATTTTCATCCTTTGTCCTCCTGCATATTTTGTTATGCCTTTAGAACATCATTCTGAGGGCGGCCCTGTTCTTTTCCACGTGCTAGAGGAGTCATTCATCTCATGACTAACGAGAGCTCCTGTCCTCGGGGGTGATTTCATACCTCCCTGGGGACTCGGAGTCCTGCCTCTAAGAAGGTGGGCATGGGCTCCTGGGTGAGAGGAAGCAGCAGATGTCATGGGAGACAAGCCGACCCAGGCCCAGAAAGCCTACAACAACCACACAGCCCTAATGACATCATGATTCACTGTTTAAAGCCCAGCCACGGGCCGGGCTGGGAATGGTGTATACCTTTTAGACTTTATTTGGTGCATCATGTAGCTATTTTTTTTTTTAAAGATTTTATTTATTTGACAGAGAGAGACACAGCGAGAGAGGGAACACAAGCAGGGGGAGGGGGAGAGGGAGAAGCAGGCTTCCTGCCGAGCAGGGAGCCCAATGTGGGGCTCGATCCCAGGACCCTGGGATCATGACCTGAGCCGAAGGCAGACGCTTAATGACTGAGCCACCCAGGCGCCCCATCATGTAGCTATTTAAAAGCACAACACCTCTATATATTGTTTGATGGCCTGAATTATTTATTTAATTATGCGTAAATACATCTTTCCATACAAAAATACGTTTTTAAAACTTTTTAATAGTAGCATTAAAAAAACAAATCTCAGGGGCACCTGGGTGGCTGAGTCGGTTGGGCATCCGCCCTCGGCTTGGGTCGTGATCCCAGGATTCTGGGATCGAGCCCCATGTGGGGCTCCTTGATCAGCGGGGAGTCTGCTTATCCCTCTCCTCTGCTCTCTTGCTCTCTCTCCATCTCAGGTAAATAAATAAAACCTTAAAAGATAAAATAAAAAAACAAATCGCAGAAGCAACTCATGTTTACCATGCAGAATGGACACACAGTAGAGGCAGTGAATTACCAAGTGGGGCTCCCGGGGTTCGTGTCGTCCTGCTGTCTGTGCTGGATCTGTCCTTGAGGACCAGGTGCCAGGAGTGGAGTTGCTGGCTCAGAGGGCAAGTTTGTTCTCTATGAATTTTGATGCTTTTTGGAAAATTGCTCCCCTGAAAATGACTCCCTTCTGAATCCCCACCAGTAGCACTGTGTGTGTCTTCTCAAATCTTTGCCAACAGTGTGTATTTCCTTTTTTATCTTTGCTGATTTGATAGGCCATCGTGTTTTAATTTGCATTTCTTTGATTCATTGCATCATTGAATGGTTTCATTTGGTTTTGGCTCTGGGTTTCTTTTTTCCTCTTATGAATCACCTCAGTGTTCTTGGCAGTATCACTCAGGGTCCTGGCAGGATGCAAATGCAGCCACAAAGTCTTTACAGGAAAATAACTTAATGAAGGGAGCAGTTACAGAGAGCTGGGCCGAAGAAGCAACAGGGCTGGATCCCCACAGTGGTACTGTGAGCCTCTCGGGCCCAGGGCAGGTCGGGGGCATCGTGGTGGGAGAGGGGTGCAGCCTGGGGTGAGGCAGAAGTAGTAACACCCATGGCTCTCCCCTGGCGCCCCCCTCTGGGGGCTCCTGCTGACTCCAGGGCTGTAGTGCCCAGGATCCCCCCCCGGAGCATCAAGGAGGACAGAGAACACGTTTGGGGACACATGGGGAAGAGCGAGCACACTGGCTTCGTCCGTGTTTTCTTCCTGGGCATCTGCCTCAGAGGCCTTTGGACAGCAGTCAGGAGGTCTCCCCCGCGGCAAGCCCCCGCCAATTTAAGGCCTCCCCAGGGATGGTGAGCGGGGACGCGATGGCCTCTCTCAGCCCAGATGCCACGTGCTGCATTGGTGTGGCTGGACACCCTGGTTTCCGTTTGCATTTTAATTCAGGTGTTGTGTTATTTATAGCCATATGCTGTCAAGAATTTTGTAGACAGACCAAACATAGGTCTGCTGTGTTTTGTCCCAGGAAGCTGTAACCTCAAGTCATTTCTCTGTCAGGACCAGTCTGAGGTGCCCAGTACAGAGCCTGCAGTCAAGTGCAGAAGGAGAAGGTTGCTTCCCCCGACTTAACACACACACAGCCGCGCAGGAAAGACGAAGGCACGTTCAGCTGTTCTCCCTTCCCCAGCTCCCCTTCCTCCAGAACGTCCCAGAACGGAGCTGGCTCCTCCTGTTCTATTTAGGGCCGTGTCTTCAGAGGGTTGGAGAGCGCTGTCCTAGGGAGGCTGCACGGAGGCCACCGAGGGCCTGGGGACGTGTGGGGCTGAAGAGCTCCTGCTGTTTGCAGCCTGTGGGATGCTTAGCTGCAGCCCTGGCGTCTGCGCCCTAGGTGACCGGAGCTCCCTTCCACCCCCGTTGTGCCAGCTGGAAATGTCTCCCGGCGTTGGCAGATGTCCCCTGGGGGCCTGTCTGTCCCCAGCTGAGAACCCTGCATAGAAAAGTTCAGACACTTGTCGGTAAGCCCACCCAGCAGGACCCTGCATGGGGCTGGTTGCTGCTTTCTGTGTCCCCGGTTTCAGAAGCGGGGGTCTGGAGACCATTCGCTGGTAGGTGTGTTGCTGTGATGTTTTACTTCTTAGGTCGGTTCAGGAAAATATGTCCTTAGGGACAAATACTTTTGGCAGGGATTATTAAAGATAATGAGAAAAAGGACCGTTTGATCTGCGAAAGGGTCAGGCTAGGTCACGGGGCTTGTGTGCCCGGAGCAATATGCTGTTGAACCATGGTTAGGTCTCCTGTCTGCCACGGGTTGCTGGGACAGGAGACAGGGCCGTGCTGGAACCTGCTGCTGGGAAAGGTGGTCTCCTCCAGGGGCCTGTCCGAGCAGGACCAGAGCCTTGCCAACAGCTGTTCGGTGTGGGTACAGGGTACTCTTTATGTGGGGCCGGGTGTGGAGGGCCATGCGTGGCAGGTCACGGCAAGTGATGGCGGGGGGTGTCTCCCGGGAAGTGTCAGGGGTGACGCAGCATTTCACATGCTCCTAAGAGAAGGGTTTTGCTCTCAGACAGTGGGCAGTTGTCACATGGGAATCTCAGTCCTGTGTCTGTCGGTCACAGGGAAAGGCGGAGTGACTGTGCTGTCCTGCATAGCAGAAGACGCCCCATGCAGATGCCTCAGGAGCCATGTGGTAGAGCAGGCCGGCTCCTGCCCAAAGTGCCGCCCTGTCGGGGCTGCTTAGCTGCTCATGAGTGCCTGAGGACCTTGACGGCCACTGGGGTGACTCGGGTGTTGTTGTGTCATCTGTTTTGTGATGGGCGTGTCCAGAGGGTCCTGCTGTCACTGACCCTAGGAGTCTGTGGGTTGAGCTTGGCGAACCTGGTGTTGCACAGCCCAGTACCAGAGGCGGCAGGGCGTTCAGAAGGTTTCCTGGCCAGGACTCCTGGGTCTCACTCCCTTTATCGCCCCTAACCACCGTGAGCTGTTTGTCAGGGGGGGCGTAGCCTGCATGGGGTCAGGTCCGTTCCCACATCGCTGCGTTTCCCATCTGTGCCTGCTGTGTCTGCGGCTGTTTTAGGCACCACAGGTCCAGGAGTGAACCAAACAGATAAGCCCCCTGTCTTCAGGATGCTCCCAGCTAACAGGAGGCTGGGCGAACGCCTCTCTAGTGTGTCTGTGAGAGGTGCCCAGAGGACTGCGGCGGGCTGGCCTGGAGGGACTGCCCTGGCAGTCAGGGCTGGTGTCACGGAGCGGGTGACCTTTGAGCCAGCCCTTGGAGGAGAGAGCCCCAAGAAGGGGGTTTGAGGGGAGGGCCCGGGACTAGTGCTGTGACCGAGAGCTCAGTTACGCCTGGTGAACCATGACGTCCCTGATGGGTGAGCATCCATGGTGCAGCGTTGGTAAATGCTTGTGTCTCAGTGTGACCTTTCTCCCTTTTTTCTTTTCTCATCAGCCAGGGCCAACTCGTTTGTAGGAACAGCCCAGTATGTGTCTCCAGAGCTGCTCACAGAGAAGTCGGCCTGTAAAAGGTAACTCACTTTCATCTGATCCGGGATATTTTCTTTTCACTACAGTAGCTCTTACGTTTGTTTTTTCATGTACAGTTAATAGTTAAGGGAGTGCCTTTTATGGCCTTTATCAGTATCTTTCTTGGATAACCTGTGTGCTCCTTTATTGTTCTTTGTTATACTTCCTGGGGCTGTTGTTGCTTGATGCTTTGAGATTTGATCTTGTTCCTTTAGGAGCAACTATTCAGTGGGGGGGAAAGTGTGGCCAAGAGGTCAGTATTCCTTGCCGTGTCCCTGAGCCCTGGGATCCTTAGCGCTGCCTCCGGCTGGTGCCCCCTGGTGGTGGCAGCGGCAGGAGGTCAACTCTAGCAAAACAGGCTCTGCAGAGTGTGGGGAGAGGCCCGGAAGGCAGCCCGTGTGGGAGGGGGTGGAGCTGGTTTCCCAGCCAGGGCCCAGCCAGTGCGAGCCATCCCTCCCCAGTGCTTAGAACCAGCACAGGCCTGGAGCCACAGGGTCGAGACCCTGAGTGGGGGCCTGAGTTTTGAAAATGAGAGGTGCATAGGTGAGGTTCTGCTCGCAGGAACAGAGGTCTGGAGAGTGAAGAGTCAGCAGCAGGGCAGCAGGGGACAAGGGGATGGGGATGCCAATGGCCAGGAGCAGGGAGAAGTCAGGAGAACGGTCTAGGGCAGGCCTGAGGCAGGCAGAGGACGGAGAGGTAGCAGAAGAGTCTGTGGTCTCAGTGTTGAGAGCCGTTCCAGATGACAAGTTCTGTGGCTGGAGCTTTTCTCTGGCTCCTTGATGCTGGGGGTGGGGGGGCCTCCCCCGGGTTGACTAAGGGCCGTGCCGTCAGTGTCCTGTACTGGCCGGCTGCAAGGAGCCACTTTCCTGAGAGACAGCCCTGCCAGAAGTGGCAGAGGAGTGAGTGGTTCTGGGGGTGGCTCTGTGTTTCTGAGTGTGACCGCTTTTTAAAAACTCTCTAGGGGTTGGAGGCGCAGGGCACACATGAAGGTGGGTGGGCCTCTTAGCAGTCTCTGGGTTCTTTTTTTTTTTTTTTTTAAAGATTTTATTTATTTATTTGAGAGAGAGAGAATGAGAGACAGAGAGCATGAGAGGGAGGAAGGTCAGAGGGAGAAGCAGACTCCCTGCTGAGCAGGGAGCCCGATGCGGGACTCGATCCCGGGACTCCAGGATCATGACCTGAGCCGAAGGCAGTCGCTTAACCAACTGAGCCACCCAGGCGCCCTCTTTTTGTTTTTTTAATCTTACTCAGTCCACAGATTCTGAACTCTTACTGTGGGCCAGACATTGTTGTAGGGCAGGGCTTCTTAGCTGGGGCAGTTCTGCCCCCCAGGGCACATTTGGCCCTGTCTGGACACTTTAGGTGTCGCCACTTGGCAGGAGTGGGAAGGGAGTGCTATTGGCGACTGGCGGGTGGAGGCCAGGGACGCTGCTCAGCCTGGTGAGATGCAGATACAGCTCCCCAGCAAGACTGAATAGGCTCCTGGTGTCCACGGTGCCGAGGCTGGGTGGTGGGTGCTGCGGGCCAGATTCTCGAAACATATGTCATGGCTGCCTAAAGGCTAGCTTTTCCTCAATTTGGGGCTTTTAGAATGAAGTAGCCCTTTAGCACTGATGGCGGAAGGCCTCCAGCTCTGCTGGGTGAGATGGGAAGAGAGAGTGGCCGCTGCCTTCTGTGTGAAAACTGGAAGGAGCATGTCTACCCACATTCACTTGTCCGTCATTTAAACTCTCCTGGGTGGGTGCGCTGGCAGTGGGGGCAGTGGCCTGCTGGGGGCGTGAGGGGGTAGCTAGCTCTGTGAGGGAGACAGCATTGTGTATCTTTTTATGCTTTTAAATGTTTAAGTCGTGATATTTATTCGAAAATAGTTAAGATTTGTTTTCTGATTCTAAAAGTGATACCTGTGTATTATAAAGAATTCTTAGAAAATATGGAGGATACAAGAGCAAGGAACACTCAGAGTCTGCAGCCCACTTACACCAGTGTCTTTGCAGTTAGTTATTTCTGTGTGTCTTCTGTATGTTCACATGACTTCTGTTCACCTTGAGCCCTGTTTCTTGGGATTACGGAGCCAGCATCTCCCGTGTCCCTGAAGTCATCTGTAGACATCTCTGACACTGTGTGCTTCTGGCACATGGATTTACTGTAGGTCATTGAGTTCGTCCTTTATTGTTGGCACTGAGGTGCTTTTCATTTACGTGGCACAATCTTGCGTGACTGCCACATGCCACACATGCCAGGCCCCGGGGAGGGGAAAGGTGCCCCTGCGTGTCCTGAGTCTGTGGGGTCTGCCTCACGGTCCTCCACTTGGATTGCAGGAAGCGGAATGACTTGGTCTAACTTAGCATTTTAAAAATCCTTGGTACAGGGCGCCTGGGTGGCTCAGTTGGTTAAGCGACTGCCTTCGGCTCAGGTCATGATCCTGGAGTCCCGGAATCGAGTCCCGCATCGGGCTCCCTGCTCAGCGGGAGGTCTGCTTCTCCCTCTGACCCTCCCCCCCTCATGTGCTCTCTCTCTCTCATTCTCTCTCTCAAATAAATAAATAAAATCTTAAAAAAAAAAAAAAAATCCTTGGTACATACTGCTTTCCAGAAACGTTACACCGACTTCCCTCTTTAGTTTTTATTGTATTAAAAAACCATCTTAAGTGGTAGGAGAGCGGCTGGTGATAAACATTCAGATAATGCACAGGAGTGAGAAGAGCCCAGGCCCGGCTGTGTGGACAGTCCCGCTTCCTGGAGGCGGCAGCCCGCCCATAGCCGCCCGCTCAGTCTCTGGCTACTGCCACTGCCAAGGGCCGAAGCTTTTCTGTTGGTGTCTGTCTTGTGTGGCTCCCCATTTTAACTAGACTGGATAGTAGAGAAAACCAAGTGTAAAACTAGTTATTGGGTAGAATGTAGATTCTCTTTTTTTTTTTTTTTTTAAGATTTTACTTATTTATTTGACAGAGAGAGAGACACAGCGAGAGAGGGAACACAAGCAGGGGGAGTGGGAAAGGGAGAAGCAGGCTCCCCGCAGAGCAGGGAGCCCGATGCGGGGCTCAATCCCAGGACCCTGGGACCATGACCTGAGTCGAAGGCAGACGCTTAACAACTGAGCCACCCAGGCGCCCTTGTAGATTCATTTTTTAAATGCCCTTCACTCCACTTGTATGTTGTGCCTCAGATTTCTGATCTGTTCTATCTTTTAACCCATGTCACACGCCCTTCCTGCCCCCGGCGCTGCGGCTGGCCTGACCCTTCCACCCGCACCCTGCAGTCTCATCTCCTGAATGCCAGGCCGTGGCCTCTTCCAGAAGCTGGTTGTATGCAGCAGCCCATGAGCCCGTGTACATTTAGGGCTTGGGGGAGGCAGCTGGCGGTGTGGGATGAGTTGCATCTGGATGCTTTTGTAGTGCTGAGCTGGGAGTAGAATGAAAAACTTCCAGGGGCGCCTGGGTGGCTCTGTTGGTAAGGGAGAGACTTGTGTTCTCTCTCTCTCTGTCAAATAAATAAATAAAATCATTAAAAAAAAAAAAAAGAAAAACTTCCAGAGGAAAGAAAATATGCAAAGTTGATGTCAGCCATGAGCTCCAAGAGGGCACTGAGGGGCAAGAGTGAGCAGGGTGGGGTGGGAAGGGGGCGGTGACATCACAGGCAAGGAGAGCATCCCCTCCAGGGTCCCTGCTAGCTGGTTCTGGAAACAGCTTAGGGAAGTTTAGAACTGTTTCTTCTAAAATGTGGAATTAAAATGTTTATGAAGGAGGGATAGGGCTTTTCACAAGTTCAAGAAGGGACAGAATTAAAGCTTGCTTTGTGCATATCCTGTGGATTGTCTCATTTGGCCCCTTGGCTTGCGTCTGTGTCCTGGGGGTAAACGCTGAGAGAGTTGCGAGAGAATCTAAGTTGATCCATCGCTGTACTGACCTGCAGTGAGTGCCAGGAGCCCCCTTACCAGCGCCACCACCTGCTGCCTGGCACTGGAAGAAGGTGCTTCACTGTCACTGTCAGTGTTTCTGTAGTCAGGAATGACCTCTGCTGTCTCTTCAGGTCCACGTGGGCCCTGTGAGACAGTTGGGGCCCCCCGGCAGTGGCGGGTCTGTGGGAATGGCCGCATGGCCTGGCCCAGTAGTGCCTGCTGTGTGTGGGACTCTCCGAGTCCGGGTCCCCAGGGAGGCCCCCTCAAGAAGGACCCTGAGCAGGTTCCCACCCTCACACTGACCTGGTTTTAAAGAAGAGAAGTAGATCAGAGATGGGGCAGTAGAACCAGTAGGGCAGAAGTGAACTGTGCTTGTCACGGACATTTTACAAACGTCGTTCTTCTCTGTTTTTCCCCTCCCTTAAAGTTCAGACCTTTGGGCTCTCGGATGTATAATATACCAGCTTGTGGCAGGACTGCCGCCTTTTCGAGCGGGGTAAGACCACCCACCACCCCCAAGCCCATCGCAGCAGCTGCAGGAGAGGTGGGAGGGGGCAACCCTGGGGCTGGGCCAGGGCTGGGCCAGGGTTCGGGGACTTCTGCAGCAGTGTCTCTGCAGGAGAGAGGGAGACTGCTGGCCCGGGAAAGGTAAAGCTCTGTGCTGGGGATGTTTGTGCACTCTGCCCAAGTGATGGTGTTTCTTGTTTTACAGAAATGAATATCTTATATTTCAGAAGATCATTAAGTTGGAGTATGACTTTCCTGAAAAATTCTTCCCTAAGGCAAGAGACCTTGTGGAAAAACTTTTGGTAAATATTCTGAATTGTCTTCTGTAAGATGATCCGACAGCCACACTCTGAGTCCCTCTAAACTTGTGGTCAGAGCAGCTTTCCTGGAGGCCCCTGTGTTTCACAGAAGGGTGTCTTAGGGTTGATAATGAGTGTAGGTAGATTTTGTCATCTGATTACTATAAGTCCTTTTCAATTTCCAAATGCCCAATTCTTGACTTTAGTAAGACAGGAAATCATTGTATCATTTTGCATTTGTTCATCAACATACATGGCATTTTAAGTTACTTGTTGCTGGAGCTACTGGGTGTATTATAGTGGCAGATGGCTCTAAATCCTGCACAGTGACATCTGTGGGTGTCAGCTTTAGAGTCTGCTGCAGGAAGGTTTTAAAGATCACCCAGGTACTATAGAAGAGGTAAGCGATTCACGCAGCAAAGGTATTTGAGTTTGTGTTTAGCAGCTGCAGTGTCCCTGCCCTGGTGTGCACGGGTGCTGGACCTCCCCTTCACTTTCCCTTCGTCTTGGGGACAGGGTCAGTCCTGTGTCGGCCTGCCTCTCCGGGGCCTGTCCCGTCAGCAGGCAGCGTGTTGATGCTCGGTGGGTCTAGGGCCGTAAAGCTGAATCTGGGAGGAGACGACTCTGGGGCCCTTTGAGATGAAGCACAGTTGGGAGAACACAGCATTTTGAGTTCTGTCCGTGGTAGCTCGCCATCTAGACAGATTCTTGGTCTCTTTGTTATTAAAGACAGTATGTTTATTTTTTTCTTGTTGTAGGATTTTTAATTGTGTATTTTAAGAGAACGCTTGATGCTATTCATTAAATTTTGAGTTATTTTCACCTATGCAAGGGGAAGGCTAGGAGCTTGAGAGAGGTAAACGAAGCCCCAGGGGTGACTCTGCTGTCCACGGCATGCTGTGGGATGGGGCGGGACAGGCCCTAGTGCCCTCCTTTGTCTGAGATGAGAAGAATTGAAAAGGAGTACTCAAAAAGAATGTTTTTGTCAAATACTTTTCGATCCAAGCACTGACTTGTGTTGACTTCTGTTTCAGGTTTTAGATGCCACGAAGCGATTAGGCTGTGAGGAAATGGGAGGGTACGGCCCCCTGCGAGCTCATCCGTTCTTTGAATCCATCACGTGGGAGAACTTGCAGCATCAGACGCCTCCGAAGCTCACCGCCTACCTGCCAGCCATGTCGGAGGATGACGAGGACTGCTACGGAAACGTAAGCCAGCCAGCATGTGCACGCATGTGCGCGCGTGTACGCAGTGTATGTGCGTGTGGGGGGGGGTGTGCATGCGTGAGTGGTGTTTGTGCATGTGTCTGGCGGGGGGAGCGTGTGCGTGCACACGCACGTGTGTGTCAGGAACAGCCCCGCAGTGCTGTGTGCCACCATTCCTCGGTGCACAGGGAGTCCTTGCCATGGGCCCTGGGAGCCCAGCTTGTGGAATGCATGGCTGGAGGGGAGGCCAGTATAGACGTGTTGGTGGCTGAGCCCTGTGCAGCCCCTGGCCGAGTTTCCCCAGTTCCAGGGCCAGTGAAGCGTCCACCTGCCCATCTGCCCAAGCGCAGATTGCCAGGCTGGGGGGGGGTGAGGGCAGTCTCCTTTTCTTACTGTAGTTAGTTTCCCCCCAGAGGCAGCGTGCTGTTGGGTCAGGGAGACTGGAACCCATGGGAGCAGCACCCTCCATGCTGTCCCCCTGGGCTTCTGTCTTCTCCTTTTGGCTGGTGCTTTGTAATTGTGCGTCTAAAGACATTCTGGAATGCTTCTCATCTTCCAGAAGCCCAGGGTGCTGCTGCTTTGAACTTTTGGGGGACATTGGTCACTGTTAGCTTTTCGTGCCTAGTAGAGGTGGGGTCTTGAGTATATTTGTTGTTTGAACGTTCCTTATGGAGGATGTGAAGACACGGAAGTGGGCAGAGGGATACAGTGAGTGGCCATGCACCCCCCTCACACCACCAGTGACCAGCTTCTTGGCAGTCCTGTGCTCCCTCCTCACCCTCCACCATGACCCCCCATGTTTAAATATGATTTCCCATGTTTCTGTTACCATCCACAGTCCGTTCTCCTGGTGTAACTTCTGTCCTCATGGCTTATTCTAGCCAATTCCCGTGTATAGAGTGCCACATTAGTTGACTGGGGAATTTAGATTTATCTAAAAGTCATCCACAGCTTAGTTAAAATTACTGCTTGTATCCTCTCAGAGACCGAGTTTCTTCTGTCTCCTACTTACTGTTGTAAACAACACATTACCCTTTCATTGTCCTAAAATATCCTTTGTGCCCAGACTTGAAGGGAGTCGGATGTGGGTAGCCATCTGGGCTCACTTCTGGCCTGCTTCCCCCACCACGGTGGTCTCAGCTGTCAGCAGCCTCCACGTGTGCGGACCGCGGGGGACCCCACCACAGGCCTCCGTCCCCCGGGCCTGACGTCCTTCTGGAGCCGTGGCCAGTGAAGCAGCTTGCTCCGACTGCCGGCTCTGCAGGGGCCACTCATGCTGTTGTTGACTCGGGGCTCAGCTTCGTGGAGCTGTGTGTGCCTGTGCACGTGTATTACACGCACGGTGGAGTATCTTGGGCAGGCCTTCTGTCTGCTGGTTGGTCGCATTCACCTCGCTGCGAACCCTGGCTTCTCAGTACTCAGGTGTGGCCATCTTAAAACCAGCTCCATTGGTTAATGGCTTACTTTCTGTTAGATGGCGCATCCTCAGCTTTCCAAGCTGTGTGGTTTGAAAGCCTTGGGGGGGAGGTATTCAGGCAGCGCTCGCTGTACCAGACTTTGCATTTGGACAGTGAAGTGAGCCTTGACCTGGGAAGGTGTCCAATATGGGAGGGGGCACTCCTATTCTGTGGGTGTTGACAGTCTTGCAGGGGCATGTTCTCATCCACGAGGCCCCAAGAGAGTCTGGGGTCCTTTTCAGCAGGAAGGGGGCTCCCTCTGGGGGCAAAGAACTGGGAACTGTGTTTGCTCAGGGAATGAAGAGAGCGGGCACTTGGTTCTCTTGTGTGTTCTTAATCTGCTGCCGTGGCTGGTGGTGGTGCTGGTGGTTAGACCCTGGATGGGGTGTGCCAGGTGTGGCACCCTTGGGAAAAGCCTCTGTGCTGGAGCATCATGGGGAGTTTCCTTAGTGTGCGCCGGCAGGTACCCCCATGCCAGCCAGCGTCACCCCTTGTCACTCGCTCTTTCTGGGCTTGCGTTTTGTGCTGCGGGTTGTCCTAGATGCTACCAAGGATCGAAGAGCAGAGAGCTGAGATACATCTGGAGCTTTCTGTGGGGCGTGGTAGGAAAGACGTAGAGGACTGGTCCTAATTCGGTGCTAGCTAGCAGACTGTGGTCTTGGGGCAGTTCCATGCCTCAGTTTCCCTGTTTTAGAAATGGAGATGATGGAGACATCCGTCTCATTGGCTTTGCAGCTCCTGAGACACCTGGCAGTGGAAGCCTCTGTAAACTTTGGGATGTTGAGCAGAGGCGGCCTTGGTCCAGGGAGTCCTCACAGAGCAGAAGCAGAGAATGTGCTAGAAGAAGACCTTACTTAGATGAGAGGCCGTAGGAGTGTCCAGCCAGGGTCAGTTCCACCCAGGAGCCAGTGAGGTGGGTCTGAGCCTGCTGTCTGTGCAGTGTGAGCATCTGGGAGAAAGCCACTCCTGGCAGTGAGTCAGGAAGGTGGGAGCACGGTCTGCAGGGGGGGGGGGGGGTGCTGTGTCCAGGGCCCACCTTCAAGGGTGGCAGCAGGGGCCTTTCTGGACACATAGGGGACTTGGAAGGACACACGGGCTCTGGTCTCAGCCCTTGCTGGTGGCTTCTTTTCCCTTATATTTGGCTGCAGTGGGGTTCAGGCGTGGGGCCTGCAGCTGTGGGGAGCAGGCCGTCAAGGGCGAGCACTCTTCCTTAGGTCTTTGTTGGGGGCTCTCTGGCCCTCTCACCGGCCCCAGGGGTATCTGAATGCACAGGCACTTCTGTGAGTAAGTCCATTTTCGTGTTACCACCGGTTTATAGCTTTCTCCAGAAGAGCAGGCAGCTTTTTATCAAATTTAATTAATATTTGCTATAGTTGGGGCGCCTGGGTGGCTCAGTTGTTAAGCGTCTGCCTTCGGCTCAGGTCACGATCCCAGGGTCCTGGGATCGAGTCCCGCATCGGGCTCCCTGCTCTGCGGGAAGCCTGCTTCTCCCTCTCCCACTCCCCCTGCTTGTGTTCCCTCTCTCGCTCTGTCTCTCTCTGTCAAATAAATAAGATCTTTAAAAAAAAAAAAATATTTGCTATAGTTAAAAGGGATATATATATTTTTTAAATTGAACACAAATTGGGACAAATGACAACTACAGACTTTTAGAAACGTCAGACCACAGGGTCAAGGAGGAGGGCTCCTGAGCTTACAAGAGGGTGCCTCTGCACCCAGGAGGCCATCCATCCCTCCTCTTCTTTCCTCTGGTTGGGGTAGCCCAGGGCTTGCAGGAGTCAGCAGTCCCCAGGCCCTGGGTCTCCTCTTCCTGGGGATGAAGACTGGGGGTCAGCCCATCAGGAGGGGGACCAGACCTGGCAGCACCCAGCCCTGCCTTGGTTCAGGGGCTCACCATCTGGTGCAGGAGGAGTCAGAGCGGCCACGGGGGCCTCAAGACCTCCAGGGTGTGAGCTTGCTGGGTCTGGGCTGGGGGCCCAAGGGAAATCGTGCGTGGCTCTCACTCTTCCCTCTTCTCTGTGCAGTACGACAACCTCCTGAGCCAGTTCGGCTGCATGCAGGTGTCCTCGTCCTCCTCCTCCCACTCCCTGTCCGCCTCGGATGCAGGCCTGCCGCAGATGGCGGGCAGCAACATCGAGCAGTATATCCATGACCTGGACACTAATTCTTTTGAACTGGACTTAGAGTTCTCTGAAGATGAGAAGAGGTTGTTACTGGAGAAGCAGGCCAGTGGAAACCCTTGGTAAGAATCCATAGATGTAAGCTGTGCTCCATTTAGAAGAGCGGAGCCAAGCGCGTGGGAGTCGAGCAGCGGGAGACCGAGAGCACGGGCGCCCACCCTCCATCTCCACTGCCTGCCAAGGCCCCGTATCACCTCACACCTCCCTTGCTGCCATTAATGCTCAGGAAACAAGGACCCTCAAAGGGTTCAGCTTGAATTAGGGATTTGGAGGTGTTGGCCTGGGGATGAGTGGGTTTGAGACCCTCAGGGCTCAGTGAGCCAGGCCTTGTCAGCATCAGTGTTCTGACGTGGATTTACCACCGACCAAATGACCACCGCTCCTAGGGGGCGCATGTGGGGCATTCTAGAGTTTTCACTATTGCAGATCATCTTTTGCATGTAGGTTTTCCCACTTGCCTGGGTGTTTCTCGTAAGGGGGGGCCCTGGGTTGGCAGGTGGAGTGGGTGTGAGCACACGTGAGGATGCGGTGCTCTGTGTCCACGGTGCCGGGGAACCCCTGTCTCCCAGCACTCTTGCCTCTCCTGAAGCACTTTGATGCTCTAAAAATGGGTCATGGGAATTTGCATCTGTATCCTGGTTGAGGCAAACATCATTGGCCGTTTCTATTTATCTTTTAAGGTACTTGGTCTTCTTTGACTATTTTTCTTCTTGTACATTTTCCATCTTTTCGAAATTGGCTCTGAGAGCCATGGATGCAAAGAATACTTTTGTTGTATGTTTCACAAACATTTTTCTTCAGTTTGTCTTTTCAGTTTTTTGTGTGTATTTTTGTATAGAAGTTCTAAATTCTTACAAAGTCAAACGCATCTGTGTTTTTATTTTCTGTTTTCCATCTTGGTCATGTTGAGAAGAGTGTGTCTACCCTGACACTTTTCTTCATGCATTTTTATGGTTTCACTTTTCACTTGGGCGGAGGGGAGTCCGGCGCAGGGATGAGCAGGGAGGTGTGTTGGGGTAGGCGTGGGCATGGAGGGAGAAGGCAGGCTAGTTGGAGGGCTGGGCTAGGCGAGCCTGAAGGAGTAAGAGGAGGAGGCAGGGTGCAAAGGAGAAGGAGTGGGTGATGAAGCCAGGATTGCAAACCATTAGAAATTATCGTCTCTAGTAAAAGTATAGTTAGACGTCAGCCAACTGGAATAACCTACACTTCTCGGGAGTTTACCCTTCCTAAAGTGGTGTTGCTTAGGAGTATCAGTGTGTATGGAGTAGGGAGGAAGAGGCTTTGGTCAGGATGGTGTGAGCACCACCAGGCCGGGCACTCCGGGCAGGTCTGTGCGCCGAGCTTCCTGGGCCCGCTGTTGTGCAGCCTTGGGGTGACTCCCCAGAAGGCTTTTGTGCCTTTGCCTAGGGCCTTCCCTGAGGCCCTGCAGCCTGGGTTCTGGGCAGGACTGAGGCCTCTTGCCTTCCCTCCCTTTGTTCCGGCTTCTCGTCCCTTCCCTCCAGGTTCAGGCTCTCTGGGCTGGTGATTCTCGAAGCTTGGCAGCATCTCTTATTTGGCAGGGCAAGATCTTTGTTCTTACGACAGGGCTCTCAGTGTACAGCCCAAGGGGCATTGGTAATAATTGTGTAATAGCATTAAGAGGATCCTTGCTTTCTCCCTCTCATTCTCTGAGTGTGTGCAGTGCACGTCTTCAGAGGCTGCACCCTGGACCATGATGTTGTTGCTTTGGCAGCTGCTGGGCTGTGTGCTTCGTCTTTTTTGAATCTACAGGAGTAGGTTTACAGTATAAATACGTGCAGCTTTAGAGATTTAGTGAATTCTCAGTATTCCTGCTGGGCTCTTAACTCTCTTCAGTTACATCTGCTATAATCACTGTAACTCGGTGTCATCTGTTAAATCCTTGCTTTGAAATCCTGAAGTTTTCCTTAGGCTTACATGGACACACAACAGGATCTCAGGGTACTTTGCTGACTTGTTTTGCAATAAAATTTAAAGATTTCTGAAAAACATTTCTAAATTTCATCTGAAATTATCATTGTAGATCTTAATGATATGTTCTAAACAAAAGGACATTTATAACATTTTTCATATTGACTCAGAGAGAGATGTGCTTTCTCAGCCCCCAGCAGTGCCACCCACATTCGAGGGCTGTCAGAGCGCTCTCCGGTGCGTGTTCCGGAGACACTGGGCAGAACTGTAGATACGGAGCTACAACAGGCCAGGGCTCTCTTCCCCTCATACACGGGACGTCAGTGCCTTCCGTCCGTGTCTCTGAACAGAACGGTTTTGCATACTGTTCTGGTGCTGGTGGAACTGCAGCGCCAGAGGCCTGTCATTCAGAGTTGGAACGATAAATGAATAGCTTGTTGTAAGTGTACATGTGAGGAGCTCTTTCAGAGCCAAACTTCAGAAGCCGCTGTGGCATCTTAGAAGTTACGTTGTCCAGGCTGGGAAAGTGCACTCGACAGCTGGGAGGCCAAGGAGTGTTGGGCCGTTGACATGGCGGAGTGCCGGCCAGGTGACAGTCGGGGTGAGGAGTCCCGGCACTGCCACAGGCCCTGGTGCAGCAGCTCTCTGGGCTAAAGAGGCGGCTGCGGACACCAGGAGTGAGTTGGCATCCCTCTGGCCAAGTTATATTTTTCCTTACGAGTGGCTAAATCTCCAGATACTGCTCATATTGCAAGCATTGAACCAAGTGTGGTCTTCAAGTCTCTGAGCCCAAAATCACATATTTAGGAAGAGAAAAGCTAACTGCGGTCCATGCACATGGATGAAAACTAGAGGATCATTCATGGTTAATCACACTGTGGTGTTGAAAGCTCTAGAAGCCGGAAGTCACAGGCCTTTAGGTCTTTGTGGATGTGTCCCGCAAGGTATCTACACTTTTCTTGAGCTGAGCAGCCTCATCATCCTTCAGCTTCTGGCTGATCGCCCTGGTTAATCCCCGGGCATTCAGGATACATGGAAAGCTCAGGAATACTTTGTTCTCAGTGCCATGCATTCCCTGCACCATCGTCACCGGACGAATCCTGGCTAGATTTTCAATGTGGATTCAGTGAGTTCAGCCATATTTAATCCACTAGTCCGGTTGGTATGTCCTTTGAGCGTGATGACTTCATAGGCACTTTGAACCATCCTCGTATGCACTCCCTTCCAGTTTCCACCGCCACCATCTGTTCCCATTTCTGGATTCAGTTCCTGGGAACAAATGCCTGCTGCATTCACTCCACTCCACACATCCGCTTTTGAGTCGCCATGTTCTCCCAAAGTCCATCCATGGCAGCTGCTGGGATGAGTGCCAAGTGTTTCAGCCGTAAGATAGCGAAATCTAACAGAATCCAGATTATACCCACTTACAATCACACAGTGCTTGCGTAGTCCCCTTAGTTTCCAAATCACATATGTGAGACCTCCCGCTGAGTTGAAAACCACAGTCACAGGACCACCAGGACCATACTGGACTATCGAGGGACGGTGAATTGGAAGACACTGACATTCCTCTGCACCAGACTGAGCCGGCTCTCTCCCTCCTGCTGGGAGCCCCTGCAGTTACCACCCCAACGCTAGAGTCGGCGGTCCTAGAGTAGTCTTCACCCGCCGCACTTTTAGCTGTCTGAAGACACAAGCTCCCATGTTGCAGACCCATCATTTCTTCCTTGAGTTTATCTTCCAAAACATCCACGAGGGCAAGTTCATCAGCCAGAGAGTTTCCCAGAATGCTTACGGCACACACCATACCAACTTGTCCGGCACCCACCGGAGTGATCCTACCGTTTGGGAAGGTTGCCTCTTCTGCAGTTGCAGTCAGTTTCTCCGTCAGAGTCGCACAAAGAGCACAGTGTCAGCTGCGCGCGCCTCCTCAGGCGCAGGGCAGGGTCTGCCTCGAGTCCTGCTTTGGAATCTCACTGCCTGTTCTGGAACAGATGTGTTGTTGACCTGTGCGCCAGTGTTGCGGAAGCAGTGGCCGGCACAGCCTCGGGGGCAGGTCAGGAGTCCAGGCTGTGGCACCAGGCAGTGCTCGAGCACCTGGGCTTTCCACGCACGCACGGGAAGAAAAGAAACCAGGCTCCCCTGGGAGTAGTCGTCAAAAATTACTGGTTTTATTAGTAGTCTGAATGCAGTGGGAAGTCTGCAGGAAGCATCTCTGCTGCCAAGCCAAAGGTGAGTTCTCTCAAGCAAAGCAGTGGTGTTGGGAGTGCGGTCAGCTGCTCTTTGCATGCAAGACCGTTTTCACTAGTGTTTTACTGGCAAACTGGGGTTATTCAGACTTGGCCGTTGGGCTGTTTTTTCTGGAAAAGGAGTGGAATGAGCCCGTCCTTTAAGACAAACAACTGCCAGTATTTGTTACCAGGGATAAAATCGAAATTAGGATTTGGGGAACCTTTATCCCTCACTTGAGTTTGACATCTTCCCAGGACTTAAAGACTTGAGGAGAGAGGTCGTGACGGTAATGAGTTGATTGGCGGATATCGTGGGAGGTAATTTGTCGGTGTTGGGGCGATTTCCATGACTCGGCAAACCACCGTTTTCCACGTTGGGTGCTGGGGGCAGAGCTGTTCAAAGTGCCAGGTACACCAATGAGTTCTAGTGTCTCAGAGTGTGAGAGAGCCGTCGTGGGACTCCAACTCCAGGTTGGCAGTGGACCTTGAAGGAACTCCGCTTGTTGAGTTTGGGTGCATTATCAAAGAAGAACGCCCATCGTCATCTGAAGAGGCTTTTAAAGGCACTCCTTCCTGTTCCAGCTACTTGACTCAGTGAGGCTGAGTCCTTCGTGTGCTCTAGCCTGCACAGCGGGGCACAGCCCAGTGAAGGCTGGGGCAGATGGGGGTACCCAGCTGTCTTCTCTGAAGCCAGATGTTAAGGAGATTTGCAAAATGTACAGTGGGGTCATGCTTCCCATGACTTATCTTTGTTTTGGAAAAAAGTTACTCTTGAATAAAAATGTTATTTATATTAGTATGTGATGGTTTTATTTGTGGTTTTTAATGAATTAAGTATTTAAAAATGTCTCTTTTAATTTCTCCTACCTAAATATCAATGTGTAACTCCAATAAAGGAAATCTCTTTGGGATCTTCCATCAAGTTTGAGGGTGTAAAGGGGTCCCGAGAGCTGGCATTTTAGAGCAAACTGGCCACAGTCGCTTGTTCTTCCATCCCCTGGGTCAACGCCCAGTGTGGAGAGGCTTCCTGAGGTGGTCAGAAGAGCCGCCTTGGGGTTCTGGCCGGCTCACTTGGCTTCCCTGGGAGTGACTGTGCCCTGAAGTGGCTCAGACTTGCTTGTGGCCTCAGGCTTGCATCTTCCAAGATGACCTTCTTGGGGCCTGGGGGTTGCTGGAGGGATAGGGTGAGGAGGAGAGAACCCTGGCTTTGGGATCAGGAGCAAGGAGTACCTTGACAGCATCCCCCCTAGCAAAACGACCATGGGCAAGCCTGCATGGACATTGGCACAGAGCCAGTGGTGAGCGTCACTGTGTGGTCAGCACGGCTGCGGTGACCTGCCTGCTGACCACACTCTGAGAGTCTCTGACTCAGGTCTGGCTTCAGCTCCAAGTCTGCGGACGGCATCCACCATTTGCCAGCAAGGAAAACGCGCCTCATGCGCAGGGCGGGGGGTGCATTTTCAGGGGAGTGGAAATTGACTTTTTGAAGTAAAAAATTGAAAATGACTCCTTTAATAAGTACTTAAACTTTTCAAGGTAGCTCACTAGCAGCCTGTTGTAAGCTAATTGGCAAATGCACTGCCCTATCGGATTGTGGCATTTGTGCTAATAATGGAGCTTCTAAGCCTCTCTGCGTCCTGCCTCGGGGTCGTTTCACCCCAGCCACTGGATGCAGTCAGGAGCCCGCATTGGCTGTCCCCGCCCGGGAGGAATGCGAGAGGCGGAGGCTGCGCTTGTGCGCGTGTGACAGGGCCTGAGAGCGTGCTGGTCCATGTAGTCAGGCTGGGCTCTGTCAGTGGGGTCCTCACGGCAGGGACGAGGAAGGGGCTTGCCTGCTTCCCTGCGGTGCCAGAATGTTCTGTTGCTGAGCCATTGCTGTGGTTTCGGTTTCACTGTAATACTACTGTTGTGGACATCTGT
This sequence comes from Mirounga angustirostris, assembly GCF_029215605.1. Lineage (NCBI taxonomy): Eukaryota > Metazoa > Chordata > Mammalia > Carnivora > Phocidae > Mirounga > Mirounga angustirostris. The sequence goes on from NW_026991713.1 coordinate 141,646,410, forward strand.
GCTTCTAATCTTCATTTTTCTTTACCTCCTGAGGGTAAATGGCTGGGAGTGGGATTACGTCTCAATACATCATTTCCAAATTGCTTTTAAGCGAGTTTCAAGTTCAGGACCACAGGCGCCGGTGCTGAGCAGGCGCTCACACACACACACCGGGGCAACCCCAGTAGGGCACCCAGGAAGGGCAGCTAGCTCAGTTTTGTTTACTTAGAGCCATTGAAAATTTGGGGGCCATGCCCTCTTTGGGGAGTTGCTAGTTTGTATCCTTTGTTCTTTTTTTTTTTTTTTTAAGCCTTAAGCCTTTCCTATTGCTTTGCATGTGCTCTGCAGAGTGATGTTGACCCTGTGGGCCATATTTACTGAAGACCTCTCCAGCCTGCCTCCTGGTTTACCCTGGTGGTTCTGTAGTTGGAGGTGCCTTCGTCCTCCCGTGGTCCTGATTGCTGCTTAGACAGGAACTCCTCCCCCCTCTCCTAGCTCTGCCCTGGCGGGGGGGTTGGGTTGCTTTGGGGCTGCCTGTGAACTGGAGAAAAATCTTCCCCAGTTTCTCAAGCTCAGGGAATCTATCCTCGAGAAAAATCTTCCCCAGTTTCTCAAGCTCAGGGAAAACCAGAATCTCTTGTTCGATTTAATATTTCATTTGGTGTCTCCTGTCACACCACATGAGGCTGCAAAGATACCGTGAGGCCACTTCTTTCTGTACCTGTCTGTCAGGCTTCCCTGGTGCTGTGGCACCATCGGCCCAGCGCCCCCCGGGGGTCTGGCTGCCTCCCCCGCCCCGGACCCTCCCACACCTAGTACACTTTAATTCAAGTCTTCCCCTTATGGTTAGTTTATGGTTCTTTACTACACATCCAGTTCTTCTACATTAGGGTCTGTTGGTTAGAAGGGACTTTCTGTCTGATCTGTTTCTGTGCTGCAGATCATTCTATCTGCTTTTCAAAAATCTCCTGAATTTTTTTCCTCTTTGTTTCAAGTCTTGGTTTTGTTTGTTAGTTTGGTTTTTAAGTAACTCTGAGAGGGAGGTGTTGTACTTTTCCTCATACAGCACTGTTTTCATTAAAATTCTTTTTAGTTTTCAGAATCTACCTGCGGCTATGTCCACTCACATGTAGGCTGGGTTCTTGGGAATGGGGCCTCTGTGAGCTCTGGAGCCAGCCTGGGTCTGGTTGGGTTAGCATGGGCAGACCTCGGGGCCAGGTGAGCTGGGTGGGAAAACATGGTTTTGCTAGCTCGGCCAGTCGTCTTGCACGCACTGGGTCCCTTGTGGGTGCGCTCAGATACTAAAGTGGTAATAAAACTGTCACTATTGGAGATGACAGTTGTCTTAGGCCTTTCCAAATAAAAAATATTGTTGTGTTCTACAGTAGATCCTCAGATCAGGAATTTCAGTAAAGTCAGAACATAAACCGGTAACTATTCACTTTAACCAAAAGCAAGAACCCGTAGACATTAAAACAACCTCTTTTATCCTCCTTGGAGTCAAAGTGAAGTATACTTGCTAAGAATGCACATTAAGTCAAAGTTGTGTTCCTAGCTTTCTCTTTCAAACTCCTGCCGTATTTGAGTAGGAGTGCTGTGTTACTGTGGTAGAAACACCAGAGATGTTCTCAAACCAAGTCTGGCACAGGTCTTTCCGGAATCTGTGATTCGCAGCTGCTCGGTGGTTTCTGAGCATTGGATTGGGGGGCCCAGCTTGGGGAGGTAGCACGTGGCCAGCAGTCCGTGTCCTGGGGCTGACTCTCAGAAGCCTCCTCCTTTTCAGGGGCTCTGTGTTCACCCCAGCTTTGTTCACATGAAGGAGGACTGGCGTCCCCTTGCCACCATCTTTGTGCTGCCGAGCCAGAGGTAGCAGCAGGCAATGGTGCTGGTCCGCGCACCCCGACCGAAAGCGGTTGAGCAGTGGGCACCTGCGCCCTCTGTGACACTTGGGGCCTCCTGAGTTCCTGGAGCGAGTTGGGCCATGACGGGAGAGGCCTGGGCAAGGCACGCAGATGCCCTCAGCAAGTTCGTTTTGAGTGGAGGAGCTTGGGGAGAATTTTTATCCCTGACTCACGTGAGCGTCTCATTCTTGTTTTCTTCTTTTTATAGGCATCAGTTTGTAGAAAATAACTTAATACTAAAGATGGGTCCCGTAGATAAGCGAAAGGTAAGTCCGACTCTCTCTGCATCTCCCCGAGGGTCTGTCTCCCCTCAGCCACGTCGGGGTCTGGTCTTCCGCCGCAGGCTCCGGCTGATCCTTGCTGTGCATGTGTCCTTGGTCTTGGTTCCCTTTCTCTGAAAGATCATGTCTAGATCTGACGGCCAAGGAAGACTTGAGCCACTGGGGGAAGCTGTTTGAAACCACACAGGAAGGCTGTGGTAAAATAGAAATACAGCCTCTCGTTCTGGCTTGGGGTTTTGATATCCTATCAAGTCGTCTCTTACTTCATTAGAGTTGTTTTTGAAAGTTGTTATTTGTTTCATGGATTAGTTGTGTCAAAAATATCAGACTCCACAAACACTCTGCCAACGTGGGCCCTTCTGAGTTCAGGCCCCAGGCCTCCGTTCCTGGCCATGCTGCACACGCCGCCCTGGTTGGTGCCAGCAGTGGGGAGCCCCACCCCCACCCCATGGAGCAGAGGGCACAGGGGGCGCCCTGACTGTCCCTGGCAGGCTCGGTGGAGCAGGCTCGGTTTTGCTTGCCGGTGGGAGACACACCCAAGTGGGGCTGTTGGAATCCAGCTCGCAAAGGCCAGGCAGGCTGGGCGCTTCGTTCTGCCTGCCCCTCTGTGACCTGAGAGGCCAGGTTCCAGGCGAGTGGACAGAGGGCTGGCGCTGGTCCCGAACCCCAGGCTGCTGTGATGGCCAGGCCTCTGAGGCCGCGGTAGGTGCTGCCCGCTCCAACTTCTGAGCCCTGACGAGCAGGGTCTTTTCATTTTGCATCAGGGCTTGTTTGCACGACGACGACAGTTACTGCTCACAGAAGGGCCACACTTGTATTATGTGGATCCTGTCAACAAAGTCCTCAAAGGCGAAATTCCATGGTCGCAAGAACTCCGACCAGAGGCCAAGAACTTTAAAACCTTCTTTGTGCACACGGTGAGTTTGTCTGTACGGGTTCTCCTTTGCAGGGCAGTTGTCTCCCCCTTTTCTCGTGTCCCAGGGGCCCCACGCTCCCAGCTCAGCTGCGAGCTGGGTCCCCCAGGCCCCTGTGCTTGTCTGTCAGGGTGGGGGTGACCTAAGGGAACTGTAGGTCCTTGCCCGCATGTGTGATGTCTGCACATATGCACAGGGAAAACCCATGCTCGTGTGCCTCCAAGTGTACCCTCCGTGGCTGCAGTAGGGTGCTGCTCTCGGTGGCACCCCCTCAGCATCGTTAAACGGTTTCTGTCTCCACAGCCGAACAGGACGTATTACCTGATGGACCCAAGTGGGAATGCTCACAAATGGTGCAAAAAGATCCAGGAAGTGTGGAGACACAGATACCAGAGCCACCCGGATGCCGCCGTGCAGTGACAGGTCTGCGGCTGCCACAGTCGCTGCCAGGACACTTGCCCCAGCGCGGCTCACCGCCCTCCGGGACGCTTCCAGACCACCTGCCAGCCATCTCAAGGGGGACGCAGACGGCAGAACCTTGCAGCTTTTTTATTTAAAAGAAAAGAAGAAAAAAATACCCAACCACACAAAGAACAAAACCAATAACGAAAAGGAATTCAGGGTCGCTTTGCTTGCTCTCTGTGCTCTGTGGAGGTTCCCCAAGCTCTCCTTGTCTTGGGGACCCAGCGCCGTGCACGTCCACCTGATTCCCGCCCGGGCGAGTGGAACAGACTCGAGTCACCAGCTCTGCACCACACGCCCTGGTCATGCACCGGCCGGTCCTCCTGTGGCCGAGGGGATGGGGTGTGTGTCTGGGCTCTTCTTGCCCCTAGGTTATCACAGAACCCGTCGGCAGGGAGCCATGCACGCCTCTGCCAGGGTGGCTTCGATCTCTGGCGGGTGGGAGGGTTCCTGGCTTTGGTCTGTGTACTTCTTTTCTTGTGTCCCTTACTTGATGCCCCTTTGCCCTGCCAGGGCCCCTGCTTGCCTTCTTGCATCGCTCTGGCTGTGAGCACTCCATGGCTTGTGTTCGTTGGGCAGGCTCCAGGTGTGGAGATGTGGAGCGGGCTGTCGGGGTGTGCTATGGAGCCGCTGCTGAGGTTGGAGGGTGCCAGCAGGCCGTTCGCATTGAACGTCCCTCTGAGCGGGGTTGGCCCTGTGGAGCTCGAAAGAAGCACAGGTCTGAAAAGAGCACCCAGTTGCGCCAGGAGACAGGGAAGGCTGTGCCCTGCTCTGGGCACGAGGCCAGGGCAGCAGGGCAGACTGGGCCTGGCGTCCCCCACGTGGGGGAGTGCTGCCTGATGAGCCCCTCCTGAGAGTTTGGTCCGAGGGTGGAACATGCAGGCCCCCCGGCGCAGTTTGCTAGGGCTGAGGGTCTCTGGGCACCAGCCGTCTCCCAGCTGTGACACGCACCCCTTTCGTGGTGAGGGAACATTCTTGTAGCCTGACTTCCAGCACGTTCACATCTCCACAGTGAAAGTCTGAAAGCCTTCTCATGCTGCCAGGTCATTTATCCCCATCAAGATGTGGACCTTGCCAGGAAGAAAATGTTGCTCACCTTGCATGAGGGGTAGGAACACCACACTGGAGTCTGAGCGCCCAGCCTGCTCGCCCCCTGTGCTTTCAGCCTGCCTGCCTCTCTCTTTTCAGAGGCAGCACAGTGCTGCATACCTACCGCAGGGGGTCCACGATTTACTGCTCCTTTGATTTCTTTGCTGCTGCTCCCTGGACAGAGAAAGCCTGTGGGCCTGGTGGGGCTCGGAGCTCCTCTCCCTGCCCGTGTCCCTTGAGGGCAGTCCGCAGCCCCAGGTGGGCGCGGTAGAGGCACCGCTGCCTGCAGGCTGCTCACAGACTCATATCTGTCCCCAGGGGATGAACAACTTTGCCGTTTCCTGGAGACTTTCACGAAGGCACCAGTAGAAGGCTCACACAGGAGAGGTCCCCCCGACCACTCTGCCTCCATCTCCTGTCTTGAACAAAGCATCCGTCACCCCGTGTTGACGAGTGGTCCAAATCGGAGAAAAGATGTCTTTCTCAAATGGGTTTAGTGATATGAGTGGCCCTTGTGTCAACCCGGTGAGGGGAGTGTGGCTGTGGAGCTGCCCCTGCTGGGCCGGACAGGGGGCCGGACAGGAGCGGAGGTGGGGCGGGGAGTACCGGCGGCTTCCTTTTGGGTCTTGTGCACTGCTCTATGAGAGCTGCGCGTGCATGAGTGAGCGAGGGTGCGTGTGCGCGCGTGCCCATGCCGGGGCGGGTGCCAAGCTGTGGGGGGCGTGCCTGCCCTTGGGGCACCCAGGGGAGTGGGATGCTGCCGGGGCCAGGGTCATAGGTCACGCTTCCCTCTTCTCGCTTTTGAAGAGGCTTGCCTGTGTTCACCTGCTTTTCAAAAATTAAGTCTCTCTGGGCCTTCAGGAATGTCATTTCCAGCTTACTCCCATGTTGATCATTTAACCTTTCTTAGAACACCCGCGTCTGTGGGCGTGCTGTTTGGAGAGTTGGGGGCTGCTCTTGCACAGTGTTCTTCCTTGGGTCCGGTTATGGGGAAACGAGCAGGGCTGGCGTTTGGCTCTCACAAGAGCGCTCGGCTGGGCTGCTCCGGGAGAGACGCAGCGTCTGCTGCATTCCTCTCTGGACAGCGCCACTACCTCCTGGGCTTCACCCGCCAGCTCCATCGTAACCTCCGGGACCAGAGAATGAGGGGTTCAGGGTTCAGCTCGCAGCTGACAGAGTTGAAGTGACTGCCCTTGCCTGAGCCAGTGACAGCTGAGCCCTTCTCCCTTCGCCACCTTTCTCCTCTCAGAGCCTTCTTCCCCCCTTCTCTTTTTTTTTTTAAGGCACATACATGTTCTTTTCCTACCCTGTGCTTGTCCATGTCGGCTTTCGTTGTATGCAGCTTGTCCTTAGAGTGCCTGTCCCCGGTGCAGGTGCCTTGCCTTCTAAGATGTGGGCATGGCTGTCAATCGAGTATGTACCAGACATACATGGAAGTACAGGTGATTTATCCACACTGAGAAAGAAAGTGTTCTGTTGACTAGATTCAGGAGCCATGTGTCTTAGTGAGGGCCAGGAGAAGGTTCAGTGCCAACCACATAGCCGGCACGTAGAGCTGGTCCCATACCATGTGGCCTCGCCGGGCATGGAGGGGAGGGGGTGGGGCTGTGGCCTCCACAGGCTCAGGTGGCCCACTGCGCCTTGTCCCTCTCTGGGAACTCCAGGAAGCCAGGCTTGGGTGGGGCTGTTTCCTTCCCTCTTTCTGTGGACCTGACCAGGACAGTGGGCGATGGGTCGTGTAGCAGGTGGCCCCGTGAGGTGCACAAAGGCACTGCACCTGCTGTTCTGAACCTTGGCTCTCAGGAGTGTGTTACAGACCTGCTTTGCGGGAGATGCCTCTCGCGGCTGTGCCGGAGCTGGTGGGCCCCGCATGTTCTCCAGGCCCCTACTGCCGCCCTTTGGTATTTGTGGCTGGGGCCTGTAGGCATTGCAGGAGTTGCCCCGTGGCACAAACTCACCGAGGGCCAGGTGCCAGCCCAGGGGCTCCAGGTGGTTCTGTACTTTCTTAAAACATTTGCTTTCTGAGAACATCAACTGTAGGCTTACCACCCAGAAGAGACCACTGTGAACATTTTGGTGTATAACCCCCCCACCCCCCATGCACATATTTGTTTGCTTTTTAAACTAAAGTGGGAACATGAAACACACACTGTTCTGCATCTAGCTTGTTTCACTTGATAATTTATCTTAGGCATTTTTCCACATCATGAACAATGATTAAAAACATTGTTTTTAGTGATTGTAGAGCTTAATATGGTTATCAGTTTTATCGTAACTTATCTGACCATTTTCCTGTTATAAAACATTTAGATGGTTTCTGGTTTTTCACTATTTAAATAATGCTGTGATGAATACCCTCGTAAATCTTTGATTTTGACTCTGATCGCCCCCCACCCTTGGTTCCTAGAAGTAGTGTTTTGGGGTCACAAAGAGTTTGTTTTAAAGGTGGTATTAGTCTCTCTTCCTGTCTTCATCTGAGGCTTAGATGCTCAGAGTTCCAGCACACAACCTCCTCAGTTGTCCTACAGATTCTGGACAAATCAGTTTCTGCTAAGGTGTGTGTTCCAAAGAATGTTTTAATAAGACTGCTCTTTTTTTTTTCCCCACAATGCTAAAATATCATTTATTGCAGTCCGTTTGTGACAGATTTTTCCAAAAATGCATTTCCTTATTTTCATTGACAGAATCTGGTTATGCTTGCATGTTAGTTACCTTCCCATCCCTGCTGCTGTGGCTTTCACATGCTTGGTGATATTTTCAGAAGCTTGTACTTTGTGTCCACAATGGTACTGAATTTGCATCTGCACAGGCAGCAGAGATAAAAAGTGTTGAACTGACCTTGCCACATGCATAGTGGATGATTTGTAATTAAGTGTGTGTAGACTCTGAAAATACATTGGGCCATTTGGAATCAGTAAAAGAGCAAAATCTCTAATTGAGAAAGAGACCATGTAGGCAGTTGGGTTTAACATAAGGTTATTTGCCCCTATGCTCTTCAAATGGTGGCACTCAGTAGGAAGGTCTTAGCAGTTAGTAGAGCGCAGTGGCCAGGCCTTTTCACTGTAGAGGGTGATTGTCCTGGCCCACGTGGCTTTCGGGACTCCTCCCCTGTCCTCCCTCACAGTGTTGCAGGTTGTCTGGCTGTCTTCAAACCCAGAACACCCAATTTGGTTTCATTCCTGATTTCTCCACTTTAGTTTGGGGTCCATTGATTCTGAGAGGAGAGGTGCGTGAGAGATTTTTTAGGTGCTGTGCTCAGTGTCACTTGAGTCTGCCAGAGATTTTTGGCTGGATTGTGGAGAATTGGACTTCCTGCCCTCCTCTGACACCCCAGGTTCCCTGTCCCCTGTCCGGTCCACAGACAGGGTGCTCACTCCCCAGACCGCAGAGGTTGCAGCCGCTTGCCAGAATATGATGCAGGTACTATTCTTAGAGATGTCGCCATGTGCATTTTTCCACATTGTTTCTTTTCATCCAAAGCTCACATGAGCTGACAGTGACTCAGGTGGGTGTGGCCCTTCCCACTTAGGCAGCCTATATGGCAAGTGCCCTAAATCAGGGCAGGAGTCACTTCCAGAGCTTCTGAGGGGGGCAGGCTGCTGGCCCAAGGTTGTGGAGTTGCAAATCAGGCTGCCTGTGGAGAACTGGTTTGGGGAAGGAGCTGTTCCAGCCAAGAGCAGTTTTATCTGTAGCTCGGACAGCTGTGATGGGCAACTGAACTAGCCTACATGTATACCTGAATTTTCCCCAGAACCCACTTCTTCAGTGTGAAGAGACACCAAACTTCGCGAACAGAGAACTTTTTACAAAAGGCAGACCTTTTTTTAGCGTGTGATCCACCCTAGTCCCAACCAATCTGGCAGAATGATTTTTGAATAGGGGTCGTTTTGCTGGTGAAAAGCCTCTCTATCCTTATCAGAAGTTTGATTGGACATTGACAAAAATAAATTTTTGCATTATTTAGAACTGCTGTAGCTGTTCCTTAACACAAAATCGGATGAATCAATAGTATGTTAGCTGTCTTTCAGGTTGGTGGCAGTCAGTTAGAACATGTGTAAAATTCTCTACCTGGTCTGTAGCTGTAACTGTGATGTACAGGCAAAGCAAAAATTTAAAACTTATGAAAACAAATAATGCAATGATATTAGGATATACACTTTTGTATTTTTATTCTTATATAAGGTTATTTGCTGGCTATTGTTGGCCTCTAGTTCAGTCTGTGTTATTTAAAATCTAATATATGAATTATTTGGATTGAATTCATGTTCGGGGCCACGTTGTTGTATGTATTGATGTACAGCCTTGAATGTGAATAATTATTGTAAACTATATTTTACAACTTTTTTTCTGGCTTTATTATATAAATTTTCTATTTGGTCAATGATTTAATCATATAATTTAATGAATCTGTTTCTTCTCTTTTTTTCAAATACTTGTGCTTTAGATGTAGTTACTGGATGATGAATTTTCCACGTATGCTCGGTAGTCTTGTAATAAAAAGCATGTAGAGTGTAGACGCTCGCTGGCCTAACTCTTCTTTGACCGGGGGCGCGGGTCGGGCTCGGCGGCCACCTGCATTCCGGGCCCGGAACCCAGCGTCCATGCGCCGCACGGGCGGGGGGCGGAGGCCGGCGAGCCCCTCGAGCCCGACGCCCGGCTCCGGCCGGAAGGGGGCTCGGCCGGTCGCTTTTCCGGACCGGAACTTCCGCCTGCCGCGTGACACCAGGGCGGGCGCTTTACGAGGGCGGACTCGTGGGCGGGACAGAGCTAGGAGGACGGTATTAAAGGCCGGACGCTTCCGGTGGAGAGGAGCTGTGGCGGGGCTTGCTGGGATCATGGCGGAGAATCACTGCGAGCCGCTGCCGCCGGCTCCGGGCGGCCTCGGGGCGGGGCTGGGGGCCGGGCTGTGCCGCCGCTGCAGCGCGGGGCTCGGTGCCCTGGCCCAGCGCCCCGGCGGCGTGTCCAAGTGGGTTCGGCTCAACGTCGGCGGCACCTACTTCCTCACCACCCGGCAGACGCTGTGCCGGGACCCGAAATCCTTCCTGTACCGTCTGTGCCAGGCCGACCCCGACCTGGACTCGGACAAGGTGAGGGCCGCGCGACTGTCCGTGCCGGGCCGGGGAGGCCGGGCCTGGTGCCCGGGCGCCCACCGCCCTCGAGAACTCCCGGCGGGCCCACCTCGGCTCCCTCTCGCCCTCTCCGCTTCCCGGCGGAGCTTTCCCACACCCCGGACCTTGCTGTGGATCCACTTTCTTTCCCCTCTAGGTTCTCATGGCCCCGCTGTGTGCGCGTCTCCTCTGTGGCCCCGTGTACTTAGTGGCCCTGGAATCGGAGAACCCTGGCCGCCTTCTCATCTGCTCACATTCCAGACGTTTAACTTCACGTTGGCGTGGGGGGGTTGACACGGGTGACCTGCCTTTCCCAGTGACTTGCATTTAGAGAGTTGGCGCTCCGTCGTTTACAGCCACAACACGCTCGCATCGGCACTCGCAGAAGGGGCCGGCCCTAGAGTAATTTTTCGAAGGGAGGGTTGCGCGTGCGAAGGAGTGGCAAGGAGGGACCAGGTAGGAATATTTCGTCAGGCTGCGTCCCCATTGCCCTCCCGAAAGGGTAGGAGTCCCTCGGTTGGTTTGCAGCTTGTCTTTCATTAAGTGCTGGTACTGTTGTGCAGATCATGATGGAAACTGTTTCGGTTATGACCTTTATGAGACTTGTGTGGCTGAGGAAGAGCTGCTAGGGGTCTGTACGAATTGAAACTCCGAAAAGGCTCTATTGTAAGAGTAGTTACCTATATTTATCCGCGGCGGTTCGCAACCTAACTTTCCTGGGTCTTCTCAGTTGAGCGTACATAATTGCACTTGGCTTTGTGCCTCGCCAGCTCAACGCTTGCCAGGCATAAGTCTTCCCAGAAAGATTCAGCTCCCTCTTCAAGTTCGGGAAGGCAGACGGAGCCCATCCTCAGGGTGGCATGACCTTACGATCAGGAGAGGAGAGCTCCTGAGTTACCACAAGACCACTTGTCGTTGGCAGAAATCAGGGTTTGAGATGTCAGCGCTCCAGTCTCCCCCGCCACCACCCCCAGCTGCTTCCACTGCTCCTTTGACCAAGCTCTCGCCTCAGAGAGAATTGACCTCCCAGAAAATGGCAGGCCTCTCCAGGACAGAAATAGGCTTTTGTTTGCTGTGATTTTCCTTTTATGGCAAGGGTGTATGTTTTACTGTGTGTTTGTTTGTATTAAAACACTGGGCCACAGTGGTCATTCACTGGGATTTCTACTCGAGAGTTCGTTTTGTATATTGCATCAGATTTTAAATTGCACTTGTCCACTGGGGTTTTGGTGTGTGTGTGGTGTTTTTTGTTTTTTGTTTGAGGCAAAGTCTCTATTCATCACTAAAACAATTGATTCAGAGCCAATTAACTATAGCTTCCACAGTTAAGTCATTTCATTCCTTTATTTTACTGTCTCAAAACGACTTAAAAAAAACTATGCTCTACTGTAATAACAGTCCTTTGGGGGAGGTAATTAACCCACCAGAACACATCTGCTGCGGTTGCTTCTTGTCACCATCCGGTGCTTACCCACATTTGATCTCCAAATTGTAAGAGTGAAATCTAGAACATGAAGGTAATGCAGCAGATACAGTTTCTGTCTCATAGGTAGTCGATAGTAAATAAGGGTGAGTTTTTGTCACGGGTAATGGGAATTTAACAAAGAGTAATGCTGATTCACATCAGTCACGGTAGGAGTGTGCTTTACTTCACATGAGACACAATGTGTAAGATACTGGGTTTTCTCAGTGTCACCCCCCCCAACTTTCTGATGAAAGAATGTCCCAGAGCTTCACTCCTAGATAATTAGACCCTGAGTGAGGAAGCGAAGGCTGAGGGCGGAGGGGAAGGGGTGTTTGGAGGAGTGGGACGGCCAGTGATTATTACATGATGGAAGAGAAACAGGATGTTGATTCACTTGTAAAAACCTCGAAGCCCTCACTTCATAGTTAAAATGAATGAAAGCATACCTGGCAGATGTCCCTAGGGCTGGACATCAGCAGCACAGACCTGGTGGAAGGTTCCTGCTGGGCACCTGACTAGTGTTTATTGAGCTCCTGGGCTCCAGCAAGCTCGTGCTTGCATCGGACTTGGGTGGGGGGGATTCGAGGAGAAGTTGTTCCAAGGAAGGGGGAGACCAGGACCTTTCGGCAACCTGGTGGGTTGAAGTTCACTGGAAGAGTGCCTGGAGCTTGTGTTTAAACACTGCAGAAGCCTATGGGAGAGGTGGAGTGATGGGACGTTTTCTGAAGAAGGCAACAGTTTGTTAAGGAGGGTGGGGAGCGGGGCTGCAACTGGTCTCCCTCTCTCAGAACTGAGCCTGGGACCAGCTCTGGACTTCAAACCCTTACCCGTTGGTTTCATTGTGGACTCTGGGCCCATTGCTGCCGTGTGGTTCTCTTTATAGACCGCCCAAGTATGAATTCTCACTTCCTCCTGGGGCTTCCTCCAGCCGGGCTGTGTCTGGGGTGTTTGTTTCAGCATCTGCTCCCCTGCTGTCTGGGTCATCTTTCTCCCAGGTTCTCGTAAGGGGCGGGCCAGGTGTGACACTCCTTCCCGGAAGTGCTTTGTGAATACTTGATGTGTGATTCATTTGGGTTAAGTCTCTTTGTATTCCATGGTACCTGGCCCATTAGGCATTGCTGAAAACAGGTTAGCGTTTGTTTAGAGCTGAATCAGCCCCCGTTTCAGTATGGAGATGCTTTAGGAGTTGAAAGGGAAACAGGAAATACTGCTACTTGGTGGTTGGAAACCACTCAGGTTAAGTAGGATTTGAGGTGGGTTCAGTCTCTGTTGCCTGAGCCAGGCCTGGAGAAAATCTGAGCTTTTGTCCGTTGATGGGGTCATTGTTCTGCCTTTGGGGTGCAGATTCTGTGGCGTTAGATGGGTCTTTGAGAGGTGGGGCCATCGCAGGGCCTCTGGTGACATGGCACTTGCAGTTCTTTGCCTCTGCTCACTCCGGGTGTACTTGGTGTTGGCAAGAGTGTCGGGATTGGAAAGATAGTGGAAGAGATTTTACAGACAACGGCCAAGCGATGAGGGATGTGGGTGGGAGTACAAACTTCTAAGTTGCTTGGCAAGAGAAGTGGGGATTCCTTAGAGTGGAAAGAGCAGATTATGCTCCGTGTAACTAAATCAGAGGCGAAAGGCTAACTTCCCGAATTCTGAAGAGCGTCCTGGGCGCCCATGAGAGCCGTGTCGGCCTATCTGAGGCCTGGAGTGGGCGACCCGAGACTTGGGTGCATTTCATTTCACACTTTGGTCGAGGATGTGGCTCTGAGCGTGTTCGTAGCCCTGGCCACGTGCCGTGGTTGGTCTAGGCCCCGGGTGGAGGGAGGGGCTCCCACCCTTCCCCCGTACAGCAGGTGTTTGCTGGCAGAGCCCACGTTACGTCTCCACGGGGTCCCTAACTGGACAGCCCTGGACCTGAAGCAGCCCGTGATTCCAGGCCAGAAGGTCCTGAGAAAGGACTTGCTTGAGTGAGAGCTTGCTTCAGGGCCTCAGACATAGGCCCTGGGCCTGCAGCTGTCCCCACCATCAGCCATCTGAGGGCAGCCCGGGAGGAAATGGTTGTCGCTGCAAAGCACTTCCTCTTTCTGCCCCCTGCACCGTGACTAGGCTTGGTTGGAGCCATAGTCAGAACACTGTGGCCCACCTGCCTGATGTTGCAAATCGAGTTTTATGGGAACACTGGGGTGCCCACTTGTTGACAGGGTGTCTGTAGCTGCTTTCACCTGTGAGTGGGTGCTCACAGCTCCCTTCCAGAGACGCTCCAGGTCAGCAGTCACTGGGCCAACTGTCCTTAAATTCCCTTAAAGGAGCTGGCTCTGCACCGAGGGAGGTTTGTGCATGGCCAGGGTGCTCTCCCCGGACTGCAGAGCGCCAGAAGCATCCAGGCTGGCGCTGGTGTGCTGTGGGTACTGGGGAGACGGAGTGTCTTCCCTGGTGGCAGAGTGAGACTGGAGACTCGGGCCTGACTTTGACTTTGACCAGAACTTAACTCGCTGTGCGACTTTGGGGTAAGTTGGTGCACCTCTCTGAGCGTTAGTCCGGGAGTTGCTGTGAGAGTTTGGGAAGATGGTGCAGGTCACACCACCTCCACCCAGTGCCCCGTGCTGGGTCCGTGCTGGGTCCTCACAGCAGATGGAGATGACTCGCGGTGGTCTCTACTTTGTTTTTAGAAAGAATGCTTTTTTCTCCCCGTCAGAATTTGTTCTTGCTGCTGTTTGTTTCTTACACATACTCTCTGAATCACCGCAAACCTTGGTCCCAGAGGGGAGCTCCTGCTGCTCGGCCAGCCTCGAAGGGGAGTGTGTGCGAGCCTGGCCCTCCTGTCCCCCGTCCATCCCTGGCCGCCTCTTGGCGCTCCACCTAGAGCTCCAGGCTGACTTGAGGAAAGGCCCGAGGGCGGCTTCCCAACTCTGGAGCTGGAGGCTGTGCCACAGGGGAGGGACACAGCTTCCTGGGGAGCCACCGAGTTTTCTTGCAAGAAACTTAAGGTCTTTGAGCCTGAAGACTGTGGCTCTAGGGTTCCAGTCCCATCCGCCCGCGTGCTTGGAAGGGGCTTGAGGCATCCACATATGGGTGTGCACAAGTGTCTCTTCCCATCATCCACATTCTGGTGGGTTCTAGTTGCCTCAGCAGTTGGGCTTCTAGGATCTTGGCCTGGTTTTGCAAGTCAGGCTTGGGTGGCCACAGTTCTGGAGTTGATGAGCTGGGCCAGCTCCAGCAGGGAGGCCGAGGCAAGCAGCAGGGGCACCGACCGAGCCTAGTCACCGTGCAGTGGGCAAGAAGAGGGAGGAGGTTCGGTGACATAGCAGAGGAACCACGGGCCTGCCCTTCGGTCCCAGCAGGAAGGAAGGCTGAACTCTGCACCAGATCTGCCAGCAGGGCCAAGTGTAGGAGAGCAGAGGCCCCCTTGGAGCCCGCAGGGCGGTGGCCGTGGGGGCAGCTGGTGGGGAGGGCTCGAGGGCATCACCGGAGCAGGGGGCTAGGCGTTAACCGAGGGCAGGGCGTCCCAGGGCCTGGGGGCTCTGGGCTTGAGGAGGCCTCGCCTCTGGGGCTGTGGAGGGGCTTTCCGGTGTGGTGCTTCTACCCCAGGTGATCATGGTTCCCGCCTGTTTCCATCACTAGTTGACCTCCCTGTGCCGGCAATTTTATGTTAAACACACGCACTCACGCCACCAGAATCAGTAATGTGACATCTGTTGAGGATGTACGTGCAGGTGTTTTGAGGCTGGAATGTCTCTAGGGAGGGGAGCACCTGCGAAATCCCTGCAGATGGACGATCCCTTGCTTTGTGACATAAATCACAGCAGCTCTGACCTGGATGGCCGGCCCTCAGGCTGGCCGGTCCACTCAGCACCCTGGCCCCAGAGTGACCCAGCGTCTGCTCTCAGTGCTCGCAGACCTGCTGGACTGAGTGGGTCGCTGTGAATCACCCCCATGGATTCCTGGGGCCCTGGGAGTGGACCCACTGTGGCTGAATCTGACGCACACCTGCTGCAAGAGGAGCCTTGCAGATGGGCCCTTTCTCGCGGGCACTTGTGTTTGCTTCTGGGCGAGCCTTATGTGAGTCGTGTATGTCATCCTAAATTGGGACATTGTGGGGGTCGGGGCCCTAGGAGCTGGGTGCTCTTTGAGGTCTGAGGGGGTTTGTTGCCAGGGCCGGCACTGAGGGTGAGAATGACCCAGAAGCCGGACACATGCACCCTGCGTTGGCCCAGAGCCCTGCTTTTCCCTTACTTCCTGGGTGGGCATGGGAGTGTGTCAGATCTCAGCACACATGGGGCATCTCAGGGGGCTCATGCAGGGAACGGTAAATCAGAGCCCGCTGGCACTCCTGGGTGCCCAGGGGCCCAGCCCGGCAAATCCTGGTGCCTCAGACAAGTCTCTTTGGTCTCCGGGTCTGCTGCCTCATCATTTGTAATTGGTGACATCTCAGGCCTCTTCTGGACGGAGGGTTTGACAAACTGTAGAAAACAACAGAGAAGGGGGTGGAGGTTGAAGGTTTTGTGTGCAAATTTGGACTGGTCTCTTAAAATGGATAATTTCTGAGTAAAAGCTAAGTATTTCTAATTAGGTTGATTGCAGATGTTTGTGCACAGAGAATTCTGTGCGTTTACATTTAGATTTTAACAGGGAGATTTGACAGAATTTATCTCCCATTTAGCTCAGGACACTCAGCCGTCTTCATTTCCAGTCTCCGGTGGCTGTGCTTTTTCTCCCACAACAAAGTGGTGGCGGAGTCCCGTTTCCTGGCGTGTTTGTGGAGGCTGTGAAGGTGATGGAACGGGGCCAAGTGCAGATGCTCCATAGAGAGCTGTCACGCCAACAGAGTTCTTTTCCATTTAGAATCTTGGTGAGAGTCTCACTCCTCATCGCCATTTCCAGGACCAGCTAGCCCTGAGGGACGAGCAGCACCCTCTTTATCTACAGTGCGTTGCTGGGCAGTGCATTCGATCCTGCCCCTTGAACCTGATGGCCGGGTTTTACTTCTGGGTACAGTGTGGGCAGGGAGAACCTCAGTCTTGGGGGCTGTTTACTGAGTGGCGCAGGTGTGTTTCTGCCTCTTGCAGAACACTTGTTTCCTAACCAGTGGTGTGGGCTAGAGGCGCCGGGTGGGCTCAGAAAGGAGAGGGTGGGGCAGGGCAGGGAGTGGGGGAGTGGTTTCAGGTCAGGATTGTCCTCTCTGCCTCCCTCCTTGTCAGGGCTGCAGTTAAGTGTCTCCTGGGAGAGCATGTGATGTGGGCTTGGCCCTACCTTTGCCCACTGGCTCCTCTCAGAGAAGTGACTGCACACGGGGCTCGTGGCCAGAGCATGATCTCTCTGGCCTGGCTGCCTCCCTGCCTGGGGCCAGTGGCCCAGCAGCCCAAGCTCAGGGATGCAGGGTTCAGACTTCCCGTGGAGACCAGCAGCTCAGCCTTGGGAGGTGGGTCCCACTAGGAGTGGGATCCAGCCGACCTGGGCATCATCAGGCCGCCCTGCTCCAAGTGTGTGTGGACTGACAGCCTGCGGGGAGTTGGCCCTCGTTACCTATTCCTAAGCCAAGGCCACTTCCCCTGTTTAAAGCCCTTAAGGTACATGTATATTTTTTTTAATTTTTTTTTTAAAGATTTTATGTATTTATTTGACAGAGAGAGTACGAGCAGGGGAGCAGAGGGAGAGGGAGCAGTAGGCTCCCCCAAGAGCAGGGAGCCCGATGCGGGGCTCGATCCCAGGACCCTGGGATTATGGACTGAGCCACCCAGGCACCCTAAGATACATATATATTTTTAAAGCCAGCGCTTCACAAATAGGTCAGACGCTAATTCAGTGAGAAGTAGGGAAGGTCAGTAGAGGGAAGTGATTTGTGAAGAAAGGAGTCTCCATTCTGGCTCTTTTACACAAAAACACACAGAGCTCGCCACTCTATAAATGTAGCACACACTTGTATAAATCGAGGACAGGACAGAAAGAGGAGACGAGGGGCCCACGAGTCTCGCCACCAGCCAGCGTTCATGTCCTGCCGCATTCCTTGCTGCCTGTTGTAGGCGTGAGCGGCCCAGGGTCCTGTCTTGCGTGCTGTCGCAGCGATGCCCATGTGGCATGCCGGCGGCCGCACCCCCACTGCCCCCCCCCCCCATTCGCCAGGGTAGATGGCACCAAGGTGCTTTTCTCTGGGCTTTTGCAGAAGTGAGCCTAAGATTCATATTCTGAATTGGGGTTTTTTGTTTGTTTCACCGTTTCTGGGTTGTGTGTTCTTCCTTATTTCTGCTGTAGGCTAGAGGGCCCAGGGCTGCGTGCCCCGCACAGTACATGAGGCACCGGTGTCGGCGTGCCGGCCGCGGTGCTGGGGGGGCCTGTCCCCGGCCTGCCCCCAGCGACGCCACTCAGCTCTAGAGCCTGCTGCTCCCGCTCAGGTACTGAGGCGCTTGCTTTTTACAGAGGTCCTGCTTGTGCGCGTCTGAATGAGCGTCGGTCTGTGATCGTCTGGGCAGCAGCCCGGGATAAAGCCTGGTGGAGTTTTGGGGTCTTGGTGTAGGGGCCCCGGCACTTCCTGTGGAGGCTGAACCCTCCACTTGACGAGCCCAGGTCAGAGTACTGAGAGTCCTGCCCAACCTCGGAGTCCATCCGATCAAAACAAATCCCCAAGAAGAAACGGTCCAGAGAACTTTGGCAGGACTCCATGGAAGAAACCGCTTTTGAGTTTCCCTAAGTGCTGCTCCTCAGTGTCAGGGCCGGGCCGGCTGGCTCGTCACTGGCAGGGGGCGGCACATCCCCGGCGTCGGATTACTAGGGGCACAGCCTGCCACACAAGGCCATTCAGTGAACCCGCCGTTCTGGGTCCAGGCGGGGGGCCCCCAGGCAGCCTCGGGATGAGGGCTCGGTGTGTTGGCGCCCACGTCAAGACAGCCGCGGGGCTGAGCGCACACTGCCTCGGAAGCTCTGGAGCTCAGGCTTGCCCCCCATGGGGGTAGTGCGGTGTGATGATGGTCCTCTCGAGCTCCTAGTGTGGGCCCAGTGTGATAGGGAGGTTCCCTGGGGCGCCCTGTCCCCATCGGATCTTGTCCTTCTGCCAGCTGGCTGTCGAGGTTAGTGGGGAGCCAGTGAGTCGTTCCTGAGCTTGCTGATGTGCACATGTCATGCACGGGGCTCTTTTCACACCTGAGGGTGGGGGTGGAGACGAGCCCCTGACTTCATGGCCACTTTTTACTAGTAGGGAGACTGGTCGAGCATCCTTCTTCCAGAAGCTGGTCCACGGGGTCCTTGGTCTTGCTCGGAGAACAGGCGGGGTCTGGGGGGACAGGAGGCAGGGGTCCACGGGACAGTGTCTGGTGCTTCCTTAGGTGGGTGGGGTGGAGCATGAGGATGAACTCGGGAGGTCTGGGTGAAGCTGGGATGGCGCCTTGGTGGACAGAAGCCCACAGGGGAGAGCAGGCAGTGGCCTGTCCTGGCAGGAGGTTGGGCTGAGTGCCCGGGTCCTGCCCACTGAGCAGCAAGGCTCCAGGTCCCAGCATGCACACATTCAGAGCCCTAACTGACTTGACGTAAGAAGAGCAGGTCTGCAGTGGTGGACGTCAGGAAGCCCCTGGAACCTCCAGGTTCTGCCACACTTGGGTGAGAAATAGGGCCCTAATGTGGCCCTATTGCTTTACGGTCGGGATGCTTCCTGCCTCGCTCTGTCTCTGCATCTGGTGTCCGTAGGCAGAGCACATCCAAGAGCTCCAGGTCTTCCCACCACCATGCTCGCCCTACAGAGATGCTGACACACTGTCCTCTGTGGTCTCCGCTGGTCCTGCTCCTGTGGATGGCCCCCCCAGAGCCTGCCACACTGACTGTTCCATTGACCTGTTGTGTCAGGGAGGCCTCCCCAGGGCCATGGGGAGGGGAGGTGGGCTTGCGGGAGGAGCAGGATGGCAGCCCGGGCCAGGCCCTGCCCAGCAGACCCACAGCAGATAAGCAGTGCCCTCGACGCAGTCAGGTCCATGGCCTAGAGTGGATCCCAGGGTGCCGTCACTCCCCACTAGACTGCTGTGGCCCTCCCTTGCAGACAGTACCCTCCATGCCCGTTACTCTGGGCAGGACTCCCTGGGCTCTACTCCGTGGAGGCGTCTTTCAGGGACTGCCCCCACCCTCGTGCCCAGGTCGGCATGTCCGCACCCCCTGGGCCGGTTGTGGAAGCTTGCTGGGCAGAGCACTCTAACCCTCAGACAGGCCCCAGGCACTTCCGGGAGGAACCAGGGCCACCCGGTGTGGGAGAAGAGCCTTCTGAAGGTCTGTTTTGTAGACTGCTCAGACTCTGGAACTACTGCCCCTGGGGTGTGGCTCTGACCCCGCCCCAGGATAAGAAGTCCCTGCCACAGGTGCCCGGGAGGAGAGTCTGTGTTAGGTTCCTTGTGTTGGGCAACGTTGAGATGCACGGAGGCTGAACCATTCCTCAGCCTCAGTCACCTCGCTGCCGAGTAAATAAAGGGAGATGAACTTGGCCTAGACCTGAGGTGGTGACAGACAAGGTGCCAGGCTGCCGACTGCCAGAGGCCGCAGAGCCAACTCCCCGAAGTGCTGCAGCGCTGTCTGGTTGTGGGTTAAGGGACACACACGACCCACGTGCCTCTGCAACCCTTTCCACGCGGCCTGGCCTGGAGTCACTTGTGGGGATCCTTGCCTTCCCCGCCAGGACTCACGGTGTTCTCTTCTTTGTAGGATGAAACTGGTGCCTATTTAATCGACAGAGACCCCACCTACTTTGGGCCTGTGCTGAACTACCTGAGACACGGGAAGCTGGTCATTAACAAAGACCTCGCAGAGGAAGGTGAGTTGGGGATAGGGCCCCTGTGGACAGGCTGACTGGTCACTTGAGGCAGATTCCTCTGAGCCCGAGCCGCCCTGTGAGGAGCAGGCCTGGCACACCTTCCCCTGCAGAAATCCCAGATGCCTGCATCCCCTCGCTGGCTCCCAGCTGCCTCTCACCTGTGCCCCATGGGGCAGTAGGCGTTTGTCTCCAGGAGGTGAGGGCTGCTGGCCACCTTGTCCCCTGTCTTCCTCCGGGAAGCAAAGACTTCACGGCCAGGTTGACCTGTCAGGACTGCTGTCAAGCGGGGAGCGGGTCACCTGGGCTCTGGGCCATGTCAGGAGCCTAGTTAGCGATGCTGCTGGGGCTAGGGCTCCGCTCTCACGGCTACTTTAGCTCACACTGTCCTGGACATAGCCGCCGGGTGAGCCCCGGGTGCACTCCTTCCAGGGCACCTCTGCACCCTCACCTCTGAGCTCTGTCTGTTCTCAAACGGTCCAGCGCTGGGCACAGCGAGTAGGGAGCTTGACGTGTCAGGACCTGAGAGGTCCAGGTGTTTCCGCTCTGCGTGGGCTCTGGCTCCTGCCGGGTCCTCTAGTGACTGCCGGGACTGACCTGGGCTCACTTCTTTCACTTTTGCCGCTTCCTGGGCCTCCAGACCCGAAAGGGACTTCCGTGTACACATGCACTCGTGTTGTTTGGGGCGCCTTCCTTGGTCTTGGTGGAGCCGTGCAGTTCTAGGCTAAACTTCACAGACTGTTCCCAGGGCGGCTTGCTCAGAGGCAGGTGCTTGCTGCAGACAGGCCCCTGACGCCCTGCCTCGTCCCCTGCCTCCTGGCCGGCCTCGAACGCCGCACTTTCAGAAGGGTCCATGCGGGGGCGCCTGGGTGGCTCAGTTGGTTAAGCAACTGCCTTGGGCTCAGGTCATGATTCTAGAGTCCCGGGATCAAGTCCCACGTCGGGCTCCAGTTCCACGTCGGGCTCCCTGCTCAGCCGGGAGTGTGCTTCTCCCTCTGACCCTCCCTTTCTCATGCTGTTTGTCTCCCATTCTCTCTCTCAGATAAATAAATAAAATCTTAAAAAAAAAAAAAAAAAAAAAGAAGGGTCCATGCGGCCACCGGCACCTGGAGCGTCCCACTCGCAAGGCCTCTCAGTCCCCACCCACAGGTCTGAGGGGGGTGGCCGACAGGATGGCACCAGGCTTGCATTTCGTCACCCACACGGCCACACGCCGTCCTGAGAAGTGACGTTGTAAGTGCAGCTGCCCACCGCCAGGCTCCCCGTCTGACTGTGCTGCCTGGGGGCCGGTTAGGACATGGCCCGGAGCTGCTGGTGCTGCCGGTGTGGGGCACCGTGTAGACTGAGGCCTGGCCAGGGCGGCCAGCACAGCCCTTCTGGAATGCGCAGGAGGGGTCGTGGGGCCGGAGAGTCCCCAAATGGGTGCAGCACGAGTTGCAGCCTTGGGGAAGAAGGACAGCCCTAAACTGTCAAGAGTCCTGGAGCTGCCCTCTCAACCGGCCCGGCTTCCAGTGGAATGGGGAAACTGAGGCACCAAGTGACAGACCTGCATGAGGGCCTCACATGAGGGCAGCAGATGGCCCGCGAGCGACGGAGGGAAGGTTTCCAAGTTCCATCCAGGGGCGCCCAGGGCGGAGCTTGGGGTAGATGCGTGTGCGACAGTGTACCCAGCAGGCCACCTGGAGTGGCACGTGCCAGGAGTGTATTCAGGAAATGGGCCCTCTGCCCTTGATCCTGGGGTGCCCCACTGAGCCAGCAGAGTCTGCATGGGGTCCGTTGGCACGGGGCCGAGGAGCTGCCGGGGACCAGGGCCAGGCATGGGCTATAGGTCCACAGAGGGACAGGGGCGGGACATTCATTCTTGGATCTGGTGAAAATTACTTTTTTCTATTCTAGGAGTGCTGGAGGAAGCAGAATTTTACAATATCACCTCACTAATAAAACTTGTAAAGGACAAAATTAGAGAACGAGACAGCAAAACGTCGCAGGTAAGAGCAGTGACTAATAGGCCCGAGTTTCTGAGGTCTGCCACAGTGGTGCAAGTCGCTCCCTGCCTTTGTGCTGGCTAGGGGCGGCCTCTGCACGAGACCCCAGGATCGATGCTGTCCCTGTCGTGACTGTCTTCCTCGGGAATCGTCCTAATGCCTGACGGGCCTGCTCTCTAGCCACGTCCTGTGGCACTGCTGTAGCCGCACTCTGGGTGTGTTTGTCCATTCCTGCCCAGCCCACCCTTAGGGGTCTCCACCCCAGGGGCAGGGGACAGACAGTGCCGCAGAGGAAAGTCCAGGGATGGAGAACAGGGAGGCTTCCAGCGTGGACATCTCAGGGAGCGCATTGTAGCAGGGTGCAGCAGGTGCAGAGGGCCTGCGGCTGGCAGTGAGCTCAGGGTAGATGGGGGTGGGGTCCTGCAGGCCAATGTGGGTTTCACGAAGACGTGGCTTTTCCTGGGAGAGAAGAGAGCAGTCAGGGCTCTGTGTGCCTGCCTGTTGGGGCTGATCCCCATGTGGAGCCCACATGCACTTGGCCAGTCCAGACACTCTGCTGCCCGTTAGCCCAGTGTGTGAAGCAGGCCATGTCCGGCATCTTATGCAGAGGGAGGTGCCAGAGGGGCTGAGCTCCGCCCTGGCTGGCAGAACGGCGAGCCGTCTCCCAGTGAGCAGCTCCTCAGGGGGGATGCCATGAAGTGGACGCGCCCTGAGAGCCACCTTGCTCATCTGGAGTCTACACCCCTCTGAAGCCCCTTGGCTGCCCCGTCCCATTGTGGGCCCTCCCACCGGGTGTCTGACAGGCCCCGAGCTAGAGCTCTCGGCCTTTGTGAGACACTCGCTGACGGCCTGGCCGCTCAGATTGGCCATGGTGCCCCCAGCCCTCTCTCCTGCGGGAGCCCCTCGGGCACCAGACAATGAGGGAGGGGTCCAGGGAGGGGGCAGGAGACCCGACCACGGGCTCCTGGGTCGTCTCTGGCCATTGGCTGCCGCACTCCCCTCTGTCCAGCCACCCCACTAAACACGTAGTATGACCCATGCCTGCAGCACTGAGGCCTCTGCGTGGTGGGCATAGAAGAACCCCTCCTCGGGGCCTGGGCCAGGAGCGCCGGTGTCGTCCCTGTCACAAGTGAGCGCACTGGGGCTGTGTGACAGCCTGCCCCCTCCCGGCTGTGGCCACCCATCACACTCGCGCCGAACGCCGTGGCCTCCTACCAGAGGAGCAGCTGCAGGGGGGTAGGCTACTGGCCGGCAAGGCCCCGTGGTGCTCTGAGCACCAGAGACTGTGCCTGGAGCAGAGGACGGTGGGTGGGCGCCTCGGCGCCGTGGGTGACACAGCAGCTTTTCGGAAGCCACCTCCCCCAGGGAGGGCCCGGGTCTGAGCGCTGTGGGCGGCTCCTCAGGCCCTCCCCGCCGTCCCCTCCCAGCTGCCTTCCCTCACGTCCGCAGTCCTCGCGCGCTCACATCTAGCTCAAGGTGCCGTCGGGATTTCAGGAGCACGACTCACTGAACTTTGCGGTTTAGAAATAGAGACCTGTTGGACGGCAGATGCGGGGGAGAAAAACAGCTGTTCAGCCTGTTTTGCTTTGCTGGTTGCGTTCGGGGTCGCTCTGTGCACCGTGACCTGAGCCTGAGGGGGATGTTAGCCTCCCTGGGTCCCCCGCGGGGCGCGTCTCATCCGTGGCTGTGGCTCTCCCAGGTGCCGGTGAAGCACGTGTACCGTGTGCTGCAGTGCCAGGAAGAGGAGCTCACTCAGATGGTGTCCACCATGTCTGACGGCTGGAAGTTCGAGCAGGTGAGGCCCCAGGGACCAGTAACGAGGCGTCGGGGGCCTGTGGCGGCCTGTCACTGTCCTCCAGCACCTCGCCGACGGGGGCCTGTGCCCTGTCCTGACGGGATGGGTCATG
The DNA here is from genome assembly GCF_029215605.1 of Mirounga angustirostris. Classification (NCBI taxonomy): domain Eukaryota; kingdom Metazoa; phylum Chordata; class Mammalia; order Carnivora; family Phocidae; genus Mirounga; species Mirounga angustirostris. The sequence goes on from NW_026991713.1 coordinate 141,670,268, forward strand.
GGTGTTCGGGTGGGGCGGGTCGAGTTGTTCTAGGGCCCCTCCCCACAGAAGTCCCCGTCCCCGCTTCCCCACCCTTCTCTCTGAGTTATCCTTCTTATTGAGCCCGTGCTTTGCAGGGACTGTTCCCTGTGCTTCCATCTGGCATCTCCGTGTGTGTGGGATTGACAGCCTGCATGCATCCCGGCCTGGCCCTACCTTCCCGTCCCCTCGCGTCCCCTCCCATGCTGGCTGAGCAGATGGTGGCTTGGGCTCCTTTGTGCTGCTGTTGGCACAGATGCCCTTCCCAGCGGGGCTGCTTTGCGGCCCCCCAGGCCCTTTCCTGCCCTCGGCTCTGGCGCAGCTGTGCCCTCCACTTTGCCGGCCTGACGTGAGGATGTGGGAGTGCTCCTTCCCTTCATGGAGCCCGGGCTCCCGGCCTGTGCAGCTGCAGCCCACTGGCTATGGGCCCAGGAGCGTGTCCAGGATGCTCACCGATTGGCCAGTACCTTTTCCACAAACTGCTCACTGTTCCTGTCCCTCAGGCAGGTTCGAACTAAGGTTCGGACCTGTGACCCTCCCCAGCCCCCAGCCCCAGGTCTCACCTGCCCTGCTCGCCAGGCCCCCTCAGGCCTCAGAGCTTTCTGTTTCCATCCAGTGTAGGTTCCGGCCACGGCGAGTGGTCCTGCCGGGAGAGAGGGTGGGAAATTACAGGCTCACCCCAGCCTCCTAATTAAGGCCACACCTTTTCTTTGGGTCTTTTGAAACGGGATCATACTGTAGAGTATGCTTGGAGTCCCCTTAAAATGTCACTGAGACAACTGCAGTGTTTGTGTCCTCCCTCCAATCGGGTGGGGGGGGGGGTGGGCCTGAGGCCGTCAGGGCTGCTCTCTGTGTCCTCTCACAGTGTTACCCGCGTGCCGGGGTCCAGGTAGTATCTGACCTCGTTACATTTGTGCCACAGACCGTGCAGGGACAGAGGTCCCCTCCCATGCCCCTCGCGTCCTCCCTCGCCATGCGGCCCAGAGAAAGGCTGGGAGATGGGGGCTGCAGGCACCGGGCAGGGTGTTGCAAGGTCACCCTCGCTGGGAACAAAGCACCTCTGTAGCTCTCTCGCTGAGAGGGAGAATCTCCTGCCTCCCGTGTGGGCCTCTCCCTTCCTCTCTGTGTTCAGCTTGAGGGTTTAGTCCTTAGCTCCTCTGGGCGGATCTCAAATCATCACACATGCCAGGTTCCTCTCTGTCCCTGAGTCTTTGTCTCTGGAGGATGTCGTCCTCCCGGTTCTTGCCAGCAAAACTCCAGAACCAGTCCCGTTTGATGAGAAATACTCTACTTCCCAGAAGCAGGAGCTGGGACTGCTGTGGGGAAAGTAGGGTAAGAACCCTGAGTGGTGGGGGCGCCTGGGTGGCTCAGTCGTTAAGCGTCTGCTTTCGGCTCAGGTCATGATCCCAGGGTCCTGGGATCGAGCCCCACATCGGGCTCCCTGCTCTGCGGGAAGCCTGCTTCTCCCTCTCCCACTCCCCCTGCTTGTGTTCCCCCTCTCGCTGTGTCTCTCTCTGTCAAATAAATAAATAATATCTTTAAAAAAAAAAAAAAAACAAACCCTGAGTGGTGTTGGCACCAAGCCCAGGGTCAGCCAGTGGTGAGCACCGAGGCGAGAACAAGGTTCCGAGGTTGGTTCAGATGAGGCTTGCGTGCCCTCTGAGAACACGGTCTGCATGCAGACCCACGGCTCCATCTGCACCCCCAGGGTCCACAGAGGGCAGGGCACATGTCTCCAGTGGCTGGCCCGCCATGCTCTCCCGTCTCTGGCCACACAGGCTATGTTGCCCACGCACTCTCCTTGCTTGGCCTTGCCCGCTGCCCCCACACTGTCCTCGTCCTTCCCACTCTGCTGCTCGTGGCACGCCCGCCCCTGGCCTTCTCCATCGCCCCGAGTGCCAGCTGTCCCCGGCGTGCGCTCACGGGCTAGAGTCTCCCTGCCGGCGGATGGGCTGGTGTGCCGTGCTCACCCCATGCTGCTGCTCTTCTGTCTTCCCAGCTGGTCAGCATCGGCTCTTCCTACAACTACGGGAGTGAAGACCAGGCCGAGTTCCTGTGCGTGGTCTCTAAGGAGCTGCACAACTCCCCATACGGCACAACCAGCGAGCCCAGCGAGAAAGCCAAGGTGGGTGACTGCGGGCAGGCGGGCGCTGGGCCAGCTGGGCACAGCTACGGACCCTCCAGTTCCCGCCTGCAGAGGGGCCCATGGGGTGGCGGCTGCCCTTGGCGGAGTTGGGCCCCCTCTCATCGTCTCCCAGCTGCACAGGCTGCCTGGCGGCTCATCCATCTCGTGCTGTCGTTCCTTGTCACAGAGTTCTTGCCTGATGCGTCAGCAGAATCCCGGAAGGAAGGACACATAGGTCCCATGGCCCGCAGGTGGTGGAGCCAGGGGTCTTTGAACAGGGGCTCCCCCTGGAGGCGAGCCCCTGTGGCTTCTGTAGCCCATGCCCTCTTCCTACACCTCTTTGGACAGGCAGAGTTGCTTCTGGAAGTTTGTCTTTTGATACCATTTTGGATGGTTTTCCTGGGAACTTGAGACATCAGGGCTGGAGAGGGAGGCCACCCAGGTGGCACCTGCCTTAGCCACATCCATCCATGTCTTGGGGTTCGTGTTTGATTTGTAAAAGGTGCAGCAGATCCTGCAGATGCTCTGATTTTCAGACTCCTCGAAGTGTTGGCTCAGCCCGGGCCGTCCCTGTGTACTGGCTCCATGCTGGGCATTGGCGCTTCTGTCTTCCGAGAAGGGCAGGGGTGGCCGTGCTGGGTTTTGGGGTGGCCTCGCGGCATGGGGCAGCAGCTGCCATCTTTTCTGGGGTCGCTGGCTCCACCTGGTGGGACTCCTGGGCCTTGGAGGATGGTGGTGGCCTGAGGGCCGTGCAGCCAGCTCTGAGGGGGGCCAGGGAGGTGGGGACGGGGCTCTGGCAGGCACCCCCACAAGCTCAGAACCCCGGAGTACCTGAGTGAGTGCAGGAAACACCAGAGCCTGGAGGATTTTAACTAATGACGTTAAGTCGGGAGTTTCTGACGCTTCCTCAGACTCTTAGCCCCACCAGGTGGCCTCTGGTCAAAGCCACCGGCCCAGAACTGCCCTGTGACCCTTTCAGGGCCTTCCTTGGAGGTGTGGGCTTAGGAACAGACAGCGGAGTCCCTGTGCACGTTAGCCTTCTCGTGGTGGCCGTCCTCATGAGGCTCATGGCCGGGTGAAGAAGTCCTGCGTCTTCCTGGCAGGGCGACTGTCCAGCACGCGGGGCGTCCCCACCCTGGCCCACAGCACTGTAGCTGCACGTGTGGGGGCGGTGCTCGGCCTGGGGACGTGCTTCCCGTTGAGTGGGGCAGAAAGTGACACCACCACCACCCCCCCGAGAGCCCCCAGCCTCATAAGGAGGCACATCTCTCTGAGCAGTTGCAGAATTCCTGTGTAAGTTGTTCATTTTTAGCAGCTTTGATTTCTGAGCTTGAGAAGTTTTCATAGCTGTGCTTTACCAGGGCAGCCGCCTGAGCTCATTTTCCTCAGGTAGCTTTTCTGCTGCAGAAAGGCTACGTCTGTGCCGTGAGGAAGCTCCAGGCATGACCCCAAATCCCTTTGTTTCTGAAAACGTGCCCTGTTTTTCTCTCCAAAAATACCTGGGTCTGAAGTGTGGCAGCCACTGTGGCTCATAAATGGGGGCAGTGACAGGAGCTCCCGAGGAGGCGGAATGTGGTTGGAGCCTCCAGAACGCCACGGAGAACCATTGGGGCTGGATTGGGGGCGGTAATCTGGGGACCCCGGGCACAGCGTGGTTGTAGCAGGGCGCCAAGGGTCAGCCTCCCAGCACTAATGGCCAGTCTCCTGTCTCAAGGTGGTAATCGAGTGGGCAGCTTAGTGAGGGCAGCGGTCCACACAAGGGTGGCCCGCCTCAGCTGCCAGTTTGGGGGACCTCCCAAACCCCAATCCGAGATGTGCTGGAAGCGCTTGCAGGACTCACTGAGGGGACCCTGGGGTATGGTTTGTTGGTCGGAAGGACAGAGAGGGAGGGCTCAGGTCCAGCAGGGGTGGGCGTGGGGCTCCTCTGCGGAGTTGGGACAGGTGGTAGCATGCAGAGAACAGTGCCCCCCAGGGTGTCCCCCGCCTCCTTGTCCAGGGATTTTACTGCTCTCGGTGACACACAAGATCGATTGATAACTGATCAATGACTGATCGCCCACTTGCCTGATCACAGTTTCTAGCCCCCTGGCCAACTGAGCCCTCCCCTATCATGTTCTTAGACCATCCCGTGTGGCCTGGAGATCACAACCTTTCCAGGGCCAGCAGCAAAGACCACACCTCTATTTGAGCAAGGTTCAGTTCTTCACTAAAAAGAGGGAGGGAGGGCGCCTGGGTGGCTCAGTCGTTAAGCGTCTGCCTTCAGCTCAGGTCATGATCCCAGAGTCCTGGGATCGAGCCCCGCATCGGGCTCCCTGCTCAGTGGGAAGCCTGCTTCTCCCTCTCCCACTCCCCCTGCTTGTGTTCCCTCTCTCGCTGTGTCTCTTTCTGTCAAATAAATAAATAAAATCTTTAAATAAATAAATAAATAAATAATAAAAATAAAAAGAGGGGGGGAGAGGTCTGGAACCTTGGGAGTGCCAGGCCTGGGGACATTGGGGCACAGGAGACGCCCACACCCTGTATTTTCTTCCATGGCATGTCAGGGCACGTGGGTTCGGGGCCCAGGACCCCCACGCGAGACTGGCCCATCTGTGCTTCACCACCCAGCACAGGAGGGTTCCTGCCCCCGAGCACCCATGCTTGCCGCCGCCATGGGGAGACTCAGCCTCTGCAGGCGGGCTTCCCGGCTGCCGCCCCGTCCCAGCCTACACTAATGGTGCCCTCTCTTCTCCTTTGCCGCATGCTGCGTGCCGAACCAGAGCGACATGGGTCACAATGGGGATGTCTCAGATTAAGTGTAAATGTCATGGTGAGTTCCGTCACCCTTTCATTGACCACTCACTTTAGTCTCCTTGACCCCAGCCCTTCCTCCACTGCACTTTGTGATTCCTCTAGTGGACAGAACCTTCTGTGTTAGAACCTGACTGTAGATCTCCAGCGGAGCCAGCCTGTCTGGGGCTGGGGGTGGGGGGGGGGGGGGCTGTCTGTCTGTGTCCTTTAGGATGTCTGTGGGTGGCATCGGGACATCGGCTGGGGTGCCTGAGAACCCTGTGTGTCGGGCTTTGGAACGACCTCATTGCCGTGGATGTCCGCAGGCAAGGACACCAGCCGCCCCTGCTGTCACTCTGCCGTGGGCTCGGGGCATCTCCTCCCCTGAGCCTCAGGAGAGGGATGCTGATAGAGAGGAGTCTGTGAGGACCTTCTGTCTGTTTGCCCTGTGATGAGGGGCTCTGCGGACGCTCCGTTGGCCCCCAACTGCTCCTCCCGTCCCTCTTCCCGTCACCCAGGTCCAGAGCCCGACTGTGCTCACCACTAGCAGGGGCCACCTGCTCTGTGCCCTCATCGTGCACACAGGGAGTCGAGGCCCAGAGAGGGCAGGTTACAGATGGGTGAGCCATGTATCATCCACGGGGCTCCCCTGCTCCCTCCAGACCCTCCCCGCCCCCTGGTCGTGGGCCAAGCCATGCAGATTGGGGGCCCCTCAGCTTCTGCCCTGGGACATGCTTGGGAAAGGCGTGTAGCCATCCAAGCCCTGAAAGGTTGACCGCCCAGCCATGGGAGGTCTGGACTGGGAATTGCAAATGGAGAGTGGCATTTCCGTTTTTAGTTCCTTTCTGGTGATTACATACATATACAACATCCTCATTTTTGCTTCTTGATCCACCAATCCTCAAATATTTGTCACCTGGCTCTCTGAGACAGTTTGCCGAGCCCTGGTCTGGACGAGCGTGGTCCATCTGTCACTTCAAACTTTTTAGTAGCCACGTCGAGAAAGTCAAGAGAAACGTGAATTTAAGCTTATACTATTAATTCAGTACACGCAGGACGTCAGAAATCACGGAGGTGTTTTACTTCCCTCACTCAGTCCCTGGAAGCAGACGTGTGGTTTGTGTCTGTGGCCCCCCTGTGTTCAGAGCGGCCGCGCTGCGGGCTCAGCAGGCACCTGACCTGGCCCGGCAGAGCATGAGCACAGCTTGCCGCCTGTGATAGGAGCGGGTGGTGGGAGGGGCTGGTCACACAGCAGCCCTGGGTCCGCACGGTGGGGTGGTGCCCCCTGCCTGGGCCCGTCCGAGGGGGTGCTGCCTGGGGGAACGCTGCTGGTCCCTATGAGCGGCTCTGGCCCCGCTCTGGGAGGTGGCCCAGTAAGAAGAGCCCATCCCGGGCAGAAGGGCTGTGACTGTCACAGGTCTAGGCCTGGTTTTCTGTCCTCGTCAGGAGACAGTTGTTGGCTTACTCTGGTGGGGCGGCCCCTCTGGTGTGGTCACCTTGCTCCAGGCCACGTTTCGGTTGCACAGGCTTCATCCTCTCCACTGTGGACTCAGACACTCCCTCTCCTCTGCTGGGCTCCCATGGAGTGAGGGACAACTCTTCATGGGCTCCCACAGAGTCCACCTTGCCCTACAAACAGCAAAGACGATGGGGCTGAGACCAGCACTTTGGGAATAGCAGGGACCTGCGTGTGACCATCCTGGGTCCCCTCCCCAGACCGCATTCCTCTGACAGGGGCCTCCTGGGCTTTCCCACCCAGCTGACAAACCCTACTAGATGTAGGGTCTGTTCTTGTCTGGGCTGAGGAGGGACATTGAATCCGGGACACTGTTCCCCTATCACAGCGGAAGGTGCACCTTACAGAGAGCGGAGTGGGGTCCCAGGGGGTGGGCACAGAGGATAGGAGAGCATGAGACCATGCCAGCTGGGTGTTCCGGAGCCCTCAGACGTGGCAGGCAGAGGCCCAGGGGCTGGCAGGGGTGTGTAGGGCACCAGGGCAGAGGCTGGAGTGACCCTGAAGAACTTGGGCCTTCTTGAGTGGGTCAGAACAAGCCCTTGGTGAATGTGAGTGACTGGCATCCCCGGTCCTGTGGCCTTGCTGCTCTGGGCAACCCCCCTGGCCTGGGAGCAGGTGGCCGCGGGCTGGCGGGGCCTCACTGGGAGGCGGTGAGCTGCTTTCTGGCCAGAGGGTCCATGTGGGCCTGGACCTGGTGTGCGCGGGCTGGCCCCTCCCAGGGCACAGTCGCACCTTGTGCCCGGGTCTGGGCTCAGAGTGTCCCCAGAGCCGTATCTGGCTCACCTCTGGAATTCAAGCAGAAAATGCCCCCAGGAGGCAGCTCTCACATGGCCGATGACACGGGCTGCCATACAGTGCTGGCCTCAGCTGGGTTGGGCCAGGCTGGGACTCAGGCACTTCTTATGGTTACGTGGTGCCTAGCAGCTGTACTACACGTATTGATCGAAACAGCGAGAGATCTGCCAGCTCTGAAGCCCCCACCCGGGGACACGGGGTGGTCCCATCCCTGCTCCCTGGGCTGCATGGGGCTCAGCTCTGCAGGTGTCCACCCGTGCTCAGGGCTGAGGGAGGCTGGGGGCCCTCTCTGTCCCTGAGATGCCAAGGAGGGAGGAGTGAGAGGGACAGGCATGGTGGCCAAGGGGCAGAGGACTCTGCAGGGCTGCAGTGAGGAGAGGCCGGCACCCTTGAGGCAGGGGGGCCAGCGCACTGAGAAGCAAAATGGGAGGCCTGCCAGGCAGCATGTGGGCTGAACTGATGGGTGTGGAGGTGATAGAGCAGGCCTGGGGGCCCAGGCTTAGGGGTCGTGTGACTGGGGCAGGGTTGAGGGGACACTGAGGGGACGTGGTTTGTGATGGGGCAAGGAAGAAGAGCAGGTTGAGGCGGGGACCGCTGACACCCTGAGGACCCTGAGGATCCACACATGTCTGCAGCCTAGGATCTAGCCAGGCTGGAAACTCAGGAGTTGGTGCCTATCAGGTGGGCTGTAGCACCTGCAGGAGAGCAGGGGCAGCCATTGCGGGGGATCCTGCGGGGGACCTCTGGGCACTTGATAAGGAGCCAAGTCCCAAGTGTCCCCCCCAACACACACACACACACACACACACACACATCCCAGGCCTCCCTGAGGTGGCCCAGGGAGGTGCCTAGTAGGGGACGGGCCGGCTGCTGTGGTAGGAAGTGGGGGTGAATACGCCTGCCATGGGTTGGGATGGAGATCTGGAGGGACTCCTGGCCAAGGGCCGGGAGGTTCGTGGGCCGGCCCCTGCAGCAAGGGTCTCCCAGCCTGTTCTTGGCCCCTGACCCTCCGTGCCAGCCTCCTCGGCCCCCTGAGCCACCTGCAGGCAGACTTGGGGTCTTGGGCCCTGCTCCTGGAGCAGGTGCTTTGCTTCAGGGCCTCGTGGCTCCCAGCTGGCCACAGGCCACAGCCCCGTCCAACACCTAGGTCCTCATTGTCTGTGTTTGGCGTTTTCAGATTTTGCAAGAACGGGGTTCAAGGATGTGAGAACACAGTGATGACAGCTGAAGAAACATTTTATCTTGTCCCAAGTTGCGACGATCTGCCATGTGGAGGAAGCTTGGCCGTGAGAAGAAACCTGCGTTTGACAATTTCTCTGTAGAGATTTGGGTGTGGATCCTTTTTTGCCTCTGAGGTGGGCGGTGAGAGACGGGACCAGCTGTCTGAGGCCAGGCGTCCCCACTTGGAGGAGGCGTGCTGGCCGGGTGGGTGTCCCCACGGGGGCCTCCGTGAGGCATTCCCCGGGCTGCATGGGCCTGAGGCAGGATGCTTCCAGCCAACCCCTGTAATCACCGAAGGTCATTTAAAGGACAGCGCTCTTGGTGCTAACATAAACAGTCTGTGACGGAGCCTAGGCCTTGCTGGTAGGAAGTGGCCGCAGCACCGTGGCCCCAGGCTCTGGGTGCCTGCTGGTCACCCACACGTGCACCAGGCCCTGGTCCTCGGGTCAGGGAGTCTGCTCTGCCTCCCCGGCAGGAGTGGTTGGCAATTTGCACCCCTGGCGGGTGGCTCCTGAGAGAGACGGCCTCCACGTGTTCACTACTTCCCGGGCCTCGGCCCCGAGGCCCGGCCTCCTTCCGAGCCAGGCTCCCCGGCCTGACCCTGCCTGGAACAGTCGAGGCTTCTCCACTTGTATTTTCCAGGCCAGAGAACTTTGCGTCCCTTCTTCCCTAGTGTGGACGGACTACCCTGCGTTTTTACTCCTTAGAAATGCCTACAAGCGTTGCCGCATTTGGGACTGATGTGTGAAGTCATTGACAGGGACAGAGCAGTTTGTGTGGTGTGGCCCGGCCATGGGCCTGTGGCGGAGCTGCCACCCGTCAGTGCCTTTGTCTCGCCTGGGATGGAGGTCGGGGCGGGAGGCCCATCCACCTGGCTTCCAGAGTAGAGACTCCAGGTCACTCTGAAAACCGGATGTTTACACAAATCTCTCCCTCTTGCCGGCTCGCTCCTTTTCTTTGTCTAACTATGCAGTTCTCTCTGGGGTTTGGGGTGTTTGAGACTCCGGCGACCCGCACGGGCTCTGCACGGACATGACATTGGAGCGACTGGGATCCCTGTAAACAGCGCTGCTCGCATGCTTTGAGGACAGATCTTTCCTAGCTGTCAGGGGGCTGTCAGAGCCCGGTGAGGGGGTTGGCTCGGACGAGCAGCTGTCTGCCTCCTCGCCAGGGCCGCTGTGCGCTCTGACTGCCGCTGAGCAGGGCAGAGGCCTGGGCGTGCTTAGTTTCCAGTGCTTCCGGAGGCTTCTTGCCTGTGCCCTCTTCTTTGCCAATAACCTGATTAACCAAGTTCTCCGGCACCCGGGCTTTACCTCCTCCTTTCTGTAAGGTCTCTTGTACATTGTTAAATGTTTGGCTTCAAATTCATCGCAACCTTTCTAGAGGGCACGTTTAGGGCCCGGCAACCCGTCCTCCCGGTGAGCCCGGGGCAGGGGCAGCCCCTCGTTGGCCTTGGGGTGTACCTGTGGGTGCTGCTGGCCACGTAGCGTTGTTTGATCTAGGACCTTGACATAATAGATAGGCTTGTGGTTTTTTAATTTAAAGATATTAAGACTTAATTCACTAAAATTTATTCTAAGGGGATATTTATACTTTTATACTTTTTTAGGTATCCGTATTTTATCAGCTTACAGTTTAATGCCTAAGTTTCCCCTGAAAATAGCAAATAAAATTGTGTATTTATGAATGAGAACAACTGTAAGTGCCTCAGAATGCATGGAGAAGGGTCTGCTGCAGAAGCACTTCATGGGCTCGGGGTGGCCCCATCCGTGGCCCCATCCATGGGCTCTGGTCTGTGACCTGCCCTGCGAGGGCCTGTCTTCCTCCCCTCGGCTGGGCCGCCTTGCCTACCCCCTGCTGGCATCCTGCCCCCTCCCCGGGGACAAAGATCATCTTCGAGTGACATGTTTAAAGCACGCTCATCCTGCCCAGAAGTGCCAGCTGCGGAGACATTTCTCCGGTCCTGGGGTGCCTCCCCCGCCCCCCATCCCCACAGCTGCTCCGGCTTCCCCCACTGGCTGTTGTTCGAAAGCTCTGGGCCGCCCCCCCACACTTGGGGGAAAGCCCCCCTGAGGCTGGCTAGGATGTCTTTGACCCCAGCCTTGTCCGAGTGTCCATCCTGCTTGCAGGTGTGCCGCTGGCCTAGCCAGGGCTCCCAGGGTCCTGGGGCTTTGTCCTGCTGGCCCAGTTTGGGGAGCTGGACCTACTTGCCTGGGGGAAGGTGCTCAGTGTGCAGCCAGGGGCACATGGGGAAGGACTCCAAATCCTGCTTCAAAGAGTTGGCTTTCCGCGCAGACTGACTTGGCACCTTCCAGCTCTGATGCCAACAGCAAATCTGAACGTGTCTCCTGTCCAAGCAAAGGACTAGAAGGAAGCCAGCCGCTCACCCCTGTCCTGAGACTGAGGGCCCTTACTCTGGGTCTCCTGGGCAGGGAGGGAGCCCTGCCTCTTGAACCTTGCGCTCCAGCCTGTCTGCTGGGGGTAGGTGTGAGGAGGGCAGGGGCCCAGCTTTCTGGGCAGCCAGCCCGGTAGCTTCAGCAGGCAGGACAGAAGAGGGAGGCGGGTGCATGGAGTGTGCAGCTGCTGGTCCCCCCCGCTGAGCCCATGTCCAGAACCTTCTAGGGCCCTGCAGAGGGGTAGGCAGCAGCCCTGGTCCCCTGGCCGGGCTTCTCCTCCCTGCTGTGCTTGGTTGTGTCCACCCAGCAGGTCTTTCTGGCCTCGTAACATCCTCCCCAGAGCAGGAGGCAGTGGCTGGCTTGGGGGGCCCAGGGCCGCAGCTGTTCCTCCGTCCCTGGGAGCCTGTGCCCTCAAGCCGGCCGGGTGCCTCAGAGCTTGTGTGATCAGTGGCCTGGCCGGGGGCAGACACAGCTCCGCTCCAGCCCCCCGGGTTGAGAGGGACTTGGTCTCTGGCTTTTACTTGCACACACACCCCTTTTCCTTCCTCCTGAGCGCGTCCCGCCTGCCCTGCCTTCTGAGCACCTGACCTCGGGGTGGCTGCCTCAGGCTCCTACTCCCTGCACAGATGCTCCAGGGCCTGGGACTCAGCACAGGGTATAGGGCCAATCCTTTGACCTCACAGCCATGGCTGACCTCTGGTTCCTGAGGCCAGAAGGGGCCTGGGGAGCTGGCCCAGTGGTTTTCCTTCCTGGGACTCTCACAGGCTGATCGTAATGCGCACACAGATATGGATTTCCGTGCTTGGCTGCAGCCCCCGAGAGGTCGGCCCCCTCCTCCTGTTTCCCCTGCAGGCTGCTGTGGTTGCCCCAAGGTGGGCTTTTCGCTGTGGGCCCCAGCCTGTGCCGGAGGACAGTCTCCTGGTCTGTGCCTGCCTGCTCTCTGACACCTCCGTCCACCCCCTGGCAGATGGCTCTGAGGCTTGGCAGCAACATGGAAAGTTGTGTATGAGCTGCCCCCCTGCCCAGGGTGGGAGAGGAGACGGTGACAGCAGGGCGGTTTCTCTCCTCAGCCCCTGTCCCAACACTCGTCCACCTGCTGTGGGTGTCAACTGCATGAAATAAACCTCTCCCTTTAAACCCCCAGCCTCTGCGAGAGTGTTTTCTCTTCCCCTCTCTCGAATGTCTGCCCCTGGTCTGGGGGGGCCCGAGTTTGGGGAGCCCAGGGGATGGGGACTATGCCCAAGGATCCTGACCAGGCCCCTGTCCTGTAGCAGAGGCAGGAGGGTGGGGGTGATGGGGGTTGCTCAGAGCAGCAGAAAGCTGAACAGCCGACGAGAGGAGGCACAGGTGGGGTGGCATGGCCTCCCTCCAGAGACCAGTCAACCTCGAAGCACCCCCCCCCACCCCAGCCCCGGGCTGGAGGCTTTTTCTACCCCCAGAATGGGGTGGTGGGTTCACCCGGGCTCTCTCCAAGGCTGCAGGACCCAGGCCAGCCCCTGTTCCCAGCCAGAATGACCCAGAGCTCGTCCCTAGGGCTGCCCTCAGCCCAGACCCTCTCCCCCCACCTCCATCTCCATCTGGACCTCAGAGCAGCTGCTTCCCCCCGCCCCCCACCCAAGGGACTTGGAGCCCATCTGGTCTGGAGAAGGAGCTCGTCAAGCCACCTGATCCCTAGAGGGCCACTGAGCAGCCAGCAGGGGGGTGGGACCCTGTGAGCCTCTGCCAGTTGCCTCCCCTCCCTGGTGGCAAGGACATCCCAGACAAAGTGGAGCACAGAAGGGAATTCGTGTTCCCACTCTGTCCCCGGGGCCGGTTCACAGCAGGTGCTTGCTAAGTGGTTATTGATCCATTCCAGAAATATCCAGGTCTGCCTTCTTCCCGGCACCAGGCCTGGGCAAGCTGTGCCTTTGTGTGCGCCCGTGAGTGTGTGCATGAGTGTGTGTGTTATATATGGGTGTATGTGCATGCGTGTGCACACATGTGTGCATGTGTGGGACGCAAGGCAGCCGGAGACCTGGCCCTGCCTTCCTAGGAGTCTGGTCCAGTGGATGGTTGCTGAGCTCACAGGCAAGCCCAGATAACTTTCAGGAATCGGCCCAAACGAGGGAGCTGACCATCTGGCTCCAAGAGGGGCCTGCTGTGGTTGTATCTGGGCCAAGCGACGAGCCTGAGGTTGTCTCCTGGGGCAGCCGCGCCGGGCAGGCCTGAGCAGGGCTGGAGCAAGCTGGGGATCTGAGCTCTGGAGACCTTTTGTGCTGGATTCCTGGTGGCAACAGGCCACAAGAGGGTGGCTGGGAAGCAGGGGTGAGCTGCAGAGCTGGGAGGCTGTGATGGATTCTAGCTCATTTCTGAGTTCTCAGGGATCCTTGCACAAACCACTGAAGACTCCAGCTAGTATGGCCTGAACCCTAAACCCTGCGGAAAGAAGAAGGAAGTAGGTCCTCGCCTGGGCAGGGGGGCCTGCCCTGTTGACCTCCATGGGCCTGAGTGGCCTGCCCATGCAATGTGTGGATTTGGGGCTCATACTGGTCCCTGCATCTTTGAGGTTTAGGGAGGCCTGGCCTCCCAGAGTGTTGGGGTTGGTGGCCCAGCAGAGCTGTCCCCAGGCTGTTGCCAGGGAGGTCTGGAGCCTAGGAGGGAGGTGGGCAGGCATGGGAGCCCAGGGGCAGGATCTAGGTCTCTACCTCTCCCTGCCTTGACCTTCACTGAGTTCACCACCCAAGTCACCTCTGATAGTCAGGTGGGGGCGCTCTTCTCGGCTCAGAGAGGGTAGCAACTTGTCTGATGTCTCCCAGCAGATGTGGGCCCCAATTCCAGTCCCACCCTGTTTGGGACTCACGACTGAGAAACTGAAGCTGAGGGAGGGGGTGCAGGAAAAGGAGCCAGGGCCCAAGAGGGACCCAGGGAACAAGGAGTCCCTGGGGGTCCCAGGGCACCAGGAACAGCCCTTGCCTTCCCCACCCCATTGCAGTAGGAAAGCACAGCCATGGGTGAGTCACCCTGCTAATGTTATTTAGAGGAGTCTTGGGGTGATTCAGACACAGGCAGTGGGGCTGTGGGAGATCAAAGCCTTCCTCCTCTAGGACCCTCCACTGGGCCCCTGCTTTTTCTGCTCGTATCTGTTGCTGCCCCCCAGGGGTACCCTTCAGGGATACAGTGAGGAAGGACGATGTTGGCAGACGCTGAGGCAGGGCTGGGAGCAGGGAAGCCCCTATGAGGGGATCTGGGGATGGGTGTCCAGTGCACCTGCCTCAGCTCCCTTCCCACTGGGGAGCCTCAGCCCCCAGCCCAGAGCTGCATCAGCCCTCCATCTGGTGTGCCGCCACCCGCCTCCCCCTGAGGCACCACGGGGCAGCCAGCACTGAGGTCAGGTTTTTATTGGAGAACAAACATAAATAAAAAATGGGCGTTTGACCGGAAATAATGGGAGCGCTATTTACAAATGTACAGCATGGGTCCCGGGGCTCAGAGGAGGGTGAGCAGGGCCACAAGGACCCAGAGGCCCGCATGGGCTGCCAGGCAGGGCACAGAGTTCTGAACGAGGGACTGCCAGGGCCCCCGCTTCTGGCCACCCAGCCTGGCCTGTTGGAATTGTAGTTCCGGGATGATCCGATGGATCCAGGTATGGTGGGAGGTGACCCGGATGTAGACACCTGGGCGGTTCCGGCGGGCACAGCCCTCGCCCCAGCTGATCACCCCGGCCTGCAGCCATGACTGACCCACCAGGCACACCAGGGGTCCCCCCGAGTCGCCCTGTGGAAGAAGCAGAGGTGCAGTCAGAGCCCATGGGCCCAAGAGCCAGCCTCTGTGGCACCCAGGTACACGCACACACTGCCTCCCCTTGTCCCTCTCCCCTGCTCCTCCAGGAACATCCCTGCCTGGGACCCCCATCCCACCACCCGCTGGCTGGTCCTTCCTTTTCTGCCCTGGGGTGCCCATTTCCCTAGCACCCCCAGATTACCTGCTCTGATTCACATCCGAGGGGCTTTTGAAGGTTCCTGGCCCACCGCAGACCCTTAAACCGGCCGACCATGCTGGGTGGGGTCCGGGAGTCTGCGTTCCCCAGCTGATGGAATGCCAGGCTCTGGTGTGGACCATGGCCCCACCTACTGGGGCCGCCTGGGCCCAGCCAGGCTGGCTCCCACCTCGACCTGGCCCTAGGGAGCAGGGCTCGGCCTCGGGCATGGCCCATCCCAGCCCCTACCTTGCAGGCGTCCTTCTTGCCCTCGGCAAAGCCAGCACACAGCATGTCGTCCTTGATGGCTTTTGCCTGGAAACCTGACTCGGTGTCTTTGCTGTAGAGCAGGTTGCACTTGAGTGTGTCGATGATGGGCACTGCGAGCTTCTGCAGGATCCGCGGGTTGGGCAGGCGGTCTGGGGAGGGTGAAACAGCCCACAGCTCAGTGCACGGTCTTACCGAGGACCCCATGGCCCTCTGCCCCTCCTCATTTCTTGCTTGGGTTGAGACCTGGCTCTTGCTACTCCCCTTCTCCCCACATGCCTATGGCTCCTGAGCTCCGCTTTCCCGTACCCACTCCCCCCTATGGAGGAGAGACACGTGTACCAGTGTCAGCAGAAGAGTGTTGGTTCAGAGTGGCCCCCCCGCCACAGACTGCCCTTCTCTAGACCTGTCCCCTGCTCTCCCCCAGCTCTGCCCCATTACCTTCCTCACTGGGGCTGCCCCATCCGGTGACCCAGCAGTTCGTGCCCGTCTCAAAGACGACCGAGGGGTCAGGCACACACACAGGGAGGATATAGTTGGTGAAGGTCACCGGTGCCTCCAGCTCCACCAGGGCCACGTCGGCACTGGAGGCCATGCCCTGGTACAGGGGGTTGCTCTCCACCCGCTTCACCGGGGCGTACACAGCGTGTGGGCCTGGCCTCACTAGCTGCTGCGCCCCAAGCAGGACCTGGTACAGGGATGTCTGGGAGGTGCTGGTGGGAAAGAGCAGAGGGCTGGTGTGAGACAAAAGAGGGACTGGGAGGGGTTGGACGGAGCTTCAAAACAGGGAGGGGCTGGGGTGGTCCCTCTGCTACCAGCCCCCTCCCCGCCCGCCACGGTGCCTGCATGCGGTCTTCAAAACAGTCCTCCCCAGGGGGACGCACAGCACAGTTAGAAGCTGAAGCAGCTTTAATTCCTGACTCGAATGCCCAGACCCACCCTTGGCTACCAGATGACCTTGGGCAAGTCACCTAGCAAGTTCTCTGTGACTCCGTTTCCTCCTCTGTAACAGTCCCTACCTGGAAGGGTTGAAAGAGATGCCACCCAGTCTGCAGCTGGGGGCCAGCCCATGAGCCTTGGGCAAGCGACCTACTCCCTCTGAGCCTACATTTCTGAATTTAAGATGTGAGTTTGTTAAAGAATCCCAGCGCTGTGGTGAGTCAAGAGCCCAGATGGGGGTCTGGGGCCAGGCGGCTCCTAGTATGGTGGCATAGGGGACCTCAGCCCGAGGGCTTATCTGGAACCCAAGTCCCAGTTGGAAAGGAGTGTCCTGGATTTGAGGTATGGGAGGGGGGCAGGGACGCGGCCCCCCGCCTGGCAGAGCGCCTCACTGGCGAGACCAGCAACGGGGCGGGGGACCCTTCCCTGCCAGGCTGCGGGCTTTGGGGCTACGGGGCGGGGCCCAGGTTGCGGGGCTGAGAGCCCTAGACAGCAGCCAGGTTGGGCACCCGGCCGGCCCGGCGCTGTCCGAGGTGCTGGAGCCCTTGCTGGGGGTGGAGGGAGCCTGGGGGCCAGCTGACTCACTTGGAGAAGCAGTGCGCGGCGGTGAGGACCCAACGCTCTGTGATGAGGCTGCCCCCGCAGAAGTGGCTTCCGTTGCGCTGGATGCTGACCTGCCAGGGCCACTCGCCCTCCAAGGCGTCCTGGCCGCCCACCATCCTGTTCAGCATCCTCGGGCGCCCGCACACTAGGGGACAAGGCCAGGGTGGCGCTCACTGGGGGTGCCTTCTGGTTCCCAACCCCACACTCCAGCTTCCATTTTCTGCCCAATTCTGGGCCCTCCCTACCCTTGACCTGCACGGAGAACTTGGGCAGGTCAGGGGCGAGGGCGGCCAGACACAGACACAGGGGGAGAGTCCCCCCACCCTTCACTTCTGAAATGGTGACCTCAGACCTACCTCTCGGGTCATGAGACTCGGAGAGGGTTCAGATAATTCTCAGTAAGTTCTTGTCCCAGGGCCAGGCAAACAGAGGCTTCCGGAGGGACAGCGGGCACCGGGAGGGTCCCCCACAGCATAGGTGATGCTGCGGGGTCTGTTACTGTTACAGCAGGATGGTCCTCAGATTGTCTTTAGCCTCTCTGCTGTCACTTTTCCCTGCCCGCCTCCTCTGTGCGTCCTGCCTCGCTGGGCTCCTGTGCCTTCTGTACCGCGTAGCAGGCCCTCCTCCTTCTCTCCTGTCTTGGCTCTAATTCTGCGGAACCACAGCTGTTCTTACTTCGGGATTCCCCGTGCTCCACCCCTGGATTCTGGGTCTCGCTCTGGCTGTGTGTGTGTGTGCATGTGTGTGTGTGTGCGCGTGCGTGCGCACGTGCCTCTGGCCAGTCTTGCTGCTCTCAGACTGGCCCCCGCCCTTGTCCCCCAACCCAAGGGCCTCAGATGCTTACCACTTGATGCCGCAGCTCCTGGAGTCCCTGGAGGTGAGAAAAAAGGGTGATCGTCCGGCTTTGCCAAAGCCAAGGTCAGCTTCTCCCCTGCCCACTGCTGGTCAGAGCAGCCCTTCCTCCATTCCACTCCCAGCATTCTGAGGACACCGAAGGACAGTCTACAGAGCAGCCTGGCAGGAAAGGCCAGGCGGCTTCTATGTCTCCAGAGGCCCAGAGCTTATCTGCAAGGGCAGACCAACTCCCTGCCACACGGGAGCCAATCAGGAGACGCCAGTGAGGGGACCCCCATCATGGCTTGACTCTGCTGCTTCTGTCCTCGGGGTCTCCCTCCATGCCCTATACCAGTCCCTATCTGGAAGTTCTGGTGCCAGGGGCGGGGGAGGTCTGCCTTCCCCCCCCGGAACAGGCTGGAGCTGGGATCAAGCAAGAGGCCTAGAGCGTCTCACACACAGTCTGCTCCAGCAAGAGTCAACCTCCCTAGGGTTCTTCCCAGAGTGTCCCTCAGGTCTCTGCGGTCCCTGGGGAGCAGAGAGAAGCCAGCCAGTGACATCATGGGTCAGTCCCTCCGAGATTCCAGACTCCCAAGAACTGAACACCCATCACACATCTCAGTATGTTCTGTAGTTAGAGCCCAAGACCCCCATGCTGGGCCACCCCCCCAGGGGAGGGGACAGGCAGAGGGGTCGGAGTAGAGCCTGTCTCCCCAGGACCCGTCACCCCCCATATCTCTGGACACAGGGAGGCACACGGGAACCTCCACCCCAGCCTGCAGACCCCAGCCCAGTGTCAGCAACACTCCAGAAACACTTGCCTGTCTCCCAAGTGTCCCCAGCATATCTGGTTCACTGGGGGAGAATCTGATCAAAGCTGGGGGGGTGGGCTCAGGACAGCTTCTCCCCACCTCAGCCCCAACCCATTTGGTGACCAGAGGGTGTGGCAAGTTCACTCTGACCAGAGGAGTTCAGCAGTTCCACAGAGGGGAGGGGCTGCGGGGGCTGAGCCACGCATCTCCATGACGCTGGGGGTTTTTACAAGGACCCCATGCTTCCTGCTAGAGCACCAATCCGAGGGGTACGCTCCCCAGTGCTGAGGGTGGGGTTGGCAAGAAGCAGAGATGGGGAGGGGCTAGATGCGGGGCGCTGAGCAGGCACAGGCAGGACTGGCGCTCTTCAAAGTAGGGGCGCCAGGCAAAATGTGGGGGCAAGCGTGCTGTCTGCCCAGGCCAGTGATGGCGACAGGAAGTCTGCCCTGGACATTCTAGTCCCTGATTTGTGTTAACAGGTACCCTTTTATTTATTTATTTTTTAAAGATTTTTATTTATTTATTTAACAGAGATAGAGAGCACAAGTAGGAAGAGCAGCAGACAGGGAGAGGGAGAAGCAGGCTCTCTGCCGAGCAGGGAGCCCAATGCGGGGCTCGATCCCAGGACCCAGGGACCATGACCCGAGCCGAAGGCAGCCGCTCAACCGACTGAGCCACCCAGGCGCCCCAACAGGTACCCTTTGAAAGTGCAAATGTCCCCTGGGCTGTTCCCTCCAGCCTCCCTCACCTAGTATAAAGTAATTTAACTGTATTGAAGACACCCAACTAGCTGCTTTTCCTAAGCTCTGATGATTATGCTTGTAGTCGATGCTTCAGTTCACCCCAGTCCTCGTGGGCACTGACGTTCCTTCAGGCTCATTCCCTCCCTGTGCAGATTTTCCAGGGCCTTCTGGTCCCCCCCACAGCCAGCCCCCCTTCCCTTACATGCAGCTGGAATCGTGGTCCACACCCAGGATCGAGTACACACGCCTGGGGCCCGGTGGATCCCCCCTCCTCGAGTCTTTGCAGACTTCCTCAACCCAGCTTCATGCAACTGTTTCTCATATAGGCTGAGTCTTCTGACCTCTGAGTGCTTGCTAACAACACCCCTCTGCTTAGAGGCCCTTTCCTCCTGGTCTGTACTAGTGTGAATCCTACAGGTCCTAATCCAGATCAAGGTTCAAGTGAAATGTCCCTGCCTCCAGGCAGCCCTTCTTGCTTGTGCTGTCTAGGAAGCCTGGCTCCCGGTCCTGAGCTCTCCGTCCTCCTGCTGAGCCACACAGAGCTCTGCCCACCTCGCTCTGGAGGGAGTATCCTAGTCTCATCTCACCTAGGGGCCCAGGGGCTCAGTCCAGGCAGAGCCCCCTTCCAGGGGGCCTGAGCCCAGGGAATGTACAGAAAGAGAACAGCTGTGGGGGCAGGGCTGACCAGAAGGGGTACTGTGGAGCCCTGGGCTCTGCAGGGTGGGTGCCCTGTTGGGGGCTGGCTGAGCCACAGGGGGCATGTGGCCCCTGGTGTGGGCCCAGGGTCCCCATGCTCCTGTAGCTGGTCAGGGCTCAGCTGGCGGGGTTGGGAGAGACCCAAGGTTTTAGGAGGTGGGGAGTGAGGATGGCATTGAAGGAGCCCACAACTCCTGCTCACAACTGTTTGTAAAGCCAGATGCAGGCTGCTGTTTCCACTTTGGCAATGACCGTGATTACTCACCCCATTAGAAGTAATCACGGCATTACACCCCTACTGGAGATGGGCTCCCTCCAAAAATGTCATTATCCCCGTGCCAGGAAGCCAGGAGGGAGAAGCCAGGCAGCAAGGGTTGGGGAGGCCCCATAGAGCCTGGGGATTCTGGGGCCTCCCCACTGAAATGCCAGCCTGGTGTCCTCTGACCACTGGTAGGAAGCCTGGAGCCCCAGCAGAGTCAAAGCTTGGGGTGACCTGGCCCATCCCTGGGAGGTGACTTGAGGACAGGGAAGTGATGTGGCACCAGGCTGGCCAGGCTAGCCCAGGAATGCGGGAGTGTTTCCCTGGCAGGGAGCAGCCTGCCTTGTGGGAAGGGGCCTGGCAGGTGGGGTCCCCCTGGCTGGGACCTGCTGACCCTGACCCAGGACTGGGAGAGGGGAAAGGGATGCAGGCCTTGCTCCTCCCCACACATCCTCCCTGTCTGGTACGAGCAGGAGCCTGCACCCCTAGCTCCCCACTCCCCCAGTGAGCCCCTACCGGCCTCCTGGGGGCTCCCAGGCTCGGGTGGCAGCTCAGCCACCCCTCCCCTAGCCCAGCAGTAGGTGATCCAAGGCTTTAGAGCCCAATGACCCCAAGTTCAGATCCTGCACACATGCAGCCCCATGCCTTTATCTGGGGGACAGGAAGAGACTGAGATGGGAGGAAGCAGAAATCCCAAACCCAGAGCTTGGCCCATGAGCAACAGAGACAAGCTGGGGGTGGGGGGAGGAGAGCCCCTCCCATGTTTCTGCCTCAGGGTCCTCTTGGACCTGTGCCCCCAGCCTGTCACTGGGCTGCCTTCCGCAGGTCACTGCCCCAGGAGTGAACCTTGGAGCCTTCCCACCTGCTCAGCAGGTCCTCCACTGGGGCAGGAAAGGAGGGCTGGTGCTGCAACCCCAGGTCTGGCCTGGGAGTGGGGGATTTTGCTCGAGCTCCAGGCAGTTAGAGGACGCCCCTCTGGGCAGGAGGGGGACCCACTTTCTGCAACCTCCAGTACTCACCAAACCACAGCAGCAGCAGGAGCAGGGCCATGGCTGGCCGTCGCCTCCTGGGCTCAGCCCAGCTGGGGCACCGCACTGGGGGGCAGTGGTAGCCGGAGGTCTGTGAGCACCAGCTCAAGGTGCAGGGCTCCATGAAGTGGGCTTTTATGCTGGAGGTGAGTGTCAGCTTGGCTATGCCACCCAACCTGTTGGCCCAGCCTGCCCAGCT
The DNA here is from genome assembly GCF_029215605.1 of Mirounga angustirostris. Classification (NCBI taxonomy): domain Eukaryota; kingdom Metazoa; phylum Chordata; class Mammalia; order Carnivora; family Phocidae; genus Mirounga; species Mirounga angustirostris. Next base: position 141,691,443 of record NW_026991713.1, read on the forward strand.
CCTCTCAGCCGGGAGGAGGTGCCCCAGAACCCCAACTTCTCCATGACCTGTCCCTGAACCCCGAGGGAGCAGACCCCTCACCCCAAAATAACTTAGGGTCTTGTGCCTGCCCCATTTGGGTGCTTGTGGCCTGGGATTCCACCATAACTGACCAGATAGCCCCCACAACTGGCCACAGGCCCCACATAAGCTGACAGCAGTCTGCCCACCAGACCCTCCCTGTTTCATTCATTGATTCATTGGTTCATTCATTGATTTTTTGAGCACCTACTTTGTATCAGGGCATCAGTGATCAACACAGTTCAGGTCTGTGGCTTACACTGATGAGGAAGGGGATACGGAAAAGTCCAGGTCACCAGTGCTTATGGGACAAAGAAGAGCAGGGGCGCCGTCGGGTTGGGGGGGGTTATCCTTAGCTGACCCCAGTGCCCCTCACGGGTGGCCCCGAACCGCGTCCCCTCCCCGGGGCTGCCCCCTCCTCCCGCGCGTGGCGGGCCGGGGCGGGCGGGGCGGAAGCGGCTTCTGGGAAGGCCGGGCCCGGAAGGAGCGTCCCCGGGCGCCCCTGCCCTGGGCGCGACCGGCCGGGCTCCGAGACATGCGGGCGGCGGAAGAGGCTCCGGAGGAAGTTATTTGGAGCACGGGGCTGACGTCAGGGCCGGACTCGGGGCTGGGGCGGCCACTTCCCGCCCGGGCCGCGGGGTCCGGGCTCGGGACCAGGTGCGGTCGACCCAGGCAGGCTCCGGCGGGTGGGCGCCGGGCCGCAGACGGAGACCTGCCTCAGTTTCCCCGCCTGCGCAGCAGGTGCGTGCGCGGACTGGGAGCGAGTGGGGGCCGGGGTCGCCGGCTGCGGGGCGCGCTGAGTGTGCCGCGGCCCCCGGCCCTTGCGGCGCGGCTGGTCGGCGCGGGCCCGCCTCCTGGTGGCCGCCGGCTGCAGTGCGGGGCGCGCGGGCTGGGGTCTCTCCAGGGGACGAACCCCGCCCCCGCCCATGGTTCCCGCTTCAGTCCCCCTGCGAGGGGTGTGGGGGGGTCATCACCCCCAGTTCGTTTGTCGGTTCATTCCTTGCACACGGTTTTCTGAGCACAGGCGGTGCGCCATATCGAGGTGAACAAACAGACGACAAGGCATACTTCAAAGGGAAAAATGTCTAATCACAAACTGTGGAAAGTGTTTCAAAACGACAACCAATTTGACTAATAGGCTTTACTGAGAAAGATCCAGCCTCTTTAATCAAGTAAATGCAAATCAGAGCCAGCCGGGAGAGGCCAGTTGTCCTGTTCGGAGTCAGCAGGTGGCAGAGGAATGCCGTTGGTCGGGGCTGTGCGGAAATGGGCTGGCTGGTGGGCGCAGCTCTTCTGGGAGTCGGCTGGTCAGTCTGTGGCTTCAGCTTTTTAAAAGTTATTCCCTGGGGCGCCTGGGTGGCTCAGTTGGTTGAGCAACTGCCTTCAGCTCAGGTCATGATCCTGGAGTCCCAGGATCGAGTCCTGCATCGGGCTCCCTGCTCAGTGGGGAGTCTGCTTCTCCCTCTGACCCTACCCCCTCTCATGTGCTCTCTCTCTCCTCTCATCTTCTCTCTCAAATAAATAAAATCTTTTAAAAAAAAATAGTTATTCCCTTTGATTCGACTTCACTGCTGGCAGGCTATTCCAAGAGGAAAATCCTAAATACAGAAAAAGCAGCAAAGTGTTAGTGGGCCACGTTATATTTGTACTTGCAAAAACAAACAAAAGCTAGTTTGGCAATGAGTAGAATTCGTAAGTATAAAAATGATGAAAACATTTTAAGTTTTGTAACAACAGCAGCAACATCCTCCAGCATCCAAAAGAAAGGTGGCAAAATGTTCAGCAGTGACCAGCTGGGAATGTGTAATCATGTGGATTTTTTTCAAAAGTAGGGGACAGGAAGCCAGCTTAGATACATGGACCCCAAGGGATGTTCTCAGAAGCTTTGGTGGGTTGGCAGGACCTGGTATGTGGGACCTTTCTGCGATGCTCCAGTTGAAGGAAGAGATGCAGGACCCAGGGTTGTGCTGACGACCTTCCTTCTCACCCCCAGGATGCTCTGCCTCTCTCTGTAGTGCCCAGGGTGACTCCCTGAGCTGGGAATGTGGCTACCAGCTAGAATGTCTTCCCTAAGGAATGTCAGCTGAGAGGACCAGAACTCCTTTTCTGCCCCATTCAGATGAACCGTCCCAGGAATAGGACATTAAGTGGCCCAACTTGGCCCCTGGCCATTTGATCGGCCCAGGCTGGTCAAATGGCCACCATTTGGCCATAGGACAGAATTTTTTTTTTTTAATTTTATTTATTTACTTGACAGAGACACAGCGAGAGAGGGAACACAAGCAGGGGGAGTGGGAGAAGGAGAAGGCTCCCCACTGAGTAGAGAGCCTGACATGGGGTTGATCCCAGGACCCCAAGGTCATGACCTGAGCCAAAGGCAAATGCTTAACCGGCTGAGCCACCCAGGCGCCCCCAGGACAGAGTTTGTTAACAGAAAGGAGGAAGAGGGAAAGATGCTGGTCAGTAAGAAGCAATAACCACCACACTCTCAGTAAGCGTGAGAGTAAAATAAAGACATCTTCAGACATGGGACATCACGAAAAACTTAGCACCCATGCACTGTTCTTGGGAAGCCACTGGAAGAAAGATGCTCTCTGACTACAGAAGAATTTTCCTACAGAAAATTAGGAAATGTGGGCTGCAAAACACAGAGCTCAAACACAGAAGAGCAGTGAAGGGACCCTCTAGGACACTGGTAAAGGGAGGTGCCGGAGTGACAGCTGTGCCCCAAACAGAGAGGGCGGGCAGTCCTCACTGGGACACTGGGACACAAGCAACAAGAATGCCAGCATCATCACCATCATGCCCTCTGCTGTTGCACGGTCTTTTCAGGATGTGCTCCATCAATACAAAATGGAAACCGAGGCAGAGGAAGACATGAGACCCAGGACAGGGAATACAAGCCAGGAGAAAGGCAAACGGAATTCCAAGAATGACAGCTAAAGGGATGTCCCAGAGAGGAGGAAAATGGGCATCTCAAGGAGGGATGAAGCAGACAAGGAGAAAAAGGAACTGATGTAGTCCCTAATGGGATTGACCCTGTGGGGAGCTGGAAAGTGTGGGTAGGTACAAAAGAAATGAACACCACCAACAAAAGCAATCATTAATTTCAGGGAGTCAAGTTAAGAAAGGAAGCAAACACAGGAAGTACATGCAAGGCGTGCCCAGTGCCCCCAAAACCTCATCCCATTCTGGCCTCAGCCAGCCTTGAGCTCCAGGACCTTGTCCACTAAATCAGATTCAGTTGCAGGGGAGCCTTCATGGGTGTTGTTGCTCTCCATCTGAGGAACTAGGAACTAGAGTTCACCTTGCCCATGCAACACACACGGCAAGGGAGGGACAGGGCAGCCATCATCCATAACCACACATAGCAGTCGCTGGTCCATAGCAGTTCCAAAATCCAGCTGGGCACATGCCGCTACTTTCTCCTACTGGGAGCAGGGAGTGTGGCTCGCCTGGAGTCCCTGGAAGTGGTTCCTCATGACTCTCCATACCACCCTCCAGCCTTTGGGCTCTGGTTTCTGAATCATCTGTCCTTTTCCATAGGAAACAGGCTGTGTCTGTAGTAGAATAGTTTTCTCTGCCAACCTGTTTCTTATCTGTAGAAAGTTGGGAATCTAAAGAACCCTTCCTTTCATTCAAGCTTGTACAATGTGCTGACCTCTCCTGAAAAATAATGGAGGCCAGAAGACAGTGGAACATCTTCATGTTGGAACGCCATTAGAATGATGATGGTGGTAGCAGTGGTAATACCTGTCAACCCAGAATCCCATAAAACCCATATCCTATGAAAATATGCTCCAAGAATGAGAGGGAAAACACAATTTAAGATAAATGAAAACTAAGAGAATGGATTGCCAGTAGGCCTTACGCTACAAGAAAAGCCAAACGAAGGTCTCAGGCTAGAGGCAAAATGATCCCAGATGAAGTCACAGATCTTCAGAAAGTAATAAGGAGCATGGAAAGGGAAAATATGTAGGTAAATATAAAATACTGCTTTTTCCTCCTCATTTCTTTAAAATACAGGAGCATTTAAAATAAAAACCATGTTTTGGGGTCTGTAACATGTAGATATAATGCATATGACAACTATAAAGTACAAGGTGAGGAAAATGAGCCTGCATAATTACAAAGTTTGTACATTTTAAATGAAGTGGTACACCAAGAACTTTATGTAGACTGTGAAAAGCTAATAATTTCCACTTTTTGGCATTTGTTATTTGGGGCATCTCATGCATTTAACCCAAACTCCCAGGTAACCAATACCTTATTAGGAGCCTTATGTGTTAAATTCTCAGAAGACACCCAACACTCTGGACTTCACTGGTTTGTACAAGAATTTCCACTCTGGCTAAAAATTATTTAAAATTTGTGTACCTGGGGCGCCTGGGTGGCTCAGTGAGTAAAACATCTACCTTTAGCTCAGGTCATGATCCCAGGGTCTTGGGATCGAGGCCCCATGGGCTCCACTCTCAGCAGGGAGTCTGCTTCTCCCTCTCCCTCTGCCCTTTCCCCTGCTCGTGTGCACTCTCTCTCTCTCAAATAAATAAATAAGATCTTTTTTAAAAAGTTGTGTACCTGTAATTTATCTCTGACTCTGACCCAAATAAGAGGTAAAACCAACCATCAGTTTTAAAAAGCCACTTGAGAAAGTTAACCAATCTGACCCTTGACACTTATTCTTCTAGTTAGGCCTTGTTTGCCTAAAGCATTGAATACAAAATATGCTCCACCTGTTTCTCACAATACTTGTGATTGTTCTCAGACAAAATTTTTTGCACTTTTTTTTAAATAAGATTTTATTTATTTATTTGAAAGAGAGAATGAGAGACAGAGACCACGAGAGGGAGGAGGGTCAGAGGGAGAAGCAGACTCCCCGCTGAGCAGGGAGCCCGATGCGGGACTCGATCCCGGGACTCCAGGATCATGACCTGAGCCAAAGGCAGTCGCTTAACCAACTGAGCCACCCAGGCGCCCTGCACTTTTTTTTAAACTTTTTTTTTTTAAGATTTTATTTATTTATTTGACAGAGAGAGAGAAAACGAGAGCAGGAACACAAGCAGAGGGAGTGGGAGAGGGAGAAGCAGGCCTCCCGCCAAGCAGAGAACCCGATGCAGGGCTCGATCTCAGGACCCTGGGATCATGACCTGAGCTGAAGGCAGATGCTTAACGACTGAGCCACCCAGGTGCCCCCTTTTTGCACTTTTTGATACTCGGGTGCTTAGATATCGCCACAGAACCATTATCCTGAACAGGCATCCAACAAATCACATTGCGTCAACAAAAGACCAAAGCCTCATGGTCAAATGGGGTATTTTAAGAGCTTGTGGGATTTTCTTTTGGGGGGGTGGTGTTGAGAAATTCTAATGAGGGAAATGGTGCACACCTGGGTGACCTGAGCATGTTCTACCAGGATAATGGCAGACATCATGTAACCTGTCACCTACGTCCACCACACGATTCTCAAGATTTTCTCAGATTCCATAAACAAGGGCAATTGTTTTCTCTGATATCTCTAGAAGACCTACTCAGGGACAGAACAACCAGACCTATTGCTCTGCTGATGAATTTACCTTGCAAAATGTGTAAAATAGATTCACTTTTGCTAAACCATTTGGTATGTTCATCCTTTCTCTTTTTCTCTCTTATAAATATTTATCTGTTTATTCATCCAGCTTTATTGAAGTATAATTAACAAATAAAAATTGTGTATATTTAAGGTGTACAATGTGGTTTCATATATGTATACATTGTGACATGATTACCACAATCAAGTTAATTAACACATCCATCACCTGCTGTAGTAACCTTTTTTGTGTGTGTTGTGAGAACACTTGAGGTGTAATCTCTTAGCAAATTTTAAGCATACAATACACTATTATTAACTACAGTGACTGGGCTATACATTAGATCCCTAGAACTTATTCATCTTATAATCAGAAGTTTGTACCCTTTGACCAGTCTCTCCATTTCCCCCACCCCACAGCCCCAGCAAGCACCACTCTGCTCTTGTGAATATGACTTTTTCAGATTTCACATATAAGTGTGATCATACAGTCTTTCTGTATCCCTGATCTTTCTGTATATATTGTGTATATCCTAACAGATATGCACAGATGTATTTTATTTCAGTGTCATTTCAAATCAGTGGGGAATGAAATGATTATTCAGTAAACATCATTGAAAAAAGCTAGCTAATATATAGTATCTCTGTACTTTCGATCATTCACAAAAATGTTTTTGAAACCCTAAACTATAAACATATTGAAAGAAAATATAGAATGTGTTTACAACTCTGGAATACAGAAACAGAATGCAAATGTCATAAAGATTAAAACATTATTTTTAAAGATTTTATTTATTTATTTGACAGAGAGAGACACAGCGAGAGAGGGAACATAAGCAGGGGGAGTGGGAGAAGGAGAAGCAGGCTTCCTGCGGAGCAGGGAGCCCGATGCGGGGCTCGATCCCAGGACCCTGGAATCATGACCTGAGCCGAAGGCAGATGCTTAACGACTGAGCCATGCAGGCGCCCCTAAAACATTATTTTTTTTAAAGATTTTATTTATTTGAGAGCATGAGAGAGAGATCACGAGCAGGGGGGAGAGGAAGAGGAGAAGCAGACTCCCTGCTGAGCAGGGAGCCCAATGCGGGACTCCATCCCAGGACCCTGGGATCATGACCCAAGCCGAAGGAAGATGCTTAACCGACTGAGCCACCCAGGCACTCAGATTAAAACATTTAAATGTAAATGCTATTCAAAGGCAGTTTTATTTTTATAATTTGTCCTATGGAATGATTTTGAGTCATACATTCAACTAGGCAATAAATTTGGGTAAAATTTACAAAATAGAGTGTGTGAATGAGAGAGAAAGAAAGAGCATATATGTGTTTGAAGAGAGTTTGGGGCGTAAGAGCAGGGGTACCAGGTATGGAGTCAGGCTGCTAGCAGTATTCCTTTCTGGTGGGAGCACGTAAGGAAGGTGGGAGATAGAGCTGAAAAGTTGAGTGTCACTGCAGATACAGAGCTCATGGCTGGAGAATAATAGAGAACACGCCTGACCCCACTCTGTGGGGCCTGGCTCCTTGCCCCCCACAGCCGAGCATTCCCTCCCAGCCTCCCCAGCCATCTCCCATGCCCCGCCCCGCTTTAGCCTCTCTGTTCCAGCCCAATCTCCTAGGCCCTCCGCAAACAAGGGCTTTTTTGCCAGGACAGTTTGTTAGCCTGCAAGCTCCACCCTCTTCCTTCTTCGGACAACTTCCGTCTGCCTACAAGCCCCACTTGTCCGGGCTGGGTTACAGCTTCCTTGCCTCCTCCAGAAGGAATGAGTCACCCTTGGCACTTTGATCTGCGTTTTTCAATGCACTTATCACACTCATAGTAATTGTCTGTTTTACTATCTCTTGCCCCATTAGATTGAACTCCCTGGGGCCATGCATTGTGGCTCACGCTCATTTCTGCAGCCCCCTCCCCCCCACAGGTCCGACACAGTGGGTACTGAACAAAGTCCCCAAAGAATAGGCTGGTCTCCTGGTGTCTATTCGTTCCTCTCCTCATCCTCTCCTCCATACGGGCCTGATTCTCACCCAAAAGCAAGGTTCGGGTTCTATCACCCCAATTCAAAATCCTTTCCTGGCTGACATTCACCAGGGAAATTCTTTTGAGTGTTGGTATTCAAGGCCTTGCATGGGTGCAGCGAAGGCTGTTGGGACAATTAGAGAAAGGTCAGGTGAGAGTCACAGTCAGGGTCAGGGTTAGGCAAGCTGACCTTAAGTAAACTGACAGCCCAGGGTAGCACATAATTTCCTCCCTCCCTTTCTCAAATATGCACTGAGCACCATGGTCAGGACCTGCATGAGGCCTCAATAAAGAGGAGGCTGATTCCGTCCCTATGCTGGTCCAAAAAAGTCCTGGGCCTTATTTTCTTGAATGTCTACCCTGGCCATTGTCTGACTCAAGTGGTGTGTGGGGGAATGGTTAACAATAGCTCTGGGGGGAGTGGGGTGGGGGTGTGGTGATTTCTAGAGTCTGCCAATTTTTATTATGAAAATTGATAAAAAAGGAAACCTCCTTTAGAATGCCGTCAGGACGCCAGCAGGAGGCACTCTCAGCCCTGTCGCTCAGGAACAGCCGAGCCAACAGGGAGTCACACCTAGCGGGTGGACGCTACTTTCCTAGCCCCCCCCACCCCCCCTCCCCCCGCAGGAGGAAGGTTTTCTCCTGCCCTGGCAACAGCCCAGCCAATGAGAGACTGTCACAGCCCAGCCAATGAGAAGCCCCCATATTTAGAACGCCCGGTTTACTCCAATGGACTTTTAGTTTACAACAGCCCTCCCAACTGCCCACTTCGGGTTGTTCCCCGACCAGCCCATCCTAGAAGCTTGGGGTGTGAACGTTCGCCTCCCGGCTGGTCACTGAATATAGGGTTGGAAGTAAATGTCCCCAAGCACACGGTGCGGACATAATACACACAATAAATCTCTAGAACATAGGGCATAGTAAAAAGTAGCACAATAATTAGGAAGAGAGGTTTTTATTTGCTTTGTTTTAACGTAACTTATTTAGTTGTAGGTCTACAGAATTGTTTTTAAATAATGGCTTTTAAAGATCATGCACATTTGACAGCCAGCGTGCAAAATTCTGAAAGTTTACCCGGGGGCTCTAGGGACTCAGCACTAACCGGTGCCAACACGCCCTCGGCTGCGCTCCCTACTTCTTGAACCGGGGCAGGTAAGAGCTGGGGGGGCCTCCTGGCCCAGCGGAGGCACGCGGCCGCCGGGCAGAGGCCTCAGCTCCGAGTCCGGGGGGGCCCCCCTCCCTCCCTCCCTCCAACTCCGGCCTGGGTCCCCTTGCTCTCTGCCCGCCGCTCCCCGTGTAGCGGCCCCGCGCGCACACCCCCCCACCCAGCAGCCTCTGCGGCCGGAAGTAGGCCGGCCGCCTTCCCGGCACCCCCCGCGCGGTGGCCGCACTTCCGCCCGCTGGGGAGCCGGTCAGAGTGCGCGACATCCGTTGCTAGGAGTCCATTAGTCACCGCGGAGTCGCCTTGTGTTTTCCCGCGTCCTGAGTCCGGCTGGATTAGTGCGGAGGGACGAGCGACCAGAGCTTCCCCCTGAGTCACCCTGAGGCAGCGGCGCCCAGGGGATGAGGCAAGGAGGCTGCCGGTGCGGGCTCGGGCGCGGATGAGGGCAGGGCCTGCGGGCGGGAAGGCCGGGGCCAGGGGGTTGCCTTCTTCTCCCGGGGCGCAGGCCCGTTCGCGTGACCGTGGGCACGGCACTGCACGCTGCTGGACCTCGCTTTCTGCAGCAGACGCCGCTTTTCTTCCTTGCTGGCACGCAGTGGTCCCCGCTGCAGAGACGTTCGCGCCAGCGCGGCTGCCACCGAGTCAGTTGCTGACAACAGCGTCGAAACAACCTGTTGCTTGTCTTGTTCAGGAAGAATTGAGTCGAGAGGAGGTGGGAGGGCACAGCTGAGGTATTGAGGTTTGGGACCAGTTTCAGGAGGGCTTTTGGATGCAGGATTTAATTAGGATTGGGTAAGTCTCGGGCTACATAGTTGAGGATTGTTAGGCAAAATAGTTAAGGATTTGTGGTCCCAGTGAGGTGAGGGTTTCAGTCTTGGAGCTTCAACTGTTTTTTAATGCCACCTGTTGAAAGTTGTGCGTGTTTTTTTTTTTTTTTTTTTTTTTAAGTTTTATTTATTTGAGAGAGAGAGCACGAGCCGGGCGGGGGGGCAGAGGGAGACAGAAGCAGAAACAGACTACCTACTGAGCGGGGAGCCCCACGCAGGGCTCGATCCCAGGATCCTGAGATCATGACCTGAGCCGAAAGCAGAGGCTTAACCGACTGAGCCATCCAGGCGCCCCGAAAGTTGTGCGGTTTTAAATGCATTTTTGTAAAGTGGGAGAGTCAGGTTATTTGCACCTTTTGTTTCCCTGGACAGGTGTTACTGGCATGGTAAAGTCCCAATAATAGTCACGTTATTTTGCCTCACTGGATGTGATGTGAGTCACGGTCCTTGATTATTTGCACCCAGAGGAATCTGTATAGGGTTTGCTTGTCTGTAGAATGGGGATCGTATTGCAGGGGAAGGGGGAGGAGCTGGGCATGCCCTTAGAAGACCAGGGTTTCAGCCTGTGCTAGCCTTTCAGTATTGCAGCACCATGGGACTCATAAAAATGGCGGAGTCCTGAAAAACAATTCTTATTCTCAAATAGGAAAAGAGAGCTGCCAAATTGAAATGAATAGATCCTTAATAATATCTCGAAAGTGTTACTGTTCACCAGCCAGCTGCAACTCAAAGCCTATAGTTACCCGTCCGTTGCATTTACTCTGTAGAGAGAGGTGCCTGTGCATGTGATTGATGCCATATGGTCAGGGCTTAAGATCTTAAAATGGCCCCACAGCATTTGACTCCTGGCCTTGTACTTCCCTGCTGCTCCCCTCTCTGAGCTCGTTTCCTCATCAGTACAGTGGGGAAGAGGATGCTTTGAGCAGAGCCAGGAGGAAGTGAGGCCATGTGTTGAGTATGGTAGCCAGCTGTTGTTGGAACTGAAATCCACTTGATCCTGGAGCAGTGTCAGCCATCACGGTGGGGCTGCTCTGCATACTGTGGGTCTAGAACAGACTGAGTGCCCAGAGTTAGCAAGTTGGGAAGGACTGGGAGGGTTAACCAGGTTGGGAGACAGCAGGAGAAATGGATGGGATATTAACCACTCTACCAGCTCAGTCTAGTTTCCTCCCTTTCCTGCACTGCTCCCCACCCCTGTCCCCCCAGGACAGGTGCAGGGGCAACCTTAAACATATTCAATAACTAGTTCCAAACAATCAGAACAGGCTTGCTGGAGAGGTTTGGAGGCCCCCTGCCTCAACAAGCATTAACTTTTTTTTTTTAAGATTTATTTATTTATTTATTTGAGAGAGAGAGCAGGGGGAGGGACAGAGGGAAAGGGAGAGAGTGTCCCTCAAGTAGACTCCCCGCTGAGCAGGGAGCTTGACATGGGTCTCATGGGGTTCTATCCCAGGACCCTGAGATCATGACCTGAGCAGAAATCAGGTCAGGAGTTGGCTGTGCCACTGACTGAGCCACCCAGACGCCCCCAGGCATAAACTTTCCAGTTGCTAGAGTTTGGGAAGGTCTATGGGAGGGCTGGAGCAGCTGGCCATTTAGGGGCAACTGGGGCCTTAGGGAAGTGGCTATTTACCAATCCGTAGTTGATACTCAGTTTGGGCCCTATCAGCGTCCTGGCTGAAAATCTGCCTGCTTAGGGAAGTGTGGAGCTCCACTCCAGGCCCTGACACCTGAATGCCAGTGAAGCCTCGGCTTCTGGGGGATGCTCCTGGACATTTGAGCGGCACCCTCATGGAACTTTGCTAGGTTTGCAGGCCCTCCCATCTTAGACTTGGTGAAATCTTTACCCTTTCCTGTTCCTAGCTGACACATTTCCTGTCTCCTCTCTCTCTCCATACCAGTACTCCCCTCTTTCACAACACCTTGCTGGTGAATTCAGCCTTGACATCACATCATTAGCAACTGGAGAGCTAGTTCTTTCCTTAAGGGCAAGGAAGACTGAGCCTTCAAACCCTGCCAGGATATGAGGGAAGATATTTGCATTCTATTTTTCCATGGTAAAGAAGGGAAAAAAAGAAATCACTACACAACTCTAGAAAAGTGTTTTTAGAAAAGAGAGTAGTTTGACAATACATATCAAATAAGTTTATAACCTAGTGATTTCCCTACTAGGAACATAACTTGAGGAACTAATCAGATGTTTTTTAAGGATTTATGAACAAGGTTGTTTACTGAAGTATTATATACGACAGTAAAAAGAATGTCCAGTATCAGAGGACACAGCCCTGGGTAAATTATACAGTGGAATATTACATGGCATTAACAATTGTGTTATGAATGAACAGTTTACTGACATGGGATACCAAAATATGTTAAATTTTAAAAGCAGATTAATATAATAGCATGATTGAAATAATATAAAAAGGAAAAAATAGAATTTGCAACCTGCTTTATTAATTAAATACAAATTTGTAAACTATTTCATTTAATTAATTTATGCAACAAAATTGCCATTACATGCCAAGCACTGGGGATATAATAGACATTAAAAATGTAATTTTCAAAGGGCACCTGGCTGGCTCAGTTGGTGGAGCATGTGACTATTGATCTCAGGGTTGTGGGTTTAAGCCCCACATTGGGCATAGAGATTATTTAAAAATAAAATCTTTTTATTTTTATTTATTTATTTATTTGACACAGAGAGAGAGAGATCACAAGCGGGGGTGGGGTGGGGGCGGTGGCAGAAGGAGAGGGAAAAGCAGGCTCCTGGCTGAGCAGGGAGCCCGATGTGAGGCTGGATCCCAGGGCCCTGGGATCATGACCTGAGCGGAAGGCAGACACTTAACCGACTGGGCCACTGAGGCATTCCTAAAATCTTTTTTTTTTTTTTTTTAATGTAATTTTCAGAAAGGTAAAGGCATGACTTTCAAATAAATACAAAATGGGCATGTGTCAAAAATTTTAACTCATTAATGAATGAGGAAACCAAGAGGTTGTCAAAACTGGTTTAAAAGGGAATCTGAAGAGGACACATATAGGAAATCAGGAGTGCTGAAATCTGAAAACTGGATGCAGAACTGGTCAGTATCCTACAGAGCAAGAAAACATGATATTGAGAATCCTCTTTTTCACAGGTTGGAGGGGAAAATGTAGTGGTAAAATAGCCTAGTTGAAGACAACAGCACAGAGACCCTGTAGAATTGGGTAGCTCCAGAGGACCTGCTCTCTGTGCTCAGCCTCCTGCTGGAAGCACAGCCTGTTAGCTTCTTTGCACGTCTCAAAGTCTTTCACGGTTTTTCCCAACAAGCAAAAGAAGTTCCTGTCCTCATGGAACTGATCGTTCACCAAGCTAGTTTCTAACAAACATATAGTAACTTTAATAAGAGAAATGTACAGGCTGACATTGAATTTTTTCACCAAAAGGTAAAATGATTTTCCTAAGATCATCTCAGATTTTTTTATCAGTTAAGGAGGGAACCAGTAAGATATTACCTTGTTCAAAAGAGGGCTCAAAGCAGCATACATTTATAGTCCGGGAAGGATTGCTGAAATGAATTTGCCCACTAACGGAAACTGGCAAAGCTGTCAGGACACTGAGGAAGCAACCCATTTGCATTGGTGGGACGTGACCTGCTTTTCTAGAGACAAGAATTACTGGCCTTACTGTCTGTTTTCTGCCAGTTAAGTTCTGTCCCTACAGAGTTGTAAATAGCCTCATCAGAGACAGAGAAAGGCACACACCCCGTAAGATCAGATCATCTCTGGAGGCGCCAGCACTGCCATCAGGGATCTCCTGTGATCTTGTTTGCCCAGGGCAGATCTTCCGCACTTGTACCCGCGGGGCCGAGTAGAAGAGTCGGGAGAGAATGCCACTTGAACTAAGCCGTGGGAGAAGGTGCGGACTCTGAAGATGGGGTTAGGGCCTTCCAGGTAGATGGAAGAGCACATATGGAGGCCCTCAGAGGGCAAAGGGCTTCGAGGACAGGGAGGGCCCATGCAGTGTCATGTGACTGGACAGGAGTGAGCCAGGAGGTGAGAATGTGAGGGAGAGGACTGCAGGGGGCCCATCGTACAGAGCCTGAGGGAGGAGTCTGGAGCTCCTTCCAAGCACAGTGGGCACTGGCAGAGTTTTAAAGGAGGAAGTGTCCTGCTCTAACTTGAGTTTTGTTAAACATCTCTGGTTGCTATGGGAGGAGACTGGCGAGGAGGCCATTGCCGCGTCCAGGGCAGAGCTGATGAGCTGTGCGGCCGGGGAGAAGGGCCTGGATGCCCAGCTCATGGCTGGAATCCCCACCCCCCCCCCATTGACAGCCCCCCCGCCGCCCAGACACATTGTGGCTGGTTAGGCCTTTGTGGTTCCTATGATTGATTGCAAGATGCACCTCAGCAACAACCATCAGGAAACTGGAAAAACAAACAAAACAAAAAAAACCCAGATTTGTTACTCACAAGCCCTGAAGGGGACATGGTACGCCTTAGGACCACCCAGTGAGGTCTTGGGGAGTCAGGGAAGAGCGCCGACCAGGGCTCTACCTTTACTAGAGTCCAAGCCAGAGAAGGCTGGGGTCTCACTGTTTACTGGTGAATTTAAACAAAGAGTGGGAATTAGGGTGCGGGAAGGGAGAAGTGGAGTCATTCAAAGGGCCAATTATCTAGCTCACCCAGGGCTTTCCACAAGGGTAATGGACTGGCTCCTTGTCTAGTTGTAACTGGTAGCTTTGTCGTGCAGCTGGTGATACGTTTATTCCAGGTGGATGTCTTTGAAATGGATGCCCTGCGATGTGCGATCCTGCTACAAATACACACTCTGGTCTCTGCCCCCAGTGCCTGACCCAGAGCTCCTAAATCCCTTGGGATTTCCCGGGTGGCAGGGGTGTCTTTTGTTTGAGGAGGTAACTCTTGGTGGGTTCTGGATAGCTCTAGGATGGAGGCCGGTCACCAGAAAGACCAAGCCTCCAGGGGACGGGAAGGGGCTGGAGATGCAGTGAATCATCGTTCACGCCCATGTGATGAGCCTCCATGAAAATCCCTAAAGTATGGGGTTCAGGAAGCTTCCAGGTTGGTGAACACATCCACATGCTGGGAGCATGGCGCACCCCAACTCCACAACACGGTAGCTCCTGCATTCAGGATCCTTCCTGATTTTGCCCTATGTGCCTTTTCATCTGGCTGTTCACCTGTATCCTTTATTATATAATAAATTGGTAAACATAAGTGTTCCTTGAGTTCTGTGAGCCATTCTAACAAATTATTGAACCTGAGGAGGGGTCCTGGGAAGCCTGGACTTCTAGCCATGTCGGACAGAAGTGTGGGTGACCTGAGGACCTACTACTGGATTGGCACGTGAAGTCCAGGGGATCTTGTGAGGCTGAGCCCTTACCCTGTAGGGTCTGCGCCAAGTCCAGTTGGTGTGTGAATTGAGTTAAATCAGAGGACACCCAGTTGGTGTCCACAGAAAATTGGAGAACTGCTTGGTGAGCAAAATCCCACACTTCTGTTGTCAAAAATCATTCTGCGTGTACAGAGTAGTTTTTCCTTTTCAGTTGGATATGGGTGGGGAGGCACAGGATGAATGTGGGATGGCTCGCCTTAGGGCTGGATCCCCCAGGTGGATGGTAGTGCTCTTTTCTGAGGTGGGGGCCTGGGGGTGTCAGGGTTCGAGGGAATGTCAAGGTCTCCTAGTTGGAGATGCCCCTCAGGAGCCCCAAGTCCTCAGCACCCAGACAGGCTTAGTTGGAGATGCCCCTCAGGAGCCCCAAGTCCTCAGCACCCAGACAGGCTTAGTTGGAGATGCCCATCAGGAGTCCCAAGTCCTCAGCACCCAGATGGGCTTAAAGGATGGGCAGTGATAGTAGAAGTGGGTGCCTCATACCTTACTAGGTGCTCTGGGCCTCCCCCTCCCCCGACTCCCAGCACAGACAGGGGTCCCCATCCCAGCCGCCGCCCTATGCCCCAGAGCTGTCTGTCTTCCTGGCTGGAGAAACCACACCGACTTAACCCAGAAGCCATTCATTAGCAGTAACCAGCAGTCACCCGTTGCCCTAGAGGGGTGAGGAGGAGGAGGAACGTGGTTGGAGGTGGCTCTCCACCCTGCGGGGGAGGCTGGGGCTGGTTTTCCATGCTTCCTCTCTGTAGGCATGACTCATCTGTGCAGGTCACCTGGGGGGCTGGGTCACATCTCCGTAGGAAGCCCTGAAGGAAGGCTGGGGGGACCTGCAGCTCCCAGCTCTGGGACCAGCTCCCCTTGGGAACTGGACTGGGGCCCCTCATTCTGCACCTGCCCTCAGACGTGGCTGATCCTATGCAGCATTCACTTCCTTTCCATGAGCCCTTGGCCATGACTTCTGACCTCAAGACTGAGGTCCTGCCCCCTCTCCTTGGTCTGTGAGTCACTGATATGTCACCAAGAGTGCTGGGAGCTGCCCAACCTGGTGATGGGTAATCAGCCGAGTCAGCTCAGCCAGCTTGCCCGTTGCCCTCTGCCCTTCTTCCCAGCAGGCTCCTCTGGGCCTGGCCCTGGCCCTTCCCAGCCCGGAGCTCCCCTCTGCTTCCTGGTCGCAGAGAAGCGCAGCCCTTCCAGACCGATGTCAGTGTTGTGGTTAGAGTAGGCTCCAGTCCATCCAAGGTGGAAGGAGACATGGCTGAGTGCTGGGGAGTCTGGCTCTAGCATAGGCAGGTCATGTGGGTGATACTCGGCATGCGGGTCAGAGCTTCGCAGTGGGCCGTCTCGGGGGAAAGGCCTTTTTGTGGCCTTTGCTGATTTTGGTGGTGTAAATTGTCCCATGCACACCTGATTTCAGAATACTAATGTGATGTCAACCACTTGAAGACTTCCTGCAAACAACGATCGGCTCTTGCTGGCCAGTCAGAGCCCTTGGGAACACATCCCTCTAGTAAACGTGCTGTTCTAAAGGTAAACAGAGCAAAGGGGGCTCCGATTTTACCTGTGATCCGTCAGCTTAGCCAGACACATGGAAGAAATTCTTGTCATGGTGGTGGTGTGTGGGGGGCAAAAGAAAGGATTCTCCCCCAACCAGAGAAGTGGTATATAGACTAGGGAGTGGAGGTAAGGGGTTCTGGCCCCCAGAGTGGACAAGCCCAGTGACACTTCTGTAGGAGGACTGACTACCTTCCTCCCCAATGATTCGCAGCCCAGACTGATGGATTATTTTTCCATGAGAAAAGTGGGAGTCACTGAGAAAACGTGATTAGGCCTAAGAAACCCAGCATACAGCCAACTTTTCTGAAGGAGGAAACTGTTGTGAACAAAACTTAGGAGAGTGCTCTAAGGCATGGAAGGAAAACTCTGGAGCAAGCTGACTTAGAGATGAGCCGTAGCAGAAGAGAGTAGATCAGTAAGGGATGGGGGAGCAGCTGTAAGTGTAGCCTGGAAGATGTCTGAAGGTCTTAGTGGACCACAAGAGCTAACAATGCTTTCTATTCCAGGAAGACATCAGCCAGCACAAAGATACCTGACTCATATAATCAACACCTGGACCCTGGAAGTCTAGCATTCAAAGAGTCAGGTAGCTGGGGCTCTGCATTTAGGAAGTGTGGGAGTGAGGAAGGGTGTGGGGAATTGGGGACCCCTGACAGAGAGAGAGAGGAAGGCTGGGCAACAGGGGGTGTTCAGCCTCCACTTCATGGAGATGTCGCGAGGACAGACAATGCTGTTATAAGGTGGAGAAAGCTTTATTCCCGAGTTTTAGGTGGGACGTGGGTGTGGGCATGCCCAGACCACACAGGCCAGGTTTGGAGAGCCAGAAGATGGGGAGAGGATTCGGCATGCTTGACACTTGAGGCTTTGGTGGAACTACCGAGTATCCCAAGACGCCATGCATGGAAGGGAGCAGGGGCAGAGCTCTATGGCCAGGACGGGGATGGGCAGAACTGGGGAGACCGTGAGGAGCCTGGGCAGAGGCAGAGGAAAATGGGAGGCCCAGGCTGTGGGGGCTGGGCTGGGGTAGAGAGGGGGCTCTGGGTGGGACCTGGGACAGGGTTGGAGACATATGGGTTCCTAGGAGAGTTCAGGAGTGTGGTTAGACCAGAGGAAGGACATCGCCAATGATGGAACACCAGCCAGTGAGCCGTGTCCTTGAGCGTCTCCAGGGCCAGCCAGCCAGCCAGGGACGAATGGTTCCAGAAAACCTTGCCTGCAGATGCGCGGCCTGGTGTTGCTCAGCCGGCGCTCACACCTGAGCAGCTGTGGCTCCCGCGCTTGTGACAGGCAGGGCGGAGGGCTGACCAGTCCTCTTCACCGATGGATAAACTGAGGCCCAGGGTGGAGGAAGGAGCTCCCGTTTAGCTGCTCCTGTGAGTGCTCTGCTCGCTCCCATGGCGGGGCGGCGGGGCCGCTGCTTCCTGGGGGCAACCAGGGCGCTGGCCACTCCTCTCTGCGGCCCAGTGTTCACAAGAGGGGGGACATTCAGATTTTCTTCCCCATTCTTTTAATTACAGTATTACTGTTTCCGTCACTGCTAAGGGCATGGCTCGGTGGCATTAAATACGTGCAGACAGCCCGCCTTCGCCTGCAGACCTTTTCCATCTTCCTGAAGGACCGTGTCCCCGCCGAACCCTAACTCTGGGCCCCTCCCTGGCCCCCAGCACCCCCTCTTCCACTTCCTGGGGCTGTGGCTCTGTGACCTCGGGGACCTCCTACAAGTGGAATCCTGCAGTATTTGTCCTTTGGCGTCCGGCTCTTGTCACAGCACAGTGTCCTCCGGCTTCCCCCACACTGTGGCAGGCATCCGGTGCTTCATTCCTTTTTATGGCTGGGTAATGGGATAATACTCCGTTGGGTGGGTGAACGGGCCACACTGTGTTTATCCATTCATCCACAGATGGACATTGGGCTGCGTCCACTTTGGGGCTCTGTGGGTCCTGCTGCTGTGAATGTGGGGTGCAGGACATGTTGGGGCGGGGGCTCAGGCACGAGGGCCACGTGTGTCCCAGCACCCTCTGCTGAGAGCCGTCAGCTGCCCCCCGCACCCCCGAGCGCCCGCCCCTGTGCCCACGAGCTGGTTGGTCCCTGGAACAGCCTCCCCACCTCTCCCCATCTGGTTCCCTGGAGCCCAGGTCAGTGTCACCTCCACAGAGTGGCCCCCCCCCGCCCCGTGCCTCCCCTTTGCCACAGCTCGAATCTGCCAGTCCCACCCAACGGAGCCTTTGCTGGTACCGTTCTGGGGGCTGGGATGACCTCCAACTGCACCTGTAAGATTCAGCCGGAGAGTGAGCACTGTCCTGAGCACTGTCCTGAGTTCCTGACCGATGACCACCCTCCCCCCGCCCCCGGCCCCATCCCCTTCCTGGTTTGGCTTCCCCGGGACTTCATCACCCATCAGACTAAAAGATTTCTTCCTATAGTTTATCCTGGCTTTCCTCCGGCGTCCCTGACACAAGGGCCAGGGTTGCTTTCGGTTTGCTTGCTGCTGTATCTCCAGCTGGTACAGCAGCGTCCAGCACGCGGCAGGCACTGGCAGATTGGGGTTGGGGATGAATGGATAGCCCAGTGCCGACATCTGCCCTGTCTGAAATGGTGTTGGTGGGCCCCTGCTTCGGGGGGAGCATGGCCAGCTCTGCAGCCCCATGCATCCTGCGCACCTTGCTGCACATCGTCGGTGGCCCTGAGATGGTGCCACGGCCACATGACCAGCAGGGTTACGTGCCCAGGTGACGAGGTGCCCAGCCAGCACGCCTGGCATGGCTCCAGCATACAGTAGGCGCTCCGTAAATCTTTTGTTGAACGTTGGATCACGCCAAGGTCCCCACTCTCTGGGAACTGGGGAGCCGGTCTCTAGGGCTTTGCTTAGGGCCCGTGCCAGGGTCTTCATTGGCTTTTCAGGATTTCCTGTGGCACCTGCCAGGTCCTAGCCACCCTGTCCTGGGGACAGTGACATCTCAGAACACATGCCTGCCCCTTGGGTCACCTGGGCAGTGACCCAGGTGCCAGGAAAGGCTGTTACACAGAGGACACTGGGGAGGCAGCAGTCTGGACCAGTTTGGCCCGGCAGAATCCTCCAGACTCCCCTCTGCCCTTGTCCCTGACTCCTCACCATCGTCACCTGCTCCGCCGCCCAGCCCCGGGGAGATGCGTGCTGCCTGAGGATAGGACCTGTGTCTTACCCACCACTGTGTCCCACTGTCCAGCACAGGGCCTGGCATACAGCAGTTGCCCAATAAATGCTTATCAAATGAGCTGGGGAGGCCAACCACTGTAGTTGCAGGGAGGAAGTGGGTTGGGGGAGCCTGAGGCTAGCCATGGAGTATAGGGGTGACCCAGGATCGGGGGCAGGTGGGGAGGGGAGCACCCACAGAACCAGCCCCTCACCTTGGCCTCTGTGTGAGGGTGCTCTCCAGCAGCCCCCTCCTCCCAGTGCTGGGAATAGCGCATCAGCTGGGGGCTGTTCGGCGGGCAGGGTGCGACAGGGGGCTTGCCCTGATGCGGAGGGGTGGTTCTGACTGCAGTTTAACCCCCGGCTGTCTCCTGCCCTTCCCACCAAAGCAGGTTTGGCGTGGGGGGCCAGTAAAACACCAGTGATCCTTTTTGGTGTCGCAGTCTCCAGGGTAGGTGGTGCGTTGCTGACTCCCGCCACCCTTCCGGCCTCGGGGGGAGGCAGCAGCCTCAGGAGCCCCCCACAGGCTGTGGGGGCAGAGCATGTTGGCCAAGCTGGGGAGCTCCAGAGAGGCCAAGGTGGTGTACCCAGCGGGATGCACTGAGGGTCAGTCTGGAGGGCCCCACCCCTCCCAGCCCCAGACTCCTCCTCTTCTGCAAGGAGCCCTCTTTCCTGAGTCTCTGCAAGGCCCACTCCCACTTGTCCTCCAGGCCTCTGTTTTGAGGTCCTCCATTTCTGGGCAGCCTTCACTGGCGGCCCCACCAGAGTCAGGTGCCTCCTTGGGCCCCTGAGACTCCCTGCTCCCCCGCACCTAGGATCTTGGGTGAAAACCATCCATCCTCTGGACCAAGAACCCTCTCGATCTACTGTGTCCGGTCCAGTCACCTGCCTCTGGATTGAGGTTCAAATCCATGCTCCACCCCTCCCCCCAGCTCCACCCCTCCCCCCAGGCCCCAGTTTCCTCAGCTGCAGAGTGGGAACGGTGGTGGTAAGGGGATTTGAGGCTGAGATGCAGCGATGCAGGGCACACCATATGCTCCCGCTGTTTCGCACCCCTTCCCAGCACCTGGCTTGTTGATCAAATGAACAAAAGGACAGAGATCCACAGTGAGCCTGTGCCCCCTGCTTGGGGTGGGGGCATCACAGGAGCAGGGAGCTGAGTCAGGGAGGAACTCGTGGGGACCCCGGGTCACAAGGTCTCATCTGGTGCATCCCCAGGCTCCCTGCTCCAGTGGAGCCCCGCTGCCCTCTGACCGGAGTGCAGGGGCCAGGCTGGGCGTGGGGGATGGCACCCCAGCCCTGCCCAGGCAGCCACGTCAGTCAGCCACCTGGGCACCGGGCTGGCCCCACCTGAGCTTCCCTGAAGTCCAGGTGAGGGGTGAGTTGTTTACCACCGAGTGACAGGACCCACATGACAGGCGGCCACTGGGGGCCTGATTCACAGCTTTCTGGGAAGTGAGTTAACGGGATCCCAGAGCCCAGGGCTCAGTCAGATCTCCTGGCTGAGTCACGGTGGCCCTGGAGGAAGGAGCCGTTACTGAGCCTCTGGGCAACCCCCTTTTCCCCAAGACCCTGGGACCTTAGCAAGACCCCATACCCTAGCCTCCAGCTGCTGCAGACCCAGACTTTCCCTTCCCCTCCCAAACTGGGGACCTTTCCTAGTCAATGTCAAGGCCATTGGCCTAGATCTCTGGGTCTGGGTCCTGTTCCTCCAGGGGGTAGATCCTGGGCCCACAGCTAGAGCCAGGGTCCTGAGCCCCTAAACCAGAGCCCTGAGTCTACTCCTCCAGGGCAGAGGGAGGGGTCTCCGCTAGAGCCCCCAGTCCCCTTAACGGCTCATTTCCTCCCAGCAGTCCCAGCCCTCCTGTGACCTACAGCCCGGGGTGGCAGGGACTGAGCCACTCACTTACTTGGGGGACTGGTCCAACGGCATTCCACCTCCCAGGATAAAACCTGGGGTGACCTGTAGGGAACTCTGCACACTCCTGTCACAGGCAGGACTGCTCTCCCATCTGTGCCCGTGCCCCCATTGGCTATGGTAGTTTCCAGAACTCCCCCAGCCCAGGGTGGGGGCTCTCTCAGGATCTTAACCCCCCTGCTGCTTCTGGCTTCTGCAGGTGAGTCCTGAGGACCTGCCGCCCCTCCTTCCTCTGCCCCCCCGCCCAGGCCACCCCTTCCCTTCTCCCTACTCAGCACCTTCCCGCCCTCTCTCCCGGCCCTGCCTGCACCCGGTCTCTGTGCCTCTCCCCCTTGCCTTCTGTGCTGCTTGCTCCTCTCTGCCATGTCCTGTGGCTGCCAGCAGGACTGCAGGACGCACTGAGGCAGGCGCTGGACAGACCTGAACAGCCTCAGCCCTCCCCTTGCTGCCCCCTCCTCCTCGTCCTCCCCCTCCTCCCCACTCCCTGCTCTCAGGTCCACACGCTTCTGTTCCAGGCCTTGGGCTTGGGGTTGAGAGGGTCTTGGGCCACAGACTTGGGTGTGGGGGGGAGCCTGAGAGGGTCAGGCGTGTGCTCCCCAACTCCTCCGTGAGAGGCACCCAGGAGCTAGCCGCCCTTCGTCCTCCGCCAGGCGGGTGGGATGGAGCACAGCTGGTGGGAGGGTAAGGCCGCAGCTTAGAGACGGAGCCCAAGGTTTCTGTCAGCCCTGCCCAGGCTCCAGGAAATGCCCCACGATGGGGGTCTGGGGAGCTGCCCTGGACACTGGGGGGCTTCTCTCCACTGGCCTGACCCTTCCTTCCCTTGCCCTCAGCCTCCCTCCATGCTGCCAAGATACCTGGTGAGTGGGGCCCGCCCTGAGCGGTGGGGGCGGGGGAAGTCTGTGTCTGTCTGGGCGGGGGGCAGGTCAGAAGGGGTGGTCGGGGTGGTCGGGCAGGAGCGGAAAGCAGGCAGCCAAGGGGGCCTGGAAGGTAGAGCGGAGACTCAGTAGGAGAGGGGTGCAGGGCAGGGCAGCAGCAGGTGAGAGGCGTGCAGAAGGAAGGCCAGCCTGAGGGGAGGACCAGGGAAGAACAGCATGGCGCTGGGCGGGAGGCTTGGGCCCTGGGGGTGACGAAACGTGACCCTCCTCCGCCAGCACCCCCAGCCTGTGGGAAGCCCCAGCAGCTGAACCGGATCGTGGGTGGTGAGGACAGCACCGATGCCGAGTGGCCCTGGGTCGTGAGCATCCAGAAGAACGGGACCCACCACTGTGCAGGCTCCCTGCTCACCAGCCGCTGGGTAGTCACCGCCGCCCACTGCTTCAAGGGGTATGCACACCGGTCCTGCACTTGATACCCCAGGCCTCCTGCCCCAGACCCCGGGCTCCCCACTCAGCCCCAGCCTCCTGGTCTCTGTCCAGTCTCAGGGCCTCTCAGGAGAGGAGAGACCCTGCTGCTTCTCGTGGGCCTCCATAAGCATGTTGTCCCCCAGACACTCCCTGACCCTTCCCAGCACCCCGCCCCCAGGGTTCCTGACTGACCCTACCCCCTTTCCTCTTCCTGCCAGCACTCTGAACAAGCCATCCCAGTTCTCTGTGCTGCTGGGGGCCTGGCAGCTGGGGAACCCTGGCCCGAGGTCCCAGGAGGTGGGTATCGCCTGGGTGCAGTCCCACCCTGTGTACTCCTGGGAAGAGGGCTCCCGTGCGGACATCGCCCTGGTGCGCCTTGAGCACTCCCTCCACTTCTCTGAGCG
Source organism: Mirounga angustirostris (assembly GCF_029215605.1). Classification (NCBI taxonomy): domain Eukaryota; kingdom Metazoa; phylum Chordata; class Mammalia; order Carnivora; family Phocidae; genus Mirounga; species Mirounga angustirostris. Next base: position 141,714,848 of record NW_026991713.1, read on the forward strand.
AATCCTGCCCATCTGCCTGCCTGATGCCTCCGTCCGTCTCTCTCCCAACATGCGCTGCTGGATTGCAGGCTGGGGGAGCATCCATGATGGAGGTGCGGCTTCTCCCTTACCGGGTGGCTGGGGGTGGCGGGGGACAGAGGCTAGCAGGCTCCTGGAGACACAGGTACAGTGGACAGCAGAGGGTAGAGGCCAGAGGCATAGCAAAAGGAAAAAGACTTTTCTGACAACAGACACAAAAAGTGAACTGCAGCCCAGAGGTGGGAAGTCTCAGGAAGCTAGATGGACGCTTGTAGGTCTCTTCTAGTTAAAAGGGATCTGTGATGATGTTCTGAGGTGGCAGCAGCCAGATGGACGAGGCTATTAGGTGATGGAGGAAAGGCTGGAAGGAGCATGTGTGGGGCCAGGCTGACTGGGGGAGAACAGGCACCTCCTGGTGGCAGCGTGCCATAATTGCAGGTGAAATTTCCAGAAGGACGTGAAAATAAAATTGTCAGACCAGGTCTGGAAAACATCATCTAGAGACACAAGGCAGATAAAGTAAGAGGCAGAGAAGCAAAAAAAGATGATAGATAATGGGGGGGGGGGGTTAGGAGGAAAAAGTTTAAGAAAAATGATTAACCACATTTCAAAAGAATTAAGAGAAATGACCCCAGGTGCCTGGGGATCCCCCTGAGTCCGAGGTTACAGGCAGCCTCCCCATAGTCATGCTGCAGGGATCCTTCGAGAACTGGAATTATGGGCTGGGGGGGGCGGTCTACAGACCAACCCCAGAGTCTGCAATCCCCCTAGGGTTTGGGGGACTCCTCAGGTCCTGATAACCTCCAGCATGGGGTGATCATTTATTGAACACTTCCCTGTTCCAGTCTCCGTACTGGACAAAGCGGTGCCTGAGGCAGGACAAGCTAGGACCAGTGGTTCTAACCATTTTGTGGGCATCAGAAAGCTCTAAAGATTCAGGATCTCAGGATGCACACTTCTGTTCAGATTCAGTAGGTCCAGAGGTGGAGTCTTGGAATTCGGGCTTTCCAAAGGCATTTGGGAGAGCCTAACAGGGTTGAGCCATTAGCCTTTGAGAACTGCCTCAGAGGGGGTGTGGAGGGGGCCATCGGGACATGAAGAGAGGGTTTCCCAAGCCTGATCCTCTGCTCCCTGCCCCCAGTGCCCCTGCCCCATCCCCAGACCCTGCAGAAGCTGGAGGTTCCCATCATCGACTCAGAAGTCTGCAGCCTCCTGTACTGGCGGGGAGCGGGGCAGAGGGCCATCACCGAGGACATGCTGTGTGCTGGCTACCTGGAGGGGCAGCGAGATGCCTGTCTGGTGAGCACCCCACCTTCTTCCCATCACTGCCCGCTGCTCACCTCCCCAAGACAGCTGGGACCCACGAGTCCCCCAGATGCCTACAGAACCGGGCCTCCATCCTTCTGGCCGTACACCAAACATCTACTGAGCATCTTGGGTGTGCCGGACCCCGCTCTCTGGGAGCTTGCCTTCTCCTGAGGAGTCCCAGAACCAGCTCCAGCCCCATCACTGTGGCGGCGGACAGCGGGTGCTGTGATGGTCCGCACCCGGGCTCGGACACTGTAAGGTCCTGGTTGCAGTTCCTACTCTGCTACCCAGGATGCCAGTGTGGCTCGGGGGCCGTGAGTGCGAAGGTGTGGCACAGAGTGCTCCTCACCAGCAGTGAGCCCGCGGGCCTGTCCTCCAGGACAGAGAAATCTGCCCCCCGAGGGAACCCTTGCCACCTGCTGTGTTGGGTCCTGGGCTCTGTCCAGCCCTGAGCCACGTGGGTCCCTGACCTTGCCTTCTCTCCGCAGGGTGACTCCGGGGGCCCCCTCATGTGCCAGGTCGAGGGCACCTGGCTGCTGGCGGGCATCATCAGCTGGGGCGAGGGCTGTGCGGAGCGCGACCGGCCCGGCGTTTACATCAGCCTGGCTGCCCACCGCTCCTGGGTGATGAGGATCGTGCAGGGGGTGCAGCTCCGCGGGCACTCACAGGGGAACGGGCCCACTCGGGGCGCCGGGCCATCCCGGGGCCGCGTGCGTTAGGGATCTGGGGAGACGGGCGGCTGCGGGCCCCAGCCACCCGACGGTGCGCCTTTCCCGTGCGCCCTTCCCGCCGTTGTAAGTGAGCCACCTGCCTCCGGGGGGCGCCCGCATGCCGGCACTGCCCCGCCCGCGGGAGCGCCTTTGTTTTCTGTGTGTATATATCCCTGGTGACGATTTTTACAGTTGTTTGTAGCCTTGCCCCCATATCTTATTTATTACAATTTCAATAAATTATTTATTCCCCCGTTCCTGTTTTTCCGAGTATGGGGACATTGGGAGGCAGGGGTACACTTGGGATTAAAATGGGGGCAGGCGGGTGTGAGTTTGTCTGATGGTCCTGCCAGGGACCTAGCTGTCCTGTCCACCTGTGTTTCGTCATTCTGACCCCTGGCCTTTGCACTTCTTTCCTATGCCCCCCTCCCACCGGGAGGCCACATAGAGAGGAGGCAGGAGGCCCCCAACCTGCCTGTTGGGTTTCCCAAACCGGGCTAGCTAGGAGAAACCCGCCCATATGACAGTGGGTGTCCCCTCCCTCCCTCCCCTGAGAACCAGGTTTCCCGGATTCGGGCCGAGGCAGCCAAGTCCTCTGCACCCCCAGGAGCTGACGCAGGAGTGACTCACTGCTGATTCTGTGAGTCGTCCTGCAAAGACAGAGCAAAACAATGAGATGGCAGGTCTCTAGGCCTGCGACATGATGGGCTTGAGTCACCTGGCCTGGGCCCACAGGGGGTGGGAGCCAGTCCCGGGCCATGGAGGGTCTGCCAGCTAACACCCCCCTTCCCCCAGGACTGCCCCGCCCCCTCCCCCTCCTCTGCAGCCTCTTGGACCCGCCCCTCCAGCCCCCCACGTCTGGGACCCCCTCCTCACCTACCTGGGGTTCCCTGCAGCCGGTGCAATGTGCGGACTGAGGGCTCTGTGGTTGGTTTCAGGAGTCTGAACCTGATGGTGGTTCATACAAAGAGATTGCTTCTAAAAGAAAGTCAAGAAAACAGCTAGGTCCAGTCACGCTGAAGGACTATTTACAAAGTGTCTCCAGCTAGAAATTGTCTGTGAAGCGAGTTTTTGAGAAGGCGGCACAGGGTTTTGGCTGGCTTGCTGCTTGGCACCCTTTATGGGGAGTAGCTTCAGAAACATTTGCTCCTGTTGTTTTGATGACCATCCTGTCGTTACCAGATCACAGTAGATGCCTTGGGGTTGGTTTTATAAAAAAACAAACACCACACTGGCCTCCTGCTCATCTGGGAACCAGCCTGGGGAGTGAATGGTGACTCAGGTGAGCGCCACATCCAAATCCTGGCCCTCCCCTTCGTGACCCAGGCCCCTCCTTACCTGCCACTCCCCCTGCCCCCTCTCCCACCTTCAGCCCCCCCTCCCTGGCTTGCTGCGCTGCCTCCTCCCTCTGTCCTCCGATATGGAGATCTGCCAGGGTGGTGATGGTGATGTTCCTGGGACACTCAGGTGGGGGCGGGTTCTCTCTGAGTTGGACGGTGGGCCTCTGGGGAGCTCCTGAGCGCACCCTCCTGGAGGAGGCTGAGGGCAGGCTGGGCCCCAGAGTGGGGAACCAGCACCTGGGTCCCCACTGCAACAGGATATGCAATGACTCCTTCCTCAGGGCTGGGGGAGTCCAGGAGGTGGCAAGGGAGTCAGCCCCACACCAGCAGAGAAGCCCCTTTGCTCCCAGGTTTGAGCCGGGCCCAGGAACACACCCCAAATCTGGACCAGTCCGGGTGGGCGACTCACTACTTTGGTTCCACGGACACCACCTGCCGCCAGGGACCACAGAGCCCCTGGGCCTGCAGGTGGTCTCCTCAGGAGAAGTCCCAGGGGCCCAGTGGGCAGGAGTCTCCACCTGCTGCAGCCTCCCACACGGAACAGCCCTTCCCAGAGCTCCCCAAGGTGACAAGTGTCATTCCAGCACGAGCTGCCTTAGCTGCAGGCTACTTGGTCTGTCCCTCCACATGCTCTCTCCTCAGATCTTTAACCCTTGAGGAGACGTCCACCCCCACACCTGGGACTCCACAGAGCTGCCCCCGCGTCCAGAGCAAGTGAGCACACACATACACTGAGCCCGGCTCTTCTGTGGTGGCAACCTCCTGTGCCTGGTAAGCCCACACCTCTCCCTTGCTTCCTCCACCATCGAGACTGGAAAAGTGAAACGCTCACTTCCACAATCTCCCGCAGAGTTGCAAGAGCCTGTGGGACTGAGTGTTGGCCCAGGAGAGGGAAGCAGATGTCTGGTGGGTGGTTTCTTGGGAAGACAGCTTTTTCCTGATAAAAGGGACCTATTCAGCTAGCAGCCTTTCCCATCCTCTACCTTCTAGTTTTGGATGTCGATGTGATGCTTAAACATCAGCAGCCATCTTATCACCATGAAGTGACAAGCTGCTGGGCGGAGTGACAGCAAAGCTTCAGGAGCTGTGAGTGTGAGGATGTGGCGGGCCCACTCTCCAGTCTCCAACAGCTGCCTCCCTCCATGTGTCTGTGCTTCTAAGCTGCTGTTGGTCGATCTTCTTTTACTTGCAGCTAATTGCATTCCTAAGTGATATACCTGCTTCAAACCTCTGTTTTAGAATAGTTTTAGATTTATAGAAAACCCTTTTTTTTTTTTTTTTTACAGAAAAGTCTTTTTGTTATTGTGAAAATGGTCATGTCAGATTTCATCAATCACACTGGAGTTTTTTTCAAAGATTTTATTTTTATTTTTAATTATTTTTTAAGAAGATTTTATTAGAGAGAGAGCATGAGTGGAGGGGAGGGGCAGGGGTAGAGGGAGAAGCAGACCCCCCCCCCCCGGGCAAGGAGCCTGATGTGGGATTGGATCCCAGGACTCCGGATTCATGTCCTGAGCCGAAGGCAGACGCTTAACTGACTGAGCCACCTAGGCGCCCCAAGATTTTATTTTTAAGTAATCTCTACGTTCAATATGGGGCTCGAACTTACAACCCTGAGATCAAGAGTTGCACAGTCCACCAACTGAGCTGGCTAGGTGCCCTGCACATTTGAATTATCTAAAGTTCGAAGGCTTTGAGCTCATCCCTGCCCACAAGAATTCTGGACCTGCAGACGGTCCCCCCACTTAGTTTCAGGGGTCCCCAGGATGTAAGAATTTATCCAAGAATAAGTCTTTTCCTTGTCTCTCTTTCCTGCTTCAAGTCTCCTCATCAGTCCTGCCACCCACCAAGGCACCTGAAGGAGTCTCACCATTGCCCCGGCTGACGGTGCCCTGGCGAGCTCACCAGCGTCCATGCCAAGTGCACCCTCCCCAAGTTCCCCAGATGGCCCTGGGAGTCTGGGGTTCCACACGGAGGAGGAGAGAATGGCCTCTCCCAGCTCCGAGCCGCACCTTGCCCCCTGCACCCAGGTGGTTGTGCTCAGAAGGTCACAAGGTTCCTCATGGACACGTCCCCTCGGGCTGTGTGTCTGATTTCCTGTCAGTCATGCATAGGCAAGCCAGGACAAATGAGTTTTCAGAGGCTCAGCGCTCTCCAACCTTACGGAGAGGGTCGTCCCTTTCACAGAGCAAAGTCCGCTTTGCAGGCTCCTCCTGGTCCCCCAGCGTCTGCACGATGGCTGCCGCAGTGCTTCCGCCCTTCTTCACCTGCGGGCGTTCACACCTGGCTTGTACCCCTGGTTTCGAAGCTCCGCGACCATCCATACAGGTGACTCCCCGAGCTCTCCCCAGATGGCCCCTGGGCCCCTCAACCTTACCAAGACCCCAAGTGAATCCTATTATCCCCTCTGTCAGAATTTCCCATCCCAGCCAAAGGCAGGAGCCCGTCCTTCCAACAGCTCAGTGTGAAAACCCCAGAGGACGGACACCCCCACATGCTGGCGGGGGCCCCGGGCGCCGGTGGGAACGCGGCATGGGGTGGCCTCTGCGCAAACCGGGTGACCGTTTCCCGTGCAGCTGACCGACTCCTAAAATTTACCCAAGAGGGAAGAAAACCTACAGGGACCCTGCACGCAGACATTTATAGCAGCTTTATTCCGAATCAGCAAATGCACTGGAAACCCATGTGCCCTCCGGCTGGCAGTTGGAAAAACACACTGTGGGCGCCTGTTCGGGAGAATTCTGCTCAGCAAGCGAGAGGAGCAGACGGCACGCAAGGCCCGCGGACGCCCAGTGCAGCACGCTGAGGGGACCAGTCAGGCTCCAGAGCCACAGGGACAGAGAGCAGATGGGTGGCTGCTGCAGGCTGTGCTGGGGAAGCTCACGGTCGCTGAATTTTCCTGTGTGTAATTATACCTCCATCAAAATGATTTAAAAACAACACAAACATGTGGAGGCCTCCTTGCCTCCTCGCTTTCCCTCATGGTCTACATTCAAGCCATCAGCAGACCTGTTGGTTTTACTGCGTCTTGGAAATATGTCCAGATGTGTCCACTTGTTCCTATGCCGGGCCCAGCCGCCCTCCACACGATCCTGCATTTCAGTAGTGGCCTCCTCGCTTGGCTCCCTGCTTCTGCTCTTGCTTCAGCAGCCGCAAGACTGGCTCTCTCCAAACCTAAGTAACGTGTCCCACTCCCATTCAGAACCCTCTGCTGGCTTACTTTACTCAGAGGGAATGACGTCGTCCTTCTGGCCTCCCCGCCCCCTCCCCCTTCTTGCTGGGGAGCTGCAGCCGCAGGGCTCCCAGCTGTGCCCCGGAACACCACAGGCACGCTCCTGCCTCAGGGCCTTTGCACCTGCAGCCTCCTCTTCTGCCACATGACTGCAGGCTCCTGCCCTCACTTCCTAGGGAACTGCACTCAGATGCTAAGTCACCATCCTGTTTACAAGAGCAGTGTTCCCTCCCTCCCCTTTTGCTTCTTTCTTTGCTCTCTTTTTTCCAGGACATTTATTACTATTTAACATACTACGTTGCAGGGCGTTTCAGTCACCCCCAAATCCTCCTGTGCCCCTTCCTGGTCAGCTCCCCTGTCCCACCTCCCGGTCCCCAAGTGACCACTGATCTCCCTTCTGTGCTTCCTAGCGTTTTAGGTAAATGGAATCATCCAGCATGTGCTGTCTTGTACCTGGCTTCTTCAGCCTCAGTGGGATGTCTTGGGGGCCGCCCGGGCTGTGGCGTGTCTTCATTGCTGGTGGTGTTCCTGTGTGTTCCCGGGAGACCGCAGCGCTGAGAGCCTTCACCCATTCTCGTGTTGATGGGCATTCGGGTTGTTTCTGGGTTTTGGCTATTACCCATCAAGCTGCTGTGAACACTTGGAAGTTTTTATGTGGACATATTTTCATTTCTGTTGAGCCAACCAACACCCAGGAGTGGAATAAACTGTGTATGTTTCACTTTTTTTTTTTAAGATTTTATTTATTTATTTGAGAGAGAGCACGAGACAGGGAGAGGCAGAGGGAGAAGCAGGGAGCATGATGTGGGCTCGATCCTAGGACCCCAGGATCATGATCTGAGCCGAAGGCAGATGCTTAACCGACTGACCCGGGTGCCCCTGCAAATTTAACTTTTAAAGAAACCACCAACTCCTTTCCCAAGTGATTGTTATCGTCTGATCTACCTGCCAGCATCATGAAAGGTAAGGGTCCCAGCATCTCCAATCCTCACCTCCTGATGAGAGCCCTCCTAGCTGGGGGGCCGGGGCGGCCGGGGAGGGGGGAGGGCTGCTGTGGTATCTCAGGTGGTCCCACTTTGCGCTTGTCTGATGACTCATGGCGTGTGGCGCCTGCTCCTAGATTCATGTGCCCCTCGTATTTTTTCTCTTGTGATTTGCCTATTCAGACCTTTCGCACTTAAAAATTTTTGGTCTGATTATTGAATGGTAGGACTTCTTTATTCTGGCTGTAAATCTTTTGACAGAGCAATTACATATTGTAGAATCTCTTTTTATTTTTGTAGAAAATGTAGATATGTGTGTTATGTCTTCTTCCTCCTCCCATTTTTTAGTTATTCATTTTTATTGTGTTTTACAGTTGTATTATTGTATTTTACAAAAGTATATGCTTATGGTCTTTTTAAGGTTCCCAGAGCCGATTCCAGCATGGTGGGGGGCGGGGCTCCTCAGATACCACTGGATGCCCAGAATTCAGCTCAGTTCTGACACCGTCCATCCAGGGACAGCGTCAGCCCCACAGGTGAGGGGCTCAGCCCACTCCCACCCCAGATGCCAGTCCCCAGTCCTGTGCTTTTGATCACAGCCAGAGTGGAGGGTCCCTCCTCCGTCCCTCCCCTCCAGCCCTTCCAGTCCGCTAGCGCGGCTCACAGAGCTCAGGGAAACACGCACTTTCCCAGCTTATGGATGGATTGGACCATGTGAGCACAGGGGACCAGAGGCTGCCTGAGGGCCAGGGAGAGAGCAGCCCTCCCTGATGCCTTCATCTCTGACTCCCGTCAGCCAGAACAGAGGGAACACAACTGAGTGTCCTGCCCCCCAGTTGTGGGATTGCTGACAGCGGCCCGAGCAGGTCAGGACCGCGAATGACCACAGTAGACCGCGAACAAGTCGTCCTTTACCCCCAGGGAGTCTGAGAAGCATTTCTCCTGCACCTGCTCAGGAGCGGTCACAGCGTGTCCTGGCAGCTTGGGACAGTCTAGGGTGACGCCTGTCCTGCTGGGATTATCGTTAAAAAGAAATCACAGGCCCCAAATTGTGTCACTTAGGCCAAGTCTCCCACCTGGAGTTTAACCCCTGACCTGTTTGCCTCCCCCAGAAACACAGTCTTAAGCGGTGGGGGGGGGGGGGGGCCTTTCTGGCCGGAACCATTGAGGTCATCTGTCCCCACAAGCCTGGCCATCCCCCAAAGAAGGTATGGTAAGCCACCTTAGACCCTTGTCCTGCCCTGGAGGGAAAGCGGCCTTGCCTGGAGCCATCCTCTCTTTCCTTCTGCTGTTCACTCCTTGCCCGCCCCCCTTCTTGGGAACAATCTCCATTTTGTACAACGCAGAGCTCCCCACGGCCAGACCCATGCATCGCTGATAAAGCCAATCCAGTCTTCACATTTACTCCGTGGGATTTTGTTTCTTTTTTTTTTTTTTTAAAGATTTTATTTATTTATCTGAGACAGAGAGAATGAGAGACAGAGAGCATGAGAGGGAGGAGGGTCAGAGGGAGAAGCAGACTCCCTGCCGAGCAGGGAGCCCGATGCGGGACTCGATCCAGGGACTCCAGGATCATGACCTGAGCCGAAGGCAGTCGCTTAACCAACTGAGCCACCCAGGCGCCCGGGATTTTGTTTCTTAACATGATCCGTGCTCTCGTAAGTGTCCCAGGAGCTGGATAAGTTATGTAGTCCGCCCAACAGTGACTCAGCTGAACCAAGGGCCCCCGGCCCCTTGGAGCCCCCGATTTTCCATCTCTGTCCCCCTGCCCCAGTCACCATGGCCACCAGCTGGCCACTTAGCACTGGATCTCCCAGCTCTGGCCTGTGGCACGCCCGCCACCTCCCACCCTCCCTGCCAGCAAAACAGGGGCAGCCCCCAGGGGCCCTGGCAACCATTAACCAGCTTGAGGGCCAGTGCCCTCTGGCCCTGTGTCCGAAGCAGGGACACGACCATACCTGTGGGAGCTGGCTCAGTGTTTGGGCATTCGCGCACCCTCTGTCACAGTAACCTCCCTCAGCCTCTGTGAGGCCTGGGGGACCTGCTTTCAGTCCAGTTGGCCCACTTCGGGGTGGGGGGTTGGGCAGCCACGGTGTCCCCCATGCCCCTCCCCTCCCTGGAGGTGGCTGGCTGGAACATTCCAGGGAGGAGTTCAATGTCAGGAGCTCGGGGCTTACAGGAGTCGTGAGCCCTGGTGGAGGGAGACGACAGGGCAGACGGGATGGTCCTGAGGCATCGGCCCTCCGGGGGCCAGACCAGCCCCAGCAGCCTCCTGGGAGCTGAGAACCACCCGCTGCCCAGAAGGCTTGCTGCCTCAGCCACACACCCCGGGTGCTCGGGAATGTTCCCTGGCCCTGTGGAGTGGCCCTCAGAGCCTCTCCTCTGCTGTCCCTCCCCCGCCCCCTCCCCTCTGCCTCCTGGGCCCTGCAGAGTCCCACAACTTTCTCTCGCTCATCACTTCCCTGTGCTCTTTTGCTAAACTCTCCAGCTCGTCACTCTTCACGAGGACCCTTCCAGAAAGCAGTGAGGAGAGGACAGGACGAATTACAGGTAAACAAAGCCCCTCACTTCCTCAGCCTCTGTGCTTCACATTTGATGATGGCCGTTTCCCAGCGTGAGCCCAACCACCCAGGAGCCACAACTCGCTGCCCTGGGCCGTGGTGCCATGCAGCCCTGTCCCCGGGGCCTCCTGCCCCATGTCCATCTGCGCGTGTCCACTGCGTGCGTGCATGTGTGTGTGTGTGCGCGCGCGTGCACATGTGTGTGCACTGGACAGGTCTGTGTGTGCTCGGGGAGCCCAAACATTCAGAGCAGTAGGCAGTGAGACTACTCAGCTCCTGCCCCCAGGAGCGACTCCCGAGCCCCCTCCCCTCCCAGCCTCCCACCTCTGCCAAGGCCAGTGAGAGGGAAGGAGCCCGAACCAGCAGCCAAATTCACGGGGAGATTTTCCCAGCCGGCCACGACTGCAGCACAGACACAAGCCTCTTTGTCTTCTGTCCCTTGGGCCCCCCCAGAGGTGGTATGTGGGGAGGATTTGGAAGACTGACCTTTCTGATTAAAACGCTCCACCCGACCTCCACTGACTGCAGCAGACAAAGGAGGTTCTCTTGTGCCTGGTGTGGGGGAGGGGTGTGGGTCCTGGTGCCTGGTGTGGGGGAGGGGTGTGGGTCCTGGTGCCTGGTGTGGGGGAGGGGTGTGGGACCTGGCGCCTGGTGCGGGGGTGGGGGGGCCCCCTGCCCTGAGGAGGTGGGGTGGGAGGCTAGCATGGAGGATATTCATTACCTCCTTAGCCCCTAGTTGCCCGTGCATACCCCTGCACAGCTGAATGTCTCTCAGGGGCACTCCCCACCCGTGACTGATTAGTCCGTGGACTCTGGCAGGCCCTGGGGCTAGTGACACCTCCCAGAGACAAGGTAGGGCCACGAGCCGCACAGCTCCGTGTTGTGTAAGAAGAAACAGTTGGTGGCCAACACATAGCGTCTGCTGGGGTTGAGCCGGTACATGGTTAAGGAAGTAGTTATATTTACTCGAATGTTCCTGAAGGCTGACTTCAGCACAAAGGCCAACTCTGAGGAGCAGGAACCGGGTGCAGGTTAAACAGTCCCTTCAGCTGGCCCCTGCGTTCAGGTCTGGCATGGACCTCATCTCTGAACTTGTCGTGAGTCACTGAGAAGAAATTCATAGGTAGTGGAAACCAGCCTGCGAGAACCCCGTGCCGTGGAGTGCTGAAGCCCTGGGCACGTGGGGCGCGGGGTCCCCCAGAAAAACGGGAACGTAGTGCCCACCCCGCAGGTGTGTGCCGGGGTTGAATGAGGAAAGGCTTGTGAAGCCACTGAGCATCAGGCCTGGCCCCAAGCAGGTGCGTGACGGATGTTAGCATTCCTCCATGCATCCGTCCACCCCCTTGTTCCGGGAGAAAGATCCATACTGACAAGCGTGCACACAGCACGAGCTGCACTTGGAGGCCGGTGGCCTTCAGCACAGAATTGCTCATCACCATGGAGACCGGTGCACCCTGACCCTGCCCCGCGGAGCCTCAGCTCACACACGACCCCCTGCAAACACCTGGGGCTGTTTCTCTCGGCTCTCCTGTCCTGTTTCAAGTTGCCCCTGGCAACTTTTCTTTCTGGAACCCTCTCGTCCTCAGACAGGTTCTCGCTTTCCTAATGCCAGCTTCTGTAGCCAGGTGTCCTATTTATCAAACTTAACCCTTTTACATGCCTAAATCCATTTTATTTTTTTTTAAGTTTATTTTTCAGTAATCTTTTTTTTTAAAAGATTTTATTTCTTTATTTGACAGAGAGAGACACAACGAGAGAGGGAACACAAGCAGGGGGAGTGGGAGAGGGAGAAGCAGGCTTCCCGCCAAGCAGGGAGCCCGATGTGGGGCTCGATCCCAGGACCCTGGGATCATGACCTGAGCCGAAGGCAGACGCTTAACGACTGAGCCACCCAGGCGCCCCTATTTTTTAGTAATCTTTAGATCCAATGTGGGGCTTGAACCCATAACCCTGAGATTAAGCATCACACGCTCCTCTGACTGAGCCAGCCAGGCACCCCTGCCTAAATGCATTTTAAAACCCTGGAAGTTGGGGCGCCTGGGTGGCTCAGTCAGCTAAGCGTCTGCCTTTGGCTCAGGTCATGATCTCCAGGTCCCAGGACCGAGTCCTGCACCGGGCTCCCTGCTCAGTGGGGAGACTGCTTCTCCCTCTTCCACTGTAGCCCCCCTGCTTGTGCTCACTGTGTCTCTCTCTAATGAATAAATTTTTAAAAACTTAAAAGTAAATAAATAAAACGAACACTGGAAGTAGATACATCGAAATGCTGACAGTGGATACCTCTGGGTAACGGGACTTCTTTTCAGTATAGCTCTCTATTCCCTAATTCCTGCAGTGTACGTGGATGACTTTGGTAACAGGAAAAAATATTATACAATTACATTTCATGGAAGAGTTGATTACGATTTCTATTCCCTCTCCCCTGGCTGCCAGTTTTTTGCCATTTTGGGAGCATCTGAAATGTCTTTAGTCTCTTCATCGAAGGACTTTTGCATCACGGTAGCAGGGACATTCCAAACTTCCAATGAGAAAGTTAAGGCCTCAGAGAAAATCCTCTTCCCCAGAACAGGCACACCGGCGTGCACTTCTGCCCCGAAGCGTGAGCCCAGGCCAGAGCAAATGGAGCTGGGAATGGGCTGGAGCTCTCCTTTACTGAGTTGTCAGCGAGTCACTAGATCCTCTCTTCCCCTCACACACCAAGATAACAGCCAGAAGGAAAAGGAAGGCCAGTATAAAATACCAAACAACTGGGCAAAGGTTTGGTGTGAGACAGCCCAGAGGAAGCCAAGGGAGCAGGTAACAGATGCAGAAAGACGCCCAGTAGTGGCAGTGACCGATGGCCTGTCGGAGGCTGACATTGCCAGGTGTTGGCACGGGTGTGGAGTCCCTGGAGGGCTCGGGCACAGCTGTCGGGAATTCAGAACCTTGGAAAGCTGTCTCGCCATTTCTTCTGAACTTAAACCTACACTGACGGTGTGAGTCATCGATCCCATGGTGAGACGTTTGCCCAGGACAAATGGAGACAGATATGTCACAAAAATTCATGCACGCACGTTCACAGAATCTTTATTCCTAATAGCTCAGACAAACAGCCCCAGTGTTCATTGGCCGGTCCACGGATAGATAACCACTGCTCAGCAGTAGAAGGGGAAGGAACTGGTGAAGTACAGATCACACAGACGAACCTCCGAACCCTAACGCTGGGCGAAGGAAGCCAGACTCAGAGGAGCACATACCATCTGATTTCGTTTATTTGAAATTTTAGAAAAGACAACACCAATTTATAGTGACCAAAAAACAGATCAGGGATTCTCTGGAACCGGGTTTGGGAGGAGATGGACTCCAGGGGCCCTGCAGGGGTGACAGAAACTTCCTTCATTTTGAGTGTAGTGGTAGTTACACCAGTGGATGTTTGTCAAATTTTTATCAAACTTCACTATGAACATAGATGCCTTTTACAGTGTGGACAGTGTACCTCCAGAAAACGGAGTGGGAAACCAAAACAGGAAAACTCAAAAAGAGTGCAGCTGACCCTCAACACTGTTGTGGGGCCATGACCTAACTAGACAAAACCGTGAACGGACACGATAGCAGGAAGCAGACTTCTCTGTGCAGCGTGTCTAAGGTCAGTCAGACCAGTGAGGAAGTATTGGGAGTGAACGCCTAGTGGGTTTGGGGTCCGGGGCTTCCGTCGCAGTGATGAGGAACGTCTGGGGCTAGATGGTGGCACTGACTGCACGGCACTGCTCAGGCGCTAAATGTCGCGGCGGTCTATATTTTAAAATGGCTTAGGGGCGCCTGGGTGGCTCAGCCGTTGGGCGTCTGCCTTCGGCTCAGGTCATGATCCTGGGGTCCTGGGATAGAGCCCCACGTCGGGCTCCCTGCTCGGCGGGAAGCCTGCTTCTCCCTCTCCCACTCCCCCTGCTTGTGTTCCCGCTCTCGCTGTGTCTTCCTCTGTCAAATAAATAAAATCTTTAAAAATAAAATAAAATAAAATGGCTTAAAGGGCAAACCCTATGTGTATCTTACCACGATAAAAATATCCGCCAGCCTCGTACAGCAGTGAACTGATATGGAAAACATCACAGAACACCTCCTTTGCTGGAAAGCCCCAGAACGATGGGGTCCGGGGTCAGGGAGCGGGAGCCCAGAGACGATACTCTGTGCCCAAAGGCACGCCGGGGTGGGGGCTCAGACCTCCGGCTCTGAGGTTTGGAACTCCAGGGAGATGGACCCCACTCTGGACCCCCATCAGACTCATGTGGGGTGAAAGGGAGAGGTGTGCCCCTCAGAGAGCGGGGTGCAGGACAGACCACAGCACATAGCCCGTGGTTCTCAACCTTGGCCTACTGCACTTTGGGGCCAGAGAGTTAGGTTTTGCGCATGTGTATGCGGGGGCTGTCCTGTGCATTGGATATGTACCAATGTCTCTTGCCTCTATCCCCTCAAGGTCTGGACACCTACCCAGTTGTGACAACCCAAAATGTCTTCTTACATGGGCAGAGGTCCCCTAGGGGCACCACTGACCCCAGGAGGGAACCACTGCTCTAAGCAAAGGGGGTTGGTCCTAGCCTTGGGAAAATCCGTGGCCCTCTCCATAAAACTGAGTCCCCCATGACGGAGAGTCTCCCCAGGGGCAGGGCGGGCCTGCCCGGCCTGTAGGAGCTGCCCGTCTATAAAACACAGCTTCTTACCAAATCACCCTCTGTCACCAGAGGAATCCCTGTGATCAGCTGGTTCTCTTGGATGGGTCCCTGCAGCCTCCTGACTGACACAAGACCCTGGAAACGGCATGCGAACCCCTCGCTGAGGACCCTGACATCTGGCCGGTAGGGACGTGCTAGCTGGCTGTGGGTTTCCGGCTCCTCACCCATGAGCACAGGTTTGGGGCTCTGTTCAGGCCTGGGCCCATGTTTGCCTGGGGATCCCTGCTCCACTGTGTGGAGGGCCCCACCTATTAGTTCCCCGCCCTGGAGTCCTAGTTGGCTCATCTGTAAAATGGGGCAAACATCGCTTATTCTCAGTAGGAGCAGACGAGATGGTGGCCCAGCACTCGGCTCGGTGATCAGCCCATGGTGACAAAGAAAGCTCAGGCCGCCTGATCGCAGGTATAGGCCCTGGCCTTGGTCAGACCCGCTCCTGGCCCTCCCTCCTTCCTTCCAGGAAGCTGCCTCAGGGAGGCGGAAGGAAGGGACCTGAAAGGGCAGCCAAACCCACAAAAGGGTTTCCAGCTTGGGCCTCGGCCTGTGGAACCACAAGCCCTTTGTCTGCCTCCTCCTGGTGCCCTTTCCCCAAGAGCTGCTCGCCTGAGGGCTTAGCTGGTGGTTCTGGAGGCCCTGCCCTCTGCCCCCACCCCTGGCATCCCAGCAGCCCAAGGGGAGTCTCTCCCAGGCCTTGGGGGGAGCTGCTCATCACCCCGGCCGCCTCCCCGGGTTGGCTGCCCCTTCCCCTCAGCTAGAAGTGCCAGGGTGGGAGTGCCCGGCACATCCCATGGGGATGAATGGGTTGTGCCCCTGGGCGGGCGCATTGGATCAAGCTAATGGTGCACGTGGCCGCAAGCTGGGAGACCTTCGGGAGAACCAGGGCCAGGGAAGGGGCAGAAGCTGGATGGGAGTAATGAGGAGCCCGGGGGCGCCCAGAGCCGGGTGGCAGGTGTCCCTCCTCTAGCATCTCTATGGCGGGGGTTGGGTGGTAATGGGCAGCAGCGACAACAAGGGTCATGCTCAGAACTTGTCCCTGGGATTGAGTCTGGCCTTGGCCGCTAACTCCCTGAGTGACCTCGGGCAAGGTGCTAAATGCATCTGCGGCTGATTCTTCAGCTATAAGATGGGAATAAAGCAGGGATGTGATGCCCGAGTGAGTGCTGGGACGGCAGGTGTTTTATGAGTCCCTGGATGGTGCAGCGGGAAGGGGACCGCTTTTAGAGGGAACCTAAAAAGAACTTAGGCAAGTCCACCCAAAGGCAGAAGGAGTGGGGCCTCCTTGCATGTTCTTCTGCTCTAGGCAGGTGCTTCGGCGTCTTGCCCCCTTGAGGCGCCCATCTCAGGCAGGGCCTGTCTGCTTTCTTCCTCCCCACGTGCCCAGGGCTGTTGAGGGCTGGGGGAGCCCCAGCATTTAGGATGTAGTTATACTTTAAAAAAATGCAATGTTTGATATTTACTTCAGTAAAAAATTGTTTATCTGAAATCCTGAAATTTGTTTATCTGGCAGCCCTCCTTGAGAGCAGGAATGAGCTGGGGTTAGGAGCAGCCTGGAGCTTGGCTGGAAGACCATCAGGCCATCTCTGTCTCTTTTCTGCTGTTCTGCGTTCATCGGTCTTCCTCTCCCACTCGAGAGTGAAGGCTGAAGCTGGACACAGCTGCCCCGTGGCTCCTGGGGACACGTGACAACACGGGGCACACGCAGGGCCTGACTTGCCCGTCTCCGGCTAAGAATAACTGCTGCATCTTGGGCCAAGGCCCATCTGTGGTCCACCGGGCTCCGTGTGGCTGCCTCAGCCTCACCCAGGTGCACTGGGGGAGGGGTAGTGGTGAGCGGGCACCCCCTGCAGGTGGAGGGCCCAGTGGGAAAGCTGCCCCCCCCCTCCCCCCCCGTTTCGAGTCTTACTCCGCGGTAAGGCATGAGGCCTTGTCCATGAGGCCTGTCCCAGCAGCTGGTACGGAGGGGGAGGGAGCAGTCCTGAGCTCAGGTCTGAGGACAGGTGGACGGAGCGCCTGTCCAGGAGACCGACGTGTGCTTTTTGAGTGAGGGTGCCCCAGCCACTGGAGTGCTGTTCCACAAGGGGAAGAGCTGACCACTTCTGAGGGACGAAGCTGGGTAGACAGCAGGAAGGACTTCCTAGCTGGGGGGGGCATGGACGCCAGGCAGGTGTTGAGGGAGATGGTGGTTTGGGAAGCCCGCCTCCTTCCGGGCATCCAGCAGAGGTTTGGGGCTCCCCACACCCCACAATACGGGGCCTCCAGAGGCCACAGGCCGGTGTTGGTGCTATAGATAGGCAAGCACGTTACCGCGGGGGCCGCCAGGCGCCTGCCCCGGGCAGCTGCGCTGGAGCACCCCCAGGGCACCAGGCCACCCCCCGGGCACCCAGCCTCAGACTCCAGAACGCAGCTCCCATCCGCCCCACTGACGGCCCCACGCAGTTTCTCCTGCCTCTCGGAACCAGCTTCACGTGGGGACTGGCCCGAAGGAGCTGTGACCTCAGGGTCCCGCCCTAGTGACCAGACAGCCAACGATGACCCATGACCCACGTGCGGATGGCCACTCAAGGAGGCCACCTGCTGGGTTCTGACAGGGGCCTGGGTCCCCCGGCCCAGAGATCAGGTGACCCTGGGCTGGTACGAAAGGCCCGGCCAGAGCGCTGCTGAGTGCTTGTTAAATAAGGGTTCACACAACTGAACCCGCATGGTCCCTGTCACCAAGGGGAGTGGGCCCTGGGTGCCCCCAAGCCCCCTCGCTCCGGTTCTGGCCCCCTGTGGTACACTATGCAAGTCTCCACAGCACCGGGGTGCGGGCCGCCCAGGCAGGGCTCCGTGAGGAAGAGGCACGCGGTGCTCGCCGGGGGACCATGCAGCACTTCCTGGGAGCCGGCTCACAAGCCAGGGACTGTGCTTTGCAATCAGTGGGCACGACTGCCCTGAGCTGGCCCCTTCCCACCTCTTCCTCCTCTTCCTTGGTTCCCCACCCATCCTCCTCTCTTCCTGTCTGATCCTGGCCACAAGGCAATGACTGCTCTCCCTCTTCAAGCTGACACTGTCCCATTTCTGACCATCCTCATGGCCATACGGGGTGGGGGGCATTGGGAGGTGGCGTCCCCCCTTGAAGCTGCCAGCCTGTGAAAGTGGTCAGGAGTCTCATACTGAAAACAGATTTTCCTGTTAGCAGCCCAGGGGCAAGAAGTGATACACTGGAGCTCGCCCTTGGGCCCAGGAGAGCAGCCCCCCAGCTTCTCCACGACGCCGGAGGAAAACAGCCAGATGCGCTCATCACAATGTGTCCTCACATGTGTTCTCCAAATACCCTTTACTACGACAGATCACGTGGCACGTCTGAAAACACCCATAATTTTGAAGTTGGGACAAGTGTGAATTTCAAGATATTCGGGACAACTGTCATCGTCAAGGTCACGGGCACTGCTGATGAGCTGGGTGAGGTCACACTCACATGTGAAGGAAACACAAAATTTCCAGTAGAAAACAATGAAAATAAACAGGTGACTTTTTTCCCCCCAGCCAAGTTCGTGGATTCTCTGAAAGTTGCCCATGGACCCCAGGTGAAAACCACAAAATGGGTCCCAACCAGCATTTAAAGGATAAGAAGCAAAACAGAGAAAAATGTCAGCATGTGTCTGGGGTTCCCAGCCCAAGCAAACCCCAGCCTTCCCGCTTGCTGCTGTGTGTGACCCAGGCCAACCCGCTGGGCTCTCTGTGCCTCAGTTTGCTCATTTTCCAGATAGGAGCCACTGAAGGCCCATGCCCACAGGGGGGTGGTTCAGGTGCAGCCAGACCCAGCACCCCGCACCAGTAGCCAGCGTTTGGCTGTGTGCATGCTCGGTGGCAGGGTGCAGAATGCATCTTCCCGCGGCCACTGCCCCTGATGTTTGCAAGCCTCATCGCTGGAGGTGCCTGGGACTCAGATTCCAGGCTCGGGATGGGGCTACAAAGAACGGGCAAGGTCTCGGGTCTGCATTAATTCCCCAGGCTGCTATCACAAATCACACCTCCCGGAGTCCTGTCTTCAGCTGCCTCTGGCCCTCGCCTTTGCCCATGCTGGTCGCTCTGCCCAGAATGCCCTCCTTCCCTTGTCTCTACCGGACCAGGTCTCCCTCCACCTTCAGGCCCATATGCTGCCTCCTTCAGAAAGGCTTCCCTGCAGCACAGCCCCATCGCCCTGCCTCTATGCAGGTGCCCACACACGATGCCCTACATGTGTCCTCGTCAATGGAGAGGCCACCCCCTGCTTCTGCTTCCACCCACTACAGGGCGCCCTTCAGCTGGACACCTGGCCTCTTTTTTTATTTTTTTATTTTTTTTTATTTTTTAAAGATTTTATTTATTTATTTGAGAGAGAGAGAGAGAGAGCACATGAGAGGGGGGAGGGTCAGAGGGAGAAGCAGACTCCCCGCCGAGCAGGGAGCCCGATGCGGGACTCGATCCCGGGACTCCAAGATCATGACCTGAGCTGAAGGCAGTCGCTCAACCAACTGAGCCACCCAGGCGCCCCGCACCTGGCCTCTTTTAACCATGAGTTCCCCGGGGAATCCAGGCCCTGGCAGATGTGTGCTGAGCGAGCGAGGAAGTGAGTGGCTGGGCTTCCCTGAGGCCTGTCACATACTCAGAGAAGACCGGGGCTGAGCCTGGGCTGTCAGAGGCCAGCTGGATGGGCTTGGGGGAAGGGCGGGGTGGAGGGTGACCTGGGAGCCCAGACTCCTCAAAGATGCAAGATCTGCCCAGGCAGAATCCCTGAGGCCTGGGGCATGGGACCTGCTCCTTCCTTACCCTGCACCTCCACCCCAGAGGCCTTGTCTCCCCTCCCCACCCCAGCTGGGAAAGCTTTGGTCACACCCTGGACCCAAGAACCACACCTGGACACACCATTCTTGCAGAAGCTTTATTTATTGGCAGATTCCAATTTGAGGCCCAGAGTCAGCTATTCTCAGCCCCCTTGGCTCAGCTGGAGCACTGCGTGTCTCTAGTACTGTTTGGTTCAGTGGTCCACTCCTCATCCTCTGGAGGGTAGTCCCACTCAAAGCAGAGGCCCGAAAGGCCTAAAAGCTTATGCTGGCCACAGATTCCCGTGAGCACCTTCCCGTCCTCACTGGGGGAGACGATGAAGGTGTTGCCACTTTCCTTCCCAAACGTGGCATAGCGCCCTTGATCTGTGGATATGATCAGGGACCGGATAAACACCCTGTAGGAGCCATAGATCATTTGGATGTGTTCTCCTGGCTGCAGGATGAATTCCTGGGTAGTCCCACCTGAGGCGCCGAACTCTGTGCTCCAGGACACGCCACATCTCACCTGGATACTGGGACACGGGAAGAGTTGGAGGCCCAGAGCCGGGCTGACCCACCACTCCCCGGGCGCTCGATCCCCCTGCAAGGACAGCAATCGTGTCATGACAGGTCAGCGGCCCCACCCCGTGGACAGAGGTGCTGCTCTCAGACCCCCGCTCTGATGTTTTTGGGCTCTGTGAGCTTGGGCTCATTACCCAGCCGTTCCGGGCCTCAGTTTCCTTATCTGAAAAGTGGGAGTGGTTTGGGGGGGCAGGCAGCGAGATCATTTGTAAGGGGACCCTCAGGTGGTGCCGGCCGCTCTCACTGCGCACAGTGGGGAGCTGTCCCCAGCCCAGCTTGGACTTTGAACCCCAGCTACCGGCAAGACCAGGTCACAGGCCTTAGAAGCAAGCGACCCCCACAGTTACCTGGGGGAGTTCCACTAGCTCTGCTCATCGGGGCTTCCCTGTTCCCCCCCCACGCCTCCTCCCCCCGGCCCTGGCCACACTGTGTCCCCTGAGGCACCTGCTGTGCTCCCCAGGACCCTGGGCGTGTAGAGCACGGGTCCGCCCAGGCCTGGAGCTGCGGCCCGGCTCTCTGCCTCCACACATGTCTGCTGACTGGTGTTCTGCCTGCAGTCCTTTTTGACCTCACTGCCTTTCCTCTGACCCTCCCCTGGACAGACCACCCCCTGGGTTCCCCATCGGGCATCTGGGACTGAGAGGCTGTTTGGCGTTGAAGGGAGAGAGGAGGGAGAAGCATCACCTACCCCTCTTTTTAGGTCAGCCCAGGAAGCCAGGCAGGACTTGCGGACAGAACGGAAGGGGCTGGTGGGCCAGGGAGGACACGCAAGGAAGGACAGGGACAAACAGGAAGGTGGTGGCTGGTGGCTCCAGAACTCCCAGGGTCATTGGGAGACCAGCGCAGGTACAAGGGGACGAGGTGCGAAACCCCCCAGTTCCTGAGGCTGTGGTGACAGGGCTCCGGGCCCCGCTCCTACTCACCTCTTCACCAGGCCCAGGAGACCCACAGCCACCCGGATTCCGGTGATTTCACAGTCGCTGGAGGTGCTGAAATATTTGCCTCCTCCTTCCCCATACATCTCTAGATGGACGAGGGGACCGGGTGGGGAAGAGAAGAGCACCACAGGCTGAGGTGGAGTGTATCCCTGCCCCAAACTAGACGTGGCCCTCCAGGCAGCCGGCGCGGTCCCAGGACTGGAGTCGGTCTGTGGTGAGGGGTGAGCGTGCCCCTCCGGGGAACAGGCTGGGGCAGGGGTGAGCATGGCCCCCTGGGGGACGGGCTGGGAGGGGTGAGTGTGGCACCCTGGGGGGACGGGCCAGGAGGGCCGGGGTGAGCATGGCCCCCCGGGGTGGGGGGCAGACCCAGCCAGACTTACGCTTTGCCCAGCAGGTGGTGCTCCACAGGAGGGCGAGAGTCAGCCACAGCAGCATGGCCTTTGGATGGTGAGTCCCAAGGCTCCTGGAGGGAGAGGGCAGGCCACTGACTCTGAGGGGGCCCCCGTCGGACCTCGCCAGGCCCCTTCGTGGGAGGGGAGCGCCGCCCGTACCTGTCCACGAGAGTCCGTCGCCCAGTCCTGGCAGCGCAGCGTCTTGTGCCTGGGTGCTCTCCGCCCGGCCCTTTATACCCACCCCATCCCCGTGGGCCCCCATCCAGAAGGAAGGAAGTAGGGCCACTAGGGCAACAGGAAGGAATTGCGGTCGGCTCTTTCTGGGGGAATCCCAGAGGCATCCTGGGGGAGGCTCCCAGGCGCACTGTGTTTATTGTCTTGGGCTCATGGCCTACACAAAACAGGACAGTGACAAGCGTTTCTCTGCCACCTCCAGGTCTCTCTCCTCAGCACCTGGACTAGAATGGGGGGTTGCTGGGAGTCCCCCCAGCTTGGCCAGACAGGCCTCCACCCACCGGGGAGCTACAGGCCAGGTGCCCACAAGGGCTCCTGCCTTGTGCACAACCGGGCCCAGGACCTTATTCAGGCCTGTGTGGAGCTTGGTGTCTTGTGGGCTTCCAGGAGCTCAGGCCGACCCTCAGAGAGAGCTGGACTGTGTGCCCGGCGCCAGGTTTAAGAGACACCCAGGGGTTGGCGCCCCGTGCTGTGTCACTTGGAAGACAATGACAATCTTTGTGCCCAGAGCAGATGTAGGTGGGACGGGCCGGCCTCAACGGTAGTGCTCCCCGGGGTTGGCCGGGGCATGACCAGGCACAGAGGGTCGGAGAGAGAGCGATTCTCTAGGCCAGTGCTTCTGGGGGCTCCTGGGGTCAGGCCTAGGTGTCAGACTTACGTGGGAGGTAACGGGGTACTTTTCACGGGCTGCAGATCTGAGGCCCCTGCCGGTGCTGCCGCTGGAGCCAGACTGGGTCCAAATCTTGGCTTCCCTGCGTGTGAGGCGTGCTGTCCAGGGAGCTCCCACCACCCCAACAGATGGCTGGGTCATCTTTTGTCCGCGAGCTGGGATAGAGCCTCCTCTTGGGTGTTCTGAGAATTCAGGGATCCTTCTCCTGCAAGGGCCTGAGCACCCGGGTCTCACCCGTGCTGCCAGGTGGGCAAGGTGGTTCTGGGCCGTGTCCTTCGAAATTGCAAAAGATCGGAAACAGCACCCTTGTCCATTTGGGGGGCGGTGTCGGCAGCGCCAGGGAACGCTCTGAGGGCGCGAGGAAGGAGGGATGCACGGCCCAGGAGCCAGGCTGGGTGTTCAGGAAGGTCCCATCTGGTCACAAGAAGAGGGTGCAGAGAACGGCCTCCTGTGCGCACAGACCCACTCTGGAAGCACTGGCTCACCTACTGGTTTCACTGGGATGGCAGTGTTGGGGGACTGGGGATGGGGCGGAGGCCCTGTCTACATCCCGCCGAGGTATCTGGGCCAGGGGTTAGCAGAACCCCGGGGAGCACCCCACTCCCACCCAT
Source organism: Mirounga angustirostris (assembly GCF_029215605.1). Lineage (NCBI taxonomy): Eukaryota > Metazoa > Chordata > Mammalia > Carnivora > Phocidae > Mirounga > Mirounga angustirostris. The sequence goes on from NW_026991713.1 coordinate 141,737,914, forward strand.
TGTAGCACAGCCTGGGAGCTGAGAACACTTTTTACAGTTCTCAGTGGTTAGAAACAATTCAAAAGAATAGCACTTTGTGACACATGAAAATCCTGTGAAACTCCGATGGCATTGCCCATAGATAGTGTTCCAGGCACACAGCCAGACCCATTCACGTCACCCCACAGAGCTGAGCAATTATGACACTTTGTGACCCAGAAAACCTGCCCCGTGTATCCTCTGGCCCTTCACCCACAAAGTAAGCGATCCTGGAGGCTCCCTGGTCCCCACTCTGGAAGAGAGGCAGCCCATCTACAGCATTTACCAGCCAGCCCTCCGTGGGGAGAGCACAGAGCTGCTTTGGACGTGGCCCTTCCTTCCTGGCCTGCGCTGGTCTCTCTGGAGAGGCCCCATAGGGCTCAGGGACCCACCACTGACTCATGTTGAAAGCTAAGGGCTCCCCACCTGGCCTCCCAATGCTCCTAGCCCCTCCCAGAAGCCCTGAGGGAAGGGACAGGGGCAGCCGAACCCCTCCAGAGGCCCCAGAGCCTCCTGTGGGGTGGAGGTGGCAGAGGCCTTGACAGGCGCGGCTCTGGAGGAAGGGCCTGGAGGCTGCACAAAGTGGGCTCTGTTCCTGACCCCCTCAAACTGCTGGGCACTTTTGCGGGTCTTGCTGCCAACTCAGGTGCCTTCTTCCTAGTGCCAGGCTGGCCAGGCTTGGCACCCAGAAGGAGGGTCTGTGTGAACCAGAACTCCAGGGAACACTACCTGGGGGAGAGGGGTAGAACCCTGGGGAGCACTACCTGGGGATAGGTAGAACCCCGGGGAGGACTACCTTGGGGGGAGTAGGACTCCGGAGAGCACTACCTGGGGGTAGGCAGAACCCCGGGGAGTACTACCTGGGGGGGCAGAACCCCGGGGGGCACTACCTGGGGGTAGGCAGAACCCCGGGGGGCACTACCTGGGGATAGGCAGAACCCCGGGGAGCACTACCTGGGGGGGCAGAACCCCGGGGGGCACTACCTGGGGGTAGGCAGAACCCCGGGGGGCACTACCTGGGGATAGGCAGAACCCCGGGGAGCACTACCTGGGGGGGCTGGCTGCAAGAAGAGCCAGTTGCTGCCTAGATGACAGGGGTGCCAGGACGTGCCCAAAAGCACACACGAGGTGCATCTTCGGAGGGCAGGAGTATGGTTATAGCAGAGGCACCTACACACACGTGCACGCACACAGATGCATCCTCGAGGACGCACGGCTGCCCAGCTGCCCCGACACACAGGGCCTTGCACACGACCTTCATGGGCGTACACTCAGGCACACCTGCAAGGGGGGCCCTTTCAGGAGCCCTGCCCCCTCATCCTCCCCGGCCCAGTGCTGGCCCTGGGGAGACTCAACACAGGCCCTTTGTCCCTTAGGATGAGGGCTCCCCAGGAGGGGATTTGCGAGGCCATAATCCCACCATGGGCTTGGCCCAGACCTCACTCTGCCAGGAGCTGGAACAATGCGGCCTTCTCCCAGCAGAGGTGAGGGGCTGGGTCAGGTCTCCCTGCTCGCTGGATGTGGGCTTTCGGGAGACCCCTGTGTGCTCTGAAGCCTGTGGCACAACAGACAAGAGGGCCTGGAGTTCTCATTGATGCCTCGCTCTAAGCTAAGCATTTTCCCCCACTTCTCCCCAGAGAAATGCAACACCTATTTTGGCAAATCAGGACACCCAACCACACATTTTGTCTAATCTTTTATGTAATTAAAATCCCACGGGGCACTTGGGTGGCTCAGTCGGTTGAGTGTCTACCTTCGGCTCAGGTCATGATCTCAGGGTCCTGGGATCGAGCCCCGCATCGGGCTCCCTGCTCGGCGGGGAGCCTGCTTCTCCCTCTCCCACTGCTCCGCCCTCCGCTCATGCTCGCTTGCTCAAATAAATAAATCTGTATTCAGCCCAAAGTCTCTAAAGGAGAACATTTTCTTGCTTCTTCCAGTCTCTGGTGGCTGTCTGCTGGCCTGGGCGCTTCTCAGCTCGTAGCTACACCCCTGCAGTCTTTCCTCCTCCCTCACCTGCACCGCTCCCCGTGTCTGTGGCTTCTCTTTTCCTGTCTCTGTAAGGACAGCCGGTGTTGCATTTATGGCCCGTCCTATCCAGGAGCTCCTCGAGATCACTACCTTAATTACATCTGCAAAGACCCTTAGTCCAAATAAGGCCCCGTCAGAGGTTCTGAGAGGACATATCCTTTGGGGGGTGCCACAATTTAACCCACTACAGGGCATTACCCAGCCAGCCCGAGGCTCGGCTGGGAGCCTCTCCTGAACCCCAGAGCTACCGTGTCCCACCTCCAAGTGTCCGGAACCCCACCTCCAAGCCCACTGAGGCCCCAGCCTCATCATCTCATGCCTCTCTGCTTTGAGAAGCCCGCCGCATAGCTGGGGTCCAACACTCTTAGAGAAGGATTCCCTTTGTAAACGTCTCCTTGTTCCCTGGAGTTCGGAGGCACGTGTGTCCGGGCCCCCACACTGACCCACACCCTACCCATCCTTCCACGCGCCTGTCCTAGAACCTGCCTTTCCAAACAGACTTCTGAAACAATATTCAAACAAAACTACAGTTACTTCCAGGTAAGGGGATTTAGGACATTTTCCTCTTCCTCCCCTGTCCTTTTTTGTATTGCTTTGACTTTTATTTTTTGGTAAGACTGTACCACTTTTACAAACTGAGAAGCATTTTGTTTGGTTTTTTTAAGATTTTATTTGACAGAGAGCACAAGCAGGGGGAGCAGAAGGCTGAGGGAGAGGGAGAAACAGGCTCCCCGCTGACCAGGGAGCCAGATGGGGACCCCATCCCAGGACCCCGGGATCATGACCTAAGCCGAAGGCAGACGCCTAACTGACTGAGCCCCCCACACCTCTGAGAAGTGTTTTTTTTAACCTGTAAGTTTATAAAGGATATAAAAGTGGACACCCTCAGGGTCAAAACAGGGTGGGAGGTGGGTCCCTCTTCCTTTGCTGGAGGAGTGTACTGGAGTCCTCCTCGTGGTTTAAACTCCTTTGAAAACATGGCCCATTTGACTAAAGCACTGCACCCATAGCAACATTAGCCGAAAAAATGATTAGGAACAGGTGCCGAGATTTATAAGATTACAGAAAGATGTCGTTGTTTTTTTTTTTTAAGTAGGCTGCACGCCCAGTGCAGAGCTCAACCTGGGGCTCGAATTCACGATCCTGAGATCAAGACCTGAGCTGGGATCAAGATAAGTCGGATGCTTAACCAACGGAGCCACCCAGGCGCCCCAAAAATGTCATTTGTAATGACATTTGTCAACAACCTAAATGTCCAGTGTTCAGAAATTGGTTCAAAGTTGGGTTCTGGTGATCTTTAACAGTTTCTTCTTTATGCTCCTTTTGCGGACTTGTATTTTCTAAGGAGAATGCATTATTTTTAGAATCACCATCGTGAGGCTATTTTTACGATACAAACAAGTCTGGCTCTGCAACAGAACCACTTCGCCCATTATCTTAAACAGCTGTCCGGAGCAGCAATATCTGTCAGGCTGGGAATAAGCCGCCCCGGGCAGGGTGTGTGCAAATTCTTCAAGCGACCACCTGCTTCTTGCATGCAAAGGAGACCAGCCTGCGCGGTGGGCAGACCTGTGGATGCGCGGCTCTGCACCTGGCCATAAGACTCCATAAGGGAGAGACCGCCTGGGTGTAGAGAAGGGATCCCGCAGACACAGAACGGGGCTAATGGCAACGGGGAGGCGGTGGGCGGGCCGGGGTCCTCATCCCATTCAAATAAGTATGGGGAAATAAACATTGTTTCAGGCCCCTTTAACTCACCTGCATGTTCAGGTACCTGCTTATTTAGCAAACATCCATTGAGGAACCAAGCACCTGTGCCCTCCACTCCCCTCTAGAGGAGCCCCTGGGCAGCTTGGGCGGGGAGCCCGCAGCTCAGCAGTGCCCCCTTGTGTCAGAGGGGGCACATAGCAGAGACAGGTGCTGAGAGACCTGAGATTTTACTGAAGAAAAATCCACCCCAGGAGATGAAGGGTATCAGATCAGGGAGGGACTGAGGGAACTTCCAGGCCCCGGCTTAGCCCTGGAGACGTGGGGCAGTGTCTTACAAGTCTCTTCTGAAATTCCCCCAAAACGAGGGTTCCATGGTCAGGTCAGTTTGGGGAACGCTGGCTAATTTTGGACCTTGGGTTTGCTGCCCTCACCCCTAACTCTCCTGATTGTCCTTTTTCTCTTCTTTCCGGGAGTAGAAACGGGACTTCAATGCCTTATTTCTACCATTTTGCCATCTCTTATTTATTCTTCCTTGCATCCGTCCCCTCATCCGCCCTCGTCCTAGGCCACCGCTCTTACTGCTGCTTCTGATTCCTTCCAGGTTTCAGGACCCCTGGGATGACACCAGTTGCACCCGGGCAGTCCAGGATAATCTCCCCATGTCACGCCGCTGGCTCAGCCACGTCTGCAGAGTGTCTTTTGCCATACAGAGTGACATACAGTCTCTGGAGATCTGGACGCTGACAACCTTGGGCTCGGTTCTGTTCCCCACCGCAGGGACCTCCCTCAGGAAGGGCAGGCGGGAGGTCACCTTCGTAAGCCGTCCTGCCTGAGAATGACATCATGTTGCCCTCCCGCTTGACTGGCTGTTAGCGGGTCTAGAATTCAAAAACCGAAATGACCTTTTCTCAGATAATCTTGGAAGACCCTGCAGCACCACCTTCTAGCTCCTATTCCAGAATCTTGATAGCATTCTATTGTTGCGTTTGTCCGTGCAAGTGGCAGGCAGGAGGCTTGAATCTGCATCCACAGAGCCTCCATATGCTTGAGAAAACGTCACTTGTCCACACACCCAACCAACCGGATTCTTGTTTGGTTTTTAAATACACTTACTGGTTTTGTTTTCTGATTACAGCACAATAGGAAAGGGGTAGCGAAGGAAATCTGGAAAAGGCTAAAAGCGATGGTAATCGCCTAGATGGCCATCACCTGGGGGTGACAAGTGTTGATGCTCTGGGGTGTCCCTAGTCGCACCCGACTCTGCACACACTATGAGATACACGAAGCTCTGGACTGTGATTACAATCAGAACCCGTCAGAAATACTTCACTTTCTCCATAATTATTCTTGTTTACATAAGGGAAGTAATAAATCTTAGTGGCTACCTAAAATACCTGCTCTGGCTTCTACAACTTTTTGGAGAATAAGAAAAAGAAAGGAGAAGGAAAAATACATTGTTGGCACCACCCACAATATAAGTGAAAAATAATCACGAGTCTAATATGCTAACATTTACTCTATAAAAACTATGCTTAAAAAGTTTTGACTCCAGGGGCTCCTGGGTGGCTCAGTTGATTAAGTGTCCGACTCTTGGTCTCAGCTCAGGTCTTGATCTCAGGGTTGTGAGTTCAAGCCCCACATTGGGCTCCACACTGGTCGTGGAGCCTACGAAAGGAAGGAAGGAAGGAAAAGAAAAGAAAAAGGAAAGGAAAAAAGAAAAAAAATCTTGACTCCAAAGTACAGATGTCCTCGAAGATGAAAGTTGTAGGTTTTACTGTCTCCATGAACTCATCACAAGGGAAGGCCCCTCTCGTGGCTGCTGGGAAAACATGCGATGGGACATTGGTCACTCACGGTCTGGCGACTCCCCACCCAGCCTCCATCTTCCTCACCCGACAGGCCTGCCATGTCCCCACCATGCACGTCCTCCCCAGCAGTCAGAGCAACTCCAGCTGTCCACAGCATGGTGACACGCCCTGATCCAGCTCTGGAGGGACAAGCAATTTCACTGGCCACCGGCTCAGGCCCACTGGTCAGTGACCGGGTCCCAGCAGCAGCTGGTGCAGGGCACGTGAGCCCAGGCGCACAGGGCCACTCTCTGTGGCAGGGTCGTGTCCTCCACGGAAGACAGCTGGGAGCGTGAACGCCGAAGGGAGCAGGGACAGGGGGTGGAGGGGTGATGAGCCCCGAGTGGCCCGCCTGAAGCTGCCAGTTCCCTTCCCAGGATGGCTGAGAGCACTTACCATCTCCGGCCTATCTCAGGAGAGCAAGGGTGGGGGACACCACGGGGTGAAGGAACCAGGGACCCAGCGCTGCACCATGATGATCCCCCGGGGCGGAGTGTCGATGGTCCCCTAGGACTCCCACCCTGGGCCCGGAAACGTCCAGCGTGGCCTGTGCCACAGGAGGGGGTGGCCAGACTTCCCGGAGCCCGTCACTGATCCTGGGTGGGGCTGTGGGGTGTCTCCACCGTGAAGGGCACAGGGCTGCGTGGTCATTGCTGGGCCAGCACAGGCTCCGGGACCGCCCATGCAGGAAGGTACGGCCACGGCCAGTTAGTGACAAAGGGAGAGCCGGCCTGAAGGACCCTAATGGGTGTGATGAGCAGATGACAGAGTGGAGGGAGCGATGTCTCAGATGAGGCCTGGAGGAGAGTAGGGCTCAACCAGGAGAAGGGGGAACATTCTAGACCAAGGAAACGGCACCTGCAAGGACCCCAAGTCAGGCCAGAGCCGGTCACACAGGCGCCATGTAAGTGTGGGGGAGCCTCACGAGGGGTGAGGGGCAACAGGAGGTGGTAGGGTCCCTGCAGGGGTGGGGTGCCCAGCCTGGCCAGGAGCCCAGGAGCACCAGGAAGCCGCTGGCCCTGCTGCGTGTGGCATGGGGGAGGGCAGGAAGGAAACAAATGGGGCGCCGCATCTGACACAGCGGTGGCCTCTGAGGGAGCTGGTGAGAGGGAGCAGACGGAGCCTCCTGCCTGGCGGGAAGGACTTTGGTCTTGTTTGTGGCAGCCCACCAGCGTCTGACCACTCCCCCGTTTGGGGAAGCAGAACCCCGTTCCAGCCTTCCTCCCAGGATCACGGGTGAGCAGGGAGGTTTGCTTCGCGGGTGCCGAGGTGCCGCTGTGGTTTCTCACGGGCTCCAGCGGGACTGTGCCTCCGTTGCCCACAGCGGGAACCTCTTCACTGGGGCTTCCTGGTATCACCTCCCAAATCAACTTCCTACACCCCAGTTCTGGTCCCAGGTCGGCCTCAGGGACGGAGGTCAGACCAGGAGTGTCTGGTGGGGGGCCCCGAGCACCGGGGGGTTCAGGACGTTTCCTCCCGGCACCCCCGTTCGTCTCCCCAGGGGCTACTAATGTCCTCCCATAAATTATCTTTCTGACTCAACTAACCGGAGGGGGTCCTGTGGCTTGCCCCCCAAACCTGAATAGTGCGGACCGCTGGAGCAAGATTTAGGAGTTAGGGAGTGCTGCTGGGGTGACCGGGTGTCCAGGGAGCCCCCCGGGGCCGCAGAAGGCTCCGCAAGGCACAGACTCCAACATGCAAACGTGTTTATTAGCAAAGGAACCCAGGGAGCGGGGCCTGGCTTAGCAGACGGCCCCACTCTCCCGGGCTCTGCAGGGCTCAGGCCAGCTGCAGGAGGAAGGCAGGCCAGAGCAGAGGGAGGAGGAGCAGGGGCCGGCAGGGGGCTGGCCTGGGAACGCTGGGGCTGCGGGCCAACAGCCTCCGGATCCAGTTGAAGTGCCTACTGACGTTGGTGTAAACACCAGGCCGGTTGGGCCTCCCGCAGCCTGATCCCCAGCTCACGATTCCAACCTGAATCCACAGCCCTTTCTTTTCACAGGCCAGGGGTCCACCTGAGTCACCCTGGGGAGCAGCGCGGGTGAGCCAGGCCTGGGGCGGGGCCCGAGGGACCAGTGGAGAGGCGGGGACAGCAGGGGGTGCTGTGGAGCTGGGCAGACTGGGTGCAAATCCCACCCCCCACCCCGGAAGTGAACAAGCCTCAGTTTCTGCATCTGCAAAGTGGGGCAATAGTGTCTACCCTCTGGGGTGGACACAAGGACCAAATGAGGTACAGGGATACAGGTGACTCTCAGGCCTGGGGCTGGGGTGGGGGCTGCCAGGCCCCAGAAGCCCCTGGTTGGGCTGGGGAGGGACACTCACAAAGCAGGCGTCCTTGCCACCTTGGACATGGCCGGCACAAATCATGTCTCCCCAGATGTCAAGGCGGAAAGCAGGCTGTGTGTAGAGGTAGTTACAGATGGCAGTGTTTATGATGCCGACCTGCACTTCCTGGAGGATGTAGGGGGATGGCAGCACTGCAGTGGGGGGCAGAGAAAGATGGCCCCCTGAGCCTCTCCTCTGTCATCTGGTCGGGAGGAACAGGCCACGGGCTGGGGGAGAGGGTCCCTGGGGCCAGCACCCAGCACACTGTGGGTGATGGCAGGCTGCCAGAGCCCATTCCTGAGATCGGGCATTCCCCCCCCCACCCCAGCAGGCAGAGGGCAGTCCTCCTGAGCCAGCCAGCAGCCCCAGCACATGCCCAGGGGGCGGGGCCCGCACAGCTGAGCCGCGGGAGGCTCAGTGGCCTGAGTAGCTGGGGCAGCCCGCGGCTTTCCTCTCCTCACCCAGCCAGGGGCTTCCAGAGCGGCAGGATGAGCTCTCAGGGCTCCGGGGCCCTCGGAGGACACAGTGCCACCACGACCCTCTTTCAGGTAAGGAAAGATTCAGGGGAGGACTGTCCTTCCCGTCCCTCCCCCCACCCCACCCCACCCCCGGGGCCCCGCAGAGCACCAGGGAAGTGCCCGAGCCTGCTGTGAACCCAAATCCGTTCAACTCCTCAGGCCGAGCCACAGCTGAGCCAGGGGCCGGCCACAAGGCTAACACCCAGAGCCGCCGTGAGGGTAGAGCCTCCTGTCAGCCCCGCACCCTGCCACCCTCCCGCATGAACCGCTTCAAACCTCCGAGCCGCCCTAGCAGGTGGGAGCGATCATGACCCCCAGCTACCCACGAGGCGGCCGAGGCACAGCGCCGCGAGATGCCTTGCCCCAGGTCTCCGAGCCAGCACGTGGCCGAGCTAAGCTTTACACCCGCACGACGGTGGGGTCCAAACGTCACCTCCTACCTGCCGGAATGAGGGGGAGCTTGGGGCTGGACGGGACTACCTGTTGGCCCGGGGTCAGGGAGTCTGCTGACTGGGCCCCTTGGTTCACACCCATTCGGCCCTTTGGGCCAGGAGAGTTGTGTGGTAGGGACACTTTATCCAGCTCCTTGCAGGAAATGGAAAGGACCCCAAATCTAGAGGAAGGCAGGGCTAGTGTTGATTTAGTATTGATTTCTCTACCCCCCCCCCCCGCCAATTCCAGATGTGTGACCTTAAGGACACATTACCCTCTCGACCAGTGAGCCCTGGCCTCTCCACTGACTCTTTCAGGGGCCTTCGGGCAATTTCCCCGCCTCTCTCATTTTCCTCATCTATAAAACCGGTATAAAAATGTTCCCAGCCTCATTCAGAGGTGAGGTCCAGAAGGAAGACAGACCTCACCCTGCTCATTCCTCAGTCTCGAGAGCCCAGAACAGAGCCAGGCACAGAGCACGCATGCCGGGAGCTTTCTCCGCTGTTGCTGCTGTGGGAAGGGGTGCTGCAGGAGTGGGCCGGGCCAGGGGGCAGTGTGTGGGGCAGTCCAGGCCCAGGGCACCTCTGGGGAGGCTGTGCCCAGCAGTTTCGGGGAATTCACGGCGAGAGATATGCAGGTGGCACTTCATGCTGACCCAAGGACCCCCAGACAGCGGGGTGGGGAGCCAAGGATTATGGATGGCTTGAAATTGCCAGGACAGAGTAATGGGCTCAGTGCTCCAGGCAGGAAGCAAGACAGGTAGGCGGAGAAGGTGGGGAGAGCCAGGGTCGGGATGGCTGGGGGCTAGGTGAGCACCCGTGCTGAGGTGGAAAGAAGGCTTGGCCCAAGGCCTTCTGAGGCCCTCCCACAACCCCAGCACCACTGCAGTCTGGGGGGTGCAGCCCCGGGCCCAGCTGGGCTCCCTCTCATTGGGGCTCCTGGCTCACAGTCTCTGGAAGGGAGAGGGAAGCAGCTGTGAGGACAGAAGTCTGTCCCTTCCAGGGGGAGCAGGAGCGGAGAGCAGGTGAGGAGACAGTGCTGAGTGGCCCCAGCTGCGCACAGACCCAGGTGCGGATGCAACAGATGGTGGAGCGTGAGGCCCCCCCCGCCCCGCCCCCCTGCCCCCAGCCTCACCCTGATCTTCTTGGATGTCCCCCCAGCCGGTCACCCAGCAGTCGGTCCGGTTCTGGAACTCGGAAGAGGAGGTCAGAACACAGATGGGCTGGATGTACTTATTGTAGGTGACAGAGGAGGACAGCTTCAGCAGGGCGATGTCATAGGATGAAGCTCCCAGGTACATGGGGCTCAAAATGATCTCCTCCACACTGTACCGGTTGTAGTAGGCCTGTAGATTCCAGAGAGACGGCGAGGCAGACAGCTCCCCGAACTGGACCGACCACTCGAAGGGATCACTGTGCCTGGCAGGGACGATAGAGCAGGCAGGGGTCTTTAGAGGAGGCCCGGCCGGAACACACCTGATGTCTTGGGGACTGGGGGCAGCAGGGTGCCTCCCCCTGGGGCCTGATCTGGCCAGTCACTCAGCCAGCCTGTCACCCCCCACAGCCATCCTAAAAAAACAATGAACAGATGCACAGGACCAGAGCAGGTGGAAAACTCCACCACCACCTTCGCCACAGGCCCTGCAGGCTTTGTGCCCAGCATTTCCCCACCTCCTTCCACCCCCTGGTACGCCTCCACCCGGACGTGGGATGAGGAAGGGGACGCCTGGTGCTGCCATCTGGGGAGAAAAGAAGACAGAAAACAACACGACACAAAAGTGCGTGCGAATGTTCTGAAAAACGTTCTGGAAGAAGGGGAACGAAGTTTTCCTCACGTGGCTGCAGCTGGGCCTGGAGCTCAGGAGAATCCAAACCCGGAGGGCGCACAAGACCCAGCCGGCCAATCAGTGGGCCGCCGGCCCCCAGACTCACTTTTCGAAGCAGTGCGCGGCCGTGAGCACCCAGCGGCGGTTCAGCAGGCTCGCTCCGCAGTGGTGGGAGCCCCATAAACGCAGGCTGCCCTGCCACGGCCAGCGCCCCAGCTCCGAGTCCTTTCCGCCCACCACGCGCGTCGAAACGGTTCGTTGGCCACAGGGCCCTGGGACGGACAGACGGACACACGGCTGAGCGGCAGGACCCCGCCCTCCTGCGCGAAGGGAAGGGGCTCCCCTTCGGGGACGGGGAAGGGCGCGCGTCGGGGGTCGCGCCGCAGGGGGACCCGGGGACCCCGGGACCCTCCCCACGTGGTCCGCGGGCGCCCGCCCCTCCCCCCAGGGGCCCGGCAGTTACACGTGAGCAACGACGAGTTCTCGAAACCTGGGCGGAGGAGAGGAGAAGATGAGGCGCCCTCTGCGCTGCGGCTCAGGGGCCCCGCGCGGGAAAGCGCGCGTCCTGGGCGCCTTACCTGCAAACAGCTGGTCCTGATCCTGAAACTCTGGGGGGGGGCGGGCGGGAGGGTGAGCTCCGCCGGGTCTGCGCGCGCCCCAGCCGCCCCCCCCCAGCAGTCCGACGCCGGCCCGCGGCCCCCGCCTGAGCTCACCCTGCCTCCCGAGCTCCGCTCGCACCAGCAGCTGCACCAGCAGCAGCGCCCCGACGCGCGCGCCCATGGCCTCGTCTCCCGCCGCGTGGCGCCCCCTCTGCTTCCGCCCGCTCGGGGCCCGGCCGGGGCGCCCCCTGGGGGAGAGGGAGCGCCCGCCACGCCGGCCCACACCTTCCCCCCCCCCCGCCCCGCCCGGGGCTGGACCTCTCCGGGTGCGGGGGGAGGGGGGGGTCCTGCCGTCGGGGAACGTCGAACGTCGGACCTCAGGGCGCCGCCGGCTTGGAGCTTCGACTCGGCCGGGGTCCCCCAACCCCACCGTGCGCCCACACGGTCCTGCTTGTGGGCGACCCTGGGGTCCTGGCCGCCCCCGCCCCGTTGCCCCCCAGTTGCCCCCCGTTCCTCCACGCACCCCGTCGTCCGGGAAGGGCCAAGGCTGGCCCACAGCCGGGACTCCCGTGAGAACACGTTAACACGGCCTCCCTGAGCGCCCGTCGGGGGCCTGGCAGGATGGGTCTGAGCCAAGAAAAAAAGATCCCTTTCTTCTTTTCTTGGGGAAATGGTGGTCTCGGGTCTCGTCCCTCCCTGAGTCCACAGCCAGGCTAGTCGCTGCCAACCCAGGCTGTCCCCTGGTGGCAAGCCCCAGCCCTCCTCATCCTCCTCCAATTTAAATTTTGGAGGTTGAAACTGCCTTTTGCAAACTTTCTTTCTTGCCTGGGGTCCTTGGGGGGAAAAATGGCCTAAATGAGAGAGACAACACGAGGTTATCCATCCCAGAGTCCCTGTGACCAGTGACGCTCTCAATGGGGCTTCTGGAAGGACTGTGCCTTGTTGGTGCCCCTGTCTGTGTCCTGAGCACTGCCAGGGATGTGGTGGGATTCAGAAAGTCGTGAGTTTGCCAGCATTGGCTTCTGGGGCCCCTCCAGCAGGGGAGGGGGCCAGTCTGGATAGGCAGGGGTGTCCCTAGGTGTCCACTCTGTGGGAGCCCTGGTCTTGGGCCTAGCCCAAGTTCAGCTGGGCCTGGTGGCGAGTGACCAAGGGGTCAGGTGCTGGAGACGGGAGCAGGCAGAGTCAGCACCCCTCCCTGGAGGACCGGGAGGAGAGCTCCCTGTGGTGCCCTTGGCCAGGCACATCAAGGGCGCCGCTAGTGAGAGATTCTGGGTGCTGGGTGACCACGGAAATTTCCCCAGGGATTGAAGCTGGGCTGTCACCTCACCCCGTTGACTTTGCATGCTGGTGTGCCCCCCATCAAGTCACCTGCAGAGTGAGGGGCGGCGGGCACGGGCTCAGCCGGGTGGACTCAGGGACAGAACAGTTCCCTGTGGGAGGACATGGCTGGGTAGGGCCTGGGTCCCCAGGCACGGCAAGGGAGCAAGATTTTCGCTAACATGCTCCGCCTCTGTGGCCCTTGGTACCACAGCACTTGTAACTGGCCAGTCTCCTGTGAGCTCCCTGTGGCTGGGGCCCAGCGTGGCACATTGCCCAAGTTGGGTGCCCCCGACGGCCTGCTGGTGCTGCACGGAGAGCCCAGAGGATCGCTCCAGCCGCAGGTCCAGGCTCCCCCCAGCCCTCAACAGCCCCTCTGACCACCTCCCCCAAAATCCTGCCCCCTCCCCAGCTGTCTTTTCCTAGTGAACTCCAAGCTTGCTCCAGCCTGGGGTGGCCTGTCCCTGCAGACTCCTCTCCCGGATGGTCACATGGCAGGCTTCTTGGTGGCCTTCAGATCTTGGTGTTAACGTCACCCCTCAGCCAAGCTTTCTCTGCTCCCTTCCCATCTGCAGCGAGCTCCACGCCCCCCTCCCGCCCCCCTGACTGTCCATCTCACTGCTCCCCCTGTATTTTCTTCCTAGAAGTTAGCAATATGCAAAATGACGTTTGGTCACATGTGCTTCTGGCTGTCGGCCTCCAGGGCCTGTGTGTGACAGGCTTGGTGTATGTGGAACTGAAGGGTTGACGGAGAGCCAAGGAAGGGAGGGGTAGAAGGAGAAGAGGTAGAAAAGGAGGGATGCGGACTGGCGGAGCGTCTCCCCGGAGCGGCTCTGGTTCTCCAGGTCCCTGTTGTTGCTGCCCGAGAGGGCCTCCAGGTCTCCTGGCCCGGGAGCAGTGGCGTGGAGGAGCAACAGTGGGGACGTCAGTGGCCCAGGAGTGGCCCTGACCATGCGCTTCATCAGGTGTCCCCTCCGTACTCCTTGGGGATCACGAGGCAGGGTGTGTAAGACTCAGGGAGGTCCCGGAGACCCCTCCGGGTAGGCGAGGGGAAGGCACGTCCTCCTCTCCCTCCCCCATGCATGCTGCCACACTCGCTGCCACCCCCCGAGGTGCCCATAGGGGAAGCACCTGGAGAAGACGAGCAGCAGCCGTGGTTGCACCTGCATGAGGGGCTCGCACTCCTCCCTGGTGTGCCCGGCTGGCACGTGTTGGATACGGGCAGCGTCTGGGGCCTCGGGGCCGTGGTGACGGCAGCCATGACCCTGATGATCAGCCCGTAGCTGTGGGTGCCAGATGATCCGGCTCAGGCTCCTCTCCCTGCCGCCCCCGGGGCAGGCACTGCAGGGGGCCTGCTCTAACACCCGGGGCTCGGGGCTCGGGCCGTCCTTCGCCACAGCCTCCCATCCTACGTGCACAGCTGCTCCCCGTCCTGGAGAGGCCCAGGGCTGGCTCTCTGGCCATCAGGAGACAGCCCTGACAGGGACACGCAGGCCCTGTGCATCCAGAGAGGGCTCCGGAGAGGGGTGCGGGGTTCCAATGGGCTCGGCAGCAGGGACAGGGGACGCTGTGCAGAAAGCGCTGGAGGGGTGGGTGGGGGCTGCCGAGGGTGAAGGGTTCTCCGCATGCTGCCCGGGGGGGGGTAAGGGGGGGGGTAAGTGGGGGCACTGAAGGGTGGGACCACTCGGCTCACCTGTGGGCGGGAGAACCAGGCATGGGCCGGGGTGGGCGCTGTCCTAGGACGGAGGTTGAGGCTCCCACCAGAACGGGCTCAGCCTGCCTTCCTGTCCTCCCATCTCCTGCCCAGGATGTAAACAACCCGCCTGCCCCGCCCCTGCCCGAGGTCCCAGCCATGTGCCCGGTCCTCCCGCTCCCACTGCCACATATTTCCATTGGGTCCCAGGCTCCCCTGGAGAGGCAGCCTTGGGAAAGAGGGAGCGAGGGGGACAGCAAGTTCAGCCTGACTCTGAGCCTTCAAGGCTCGTGCCTGGGGTGGATGGATTCGCCCCCAGCCCTGCCCTGACCCCAAGATGTGTTGCTCTGCCACCCACTGAGCCTAGGGACAGGGCTGCCAGAGCGAGTGGGCTCACAAGCCCTGGAGCTTGATGCCCTCGGCCTCAGTTTCCCTGTCTGAAAAACCGGAAATAATAGTACCGTGCGCCTCTCAGAGCTGCTGTGAGCATCCAGGGGTACCCTGGGGGAAAAGCTCCGGCAAATGGGAGATGTCGTCCTGGACCCTCTCTGGGGCCCGGAGGCACAGGGAGGAATGTCCTTCCGCTGGCCAGCTTGTGTTTATTGCCTCTCAGATAAGACAGGACTGCAAAGGCACCAGCACAGCACCGGGGGCTGGAAACCCCAGTTCCAAGAGTCCCCCAAAGCCCCAGAGGAATCCCCGAACGTGCGTGCACCCTGGAACTCAGACTTGGATGGTGGGTGAGGAGCAGGACAACCAGGCTCTGTCCCCAGGGGTTCCCAGGTTGACAGGGAAGGTGAGGGCAGCTTAAGGCCTATGGGGGACACGAGAAAGGCGGGGCTGGGCTGAGGGCCGTGGGGTCTGAAGTGGGGGAGATGGGGGGAGGGGAGGGGCCAGAGAAGGTCCCGGAGGGTGGAGGCTGGGGAGGGTGGTGGAAGGCAGCCATCCAGGGGGGTTTGGGGAGGGGTCTCCTGCCAGACGCTGGCAGACAGCAGAGAAAAGGCCTCCGTTTACATTGCAGAGGCCGAGTCTGCAGGGCTGTCTGCCCGGTTAGGCAAGCCCCAGGGACGCAAGCGTGTCCCCCAGCAGCCCCAGAACCAACAGCACGGTGGGGACGAAGAGCCCAGCAAGGCGTGGAGAGGAGTTTTCCATGTCTAGGTCTGAGCTCTGGATGGTGCTGGCAACCCACGTGGTGTACATGCTGACGTTGATGTAGACTCCCGGCCTTTTGGGGAGGCCGCAGTCAGACCCCCAGCTCACGATGCCTGCCTGGGTCCAGACTCCATCAAGGTTGCAGACCAGGGGGCCCCCGGAGTCACCCTAGGGAGAAAGGAGGAGTCTGGAAGCGTAGGGCCCACGAGGGAAAGGAAGTTCCCAGGGGTCTCCCCAGGCCCACCAACCTCCCTTCAACACTGCCAGCTAGGTCTAGTGGATGGAGGATTGGTGGGTTGGATGTTTCTGGAAGGCAACAGAGGTCTGGGAATTTGGGGCAAAATCTCTGGCAGATGGGAGAAGCAGTGCCAGGGGAATGCTATGTTCTCTAAATACGACCGTGCATGTCAGAGTAAGGGCTCAGGGGGGCATTTCTGTGTTGCTAATAATGCTGCTGTTGGCTTCGTTTTGGATGAAAAAGTCTGTGATAAAACAATACTAAGAGGGCGCGTGAGATAAAGCGTCTTTTGCTTATAAAAGCAGGCAAGGAAAGACGACACCAACTCAGCCCAGAAGTGACCAGCTCCTCAGGACAATCTGCTCAGAGGCCCTGAGGTTCTTTTTGGGAAAGAAAAAAAAGACATTTCTGGCCCCCAAAGAAAAGCTTTAGGGATGGGGATATGGTCACAGTTTGCTTAAGCACTTTTGAAGTTTTTCACATTCTGATAATATTGATATGATACATTTAAAGGGAGGCAGGGTGTGAGAACATGCTTTTCTATTTGAATTGACTCTGGTATTTATTTTTTTTTTTTAAAGATTTTATTTATTTATTTGAGAGAGAATGACATAGAGAGAGCATGAGGGGGGGAGGGTCAGAGGGAGAAGCAGACTCCCCGCTGAGCAGGGAGCCCGATGCGGGACTCGATCCCAGGACCCCAGGATCATGACCTGAGCCAAAGGCAGTCGTTTAACCAACTGAGCCACCCAGGCGCCCTTGACTCTGGTATTTAAAGCAACGTTGCCCTCCTCCACCCGGGCGGGGGGCGGGGGTGCTGGGGAGTGGGAGATCCCGCCCCCCCCCCCCCCCCCCGCCGCCACTGGGATGGCTTGCTCACCCCGCAGGCGTCTTTCTGGCCACTCTTGAAGCCAGCACAGAGCATATCCTCAAGGATGATGGGCAGCTCGATGGGCATGTCCGAGTTCTCGTGGTAGTAGGCGTCACAGGTCTGGGCGTCAAGGAGGGGCAGCTGCAGCTCCTTCAGGGTGAAGGGTGGGGGCAGTGCTCAGACGGCAAGCGGCCACCTGCTGGCCCTCCGCCCGCCTGTCCCTGCACTCCCGCGCTCAGCGGGACTGATGACAAGAAGCCGTTCCTTGTCATTTCCGCATGCCACTCCTCGGCGGGCCTGCGTTGGTGTCAGGAAACCCTGACACAGGAGCCCGGGGGTGGGGGGCAAGGTGAGCCTGTGTTGAATATTCAAAACCCGAGGAAGAGCTGTCCCCTTCCTCTGTCTGGTGGGGCATGCGCGGAGCTGTGGAGCTCCCCTCGGGCGTGGCTGCCTTCCCAGGCCCCGGGGGTGGGAGGGTGGCAGGGGACACACAGAGACACAGGGGAGAGGCCGTGTGAAGATGGGGGCAGGCTGGGGCTTGCAGCCACCAGCCGAGGGACTGCCACCAGGTGCCACCTGACGCTCAAAGGAGCAGGGAGGATCCCAGCCCGGCCAACACCTCGACTTCAGACCCTTACTGTCCTCAACTGTGAGAGCCTACATTTCTGCGGTTGGAAGCCCCCAGGCCTGTGCCCGTTTGTCGTGGCGGCCCGGGCCCCCGATGCCAGGCGGTCGTGCTGACGGTGACAACTGGCCACCGCCCCGTGTTCCCAGACCTCACTCCTGCCCCGCCCTGTGGAACGCGCCTGCAATGCCTCATCCCCTGCACGAGGTTAGCACTGGAGTCTCTGCTTGTCACAGGGGGAAGCCACAGCCCAGCGAGGCTGGTGGGGGTCACCCAGCCCGCATGGAGGCCAGGCAGTCGGGCCCTGGCTCCCGCGCCACGAGGGCAGGGGTGATGTGTGGCGAATCCTCCAGCCGGATAAGGGCCTCCAGCCCTGGCGCGTCAGAAGGGTCTGGGCCCCAGGCTGGGCCAGCATTCCAGAGCCCTCAGCTGGGGCTGGCATTCCTCCTTGGGGTACTGCATGCTGGGAGGGCAGACTGGGGAGCCCGAGGGAGGGTCTGGGGTGGCAGGCTGCTCATTCGTGGTTGTGGCAGTATTTCTGTGGCTCCCCTCTGCTGTGCCCTCACCAGTGTGTGCAGCCTCCACGTCCACCCTTTATGAGTATGGTGGCAGGTGCCGGAGGAGAGAGGGCCCTAGGGAGGCCCTAACAGCCCCGGTCCCCACCTGCCCCCTCCCCTGCCCCCCCCACGGGTGTCCTTATGTTGACTCAAGTCGACGTTCCCCCAGCCGGTGACCCAGCACCAGGTGCTTTGACCCAGGGGGTCTCCAGGTTTGGGGAGGCAGACTGGAAGGATGAGGTCACTGAAGGTGACAGGGGAGGCCAGCTGCACCAGGGCGATGTCCCCTCTGTTGCTCTCCGCCGAGTACTGTGGGTGCATGATGAACTGGGCCACAGCTTGGAGCTCCTGGGGCTCCCCGGCCTGGGGGTAGGAGGAGAGGGAGCCCAGCAGCACGACATAGGCAGACAGGGGCTGCTTCCTGGAGGTGGGAGAGTCCAGGGGTCAGGAGACCCAGGGTCTCATGGGTGGGGGCCAGGGGCCATCTTGATTTGAGGGTCCTAACATTATAGACGGACCACTTTGCAAGCAGAGCACGTGCCAGAAACGAAAAGGACCCCATTTATTCCTCTAGACATCCCTACACGGACCCCACCGCCCTGTCTGGTGAGTGTGAAATAGGCTTGAGAGGCAGTCACTGCCGCCCAGCTGCTGAGCAGTGGACTGGAGGCCTCAGCTTCTCAAGAGATCCCCATAGGGGAGACTTTGGTCTCTGGGAAATGAATCACTTCTTAGGAGGTGGCCAGTGGGAATGGATAAGTGACTGGTGGATAAGTGACACCCCAGGAGCATATCTCCCCCATCTAATGCAAGATGCGCCGAAGGCTGTGGTTTAAATGGGGAAGGGAGGGTGTTGGTGGGGGGTGAAGGGCCGGTCCTGGCTACCCCCGGCTCCCACCTGTGCCCCTGGAAGATACTCACTGGTCGAAGCGGTGGGCTGCTGCCAGCACCCAGTCCTCAGCGATCGGGGAACCCCCACACACGTGCTGTCCATCCTCCCTCAGGCTGACCTGCCACGGCCACTGGCCCGGCTTGGCATCCTGCCCCGACATGATGCGGCCTGACGCGCGTGGGCGTCCACACACTGCAGGGGGAGCCCATGGGCTGGCTTGGCGTGGTCCCGTCTCGCTCCCCGGACCCGCAGACCCACCCTCCTAATCCCTGCCGCTCACGGGTTGGCACCTGGTCCCTCCTCGGGCTCTACAAGGTGGAATTCCTTGTGATGTAGGGCCCTCCGCTCGAGGAAAGGACTTGGTGGCCCTGGGGGGGGCGGTTTGCACAGCAGCTGAGTTGGGGGAAGTGGGAGCTGGGGGCCTGGGTGGTTATTGCAGGCTCGGTGGGAAGAGGGGAGTTGTGAGCCGCTGGTCCGATGCTCCTGCCTGCCGCACAGTGCGCGCCGCATCATCTGCGCCTGGCCGGTGGAGGCGGTGAAGGTGCGGAGGTCTGGGGGGTCCGAAGGAGAGCCCCCTCCCGACCTCTGGGGTCCTTAGAGGACCTGCCTGGGCACAGGGCATTAAGGGGCAGGGAAGGCATTACACACCCCTCTTGATCTGCCCCCAGCACTCAGGCTCTCTCTCCTGCGGTGCCTGTCCCCCCCACCCCAGTATCTGTCCTACCTGAATCCAGGCTTATGGCACAGGCATTGGGCAGGGAGAGGTTGGCTGGGACAGCGGGGGTGCTCTCCTGGAGGGCCACAGGGAGGAGGGAGAGCAGCATGGCAGTAAGGGCCAGCTCCATTGTCTGCTCCAGCCACCACTTCTGGGGGCAGAGTCCTCAGACACTGAGGAGCAGAAGATGATTGCCATTTAGCCCAAGTGCTGGGCTTGCCCCAGGGTGGGGCTGACACCTCCCCGCCACGTCCTTGAGACGTGGCTCCCATGCTGCTCCTGGGCCCAGGGTCCTTGGCCTTCTCCACCTCTTTGGCAAGACCCTCAGGACCTTCCCTCCCCTGCCCTGGTCCCAGCATCATAGCACCCACTCCCCCCACCACATCTGGGACACTTATTGTGTGCCGGCCCTGTGTCAACCGTGCCCCGGCCTCCTGGCTATTAGGGTCCCCATCTTACAGCAGAGGAAGTGAGACTCCCGTGGTTGAAGGACTTGCCCGAGGCCCGACAGGTGACAAAGCCAGGTATTTCTACTTTGTGCTCTGTGTCACAGTGCCTGGTGCACCAGGCAGGGGGTGGGGGGGGGCGCGGGGACTGCCGACCCTAGGACACACTCCACTCTGCTCCCTCAGCTGTTTGTTTTCACCCTGGGGCTCTGAAGGGCCTAAGGTGGGGCCAAGATGCCTGGAGAGTGAGAAGGGACCCATTATTCAAGGAGGTGGAACACCTGGACAGCCACTGCCCTGCGCCGGCCTTACCTCCATGGAGCTGTGTGGCCAAGAAAGCAGAGCTGAGCAGCCTGGACACTTTCCCTGATTCCTAAGTTTTATCCATTTCTCAAGAAGTACCCATCCTTTTTTTTTTTTTAAACATTTTATTTATTTATTTGACAGAGACAGAGACAGCGAGAGCAGGAACACAAGCAGGGGGAGTGGGAGAGGGAGAAGCAGGCTTCCCATGGAGCAGGGAGCCCGATGTGGGACTCGATCCCAGGACTCTGGGATCATGACCTGAGCTGAAGGCAGCCGCTTAACGACTGAGCCACCCAGGCGCCCCAGTACCCATCCTTTCTGATGCCCCGGTCAACCTAGCCTACAGGCACCTCCCCCTCCAAAGGGCTCATTATCCCTGGGGGGCATGGTGGATCTCTGAGCAGCCGCAAATACTTGATTTATGTCAAAATCATGTTCAGGGCGCCTGGGTAGCTCAGATGGTTAAGCGTCTCCCTTCGGCTCAGGTCATGATCTCAGGGTCCTGGGATCGAGTCCCGCATCGGGCTTCCTGCTCCTTGGGAGCCTGCTTCTCCCTCTGCCTCTCTCTCTCTGTCTCTGTCTCTCATGAATAAATAAATAAAATCTTTAAAAAAAAAAAAAGAAAAAAAAATCATGTTCAGTGAATACTCTGGTGTTACTGCCTTTTCCATCTACCAGATCTCTTGATTTCTGAGAAAAATGTGAATTTATTTAGAACTTTTTTTTTTTTTTTTTTGCTTTATGTATTTCAAAGCTCCGTTGTTGGGGGCATAATCTTTTCAGTGGCTTGTAACTTGTGTCAATGTAAAATATTCCTGTATTTCATTCTTAAGACTCCTAGCCCTGGGGCACCTGGGTGGCTCAGTCAGTTGTGTCCAACTCTTGATTTTGGCTCAGGTCATGATCTCAGGGTTGTAGGATCATGCCCCGGGTCAGGCTTCATGCTGAGCATGGAACTTGCTTGAGATTCTCTCTCTCCCTCTCCTTCAGCCCCTCCCCCCACTTACTCTCGTGCTCAAATAAATAAATAAAATCTTAAAAAAAAAAAAGGGCACCTGGGTGGCTCAGTCGGTTGAGCGGTCTTGATTTCAGTTCAGGTCATGATCTCGAGGTCATGGAATCGAGCTCTGCATTGGGCTCTGCGCTCAGTACAGAGCCTCTCTCCCTCTACTCCTTCCCCTGATCTCTCTCTCTCTCTCTCCCTCTCTCTCTCTCCCTGAAATGAAGAAACAAGATAATGCACAGCCTTGTGCTGTGGTCAGAGTATGTGTGCCCCCCACCCCTGACAAGTTCATATGTTGAAATCTGTATGTTGAAGCCCAGGGTGATATGTTCAGAGGTGGGGCCTTTGGGAGGTGATGTGGTCAGGAGGGTGGAGCCCTCACGAGTGGGATCAGTGCCCTCATAACAGAGACACAGAGAGCTCCTTCACCCCTTCTGCCGTGTGAGGGCACAGTGAGGAGGTAGCAGCTGTGAACCAGGAAGCAGGCTCACCAGACACCTTGACTTCAGACTTCCAGCCCAGAAACCATGAGAAAGAAATGCTTGTTATCTGTAAGCCACCCAACCACTTTATTGTATTTTGTCATAGCAGCCCAAGTGGATGAGGTCACCCAGCAAAGCATTTGACTCAGAAGGGATGTCACATTCCTCTTCCTCCGTGTGGGCTCTCTCCATCCCTTGTTTCTGCTGAGCTCGTGTTAGGAACGTACAGAGCGGCAGAGAGACTGCTCCCCTGCAGCCTTCCAAGCTAGGCCAATTCACACTGCTGGGAACGCACGGCCTGGCTGGCGGTCTGCTGACTTGCCAGGCCATCCAGGGCCCTGCCCCGCCTTTGTTCTCAACCCTTGATTTTATTTTACTTAAAACACTTTTTGCTATGGAAAAATTTAAGTATACACAGATTAGAGGAGAACAGGAAACGCTTATGTCTGTCACCCAGCTTAGAGGACTGTCACTGTGGAACCGACCTCGTGTCCCCCCCCCCCCCCCCCCCCCCCCCCCCCGTGTCAGCACTATTTTCTCTCATGCAATCTTTGTAAATTTTTGCTCTAAGTTCTGAACACGTTTCTCTACTTTATCTTCAAATTTGCCAGTTCAGGGGCGCCTGGGTGGCTCAGTTGGTTAAGCGACTGCCTTCGGCTCAGGTCATGATCCCAGGGTCCTGGGATCGAGCCCCACATCGGGCTCCCGGCTCAGCGGGAAGCCTGCTTCTCCCTCCCCACTCCCCCTGCTTGTGTTCCTGCTCTCGCTGTCTGTGTCTCTGTCAAATAAATAAATAAAATCTTTAAAAAAAAAAAAATTTGCCAGTTCATCCTTTAGCTACATCCATTTTACTATTCAGCCCTTGCCTCAAACGATTTCTCTCAGCGGCATTTTCAACCCTTTCTTGTTCTCTGATCGCTCTTTTCCTGGGCAATTCTTGTTTCGTGTTTACAAACACCCTCGAGGAGCTTTCTGAGGATAGCAGCTAGGATCCTCCAAGTTGTCTCCTGTCCCATGTAATGCTCCATGTAATCTCTGGTTTTCCTTGAAGACAGTTCACTTTATTCAAATAGATCGTCCTGGTGCACGTATGGATTTCCCGCCAGCGGTGCTTTGTCCTTGGTTGTTGCGCGATAATAACAGTAAGAGGGCAGCGAACAGACCTACGACACTCCCGCGCTGCACGGGCCAGAGAAAGGACTGGCCCTCCGCCAGCTCTTAGGAAATCACCTCCGAGCCTTCGGAATGTCTTGCTTGATCTGAAGCCTTGTGCCCCTGCACTTAGTTAATGCTAATAGCGCGACTGCGGGCCGCGGACAGGGCCGCACCGCATCCTCCCGACCTCCGGAGGCGCGGAAGTCTGCGCACTAAGCCTCCGCACAGGGGCTCGGTGCTTACCCGCCGGAGCCGGTAATAAAACCTCACTCACAGGTGAGCGTCCCCAGCTGGCAGAGCTCACGAGTGTTGTCACCCGTCACTGCTGGGAGAACGGAGCTCTGCCCGTCTGACTCCGCTGTGAAGGGGAAGCTAGAAGCTTCCACCCGGTCTCGCCTGGCCTCACTACCTTTTGCGTTGGCTGATGCTTCCGGTACCACTGCAGCGGGCCCCAACCACGAGCGTAACAGCTTCGAGTTCTGGGAGACCTTCTAGGCAATCACGACTCTGAGGGCGGCCTGTGGACCCCAGTTCAGTTGTCCTGGAGCTTGGTGACTGTGGTGCCCTGCACCCCCGCCCACGGAAAAGGAAAGCTGCCTGTGGGCTCTGTGCAGTCGGGTGCGGCCGGCTGGGAGCAGCAGGCAAACGGCGAGGCGAAGAGCCCTCCGGGTGGTCAAAATCGGGCCATTTCCCTGGCTCCTGTCAATGACCATCGCCTTGCACGGCAGCCCGATCCTGCCAGGCCCCCGACGGGCGCTCAGGGAGGCCGTGTTAACATGTCCTCACAGGAGCCCTGGCTGTGGGCCAGCCTTGGCCCTTCCCGGACGACGGGGTGCGTGGAGGAACGGGGGGCAACTGGGGGGCAACGGGGCGGGGGCGGCGGGGGCGGCCAGGACCCCAGGGTCGCCCACAAGCAGGACCGTGTGGGCGCACGGTGGGGTTGGGGGACCCCGGCCGAGTCGAAGCTCCAAGCCGGCGGCGCCCTGAGGTCCGACGTTCGACGTTCCCCGACGGCAGGACCCCCCCCTCCCCCCGCACCCGGAGAGGTCCAGCCCCGGGCGGGGCGGGGGGGGGGGGGGGAAGGTGTGGGCCGGCGTGGCGGGCGCTCCCTCTCCCCCAGGGGGCGCCCCGGCCGGGCCCCGAGCGGGCGGAAGCAGAGGGGGCGCCACGCGGCGGGAGACGAGGCCATGGGCGCGCGCGTCGGGGCGCTGCTGCTGGTGCAGCTGCTGGTGCGAGCGGAGCTCGGGAGGCAGGGTGAGCTCAGGCGGGGGCCGCGGGCCGGCGTCGGACTGCTGGGGGGGGGGGGCGGCTGGGGCGCGCGCAGACCCGGCGGAGCTCACCCTCCCGCCCGCCCCCCCCCCAGAGTTTCAGGATCAGGACCAGCTGTTTGCAGGTAAGGCGCCCAGGACGCGCGCTTTCCCGCGCGGGGCCCCTGAGCCGCAGCGCAGAGGGCGCCTCATCTTCTCCTCTCCTCCGCCCAGGTTTCGAGAACTCGTCGTTGCTCACGTGTAACTGCCGGGCCCCTGGGGGGAGGGGCGGGCGTCCGCGGACCACGTGGGGAGGGTCCCGGGGTCCCCTGGTCCCCCTGCGGCGCGACCCCCGACGCGCGCCCTTCCCCGTCCCCGAAGGGGAGCCCCTTCCCTTCGCGCAGGAGGGCGGGGTCCTGCCGCTCAGCCGCGTGTCCGTCTGTCCGTCCCAGGGCCCTGTGGCCGCCACAAAATCGAGCCGCGCGTGGTGGGCGGAAAGGACTCGGAGCTGGGGCGCTGGCCGTGGCAGGTCAGCCTGCGCAGGGGTAAACGCCACCGCTGCGGAGCGAGCCTGCTGAACCGCCGCTGGGTGCTCACGGCCGCGCACTGCTTCCTAAAGTGAGTCTGGGGCCGGCGGTCCCCACACCAGGGGACGGAGCGGGGGAGGGGGGGGGCTGGGGGGTGTCCGGGTCCTGCGCGCGGTCCGGATGCGGATGCAGTCCTCGTGTTTTCCTGAGCCCCAGGCCCAGCTGCAGCCACGTGAGGAAAACCTCGTTCCCCTTCTTCTAGAACGTTCTTCAGAACATTCGCACACACTTTTGTGTCGTGTTGTTTTCTGTCTTCTTTTCTTCCCAGATGGCAGCACCAGGCGTCCCCTTCCTCATCCCACGTCCGGTGGAGGCGTACCAGGGGGTGGAAGGAGGTGGGGAAGTGCTGGGCACAGAGCCTGGCCTGTGGCGAAGGTGGTGGTGGAGTTTTCCACCTGCTCTGGTCCTGTGCATCTGTTCATTGTTTTTTCAGGACGGCTGTGGGGGGTGACAGGCTGGCTGAGTGACTGGCCAGATCAGGCCCCAGGGGGAGGCACCTTGCTGCCCCACCCCCACATCCCCAGAGTCTAGGACTTTGGTCCATCTTCTCTGGGCGTTATCATTTCTACACTGGAGGCTTTGGTCCGTGAGAGGAACTGTAATGGTGTCCAGGATGAGCCCTAGTAGCAGCCGCGGCAGTCCCACCTCAGGGAGTCGGCCCCAGGTGTGCTCAGGGGGGCCTCCCTTCTCTAAGGATCCCTCCTTGCTCTCTCCTCCCTTGCCAGGCACAGTGATCCCTCGAAATGGACGGTTCAAATTGGTGAGCTGTCTTCTAGGCCAAGTTCCTGGAAACTGTGGACCTTCTACCATCGTTACAGGGTGAAGGATATTATTATATATCCCCAGTTTAGTGGGACTTCACTCAAGGACATCGCCCTGCTGAAGCTGTCCTCCTCTGTCACCTACAATAAGTACATCCAGCCCATCTGTGTTCTGACCTCCTCTTCTGAGTTCCAGAACTGGACTGACTGCTGGGTGACCGGCTGGGGGGACATCCAAGAAGATCAGGGTGAGGCTGGGGGCAGGGGGGCAGGGCGGGGGGGGCCTCACGCTCCACCATCTGTTGCATCCGCACCTGGGTCTGTGCGCAGTTGGGGCCACTCAGCACTGTCTCCTCACCTGCTCTCCGCTCCTGCTCCCCCTGGAAGGGACAGACTTCTGTCCTCACAGCCGCTTCCCTCTCCCTTTCAGAGACTGTGAGCCAGGAGCCGCAGTGAGAGGGAGCCCAGCTGGGCCCGGGGCTGCACCCCCCCAGACTGCAAGGGCGTGGAAGTTTTGGGGTTAGACTTGTCAGAAAGGCCTCAGGTGTTTGGGGGTTTTTTAATTCAGATTTAACTCACAAAACATAAAATTCACCATTTTAAAGTGTATAATTCTGTGGCATTTAATTTAGCTCATTCACAGTGTATAACCATCAACTCTATCAAGTTCCAAAACATTGTCATCGCTTCCCAAGGAAATCCTGCCATCACTAAGCAGTCACTCCTCCTTACCCTCTCCTTCCAGCCTTTGGCAACCACTAAGAAGCTCCTTGTCTTTATGGATTTACGTATTCTTGGTATTTCCTGTAAATGGGTTCATACGCTATTTGACCTTTTGTGTTCGGCTTCTTTCACTTAGCGTAACATTTTCATGATTCATCTATGTTATAGTATGTGTCAGAATCTCATTCCTTCTTATGGCCGAATAACATCTCATTGTATGGCTATACCACAATTTCTTTAGCCATTCTTACATTGGTGGACATTTGTGTTGTTTCTACCTTTTGGGTATTGTGAATAGAGCTGCTATAAACATTAACATACAAATTTTTGTTTGAACACCTCTTTTCAATTCTTTTGTGTATATATTTAGGCACACAATTGCTGAATCACGTGGTAATTCCGTGTTTAACTTTTTGAGGAACCAAGAAACATGTTCCACAGCAGCCGCACCATTTTACATTCCCCTCAACAACGAATGAGGCTTATAATTTCTCCATTCTCCTCAACACTTGTTTTTTTCCCTCCATCCTAGTGGATGTGAAGTGACATCTCATTGGGGTTTTGATTTGCATTTTCCTAAAATGACTAGGGATATTGAGCATCTTTTCACGTGCTTGCTGGCTGTTTGTAGATCTTTCTTGGAGAAATGCCTATTCAAGGCCTTTACCCATTTTTAAATTGAGTTGTCTTTGTTGTTGAGTTGTCGAATTTATTTATTTATTTTTAAAGATTTTATTTATTTATTTGACAGAGAGATAGCGAGAGTAAGAACACAAGCAGGAGTGGGAGAGGGAGAAGCAGGCCTCCTGCCGAGCATGGAGCCCAATGTGGGGCTCGATCCCACAACCCTGGGATCATGACCTGAGCCAAAGGCAGACGCTCAACGACTGAGCCACCCAGGAACCCCCTAGTTTTTTTAATTATTAAATAAGATTTTATTTATTTGACAGAGCACAAGCAGCGGGAGCAGCAGAGGGAGAGGGAGAAACAGGCTTCCTGCTGAGCAAGGAGCCCGACATGGGGCTCAATCCCAGGACCCTGGGATCATGACCTGAGCTGAAGGCAGACGCTCAACTGACTGAGCCACCCAGGCGCCCTTGTTGTAGAGTTGTAATAGTTCTTTATATGTTCTGGATACTAAACCCTCATCAGACATATGATTTGCAAATATTTTCTCCCATTCTGCAGATTTCTTTGCACTTCCTTGATAGTGTCTTTTGATGCAAAAAAAATTTTTTAATTTTGATGTTTAAATCATTTATTTTTTCTTTTGTTGCTTGTGCTTTTGATGTCATATCTAAGAACCTGTCACCAAATTCTAGGTCATGAAGATGTACTTCCATGTTTTCTTGAAGAGTTTCATAGTTTTAGCTCTTACATTTATGTCTCTCACCCATTTTGAGTTGATTTTTGTATATGGTGTGAGGTAGGGGTCCAGTTTCATTCTTTTGCATGTAGATATCCCAGTTGTCCCAGCACCATTTGTTAAAGAGACTCCTCTCAGGCACCTGAGTGGCTCATTCAGGTAAGCGTCTGCCTTCAGCTTGGGTTGTGATCCCAGCTTCCTGGGATGGAGCCCCGCATCAGGATCCCTGCTCATCGGGGAGCCCGCTTCTCCCTCTCCTGCTCCCCACTTCATTTGCTCTCTCTCTCTGTCAAATAAATAAATTAAAAAAAAAGAGAGAGAGAGAGACTCCTTTCCCCCTTGCATTGTCTTGGCACCCTTATTGATTGACCATAGATGTGTGGGTTTATTTCTAGACTCTCAATTGTATTTCTTTGTTCTGTATGTTCATCCTTATGCCAGCACCTCATTGTTTGATTCTTATAACTTTATAATATGTTTCGAAATCAGGAAGTATAAATCTTCTAACTTTGTTCTACTTGTTCAATATTGTTTTGGCTATTTGGGGTCTCTTGGTATTCCATATGAATTTGAGGGTCAACTTGTCTATTTCTGCTAAAAAGAGCATTGGGATTTGAAGAGGGATTGCATTGAATTTGTAGATTGCTTTGGGGAGTAGTGCCATCTTCATTATGTCTCCAATCCATGAACATAGGATATATTTCCATTTGTTTAGGTCTTTAATTTCTTCTCCTGGGGCTCCTGGGTGGCTCATTCAGCTAAGCATCTGCCTTCAGCTTGGGTCATGATCCCAGGGTCCTGGGATGGAGCCCCATGTGGGGCTCCCTGCTGAGTGGGGAGCCTGCTTCTCCCTCTTCCCCTCCCCCCGGCTCGTGCTCTCTCTCGCTGTCTCTCTCAAATAAAATCTTTAAAAACAATTTCTTCTTTTTTTTTTTTAGAGAGAGAGAGAGCGTGCAAGCTGGGGGAGGGGCAGAGGGAGAAGGAGGGAGAGAATCCCAAGCCGACTCCATGTGGAGTGCAAGGCCTGATGCAGGGCTAGATCTCGCGACCCTGAGATCATGACCCGAGCTGAAATCGAGTCAGATGCTCAACCCGTTGAGCCACCCAGGTGCCCCTAGGTCTTCAATTTCTTTCAGCAATGTTTTGTAGTCTTTTTGTGCGTAAGTCTTTCATCTCCTCAATTAAATTTATTCCTATTATTTTTGATGCTTTGTAAATGAAATTTCGTATTAAAGTTCCTTTTAGAATTTTTCAGTGGTAGTATAACAGACTCTTGTGTTTTGATCTTGGACCCTACAATTTTGCTGACTTCACTTATTAACTGTAGTCCTCTTTTGTGTATTCTTGATGATTTTCTGTATATAAGATCATATCATCCATGAATAGAGATAGTTTTACCTCTTTCTTCCCAATTTTGATGTGTTTTATTTCTTTTTCTTGGCTAACTGCCCTGACTAGAACTTTCAGTAAAATGTTAAATAGAAATGGCAAAAACTGGCATCACTGTCTTGTTCCTGATCTTAGGGGGAAAGCTTTCAGTCTTTCACCATTCAGTATGATGTTAGCTTTGAGTTTCTTACATATATTCTTTATCATGTTGAGGAAGTTTCTTCTATTCTTAGTTCATAGAGTGTTTTTATGATGAAGGGTTTTTGGATTTTGCCAAATGCTTTGTGTGCATCTACTAAGTTGACCATGTTTTTTTTCCCCTTCATTTTATTAACGTATACAGTACATTATATTGATGGATTTTCATATATGGAACCACCCTTTTATTCACAGGATAAATTTCACTTGGTCATGATGTACAGTTCTTTTAATATGCTGTTGGATTCAGTTTGCTAGCATTTTGTTGAGGATTTTTGCATATATATTCATAAAGGATATTGGTCTATTGTTTCTTTTTCTTGTGACGTCCTTGTCTGGGATTTGGTGTCACCATAATGCTCGTCCCATGGAATGAGTTAGGAAGTGTTCCTTCCTCTTGTATTTTTTGGAAGAGTTCAGGAAGGATTGGTGTTAATTTCTTCTGATGTTTGGTAGAATTCACCATTGAAGGCATCTGGTACAAGGTTTGTCTTTGTTGGGAGGTTCCTACTACACATTCAATCTCTTATTGCTCTGTTCAGACGTTCTATTTCTTCCTGATTCAGTTTTGGTAGTTTATATGTTTCTGAGATTTTGTGCATCTCATCGCTGTGATCTAATTTGTTGGGGTACAACTGATCATATTCCCCTACAGACATCATTATTTCTGTAAGGTCAGTAGTAATGGCCTCACTTTCGTCATCAGTTTTGTTGATCTTTCAAAGAACCAAGTTCTGATTTTGTTGATTTTCTCTGTTCTTCTATCCCCTAGCTCGATTCTGTCTGTCCCTCTCTTTATGATTTCCTTCTGTCTTCTACCATTGAGTTCAGTCTGCTCTGCTTTTTCTACTTCCTTAAGCTGTAAATCAGAGGATTGGTCTGAGATTTTTCTCCTGTGTTAATGTTGGCATTTCCAGCTGTAAGTTTCCTTCTGAGGGCTGCCCGTGCTGCATCCCATTAGTTTTGGTGTGTCTTATTTTCATCTGCATTCATTTCAAAGTGTTTTCTCATTTTCCTTGTGATTTTTTTTTTCTTTTATCCATTGGTAAAGAATATGTTGTTTAATTTCCACACATCCATGAATTTTTGTTTGTTTTCTGTTACTGGCTTCTAGCCTCAGTCCCCTGTGGTTGGAGAAATGTTGTGTATGATTTCAATCTTTTCTAATTTATTGCAGCTTATTTTGTGGCCTGACATACATACCATCTGTCCTGGAGAGTGTCCCACGTGCACCTGAGAGGGATGTGTGTTCTGCCATTGTCTGGGCAGGTCGTTCTGTATATGTCTGTTAGGTCTCGTTACTTTATAGAGTTACTCAGGTCCCCTATTTTCTTGTTGATCTCCTCTCTGGTGGTTCTACTCATTATTCAAAGTGGGGTTTTGAGCCCCCAACTGTGGTTAGAACTGTTTCTCCCACTAGTTCTGTCAATTTTGCCTCATGTATTTTGGGGCTTGGTAGGTGTGTCAATGTTTGTAATTATTTTATCTTCTTAATGATTTTGACATTGTTATCAATATAGATTGTTCTTTTTTGATTCTCATAACAGGTTTTAACTGAAAGTCTGTTTTGTCTGACATTAAAATAGCAACCTCTGCTCTTCTCTGGTTGTTATTTGTGTGGAATCTCTTTTTCCCCAACCTTTTACTTCCAACTCTGTGTGCCTTTGGATCTAAAATGATTGTCTTGCACACAGTACGTAGTTGGATCTTGTGTTTGTAATCTATTCTGCTAACCTTTGCTTGTTTGCAGTGTTTAATCCATTTCCATTAAAATTACTGACAAGTAAGGATTTACTTCTATCGCTATTCTATTTGTTTTCTATATCTTGTATCTGTTAATATCTACGCCTGTATCCTGCATCTTTTTTATTTCCTCCTTTTGTGTTTCATTGATTTTTATTAGTGTACTGTGTTGATTCCCTTCCCATTTCCTGTTCTGTATATTTTCTTAGTGGTTGCCCTGGGGATTACAATTAACAACTTAAATTTATTTCACTTTATTTTATTCAAGATTTTTTTTTAATTTTTAAGTAGTCTCTACACCCAACGTGATGCCCCTATAGCAATTTATTTTGAATTAATACCAACTTAGCTTCAATAGTATACAAAAATTCTGTTCCTGTACAGCTCTATTCCCCCCTTAAGCTCTTATTGTCAAGTTTACATATCGTGCAGCCATGAACAGAAATATATAATTGTTGTTTTGTGCATGTGTCATTAATTATAAAAGGAAAAAAAGAAGTGACAAACCAAAACTCTAAGAACACTTGTTCTCATGTTTACCCATGTGGTCTTTACCAGCGCTGTCTCTCTCTTTCTATGAAAGGACACAGTGTCCTTTGATTGCAGCCTGAAGATCTCCTTTTTGCATTTCTTGTCAGGTGGGTCTACTTGGGATGTACCCCCTGGGCATCTGTTTATCTGAGAATCTCTTAAACTCTCCCTCACTTTTTTTTTTTTTTTTTAAGATTTTATTTATGGGTGCCTGGGTGGCTCAGTCGTTAAGCGTCTGCCTTCGGCTCAGGTCATGATCCCAGGGTCCTGGGATCGAGCCCCGCATCGGGCTCCCTGCTCAGCGGGAAGCCTGCCTCTCCCTCTCCCACTCCCCCTGCTTGTGTTCCTGTTCTCGCTGTCTCTCTCTGTCATATAAATAAATAAAATCTTAAAAAAAAAAGATTTTATTTATCTGAGAGAGACAATGAGATAGAGCATGAGAGGGGGGAGGGTCAGAGGGAGAAGCAGACTCCCTGCTGAGCAGGGAGCCCGATGCGGGACTCGATCCCGGGACTCCAGGATCATGACCTGAGCCAAAGGCAGTCGCTTAACCAACTGAGCCACCCAGGCGCCCCTCTCCCTCACTTTCTGAAGGATAGTTTTGCCCGATACAGAAGATACAGAATTGTCAGTTGACTCTTCTGTTCTTCCAGCAGTTGGAATATGTCATCCCTTTGCCTCCTGGCCTCCCTGTATCTGAAAAGCATTTGGCTGTTAATCTTGTTAAAGGTCTTTCACTTGATGTGAAGCTTCTCTCTTGCTGTTTACAAAATTCTCCCTTTTTTTTTTTTAGAGTTTGATGAAAATATTTCTCAGTGTGGACCTCCTTGTGTTTATCCTACTTGGAGATTGTTCAGCTTCTTTGGGGTATAGATTCACATCTTTTAACAAATCCGGGGCATTTTCAACCTGAATCTTGCAGACGTAGTATGTTAATCCTAAACCATCTTAGTATGTTATCGCCCCACCCCCACCCCGTGCATGCTGTGGCTAAGCGACCACCCCACTGGCTCAGGCAGGGGCTGTCATCCCCATTCTATAGAGAGAGAAACCAAGGCTCAGCTCTCCATCCATTGGGTCCTTCAGTGATGTTGTTCATCACCCATAATGTGCAGGGTGCTGGGCTAGTGCAGAAGAGTCATCAAGAGCAATGTCCCAGGCACCTTGGGTGTCCCAGGGACCCCACCCCTGTCCCAGATGGCAGAGGAGGGGCTAAGTCATTGTCTTTCTGTCACCCCAACCCCTGGCAGCTCTGCCACCTCCTTACATTCTCCACGAAGTGCCGGTCTCCATCATAAACAACTCCTGGTGTGACTACCTGTTACACCAGCCCAGCTTCCTCAGTAACGACCTGAATGACATGATTTGTGCTGGCTCCGAGGATGGCAGCCGGGACGCCTGCAAAGTGAGTGCCCCTGCCCTAAGAAGGGCCTTGCTGGAACCAGGCACCACCCCTCCCAACCTTGGACCTGGGAGCATCCCTCATGATGCCCATCAACCCACCCTCAGCATTTATTCATGAGAAAACAACAGACCTTAGTTATCTAGCCTGTGAGACAAGCATTGTTTTGCATTCATTGTACCTCCTTTGATCCTCACCTGGAAATTGGGGGGGGGCAGTTAGAGACTATTGCCCCACTTTGCAGACGCAGAAACTGAGGCTTGTTCACTTCCGGGGTGGGGGGTGGGATTTGCACCCAGTCTGCCCAGCTCCACAGCACCCCCTGCTGTCCCCGCCTCTCCACTGGCCCCTCGGGCCCCGCCCCAGGCCTGGCTCACCCGCGCTGCTCCCCAGGGTGACTCAGGTGGACCCCTGGCCTGTGAAAAGAAAGGGCTGTGGATTCAGGTTGGAATCGTGAGCTGGGGATCAGGCTGCGGGAGGCCCAACCGGCCTGGTGTCTACACCAACGTCAGTGTATATTTCAACTGGATCCGGATGCTGTTGGCCCGCAGCCCCGTTCCCAGGCCAGCCCCCTGCCGGCCCCTGCTCCTCCTCCCTCTGCTCTGGCCTGCCTCCCTCCTGCAGCTGGCCTGAGCCCTGCAGAGCCCGGGAGAGTGGGGCCGTCTGCTAAGCCAGGCCCCGCTCCCTGGCTCCTTTGCTAATAAACACGTTTGCATGTTGGAGTCTGTGCCTTGCGGAGCCTTCTGCGGCCCCGGGGGGCTCCCTGGACACCCGGTCACCCCAGCAGCACTCCCTAACTCCTAAATCTTGCTCCAGCGGTCCGCACTATTCAGGTTTGGGGGGCAAGCCACAGGACCCCCTCCGGTTAGTTGAGTCAGAAAGATAATTTATGGGAGGACATTAGAGCCGGCCAGCTCCGCCCTCGAGTTTGCCCACAGAGGTGGCAGTGTGTCCCCAGAGTCCCCTGTCACTCTCCCACCAGGCTCTCCAGCTGCCCCAAGGGGAACACCTGCGGCCCCACTGCCACCAAGGCCTCCGGGGGCAGCTGAACCCCAGGTCATAAAAGGTCAGGAGTCTTGGGAGGACAGGAGGGAGCTTCTTTATTCTCCTTGCGCTTTCATCGCGTTTGAGTGAGCCAGGCTACCTGGCGGGGCCTGGGCTGACCCAGCTCTTCTTCACAACAGCCTCTTACAGAAGATCAGCCCGCCCGCAGGGCCTGGGGGCTGCAGGGAGAGCGGGTCACAGCCTGGTACCAGACACCTCGGGCTTGAGCAGGGGCCGCAGGGGTCAGTCCTGGGGCTGCCCTCCCTCCATGCCCATGAGAGGTGGGTGCCAAGTTCCCTCTCCCGTAGCCCTTGCCCTCACCCCCAGCCTGCTGCCCTGCTCACCCCATTCACTCGCTCACCGTGCATGCTCTACGCTGGGCACTGCTCTGGCCCTCAAGGCCCATTATGGGCTGGATGTCCGTGTCCCCGCCAAAACCCATGTTTGGAAGCCCACCCTCCAGCATGACTATATGTAGAGCTCGGCCCTTTATGGAAGGGGCCAGGGTTAGGATGCGTCCTGAGAGTGAGGCTCTGATCCCCTAGGCCCCTATAAGAAGAGATGTCAGAGAGCTCTCTCTGCGTCCCAACACCTCTCCCCCCGCCCCGGAGGCAGGGAAGAGGCCGCAACCGCCTTCGTGCCAGGAACAGAGGTCTCAGAATGGGACCCACCATGCCAGCACCTTGTTCCTGGACTCGGCAGCCTCCAGAACTGTGAGAAATGTTTGTTTCAGTGGCTCAGTCTGGCATTCTGTTCTGGCAGCCAGGGCCAAGATAGACACTCAGACCCCACCTCACAGAGAGGAGTCGAGCAGCCGTGAGTCCGGCCTCCTCCATCACATGTCACCGCACACAGTGACATGCCCGGGACGGCGTTATGGCCGGGCAGGAAGGCGCTCCAGGAGGCCGGGGCGGAGCAGAGTTGACCAGGCAGAAAGGAGCTCCAGAGCCTTCTGGGTGGTGGACACAGTCCGGGCCCACCCCTCTGCAGACCCTTGTTCCCAGCATCTACCAGCTTCACCAAGGCTAGCAGCCTCGTTGTCCTGGCCACACCGAATTCAAGAGAGGACCATTCCCCAATGTCAAGTCCGCTTCTGCTTCTGGTCAAGCAAGGAGTGCTGGCGGCTTTCAACCAGCCATCCCCCACTTTGAATTAGTGCAGAGCGGGATCTGGGTGCGGCTCCGTGGGGGCGGCCGTGCTGGGATTTCTGGACAGAACAGTAGTGTTCACAAGCTCCGTGACCAGCACTAACAGGAGCCAGGAGCTGGGATCAGGTTCAGAGATGAGCTGCCAAGGATTCTCCAGGGCTTCCTGGCCTGACCGCAGCCCTCCGCCCCCGCCCTTGGCTGCCTGAGTGCAGGCTCCCACCCCCAGCTCTCAGCACCGTGGCCCAAGCCAGGTGTCCTTTGACAAACCCAGCTGTCCCTTTCCTGCCACCTCAAAAGTGCTGCTCAAAGCATCTTTGTTTGAGGCCCCGCCCTGGCTCCTTAATCACCCCCTGGCGAGGCCCCCACCCCCTCTGGCCCTTTAAGCCCCCAGGCCCTCCCCCTGCCCAGTCAGCAGGGAGGGCACAAGCCACGCGGGTGAGAGCAGGGTGCAGGGGCCTCTAGGCCAGGAGGGGGAGGCCGGCAGGCAATGGAACTAGGTGGTGGCCAGGGGCCAGACTCCAGGGCTCCTGTGGATGCCGAGGGTGCTCAAATCTCGCAGGGGTTGGGGGGACAGCCATAGTCCCTGGGGTGTGGGCAGAGGGAAGCGCATAGAACCTGGGCCCCCGGGGATAGGTCCAGGACCAACGGGGGGCTGAGGGAAGACAGAGGGCCTCTGGGGCCTGGGCTAGGACCCTCCTCTCGTCTCCTTGCAGGTTCTGACCAGAGTCCCCACCCTGAGCTGTGCTGCCCTTAACCAGGCCCAGCCCTGAAGACACAATGAGGGGGCCTTCCTGCCTCTGGGTCTTGCTCCTACTGCTGCTGGGTGAGTGGGGGGCAGGGGCTGGGGGGTTCCCAGATGCCCCATCATACCGCTCTCTGGCCTGGTTCCCCTAGAGCACTCCGGGGCACCCTAACCTTGGCTTCACCGGTTCACCTTCTCCCCAGTCACTGACCGTGGGCCCTCCAAGCTCCGATGTGCCCGTGTGTGTCCGAGGTGTGAGTCCCCACCTCACACTGCCCTGGGGAGGGTTAAAGTGGGTAACCAGGCCAACGTGTTGATTGCACAAAAGCCTGGCACCAGGTCAGTACGACGTGTTTCACCCTCCTTCCTAATCTCTGACATCCCTCCCCCTGGCCCGTTAACCGACACCAAGGCCATAATCCAGTGCCTTCCCTGCTTCCTCCTGCCGGAGCTGCTGGAACAGGGACGCTGGAGTCTGCAGGTAAGGAAGCCTCAGAGTCCCTGACGTTGGCCCTGAGTCTCCCCGACCCCACCCACATCCCAGGCCCCCAGTCTTCCGCCCTCCCTCGCGCCCCCCTTGTCCCCTGCAGCCTGCGGGCAGCCCCAGGTGTCGAGTCGCATCGTGGGAGGCCGGGACGCCCGGGACGGACAGTGGCCGTGGCAGGCGAGCATCCAGCACCGCGGGGCGCACGTGTGCGGGGGCTCGCTCATCGCCCCCCAGTGGGTGCTGACCGCAGCGCACTGTTTCCCCAGGTCAGCGGAAGGGCGGGGGGCCCGGGGCCCAGGGACAGGGGGCAGGTGTGGCGGGCCCGGGAGCCGTGAGCAGCGTCGCCCCCTGTCGCGCAGGCCGACGCTGCCGTCCGAGTACCGCGTGCGCCTCGGGGCGCTGCACCTGGGCCCCGCCTCGCCCCGCGCGCTCTCGGCGCCCGTGCGCAGGGTGCTGCTGCCCCCGGACTACTCCGAGCACCGCGCCCGCGGCGACCTGGCGCTGCTGCAGCTGCGCCGCCCGGTGCCCCTGAGCGCCCGCATCCAGCCCGTCTGCCTGCCGGAGCCCGGGGCGCGCCCGCCCCCCGGCACACCGTGCTGGGTCACCGGCTGGGGCAGCCTGCGGCCGGGAGGTGAGGCGGGGGGGCGGGGCCCGGGGGCCCGGCGGGGGGGACGCGGGATCCCTCTCCACCTCCCTCTGACCGGGAAGGCTAGCGCCGCGCTGTCGCAGTCCGGGGCTCAGCGCGACCTCCGGGGACCCAATCCTCTTCCTCCCAGTCAGACCAGCGAGTCGTGCCTGGCCCGGCGGGTCAGGCTTCTCAGCCCCTGCCTCTCCCAGCTCTCAGAAGCCCCCCTTCCCCCCCCCGCCCCCCCGCCAGTGCCACTTCCAGACTGGCGACCTCTGCAGGGAGTAAGGGTGCCGCTGCTGGATGCGCGCACCTGTGACCACCTCTACCACGTGGGCACCGACGTGCCTGGCGCGGAGCACATAGTGCTGCCCGGAAACCTGTGTGCCGGCTACGTCCAGGGCCGCAAAGACGCCTGTCAGGTGCGGGAAGCTGCCTGGACCCCTGGAGTCTAGGTCCTGTGTCCAGCACCTGCCCTCCCTCCTTGGAACCCAGGGGCCGTACATCCTGTCCCCTAACCCAGAGGCACCGCCTTAGGGACTGGGGTCCTGGCACTGCCATCCCAAATCTTCAAAGGGCTGAGACCTAAGCTTGCCTTTCTCCTGCAGGGTGACTCTGGGGGACCCCTGACCTGCGTGAGATCCGGGCGCTGGGTCCTGGTGGGCGTGGTGAGCTGGGGCAAGGGCTGTGCCCTGCCCAACCGTCCAGGGGTCTACACCAATGTGGCCGCTTACAGCCCCTGGATTCAGGCTCGCCTTAGCCTCTAATGCAGGAACACTGACCTGGAGCCAGAGGCTGGGGTCCCTCTGAGGACCTGCCCATTCCCCACACCTTGCCCCTTCCAACTTGAGGCTCACAGGACTTATAAAGCTAAGGTGTCATCTATCTGTCCATCCCTGCCTCCTCCATAGGGCTCACCAAGCCCTAGCCGCCAACCCTCCTCCAGGAGTCTCCCATTTGGGGGAGCGGGGAGGGGGGAGCTGTCTCACAATCCCTCCCGCCCCCCTCCCCTCCTTCTCATATTTACCCTTCTCAGCTTCAGCGGGGGGCTGGGCCTGGGTCCCCAGAGACAGGCAAGCCAGCTGGTGCCCGGTCTGGCCTCTGGGCCCCCTTTCTCAGGAGGAAGTCAGGGAGCTTCCAAGTGTGAGAGGGATTCAGCCCCAGGGTGATGCTTCTCCATTGCTGGCTTTGAAGATGGAGCGGCCTCCAGGAGCTGAGGGCAGCCCCCAGCTGACAGCCAGCAGGGAAGCCCCTCACTGCTACAACAGCAAGGAGCTGAATGAGCCTGGGACCCAGCTCCCCCTGGCCTCCAGATGAGAGCCCCACCAGGCCGCCCCACAGGCCAAGCCCTTGAGCCTGGTGGAGCCCACCCAGACTTCTGGCCCACAGAGTTGTGATTTAATAAATTTGGGTGGTTGTAGGCTGCTATGTTGGTGGTCATTTACTACAGAGCAATAGAAAACAAATCTAGGGCGCCTGGGTGGCTCAGTCGTTAAGCATCTGCCTTCAGCTCAGGTCATGGTCCCAGGGTCCTGGGATCAAGCCCCGCATCGGGCTCCCTGCTCGGCGGGAAACCTGCTTCTCCCTCTCCCACTTCCCCTGCTTGTGTTCCCTCTCTCGCTGTCTCTCTCTGTCAAATAAATAAAATCTTTAAAAAAATAAATAAAAGAAAACGAATCTAGATCTTGCCCCACTGCAGTGGAGATGCCCCCAGGGTCTGGGTGGGCTAGCCCTAGGCTCTAATAAGGCTCAGGAGCCTGGGGCACCTGGCATCATGCCCTCAACCCAGGAAGGGCTGGGAGCCCCCAGACAGGCCTGGCAGAGCTTCTGCTGTGCTTGTTTCTGTGGTTACAGCCATCCTCACTGGGGAAAGTCTGGGGCTGTGTCCCAGCTGTGGCAAGGGGCCCACAGACCCAGGACCCGCCCCACACCTGCATCTGGAAACTAGCTTAGGCCCCTTGCAGCTCCCTGCCCACCTTTGCGTGCCTGGGACCTGGTTCCTGTCCCCTCCCTGCCATCTGCTCATCCCCAGGCCGAAGACCATCCATCCCAATAGATACAGCTCAGTGTCTAGAACTGCAGAAGGAACAAGAAACTGAACAAAACCTGGAAACCCCAAAGCCTAATCTTTGAGGCTAACAGGGACAGTGGGGGCAGGGGGCATGGGGGAGGACACCATCAAAGGTGCAGCCCCAGGGGCAGGCCTGAGGCTCGCCTCCACTCTTCCCTCCCAGGAGAGAGAAGGTAGCCGCACCCCGGTGGTTGCTGCCGGGCTGAGCCAGGCAGGCAGGGTGGGCCCACAGGACTCGGGCCGTGAGGGAGCTCCAGACTGCTTTCTCCCCCTGGCTGAGGGCCATCCATCTGGGGAAGCACTTCGCTGTCCTTGGGGGATGGTTATCGGGGAGCAGGGTGCCCAGAACGTGGCATGGCCATGGGCACATCAGCAAGGGGACCCTGGTGGCCCCTGCTGGTTGATGCTGGCCATCCTCGCTCCCTCCCTCAGCCTGGGGCCAGCTAAGGGACCTTCCCCAGGACGCCTCCCGAGGCACTGAGATGGGCACAAGCCAGTCTGCCTGGGAGCCAGTCTGCCTCAGCCTTGGACCTGCTGTGATTTGAGTAATGGGTCCCCATTCAGAGAGCCCCGTGTTTCGGAAGTATAACCTGGGAGCTAAACAGGGGAGTCTGGAGCTGGAGGGACAGGAGCTGTGCCTGGAAGGGAAGGGTCAGCAAATGAGAAGAAATCAGCTGCTCCTCATCAAGCCCTTACCAGATGCCACGCGGAGGGCTTTGTGGCACCACCTCGTGGGATCCTCACCTGACACCCATTTCTCAGATGAGAAAGCCAAGACCCAAAGCCACGCAGCTGGTAGATGGTAGGCTGAGATTCCCGCCCAGGTGGTCTGATTCTGGAGGCAGCTGGAATGATGGAGGGGAGATTACAATCCCCTTTACTCTCTCCCCTTGCTTCCCGCCAGTGCGGGGCTCTGGGCTCCCCTTCCCCTAGCGCCTTCCTGGTGTGCCAGCCTTGTGAGACTGGGCAAGTTGCATCTCCTCGCCCAGCAGGCTCAGGGGCACGCCCCCCCTGTGCTGGTGGTCCCGTCTGTCAGCAAGGTCAGTGGGGGCGTGTGGGGGGGGTGACATGGCCCTGCATCAGCCATGGCTATACGCCCTGCCAGGTGACAGGTCGGGAGACCGTGCTGCGGGGAGGGGAGCACCAGGTTGGCGGGGGTGGTCCTGGGAAGTCCAGGCATGGGGGACACTGGGCTCTTCTCTAAGGTAGGCGGGCATTTCCTAGCTGCCCAACTGCTCTGGCTGGGGATGCTGCAACCGGATAGATGGCCTAGCCGCTCCCAAGAGTACTGACTTGACCTCGGTTTCCCCTTCTGTCCTCTGAATGGATGCCACGCACCGTGTCATGGCTGCTGGGAGGGCTGAGGCCCTCACACTCCTGCCCACCGAGCACGGCTACTGTGCCCTGCGAGCACGCTCTCAGCTGCTCCCAGAACACACACGAGGTGTTCTCGTTTTCACTTTCACCGGTGGGGAAACAGGCCCAGAGAGGTTAAGTGGTGTGCCCTAAGGCCCACAGCTGGTAAGAGGTGGAACCAGGTCGAAGCTGGGCAGCTGACTTAAACTCCACACTGAGTTGTGAACCTTGCAGAGATGAAAGTAGTAAAACACCCTACAAATGAGAGGTACACCAGTAACTATCAGTCGTGATAATTACTATCTAGTCATCGATGATTAAAAAAAAGGGGGAGGGAAGGCCCACCAGGCCGAGACCCTGCAGGCTTAGTTTGGAGGCCAGGGAAGGGTCCCTGGCACGAGCGCCCGGTCATTGAGGCGCAAGGGCAGAAAGGGCCCAGCCAGCTTTCCTGTGCAGAGAACTGAGAGCAGCCGGCCAGCCAGTTCACCCACCATCCTGAGACTCCCGCTCTGTCTGTCATGGCTCCCAGGAGGGCAGACCTGCACCCAGCAAGACCACAGAGGCAGGGGCTGTGGGGGATCAGCCCCTACTCCCCCTCCATTCCCTCTTGACCCCATTCCCACTGCACTCACAATTACACCAAGGCCTGCAGTGACCTCCTACCACTGGCCCACCAAGTGGATGGTACCGTGGGGCTCAGAGAGACACCCTGAGGGGAAGGACTCCTGTTGGGCAGGGCCCCCACCCTACTCGCCACCTTCCCTAGTCTGGGTGACCTCTAACAGCAAAGACTGCTGTAAGCAGACTCCCGTCATTACCCAAACCCCAGCACTGTGTGGTGCGTGCATTAGCTCATCAGTGCCCCCCAAATGCCATATGGAGTCCAATTGTGTATCCCCTGCATGGATGGGAAAACAGGTGGAGGCTCAGTGCCTCGCCTAAGATCATAGTCAATAAGCTGATGTTGGAACTCAGATGGTCTGCTGGAGGGTGGGTGAAGACAGCCATGATCCTCGGAGGGATGGAGTGTGGGCCTACTCAGGATGACTCCTGGTAGGCATCCTGAGCTGTGACACCGGCCAGGACAGACCTAATAAGGCAGGTGTCTACGTGGCAATAGTGCGCACATTCAGGACAATGGGCCAGGGTGCAGCTGGGCCAGAACATCGTGGGCGAAGAGGAGGCCCCTCCTTTCCCTACACCCCTGGACTCCATCTTTACCTGCCTCATTCTGGAAAGTCGGCTGGATGCCTCTGAGAACCTCCTTGGCCCCAATGGGCCACACCCCTCCCCTGCCGCACGCTCTCCTTCCTCAGCAGTACAGGATCTAAAGCCTCAAAATCTCTGTACACAAAGATGCTGAGATTAAGATGGAAATCTTCGGCCTGAGCCAAGGACTCTCTGCACCAGTGACTCGTCCACCGCCTCCTGACTCAGGTGACGAAGCAGCGGTGGAGGTCAGCCAGGGGCGGGAGAGTTAGCGGGGAGCCAGGGCTGCCGAGGCTCAGGGAGGGAAGATTCACAGGAGGGAGAGGACTTCAGGGAGCTCTGGAGGAGGCAGAGGCTAGAAGTCAAAAATAACAATAATTACGGTTACGGTTTTAGAAACACCTACTGAGTACCAATTCTTGATGAAAATCTACAACTTTACAAACAGCTGTTCTCTCATCTTAAAAAAGAGGAAACTGGACTTTCATGAGGTTAACTGCCCAAAGCTGCACAGGCAGCGCCGGGACCAAGTATTTGAATCCCCAGTGGTCTGAGCACGCAGCCCGCACTGTGAAAATTAGTGAAAGGAAACCTCGTTTAGAACACAGGCATGGCGGGGCACCTGGGTGGCTCAGTTGTTAAGCGTCTGTCTTTGGCTCAGGTCATGATCTCCAGGTCCTGGGATCAAGCCCCGCATCAAGCCCCGCATTGAGCCCCGCATCGGGCTCCCCGCTCGGCGGGGAGTCTGCTTCTCCCTCTTCCTCTGCCTCTCCCCACTGCTCCTACTCTCTCTCTCTCTCTCTCTCTCTCTGTATCTGTCTGTCTCAAATGCATTAAAAAAAAAAAAAAAAATTCTATAGAACGCAGGCGCGGGGCCAGCAGGGGGCGCTCTCAGCCCTCTCGCTCATCAACTGCCCCCGCAAGGGGAAGAGTCGCATCTGGCAGGTGCATGCTACTTTACTACCCGAGCAGGAGGAAGGCAACAGCTCAGCCAGTGAAAACCCACTATTAGAACTCACTTTATTCCAAAGAACTTTTTGTCTATAATAGCCCTCCCTGTTTCCCCTTTCCACTATATGAGAGTTTCTCTCCTTTGTTCTGCGGACTTGCCTATGGCTTTGCTGTAGCTTGCTCGTCCTGGCTTGTAATTCTCTGCTTTCCCCACATAAGCCCAGTTTTGCTGGTGAAATAACTTGGCAGTTTTATTTTCTTAAGGTTAATAGCCGTTAGTGACCAGCTCGGTTCAGGGCCAAGGCAGCAGCATCTTCAGATTGTGCCCACTCTGAAGAATTGTCAAATAGCAACCCCCAACATCGGCAGCACTGTTTGGCATCCAGGGCCATCCACCGGCTTACTGGGTGCCCCGGCATGTCTGACACATGCCATCAGCGACCCAGCTGAGGCTCTCTCCCTCCCAGTACTGGCTATGCAAGAGAAAAAAACCTCTTTCCCTCCCTCCAGTGTAACTGCAACCTGGGGCAAGGCAGGACAGTGTCCCCACACCCAAGAAGTAAGGCCTAGACTGTT
Organism: Mirounga angustirostris; assembly: GCF_029215605.1. Classification (NCBI taxonomy): domain Eukaryota; kingdom Metazoa; phylum Chordata; class Mammalia; order Carnivora; family Phocidae; genus Mirounga; species Mirounga angustirostris. The sequence goes on from NW_026991713.1 coordinate 141,780,821, forward strand.
GGTAGGGAAACCCCATAGAAGGACAGCCAGTCAGGGAAACCAAGTCTACAGGCCCTTCCAAAGCCCGAGTGGACGCAGGCAGCGAGGGGGGCAGCTGCCCAAGCCCCTGGGCTGGGGAACTCCTCCTTCCGCCTCACCCTGGGGAGTGAGCACCAACTTTGGCAGAGCCTTATGGCATTTTTTAAAAGATTTTATTTGTCAGAGCACAAGCATGGGGCGCAGCAGGCAGAAGGAGAAGCAGACTCCCTGCTGAGCAAGGAGCCCGACGTGGGGCTCCATCCCAGGAACTCCAGGATCATCCTGAGCTGCAGGCAGAGGCTTCACCCGCTAAGGCCTCCCGAGCCTTATGGCGTTCTCCCTGGGAGTTCTCCCCGCCCACTCACTAACACCCAGGGCAGCTTCCTGGGGTCCTTCCCGGCCACAAAGCCCAGCCAAGGCTGGGCGTGGAAATGAGGACAGCACACCCACGGGGGCAGCCGGAAGGTCCGGAATTATCACCCCCTCAAAACGGAGGCCAGGAAGCCCCTCAATTATGAGCCGACCTTCACTGACTCTCCCTGGGACGTGGGGGTACTCTACACTCGCCAGGTCAGCTCCCAACGTTCCCCCACCAGAGGGCCGAGCCTGCACCCAGACCACCCCCTGACTGCAACAGGGGCGCCTCAGCTTTGCCACTCCCAAGATGGCGCCGCCACCTGCCGCGCCGGACCCCTGCCCCACGCCCACCACGCCACGGCGCCGAGATGGCGGCCGGACACGCAGTCGGTTGGAGCGGCAGGCGCATCACTTAAAATGGCGGCGGCGGCGGCGGCGGCGGGGCGGGGCCGCCGGGCGCGAGGCACGCTGGGGCGGGGTGCGCGGGCTGCCGGGAACGGGGCGGAGCGCGGCCGCGCCGGCGCGTCGAGAGGGGACAGGCAGCCGCCGCGATGGTGAGCGGGCGCGGGGGGAGGGGCGGCGGGCCGGGGCCGGCGGGGGGCGGCGGGGGGCCGCGCGGGGCTGGGGGTGGGGGCGGTCAGCGGCGGGGGCGAGGGAAGCTGGGCTCTGGGCTCCGCGCTCACGCCGGCCCGCCGCCCCCAGGACGTGTTCCTCATGATCCGGCGCCACAAGACCACCATCTTCACGGACGCCAAGGAGTCGAGCACTGTGTTCGAGCTAAAGCGCATCGTCGAGGGCATCCTCAAGCGGCCGCCCGACGAGCAGCGGTTGTACAAGGTGCGGCCCCGGGCGGGGGCGGGCGCTGCGGGGCGGCTGCGTCGTTGGTGTAAACAGTGGCCGGAACTCCCCCGCGTGGAGGCGAGGCGGCGCCGGTGCTCGGTGGAGGGGCGGCCCCGGGGGACGCGCGGGGGGCCCCGGGCGCTTCTTGGGGGGGCCGGCGGCGTGTCTCATCCCAGCGGCGGCGGACTGGGGAAACTGAGGCTGGGCGAGGTGACCGTTCAGCCCAAGGTCCGCGGCAGAGCCGGGGTTTGAACCCCGTTGCCTTTAGTGCCCCGCGGGCCCGTCAGAAGCACACACTTTCATCCCCGCTCCTTACTACCGACAAGCGGAGGGTGTCGGGGTGAGTAGCGGCCCAGCAGGCCACCACCCAACGAGCGCATTACTCCCCAAGCTCCTGCCGGTGCTCTGAAAGTTCGTCCTTCCCTTTCAAACCAACTGAAATTATGTAGCGAAAATGGCTTGGGGCTTTGTGTTTTCATGGGGGAGTCCGTCCTCTTGGCCCAATTCAGGTGTCCAGCAGCATGGAGCCCTTCACCTAAGTGCACTGGTCTCATTCTCGCTGGAAACCGGGAAACTGGCTTTTCCTTCCAAACTGAGCCTCTCTCTGTTAGTCTCTGGAAGCCTCTTATGCTGTGCGTCCGGGGAGGCTTCCCTGCTGCCTGTGCTCCTTCCATGTACTGTATTCCGTGCTTTCTGGGTCTGCTTCACTCACTGAAACCTCCTGGCTGCCCTACAAGTTGGGAATTCCAGTAATTCCCATCTTACAGATAAACTGCCCATCAAAAAGATCAACCGCTTTGTCCAAGGTGGCAGAGCTGGGATTCAAATCAGGTCTACTAGTGGACAGACTGGGTCACTGACTCTTGAAATTAGAATCACCTGGAGCCTTGGGAGGGGAAAACGAGATTCCAGAGCTCTACTCTGAGAGGTTCTGATTTGGAAAGTCTTGTGTAGCCCTGGAAATTGTGTTTGATACGTTCTGCGGGTGGTCCTGGGCCCCACTTGGGGCCATCTATCTTTCTTCTTCTGACTTTCAGGGTAGTTGCTGACCAGGGAAGTCTGGGACTCACCCCTCCTGGGGCCTCTCCCAACACCCTGCCTGCCTCTCTCCTCAGGATGACCAGCTTCTGGATGACGGCAAGACACTGGGAGAGTGTGGCTTCACCAGTCAGACAGCACGGCCGCAGGCCCCAGCCACTGTAGGGCTGGCGTTTCGAGCAGGTGAGCGGGGCGGCCAGGCCGGGTGAAACAGCCAAAGAAAGGGGTCACTGGGGAGCCTCTTGTTCCTCCTCCCAGCCTCCAGGGCAGTGGCTTCCTAGTCCACAAAGCGCAGGCAGTATCTTGTGTATTTGTTTCCCCACAAAGAAAAAAAAAGCAGAGATGCTTGTAGAAATTGAAGCCTATTTCATGAAGGATTGAAATATCCCTAATCACTATACCAGTTTCTGTTTAAAGGTTTTAGTACTGGGTCCTGTGCTTTGCATTTTATTTGTTGTTCCATTTAATACTTGGTACCCCAAGAGGGAAGTGTGGCTATCCCCACTTTGGAGTCATGGAAACTGAGGCTTGCCGGCAGTCATGTGGGGAGCTACGGTTCAGATGCAGACTGCTGGGACCTTGCTTGAGCTGGGCACCATGCCAGGCAGTCTTTGAGGGGCATCACTTAATCTCCCAGCATCTCTGTGCATGCCACACGTGTGTTGTGCCCATTTTAAGGATGAGTAACCAAGCCTGGGAAAATTAGGTCACTTGCTGGGACTGCCAGATCCAGAATTCATGTCCAGTCCCTGTGCGCTCATGAACCACATGCCCCCTGCCCAGTGCTTAGAAACCCAAGGGTGGGGGCGGTTCACTGCTCTCCTTCCCCCAAGAAAAAGAGAGGTTTGAATTTTGTTTCTAGAAACTTGGAACAGGGGTTGTAGTGTGTTCAAGTTGTGTTGAGTAAACTCGGTTGATAAGTAATGATTTTTCTGGCTTCTTGTGACAAAAAGTGTAGTGAAGGTTGAGGAGGGAGGGTACAGCCTTAGCCACACTTCTGTATTTCATGAGGATCACTGTGCCAGGCCTCAGCAGCCATGTCCTTGGGGGGCTGCTTCACACTGCTGCCCCCCCCCCTCCCCCCCGTCCTGCTGGCTGGAGTTCCCATCTCCATAGAGGCGTGTGACACTTAGGCCAGCCTCACAGGCGGTGTGAGCCCCCACGGGCCCCAGGCCTTGGCCTGAGGGTGCTCAGGAAGTGGAAATCTTAAGGGCCTTCATGTGGGTCCCCTCTGACCCTTTCAGTAGTACTAAGGTAGGTGCACAGCTGGTGCAGACTTTACACAGGTTAGGCCCTGTACAGGGGTACCCTTCTGAGGGGGCAGGTGAGGACTGAAAGCACATCTCCCACTCTGCTTCCTAAGCCCCAAGACTTGGCTACATTCTCCCGGAGGACGTAGTCCTTCCTCTTAAAGGCAGTCTCCTGTAGGCTTGCAGAGACTCTTGTAAGATGTCAGCAGGCCTATTTTGTTGATGAAAAAAATCACAACACAGGGTTTGTTTTTCCCCATGACCCCAGTTAGGGCATTGAATGTGGGGGTGACTAGACTGTAGGTGGCATCACCACTGGGGCAGGTGATTGCTGTCTTGATGGAGGACACAGTATGGACTGGACTGGCTGTTCTTTGTTCCTCCCTTGGGCTGCAAAAGTGCACTTCTGCGTGGGTAATTGTTTTCCTTAGAGTTTTTGGAAGAGCAACACAGAACTTAACCCACCCCCCCCAACTGGCTGCTCAGTCAAATCAAGTGTTAAATAGCATTGTCCAGACTTAACCAAAAACGGGAGAAATGAAGGCAAGAATTGTCACTGCAGATTGGTCGTTTTGAAGCTGAATTAGTTAAGCTGAGCCACCGGTCTCTAAGTTCAGCATTGTGGACATCTGGGGTCAGGTAATTCTGTGTGAGGTGTCTTGGGCACTACAGGATGTTTAGCATCTCTGGCCACTATTAGAGATGGCCATCTACCCACTCTGCCAAGTTATGACAACCAAAACTGTTGCCAGACATGGCCACCTTTCCTATGGGGGCCTAATTGGTTGAGAACCCTGAGCCAGGTGGAGAGAAGTCTCCCTGTTGGAAGAAAGTGCAGGAGTAAAGTTAGGAAGTGGGGCTCGTTTGCTTTGTGCTGAGGTGACAGAAACAAGACAGGGCTTTCTGGAGCTGCTGTTCTAGTGGGAGAAGCAGCCTGGTCAAAAGAAACGGCCATTTTGGCTAGAGGTATGTAAATGCTGCTGTAGCAATGCACAGGTATTGGGATGCAGTGACTGTCTACGTAGGATGGCTGGGGAAGGCTTCTCTGAGGAATGATGTTTGGGTTGACCACTTGAATGCCCCCAGATAACCAGCCATTCAGAGTGGCAGGCTAGGGACTAGCAGATACAAAGGCTCTGAGGCAGGAAAGAGCTTGATGTGGGGAACACAGGAGACAGGTGGACAAAGGGCAATGGACTTAAGATTTTATTCAGTGTGATGGGAAGCTATTGGAAGCTTTTAAGCAGGGGAAGGACAGGCTGGTTTGAACTTAAAAAAAAATCAGTGTTTAGTAGAGAGGAGGTGTGAATGGAACAAGGAGATGGAGATTCTGGATGAGGGGAGACAAATGGGTAAGGGTCTGTGTGCACAGTGTCACTAGTAGGTGTAAAGGGTGAGGAAATGGACTTGGATGCGGGGGGGACGGGCAGTCCAGGTTGGGCCTGTAGGGGTGGAACTCATTCTAGTAGGATCATGGAGGAGACTCTGCAGAGGTGGGGATTTGCTCAGAGGACACCAGAAGCTAGATAGTAGTGGCTGCTCCCTCCAGCTCTCCCCACCCACCCCTGTCCACCAGATGAAGCTTTCGAGGCCCTGCGCATCGAGCCCTTCTCCAGCCCACCTGAGCTGCCCGATGTGATGAAGCCACAGGACTCAGGAAGCAGCGCCAATGAACAAGCGGTGCAGTGAGGGCCCCGGGCCCGTCCCCAGTGCCCCCCCCCAATAAAAGATTTGGGTGTCTGCCTGGTTGCTGCCTTTTTCTGTGCACCCTTCTCCTGACTCAGGCATCACCTTCCCTGGGATGGGTCTGCTCCCCTGCAAGACAACAACTCACCTTGAGAGACCACAAGCTCTGTGGGCCCAGCTGTCCACCCCCACCCCAGCCTGCCCCTCTGAGCCCACTGGCAGAGGACTGGGAGGAACCTGGAGACCCAAGGTTTGGGGCTTTGTTCCTTTAGTGACTTCCTGCCAGTAGGTAGGCTCCCAGGCAGCTTCTGAGCTAAGGAGAAGCCAGGAGCAAAAGCAAGCTGGAGCCAGGGTATGGGCTTTAGCCTGGGCTCTAAGGAGGACCCAAAGCCTAGATCCACCCAACACATGTCCTCTGAGGCCAAGAGAGTGCACTGGGGGGAGGGGGAGCAGTCAGAGTAGAACAGTTCTCTCTCCACCCCTAATAAATCATGTATAGACCCAATTCCTGCATTTCTCATTTTTATTTGACAGAAAAAGTTGCTCTTGCTGTACAGATTTTAAAAAAAACCAAAATGCCTTTAAGAAACGTGAAGAAAAGTTGGGGGAGGGGCCACCACCTCACTGGGGGGGCAGTAGGGGCCAACTAATTTCCACTCCTGCCCCTTCCTTCCAGGAACACCTCACACAAAGTTCCCAAGTTCCAAACCACTGCCCCCCAGGAACTCAGGGGTAAAAGGGGGCATCATTGCCTCCCAGGCCCTTTCAACTCAAGACCAGGGTGTCCCCAACTGTATCATCCCCTCCCGCAACTCCCATTCTCATTCCCACCCACCCCAAACCCCCCAAAACGTGAACCAGGAAAAACTCACAGAGATTAACATTTCACAGGAACAAAGAAAAAAGGGGGGGAGGGAAAGGAGAGAACCCTCCCCCAAGATGCTGCCAGGGTTCAAAGGGGGGGGAGACAAGAACCCCTCCCCATGGCTCTGCTGGGGAAAGGGGACACTCCCTGCAGCTCCAGAACTTGGGGTGTGGTGGACTTCCCCCCAGAAAGATTCAAGGAGACCTGCAACAGAAAAAAGGAATCAGTGCAGAGACCAGCCAGTGCTGGGGCAACTCAGAAGGGGACCAAGCACTGGAGTGTCAGGACAACGCACCTGGAGGAGCGGTGCCGCACAGGGCGGGGGCTAGGCGTCTCCCTCCTGCGCTTGTGGCCTGGGGAGCGACTGTCCCCACGCTGGCCTCTGCGGGAACCCCGCTCACTGCTGCTGCAACGACACAGGACACACATCAGACCACACGGAAGGCAACACCAACCTCTGGCACCTTTGGACCTTTTCAAAACTCTTCACACAGCCATGCTGGCCAGGCTGGGCTGGTTATTGACAGGAGGCCCTACCTCTGCTGGTCCCGTGGCGAGGGCTGGGGCGAGGGGCGGCGGCGCTCCGCAGGCGAGTAGCTGAGGGACCGAGAGTCTCGGAGGGAGTCTATTGGCTTCCGGGGGCTACGGGACCTGGGGAGCAGAGTAAGTCCCCATAGCACCAGAATCTTTCAAACCCACCAGCCGGCACTCAGGACCACCCCCCAGGTCCTGACCACCAAACCTCATACCACACAGGGCCAGCCTCAGACCCACCTTTGTCTGCTCACTCACCCATCCGCCCGCACACCATCCACCGAGTGCCCCAACTGGCAGGGCACGGGGTGCAGCGGGGGATGCAAAGATAAAGACAGTCCCTGCCCTTGGAGGGGCTCAGTCTGGTGGTGAAGGGAGGCCCACTTGGCCCCATGTATGGGAAGCAGCCCCACAAGGACCGATGTACAATGGGTCTGGGGACCCGGGGGAAGGGGATGTGGGGCAGGGATGGGGCAGGGTAGTCTTCTCGAAGGTGCTGTTTGAGCGGAGTCTTGCAGAACGAGGAGTTCACCAGGCGGACAAGGGAATTCCAGGCAGAAGGAACAGCATGTCCAAAGGCATGGGGTTCTCCTTAGACTGCAAGGCGCTGGGTATGGCTGGAGCACAGGGCATGTGTGGGGGCGGGCAGGAGAGGAGAACACAGGGCAGGCAAGGCCAGTTGGTGAAGAGCCTCACACGCCATTCCCGCAGAGGTGGGGCTTTATCCTGCAGGCCACAGGGCGTCCCGGAAGGATTTGTGGAGTGGAGGGAAGTAACCAGATGTGCGTTTTAGAAAGATCCCTCTGGCTACGTGTGGAAGAGAATGGCGTGGAGGCAGGGAGACAGGGAAGAGGCTGTGGACAGAGTCGGGAGAAGATGACGGTGGCCAGACCGGAGCCCTGGCAGTAGCAATGGGGAGATTTAAAAGCTTGTATCCCTGGGACCTGGGAGCAGGGAACAGGCTGCATGTCAGGGGCAGGGAGAGGAAGGTACCTAGGACTCCACAACTCTGACTGGAGCACCCACTTGGACGGTGCAGCCCTCTGCCACAACAGGGCACAGCGAAGGCGGTAGGGAGAGCAGAACCCAACTCCTCCCACCTAACCAGACGCCACAGTGCACCTGAGACTCCCAGCAGGGATCTCACACCCAGGGTCTCCCCGCACCCCTTCCGTCTCAAGCAAGGCAGCACTCACCTCCGCTCGCCAGGGGGTGGCTTCTTGGGGCTTGCAGGTTTGGGCAAGGCCTGAGGGCCAGGCTTAGCAGGGGAGGGGGAGGAAGAAGTCGAAGAGGAGGAAGAAGAGGAGGAGGATGAGGAGGAAGAGGAGGAGGAAGAGGAAGAAGAGGAGGAGGAAGAGGAGGAAGAGGAGGAGGAGCTGGAACTGGAGCTACTAGAGCGCCTCTTCCGCTTGGCTGGGGTCGGCTCCTGAGGACGTCCCTCTCGAACAGCCTCCTTTGAGGCTGGGGCGGGGCTGGGTACCCTGTGGGAGAAGCAGAGCGTCACAAGGAGACAAGCTGCCCCAGCCCCAACCCTACCTTCCTTGGCCTGGAGGAACGGCAGTGGGGGAGGGGTGCCGCAGAAAGGCCCTGCGCCCTTTCCAAGCTGAGAGCCAGTGAGCGCATTCTCTGGAGAGCGGTGGCCCGAGCTGACCCAACCTCTGCTAACACAAGCAACAGGCTGGGGCCCGCAGCACAAGGGATCAAGGCTAAACCTCAAGAATGTCCCTGATGGAGGAATAAGGCCCCTGGGCTCAGGTGTGGAAGGCGAGCTGGGTGGTCTCCTTCCACGGAGAGCCACAGTTTGGGGAGGCCCCCATGTGTGCGGGTTGGCTGGGGGAGGGGCCGTCCTGCCTGGAGGCAGGGAGAGGGATGGGATGACCTCTGAAGATCCTTCCAGCCCAGGGAGTTCCTCTTGAGGTCTAACTGCCATCCCTCCTGCTGTAAAATTAAGTCCATTTCCTCTAGTTCTGTCCTCTGTAGAGATGGAAAACTCATCATTATCCTCTAGAGAATGAACCTTTGGAGACTTTTATCTGACCCGCTCCTCCCCCGCCCCAACCCCGCCCCCCCAGCATTCTCTTCTACCCCCAGCTTAAGGGTCAAGGTTCCCGTACCTCCTTCAAAGAGCAGAGAACCTCTGGATACGGCTTTTCCCTCCCCACCACCAACCATCCCCCCAAACCTGCCCCATACAATCAGCTGTAAAAGTCAAGCCCCTCACCTCTTCAGTGCTACCTCAGGTTGGGTAGGAAGGCTAGAGCCCTCTGAGTCGCTAGAACTGGAACCAGAAGAGGAGGAGGAGGAGGAAGACGATGATGATGACGACGAAGAGGAGGAGCTGGAGGAGGAGGAGGAGGAGGAACTCCGCCGCTCCTTTGCCGGCTGCAGGGCGGCCAACGGGGAAGGCTGCTGGGCCCCCGTGGAGGCAGGTGGTTCCCCACCCTCAGGATGGGACATCCCAGGGACAGGGCCAGAGAGCATGCCATTGTGGTCACCAGCAGAGGACGTGGTCTTGGCCACTGTCCCAGAGGAAAGGGACTGAGACCCTACTACAGGGGTGGTCTGGGAAAGCAAAGCTCGGGACTGGTCAGAAAAAGCAGATGGCACAGGGGACCTAGGTCTATCCTGAGCTGGAGGAAGAACACACTGTGAGGGAGCCTGGACCATTCTAGAGGCAGGAGAGGGAGCCCGCTCAGAGGTCATTCTAGACTGGCTCAGGGCAGATGGTGGGGTTCTGGAGCCTGGGCCTCCCGGCGGGGTTCTTGATCTGGCTCTGTCAAGAAGCGGTGGTGAGGTTCTGCCACTAACGCGCTCGTAGGCAGAGAGGGGCACCCTGGGGCTGGTAAGGTTTGCACCAGACAAGGCTGGAGCCATTCTAGCACTGGTGAGGCTTGCAGGTGCCAAGGCAGGAGGGGTTCTTGAACTGGCAATATTCACAGGAGCTGTGGCATGTGCAGATCTAGGACCCACCAGGTTTGCAGGGGCTGCGGCCTGGGGTGTTCTGGAGCTGGAGGGATAATTTGCAGCAGTTGGGGGTGTGCCAGAGCCGGTGAGACTCAAAGCTGCCAAAGCAGCTGGGGTTCTGGCTCCTGCTAGGTTCACAGCTGGGGCTGTAGGGGTGCGAGGGTCAGCAAGGTTCACAGCAGAAGGTGCCACTGCTGTTCTGGGGCTGGCCAAGTTCATGGCTGCTGCTGCAGCTGGTGTTCTCGAGTCAGCCAGGTTCACTGCTGTTGGTATGGCAGGTGTCCTGGCACTGGCCAGATTCATGGCTGCTGCAGAGGCTGCAGGAATCCTACTGGCAAGGCTTGCAGCTGGGGCTGTTCTGAGACTCATGAGAGGCACTGGAGCTGGAACCTGGGACATTCTTGCAGCAAGGCCAGCAGCAGACATGGATGGAGGCGGCCGAGCAGTGCCAAGACTGATGGCTGTCAGGGCAAGTGCAATTCTAGACTGTGCATGATTTTCTGGCACAGATGTTCTTGGGTGATCAGGAATTCGGGGACCTGGACCATCCATCATGGAGCCACCAGCTTGCTGCAGGACAGACATGGGTGTTCTAGAGCTGCCAAGGGGTTCAAGCATTCCAGGTGATCGACAGCGGTCCAGAGGTGTTGGTGACATGCTAGGACGACTGAAGCAGCTCATTCTGGAACTATTGAGTGCTACTGGAGGTGTCCGAGAACCAGAATGATTCCTTGTTGCTGGAGGACTAGCAGAACGTGAACGATCAGAACTACTTCCAGATGCAGAACGCCTTCGGATGGCAGGAGGAGATCTTGTTAAGGACCGTTTGCCCCGAGTTGTTCGCGGAGTACGGGATCTAGAACGGCGGCGGATAGGAAGTGGAGAGCGACTTCGAGAACGTTTGCGTGGCAACAGTGGGGTCCGAGACCTAGAGCGGCGCCGAATAGCTGGAGGTGTTCGGGACCGAGATCGGCGGCGTGTCACCGGAGAGGTTCGAGAGCGGGACCTCCTTCGAGTTACTGGAGATGTGCGAGATCTAGATCTTCTACGGGCGACGGGGGATGTTCTGGATCTCGACCTTCTGCGAGTGATAGGAGAAGTTCTGCTTCGAGATCGCCTCCTGGTTACTGGTGGAGTCCTAGATCTAGACCTTCTTCGGGTCACTGGTGGAGTTCTAGAACGGGAGCGCCGGCGTGTCGGTGTTCTGGACCTTGAACGACGGCGGGTTACCGGTGGTGTTCTAGACCTGGATCGCCTTCGACTCACTGGAGATGCTCTGGATCGAGATCTTCGTCGAGTCACTGATGTCCTGGACCTTGATCGTCTCCGACTGACTGGTGAGGTTCTAGACCTGGACCTACGGCGGCTGACCAGAGGTGTTCTGGACCGGGATCGCCGGTGAGTGGCAGGAGAGGCCCTAGACCTTGAACGTTTCCATGGGGCTGGTGAGGTACGTGAGCGGGACCGCTTCCGACTGGTCGGGGGTGTCCGCGAACGGCCTCTTCGGCGTCGGGAAGAAGTTCGGGAACTCTCCTGCCGGGCGGGAGACCTTGAGTGGTAACCAGAGCCTCCTCTCCGCCGACGAGTGACCCGAGACCTTGACCGGCTCCGCTGTCTTCTCCGAGAGGTTGACTGAGAAGATCCAGACCTATCTCGACGTCTAGTTGTTCTGGTTTTCTCCCTCCTTGAACGGGAACGGGACCTCTGGAGCCCACGGGGCTTTGGTGACGGAGAACGGCCTCTCCTTGAAGTTGTCTTAGCACGTGGGGATGAAGCTGAGCGCCGGCGGCGTGAGGATCTTGACTTTTCAGCTGGCTCTGGGGAAGAGACTGAAGGACTTCTTCGGCGTCTTGGGGGAGTTCTAGAACGGGTTTCCGGTGAGGATGATGCAGAGCGGCTTCTTCGAGAGAGTCTGGCCTTCCTAGTCAGCTCAGGAGAGGATCGAGAGCTGCGACGGCGAGGTGGAGTACGGGACTTGGTCTTGGGCTCCGGTGAGGACCTAGAGCTTCTTCTAGCAGTTCTGGATTTGGGTGGGTGTTCTGGAGACGACTCTGAACTGCTGCTTCCTTCAGGAGAAGGGCCTCTGCCTTTGCTTGATGAACCTGACCTGCTTCGTCTGGGAAGAGCACGAAGGGCAGGAGCCTTGGGTTCAGGAGAGGAATCAGAACCACTCTGTGCCCTGGGTGCTGCTCGTGGCTTATCTTTAACTTCAGGAGATGAGCCAGATCTACTGCGCCGAGGAGAAGGTCGGGATTTGCTCTCGACCTCTGGAGATGAGCCAGAGCGACTCCTTTCTCTAAGCGGTACTCGTGTCTTAGCTTTAGAATCTGGAGAAGAGTCTGATTCACTTCTTTCTTGAGGGGATGCACTTGGTTTCCCATCAAGTTCTTGAGAAGATCCAGATCGACTTCTCTGACCAAGAGGAGTCCTAGCCACAGCCTTCTGTTCAACTGATGATTCTGACCCACTTCTCTCTCTCTGGGGGGTAAGACACTTGTTGTTGAGCTCTGGGGATGATGGTGAACGACTTCTTGGCCTAGGAGTCTGAGGCAAAGCTTTTGGTTCTGGAGAAGAATCACATTCGCTTCTCCCCCTGGATGGTGTTCTAGGTATATCTTTCATTCCAGGAGAGGACCCAGATAAGCTGTGTCTTGAGGGAGTCCCAGACCCATCTCTAAGTCCTGGAGAAGACCCAGACCTGCTTCTCCTCGAAGGGGTTCTGGGTAAGCCATCTTTCAGTTCAGGAGATGCAGAGCTACTTCTTTCCCTTGATGGTGTTCTGGGTACTGCATCAAGTACCGGTGAAGAAATACTCTGATATGAAGACATTCCTGCTTTTCCCACTGCATCTGGGGATAACTCAGAACTACTGTGTCTAGAGGACCTTGTTGATTGTTCCTTCAGATCTACAAATGGATCTGTCTCCAGCTGATTAGGAAAAGATCCATTCAGATCTTCTTTAACTTCAGGAGAAAATCCAGTATTCATTTCTGCAACAGGACCTGAGTTTCTAAATTCTAAAGGTAATCCAAAACTATTCTCCCTCGGGGGAGAATTAGACAGTTCTTTATGTTCTGGAGAAAAATGTGGCCCACTCCAAGTTGAGGCCACTGCAGGGACTTCTACTTCCAAAGAAGTCTGCGACTGGCTTTGGTCAACAGTTAAAGACACAGTGGGTCTTTCTTCTATTTCAGGAGATGATTCAAAGTTACTTCCAGCCACTTCTTTAAGTTCCGGAGACAAATGGGAGGGGACCTGGTTTGAGGATTCTTCAGATTTCTCTACCACCTCCATTAATTCATCATCTTGGCTTGGCTTAGCTAACGCACTTTGGTCTTTTGTATCTGGAGATGATCCAACACCACCACCTCTTTCCCTTGATGGGGTTTTAGGAGTCTCTCTGAGTACTGGTGGGGAATCAGGCTTATCCTGCACTGGAAGAGGACTTGATTTGTCTCTTGGTCTAGGAGATGACACAGTAATATCCTCCTGAAGGAGTAAGCCTGTTCTCTCTTTCGATTCAGAAGGCTCCAATCTACTCTGCCCCAGAAGAGATTTAGAGTCCATTGCAGGATATAGGGTAGAGTCAGACTGAGACTTGCTCTGCTCAGGAGACATTACAGATTTTAGCCTAGGACTGGATAATTCGCTTCTTTCTTGTCTTGCTGGAGATTTGGGTGCCAGCTCAGTGATTGGAGATGAGGACCTGGACCAGCCACCCTTAAGAGGTGTCTGAGATGTGCTCTGCAGAGATGGAGACTCAGAGTGACTCTGTTTCATTTCTGGACTTGAAGCATCAGATCTAGAGTCTGGTGAAGTTTGAGATTGTCCTTTCTGTTGCAAAGAGGAGGTGGCAAAACACAGCTCTCCTGGTGGTGTGCTAGACTTTACTCCTGGACAGAGAGAGAAGAATCCAGAACTTTGTGCTGATGAGTCTCTAGACTTCTCTTGGGAACATGGTGACTTCGATCCACAAATATCGTGTCCCGATGGAGTTTGGGGCTTTACTTTAGGGCATGGAGAAGTAGATCCTGAGTGACTTTGTCTTGGTGGCATTCCAGGTTTCACTTTGGTATCTGGTGAGGAGGACCTAGAATGGCTTTGTCTTTGCAACAGTCTAGATTCCACCTTGGAGCAAGGAGACTCTGATCTGCTTTCCCTTGGAGGTGTTTTGGATGTCACCCTGCTAGGACTTGGAGAAGAGGAGCCAGAACAGCTCTGGATTGGTGACGTTACTGCCTTCACTTTGGGTTGTGGAGACGACGACTCAGATCGGCTCCGTCTTGGAGATGTGCTTGATTTCACTCTAGGAGGGGAGAACCCAGAGCAGCTATGTCTCGAAGGGGTTGTAGATTTCATCTCAGGGTCAGGTGATTCTGAACAGCTCTGCATTTGTGGTGTGGCAGATTGTTCATTTGCCTGGGGACTTGTTACAGACCCTTGCCTTGGTGGCGTTCCAGACTTCGTTTTAGGTTGAGGAGATGAACTGGAACAACTCTGTCTTGATGGTGTTTTAGATTTCTGATTAGAAGGAGGAGAAGAACCAGACCGACTTCGCCTTGGTGGTGTTCTAGATTTAGCTTTTGGTTGGGATGATCCAGAGCGACTGCGCCTTGGTGGTGTCCGAGACTTTTGTTTAGGACACGGAGATGACCCTGAAAGGCTTCGCCGCAGAGACAAGCGAGATTTTGCTTTGGACCGTGGTGAAGAGAGAGACCTGCTCCGCCTTGAAGAAATGTGAGATTTTTTCATTTCTGGGCTTGAGTTGGACCTACTTCTCTGTGACGCTCTGGATTTGTTCTTCCGCTCTGATGATGAACCAGACCTGCCTCTTCTTTGTGGCGTTCTAGAGTGAGATCTTCCCCGTCTAATCACACTTCTACTACGAGATCTTCGTCTTGCAGGTGTCCTAGACCGAGACCGTCCTCGTCTTGTCGGTGTCCTAGACCGAGACCGTCCTCGTCTTGCAGGTGTTCTAGACCGAGATCTCCCTCTTCTGGCCGGGGTTCTAGAGCGTGACCGACCACGTCTGGCTGGGGTTCTAGAGCGTGACCTGCCACTTCTCCTGGCTGGTGATCTGCTACGAGACCTCCGTCGTACTGGTGATCGGGTCCTAGATCTGCGCCTAGCAGGTGTTCTAGAGCGAGACCTGCCCCGCCGGGCTGGTGTTCTAGAGCGAGACCTACGTCTAGTGGGTGTTCTGGATCGTGATCTGCGCCTGGCAGGTGTTCTAGAGCGAGACCTGGCCCGACGGGCTGGCGTCCTAGAACGAGATCTGCCCCTAGTGGCTGGGGATCTAGAGTGTGACCTGCCTCGCCTTGCTGATCTAGACCTGCCTCTTCTCTGGGTATTTCTGCTTCTGGACCAGCCTGGTCGCTGAGGAGACCTAGAGCGGCCACGTCGCTGGGGGCTTCTGGATCGTCCCCACCTCTGTGCAGACCGGGACCTACGCCACTGAGGGGACCGGGACCGAGAATGACCTCTCTTGGTAGGGGTTCGAGACCGAGATCGTCCCCTCTTAGTAGTGGTAGGGCTACGGGACCTCCCCACTCTTCGAGAAGGGGTATGAGAATGTGACTTATCCCGCTTTGCCCGGCCATGTGAGCGACTCTTGGATGTGGGAGAAGAAGAAATTTCTCGGCGGGACCCAGGAGCTGGTGCAGGTTTAGGACTTTCTGGGGAAGAGCTGGCATGTCGAGAAACTTTGGTAGGTTGAGGGGATGGTGGGCAGCTCTCTGAAGAAGACTGGGGCGGTTTCTCAGGAGACTTAGTTAGTGAACGGCCCCGGGGTGGGGAAGCCTCAGATGGGGGGTTCACAGGCTCCTGACTTAACGTAATTGTTGCAAGGGGTTGTGGGGAGCCGCCATGTTGCTCAGCAAGGAGCGGAGTGGGAGCAGGTGGTTCTGGGCCTGTGCTGCTCCTTTCCGGAGAGGGGCTAGGTCGAACTGCAGATCTCTAAGAGCAGGGGAAAAAAGTATGGATAGGAATGTAAGCACCAAAACTTCCCATCACCCGTAAGAGCCCAACACCCTTCCCAATGAAATTTTTCTCTGCACACCCCATTACACCAACTGGTCTCTTTCCTCACCATAGGCCGTCATTAACAAAAAGATTATACAAAAAGTGGAAAAAACACAAAAATATGGACAAGCTATCACTTTAAAACTCTTATTATCTAGGAAAAAACACAATGCAAACAACTAATGCATGGTATTTTGTAACCACCATAACAAAATGCCATGACATTAAAAAAAGGGCACTTTTTTAAAACGGAGAAACAAAGCGGTTTCCCAAAGTGGGAGGCACCTAACTTTACCCTTGAAAAAAATACTGAAAAGAACAAAAGCAAAAATTGGATGACATGATTTATATAAATAAGACTATGATGAACTACACAAAAGAAAAAGTAGACCAAGTTATAAAAGCTATAAACATGAGATTTTTGTGATCCAACTTGTAATTTAGAAAAGGAATTCTGGATGACGTGGAAAATGGACAAAAAAGCTAAGAATTTAGCGAAGAGCAATTTATGTAATAGCTGAAACAGGAAAGCATCGTGAATAGGGCTCAATGAGAATAACCACAAGATGAAAAGTACTGAAAAGACAGATATAGTAGTGTTTTCAAATTGCAGGCAGCAACCCAATGGGTTAAAAACCCTTAGCTACACCCAGCATTCAACAAAATAAAAAACTAGACACATTATAAGTACTACGACTAAATATAATTAAAAAAAAAAACTTCCCCAAACTGTACATGAAAGTATAAAATACTGACGTAAAACCTATTAATAAGCAGTCAAGTTTAAAACACATAATTCTAAAGAATTTGCCAATGTGAAAAAAACTTGGTAACTAAGAGAAATGCATTAAAAAAACTAAATTCACTTCTTTCAAAACTTCACTTCCCTCCTCTTCAAATACCAGTCCTAACCCTGCAACCCAAAAAACATCCATTAACTCAGTAACATACCTCCTTGTCTTTATCTTTGTCTTCATGAGGACTGCTAGGCTGCTTTGTAGAGGGCTCTGGGCTGCTAGGCTGCCCTATGTTGGTGGTACCTGGTTCCTTAGAAGGTGCATCTCCCTCCCCTCGACGCCCTGAAACAGGGGAAGGACTTCGCCCAGTCAAGGCAGTTGTATGCGTTTTTGCTGCTGCACTTCGAGACCTGAGGAAGGTAATTGAGGGCAGGGAAGAGGAAGAAAATCAGCTCAGGGGAGAACAGAGAACCCCCTCCCCAGCTCCCATCCACCTTTCCTGAATGTACAAACCCTCTTCCAAAAAGCCTTCTCTTACACATACGACTCAAATCACTCACATGGAAATTCAAGTCCAATTCACTTTGGTCCTTTTCTTCCCAACACAGTCCCCAAAAACGTTCTCCCTCTACCCCTTTACTCACCTCCCCCAACCTCCTCCAACCCTCCACCCTGCCCATTCCCTACCCACTTCATTCACAACTCACCTCTGAGCCCACCTCCTTCAGGAAGCCTTCCCCGATTAAGGAAGCCAGGGTAAGGATTCCTTCCTCCCCCAGACACCACGAACAAACCACCACCCCCCCTATTCTGGCAGTCCATATACATCAGAACAAAACAAAAAATAACAAAATAAACAAAAACAAAAACAAAAAAAAAAGAGAAGGGGAAATGTATATGTCTGTCCATCCTGTTGCTTTAGCCTGTCAGCTCCTAGAGGGCAGGGACCGTGTCTTCCGAATGGTCTGTGCAGCGCCTAGCACACCGTGGGCGCTCAATAAATATTAAATTGATTAACCCACAAGTCCCTCTCCCTCCCTTCCTCCTGGACCACCCCTTACCGACTGCGGGAAGTATCAGAAGAGGAAGCAGAATCAGCAGATGTTGAACGGTGGGCCCGACGGCTCTTGGGGGCTGGTGTTGTACTTCGAGACCTGAAGGAAGGCCACCACAACTCAGGGTTCTGTCACACTTGTACTGGATTCTCATCCATCTCTCAACCCTCTACCATCTGTCAAGGACATAACTAATTCTCCCCTATCCCCCCCCCACCAAGTAGTCTTCTTCACCTACTTGTTAAGCAAATTACCCTCCAATCCACACAAAGTCACTCACCGCTTCCGCTTCTTGTCCTTAGATTTACGTTTGCTCTTTGGAGTGGGAGACCTGACGAATAAAAGTAAGATTATTAAAAATAATCATCATTTTAAAATAAAACCAAAAGTAAAATGGAAAGAATCAGAGAATTAACAGTGCAAGAACTAAGAATTGAGCTACATTCCAAGAAACCCCCTAGAGAACAGGCAAGGCCAACCTGGCTCACCATTCCATGTGCCACTATGCCCTTTATGCCCCAAAAAGCTCTTACCTATGCTTCCGTTTTTTGGATTCAGACTCTGACCTGTTAGAGGGGGAGGAGAGGAGAAGAAAAAAACATGAACCAATACCTATGCCTGGACTCCTCAAGCCTCTCCAATCACTCCACATACTCCCCACCTCATACCTGTGCTTCTTCTTCTTAGAGCTCTTCTTCCTCTCTCGTCGAGGAGAGCTGCTCTCTGACCTGCTAAAGATGGGTTCAAAAACAAAGTCATTCTGCTCGGCTCCTTCCCTGACCTTCCCATTTATAATCCACCTCCAAAAGAGGCTTCTTCTAAGCGCAAGGAAAAAAAAAAAGTCTAACAGCACCAAGGTCTCAGACTTACTCTCCAAGAGACTTAAGTACCTCTAGCATAAAGCAACAAATCTCAAAATGAAAAAAAAAATCCAATTTAAGATGTTGCTGGTTAGTTCTTAGTTGGCAGAACTGCAGAATCAACCCTTCCCCACTGAAGAAACGTATTCATTCTCGGACTGAAATCCGAAGGGTAACTCCCTCTTCCCTGACAACTCTCACCTGCTTCCAAGAACTATTTTCTTGAGAAAGAAAACGACAGGATTAGTGCTCTGGCTATTAGAGTAACTTTCCAACTAACTTACCGTCCTCTATCTTTCTTCTTTTTTTTCTTTTTTTGCTTTGGGGTGGGTGAGCGAGAACTGCTGGACTCCCGGACAAGACTTGGAGAAAGATGAAAAGATGCAGGATGAGTGCTAAGACAAATTTTAAGACATTTCAACTTCAAAACAAAATCAGAACAGTTTGATAGGAAATAGTCCAAAAAACCCTCACAAAAACAAGTAACAGAGTACACAGAATCAGGAAAAGAAGCTGACATAGATTCTTGGCCTTGAGTACCTGTAAGGTTTGGGAGGCTCTGGAGCTGGTTGTTTAGCTTCTCGAGCACGACGCTGAGGATCAAAAGAGCTGCCATCCACATAGGAATCACTGATGCCAAAGGCAGCACGGAGTCGCTCATTTTTCTTCTCATTCAGTTCTGCCAACTGGTGAGTCTCAGTTACCCTAGGGGGAAAAAAGGCAAAGGTCAGAAGGAGTTAGCAAAGAACAGAGTCATATTCACACAATTGTAGGCAGCCAAATGGGCCAGGGAAAAGAAGATAAGAGCAGGGAGAATGTACAAGAAGAGAGAATAACAGAAGCAGCTATTCAGCGTCCAAAGGAAATAAGTGATAGTGAAAACACTCACGCTGGCCTCTGTCCTGGGGTCTCTTCCTTGCCCCCAGGGTTCACATCCTTCTCCAGCAACATGAGTCGAAAGGTAGCCACCTTTTCCTGAATTTGCTGTTCCTCGTACCTAAAGAACAAATCCCTTCAGGGTTAAAGTTTGACTAGGCACTTTCCCCAGTCCCGGGTTTACAGTTTCCTCATTCCCAAGAGGATCCCTTCCCTTTCCATGCACACATAAAAACTTTTCAACTCACTGTCCCCCAAAGGGCCTTTCTCTTAAATCTTTCTCATCTTTTCCTGTTATCTTCTCTCCACTTACTATAGCCTCTAGAACAGTGGATTTTAAACATGCTACACTCCAGGGGCCAAAAGAGGAAAGTTAAACAGAGTTCCAGGTGCTGCTCCTCCCCAACTTCAACAACAGGTATTTCCTGAGATTCCGAAAGTACATTGTGTAAGAAGGGTGCCACTGCTGAAGTTTGAAAACCACTGCTCTAAAAGCTCTTCTGCCTGACTGTGCCCCTTTTCCAAAATTTCATTTCCCTACCCAACTCATGATTCCCTCTTATCCAGGTATTATTCCAATTCCTGTTTTCCTGCCTTTGTGTACTTTCCAAAGCCTCAATCCTTCAATCCATTTACTTCCTCTTCTCTACCAATACCACCTGTCAGCTTATACCTTAGCTCTTCTCTTCCCTGGTACCTGCTTTCCCACCTCCCCTTAAAGCACATTTTTGTTTTTCTATGGCTCCCCTCTTTCCCCATGTGCCTCCACCTAAATAATTCAGACTCCCTGAGGCTTCCTCTTGTCACAGACACAGTTTCCTCATCTCCCACCTTGAGCTGTCCCTTAACTCCCTTCCATTTTCTAGCTCCTTTATCTCCTCCCCTCCTACAACTCCTCTCAGGCCTCTTCAACCAGCCCTAAGCTCCCTACATCCCACCTAATTCCCCCAGCTCTGCACTCACTCAGTGCTTGGCTCTCCCCCAGCCCTCCCCTCACCCCTGCTCTTCCATCATCTCCTCCAGCTCGAGGCATCGCAGCTCCACGCGCCGCTTGCGCTCGTGGTCCAGGATGTCAGGATTAGGCCGCTTCACCAGGGCAGCCTCCAGGCGCCGCAGTTCCTCCTCTCCCTTGTAGTCAGGCCGCTCACCCCGGCGGCCCCGCACCAGGGACAGGTTGCGCTGGACGTAGCCGTTGGTGCCGCTGCCCCGGGGCGTCGGCAGCCCGATCCCGTTGTACATGGCCCCGTGCCCGGGGGGGGCACCACCGCTCCTGAGGGGGAGCGGGGAAACACGGGTCAGGCCCCTGACCCCAAACTAACCACTTACCACCACCCAAATCCTTGTTCTCCTTCATCTATTTCAACATGAATCTCCACACTAAACCTCCTTTAGCTACTTAATCCTCCTGGTCTCCTAAAAAAACCCTTCCTTATCCTTCCCATACTTTCCATTAAAATCACAGCCCAGCTCTTACAACCTTTCCCCCCAAAGTGCAAGAGCTATTTCCATTTCTGTTTGCACCTAGATGTTCTTTTCCATCCTAAGAAAACAAGAAACCCGTTTCTCTCTAATTTCTCCACACTGCCTCTTTATTCTCCCTTGGCCCCAATAAGCACAAGTGTTGTCTCCACCAACTAATCTAATTCCTAACATCTGGTAACCTACTGAGGCCTCCAAACAGCGCACAACCACCACCACAGATCTGTGGCCACTAAGGCCCACAATACAAGTTCAAAGATTCTTCTAAGAACTGACCTGAGAACTTCAGACTACACTGTTATGAAAACAAAACAGACTAAACAACCCCTACATATTTGAACAGGTGGACGGATTGGTTCCTGACATAAGCCAAGTGTCCTGTACACCCTCACATTCAAGAATAAAGGCCAGTAAGCGTATCAGAAACACAGAACCTTGGATGTAGAATCCTCTTGTATTTTACCTCCCAGAGGTAAGAGACCATTTCCTGGATTCCAATTATCAATAAGTTCCTATCAACTACCTCACCTGGTATCTTATTCCTTTAATTTCCTTCCCATTGGATTTCTTACATGATTTGCAGCTCACCCGAGTCTCATTAGTTCCTCTTTAACATCACCTGTTTTCAACTCAATGCTCTGAATACATCAAATCAGCCTCCTCTGCTCCAACTGTTCCCATACCCTCTACATTCCTTGCCCTAAACTTACTCAGAAGCCCCCTCTTTATACCCCCCATTCACTAACATCAGTCAGCTTTCCCTATCAATACCCTGTATCTCACTTCCTAGAGTTTCTCTTCGAGGCCTGCCTTATCCCTCTCATCTTATCTCCGTGCGTTCTACCAAGTTCTATCCTCTCAACCTGTCCCTACCCCAGCATGGCTCTGAAGAGCCCTCAAGCTCCCATTCTTCTGGTTAGATTTCTTAGCTACGCATACTCTATTCCTTTTCCCTATTATATGCACTTTATTTCTTCCCCCATCTCATCCTGTCGAAGACAGCTTCACAAAGCATAAATGAGGGAAAACTACCCCCAGACAAAACCCAAGAAACAAGTGGAGAGATTAATAGATAAAACTGAATAAAAAGAAATGCTATCTTTTTAAAATTCCAGAATAAAAAAACAGCACACAAATACCTGGAAGAATGTACTAAAACAAACAACAACAAAAATAAGTATGGGAAGACAGTGAATGGAAGGAAAATTGCCCAATTCCAGAACTGCTTGTACCTCTATCCCCAAACTCTAAAGGCTGGATCCTTGCCCAATCCCAGTAGCACTCAAGAGGGCTGAAAACAAAAAGAAAACAACACTAAGGTAAAGGAATAACAAATGAGGCTAAATCTAGGAAAAGTAGAAATGCACATTCAAAAAAAAGAAAAATCTCTTTACAGCACAAGAAATCAGTTTCTCTATCTTCCAACCTTCACTTTTGTTTTCTCAAATACCAACCCTCCCCACTCTAAACCTAGGTCCTTCTTTGCCTCTCTAAACCCCACCTAATTTCTGCCTCCCTTACAGAATGCTTCTCACATACAATTAATTCTTTAGCTTAACCATTCACCCACACTTCCATACCACCTCACACAAATATCCTCCCACTCCCTTAGGAGGGAAAACCAATAGCTAAGGAAAGGGTTTTAAAACACAACGAATTGTAGAACTTTTAGGGAACAAGTCCCCCCCCCCCCCCCGCCCCGGGGCAAAACAGCCCTCAAAACACTAAAAGGAAAGACCAAAGAGGAACACCAACACACAGAAAAATCATCAAAACCAGGTAACTTAAACAGGCATTCTTAACTGGGGTCCACAAACTGTGAGCACTCAACCTACCCAAGCTAAAGTCAAAGAATAAATATAAGCTGCAAAGCAAGACAACAGAATTTTTGCTGGAAAATTTAATCACGACGCCAAACAAAGAGATATAAGGCAATCTGGAAATTCAATACTGAGATAAAAAAGGAACGCGCCAAAAACGAGGTGGGTATGCAGGAAAATGGACATAGGTAAGCGCAGTAAGGGGGCATTTTGGTAGCTGGGCGGACACCATGGAACCCCCAAAATTTTAAATAGTTCCAAGACAAAACCTAAAGCCACACACTTAAAAGACAACGAGACGCTCTTTTTGAGTTTTTGGTCCAGACGACATCTTAGATAAGCGTGAGTGGAAACGAAGGTTCATAAGGGTTGGGTGCCAAATAATCCCTGAGTCGGCGCCCAGCGTTTTCTTCCCAAGGGCTCCAACGGCCTCCCCAGCTTTAACACAACTTTTGAAAGACAACGAGTAAGTGGAAAACTAAAAACACACTTATGAAAAAGAAAAGTACACGGTCTGCCTTTACGTACCTGAGCTGAACACGTCTTTCAAAAAAAAAAAGAAAAAAAGAAAACCAAGGTTTGGAGCTCTCCTCTCCCCACCGCTTCGAGACCGACAGTAACGAGTCTGAAGGGCCCCAATATGCGCGGCACCCAGTCCCAGGCCTCCCTGCAGCGGCGGCGCCGCCAAGGCCTATTTTCGGCCTTGAGGCATGGGGGAGGGGGCTGCGTGGCGCCCAGGAGTCTGGGAGGCTCCGCGCCGGACCGCAGGCCCGCGGGAGGAACTGGGAAGCCGGAGGCCGGAGAGGTTCGAAGAAAGAGATCCGGGAGCAGGCCCCCGCCGCCGCCGCCTCCCCGCCGAGAAAATGTCGGAAGGGGCAGCCGCGGGAGGGCCTCCTCGGCCGCACGCGTGGGGGAGGCGAAATGCCGAGGCGAACGCTTCCCGTCCTCGTCGCGAGCGCGCGCGAGCCCGAGAGCAGTCGGCGGCGCGAGCCGTTGCCATGGGGGAGGGGAAGGGCAGTAAAAGCCCGCGCGCGACAGGAACCGAAGGAAGGCGGGGGGTGGGGGGGGGAGGCAGGCGAGCGAGGGCGTCCGCGTGAGCTAGGGGCGGCGAGCGCGCGTGCGCGCGGCGGCCTGGACCGTTCTCCGCGCGCTTTGGCCTCGCGCCGGGGGCCGCCGCCCCTCCCCCACCCGGCTCGCGCGCTCCCTCACCCTCTCACCCGCCGCCGCCGCCTCCACCCGCCGCCTCCGAGGGGGAGAGGTGCTGCCGCCGCTGCTATTCAAGCTCCCGAGTCCCTCGGGGCCTGGAACTGCCGCCTCGCTTCGCCGGTCCGCCCGCCTCAGCCGACACCGACGCCTCCTCGCTTCCTCAGGGGCCGCAGCGGGCTCCGACTGCGCCACTCGCACCCCGCCTGGGCCGCGCTGCACGTCAGCACGACCAACTAAGTGCGTCAGCACGCACCCGCGCGCGTCGCAGGGCCCGCCGGGAACCGTAGTACGCCCTGCGGCGTTGTGCGCAGGCGCGGAAGCTACATCGGGAACTGTAGTTTCTTAAGACCCGAGGGAGGGTCAACACCGTTGCCAGTGAACTACGAGTCCCTTCGGCCAGTGCGAAGAAGGGCGGGTGAGCGGACCGGAGCGGGCCACGTATTCCACAGGGTTTCCGCTGGGAGGGGGCGGGGCCCAGGGCCCAGGGCCACATCGAGGGATGCTAGCGCGCTCCCCGCCCTCCCACTTTCGACCCAGAGCACTCTGGGAGTTGTAGGTCCTGCGTGCCGCGGAACCCGTATGTGGCTTCTGCCGGGGACACGGCCGCCATTTTGTCTCCCCATGTTTGGAATTGATGGTCCGAGTCTAGCGACAGAGCTGCTTCTCTGTGATCATGGGCCCTTCGGGGTGTGCCTCCCGCCGCTTCACCCCCGGCCTTCCGCACCCGGGAGAAGCCCCGCAGACTCCAAGCGGCGGGCACGCTCCTAACTTAAGAGGCCGGGTTCAGGCCCAGGGCCTGAGGCGAGGGCTACACTAGCTGGCCGATGTGTTGGCAGCTTCCACGCTGCAGACGGTGCTGAACCGGGCTGGCTGCCCTTGGGGATGATTTTCGTACTAGTATTGCGGGTAAGGCGGCCGGGCGGCGACGCCATGTTCTACAGAACCCGGGACGGGCTCAACGTGGCAGGGCAGAAACGTCACAAACACCCTTAATTTTTCACCCCATGCAGAGTGTCTCCCGTGACCATTTTAATGACTATTTTTTAAGCCGGAGAACTAGCTGTGCTGTCTCGAAACAGAGCTGAAAGCAGCTGGGCACAGAGCCTGCCGCCGGCCAGCCGACCTTGGGCTCGCCCTTGGCGGTACCGGTCATCTCGGGGTTCTGGCACCTTCACCGGGACCCAGTGGGCGAAAGTCCCAGAATCCGGCGGCCGTGCCTTTGAGTTTGGGGCTCTGTATTGGCTATTACCAAATTTCCTTTTTAATCTGCCGGCTCTCGGGAGCTGGAACTGGAAGGCCCGCTGGTTCGTGTGGGAACACTGGCCCGCTGGCCGCGCCCGGGGCCTTGTTGAAACCCTGCCTCCTGGAACCTGGGCACCTGCGGATCCCGCTTCCGTGAGTGGAACCCTTCGAGTGGCCCAGGAGACCCTGTTGAAGCCTAGTCGTTCTGCACCCGAGCTGGTGGTTTCTTAAAACCCACCTTGTCCTGTGAGATCCTCTTACCAATGATGATCCTTCCCTGTATTTACCCAACGTTTTGTGCTGAATTCAGTATGTGAATCAGCACATTTGATTTGATCTCGTGACAATCTCATGGATGAGTGTTCACTCTTTTTTATGAGGAGAACAGCGAATTCCCTTACATATCCACAGTCCAGTTTTCAGTATCAGGAAAATAAGACTGAATACAATAATCTGCAGACCTTATTGAAGTGTCAGTTGCTCCAATAAATCCTTCATAGTAAAAAATTCAAAATCGTGCATCCATTGCATTCAGTTATGTCTTTTTTGGACGCCTTTAATCTGGAACAGTTCATAATTCTTTGCAATTCATGACATTGCCAGTTTTGGAGAATATGGGCCATTTATTTTGTAGAATGTCCCTCAAGTTGGGTCTGTCTGATGTTTCATCCTGTTTAGATTCAGGTTCCACACTTTGGGCAGGAGAGATCACGGAAGTGATTGTTCACTGCATAACATGAAGAGGTACATACTTTCCAGAGTTTGTGTGTTTATGAAGGGTGGTCAGTGTGGTTTCTCTGCTGTACAGTTAGAGTTACTGTGGCATCATTACTTCTTGGAGAACAGAGCTGGGAAATGGATGGCATGTGTACATCCAAGAGTTTACACTGTCTAATTCCAACCCAATCCTGCAGGGTTCATTCTTTCTTCTCCCACTCAGTATTTGTAACTCCGTTTTCCAACCCGGAGGTACTTGGTTTCTTTTATTTAGGTGCTCAATTTGCTAGAATTCCAAAAAGTAGCTTCAGAATGTTTCATCTATATGGGGGGGGGGTAGGGTGAAGCCTACCAAATCCAATTGGAATTAAATATTTGTTTAGAGTTCTTTTTGTCTTTAGGCTGGGGGCATATGCCCTAAATACTATATTTAAAAGTTACTTGAGTTACTGCTTTTATTTTTTCTCACCTTTGAGTGTGTTTATGTTACTCCCTTGAAAGAATGCTTTGGGGCGCCTGGGTGGCTCAGTCGTTAAGCAACTGCCTTCGGCTCAGGTCATGGTCCCAGGGTCCTGGGATCGAGTCCCACATCGGGCTCCCTGCTCCACGGGAAGCCTGCTTCTCCCTCTCCCACTCCCCCTTGCTTGTGTTCCCTCTCTCACTGTGTCTCTCTCTGTCAAATAAATAAAATCTTTAAAAAAAAAAAAAAAGAATGCTTTGGTTCATTTGATTCTGTTTGTATTAAATTTGGGGATTTGGGGGGCACCTGGGTGGCTCAGTCGTTAGGCGTCTGCCTTCAGCTCAGGTCGTAGTCCCAGGGTCCTGGGATCGAGCCCTGCATCGGGCTCCCTGCTCCGCAGGAGGCCTGCTTCTCCCTCTTCCACTCCCCCTGCTTGTGTTCCCTCTCTCGCTCTCTCTCTGTCAAATAAATAAAATCTTTAAAATAAATAAATAAATGAATGAATGAATAAATTTGGGGATTTTTTTCTCCCATCCTTGGAAGATTTTATTTTATTTTTTCAAATATGTAAAACAATAACATAGTTCCAAAAGTCAGGTCTGCACGAAAAGGTCTATTCAGAGAAATGGCTTCTCCCTCATTCCCTCTCTCTGTTCAATTCCTGCCAACTACCTTCTAAAATCAATCTCAGTCCTCTCTGGGTTTTCTTTCCTAGGTTTCTCTATACTCAAGTGAGGAGGCAAATGTTTATTTTCTTAATTCCCCTTCTTTTGAACACAAAGGTAGCACGTTATAGATACTCCTTCACACTTCCCTTTTTACACTTAGCAACAGAGCCTAGAAATCATTCCACATCAGTTCAGAGATGTGTGGATGGACTTTTCATTCAACCACTCTTCTATGTATGAACATCTAAATTGTTTCCAATATTTTATAATCACCAACCAAGCTGCCATGAGTAACCAGGTCAGAGGCATTTTCATATTGTTGAGGGTGTACCTTTAAGGTAAACTAGAATTACGATTGCTAAGACAAGTAGGGCGCCTGGGTGGCTCAGTGGGTTGGGCATGCCACTCTTGATTTTGGCTCAGTTCCTGATCTCAGGGTCATGCCCCTGGGCAGGCTCCCCCCAACACACACCAGCAGGGAGTCTGCTTCTCTCCCTGTCCCTCTGCCCACCTCCTGCCCACACACGCAGTCTCTCTCTCTCCCTCTCTCACTCGGCCAGTGTGAGGAACAGCAGGCGAGTGGACCTGTGTGGTAAAATAAATAAATATATCTTAAAAAAAAAAAAGAAAAAAAGGTAAAGACACATAGATTCCTCCCAGAAGCAAAATATGAGAAGGCCTGCTCTCCCACAGCCTTGCCAACAAAATGGGTTGCTGTACTTTCCAATTTCTGCTAAGCTGATGTGAGAAACGGTATTTTAGTGTAGTGGTAAAATGTACATAATATAAAATATACCATTTTAACCATTAGTGTCCAGTTCAGTAGCTTTAAGTCTACTCACAGTGTTTTGCAGCCATCACCACCATCCGTTTCTAGAACTTTTTCATCATCTGAACTGAAGCGCTGTCCCTGTTAACAATAACTCCTTTCTTCCTCCTTCCCCCAGCCCCAGTAACCTCTATTCTATTTTCTGTCCCTATAAATATGCCTGTTCTAGGTACCCCATGCATGGAATCACACAATATTTCTCCTTTTGTGTCTGGCTTATTGCACTTAGCATCATGTTTTCAAGGTTTATCCACGTTGTAGCAGGTGTCTGAATCTCATTCTTTTTCATGGCCAAACGTATTCCATTGAGTGGGTAGACCACACTGTATTCATCCATTCATTCATTGACGGACATTTGGGTTTCCACACTTTGTCTATTGTGAATAATGCTGCTATGAATGTTGGTATACAACTTTTTGTGTGCACATATGTTTTTATTTCTCAGATGTGCACCTAGGATTAGGTGACCCAGCAATACCCATTTAAGCTTTTTGAGGAACTGCCACACTGTTTTCCACTGGGGCTGCACCATTTCCCATCCCCACGAGCAGTGGACAAAGGAGGGTTCCAATGTTGCACATCCTCACCAACATTTGTTATCTGCCTTTTTGATTCCAGCCATGCTAGTGGGTGTGAAGTGCTATGTCATTGTAGCTTTGATTTGCGTTTCTCTGAGGACTCAGAGCCTCTTCTCATGTGCTTTTTGTTCATTTGAATATCTTCCTTGGAGAAATGTCCAAGTCCTTTGTTCATTTTTTTTAAATTGGTTTTTTGGTTTTTGTTTTGGTTTGGTTTGGTTTTGGTTTTGGTTTTGCTATTTGGTTACAAAACTTCTTTATATACTATGGGTATTAATTCCTTATCAGATTTCTGATCTGTGACTATTTCCTCCCATGTTGTGGATTGTTTCTCCTGTTTTGCTAGTATCCTTTCGTGCACAAAGGTTTTTAATTTTAATGGAGCCCGATGAGGGAAGACCTGCCACAGGCCGCCGGGACAGCCTCCTCTGCCGCGCGCAGCAGGCTTTGCGCAGCACGCCCTGGCCCAGGTCAGTACTGTCCCCTCGCCACTCCTTCTTTCTTGGAATGGACGTTCTCTAAGATTTGGGAGTTTCCACAGCTTTAAAAACAGTAATTTCGGGCGCCTGGGTGGCTCAGTTGGTTAAGCAACTGCCTTCGGCTCAGGTCATGATCCTGGAGTCCCGGGATCGAGCCCTGCATCGGGCTCTCTGCTCGGCAGGGAGCCTGCTTCTCCCTCTGACCCTCCCCCCCTTCATGTGCTCTCTCTCTCTCTCTCTCTCTCTCTCGCATTCTCTCTGTCTCAAATAAATAAATAAAAATCTTAAAAAAATAAAAATAAAAACAGTAATTTGGGGCACCTGGGTGGCTCAGTAGGTTGAGCGTCTGGCTCTTGGTTCCAGTTCAGGTTGTGATCTTGGGGTCCTGGGGTTGAGCCTTGCATGGATGTCCATGCTCAGCTGGGGAGTCTGCTAGAGGATTCTTTCTCTTCCTTTCCCTCTGCCCCTCCCCCTGCTCAAGTGCACACACACACACGCTCTCTCAAATAAATCTTTAAAAAAAAATTAAAAATTTAAAAATTTAAAAAATCAAAGCAATAACTTTAGGGGCGCCTGGCTGGCTCAGTTGGAAGAGCATGAACCTCTTGATCTCCAGGTAGTGAGTTTGAGTCCCATGTTGGGTAGAGAGATTACTAAAAAATATAAACTTAAACAAAATGAAATAAAAGCAGTAACTTTATTTTCTTCGGATTGTTTTATGAAAATTCAGGTGAATTATAACTACCAGGCTTGGCACTTTTGTATTTAAAAATACTGGGGAAAAATCGGGGCGCCTGGGTGGCTCAGTCGTTGAGCGTCTGCCTTCGGCTCAGGTCATGATTCCAGGTCCTGGGATCGAGCCCCGCATCGGGCTCCCCGCTCCCACTCCCACTGCTGTGTTCCCTCTCTCGCTGTATCTCTCTCTGTCAAAATAAATAAAATCTTTAAAAAAAAAAATACTGGGGAAAAAACAAGAAACGCTGAAAGGTAAAAGATCAACCAAATCCCATCACTTAAAAATTATTATTTTTTAAGATTTTATTTATTTACTTGAGAGAGAGAGGAGAGACAGTGAGAGAGTACAAGTGGGGAGGAGAGGGAGAAGCGGGCTCCCCGCAGAGCAAGGAGCTCGACGTGGGGCTCGATCCCAGGACCCTGGAATCCGAGCTGAAGACAGACGCTTAACTGACTGAGCCACCCAGGTGCCCCCATCACTTAAAAATTATAAAATCCAGGGCACCTGGGTGGCTCTGTCGTTAAGCGTCTGCCTTTGGCTCAGGTCATGAGCAACATCTTAGCCCCACATTGCAGAGCCCCCAGTGCCATGAGGGAGCTGCTTGCTAGGGGAGCCGCAGAGTCGCCTGCAGACTGAAGGTACAGCTGAGACAGGCTTGCAAGTACAGTGTTGGCACAATTTCTAATACAAAAAGATGGGGAAAACCTAAGTGCTTCTGTAGTCAGCCCTGACACTTGGGTTTGGTTTGGTAATGCAGGTGCCTAACTTAAGCTTTGATTGCCACAGCATCCATTTCAAAGTGGCATCCCTTGGGGAAAAAAAAAAAGCTGGTTATTTCAAACACATTTCCAGCTGCACTAATGAGCCAGGCCACCTCCCCCAACCAAGGTTCCTTTATCTTAGAGAGTTTGGTTGATCTCAATAACTGACCACTTGGGCCACTTGTCCATCCCCCTTACCCCCCAGCTGTAAATTCCTGCTCTTACGTTTTAAATTCAGCAATAAGTGAGTTTGTGAAACCCTAGGCCTGCACCCTGGACCCCAACAAAAGCAGAACCCCGAGCCTGTGAGCCTACCCTTCCGAGCTTGGGCTCCCCCCCCACCCAGAGACCTCACTGCGTGACCCCAGGTGTGTTATATAATTTCCTCGTCCTGAAGTAATAAGCCTTTTTTTCCCCCACAGGTTCCTGATGGTTATTGCTGAAGGTCATCTTGCAATCATAATAAGAACCACAAGGGCTGGTCCAGCTGCAACACCGGTATTGATAAGCTCTGCACAAAGCAACTGGCGAAGTTGGCAGGATTGCATGATTGCCCTTGCAATTAACTGAGGGGAATGTCTTCACCTGCAGCGTGCTTCCTAACAGCCTAACTCACGCAGGTGGGTAGCACCATCTGGAAAACTAGCACCACTCACAGGCAGCTGTTCATGTTGTTTTGTGCTTTTGCAAATTGCCTCTGTCCTGTGTTGCCTGCAGAATCCAACCCCAAAAGGGCACAGCTGCCGTAATTATCCAATGATCTCCCCAGAGCAGCGATCAAGGCCATGTGGTCTACCGAGATGATTAGACCACGAATTATAAAGCCTTAATTGACTGTTAATGTGTGTGAGGATGCTCCACATCTCAAGGCCAAGGAGAGCTAAGCAGAGGGGGTTGGATCTCGAGGCTAGTGGCCTTGCCCAAGGGGAGGCTAGGGCTGAAAGAGCGAGGAAGAGATTCTCACTGGTGAGCAGGACACAACACATATGCTGGCGACTACAGTCAGTGGGCCGTGCCCTGACTCCACATCCTTACCCAGAAGAGTCACATACCTTGCAACTGGAAACCAAAGCTGGCACCAGAGGGAAAGTACGACAAAGGCCATGGTCTCTGGGCCATCACCTCACTCACTGCTGTCGTTCTTCATCCCCTGACATGGATCCTATTCCTGGTGTGATATTGCTAAATAATTAACAGACAAGTATAAATGTCCTGAAAAGCTGGTGCCTGCACTTCGGAAGAAGCCTGAGGAGGTGTACCCGCTCCTTGAGCAACGCAAACCCCTAGAAGCTTCTGGACATTACTCAGTGCCATACATACCAACATGCTAAGACTCGTATACCACTCCAGAGGCCCGGGGCTTTTCCCAAAGGTCCTGCACATAGCACGCAGGTGCAGGCCTACCCTAACTCCAGGGAGGTCTCGTGGGACACCCTGGAAAGGAAAGCGGCCCCCTGCAAAGAGGGCTCATAGTGACATCATCCAAAAATTTCTGGCGTCCCTGCCACCAAGGGAAAAGCTGACAGGGCTA
Source organism: Mirounga angustirostris (assembly GCF_029215605.1). Lineage (NCBI taxonomy): Eukaryota > Metazoa > Chordata > Mammalia > Carnivora > Phocidae > Mirounga > Mirounga angustirostris. Next base: position 141,812,428 of record NW_026991713.1, read on the forward strand.
TCAAGGTCTCTAGTGAGAGGGCAGAGGGAAAAGGGGAGGCAAAGGCCCGCAGAGCCACAAATACTCATACCATCTCTTCACTTGGATATTTATTGCCTGGCGCCGTGCCCATACTGCGATCACGGCCAAGGCTCACAGGGAACAGCAAACATTAAGATGAGGCCCATCTCCTGTGCACATTTGGCACGGTCCAATGGGCTGATCATTTCTGTGATCATAGTGACCCAAATGACCCTCTATTTCCAACCCTCAAGAGGCCCCATTTGACCCTGAGTCCAGAGAATTATTCTTCACAGGGCATTCCCCTTAATTATAGGATGACATTGCTACATTTTAATTGGGAAAAATTGCACTATGAGGAAATGTTGTGTTCCTAGGAATTAAGAGATATATTCATAAGTTTGACAATCTAAAAGATTCTGTGTAGCATTTCACAAAAAATTGCATACTTCTTAGTTTGCACTAGAAATTAATGCATGTCATTAATACATTAATATATGTCATTTAATTAATATATGTCATTTAAACTGTTAGAGGGGCGCCCGGGTGGCTCAGTCATTAAGCGTCTGCCTTCGGCTGAGGTCATGATCCCAGGGTCCTGGGATCGAGCCCTGCATCAGGGTCCTGGGATCGAGCCCTGCATCAGGCTCCCTTCTCAGCGGGAAGCCTGCTTCTCCCTCTCCCGCTCCCCCTGTTTGTGTTCCCTCTCTGGCTGTGTCTCTCTGTCAAATAAATAAATAAAATCTTAAAAAAAAAAAACTATTAGAAATAATAAGGAGGGGCGCCTGGGTGGCTCAGTTGTTAAGCGTCTGCCTTCGGCTCAGGTCATGATCCCAGTGTCCTGGGATCGAGCCCCGCATCGGGCTCCCTGCTCAGCCAGGAGCCTGCTTCTCCCTCTTCCACTCCCCCTGCTTGTGTTTCCTCTCTAGCTGTCTCTCTCTCTGTGTCAAATAAATAAATCTTAAAAAAAAAAAAAAAATAGAAATAATAAGGAAAAAGAAAGTAATTTTGTCCTATTTTTAAGTAATCTCTACATCCACCGTGGGGCTCAAACTCACAACCCCGAGAGCAAGAGTTGCAGCCTCCACCGACTGAGCCAGCCAGGTGTCCCCAAAGTAATTTTGTCCTAAAGTAAAGCTGATGATTTCAGAATGAGAAAGAGGAAAATAAAGAACAAACTATGCACATAGAAAGTTGAGAAGAGAAAGAGAAATTGGGGGCCAGGGGATCTTGTATGGTCAAGTTGGCTAAAAATGGAATGGCTATTTTAAGGGTTTTAAAAATAGGCTTGGGGTGGGCGCCTGGGTGGCTCAGTTGATTAAGCGACTGCCTTCGGCTCAGGTCATGATCCCGGAGTCCCGTGATCAAGTCCCGCATCGGGCTCCCTGCTCACTGGGGAGTCTGCTTCTCCCTCTGACCCTCCCCCCTCTCATGTGCTCTCTCTCTCTCTCATTCTCTCTCTCTCAAATAAATAAATAAAATCTTAAAAAAAAAAAAATGCTTTTAAAAATAGGCTTGGGGCGCCTGGCTGGCTAAGTCCCCGGAGACTACCACTCTTGATCTCCAGGTTGGGTGTAGAGATCACTTAAAAAAAAAAAAAATTTTTTTTTAAGATTTTATTTATTTATTTGAGAGAGAGCATGAGCAGAGAGTGGGAGAAGCAGACTCCCTGCTGAACAGAGAGCCCAGTGCAGGGCTCGATCCCAGGACCCTGAGATCATGACCTGAGCCGAAGGCATATGCTTAACTGACTGAGCCACCCAGGAACTCCCCATTTTTAAGATTTTATTTATTTATTTAACAGAGAGAGACACAGTGAGAGAGAGGGAACTCAAGCAGGGGGAGTGGGAGAGGGAGAAGCAGACTCCCCGTTGAGCAGGGAGCCCGATGCTGGGTTCGATCCCAGGACCCTGGGACCATGACCGGAGCCGAAGGCAGACACTTAACCTACTGAGCCACCCAGGCCTCCCCCCAATTTTTTTAATCTTTAAAAATAGGCTTTAGTAGTGATAGTATACTAATCTAAAACTAAAACTTAGGGACACCTGGGTGGCTACTTCTGCCCCTCCCCACTCCCCCCTTCTCCCCTGCTCATGATCTCTCTCTTACACTCTCTCTCAAATAAATAAATAAAATCATAAAATAAAAAAATTAAACTAAAACTTAATTCTTTCATATGCTCAAAGGACAAAATTTTCTTGAACTATTGATCTGCTCCTGAAAAGAGATTATCAGGGTTTTCTTTACCTTTTAAGTAATCTGCCTAGAAAACCAAGATCCTGTGTTTTATCAAAATAATTTCCTGTGCTTCCTCTTATCTGTATCATCAAGTCTTTGATTACTTGAGTAAACTGGGTCTTCTCCATATTAAAAGACCTAGGTTTTGCTCAGATCTATGTTACCTATATTCACCTTTGAAATCTTTTTGTTACTTTGGTTAAAGGGTAAGTATTATTTCATAATTATTTGTGATCCTATTTAGTCAAGTGCCCAAAACCTTTTGATATTTTTGACAAACTTCCCAAAATCAAATTCTTTTTTTTTTTTTAAGATTTTATTTATTTTAGAGAGAAAGAGATCACAAGTGGGAGAGGCAGAGGGAGAGAGAGAGAGAATCTTAAGCAGACTCCACGCTGAGTGTGGAGCCCAACACATGGGTCTGTCTCAGGGCTCTGAGACCACGACCTGAGCTGAGATCAAGTCAGATGCTTAACCAACTGCACCCAGGCACCCCCGAAATAAAATTCTAAATGAAGTCTTTTGACCTGGAAATAATTTTGGGATTTTTTCAAGAATGTTTATGGAACATCTCGAAACATTTATTTTCTGTCCTTTTAAGAAGAGAGACATTAAACTAATTAGTCTTATTTGATATGTGACATTACATGGGAAGCATTTCAAATAAGAAATAGTGCTGTAAATTCTTTATTAATATCCTTTTTTTTTAATATTTTATTTATTTATTTGACAGAGAGGGACACAGGGAGAGAGGGAACACAAGCAGGGGGAGTGGGAGAGGGAGAAGCAGGCTTCCCGCTGAGCAGGGAGCCTGATGCAGGGCTTGATCTCAGGACCCTGGAATCATGACCTGAGCCGAAGGCAGACACTTAATGACTGAGCCACTCAGGTGCCCCTCTTTATTAATATTCTAATATAGATATGTTATTAATATAAGTGTTCCAGAAACTATACGAAACTCCTAAAAGTCTGATATATAATATTATCAGTCATTATTCCAGTTATCATCTTAAAATGTGTCACCAAAATAATCAAATTTCCTTGTCAATTGCCTTGTAATGAACTCTCATCAGATCTTTTTTTTTTTTTAAGATTTTATTTATTTATTCATGAGAGACAGAGAGAGAGAGAGAGAGAGAGAGGCAGAGGGAGAAGCAGGCTCCCAAGGAGCAGGGAGCCCGATGCAGGACTCGATCCCAGGACCCTGAGATCATGACCTGAGCCGAAGGCAGACGCTTAACCATCTGAGCCACCCAGGTGCCCCTCTCATCAGATCTTTAACCGTGGCCATTTTTAAGTCTTTTGTCACATACAGACAGTTATTGTAGAACTCTGATGCTTTTGCAAAACTGTTTCATCTTCAGAAAAATTCCTGGAAAGGACTGATAGGCACTCTAGAATACGGGTTTCTGATAATTCAGATCACATCACTCAACCGTGAAAGAATTTACACAACTCTAAAGAAAACCTGATTCATAAAACTGTCAACAAAAGATCAAGATCAACAAGAATTAATTTCAGGGGACTGACGGAACTGATAGGGATGATTATAAATTTTTATGACTTTTGTTTGAAACATTGCTGGTTCTTTAATCTTTTGTTTTCCAGATTTAAGGAAACTTTCTCTTACACTAGCTATGACCTATAGCAATTTGTAAAGTCTACCTTTGTAAACAAAGATGAAACAATTACTTTTTCTCCCTACCTGATCCCCCCAGAATTTGGAAACTCCAAGTATTCTTACATTTTCACAGCAACATATTCATTTGTGTAAGTTCCATAAGAATCTGTTCCCCTTGTAACAGGACACTATCGGAAACACTGGTCATATTACCAAAGCTTTAACTGGAATGTCATATTTGAGAAAGATGTGAGTAGACTCAGATATGACCAGACAGCTTTAAGGAAATAAGGTTGGTCTTACAGAGCCAATAAAGCCCCTTGGAAAAATCAGCCTGATAACCTTGCTAATGGGTTCCCAGCAGCCTTATCATGTGAGTAAGGAAGGTCGCCTCCAGACAGGCCCAGGAACCTCAAGAAGGGAGGAATTCACTGAAATCTAAAGGTATTCCAGGTGAAGTCTGACAGGAAGTTCTTGGCTTGGCTTCTTAGCCTGAAAGGCTTTTCCAAGTTCAATGTGAGATTCCTTATGAAAGGTTCCAGCAAAGCCGACTTAAAAGAGCCTCAGTGGTCAGTCACTCTTCTTGCTGCATGTAGGTAAATAATCAAGGCAAGTTTATGGAAACTAGACTGAATTCGAAAACAAAACGGTCTTGCTATGGTTATCTTTGATAAAATCGGGGTGATTGCAGAGGGAACAGTCATGTTTCAGTTAATACGCCTTTACGGATCTATTCTAACGCCGGTAATTATCTTTGGGGTTTTGTCTTCACCTAGACTAGATCCTCAATTCTTCCACTTTCCTCCAGTATTTGGCTGCAACCCTCCAAACTTTTAGCATTTCCAGTTTTTCTCCCACCCTCTGACTTGGAATCCTTGAGAACTAAAACTGCCCTTTTCCCCAGCCACGCAAGCTAACGTGGGACAGCTTGATCCGGACTTCAGAGAAACCACCCCAACAGTTCACGTATGGACAGTGTTCACGCCTGTTGCCTGTGGGCCCCTCAGAAGGATCACCAGAGACGTTCAAACTGCAAGCCAGGAAAATCTGCCAGATTGCCACTGCCTGCCCTCCCTCCTTATGAAGACATTTCGAGCCCTTGCTGTGAAGACCTAGAAGTCTCCTCCATTGGCTGCCCTCAGGGCTCAGTCTGCGCCAGTCATTCATCTTTGTTGTACCGTGTCACATCATTGCAAGAAGTAGGCTGAGTATAGTACAATGAGGTATTCTGAGAGAGAGGCCACATTCATATAACTTTTTAAAAAAATATTTATTTGAGAGAGAGCGAGCACAAGCACGAGTGGGGGAGGGGCAGAGGGAGAGGGAGAAGCAGACTCCCCGATGAGCAGGGAGCCGGATTCAGGATCCCAGGGATCACAAACTGAACCAAAGGCAGACGCTTAACTGCTGAGCCACCCAGGCGCCCCTCACATAACTTTTATTATGGTTTATTGTTATGTTATGTATAATTTATATATTATAATACAGTATATTAGTACTATTACTATAACTTCTATAATTGTTCTATTTTATTATTAGTTCCTGTTAATCTCTTTGCCTGATTTATAGATTAAATCTTATCCGAGGTATATACATATAGGAAAAGCATAATATATGTAGGGCTGGGTACTATCTACAGTTTCAGGCATCCACTAGAGGCCTTGGAGTGTGTCCCTGTGGATAAGTTGGGGGGGGCTACTGTAGGCTTAACTTGGGAAGTCCACCTGCATCACCACCTTCTGAAATGAGACATAACCTTTAATTGAACTGACCTTTTCTCAGGACTCAGAACTGGTTCGATGAGCTATGGAACAATTTACCAGCTCAGGACAGGTTCAAACCTGCTCACACTATGTAGAGGCCACTTTCAGGTGACCAGCTTGAGCAGTGGAGGCCTGAATAAGGCCCACAGTGACCCCCATTTCCCTGGCTGACTGAAAACAGGTCCATTAGGAAGCCCACTTCAAAATACCCATAAGCCCTAGCTAAACAATGGGCTGCTTACTCCCAGACACAGGTACCCCAAAAGGAAAATTCCATACGTTCCCATACCTCCTCACCTTCCCCTTTATCTACAGCCCCCACCATCCCCTCCACAGACAGCCTTTCCTCTGCTGTCCTGCCCTCCTCTGCTTCCCTGCGGTTTATTCTATCAACTTCTATCTCCATTGTTCTGCCTCCGGTGAATCCTTTACCGCCTGAGCGGCCGGCCCTCGCCTGGGTCACCCCACACACTAAATGGCCCAAGATGTTAAAATATCTGGTAGTATTACCCAAAACCCTGCACAGATCACCTGAGCTGCCCCCCCCCCTTCAAGTTTGGGACGATGGCTACAGACTACATTCCAGACTACTGCCTGTGTAATTTTTATAGGATTTGCTACCATAATCCTATGTGGAAGTGCACTTTCTGTGTTACAACGTGCCCAACCCCACCTGCAGCCTGTTAGCTAGCCCCATAGAGTCCTGGCGGACTTGGGGCGGATCGGAGTGCGGATCGGAGTGTGGATCGGAGTGTAAGCCCTCACGGGCTTTTCCCTCTGTGGTGATGCAAGTGCCCAGCTTAAACTTTGATTGCTGAGGCATCCCTTTCCAAGAGGCGCCGACTTCAAAGGCCATCTCAAATAAACGTGTTGCCGGCCACGCTAGAAAACGCCAGTTCGGGCCCCACACTTGGGCTTCTGTTTCAGAGAGTTTGGCTTCAATAACCGACCATGTGGGCTGCCTGTCCACCCCCCCACCCGGCTTTAAATTCCTGCTCTTATGTTTTAAATTCAGCAGTAGAGTGAGTCTGCAAAATCCTCGGACTCCTGATCCCAATAAAAGCAGAACCCCAGGCCTGTCTATGAGTGCCCTCTCTCTCTCTCTCTCCCCCAGCCTGGCCCTCCCCCTCTCCCTGTCCCTCCCTCTCCCCAGCTGCCTGACTGTGTGGCTCCAGGTGCGCTGTGGAAACTCCAGGTCTAGTAAGTAATAAACCGTTTTCTTCCTTAAAATTTCCTGATGGTCATTGCTAAGGGGCAAGTCAATCACTGCCCTCCCAAGCCCAGAGTCACCTCCTCCAGGAAGTCTCCCAGGACTGAAGGCTCCAGGCTGCAAGCTCCCAGGGGAAGGGTCTTTAGCTAAAAACATTGGCTCCAGGGATTATAATGAGTACTGGGCAGGGGATGCAGACTGTGGGACAGGATTGGACACAGGGGCCAGACCTGAAGCCAGGTTTACACAACGAGCTCAGAGAACTCTTCAAATGGCCAGTATTAACGCCATCTCCAGCACCAGCCAGCCCTGCTGTCAGGGGCTTCACCTGGGCTCCTTCTCTCGCAGCCATGTTGGATAGCCTGCCCAGGAGGTAGCTCTCTCGCTCTCTCCCTCACTCGCACATGGAGTTTTTAGTTGTCTCACACACTAGGAACATTCCAGCTGCCTTTTTTTTTATTTTTTCGTACTTAAGACTATTTATTATTATTATTTTTTAAGATTTTATTTATTTGACAGAGAGAGACACACAGCGAGAGAGGGAACACAAGCAGGGGGAGTGGGAGAGGGAGAAGCAGGCCTCCCGCGGAGCAGGGAGCCTGATGTGGGACTCGATTCCAGGACCCTGGGATCACGACCTGAGCCGAAGGCAGATACTTAACGACTGAGCCACCCAGGCCCCCCTATTTATTATTATTATTATTATTATTTTTAAAGATTTTATTTATTTATTTGACAGAGATACACAGCCAGAGAGGGAACACAAGCAGGGGGAGTGGGAGAGGGAGAAGCAGGCCTCCCGCGGAGCAGGGAGCCTGATGTGGGGCTTGATCCCAGGACCCTGGGATCATGACCTGAGCCGAAGGCAGACGCTTAATGACTGAGCCACCCAGGCGCCCCCTATTTATTATTTTTTAAAGATTTTATTTATTTATTTGGCACAGAGAGAGACAGCTAGAGAGGGAACACAAGCAGGGAGAGGGAGAAGCAGGCTCCTGGCCAAGCAGGGAGCTGGATGCGGGGCTCGATCCTAGGACCCTGGGATCATGACCTGAGCCGAAGGCAGACACTTAACGACTGAGCCACCCAGGAGCCCCTCCAACTGCTGTTATTTCAGAGCACGTGAAAGAGAAATGAAATGAAATGAAATCAGGACCGTCTGGACCTCAAACAGTCACGTGGGTTCAGCAAAACCCCGGCTTTTCTAGGAAGCTACAGGAGGGAAAAAAAAAAAAAAAGAAGCTACAGGAGGTCAGACTAGATCGGGTGCGTTCAGGGGAGGGGGAGGGTCCAGGAAATGCCACTCTGAAGTCCATTTCCAGGTCTGCCCCAGCCAGAGTCTGAGGGAGCCTGTGGGGAGAGAACGTGGCCCCCTTCTCAAGGTGAGGGTAGGTGGCCTGGCAGAAGACCAGGGCAGGAGAGCCGCTCCATCAAGATGCAGGGTCCCACAGGGGATCTGTTGTCAGGTTGGGACAGCCGGCTTCACGCAGGGAATGAACAGGGTCTCTGCAGGGAGGGAGGTGGAGTCTGGAGAGGGGTGCTCAGCCAAGGGAGGCCTAGGTTGAATAGGGAAGGGGTGAGGGGACACAAGGGTGAGGACTGGGGTCAGCTGGGACATCCTGGCCTTGCAATGTGGGCCTTGGAATTGGCTGGTTGCGGCGGGGAAGTTGGGCAGTGAATGTCAGCAGGTTGAGGGCCTGAGCTGCTCCTTTCTGCACCCAGCCCCCCACCCCACCCTGCCCCACCGTCACCTGCTAGCAGACTGATGTAGTTTTGGAATATAGGTGAGGTTGATGGGGTGAGGCCCAGAGCCAACAGCCAAGAAAGAATTCTTCAGATGTCTTTGGTGCAAAACGGTGTTTTATTAAAGCACAGGGACAGGATCTGTGGGCAGAAAGAGCTGCTGCCCCGGGGTTGTGAGGGGTGACTGATCATATACTTGGGAGTTGGTGGATGTAAGAAAAAGGGAGGTTTTCAAAAGAACTTCTCTGCTAAAGAGGACCTACAAGATACTAGAGGCCTGGACATTGTCAAGTTAAGGTGGTTTTTCCCTCTAGCAAGGCGTATTAACATCAAGACAGTTGAGAGTTTCCTTCTATAGATCAAGTTACTGATAAGAATGCTTTTTTCTTGTAAATCACTGAGACATTTGTAAACTGAGGGAGACTCATGTCTTGGCTGAACTGTAATCTTTGTAAGTTAACCATTGGTTTTTCCTTCCCTTAGCTTTAGGGCAGCCCCGAGTGCCCCGAGGAATGTCACAAGTGTCTCACCTGGGAGTGGGGGACGGGGTTTGCAGGGTGTCCGCTTGTACTTTGTCCTCAAGAGCATCCACTTAAGGCTGCCTCCCCCGAGTCCTGCTGGGAGCGGTAAAATGGGAGAGGGGTGTCAGGATTATGAGCATCTAGATGAAACTGCCTAGGGAACAGGAAGAGAGGGGGCAGGGGGCCACTGGTGGGTGTCCCCAGACGACCCAGGGAGCAGAGGAGAGGGGCCCATGGGCCAAGCCTTGGACTGCAAGCCGGGGGGGGGGGGGGGGCGTGGGAGGGGGTGGGGAGGAGGGGGCAGAAGGGAGGGGAACAGGCTGGCAGCCACTGGAGTTTCTCAGAGGCCAGTTTCCCCAGAATGTCCAGGAATAGGAAGCTGACCCCTGGAGAAGCGGTCACCATCCCTAGGCAGGACAGGCAGACCTCCCTCTTCCCTCTGCCACCTCCCCACCCCCCTCCTGGCGGGGGGGGCCCAGGAGAACAGGATGTGGGGTGGATAGAGAGCAGCCTATGGTGGCTCTTGGTGTATTTGGGCCTGGGGGCAGTGAGGGCCCCCCCCATGCCTGGTCCCCCAGCAAAGAGTCCTGAGGGGGATGTGAACACCCCCAGGCCTGCAGAGGTGACTCCTAAGCCAGAGGCCAGGCGGGTCATGGGACCTCCGCAGACCCCGGCAGAGAATGGGCCTGAGGCAGCCGCACAGGCTCCAGGACCCTCAGCACCCAGGCTCTTGTACAGGTGAACCCTTCAGGCTGTAAGGCTGACGCCTGTCCTTGGCCTTTGGGGACCATCCTGAGGTCTGGGAGCTGGAGTATGTAGGAAAGAAGACAGTGTGGGGTGTCCTCCCTACAGGGCTGAGCTCTGACATGTTGGGGTGATGGCAGCAGGAGGAGGGCCCAAGGTGGCTGTCACCATGCTGAGACCCGAGTTCCCCTCACGCTCAGCCAGGCCTGGCCACGCCCAGCCACCAGCTCTGGGATGGGAACCAGGACCCTGGTCATTTCCCCCTGTTGACCAGGCGCCCCCAGGATGACTAAAGGCCCCAGGGATCTGTGGGGAGGGGCACCACTTCCCCCTGGGCTGAGACCCCCCCCAACCCCCGGGATGGGGCATTCACAGCGACAGGCCAGGCATTCTCAGGTGACCCAAGGGACCCCTCGGCTTCCAACCCCTGCTGGGGGTCCCAGGCGTGGCCAGAGCCGTGCTGGGGGAGTCCGAGGGCAACGCCACCAGAGCCTCTGCTGCATGTCCAGCTCACCCTGTGAGGGTTTCCACTAGCCTTGGGGTGGAGGGTGCGGTCCCTGGGCCCTGCGGGAAGTAGGGTTCAAAGTGGCCAAGGCACCACCTCGGGGCCACCACCTGGTCACTGAAGAGGGTGGAGCAGGGCCAGCATCTGCCTTGGAGCCTGTTCTTCCCACTGAGCTCGGTGGGGCAGGCTCTCTCAGGGGTCCCTGTCTTTTCTCTGGCTCCTGCCCCAGTCAGCATAGGACTCTGAGCCCCACAGTCCCGTCCCCGTCTCCATCCTGTGGGGTCAGCCTGGGGTGACAGTGCGGCCCACTGTGTGTCTCCTGCCGCGGGTACCACTGTTGCAGAGACCACCAGCCCATGGAGTAGGTCGGAGCAGTCCTGGGATTAGCACTGGCCCCAGGCTGGCTGGGGTAGGGTGGAGTGCACATGACTTACCGGGGGGACACCGGATGGCTTGGGAGAGGTGTAGGTCAGGTCAGGAGAAGATGGGGGACCCCTCCATTGGCCTGAGGCCAGCAGCCCCTCCCAACTGGCTACCCCACCCTCCTCCCTAGTGAGTCTGGGCCCTGCCTGCCCCCCTTGTCTTGCAGATGAAATGAACAAGAACCATGAAATGTATTGACAGGAACCCTCTCTAAGCTCCCCCTCCAGCCCCCCCAACCCCCCACAGAAGGGGAGGGCCCCCTTCCTCAGGAATGGTAATGTGCGGCAGCCCGCTATGAGTGTTTGACATTTCAGGTATGAACAAAGTCAACTTTGGGGCAAAAACAAAATCTGCTGAGCACACATTTGTTGGGTGCTCCCTGTGTGTCTAACTCCTTTCTAGAGCTGGGCTCCCACTCCCCAGAGACCCAGCTCCTGAACCACCAGGGAGGCCTGGGGCCTCAGACCCCCAGGGCCCTCCCGTGGCCTCCACCGAAATAGGGCCTGAAAAAGGAAAAAGAAGTCTGTTTCTCTTCACGCACCAACACTTCCAGCAGCAGATGTATGGGATCTTCCTCACTGAGCAATCATCCAATTCTCTGTGCACGCAAGACAGATTCCTCCAATTTAGCTCAATTCAGACACCAGCAGGCATTCTCCCAGACCCCACAGGGTAAGGACTCAGTCCTACCGGACTCCCCCTGCTTCAGATGCCAATCTCAGACAGTGGGACCCCAGGTAACCCACAAACTTCTGTTCCACTTGGCTGCGGATCAGAGGTTCCCAGAACCCCCTCCTTGGGTTCACTAATTTGTTAGAAGGGCTCCCGGAACCCAGGAAAACAATTCACTTACTGGATGTAACTTGGGAACAGCAGATGGGGGCGATGCACCCGGAGAGAGGTGGGGGAGGGAGGGAGAATGTGCTCGCCCCTTCTGGGTGCGCCACCCTCCCAGCAGCTCCGTGTGTTCACCCACCCAAATCCCGTGGTTCGGGGGTTTTTACAGAGATTCATTCTGTGGGCATGATCCACCATTATCTCAGTCCCCGCCCCCCGCCCAGAGAAGGGTCCCCAGTTTCTAATGGAGACTTCGCCTTTCTGGTGACTGGCCCTCCTCCGTGAAGCTCTCTAGGAGCCCACCCAGAGCGTGCATGTTAGAACAAAAGACGCTCCTGCCACCTGGGAAATTCCAAGGGATTTAGGAGCCCTACCTCAGGGTCCAAGGTCAAATATTGGAACCAAAGATGCTCCTAGCAACCCTATCACTCAGGAAATTGCAGGGGTTTGGGGAGCTCTGCTTCAGAAACCACAGGCAGAGGGGCGCCTGGGTGGCTCGTCGTTAAGCGTCTGCCTTCAGCTCAGGTCATGATCCCGGGGTCCTGGGATCGAGCCCTGCATCAGGCTCCCTGCTCTTGGGGAAGCCTGCTTCTCCCTCTCTCACTCCCCCTGCTTGTGTTCCCTCTCTCACTGTGTCTCTCTGTCAAATAAATAAAAAAATAATAATAATAATAAAAAACAGAAACCACAGGCAGAGACCGAATATCAATTTCTTAGTAGTAAGTAATGTCACAGGGTGTCATACCCCTGGAGCTGCTCAGCGTGGAAAATCAGCCTGTTCACTAAGTGGGGTCCTTGGGGTTTCCATTTCCAGCTGCCCTGGACCCGAATGGGGGCAGTGGGACCCCCAGCATGGACCCGGCACCAGGCCTGGTAACCTCTTTTCCAGCCTTCACTGTCTCCATCAGTTTCAGTTTATAAGACCCGCCGCACCCTTGCCCCCCACAACTGGCTTCAGGATGAAACCCACCCCCTCCAGATGCGGACGTGGCTAATCCAGGGGGTCTCTTGCTGAGCTCTCTGCACTGGCCAGGCAGGGTGACCTCCAGCCCTAGGTCTGTGGAGGGGGGAGTCACTTGTGTCTGATAGAGACTTGAAGGTGGGAAAGCTCTATGGGGGGGGGGGGACCTGGAGAAGCTGGGGGCAGCCGACTAGAAGGGGATGTCCTGTGTGCCTGGATGGGGGAGCATAGCGGGATTTCTCTGTGGTCCTGAGTTGGACGTGGGGGCAGGGAATAGAGACGCTTCGGTCACTGGCTGAGCCCTGACCATCTGGGCAGCTGGCTGCAGAGCTGGTGTTCCGGCTTCCGAGGGCAATCATTGCAGGGGCCGTGGGCCAGGCTGGTCGTATGGCCTGGCACTCTCCTTTCTGACAGTCCTCCCCTCCAAAGCGAGATGTGCCCTGCTTCCACCCAGTTGTAACAGCCCACACTTGCCTGGCCAGCTGCCGCCCTCCCAGCGCCCAGGACAGGCTGTGTACCTAGCAGGGGCTCGCAGGACTGGTGAGCTACACGAGGCACCAAAGAGCTGGACAGAGGGCTACCAAGTCACCTCCAGGCAGCCAGGCCGCATGGTTTTCTAGAACCCTTGACTCTAAGTCTGAAGAAGAGAAGAATTGCAGTTGCTCAAAGTACAAGGCAAAAATATCAAAAGTGCCGCGGGTCGGGCCAGGGTCAGCCAAGGAAAGAGCTCTGAGGTGGAGTGTCTGCAGCCTAAAGTGGACACGGGTCCCTGTGGGACAGGAGATGGAAGCAGAGGCCGGGCTGACCCAGGCCACAGAGGTCAAGGCTGGGGGGACCTGAGGGGACAGATGTGGGGCATCCAGCTACCTCTGTGGTGTGGGTCTCCTTGAACTTGTCTTTCCATGATTGTTTTGTGGAGATGCTACTTCACAGCCTGAATCCCTCTGGGGACCCGAGGAGGCTGAGGGGCCTGGGTAACATCACTCTGGCCTGCCCACGTCCACTACCTCTCATCACCACCCCCCCGCACTGCCTCATAGGCACTGCCCTGCCAGCTTCCCCAGTGGCCCCCTGCACTCCCCAGAGGTGCACCCACACTAAATGCTCAGCTATGGCAACTCCAAGGCTGCCAGGCACCCCAAGGGCCACAGAGGAGTCTATGCAAGCAGCCATGGGACCAAAGGGCATGCTCAGGCCTCCATGGGAGCCCAGGGGCAGCACCGGGCTGTCCACTGCCCAGTCTAGGTGGAAACAAGCAGGCGGATTCCTGGCAGCCATAAGGAGGCATTATAGCGCTCATTCAAATCCCAGTTCTGCACCTTACTGTGTGACCTTGGGCGAGTTCCTTAACCTCTCTGGGCCCGTCTGTACAATGGGAATCACAGCACAGCCCTCTCAAGGGCTGGCGGGGAGATGAAATGAGGTTTCTAGTTCTGCCTTAGCATGGAATAAGAAGTCAGCAGAAAGCAAGCAGTGACTGGCGCCTTCCCTGTCTCCCCTCACAACTTGATTCCCCCCGCAACCCCTCATCATGGAGCCAGAGTGGCACCATCTCCTTCCATCCCAGAACCTATGCTCCGGGAGGACAGAGATTTGCTACTGTTTGTTTCCCTTTCCTTTCCTCAGTGCCTGGCCCAACGCAGGTGCTCCATGAACACAATGAATGAATGAATGAGGTTAGATTATTTACCTATTGCTGCTGTTAACAAACTACCACAAAATTAGTGGCTTGGGGCGCCTGGGTGGCTCAGTCGTTAAGCGTCTGCCTTCGGCTCAGGTCATGATCCCAGGGTCCTGGGATCGAGCCCCGCATCGGGCTCCCTGCTCCGCGGGGAGCCTGCTTCTCCCTCTCCCACTGCCCCCGCTTGTGTTCTCTCGCTGTGTCTCTCTCTCTGCCAAAATAAATAAATAAAATCTTAAAAAAAAAAAATTAGCGGCTTAACACAGCACACCAATTTATTATCTTGCAGTTCTATGGCCAGGGGGCTGAGGGGCATGGGGAACGATTTTCTGTTCGGGTGGGAACGTTTTGCAAAATAGACCGTGGTGGTGGTTGAACCACATTGTGAACGTAATTAGTGCCACTGAATCATACACTCAAATATGGTTACAATGGCAAAAGGACTCTATTTTGTGTGTGTAGGTCTTAGCAGTTTAACAAACAGATGAAATCATCATCTAGTAAACATTTCACATGGAAGAGAAATTTACAAAGGAAACTATTAAGCCATTTTCCTGTCTCATGGTCCCCAATTATAGACCTCACTTCTGGTGGATTGCACCTTGTTCTTCCAGTGTTCGCAGTGCAGACAAATCCAAGTAGGTGTAGTAGTCCCCTGGGGCTGCTGTCACAAATTACCACAAACTGTGTGGCTTAAACAACATTTTGTTCTCTCTCAGTTCTGGAGTTCAAAGTCCAAAATCAAGGTATCCTCTGAAGGCTCTAGGGGGAGGCTCCTTCCCGGCTTCTTCAGGATGCTGGTGGTTCCCGGCATCCTTGGCTTGCGGGTGCATCCCACATCTCTGCCTGCATTGCCACACGGCCCCCATCTTCCTTTCTTTTCTCTCTCAAGACATCATTCATTGGCTTTAGGGCGCCATAAATCTGTGATGATTTCATCCTGAAGTCCTTAACTATTTGCATATGTAATGACTCTATTTCCAAATACTGTCAAGTTCACAGCTACTGGGGGGGGGGCGAGGACTGAGACTTGAATGTATCTTTTGGGGGGGATATAATTGTACACTTTTTTTTTTAAAAGATTTTATTTATTTTTCAACAGAGAGAGACAGCAAGAGAGGGAACACAAGCAGGGGGAGTGAGAGAGGGAGAAGCAGGCTTCCCGTTGAGCAGGGAGCCCGATGTGGGACTCGATCCCAGGACCCTGGGATCATGACCTGAGCTGAAGGCAGACGCTTAATGACTGAGCCACCCAGGCACCCTGTACACTTTTTTACACACAAGGGAGATCAAACTATAAATGTATATATTTCTATAATAAAGTATAGAAAATATCTTCCTAACCATGAAGTAGAATTTTTTTAAATTTTTTATTTTGAAATAATTTTAGACTTACAGAAAAGTTGCAAAAAAGGTTTCCCGTATATCCTTCACCCAGTTTTTCCTAATATTACAATCTAACATAGCCAATATAATTAACTATAGGAATGAACATTGGTACAATCCTTTTAAACTTTTTTATCTTTTATTATTTTATTTTATTTTTTAAAGATTTTATTTATTTAATTGAGAGTGGGAGAGCGCGCACACAAGTAGGGGGAGTGGGAGAGGGAGAAGCAGGCTCCTCACTGAGCGGGAACCCCGTTGTGGGGCTTGATCCCAGAACCCTGGGATCATGACCCGAGCCAAAGGCAGAGGTTTAACTGACTGAGCCGCCCAGGTGCCCCCTAAACTTTTTTTTTTAAAGATTTTATTTATTTATTTGAGAGAGAGAAAAAGAGTGTGCACGTGAGTGGGCAAGGGGCAGAGGGAGAGGGAGAAGCAGACTCCCTGCTGAATGGGGAGCCCAACACAGGGCTTGATCCCAGGACCTGAAGATCATGGCCCAAGCCCAAGTCAGACACTTAATCAACTGAGCCACCCTTTAACTAAATTTCTAAACTCTCAAACTTACTGAAATTTTGCCAGGTTTTCCAATAATGTCCTTCTCTGGTCCAGGATCTAACCTGTGTTCACAAGGCATTTATTTGTCCTGTCTTCTTAACCTCCACTAATCAATGACAACAACCAGAATATGTTTACAAACATTAGTAATTTATTTATTTATTTAGATTTTATTTATTTGAGAGAGAGAGACAGAGATAGTGAGAGAGAGAGCACAAGTGGGGAGGAGAGGGAGAAGCAGGCTCCCCACCGAGCAGGGAGCCCGATGCGGAACTCGATCCCAGAACCCTGAGATCATGACCTGAGCCGAAGGCAGATGCTTAACGACTGAGCCACCCAGGCGCCCATACAAACATTAGTAATTTAAATCATATGTGTATTAAATCACATGACCCAAAATTTTCATCAGTCCTATTTATTTGAAAAATATGAACCAGGAAATTGAATGATTTTTGTGGCCTCATCTGCTAGCTTGCACAACAATAGCTTGGCTTAAATTTCAAGCTATTAAAAAAAAAAAGATTCAAGCTATATTTATCCCCAGATTGACACTGAATACTTTTAGGAATGAGAACCATCTCGTGTGTGCCTGAGCTTAAGGCACACTGGTAATTTGATTCCGTCAGCACACCGGGGGGAGTACACGTGCCTTCTTCCCCTTTGTAAAGAGGATGACTTTTTGAACACATGTAACATCTGATTGAAAACTATACACAAAGTGGAGCCAGTACCCCCTGAGCCCAATGAGGTCAGGATCAATACAAAATTAATCAGTGACCTTTGCAAGTATTTAAACAGTTAGTGATTTTAGTGTGAAACGGATAATGAAAATATGCAGAAAATGCATGTCTAAAATCAAGGAACAAAAGATATGTTAGTTTCACTGTTTAGTATTTAAAATGTAATTGTGTAAAATAATTGAGGGGCACCTGGCTGGCTCAGTCTGTAGAGCATGCAGCCCTTGATCTCCAGGTTGTAGGTTCGAGCCCCATGTTGGGTATACAGATAACTTAAAAAAAAATCTTAAAAAAATAATATATAAATGAAATTGCGGATGTGCAAAACATTTTTTTTTTTTTTAGCTAGATAAACCTAGGTTTGTTTCCCTAGGTTTATTTCCTGACTCTGCCTATCGTTAGCTCTCTTACCATTCAAATTCTCTTAGACTCCATCTGCTTACGCATAAAATGGGCTAATAATAACAACCTCATAGAATAACCACAGGATTAAAAAGAGATGTATATACATAAGGCATATTAAATGTTAACATTGAGCACTGTTTTGTGCTAGACATGTGCTAAATGATTTCTATGCATCTTATTGAATCCTCACAACATCCCCTCTAAAGTAAAAAGAATTCCAATTTCTTTTAAAGAAATTAAGGCTCATAAAAATTAGTTGTTTGCCCAAGCCATACAACTGACTGAGTGTTGTGGTTGACATCCCAAGTCCATCTTATTTACCCTATCTCCTGTGTTCTTTTTTTTTTAATTGAAATATAACACACAATGTTATATTACTTTAGGTGTCCACCATATTAGTTCAACAATTCCATCCATTAGTCTTCACCATGATACCTGTGCTCAGTGTCACCAAGCAACGTTCTTTTTTTTTTTTTTAAAGGTTTTTATTTATTTATTTGACAGAGAGAGATAGCGAGAGCAGGAACACAAGCAGGGGGAGTGGGAGAGGGAGAAGCAGGCTTCCTGCCGAGCAGGGAGCCCGATGTGGGACTCGATCCCAGGACCCTGGGATCATGACCTGAGTCGAAGGCAGACGCTTAACGACTGAGCCACCCAGGCGCCCACCAAGCAACGTTCTTACGACATTATCGACTATATTCCTTGTGCTGTACTTCTCATCCTCAATACTTAAAACCACAAGTTTGTACCTCTGAATCTCCTTTCATTCTTTCACCCATTCTCCCATCCACCTCCCCAGTACAAGCCGTTTTTGAGGGAGCAATTTTAATGAAGCTGCACTTTGTTCATTTCTTCTGTTTAAATTGAGATTTAACCCCAAAAAGTTGAAAATAGAGCTACCGTATGACCAAGCAATTGCACTATTAGGTATTTACCCCAAAGATACAAATGTAGTGATTCGAAGGGGTACCTGCACCCCAATGTTTATAGCAGCAGTGTCCACAATAGCAAAACTATGGAAAGAGCCCAGATGTCCATCAACAGATGAATGGATAAAGAAGATGTGGTGCATATATACAATGGAATATTACTTGGCCATCAAAAAAGAAAAATCTTGCCATTTGCAATGACGTGGATGGATCTAGAGGGTATAATGCTAAGTGAAATAAGTCAGTCAGAGAAAAACAAATACCAATTATTTCACTCATGTGGAATTTAAGAAACAAAACAGGATTATAGGGGAAGGGAGGGAAAAATCAAACAACGAAATCAGAGATGGAGACAAACTGAAAGACTCTTTTTTTTAAAGATTTTATTTATTTGACAGAGAGAGCACAAGCAGCGGGAGAGAGAGGGAGAAGCAGGCTCCCTGCTGAGCAAGGAGCCTGATGTGGGGCTCAATGTCAGGACCCTGGAATCATGACCAGGGCGGAAGGCAGCCACTTAACCGACTGAGCCACCCAGGCATCCCTGAAAGACTCTTTAAGTCTAGGAAACAAACAGGGTTGCTGGAGGGGAGTGGGGTGGGGGGGATGCGGTAACTGGGTGAAGGAATGAGCTCTGGGTGTTATAGGCAACTGATGAATTACTAAACTCTACCTCTGAAACTAATAATCTACTATATGTTAATTGAATTTAAATCACATGCCATAAAATTCACCATTTTAGAGTGTACAATTCAGTGGGGTTTCTTTTCTTTTAAAGATTTATTTGACAGAGAGAAAGAGAGAGAGCACAAGCAGGGGGAGTGGCAGGCAGAGGTAGAAGCAGGCTCCCCAGTGAGCACGGAGCCCCATGGGGGACTCAATCACAGGACCCTGGGATCATGACCCGAGGCGAAGGCAGCCGCTTAACCGACTGACCCACCCAGGCGCCCCAAGGGTTTTGTTTTTTTTAAGTTCATTTATTTATTTAAGTACTCTCTCCCCTCAACCGTGCAGCTCTAACTCAGGACCCTGAAATCCAGGTGCAGATTCCTCACTTAGCCAGCCAGGTGCCCCCAATTCAGTGGTTTTCAGTGTATCCTCAAGGCTGTGCAATGTCACCATTATTTAATTCCAGAACATTTTCGTCACACCAGAATGGAAGTCCACACCCATCAATAGTCCACCGTTCCCTTCAAAACTCCCCCAGCCCCGGGCAACCACTAATATACTTTCTGTCTAGATGGACTTGCTGACTGTGGACATTTCATGTCAGTGGAATCAAGCAATATTTGTCCTTTGGCTGAATGACACTGCATTGTGAGCACGGCCATCTGTTTATCCATTCATCACTTGATGAACACTTGAGTCACTTCATATTTGTTTCCCTGTTAGTTATAAATAATTCAAAAAAACCTTGTGGCTAAATCCGTGTCACTTCGGGGTAGGCCAAAGAGCGAAACTGCGATGAAAGGAAGTCAGCTGCCTAAAAACGGAGGTCTTCGAATTCTTCAGAAACCGGGTGCGAACAGCCCCGCGCCCTTGTGCACGCGACCTGACACCCCGGTCCGAGGCGGCCGGCGGCCGGCAGGGGGCGCGCGCGGCTCGCCGGCCGCGGTCCCGGAGCCTCCCCAGCAGGAGGGCGCAGCGGCTCCCACCCGCCTTCCGCAGGGGTGGGCGTAGGCGATCCGGCCGCCAGGGTTCCTCCGTAACCACCTGCAGCGCCCCACCCCCGTCGCAGGCACCACCTGTAACCGCCCACGCAACTCACTGTTTGTAGCCACTGCTTCTCGCCCGGTACCCCCCGACAGAAGCTGTAGCACCCCGGAGCAGGGGTCTTTGTGGATTTGGGTCCCTGAGACGTCCCTGTGGATCTGGGGCTGATGGAGAACAGGGAGTGGGGCGCGCCGAGGGGTGGCGGGGCGGGAGTCGGAGGACCGGCTGGCCCCACGGGACCTGCACCTGCACCTGCCCGGGAGGGGGGGCACTTCCAGCAGCAGCTTTATGGCAACAGGAGGGAGGCGCAGGGGCGGGGGTGTCAGGGCAGCGTGGGGGTTTCTGGAGAGGAGCAGCGTCTTCACTCTGCAAAGGCGCAGAGGACGCGCAGCCGGAACACTGGGGGCTCCGGCCCGGCGAAGGGGAGCGGGCGGATCCAAGGGTCCTCGCGGGCCTGGGGAGGGTCGCGGTGAGCAGAGGGCCCGGGGCGCCGTGCGGAGTAGAGGCGGGAACATCCCCGCACCTGGGCCGGTGAGGGGCCAGCGGGCAGCAGTTGGGCTGATGCTGGGGCCTCTCAGTCCTCCACCCGCCAAGTGTCCAGGAAAGCAGCGCCCAGGCCCGCAGCTCCGAGACCCGCAGCTCCCCGCTGTGGTCGGGGTCCCCACCGCACTAGGTGGTCGGAGAACAACAAGCGTCCATCGTTTGTGGGTGGGGCTGGGCCGAGGGTCAAGGGAGGGACCGGTGGGCGAGGGAGAAGGGGCTAGTGGGCATGGGAGGGACCGGTGGGCGAGGGAGGGGGGAAGGCTGGGCGAGGGAGGGGCGGGTGGCGAGGATGAGGCGTCGTCTAGGATGTTGGGTTGAGCGGAGCCAACGGTTTCAATGAGCATAACAGCCTCCGCTCGCTCAGGCAAGTGACAGGAGATGTCGAGGCCTTCAAACGAAAGCTCTGGTTTCCTTCGCCGCTAGCAGGCGTCAACCCCCCGGAGAAGTCCCGGGGTCTCAGTTAAACCCACCCTCTGAAGCTGGGAGAGCCCCGCCCAGAGCTCGATTCCAGGCCGTAGGAACGCTGGCGCTCCGCCCCCGGGCGCTGCTGTCCAATCCCGGGCTGGGCACGCCCCCTTCGCGCGCCGTGACCCCGCCCCCGCGCGCGGATTGGTCAGGCCACCAGTTCGGCTCCGTGCGGCGAAGACCCGGAGCAGCAAAATTCACCCAAGGAATGCCCCCGCCCGGCCCTGCTGCGCATGCTCGCTCCGTGACCCCAGCTTGAGGTGACGGCCTGAACCGAGGCGGGGCCCCAGGCAAGAGGCTGCAGGACCTGCCGCGGCTCAGTCGCCGGAGAGGGAGGGCTCCGCTGCCACCGCCGCCCTGCCGGTGCCCGGTGAGCACGGGCCCCAGCGGGCCGGGGAGGGTCCCGGGTCCCACGGAGTGGCCCGGCCCTCCCGGGGGTCCCCGGGGCTGCTGATGCTGGGAGGGGGGGTCACCCGGCTCTGCGTCCCGGCGCTCAGGCCGCCTCCTTCCTCCTGGCTCCTCCTTCCCCCCATCCCACCCGGGTCCGGACTGAACCCCGACACCCCCAGTCAAGGATCCCCACATTCGTCTGCCTTTCCTTGACCACACCCAGTACTGCCTCCCTCCCTGCAGCCATCCTCAGCCTCGTCCCACTCTGGCAGTTGGAGTTGTGAGATATTGGGGCAGGGGGGTGGGACACCCCAGAGGCTTGCTGACGAGGTGGTGGTACTAACCGGAGGGGAGGGGAGCCGAGAGGAGGGGCCATTTGGGTGCAGCACAGACAGGATTGGTGATAAATTACAGTGTGTGAGGAGGAGTACAGGTACCTAAGAGCCAGGGCGCTGAGGGGAAGGTGGTGTCCTTACCTGAAAATCCCACTGTGGGCAGGCTCTCCCCTACGTACTACAGAGTAGCAGTCCTTGACCTTTTTTGGATCCTTGCTGCCTTGAAACTCTCCCTGTGAGGATGTGTACCTGCGCACCTAAGTGGGCCCATCATCCCACCGGCAGCCCAATCACAGTCCTCTGTGAGCCCCGTGGGACAGTGATGATCTGGGGCCCAGCTGCCAGTACCCCCAGGACTTTTGGAAACAGCGTACCCTTGCCTACCTGCTATTAAGAACCTCTGCCAAATTCCCCACCATTCCCATCATACAGGTGGAACCAACCCGGAGAGGGTGAGGGATTTGTCCTTGTGGCTGAGGACACAGGTGCCGGTGGATTTTGGTGGCATTTTTCTCCCATATGTGTGGAGGTCATTCTTTTGATCCCTCGTCAGTGGCTGGGCAGGGTTCACGCCTTCCAGAGCCTCAGGAACAAGGGATCGGACCTTGTTATTAGTTACCTGTTGCTACTGTAACAAATTACCACAAATGTAGTGGTTTTAAACAACACAGCTTCCTAACAGTCTTATAGTTCTGGAGGTCAGAAGTTCGAGGTGGGTCTCAGGAGGTTAAAACCAGGTGCAGGCAGAGCTGTGTTCCTTCCGAGAGGCTCCAGGAGAGACAATCTGTTTCTTTGTCTTCTCTAGCTCCTGGAGGCCTCCAGATTGCCTGGCTCTCTGCCGCTCCCTCCTTCTTCAAAGCCAGCACCATCCTGGTCTCTCTGACCCTGCTTCTATCCAGTTTTCTCCTTCTCTCTTCTGCCTCCCTTTTGTACTTTTTAGGACCCTTGTGATTGGACCCACCCGGGTCATCCAAGCTGCTCTCCTACTTTAGTAACTTTCACCCCATCTGCAGACTTCGTCCTGTAGGTTCCAGGGGTTACGTTCATTAGGCCCTGATTCTGCTTCCCAGAGTGTCTGAGGGGTTCCTGCGAGTTCCTAACGTCGTATGATTTGGGGTTCACACTGAGCCACCTTGACACTTCTGGGTTGGCTTTGTGCAGACCCATGTCATGACAGCGGGTTAGGATGAATGGGTGACTGGAGGTCAATGGTGATCTCAAACCACCGGATTTCAGAATTAGAGAAAGGGTGTCAAGTAAGGGAAGTGAACTATTAAGCCCTTTGCTCTTTTTAATTCATTTCTACTTCGCTTTTAAAAATTCTGTTCATTTGGGGCACCTGGGTGGCTCAGTCGGTTAAGCATCTGATTCTTGATCTTAGTTCAGGTCTTGATCTCAGGGTCGTGAGCCCTGTGTTTTATTTTTTATTTTATTTTGTTATTAAAAAATAAAATAAAAGGGGCGCCTGGGTGGCTCAGATGGTTAAGCGTCTGCCTTCGGCTCAGGTCATGATCCCAGGGTCCTGGGATCAAGCCCCACATCGGGCTCCTGGCTCAGCGGGGAGCCTGCTTCTCCGTCTCCCTCTGCCTCTCTCCCTGCTCATGGTCTCTCTCTCTGTGTATCTCTGTGTGTCAAATGAATAAATAAGATCTTTAAAATGAAATGAAATGAAATGAAATAAAAATTCAGTGAACTTTCATTGAGTGAAATTTAACTTTCAAAAAATATATATTAGACTTAAAATAGCTGCCTGTCAAGTCTTCCCTCCACACCTAGAAAATTTCTAGAAGGATGACTCCAGAAAAGAGGCTGATCCAGCCTGAAGGACGTACCCACTCCTGTTCATGGAGAGATTGACAAGCAGTTCAACCCATCAACTAGCAGTTACAGATTTCCCGAGTGAAAGGCCCATGGCGCCATCCGTGTCTCTCACAGTATCAGAATCAGATGGGGTACTGGTAAAAAATATAGATTCTCCAACCCCTCTCCAGACCCCTTGAGTGGGGGCGGGTAGTGGAGTAATCCAGGACTGTGCATTTGTCACAAGAACCCCGGTGATTCTAAGGTATGGTGAAGTTGGGGGACCACTGGTTGTAGACTTCATTTCCCTTTTTCCTAATTCTAATAGTTTTATGGAGCTAACTCACATACTGTGCAGCTCACTCTCTCACAAGGTACAATTCAACAGCTTTTGATGTATTCATAAAGTTGCACAACCATCTCCATGGTCAGTTTCAGAAGATTGCCTTCCCCACTGCAGAAGCCATCCCCACTAGCAGTCACTCCTCATTCTCCCGCTGCCCTCCCCCGACCCCTAGCCCACCACGCATCTCCTGTCTCTTAAGGATAGATTTTTCTACTCTATAGATTGGTCTCTGGGTCATTTTATATAAATGGAACCATATGATACATGGTCTTTTATGACTGGCTTTTTTCACTCAGCATAATCTTCTATTTATTTATTTATTTTTAAGGTTTTTTTTTTTTTTTTAAAGGTTTTATTTATTTATCTGCGAGAGAGAATGGGAGACAGAGAGCATGAGAGGGGGAGGGTCAGAGGGAGAAGCAGACTCCCTGCTGAGCAGGGAGTCCGATGTGGGACTCGATCCCCGGACTCCAGGATCATGACCTGAGCCGAAGGCAGTCGCTTAACCAACTGAGCCACCCAGGTGCCCCTTTAAGGTTTTTTTTTTTTTTTAATTAAGATTACAATTTACCCTCTGACATGGGGCTCGAACTTACGACCCCAAGATCAAGAGTCGCATGCTCTACTGACTGAGCCAGCCACGCACCCCTCAGCATAATCTTTTAAAGTTTCATCCATGTTGTAGCATAATTTTTTTGAATTGCCAAACAATATTCGATTGTATGGATATGCCATCTTTTATCCATTCATCTGTTGATGGGTATTTGAATTGTTTCCACTTTTTGATGACAGTGAATAATACTGCTGTGAACATTCATATACAAATTTTTTTCAAGATTTA
The DNA here is from genome assembly GCF_029215605.1 of Mirounga angustirostris. Classification (NCBI taxonomy): domain Eukaryota; kingdom Metazoa; phylum Chordata; class Mammalia; order Carnivora; family Phocidae; genus Mirounga; species Mirounga angustirostris. The sequence continues at coordinate 141,837,120 of NW_026991713.1, forward strand.
TTTCAGAGAGAGAGCGAGAGCGGGGGGGAGGGTGGTGCAGAAGGAGAGGGAGAGAGAGAATCCTAAGCAGACTCTGCGCTGAGCACAGAGCCCAAAGAGGGGCTTGATCTCACGATCCTGAGATCATGACCCCAACCAAAATCAAGAATCGGGAGCTTAACTGACTGTGCCACCCAGGCGCCCCTCACTTAAAAGTGTTTATGTGGACATTTGTTTCCAGTTCTTGCACATGTACTTGGAGTGGAATTGCTGGGTGATATGGTGACTCTGTGCTTAACGTTTTGATGAGCCGCCAGACCGCCAACATGGCTGTGCTGTTGACAAGCCCACCAGCCGTGTAAGAGCCTTCCAGTTTCTCCTCATCCAAACCAACACTTGTTTTGTCTGGTTTTTGTGTGTGTTCCTTTTATTATGTGCATCCTGGTGGTGTGAAGTAGTATCTCCTGGTGGTTTTATTCTGTGTTTCTCTCATGACTAATGCTGTTGAGCATCACATATGCTCACTGGCCATTTGTAGATCTTCTTTAGAGAAAGGCTTATTCAGAGCCTTTGCCCATTTTTAAATTGGGTTATTGGTCTTTTTGTTACTGAGTTGTAAGAGTTCTTTATAAATTCCAGATATAATTCCCTCATCAGAGATATGATTTGCAAAAATTCTTTCCCACTCTGTGGACTGTCTTTTAACTTTCTGGTTGGTGTCCTCTGATTCACAAAAGTTTTAAAATTTGATGGAGTCCAGTTTATCTCTTTCTTCTTTGGTTGCCTGTACTTTTCATGTCATATTGAAGAAAGCTTTGTCTGATTTTAGGTCATGAAGCTTTACTCCTATCTTTTTTTTTAAGACTATTTTTTTAAAGATTTTATTTGTTTATTTGAGAGAGAGAGAGAGAAAGCACAGAGGGAGAGTGAGGGAGAAGCAGGCTCCCCGCTGAGCAGAGAGCCCGATGTGGGGCTCCATCCCAGGACCCTGGGATCATGACCTGAGCAGAAGGCAGACACTCAACCGACTGAGCCACCCAGGCACCCCTAAAGAGTATTTTAAAGTTAGTATTTGTATATGGTGTGAGGAAGGGGTCCAGCGCTGCAGGATTTCATCCCCAGACTAGGGGGAGCCTACAAGCCAGAAAGGTGGGCTGGCTCCAGGAGATGTGCACTGAAGCTGATCTGAATGTGTATTGGGCAGGACGGCCTGTGCTAGGGCTTCTGCCATAACCTCTTTCTGCCCAGAATGGCTCTTCCAGGGGAGGCTTTGGTGTTGTCCTTTCTGAAGCTGGTCCCCATGTTCCTCCAGGACTGCTATGTCACCCTGTGGGACAGGATGGGCAGGGCAGGGAAGGACTGCGCTGGGGGAACAGGGGTTGGCTTGTCCCAGGGCTGAACTGGGGGGCCAGGGGCAGGAGGGATAGAGACACTGAACCCAGGGGTGCCTTGGTCAGGTGACCCATTACCAGGCAGATTTCCTTGAGGGCTCACCCCTAGGAGGTGAGGGCTCCATGTCTGTCGCAGTCCAAGAGGTCTCTGCTTTTATGTCTAGTGGCCAAGGGACTGGGGAGGAGGGCTTGCAGGGGACAAGGCACCCCAAACCCTCTTTGGCATTGCACCCCGACTTCTCTCATGGATGGGGTCTTAGAGAACTGGAAATCGGGGCATGGCCTCCTCAAGCCATATGTATTGGGAGGGGTCCCAGGAAACAGTGAGAACTGCAAACCGGGTTAGATAAACAGGGTCAGGGGGCAGGTAGATGTCTGTGAGACTTGCCGTTGCCTGGGTTCTGAGATGAGCAGGGGAGATGTCTGCTAAGGATGAGGTCTTGTTTCTGGGCTAATACTGTACTCTGACGAAGACCCTGCCAACTGCCCAGCACTCAGTCGCGCCCAACAGACAAAAAGGCTACTCCGCATTGCCCTGCCGTCGGCCCCTGTCATACGTCCTTTCTGCTTCTCCAGGCCAGAAGCCAGGGAGCCCAGAGTGACTGTGGATTCTCCGGACACCTCTACAGCCTGGTCCCCTCCCAGCTGAGGCAGCGCCAGCCCCGCTTCAGGCACAAGGTCACTGCCTTCCTGGGACCCCAGCATTTCCTGAGTGCTGCGTGGTCCAGGGCCTCCGGCTTGGGATGGGAGATGGATCTAGTTGTGAGTCCAGAGAGTCCTGCCTCCCAGAGCCAGGCGTCCCCTTTGTGGTCTGCAGAGCGCCGGTGGGTGCCCGGCTTGGTCTCCCTGTGACACAGTGTCAGGAGGAAGGCCACCAGGCATTCTGGGAGAGTCTGTGACATGAGCCCATGTGCCAAGTGCTGGTCCCTGAGGCTTGGTGCTCAGAAAGGCAAGTTACCGTCGTCCTGGATGAGGCACACCAGGTACTGTGTGGGGCGGGCTCTGGATCCCCCTCGACCAGACTCCCAGCTCTGCACTTCATGGCCATATTGGCCATCCTGCCGTCCCTCAGTGTCCTCATCTGTACACTGGGTCAATAAGAATGATCGACTTTCGGGGCGCCTGGGTGGCTCAGTTGGTTAAGCGACTGCCTTCAGCTCAGGTCATGATCCTGGAGTCCCAGGATCGAGTCCCGCATCAGGCTCCCTGCTTGGCAGGGGGTCTGCTTCTCCCTCTGACCCTCCTCCCTCTCCTGCTCTCTGTCTCTCGTTCTCTCTCTCTCAAATAAATAAATAAAATCTTTAAAAAAAAAAAAAAGAATGATTGACTTTCTTTTTTTAAAGCATTTTATTTATTTATTTATTTATTTATTTATTTATTTATTTATTTATAAAGATTTTATTATTTATTTGACAGAGAGAGAGACAGCGAGAGAGGGAATACAAGCAGGGGGAGTGGGAGAGGGAGAAGCAGACCTCCCAGCTGAGCAGGGAGCCCAATGTGGGGCTCGATCCCAGGACCCTGAGATCATGACCCGTGCCGAAGGCAGACACCCAACCGACTGAGCCACCCAGGCACCCCAAGAATGACTAACTTTCATAACACGGGGCCAAGTTAAATGGGAAACCCTGTGAAGACACATCCCACGTGCTCAGCACCTATGGGCCTCTCTTTGTAGAAGCTCACGGTTCTCAGTGCCTCACTGCCTGCACCCCAACAGCCCCCAGAGAGCCCTGCCTGTGGCACATTTTACAGACAGGAAAGTGGCATTTGGGGAGGGGAGGTGACAGACCCCAGCTGCCTGAGAGGATGCAGCCGAGTGGAAGCACCGACCCGGGGTTCCCCAGCTCCGTGTGAGACCCTCCCCAGCCTTTCAGCCCCCTCTGCCTCCACCTCCACCCCACGTCCATTTTCTGAGCCCCAGGCCCAAGGGGGCCTCCACTGATGGGTTTTGCCTCCTTCCTTAGGACAGAGCCCCTGGACTGCCAGGTTCCCGACCAGGGAGGAGGAGGAGGAAGAGAACTCCATCTGCTGGGGCCTGAGTGTGGCCTAGGGGACAGGCCATCGTCCCAGAATGCCCCTGCCGGAGCCCAGCGAGCAAGAGGGCGAGAGTGTGAAGGCTGGCCAGGAGCCGTCCCCAGAGTGCCCTGAGCCAGGCACAGATGTTGTGCCTGCAGCACCCAGGAAGCCCAGGAAGTTCTCCAAACTGGTCCTGCTGACGGCCTCTAAGGACAGTGCGAAGGTGGCAGGGGCCAAGCGCAAAGGGGTGCACTGCATCATGTCCCTGGGAGTGCCCGGCCCCGCCACCCTTGCCAAAGCCCTCCTCAAGATCCATCCTGAGGCTCAGAGGGCCATCGAGGCACCCCCACAGGAGCCTGAGCAGAAACGCAGCAAGCTGGACACAGGTGAGGTCCCGGGCGGTTGGAGTGAGCACGGTGTGGTCAAGACCTTCCTGGGGTTGGAAGTCCCCTGACACCCAGGAGCCTGGGGGCCGGGCTGGCTCTGGACAGTCACATGCTGTCCACGTTATACCTCGGTGTAGGGCCTGCATGTCCGTAGGCCTCCACGCACACGTGTCTATATGGGGATTGGCCTGGGAGGGGGAGTGGGTGTGTCCCTCCAGATATATTTGTGTGGGTCCTGGGCCTATTTCTGTTCCTGTCTGTTCTTCCGTGTCTATGTGTTTATGTGTCTGGGGGTCTAGGGGTATATGTTGCTGAGGCCCCAGGCAGGCCCCCCACCCCCACCCGGCTTGCTGTGGGCGACATCGGCACATGGATGCATTCTCTGACCGTGGACTCCTGAGGGGCGTTCGAGGGAAGGGATGCCCAGTGGCTGGGGAAAGCTGAGCTGGGTTTCTTCGCAAGTGGAAGTGGGGTCTGCTGTACCCTGAGAAGATGGGGACAATAAAACCACAACACTTGGCCCCCGTTTGCTGCCTGTGAACAGGTGGCCCCCTTGGATCCAGCCAGGGCGCTTGGCCTGGGCAGTGTAGGGGACCCCACTCACTGGTGGAAGTGTAGGAGTGAGTGGTCTGAGGTCCAAGGGGAGGGAACTCCACTGCTTCCCCTGGACCAAGACACCATGGCACCCAAGATGGGGGAGTCCCCAGCCACAGGCCTGGAGTTTCAGGGGACCCAAGGGACCCCTCAGCTTCCTTCAACTGCTGGACAGGGCTGCACTCAAGGACTCGGGGGACCCCATCCCCCCAGAGCTTGGAGGCCCCTCTGCGGCACGTCCAGCTCACCCTTGAGTGTTTCTACTGGCCAGTCCTGCCCCAAGTGCGCCCTCACGTCTACCTGCTGCCTCCCACCAATCCAAGGGGTGGAGAGTGTGGTCCCCATGACCTGTGAAGAGGCAGGGCTCTAGGAGCTAAGTCACCACTCTGAGGCCACCAGCTGGTCACTGCAGAGGGTAGAGTAGGGTGCGTCTGGTCAGAGCCTGTTCTTCTAACGGAGCTGGGTGGGATGGGCCGTCTCCTGGTCCTTCCACCCCGTCTGAGACCTCTGCGCACTTCTCGGATCTGCCTGGGCTCTGGCACCATGTGGGCCCCATCCACCGCAGGTGGCCCCTTGGTGAGAATTAAAACGAAGCCACTCGTCCTCAGATGGAGGGCTGGAGGGCAGAGCAAGGGCTACATCTCAGCCCCACAAGTTCCCCTAGGCAGGTGCTCTTGGGCAGTGAGCAACCCCCTCAACGTGCCACCTGTGTTTACCTCAATACCTGGTCCCCAGACTTTCCCACCTCTTATCCCATCCCAGGCCAGGTGGTGGGGGTAGCAGTGGCTTCCTGGTGCTCAACCCAGATTTCGCCCAAAGTTCCCTGGAAATGACTTTAACAGCCTCTTTGTCCCTGGGCTGGTGGTCTTAGGGAGCACGTCTCTGAAATCAGCAATTATTTCTGTAAGTCAGCCAATGGCATCCCAGAGCATCCCCTGGCTGGACTGAGAGCTTCAGGCCCTGGGTTTCCCGCCCTCCCTTTTCCTTTGTGACACCAGCCTGACCCACTCCTTTCTCTTCCAGCAGGAAAAGAAGATGGAAGGTTGGCAGGGCAGTCTGCCCCCAGTACTGAGGTCGTAGGGGAGGAGCCCACCGCAGATGCCGTCATGCCCAGCACCCTCCTGTAACTCTGACAAGCATGGTATGCCCTCACTGGATCAGTGACCTTGGCTGTGACTTCTGCTGGGGACCCAGTTGCAACTGGTTTTCATTCTCAAACATTGTGTAATTTTTTCCAAATCAAGCATAAATTACTTTTATAAACAGAAAAAAAAACCTCAAAAAGAAAAAAAGAAGCTGTATGCGAGGTCCCATTATGGACAGGTTTTATAACCTTCTGTGGTCCTTTGAGACCCCACCGCAACCCCACCAGCCTTCCCCGGGCCCTGTCCCAGGGCTCAGACCCCGGCCCCTCAGCCTGGAGAGCCACCACTGGCCTGGAGACTAGGTGGGCTCTCTGAGCTTTCTCCTTCCTACTGTTTCTGGCTTGAAAGGGGTGCAGTGGGACCCCCAGGCCTGAGCCCCTGGGAAGCCTATCCAGCCCCTCCCTGACCATCCCTCCAGGGCCTGTTCCCAGGAGGCTTGCCTCCTCTAGACATCCCACCAACTGACAGCTTCCCCCCACCCCTCATGGGAGCCTGTGTTCATGGTTGCCCAGAGTTCTGCTGGGGAGGGGGTGGGCCCCAACCGTAGTGTATGATGCCCCTATCATGTTCCTTCTGGGTGATTTGGGGGCTGAGCTTCCTGGGCACCTGACCCCTCCCCAGGCACCTTGGGTGCCACCCCTGCTGGAGGAGGGAGTGAACAGAACACAGTTACCCCCCCTACAAACGGAAGTCAGGGTTCCCTGGAGGCCCCCCACAGGAAAGGCTTCGGCCTCCAGTTGGCTTCACCTCACATGGTCCTCGTTTTGTGGAAACTGCCATCGGGCAAAGGAAACAAATGGATTATTTCTAAAATGTTGAGACTAGAGGCCTTATGTTTTTGAACATTATCTTCCCAAATTTAGCTTGCATTATGGACCCCTCTTAGGAAAAGTGAGTTCCTCAGCACCCCTCCTGGCCCAGCTCCATCTTGCTCTGTTTCTCCTCCAGCGTGGTTGTTAACATTTATGCTCTGTAACCATCATTTGAAATGTTCCTTTGTCCTAATTTGATATTTAAATAGATTCTGCTCTTCACCATGTTTCTCCTTTCCTGTGGCTCTGCATCATCCCCTTCGTGGGCTGGTGTGGTCAGATGACAGGAACGCCTGAGGAGTTGGTGGTGGGGTTCCCCCTGGGAAGCAGAGTGAAGAAGGGGCCTGAGGAGGACAGGGGGGCCGGCAAGGGGCGACTTGGTGCAGCTCGGCCTGCTGTCCCAGCAGACCTGGCCCATGGCAGGACATGGTGGGCAGTGGCTCAGGGTCTCGGGGCCTGGAGCCCACAGGGAGGATTCCAGGCTCATGATGGGGAGTGGGAGGCCAGGGAAGGATTTAGGCAGACGAGGGACATGGTCAGCGTTGTTGTACAAAGCCTACGGGCTCCATGAGGGGAACCGACTGGAAATGTCCAAAGGGGGCTCTGAAAGTCTGGCAAGAAGGTCACCACGGCCTTGGGGGACAGGAGACCGAGGGGAGGTGGGCGGTGCTGTCAAGACTTGACACTGGTTCAGTGACAGGTTGTCCCATCGGGGAGGGACAGTGCCAGCGACCAGGAGGAGAATCGCCGTGTTCCTGTGAACAGTGGTTCCCCCGATGTTAGAGCAGAAAATCCTCAGAGGTCACGGATTGATGCCAGCGCTGGGTCTCTGCACTCTGTGAGAGGCTTGGTTGGGGGGCTTCATTATAAAATGAAGGAGGCTCTGCCTCAAGAGTCAGGGTATCTGCGAGGCTCTGTCGGCTCAGCTCAGGTCATGATCTCAGGGTCCTGAGATGGAGCCCCATGTCCCAGCCGTCTGTGCGCTGGGCATGGAGTCGGCCTAAGATTCTTTCTCTCCCTCTCCCTCTGCCCCTCCCGCCCCTTAAAAAAAAAAAAAGTAAAGAAGATGACTATACACTTCCTTCAAAACATAATTTATTGGTCCTCAAGCTAAAAAAAAAAGATAATTCATGGTCATTGAAATAAATACGTACTGATTATGAAAAAGTGTTACAAATATCTCCAGTAATTCTATCATCTAGAGATAAGTCTATAAATTTTTCATATTCAGAAAATTGGGATGATACAGCTCATTTTCTCCTAATCCATTACGAATGACTTTCCAACGCGGTTTTACGGACTGCAGCATGCCACTACGGGGACGGAAGACCAGGCATCCGGCTGTCCTGACGCCGGCTGCACCCCGGTCCTCTCCAGCTGCTCTACAAGCCTTTAAGTAGCCCTGGGTTTTCACGGGACGAAGCTCCACAAGGGAGACCGCTGCTCACGGGGAGGACCAGCAACTCCCCTGCTCCCCGCGGCCCCACGCGTCCTTGTCCACGGGTGCTGTCACCGAGAGAATGGTAATCATAATAGCGACAGCAGCAGCACGCTCCGCCTCTCTGGTGAGCACCGCCTCCGCTCTGGCTCCCGGGGTTCCCACCGCCCGCACCGGGGCCGAGGCGGGCGGCGGCCGGCAGGGGGCGCGCGCGGCTCGCCGGCCGCGGTCCCGGAGCCTCCGTAGCGGAAGGAGCGCGCAGCGGCTCCGACCCGCCTTCCGCAGGGGTGGGCGTAGGCGATCCGGCCGCCAGGGTTCCTCCGTAACCACCTGCAGCGCCCCACCCCCGTCGCACGCACCACCTGTAACCGCCCACGCAACTCATTGTAGCCACTGCTTCTCGCCCGGTCTCCCCGACAGAAGCTCTAGCACCCCGGAGCAGGGGTCTTTGTGGATTTGGGTCCCTGAGACGTCCCTGTGGATCTGGGGCTGATGGAGAACAGGGAGTGGGGCGCGCCGAGGGGTGGCGGGGCGGGAGTCGGAGGACCGGCTGGCCCCACGGGACCTGCACCTGCACCTGCCCGGGAGGGGGGGCACTTCCAGCAGCAGCTTTATGGCAACAGGAGGGAGGCGCAGGGGCGGGGGTGTCAGGGCAGCGTGGGGGTTTCTGGAGAGGAGCAGCGTCTTCACTCTGCAAAGGCGCAGAGGACGCGCAGCCGGAACACTGCGGGCTTCGGCCCGGCGAAGGGGAGCGGGCGGATCCAAGGGTCCTCGCGGGCCTGGGGAGGGTCGCGGTGAGCAGAGGGCCCGGGGCGCCGTGTGGAGTGGAGGCGGGGGCGTCCCCGTACCTGGGGCGGCAGTTGGGCTGATACTGGGGCCGCTCAGGCCGCCGCCCGCCAAGTGTCCAGGAAAGCAGCGCCCAAGCCCGCAGCTCCGAGACCCGCAGCTCCCCGCTGTGGTCCAGGTCCCCACCGCACTAGGTGGTAGGAGAACGACAAGCGTCCAGCGGCTGTGGGCTGTGGGTGGGGCTGGACCGGAGGGCAAGGGAGGGACCGTGGGGGAGGGAGGAGGTGCCAGGTCTCATGGGATCCTGAGATCACCACCTGAGCCAAAATCAAGAGTCAGCACCTAACCGACTGAGTTACCCAGGCGCCCCTCTTTGCCCTTTTATGTTGGCATAATTTCACACCTGTAGGAAAGTTGCAAGAAGTGTAAAAGCATTCCTATATGCTCTTCACCCAGATTTCCCAAATGTTAGGAATGAAGCAGCCACGGGTTAGTATTTATAATAACGGGATTTAGAACTGCAGTGTCCACCAAGAAAAGAACTAAATTGTGTAGCTAATCATATAAAATAAGCCTATGACATACGGGATGTTTACAATGTAGAGTTCAGTGAAAAGCCAGAGACCCACAAAAATAATTGCTGTGCCGTGTTTTCTCGATGTAAAATTGAGATTTGTTCTCAAAAGGATTGAAAAGAGGGGCACCTGGGTGGCTCAGTCTGTTAAGCTCCAGCCTCTTGATTTCCACTCAGGTCGTGATCTTGGGGGTTGTGAGATCTAGCCCATGTCCTACACCTCACTCAGTGCAGAGTCTGCGTGAGATTCTCTCCCTCTCCCTCTGCCTCTGCCCCGCCTCCCGCTCTCACTCTCTCTCTCTAAATGAATAAATAAAATCTTAAAAGAAAAAAAAAGACTGAAAAGAAGATGACACCTAGAAACTGAAGGGACACAGAACAGCCAAAACCATCCTGAAAAAGAATAAGATTGGAGAACTCACACTCTGATTTCAAAACTTACTACAAAGGAGCAATAGTCGAGACACCTGACTGAGCCACCCAGGTGACCCTAGGCAGTGATTTCTTAGATATGACACCAAAAACACAAGAAACAACAACAAAAAATGAAGTTCCATTGTTTTTGCTGTTCAGTTTGGGTGCTGGGGGAGTAAAAATGTAGTGCTTTTAGAATGTGTTGGCTAGGGGCGCCTGGGTGGCTCAGTCGTTAAGCGACTGCCTTCGGCTCAGGTCATGATCCTGGAGTCCCGGGATCGAGTCCCGCATCGGGCTCCCTGCTGAGCAGGGAGTCTGCTTCTCCCTCTGACCCTCCTCCCTTTCATGGTCTCTATCATTCTCTCTCTCAGTAAATAAATAAAAATCTTAAAAAAAAATGTGTTGGCTAAATCACAGGGGTGAAGAGTGCAGCCTGGGGAATACAGTGATACTGTAATAACCTTGTGTGGTGACAGGTCTGACCACTCTCATTGTGGTGTACTGTTGCCTAGTATATAGAATTGCCCAGTCACAATGTTGTACACCTGACATTAATATAACACTGTTTGTCAACTAGACTTCGATAAGAAGAGCAAAGTGTAAAACAAGCAATTAACAGTAAATATGCAAAAGCTGGGCGCCTGAGTGGCTCAGTCCGTTAAGGGTCTGCCTTTGGCTCAGGTTATGATTGCAGGGTCCTGGGCTTGAGCCCTGTATCGGGCTCCCTGCTTGGCAGGGAGCTTGCTTCTTTCTCTCTCCCTCTGCCCCTCTCCATGCTCATGCTCTCTCTCTCAAATAAATGAAATAAAATCTTTTTTAAAAATTGCAAAAGCTTGGTGCACCTGGTTGGCTCAATTGTCTACCTCTCCCTCTGCCCCTCCCCCTTGTGTTCTCGCTCTCAATAAATAAATAAAATCTTAAAAAAAACCCCAAATACAATGAGATACCATTGCATATCTACCAGCATGGCTATACTCAGATAATAGCAAGTGTTGACAGGGATGTGGAGAAATTGAAACCCTCATAAGCTGCTCATAGGAATGTGAAATGGTGAGGACCCTGTGGAGAACAGTCTAGCAGTTCCTCAAATGGCTAAACATAGGATTTCCATATGACCGAGCAATTCCATTCCTAGGTGCACACCCCAAAGAACTGAAAACATACGTACACACAGAAATCTGGACATGAATGCTCATAGCAGCGTGAATCATAGTAGCCAAAACCTGGAAACAACCCAGATGCTTATCGATAGATTAACGGATATACAAATCATAGTCTATATATACAATGCAATATTATTTGGCCATTACAAAAACGAAATACTTCCACAGGCTGCAGCATGGATGAACTTTGAAAACTCCAGGCATGGGGCGCTTGGGTGGCTCAGTCGGTTAAGCGTCTGCTTTCAGCTGGGATCATGACCTCGGGGTCCTGGGATGGAGCCCCTCATGGGGCTCTCTGCTCAGCGGCAAGTCTGCTTCTCCCTCTCATATTTGAGTTTGTCAACTCCCTAGTCTCAGAGCCCCCGCCCAGAATCCCCAGTCCCTGCCGCCTGTCCGGCCGACGCCCCGCCCCCGGACGCCCCCGCCCAATCCTGAGCTTGCCCCGCCCCTTTCGCAAACCCTTGCCCCATATCCCCGCGCCGATTGGTCAGGCAGCCAGCTCGGCGCCGCTCACAGAAGAGCCGGAGAAGAGGAGTTTGCTCAAGGAATGGGGCCCCGCGGCCCTGCTGCGCATGCTCGCTGGGAGCCCGTTTGGGCGTTCCAAGAGGTCGGCTCCCCCGCGGGGTGGCGCGCGCTCCCGGCTAGTGGGGCGGCGCGCGGGCACGGGGCTCGCTCCCGAGAGGGCAGGTGGGGGCTGGGAGCGGGCGCTAGGGTTGTGGTGGCCGGAGGCGCCTGGGCCGCGAGGTCGACGCCTGTGGCTGCGGCGGCCGAGGCCAAAGGACCCGCCGCGGCTCGGTCTCCAGAGAGGGAGGGCTCCGCTGCCGCCGCCGCCCGGCCGGTGCCCGGTGAGCACGGGCCCCAGCGGGCCGGGGAGGGTCCCGGGTCACACGGCGTGGCCGCGCCCCCGGCCAGGCCTCCCCGGGGGTCCCGAGGGCTGCTGAGGCTGGAAGGGGGGGTGGTGTCACCCAGCTCCGTGTCCCGGCGCTCAGGCCGCTCCTTGTCCTTCACCCGAGACTCGTCTCCTTTCTCCTGGCTCCTCCTTCGCCCCAATACAGCCGACCCTGACTGAGCCCTGACACCCCCAGCAAGGGAGCCCCCCGTTCGTTCCTACCCCCCGCCCGTGTCCGCCGCACCGGCGCTGACCCGCGCTGGCACCCACCCCAACCCCGTCCCGTCTGCGCGGCTCTGTAGGTCCCAGTGACCTTGCACTTTTTGCTGCTATTACATCCCTCCTTCCACTTCTGATTACGCAGATTGCCTGTTGTGACTTTCAAACTTTTGACTCAAGAAATATGTTCTCCATGCATAACTTGTGCCTGTAGATGTGATTACTGGAAGATAAGTTCAAAAGGAGAAATGACCCTAACCTCTCATAACAGCCAGATCTACTCTACCTTTGTTCTGATTCCATTCTGTTCTCTTCTGTTCTTTCCATTCCAAATGACTGTTGCTAACCCATGGAAATGATTTCAGGACCTAATGGTTCTGACCACAGTTTGAAACTCTTGCTTTAACAAACATCCGTCTTTCTCCGCCTTTACGTCTTGCCTTTGGGGGATGCTGAGTTCCAATAATCAGATAATCACGGGTAACCTTCAATTCCATAGAAAAGGTATATTTTTAATATGTTGACATTTCTGCTTCTCAGGGCCAAAATCCCTTCGAGGACTTGATTTGAATGTTCTAGTTTGATGCCATCAGGTTTTTCCTGTTCCTCTTCCAAAAGCTCCTAGTCAGACTTGGAGAAGAGATAGTGTGTGAGGTTGGGGCTGGAGTGTGGAGTGTTTATAACGGAGAGGGAGACGATTTTTACTAGAGAGAGAAATAATTAAAGTTCAGCTTTAGGAAGATTAACTGGTTGGCACTGTGTAGGGAGAATTGGCTGGGCTGGATGCAGTATGGAAAGACTGCTGAGGAGTAGGTGAGGATCAAAGCCCTGGAGTGATGTTCAGTGGAAAGGCCATGGGAGGTGGTGTGACCAGGTGTACAGAGAATGAGATTTGAGGACACATGAGGCCTGGTAAGGAAGGAGTAAAAAAAAAAAATAGCTAAGATTCTGGGGCACTGACTGGCTCAGTGGGTAAAGCATGCCACTCTTGATCTCCAGGTTGTGAGTTTGAGCCCCACATTGGGCATAGAGATTACTTAAAAAAAAAAAAAAAAGGAAAGAAAAAAAGCTCAGGTTCTGATCTGGTGACTGAAGGACTTCGGGCTGGGAGGACCTGGAGCTAGAATCTTCCTCTCTGTGCCCTGTGCATCTCTCAGGTGCTCAGGAGCAGGGGTTCCCAGGGGACATACAGCAATATCGATCGTTGGGCTGGGGTCTGCTGCATCCAGCAGGCAGAGGCCAGGGATGCTGTTGAACATCCAGCCTCCCCTTCCCCCAAATGCCAGTGGTGCTGAGGTTGAGAAGCCCTGCTTTAGAACAGTGATTCTTAATCGCCGGGGGGGGGGGGGGGGGTCCACTGCCACCCTCAACACCGCCCAGGAATGATACCCGTATGCACACAAAGCATGCGTATTTCATAGGAGAGTTCACGAGTCAGTCAGTGCACACCTCTACCCCTCATAGCTCATTAGCATGTGTGGGAGGGGGACAGCAATTGGAGTCACCCAGGAGCTTTTTCAAACATCAGGACCCCTGGGCGTGAGAAAGAACTCTTTGTCCTTGTGTGATGATTTACAGTTTATAGAAGAATTTCATATACAGTATCTCACTTGCCACTTTTCCTGTTTCACAGGTCAAATCAGTCTAGAGAATCGATGGAATTTGCCCCAAGTGTTGCACCCAGCAAGCTGGCAGTAAGGACCCGGGTACTGGCGGATGGGGATGGCGGTTCTCACTCTCTGTGCGTGAAGGTAATTCTGTTGACCCACTATCAGCTGCTGAGTGAGGCTCAGACTTTGAGGACCTTACCGATTAGATCTTGCCTGAGAGGCACCCGGCAGTTTGTAATACTGTGTCTCTTGGGTTTTAGGCTGACACCGAGCCCTTTGTGACCACCTGCATGACAGCAGTGTCAGAGTGGGCAGCTGAGTATTGTGCCCAAAATTGCTCTGTGCCTCGTTTCTGGGGGAGGGGAGCGGAGGGGATAAGAGAGTGACGAAGCATGAACCGTGAAGCTTTCGAACTTTCCATTTAAATCTGCCCGATTTAAAAATACTTCAGTCACTCAATAAATCTTTAGTGAGTAAAAATTGAGTATTACAAGACAAACACAAGGACCCAAGTATTGACCTCAAAGCAATCCAAAGTAAAAAAAATACATTTAAGTCCATCTACAATAAATAGACACATGTATAACGAGTGGAAATTTCATAAAATAATACCCAGTTTTATTTCATGCAGTGCAGATTGATGTTTCACATGTAATTTTAAAAATTGCTGACTGGATCCAGAGATTATAGGACCAATGACCTAGGCAATTAGAAAAGCAGAACCTTAGACCAAAACAAAGGAAATAAAGCTGTTTCATACAGATGTAGAATGAACATGTATGGAAGCTTTTACTTAACTCATTAACCAAGGAACCAGAAAGATCTAACAACCAGTTTGCAAGAGAATCCAAAGAAGATTCTAGAAGACTACAGATACTGAAATGTGCACATGGAGGCAAAACTGGCTTTTTATTCAGGGGGAAGAATTATTTCCATGTACTTATTTACATGGAGAGAGAGTTTATTGCCCACAGCCTAGAATAATTTCGCATTGCTCTCAGTTGTCTACACTATACAGAGTTGTCAAAATGAGTCAAAGGCTAGAATCCCGTAACCTGGAAGGATGTGTTCTAGACACTGCATAGTTTCCATTGAGGCGCAAAGGTCCTTTACAGTCTCATAACCTCAATGAAAGATACTTCTGATCACAAAATAAGGCTGGTCTCATTAGATTTGGCCTGATTGTTTGCATAGGTACAAGCACGTTAATTCACCGTAAAGGCCTTCTTGAGTTTGCTTTGCTGGAAGCCTTCATAAGGAATATCTGGTGGGATTTTTAGAAGTCTGGTATTTGCTATCCCAAGGTATGGAAGCCATGCTCCAGAAGCTCTCTCCACCAGATTTTACTTATACTACTTAGGAGTTTGAGCAAATTCCTGTCTGTATTCTTGAGGGCCCCTGAATAGCCCAAGGTGTGTGAAACGCGATAAATTGTTACAGGATCATCTCAGAAAAGATGAAACCATGACTCTCCTACTGACATAAAATAAACACATGCTAATGATTTTATTTAACACATTAATGAAGGAGCACATACAATGTGACAGATTAAATGAGATCATGTATATAAAATACTTAATGTGGGGCCTGGCACAAAAAAAAGCCCCTTCAAATCCTTCTTAGGCTCATCACTTACTGACGGACCACCTGTTTCTCAAGGGCATCTATTCAGGTGTTTCTCAAAGCACAGTCCATGGTCCACCAGAGCCTTGTGGGGGTACTTGCTGAAAATTCAGATTCTTGAATCCCTCTCCAGATCCTCTGTCAGAATTTTAGATGGAAATCCAACCATTTGCATTTTTATCAAGGGCCCAGGGGAATTTTTATGAAGACCAGAATTACACAAATAACTAATTATAATAAAACTTGCATGAAAAATATACTTAACCGCATTATATGGATTCACTCTTTCTATTCTATTTCATTTTTTAAATTCTTTTTCATTTTTTTAAACACTGATCTCAAGTAGGGTTTCTCAACCTTGGCTCTGTTGGTGTTTTAGACCAGATGCTTCTTTAG
The DNA here is from genome assembly GCF_029215605.1 of Mirounga angustirostris. Classification (NCBI taxonomy): domain Eukaryota; kingdom Metazoa; phylum Chordata; class Mammalia; order Carnivora; family Phocidae; genus Mirounga; species Mirounga angustirostris. Next base: position 141,852,558 of record NW_026991713.1, read on the forward strand.
GGAGTGTTGGAGAAGCTACCCCGGGCAGTGTAGGATGTTGAGCAGCAGCCTTGGGCCCTCCCCGCTAGATGCTAGCAGCATGCCCTGCCTCCCCGTGGTGACAACCAAAAATGTCTCTGGACATTGTCAGTTGTTGCCTGGGAAGCAAATCACCTTGACTGACAACCACCAGTCTTAACCCACTCCATTGATACCTGTGGTCAGAATCCTCAATGTGTAAAGAACCATTTTTACTGTTTTTTTTTTTTTTAAAGATTATTTATTTATTTATTTGACAGAGAAAGACACACAGAGAGCAGGAACACAAGCAGGGGGAGTGGGAGAGGGAGAAGCAGGCTTCCCGCTGAGCAGGGAGCCTGATGCGGGGCTTGATCCCAGCACCTTGGGATCATGACCTGAGCCGAAGGCAGACGCTTAACGACTGAGCCACCCAGGTGCCCCCCATTTTTACTGATTTTAAGAGGTGAGGCCCTGAAGGCAGACACAGGTGTCTTGAATGCGGACTCTGTCTTTATCGGCCTGCTCTTGCTCACAGATTCAGCCTTGGTTCCTCCTCTATGACATGAAAGAACAGTGGACTCTAATTGATGGGGTTATTTGGAAGATAAACTGGAATAGTACGTGCAGAGCCCCTGGGAGGTAGTGCCAGGCACATCGTTGTATTTGGTAAATATTACATATTATGATCACAGTCCTCTAGACTCTCGAGGGTTGTGTCAGTCAGAATCCAGCCAGGAAAACAGAAACTACTTTAAGATTTGAACTGGGAGTTTCCTTGCGATCCCTGGTGGTGGAGGAGCTGAGAGGCCAAACAGGAAATGGTGAGCGAGCCCGAGAGTGGCAGGGGCTCAATGCTTCCAGCACAGCCAGGCCGAGTTCCAGGGCGGCAGGCAGGGGTCCAGCAAAGCTGCAGCAGACCGCCCTGGTGAACCCACGCCAGGCAGGTGGCTTCTGGAACACCCTCCTCGCTCCACCCACCAGTGTCCCACTGAGCCTCCCATTGGCCAGATCAGCCAGAAGTCACCCTGGTAAACCATAAAATAGCTGGTTTGTAGGGACACATCAGTGCAGCTGAAGACTTACTCTGAAGGCCTGACTGCAGCCCTGAGCATCAGCTTCCTCCACCTGGCACTTCTTACCTCTTCCTGCAGCTGCCCAGGGCACAGGGAGGCACCCCGTTAGCTCCGCACCAGCTGGGCCTGGGTTGGAGTCTTGGCTCTCACTAGCCGTGCGGTGCTGGGCCACTCAAGGCCCCAGAAGTTGAGTGGGGATGATGGTGACGGTTGGCAAGGAGGTTGCTGGGTCAATGGACTGGAGGTGTTGGCTGATGCCGGAGGAATTTTGTTCCTGGCTCAGGTCCCAGGTCCCAGGTTCCAGGTCCCAGGATGGATGATGAGGCTCTGGACAGGAGGGTGTCTCCCTCTCCCTCTCTCTTTCACCCTATACTCAGGAGGTCTCCATCACTTATTTTCTCTGTCAACTCCCATTGTGTCTATAGGTTTGAAACTTGGGTTTTCAAGAACCTTTTATTTTGAGTTAATTTTCGACTTTAAAAACATTGCAAAGATAGGACGAAGAATTCCCACATACCCATCACCCAGTCTCCCCGATTGTCAGCATCTTACCGGACGCTGCGTGGAGATCAAAGCCGGGAAATCACCGTGGGTACAGTTCTCTTCACCTACACTGTTGACCTGACTCTGGTTTCCCCAGCTTGTCCCCAGCATCCTTTTTCCGTCCCGCCATCCCATGTGGCATTTAGTTGTTGTGTCTCCTCAGCACCCCCAGTCTATGACAGGTCCTCAGCCTGCCCTTGTCCTCGATGACCTCAGCAGTTTTGAAGTCTCCTGGTCATTGTTTCGTGGACCGTCCTTCGATGTGGCTTGTCTGATTAAAGTGGGGGTGTGCACCTGGGGCAGGAGTGTCACAGAGATGGTGGGGTGTCCTTGGTGCATTGCATCAAGGACGTCGTGGTGTTGATGTGTCTTATGACCAGTGAAGTTGACCTCGATCATGTAGGGGGGTGTCTGGGGGATTTCCCCACCGTCAAGTTACTGTCTTTCCTTTTGTAGTTAATAAATATCTTGGAGGGAATGTCTGAGGCTATGCAGGTCCCACAACTGGGATTTTTAATAGCCTCAATTTTTGTTCATTTATCTGTTCTGTCGCTTATATTACCCTTTAATTTCTCGTGTGACTTGTCACAGGAGAGTTATGGAGTTAAAGGACAAATGACCAAGCGAGGAGATGCAGCTTGTCTTTACAGCGTCTCCCTTTCCCCACGGTACAGAGAGTTTATGCACATTGTCCACGATTTCAAGAAAACAAAAGAAATGGAAGGAGAAAATAAATCACTGTTCTTACTACTTCTAACATTTTGAGATATTTCTTCCTAGGTATTTAAGGGTTTTTTTTTTATTTATTTGGGAGAGCAAGCGAGCACAAGCGGGAGGGGAGGGAGAAGCAGACTCCCTGCTGAGCAAGGAGCCCGACACAACACAGAGCCTGATGCCGGGGCCCGATGCCAGGACCCCGGGATCATGACCTGAGCCGAAGGCCAATGCTTAACCCACTGAACCACCCAGGCGCCCCGTTTTTGTTTTTGTTTTTGTTTTGTTTTTTGGGGTTTTTTTAGGCCATGAATACATAAAATAAAATCAGTCCGTAACCGACGACTGTGAGCAGAGCCCTCCGGAGGCTGGAGAGGCGCGTGGGCTGAGGGCCAGAGGCCCCGCCGGGTCTGAGCCATACTTGGATTTGGGTGGGGTTTTTTTTGGGAAAACCTTAGCTTAGAAAAGATAGTATTTGCAGACTTTGCTAACTGCATCTGCTAACTGTTAGGTTTTGTAAATACAAACATTTTTGGAAGTCTTCAGTTATTTTTGCTACATGGAAGAACTCTCACATTCTTGTTTTGGAAACGTTTGTGTCAGGCAGTTAATTTTTTACCAAGGATGCAGTGCGTTCATCCTAAGGAGCAACACCGCTATCTTGTGGCCTTCGGGAGCATTGCTGCCAAGGATTTAGGTATGCGTTCCTGCCTGTTCTGGGTCTACGTTACATAATGATTTGGTCCTTTGCAAGGGCTCCATCTGGTCTGCAGGTGAGGGCCTCCCACTGTAAAGTGGGGTGAAATAGCAAACAACATGTTGAATGCGATGTGTGCCACAGGAAACAAAATGTCAGTCAAGAGCTCTAATCCAAGAATGGAGAGAGTGGTGCATCTGGGTGGCAGGATTATGGGCCGTTTACTAGGAATTAGGTTCTTAACAGTTTAAACATATTTTTATATAGTTTTTACAATATAATATTAGCAACTTACACAATATCTTAATATGTAATCCATGCCACCCCTCTTCTTCGATGAGGAAACCAAGCCCAGTAGTGAAAGGTCTGCTTTGGTGTAGAAAACTGGTTTTTGGGGCGCCTGGTGGGCTCAGTCAGTGCAGTGTGCGACTCTTGATCTCAGGGTTGTAAGTTTAAGCCCCACGTTGGGTGTAGAGATGACTTAAAAAAAAATAAAAAATCTTAAAAAAAAAAAAAAAGAAAAAGAAAACCAGTTTTCATCCAAGTGACCCTGGGGACCTAAGTCCCTATAAGGATTTTTTTAAAAAACAGTTTTATTGCGATATGATTTACATACACACAACTCACCTATCAAAAGTGTATAACTCAGTGTTTTCCGTGTATTCAGAGTCGAACAACCATCTCCACAGTCAATTTTACATTTTCATTACCCTCCCAAAAAGAAACCCCACACCCCTTAGCATCACTTCCAAATTTCCCCTTCCTTTCCCCCAGTCCTATACAATCACTCATCTGCTTTCCATGTCAGTGGATTTGCCCGTTCTGAACATGTCTTATAAATGGAGTCATACATCTTTTGTGTCTGGCTTCTTTTTTAAAAAAATATTTTATTTATTCATTTGCGAGGGAGAGAGAGCACAAGAAGGGTGGAGAGGAAGAGAGAGAGAGGGAGAAGCACACTCCCCACTGAGCCAGGAGCCCGACGTGCGGCTTGATCCCAGGACCTGGAGATCACGACCTGAGCCGAAGGCAGACGCTTAACCAACTGAGGCACCCAGGGGCCCCTGTGCCTGGCTTCTTTCACTGAGCATGATGTTCTCATCCAGCACGTGCCAGAATGTGATTCCTGGTTATGGCCGAATAGTATTCCATTGTATGGATGGACCACACATAGGCCAGTGCAGGTGGTTCCAAGGGAGAACGCGGTGTACGGACGGACCCAGCTGGTGCCAACCCTGCATGGTGGCCAAATGAGAGAGTGGTTGGTGTCCGCAGAGCTGGCGGGCAGTCTGCAGACAGCTGGGCTGAGAAGGAAGGAGTGTGGGCTGTTCTTGCAAAGTCGAACTGTTGAGGGAAGGAGGGGCTTTTGTTAGGTCTTGTTTTTGGACACAGGAGACTGAAAAACCTTGGTGGTCCCAGTGCAAAGAACTGCAGAGGCAGAGAGCTCTGGTGACCAGAGAGAGCAGGACTCAAAGGGTGGTGAAAGGGCCCCAAGGGAGGAGGGGAGCTGTACCAAGGGAACTGGGTGGAGACATGTTTATTTCCAAATCAGGATAAAATATGTATGCCCCCTACATCCAGATAGTGAAGAGTGATAAGAGCTTATGAAGAGATCCATCCTCAGTGGGTAAACTGTGAAACAAAATGGTAAAAGTCCACATCATGGAGAGAGAACTTTAGCTAGTTTGAAGTCTGCCTTTTTTGAAGAACTTCATTCACCAATGATGTTAGGTAAAAGGAATATTACTGCATGTAGGTTGTTACAGATTTGTGTGTGTGTGGTAAAATATATATCACAAAAATTTACAACTTGAATCATTCTAAGTGCACAGCTTGGTGGCATTAAGGACCCTCACACTGGCATGCCACCATCACCACCATCCACTGCCAGAACATCATCGTCATCCCAAACTGAAACCACACCTACTAAACAACAGTCCCCCATTCCACACCGCCTCCCCCCCGTCAGCCCCACAACGCCGCTGACTCTGCCTCTATGAATTTGACAAGTGTAGGGACATCACATAAGTGGAATCGTACAGCATTAGTTTTTTTGTGACTGGTTTATTTTGCATTATGGACTTTTTACTTTTTTAAGATTTTATTTATTTGAGAGAGAGAGTGAGTGAGAGAGCACAAGCAGGGGGAGCGGCAGAGGTAGAGGGAGAAGCAGGCTCCTGGCTGAGCAGGGAGACCAATATGGAACTCCATCCCAGGACTCCGGGCTCATGACCAGACACTTAACCAACTGAGCCACCCAGGAGCCCCTGTTATGGACTTTTTAAGTACTTAATTCTCATTGCTATCCTTTATACTTAATATTTTTGTTTTTCTCACTGAATTACCAGCCCTTTAAACATGATCAACTGAGGGATTTAACATTTATGTAGCATGGCACCTGAAGTTCAAATGCACTTTGATGTGTATCTCACAACCTTTATTGTTCCATGCATCAAAAAGCCAAAACCCTTGGGGTGCCTGCATGGCTCAGTCGGTAATTAAGCTTCTGCCTTCAGCTCAGGTCATGATCCCAGGGTCCTGGGATCAAGCCCCTCATCTGGCTCCCTGCTCAGCAGGAAGCCTGCTTCTCCCTCTCCCACTCCCCCTGCTTCTGTTCCCGCTCTCCTGTGTCTCTGTCAAATAAATAAATAAAAATCTTTAAAAAAAAGAAAAAAGCCCAAACCCACCAGGTTGAGTCACTTGCCAAGAGTATGAGTTACTGCTGAGTAAGAAAAGACCCTGATCTCACTGGCTTAAAATAACAGTTTATTATTGATTGGTGTTCCATAAGGTGGGTGGCCGTTCGTGTGGCCACCATGCAGGATTGCACCAGCTGGCTTGGTGTCCTGTGGCCCCTTCATGTAGGTACACGCAGCTGGGGGGTCTGCAAGATAGTTTTCCTCCATGCCTGGCAGGGCCTCCGTGCCCACATGTGGCCTCTCACACAGCTTCCTAACCTGGCAGGCACAGGGCCGTGTCTCCTGAGGGTGAGGACTGCCAACCCCCACAGCATGCTTCTGCCACACTCAGCAAGTCACCCGTCTGGGCTGGAGCCAGTCCAGATTCAAGACCACATTGCAAGGGGGCCTGCATACTTTATGGGAGGATTTGTGGTCATTAGACAGTCTACATTACAAGGTCCCGGAATGGTTGAGAATGGTAACCGTTAATCCAATCCAAATTCTAGGTAATCGCCAGACCCATGCTTTTCCGCAGAAGGGGCTGGGGGAGGGGGCGGGGGGGGGGGGCGTTGGCTAGGCCATAGTTCGCCTTTTGTTGTGCTGGAACTTCTGTATCCATTGAGGTGCGTGCATCTTGGAAGCCTTTTAAGCAGAACTTGTAGTTGAGGGGACCGCACCGTCTCCTGACTCAGGGTACCCATGACTCCGGGTCCAGTTCCCGTAGAATGTGGGGGCTCTTAGTCATGCCAAGGCCCTCTAGTTCGGAGGAGGCCAGGCTTCGGCATCTGATGGTTTGAGGCTAAGGCCGATGGCGCGTCGGGGTCCCCACAGAGTCCCCTCCTGCCCCGCGCGTGGCGAGGACCCAGGCCCGGGCCTGTAGGAGTGTGCGTGCTGTGTGGACAGTGACTGCAGCGCTTCGGCTGGCCCGAGTTGTCTGAGGCGTCCCCGCCCCCCCAGCGCCCTTGGCCCCGTAGGCTGGAGGCCGATGGGACGGCAGGAGCGTGCCAGCAGCGCGGGGACCCGGAGCGCGGGGACCGAGGGCTGCAACCGGGGCGGGCTGCCGGCTGAGGGATGGACGCCGGAGCCAATCGGCGAGGGGGGCGGGGCGGCCCAGGGGCGGGGCCTCCCACCGGCTCCCTTTTCCGCCCAGACAGCTCCTCCCCGAGGCACGCACTGGGTCTCACCGCGCTGGTCCCCAGGGGCACGCGTGTCCCTGCCCCGCCACGTCGCGGTGTGGGGCGGGATGGGCAGGGCAGAGAAGGGCCGCATGGGAGGAGCGAGGGTTGGTTCGTCCAGGGGTATGACGCGGGAGGGCAGGCCAGCCGGAACTCTCAATCAGGTGGCCCGTTACCTGGAAGATTTCCTCGCCACCACCCCCCATCCCAACGCCCCCCCCCCCCCCCGCCGTCCCCGGGATGGGCTTCCCTGCTGCCCTGGGATGGGCAAGCGTATACTGCGGGGTGGGGCGGGGATGAGGCGCCCCTCTGAGTCTTCAGCCTTGGCTCTGTCTTAGTGGGGACACTGGGGCCCTGCCATTAGGCTGATCAGGCTTTGGGGAGCTGAATCTGGGCCCCAAACCAGGGAACTTCAGAGCAGGAATGCATTGGAATGGCAGAACTTGGAAACGAGGGTGACAGCTCACAAATGGGAAGCTGAAATGTGCAGGGAGGCTGTGGTCTTGCTTCTGGGCTCTTAAGGAGAGGTGGGGGAGACCCAGCCTATTCACCCACCACCCAGTCCCTCAAGAAAGCAAAATGTTTACCCCACACTGATACCCAGGGCCCTGTCTCCAGGCTAGCTCTGCCCCCATAATACATCCTTTCTGCTTCTCCAGGCCAGAAGCCAGGGAGCCTGAAGTGACTGGATTTTCCTGACACCTCTACAGCCCCGTCCCCTCCCGGCTGAGGTAGCGCCAGCCCCACTTCAGGCACAAGGTCACTGCCTTCCTGGGACCCCAGCATTTCCTGAGTGCTGCGTGGTCCAGGGCCTCCGGCTTGGGATGGGAGATGGATCTAGTTGTGAGTCCAGAGAGTCCTGCCTCCCAGAGCCAGGCGTCCCCTTTGTGGTCTGCAGAGCGCTGGTGGGTGCCCGGCTCGGTCTCCTTGTGACACAGTGTCAGGAGGAAGGCCACCGGGCATTCTGGGAGGGTCTGTGACATGAGCCCATGTGCCAAGCGCTGGTCCCTGAGGCTTAGTGCTCAGGAAGGCCAGTTACCATCATCCTGGACAAGGCACACCAGGTACTGTGTGGGGCGGGCTCTGGATCCCCCTCGACCAGACTCACAGCTCTGCACTTCATGGCCATATTGGCCATCCTGGCGTCCCTCAGTGTCCTCATCTGTACACTGGGTCAATAAGAATGATCGACTTTCATAACACGGGGCCAAGTTAAATGGGAAATCCCGTGAAGACACATCCCACCGTGCTTAGCACCTACGGGCCTCTCTTTGTAGAAGCTCACGGTTCTCAGTGCCTCACTGCCTGCACCCCAACAGCCCCCAGAGAGCCCTGCCTGTGGCACATTTTACAGACAGGAAAGTGGCATTTGGGGAGGGGAGGTGACAGACCCCAGCTGCCTGAGAGGATGCAGCCGAGTGGAAGCACCGACCCGGGGTTCCCCAGCTCCGTGTGGGACCCTCCCCAGCCTTTCAGCCCCCTCTGCCTCCACCTCCACCCCACGTCCATTTTCTGAGCCCCAGGCCCAAGGGGGCCTCCACTGATGGGTTTTGCCTCCTTCCTTAGGACAGAGCCCCTGGACTGCCAGGTTCCCGACCAGGGAGGAGGAGGAGGAAGAGAACTCCATCTGCTGGGGCCTGAGTGTGGCCTAGGGGACAGGCCATCGTCCCAGAATGCCCCTGCCGGAGCCCAGCGAGCAGGAGGGTGAGAGTGTGAAGGCTGGCCAGGAGCCATCCCCGGAGTCCCCTGAGCCAGGCACAGATGTCATTCTTGTAGTCCCCACAAAGCCCAAAGAGTTCTCCAAACTGGTCCTGCTGACGGCCTCCACGGAGAACGTGGATGGGGTGGACTCCCAGCCCAAAGGAGGGCACTGTGGCATGTCCCTGGAGATGTCTGGTCCTGACGCACTGGCCAGGACCCCCCAGATCCTGCCAGTGGAGGAGCAAGTGGGGGCAGTCCAGCCAACCCCCCAGGCCCCTGAGCAGACATGCAGCAAGCCAGATACAGGTGAGTTCCAGACCTACTGCTCCTGGCCCAGCCCCCTTTGTGGCCCTGCATGTTCAGACATAGGCCCTGTGCACCCTCTTTCTAGGGGGTGGCCTTGGGGTCCCATCTCTGCTCGGAGCTAAGTATCCTTGTCTCTAATCAGGACTCTGTCTCAGGCTGGTGTGATGATCTCAGGATGTCATCCCTGTGTGTCCCCCATTGTTCTCATCCACGCCCTTGGCCTCCAGCCTTGCTTTGTTCCAGCTGACCCAGCCCTCTCTTGTCCTCAGCAGCCCCCAAGCCCCTGGAGTTCCTGAGGACCCCATTCGGGGGCCGCCTCCTGGTGCTCGAGTGCTTCCTGTACAAGCAGGAGAAGGCAGTGGGGGACAAGGTCTACTGGAAGTGCCGTGAACACTGTGAGCTGGGCTGCCGGGGCCGGGCCATCACCCGAGGCCCACGGGCCACAGTGATGCGGGGCCACTGCCACCCGCCCGACGAGGAGGGTCTGGAGGCGCGGCGCCGGAGACAGAAGCTGCCTGGCCCAGCCCTGCCTGAAGGCTTCGGGGTTCCGGAGGGCCCTCGGGGCCGAGTGGAAGAGCCGCTGGAAGGGGTGGGCCCATGGCTGTGCCCTGAGGAGCCAGAGCCCACCCCCGGATTGGTGCTGAGCAAGCCGGCCGCAGAGGAGGATGAGGGGCTGCGAGCCCTGTCACTGCTGAGCTTGCCCCCCAAGAAACGCCCGACACTGGGGATTGGTGAGTGCCCTGGACCTGGGCTCCACTCTGGGGTAAGTGGGAACCCATGGGTCCTTACCTGTGCCCAGATGGAAACATGGGGTCTCATATGGTTTGTAATGCACTCCAAGTCAACATGGCTGAAAGATAGAAACCTGTCCCAGAAATCATCAAGCCCGGGGGATAGAACTAGTGCTCTAGAACCAGGGGGCTCAAGTCCTTCTGGAACTTTCTGATGCAGCAGGGTCTGGTGTGAGGCCCAGAAACCCGAGTTTTAACAGGGCCAGGTGGTCCTGGTAGCCCATGAGGTTAGGGGAAGTTGGCCTAGGGGAGAGCTTTGGACCAGGTTCAAATCACAGCCCCACCTGGTTTCAGTACAGATGCTGAAACTCTGGGGTTTTCGGAACTTTGTCGGGGATGGGTGATCGCTCAGGTGCCAGGGAGATTAGATGCTCGATGTGCAGGAAGCACCCAAGGCCAGTCCCATGTGTGGTGGCGCTGAGTGCCCGGTAGCTGGGGTCTTCTTGGTGGCTTTTATTATCAGCAAGTGGGAGGTGGGCTTGGTCCCAAGGGTTGGCTCCCTTCTGACCCAGATTCGAGGGTTTAAGGATTTAGGGCAGTTGCTGTGCTGGGTACTAGGTGTGGGGGGGAACACTTGTTTTTTACTGTCTATCTTTTGCCACCATTTGAATTTTGTGGCGTGTGCATGTGCTATTCAAAAATTAAATAAAAGTTTCAAACAAACCCTAAAAAGAGTATGGCCAGGAGTGACTGAACACATAGGCTAGGATGTCAAAGCCAGCTCTGTCCTTCCCGGGTGTGCGACCTTGGATGTGACGTATAACCACCGTGAGCCATGGCCTCCCCACTGACCTCCAGGAGAGGAACTGCACCTTCTCCCTGGTGCACTGGGTGGGGGCTCGGTGGGAATGCACGTGGGGCCCACACACGCCCAGCTCGGGGGAAGCCACAGCCAGTGTCCACATAAAGGGGAAAAGCCCTTGGCCCCCCACGCCTCCCCCGCCTCCTCTCCTCAGCCTGCCATGACTGCCCCGGGTTCCTCCTCCAGGAGAACCCCGGCCCCTGGAATTCCTGAGGACGTGCTATGGGGGCAGCTTCCTGGTGCACCAGTCCTTCCTCTACAAGCGGGAGAAGGCCGTGGGGGACAAGGTCTACTGGACGTGCCGGGACCATGCACTGCACAGCTGCCGCAGCCGGGCCATCACCCAGGGCCAGCGGGTGACCGTGATGCGGGGCCACTGCCACCCGCCTGATGTGGAGGGCCTGGAAGCCCGGCGGCAGCAAGAGAAAGCCATGGAAACACTGCAGGCCAGGCCTGGTGGGCCTGGGGGCCAAGTGGACAAGCTGCTCCAAGGCGTGGATGGCCGGCTCTCCCGCAGGGGGCCGGGGACTCTGACTCTCACCAGAGCCCGGCCTAGGAAGCGCACAAAAGTCCTTCCGGCCCAGCCCCAGGCCCTGCAGGGATACCGCACTGAGGACCGGGACGAGGACCCCGGTGAGTCCTTCACAGCGCTGGCCCAGAGCTGGGCCCCCTCAAGTCTTGCTTCCTCAGGTCCAGGGAGGTAGGAGGGGACCCCAAGACCCTGAATTCCCAATTCCCTCCCCCATCCACCTCTCCCTTTCTCCCCAGGAGGCCCTGAATTCTTGAGGACCCCTCTGGGGGGCAGCTTCCTGGTGTACGAGTCCTTCCTCTACAGGAGGGAGAAGGCGGCCGGGGAGAAGGTGTACTGGACGTGCCGGGACCAGGCCCGCATGGGCTGCCGCAGCCGGGCCATCACGCAGGGCCAGCGGGTGACTGTGATGCGTGGCCACTGCCACCCGCCCGACCTGGGGGGCCTGGAGGCCCTGAGGCAGCGGGAGAAACGCCCGGGTGCGGCTCAGCGGGGGAGCCCAGGTAGGACAGACTGTGGCCAGTGGGCCGTGGTGATGGGCAGGAGACCCAGAGGACCAGCCTTTCCCTCTGACCTCCTGTGCCCCTAGCAAGCGTCCTCGCAGCCTTAGGGGAACACTCTGTGAGGGGTTACAGCCCTCTCCTGTTGCTCTTCCCTTCCCTCCTCACCTCAGTCCTACTCTCTCGGGTGGGGGGGGCTCCTCCTGGGCCTGCTCCCTCCAGGAGCTACACTGTTCTTGCTTTGAGGACAGGGGCCCCCATCACCTCACTGCTGAACCCCAGGACCTGGCTCCCAGCTCTCCCTCCCCGAACCCACCTCTCCCTTTCTCCCCAGGAGGCCCTGAGTTCCTGAGGACCCCTCTGGGGGGCAGCTTCCTGGTGTACGAGTCCTTCCTCTACAGGAGGGAGAAGGCGGCCGGGGAGAAGGTGTACTGGACGTGCCGGGACCAGGCCCGCATGGGCTGCCGCAGCCGGGCCATCACGCAGGGCCAGCGGGTGATGGTGATGCGTAGGCATTGCCACCCGCCCGACCTGGGGGGCCTGGAGGCCCTGAGGCAGCGGGAGCGGCTCCCCAGCCCGGCCCAGAGGGAAGGCTCAGGTGCGGGTGAGAGGGTGTGGAGCGGGGCAGGTGCTTGGCCCTGGTCTCCCTGCTGGGACCTTCTGTCCGAGGCCCTGTGCCTGGTGGGGTCTAGCCACCCACGTGTGGTAGGCTGTGTGCTCACAGCGTGAGCTCCCTAAAGGCAGGGCTGCATGTAGGCTTCACACTTGTGGCCAGTGCTAGTCTGGGATTGGCTGGCAGCAGAGAGAAACCCACTTAGTCAGCTGCAGGGAAGGGGGTGGGGTGGCATAATCCACTACAGGAAGTGCTCAGCACCCGTTTACGGGGCAATGAGCCTGGACCTCAGGGACCCTCTGTCTCCCCTCTCTAGGTCCTCGTGTTTGTTTTCCTCCCTCCTCCCCCCAATTCTCTCTAGCCACCCGAACCCCAACATTACATGACCTTTCAATTCAGGGTCTTAAAAGCCTCAAGAGAGAGTTGATTGGTTGTCAGCTGGCCGAGGGGACGGTGGACACCGAGCCAGGAGGCTCCTGGTGCATGGCCCCAACCAGCCGTGGGCCCCGCTGAATGTTCCAGCCCAGGCTTTCACCGGGGTGCTCACCAGCAAGTGTGGAATCCAAGCCGGGTCAGAGGAGGCCTGCAGGAAAGCAGGGCCAGCCTCCAGGGCAGCACCAGAGCCCTGAGAAGGAGACGGCTGGTCTGTCCTCGAGAGTGCCGGGCCGTGGGCCTTGGGTGGCAGTCCGAGCTGCAGTCCTCAGGGCCCCACAGCACGGGCTGCTGTGGAGACAGAGAGCAGAGTGGGTTCTGTGGGAGGATTGTGGTTTCCTGGGGCAGGCTGGTGGCACAAAGGAAACAGCCTCTGTCCCTGGCACCCAGGCTTTGCACCCTGCTTCCGAGCTGCCCCATTCACGCTGCCACATTCCTTCCAGGAACCCTCCGGCCGCTGGAGTTCCTGAGGACGTCCCTCGGGGGCAGGTTCCTGGTGTACGAGTCCTTCCTCTACAGGAAGGAGAAGGCGGCCGGGGAGAAGGTGTACTGGATGTGCCGGGACCAGGCCAGGCTGGGCTGCCGCAGCCGGGCCATCACGCAGGGCCAGCTGGTGACGGTGATGCGTAGCCACTGCCACCTGCCCGACCTGGCGGGCCTGGAGGCCCTGAGGCAGCGGGAGCGGCTCCCCAGCGTGGCCCAGCAGGAGGACCCAGGTGCAGATGGGGATGGGGTCAGAGGTGGGAGTACAAAAGAGCTGTGGGCCTCTCGACTCTCCCAGCCTAAGTTTCAGACACCTCAGGGGACAAGGCACCATCTGAGGAGCTTTGTGCCCTGGCCTTTCCAGAGTCTTCTACCTGTCCTGTCCACTGGCACCTTCTCCGGAACCTGAAAACACCCCTAGGTCCATCCCATTCTCAAAATGACTCCCCTTCTAGTTCATTTCCTCTTCTTTCTCTTATCCTAAGAGGTCTTAACAGGTTACAGATCAGTCTCTTGAAAATCAGATGAAAAAACAGGCTGCTCCAGAAGAGCATGCTAATGTTTGTGTGTATACACACACACACACACACACACACACGCTCATGCCTACATGCGCGTGCACAATGCACACACTCATACATGCATACACACATGCACACGTGCACATCACCTTACACTCTTAAGATTTTGCCAAGAATTAATTTTATTGAACTGAAAATGGATTCCCTTCACATAAACAGAATAGAAAACCAGTTGTTAGGAAGCATTTTTGTGTTTCATATTAATTCATGTGAATAATAAGGGCCATATCTTATAAAATATGCAAATGAATCCAAGTTGTGTAAAACAACCGAAAGAAATACGATTTCTGCTCAAAAAAAATGGAGGTTTCTGGGAAAAAGCCACTGTTTGGCATCAATAAGAAATAGAAGTCATGGGGGGCGCCTGGGTGGCTCAGTCGGTGAAGCATCTGCCTTCAGCTCAGGTCATGATCTCAGGGTCCTGGGATCGAGTCCTGCATCGGGCTCCCTGCTCAGTGGGGAGCCTGCTTCTCCCTCTCCCTCTGCTGCTCCCCCGGCTCGTGCTCTCTCTCTCTGTCAAATAAATAAATAATCTTTTTTAAAAAAGATTTTTTAATATCTTTAAAAGATTTATTTATTTGAGAGAGAGAGAAGGGGTGGGGGGTGGGCAGAGGGAGAAGCAGACCCCCACTGAGCAGGGAACCTGACACAGGGCTTGATCCCCCCAACTCCAGGATCATGACTTGAGCTGAAGGCAGCTGCTTAACTGACTGAGCCACCCAGGCGCCCCAGTAAATAATCTTAAAAAACAAAACAAAACAGCAATAGGAGTTGTGGGAGGCCTGTGGCACTGTCAGGGGCACCTGGGTTTGATGTCTCATTCAGTCCTGCTCTGCTGAATGACGGGTTGAACGCTGACTCTCGGGGTCCCAAATAGCTTCTTTCACCAGGCACAGGTAATTGGGGGCGCTCGAAAACCAGAATTCCCAATGACTGCCCAAATCAGAGTCATTCTACCCGGTTTTCTTTATCCTCAAGGCCTTAAGGTCATCGTTACAAAGTGTGTACCTTTAGCTCCAGCAGTCTCAACAAGAATTAACGGGGTACCCGCTCCAGCTCAGTCAGTAGAGCGTGTGACTCTTGATCTTGGGGTTGTGAGTTCGAGCCCCACGTTGGGTGTAGAGATTACTTAAAAAAGGAAAGGGGGGCACCTGAGTGGCTCAGTCTTGGTTAAGTGTCCGACTCTTGATCTCGGCTCAGGTCTTGATCTCAGGGTTGTGAGTTCAGGCCCCGTGTTGGGCTCCGTGGAGCCTACTTAAAAAAATAGTAAAAAAGAAAAGAGAATCTTAAACAAGAAAAGAATCATTAATCCATGTTTTCATTTTCTTTCCTCAGAGAAGATGAAACTTCCGCCGGAAGCGCAGCTGTGCGTCCAGCCTGGCTCTCTGGAAAGCCGGCAGATGTCTGGGTAATTGTGAGTTGTCTCGTGCACACGTCAGCCCAACACATAGTGGCTTATGGCGGCAAACACTTACTGTCTGTCACGGTGTCTGTGGGCAAGATGTCGGGAGAGGTTGGGCTGCTGGTTCTGGCGCAGAGTCTCTCCTGAGGTTGGAGGAAGGACGGGGGCCGGGGCTGCGGTCACCTGAAGGCCTGCGTGGGCTGCAGGCCTCAGCTCCTCGCTGTGTGGACCGCTCCTCCAACATGACAGCTCTCGCCCCCCCAGACGAGGGGCCCGAGGGGGAGGGCAGAGCGAGGGGGAGGCCGCCAGCAAGATCAGTTGGTATTCTCCCCAAGTGCACGTGGGGCGCTGGCCGGGATAGACGGAACGTGGGCCCTGAGACAAGACTCGTCCAAAACAAGGACTGAAATCACACAAAGTACGTTATCTGTTCATGGCGGAATGAAGCCAGAAATCAGCAACACAAAGAAAGTTGGGGAACTTTTAAGTATCTGACAGTCAACACACTCCCGAGTGACTTGAAGATATCCCGAGGCAAGTGGAAAATGGTCTGAAGTGAGCGAAATGGAGACACAGCACACGAAGACACGCGGGCGGTGGTAGAGCAGTGCTTGAAGGGAAACTTGTAGCTGGAAAGACTTACATTAAGGAAAAAGAAAGATCTCAGATCAGCAACTTACACTTCCATGTTAGGACCCTAGGAAAAGAAAAATGGAGCAATCCTAAAGCAGGAGGAGGATGAGAAAGGACAGAAATGAATGAAATAGAGAAGAGAAAATGAACGAGACCAAAAGTTGGTTCTTTGAAAGAATCAACAAAATTGACAAACCTTTAACTACATCGCCCCCAAAATTGGTTTTTATTTGTTTATTAAATTAATTTATTTTTTCAAAATTGGTTGGTAAAGATAGGGAAGACTCAGGGGCGCCTGGCTGGCTCAGTCAGAGGAGCGTGCGACTCTTGATCTCGGGTCGTGAGTTTGAGCCCCACGTTGGGTGTAGAGATTACTTAAAAAATATATCATTATTTATTTTTTTAAAGATTTTATTTATTTAGAGGTGCCTGGGTGGCTCAGTCAGTTAAGCATCTGCCTTCAGCTCAGGTCATGACCCAGGGTTCTGGGCTCGCCCTGCATCAGGCTCCCTGCTCAGCGGGGAGCCTGCTTCTCCCTCTCCCACAAGCTGCTCCCCCTGCTTGTGCTCTCTCTCTCTCAGTCTCTTTCTGTCAAATAAATAAATAAAATCTTTAAAAAAGATGTGGGGCTCAATCCCAAGACCCTGGATCATGACCTGAGCCGAAGACAGATGCTTAACCGACTGAGCCACCCAGGCGCTCCCCCCACAAATAAAATCTTTAAATAAAATAAAAAGAGGGAAGACTCAAATTATTAAAATCAAGAATGAAAAATGGGGCATTACTGCCTACCCCACAGGAAAAACCACACACGCACAGAAGGGTCTTAAGGGATGCTATGAGCTGCAGCGTGCCAGGAAACTGGGTGCCCAAGATGAAGTGAAAACGTTCCTAGAAAGGTGAGCTACCAAGGCCGAATCAAGAAGAAATAAAATCTGAATGGACCTGTAACAGGTACAGAGACTGAATTAGTCATTTTAAAACTTCCCACCAAGAAAGGCCCCTGGGGCCTGGATGGCGTCCCTGGTGCCCTCTACCAAACACTCAGCCAAGAATTAGCACCAGCCCTTCACAATCTCTCCCCCAAAGTAGAAAAGGAGGGAGAGGACTTTCGGGGAGAGTGGAAACATCCTCCAAGTGGTTGTGGGGATGGGCACATGGCTATGGATACACCGACCCTGTGGAGTCCCACCCTGATGTGGCAAGCCAGGTGGCGTGGGAAGGACAGCTCAGTAAAGCTGTCTAAAAAAACCAGGAAGGAAGCGACAGTGACTCTCTGAACAGTCTCTCACCCTGCCACTCCTGCTTTGCTCTGTTCCTTGGAAGCCCATTAGCACACGCAGCCCCCACGCAAGGGGAGGGGAATCAGGCTCCTTCCCTCCGTCCCGTCCCCATCCCCTGTGGGAGAGCAAAGAATTGTGGACATTTCCCAAACCCATCACAGTAATCCAAGAGAACTTTTCATTTCTTGACAAAGAATCTTCCGGAGCGGGAGGCGGGACCTCTCAGGAGTGTGGGTCTCCTCCCAGGACACGCTAGTGCGTGTTACGGGGCAACTTCCCCTTTTCAAGGAAACGGTGCAATGTGCGTATGCGAACGTGTATAAAAACGACCTAGCTGACCGTTATCTCTAGGGAAAAGGAAACCCTCTATGTTGTCTACTTCCGCCGTGTTTGGATTTGTATAATGAATATCTGTTTCTTTGTAATCAGGAAGGTGGAAGGTACAAAACGGGACAGCGAGTCCCCGTGAGGCCAATCTCCTCCCGACTGAGCGGACGGACTTCGTGTGTTGCCAGCGTCCAGGGTGCGCCGAGTGCGCCCGGGCCCCTGGCCTTTCCCACCCGGTTAGACCTTGCTTCACGCAAACTCTCTTCCACCCTTCCGCAGCGCTGGGGGCCTTCACGTTCCCTCGAGGGTCTCCCAGGAGCCCTACTTTGATGGTGTCTCCGAGCGGGCGAACGAGAGTGCCAGGAGCTGGTGGCTCGCAGGTGTGTGCGACCTGGGGCAAAAGGTCCGGCCCACGAGAGAGCGGAAGAAGCGTCTTTCCACGAAAAGGCCTCTTCCCTGAGCTGCTGCTCCGAGCCGCGAGCACCCAGCCGTTCCCAGAGTGTGTGACTTTGCCGAGGCCGGTCCAGTGTGGTGTGGGTGCACTCGGAGAAGGTGCCGCTGCTTCCAGCTGAGCTGCCCCGCGGAGGCCGCCCCCCGCGGGTTTTCCAGACCGGGGCCAAGTGGACCTTCGCGCTCCTGGGCCGCCTGCTGCTGGGCTGCAGCCGTCCCTCGTGGCGGCAGAGCGAGCCAAAGCAGAGGCCCCATTACACCCTCTGTCGGAGTCTCTCCCCTTTGCAGGCTTCAGACAAACCAGGGCCGCGGTCCGCACGGCAGCTGTCGTTTCTGGCAGCGGGAGCCAGCCCGGATGCCCACGGGACGCCGGGGCAGACACCAGCGGGCCGCCGTGTCTGGCCGAGGCAGGAGGAGAGGCAGGCCCGGTGGCGGCGGAGGCCCACCCCGTTCTCCCGGCTGGGAGCGGGCAGCGGGCTGGCCTAGCAGGCCGGCGGAGAAGCAGGCTGACGTGGGCCGGGAGCTCCCGAGGCAGCTGCTTGCTACTGGGGCGCTACCGGGGCGCTACCGGGGCGCTACCGGGGCCACGCCTCGTGGCCAGCTTCCTTGCGTGCGCTCTGTGACCTGTGACCAGCCCCCTCTCCTGCCAAGCTGGCCGCGGAGCCTGCTGTCCGGCTGTGGGACAGCGACAGCTTAGGACCCCACTGTCCCTCTGCTTATAGATTTCCCGCCAATAAACCCCGTTTTATATCTCATCGTGTAGAACTGGTATGTGTGCCCACGTCCCTCGTGCAACAGCAGTCGGCCACCACGGAGCCACACGCACTGTGTCTCCGTGCCACGAGGTCGGGAGTTACGGAGCTTGGCTGGGCACCCCCAGAAGAGACCCCCACGCAGCAGGCAGCTCACCTGCCCCAATGCCGGCTGGACCAAGAGCAGGGGGCGTCCTCTGGAGCGGCTGCTGAGAGCTCTGCCCCCGGCCTGCAGGGGGCGCTGCGGCCCCTGCTGGCCATTGCCCTCATTGCCCTGAAAGAGAGGCCTTGGTTCTCCGCGGCGGCCCCTCATCCTGAGCCCCGTCTTTCTCATGAACTGGGGCGAGCTTAAAATGGAAGTGGCACCCCCAAGGACAGGGCAACCTCGACCCCCAATTCAGACCCTGGCTTCCTTCCCAGGCGAGTGCGTGGCCCATCCGCTGACCCGGTTACCGGCTCTGCAGGGCCCTAGCCTAGCAGCCTGGCCCGCAGTCAAGAAGACGGGCCGCGGACCGGCAGCCCACCTCTCAGGTGGGAGGCAGCTGTCTGCCGGAGGACCCCTGTGCTGACGGCCCTCAGCATGGACGCTCTACGCAGGGGCTATGTTTTGAGCAGTGCTCATGGCCATGAAGCCTGCCGCCCTGAGACAGTGAGCTGCCCACGGCCAAGGCCAGAGACACAGCCCTGTGGGAACAGATAGGACACCCCAATCCCGGGCCCATCTTCGTGTCTCAAATACGCATGCCCAGAGAGATGGCCACACCTGGAGGAGGGTCCGTGCCTCTACCCGCTGAGTCTCTGCTCAGCCCCACTGTGGAAGGGGCGCCCCACACGGCATGAGGTGCTCCAGCGAGAAGCGCTGAGTCCCAACGGCTGTTACCCCTGCACGGCCTGCGGGATCTGCTGTCTCTGCAGCCTCCCCAGCCGGCTCTGTGTGGGGTCAGTGACCTCCTCCATCACACGTCCCGTGCCCCTCAGCTTGGCCGAGCTCCAGGATGCAGCACAAGGAGGATCACGGGGACGCAGGCTTCTCCTCATCCTGGATGTTCATGCTGATGACGGCCTGCATGCTCTTCCTCTTCCCTGCTCCTGCTTTGACTTCAGAGGACCGATGGATGGCCCGCGTTGCTTGGACTGAGTATGCTCACGTGGACAGGAGTTTTGACACCACCGTCACCTTGGGTGGCCCCCTGGCTGCTCCGGCTCCAGAAGCTTCCTCCCATACGTCCACTTCCTCCACCATTGCCTAGCCACAGAGATGTCCCCTGCCCTGTCCTGTCACGGAGCGAAGTGCACGGGGGCCGGTCCTCAGAAGCTGGCCCCTCCGTGGCTGGAGATGGATCAGCAAGGCAGTGCCCTCCTCCTTCCCTGCTCCCGCTCTGCTGCTAGTGTCCCCCAATAAACCCGATTTTATGATGTCTGCACCACACGGAGCAGGTAGTGACAGTGAGCAACAATTATGAAGTTATGTTTCAATTATGAAATCCTTTTTTTTTTAAAGATTTTATTTATTTATTTGACAGAGAGAGACACAGCTAGAGAGGGAACACAAGCAGGGGGAGCGGGAGAGGGAGAAGCAGGCTTCCCGGGGAGCAGGGAGCCCGATGTGGGGCTCGATCCCAGGACCCTGGGATCATGACCTGAGCCGAAGGCAGACGCTTAACGACTGAGCCACCCAGGCGCCCCTCAATTATGAAATTCTTAAAAAAAATTCACTAGGGATAACAAAAGTATCAACAAGGAACTCAATTTTTAAAAATGGGGAGCAGTGGCCAGCTATGGGAGCCCCAGCCCCCAGTCCCTGCCCCCAGGGTGGTAAGGTGAGCATCATCAAAATGCTTCTCACGGCTCCGCTCCCCCTTGGTCCCCGCCCAGCCTCAGGTCCCCACATCCTTCCTGCAGGAAGGTGGCACCAGGGACCTCCTCGGCCCCAAGTCAGCAGAGGCTTCTCAGAGCTCGCTCGCGCTCAGGCTCTGACCGCCCCCTGCCGACCCCTCCCAAGGACAGCTCCTCTCAGTCCTTGGCTTCCCTGGAGGGCTGCTCTGCCTCCACCCAGCCTAGAAGCTGCGTGGTTGGTGTTCTGGGGACTGGACCTCAGCCCCTCTCTGCCCGGCTGCTTGGAGGGTTCCCGGTTTGTCAGTCTGCAGCATGAGCCTCATGGCCTTGGCCCTGACTAACCTGTGGGCATGAGGCACAGGCAACAACAGGGGGCATCTACCTGTTGTCCGCCTCGCGAGGGTTCCGCCACACAAGGAGAAACCCAGAGCTGTGCTTGACGCTGTCCTGCCTGTCCCCATTAACTGTGACTGCCCACTGGTGCTGCCCTGCCTGTCACCCACACACCATACGGTTCATCCACTCAAAGTGTGACGCAGTGGCACTTAGTATATGAGTGGTGCGTCCATCCCCGCGATCTAATTCCAGAATATTCATCACCCCGAAAGGAAACCCCAGACCCATTAGCCTCACTCGCTCTGTGGTTCCTTTCTCTGGTGCTGGGAGGTTTTGGGGAATTCAGGGGTCTTAGTCCACTTAGGCTGTCATAACAAATACCATAGATGGGGGGTGGGGCGCAATTAAACAACCCACTTGTTTCCTCAGAGTCCTGGAGGCTGGAAGCCTGAGATCAGAGTGCAGGCACGAGCGAGTTCTGACGAGAGCCTCCTTCCTGAGGTATAACGGCTGCCTTCTTGCTGGGTCCTCTTATGGGGCAGGGGGCTGACTAGCTAACTCCCTGACCTCTGCTCCTAAGGGCACTAATCCATCATGAAGCTCCACTCTGACCTAAACACCTCCCCAAAGCTCCACTTCCTAAGATCATCACAGTTGATTAGGGTTTCAGCATACGAATTTCAGAGGGACACATTCACACCACAGCGCCCGCTAAGGCACTCCTATAGTAAAGAGAACACTTTAGTTGGTCCTTACATTAATAAACATCCCCATCCCGAGCCCCAGCCACTTGCCTGCACGACCACAGCAGCCTCTGGTGTCCCCTTTCTGCAGTCCATCCCTATGATAGCCACATAGCCAGGGGCTTTTCTACAGCGCACTCCCATCATGAAACACCTGGCCCAGGTGTTCTCTCTCTGGTTTCCACATCAAGTACGACTGCCTGGTTCAAGGACCGAAAGCCAGAGGTACTGGGGCGGGGCGTCCTCTGGAGACCAGCCAAGGACAGGGCAGCCCCTGGCCTTGGGCCGTATCCTCACCACAGCCCTACAGAGCTCAGACCCTTTTGACTGCCCACCCCACTGTCCCCCCAAGGGCTCGGAGGGCACTAGAAGGGCCCCTGAGCTTTGGAAATGAGGCCTTGGGCTCTGGCCTCTCACCCCCAATGCTTGAGAGAAAGGAGGAGCATTTGCCTAGCACCTAGCAAGTACTCAAAAATATTTGTTAAAGATGTCATTAAGTGAAGAGGGGATGGGTGGGGGCCCAGTCAGGGTGCTGCTCAGGCCCCTGTCCCACATCTGTTGGACTCTTGATGGTGGAAGTGACCCAAATGTCCATCGACTGATGAATGGATGAAGAAAATGTGGGCTAGCCATACCATGGACTATCACGCAGCCTTTAAAAAGAGGGAAATCTGTCATATGCCGTGACATGGATGACCCCAGGGGACATTATGTGAAGTGAAACAAGTCAGTCACAAAAGGACAAATATTGTGTGATTCTACTTACATGAAATACCTAAAGTAGTTAAAAAAAAAAAAATCACAGGGTAAGTAGAAAGGTGGTTCTGGGGGGCTGGGAGAGGGGAGGGGAATTCGTGTTTGATGGGCTAGACCTTCAGCATTGCACAATGATGCGAATATACTTAACACTAATGAAATATTCACTTAAAAATGGCTAAGATGATAAACTTAATGTTAGGTGTTGTTTACCACTGAAAAAAGAAAAATGAGCGGATGCCAAGACCCAGAAGGTGTTTGTAATAAATGCCTTCCCCCCAAAGACTCTGGCTGCCAGAGAGGTTGTAGAGGGTGAGAGTGGGGAGCTGGACCTCAGTTTGGAGTGTGATTTGCCCAAGGAAGAGATGGTAGTGGCCCAGACTAGGGAGGTGGCAGCAAGGACAGAAAAGGGACAAGAGATGAGATGTCATGAGTTGACTTGTGCACTCCCTGTTCATGTGTGGGAGTCCTACCCCCCAGTACCAGAGTGTGATCCTATTTGGAAATGAGTCATTGCAGATGCAATTAGTTAAGATGAGGTCATACTGACCTAGGGTGGACGCCTAAGTCAATATGATTGGTGTCCTTATAAAAAAGGGAAATTTGGACACAGACCCATGCACACAGGGTGAACACCATGTGAAGATGGAGCCAGACATCGAGGTGATGCTTCTACAAGCCAAGGAACACCCGTGATGACCAACCTCTAGAAACTAGTGGAGAGGCATCGAACAAATCCATGCTGACAGCTCTCAGAAGGAACCCTCCCTGCTGACGGCTTGGTCTTGGAATTCCAGCCCCCAATCTGTGGGACTCTGCTAGGAAAGCAAAGGGAAGACAACAACTAGATGGAGCAGGAGGTGCGCCGGTGAAGCTAAGTTGTGCCGGTTGGTGTAACAAGCAAACCTTCAATCTCAACAGTTACGCAACACATGTTTTTTTCTCATGCATCCCCACACTTCGGGTTGGTGAGCACCTTCCACCAGGTCACTCAGGAATCCAGCTCCTTCCACCCTCCCCAGGCCCTGGGTATCTCCCACATCTAGTTGGTGAAGGGAGGAGAGAGAGCCCTGGCAGAGACTTACATGTGCGTGCTGCAAACCTGGAGATTGTGTTAAATACAGGTTTGGATGAAGGAGGTCTAGGGTGGAGGCTGAGAATCTGCATTTCTAACAAGCTCCTCAGTGATGCTGATGCTGCTGGTCTGGGCCCCCACTTTGAGTAAGGAGAGGCATCACTCCTGCCCCACACCCCATTGGCCTGAACTCATTCCCATAGTCAAATGCAAGGGAGGCAGGGAAATGAAGTTCAGCTGTTTTTGCGGAGCTGGAGGAACCAGGATCAGTAAACACAGGTAGAGGGCAGGAGCAGGTAGGAGGGTCCTAGCCCTCCCACCACAGCAGTCCCGTTATTCTGCAGGGACCAAGGGGAAGTACTCACTGAGACTGTGGGGCCCTTCAGCCTTCCTGAACTCTCTGTAAGTGACAGGGTGAGAGCCAAGGTCGTCTTCTTCTTTTTTTTTTTTTTAAGATTTTTATTTATTTATTTGAGAGAGAGAGAATGAGAGAGAGCCCCCGAGAGGGGGGAGGGTCAGAGGGAGAAGCAGACTCCCTGCCGAGCAGGGAGCCCGATGCGGGACTCGATCCAGGGACTCCAGGATCATGACCTGAGCCGAAGGCAGTCGCTTAACCAACTGAGCCACCCAGGCGCCCCAGAGCCAAGGTCTTCTTTAGTTTGAGGCTCTGTGAGCCATCTGGGACTGGAGCTTGCAATGAGACCCTGCCCCTCATCTCAGTGCCCCAGTCCTAGAACTGAGCACCCCGTCCCTGTCATCCAATAGCTCCTCTGCAGGAGACTGAGCCCTTGGGGAACGGGAGGCTGAAGTACAGTAGACTGGATGGACAGCGTGGTCCATCCCTGCCAGGACAGGTGCCTGTCCCTACTCTACTCTCCCTACTGACCCCTGTCCCTGTCCCCCACCTAGCCCTTTCCTGGGCAATCTGTGACCCTGGAGGTGACACTCCCCACACACCTCCATCACAGAGGCCATGGCCCAGGCCTGCGGTCCCCAGATGCTGCCTGTGGGCCAGAGACTTGGGAGGACACCTACAAGCCCCAGCAGCAACTGCCTCTCTCTCTACCCCCCTTCATGAGAGAAGGGGGCCAGGTCAAAGGGTGGCCCCCGGTCATTCCCTGGTTAGGGGGGCCTTAGACACAGGTTGTCTGCTGGGCTAGCATGTGCATGTGAGACTCCCGGTCCAGTGCTCAGCAGGGCCAGGAAGTTGGGAGGCGAGTCCCGGCCAGCCTGGCAGCTGACAGGGCTTCCCCAGGAGGCGACCCTGGTGTCCAATTCGAGTTTCAGCAAGCCCACCTCCTTCGAATGTTCACCCCCGGGGCTGCCCGCCCCTAGGATCCAGGAGCCTCATCACGAGAGGCACTAACTGCTAGGTATCCGGTCCCATCGTCGCTACCCACATCTTGGCCTTTCTAGAATCCTTCCTGCACGCCCCTAGCTGATGGGCGGGCACAGTCCGTCGGGGCTGGACAGCTTGGTGAAGGCCTGCGGAGAGGTGGGGAGGCTGGATTGAGGGGCAACGGATCTGGGCGGGGCGGGGCCGCTCCGGGGCCCGGGCCACCACCCATCTCCTCCCCGGCGCCGCCCCCGCCCTCCCACGCACCTGCGCTGGCCTCCCCCCAAGCCCTGGGGGCAGCCGGCGGGCGGCGCTGGGAGATCAGAGGATTCGGAGGAGTTGGGCCCGGGGGAGGGGGCGGGGAATTTCCCCCCACGCCTGCCTGGGCCTGCTCCCCTCCCCCTCCCCCGCCAGGTTGGGTGTGGGGGGGCTCCGCTGGGGGAATTCCACGGCGCTGCGAGGGCTCCAGCGAGCCTGGGCTGGGGGTCCTACGGAAAGAAGGGGGAAGAGAGGAGAGGACAGGCTGGGAACAGGGGCGCAGCTGCCTTCCTCCCCAGACACCAGCTGCCCCTGCCTGTCCGGGATTGAACGTCCACCATTCCCGCCTGTCTCGCGGGCGCGGGGGCAGGGAGTGGCACTTCCTCCGTCAAACCAGAGGCATTCGGTACTTGGGGAGAGGGGCCTGAGGATGTGAAAGAGGGTGTGCGTTTGAGCTTCCGACAATGAATGGGTGACAGACTGGGAGTGCGTGCGTGCACTTGATTCAAGGGAGGGTGTCCCAGGGGCGTGTGGCCTCGGGAGAGGGTCGTGTATCACCCCCATTGGGGTCCGTCTGTCCACCAGCCTGGCCTGTCCTCCTCCACACACCGCTAGAACCTGCACGGACCTTGAGAGGGGAAGGGGAGGAGAGAAGCGTGCCGGGACACCGAGGGTCCCGGGGCAGTGGGGGGGGGGGGGCGGTTGGCGTGGGAGGCGTCTGGACCTGCTGCCTCCGCTCCAGTCTCGGGCGGGGCTTCCCGGCCTCGGGGGATGGGGTGGGGAGGGAGGGACTCAAGGGGGAGGGACCCACAGAGGGACGCGAGGGGGGCAGGAGCCAGTGCGTTAGAGACCTGAGCGAGGGAGACACAGAGAGCAAGGCGCAGCGGGAGGGGGCGGGCGTGGAAGCCGAGGCAAGACCCGAGCACTGAGGGGCAGTGACGGAGAACGCCCCTGGCCAGAGAACCCCGGGGATACCCCCAGTGGGGACACACGGGCAAAGAGACGCCTTCAGGGGCGGAAACCCTGGGAGGCATATACACCGGCCCAGACGGAGAGCGCCGCCCAGAGTGGGACGAGAACAGACGGTCAGAGGACAACGCCCCCCAGGTCGCCTGGAAGAGCCCGGAGCGACCCCGGGGGCGGCATGGAGCGTGCGTGGGCCAGGGCAGCCCCTCTTTGGTTGGGGGCGATGGAGACACGGACCCCGCGGGGCCTCCTCCTTCTCTTCCTCTTCCTCCCGCTGCTGCCGCCACGCGGCGCCTCCGCCGGGAGCCTGCACAGCCCAGGTGAGTCTTGGCCCGACGACTGAGCCGTGGTCACCACTCTCTCCTCGGCCTCCGCGCCTAGAACCGGGTCCCGAGGCTGAGGAGGGGGCAGAGCAGGTGGCGGGAGCAGCTGAGCAGCCTCAGGGCCCCGTAGGCGTCGGGGGCGCTGACTGGGGAGCCGGGTGGCAGTTGGGGGGGGCTGAAGATGCGGGGGAAGGTGCGGACCTCCCCAGTCCCCGCGGTCGCCGTGCAGGCCTGTCCGAGTGCTTCCAGGTGAATGGCGCCGACTACCGCGGCCGCCAGAACCGCACGGGGCCGCGCGAGGCCGGCCGCCCGTGCCTGTTCTGGGACCAGACGCAGCAGCACAGCTACAGCAGCGCCAGCGACCCCCAGGGCCGCTGGGGGCTGGGCCCGCACAACTTCTGCCGGTGAGGGGCGGGGCCTGCGCTGGGGGCGGGGCGGGGCGCCGCGGGGTCTGCGGGGTCCTGGGGCAGGGCCTCGCTGTGGGCGCAAGGGAGGTCTTGGCTGGGCGGATACAAAGTCCACCCGGAGGGGCTGGGAGCGGAGCCTCGGCGAGGGACGAGGCCTAGCCCGTCCTGGGGGCGGGGCTGGGCGCTCGGAACATTGTCGCGCGTGGGACCCGCCTTAGGCGCCCAGAGTCTGCAGTCTCGGGTCAGGCCTGGGCATTCCAGGAGCCCGCGCGGGCGGGACCCAGTCGGGGGGCGAGCCCTGGAGTGAGGGGCCGGGCCCTTGCCATACAACTGACTTGAGAGCCCCAGCTCGTTATGGAGGGATTGGGGGCTCAGAGCCACAGCTGCTGTCTGGAGCTGAGCTGGAGAACACCACCAAGCCCAGGACTCACCACTTTTGCTCTAAAGCGGGGTCGCAGCCCAAGGGAAGTGGCTGAGGCCCAAGGCAGGGTTGGGGACAACACTACTGGTGGCCTCAAAGTCCTCACGTAGAAGGGCACGTCCTAGCAACAGCTGAAGCCCAAAATACGCCCTCAGGGCCCCTTGAAGGACTTCCCACCAACCCCTCGGAAGTCGACATCCAGAAGCACGTGGGACAAACCAGAATTTGTGCGACAACGGAGAGGAACACACAAAGTTCTAACACACACGGTGGCCATTTTGCGAATAGGCTGTGGGGTGGGGCCTGGGATTTGCAGCCTTTGGGGTGGCGGGAACCGGACCACTTGTCCCCACCGGCAGGAACCCCGACGGCGACGTGCAGCCGTGGTGCTACGTAGCCGAGACGGAGGAGGGCATCTACTGGCGCTACTGCGACATCCCCACGTGCCACAGTGAGTGGGCCTGGCTGGACAGGCCTGGGAACGCTGGGCTGCCTGGGTGGAGTTCCCTTTTGGGGGCACTGACAGAGCCTGACTCTGCTGCCCCCTCAGTGCCTGGATACCTGGGCTGCTTCGTGGATTCCGGGGCACCCCCCGCCCTCAGCGGCCCCAGTGGCACCTCAACGAAGCTCACGGTCCAGGTGTGCCTTCGCTTCTGCCGCATGAAGGGCTACCAGGTACTGCCTCCCACCTCTGGCCCAGAACGGTGACCCCTCAACTTGACCTCAGGACCCAGATCAACTCCCAACTCTGACGTCAAACCCTGACACTGATTTTGGAACCTCCAGCCCGATTCCCACTTGCGACCCAGACCCTAGGCTCCCACTACCCCGCCCCTGCCCCAACCACTGCCTCTGGGGTCACCCAGTCTGTGCTCCCAGCTGGCGGGCGTGGAGGCTGGCTACGCCTGCTTCTGTGGCTCTGAAAGCGACCTGGACCGGGGACGCCCGGCCCCAGCTACCGATTGTGACCAGATTTGCTTCGGCCACCCGGGCCAGCTGTGCGGCGGCGACGGCCGTCTGGGCATCTACGAAGGTGAGGAGTGAGCGGGGAATAGGGGCCTGGGGGAGCGGCGGAGTCTGGGTGAGACCCGGGAGCGCGATGCCCTCATGGGGGGGCGGGATCTGGGACGCGCAGAAGAGGCGACCGGGCCGATCTCGGGGGTCAGGGGCGCGGCCTGGGGCTGAGGGCGGGGCTTGAGAGGAGTCACAGTCCTCGGAAGGAGTGGGACCCGGCTCAGGCGGCAGGGAGGCAGGTCTGGGGTCGCCCCCCCTCCCCCGGGAGGGAGAGGAGCCTGGCCCCGCGGTTCTGACGGCCGGCCCCGCCCACAGTGTCCGTGGGCTCCTGCCAGGGCAACTGGACCGCTCCTCAGGGCGTCGTCTACTCCCCGGACTTCCCGGACGAGTACGGGCCGGACCGGAACTGCAGCTGGGCGCTGAGCCCGCCGGGCGCCGCGCTGGAGCTCACCTTCCGCCTCTTCGAGCTGGCCGACCCGCGCGACCGGCTGGAGCTGCGCGACGCCGCCTCGGGCAGCCTGCTCCGTGCCTTCGACGGCGCCCGCCCGCCGCCGCCCGGGCCGCTGCGCTTGCGCGCCGCCGCGCTGCTGCTCACCTTCCGCAGCGACGCGCGCGGCCACGCGCAGGGCTTCGCGCTCACCTACCGCGGTGAGAGCCCGCCTGGTCGCCCGCCTGGTCGCCCGCCTGGTCGCCCGCCTGGTCGCCCGCCGCCCGCCGCCCCGCCGCCCCGCCTCACACTTCTCTCCGCAGGGCTGCAGGACGCCGCTGACGACCCGGCGCCCAAGGGCTCGGCCCAGACCCCCGCAGCGCCCCCCGACTGGGCCAACGTGAGCTGCAGCCCCCGGCCTGGGGCTCCGGAGGCCGCGATGGGGGGTGAGGCGGGGCGTGCGAGGCGGGAGGGCGTTTGGGGAGCCGCCCCTTCCAGACCCCGGCCTCACAGCACCGTGCGCCCGCAGCCGGGGTCTTCTCGACGGTGACGGCCATCTCGGTGCTGCTGCTGCTGCTGCTGTCGCTGCTGCGTCTGCTGCGCCGACGGTGCGCCCCCTGGGACGGGGCCTGAGGGCGGACGCCTCGGTGCCCCGGGGCGGGGGGGGGGGGACCCCGCTGGGAAGCTGGGGCCTCCAAGGGGACCGGGGCTGGGAGGAAATCCTGGGTTCTTGAGGGCCGAGGCCTTGCGTCCACACAGGGATTCGCGCGTGGGATCGCAGGCGAAGCAAGATGCTGGAGGTAGGTTGGTTGGGGCTTCGGCTGACGTCTGCTCCCTCTCTAGGAGCTGTCTGCTGGCTCCGGGGAAAGGCCCCCCGGCGTTGGGGCCTTCCCGGGGCCCTGGGAGAAACTGGGCTGTGTGGTACCGCCGGCCTCGAGGGGTGGCCCTGCCCTGCCCTCCCGGGGACCCTCAAGCTGAGGGTCTAGCCGCGAGTTACCGGCCCCTGAGCGCCTCCAGCCAGAGTTCCCTGCGCTCGCTCATCTCTGCTCTCTGACTCGGGACCCCCAGGGTCCACTGGACCCTCCCCAGCGGAATGGACACCTGAGACTTCATGCCGCACTCTGCGTTGACCTTCCGCCCCTGTAAGGGCATCTCTGTCCCTGGTCATCCGTGGAGGCCAGGCATTGGACAGGAAGCATCTGATGCTGTTATTGAGAACTTGGTCTGACCCTCGGGGTCCAGATGGTTGAGACCCAAGGGCAAGAGGAATCCCAGCTTCCCTTCCTCATGAACCTTGAAACGGGGGTCTCTGATTTCAGGTTGCTTTGAGAGCCTCTTGGGGTGGTCCTGGACTGCTGCCCTAAGGGAAATGTGAGAGGTCGAGAAAAGTAGTCAAAAGACCAACGGTAGACTTTGAATAAAGGACCTATTTTGGTACAGGGCTCTGCAAGTTGCTGCGTAATGAGAGGGATTATGTTAATGAGGGTATCGGAGCCAAGGTTGGGTGTATCCATGCAAATTAAGGTCGGTCCCCACAAGGGGTGATTTGGAGCCTCCTGGAATGCTGAAGACTGAGGAACTGAGGAGGCGAAAGGATGGGTGGGCGGGGTCCTGTAGAAGGGGAGGAGGAGGAAGCCGGTTGTGGGCGGGTTTAAGCCGAAGAAGGCACGCATTCCTGGACCCGGTTTAGGATGAACCCGGGAAGGGACCGACGTTTCTCCCTTGGCCTCCTACCTTCTCTCTTCCCCTCTGTTTCCTGTCTTTTCTGGGTGGAACTGAAGGTGCCCTTGTTGTGGAAAATAATCAGACCCTCGAGAAACCAAGTGACACTCGAAGAAGTAGGAGAACTCGGGTTTATTTTACGCCAGCGGACCCAGACGAGCTCGCGCTCGAAATTCTGGGCCCCGGGCAGCGGGGTTACAGGGTTTTTATAGGGGGGTGCAGCGGGTCAGGTTCCAAGGGCTATGCTGGCTGCTGCTATATGGGTTTACCTGGGGGAGCGGGGGGGCCTGCTTTAGGCAGGAACAGCGGTTAGGGAGCTTGTGGCGGGAAGCCTGTTCAGAAGCAGAAACGGCTGGTTATCTCTTGCTCCCAGCGGAACTTCTGGTTATCTCTTGCTCTACCACCTGAGCTAGCAACTTTCCATCCTCTGGGGCCTGCTGGCCTGGGCCTGCTCTGGGTAATTTTCCTCTTCACCCCCAGTGGGCGATAACAGGGAGCGAGTTTGACCGAGCCCAGGTTATAAGGAGCCTGGCCTGAAGGGCAGGGCATGGCCCGAGGGTGCTGGGCGCGTCAGACACACCTGTAGAGGCCTGGGCATCTCAGCGTGGCTTGCTGCGCTCCGGCTGAGTCGGGAAGGTGGAGAGATCACCCCTGGAGTGGGGACGCGCCAGGTCTAGATTTTACTGGTCGGAAGGTCCGGGGCCGGCAGCACCTTGGACAGAGCCCGGGTGAGGGGTGGGGCTGCGTGGCGGGGAGGGTGAGTACCCAAGGGTGCCTCGACCTGGGGGGTCGCGCGGAAAGCCCGGGCGCGCACGGCAGACTCAAGGCGCCGGGGCCTCTCCAGCAGAGCCACCGGGACCCAGAACGTTGGATCCCTCGTCCACAGCTACCCCATGCAAATGAGGCTAGGACCGCATACATTATGCTAATTAAGCGAAGGTCTGGGCGGGCGGGGGCGGGGCCTCCCCAGCCAGCCGCGCCCATTGGCCCTCGCAGGGCTGACGTCACGAGCACCGCGCGCGAAACGCTGGCGGGATGGCGGGGGCGAGCCGCTGGGGCGGAGTCTGGCGTCCCCACCAGCGTCCGGCCGCACCCGTCCTACCGGCTGAGAAGAGACGACCGGCCGCCGCCGGCGCCGCCGCCACGAGCTGTCCCTGCGGCGCGCCTGCCCCGGCAGGGCCGGCCGCACTGCGCTCGGGCGCTCCGCGCGTCCCCAGCCTCCGCCCCGGCGTTGGGGGCGCGGGGCCCGCGCGTGCGCAGCGCGGGAGGGGGCGCGGGCCGGGACCCCCGGTCGGCGCGTGCGCGGACGGGGCACTGGGCGGTGGGTGGGCACCGGGATGAGTCTCCGCGCGCTGTGGCAGCACTGAGGAGGCGGCCGGGGGCCGAGGGAAGCGCGGACCGCCCGCGCCGGGCCGGGCCATGGCGTTCCTGGCCGGGCCGCGTCTGCTGGACTGGGCCAGCTCGCCACCGCACCTGCAGTTCAACAAGTTCGTGCTGACGGGCTACCGGCCGGCCAGCAGCGGCTCGGGCTGTCTGCGCAGTCTCTTCTACCTGCACAACGAGCTGGGCAACATCTACACGCACGGTGAGCCGCGCCCCGCATCCCACACCCGCGGCAGCCCTGCCCGAGCCTAGTCGGGGGCCGGAAGGCCGCCGAGCGTCCCAGTGCTCAGGTCCTCGGCTGCCTGGGCCCTGGCACGGCCAGGAGCCGTGGTGACAAAGCTGCCATTGTCCCGGACGGAACTGTCCTTCCGCTCCCCGGGCGGGGTCCCCGGGGCAGGCGAGGGAAGCAGAGTAGGGGACCAAGTCCGCTTAATCCCTCTGAGCCCCGGGGAGGAGTCTGGTGTCCGCCCCCCTTCAAATCCCTGTGTCTGGGGCACCCTCCCCCGCCAGCACTCGTCCAATAGATAGATGGGTGTTGACTTTGGCTAGGAGGGGCCCAGAAAAAGAAGCCAGGCCCCAGCCCCTCCCCGTGCGGCTGGCTGCCCTGCCACCCCCGTCCGGAGCAGCCCGGCCGCGAGGCTCCGCCTGGTGGCGACTCCTTCCTCCCCCCCCCCCCCCACCCCCGCAGGCGCCCGGCCCCTCCTCCGCGGCCCTGCTCTGCTGACACAGCCCTGCCCGTCCTTGGGCTGCCCGGGGCCAGGAGAGGGGACTGGGCAGGCAGGGCCCAACCTTGGTACCTGCCTCACTGGGGGACTATGGCCTAGCCACCCCTTGCCCAGTTTGCAGCCAGCAGCTTCAGTCTGCTGTGCCCGCCTTTGACCCCTGTGAGGGCAATGCTAGAGTGCCCTGGGGAAGGGGTAGGAGTCGCCCTGGTTGGGGCCGACAGGAATGTAGCACAGGAAAAGCTGCTGGGGTGATGGAACAGGCTCCGTCAGCCCCTCTCCCCTGCCTGACTTGGCCCCTTTCTAGAAGACAAAAAGACCCAAAGCTCCTGTGTCTGGTCACCTAAAGAGGACACAGGGGTTGAGAGAAGTGAGCTAAGTGACCAGGGGATCTGGTATCGTCGCCTACATATCCTATTCAGAATTCAGCATGAGGTCATGCCTCCTTCTGGCTTCTGCTGACACACCAAGTTTGGGGGACTGGGGCCTCCTGCTTTCTGGGGAGGTAATGTGGCTGCAGGGATGAGAGCAGCGTGGGAGTTAAGACTGCTTCCATGGCTTACCTGCTGGGGTCACCTGGGCCACTCACTCGGTTTCTTCAACTGAAAGTGTGGATGACGGTCTCTACTTCCAGAAACTCTTTTGTGAGCTCTGCTGTCCCGGAAGTTACTGAAGGCACAGGGCCTGCCTCTGTCAGCCCGGTCGCTAGTGTGCTCACAGCATTGTCAAGACCTGTCTTGCCTCATCCCCCTTGTATTATCTCTAGACTGTGGACTCCCTGAGGAAATGACTTGTCCTCTGTGCTCAAGCCCTGTGATGGGTAATTATCTCCTCCCCCAGGGCTAGCCTTGCTAGGCTTCCTGGTGCTGCTGCCGATGACCATGCCGTGGGGTCAGCTGGGCAAGGATGGCTGGCTGGGGGGTACGCACTGTGTGGCCTGCCTGGCACCCCCCGCAGGCTCTGTGCTCTATCACCTCTTCATGTGCCACCAAGGGGGCAGCGCTGTGTATACCCGACTCCTTGCCCTGGATATGTGTGGGGTCTGCCTTGTCAACACCCTCGGTGAGCCAAGGGATGGGGTGGGTGGGTTTGAAGGATGGGAGCTGGGAGGGGGCAACCAGGAAGGAGGCGGCAGGAGTCACTCACATGAGCCCCGGATATAAAGGGCAGGCAGTTCCCCAGACTGATGTGCCTTTTCCTGCCTCTCTCCTCTGTGTAGGGGCCCTGCCCATCATCCACTGCACCCTGGCCTGTAGGCCCTGGCTGCGTCCGGCTGCCCTGGTGGGCTACACCGTGCTGTCAGGTGTGGCTGGCTGGCGGGCCCTCACAGCTCCTTCCACCAGTGCCCGGCTCCGTGCCTTCGGTTGGCAGGCTGCTGCCCGCCTCCTGGTGTTTGGGGCCCGGGGAGTGGGGCTGGGCTCCGGGGCTCCAGGCTCCCTGCCCTGCTACCTGCGCATGGATGCGCTGGCACTGCTTGGGGGACTGGTGAACGTGGCCCGCCTGCCGGAGCGCTGGGGACCTGGCCGCTTCGACTACTGGGGCAACTCCCACCAGATCATGCACCTGCTCAGCGTGGGCTCCATCCTCCAGCTGCACGCCGGTGTTGTGCCAGACCTGCTCTGGGCCGCCCACCACGCCTGCCCCCCAGACTGAGCCACCTCCTGCCTGCCATGCCGGCCTCTCGACAGTCTTCTAGGACCAACAATACCGTGCTTCACTCCTCCTGCTGGTCTTCGAGGGGCCGAATGCCTGGATGCTTCCAGCAAACAGGACTCCCCAGCTAGGAGACCTCATCTGTTCGTCCATTCGTCCCTGTGGACTCATCTCTTCTACTCACACCTCGGAGCTCTGGCTTCCCCTCCCTGCCACCTTCTTTCAGGGTACTGTCCGTGTAAGCTAGAAGGAAACCTTTCCTTCCTAGGCCTGTTTATCCTCTGTGACCTATGAGGGTATGGCCAGAGCAACTCCGGGGTCATGTCTGGCTCTGACAGTTGGAATCCTACCAGCCCAGAGCCATGAGCCCACCCTGCCCAACACGTAAGGTACCTCATGGGGGCCTTGCCCAGCCTCCAGCCCGTATTCCTGACCTCTGTCTTTCTGCTCTGCATACCAGCCCTCCCTGCAGCCTGAGGCTCACCCACCCCTTCTCCCTTCTGTCCGGAGACTGTGGAGTGAGGGGTTGGGGCAACAGGACTAGTCTCTTATCCCAGGACCACGGGGTAGGAGGGCGGCTGCAGGTACTTTCTCCAGGCAGCTAGCACAGAGACATAAAGAGCCGAGTGGCCCTGGACTCAGGGCCCCACTGGGCTGAGGGCCCCTCCCCACTTTGAGTGCCATGCTCTGATGGCTCGACCTACACAGTGGGGACGCGCCTGCTCAGGAAATCTCTGCTCCACACGGAGCATGGCTCCTACCTCCAGTCAGCTGGCCTGGGGCCCTGCATCAGGGCTCAGCCTCTGCCCACCCTGGGGC
This sequence comes from Mirounga angustirostris, assembly GCF_029215605.1. Lineage (NCBI taxonomy): Eukaryota > Metazoa > Chordata > Mammalia > Carnivora > Phocidae > Mirounga > Mirounga angustirostris. The sequence continues at coordinate 141,887,223 of NW_026991713.1, forward strand.
CTCAGACCTGGGGCAACATCAATAAAAGGGGCAGGAAGCGCGGTGTTGCCACACAAGCAAGCTTGGGTGCTCCCAAGATTCAAATACCTTTTATTAGACATGGGTAGGCAGGAGGCACCTCTGGAGTTCCCAGAGGGACCCAGCCTCCAGGAGGATTGGGGGGTGGCTAAAATGTTAAAAGCACCAAGGCTGGCCTGTAGATTCAGGTTGGGCCCAGTGAGTCCTCAAACAGGCTGAGGAGGTTCCGAGGTTCAAAGGAGGGGAAGGAACCCCGAGGGGGCTCAGAGTCAATGTCACTTAGGTCCAGGGCATCCCTGGGGTTGGGGGGGAAGAGAGACAAATGACACTTAGGTTCTGAAAGCCACTACCTCCCACCCCCCTGGACTCTGGGCCTGCTCACCTCAGTGAGTACCTGTTCCGGGGGGCGGGGGAGCCATGACGGGGGGTGGAGGTATTCCCGACAGCCCTGGCCAGGACGGCCTCTGGAGAGAGTGAGAGCCTGCACGGGGTGGGCCAGACAAGTAAGGTGTCGAGGGGTGGGGAGTGCACTGGGAGGAGGCCACAGCTGGGTAGGGGCAGCCAGATCAACCCTGTCCCTGTGCAGGTGCCAGGCTCCAGCCTGGCATGGGCGGGGGGGGGCACAATGGGGACTAGCAGAAACGCGGTGCCCTTTGAGAGAAGCACTTTCACAGCTTTGAAAGGCCATCTGACCACACTCAAAGGCTACCTCCGTTCTGTCTCAGAATACATGGGTTAGGAGAGCTGGCTTTGTAGTGAACTTGTGAAAATGAAGCTTTTCTGGTACTTCCTGTCGATAGGACGTGTCCCTGTGGCAAGGGGGTGACATTTCCGTAAGGAAGGGGTTAATGGTGTGATTCCTCCTGAGGCCTGTGTCCCAAGCATATGATTTTTTTTGCAGCAGTTTCTTAATTACAGCCCTTCACCTGACCACCAGGAGTTTCCCAGGGCCCAGCTCCCCAGTGCCTCATCTGTGGGCACTGGCAGCCCCTGCTGTTGGGGGGGGGGGGTGCTGTGGCCTTCACTGCTCCCTCAGGTGGCAGTGCCTGAAGCCTGAAGTTGCCAGCTCTGCTCTGCACATTGCCTGCACTGAGCTTGGAAGAGACAGCTGCATTCAAAGCAGGCCAGGCTGCACCCCCACTGGCCCTGGTTCCCATACCAGGGCATGATGGGAGCCAGGTTTGTGGGAGGGGTCCTGCTCACTGCTGATCCCCTTGGGTCTGGGGCCTGGCCGTGCTGACCGCCCCTTTCCCCCGCCCCCAGCACCCTCAACCCTCACCCACCCTATGCTGTCGTCATCCCAGCTGCTGGAGAGACTGCTGTCCAGGAGGAGGCTGCAGGGCGGGGAGCCAGGTGGGGTGGCTGGTGGGCTTGGGGGCTGCAGCCAGCTGGCAGGGTGAGCCAGCCCATGCCAGAGCCAGCACAGCAAGGAAAGCAGGGCCTGTGGGGACACAGATGAGGGAGGCAGGTCAGACCCTGGGCTGGGGAGCAGGGCGGGACGTCCTGCCACCATCGCCCGACTTACCTGCCACAGGGCCCACCCTCGACTGAAGGCGTCAGCAGCCATATACCACAGAACGCTCCAGGGCCGAGGCTGCCTGAGCATGGGCAGGGCCAGCAGGGCCGAGGCTGTGGCCCGCAGCTTGGGGTCAGGTTCTAGCATCATGGTGAGGACAGAACGCAGCTCAGAAGACAGGCCTGTCCACAGGGCAGGGCCATGTCAGGGGTGACTGGGCTGTGAGCCCAGTTGTCCCCCACCACCAGCCATTTCCTCCCACACGAGCCTGCCCTCCCTGGGGCAGCATGGTCCTCTCCATCCTTGCCCTCCACTTACCAGCCGTGAATTCAGGGGGCAGATAGCCCTGGCGAAGCTGCTGCCAGCCCTCCCCACCATGGGGTAGCTCCATGTTGCACGCCACTTCCAGGATAGTGAGACCCAGACTGGGAAGGACGGGGGCAGTGACAGAAGAGGGGCAAGGTTGGCCTTGGGACACAGACCCTAGAGCTCCAGGCTGCCCAAGAAGAGGGTGAGAAAGGGCTGCGATCTGCTGCCATGAGCCAGGGATGTGGGCCCCAACAGGGCCAGTGATGGGACCGTGTCATCAGCATGGACCCCAGGCAGAGCACAGCCTGTAGCACCTGGTGAGTCCTCCTGGCACCCCTCACCGGACGGCACTATGGTTACTAATGTCACTACCATCGTTCTATTGACAAGGCTGGATATGGCTGTTCGAGGCCGCCCAGGGGTTACCAGCGCGGACGGTGGAACCCAGTGCCTGGCCTACTCCCAGCCTCACCACTTGCTAACTGGACTTCAGGCAAGTCCCTCAACCCCACTGTGTCCGCTGCCTGTAAATGGAGTCATTGTCCCCACTGGGGGGGGGGTGAGGAAATGGGTGGATGCACGTAAAGTGGCTCCAAAGCGTTCACTGCTTAGACAGCCTGACCCCGCAGAACCCCCCCAACTACAGGGCAGGCCTCCACCCCTTTGGAGGAGCAGGTCCGGCCCGAGGCCACGTCTTCCTGACTTTGGGCTGGGGTGGCGTTTCCCTCCCTCTGCTAACTGCACCCTGCCCTGCGCTGCCGACGAGCCTCCCCCATCCCAGCCCTCACCTGAACACATCCGCTGCTGTCCCATAGGAGCCCTGCAACAGCTCAGGAGCCATGTACCGGGGGTCTCCCTCCTGGGCCTCACCAGCTCCAGACGTACCCAGCTCCACCAGCAGCCCAAAGTCACCCAGCTTGCACCGGCCCCGGGGCCCCAGGAAGATGTTGGCAGGCTTGACGTCAAGGTGGACCAGGCCTTGGCCGTGGAGGTGAGCCAGGGCGAGCAGGGTATCCCGCAGGTAGCCCCAGACCTGGGCCTCGGGCAGGCCGGCGCCCCAGGCCTCACAGTGCTGCTGCAGGCTGGGCCCACACAGCTCCGTCTGCAGGTACAGGATGCCGCCCTCCTCCCAGGCTTGCTCCAGCCGCACGCAGCGTGGGTGCTGCCCCACCTTCTCGTGGCCGCCCACCTCGGCCAGCTTGTGGGCCCGGTCCTTGGGGCCCCGGAACGGTGACATAGAACGCTTTATTGCATAGAGCCGGCCATCTTCCTTAGAGCGTACCTGGAAGGGAGGCGGCACAACCACTTAGGAGGGCCATCCGGCAGATTCCACTACGACTGTACGTGTGTGGGACTTGTAGCATGGCGTCTACCTTAGAGAGACCCACACACGTGCAATAGCAAAACTGGGTAAGCCACTCGAGCTCTAAGTCTTGACCCAGAAGGGTCTCCATGGCACGTTGTTCTATGCAGAAAGCTGGGTGCAAAACCATGTGGGCAGAATGACCCGCTGTATAGAACAGACAGCGAGTTTGTCTCTATATGGTCAACTTTGGAGATGTATAGAGAAAGGTCTGGAAGGAAGGACACCCACCTGAGAAGCATAGTAGATTCCTCTGGGAAGAACTAGTCTAGGGGCCGGTGTTGTTTGTACTTTTTAAAAACAAAATTGTCTCCATGTAGTACTTATGTAAGGAGAATTACCATTTTAAAGGACATATAAGTGATTGGAAATATATTTTAAGAAAAAAAAAGTGGCATGGAGGGTGTAGCCTGAATGCCGGCTCGCCTGAGGTGATGGGGGAGGGGGCTGGCTCCAGGGCAGGAGGAAAGGCAGCCAGGAGCCACTGTAAAGCATGCCAGGCTCTGGACAAGGGGAACGTGTGTGTTGAGGGGCCTGAGTGGGGGGAAGGAGAAAGCAGTCAAATCAGGCACTGAGGAAGGGAGCCTGTCAAGCCAGTGGAAGCAGGCTGCCCAGGACACTGTCCCATCCAGGCATGGGAGGGAGGCGGGATGGGGGAGATCCCCCAGCAGGCCCAGGGAGTTGTCACCCCACTCACCTTGAAGACCTCTCCATAAGAGCCGTGGCCCAGGCGGCCAAGCCTCTGGAAACTCTGTTGGAAAAAGGACTCTGGCCGGCTGGGGTCATATGAGGGGCTCTGCAGGGTCTCAGAGGCTCTGCCTCGGAATGACACCCTCCGGGGCTGGGGCTGGTGCCAGCCTGGGGTCCGAGGAGGGAAGAGGCGGCTGATAGGGATGCTGCCCTTGGCAGGGGGCCGGGGTGGGAGGCTGCGACTGAGCCCCCCAGGTCTCTTGAGGGAGAAGCCAGGTTCTGCATGGCGGAAGTAGGCTGGGACTGGGACAGGGGTACCACTGAGGGGTGGAGGGGTGCCCTCCGTGGGCACGGGCATGGCCAGCACAGGAGGCCCTGGGGTGCACAGTACAGAGCAGTATGTCCACTCAAACAGTGCCTGGTCCTGTGGCCCTAAGGAGGCTTCGGAAGAGAACCACGTCCACTCCGCACACACGTTCTGCTTTAAACATGGAGGCCACAGGGACACCGAGCACCTGCTGGGAGAAGGCAGAGGACAAATACATATATGCCTGCACACAGTCATCTGTACCTTGGAGGTCATAGAAGCATAAAGTGAAAACCCCAAGGCCATGTCCTCCAGACTCCCACAGTCCAGCAGAGGTTAAGCTGAGGCGGGTCCTGGAGCCGGACCGCCTGCATGTATATCCCTGGCACATCACAACCAGCTGTTTGGCCTTAAAATATACACCTTCTTCCAAAAATGTAAGGTGGAAATATTAACACAGGCCTACCATCTCTTATCTCCAAAAGTAAAAACAAAGGTCTGAAGCCAAGTTTCTTTCCTGACTTCTTTCTCCTAGCCACCAGGCTGAAACTCATTTCGTGGGACTGCACTTCTAGCTCCATGTTGCAGAGACCAAGTTCCAGGCAGGCGCAGCAGAGAAGCCAGGGGCTCCCTCTTCCATCAGCCTCTGCTCAAGGAGCAAAAGCTCGACCTCAGAGTCCAGAGGGCTGGCAACACGGAGCCCTGGTAGCTCAAGCCCAAGCTCCTTTGCAGGAAAGAGGCTCCCCCGTGGGAAAGGCGAGCCGAGAAGGCCAGAGGCTACCGTCCCCACCCTAAGGAGGCACTGTCACCCAGTGAGACGGGCACCACTGTCCCTGCCCTCAGCTCCAGAGTTGCGGCCCAGGGATTCTGCCTACTGAGAAGCAGGCAATGAAACAGAAAGTTCTGAAGCTCTCCCTGCAAAAAAATAGTGACTTTATTTGAAACAATGTGTGGGAAGTTCAAGCTCAAGGGCGCTCTCAAAGTCAGTGGAGGCTTTGGTGGTAAGCAACTAGGAGGAAGCTGGTGCCTCCGTTAGTGCAACAAAGTACCCCTCGGGCCAGCTAGTTTACTGCAGAGAACGGGGGAAGGAGAGAGCTAACAAGAGCCTGGTTGGGGTCAGAACAAGCCCCAGACACTGAATTCAAAAGCTACCTTGTTAAAGGAGCCCCAAATTAATTAGATCATTCTATGGAGCAATGGATGCCCTAGGCATTGTCAAAAACAATAGAACAATCAGCCCACAATTGGTGGGGTAACAGCTAAGTATAGGGAAGGACAGACAGAGCCCCTGTGAAACCACTGGTATTCTAAGGTGACCCGCACATGCCCGAGGCTGGGCCCTCTGAGAAGGAGCACCAGAGGCTTCACACCGCAGGGGAAAGAGACATCACTACAATGGCCCAGCCAGTCACTAAGCAAATAAACAAGCAAACAACAGTCACAATCCCCAGAGAGGGGGGTGAGAAACCAGTATCCACAGTTGCTATAGCATTGTCTAAAATGTCCAGTTTTCCACAACAACAAAAAATTACAAGATGTACAAAGACATAGGGAAGTGTGACCCATACACGGGAACAAAGCAGACGACAGAAACTACCAGTAAGAGGGACCAGATATCAGATTTCACAGATAAAGATGTCCAAGTAGCCACTATACATATGTTCAAGGAACTAAAGGGAACCACGCTTAAAGAAAAGAACTATGATGACAACATTTCACCAAATAAAGAATACTGATAATGAGATAAAAATTATCAAAAGAACCAAGTGGAAATTATGGAAACGAAAGGTGTAATACTGAAATGAAAATCTTCACTGGAGGGGTTCAACAGTAGATGAGAACTGGCAGGATGATGAGCAAACTTGAGGACAGATGGACAGATTATGCAGTCTGAAGAACAGAAGGAACAAATAACGAAGAAGCAGGAACAGAGCCTCGGAGAAATGGAGGACAGCACTCAGTACACCGGCCTATGCAGAATGGCACATGGGAAGGAAAGAAGAGAAGCAGAAGGGAAAATACACTAAGAAATAATAGAGGAAAACTTCCTAAATGTGATACCCAGAAAAACCTCCCCACTGCAAGAAAACCACATTAACCCTAGGCGATGAGCTCAATGAACTTCAGGTACGATAAATGAAGAGATCCACACACAGAAACATCATATTAAAAATGCTGAAAACCAAAAACAAGGACACAATCTTGAGAGTGGCAAGAGAGAAAAGGACTCACCACTTACAACCCCTCCACAGGAGATTAACTGCTGACTTCTCAACAGAAACAGCAAAGGGCAGAAGGCAGTGGGGTGGCATATGCAAAGTGTGTGTGTGTGGGGGGGAATCTGTCAACCAAGAATTCTATATCCAACAAAACTATCTTTCAAAAATAAAGGCAAAATTGGGGCGCCTGGGTGGCTCAGTCGTTAAGCGTCTGCCTTCGGCTCAGGTCATGATCCCAGGGTCGTGGGATCGAGCCCCGCATCAGGCTCCCTGCTCTGCAGAAGCCTGCTTCGCCCTCTCCACTCCCCCTGCTTGTGTTCCCTCTCTAGCTGTGTCTCTCTCTGTCAAATAAATAAAATCTTTAAAAAATAAATAAATAAATAAATAAATAAATAAATAAATAAATAAATAAAGGCAAAATAGGGATGCCTGGGTGGTGTAGTCAGTTAAGCGTCTGCCTTCAGCTCAGGTCATGATCCCAGGATTCTGGGATCGAGTCCCACATCAGGCTCCTTGCTCAGCAGGGAGTCTACTTCTTCCTCTGCCTGCTGCTCCCCCTGCTTATGCTCTCTCTCTGACAAATAAATAAACAAATTAAAAAAAAAGAAAGAAAAGAGAGAGAGGGTTAAAGATTTTATTTATTTATTTATTTATTTATTTATTTATTTATTTATTTATTAGAGAGCGAGCAAGAGAGAAACAGCGAGAGGGGAGAGGGTCAGAGGGAGAAGCAGGCTCCCCGCTGAGCCAGGAGCCTGATGTGGGACTTGATCCCAGGACTCCGAGATCATGACCTGAGCCGAAGGCAGTCACTTAACCAACTGAGCCACCCAGGCACCTGAGGGTTTATTTAAAAGTAAAATAAAATAAAGGCAAAATAGAGACATTCCTGGATAAAAACAAAGAATTCACTGCTAACAGACCTGCTTTATAAGAAAAAGTAAAGGTAGTTCTCCAGGGTAAAAGCACATGAAGAATTACTGGTAAGAGTAATTACGTGATGCAAAAGACAATGTAGGGGCACCTGGGTGGCTCAGATGGTTAAGCATCTGCCTTTGGCTCAGGTCATGATCTCCAGGTCCTGGGATTGAACCCCCTGTCGGGCTCCCAGCTCATCAGGGAGTCTGCTTCTCCCTCTCCCTCTGCCTCTGCCCCTGCTTGTGCTCTGTCTCTCTCTCAAATGAATAAATAAAATCTTAAAACAAAACAAAACAAAACAAAAAACCCCACAAAAGACAATGTGTGTATTTCTTCTCTTAGCTGATTTAAAAAGCAATTGTACAAAACAGTATGTATGTAATTGTATGTTGGGCATATAACATATAGAAATGTAACATACATACTGTTAGCCCAAAAGAGGTGGGTGGGAACAGAACTATACTGGACTAGAAGATGACACCAGATGGAAACTTGAATCCACAGGAACAAATGAAGAGAATCAGAAGTGATAAATAAGAAGGTCAATATTATACGTATATATTTGCTTTCCATTCTTCCCTCAGCTTCTCAAAGAAATTAAAGAGGACTTAAATAAATGGAAAGACATCCAAAGACAATATAGATCAAATGGCAATACTCTCCAAATTGATCTACAGTTTCAGTAAAATCAGAATCAGAATCCCAGCTGGCTTCTTTGCAGAAATTGAGAAACTGATCCTAAAATTCATATGGAATTTCACAGGACCCAGAATAGTCAAAACAAAGTTGGAAGTCTTGCACTTCCCGATTTCAAAGCTACAGGAATCAGAACAGTGGTATTCATAGAAGGACAGACATATAGATCAATGGAATGCAACTGATGGTTTAGAAATAAACCCTCACATTCATAGTCAATTGATTTTGACAAGGTTGCCAAAACAATTCAGTGGGAAAGAAGTCTTTTCTATAAATGGTGCTGAACAACTGGATTTCTACCTGCAAAAATCAGTGAGCAGAAAACTCTGACTTGGGGCGCCTGCGTGGCTCAGTTGGTTAAGCGACTGCCTTCGGCTCAGGTCATGATCCTGGAGTCCCTGGATGGAGTCCCTGGATCGAGTCCCTGGATCGAGTCCCGCACACGGGCTCCCTGCTCGGCGGGGAGTCTGCTCCTCCCTCTGATCCTCCTCCCTCTCATTCTCTATCTCTCAATTTTTCTCTCTCAAATAAATAAATAAAATCTTTAAAAAAGAAAAAAAGAAAACTCTGACTTATTTTTCCCTCTAAGTGTGAATATTCATGTATTTCTTGACAGAAATATTAATGTGTTTGATTATGGGATGATGTCCTAGGCCCACAGGTGGTGTTACATATAAATGATATGTGTGCCCTATTAGCTTTCTAAAATCAGAGGCGTGTTGAATTCAGAAACACACCTAACCACGGGAGGGGGTGGGGGTGGGGCGGGAGGGCTTGTGGATCTGTAATACTGACCTTAGGGAAGGCTCAACCCAGTATCTGGCATACAAATCCCCCAATAAAAGCTGTTACACAACAAGTAGTATATAATAGTGTTCCGAGCAGTAATTGAAAGAACACACAAAGTGCAGAGGTCCCAACAGTGTGTTGGGAGCGAAAGGGCTGTTATGTTGCTATAATGTTATAATAGAAACAAAAACAAGAAAACAAAAGAGGAGGAGTCCAATTCTGAGAGGAAGCCACAGTGTATCAAAAGATGTCATACCCAGCAGGGAGTGAATCGGTAATAGAATGATGAATGAGCAGTCGTCTGAAGTGTGCCCTCCAGTCGCTTGGGACAGTGAGGGGACCGGGGAGGCACCCCCATGGGGGCCTGCCTGGAAGTCACCCTACATCCTGTGGGGACGCTTCCTCTGCCGGTATTCACCTCAGGATTCCCATCTCAGGGTTTCTTAAAGCGCAGAACCAGGGTTTCAGAACCCCTTCCAGCGCTGGTTAGAGGCCCAGTCCTAGCATATTTGGGACACCAGGCACCTGCAACTTAAACCAGTTCTCAGACCACCCCAATTATCCCTTGCATTCTAGCACCACTGGCCTGGCCAAACAGCTTTGGGGAGGGGATGGGGAGGGAGAAGGAACAGGGGCTCCCGGTGAATCCAGGGTGGCCCGGAGCAGGCCAGGCCTGCGTGACCTCTGGAGCTTTCAGGGGCCTCACCCTCTCACTGGGCCGGACACATTGCTGACCACGGTCTACCGCGCTAGACTGTGAGCTCCTCCCGGGCAGGGCCACAGCTGGTTCACCTCCGTGGACGTGGGGAAACCCTGGCGAACATTCGAAGAGACCGGCTGTCACGGGGGAGGGGCCGGTAAACGGGGGGCAGTCGCTGGAGAAAGGTGCTCCCAGAAAGGGGACTGGGAGGCCGGGGAAGGCCAGGAGGGCCGGGGCCCGCCCCGGGAGCGACGGCAGGGGCAGAGGGCGGGGCCGCCGCGGGCAGGGCGCGACCCCGCGGGGCCGGGAGGGGTTGAGGCTGACCCCGGAGGGGCTGTCAGGGGGCAGAAGGCTGCCGGGAGGGAAGTCCCGGCCCAGCACCCTCAGGACCCGGCATGGGCTCACCTGGACGGCTGGGCGGGGCGCAGCTCAGCAAGGTCCCAGATTCCGGGTCGGCAGAGGCCGCGGAAGCCCCCGGGGCGGTCAGGCGGGCCGGGGTCTGCGGTCGACGGCTCTCTACCGGAGGACTCTCGGAGGGGGAACGGCCCGTGAACGCGCGCAGAGCCGGCTCGCGCCAAAAATTCCAAACCGGCCTCGAGGCCCCGCCCAGGAACGCCTCTTACTCCGCCCCCTCTCCGATGCAGCCCATCAGAGGCGCCCAGGCCGCTGGGGCTCCGCCCCCCACGTCCCTGCGTGCGCGTCACCGTGCCCGCTCCGCAGGCTCCTCAGGCCGTGTCCTCTCATTGCGCAGGCGCGACGTCTCCTCCACGCCAGCCAGGGCGGAGGCTGGTACGCGGTGAAGTGTCCCGGCTGAGGGGTGGCGCGGGGTCGGAGCTGGCCGGTGGCCCTCTCCCACTCGGTTCCCGGGATGCGGGCAGACCTCCAGACCCCAGTCCCGCACCCACCGTCCTCGCCTCGCTGGCTTAGTTTTCGAGACCATAAAAGGGGCGGTTTGCCCCAGAGGTGCCCCAGGAGGCGGTCCCTCGGGACCGGACGGGAAGTCCCTGCGGCCTCCGGGTCCCAGCGGGGTGGGGCGCCCTGGGCTCGCTGGCTCCCTTCTGCCTGCCGTGCACCGCACCGGGATGCCAGACCTTCTCCCCACCCCCCGGGAAGCCCGTCAGGCTGGCCGCAGCCACCTCTGAGGCAGCCCTAACCACTCTGGATTTGAGATTTGAGCTCAACTCAACCCTGCCTCAGCCCCTTCCTGGCTGAACGACCTTGGGAACGCACCGAGCTTCGGATTAGTCTCTTCTCCTGCAAAAACTGAACTGATGCAGCTTCCCCCACGCAGCTAGAGGTTCAAATTGGATGATCCCCTTAAAGTCCTTAGCGGGGATCCGGGGCTGAGCAAGCGCCGGTTCCTAACAATAGCGCGGTTGGGGGTTGCCCCTTCCTTCACCTAGGGAACTTTATATCCGTTTAACAGGGTGCTTCCAGGCCACCCTCTCTAGAACACTCCCCATCTTATCGCATCTCGTTTCCCACCTTATTTTCGTATTACACTTATCTCTATCTGAAATTCTGTCCTCTATTTACTGGCTTATTTGTTGAACCCCATCCCCCTACGTTTCTGACAGGTTAGGGTTCCCAGCCCGTTGTGGTGCCTGCGCCTTGGGCGAACATTCCAGTGCATGGACCCGCACGGGAGCACCTGGCATACCAGGTTAGGCCCATAGAGCTAGAGCTTCTCTGGGGGCTGCATCCCGCCCCGCCTCGGCGCACCCTTCCTTTGCATTTCCATCTCTGGCAGCCACAGCCCCTGTGACTCAGGCTGGATCCTTGTGAAAGACCCCAAGCTTGTCCCTAGGAGGTCTGGGGAAGCAGGTGGGCCCCTCTCCAGCTGCCATCCCCTCTGCCAGCCCCATCTCCAGGAGTCTGGGACCTGGGGCTTCTTCCAGCTGCCCAGTCTTGAAAGCCTAATTTGCAGTGATCTAAAATATATTTTTTTAAATTCAGAAACATACTTCCAATGGATATTTCACTCTGTGGAAGGACTGTAATAATGAAGTTAAGTACAGATAGTAGGTGAGAGCATGGGCCGTGGAGTAAGGAAAATTAGGGCTCTACCCTGCTTTGCCACACACATGAGCTGTCCTGAGCAAGTTGCTTTATGTTTCTGGACCTGTTTGTATGTTTGTAAAATAGAGATGATAGTTCCTACCTCCTTGTAGGGTAGGAGGACTAAATAAGAAAATGAATGCGAAAGAAAATGAATAGCTCAAGGCTGAGCAAGCACACAGTAGGAGCTTACTGTTTAATAGTAACAGTAACATTCTGTCATTTGTGTAGTGTTTTCCAGTTTTCAAAGCAGCTGCCTGGGCCAAAAGGAAGTTCCTGGAGGAGAGGAACTAGGACCCCGACACCCGCCCCGGGACCACAAGGGCAGAGGCACGGGCCCGCAAGTTGCGAGACCAAAGAACTTGGCTGGGGCTGCGTCCGCGAGGAAGCCCCCCCACCCCCGGCCCAGGCGCTGGATTCCCGGCGTCCCGCGCGTACTCAGGTGAGAGCCGGCTCGAGCCGCGCGCGCCCCCGTGTGTCCTGTCGCCACAACAGCACCGTGGCCACACCCAGACTCTCCGAGGGAAGTTAGTCACCGCTCACCTGGGAAGCCGCTGAGGGATGGGGCCACGAAACAGGACTAACGTGACTTAAGAAAAGCAGGGAAATGACGTCCCCGAGTGCAGACATGGCAACCGTAACGGAAGAGGAGATTGCGATGGGTGCGTCTGGGGAGCTGATGTTGCTGTCAGCTGCCGTAGGTGTTCTCTGGGTGTCTGTTGGAGTGTGCGTTTGTCTTATGCACCCTTCTGTGTGTCTGCCTTATTTCACGGTGGCATGGGTTCTAATAAACCGGCAGGTGGGTGGTGAGAGGGAATTACAGAGGCCAGCGTTGCATCGTGGGGGTGCCGGGAGGGGCCGGCAAAGGTGTCCCAGGGGCAGCCAATGCAGGGGTCTGGGCTAAAGAGCTGCCGGATAGAGGGCCAAGAGGGTGACCCGAGGGGATTCAGCACAGTTGCAGTTCACAAGGCGCCTGCCTCCCCTCCAGCTGTCCTCCCCAGATTCCCACCCTGGCAGGTGCTGCTCTGAGTAGCTGGCTGGGAGTCTACTGACAGGCTCTGCCATTTTAGGCGACACACGTCCTGGGCCTCTGCCTTGCACTTCCAACACCCAGCTGTCGCCTTGCCCTGGGCTCTTAGCTCTGTCCCCTCAAAGTTGCTCCTCTCCTTGGAAGCTGGGCCACCATGTCCCCTCACACCTCAGAGAGAAGGGTACCCCAGGCCAGGACTCCATCAGGGGCTCTCCTGGCCCCCGTGTGGTCCACGTGCCCTTAGGCCAGGCTGACCTGGGCAGGGCTGGGGATGACCTGAAGGGACTGGACGTGCTGGGGTGGGGGTGGCGCCGTTGCATGGGCCAGGGGTGCCCCACTGGGCTTGGCCCTGAGCAGCATCAAGCTGGCCCAAGTCCCCAGGCTGGCTGGCATTCTCCATGGGCCCTGCCAGCACCCAGGCAGCCTGGCAGGCGCTCAGCCTGTGCCTCCTGCGTGGCCCCTCCTGGTCTGTGCCCACCTCCTCGAGGGCCAAGCTTCCCCGGCACCCCAGGGGGAAGCCTTGTGTCTGGGCCTGTAGAGGGGGCCGTTAGCTATACTGAGTCTGAAGCAGACATCTCGGGTCCAGACTGATGTAGGGCAGGCAGAGAGCAGTGCAGTGTCTGGGGTAACTGGGCCTGCAGACTGCCTGTCTTCGAATCCCAGGCCCCCCGCGTGGGAGTTGTACAGTCTGAGCCCAGTCCCTTCTCTGCTTGTTGCCCCATCTCTAAAACGGAGTAAGAAGCGGCTCCCCCCGCAATAGCCCTGACATGCTAGAACTGTGAGCGTCATCATTTTAGAGGAAAGAAAACAGGCTCAGGGAGGCTGGATTCCTGCTCCAGCGTCCTGGCCAGATAGAGCGGGTGTTTGAACCCAATCATTATCTGAATCCAGTGGCTGGCCTGGTAACCACAAGACCACTCAGACGCCCTGGATGAGACCAGGAGCCTGCTCTTGCCGTTAGGAGGTGGAGAAGGTGGCCTGGCAGGCAGCCCTCCCCAGGGAGTCTGCAGAGATCATCCCAGCTATTTTGGGCTCTTGTGGGATGGCTGGGGCCAGGGGCCACCCCGGAGCCCCTCCCAGCAGCCAGTAAAAGGTCCAGCCCTCAGGACTCTGGGTCACGGCTCTATGCCAGGCAGGGGAAGCGGTGGGCATGTGGGGGTGCGCACCGGGGCCCCGGGCTGAGTGGACCCAGTGGGAACAGAGGGGCCTTATGTGTGTGGCAGGGAGGGTGGGCACCACGGGCCTGGCCATGGGAGTGTGGTGCTGGGGTGCAGCCGGGGATGTGGGTGGGGGAGGAGGTGAAGAGGGAGGGGAGGGACAGGCACATCTCCGTGCTGGGGGACACCTGCTCAAAGCCCTGCCGTCCGTTGTGGCTGCACGCGCTGTGGTCTTGGGAGCCTTGCAGCAGGCCAACTCCCTGCTGTAGCCCCTGTCTAGGCCCCCACCCTGTCAGGCAGCCTGAGGTGCCAGGAGGGGCTGAGGGGGCAGGGGCCAGACCCTCAGACAGACAGGGTGTGGAGCCTTCTGGACGAGGGTCTGGGGGGCCTGAGTCACTGCTGTCCCCAGCCAGCTTGGGGGGGGGGGTTCACTCCTGGCACTTCCAGGCCTGCCTCTTCTGTCTTCCCGTACTTGGCTCCCCACCAGGTCCCCCTGCCTGGCCTGGGCTCCAGGCTCATTGGGCACCCCCAGAAACAGAGTGCTTACTGTCCCTGTGGCACTTAGGCAGTGCCCCCTCCCTCCAGTCTCCCCCAGCCTTAGAGTCCCTGCTGCTGGGGCTGAGTAGGAGATAGACGTGGCACTGAGAGAACCTCCTGCAGCAGGTGGACCCCCACCAAGCCTTCAGGCAACGGCGATGGCCCCTGGACAGGCTCCCTGTGTGTCACCACCTCTTAGAGAAGCAAAGCTGTGGGCCCGCTCTTGGACACGCAGCCTCAGCTGGAGCCCAAGGGCCACCTCCTAGTGTGGTCCCGGAGTCTGCGGAGTAGATAAGCTAATAGGCTGGCTCTTGCTGGACAGCCTAGTTGTCAGACCCAGTCTCCGGCACTGCTGCCTGGATCACTGTGGTCTCTGCCCCCAGCTCTCTGTGTAACACAGTAACTCCTTCTGAGTCTCCCCTGCCAGCCACCCTCCCCCCCATTGCTGGGCCTGGCTTTCCCTCCTCTCTCCAGCTGTGTTTGGGCTGGGCCTGGAGTGCCTGCCTGCCCCTTGCCAGCTGCTGGGAGGGAATCTCAGCCCCCGAGGCCTGGCGCCAGGGCCCCAATCCTGACAGGGGTGGAGGAGCCTCGGGGGCCAGGTGGGGGCCTGTCAGCACTCATGATGGATGAGGGGTGGGGCGGGTAGAAAGCCAGGCTTTGGAGTCCGGCCACAGAGGGAGGTGGGGGGCTGGCCCCCTGGGGTCTGCCAACAGCACCTCTGCCACTCACAGCTGGGGGGCCTGGGTGAGAGCCCCCACCCAGCAGGGGTGCTTAAAGGCCCAGAGAGTGTGTGCCCTCCCGCTCCACTCGGCATCATGGGCACCTGGGCCTTCCCCACAGCCCTTTTCCTGCTCTGCTTGACTTCTGAAAGCCTGCAAGGTGGTGAGGGCGGGAGGCGGGCAGCTGAGGTTGGGGCTGGGAGGTCTAGGTACAGCACTGGGCCAATGCTGGGGCTCCGGGTGTGTGAGGTCTGGCCTGGGCAGGGTTTTGGGGGGTTCAGGGATAGATGCCTGGGTCCTTCTCCCTCTCCATCTCTGGGGTCCCCACCCTGAGTCCGCACCTCCTTGCTCCTCAGGGCTACCTCCATTGTCTCTGGGCCTAGGGAAAGGTAAGTGGTCCCTGCTGGCACTGGGGTCAAGGAAGAGGGCCTGGTCTCTCCCCGAGAGGTCTGGGAGATCTCTGGGGGAGAGCCCCAGATGTTCCCTAACTAGTTCTGGGATCCAGATGTGGGGCGCAGGAGAGTACGGGTCCCTCACTGTCTTCATGGCAGACAGTCTTGTCCATAGCTCAAGTGTGGGGAACAAAGACACCCCACAGCTTTGGAACCAGGGTGAGTTAGGGCAGAACATCAACTCCAGGCATGAGACCATCCCAGAGGGGGGCCTTGGAACTGGGTCTTCAAGGGGGTCAAGCTGTGACAGGGAAGGGTAAGGACATCCTGGCAGTGAGAAGGGGTGAAGGCCCAGAAGGACGTAGGGCAGGAGGGGAGAAGACAAGGCAAGGGGCCCAGGGGCTGGGGCAGGTGGGGGCAGTGTCACAGAAGGGTCTTCACTCCAGGGATCTGGGGGGTCCTCAGGGTGGGAGAAGGGGCTCCCTCCTGAGACCTGATGCCCCTAAGCTGCAGGAGAGAAAGATTAGGGTTAGGGGGTGGGGCACCAGGAGGATGAAATTTCCAGGAAAGGAGGGGTCCATCGACTCTCCAAAGTAAGAATGGAGGGGAGAGGTGTTCGCGTGCCCGAGGAAGGTGCAGAGCAATCTGCCCCCAGGGATATGGCCCAAACACCTCCCTCCATGCCCCTGCCTCCAGGCTGCTCACCTGGCGCTATCCTCTCCCCTCCTGTGACCGGAGGAGAAACTGAGGCCCAGAGAGGGGGTTGCACTCATGCTTGCAGAGCGGGAGGGGTAGCATTCAGGTTGGGCCCTTTGCCCCCTCTAAGTTAACCCCCTTCTCCGCCACCCACAGGCTTAGGGAGCCCCAGTGGCTATAGGTCAGGTACAGCTGGCTGAGAGGGTGGGCAGGGTGGGAGCAGCCGTGTCCTCTGAACAAGGGTGAGGCACCCCAGCTCTTGGCCCCTCCTGGCCCTTCAGGCTCAACTTCTTGTCTCCCCCTCCCCCCCAGCCCCGCCAGGCTACAGCTCCCCCAGTGGCCTGGGAGCAGGCGAGAGATGGGCAAATGGGATTTGGGGGTTGGGAGAAGCAGTGCTGACCCCACCCCACCCCCCAGAGAAGTGAACTGTGACCCCTTCCGGCTGGCCTCCTTTTCCTCCCGCACACACTCCCCTCTCACCTAGGAATCCATCAAGACTGTTCTGATGTCATCTCACCCGTGTGCCCCGCTCTGGGCACCCCCAACTCTTTCCTGTCCCTGCTTGTTCTCTGTGCCGCCCCCTCTGAGCCCCATGCAGGCAGGGCAGGTCTGGCTCACTGCACGTCCTCTGGGCCTGCTGGGATTGGGCTCCAAGGCCCCCTTCCTGTTCTCCAGCTTGGCTCCCCACCCTCTTTGGGATGGGCCTACCACAGCTGAATTCCCATAGGCCTGCTGCTCAGAATGGCTGGTGGCCAAGGGGGTGGGGGAGGCTCCTGGGACCCTCACCAATTCCCTGGATCTCCCCTGGCTTCAGAGGGACTGTTAAACCTTGGAAGCCAGGTGGGCACTGCCCAGACCCAGCTCTGTCTCCCCACTTTTCTCTCATACCCCTTATCTCCATCTGTCCCCCCAGGATTTGGGAACAGGAATGGGCTGGGAGCCCAGCCAGGTGAGATTGGTGGGTGCTGGGGGTTGGTTCTGTCTGTCTCCCTCCCAGGCCTTAGAGGGGAGGATCAGGATTTTTTAATATTGAGGGGGCAGAGAGGGAGCCTTCCAGTTTGCTGTTTCTGGTGGGGTCTAAGGGTCCTGTACCCCCACCCCAGCTAGGACTCCAAACCTCCCCTGTTCATCCCTCCCTCTCCCTATGGGTCCTCCAGCTCAGAATGGCTACAGAACAGGTAGAGGTGGGCCCAGGGTGATTGGGAGCTGGGGTCAGGATTCTAGGTATTCCTGAAATGGGATCTGAGACCCTCACTTGATCCTCATCTCCCTCTCAGGCATTGGAGGGGGTGTGAAACCCCAGAAGCCAGGTGAGCCCCCCACCCTGTCTCTCTCCATCTCTGCCTTACCTCCCCCCTCCCCATTATTCCCTTATTCCTCCCTGAGCCCCTCCTGCCCCATTCTCCAGGGTTTAGAAACGGAAATGGGCTGGCAGTACGGGCCTTCCCAGGTGCTGTCGCCCAGCCAGGTAAGGTGGGAGAAGAGCATGGGGCTGATAAGGCTGGGTCAGCATTGGGAGAGTCTTCTTCCAGGCTCCCCCAGGGCAGAACTGGTGAATCATTGCAGGTGGAAGAGAAGGACCATAAAAGTTTGGGGGAGGGGAGAAGAAGGGCACCCCTGTTTCACCCCCATCTCAGCTGGGACCCCAAAAGCCTTTTGCCTCACCTCTCAGCTCAGCATGGCTATGGAGCCCCAGGAAGAGGCTGGGTCCCTGGGATCCCCTCATCTACCATATCTCTCTCCCCAGGTTTTAGAGATGGTGTGAAACCCCAGAAGCCAGGTGAGATGCTCCCTCCATGCCCACTCCTCTAACCACCTTGCATTCTGTCTGGCTCCCTTTGAAGTCCAGCCCCCTCTTTCTTATTCTTCTGGCTCTGTCTCCCCAGTATATGGAAACGGACTGGGAGCTGGTGCCTTCCCAGGGCTGGGAGCCCAGCCAGGTGAGGACACCTGGAGCCTGAGCCCGGGGAGGGGAAAGGGGGAGGAGGGGTAGAGTTGGAACAGGGAACAAGTAGGAGAGAAAGTTGGGGGTGGGGGGAGCCTCTCGGTCTCAACCCAGGCTTGGGAGGGGGAATGAATCCTCAGAAGCCAGGTGAGGGGAGAGCGGCCCTCTCTCCATGTCCCCACCTTGGGCATGTGTCACCCCGCTGAGGGACTGCTCCCTTCATTGGGCTGCTGCTGTCGTTCCTACGGCCTGAGCTGTGGTCTTGGGGAGGGTCTTCCCAACTTCCAAGCCCTTCTCAGGGCATGCTTCCTGCAAAGAACAGTTGAGGGACACAGAGGTCCTGAGTGAGGTCAGCACAGGAGGGGGGAGCCCCCCCCAGAGAAGCCACACTGGCCCAGCTCCAGCCCTGCCCTCCCTCTCTCCACAGGTCCTGTGGCTCAGGATGGTGGCCAGGGACCAGGTGCGGGGTGGGGACTGGGGGGGCATAGGCATGGGTGTGGGGGAGCTCCAGGCTCCCTCACCTGGTCCCTGACCCTTTCTCAGGAGTTGGAGAGGGCGTGAAACCTCAAAAGCCAGGTCAGTTGCATGCTGTCCCTATGTCTGTCTTCTTCCACCTGGTCTTCCGGCCTCCCCTGACTCCCTCTTGCTGTCTTCCCAGGATTTGGCAATGGGAATGGGATGGGAGTTGGAGCCCAGCCAGGTGAGGGCACCTGGGCCAAGCTGGGTTCTGGGGAGGAGCTAGGGAGGTCAGGGACTGGAGGGCAGAAAACTGATTTCTGAGGGGAGAATAGGATGGGATGATGTCCACATGTGGCTCCGTGGCTCTGGGTGTTTCCCCAGGCCCTGCCTTCAGTCCCCCAGCCCCTGACCCTCCTCCCCAAGCCCACGCCTCACACTGCTTTTCCTCTCTAGGCCGAAGCACTGGCAATAGCTGGGGGCCCAGCCATGCTGGGGCAGCTGGGGCGGGGGCACATGACTGGAGAGGTCAGGGTCTCGGCCCAGGCCTTGATTCCTAGCAGAGGGGCTCTTAGGAGCCCCTTAATTCCACCAGCGCTCAGGTGCCTGTCCTGGGCCAGCCAGCATGCCCAGTCCTGAGGGGCTTTAAGCTTGCAATGGCGTGTACCCTTGGGGTTTTAAGCCAGAGGGAAGCACCCTGGGCTCCAGGGCTAGGTGGGAGGACTTGAGGCGGCTGGTGGCAGGAAGCGTCGGGCTTAAACTGGGCCAGAGGGACGGAGGGCAGCTGTGGGGAGAGGTCTGGGGGCTGGGTCCCTTGCTGCCTTCCTCCCCAGCCCCTCTCCTGTCACAGGTCCCACGGCCCCCTACCCCACTCTGGTAGCCAGGCTGAAAGGAGGGATGTGTGAGGGGAGGGGAGGGGTCCAGGCAGCAGGGACGGGGGAGTCTGGGGGCCTATTTCAGCACCACCCCGCTTTTCCATGTCACCCCCCCCCAATAGATCTTGCAGCTCAGAATAGCTTTGGACCAGGGGTAGCAAGGGGATGGGGTTGAAGCTGGGAGCCAGGGCTGGGCTTCCGGGTCCCTCATCTGCTAGCCTCTCCCCCAGGCTTTGGAGGGGGTGGAAAACCACAGAAGCCAGGTGAGCCCCACTCTTTGTCTCCCTGCCAGCTATCTCTTTGTCTATGCTTCCAAGCCCCAGATCCCCCTTATTCCCTCTTGCTCTGTCTCCCCGGGATTCAGGAATGGGAATGGGCTGGGAGGTGGCGCCTTCCCGGGAGTAGGAGCCCAGCCCGGTGAGGCTCTGGAGCTCTAGGAGCTCAGCCCAGGCCTAGTTCCGATGGGGGGGGGGGGGGGGGGACGACACACAGTCAGCCTCCTGGTCTTCCCTATGCCTGGGAGGACTGAAGCCACAGAAACCACATGAGACCCGCTTGCCACGGCCACCTCTCCCACCTGGTGTGAGCAACATTAGTTCAACAGACCACCAGGGGCTGGCCAGGTGGGAGACAGGCCCCTCCTGAGCCTGGGGTGCGCTGGGGTGGGTGGACAGGAAAGGAGCGTGAGTACAAGTGGCCAGGGGGTGCACTGGTGGGGAGCCAGGAGCATTTGGGGAAGAGGAGGCAGAGGCCAGGGGGAGGACCACTGGGGCCCACTGAAAAATCTGGGGGTGCTTGAGCTGGGGCCTCCGTGAGAGCTGCAGAGGGGGTACAGGCTCTGGAAACAGCTCAGAGTCTGAGGTGGTAGGGGCTAGTATGGACCCTGTGCTTGGTGGGGCGAAGCCATTTCACAGAGTTGGCCTCCATGGCTGGCTGGTGCACGTGGTGGCATGACGCCCGACCAGAGGGGACCCAGGCAGCATTCAGGCTCCCCAGGGAGTCAGGCCCCAGGGGGAGGTCAGGGGCTCAACTGGGTGGGGGTGGCAGTAGATTCCAGATTCCATGGGGAGCCTCAGAGAGTGACTGGCCCCACCCAGAGCCCCTCTTGCCTTCCATCAGGTCCTGCAACTCAAAATGGCTACGGACCAGGTAGGCACCTTCTAGGGCTCTGGGGACACCCACAGATGGGGACTGGGCCTTCATCTGCTCCCTGTCTTCACCAGGCTTTGGAGGGGGTATGAAGCCTCAGAAGCCAGGTGAGCCTCACCCCTGTCTATCTCCACCCCCAAACCATAAGCTCCCCTCCCCCATTCACACAGCCCCCATCTGTCCCCCAGGATTCGGGAATGGCAACGGGTTGGGAGCCCAGCCAGGTGAGACTAGGGGGGCTGGGGGTCTGCATCTGGGCACCCTCTCCCACCCCCCTCCAGGCCGTGTAGGGGCAGGGTCAGTAAATAATTGAGGGAGCACTAGAGGAAGCCTCCAAGATTCCACCTTTCGGGCTTGGCTCTGAAGGGGGCACCTTCACCTCTACCTCAGCTGGACCCCAAGTCCCCCAACTCACCCTTCCTCTTCCCACAGTCCTAGTGACCCAGAACGGATATGGAGCAGGTAGGAGCAGAGTGGGAGGACCCTGGGGAGGCCCTGAGATGGGGCTCCTGGGCCCCTCACCTGCTCCTGTATCTCCTCCAGGCTTTGGTGGGGGCATGAAGGGCCAGAAGCCAGGTGAGTCCTGCCCCAGTCTTGTCTGTATCCGTGAACCCCCTGAAGCCAGAGCACCCCCTCCTCGGCCTCCCTATCACTCTCTAGGACAGGGAACCGCTGGGAGGCATGGCCTTCCCAGGGGCTGGGGCCCGGGCGAGGACGGGAGAGGGCTGGCTTCCACGTGGTGGGGAGATGGAGAGCTTAGCCTGTGGCCCAGTAGGCCCGGGGAGGGAGGAGGCGACCTGGCACCCACGTCTTCCTGACACTGCCGGCTCTGTCCTGCCTCCTCCTGAACCCCTGCAAACACTGCCCCTCACGTCCACCCCTGTTTCTCCTCCCCCGATATGGTAACGAAAATGGACCAGGAGCCCAGCTATGTGAGGGCAGCCAGGTCTGGGTCCCGAGGAGTTGGGAGAAAAGCAGGAACTGGGGGCGCAGGAGACCCTGAGGAGAGGTCTGGCAGGGTCGACATCAGCCTCCACCTCCCCGAGCCTAGGTGGGGGGCGGTAAAACCCAGAAGCCAGGTGAGCCTCACCCCTGCCTATCTCTCTCCATTCACACCCCGTCTACCTGTCCCCGCCCCCCTGCCCCAGGATTCGGGAATGGCAACGAGCTGGGAGCCCAGCCAGGTGAGACTGGGGTGGGGGGTACAAGTCTGGCGTCCTGTCCTGCCTCCCTCCAGGCCTTGCAGGAGCAGGGCTAGCAAATGCTTAAGAGCAGTTGGTGGGGCCTCCAGGACCCCTGGTTCTGGCTGGGCTCTGAAGGGGGACCACAGGTGGTTCCCCTACCTTAGCCAGCCCCAACCCCCTGCTCATCCACCTCCCAGCACAGGTCCTCCAGCTCACAAAGGCTACAGAGCAGGTACTGATGGGAGAGGAGTGGAGGGCCTGGCGGGGAGCGCTGGTCCTCACCCAGGCCCTGTTCCGGGGGTCCTGCCAGACTAGGAGAGGGCGGGGCTGGCGATTGAATGGAGGCGGCAGGAGGCCCAGGAGGTCCTGGGTTTCTGGCCCTTCGTACCTGAGCCTCTCCATCCCCACAGGCCCTGCGGTTCCCGTGGGCTACGGACCAGGTAGGGAAGCGGGCACTGGGGCCAGTTGCCAGGGTTCTGGAGAGGCCCAGAGATGGGGAGTAGGTCGCTCACCTGCTCCCATCTCTTCTTCAGGCATTGGTGAGGGCGGGAAGCCGCAGAAGCCAGGTAAAGCCTTCCTCCCTCCCAGTGATACTGTGACTTCTAAGAAGAAATAACTGATCTGCAGGCCTGGGCACAGAGCCCCTCAAAGCCTTGGAATTTCCTAAGTGAGGAGAGCTGTAGAGGTGTCTTTTATTATGTTAATGAGGGGACTTTTGGAGAGCCCCTGAGTCACCTAAGGTTGGGGGCTGGTTGCTAGGGGAACCCACCTTGTGATTAGAGGGTTGGAACTTTCGGTCCCACCCTTTGACCTCTGGGGAGGGGCCCGGCTGGAGATGGAAAGGGTCACAAGCCGGGCTAGTGTAACAAAGCCTCCCTAAAAA
Source organism: Mirounga angustirostris (assembly GCF_029215605.1). NCBI lineage: Eukaryota > Metazoa > Chordata > Mammalia > Carnivora > Phocidae > Mirounga > Mirounga angustirostris. The sequence goes on from NW_026991713.1 coordinate 141,909,829, forward strand.
CCTGAAAGGGCCAGGTCGGGAGAGCTTCTGGGTGGGTGACCCCATGGAGGTGTGGGGAGGGCAGAGGCCCCTCAGGCCTTCCCACACGCCTGGCCTCTGCATCTCTTCTGTCCGCTGGTCCTGAGTTCTAGCCTTTGTAATAAGCCTGGATTCTAGGAAGGAAACGGTTTTCCTGAGTTCTGTGAGCTGCCCTAGCAAATCAGTCACACCCAAGGAGTTGGGTTTATAGCTAGTGGGTCAGATATACAGGTGGCCACCCGGGCTGGGGGTGGTGCCTGAAATGGGGGGGCGGGGACTGAGCCCTTAACCTGTGGACCTGAGGTTGTCTGCAGGTGGCTGGTGTCAGGATTGAGTTACGTTGTCAGACATGCAGCTGGTGTTGGGAGAATTGCTTGGTGCTGTGGGAAAAATCCAGAATTGGGATCAGTGTTAGAATCGGGCCCCTACTGCTCTCTACCCTCAGAAACTGTCTACTCCCCTCACTGCTTTCCCCTTCACAACCCACACCCTGTCTCCCAGTTTATAGGAATGGGCTGGGAGCCGGAGCCTTCCCAGGCCAGGGGGCCCAGCCAGATGAGGGAGGCAGGGGCAGGCCCTGGAGTGCTGGGAGGTGGGGGGCAGGGGAGGAGGGGGTGCAGGGCCCCATGGGGCAAAGAGTTGGGTCCTGGGGAAGAGAAGGGGCAGGGTGGGGTCCGCTGTCACTCAGCCTGTTTCTGTCTCTCCCCAGCCCTGGGAAGGGGCATGAGCCCTCCAAAGCTAGGTGAGCCCGTCCTTGCCCCTCTCCTGCCTTGCTCTGAAGTTGCCACCACCCCAGCCCCAGCCCTCATGCCTGCTTTTCTCCCCAGGATACACACCAGGGCCGGGGCTGCAGCTCCCAGCAGGTGAGTGCCGAGGGGCTTCAGGAGGGGAGACAGGGCTCTTTCTTAGGAGCTTGAGGTCTGAAGTGTGAGAGGGCCTGTCTCTCCAGCTCTGGGAGGGGGTGTGAAGCCTCAAAAGCCAGGCAAGTGAGAGACCCCCCCCATCTCTATCCTGCACCTCCTCCTGCCTCCTTCCAGAACCCTCCCCGCCAAATTACTACCCCTCATATCCCTGGTTTTTCTCTCCAGGATATGGCAATGGAAATGGGGTGGGGGCCCAGCCAGGTGAGGCTTCTGGGCAGGGCTGGGTGTGAAGGGAGGCGCCCCAGGAGAGAGGCAGGAGAGATGTTGCTGGAAGGCAGAAGGTCTAAGTGGGCCGGCAGCAGGAGCCATGTTAGGTGGCTGGGTCACCTTGTCCCCCAAGCGCCACGGGAGTGGGGCTTTCTCTAGCCTGGCCAGTGGCCCCCCTTGGAAGCTGTGTCTGTCCTGGAAGTCACTACAGGCTGGTGGCTTGGCCAGGCTGAGGCTGGGAGAGCGGCCTGGGGCAGACGCTAGCCTGGGTTCACTGCCCTCCCCCTTCCTCCTCCATCTAGGTCCCTGCAATGGGAGGGTCCCTCCACTGCTCCCCAGGCCTCCCACTTCGGGGGTCCCTTCTGATAAAGGGGGCGGCTGGGGCCCCAAATCTCAGCCCTCTCCCCCAGGGCAGAATGGCAAGTTCCCAGGTCAGTGTGGAGTGGGGGGCCCTGGGGGGCACCAGGGGATCCCTGGTCTCAGGAGGGGCTGGGTCTAGCTGGGCTGCTCAGAAGCCCCCAGGGCCATTCTCTAACTGAGACTGAGGCTCGTCACCGAGAGCCAGCTGAGGGAAAGCCTAAACTCTGGCCGTGAGACCCCGTGGGACCCCCATTAGGGCAGCTCCCCCCAGCCCCGCCCCCAGGGCAGGCTGCAGCATTCCCAACCCTCCCTGCCCTAAGCTCACTCCTATCCCATGGTTTTCTTCCTAGAACTGACTCCAGCAATCCAGCGGGGGCTGAAACCTCAGAAAGCAGGTGTGACTCCGTCTGCCCCCTGTCCCCAGACCAGGTCAGGGTCACTCCTCCATCATCCTTGAGCCCCGGTCTGCCTCAGCTGTTCAGGCTCCTTAAGTCCAGGAAGTCCCTTCTCGAGTCTACCCGCAGTCTCTGTTGCTGCTTTCTAAGCCCATTTCTCCCGGTTCTATTTCCTGTCGATAGGGAGTATCCCTTCTTCCTCCTCAGAGCTCCTAACATCCATACTTGGCCCCCAAGGAGTTAGGGAAAGTCTGGGTGCTCTCCGCTGATCTCCATTCTCTTCACAGGATACCAGCCCCTGAATGGCTATGGACCAGGAACAGCACTGGGTGAGGAGGCTCCTGCCCTCCCCTCCTCTCCTGTCCCCTAGCTCAGGAAGAGGGGAGTCAGAGACTTCGGCTCTCTGACTCCTCCATCTCTGCCCCCCATTTCCTCTCTCTCAGGCTTTGGTGGTGGCCTCAAGCCTCAGAAAGTCGGTGAGCCCCCTGGGCCCCTTGGGTGCAAGCTGCTATCTTCCCTATGGCAAGCCCTGCTTGTCCGTGTCTCTTGCCGTGGCTGGCTCTTTCCTTATTGAGCCAGCATGCATTCACTTGCAGTAGGCCATAATGACGGCCAGAGACAGGTGCTGCCGTGTGTCCGGTGAGGGTTGGGTGGCACACTGCGGTACAGTCCTGGGGTGGAAAGGGAAGCCGCCAGAGGGAGGCCAGGACAGGCTTCCAGAAGGTGGGACACCAGAGGTTGCACAGGGTTAGCTGGCTGGGTGTGGGGAGAATGTCGGTTGCCTCGGTGTCAGTCTGTCTGTCTGTCTGCCGTCTCCTGTCTCTTCATGAGCTGGTCACCCTGAGCCCCCCCACCTTCCTCCACATTCACGCAGCCTTTCTCCCACTGTTGTCTTGCAGGTTTTGCTTACGGGAATGGTCTGGGAGCTGGGATCTTCCCTGTGGCCCACTCGCAGCCAGGTGCCTGGGAGTGCTGGGCTGGGGTGGGGGCCCTGGGCTCAGGGGCTACTCCTGTCTCTGACTTACTCCTCCCTCCTCCAGAGTTCCCCGGGGCCAATAGTTTTAGGAATGGTGAGTCAGGGACAGAGGACAGAGTACAGGGGCTCAGGGGGAGGGACATCCGGGGGCTGGGCAGGAATCACTTGAATCTCTTACAGGGTATGGGGATGAAGCACCAGTGTAGCCCAAAGCAGCAGTTCCAGGCCCTGAAGCAAATGGTAGGAAATGAGTGTTTAGGGGGTGAACCTGGCAAGGGACATGGGGACCAAGCAAGTCGGCAAGGACCTCTGAGGGCCTGGGAGGCTTGTGGCATCCTGGATGTCCCGTACTGGTGGGCAGGGGTACCCACAGTAGCTCTCCTTCTACAGGTCGGGCCGGGGCCCTAAGGGGCTCTTCTTGGCCCTCCGTGTAGCCCTGGGGGCTTGCCTTGAAGCCTGGATATGGGACTGGAGGCGAATATCCAGGGGTCAGGAGCCAGCCAGGTAAGGGGGTGTGTGGAAGAGCATCATGGGGTTGTCAGGTGTGGCTGGAGGGAGCTGGGTCCTGGGCCTATAGAGAAGGTGTAGGACAGGGACAGCAGGGGTTAGGCAGGAATGGATGGGGTTTGAAGAGAGACAGGTGGAGCAGGGGACCCTGAGCATGAGCCCGGACACGAGACCAAGATTGGGAAGTCACAGACCCCACGTGAGGACCACTGGGGACTCCGTACTCCCACCTTTTGTCCCTCCCCCCAGCGACCTATGGACAGCTGAGGCCAGAGCTGGGCCCTGGACCCTTCGGTGAGTGGCAGTCTCCCAGGGCTGGGGGTGAAGCTGGGGAGGGCAGGACTCTGAAGCCCTTGTGACCCGGTGCCCTGGCTTATCTGTGCCTTAGGCAACCCTGAGGTGAAGAGAGGCAGCAGTGGTCCACTGGGAAATGGCTATGGAGGTGAGAGGGGTCACGGTGGCCCTGTCCCCTACTCGCCCTATGTCACCATCATTGCCCCTCCAGGCTGCACTGGGGCTGTCTCAGCCCTTGGGAGGGACAGCAGGCTCTAGGGACAGCAGGCTCTCATCTGCTGAGTGACTGATCTTAGAGACCAGAGGCGGGAGAAGGCTCAGGTCCCCTGGGAGGTGAGGAGGGTTCCAGACCTCATCAGGGCCCTGCCTTTTCCCAGGCCCCTGCCCTCTCGGGAAATGCTAAGCACCAAGGCTCTTCCACTGCCCATCCTGAGAGCCTCTGTACCACAGCCTGGTGTGTTGGGCGAGGACAGCCAGACTCTGAAGCTTGGCTTCTGGCCTGGGGTCTCCTGAGGGCTGAAAGTATTAATAAAGGTGACATGCTTCCCTGTTTGCCTCTGTGTGCTGTGCTGGGGGGATTGCTGGCTGGGGTGGGGGCAGCCCGGGCCACCCCCTCATTCATCCATTCCATAAACGGAACAGCACTTCGTCAGTTTAGTGGGGGAGTCACATCCAAGTTAGGGAGGGGACTTGTGCATTATTTATGTCTACATTTATAATCAACTTATTAGTTATTAAAGAAAAAATCTTTTTCTCTTAAGCCTTCCACTTGCTTCCCAATGTTATTGTACTGATTAATTTTATAATTTGGATGTAAAACTCATTTTCACATTCTCTGAATAATGCTCATTTAGATTATGAGTTTGACAGATCTGACTTCCCCCTGGATATTTAGCATGCCTTACAAACCGGATTAACTCAATTCCCTTCTACACTTCAATTACACACAGAATCTCCTTGATCTACAAATCTAACCAGTAACTTCTTCCTAAGCACTTAAGGGACCCTTGGAAATGAATAAATTAGTATCTCAGATTACTGAACGCTTTCAAACGCCTTAAAAAGCCAGTTACTAATCCAGTATCCATATTAGTGCTACTGGATTGCTGCTTTTTCTTATCCCATGATTACAAATTTGCTTGCCCAGAAATGCGGAAGCAAAGTACTGTTTTTACCTGGGCCCAGAATGGAGGTTGCACAGTTGGGGATTGACCTGCTATTCTGAACTTTTACTCAGAGACAGGCCAGTCCCACTCAACCACTCAACCGACTGAACCACCCAGGCACCCCCTGGACTCTTCCTTTTTCACAGAACTACTAATTCTTTAAAAATATCCAAGCAGGGACACCTAGGTGGCTGGGTTGGTTAAGTGCCTGCCTTCTGCTCAGGTCATGATCCTGGGGTCCTGGGATGGAGCCCCCCATCTGGCTCCTTGCTCAGCAGGGAGTCTGCTGCTCCCTCTGCTTGTGCTCTCTCAAATAAATAAATAAAATCTTTAAAAAATAAATAAATAAAATAACCAAGTAGTCAGGGTTGCCTGGATGGCTCAGTCAGTTAAACGTCGGCCTTTGGCTCAGGTCATGCTCTCAAGGTCCTGGGATGAAGTCTCTGCTCTGGGAGTCTGCTTCTCACTCTCTCCCTGCCCCTTCCCCCTCCATGCGTGTGAGCTCTCTCTCTCTCTCTCTCAAATAAATAAAATCTTTAAGAAATATATCCAAATAGTCTCATCTTTCTCTGCCCCAAGGTGAATAAAGGTAGAATAAAGCACATCTTTTTACTGGTGTTAGAAAGAAAACCACAAGCCAAAAATGGAGCGACTTAGGCCAAGTCCCCAAATGGGGGGCTTACCACCTAACTTAATTGCAGTTCCCACCTCCCCCAGAAAGTCTCAACCGGTCAGTCAGGGATTCTCTGGTCAGCACCAATGAGTTAATGTCCCATGGGCCCTCACTATCCGCCCCCCAAAGGAAGATGAGGTAATCCACCTAAGACTCCCCCCCCCCCACCTCCTAAGAGAAGGTGACCTTGCCTGGAAGGAACAATCTTTTCTTTTGCTAATAACTCCCTTGCCCCCTCCCCCTCCTTCCTATAAAAACCTTCCATGCTGCACAACTCCTGGCACCTCCCTTCTACTTGGTGGGTCAGATGCTGCTCGAATCGCTTAAAGCCAATTAAATCTGCAAATTTACTCAGTTGAATTTTTGTTAACACTGGAGAACAGGATTAGAACACAATCTCTGGGCACAGGGGCCACCCAGCGGACTGTCTCCGTGAGGGCAATGGGTGATAGCCTTCCTAACCCACCTAGAAATGTTCTAATATTACTCTATATTCTGATTTTAAAGAGATTGACCACTCTCTCCTTTTCTTCTGATTGTCACCCATCTGTCATTTATATCCTGTGTTAACAATAACGTAAATGCTCCATGTCATCAAATTCTGGTTTTGAATTATCTTTTCTTTAAGATAATTGAATGGGAATCTGCGTAGGTCTTGACCCACGCCCAGGTGTCTCATTCCAGAGTCAACCAAAGGCAAATCTCCTTGGTCGCCGCGAGGCTGCACCAGCTCAACGGACCGGAAGGCCAGGTGGGGGCGCCAACTGCGCGTGTGCAGCGCCTGCTCGCGGGGCTGGTGGGGGTGGGGCCTGTGATACCGCGGGACGCCGTGATTGGTTGGGACCGCGGTAGGGCAGGACGAAGAACCTGACAGAGAGCGCTGCCGCCTCTGATTGGCCGCCAGGAGTAGCTCGTGCCAGCTGGGGGGACCCACGCGAAGGCGGCCAGCGCACTGGCCCGTGATTGGCTGGGCCGGTCACTGCGCGGCGCGTGGCCACCCGTGGGAAGGACCGGGTCGCGGCGGCAGGCGGGCGCCGGGCCCCGGCGCGGCAGCGGCGGCCAAGCTGGCTTCGCGGCTCCCCCGCTCCCGCTCGACCCCGCGGCTCGCCCGCGCCCGCGCGCACTCGCGGCTGGGCCGGGCCCGCGCGTCGCTGTCGCTGACCCCGCCGCCCGCGCCGTGCCTGCCGCACCCGCCGCTGCCCAGCCTGCCGCCCGGCCTGAGCCCCGCGCCGCCGCCGCCGCCGCCCTCGGCGCTCGCCCTGGCGGAGCTGCCGCCGCTGCCCGCGCTTCCGCTGCGGCCCGAGCCCCTGGCGCCCTGGGGCCTCGGCGCGCACCTGGCGCTGCCCGAGCTGCCGCCCGAGGCCTGCATGCCGGCGCCGCCTGCCGCCGCGCTCGCGCTGCAGGACCTGCCGCGCCTGCCCGCGCCCGCGCCGCCCCCCGCGCACCTGCCGCTGCCGCCGCTGCCCGAGGCCGCGGTCGCCGCCACGCCGGGGCCCGTGGGCGCGCGTGGCCGCCCGCCGCTCGTCGCCGAGCCGCCCCCTCTACCGCTGCCGCCGCTGCCCGCGCGGCCCTCGCCCTCCAGCCTGCTGGCGCCGCCCGCGCCCCGCGCCCCCTGGTTGCTGCCCGCCTTCCCCCCGCCGCCGCCGCCGCACCTCTTCCTGTCGCCTCCTTACTGACGGCCCGGCCCTTCCGAGACCGTCGCCCCCGAGGGGCTGCGGGGCGGGTGAGTAGGCAGCCCCGCCGGGGACACCCGGGCTGGGCGCCCTCACCGCCTTCCCCACTGGCGATTCAGAAAGCGTGGGTCAGAGCCCAGACTGGGCAAGAGGGAGGGAGTGTCAGGGGAGCGGCCCAGCTTTGGGGTGGAAGCAGCAAGTCTAAAAATAAATTCGTTTGAAGAATAGGGTCTTTATTCCATTTTCCCCTACCGCCCTACAGCAAGCCTCTTGCCTGGTTATTTGAGAACGTAACTCATCCCCTGTGCTGATAAGTGGGCTGCTTATCAGAGCCGTGGGGACGGGGGGGGGGGGGGGGGGGGGGCGCCCACTGCACTTGGCTTGAGGAAATGAAAACAAGATTTGAAATGCTCTGACTGGGTCCGAAAAAATGTCTCATTTTCCCCTATAAAATGAAGGGTTTTAGATGCCATCACAAGGCCCTTCCCCACTATGTGTGTATGGCTTCTGAGAAAACCACATGCGGCCTTCCAAGTCTTGAGTCAGACTTTGAACTGAAATAGATCCAAGGGTTCTGCAGGCATGGGTGCCCCGGAAGAACAGGGGTGCTGACGGATGGCCGATACTGGGCCCTAGAGCCGCAGCATCACATGCAAGGGCTAGGTCGTCCCCACCGGATCAGGAAAGCTCCCAAGGTGAGTCATGAAAGGAAGCCCCTATTCTCTCCTCACCTTTGCTTGCCCTCGCCTCCACCCCCACCGTGCCAGGCTCTCCCCAGCATGTGCAACCCAGAATAAACGTTCCCTTTGTTACTCAGGTGGCTTGGGCTCAGGTAACCAGGCAGATGTCCTATCTCAATGGGCTCTTCTACAGCTCAAGAGTGGTATCAGGAAGCCAACTTAACCTTGGGCAACCTCTGAGAGCCTGGGACCCACTAGCAAGAAAGGCAGTATACCAATTTCCTGTGACTGCTGTAGCAAATCACGACCAACTGGGCAGTTTAAAATAAAAGGAATTTATTCTCTCAAGGTTCTGGAGACCAGAAGTCCAAAATCAAGGCATTCAGGGCTGTGCTCCTCCCAAGGCTCTTGGGGATGATCCTCCTTAGCCTCTTGGAGCTCCTGGTGGCCCCTGGCGTTCCTTGGCTTGTAGCCTTGTCCCTCCAGCCTCACCTCCGTCTTCACACAACCTTACCCTGTGTGTCTCAAATCTTCCTGTTTTTCTCTTTTGACCGCTGTCATTGGGTGTAGGGCCCACCCTGAATCCAGAATGATCTCATCTTGAGGTTTTTAATTTATCTTAATTACAGCTCCAAAGACCCTGGTTTCAAATAAGGCCACATTCACAGGTTCCAGGGCTTAAGACCTGGCCAGTGTTGGGGGCCACCATGCAATCATTACAGGTAGTGTCCTCCCCGCAGAGGGGCTGGCCCACCTCCAGAGCTGTCTTCCCAGCTTTCCTGACCACTGTGTTTGACACCCTCCCTCTTACTGACCTGGAGCCTTGGGTGCCCTTGCATCCTTTAGCAGGAGCCAAAGGCACAAGTACTTTAATGACTCCCTGTCCCCTTTCTTGAATTCTGGCTGAGTTCCCATTCCTGCCGGCTTGCTTCCTGCACCCCTCTGCATCCTGCAGCTCTCCTCTCCTCGCTCCTCCGCTAAGAGTCAGACAGGAAGGACAAGACTGAACGCATGCTCTTAAAGATCACAGCAGTGAGGTGAGGGGCGACCCCGCCCTCTGAACCCCGGATGAATAACTGCGGCCGGTGAAAGCTGACAGTTCCGACAGATAATAAAGTTAATTGCTCTCGGATCCATGGAGTCTGACTAGGTTTGCGAGTGAAATGGCCATGGTGCCGTTAACAAGATACTCTCGTGTCAAGTCAGTGCCTAGGGTGATCCCCAAGGTGCATGGGGTGCTCCCCGCCTGGGCAAATTCTTGTAGTGACCCTGGGGGTAAACAAGGCAGACTTCTCCCTCCCTCTTACAGTCAGGAGGCAGCTGAGGTTACTGCGCTTGTGACTTGCCCAGAGAGGTCTGACCCAGCGTCCCTTAGGCTGCCCACAGCAGGGGGACACAGACACAGGGAAGGTGCAGCAGAGGTGGGGTGGCTCCTGGTGTAATCAGGTCCAGATGCAGTTCCCTGCAGAGGCTTCCCAGCACAGGGTGCAGGGTGCCTGGAAGAGTCAGGGGAAGGAGGGAATGCAGGCGGGGGTGGGGGAGGAATGGGGCAAGATGTGGGTGGGGTGGCCTGTGGGGGGCTCCCCGGCTGCCTTTGGGGAAAGAGGCACCAGGAGCCCCAGCTCACCCTCCAGCACTGGGCTCTGGGTGCTGGGCCTTGAAGTCAGGGTCTGGGGCTCCTTCAGGCTTATCGTATTTCTCCCAAGGACCCGTGGCCAAGTTCCCATTGCTCTTGGAGCTTGTTTCCTTGTCTGTAAAATGGGGGTAGATAGCTGTCATGGGACCCCAGGGTTTCATCTGCACCTTTTGTTTCAGGGACCAGAGGATCTGGCTTTTCTACCCATAAAGTCTGGGGCCTTGGGCACCTCCCCAAAGCAGAGGCTGATGCTCCCCAAGCCCGTCCCCAAGCCCACCCCATACTCTTCTTGGCACCATGGTGGCTCTCGGACCTTCAGTTCCCCTCCTTTGTCTTTGGGCCACACTTTTCTCGAAAAGTGTGGTAGATGTTGGGATTGGAGTTAACCCTCTTCTGCCCTTCCCCCATCTAAGTCCTGGTGGAGTGGCCCCACCCCACTGCCCTCCCAGAGAACAAAGTTCAGGTCCAGTTCTGCCACCCCCTGAAGCAGTGAGCGGGGCGAGGCTGCCCTCCCTTCCCGTGCCTCAGTTTCCCTCCACAGTAGTGTCTTGGGGCAGGTTTCCCTCCCCCACCACTTTCCTGGGCGGAGGTGGTGGGGGTGGGGATTCCAGCGGACGTGTTAAAGTGCCATTGAGGTGGTAACCACGCCGAGGGAGTCCCCACCTCTCCATATCAATGGCATTCCAGCCCCATTTACAGTCCCCGCTGGGCCCCAACTTTAACCCTTTGGTTCCCAGATCCTACTGAGTCCAGGTGGACCAGGGGACCGAAGAGAGGGCCTGAGGGCTGAGGGTGGGAAGGCTGTCCTGCCTGGGTGCCCCGGGAATCCGCCCTCGCTGCTTACCCCTCCTACTGGCGGTTCGTCTGACCAGCCCTGGTGACCTCTCAACCTCCCCTTGTTCTCCAACAGCCTGCCCCACTTTCACCCTCCCTGAAGGCCTTGGGTGGGGGGGTGCCTTGTCTTATAAAGAGGGAAAAGAGTAGACAGGTGGGAGGAAGCCGAAGCTGCCCCCCCGCCAAGACAGTTCTGGTACGGATTGGTCTGGGGGTGAAAGGGCGGTGTCTTCAGCCTCTGAGCACCACCTCCCACGTGGCCAGCCAACCCCTGGCAGTGTGCAGCTCTTCTCTGCTTGAGTGTTGACATGTTGAGCCCAAGAGGGATTGGGATCTAAAACAATGAGGGTCCTCCGCGGCACCCCACTGGTCCTGTCACAACGCTGGGGGTTTGGACCTATCTGTGGAACTGAGGGGTCCTTGGTGCCAGGCCCGACTGCAGGCTGACCAGCTCTCTGGGCAAATCAGGATGAGTTGGTCTCATTAAGCCCAGGGCTTTCTCTGAGCCTAGAGAGAGAAAAGACCCTGGGCTGGGCTGCCCAGGATGGGAGGCCCCTTGGGAGGGTTGCTGGGCCCCTCGCAGAGCCCCAGACCCGGGCTCCCTGCTGCCTCCTGACAACTGCTTCAACCTGTGTGTCCGGATTCCTCCAGGCCCCGAGGCTTGCCTCTATTTGTCCTTCTCCTCAGCCGCCCCTCCCGACCATGAAATCTAGGGCCCCAGGGGCTGGATGAGCTGGACAAACTTCCCGGAGATTCCCCAGGCCCATCACAGCCAGCTGGCCCAGCCACGGCCGGCTCTGGCCCCTTCCCACTCCCCGCCATGTCCACTGGGCCACCGCACTCTACCCTACAGCCCCACTCATGGGTGCTGGCCTCAGTCTCCATTTTAGCAGTTCTCTCAAGCTTCTTTTGGTCACTGACCCTTTTGCAAATTTGATGAAAGTATAAACCTCTCTTCCCCAAAGTGCTAAAACCCATTCCCAGAAGCAGTGCACCCACCTGAAGTTAAAATCCTTTATAGACTAAGCCCCACTGAACGGGCGAAGAGACGCCCAGTGCACACCACTCCCAGGGCCCTAGAGAGGTGCAGTGAGTGACCATGTGTGCGGGGGTGGGGGGGTGGCAGCTCCGAGGCCTGCCCCCAGTGGCCCTGTTAGCTCCCAGGCCATCAAGGGGTGCCTCCTCATAGGGCAGACAGGCCGTGGGCCATCCTCAGGAGGTGTGGAAGTGAGAGGCTCTTACAGATGGGGGCCCAGCTCTGCCTTAGGGGGTCCGCCAGCCACCCAGGAAAGTGTATGAAAGGAAGGAATTTTCATCAGCGTCCCCCACCCCCGTTCCTTTTCCCTCAGTTCCTAGCACCCAGGAAGGGGCTTGAGGGAGTTCATGACCCCCAAGACGAGGGGCCCATGTTTGTGGGTCCCATAAGGTTTCTCACAGGGGTCTTTGACCTAAGGAGGTTAAGGACCTTGACCTCCCATAATCTGTCCCTAGTTGGTGGCAGGATTTGGGTTATAGTCTGTGAGTCCCAGGTTGTCCCCCACAAGGGGAGTCACAGGCTCCGAGGGGGTCTTCAGGAGCGGGAGGGTCTTTCCTGAGGACTGTGAGGAAGGGTTCACCTGGGCTTCATCCTCTTGCCCTCCTCCATGGGGTCTCCTCCAGAGTGATCACTTACTCCTCATGGAAAAGACTTGGGTCCTGAGGCTTCACCCCCATCCAGGGCTTCTGTCTCTGCTACTCTTCCCCCTTCACCCACAGACCCCTGTGTGCCCCTCCCCTACTTCCACAACAGACTCTTTACCCCTTGGGCCCTAGAGACCTGCGGCAGCTCAGCTCGGCCCTCAGTTTCAGTATCGGGCCTGGAAAGGGCACACCTGAGCCCAGGAAGAAGTGTGTGTGGAGGGAACTTTTTAGGCCGTTGCCTGGGTGATGCCACCTGAGCTGGGCGCCAGGCACCTGTCGCCTGGGGAACGGTAAGGGCGGGGCCCCTCCCTTGAGAGCAGCCAGGGCCACTGGGCTGAGACTGGAGACAGATCGGGTTCCTGGGGCAGGCAGGGGGACATGAGCGGGTTGGGGTGTGCGATACTGGGGGATCTGGGTGTGTTTGCAACAGGAAAGGAAAAGCTTACAGGGAGGAGTTGCTGGGGGAGGAGGCGGCGGCTCAGAGAGGCAACTTAACCTCCAACCTCCGCTTCTCTTTGCTGAGCCTACCAGAGCTCCATCACTCCCCCATTCCCCGCTCCCCAGCTGGTCCTCAGTCTCCCCTTTCCTTTGTCCCTGCATTCCCACAGGCACGGAGGTTCTTTCCTTCCCCGATCCGGTCGCGGTACTCCCTCCCGGGCTCCCCATCCCACCCCCAGCCCCGCCTTCTCCCTGTAGCTCTGGCTTCCCCAGTTGGCTTTGCTGCCCCTCCCCCGCCTCCACCTCAAAACCCCGCCTGCATCTGGGAGCTGGCCGAGTCCCCGGGTGACACCCACAGAGGGTGCGCTGCTCCGTGTGAGCCTGGGCCTCCAGCGGCACAAGGCTCTTCTCAGCTGAAGGTGGGTCAGGAGGGGCGGCGGCCGGGACGTGACTGCAGGGTGGCAGGAGAGGCAGCCACTGGGCGTCTGGTAGCCAACGGGGCCCTCGAGAGGACACCGCGACTCCGCTGAGCAGGACTGTGAGATTGATTGGTGCGTGTCGGGGTCAGAGGTAGGCCTTTGAGGGGCTCAAAGAGAGGTGCTTTGCAAGAGGCCCACAGATGTGAGGACAGTCCGGGCCGAGGACACAGTGTTTCCCTTGTGCTGGGCACCGAGACCCCCACCCGGCAGCATCGGACCCACCCCTGTGAGTCAACCAGGCCGTCTCGGGTTAAGAAGACCTGAGGGGACAGATGGCTTCAACTGCCCTTGAACTCCTGGGCATGACCCTGGCTGTGCTGGGCTGGCTGGGCACCCTGGTGTCCTGTGCCCTGCCCCTGTGGAAGGTGACCGCCTTCATCGGCAACAGCATCGTGGTGGCCCAGGTGGTGTGGGAGGGGCTGTGGATGTCCTGCGTGGTGCAGAGCACAGGCCAGATGCAGTGCAAGGTGTACGACTCCCTTCTGGCACTGCCCCAGGACCTGCAGGCCGCCCGCGCCCTCTGCGTCGTCGCCCTCCTCTTGGCCCTGCTCGGGCTGCTGATGGCCATCACTGGGGCCCAGTGCACCACCTGCGTGGAGGACGAAGGTGCCAAGGCCCGCATCATGCTCACCGCGGGGGTCCTCCTCCTCCTCTCGGGGATCCTGGTGCTCATCCCCGTCTGCTGGACTGCGCACGCGATCATCCAGGACTTCTACAACCCTCTGGTGGCCGAGGCCCTCAAGCGGGAGCTGGGGGCCTCCCTCTACCTGGGCTGGGCCGCTGCTGCCCTGCTCATGCTGGGGGGGGGCCTCCTCTGCTGCACATGCCCTCCACCCCAGATCGACCGGCCCCGAGGACCGAGGCTGGGTTACTCCATCCCCTCCCGCTCAGGTGCATCTGGGCTGGACAAGAGGGACTACGTATGAGGTGGAAAGTGTCCCTGGAAGCCTGCGGCTCAGAGCCTTGACCTTGTGCAGGATGCCCTGCCCTGACCCTTGCCCCCGACTGCTAACCCGTCCCCCAGGGCAAAACCCATTTTCCAGACGCTCCAATCGGGCCTGGCTAGACCTGGTATCAGCTGCCCCAGCTGAGTCCAGAACCTCTTCAGTGGGGTCCCCATGAGCCCTTCCCCTACCTCCACCCAGGCAGAGCCAGAGCTGATGGGTGTGCTGGTCTGCCCCTGCCTCCCCCGGACAAATTGCTTCCTTCTGTGGTCCACAACTTAGGCTGTCCGTCCTCTTCCTCTGGGGCCACCCCTGTCCCAGGAGCCTGGGGCTTCACCCAAAGGGCAGCAGGTCCTTGTCTCCAAAATAAGGAGGGGACGCCTGCCTGCGGTGGGTCCTCTCCAGTCTGGCCACCACCTGCATCTAGAGGTCCAGGCCAGGAGGCCCAGTCTATCACCCAACCTTCTATGCCCACCTACTAGTTGGGAATAAACAGAATTTGTACCTTGGCTCTTCATAAGACATGCTTTATTTAGCAAAAACTGGTGTGTGTGTATGGAGGGAGGCGTGGCAGAAGTGTGCAAGGGTTGAAGGTGAGAGGATCGGGGTGGGGGAGGGGGGTCTACAGCACAACCAGGACAGGACTCGGGACTCAAGATAGAGGAGCCAGAGGTCAGAAGACTTGGAGGCGGCCAGTTCTTTGGTGATTTATCATCCGTGAGGCTCAAGAGCCCCCAGGGGTTCCAGAGGCCTGACCAGTAAGGAGGGACTCGGGGACAGGCTGAAAGCACCTCAACAGCAGGCAGCCTTATGTTGGCCCACAGCTCCAGGTTGGCCTCCAATATGGGGATGTCCAGGGTGGAGAAAGATCTAGAATTTGTGAAGCATCACCTCCTTGGCTCCATCATCCAGAGGTGAGAAATACCAACAGCTGAGCCCAGGAGAGACTTGGGTTCCTTGGTTAGGTTTTCAAATGAACTTTAAAAATTCCCCTCCCCCCAAAAGCAAAAAAGATAAAAACAGCCCCCAAGCTGTCTGGATTACCATCTCCATGTCTCCAGCTCAGGGGGTTAGGCTCCACTGTCGAGGGAGTCTCCACTCCCCTACCAGATTTAGACATAATTCTTAGTGGGGTACTCAGGGACCCCCTGAGAGGTGGCATGTGCGGCCGATGCTGAGTATCGGGCCATATAATGGTTCGAGCCCCGGGACCCCCCAGAGGGGCAGGTACAGCACAGCAGCCCCCCGCCCAGCAACAAAAGACCAGAGGCCGCCCAGCCCAAGTAGAGGGAGGCCCCCAGCTCCCGCTTTTGGGCGTCCGACACCAGGGGGTTGTAGAAGTCCCGGATGATGGCGTGAGCCGTCCAGCAGACAGGGATGAGGATCAGGACCCCTGAGATGACAAAGATGATCCCAGAGACTAGCACCAGACGGGCTTTGGAGTCCTTGTCCTCCACGCAGGTGGTGCACTTGGCTCCCGCAAGGTAGACCAGCAGCCCGAGAAGGGCCAAGAGGAGGGCGATGACGCAGAGGGCGCGGGCGGCCTGCAGGTCCTGGGGCAGTGCCAGAAGGGAGTCGTACACCTTGCACTGCATCTGGCCTGTGCTCTGCACCACGCAGGACATCCACAGCCCCTCCCACACCACCTGGGCCACCACGATGCTGTTGCCGATGAAGGCGGTCACCTTCCACAGGGGCAGGGCACAGGACACCAGAGCATTCACCCAGCCAAGCAGTGTCAGGATGATCCCCAGGATTTGCAGACCAGCGGAAGCCATGGCAAAGTTGAGGTTGAGAGGAGCTGCACTGGGGGACAGAAGCAGACTAATGTGAAGACAGGCTGGTCCAGACCCTTTGTTCCCAATGAGCTGTGGCCACCACACAGGGCAGCGAGAGTATGAACCCAGGAAGTCAGTACACCATGGGCAGGGCACTCTTCCCAAGCCTCATTTTCTCATGGGCAAAACGAACACTTGATGTTTGAGCTTGTAATTTTTTCCTTGGTTATGTGATTGTCTTGACTAACAAGAGCGAGTAAGTAAGTGACCCAGTCCTGGCTGCTTTGAGTGCAAATGAGACATGAAGCCTATCCTGAGGCTAGTCTACCGCCCCAGCCACTTTGCATACATTTTATCAGACAGCAAAGTAGCAAAAACAAAACAAAACAAAAGAGAGGGCAATTTCCAGATGGTCTCCTTGGGGCACACAGATGGTGGGTTGGCTCTAGCCATGAGTTTCAAGTTAAAAACCTGTCAGTTTCAAAATCAAGATTAGAGATCCCAGCTTCCTCCCACCACGCAATAGCTGTGTCCAAACCCCTCACCCCAACCTGGTTCCATCCCCCCAGGAGGGTAATGACATGTGTCTCAGGTGATCCTTCATCTCTGGCCTTGCCTGGCCCTACTTGGCCCAGCCCAGCAGCAAACTCCAGAGGGGCAGGAGAAATGAAGAAGAAGAAGAAAAAAAAAATACCACCCTCTCACCCAAAAGCACTTCTTTCTCATGGCTACCTGCTGCCCCACTGGGTCCCGCTCTTCTGCCCTCCCTTAGGGTCACACTGAACATACCTCCAAGGTTGGGGACATTTTCTTGTGCCTTCTTGCTCAAAACGCCAACCTCTCAGGACTCAATTCCCCTAAAAGGACCTAAATCCTTGGAGTGTGTCCAGTGAACCGGCCCCTCGGCAGCCTCCCCTCACTTGTCTCCCTTCACATCCCACTTAGTGTTGTGGCTCAATTCGGGGGTCAGTTCTGTTCGGGGTCCTGTTGGGGCTCTCCATTACCCAAAGTTCCCGCACACGATCTGGACCTGAATTTAGCACCGGCCCCAGCAGTGTGGCCAGAGGACAGACCGTGCACTCCTCATTTGCATCCCGCCCATACCTGGCGGAGCTAAAGACTTCGGGGGAGATCGGACGGGGCGGCCCAGACCGCGCTCATCCCAACTCCAGTGTCGGCCCTCCACGCCTCTGGCGGTGTTAGCGCCGGCCCATGCACCCGGCACCTCTCCACTCCAAGACCCTACCCCTGCCCTCGACCACTTCTCTTTCCGCACACTACGGGGCCGCCTTGGTCCGAGGGCGCCCCCTCCTGCTTTCGATCCCTATTTCCCTTCTGAGTCCGGCCCGAAGAAGGGTCCGCAGACCCCCGACCTGTGAGCCGCGCTGCGGGAAGGGCTTAATGGCGGCGGTTATCAGCAGGGTCCGCTCCGGTAGGTGAGGGGGAGGGGAACCCCGCCCCAGAGAGCAGCGCAGGTGGGGGAGGGGCGCCCGGGTTTCGGTGCCTTTGTCCCGGGGGAGGGGGAGGGGCGTTTAACCCTTCCGTGGCTGCAGAAGGACCTGATCAGCTCACCGCGGCTTCGGTGCAGACCCCCGCCCAGGGGCTGTGCCCCGGTGGCCCCCCCACCCAGGTAAGTCCAAGTTCTCTACACGCACCCCCACCCACGCCGCCACGCCCCCTGCACCCCACTCCTCGAGGAGTCCGCCTCTTCCCCTCCAACACTGGCATTTCCCCCGGCTCACCTGCGAAGAAGCCCACAGGGATTCGTAGGAACCGCAGAGTGTGCGGACGGGGGCGGAGGCGGGGGGTCTTAAAGAGGCAGTGACGTCACTGGACCACCGCCCCGGGGAGGGGCAGAGACCCCATTCCAGACCGCGGGCGCGCGAATCTCAACCTCGTCAGCTGGGGTCGCTCGAGTCTGGGGCCGCTGCCCCCGCATGTGGCCCGGGCGCTGGGACCTCAGCTGGCTGACGCCGGCCCGCAGTGGGTCAGGGCACAGGGCATGGGGCTAGAGCTTGGCTCCTGACTCCGCTACTTACTAGTGCTGTGACCCTGGGAACTCACCTAACCTTCCCAAGCTTCCGTTTCATACTCGGAAAAATCGGAGACAACAAGCCCACATTTTACTGTGTAGCTATGTCCTAAGGTAGAAATTAAAGACTTATTATTATTATTTGTTATGTCGTTATCATTATATCCCGGGGCCCTTAAGAAAGCTGCAGTTATTGTTTTTTTTTACATTTTATTTTATTATGTTGGTCACCATACATCATTCGTTTTTGATGTAGTGATCCACGATTCGTTGTTTTCGTATAACACCCAGTGCTCCATGCAGTACGTGCCCTCCTTAATACCCATCACCGGGCTAACCCATCCCCCCACCCCCTCCCCTCTAGAACCCTCAGTTTGTTTCTCAGAGTCCATAGTCTCTCATGGTTCGTCTCTCCCTCCGATTTCCCCCCCTTCTTTTTCCCTTCCGAAAGCTGCAGTTATCTTTGAGATGGGTTGTTCGTGTCTGATTCCCACCCCCAACTTCCCGGACTTCAGCATCCACAGGACAGGGCCAGGTCTGCGTCCCTGGGGGTCCCAGCCGCTGGCGCACCGAGTTGCTGCTTGTGGAGCGAATGACTGAACTTAGCGAGCCAGGCGGGGCGGGGCGTCCAAGAGCCGGTAGCGGGGCGGGCAGAGCCGAGGGAGCCGCCCCGGAAGGCGGGGGCGGAGGCGGGGCCGCCGCTGTCCGCCCCGGCCCGCGCGCGGCAGGCTCAGACGGCCACGGCCGCCGGACGCGCACAATGGTTCCCGGTCCGCTGCGTCCGCTGCCGCGGCTCCTCGTGCTGGTGCTCGGGCTGGCGCTGCTGGGCGCGGCGGTCGGGGAGCGAGTGCCAGGTACGCCGGGGGCGGGGCCCGGGCTGGGCGGAAGGCCGCGGGGACCCGGGGAGCCTCTCACCGGGGATCGGGGAGTCGGCATTGGGGACCCAGAGAACGAGGCCGAACTGGGGGGAACTAGGCGGACACGGGGATTCGGGGTTAGGTGGTTTCCAGACACCGCGCTCCCTGGCCAGGAGAGGTTCATCCCGCTCCGAACTTCATCCGCAGTCCCAGCCTCAGTTTCCCCCCTGTTCAAATGGAGGGGCGGCTTCTGTCCTAGTAAGTCCAGACTCGGAAGTAGAGGGAGAAAGTTTGAGGGCGGGATGTCTCCTTCGGTGAGAAGGCACGCCTCCATCCTGTTCAGGACCTGGTCTGTCTGGCCTCAGTGACCGAAGAGTCTCGGGGGGGGGGGGTGGTATCGAGGGCACGGGGGTCTGTACCCTCTATACCATGTGGGGTGCCCCCTTCCATCCGGTGACTTCAGTGCCCAGCTATGCGGGGGGAGGGACTGGGGTCGGGCCCGGTGCCCAGGAGTGAGTCACCCGCCGGCTGCGGGGGGTGGTGGTGTGGGGACCTGATACCCCCCCCCACAGCGTCCCGCGCTAGGCCCCCCTTGCCCCCACGCTGCTGAGTCCCGGTCGGGCCGTGCGGTCACCTGTGAGGAATGCGGGGGGAGGGCGCCGGTGACTCACGTTATTCGAGCCGGCCGACCCTGACCTCAGCCCCCAGAATAGCCGTGCCCCGCCCCAGCCTCTGACCCGCGGCCCCCTCCCCAGGCACCACCCCCTGCTCTCGCGGCAGCTCCTGGAGCGCGGACCTCGACAAGTGCATGGACTGCGCGTCGTGCCCGGCGCGACCGCACAGCGACTTCTGCCTGGGCTGTGAGTGGGGGGCGGGGGGAGAGGGACCAGGGGCGAGCGGACCCCAGAGTCGGAGAGAGTTTGCGGGGGTGGAGAGGGGAGCAGTGGGCTTCAGATCTGGGAATTAATCAGGAAGGGGGGTGGGAGTTGGGGTGGGGAAGGGATCGGATCAGGGCAGGGGCCAAGGTGGGGGAAAGGCTTGGGGCTCAGATCTAGGGGGCGGGGCTAGTACCGAAAGGGGCGAGGTCTAACTTGGAGTCCTGCCCCCAGGCGCTGCGGCCCCTCCAGCCTCCTTCCCACTGCTGTGGCCCATCTTGGGGGGTGCTCTGAGCCTAGCTCTCGTGCTGGGACTGCTTTCTGGCTTCTTGGTCTGGAGACGGTGCCGCAGGAGAGAGAAGTTTACTAGTAAGTGAGCCAGGCCCGCCCCCCCCCCCCACCATTCCTCAACATCTCCCCTGCTCTTGACCACGCCTCTTCTTATTTTGCAGCCCCCATCGAGGAGACCGGCGGGGAGGGCTGTCCTGGTGTGGCACTGATCCAGTGACAGTGAGAGCCCTTGCCAGCAGGAGGCCCCACCCACTCACCATTCATTCATTCATTCATTCATTCACTCATTCATTCTGGAGCCCGCTCCCTCACCCGAGACAGCCAGAGCCAGACTCTTCCAACCACAGGGGTGTGGAGGGATGGGGGACTGGTGAATCAGCTCTCCGAGGCCTGGGCCCAGGCTTCAGAGGAGCCTTCCAAGGTGTCTGACTGCCCTGTCTTTGGCTCCAGGACAGGAAAGGAGACCCACGCGGGCTCACACCAGACAGCTGACACTAAGGAACCGCAGCATTTGCACAAGGCGTCCCTCCCTCCACCCCCATGGCCTGAGGGCCAGGCTGACCTGAGGGCCAGACACCAGGCCCCACCCACTCAGATGTACTGAAATTCCACCATGGGGTCTCTGTCTGGGGGGTTAGGGACCTGTTGCTAACACTAGGGGGCTGGCCCTCTAGGGGGGCTGGCCCTAAGACACTGTCCCCCCCAACCCCCAAAGGGGGGGAAATATTTATTTTGGGGAGAGAGTTTGGAAGGGCGGGAGAATTTATTAATAAAAGAATCTTTAACTTTAAATGGTTCGGAGAGTGGCATGATCCCCAGCCCAACTTCCCAGAGCTGGAGGGAGGAGTGAGTCAGCCGCGGGGGTGGGGGTGAGGCTCTGACTCACACATTCTCAATGCCTGAGCCCAGCCTGCCAGGACCTGGCCGGGCCCCTGACCGTTTTTTCCAGGGAAGATTCTGAGAAACCGCAAGCATCCAGCGCCCCAGCCTTCCCACCTTCCTTCCCAAAGGCCCCAGGGTTCCAGACTGAAGCCTTCATTTGCTCAGCAATCTTTATTCAGTTCTGGGGGGAATGCCTCCCTTCCCATGCTCCTGTCCCTCCTGCCCCTCCCTCCCCAGGGCTCTGTGGGATTCAGTGTCCTCCTCTGTAGAGGGTAGGTCCTGGAGCCCAGAGGCCTAGTCTGGAGAATATTTAGGAAAGCTGGTCCCTCAGGAGGGATGCTGGTCTTCTCTGTTGTGGGGAAGAAGGAAGGTGGGCAGAAATACTGCCCACCAGCACTCAGAGCTCCATTATCTCTCCAGCTTGGGTGGCAGGGTAGTGGGGGGTGGGGGTGTCCCCTAGCCTCAGCAGCCGGAGGGCCTCAGGGATCAGGTTCCCAGGGTAGCGCCAGAGAAGCAGCTCAGAGCAAGGGCTCCTGGAAAAGGAAATAACAGCATGGGGCTGAGGCTGGCCTGGAAGAGCCACCTCCCACCAGGTCCAGGTCCCCAAGAGCTCTTGGGCTGCCAGCACCTTCCAAGGAGCCAAGACGGGAAACAACAGAGGTTGGCTAGAAGCTAAAAATAGCAGGATGAGGCAGGGCCTAGAGACTGGCTCCAAGATGGGGTGTGATCCTCCAGAAGGCCCAGACGGTGGATGGTGGATGGTGCCTACCTGAGTGGGGGCAGAGATGGGGGGAAAGCCATGGGGGTGCTGCAGTAAGGGTGGTCATTGTGCAGGCTGAGTCGAGAGAAGTGGGTGGCCATGTTCTCTTCAGAAAGGAACTGTTTTCGCAAGGGCTCCCTGGGGAGAGACAGAAAAAAGGCAGGCTGGGATATTCACATTGGTGGCAGTCTGATGGGGACCTAATGTGACAGAGGTCTTGGGAGTCCCTCCCTGCCCCCAAACTCACTGCTCCTCCTCCAGGCGCCGCTTGGTGCTCATGGGCACAGCTCCTCGGAGAGGGGAGCTGGGAAGAAAAGAAAGCCAGGTGCACTCCACCCTCTTGGCCCCATCCCCAGGATCTGCTCTCCAGTGCCTGCAGTGTAAGCTAGGAAGTCCCCAGACCACCCGTCTCAGCTGACACCTAAGTCACCCCATCTCCCAGCCTAGCCAGCAGCCTGCCTCAGAACTCTCAGCCGTGTCTCAGCTTATGCCCAAGCCCTGCCGACTCGCCCCACCGCGTGTCATCTTGCAGACCAGCCCCGAGCCCACAGCCAAAGCTCCTGGGCCCCTGGGCCAGGCCCACCCAGTGCCCTTACACACACCTCACGTCCTGGGCTCGGGGCGTCCCTGACGCGGCCCGTGGGTCGCGCTGGGCCCGACCTGGGGGGCCTCGTTCCAGGGGCTGCTGCAGGATCATTTGGGTTCGGGGTCCTGCAGGCAGAGGGTGGGATCCGGCCGACAGGGCGGAGCCTCAGAGGGCGTGGTCCAGCGCGAGAGGCGTGGTTTTAGGCGCGCGCGGCGGCGAGGTTCTGCGCAGGCGCGGAAGGCGAGCGACGCGGGGCTAGAAGGCCGGTGGGCTCGGCGAGGTGGGGGAGGGGATCTGGAGTAGCGGGGCTGCGGTGGGAGCTACTTCTTGTTGGCGATCTTCACGGCGGTCACCTTGGATCCTGAGGCTCTGGGTAATACTCGGCGGCCGCCTTCGCGCCGGGACGGCTGGCGGTGTTGGGGCTGTGCGGTGCCCCAAAGGGGAACCGCTCGCGGGCACGTCCAGACGCGTGAAGCTGCGTCGCGCTGAGCACTCTGGGATTTGTAGTTCTCCACATGGAGCGAGCTGTGCCATACGCTGTACCTCTGGGTCAGGTGAGGCGGGCGTGGTGCGCGGTGCATTCTGGGGTTTGTAGTCCATGCCCCGTTCGGAAGGGGCGGCAAGGAGTCGTGCCCTGAGCTCTGTTTTGCGTGGGACTCGGACTGTGACCCGGGAGCGGGAGGGTAACGCAGCAAGACCTTAGGGGCCTAACGTGAAAGTAGGAGGGTAGGGATTAGAAGTCAGTATGTTTTTCTGTACTGGAGTAATGGAGCCACTTTTTAAGCGCTTATTATGAGGCAGCTGTATGCGAAGCTCGATACAGGAGCTCAGACACCTGTGACAGTCTCCCGTGAGCTCCATTTGACACTTGAGGAACCTTGGAGGCCAGACTGGGTGCTTGCTCAAGGTCCCGGTAGACGTCATGCCTCAGGTGCCCGCTTCCTCACCCTGTTCTTGGAGCAAGCCCTGGGTCTCAATGGGCAGGCACGCACTTGGTGGTTCGCCTCAAAGGATGGCTGAGCGATCTGGGCAGTGAGAGGCCAGACAGGCGGCAGGGGAAGCAGGAAGGAGTCTGACTCGCAGGTCCTAGATGTCCCAGGTAGCCTCCATGCAGCCTCTCCCCACAGATGGAAGTGTTTCAGGCCCTGCAGCGGCTCCACATGACCATTTTCTCCCAGAGTGTCTCACCCTGCGGGAAGTTCCTGGCAGCTGGCAACAATTATGGGCAGATAGCCATCTTCAGGTACCCTCACCCCGGCTCCCACCACCCGGTAGCTCTAGCACTTGTACCCCCTGGGACTGATGCCCCCTGCTTCTGACTCTCAGGCTGCCCTCCCCTCTCCCTTCAGCTTGTCTGCTGCTTTGAGCTCTGAGGCCAAAGAAGAAAGTAAGAAGCCTGTGGTCACATTCCAAGGTGGGTGCAGCCATTGAGTCTGGCTTAGAGAACCCCCGGGTAGGGGAGGGGAACAGGACAGGGTCACTCAGGTCCTGCATTTCCATCTAGCCCATGATGGACCCGTCTACAGCATGGTCTCCACTGATCGACATCTGCTCAGTGCTGGGGATGGGGAGGTGAAGGCCTGGCTTTGGGCAGAGATCCTCAAGAAGGTAAGGAGTGTGGAACTGGGGGACGGGCTGGGGTTCCTGGTCCCAGAGAGCCTCTGACATGATCCAGTGTTTCCCTCCATGAAGGGCTGTAAGGAGCTGTGGCGGCGTCAGCCCCCATACAGGTGAGCTAGGGCCATGTGGGCAGAAGGTACTTGGGGGTGAAGGTACCGCCTCATCAGAGCTGACCTCGCTTTCTCTCTCCCAGGACCAGCCTAGAAGTGCCTGAGATCAATGCTTTGCTTCTCGTCCCCAAGGTCTGATCCCTTTGTGACTGGGGCTCTACTCTGCCCTGTTCTTGGTCCAAACTTAAAAGCCTTTCCCCTGTTCCTGTCCTGATTCGACATTGACTTGTGATTCCACCTTGCCTTCTTCTGTAGGAGAATTCTCTCATCCTGGCAGGGGGAGACTGTCAGTTGCATACGATGGACCTCGAGACTGGGGCCTTCACAGTGAGCAAGCCATGGAGCTGGGGTGGTCAGGGCTGGATGGGAGTAGGGGCATTCTTCCTGGATCTCCTCCTGACAGCGGCCCTCCTCCTGCAGCGGGCCCTCCGGGGCCACATGGACTATATCCACTGCCTGGCACTGCGGGAGCGGAGCCCTGAAGTGCTGTCGGGTGGCGAGGATGGAGCCGTGAGACTTTGGGGTAAGTTAGTGTCCGGTTGGAGGGAAAGATGAGATGGCGGCGAGGGAGATTGGGGCCAGCCGGGCTCTTCTCATGGTTCTTTCCCCACAGACCTCCGCACAGCCAAGGAAGTCCAGACCATCGAGGTGTATAAGCATGAGGTGAGGGCATGCCCCATGCCCTGTCCTCCCTTCCACCTTCCTAGGCATCCCCTGTATCTTCATCTCCTTCTCTCTTCCCGTCCTTTCCCTTAGGAGTGCTCGAGACCCCACAATGGGCGTTGGATTGGATGTTTGGCAACTGACTCAGACTGGATGGTGAGCAGGGCGAGGTGTAGAATGGGGTGACCGCTCCGGGCCCTGCCAGCTGAGGGCCTGAGCTTACAGTGGCTGGGGATCCCCACCTTTCTGCCCAGGTCTGTGGAGGCGGCCCAGCACTCACCCTCTGGCACCTCCGATCCTCCACACCCACCACCATTTTCCCCATGCGGGCGCCACAGAAACACGTCACCTTCTACCAGGACCTGGTGAGGCCCTCTGTCTTGCTTCTGCCACCTTTGCCCAGTTCCCCTCTCCAGTCCTGACCCCCGACCCCCCTCCTTGCCCTCCACAGATTCTGTCTGCTGGCCAAGGCCGCTGTGTCAACCAGTGGCAGCTGAGTGGGGAGCTCAAGGCCCAGGTGCCTGGCTCCTCCCCAGGGCTGCTTAGCCTCAGTCTCAACCAGCAGCCAGCAGCACCCGAGTGCAAGGTGGGTTCTGCAAGGGGCTGTGGGGGTCCGGGGGGCCACATATGTGGACAGGCCAGTCACCCCTGTCTTGCCTCCAGGTCCTGACAGCTGCAGGTAACAGCTGCCGGGTGGATGTCTTCACCAATCTGGGCTACCGCGCCTTCTCCTTGTCCTTCTGACCTCTGGCAACACCTCTTCCATCCCAGGGATTTGGAGTGCTTTTTTCTTTCTTTTTTTTTTAATAAAGAAATTTTCAGGCTATTTTCCCATTCATGTTCTTCCCAAGAATGGAGGCCAAGTCGGTGTAATGATTTTTATATATTACTCTGTTTGATCTTGATACATAAATACCCACCCCCATCTCTGCCCTGGAGCATGGCAGACCCAGGGTGCTTAGAAAATATAGGTCTGTATAGATTGAAAACTCAGCTCTGCCTCACCTGCCCCGCCACCCACCTGGGGCCCTTGGCCCCCAAAGCTGGCCCCTGCTCCCATTGAGCCTTTGCCCAGCTTCCTGGGGCGGGGAGGGCACCCCCTCTGGAAGACAATCAGGGCCCTGGTGCTACACTGGCCAGAAGAGGAAAGTGAACCAGAGGGCATGGGCGGCCTCCTTCGCCCAGCCTTCAGGTCCTTCGGAAGAGATTGCTCAGGAAGCCGCCGGCGGACCCAGGGCCCAGGCGCAGCGAGAAGCGCGGTGCGGCGCGACGTGGGGCAGATCCGGCCGCACTCAGCTCCTTCTGGCGCTGCGAGCGCAGCTGCTTGCCGATCACCACCTGCATGTCGTCCTGCGGGTCCGGCAGCCGGCGGGAGGAGGCGGGGTGGTCAGCGCACTGGCCCCGCCCCTTCCGGCTCCCGCTGCCTCAGGCCCCCGCCCCTCACCTGCCAGGCCTCCAGCTCTTGCGTCAGCGCCACCTTCTGGCGGATAGTGCGAAGCAGCTCCCGGGAGAGCGAGTCCCGCTCCAGAGAGACGCGGCTGAGCTCCAGGGACAGTTCCAGCGCCCTGCAGGCAAGAGGGGCAGAGAGTGGGTCCTAGGGCGCTCGGGCCTCAGCGAGCGGGGGTGGCGGGACGCTGCGGGACCCGGACGGGAGTAGTGCCGCTAACACCGGACGCAAGGTTGGAGGGCTCCTGGTGGGTGGGGATAATTATATCACGTGTGGGGGAATCGAAGACCTAGGGTGCCCTGTAGTCCCACTGGGGCTATGGTGGATGGTGGGAGAAGCTCACTTGTTCACAGCTTCATCCCGATCCGAGAGGGCGCCGCTAAGGGCCTCCTCGGGGTCCTCCTGTGTCCGCAGCTCCTTCTGCCTCTGCAGCTCCTCCCGCAGGGACTGTAACTCTGCCCGCTGCAGCGTGATCTGTGGGCAGGGGAAGGTGAAGAGAAGCAGGTAGGCCTCTAGATCTCCCAGCAGCCAGGGCTTCGGGTCTCTAGGCCCTCCCCTGCCTGCTCCACAAACACTCGGGGCAGCCGCGGCCTGTGCTGGAGATGAATCTTCTGAGCCCCAAGGCTGGTGCAGGATGGGGTGGGGGCAGGGCCGGATGGGTGGTATAAGCCTGCAGAAAGGATGCTGGGAGAAGCACTAGGAGGTGGGAGAAAGGAGGGGAATGCGGCCCAGGAAGACTTCCTGGAAGAGGTGGCGTATAGGCTGGTTTCTGAAGCATGACTACAAGTTTGTTGGGATGAAGATAGATCCAGGTAGAGGGGGAATTAGTGCGCAAAATCTCAGAGGTGTAGATGGGCAAGAGAAACTGGCCTTGGGAGGGGGTCTACATCCAGCGCTATGCTCCCACTCCCACACCTCATCCTGCAGCCGGGCCACTTCGGCCTCCTTCTCCTCTAGTATCTCTCCTGGCCTTAGAGATGCTCGCTTCTTGGGAGGCTCCAGGCTCTCCTCTTGGGGTGAAGGCTGGTGGCTGAACGCCTCTTGGATCTCAGGGGACCAAGTGTTCTGTTCGCCAAAGGAATCGGTCAGTGAGGTGTCGGACCTCCTGGGAAAAGGAAGAGGGGCGGAGTCTGCATGGCACGTGGGGGCTAGTGGGCCGCGAGCTCACCGGGGCGTCCCTGCGTCCGTCCGCTTTCTGGTCCTGGTCGCCATCGAAGCTATGAGCAAGCTCCGACTGCAGTGAGGCTACCGACACGTCGGCGTCCTGAAGGCGCGACTCCTCCTCCAGCTCCGAGACGCGCCTCTGCAGCCTCCGCAGCGCGCTCAATGCCTCCCCGGACTCGGAGCGCGCGCGTTCCAGCTGCGGAGGGACGGGAGGGACAGACAGAAGGACAGAAGCGTGGGCAGTCAGCCAGGTGCGCCGGGCGCCTTCATCCCGCCGCCGGCCTACAGGGGGCGCCGGCGCGCCACCCAGAGCCAGGCAGTCCTGCTTGTCGGAGCACCCCAGGGATCCTGCTCCCACCCCCAGATCGCTGGGCGGCCTTGGGCCGCGCAGTTCCCCTCGGCAGATACCAACTTCCTCGTCTATAAAGCAGGGCGCGGACAGGTGCCCTGGCTTTAAAGTTTCCCATCACCCTCCTTCCAGCCCCACCCCATCAGGTCACCTGGCGGAGCCCCGCCCCCTTCCCCGACCGGTCGGCCTGCTACTCGTTAATGCCGTCATCCAGCGTTTATTGATCCTTCCTTCTAAGCCCGCGCTGTGCTGAGTGCCTCACCCTCACCGCGGCTCTCTACCATTCCGATCCCCTCTCACAGACAAGGAAATTGAGGCTGGGCGTCCCACAATAGTAGGAAGGGGTGTTGGGTAAGGGCCCACGTTATTTCACCACAAAATGCAAGATTCTGAGATCTCAAATATCAGGCCATGCTGCCTCTTGTCATTTCCTTTTGTCCATCTCCACTGCCCCAGACCTGGTCCAAGCCCCCGTCATCTCTGGCTTCAGCCTACCCCCTGGCCTCCTAACTGCCAGACTCTAAAGGCAGACCACCCCTGCTCAGTCACCTTCCTAGGCTCCCACTTGCCCTTGGGCTAATGCCTGTGCTCTCTTGGCCCAGCTTCTGGGGCTCCCCGGATCCCTCTCTGGCCTCATTTCCCAGGAAGCCCCGAGGCAGTGGCCCATGCCCTGGCCAGATGCACCCCCCTGCCCTCACCTCCAGGCTATGCTCCCGCTTCTCCCGCCTCAGTAGCAGCAGCTCCTCGTGGGTGGCCTGTAGCCTGCCCTGGCCCTTCTCCACCTCCTCACGCAGGCGTCGGATCTGGGCCTCCAGGTCCTGCCGGCGGCTCTGCAGCATCTGGTTCTGGGGAGAGACTTCAGAGCTGGAGGGGAGGTGCTGGGCCAGCCCCGGATCACCCCCAGCCCCAGCTGGCTCTCACCTCCCCCTGCAGACTCTCCAGCCGCGTCCTCAGCTCTGCTCCTGCCAGGACCTGAGCCTGGCACTGCCCCCGAAGGCCATCCAGTTCTCTCTGAAGCTCGTGCTCGGTCTGCGAGGCCTGTGGGGGGTGGGGGGGGGGAAGACAGTGGAGCCCTCAGCTGGCCTTAAGCCTTGACCCCAAGCCCAGTGCACCAACCCCCACACTGGGACACAGGCATCCGCCCTCATTCTGCCAGGGACACAGGGTTGGTTCTCCCACCTGGGCCAGCTGCTGGCTGAGCCGGAGGTTCTGCTCGCTGAGCTCACTGAGGGCCTGCGCCCGCTCACGCCCACTGCCCTGCTGCTCGGCGCGCTGCTCTCCCAGCTGGGCCCGCAGGGCCTCCACGTCCCCCTCCAGCTCCACAGCTCTGGCCTCCCATTCTGCGCCCCGCGCTGCCAGGCCCCGGCGGAGCTCATGGTTCTCCTGCTGCAGCCGCTGTGGGGGCCGGGACAGAGGGGGTGAGGCTGGAGTGAACACACACACAGATGCAAAAGGGGTCCAGGCGGGTCTGAGACAGGCGTGGAAGCAAGAGGGAGAAGCAGGCAGAGAGTGAAAACCAGAGCCTTGGAGGCGAGGGGGAGTGGAGAGGTTTCCAGGTCAGGCAGGAGGAGCTGACCTGGGACCAGAGGAGAGTGGGGCTCCCTGATGGCCGCTCACCTCTGTCTGCTGCCTGGGCTTCTGGACCCGAAGTCGCAGGCGCCGTTCTTGGCGCCTGAGTCTGGCAGAATTTAAGCCCCGGCCCATGGCCTCGCCAACTGATGTTCCAGGGGCTTTGGAGGTTCAGCCTCTGCTCAGCCCCTCTCCCCCAGCTCCTCTCGGCCAGCTCCCTCTAATTAACCCTGGCCAGCCCCTCCTGGGCCCTGCGCCTCTGCATGCCCTCCCCAAAACCTGTCCAACCAGCAGGAGGACGCTCTTGGCACACCCAGGTGCCCAGCTTGGGGAGGCAGGCACGTCGGGGGGCCAGCTTCTCGCCCCCACTCTCTATAAACTCTCAAAGCAGGAAGGCGGTGCTAACCATATGCTGCTCTAAATACCAGCAGGTACTCCTGCCGGGCCCCGTGCTAGCACTTTCCTGGTACCATTTCATTTAATCAACCACAGTTAGAATTGTTAATGTACTTATTTTATATATGAGTAATCTGGGGCTCAGAGAAGTTAAATGCCTGGCCCAAGGACACACAGTAAATCAGTGAGGCAGGGATTCCAACCCAGGTGGCCAAACTCTTAACCAAATATTGTGGGGGCAACACAGCTCTCGGATTAAATCCCCAGGTTCAGGGTCCAATTGTCTTGGCTGGCGCCCTGCTCTGCTGCTGCTTTGTGATTGAACAAGTCCCTTAATACCTCTGGGTTCCAGGCACCTAGCCATCCGTCCAGTACTTTCTGAGCTCCTCCCGTTGTGGGGTCTGGCTATGTGCAGTACGCGAGACCACCAAGTTCCCAGCCTCCAGCAGCTTAAACTCCAGAGAGTCACAGGCAAATGGACACATGCTCGAACTTGGTCATTTCAGAGGGAATGTTAGGACTGTAAAGAAACTCTGATGAAGAAGAGTGGGGTACGTTGGGGGGTCCTTTAAAGAGAAAGTGATGTTTGAATTCACACCTAAAGCGTAGGAAGGAAGAGGGCTACACCAAGGATCTGCAGGTGCAAAGGTCCTGAGGGAACACACGTGGGTTCCTCAAGGAACTGAAAAGAGGTCCTAGGGGAGGATGGCTGTGTGGCCGGCCGAGGCCCTCGCGCGGGGACTTTCGGGCCCTGGTGAAGAGTCTCAGTGTCATTTTAAGTGTGATGGCGAGCCGTTGGGGGATTTTAGGCAAGGACTGAAATGATCCGATTTGCAATTCTTAAAGATCCCTCTGGCTGCCCTAGAATGGAGCATGGAGAATGGGCTGCCAGGGGCCAGTGGAAGCTGCAGATGAGTGAGGAGGCGGCTGTGGTGCTGGGGCAGAGGTGCTGTTGGCTGCGGCCAGCTGGGAGGCTGCAGAGACCACGGGAAGTGGGTGGATTCGAGATCTAGTTTAGAGGTGAAATCCACAGGGCTTGCAAACGTGGGAGAAGAGAGGTCATGAGATGCTTGGACTCTGGTCCTGAGAAGATGGGAAGCCAGGATGAGGACCACCAGTGATGGGGTCAGAGTCAAGAGTGCCACTTATGTTGAGATGCCCATTAGGTGGCCTGGGGAGGAAGTGAGGGGCATAAACTCCCCATCTCAGGGGCAGTGGTTGGGGTTATACGGATGCTGGAGTCAGTGGTGTCCAGGGTGTCTAGGGGGCCAGATGTGACCCTTGGAATGACTGTGTGACTGAGGACAGCCTGGGCAGAGGGAGGAATTCTTCTACTTCCCAGGATTAGGCGAGAATTGACGGAGATAATGCACGGAAGGGGCTGAGCCCAGAGCAAGGCAGGGAGGAGAAACCCGATAACTCCTGGCTGGGCTTGCGCTATCCTCTCGAGGAGCCAGACCCAAGATTCAGAGAAGGCCAGTGGCTGGCCCAGGGTCACACAGCCAGGCAGAGGTCTAAACCCAGATCTCGAGCCCCTCTGTCCTCAGAGCCCCTGTTCTTAACTGCCAGCAAGACTGGGCCATCCCCCTGCCTGGCTTTCCTCCCCCTGCCCACCTGCCTCCCACCTGCCCGCCCACCTGGACCCTCCTACCTGTCCTCCATCTGCTCACCCTGTCCCCTGTCCCACCCCTGCCCTGTGCCACCAGCTCACTTCCTCACGCTCAGAGTGCTGGGCGCTCAGTGTCTCCAGCTGCCGCTGTAGCTCCTCATTGCGCTCCAGGAGCATCTTGCCAAGCTCTGCGGCCAACAGCAGGTCCTTCTCCTTCTGCTGCAGCTGTAGGGCCAGGTCCTCAGGCTCCTCGGGCCCTGGGCCCCCTCCCAGGAATGAGTCCCGCCTTTCCAGCACAAAGGGGAAGAAGCCCTCATTGCCACTGGGGGAGGCACCTCCAGAGAGCAGCCCCGACAGGAAGCTTGGTCCTTGTGGGGAGCTCATGGCACCTGCAGCATCTGTGGGCACAGGTGCATCAGTGGGAGGAGGCAGCTGCCGCACACTCTGTTCTGCGGCCCATTGGGCCTTGCCCCCTGCTGGTCAACACCTGGCCCTCTCAGTACCGCAGCCAAAGCCTCCCTGGGCCATGCAGGGTTAATGACCTGTGTCTTGGCCACCCGGCTCCGTTAATGTCCCCAGGGTAAACTGAGGCAGGGAGCACAAGGAAATGAGCTGCCGTTGCCCCAGTGCCCCAGGACCACAGGTGCCCCCCACTACTGACAGTGCCCCCCACGGCCCACACCTTAGCTGTTCTGGCTCCCAGTCCCTCACCAGCTGGGAAACTCTTCCTAGAACGCAAGTTCTAAGAGACTCAGGACTCAAGATGAGCTCAGTCCCTTCCCCTCCCAAGAATACAGGCCTTGGGAATTTAGGGTGCGGACCCCTCCTCTTTGAGAAGCCCAGGTCCCTGGCCCCCTGCCCTCCCAGGTATCCTGGTCCGTTTTCCTCTTTTCTCAAGATCCAAGTGTTTTCGTCCCCTTGGAACTCAGGTGCCCAGATCCAGTCCTCCCATTCTGGAGTGTTGGCCCCACTTTCCCAGGGGCCCCGGGTCAGGCCCAGGGCAGGGCCAAATAACAGGTTGTGCCAGCAGACTGCGCCCGCCACTCCAGGTTTCTGTTTACTTCCCTGCTCACCCCTGGGGACGGGAGCCTGGTGGCGCTCTCCTAGGGCTGCTTAGGACCCAGCCATTCAGGGGCTCAGAAGGAGGAGACACACCAGACTTCGCTGGCACCCTCCCCACCTCCAGCCCTCTGGAGGTCCCCCCACCCCTTACACACACACGCACGCACACACACACCTGTCCCTTCCTCCTGAGGTGTCCAAGCCCAGCCCTATCCGCAGGACCCAGTTGTCGCGGTTGTCCCAGCACAGCGGGGACCCAGAGTCTTCCTGAGGTGGCCCTTGTGGGCCCCTGTGGGCCCGACCCCGCTCTAGAGACCCGGGGACGCCCCTCCTCCTCCTCCTCTCGCTTCCTCGCACCTCCTCGCACCGAGCTGCTGTTTAGGACCTCGACCCAGGCGTCTGGGTCCCCAGCCCCTCGATCCCCCGGCCCCAGGCGTCCGAAGCTCAGCGACCACCTACTTTCCTGCCCGTGCCCCCCGCTTGCCAGCCCCAGGAGTCAGGCCCGACCACCCTACCCCCGGCGCCCGCTCGCCCCGACTCTGTCCTGCCCGAAGTTCCAACGGCCCCTGTCCTCGGGCGCCCCCCAGGTTCTCACCCACCGACGCCGGCCGGGCTCCCTCCAAGGTCCCCGCGGTCCCCGATCCCCTCTTCCGGAGGCGGCACCAGGTGCCCGGCCGGCGCAGGTGAGGGGGCGGTGCCGCGGGCGGGACTGGGGCGCCCCCTGGCGGCCGGAATGGCCCGGCGGGGCTGAAGAAAAGTCGCCTCCACCCAGCTCTGCGGCACCGACCCATCTTGCTGACGTCAGAAACCATGGGCCCCATTAATTGAGCACCTGTGGGGTGCAGGTGACGCTGAGCACAGACGTCAGCTCCTTTCCCCTCACAACTGCCCTGTGGGATAGGACATTACTGAGAATGACAACAAGGACAAATATAACGTATTAAGCACTCTGCTAAGTAAGTTCTTTTATGGGCACAAGTGGTTTCCTTTTATGACATCCTAAGGAAGCAGGAACTGCTATTATCCTATTTTACAGATGAGGAAGCTGAGGCTGAGGGGGGACCCCTAACTCGCTTGGGCTACACGGACAGAACTTGAATGTGAACCTCAGAAGTGTGACTTGAGGGTGTGTGCTAATTAATTCCCGTGCTGAGACCTCAGCGTGTGTGCCTCTGAACTCGGGGCTCTCAGTTTCGAGGTGGCACGGGGCTGGACCCCATGCCCCAGTCCAAGGACAGAGGACTCGGTGTGGAGACCAGGAGGATTCAGGGCCGGTCCAGCCCAAGGCAGCCTGGGCACGCGGGGGATGAGTCCCTCCAGACTCCCAGCGCTCCCTGGCCCGCGGTCCGGGGCCTCCTGGCCTGGGGGGCAGGGACAAAGGGAGAGCTGGAACAGTTGGTGTGCTGGTAGCTCTTCCACAACAGGCTTTCTGGGGGAAAAGAAAGCCCCAGTTTGTTGACTTGGCAGTTTCTGAGGTACTGTGCTCCCTGCCTGGCTGATTTCAAGCTACCGAGGACATTACTGAATGTGAAGTTGGGCAGAGATGCGCACTATTGGCGTTTGTCAGCTGGGGGCACCTGGCTGGCTGTCGGGACTCCTGAGTCTTGGGGGACCGGGGCCTAGCTGCCTGGGTTCTAGAGAAATAAAGAAGATGGGAGCTGGACCTCCTGACTTGTGGGAAAACGGGTGCAAGGACTCGTTGGAGGGGTGGTTTAGGGGCTGGGACTGCTGGGTCCCAGGAGGGCTGGGAGAAGGTTTCCCGCCAACGCAAAGGAGGGGTGCCCATTTCCTTTGCAAAGAGGTCTGAGGGCTGCATGTGAGGCCTGGTGAGGCCACCATTGTTTTGCCACAGCACTGTGACGACAGCCTGGTGGACTTTGGAGATGCCTCAGTCTCCCCTTGGTGCCACCACCTGACCCCTCCAAATGCCAGGGTCACCCGGAGCCCCACCCACACCCATACTTAGCACACAGTCCCTGAGCCCCCCTTCTGCCAGGCAGGGGGCTGGACGCACCTGGGGATGAAGTGGTCAAGGCCTTCCTCCCAGGACGTTCGAAGCTCCACCCAGCAGCTGGGAGGGGGCATAGACCTATAAACCAGAAACGAACCCATAAAGCAATACAGCACAGGAGCTTGGCTCATGGACACTGGCATCAATGGCTTCAGGCCAAATCCCAGTTTGGCCATACGTTAGCTGGGCGTGCCTGGGTCATTTAGCTCATTAACCTCTGCAGCCCTCACTTTCCCTGTCAGTTGCTAGCTTAGAGGGTTGTGGGGCTTAAGGAAGGGTCAAGTCCTGCTGGTGGCCCTCAGCAGGGCCATAGCAAGGCTGCAGAGATGACTCACCACCCACGTTCCAGTGTATCTCCTCCTCACCGCCACCCTGTGAGGTCATACCATTCTCGGACCCAAAACCAGCTCAGGGACGCCCAGTGATCCGCCTGTGCCTGCAGTGGGAGGCCCCTCAGCCCAGTTTGCCTGGCACCCAGTCCCAGTCACTCTTTGGATGTTTGAATCAGCGCCCTGCCTCATCTGGACCCAGGAATTCTGGCCTCCAGCTGCCCAGCCCCTTCCCTGCCCCTCGGCTCCCCTCCCCCAGCCTCCTCGCTGATTCCAGGAGGAAAATGGATCAGAGGGGCAGAGTGGCCCCAGGGAGGCCCCAGGGAGGCTGGGACATAGCCAGCGAAGGGAGGGGAAGATCAGCCAGCCCTTACACGTGCTCCAGCCAGCCCTCCGACAAGCCCGCTGTCTGGAGCCTCCAGGCCCATGCTCACCCTAGAACTCTCTCCCCCACCTTCCCCAAAGCCTGTTGGGCTCCTGCTATGCCAAGTCTTGGCTCCAAGGTCTGCTCCCTGGGGAAGACTCCACAGACCTCACAGAGCCGTGGGCAGTCGATGCTGGCATCCAGAGGCCAGCAGATGCCCCCTGCCATAGAGGCAACCCCGTGGGAATGGCGCAGGTCCAGACCAAGGGGCCTGCAGGCTTTTACGACATAGACAAAGTCTATGAACAATAAGTAGTATTGTTGGGAGCACTTTAAACCTCTATATAAAATAGTTCACACTGAATGTGTTGTTCTGCAGCTTGCTTTTTCCTTTTAACCTGATGTTTCCAAGTTTCTTCCCATCTAAAAAAACCCACACAAAATAAAAAACTCAGCTTTATGGAAGTAGGTATTTGTTTCTTAAGTCTGCTGTAATCAATTACTACAAACTGGGTGGTTTAAGCAACAACGATTTATTGTCTCATAGTTCCAGAGGCCAAAAGTCCAAAATCAAAGTGGGGGCAGGGTTGGTTCCTTTTAGAGGCTCTGAGGATGAATTCTATTCTGTGCCTCTCTCCTAGCATCCGGTGGCTGCCAGAGACCCTGGATGTTCCTTCGCTAGGAAGAGTACCTCTCCAACCTCTGCCTGCCTCTTCACATGGCCTCCCCCTCTGGGTCTTCTCTGTGACCCTGGGTCTCAGATCTCTCTCTACTTTCTCTTATAAGGACACTATTCATTGATGTAGAGCCCATCCTAAGTCCAGGATGGTCTCATTGTGAGATCTTTAACTTACAACTGCAAAAATTCTATTTCCAAATAACAGCACATTCTCAGGGACTGGAAATTGGGACTCGGACATCTGTTTTTTGGAGACACAATTCAACCCACTACAAGGAATAATAATTTATTTATTTATATATATTTTTTTGGAGAGAGAGAGCGTGCGAGCAGGGGAGGGAGGGGCAGCAGGATAGGGAGAGAGAGAATCCCAAGCAGATTCCCCCCTGAGCACTGAGCACGGAGCCCGACACCGGGCTCAGTCTCACGATCCTGAGATCATGACCTGGGCCGAAATCAAGAGTGGGACACTCGGGCACCTGGGTGGCTTAGTTGTTAAGCATCTGCCTTCAGCTCAGGTCATGATCCCAGGGTCCTGGGATTGAGCCCCGCATCGGGCTCCCTGCTCGGCGGGAAGCCTGCCTCTCGCTCTCCCACTCCCCCTGCTTGTGTTCCTGCTTTCGCTATCTCTGTCTGTGACAAATAAATAAATAAAATCTTAAAAAAAAAAAAAAAGAAGAGTGGGACATTCAACTGACTGAGCCACCCAGGTGCCCCAGGAATAATTTTTATATAATAAAACTCACCAAGTTTAGTGTTTCATTTGATGAGTTTTTAACAAATATATGTGGTGGTGTAACTCCTCCCACAATCATGGTAGAGAGCACTTTCTTCATCCCCAGAGTGCCCCAAGCCCCTTTGCTCTCTCAGGCTCTCTCCCGTATCTTGTCCCCAGCGACCACTGATCCGCTTTCTGTCACTATCATTTAGTCTTTTCCAGAATGCTCTCTAAATGGAATAATGTATGGTGTGTGGTCTTTTGCGCCTGGCTTCTTTGACTTAGCATAATGCTTCTGAGATCCATCCATGTTCTATGTATCAGTGGAATCAATCATTTTGAAAAATTTCAAACCTCAAGAAAAGTTGCAGGAATAATATAATGAATACCCTCCATGTAGGCTCACGATTGTGAACATTTTGCCACATATGCTTTATCTCTCTCTTACACAGCACATACCCGCACACATTTTGCTAAACCATTGACTACCTCAGCTGGCATCTCCTGAGGGCACAGATATTCTACGTAATCATGTACCATTATCACATGTGACAAACTGAACAGTGATAAAAAAGATACAATAACCTTACCCAGTATACAGCCCATGTTCTAATGTTCCCGGTAATGCCCTTTTTAGACGATGTTTTCTTTGATCCAGGATGAAATCAAGGACCACATTTAGCTGTCATTTCTCTCAAGTCTCCTTTAATCTAAAATAGTCCATTGGGGCTCCTGGGTGGCTCAGTTGGTTAAGCGCCCAACTCTTGATTTTGGCTCAGGTCGCGAGCTCAGGATCATGAGATAGAGCCCTCCCTCCCCCTGTTGTGGGCTCTGCACTCAGGGGGAGTCTGCTTCTCTCCCTCTCCCTCTGCCCCTTCCCCTGCTCGTGTTCTTGCTCTCTCTCTCAAATAAATAAATAAACCTTTTAAAAAATAAAATAAGATAGTCCGCTTGTTGGGGCACCTGGCTAGCTCAGTTTATAGAGTATGCAACTCTTGATCTTATAGTCATGGGTTCAAGCCTATGTTGGGTGTAGAGCCTACTTACAAAAAATAGTAAAAATAGTCTGCTTGTCTTTTTATGTGTCTTTCAGGACATTGATTTTTCTTTTTTAAGGACTCTGTGGGGCGCCTAGCTGGCTCAGTCAGTGGAGCGTATGACTCTTGATCTTGGGGTTGTGAGTTTGAGCCCCATGTTGGATATAGAGATTACTTAAAAATGAAAACATCTTTTAAAAAAAGGACTCCAGGCAGCTGTTTTCCAGAATGTTTCTGAGATTTATCCCTAAAGATGCACCTGGATGTAGTTTGTTAATAGCTGTATGGTTTTTCATCCAATGTTTATGCCCCGATTTATTTCTCAACTCTTCTATCAGTGAAGGACTTCATCTTTTGGCACTTTTTCAGTGTTATAAACAACATTCTAATGCACATCGTTGTACACAGACCTCCATGGACACGTGGGTGGGAGTCTAATGCTGTTATCCATCTAGAAGAGTGAATCAGTGGGGGGAGGTGTTCCGTTGTTCTCCTGCTGCTGCATAATGACCATTCCACACTTAGAAGACTTCAAGCAATTATCTGGTTTTCTATTTCACAGTTTTGAGGGTGGGCTGGGTTCTGCTGCAGATTCTTGCTGCTGGGCTCTCGTGCAATTGCACGTAAATAGTGGCTGGGGCTGGGGTCATCAGAAGTCTTCTTGGTTCCCACATCCGAAGCCCAGGCTGGATGGCTGGGTCACTGGATCAACTGGGGCCAGTCGGCATTTCCCTCCCCACATGGCCCTTGCCTGTGGCCTGCGTGGATGTCCTCATGGTATGGCTATCCCAGACATGGCAGCTGCTTGCCCCAGCACAAGGGTTCAAGGGGCCTGGGTAGAAGCTGCAAGGCTTCTCAAGACTCAGCCTTGGAGGTTGAGAACCTCAACCCCGAGGACCATCGTTTCTATGGCATTCTACTGATCAAGCCGCTGGGGCCAGCCCAGGCTCCAGGGGAGAGGATTTGATTCCACCTTTCAATGGGAGGAGTAACAAAGAATTTGCCGCCATCTTTTATCCACCACGGAGATTATGCTCTTTAGCTTTATTAAATATGGCCAAACTGGTTTGCAAAGTGTAGGTATTAATTTACACTCTGTAATAAAGAGTCTGACTCCATTTTTGATGTTTGATAGTTGACAGCCTTAAAGCCACATGCCTCCCTCTTCCCCTTGTGCTCCACATCTGGGCAAGCCAATAAGAAGGCC
Source organism: Mirounga angustirostris (assembly GCF_029215605.1). Lineage (NCBI taxonomy): Eukaryota > Metazoa > Chordata > Mammalia > Carnivora > Phocidae > Mirounga > Mirounga angustirostris. The sequence continues at coordinate 141,948,107 of NW_026991713.1, forward strand.
CTGGTGTTCTCTCTCTGGCACTGGATTGGAAATTTAAATCAGGGAACCCCTGGCCAGTGTGGAGGGGCCCTCAGCCCAGGCCCCCCCCCCCCACCAGCCATAATGAGAGCACTTCCTTGCTCTCTCAAGCCATTTCAGATCTGCTTGGGGGCTGGCCATGCTCCCCATAGAAAGCCTCATTATGTCAGTAATCAATCTTGTCATAGTCTCTTGGTGTGAGTGGCCTCATCAGTCTTCACATATGAACCAAATTTTGTGTGAAGATTTGATCCCATAGTGGGGCAACCACGAAATACACTCCTGACAACAGCACATGAGTTTCACCTGCCTCACATCTGGCTACAACTTGGCATCATCAGACTTTTAGATTTCTGCCAATCTGATGGTAAACATGGTGTGAAATAATAGGGAAAAAAATGTGTGTCTATATCTGTATATCTATATATCTATATATGCCCCCAGTTGCTGGCACAAAGTTCCTAAAACCCTTATAAATCAGGGTGCCAGGGACACAAGGTTTTCATTACAGTTGGTGTCGGGGAACTGGGATTTGCTAGAATGGCCCTGACTCACAGAAACATGGTTTGGGAAGAGAAAGGCAAAAAGGTGGGTGACAAGCAAGGAGCCTCTGATTCCTACACCCATGGTATGGAGCAGCACCTGTCCTGCACTCAGTCACTCCAGGTAAGAGTTACCAACTCCCTGAGAGCTGGTTCACTGGAGGCATACGGAAATTCAAACTAGTAAGGAAAAGGCAAAATATTTAATCCCTTGGTTATCTGTAAAAGTTAAAATGCAATTAAAAGAGAATGCTGGGTCTGACCTTGTTGCTGGACCAAGCTCGGTTTGGGTGCATCTAAGTTTCAGCCACTTGCCTAAAAGCCACTCTCCAAGGGAAAAGTTATCCAGTGACAACAAAAAGTACCTCTAAGACCTCTGCTCACCAAGGGGGTAATCAATGTAGGGGAAGGGCAAAACTAATAAGCCACTGAAACCAGGGGCCAGGGTGAAGGAATTGTTTCATTTCGTAGATTGCTATCATTAGCTTCCTGAGGAGCCCTTACTGACAGGATTGTGAGAGTGATTCACGTGGGGCCTGTCTTTGGTTGTGAATGCTGCAGAGTGGAAGAACATGTTTGGGTGAGTCAGGACCCACGGCTCCCTATTAAACTATCACAGATGGTTGCACATGATCCGGACACACGGGAGGGAACAGCCAGCCTGGCTGTTGGGATAAAAGCCACTGTAAGGACCATTTCCCCCAAGAAGGTGGGCCGTCTGTTTCCCCCTTATAAATGCCAAGTGGATCACCCCAGATGAAGCAGCATATGTGCTCTGTATGTAAGCCATGCATGTAAGCTCTATGTAAGTTTCATGATGGACATTCACCCTCTGAATATGCTTGTTTCTTAGGTCATGGTAAAGGCTGTGGTTAAGGGATGCCCTTTTGCATGGAAACCCCATATAATCTGCTGCAAAACCAAAGGGCAGTTTGGGAAATCTTACTGCATTTGCTGTCTCTGCTTCCTCTTGTGGGTCTTAGTAAAAATGAAAATGTGGGGCACCTGGCTGGCTCAGTCAATAACATATGAGCCTCTAGATCTTGGGGTTGTGAGTTTGAGCCCATGTTAGACATAGAGAATACATGAAATTAAAAAAAAATTTAATATTAGATTAATTAATGAGAAAATGAGGAGTCAGAAGAGAGAGTCAAGAGGCTGGTCTTAGCAGCGTGGAAAATTTAAACAGTTATTAAGGAATAAAGTGAACAAAGTGAATATTGATAGAAATGAAACAAAGAGGAGAAAGAGAGGGAAGAGTGGAGTGGCAGTACACATCCCAGCAGGGTGGAAATCTTTAGAAGGTTTCTTTTAAGTGGGGTGAATAAATGCTGAATTGACGGAATGAGAACAAAAGTTTTACTACAGCACCGTGGGTCTCAAATGAGTCTTCTCTATTGACCCTGGCTTGGAGAAATTGTAGAATCCAGGAGGTAGAGATCACAACCAGAAGCCTGACCAGCAATCATCTGGGGCAGTGGTTGGGCAGATCAGTCAGGTTATGGAGAACAACGGGGCCAGGTTCCCTTGGCTCAACACCTCCCTGGGGACCCAAATCGCTTTTTTTTTTTTTAAACTCTTTTCCAAAAAGTGTTACTGTGATATGAGGGACATACAATAAGCTGCACATATTCAAAGTGTACAGTCTGATACATTTTGATGCATATATACACTCCTAAAACCGTTCTCATTATCCTGGTATTCGGCACCCCCCACATTAACCTCGTGCCCTTTGCTTCCCCCAACCCTGCCCAGGCAAGCACTGATCTGCTTTTTAGCACCATTGACTAGTTCGCACTCACTAAATATGTGTGGGACCATGCAGTGTGATCTGTTTAACCAAATAGCCTGGCTATTTTTGTTTGTTTTCCGCATCAATCTTTTTTGTCACTCTGGTGGAAACACACAGATGTAAGCTTTACCATCTCAGATGTTCAGTGGTACTGACAACATTCACACTGTCGCGCACCATCAACCCCATTGCCCCCAGATCCCTCCTCAGCTTCTTAAACCCAGACTGTGTCCTTATTAAATACTGACTCCCCACACCCCGTCCCTTGGCCCCTGGCACCCACCATCTACTCTGTCCCTGTGGTTTTGATGACACTGAGTACCTCATAGAAGTAGAATCTTAAGACTGTTTGTCTGCCATTAGTTTTTTTTAGGTATAGTTCCGTTGATTTATTTTTTTCCCCTTTGAGTGGGCCATACTCTCCTGTTCCCTTGTATGCCTTTTTTTTTTTTTTTAAGATTTATTTGTTTATTTGAGAGTGGGGAAGGGGCAGAGGGTGAGGGAGAGCAGACTCCCCACTGTGCATGGAGCTCCATGCAGGGCTGGATCTCACAACACCGAGATCTTGACCTGAGCCAAAACCAGGAGTTGGATGCTTAACCCACTGAGCTGCCCAGGCGACCCTGCCTTTTTTTTTTTTTTTAAAGTAATCTCTACACCCATCGCCAGCCTTGAACTCATAACCTCAAGATCAAGAGTCACCTGCTGGGGCTCCTGATCTCAGGGCCTTGAGATCAAACCCTGCATGGAGCTCAGCACTCAGGAAGAGTCTGCTTGAGATTCTTTCTCTCCCTCTGCCCCTCCCACTGCGTGCTCAATAAATAAACAAACAAATAAATAAATAGCATCTTAAAAAAAAAAAGTCACCTGCTCCACCGACTGAGCCAGCCAGCCGGCCTGGTGATTATTTGGTGGCATACTAGACATTTGAGTATAATAATGCCCTAGCTCTGGACACCAGATTCTCCCACCCACTTTGTTCTTGTGCTTATTGATTGTTTTTGTTTTTGCAAAGGTCATGGGCGGTCTCTGTGCCTGGGAGCAGCCTGCAGGGTTCACTTACCGTCTTCCCAGGTCTTATCTGAGCCCTTCCTTGGACGCATGCAGTTGCTTTCTCATTCCTCCCATATGCACAATTGTTTTGTTTCATTGTGGTTTTGGGGGGTGGGGGTGGGGGCTGGTGTTTTCTTTAGCTGAGGTATAATGGACACAGAACACTGTGTAAGCTGAAGGTGTTGGTCTAACACGTTTATACACAGCGACGGGTACTACCGTGGTGCGGGTGAACACGCCAACATCATTATCATTTCTTCCACGTGGTGAGAACACCTAAGATCTCATCACCTGGCAATTTTGAAGTGTGTGATACGGGACTGTTGACTGTAATGCCTGTCCTGGATATTAAATCTCCAGGACTTACTTATCTACTAGTTTGTGCCCTTGAACCACATCTCCCCAGTTCCCCCCCAGCCCAGCCCCTGGTAACCACCATGCTACTCTATTCTCTGTCTCCATTATATGCAGTGGTTTTGAACGTTCTAGTTTTTAATGTCTGGCTCCTGAAAGCGGAAAAGGGAACAATGAATGGGGGATAAAGGCACCAGCCCTTCAAATCCCCTGGAAGTCACCTCAGCAGGAGAGACAGGGGCTTGTCACAGGGGGTGGGGGACAGCAGTGGCTGCCCACCTCTGTGCACCTCTGGGCTGAGATTCCTGATACTTGGAGGACAGGGTCCCTTTCGTCCACCCTAGTTCACCCTGCGAGCTACGTACCACGTGGCTGGCTGCCTGTGTGGGGCTGGGGGCCGGAGGCTGCTACTGTGGGAAGAGCTGAAATCGATGGCAATTTACCTTCTGGAGCCTCTGCTGGAAGTTGTAAGCCTTCTACCGGACTCCAGAGTTCTAATGTGGTTACTTTAGATTCTATTAGTGCAGTAGTTGTCCAGGTGGGGAGACAGTTCCCAGTGCTTCTTCCTCCACCATCTTCCCAGGATCTTCTCTGATCCAAGGCCTTTTGCATGAGTGATCCGGGGTGGATCCCACAAAACCTGTGGGTTTTGTCCTAATGGGTTAAGAGCCCTAGTGCTTTAAGTCCTAAATGGAGGTTAACAGTCAGGAATGTAAGGGTTGATGGAATTAAGGTAAAAGTACGAGAATTGGTATGTTGGAACAGGTGTTACATGAGGTGGTTGAGTCTCTCAAGCCAGACTGTACTTTGGGGATGGGGCTGTGCCTGACTGGGGAATGTTTCCTCTAACTGCTATTGTAAAGCAGAAGGTGGTGATCTGATCCCTGTAAGCTTCCAGAGCCAACGGAGTAGCGCAGGGAGGGGCCCAGTCTCTGTGCTCTGGCCCTTGTGTAGACGGTGTGAGCACCCCCCAGCGACGACCACTGGGACTTTGGACTAGAGAATATTCCGTTTGAGGGGTATGTACTACCTTGCTCCCCAACATAAACTGAAGTTACCCTGGTGAGGGAAGGACTTAAAATGATCCTGGCACCTGTTATACCCGTGTTGTCTTGGGTAATGTCAGAGAAACACTCTCATGGGGACGGCAGTGCCCAGAAGCGTGCCCTGATAAAATGAAAAATGGTTTATACAGGACCGTGCTGCCTGCGGAATGCAAAGAGACACCTCTGAGCACTGAGCCTCTTTCCCGGGGCTGGCTCTGGAACTGCATAAGATGCCGCTGGATTCTGTTGTCCCTTGGACAGTGACCCGTAAACAGCTCCCCCCTGACCAACAAAGAGCTGCTGGCTCTCTGTGGATGGCCGTTCTGAAGGGAACGGGCAACATCCTGTTCGGAAGGCCACCACTCTGATCAAAGAAGGTACAAACAAGTCAGTCCGGTGGGCTGAATTGCGAACTGTTTTTCCAGCTGTGAAGGAAGACTTGAACAGGGGTAAAAACCCTGATGTTTGGTTTCTACTGACTCGCAGGCAGGAGGACAGTGGCGACCCGGCCTACTACAGAGGTGCCCATATGAGGCTCTGTCCCGTGGAAATCACTGTGGGACTTTGCAGGGTGCATTAAAGAAAGTAGGGCATGTTGAAGCTGCTCAGAAGAACCCCCTTCCAGGTTTGGAAGGTGACTGGACGCAACAAGCAGATATCCCCATGTGCTCACCTAACATGTCCACAAAATGAGTGGACGTGGGGGCACCGATGGCCGAATCGACACATTCCTCTTGTGGCCTCAGGCGCGCAATGCCAGTAGGAGCTGTTTTGTCTGCCAGCCAAAGAGACAGGCTGCAGGTGGGTCCCTACAGGAAGAGACGCCGACTCTGGGCTGGGCTTTGCTGACTGAGCCACAGGTGGATGCAAATGCTCAGAGAGCCATAAAATAACGAGAACAGAGAAGAGGCCACAGCCAACCATTTCTTCAGACCAAGGACCACTGTTTACAGCCCGTAATGTCCAACAATGGGCAGAGAGAGATCCTCCTCAGAGACTAGTTTGGTAGAGCATTAGAAGAGGCGATGAAAACATTGGTTGTCTAAAACAGGAGGGGGTGTTTATAAAGTTTGGAAGGGCTGGCTTTCAGCCTTCACAGGTGTGTGCTCACACTCACCGTGAACACGAGTGGGGTAAAGGAGCATCCTCTCTGCTTTCCCGGTGGATCTGGGGAAGAAGGCGTGGGGAAGGTGCCAGGATCCCCACATCACCTCATCTGCTTTTTTCCCTACCTGATGCAGTGGTCATATGGCCAGTGTCTGACCCAGCGAGGGCTCCAGAACAAGAAACTACAATCGCATTTTAAACCTTGTGTCAGAATTCCTACGGGCCTGACGGGGCGGGATGTGCCATCACCCCATCTGACAGAATTGGTGTTAACAGTAAAAGCAGCCATATTGGCTGGTGGTAAACATAGCCCCCTAGTTCTGCAGCTGCACCCCTGTAACCTGACTTACCCTATGCGGACGGCAGTGGGCTGAGGGCAAGCACTTGCTAGATTGGTGCTCCTGCCCGCGATCTAGACCAGCACAGTGGCAGAACCCCACGTCCCGTCCAGAGGGGAGTTTGGGTGCAAATGGAGAAAAGGAAGAGTAGCAGTTACGGGGAAAGTAATGAATAAACGAGTTATGTCATAAGGGAAATCCAGTATTCCATGAATACCTCCAAAGAGGCTCAGAGCAAGAGATGAATGTTGTCATCTTAGCTCGATTGTACCGGACGTCCAAAAGGGTGAAGCCATACATGTACCAAGACCACTCCTGCTTTGCATCCTGACAAGATTGAGGAGAAGCCTGCAAACCCGAGTGGCCTCACCCTGAGAGACATTTTCATGCAATAGGATGATGGACTGGAATGATTACTAAGGACTGCGTGGGATACTAGTAATGTGCAGTACCTGAGGTGTATATCATTTTGCTGCAAGGGGTCCCGTGGCCAGAGACCAGGTGTATGTGTGTCTGTGTGTGTGTGTGAAATAATAGAAGAAAATACATATATTGGGCCTTAGCCCCTGGGTCCTGGCACAGAGCTCCTAAATCTCTTGTAATTTCCTAAGTGGTAAGAGCACTAGGAGCATCTTTTGTTCTAACATCTGCTCTTTGACCCCAGTTCCTGACACTGGGCTCCTAAATCCCTTGGAATTTCCTGGGTGATGGGAGTGTCTTTTGTTCTAATGAGGTGACTCTTGGTGAGCTCCTGGAGAGCTCCTGGAGAGCTCCTGGACAGAGGCTAAAAGACCAACCCGTGATTAGAAGCTTGGAATTTTCAGCCCCATCTTCCATCACCCGGGGAGGGGATAGGAACCAGAGACTGAGTTATTAGTTGATCATGCTCATGTGATGAGCCTCCATAGAACTCCCCAAAGTTTGGGGTTTGGAGAGCTTTGGGGTTGGTAACATCTCCATGCTGGAGGGTGGCACCCCCAACTCCACAGGAATAGGCGCCCCTGTTCTCAAGACCCTCCCGGACCTTACCTGATGTATCTCTTTATCTGGCTGTTTATCTGTATCCTTTGTTATATCTTTCACTGCATAATAAACTGGTAAACTTGTTTCTCCGAGTTCTGTGAGCTGTTCTAGCATATAATGGAATGAGGGGAGAGGGGCTCGCAGGAACCTCCAGTTTGTAGCCAAGCTGGGAAAAGTTGTGGGTAACCAAGGGACCTACTACTAGTGATTGGCACCTGAAGTGGGGGGCTGGGGAGAGGAGGGGCTGAGCCCTTACCCTGTGGGGTCTGTGGTACCTCCAGTGAGTGCCAGAATCTAACTGAGCTGCAGGACACTCACCTGGTGTCCCAAATAATGCTTTGATCTGGGGAAAACCCAACACCTCTCTGGTGTCAGAAGCCTCATGAGTGCGGTTTGAGAATAAAGGAGAAGCTGGGAAGGCGAAGTGCAGGTTTTTATCACACATGGGGTTTATCATGGACTGCACTGTGTTCTCACCCCACACTCCCCAACTGCTGTGTTGAAGTCCTAATCCCCAGGACCTCAGCCTGTGACTGCTTTTACAGGCAGGGCCTTTCCAGAGGCAGCGAAGGCAAAACGAGCCCGTGAGGGTGGCCTGACTGTGCCCTTACGGTTAGAGGAGATGTGGGTGCCCAGAGGCAGCAGGGGTGCCGGGCACAGAGGAAAGACCAGGTGAGGACGAGCCGGGGGCAGCCACCTGCAAACCCAGGGGAGGAATTGAAATGACAGGAAAAACCAAACTTGCCGGTACCTGGATCTTGGACTTCCAGCCTCCAGAAACAAACGTCTGTTGTTTCCGGCGCCCAGTCCGTGGTATTTTGTTAGCGCAGCTGGCTTGGACGCATACAGGATTTCAGTGTTTTAGTTTGTATCTCCAGCTCGCTAATCCTGCTCAGTATTTATTTTATCTAAAACGCAGGAGGCCCCATCGCTGCCCTGCTGCAGAGACAGAGCTGTTGGACTCGCACGCACCTCTCCCCTCGCCGGAAAGCCCCCCCACCTTCCTCCCGGTCCTTCTCCTGCCGCAAGGCCTCCTAGCACTGGGCTTCCCCGGCGGGGGTGAGGCGTGGCTCTACGGGTCCCCAAGTCTCTGCCGGATCCGCTCCGGCTCACCCCCCTCCTCCGTCCTGCGCATCCCGCCCCGGGCCGCTCCAGACTCTGCGCACCTGGCACCGGGTCCTACACGTCTAGCACCTGCGGGAGGGGGCGCGGTCTCGGGGCGGCCGGGACCCCCGCCTGCGGACGCAGAGACGCGCGCGGCCCACGGGGCTCGGGGAACGAAGGCGGGGAGCCCGGGCAGCGGCACCGCGCACACGGGGGCGCCAGCAGAGCCGGGCGGGGAGGCGGCCCCGGACCCCGCGGCGAAGGGAAGCGTCCCAGCCGCCGGCTGCCGGCCGCGGGGTCTCCCGGAAGGGCGGGGGGAGGGGCGCCCCGGAGCCTCCCCTCACCCGCCGGGCTGCGCGCAGTGGAGAAAGCAGAAACGAGCCGGGCCGCGGAGAGTCCCAGCGGAGCCGGGTTCTGGGAAGAGAAACTTGCGGGCGCGGCCGGGGCATCGGAGGCGGGGACACTCGGCAGGGGTTCCTCGCCGCCGCCCCCCCCCCCCCCCGGCGCCGCCCGCGCTCTCCGAAGCCGGCTCCCCCCTGCTCGCTGGGCGTCCGAAGGCTGGGCCATTGACCTCGCCCGGCCGCCACCGCTCAACGGCTGCGGCAGTCCTGCCCCGCCCGGAGGGAGGGACCGCCGCGCCCCCGGATCCTGCACCTCCGCCCCCTCCCGGGCCTTCTCAACCCTCCCGGGACCCGCAGCGACCCCGGCCCACCTGGGCCCTCCGCTGGACGTCTCCGGGTCCCCCGCGTGGTGCCTCCCAGGGTCCCGGACCCGCAGCGCGACGCCCGGTCCCCCCTCCCACCCCTCCTAGCTCGCGCAGGGTTCTCCGAGCCTCTCCGGGTCCCGGACCCCTGCCCCAGGTCCCCAGAGCGGCCCTGGGCAGGTCCCCTCGAGCCCCGCGGGCATGCTCAGGCTCCTGGCGCTGCTGTTCCCGCTGCTGCCGCCGCCCGCGCGCGCCCGGGAGCTCTCCGCGCAGGACGTGAGCCTGGGAGTGGTGAGTGCCGGGGTCTGGGGGCTCCTGGGATCTGCGGGGTGGGGTGGGGTTCGGACCAGGCTGGGAGCTGATTCAACTGTCCAAAGAGTGACTGGGGATGGGGTCTGGGGACCCAGATTCTTGGACCCATCAGGTTTGGGGCTTTGATTTGAAGATCTGTTGAGGGGTAGGGGTGGGGAGGTGGAGGACAGGACTCTTGGGTCCGGACACAACCCAGGGCTGGAGAGCCCGCACTTTGAGATGGACAGTAGGCAGTCACCGGGGCTGGGCCCCCTGGGCTCCGGATGCCTGGACGCCTGGCGAGAGGTGGGGCTTCCAGGATGGTGGTGGGAAGGGGGCGTCTCTCCCACTCATCCGCTTCCCCTGTTCCCTCCTATGGTCTAGGACTGGCTGACCCGCTATGGCTATCTGCCACCACCCCACCCTGCCCAAGCCCAGCTGCAGAGCCCTGAAAAGCTGAGGGATGCTATCAAGGTCATGCAGAGGTTTGCCGGACTGCCTGAGACAGGCCTCCTGGGTAGGTAGACCCCCCCCACACACCCCTCCCCAGCCTTGCCTCTGCACCCAGCCTGACCATTAGCCAGCAGTATCTAAACCTCAGCATGCACCTGAATCACAGGAGCTATGAAATGCTGGTCTTGGGGCCAAACCCATGAGATTCTCAGGCATTCCTTTTCCAATAAATATTTACTAAGAATCTCTTACGTGTAAGGCCATTTCAGGCTCTGCTGGTGCAGTGAGGAACAAAGCAGAAAAGGTCCCTGCTCTCATGGGACACGCACACAGATCGAGAACAAAAATGTGCAAGATAATTTCAGATAGTGATCTGTGTTTTGAAGAAAATAAAATGCTGGTCAGGGCAGATCCCTCTGAAAGGTGTCAGGGGGTGAGAGGAGCTCGAATGACACAAAGAACTCATAGGACACAAATAGAAGGAGCCAACCATGGGAAGATGTGGGAGAAGAGTGTCCCAGGGAAATGCAAAGGCCCTGTGGTAGGCACAAACTGGTGTGTCTGTAATGAGAGAAGGATTGAAAAGTTAAGCAAGAACCTAATTGCGAGTGGGTGGGGGGCGATGCTTGAAAGGTGGGTTTGATTACAAGCATGATAAACCACTGGAGTGTTTGAAGGAGGGAGACAATTGGATTGGATTTACAGTTCTAAGCTTCCTCTGCTTGCTGATGGAGAATGGAGGGTGGAAATGGAGACCAGGAAAGAGGCAGTTGAATCCAGGATGCATATTTTGGAGGTAGAGCTGAGAGGCTCATCTGTCGGGTAAAATGGGGAAGAAGAGAGAACTGGGGGGATGCTGGCTAGCTACAAGGAAGGTAGGACCTTTCTCTGTCCTGCCTACTGCCAAGTAGCGTCTAGCATCTGTATGTGCCCCATTACTCTTTGTCACCTCAACCAATGAGGTGAGGTTTGACCTTCATTTGAAGATGAGGGGACAGCTGGGAAGGGAGCTGAACTAGGAAAGGGGATTCCAGGCAGATCTAACCTGGGAGACCAGAGGCCCAGCCAGCCTGGGGGCTTTGGACTTTAGGACGTGGTGAGGACTAGGGACCTAGGGCATGAGGTATGGGCAAGCAACCTCCCAGGGGGCTCCGGCCTCAGAGAGAATTCTGCACTGCACCCCATGGCTCCTTTCTCCAGAGTCCCAGTGCCAGGGCTCAGGGAAGCAGGACCCCCAGATCCCAGAGCTGAGCATCACATGGAGGCAGGCAGTCCATCCAGGGCCCAGTGAAAAGGGTAACACTGCCCTGAAGAGCAGGGTCCTAATTTGATCTGAGCTGGCTACCTGACCTGGCTAGCCCGTGTTCAAATCCAAGCTGCGAGGCCTTCTTGGGCAAGTTGTTTAACGTCTCTGAGCCTCAGTGTGTCCGTGTAGAAGGTTAGCGGGTACCATGATTACAGCAGGGTGTCCTACTGCTGATCCCTTTCCCCCACACCCTCTCCCCCAGACCCAGTGACGATGGCCACTATGCAGAGGCCCCGCTGCTCCCTGCCCGACATGCTGGGGGTGGCGGAGCTGGTCAGGCGCCGCCGCCGGTACGCTCTGAGTGGCAGCACGTGGAGGAAGCGAACCCTGACGTGGAGGTAGGTCCTGGTGCGCACCCCACCCTGGCCTGCCTGCTGGGCCCCGTGTGGACCGGCTGCCTTCTGTCTCCCCAGGGTACGCTCCTTCCCGCAGAGCTCAGCACTGACCCAGGAGACGGTGCGGACCCTCATGCACCATGCCCTGGCCACCTGGGGCATTGAGTCAGGCCTCAAATTCCAGGAGCTGGTTTCTCAGGACCCAACAGAGCCTGACATCCTCATCGACTTTGCCCGGGCATACCACCAGGACAGTTACCCCTTCGACGGGCAGGGAGGTACCCTAGCCCATGCCTTCTTCCCCGGGGAACACCCCATCTCTGGGGACACTCACTTTGATGACGAGGAGACATGGACTTATGGGTCAAAAGGTACAATCTCCCTATTCTGAGAGGTCCTCTCCCCAGGTCTGTCTGTCCTTAAGAATTTGGTTTGAATCACATGTATCGATGGGGGCTGTATCAGTTGGGCTTCTCCAGAGAAACAGAACCAGTGGGTGCGTGTGTGCATGTGTGTGTGTGTGTGCAAAGTGATTTATTTAAGGAATTGGCTCACAGGATTGTGGAGGCTGGCAAACCCAAAATCTATAGGACGGGCCCACAGACTGGAAATTCAAGTGAGAGTTGATGCTGCAGTCCTGAGTCTGATATCTGCAGAGCAAGTGAGGTGGCTGGAAACCAGGCATGATTTCTATGTTGCAATCTTGAGGCAGAATTCCTTTCTCTCTGGGAAACCTCAGGTTTTGTTCTCCGGGCCTTCAACTGATTAGACAAGACCCACCCACCATGGGGCATGATCTGCTTTACTTACAGTCAACTGATTGTAGGTGTTAATTACGTCTACACAATAACCTACACAACAACATCTAGACTGGTGTTTGACTAAACAACTGGGCACCATAGTCTGACTAAGTTGACACAGAACATTACCCATCACTGAGGCCTCTCAGGCGTCCCGCTCCGAGCTGCGGACTAAAAGAGGTGAAAACAGCCCCTTGCAGCAGCTGAGTCAGAAGACTAACTGGCAGTTGCTACACATGGTGACACAACTTGGTGGAATCCTAGCAGAGGAAGTCCTCCAGCCTGTGGTGCTCAGAGGCTACCCAAAGCCTTTGACTGATGGGGCTTCCTAGAAGTGGTGACTTTATTCATCCCACATGTGTATGCTGAGGGCCAACTAGCACACCAGGTCCTGTTGCCCCGGGGCATGTAGGGCTGCGGGGAGGACGCAGAGAAAAGCACAAGCCTGTGAGCTAGCTGAGTCCAGGGTTGTCAGGGGTAGGAGCACAGGGGGCCATGGGGGGCTGGAAGGCCGAAATACGGTGCCGGGACAGAGAGTGTGTGTCTCATAACAAGAGGGCCTTGGAAGCACGGGGACAGAATGGGGAGGATGGGGGAAGGGAACGGGAACCGTGGAAGGTCTTGCATTCTGGAGGGTCCAGGAAAGGGATGGTGCTGGGCGATGTGGGTCAGAGGACAGTTGAGTCAGGGTGGGCAAGACTGGGATCTAACCGGATCCTGGGGGCAGAGGGGATGGGGAGGAAGGGTGATGGCTAGGTTTCTGACTCAGGGGCCCCTGGAGGAGGAAGAGCAGGCTCTCAGAGGGCAGAGGGGAGTTTAGGTTGGCTGCGTGTTTGCAGCGCTCATGGGCCGTTCAGTGTGGGCGGTGCATTCGTGGTCGAGTGTCTCACTCTAGAACTGGGGCTTCTCTCACTTAGGTCAGCTTCCCCGTAAGTAGAGATCAAGATGAAAGTTCTTGTGCAAGCAGTTTCTCAGGATATGTTGGTAGGGGAAAGGGAAACCAGAGCGAGCTGGGGAAAGAAGCTTAGTCAGGATGCGGTCTCAGCTGAGAGGAGCCTGACCCACACGGCTGGTCCTGCCTGGAGGCAAGGGGTCCAGCTCTTCTACTCCCTCAGCAATCTGCCGTTGACTGTGAGCCGCGGCAGGGAGGCTGGCCAGGAGGGAGCGCGGTTTTCTGGGGAAGGGGGCAGCCAGGGAATGAGCACACGGGCTCTGACTTGGGCGAGGTGCCCACAGCATCCACAGAAGTGAGCATTTGAGCACGCCAGCTTGCAGCGAAACTCCGGTCAGGGTTCCTCCACTTGCTACGCCATGCTCAGTTTCATCATCTGAGAAATGGGGATTATAATAGTACCTGCCAGCAGGTGGGCTTGTAATTCACCTACAGCGGTCGGCACAGGGCCCGCACGCAGGAGCACTCTGCTCACTGCAGAGTGGCCTGGTGGCACTCGGGGGGTGGTAAGATTCCAGGAGGAGAGTGTAGAACATGAAGGTCAAGCACAGAGCTGTGGAGAGCCCCACAGTTGAGGGGAGGGTAGAAGGAGAGGAGGAACCAAAGGAAATGGAGGAAGAACAGGCCCACAGGTGACCAGGAACAGGGTGACGAGGGGAACAGGGAGCAGTGGGCAGGGCAGCAAGCCAGGCCAGTAAGTTACAGGGGCCTGGATGTGATCATCTGAGGACAAAGTGACCTTAGTGCCTACAGACTTGGCGGGTGGGGAAGGAGTCCCGACCACAGTGAGGTTAGGCATGAGAGGGACCGAGGAAGAGAAGACTGAGTTTAGACCACTGACCACAGAACTTGCTAGGGAAGGAGAGGGGTGTGGATGGGGGCAGATAGGTACTGGGGTGGCTTAGGATGAGGGAATCTTGAGCACTTGGTGATGCTGGATGAGCCAACAGAAAGAAAGAGATGGGGGATGGATGAATGGATTCATACATGGATAGATGGACGGATGGATGGATGGATGGAAGGATGGGTGGATGGATAGACACATGGGTGCAGGGATGCAGGGATGGATGGAGGGGTGGGTGGGGCATTGTCCTTGTCCTTGAGGAGGTAAGGGAAGCAGGGTCCTTGCACAGGGCAGGGCAGGAGGCAGGAGGCGAGAATGGAGGAGACGGAGGTATCTGCCCAGGCACACAGGAAGTTACAGATTGCATCGGATGGTCTGTCTTGATGAAATAGGAAACACATTTGTCAGCATTTGTCACCTAAGAGTTGGGGGCCAGAGCTGGGGAGCAGCTTGAGGGGCTATGGGCCTGGAATTGAGGCTAGTGGAGAGCGCAAAGGAGCTGTCTGATGAGGTCCAGAGCAGAGCTGAGAGGAGGTGTTTAGGACCCCCGAAGACTGGCCACCAGGAATCTCATGGGCTGGGACTGGGGCTGCAGTTGTGTGTCTTCCCCCAGCTGCAGAGCGTGAGAAGGGTGCAAGGAAGGGTGTGGCCAAAGGAGAGGCAAAGCAGGGGGAGGAGGGGTGAGGGATGAAGGAGATCTACTTGATGTAGACACCCAGCTTCCTCCAGTTTCTCAGAAAAAGGCCTCAGGGCAATAAGAAAACGCACAGTCAACGACCAAATCCATCAACACGTACACAGTTTGACCAAGACCATCTGAAGTCGCTGCTGAAAGGCAGGACAATACGGCCAGAGTACTTGGCTATACTGTCATTTGACTTGACCTCCCTGTGCCTCAGTTTCCCACCTGTCAAATGAGGACAGAAGAAAGAGGTTTTGTGAGAGGAGAATGAGAGCAAGTACTTGCTACTCTTCTTAAGACTGACCCACGCATTTCTTTCTTCACTTTCATCCAGCAGACCTTAGGGGCTGAGAGAAATTTGCTTTTTGGATCACCAGGCTCCTTCCAGTAAACCCACTTTCAACAGTGCTGGCCCGAGTTAGAGATTTCCAGGCAGTAGATCAACATCTGTGGAAACTGTGCTTCCTTGGGCAGCTGCTCACCTCTCTGGCTGTCTTGCAGTCTTGCTCTCTTGGCCTCTCAGCGGCTGAAGTAGGAGCTAGCAGGTGGATCGATGAGGAGCTGGGACTTGGCCAGCAACTGGGAGTGTGAAGAGGCTCACTCCTGGCACCTGGGCTGGTCCCCAAGGAAGAGGCTGTGGTCAGAGAGGCTGGGAACGAGGCTGGCCTCCAGGGCCAGCAGACTGGTCTGAGTGTCTGCCCGAGGAGATGGATGAAGCTGCAGAGGCAGGGAGGCAGCCCAGGACCGGAGGGAGGCAGGGGAGGGGTGGAGGCTGTGGGAAGGGGGAGATGGGGGAGGGTGACAGAGGACTGAGGGGATGGGGGCACTGGCGGGGTGCACATGGGAGGAGGGGGAGCACCATGGGAGTGGGGTGAAGGTCTTGGGAACCGAGGCCAAGGAGACGGTGGGTGGGGAGTTCTGACCACAGACTGGAGCGGGACTGGGGCTTCCTTGAGAGAAATGCATGCACCCCCAGGTTCCTGCTTCCCCCCCCAGAGTGTTTCTGCATGCACAGCCTTCCTTGCTTGGGGGCCGGCGCTACATCCGAAAGGTCACCCCTTCGTCTGTCCAGACTGTCTCCTCCTACCCCTTCCCTTACCTCTTCTGTGGGTCTCTTCAGCCCGGTACCCAAGTTCCCAGAACTGCCAAACAAGGCTACTCAAAAAAATCTACCAAATAAGTGAATGCACACAAGAAGGACAGAATGGCTCACAGAAGGGTCTGGGTATAGCCACCTCTGGAGGGTCTCCTGGTTATTCCTGTCTGCCGGCGGGCCCCACTCCAGGGGCTTCCCGGCCACCTTCGTTCCTGGTGTGGGGGCAGGGCACAGCTCTAGCCCAATTTCCCTCCTTCCCCAGATGGTGAGGGGACTGACCTGTTTGCTGTGGCTGTCCATGAGTTTGGCCACGCCCTGGGCCTGGGCCACTCCTCAGCACCCAACTCAATTATGAGGCCCTTTTACCAGGGCCCCGTGGGCGACCCCCACAAGTACCGCTTGTCCCAGGATGACCGTGAAGGCCTGCAGCAGCTCTACGGTACAGGGCTGGGGAAGGGCGGTTTGCCCTGTGGGCTCTGCTGCAGCGGGGTCTGGGAACTCACGCCTCTCTGACTCTCTCTCCACAGGGAAGGTGCCCCAAACCCCACATGACAAGCCCACAAGGAAACCCCTGGCTCCTCCTCCCCCGCCCCCTGCCGTGCCCCCGGACAGGTGAGTCCCTCTCCAGCTGTATGACCTGGGGGCAAGTCCCTAACCTCAGTGTGGTCCTTGGTGAGATGGGCGCGGCGAGAGTCCCTTCCTCATAGGACTGTCCTAACAGTTACGCAAAGAGACCAGGAGCCTCAGCCCCTCTCTGCTCACCTCCCCTTTCCCTTGTAGCCCCTCTCTTCCCGTCCCTGACCGATGTGGTGGCAATTTTGACGCTGTCGCTAACATCCGGGGTGAAATCTTCTTCTTCAAAGGTGAGTCCCTCCAGCTCTCCCCTGACCCCATAGAGTTGGCTTCCTGCCCCCTTAGGATGACCCACCGCGCCTGTGGGGGTTCCCAGGATGCAGGACTTGGAGTGCTAAAAACACAAGGCAAAGCCTAGGAGAGCTGCTCACCCCAGAGCCACTGCACCCTTAAAACCCAGGCGGACTTGCTCCGCCAGCCGCGGGAGACAGAGCCAGCACTGTCTCCCAGCCACGCGCCCTGAGGGCGAAGGCCTCCTGCCATCTCCTGCCCCTCGGTCCGCCACAGGCCCCTGGTTCTGGCGCCTGCAGCCCTCGGGACAGCTGGTGTCCCCCCGGCCCGCCCGGCTCCACCGCTTCTGGGAGGGGCTGCCCGCCCAGGTCAAGGTCATCCAGGCCGCCTACGCCCGGCATCCGGACGGCCGCATCCTCCTCTTCAGCGGTGAGTGGGCGCCGGGGCGCGGCGGGGCCCGCGCGGGGGGCGCACCCGCTCACAGGCCGGCTCCCCCGCAGGCCCCCAGTTCTGGGTGTTCCAGGACCGGCAGCTGGAGGGCGCCCCGCGGCCGCTCACGGAGCTGGGGCTGCCGGCGGGAGAGGAGGCGGACGCCGTGTTCTCGTGGCCGCTGAACGGGAAGACCTACGTGATCCGGGGCCAGCGCTACTGGCGCTACGACGAGGCGGCGGCGCGCCCGGACCCCGGCTACCCCCGCGACCTGAGTCTCTGGGAAGGGGCGCCTCACGCCCCGGACGATGTCACCGTCAGCAACACAGGTGCGAGAGGCCGCGGGGACGGGCAGAGGGGCCATCCTGGGGGTGTCGGGGAGCCCGCGGGAGGGGCGGCCTGGGCCGGCCCCCGAAGTGTCTCCTCCCACCCCCGCAGGTGACACCTACTTCTTCAAGGGCGCCCACTACTGGCGCTTCCCCAAGGGCAGCGTCAAGGCCGAGCCCGAGGCCCCTCAACCCATGGGCCCCAAGTGGCTGGACTGCCCGGCCCCCAGCGCTGGCCCACGCGCCCCCAGGCCCCCCAAGGCGACCCTGGAACCTGGGACCTGCGATTGTTCGTGCGAGATCAATCACGCCTCAGGGCGGCCGTCGCTGTCCTTCCTGCTGTCCCTTCTGGCCGTGCTGGTGGGGGGCGTCGCCTCCCGTTAAGGGGGACGGGTCTCCCACGGCGGGTCTGGGTGTGTGTGTGTGTGTGTGTGAATGGGGGGGGGTGTCGTCCTGAGTCGCCGCGGAGGCACATCCTCTGTTCCCAGGGGCGGGACTCTGCGGGGACGCAGCTGGGAGCATGTGGGTGGAGCTAAGCCCTGGGGACCGGGGACAAATGGCTGGCGCGTAGACTGGACCAGTCCTGTGCTCAGCGTCGCCTCCCCCGCCTGCACCCGCGCCGTTGCGGTGGCGCGCTTCTACCGCAGGACGCTCCTTCTCTCGGAAGAGCTGGTGCTTCTTGAGCACACCAGCCGACTGCAGCGCTGCGCCCGCCTGGCAACAGCGGCTCCCAGTCGCGGCTCTGGGCTGGGCTGGCTTCAGAGGAATGGCATGACTGGGCAACTGAACCCCAGCCTCTATCTCCACCCGCTGCTCCGAGTTTCCCAGGACTGTCCCACCCTGTCCCGCTTCCAAGACGTCCTCACTGCCACAGGGATTGGGGGCCCCAGCCCCAGCCCCGAAACTACCCCTGAGCACCCGTGGGTGTGTCCCACGTCTTGGGTGACATCAGTGGCCACCCAGACGACCCTCCACAACCTAAGCCCCGTGGACCTACTTTCTGGTGCCACTCTGGCCCCAGTGCTGTGTCCGTTCAACAGAACACCTTCCTATCCCTACAAGTCCCCTCAGTGCTTCCACACTGGAGGGCCTGCCGCTTCCCTCAAGGAGAGCTCCTGGACTCTCCTCAGCTCCATGCGGTGGGAAGACCGTGGACTCAGCCATGGCTTCCTCAGCACCGCTGGGTGATGAGTGGGTGGGCCACCTCATTCACCCACCCCACCGCCCACTCCTCTCAGAATGCAGGATCTAAATCAGTGCCTTTGGAACTATACTTCTGGAATATTCCACATTAGAATCACCTAGGGAACTTAAAAATGCAGACCTCACGCCCTCACCCTGAATGCAAGAGTCTGCATCTGAGTAAGCTTGAGGGGTGGGCACGGGAGCTGGGACAGCAGCTGTCCCCCCCGCCTTCTGGTTTTCCTGTGTCTCTGCCATGTTCTTCCTCCTAGGGGCCAACCTCTTCATGTTCTTGGTAGAGTCAAGTTGATGTCCCTGGTCTATGGGTGGAGCCACTTAGCGACCATTTCTTGGGTTGCCATCCAGCCCACAGGGCTGGCTTGGGCGGGGGCCGCGGGCGAAGTCCCAGCACGCCGGGAGGTTGCCTGCCATCAGTGGGTCACAACAAGCTGACCAGTAGGAGGGCAACAACAAGAGGTCTTCAACCAGTCCATGACTGGGAATCCTAAGCCGCCAGAAAACCAGAAATCTGGGCCTCTGTCAGGATCCTTTCAGAATATGTGGAGGAGGAAACTTGTATTTTAAAAGCTTATGAGCCCCATACAGGAGGACAAGGAAAATAATTGGAGAGAAAGCCCTTCATTGCTTCTGTGCACAGATGGACCTGGGGTGAGTTTGGCTGCAGGAACTTGATAGACCTGAATCGCTCTGTTTTGTAGAAGAATTTGGGGTTCAGAGTTGATGGGCAGTGGGGTGGCAGATGGAGAGAGAATGAGTGTGAGAAGGAAGGAGAGAGAGGAACCCAAAAGTCAGCTAGGGGAGCTCAAAGGAAGTGTCCAAGGTGAAATCTGTGGCTACTACCATGCTCTGTGGAAACTTCTCCAGCCTTTAAAAATATATTAAGTATACTATGGAAAAAGGCCATGTCAAATTGATTAATTTTATTTTTAAAATGATATGCTCCCATAATCAAAATGTAAAACATTTGTGCTTCAAAGGACACCCTAAAAAATGAAAAGACCACCCACAAAATGGGAGAGTACATTTGCAAAGGACATATCTGATAAGAGACTTGTATCCAGAATATACAAAATGCTCTTATAATTTCATAACAAGAAGATAAATAAACCAGTTTTTTTTATTCTTATGTTAATCCTCATACATTACATCATTAGTTTTAGATGAAGTGTTCCATGATTCATTGTTTGTGCACAACACCCAGTGCTCCATGCAGAACGTGCCCTCCTCAATACCCACCACCAGGCTAACCCATCCTCCCACCCCCCTCCCCTCTAGAACCCTGTTTGTTTTTCAGAGTCCATCGTCTCTCATGGTTCGTCTACCCCTCCGATTTCCCCCGCTTCATTCTTCCCCTCCCGCTACCTTCTTCTTCTTCTTCTTTTTTTCTTAACATATATTGCATTATTTGTTTCAGAGGTACAGATCTGAGATTCAACAGTCTTGCACAATTCACAGCGCTTACCAGAGCACATACCCTCCCCAGTGTCTATCACCTGGTCACCCCATCCCTCCCACCCCACCCCCCACTCCAATAACACTCAGTTTGTTTCCTGTGATTAAGAATTCCTCATATCAGTGAGATCATATGATACATGTCTTTCTCTGTTAGACTTATTTCACTCAACATAATACCCTCCAGTTCCATCCACGTCGTTGCAAATGGCAAGATCTCATTCCTTTTGATGGCTGTAAACCAGTTTTTTTTTTTAAGGTTTTATTTATTTATTTGACAGAGAGAGACACAGCAAGAGAGGGAACACAAGCAGGGGGAGTGGGAGAGGGAGAAGCAGGCTTCCCGCAGAGCAGGGAGCCCGATGTGGTGCTCAATCCCAGGACCCTGGGATCATGACCTTAGCTGAAGGCAGACGCTTAACGACTGAGCCACCCGGGTGCCCTGATAAATAAACCAGTTTAAAAATGGGCAAAGGATCAGACTAGACACTCCTCCAAGGAAGATAGACAAGTGGTCAACAAACACAGGAAAAGATGCTCCACATCACTAGTCCTAAGGGGAATGCAAATCAAAACCACACCGGGATGGGCTACTATTTCACACCCACTAGGGTGGCTAGACTCAAAAGAACATCATCGTAAGTATTGGTCAACCCAAGAGAAGGAAAAACCTCTGTACAGAAACTTGCACACACATGTTCACAGCAACAGGATTCATAAAAGCCAAAAGGTAGAAGCAACCCAAATACACCATCAATAGGTGAATGGATACATAAGGTGGCATACTGATGCAGTGGAATATTATTCAGCCATAAAAAGGAATGAAGTTCTTTTTCTTCTTTAAATATTTATTTATTTGAGAGAGAAATAGAGAGAGCACGTGCGGCAGAGGGAGAGGGAGAGGGAGAAGCAGGCTTCCCGCTGAGCAGGGAGCCCGATGTGGGGCTTGATCCCAGGAGCCCGGGCTTATGACCTGAGCCGAAGGCTGAGGTTTAACCGGCTGAGCCAACCCAGGCGCCCCAGGAATGAAGTTCTGATTCATGTTGCCGGATGGAAACACTGTGGATGGAAAACACTGTGCTGAGTGCACGGAACCGGACACAAAAGGTCACATAGTGTGACCATTTCCATGTGATTCCATTTATATGAAATGTCTAGAACAGGAAAATCCGGGAACAGATCGTAGATGAGGGGTTTCCTAGGACTGGTGCAGGTGGGGTTTTGGGATTGGGGGGTTCTGGCTAAGGGGTATGGGATTTCTCTTTGAGGTGATGAAAATCATACACTTTGATGGGTGAATTGTATGTGAATTATTTCTCACTAAAACTATAAAGAAAATGGTACAGTCCGCAAAGAATTACAAAATGCCTGCAGATGGTGGTCTTTGTGAGCCAGTCATGGAGGGGCCAAGTGTCCCATGGGGTCAGGGAGCGAGGCGTCCCCAGATGAAGCCCAGAAGTATTACTTGCAGGTGAAGCAGGAGCAGCTGTCTTCTCTCTTTCCACCTGGAATTTAAAGGTGGCTCAGGGAAGGATCTGGACTCCCAGGTGTGCAAAAGGAGTTTCAGACCAATGATGGGCTCCTAGGGGCAGGGAGACACCAGCCGGGGTCTAGTTAATGCAAGTGAGACCTTCACCAAGGAAATGTGCTTTATAGTTCCGTCCTTCTGGTGGAACCCCAGGAGCCCAGGTCCTCTTTGAGGGTGTTAGGGGCTGGGTTGTATCCCCCCAAACTCATATGTTGAAGTCCTAACCCCCAGCACGTCAGAATGTGACCTGATTTGGAGATAGGGTCTTTACAGAGACAATCAAGGTAATGAGGTCATTGGATGGGCCCTAATCCAATAGGACTGCTGTCCCTATAAAAATGGGAGATTTGAGAACAGACACACATACAAGGAGATTGACTCGGACATGAAGATGGCTGGCTGCGGGCCTGGGAGAGAGGCCCTTCCCCCAAGGCCCTTAGAAGGAACCACTGCTGACACCTTGATTTCTGCTTCTGGCCTCCAGAAGTCAGAGAGAATACATTTCTGTGGTTTAGGCACCCCAGCGGTTGTACTTTGCTGTGCCCGCTCCCAGACACCAGTACAGAGGGCAGACAGAGGCTGTGCTGAACTGGGAGGGGTTTTGGCCCCAGAGCGGGGTAAGGGGAGAGCAGGGGCTGGGCCTGGCTGTGTGAGAGGCACGCTAGGACCCGGGACTGCCCCCCAACCACCACACACAGGTGCCTGAGTGTTGCAGGACTATGGCATCCCTCGGCCCCAGGAGGGCTCAGGATAGCCTGGTTGGCTGGGCCTAGGCCGACAGCAAGCCATCCCCAACCTCTCCTGAGGGCTTTACCCTGTCCCCTGGCAGATAGGCATGGCCTCCAGCCGCCCCTGCAGGGGCACATGGGACAGTATGTTCAGGCGCCCCGCCTGGTGGGCCCACCTGAGGGGTCTTGCAGGTCCTGCTACACTGTAGGCCAGGAGGTTCTGGGAACCTTCTCTGGACTTGGCAGCTGGGCTACACTCTGCTCCAAGTGACCTGGCCAGCATTCCTCGTGACTTCCCCCAGCTGGATGACCTCATTTTCCAGAGCTCAGGGATCATCTCAGTCTGCTTTCCCAAGACTGCACTTTCCCGCTGCTCCTCCCCCATCTCAGGCTGATGAGGTTGGGGAAGAGGCCTGTTTCCAGGCTCTGAGATTCCTGCTCACTCCAGAGTGGAGCGGCCACAGCTAGAGCCATGGCCACCCCCTCCCAGACCCTTTAGTCTCCCTGTCTGTCCTCTGCTTCTGTCTCTGTGTCACACACACACACACACAGAGCCCCACATCCGGCCTTTAGGGCGGGCTCCCCCCTCCTCCCTCTTAAAAGAGCAGCTTTCTCTCAGGAGCAGAAACCTCAGCTGGGAGAATCTGTGAGAAGGTGATGGCTCCGTGGAGGCCCGGGGAGGGAGCTGCAGCCAAAGGGACTTTCTGTGGGGGTGGCGGGAAGCCTGCTTCTCTGAAGACTCTTCCTTACACCTGTTCTTGCCCACCAGGTCACAGCCCCTGGAGGCCTGAACAACCATGTGCTTCACCCAGGTGTCGAGAGTGAGTAGGGAGGGAGGGGAGGGGGCGGTGGGCCCCGGATACCATTTCCGAACTGTGGGTCCCCCTTCTCCCACCTATGCTGGCCCCCGGACCTGCTGATCCCTCCACATGCACCTGGCTCTGTCCCATTCTCCTAGACCAGTGGAGGAGCCCCCTGAGGAAGCAGGGGTCTGAGGCACTCAACAGGGCCCCAGTCTCATAATGAGCCTGAGCTTGCTTGGTCGAATGCTCTGCCATCACTGTCCTGAAATTCTGAATAATTGTTGACAAACAGCCTCACATTCTGAGTCATTCACTTTATTTATTTTTTTAAGATTTTATTTGTCAGAGGGAGGGGGAGAGAAAGAGAGAGAGAGAGCATGCACCGCATAAGCAGGGGAAGTGACAGGCAGAGCAGGCAGAGCGAGAAGCAGACTCCCCGCCAAGAGCGGGGAGCCCGGCATGGAGCTCAAGCCCAGGACCCCGGGATCATGACCTGAGCCGAAGGCAGATGCTTAACCCAGTGAGCCACCCAGGAGTCCCTGAGTCATTCACTTTATAGAGCAGGTCCTTGTGGGGCCAGATTTCCTGTCTGGGGGTAAATTATGGGGGGCAGCTCTGTGTGTGTGTCGGGGTCCTGAGGAACAGGGTGTGCTGTGGGACAAGGGGGTTGCTCTAGGACCCGACATGTTTGTGGGGCAGCTGGAGAGGGCCAGAGGAAGCACCAATTGCAGTAGACCCTGTATGCCCTGGAAACCAGATGTGGCCCTAAGGTAGAGATGTGGGAGGGAGGCTCTGGTGTACCTCGCATTTCTGTGGGTCAAGCCAAGAGTCTGGGCAGGGGAGATGGGTCTGCAGAATCTGCAGTCAGGAAGCGTTTCTGGCCACGGGTGTCCCTGCATCTCTGTCACCACCTCAGAGAAGACTGGCCACTGCCAATCCTTCCCTTGGCCAACTGTCAGCCTGGACGGAGAGCTCAGGTATTCGGTAACACGGTAGACCCTACACTCTCCAGAGCAATGTTCCTAGGTGTGTGTGTGTGTGTGCGCGCGCGTGCGCGCGTGCGCACGAATACAGCAAGTGTGGGGGGTGGCAAGGTCACACGAGCCTGAAAAAAATTACTGTTACCTCCACAGGAAAGCAGAAGTCTGACTGAGATTTTAAAATTCAGAATGGTAAGAAGCTCTTCCCAATGCATGGTTGGGGGAGTGAGGGGCGTCTGGGTCCTGCTGTGTGGAGCTAGGAATGTCCAGCCCACCTGGGCCCTGGGGGCGGGGGTGGGGAGGATCAGGCCTTTCTTTCCCACCGCTGCCTCTCCTCCCCTCACAGCACCAGATGGTGGACAGTTTCTTTAACAATCATCAACATCAACCAGAAGGACAAGAGCAGGTGGGTCACTGTGCCCCCCACTCGCCTGCTCTCTACAGTTTGGCTTGGGTGGGTGGTTTCACGATGATGGTGGTGATGGAGAAGATGAAGATGCTGCCCCAGGTTTGCCCATTCCTTCCACTGGACAGATCCTTGCAATAGGCTAATCTCTCAGTTCACACCTGTGTGGCAGGTGTGTGCACAGGTGAGGAATGCAGAGGCCCAGGGAGGCTTAGGAATGTGTCCAAGTCACTGGGCATATCGATGACAGGGCAGGGATGCCAGACACCTGGTCCCCAGACCCCTGGGCTGGACCCAGCTATGGGGGCCTGGCGAGCCGAGAACAGCCCGGGGCTTGGGGATAAGACTGAGTGTGGGAGACGCTGGGAGGATTAAACGAGTGATTTTTCCCCAACAGGAGCAGGTCGCGCTACTGCAGCTGGAGGTGAGTTGGGCATGGCTCCTCCTCCACAGCTTAGTCCCCAGGGTGATGCTCAGCCGCGTTACTGGGTCTGGGCTCCTGGCTCCCTGTTGACTCACCTGGCCCCATGGAGGTGACAGGGGACTGCAGACTGCAGCAGGCAGGAGCAGGCCGGTAGCCTCCGCACCCTCTTCTCCCCAGGACGACTTCAATGAGGCCTTGCTCGACGCCACCATGGATCTGCATGATCAGAACTGCAATCAGGTGCGTGGGAGGCGCCCTCCTCGGCCCTCCTTGCTTCCCTTCCCCACCTGTTCTGTCTGGATTTTGGTGTGGCCATGTATGGACACAGGGGGAAGGGATGCCCCTCGAGACCGGGGAGGTGGCAACCTCCCGGCACCGGCCTCCCCCGCCCAGCACATCCGGGCAAGAGCCCCCTCTCCGCCCTCAGTGCCGCATCCGCTGGGCCCCGAGGGCTGGGGGCCGGGCTCCGATCGAGGCTGCTCAGGGTCCGCACCACGTCGGTGGTTTATGCCGGGAGAGGGGGAGGAAGTCGGCGGGAGAAGTCCGCGCGTGTGGGGACCTGCTGGCGGGAAAGCGGGCAGCTTCGTCTGTGGGCTTCTGTCTCCCAGATTCTCAGGAAGGTTGGGAGGCCTCAGCCCGGGGCCAAGACTTGAACGGCCCCCCAACCGCGTCCCTGCAGGACTCCTCTCCGTTACTTCCCGAGGTGCGGCAGGAACTGCGCTCCAGGGTCCGGAGGTCCTCTGTCCTTTCCCTGGAAGACCAGAGTCCTGAGGGCTGCTCTCCCAAGGAGTCCTTTTGTAAGCGAGCCCTGAGGTACTTTCAGAGGCTGCTGCACTGCCTCTGGCAGAAGTGGCAGGCCGCGCTGGCTTGGTTGAAGACGACCCTGGCTGCTGGAGTGCAGGCCCTTTGCAGGGCGGTGGAGGCCATCTGGAGTGTGTTTAACGATTTCTGCTCCTTCATGGCTCAGGTCATCAGGAGCACCATGCAGGCCTAGCTAACCCCCCCTTACCGGTATCCTTCCCCGGGGCTGGCCCGTCGCTCTGGCTATGGTGTCTTAATAAAAGTTGGTCAAACCCAGCGGAGTGCCTGTGGTGTCGGGAGCAGGGGGCCCCAGTGGTTGGGGGGGACATGTGTCATGTGGACCCGCACTGGGGTCCACCTGACCGCTCTAAATCTGTACGTGGGACACCGGTGTCACAATTGGTCACGGACTCGTGGTGAGGACTGGAAGGCCGATGCCTTGCCTGATGCATAGTAGAGACTCAGTAAATGGTGCTCCCAGAGCAGCAGGGCGCTCGGGCCTGAGGAGCTTTCAGCCCTCTTTTCTTCTCCTGACCCGAGTCTTCATCCTTCGCTGGGCCACAGAAGCTCCTCGGTCTTCCTTCCAAGATCAGAGGCCTTGAGGTTGGGGCATGGGGCGGGGGGAAGGATGGAGGACGGATGGGGAGGGAGGGGTACCCCTGCCTGTGCCAGGCAGAGAGGCAGCTTGGCGGGGGAGGGCAGGAGTCACATCTTAGGCCTGCGGCCTGTGGCCTGGTGTGGGTCTGCAAATGCAGGAACTGGGGGGAGGAGGAGAAGGCCAGGGCTGGAAGGGCTCAGGTCAGCTCATCATTTTTCTTTTCTTTTTTTTTCAAAGATTTTATTTATTTACTTGACAGAAAGACACAGCAAGAGAGGGAACACAAGCAGGGGGAGTGGGAGAGGGAGAAGCAGGCTTCCTGCTGAGCAGGGAGCCCGATGTGGGGCTCGATTCCAGGACCCCGGGATCATGACCTGAGCTGAAGGCAGATGCTTAACAACTGAGCCACCCAGGCACCCCTCTTTTTTTGTTGTTGTTTTAAGA
The DNA here is from genome assembly GCF_029215605.1 of Mirounga angustirostris. Taxonomy (NCBI): domain Eukaryota; kingdom Metazoa; phylum Chordata; class Mammalia; order Carnivora; family Phocidae; genus Mirounga; species Mirounga angustirostris. The sequence continues at coordinate 141,974,932 of NW_026991713.1, forward strand.
TGATTTATTTGAGAGAGAGAGTGTGGAGGCAGAGAGCGACTCTTTCTCAAGCAGACTACTGGCTGAGCGGGGAACCCAATGCAGTGCAGGCCCAACCCATGAGCTCAAGCAAGACCAGATCTGAAACTGAGGCTCAGCTAACTAAGCCACCAGGCACCCCTCCTCCTTTCCCCCAAGCTCCCCTGCCCCCCACTGACTTCCTGCTTCTGGTAGCTGCACACAGATTTTGCACTGGGAGTGTCCGGCCACAAATAGCGGCTGCTGAGGTGGCGCTGAGGGGGGTGGTTCCAGGGCCCCGACCTGAGAACAGAGCAGGAAGGAAGGAGGAAATGGGCCTGGGGCAGGGGACCACAGGCACTCCGCTGTGTCTGAGAAGGATGCTGAGGTGAGAGGGGCATGGGGGAGGGGCTTGGGAGCCAGGAGGCCTCAAGGACTGGGGGCGCTTCTGTGAGTCAGCATTCCCCTCTCCTGTCGGCCAGCTTCTTCAGACCCTTTCCCTTTTGTAGGAAAGAAACTCTTGATTCTTAGAAAAATCGCCTGCCCGGGGGCCACCTGTGAGTCCAGCAGGAGGCGACAATGGCTGAAGCATACCCTGCTAGTAACTTCTTGGTGGCCCTGATCATCCTCAGGGACCCTGTTTGCTCGCAGCCTCTGCCCTACAGGGGAGAGTGTTGGGGGGATCTTCCCCTTGGCCGTGTCCTCTCTCCCCACTTCCTGTCAGCATTTGGGTTGTTTTAGATCCTTGCCCTGCATTTTCAAGTGACCCTGTGTCACACTGCCACTTCTCCTTGTGGCTTCTGCACGGATTTCCCTTGAGGAAACCCTCCTCCTGTGCTGACATCGGGGGCTTTTATGAACCCATGGCCCCATCAAAGTCACCGTCAACCAGAGCCTAGACAACTTCCAGGCTCTTCTCGTTGGTCTCCCTTGTCTTGCCTCTTTCAAGCCAAATCTATCTAGCACCAAGGTCAAAACAATTTCATTGCAAAATGAAGTAACTCCCTGCTTAAAACCCTCCCCTCTTCCCATCATAAATATACTCTGACTGGGGCGCCTGGGTGGCTCGGTCAGTTAAGCATCTGCCTTCAGCTCAGGTCATGATCCTGGGGTCCTGGGATCGAGCCCCGCATCAGGCTCCCTGCTTAACGGGAAGCCTGCTTCTCCCTCTCCCCCTCCCCCTGCTTGTGTTCCCTCTCTCACTGTCTCTCTCTGTCAGATAAAGAAAATCTTTAAAATAAATAAATAATAAATACATAAATAAATAAACTCTAACCTTGGCCTCTAAGGTGGTCTGTATCATCAGGTTCCTACAGAACTCCCTCAGGGACAGTATTCTTCAGCTGCCTGCTCAGCAGCTCAGGGCCTTTGCACATGCTGTTTCCTCTGCCAGGGATGCCCTTCCCCTAGTTCTTCTGTGGTTGCCTCTCCCTTCTATTTCAGGCCTTGTTCTCCTCAATAGCCCAGCACATTCCCTAGTACACAGTAGGTGCTCAAGAAATAATAAAGCCTCCAAATGCTGTGGGTTCTCCCAACTCCTTACTTTCTTAGTTGACTAAGAAAATTATCTTCTTGAAATTTTCTGCTCTGGGGTCTTCCACGAGTCTAATTTGTTCTGTGACATCCAGGGACTCTCTGTACCCTACCTGATCTTCCTCCCAAACCCCAAAAGCATAGACCTTCCCCAGGCTCAGAGCTTCCCACTCAATTGTGCCCAAGAACCATCTCTACTTTCCCACATTTGGGAGCAGATTTTCCCCAAGTCCCGTGAGCACTTGTTGACGAGTTCACCTCATGTTCACAAACATCTGCTAAACAGCAATTACGTGTCAGGTTGGAGGGACAAAAACAACTTAGAAAAAAAAGTGTGGGTACAAAAAGCCACAGACAGAAGCAGGAAGAGCATGTGTGTCCTCTGCAGCTGAGGGGGGCTGTTTTCTTTCCTGTGGTCTTAACAGAAGTCACATGATTTTAAACCTGTCTATTAGTTGTGAAAAAAACAACCTGTCTTCCAGAGTAGAGAAGAGGCCAAAATTGCCTGGTAGGTAGAAGGTGTGGAAATCAGCCAAACCAGCTTTGGGTTTACAGGATCATGGGTCGTCAGGGGTCTCGAGCCCACAATCCAACTTGGCCATCAAGCAGGTTTCATTTCATCTGCTAGCATCTTCAAGTTGAACTAGTTACCTACATTCCAAAAACAAGGTTTCCCGTAAGAACCCAGAATCTGGGAAGTTAAATTTTATTCCATTTTAATTAATTCAAGCAGCCACATGTGGCTAGAGGATACAGTATCGGACAACAGAGATTAGGGGCAGACTCCAGAGAAGGGAAAATTCCAGGGCGGCATTCGGTGGCCTTCCTCACAGCTGGCTCTGAGAGTTGGCACCCCTCTGCCAGCCCCCCAACTCTGGGCCTTTCCGGGGGGTGTGTGTGGGGGCGGGGCTCTCTCTGGGCCTGCTCCTATCTAGAGTACTGTAGAAGGAGCTGGGGTAGGGAAAGGAAAAGGCATCCCCGTCACAGTGCTGAGGGTAACAGACAGCGTTTTGGTGGATCTCAAAAAAATTAGAAGAGTGGTTTTCAAGAAGGCCGTTTTACTTTAGGTACTTTGAAATACAGCCCTGCGGCCAGGGAGAGATGCCTGGGGCGGCGGGGGGCGGGTGTACTAACACGCAGGCTTGGCGGAGCCAGAGGGAGGCCGGGGGAGTGGGGCCCCGGGACGTCCTCTGCAGGCCACCGGGGAGAGGCGCGCAGGGCAGGCCCGGCGGAACCCGGGTGGGGTTAGTACAGGGTCTCGCGGGCGTGCGTTCTCAGGTGCCGCAGCAGGTGCGAGTTGCGGCTGAAGCTGCGGCCACACTGTGCGCACGAGTAGGGCCTGGCGCCCGTGTGCACCAGCATGTGGCGCAGCAGGTTGCAGCTGCGGCTGAAGCTCTTGCCGCACTCGCGGCACTCCTGGGGGGGCTCGGCCTGCCGGGCCGCCGCCTCGGTCCCGGCCCCCGCGTGGGTGGCCAGGTGCCGCTGGAGGTGCGCGTTGCGCCGGAAGCTGCGGCCGCACGTCGGGCAGCCGTAGGGCCGCTCGCCGGTGTGGCTGCGGCGGTGGCGGGCCAGGTTGGAGCTGTTGCGGAAGCGGTAGCCGCACGTGTCGCAGGCGTGGGGCTTCTCGCCCGTGTGGATGCGCTGGTGGCGCGCCAGGTGGGCGCTCTGGCTGAAGCCTTCGCCGCACTCGCTGCAGCGGCAGGGCTTCTCGCCCGTGTGGCTGCGCCGGTGGCGGGCCAGGTCCTGGGTCTGGCTGAAGGTCTTGCCGCACTGGGCGCAATGGTGGGGCCTCGGGCCGCCGTGGGTCAGGAGGTGGCGGGCCAGACCGGCCCGGCGCACGAAGCGCTTGCCGCAGTGCGGGCAGCTGTAGGGCTTCTCGCCCGTGTGCACCCGCTGGTGGCAGACCAGCTGGGAGCTCTGGCTGAAGCTGCGGCCGCAGATCTGGCAGGAGAAGGGCCGCTCGCCCGTGTGCACGCGCCGGTGGGCCCCCAGGTGCTCGCTGCGCCGGAACGCCTTGCCACAGTCCCCGCACACGTAAGGCCTGCGCTCGGGGCCCGGGCGCAGGCTGCCCGAGCACTCAGAGCACTGGTGGCCCTTGTCCTTGGCGTGGATCCGCAGGTGGCGCTTGAGGCTGGAGCGGCGCTGGAAGGTTTGGCCACAGTGGGAGCACAGGACCACGGCCAGCTCGCGCGCTTCGCTCTTGGTCTCGGGGACGCACGGGGACTTCTGGTCCTGGGCATGCGCCAGCAGGTGCTGCATGAGGTTGGCCCGGCGCTGGAAGCCCTGACCGCACTCGGCACACAGAAAGGCGGGCTCAGAGGAGTGAGTCTGAAGGTGTTTGTTCAGATGTGAGCTCTGGCGGAAGCGGTGGCCGCAGAGGTGGCAGGCGTGTGGCCGCTCATCTGTGTGCGTGCGCATGTGCAGCTTGAGGATGGAACTCCGGCCGAAGCTCTTCCCGCAGCACTGGCAGGGAAAGGCCCGAGCGCCGGGGTGAGACCGCAGCTGGTGGGCCTCCAGGCGGGCCAGCTCCCGGAAGCTCAGCCCACAGTCTGTGCAGATGAATTCCATCCCTGGCTCCGACCTGGGTGTCTCCCCAGCCACTTTGACCTCCAGAATGTCACTCCTGCCGTGAGCGGACCCTCCTTCACCGGAGCCACTCACTTCTGGGCCCGGCCCCAGCACCTGAAGGTGGGGCTCTTCTGCCACCCCAGGACCATCTGCCCCAGACTCTGTGGAGACGGCAGCAGGCCAGGCCACCCCTTTGGGCTCCTCTTTAAACTCCTCATCTGCGGTTTTGTTTTCAAATCCTGGGAAAGAAGCAGAAAACGGGGACAGGCAGGCGTATTCTTAGAGGCTCCCAGGAATCGCCTAGAACCTCAACGCCTCAAAGCAGAAAGAAACCCGGGGTTCCTGCAAAGCTGGTGGGTGGGCAGAAGGGGAGGGTAAAAACCAGACAACATAGAATTTACCATAGTAACAGCTTTACTTTTTTTTTTTTAATTTTTAAGTAGGTTCCATGCCCAGTGTGGAGCCCAAACTGGGCCTTGAACTCACGAGCCTGAGATCAAGACCTGAGCTGAAATCAAGAGTTGAAAGCTTAACCAGCTGAGCCAGCCAGGCACCCCAATGACTACCCATTTTAAAAGCTCAAAGTTAACGGGGTTGATGATTAGATCAGACACAATGAGCCTTTAAAATAAATGAATGATTGACTGAACGAAGGAAGGAATGAATGAATCCTTATCAAGATAGCCCATTTTTATATATTTTTAAGATTTTATTTATTTGAGAGAGAGAGAGATCGCACAAGTGCATGTGCACGCACGGGTAGGAGGAGGGGCAGAGGGAGAAGCAGACTCCCCTATGAGCAGGGAGCCTGAGGCGGGGCCTGATCCGGGGACCCTGAGATCATGACCTGAGCGGAAGGCAGACGCTTAAACGACTGAACCACCCAACCCCACAGAGCCCATTTTTAGCCAAAGAGGCCAAAAGTCAGGTAGGATCTGAACCTCAGGGACCATTCTTGAAACACAAAGAGCCTTCAGCGGTAATAAGCGGGAAGGGCCTCTTACCCAGAGGGTGCGCCGGCCAAGCCTTCTTTGCTGGGACATCTTCAAAGGTCAGGGACTCCTGTAACAAAAGGATGGGCAGAGACCCTCGGTGAGAGAGGGTCCCCCTATGACCTGAGGGGGATGATGAGCTTTTAAGGTTTAAATGAAGGAAGACATGGATTCGCTACAACTGCAGAGGCCGAGGACATCCAGGGCAGAACATTCTGGAATGAGGGTACTAGTCCAGCTCACCAGCACAGCTGCCAGCTCCTGATCTCGGGAGTTTTCCTCCAGCCATAGGACAGGGCCCTGGGGGACTGACAGCATGGGGGTGGGGTGGGGAGAGCTGTTAGAAGCCAGACTTACCCTCCACTTGGCTATAGGGAGTGCACCTGTTGCCAGGGCCCCAAGAGAGACATTGGCTCTCTCCCATCCCCGTCAAAGAGGGGGGCTGCCTATTTCTCACCCCACCCTCCACCCTCACATACCGTGCCTCCCAGCTCCCACCTTCCCGGGGTACCAACTCCTCACCAGTCTCTTGCAGGGCCTGGAATGTCCTCTTGGGACCTGGGCTCAGTGGCTGCTTTGCACTTGGGGGATGTCTCCAGGTCTCCAGCTCAGCGGGCTTGGAAGGCCCTGGCTGGGATGGCAGGGGTTCCCTCGGTGCCTCCAGGGCTGGAGGTCCTTCTGAGGGCACTTCCTTTTTGGGGCTGTGACTGGAGACCTGGGAAGAGCCCCCCTGTTCCTCCAAAGTGATGTCTGCCCGGGGACAGTTCTTACCAGTGTTAAAACTAAAATCCTGTTCAAAATACATCTGTTAGGCAACGGACAGGACAGGGCAATAGTCCCTGTCCTACTGACTCCCAAGGGAAACGCGACCAAGGAAAGGTGAGAGGCGGCAGAGGTGGGAGGTTAAAAAGAAATTATTGGAGGGAGGGAAACGGAGCGATTTCTTCATGGGGCACTGAAGTCCCCGTCTCCCTACCTGCTGTCCAGCCACCACCCTCTTACCAGGGGCCCCACGGCGCTGGACTCCCTCTGGACGCCCTCCAGCAGCAGCACCACCTCCTCCCCGTCCCTGAGCTGCTGGCCCTGCAGCCGAGCCAGGAGGTGGGGGGGCAGCACGCTCAGGAACTGCTCCAGCACCAGCAGCTCCAGGATCTGCTTCTTGGTGTGCAGAGCCGGCCTCAGCCAGTGGTTGCAGAGCTCCCGGAGCCGGCTCAGGGACGCCCTCGGCCCCATGTCCTCCTGATATTGGAAGCATCTGAAGAGCTGGTGAGCCACCTCGGGCCGGGGCCTGGCCTGTGCATGCCTGACGTCCTCCTGCCCAGCAGCCTCCTCTTCCTCCAGTTTGACTGCTCCAAGCTGCTCTGGCTCTCGGGCAGCCGGGACGGGCTCTTCAAGCATCCTTCAGCTTGGGGGGTAGCTCGCTGCAGCAGGTGCCACTCTCGGGTCTCTCCCTCTCTGCTCCCACACCTGTGGTGTTAAGAAATGCCGAAGATGTGGCCTCCAGAGGAAGCGCTTCTCTCATTGGTCATGGGTAAGGACTCAGAGAGCAGGACAGCCCAAGGCCCCAGCCTGACCAAAACACTAAAAGGCAGAGAAAACCGATAGTTCTGTCTTTTCGTCCCTTCCTGCAGCATTCAGAACTTCACCCCAGTGATCAAAATTGGCATTCCTGAGACGGGACGGTTGAGTTTCCCTGCCTCTCGATGCTGTGCCGTGGGGAGCATGCAGCAGCACCAAAGATGCGCCGTTGCCAAAAGTGTTTCGTGGCGATACAATCCAGCTCTACTTTAGCCCCAGCTTTGCATTGCAAGGAATAAGAACGGGTGGGGGTGGGGGTGGGGGTGGGGGTGGTGGTGGTGGATAAGAGTGATGGTGTTGGGGCGCCTGGGTGGCTCAGTCGTTAAGCGTCTGCCTTCGGCTCGGGTCATGATCCCAGGTCCTGGGATCGAGCCCCGCATCGGGCTCCCTGCTCGGCGGGAAGCCTGCTTCTCCCTCTCCCACTCCCCCTGCTTGTGTTCCCTCTTTTGCTGTGTCTCTGTCAAATAAATAAATAAAATCTTTAAAAAAAAAAAGAGTGATGGTGTCTAAGGTACAAACTTGTAACTAGGAGCAAATAATCCACAGAAATCTAATGCACAATATAATGAATACAGACAATAATAGTGTACTAGAAGTATGTAATGGAATAAATATCACTCCCCTGACAATCATATTACAATATATGAATGTACCAAAGTAACATGCCGTACACCTTTAAGGTATACAACGTTACATGTAAAATTTATTCAATTAAAAAAAAAAAAAAGAACAGGGAGCCTCCGTGGTGCGGTCGGTTGGGCGCCTGACTCTCAGTTTCAGCTCAGGTCATCGTCTTGAGGTGGTGGAATGGAGCCCTGGGTGGGGCTCAGCACTTGTCCCAGAGTCAGCTTGGGATTCTCTCTCCCTCTCCCACCTGTGCTCTTTCTCTCTTTAGAATAAATAAATAAAGAAAGAAATCTTAAGAACAAACAAACAGGGCGCCTGGGTGGCTCAGTCGTTAAGCGTCTACCTTCTGCTCAGGTCATGATCTCAGGGGTCCTGGGATCCAGCCCCACATCGGGCTCCCTGCTCAGCAGGAAGCCTGCTTCTCCCTCTCCCACTCCCCCTGCTTGTGTTCCTGCTCTCGCTATCTCTCTCTCTGTCAAATACATAAATAAAATCTTAAAAAAAAAAAAAAAAAGAACAAACAAACAAGTGAGATGATCCCTCAAAGAAACAATGGAACAAATTGCGAATTCGGAATATCCCGGCAAACAACTGGCCCAGTTTCTTCGGTGTTATTTTAACAAGCGCCTGTAGGGGGAGCGTTGCTCTAGAGGAAACTAACAGCCACACACGCAAATGAATGAACTTTGACTGGAGACGGATGTTTTATATTATTTTAAAAAATATTTTATTTAGGGGTGCCTGGGTGGTTTAGCTGGTTAAGCGCCTGCCTTCGGCTCAGTTCATGATCCCAGGGTGCTGAGGATCCCTGTTCAGTGGGGAGCCTGCTTCTTTCTCTCTCCCTCTCAAATAAATAAATAAATAAAATCTTTTTAAAAAATTTAAAAATGTATGTATTTGAGAGAGAGAGAGAGCATGAGCGGAGGGAGGGGCAGAGAGAGCTCTAACTGTGCAAGGGGGAGGGGCAGAGGGAACTCTAACTGAGCCACCAGGCACCCCCCTTGTGCTGTTCTTTCAGTGTCTCTGAAAAATTGACAGTTTTGAAGATAATAGGTGTGCATGTGTCGGCAAGGGTGGGGGGAGCTCATGCATGCGATTCCTCCTTGACCAGACATCCTGACTCTCACTTTACTGCTGTGGAGGTGGTTCTCAGCAGTTAAGGCCAAGGCCCAGGTGGTCAGTGCAGGGCTGAGCACCCACCTGGTGTTCCAATCTCATTTCCCAGGGTTCTGCCAGAGACAGAGGCCAGGATGAGCCAGAGAGCGGGGAGGGGTGGGTGGGTCTCCAGATGAGAGACCAAGACTAAGGCTTACGACTGGCAGAAATTTGTGACAGATATGTTCCCAAGGCCGACAAAAGTGGCTCTGCCCACTTCAGAGGCCTCTAGTAGGTACACTCTTGGGAGCTGGGTGATGGGCAGGAGAGGCCATTGTTTCTCTTTCTTTCCTAAAAATTTTTTTTTTTTTTAAAATTCTGGATTCTTCCTGGGTCTACCTCTCTGGAAAGTATCCACCCCCAAGTAGCAATAAAAGTGTTAACTGGCCACCAGGGGGCAATGGTTCCACACACGGACCACCTCCCAAGCTCTCTTCCCAAGCCGGCACCAGGCCCTCCCCTGCCAGAGGGCTAAGGGGCTACTCACTCTTTCCTTGTGGGGCCGCCCAGATCTACCAACAGGGAGATGCCTCAAGTTCAGCCTCACCCAGAGGACTCAGTTCAGTCCTTCAGCAGAACCCAGAGGGCTTTCATCGTCCTGAATAGGCCAGCACTTTTGCTCCAGAGTTTTGAGGCACTTTTATATTTTAATTTGGGCCAATATTACTTTATGGAAACAAAAACCCAAGCTCCAACATTTGTCTGCCCTCCCTGCTCTCTGGCCTCAAGGCTACAAATGAGCTTCTCCCCAGTCTGTCCCCTGACCCAAACCCCATGGACATCCCAAGCACGGGCAAGGGAAAAGAGGCTCTTGCGTCACTCTGCACCACATAAAGGGAGTAGAGCAGTGCTGGGCACCTGGACGACAGCACGTGGTGGGCGTGCAGGAGTGCTAGCAATCGCAGTTCTCATTATTACTTAGCAACAACACAAATGACCACAGCTAACAGTCGGTCCCATCACTGGCCCATTTTACAGCTGAAGACAACAAGGCTCAGAGGTACAGACATTTGCCAAGGAGGTAACCCAGCCTTGGCAATGCCGCCAGGGAGAAGTCGGCCTGGCCAAGAGCTTTGGACAGTTTATTGAGCCCCCTTGTTGCGGGACTAGGGGGCTCCCTGAGGCTCCTGTTCAGCTGGGGGGAATGAGGTGTGGCAGAAGAGAGGAAAGTGGGTTTTAAACCTGGCTGGTCACTTCCCACCCGAGGAGGAGGATGATGGGGATGCTGAAGACCCAGGCTTCCATCCTGGACACCTGACCAGGCTGGCGCTCATCTCTCCAGCCAGCCTCCCCCTTCCTGCTTCTCCCCAGGCTCCTGCCCAGCCGCGCCCAGCCGCGGAGCCAACATTCTTTCCCGCATTTGGCATCTGACCCCGCATGGGGCACCTTCCACCCCTTGGCGGCTCTCTGCAGGGACTCCACAACACACCAGCAACCTGTCTCTCCCTGTCCACTGTCGTGCTGTGACACAACCATGGTTGAGTGTCTCTCTCCCCTTGGCAAGTAGGAACCGCGTCTTGTTCAAAACGGTTCCCTTAGCTCTTGAAGGGGCTTCAGCGTTTGTTAGTAGAAATAACAAAATGGGAATGATAATGCCTACCTGGAAGATGTGCTACTGAGGAATGCATGCAAAAATGTCTGATGCAGAAAAGCTCTCTGGTAAGTGTTCAGGAAAATGGGCTTTTGTTTCATTGTTTTGGCAGCATGAGCAAAATAATAGAACCAATCACGGGTAATCAGTCACCTTGTAATAACAGCTGGCAGGTACTGAGTGCTAATATATATGGGCTCTCAGCTCAGGGTTGCTTAATCTCACCCCAGCCTATGTGGTAAATTATAATTTCTCCATTTGACACAGGGTAAAGACCATGCTCCAGGAGGATGGGTGATTTGCTCAAGGTCACACCAGGTGGAGCCAAGATTTTCTTTAAGGTAAGAACACTGATCTTGACCACTATGCAAAACCTCAGAAACAGAAAATGACCCAATTTCTCTCTCTCCCTGTTCAATTTGCCTAGTTTTAGCCAGAATATCACAGCGCAAATCGGAGGGAAAAAAAATGAGATTCCAAGGTCTAGCCCTTGGGCCTAGACACACGCAGGGGTGCCCGGAACCTCCAGGTGAGATCTTGCCAAAAGGTTTGAAAGAGATGGAATTTAAGGGAAGTTGGCCTGAAAGTCTCTCCCTCCCCCCTCAGTCTTCAGGACAAAAGCTCTGTTCATATGCACATCTGTGGGGGGTAGGAGGCTCTTCAGCCACCCTCCAATATTCGACCAGCTTAATCTGGAGCCCAGAGGTGGGGAGGCAATGGCTGGACCTGCCCAGGCTGGAGGTGCTGCCACAAGACCCACGCAGACAGCAGGAGAGCCCAGAGCCAGGATCCTTGGCCAGGAACCCTCCCTTTCTCCCTGGACACGGCTGGCAAGAGATTGGTTGGCTTGTTTCTGTTGGCCAGGCTCCCTTCCCGGTGCTGGGGTGAGTTGGTGAGGCTGGCCGGTCCACCTGGGGACACATGGAGCCTGCCTTACCCTCCCCAGTGGGTACAGCAAACCCATGCTACAGGAAGCCCCACCAGCCTCCTTGATGACCCCATAGCTGCAGGTCTGCAGAGCTGGCTGGCACTGGGCTCCCAGCATAGACGACCCACATCCTCCCAAGATTTCTTTCCAGCTTCCTAATCCCCCATCCCATCGCTGAGGCCCAGGTCCCCCTTTTCCCTCTGAGCTGCTAGGAACTCCTTAGGTCTGTCCTGGCAGCCTTCACCCCAGGCTTCCCTGCAACTCACCACTCGGGTCCCCACTCCAGAGGTGGAAGTGCTAGGGGTTCTTTGAGGGCCCCAGGGCCAGAGTCAGCCTCGGCCAGACTGGGAAAGGACTCCGGGAAAACTGAACAGGAAGTTCCCTGCTCTAGTCCCATCCAGGTAATGAGGGGGCTTCCTCGAGTTAACCCTTAACCTCCCAGTTTGGGAGTGGGGTGGGGGAGAGGGCGGGGCCAGAGAAATGAGGACAGAGTGGCTAAGCCAGACTCCAGCCGGGGACCGAGAATGAGAGTCTAACTACCCCTCCAGGTAAGAACTGCTCCCCTCCTAATCAGGACTGTTCCTGTTCTCCTTGTGGGGAGGGGGTCTGTCAGCCTGTACTTTCTGGGGCGGCGGGGCGGGGGGCGGTGGCCAGAGCTGCCATTTTAAAAGCCCTGTTGTGCGCTGGGCTCTTTGCTAGCATTTCATTCATGCGACAGATCTCTGCCAAGGGCCTGCTATGTGCCAGGCACAGTTGCAGGTGCTGAGGTCAACAGGAGCCGGCCCCGACCTCAGACGGCTTATGCGGAGGTGTGCTGGAGCTGTCCCGGGGTAAGAAAACATGACCACGTGACGGGGGAAGAAAGCGCGCCACCAACACCACCTAAGATCTTCCCAAGAATCTTGCCAGGTGGCTTTTGTCCCAGCTTTCCCAAAGAGGAAGCAGGGACTTCCGGGAGGATATGACCTCCCCACTGGCCTTGAGCCCAACTCGACCTCTAAAGTCAAGCCTTTCCCTTTGCTCTTGGCTGGCCGCAGCCCGTAGGGCGCTTTCCTCAGGGGAACCCGCGGTTCAGAGCCCGCGGGCACTCTCGTGGCACCACCTGTCCCGGGCACCCGGGACACCTGCTCGGTGGCGGGAGGCTCGGCGTTGGCCGCCCCTCGGCCTAGGCCCGTTGATCGGTCGGGGCCAGACCCTGCGCTCGCTCTGGCTCTTCTGCCGGGTCCTTGTCTCCCTGCACGTGGCACCTGGGCTTATCTTGTTCTTTATTTTCATTGTCTAGTGTGGGCCTCCCTGGACCGCAAGCTCCCTGTGGACAGTGGTGTTTCCCTTGTCTGCGCCGCATCCTCCACACCTAGCCCAGAGCTGGCATGTGTCAAGACGGACGGAACGGCTTAGGAGCCGGCCCGCGAGGCCCACCGTCCTCAGAAGTGTGCAGCGCGCCGGACGCCCAGAGCTCAGCCGCAGCGGCTGCGAAACCCCACCTACCGGACCCGGCTTGGTCACCGGACCCCGGGGCGGGGCCTGGAAACCCCCTCCCCTGGGCGGGGCCCGGCAACCTCCTCTCCTGGGCGGAGCCTGGAACCCCCACCCCTCGGGCGGAGGCGCCTCCCGCACGCGCAGGTCTGGATTCCCGCCGGCAGCCCCCGCCCCCAAGCCTGACCGGCTCCCCGGGGGCTGTGACCTTGGAGGACGTAGCCACGTCTGAGCCCTGGGAGTGGGGACGGCTGCGCTGCGGGCCACGGGGCCTGTGGAGGGGACCTGCTGGAACGTGCGCTCTCCGGGTAAGGATCGGAGTCCGCAGTCAGGGCCTGGGGGAGCTGGCTGAGAGCGCGGCGGGAAGGCTCGGGGTTCCGCTGTTAGCACTGATTTCCAGGCCTTCGACTCAGAAGTGATACCTTTCCTGGAAAAGTGTCAGAAAAGCAGAAACCCGCTTGACCAAACCACCAAAATAGCATCCAGGCAGAAGGGCTTGGCGCCCGCATTGAAACGAGAATAACACTAGCTTTTGGTCTCCTTCATTCCTAAACCTCTGCCCGGGCTTTGCTTGGCCAAAAACCCCGCTCCTGGCCCACCGCCTGCGTGCACCCCTCATTCATTCGGGAAAGGTTTGCTTCCCTCCTGTGCGTCTGGCGCTGTCCCTGCCCCTGGGAACCCAGTGCTGAGCTGGACAAGTGCTGCCCCCGTGAGGCTTACAATCTGGGCAGCCAGGTTACCGAACCTGGGATTCCTTTTTTTTTTTTTTTTAAGATTTTATTTATTTATTTGAGAGAGAAAGAGCACAAGCAGGGAGCCCAACTTGGGGCTCAATCCCAGAACCCTGGGATCCTGACCTGAAGGCAGGGGCTTAACCAACTGAGCCACCCAGGTGCCCCTGGGGATTCCTTTTGACTTCTATTAACTAAAGGGACTTTGCAGAGAAAAGGGCTTAATGAACATTTAAGTCCCTTCCAATTCTTCCTGATCTTTGTAAATACACTCCCCTCTCCCCGCGGTACCCGCTAACAGATGAAAATTCTTGTGAAGTTGCTGGATTGTTATTTATTTCCACAAGTGATCTACACACCTCCAAAGGAGAGACTTTTAATAAAAATCTACCTATTTGGGGTATATTTCAATATCTCCTAAAATTATTTTGAAAATGCATACAAACTGTTCTAGGTGTTACCTTACAATTTTCTTTTTTGAAGTATCTGGTGTCTAAAAAAAAAAAAACCAAAGCAAGAAATCTTTTTGTTTTTGTTTCCTGATTTAATAATTCTTTTTTTAATTTTTGTAAAGATTTTATTTATTTATTTGACAGAGAAAGTGAGAGAGTGTATGTGCACAAGCAGGGGGACTGGCAGGCAGAGCCCCTAAAATAAAAAAACTTAATTTAAAAAAAAGAATTATTAGGGATGCCTGGGTGGCTCAGTAGGTTAAACGTCTGCCTTCGGCTCAGGTCATGATCCCAGGGTCCTGGGATCAAGTCCCAAATCGAGCCCCACATCAGGCTCCTTGCTTAGCAGGGAGCCTGCTTCTCCCTCTCTCTCTGCCTGCCGCTCCCCCTGCTTGTGCTCTCTCTCTCTCTGTCAAATAAATAAAATCTTCAAAAAAATTTTAAAAATAGTTTAAAAAAGTTTTTGTTTTAATTCCAGCACAGTTAACACAGTGTTATATTAGTTTGACGTGTACAACAACTTTACTTATCAAACATGAAGACATTTTTTAACTCTAGTGTCAGCCAGTTAGAGCACCTGACTGATGGGAGTCTTCCTCTCTCCTCTTTCATCTTTTCAGAGATTACAAAAGAAAGACAAGTTTTCCTGTATTTTCTGTTTCCATAGGATTTGCCCATTCAGAATAATTCAGGCCAAAGGGAGAAATCCCTCTCCAGCTCTGGGAGCGATTACTATAAAGATCTCTGTTATCTATTATTAAATAGCCTCTGGTTATTCCAGCGGCTCAAATGCCTGTCTCTAAATCGTGTCAAATAACACCTTTACCTGCAGCTGAGACCCCAGCGTTTTCCTGTGGTGCTTGCAGTGAAGGATTGCAGGGAGTGGAGGGCGCAGCCCTCACTGAGGACCAGCCCTGGGACAGAGACACGGGGGGATATTGAGAACACGAGGTGAGCCTTGGGCCCGACCCCGTATTTCTCTGGTATCCATAAATTCGCGCCCCCACCCCCAAGCCTCTGGTCTGTCTCACTGGCTCCAGGGGCCTGAGCTGCAGCCTCAGCTTTGCCATTTGCCACTATCCGTGTGCCTTCAGCATCATTTGATGGGATCTAGTCTCTCTGCTGCTCCAAGCTCCTCTGTGGTTTCCCACCGCGCCTTTGAACTACATGCAGACAGCTCACCCCCGGCGCCCACCCGCAGTCACATCTTCTGCCCTCTGCCTTTGCCCTTCAGTCTCTGAGCACACCAGCTCCATCCTCCTCACGGCCCTGGCCTGGAAGGGATGCTCTCGCCCCGACCCCTGCTTCATTCGGAAATGTCCACCAGTGATGTCAGTCTCCTTGTGGAGGCTGCTTCCGCCCATTCTTGTGACAGTGTCCCCTCTGTCCTCTCTCCGTCCATGCTTGTTCCCTCCTCGCATGTGCCACAGTCTAATTCACTTGTCGCTTTTTTGTTTGCTTGGCTTTCGTCTGTCCCTGCACTGGATGGTCAGCCACAGGGCGTGTTTCCGTGGGTCGCTGGTTCCCAGTGGACCTCTCGGTCGGTTTGATCTTCTCCTTCCTTCCTTCCTTATTGCCTATCTTCTCTTTCTCCATTTCTCCCAAAGTCTCTGCTCAGCCTCCTGCACCAGCCTCACCTTTGAGCATTTACTGAGCAGTACCTGTTGGCACCTGCGAGGCTCTGGCTTGGGGGCCTCCAGTGATCCTTGCCTCTCGTTGGTCTCACCCTTGTGTAACCCACTCCCTTTGGGTGGGGGCTGGATTTAGTGATTCACTTCTAATAAACAGAATTGAGTAGGAGCAGATTAGGTTGTAAACAGACTGTGATTTCTTGGCAGCCCTGACGTGCTCTCTCTCCATGTCTTGCTGGCTCACCCTGGGGGAGCCACGTCTGAGGAGAGAGAGGCCCTTGTGGTGAGGGACCAAGGCCAGTCAACTTGGACCCTCTCCCACAGTCAAATGGATGACTTGACCACGGCTATTGACCTTGAGCTTGAGGAGCTAGAGGCACCCAGCTAAGCCCTGTAGGGTTCAAAAACCATGAGATAATAAGTATTTATTTTAAGCTACAATGTTTTGGGATCATTGATTACACAGCAATAAGTAACTAATGTACCTCCCTTGCTGGTTTCATAGCTGCCTCCATAACCATTCTCGGTGCCAATATCCCTGTATTTATATTTTCTTTCTTGACTCTTTGCACTTGGTGTTGCCACCTGGATGTCTCATCAATGCCCCAGAGTCTTCGTGTTCAAGACCAAGCTCACGCAGCTCCTTGCAAGCTCCACGGCAGGGGCTCAGTTGTCCTTGCCCGCTGTGTCCCCAGGGCCCGGCAGGTAGCAAATCCTCACTACACGTGGCTCAATGAGTCCTCCACATCAAACCTCTGTGCCTCTGGTATTTTCTGGTTTGGTAAACATGTCACTCAAACCAGAAATTGGGATTTATCCCTGATCCCCTCGCTTTACCTCATTCTCACATCTCGTCAGTCTCCAAGTTCCGTAGGGTTAATATCCTAAATGTTTTTCAAATCTGCCTATTTCTGTACTTCCACTGCTTGTCATCCAAGTCCAGGCCCCCATCGTCACCTGCCAAGGCCATAGCAATGACCTAACTGGTTTCTCTCTCTTTTTTAAAAGACTTTATTTATTTATTTGACAGAGAGCACAAGCAGGGGGAGCGGCAGGCAGAGGGAGAGGAGAAGCAGACTCCCCACTGAGCAGGGAGCCCAATGTGGGGCTCCATCCCAGGACCCTGGGATCATGACCTGAGCAGAAGGGCCAACTTGTAGTAACCAACTGAGCTACCCAGGCGCCCCACTGGTTTCTCTTCATTCACATTTTTTTTTTTAAACAAAAGTTTTAGGTGTAACATACAGAAATGTACATAAACCAAGAATGAAGAGTATGATGAATTTCCACCGAGTGAGGACAGCCATTGCATTCCTGGCCTACTCTGGTGCCCCCTTCTGGCCATTTCCCTCCCCCATAATCACCATCTTAACTTCCAACTACAGCAGATACATTTGGTCTGGTTTTGAACGTCATGTAAATGAAGTCACAGAATAGGATTTTTTAAAAAAGATTTTCTTTCTTTCTTTTTTTTTTTCAAGATATTTAACTTAGTTATTTGAGAGAGAGCAAGCGAGAGCACGAGCAGGGGGGAGAGGGAGAGGCAGACTTCCCACTGAGCAGGGAGCCCATCGTGGGAGTCCATCCCAGGACCCCAAGATCATGACCTGAGCTGAAGACAGACACTTAACCAACTGAGCTACCCCAGGTGCCCCTAAGATTTATTTTTAAGTAATCTCTAAACCCAAGGTAGGGCTCAAACACACAACCCCAAGATCAAGAGTTGCATGCCGTACCAGCTGAGCCAGTCAGGCACCCCCAAGGGATTCTTCACCTTGCTTACCCCATAGTGGGAGACCCAATCCATGTGTTGCTTATTTCCTGAATGGTGTTCCCTGTTGCATTATTTGTTCATCCCACCTACCTAGACAGTAGGTGGTTTTTCTGTTTGGGACTACATGTAGTAGTTATTGTAAGTCTCTGGTGACCATGGGATGTGAGTTACTGCTGGGTTTCTACCCAGGAGTGAATCACTTAGGTCACAGAATATGTAGATGTTCAGCTTTAGAATATTCTGCCACCCACTTGTCTAGAGAGCTTGCAGTCTTTCCCCTCCCACCATCTACAGATTCATCTTGTGTATATTTTGCCCTGGTCCTAGGATCACCCATTTCTCCAAGGGCCCTGATTCTTATCATTAGCTGATCCCCCCCCCATTATAAAACATTCACAAAGGGGTGCCTGGGTGGCTCAGTCCGTTAAGAATCTGACTCGATCTCAGCTCAGGTCTTGATCTCAGGGTTGTAAGTTCAAGCCCTGCATTGGGCTCCATGCTGGGCATAGAGCCTACTTTAAAACAAAATCACAAAAATTGAATTTTTGAAAGGATGAGATAAAGTAAAAATAAATGGAAGCTCTACATTTTTTTTTTTTCCACACCCACTGAAGTAAAAAGAATATAAAAGATTCTGTGTGAGACCACAAGATCTGTACAGGGAGTCTGACGGCTGGGGAGTGGGGGAGGGAGAATGTAGCAGGATGAAGGGTTGTAAATATAAGCCGAAACTGCCATCAAGGGTGGGTGCTTGGGTGCCATTGCCATTTGCTACTGTGAGGGGCCTTCAGTAAGGGTCCTCTGGTGCTGAGCCTGGCAGAATGCCTTCTGAGTCCCCCTATCCTCCCTGCCTCAGTGTCTTAGGCTTGCATGAATGAATGTAACCTGAAACTCTACCCGAGACTGGGGGACACTTTAGGTATGAGATAGTAGGAGGTGGCAGCTGCAACGAAGGGTATTTTGGGATGATGACACTCTCCTGGTTTCCTAAAAATGCACCAATCTCTAAAGAAAAAGTAACTTAACTTACTCTAATTTCCACACCAAAGGGCCAGCCGGAGTGAGTCTTGAGCTATCCAGCCTAGTTTCACTAGAGTGTATCCTCCCTGCCTGTACTGTAAGCTGTCTTTAGCTCCCAGGTAAAGTCATTGTTCCGGAAGGTGGGATATGGGTGCTCTGGGAACATATCCAGTCTATCCTATTAAATTTGGGGGGTTTCTGGCCTTGGAGTCCACAGCTTGTCTGGCTGAGGCTGAAGCTGCTAGCCTTGACAATCATGGAAGGAAGCACTTGGTGTTGCTGCCTAGGACGGGGCCTCTTGGCCATTTCTGCTGACTGTGATGGGCAGGCTGCTGGGTCAGCCATACAAGGGAATGTGCCATAGCTAAAACCAGCAAGGCACCGCTTGAGATTTATAGAATTCTCAGCACATAACCATTCCTCAACCAGCACGGAGAGACTTGACCAGACTCTAGGATGGCTTCCGGCAGCGCACGGCTAGGATGACCCCAGCCCTGCCTGAGAAAGCTCAATGCTGCAGGGAGAATTTAGTGTTTGTTCCAGCCAACAGCTGACCTCCCTTAGAGCATTTACTAAAAAGGGTTTATTATTGTATGTGTCTCTTAAAACCGAGAAGCATCTGTCACGGGAGAGCCATTCCTTTGGAGGGACCTGGCTTCGGGCTCCCTTCTCCGTGGGAGGATAGACTGCTGACTTCCATACCTGCCAGGGACACACCTCCTGGCCTGGTCACACCCCCACTGACCTGCTGTCTGTGATCGTTCACGACCCTGACTCTAGTGGGCCCTGCTCTCCTCCTCCCTCCTCCCTTTAAAACCCCAGTCACCTCTGCACAAACCAGACAGAGCTCAGCTCTTTCCCCTGCTGTCAGCAGTTACTGAATAAAGTCTGCTTTCGCTGCCTTGACGGATGTCTGGCTGTTTGGTTTTGACACAGCATGGTTTTTGTCCTCTCTGTTTTTATATTGAACAAGGTATGCGTCACAGAGGGGGCAGGTCGGCAGCATATGCTATACTCCTGTTTTTGAAACAAAATTCTGAACAGGTGAGTGTCGGGGGCCGGGGGCCGGGCCCTCGCGCAGACAGCTTCAGGTTCCCCACGCGAGACGCCGACTCGAGGGCTCGTGGCCGTCCTCCTCGCGGTCCTCACCGCCCCGGCTGTCCCCGCGCACGATGCCCACCGGCGGGCGCCGCGAGAGGGCCGGGAAACCGGAAGTTGAGATGAGGCAGCCGGACGGGAAACGCGGGCACACCGGCCAGAGGCAGGCCGCCCAGCGTGACCCTCCCCCCTCGGCGGGGCTGTCCCTCAGGGGGGCGCGGACGGGAGCGCGCAGCTAGGGGCGGGGCCCTGGGCAGGGAGATGGGCCAGGCCGTCGGGCGCCAGCCAATCACCGGTGGCTGCCGTAGGCGCGTGGGTGGGGCGGCGGCGCTGCGTGGGCGGGGCGGCGTTGCTGCCTGGGCGACGCGGTCCCGCGTCGGTGGTCGGCCGGCTGGGGGTGGAAGGCGCTGACTCGTGGGCGCGGGGCTCGTGGGCCCCCCGCGGCCGGGAACGGTGGCTTGTGCGGCCGCCTGGCGTCAGGGCACGGGGCCTCGGGCTTGTCGCTGGCCGAGGGGGCGTCCACGCCCTGGTCTCAGTGGCCCTGAGGGTTCTTAATTATTTGCTTTAAAAAAATTTGTATTCCTGGGGCCGCACCTGATTTGCCCACCTATCCGCTTTCCTTTTTTTTCTTTTTCCGTGGTTAGCATTTGCTCTGCTGTTTACTCGATTATTCCTGTTTTTCCTGGCCTCTCTCACATTCCTTTATTTCTCCTTATCTTCTCTCCTTCCTAAGGCTAGATAAGAGTTCTGCATTACCCTGTCTCCAGCTTGGCTGAACAGCCGTAATTAGTACAAGCTTTCTTCCCTTTCCTTTTTAAACATTTTTTTCCCTTCTTACTTCAGGTGATGCCTTTTTCTAGTTCTTATTATTCTGACCGCTTTTGTGGGACCGGAGTCAATTCTCAGGCCAATGTCTGAAGGTAGATCATGATTTATTTACTGAAGGTGACCTCTTCTTAAGCTCAGTGAAGCCGCCAGATGCGGGAATGTTTGCCCCGTCTGAAGCCCAGATAAACGCCTCCATCCGTGATAGTTATCCTTGTGACAGGCTCCTGAGGTGAGTACATCCCGGAACTGGTGCCCCATGAGCTAGACAGCAGGTGTTTTCTGCTGAAGTTGTATGGAGTTCTTAAATTTTTATTTGAATCATCGACATTTAAAAGTCGGGATATTTCACATATAAATCTTTTTTTTTTTTTTTGGTGTCTCTTGAAAAATCCTCAAGCTTTGGCAATATTGAGCCCCAACTGCCCCCTTTGAACAAAATATGATTTCTTGAAGCCCCTGCAGCCCTCCCCCACTACCATCTTTCATCCAAGCCACTGGTCATTTGTGGTGCTGCCTGTTTGCTGGAGTCATTTAGGTTTTTGATCTTTGCTTTCCCTGGTGCCTTTCTGCGGTCTTTTAGGGACTGCAGTTCCCACACAGCAAACGTGAACACCCTTCCTCCTAGACCTGCTCAGTCCTAGAGCCAGCCCTGGAGGTGTTTCCTCTCATCTCCAGGAAGGGGCTAATGTCTGTCATATAGTAGATGCTCAATAAATATTTTCTGAACAGTTAAATAAATGTTGAGACTTCATTTGGTTTAGTTTAGGTGATCTCGTGGTGGGATCCAAACTGCTGGGATTCCCCAGCATCCCTGAAGTGGCCCCTTTTGTCTGGTAGAGAAACATTTGCCCAAGAATCAGGACACTCCCACTGTTTTGGGACTTGGTGCATGCCTAGAGCTGACGTGGGCTGAAATGGGTCACCACAGGAGTGAGTCTCCTTACTCTGGACATTGGTCATGTTCCTTGTTGATGGAGAAACATTCACAGACTGAGTAGTTAATCTTTTTCACAGCCCCCTGTGACTTCTCAGTTTATAGTTTTCTGGCTTGACAATCGTATTGACTTTTGCTACAACTTTGGACATCCCTCTTTACCTTGAGGATTAAAACTCCTGGAAATACTGACCAGAGGCAAACCCCAAGGCTAATATTTTTTGTTCATCAAAGTGACAGTAGGATAGATCAGAATCCTAAAACATGTTTAACTCCAAAAGCAGAGTTGCAAATTCAGAATGCTGCAGGGGCAAGTGGGGACCAAATGCAGCTACATGAGAGCAGCCCCCGAATGTGGGGAATATGAGTCCAGGGTTGCCTGATGTTCTGATTTTTCAAGAAACTTGATTTTATGAGAACTTTACTAATTGTTAAATGTTGGAAAACTAAGTTTTAAAGTAGTTAAGCCCCTGTGAGCCCACACAGCACAGCTGTAGGCCGGCACGGGGCCACGTGTGCCTGTCTTACTGGGTGAAGGGTCAGAGGATTCTGATGGCTGGACGCCACACGCATGGGGAGGTTTCCTGGAATCTGACTCCAGAGCTGGCCCCACTCGTCTCCTGAGACCCATCTTCTATGCCCTGCTCAGGGGGGAGATGGGTTCTTCAACCTAGAAGTGAAGCAGTCTCGGCCTCCATTTTGGGAGCCTTGGTTCTCAGGGCCCAAAGGGAAAGCCAAGACTGGGAGATGGAGTCTGGGACCCTATTGATGGCTGGGTCAGACCCCGTTACCCCTGTTACACTCCCCAGCCTTGAGACGGAGCTGGGGAGAGGAGGTCTAGAGGAATCAGATTGGTCCGACATCTTTTCATGGGGTGGGGCACAGGGGTGGGGGTAGGGGGGAGTTCCCAGGCCTGTTTGCTAAGTTTGCTCTCGGGGAGACAGAACTCCACGCCAGTCTTGGGGAGAGCCCAGAGGACCTGCTTACCGGCCTGGGGGCCTTAGGTGAAATCCAGGAACGTCTCTATGGAGACACCATAAGACCTTCAGAAGCCCTGTGTGTCAAAAAGGACCATCGTACCCCTCTACCCAGGAAAGTACCCTTCCTTCTGTGAGAACAGTTGCAGTGCCCTCTTTGAAATGTCAAATGTCAGAATCCTTCCACAGAATTTATTTCCCCATTTTGGCATCCCTGCTTTCCTGGCATCACAAGTGCATGCCAGGTAAAGCGATCGTGAGCAGGCAGCGCAGACCTAGGACTCACCTCCTGGCCGAGAGCAGGTGCAGCCCAGCTCAGGACCCCAGACCCGGAACCCTCGAAGCCGGGAACCCTGTAGGGCTGCAGCTGCGTGGGGAACGGGATCTGGGAGGGACTTCCTGTTGTCCCTAATCCCAGTCTCCACCCGGCTCCCCGGCCCGGTGTAGGCTGTGGAGTCTCCCTTCCTGGGGGAGGGGGCCCCCACCACCCGAGGTGCCCCCTCTGCCTCCACCTCGGTGAGAGGGGCACTGGGGAGGGAGCCTGGATCCCGAGATCCATGTGGGTGGCCGGCTGGCAGGAGGGGACGGGGTCAAAAGTGGAAGGCTTCAGGCTGGTGGGGAGAAAAGGGGGCCTGGACCCAGGTTAGGGAAGGGGAAGGACATGGTCTGTCCAGGCCCCTGAGCAGGATGGACCTGGAGAGTGGTTGCAGCTGCAGGCTGCTCAGTTTCTGGATCCCAGGCGGGGCTGAGTCAGGTCAAGCGCAGGGTGTATGTGTCCTGGGTGGGGGAGACAGTGGGGCCTCGCTTCTCCCGCTGAGCTGGCTGTGACGGGTGTGGCCACACCCAGCACCTGTTTTGTAGGATCTCTGCAGACCTTTTGGCTCCTGATGGCAGGAGAGACAGATTCCAAGTCAGCCCTGGCTTTCCCTAACTGGGCTGCTCTGAGATGCAGAGTCCTGGCTTAAGTGACAAAGGGGACGATACAAAACAGCATTCTGTCAAGCGAGGGACCAAAAACCATCACAGAGAGTGAGGTCACTGGAAGGCATCTGGGAGGCTTTATTTCTGATTGGGACCGAGGATGGGTCTGCCCCTGCGTGGGGATTTTCACAGTGCTTTAGAGGTGCCCAGCAGACGCTGGCTGATTTCTTCCTGCTCTTTCAGGCTCCTGGCCAGAAGCTGGAGGGGGTTGGCCAACAAGAGGGAGAAACGACTCAGCTGTGCTTCCTACCTCTGATCTCAGAAATGTCTGCAGACGGTGGAGGCACCCGCGCTGCCCAGGACAAGGAGAGAGCCCGAGAGGTATGGACGGGGCACTGGGTGAAGGATGCATGTCTTGGAAGGACTCAGAGCAGGAGGGGATTTTCAAGGCAAGGAAGAATTAGGCTCGCCGGGGTGCAGGGCTGGGGATGGGGGTGATGGGAGGTGTTGAAGGGATGGTGGTACGACAGGAAATGCCTTCCACCTGGGAATCGACAGCTACCAAGCTGCTCCGTTTTGCCTGGCAATTTCAGTCATCAGTTGGCCAAAGGCCACACAAAATAGCAAGGAGGCTGCATGGGGGTTCTCCTGGTGGGGTTGCTCTCTGAACAGTGCCCAGAGCATGCAGGGAAGCCTCAGTTTACCCTCCCTCTGCCTAGGACCCCATCTCCACTCTCTCTGGGTCTAAGCACCTACTCCTTCATGTACCTGTTGCCCATGTGTGTAATTACAACCTGTGGGGGGCGGGGACCAGGGCCACTGGGCTTGGAATTAAAGGAATATGAGTCAGCTACAGCCAGGTGTGTGACCTTGGGCAGGTCCCCTGCCTCTGGGAATGAGGAGTGTCACCTATAACATGTCTATCACGGGCCTGCTGTTCCTACCTGTCTCATCTAGGTGGCTGGGAGGCTCAGAGCAGGTAACTATTGTAACATAAAATAACACCCACAGCAACTAGAACCTAGGTCAGAGAAACCTACAGCACCTCAACTAGTAGTTCCAGGGGTTGCTAAGTTCAAATACAAATCAAGTGCAGATCTTCCTCGACTTGCTTTGGGGTTACATCCTGATAAACCCATTGTAAGTATAAGAAGTCGAAAATGCATTTAACACACTAACCTACTGAACATCATAGCTTAATCTGCCTCCCTCAGACATGCTCGGAACACTGACATCAGCCTACAGTTGGGCAAAATCGCCTTCCACAGAGCCCATTTCATAATGAAGTGCTGAGCAGTATCTCATGTAATACAGTGAATACCGTACTGAAAGAGAAAAACGGGATGGCGGTCAGTTTGTCGGTCGTTTACCCTCGTGAGCGCGTGGCTGACAGGAGCTTCGGCTCCTGCCCCCACATCCCCAGGGAGGACCGTGCTACAGATCGCTAGCCCAGCGGAAGATGCAAATTCAAAATTCGAAGTGGTTTCTACTGAATGTGTTATTACTTGAGTGCCATCGTAAAGTTGAAAACTGGTTAAGTTGAGCCGTTGTAAGTCAGGGACTGTCTGTATTAATTGTCCCATTTTCATGCCATAGACGCACAAAGCAGTGTCAGCTCTGTTTGCTTTCCCTTCCACAATGCCTTGGTAACACCCGATGGGTCTCACACGTCCCTGACATTCTGTGCTACTGCTGGATTCTGTCAGCTCACACAGTAGAGTAATAATAATAATTTTTGGCACCACTCTGTGTTTATCCTGAATGTTCCAGAGTGCACAGCTCTTTCTCACAGGTTATCTGTTCATGAGGCAGAGCAGTTGAGTCTCGGAGGCTGCCTGGCCCAGGTGGCTCCCTGACCTGAGGGTCTTTCCCTCTGAGACCCTAATACCATAGGCAGTAGGTGGGGGGTGGTGGAGGGAGAAGCCTGGCCAATCCCTGTGTTGTGGATGACAGGGAGGCCTCACCAGGGGCCTCCCAAGGCAAAGGAAGTGACTTTCCCCAAACTCTTGAGGTTTGTGGGAAGGCGGTGCCTGCTCCAGGTTGAGCAGCTAGTGAGGGGCCGGCCTGGATGGCCTGGATCTGAGCCCTGGTTGCCTGACTCCAAAGCCCCTTTCTCACCGTCCCAGGGGCTGGAGCTGAGGCTGGTGTGAAGAAGTGGGGACTGGGTAGGAGGACCCTGGAAGCGCCGTTGTGGTGGGTGGTGCTGCAGGGGTGAACCGGGAGGTTTTCCTTCTGTCGGACCCAGGTGGGCGCGGGCCTTGGCACAGTTAGTGGTACCCTTGGGCTTTTCTCTCCAAACCCCAAAACTCCAACTTCTGTGACCAAATTGAGTCAGGCTGGAAATGGCCCAAGGCCACATGATACTTCCCTGTCATCTCCAAGAAATGGTGGCCCTGGGGTTGACTTGTGAGTCAGATACCCTCGAGTTCCACTCTTGGTCGAGCACTCATGGGCTCTGTGATCTTGGGCCGTTGTCTGATCTCTGAGCCCGGATACGTCAGTGTCCTGCATCTGTGTAACAACCAGAATTTATTCCCTCAGTTCTAGAGGCCAGAAACCCCAAATCACAGCATTGGGGGGGCTCCCTCCCCAGCCTCTAGGAAGAGGATCCTTCTGCCTCTCAGCGTCTGGGGGCTCCAGGTGTCCCTTGGCTTCACCCCAGCTCTGACTCCATCTTCACGTGGCTTTCTCTGTGTTTCCATGTCTTTTCCTCTTATAAGGACACCAGTCATTGGATTTAGGGCCCAGTCTAAATGCAGGATGATTTCATCTCAGCATCCTTAACTAATTACATCTTCCAAATAAGGTCATGTTCTGAGGTTCCGAGCAGATGTGAAATTTGGGGGGACACTATTCAATCCACTACACTTAGTTTCCTCAGTGTTAAACAGTAGCAGTCCACACTGCTGTGGGAGGTACGAGGCTGGAATTGAGAAGAGGCTTCTGCTCTGTGGGCACCTGGCCAGCCTGCCCCTGGCCCGACCTTGCGCCTTCCTTCCTTCCCTTGCTGCCCCGGCCTTGTGGAGGTAAAGCAGAGGTGTGCGGGTCCCCAGGGCCAGGAGAAGAAAGCAAGGCCAGTCCTTCAATCTGTGCCTTGCATTTGGGTGTGTGTGGCCCCTGCCAGGACCCTCAGGTGTGGAGCTCGGCTGTGAGTCTCCCATACTCTGCCCAGGTGCTGATGGGGGCTGTCATTCCTAGGTTCCAGGTCATGGGGATCCTTGTCAAGAAATGCTTTCTGAGTCGGAGGAGATGGTGCCTTTGGGAGCCGCTCAGGAGTCACCCCACATCAAGACGGAGCCGGAAGAGCCACAACCTGAGGGGGCACTGCAGGGGGATGGGGCTCCAGGAACGCCGGGCTGGGTGTCCCTAAGCCAGGGCTCTAAAGAGAAAGCTCTTTTCCTGCCTGGTGGAGGTGAGGAGAGGGATGGAGAGGGACGTAGAGAGACGCACTTTGTTGGGTAGCAGCTGTGGGGAGAGGTGGAGGCTCACAGCATGGGGGGGGCACAAGCTCTCCTGCCATGGAGATGCCCGGATGTCTGCCCACCTGCCCCTCAGAGGCCGCTCCTGCACAACCTCAGAACCTACTGACCCTCTTCTTGGGTCAGGTTGGGGGTGGGGTTTGAGGCAGCTGTGGTGTCCCTGGTAAGCCAGGCATGGTCCGCTCAGGGGGAGTGGCCGGGCCCAGCAGGGTGAGGTGGCCGCCCTGAGGACCTCTCTCCTCTCTCAGCCCTCCCCTCCCCCCAGATCCCCGGGCTTGCTCGCGAGGGCAGGACCAGAGACCGGCAGATGGCTGCGGCACTGCTCACCGCCTGGTCCCAGGTGAGTGTCCCTGTTCAAGTGCAAGGCTGGAGGAAGAGCACAGGGATGTTGAGGAACGGCATGTCTGCCTCAGCGTCTGGATCTGAGCGCCAGACCCGAGGATGGGGGCCGGAGGGGGGCGCGTGGAGAGCCTGAGCTTTGGTTGTGGTGCTGGAAAGGGCCCTTGTCTTTGTCTTTTGTTTTCTGTTGTACACAGCTGCTTTGTTATTGCCCCCCCAACCCCCAAAGTCACCCTTGGGCGGCTGTCCTCCTTCACCATCAGACAGATTGGAGGACAGGCCTTACTCGGGGCAGCAGGTTGGAGGCCGGGGAGGGGTCGCCCTCATTTGGAGCCATTGTGCCCCTCCACGGTGTCCCGGCGTGCCCTGGAGAGTGGGCCTTCTGTGTTGTTTCAGATGCCGGTGACCTTTGAGGACGTGGCTCTGTACCTCTCCCGGGAGGAGTGGGGGCGGCTGGACCACGCGCAGCAGAGCTTCTATAGGGACGTCCTGCAGAAGAGGAATGGGCTGTCCTTGGGTAAGGGCCCGAGGTTGTGCTGGGGTGGCCACTCTCTGAGGCCCGGTGCCAGAAGTGGGGCCATCCCGCCATCCCCTCCTTCCAGGGCTAAGCTCCTTCTCATCGTTCATGTGGGCCGCTCTGGTCTGTAACACCTTCCTGGTGAAGGACGTGTGCTCTGTGCTGACCTGGGGCCCATGAGCCAGATGTGGCTGCTCGGCACTGGAAATGTGGCTGGAGCGCCTGAGTTCATATTTTATTTCATTTTACCCGGCTCAAGATTGAATTGCAATAGCCCCACATGGCGAGTGGCTGCTATGTTGGGCAGTGCTGGCCTCGAGGTTCTGCTCCTCGGTCCTTCTGAAGTGTTTAGTCCGCTCCTCCCACTGTCCCGCTCCTCAAAGCCCCACCTGAGAGGTGTGTGTGCAGAGAGCTTGGCTGCAGATCGGGGATGCCTGCCGCGAGTGGGGGGCACGGGTGCCAGCTAATCTCTCTAGACCCCAGACCCTGAGCTGTCACATCTACCCTGAGGGGCCTGTCGTTTTTTCAGAGGGGCCTTGTCTCCCTCATTGTTTCTCATGGTAAGTAAAGTCCCAGCACTCCGACTCCTCCGTTTCAGACCCTGCTTTTGTTGGCAGAATTTAGGAGGTCTTACAGACAGCTCCTGGTGCTCATTCCTTCATTGCCGTTCATTCATATGTCTGGTCTGTCTGTCTGTCCATCCATACACACCAGGGGCACACTTGCTAGTCCGGGGAGCTGGGGGCTTGGTCATTCCACCCTTGACTTCGGTGGTGGGCCTCGGAGTCAGGAGAGCTCACTCCTTTAATTATCTCGGGTTTGCTTACCACCTATCCTTAGCACTCCCCAGGGCCCAGAGCGGCAGGTCCAGGCAAGTCCTGAGAGATCAGAGGGAACTCAGCACCCATTTGCAGCCCCACGGCAAGCCTCACAAATGCCCTAAACCTGCTGGTGGGTCCAATACATTCCTTCCCTCCAGCAGGGTATGGATCAGGACATGGAGGCTGGGGCCTCTGCTCTCTTACTGACTTGACCAGAATCCCCAGGCCCTTGCCCCAGGGGACTTGGCCAGTGGGCCTTTGGTCCCTGACTAGGTGGTCAGCACCCCTGGCCTCTTCTCCCAGGCCCTCCCACTGGGCTTCGTTGCACCCACTGTCCCTCCCCCAGGAGCCCTTTTTGCCCCTGGTCTGGGAAGGTGCAGGACTGGAGATTGCTGGGCTCACTGCTGGGGGCCTGTGTGACCAGGGGGTTGTCGGCAGCTGACCTCACCCGGCCCCTCTCCCTTTGCTCTTGGGGCTCGTTCAGGGAAATGAGATGGAGCCCAACTCAGCCCCGAGGAGAGTAGGTCTGGCAGTTACCCTACAGGGTGCTTCCCACAGAGGGCTGGACACCTGACCCCAAGCGATTTTTCAGCTTATGTCGTTTTATCCTATGTTTGCAGGGCTGCCTCCCCACTTCTGCCTCTTCACTTGGCAGATGGGGGTGGGGGTTGTCTCCTGCAGTGCAGCCTGAAAGTTCACGACTGAGCGCAGCATCTCTTGTCTCTTTTTGGCCAGGATTTCCCTTCAGCAGACCTTTCTGGGCCTCCCAAGGACAGGGCAAGGGTGAGGCCTCGAGCTCGTGCCGGCAGATGGGAGATGAGGAGGAGAAGCCAGGTGCGTGCAGAGGTGGCAGGTGGGTGGGTCACTGTCACTCCGGGGTGCCCCTTGTCAGTGCGGGCCCTCTGTTTCCTGGGGTGCAGATGCATGCCAGGGGCAAGGCTGCCGGCTTCTGTCCTCTGCCGGGGGGGTGGCTTTTCCTTCCAGGATCCTTGTTCTTACCTCCATTTCCAGAATTTCCCTGGGTCCCTCACGGAAGTCTCTCTCTTGCTGGAAACTCTCCTTCTCCAGGAGCCACTGAGATGGGAAAGGAGGAGCCAGCCCCATCCCTGGCATCCCTGGCAGCCCTTGGGGATGTGAAGTCTTTCAGAAGCAGGGTGGGGAGAGCCCAGGGGGACATCCTGCAGTGCGGGCAGCAAGCAGGCAGCGGCCAGAGCTCGGGGCCAGCCAAAGACGATGGGCAGCCGGGTCCCCTGGAGGAGAGGCAGGCGAAACCGACCCCGCCCGACACCAGCCTCGCGAAGGCCCAGGAGGGCCACCTCCCAGAGAAACCCAGAGAGGGGCGAACGGGCACCCCCGAGAGCAGCGAGGAGGGCCTGGCCCCCGACGGTGACGCCAGTAAGAAGACCTACAAGTGCGAGCAGTGCGGCAAGGGCTTCAGCTGGCACTCCCACCTGGTGACCCACCGGCGCACCCACACAGGCGAGAAGCCCTACACCTGCACGGACTGCGGCAAGCGCTTTGGCCGCAGTTCGCACCTCATCCAGCACCAGATCATCCACACGGGCGAGAAGCCCTACACCTGCCCCTCCTGCTGGAAGAGCTTCAGCCACCACTCGACGCTGATCCAGCACCAGCGCATCCACACGGGCGAGAAGCCCTATGTGTGTGAGCGCTGTGCCAAGCGCTTCACCCGCCGCTCGGACCTGGTCACCCACCAGGGCACCCACACGGGCGCCAAGCCCCACAAGTGCCCCATCTGCGGCAAGTGCTTCACGCAGAGCTCGGCCCTGGTCACCCACCAGCGCACCCACACTGGGGTCAAGCCCTACCCGTGCCCCGAGTGCGGCAAGTGCTTCAGCCAGCGCTCCAACCTCATCGCGCACAACCGCACGCACACGGGCGAGAAGCCCTACCACTGCCTCGACTGCGGCAAGAGCTTCAGTCACAGCTCACACCTCACCGCCCACCAGCGCACCCATCGTGGCGTCCGGCCCTACTCCTGCCCCCTCTGTGGCAAGAGCTTCAGCCGCCGCTCCAACCTGCACCGGCACGAGAAGATCCACACGACGGGGCCCAAGGCCCTGGCCATGCTGATGCTGGGGGCGGCGGGGGCTCTGGCGGCCCCCCCACCTGCTCACACTTAGGAGGCCGGGCACGGGGGAGACGTGAGGGCAGCGTGAGAAGGGGTGTGGGAAGGGAGTGGGAGGTGCTGGCATGGGGTGGGGCATGGCAACACAGGAGCTAGGGCGAGGCGCGGGCACGCTAGCTGCAAATTAAAGGCCTTGGAATTCTAGCCACCGCTTATGCTCTGTCTCGTGGGGCCCTGGCAGTGAGTCCGACCGGGGGGCCTCCATGGCTGAGGCATCCCTGAGTCATTGCTGTTGGGGCTTGGGTACTCTCTTTCCCAGCCTTGACCTGACTTGGGGCCAGTCCAGAGCATCCGGACCCTAAGTTTACAAGCAAAGGCTTCTGGGCACAGAGGTTTCCAAACCTGAAGCCAGCCAGCCACTTTGGAGACTCTGGATCCCCCTGGAGGGGCGGTCTGCTGCCACCACCGCTCCTGTCCCCAGGGACATTGCCCCTGAGCCCAGGACCCTCCCTTGGCTCTTCTGTTTGGGAGCTGGAGCAGGGTTGAGCCAGCTGGGAACTCATGTTCCTTGTCTGCGGCCCTCCCTGTCTCCTGTCTCAGGCACTGGAGGCCTGTTTTGTGACTGGACATTTTCCATGTGTTTCCACTGGGGCCTGGCCGTAATCCAGTGAGGATTCCTCCCTTACCAGGGACCACTGTCCCTCCTGGTGCCTTCTGAGGCTGCAGTCAGCTCCTTCTGGTACTTTTCACATCCTTGGCCTCTTTGTACATGTCCTTTATAATTTGCCCTACCTGCCCCTGTCTGGCTCTTTTACTCTTGGCCTTCTGCTTTTCTGACCTCTGTATTTCTATTTCCCATTCTCTTTTTCTCCTGGGGAGGAATGGGCTCAGCCTGCTTATTATCCAAACTTTGCAGCTTGGCTTCCAAGATGACACTGTGTTCTGACGCCGACTGACCTTGAGGACACCTGCATATGGGCGGCCATTGAGACTCCACCTGCCTCCCTGAATCGGGGCCAGCAGGGTGGCTGCCGCCCTGGCTGGCTCCAGGCTCTCAAGGGAGTTGGAGCAGGAGCGGGGACTGACTGATAATAGCTGCCAGTCAAGGGGCCAAGTGCCATGTATATGTCGCTTCTAGTCTCCACAACTCTGAGCAGTGGACCCCGTCCCAGTCTTATAGATGAGGAAACAGCCGAGAGAGCGGTCCAATAACTTAGCCAACAACCAGGGAGCTGGAAGCTGGGGTTCAGGTCCAGGGATTTCATTGTGTAAAGAATACCTCTGCTTCCATGCATCCCAACGACTACTGGCTGGCTAGTGCATGTTATGAGGTGGAGCTGTCCAAAAAGAGTAAGACAGACTGTAGACTCGAACTTCAGGCTGCTGGACTCAGCCGGAGATGGCGAGTCGGGGAGCAGGTCATCAGCCAGATGCCAGGAAGCTGCGGACTAGTGGGAGCCCAGGCAGAACTTGGTTGTGTCTGGCAGGTCTCAGTGGGATCTAGGGTTGGGTTGCTGGCCGGACTGGTTGAATTAGATGGCTCTTGAAGACGTGAGAAAGAAAGCTGTTTCTTCCCTTCAGCTTGTCTTCATGGCTCCGGTCACTCAGTCAAAAATGGGATTTCTCAGCTTGGCTCAATGTAAGGGGCTGAGGGGGGCTTATTCACATAAAGCAGGCTTGCAGCTTCCAGGAGCTTGTTTTCTGATGAAAGAGGCAGGAAGGACACTCGTTAAACTTGGTACAAGCTTAGCACAGAGGACGTATTTGCACAGTGCCTATTCATTTGCTTCTTTGGGCTTTATGGCCAGTGTGCCAGGACTTGAACAGCTCAGAGATCTGTCGAGTGAGCCAGGGGATCGTTTAAAGACTCCACTCTGGCTTCTGAGGAACTCAGAGACCTGGAGAAACTGTTTCCCCTTTTCATAGCACCGTGGAGAGGAACGTGATTCCAAGGGCCCCATGGGTCTCAGTCCACTTCTGCCTAGAGACCCATCCAGAGGCTACCATTCTGGGATAGAGCTGGCGAGAACATTTTTTGACTGGAACTTGGCAATTTAGGAAACATTTGACAAGAACAACTAAGACTGCAGAAGTAGTGGAGATGTCGTGGAAGGGCCTAGAATGTGAGGCTGAAGGGTGTTCGTGACATGGTGGGTGATGGAGAAGTAGCTGACTGGGAAGGGGGTCGCCAGGGAAGGGTCTTGGTGTCTCTGGCGGGCTTCCTCCTGGCTTCTGCTCACACCTGGCCTCCTAGCCTTCCGGCCTTGGAGGGCCCCCACCTGGTTGCTCACGCTTCATCTGCGCCTGCGCCGTCAGAGGGAGGGCGAGGGTGAGGGCGGAGGCGGGGAATCGTCCCTGCGGGCTGCCCACCCGCTGCCTGTGCGGCCCAAGGCACGGCCCAGGTACTTGCTGCAGGGGCTGAGGGCCCAGCTGGCCCTGCTGCGCTCCCCAGGCCGGGGGCGTCTCCCGCACTTGGGTGACTCCGCAGGGTAGCGAGGCCGGGCGCGAGCGATGGGGTAGGAGGCCCATCCTCACTAAGGGGCCTCCCGGCGAGGAGGATGGGTTTCCGGAGGGCTCCGCCCACCAGCTCAGACCTTAGCCAGTCAGGGGGCGGGGCGGGGCGAGGGGCGGGCTGCAGCGGAACCGGCCAATCACGACCCTTTTTCTCCCCCACCGCTCCCCAAGCGGCACGGTTGCCCGGCAACATCCGAAAATCTCCGCTTTGAAGTTTTCCCTTTTCCCCTCTGTCCGGTGGCCGTTGCCGAAGGGACTAAGGATGGGGGCCTGGACTGCTGACCTCGCCACCCCCCTAGCCTTCACAGCCGGCCCTGGGCCTACTACCGAAGTGCCAAGCCTCCTGCGGTCCTAGAGGGGCCGCGGGCGAGGGCCGGACGGCCCGGGCCAGAGCCGCTTCCGGTTTCGAGCTCCCAGCCCCGGCATCTCGTTGCTGGCTGGGAACTCTGGGAGCCCGATCCCGGCAGCCACCTATGGCCCCTGCACTGGAGCTGGGCGGGCGCGCGGAAACCTCCCGCCGGCGCTCTAGCACCTTCCGAGCCCCGGAGCAGGGCCTGACAGTGGTGCTGGGGAGACCTGGGCGCGGGCGCGGGAACCGTCTGGAGGGAGACCCCTCTTGGGGGCGGGGGGAGCCGGGGAAACTGAGGTGGCCAGTGCGGGGGGAGTGGGGGTGGCTCTGGGTGGCGGGCGGAGGGAGGTAAAGGGCAGGGAAACGTTAAGTATGGGCTTTGCTGCATTCACTCATTCGTTTTTCAAATACGAAATGAATGCCTGCATTCCAGGTTCTTTGCTAAACGATGAGGAATACGCGATAACAAAGCCAGACAAGATCCTTGCCCTCACGGGGTTCCGGTCTAGTGAGGGAGACTGATAAGCAGATAAGTGACACAAACATTGCTTTCAGGTAGTGACAAATACCAGAAAGAAAGGAACGTGTGAAGCAATGGAGGGTGTTAGGAACCGACGGTCAGAGAGGGCCCCTTCAAGGCGGGAACATTTAAGCTGAGACTTGGAGAATGATGAGAAGCTGTTTTACAAGGATTTGGGGGCAGAACCTTCCAAGCAAGGGGAGCAGAATGAATAAAGGCTCCGCCATGAGGAAGAGATTGATGTACCAGGAGCTGAAATGACACCTCTGGTGGGAGGTGCCTGCAGAAGGGGAGGCTAGAAGGTGAGACTTGCCAGAGACTGTGGGCTGAGGTTTCTCCTTGGTATATGGCGGAGAGTGGAGAAAGGGAGGTTATGAAGATGATCCAACCTTCCTCATCCTCACGCTCCTCTGCCAGCCTGTGGTGTGTGGTCAGTCAGGCTGCCTTGCCTCGGTTGCAAAGACAGCACTCCGTGGCCTGCAACTCTGTCACCTCCTAGAGCACCCCAGTTTTTCTGTTTTCAACTAACAAAGTTCGAGGCTAGTCTTGAAGATTAATACTACAACCCAACAGGCCACTGACCAGAACAAGCTGGACTCAAATGTTCAGGGGAAAGTGGAAAAAATACCTGGAGGGCCTAAATCCAGCAGCTTCTCATGTACCTTATGCTCCTGTGGGCATGCCCCTGTGACAGGTTCCTGGCAATACCTAACTCCCTGGGACTAGTCACTCTTTATTGAGCACTTCCTGTGTGTTAAGAGTTAGTGCTGGGCTCAGTGGTCTACTTGTATTCTCTCATTTATTTAATTCTGATAACAGCCCTGTGAGGCAGTGGATCAGTTAGGATTACAAATAACAGAGATCCAAAATAGCAGGATCTTTTTTTTTTTTTAAAGATTTTATTTATTTATTTGACAGAGAGAGACACAGCGAGAGAGGGAACACACGCAGGGAGAGAGGGAGAAGCAGCCTCCCCGCTGAGCAGGGAGCCCAATCAATGCGGGGCTCGATCCCTGGACCCTGGGATCACGACCTGAGCCGAAGGCAGATGCCCAATGACTGAGTCACCCAGGCGCCCCCAAAATAGCAGGATCTTAACCAAGATGTAAGTGTATATCTCAAGATAATATGTGCAGGTGGGCTGGAGGTAGGCAGCCTATGTCAGGACTGGTGTGGCAGCCCTAACCCACAAAGTCAACAGGGACCCAGGCTCTTCCTAGCCTGCTGCTCCACCACCATTCAAGTGCTATCTCAGGATCCCAAAACAAGGAGTAGGATTTAACCATACATGCTGATTTTTAAAATTTTAATCAAATGGGAATACTACATACAACTTTATCTTCATAAATTTGAAGTTGTAGATGAAAGGGATGATTTCCTAGAAAAAACTATCAAAATTTAGTCAGGATGACATGGAAATTCTGAATATCTAATATCCCACCAGAGAAATTATAAAAATAAATATTTTTATGTTCTATTTTTTAAAGCTTTATTTATTTATTTGAGAGAGAGAGAGCACAAGTGGGAGGGACAGAGGGAGAGAGAGAATCCCAAGCAGACTCCATGCCAAGCACAGAACCCGATGCTGGGCTGATTTCATGACCCTGAAATCAGGACCAGAGCCAAAACCCAAGAATCAGTTGCTCAACTGACTGAGCCACCCAGGTACCCCTTATGTTCTTCTTTTTTTTTAGATTCCATTTATTCATTTGAGAGAGCGAGAGAGAGAGCACAAGGGGGGGCAGGGGGAGAGGGAGAAGCAGACTCCCCGCTGAGCAGGGAGCCTATCGCAGGTGGATCCCAGGCCCCTGGGATCATGACCTGAGTGGAAGACAGATGCTTAACTGACCGAGCCACCCAGGTGCCCCCCTTATATTCTATTTTTTTTAAGTTTTTATTTATTTATTTAACAGAGAGATATACAGCAAAAGAGAGAACACAAGCAAGGGGGAGCTGGAGCTGGAGAAGCAGGCTCCCTGCTGAGCAGGGAACCAGATGTGGGGCTTGATCCCAGGACCCTGGGATCATGACCTGAGCCCAAGGCAGATGCTTAACGACTGAGCCACCCAGGCGCCCCTTTATATTCTATTTTTAATGAAAAAAAACTCTTACTAGGTAGTAATTTAGTTAGGGTATACACTCTGTTTACAATAGAGGTTCAAAATAGCAGTGGCTTAAACTTGGTACCCATTTCTTTCTCACATCACTGTGTGGGTATAAATCCAGGGCTAGTTTGGTGGCTCCACAATCTTCAGGAATCCAGGCACTTTCTGTCTTATTGCTTTGATATCTCTGAGTGTTACTCTCATCTGCATGGTCCACGCCACTATATCCAAATTTCTGTTAGCAGCTGGGAAAAAGAGAATAGGAAGACAGGACCCACCCCTTTCTAGTAAGATAAATACATCACGTCTGCTCACATCTCATTGCCTTCAATTTAATACATGGCCATGCTTAACTGCAGGAGAGGCTGGGAAATCGCTATTCTTTTTTTTTTAAGACTATTTGAGAGAGAGACAGCATAAGCTGGGGTGGGGAGGGGCAGGGGAGAGGGAGAAGTAGACTCCCTGCTGAGTGGGAAGCCTGACATGGGGCTGGATCCCAGGACCCTGAGATCATGACTTGAGCTAAAGGCAGACACTTTAACCAACTAAGCCACCCAGGCGCCCCTACTCCTTATTCTGAATGGCTTTGTGCCCACTGAAAAATTCTTACTGTCAAAGGAGAAAACCGATATTGGGGAACAGCTAGTAGTCTTTTTGCTGCAAATGAGAATAGATGCTCCTTAATATGAGCATGGATATATATCAGGGACAAACAATGGATAATTGTAAATCATTAAAAGTATTTTCATTAAGCAAGACAATAATACCTGTTGTCCTCAATTTTTTACATTGTTTAGAGAATTCTGGACTGAGACTAAGGAAATAATGAGTATAAATTCTGGAAATGAATATAAATCTTCTGGAAAGAAAATCTCGACTTTTATTATTTACAGACTATATTTCCTAGCTAGAAAAACAAACTTAAATAATTTCAGAAAGAAAAGAAGAGCTATTGGGTGGTCAATTTCAAGTCATTGTATACAAATAACTTGTCATCTACCGGCAGTGCCCAATAAAATATATGGTAAGTGTGCCAGTTATTAATTTACTAATAATTTCTCGGCCCACAATACACACATTTTGTCCCGCTTTGTGGTACTAGAGCCTTTCTCCTTTGATAGCCAACTTGATGTTAGTCTTTGCCAATAGAGGGGGATGGAAGAACACTGTAAGTCCACACCTAGAAAAATGGGCTTTCAAGTTCCTTTTTCTCTGTGTAGTTCTCCATGGGGCCAGTAGAGAGAGGGGAGGGAGCCCAGGAGCATCCACTTCACCAGTGTTCACAGAGAGGACTCATGCCCTCCAGCAAATTGTTCAAGCAAATGCTGGAAGGTGGGTGTTTGTATAAATGACTTGCAAATACAGAAAACTGTAAACAATCTAAATGTCCAAGAGTAAGGAACTTTAAATAAAATATGGAACTTCCATACTATGGAATACTATGTAGCCTGCAAAACAGATGCATTTTATTTATACATGGTGATATAGAAAGATATCCTTTTTTTTTTTTAAGATTTTATTTATGGGGGCACCTTTATTTATGGTGGCTCAGATGGCTAAGCATCTGCCTTTGGCTCAGGTCATGATCCCAGGGTCCTGGGATTGAGCCCCGCATATGGCTGCCTGCTCAGCAGGAAGCCTGTTTCTCCCTCTCCCTCTACTGCTCCCCCTGCTTGTGCTCTGGTAAGCAAGAGACCCTGGGATCATGACCTGAGCTGCAGGCAGACGCTTAGCCGACTGAGCCACCCAGGCGCCCTAGAGATATCCTTGATAGACTTTTGAGTCAACAAAACATTACTTACATAGAATTATTCAAATTTATATAAGAAATATTCATGGACATAGAAGTGTAAAAACAGACTAAAATATTAATAATGTTCACTGTGTGGGAAACAAAGGCAGAAGAAAAAATTATTAAATTTACTTTAGATTCTAGAGCCCACTGACAAGTCCTTGAAACAGGGAGAGTGACATTCCTCTAGGGACTCAACTGCCTCAATGTTAAGACTTTGCTAAGGGCAAAAGGCAATCCTAGCCTGAGCACCCCCCCCCCGCCCCCGCCCCAGGATCCTGTAAGTCTACTTTAACATATAAAAATTCCTTTGGGAACTTCCTTTATCTCTAAACCCCCCACGGTACGTGTTGGCAATCATCCCCCAAGCATATGGCTCTCCGATATACATCTGAAGGGTCTCATGACCAAGGTTTTATTAGACGGTCATAAATGACCTTTTCCCAAAAATAGCTAGCCAGCTCAAGGTCCTGGAAACCTTGCTTCCAAAATTCCTTAGAGACTTATGCTATCCCTAACCACCTCCCAACTTGAAAGTATATAAGTATGTAATGGGCCACTCCTCATGACCCCGGTGCAGCTCTTTCTGCCCACGGGTTCTGTCCCTGTGCTTTAATAAAATCACCTTTTTGCACCAAAGATGTCTCAAGAGATCTTTCTTGGCCGTGGGCTTCAAACCCTAACGTCTTTCCTATATCACTCACTTCGGAATGACCTTATTAGGAATATATTTTTTACCTCCAGTTATTTTTGCCTTCAGTTAGTCAACAAATATTGTGCCAGGCACAAATCCAGATGCTAGGAGTAGGGCAGTGAAAACGCTGACCTCACCGAGCTTACAGTCCAGTATTAGGGAACAATTATTACGTAGGTGTGTCAGGTAGTGATAAAAGGAAGAAAAATAAGGTAGGGCAGAAGTATGGCGGCGGGGCGCGGGGGGCGGGGGGGAGGGGGGGAGGCGCCGTATATAGAGTTAGGAAAAGCCAATTGGAGGGAGCGACATTTGAGCATATTGGGGGTGCTAGCTTTGTGGATATAGATAGCTTTATAATTTTCCATACTTCTTAATTTTTTCTACACTAGGCATGCAATAATTGCATAATCAAAACAAATAAAAAGAGAGCTCTTCATATTTCAGGAAAAGATCTGGAGCCACAGATCTGCACTAAAGTAGAGTGTGGGAGCAGGTACAAATGCATGGAAAGGAGAACCCAGAGCTCCCCAGCAGGGACGCCGCCGGCCCGCACAGGAAGCTGCCGGTGGGAGAGCGGGGGGCTCCCCGGGGTCAGCGTCCCCGTGGGCCGCGTCCTGCCGCACGGCCTCGGCCGAGGTGCGAAGACTCGCCGCAGGAGGCTCCGCGTCCCTCACTGGACTGCATTTCCCAGGAGGCTCCACGCCCCGCTAGGAGCGGCTAAAGACTTTGGCGAGGGCGGGGCCAAGAAGCTGGAAATTAGTATCCCGGGGCCGAGCAGCGCGCTGGCCTTCGGCCCTCCGCCCTCCACCCACTCGAGGAAAGAACCGGAGGCGGAAGGAAGAGTCCATTCTCAGCGGATCCCTTCCGGCGTATGGCGCACTCTACTCGTAGCTGGGCCAGACGCCGTGTCGGCCCAACAAACCAGCCTTGGCTTTCCCTTTCCGCCCTTCACGGACCAGCAGGGCAGAGAAATGTGAAAGAACGAGTCTAGAAGCGAACCTCAGCTTGGGGGCACAGGTGGGCGCCGCTGCCTCCTGATTGGCCAACTCTAGGAATTCTCCCCGTTCATTGGCTATCCGTCAGGGAGAAGGCGGACTCAATGGGCGAAGGGCTTTCTGGGCGTGTAGTTCGAGTGCTTGCTGCGGCGCATGCGCTGTGTTGTTTCCCGGCGAGCCACGCGCGAACTTCCGGCGCGGGGAGCTGGCGGCGGAACTAGGAACGCCTGGGCAGTTGTGGGCGGTGTGTGTCTCGGGGGCGGGACTGGCGACGCGGAGCTCCGAGAGCCAGCGCTGGGCTGCGGGTGGCAGGGGCCAGCGCCCCGAGACAGAGGCCGAAGGTGGCGCGCGCTGCTGGGAAGTGCTGGGGGTGGGGTCACCTGCTCCCGCCGTGCCCGCCCGCCGCTTCTCAGCTGAGCGCAGGCGAGGCTGCTGGGGTCGGAGCGCGGTGCTCCGGCCAGGTCCGCGTTCCCGCTCGCCGCGTCCTGCCGAGCGACCCTGGTGAGTCCCTGGTCCTGTCCGAGCGGAGCCTTCTCCTCGGTCACTGGAGGATGAGAATGGAGCGCGTACCTTTCAGGGGTGTTGTGAGGAGTGGAAGAATAAAGTAAAGTGCTTAGTGTGTAGTGGAGAAGGACTGGAAACAAGCTGAATGCCTCACTCGGGTACCTGTTAAGAAACTGGAGCGCATCCACACCGTGCAATCTCCCAGAGTGGCTAATGAAGAAGCATTGTTAGGTGGAAAAGCAAGATACAAAATAGTATGTGCAGTAAGACCTCATTTATGTAAAACACACAAAAACACTTATTTTTTCCCGTTTCTATGGATACATTTTCAGTGAATGGACAGGGAAAAGTCCAGGAGGTCACATGTCATACTGTTTATGGAGGGGGGGTGCAACTGCATTTGGAAGGGAGTTTCTATTTTATGTGTTTCTGTATTAAGTCCCCCTGCCTTTTTTGTTATAACGGTCTGTGTCACTTTTTTTGTTGAAACAAAAGAGCAATTAAAGAAGATTTCAAAATATATACTTTTCAGGACTATTGTAAGGAGTAGCAATGTAAGGTACAAATATGTGTCACTCATTCGTATGTACCTGTGGATAAATGGCTTAGCCTGGTGTCTGTGAGCTCTTTGTTGACACCCCAGGGCCAAGATGTGTTTTGGAATTCAGAAGTTTTCAGATTTGACGAAAGTAATACGGTACACATGGTATATCAAGTAACTCCACCAGCAGAATCTGCAGCAATACTCAATAATCAAATGTATTAATTACCTTTTTTTTTTACTGAAGTGTAATACGCATACAGAAATACACATGGTAAGTACAGCTTGGTGAATATTTACAAGCTGAAGAAATACATAAATATTTTTGCTGTAAAACATAGAAACATTTATGTTAAGTGAGATAAAGGGAGATTATGAATATGCTCACATCAGTAGGCCAGGTAGTAAAAACCTGGCAGTTTTGGATTTTAAAGCTGAGAATAAGGGGCTGTAGACCTGTATTTGTAGTCACACGAGCAAGGCATTATGGAAGAGCCTAAAAAAGACTTCAGGGCCAGGAAAGGACAGGAGCAGGCTGGCGGTGTTTGCTCATTTACTGCCCCCCTCCTGCTTTTTGCTCTTTCCCCAGGAATACGTGTCCAGATGTCCACCTGGCTGCCACAGGGGATCCCTTTGGGAGACTGAAGGACAGGCTCCCAGGCCAAGGTTGAGGCCAACCAGTCCTGAGCTTTAGGCCAGGGGAATGGCAGCACCCCTGGAGCCTCAGGACGAGGCCCCTGGGGAGGGAGAAGGGCTGCTGATTGTGAAGGTGGAAGATTCCTCCTGGGAGCAGGACTCTGCCCAGCAAGAAGACAACAGGGATTCTGAGGTCTGTCGCCAGCGCTTTCGGCATTTTTGCTATAGGGATGTGGGCGGGCCCCATGAGGCCTTCAGTCAGCTCTGGGAGCTCTGCTGCCGCTGGCTGCGGCCTGAACTGCGCACCAAGGAGCAGATCCTGGAGCTGCTGGTGCTGGAGCAGTTCCTGAGTGTGCTGCCCGGAGGCGTCCAGGACTGGGTTCGAGAGCGGTGTCCAGGGAGTGGCGAGGAGGCCGTTGCCTTGGTGGAGGTCCTGCAGAAACAGCCAGTGAAAGCATGGCCGCAGGTGAGCGTCCCCTCCCACACCCAGAGGCACCTGGCTGGTACCTGGCTGAAGAGAGGTGGCCATCTCCATATAAACAAGTCCTCCAGGGGTGGTGGGGGTGCAGAGCCAGAGGGAGCATCAACAGGAGTGCATCATAACAAGTGTTGCCTTTCTGGAAGACACTGTCCAAATGAATCTGGTTTCTTTTTGGTGGCTTTGGAGGGCAGCAGCAGGACCAAAGTGGGCATGTTCCAGGAAGGCAGTTGTAGCTCCACACAGGTTCTGCAAATGTTTTTTTATGTTCTGCTGTAGGCCAGGCCCTGGGGATACAGTCATGTGTAATGAGAGCAGCAGAGTAGGTATGAGAAGGTAGCTGTCCATGTGAACCCTGCTCTCTGTGGGGTGTTGGATTCTTGACCCTGGGGAAGGTGCTAATGAGTGGCTGGGGTGTGGAGTTCCGCCCTTGGCATGGAGGTCTGCCCCCACACCCCCTTACTAAGTGGCTCTGTGATTTGGCCTTTGGGAGCTGTTCTTGCCTCATGCTTGATCAGGGAGTGTCTGTGGGCACACAGCACTGCCTGGTGTCACCTTCTCCTCTGGATGTTTCTGGGACCCCATGTGGATCTCCTTCCCCACCCCCCTGCATCCTGAGGGACGTGTCCTGTGTCTCCTTCCCAGGGATTAAGCTCTGTCTCCCCCATCTGGTCTCGGTGCTGATGAGCATGTTGTGGTTCCTGCACAGGAAGTGCCCTCAGAGGACGTGGAACCTGAGGCTACAGTCCAGGGACCCCAGGCCAAGGGGCTTCCCATGAAGGTGGGGGCACGAAGCTGGCCACGTGTACCTTGGGAGCAGCACAGCCATGGTGGTGAGTAAGCTTGTAGGCACAGATCACTGAGCAGGGGCTTGGGTCCTTCCAGGGCGTTGCCCTCAGGGTAGCAGGAAGGATATTTCTTTCTTTCTTTCTTTCTTTTTTTTAAAGATTTTATTTATTTATTTGACAGAGACACAGCGAGAGAGGGAACACAAGCAGGGGGAGTGGGAGAGGGAGAAGCAGGCTTCCCGCAGAGCAGGGAGCCCGATGCGGGGCTTGATCCCAGAATCCTGGGACCATGACCTGAGCTGAAGGCAGATGCTTAGCGACTGAGCCACCCAGGCGCCCCCGAAAGGGTATTTCTGTTGTAGGAAGCCTAGGAATGTGTGTGCATGTACATGTGTGAGAGCTCACTCCTGGCCTGGGCTGGTCTCTGTGAACCTCTGTTCTTTTCCTTCAGCCCAGCTTCCTGCTCTTAAAGAAGGGAGTACCAGAGAGACAACCGATACCTGCTTTACCTCTGAGGCCCATGTGAGTCACCAGTCCATTTGTCCCCTCTGAGGCCCTCGGTGCTGTCGAGTCCCTAAAATGGGCCTTGTCTTTTCATCAAGGCCTCTTCCATCCATCCTGGTCCTGCCTGGACGTATCCTGTTCCCCATCCCAAGGGGGAGTCCAGAGTGGCAGTCCTGAGCCAGGTTGTTTGTGTGTTTTGTTTTGTTTTTTTAAACCTCATTCTAGGGACCTGTGACATTTGGAGACATTCCTTTCTATTTCTCCCGGGAAGAGTGGGGGTCTCTGGACCCTGCTCAGAGGGAACTCTTTTGGGACATAAAGCGAGAGAACTCCCGGAATGTTGCCCTGGGTAAGCAGTGGGTGCCCTTGGGGTCCTTGGCTCCTCTGAACTGGAAGCAACAGCCTTCTTGGGGGTCCCGGTGACAGAGGGTGGGCGCAAGCAGGCCGTACACCCCCGTATGTCCCTGCTGGAATCCTCAGTCTTTCTATCCCCTCCTTAGCTGGCTGGAAAGTGGGCTTTCGCTGGTTTTTTCCAAGAGCCCTGGGTGATTTTCCGTTTGTCTCAGTGTTCATTTTTCTTTGCTTTTGAGTGTGTGTTACCATAAGATGGGTGCTTGCAACATGTCAGCACTGTGCTGAGCTCTCATACGGGCATTTTCTTGTGATTCTCACAACCTGCTGCATAGAGGTGTAGTCCCGGTTCACAGATGAGGGATCTGAGTCTCAGAGAGGTCAACGGACACTGAAGGGGCTGAGCTGGGGCTCTGTACAGTAGTTGTGAGGTCCCCTTAGCCCCACGAAGAGGGGTTGACAGAACACCCGTTGTCCGCGTGCCAAGGCCCGGGCTCTGCTCTTCGGAGGCCTCCCTCCTGGAGCTCCTCTCTTCATTAGAGCCTTTCTGAGCACTGTCTGGGGATCGTCTCATTTAATCCACATGACACAGTGGGCAGGCTGGGATCATTCCCTGTCCAAATCTGTTGTTGAGTTTAAGGGACAAAAGCTTGTGGAATAAGAGCAGCCACATTGGCTGAACCCATGTAGGTTCTCAGTTTCTGGTAAGAAATACTGAGGGTTTGGATAACTTGCAAACTACCTGAATTTATTCAGTTTTGGAGTTTGAATAGCCAAGGTTCAGAGGGTGGGACATGGGATGCCAGTGTGGACACGGCATGGAAGTGTTGGGCGTATAATTAGTAAGTGTCTATGCAGCGCATCAGCCCAGATGGACCCTAGGCCTCTGCCTCTGAAGTGTTTCTCCGTCAGCAGTTTATCATGTCCCTATTTTATGGGCGAGGAAACTGAGGCTGGGGTCCTGTGCCGCCCTGGGCTTTCTGGACCTGAGTCCTGTTTCTGCCTTGCCCCAGCTCTGGTCCCGGAACCCAGCGGAACTGAAGAGGCCGCCCCCTCTCGGCTTGCAGGTGTGGGGCTCCAGAGCCCAAGCGAGCGATCCGGGCTGGAGGAGGCGGTGACGGCGCTGCCGGGCCAGGCCGGCGGCGGCGGCGGCAGCGGGCGCGGCGACGTGACTGTGTCCTGGAACCCCGAGGAGCCCGAGGCCTGGGACGGCGAGGCCCGGCCGGGGGCGCCCGTGGGCCGCGCGGTGGGGGCGCGGAGGGGGCGGCCGCCCGCGCGCCGGCGGCCGCTGCGAGACCTGGCAGCCGAGAAGCC
Source organism: Mirounga angustirostris (assembly GCF_029215605.1). NCBI lineage: Eukaryota > Metazoa > Chordata > Mammalia > Carnivora > Phocidae > Mirounga > Mirounga angustirostris. The sequence goes on from NW_026991713.1 coordinate 142,019,073, forward strand.
GCACAGCTGCGGCCAGTGCGGCAAGCGCTTCCGCTGGGGCTCGGACCTGGCGCGCCACCAGCGCACGCACACGGGCGAGAAGCCGCACAAGTGCCAGGCGTGCGAGAAGAGCTTCCGCAGCTCGTCGGACCTGCTGCGCCACCAGGGCGTGCACACGGGCCAGAAGCCCTTCTCCTGCTCCCAGTGCGGCAAGAGCTTCAGCCGCAGCGCCTACCTGGCCGACCACCAGCGCATCCACACGGGCGAGAAGCCCTTCGGCTGCAGCGAGTGCGGCAAGAGCTTCTCGCTGCGCTCCTACCTGCTGGACCACCGGCGCGTGCACACAGGCGAGCGGCCCTTCGGCTGCGGCGAGTGCGACAAGAGCTTCAAGCAGCGCGCCCACCTCATCGCCCACCAGAGCCTGCACGCCAAGATGGCCCAGCCTGTGGGCTGAGGGCTGGCGAGGGCCCTGCGGCCAACCCGGAGTGGGGGCTGGGGGGGATGGTGTCCCCAGGGCGAAGCAGCCACAGGCCCCCGGTGTTCTCTCTCCCCATCTGCGGCCTCCATCCTGGCTGCCTGCCCCGCCTCGCCCCTAGGCCTAGCCTACACTCCCAGGGAATGGAAAGTCCCCACCACCTCGCGGCCATTCCCCTTCTTGCTTCCCGGGTTTCTCTTGTCCTTTGGCTTCCTGGTGCCCCAGCACATTCCTGGCCCGTGGCCTCAGCGTGGGAGAAAGGCCTGGGCGTCAGGGAAGTGTGAGGACTCTGGCAGGGCCTGGGGTCCCCCACCCCCCGGCCTTGCTTGCCCCATGGCTCTTTGTTGCCGGCCATGTCAGCTGAGTCCGTGGGCCGGGCCCTCTGCCCTGCCAAGCTGTGCCTTCTGGTGGGTGTGGAGGACAGGCCTTGACCTGCAGGATGCTTCTGGGTTCTGGGAGGGACAGCCCATCCCTGGGAGGATCTGGGTCCTGGGTGTGGCCACGGGCTTTCCAGCCCCATCCCTCCCCATTTCCAGGCCGTGACCACTTTGCCCCGCCTGGAGACATGGAAACTGCCTGCCTCTGCTCGAAGCTGACTTGCCCCCAAGCGAGTCCCTGAGAGCGACCCCTGCCAATCTGGTGTGGGTGGGGGCAGCTCCAGGGACAGGAAGCCCACACTGAAGACCAAGGACAGGGCTGGTGGAGGCTGGCTGCTCCCCGCTGCTCCCCTCTCCAGAGGTGTGGGGTTTGTGATACTTAACACTAGCACTCTGTTAGCGCTTTGTCGCTGACTCCCTAAGCACTGCATTCCATGGTGCCGTCCGCATTGTCTGCAGATGGGCATTTGCAGGGACAGACCACAGGCTCTCCAAAGGAGCTCAGCTCTGCTGGTCTCAAACGGGCAGCAGAAGATGTTGAATAAATAACGGAAACTTCCTCTAGGCTGTTCTGTTCTTAATGTGGTTGCTGGGTGGGGGTACTGGAATTCATGTCTCTCCGCCTCCTGGTTTGGTGCTGCCCGGGGTACTGGTGCTGGGTCGTCACCAGGTGGAGCCACATTCTTGGCTTCCAGGTTGGCTGGGCTGCAAAGAACAGCAGTGAGTCTCAGGACTCTCATTGGCCTGTGTCAACCAGTGTGAGCTGTGGACCAGGGGCAGCTCAGGATGGGACAGCTGGAGGCACCCCTCGCCACCGGGCAGGACAACGCGGGAGCTGAGCAGGTCATTGCCAGGCCACTCCTTTTCTCCTCAATGGCGACCTGAAGAAACAGGCTTGGGTGTGGGGTGACTGGTGGGGGGCACGGTGTGCTCTTGCTGCTCAAGGAGATCCAGAACTCTAAGCTGGTCCCTCTGCTCAGATCCCTTAGCGGGAGTGGACTCCTGGGTCAGAATGGACCCTGCCCATTCCCCACCCAGCCCTTGACATCTCACCCCTCGCCTGCCAAGGCCTCCGACTGGAGCCTGCACAGAGCTGGTGGGTGCATGGTCAGAGGTCCTTACATCCCCATGGAGCCCTTCCCAGTTTGCCTGGTAGTAGCCTCACTGGACTGCCTATAGTGTGGTGGGGGCAGGTGGCGACAGAACTTTCTGTCCCTTAGTCTGTGCGCCAGTCTCTCTGGCTCCAGGGCCCTTCCTCAGCCAGCCCCCCATTTAACACTTGCTTCGTCCTGAGCTCGCTATGATGGACCCCATTTCCTGGATGAAGCAACTGGGGCCCCATTGTGGACAGATGACTCCAGTTGGGGTTTCTGTCTGTGAGACAGCACCCGTCACCACTCCTCGTACCCTTGTGCTCAAGGCTACAGTGTGCACATGTGTGGGTGGTGTGGGTGCTGTGCAGGAGTGAGTAGGGGTGGTGAGAGCCCTGCATGGATTTTTTTGGTGCTGGTGGCTGGCTCAGAAGGGAGACACTCCTGTGTAACGAGATCAGATAGGAGGTGGGCCAAGAGCTAAGAAGAGGATTGGGCATAAACTCCTGGCTCAGGTGGGGGCATGCCAATGCCAGCCAGGAAGTAGCCCGCTGGAGCCGGAGAACAGGACAGGGACTGAAGCAGTGGGGGCCCAAGACCCAGGGTTCCAGGGAAGGAGCAGAGTCCAGCTCAGCTCATAAACAGAGCTGATAGGACAGGGCTCAGGGAAAGGGCAAGTACTGGGACCTGGGGCATCAGCATCAGGGCCAGGGGTAAGCTCGGTGCTCAGAGGAAGACCCCACCTGGCCCCCATGGCCTTCCTGGTGGTTGGGACCCTGCAGGTGGCCTTGCAGATGGGAGATGCTCAACAGAGTCTGGAAACAAAGGTAGGGAGAGGTGCTGCCTGGTCCAGCCCATTCCTGGCTCTCAGCTGAGCCCCACCCCAGCCTGACTCTGGTCTTGCCTCCCCAGGGGAAGTATGGCTTGCAGGGTCCAAGGGTGGCCCTGACACTCAGGAGCCCTGACATGTCAGCCTCTAAAGTCACTGTCCTAGAGGGCGTGTTCTGGACCCTGGGCTTTGAGAGCTGTCAGAGGAGGGAGGCCTCTGTCCAGGTGAGTCCTCACCTGCCTCCCACCCTCACCCTCATCGCAGCACGCACACCTAGCCCCACCCTGGGGCCTCCCTGGACTCAGGCCCGGCTTTTGCTCTTGCCCTAGGGCTTCCTTGGGGAGCTGGCTGGGTTCTGGGAGCAGCTGGATGCCCTTGGGGGCCCCCAGTGGGCAGCTGAGGCAGCCCCAGCAGCTGGTCCGGGAGCTGAGCCGCTGTAGGGCCCTGTGGGCCTGCCCCAAAGTTTTCCTGCTGCTCTCAGTGCTCGGTGAGTGGGCTGGGCAGGGACACCGGTTGTGGGATGTCACAAAGCAGGGGTGGGGGTGGGCAGGAGGGCCAAGACCTCCCCTCCAGGCCAACGTGCGGTTTCTCCACCTAGCTGCCCCTGAGCCCGGAGCCTTCCTCACTGGTCTGAGCCAGCTCTGTGGCCAATATCCTCACTGGTCTCTGCTGCAGCTGCTGATGGAGGTGGGGGTTCCAGATGGGGGGGGTCCCTGGGAGGGGGGCTGTGCCACTCACTTCCCCTGGCTCTGCTGTGCTCTCCTGAACCTGCTTGACAGTTCAAGTCACTCACATGCCCCCGCCCCCATTCATTGTACAGATGACTCTTTATTTCTGTGCATGAGGTATCAGCCTCGAGCCCTTGCCTCCCACGCCACCCGTGCCCCTCCTCACAACCCGCTCAAGATCCCCCAGACACTCCCAGCTGCTTCTCAGCTCCATGCCTTTGCCCACGCCACTCCCTCTGGCTTGCCCTCCTGTTGTCCCAGCCAGCCTCACACATTCCCTTCCAGGCTGTCAGTGATGCCCTTCCTTGAGCTCCCCGAGTCAGCGCCTATACTTCTGCCCAGCCCCGTTCACACTCACACAGACGGTGACTGTCCCGTCAGACTGCAGGTCCCTAGAAACCAGAGTGACGAACCATCCAGTTCTGGTCTGGGCTCAAGGCCCAAAGGTCTCACTGGGCAGTTGGGTGGCCACTGGTGACCCTGGAGGTGAAGGGTGGGCCCTGGCTCCACTCCACAGCTTTCCCCAGCCTGGTGCCCTCCACAGGCGGTACCTACCCTGTGAACCTTCCCAGATAGTCCCCAACCTGCTCTAGGGAGCACCCCAGCTCTGTGCACATGGATCCCTGGAGTGGGGAGTGGTGTGGTTAATGGCATGGCCACTATCCACTTAAGGACATCCATGTCCAGGGAAGCCCATGACACTGAACCTGAATTAGGACACCTCCTTCGTGCCCTCCCCTTCTTTTGTCTGTCTTCTGCTCCCTCCATTCTGGCAGGGGACCCCAAAGAGATTGCAGTAGCCATGAGCTAGCCAGGCTGTTCCCTGAAGCCAGTGTCCTGTTCCCTCCCCAAACTGCACCCCTATGGAGCAGGCCCCTTGGGGTTCTCTGGTTCCACCCCCCCAGGTCTTCTACAGGACAGCCAAAGAGTCAGAGGCCACCTGCTGCCCAGTCCTCCGGAGCTCCTTGTGGGGTGCACTGTGCCTGGGGGATGTGGAACCCTGGGAGCACCAGGTGAGGGGAACGGGGTGGGGTGACAGCAGTTGCGAGGGGGCAGAGGCTCAGGGAGACCTGAGATGGGGGAACGTGAGGAGCTGGGAGGTTCTCAGGCCACTCTGAATGCTCCTTAACTTGTCTGTAGCCGGAACCCAGCCCCAGTGCTCAGTATGACCTGTCCAGGACCAGAGCCGCTCTCCTCCTATCTGTGATCGAAGGCCGGCCTGGGGTCCAGCATGATGTGGAGGTGCTGGGGGGCCTGTGCCAGGCCCTGAGCTTCAAGACCACCCTAAGGACAGACCCTACGGCCCAGATGAGGTGAAGGCCAGAGTTCTGGTGGTGCTCTGAGGGAAGGCCCCCCCCCCCCCCCCCCCCCCCCCGCCAGGACCTGAGTGACTCTCCGGGGCTTCTCACCCCGTCTGGCTTCCGTCCTTTCTGCTGCATGCATGCGGAGCTTACCTCCCGGACTCCTGCAGCCTCCTCCCCGCTGTTTCTCCACTCCTCTGCTCCAGGCCCCAGCTGGACCCTCCAGCTTTTCCTGGGAGGGTCTCAGCTCCCTTCCCAGACACCTGTCAGCTCATTGCCCTCCCCTCACGCCTCTTCACTTTTCGGAGCATTTTCCCTGCCCTGGCCAAAGTCCCAGCTGCAAGAGGCTGGACCACACGTCACCTCCAGTTAGGCCATGCCAGCTTTGCGGTAGGGGGGTTAGAAAAAGGACTTCCTCTGTGGGCCTGAGGCTGGCAGGAGGTGGGAAGGAGGATGGGCAGGGCCTGGACAAGCCTCCCTGGAGGACCACCAGGCACTGGGGAGGCCAAGGCCCGGGCCCAGGCCTCAATCTCGTCCCCACCCCAGGCTTTCCAGGAGGAGATGGCCCAGTTCCGAGAGTGCCTAGACACCCATGGGGTCCCCGTGAGCTGTGCGCTTGTGGCCCTCATGGCCCCTGGGGGGCCACAGGGGCAGCTGCTGGGGGCAGACGGGCAGGAGGTCCAGCCAGAGGTGCTGGTGCAGGAGCTGAGCCACCGCAGGGCCCTGGAGGGCTGCCCCAAGATCTTCCTGCTTCAGGCTTGCAGTGGAGGTGAGTGGGGCCCGCCCCCCGAAGGCCAGGCCAGGTCTTGGCCTCCCACCTGCCTCCTCCTGCTCTAGCTTTGCACACGCAGCCCTCAGCCTCCCAGGACTTGCTGTCCACCTTCTCCAGGAGGGCCTCAGCACTGGCACTTCGCCTGTGCCATCTTCTAGCCTCTCCTAGAAGTTAGGTCCACCAACTTGAGCGCTTCACCCTCAGCACATGCCGTTCCGTGCTCTGAGTGCTTCCAGCCTGGCAGGCCTGCCCTGGCATTCTGGGGGCTGGGCTGTGGACCCCTGGGGGCACCCCTAGGTATCTGCTGAGCAAAAGGATCTGCGTATCTCCCCCCACCTCCAGGGAAGAGGGATGCCAGTGTGGGGCCCAGAGCGCTCCCCTGGTTCCAGCGCGCTGGCTGCGGGCATCACCAACCACCCCCTCGCATGCTGATGTTCTCCAGATCTATGCTGAAGCCCAGGGTGGGTGTGCCTTCCTTCTGGAGCCTGGGCTTGGGCAGGACTGGTGGGAGGGCTGTCCGCCGTGCCTTTCCAGGGCTCTGACCTGGGGTCCTGCTGCTACCTGCATCCTCTTTGCCAAGAGAATGGGAAGGAAAACCTTCCTAAACTGCAAGGGCCTTTGAAAATCGAGGGCTTCTGCCGCTACTTGAGCCTCAAAACAACCCTGGAGGCAGGAAGGTGAGATAGCTTTTCTAGGTTCACCCAGCTGGTAGGTGGCAGAGCTGAGATTTGAGTTTTTTTGTTGTTGTTGAGAGCTGAGTTTTGATTTGCCTTTTCTGCCCTGGGCTCCTTCCACTAACTGCCCTGTGTGCCCTTGAGTCAGACTTGGGGGGACCTCTGGGGCTGGTAGAGTCCCAGGATACTGGGTAAATGCAGTTGATCCTTCTTGCAGGCAGCTCCTCCAGGGGCCCCCACTCTGGGGAGCTCTGACCAAGCGGACATCCTGATGGTCTATGCAGCTGCCGAGGGTAAGGCGACGGGTCATCAGGAAAGCCTGCTACACAGGGTATCCTGGCTGGACATGCATGCCAAGGGCCTGGAGTGGCTTTAGGGGGGCCAGGGCTGGGCAGGTGGGGCACAGGGGCACCAGCTCAGTTGCAGTTAAGCCATCTTCCTTCCATATTTATGATTTATAATAATAGTAACGACGGTGAGCTCACAATGAGGGCTGACTGTGCTGAGCGCTGTAAATTCCATGAGGGATATGACTCAGGCCCCTGCTCAGGGCCCGGCCAGCACAGGGTAGGTTCGCAGTGAATGTGTGTTCCATATTCGGTCAAATTATATATTCACCCCACAAATATCAAGCAACAAGTTGTTCCAGAAGCCAGAAGTTCCTGCTCTTTGCACCATTCCCTTGCTTGACCCCTGGGGTCTTGTCTGTTTGTAGGCCCATTTCTACCAACAAAGAGCCCCTGGGGGTTGGAAGGTGTGGTGGGGGGCAAGTTTGACACTCTGACCCTGGTCCTCTGGCCTAGGCTTTGTAGCCTATCGGGATGATGAGAAGGACTCGGACTTTATCCAGACTCTGGTGGAGGTCCTCAGAGCCGACCCCAGGGGAGAGCTCCTGGAGCTGCTGACTGAGGTGTGTTGGGGTTAGGGGCAGAGACATAGGGAGAGGGGCAGGATTCATCCTTCTCCCCAACCCTGCTGTTCTGATCGCCTCCCAGACACAGGGCGCCTGGGGCTGGCCAGTGAGAGCCACAGAAGTTACTAGCCGGGTATACTCACTGCCGCGTGGAGGCCACCGCCCACCGCCCACCGCGCAGGGCCCCTGGAGGTTGCAGTCGGGAACAGAGTGAACCAGCAGGGGCTGTGGGCCTCAGGCTTCAGAGTAAGAGTGGGTGGGGTGCCCCTGGTCCCTGCAGGAGGATGTGATTGGCTTGTTTGAATAGTTTTCCAGGCTGGCAGGGAATTGAAGCCCCTCAGACTGAGGACAAGCTGAGGGTGGGGGAACCAGCTGCGTGGGGAGCCTTCCCTGCCGTGTGGGGCGCACATCTGACAGGGGCAGGGGGCTCACGGTTAGGCCCCTGAGGCCCCGTGAGGGCCCACGATGGCAAGGCAGCACTTGAAATTTTAGGGCTTCCCATCCACGGGGCGCTAGGCTGGGTGCCGAGGGACCCGGGAGTCCTGGGCGCAGGCTGAGTGTGGTCCTCGCAGGTCAACCGACGGGTGTGTGAACTGGAGGTGCTGGGTCCCGACTGCCAGGAGCGCCGCAAGGCCTGCCTGGAGATCCGCAGCTCGCTGAGGCGCCGGCTCTGCCTGCAGGCCTGATTGCGCCCGCTGTCGCCCCGGGGTGCCGACCGCGAGTGCCGACCGCGGGTGCCACGGCCCAGCGCCGCCGCCGACTCCATCCCCTCTCCCGGTTCCTCTTCTGTAAATGGGCGCAGCAGCGCGGGCGCGGGGCTCGGGGGGGCGTGCAACGATCGCTGTGCCCGTGAACAGTGCCTGCCCTCAGGGAGGTGACAGAGTGAGAGAGCGCTGGCCAAGTGCCTGGCCCTCCGCAAGGGTGCATTTGTGCTTCCGGGAGCCGGAGGCTGGGCCTTCCCGCGGGCGGAGGGACGGAGGAACCCTGCGCGGCCTTAGGCTGGGCTCGATGTTCCAAGAGGGGGCAGCCGGGGCCCACATCGCTGTCTCAGCTCGCACACCCCGCCGGCGCCCGGGGCTGGGGCCGTGGGAGTGCAGGAGATGCGGTCTCGCCTTCACGCCGGTCAGAGTCCAGTCTGGGAGCACAAGACTGGACAGAGCCCTGCAGGCTCATCGGTGCTGTGATGCGAAAAGCACGCGGGCTGCGGGAGCAGGGGGCAGCCCCTCACCCAACGCGCTCTGGGGCCACGTGGGGGAAGAGCTCCCAAGCCGCCAGTCAGGGTAGGAGCCTGCGCGGCCTCACCGGGGCTCGAACTTGGGGTACAGTTCGTTAGGGCTGTCGTCGCCGAGCCGCCGGGGCTCATTTCCGCGCGGGGACCCAGCTCGCAGCCCCACCCACACAGGGCCCGAGGGGGAGGAGCTCCTCGCCGGTAGGAGCATGCGCATTCCGGCGCACCACGCAGGCGCCTGGACCAGCTTTATAAGAGAAGCTGTGGGATCGTTGTTGGTGGGGCCGCGTGGCCTAATGGATAAGGCGTCTGATTCCGGATCAGAAGATTGAGGGTTCGAGTCCCTTCGTGGTCGCTACAGCGTTTGTTTTTCTCCCTCGACTTTAAATTTTCCCTCTGTCGGGACTGCGCCCTTCGTGGAACCTTTGGAGGCTTGGGCGGTGCCCCCCGCGCGCAGCCCCGCCCTGAGGCACCCGGGAACCCGCCCAGCCCCTGCCGGCGCGGAGCTCCGGAGCCAGGGCCTGGTCCGCAGCCCCCGCGACCCCGAGGGCGCTGCGGCGCCCAACGCAGGCCAGAACCCGAAACCACCCGCAGCGAGTCCAGGAGCCTCAGACGAGGCCAATATAGTTCAGTTGACCAGAGCGGCCAACTACAAACGAGGGGAGGGGTTGGATTGTTGCAGGGGGGCGGGGAGTTGTCCCAAGGGGGTCGGAGCACAGGTGCATTTCAAAATGTCATGGATTATTGTGATAAAAAAAATCGGAAATAGTGGTGACGGTTGGATGATATTGTGCATGTAACTGATGCCACTGAATCGTACACCTAAAAACGGCTTAATTGGCCAATTTAACGTTATATATAAATATTTTTTACCGTAATAAAATGTTTAAAAAATCGAATATTTTGATTTCTTGCAATGATAGCATACCTAAATGACTTGTGTGAATGTATATCTAAAAGTTTAAATATAAAGAATATGCCCAGGACTGGGTCATCATTTTACCTGGGAAAAAAATGTCTTTACCTGCGGAACCGAGTTCTCTCCAGGGGATTGTGGCTAAGCCAGGTGACCTAAGTGATGTAACCTCCTCCCACCCGGTGACCGCCAGGGCAGTGGCAGCCGGAGCCCTCATTGGGGAAGGTGGGCGCAGGTGACCTGGGGTCCTATGGGGTGTTTATCGTTTTTGTGATGCTTCAGCGGTTTGAAATTCGTTAAGTTGAACATTTTGGAGATGGAAAGAACACCCATCCTCTGGTGGGAAAGCTATGGATGGGTTGTCTGACGGTGAGAATCTCATATTCCACCGACACAGCCAGCCCGAGGTATTGCGGAAGGCGCTTAGGACAAAGACCTCAGGCCACTGGTCTATTAAAAACCGCAGAGCCCTGGACCCAGGTAACACCTCCTGTCTACGGGGCAGTGTAGGGAGGAGGACAAGGACAGGGATGGCACTTTTCCCAATCGCCGGGCTGGTACCCCTCTTCTCTTCTCTCCCACATTTTGCATAGCCAACTCCTTGCTAGCAGTTATCGCCAGACCCGGATTCTCCTACAAGAAGGAAAGAGCTCGCCCAGGATTTGATTGCCAGGCTTCTCGCACCCTAAGCGAGGATCACACCCAAGTCCTACGAACTGAGCGCCACCCAGTTCTTTGGGCTCCATCTGCGCGTGCGCTCTCTCTCCGGGGTCGGAGGATGCTCCAGCCGCCGGCCAGGTCGGGTGTTGACAGGCCGGGGGGAGGCCGGGATGGAGCGGGGAATCCGTGTGTAACCGGCAGGAACCACGGGGAGGTGATGGAGAGACTGGTCTAGGACCATTGCAAAACATCCATTGTCGGCCCCGGTGGCCTAATGGATAAGGCATTGGCCTCCTAAGCCAGGGATTGTGGGTTCGAGTCCCACCCGGGGTACACAGGGTTAAGTTTTAGACCTCTTCCAAGGAAAAAATAAAATGCTTCCCCAGGGGAGGAAGCCAAGTTAAGGGTTCCTGGAGGTTATCCAGACGAAGTCCTAAGCTAGCTAGTAAATGGGTTGCGACTGTATTTTCTAATAAGGGGTGCACGTTTCCAGGTTTCAGAAAGGAATACTGGCATTATTCACTGTAAAAAAATAACCATCCATTCTACTTGATGATATAAAGGAATAATTGTTCATTTTTCCAGGTGTATTAATTTTATTGTGGTTCTATATATTTTTTTTATAAACAGACCCAAGGCAATTATTTAGAGATTAAATTATATGACAACTGTTTTGCTTTAAAACAACGGGCTGAGTGCTGACAATGGTTATTAATGCAGTATTGTATACTTGCAAATTGCTTTGAGAGGAGCTCGGAAATGTTCTCACCACACACACAGAAAAGGTAACTATGCGAAGGGATGGATGTGTTAACTTGACGGTAGTAAATATTTCACAAATGTATATGTGTATCAAATCATCACATTGTGCACCTTCAATATATACCATTTTTATTTGTCAATTATCTCTCAATAAAGCTAGGGAAAACATAATGGGTTGATTGGAGGTATAGACAAAACAAGGTTATCGGTCAGTTGGCTTAAGCTGGGGGACATGAGGATACATTATACTATTTCTCTGCTTTAGTGCGTGTTTGAAGTAGTCCATAATAAAGTTTTCTCTTTTGTTAATCCATGCAATCCCTGTCTTCATCCTGGAGGTAAAAATCTCCCAAACTGCAGGACATGGTGTAGAGTAAAATCAGAAACCTTCTATGCCACATGTCCGTAGAAGGGAAGACCACTGGAGCTTTGTCATATACACATATAAAAATATAGTTCTCTTTTGCCTTTAAAAACCATGAATGAGACTCTTCTGTTCCTCTGGCTCTGGTCTTACTTCTCCCACTTTCCCAAATATCTGGGACTCCATTATTCCCCCTGGAATGAACAATGTCATCTCAGTGCACTGTCTCCCACCATCGTGGAAGGAGACTGGGGGACCACAGAGCTATCCGAGGATGCTGGTGCTTCCCTCGCCAATGTTTCTCAATGCCTTATTGAAAGGAACGTCCTCTGGGTGCTGTCAGTGCGTGGTGGGTGTCTACAGCCCCATCTCACTAAGTCTTTGGCTTCCTTTTTCTACTTGATGCCAGGGACAGTCTCACATCTCAGTCTCATTAAACATAGGCTACCACTGAGTTCAATGCTTAGCCAACCAACCAAGAAACCTGGCAGAACCACATTCAGCGGCACAAAATAACATGTTAAGTACAGGCTTTCTGGGAAGTGCTCCCAGGTCAATAAATTCACCAGATGCACAATCATATCTCATCCTCCTTACTCCAGCACCCTTAGGTTCATTCCCACATGTATTTCCTCGGTCTCTACTGGCATAAATGAGCACCCCCTGCAATAAGCTATTTCTGCTGCGTCAGCCTTTGTACTCACTGCCCACAGCATGCTGATCTGGCTGAAGTCATGGGGCCAGTACTAACAAGGGTGATGGTGTGGGCTTTGTTGAGCACTTGCATCTCCTTGGAAGACAAGTGCTCCAGGTGAGATTATTATAGGACATTCAAACACGGAAGGCTCCTTTCCACAGATTCCAGACTGATTCTACTGGCAAGGAAGCTCAGGAATTCGGGATTCTCAACTTTGTCTGAGCCCACCCAGAGGGCTCCCTGTCTTTGACCCCACTCCTTCATAATCATTGCCATTTCTTTCACATGAAAGATCCCCCGAGGCTGTGAACTCAACTTCCAATGTCATTCCATGACAGGTGTAATTCAGGGATGGGTTTGATCTTTAGCAATATCAGCCCTGCAGCTATAAGATTATTTTATGGCAGCCATGAAATATCCCTGGGCTTCTTTTTTTTTTTTTAATTTAATTTTATTATGTTATGTTAGTCACCATACAGTACATCATTAGTTTTTGATGTAGTGTTCCATGATTCATTGTTTGTGTATAACACCCAGTGCTCCATGCAATACGTGCCCTCCTTAATCCCCACCACTGGGCTCACCCATCCCCTCACCCCTGTCCCTGAGCTTCTGAACAAGACTTGGGCTGAAAGTTTAAAGACCTGGTCTTGTCATTTCCTTTCGGTGAGCAAACCAGTGCCCCCAGAAGAATCCCTTCCAGGCCACAGTCCTCATAATCACCTTTCCTGCCACAACAGTCAAGGACCATAGCCACGTGGTCCTCCTGGGTACTGCTTCATCATAATCAACCAGACGATACGTGGCTTGATCATGATGCCACCGTGTGCCATCAATGACCCACGTCCTGTTTCCCATTGGCAAGGAGCTCAGCTGCATCCAAGCCCAAACTCATTACCAAATCAAGGTCCAGGCAGCAGTCAGAAAACCCACCCGTGGGTATTGGGGGAAACAGGGAAGGTTGGTCAAAGGGTACAATGAATGAGTTGCGGGGACCTAATCTACAGCATGGTGATGATAGTGAATAACATTGTATCGTGTGCTTGAAATTTGCTAAGGGAGTAGATCTTAAGTAATCACATGAGGTGACGGACATGTTAATTAGCTTGATTGTGGGAATCAGTTCACAATGTATACGGATATCAAACCATCCCATTGAACATCCTCAATATGTATGGTTTTTATTTGTCAATGATATCTCAGTAAACCTGGGGGAGAAAAGAAAAGCCATCCCTGATGTTAACAGACTACTGAAAGAACAATGATTAACTAGGTATAAAGAGTGGCTAATGAGGTGGAGGAGGCAGGAAGGTAACAACGAAAGCAGCTACCACCCGCAGGGCTGCAGGACCAAGGGGAGAGGCTGCGGTTATTAAAAGTCAGAAGCGTGCAGAGAGCGCCAAGGAGCTTGAGAGCAGATCTCAGAGAAAGAGTGCCGCTCAGCTAGCTTGGGTGTCTCTGAGTTCCGAAGAGGGTCCCACGGACAGCAGGCAGCTTGCGCCGGGGTCTCTCATGAGCCACGATGAGACGGATTCTGTGAGTGTTAGGAAATTTCTAACTGGATTCAGTTGCTATTCCTGGAGTGAACGGTTGCTGCATGGATGGGGGGTGGGGGGAAGGCGTGGCGGGAACAGAAAACAGGAAGCAGTGAGTCCTTCCTTCAGCCGCTCAGTCTCTGCCTCCGGTCAGCAAAACCTAAGGCGGATCAGCTGACAAAGCAGAGTACCACCCCCCGCCCCAGCCCAGTAGGGTCTAGAAGGGTGAGCTGGAAGCCGGGAGATGAGTGTAATAACGGGTACACCTGCCTGTCCCCCCACCCCACCCCCTACCTTACAGGTGCCTCCTGAGCGTGTTCCCTTCATGCGTGGATGATACAGAAATCCCTGCCTCAGGCTTGCTCCTGGGAAGGTTGTCCTTCCACAGCTGGAACCAGACTCTCAGAAGGAGATTCTAAAGTTGAATCAGCTGCCGGCCGCCTGGCACAGAGGACCACACCAGCCATGGAGGGGAGGTTTTTGAGAAACATTCGAGTGCCTGAGTGGTACGATTATTCAGACCTGGGATAGACCCGAGGGGTTAGGAAATGAGCTGCACCTGTCCCGTGGCTCTGGGCACCTCAGGGACACAGTGGGAAAGGTCTGGTAGGGACTGTGGGATGATGTGGCTCCTGTCGAGTATCTTTGTTTTTTAAGTTTTTATTTTAATTCCACTTAGTGAACAGTGTTGTATTAGTTTCAGGTGTACAATATAGTGACTCAACACTTCCATTTATCACCTGGTGCTCATCACAAGTGCAGTCCTTCATTCCCATCACCTATTCACCTCCCGCCCCCACCTCTCCAGTAACCATCAGTTTGTTCTCTATGGTTAAGAGTCAGCTTCTTGATTTGTCTCTCTCCTATCCTTTCCCTTTATTTGTTTTGTTTCTTAAATTCCACATTTGAGTGAACTCATGTGGTATTTGTCTTTCTCTGACTGACTTATCTTGCTTAGCATTATACTCTCTAGCTCCATCTGTATTTTTGCAAATGGCACGATTTCATTCGTTTTCATGGCTGAGTAAATACTAGTGAGTGAGTATTTTTTCACTAGTTTTGTGAAAAATGCTGTTGGTATTTTGATAGGGGTTGCATTAAATGTGTAGATTGCTTTGGGCAGTATAGACATTTTAACAATATTCATTCTTCTAATCCATGAGCATGGGATGTCTTTCCATTTCTTTGCATCGTCTTCAGTTTCTTCCATCAGTGTTTCACAGTTTGCCGGGCACAGGTCTTTCACCTCCTTGGTTAGGCTGTTGCTGAGCATCTTTAATGCTCTAAGACAAAAGAATGACATGCTTGTGTCGACTAATAACCAATTCAAAGCACAATGGCAGCCCCGAAAGCAGCCCACATGTCCTTCAGCTGAAGGGCTAATGAAGCTGAAGGCCAGGCTTGGGGCCTCCATGTCAAAGTAGCAGATGCTGAGAAAAAGTAGAATTCTCACCCTGGGCAAATCTCTTAGGCCAAAGTCAGGGTGCTGAGAGGGAAGAAGTGGGACCCAGAAACTTGGAATGGGGCTAGCTGGGGCAATGTATGGAGACTCAAACTCTCTGAGCCTGCAGATGTGGCCCAGGCCTCCACCCCTCTTGCCTGAAGGCTGGGAAGAAACTCAGATGAGGCAGATACTTAGGAGGTAATGTTTCATTTCTTCAGGATTCTACTCCTCCTCCAGGCCACCAGGCCGAATACTGGGGTTCCATCTCAACTGAGAAATTACTGGCACTGCTCAGGAGGAGGGGACCTCTAAACCGAGCACGTAGCACCTGGGTAACATGTCAGCAGTAATGCGTCCTGGATCAGGGTGGGGAGAATAAAAAGCTGGAAAAGGGAAAAGATGATCTGTATGGGACTCTTCCTTGACACAAGCCTTAACACCCTGGCAAGGGTCCCTCCGCCTGGTTATAATACTCAGCTGGCACGGCTTCCTGAAATGAAGTAGAGTTTCAAGAAATGTCACGGCAAACTTTGAAGAAAGGAATCAGAAGGGACAGAGACACAGGCACGCTAGAGTGGTCCTACATCATCAGGGCAAAAACCCGCTGCTGACTTCGAATCTTGGCAGTGCCTGGAGGAAATGCCATTTACCAAGGAAATAACACATGCGCAGTGGAGGGGAGGAACCAGCATCTTTGAGAAGTTTGGGAGTGACTGTTGTCTGGTCTGGCAGGTACTGCGATATACCCGGAGAAGAAGGTAAGCTGGTGTAGCTTGCATCCCCTATTATTAAGAAAGAAGCCTAGCACTTGGTAAGACCCCATGATGGTTAATATATATCAACTTGGCCAGGCTCTGGTGCCCAAATGTTTGGTAAAACACGAGTCTAAATGTTGCTGTATTTTTTTAAATGCAATTAGCATTTATTTATTTTTTTTTAAACAATTTTTTTTTTTAAGATTTTATTTATTTATTTGACAGAGAGAGGCACAGCGAGAGACGGAACACAAGCAGGGGGAGTGGGAGAGGGAGAAGCAGGCTCCCCGCAGTGCAGGGAGCCCGATGCAGGACTCGATCCCAGGACTCGATCCCAGGACCCGATCCCAGGACCCGATCCCAGGACCCGATCCGAAGGCAGACGCTTAACGACTGAGCCACCCAGGTGCCCCTGCAATTAGCATTTAAATCAGTAGACTTGAGTGAAGCAGATTACCTTCCACAATGTGGGTGTGCCTCATCCAGTCAGTTGAAGGTCTCAGGAGCAAAGACGCTCCCCAGGAGGAAGGAAGGCTACCTCTGAGGCCTTCTGACTCAAGACTGCAGTATCTACTTTTGCTGGAATTTCCAGCGGCCATCGTGTGAGCCAATTCTTTAAAATCAATCCAAACATCTCTCTGTCTCTTCTATCTTTTCTATGTTCTGTTTCCCCAGAGAACTCTTATAACTATAGTCTCTCTCTCTTTTAAAGATTTATCTTTTTATTTGAGAGAGAGAGAAAGCACAATCGAGAGTGAGCAGTAGGGAGCGGCAGAGGGAGAGAGAGTCCCAAGCAGATTCCACGCTCAGCACAGAGCCCAAGGAGGGGCTTCCATCTCAAAACCCTGAGATCATGACCTGAGCTGAAACCAGGAGTCAGTCGCTTAACTGAGTGAGCCACCCAGGGCCCCCAATACAGTCTTTTTTGGATGGGTGGGTGCCCTGGCCCAACCACCAAGAGGTACCGGCAGGTGCCTCCTCACTCCCTAGCCCCGCACCCCTGTGGAAGCGTGGGTTTTCTGACATGGAGCTAGGACCTATAGAGGCTGCCTGCTAGAGCAGCAGAGGTACCGGGAGGAATGGACCCCTGGAAACCCAGATTACCCAGACGCCCTGACATCCTGACTCACAGATGCCAAGCCTCAGGATCCGGGTCGCTAACCCTCTGGGCTCTCTTACCCTTCCACAGAAAGGAACCCAGAGTTCCCTCTCTGCTTACTTCTCAACGAGTGGACACACTAACTTGTACTCAGAGTATCCCACGATTTCTAATTTTCTTTCTACTTTAGAAAGGGGAGAGGAGCTGGGACAAGGCTGGACTGCCACTTCTCTGCGCACCAGGGAGGGAAGCTTGGGTGGGGGCACAGTATTGGAGAAGGTGAGGGTGTGGGAGGGGGAGCACCCCTTGATACAGATGGGGCCCCATGTAGGTCCCCAATCAGGGCCAGAGTTGATGAGGTTCCACCTTTAGCTGAAAATCCACTCCAAGTCGTCTGTTGTAGCTCTCCTTCAGCCTGTAGAGTTGAGACTTAACAGCATAAGTTAGTGAGTTTGAGTCCTATGTTGGGTGATATTCTTGGATTGGCCTGGTTAGCCCCTGCCCAAATCTTGCCAACTTTAAGGAAGTTCCTAGAAGGGGAACTCCTCAGAGAGGCTTCTGATCACTGTGTGTATTGTACCTGGAACTTTTGCATAAATTTCAAATTTTAAAAATTACAAAATACATATAATGGAACATAAACAATGGAAGCGAGTTGCCTTGGTGAGATTTGAGGTTGGCTCTCAGCGTCCTGGCCTCCCTGGACTAGGGACAGATTCCCCTTTGTAAGAGTTCTAAGTTTATACAGACCCAGTCACCTGTTTAGTTGTAGGATCATCTGGACAAAAGCCACGCCCAACGTGGGGCTCGAACCCACGACCCTGAGATTAAGAGTCTCATGCTCTACCGACTGAGCTAGCCGGGCAGGCGTGGGGCGCTGCCGCTGCGCAGGCGGACTGGGTTACTCCGGCACTTTGCTGTCCTGAAACCGGTAAGGACAGGTCCTGGATCCTGGGCGCGCTGCCTCCCCGGCACTGCAACGCTGAATCCGCGGTCCTTTCTGCAAGGAGCGAGGGGGCCGCCAGGCCACTGTCTGCTGTCCTGTCCTGTCCGCGAGTCTGTGTGGCCCAGCGGCGCAGGGGAGCCGGAAACTCTGGGACGAGGGCATGGGGCTGAGTGTCACTGGAGCTGGCCCGTAAGGAACGCGGTGTGATCCTCGATCAGGATGTGAGAGGTGCTAGCTTCCAACCACGGAGGATCCCTCACTTTCAAGCTGTCCCCCCTTTTTAGTGGACAGCAAGAAGCGAATCAGTAAGACTCCAGGGCCTGGCCCCGGGGACAAGCCGGGAAAACCCTCCTCTCCAGGTGGGTGCTGGACCCCTTGTGAGCGCAAGAGGAAAGAGAAGTTGAGAGCGTAAAAGTTTGGAGCGTTCGTGCAGCTGCCCGTTTGGGAGGAAGTGAGCCCCGACCCCAGTTCGGACCCCTGCATCGGCGTTCCACGGTTTCGAGGGGCTTCTGGGGCGGAGCCCAGGTCAAGGGGGGCTCGACTGAGGACAGGAGCCCCGGGGTCCTTCCCTGAGATGGAGGCTCGGCCGAGCTGGCCGGTTGGGAGGCAGTAGAGTCTCATTCTCAGGGTCCTGGACTTGTGTCCCACGTTGGGGAAATTTTTGGGCTGGGATCCACCATGAGAGACCTCCCTGTTCACCCGGGCCACACAGACTCCCTCCGCAGTGTCACCTGCCGCCTCCTCTGGTTGCTCGGGTGGCTCTAGGCAGGGGCGGGGCCATCGTGCTCTTGGGGGCGGGGGGCCGGGGGCCTGAGGGTCTGGGCCCGAGCGGGCCGGCGCTCTTCCCCCCACCCCCACAGGTCCTGGCTGCACTGCATCCCCGTCCCTTCTGGAATTGAAACCGAAACCTCCCTCCGTGCACCTTCCCCAGGGATCAGGAAGCCAGGACTCATGGGACGGGAGTGCCGAGCCCAGGGCACAGGCCTCCAAGGACAAGCCTTAGCAAGACAGCCTCAGGGTGGCTCGTTGGTCTAGGGGTATGATTCTCGCTTTGGGTGCGAGAGGTCCCGGGTTCAAATCCCGGACGAGCCCTCCTTTTGAACCGGTGCGTGAAAGCGCGGGACGTCCTGGGCCAAAGGAAGCTTGGGTCCCCCACGGGCCAGTCTGCCTCTTCGAGAGCAGGAGACCTGGTCTGTGTGCCTGTGTGCGAGCCTCAGGTAGTCCCAGCCTGAGGGGTGACCACCCAACTTCCTCTGGACACTTTTTTTTTTTTGCTTTGGGGTATAAAAGGTCGTTTGCAAACGTCTTTTTCCTTGAGGGGCTACCAGAAGGACCTTCCACAGATGAAGGAAGTAAACCAGAGTGGAAATTGGGCATGGGGAAGGACTTGGCCTTAGTGTTGGGGCCAAGAAGGGCACGGGGCCCCCCAAGGTGCCCCAGCCCCACTGGAAGAACAGCAGTGTTTCCAGAGGTTTTATTACTACTGAGGTATGGTGAGCCCAGCAGATGCAGCCATTGAAAAAATGGCTTGTGACTCAAAGCTCCCAAGCAGAGGGGCACGCCTGGCCCGGGTTGGGGGGTGGTGTGGATGGCACAGGAGAGGCTCCGGGTAGTCCCGAAGCAGAGAAAGTTCGAGAAAATGCGGTCCAGAGCCTTTCTTGTAGTTTCAGGAAGGTGAGACAGGTGAGGCAGAGTGAACAGGTTTAGACCTGCTAGTCTGCACTAACTTCAGCTGCTTCTGGAACATAGATAGCTCTGTCCCTAGTTGTCTGTTTCCTGGCCTTGGGGTGATCCTGGCAGGTGGATAGTAACCCCCAGTGTGAAAGCCTGCTAGAAGAGGTGATTGGGGGCTGTGGACTCTGGAATGGTTGGTTTGCATTTGAAATGCCCTGTTGAGGAGGATTTGCTATCTCCAGGAATTGGCCAACCCTGGGAAGGAAAATCTCTCCAGGGTCAGCGAGGCTCTGATGTCAAGGTATCAGAGTATAGAAAATAAAAGACGTGGTTAATATGGGAAGGGCCGGAGGCCTTGGTGGAAATTTCAGGGGCCGCCAGTCTGGGAAGAGCTTCCTGATCTCAAGCCCAGAGTCAAATCTGGCCTGGGGATCATGGCACCGAGCCCTCACCAGGCAGCCGCAGTACAAGCAGAGTTCCCTGCGTGTGCAGACCGGGGGGGCCTCCTTTCTGACCCTGGTTTCTTCACTTAAGCCCAGGGTGGCACCCCTTTTATGCCTCCTGATTCTGGAGTCCCTGAGGGGAGCAGGTCTGCACAGACCCTGGGGCCCAGTGGGACGCCAGGGGAGGCCTCTCCAGACCTGAGGCCTGGTGGAGGTCAACCGGGGTAATCAAGCTCCTTGGCCAGCACTTTCTTCTCCTGTGGCCAGAACGCTTTAAGACTCCCATCCCTTAAGGGGAAACCACTACCCCCTCACCAGCAGGATGGTTCCTCTCCAAAATCCTCTTCTGAATCAGCAGCATCCCTTCCTCGGGGTCTGCTCCCCATCTTTACGCCCAGCCCTGGATTTAGCCTTTTTTTTTTTTTTTTTAAAGATTTTATTCATTTACTTGAGAGAGAATGAGCTAGAGAGAGCATGAGAGGGGAGAGGGTCAGAGGGAGAAGCAGACTCCCAGCTGAGCAGGGAGCCCGATGTGGGACTCGATCCTGGGACTCCAGGATCATGACCTGAGCCGAAGGCAGTCGCTTAACCAACTGAGCCACCCAGGCACCCCTAGCCTTTTCTTTTTTTCTTTAAGATTTTATTTATTTATTTTAGAGAGAGAGAGCACGGGGAGGAGCAGAAGGAGAGAGAGACAAGGAGACTGGCTTCCCCCTGAGCGCAGAGCCTGATGCAAAGGCTTGGTTCCAAGACTCCGAGATCATTACCCGAGCGGAAACCAAGAGTTGCATGCTCAACTGACTGAGCCACCCAG
Source organism: Mirounga angustirostris (assembly GCF_029215605.1). Lineage (NCBI taxonomy): Eukaryota > Metazoa > Chordata > Mammalia > Carnivora > Phocidae > Mirounga > Mirounga angustirostris. The sequence goes on from NW_026991713.1 coordinate 142,039,549, forward strand.
GCACCCCTTTCCCTGGATTTAGCTTTAGCTGGGGTTCAGCAGAGGAAGGTGTCTGTGGAGGAGAGCACATTCTCCCTTCTGCTTCAAATCCCCAAGGAGCCCACAGTTGGCTTTTTCCAGTCGTTTCAAGGCATGAATGGTGTCCCCAACAGAGCTGAAGTGGGGTCTGGACCTGTGTGGATGGACCAGAGACAGGCCCAGTGTGCAGCAGACCCAGATCCAAGCTGGACCCGAGTGGCTGGATCAGGTCTGGACCCCAAGGCCAGGTGTCCAGGTGTGCTCAGTGGACAAAGAGGCATCTTGACCCCAGTTATGGGCAGTGGCAAGACAGGGCATCTCCCCTGAGGGCTACCAAAATTTCTTAATGTCCTACCTCATCCTTTCTTTACATTTGAACACCCACCATCCCTTAAGGTCCCTTCTGACTATGCCCGTGCTGGGATGCGCATCTTGGAGTCCAGGAGGCAGATCCCTGGGCGGACGTGGGGGTGACGCTCAGGTCAGAGCGGTGGGTCCCTCCAGTGTGTGGCTTGGGAGGGGTGGGGTCCTATGGGAGGAGGTATGGTCTTGCCCTGGGCAGTGTTGGGGTGGGGGGGAGGGTGTCCAAACCCTGCTCTCAGCTTCATTCCAGAGCCCAGCCCTTAGCCTGGTGACAGAAGGAGGACCTGGGGGAGCTTTCCCAAGCATTGGGCTGTTTTCCACCAGAGGGGAGGAAGAGCAACGGAGCAGTCACCCCCAAAACTTGGACTGGGGATTTGCTGACTTGGAGTCTTAGTGTGGCAGTGCTGACCACCCCCACCCCCCATTCTCCTCTTGTCCATGGAGACCTGAATCAAATCCTTCCCAACATCCACAGGAAAGAGGGACAGTCCCTAACCAGCAAGGCCAGAGCCGGAAGGGGTGGCTCATTGGTCTAGGGGTATGATTCTCGGGTTACAAGAGGTCTCAGGCTCAAATCCTAGACGAGCCCTACTTTTGAGAGTGTTTGGCAATTGTGGTGTTGCATTCACCAGGACATGTGGTCATGCCCACCCAGGTTGTCACCCTCACCTACTCATAGGTCTGGTGCCTCCTGTCCTGGGGGGTGTCCCCACATTGATGATGTGCCCTGGAATCCCAGGTACACCCTGACCCCCAAAGGGACAACTTAGTAAAAGTTCAGCTCTTCAGGACTGTGCACGTGGCATCCGGCCGTGGTGTCCTTTAGCTGCACCCGTAATACCACTGGCTCCTTCCCTTGACTGAACCCAAGAGGAAACTGGGATGGGTGGCTTTTCTCTCATAGAGAGGTCCCAATCTCCAACAGACCCCTTTCTAAGGTTACTTTCCTCAAAGAGGAAGTTGAGGAATAAAGCAGCTGGAGAACCCAGTGTAAGGGGGGTACGTCGTTCATCACCTCTGATGGTTTCCCCAAGGTGACAGTTTGCCCCTCCCCAGCCACACTGTTGGTGCGTTTAAGAGGTTGTACCTAAACCAAACATGCCAGGAACTGCGCAGAGGTCCCAGAGGTTTGTGCAAAGTCTCGGTTCAAAAGGACGCCCAACGTGGGGCTCGAACCCACGACCCTGAGATTAAGAGTCTCATGCTCTACCGACTGAGCTAGCCGGGCGGATGTCAAGAATCTGCAGAGGTTGAGTTTCAGGGTGTGATCCGCTGCGCACGGTACAAAATGGCCGGGTGGAGCCAGTTCTGGGGACGACGGGGACGTGGCCACCTCTGGAGTCCCCTTCTGGGCACCCTGCGTGTGGGAATTGCTCAGAATCGGCGGCGTCCCGGCCCGGCGGGGGAGCAGGCCCGAGCGGGTGGAGACTGAGGGGCGACCCTGACCCACAGACAGGTGGGCTCCCCGGCCGCCGGGGGGCGCTGCAGCGCGGACGGGACTCAGAGCCCACTGGCGCCCGCTGACCCCCCTACCCAGGGACGTGCGGCATGGAGTTGGAGAAATGCGAGGGGACCATCCTCCCTTATGTAATCGAGCAAACCTGTGTACTTAAAATGATTGTGAGACCCACCAGATTCCACTTGTTCGCATGAAAACTCCCACTCCCTTTGAATGATCTAAAAATCAATGTTTGTTTTTTTTTTTTAAAGATTTTATTTATTTATTTGAGAGAGAGCACATGAGAGGGAAGAGGGTCAAGGGAGAAGCAGACTCCCCGCCGAGCAGGGAGCCCGACGCGGGACTCGATCCAGGCACTCCAGGATCACGACCCGAGCCGAAGGCAGTAGCTTAACCAACTGAGCCACCTAGGCGCCCCAAAATCAATGTATTTTTATTTAAAATTCTAAAAATATATATTTCGCCCCACGCCTTCTTGGTCTGCCCTCGGGCGATGCTGAGCTGCTGGAACCTGCCACCTGGCAGTGGATGGAGGAAGGCTCTGGAGACCCCGGGGTGCCTGCCGTGACACCTGCCTCCTTCTCTCTGCCTCCGGATCCAGTCTCCCGGGATTTGGGGGCGAGAGCGAAGGCGTCCCTGGAGGGAGAGGGTCGGTCCTTGTGGGTCTGCAGGCCTGAGCCCCAGGTGGGTTTTGGGTGGGGGCAGCCCCCACTGCGCCCCCGTCCTGGCCTGGCTCTCCAGAGCAAGGAGGAACTTCAGATAAACGGGCTGGGAGTGGGACCTCGCAGTTCTCTGCTCCTCCCCTTCCCCAAGCTCTGGAGCTGGTGTGCCTCAGGGAATCTACTGAGGATCTCCTGAGATTTCAGACTCCACTCACTGCCGTGCGGGCGCCTGCCTGCATTCCGAATGCAGCCAACCAAGTGCAGAGAGGAGAAAGGAGGCAGCAGGGAACCTGCGCACAGACCAGGGAAGAGAGAATATAGAAGGTATCATCCTTAATGGTGTTGGCTGTGTGCAGGGCACTAAGGGTGCTTTAAAACAAAAGGACTTTATTTGTAGAGATATTTGCCGCCGCCCCCCCCCCGGCAAAAGTGAAAAGCATTTATGGGTGAAGCAATAATATATGTGCTTTAAAATAAAAAAGTGGAGGAAGGTGGGTTGTGCATGCTCAGGGGCAGAGAGTTTGTGAGAACTCTGTATTTCTGCTCGGTTTTGCTGTGAACCTAAAATTGTTCTAAAAAACAAAGTCTGTTTTTATTTTATTTTATTATTATTATTATTTTAAGATTTTATTTATTTGACAGAGAGACACAGCGAGAGAGGGAACACAAGCAGGGGGAGTGGGAGAGGGAGAAGCAGGCTTCCCGCCAAGCAGGGAGCCCGATGTGGGACTCGATCCCAGGACCCCGGGATCATGACCTGGGCCGAAGGCAGATGCTTAACGACTGAGCCACCCAGGCGCCCCCAAAGTCTGTTTTTAAAAAGTGCACAGACAGGGGCAGCTGGCTGGCTCAGTTGGTAGAGCACGTGGCTTCTGATCTCAGGATTGTAAGTTTAAGCCCTGTGTTGGGCATGGAGCCTATTTAAAGATAATTATAAGAAATACACAGATAAAGTCCCACTACTATTTCTTCCAATACATTTAGCCCTGTCTTGCTTCTCTTTTTGGGTCTCCAGCTACTCCAACATAAGATACTTTGTTAAAGTTCCACAAATCCTTGAGGCTCTGTCCTTCTTTCCTTCCTTTCCTCCTTCCTTCCTCTTTCTCTTCCTTCCTTTCCTCCGAAGTCTATTTTCCGTGTTCTTTAGATTGGGTTGTTTCTGTCGTTCTATCTTCATATTCACTGGTTCTTTCTTCCGTGTTGTCCATGCGTTTGCCATTAGGCTTTTCATTTTATTTGCTGCATTCTTCAGCTCTAAGTTTTCCATGTGGTTTTTCTTTATATTTTCTGTTTCTTTGACACTTTCAACTTCTAAATTTGTTTCAAGCGGGTTCTTTAAAGCTTCTTCAAACATTTTTAGGATGGCTTCTTTCCCACCTCTCCCCTCCTTTTCAGACAGTTCCAAAATCTGTGTCCGTGTCTTTCAATCACCTTTTCTCCTTCAAGTTGAGATTTTCCTGGTTCTTAGTATGACCTGTGATTTTCAGTTGCATCTTGGACATTTTCCTTATTATGCTTTGAAACTCTAGATCTTATTTACGTCTTCTACAATTCTACAATGGGCCCCTGTGGTGGGAGAAGAGGACTCCACCTTTTTGTGGGGGGGGGGCAGTTCACACAAGGTGGGGCCTCCTGATTGCCAGGCAGGAATGAGAGTTCAGGCTCCCCACGAGGCTTCTGCTGTCACCCCCTGGCTGGGGGGAGGTGGGGCAGCCCACCAGACAAAGAGAACTTTGGGGCAACATTAGAGACTGCAGTGAAGCCCAGCATCCGAGGCTGCTGCTGGGCACTGGGCCGCAGGCCGAAGTGGTCCTGCAGTTTTTGTTCAGGTCCCAGGAAGGGAAAGGGGAGGTGAGAAGAACCTGGGGCTGAAGTCAAAGTGTCCATTTCGTGAGCTGCATGGTCAGGGCAGGCTCTACCCGGTCGCCTTATTCTCCCCTCTTGCAGTGGGACCGCGGGGAAGGGTGTGTGTGTGGCGGAGGGGGGGGGTTCCGGGAGGCTCTCTGAACCCGCACTGGTCATTAACACAAGAGGCAATGCGGGCGTCAGCCAGAGTCTGGCTCACCCGGAACATAGTTGGGGGGCTTCCCGGCCTTGTCTGGGTCCTTCTGCCCCTCGGGCGGGAGAAGGTCTCCGGCTTCCCAGCCCAGCCGTTCTGGCTCAGCGCTCCCCCTGGTGGCCAAGCAGGGAAAACCACCTGGGAGTTCAGTCGCTGCAGGGGGGTGCGAGAAGGGCGAGGGAGTCCGGGGCTGAAGCTGCGGCGCCCTACGTGCGTGTGGTCCGGCTGCTCCTGGCTATCACTCTCTGCAGGCCTCAGCTCCTTAAACTCAATGTGGAGCTCAAGTTCAGGCCTCAGAGATTAAGGAACTCTGGCCTTTCCAATCAGGGTAGCGCGCTGAGTGGGCGGTGGTACATTGGCCGATTTTGTTCCTGCAGGTGGCCCTGGGAGGCTCCGGGAGCGTTTGTGGGAAGAAAAAGGCTAGGGCTCGTCCGGGATTTGAACCCGGGACCTCTCGCACCCTAAGCGAGAATCATACCCCTAGACCAACGAGCCACCCCTGGTTATTGTCTATTTCTACTTATATTCACACCCTAGTTAACCGCCTCCCATTCCCACGCAGTGGTTAAGTGGTTAAGTGACTCCCGCTCCCCGACCCGCGCGCCCATACCACCTCCCTGGAGGCAGGATGCACCTTGGCCTCTTTTTGCAGTACTTGCCTTTGGTACTTAGAGTAGCAGGGAGGTAGAGACAGCTTGTGTCTTCGCCTGGCTAGCTCAGTCGGTAGAGCATGAGACTCTTAATCTCAGGGTCGTGGGTTCGAGCCCCACGTCGGGCGTGTGGTTTTGACTGCTAAAGAAGCCTTAAGAGGACACAGTGCAAGGAAACTATTTCCTATCATTTACAGAGGTTTTTAACAATCTAGGCCAGTGGCAGATGCTTCCAGAGAGACTTCTGCAACGCGGGTTGGCTTTCCGAAGCCTCGCACCTTCTCTGTGCTTTTGAATACCTGGCCCGAGAAGACACATAGCTGTATCTTTTAGATTAGTAATTTGAGAATGCCTGCCCCACCACATTTGACTGGGGAACAGGATTCAAACCCAGAGCTCCAAGTCTGTGTATGTTGGGGGGTGTCAGGAGGGGGCACCACTCTCTAGGTCCTGAGTGGGGCTCCCAGGAGGAAACTCCCAAGCAGGGCTACCCCAGTGCCTGAGGAAGGACTGCAGAATTTCCCTCCCCTATTCCAACCTGGAGGTCAGTGGCCTCTCATTTGGAGGGCTTCTGAACTTTGCTCCACTCTCCCCAGTGAAAGGGAAATGGAGGTGGGGAGTTTTGTTTTCCATTTTGGGGGAGAGGTCTGAGAAGGAGGGTATAGGGTTCCCATCAGCTGATTTTCTTCTATTCTCTTGCAACGGTTTATGCTGTTAAAAAGGCCTGGCTCAGTGTTTCATAGGACCGGGTTTTCTTTCTTTTTTGGTGGGAACCGAGGCTACTCTGGGGGAGACACCACAGTGGCTGATTCACCCCTCCCCTGGACCCCTGGAGCTCCAGGTCTCAGGCCTGTGGCTGGCACTCCTCCCAGAAGTCTCCACATCTCTCCCTTCAAGGCACTCTTGGTCTCGAGAATCTTTCCTGGTGTTTTTAAGGTAAAAGAAAGCTCACAGTTTACTAGGTACTTAGGTCCATACACCTTTGTTGCTTTTGGGGAAAAAAAGTCTTACCAACCCAGTACCTCTGATAGTTTCCCGTGGCTACCATAACAAGTTACTACAATCTGAGCAACTTAGAACAGAAGAAATGTGTTTTCTCACACTTCTGGAGACCAAAGTCTAAGGTTAAGGTACCATCTGGCCACCCTTTCCACTCTCGTTAAAGACTCTAGGGAAGAACCCTTCCTTGCCTCTTCGAGCTTCTGGTGGCTTGGGCCATCTTTGGCTTAAGGACCCCATCACTCCAGTCTCTGCCTCCATTATCATATAGCTTTCTTCTCTCCATGAGCCTCTGTGTTTCATATAATCATATCATCTTTTTATAAAGACACCAATCATTGGGGCAGGGCACACCCTATTCGAGGTTGATCTCACTTTCATTAATTCTGTGTGCAAAGACCCTACCTTCTGAGGTTCTGAGTGGCCATAATGTTAGGAGAACACCATTCAACCCTGTACATTACATTTTTGAAAAAAATGGTAATTTTATATTCTTTTCTTTTATTTTTTTAAATTTTGCTTAAGTAATCTCTACCCCCAGTGTGAGGCTCAAACTCACAACTCCAGGATCAAGAGTCAGATGCTCTACTGATTGAACCAGCCAGGCACCCCTACATTCTTTTTAAATAATAATTCTTTTTTACCGGGATATGTGCACCTGGTGGGCCTGTCCTGCTTCCCCAGCCTCGGAATCAGATGGTTAGTCTCCGAGTTCCTATTCCACATCAGTTCTCTTGCAGTACTTACACAGATACTGCAGAAAACCCAGCTTTGCAAAAATACAGCATTGTCAAAAGTTGAAACTCAACTGCCTTGAGCTAGTAGTTCACAGAATATGGTGTCTGATGGATGAGTATTGCTGTTTCCCTCAAAACTTTAAGATATCCCTGGGAATTTTAAAATACTACAAAGGTGCCTCCGGACTCAGTTTGGGAACCACAGAACCAAGCCAAAAGCATCACCCTGAGGACAGATGTTGCGTGCTTTAGGAACAGAAGTAGCCGCCATCCGAGCGAGCTCATGCTGGTGGTTCCTTGGGCGGAGGTTTGGGGTGATTGTTTTGGAAGTGGCTGCACCCTGAGCCCAGTCCCACTTGAGGGTCCTGCCAGTGTCTGAGTGACACCTTGACCTAGGCCAACCACTTGGCCATCCCCAATACTGAGGGCTCAAAACCCCAGGTATCCCTCCCTCTTGGTCTGAAAAAACACTACAGCTAGGCCCCACACTGCCTACTTCAGCAAAGGAGGCCTCTTCGGATTGAATTCAGGACCTCTCACATCTAAAACAAGAAAAACATCCTTAGGCCAAAAAAAAAGTGCCTTTGGTTGGTGATCCTTGGTGGCTCTAACTTCTTTCCTTCACTTGTCTGACATACTAACTCAATATCCCTTCGTGGGTGAGACAGGGCTTGGCCAGGGAGGAGTGTGCTGTCATATCTGCAGTCTGGGATGCTTGTTTTAAGCAAGCATCTGGATCTTGTTTTAAGACCAATCCTCTGGAGATGCTCCCAGTGCTGGGCACCCTGTGCCCAGCAGCTTCCCTCCACCCCAGAACACTGGGATCTGCTGTCAAGGGAAACATCATCTGTCTTTCCTCCCCTGCCCATGCTCCATGCCAAATGGTGGGGATGAGGGTAGGGATGGGGAGGGGAGGACACAGGGACAGTCTAAGCAGAGGGCAAGTGCAGGTCCAGGCCTGCTCTGCAGACTGGAAGGTGTTTTAATCCCCGTCATGTGTAATGATGGGTCTCTGGGTCCCTGTTCCTTCCTGGCCTTGGGTGGACTTTGGCCCCCTTAGGGGGCAACAACCTGACCATCTGGAAAAGAAAAAGAAGGGCTCATCCAGGATTTGAACCCGGGACCTCTTGCACCCCAAGTGAGTAACTTACCCCTAGACCAAAGATCCAAACTGACCCCATTCTCTCTTTTTGATTCTGTCCACTTGCTTTCCCCTGGCCCAGGGGCAGCAATGTGTCAGATGCCCACCTGGTGGTGGGAGGATTTGGCTCACCTTCCAGAAAAGAGCTAGGGTCCATACTGCCAGGCCCAGAGTCCCAAGGATCAGTTATCTCCAGAGCCTCTGTCACCAGGACCTCCCTCCAGGGCCGAGGCTCAGGAACTTGGACCGCCTTGGAGCTGGGGGCGGGGGGGGGGGGGGGGGGAGGGGGCTGCTCCAGGACCGCGTGGAGGTTCCCTGGGGGACTCAAACCGGAGACTAGGGCGGTCCCGCCCTCCCATCGGGGAAGCCCCGGCTGTGAGCCTCACGCCAAAGCCGTGTCTCCTCCGCTCACAGAAAGGGGGACTAGGGTCCGGGGCAGACTCAGAGGCTCCTGGCTTCGGCCAAGCCCGTCCTCTTGTGGGCTCAGCCCCCAAAGCCCCTGCGCGGCTCTGGGTCCCCCGAAATCCCTTTCTTTGTCCCGGCGCTGGGCACAGTCCGGCAACCCTCCCCCCGCAGTGGCATCCCTGGCTGGATGGTTGCGTGGGGCCTCGAGGCGCCGCGCTCGTTCTCCCTCATGGATGGGCAATCTTCTGGAAACCAACTGGAAAGGAAGAGGTGGCTTGCGCAGTGACCCCCCCCACCCCCCGCCCCGGGGCACTGGGGGCCTCCCCTGCAGCAGGTCCTCTGGGTCTTCCTGGTTCACACCCCACTGTCCGCCCCAAAGCCAGGTGTGGGGTGGGGTGGAGGGTATGCGGAATGGGGATAGGGGGAGGAGACGTTGAGAGTTTGAAAGTAAGACTCCTCCTGGATTTGGACCCAGAGGCCCAGGGGGACTCATACTCTAGGGACCACTACAGAGAAGGGCACCTTGTTCCACTTACCTCTAGTGACCTTGACCTCCACTACCCTGTCCTCCCAGTCTGCGGGAGGGTGCAGAGCTTCTCGAGTCCCACCTGAGGGGTGGGACGGTTGTGGGGAAGCCTTGGTTCCATCCCAGAGCTGGGAGGGAAGAAGGCGCTTTAGCACGGCCCTCGCCAGCGTGCGGGATCCTGGACAAAGGGATCGTGGGGTTTCGGGGACTCGGTGCCACCCAGGAACCGGCTTCCCAGTGCTGCCGGGCCCCTGGACCTCCTTCTGTTGTCCCTCTGGGTCAGCGTGCCCCCTTTCATGCCCATGTCCCAGAATTTCAGGCCAGGTGGTCCCACTCCCTCACAGCTTTCAATCCTGAGGTTCTCAGACGGTTTCAGGCAGGGGGAATCCTATTGGAAACAGTACTGATCATGGGGAAATTCAGTGGGAGAGAGGGCTTCTTGCCCCAGCACTGCCCACCTTTCCCTTTGAAGGAGAAAAAAGGTACTGTGCCCGACTAGCTCAGTCGGTAGAGCATGAGACCCTTAATCTCAGGGTCGTGGGTTCGAGCCCCACGTTGGGCGCATAGCTTTTTACAAGCCCAGGTGAATAGAATTAATGTTTTCAGGTGCTCAGGCCTTAACCTTAAGGCAAGCAGTTAGCACAACTCAGATATCAGGGCCTAATTCCGGGGGGACCCAAAGACCAAATCCCTGTTCTGGACCTGCAGCTGCCAGGGAAGACCCATAGCCTGGGACCAGGAGAAGGTGATGCATTCGAGTTGCTCAGGAAGGGGTCTGAATCTAGTCCCTTCCACACAGATTGTGGACCTGAGTTGCTTTTGTATTATGGGATTTTAGTGTGTTTCTAGTCCATGGATGCGCAGCAGGAGTAGCATAGCTCTGGGGAGTCATTCCTGCAATTCAGGGTTCTCACACAGCACACTCACATGCCCTCTACTGCCGCCGCCCCCCCCCACCACCACCATGGGTGAGCATATTTCCTATTTTGAGGAGACTAGGACTGCCCAATTGCCTGGTCCCCTGGAGTGGATGTGGTCCTTGGATCTGACTCCTTGGATCTTCCCAGAGTGGGTGCAGATGTGAATTAAATATAAAGGAGTGAAATCCCTTGCCTCCTGGTTCTGGGCTTTGAGTTCATTAGAGATGCACAGACTGCAATTCTCCCCTCTCCCCAGTTCCCTCACAAGTGCAAGGAATTCAGCCCTGTAAAAATTACCTTGAGTTTCAATCACAGACCAAGGACAGCTTGCCAGGTCCCAATGCAATCTTTCCCAGCTGGGATCAGGGGCAGGGCTTTGGTTTTTCCCAGGTGGTGGGGATGGGATGGAGAGAAGGGGAGGGGCTGGAGCTATGGAAGCATGGGGGACACACCAACCCTCATGCTCAGGGTCATATAACAGAATTCACAGGCAGGGGCAACCGGATTTTTTGCACCTGTGAGGGTCTGTCTGATCATCCCTAGACTCTGAGAAGAAACCTGGAGCCCTTCCATAGCACAAGTTTCAAAACTTCCTCCCCCATCCCAAGAGACCCAGTCCTAGGGTGGCAGGTGTCCAAGGTGGCTGGGCAGCTGGGAAGTTCAGAGAAGGGAAAAGGGCTCCATTCACCTGAAGCTGGGCCAACATGGAGAGAACATCTCCAATCTGCTCCAGTCCCCAGCTAACTCAGGGGGCAGAGCACTGAACTCTTGATCTGCTGCCTTTGACAGAAAGATCAGGGCTCTAGAAGCCAAAGTGGAGCTTCATCATAACCTCCTTGCTGTTGGGTGGTGGTCCTTGCCATAGCACCTGGGCTGTGGAGAGCCAGATGTTTCCATGTGCATGAATGCAGCTGATGCAGGTTGGACCCAGAGGGGGTCTCACAGGACCAGCCAAGAGGGTCCTTGGCTTCATGCAGCATAGAAACCAAACGTGAGCAGAGAGGAAGTGAGAGCAGAGTTTGTTGAAGACATAGAGTAGGTATGGACAGAATGTCTGGTAGACAGAAGGGAAAGAAGAGTGAGTCTTGTCTTTGCTTAGGGCCTAGGGTTTTATTGAGGTGGTTCCATGCACGTGTCTTCTCAGGCATCCAGGAACACAGAGGGGTGTTGAAAGGTTCCCCGTAAATCGCTTATGCCCTGAAGCCGGGGGTCTTGATGAGTCAGTGGTCTTGGAAAACATTCATGACGACTCCCCTTGGGGCACAGTTTCACTCCTTAGATGTTATCTGTTGTGCTGGAAGACTCCAAAGAAATAATTAACTCCTTACCTTTACAAGGAGAACATACATTATCTGTCTTATAAGGTGTGTGTAAGGCAGAGGTGTAGGTCCTATCAAGAATAGAAACAGGAAAAGGAGTGAAAAAAGTGGTTTTTCATGGGGTTCCTTTAGTTTCTCTGTCTCACAGCCATCCAGGTGGCATCCTCAGTCCTCTAAAATACCTGATGGAGCCCTAACCAGCCAAGGTATGACCTTGGAGCAGGATTCAAACCTAGATCTCAGGGGCTTTAGAGTGGATCTGGGTCCATTTCCCAGGAGAGGCAGGGGTGGAGGTGCAGAGACAGAGGAGGGAGGGCCGGAGGCTGGGACAACTGGCTATGGGTACTGCACCAGCCCCACATCCTGATGGAAAGCCTCTAGTCAGTTTGTGAAACTGTGCCCCAAAGGGTTAATGACGTTAAAACTGTTACCAGCAAGACTCCCAGTGACAGCCAGGAGCTCCGGCCAGCCTAGACCAGTTTGAGCTCCATCACTGACTCACACCTATGCAGATGGACCATGGAGTATATGGCAGTGACCTTTACCTCATTATAATGTGACACTCTCCCCCCTCCCAGGAGGAGCACAAGCTTCATTAGCATAACATAGGACACAGTATAGACATGTTTTCTAAGTACACCTACACAACCTTATGCCTGTCCTCCTCTACATGCCTACACGCGGGAACAAAACTCCTCTTTCTGAATATTCATCTTAACCCTAAATAAAAGAAACCCACCCACCCCCACTTGGGGAGTCACGGCTTAAGAAATTATTCCCCATAATCTCCTTATTTGCTGCAAATAGTTTCCTTTGTGTGACAGCTCCTGATAGTGTAGGGTCTACCTGTAAGTCACCAAGGAGCAAAGTCACGTGACCCTGTGTCACGGGAGCACCTGGGGAATGGAACTGGGGGTCACTTGTGTCCTTGGCCTCTGAGAGTTACAGAGCGGGTTGAGCTGGGGGCCAATGCACTCTCTTCTGGCTCAAATTAGCCAGCCTGGGCATTTCCCAGGGAGAAAGGTCCATCGCTTCCCCAGCATGATTGTCCTCACTTCTTTTAAAAAGATTGGAGCAGTAAAATAAGGGTGAGCTGGATTTATTCCAGGAATGCAAGGTTGGTTTTATGTTCAAGAAAGTCTGTCAAAGTAGTCAATCATACTGATGGACTGACTGAAAAAGAAAAGTCACATGATCTTGATAAATGTTTGTAAAAACACTTGATGCAATTCACACCTGTATTATCACACTGGTTTTTATTTTCTGTATTCTATGATTTGACATCTTGGGGGGGGGGGACTTGCTAGCTGGAGGAGACTGCCCCTGCTCCCCAGCTAGCTAATTCCTAGAGATAGTAAACAATTTGCCTGCTAATAGGTCTTTCAGATGCAAACCAACCAATTCTGAGTCCATATGCCCACACCTACCTCCTTACCTGACACACCAACCTGTATTTCCCCTGCCCTAAATCACCCAGGGTCAGACACCAGACAACTAGGGACAGCCACTATGTCCCATATCCCACCAAATTATTCAATCTAGCCAATCCTAAACTGTTTACCCTGCCTTGACTTGCCTTTCCCACGGAAACAATTTGCTCAGAACTGCGGAAGGCTCCCAAGGGGGTCGTCACCAACCCCCTGGGGCTTGGGGATCAATAAGGGAGAACCAGAACCCGCTACGGGCGGGCACTTCCTTCCCCTGCGCCCAGACTGGCAGCCCTGGAGCTGGGCGCATAACATGGAACCATCATCTCTTCCTTCCCCTTTCCTCCTCAAGAGATTCGAGGGCACACACCTACTTGATGCCAGTCGCCTTCCTCTGGTCTGCTCCCCAGCCACCATCCACAGTCCCCAGAGCCCGCACCGCCTGAAGCCTCCGGATCCCCTGCAGAGCGAGTGCTCTTTCAGCTCGGGGCCTCCGGTTCATCCAAGCCCCTCGTCTTCCCCTCCCCTACAATATGCTCCCCACTCAGCTGGGGGCAGGAATCGATCCGGCTCCGGGAATCCATCATCCTGGGCCTGGGCTGGTCTGCCTCTGCCCACCTAGGTCCACGGGGTCTCCCCACGGTCACCCCAGCGCTCAGCCCCACGCCTGGCTCCCAGGAGCCGCTCAGCATACCCCGGAATGAACCGGGGCCACGCGCGATACAAACAGTTGTGGGGGAAGCGTTAGTAGATGCTGTCGTGTGCGAGGCTCGTTGGTCTAGGGGTATGATTCTCGCTTCGGGTGCGAGAGGTCCCGGGTTCAAATCCCGGACGAGCCCAGGGCATGCATCCCGGCTCTCTACTATTATTTTACACGGGAACATCGGGTTCAGGATGGGCTCTCATGCCACCTGGCGTATTGCGCTCCGCTTCGAGCCCATCCTGGGGACCAGACGGGGACAGACCGCTTGCTGCGTACGGGCTGTTTTGTGGGGAGCGGCGGGGCTTCGGGGTACAGGCTGGCCCCTTCGGGTACGGAGGAGCCACAGTTAACTTCGCGCTCAGCCCGCCTGCGTGTGCCGCAGGAGCATGCCAGCCCGCGCCCAGCTCCTCTCCGCTCTGTGTCCCCGACGGCGTTCCCCGCGCTGGACACCTGTTTCCTCCCGCCCTCCCGGCTGAGATGTGCTGCTCTAAGTGTAAAATGCACGTCGGGTTTTGAAGACGTGTTCCCAGAAAAGTAAGCTATCTTACTACGTGTTGAAATGATATTTTGGATATACTGGGTTATATAAAATATATTATTACCATTAATTTTACCTGTTTCTTTTTACTTATTGTTATTATTTTTTAATGTGCTACGAGAAGATTTTAATTGGAAGATGCGGCTCCTATTTGTGGCCTGCAATAATGGACCGCGCTGAGCCAGCGGCATGACTCTCGTGTGGGGGATAGAGGTCCTGGGTCCAAATGCTGACTGAGCTCATGATTGTTCCTTCCGGTGTAGGGACCACAGCACGGGGGGAGGAGGGGGGTGTGGCATCCTCCTAGCCGGATTCTGGGCTCTGGACAAGACGCTTAGCCATGCAGCCTTACTTTCACCAACTGCTAAACCTGGACAGTTCTGATTCAGAAGGATTTATTTAAAAGATGGTCCTTTCTGCCACTGATTTGTAGTGCAAACTTTTGCACAAATCAAGAGTCTGGGTATATGTTGTTTTAATACTTCACTGCTTTGTTCCATGGTTCGTTTACCCTTGTGCCCAAGCCAGTTTAGCTTTGTGGGTAAGTCTTGATATCCAGGAGTGTTAGTCTCTTAAATTTATTTTGGTTATTATTGGCCCTTGGCACTTCCTTGTAAGTGTGAGAATCAGCTTGTCTGTTTACACAAAAATAGCGATTCGGATTTTGATTGGTATAGCATTGATTCTGTAGATCAGTTCTGGGTGATTTGACATCATTACTATATTGAGGCTTTCAAGTCATAAATGTGATGTATATCTTCTTTATTAAGGTTTTCTTTAACTTATAATAGTGTTTTATATTTTTCTGAGATAGGTTTTGTACATCTTTCATTAGAATTTTTGCTAGGTATTTGATGTCGTTGATACTATTGTGAATTATATCACTTTGGATATACTTTTCTAATTTTTGCAGATATATGAAAATACAATCAGCTTTTATGTATTAATCTTGGACTCAATGACATTGTGAAACTCACATATTAATTCTAATCTATAGAATTTTCTATATATTCAGGCATGTCATCTGTGAATAATGGCAGTATTACTTAATTACTTTCCATCCTTAGCTATACCTTTTAATTACTTATCTTATTGCACTAACTAGAACCTCCATATATATATTTTTAAGATTTTTTATTGATTTATTTGACAGAGAGAGAGATAGTGAGAGCGGGAACACAAGCAGGGGCAGTGGGAGAGGGAGAAGCAGGCTCCCGGCCGAGCATGGAGCCCGATGTGGGGCTTGATCCCAGGACCCCAGGATCATGACCTGAGCCGAAGGCAGACGCTGAATGACTGAGCCACCCAGGGGCCCCTAGAACCTCCATATGCTTGCTGCCTTTTATTTTAATAGTTACCACTTGACAGTTATTGTTGCTGGGTAACACTGCCAAACTTAATGGTATAAAACAATATGTTTGGGGGCACTTGGGTGGCTCGGTCTTGAGCGTCAGACTCTTGCTTTGCTTGGGTGGTGATCTCAGGGTCCTGGGATGGAGCCCTGCCTCTGGCTCTCTGCTCTGCGGGGTCTCTGCTGGAGATTGTTTCCCTCTCTCTCCCTCCCTCTCTGCTCCTCACCCTGCTCTCTGTCTCAGTCTCTCTCTCTCAGGTAAATGGGTAAAATCTTTAAATAAAATAAAATAAAACAATATGTTTTTATGCTTATGGATTCTTTGGGTCAGGAATTCAACAGGGAATAGTAGATATAATCTGTACCTGTTAAATTGGAGTTTATCTGGGAAAACTTGAAGTCTGATAGCATCTGTGGACTCCTTTACTCACATGGCTGTCGTGTGAACAGCTCAGCTGGAACTGTGGAATGGAGCATCTACACATGATTTCTCCATGTGGCTTGGACTTCCTCATAGCACAGAAGCTCCAGGCTAACTGAATTTCTTACCTAACAACTTTGGAACTCCCACATGCTTGTTCTACTGAACAAGATGGGACTTGTGTCTCTCTTTAGGACCCAACCTTGGCACCTCCACAGTTTCACTTCTGCTATATATTTTTTGGGGGAAGAAATCACTGAGATTCAAGGGGAAGCGATACAGACCTCACCTCTCAGGGGAAAGAGTGGCAAAGAATTTGTGGTCATTAAAAAAAACAGCTTTATTAAGCATAGGTGACATGTAACAGACTGCACACATTTAAAGTGGACAGTTTCGTAAGTTTTGACATTTGTGTACACCGAAGCCATTACCACAGTCAAGGTAATGAGCATATTCATCACCTCTAAAAGTTTTTTATGGCTCTTTATCTCCCCTCCTACCTCTCAACACTAGTTTGCTGAAGTGTTTTGTTTGTTTGTTTGTTTGTTTGTTTAATTAGGAAAGGACATTGGGTTAGTCAAATGCTTTTACTGCATGTATTGAGATGATCATATGGTCTTTCTTTTTTTAGTCATTAAATGTACATTGATTTTTACATGTAAACATTCTAGATTGATGGTTTTTTTTTTAAATGTCAGAACTTTAAAGATTTTGCTCCTCTGTCTCCTAGCTTACATTATTTCTGAGGAGAAATCTGCTTTTATTCTTACCATTGTTCCTCTGTAAATAATGTATCTCATTTCTCTGACTGCTTTTAAGATTTTTCTCTTTATCACTCACTTTAAGCAATTTGACTGTGATATGCCATGGTGTAGTTCCCTTTGTATTTCTTGTGTGTGAGGTTTGTTCAGTTTTTTGGAGGTGTGTGTGTCTGTGGATTTATAGTTTTAGTCAAATTTGGAAATGTTTGTTATTATTTTTCAAATATTTTTCTTTCTATCCCATTTAAATGTAGTCCAATTATGCACATCAGGCCACTTGAAATTGTCCCACAGCTCACTGATCTTTTGTTTCCAGTCTTTCCTCTCTGTGGATTTTATTTTAATAATTTCTATTGCTATGTCTTCAAGTTCACTAATCTTTTCTTTTACCATGTCTAATCTGCCACTAATCTCATCCAGTGTACTTTTTACCTCAAATGTTATAGTTTATTTATAGAGGTTAATTTGGCTATTTTTTGTTTATATCTTCCACATCTCTACTTAACATATTCAATGTTTTCTCTAGCTTCTTGGATATAGAAATGTATTAATATCCTTGTCTACTAATTCTATCATCTGCTTCATTTCTGAGTAGTGACGATTTTCTCCTGACTATGGGTATATTTTCCTGCTTCTTTTCATGTATGCTAATTTTTCATTGAATGCCAGATGTTTATAATCTTACTTTGTTGGGTGCTGGACATTTTTGTATTCCTATACATGTTCTTGAGCATTTTTCTAGGATGTGGTTAGATTCCTTAGAAATGGTTTTATCTTTTGATGGCTTGTTTTTATGTATTTTTTAAGACTTTATTTTATTTTTTTAAATTAATTTTATTTATTTATTTATTTATTTATTTATTTATTTATTTATTTATTTATTTTAGCAATCTCTACACCCAACATGGGGCTGGAACTCATAATCCTGAGATCAAGAGTCACATGCTCCCTGGACTGAGCCAGCCAGGTTCCCCTAAGGTCTTGCTTTTAAACTTGGGTAGATGGAACCAGGGCTTGGCCTAGGACAGGGTTTCTCTTTGTTTCATAGACTGTCCAGGAATGAAAAACACAGAAGCAGGGGCCCAGACACTCAGTATTGGGGTCCACAAAGGGCAGGTGTTCTCAGCAGCCATAAACACAGTTGGTCCCTAGTTAGGCTTTGCTGAGGGCTAAGCAACAGATTTGAGTCTGACTCTGGGACTTTGCTTTTCTAGAGAGAGTGAAGCTGAGGCTCCTCCTTGACTTAAAGAACCACAGAAAAGTTCCCAGTGCCTGGCTAGCTCACTCCATAGACCACAAAGCTCTCTCCCAGTCTGCGTTTGGAGCTCCACGCTGGCCTTTTTCCTGGGCTCATTGGCCACTGCCCATCCCATTTTCCCCAACCTCAGAAAGGGTTCTCAGTTCCAAACACCCACATAAAGACCTGCATCATCAATATCTGGCCCATTTATTGCTCAGAGTGCTAGGGAATCTCTGAGAAAATCAGCTAATGGAAGAAGCCAACGCCCCTCCCCCCAGTTCCTTTCCAGGTTCAGATGCCCGCTGTGACTAGAGGACCTAATTGAGAGCCACCAAGAGTGGTGCTGTCTGTATTATATTCTGGGAGGATGCAAACCCCTGCCAATTATTTTGTGGCGGTTGTGCAGCTAGTGCAGTCCCGAGAACCATCGATCGTGCACCCTCTCCCGGCTCAGATTTCTCAAAATGTAGACTTTGTTCAGGGTAAAATGAACCAAGGGCAGAGGCCCAGTGTGGGCGTCTCTGGCCTTGGCCAGCTGTGAGGGTCTTTGCCCGTGTGGAGGGGAAAACAGAAGACCCTCACTCTCCAGGTACATACAGGTGTTGGATCCAGCAGTTCACAGAAGCACCGAATCTGAGGTGTCGGCATCCGCAATTGGGGGATTGATTAACTTTAAAATCGGTTGATCAGCAGCTGCATCCCTGAAAGTCTGATGTCCAAGGTGGGGCTCAATTTTACAGTCTTTTATTTATTTATTTATTTATTTATTTATTTATTTATTTATTTATTTATTTATTTATTTATTTATTTGACAGAGAGAGACACAGCGAGAGAGGGAACACAAGCAGGGGGAGTGGGGGAGGGAGAAGGAGGCTTCCCGAGGAGCAGGGAGCCCTATGCGGGGCTTGATCCCAAGACCCTGGGATCATGACCTGAGCCGAAGGCAGACGCTTAACGACTGAGCCACCCAGGTGCCCCTCTACAGTTTTGAAACGAAGGGTTTTTCTGAGCTAGCCAGGAAACTTCAGCAACCCCCCACCTAATGAGAGGACTTCGGGAGGCGCCAAAAAGTCCAGGGCGAGTCAGGCCTTGAGGGAGGCGTGGCCCGTCCTGGAATCTACCCCTCTAGGTACAGAGGGCCTCAGTACAGCCGAAAGGTCTGGGGTTGCGGACAGGTGGCCCCACGACCTCCTATCCCGCTCCTCCCCAACCCCATCATCCCAGACAAGGGGCGAGGAAATCTGCTACCACCGGGGGCTGGTAGGGACAAAGAGGAGTGGGGCCTGGCCCGGGGCTGCCGGGGAGTGCGGGTGTGCGTGTGTGTGTCTGGGGGGCGGGGCGCCCAAAAGGGTTGCGGCTCGCATTGACGTTCGGGCGGTAGCCCCGGATCCACTCCACGGATGGGCTCCGTGGCTGGTATGTGGCCGAATTGGTCCCCAGGCCTGAGGGAGGGAAAGACAAAGGCTCCCCCATCCTCGAACTTGATTCGAATAGGTCATTAACTGGACACTAATTGTGAGTTCCAGCGTTCTGATTTCTGTCAGGAAGACTCACTCCATGCTTCTTCTGACATATCAGAGGTCAAATCATGTTCCCGCTTGCTCCTTGTCACCACCAGGATCCAGCCCTGCAGTGGACACCTGCAATTTTGGGACTTCTGCATCCTCGGGGCCACACCTCACCCCACCGGTGAGACTTAGAAACACAGCTCTGCTAAGGGACACTAGAGCCTGGTCCTGGTCCAACAGGCAAGGCTGTTGGTGGAAGAATTTTCCTCGGGGTCCGGTTGTCATGTTTCTCAATGAAGAGAGCCACGAGTGGTGGATCCTCCTCCTCTAAGGAGCTGTGGGGTTTGGGGGAAGGGAGTCTAGGATTCGCTCTTCGGATTGTTTTTCTGGGACCCCAGAGGGCTCAGAATTTGAAGGTATGTGTGACTGTCCTAGATGTTTCTTTCTTGAATTTGGGCCCAGATTGGGACGAAGATCTGCCAGGTATTGTCCATGGGTCTTTCTCTGCTCTCCATTAACTCTGTTCCTGCCCCCCCCCAAACCTCCAAAGTGCTAGAAAAGCCACCCCCCCATACAGGTTCCAGGGGTTAGGACCCACTCTTCACCCCTTTACCGGGAAGCCAGAGGAATTAAACCAAAGGGCTAATGGGTGGTGGCCCAGAGAAAGTTCAGCCCTCAACTCCACCCATCAACAGCTAAACCAGCCTGTGCTTTCCGCTCTGTAACACGCCCCTCACCCCCCAGGTAGCTCCGGTGTGCTCCCTCCACAAAGCCCACCCAATCCCTCCTTTTATCACCTTCACGGGTGTAAAGAGACACCCGTGCCCCAACCTCGGGGGTCCTAGGAGGTGCAGGGCTCAGCTGTGGCTGACAAGTCTTTGACAGCAGAAACCACCCAGCATAGGAGTGCCAAAACAGGACCGCCCTACCCCGGGTGGGACTCGAACCCACAATCCCTGGCTTAGGAGGCCAGTGCCTTCTCCATTAGGCCACCGGGGCGTGCCCCAGGTGCGCAGGCTTCCCCGTCAAGACCCGCCCCCTTCCAGGCTCCCGCGAGGAGCTGGTGGGCAGCGCCACGTGTCTCGCGTGCCCCTGCTGCGAGGGGCCGCGCGTTCAGGGCGACGTCTGTTCGGGTGTTTGGCTGTGCTGCTTCTTCGTTTAGGACCCGGAGCAGGTGCGGTGTCCTGGCACCTCCCCCCACCCCGCGCCCTGTCCGGTCGAGTCCCGGTGCCGCCCCAGCTCCGCAGCCGCCCGATCCCCGCCTCTCCCCGCTCCATCGGGCGGCGGATGGAAGCTTCCCTGCGTGTGCATCTCTGGAATGGCCCGCGGACTCCGGAGCACCGAGCCCAATCTCACCCTCCCCTTTGTGTTATCGGGGGGAACTTCCCCCAGGCCCCTTCCCCTGCGGTGAGGAGGGCGAGGCAGAGTCACCAAGGACCGCACCCGTCGTCTTCGTTCTGGCTCTTTGGTTTAAGGTACGGTGCTTGTTTTGGGGGCGACCGTCCCTGCGCCTGAGTCTTGGGCGTCCCCAAGTGTCCAGATTCTGTTGGCTTCAGGTGGGGGCAAGGCGGGAAGTGTCTCCCCACTACAGTGCCCAGCACAGGAGAGCTGGTCGCTGCGGCTTTTTCCTGCTGGGGAGAAGTGTCCCTCCGCGTCGCGGGGAGGGGACAGAGGGACCCTTGTGGGAAGGACCCCGGTACCTGCGGACAAGGAACGAGGTGAGGGGAGAACTGGGAACCTCCGCCCGCGCCCTCGGACCGGCGCGGCCCCTTGGCCCACCACAACGTGCGGACTCGGCGAGCCCAGACCCCAAACCACGCCCTGAGCACGCCGAGTCTGAGGCCGGAGGAGGTGGCTCGGTTCTTCCGCGCGGCGGCGTGGGCGAGTAGTCTACGGTTCAAGGATTGGAACCCCGTCCCCAGGCCTGGGGGGGCTGGAGAAGCCCTCCGTGTCCTCCTGTCGAACCCCCAGAACCTCTGCAGCCAAGTCACCTGAGGCCTCAGAACAAAGGACAGAGCACCCAGAACGGGCTCTTGTCGCCTGGCTAGCTCAGTCGGTAGAGCATGAGACTCTTAATCTCAGGGTCGTGGGTTCGAGCCCCACGTTGGGCGGGCTCTGCATTTTGTGCGTCAGCAGGCTTTCAACAAGTCCTAACCCCGTTTAGAGAGATCTTCCTGAGAAAACAAACTTCCTGATTGCACATTCTATGAGGAAAAGAGAACACGGTACTTGGGTGTAACTTTTACCTTCAGGGGAGACATTCTGAGGCACTTCCTCTACCTTGGGAGTTTTATTTTTTAGGGGTGGCAGTGGCTTAAACATAGGGATGGGGAGAGAAAGCCAGGAGCCCAGGTGATGGTGAGGACAGTTCAGGGAATAAGGAACAGATATGTTTAAAATTAAACCTGACCCGGGTGACAAGGGCCACTTCCTGGGGCCCTCTGCTCTCCCTGCCCACATACAGGTGGCCCTCCTCCCCCTGTGCCCGCCTTCCTTACTCCAGCCTGGCAGGGCTTCTCTCCAGGGACCCCCTTCAGCATCTAGGAGACCCTGTCCCTGTTCACAGCCCTACTGTTGCAGTCATCCTGTTGGCAAGTTAGTACTCCTTGTACTCGCAGCCCCGGCTGGAGCCTGGCCCAGCCAGTGATTGCCAGAAGAGTGGATGTCTCCAGGTCCCACAGAACCAGGGTCAAGACCACTTTCTTCCATGGAAGGATGAGAGGCAGATGAAGTAACTGACCTTGAGGGATTTGTTAATCTGGGGGTGCACAACTTGTTTTGGGAGTGAGAAGTCCTGGATTCAAATCCCCGACAAGCCCTTCTCTTGCACAGAGACATTTTTGAGGGGTGGATGGAATGGTGGGTCCCAATTCTAGGTCCCTTTACAATGGAAAGCAAAGGCATTGAAAGTAGAGAAGGTGGGGGGAGGGGGTTTCTGATACCCTCTCCCCCCCCCCATTGTCGAGGTCCCATGTGTCACCATGGATACACAGAGCTGACCCTTGTCCCTGAGCCACACTTCATTGCACAGACTCCATCCCTGAACCACAGCCTCAGGGGAACTCTGCTTCCTGGAGAGATCCTACACTGGGAATTTTCCATGGCTTGTGGTCTGGAGTCTTGAGCCTTCCCCTAGATGAGGAAGGTGCAGAACACAAATCTTGGGCAGTTCTTTTTGGATTGCAGGAGGGTTACAGGAGTTGACTCCACTATTTTTCAGCTGGACTCCACAGATCTGGACCCACAAGACCCAGCCTCTCAAGGACATCAGTTAATCCATCTGTTAAGTGGGGATAATCAGAACTCATGACTCAAAGATTTGTTTGGGATATTAAATTATATTTTGTGTAAAGCACTTAGAACAGAGCCTTGAGACTGAAGCATTAACTCCTGTCTGAGCTTCCAGCCTGCTTGTCCACCCCTCCCCGCCCATGCCCCTGAGCCAGGCATCTCTGGCTGGGGGAAGCCCAGATGCTCTGGGGCCCCTGTTTATTCTCTCCTCCCCCGCCTCTCCTGCCTCCCCACTTCGCATTCCTCCTGACCTCTCGGGCAGGAACCTGAACAGCCTCTTGTCCCAAATTGGCAGATCCTGGCTTTATGCCACTCCCTGCGAAGGAGCTGGATCCCAAGGGCTGACCTCGGTGTTGGAGTTCAACAAAATATTTCGAGGGAATGAGGGAGGAATCGAGTGGTCAGGCCTGTTTTCCACCCCTCTGAGAAAGGGGCTCAAGTTTCCGTATATCCCTGGAGTGGTCTCAGGCCGACACACCCTCCTCCTGAAGCCTCAGGGTGGTGCTGGGACTTGGGGGCATCAACAGGTGACCTTGGATTTCATCAAGGCACAGAGAAGGACTGGACTCCAACTTGGCACCTCACACCATCAGGGGTCTCAGCCTACGTCTGAATTTTGGGGTCAGGGTCGAGGGTGATGTATGAGGCTGGAAATGTCAACAGTCTGGTCCAGATCCTGGTGTTGCCCACATTCGAGACTCAGCTTTAATGCAGAGATTCAGCAAAAACACCCATATGGTCACCAGGTTAGCTCAGCTGACACCATACTCTTATTCTCAGGGTCATGGCTTTGAGCCTCACAGTAGTTAGATTTTTTATTGCCCGTTGAAGGCAATGAGGATTCCCGCCCACATGGGTTGTTTCTCTGGTCCCAGCTATCCACGCCTGCCTGAAAAGTGCTCTGTTGGGTGCACAATGTGTGAGGTGATAAAAGCAGATTCCTGCTCACCCAGGAAGCCATGCTTGGTTCCTGCCCTCAGAGCATCTGCCCCTTGTACCAGGATTGGCCTCCCATGGGTGCTTCTGGACTCCCGTTCCTGAGAGTAGGGAGAGTAGTCATTCCAGCACCCACGCCCAGGACAGGGCAAGGACCAGGGCCCTTTAAGGCCGACACCAAGGGCTTCCTCGCTCCTTGTTAGCAAGGTCCCTGGAAAGGAATTCCACAAGGGTTTTCCTCCTCTGGGAACACAGCAGGTTGTCCCTAAATAAAAGACAAGAGAGTCTGAAAACCTAGGCTCCTCCGGGATTTGATCCTCTTTTGTTCTAAGCGAGGATTATACTCCTGGAAACTCCTTTTGCTGCCAGCTTCTCCTCTCGCTCAGCAATGCTGCCCACGCTCCAGTCCTCATGGGGTCATAATGTGGGAGAATTTGATTCAGGTATCAATCAAGTAGAGGGATATAGTGGGTCCTGATTCCCAATATTCAGTAGTTTGGGAATTCCGTATTTGTTCTGTCTCCCTGTCCGGGGCCAATTTAGAGGGCTTCAGCCCAGGAAAATAGGCGCTGCGGTTTGGGGGCAGAGCATCGTTCCCGGTTTGCGATGGACTGGGGGTGAACTGTGGCCCCCACCCCACCACCCGCAGTTCACCCTGGGCACTGCTGAGAGTCTCTCTCCGTCACTGGATCCCAGCCTGGGCTGAAGACCAGCCCTCCCCTGCGCGCCGCAGCGATCAGGATGCGTAATTGGGAAGCGGTGGGTTGGAGAGCTGCAGCTGTGCGGCCTTCCTCCAGCTGGGCCAGCTCGGGCCGCACGTGCAGCCGTTGATGAACTTGTGGGTCTGAAACCTGACAGCAGCTGCGAACCCGCGAACGCATAGAGCCGGCTTCACAGATGCACAAGTTAACAGCTGAGCTCTCGGGGTGATGTCGGTGTTTCCGCGTGCGTCAGCTGCAGAAGGAGGAGGGGGTGGAACGTGGCGGCTCGTTGGTCTAGGGGTATGATTCTCGCTTTGGGTGCGAGAGGTCCCGGGTTCAAATCCCGGACGAGCCCCTTCCCTCATCTTTTCCCCTCTACGTTTTCAGTGGAGTTCGGCACCTACCAGGCTGAGGCTCCAGATGGTTCAGCTGGTGAGGGAGCTAGGGCTCCGGCAGACGCAGACAGTATGTATCTCCTGAGGCTGGGATCCCGCGGTAACGAGGTTAAAGGAGACTATTCTGGGAAGTAGGAGGAGGTTATGTAAAATAAGGGAAAGTGCATCGTTGGCTGCTCTAGGGGTACAGATCTCATCTTAGTTCGAGATGATCCTCGCTTAAGTCCCGGGTGAGCCCTACTCTTACTTAAGTTGCCTTTTTTGGAGGGGGGGGAGAGACCTGGGATTCTGCGGGTAGAACTTCAGTTCCCTGGGGCCTTCCCAGATGAGAGCGCTAGGAAATTCGCGCCTTGGATCCGGAGGGGTGGTGGTCAGACAGTACAAAGCGAAGCTGCTAGCGCAGATCTGCGGGATCCTCGCGGGTTGGGTCACGCCTCAACACGGGGAAGGACACAGAGACAGCAGAGTGCCTAGGACCCGACCCCGAACCCCTGGACGCAGTCTCTCTGCCCTGAGGGCGGGCTCCTTGTCCTCACCACTACCTGAGGACCAGAAGACCCGCCTCTTGCCCCCGCTGAGCAGAGGAGGGCATCCCTGAGTCGTCCTGGCTCGGGGTCTTGTTGGTGGCCTGATCCACCTCCCTCCAGGGGTCAGCCCCTCCCGTTTGATGGCACCTAGGGCAGGACGGCTGGTTTAGTCAGCATAACAAAGCGACTCTCAACGTTACTCGTGGGTTGTAGGTCCCATGTCGGAAACCGGATTTCTTGGTTTGATCTTGCCAGTGACTGGAGAGGGGAGCGCAGCCTGGAAGAGCGGGGGCAAGGGGCAGAGGCAGATGGTGGTGGCTATTTCTTCCATGCACTCCGCACGCGTTTAGTAACCACCCATTGCGTGCCACACCGTGGGGGTGCGGCGTTTTCCAAAGCGGGCTTCCTAGTGACTTCGGCTCAAGCACCCTCCACGCGCCGCCGCCCGGCTCTTGAGCCGTCCAGCTGCCGCGTCCGACCTGGAGCTCCTCACCGGCTTCTGCGCTGCGCGCTGGGAGGAGCCGGGAGGAGCGCCTGCAGAGTGATCCAAGGGCGGCGCGGGGACGCCCTGACCGCCTGCCGGGCTGGCCGCCCGCCCCTCCCGGCCAGGGACTCAGCGCCGAGCGGAAGCGCGGAGACCACCATATGGCCGGCACGCAGGAACCGCTCCCCACTTCGTGGGCTCAGGGAGCGCTGGGCTCCCTCCACGCCCACGGATTCTTGAATTTAGCGGTTCTCCACTAGTCTGCAGCCGGAGTCCTCTCCCCGCGCTGCTCTGCGGGTCCCGCCCCGGATGCCACAACGGTCATAAAGAGGAGCCTGGAGGCCGACTTCAGCGGGGCTCGTTGGTCTAGGGGTATGATTCTCGCTTAGGGTGCGAGAGGTCCCGGGTTCAAATCCCGGACGAGCCCTCCTTTTTGTCTCCCGGATGCGGGTCAGAATTCTGGCCTGAGATCTGTGCGCCAGGCCGCGAAGCTCGACCCCGGGAAAGGTGACTTTGAAAAGGCCTCAGGCTGGCTAAATGCCGCCCACCGCTGCTTTTAAAATTTAATTGGGACCCAGTCGCCAGAGCCCTGTCTCCCGATACTACTTTGTCATTCGGAGTTCGAAGCACCGAGGTAGGAGAAAAAGGTCTTTCCTTCCTGTGCACTAAGAGCCCATTATTCTCCAAACCGACCCCTTTGGCGCGGCAAGCCTGGGCCCCCAGCCCAGTTCCGGGCTCAGGAGTCAAGGAGTTTGAGGAGAGGCCGTGGACTTCTGGCATTTGCAGCCTGGCCCTAGGGGTCTCCAGACGCCAAGCCCGGCACTCCTCACCTGGGCATGGCCTCCTGGGGCTCTCCGCTGCCAGAGCCCTGACCCCCAGTGCCTGTCCCATTGGGGTCCCCTCTGCCCTTTTCTGCAGCTCCGGCTGTGTGTGGACTGGGGTCACCTTCGCCGGGCAAGAAGCGGACCGGGTCCCGCCAACACAAGAAAGTTTGAAAATCTAAACATTTGAAGAACAATAGTGGACATGTTTGTCGGAGGCTATGATCCCATGTAGTTATATCCCCACTCCTTGTCGCATCAGCCCAAACATCAAATAGATGTTAACAATTTAAAATTGTGTTAGAGAATCTCTCATACATGTTACTAAAGCCTAGCAAATCATGTTCAAGAGCTCTGCAAGGGGGGACATCTGTTCTGCAGAACCTTGAGGCTGCGATGCCTCCAGGCACAGAATTCCTATAAAACACTCCCTCAGTACCTGGGGCTGAGAAGAAAGTGGGATTCAGGGGAGGTGGGGGGATTAACTCCTCCAGCCTTTCCCCTCTTGTCAGGCCAAGGGCCCAGGGAAAGTCCTTCTGTGGAGTCACAAGTGCTTGCCAGCAAATGCCTTCAGCATGTGTGGAAAGAAGAGTGCCAAGGTGTGCCAAGAGCATCTGCCTCCTACAGGATCTGAAGGATGGTTACACTGGAGAGAAGGAATCAAGAGAATGCAGCGGAGAGGAGGACCAAGGTGTTGGACAACTGTTAGTGGCATGGTCTTCCTTTTTGTTTAGGATGGTGAGTTTGAGAGTGTGCCATGAACCAAGTATCATGAATAATCCAATTCTGTGTACTTGAGGACCAATTGGAGGGGGAAAAAAACCCTCAAGTAGAAGATTTAATTTAAGTGCTAAATTAATGAATGGTATGGTAAGTCTTTGAGCCCCTGGCAGAAGTAAAAATTGTCTGTGGAGAAATACACTTTTATTCTAGATCTCACAGAATTCCCTACACAAAGAAATTTACAAGGAAAATGGGCAACTCACAAAACCAACAAAAAACAAGGAAATAAGGCACCATGAGCAATAACCAAGGAACAACAAGCAATGGAAATGAAATTGCAAACATTTTAGATGCTAAGATTATTAGACACAGACTATAATACAACTATTCTTACTATGCATAAATAAATGAAGACTAAAATATCTTTGACAACAGAAGCTATGTAAAATGATCTAAAGATTGCAAAAGATCTATATTCTTTTTTTTTTTAAGATTTTATTTATTTATTTGACACAGAGAGAAAGAGAGAGAGAGCACAAGCAGGGGGAGTGGCAGGTAGAGGAAGAGGGAGAAGCAGGCTCCCCGCCGAGCAAGGAGCCTGATGTGGGGCTTGATCCCAGGACCCTGGGATCATGACCTGAGCCGAAGGCAGTTGATTAACCAACTGAGCCACCGAGGCGCCCCTCTATA
Organism: Mirounga angustirostris; assembly: GCF_029215605.1. Taxonomy (NCBI): domain Eukaryota; kingdom Metazoa; phylum Chordata; class Mammalia; order Carnivora; family Phocidae; genus Mirounga; species Mirounga angustirostris. The sequence goes on from NW_026991713.1 coordinate 142,067,324, forward strand.
TTCTTCTAAAAATAAAAATACACAAAAATTGAAACAAAATTCAATAGATGTAATAGATATAACAGTTAAAAAAAGATGGAGAAACAACAGGGCGCCTGGGTGGCTCAGTTGGTTAAGCGACTGCCTTCAGCTCAGGTCATGATCCCGGAGTCCTGGGATCGACCCGCATCGGCCCCGCATCGGGCCCCGCATCGGGCCCCGCATCGGGCCCCGCATCGGGCTCCTGGCTCGGCGGGGAGCCTGCTTCTCCCTCTGACCCTGTCCCCTCTCATGCTGTTTCTCTCTCTCTCTCTCTCTCTCTCAAATAAATAAATAAAATCTTTAAAAAAGAAAAGATGGAGAAACAGTAAACTAAGAATAGGTCAGAATAAATAATACAAAAATAAACAAAACCCTAAAATATCCCAATATGATTGCAAATTAAGCAACATACTTCTAAAAATTCCATGAGCTAAGGAAGAAATTACAATGGGATTTAGAAATACTTTGAAATAAATGATGATGAAAATACTGCATACCAAAACCTGAAACGTACAGCTAAAACTGTAGTTAGAGGGAAATTGATAGCCTTAGATGCATATAATAGAAAGATTGAAAACTAATGGCAAGAAGTTAGAAAAAGAACAGCAAAAATAAACCCAAAGAAGTTAGGGAAAAAATAATAAGATATGAAAATAATGAAGTAGAAAACAAGCATACTATAGAGATTAATAACACGTCCTGAAGGCAAATCTTGGGAAAAGCTAGGGCTATTGCTAAAACTCTGCAAATACTCATTAAGAAATAAAGGAAGAGACATGCAACGCAAAGCGGGAATAAGAATGACTTCACAGTCATTGCATAATTAAATAATAAAAGCATATGCTAAACACCTTTGTGAAAATTTAGAGAAATACATAATTTTTTAAAATTAAAAAACATGCCTTACTGGGATCAAAATGGAATAAAAATGTAAATGATCTTAAAACTAATAAAGAAAGTGAATCAATAGTCAAAAACTATCCTCCAAGGAAGATTCTTGACTCAGATGGTTGCTGTGAAGCACGCTACCAAACATTCAAGAAACAAAATTTTTATCTCACACAAAAGCTTTCACAGAATAGAACATGGAACCCCACAACACATTTTAGGAGGCCAGCACAACTCTGGTATCAAAACTAAACACAGGGACCCCTGGGTGATTCAGTAGGTTGCACATCTGACACTTGATCTCAAGAGTTGTGAGTTCAAGCACCCTGTTGGGCTCTGTGCTGGGCATGGAGCCTACATTAAAAAACAACAACAACATAGACAATATGAAAAATAATTTTAAAACCACATAATCTATAATCTCACTCATGAAAATGGATGTAAAATCTTAAAATACTAGCAAACCAAATCTTATGACCTATAAGAAGAATAATATACCGCTTCCAAGTTGAGTTTATCTAGGGAGTGCAGTTGATTTGATGTTAGAAAATCTATTGCTGGGCGCCTGGGTGGCTCAGTTGGTTAAGTGACTGCCTTCCGCTCAGGTTATGATCCTGGAGTGTCTGGATCGAGTCTCGCATCGGGTTCTCTGCTCGGCAGGGAGTCTGCTTCTCCCTCTGACCCTCCCCCCTCTCATGTGCTCTCTCTCATTCTCTCTCTCTCAAATAAATAAATAAAATCTTAGAAAAAGAAAATCTATTGCTTTCTGCAACAAATTCAGGGAAAAATATTCAATACAATCTAACTTCCATTCATGATTTTTAAAATGCTTAGTAAACCAGCAAAAGGAGATAATACCCCTAACTTGCCAAAATTATCTACAAAATACTACAGCAAACTTCATCCTTGATAGTGAAACCTTGACATTTTCTTTGAGGTTGGAGATGCCACAAGGATGCTGATGCTCTCTTTCTATTGAACATTTTATCAAATTGGGTTACTCATGCATTGTTGATGGGAATGGAAACGGTCCAGCCACTCTGGACAACACTATGGCAGTTTCTTTAAAAACTGAACATGTAACTACCATGTGACCCAGCAATTGCACCTTTGGGTGTCTATCCCAGAAAAATGAAAACTTATGTTCACACAAAAACCTGTACTCCGATATTTATAGCTGTTACATATTTCTAACAGCCAAAACAACAACAACAAAACAACAAAAAACAAAAACAAAACAAAAACTGGAATTATCCAGATGTCCGTCAAGGGGTCAATAGGTAAACTGGTATATCTTGCCGTAGGCCTGCACCGCTCGCTCTGCTGGGGCTGCTCTTCCTGCGCCTAACGCCAGGTCCGCCCCTGCGGGCACGGGGCCCAGACAGGTTCCCCAACTAGAGGCCATGGGAAGGTGAGGGAAGTCCTGGACAAGCAGCACCCTCGCTGCCCCTGTGGGACTCTACTGACCCGACCCCAGGTGCTCAGGTCCAATTCATTACTTAGCCAAGTTCCCATCACCTTCAGATCAGCCCACCATCTAAAAAGCCCATCCGGGGATGCCCGGCTAGCTCAGTCGGTAGAGCATGAGACTCTTAATCTCAGGGTCGTGGGTTCGAGCCCCACGTTGGGCGGTTTGTTTTCTTGGTTTGGCGCGCGAAACTCGGCAGGAGACGATTAGGGAGCAGTGTGGGTGCACCACAGGGGGGCAGTATTTCCACGCAAGGCGTCCCACTGACCTAGAATCTAAAGGCAACGCTGCCCCGGGGACCGGGGGCCTCTCGGTGGCTTTTGCCCCAGAGTGTGACCAGCGTGCTCGCGGTTGCGAGGAATGTCAGCGAAGTGACCCCCGTGGCGGCGCAAGGACGCATGGACCGTCTGCCTGGCAGCATTCATTGAGTGAATGCTGGGGCCACCAGATTGGGGGACATGAGAGGGCTGCTCCCCACTCTGTGAGCTCCTTCCGCGCCCACCCGCTTCTGAGCTCAATCCTTCCCTGCGGGCCTGAAATCCGAATCTCCTCCCCGCGTCACTTCCTTAATCCCGCTTGTCCCAACCCTTGGGTCGCCATGAAGTCATAAAGAGAGCAGGAGGAAGCCACTTCCATGGCTCGTTGGTCTTGGGGTATGATTCTCGCTTAGGGTGCGAGAGGTCCCGGGTTCAAATCCCGGACGAGCCCTAGCGCTTTTGGTACAAAAACGTCCTCTTAGAGATTGAGGAACTGTTGGCAGACCTCAGCCTTTGGGCGACGAAACGGGACAACGCAAGAGAAAATTAGAAGAAAATCTTTAAAAGTCCCCAGCTGGTTCCGGATGCTTTAAAAAATTTAATTTGGAGGCCCAGGCTTCAGAGGTGCAGGCATCCCGGGGCAGGGCGCTCCTCCCAGGGCTGCGTCAGGTGTAGTCCTGGGCCGGTTTGGGGAAGGGGAATCCGAGAGAAGCAACGCTCCCCCGCAGTCACCCCTTTGAGGGTTCAAGGTCAGCACTTCTCGGCGGCACTCAAAGCACCCCCTGCTGAGCACCCAGGAATTTATACGCCAGCACTACTGAGGGGTGATGGTGGGGGTGACGCACTTTGAGGAGGCGCCTGGGCCCTCCTCCCCTCTTCCCTTTTCTTGCCCCACCTCCTCCCTCCATTTTCTTGTCCCCCTCACCTGGGCGCTCCCAGGCCTGCCCTGGTGCTGCTCCGGCCTGGAGACCGAGTGCGGTCAGGACTAGGGTCCTGTGCCCCTCTCGGAAGGTCAGGCTGTGAGGTCCAGGAGATTGGAGGTCCAGGTAGGGTTTGACTTTGACCCCTAAAGAGTTTCAATCCTTGAGAGCTGCATTCCATAAAGGATGCAGGTTCCCCGCTTTCCGGGCAACCGTGGGCCGGGGGCATAGCTCAGGCCCAATGTCCTCTTTCCTCCAGAGCCCACGCAGGCGCCCGAGGCTCCCTGTAGAGTTAGATTTCCCGGGGCAACCATCTCTGTCCTAAAGTTTTTTTTTTTTTTAACCTCTATTTATTGGTTTGAAAAATTGTTAACAGCTTTAAGGAAATTACTACAAAGAAAAACATTCCAGGAGAGACTCGCGGTTTCCAGTAACACAAATGGGCGGGATTTGGGGGACGAACATTTTAGCTAAAAACAACGGAAAACGTTGGATATTCAAAACAAACAAGCACACTTAAAAGCGGCGGGAGGGGGAAAAAAATCCTGGCCACATTTAAACGGAGGTGGAAAAGCAGAGGGGTGCGTGGATCCCCAAGCGGCGGTCAAACCGAGGGGATTTGCCAATTTCCGCAAACGGGCGAGACGAAGGCAGAGCCCAGGACCTGCTCCTGAGTTCCCCCTTGAATCTGTGACCCCGGAAGATGCGTATGCACAGAAATACACCCGTCCCACCCCCCACGGGCCTCCAGCGGCTCTGGAAAGCATGTTGCTTTGGGCCTCTTCCTTCTCCCACCTTCTGCTAAAATGCAAATAATTTTAAATAAGAGGCAGCAAGTACGCAGACCTCGTGCACCGGAAGGGCGAAGCCCCGCCCCCAACAAGGACCCCGCGTCTAAAGCGTCCTAGTTTCTCTCGGTGGCGGTCCCCTCACTCCCAGGCGCGCTCCCCTGAAGTCTCAGGGATGGCAGCTCCAGCCCCTTGCCTGCCGCCTTCTCTTCTGGGCCTGTGGTCAGATTGCCAGGACAGGTGGCACAAAGGACATTAGAAGACACGACAACTAATGCAAAGTGTGCTCTCTGATTAGGTTCTGGATTTTTTTTTTTCTTTTGTTTTTGCCATAAAGAACGTTATTGGAGGAAATTCGAATATGGACGGTAGGTTAGATAATCTTGTTGCACGAATGATAAAGGATAAATTCGGAGGTGTGGCGCGGGGAGGCTCTGAGGTCCCGGGAATTCTTAGGGGAATGGGGAGAGAATCTTGAGAGGCTTCGGATTTTGATTGATTGATTTTTTTTTTACCGTTGGATAAATTACAAACCTCGGTGAATACAGTGAATTTCAAGGAAAATTGCAGGGTTGTGTCCACGACACTTGAGCCTTCAGCTTCGGACAGCCCCAAGGGGAGGGGTTTGATTTGGAGCTCTGTGCCTCCTCTCGCACCCGAGCCTAGAGGGCAAGGTCCAGGGTAGAATCCTCCGGCCTCTCTCCGTCTGGTGGACATTGACGAAGTCCGGAGTTGTGGCGCCCAGCCCCGGACCACGGCGCAGAGGGCTCTGACTTTGGCCTGCGGGTGAGCCGCAGAGGGTCTGGAGGGGTCGTCTCCCCACTGCACGCTGTGTGGGTCCCGCAGGTCCTCCCAGCCCTGCCTCTGCCGGGTCATTGTTCAGCTGGGCCCGGAGAAGACCGAACGCAGCCCAGGCCGGATGCACCATCGACTGATCCGACCGGAGTCCCCTACTGCTCTCTGAATCCATTCATCTGAAGGAGAATCCAGCGGATTTCTGAGCGTGGGACTCCTTCTGGAGGAAACGGAAGAGCCAGACTCCGCGAGGCCGGTGCCCGAGGAGCCGCAGGAACGCAGAGGAGGGCGAATTTGTTTCGTTTACAGCTGTTCCTGAAGGCTTTTGAATGCACGCTGGAACGCCAAAGAAACTCAGCCTGATTCTGAGGAATACCCACACCAATCTCTGGAACTCTTTCTAGCCAGTAAGCAAACGGTTTAGCAGCTGCCCCAGTGGCCTAATGGGTAAGACACTGGCCTCCTAAGCCAGGAGTTGTGGGTTCGAGTCCCACCTGGGGTAATAGGTGTGTGATGGGTGTTTTAGATTAGGTTACACGAAGAACTACAGTCTAAGGGAGGGGAAAACCTGCAGAACTCCGAGAGGTTTGCACCATCCTTAGAGTAAGAGCGAGAGCGAAATACAGCCTGAGGGGAAAACCTGTGGAACTCAAAGGAGTTTGCTGCACCATCCTTAAAGTAAGAGCGAGAGGTTTTCTTGTCTTCTATCTAATCACAAGGGAAAGAGCAATGTACTCCTATGTCTACTATCCACACTTGTGTAAATCTTAGTACTGATGCCTATGTAAGATTAATTGGCTAAGTAACACATTCATGTTGTTCAACCTCAAAAAGAACCTTGGTCTATTGATCTGAAACATCCCACTATGAGAGTCATGTGATCCCTTTTTCTAAAACAAACAGTAACTCCCAAACCCCAGTTGTTTTTGCACGAGTGCCCAGAAAAGAAATGGGTGTAAAAGGCTGTGAACTTTCAGGGCCACACAGGCAAGGGGAGAAAATAGACACTAGCAAAATGCAAAGTATGCAGCTCAAGAGGTAAACAGAAAATGTGGAGAGCAGAGGTTGCACCTGTGAGAGGTCAATGTCAGAACTGAATGGGCATGTGGAGAGAATCGAGGTGACCCGGGCCAATGGTAATGTTGACTTGATCTGGGTTAAGATTGTGGGTGATTTTCTGCCTGGAGTTCTGTTGTTTCAACTGAGTTACTTCTGTGACTTTTTATAGTTCCTCCAGTGACTTGTTAGAGTCTTGGGGTCAGGCCAGGATTTTGGTGTCTAGCAAACACTGTCTTTGGTGTATAAAATAGCACTGTGGTGACCTGAAGGTCCTGTGTCCTCGGATATGCCATGCCAAACTTGCGTTCTTGCTCAGGTGCGCGGGGTCTGAAATCAAATCTCAGAGCAGCCACCTCCAATGCTTTTTTTTTCTTCTTCTTCTTCTTTTAATAATGAAAGCGAGCAGGGCTAGTATCAAAACAGGGGAGAGAGGGTCAATCAAACAGGAGAAGATGCCTAACGCATTTCCTGTTGAGGTTAAATGTTGGTGTGCTCTGTTAAGCTGCAGGCATCGAGCCTGGTGAGGAAGAAAACAAAAATGAAAAGCAGCATCGTCCCCTGGTCCGGAATCCAACTCCCTTTCTTCTTCTGTTTTAAAAAAATCCATTTTGTTAACTGCTGTATTGCAGTAGATACTTAGAGTTGGTGTTCAATGAGTGAATGAATAACTCTGTGAGGCCAGTGGCTTTGGGTATGTTGGGGCGCCTTTGGGACCTACAGCTTATGGGAAGACAGAAGTTCCGAGCTAGGGGGTGCATTCCTGCTGGGTGGGTTTTGTTGTTGAGCCCCTGTCTCAGGATCCTGGCCAGCAGAGTCCCTGAGCCATCTGCTGACCAGGAGACCTGGGCCAAATCCTGCTCCGCTGTGTGCACTTCTTCAGTCAACAGTCCTGGTGGCCCTGCTCTATCCTGGTGGTCATGCCAACGGTATTTACACTCTTCTCTGAGTAGATATGGCAGTCATGTGCCCGGCTAGCTCAGTCAGTAGAGCATGAGACTGAATCCCAGAGTCTTGGGTTCAAGTCCCATGGTGGGCATAGGTGTCCCTTTCTGCTTGTGTACTAGGCAGCAGAAGGGTGGGAAAGCAGATTTTCCTTAAATCCATGCCCAGTAGATGTCCTTGAATGAAACTTAAGTTAGCAAGACTCAGAAAGATGATGTGCATAGTACTATATCAGCTTAATTAGATGTATTCTATTCTCAATCTTGGCACTTTTGACATTGTGAACCAGATCATTCCCTGTTGTACGGGGCCATCCTGTGCACTCTGGAATGTTTAACAGCATCCTTGGCCTTTACCTTCTAGATGCCAGTAGTTTCCCCATAGTTGTGACAACTAAAAGTGTCTCCATATGTCCAATGTCTCATGGTTGTGAGCCACTGGTCTAGAGAATCAAGCCCATAAATATTGGTGCAAACAGTTCTCATTTGAGATCTGACAGGAGAACTAGCTTGGCACAGGGCCAGGTGGCAGGGCAGGGTGGCCTGCCATGGCCAATCTAGAAGGCAGCTTGGTGGGGTCAGGAAATGGGCTATGTACAGAGGGCTGAACAGATAACTTAATATATTGAGGCTAATGGGAACCAGTTTTCTCACTGGTGGAACTGGAAAAAGAGAAGGCTTCAATACATCCTACGGTGTTGCACTGCAGCTGAAGGTATTAGTGATGCTACTTGATAACTTGGTAAAGGTTGTGTCACTGGGAAAGATAGTTCGTGGCAGTGACTTAATAAAAGCAATTCTTATAATGGTATATTTCCCTTCTTTGAAATTAGCAAGTAACCTGTAAAGTGATATAATTTGATACTATGTGAATATCCTGTTCCCCAACAACTTATTACATATTATTTTAACATTCATTCATAATCATTGTCTCAAACATTTATTTCACTGGGAGTTAAAGAATGAAGATTTCCTATTTCTATCATTTTTCTCTCTATATTTTTTAATTTGAACTCAATTAGCCAACATATAGTACATCATAGTTTCAGATGTTGTGTTCAGTAATTTATCAGTTGTGTATAACACCCAGTGCTCATCACATCGCGAGCCCTCCTTAATGCCCATCACCCAGTTACCCCATCCCCCCACCTCCCTTCCAGTAACCCTCAAGTTTGTTTCCTATAGTTAAGAGTCTCTCATGGTTTTTCTCCCTCTCTGATGACTTCCCATTCAGTTTTCCCTCCTTTCCCCTATGATCCTCTGTGCTGTTTCTTATATTCCACATGTGAGTGAAACCATATGATAATTATCTTTCTCTGAGTGACTTATTTCACTCAGCATAATACCCTCCAGTTCCATCCACATTGGAACAAGTGATAGAAAACTAACTCCTATCAGCTTAAGGAGAAGTAGAATCTATTGGTGGATGTAATTGCAAAGTCCAAAGTTCTTGCAAGTTTCAAGCAGGGCTAGGGTAAGTATTCAACCTTTCTGATGGCTGAGTAATATTCCATTGCATAGGAATGTGTGTGTGTGTGTGTTGGCTATTGTGGACATTGCTGCTATGAACATTGGGGTGTGTGTGCCCCTTTGGATCACTATATCTGTATCTTTGGGGTAAATACCTAGGAGTGCAATTGCTGGGTTGTAGGGTAGCTCTATTTTTAGCTTCTTGAGGAACCTCCATACTGTTTTCCAGAGTGGCTGCACCAGCTTGCATTCCCACCAACAGTGTAAGAGGGTTCCCCTTTCTCCACATCCTTCCCAACATTTGTTATTTCTTGTCTTGCTAATTTTAGCCATTCTGACTGGTGTAAGGTGGTATCTCATTGTGCTTTTGATTTGTATTTCTCTGATGACAAGTGACGTGGAGCATTTTTTCATGTGTCTGGTGGCCATTTGTATGTCTTCTTTGGAGAAATGTCCGTTCATGTCTTCTGCCTGTTTCTTGACTGGAGTATTTGTTTTTTGGGTCTTGAGTTCTTTATAGATCTTGGATACTAGCCCTTTATTTGTTTTTTTTAAAGATTTTATTTATTTATTTGACAGAGAGAGACACAGCGAGAGAGGGAACACAAGCAGAGGGAATGGGAGAGGGAGGAGCAGGCTTCCTGCTGAGCAGAGAGCCTGATGCGGGGCTCGATCCCAGGACCCTGGGATCATGACCTGAGCCGAAGGCAGATGCTTAACGACTGAGCCACCCAGGTGTCCCGTAGCCCTTTATTTGATATGTCATTTGCAAATATCTTCTCTGATTCTGCAGGTTGCCTTTTAGTTTTGTTGACTGTTTCCTTTGCTGTGCAGAAGTTTTTTTTTTTTTTATCTTTTTAAAAAAGGCTTTATTTATTTGTTTGATGCAGAGAGAGAGAGAGAGAGAGAAAGAGAGCACACAAGCTCAGGGAGAGGCAGACTCCCTGCTGAGGTTTAAGGTACCTATAAAGCTTTTGATCTTATGCACTGTAAAGTTTACTTTCCTGAGTTGATAATATTAAAGGTTTACTCCTAAAAGCCATACACTTCAATCAGAAGTGGCAGTTGAATCACTAAAAAAAAATGTCTTCTGGAAACCAGAGTGCTACTCTAACTGATCTTCCACTTTGGGTTATTTACGAACAATGTATTCTTCATGCTGATTATGATGTCTTTTTTTTTTTTAAGATTTATTATTATTATTTATTTATTTGACAGAGAGAGAGACAGCGAGAGAGGGAACACAAGCAGGGTGAGTGGGAGAGGGAGAAACAGGCTTCCCGCCGAGCAGGGAGCCTGAAGCGAGGCTTGATCCCAGGATCCTGGGATCATGACCTGAGGCAAAGGCAGACACTTAATGACTGAGCCACTCAGGTGCCCCTGATTATGATGTCTTAATAAATATTCACCTACTCCTAGTAACTCAACATAAGAACTTCAGGGTCATAATGAGTCCTCATGTATCCATCAGACACATGTTATCAGATACCAAGTTCTGCACATTCTATCTCCAAAAACAGGCCAAAAAACACCTCACAATGTTAATTATCAAGAATCTGTGGGAGAGGGGAAAAATAGTCCCTGGATTACTAAAGACATTGTTTGCCAGTGATAGAAAACTAACTCCTATCAGCTTAAGGAGAAGTAGAATCTATTGGTGGATGTAATTGCAAAGTCCAAAGTTCTTGCAAGTTTCAAGCAGGGCTAGATGAAGGGACCCAAATAATGACATCAGGGCCTGTACTTCTTATCTATTTGGTTTGTTTCTGTTTGACTTCATTCTACAGACTGCCTCTCTCCATGTAGCAGACAAGATGGCCACCAGTAGCTCCAAACTCACATCCTCCTAGACTAGCAATCACTGGGTACAGAGAACTTCTCTCTACCAGTGTTTTATTTTTAAGCTTTTAAAAAAGATTTATTCCCTTTTGGGTACCGGCACTGTGGGATGATACAGAGTACAGAGATTTGGAATGAGGCTTTGCAATTTTTTAAAGTAAACCCTACCCCTGACATGGGGCTCAAATTCAGGACCCCAAGATCAAGAGTCACATGCTTTATTGCCTGAGCCAGCCAAGTGCCTCTTCCAGTGTTTACTTATTAATTCCAGGCAAGGCTGTGATCATTCCTTCTTGGATCCATGCCCAAATCTGAACCAACCACTCTGGATGGGAGAGTGGGGTGTTCTGGTCATCCTGGCTCATAAATCCAATGCATTCCATGTGAGAATCTAGTGATGTACATTATCATCAGGACTAAATGGAGGAGGGGAGGAGTTTCCCAAACAGATCCAAAGAATGGAAATGGGAAAGAATGTCCTTGAACAAAAAATCTGGTTACTATGATCCACTAGTTGTTCCATCAGCTGAGTTGAACAAAGGATTGGAGAAGGAACACTTAAGACAAAAGGATAAATTAGGAAGCTGTTTTAAAAGTTAAGGTGAGGGGATGCCTGGGTGGCTTAGTCAGTTAAGCATCTGCTTTTGGCTCAGGTCATGATCCCAGGGTCCTGGGATTGAGCCCCACTTTGAGCCCCACATCCAGCCCCACATCAAGCCCCACATTGGGCTCCCTGTTCAGCGGGAAGCCTGCTTCTCCCTCTCCCACTCCCCCTGCTTGTGTTCCCTCTCTCGCTGTGTCTCTCTCTGTCAAATAAAAAAAAAATCTTAAAAAAAAAAAAAAAAGCCAGATCTTGCCTCCGGTACTATGGAGTAGTAACTATTAGACTCAGAAATTCTACGTTCCTTATTGACATCCATGTCGTACTAATTTATAAATGGACTCAACAGTGGTTCCTATTCTACCACATTTACCCCCAAATTCAAATATAGAATAAAAAACTTGTCAACTGGCCCCTTATAAAAATGACTATTGCCATATGAAGATAAACACAAGACACTATTTCCAAATGACATTTATCCAGAACATAGATGATTGAGCAGAGAGTGAAGGATATAAATATCACTTAGTATCTTCAGCCTCCACATAGTGGACATGGTCTAAGCCCAGTGCATTGATGAGATTAGGGGTCATGAGATGTTTAACATATATTACCTGATTTAATCTGCACATCTGTACAAGATGAACATTATTTTGTGATTCTGTGAAGGTTGATAGATTTCTCAAGATCATACAACTGGTAATGTTGGATCTGGGATTTAAGTGCACATCTGTGTGAATCCAAATGTTATTCTCTTAATTCATATACAGCGTCATGTATATTTCCTAACAAGGAAAGCACCCCAGCTTGGGTGGAGGATAAAATATAGGATTGTGAGTTTTCTCTAGCAGAAAAATGATTGCTAATGATTTCCCCGAAGAGTGCTTCATTTCCAATGTTGCCAAGCTCTAAAGCAGCAATATGATGGCAGGACTTTATTATCAATGTTGGATCCAAAAGAGCCCAAGGAGGAGAAGGGACAATTACTTGCTCTTTGTCTCTAATGAGGCTCTTAGGGAATATGGCCCTAGTGGCCATGGAGGCTCTTGTAAAGAGCTGGTCCTCTGATTCCCCCAAACATCCTTCCTGCACCAAGGGTTGAGTCTGTGTACTCCAACCCTTATTCAAGCAAACTTAGCCTGAAAACACCAGTGACAAGTCCCTTTTCCTCTAACCAATGATCTCTGGCCAGGTCCGGAAAAGTGAAGCAAGCTTGGGACTTCTGGTGACTGTGATGACTGCCATTCTTTCTGGGGTAAGAGTCAGATCAGTGGGACTTTATCAATAACTGATTGTTAAGGTGCAAACCTTTTGTGGGGGCACTCCTCACTGCATCTTTCTTTAAAGTGGAGCCAAAGAAACAGTTCTGAGATCATCAACCATCCCTTGCAATCACCTAGTCATGACCATATATGTCTTGTATGTTTATGAGACCTGAACTGTGGAGAGAACCAACTGGCTGAGTTTCTGTCCATAACTCTGGGTCATTTCCATTTCCATTTTACAGGTTAGATTGAGGGAGCTCAGTGGACATAACCAAGAAGGGCTGGCTCAGAGCTCTGTAAAGTGCTCAGAAAATGTGAGCCCAGGAAGCAGCAGCAGCAATATTATCATATTGATTGATCACTGATATCATCCTCAGAGCAAACATGTTAGGAATGTGTAACATGTCCACATTAGAGATAATGGACCTGAAAAATGTCCTCTAAGGCAACACCACTAATGATAATAATGACATCAATATCCATATATTAGGATATGTGCTTACTATATGTCAGGCTGTATGGTAATCACTTATGTATGTGCTCCAGTACTCATTATAAATATTAATATGTCTATTAATATTCTTATATCTATAGTGATTTATGACACTATTTGAAGATACAAGGTCATGATAGAAAGTTCAAACATAAAAAGAATTTATGGATACAACCATTGTCCCAGTCTTTCAATGTCCTTCCAGAGGCACTGCCCTCATTTTGCTAATGAAAAAATGGTGGCACAGAAAAGACCATCATTGGCCAAACACACAGGGAGGAAGGTTCTAATGCCTCACTGATGTCACATAGCCTTTCTCCTTGCAGTCTTCTTAGTTGCTCCACTTTAACCATCATTTTCCAGGCTTTTGAATTTTTCCTGCTTTATCTGCCTCTGGACTCAGGCTTCCAGCCTCATGAGAGGGACAAACCAGTCCAGTGTTTCTGAGTTCCTCCTCCTTGGGCTCTCCAGGCAACCCCAGCAGCAGCAGCTCCTCTTTGTACTCTTCCTGAGCATGTACCTGGCCACGGTCCTGGGAAACCTGCTCATCCTCCTGGTCATTGGCATGGACTCCCGCCTTCACATCCCCATGTACTTCTTCCTCAGCAACCTGTCCTTTGTGGACATCTGCTTCTCCTCTACCACTGTCCCCAAGATGCTGGCCAACTACATACTCGGGACTCAGACCATCTCCTTTTCTGGGTGTCTCACACAGATGTATTTTGTATTCATGTTCGTGGACATGGACAATTTCCTCCTGGCTGTGATGGCCTATGACCGCTTTGTTGCCATATGCGCCCCCTTACACTACTCAACAAAGATGACCCACCAGCTCTGTGCCCTGCTGGTTGTGGGTCATGGGTCATTGCCAACCTGAATGTTCTATTGCATACCCTGCTGATGGCTCGACTCTCGTTCTGTGCAGACAATGCCATCCCCCACTTCTTCTGTGATGTGACACCCCTCCTGAAACTCTCCTGCTCCGACACACACCTCAGTGAGGTGATGATTCTGACTGAGGGTTCTCTGATCATGATCACTCCATTTATTTGCATCTTGGCTTCATATGTCCGTATTACCTCTGCTGTCCTGCGAGTCCCATCCACAAAGGGAAAATGGAAAGCCTTCTCCACCTGTGGATCCCACCTGGCCATGGTTTCTCTCTTCTATGGCACCATCATTGCTGTGTATTTCAACCCTTTGTCCTCACACTCTTCTGAGAAGGACACCACAGCTACTGTGATGTACACAGTGGTGACCCCCATGCTGAACCCCTTCATCTACAGCCTGAGGAACAGGGACTTGAAAAAGGCCCTACAAAAAATGATGGGCAAGAAGACATGCTCTTAGTGATAAAAGTATAATGGACCTATTTTCCCAGGCATATTAATCTTTGGCAACTTACTGAAATGAAGCTATCAAAGTGTATGCAAGGAACTTAGAATAAATACTCTCAATAGACAGTTATGAATGAACTTAGTCTTAAGTACAACCCTGCTCCTTTAAATGGGTAATTTTGTTTCTAATTACTGTATTTATTTATTTTTTAAAGATTTTATTTATTTATTTGAGAGAGAGAATGAGATAGAGCATGAGAGGGGGGAGGGTCAGAGGGAGAAGCAGGCTCCCCGCCGAGCAGGGAGCCCGATGCGGGACTCGATCCAGGGACTCCAGGATCATGACCTGAGCCGAAGGCAGTCGCTTAACCAACTGAGCCACCCAGGCGCCCTCTAATTACTGTATTTAAACCTTCTTTGCATAAAGGTCAAGTTTTTCCTTTCTAGGTGATCACTCTAAAAATTTACACATAACCAAATTTGTTTTCACTTCCTTTTTGGAAATGCTCTCAGAATTTAAGGCAGTGTTTTTCAATAGTGGTTACATGACAGTATCGCCTGGGGAGTTTTGACACCATATATATGGTTGCTGGACCAAGCTTTGACCAATTAAAGCAGAATTTCTGGAGTGGGATCCAGGCATTGGCATTTTCCCCCTTTAAGTTCCCCAGGGGGTTCTAATGTAATTTCTGAGTTGACAATCATGCTGCTTTGGATGTACTTTATGATTGCTCATTATGAAGAGTGAGCCTAGAAACCCTAAGAAGAAATCTGATGCCTAATGAGAGTAATAACAATAGAGGTGGAAAAGTCACTGAAGTTTTCTGTGGGCTCAAGTGTTCCTAGGCTGAGAGGGCTGGTCTGTTGGCTGAACTCACATTCCTGAGCCTCACGTGGGATCCAAAGAATACTTCATAATTTTTAGTGCTCCTATTAGTCTGTTTAGGCTGCTCTAACAAAAACACCATACACTTTGTAGCTGAGACAACAAACATTTATTTCTCACAGTTCTGGAGGCTGGAAGTCCAAGATCAAGGTGTCAGCAGATTCAGTGTCAGATGGGAGCCTGCTTCTTGGTTCTTCTTTCTGTGTCCTCAGGTGGTAGAAGGGGTTAGGAAGCTCTCTGGGGTCTATTTTATGAAGACACTAATCCCTTCATGAGGGGTCCCCCACTCATGACTTAGTCACCTCCCAAAGGTCCCACCTCCAAATACTACACATCGGGGGTTAGGTTTCACACATTTTGATATTTTGGAGGGGTGCGCAGTCTGTGGCAATGTCTCATCCTCCAATTTGATTGCCTTGCTTTATGGGGGTATATTTAGCAATAAGGTGTTCCTTTGATTTTGAAGAAACAGATTAACATTTGCTTTTTCATCTGTTCAGGATGCCTAGTCTTTCCCCCTGAGGGGAAAACCTTCTCTGAACCTTCAAGATCCCAGTCAATATTTCCCCTATGAAGCCTTTGGTGATTCCTCTAGGCTGAGATTCTCATTCCCTCTCCTGAGTTCCCACAGAAAACTCCTCTTGGAGTTATATATGTGATACTGTGTAGTCTGTTTATTGCTGCTTCCTCTCCCCCTTCCTCTTTGCCCTTAGGCACTCTAAAGACTTTGAGATGCTCAGGGATCACACGCATAAACTATTCACCTTGGACACCCATAAAAAGCTTGGCTCCTGACACTTATTGCATTTGCAAACTATTAATACTGAATAGGGGAATGATAGCATGTGCTTCTGGAGAACCCAATCTGAGACGTCTTTTAGCTTTTTAAAGAAATATTTTATTTGTTTATTTGAGAGAGAGAGAGTGATCCTGAGAGCGGGGCAGGGTAGGGGAGGGAGAGGGGCCAAAGGAGAGGGAGAAGCAGACTCCCCGCTGAGCAGGGAGCTCAACTCAGGGACCATGACCTGAGCTGAAGGCAGATGCTTAACCTACTGAGCCACCAGGTGCCCCCTGAGAGGTCTTTTAATAATAGTAACAATGACAGAATGACAACAAAGGAAAAGAACAGATATACCATGTTGCATAATCAAAGGTTAAGTATTACTGTCTAGTCCATTTGCCGCATTAGTGACTATTTATTGAAACAACATTTAGTATTTTATTTGGAGATAATAATTTTACGAAATAGGGCGCCTGGGTGGCTCAGTTGGTTAAGCGACTGCCTTCGGCTCAGGTCATGATCCTGGAGTCCCAGGATCGAGTCCCGCATCGGGCTCCCTGCTCGGCAGGGAGTCTGCTTCTCCCTCTGACCCTCCCAACCCTCCCCCCCTCATGCTCTCTCTCTCTCAGTCTCTCTCTCTCAAATAAATAAAATCTTTAAAAAAAATAATTTTACAAAATACAGTGTTGCTATTCAGTCATTTTGCTTGATTTTTCTGTGCATGTGTCATTGTTTACCACTAGTTTCTTTTTTTTTTTAAACATTTTATTTATTTATCAGAGAGAGAGAGAGCGCAAGCAGGGGGAGCTGCAGGCAGAGGGAAAAGCAGGCTCCCTGCTGAGCAGGGAGCCCCATGCGGGACTCGATCCCAGGACTCCAAGATCATGACCTGAGCCGAAGGCAGACGCTTAACTGACTGAGCCACCCAGGCGTCCCACCACTAGTTTCTTTTTAAAACTCACTACTCTATTAGCTTCTTAAACACTGATCTCTGCGTGTTTCTGTGTCTCTTTGCTCCATTTGTTTTGCCACCTCCTCCTCTTCTACCATTTTATAAACATTTGTTTTCCTCTTGGGTTTATATGCTTGGACTTCTTTTCTGTCTATCCTCTGTTCATGGGCAATCACATCTACTTCGTGTCTTTAACCACATCTATGTTCTTGTGACTTCTGAATCCATATCTGTCAGACCTCCCCTTGACCTATATATCCATTCTGCCCAGACTGGATGTCTTCACACCCAACACTTCCTAATGGAACCCATGGAATCCACACTGCCACCATCATACCATGATCCATCCCAACAAGCACAGATGCATTTCTCTCCTGCCTGCACTGCCTATCTCAATTAGTGGTTCTCAATCAATGTTGCAATCCTCCTACACTTGCCCTAATCCCACATATCCAATCAGTCACTAAGTGCTCTGCATACTACTTCCCTATCATTCCTCAATATTATTCCCTACTGTAGTGAGTGGGATTGTGTCCCCCAGCCTGCAAAAGATGTTCAAGTCCTAACTCCTAGTACCTATTAATATGACCTTATTTGGAAATAGGGTATTTACAGATGTAATCAAGTTAAGATTTGGTCATACAGGATTAGGGCAGGTCCAATTTCAATGACTGCTGTCCTCCTAAGAAGAGGGAAATTTGGACACAGCTACCCACAGAGAGAACACCATGTGAAGACACAAAGATCCTCAGGAATAATGCCACGTGAAGATTGGCAGAGCCTGGAATGGTACATCTACAAGCATCACTAAGGATTGTTGGCATGAAGCAATCCTAAGTGAGGACCCTAAGGGTTGATGGCAGCCACTGAAGCTAGAAAAGGGGCATGAAACGGATTCTCTCTCAGAGCCTCCAGAACGAACCATTCTTGCCAACGCCTTAATTTTGGACCTCTAGTCTCCAAAACTGTAAGAGAATAAATTTCTGTTGTTTAAAGTCACCTAATTTATGATACTTTGTTACGGCAGGCCTAGGAAACCAATACACCACCCAATAGGACTGCTTGCCTTATCTTTTCCATATGACCTGTACAACCTTCAGTTGCAGGTGTTTGCATTCTTATGGGGTCTTCCACTATGAACATATAAGGCCTTTGAAATAAGAAATGAGTCATTATTCACATTTGCACACAGAGTGTTAGTTCCTGGGTCTGGTTCATATAAAGTGCATGTTTCACGAATAATGAGAAGCAGAAGTCAGTATGCTGAGGAAATTATTTTGTGTTTTTCTCCCTGTCCCCCCTACCCCAACTAGGCTGTACTCCATGAGTGCAGGGACCAGATTTTTCAATAGTATCTGCAATATTGTGGTTGCTCAACAATTCTCTCATGTGAATAAATGATTATATGAATGATTCAATATGGGGAAGTTACTTGTAGAGGATGATGAAGTTTCCTAAAGGAGTTGATGGGCTTGGTTCAGCTCTCTGCCACCTCACATCAGAACTTCCAAGCCATAATGAAACTTGATATGCGTGTTTTAATGTATTTTTTAATGGTTATTTTTTTTACATTTAAAGTGGTTACAAAAATATTGAAAAATTTAAAAGTAGGTATATTTAGGGGCGCCTGGGTGGCTCAGTCGTTAAGCATCTGCCTTCGGCTCAGGTCATGGTCCCAGGGTCCTGGGATCGAGCCCCGCATCGGGCTCCCTGCTCCGCGGGAGGCCTGCTTCTCCCTCTCCCACTCCTGCTGCTTGTGTTCCCTCTCTCGCTGTGTCTCTGTCAAATAAATAAAATCTTAAAAAAAAAAATAAATAAAAGTAGGTATATTTAAACTCACATTTTATTTTATTATTTTATTTATTTTTTATTTTTTTAAAGATTTTATTTATTTATTCATTAGAGACAGAGAGAGAGAGGCAGAGGGAGAAGCAGGCTCCCAAGGAGCAGGGAGCCCGATGCGGGACTCGATCCCAGGACCCTGCGATCATGACCTGAGCCGAAGGCAGACGCTTAGCCATCTGAGCCACCCAGGCGCCCCTATTTTATTTATTTTTTAAGTAGGCTCCATGCCTAACGCAAGTGGGGCTCAAACTCAAGGACTCTGAGATGAAGTGTCACATGCTCCACCAACTGAACCACCCAGGAACCCCTAAACTCACATTATTTTAACTGCAATATTTTATTTACACCCAAATCAGAATCTTTTATAATTTTACTTTTCCAAGGATAGAGTCCCTTCTTGACCAAACTCTAATCAGGCTCCTCCCTCTTCTTGACTATGTTCAACTTTGGCCTAAAAGACTTGAACAACTAACACCCAACAGCTCAAGGCCACATCCCTAGGATGACCCTAGGTGTCCTTACTGCCTGCCTCAGAAAAACCAAGGCTGCCAAAAGAATGTACCATTTGTTCCAGAAACACCTGAAGACAGGGATCCTGTCTTTATGGTAGGGTAGGAGCCTTGCTTCCATAAGGGCCAATTAGCAAACCCAGATGTTTCACAAGGACCAACCCTCTCATCCAGCTTTTTGTAATTTTTCATTTCCCTGACTGCTGAAGCTTCTGCTATTCCCGCTCCCTACTTCCTCATTCTCCCTTTAAAATGCCCAATCACCTCTGCAGAAAATGGAATGGAGCTCAGCTCCTTCCCCTACCGTCAGTAGTTACTGAATAAAATCAGTTTTCACTGCTTTAACTAATGTCTGGCTGTGTTTATCTTTGACACTAGCTTAGTATGAGTAAACTCACCAGTAATGTTTTCAGAATCTTCTTTGCCTGTTTCAACTGAGAGAACTGCCGTACTTCACAATTTCTCTTGACTAAGCGAAGGTGTTAAATAATATCAACTTTCAGCTTGTCTTTAAAATTCTTATATTTTGTTAAAAGATTTTTTGCATTAACTTGCTTTTTAAAAAAAAAACTGCAACCCCCCCCCAAAAAAAAAAAACCACTGCACTGAAATATTACTTACTTTGATTACTAAGCCTTTTGAGCCCCTTAATTTCGCACTTTTCTCACATTTCGCACGTCCCCTCCGCCCACCGGGTGTCCGGAGTCGCCGGCGAGCCGGACGACCGCCCTCAAACAGTCGGCCACACGCAGGCGCAGCGCGGGAGAGGCGGATCCGTCGGAATCACTTCCCGGAAGCGCTGTACCCGCCCTCAAACGGAACCAGTCAGAGGCTGCGTCGCCCCCGCCCAGCGTACTCTTGCCCAATTAGATAGGAGGAGCGGAGTCTCCGCTCTGCAAGGTCTCTGCGAGGAGGTGAGGCTTAGTCTTTCTCCGAAGTGCGGCAGGCTGGTGACTCCAGCGTGGAATGGGGGCTCTACGCTGCCGTAAGTGGCTCTGACTCTTTCCCCCCGAAATGGCGTAAAGAGGCACTCTGGGGTTGGTGCCCACAAAACCTGGGCAACTGGCGGGTCCCATGAGCCTTCCGCTGCACCTGCTCCGGTCCTTTAGGGCTCTGCCCCATCGTCTTCCCTTCCTGGTTAGGATGGGTCACAGGTGTTTAGGAATCCTATCTTCTATTTCCACAGGCTGGGACTGTCTGAAGTCAAGGTCTGACTTACAGTTTGGATATCCTTTCAAAAGGCGAGGTTGGCTGAGGATCCAGCAGCGCAAAAGCGGGTGTAGGTGGCTCGGGCCCTTCTCAGAGTAAGGGCGCCTCTGTACTCCGAGGACCAGGCATTGCCTGGGTGATTATTAGAAATGCATAATCTCAGGCTGCATCCCAGACTTCCTGATTCAGATTCATTGCTTTAACAACATGCCTAGGTGATTTCTGTGCACGTTAATGTTTGAGAATTGCTGCTTTAAGCTTCCAAGATTCCTAATGTAGGAGGCAATGTTGATGTATGCATTTGGTTCTGGAGACAGTGGCCTATACTGCAAACGTAAAGGAGAGGTTAAGGTGTGATCCTTGGTCCTCAGACTTAGGATCTTTATGACTTTCCATGTATCACTTGTCACTTAATCAAGATGATACAATGAAAATGGTGTGATACAGGTAGAAAACCTTTGTCAGCATAGGTATCTGGGAATGTACAGAAGCTCTCAGAAAAAGGAAACTAATATACACGAAAAGGCACTAATCAACCTGAGGCTTAAAGACTGATAGGCTGTGTATTAGGGATGAATGGATCTATCCCATCTGCATCCCACAAATATCGTTTCAAGGTAAGGAATTCACTTCATCATAAAAGAAATGTGAGGGGCGCCTGGATGGTTCAGTCGGTTAAGCATCTGACTTGATTCGGCTCTGGGCATGATCTCAGGGTCCTAGGATTGAGCCCTGGATTGCGCTCCGTGCTCAGTGGAGAGTGCTTGGATTCTCTCTCTCTCCTTCTGCACCTCCCCCTGCTCTCTCTCTCTCAAATAAATAAATAAATCCTTAATAAAAAAGAATGTGATAACCAGTTGCCAAAATGGCCCCCAGTGATCCTGATATTGTGTAATCCCTTCCCACATTGATTTGGGCTGACTGTGTCTTTTTTTTTTTTTTTTTAAGATTTTATTTATTTATTTGAGACAGAGAGAATGAGAGACAGAGAGCATGAGAGGGAGGAGGGTCAGAGGGAGAAGCAGACTCCCTGCCGAGCAGGGAGAGGGCTGACTGTGTCTTAATCCATTCAGGCTGCTAAAACAAAATACCATAGACTGGCTAGTTATAAACAACAGAAATGTATTTTTTCACAGTTCTGGAGGCTGGGAAATCTAGGATCAAGATGCTGGCACATTTGGTGTCTGGTGAGAGCCTATCTCCTGGTTCATAGATGGCAATCTTTCAGTGTAACCTCGCTTAGTGGAAGGGACAAGGGAGCTTTCTCAGACCTTCTGTTATAAGGGCACTAATACCATTAGTGAGGGTTCTGCCCTCATGACCAGATCACCTCATAAAGGCACTGCCTCCCAATACCATCACCTTGGAGGTTAGGATTTCAACATCTGAATGTTGTGGGGACATAACCATTCTGTCCGTTGCACTGTGTAAACAGCAGAATCTTGCGGAAATGATGGTGTGTGACTGTAGGAGCTCCATCACAAAAGATAGTGTGGTTTCCATCTTGCTCTCTTGAATCAGTTGCTCTGGGAAACCAGTTACTCTGTTGCAAGGACGTATCAAGTTAGCTCTATGGAGAAGTTGATGTGAGGAACTGAGGCTTTCTTGCCACAGGTAATGTGAGGACACCATCTTGGAAGCCCTTCCTCCAGCCACAGTCAAGCATTCAGATGACTGGGTCCCTGCTGACAATTTAACTGCAGTCTCATGACAAATCCTGATCTAGAACCATTCATCTAAACCATTACCAGGTCCCTGACCCACAGGATTTGTGTGAGATAAATGTTTACTGTTTTAAGTTGCTAAGTTTGGGGATAAGTTGTTACTCAACAATAGATAATTAATACAAGGGATAAGGCTGGTGTCCATGTGATTCACTGGAATTTACTTGTACACCAACACCTGGAGCAATTGACCTTATGGAATAGAGAAATGGTCTTTTAAAGACTCAGTTTGGGCACCAGTTGAGGTTACCTTGTGAGGTTAGGGTGCTGTTTTACAGGATACAATGTAAGTTTCATACTAGTGGACAATATCTGCTGAAATTTCTACCAACCAGGAATTTATGGGGCAAGGAAACAAGAGGTAAAAGTGGGCACTACTTTTTGTAATACCTAATGATCTACTTGCAAAATTTTACTTCTTATCCCAGGAACACTGGGCTCTGAAGAGACTTCTTGCTGGTCAATTTGGGCTCAATTTGCTGCTGGATGAACTGACCAAAAAAAGAGAGTCTAATATTGTTATGACTTTGACTATGACTAAAAAATAGTTTTGCTGTTACACACTGGTAGCAGAGAGGATTATGGATGGAAAGATCTCCTGGAGTGGATTCTGGAATGGCCATGTCTTCTGATGGCAGCTAATGAAAGACTAGATCATCTTATTTGGGCAGGATTGTAAGGAGGTCAAATCTCTCCAACATGAAAGTTCGGGTTACTATATCGATTTTTAAAAACTTGAACAGCTGAGATGCTGGCTAAAGACAAAGGGAACATGAATTAGATTGCAGATAAGGAAAATTATTAATATCAACTAAGGGTTCATGGCTACCTGTGGAAATGAAGACTACAATGTGCAGTCATATTTTCCTCCTTCTTTTGTTATGTGTCTATCTCTCTATTGTTGCCAGCTAGCTTTCTTCCTTTCTCTGCCTTTGTCCCTCTGTTTTACATACACATAGGATATGTAGTTATTGGTTAGCTTTCAAGTTTGATTTAGAAGTAATAGAATGTCATGATGGGAACATGATTGGAGTAGCCGAGATCCTGGTTATAGACCTGGATACAGTAACTGATGGGCCTGAGTTGTTCCCATATTGTGAGAAATATAGTTGTGTTATGTTAGGCCAGATAGTGTCTCTCCTACTGAAGCATAAATTGGTAAGAGGGATATGTGTTAATGTGTGCAACCAGAGGGGTGGATTCTGGTGGGCGTTTATCGTCCTTTTCTGACTTCCCAAATTCTGTAACCCTTCTAAAGCTTAGGTAATTTCCTACCTCATAATTTTGGTTGAGAAAAAAAGCCAACTTCTTCCTCCGTAACAGGAACACCCTGAATAGTTATCTCCCAAGTTCTGACCCAGGGGTTAGATCCTTATACTTAGTCATCATTGTTGGGTCCACAGGGACCAGGAAATAGATGGGACAGTTATTTTCCACTTGTCTCTGATGAGGCTTTCAGGGAATCTGGTCCCAGTGGCCATGGAAGCCACTGTAAATACCTGTTTCTAATTCCCCTAAACATCCTTCTCTGTGCAGAGGGCTAGACAATGAATTCTGCGTCTCACTCACTCAGGATCTATCAATATTTCCAATACTTTCCAAACCTTATAATAAAAAAGAACATTGGTTGGTTCCTCAGAGGTGAAGAAACCTTGCTATCCACAGTACCAACTTCTTCTAGGTAAGATTATAACAGGAGATATATATATATATATATATACATACATATACATACATATACATATACACACACATATATATTTTTTACTAATGAGTGAAGTTATTTATATGTATAGTTACTAATGAGGGAGGTTCTTTGAAGAACCTCCTTTGTTAAATCTTCCAGATGCAGGGAATGATAGAGTCCTGAATCCATCACCTGGAGCTTGAGATACACTGATAATAATCAACTGTTTTACTTGTCTCTGTAAGCTACTAAGAAGTGGGAGAAAGCCTGGGAATGTTAAAAGAGACATACATACATAGAGACATACATGGCAGAGAAGGGCTTTGTTTGTGTCTGTGTTTGTTTTTATTTTTGACAAAATTTTAAAGATTAGTCCAGTGGGACCACCGTCATCTAGGACTGGGAGTTGGAAGTTGAAGGTGTAGAGACTAGGGGTGGATCCTGACTGAGCAATTCTAATATAGGTTTCATTAACATGACCGTGTGGGTGGAGCTTGGATTGTTGTATCCAGAGCCATAGCTTCTAGGTTTCTGAGCTCTGCTTCTGTTCCCTGCATCTGCATCTAGCTCATGAGAGGGACAAACCAGTCCAGTGTTTCTGAGTTCCTCCTCCTTGGGCTCTCCAGGCAACCCCAGCAGCAGCAGCTCCTCTTTGTACTCTTCCTGAGCATGTACCTGGCCACGGTCCTGGGAAACCTGCTCATCCTCCTGGTCATTGGCGTGGACTCCCGCCTTCACATCCCCATGTACTTCTTCCTC
The DNA here is from genome assembly GCF_029215605.1 of Mirounga angustirostris. Lineage (NCBI taxonomy): Eukaryota > Metazoa > Chordata > Mammalia > Carnivora > Phocidae > Mirounga > Mirounga angustirostris. The sequence continues at coordinate 142,091,818 of NW_026991713.1, forward strand.
AGCAACCTGTCCTTTGTGGACATCTGCTTCTCTACCACTGTCCCCAAGATGCTGGCCAACTACATACTCAGGACTCAGACCATCTCCTTTTCTGGGTGTCTCACACAGATGTATTTTGTATTCATGTTCATGGACATGGACAATTTCCTCCTGGCTGTGATGGCCTATGACCGCTTTGTTGCCATATGCGCCCCCTTACACTACTCAACAAAGATGACCCACCAGCTCTGTGCCCTGCTGGTTGCTGGGTCATGGGTCATTGCCAACCTGAATGTTCTATTGCATACCCTGCTGATGGCTTGACTCTCGTTCTGTGCAGACAATGCCATCCCCCACTTCTTCTGTGATGTGACACCCCTCCTGAAACTCTCCTGCTCTGACACACACCTCAATGAGATGATGATTCTTTTCGAAGCAGGGTTGATAATGATCACTCCATTTATTTGCATCTTGGCTTCATATGTCCGTATTACCTCTGCTGTCCTAAGAGTCCTGTCTACAAAGGGAAAATGGAAAGCCTTCTCCACCGTGGCTCCCACCTGGCCATGGTTTCTCTCTTCTATGGCACCATCATTGCTGTGTATTTCAGCCCTTTGTCCTCACACTCTTCTGAGAAGGACACCACAGCTACTGTGATGTACACCGTGGTGACCCCCATGCTGAACCCCTTCATCTACAGCCTGAGGAACAAAGACATAAAAGGGCTCTTGGAAAAGTGGTTGCTATGACATTTTTTCTACTTCGTAATGAAATGGGCTAAGAAAATCTTGGAAGGAACTAATTTCTAAGAAGATCATATTTGTTTTTTCTATTGTGCACAACTTAGCCATTTGTCATTGAAAATTATTCTAGTTTCTGTCTTGGGACATCAAACTTGATATAGCCACTTCAGGTTAAAGGTGGAAAGAGAGATCGTTTTACCAAATCACCTGTTAGAACTGCCAGTGCCCTCCAGCCAAAACTGACTAGGAATATATATATCTTGTTGAATAATTCTGGTTTATTAGGCTCACAAAGGAGAATACATACCATGGGAAGTAGTGAGCATCTTAGTAAGAAGGTGCTACACAGGACATACTAAAAGACTTGAGTTTGTGTGAGGTGAATTTAGTGAGGACTTAAAGAATTGGGTCTGTGCTCTGGATTACATGTGTCACATAGTGGGGATGATTCTGATTGAGTATCTGAAAATATTTTATCGAGGAGGGGCGCCTGGGTGGCTCAGTTGGTTAAGCATCCGACTCGATTTCCGCTCAGGTCATGATCTCAAGGTTGTGAGATCAAACCCTGCATTGGCCTCTGCACTCCATGGAGAGTCTGCTTGAGATTCTCTCTCCCTTTGCAACCCCCCCCCCCCCACTCTCTCTCTCTCAAAAAAAAAATTTATCTAAGAGGAGGGAAGACTAGACTAAGGCCAAAGCTGTGATTGGCAAAGAAGTAGTAGTGACTCATATCAGCCAGGATAGGGGGGAGGAGTTTGGTTATTTTTGTGGCTTGGACAGTGTTCGCGTTTTTGTGTTCAGTTATGATTACAGAGTCGTCTCTTTTTGCGCCATAACAGTCACAGAATGACCTTGTGTGGTACTGATAGTTTCTGTGTTCATTGGGAGAGCACCGACAGCTAGCTGTGAATGCCAGGAAATCTCCTGTATGTCAGCGCTGATTTCTCTTTCTCACAACAGAGACATAGAGATAGGAAGACATCTTACTGGAGAGCCAGACTGGCAGGAAAGGGAAGGGTTCATTTAGGGCTCCAAGAAGCCCTAATTTTGCCATGCATTCAAGGAATTATTTTTTATCTTCTTACCTGAGCTTTCTGTGTCACACAGCATTACAGTAGGAATATGGGTAAGTTAAACAAATATCTTCCAGAATCTCAGCCATGTCAATCAACTGCATCTTTTTTTCCACGGCCTGCCTTCAATTTATGTCAGTGCAGAGATATTTTACGTAGTTACTAATTTATATCCTGATTTTCTGCTATAATTTTGTAATAAAGCTTTTCTAAATTACTATATCATCCCCACAATTTTATTTTACTATACTTATATATTTCTATCAAGTTGCTCTAGGAAAATATGCTGCCTATTAATTCTGTTTCTAAAATAAAACATAAGGGAGGGATGCCTGAGTGGCTCAGTCGGTTAAGTGGCTTCCTTCACCCAGCGTCCTGGGATCGAGTTCTGCATTGGGCTCCTTGCTCAGCGGGGAGCCTGCTTCTCCCTCTACCTGCCGCTCCCCCTGCTTGTGCTCTTTCTCTCTCTCTCTCTGACAAATAAATAAATAAAATCTTAAAAAAAATGAGGGAAATATACTATTTAAAAGTATAACTAAATTTACTTTGAAAATGATTGCAGAACATAAAAATCTGACCAACATACGAAACTGGTTAAAACATCACTAACAGGATGCTCTGGATTTTGAGGAACAAAGAGGAAAATAGTGTAGTTTCCCTTAATTTCAGAGAGATAGGTAAAATGACATCTTGTATAAAACAGAATTCAGAATCAGAGGATGTTTCTGAGTTTAACATGTGATTTTTATATTTGTCATATTTGTGTATTGATATGCTTGCCTAATGGAATAAATGGTAACATTTCAATTTTTAGTCTATATATCCAAGAATTCTTTGTAAGATAGAAAGTACCTGTTCCTTGAAATTTTGAAAGAAACCAGCTTTTGTTTCATGTATTTTGGTGCTGTCTTGTTAAATGCATATATGTTTATAATTGTATTTATTCCTGTTTTATCCTTTTATCAGTATAAAATTTGTGGGCATAGAGTTATTCATAATGTTAACCTTAAAAGTAAAACTGTCAGTTATTTTACTAGCAAAAATGGGTTTATTTGGGAATAGGAGAGAATTGTAATTTGGGACATGCTAGCAGTGGCAAAACCATAGGCAATCCCTGAAAACGAAGTAGAGGACTGCTCTTTTATAGAGAAAGGCGGGGAGTTGGGAGGGGCTGTTATAAGTGAAAAGTCCATTGGAGTTAACTGGGAGTCCCAAAGTGTAGTGCCTCCTCATTGAGTTGTGACTGTCATTGTCTGGGTTATTGCTGGGCCAGGAGAAAACCTTTCTTTCTCCTGCTGAGGTAGTCAAGTAGTATCTACTCAAAAAGCTTCTGTTCCTGGGCGCCTGGGTGGCTCAGTTGGTTAAGTGACTGCTTTCGGCTCAGGTCATGATCCTGGAGTCCCGGGATCGAGTCCCGCATTGGGCTCCCTGCTCAGCAGGGAGCCTGCTTCTCCCTCTGACCCTCTCCCCTCTCATGTGCTCTCTCTCTCATTCTCTCTGTCTCAAATAAATAAATAAAATCTTTAAAAAAAAAAAAAGCTTCTGTTCCTGTTGGGTCTGTAAATGATGAGGAGTGGTAGGGTGTGAGAGCTCCTCCTTCTGGTCTCCCCACTCCATTTAAAGTGACGTTTCCTGGGGTGCATGAGTGGTGTAGTCATTTGAGTGTTGGACTCTTGATCTCAGCTCAGGTCTTGATCTCAGGGTCCTGAGTTCAAGCCCCATGTTGGGCTCCATGCTGGATGTGGAGCCTACTTAAGAAAAAAATAAAGTTTCCCTTATTTTCACAATAATATTCCTTTAGTGTCCTTTTTAGGTCCAAAGGATTCATAGTGATGACCCCTTTTTCATTCCTGGCAGTAGTATTAGTGCCATTTCTCTTTTGTTCGTTAGCTTGGCTAAAGGTTTATCAATTGTATTGAACTTTTCTAAGAATCAGCTTTTGATTTTGTTGGTTTTCTCTATTGACTTCCTGTTCTTAATTTCATCGATTTCTATTGTTGTTTTTTTTTTAAAGATTTTATTTATTTATTTGAGACAGAGAGAATGTGAGAGAGAGAGCACATGAGAGGGGGGAGGGTCAGAGGGAGAAGCAGGCTCCCTGCCGAGCAGGGAGCCCGATGTGGGACTCGATCCCGGGACTCCAGGATCATGACCTGAGCCGAAGGCAGTCGCTTAACCAACTGAGCCACCCAGGCACCCTATTGTGTGTTTTTTTTAAATGGATTTTCTTCTGTTCACTTTGGATTTAATTTCCTCTTCTTTTGTAGATCTCAAGGTAGAAACTTAGATTATTGATTTTAGATCTTTCTTTTCTAATATATGCATCCAGTGCTAAAAATTTCCCTCTAAGCATTGCTTTCACTGCATCCTACAAGTTTTGGTAAGTTGTATTTCCATTTTCATTTAGGTCAAAATATTTTTTAATTTCTTGAGATTTATTCTTTGACCTGTTATTTAGAAGTGTGTTGTTAAATTTCCACAAATATTTTGGTATTTTCCAGTTATATGTTATTAATTTCTGGTTTAGTTTCACTGCGATCTAAGAGCATACTCTGTATGATTTCTATTTTTTAAAATTTGCTAAAGTGTGCTTCATGGCCCAGATGTGGTCCATCTTGGTGATGTTTCACATGCACTTGAGAATGTGTGTTCTGCTGGTGTTGGGTGAAATACTCTATAAATGTTCAGTGAAGTGTTGGAATTGAAACTGGAGTGGGCTCAGGTGAGAATGGAAAGAGGGGCGCCTGAGTGGTTCAGTTGCTTAAGCATCTGCCTTTGGCTCGGTTCATGATCCCGGGGTCCTGGGATCAAGTCCTGCATCAGGCTCTCTGCTCAGTGGGGAGTCTGCTTCTCCCTCTCCCCCTCCCCCCCTGCTCTCTCAAATAAATAAAATCTTTCTAAAAAAGAGAGAATGGAGAGGATGAGACCCACCCAGCCAACTAAGATAAAAGCATTGCTTTTTATTAGTTATGTATTATACATATTTATTCATTTAGGTTGTATTTAATTTTCAGTATTCTATTTTTCCTTATATTGAGAAGATAAATTGATGGGACACGTAGTTTTTTTTAACATTGTCACAATAGATGAGTGCTAATATTCCCCTTTTGCCAAGCCAAACATATACACACACATGCTGCTCATTTAATACACCTAAGATGACATTTTGTTCTTCAAATTTATAATTCTTAGATTACTAGTAAGCCTGAAGATTCTTTCATACTTCTCGTAGCCATTCAAGCTTACCTAAAAATTGTCTGTTCATGTATTCTTATTGAAATATCCCCTTGCTGCCCCCTTCCTCCACTATCTCATCCATCTGGTCTCAGTGTAAAGGCCACTTCCCGAGTCCTACAGGAAAATCCACCTGTAACACTCTTCTAGAATCCTTTGCTTCCTAGCACTTGTCAATGTGGAGCTGCATATGTATTCTTTATTTTAATGAATTTCTATGTCCCCTCTCCCCCACCTCCCACCTTAAGAAATTCCATGGGTATGTGGCTTCCTTTTACAGCCCAGGGCCTTGTGCTGCATCTTTAGGGGATGCATGCCTTCAATTTGTAGTTGCTACTGGAATCGGATTATCTGGTCCTTCAGATGTTCTGACCCTTGCTGCTCTATTGGAAGACCATTCATTGTTGTGTGCTGTTTTTCATTAACTGGTTGTCAGCTCCTTATTGAGCACTTTCTCATCTAACATCTTCCCAGTGTACTCCTGTTTGGGGATGCTGACCCTGGGCATCCTGCTCTGAGCTCAAGGGTAGGAGTGAGGAACATTCTGTTCCAGACCCTCTGGGGTCCAGGGGGTAGGTGCAGGGAAGTCAGGCGCCCAGGCCCCAGCCTTGGGGACAGTAGTTGCCAATGACTTTGACTGCACGGGTCCTCATCTGCACCACAGCCCAGGGCACTGAGGGCACAGAGGGCACCTCCTGGTGTGGGGAGGGGGTTTGCGTCGTGGGAGTATCACACACCGAAAGGCCTTGAGGACTGTGTGGTCAGACCTTTTCATAGGGGACAGAACAGTCTTGCCCCATGGACCCCACCCTCTCCAGTCACTGCTTGGCAGCCAATTAGTCTTTGTTTTCTAGGTGTGATAACCAGGCAGACCCCAGCCAGTCTTCTCAAGAAGTAAGAGAATAACATTGCTGGCAGCCAGTTTTGTCCCTGTTTTTTAAAGGGTACTGTAGGCTCAAAATACAAAGTTGATAAAGGACAGTTTTTATGTGCCCTTTAAGTGTTTGAATTAGGACTCAGGACTGAACTGTATCATCCAAGGTCCTTTTTTAGTATGCTTCGAACCAAAACAAAGCTTAGAACTACATGTTTAAAAAATAAAAAAGAACAAAACTATTATTTGTGGGTGGTATAATTTTGAACCACAAATTGAGAAACTGAGAAATTACTGAAGATTAACAACATTCAATGAGGTGGCTAGTTTCACAAATATATAATTAAAAATAACTCCTATAAGAACAATAATCAACTAGAAAAATACAATGAAAAAACTATTTACAATAACAAAATTGTATAGAATTTACATGAAGAAAATTAGAAAAATTTACTCAGGAATATAATACTTTAAAAAATGGAAAGGCATGTTTCTGGATGGGAAACAAAATTTATAAAGCTAACATGTTTTCTCAGACAGTTTATAGGATTAACCTATTTCAATCAAACTATCAATGTAAATAAAGCCTTAGGAAACATAAAAAAAAAAAAAGCAAAAACTGATAAAAAATCTTTAAAATAACACACCACAGGATCGGTCCCGTGAAGGCACCGCTGGCCTTGCCTCTGGGCAGACAAGTCAGGAAAGTCTGGGTATCAGGCGAAAGAACAAATATCCACTACAATGAAGACTCTGGAATCTTGTCTCCATGAGGGGCAATGTGAGCTAGCCACTGGAGACAACTGCTAAAAATAAAACACTTTGCTTGTGAGGTAGTGACCACCCATTGCCAAGGGTCTGATGACTGCTTGGAGGGGAATTAAGCACATGGTAAGGTTATTAACCAGTCATGGGTCTAAGCCAATGTCTTCATCTTCCTCTTCAGGCTCTTGGATTTCTTTTATAGGCAGGTTTTCTTCTTGGCTCATCAGAGGGACAAGATTCTGAAGAGCTTTTCCAGTAATGGGGCTGGGTGGCTGGGCCTGAGCGCCAAACTTCTTTTGGCAATGGAAAGGCATGAGAGAGCTGTCTAAGCAATAGCTGGACAAAATACAGTAAGAACAGTAGATACTTTAAAAGTATGTTGTGAAAAGTATTCCTGTAAAAGTCACTTTCACTACAAAATGCAAATGTTACTGAGATCAATTGTTTAGATCACATAAAAATGACAGAGTAAGTCTTTGACATTCAATCGCTGTATTTTCCTATATTCCAGAGTAAACAATCCCTTTCAACACTCAAGCTTTAACAGGGTATTCTTAGAAGGTTATATGAATTGCTAACAGAAGCTATTGGCTTAACAAATCAGTAGTTTGGTTCTTTCAGGGGAACACAGTTCCAGATAAGGACCTTCACATTATATTTTTTGTCTCAAGTGTGAATTCCTATGTGGGGGAAAAAATGGGTATGCTTTCCGTATACATTGAGTCACTCTGTTCACCTTGCAGGTGAGTGGCCTCCAGACTCATATTCAAAGCCATTTTGGGAAAGGGGTCTGTGGCTTCTACACTGTTGTATAAAGCTCCTTAATCCTGGATGCTAACTGAGGTATAGCCCTTGAGGATGTTTTCTTCCCTGTGAATCTTCTAAAAATTTGAGGTTTTAGCCAAGATGGGTATTTTATCCAATTTTGGCTATAATGAGGTTTTCACATATCTGTATATTTTCAGACAGCCTGGGAATTCAGAATTCCTTATGAAACATTTCAGGTTGAGGCAGGATCATCAGACTTTTCTTGATCCCATTTCTGCTTTTGGGTCTTACATGCTGAGTGGGTTTTTTCATGCCGGGTACAGTTGGACAGCCGACTAAATCTTCTCCCACATTTTTTGCAACTATATGGCCTTTCAGCCTCATGACTCTGCAGATGAAGCACAAATTCTTTGTTCTCTGGGAAGGTTTTCCCACATTCTGGACACTTAAATATCTTCTCCCTTATATGGATTCCTTCATGGCGACTCCGATGAGAGTTTTGACGAAAGTTTTTCCCACACTGAGAACATGAATAAGGTTTCTCTCCTGTATGGATTCGCTCATGTTTATTAAGGTTTGTTTTATGATTGAAGCTTTTCCCACAGTGACTACAGTCATAGGGTTTTTCTCCAGTGTGAGTCCTCTGGTGGGAAATAAGGTAAGAACTTTCATTAAACTGTTTCCCACACAGCGGGCAGGTGTACCATCTTCTTGTTCTCCGATTTCGGCTAAGTGCAATCACATTGATATCCACGTATTTTGAGAGTTCCTCTAGTGGAGTATCATTTTCAATGGTAACTAGAAGATTTCTCATTTTCCTTTGCTTGGGAATAGATGTATTTAGTCTTTCTTTATGGCAATCTGGTGATTCCTCAGAGACCACAGAATAATCTACTTCATCACAATCTGAAGTCTCCTCTCTATGATCTTCATTCTCTACAGTTTCCTTCTGAAGATCTTCACTCTCAGGATTAATGTCATTAACTGTGGAAACAAAGAGAATTTAGCAACTTTTGAGGGATATGACACCAGGCAGGAAAAAAACAAGTTAGATTTCTCATCAAACAATAATCTTGAGTGTCACAAATCTGAGGACTAGCAGATAATCATTATCAACACTCCTTTTCCACTCTTACTGTGAGTGGAATATATGACTGGTAAATCTTTCTATGCAATGTGAGCACACAGTCTTTTTCTTTTTTTTTTTTTTAACAAAATGAGTGGGACTACCGATGTCATATGTTTGCTTTCTGAATAGGCACTAATTACTCAAAAAGTGCATATTGATCTTATTATATCTGTGTAGAGCAGTGAGCTAAGGACCAAGGGATGAAGGACATAAATACTAAAAAGGGTACCACTCATACTCTTTAGGAGGCTAGTAAGTGAACAGTAAGATGAGTTATTTCTAGGTTTTCACTACATTAAATATTACAGTATTATAGGATTAGATAATACCATATGGTGTCCTATACTATATAGTCCTATATAGTGAAAAACTGGCAACAATTCAAATGACCAAAAATAATGAAGGCATATCATATTCACTCAGTGGGTGATTATTTGGGCATTACAGTGATTACCACAAATAACAAAATTATAAATTATGGTAGAAAACAATGTGGTATTTTTAGGGGAGGAAGGGGAGAAGTAATTGGGCAGTGGGCACAAGACGGCCTTCTGGGGTGCAAGGAATAGTCAATTTGAGTGGTGGTTAGACAAATGTGTACATTTTGTGAAAATTGGAGGGGAACACTTATGATTTGTAGACTTTTCTGTATTTATACCTCCAAAAGAAGTCTGTGTGAAATAAAGAGATTATAAAGACTAGGTAACAAAGTGTAAAAAAAAAAAAAAGTATGCCGTGAAAAGGTGGGGTGACAAGGGACCTCCAAAACTCTGGGCAACTTGCTGAAAATAAAGGGTTAAATCGACCACTTCAGTATGTGGCTGATCACAGCCTGGAATATGCATATTTGCTGGACTTTGCAGTTTCACACCAAAAGGCGTTTTCTTTTTCATTCACTCCCTTAGGTAATGAAATGCTGGGTGAAAGCAAACGGCAATAATTATCACAGCTCTTGATAGAGATTACCACACTTCTTTCAAAAGACGCTTACCAATTTTAATACTACCATCAACATGTGGGTATCAATTTTACCTAATCTTGCCAGCATTAGATTAAACTTAAAAACATTTAATGGGTATAAAATGGTTTTTCATTGTAGTTTTTTTTGTACTTTGTTATTACAAACTAGTAATTTATTGGGCTGAGACTTTTATAAATTTAAATAAATTTTACATCTTGCAAATCAATCTGTGTCAATCACTACTGATGTAAATATTTAACTGAAGTCTTCCTCTGTAACTCCACAAATTAACCATAAAAAAGTATCAAAATCTGATAAATTTTCTATTTTCTAGCCATTCCTTTATAACTTATATTTATACTTAACTCCTTTTTTTTTTTAAGATTTTTTTTTTTTTTAAAGATTTATTTATTTGACAGAGAGAGACAGAGAGAGAGGGGGAACACAAGCAGGGGGAGTGGGAGAGGGAGAAGCAGGCTTCCCGCGGAGCGGAGAGCCCGATGTGGGGCTCGATCCCAGGACCCCGGGATCATGACCTGAGCCGAAGGCAGACGCTTAACGACTGAGCCACCCAGGCGCCCCAGATTTTATTTATTTATTTGACAGAGAGAGACAGCGATAGAGGGAACACAAGCAGGGGAATCAGGAGAGAGAGCAGGCTTCCCGCTGAGCAGGGAGCCCAACACAGGGCTGGATCCCAGGACCCTGGGATCACGACCTGAGCCGAAGGCAGACACCTAATGACTGAGTCACCCAGGCGCCCCTGTGGTTTACTATTTTATAGCCATTCTGAATGACAGCTTCCATCATTTTGTGTTAATTTAAGAATGCTATTGTTAAACATTCCCTATCTACCTACTTTAAAACTATTAAAGATGTTTTTGTTGATCCTTTTAGATTTTCTAAGTACAAACCATATTTTGGTTCCATCCCTTCCCAGTATTTATTCTTTTTAAAGATTTTATTTATTTGAGAGAGACAGAGATATCGACAGAGATAATGAGAGAGAGCGCAAGTGGGCATGACAGGGCGAAGTAGGCTCCCTGCTGAGCAGGGAGCCCAACGTGGGGCTCCATTCCCGGATGCTGGGACCATGACCTGAGCCAAGGGCAGATGCTTAACCCGAATGCACCACTCAGGCACCCCAATATTTAAGCTTCTTAACTTATCTTTTTGCTTTATCCAGTTGATGATTTTAATAGTGATAGCAGGTTTCCCTATTTTGTTTTTTTTTTTCTTCAAGATTTTATTAATTTATCTGAGAGAACGCACGTGTGTGAGAGAGCATGAGCGGGGTTGGGGGGGCTGGGAGGGGAAGGGACAGAGGGAGAGGGAGAATCCCAAGCAGGCTCCATGTCTAGTGTGGAGCCCAACTTGGGGCTTGATCTTACAACCCTGAGATCATGACCTGAGCTGAAATCAAGAATTGGATGCTCAACTGAATGAGCTACCCAGATGCCCCAGTGTACTAATTTTTAAGATTAAAAAAATTTTAGTAGCTAATATATGGTTCATATGGTTCAAAAATCTAAATATGAAAAGGTATATGCTAAGAAGTCTTACTCCAGTTCCTGTCTCCATCCATTCTACTCATCGCCCAGATAGGTACCAGTTTTTATTAGTTTCTTTTTTTTCTTCCATGGTTTCTCTAGATGATAGATTTTCCTTTCTCCCCTCTTCTTATATAACTTACTTGATTTTGATCATTATATTCCAGTGCATGGCGATTACCATGGTATGCTGTGTGGACACATCATATCCAACTAGTCCCCTTCAGAGACACTTGGATTGTTTTCAACCTTGTGTTTTCACAAACAATACTACAATGAATAACCTCATTTGCATATTATTTTGAATGTATGCTGTTATCTGTAGGATAGATTCTCAGAAGTGGGACTGCTGGATCAAAGGTAAATTCATCTTTAATATTAGATTCCCATATATAGGGAGTGTACCAGTCTGTATGTCCACCAGTATTATACCTGTATCCCAACAACTTCACTACCAATGTATTAAGTTTCTGATTTCTAGAAATCTGATAGATGAAATAAGATGGTAACTTGGTATAAGTTTAATCTGCATTTCTAATTATGAGTAGGGCTGGACATCTTTTCATGTATTTATGGGTCATTTGTATTCCTAAGTGAATCTGCTGGGGCTTTTTCTTGGTGTGCAAAGTAGGGTATGATTTGCCAAATGGCTGAGTTGTCCCAGCACCTTTATGAGCCCCTTCCTCTCCACTGCTCTTCTTCTCAATTTTCCTGGTTACTCATATTTATTTTTCCAATTGAATTAGAGATCAGATTGTCTAGTTCCAGGGAGAAAAATCCTGCTGGTATTTTTTAAGGGATTACATTCACTTCATAAACCGACTTGGGGAGAACTGACGTTTTAATGTTAAATTTTACTAGTCAACATGGTATTTCTTCCCATTCATTCAAATCTACTTCTGTGTTATACTCTAGGTTCTGAAACAGGGTATATGCTAGGAAAATTATGTAATTTTTTAAAATTTATTTTTCTTTAAAGATTTTATTTATTTATTTGAGGGAGAGAGAGGGAGGGAGGGAGAGACAGCAAGCAAGCACAAGCAGGGGGAGAGGGAGAGGCAGGCTCCCTGCTGAGCAGGGAACCCAACACGGAGCTCAATCCCAGGACCCTGGGATCATGACCTGAGCTAAAGGCAGACTCTTAACTGACTGAGCCACCCAGGCACCCCTAGAAAAATTGTGTAATTTTAATTTGTATTTCCCGTGACCCAAGGTTACTTAATAGTTTAAACATTTCTTGGTGAAGGGAACTTTTTTTTCCAATTTCATTATTACTTTCTCGTTGTACTGCACTGTGATAGATCCTATTGTGTTATTTCTACTTTTTAGAATCTACTGAGTCTGTCTTTGTTGTATAGTATGTAGTCAATCTGCATCAATCTTGAAAAGGCTTATATTCTCTTAGCACAGTAGAGGGCAGATATAACCACAGAAACTTATCTCTTTGAAAATTTAAGTGTTCTATTCTACATTTTCAGTTGTTTTATGTGATTCACTTGAACTGAGACACACAGTTTATCCTCCTCTGCCAAGGATTCTCCTGTGATTTCTGTTCCCACAAGTTCATTCCCTTACACTTTTCCCTTTCCAAACTACTTAATGTTACTATTTCAAATGTCAGCTATATACTGATGGCTCCCAAATCTCTACATCTTTACATGTGACCTCCAATTCCTAATATTCAAGTGCCCAGAAAATAATCTCACTTTATTTCCTATCATGCATTCAATCTCATCTGAAATCAAATCTATCTTCTTCCAAACTCTGCTCCTGGGTCCAAGTCCTATCTTGACCTTGTCATAGCCTTTATAGCTACAATGGTTTCATAATGCTTATCTTTTTATGTGAATGACTTATCTTTTAAAAACAAATTGGAAGCTTTAGAGGGCAGGAATGGGGCACTATGTATCATTTTAACCCACTGATAATCAACTCCAGAATCCAACTCTACCTAAGGACACAGCAAGTAGCATTTATTAAATGTTGGTTTAAATCATCAGCTTTCGGGTATGGGTGAGGATTGGGCCTGAGAGCTTCAAGGTCCATGACCAAAGTGTTCCTGGAATTGGCAACATACCCACCAACCAGTCACCTAAAATATATGCTAATTTTACCCAAGACTGAGAAAAACTCAGTGTAATAAATCTGATCTGTTTATGCTTATCTCTAAAATAAGAAAATATTAGGGTTGCCTGGCTAGCTCAGTTGGTAGAGCATGCTTCTTGTCAGGTTGTAAGCTGGAGCCCATGTTGGGCGTAGAATTTACAATAAATAAAAAAATAATAAATAAATGTGTGTACACACACACATATATATACATATATATAATATATAAAATCTTAAACAAATATTACATAAAATAACTTGTGGGAAATTAAGCAGGCTCTCTATGTACCACACTACCCTGACCACACAATGTAAGACAACTACGGAGTTCAACACTCATGGATTTGATTTTTGTTACCCCAGCAACTCACAAAACCCACTTTCTGTTCCACTTCAGCCTCAGAAGCAAACAGCCCTGAAGGCAAAGTAAAAAGTATTAGGCACTCAGCAAAATGATTTTTGAGGGTTCCTGACTCTAGGTTAGCAGTGCATTCGTAGAAAAAGGCTGAATCATCTCTTAGCTTACAGAGAAGCTGCTGCCAGATGAGTTCATATGTAGTTTCATATAAGAATACTTTTTAACCATTACTGGGAAATAAGCACAAATGAAGAAGGCCCCATTCACCAACCATATAGGCAATTCACTGAAAAAGTTATGAGAAATGCAGCAAGAAGGCAGTATAATTCTGGGCTAAGACTGAAAGCTCTGATGTTAGACTCTCTGAGTCCAAATCCCTGCTCTGCTACCTACTGCTGTGTAACATTTAGCAATTTTTCTGTTTTTGTGTGTGGTTTGTTTTTTTTTTTGGTGGGAAAGAAAGCAAAATTTATTGAGCAATAGTACGAGGCTCCTGAAGAGGGAGGGGACCTGAGAGGGTTGCCCGAACTTCAGCAATTTCTTAACATTTTTCTGCTTCAGTTCTGTCATCTGTAAAATAGTAATAATTCCTATTCTACAGTACTTTTGTGAGAAATGTATGTGATAATAAATGCATGCGAAGCACTCAGACTAGTGCCTCGTACATAATGGCACATGGGTGCTTGATAAGTGCTAGATATTATTCCCATCAACATGGGATATATTTTCATTCACACTAGTAGACTTCACAGCTACTAGACATCAAGGGAAAAAAAAGACTTAGAAGAGTCCGGGGTCCAATGAAAACACTAATTTATTTATTTATTTATTTATTTTTTTTTTTTTAAAGATTTTATTTATTTATTCATGAGAGACAGAGAGAGAGAGAGAGAGAGGCAGAGGGAGAAGCAGGCTCCCAAGGAGCAGGGAGCCCGATGCGGGACTCGATCCCAGGACCCCGGGATCACGACCCGAGCCGAAGGCAGACGCTCAACCATCTGAGCCACCCAGGCGCCCCGAAAACACTAATTTAAAATACACCTGTTGGGGCGCCTGGGTGGCTCAGTTGGTTAAGCGACTGCCTTCAGCTCGGGTCATGATCCTGGAGTCCCTGGATCGAGTCCCGCATCAGGCTCCCTGCTCGGCGGGGAGCCTGCTTCTCCCTCTGACCCTCCCCCCTCTCATGTGCTCTCTCTCTCATTCTCTCTGTCTCAAATAAATAAAATCTTTAAAAAAAAATAAATAAATAAAATAAAATACACCTGTTGGGGGACTAGCACTAAATCCAGAAAATGGACTCAGAAACAATCTGCCTGCATTTTCTACCTGTTTGAATATCTGACGTCAGTACATCAGCTGCAGGTCTTGCTTACCAAGACAAGTCTCCTCAGCCCTTGCTGCCCTAAAGATATAGGAAAAATGGCCGCCACAGCTGGTGTAGGCTCTGCCACATGGGATAGAACAAAAATTAAACGTGTGTGACCATATACTTAGCTAGTGTTAATCAGGTCTTTAAAAAGTCCGACAGAAGGGGCACCTGGGTGGCTCAGTTGGTTAGGCAACTGCCTTCGGCTCAGGTCATGATCCCAGAGTCCTGGGATCGAGTCCCGCATCAGGATCCCTGCTCAGCGGGGAGTCTGCTCCTCCCTCTGACCCTACCCCCTCTTGTGCTCTCTCACTCTCTCAAATAAATAAAATAAAATCTTTAAAAAATAAAAAAAATAAAAAGTCTGACATAAGAATGTGCTTTTTCCACAGCATTCAATATGAACACACAAGATTTCTTACCCAGTAACATCATCTCCCCAACATTGTCTTCCTTCTCTGAGGTGGGCTGTTGAGTAGCATCCAGGCTCACACATTCTTCTTGGGAATGAAATATATTCAAATCCTCAAGGACCACCAGTTCCTGAAAGAGCAATAGGCCCCCTTCCTCTTAATAACAGAGGTTCTTTGGTTCTTTGACAGCTCTGCTGGCAAAGAAGACTGAAACCCAACGATCAGGGAAGGGAAGGTGAAAGGGGACTATAAGTTCCACGCAGGTGCAGCATGGACCAGAGAGCCAGACTCAGAGAGGAGCCAAAGGACAAGCAGAAGAGAAATATCCAAGGAGGCAGTGAAAAACAAGCCCACTCCCCTTACTGACTCCCAAGAGTGTGTTTTTATACATGGGTTGGCTGAGCAGGGAGGGCTGAAAGAGCAGAGAAGGTGATGTACTCAAAACAGTGAATGGGAAAACCAAACCCACCTCAGGCTCAGTTTTCAAATACAGCGACACTGTGTCCTGTTTCTGCTGGATTCCTTCTCTGGGCAGAAGCTTCACCATGGGATGAGGTTGCACTGGGTAAAGAGGAAGCTGTAGTTAATGGAAAAATCAGTGACTCTAATCTGGGAACCCTAACCACACCTTAAGGCCTCCCTGTCCTCACTCCTTCCGAAGGCAACTTATGGCTTTTTCTGCTTCTGTGAGCCCAGGAAGAGTTCAAGCCATAAACCACAGGATCTTGAACCTATATAGGGTCTCCTCATTATGAAAAGAATGATTCTCTTAAGAACTTTTAAAATTCCCATTACTACTAAAGGGAAGGCTGGAGGAGGATAATGTCTGAAAATGCCCACAACAAGCACAAAATTTCCAAAATTCCACATAAACTGCAGTCAATTCAACAATTCATCCACATTTCTTTATCCAAAAATGATATACACCCTCCCAACGTTTGGGTAAAACTGACACTGTTTATTCTATGGGTTTACACACACCCAGCAATCCAAACTCCAGCTTGAGAAAAAATACTCCCTCTCCCCAACAGGTTGACACTAGAATCAACTTTTTTCAATACCCACTATCCTAACTTGAATTCATTACTAACATAAAAACCTATTTCAGCCCCTAGTACCATTCCCTTCTCTTCTAGTGAAACAGCATGTGCTTCTTACGTCTGTTCTGAAAGTTTGAGCTCACATCCTTCATAATAACCAAAGTCTCCTTGACTTTCTGATTGGGCTGGACCAGGCTTGGCTTGGGCAAGAAGGTGAGGAAGTGCTCCAGAACCAGCTGGTGGATGGTCTTGGGCCCACTAGTAGCATCTCGAAGTAGGTCTTGGCCCAGCTTGGAGTCCGGAGGAACTCTCAGTATAAAGGACCGCTTTGGCTTTAGGGGCATTGGAACCACTTTTGCAGCCATCACGCCTTGCAATCACACACCACACTCGTTTTGCAGAGCTTCAGGAGTCACCTCTTACTGAAGGAAATCTGTCAGAGAGCCGAGCTGCAGATGAGAGAAACCATGGTTTACCCACAAAACCAGGTCCAATATACGGCCAGGATAGTGAGGCCACATGAAATGTAAAGCGGAAGGAAAGACAAGTTGTGTGAGGAACTCCTAACTGAAACGGAAGGTCGCTGAACTAGACACTCATAGCAAGGCCTGAGAGGAAGCTCTGAGAACGAAAGCCGGAGAATATCCAAACCCCAGGAGTCATTCTCCTGAGAAAGATGAAGTGCAAGCTCCACTGGGAAGAGCAATGGGCTAGAAGATAGGAAACCTGGTGTCCAGTACCAAGGGCATCTGCTTAGAAGTTGGCCTAGCCATTAAATGAAGCCGTACTGCGCACCTTGGACCGCGGGTCCCTCGGATGCCCTTCCGGGGGCAGTTGATGGCTCAAGGAGCAAACGCAAGGCAGCACGATTAGTCCATACGCGGCCTGCTGACTCCTTTCCGCCATGAAAGCCCTGTTGAGAGCGGCGAGGCACCAACAGTGGGGCCCAGCTGGCCAGGCCCATTCCGGAGCCTCTCCCACCGGCCAAGGAGTACCTTTAACACAAAGCCCAGGCGGCGGCATTGCCCGGGGTACGTTCCCGGCTCCCTAGCCGGGCAGGCTCCCCCACCAACGGACCAAGCTCTGCTCCCTAGAGGCCACCTCAGCCTGGTTCCCGCCCTCGCGGAGCCTCTCACCTCTCAGGGGCTCTGCCGCCCCTGGGCGCTCGCAGGGGACGGCCCAGAGACCCCGGCGCAGAGAGACCGGGAAACTAGGCGCGAGAGGCCGAGCCCTCCCCTCGCCCTTCCGAGTGTCCTCACAGGCCGCCGGTGACTATTGGCGTGAGGAACCGTCAGTTGGGGAGGACGGCCGGAACACGGTGCCTTCTGGGAGGCCGGGCGCCTCCGCAGCCGATACGTCACAACCGGTGCCTCGTTTCCGGTTCGGAAGCCTGGTCTCCCAGCTCGGAGCCGTCAGGCTGGGCTTGAGAAAGCGATGCTCGAGGACGACAGGCAGAGCTCTCAGCGCCAGAGGGAGAACGGGCTGGAGGCAACCGCTGTTTCTGTGGCTCTATCTGGGAGACGGAAAGCAGAAATTCAGCTTCAATCCTCCATGACGAGCTGGCTCGTCTCCAGGTACTGGCGGTGTAGCTCCATGGACTGCTGGGAAATGTAGTTCGGCTCCAAACAGCTAATGGGAGGCCGCCGGGCGCGGCGGCTGGGGCGGGACAGCCCCACCCTTACCCCACCCCGCTTTCCCCGGGCTCGACCGGAAGTAGGCTGCCTCTCGGACCGGAAGATCTGCGAGAGGCTGCGGCTGTTTCCGCCGCAGCGTCCAGGGTGTGTCGAAGGACCGCTGAAGCGGTGAGTGGGTGGCGGTTCAAGGTCTATGCCTGGTTCTGGGTCCTGTCACAGCTGTCCCTTCCGGTAAGGGCAGCCCATAGGTCAGAACCGGGCGACCCTTCCCTTCCCCGCTTGCAGGTTTCTACCTTGCGGTCTGAATGGGCCGTCTTGTTTTCTGAGATATCCTAGTGATCCTTCTCCAGTCGCCTTCGTTTCCGTCCTCAGCCTCTCAGGGAGGCCTAACCGCCCTTTCTCCCTGCGTTGTTCCCATACTCGGTTCATTCCCCAGTGAGGCACTGATCAGCGTTGTGACAACCCCGGGGCAGGGATTGCTTTATTGCTTTATGTAACGCCAGCCTCCACCTGGGTGACCAAAGTAAAAATATAAATGGATTTTTTTTTTTTTTTCTTAACGCTAACTATAGGTGACTCATTTAGCCATGGTTTAAAATATGTTACAGCCTAGTGTTAAAACTGTGTGGTACCAAAAGTTTTTCTAAAATTAAGGATACTTGCTTTTCCAGACATCAAAAACCAAAAACAAAGCAAACAATAACAAACTCCTTCAGGGGCGCCTGGGTGGCTCAGTCGTTAAGCGTCTGCCTTCGGCTCAGGTCATGATCCCAGGGTCCTTGGATCGAGCCCCGCATGGTGCTCTCTGCTCCGCGGGAAGCCTGCTTCTCCCTCTCCCACTTACCCCGCTTGTGTTCCCTCTCTCGCTATATTTCTTTCTGTCAAATAAATAAATAAAATCTTAAAAAAAAAAACAACTCCTTCAATCAAAGCAGTATGGTTTGAACTGGAAGTAAATAAATAGAACAGTAGAAAAGAATAGTAAGTACCAAAGTTGATCTGACTGTACATGGACCTATATGAAAGGGTAGCATTTCAACTTAGTGTAAAATAGATGGTGCTAGCAAAAAATTGTCTATTCTTCTGGAAAGGCAGAATGTGTCCTTATACTATATACAAGAAAATGGAATTTGATAACCAATAAGAGAAGACAAAATAATATTAATTTAATGTTGGGGCACCTGAGTGACTCAGTCGGTTAAGCATCTGCCTTCAGCTCAGGTCATGATCTCAGGGTCTTGGGATCAAGTCCCCACATTAGGCTCCCCAGTAATTGGGGAGTCTGCTTCTCCCTCTGCCCCACCCCCACCACCCGCCCCTTCTCATGCTCTCTCTCTCTCTCAAAAATCTTTAAAAAAAAAAAACCCTGATGAGTGGCTAAACAAGATGTAGTATATCCATATAATGGATTATTATTCAGCAGTAAAAAAAGGAATGAGTATTAATACATGCTGCAACGTGGATGGACCTCAAAAACATTATGCCAAGTGAAAGAAGTCTGTCACAGAAGACCACATAGTGTGTGATTCTACTTGCATGAAATGTTCAGAATAGGCAAATCCATAGAGACAAAAAGTAGGGTAGTAGTTGTCGGGCTGGGGGAAGGGGAGAGTGGCAAGTGACTGCCAATGGATGCAGGGCTTGTTTTGAAAATGTTCTGGATTTAGTGGTGATGTTTGTATACATTGTGAATATACTAAAACCCATTTAACTATACACTTTAAAAGGGTGAATTTTATGGTTTGTGAATTATATCTCAATTAAAAAAAGAAACACCAGACAGGGAAATTTTCATTGTACAAATACAAATGTTTAGTATCTAAAATATTTCTGAGGGATGCCTGAGTGGCTTGGTGGGTTAAGCATCTGCCTTTGGCTCCCGTCATTATCTCAGGGTCCTGGGATCGAGTCCTGCATTGGGGTCTGTGCTCAGCAGGGCTCCTGCTTCTCCCTCTGCCTGCTGTTCCCCTGCTTGTACTCTCTCTCTGACAAATAAATAGAACTTTAAAAATAATAAAATACTTTTGAAGAAGTACTACAGACAACTAAGTTCAATATTTAGATTCCGCATAGCAAGTAGTCAAAGAAGCTGTGCTGTTTCTGTGGAATGAAGCAAAAGATAGAAGTCCACATGGAAAATTAAATTCACAGCCTCACTAATTTTAAAACATAGGTAAAACCCCATTATATCTCTATTGAATGAACAAAAAATTTTACTTTTTTATTTTATTTTATTATTATTTTTTAAAAGATTTTATTTATTTATTTGACAGAGAGAGACACAGCGAGAGAGGGAACACAAGCAGGGGGAGAGGGAGAAGCAGGCTTCCCGCGGAGCAGGGAGCCTGATGTGGGGCTCGATCCCAGAACCCTGGGATCACGACCTGAGCCGAAGGCAGATGCTTAACGACTGAGCCACCCAGGCACCCCCCAAAATTTTATTTTATTTTAAGATTTTATTTATTTATTTGAGAGAGCAGAGCACAAGAGGGGGGAGGGTCAGAGGGTGAAGCAGACTCCCTGCTGAGCAGGGAGCTCAATGTGGGGCTTGATCCCAGGACCCCAGGATCATGACCTGAGCCGAAGGCAGATGCTTAACTGACTGAGCCACCCAGGCGCCCCAAATGAGCAAAATATTTTAAATGACAAACATTGCTTTGGGCATAAAACATTATTTAATCTTTCTGAGGGATTGTATAGCCAACTGTAGCAAGTGTTATGAAATAGTTCACATTCTGGAGCCATTTTAGGAATAACAGGAGAAAAGAATATGTGTATGGGGAGGTGGTGGAAAAAATACAGGAAGCTGCTCTTGGAAAGGTTATAGCAAGGGAGAATTGGGAACAGCTAAGCAAATAAAGCACATGAACTCTGTCAGAGTATGGATTATGTTCATAGAACAAAGCTCCATGAAGAAACCAGGGCCACAATCATGGAGAAGCTGAGTCCAGTCTAGACTCTAGTGTGAAGATGGAAAGATGAGTTGGGGTAGGAGGGGTTTGGAGCCTAATCTTCATCTGATTCCTTTTTTCCCCTTACATCCTTTCTCTTTACATCTCTTTAAATGGGGGATGATAGAGGGGATATCTGTGAACTAGAACAGATTTTCAGATACAGATCAGGACAGAATTTTAAAAAATCTGATACTTGGAATATTTGTCAAATGTTTTCCCACTATAGCAGCTCCATCTTTTTCATGGTGTTCAGTAGGGAAATGGGATCTTACAATGATTGACTAAGTGACAACGAATTGAGTGCAAACTGAGTGCAATTATGACCAACTTTTCTAATTGATTTATTTATGATGCCTAGCCAATACTCTTAAGATCCGTAGTTCATCAATCCAGGTACAAAAATATAACAATCCAGTCTGGTTGTTTTATTTCTCAGCTTTGCAAGTCCTTAAGAAAGAGGAGGATGGAATGAAGCGACACATCCTTGCCGTAGAGTTCTGAGGGAAAATGAGGGTGGGATCTCTGCCTTAGGGGCATCTTAGGGTGCTAATTCATACAAGGATTTATTAAGCATCAGCCATGTACTTCTTCCTCTGAGTTGTCATCAGTACATGTGCTCTCTTCACCCTTGGTTTACCAATATTTAGGTACCCAGCTTATTTCTGCTACCATTCCATAGGCTCTTTGTTATATTACCCACAGCAGCTGGAACCCAGTAGGTGTTCAATAATGACAGTTGAGTATACAGATTCAAGATACAAGGCTGGGAGCCAGAAGAGAGATGCAAAGTGTTGGGCATTCAGTGAGGCCCCTGGTCACCCACTGGACAGATGGTTAGAGGATCCGTGTTCTTCCCTCCGTCATGTGTTCCGGGGCTGAACATAGGCTGAAGGGGCCCAGAAGAAGAGAAACTGGTGAATGTGTAGATGAGGGATTTGTATGTTACATTGTAAAAGGAAATTTCTCCAGCCTTGTAGTCCAGGAAGATGCCCACACGTCTGGGGGGTTCCCTTATCTGCAAGCGTGTTGGGGGAATGGTGGACACCTGGTACTCATTCCGCTTCATCATCATCACCACCCAATAGCCATTGTCGGGTGACAGAGTCATGCTCCCTTTCCTGCTCGCGGATGCCTTGCAGATGCCCAGGATCCACCCTGTCTTGTTTCCCACCTCCACTTCCCAGTAATGGCGGCCAGAGAGGAAGCTTGGAAAGCCTAGGGCGATGATGCAACTATCAAATCTTTCTGGATTATCAGGTAGACGATTACACTTGTTTCCAAGTCTCACGCTCTTCAGGTTATTAGAGAAGATGAGGTTGGGGTGGGCAGTTTCTGCATCCAGAATCACATTAACTGCAGAGAGAATTAGAATACCTAGCTGGGGGCTCCATGGGCAGTGTACCCACAGGGTTCTCCCCACCTCCAGGAAACATGGATAGGGACATTCTTCTGGAATGCACTAGAGGTCAGCACAGGGACCCAGCAGGTGAAGTCCACTTGCCTTAGTCTGGGCACTTACCGGCATGTGCCTGAGCGCAAATCAGTTCTGGAACTACAGAGAAAAAGCAGATGTGGGGAAAAACCTGAGTATTCCAATTCAGAGAGGCTAAATGTACCCTGGTCCCCACAACAAGGAAAGACAAGGACCCCTACCCGAGCTCAGGACCTTGCTTCCTTTGCTTGGATTAACCCCATTCCTCATAGACCCTGGAGACTGCCTTGGTGACTCTTTGGTCTGATGAGTTGACCCAGCCAACAAGTCCAGCACAGAGCCTGTGAAGGCTTTCTTCTGCCTTTGTTATAGGTGTTTTTCTCTCTTCTAAATAATGCCCAGAAATCAACAGCATAGGGAATATCACAGTAACCCCTGGCAAGCATTCTGCCATCACCATACTCACAATTAAAGGTGTCCATTTCTGAACGCAGGGTTTCTAAAAGAAGAAGGGGAGCTTGAGTTAGGTTCCCCATCTAGGGACAGATCAGGAAGAGGCTGAAGGCAGCATCAGAAAGGCAGGGGAGTTGGAGAAGGGATGCCAGAAGGGTTTGGGCTACATGGACATCAGGGAGGAAGTGAGCAGGTGACTCCCCTTTTCCCCCAAGCCCACCTACCTGAGAAGGACTTAATGCTCTTCTCCACAAATTCTGATTTCTGGTAGATCAAGTGGATCTTTTTTTCCACCTCTGGAGGAGTGTTCCATGGCTTAGGAACAGTCGCCATCTTGACCCTAGAGACACAAGACTGCTGGCCAGAGAGGGCTGGTGCATGGGGGTAGCCCAAGTTCCCATGAGGTGGAAATGAGGTGCAGGCTCCACAGGGGACACCCAGCCCACTTGGGCTTGGCAAAGAAAGTCCTCTCTGGACTCCGAGTTTTAAACACTGGTTCTCAACTTTGGCCACAGATTGGCATCACCTAGGGAGTTATAAAAACCACTGATATCAAAACCACAGTGAGTTTTAATAGTGGCCTTAAAATGGTGCTAATATTGAAATGCTCAGCCTAGAATTATCTATGTCAAATTAATTATACCTCTTTAGTCCTTTTCTGTTGAAATAAAAATGGTAATAAGAAAAAAACCACAGTGAAATATGACTCATAGGATGGTTATTATTTTGAAAAAATCAAAATGACAGGTATTGGCAAGGATGTGGAAAAATTGGGACCCTTGTGCATTGGTGGTAGGAACGTAAAATGGTACAGACACTGTGGGAAATAGTATAGTGGTTCCTCAAAAAACTAAACATAGAATTACCATATGACACATCAATTCCACTTCTAGGTATATGCCCAAAATAATTGAAAGCAGAAGGGCGCCTGAGTGGCTCAGTCGTTAAACGTCTGCCTTCGGCTCAGGTCATGATCCCAGGGTCCTGGGATCGAGTCCCACATCAGGCTCCCTTCTCGGCGGGAAGCCTGTTCTCCCTCTCCCACTCCCGCTGCTTGTGTTCCTGCTCTCGCTCTCTGTCTCTGTCAGATAAATAAAATCTTTAAAAAAAATAAGTGAAAGCAGAGACTCAAACAAATATATGTACAGCAATATTCATAGCAGCATTATTCACAATAGCCAAAAGGTGGAAACAACACAAGTGTCCATTGATGGATGAAAGGAAAAACAAATTGTGGTATATACATACAGTGGAATATTACTCAGCCTTACAAAGGGATGAAACATTCTATAGTGTGGATGAACCTTGAAGACATTATGCTAAGTGAAATAAGCCAGACACAAAAGCACAAATACTGTATGATTCCACTTATATGAAGCAGTTAGAGTAGTCAAATTCATAAAGACAGAACATAGAATGGTGGTTGCCATTCCTTGCTTCCTGGGTGAGGGGGCAATAGGGAGTTATGTTTTAGTAGTATGGAGTTTCCATTTGGGAGGATAAAAAAGTGCTGCAGATAATAGTGGTGTTGGTTGCACAATAATACGAATGTACTTAATGCCACGGAACTGCACATTTAAAAATGGTTAGAGTGGTAAATTTCATTTTATATGTATTTTACCACCAAAAAAAGAGGGAAAAAAAGTTTATGCTAGGGTCACACTCTTGAAGATTTGGATTTAATTTGTGTGCCAGGGCCTGGATGTCAGGATTTTGTAAAGCTCGTGGGGTTATTGTAATGGCCAGCCTCCTCCCTTCCCTCCCCTTCCTTCCCCTGTCTGGGCTTAGCATCTCCACTCCTAGAAAGTGCTTCTCTCCCTGAGACCATAAGCACTTGTGGCCTCAGGGAGGGAGGCACTTCTGCAGAAACAGTTTTTATGAGACAAATTGCAATCTTTAGGGAGGTTTCTTAGGAACCATCATTAGCACGATAAGCTGTGTTCGTTCTTTCCAGTCTTCAGCCCATGCTGTCTCTCCTGATCACACTCCCATTTTCCCTACACAAATCCAGAAAGGCCTTAGGAAGCTGCAGGAGATAGGAGGAAACCAGGAGGTGTCACAGACCCAGGGTTGGGAGCATCTCCCTCCTAGGGATGCCTCCCCCACTGCTTCCTGCAGGATACCCAAGGGAACACGAGGGGACCTCTCGGTACCTGTACAGGGTGACTCCGATGTCCTAGGAGAGAAAAGAGGGAAGCTCTCCATTACCAGTCTCCTAGGGGCTGCACTGACTCCTGGTCTATCCTCCTGGGCTCACAGCCCTGGGGTGTCAGCAAAACTGGGGCATCTCTCCCCATTCTAATTTTCATCACCCAAAGTGGCAGCCTGTTGGGGCTTGCAACAGAACTGCACCCAAACCCTGCTTTTCTCTTCTGGGAGATGCCAGGGGATCCCTTGAAAGCTGGGCCACCCTGGGCTCCTGACAGCTCATCAAAAGGGTCTGGGCACAAGACCTTTGTCTTGTACTGACTTGGGCAGAGTTAATGGCAGTGCTGGGGAGCCCATGTCATCCTACTGGGCACAGCGGGCAGGGGAAGCCAGACCCAGCCACACTCACCTGCATGAGCTCCCATTCCGGCTGGTACTGCTTGGCCTCCAGCTCCCCAATCAGCTCGTCAAGAAGGGCAATGTCTCTGGATACTTGGGTGCTATATTTCTCCCTGACCTGGCCAATGGTCTGGTTCAGATCCTCTATTGAGGCCACAAAGAGCTTCTCTTGCTGCTCCAGAAGATGGTACAGCTTCTCCAACTGGTGCCGATGTCTCTGCTTCTGGGTTTCAGTTTGTTTCTGGGGGAACAGAAAGGTGTAGGGTCTATCCAGTGTGCTGGGTGTGTGTGCCCAGGGAATCCCAAGAAGCCCACCTCCTGGAGGTGGCTAAGAGGCTGGATCCCTCAGCTTCTCGGAGGACTAGATTTCAGAGAAGGAAACAAAATGGGCCAGAACCTTCCAGAACAGACTGAAGGTGGCAGGGATTAGCTCTTGTAAAATGCCCTAAAACCCAGTATTCTGGGTTGATTTGTATCTCCTCCAAAATTTATGTTAAAGTCCTAACCTCTAGTACCTAAAGAATATGATCTTACTTGGCAATAGCATCATTGCAGATGTAGTTAGTTAAGATGAGATCATACTGGAGTGGGCCACTGGAGTGGGGAAGTTGAGACACAGACACAGGGAGAACACCATGTGAAGAAAACACAGGGAAGAGATGACATCTACCAGCTGAGGGGAGAGGCCTGGAAGATCTCCTTCACGGCCCTCAGAAGGAACCAGTCCTGCTGACACCTTGACTATGGAATTCTGGCCTACAGAACTGTGAAAGAATTTCTTTTTTGCGGTTTAAGCCATTCAGTCTGTGGTGCTCTGTAATGGCAGCCACGGGACACTAAGATATCTGGTGTCATCTTTTTCCTTCCTTGAAAGCCAGTGTGAGGATGACATATGCCTGGGGTTGTAAATGGACAAGGTTATGACTACCAAAGTGTCCAGGAAGGAGGCTTCTCTCTACGTTCCACCAAAGTGCTGGCATGCAGAAGGTCCTCAATGTGGCTCTGAATGAAGGCAGTCAGTCCATTTATGTGACTGTAAGTGAACTTGACTTCTACTACCATTGCACATAGGTCAGCCATCTGGCCCATGTTCTATCCAGAGTTTCTGTGGAAACATGAAGTGGCTGTAGGGAACCTTCTCCTTCCTCCATGGAGGGAGAAGCCCCTTCGAATCTTCTAAGACTGGACTTAGGAAGTCTCATCATTTTGAGCTCTTTAGTGATTTTGAACCAGAAATATTTCCTCACCTTTTGTTGTTGAGGGTGCTAACATTGGCTTTTTTTTTCCTTAAAGAGGACAGGTCAGTTGTCATGTTCAATGGCCTATGTTCTAAAATTGTCTGATAATTTTGATCATGATTAAATTCAGGTTAAGCATCTTAGACAAGAATACCATATTCTTAATGCGCTGGGCTCCCTAGCACAGCCCATGGGGAGGCAAAGAGTGTCCAGTTTGTCCATCACCATTATTGTGATACGGAGATCAGTCACTTGGTTGAGGAGGGGTCTGCCACATCTCTCCAGTGTCAATATATATTATTTCCTTTATAATTACTAAGTAATTGGAGGAGTGGTACTTAGAGGATATCAATATCCTGTTCTCTTATGATCTTCTGTGAAAAATTTTAGCATTTGTTGATGATCTCTGTTGGTGTTGATTGTTATACTGGTGTTTGTATAGTGGGAAATTTCCTTTTTGAGATTTTTTATTTATTTATTTAAGTAATCTCTGCAACCATCTTGGGGCTTAAACTCACAACCCTGAAATCAAGAGTCGTATACTCTCTGACTGAGCCAGCCAGGCACCCCATAACCATTCTTCCATACTTGTTTTAGTTGACATTGTGCTGTAAAAAAGAGTTTCCCCTCCCCCTTCCATATGATTAAAAAATTATATATATATTTTGACTATTGAAAGGAGGATGAGCAGAAGTCTTGAAAACAACCACCTTTCCACGGGGACTCATGTCACTGAGTGTCTTAAGGGAAGACCAGACCTTCTTGTCTCCCTAAGTTTCACTGTGGCCCAGGCTTCTGCCTCACTGTCATGGTGGGGGCATCCCTGACCTCTGCTTCACCCACAAGTTCCGAGCCACCTGGCATTATAGGAAAGGTGTTTTCTTTTTTAGAAAGAGAGAGAGAAAGCTGGTGAGTGCAGGGGAGGGGGAAGTGATGATGGGAAGGGCAGAGGGAGAGGGAGAGAAAGAATCTTAAGCAGACTCCACACCCAGTGTGGAGCCCGACGTGGGGCTCAGATCTCATGACCCTGAGATCATGACCTGAGCTGAAATCAAGTCAGACTCTTAACTGACTGAGCCATCTTGGCGCCCTAGAAAGGGGTTTTCTTTTACTAGACTTCATGAGTTTCCCAAAAGTTAGACACCTGGACCAATGCCATGCCTGCTCCCATTCCTGCCCTTTGTTATCTTTGCCTGTTTCCCATTGTGGTGTGGGAGATGGGATCCAGCCAACAGAAATGGGTCAGACAAATTAAGGCTCTTTGGGGTAGCTGAATTTGCTTGCACGGAAAATGGAAGCAACTTATGTGTCCAGGTTCAACAGAGGAAGGGCAACAAATGTATTTATTGAAATCTGTGGCATCACAAAATGACAGTTTTAAAGAAAATGTCTAACCATTTGAATTTTAAAATTCCATATTAAAAAATAATGGACAACAATTTTAAAAAACCATACAAAGGAGTATTTAAAATGGAAAGTCTCTCCTCCCATTTCCTCAATCCCATCCCTCAGCGACAGCCACTGGTGTTAATTTCTCTAAACCATTTTGTAGTGAATATGAGAAAGCACAGGCTCCTCAGAGATTTCCCTCCCTCCTGAGGGTGGGTCTCCCTCTCCAGGGACAAGCTCATCCTTGGACTCCTGTTACCTCCCTGCCCCCTCAAGAGCAGGTGATTCTAAATAGGTGATCAGTTCTGCTTCTCTGTGAACCAAAACATAATTTGGGGACCCCCTGCTCACTTTTGGTCCCCTCCCTCCTTTTGCAGGGGTAAACTCAGGCAAGGATTGGCCACAGAACACCCCTGACCTTACCAGGAATTTTGCAGTCTTCTTATCCCCCTGAGATCTCTGCTCCTCCCCAGATTTTCTCAACTCCTTCAGATGCTCCAGCTGCTTTTGAATTTGCTCCTGGAAAAGGGGCACTTGTTGAAGCCTAAACTTGGCCTCTGCCATCTTTAGTTGGTGCCAACTCTAGAGGGAAAAAATCTGCTTTAGGGAGTAAAGCTGAGGGTCCTGCAGCCAAGAGCACAGGGATGGTGCCCAGGAAAGGAAGAATGAATCCATCACACCAAGGGAAGCAGATCCAAGAGGTGGTGAGAGAGAGATTCTTAATGACATGTGGGCACCTGGATTCAGCAATACCTGAAGCTAGTGCCCTTGGACCTCAGCTACATGAACCAGTAAATTCCCTCTTTGCTGGTCTGGTTTATATTGTGTTTTTGCCACTTTACAGACCAGGGATGCTGACTAATGCACCAACATCCCAGGGTTGGGAAATAAAGTAGCCCTGACTACTTTTTTTTTTTTTTTTTTAAGATTTTTATTTATTTATTTGACAGAGAGAGACACAGCGAGAGAGGGAACACAAGCAGGGGGAGTGGGAGAGGGAGAAGCAGGCTTCCCGCCGAGCAGGGAGCCCGATACAGGGCTCGATCCCAGGACCCTGGGATCATGACCTGAGCCGAAGGCAGACACTTAATGACTGAGCCACCCAGGCGCCCCCAGCCCTGACTACTTTTTTTTTTTTAAGATTTTTTTTTTTTTTTTTTTGAGACAGAGAGAATGAGAGAGAGAGAGCACATGAGAGGGGGGAGGGTCAGAGGCAGAAGCAGGCTCCCTGCCGAGCAGGGAGCCGGATGCGGGACTCGATCCAGGGACTCCAGGATCATGACCTGAGCCGAAGGCAGTCGCTTAACCAACTGAGCCACCCAGGCGCCCGCCCTCACTACTTTTAAAAGCCCCTCCCCACCCACCCCCAAGAAGCCCTACCTTGTATTCCAGGGCAGCCTCTTCGATGGGGCGCACCCAGTGGCCTTGATGTTCCTGACTCAACCTGCAGATGAGGCAGATAGGCTCCTTGTGGTCCTCACAGAAGAGCAGCTGGACCTGCTTCATGTGTCGCTCACACTGTGGCAAGGACTTGGGACTCAAGTTGGCTATCTGCAGTCCTTCTTGCTGCTTGTAGTCTTCAGAGTTATTTACTGTGAGTGAGGCCAGGCTTAGGAAGCTGCTGGGTGAGCATTTGCCTGAGGTCTTAGGATACCTAGAAGCAACGGAGTATCTGCAGGAATCATCTCCTTCCTGGGCACGACAAAGGGGATACACAGCCTCATCCTGTGGCTTCCCTGGGGCCATGGCAGTGGAAAAATTTCCTGAGTGACAAACCCAAAATGTTATGAAGAGGTGCTACAAAGAAGAGAGAGATAGAGAGCCCATGCCTGGGACACATAAGTTCCTGGTTAGACTGGCCACTTCTAACTTGTCCTCCCCTGACTTTGTTCCAGCAAGGCAGCAAACCACCCAGCAAAAGTGAGGGCAAAGGGCTAGATCTCATGACAGTCCTGAGACTTGGAATTCCTGGATATTTATCCTAAAGAAAAGGCTTTTGTTATAAATTCTATGCCTTCCTCCCACACATGTACAGATCTAGCAGGTGATATAAAGGCAGTGAGACATTCTGACCAGTGTTTGCTTTGCCACTTAAAACCAACCAGGCTGCTCTCTTGAGTCTTGTGGGAGCCCACAAGAAGAAACAGAGACCCACTCAATTCATTAGTCCCCTCCCACCACCTCTCACAAGGTCCCAGGAATTCATATCACATCTGTAAGTGAGACTGTGGGAGGCCCCCCCAGGAACCATTCTCCCCTCCTTCCCTTATGATAGAATTGATTGCTGCCCATCAATTGATGGCTGCTTCCCTCCCCCACCCCCCCCAAAAAAAACATTTCTTGCAATTGGGTGTGGCTATTTGACTACATTCTGGCCAAAGGGATATAAATGAAGGCATCATGAACAGCTTCTAGAAACTTCTGGAAACTTTCCCTAAGCGATACTCTTCTCCTTTGTCCTTCCATCCTGCTGCTTGGAATGAGGATGCCACCCTCTGAGACCATGAGCTTGAGAGCAAATTTTGTGGAGCAGAAAAACAGCAGGAGCCTGGGTTCCTGGCCCATA
Organism: Mirounga angustirostris; assembly: GCF_029215605.1. Classification (NCBI taxonomy): domain Eukaryota; kingdom Metazoa; phylum Chordata; class Mammalia; order Carnivora; family Phocidae; genus Mirounga; species Mirounga angustirostris. Next base: position 142,122,390 of record NW_026991713.1, read on the forward strand.
GAGTACCACATCTGTTCTGGACCATCTGTGTTATTTATGTGAAGGAGAAACAAACTTCTGTCTTGTTTCAGTTAGCGTTATTTTGGTGTTTCTGTCATCCACAACCCAACATAATCCCAATTTCTGCCTCCTTAGTAGAAGAGATTTAGGATTTTAGCCAACAGCTCTCCTCCCTGCCCAGAGAGGTGAATGGCAGAATCTCAGTCCCATGACATACTGCCATGGTGTCATTGTGAGAAGCAGGTATTTTTACCCAGTCTTTCCCAGATGCTCAAGCTGGGGTCCATGAATTCCTTGGAATTCTATAGGATTTCAGTGTCTAAGAACTTGAACTTTGATGCAACATTTTATGAAGATGTGCATATGTGCATTTTTTTTCAGGATTCACAGCCTACCTCAGATCCCAGGGGGCACCCAGGGATCTGGTGTTGTGAGGAAATGCCTGCACAGGTCACCATTCCTAAGGATACCAGGTTTTCTGAGTTTTGGGGTCCTTTCTTACCTGAAGAAGGAGGGACTTCTGGACCTGAAGGCTGATGGACCTCACTGCCTACCACCTCCCTCAAGGTCTCAGAAGGTTCTTGACCCTCAATTCCATTTTTCTTTGAAGGTCCTATAGATTCTGGATGCTCCCAGGTCATCTGGTCTCCAGACAGTGATACATTGGAAAGTGTATTCCTGAATACTCCCCCCTTCAGGATCATGGACTGTTCTGGATTCTTGGAGCCTTTCTCTGGAGCCACAGTAGCGCCTACATCCAGAGTGGCCACTTCACTGGCGGTGGCTGCTGAGTCTGGATGATCACTTCTTATTTTCTCTTGAGGCAGAAGAGTTTCTGGATTGGGAGGTTCTCTCTCTCCCAAAAAAAAGGTAAATTCAAGACTTCGGGGTCGCTTCTGCCCTGACGGTAAATGTTTTTCAGAGATCCTGGGTTTTACTCTTTCTAGGGACCCAGTAAACGACTCACAGTCAAGTCCTTGGAGCCTTCCTAAAGAGCTGGCATTCCTGCGTAGCCTGCCACTAGGACTCCACTTCTCACCCTGTGGCTTACCAGGGAGTAGGCTTCTCCTGGGGGACAGAGTCATGCTTCTGGCCCATGGCTTACCCAGCACATCCAGGCCCTCAGAGCCCTTCTGATCTCTCGGTTTGCCCTGAGGCTTCTTCTGTGGCCCCCTTCCAGCCTCATGCTGGCTGGGTGGCAGGCTGAGGGCCCCATCACCACTTTGCCGCTGCCTATCACCTTCCAGGCCATCTGGTATCCTCAGGCCCTTGGGCTTATTCTCCCCAGAGGAACAAGACATTGCTGAACTGTTTGGGCCACTTTCTTGTATCAGATACTCTGCAAAGACAACAGGATGCAAAGGCATGAAATTATGCAGTGTTCAGGGCCAGGGGTCGGGAGAGAAGGGAGAGAAGGAAAAATCCCCTCAGAAATTACAGAAGTTCAGAATGTTCTAGGCAACAACAGTCAATTACCCTTAAATAAGAAAATGCTAATTATTTGTTATATATTTCTCAAATAGTGCTTTTCAAACTTCTTTGGCAGGAGAACTTGTTTCCAGTATAAAGTCTTACACAAAATTCTTAATTCATAAAATAAATAAACCCCCTAGTTTACTGGTATAAATGTGTGTGTGATTATAGGTGTATAAAACTCACTTATAAAATCCATCAATAAAGAAGAATTAAGTTATTTGGCACAAAAATTTGAAAACATTTTGAAGGACAATTAAAACTTCAGAAACTAATTTACTTCTGTTTTATTCTTTGGTTTCACGACGTGAAGAAAATCCTAACACACAGGTAAGTGTAAATGGTGATTTTTTTTTTTTTTAAACAGCTTGCTTGGTTGGAAGTTTCAGGATACAGTTTCATTAAACAGAAATGACAGGAAAGGCTTAATTCCAAGGTCTACATAAAAAGGAGTTCAAGTACAGCACAAACTATCACCCTGGTGGCCTCTAGCATTTCAAAATTTGGTTAATGACACATTTTATTTTATTTCATTTTTTTAAAGATTTTATTTATTTATTTGACAGAAAGAGAGACAGCTAGAGAGGGAACACGAGCAGGGGGAGTGGAAGGGGGAGAAGCAGGCTCCCAGCTGAGCAAGGAGCCCGATGTGGGGCTCGATCCCAGGACTCTGGGATCATGACCTGAGCCAAAGGCAGATGCCCAACGACTGAGCCACCCAGGCGCCCCTAATGACACATTTTTTTTTTTAAAGATTTATTTATTTATTTGACAGAGAGAGAGAGACAGCGAGAGCAGGAACACAAGCAGGGGGAGTGGGAGAGGAAGAAGCAGGCTTCCCGTGGAGCAGGGAGCCCGATGCGGGGCTCGATCCCAGGACCCTGGGATCATGACCTGAGCCGAAGGCAGACGCTTAACGACTGAGCCACCCAGGCGCCCCCTAATGACACATTTTAATATGAATTTGTTGGCTTTGTAAATTAGAAAAATTAATAAAATTTGGATTAAGTGTTTGTTAACATTCTAAAGAATCCCTGAAATATCTTTCCTGGTTGTAACTTAAAAACCGCTACTCTAATAAAGAAATGAAGATATCCTGTAATCAGCACTTTAATTTGTGGTAGAAGAGGCTCTTATTAAAATTGCTTCAGAGTTGTTTAAAACACTTTGCTATTGCAAACACTTTGCTTCCTAGGAAAATGTTAAGTTCCCCAAACTGGCTCAAGAACTAATGGGAAGGGCGCCTGGGTGGCTCAGTTGGTTACGCAACTGCCTTTGGCTCAGGTCATGATCCTGGAGTCCCGGGATCGAGTCCCGCATCGGGCTCCCTGCTCGGCAGGGAGTCTGCTTCTCCCTCTCCCACTCCCCGTTTGTGTTCCCTCTCTCGCTGTGTCTTTCTCTGTCAAATAAATAAATAAAATCTTTAAAAAAAAAAAAAAGAACTAATGGGAAAGCCCTAAAGATGCTAATAACCAGGTTTTATTGTTTCTGGTTTTTTAAAAAAATTTATTTATCAGAGAGAGAGAGAGAAAGAATAGCAGGGGAAGCAGCAGGCAGAGGGAGAAGCAGGCTCCCTGCTGAGTAAGGAGCCCGATGTGGGACTCGATCCCAGGACCCTGGGATCATGACCTGAGTCAAAGGCAGACACTTAACCAACTGAGCCACCCAGGCATCCCAATAACCAGGTTTTAAAACATGAAAAGGTAACTTAAAAATTCTACTCATCAAATTACACTGGACTCAGATTATGGTTTAGTCCTATCAGTCTTTCAAAGAGTGGAGAACTTTTATGTTATTTAAACATTCTACTTCAGAAAAATACATGGAGGCCACATTCGTTGATCACAGTGGGATAAAATCAGGAAGTTACAGCAAAACAGGAATAGAAGAACAAGGAGGAGAAGAAGGAAGAAAAACAAGGAAAGAGAAAAGATGAAAGGAAGGAAAAGAATTGAGAATTTTAGAATACCTTTGTGAAATGTGTCAAAGAAGAACTCAAAACTGAAAATAGGTGGATTTCAATGTGAAGATTACTGGTCCACCCAGCTGATATGGTCAGTTAGCAAGCCCTTTTTTTCTCTCCTGAAGATACTGGTCTGTACATAGGGGTTAATCACAATGAAGTTAGGGCCCCTCTAAGATCAGGCATCTTAGCTCTTGCTCTCCTGATTCTGCCCCACAGTGAGAATCTCAGCTTCCCTCGCCGTTTTTTAAAGCCATTGGGAGCCTTAGCTGTACTAACCCAGCTCCAAAGACCTAAGCAGCAGAAAGGACTTGCTCGGCCAGAGTCACTGGGGTCATGGTAGACCTGGGACTCCTAACCCCCCAAGTCACAACACAGTGGTCTAAACACAAGTTCCCTCTTGCACCTTCTACCCCATTCCATGAATAGCCAGCAGTCACACTGGGAGAGGAATGGAGCATGGGGCCTGTTTACCTGGTCTGATGGCCCTGTCAAGCTCCTCGGCCAGGAAGTTCTGGTTGATGGCTCTCAGGACTTGCAGGGTCAGCCTCACAGCATACTCTTCCCCATAGTGGGTGATCATCAGTGTGGCCAGCTTCACTGGCTTGGCATTCTGGAGCTGGCTCCGGGGGATCCGGGAGTGATCCTTCTCCAGGCTGGTGTTCTGCAGCTTAAACTTGAACTTCTCAAAGTCACTGGGCACCAGCTCCTCCAGGGAGTCCAGCAGATGGTCACTGGGGGCCTTGATCATGGTGTTGACCAGGAGAGGCCAAAGCTAGCTGTCTGAAACAGCCTCTGCCCTGGAACCCAGAGGGTGGGTAAAAAGAAGCTGTTTGTGAAATAACGGAAAAGGCACAGGAAATGCTCTGCGCTCTGGCGGGAACTGAGCTATGAGTGTCATCATTTGTTTGTTCCCAGTGATGACACTTGCGTTCTCTTTCTCACAGATTTGGAGGCTTTTACAGCTGGGAGGGCTCAAGGTCAGCCACATGGTCCTCCAGTGCCCCAGCCCTCACCTTCGCATACTGCCCAGCAGAGCAGCGAGCGGTAGGTATGTGAAGGAGGGGCTGGGGCTGGATTCCAGAGTATTGATCCTGGGCAGGCACTCAGATGCTTCTTCTTCTCCCTGGTCCCATGCCGCAGAGGACCATGATGAGGGTCAGTCTCTTTGGCCAGTTGTTCTCCTCCAGACTCTTGGGATTTTATTGGCCCTCCAAAGCAAATGTTAGGGAGGGTCGGGCTGGGGGCAAAAATGTAGTCCTGCAAGTTTTGCCCTTCCCTGCCCAAGAAGGAGGTGAAGCCAGAAGGACACTGCCAGGACACAAGCCCTGATGTCACCCCTGTTGATGTAGTTCCAGTTGTCTGGTACTTTCAGCATCACGAAGCCTCAAAATGCTATGCCTGGAACTGTCATCCTGATTTGTGTGTTCTCTACTCTGCCTGGCTTCCCGAGAGCATACCCATGAGGGAGGATGCTTGTCCATGCACCTTTACTGAACAAGTTTTTTTTTGTTTTTGTTTGTGTTTGTGTTTTTGTTTTTGTTTTTAAGTAAGCTCTACATCCAATGTGAGGCTTGAACTCAGAACCCTGAGAACAAGGGTCACATGCTCTACTGACTGAGCCAGCCAGGTGCCCCTGAACACATATTTTGGACACCCTGCCAGGATGTGGAGAAACAAGGGTGAAAAAAGACATAGGTGTCCTTTGGAGCTCATGTCCCAATGTGGGGCTCCAGAAGTCATTCCAGAGCTAATGGAAGTTGTATGTGGGTGAGCGGACTTCTTCCAGTTAACTGCTTCTGTCTTTCTGCATACTCTGATTTTTAGCCCCAACTTTGTGTTTTGAAAAATTTCAAACCTACAGAAAAGTTACCGAGATTCACCAACTGTTTACATTTTACAGTATTTAGTGATTCTCTTTCTTATGTACACACATGCATGCACTTCATTTTTCCTTTTTTCCCCTCTGAACCATTTGGTAATGAATTGAAAACATTATCAGATATCACTCCAAATACCCTACATACCCTAAGTACAATGAACAAGGATATAAGGATATTATTTTAAATAATCAGAATACAATTATCATACTCAGGAAAATTAACATCATTATAATACTATAATGAGTTCATAATCAAATTTCTCCAAAGGACTGATAATGTCCTTGACAGCTTTTTTTTTCCAACCCAGGGTCCAATCAGAGATCCTGCACTGCATTTAGTTGTTACATCTCTATACTCTGCTTCTACTAGAACACTTTCACACTTCCCCGCCTTTTTAAATTCTGTCAATGTTTTTGAAAAGTCTGTTCCAAGCAGAATGTGCCTTAATTTAGATCTGTGCATCATTTCCTCATTATTAGACTGAAGGTATATTCAGGTGCTCAAGATGTCTCCATTGTAAGAGGATGTTTTTTCTTGTAATTAGTAAGTAACCTGAGAATGTGGAAACGTCTTGTTCTCCTACAATCTTTCACCCCATGATTTTAACATTCATTGATGATCTTTTCCTAAATCAGTTGCTACAATGGTACTTGCAAAATGGTTATATTTCTATCACTTAGCTGGCATCATTTGCATGTCCTGGTTTAAGCTTTCTGCATTTCTCATGAAGTTTTTGGCTTACAGATGTTGTTTTTTCTTGAGATTTTATTTATTTCACAGAGAGAGATAGCGAGAGCAGGAACACAAGCAGGGGGAGTGGGAGAGGGAGAAGCAGGCCCCCCGATGAGCAGGGAGCCTGATGCCATGTGGGGCTTGATTCCAGGACCCTGGGATCATGACCTGAGCCGAAAGCAGACACTCAACAACTGAGCCACCCAGGCTCCCCCAGATGTTTTGTTGTTAACACAATTGTGGTTACTCTGTGCCAGGCACAGCTTGCTTTATATCCGTTATCTCCTAAAATCTCTGCAGCATGCCTTCAGGGCAGGATTCATCATCCTCACTGCCAGGATTAGTGGTTTAGTGACTTGCTCAGTGACTGAGCCAGGATTCAAACTCCCTCTTTTAACCACTTTGCAGAATGGTCTCTGTGCATGATGATAATTTATTATTTTACTGTTCCTCACTAACCCCAGATGTCACTTTTTTCAGCTGTCCAGTGAGACTCAAAATGGGCTATTCTGACCACTCCCACAGGTCATTTACAACATTCTGATGCCTGGCAGAACAAACAACACTGTGTGTGACCAGCCTGTGTGTGACCAGCTGGGACCGAGGCCTTCATGAGTTCTGCTTGGTTGAATGTTATCTTACTATCCACTTGGTCCACATACTTCCTATTTTACAGATTACTCCGTGCTTTTGGTTTAATAGCTGACAGCATCCAGTTTTCTGGATCCTGCTGAGAAAATAACCCCAAACCCAACATACTCCCTAAAAAATGGATGGACTCAAATGCATGCATATTTGTGGTGCAAATGTTGGATGTGTGATATTCTCAGGTTGGGCCGGAAGGGTGTTGACCGAGCGTCTCTGAGATCACGACCTCTCCAAGATTTCAGAAGGCAGTAACACAGCCACCTCACAGGGAGCCTCCCACTCCTGAGACAACTGAAATTGTGCAATAACACACACGGTCCTTCTTGTTCCTGGGGTCCCTAACCCTGTCTTGACTGGCCAGCAAACTCCTTTAAGCTCAAACTAACACACCCACAGCAGAATTGGGCAGGAACTGGGGCTTTCCAGTCTATAGCAGGATATTTTGCAATTGCAGTGATACCTTTTGCAACAGGGAGCAATTCTGAGGCATGGACTTGCCTTTTTTTTTTTTTAAGAGAGAGTAAGCAAGCAGGGGTGGTGGGGAAGGAGGGGCAGAGGAAGAGGAGAGAGAATCTCAAGCAGACTCCCCACTGAGCTTGGAGCCCCACATTGGACTCAATCATGACCTTGAGATCATGACCCTGAGATCATGACCCTGAGGCATGACCTGAGGTGAAACCAAGAGTCAGTCGTTCAACCAACTGAGCCACCTAGTTGCTCCAAGGCATGGACTTACTTGTGAGGTAGTGGCATTTCTATGTCAAAGAAGCTGAAAGAGGTTCCAGTAATTTTTTTAAAATGAAGAATGTGGGGGCACCTGGGTGGCTCAGTTGGTTAAGCGACTGCATTCAGCTCAGGTCATGATCCTGGAGTCCTGGGATCGAGTCCCGGGATCGAGTCCCACATCAGGCTCACTGCTCAGCAGGGAGTCTGCTTCTCCCTCTGACCCTTCCCCCTCTCATGCTCTCTCAAATAAATAAATAAAATCTTTTAAAAATAAATAAATAAAATGAAGAGATGTGAAAAGACGAATATAACTCTCAGGGTGACTTTTGAATGAACAGTGGTAGTGGAGTATCAATGAAATCTTTCTTGTGCCTCTGTGACTGAATGTGTGCCCTTATTTGGGAACAACATGACAAATCTAAATCCATCACAGCTGCTGCAAGCAGAGCTACTTCAACCTCTGCTCTTATCTTAAGTAATGCACAGCCCAGACATCCCAACCTTAAATCCATGCCTGGGTTTCATCTTTCTAACTTACTCCATCAGGGTTTCACTTTCTAACCATTCATTTTTGCATCACTTTGAGCTTTTTTAAATCAATATGTATTATTTTTATAAAAGAAAAGATAGTTTTAAAAAAGTATTTTATAATTAGCTTAGCCTCCAAGGAGATATCAGTCCTGTCCCCACAACCATCATGATGAAGTTTGTGGTAGTTAAATATATAGTACATACGGGTTATTGAGAGAGCCATAGGCAAGATCATGGAAGAGTTCCTGTGTTAATCCGGAGTTGGAAGTAATGGATCCCATTGTGACCCAAACTCTTCCTCACCTTCCAGTATATTGAATTTTAAGGGAGAAATCAGAGACTTTGAGAGGCTAACATCTCAATTTCAAAGTGAATTTCCAGGCAATGAACCTCCCACTGGGAAACATACTTGTAACTGGGCTTTCTGAGAGCACACCAAGTTCTGGTGCAACCTCCAACCTCCTGAGCAGGATGGAAACAGGGAGAGAAAGGCAGCTTCCTAGGTGGACTTGACTTGTGGAGGTTGTACAGTAGTGGGGTCGGAATAGTTCCCGGATTGGTCCACCAGTGAGAGTTTCATTTTGCAATATGGTAACGCCAAGCAAGAAGCTTTATGAGCTCTAAAGTGCTATACACATTATTTATTCTCATTGGTAAATCTAGACGGAGGATAAGTGGGTGTTCATTTTACTCTTTAAATTTTTTTTTACATATTTAAACATTTTATAATTTAAAACACTGAAAAAATTTTGTTTTACTAATATTTCTAGGGACCCTTCTAGGAAGCTGGCTGTGGGCATACAGTCCCTGACCGCCAAAGGCTTACATGTTAGTGAAGGGGAATAACCCAGTTGCCTGCTCTCCCTTCCCTTGCACCCTTTGAGGTTTGGTTTACATAATCCTGCCCCACTCGGATCTCCCTGTCCTTTTACCCGCGGCACAGCTGCTCCGGGTGCTTCGGGCAATGCCTACTCAGTAAGTTTCGAATATGCACAGAGTAGTGGGGAAAAAAACGGGACTCCAAGATCTAGGACTTGTGGCCTGGGCCAGTTACCCGACGTCTCTGAGTTTCCTGTCAAAAGGGTGGTTTGGAAGTTTCAATGAGATAATGTATGCTAAAGAGCCTGGCACCGTGGGTCAGTGTCAGCTAGGTCCTTTGATGCTCCAGCGCCTAGCGCAGCGCCGGGCTAGTCGTGGGCGGCGTCCGAGAGCCGGACACAGGATCCCCGCCCCCGCAACGGCCGTCACCTCCGAGACCCCCGCCCACAGCGCGCGGTTCCCTGCCGCCGCGCTCGCTTCCGCGCGTGGGGGCAGGAAGACCCCACTCCGCGGGTCTCACGCCCGGCAGCAACTTCCTTGGGGCAGTCGCTCTGAGGGGAAGCGGCCTGGGCGGGAGGGGGTTTGTCCGCGGTAAGAGTAGCCCGAGGATAAAACGGAAGTGTCAGCGAAGAGCCCCGATAGGCAGGCTGGCAGGCACTGGAGTAGAGACAACCCGGCACACTGTGTCCGGGGCCCCGCGGGCTCTGCCCCAAGGGGGGAAAGCCCGAGGAGGCGCGACACGCCCTGCGGCCGGCCGCCGTGCAGCCGCGCTAATGAGTCCGAGGGCCACGCCCTAAACTACATCTTCCAGGGGGCCCCGGGAGTAAGCGGAGCCAATCGGAGGGCGAGTGGGCGGGCTCAGCGGGGCCTGTGTCTCCCAGGGGGCGCTGGGGCGCGGCGCGGTGGTCGGGATCGGCAGCCCCAGCAGCCTATGGTTGTGTCTCCACAGAGCGGCCAGCGCCCGGCGCGGAGGAGGAGCGGCCGTCGCCGCTGGTATCCTGGGCACGACCGCAAGAAGGGCAGTCGACGCGGCCGCCCGCGGCCCGGGATTGCAGGGTGAGGGTGCCCGGGGGCTGCGGTGCAGCGTGGCTCCCTACATTCCTCCACCCTTTAAGAGCCCCTAGACCTCGTTCAGTCGTGTTACCGGCAAGTATTTACCAGTGCCTGCTGTGCACCCGTTGCTGTGCCGGGGCGAAGACTGGCAGGTCAGGCGGCACTCCTGCCCCAGGGCGCTTGTCTCCCCACTTACAGAGAGGGGGTTGGTCTCCACTCGCGGCGAGAGCAGTGAAAGGAATTCATTCAGCTCGACGCCAGCACTGTCATCTTGTCGGTTTTCAGACACCAGGAACCCTAGGGTACCGATTCTTAAACTTCTATCGTGATTCATTTTGAAAAATCTAGGGGAATGCTATGGGCAGTGGAGATAATGGTTTTGTTGAGAAAAAAAGCACATGGACCTGCAGTTTCGTGTGTCATTTCAGGGGATTCGTGACTTCCTGAAGTCTGCCAGGAGGAACCTGGCACGGAGCTCTAGGTATGGACCCTCCCGTCAGTCAAAGCCGCCCGTACTTTTTGTTTTATATATTTCACCTTCAAGGAAGATTTCCTTTGATCCACCGAGGGCGGAGCGGGGGAGGAACACCCATCGAGACCGTCTATCTGTATTTCTAGTCCCAACATTCTATTTGTTTAAGTCCTTCCCATCAAAACTACTTTCTAGTCTCAGGTAAACATAACCAGACTGTATTCACCTCCATGGTAATGTGAGGGGCACCTTCTTACTCAAATCCTTGTAACCCTTGTGGAACGTTCCCTTGCCTGCCACACTTGCCAATTAGTTAGAAACTGTAAACGACTTAAATGAGTATCACCAGGCAACTGGCTGAGTACATTTTGGTGAATCTATTCTATGGACTGCACCGCATCCGTTGAAAATGTGCAGTGGGTTTTTCTTTTTCTTTTTTTTTTTTCAAGATTTTATTTATTTATTTGACGGAGAGAGACACAGCGAGAGAGGGAACACAAGCAGGGGGAGTGGGAGAGGGAGAAGCAGGCTTCCCGAGGAGCAGGGAGCCTGATGGGGGGCTCATCCCAGGACCCTGGGATCATGACTTGAGCCAAGGCAGATGCTCAATGACTGAGCCACCAAGGCGCCCCTGCAGTGGGTTTTTGTATGCTAATGTGTGGAGATGGTCAATATGTAAGGTGAAAAAGAGCATGTTTACAGTACAACATGAAAATATAATCCCACGTTTGTAAATAACAGGAAAAATATTTTAAAACTTAAATATCTAAAGGGGAACAAGAAATACCATGGCAACCTCCAGAGAGTAGAATTAGGGATAGAGGTTGTGCTTTTCACTGTGTCTTCTATATGTTTTTGTGTTTTTCAATAAGCATTTAAACATTTTATGACACATGAAAAATCATCCGTGAATATATTCTAAGTGTAAAATAATAAGGCAAAACAGAAAATATAGCAAGCTAGTGTTAGAGGAAGACTTTCATGTTTTGCTCATTATTTATTTATTTATTTATGTGTTTATTTATTTGTGTATGTATGTATGTAGGCTCCATGACCAACATGAGGCTCAAATTGAGAGCCTGAGATTGAGAGTCGCATGCTCTACCGACTGAGACAGCGAGGTGTCCCTGCTCATTATTTTTTATAAAAAAACTTAAATAAAACCTCATGAACTGGAATATTTTTTTCATTGTAGTGCAGAGGATTATGAAAATGGTTTTTAAAAAGCACACTGTGCCCATAGAGAAACACATGGGTGACACTTATGATTGAAGCTAACATATATTGGGCACTTTGTGTGTGATATATCATATGAGTGCCTTATATGCCTTCATAGCAGAGGCTCTGGAGTCAGACTGCCTCAGTGAGAATACTGCGTACAGTTAACCATTTGTGTGACACTGGCTGAGTGATGGACCTATCTACTTATTCAGCCTTGAAAAGGAAGGAAACTCTGATACATGGCACAACACATGACAGACACAAAAGGGTAACTGTTGTATGATTGTACCTCTATGAGGTACCTGGAATAGTCAAATTCAGAGACAGAAAGTAGAATAGTGTTTAACAGGGGCTGGGAATGGAGGGTAATGGAGAGTTATTTAATGGTTAGAATTTCAGTCTGGGATGATGAAGAAGTTCTGGGGATGGGTGGTGGTGATGGTTGTACAACAATGTGAATGCATTTAATGCCACTGAATTGTATACTTAACAGTTGTTAAAATGGTAAATTTTAGGTTATGTGTATTTTACCACCCCAAAAACCTCAAAAATGCACATACTCCTCAATTCAATTATTCTATTTCTGGGAGTATCCTAAAACAATTATTGAGTGTACACAAAGTTTCATTGCAAGATGTCCATTGCAGAATTGTTTATTAAACCAAGAATTGGAAACAACTTAAATGTCCATCAGTAGAGGAGATAGTAAGTACAATTGTGGTACACCCATACTGTGGCATACTGTACATCTGATAAGAGTAAGAAAGCCCTGTTCATCTTGATCCAGGCACACTGTTATTAAAGGGAAAACTGGGAAAACATGTACTACACATAATAAATACATATATGTGAACACATCAGAAGGAGATTGGTAGAATGTGCAGCCAACTGTTACCTATAAAAATGAGTAGAAGTGAGGGGCGCCTGGGTGGCTCAGTCGTTAATTGTCTGCCTTCGGCTCAGGTCATGATCCTAGGGTCCTGGGATTGAGCCCCGCATCGGGCTCCCTGCTCCGCAGGAAGCCTGCTTCTCCCTCTCTCATTCCCCCTGCTTGTATTCCCTCTCTCACGGTGTCTCTCTCTGTCAAATAAATAAATAAATAAATAAATAAATAAATAAATAAATAAATAAATAAATAAAATGAGTAGAAGTAAATAAGGGGGTGATGAAAAGTTTCCTCACTTTCTTTGTATACATCTATATTCTTTGAATCTTGTACAATGACTACTCATGTATTACTATTGTTGCATAACAAGCACGTCAAAAATTAGTGGTATAAAAACCCTTTTTATTCTCATGATTTTGTGATCAGGATTTTGAGCAGGACACAGGAGGGACAACTCATGTCTGCTGCATGACTGGAGCTCCAACTGGGGTGGCTCCTGTGTCTGCAGATTGCTGGAATTGCTATAATTGACTGGGGCTATGTGTCTAGGGCCTCGGTACTGGCTCTCTGGGTTACTGCTTGTTTCTTCTCCCCCTTGTTCTGCTGGGACTGGAATATCTAAATGACTTCTTCACTTGTATGTGGAGTGCCTGGGCTGGGATGGCTGGAACAGCTAGAGTTTGCTGCACATCCATTTCTGTCCAGGTGCACAGCTTGGGCTTCCTCACAGCATGGCAGTCTCCAGCTAATCAGCCTTCTTAAATGGCAGCTGGTGTTCCCAGAGGTAGCTTTCCCTGAAGCCTCTGGTGGTAGCTTTAAGACTTCTTAGGTAGTCTCAGAAAGTCACTTCCATTTCATTCTGTTGCCTAAGCATGTCACTAAGGTTAGTCTAGGAACCCCCTCTCAATAAGGAATAAGGAATTTGTAGCTGTTTTTAACCTACCACACTTATTTGTTAAAAATAAAGACTTTTCACAGGAAATTCACCCTGACCTATGATTTATAGTGACCTTCATTCCAGCAGAGCACACCCACCTCTTTCAGTTCTCTCACCAGTCATTGCAAATGTACAGTCTCTTTGAAATCCTCTACTAGGACTGTTGTTTCCATCCAAGTTTCTTATGCCATTCTGCAAATTAATGTTTAGCTCAGTGGTTCTCATCTTTGGTTGCACATTAGAATCATCTGGGGAGGGACACCTGGGTGACTCAGTTCTGCCTTTGGCTCAGGTCATGATCCCAGCATCCTGGGATCGAGTCCCACATCGGTCTCCCTGCTCAGTGGGGAGCCTGCTTCTCCCTCTCCCTCTGTCTGCCACTCCCCCTACTTGTGCTCTCTCTCTCTCTGACAAATAAATAAAACCTTTAAAAAAATGTTTAAAATCATCTGGGGAGGCGGCACCTGGGTGGCTCAGTTGGTTAAGCGACTGCCTTCAGCTCAGATCATGATCTCAGGGTCCTTAGATCGAGCCCTACATCGGGCTCCCTGCTCAGCAGGGGGTCTGCTTCTCCCTCTCCCTCTGCTTCTGCGTGCTTTCTCTCTTTCTCTCAAATGAATAAATAAAAAAATCTTTTAAAAAAAGGATTATCTGGGGAGCTTTAAAAACTCTTGCTGCCCAAACAAAATACATCAGAGTCTCCAGGGGTACCACCCAGGTGCTATGGTCTGCATGTTTGTGTCTCCTCAAAATTCATAGGTTGAAATCCTAATGCCCAATGTGATAGTATTAGATGGGTGGGACATTTGGGAGTTTCTTGGGTCATGAGGGTGGAGCCCTCAGTAGTGGGATTAATCCTCTTGTATATGAGACCCGCACAGAGCTCCCAAGTCCCTTCCACCACATGAGGACACAAAGGTTGGCAGTCTGAAACCCAAAAGAGGGCACCCACCTGACCATACTGACACCCTGATTTCTCATAGTCTCCAGAGCTGTGAGAAATACATTTCTGGGGTGCCTGGCTGGCTCAGTCAATGGAGCATTGTGACTCTTGATCTTGGGGTTGTGAATTTGAGCCCCACATTGAGCATAGAGATTACTTAAAATAAAACCTTTAAAAAAGAGAGAAATTTCTGTTGTTTATAACCTACCCGGGCTGTAATATTTTGTTATAGTTGCCCTAATAGACCAAGATTATTTTAGGTGTCAGACTTTTTTAAAGCTCCACAGATGATTCCAGTGTTTAATAAGGATTAGAACCTCTGGTTTAGATTTTTAGTAACTTCTCCAGCACCAGTGGCTTCCAGAAGTGGCTGCTTAGCACTTGTCAGCCAACAGTCATTGTTGGCAAAGCAGTGGGTTGGATGTGTGAATCTGGTCATGGAATTACAAGAAGGTTTGACTAATGGCTAAAGCCAACCCCTCCACCCAGGGTTGACTGCCATGCTCCACGGAGGCCCCCTCAAGCTCTCCAGTTAAGGAGATTGCATCCTTCACCTGCTTACCACAGCCAGCTCCAAGGATGAAGCATCTCTGTGTGCAGCTTCTGCCTGTGCTGGGTCTGACTCCTATTCTGTAAGTCCTTTGCTCAAGGACCTTGTGGTTGAGCAAATGGTTATAAGGACAGAGAACATGGCACTTTCTGAAGTAACATAAATCCTAAAGCTGCCTGTTTACTTCCCAGGGGAAGCTCTATCCTGTTGGAGCTGCCTGATAGAAACACAGGGAACTTGGCAAACCCTGAGTTTCTAGGAGAAGGAGACAGAAGGGAGCCTTTGGGAAATAGAGGTCTCACGTGAATGACTCATCTGTCTGTCAGCAAGGTCTTGAGGAAAAAAATGCAAAGGTCTGAGGGGTACTCCCAGCATCTCAGAGCAGGTAGGGTGGACAGGAAGACCTGACAGGGCCAAGGACCCAGATCCCCATCTCTTGTGTTCCCCACCACCCTACCCACAGCAGAACCTACAATTTTTTTCCTTTTCGTTTTTGGAAGAGATTTCTTCTTGTGGCCAGAGTGCAAGCCTTGCCTCAAACCAATAGTCAGAGATTGCCTGGAATAACCTTGGTAGTTATGCCATTATGCTTCTTTCCTTGGAGATGGATATATTTTTTAATACACAGAACATAATTACCTATGTAACCATCCCTCACAATTAAGATGTTATGATGTCTATTTACTTGATTTTTGTTATTTCTATTTTGTAAGAAACTAGGCACCTCTGGACTGCCCATGAATGGAGAGCCTACGTGTGGTACTCTTAGGGTAGTTAGACTACTTAGGTGAGATTCCAGAGCAAATTCTTCTAGTCAACAAAGTGGAAAGTGCAAGACCTTTTATGTTGGGGGCTCTCTAGCATTTGGACAACCCTGAGAAAAACATTTTAGGAGGAGGGACTCCATCCTGCCCAGGGTGGACTATACTGTCTCAAGAGAAAAGGCACTGGAAGTGTGCCTCCACCCCAGATCAAGTGAGGGGCCACTTGTTCTTTTTTGCTCCCCTACACTCTCCCTTCCCCTTAGGAAGGGGCCCAAGTTTTAGAGAGGTGACTAAAGAGTTACTATAGAATGCAAAGTAGGCATGGATAGGCTTCTCTTAGGGCCATTTGGTATGGTCTCACCTTTATGAAAGGTCTCAAGTTTTTTATTTTTGAAGTTCTCTCCAGGAAAACACCTAGTTGTGTTCTTGTGTTTGGTGTTAAGAATGCTAGATGCAAACATGTAAACTATACCACAGTTTTTATAGTATCTTAATTTTCTAGGAGGCTTAAAAAATGTGGGGATAGGCTTTGCTAGACTTCTGAGAAATCCTGTCTGATCAACTGGAAAAGACAGGATGGAGGGTGACTTGTCTCATTCTGGGGATAGAAAAAATCCCCAATGCCAGTTGTTCAAACCCCCAGACTCACACAGACTTGGGGGCTGACTGAACTGAATATAAGTGCTGAGGAGAGGCCAAGAGATGAGCTCTCCTTTCCACCTTGTTCCACATCCTTACAGGGGACTTAAGGGGAGGAAGCAGGGAGCTGGGCCTGTAAGCTTAAGTCTGAGCTTTGGGTGTTTCTGAGATTATTCTGCCCAGATCACTAGGCTAGAAATGGAGAGAAGATTTTAAGACTAGTACTCATTTCAGAATTAAAGATCAGTTTCCTGGATTGCCCTTTGTTTCTTCAGGAATGTGAAGATGACTGCATGTGCAGGAGGGCTATGTGTACTCTCTCACCCTCACCCCTCCCCCACCCCCACCATGTCATGAGTCCCTTGGAGGCTCAGTCACCAGTCTGTTCCCTGATTTCCTTGATTTTAGTCTAGACAACACATTGTGAAAGAATCCCTGCAAATTCTGGAAGGTCACAATTGAAAAAATCTTAACGTGGTCTCTGTGGTTTTTTTCTGCTTTCAAGAAGACAAACAGCTATGGCATCTTTGGGAAGACTGTCTCAGCTGGAGAAAGGGATGAAGCCTCACCAAGGCCCTTTGGCCTTCTATTCTCACTGCTAGCTTTAATAGCTAGGGAGCTATTAAGAATTGCTGTGTAAAGTCCATAAAATAGTTTTTTTTTTAAAGATTTTATTTATTCATTTGAGACACAGAGATACAGAGACAGAGAGAGAGCATGAGTAGGGAAAGAGGCAGAGGGAGAGGGAGAAGCAAGCTCCTCGCTGAGCCAGGAGCCCGATGTGGGGCTCGATCCCAGGATCCTGGGATCATGACCTGAGCCAAAGGCAGATGCTTAACCAACTGAGCCACCCAGGCACCCCAAGTCCATAAAATAGTTTTGTTTGTTTGTTTTTAAAGCCTCTAACAAGGGAAGAGGAAGTAAAAAAACCTCAAGGAGGCAGAATGGGAAGCAACCCAAACTCCTCTCCCTCACTTCTCCTTTACACAAGCACCAAGGGTGCTTCCAAAGATAGAAAAATACTTGAGAGGCCAGAGACTACATTTGTGTCCTGTAAATAGAACCCTTGTTTTCTAGGGCCTTGGGGATACTTAACAAGCCTTATCAAATATGAGTCTACAGGAAAACGTGAATGAACTTTTCAAGCACAGTAGAATGAACCTCATTTTCTAATCAATGCAGGAAAAAAAAAATTTAAGAGGAAAATTTTTTTGACCAGTTGACCAATTCGGCTAAAAGAGGAAATAAAATAAAAACTATAATGACAAGCTATTTTGAAATGACCAATGAGAATATTGTATATTAAAATTATGGGAAATAATCAAAGCTGCACTTAGAGGAAAACTCATAGCCTTAAATGCTTTTATCATTAAACAGAGACTAGAAATTAAATACACTGGGGCACCTGGGTGGCACAGTCTGTTAAGCATCTGACTCTTATTTCCGCTCAGGTTGTGATCTCATGGTCATGAGATGGAGCCCCATGTCGGGTGCAGCATGGAGTCTGCTTGAAATTCTCTCTCTCCCTCTGCCCCTCCCACTCATGCACTTGCTCTCTCAAATAAATAGATCTTTTAACAAAATTAAATACACTGGTATTTATTGAAAGTTTAATTCGTATGGAAATTGCACTTAAATATATTTTACTTAATCTTTGTAGTGCTTATGAGGCAGACACTGTTTTTTGCTCTTATCTTTTCAAAATGCTCTGAAGTATAACTAGCACTATCCATGCAATGGCCTAGGTTCTTAGTTTTCAAGAGTATTTCACACCTTTCTTGATTCACTGCTACATTTATTAATGTTTATTGTCTATACAGAACTTTAAGGGATGAAGAGATGAATAATTGATGTTCTCTACCCTATACTCCTGTCAGTGTATGTGACGTTGATGTATATATGTTGGAATGGCAGAAGAGGACACAGGTCATAGTATGATTGTAACTAACCCTCCGAATTAAGGCAAACTTTTAGTGCTAAAAAATAAGGTCTTAACAAAGTACCATGGGAGCCCAGAAGAAAGTGATTTTGACTTGTGGTAGCAAGAGTCAACTGCAGTGCTTATTGCTACAGTTCAGGGCCTTGTTTAGGAGTCTGTGCTTCATTATCAGGACAGTGGGGAACCACTGGAGGGTGGGTGTGTGTGTGTGTGTGTGTGTGTGTGTAGACTTTTCTAAACTTTTAAAGTTTTGTTGTTGCTATTTTGTTTTGTTTTTCCCCTTCAGAATAGTTTCTCAGATGTGGAACTACTTGATCAAAGAGGAAAAAAATTTATGATTCTTAAAACACACCATCAAATTGCTTTCCATAAAGTGTAATGCGTTCACAGGGTCTCTCTCCCTGTTGGGAGATGTTGGTGTCTATAAAGGTCTGAACGAAGGAAGCTTTTCCCACAGCTGGGGCACTAGTGAGGCTCCTTTCCTGAATGAGTCCCCTGATGCTCAGGGAGTCTAATGTTGAGAGATTCTTCTAGGGTGAAGTTCTCAGGGTTTCCTCTGTATAGAGTGGTTTGATGCTCTATAAGTTCTAAGTCTTGGGATTTCCAAGTTGATTTTCTATTTTTTGTTTGTTTGTTTTTTGTAAAACAGAACCTCAGAGAGCATTCCATTCTAAGGTAACAGTGAATGGATGCAGAGTTCCCAGGTTTTTTCTGCTTTGAAGAAGCTTCTTTGTCTCTCCTAACTTTTTAAATTAAATTTTAGTTATTTAACATACAGTGCAATACTGGATTCTGGAGTAGAATTCAATGACTCACTTAGATACAACACCCAGTGCTCATCACAAGTGCCCTCTTTAATACCCATCACCCATCTGTCCCTCCCCGCCCACCTCCCTCCATCAACCCTCAGTTTATTCTCTATCGTTAAGAATCACGTATGGTCGGGGTGCCTGGGTGGCTCAGTCATTAAGCGTCTGCCTTTGGCTCAGGTCATGATCCCGGGGTCCTGGTATTGAGCCCCGCATTGGGCTCCCTGCTCCACAGGAAGCCTGCTTCTCCCTCTCCCACCCTCTCTGCTTGTGTTCCCTCTCTTGCTGTGTCTCTCTCTAATAAATAAATAAAATCTTAAAAAAAAAAGAATCATGTATGGCTTGTTTCCCTCTTTCCTCCTTTTTCCTTTCTCCCTTCCCATATGTTCATCTGTTTTCTTACTTAAATTACACATATAAGTGAGGTCATATGGTATTTGTCTTTCTCTGACTGACTTATTTCACTTAGCACTCTAGCTCCATCCATGTCATTGCAAATGGCACGATTTCATTCTTGATGGTTGAATAATATTCCTGTGTGTGTGTGTGTGTGTGTATCACATCTTTATCCATTCATCAGTCGACGATGGACATTTGGACTCTCTCCATAGTTTAGTTATTGTTGATAATGCTGCTATAAACATTAGGGTGCATGTGCCCCTTCGAATCTGTATTTTTGTATCCTTTGGGTTAAATATCTACTTTATTTTGTATCCTTCGGGTTAAATACCTACTAGTGCAATTGCTGGATTGTAGGGTGGTTCTATTTTTAACTTTTTGAGGAACCTCCAAACTGTTCTCCAGAGTGGCTGCACCAGTTCGCATTCCCACCAACAGTGCAAGAGGGTTCCCCTTTATCCACATCCTCCCCAACACCTGTTGTTTCTTCTGTTGTTAATTTTAGCCATTCTCACACGTGTGAGGTGGCATCTCATTGTGGTTTTAATTTGTATTTCCCTGATGATGAGTGATGTTGAACATCTTTTCATGTGTCTGTAAGCCATCTGGATGTCTTTGGAAAAGTGTTCATGTTTTCTGTCCATTTCTTAACTGGGTTATTTGTTTTTTGGGTGTTGAGTTTGATAAGTCTTTATAGATTTTGGATACTAACCCTTTATCAGATATGTCATTTGCAAATATCTTCTCCGATTCTGTAGGTGGCCTTTTAGTTTTGTTGATTGTTTCCTTTGCTGTGCAGTTGACAAAGTCCCGATAGTTCATTTTTGGTTTTGTTCCCTCACCTCTAGCGACGTGTCTAGCAAGAAGTTGCTGCAGCCGAGGTCAAAGAGGTTTCTCCCTGTGTTCTCCTCTAGGATTTTGATGGTTTTATGTCTCACATTTAGGTATTTCATCCATTTTGAATTTATTTTTGTGTATGGTATAAGAAAGCGATCCAATTTCATTCTTCTGCATGTTGCTGTCCAATTTTACCAACACGATTTGTTGAAGAGACTCTTTTTTCCATTGGATATTCTTTAAAGATCAGTTGACCAAATAGCTGCAGGTACATATCTGTGTCTCTCCTGATCTTAAAACCTGAGAGAAAAAATGAAAATTGAAAATGTCGTCCTGTTCCAAGGGGAAACAAAGTGAGGGGGAGAAAAAGTTGTATTAAACCAGTAATGGGATGTTTGAAACGCCTAAGTAAATCTCAAAGCTTTTTACTCCAATTAAGTCTGATGTTTTCTTTTCTTTCTTCCCTTGTATCCAGTGAACACTCACCTTAACTTGAAGCCAAATACTTGTTTCATTTCTTTGGAATTCTGCAGTCCTTTTACCCATGGCTCTTCTCTGTGCTCTGCTGGGAAGCTCAGGCCAGGCCTTGGTACTGGATATCCTGGCCACAAGAAAAACAGGAAGCATAAGAGTTTGGGTCACCACTGATTGTTCCTGGATTCTGATTTCTGGGGCAGATGGCCTCTCTCTCTCTATTTCCTCAGTAAGGATGATTTCACCTAGAGCCTCTGTCAGGCAATATTTCAGTGTTAATATAAAACCAAAATGAAGGGAAAGCTTTTGTGCTCAATTCAAGGCTATTGTCCTCCATCCAATCTGTGGACGAGGAGTGAATTAATTCTGTGTTAAAATCAATGCACTAGGGCGCCTGGGTGGCTCAGTTGGTTGGGCGACTGCCTTCGGCTCAGGTCGTAATCCTGGAGTCCCGGGATCGAGTCCCGCATCGGGCTCCCTGCTCAGCAAGGAGCCTGCTTCTCCCTCTAACCCTCCCCCCTCTCATGTGCTTGCTCTCTCTCAAATAAATAAATAAAATCTTTAAAAAAATAAAAAAATAAAATAAAATCAATGCACTAAATTAGTTTTATATTATCTTTCGAATATTTTATTAAGAGAATTATCTAAGCCAGGACTAAAATGCCAAAAGAAGAGAGAGAGAGAGAGAGGTAAAAGTGGGAGTTTGGGAACTGTGTCCTGGATTAATTTCAGTTAAGAGATTTTCAAATAAAAATTGATATCTGAACTTGATTGGTGGTGACCAGCAAATACTGTCTTTATATGTTTCTTTTAGCTGAAGCCTAGAAGTGGATTATCTTGAAGTTAACTGAAACAACTATCTAACAGTGTTTCTGGCAAGCCAAAGACAGTTAGTAAAATCATGTCCAGCTTAGTTCCCTGCTATGTCCTACCACTGCTTCCCTCGCTGAGAGCAGCTATAGCTTGCAACCTCTTTCTGTGTCCCTTCTTACCCCTCCTCACCCCTGACAAAATTTACTGCTCTGCAATAAAGTGTGGGTTGGTAAATGGTGGTTTATGATACAAGGAGGAAATATGAGGAAATGTTTAAATATGAGAATTATGTTTAAATATGAGGAATAAACATGAGGAAAATGTTTAAATATTAACATTACTAAACAACATTAGCAAGTTAGTTTGGTTAATGTTAATCTGAAGGAAAACTTAAATTCTAGGACATTTTATCAAAATACAGAAAGTGGAGCAAAATACCTTATTTTATTATTTTCATGGAGAAAGGCAACATATTTCAGATTAATAAAAGTAAAATGCATTTTACATCAGTATTTTGTTTATAATTGAATTTCAAAGCTAAGAGTAAGATCAAAGAGTAATTTCATACATGTAAAGCCAAACCCTGAGCCATAGATCACAGGAAATCTGTAGTCCAGTAAAGTAGTATCAAATCAAAGCTGGGAAGAGTGGCAAATAGCAAAGGCTTGGGGTGGCAGAAACCTGGAGGCCAGAGTATCCTCAGGGGAGAGGCAGGGAAAGCAGCATTTCACACTGAGAGGAGCTGCTTATTTTTCTGCTCCCTCACCAAAGAGCACAGACCAAAAAGTCTTAACACTGTGTATTTCATCAAATACTGGTTTGAAAACCACGCACAGACAACTGCCCCACTTGAGTGCAGTGGAATCTATAAGACCTAGGTAAGGACTGAAAGCTCCAGAGACAGAATCTAGTGACCATGACAGCTAAGGCCAGGATTATTCTTTATCTGAGATTCAAATTTGTTTTTCTCGGTTATAATAGGGAGCCACCGACAGCCGAGGACAAGAAAATATAAGAACGCAGAATCAATAATGGTTGCCAGAGGGCATATTTACTTCCCTGAACTTACTTTTCACCAAAGACCTAAAATAGTGGTTCTTAATTTTTTTGGTGGTTTTGAGAACTTCATGAAAGCCATGGATCCGCTTCCTAGAAGATACACATACACATGCAGTTCTGCATACAGTATCAAAAGTTAAAAGATTTCCAAATCCAACAATTGTGACCCTCCAAGAGCTGCACTAGTCAGTACAGTAGCCACCAAGTGGCACTTAGGAACATGAGCCGCATTTTACCATTGCAATAAATTCTACTAGACAGTGCTGCTCCATAATTTCATGGACTCTAGGTTAAGAACTCGTGCCCCAAATGAGCCCCTGTAGATCTACTGGCCTGTAACCCCACTCCCAGTAATATTCCAGCTATTTTATCTGTCTGAATAGGCCTCAAAAGGAGGAGGAATATTAACAGTAATTTTTAATAACTCAGAAAGTCCATCTAGCTTCAAGTCTCCATTAATAACCTTAACTTAGGGGTGCCTGGGTGGCTCAGTCAATTGGGTATCTGCCTTCGGCTCAGATCATGACCCAGGCTTCCTGCTCAGCGGAGAGCCTGCTTCTCCCTCTCCCTCTGCTGCTCCCCCTGCTGTGCTGTCAAATAAATAAAATCTTTTTTAAAAACCCTAAACTTAAATAACAGATGATTCATTCTTTCCCATCTCAAGGTATGTGTAGTTTTGCAAATATTCCCATGTCCCACATCCTGCAATAAAAATCCAAGTGGCTTTTCTGTGAGATAGGGTGAGCCTTCAGGAGTTGACTGTGCATTAGTAACAGCTGGTATTACACTGAGTTCATACTAAGTGCCCGGTACCATTCTAAGCATCCTACACGTTAGCTCATTTAATCCTCACCCAATGTTACAAGGTCGGGATAGTCTTATCCCCTCAAAACAGATGAGAGAACTGAAGTTTGCGGATTAGTGAAATTGAATAACTTGTTTGAGATAACGTAGTAAATGCCAGCGAAGTGGTTATTAGGTTAGAATCTGTAGGTTCCTGAAATATGTCAAAAACATGAAAATGGCCTTAGAGGACTCTGAGGTCACATGTCTCAACAAGGGTTTATGAAATGGTCGTATACCTGCCTGCGTGCTCTTCGGCTGCTAAGGCCACATTTGCCACAACAGCTGTGGACCTCTTTCCCTCGAGCACAAGAAAACAAAATACTCAGGACTCTTTCCAGCCAGTCGTCCAAAGCCAGCCTCTCCGTCCTCACATCACCCTTACTATTATGACAGCCTTGAACTTTATAAAGCGACAGACTAGCTGTGGGACCCCGAACAGGGCGTTAACTGACACTTGGTGCTGTTATCCGTACATGGGGATGATAATAGCGTCTCCGTCCCACAGTTTTGTGTGCTGTGAGCGCCCAGCTGCATTAGGCAGGCGCTCAATAAGAGGTTACTGGTTGTCACGATTCACTCCTACGAAGCCTCTATTTCTTGAGCCCACGGTCTTGAATGTCGCCGGAGGGAAAGGAGATGCTGAGCCAACTCTTGGGGTTTCCTTCCGTTAGCCCCTCGCAGTGAAGTTCACAGCTTTCATCACAAGACCTAGGACCTAGGAGGGAGCTGAGTAACGATCCTGCCCTCGCAGGGGTGAACAATAAGCGGCACGTCCCGAGCCTCCAAGAGCCCTCGGGGACGTCCAGCCTTCAGGAGCGAGGCCCTGACCGGGTGAGGGACAACAACCCGCGGGACGCACGGCCGCGGTGCGTAACTCCTCACCGCTGGGTACCTGCAGCGGGGCGGGCGCCGGCACGGGGCGCGGGGCGCGCCACAGACTACGTCTCCCGGCAAGCCCCGGGGCGACGCTTACCCGGGCGGGTCCGCACGCTTCCCGCCCTCCCCCGGGCGCCGCGCGGCGGCGGAGAGCACCCTGGCTTGCGTGCTTCTGAGGCCGTCGGGGCCACAGGACCCTCTACAGCAGCCCCGAGTAACCAGAGCGCGTGGGGACTGCCCTTAAATCGGGACAGTGGTTCTTAAACTTGTCTCTGGGGAAAGAGCTTAACAATTCAGATTGCTGCCCCCCTCCCCCCGCCCCCGGACACTGACGCACTGGATTTCGCGTGGCTCAGGGATTTTCACTTTAGCAAGCTTTCCGGGGAATTCTGATCCGGTAGCCCACCAGTCACGCCCTCAGGCTTGTTTTCCACTAAACTTACCTGCCCCGCCTCTCGTCTCCAATTGGCCCGTCGCTCGTCCCGCCCCTGCAGGCAAATCTTCCCTTCTGGTTGGTCGGGTCCGTGGCGAGACCTGTCCCAATGGGCGCTAGAATTCGCGGATCGTGACCCGGAAGTTGGTCCCGAGGCTGCGCCGTTGGCTGTGGTCGCCTAACGCGCGCTGGGACTTCCGGCGTGAAGCCAAGCGCCTGGTCTTGCGTGAGACCGCGACGAGCGTGAAGGCGCGGCGTTCAGGTCCTGCCCTGGGGCTGGGAGGGGGGGTGCGTCCTGCGGGTGACTGGATCGGGGTTGGCGCGGCGGCGCCCGTGATCGACTGAGGCCAAGGTGCCGGAGCCAGCTGCGCCCGGGCTGGAGCTGGGCTCCTTGGCCGGGACTTGCAGCCGCGGGGCCCGGGGAGACTTCTTGGGCGGGCGCAGCTGGTTTCGGGGCCAAGGCGCTCCCGGGGCCTGACGATGGCGTCGGTCCCGGGGTCCCAAGACCGGGAAGGGCTCCTGATAGTGAAACTGGAGGAGGACTGCGCCTGGAGCCAGGAGCTGCCCCCGCCAGATCCAGGGCCCAACTCTGAGGCCTCCCACTTACGCTTCAGACGGTTCCGCTTCCAAGAGGCAGCTGGGCCCCGGGAAGCCCTCAGCCGGCTCCAGGAGCTCTGCCATGAGTGGCTGCGGCCTGAAATGCGTACTAAGGAGCAAATCCTGGAGCTGCTGGTACTGGAGCAGTTCCTGACCATCCTGCCCCAGGAGATCCAGAGCAGGGTGCAGGAGCTGCATCCTGAGAGCGGCGAGGAAGCGGTGACCCTTGTGGAGGACATGCAGAGAGAGCTTGGGAGGCTGCGACTACAGGTGAGAGAAAGAGCTGTCTTATCTGCGGTTTGTTTGGCCCCAAGGACTAGGACGTTGCGGCGGCCCTGTTCTCCATACCTTTACTTGGTCCCCCGAGTAGACTTTATATGGGCAAGAGGTCTTTTCATAGTTTAGTCAGGAAGACTCATTTTCCAGGTTTTCCCCGGAAGGACAGAGTGAGCCGTGAAGAATGCCCTATTTCCACATGGAGGCAGGGGTTCTGCATTAATGTGACCCCCAGAGTTAATTTGCAGGGTTCAAATCCTCACTCTGCTCTGTAGCTTTGTGACTTTGGGCAAGTTACTTAATCTCTTTGGGCTTCGGATTTGCCACTGGTAAAGTGAGAATGATAAAACATCTTTTTAGGGTTGCTTTGAGGGTTGCAGGGAGAGCATCATGTAGTTTTGATCACACTACTGGCCAATAGTGCTTAATGGCTGTTAGCTGTTGTTATGTTAAGTGCAGCAGTCTGGTCTCCTCTGCAGAGCTAGGTCAGGTTACTAGTGAATTTAGGAAAACAGTTTGTCAGTGAGGTTCCGAGGGCATTTTCCCCCAGGGTCACCCAAGTTTAACTTATCCAAGAGTGAGGAATGGAAGCATATAGAAAGAGTGGGGGGAGGCAAGAGGAAGTCAGGTGTGTCAGAGAGCTGTGTGGGGAAGGTGTGCCCTGGGAGCGGACACCCTCCCCTCCTATTTTCTCCCATGCTTGGAGGATCAGGAAAGCTTTTAGTGTGAACTGTCCTTCTCTCTTGCTGGATCCAAAAGGATTGCCAGTGGTTCTCTGTTGAAGGCTTGCCCTCAGAATTCTGTACTAATTTCCCTTCCTATTATGGGCCCTGTTGTGATGATGAGTGATGTGGGTTGGTTCCCAGGTCACAAACCATAGGCGGGGAACAGAAGTGCTTTTGGAGGAGCCTTTGCCTCTGGAAACAGCACGAGAGTCACCGAGCTTCAAGTTGGAGCCATTGGAGACTGAGCGAAGCCCTGGCCCCAGGCTGCAGGAGCTGCTAGGCCCCAGCCCCAAAAGGGACCCCCAAGCTGTAAAGGAGAGGGGTGAGGAACAGTTGTCTGGGCAGGTGGGAGGGAGGAGGGGCTTCGGGGTTGCCCCCTGACACCATCAGGTGGAGTACGGTTGCCTAGGTGAGGGAATTTCTGATCTCAGGGTTCCCATATGTGGAGTGAAGGACCTAAAAGTGGTGGCTTGGGTTCTTCTGGGGATGGGAGGCGGGAGGGGGATCTCTAAGTAAGCCCAGCACAGACATTTAGAGCTTTGGATGATTGAGGACTTGAATGCTGCAGGCCAGCAGGGCAGTTGACTGGTGTTTTTTACCTGCACCCCGCCATTTTGGATATCGCTTTATTATGCCTCTGTTGCCTTCTTTTGCTCATTGTACAATCCTCAGCAGAGACTGGGTGTTGGGGAATGGATACCGTGTTGTAATAATCCTTGGGTTCCCAAGAATTACAAATGCCATTCTCATCATGATTTCTGTCACTTCAGCATTGTCTGCTCCCTGGCTTTCTCTCTTTCCTGCTGAAGGAAACATGGAAGACAAGGAGATGACTGGGCCCCAGGTGATGTGGAAGTTCCCATTGTCTCCCCCCCAGTACCTCTCCCCGCAGTTGCTCTTGTGGGGATGGGGTCTTTTTGCCTCTCAGAGAGGATCCTTTCTCTCTCACCACGCGCAGCCTCCCCGCCTTCTGTATTTTCTCCACACCTCACTTGTGGGCCTGGCACCCTTCTTCCCCATGAAATGTGTCCTTGGCACCCTGGGTTTTGCCCCTATAACTCATGACTCTGCTTGAATTGTTCTTGGTGCCTCGGGCTAAAGGAGATCTTGTGCTGTTTCAGTTGCCTGAGAGCTTAGAGGACGTGGCTATGTACATCTCCCAGGAGGAGTGGGGGCATCAGGATCCTAGTAAGAGGGCCCTCTCCAGGGACACGGTGCAGGAGAGTTATGAGAATGTGGACTCACTGGGTAAGGACTTCTTTTCCAGGGATGAAGACTGAGCCGCTTCTTACCAGGGGCCTGTCCTTTAGCCACTCACCTCCAGGACATAAGTTCTGAGTTTTGCCAGAAGACCTCCTTTTTTCTAAAGCCCCCTGAATTAGGATCATTTAAACATCTGGCAGGTGGCACAGTTGGCAAACTTATGACCCCCGGCTGCCAGAGCTGAAGGCAGGGAATGTGAGTTTTATGGACTTCCCAGGGCAGAGCAAATCAAATCCACTGACAGCCTCCCCCCACCCCCACATCACACAGACTCTCAGTTCTTGATGCCTTGCAATTTTGAGATGCTTATTCTTCTGACCTCATTTGTATTTTCTATGCTTCATTAGTATTTCTAGGCCCTTCCCCAACTTTCAGGGGGCACTGGCATCAATATTCCAGCTTAGCAGTTATCCCAGCCCTTAAAAATTCAGGAACGGGGGAGGCCTTTTGGAAATTTGAAAATGATATATATGTGTAAAATGGGATAAATAAATTAAGATGCATCTATGTGTTGAACTATTATGCAGAGATTAAAAATGAGGCTTGCGAAATACGACAAAAAACTGATAGTTGGATCTGGGTGAAGAGTGTACAGGTATTGTATAATTCCTTCAACTTTGGATGTATGAAAATTCTCATAATAAAAAGTTGTGGGAAGTCTTAGTGTAAAACAGTTCTGTATATGTTACAGTTGATTATAGCTGTATTAACACATGGTAGAAAAGAGTCACACGTACTTTTTTTCATACATCAGGTGTTTGTAAAGAGACACAGGTATCAACTCACTTGCACTAATTCTGCATAGGAGTCACTGCTGGGTTTGGTTCCCTTCACTGGGATCTTGTCCAGGTTATCCATTCTTGGGCCTGGCTTGGTGCCCTAACTTAAGCAGAGCTTTCAGTGAGTGCTGCATAGGAAGAGAAGTTTGGATCACAAGTTCTTAGAACTAAACTGTTTAAAGTCCATGTTTGCTGGGATTGGAATGAGGTTTTAGTTTTAGCATAGCACAGGAATGGTGCTTTTGGGTTTTAACCTCAGGGTCCTCCCAGAGCCCCAGGTTTCTTTCTGATTGTCCATCATATTATATTTTCTCCTGGAGTTGTCTAGTGGAACTCAGTTCTAGTTTATATTTATCTGTGAGAGTCAGGGCTCTTTTATAATATTAAACTAATTCCTCAAGAACTGATCACTCTAATCATGTTTGTTTGATTGTTTTAATTACAAAAGTATACATTCTCATTGCAGAAGGTCCCAAGTACTACAAAAGTGTAAAAAGAAAAAAAAGCCATAGTCTCCCTCCTCCAATTTCTTTCTCTGGAGGTAATTACTGAGAACAGTTG
This sequence comes from Mirounga angustirostris, assembly GCF_029215605.1. Lineage (NCBI taxonomy): Eukaryota > Metazoa > Chordata > Mammalia > Carnivora > Phocidae > Mirounga > Mirounga angustirostris. Next base: position 142,151,316 of record NW_026991713.1, read on the forward strand.
AGTGTACATTCCAAGTATTTGCTGTCAGACTTATTGCACCTTCTGTGGATATGTCCACTAAGTGCGGGGAACAAGATTATCTTTGTTTCTTCTGCCTGGTAGAGAAAAACGGTGACATAGAAATCTGTTTCTTTCATTGTAAACAGAGTCTCAGGTTCCTAGTCAGGAGACCCTGAGCACCCATGTGGAACAAGGAGGAAAGCCATGGGATCCCAGTGTTCAGACTTGCAAGGAGGGCCTGAGTCTCAGAAGCCCAGCTCCAGGTAAGGAATGAAGATGAGCAGCCTGTCCAGCTAGCATCCCACTGTTGGGAGGGAGGCATTTGAGGATTTGGGTGTAGGACTAGCTCATCACTGTTGCCAGGAAGATACATTGCTTCCTGTGTCCCCACTGCCCACTTCCATCCCAGGGTACAGAATGCAAGGAGGCATTCACCCCTGGGCCCCACCCTAGTCTCAGCTGTACTCCATCCCATTCATTTCCACAGGGCAGAAGCTGGAGGCTTAGTTGTAGAGGGAATTGGGGGCCTGCCTGTACAGGGAATTCAGGACTGGTCTGAGTGAGCGCTGGTTCCTGAGCGATGGCCCCACCCCTTTTCCTCTCTAGAGTGCACTACCTACATGAGGAAAATGGGAAACTGGGGTAGAACCAGCCCTTCTGGGCTTTTGACCTCCAGGGAGTAGCAGATATGTGGGAATTCCTTTCTTCTGGTGTAGGAATAACATAGGGGTTTGGTTTCTGTTGCTCTGCCAGGAGAAGAGAAGTTTGAGAACCAGGAAGAAGGTGCTCAGTCCGTTTCCCCTGAGAGCGTCCACCCACAGGCACTGTTGCCTGGCCAGGCCAGAGGGGAGGTGCCCTGGAGTCCTGAGCAGGGAAGGCCTCGGGACAGGGCAGAAGGGCACTGGGAGCCTCCCCCAGAGGAAGGGATGGAGCCGTCCTTAGTGGGGGCCACAAGTTGCAGAGAACTGGGGCGACCAAAGGAATTGCAGCCAAAGAAGCTCCACTTATGTCCCTTGTGTGGCAAAAATTTCTCTAACAACTCGAACCTAATTAGGCACCAGAGAATACATGCAGCAGAGAGACTGTGTATGGGTGTGGAGTGTGGCGAAATCTTTGGTGGGAACCCACACTTTCTGTCACTACACAGAGCACACTTGGGAGAGGAGGCCCATAAGTGCCTGGAATGTGGAAAAAGCTTCAGTCAGAATACCCACCTGACTCGCCATCAGCGCACCCACACGGGTGAGAAACCCTATCAATGTAACGTATGTGGAAAAAGCTTCTCTTGCAACTCAAACCTTCACAGGCACCAGAGGACACACACAGGTGAAAAGCCCTACAAGTGCCCCGAGTGTGGGGAGATCTTTGCTCATAGTTCCAACCTCCTTAGACACCAAAGAATTCACACGGGAGAGAGACCTTATAAGTGTGCTGAGTGTGGGAAAAGTTTCTCTCGCAGTTCACACCTTGTCATACATGAAAGAACTCATGAGAAAGAGAGGCTTTACCCCTTCTCTGAGTGTGGGGAAGCAGTGAGTGACAGCACCCTCTTTCTTACAAATCATGGAACCCACAAGGCAGAGAAAAAACTCTTTGAATGTTTGACTTGTGGGAAAAGCTTCCGGCAGGGCATGCACCTCACCAGACATCAGAGAACGCACACAGGGGAGAAACCATATAAGTGTAACCTTTGCGGGGAAAACTTCTCTCATAGATCAAACTTAATCAGGCACCAGAGAATTCACACGGGAGAAAAACCCTATACCTGTCATGAGTGTGGAGACAGTTTTTCTCACAGCTCCAATCGGATTCGTCATCTGAGAACCCATACGGGAGAGAGACCCTATAAATGTTCTGAATGTGGAGAGAGCTTTTCTCGGAGTTCACGCCTTATGAGTCACCAGAGAACTCACACGGGATAGAAACAATGGGATTTCTCTTTGGCCCAGATAAGGTGGCATACTCAGAGTCCTGTTAAGAGCTGGTCTTTTTTGCCCAGCCCACCAAATGATCTGTTTTTAAAGTAATTACTATAAAGAGGAACAAGGTGGGGGTCATTGTGAGGGAGGTGCAGAGGCAGCAAAGGATTAGCATAGAACTAAAACAGAATTCTGTCCAAACTATTGAGGGTGGCAAGTCTTTGGGGTGACCTTCTCTATGAAGCCTCTTGTGCCAGGGTACACCTACTCCCTTGGTATATTTAGCCAGGTTGTGATTTGGGTGCCTTACTGTATCCATTGTCTATCCCAACAACTTTGGGAATCCATGTGACTTTCCGTTACTGCTTCCTCACTTGGAATGTTCAGCAGGGGCATTTGGGCTTCTGAGGCCTGGGACCAAAGAAGGGCGGAGTATTCTGGAAACCAGCTCATGGCCACAGAAGACTGGTTGGCGACTTGCAGCTCCCCCAAAGGCCTGGCTGGGAAGCCATGGGCAGTCCAGGGCAGCTACCACAGCGCCTCTCGGATGGGAAGGCCCATGCACAGGCCGGGCTTATAACCATCACCTCAGACCAAGAGGAACCAGAGACCTGAGGGAAATAGTAAGATGGAGTTTGCAGTTCAGCCCAGGTGTTGGCAGAGGAAACCGGATTTTGAATTAGTGCACCTTTGCAGAGATTAAGACTTACCCCACTTCTGTCCAAGAAAGAAACAGAGCTCTGGGGTCTTCAGAGGGTTCTATGAAAGCGGGGTTCCCTGGGAGGTTTTGCAAATGTGGATGCTGGGGAAATTAGGGATCATGCCTTTCCCTGTTGAAAATGTTTGGATGGTAATAAATATCTTCAGGAAACATGAGCGTGTGTGACTCTTCATTGAGGACCTTTTGTCTTGGCCTCCGTGTTGATTTGTTTCCTGTGTGCTTTGGCCAGAGGACCTGCTTTTTCTGTGGTTGGTCAAAGAAGGTTTGGATGAGGTTGGCTGAGGAGGGCTGAGGTAGGGTGGGGCCCTGACCGGTCAAGCTTGGGACTGCTTCGCGATAACAAAGGGTCAAGCCCAGTGGCTGCTTGGGGTCACGTTGTCATAAGGGTCTCCTAGAAGGCTTCTTTCCTTTGAGTGCTGGACAGCAGTAAAAATGTCTTTGATCGTTTGTTTAGAATGTTTACTTTCTTTTGACAAAGCTGAAGGAAAATGGCTCTTCAAAGACAGAACATACCTGAATTATTGCCTGTTAATGGAGGGAAAATAGAGGCAAGGGCAAGATTTTTAGGGGAAAGCTTTGTATTTTAGCATGGGGAATCGGGAATAGGAATTCCAGGAATGTGTATCTATGAGAAAGAGGTAGACTACCAGGAAGTATTCTAGGAGTAGGAAATTCTGATGCCAGGAAAACCTCTCAGGATTTGGCCCTGGAGGAAGATAGCTAACTGTTCTCTGGGAGAAAAAGGTGGAACATTACCTGGCAATTGGCTATCAAATACACTAATTTTAAGTGAGGGAAACAACCGTGCATACCCCTCCCCCCATTTCCTGATCAGTTTTTAAAAAAATCTTAGTTTCTTGGGACACCTGGGTGGCTCAGTTGGTTAAGCGTCTGCCTTCGGCTCAGGTCATGATCTCAGGGTCCTGGGATCGAGCCCCACATCGGGCTCCCTGCTTGGGGGGAGCCTGCTTCTCCCTCTGCCTGCCGCTCCCCCTGCTTGTGCTCATGCTCTCTCACTGGCTCTCTCTCTGGCAAATAAAACCTTTGAAAAGAATAAAATCTTTGAAAAATCTTAGTTTCTTATTTCTCTTCCTTTCTCCATAAGAGGGCAGGGGTAGTGCAGGGTTTGAGGGGCAGGAGAGAGGGTTAAGATTTGAGAGAGATTAATTTAGGACTGATTGGTGTGGCTGCTAATGCCATGAAATGTGTGGGTGATGTCAAGTTGATGTTGTTACTAAGCACTCTGGTTAAGATTGCAACTTAAATGGATTGTAAATCTCGTGAGAATGGAAAGCACCCCTCCCTTTCACCCCTCTCCCCTATAGTGTCATCCCTGCAGATCTGATAGTGGTCCAAGTGCTGTTGCTCCTACTGGGAGCACTGCAGCTTCAGGCTAGAGCAATGAGAGCCCCCAGAAATTCACTCCCTGCACTAAAAAGGCTTTCCAATAGGAAGCGCCCCCCGTTTAGCTCCCCTTCTAGCTAATTCACAAGCAGAGCTGTTCTTGGCTGTTTTAATGAGATGATTTCACAGAAAATTCCATGCAAAACATCTGGCTCAGGTCCTGGCACATAGAGAGTATTCATCTATTGGTGTCATCTGTGGGCAGAAAATACTGGCAAGACTGCCTTCTAAGCACCTGCCACTGATGCCAATGTAAGACCACGCTGGCAGAAATTTCTGTTACTGACAGGCAGGAATGATGATTTCTTTCCTTGTGGTTATATCAAAGAGCAGGTTGGAGGTCCTTTCTGCAGGCTCCCACGAGGTCCCTGCAAGGGATGGCCAATGTGTGCTTTCTTACATTTGTACTTTAATGCTGCACACGCACTTTTTACGTTTATACTTTTACCCACTAGTCCTTGAAAAAGAAACCAGACGTCTCCAACTGGCTCCTAGGTCAATGGGAGACTGACACTGGGGCAATAAAGACCCTTGCCCCCCTCAGCCCAGATGGGTACAAAGGAGACCTGGGAGATGTGGACTGACCCTGAGCAATAGCCACAGTCCTTGGAGCAAAGGTAGCACAGAAGACCAACAGAAGGAAGGACTCCTGAGTGGAGAATTGGTACTACATTTAAGCACTGTGAAAAAACCTGGCAGAGGCAAATTAAGAGCAGCGGGCCAGACATCACTGAGGACAAAGCTTGTAAGGCCAGAGACTGGAAAAAGTATTAAACAATTTTTTTCTCCAGAAAAAAACATCAGCAATCACTAAGAATTTTTATTGCAGTAAGGGAAGGATTTATGGGTCTCAATATCATAATCTGAAGTTCAAGATTCTGTACCCCCAGCCCTTTTATGAAGAGTTTACTATTGAATTACACTGTCAACTGATAGCATTTTGGAAAGTGCAGAATCACCACCACTGCTTTAAGACTTGTAATTTTTGTAAATGTTTCACAAACATTTGAAACAACTAAGTCATTAAAAAGTTCTAGCAAATTTATTAGCACTAGGGGGCTAACTTCTTTGAGTGTCAGCAACTCAAAAATAGTTAAGATTAAAGCAAAAGTGCATTTATTAGAAAAATAGAGGTGCATTCATCCCTTTAGCCTTCAATCTAGCTTGCAAACACTTGATTAAAATTTGACTTCCACTGTTGAAAGGGAGACATAATTCTTTCTGATCAAGTCATTTTTACTAAAAGGAGCTATATGATGCCTCACGTAGGCAGTTAGGCAGTGGGAATGGTCCAGGTAAATTCAACAATGAGAAAATGGTTGATTAAAAGTCGCTCAGAACACCAACACATTTGGACAAATCTTTGTTAATATCCTCAATTTATCACTGAAATGTCCCAGAAGCTGTAGGCAGAGATCAAAACTGGTGACACGCCAGGTTCCAAACCTGCTCTGAGGAGGTGGTCAGATTTCCGGAGGCAAGAAAGGGTAAGGAAAGAAATTACTAAGTTCCTTTCTCAAATCCTGGGGTATGTTTTTGGACATAATGCGTTGTCGTGTTTGCCTCCGTATCCCTACTCTTTCCCGTTCTTCAGGGGAGGGGGCGGGGGATCAGCCACCGGAACGAGAGTGAGGTGCCTGGGTTTCCCGGAGGAGCTCTAGTCCTGAAAATATGATTTCCAGAACCAAAGACATCAGCCCCTTCCTGACGGCCTAACCCCCCGCCTGCGCTCCTGCCCCACCGAGAACGGCTTCTGCGCGAGCCCGGGAAGGAATAGGAGGTGACGGGGCGGGCGCTCGGCAGCGCAGTCCTCACAAACCTTCCCTCACCCTACGCCCAAGCTTTCTGGCGGCCTCTGCTCCCCGACCGGGGACAGTTAGGGCACGACGCCTCCCCACTCTGGCCTCTCTAGTTCGCCGGCAGGAACTCCATGGTTGCGTCCGGCCTCTCCTCCCTTCGGGCCCACCCCCTTTTTCCCGGCCGCTCTGGCCCGCCCCTTGACACTCTATGGCTGCGCCCGTCTCACGGGCCTGCTCTCCACCCTGGCCACTCTGGCCCGCTTGGCGGACGCCCTATGGCTGCGCCGGGCCGCGACTTCCCCTAGGGCCGCCCGGCCCTTACGCTCAGGTGGCTCTGGCACACTGGCTGGCGCTCCGCACAGTTCTCGGCTCATAGGGCTGGGCCTGGCCACCAGGCCGCAGCCTTCCCTCTCCCTCTTTCCCAGCGGACGCCGGCGGCGCTACAACCCTCCCCGAAACCTTCCCCGGTCTCTCAGGTGTGCGCTTACCCGGGGCCTACAGCGGGCCCGGCTTCTCGTGGTCCAGCAGGGGGTGAGCGCAGACCTGGGTGGTGTGGCCGCCGGGAAAGGGGAGTTTCAGGCGCCGGGAAGGGCGGGCCTGCAGGCCGACCTGAGGTCAGGAGTCTTTGCTTAAATGCAAAGGGAAGCCCACGAAGGGGCTACAGGATGAGAAAGGATCGGGAGAGGACAAGAAAGGAGACTGATGCAGTTGTCCAGTCAGGGGGTGATGGCAGCCTGGACCGGGACACGAACAGCAGGGAGGGAGAAGTGGAGACAAAAGGTGAGCCATTTAGGATGTCGAAACGACAGAACTTTACGTGGGCCCAGACGGATGTCTGAAATCCTAGGATGACCTAGCATGAAAATCTGGCCCGGACCTGTCTTTCCTGCTTTTCTTTGCCAGCTGCTCCTACAGCAACCATCCAGGGATCTTGCAGCTTCCCAGGGAGATTCACTCTCAAATCGAAGAGCCTGAGCTCTTTGCCCGGACTGCCCTGCCACTGCCAGCACTAAATTTTAAAGCTCAGCTCAGAAGTCACAGTTGACCCTCTTAGATACTTCCCCTGCTACCCAAACACTCCCAAAGCCCTCTCCACACTCACCTAGCACTTACACATTGAATGGTGGTTTGTTCCTTCCTATTCGTTTTCTTTCTAATTCAAGTCTAAATGCCCAACACCAGGCTCGGTACCTAGCACGGAAAGGCAACGTGAGGCTTCCAGAATTAGTGAATACTTTTCGAAAGGGTGTGACTGCCGGTCATTCACTCTGGAAATGTATTACCTGTGGCGGGGGCGGGGTGGGGGTGGGGCGTTTGATGCAATGACTTAAAAGGAACTAGAGAGCTGTCCAGTAAACTCATCTGACATTCCCATCAACTTCTTCCACAATCCATTCTACCCTAGGCTTAAAACAAATGCTAACGTTTTATTAATGCCAAGGCCTAAAGCATGTTAAGACAATAAGATATAAAAACTTGTATTTACCAAGTAATCTGCCTATTTTTTAAATACATAAAATATACCAAAGTGTTAAACTATCATTGGTCGACAGATGTTGGGTGCTTTTCATCTTTTAAATATGTATCTTCTATAATCAGCATGTTACTTGCACAAGAAGGGGGGACAGCAGGTGGTACAAATTTAAGAAAGCAGAGCATGTCACACCATTAAACTGAAAACCAAATCTCTTCTTTTTATTTTTTTATTTTATGTACTTTTAAAAAATCTTTTAAAAAATAACTAGAACTAGTCAGCATATAGCTTCTTGTTATATGCTCTGAATGAGATAGAATGTAATGCTTTTCCCACATCCATGCCACCTTAGATAATCTGGGACAATAACTCTTTGTTATTCAGATCCTTGGCTAAAACAGAAATAAAAATGGATTAATGAATGTTTTTATATTTTAAAGAAATTTATTTTTAAATTGTATGTATTATAAACAGTATATAAATGGGCAGTGCTATTCAAAATGAGGTCAGCTGATAAAAACAATGACAATTCATAACAGGTCTGCATCATACATAACTACAGAAACCTTTAAACACAAAATCTAATTACTAGAAGTTGAAGGCATATTGAAGGAGTCCTTCATAACACGAGGCCTGGGTTTCAAAAAACTACCAATCCTAGAATGGATTCTACTCTGGAACTCTTTTTTTATTATTTCTTGTTGCATCTCTTTCAGTGTGAAACGGAACCTTTGAAACTCAGGTGTGACATCAACAAAGTCAAGTAGGTAGTCCAAACTCTCTCTGACAGCAGGTAACTGAAATTCAGCAGTCTGCTCTTCAGCTCCTCCTCCTTTCTGAACAACTTCCTTTGTAATTCCACTTTTTGTTTTTGCGGGGCTACCCTTTTCTTCATCATCCCCATTGAACCACACTCTATCATCAGCCAGTGTGGTTTCCAACTCCCCACATTTCTCCAGGATTTCTCTATAATCTCCATCTTCAAAGCCTTGAAGATCATATTCAGGTTCCTTTTTGTAAAGAAGATTTTCCCATGCATTTGCTATGGTTATTTGTTTTACTTCATCCCAACTCTTTGCCCAGTTAAAAATTGCACTTTTTATGTTGTAGATTTTAATCTTGGAAACTCCTTTTTCTCCTTTATCTTGCTCATCATCACTTTCTTCAAAAATTACAAGACTCTCTTCAAGTTGCTTCCACCTATAAAGTCGTTTGCAGCTCAAGATCACACCTTGATTCATTGGCTGAATGAAGGTTGAAGTGTTATGGGGAAAGAACATGCATTTTATTCGACCATCCTCACTGGTTAGTGATTCGGCGGAAGAGTGAACTGGAGAACTGTCCAGAAGTAACAAGGCCCTGACATCCTCTTCATGGAATCCTAAAACACTAAGTTGAAAATGCCTGACCTCGGGAACAAAGTTTTGAAAGAACCATTCTGAAAACAATTCTCTGGTGAACCAAACATCTTTACTAGGCTTATATATCACAGGTAAGGTATTTGTGTCCTCTTTCACACTTCTGGGCAGCTTTGATTTTCCAATAATGATTGACTTTAACTTATGAGTTCCATCTGCATTTGCACATAAAAGAGCAGACAACCGTTCTTTGTTTATTTTCCTCCCAGGCAGGCAGATCTCTTTTCTGCTTGCCTGAATGTTTTCTGGCATTGACTTCCAAAAGAGGTCAGTCTCATCCCCACTGTACAGCTGAGCTAGACTCAGTTTCTCCTCTTTGATAAGCATGTACAGTTTTCGTCGAAATGGTTCAACATTTTCTGAAGCTGAACTTAGGACTTGTTCCCCACATACTTTTCGATTCCCAATTGCGTGCCTATTTCGAAATCTAAAAAGCCAGCCAGTGCTAGCTTTAAAGTCTGTTCGCCCAAAACACTGTGCGAATCTCTCTGCAGCAGCCTGAAGCTCCACACCTCTAACAGGGACACCAGCTGAGCGTTTCCGTTGGTACCACATGTAGACTGCATCATCCACATCACCATATTTGGCTCCTGTTGTCCTTTTTCTCTTCTCAGCCCCTGCTAATGGCATGTCCTGCTTCAGTACAAAGTCCAAAATCAATTTCTTATTCTTTTTAATGTCATAAAATGTTGATTTACTGATTCCAAATTCATCCATTACACTTTTAAGAGATCGTCCAGCTTCAATCCTACTGAGAACCTTCATTTTCTCCTCCAAATTCAATGTTGTATATTTCCCTCTTTTATTCATAGTGAATTTTGTTCAAACAACCAACAGGAGAAAAAGAGGGAAAAGCCTTACTGAATTGGAAAAAATTAAAAGCAAAACAAAAAACTAGCTTAAAGCCCCAAAAGGCACAGGCATTTGTACAGAAGGGTATTGGGCTAAAAGGGATAAAGGCTCATGACTGAAGTGTGAGTCTACAGATGAAGGTCTTATGAACTCAGAAAGCCACCACTATCAAAGCCCTATCTGGCTGTTGCTCCTGCAAGATATGGATGATGTGTTCTCAGAACCCCGTCCACCTCCTCCTTTCTTGACAGATACAGCAGCACCAGTCAGGAATAACAGGAATACCTGCATACTCTCCCTAACTCAACACAGAAAAAGACAACAGGAGCAGAGGTGAGATGTGTCCCCAAGAACAAAGCCAAGTGAGAGTCTACATAAAAAGTAGTGCTTGAGAAGGGAGTGTGAAAGCCTCAAAGGCATAGAGAGAGTAATCTTATGTAGCAGAGATGCAGAGTGGCTTCTCCCCTTCCAAAACGACCTGATTTTACCTCGCTGCCAGAAACAAAAGTGCTCGTGGTGCTCTGTACGTAGTGTTCACTGGGCAGCAGGCCACCCACCTGGATAAAGAGTCCACGCTATCCTAACATTGGGATGTCTGGAGAGCTGGTATTCCTGAACAATTGTTTAGTATCTTTACGTGAAAAAGAAAGTTAATAGGTTCTGTTGTCCATGTGAAGAAATCTCACGTTTATTACATTCAATGTAGCATTCTCAATGACTGAGCTTTAACTTCTTATGTTTACCGAGGTAATCTCTAAGTATATAAAAATTTGTTAGTGGTACTTTTCCCACTCTCAGAACTTCTTCCTTGTGTACATCTGGTATATTCTCAAGTGTTATTTTTCACTGAAGCTTTTCCATATTTCGGAATTACTGAGTTTCAGAGTCATGGCAATTCTTAGAGATCAGTCCAAAAGTTTTAAAAATATTTTATCATAGTTAAACATTTTTAAAAAGATTTGACCTTTCATTTTTTTGTTCTAAATTTACATTAGGATGTTAAGTAACAGATTTGTTATATTTGAGACTTTATTCGAATTCTCTTCACTGTAGATGTTGCTTAATTTGAAACAATACTCACTTTTTCCCCTGCTTGAAGAAATTTAAAAGATTTCTCTACTTGTGTTTCTGATAATCCTCAGATATTCCTTGCAGGTCCTCCTGGTGATGCCCAATGCCATTCCATGTCCTTACAAATGTCCTACTCTAGATTAATTTCATTGTTTTCATTCCAGACACACAAACTCATGGGAAGTAACAAAAACTGCAACTTTTATCCATTTCAGGTGCTATGAAGAAAGAAAAGTATGTCAGAGAAATGAGGAAAATGATTGGCATTTCATTATTTTTTCTTCTCCTATACTGCAGAGCCTGATTGGCTTTCATTCATTCCTCAATTACCAAGAATTATCACAAGCTTCTCATCTAGAAACCCAAGAGTCCAGGCTGCTAGTTTTTCTCTAACCTTTGTTGCCAGAAATGCCAACTGGTTTGTGGAACACTAAGAGGATCGTGAAAGAATATGATCGTGAATAGGGTGTGGAGCAAATTCAGACTAAGATCAAGCAACTTTGAAAAAGGCAGTCATAACTAAGGGAATTATTCAGTGATAACTAATATAAATGGAAAAAGAAAAAAGCAAGAATTGGTTAGTCAGTAGCAGCATTGTTAACTCCAGCCAGTCACGCAGCAAAGCCACTCAGCCCGCTACTGCAGTTGTGTGGTAACTCAGAATAAAGTGCAGGTCTTTGCTGTCATCGCTTCCCAGCTGTACATTTCATCATTTTTCAAGCAGTACCAAGGCAGGGGAATGTGATTCCTGCGGGGAATCCCCCTCCTGTGGGGGGGATGTTGGTGCTCCACAGCAAGGGAAAGGAACTCTGACACAGACTTCAAACTACGAAAAATCATTACTGGCCGTCATTCACTATTCACCAGTTTGTGCCTTGTTTCTGCTTACTTCTGTTTACTGGCCCTCATTCACTATTCACCAGTTTGTGCCTTCTTCTTGCTTTCACGGGGGTCTCTTTTCCCACTTTTTCTCCCCCAACCACCTCTGTACCCATGTTATGAATCAGGCCCTCCAGTGCCATGCCAGGGCACCACTGGCAGAAGTTCATTTATTCACTTTAGTAAGTTCCAAGTATATGCTCAGCCTTGGGCCTGATGGTGAGGATCTCAATGCTAAGAGCACTACTGTCCTCTGCTTCTGGAAGCCTGGAAAGAATTGCTTTTGAAGAAACTTAAGTCTCAACCTGACTCGGATTCTAAGGAAATGAATCTGCTCTGAAACCTATTCAAGTGACTTAGGCAGATGCTTATTCTTATCTCCCGTGTTTAATCCTTTGAGAAAGGATCAGAGAAGCATAACAGGATTCCACCTAAAAGCAAAAGTAATATAATGGCCTGGTACTGGTCTCCCATTTTCATTCCCACCTTCACCTTACTTCAGATGAACTGCCCTGGAAAGAAGCTCCCTCAGAAAAGCCTCCAGCGATGCTCCAGGATTTACTTTTATTAAATGCAGTCTCTTCACTGCCATGCAACGCACCCCGTGAGAGGGCTACTAGAACTTACTTTCTCACTGTTCAGTCTTCCTCCAAATGTAGCCCGATCACACTTAGTGGAAACGTATGACGGATCTTCTCACACCCCAATCTTTTCCAGCTTTCCCTCTGCGTGGATGTGGCCCCACTCCGTGGTGCGGACAGACCACGGAGGTTCAAGGTCTTTGCCCATTTCCCCAACCATAAGTCAACTTTGACTTCCTTGGACTCCCGCAGCGCTCAGCCTAGGCCTCCCGAGCTCTTCCTAGCCTGTGTAACTACTGCCGGTCACGAAAATGCCCCGGTCCTTTGGTGAGATTCCTTGCAGCAAAGACTTTGCCCTGTGCACTCTAGCCCTGCCTGCACGTAGTGGACCTAGTAAGTAACCCGTTGCCTGGCGAAGGCTGACGCTAGGAGAGCCCTGATGATTAGGAGACGCCGACACCCTGAAATGCCCGGATCCTGAGAAGTAGGGTTCACGAACTCTGGCAGAGACTGCAGGGGACACAAGATGGAAAGGGGGTTCCCATCATCCAGGGAGCATGCCGTGGCGGACGGAGCGGGAGCCAAGACTGCAGGGGACCTAAATCCCATACTAGGGGCCGCCGCCCGTCGCTCGTGGGACCCGGGCCGAGCCGCGCCTCCATGTCCCTGTCAAGGACACTACAAATGGGGCCCGTCTCAGCGGCTGAAACCTACCTCACCAGGAAAACGTGATCGCTGTGAGGGACGCGCGGCCCAGAGGAGGGAACAAGCCCTCGGGGGCCGCCGATCCCGACCGGGACGCAAGCCCCAGGAAGAGCGAGGGCCCCGCGCGCGCAGGGGCGGCCACCCTCGCCGGGCGGGGCTCGGGGGATCAGGCGCAGCCAGCCGCCCGAAAGCTACGCAGGTACCAGCCGGACGCGCAGCGCCTCCCGGAGCCGGGACGCGAGGCGGCGACAGCAGCTCGCCGAGCCGCGCAGGCCCCTCTAGGCCGCGGCGGGAAACGGGACACTCGGTAGCATTAACTCTTTCCCGCCGCCAGGGCGGCACCCGGCGGAAAGCCGCTTTGCCTCCGCGAGGCCGCGGCCCGCGGCGCGGCTGCTCGAAGCCCCTCCCCGGAAGGGCGTGAGTCCGCTTCCGGCCGGAGCGCGGTGTCGGATGGGGCCCGGGCAGCGACGCGGGCCTGAGGGCCGGTGCTGAGGACGGTGTCGCACGGGGCGGGGCCCGCCTCGGAGCGGCGCGGGGCGGAGGGCGGCGGCCTGCAGGTGAGCGGGTGGCAGGGGGAGCGGCGTCGGCCGCGGAGGTCCCGAGGGAGCCTGGCCGCCGTTGTCCGTGGACCGCGGTGTTTCCAGGCCGGGCGGCGCCGCCTGACGGCGGAACCATTTCTGGAAGCCCCGCCGTCAGGCTCCGGAGGCCATCCTGTTGTCCGCCTTTGCGCAGCCGGCGTCGGGGCCTCGCTGGCCGGTGTTGCCGCGCGCCGGGGACCCGGGCGGTGCAGCCTCGGAGACGTCAGCCTTTGCTGGTACCCAAGCACGGCAAGCGTCCCGGTGCCCGCTGAGCCTGCTGGCGGCCGTCCGTTTGGGAATACCGTGGCATCCTGGTCGACTTTGGGTGCCGTTCCTGCGGGCTCACGCCAGGGAAAGCGAGGTCCCGGGACTCTCCTCAGTCTCGCCTCGAGGTCTAAATTGAGCGTCGAAGAAAGGGAAGGTGGGCCGAAGGGTCACTCTCAACACCACCAACTCTCCTTCTCTCCTCCTTTGCGACTTGGCCTGTGGATAAACGTTTTGTAAGCAAAGATCAGCTGTGATTTTTCTGGGTCAAGTAAAGAGATTTAAAAACACAGGAATGGATCTTGTGCACGGTGCCCTTTATGCTTCTTGCAGGGAAGTGTCAAACAAGAGTGTTGAGCATCTAGTTACTTAATCCGGGAATGCTGTCTGAGAAGAATAGGACTGCTTTTTCCCTAATTACTTCCCTTCTTCTCTGGTCTCACTTCGGTGTCCCAGCTCTCCTGCCAGTATTCGTAGAGTGAAAAGGAGAATCTGGAACGTTCCACGCACTGAGGGCTTCCGTCTTCACAAGAGGATGAAGGGTCAGAGAAGTTGGACCCCCTTAGTAGAGACAGAAGACTGGGATGACACGTTAAAATTTAAGAGGAACGGGCGCCTGGGTGGCTCAGTTGGTTAAGCGACTGCCTTCGGCTCAGGTCATGATCCCGGAGTCCTGGGATCGAGTCCCGCATCGGGCTCCCGGCTCATCGGGGAGCCTGCTTCTCCTTCTGACCCTATCCCCTCTCATGCTGTTTCTCTCTCTCTCTCTCAAATAAATAAATAAATAAAATCTTAAAAAAAATTTAAGAGGAACGCAGAATAGTCTCCTGATCTCCCTTGGTATGGGGAAGCTGGCATAGGAAGCACAGCAATGAAGTCTTTGGATAATCCCCAGGCTCCTTGCATCCAGAGGGTGTAAATGTTCTCACTGTCTAACCTTTCTTGAATCATTATTTTTGCAAAGGCCAAGTCCTCAGTGGGCATTTGTCTATCAATGCGCTGTGCCTTATTTCAAGTGGATAAGAGAAGAAGAAAGGGTCTGGCAGTGGATTCTTTAAAAGGAAAGCAGGGGCACCTGGGTGGCTCAGTCAGTTATGTGGCTGCCTTGGGCCAGGTCATGATCTCAGGCTTCTGAGATTGAACCCTGTGTCAGGCTCCCCGCTCATCGGGGAATCTGCTTCTCCCTCTGTCCTTCCCCCTGTTCTTTCTCTCTCACACAAATAAATAAATAAACTCTTTTTAAAAGAAAATAAAAGGAAAGCAAGGCAGGATTTTTCTGTTCATTTTTCTCCTGTTATGAGTAGTGTGTAGTAAAGTTCATGTGACTTTCTTACTGATGTGCACTTTTTTTCTGCTTTCAGTGTTTTAGGAAGAAGATCCTTTTATTGATTTTGTTCCAGAACTGACTGGGTCTTACTTGCCAAAGGTGGTGCTGCTGGAGTATCCAACAAAGGAATAAAACTGTTCCTGCCGCAGAATAATGATGGTAGATCTGAAGGTGGCTGACTATTTGAACCCTCAAATTAGGGTTCTGTGGGAGAGCAAGGGGCCTGTGATAGAGAGTTCCAGTCACAATAAGAAATATACCGCACAAACGGACAGTCTCAATCCTGAAAGCTCTCGCCAGCACTTCCGGAATTTCTGCTATCAAAAAGCAGCAGGACCCCGTGAAATTGTTGGACAACTTCAGGAATTATGTCGTCAGTGGCTGAGGCCAGAGCTCCACTCAAAAGAGCAGATCTTGGAACTGCTTGTGCTAGAACAGTTTGTGACCATTCTACCCAGGGACACCCAGAGCCGGATAAGGAAGGACCATCTACAGAGCATTGAGGAGGTTGTAGTCCTGGTAGAACACTTGGAGAGGGAATCTGGTCACACGAGGAATGGGGTGAGAAGAAAGATTCCTGATACATGCCATGAAATAGAATGGAGGAGGATATGGGGTGGAGGCAGTTAAATTAAGAAATAAGGTGAATTAGTTCACTGTTCTGTTGGAGGACATCTAAGGCAGGACCAGAAACCACAAACCTACAGTAGTCCACAGGTTTTGCAGATCCTTGGCATATACTTTCCTGGCCTTTGAGAAAGATTGTTTTTGTGCTCTAGAGCCAGACTGAATTGAGGGTAGTAAGCCTACTTTGGCTTGTACAGGGACATGGGTTTTGAGCTCCAAATGAATAAAAGGCAGTAAGGAGTTGGAGAGGAAGGGGAAGACTTGAATAAGGGAGAACACTTAAAATGAAAAGTTGAGTGGAGATAGTAAAGAGAAGGAAAACCCAAATAATGGGGGAAGAATGCAGAGGGAGAGAAAAGTAGGCAGAAGAAAAGAAAACAGATTTGAAAATCCTAGCAGAGTAGCGGAGAGAAGAAAGACGTTGAAGGATAGTCTCGTCTGACTCATAGGTGAGAGCCTCCACAGTGCTCTCAATGGTTGGTCCTTGGCTCTACTGGTTAGTGGGGAGCACGTCCTTAGCCAGGTGGCAGAACACCAACTGGCTTCAGGCCTACTGGGAAGAAACAGGGCAGGCATATGTTTAATGCCAAAAAATTTTGGAGGTAGGTTGGAGCCAGACTTTCTTCCCCTTTCTTCCATTTCATCCCTGTTCTGTGAAAACCTTCCCTGGCCATGGGGATAATATGGTTGAGGAGACAACTTCATTTATTCAACTTTTTGACCTTTTGAGAAAATGAGAAGACAAAAACACTAAGGAGGGATCTAAGTCAAAGAGAAAGCCTGTCAAAGTAGCATGAGAACAGGTGGCCTATGTAGTCCTCCTAGTGATCTGAACTGATCTTTATGCAGAGGGGTTGGGCCTGCTGTGTCATAGGACTAGCAGTAGCCACATTTTTTTTTTCCCTTTTATCCTAATATTTCAACGTTTTGTGGGTAGCTCTCTGCAAAATTGGTGGCCTGATATTTCTTTAAGTCTTTTTGTCATTTCCTTTAGTGTCACACATTTCCCACCATCTGGACTGTTCACTATTTCTTCCTTTTACATTCAACTCCAAAACCAAAAGTAATTTTTGTGGTAACAAGATGGGGATTATTTCTAGGTTGCAGTCCAAGAGCTGGGAAAGGAGGCAGTGATCTTGGGAGAAACAGCAGAATCCCAGCCAGTGGGAATGGCCCAGGATGAAGAATTCTGGAATACATACCAGGGTCTGCAAGAACAGCTGAGCAGGAATATTCATAAAGAAACTGAGCCTGTATGTGAGAGGGGTAAGGCACATCATAATTCCCTTCTATTGCGAGCTGTTAGAGGAATTTGTTCAGCCAGAACATTGTGAGCATTTTCTGGGTGCCTGGCTATGTGGATGGGCAAACGCAGGCATGTTACCAATTATGATGTCCCCTGGGTGGCAGTAGAGCACCAGCTGTGGGTAAAGCTGGGCGTTGGCCTAGGGTACAGAAACGTCCCACCTACAGAATCCTGGTAATAACCCCATGAATTCTCTTCCTTAGAAAGCACTAGAAGAATGTGAACACACTTCTGTACCAGGAGAAAAAGAATAAATGATTAAAAACCACAACAACTACATCTCCTATCGTACACTGGATATCCTGAGTACTTCATTTTCGAATATGTTGAATTTTTGCCTTAGAACAGTTTACATCATGAGGGGAAAATAAGTTTGTCTTTCATTTATTGACTCATGAAAACTGGGGAACCTATTCTAGTGACCAGTAGATACTTGGCTCTTGTGTATGATGACAAGACCCACTTCGGGGAACCACACACACTTGCAAGGGTGTCCCAACTCTGCCCAAAGAATTGGGATCATCTATATTTTAGAAATGAGCTAATGATGTTTATAGACAGAAGTGAGAGAGATTTCCTCTGGCTCTTTTCCACTTACAGCTGTGCCTGCTCACCAGATCGTAGCATTTCCTGTGCAGACAAACACTAAAGACTGGACAGTGGCACCCGAGCTCATCTTGCCTGAGTCCCAGGTGAGCTGTGCAATCCAGCTGTTGAGGGCTGCCTTTCCCTGCTCCCCAGGACCCACACTGCTCAGCTCACAGGCATATTAGCTCCAGTGTTCTGCCTGGGGAACTGGGCACCTCCTAGGCCTTTGATGATCCCATGCTTCTTTTCTTTTGCCTTCTCACTTAAAAAAAAAATGTGCCATTAATTCCTGCAGTGCCCAGGGTCTACCATGGGCCAGATGGTAGGGCTGCTTCTGTAGTGCAAGTACTGAGCTGAAGCCCATTGTCTTCTTTAGAGCTTGTTGACATTTGAAGAAGTGGCCATGTATTTTTCCCAGGAAGAATGGGAGTTACTGGATCCCACTCAGAAGGCTCTCTACAATGATGTAATGCGGGAAAACTATGAGACTGTCATCTCTCTAGGTAAAGAATCCCTCGCATTGAGTAGAAGTTGAGTAATCTGTCATATTCTCTGCTTACTGGGAATGTATTCCTCTGAGAGGCTGTGTTCCGGTAACAGGTTGTTTCTCAGCTATGTGGTGTGTGGACAGGGGAAAGGTGTATCCAGATCACCTGGGGAGCTTTTTTCAAGTGCACATGCTCATTCTTTATGCTAAAATTCTTTTTTTTTTTCTTTTAAGATTTTATTTATTTATTTGACAGAGACACAGCGAGAGAGAGAACACAAGCAGAGGGAGTGGGAGAGGGAGAAGCAGGCTTCCTGTGGAGCAGGGAGCCCTGAGCCGAAGGCAGACACTTAACGACTGAGCCACCCAGGCGCCCTTATGCTAAAAATCTTGATCCCTACCCCCCCCCCAAAATCTCTTCTTTTACCTTTCCCATCTCCATAAAGAGCAGCACCACTCACCCAGTATTTCAGGCCAGATAATTTGCAGTCATTCTTTACTCTGATCTTATTCTCCTACCCCACTCCTAATCCTCCTCTTAGCTCCACATAGCTAAGTCCAACCATGTCTCATCCTCTTGAATTGTTAGCATCTTGGTCTAATCCAGGGGAGTGTGTAACCAGGCTCACCTCAGTACTTTCTAACTGGCGCCTTCTGCCACCACTCTAAGCCTGCCACAATCTACTCGCCATGCAACAGCCAAGGTTTTTTAAAACCCTGATTTGATCATGATATCATCCTTTTTAAAATCTTACAATGACTTCTCACTCATTCAGAATAAAATCCAAATTCCTCACTGAGGTACCCAGGAGCATCCAAGATCTGGCCCCTATTCATCTGCCACTTGTGCCCTTGTTCAGTCCTCTTTATCCATAAGATGTTGCTGTTTCTTGAACTCCCAAGTTAATTTTTGCTTTACCGTTCCCATCCTTGGCACACTGGACAGAGTTCTGCAATTTTAAACACATCTAATTTTTCCCCAACTTTGAACAATTTATGACACATGAGGTGAAAAAAAAATTCCTTTTATTGCTTTCACTCATGAAACCAGAAACCATCAACTGTGGAACCTGTTGTAGAGGCTAGTAAATACTCGATTCCTCTTTATGATGAGAAGGCCACTTCTTGGTAACATGTAACAGTTTTAAAAGTGTTCCATTTCTGCTGAAAGAATCAGGATTATCTGTACTTTAGAAATAAGCTAAGGATGTTTATAATCAGTAGCAAGAAAAATTTCCTCTGGCTCTTTTCCACCCACAGCTGTGCCTGCTCACCAGATCCTAGCCTTTCCTGAGCAGATAATCACCAAAGACTGGACAGTGGCACCTGAGCTCGTCTTGCCTGAGTCCCAGGTGAGCTGTGCAGTCCAGCTATTGAGGGCTGTCTTACCCTGCTGCCTATAACCCACATTGCCCTGCAGGTGCTCACGTTGCCAGTGTTCTCTCTAGGAACTAGGCATCTTCTACTCTGTTGCTGATCCTTTTGCCTCCTTCTTTTCTCTCTCCTCACTTAAAAAATTATCTGCTATTAATTCATTTGGCCTGGCCTGCCATGTAGTTCATGGGCCAGACGGTAGTGTTGTTTCTGTAGTGCGAGTACTGAGCTGAAGCCCATTGTCTTCTTTAGAGCTTGTTGACATTTGAAGAAGTGGCCATGTATTTTTCCCAGGAAGAATGGGAGTTACTGGATCCCACTCAGGAGGCCCTCTACAATGATGTAATGCGGGAAAACTGTGAGACTGTCATCTCTCTAGGTAAAGAATTTCCCTCTCCCATTGGGTGGAAGTTGAGTAATCTGTCATGTTCTCTGCTTACTGGGAATGTAGTGCTCTGAGAGGTTGTGTTCCAATAACGGGTTGCTTCTTAACTAGATGGTGTGTGGACAGGGGAAAGGTGTATCCAGATCACCTGAGCAGCTTTGTCCAGGTGCACACTCCATATGCTATGTAGATTTCTTGATTTATTTTTTTCTCCTTCCCCAACTCTGTTCTCATAGAGCCCTCTTCTCAATAAAGAGTATTCACCCAGTAGCTAAGAGGAAGGAACGTACAGTCATCCTTTACTGTGATCTTGCTGTCCTACCCCATTGTAATGCGTCACTGTCCTTTTGGTTCCACCTTCACAGTGTAGCCTGAGTGCAGCCATGTCTCATCCCCGTGTGCTGTTAGCGTCCTGGCTTAAGCCAGCAGCATGTCTAACCAGAATGACTTGGGTACTTTCTGACTAGTGCCCTCCCACCCTGTTTTCCACACAGCAGCCAGATGCTTTTAAAAACTGGTCAAATCGTGACATTTCCCATTTCAAACCTTATGATGACTTCTCATCACATTCAGAATAAAATCCACACCTTACTGAAGTGCTTAGGGTCCTTCAGGGTCTGACCCTACTCACCACCCTGCCCTCATCTGCTGCCACTTGTGCCCTTGCTCAGTCCTCTTGAGCCTCTCTGATGTTTCTGTTTCTTGAACTTGCCATGGTCATTTCTACTTTGCCTTTTCCTCTACCTGGCACACTTTTCTGCCACATGGCAGAACTCTCACTTTTACATTCCTGCTGCAATATCAGTTTTTCAAAGAGGCCTTCCATACTACCTCATCTAAAATAACTTCGGAGAAGCAGAATCTTAAATGCTGAGTTAACCTGCCTTAGTTTTCTTCAAAATATTTATTATGTGCTGACAACTTTATTTATTGCTGTTTGGTTGTCTCATCCCACCAGAAGGTGAGATCCCATGAGATCAGGGTGCTTTGGCTCAATCACCCCTATATCATTAGCCCAAAGAGAGTTCCTGGCACATTATAGCCAGTCAGTACATACTGATTGAAAGACCAAGTGATGACTACTTCCCCAACTTGGCGATGTATATTTAGAAAATTTTCATTAAGTAATTCTAGTCTGTTTCTTCCACCTGGACAAAACCAGTGACTTAAGGAGTGTAAGAAATCTTTTCTAGTCCAGTGTGTGGTGCTCAAGAGCTAAGTAAGAAGTCACTGTTAATCATGATAGGAATCACCTGTGCATAGGACATGCAGCCCACTGACCTTCACCTTGCTCTGCTAGACTTGGGCTAATCCTAAGGAATTAATAGGACTAACCTGTATTCCCTGCCAACTCTGGGGTTTGATTCAACATTGTTCAAATATAGGGTAATCTTGGTGGCAGAAGAGGGGCACTGTAGATGGATTCCCATGCCCTTTATCCTCTACATGGGTCCAGCTTAGGTTTATTTCTCCATCTCCACATTGTGTATCCACCCACAAATGCAGTATAGTATAAACCTGAAACTGGGTAGGAGAGTCCACCCATTTGACCATTGGGTAATGTACTGTAAACTGTCCTTTGCTCTTCCTGAAATAGTGTGGAGTTGGTGGACAGTTGTTGAGTTGCCAGTCCTTGACTTCCTTTTTCCCATTTCACAGCATTATTTGTGCTCCCCAAACCTAAAGTGATCTCCTATCTAGAGCAAGGGGAAGAGCCATGGATTCAAGGGCCCTTGGAGTTCAAGAACAGCCCTGGAGGGCTGCCTACAGGTAAATATACCATGGGAAGAGGACAAATGTGCCTTGATAGCAACCTTAGCATTTCAAATTCTGCTTATCTCTATTTTGTGAATCAGTAATCATTGGATTTTTCTCTCCATTCCTGTAGTTTTGCTTTGCGGTACAGTTGGCTGATTGTTATGTTTATTCCCACAGGGTTAAAGGTCAAAACTGACACTGAAAACCATCAGCCTGTGTGTCTTTCTGACTTAGAAATACAAGCACCAGGAGACATAGTATCAAAAAAGACCCGAGTGAAAGTTCCCCAGAAAACAACAGGCAAAGAAAATCATGGTGATACACACAGGATGGGGAAGTGGCACCGAGATTTTCCCGTGAAGAAAAGAAAGAAACTTTCAACCTGGAAACAAGAGCTGCTAAAACTTATGGATCTTCACAAGAAAGCTCGTGCTGGAGAGAAGCCATTTAAATGCCAGGAATGTGGGAAAAGCTTCAAAGTTAGCTCTGACCTTATTAAGCACCAAAGAATTCACACTGAAGAGAAACCATATAAATGTCAACAGTGTGATAAGAGGTTTAGATGGAGTTCAGATCTTAATAAGCACTTAACAACGCACCAAGGAATAAAACCATACAAATGTTCCTGGTGTGGGAAAAGCTTCAGTCAAAATACAAATCTACATACGCACCAAAGAACTCACACTGGAGAGAAGCCCTTTACGTGTCAGGAATGTGGGAAAAAATTCAGTCAGAACTCCCACCTTATTAAACATCGGAGAACCCACACAGGTGAGCAGCCATATACTTGTAGCGTATGCAGGAGAAACTTCAGCAGGAGGTCAAGTCTTCTTAGACACCAGAAACTCCACCGCTGAATGGAAGTTTATCCAGTGTCCTCATTCTGAAGAAATTCACAAAGTAGAGGTTGACCCTGAGATTTATGAAAAAATAACAAAATTATGAAGTATAAATAACTTCACCGGAGGAAAATTTGTTGATACAAACATATTTCACAGAAAGGAATCAAGGTTGACTCTGCAGGGATCTCTGTAAGTAGTTTTGTACTACTTACATTTTTACACGTAACCTTTGGGGAATTCCTTAGCAAGAAAGGTGCTGAAAGAACATTCTCAGTAAGGGAAACATTTTTGCAACTCTACCTGGCAAAATAGCAAATTCAGCTTTAAATGGCAGATGCATACATGAATCAGTCTTTTATGATCACAGAGGGTAAATACTGTTGGCTTTGCATTGAATTCCCAGCCACTTTTAAACACATTGATAGAAACATTTGTAGCCTGGTCTTCCAAAAGAAAAAGCAATAACCTGCATGTTTAATTGGATACCATTGCCTTCAGGGTAGTAGGCTTACCAATTTCAAGAGCCCTATGACACAAAAATGAGCTCTGTTGTCAAATTTTCCAAGAACCAAATTGGATTTTCTTCCTTTCCCTTGTCATTGGACACTGTTCCCACTGTTTGGACATCATTTGAGTTCATTCTTGAATATTTTAGCAACTTTAGCTCTTGAATCCTTTTAGCACCATTTTTACTGTGATGAAATGCTATTTACTTCACCACTAGGGAATCTGCCAGATAAAGTAAAAATGCACTATCTTATACCTCATTGGTGGTGTTTGAAAAAGATAAACATCTCTAATGAGATCATATGAAAACGGGTTGGAATGTTTAGCCATGGATTATGTATTACATGTAAAGAATTTTTTGCAATAAAAGAAACTAGGCCTTATAATCTCAGTATGATAAAACATAGAAGATAGCACTTTCTTGAGGCCTAAAAGAAAATTAATGGAAGTTCAGATGAACTTCTCACATTTTTATTTGCTTTTTTGTTTGGCTTTGTTTATTTTTAAGAAAAAGGGCAGAGTTTAGGAACTGGAGTGTGTGCTGCAGGCAGGATGTGGTTCACTGGATGTGGCAGAAGACTGGGTTCCCAAGAGGAAAGGTTTGGGAACCGATGTTCACTGGTGGACAAGGATGGGTGAATCTGCATTCATGTTGGTTGTGTTACACTGCAAACTATTATTAAGCAGGCAGGGTCTGCCTATCTCTGTTTTGTACGCAGCATTTAACAACAACCTTAGCTGATAAATGATATAGATGGCTGAACATCTCTCCGGGCTGTGGATCTTCTTAGAACTCCTACCTTCAGCAGGGACATGTGTTCCTGTTAGAGCTTTTAGGTTGTATCAAGAAGGGGGTCGAAGGGGGTTAAATGATTTCTCCCAAATACCTTATAAACGATGAAGTTAAGGCTCAGATACGGGACTTGTTCAAGACCCTATTGCTAGTGGGTCCAGTCCGTTGGCTGCCAGCTAGCTGCATCAGGGAGGTCTGAAGGCAGGGTTAGCAGGATGTGTACGTTATCCCTGCAGGACCAGGCTGAATGACATTGTGTTATATCTACTTCTAACTTAAAAACGTTCTTGTGGCTTGATGGGTTCCCAAAACACTTAGGTCTCCATGTGTTCTGTGAAAGAGAGAAAACTATTTCAACTCAGGGTTATTCTAGGGACTAGAGGGATTGGTGAATGAAAAGCACCTCACAGCCTGGCCAGTGGTAGATGCTCAATCAGTGTGCATTTGCTTCCCTTTCCCCTGTTCCCCAGTGATGTGCTGGGCAGACTGACTGCAGTAAGGAAGCAGTTGTGTTTATGGCTATTTTCAGCTCCTTTCAGGAGTTGTGCACTGCTGGTGGTGATGTTGCTCAGTTGATTTGGTCCTTGGCCTCAGTACTTTATGGTGTAAGTCACCTGAGCTGTGGATCTGGTGCTTTCAGCAGGATTTTGTTTTCCTCCCCAAGATGAACAATACCAAGTATTACTTCTTAGGCAGAGCCAACTTTAAAAGCTTTCGTCTGCATAGCTTTTACCCATCACCCTCATCCTTAGGCTTCGGGTACTCTGTCTCATCCCAGGATACATGCGGACAACTTCCTGGTGCTACATTCATTCAATTTCATGGGGGCCTCTTACGTGCCCAGGAGCTGTTTCGTCTAGACTGAGAATATAGTGGTGAATAAAAGAGCTAAAGATAGACCCTCACAGGACTTACAGTCTAGTGAAGAGTATAAAGAAGACTGGTTATAGTTTTCTGCTTGCAGTTTAGGGTCTCATGAGATAGTTGAAGGTAATGGGTTGTGAGCAGAAGCCCCACTTCTGGGCTGAAGCCTTTGTTTGTGCAGGACTCTGTGGTGTCCTTCCTGCCTCAGTCATGAAAGTCCAGCAGAAACTGGGGCCACAAGGTCAAAGTAGTCTGGAATGCTGAGCCCTCCTCCCCACCTCCCCCCTCCATGGAGAGCAGTTGTCCTGGAAAGTCCCCCAAACCTGTGATGGACTTTATGGGAATGAGAAATAAACTTCTGTTAAACTATTGAGATATTGGTGTCGTGTGTTTCTGCAGCATAACCTGGCCTGTCTACATAGACACAGCTATTCTACTAGAGCTCTGGAACCCTTTCTGTGTCAGTCCGCGTGGACTTTGGCCCTCAGAAGAGATCTGCCTTCCTGTAGATGCTCCACTGAGCTCATGTAACACTGATAGGCACACTGAGGAGCTTACAAGACTAGGTGATAGGAAAGAAGGATAGATTTTTTTACCTGAGACAAGTCCAGGTTGGTTAGTTTTTCAAGTGGACAAAGCAACCATCCCTCCCTCTCTGGCTTCATTCCCCTTCTCTTGCTCTCCCTCTGTGCTCCACTGCTTTTGTACATAAAGATGTGTTTCTGTTGATCAGTGGGCTACAGAGAGGGTAGGGGTTACCTTTCTTTTCCTCCTGTGAGTGCAGTAGACTTTAAGCATTCATTTGTTAACTACCCCTCTCATACCTTCTGCGAGTTGGCCTCAGAAACAGGACATAGGGCAGAAGCAGATTTGTCCTGATCAGTGTAGAGAGGAAGGGGACTGCCCTCTTGGACTGAGAGGTGGTAGTTGGGAGGAAGGTCATGCAGGAAAGCAGGAGCAGGACATTGCAGTTGAGGAGTGAGAAGCCTCTGTTGGGAATGTCTGCATAGCCAAGAACCAGCAGTACAATGTTCCACAACTCATGCTTGGAAATTTGGGGGTAGACGTGGACATTGGAAGAAGGAATTTCTGTAGCCTGTCAAAGGGATGAGAGCAGACTACCAAAAATGCAACATAAAATCTATTCAGGCTTGGTTTCTTTTTTGTTAAAGATCGTATTATTTCAGAGAGAGAGAGTGCGAGAGTGCAAGCATGAATGGGGGAAGGGGCCAAGGGAGAAGCAGACTGCCTGCTGAGCAGGGAGCCGGGAGCCCGATGTGGGGCTGGATGCCAGGACCCTGGGATCATGACCTGAGCCGAAGGTAGCCGCTTAACCTACTGAGCCACTCAGGCACCCCTATTTAGGCTTGGTTTAGAGATGAAGTACAACACACAAGTTTAGCCTGAAACGTTAGTATTAAAGTTCTCAGAAATGTCTTTTATAACCAAATGATTCTAGGACAAACCAGAAGGTGCTTCATTTCAGGTGGTTCAGGTAACAGCCTTACAGTGGCTCCAGGCTTGGTTCCGAGAACTGGAACAGTGACCAGTGTAACCCTGAAATCCTCTCTGCACTGTGCTAAGTGGCCACAGTGTGGGAACTGTGCCAGACCCAGAGTTCTCCCCACCCTTAAGCAGACTGCGTCTGGAACCTCAAGCTTATCTTGAGAACCTCCACTGTCTTAGCTGGAGGGGAAGCACGGGAGGAGAGCTTGGAATCAAACTAAAAGTGCTAGGGTTGATCAACTTTTGGAACCATGAGAAGAGTGTCTTAATTCCCCTGGAGAGCTTGAGAGCAGGAATGCTAAGCAGCCTTTTCGATCCAGCTGGACAGTTGGGATAACACAGAAGGTTGGAATTCCGTAAAGGATTTTCTAAACATTAATCTGAGTCACTCCACAGACAGGAGTTTCCTGACCACCCTCTGCATTTCATGGCCAGTTGCACTCTGACATAATGGGTCAAGACTGCCTGTTACTTTCCTCTCTGGGTTTTACCCTCTATTGCTTAGAGTGGATTCTTTGCTGAAGGGCTCACATTGCGTCTGTGGGTTCTCACCTGAATGGAGTCTCTGGAGTGCTCTCAAGTAGGAAGGCTGAGCCTTTGTCCACACTTTGTGTTTCCAGGGTTGTTTGCAAAACGTATTTGGACAAAAGTGTATTATTTTTACTAAATCTTGTCCACGTTTGTCACCTTTATCATTTCTTTCTTGTGTGGGTTTAGTGGGGAGCAAGGCTGGAGTACTCTTGAAGCGTCTGCCGTGTGGCTTATGTGCAGCGTTTCCTGCATGTGTGAATTCCCCAGTGCGCAGCGGTACCAGGCTATTGTGAAATGTTTTCTGCAGTCCAACGTTTTTGAGGCTTTTCTCCTGTGACCCACTCGACCCACCACATCTGAGAACCCCTGCACTTCACTTTAAAGCAGTCACCCCATCTCTCATGAGAGGGATCAAGCACGTTGCGTTTCAGATTTAGCTAAACTGTCAGAGTTGCTTCTCACTTCCATCACAGTAGGACGATGACTTTGGAGTTGCACTGATCTTGACACTAACACGAAAGTTAGTGGGTGGCTCAGTTGGTTATGCTTCTGACTCTTGATTTTGGCTCAGATCAAGATCCCGGGGTTGTGAGATAGATCCCTGTGTCAGGCTCCACATTGGGCATGGAGCCTGCTTAATATTCTCTCTCTCCCTCAGCCCCTCCCCCCTTCCTCTAAAAAATCAAAACAACATTAAGCTTTATAGTATTTGGATACTCTGCACCTTTAAGTGAAAACTTAAGAATGCTTACTTTTGAATTTTTTAGACCAAT
Organism: Mirounga angustirostris; assembly: GCF_029215605.1. Taxonomy (NCBI): domain Eukaryota; kingdom Metazoa; phylum Chordata; class Mammalia; order Carnivora; family Phocidae; genus Mirounga; species Mirounga angustirostris. Next base: position 142,178,649 of record NW_026991713.1, read on the forward strand.
GGATGGATTTCCAAAATCATAATTTTCACACTAAGAATTTGTCCATTTTGTGTATAAACAACTGAACAGTGTCAAAGCATTTGAAGAAAAAAAGTGAAGGATCTTTAATATTCACAAATATAAAAAATATGCTTCAGTTTAGAAAGAATTTCTTAAAAAAATTATGTTAGTAGCTTAAGGAATAATGGCTTACAGGGATGAGTTCAGAAAACATGCTTAAATGTTTCCTTCATCCTTTATGGTGAGGGAGCATTAGCCAGCATCATAGCTACTTGTCCTCCTTAAAGGAAAAAATTTGTATTTCCATTCTTAATTTTTTAGTTAAATGGCACTTCTACAGTATCATTTTTACAATCTCTCCAATGTTCCTATTCTAAGATTCAGGGATAAAATTCCTCTTCCCTTGATCAAATACCTTAATCTTTCTGACTGGAGACATTTTCATTTTATTTCTCCTCTGACTTCATCCTTCTAAACAAAGCTTGTTTTGTGGTTTACTTGCCCCACTACCTCAATGTTATTCTACACTGAAAACCCTATTTCCCATTCTGATCAAGTCAGGAAAGAGTAAGTTAGAAATTCCATGCAAAATAGTCAGGCACAAACTGAGCTCTCAAAAGAGTATCACTCTCAACCATCTTCCAAAAAAATTAAACACTTAAAACACAAAAACACATCTAGTCCTCTCTACCAGGATCAAAAATTTAGGATTACACTTTTTTTTTTTTAATTTTCATTTTTCTTTATTGCTCAGGCTACAAAGAATACTGAGAACACAAAGTCACAAATGGGGAGTGCTTGCAGCTCAGGACCAATTTTCGTGATAGGAGGCAGCCAACCCCAATTCGTGATGCGATAGCTAATCCACAAGTGACTACTTGTGGAGTATTGTGAAATTAGGGGAGGAATTGGCAGAAAACCGGGCAAAGGTGGGCAATTACAACATCTGGGATTGTCTTTCAGAAGCAAGTCTTGGCTGCTTTTCTCAATATTCTGAACAATTCAGGAGGGAGGAGACTGACTGACTGCTTTGGGACGTGAAAGCATCACGGGGATCATCCTAAACATCAGATGGCACATGTGTTCATATTCCATTCCCAGTAGTGAATCACTTTGTCAGTGACACAAAGTCAAAAACTGGGAAAGATGCAATTAAATATGAGGCAAAGCCCTTCATTCTTTGACATGAAGGGCTTTGAAGTTCTATTTCCAGAGTTCCAGAAGAAAAGTATGTTTGGTGTCTTAGTTGGAAATTTGAAAAATGAAAAAAACAACCAGACCAATTTTAAGTTTCCAGAATCTAAGTAAATGAAAGATGCCCAGCATATAAATATGCTAGTCTGGTCAGTGGATTTAAATGAATTGAAGGGCACACCATATAGAGCCTTTCATAGAGTCTATCTAGAACCATAATGTGCCTCATAATGTAGTGAAGTCTGTATGAATACCTGAATCAAAGGACCAAATTTTGAACCTGCCAATGCAGGGAGTCAATTATTTTCCTGTCTTCACAGTCCTGAAGTTCAATTCCATTGCCATGGTTAGGAGATGTCACAATAAAGGAGTTGGTGAGAAATAGGAATTGAAAAGTGAGTTTGGCTTGGTGAGCTTATGCTCTAGCATATGGGCTCTAAATTACAGAATGATTTGCAAGCTCCATTAAACATTTGGTGAAGAGGTCCAGTTTATTTGACTATATTACCCATAGCTAACTTTATTAGTACTTACCATGTGTTAGGTAATTATCTAACCTCTTTCTCAGAATCAATTCATTTACTCCTCACAACAACCTATACTGTTCCCATTTTAAGATGAGCACATTGGAGCACAGGAGGAAACTTGCTCAAGAGTACATAGTGGAGGCCTGGGAATCAAACCCAAATACTCTTGACTGTGAAGGTTGTGCTTTTTTCAAAAAACAGTTTTTCCTTTTTTGAAATAATGAAGAAGTTACAGAAAAATTGAAAGCATAATACAAAGGACTTTTCCCCTCTGAATCATTTGAGAATACATTGACAACTTGATACTCTGTCCTCCAAATATCGTGTGTATCTCCAAAAAACAGGAACATTCCCCTTTGGGACCACAATATAGCCATCAAAATTACTAAATGAACATTAACACATGATAGCTAATCCTCAAACTCCATTCAGCTTTTGCCAGTTGTCCCAGTAAAGTTTTTCATAGCAAGAAGATTTTAAGATTTATACATGCATTTAGTTGTCACATCTCATTTTTTTAATATTTTCTTTTTACATAATCTGTACACCCAACATGGGGATTGAACTCACAACTCACAATCGCATGCTCTTCTGACTGAGCCAACCAGGCGCCCGGTCACATCTTTGTCAGTCTGACATGGTTCCTCAGTCTTTTGTTGGCATTCATAATTCTGACACTTTGAAGATCATTAGCCAGTTATTTTATTGAACATCCCTCAGTTTGGGTTTTATGCTTCCTCTTAATTCAAGTCTTGCCTCTCTGGCAGGAATACCACAGCAGTGATGTTGCCTTCTCATTGTATCCTATCAGATGTTGCTATGGACTAAATTGTGCTGTTCCCCTCCCCGCCCCCCCAATTCACTGAAGCCCTAGTCCCCAGTGTGATTATATTTGAATATATGGCCTTTAGGAGTTAATTAGGGTTTGGTAGGCACCTAATACAATAAAATTGGTGACCTTATAAAAAAAAGGGAAGAAAAGGAGAGCTCTTTCTCTACACCCACTCAGAGAAAATGCCATGTGTGAACAAAGTGTTCATCTGCCAGCCAGGAAAGAGCTCTCACCATAAACTGAATCCTCCCACAACATTTATCTTTTACTTTCCAGCCTACAGAAACGTGGGAAAATACTTACCTGTTGAAGTCACCCACTCTATGGTATTTTGTTATGGCAGCCTGAGCAGACAAAGACAGGTGATGTATATTTCAATTTGTCCCATTGTTGTTTTTTTTTTTAAAGATTTTATTCATTTATTAAATTGACAGAGAGAGAGACAGTGAGAGAGGGAACACAAGCAGGGTGAAGGGCAGAGGGAGAAGCAGGCTTCCTGCAGAGCAGGGAGCCCGATGCGGGGCTCGATCCCAGGACTCTGAGATCATGACCTGAGCTGAAGGCAGACGCTTAACCGACTGAGCCACCCAGGCACCCCCAATTTGTCCCACTGTTAATGATATTACTTGGATCACTAAGTGAAGGTGGCGTCTACTAGGCTTTTCCTGTATTTCATCTATTTTTATTTATTTTCTAATTAACTTTAATGGGGAAGTAATTTGAAACTAGGTAAATATCCTATTACTAACGAAACTCAATTTATTCATTTATTTACATGTTACAGAATCAAGGTTTCCTATTTTATCCAATGGTTTATAATCTGTTAATATTGTTTGCTATTTGATCATTGAGAGCCTATTCAAACTTTTGTTTTTTCTGACTTTTCCCTATATTCTTTCAGCACTTTTTTGCTTTCTAGCACCACAGGATATTCCATGCTCATCTTGTATTATCCCTGCCCCAGCCCACCCATTTCTCTCAAATGGTATTTAGAAGCCCCTTTCTGGACACCAAGTGTCTCCATTACTACTGGTAAGGTAATATACATCTCAAAGACAGTATAATATTAACTCCTTTTGTTTTTCTGGTGGGAGAAGTAGATCGAGACAAGGAGAGTGAAGACATTAAATTTAAAAAAGGAGGCTTTTAATACAGAAGATGCTCAGATGCCATAAACATGATGTCAGGCAAAAACTAAAAAGACAATCAGTGGGTGAACCCCTGTAAAAGCCATGTCCAATAATGAAAAGGGAGTACTACCTGATTTTGATTTTAGTTTTCTGTGCTACAGTTCCATTATTCTCAGGCACCAGGGAAGCCTCATATGAACCCTGTTTTGAAAAACAAGAGTACTGTGCCCCAAGCTTTGCATGCAGCGAGAAGCAGACAAGAAAGAGTGGAAGCAGCGTGGAGAAACAGTTAACAAAGGGCCAGTTGTGAAAGGTGGAAAGACTCAGAGCTGTACAGAGAACAAAATGACAAATGACAACCAGGAAAAGGCATTCCTAGAGAATCTGAGAAATACTTGAGGTCTAAATTTCTAATTGTAAGAAACAATTTGTTAATCATCTATCAAAACATACCAAATTTCATTAGGAATCGGATTCAAATTAAAGCCACATGAAATATTATCTTATTCCTTCTGATTGGTAGTAATTTAAAAGACTGACAGTGCCAAGAGATGATAATGATATGAAACACCAGGAACTTTTATTTATTTATTTTTAAGATTTTATTTATTTGAGAGAGAGAGAGCAGGGAGGAGGGGCAGAGGGAGAGGGAGAAGCAGTCTCCCCACTGAACAAGGAGCCTGATGCAGGGCTGGATCCCAGGACCCTGGGATCATGACCTGAGCCAAAGGCAGACACTTAACTGACTGAGCCACCCAGGTGCCCCAAAACACCAGGAATTTTTAAATACTGCCTGCGGTATTTGGCATTATTTAGTAAATTTGAGGATGTGCATACCAATGACTTATTTCCCTGTGGCATATTCTGGAGAAAGTCTTTTATTTTTTTTTATTTTTTTTAAAGATTTTATTTATTTATTTGACAGAGCGAGAAAGCACAAGGAGAGGCAGAAGCAGGCTCCCCACTGAGCAGGGAGCCCGAAACGCAGGGCTTGATCCTAGGACCTTGGGATCATGACCCTAGCCGAAGGCAGATTCTTAACAATCTCAGCCACCCAGGCGCCCCAAAAGTCTTTTAAAAATACATCTATTTGGGCGCCTGGGTGGCTTAGTCGTTAAGTGTCTGCCTTCGGCTCAGGTCATGATCCCAGGGTCCTGGGATCAAGCCCTGCATCGGGCTCCCTGTTTGGCGGGAAGCCTGCTTCTCCCTCTCCCACTCCCCCTGCTTGTGTTCCCTCTCTCACTGTGTCTCTCTCTGTCAAATAAATAAAATCTTTTAAAAAATACATCTATTTACATATAATGCTCACAACAGCATTGTTTGTAATAGAAGACTGAAATAGCCCAAATGTTCACTAACAGAAGAATAGATGAATGAATACGGTAGTCGTACAGTGGAATACTATACAGCAATAAAAATAACATAGAGCTACATGCATCAACGTGGATGTGTATCACAAATGAGATGTCTAGTGAAAAGTTGCAGAAAAATGTGAAACAAAAACATCCTACAGCCATGCAAGAAGAAGCCTCATGTCATTATTTGGATAATAAAAAATACGGTAATCCCAGAAAGCTAGGAAACTTGGAGACATACACAAATATGCCATAAGATTATAGTTGATTTTTTTTTTTCCTTTTTTTTGGTCCTGGCCCTCAACTCCACTGAGACCATTCTCTTAGCAGTGATAACCTTGGCCACACATTGTCATCTGTTGGCTTTCCACCATGCTGTGGTCAAGCAGTGATAAAACTGCTTGAAGTTGGCAACTCCGGCCCTGCGTAATGTTTTTGAGAACTCCCTAGTTCACATGCCTGCCACATTACAGCTGTCCCTCTGTGAAAAGCAGAGGGACAGTTGACCACTTCCTTTATGAGGTGCCTGCCTAGATAAAGTTACATGTGTCCATAAACATTTCAAAAGTTCAATGTCTTTGTGACCACAGTCATCTTCCTACAATCATACTTCCTTTCTCCATGGGTTTGGTCCTTGTGTCCTTGTTAACTATATCTACATTACAGAAGTTGGCCAAGGATCTACTAAGCCATGGACAGAGAGAAGCAAAGGCTTAGGAACCCAAGGGTCCCACCTGGTGGTGCAGGAATTCTCTTTGGGATAGTTACCTCTGACTAAATCTCACCTAGAATAGCTACTTGGTCAGACCAATTTCCTTATCTTTATCCTGTTCTTAACATAGTTACACCCATACTCCACTCTCTCATCCACAGCCTAAGGAACAAGGACCTTAAGGGTGCACCAAAGAAGATTTTAGGAGGCTGAGGAGACACGTAACTGGGGTTACAGAGAAGCGCTGCTATGCCATTGTTTCCCCCCCCACACCAAATCAGACTCTTATGTCTCTCCCTCCTGTTAGTGTAGTGGTCCAGTTACACTGTCCTGTGAATAGAGAGGCATCAAGAAACCGTAAAAAGTTCATGACACTAGGTGCCAAGAGCCTTGGGCATTTTGGTATACTGTGCAAATGAGATATGGTAACCAATGGATCTGATCTCTCCAGCACTCCCTTTCATCATATGTAAAATGAATAGAATAGCCAGCAGGAACATGGTAAGGATCAAATAGATAACGTATGTGGGAGTGTTTAGTGAAAACCGTTCATGTTATTTTTAATCAAAGTGGAATGTTTTCCAAGGGAGGTTTATTAGTCTATTTCATATCCCACCTCCCTCCGTTTATATCTTGATGGAGGGCTACTCCTTCACTGTGTTAACTACTGTCTTCATAAATGATGAATGGATAAAGGGGCCAGAAAACACTGACAGATCCCTATTCTTACCCTCACACTCAACATCCCAATCCATCAGCTCCCTCTTCAAAACAAATCCAGAATATCCCAATCTAGAATAATACAAAAACATACGTGAAAATTAGGAAAGTGTTTTGCTATATATCAAAGAAGAAATGATTGAGGATTGAATATATTCTGGTACATGACTAAACGCAGAAGCTTTTAAAAAAATGAAGTCATTATACTGAAACAGAAAAATTGAGATAAATAGGCAAAATTGCATATGAAGGTACAAAAAGATATACACACAAGTAACAGTTATTTCCTCTGTAAAGAGAGTGCAGCTTGGGAAATAGGAATCGAGAGAATTCCTTTTAATATGAGAATGATTTGCGGTACTCACGGAATTTTTGAAAAATGAAACGGAAGAAAACACGGGATTGGAAGCTAGTTCTAGCCCTACTTCTGTCGTGGCAGTCACTTAAAAACGGTCTTGGTTTCTACTTCTGGAGGATGAAAAAGGTAATACTACTGACTTTATAGGATTGTTGTCAGGATTACGTAGTATGGACGTGTTTACAACTGTGCCTAGCACACCAACAGCGTGCCGGTCTGACTACTGCCGCTGTCAGATCCGTAAAACCCTCTGAGCAACACCAGGGCTGGAAAGAGAACCCATTCAAGTCAAGAGGCGGAAGCGCCTGGCCAAGAGAAGAGCAGTAACCAATAGGAGAGAGTTAACAAACGCCATAGCCCGGGCCCCCGTTTTCTTAACTACCCTGATTGGCCCTAGGGTATGACGCCAAGAAGATCCTGTCGATTCACTGGTTATGAGGGCTGTCGATTAGCGAAGGAAGAAACCAGAGAAACAGAAAGGTCCTTTAGGCATCGCTTGCGTGCTCCGCCCAGCTCGTTTCCGGCTGAGCCTGGCGCAAGCGTCCGTCCTTCTGGGCGTCCCGGCATACCCCGCGGCTATTTCCGGCCCACCGCATTGGAAAAGACGGTGAGGCTAGTGAGTGACGCCCGTGAAGCCGACCTTTCCTGTTGGGAAGGTCCTGAGTGCTGCGGCTCCGCCCTCTACCCTCCCGGGACGCGAAGACACCGAGGGGCCGTGTGCCGGGACCTCGCCCCTGTGGGGAGGAGGTGGCCAGCGCGCCACCCGTCTCCCTTCGGGGCACCCGTCCGTTCATTTCCCCCTGGAGAGACCTTTGAAAGGTTACGAACCTCTTGCCCTTGCGATTTACGCCGATGAAGCACTTGTTCCCTGAGGGCTATTGCCTCAGAAGAGCACTCAGACACTCCCCTTGCCCTCAGAGAGCTCCCAAACAGGTGATCAAAACCCACCAGAAACATCCTGGTATTAGGTGGAGTTAGGATAAGGCGCTTTGAGAGTGAGTAAGAGACAGGGCCGAGGAGTTCAGAGCATTCGGAGGCTTCAAGAAGGTGGTGGTGGTGGTGCTGGTGCCAGTACTCATCCTGTGGGGTGCTTGCCTTTCGATGGTGCTCTCCTTGAGGACATAAAAGTATCCATCTTTTTACATTTCTAGGCTCAGGTGCCCTTCCTCCCCTGGTTGGGAGGGACGGAGACCTGCAGCCCCTTGTGTTCAGTGAATCGGACCCTGAGAAGAGTAGTTTAGGCAGAAGTCAGTGGGTCAAGGCACTAAGGCTTGAAATCCCAGAGCCTGTTTGTTCCAGCACCTGAGACTGGATCGCCTGTGCTGGTTGGAGAATATACATGGAGGAGTGGGCACTGAAGCTGGAGTGGTAGATTGGGTCTGAATGCTGAAGACAGCCTTGTAAGCTTGGAGATCTTGGCTTATTTCAGTGGCAACAGGAAGTCTCCAGGGCTTTGGAAGAGACTAGTTAGACAATTGGATTAGATATATGGAAAGCGAGGAAGTCCAGATCTGCTCTGTAGGAAGACTAGGTGGAGAGATGAAGACTTTTATACCAGCCTGGTCTAATGACTTGTCCCTAGACAAGGGTTTCCAACCAAGGACGATTTTGCCCCCAAAAGGATTTGGTAACAATGGAGCCAATTTTGTGGTCACACCTCAGGGTTGCTCATGACATCTAGTGGATGGAGGCCAGCGGTGTGGCTGCACCGTCTCCTATAATGCACAGAACAGCATCTCCTCCCCCCCACCCCCCAACCCACCCATCCACAATAAATCCCTGTCTGGACCAAGATGTCAGTAGTGCTGAGGTTCAGCAATCCTGTTTAGAATGTTAGTAGTGGAAATGGAGGGAAGACAGATGTCAGAGACATCTCAAACAGACCTGTTCAGTTTTGTCTCCTTTTGTATTCTTTATAATGCTAAGTACTTTTTTTTTTTTAAGATTTTATTTATTTATTTGACAGAGAGAGAGAGTGAGAGCACAAGTAGTCAGAGAGGCAGGCAGAGGGAGAGGGAGAAACAGACTCCACTGAGCAGGGAGCCCGACATGGGGCTCGATCCCAGGACCCCGGGATCATGACCTGAGCCGAAGGCAGCCGCTTAACCAACTGAGCCACCCAGGCGCCCCAATGCCTAAGTACTTGACAATTAGGCAATTAATCAGATCTGATGACCCCAGTCTTCCTTGTATTTTATTTTACTTTTTTTTTAAGATTTTATTTTTTATTTATTTGACAGAGACACAGCGAGAGAGGGAACAAGCAGGGGGAGAGGGAGAAGCAGGCTTCCTGCCGAGCAGGGAACCCGACATGGGGCTCGATCCCAGGACCCCGGGATCATGACCTGAGCTGAAGGCAGACGCTTAACCGACTGAGCCACCCAGGCGCCCCGTCTTCCTTGTATTTTATCACCCATTCATTCATTTGCCAAATAGTTAAATGCACCAAACAGTATTGGAGGTGCTATGATTCCATCATGACCAAACCAATTCCTGCTCTCCCAAGAGGCTTACATTTTTGCAGGGGAATCACATTGAATCTATAAATACATATCAGGTGGTGAGATACGCCATGAAGAAATTCCTGTAAGATGGAGTTTCTCTTACTACCACACACCCTTTACTCTGCACCTTCTAATTGCCAAGCGCAGAACTAGAGGCTTTACAAATAGCATTTCTAATCTTTTTCTCATTCGTGCAATATAGGTACTGTTATCCTCAGATATGAAAAAGAGACTTAGAGAAGATGCATAATTTGGCCCAAATCCGTTAGTGTGGAGTGAAGCAGGGACTGGAAACCAGATCCACCTGTGGTCCAAGGCAGTGCTATTTCCATTAGGTGTCACTCTGTCTTATGCCCCCTGAAGAGATCTGTACTTTTTTTCCTACACTTAATGAAAATGAAGTAGATATGAAGCCTCACATTCACCACTTTCTCTTTCCAGAGCGCAGTTTTTATTGGAGAGGCCTACCTGGAGGTGATCTTCAAAGTTGTAGGAACTGTTCAGCATCTGTTGGGGGTGAATTCCTCTTTATTGCTCACATTCTCTCAGGCGGCTGATGGCAGATCCTGACCTCTTTAAGGGTTTGGCAAGTTGAAGATGTCCTCCCAGCTCTTCAGACTGCAGTTACCAGCAAGTGCTCAGCCTCATGAGGTCTTCAGTCAGCTCTGGGAGGCCTGCTGTGGATGGCAGCGCCCAAGATGCATCAAAGAAGATTCTGGAGCTGAAGCAATTCCTGACCATTCTGCACAGGGACATCCAACCCTGGGTGAGGGCATGTCATCCAGAAAGCCCTGAGAAGGCAATGACCTTGGTGCAGGATTTGGAGTGAGAACCTGGGAGACCAAGGTATGGTGAGAAGGGGAGTATGTAAAGAGAAAGTGAGACCAGGTTGTGGAGGGCCTGAAAGTGGAGAAACTTGATTTTTCTGCTGCTGCTTAAGCGCTTGTTTATTTTCCTGATGGGCATTGGTGCTAGCTTTCCCACGAGGTCAGGCTGTCTCCCCACCGTGCAGGAAGGATGGTGGGTGGAGAGTGAGGTTGGACCCTCACAGTCACTGAACTTTCAGTAGGTCCTTGTCCCCAAGGATGAAGGAAGGGCAATAGTTGTTCCCTGTAAGTAAACCAAAATGTTCTGTTCTGCAGGTGTATTCACCTGAGCAAGCTCTGTGGGGAGAATCTTCTGCCTCTTAAACAGGCCTGCTCTATGGTGCAGGAATTGCAGTGTCCAGCAAGCTCTGGGAACTTTGGCTGTGTCCTCAGTGTCTGGGTCACACCCCTCCCTCAAACAGACTAATGTAACTGATTTTCTGCTCAGGAGAGGGCCAGAGTGAGACCAGCTGGGGGCTGAGAGCAGTGCGGCAAGGTGTCAGAGCCACAGGGCTCTGCATGGGGGCTGCCACGGCTCTCCCTGCACTGCCCTGAGCAGACAGGACTCTGAAGTGCTCTCTGCCACTGTCCATTGTGACCCTGGGTTCCTGACTCTTCTGTTCTGCCCTGCCACACATACGGCACTCCTCATTTACGTTTTTAGCTCTGGCTCTCCAGCAATGTCTCTACCTATACCTTTCTTCCCTGGGCCCATATGATGATCTGCCTGGGGGAGGTAAGGTATTTTTGCCAGGTGATGGTGTGTGTGCTCCCAAGAAGAGCCAGCAATTCTGCAGTTCTGTGAGGACTTGCAGAGCTTCTCTTGGAGCCCACAAAGCCCGTGCACAGAGATTTTCCCAAGAGAAGAGTCAGAAGTCGCATTCAGACCATGGAGCCTTCAAAGGAACCCAATTATTTTAGGAAAATGGTGAGAATCAGAGTCTCAGGCTGGAAATGGGAGAGGTAGGAAGGATCAGGGATGAGAGTTTGTCACTGCCTGTGACATCATAGATGTGACCTTGTAGTTGTGTCTTGCCCTGAATTGGGAACAGAGAGCTAGTGAATTGGTGTGCAGGTGTCAGGTTGAGACAGCTCAGTTCCATATGTAGGCTTCACGGTTCCCTCTGGTCGTCTCCTCAAAAGGCTCATTCCATGATAGTTCTGAGCAGGGTCATGTATGAACCAGTCTGTCTTGGGGCATTTGTGGTGCCTTTTTGTCACCCAAGGAAGAGTGTCTGATCTTAGTATAGACTGATAAAGTTTTCTGAACAGGTATATGGGAGCTAGTTCAGCATGGGCAGAGGGGTGATCTATCAGAAGACACTACCCGGGGGAAAGCGGGTGTGGGGCACATCTCTACTGAGAAGACCCCCTTTGGACATGTCAGGTGGCTTGTCAGTTGAAAAAGAAGGAAAATACAGGTAAAATGATTGAGAGCCCCGCTTTTAGCAGAGGCTAGGAAGCCAAGGAGAGGGAGACTGTGGGTGAGTGTATGAGGCCCCATCGTCCTTGGCCAACCCCAGAAACCACAGTGAGTAAGGCAGCCCACATGGGATATGTTACTGCTTCCTGTATCAGAGTATAAAGTCTTGACCCTAAAGCCAATCCAACCAGGGATTCCAATGGACAATGCTTGTTGCTAAGCATGGATGCCCTCCAATGGATAATACCTTGATGGTAAGAGGTAAGCTTAAGCTTCAGTAAGCATGCTTGTAACAGGTGAGATCTCTCCTTTAGCCTTTTCCACCTTGAGGCTGTAAAAGCTTCTTAGGCGCCATGTCTAATCTCTACTGTACTACCTAGCTCTTACTCTGGTGCCCCAGGCACTGTGGCACATCTGGGAGAGTTGGTGGTAGTAGGTGTGACAGGACTCCTAAGCTGTGTCTGCATACTCGGGGGGTGGGGGGCAGGTCTCTGGCACCACAAGACTAGTCTGATGGTACTAACATGCAGTAGAAGGTGTGTGTCCTGAGGTTCCACAGAAAGTGTTGACCAGACAGGTTGTGGGAGTGAAACACTGAAGTAATTAAAGGTTTTGGAATTGACACGACCCACATTCAAAATCCAGCTCCATGCGCTGAATCTCTATGCACATCACCTAACCTGTGATAGCAGTGTCCATTGGGCCTCCCAGGAAACCCTTGCAATACTCAGTGTATCTCAAACTTCTGCAAAATCTCCAGAGGTGCCAAAAGAATGGCCAAATCCACAGAGCATATCTGAGCCACATCCTCCATCTGCCAGACCAGGGCTGCACAAAGTTCACCCTTGGAGGCATGACCCCTACCATAGGGACTTAGGTTACTTCCTAGGGTCCTGTGTTCTCCACGAGTAATGATTGCTCAGTCCTCACTGTCTGCCAGGAAGCCAGCCAAGGATGAGTACCAGGACTATGAGGCTGGAGCTAAAATAGGGAAAGCAGAGAATTGCGTGTGATGAGGTCAGCAGTGAAATGGGCACACTCCAGCCGAGGGTCCCAGGATTCCCCAGGCTGTTCCTGCACTGGCTGGTAGGGTAGTCCCTTCACAGGAGAGGCTGAGAAGAGGTGCCCAGGGGTATGTGAAGTGGGGTCAGGAGGCTGGAGGGATCCAGCTCCTGTTTTGGCTGCAGGCACCCATCTGCCACCTTAGACTGAAGAACCACAACAGATATCTGTGGAGGGGGGTGATCTATGGCTTTGGCCTTCTTTGGGTTGTGAGAATATGGATCTTGCCTATAGGAATGGTTAGTAATCTTCAGCAAGGAAGTGTCCACTGAGAAATTATGTCAATTAGTTAAAATGTTCCAGTGAGGAAGTATAGAAACCATATGGAGAGTCCTAGTATTTCATATACAGGAGGGAAAACTGGCTTCTCAATAGACATATGAAAGGCTGAACCAAACCAGGAGGGTGTTCTATACCTGAGAGGAGATCTATAGGCTTGGAGGTATTACCTTTTATACACCTACTTCAAATTCATTCTCCAGTGGCTAGAGCAGAGATCAGGCTGTGTGAGTCAATGGGAGGTAGACAGTAAGGTATCTAACACAGTAAGTGCAGGGGACAGATACTCCACATGGGGTTGGGGGAACACAGCAAAAAGGTTGGATTAGTCAAGACTTGGAAGAGAGGCCCTGCAAATCTGGGTCACATCTTGGGGGTGTTGGAGCTGGGTGGTGCTGCCCAACTGGTGCTGGTACTTCCAAAGGTCTGGTGAGGTGATTCTGGAAGATAGAGTGTCTACCTCATTGACAGCGTTGTATCTGGCTGCTAAGGAACCTGGTATATCAGAGAACCAGGAAATATCAAATATTTCCTGAAGGAATGAATAAATGAATGTGTTCTCCAATTCTTACCTGTCTCCTCCAGACTGTCCGGGGCAGCTGACAGGCTGGGCTTGGGCTGAGTTCCTTTCTCTGCCCAGCAGACTGGAGCATGAAGCAGTTTGGAGCGTGGAGGCAGCCCCCACTTCCAACAAGGCAAGCAGTCAGCAGTTGCCCCCAACTCCCTGGCCGTGGCACCCCAGGAGTGGGAGAAGCCTGCTACAGAGGCCTCCCTGGGCACCTCCATTCCTTGTTTCCATTGACTTCCACTGGTTCCCTCATTAAGCAAATCCAGCTCTTTGAGCGGGTATCCAAAGCCCTTCCCTAACTGATCCACTCTGGGCTGTGTCTCTGTTCCCCACCATGATGTCCAGTGAAGTCAGCTGTCCCAGACACGGCACAGTGAAACCCTTCTGTTTGCCTTCACATGGGCTCTGGAAAGATGTTATTTTTTTCCCTCTGTGTACAGCAGAGTTAAGCCTGGGTCTCTGGGAACTGACCTGCCTAGCCTGTTGTGAGGGTCATGCTCAGGGACAGTGTGTGCAGGGAAATGAGCCCGGGCAAGGCTCAACTGGGGGAAACGCTGACATAGATTCTTAGGACTTGCCTTCCTTACCTTTCTTCCCCCAAATTAAAACTTTAAAAATTTTTTATTTTTTGGTTTTGAAGTAGAACATTCTTCTTTGTTCTTGTTTAATTCTTCAAAAAGACTGAAGCAGAGACCATGACACTTGCTTTCACCATAATTAGACAAGGTACTAACAGCTTGTATGCACAGACCAGGAAACAGGACGACGTGCCCAACTTTTACCATGTTTTATCCGTGGAAATTTCACAGAAGGTTAAATATCTGTTCAGAATTAATATGATTTAGATTGGATTTTAGTGCTCTTGACACCCCATTCCTTTTCCTGCACCCCTGAGTTTTCCTTTCACCTGTGATGTCCCTCTCAGTGAGTGTGCAACCCTCCCCAACCCAATTCTCCTGCTCCTCTGCATGTTCTCCACCGCCACAGGCTCTACCCTTGGATCATTTTGGGACCCTATGGGCCTCCGCATGAGGATAAAGTTTCTTTTCTTTTTTTTTTTTTTAAGGTTTTATTTACTTGACAGAGAGAAAGACAGCCAGAAAGGGAACACAAGCAGGGGGAGTAGGAGAGGGAGAAGCAGGCCTCCCGCGGAGCAGAGAGCCCGACATGGGGCTCGATCCCAGGACCCTGGGATCATGACCTGAGCCGAAGGCAGATGCTTAATGACTGAGCCACCCAGGCGCCCTGAGGATAAAGTTTCTAATGCAGAAAATTAGCACCAATGCCCAAGAGAGTGGAGGGAGGGACACCTTTTTTTTTTTTTTTTAAAGATTTTTATTTATTTATTTGAGAGAGAGAGAATGAGAGACAGAGAGCACAAGAGAGAAGAGGGTCAGAGGGAGAAGCAGAACCCTTGCCGAGCAGAGAGCCCGATGCGGGACTCGATCCCGGGACTCCAGGATCATGACCCGAGCCGAAGGCAGTCGTTCAACCAACTGAGCCACCCAGGCACCCCGAAACACCTTTATTTTCATTAGAAATAGTAATGCTTAGGGCGCCTGTGTGGCTCAGTTGGTTAAGCGACTGCCTTCGGCTCAGGTCATGATCCTGGAGTCCCGGGATCAAGTCCCACATTGGGCTCCCTGCTCGGCAGGGGGTCTGCTTCTCCCTCTGCCCTCTTCCCTCTCGTGCTCTCTGCCTCTCATTCTCTCTCTCTCAAATAAATAAATAAAATCTTAAAAAAAAAAAAAAGAAATAGTAATGCTTATAAACCTGTTGAAACCATTAAATGTAAGACCCAAGACCAGGAACCTGGATGGGAGTGATCTAGAGGAGAAATCTTAGAAAGAGGAACCCAGATGTCACACTTGCTCTGAGATTAAGTCACTTAGAGTAGTGGTACCCTGTGGCTGAAGCTGTCCCTCCTGCTTTGCTGTCTTTTCTGGGTGACTGGAGTACAGAGCAGTGACCTACTCTGAGGTAGACGTACCAGAGAGCAGGTGCCTAGAGGTCATTATTGGTTTAGGATACGTCGAGGCCATTCACTTCTAGATGTGCTTCCCATGAGCCCAAAAAATTTCTTCTCTGACCTGCCCCAGGAACAGTTCCCAGGCCACTAGCCACCCATTCTCTTTTCAGAACAAGGTTACCCCACAGGATCCAAAGCGGATGGAAGTCCATGGTGACACAGGACTGGGGGTCACAGGCAGACCTAGAAAGAGAGCTCAGCACTCTAATGCTGATTCCTAGTCCCGCTGTGGTTCTTGAGATCCACTTGTAGGTCTCCTGCTGAGCCACAGACTGGCTGGCAGAAGCCTCCACAAGCCAATGGAAGCTCCAGGAGAGACTCAAACTAGGGAATTGATCTGTTGGCTTTCCTACACAATCGCAGCATGCGTCCCTTCTTGGGGTGTGAGTGTGTCTTCTGTGTGCCCCCTGATGGTGGATGAGGACGGGATTCTTGGGGAAGCTTTTCTCACTCCGAGGGCACTTGTACGGCTTCTCCCTGGTGTGTGTCTTCTGGTGGGCATGGCCGTGGGCGCCGTTGTTGAAGCTTTTCCCACAGTGCGCGTGGGGTGGAGGGGGGGCTCTGCCCGGTGTGGGCTCGCCGGTGAGCGCTGAACTGGGAGCTGTTGTTAAATCTCTTCCCACAGACAGCGCACTCGTAAGGCTTCTCGCCAGTGTGGGTCCTCTGGTGGACAATGAGGCTGGAGCTCTGGTTGAAGCTTTTCCCACATTCCCCACAGCGGTAGGGTCTCCCCCCGTGTGCGTCCTTAGGTGGGCAATGATGTTGGAGCGCTCACTGAAGCCTTTCCCACATTCACTGCACTTGTGAGGCTTCTCTCCTGTGTGGATTCTCTGTTGCCGAATGAGGTAAGAACCTTGGCTAAAGCTTTTCCCACACTGCTGGCACTTAGATGTTTTTTCCAATTTGGGGACTGGCTGGTGGTGACAGGGAGAGCCCTGAGAGTAGTCTCCCCTACTCGGGACATGCGCCCAGGCCTTCTCACCAGCACGGAGAGTCTGCTGACTCCGCCTGTCCTGGGATAGGGGTCTCCGTGCACGCTCCCCTGGAGAAAGTCTACGTTGCCCTCTTGGCTCAGGCTCACCCTTCTGGCCTCTCTTGGGCTCGGGGTGCCAAAAAATTTCACTAGACTTTCTCCATAGGGCCTTCTTCACTTCTGCTTGCCCTGAATCATCCCATTTCTGATTCTCTGTTTTAGTTTTATTCTTGATCTCAAGACTGGAGGGAACAGAAAGACACGGGAGTATGGAGAAAGAACAGAACAATGAGGAAAGTTACAGTTAAAGCGCCATAAGGGAGAAATACCTAAATGGAATTCTTCACGGGATTTAGCCTTCTGCTGAGTAATAGCCTCATTTCATTTTCCAGTTGTTGTATATTCAAGCTCCAAACCCTGTGGTCATGGGGAAAAAAACTGCTAGATTCCACTTACTGTTCTATACTGTCTCTTTCTTTTCTTTTTCTTTTTTATTTTTTTAAAGATTTTATTTATTTATTTAACAGAGAGAGAAAGCAGGTGGAGCGGCAGGCAGAGGGAGAAGCAGGCTCCCCGCAGAGTGGGGAGCCCTATGCACGACTCGATCCCAGGACGCCGGGATCACCAAAGGCAGACGATCAACTGACTGAGCCACCCAGGTGCCCTCTTTCTTTCTTTTTTTAGGATTTTGTTTATTTGAGAGAGAGAGAATGAGGGAGAGAGAGAGAGAGAGCACAAGAGGGGGGAGGGTCAGAGGGAGAAGCAGACTCCCTGCTAAGCAGGGAGCCCGATGTGGGACTCGATCCCGGGACTCCAGGATCATGACCTGAGCCGAAGGCAGTTGCTTAACCAACTGAGCCACCCAGGCGCCCTCCCTCTTTCTTTTTTTAAAAAGATCTTACTTATTTATTGGAGAAAGAGAGAAAGCAAGTGTGTGCACCAGGAAGGGATAGGGAGAAACAGGTTCCCCACTAAGCAGCGAGCTCAATCCCAGGACCCCGGGATCATGACCTGAGCCAAAGGCAGATGCTTAACCACCTAAGCCACCCACACACCCCTTAAATGGAATTCCTCACGGGATTCAGCTTTCTGCTAAGTACTAGCCTAGTTTCATTCTCCGATTGTAGTACGTTCAAGCTCCAAACCCTGTGGTCAAGGGAAAATTGCCCCTAGATTCCACCTACTGTCCTATACCATCTCTCTTTTTTAAAAATAGATTTTATTTATTTATTTGACCCCAAGAGAGTGTGCGCACAAGTAGGCAGAGCAGCAGGCAGAGGGAGAGGGAGAAGCAGGCTACCTGCTGAGCAGGGATCCTGACACGGGGCTGGATCCCAGGACCCAGGGATCACAACCTGAGCCGAAGGCAGACGCTTAACTGACTCAGCCACCCAGGTGCCCCATACTGTCTCTTTTTGGATGTTCAGACCGTGACATGTCTGAGGCCGAGAGGCCAGCACTGGGTTATCTGCCAGTCTATCTCCAGGCTTCACCTCAACTCTTGATGGCCTTGCCGCCGGCAGCTGAGTAACAACAGGCTGCCCTGAGCTTGGCTGAAATGAGAGGAAAGCGTGTTACCACGATGTGGCCAGCACACGCTCAGGCCAGGAAAGGAGGGTGGTGCTGGAGCAGGAGGGCAGGGGAGAGAGTCTGGGCTGGAGCCTGTGGCAGTCTGAGGAAGCCGAGGAAGGGAGCTGCACAGGAAAAATGCCACGTACTCCGTGAAAGAGGCTGGCGGATGCGGACCTGGGCTCTGAAGGTCAAGGGGAAAGCCTCCACACCGAGAGCTGGCCTCCCGGGCCCGTGCCAGGCCGTCCATCAGGACAGTGAGCACGCCAGCGGCAGAGGCAGCTCCCTCTTGATGGCTGGGCTGATGGCCACTGGGGGGATGTCCCTGTCCCTTGGCTGTCAGAGCCAAGAGTTCCACCAACTCTGTGTGGAAACAAGACTGGCGGGTCACGTCTCCTACCTTCCCGGCCAGAATCCCGGAAGTCCTGCTCATCCCCGGCTGCACCATCTGCCCGGGCCCCTTCTCCGACCTCTGTGGGCTCCCCGTTCTGCTGACTCAGCTCTCCGGGCTCTGCAGCCCTTCCTTCTTGGCCAGGAACAGCACCGCTTGCCACCGTGGGTGCAGAGGCCCAGGAGCTTGACAGGGCCTCACAGAGGACACAAGGCTCAGGCACACGGCCTGCCCTCCCCTTGTGGTACCTCGACGGCAGGCTGGTGAACTCGGTGCGACACTGCTCTGGGGTCCGCAGAAAGCCCTGCTCCCGGAGTCGTCCTGCCACCGCCCTGTAGGTCTGGCTGTGCTCACGAGTCTGGAGTTTCTCATGATGTTGAGCATCCCACAGGATGGCCAGGAGCATCTCGGTCTCCTCGTCGCCCCAGTGCACACCTGCTGCCCAGGGCCAGGGGACACACGATAAGACCACGGGGGCCTGCACACCACACGGCCGGGTTAGCAGCTCAGGAAGTTACGTGCCGGTTTGTCAGGCTCTGCCACAACTGTGTGCTGTCATCCCTGGGAAGCTACCCCACTGTGGGCTTCTTTCCTAAAACACACACACTCGGCGTAGCGGGAAGGGCATCCTCTCTGACGGAGAAGGGGCTGTGGAATATTTACCAAAGCTGCCCCTTTGTTTCTCTTTATCCTGAATCCCACTCATTTGTCCTGAGAGCCGATTCATGGTAAGCGTGATGCTCGCCTGTGTCCGCGGTGGGGGAATCCCTGAGGGAGTGCTCTAATGGTCTGATGCTCAGAACGGGCCCGCTGCCCCCCAAAGGCCTGGGCCGTTCGAGTGCCCGCTGCCCCTCAGTTGGTCTCCGCTGTGTGCGTGAGCACATGTGCATTCGTGTCGCCCTGCTCTTCCCACAGGCCGTGTCTCCCTCGCTGCGGGCTGTCCCCCAGTGCCATGCTCTACCTGCCACACTCTGTCCCCACTGCTTTCCATATCTCGCCCCTCCCTTGTTCCCGCGTGCTGTCACACGTGCTGTCCACCCTGTCCTGAGCCCTCTGG
This sequence comes from Mirounga angustirostris, assembly GCF_029215605.1. Classification (NCBI taxonomy): domain Eukaryota; kingdom Metazoa; phylum Chordata; class Mammalia; order Carnivora; family Phocidae; genus Mirounga; species Mirounga angustirostris. Next base: position 142,198,198 of record NW_026991713.1, read on the forward strand.
TGTCTTGCTTTCCCTTTCTTGCAGTCTCTGTGTGTCGTGCCTGCTCTCAGACTCTTCGGCTTTATCTCCCTCCCTCCACCCAACAGTCTGCACTGCCTCTGTCTGTCTCCTCCTTTCTCGGGTCTTCCGGTCTGCGTCTCTCTCTGAACAAAGGAACACAGACAGTCTGGCCCTGAGGGAATGGGCATCCTTACGCAGAGTGATCTCTGTCATTCTTCTGAGTGACGCCCCTGTAGAGGGCCCTCTGTGTAGGGCCATAGAGTGTCTGTCCTTCCTGACAGAGGGATATGGCTCTGTCCTCGCACGTGACTGGTCCCTGTAACAACACCGGGGGCTGCTGCCGCCTATAAAGTAGCACTGCTCCAGCCTGGCGTGGGGCAGAGACAGGACCACTGGCACCAGATGCGGGCAAAGCAAGGCAGGGAGGTCAGGCCTCCGAGGGAAGCACCAGGGTGAGCACAGAGCCATGTGGAGACGCCAGATGGACAGACAACAATGCAAGGGACAGCCAGTGGATAGACCTCATGATCTTTCTAACATCCCTGGTAAGAAGGGGCTTGGGGGGAAGAGTGAAATGGGAACCTCGGGAGACAACAGGCATCAAGCACAGCTCACCTGGGCCCCAGCTGCCCAACACACAGTCTCCTGGTCTCGAAGACCCCTCTTCTGGGAAAGGTTCCTGGGGGCCTGCGCCATCAGCCAGGCTGAGGAGAAAACGGCCTCTGGTGGAGGGCGGCTGCCACAGAGCACGGGCTGAGTGGGGTCACAGGCCAGCCGCGCTGGTAACCTGTCACAAACGCATATTCCTGGGCCCCACCTGCACCCACTGTATCTGAAGTTCTGGGGATGTGCCTGAACACGCCCCCCAGGTGCGTCTGAGCCAGCGCCAGTGGCCTCTGGGTGGCGAGAAGCTCCTTTCAGCAGATTGCTGGCATAATAGCTGTTTATTTAAAAAAAAGACTTGCTTCATTCTAAAGTAGTTGTATGCACATTAGAGAAAAAAAATGTTTCCTATGCACATTATAGATAAAGCTCCAGCCCCACCACCTAGAGATGACCCTAGTAGTCCTAAAAATACCACAGTAACTCAAGCCTTCCATTTTTTTCAGGCCAGCATAATATATTCTGTCCCAGAAATCCATCTGCAAGAATTCTCGTAAGGAAGGGGTTCATTTTTTTGACTGATTAACGGAACCTCGGGGGACACACACAAGTCTGATTCTGAGCAGTTTACAGCACTAGGGATCTGAACAGCCCGAAACCAGGATGAGCAGCAGGAGCGAACTGGGCACATGGTGAGTCCTGCCCCCCTTCACATTCAACCCCAAAGCCTCAGGAACCCCACACTAGAGAGCCGTGATGTTCCCAGGGACTAAAAAGAAGTAAATGCTAAGATTTATACTGACATACCGATTGTTTCATCTGTAGAAAACATTACAGCAAATACACCTCTTAGACAATTTTCCACTTCATCAACAGAAGTTAGCCAACATACACAGTGTGAACATGTCATATTTTCCTATAGAATTTGGATTAAATAAAGAGCTGACTTTTTTTTTTAAGATTTTCAATTTATTTATTTGACAGAGAGAGAGAGAGCACAAGCGGCGGTGTAGCAGATAGAGGGAGAGGGAGAAGCAGGCTCCCTGCTGAGCAGGGAGCCCAATGCAGGGCTCGATCCCAGGACTCTGGGATCATGAACTGAGCCGAAGGCACTCGCTTAACCAACTGAGGAACCCAGGTGACACAAGAGCTGACTTAAAGGTTACAGAGCACGCATGCCTGGCTGGCTCAGTCAGAAGAGCATGGGACTCTCGATCTTGAGGTTGTCAGTTCGAGCCCCATGTCGGGTGTCGAGATTACTTAGATAAGTAGGATTTTAAAAATAAATAAAAGTTACTGAGCACCCTATAATGGAAGCTTTCAATTAAGCATAAAAGGCAGCAGTGGCTGTGGGCCGTCTTTAAATGTATGCAGCCACAGTGTTTCACTGGAAGACCTGTATAAAGTCTGTCCCTGCAATGGATCATTCAGACATGAAAAGGAACGAAGTAGTAATACAGCCTTGAAACCTGCTCAGTGAGGGAAGGCCGGCAAGTCATGTGTTGTAGGATAGATACCCTTTCTAGAATTCACAGAAAATGCAAATCGAAAGAGAATGAGGAGTAACTTCCTAATTGGTACAGGGTTTCCTTTTGGGGGGTGAAAATGTTTTGGAACTGGGTAGAAGTGGTGATTGTACAGTACTGTGAATTTTCCCTTGGAGAGGCCGTGCCTGCTTCCTGCGTGCCCCACGGTCCTTGTCCAGCACGTCAGCCTGCTCATTCCTGTAGAGCACTTATCCCAAAGTAGCTTTCTTCCTTTGCCTGTTGTCTGTTTCGCCCATGGAGTGTAGGCTCCTGCAGGCCAGGGACCACGCCTGTCATGTTCACTGTGAAATCCCCAACCAATACGTGGCACGTGGCAGGCTCCTCAGAGCTACTTGTGTCTCTCAGAGCCACCTGCATCCCTTACGTCCCAAGCTTCTAACTGGTCCTTGGTGACCGAGGGGTGGTAGGGAGAGGCAGCTGGGCGTCCTGACACGTGCTACCAACCTGCAGTGCTCCCTGTCACCTCCACTTCTTGCTCACCTCTACTTCTTGCTCTGCCCTTCACATCCCAGACAGGTTTCAGGTAGCTCTTTTAACCCTTACATTCCTGTTAGGATCTTGGCTCTGAAATGGTGGGGGCCCCAAGGGAGAGACCGTCCCCCCAGAGAGAGGGCAAGGGGGCCTGGAGCAGGATGCCTACCAGCATGTAGGGGCTCCCGCTATTCACCTGCCCAGGGTCTAACTCCATACATGTGCTGCTGCTTGCCCTTCTGCGCTCCCTCCTAGGTGTTATTAATTATCCCAACCTCACGGATCCTTCATGAACCTCCTCAGCTTGGACCCTAATGTGTCCCCACCACACAGCTCTGCCTTCTCCACATTATGTCAACACCACTCTTCCCCCTGCTGCCCGAGGACATGTCTGCCTCCTCACTGGGGACACCAGCATCTCCCTTCCAGTCATGCAGTCTCCGCACCCAGTGAGCTGCTTCCTGTTGACCACAGAGGCGCTCAGTCTACAGTGTCCCTCTGACCCACACTCCTCCTTTACTCTGTGCCTCTCCCAGACTTGGGATTGGGATCTCAGTTGCTTTCTTCCCACAAATCTCCCACAACCAAAGCCATGTTCCTTCTCCTGTGCCTGTCACACCTCCCTTCTCCCAAAATGTACAAGATCGTTGCACTGACCAGATGTCAGACCTAGTCCCTAACTGGACAAGTGCATACTTTGTGAAACTCATCACTATCCCATACTGACCCGTTAATCCTGGCAGCAGCAGCAGCTCTAATACAACATTATTTTGTGTATAGCACATGGCATCTGCACTCAAGGAACCTTTCCACAAGAGACACTGGATTTTAATTCACCAACTCCCAATTTTCCTGATTCCCTGGGTGAGGGATAGTTGTCCTTTCCCTGGCCTTCTGTTGGGAACTATTCTGAGGTTCTACATTTGTATCAGGGACCCTAAACATTCACTGAATGTATCAGTGTCTATGTTATTGTAGCAAATGAGAAATTCTCCCCATAGACGAAGGGCAGGGGACCACCCCAAGCTAGCTCATAGTTTCTGGTGGGTGACAAAGGGCTACTGTGCATTTCTCAACTTGGCTCCTCTCCACTAGCCAGACTCTAGTGCTTTTCACTTAGTTCTTCATAATGAAACTCACCAGGTTCTGAATGCCCTTCCTCACCTGTCGCCCAGATGCACTTTGTATATCCTCACCAAGAGCTGCTGCTTCCTCACCATTACTAGACACTGATCACTCATGCACATCCCGATCTCAAGAGATTATGAAGCATGGAGGGGATCATGAAAAAATATGATTGTGAATGGGGTGTGGTGCAAATACAGACTAAGATCAAGCAGCTTTCTAAAAGGCAGCCATAACTAAGGGAATTATTCAGTGATAACTAATATAAACGGAAAAAGAAAAAAGCAGGAATTGGTTCGTCAGTAGCAGCACTGTTAACTCCAGCCAGTCACGCAGCAAAGCCATTCAGCCCGCTACTGCAGTTGTGTGGTAACTCAGAAAAAAGTGCAGGTCTTTGCTGTCATCAATTCCCAGCTGTACATTTCATCATTTTTCAAGCAGTACCCCTGGCGGGGGATGATGGTGGGCTCCACAGCAAGGGAAAGGAACTCTGGCACAGACTTCAAACTACAAAAATCATTACTGGCCCTCATTCACTATTCACCAGTTTGTGCCTTCTTCTTGCATTCACGGGGGTCTCTTTTCCCACTTTTTCTCCCCCAACCACCTCTGTACCCATGCAAAGGCACCACTGGCAGAAGTTCATTTGTTCACTTTAGTAAAGTTCCGAGTATATGCTCAGCCTTGGGCCTGATGGTGAGGATCTCAATGCTAAGAGCACTACTGTCCTCTGCTTCTGGAAGCCTGGAAAGAATTGCTTTTGAAGAAACTTAAGTCTCAACCTGACTCGGATTCTAAGGAAATGAATCTGCTCTGAAACCTATTCAAGTGACTTAGGCAGATGCTTATTCTTATCTCCCGTGTTTAATCCTTTGAGAAAGGATCAGAGAAGCATAACAGGATTCCACCTAAAAGCAAAAGTAATATAATGGCCTGGTACTGGTCTCCCATTTTCATTCCCACCTTCACCTTACTTCCAGATGAACTGCCCTGGAAAGAAGCTCCCTCAGAAAAGCCTCCAGCGATGCTCCAGGATTTACTTTTATTAAATGCAGTCTCTTCACTGCCATGCAACGCACCCCGTGAGAGGGCTACTAGAACTTACTTTCTCACTGTTCAGTCTTCCTCCAAATGTAGCCCGATCACACTTAGTGGAAACGTATGACGGATCTTCTCACACCCCAATCTTTTCCAGCTTTCCCTCTGCGTGGATGTGGCCCCACTCCGTGGTGCGGACAGACCACGGAGGTTCAAGGTCTTTGCCCATTTCCCCAACCATAAGTCAACTTTGACTTCCTTGGACTCCCGCAGCGCTCAGCCTAGGCCTCCCGAGCTCTTCCTAGCCTGTGTAACTACTGCCGGTCACGAAAATGCCCCGGTCCTTTGGTGAGATTCCTTGCAGCAAAGACTTTGCCCTGTGCACTCTAGCCCTGCCTGCACGTAGTGGACCTAGTAAGTAACCCGTTGCCTGGCGAAGGCTGACGCTAGGAGAGCCCTGATGATTAGGAGACGCCGACACCCTGAAATGCCCGGATCCTGAGAAGTAGGGTTCACGAACTCTGGCAGAGACTGCAGGGGACACAAGATGGAAAGGGGGTTCCCATCATCCAGGGAGCATGCCGTGGCGGACGGAGCGGGAGCCAAGACTGCAGGGGACCTAAATCCCATACTAGGGGCCGCCGCCCGTCGCTCGTGGGACCCGGGCCGAGCCGCGCCTCCATGTCCCTGTCAAGGACACTACAAATGGGGCCCGTCTCAGCGGCTGAAACCTACCTCACCAGGAAAACGTGATCGCTGTGAGGGACGCGCGGCCCAGAGGAGGGAACAAGCCCTCGGGGGCCGCCGATCCCGACCGGGACGCAAGCCCCAGGAAGAGCGAGGGCCCCGCGCGCGCAGGGGCGGCCACCCTCGCCGGGCGGGGCTCGGGGGATCAGGCGCAGCCAGCCGCCCGAAAGCTACGCAGGTACCAGCCGGACGCGCAGCGCCTCCCGGAGCCGGGACGCGAGGCGGCGACAGCAGCTCGCCGAGCCGCGCAGGCCCCTCTAGGCCGCGGCGGGAAACGGGACACTCGGTAGCATTAACTCTTTCCCGCCGCCAGGGCGGCACCCGGCGGAAAGCCGCTTTGCCTCCGCGAGGCCGCGGCCCGCGGCGCGGCTGCTCGAAGCCCCTCCCCGGAAGGGCGTGAGTCCGCTTCCGGCTGGAGCGCGGTGTCGGATGGGGCCCGGGCAGCGACGCGGGCCTGAGGGCCGGTGCTGAGGACGGTGTCGCACGGGGCGGGGCCCGCCTCGGAGCGGCGCGGGGCGGAGGGCGGCGGCCTGCAGGTGAGCGGGTGGCAGGGGGAGCGGCGTCGGCCGCGGAGGTCCCGAGGGAGCCTGGCCGCCGTTGTCCGTGGACCGCGGTGTTTCCAGGCCGGGCGGCGCCGCCTGACGGCGGAACCATTTCTGGAAGCCCCGCCGTCAGGCTCCGGAGGCCATCCTGTTGTCCGCCTTTGCGCAGCCGGCGTCGGGGCCTCGCTGGCCGGTGTTGCCGCGCGCCGGGGACCCGGGCGGTGCAGCCTCGGAGACGTCAGCCTTTGCTGGTACCCAAGCACGGCAAGCGTCCCGGTGCCCGCTGAGCCTGCTGGCGGCCGTCCGTTTGGGAATACCGTGGCATCCTGGTCGACTTTGGGTGCCGTTCCTGCGGGCTCACGCCAGGGAAAGCGAGGTCCCGGGACTCTCCTCAGTCTCGCCTCGAGGTCTAAATTGAGCGTCGAAGAAAGGGAAGGTGGGCCGAAGGGTCACTCTCAACACCACCAACTCTCCTTCTCTCCTCCTTTGCGACTTGGCCTGTGGATAAACGTTTTGTAAGCAAAGATCAGCTGTGATTTTTCTGGGTCAAGTAAAGAGATTTAAAAACACAGGAATGGATCTTGTGCACGGTGCCCTTTATGCTTCTTGCAGGGAAGTGTCAAACAAGAGTGTTGAGCATCTAGTTACTTAATCCGGGAATGCTGTCTGAGAAGAATAGGACTGCTTTTTCCCTAATTACTTCCCTTCTTCTCTGGTCTCACTTCGGTGTCCCAGCTCTCCTGCCAGTATTCGTAGAGTGAAAAGGAGAATCTGGAACGTTCCACGCACTGAGGGCTTCCGTCTTCACAAGAGGATGAAGGGTCAGAGAAGTTGGACCCCCTTAGTAGAGACAGAAGACTGGGATGACACGTTAAAATTTAAGAGGAACGGGCGCCTGGGTGGCTCAGTTGGTTAAGCGACTGCCTTCGGCTCAGGTCATGATCCCGGAGTCCTGGGATCGAGTCCCGCATCGGGCTCCCGGCTCATCGGGGAGCCTGCTTCTCCTTCTGACCCTATCCCCTCTCATGCTGTTTCTCTCTCTCTCTCTCAAATAAATAAATAAATAAAATCTTAAAAAAAATTTAAGAGGAACGCAGAATAGTCTCCTGATCTCCCTTGGTATGGGGAAGCTGGCATAGGAAGCACAGCAATGAAGTCTTTGGATAATCCCCAGGCTCCTTGCATCCAGAGGGTGTAAATGTTCTCACTGTCTAACCTTTCTTGAATCATTATTTTTGCAAAGGCCAAGTCCTCAGTGGGCATTTGTCTATCAATGCGCTGTGCCTTATTTCAAGTGGATAAGAGAAGAAGAAAGGGTCTGGCAGTGGATTCTTTAAAAGGAAAGCAGGGGCACCTGGGTGGCTCAGTCAGTTATGTGGCTGCCTTGGGCCAGGTCATGATCTCAGGCTTCTGAGATTGAACCCTGTGTCAGGCTCCCCGCTCATCGGGGAATCTGCTTCTCCCTCTGACCCTCCCCTCTCTCTTGCTCTCTCTCTCTCTCTCTCTCAGATAAATAGATAAAATCTTTAAAAAAAAAAAGGTCAAATTAAAAAAATAATAAAATGATAGCAAGGCAGGAATTTTCCGTGCATTTTTCACCCATTATGAGTAGTGGGTAGTAAAGTTCATGTGACTTTCTTACTGATGTGCACCTTTTTCTGCTGTCAGTGTTTTAGTAAGAAGATCCTTTTATTGATTTTATTCCCGGCCATACATGGTCTCAGTTGCCAAAAAAGATGGTAATGGGTGAAAAGTGGAAGACAGAAAACCACTAAGGGAAGGTTCTAAGTCAAGGAGAAAACCTGTCAAGATAGCATGAGTATACGTAATCTATGCAACCCTGCTAGTCTGTGCTTTGCTGCATGCAGATGGGTGGGAGCAACTGTGTCTGAGAGCTAGCAGTTGCCACAACTTTTTTCCCCCCAGCTTTTGTAGTTAATACCTTGTGGGAAATTGGTGGCCCAATATCTCCTTTCATCTTTCAGTCATTTTTCTTAGTGTTTCATACTTCCTGCCATCTGTACTCAGCTTTTTCCTCTTTCTATCATCAACCCCCTAACCAAAAGTAAGTTATCTGTTAATAGATGAAGATTATTTATTTCTAGGTTGCAAACCAAGAGCTTGGAAAAGAGGGCGTGCTCTTCAGAGAAACTGTAGATGTCACAGGCTTCAAGAGGAAGGCATCAGAGTCACAGCCAGTGGACATGTCCCACGATGAATTTTGGACTATACACCAGGGGCTGCAGGAACAACTGAGCTGGAATTCTCGTAAGGAAACTGAGCCTGTATGTGAGACAGGTAGGGCAGGACATGATAATTACTATTTCCTAGGAACTGATAGGAATTTGTGCTATCAGAATGTTGTATTTTCTATATGTTGAGCAGTGTAGATCTATAAACAGATACGTTAGCAATTATCATGGTCCCCAGGTGTCAGTAGAGTAGACCAGTTGTGGGTGAAGTTGGACATTGGCCTGTGATATAGCAGTATCTATACCACTGAGCTCTGGTAGTAAGACCATGAGCTCTTCTTTAGAAAACTGGAGATAATAGGAGCCATCTCATTCTTATAAAATACAGAAGAAATTAAGATCAGAAATGGGTTATCAGTGGCAGAATATGAACACAATTATATATCAAGAAAAAAATGATAAAAAAGTCATATCTTTTATTATACACTGGATTTCCTAAGTACTTCATTTTTAAAATATGTATGAGTTTTGCCTAATTGAGAACAATTTATTTCATCAGAGGAAACTAAAAAGGGTTTTTCTTTCATTAAGTCACTCCTGAAAATCGTGGAACCTATTCTAGGTGTCAGTTGATAATTTGGCTCTTATTTGTGATGAGAAGGCTACTTTAAGACACCATACATACTTGCAAATGTATCCTGTCTCTGATGAAAGAATTGGTATTGTCTGTATTTTAGAAATAGGGTCAGAATGTTCAAAGAAATGAGAGAAATTTCCTCCGGCTCTTTTCTACCCACAGCTATGCCTGTTCACCAGATCCTAGCCTTTTCTGAGAAAACAAATACCAAAGACTGGACAATGGCACCTGAGCTCCTCTTGCCTAAGTCCCAGGTGAGCTGTGCAATCCAGCTATTTAGGGCTGTCTTTTCCTGCTGAGCAGGACCCACACTGCCCAGCTCACAGGCATCTTAGCCCCAGTGTTCTCCCCGGGGAATCCCTTGCTTTTTTTCCTTTTTGCCTTCTCACTTAAAAAAAAAAAAGTGGGTCGCCTAGGTGGCTCAGTTGGTTGGGCAACTGCCTTAGGCTCAGATAATGATCCCAGAGTCCTGGGATCAGGCCCTGCGTGCTTCTCCCTCTCCATCCCCACCCCCCTGCTTGTGCTCTCTTTTGCTATCTCTTTCTCTCTCTCTGTCTAATAAATAAATATTTTTAAAAATCCTTAAAAAAAAGAAAAGATGTTATTAATTCCTGGAGTGCCCAGGGTCTACCATGGGCCAGATGGTAGGGCTGCTTCTGTAGTGCAAGTACTGAGCTGAAGCCCATTGTCTTCTTTAGAGCTTGTTGACATTTGAAGAAGTGGCCATGTATTTTTCCCAGGAAGAATGGGAATTACTGGATCCCACTCAGAAGGCTCTCTACAATGATGTAATGCGGGAAAACTATGAGACTATCATCTCTCTAGGTAAAGAATCGCTCGCATTGAGTAGAAGTTGAGTAATCTGTCATATTTTCTCTTACTGGGAATGTATTCCTCTGAGAGGCTGTGTTCCGCCGATAACAGGTTGCTTCTCACCTAGATGGTATGTGGACAGGAAAAGGTGTATCCAGATCACCTGGGGAGCTTTGTCCAGGTGCACATGGTCATTCCTTGTCCTAAAATTCTTGATCCCTTCCTCCCCTCCAAATCTGCTCTTTTTTTTACCTTTCCCATCCCCATACAAGGTACCATCATTTATCCAATCTGTCACACCAGAAAAATACAGTCATCCTTAGGCATAATCTTGCCATCACAACCCACTACTAATGCATCACTGTCCATTTGGCTCCACCATCATAGTGTAGGCAGAGTGCAACCGTGTCTCATCCTTTTATTATTTTAATGTCCTGATCAAATCATGAAATTTCTGTGCTGTAAATCTTAGGATGTCTTCTCACACATTCAGAATAAAATCCATATTCCTTACTGAGTTACCCAGGAGCCTGTAAGATCTGTCTGCTACTCACCTTCCTGCCCTTGTCTTTTTCCACTGGTGTCTTTGTTCGGTCTTCTCTATCCACACTGATTTTGCTGTTGCTTGAACTCACCAAGCTAATTTCTACCTTTCCATTTCTTCAATTGGCACATTGACTCTGAGTTCTACATTTTTAAACACCCCTGATTTTTGCTGAACTCAAAACATTTTATATAATATAAGAAAAAGTAAGATTTCCTTTTACTGACTACATGAAAACTGAAGACAGTCAACTGGGGAATGATTTTGGGGGTTATTAGATACTCGATTCTTGTTTACTGTGAGAAGGCCACTACTAGATATCACTTAACATTTGTAAACATGTCCCATATGTACTAAAAGAAACAGGATCTTCTATATTTTAGAAATGAGGTAAGGATGTTCATAGACTGAAGTGAGAGAAATTTTTGCTGGCTCTTTTCTACCCACAGCTGTGCCTGTTCACCAGATCCTAGCCTTTTCTGAGAAGACAAACACCAAAGACTGGACAGTGGCACCTGAGTTCGTCTTGCCTGAGTCCCAGGTGAGCTGTGCAATCCAGCTATTGAGGGCTGTCTTTCCCTGTTCCCCAGGACCCCACTGCCCAGCTCACAGGCATATTAGTCCCAGTGTTCTCCCTGGGGAACTGGGCACCTCCTAGGCTGTTGATGATCCCTTGCTTCTTTCCATTTTGCATTTTAAAAAAAAAGTGCTTTTAATTCCTTGAATGCCCAGGGTCTACCATGGGCCAGACGATAGTGTTGCTTCTGTAGTGCAAGTACTGAGCTGAAGCCCATTGTCTTCTTTAGAGCTTGTTGACATTTGAGGAAGTGGCCATGTATTTTTCCCAGGAAGAATGGGAGTTACTGGATCCCACTCAGGAGGCCCTCTACAATGATGTAATGCGGGAAAACTGTGAGACTGTCATCTCTCTAGGTAAAGAATTTCCCTCTCCCATTGGGTGGAAGTTGAGTAATCTGTCATGTTCTCTGCTTACTGGGAATGTAGTGCTCTGAGAGGTTGTGTTCCAATAACGGGTTGCTTCTCAACTAAATGGTGTGTGGACAGGGGAAAGGTGTATCCAGATCAACTGGGGAGCTTTGTCCAGGTGCACACTCCATATGCTATGTAGATTTCTTGATTTATTTTTTTCTCCTTCCCCAAATCTGTTCTCATAGAGCACTCTTCTCAGTAAAGAGCATTCACCCAGTAGCTAAGAGGAAGGAACATACAGTCATCCTTTACTGTGATCTTGCTGTCCTACCCCATTGTAATGCATCACTGTCCTTTTGGTTCCACCTTCACAGTGTAGCCTGAGTGCAGCCATGTCTCATCTCCTTGTGCTATTAGCGTCCTGGCTTAAGCCAGCAGCATGTCTAACCAGACTGACCTTGGTACTTTCTGACTGGTGCCCCTGCCTCTTGCCCTCCCTCCCTGTTTTCCACACAGCAGCCAGATGCTTTTAAAAACTGGTCAAATCGTGACATTTCCCATTTCAAACCTTATGATGACTTCTCATCACATTCAGAATAAAATCCACACCTTACTGAAGTGCTTAGGGTCCTCCAGGGTCTGACCCTACTCACCACCCTGCCCTCATCTGCTGCCACTTGTGCCCTTGCTCAGTCCTCTTGAGCCTCTCTGATGTTTCTGTTTCTTGAATTTGCCATGGTCATTTCTACTTTGCCCTTTCCTCTACCTGGCACACTTTTCTGCCACATGGCAGAACTCTCACTTTTACATTCCTGCTGCAATATCAGTTTTTCAAAGAGGCCTTCTATACTACCTCATCTAAAATAGCTTCAGGGAAACAGAATCTTTTTTTTTTTTATATATATAAGATTTTATTTATTTATTTGACAGAGAGACAGCGAGAGAGGGAACACAAGTAGAGGGAGAGGGAGAAGCAGACTTCTCGCTGAGCAGGGAGCCCAATGCGGGGCTTGATCTCAGGACCCTGGGATCATGACCTGAGCCGAAGGCAGACGCCTAACGACTGAGCCACCCAGGCGCCCCCAGAGAAACAGAATCTTAAATGCTAAGTTATCCTGCCTTAGTTTTCTTCAAAATATTTATTACGTGCTGACAACTTTTATTTATTGCTGTTTGGTTGTCTCATCCCACCAGAAGGTGAGATCCCATGAGATCAGAGTGCTTTGGCTTAATCACCACTATATCATTAGCCCAAAGAGAGTTCCTGGCACATTATAGCCAGTCAGTACTTATTGTTTGAATGACTGAGTGATGCATACTTCCCCAACTTGGTGATGTATATTTAGAAAAGTTTCATTAAGTAATTCTGGTCTGTTTCTTCCATCTGGACAAGAACCAGTGAACTATAGGAGTGGAAGGAATCTTTCCTAGTCCAGTGTGTGGTGCTTAAAGGCTAAGTAAAAAGTAGGAGCACCTGGGTGGCTCAGTTGGTTAAACTTTTGACTCTTGATTTCAGCTCAGGTCACAATCTTATGAGTTTTAGATCAAACCCTTTGTTGGGCTCCACACCCTGAGGGGAGTCTGCTTAAAGATTCTCTTCCTCTGCCCCTCCCCCCACTTGTGTGCTTGTACACCTGTGCTTGCACTGTCTCTCTCTAAAAATAAATAAATGTATTCTAAAAAAAAAAAAGCTAAGTAAAAAGTTATTGTCATCACAGGAATCACTAGTGCATATGATATGCAGCCCACTGATCTTCACCTTGCTCTGCTAGACTTGGGCTAATCCTAAGGAATTAATAGGACTAACCTGTATTCCCTGCCAACTCTGGGGTTTGGTTCAACATTGTTCAAATATAGGGTAATCTTGGTGGCAGAAGAGGGGCACTGTAGATGGATTCCCATGCCCTTTATCCTCTACATGGGTCCAGCTTAGGTTTATTTCTCCATCTCCACATTGTGTATCCACCCACAAATGCAGTATAGTATAAACCTGAAACTGGGTAGGAGAGTCCACCCATTTGACCATTGGGTAATGTACTGTAAACTGTCCTTTGCTCTTCCTGAAATAGTGTGGAGTTGGTGGACAGTTGTTGAGTTGCCAGTCCTTGACTTCCTTTTTCCCATTTCACAGCATTATTTGTGCTCCCCAAACCTAAAGTGATCTCCTATCTAGAGCAAGGGGAAGAGCCATGGATTCAAGGGCCCTTGGAGTTCAAGAACAGCCCTGGAGGGCTGCCTACAGGTAAATATACCATGGGAAGAGGACAAATGTGCCTTGATAGCAACCTTAGCATTTCAAATTCTGCTTATCTCTATTTTGTGAATCAGTAATCATTGGATTTTTCTCTCCATTCCTGTAGTTTTGCTTTGCCATACAGTTGGCTGATTGTTATGTTTATTCCCATAGGGTTAAAGGTCAAAACTGACACTGAAAACCATCAGCCTGTGTGTCTTTCTGACTTAGAAATACAAGCACCAGGAGACATAGTATCAAAAAAGACCCGAGTGAAAGTTCCCCAGAAAACAACAGGCAAAGAAAATCATGGTGAATCACACAGGACGGGGAAGTGGCATCAAGAGTTTCCAGTTAATCAAACAAAGGAACTTTCAATCTGGGAAGAAGAGCTGCAGAGACTTATGGATCTTCACAAGAAAGCTCGTGCAGTAGAGAAGCCTTTTACATGCCAGGAGTGCAGGAAAAACTTCAGACTTACCTCTGATCTTACTAAACACAAAAAAATTCACACAGAAGTGAAGCCGTATAAGTGTCAACATTGTGGTAAGAGCTTTAGAGGGAAATCAGATCTTAATAAGCACATAACAATACACCAAGGAATAAAACCCTATAAATGCTCCTGGTGTGGGAAAAGCTTCAGTCAAAATTCAAATCTCCGTACACACCAAAGAACTCACACTGGAGAGAAACCCTTTATGTGTTATGTATGTGGAAAGAAATTCAGTCAGAATTCCCACCTTAGTAAACACCGGAGAACCCACATGTAGCATAGGCATGAGAAACTTTAGCAGGCAGTCCAGCCTTCTTAAAAACAGAAACGCCACCACTGAACAGAAGCCTATCCAGTGTCCTGAGTCTGAAGAAATTCACCAAGTAGAGCTTAACCCTCACGTTTATGAAAAATACAAAATTATGAAGCATGAATAATTCATCAATGGAAAATTTGGGGATATAAACATGTTTCTCAGAAAGGAATCAAGGTTGACTCTGCAGAGGGTGCATTAGTTCTGAACTAATTACAATATTACTAATAAAACTTCAGGGAATTCCTAACAAGAAAGGTGTTCAAAGAACATTCTGAGTAGAGAATATACTATTTCATGATTATGCTTGGCAATTAGCAAATTCAGCTTCAAATAGCAAATACATCCATGAATTAATCAGTCTTCTGTGATCATCATGTTGTTGGTTTTACATTGATCTTCCAGCCACTTTAAACATGATCGAAACATTTGTAGCATGGTCTTCCAAAACAAGAAAGAATAATCTGCATGTTTAATTGGATACCATTGCCTTCAGGATAGCAGGCTTACCAATTTCAAGAGCCCTGTGACACAAAAATGAGGTCTGTTAAGTTTTCCAAGAACCAAATTGGATTTTCTTCCTCTCCTTTGTCATTGGACACTGTTCCCCAAGTTGGATATCATTTGAGTTCATTCTTGAACATTTTAGCTCTTGATTCCTTTTAGCACCATTTTTACTGTGATGAAATGCTGTTTACTTCACCATTAGAGAATCTGCAAGAAGTAACTGTAGTAACTTACACCTCTCATTGGTGGTGTTCGATAGAGGAAAACATCAAGATCATATGGAAACGGGTTGGAATTTTTAGCCATGGATTATGTATTACATGTAAAGAAGATTGTCTGCAATAAAAGAAACGACATTTTCTCCCCTCAGTGTCAACCATAAATATTAGCACTTTCCTGGGACCTAAACGGATATTTATGGAAGTTCAAGATCAAATCAGGTTTTTGTTTGCTGGCTTTTTAATTTGGCTTTCGTTTATAAGAACAAAGAGGGTTGTTTCAAAACTGGAGTGTGTGCTGCAGGCAGGATGTGGTTCACTGGGTGTGGCAGAAGATTGGGTTCCCAAGAGGAAAGGTTTGGGAACTGATGTTGACTGGTGGACAAGGATGGGTGAATCTGCATTCATGTTGGTTGTGTTACACTGCAAACTATTATTAAGCAGGCAGGGTCTGCCTATCTCTGTTTTGTACGCAGCATTTAACAACAACCTTAGCTGATAAATGATATAGATGGCTGAACATCTCTCCAGGCTGTGGATCTTCTTAGAACTCCTACCTACAGCAGGGACATGTGTTCCTGTTAGAGCTTTTAGGTTGTATCAAGAAGGGGGTCGAAGGGGGTTAAATGATTTCTCCCAAATACCTTATAAACAATGAAGTTAAGGCTCAGATACGGGACTTGTTCAAGACCCTATTGCTAGTGGGTCCGGTCCGTTGGCTGCCAGCTAGCTGCATCAGGGAGGTCTGAAGGCAGGGTTAGCAGGATGTGTACGTTATCCCTGCAGGACCAGGCTGAATGACATTGTGTTGTATCTACTTCTAACTTAAAAACGTTCTTGTGGCTTGATGGGTTCCCAAAACACTTAGGTCTCCATGTGTTCTGTGAAAGAGAGAAAACTATTTTAACTCACGGTTATTCTAGGGACTAGAGGGATTGGTGAATGAAAAGCACCTCACAGCCTGGCCAGTGGTAGATGCTCAGTCAGTGTGCATTTGCTTCCCTTTCCCCTGTTCCCCAGTGATGTGCTGGGCAGACTGACTGCAGTAAGGAAGCAGTTGTGTTTATGGCTATTTTCAGCTCCTTTCAGGAGTTGTGCACTGCTGGTGGTGATGTTGCTCAGTTGATTTGGTCCTTGGCCTCAGTACTTTATGGTGTAAGTCACCTGAGCTGTGGATCTGGTGCTTTCAGCAGGATTTTGTTTTCCTCCCCAAGATGAACAATACCAAGTATTACTTCTTAGGCAGAGCCAACTTTAAAAGCTTTCGTCTGCATAGCTTTTACCCATCACCCTCATCCTTAGGCTTCGGGTACTCTGTCTCATCCCAGGATACATGCGGACAACTTCCTGGTGCTACATTCATTCAATTTCATGGGGGCCTCTTACGTGCCCAGGAGCTGTTTCGTCTAGACTGAGAATATAGTGGTGAATAAAAGAGCTAAAGATAGACCCTCACAGGACTTACAGTCTAGTGAAGAGTATAAAGAAGACTGGTTATAGTTTTCTGCTTGCAGTTTAGGGTCTCATGAGATAGTTGAAGGTAATGGGTTGTGAGCAGAAGCCCCACTTCTGGGCTGAAGCCTTTGTTTGTGCAGGACTCTGTGGTGTCCTTCCTGCCTCAGTCATGAAAGTCCGCAGAAACTGGGGCCACAAGGTCAAAGTAGTCTGGAATGCTGAGCCCTCCTCCCCACCTCCCCCCTCCATGGAGAGCAGTTGTCCTGGAAAGTCCCCCAAACCTGTGATGGACTTTATGGGAATGAGAAATAAACTTCTGTTAAACTATTGAGATATTGGTGTCGTGTGTTTCTGCAGCATAACCTGGCCTGTCTACATAGACACAGCTATTCTACTAGAGCTCTGGAACCCTTTCTGTGTCAGTCCGCGTGGACTTTGGCCCTCAGAAGAGATCTGCCTTCCTGTAGATGCTCCACTGAGCTCATGTAACACTGATAGGCACACTGAGGAGCTTACAAGACTAGGTGATAGGAAAGAAGGATAGATTTTTTTACCTGAGACAAGTCCAGGTTGGTTAGTTTTTCAAGTGGACAAAGCAACCATCCCTCCCTCTCTGGCTTCATTCCCCTTCTCTTGCTCTCCCTCTGTGCTCCACTGCTTTTGTACATAAAGATGTGTTTCTGTTGATCAGTGGGCTACAGAGAGGGTAGGGGTTACCTTTCTTTTCCTCCTGTGAGTGCAGTAGACTTTAAGCATTCATTTGTTAACTACCCCTCTCATACCTTCTGCGAGTTGGCCTCAGAAACAGGACATAGGGCAGAAGCAGATTTGTCCTGATCAGTGTAGAGAGGAAGGGGACTGCCCTCTTGGACTGAGAGGTGGTAGTTGGGAGGAAGGTCATGCAGGAAAGCAGGAGCAGGACATTGCAGTTGAGGAGTGAGAAGCCTCTGTTGGGAATGTCTGCATAGCCAAGAACCAGCAGTACAATGTTCCACAACTCATGCTTGGAAATTTGGGGGTAGACGTGGACATTGGAAGAAGGAATTTCTGTAGCCTGTCAAAGGGATGAGAGCAGACTACCAAAAATGCAACATAAAATCTATTCAGGCTTGGTTTCTTTTTTGTTAAAGATCGTATTATTTCAGAGAGAGAGAGTGCGAGAGTGCAAGCATGAATGGGGGAAGGGGCCAAGGGAGAAGCAGACTGCCTGCTGAGCAGGGAGCCGGGAGCCCGATGTGGGGCTGGATGCCAGGACCCTGGGATCATGACCTGAGCCGAAGGTAGCCGCTTAACCTACTGAGCCACTCAGGCACCCCTATTTAGGCTTGGTTTAGAGATGAAGTACAACACACAAGTTTAGCCTGAAACGTTAGTATTAAAGTTCTCAGAAATGTCTTTTATAACCAAATGATTCTAGGACAAACCAGAAGGTGCTTCATTTCAGGTGGTTCAGGTAACAGCCTTACAGTGGCTCCAGGCTTGGTTCCGAGAACTGGAACAGTGACCAGTGTAACCCTGAAATCCTCTCTGCACTGTGCTAAGTGGCCACAGTGTGGGAACTGTGCCAGACCCAGAGTTCTCCCCACCCTTAAGCAGACTGCGTCTGGAACCTCAAGCTTATCTTGAGAACCTCCACTGTCTTAGCTGGAGGGGAAGCACGGGAGGAGAGCTTGGAATCAAACTAAAAGTGCTAGGGTTGATCAACTTTTGGAACCATGAGAAGAGTGTCTTAATTCCCCTGGAGAGCTTGAGAGCAGGAATGCTAAGCAGCCTTTTCGATCCAGCTGGACAGTTGGGATAACACAGAAGGTTGGAATTCCATAAAGGATTTTCTAAACATTCATCTGAGTCACTCCACAGACAGGAGTTTCCTGACCACCCTCTGCATTTCATGGCCAGTTGCACTCTGACATAATGGGTCAAGACTGCCTGTTACTTTCCTCTCTGGGTTTTACCCTCTATTGCTTAGAGTGGATTCTTTGCTGAAGGGCTCACATTGCGTCTGTGGGTTCTCACCTGAATGGAGTCTCTGGAGTGCTCTCAAGTAGGAAGGCTGAGCCTTTGTTCACACTTTGTGTTTCCAGGGTTGTTTGCAAAACGTATTTGGACAAAAGTGTATTATTTTTACTAAATCTTGTCCACGTTTGTCACCTTTATCATTTCTTTCTTGTGTGGGTTTAGTGGGGAGCAAGGCTGGAGTACTCTTGAAGCGTCTGCCGTGTGGCTTATGTGCAGCGTTTCCTGCATGTGTGAATTCCCCAGTGCGCAGCGGTACCAGGCTATTGTGAAATGTTTTCTGCAGTCCAACGTTTTTGAGGCTTTTCTCCTGTGACCCACTCGACCCACCACATCTGAGAACCCCTGCACTTCACTTTAAAGCAGTCACCCCATCTCTCATGAGAGGGATCAAGCACGTTGTGTTTCAGATTTAGCTAAACTGTCAGAGTTGCTTCTCACTTCCATCACATCAGGACGATGACTTTGGAGTTGCACTGATCTTGGCACTAACACAAAACAGCAGGCTTTATAGTATTTAAATACTCTGCACCTTTAAGGGAAAACTTAATAATAAAGCTTACTGTTGAATTTTTTTAAACAAATGATAGATTTCTGATATTATAATTTTCACACTAAGTATTTTCCCACTATGTTTATGAACAACTGAACAGTGTCAGGGCATTAGAAGAAAAAAAGTGAAGGATCTTTAATATTAATAAGGGTAAAAGTACAATGTGTTTAACTTTAGTAAAGTTTTCTTTAAAAACATTAGTAGCTTAAGGAGCAATAGTTTATGGTGGAGAGTTAGGAATAGGTTTTTTAAAACATTTCCTTCATCCTTTAGCTATGGTGGGGGAGCATTCATCCTCATTAAAGCTATTTATCATCCTTAAAGGAGAAGTTTGTATTGCCAATCTTATTCTTTCAATGAAGAGGCACTTTTGCAATATTCAGTTCTGTGAGCCCTCTAAAACTCCCACATTTTAAAATCCAAACTTGCACAAGGGCTCTCTCTCCCTTTTACTCATGTACCAGTCATACCTGCTCTTCTCACTCTGAGCACTGTGTATATTTTCATCATAGCATGTATCACCACTTAGAGTTATTTGGTTTGTTTACTTGTTTTTGTCCATTTTCCCCCATTAAAATGTAAGCATGAGCAGGGCAGGGGCTGTGTCTTGTGCAGCCTTGAGTCTTCAGTGTCAAGCACAAGACTGACACATTATCATACATAATAAACACAGTGGAATATTACAAAGACGGGAAACTGCCATGGCCCCCTGCACACTATCTTAGTTTACTCAGAACATCCACTGGCTCAATAATCTTCCTTCTTGAGGTATCAAATGCTTCATTGATTGTGATGACCATGAGTCCTTGTCTTGCTCTTTACCAGAAGCGGTGGAAGAAAAGAGCATCAAGTCCTCTGAAGGATCACACATAGTATTAAATGTGGGAACCTATGAATATACAAGGCTATCATTTTATCCACAGGAATGCTCAAACTCAAAGCTCAGGGATCTTCACCCTGGAATAGGAAGACTGGATTCCATGTACACTGCAGGAAAATCACCTCCATTCAGGTTGCTTCTCTGGGCACCCATCCCTGCAATGTCTGCTCTCTAGCATTTGCCTTGCTGGTAATAAGGGCCTGAATGCTCACATAGACCTGGTGGTCTTGCAAGTACTTGCGCCTCTCCTGCTATGGAGGACATAGATAGAAGGATCTGGAAAGGACCTTAGAAATCTAGCCCTGTCAGTGTGCCCCAAAGCAGTTCTCAGAAAACACTGTCTGTGAGACTTGCAGAGATGTTCCATGAAAAAAAGTATTCTTCATCCAAGTAAATTTGGGGACAATGGGTTAGAATAAAGTGAATGTTTTGTTATAGGAAGATTTCTCAGAACATTTATGTTTAAATGTGTAGCGTGAAACTCAGGGTGGGGGTTAGTCAAAGTAGAGGAGTGTAAGCATACAGAATACCAGCCCTGTTTGACTGTGGAGGCCCTTGTGGTGGGGCTTTTGTGTGCAACACTCTCACCTACAACTCTCAAGAGTGTTTTTGGAACACCAGTTTGGGAAACACAGACCTAGTTAATCCTTTCACCATTATTGAAAGCTGGGAGAATAACTGATTTAGTAGGACAAAACTAGTTCCCACAACACATGACTCACAATTTATCATCCTTTTCCCCCATACCACACAGCTTTTCAGTTAGTGGGACAGGCATCATTATTACATAGCTTTGGAAGCTGAAGCTTCGCATCCCATGCTACCTATTGCAGACAGTAGACTAGGACCTGTGCATCCTCCTTCTAGGATATGACTTGGAGAATTCTCCTTTGCAAGAGCCTGGCAGAAGAATTCACTTCTCCAAGTTCAACACGAGCAATTGTGTTCAGCATCTTCTATAGCTATTAGAAGATCCAAATGTTTTAGCAAGAACAATCTCAATAGCTTCCAACATCTGCCATGGCAAAGAGTGCTTTGCAAATGGGATTGGATAATGGCACTTCAGTTTTACAGAGGGCATTGATACCAGGCTATGGTGAAGGATCAATCCAGTATAACAACTTTCAACTTCAAAGCTCATCTTACAGGATCTCATCTATGCTACTTGCCAGAAGGGGTGAAGAACAGTGATCATCTGAGAGGTATATAAGGCAAATGTCAGGAAGCAATTGTCTTAAGTTGTGTTGGAGAAGATGCAGGGAGAAAATTGGGGGTTTCTGGTTCCTACTTCAGATACAACAAAGTCCTTTGATTATGAGAGCTCCAGGAAGAAATCAAATTCTTGTCCGTGCAGTTGGGGAACAGAATTTAAGAATCAGGGCTCCTGGCTGACTACTGATTATGCATTCTTCCCCTTCGGCTGAGACAGCCTGCTGGATCTCCATTCCACCACCATCCTGACCACTCATATCAGTGCTCACCATTTCAGAAGGAAGAGAAGGAGAGACTGGGGCAGTGACATCTAGGGAAGTGCTATCTGGACTAAATGTTGATCTCTTACCTGTCTCTCCAAGGGCTAAAAATCCCTTCTTAGGAGTGGTGTCTTGTTCTCAGAAGGAACCCTAATTTTTTCTCTTGGATAATCCTGAAGAGTTAACCAGAATGCTGTGTCCTCCAAAATCATTTCTTGTTCCTGTACACAGTCTGAGGCCTGGAAACAGCCCCTCCTCTAACCATACTCAGGCTCAAAGGGGTCTGAGACTTGCAGGAGAGTAACAGGAACAACTGTGCCATTTTTGCATTCCCATCAGCAATGAACACAAGTTCCTGTTCCTCCACATCTTTGCTAGCATTTGTTTTCAGTGGTTTTGGATTTTCACCATTCTGATAGCTGTATAGTGTTAAGTTGTTTTTGTTCGCAGTTCCCTAATGACATATGATGTGGAGCATCTTTTCATCTGTGAACCTTGTTTGGTGAGGTGCCTGTTGAGATCTTTGCCCATTTTTATTGGTTTATTTTCTCATTTTTGCATTTTAAGAGTTCTTGACATAATTTGTATAACAGTCCTTTATCAGATATGTCTTTTTTTTTTTTTTTTTTTTTTTAAGTAAGCTCTACACCAAATGTGGGGCTTGAACTCACGATCCCAAGATCAAGAGTCCCATGTTCTGGGGCCCCTGGGTGGCTCAGTCAGTTAAGCATTTGACTCTTGATTTCAGCTCAGGTCATGATCTCAGTATTGTGAGATTGAGCCCAGCGTCAGGCTCCAGGATGGGCATGGAGCCTGCTTAGGATTCCTTCTGTCCCTCTCCCTTTGCCCCTCCCTCTCCCTCCCTAAAAAAAAAAAAAAAAGTCTCATGTTCTACTGAGCCAGCCAGCACCCCTATCAGATATGTCTTTTGCAAATTTTTTCTCCTACTCTGTGTCTTGTCTTCTAATTGTTTGACAGTGTCTAATTGTTTGGCAGTGTAGAAGTTTTTAATCTTAATGAAGTCCAGCTTATCACTTATTTCTTTCATGAATGGTGTATTTAGTTTTGTTATCCAAAAAGTCATCACCAAACCTAAGGTCATCTAGGTTTCCCCTTATATTATCTTCCACGAGTTTTATTGTTTTGTATTTTACATTTAGGTTTAGAATCCATTCTTTTTTAAAGATTTTATTTATTTGTCAGAGAGAGCAGAAGCAGAGGGAGTGGCAGGCAGAGGGAGAAGCAGGCTCCCCGCTGAGCAAGGAGCCCCATGTGGGACTTGATCCCAGGACCCTGGGATCATGACCTGAGCTGAAGACAGGCGCTTAACTGACTGAGCCACCCAGGTGTCCCAGGTTTAGAATCCATTTTGAGTTAATTTTCTGAAGGGTATAAAATCTGCATCTAGATTTCATTTTTCTTTTTCTTCCTTCCTTTTTTTTTTTTTACATGTAGATGTCCCCCTTTTAACACCATTTGTTGAAAAGACAATCTTTTCTCTATTTTATTTATTTATTTTAAAGATTTTATTTATTTGACAGAGAGAGCACAAGCAGACGGAGAGAGAGGGAGAAGCAGGTTCCCTGCTGAGCAAGGAGCCTGATGTAGGACTCGATCCCAGGACCCTGGGATCATGACCTGGGCCGAAGGCAGCCGCTTAACCGACTGAGCCACCCAGGCGTCCCTCTTTTCTCTATTTTAGTGTCTTCACTCGTTTATGAATAATCAGTTGACCATATTTATGTAGTTTTATTTCTGGGCTTTCTATTTAGTTCCATTGATTTGTTTGTTTATTTTTTCACCAATACCACATTGTCTTGTAGGTTGAGAGTAATTCAATGTTGGGTAATGATAGTCCTCCAACTTTGTTCTTTCCATATTCTATTGGTTATTCTGTGTCTTTTGGCCATATATATTTTAAAATCATTTCATCAACATCCACATAATAACTTGCTGGGATTTTTATTGGGATTCCATTGAATCTACAGATCAAGTTATGAAGAAATGCCATTGAACAATACTGAGTCTTCCTATCCATGAACATGGAATCTATCCATTTATCATTTTTTTCTCTCTTTCATCTTGTAGTTTTCTTCATACATATTTTGTACATGGTTTTGGTATTTATAAGATACACAAACCGTCTTATTATTTTATTAATGTAAATGGTATTTTGTTTTTAATTTCAAATTACAATTGTTTATTGTTAGTGTATAGGAAAGTGACTGACTTTTGTTTAGTAACCTTGTCAAACCTGCAACTTTGCTACAAATGCTTTGTTAGTTCCAGGAGGGTTTTTGTTTTTTTTTTTTTAAGATTTTACTTATTTATTTGACAGAGAGAGACACAGCGAGAGAGGGAACACAATCAGGGGGGAGTGGGAGAGGGAGAAGCAGACTCCCCACTGAGCAGGGAGCCCGATGCGGGGCTCGATCCTAGGACCCTGGGATCATGACCTGAGCCGAAGGCAGACGCTTAATGACTGAGCCACTCAGGCGCCCCAGTTCCAGGAGTTTTTTGTTGGTGGTTTTTTTGGGTTTTACACATACATGATTGTGTCATCTGTAAACAAAGACCGTTTTATTTCTTCTTTCTCAATCTGTATATCTTTTATTTCCTTTTTTTGTCTTATTGAATTACATAGGGCTTCCAGTATGATGTTGAACAGGAGTGGTGAGAGGGGACATTCTTACTGTGTTCCTGATCTTAGTGGGAAAGCTTCTAGTTTCTCACAAGTAAGTACAATATTGGTTGTAGGTTATTTTGGCAGTTTTTTTTTTTTAATCAGGCTGAGGAAATTCCCCTATGTTCCTAGTTTGCTAAATTTTTTATCATATATCAGTGTTGGATTTTGCTAAGTGCTTTTTCTGCATCTATTGATATGATCATATGATTTTTATTCTTTAACCTGTTGATGTGATGTATGACATTTTAATTTATTTTTTATTATTGAACCGGCCTTGCATACCTGGAATAAGTCCCACTGTATAATTCTTTTTTTTTAGGATTTATTTATTTTAGAGAGAGAGAGAGACCAAGCACGGAGAGGAGGGGCAGACAGAAAGTGAGAGAGCATCCAAGCAGACTCCATGCTGAGAACAGAGCCTGATGCAGGGCTTGATATCATGAGCCTGAGATCATGACTTGAGCCAAAACCAAGAGTTGGACACTCAACCAACTGTACCACCTAGGCACCTGGACTGTGTTATTCTTAATATACATTGTTGGATTTGATTTGGTAGTATTTTATTGAGGATTTTTAAATTGATATTCTTGGAGATACTGATTTGTAGGTGTCTTTTCTTGTAATTTTTTTTCTGGTTTTTGGTATTATGGTAATGCTTGCCTCATAGAATGCCTCACCACTATTCCCATCCACTCCAGACACTGCTTGTCCTTTCATTTTTCATTAAGGCCATCTTTCACCTCTACAGACTATCCAGGTCCCTGTTCTCTGACCATAGCTTTACATCTGTATTTCAGTTTTAGAAGATGTCTTTCAATGCCCTCTATTCTATTGTATTGGAAACTTTACATGTGGAGAGTTTAGCAGACATTTGTTGACTGCCTCTTAACATCCATTTTCCCTTTCCTCTTTCCCAAAAACACTTATTCTATTTGGAGATCTGTGAGCTTCCTGACCCTGATTTCTAGGAGTGAAGAATGTTAATAAAAGAGGATTCTACCTCCATGGTTGGAAGATGGCTCAGTGTTAAGCATATGACCTTAAACTGGTCCCATCAGACTTTTGTTGAAAATGCTAGTACAAATCCAGCTCTTGCTGGATGATACATGTAACCCAGTGGTTGTTAGCAGTCCTCCCGAAACTAGGAGTAATGTGAGCCTTAGATTGAGACCAACTACCATAGAAAGCAGAGCAGAGTGATATATATTCAGTCCTGGTGACACCATTGAGCTGTAGGATCAAGCATCACCTGATACCTCAAACTGCCCTTGCCTTTTTAGCTACACAAATCTATACATTTCCTTTTATTGTTTAAGCCAGTGTAAACTGGAGTTTCTGTTCTTTATAACTGAAAGAATCCTAATACATAGAGAAATAACTGGTATATAGATGTAGGAGATGAAGAATCCTTTTATATACACCTATTTGAAATTTTCCATTATGGAAATTATTAAACATACATAAAAGAGTAATATGATGAACCCCTGTGTAGGCTTCAACATTTTGCCAATCTTGTTTCATTTGTCCCCTCCAATTTTTTTGTTTTGTTCTGTTTTTATTCTATTAGTTTTGTTAAGAGTTTTTTGTTTAGGAGTATTTTTATTTTTTGTTCTATTTATTTTTATTTTTAAAAAAGATTTTATTTATTTATTTGAGAGAGAAAGAGCACAAGCAGGGGAGGGGCAGAGGGAGAAGCAGGCTCCTGCTGAGCAGGGAGCCCAATATGGGGCTCGATCCCAGGACCTGAGCTGAGGGCAGACGCTTAACCAACTGAGCCACCCAGAAACCCCTATTTTTTAATTATTTTTTAAAGTAATCTCTGCAACCAACATGGGGCTCAAACTCATGACCCTGAGATCAAGAGTCACATGCTCTACTGACTGAGCCAGCCAGCTGCCCCTTAGGAGTATTTCAAAGGAAATCTCAGACATTACAGCATTTCACCCATAAATAGTTTAGTTTATAAAAGATAAACAATTCTTGACAATCTCCATTCTAAACCATCTTTGAGAAAAAAATTCCCCCTCAACAGAGGCACTCTCTCCCACAGAGGGAAGTTTAATTGAGAACATGGGAGCTTCTTTTCACTTGCTCTGAAGGCAACCAGAACTTCACTAACTTCTCGAGATGGCCATGTAAGAGGACTCTCTGGGGTTCCTCTCTGTGGTATTCAATTATGAGAAAAACAGGCAACCCAAATATATCATAATGAGGGTGGTCCTGGAGGGATGATAGGAGCCTCTAACAATCAGCAGAGCAATTTATTAATAAGGTGAAACTACATGATCAACTGCTGTACTTTTAACAAGCCCCAAAGTGATTCACTCATTAAAAGTTCAGTAGCAACAGTTAATTGATAGTTTTCTGGAAACTAAAAAACAAAATAATAATAATTATTCTCTTATGTATTTGTATAGAACATTCTCCCACGAGGTAAAGTGTCCTCATTTACCTACTTGCCTTGGCTTTAAATTTTTGTTCTTGAAATAATGTGTAATGTGTAAATGATTTATACTAAAATCAGCATTCCTGCTTGATAATATTTTTTTAATTAGCATTTGACCATCACATTTCAGGAACAGGATGCAAAGTGACCTGGAAATTTAATATTCCTATTCTATTTTATTCTCCATTTGGTATCATACTTAACTCTTAATGAGAAATTTTCTCTCCTTTTCCTTTGTTGGTGCCCATTCCATCCCTTGATCCTCTTTCTGGAGTTATTCTAAAATAGCCACTGTGTATTCCAACACCCAGGGCCCTGATCATCAAGAAATGTACTGCATACTTCTGTGAAAGATTCTTTTATGACCTGTTAATATTTTCCATAGTTTATCCTTTATAAAAGCCTACTTAACTAACCAAGTGTTACTGCAACTGGAATTGCTGGTACAATAAGCTATTGTTTATCACTTGCAATTCCCAAATTGACACTAAAATTAACCTGCTTCCAAAACTGGTTCTGTCCTTATTTCTATATGGGGATGTTTGCTCCTTAAAACTTATAGAAAGATATCCACTGTGAGTGTTCATTCATTCAACATGAGGCAAATATTTATTGAGCACTTTCTATGTGCCAGGCATTATTTTATGTGCTGGGATGTTACATCCACAAGGGACTGGAAGGTGATGGTAAAGAATAAGGGGTTTCTTTTTGAGGTGATGCAAATGTTCTGGAATTAAATAGTTGTGATGAATTGGGATTATACTAATAAAACCACTGAATTATACCCTTTAAAATGGTGAATTTGGGGCACCTGGGTGGCTCAGTCATTAAGCGTCTGCCTTAGGCTCAGGTCATGGTCCCAGGGTCCTGGGATCGAACCCTGCGTCCCGCTCCCTGCTCCTCCCGAGCAGGGAGCCTACTTCTCCCTCTCCCACTCCCCCTGCTTGTGTTCCCTCTCTCACTGTATCTCTGTTAATTAAATAAATAAAATCTTTAAAATAAAATAAAATGGTGCATTTTATGGTAAGTGACTTATAGCTCAATATTAAAATTGACTAAGAATGGGAGTAAAGTGGAGAGTGACAAGTAAGCTTCCAGGTAACGGATGCAACAGGGAAGAAGAGTGCAGACAAAAAGAAAGAAAAAGTACAGGCTTTGAAAAGAAACTAATTTAGGAAGTCTCCTTTGGATGCAGGGACTAGGTTTCAGAAGGGAGAGCCAATAATACAGAGAAGAAGCAAAATGAATAAAGATTGGGAAGACAGAAGCAAAACTATTGGTATTGAGGTTCCAGTTCTGGGTAAAGTGGAGTGAACATGCCTCATCTTTTCTCTCACATAGAAACAACTATAAAACCTGGATAAAACAAATGGAGCAGCTATTTTAGAACTTCAAAGAGCCAATAGCAGGAGATGATATGGAGAAGAGCACCAGAATTCAAAGTACCACTGAATTGATTGTGAGTTTACAGTTTATTTTCTCTGATATCCCTTGATCTCAACACAACTAGAAACCAGAAAGTGAACACTTGTAAAAGTAGAGACAAACATAAAACATTTATTTCTGGTAAAAACCCTCAGCAAGTTAGGAATGGAATGGAACTTGTTCAACCTGTAAGAGAGCATCTATTTTAAAAAACTATACCTAATATCATACTTAATTGTCAAAAATTAAATGATTTCCGGGGTGCCTGGGTGGCTCAGTTGGTTAAGCGACTGCCTTCGGCTCAGGTCATAATCCTGGAGTCCCGGGATCGAGTCCCGCATTGGGCTCCCTGCTCAGCAGGGAGTCTGCTTCTCCCTCTGACCCTGCCCCTCTCATGCTCTCTCTCTCTCTATCTCATTCTCTCTCTCAAATAAAAAAAAAATGATTTCCCTCTGAGATCAGGAAGAAGGTGAGAATCCCCACTCCTACTATTCCTATTCAGCATCATACTAGAAGTCTTAGCCAGTATAATAATGCAAGAAAAGGAAATATAAAACATTTAGATTGGAAAGGAAAAATCAAAACATTCTCTATTCACAGATGTCATAGATTGTCAATGTAGAAAATCCTAAAACCTTACAAAAATTTCTAGAATAAGTAAATTTGGTGAGATCATAGGATGCAAAGTCAACAAACAAAATAAATCCTATTTCTGTACACTAGAGACAATATCATTTACAATAGCTTCAAAAATAAAATATTTAGGGGGGCCTGGGTGGCTCAGTTGGTTAAGTGACTGCCTTCGGCTCAGGTCATGATCCTCGAGTCCTGGGATGGAGTCCCACATCGGGCTCCCTGCCCAGCAGGGGGTCTGCTTCTCCCTCTGACCCTCTTCCCTCTCGTGCTCTGTCTCTCATTCTCTCTCTCAAATAAATAAATAAAATCTTAAAAAAAAATATTTAGGGATGCCTGGGTGGCTCAGTTGGTTAAGCATCTGCCTTCAGCTCAGGTCATGATCCCAGGATCCTGGGATCCAGTCCCACATCAGGCTCCTTACTCAGCAGAGAGTCTGCTTCTCCCTCTGCCTGCTGCTCCCCCTGCTTGTGCACTCTCTCTCTGACAAATAAATAAATAAAATCTTTAAAAAATATTTAAGTATAACTCTTACAAAACACTTACAGGACAAAAAAACACAGGATAGGTATGTTGAGAACTTCAAACCACTGGTGAAGTAAGTCAAAGAAGTCCTAAATTAATAGAAAGACATACCATAGTCATAAATTGGAAAGACTCAACATAGTAAAGATGTCGGTTCTCCCCAGAATGATCAACAGTTTTAATATAAAGTGGAAAGGTAAAGGAACTAGAGTAGCCTAAACAGTTTTGAAAAATAAAAGATTTGAAGGATTCACATCATTCTATTATAAGACTTTCTCTAAAGCTACACTAATCAAAACAGTGTGGTATTGGTAAGGGATAGACACATACATCAATGGAATAGAATAAAGAGTCCAGAAATAGACCCACATAAACGTGGCAAATTGATTTTTATAAGCAACTTTTTAATAGATGATAGTCACATTAAACAAAATTAACTATCTTAAAGTGGACAATTTAGTGACATTTAAAGCATTCACAATGTTGTGCAACCACCACCTCTATCTAGTTCCAAGACATTTTAATCACCCCCAAAGAAAACCCTGTATCCATTAGGTAGTTATTCCCCATTCCCCCTTTCCCACAGTCCCTGGCAACCACAAATCTGCTTTTTGCCCCACTGGATTTATCTATTCTGACTATTTAAAATAAATAGAGTCATACTGGGTGCCTGGGTGGCTCAGTTGGTTGGGTGTCTGCCTTCAGCTCAGGTCATGATCCCAGGGTCCTGGGATTGAGCCCCACGTCAGGCTCCCTGCTCGGCAAGGAGCCTGCTTCTCCCTTTCCCCCACTTGTGCTCTCTCTCTCTCTTTCTCTCAAATAAATAAAAATATTTTAAAAAAATAAATGGAGGGGCACCTGGGTGGCTCGGTCATTAAGGGTCTGCCTTTGGCTCAGGTCATGATCCCAGGGTCCTGGGATCGGGTCCCACATTGGGCTCTTTGCTTTGCAGGGAGCCTGCTTCTTCCTCTCCCACTCCCCCTGCTTGTGTTCCCTCTCTCACTGTCTCTCTCTCTCTCTCTCTCTCTGTCAAATAAATAAAATCTTAAAAAAAAGAATAAATGTGGGGCACCTGGGTGGCTCAGATGGTTAAGTGTCTGTCTTCGGTTCAGGTCATGATCCCAGGGTCCTGGGATCGAGTCCCGCATTGGGCTCCTTGCTCCTTGGGGAGCCTGCTTCTTCCCTCTGCCTCTCTCTGTCTCTCTCATGAATAAATAAATAAAATCTTAAAAAAAAAAAGAAGAAACACCAACATTCTTTTAAAAAAATAAAATAAAAATAAATGGAGTCATACAATATGTGACCTTTTGGGTTTGGGTTTTTTTCATTTAGCATAATGTCTCTGAAGTTCATCCCATTGTAGCATGTATCAGCACTTCATTCCTTTTTGGTTGAATAATATTCCATAGTATTGATACACCACAATTTGTTTATCTACGCATGTGCTGATGGACATTTGAGCTTTTCTACTTTTTGGTTAATGTGAATAGTGCTGCTATAAACATGCATGTATGAGCATTTGTTCGAGTGCCTGTTTTAATTTCTTTTGAGTATATACCTAGGAGTGGACCGGTGAGGTTATATGGTAATTCTATTGAGTTATTGAGGAACAAACTTTTCTATAGTGACTGAACTATTCTACATTCTCACCAGCCATGTACAGGGGTTCTAATTTCTCTACATCCTTGCCAACATTTGCTATTTACATATTTTATATTATTATTAAAGTCATCTAAATGAGTGTGAAGTGGTATTTCATTGTGGTTTTGATTTGCATTTTCCCAATGACTAATGATGTTGAGCATCTTGTTATGTGCTTGTTGGCCATTTCTCTTCTTTGGAGAAATGTCTTTTCAAATCCTTTTGCCATTTAAAACTTGGGTTGTTTGTCTTTTTGGTTTTGAGTTATGGAAGTTCTTTATATATTCTGGATATTGAGTCCTAATCCTATATATGATTTACAAGTATTTTCTCCCCTTCTGTAGGTTTTCTTCTCACTTTCTTTTTTTTTTAAGATTTTTTAAAAATTTATTTGAGAGAGTGAGAGTGAGAGCTTGAGCAGGGGGAGGAGCAGAGGGAGAGGGAGAAGCAGAGTCCCAGCTGAGCAGGGAGCCCACACGGGGCTCAATCCCCAGACTCCAGGATCATGACCTGAGCCAAAGGCAGACACTCAACTGACTGAGCCATCCAGGTACCCCTCTTCCTTCCTTCCTTCCTTCCTTCCTTCCTTCCTTCCTTCCTTCCTTCCTTCCTTCCTTCCTTCCCTCCTTCCTTCCTTCCTTCCTTCCTTCCTTTCTTTCTTTCTTTCAGATTTTATTTATTTAACAGAGAGAGAGAGAGCACAAGTAGGGGGGGCTGCAGAGGGAGAGGCAGAGGGAGAGACAGAGGGAAAGGCAGAAGCAGGCTCCCACTGAGCAGGGAGCCCAATGCGGGGCTTGATCCCAGGACCCTGGAATCATGACATGAGCTGAAGGCAGATACTTAACCGACTGAGCCACCCAGGTGCCCCTCTTCTTACTTTCTTGATAAAGTCCTTTCACAGACAAATTTTTAAATTTTAATGAGGTCCAGTTTGTCTATTTTTTCTTTTGTTGCTTTTGCTTTTGGTATCATATATAAAAGCCCATTTTCAGGGATGCCTGGGATTGAGTCCTGTGTTGGGCTCCTTGCTCAGCGGGGAGCCTGCTTCTCCCTCTGCCTGCTGCTCCCCCTGCTTGTGCTCTCTCTCTGACAAATAAATAAATAAAATCTTTTAAAAATAAATAAATAAAAATAAAAACCCATTGCCAAATCCAAGGTCACAAAGATTTACCTGTATATTTTCTCCTAAAAGTTTTATAATGGTAGCTCTTATATTTAGGTCATGGATACATTTTCTTTCTTTGTTTTTTTTTTTTAAAGATTTTATTTATTCATTTGAGACACAGAGATACAGAGAGAGAGAGAGAGCATGAGGAGGGGGAGAGGCAGAGGGAGAGGGAGAAGCAGGCTCCCCGCTGAGCCAGGAGCCCGATGCAGGGCTCAATCCCAGGACCCCGGGATCATGACCTGAGCTGAAGGCAGACGCTTAACCATCTGGGCCACCCAGGCATCCCGGTCGTGGATACATTTTCATTAATTTTTTTGTAGGGTGTGAAGTAGGGGTCCAACTTGATTTTTTTTTTTTTTTTTTTGGCATGTGGCTATACAGTTGTCCCAGTACCATTTGTTGAAGAAGTCATTCTTTCCCCCCACTAAATGGTCTTGTAATGCCTATTGAAAATCAGTTGACCAGGGGCACCTGTGTGGTTCAGTTGGTTAAGCATCCAGCTCTTGATCTCAGCTCAGGTCTTGATCTCAGTGTTGTGAGTTGAAGCCCTGCACTGGGCTCCACACTGGGCATAGAGTCTACTAAAAAAAAAATCAGTTGACCATAGATATATGAGTTTATTTCTGGAGTCTCAGTTCTATTCTAGTGGTCTGCATATCTATGCTTATGTCAGTACCACAACATTTTGATTACTGTAGATTTATAGTATGTTTTGAAATTGAGAAGTTGAATCCTCCCACTTTGTTCTTTTCTAAGACTGTTTTGGCTAATCAGGGTGTCTTGCAATCCCATATGAATTTGAGGATTGGCTTCTCCATTTCTGCAAAAAAGACCATTAGAATTTTGATAGGGATTGCATTGAATCAACAGAGAGCTTTGGGGGCATATTACCATATTAACAACATTAAGTCTTCCAATCCATGAACACAGGGTGACTTTTTTTTTTTAAATATTTTATTTATTTATTTGACAGAGAGATAGCGAGAGCAGGAACACAAGCAGGGGGAGTGGGAGAAGGAGAAGCAGGCCCCCCACTGAGCAGGGAGCCCGATGCGGGGCTCAATCCTAGGATCTGGGATCATGACCTGAGCCGAAGGCAGACACTTAACGACTGAGCCACCCAGGCATCCCCACAGGGTGACTTTTGTTTTATTTACGTTTTCTTTATTTTACCAATGATTTGTAGTTTTCAGTGTAGAAGTCTTTCATCTCTTTGGTTAAATTTGTACCTGGGTATTTTACTCTTTTGGATTTTATCTTAAATGGAATTATTTTCTTAATTTCCTTTTTATATTGTTCAATCCTGGTGTATACCAAAAACAACTGATTTTTCTATGTTGATCTTGTATCCTGCAACTCTACTGAATTCATTTATTACTTATAATAGTTTCTATGTAGATTCTTTGGGCTTTTCTGTATATAAGATCATATCATCTATGAATAGGGAAAGATTTATTTCTTCCTCTCCGATTTGAATGCCTTTTATTTCTTTTTCTTGCCCATTTCTCACCAGAGAACTTTCTGTAAAATGCTAAATATTAGTGGTGAAATTGGGCATCCTTGTTTCTGATTTCAGGCAGAAAGCTTTTAATCTTTCACCATTGAGTATAATGTTGGCTGTAGATATTATTATTATTATTATTATTATTATTATTATTATTATAAATGTTGTTTATCATGTTGAGAAAGTTCCCTTCTTTTCCTAGTTTGTTGAGTGTTTTTATCATGAAAAGGTGTTGGATTTTGTCAAATGGTTTTACTGCATCATTCATTTTCCCCCTTCACTTTATAATGTGGTCTATTACATTAGTTGTCTTATGTTGAATCAGCCCTGCATTCGTGGGATAAGTTCCACTTAGTCATGCTATATAATCTTCTTAATATGCTGTTGGGTTCAGTTTGTTAGTATTTTGTTGAGGATTTTTTGCATCTATATGCATAAGGGATATTGGTATGTAGTTTTCTTTTCCTGGGGTATTTTGTCTGTGGCCAATTTATTTTTGACAAAGGTGCAAAAACAATTTAGTAGATAAAGGGCAGTCTTTTCAATGAATGATGCTGGAAGAATTGGACATCCATATTTTTAAAAAATTGATCCATGTAAACTTCACACCATATATAAAAATTAACCCTAAATTGGTTATAGTCCTAAATGTAAAATCTAAAACTCTACAAGTTCTAGAAGAACAACGGAACATGTGACCTTTGAGTTAAGCAGTGATCCATAAAAGAAAAACAAATACATTGGACACTCTTAAAATTTTTTACATTTCACATGAAAGGCACTGTTAAAATAATGAGAAGACTGCTTTGGGAAAGAGTCTGGTAGTTCCTCAGAAGGTTAAATATCTATATGACCCAACAGTTCCAAAACTAGGTACGTATCCAAAAGAAATGAAAACATGTCCACACAAGAGCCTGTTCACAAATGTTCATAACAGCATTATTCACAATAGCCAGGAGCAGAAACAGCCTGAATGCCCATCAGAAATAAAAGGAATGAAATACTAATTTATGCCATAACATGGGTAAACCTTGAAAAACATGAGCCAATTGAAAGAAACCAGTCACAAAGGGCCACATATTATATGAGTCCTTTACATGAAATGTTCAGAATAAGTAAATCTGTACAGACAGAAAGCAGACTGGTTGTTGCCTTGGGTACAAGTGGAAGGTTCGGTCAAAATGGCAGTAGCTATGAAGTTTCTTTCAGTGATTATGAAAATGTTCTAGAATTGATTATGAAAATGGATTGTACAACTCTATGAATATACCAAAATCTATCAATTGCACACTTTAAATAGGTAAATAATATTGTATCTGAATTATTTCAATAAAGATGTTATTAAAAATAAGAATAAAAAGACAAGCTATTGACTGGAGAAAATATTTGCAAATCACCTATCTGACAAAGGACATGTATCTAGAATATATGAATAAATCTCAAAATTGAACAGTAAGTAAACAATTCAATTTTAAAATGGGGGAAAGACATAAACAGTAATTTTAACAAAGGATATACAGATGAAAAATTAGCAAATGAAAGATGTTCAACATTATTAGCCATCAGGGAAATGAAATTAAAACCACAATGAGATATCACTACACACATATAAGAATGGCTAACATGAGAAGTAGTAACACCAAGTGCTGGCAAGAATGTGGAGCAACTGGATCACATACCTTGCTGAAGGTAATATAAAATGATACAGACACTCTGGACAGTTTGGTAGTTTCTTATAAAACTAAACATGCAACTACCTTAAGAATTGTGATCTTGGGCATTTATCCTGGAGAAATAAAAACTTAGCAGCCTAAGGTGATCTCTGAAAATCGTTCGCTATTCACTTACCCAGAAAAACCCTACAAAGTCATGCAAATCAAGAGGTTCAAATCTTCATGTTCACTTTAAGAACACACATGAAACTGCCCAGGCCATCAAGGGTATGCATATCCAAAAAGCCACCAAGTATCTGAAAGATGTCACTTTGCAGAAGGCATGTGTGCCATTCCCTTGCTACAATGGTGAAGTTGATAGGTGTACCCAGGCCAAACAGTGGCGCTAGTGGCCCAAAGAGAGTGCTGAATTTTTACTGCACATGCTTAAAAATGCAGAGAGTAATGTTGAACTTAAGTGTTTAGATGTAGATTCTCTGGTCAATGAGCACATCCAGGTGAGCAAAGCCCCGAAGATGTAGCATAGAACTTACAGGGCTCATGGTCAAATTAACCCATACATGAGCTCTCCCTGCACACTGAGATGGTTCTTACTGAAAAGGAGCAGATTGTTCTTAAACCAGAAGAAGAGGTTGCTCACAAGAAAAAGATATCCTAGAAGAAACTGAAGAAACAAAAACTTATGGCCTGGGAATAAATTCTGCATAAATAATGCAAATAAAAGTTAAAAAAACCACACACGCACAAATATTCATAACAGCTATATTCGTATAACCCAAAACTGGAAACAATCCAGATGTCTTTCAGTGGGTAATAAACTGTGGTAAACTATTTAAATATCATGGAATAATATTCAGCAATAAAAAGGAATAAGCAATCAATATATGCAAACATGCAACAAGTTGGATGAATCTCCAGTGAGTTATGCTGAGTGGTGAAAGCCAATTCCAAAAAGTTTCATACTATATGGCTCCATTTATATTATTATTATATTATGTATTATATATTATATTACTATGTTTTTGAAATGGCAAAATTTTACAAATGGTGAACAGATTTGTGGTTACTAGGGGTTAAGGTGGGAGCAGGAGGTAGATTTGTATGCTTACAAAAAGGCAACCTGAGGAATCCTTATGTTGATGAAACTGTTCTTTATCTTGACTGTAGTGAAGGATACACTAAGCTACACATGTGGTAAAATTGTAGAGAACTAGATACACATACACATGCATACACAGGCACAAATAATTGCAAGTAAAATGGGGGAACTCTGAATAAGACTGGTGGGTTGTATCACAGTGAAATACCACACCTCACCCACTAGGATTGCTATATTTTTTTAAAGGAAAATAACAAGTATTGGGGTGCCTGGGTGGCTCAGTCATTGGGCGTCTGCCTTTGGCTCGGGTCATGATCCCAGGGTCCTGGGATCGAGCCCCGCATCGGGCTCCCTGCTCCGTGGGAAGCCTGCTTCTCCCTTTCCCACTTCTCCTGCTTTTGTTCCCTCTCTCGCTGTCTCTCTGTCAAATAAATAAATAAAATCTTGAAAAAAAATAACAAGTATTGGTGAAATACAGAGAAACTGGTGGGACTGTGAAATGGTACATCCTCTGTGGAAAATAGTTTGGCAGTTTCTCAAAAAGTTAAACATAGAATTACCATATGAGCCATAATACTACTCCTATGTATATACCTAAAAGAATTAGAAACATGTTTCTAAACAAAAATTCATACATGAACTTTCATAGCAGCACTATTCATAATAGCTAAAAAGTGTAACCCACCCAAGTGTTCATCAACTGATGAATCGATAAACAAAATGTAGTATATTAATACATTGGAATATTATTAATCCATAAAAAGGAATTTAGTATTGATACATACTACAACATGGATGAACATTATGCTAAATGAAAGAAGTCAGACCCAAAAGGCCATATATTATATGATTCCTTATATATGAAATATCTGGAATAGGCAATTCCATATAGACAGAAAGGAGATTAGTGGTTGGAAGAGGATGGGGGCCAAGGTAGAATGGGGAGTAACTACTTAATGGTACAGGGATTCTCTTTTGGGATGATGAAAATATTTTGGAACTAGACAGTGGCAATAATTGTACAACCTTGTGAATATAATAAAAGTCATTGGATTTAATCCTTTAAAATGATTAAATTTGTGAATTTTATCTCCATAAAAACTTGAAAGACATTAAAAATCTTTTTTATTTGGATATTTTTAATTTTTATTATTTATTTATTTATTTGTCAGAGAGAGAGAGAGAGTGCACAAGCAGGGGGAGTGGCAGGCAGAGGGAGAAGCAAGTTCCCTGCTGAGCAAGGAGCCTGACGTGGAACTCAATCCCAGGACTCTGGGACCATGACCTGAGCTGAAGGCAGACGCTTAACCGACTGAGCCACCCAGGTGTCCCTATTTGGATATTTTTAATTGTAAAGGAATTCATTCTTATTGTGCTCATCCAAGCAGTACAGAAGGCCATTTCAAAGCAAGTTAATAATCTTTTTGTGGCAGGGACTACTGCTTGACTACTCAATATCCACTCTCCATTTCTTAGTAATACAACACTTACATTGTTGGGGCTGCATAATATGATATGATGATATGATATGATATGATGTGATGTGATGTGATATTTGTGAGCAGGTGAAAACTACATTTCCCAGCCTTTGCTGCGATTAGATATTCTTATATCTAAATCCTCATCAATGAGATGTAAAGAGAAGCTATTTGATGGAACTTCTAGGATAGCTTCCCAAAAGAAGCAAAAACATCTTCCACCTTCCTTGCCGAAGTGGGGCATGATGACCAGAGCATCTGCCACCATCTTAGACCACAGGTAACCTGGAGGATAGAAGCCACTGATGAGGATGGTGGAGAGGGAAGGTGGAAGGAACCTGCATTGATGATTGTTGACCTGCTACTACACTAGATCCTGATTGTCTGTCTCTGAATTTGCTTTGTGTGAAGGAAAAATACCCCCCCCGGGTTTTAATAAAATAATTAAGTTGGATCACTATCTCATATACATATAGTGATGAACTCCCAAAGAATTAAAAACTTAAATGTGAAATATAAAACTATCTGAAGAAAATGAAATGGGATTTATTTGTATATTAGGGATTGGGAAGAATTTTTAAAAGCACAAATCAACTTCAAGGCAGATAATTATTAATTGGATTCAATATAAAAATTAAGGATTCTTGTTCAAAGAAGGTCAGCATAGGTTAGGGGAAAATATTTATAATGTCTATAACTGGCAAGGTTTATCTAGACTATACTAAGAACTACTGCAAATAAACCAACACACAGAAAAACTAAAAGCAGGCAGAGGATTTGAAAATACAACTTATAGAAGAAATTTAAAAAGCCAACACATCTATAAAAACTATTCAACCTCACTAGGTAATCAGAGAAATGCAGACTAAACTGAGATACCATTTTATACCCATCAGATTGGCATACATTAGAAAATGTGATTATACTAGGTGTTGTCTAGGATGAGGGGAAACCAGAAATCTTCAGTTCTAGCTGTTGGGAGTCATAGACTGCATCAACCCATTGGCAGAATCAGAGAATGCTCATATGTATATCCCTCTTGCCCAGCAATCTCCATCTAGAATATACATATGTACATACATACGTATCTGTGATAGACACTCATCCAGGCCCATAAAGGGATATGTACATGAATATTCATTGCAGCATTCTTTGTGGTAGTGGGAAATTAAGACAGGCTGTATGTTCATTCCTATAAATGAAAAATAAAATATGATAGATGTATATTCAGTATGAGAAATACTGAAGCAAATGAGCACATACCAACATGGTTGTGTCTTTTTTTTTTAAGATTTTATTTATTTATTTGACAGAGACAGCGAGAGAGGGAACACAAGCAGGGGGAGTGTGAGAGGGAGAAGCAGGCTTCCCACTGAGCAGGGAGCCTGATGCAGGGCTCGATCCCAGGACCCCGGGATCACGACCCGAGCCGAAGGCAGACGCCCAACGACTGAGCCACCCAGGCACCCCTGGTTGTGTCTTTTAAAACATAAGTGAGAACCTTGTGAAAAAAAGAAATTAAAAGGTAAGAAATAGAATGAAATTTATGGCAAATTGCATGGATGTCAATTTAAAATATTTACATATATAAGACACGTTATGTTTTACAAGGGTACAATTAGACCCAGGCACTTAAACATGTCAACCACATGAGACACAGTAGGTGTCTATGAGTGTGGAGCAGAATGAGAGTGGGGATTGGGTATAAAGTAGAAAAGTAAATAAAATAAGGTTAAATTAAATCAAAACAAGAGAAGTCTTACAGAGTCCAATGATGACATTTTGTGTAGTATTTCATAGAGGTGCCATCATTTACTGAATTCCCTATTTTTGTTCATTGAGATTCTTCGATTTTTCATGAGTATGGACTTTGTAGTAAATTAGACCTAGTTTAAGTTACTCTGCCATATACTAGCTCTTTGCCTTGGATGAGTTATGCAATACCTCTGAGCCTTAGTTTCTTGTAAAGTAGGAATAATACCTGCCTGGTGTGGTCATTGTGATAATGTTTGTAAACTGTTGAGCACAATGTCTGGCACAAGCCAGCAAGAAGTGCTAATCACTGTGAGACCCTTGCCAGAGACAGACCTATGGAGTGGGGAGCCCCTGTCAACAGGGGCCGTGCCCATCCTGCTCACCCCTGGACCCCACCAGCACCTGGCACACGGTGTACCTCAGTGACCAGTCCTTTGAATGATATGGTTTCTAAGTCAGCAGTTTCTGGGGTAATTTATCTTCCATAATATCTAATGACTTGATTAGGTTACCAGTCACCTTTTATGTATTTATTTAGTATCATTTGTAAGTGATTGCTCTTCACACAGCGTGGTGTCAGTGTCTAAGGTTCATACCACGATTCATGGTTTATGTTAGGGCCAGAGATAGTGGGAATCCCTTCTCCCCTCTCCCCTCTCCCTCCCAAAAAACACTCAAGAACGGCATCTCCCAGATGATGAGTCAAAAATACTTAACTTCTTCTGCATAGGATGGCTGTTTTATGCCCAGTGAGGAAACAAACACTGAAGTCACTGCTGTTTAACACTAAGCATGTCATATAATCACTTCCTGCTCAGTTCACTCATCTATTTAGTGGGGATAAGACCACCTGCTCCAACTGCCATAGAAAGCATTTTAAAGATTTTATTTTTAAGCAATCTCCACCCAAAGTGGGACTCGAACTCACAACCCCAAGATCAAGAGTCCCATGCTCTACCAACTGAGCCAGCCAGGCGCCCCAGAAAGCATTTAAAAACTGAGTTAGATCATATGAAAGTATCTTGAAAAATATAAAATAATATCACTGGTGATTAGTTACGGAATGTGGTTATTCTTATTACTATTCAATTAGTAGTGTATCTTTGGGGTGGGACTGAGGTGAAAGATGGAGTGGGTTCTTCAGAGACAGCCTTTTCTCCTTGTGCTGGCCACGCAAATGCTTTGTGCCAATTACCTGTGGGGTATGGATGTGCCCCCTTGGGCTCTGCAGAATGAGCCAGAGCCAGCTGGGCTTCCAGGCAGCAGAGCCAGTGCTCCTCAGATGGCCAGGGCCAGCCCCTGGGTTAAAAGCCTGCCTTCCTGACTAGTGGGCAGGGGAGCAGCTGCACAGCTCAGCCTCCTCCCTAATTGCTCTCTCTCCTACTTGGTCCACCAGGGACGGCGTGATGGATTTGGCAGAGTCCTGAAGCCAAAGGTATATTTCCTTGAACAATCCACAGACTTTTATTAACAGAGACTTCAGGGTATATGAGAGGCAAAAAGGGAACAAAGGTGGGGATCGGAGAGAGAAAGAGAGAGTGTGAAATGAATGGCTTTTTAAAGGTGCTGATTTTGGAATCTTCCCACAAAGAAGGGCTGGAGGTGACATGGCCTTAGAGCCCCAAGCCCATTTGTGACCTTCTCCATCAGCTGAGAGAAGAGATAGGAGGTGAAAATATTTGAACTGTGAAGGGAAGTTTTAAAACTACAAATGAGGAACTCTTTAACAAAGTCATTTGTAAAATGGTCCAGGAGAGGAGCTGGGAAATTCTTAATCTGATGAGAAGAAAAGAAAACAAAATTCTTCAGTGTGCACTTGAGTACTAGGAACAGAATCTTCAACAGGAGAAGGTCATGGAAGACTTGGTTATAGTCCAGTGTCCTCAGGCATGCAAATCTCTAGGCACACCTTTCTCGCTTGCCAAGGAAATTAACCATGTTTTATTGTGCCGAAATCTAAAAATGTCTGGTCGTAATTTCTCTTGCTTTTAATTTAAGCCTATTTTGCTTTTCAAAGGAAAACACCTGTTGTGCAATCACACATCTTTAAAATCCCCTCATTATTATGAAGAAATTAACTGAAAGAGAAAGCAAAACCAAACCTCCCTTTAACCATTTGTTAAACGAACTAAGTCTTGGCCATTCTCCATGGAAACTATTTCCTCCTGCTCCCTCCTCTGTAAAAATCTGCACATGCTCCATGTCTTTTAAGCCATCAGGCAAATCAGGTAAAACCTTCCACTAAGCAACTGCCTAGGCACTGCATGGCAGAAAGCTTCCTTCCTGGTCCTCAAGTCAAGCACTCCGCTTTCCCTTTGGTGACACCCATTGTAAACTGCTGCCACCTTGCAGAGAGATGTAGCCTGGAGAGCTATTCCTGGAACACCATGCTTATCCAGCCATTTCCATTCTGAGTTTGTGGTGTTCAGTTGGTACACCTATGTGATATGCTGCCATACATTTAGTCCTTTTCTATTTTTTTTTTAAGATTTTATTTATTTATTTGACAGAGACAGAGATAGCGAGAGCAGGAACACAAGCAGCGGGAGTGGGAGAGGGAGAGCAGGCTTCCCACCGAGGAGGGAACCCGATGT
The DNA here is from genome assembly GCF_029215605.1 of Mirounga angustirostris. NCBI lineage: Eukaryota > Metazoa > Chordata > Mammalia > Carnivora > Phocidae > Mirounga > Mirounga angustirostris. The sequence goes on from NW_026991713.1 coordinate 142,240,154, forward strand.
GGGACTCGATCCCAGGACCCTGGGATCATGACCTGAGCCGAAGGCAGACGCTTAACGACTGAGCCACCGAGGCGCCCAATCCTTTTCTGTTTTATGAGATCCTATGCTCATTAGAACTGCTGCCACCTGAGCCAGGCTCATGATCCACACAGCCAGGATTTTTGTTCTAACAGTAGCATCAGAAATCAATTTTAAGGGAGCTTGGTTGTCTTCCCTGATGTGAACATCAAAAGTTAAAGTCCCCTTCAGACAGCATTTATTCCCTTAATTTCTCTTTATAACTATTTCTTAAATTTCAATATTTTTAAACTGTGATGCCCCTTAGGCATTACAATTTACATAAGTTTAGTTTGAACTATATCACCTTTTTGGTTTACTGGTCCTATTTTACCTCTTTTAAGATTCAAACTCCCTTATCTCTCATTCTTGAATTCTAAGATTTGGGGATAAAATTCTTGTTCACCTGATCAAATACCTTAAATTTTCTACCTGGAGAGATTTTGACTGTATTTCATCTCAGATTTCATCCGTTTAGACAAAGTTTGTTTTGTTTTGTGGTTCTTACCTGCCATTCTGCCTCAATGTTACTCTCCACTGAAAACCCCATTTCCCATTCTGACCATGTCCTTAAGAAAGATTAACTTAGAACTTCATGCAAGAGAGTCAGGCACAAACATGGCTCTCAAGCATATCACTGCCAACCATCTTCCAAATAAATGAAATACTTAAAACATATCTATTTTTTTTTATTTATTTGAGAGAGAGAATGAGAGACAGAGAGCATGAGAGGGAAGAGGGCAGAGGGGGAAGAGGGCAGAGGGGGAAGCAGACCCCCCGCTGAGCAGGGAGCCCGATGTGGGACTCCATCCCGGGACTCCAGGATCATGACCTGAGCCGAAGGCAGTCGCTTAACCAACTGAGCCACCCAGGCGCCCCAGAAATACTTAAAACATATCTAAAAACTTCTCTACCAGGATTGGGAATTTAGAATTGGGCTTGTTTCTCTGCTTTTAATAAATCACTTTCCTTTTATTGCTCAGGCTAATATTAAAGCGCAGCTTGGATCCTGAGAACATGCCGTCACAAATGGAGATTTGCCAGCAGCTCAGGAGCAATTTCCATGATAGGAGGCAGCCAACCCCAATTCCAGATGTGGCACCTAATCCACCAATGGTCAGTTGAGAGTTCTGGAATTAGAGGAGGAACGGGTGGAAAACTGGGTGAAGGTAGGCAATTACAATATCTGGGATTCTCTTTGAGACACAAGTCTTGGCTGTTTTTCTCAATATCCTCAACATTCAAATCAAATTCACAGGCGGGCCAGGATAAGAACCACCTATGCATCATATAAGCCATTCCTGAAAATCATTCTGTACTCAAACAACCTCCATCTGGGTGTTCCTCTGCCAAAATTGCCCCATAAATGGCATACCCTTTGAGTTCAGTATTGTCCTCTCTAGGCTCCTCTTAAAATGCAATTAGTGCTGGATCAATTTAACATTCCCAAATTATGAGAGAAATAGGAACCAAGGGAAGAGACTCTTTGAGGGAAGAAAACACTCTGAAGAGCAGCTGAGATGCTGAATTCAAACTTGAAGTTATAGTCACATTAGCTTGGGGAGTTTGTCAAGTTTAGGCCAAGAATCCAGCTGGTCTGGCATTTCCTTCTGAACTTTCTGGTGACTGAGATCGATAGTTTCCCATTCTAGGTATAGTTTTTCCCTTTTTGCTTTGGCTGGTTTGTTCCTGGGCTAAAAACCATTCCATATGCATAGATCCCTGTCTGAAATTCTGGCATCCCTGAGCTGCCACAAAGCAAATCCTACATGGATACAAGAGGAGAAGCACTTCTACTAGCCAGAGGTATGAGACGGATTTCAGAAAGAACTTCAGAACAGAAAGATGAGATGACTTTCAGATGGTAACTCAGTTCCTCAGCATCCTTAGGTTTTAAATGAAAAGGATAAGTAGTTAACTCCACTTGAGGTATAAGGTAGAGGCCTGAAGGAGGGTTGAAAGGTTCTCTGAGGAAAAAAAGTTCTCTGAAACCCTTATCATCCCTGACTTGATAGAGGGACACTACTGACCCATTATTAACAAGGCCTAATTTTTGTATGTGAGATGTTAAGAATTACTCCACAGTTTAGATGTGGGGATGGTGCTCATATATCTCAAAGGATCAAGAATATCCTCTGAAATCTTCCAGTTTCCTTTACTAATAATGGGTAGATTCATCATGTTCTTCCTCAAACCTCATCTTTGTAGACCAGGAGTTTTCACCAGGGATGGGAGGGATTTGGAAGAGAGGGGGAGACATTTATTAGAAACTTCTGGAGAGCTTTTCCAAATATAGTGAGTCTGCTTCCCCTTCTCATGAGCATATCAAAACCTTGGAGGGGGAAATGTGTATTTTAAGAATTTCTACATGTAATTCTAATGGTCAACTCCCTCTACCCTTTTGTAATCACTGTGCTGAACTGAAGATCTCTAATCTTTTTGTTCTTCATAAGGCCTTCTCTCATTGCAGTAATAACTCACGTTTGACATTTGGATGGAATAAAGTTTCCATTCATGTGGGACTGACAGTGGTTGGGGATTGCAATGAACATTTGCAGTTACAAAAATTAAATTGGTACTTACATATGATGCCCATAAAACTATTAGACCCTATCTGATGCAGAGCAGCCTTATCTAATTTGTTTTTTCACTTGCTTTTCTCTCAGTGGTTTTCCCTGAACAGATTCCTCGAGTGACTGAGCAACCAAAATGGCAGGGGCCAACAACAGCTTCTCGGAGGGCTTCATTCTGATGGGTGTATCTGACCATCCCCAGCTGGAGATAATCTTTTTCATAGTCATTCTCTTCTCTTACTTGCTGACCTTGTTTGGGAACTCAACTATTATCCTGCTTTCCTGCCTGGATGCCCGACTCCACAGCACCATGTACTTCTTCCTCAGCAACCTCTCCTCCCTGGACCTTGCTTTTACAACTAGCTCAGTCCCCCAAATGCTGATTAACTTATGGGGACCAGATAAGACCATAAGCTATGGTGGCTGTGTGACCCAGCTCTATGTTTTCCTCTGGCTAGGGGCCACTGAGTGCATCCTGCTTGTGGTGATGGCATTTGACCGCTATGTGGCAGTTTGCCGGCCCCTGCATTACACCACCATTATGAACCCTCGGCTGTGCTGGCTGCTGGCTGCCATTGCATGGTTGGGCGGCTTGAGCAACTCTGTGATCCAGTCAACGTTCACTCTGCAGCTCCCATTATGTGGGCACCAGAGGGTGGACAACTTCCTGTGTGAGGTGCCTGCCATGATCAAACTGGCCTGTGGAGACACTAGTCTCAATGAAGCTGTGCTCAACAGTGTCTGCACCTTCTTCACTGCTGTCCCACTAAGCATCATCCTGATCTCCTACTGCTACATAGCTCAAGCTGTGCTGAAGATCTGCTCAGCTGAGGGACAGAGAAAGGCCTTTAATACATGCCTCTCCCATCTGGTGGTGGTATTCCTCTTCTATGGCTCAGCTATCTATGGGTATCTCCTTCCAGCTAAGACCAGCAGCCAGGACCAGGGCAAATTCATTTCCCTCTTCTACTCTGTGGTCACGCCAATGGTGAATCCTCTCATCTACACTCTAAGAAACAAGGAGGTAAAGGGGGCGCTAAGGAGGCTGCTGGGAAAGGGAAGAGAACTTGGCTGAGAGAAGGGAAAACTCCATCATCATTTAACTCCTCTTCTTCTACCTTTTCTCATTCTTGCTCTGACCTGATGAATATGAGGAGTACCAACCCTAGTACAACCAAGATATGTTCCCAACAACCCTAAGCTGCTAAGACATGGTTAGAGTTATTTCTAATATTCTATGCTTATTTACTAAAAATCCTGTGGACTACAGGTAACAATAGATCTTAGGTGTGTCTCATCAACAGCTCAGAGGTTTTTGACTTAGTACAGACCTAGCTCACTGTCCTTGTTGTACACATGTATTTATTACATGTAATGAATATTACTTGTTTTGTATTTCTAGAGAATTATGTACTTTAAAAAGCAGTTCCACTTGTAATATCTTTATATAATGATGCTACTATTCCATAAAATCAAGCCAGACATTAGTCCCAAATGAAAACTCAATTCATCTTTGTACCCTATCCATCCCCCCATCTTTCTCCATCTCTCTTTGTCTCTTCTGAGTATTTCAGTCTGTCTACCCATACTTCCTTTTTTAAAAAAGATTTTATTTATTTGAGAGAGAGAGAGAGAGAACAACAGAGTGAGAGAGAGTGTGTACAAGCTGGGGGGAGGGGGAAAGGGAGAGGGAGAAGTAGACTCTCTGCTGAGCAGGAAGCCTGATCCAGGGCTCGATCCCAGGACCCTGGGATCATGACCTGAGCTGAAGGCAGACACTCAACCAACTGAGCCACCCAGGTGCCCCTGTCTACCCATACTTCCTATCCATATGTTCCTCTGTCATCTTGTTTACCCTCTCCTTTATGTCTACATGCCATTTTCTGCTTCATCTAATATTTAATGAGAAAAAAGAAAGACTATTTTCCTTTCAATTAAACCTATTTATTTAAATTGTCTCCTCCAAAGTCCCAGCCATGAGATTTGCTATCAGCATTTGGATATGTTGTGTATGATTGGTGGATTGTGGGATGCTCTGAGACTCCTTAAGCAAGTTTAAGAGCCCAAGAAAGATTCTCTCTCCATAAAGTATGTCCCCTGCCTCCAGATCTGGTTTTTCAGTCTTAACATTCCTGGAAGTCAGCAATCAGTCCAGCACACCATGACTCACCTTGAGGAACACAGGTATTGGAATTAGAATGCAATATGTGATATAGCACATTACTAGAATTGCCATGGGAATACATACCTACTACCACATTTCATGTACTCTTTCCTTAGAGAAACTGGGTTAATATGAGTAAGTTGCTTAGCAATTACATTTCTAAAGAAAAGGAAATCAATAGATCTTAGGACTATTTTCAAAAGAGTGTTGTACTTTGTGTCTCCCACAGCACCTAAACACATGCCTCATACACAGCAGATGCTCAATAAACATTTAGTGAAATGAATTAATTAACAAGCCCCACAAGTATCCCATTTTCACACTATGAACTAAATTTGTGAAATGAACGATTTTTTTAAAAAAAGATTTATTTGACAGAGACACAGCGAGAGAGGGAACACAAGCAGGGGGAATGGGAGAGGGAGAAGCAGGCTTCCTGCTGAGCAGGGAGCCCAATGTGGGGCTTGATCCCAGGACCCTGGGATCATGACCTGAGCCGAAGGCAGACGCTTAACAACTGAGCCACTCAGGAGCCCTGTGAAATGAACGATTTTTATGTTTACTACTTTGGAGTTACCCTGTCCCTTGGACAATGGCAAACAAATGGTGACAAATACCCCTTTTCCACATATCTATAATGCCCCCTCCAAAGAAATCTAGAAATCCTTCTGAATTGGTTTTTCCAGTTGTAGACCAGAGCCATGACCTATATTCTCAGTTTTCCACTCAGTAATATTTCAAGTGTGTCTCCAGGACTAGCCAAGTACTGGCATTATCTTGGTGCATTTATCAAACTCCAGAGACTCGCAGGTTCAAAATTTTTATTGAACAGCACACTTAGAGTAGATGAAGTTCTCAGAAGGTAGGATCACAATGACTAAACTCCTATGTTAATATATAAACCAAAATGACAGTGGATTAATTTATGAGAACTGTAACTACCAAGGAAACTGAACAGTCATATCCTCTAGGAAAATCATTTAAATGACTAAATAACTTGGGAGGAAATAAGAGGAAAATAAAGAGGGAATCCTTAAACACTTTGGAATAATGAAGAACTCCCCATCAAAAATACAGATTATTTTTAATCTAACATGGAGTTAGGGGCATAGACAAACACAGGGAATTGGAGGAGAAAAAGCTAATTGCCATATTTCTTCCCACAATCACTCTGCTCTCTCCCTCTCTTTCCTAACAATGTAGCTGTCTAGTTACTCTGCTGAGTAGGGAGGCAGCAGATAACTTAGAAAAGTCATGACAGGAGGAGCTAAGAGTCATTTTTATGTACTCTGGAAATAATGAGATATGGTAGCTAGTAGATCTGATCTCTCCAGCACTCCCTTCCATCATCTGTAAAGTGAAAAGAATAGGGGCACCTGGGTGGCTCAGTCGTTAAGCGTCTGCCTTCGGCTCGGGTCATGATCCCAGGGTCCTGGGATCGAGACCCGCATCGGGCTCCCTGCTCTGCGGGGAGCCTGCTTCTCCTTCTCCCACTCCCCCTGCTTGTGTTCCCTCTCTCGCTGGGTCTCTCTCTGTCAAATAAATAAACAAAATCTTAAAAAAAAAAAAAGTGAAAAGAATACCTGGCAGGAACATTATAAAGATCAAATAGATAATGTGTGCAGGAGTGTTTAGTGGAAACTGCTCAGTGTCATATTTAATCAAAGTGGAATGCATTCATAGAGAGTTTAATCAGTCTATTTCACTTCCCACCTCCCTCCATTTATGTCCTGATCCAGTATACTCCTTCACTGGGCAACAAGTGTCTTCATAAATGATGGATGGATGAACGGGCCAGAATAAAGGCAGAGAGACCACAGAGGAGTGTGCACTGTTACTTCCCTCAAACTCCACATCCCAATCTATCAGCTCCCTCTTCAAAATACATCCAGAATATTCTAATCAAGGATAACAAAGAAACATAAAAATTAGGAAAGTATTTCAATGTCCACCAAAATGGAAATGATTGAAGATTGACTATGTTCTGGTACATGACTAAACGCAGCAGCCTAAAAAGAAAAGGTGAGGTCGACATATTGAAATAGAAAACCTTCAAGATAAAGTAAATGGGCAAAATTGCATAGGAAGGTACAGAAAAATATACACACAAGTAACAGTTATTTCTTCTGGAAAGAGAGTTCAGCTTGGGAAATAAGGAATGCGGAAACTTTCTTTTAATAAGAGAATGGTTTGCGGTACGCACTGGATATTAAAAAACTGAAATAGGGAAGAAAACATTGGGTTGGAAACACTAAATCTGTCATTACAGTCGCTTAAAAACGGTCTTGGTTTCCACTTCTGGGGGATAAAAAAGGTCATACTACTAACTTCATAGGATTGTTGTCAGGATTACGTAGTGTGGACGTGTTTACAATTGTGCCTAGTACACCAACAGCGTGATAGTCTTTGACTACTGTTGCTGTCACATCTGTCAAACCTTCTGAGCAACACCTGTGTTGTAAGGTAAACCCATCGAAGTCAAGAAGCGGAAGCGCCTGGCCAACAGAAGAGCAGTAACCAATAGGAGAGAGTTAACAAACGCCCATAGCACGGATCCCGTTTTCTTAAATACGCTGATTGGCCCCAGGGCATGACGCCAAGAAGATCCTGTCGATTCATTGGTGAGGAGGACTGTCGATTAGTGGAAGGCGGAAACCACAGAAACAGAAACGTCCTTTAGGATGCGCCTGCGTGCTCCACCCCGCTCATTTCGGGCTGATCCGTTGCGCATGCGTCAGTCCGGTTGAACGTCCCGGCATGCCCCGGGGCGCTTCCGGCCCAGCGGATTGGAAAAGATGGCGTGGCTGGTGAGTGACGTTTGTGAAGCTGACTTTTCCTGTTGGGAGGGCTCTGAGTGCTGCAGCTCCTCCCTCTACCCTGCAGCTCTGGTCTTCCCTCCCAGGACGCGAAGACACCGAGTGGCCGTCTGCCGGGACCTCGCCCCTCTAGGGGGGCGTGGGGAGGAGGTGGCCGGCGCACCAGTCCGTCTCCCTTCGGGGCACCCGTCCGTGCATTTCCCCCTGGAGAGACCTTTGAAAGGTTCCGAGCCTCCTACCCTTGAGATTTACGCCGATGAAGCACTTGTTCACTGAGGCCTATTGCCTCAGAAGAGTACTCAGACACTCCCCTTGCCCTCAGAGAGCCCAGACAGGTGATCACAACCCACCAGAAGCATCCTGGTATTAGGTGGAGTTGGATAAGGCGCTTTGAGGGAGTGTTAGACAAGGCCGAGGAGTTCAAAGCATTCGGAAGCTTCAAGAAGGTGGTAGTGGTGGTGCCAGTACTCATCCTGTGGGGTACTTGCCTTTCGATGGTGCTCTCCTTAAGGACATAAAAGTTTACTTCTTTCTACATTTCTAGGCTCAGATGCCCTTCCTCCCCTGGTTGCAGAGACGGAGACCTGCAGCCCCTTGTGTTCACTTTCTATGGAAAGAATGAATAGGACCCTGAGAAAAGACTATTACTCTAGGCAGGAAAAATTTAGTTGGTCAAAGCACTAAGGCCGGAAAGGCCAGAGCCTGTTTGTTCCAGGACCTGGGAATGGTTCACCTGAGCTGGTTGGAGAATGTGCATAGGGTAGTGGGCAAGGAGGCTGGAAGGGCCTTGAATGTCGAGGACAGCCTTGCAAGCTTGGAGATCTTGGCTTATTTCAGAGGCAACAGGAAGTCTCCAGGGCTTTGGAAGAGACTAGTTATACAATTGGATTAGTTACATGGAAAGTCAGGAAGTCCAGATCTGCTCTGTAGGAAGACTCGGTGGAGAGATGAAGACTTTCATAACAGCCTGGTCTACTGACATGTCCTTAGATGGGTTCCTAACCAGGGACGATTTTGTCCTCAAAAGGCATTTGGTGACAATGGAGTCAATTTTGTGGTCATACCTCAGGGTTGCTCATGACATCTAGTGGATGGAGGCCAGCGGTGTGGCTGCACCGTCTCCTATAATGCACAGAACAGCATCTCCCCCCCCCCCACCCCCCAACCCACCCATCCACAATAAATCCCTGTCTGGACCAAGATGTCAGTAGTGCTGAGGTTCAGCAATCCTGTTTAGAATGTTAGTAGTGGAAATGGAGGGAGACAGATGTCAGAGACATCTCAAACAGACCAGATTCCTCTTCTTTTGTAGCAGTGTGCATTGGGCCTCCCAGGAAACCCAGACTTTACTTGTAATACTCAGTAAATCTAAACTGCAAAAACTCCAGAGGTTCCAAAAGAATGACCAAGCCCACAAAGCATATCTGAGCCACATCCTCCATCTGCCAGACCAGGGCTGCACAAAGTTCACTCTTGGAGGCATGACCCCTACCATAGGGACTTAGGTTACTTCCTAGGGTCCTGTGTTCTCCACGAGTAATGATTGCTCAGTCCTCACTGTCTGCCAGGAAGCCAGCCAAGGATGAGTACCAGGACTATGAGGCTGGAGCTAAAATAGGGAAAGCAGAGAATTGCGTGTGATGAGGTCAGCAGTGAAATGGGCACACTCCAGCCGAGGGTCCCAGGATTCCCCAGGCTGTTCCTGCACTGGCTGGTAGGGTAGTCCCTTCACAGGAGAGGCTGAGAAGAGGTGCCCAGGGGTATGTGAAGTGGGGTCAGGAGGCTGGAGGGATCCAGCTCCTGTTTTGGCTGCAGGCACCCATCTGCCACCTTAGACTGAAGAACCACAACAGATATCTATGGAGGGGGGGTGATCTGTGGCTTTGGCCTTCTTTGGGTTGTGAGAATATGGATCTTGCCTATAGGAATGGTTAGTAATCTTCGGCAAGGAAGTGTCCACTGAGAATTCATGTCAATTAGTTAAAATGTTTCAGTGAGGAAGTATAGAAACCATATGGAGAGTCCTAGTATTTCATATACAGGAGGGAAAACTGGCTTCTCAATAGACATATGAAAGGCTGAACCAAACCAGGAGGGTGTTCTATACCTGAGAGGAGATCTATAGGCTTGGAGGTATTACCTTTTATACACCTACTTCAAATTCATTCTCCAGTGGCTAGAGCAGAGATCAGGCTGTGTGAGTCAATGGGAGGTAGACAGTAAGGTATCTAACACAGTAAGTGCAGGGGACAGATACTCCACATGGGGTTGGGGGAACACAGCAAAAAGGTTGGATTAGTCAAGACTTGGAAGAGAGGCCCTGCAAATCTGGGTCACATCTTGGGGGTGTTGGAGCTGGGTGGTGCTGCCCAACTGGTGCTGGTACTTCCAAAGGTCTGGTGAGGTGATTCTGGAAGATAGAGTGTCTACCTCATTGACAGCGTTGTATCTGGCTGCTAAGGAACCTGGTATGTCAGAGAACCAGGAAATATCAAATATTTCCTGAAGGAATGAATAAATGAATGTGTTCTCCAATTCTTACCTGTCTCCTCCAGACTGTCCGGGGCAGCTGACAGGCTGGACTTGGGCTGAGTTCCTTTCTCTGCCCAGCAGACTGGAGCATGAAGCAGTTTGGAGGGTGGAGGCAGCCCCCACTTCCAACAAGGCAAGCAGTCAGCAGTTGCCCCCAACTCCCTGGCCGTGGCACCCCAGGAGTGGGAGAAGCCTGCTACAGAGGCCTCCCTGGGCACCTCCATTCCTTGTTTCCATTGACTTCCACTGGTTCCCTCATTAAGCAAATCCAGCTCTTTGAGCGGGTATCCAAAGCCCTTCCCTAACTGATCCACTCTGGGCTGTGTCTCTGTTCCCCACCATGATGTCCAGTGAAGTCAGCTGTCCCAGACACGGCACAGTGAAACCCCTCTGTTTGCCTTCACATGGGCTCTGGAAAGATGTTATTTTTTTCCCTCTGTGTACAGCAGAGTTAAGCCTGGGTCTCTGGGAACTGACCTGCCTAGCCTGTTGTGAGGGTCATGCTCAGGGACAGTGTGTGCAGGGAAATGAGCCCGGGCAAGGCTCAACTGGGGGAAACGCTGACATAGATTCTTAGGACTTGCCTTCCTTACCTTTCTTCCCCAAAATTAAAACTTTTAAAATTTCTTTTATTTTTTGGTTTTGAAGTAGAACATTCTTCTTTGTTCTTGTTTAATTCTTCAAAAAGACTGAAGCAGAGACCATGACACTTGCTTTCACCATAATTAGACAAGGTACTAACAGCTTGTATGCACAGACCAGGAAACAGGACGACATGCCCAACTTTTACCACGTTTTATCCATGGAAATTTCACAGAAGGTTAAATATCTGTTCAGAATTAATATGATTTAGATTGGATTTTAGTGCTCTTGACACGCCATTCCTTTCTCCTGCACCCCTGAGTTTTCCTTACACCTGTGATGTCCCTCTCAGTGAGTGTGCAACCCTCCCCAACCTGCTCCTCTGCATGTTCTCCACAGCCACAGGCTCTACCCTTGGATCCTTTTGGGACCCTATGGGCCTCCGCATGAGGATAAAGTTTCTAATGCAGAACATTAGCACCAAGGGGCAAGAGAGTGGAGGGAGAAACACCTTTATTTTCATTAGAAATAGTAATGCTTATAAACCTGTTGAAACCATTAAATGTAAGACCCAAGAAACCAGGAACCTGGGTGGGGGTGATCTAGAGGAGAAATCTTAGAAAGAGGAACCCAGATGTCACACTTGCTCTGAGATTAAGTCACTTAGAGTAGTGGTACCCTGTGGCTGAAGCTGTCCCTCCTGCTTTGCTGTCTTTTCTGGATGACTGGAGTACAGAGCAGTGACCTCTCTGAGGTTGATGTACCAGAGAGCAGGTGCCTAGAGGTCATTATTGGTTTAGGATACGTCGAGGCCATTCACTTCTAGATGTGCTTCCCATGAGCCCGAAAAATTTCTTCTCTGACCTGCCCCAGGAATAGTTCCCAGGCCACTAGCCACCCATTCTCTTTTCAGAACAAGTTTACCCTAGTTTCCTAGCAGGACTTTGGATCCTGTGTTCAAAGCAGATGGAAGTCCACGGTGACACAGGACTGGGGGTCACAGGCAGACCTAGAAAGAGAGCTCAGCACTCTAATGCTGATTCCTAGTCCCGCTGTGGTTCTTGAGATCCACTTGTAGGTCTCCTGCTGAGCCACAGACTGGCTGGCAGAAGGCTCCACAAGCCAATGGAAGCTCCAGGAGAGACTCAAACTAGGGAATTATCTGTTGGCTTTCCTACACCATCGCAGCATGTGTCCCTTCTTGGGTGTGAGTGTGTCTTCTGTGTGCCCCCTGATGGTGGATGAGGACGGGATTCTTGGGGAAGCTTTTCTCACTCCGAGGGCACTTGTACGGCTTCTCCCCGGTGTGTGTCTTCTGGTGGGCACGGCCGTGGGTGCCGTTGTTGAAGCTTTTCCCACAGTGCGCGTGGGGCGGGGGGGGGGGGGCTCTGCCCAGTGTGGGCTCGCCGGTGAGCGCTGAACTGGGAGCTGTTGTTAAATCTCTTCCCACAGACAGCGCACTCGTAAGGCTTCTCGCCGGTGTGGGTCCTCTGGTGGACAATGAGGCTGGAGCTCTGGTTGAAGCTTTTCCCACATTCCCCACAGCGGTAGGGTCTCTCCCCCGTGTGCATCCTTAGGTGGGCAATGAGGTTGGAGCGCTCACTGAAGCCTTTCCCACATTCACTGCACTTGTGAGGCTTCTCTCCTGTGTGGATTCTCTGTTGCTGAATGAGGTAAGAACCTTGGCTAAAGCTTTTCCCACACTGCTGGCACTTAGATGTTTTTTCCAATTTGGGGACTGGCTGGTGGTGACAGGGAGAGCCCTGAGAGTAGTCTCCCCTACTCGGGACATGCGCCCAGGCCTTCTCACCAGCACGAAGAGTCTGCTGACTCTGCCTGTCCTGGGACGGGGGTCTCCCTGCACGCTCCCCTGGAGAACGTCTATGTTGCCCTCTTGGCTCAGGCTCACCCTTCTGGCCTCTCTTGGGCTCGGGGTGCCAAAAAATTTCACTAGACTTTCTCCATAGGGCCTTCTTCACTTCTGCTTGCCCTGAATCATCCCATTTCTGATTCTCTGTTTTAGTTTTATTCTTGATCTCAAGACTGGAGGGAACAGAAAGACACGGGAGTATGGAGAAAGAACAGAACAATGAGGAAAGTTACAGTTAAAGCGCCATAAGGGAGAAATACCTAAATGGAATTCTTCACGGGATTTAGCCTTCTGCTGAGTAATAGCCTCATTTCATTTTCCAGTTGTTCTATATTCAAGCTCCAAACCCTGTGGTCATGGGGAAAAAAACTGCTAGATTCCACTTACTGTTCTATACTGTCTCTTTCTTTTCTTTTTCTTTTTTATTTTTTTAAAGATTTTATTTATTTATTTAACAGAGAGAGAAAGCAGGTGGAGCGGCAGGCAGAGGGAGAAGCAGGCTCCCCACAGAGTGGGGAGCCCTATGCACGACTCGATCCCAGGACGCCGGGATCACCAAAGGCAGACGATCAACTGACTGAGCCACCCAGGTGCCCTCTTTCTTTCTTTTTTTAGGATTTTGTTTATTTGAGAGAGAGAGAATGAGAGAGAGAGAGAGAGGGCACAAGAGGGGGGAGGGTCAGAGGGAGAAGCAGACTCCCTGCTAAGCAGGGAGCCCGATGTGGGACTCGATCCCGGGACTCCAGGATCATGACCTGAGCCGAAGGCAGTTGCTTAACCAACTGAGCCACCCAGGCGCCCTCCCTCTTTCTTTTTTTAAAAAGATCTTACTTATTTATTGGAGAAAGAGAGAAAGCAAGTGTGTGCACCAGGAAGGGATAGGGAGAAACAGGTTCCCCACTAAGCAGCGAGCTCAATCCCAGGACCCCGGGATCATGACCTGAGCCAAAGGCAGATGCTTAACCACCTAAGCCACCCACACACCCCTTAAATGGAATTCCTCACGGGATTCAGCTTTCTGCTAAGTACTAGCCTAGTTTCATTCTCCGATTGTAGTACTTTCAAGCTCCAAACCCTGTGGTCAAGGGAAAATTGCCCCTAGATTCCACCTACTGTCCTATACCATCTCTCTTTTTTAAAAATAGATTTTATTTATTTATTTGACCGCAAGAGAGTGTGCGCACAAGTAGGCAGAGCAGCAGGCAGAGGGAGAGGGAGAAGCAGGCTACCCGCTGAGCAGAGATCCTGACACGGGGCTGGATCCCAGGACCCAGGGATCACAACCTGAGCCGAAGGCAGACGCTTAACTGACTCAGCCACCCAGGCGCCCCATACTGTCTCTTTTTGGATGTTCAGACAGTGACACGTCTGAGGCCGAGAGGCCAGCACTGGGTTATCTGCCAGTCTATCTCCAGGCTTCACCTCAACTCTTGATGGCCTTGCCGCCGGCAGCTGAGTAACAACAGGCTGCCCTGAGCTTGGCTGAAATGAGAGGAAAGCGTGTTACCACGATGTGGCCAGCACACGCTCAGGCCAGGAAAGGAGGGTGGTGCTGGAGCAGGAGGGCAGGGGAGAGAGTCTGGGCTGGAGCCTGTGTCAGTCTGAGGAAGCCGAGGAAGGGAGCTGCACAGGAAAAATGCCACGTACTCCGTGAAAGAGGCTGGCGGATGCGGACCTGGGCTCTGAAGGTCAAGGGGAAAGCCTCCACACCGAGAGCCGGCCTCCCGGGCCCATGCCAGGCCGTCCATCAGGACAGTGAGCACACCAGCGGCAGAGGCAGCTCCCTCTTGATGGCTGGGCTGATGGCCACTGGGGGGATGTCCCTGTCCCTTGGCTGTCAGAGCCAAGAGCTCCATCAACTCTGTGTGGGAACAAGACTGGCGGGTCACGTCTCCTACCTTCCCGGCCAGAATCCCGGAAGTCCTGCTCATCCCCGGCTGCACCATCCGCCCGGGCCCCTTCTCCGACCTCTGTGGGCTCCCCGTTCTGCTGACTCAGCTCTCCGGGCTCTGCAGCCCTTCCTTCTTGGCCAGGAACAGCACGGCTTGCCACCGTGGGTGCAGAGGCCCAGGAGCTTGACAGGGCCTCACAGAGGACACAAGGCTCAGGCACACGGCCTGCCCTCCCCTTGTGGTACCTCGACGGCAGGCTGGTGAACTCGGTGCGACACTGCTCTGGGGTCCGCAGAAAGCCCTGCTCCCGGAGTCGTCCTGCCACCGCCCTGTAGATCTGGCTGTGCTCACGAGTTTGGAGTTTCTCATGATGTTGAGCATCCCACAGGATGGCCAGGAGCGTCTCGGTCTCCTCGTCGCCCCAGTGCACACCTGCTGCCCAGGGCCAGGGGACACATGATAAGACCACGGGGGCCTGCACACCACACGGCCGGGTTAGCAGCTCAGAAAGTTACGTGCCGGTTTGTCAGGCTCTGCCACAACTGTGTGCTGTCATCCCTGGGAAGCTACCCCACTGTGGGCTTCTTTCCTAAAACACACACGCTCGGCGTAGCGGGAAGGGCATCCTCTCTGACGGAGAAGGGGCTGTGGAATATTTACCAAAGCTGCCCCTTTGTTTCTCTTTATCCTGAATCCCACTCATTTGTCCTGAGAGCCGATTCACGGTAAGCGTGATGCTCACCTGTGTCCGCGGTGGGGGAATCCCTGAGGGAGTGCTCTAATGGTCTGATGCTCTGAACGGGCCCGCTGCCCCCCAAAGGCCTGGGCCGTTCGAGTGCCCGCTGCCCCTCAGGTCAGTTTCCACTGTGTGCGTGAGCACATGTGCGTTCGTGTCGCCCTGCTCTTCCCACAGGCCGTGTCTCCCTCGTTGCGGGCTGTCCCCCAGTGCCATGCTCTACCTGCCACACTCTGTCCCCACTGCTTTCCATATCTCGCCCCTCCCTTGTTCCCGCGTGCTGTCACACGTGCTGTCCACCCTGTCCTGAGCCCTCTGGTGTCTTGCTTTCCCTTTCTTGCAGTCTCTGTGTGTCGTGCCTGCTCTCAGACTCTTCGGCTTTATCTCCCTCCCTCCACCCAACAGTCTGCACTGCCTCTGTCTGTCTCCTCCTTTCTCGGGTCTTCTGGTCTGCATCTCTCTCTGAACAAAGGAACACAGACAGTCTGGCCCTGAGGGAATGGGCATCCTTCCGCAGAGAGTGATCTTTGTCATTCTTCTGAGTGACGCCCCTGTAGAGGGCCCTCTGTGTAGGGCCATAGAGTGTCTGTCCTTCCTGACAGAGGGATATGGCTCTGTCCTCGCACGTGACTGGTCCCTGTAACAACACCGGGGGCTGCTGCCGCCTATAAAGTAGCACTGCTCCAGCCTGGCGTGGGGCAGAGACAGGACCACTGGCACCAGATGCGGGCAAAGCAAGGCAGGGAGGTCAGGCCTCCGAGGGAAGCACCAGGGTGAGCACAGAGCCATGTGGAGACGCCAGATGGACAGACAACAATGCAAGGGACAGCCAGTGGATAGACCTCATGATCTTTCTAACATCCCTGGTAAGAAGGGGCTTGGGGGGAAGAGTGAAATGGGAACCTCGGGAGACAACAGGCATCAAGCACAGCTCACCTGGGCCCCAGCTGCCCAACACACAGTCTCCTGGTCTCGAAGACCCCTCTTCTGGGAAAGGTTCCTGGGGGCCTGCGCCATCAGCCAGGCTGAGGAGAAAACGGCCTCTGGTGGAGGGCGGCTGCCACAGAGCACGGGCTGAGTGGGGTCACAGGCCAGCCGCGCTGGTAACCTGTCACAAACGCATATTCCTGGGCCCCACCTGCACCCACTGTATCTGAAGTTCTGGGGATGTGCCTGAACACGCCCCCCAGGTGCGTCTGAGCCAGCGCCAGTGGCCTCTGGGTGGCGAGAAGCTCCTTTCAGCAGATTGCTGGCATAATAGCTGTTTATTTAAAAAAAAGACTTGCTTCATTCTAAAGTAGTTGTATGCACAGTATAGAAAAAAAATGTTTCCTGTGCACATTATAGATAAAGCTCCAGCCCCACCACCTAGAGATGACCCTAGTAGTCCTAAAAATACCACAGTAACTCAAGCCTTTCATTTTTTTCAGGCCAGCATAATATATTCTGTCCCAGAAATCCATCTGCAAGAATTCTCGTAAGGAAGGGGTTCATTTTTTTGACTGATTAATGGAACCTCAGGGGACACACACAAGTCTGATTCTGAGGAGTTTACAGCACTAGGGATCTGAACAGCCCGAAACCAGGGTGAGCAGCAGGAGCGGAACTGGGCACATGGTGAGTCCTGCCCCCCTTCACATTCAACCCCAAAGCCTCAGGAACCCCACACTAGAGAGCCGTGATGTTCCCAGGGACTAAAAAGAAGTAAATGCTAAGATTTATACTGACATACCGATTGTTTCATCTGTAGAAAACATTACAGCAAATACACCTCTTAGACAATTTTCCACTTCATCAACAGAAGTTAGCCAACATACACAGTGTGAACATGTCATATTTTCCTATAGAATTTGGATTAAATAAAGAGCTGACTTATTTTTAAGATTTTTAATTTATTTATTTGACAGAGAGAGAGAGCACAAGCGGCGGTGTAGCAGATAGAGGGAGAGGGAGAAGCAGGCTCCCTGTTGAGCAGGGAGCCTAATGTGGGGCTCAATCCCAGGACCCTGGGATCATGAACTGAGCCGAAGGCACTCGCTTAACCAACTGAGGAACCCAGGTGACACAAGAGCTGACTTAAAGGTTACAGAGCACGCATGCCTGGCTGGCTCAGTCAGAAGAGCATGGGACTCTCGATCTTGAGGTTGTCAGTTCGAGCCCCATGTCGGGTGTCGAGATTACTTAGAGAAGATTTTAAAAATAAATAAAAGTTACTGAGCACCCTATAATGGAAGCTTTCAATTAAGCATAAAAGGCAGCAGTGGCTGTGGGCCGTCTTTAAATGTATGCAGCCACAGTGTTTCACTGGAAGACCTGTATAAAGTCTGTCCCTGCAATGGATCATTCAGACATGAAAAGGAACGAAGTAGTAATACAGCCTTGAAACCTGCTCAGTGAGGGAAGGCCGGCAAGTCATGTGTTGTAGGATAGATACCCTTTCTAGAATTCACAGAAAATGCAAATCGAAAGAGAATGAGGAGTAACTTCCTAATTGGTACAGGGTTTCCTTTTTGGGGGTGAAAATGTTTTGGAACTGGGTAGAAGTGGTGATTGTACAGTACTGTGAATTTTCCCTTGGAGAGGCCGTGCCTGCTTCCTGCGTGCCCCACGGTCCTTGTCCAGCACGTCAGCCTGCTCATTCCTGTAGAGCACTTATCCCAAAGTAGCTTTCTTCCTTTGCCTGTTGTCTGTTTTGCCCATGGAGTGTAGGCTCCTGCAGGCCAGGGACCACGCCTGTCATGTTCACTGTGAAATCCCCAACCAATACGTGGCACGTGGCAGGCTCCTCAGAGCTACTTGTGTCTCTCAGAGCCACCTGCATCCCTTACGTCCCAAGCTTCTAACTGGTCCTTGGTGACCGAGGGGTGGTAGGGAGAGGCAGCTGGGCGTCCTGACACGTGCTACCAACCTGCAGTGCTCCCTGTCACCTCCACTTCTTGCTCACCTCTACTTCTTGCTCTGCCCTTCACATCCCAGACAGGTTTCAGGTAGCTCTTTTAACCCTTACATTCCTGTTAGGATCTTGGCTCTGAAATGGTGGGGGCCCCAAGGGAGAGACCGTCCCCCCAGAGAGAGGGCAAGGGGGCCTGGAGCAGGATGCCTACCAGCATGTAGGGGCTCCCGCTATTCACCTGCCCAGGGTCTAACTCCATACATGTGCTGCTGCTTGCCCTTCTGCGCTCCCTCCTAGGTGTTATTAATTATCCCAACCTCACGGATCCTTCATGAACCTCCTCAGCTTGGACCCTAATGTGTCCCCACCACACAGCTCTGCCTTCTCCACATTATGTCAACACCACTCTTCCCCCTGCTGCCCGAGGACATGTCTGCCTCCTCACTGGGGACACCAGCATCTCCCTTCCAGTCATGCAGTCTCCGCACCCAGTGAGCTGCTTCCTGTTGACCACAGAGGCGCTCAGTCTACAGTGTCCCTCTGACCCACACTCCTCCTTTACTCTGTGCCTCTCCCAGACTTGGGATTGGGATCTCAGTTGCTTTCTTCCCACAAATCTCCCACAACCAAAGCCATGTTCCTTCTCCTGTGCCTGTCACACCTCCCTTCTCCCAAAATGTACAAGATCGTTGCACTGACCAGATGTCAGACCTAGTCCCTAACTGGACAAGTGCATACTTTGTGAAACTCATCACTATCCCATACTGACCCGTTAATCCTGGCAGCAGCAGCAGCTCTAATACAACATTATTTTGTGTATAGCACATGGCATCTGCACTCAAGGAACCTTTCCACAAGAGACACTGGATTTTAATTCACCAACTCCCAATTTTCCTGATTCCCTGGGTGAGGGATAGTTGTCCTTTCCCTGGCCTTCTGTTGGGAACTATTCTGAGGTTCTACATTTGTATCAGGGACCCTAAACATTCACTGAATGTATCAGTGTCTATGTTATTGTAGCAAATGAGAAATTCTCCCCATAGACGAAGGGCAGGGGACCACCCCAAGCTAGCTCATAGTTTCTGGTGGGTGACAAAGGGCTACTGTGCATTTCTCAACTTGGCTCCTCTCCACTAGCCAGACTCTAGTGCTTCTTAGTTCTTCAAAATGAAACTCACCAGGTTCTGCATGCCTTTCCCCACCTGTTGCCCAGATGCACTCTGTACACCCTCAACCAGAGCCACAGCTTCCTGTTTCCTGGATGTTGCTCCCTCACCCAGGTCTGGATCTCCTCTGGCAACATGGTTAGAAACTGCCCCCAAACCAGCAGCTCCAGCATTTGCTCTTTTGAGTGTGTCTTAAGCCTTAGCCACTGACAACAGATTTCCCAGAGCTTGCTAAAAGCTTCGTGGGGGCAAGGTACCTCCTGGTAGGAGAACCGCCTGAAGTGCTGGCGGGAAGCTTTCGAGTCAGGGTTGGTGCCGTGAAGGACTTTCTGTCCCTGGGAGCAGTCCTTGCTTGGGGATGGGTATGCCTGGGGTTCCTTGTTGCAGCCACCATTTGCCTCATCAAACTGGCTGACTGGCAGCCACTTCTACCCTGTAGATCAGATTCCATTTTTTCTTATATCACTGGGAAGCCATTCTCCTGGACACCAGTGAAAGTCCTCCTGGAATCAGAGAAACATGAGAATATCTTAGTGGTGCAGAATCACGGCTGAAAAAGACTCGACGACTTGATAGGGAAGCTGCAGGAAATGGAAAAAGACAGCATAAAGTGATCTCATATTCCTTCCCTCTGCTTCTAGTGATGTACTTTCTGTCCTTTTCCTTTGCTCCCTCTACAATCCGAGAATCTAAAGCGCTGGAAATATCGAAACAGTTTTCTCCACAGCCAGACTGGTGTTTGCTCATGTATTCCCCAAGCTACTTTCACAGTGTAGTCTGGCTGTTCTTTCTTGTGTTCCATATTCTTGGGTCTTGTTCTCTCCCCTCCCTCCCCTCAGGAAGCCAGGAGCCACCTTCCCAATTGCCACCTTCTTGTAAGGTACCTCTGGATTAACCTCTTCATCATTTACACCTTCCTCTATCACCACCACACACACAGTGTGGATTAGAAATGACTGGCTTGCTGTATGCTTTCATTTTCCAGTATTCCTTCTTACTTCAGAATGCATCTTCTTCCTTTGTGATTGAGTCCCTCTAAACTCCAGTGGGTCTGGTGGGGCTATTCATTACAGTACCCTTCCCTCGCACCACAGGAGCAGGTATCTGACATAAACTGAGCCTGTCAGAATTCTCTGAGGTTTTACCTAAGGTGAGGTGGGAGAAGTTCCAAATTTCCTAGGAATTGCTGAATTGGGAGGATGTAAGACTGGAGCTATCTGTAATTGTGTCACTCAACATTCCACCCCTCCATCAAAGGAGTGGGCCTGTTCACACAAGTAAAAAAACACACCAAAAAAACAAACAAACAAACAAACAAAAAAAAACCTTTTAAAAAACTGGATTCAGGGGCGCCTGGGTGGCTCAGTCGTTAAGCGTCTGCCTTCGGCTCAGGTCATGATCCCAGGGTCCTGGGATGGAGCCCCGCATCGGGCTCCCTGCTCGGAGGGAAACCTGCTTCTCCCTCTCCCACTCCCCCTGCTTGTGTTCCCTCTCTCGCTGTGTCTCTCTCTGTCAAATAAATAAAATCTTAAAAACAAAACAAAACAAAAAACTGGATTCAGGTTGCTCTTCTTCCAAAGAACTTGAGCTGCCTTCACTTATAATCTCTTTACATATAATGCAGCCCAGGAGGCTAGAGATAAACGAAAGGCATTACTGGTAGCAGTCGTTTTTAACAAAAAAGGAGCATCACACGGCACAGCTCCTCAGCAGCAAGGCCCCGGCCTCGAAGATGTATGCCATGCCGCAGATTTGCACCTTATCCGGATGGCGAATAATTTAGTAAATGCTATCCTACTTTCATGCGGAATACGGAGCCTGTGCTCCTGACCGCTAACATCCCGTCCATAGTTCGTTTGAGAATGCTGCTCTCGCGTTCCACTCTGGCGAAGACCCAGGCGCTCGGCGGAAAGCAGGACGAGGGTGGGAGCCGGGCTGGTTCACGTCTCGCTCGGCAGAGATGCCCTGAGTCGTGCCGGCTCGCTGGGCGCGAGGGTCAGCAGCTGGGGCGGAAGCGGCGTGGGGAAGCACGCGCATGGTCACGGCCTGCAGGGAGTCCGGGCTGGCGGGTTCGGGGGGCCGGGGCGCGTGCGGGAGGCGCCCGCGCCTGTG
Source organism: Mirounga angustirostris (assembly GCF_029215605.1). Classification (NCBI taxonomy): domain Eukaryota; kingdom Metazoa; phylum Chordata; class Mammalia; order Carnivora; family Phocidae; genus Mirounga; species Mirounga angustirostris. Next base: position 142,261,547 of record NW_026991713.1, read on the forward strand.
CCCACCGTCCTGAAACGGCGGCGTCGGACCCAGCTTCGAGCCCCCGGCCGCGAGGAAGCAGAGCACTCAACCAATTCGCTCAGCCGCCGGTCCGGAAGTCAGCCTCTGGACACACCCCCACACCGCCCCGTACCCCCGGCGCTTGTCCACCCCCTGCGCATACTCGGGAGCAGCGCCATTGAACTACAGCTCCCGGCGCGCACTGCGAAGGCCGGTCGCCTTCCTTCGCCAGCATCGACAGATTCAGCAGCAAATAGGCGCGAGAGGCCGCCCTCTGGGAGCCAATCCCCCAGGAGAGGGGCGGGCCCGCCTGCGCCGTACTTCCTCGCGTCATTCCCCCTCAGCCAGTGGGAGTGTCCGCAACGAGCGGCCTCGGTCCCGCCCCCAGCCCTGGCTCCTGGGTTCCGGGTCCCAGGTCCCCAGAGAGGTGAGTCCGCTGCAGGTTGGCGCGGGGTCCTGGGCGGTCGGTGACGCTGCCGCCTCAGGCGTCAGCCCCCCGGGCTCGCGCGCAGCGGCGAAGTTGAGCAGCGCGCCGGAGAGCCGCCGCTTCGCCCAGCTGGAGGGCCGCCGGGGCGCTCTCCGAGGCCGGAGCGGGCGGGCCTGCCGGGTGTCGGGAGCTAGCGGCCGCCGCGCTCCGCCTGCCTTGCTGCGAGCTGGGGGCTTCCGCGCCCTCCGTGCCGCCTGCCCCGCAGCTCCCGGCGAGATGCTCGAGGTCGGCCCCGCCCGGGTGCCGGGGAGGTGGCGCAGGCCACCTGTGTGACAACTCGAACTTTTCCTGGGCTTTCCCGACCGCCAGTTGGGTCACGTTGCGCGATTCCTATGAGACCTCGTGCGTTTATCGATGAAATAAAAGCAGGATTTTCCTCCAGTTCCTTTCAGGACGTTATGACTTTGCTCCATTTCGAGACAGTTGAGGAAACTGCCAGAGGGACAGACTCTCCTCACCGTCAGGCTGTGTGTTGTTCTCGGGAGCTTGGGGCCTGTGTGTGCCCCGCCCTCCGCAACATCTTGCTGACATTTAGAGAGACTTCTGCAGAGCCATGAGCCCGAAGGCCTGAGCTGCTTCAGAGGAGAGAGATCCTGTCTCCTGAGCCCCAAAATGGCGGCTAAGATGGAGATAACTTTGAGCTCGCAGTCCCACATTCAGGCTTCCTCCAAGCCAGAGAGACACATAATAACAAAGCTGGAAGACAAACGGGGACCCGCTCTACAAAAAGACCGCCCCGATCCTGAGCTCTCCCGTCAGAGCTTTCGACGGTTTTGTTATCAAGAGGTGTCTGGACCCCAAGAGGCACTCTCCCGGCTCCAGCAGCTCTGCCGTCAGTGGCTGCAGCCCGAGCTGCATACCAAGGAACAGATTTTGGAGCTGCTAGTGCTGGAGCAGTTCCTGAACATCCTGCCTCTGGAGATCCAGGCTCGGGTCAGGCATCGATGTCCAATGAGCAGCAAGGAGATTGTGACCCTGGTGGAAGATTTTCAAAGAGCAGCCAAGAGACCAAAGCAGTGGGTAAGGAGGCCCCTCTCTCGTGGTCGCCTTTTTTCATCTGGATAGTATCTGGTCTCTGGATCCCTCCCTAGTTACTCAGAGTCCAGAAATGGACCTGATGGCTTCAAATGTTTCTTCTGGCCTCTATTTGGGAACCCCCCCTGGGAGATGTAATAGGTTTTTAGAAAACCAGCACTCCAGTGAGAAAGATGAGGATCAAGTGCAAGGATCCTTGCATTTTTGCCCACACATCCCACACCCATTCCTCCTGAAGTTTTCCTACAATCAGGATTCTTAGCAGGCAGGATCATCTTGTTGTGTAGGAATTTGATTTGGGGGGAACTTCATGGTGGACCTTGTTTCGGTGACGTGTCTTCCCTTCGGATCAGGAAGTTGCAGCTCACTTACTTGGCCAGTATTTCTTCCAACCCCACCCCCCAATTCAGACCGCATTCAGGGCCTGGGCAGGAAGCAAGTAACCATGTGCTTTGAGGAATGGAGGCAGTCAGGGAACAGGGTAGGCAGTCCTCTCCTAGCCCTACTACTACTGGGATCTCCTTATCAGGGAAGCTTTGGGCAGAACAATTTATTAGGTATGGGTGTTTTTTAATGGTCTCATCATATGCTTCTTGATCCAACGGGGCCTGTTTCCAATAGAATCTGCTGGATGGGTGACATAGGGTGGACATAGGGTGAGACATCGGATGTCTGGATGGACATAGGGTGAGAATCTGCTAGGCTAGTGTCATGACTGACCCTGTTACCTGTGCCTTCTCTCTGATGAGTTTGAGGCCCTGAGAAAGACCCGTTTACAGTTACCCACTCAGGAAGTCCTGGCCGATTTGAAGTAGCCTCCATGGATTGGGATTAGTCCCCCTAGTCATTCTGCATGTCCTTCCCTTTGCTACCTTTGAGAGTTTTCATAGTCTCAAAGTTGGCCTCCAGGCTGTTGTTGGTAATTCCCAGGGTAAAGGGATCATTACAAAGCAGTAAGAGGTCAAGCTGCCCCCAGTTAGTCCTCGAGCTGCACTCTAATGCATGGGGCTTGTTCCTAGGTGGCCGTTTGTATGCAGGGGCAGAAGGTGCTCTTGGAGAAGACTGGATCTCAGCTTGGAGAACAGGAACTGCCAGACTTTCAACTGCAAACTCCTAGGAGGTATCCCAGGGAGAGCTCTCTGGAGGAGCCATCCCAGGCTGGATCTCAAGATCAGCTGAGCTCTCATTGGGAAAAATCCCCGCTCCTTCAGGAGCCAAGCCCCAAATTGGCTGGCACAGGTAAACACTCTGTGCCTCTTCTCTCCCTCTCCTAAGTTCTTTACCTCCATCAGAACATCTTGTGGTTCTGAAACACCATAGACTGCATGTTGGGCTTTTTAATGTTTTATGTAACAGTAGATCTTTATTCCCTAACAGATTTCATTGATTAGAATAGCAGTGAGAGTGTATATCAAAAGTACGGTTTTATCATTTCCTGTTAATGACTCTGACAATCTGTTAATGACTCAGTGACAATACATAACAGGATTACCTCCTCTGTCCCCTTCAGAGCTTCTTGTAGTGAAGACAGATCACATATGACCACTGATGAACTTGCATCCAAACTGGCTGAGTTTCATCGCTTAAAATGGTCCCATGTTGAGAAGGGGCCTAAAGAATGTTATACTCATTAGAGGAAAAGTCCTGCTCCGTATTATTTTCTGCATCTTCCTCCTCTTGTGACATTGTCTGTGCTTTAAACCCTGTGTCCATTTCCCTGTCTGTGGTACAATGCCAGTCATTGCTGGCCCTGCTGTACTCAGTCCTGTGATCTCTAAGACTGAATAACAGAGACACTTTGGCCAGTCTTAGTGATGTGAGTAGAGGGGATGGTCAGCAGGTTAGAGAATGTTACCAGAAGGCTGGAATGCCTTGATTTCCTTAAGGTTTGCTACATTCAGTGAAACACTTCAGTTTGGTTATTCTCGGAATTTAGGAATGGAGAAGACCTGGGGCATCCAGCGGAAAAGCACTGTGACCCTGGCTGAGGTCCTGCCCCATATCCTATGGGCTTTGTGGTCCTGAGCATGCACACTCCCTTTTCCTGGCTCATCGTAGGCAGCTCAGTGTGCGTGCAGTCTCCATCTCCTTTTATTTGATCCCCAAAGGTAGGTTCTCATGTTCCTCACTCCTAAGATCCAGTAATGCCTTCCTTCAGAATTGCACTGCCCAGTAAGTTGCCAGTGTCCACATATGGTTATTTAAATTTTATTTATGGAGATATAATTCACATACTGTAAGATTCACCCCTTTGAAGTACACATTTCAGTGGTGTTTAGTACATTCACACACTTGTGTGACCATCCCCATTCGTCTAATTCTTAAAAATGTTCATGACCTCAAAAAGAAACCCAGACCTCTTGGCAGTTACTCTCCGGTGCCCCCTCTCTGGCCCCTGGCAACAACCATTTACTTTGTCTCTGGATTTGCCTATTGTGGATATTTCAGAATCATATATGTTGTGCTCTTTTTTGACTGGCTTTCACTGAGAAGGTGTTCAAGGTTTAACCATGTTGTCACATGTGTCACTCCTTCGTCCTTTTTACGGCTGATATGTCATTATATGGACATTTTGTTTATTCATCAGTTGATGGTCATTTGGGGTGTTTCCACTTTTTGGCTATTATGAATAGTGCTTCTATGAACATTTGTGTACAAGTTTTTGTGTGGATCTATGTTTTCATTTCTCTTGGCCATATACCTAGGAATGGAATTGCTGAGTCAGACATTAGCTCTTTGTTTAACCTTTTGAGGAAACGCCAGACTGTTTTCCAAAGTGGCTGCGCCATTTTACATTTCTATCAGCAATCCCTGTGAGGTCTCTAATTTCTCCACATCCTTGTCAACACTTGTTGTTGGTGTTTTGGTTATAGTAATCGCATTAGGTGTGAAGTGGTATCTCATAGATGTTTTATTTCCCTGATGGTGGATAATGTTGAGCATCTTTTCTTGTATTTATTGGTCAGTTGTATGTCTTCTTTGGAAAAATATCTATTCAAATCCTTTGCCCATCTCTAAATTGGGTTAGTCTTTTGTTGTAAGAGTTCTTTATATATCCTGGATACTCTACCCCTACATATAATTTGCAAGTATTTTCTCCCACCCTGGGTTGTCTTTCACTTCCTTGATAGTATCCTTTGAAGCACAAATGTTTCTAATTTTGGTCAAGTCCAATTTATCTATTTTTCTGTTAGTTTGCTTGTGTTTTGGTGACATATCTAAAATACCATTGCCTAATCCAAAATCACAAAGATTTACACCTATGTTTTGTTCAAAGAGACATTGGCTTAGGTCTTCTATTTAGGTCTTTGATCCATTTAGAGTTACTTTTTGTATGTGTTGTGAGCAAGGGTCCAACCTCACTTTTGCATGTGGAAATCCAGTTGTCCCAGCACCCTTTATTGAAAAGACTATTCTTTCCCCCATTTAATTGCCTTGACAACCTTGTTGAAAAGCAGTTGACCATAATTGTATAGGCTACTTATTTAAATCTGAATTAAAATGAAATAAAATTAGATAAAATTTAAAATTCAGTTTTCTCCATCACATTAGCCACATTTCAAGGACTCAGTAGCCCTATGTGGCTAGTGGCTGCCATATTGAATAGTATGTGCACATGCTCACGTACACACATACTTCCCACCTGGCAGGAATCCTGTGGGATAACACAGCTCTAGATCCTCCAACTTGCCCACAAACATTCCGGCTTGGTTCCATCCTGATCCTTAATCCTCATGGTCAGAAATTGCAGAGTTTCTGAAATTAGGATACATGTCTAGCCCATATTGCAGTTTGTAACCCTAATGCTGTCACGTTTATGAAGAGAAGAAAGAACATGCCACATTTGCTGGATTTCCCATTATTTGAAGAGACAGTGGTGATCAATCAGTGTCCATGTGAGTGAGTAGATTTGCAGTGTTGAAAGTTCAACTCTCTCCTTTCTTTTCATTTGTTAATTGACACTCAGGTCTGATAGGTTTGCTTTTCCATATTTCTTCTTTCCCTGACCTTTCACTAAAGGTAGGAAGGAGAGATGGCGTTGGAGAACCTGGTTCCTAATATTGATATAACTTATAATCACCCCAGGAGCCTGTTAGCCATGTAGATTTCCAGGACCCCACCGCCCAGAGATTCTGACTCAGCAGCCATGGGGATGCAGGGGCAGTCTGCTTGTCTAACAGGTGGCCCAGATGAGTCGAATGCAAGTTGCCAGTGGAGGACCACACTTTGAGAGTATTTCTTAGCTCTTTGGCTGAGCTGCTTTCTTCAAAGCCCAGAAAATGAAACATATTCTTTCTGATTATAGAGGCCCCCAGAATGAAAAGTGACAACAAGGAAAATCCACAGCCAGAGGGGGCTAAAGGAGGAAAGCCATGTGCAATGTCCCCTGGCAGATCCAAAGGGAATGGTCTGCAGAGTCCTGAGCCGAGAGGGGCGAATATGAATGAACCCCGGTTGTCACGGAGGCAGGTCAGCCCCCCGAATGCTCAGAAGCCATTTGCTCACTACCAGAGACATTGCAGGGAACTGGAATACATCAGCAGCCCCCTGAAAAGCCACCCACTGAGAGAGCTGAAGAAAAGCAAAGGAAGCAAAAGGAGCCTGAGCAGTCGTTTGCAGCGTCTTGGTCACCAGCCAACCCGCTCAGCAAAGAAGCCTTACAAATGTGATGACTGTGGGAAAAGCTTCACGTGGAATTCAGAGCTGAAAAGACACAAGCGTGTACACACAGGGGAGAGGCCCTACACATGCGGAGAATGTGGGAACTGCTTTGGGCGCCAGTCAACTCTGAAACTGCACCAGAGGATCCACACCGGGGAGAAGCCGTACCAGTGCAGCCAGTGTGGGAAAAGCTTTCGCCAGAGCTCAAACCTCCACCAGCACCACAGACTCCACCATGGGGACTGAAAGCAGGCTTTGTTCTCTCTGTTCAGAAGGAAGGCATCTGTGTTTCTCCTTCCCCTTACTTGCATGTAAATCACAGACTGTCTGTGTGACTTACAAGGAAAGGAAGAAGTCCCTGAGGAATGCTGGTGCACGTTTGGCTGCTCAGGAGTCCCAGAAGACACCAAGGGGGTTGTGACCCTGTCGGTGACAGAGTGAAGAGATGGCAGGTCTGGGTGTTGGGTCAGAGAGAACCAGGGTCTCTGCTGGAGAGCAGGGAGTAACTGCTAAGACAATCTGGCCAATCCTGCAGGTTCCCCTGCCCCTTTATTTATTCTCTAAACATGTCCAAGCGTAAATTACATATATACTTAATGTACTTGCTATCATACCAGACAATCTTTATCACACACACACACACACACACACACACTTCTTTAATAAATTCAGTGACCCACCAGAATTTCAAGGCAGAAGTTCATTGGAATATAAATCCCCTAATATTCTTACTGTAATTCCTGGCTGTTCATAACAAAGGACACATGAAGTGAGAGTCTGAACATGTTTGTATGAGGAGAGGCTTTCCAAGTAAATAGTGCTTTTACACACACACACACACACAGATTGAGGGATCTATTTATATGAAAGCATCTTTGATTTAGGAAGAAATCTCCACAGCTGCTGCAGCCCCCCCCCAGGCAACAGGGGAAAGCTACAACAGGAAAGAAGCACGTAGTGTGTGTAGACAGCTAAGGACATGCCAAAGGGACCCTTACTACTCTCCTTCCTCACTTAGGCCGGCAGCCTTAAGAATAACAAAATGATTGGGGTGATGAGTGTTATAAAAGTAGATTATTTCAGTACATTTACTTAAACTCATTGAAATAGGTTAATTTTATGATATATAAATTATATCAATGAATTTTCTTAAAAAACACAAAATATATTTGTATAAAATGTGAAAGTCCTGGAACGAGGCTGGAGAGTTGATTGAATTCCATCCTTTCATTCTCTCAAAGTAAAAATCCAAACCCAGTCAGTAGAGTGTTCAGTCACCCAGAGCAAGCCCGTGGACCTGAGTTCAGAGAGGACCTCCAGGAGATGGGTGCACAGCCTCCAGCAGGAAACGGGTAGGTGGCATTCTTGCTAAGGCATCAATATCCTCCAGTCACTGCCAGTCACCTCCAGGCTGTGTCCTGTGCTGCATCCTCACCTCCCAGGGCTCTGCACTCGCTGCTCCCTTTGATTTTACAACCTGCCACCCCCCACTGCTTCCTCCCTGTCCCGTCTCACAGGAGCATCCTACTCAGCAAAACCCTCTCTGACCGGTTCCAGGCCAACTTTATCGTGTCACTCCGTGCTGTACTCCACACACCAGTGGTGCTCAATCTGGGAGCAGATTTGCTCCTCCGCCCCCCGCCCCAGCGAGACATTTGGCCATGTCTGGAAATGCTGTTGCTCGTTATGACTTGGGGGGAGGGAGGGTAGCTCCTGGCCTCTTGTGGGTAGAGACCAGGGATGCAGCTAAATGTCCTCCAGTGCACAGGACAGCCCCATAGCAGAGTCACGTGGTCCAAAGTGTCAGTAGTGCCAGAGTTGGGCAACTATACCGTACATGGTAAAAGCTCTTTAAGGACAAGAATCTTATTTTTCCATCATTTTAGCTTTTAGACTAAGCCCATGCCCAGCCAAGGGAAATAGGTGTTCAGTCAGGGCCTGGTCCTGCCTGAACCAGAGATCCTGGTGACAGTGTGTTGAATGCAGTTGACAAAGCCTCTTGTCTTTTGGGCAGAGAGAGACTTTAGACTATGTCGCAGTCCGCTTCCCAGCAACCATGTTAGATGTTCGAGGAGCTTGTCTTTATTACTACGCCTGCACCTTACCTCGCCCCTGTCTGGCACCTCTCACTGGTCAGGGCCTCTTGATTCCTCATTTGCTCCCACCTCGTGCATCCTTTTCCAGGACAGTTTTGCTGTCACAAGACCCTCCTAATCATGGTTACGTCTGTCCGCTTCCTGTTGGGCTATAACATGATCACAAACTAGTGGCTTCAAACAACACAAACTTAATCTCTTAGAGTTCCAAGGTCAGAAGTCCAAAACCGGTTTCGCAGAACCAAAATCAAGGTGTCTGAGAGGAGAATCTGTTTCCTTGCCTTTCTCAGCTTCTAGTGGCCGCTTCTTCCATCTTCAAAGTGCATGCTTCCATCCTCTTGTCACCACATCACCTTGTCCTCTGACTCTGACCCTCTGGCCCCGTATAATAAAGAGCCATCATTATATTGGGCCCACCCAGATAATCCAAGATAATCCCCCATCTCAAGATTCTTAATCACATCTGCACAATCCCTTTTGCCATATAAGGTAACATTCACGGATTCCAGGGATGAGGATGTGGACATACTTGGGGGCCCAGATTCAACCAAGCACACCTGTCTGTTGAATCAATTTGGTTAGTCAAAGATCTCTCCTAAAAGCAAATGAACATAGATTTCCACTTTTCTTATTTATAAGAGTTGGGATAGGAACTCGTCCTTAAATGAAAGCTTTGTTTGGTGTATGTTGAAGAACCTGTATGTGTTTTCTCTCTTCTGAACAAAATAACTGCTGAATCTTAAAGTTTTGGGGTATCTGTTCAACTGTGGTCCTTGAATAAATATGACAAAATTACCAATCTGAATATTACTCATTCCCAAAAGGTTTTCAAGCCTGTGATGCTACCTCGCCTCTCCCAGTCCAGTTTTCCTCTGGCAGATGAAGCTCAACTCCAGATGAGGAGAGTCAGGGCTGGCAGAAGGCGCCCAGCCACATTTGCAGGTGTACTCAGTTCTTCAGATGTAGGATCCTTCCTGTCCCCCTTGCCCACGTGTGGTTCCACCACAGGGCCTCCGCACAGACCACTGACTTGAAGGCTTGCACTTAGCTACCCCATATAAGAAATACCCTTTCTTTTCACCCACGAGCAACCTGTAAGGTTTACCATCTTTTCTGGGTTTGGCCTGTATTTAGCCATGGAGGGGGATGACTCCCACAAGTTATGTGGTCCTCTGGTGGCCTCCATTGAGACAGGGGGAGAGGGAAGCATCATGCACGGTGGGGAATCTGGACCTCGCAGATGTCCCTGAAAAGCATTTTCCATCTACAGCACATAAAGACTTGTAAAACCCTTCCCATAATACTATTACCACTCCTGACAGAATTAATGACTCCCAAATACCATCCAATACATGGCGTTGAAATTTCCCCCAATGTTTCCAAAAGAAAAATGCTGTTTTTACAGCTTTATGGAGATCTATCTCACATAGAAGGTTCATCCATTTATATAGTTAATAAATTTTATCCATCCATTTATATAGTAAATAAATAAAAAGTCAATAATTACACTATATTCACAGAGTTGTGCAACCATCACCACAATCTAACTTGAGAACATTTTCAACAGCTAAAAAGAAACCCCGTCACATTTAGCAGTCACTCCCCATCCCTGTGCCCTCTTGAGCCCCCTCTTCACTCAGCACAAAGTCTTCAAGGTTCAGTCGTGTCATAGCAGGTATCAGTACTTTGGCCTTTCCGTGACTGAGTAATAGTCCACCGCGTGGATGGACCACTTTTGTTTATCCATTCATCCAGTGGACATTTGGTTGTTTCCATTTCGGGGCTCTTGTGAATAGTGCTGCTGTGAACGTGTGTACTAGTTTTTCTGTGAACAGGGCGCCTGCGTGGCTCAGTTGTTAAGTGTCTGCCTTCGGCTCAGGTCATGATCTCAGGGTCCTGGGATCGAGCCCTGCATCAGGCTCCCTTCTCAGTGGGGAGTCTGCTTCTCCCTCTCCCTCTGCTTCTCCTCCTTGCTCTTGCTCTTTCTCTCTCTCTCAAATAAATAAATAAAAATTTTTTAAAATCTTAAAGTTTTTCTTTGAACACATATTTTCATTTCTCTTGGGTAAATACTAGGAGTGGAATTGCTGGGTCATGTGGTAACATTACGTTTAGCCGTTTCTGAGGAGCTGCCAGGCTGTTTTCTACAGGGTCTGCACCCCAGTTCCCCACCTGCAGTGTGTGAGGGTCTCAGTTTCCCCACATCCCCGTCAGTGCTTGCTATCGTCGATTTGATTATAGCCACGCTAGTCTGTATGAAGTGCTGTCTCACTGTGGTTTTGGTTGGCGTTTCCCTGATGTTGGGCATCTTTTCATATGTTTCCTGGCTATTTGTGTATCTTCTTTGGAGAAATGGCTATTCAGAACCTCTGCTCTTTTAAAATTTGGTTGTCTTTTCATTGTTGTAAGAGTCTTTTATAGATCCTGGAATCAAGTCCTTATCAGATGTAGGACTTGCAAATATTTTCTCCCATTCTTTTATAATATACTTTTGTGCAATTGCAATACATCTTTTAAAGCAGCTGTCACCTGCCAAAATACAAAAGTGACCCACACGGTCACAATTCCTGAATTGGCGGTGAAACAGAAGTATGAGGCAACCCTCTCCAAATGTCACTCTCTAGAATGGCTCTAGAAACTTGTCTTGGACCAGATAAGGGCAGAGCCAGCTAGACACACCCCAAGAACCTACCTTGTCTTGGGGGTGACTTGGCTGTAGTCAGATCTGAGGCAGCTCATTAAGCTGGAGGCAGGGCTTTGCCAGCCCGATAACCTGGATGCATCATTTAAAACATCCAGGCCTGTTTCCTCCCCTGGAAATGGGAAGACCTGCCCTGCTTCCCTCACATGATCGGTGAAGTGAACATGTGTACGTGAAAGCATTTTGCCTCCTGGACAGCATCATATGAAAGGAAGGTGAATTCTGCGTCAAGTAATACAGAGCTTCTTGAATTCTCCCCTCAGCCCTTCAGATCCTGGAAGGAGCAAAGAGGCTGCAGGAATTCAGGGGAGGAGAGGTCCTATTTCCTGGATTTGGCATTTTTAACACCGCAGTCACAGGAGATAATGTCCTGAAAGGGAGAAGAATTTCTCCAAAAGGCTGTTTGGGGATAAAATTGGTGTCCTAGAGAGGGTCCCCAAAGCAGAGGCATCCCCTTTCTATCATGGCTCTTTGTGCTGCTCTTCGCTTTTTCTTTTTTTACTGTAGTAAAATATACATACAATTTACCACTTTAACCATTCATGATGGTTCAGTTCAGTGGCAGGAAGCACATTCACCCTGTTGTGCAGCCCTCGCCACCATCCTTCTCCAGAACTACTTCTTCCCAAACTGACACTCTGTCCCCATTAAACACTCCTCATTCCCCTCTCCCGGCACCCACCCTTCCACTTTCCGTCTCTGTGAGGTTGTCGATTCTAGGGACCTAGTGTAAGTGAAGTCACACGGTAGTTGTCCTTTTGTGACTGGCTTCTTTCACTCAGCATCATGTCCTCCAGGTTCGTCCATGCTGTACCGTGCGTCAGAATGTCTCTCCTTTTTAAGGCTGGATAATATTCCACTGTATGGACGGACCACATTTTGTGTAGCCATTCTTCCATTGGTGGACATTGGAGTTGTTGCCATCTTTTGGATATTGTGAATAACGTCTTCCTTACTTTTTGTAAATACCTAATGAAAAGTTTGCCACGGGGCCACAGAGCCTTGTGCGAGTGGCCCCCTGCTTTAGTGTTCCCGGAGTAGCTGCAAGCAGGAATGGGGCTGAGGTCTAGGGAGGGGCTTGCTCTAGAAGGTGGAGCAGAGGGTTAAGGGCAAGGAGAGAGACAGGGGTGGCAAAGGCAGGGTGTCCCTGACAGGAGCAGCTTTAAGCACCTTTTGAATACCCAAAAATGAAGGTTAAAATTGGGGGCTGCCTGGGTCCTACTGTGAGGTGTGAGGATATGTCTGGGGGTAATGGGCGGGGAGAGGCCACCTGCACGGGGACTCAGCTTTGTCGGGAGAGGACAGGAGCCGTGTGCTTTCTCTAGCTGGGGCTGAGGGGGGGTGAGTTGATGGATTCTGAGACTGACACAGTCCCAGGAAGTGGCAGAGCCCAGGAAGTGACACTGCAGAGGAGTACGGTTCATGTGGAACGTGGAGGTTCAGGCCAAAGACCGTGTCCAGAGGAGGAGTTTAAGGCACTTGCTTTACTTTTTGGAAAACTTTAAGAAAGGAGTGATGGGAGATAGTTCAGGGTAGTCACGTGTTTTAGTTTATTTGGGCTGCTATAACTAAGTACCAGACTCCATGGCTTACAAACAACAGACATTATCTCTCACGGTGCTGGAGGCTGGAAGTCCGAGATCAAGGTGCCAGCACCACCAGGTCGTGTTCCGGTGAGAGCCCTATTCCTGGTTCATAGTCGGCCATTTTGTCAGTGTGACTTCACATGGTGGAACGAGTGAGGACGCTCTCTGGGGTTTCTTTTATAAGAACAATAATCCTGTTCATGAGGCTCCACCCTCATGACCTAAGAACTTCCCAAAGGCCCCACCTCCTAATACCATCATCTTCGGGGGGTTCAGATTTCAACATACGAATTTTGGGGAAGCCTTAAACGTTTATTCAGACCATAGCACCAAGTGTGCATGAACTTTGGCTTTGGACAGACCTAGTTCCAATCCTGACTCTAGATCCCCTTTCAAATGTGTTTCTTCAGCTTTGTAAGGTTTAAATGAGAGGATCCAAGTTGTATGCTTCCAGGCCTGTCCTAGTCGTCTCAGGTTCTAAGATGCTGGACTTTGAGCCTTGCAAGCCTTTACCCCTGGGGCCTTGGTTGCTTCTGTGAATTCCCTGGAGAGGGGATGGGCAGGTGCAGGGGACCAGGGATGAGAGGGATCATGCTCTATCCTCTAGAATGCCCGCACAAAGGCTTTGTAAATTTCTGTCCATCTGAACTCTTCTGAATGTAGGGAAGGAGCCTGCCAGGGATGGTGTTTTCAGGGTGAAGGTGAAGTAAAGCATTTGAGGACACAGATACTCTGGAGGGCATGCCCCTGTATGTCCACTTCTGAGGCATATATGGCACCAAGCAGATGCTCCCCTGGGTAGGAAGTACTGTTCTAGAGGAGAACAGGAAGAGTCCTGTCTGATCCAGGATTTGGAGGCATCAGAGGTCATAGATGACACCAGAATCAGAGACCTGCCCTCAGGAAGAAATCAGAGCTAAGGAGGAAGTTCTCTCTGATAGAGAAGTTTGCTCTAGAGAGTAAGGGACCTCCTGGGGCAGGCGGAGGGGATGAGGTGCGAAGTTATATCCCAGAGGACCACTCACACCCCCTGTGGGGGGCGGGGAGGGTAGGAGGCTGAGTGGGAAGTGCCACTCCCAAGGCGGACTTGCATCTGCTTCCACTCAGGGCCAAGCTCTTCCCCCAAACCCCAGAGAAAACCCTCCCATCCTATTCTCTGAAACTATGTGACCTATTTTCCCTTTGAAACAGGTGAGTTCTGTGGAAGGAAACTGCCTAAACCAGACATCCCATCTTTTCTATTATTTATTTATAATCTTGCTGGGAACTGCATTCTTATATCAATATCCAGCTTATTTGATTTTTATTTTGATTTATAGTATTGAGCAAATTCTAACACACAGATTAGTTGCAAATGCTGTTTTAACAGCTCATCTTACAAGAGACTCTACTCTGTAAAGACAAAAGCAGCTTTACTATCAGGTCTGCACACAAATAAGCTGGCAGCAGAGATTATTTTCATGTCTTTAACATGTTATTTTGTATATTACATTTAAATGTATGGCAGTTGTAAAATACATATTTCAACTGCTTTTACTTCAAAGTTTATTTTTTAAATTGAGATGAAATTCAGATACTCTAAAATTCATCCTTTTAAAGTATGCAGTTCAGTGGTTTTTAGTATATTCACAAAGTTATGACCAGATACCTGTCTTTTTGAGAGAGACAAGTGACTGCTTCACAAGGAGCTAACTGATCCATGGCTAGCATACTGCTGCAGTAGACTTCACCAGGAGACAGCCTGGGACCCTGGAAAAGGCAATGAGCCAGGAGCCTGAAGACCCCGCTTCCATTTCTAGTGTGCAGCTGGCCAGTTAGTGAGTTCTCAGTAAAATCAGGGGCTTAGACAAAATGCTGTCTAGTTTTCTTTTCAGTCCTACTCTGAGCTGCCCAGTCTATACCTGGAAAGTTTGGTTCTGTCAAAGTAAAGGTGAACCTCAGAGCTCCATAGTGAGGATTCTTGTTAGAAGCCTTGGAGACAGGACCCCGGTGGGGCGGGGGGAGGGGGGGAGAGGAAGGCATCTGTTCAGGGTACCCCCCCCCCCAAGGAGGGGAGCTTTTCATCCATCCAGTGTTTAGGTCTCTTCTGGCCCTTCCCACCCCCCACCCCCCCAGCATCCCGGCTTCCTAGGCTCTCTCTGCAAATCCTCCATCAGGGTTACCACCTCTTGTCACCCTCTGGGTGCTCATGCTGAACCCAGTGTGGATAACTATCTCAGACAGGATAGTTACAAGCACTGCAGCAGCTTCAGGATCTGCTCCTTGGGGGACATCTCTGGCCTTAGCCACTGATGGCACAATCCCCACTGGTGGCCAAGAGCCTCCCTGGCCCAGCTACCTCCTCGTGGCAGAGGGTCTGATGCACTGACAACAGTGTTTCAGGACCAAGGTCATGGGTCTGAGGGTAGGATTCCCACTCCCACATGGCATCTTTAATCAGAAGGCTTTCTAGTTCTAGGGGATGGGGAGGTCCAGGTCACCCAAGTTTGCAGCCATCTTATGGCTCAGGAAATGGCCTCATACCAGCTGGGACTGGACCTGGGAATGTCACACCCTGTATCTCTGTAGGGTGTAGTCGAGCATCTGGGTTCTCCAGTTTCTGGCTGTTTTTCCCTTGAAACAGTACAGGTGAGCAGGGAAAGCCTGCTATATAGGTGGGGTGAGCCGACACATTCTCTGTTAAAGACAGCAGCCCCCGGCCCTGTGTCCTTTCCAGAGGTCTCTAAACAGTGAACTCCCAGTCAGTGTTCAGCTCTCAGAAGAAAGTGGGCTCCCTGAGCTTCTCCGCCGGGTGTAATACCTCTCCTGGCCTAACACACCTCTCCTCTGTAGCACTTAGCACAGCTGCAGTGTCACTCGTGATTCTCCATAGGAAGTTAGAAAACCCATAGATTCATGAGGAGGCAGGACAGCCTCTCTCCATAGAGCTGCCGTCATCAAGTCACTCAACCCAGAAACTTCCAAGGCCTCTCTGACTCCCTGCCCTCTCCCCTGCTAAGTCGTTTCTTTTGCCTCCCGAATCTGTCTTGAAGCCACCCCCTCTTCCTCATTCCCAGGACCCCACCTACTCCAGGCCCTCCTCTCTCACTCGCTCCACTGCAACCCTCTGTCCCAGCCTGCACCACAAAGCAGGGTACCCTGACTGGCCTTCCCGCCCCACTACGCACTGGGGCACCCCTCACCCAAGGCGGCAAGCGGGCGGCGGGGGGGGAGCCGGGGCGCAGAAGGCGGGGGCCCGGGGATCGGGGATTCGGGAGCCAGGCTTGGTATCTCCTCTAATGGGCCCGGGACTTGCTCGACGGAAGAGGTAGTACCCGGCTCCCCCAGGGACGCGTACACAGACCCCTCCCGCGGAGCGAGCCCCTGCCAGCCCTTCCCAGGCGGACCCATTGGGCACTGGCCACCGCAGGAGAAGCGGGCGAGGGTGAGGGACGGAACTTCCACAGGAAGTACCCTTCCCCTCTGATTGAGCCGTCCAGCCCCGGGCCCGAGGGAGCCTCGCCTCCCATTACCTGTCGCAGCTGTCAGTATGAAGAGGGCCCGCCGTGAAGCTCTCTGGGAAATGTAGTTCCAGCCGGCTCTGCCTCCTACGTGGATCGGAAGGCTTGGGGCGGGTGATGCTTGGTACCATTAGCCTCAAGCTGAAAGGCTGTCCTGGAGACTCACTCGTTAAGTTCGTTCGCTCTTGTGATAAATATTTATTAAATCCCTACTACATGCCAGGCACCTTCAGGTGCTGGGGTTACTATGGTGAACCCAGACCATGTGCCTGCTTAGAAAGCCCAGTGTTAGAGGAGGAAACAGACATGAATCAGACAATTGTACAAACAAATGTAAAACTGCAACAGTAACTATTAAGGAAAAAAAACTGAAGCAGGAATCACGTGGTGGGAAATGACTGGGGAAGCCTCTACTTGAGAGAGGAATGTCAGGGCCTCCCAGGTTTCTCCTGCCAGGACAACTGTTTGATGGCAGTAATGATTCCTCAGAGATGTATCTCACAGCATCTCCCTTAACCCTTACACACTCGAAGGTATACTTCATGATTATTCTCTGGGCCTTCCAGGAGACCGAGACTCAATCATTTTCTGGAGTTAGCACAATCACAGGTAGCTAGGCTTTAACCACACACCTTCAACAATGAACCTGACTTCCACCCTGTCTCCTCCTACTTCATAACACATCCTGCAATCCAGCCCTGTTTTCTGCATGTGAGAAATGTGGATGATAACAATGGTGAACTAATCCAGGAAAAGTGCTCAGCACAGGAGAGCCAGGCACAGAACAAGCACTTGATTAGTGTTGGACGTTTCCATCACTACTCTAATTGCCTCTGTCTACTCTGACTCACCTGTTACCCCAGTGCCCATCCTCTCTTCTTTCCACAGTATCCCTTAGAGTTACCTCTTCTCTCCCACTTTGTACATATAAATTTGGTGGGCCTGACCCCAACCACAGCTCCAGGAGAGTGCATGACAAGCAGGCCCGGCCAGTCTACTCCATCCCCCCAGCCACAGTGGTTGGTTCAGAGATGGGCTCATGAGCCACATCAGTCAAATGAAACTTAACTTCTAAGAGGAATGTGAAACTGTTAGCCAAGTTCTCTTTTGTTCCAGAGTGCCAGGGTGACAGTAGTTCCCCTTCTTGTAATTTCTTGGGCAGCCTAGCCTGCAAGTGTAGGACCATTCTGCCCACTCTGGGTGCTTTCCCCTCCCTCACTGAGGGGATCTTCTAGAATGGGAACAACAGGCAATAATGTTGTCAGGCCAGCTACCCTCTGTGCCAGTGATCCGAGCTATTTTAATCACAACGCTTTACTCACAGGAGGTTCAAGGCATTAGGATATGTAGACCCAACTCTTTAAGGTCTCCTTATCTGTTGTATTAGCTCAAAACAATTCTATTTGAAATGCACGGGGCGCCTGGGTGGCTCAGTTGGTTTGGCGTCTGCCTTCCGCTCGGGTCTTGATCCCAGGGTCCTGGGATTGAGCCCCACGTCGGGCTCTTAGCTCGGCGGGGACCTGCTTTTCCCTCTCCCTCTGCCTGCCACTCCACCTGCTTCTGTTCTCTGTGTCAAATGAGTAAGTAAAATCTTAAAAAGAAATACAAACCATATTTACCTAATTTCCTTCAAATGTGGCTTGTTGCAGTTGTACCTCTTTGCTAAATTATTCCTTCCAAGCAATAGAACATCATAACATTTTTATCCTGAGAACTATCTTAGTCAAGCTTTTTGCTAAATTCCTTACAGCTTTTCTGGGCCACTGTTAAACCTCCTGCCCACTTGTAAATGACAGCACCAATGCCTATTCCCTTTCCTCCTGTCAGTCTTGTAGCTGTATCCAACAGCATAAAAGTGCCAGAGCCACAGAAATGTCATTCTTTAAATGCACAATTTTAAGCACTTGCCATGTGTCCGTCCCTGCCCTCACAGAGACATTAAACCACTAGTTGTATAATTACTATTCAATTTTGTAATGGTAGGTAGGGATGGGGCAGGAGGGTGTTCCAGGTAAAAGGGAAAGCATGTTCGCAGTTCCTGAGGAAGTAAAGAGCTTGGTACATTTGATGAACTGAAAGTTCAGGGAACTGCACTGAATAAAGACAGTAGCTGGGGGCGCCTGGGTGGCTCAGTCGTTAAGCATCTGCCTTCGGCTCAGGTCATGATCCCAGGGTCCTGGGATCGAGTCCCATGTCGGGCTCCCTGCTCAGTGGGGAGCCTGCTTCTCCCTCTCCCACTCCCCCTGTTGTGTTCCCTCTCTTGCTGTCTCTCTCCGTTGGAAAAAAAAAAAAAAGTAGCTGGGGTTGGCAGGGAAGTAACGGTTAGGAAGGTTATGTTGAATATTTTGGATGTTATCCTAAGGACAACCGGAAGCCAGTGGAAGATGTCAAGTTGGATGGTGACATGATCAGACGTGTTGGCTATACTGGCAGAGAACAAGAGTGATGTGCGAGGTTAGAGGGCTATTTCAGTCGACCCCAATGAGTACTGTTAAGGGTGGTGGAGACACAGAGAACCAGTCAGAGATGTATCTGAGGCAGAATCCACAGGACTTGATGGAATGGATGAGCAGAGGAACAGGGAATGTGTTGGTAGCATGAGCAACTGTATGGGGCACCACACACTGGAGGCAAACAGATTAAGGGCTAAAAGCTTGAGTTAAGTCTAGGGCATGTGTTTTGATGCCTCAGACATCCAAAGGAAGATGTCTCACAGAAATCTGAATATAGGAATCTGGAATGCAGGGAGAGAAGAAATCTGGGCGAGACATAAAGTGAGGTCTTTGTAATCATGGAAGTGGCGAAGCTCGTTTGGGGGCACCTTGTACTCAGGTGAACCCAGAATACAGTAAGCAACAGAAGCATGTTAGAATTCGGCTGCGAGGCACAGAGAAAGCCGACGAGGAGACTGGCGCTAGTTCTAGAGAGGAGATACTCTACCTAGGGCAAGTCGGAACCACAAAGTGTCCTTTCAACAAGCCAAAGGTACACAAATTGGGCGAGCCGGCAGCTTCGCATTGCCAAAGCAGGCTTCGGGACGGGGAGGTAGCGCGGGCTCCTCCCGCCCTTGGCGCGCGGTCTGCGCCTAGAGTCGAGGGACGGAGATTGCTCTGGCCCCGGACAGTCATACCGGTGGTGCAGAGGGCGAGACCGGAAAGACCCGTCGTCCAACGATCTCGGCCCCGCCGCCCAGTTTTTGAGGAGACCGCCCCGCGGTGCGTGCCGGGGATGGGTTGGGAACCAGTTCAAGGCCGCCGCTGGGAGCCCACCATCCATCGCTTCCTAGCCGCCCCAGACGCCTCGGGAATGCGCAGCCGCGCAGCCCAAGGAGGCCGCCGGAAGTAAACGCACCACTTCCGGTTCCCAGCCTTGTGGGCCGCTCTAGCGCGCGCCACCTCGCTGGCATTCCCGCCGGCCTGCGCAGCTGGCTGCGGAGCGAGAGCCGCCTGGGCGCGCGGTGGCCGCGCAGAGCCTTTTGGGAGTCGTACGGGGCACGGCCGGTTTTCACCTCCGGTGCTGGGCGGGTAGCACGCGGGCCTCTGCTGCCCTCCGTGGCCTCAGGTATCGATCCCCGCCATACCGCGGCGGCGGAGCCGGGGCTGGAGCTGGAGGGGACTTCGAAGTCTGGGGTTGCCTCACGGGGTTACGCTGGAACTTTCTTCTGCGTTCTGGGGAGCTAACGACTTGTACCTGCATTAGGAAATGGCTCGAGGTCACGAATTCACACTCCAAACCCACAATCCCGCCCGTCTTCAAAATTCTTCAAAATTGGTTGCCATCCAAAACCACTGGCGTGTAGAAGAACAAGTTCACTTCATTGCCCTCCTCAGAGAACAGCATTTATTAGATGCCATACCGCACATGGGACAGACTTAATCACAGCCTAGTGAGAGCGTGCATTCTAGAAGTAAGACTGATGAGAACACACCGAAATCGGTAAAATCAAAACATTAGACAGTACAAGTGCACATAACAAACCTACTTCTGAGGTATCCAAACGAACTGGAGATTGCAGCATATTTTCGGGGTTATATATACATTTATGTTATATCCCCAGCCTCCCCAGGGTGTTAATGTAAGGAGGGATGTCTAAAAATAAAAGACAAAAAACCTGTAGTCAGATGGACATGAAAAGATGGGTAATGATCATCCTGACATTGGATCAATAGCTCTCTCAATCTACAACTAAAGCAGATGAATATACATACTTCAAATGAAGATCAGTTATTTTTTTAACAGATGGTCAAAGCAAAAACACTTTACTACTGAAATCCTATGAAGACAACGAGTTCAATGAACCATTCAAAATAGACTAATTAGATAAACTATAATCTGCCTTGTACACATACTCAATAAATTGGCAGATTACTTTGAGCAAACTCTGCGGTATCAGATTGTGTAAGGCGCTGCAGTCATCAGAACAATGCCACTTAATTATATGGAATCTCAAAAGTCAAAGACTCAAAACACCATTTACTGTGAAATGTCACTTGTTTTCACTCCCTGTATACTGGGTTAGTCCTTTTCTGTGTTAAATGGGGAGATGTGAATAGCCTATTAACTACTGCAACAAGGCTCTAAACAAAACTATATTGAGTACAACTCCTTCCAGATTAACAACTAAATCCCACCCTTTCTTTAGTTATAAAATATAAACTGTTGACATCTGAAATCTACTGAAATAATGCTGTTTGTATCAGTGATGGCTGTTAATACACCCTGATATTCGGGCAGTCACATTAAGGACTTGTTTGATACACATTTTCATCTATGCATCAACAACAGAAACCACATTTGTTCAAGTCAATTTCTTCAGTACAAAGCTCTCACCCTGCATAGTATGTCAACATCCATGCTGCAAAAGGTAGTGAACCAACTGTTCCTAACAATAAACTCCTGCGTTTCTCATCCCTATATTAACTTTTATCCAGTATTTGTGTTTTTTTGTTTGTTTGTTTTTTTAAAGATTTTATTTATTTATTTGAGAGAGAGAGAGCACATGAGAGGGGGGAGGGTCAGAGGGAGAAGCAGGTTCCCTGCCGAGCAGGGAGCCCGATGCGGGACTCGATGCGGGACTCGATCCAGGGACTCCAGGATCATGACCTGAGCCGAAGGCAGTCGCTTAACCAACTGAGCCACCCAGGCGCCCCTATCCAGTATTTGTTAATACTAACATAGCAGGTTAATATCTCTCAGTTAATGACATACTGTGAAATCTAGTTCCATCAGTCGACGCTGTAAACAGAAAGGTGAAAAAACCATCATCATAAAAACAGCATGGATCTCATAGTGGACTAACTCCTTTCTCCGACTTTTTGGGCTCAGAGCAGCTTGAATTACATCCAGCAAATGTACTTAGGTGCAGGTGCGCAATAAGGCAACAACTAAAAATATGCCTCTTTCACAGTAACTGACACTCAAAGTTGTTTCAATTTTTTTCTGCATACCAGTCATTAACAATGATTATTACACCAAAAAGGCATCTTACACTTGTGTGTATGTTAATATTTTTATAAAAGTGCTATTTTTCTAATCTCTTATGGAGGTTTGGCATAATCTTACAAAATCTGGAAAATAAAGAAAAATGTAAAACCTGAATTTAATTGTGAAGGAAGCCTCATCTGGGAAGGTGACTTCCCATACTGAGGTGCAGAACAGCATATATGGCATAAATTCTCACCTTCCCCCATACTGTCGTAGGAGCAAAGGAAAGCATGGCAGCTTCCATCTTTTATGCCCGGCGCATTTTGTCCACATACCTTCTAAGATAGCCTTTCCTACTTTCTGCAGCAACTGTGCAAGTAGGGGCCTCTTTCCCAATTTCATTCCCTGCCCTGCAACTCTGTTCAGCCACTGAAGGCAGAAGCAG
Source organism: Mirounga angustirostris (assembly GCF_029215605.1). Taxonomy (NCBI): domain Eukaryota; kingdom Metazoa; phylum Chordata; class Mammalia; order Carnivora; family Phocidae; genus Mirounga; species Mirounga angustirostris. The sequence goes on from NW_026991713.1 coordinate 142,283,483, forward strand.
GAGAGCTGTCGGATAGTGCTTTCTGGTATTTAGCAAGATTATTATATCCCAAAGTTGGCTGATAAGAAATCTAACTAGAGACCATTTTTCTACACAAGTCTAAGCTCCCCAGAGATTTGCTGAAGAACCACCTACAGATGACCTCACTTTTTAATTTAAGACCCTAAAGCCCTAGCAGACTGGTGTCTCATATTGAGTGGAGACATCAGAAACAGAGAGTCTAGTATGACCTTTGACATTCAGAGCACAGGGTCTCAGCTGTGGATCTGCAAACAAGAAACTAGAACAAAAAGGGGGAGAGGAGTGGGAGCTGGGTTGGAGTCTCCATTTCCCTTACTCACCAGGAGTATTTTCTTGCCTCTAAATAGTGTTAAAAGCTTACAGCAGTAGCCAGCCTCTTTTTGTATATTCAGTTCCCAATTGGCTGTTCTGTAGAAAGACCACATCTTCCAGTACTACTCTCCTAAAGAGGCTTATCATTGCTCACGAGGTTTCCCAGTGATAACCCCACTTTAATCAATGCTGTACTTCTATACTATTTCTGTAAAATTAAGACCATCCTCACATCCTGATCAAAAGTCCATTAAAAACCGGTCTTGCTGACAGGTACACAATTTTGCTTTAAAGAGAAATTGTGTAATTTACAAGATTCCCTGGTTCTTAAACATTAGTAACCATTCCATTCAACATTTTGCTCCTATATTTATATGTAACAGCAGTATCTAAAGATCTATATATTGTCAAGTAGTTTGGTTAAACTCTAATAGTTTTTTTTTTAAGATTTTATTTATTTATTTAATAAATAAATAAACGGGGAGAGAGAGAGAGACAGAGACAGCGTGAGAGAGAACACAAGCAGGCAGAGTGGGAGAGGAAGAAGCAGGCTTCCGCCTGAGCAGGGAGCCCGATGCGGGGCTCAATCCCAGGACCCTGGGATCATGACCTGAGCTGAAGGCAGTCGCTTAACCAACTGAGCCACCCAGGCGCCCCTCTAATAGTTTTCTGTATGTATTTTTCTCTGGCGATCAGGAGGAAATTTTTTTTTAACCAAAATCCAACTAAAACCATAAGGACTGTACTCTATAGAGTTTGCAATCTCTGATCTGATCACAGGAATAGGAGTTTGAACTGGAAGTCCTGGGGAATCTTTCTGTTGCTTTATTACCATACACATTAAATCAGACTTGGGATAAAGCACAAAGGCAATGAAAGGGTTCTAGGATGCGTGTGCACAGGGTAGCCTCCATGATGATTATCCTCACCCACCCGTCTCAGCCTTCCTGGCTGCTTGTGGTCCTAACACAAATGCCAACACATAACAGGGTTGAAGAATGCACAACCTTCAGCATCAGAGACACCCAAGGTTAATGCCAGCTTCAGCACATTCCTATTTTTGTCTTAAGCAAGATACTGACTTTACGAGGGCTTCAGTTTCCTCGTTTATGAAACGAGGATAGCCCTTTCTCTGTCAAATTTATCCTAAAGATTAAATTAGATAATACCCCTAAAACATCTAGCATGTTCACTAAACAAGAGTTACTGTTATTCATAGAAAGGCAGGTAATGTACTTTGGTAGAGACTTAGAGGTAACTCCTTCCAGAGAGGAGCAAGTATCTTTCCCTAGATCAAGTTGGGTGCCAGGAAAGGCTACAGTCAGATTGCCAAAATTCCTTGCAAATGAGTCACAAAGGCAGTGGCATCAGAAATATGAGAATGGAACTCCAAGGATACTAATAGCCATTACGACACCAACTTGCCCATCTATTTGGGAACTTTTCACACAGGCGTAAAAGCTCCTAAACCACATCAGAAATTCACATGTGAAATATCATCTCTTACAAATGTTACATTTAGTTATAACCCAAAAAAGTATAAGACAGAGACAGATTACTTTCCTAGATACTAGATCTGCAGAACTGGCCAAAAAGAAAAAAAAAAAGAAAGAAAAAGGAAATTCTCCTTCTTCTAAAACTTACTTAGAAACCATGTAACAAAATTAAAAGAACTTCTAGCCAGACTTTCATTTTAAGGAAAACTGAATTTAAAAAAAAGTTCCATATCATTCTCTGGCTCATACAAATGGAATGTGAACAGTGACTGAGTTACTGAGTTAGAATCCTGGCTTCATTCACTAGCTGTGACATTATCCTTCTTCAGTTATAAAACAGAAATCATAGTGCCTAAAGCAAGGTTGTGATGGAGACTAAGTGACATGTGACATGGGATGCATGTAAAGTGCCTGGTACATAAAGGGTAACTGGTCCCCAGTTTGCAGTATAGATACTGAGAAGCACAGCGTTAATGAAAACTTGCTATATTTACATGGTGGTTTTCGTATGGGTTTGCTGATGAACAATGAGATGCATATTCAACCTGAAACTTTTCCCACACATGGTACATTTAAAAGGTTCCTCTCCTGTGTGGTTCTTCTGGTGGCATGCAAGCTCTGAGTCCAAAATAAAACTTTTTGCACATGTTTTGCATTTATGGGGCTTTTCCCCTCTATGAATGCTCTGATGGGAAATAAGCTCAGAGACACGAAGGAAGGTCTTCGCACACTCAGGACATTTTAAAGGTTTAAATTTTGAGAACAAAAGCATATTTTCCCCACAGTCACTGCAGTGTTCAGAGTCATCTGCATGGCCCTGCTCGGGGAGGACGAGGTGTGAGGACTGCCCGAAGCACTTCACACACTGCGTGCACTGGTACTGGGTGGCTGACGTGTGCGTTTTCTCATGCAAAGCAAGATTTGTTTTCTGCCCAAAATATTTACCGCAGTCAGTACATTCATAGGCTCTTTTGGCAGCGTGGGTTTTCTGATGCTGTGACAATCCTGGGAGCCACATAAAACCTCTCCCACATATGCCACATGTGTGGGGTTTCTCCTTTATGTGGATATTCATGTGCCGAGACAGATGTGAGTGCTGGCGGAAGCTGCTGCCGCACTCAGCACACTTGTAAGGCTTCTCGCCAGTATGGATCCTCCTGTGTGTCCTCAGGTTGGCTCTATGATTGAAAATCTTCCCACAGTCACCACATTTATACTTTTTCTCCCCTGAATGAGTTTTCTGATGCAAAACAAGGTATGAGTTATCACTGAAGCTTTCGTCACATTCAGGACACTTGTACAAATTTTTGGCTTCTTCCCCAGGAAATTCAAGAATTTCAGAAAGTGCTCCGGTTCCTAAACACTGAGACAGTTCTTGTAATGGGGTTTGGTTTTCAATGGTAACTAATAGGCTTATGAACCTTTTCTTGCAAGCAGGAGCTCCACCTGATACTTTCCTTTCTGGGTCTCCAACTCCAGTCTCAGATTTTTCTGGGTAATAGATAAGGGGCACAGTGATGGAGGAGTTTTCTGGGGCAAGTTCTTCAAATCCCGCAGACTCTAGATTTAACTGTTGAGAAATCTCAGTCTTGCCTTCCCCTCCTGTTGATAAAAACAAAACAAAGCAAAGCATAGATAACACCCTCAAGTGGTACTGGGGAAAGAACAAGCTAGTTACACAGGGACCAAGAATCTGTAGATGGCTTATCCTAGAACCCAGACACTCATACTATACAAAATCAGGCCAGCAGGCTCTACTGACTTCCCAGAGGATCTAGTTGTTAGTGATCCTGTGAGGAGGAAGCGGAAAAGACGTGTAACTATGTTAGGGTCCAGCAGGACAGGAACTAAGGGCAATCTTGGTAGATGCTGTCTACAGAAGGTTTCCAGTTAGTCTCCTGAGTCTCAAGAACTTTTCATCATTTAAGGAATCTCAAGTGACCGCTGAACAACCACAACTGGAATAGAGATTGGGATTCATATTTAAGAGAGAAAGAAAGAGAGCAAGTGAGTATTTTTCTACCTAGCAGAGAAACAATCTGGTTATTAGAAATAGTTTTATTGTCATCAGGAGAGTTCTTCAAAATTTCTTTACCTCTCCTGGAGGAAAGATCAAGGTAGAGCTGCCATGCATACAGCAGCCAAATGATAACTGGTCTCACTGCTGGGATGGCTGATAAAACTTGGGCTGCCAAAAAACATTCTTTTTTAATATTTGTCCAAATATTCTTAATTTGTAAAGCCAACATATCAATATAAAAGGGGTCTTTCCTTCCAGAGAAACAGCCCTATGACTGCCCTAGCACACTGCCTAGAAAGGATTTCTGGGCTGCAGTGCAGTGTGGTTTTGCTGTTTTGAAGAGACCAAATTCAGGGATGCCAAGATGGCTAGAATTTGACAACAAAATACTGGGGACAAGGCAGGTGCCCAGGCAGAGCTCTGGACATCTAGGTAGGGCCCCGTTAAGACTTGGGCTGAACATTAATCTGTAAGTGCACATGAAGAAACTACCCCAGACTGGGAAAAGAATCATCAAAAAGGAACACAGAGAACAATCTTCAGAGTTCACATCATACATAGTTCAATAGTTCATGTTCCTGACAGTCAAGATGGAACACACAAGGTATCAGGCAGTATCCTCAGAAAGACATTGCTTTAGCAGCAGGTCAAATGGGCCCTAGACTAAAGGCTGCTCTGAATACACCCTAACAAAACAAAAAGCAAGCCCTGAAAGGATCATACTGATCCCAAGTAACTTAAATGCAAAGTCCAAAAATATTTTTAAAAATACAACAAAATGAACATCCAACAACATAAAACTCACAATGTCCAACATCCAATCAAAAATTATCAGACATGTAAAGAAGCAGAAAAATATGACCCATAACTAGGAGCAAAATCAATTAACAGAAACAGACCCAGAAATGACACAGATGATGAAACTAGTAGCAACAATGTTAGAATAGCTATAACTATACTTCTTATGTTCAACAAGGTAGAGGGAAACATGAACATGATGAGGAGAGAGATGGAAAATATGAAACCTGAGTTACAATATAGTTCCAAGAGTCAACCCTAGTCAGAGACAAACTCTACTCAGGCATGGGAACATTTCTGCATATAGTTCCCCTTACGTGAAAATGGCATAGCACCCCCTTAAGAGTGAATCAATTTCGAATCTTTAGTAGATGACAGGAACCTATACTCATGAGGTTTTGCAAGTAAAACTGTGAATTGACTTTAATAAATATTTGGGAAGATTACTGGATACTGCCATATCTCATGCAAAATCACAGTCACTGTACTAGATAGGCTTTTTTTTGGTCTTTAAGAAATCATCTCATCCTTTGACTACTGCACTGTCGTGCAAGTTCTTGTCATATCCACATAGATCACCCAGAAAAAGGTCCCACGCCCCCATATCAACATGTGAATGAGACATGAAATCCTGTTCCTAGAACTGACTAAAGTTCCGAAATGCAGGAAAAACAACTGCCTTACCCATCAAGGCCATATCCTCGAAACACTCCTGTGTAGTGTCTCTGCTGAGGGACCTCTGGGCAGGGTGCAGACTCACATACTCCTCTTGAGAAAAATACACAGCCAGATCCTCAAACAGCATTGGCCCCTGAAACAACATGAGAGCCCATCTCAGGACAAGAGGCCCCAAGGCCACCCCCTCACTCAGTTTAGGGAGACTGAGAAGAGCTAGAAACATCAGAACCAAGGGAGGAAGGGGCTTGGTGTAAAAGGTTCCTGAGTGCTGGGGATGGTGTATAAGTGGGTTCTAAGGGTGGTGGTGGAAACTGGGAAGGACATAATTTCTGAGACAGTGGTATAAGGGCCAAGACAGTAAACTATAAGAAGTTCTAGAAGAGACTTCTAGAAAAGATGAGGGAACTCTCAGGGAGGGAAATCATTACAAACAGATGCTCTAAGGGAAAGAAAACTGAGCAGCCCAGGAAGAATCATGAAAAGGGACAGTGGTTCCAGTATTCTCCCAACATCCTTCTGCTTGATAGTCTCTCTCCTCCTTGCACATGACACTCAACTGCTAAGCTCTCATTAGAATCATATCCAGGCCTAGTCCTCCTTCCCTTAGTTTACCAGTCTTATAAACCAACAGAACCTCAACGTGATTAAGAATCACCTGGGGTTTTTGTTTCTGTGTTTATTCAAAAGGTGTGGGATGTGCCTAGAAATCTGCAAGTTTGAGCAGCATTTCAGAAAACCACTTTGAGGTACTCTGATAGCCTTCTCCAACGGGCCCTGCTCCCAGCTGGTGGTTCTGAAAGGAAGAATGTGATACGCCATTTCTCCGAAGTGCCTGGTCCCGGGAAGACAGCTTGATCAGAGGGCTATTTGGGGATCGGGAGCCCTCCCACCGAGACGGGCATTCCTAACCCTCTTCCAAAGGAAGGCAGGCAGAGGCCGGAAAGTAGCGACAGGAACTGGGACCCCGAGAAGGGACCTTATCTTACCTGGGCCCCGGTTGTTGGAAGCGTGGACGCCATCTCAGGGGGTGGGAGTGCCTTCCTCAAGTGGCCAGACTGACTTCGAGACAGATCTAGGAAGGGAGAGAATCATCCTCAAGAAGGGCCAATTTGGCTGCAAAGCCCCTCCACGGACTCCCAAGGCTTCCTCGCTTTCCCAGCCCCTTTAAAACCTGAGCCGGGGGCGCCTGGGTGGCTCAGTCGTTAGGCGTCTGCCTTCGGCTCAGGTCATGATCCCGGAGTCCTGGAATCGAGCCCCGCATCAGGCTACCTGCTCAGTGGGAAGCCTGCTTCTCCCTCTCCCACTCGCCCTGCTTGTGTTTCCTCTCTCACTATCTCTCTCTGTCAAATAAATAAAATCTTTTAAAAATAAATAAATAAATAAAACCTGAACTGAAGGTTCCTCTCCGCAGCCCAGCCTCGGAGGGGCCGACTCCTCGGCGGGCCAGGTCCCACCTACCGCTCCGAGACTAGTGATGTTAGAAAGTCTCCCGCTACCAGTGCAAAAAGAGCAGAGGGCGACGCCCAAAAGGCACTCTAGACCGAGAGCCACAGCCACTGCGGAGCTCCCACACTCCTCTACGCAGGAGCTGCCGGGAAAGCCGCCGGAACCGGCCCGCCCCCATGCGTTCAGGAAACTCTGCCCTGTGATTGGCCAGCGGTATTCCGAGGGGGGCAGTCCTTCTCGTGTGTTGACCAATCGAGTACGTTAACAGAGGACAAAAACTCGCTGGGCATGCTGGGAGATGTAGTTTTCCTTCTGTCTCTCGAAGTAAGTATTTCCGGTTCCGCTGCCTGAGTCTCCAGGGTGAGCTCCTGCCCGCTTACCTGCCGGCCGGTAACTGTGTGAAGAGGTGGGGTGACCCCGGAGCGACGTAATGTTTCAGGGAAGAAGGAAAGTAAGAAGACAGGGAGATTCCGAACCCGAAGGACTATTGGTACCGAAATGTGGGTTTGGGCGGCAGTGCTCCGTGGGCCCAAAACGTGGGTCCGGCCAGGGTGAGGTGAGTGGCCACGAGTGCAAGTCCTAGTCTTGGCCTGAGCAGTAAAGTCCGCTGTGTTTTGGGCGGACTGTGGGGCCGTGGAGTGAAAAGGGGTGTTTTCTGCGTGGATAGAATTCAGATTGGCTTCGACCAGGTTGCAAGTCCATGACCCAGTGCATTCTAGGGGCGTTGTGCCCCGCGACTGCAGCCGAGCTGAGCCAAATCAGGCTCAGAGACACAGCGGAGTCTCAAACGGGAGTAAAGCCATTGGCTTGCTTTGCGAGACGCCGTATGCCTCCTGATACCTCACATTCGACCTGTCCCATTGCCACATATTTTACACTTCACTGACACTGGGTGCGGTGGTGTAGGGATTTGGAATTTAAAATTGAGCTCGTTCTCAAGCTTTGCCACTGATTGCTTGGGTCATCTTGGCCAATATACAACTTTGCTTTCCTCAGCTGCAAAGAGTTCCAAATGCTTCTCCTCAGAGGGTAGTTTCAAATAGGTTGTCAGTTTATAAAGGTGTCAATTTACAAAGGTGAAAAAGCAAGGATGATAGGTACCTTAATAGAAAATACTGGGTAAGTCTCAATAATTATTTTCTTATTCTAGTGCCAGACATGTGCCTGTGTCTAAAAGGTTACTCAAGAAATTGTTGTATGGTTATTGAAACAGTATTATCAGAATTGACAAAATAAGTAGTGGAAACCAGTGGAATGTCAGACAGGAAAGTTTCAGTTGCAAGTAACAGAAAACCCAACAAAACTATGTTCAAAAGTAGGGCAGATACAGATTGGTTAATTCAGTGGCTCCGTGACACCATCAAGGTCTTAATGCTTCCATTTTTCTCCTCTGCCATCCTTAGCATGTTGGTGAAAGGGACACATAATACATGCAGACGTGCATTGTGCCAGATACCCATCCTAAACCAATCATTATCAAGGGTAAAAAGACTATACCTACCATAATTGGTTTTGACCAACCATGGTTCACCCCCTAGCACTGGGAGAAGGACCCAGCCTCCCCTGGCCAACTACCTGCACAAAATCAGGGCTCTGTTAGAAAAGAAAAAGAAGGGAGTAGAACAGATATCAAATCGGTAACTAAGAGCATCTGCCACAAGTGACATCTGTTAACAACAAAGATCTAGGCCTTCTGACAATGGGTCACAAAAGAAGTATCTAGAGGTGGGCGCTAGGGGGAGGAGAAAGGTGGTGAAAGGACAGGTAGAAGAATGATAAGGAAAAATTTCCCCACAGGCTAGACCAATCCAAAGCATAAATGTTGAGGAAGAGCTAACAGCCTGGTACGTGGAGGTCTAAACTGAAAGCACATTCATTATCGAATCATGGTAGTGCTGAAGTAGTCATATTCCTCCCCCCCTTCCTTGTATTTAATGCTATTCTTATGTCAAGGATATCTCATTTAGGGCTCAGATTCTCCTGATTTTGATTTTTGGCCCCTTCACCAAGAACAAGAGGCTCTTGTGGCCTTTTCCTTTGAACTTTGGTCTCATAACAAAGAAATAAACACAGTTTCCAATGACCAGAAGTGAAGCTTGTGGTATTAACTCAATGGATAACCAGAGAGAAAGAGTTATCTCTGAAATGGGAGAGGAAACTAAATCTTCCCGAGACCCTCTAACTACCAAAACTGAGCAGAGTAGATCAAGAAGGGAGCTTGAAAGATTGATCTTGCTTAAAGTAAAGAGATGAGATACAAAGTCTAAGACCAAGATTGAAAGAATAAGACTGAATTATATGCCTAACTTTGTTTTTTAAAAATCAGAGATGCTTGACTATATATCCATTATATGTTCAAGTAACAGATTTTTTTTTTTTTAAAGATTTTATTTATTTATTTGAGAGAGAGAGAGCATGAGGGGGAGAGGGTCAGAGGGAGAAGCAGAGCAAGGAGCCCGATGCGGGACTCGATCCCGGGACTCCAGGATCATGACCTGAGCCAAAGGCAGTCGCTTAACCAACTGAGCCACCCAGGCGCCCTCTCATAAATAAAATCTTAAAAAAAAAAATCTGTTAGGGCGCCTGGGTGGCTCAGTTGGTTAAGCGACTGCCTTCGGCTCAGGTCATGATCCTGGAGTCCTGGGATCGAGTCCCGCATCGGGCTCCCTGCTCGGCAGGGAGCCTGCTTCTCCCTCTGACCCTCTCCCCTCTCATGTGCTCTCTGTCTCTCTCATTCTCTCTGTCTCAAATAAATAAGTAAAATCTAAAAAAAAAAAAAAAAAAGATTTTATTTATGAGAGAGAAAGAGAGAGAGTAGGGAGAGGAGCTGAGGGAGAGGGACAAGCAGACTCCACACTGAGTGCAGAGCCAGATACAGGGCTCAGTCTCCAAAACCAAGAGTCCGACACTTAACCAACTAAGCCACCCAGGTGCCCCTCAAGTAACAGATTTTAATATTCAAAACTCACAAATCCTGGGGTGCACAGAGACTGGTTAAGATTCTCTCCCTCTGCCCCTCTCCTCCCTGCCCCCCCTCTCACTGACACACTCTCTAAAAAAAAAAAAACTCAAAAATCCTTTTGCCACAACCTTCTGACAAGCTTCTTCATTTCAGCCTTTAACATATCAATAATAATCTGTATGTATTAAAATTCTTTCTGTAGCCAAAGATCTGCTGTTTCTCTGAAGATCCCATTATCTTTCTAAAAATTAAAAATAACTTTTTATAGGAGCGTCTGGGTGGCTCAGTCAATTAAGCATTCAGCTCAGGTCATGATCCCAGGGTCCTGGGATCAAGCCGCAAGTTGGGGCTCCCTGCTTGGCAGGAGGTCTACTTCTCCCTCTCTCTCTGCCCATTGCCCCCCTCATGCTCTCTCGCTATCTCTCAGTCTCAAATAAATAAATGAAATCTTTTTAAAAAATAACTTTTTATTATTAGAAAAGCAGTATATATGCGTTTTAGAAAGTTAGAAAATACAGATAAGAAAAAACCAGAAAATAAGAGCACTACATTCTTATCATTCAGAGATTACCAATGTTCTCTTTTAAGTATAGATATTTTCCCTGGTAATTTTAAACATAATTTCCAGAACAAATTGCTTTCTACGTTTGGCGGTTTTTTTTTTTTAAAGATTTTATTTATTTATTTGAAAGAGAGAGACACAGCGAGAGAGAGAACACAAGTAGGGGGAGTGGAGGGAGAAGCAGGCCTCCCGCGGAGCAGGGAGCCCGATGCGGGGCTCGATCCCAGGACCCTGGGATCATGACCTGAGCCGAAGGCAGACGCTTAACCGACTGAGCCACCCAGGCGCCCCTACGTTTGGTGTTTTTAACATTCACAGACAGTACTGTTTTTCAGGGTCCGTTACTTAAAAATAAGTATGTCTCTGGTTCCTACAGCCTTTGTATCCTTCGTGAGATGTAAATACCAATGAGAAATTGGCAGGGCCATATCAGGATGTACCAGAAGAGTACAGATAAGCAAGATTAGTTTTTTCTCCCAACTTCAGCAAGAGGCTTTTCTCGCAGGAATTCAGAATGCCTGACTGGGCAGTTAGGAACCCCGGCTCACTAGTATCCAGTCTCTAATGAAGGGAATGATGGTTACTGGTCATGCCTGCAGGACCTGCTGTCACAGCAAGAGGCTCTCACGACTTTGAAGCTAGGATTACCTCTACCTGGGCAGGAATTCCTTCATCAGAAAGAGACTCAAAAAAGAGAGAAAGAGTGGAAGGGGGGAGGAAGGAGGAAAGAAGGAGAAAGGAAGGAGGAAGGGGGCTAAGGGCTCTAAGTTGTGCCTCCAATACATTAATCCTGTGACCAGAAAGTGGTTTTGCTCTGTGTTGACTCTAACAGAATTTTCTCAGTCACTGAGGCTAGAAATGCTTGCAAAGGAAGATTCTGGACCTACTGATACTGACTGATTCTTGCAAATAGAAACTGTAAGCAGAGATTTCTGGAGGATGATAAGATCTACAGAGCATACAGGTTGGGCACAGTGAGGATGGAGAAGGAACAATGGGTTGGAGAGTAGACGAGAAGACAACATGCTTAGACAATTTCCCCCCAAAGGATCCTTCAGATTAAGCTTTCTGAGATCAGGGGTTTAACTGTCTGAGACACTTGGCCCAGGAGTGCACAGAAACAGCATGGCGTGGCCAGGAGGGACATGATGGCCTGGCCTCTTTCTCCCCTGCAGCAGACGGAAAGGCCGTACCTGGAGGAGTGAGGCACAGAGCCAGCTGGAGTTGGGAGAAGAGTTGCAGAGAGTGAGTCAAAGCCTGCTGTGTCCTGCTGTGGATGATGCGCTCACAGAGGAAACCTACTTGAATGAAACCCATTTTATTAGTCAATATTTTTAAAAGATTTTTAAAAATTTATTTATTTGAGAGAGAGAGCGCGCACAAGCAGGGGGCAGGTGGGAGAGGGAGAAGCAGGCTCCCCGTCGAGCAGTGAGCCAGACAACATGGGGCTCAGTCCCAGGACCCTGGGATCACGACCTGAGCCCAACGCAGACACTTAACCGGATGAGCCACCCAGGCGCCCTATAAGGAGTTTTTAAATAATATGGGGAAATGCTAACATTAAAAATTTTTAAGGGAAAAATACAAAACTGTATGCAAAATACTATCATTATTAAAAATGTACTGAAGAGGGGCGAATGTTAAGTGATCATCTTGGGTTGGTGAGCAAATGGTAATTTTTTTCTTCTTTATGCTCTTCTATATTTTTCTTATTACAGTGAGTAGGTGTTTCTTCCAAAACTAGTCTGGAGTTGGACTGTGTGGCTTGAAATTGCTCTTAACAGCTCTAACATCTTGGATTCATTATTTGTCCTCTTGAAGCCTCAGTTTCCATAGCTGCAAAAGAGGAACAATGAGTGTAAATACCTCAGGTCCTTCCTCATGTCGTTGTTAGGATGATTAAATGAGATACTATGTGACACAACACTCTAACATACAAGAAGTGCTCAAAAGCGATCAGACACATCAACATAGTCCACATAGAGCTTCCTGCAATGATATGTTTCCCAAGAACTTGAAAGAAGGGGAATAAGGCTGAATGCTGAGAATTAAGCTGAGAAAATTGAGATGAAATCAATTTCTTCAGAAATAACAAGTAACAGGGCACCTGGGTGGCTCAGTCGTTAAGCGTCTGCCTTCAGCTCAGGTCATGGTCCCAGGGTCCTGGGATCGAGCCCCGCATCCGGCTCCCTGCTTGATGGGAAGCCTGCTTCTCCTCTTCCTCTTCCCCTGCTTATGTTCCCTCTCTCGCCGTGTCTCTCTCTCTGTGAAATAGAATCTTTAAAAAAAAAAAGAAGTAACTTTAAGCAAAGCCTGGAAAGCTCATCAAGTTGTGATCTGTGGGTCTGAAAAGGAATGTGTTTACCAGAGGGGCCTAGTCTGAGTGGAACCAAGAGGAAGAAGAGTCAGCAAGAGTCTGGCACCCTCCTAGTGCTGCTCAGGCAAAGGAATGTTGAATGAATGGGACAAGCATTCATGACACTGTAGAAGGGTCTGCTGTGTTGGACCAGGGCTTGAGTAAAAGATCTCCCTTAAGACTCTGTTCCCTTCTTCATACCCCCTGCTCACCAAGAACTTCCTGATTAGTGATCTAGCTTCCTAGGAACCCTAATAGAGAAAGAGGTATCTGGAACAGGACTAGGAGTATTCCAGTGACCCTTAACCATAAACAGGTAAGCCAGAATTTGGCTTAAGCCTCAGCTTTTGTGAGTCTGAGCAGTAAGCCCAGTCTCAGGGTGTACTGACAATATAACTGGAGAACCATACCCTCCCAATATGCTGGCCTGACACTCCGAGACCAGGCCAAGTGGCCACGTGGTTATCCTGTGCTCCCTCTATCTTGGTTTTATTGCAGCAAGCAGGATCATCCTTGGTGACCCAATATATACACTTATAGCATTTTACACCAAAAGGGAATTTCTTTAGAAGCAAAATATTTGGTTCTTGGTTGTAGTGGCTTTGATCCATGAAAATGTTAATAAACCCTTCAGGACCACGAATCAGAATAATCTCCCCCACCTCAAGCCAGTCTCATAGAGCCTTTTCCTCTCCTGGGAGTGCTCCCAGAGTGGTCCAGAGCCCTCTCAGGCCAGGCAGATGCTGGTCAACCATTTACAGTGCTTGTATGAAGTGGCTCGTTCATGGTCTGTTTCTGGGACCCTGGAAAAGTGTTTTCAGGGTCTTCCTAGAAAGCCTGCCTTTTGAAACCCAGCTGTCCCCCTGGGTGAGTCAGGAAAGTGTAGGCATCATGGTCTGTAAAATGGGGTCAACCATACCTACTTCTCAGAGTTGTTGGGAAGTATACAAGGTCCCTCAGGAAGGGCTGTGACGCAGGGCATAACATATGGCAGACACTTAGCAAATACGTGTTCACTCATAGTCCGTTCTAAAATTCCCATTGTCCTGTGTAAGTGCCTCTTATCAGGCCATCTTGTAATCATACATCTGCTCAAAGGCAGAGAATACATCTCAGTCACCATTTGTACCCACAGCCCATGGCATAGTGGCCAGCTCTCTTGAAGAGAGGGAAGAAGGAAGGAACAAAAGCCTGTATCTAAGCTCAACCCTCACCTCACTCACACTTGCTTTTTATTGGTGAAAATATCATATTGCTTATGCGCATAAATAAGATCTACGAGAGGATACCAGGATCCTGGCGATAGTGGTTATCTGGAGAACTCTGGCACTCAGAGTCAGAAAAAGGAAAACTTACTTTTCACCATATCTCCTTTTGCTGTGTTTCTGAAAATTGGCCATGGGCAAGCATACTTCTAAAAAAAAGTTTGTTAGGGACATCTGAGTCTTTATCTTAGCTCAGGTCTTGATCTCAGGGTCATGAGTTCAAGCCCCACGTTGGGCTCCACACTGGGTATGGAGGCTGATGTGGGAAACAAAGGCAAAAGAGGAAACTTAGATTTCCTTGCTGCTTACAGCCCACTGACAAGGCCTTGAAAAAGGCAGAATGACCTTCCTCTGCCTCGATGTTGACACCTCGGTAAGGGCAAAAGGCAATCTTAGCCTGGCCTCCCCCCACCCACCCCCCAGGAGCCTGTAAGTCTACTTTGACATATAAAAATTCCTTGGAAACTTCCTTTATCTCTGCCCACCAAGATATAGGTTAGCAGTCATCCTCCAAGCATATGGCCCACTGATATACATCTGAAGGGTCTCATGACTGAGTTTTTATTGGACAGTAATAAATGACCTTTTCCTAACAATAGCTAGCCTCCTCAGGGTCATGGAAACCTTGTTTCCAAAATACGTTGGAGGCTTCTGCTGTCCCTAACCCCCTCTCAACTTGAAAGTATATAATCGGCCACTCCTCGTGACCCAAGTGCAGATCTTTCTGCCTATAGGTCCTGTCCCTGTGCTTTAATAAAACCACCTTTTTGCCCCAAAGCCATCTCAAGAATTCTTTCTTGGCTGTTGGCTCTGAACCCCACCACTTCAAACCACATCAGAACTTACTTAAAAAGAAAATTAAAAGTTTGTGTTAGAAAATCCCCCACGCCCCAGTTAAGCCCAAACAAAAATATCATGTTGGACACATCTGTAAAAATCATATATAGAAGAAATATAAGTGGTTAATAAAAATAGGGAAAAGTGATCAAACTTACCAAGAAATACACATTAAAATTATGAGATCTTTTCACCCAGATGCAGAGAGGTAAGGAATAATAATACCCCATGTTGGGCACCTGGGTGGCTCAGTCGGTTAGGCGTCTGCCTTCAGCTCAGGTCATGATCCCAGGGTCCTGGGATCGAGTCCCACATCAGGCTCCCTCCTCTGCCGGGAGGCTGCTTCTTCCTCTGCCTCTCTCTCTCTCTCTGTCTCTCATGAATAAATAAATAGAATCTTTTAAAAATTAAAAAATAATAATACCCCATGTTGGTGAGGATATGTGCGACAGAAGCTTTCTCACTCTTGGTGTCAGAATAAACTAGTAAAAACTTTTGGGCAGAGGTTTGTTTCCAAATTGAAATGTGGTCAATTAAAAATAATTTTGGGGGCACCTGGGTGGCTCAGTCGGTTTAGTGTCCGACTCTTGGTTTCAGCTCAGGTCATGATCTCGGGGTCGTGGGATTGAGCCCCACATTGGGAGTCTCCTTGGGATTCTCTCTCTCCCTCTGCCCCTCCCCCAGCTCTCTCTTTCTAAATAAATAAATCTTTAAAAAAATTTTTTAACCAACATTCTAGGAATTGTTCCCTAAAAAAAATAATCTGAAATGTGTGCAGGTTTCTCTACAAAGTTGTTAGTTGCAATGCTGTTTATAACCTGAATGTGTGGGTATTGCAGGGGAAACCTTGATTGCCAGCCCCTGCTATCCTCCTCCCCAACCCTAGTCCATTGTTGACAGAGTAGTGAGTAGGGCCCTAGATAAGTGGTATCACCCATGCTTGGAATAAAAGAGTAGTACCCAACTTTGTTCCTCTATGGGCCAGATGAGACCCCAGGGACCAGAAGGGAGAGGTGAAAATTTAAATGCCTTAATTTCTGGAGAGATCTTGGCCTTGGAGATTCATTAAATCGTGAGTATATTTTACTTCCAAAATTAGCAGAGTAATTAAGCCAGGGCTTGGGAAGGGCAGAGGCAGCCCATGTCGATGGTGGCTTGCTGCTCGCCCTGGCCCAGAGAAGCCTGGTTACCTCCCTGTCTCCAAGGCTGGGAGAGGGTTCTGCATCTGAGGAGGCAGGAATTGAGGGTTTCCCTTCAAGTGCTCCCTGGAGTACTGCCTCTGCTTGGCAGCTTGGAATGCGGCTAAGCTACAGGAGTAGAGATTGCTGGCTCTCCTCGAGAGTAGTGCCTCTAGGTTTCTCCCTGCTTGACCCATGGCCATGAGTAGGCAAGAGAAAAATAACAGTACAGCAGAAGAGGCCTTGCAGCCAGAGGGAGGAGGAGCAGACAGAATGCTCAGAACAGGCAGCTCCTGATGAAACAGAACTGGAGGAGACTGATGACCACACTACCCAAATCACTGAGCCAAGAGACAAGGGGCTGACCTTATTTCTTATCTATATACCAGAGCCTTGGATTTATTTATTTTTTATCTGTCAGAGAGAGCACACAATCACAAGCAGGGAGAGCGGCAGGCAGAGGGAGAAGCAGGCTCCCCATTGAGCAAGGAGCCCGATGTGGGACTCAATCCCAGGACCCTGGGATCATGACGTGAGCTGAAGGCAGATGCTTAACCGATTGAGTCACCCAGGCGCCCCAAGGGGCTGACCTTAATTGATTAAACCAATTAGGGACCATTTTGCGGGTGGAATGGTTTTTGTTTTTTTTTTTTTTTTTTTTCCCAGAGGACAACTACCTTGAATAACCCTTGTAGTAACATGTAGTAAGATGTGGTACCTCCTTGTCCTGAGGATAAAAGAGATCCTGTTAGAAGCTTAACACAGCCCTTGGCAAGTAATAAGCCCTTGGGAGAATATTTTCTCATTTGTGTTTAAAAACAGTGTTTTTAAAGTTTGGATGTATATGCCCTTCTCAGTTTTGACAGTTCATCTTTAAGTACTGTGCATAGAACCCTGGAAACAACAATGTTATACCTCTGTCATCACATAGGGAGGGCTTCTCAAACTTTAATATTTCAGTGTTTCAAACTTCCAATGTTTTAAGGCTTCTCAAACTATAAATCAACTAGGGATCCTGTTAAACATAGGTTCTTAGTTGAATGCAAATTCTGATTCAATCTGGCTGAGGCCTGAGGTTCCATATTTTTAACAAGCTTCCAGGGATGCTGATGCTGCTGGACCACAGACCACACTTTAAGTAGCAAGGAGATAGGTAGGGTTTCACTTCTCCCGTGTTACTGAAGGGGTTTATCACTGCATCCATTTTCCATGGACAGGAACACAGGGAAAGGGGAGAAAGAGGAGGAGGAAAGCAAGCAACTTCCTTTTTTTAAACCTCATCTCTTTATTTAAAAAAAATTCAAACCTGGGACGCCTGAGTGGCTCAGTTGGTTAAACGTCTGCCTTCAGCTCAAGTCATGATACCAGGGTCCTGGGATCAAGTCCCCCATCGGGCTCCTTGCTTAGTGGGGAGCCTGCTTCTCCCTCTGCCTGCCGCTCCCCCTGTCTCTGTCTCACACAAATAAAAATTTTTTTTAATTCAAACCTGAATATTTGAAAGAATAATGCAGCAAACACCTACGTACCTGCCAACTCAGCTCCATCAATTGGTAACATTTACACAAATTGCTTTTAAGGACATGACATGGTAATAAGTTTGGCATACAGCCTCACCTTGCTGCAAGGGAGGCTGAGAAATACAAGCCTACCTTGACAGCTATTTGCTTGCTGTAGGGGGTGGGGTTCTGTTAATACAAGAAGATGTGATAAAGCAGTTATTGGAGAAGGAGAAGAAAGACTTGTGGGACAATAGACAGTAGGTAGCAGTTAGCCACCTCTGACACATTGACCCCTTAAATCTTATAACCAGTTGTTCTCTTGGAAGTGGATTCTGGAAAGATCAGAGCTGAAGTTTCAGCCCATCTCTAGAAAGTATATAGGACCTCAAAGTGCATTTTACACACCCACCTTACCACACCCTGTTTGGCCCTCATTTATCTTGCTGTACTGTATGGATCTTTCTAATCAATCTTAAATCTTTTTTTTTTTTGCAACAAATTTAATTTATAAATAATTTAATAATGACACACTAAATATAATTGTGTGAAGTCCTCAAAATGTTCTGAATGGGCCCAAACACAGTTCACCACAGCATCTTTGCTTTCAATAGCATGTTTGCGGTCCTTAAACATGTAACAGTGCAGAGGTGTAAAGAGTATTATATCAATTTTCATTTTGTTCAAGTGTTATTTTCAGCTTTCTTAAAAAAACAGGAACTTACAGAAACTGTTACAAAAAGGAAATATAAATATGGGTTGCTTTATATAAATCAAGATTCCATCAGCCTCTACACATCATACTATGTAGACAACAATAGATTATTCCTTCTTGTTTTATATTGTCTTGTTACCTCTCTCTTTTTTTTTTTTTTTTTTTTTTGAGAGAGCACACAAGCGAGGGGTGAGGGGTGGAGGAGGGGGCAGAGGGAGAGGGAGAAGCAGGCTCCTGGCTGAGCAGGGCGAGGGAAGTGGGAAGTGGGGCTGGATGGCAGGATCCTGGGATCATGAAGGCAGACACTTAACAGACTGAGACACCCAGGCGCCCCGTATTACTCTTGATCTATTTATACCAGTTACTTTAAAAACTTCTCACCTCTTTACTTTTTCCTTTTCAAAATGTTAAAAAAAATATGCTTTTAACTTTTCTAAGATAGTGTTATTTTATTTAGACTTTTGACCTGTGATAACGTTTATTCTCTTGGATATGAATGAAATCCTTTTAGGGTGGATTATTCTAGCCTTTGGCTGTAAGCAGGTCCTTCTTATTCCACCCTTTGGCTATGTGGACCACTTTTATTTGAAGGCAAAGAATAAATTCCTGCTTTAAAGTTACTATCAGATGTTGCTCAACTCGGGTTCCCTACCAACAGAACTTGAGTTCGATCTTGTGATACAGACCCTCCTGCACCTTGAGTGCGACCGACCCCTACCCTTTGGCACGGCGACAGCCCTCCACAGCCTTTGTGCGTAGACGGACTGGCTGTCGTGGACGCGGCCTACGCTTCCCCGGCTCGACGCGCCGCCGGGCGCCGGGGATGGAAAAGCCCGAGCCCCAAGCCCAAGCGAGGGGAGCGTCAGCCCAGGCAAGACTGGAGAACAGGGAGCAATCCCTGTCTCGGGAGCCCCCCCGCTCTGCGTGTGGGGCACTCAGCCGGGCCCAGAAGGCACCAACCGGCCGGCTTCCACCGGCGGGGGGCAGGAGGGGGCGCCGGGGTCGTCTACGTCCGCCAGCGCAGAAGCGCTCGGCCGGCGGCCTGCCTCGTCCGCGCCTCCGCCCGCCACCGGGCCTCACCCGAGACCCGCCCGCTCGTAAGATGGCGGCGGCGGCGGTGGCGTCCCACGTGGGGGCCGGCGGCCAATGGGCTTCCGGCCTGCGCCGCCGGCCCGGCGCGGGAGGCGGAAGTGCCGCGGGCCGCCGCCTCCGTCCCGGCTGCGGCCCCTGCCGGTTACATAACTCGTTTCGGGCTCCGCGCGGCCGCACTTCTTGGCTGCCTGCGACTCCAGGATGCTCTGAGCCCCACGACGGCGTCCGCTGCCGCCGGCTCCCGTCCGAGGTGAGGCTCCCCCGGCTCCGGCCTGCGGTGGGGCAGGGGTCTTGAGGGAGGAGGGAGCCGCCCGGACCCGGGCCGGAAGGGAGAGGCGGGGCCCGAGTCGGCCGCGGCGGGGCGCGACCCACGCTTCTAGGTGCCCAGACGTGTACGCGGGGTGACGAGGGGGCCGCGGAGCTCGCGCTGGCGGAGGCTGAGGAGGGCCCGCGGGGCGTCCGCGGGGTGAGGACGGACGCGCTTCCCAGAGCCGCCCCTCCCCCCCGCGCCCCCTTTGCCTGGGTGCCTCCCGGCCAGGCCCCAAGACGAGTTAGTGGGAGGAAATTTGGGACCAGAGGTCAGGCTGCCCCTCGTTTCCCTCCCGGTCTCCCTCCTGCTGAAGGGCCTGGCCTTTTCGCAGGTCAGCGGTTCGCCTGGCCTTGCCTTTGCTTTGGTACTTGTTGCGCGGATTGTAGTTATTTGCCGACTTGTTTGCCCTCCTGTGAACTCCGAAAGCCTGGGGTTCTGTCTTCGTTGTCTCCGACTCTTTCGTCCTCAGCTGTACCTTTTGGTTTTAAGATGCGTCAATTTCTTACGTTTTTGATAATTTACAGATTGGCCATGCAGACCCTACGACAGCTCTGACCTCCTCCACCAGATCGGGCACTTCTCAGGGAAGACTGGGAGCCTGTAGCTCCTGTGGTGACGTGTCCCCGTGGGAAAATTGTGAGGGAGACTGTGGGTCTTCTCTGGACCACTGACAACACATATCTGTGTGCCCTGCGGGTGCCGGAGCTCAGGACCAGGAGTTATTCTGCAGTAAACGTGGGCATTGGCAGCTTCATTGATCTGTTTCACTCTGCCAAGTCCTGAGCCATAAGATTTTGTTACTCAGTTGTCCTGATGGAAAAGGATAGCAGCCCCACACAGTAGCTCCCTGTGGCGCCCGGGTGGTTGGTAATTGGAGTGTCAGAACTGGAGAGAACATTGCTGGTTGCAGAAGTGTCACCAGAGGACTGAAGGCAGAAAGCCTCTAGTTAGTGATTAACTGAGTGATCCAGGAAAGATAGGTGACTCCAGGTCATCTAAAAAAATACCACAATTCCTATGACATCTTGTGATGTAGAGATAAGTGTGAGAAGTTATTTGGCCCGCGAGGCAGGAAGGAGAGGAGTCTTGAGCATCACTGAATTAAAAGGGGCTGGAACAAAAACAAATTTTGTCTCTCACGAAAATCTCTGAATTGCCTTGAGTTTGGAGAAGAAGGGAGTAAACACTAGAAGAAACTCAGGGATGGCTGAAATATAAGTCCCGGTCATCTTTCCAAATGGACAGATAAGTCATGGCAGTGCGCATAGGTCTTCAAGCCATTTAGGATTTGTACCCGTCAGAAGCAGTGTGCAGCTCGGCCCTGGAGAGTGCAGTGTGCCTGAGCTCCTTCTCCGTTGGGCCACAGTTGGCTGCAGTTCCCTCTCACTGAGCTTGCAGAAATGCTGGGATTCTATGAAGACAGTTAAAACCTGTACAAAACAAAGTCAAGGCATGGTGTGGCGTTGACAGGCCAGAATAAAAAGTACAGGCATGTTTTTAAAAGGTCTTTGTGTAGCTTTTGCCTCTCTGTAACTTGCAGTGACTTTGTCATCTGTTTATTTTAACCACACCCACTCACAGACTTCAGATATGACTTGAAGTTGCTTAGTAACAGCATGCCTCAGTCTGGGATGGAAGAAAATTCCTGGATGGTAGGAGATTTGAGAGATAAAAGATACTTACACCTGAACCGGGGTGATGCTGTCATTGCTGACTGGGTACTCGGCTCCAAGACTGTCTGAGCATCAGGAGACTATTAGCAGCATTTTGGTTTCTAGCAACCTGACGTGTGTTTAGACCAGATGGACACAGCATCCTTACACCCAGCTGCCCCAGGTAACACAGTGTAGAGAAGAATCCTCAGAGCTCTGAATTTAGGCTGGCACACGTCTTTGTCCTGCTGAAATAGCCCAGAGGTCTCAGCTGTTTGTGACAGCTCTCCTACCTGAATAGAGAGCTGGCTGCCTATCAGGCATTGTCTTTTCTTAAATGGTTGCTCCTCCGTGTCTAAGTTTTTTCTCCATTATCTTCCCTTGACATCTCTTTCTGGAAGGAATCCACAAAGCCCTCGTGGTTTTTCCATTTCTGTTCCTTGTGTGCAGAAAGCAAGCTTGGGGTGTAGACCCCATGTCAAAGCTGGTCTTGCTTATGTCTGTGTGCATTGCTTTCAAATAAATACTGATCTGCAAAATAATGCTGGACCTCATGGGTCTCTTTCTGGCTAAGTTCATATGCTGATTTTTTCCCCCCAGGAAGTATTTGTGTCTTTGATAACATCACGATCAACCCTCCTTCCCTAAATATCATTCTTTTTTAGCACTAAGAGTCCATTTACGGGCAAAGCTCCTCTGATAGGAGCTAGCTGGCAGGCCAGTTCTGGGTTAGCTGATTAAAGAGAGACCCATGCATCGGAAAACCCAGTGAGCAAATGGTAGGTTAGTGTTCTCCTGTGAACCTTAAGGCATTTGCTCAGTTCTCATGGAATAATAGGAAGGACGTCTGGACAGGGAGCCAGGGCTTTCTGCGGGAGGTGGTTTGGGGTCCAGGTCAACAGTTGAACCAGTGTTCCCTGGAGCCTGAGTGCCCCACTGCGGAGGCCCGCATGCATGCGACAGTCGGTGGTCACAGCACTGAGCTGAGCTAGATGGTCAGGTAGAGGAGTAACAGCCCATGAGGGCTGGTCCTTTGTTTGTCCTGTCTACATCTCAGACTCCCCATCTCTTCACCTGAGATCAACTTCCTGCTCAGGTAGGGCCTGTGTGGCAGGAAGGGGGCGAAAGTACCTATGAATGTGACAGTGTAGAGATTTTTAAATGTCTCTTCAAATTGTAAGAATGATTACCCATTTTGCCCCTAAATGGACTCTTAGTGCCAACTTTTACTCCATGGCCTTGGAATAGCATGGCATTTTGTCTACTGATGCAAGAAATAAACCTAAAGACAGATTGATAGTCGTAAAGAAGCAAAGAGGAGGTGCTTGTGGAAGGGGACACAGAACAGCTGTCTGAGAAAGTCTCTGTTCAGTTTGCTTCCATAGGAACACCAGAGAAACATATTTTGTCATCTTTAATAAACCGCATTAAAAAAAAATCCTTCCAGTTCTATTTCTTGAATAGTTACTGTTGTTAAAAATCAGATTGCTTTCCTCTTTTTTTATTTCCTGAATTCCTGAAATATGATCTATTTGGGCAGTGAAGTATTGAAATTTGAGCCCATGTTGAAAATGACCGAAAAGAAAGCAGTTTCATTGTATAAAACAGCCTGTGGGTAATTGTCCCTTAGGTACTAAAAAGAATTCTTTTTTTTTTTTTTTAAAGATTTTATTTATTTATTTGAAAGAGAGAATGAGAGACAGAGAGCATGAGAGGGAGGAGCGTCAGAGGGAGAAGCAGACTCCCTGCCGAGCAGAGAGCCTGATGCAGGACTCGATCCCGGGACTTCAGGATCATGACCTGAGCCGAAGGCAGTCGCTTAACCAACTGAGCCACCCAGGCGCCCCCTAAAAAGAATTCTTATCTGGAAAATGTTGACACAATATTTACACCTTTTCTGTAGTGTTCATGGGAGTGCTGCTGAGTACTTGCTTCAATTTTGTTTCTTTTTCAAACCACTCCTTCTCTCTTTAAACTCTGCAGAAGGGCTTGCTGGTTCAGAGAGTTGCTACTCTTTCTATTCTTAGTTTCAGATTACTTTGTTTCTCCTCTGGCCATCCATTTTTAACAACTTCATTGAAGTGTGCCAACAGAAAAAAAGTACACTGCTTGACAAATGGTCATGGGATGAGAGTACCTCTATACCCACCACCCCAAAGACCCTTCAGCCCCTTACCAACCAAGCCCTCTCCTATTTAAAAACAACAACAAATCATTAAGATTTTATTTATTTGAGAGAGAGAGAGCTGAGAGGGAGCTGAGCGAGAGAGAGCATGAGCAGGGGTGGAGGGGCAGAGGGAGAAGGAGAAGCAGGCTCCCTGCTGGGCAGGGAGCCCAACGCTTGCTGGTTCCCAGGACCCTGGGATCATGACCTGAGCCGAGGGCAGACGCTTAACTGACTGAGCCACCCAGGTGCCCCCCAAAAATCATTTTCTCGTAGGAAACACCAGCAACATTAACAGTCATTTTACTGGGGATGGGGTGAATAGGGGAATCTTTTTTTTTTTTTTTTGAATAGGGGAATCTTAGTTTTGCTTTATATTGCATGTGACTGACTTTACTGTGAACATGTGTTCATAGTAAAACAAAAAAGTTTGCAAGAGCATTTCCCTCCTTCAAGAAGAGGGAAATGTTTTTATCTTATTTTAATTTAATTTAATTTTAAGTAATCTCTACACCCCACATGGGGCTCAGACTGACGACCCAGAGATTAAGAATCGCATGCTCTGGGGCGCCTGGGTGGCTCAGTCGTTAAGCATCTGCCTTCCGCTCAGGTCATGATCCCAGGGTCCTGGGATCGAGCCCCGCATCGGGCTCCCTGCTTGGCGGGAAGCCTGCTTCTCCCTCTCTCACTCCCCCTGCTTGTGTTCCTGCTGTTGCTATCTCTCTCTGTCAAATAAATAAATAAAATCTTTTAAAAAATTAAAAAATAAAAAACAAAAAAATTTAAAAAAAAAGAATCGCATGCTCTTTGGACTGAGCCACAGGAGCACTGGGAATGTTTTTTTTAAACCTTTTTAAAAATGGTCATCTAAAACTTGTAAATATTTTAAATTGGCTTTTGTAAAGCCACTTAAAGTGTTGTTTAATAATTACACAGGAGCCCTTTACAATATGTTTACAAGTCTGTTTATCGTCCTTATCCACAACTACGTCCTTTTGCTTCATTACAACTTTGAATCTGTGTTTAGAACATTTATTTCTGGTACCCGTGCACAAAATGCCATGCTATTCCAGGGGTCTGGGATTTGAAAGCACTATGAGAGACTGTTTGGGGGCAAATGGGTAATCATTCTACTTATAATTTGAAGAGACACTGTAAAACTTCCAAGTTGTTGCTAATTAAAAACAGCCCATGAGATAATTTTCATAAAAATGTATTCATAATTTTCTCATACCACCTGAAAGTCTTTTCTTTTCTTCTGAAAACGAAAACAACTCAAGCTCATTTTTAAAAAAATAAATAAATAATACAGAAAGGAGTGGTGAACACAGACATCTGTGTAATTCCAGAGGCAAATGCTGACAGGAGGTTGAATTACTTTTTAAAAATAATAAGTTAGGGCGCCTGGGTGGCTCAGTTGGTTAAGCGACTGCCCTCGGCTCAGGTCATGATCCTGGAGTCCCGGGATCGAGTCCCACATGGGGCTCCCTGCTCAGCGGGGGGTCTGCTTCCCCCTCTGCCCTCTTCCCTCTCGTGCTCTCTGTCTCTCATTTTCTCTCTCTCTCAAATAAATAAATAAAATCTTTAAAAAAATAATAATAAGTTAACCTCATGATCAAGTGTTAATTTATACCAAATTTGACCCACTTTCATAATTAACATCTCTTTGATTCCGAAGGATCTTAAACGCAAAGCCAGAGAAACGGAGATTAAAAACCCGTCAAACAACAAAACCTCACTGAGATGGAAACCTAGAAGAAAGGCCGGGAGGCCTGGCCTGCTGGGGGCAGCAGGGGGGGTGGGGGAGGGGGCGGAGTCTCTGAAACCCAACTCCCCTATTGCTGTACTTTTTCCTTTCAAAGTGAGCAGCTGCCTGGTCCCTGTCACCTTCTGCCCGCAGTAGTGCTGAGGGCTGGTCGCAGCCGCCAGAGTTCTCTGTGGGAGAACACACACTCCTGGCTGAGTTTGAGCGCTAGACAGGGTTCAGTCTCGGCTGATAGTCAGGACTGCAGATTATTACATACGTTTTTATTCCCACCCCCTAAAAATTTGGCTGTTTACAGGTAGTTTTGTTGGTAAACCAAACTAGTTGACCACTCAGTGGATCTGAACTTGGAGCTCTATTCTGGGTGCATCTTGTCAGGTGGCCTCCTACCAAGATCCCAGCTTAAAAAGCCGAGGGGCAAACATGCTTCTTCTCCAAGCCATCCTCAGGCCCGACCAGCCCACGCCCCTGTGGCCCTGACACCCTTGCGCTCTGTGTCTTTCAGCGCCAGCATGTGAGCTAGCAGTGGGGGCTCATCTGCACCCTCGTGTTCTATTCTGGGAAGATGAGACACGTCTGGAACATTCCGGCAGGGGGACCATGGTGCCTGCTCGCGGCTCCACATTTCTGGCCCCCGGTTCCCGTGTCCCCTTTTTCTCCTAGCTCATATTATCCAATCTTCCTCTTTGTCCTTGTCTCACCCCAGACATGGGCTTTCCTTCTCCGGTTCTGACAGTGGCCAGCTAAGGCCACAAAAGGCAGAGAGCCCTTCGGCTGCCTGCCCACAGTCCAGTCCCCTGTCTGTGTGGAAATTCGCCGGCCCCAACGCTGTGACGAAGGTCCTGAGAACAACCAGAGGATTCTCTACGACTGTGTTGACCAGTGTTAGTGCAGATGCCTTCCCAAGGAGGATCCGAGGTTTGCAGGTGGCACGTGTGCACAGTGGTCTCAATATATGCCCTCCACATCTGGTCATTGTACCTTGGATGTGCAGTAAAACAAAATAGAGAAATAAATTTAAAACAAAATTAGATCTATGTCATCTTGCACAATGTAAAGCTTAAGAGCAGAGCTCCAGAATGCAAGATGTCCTCCTTGTACTGCACGGAGGTCTTTGTCTTTGCCTTCTCACCCTCGAGAATCTGAAGGAGGGCCCACTGTCAAGTGCAGGTACCCCAAGTTCGCCAGCCCCTGGCAGAGAA
Source organism: Mirounga angustirostris (assembly GCF_029215605.1). NCBI lineage: Eukaryota > Metazoa > Chordata > Mammalia > Carnivora > Phocidae > Mirounga > Mirounga angustirostris. The sequence continues at coordinate 142,309,810 of NW_026991713.1, forward strand.
CTTGGCACCTGACTAGTGTTTACTCTGCAGTCAACTGCTCAGATCTGAAGCAGAGCCATATGTTTGATGACCATTGAAGGAGACACAGCATATCACCATCGCCCCAGCAAGTTGCCTTCTGCCTCTTCTCAGTGTCCCCCACTGCATCTGCTTTCCGATTTCTGTCACTTTTGATTCTTTTAGCCAGTTTTAGAATGTCCTACGAATGCAAATGCAATCCTCTAATATCATCAATTCGCGTTTGAAGAGAATTGTCTGTGAGAATTACAGGCTCCCCTCAGAGCATGATGAGGTGGGTTTTAAGAGGAAGGCTGTTTGGAGCCAGAGTGTCGGGTGCTTGTTTCTTGTCATCTTGTACATTATTCATGTTGCTTCTACACTGAGGTTTTAGAAGGAGCCCAGGCTGCTGTGGAGACGCTTGGTCCCCGCCCCAAGCAGCTGCCCATGTGAAGAGTGCTCACTGTGTCCCTCGGTCTCCTGGGAGCCCTGTAGCCCATTTTACTGCTGTGAAAGGCAGGCTCCTGTATCCATCCCTAGCTTAGTTTTCCTTTTGTCCCCCATCCATCCTAAAGGCAAGAGCTTAGAGCTCATTACTGTTGGATTTTTCAAGCCGATCAACTGGTGTCTGCAGAATTGCACGTTCCTGAGAGCCCTGCGTCTAGTTCTTGGGCCGAGGGCGAGTGTGTGCTAATCTTCCCTTGAGCCTCACCTGAGAAGAAGCCTGGAGTTTGGGGAAAGACTTCATCATGGGTGAAGGGAGCTGAGGTTGTTTTTTTTTTTTTTTTAAAGATTTTATTTATTTATTTGAGAGAGAGAGAATGAGAGAGAGCACATGAGAGGGGGGAGGGTCAGAGGGAGAAGCAGACTCCCCGCCGAGCAGGGAGCTCGATGCGGGACTGATCCCGGGACTCCAGGATCATGACCTGAGCCGAAGGCAGTCGCTTAACCAACTGAGCCACCCAGGCGCCCGGGAGCTGAGGTTTTGAGAAAGGGATGGACTCAGTTGTGAGCTTGAGAGGGTTTGGGGAGGAGAGTCCTGAGGGAGGCTGCTGGCTTCCAGGGAGGGGAAGCTGTTGGTGCCTTGTTGTGGGTGTGCTGGAGCAGAAGCTGGGCCGACGATGGGCACGGGATAAAGCAGGAAGGTGGCGGCACGTGGGGCAGTGCAGGTAGTTGTGTGGAAGGGAAGCAGGTGGCGGGAAGGCCTGTCCAAGACGGGGATACACAGTACTCAGAGGAGTGGCTATGTGCACAGGAGGAGACGTGGAGCTGGGCCAGCAATTGGGGTGGCCCTTTGGAAAAGGCCATCTCCTTTTATCTTCTCAGCTACAGAGAAGCAGAAGCGCCTATAGGACAGATGTCTCAGTGGTCACAGTGACCCCAGCATCCTTGCAGGGTCTGACACCACATGGAGGACATAGCACCCAGAGCCTAAGTGGAGGGTGGCTAACCTCGGCAAGGAGAAAGGACCCTTTGAACCAATGGGAGTGAAAGAAGAAAAGGAAGGGAAGGTTCTATTAGTGATAGAGGGTGCAGTGTGGCCATGGCTGGCCTGAATACCGGATGTCTGATGAGGGCAAGGGGAGAGGCCAGAGCAACTCCTAAGACATTAAGAGGATGGGGTGGTTTTTAAAAGTTGAACGTGGCTTGTGTGAGACCAAGAAGTAGTGCCTTTGAAGAAGGACTGTGGGACCTGTGTCCCACAGGACTGTGGGTGTCAGGGCACAAGGGGAGGGGTGTCCAAGAATAGGGTTGTTCCAGCCTCCTTACTTGGGATGGGAGTGGAGTGCCCTGTGGGCCTCATGACAGTGCCGGGAGACCCCTCCAGGAAGTGGAATGATTCCATTTTCAGCCCCCAGATTCTGAATCCCCAGCACTTGCCAGTGGAAGGGAGATGAAGGTGTTCCTGTGGATGTTGGGGATGTCTTGGTGGCTTTTCCACCACTTCACTCTGTCCCTCTGGCTGAGCATGTGGAGGCAGTGCCCAGGTGTCCAGACATCACCCCTTCCTGCCACCTGGGAGTCCTCAGGGAAAAGTGGCCTTCGTACAGGGACCAGGGGGTCATTTTAGCACAGAAAGAAGACAAGGTTTGCAGACAGCCTCCTGAGGATGAGGTCGGGGAAGGAGAAAGGGTAGAGCAGGTGAGCAGGCAGGCCCTTCATTTGGATCTTGGAGAATCTGGTTTCTGTCCCCCTGAATTGCTTCACTCAACCACCCCGCCCCCCCCCCCCCCCGGAGGCAAAGGGCAGGATGCAGACCCAGGAAACCCTGGCAAGAATTCTCATAGAAGCCTGAACCTTTGCAGCTTCATGTTTTAACTTCAAAGCCTAAACGAATTTGGGGTTCCCTGTACAACGTGCCCCTACTGTTGTAGTGTAGATGTGTCGGTGTCTTTGTAGGGAAATGTCCCGAAAGGTGGCTTGTGTGCTGAGGCTTCAGTGCCAGCACCCGAGGGCTCAGAAAGGAGGCCAGAGGGGGGTGAGGTGGGGCGGCTGTGCTCTGGCTTCACCCTCTGGCCCCTGTTCTCTAGTGAATCATCAGGATCCTTGTCCCTTAAGCCCTAAGAGTAGCCCATAGCAATAGGAGACTGGCACATGGTGGAAGGTTCTCGATGGGTAAGTGGGGATTCCTACAGGTGCCAGAGGTGGGTCTCCTGGCCTGCTTCCTGTCTGTGAACCGGCCACTTGCCACACCAGCATCTCATGTGCCCTGCCACCCTCTCTGTAAACTGGGCCTCCAACGCTGGTGTTTCCTATGGGACCCACACACCAGGCTCTCCCTTTCCCTGCCTTCCTGTCCTTTCTCTGCCCGCTGACAGCTGGGCTGGAACAGACTCGGCACTATAAATGCTGCATTTCTCCCTTAGTTAAAAGTGACTTGTTTCTATTTTTAAAATCAAGGCTTTTGAAAACATGGAAGTACTTTTAATAGGGATGTGAGAATCCGCAAATAGCTGTGCATCTTGGAGCCCAGTGTTTGTCTTGAAAGTCAAACAGGGAACAAATCCTGTCCCTTTGGTCAAGAGCCTTGTCTCAGGGATACTAAGGAAAAATTTATAAATCCCTGGAATGAGATGCTCATTTATTATAGATCTCTCCCTTTGCTATCAGGCTTAACGTAGAGGGTTTTTAAAAAACTTTTAAAACCAACTGTATTGAAGTTTAGTATACATATGACAAACGCATCCAGTGAGTTTTAATCTGTGTGTGTGTGTGTGTGTGTGTGTGTGTGTGTGTGTGTAACCACCACCACCATCTACAGAGAGACATTCCGTCCCCTCAGGAAGTGCCCCACCCCCAGCCCTTGCTCCCGGGCTCCTCAGATGCCCAAGGTCGGAGACTGTCCAGACCCTGACTGCTGGCTGATGTTGCTGGGTGCTTGTACTCCTTCTGTCCCCTGTGCTGGAGGGTCTGCTGAGAGCACGCTGTTGGTGTCCTGTCCTGCACCTCCTTTCCGCGGGAGCTCAGAGCACATTTGCTGTTGACCAGGAGCACCGTGGGGCACAGCCAGTGAAACACCTGGAGCTCTGCAGAGAGCAGCGAGGGCAGGCAGTCGTGGCACCCCGTTTCTCGGGCTGGCTCGAGCCTGCCTCGCAGCAGATGAACAGTCTAGAGAGCTGTTCCTGGAAAGAGGAGGACATGGAGTTTCCTGGCACAGGTCAAACATTGGAGCCGAAAGTTGATTTCAGATTCATCTGGTGATTGTGGTTCGCGTTGATTTCTCGGCTGGGGCTGGGTGGAGTCTGACTGTGATCTTTCCTTTCTCAAAGGCATTTTAAGTTGCCTCCCCTGTGAAAACTCATAGACCGCACAGACATTCTTGGCTAAGACTCGGTAAGTTCCTCTGATCACTTCTTACACAGCGACAGATTTTTTCCTTTGAGTATGAAATAATTAAAATTGGCCCAAATCTGGAGTAAGCTACCAGGTGGGCCTTAGTGGGCTGGTGGTTCTTCCTCTTCTCTGAGTCTGTGTTTTTTGCCAAGCTCCCTGATCTTCAGCCTTGTCTTCCCAGGGGTCCCCCACCCCACCCCGGCCCTTTTGGGGGTGGCAAAGATGCACATGCATGCATGTACACCCCCCCACACGCCAGGTGGCAGGGTCCAGGCCAGCCCCCCATGGGCACCAGCCTGGGTCCCTACAGTTAATTTGCAGGCTACAAAGCTTCTGATTCTTTCTGGAATCTACTGTGACTGTCTTCAGAAATAATTTTTTTCATCCATTTGTTCACCAAAGAAACATTCAGTCAGGATTTGTTTTGTTTTGTTTTGTTTTGTTTTTAACAGCTTTATTGAGATATAATCCACATGCTATACAAATCACCCGTACAGAGTGTACCATTCAGCATTTTTAGTGTATTTACACAGCTGTGTGTCCATTACCACATTGAGTTTCAGGACATTTTTACTGCTCCCAAAAGAAATCTCACACGCATAGCCAACCCCCCCCGCCAGATCCAGCCAGCCTCCAGCAACCACTCGCTTACTGTCTCTCTGGATTTGCCTGTTCTAGACATTTCATGTAACTAGAATCATAAGACATATGGCCTTTTGCGTCTGACTTCTTTCACTCAACGTCACGTTTTCAGCATTCATCCGCGTTGTAGCAGGTGTAGGTTTAAATGTCCCCTGCAGTTTATTGATTTGTTCATCCATTGACAGTCAATTGTGGACTCCCACTCCCCCGCCCTGCTCAATTCAGAAGCGGGAGTGTGTCCTTGCTGGGGTGCTGAGGAGGATTTTCATAGATCATCCTGTTTGGCCACCTGGATTGGCAGGTGGTGATGTGTTTGGGCTTGTCCACTAGGATTTTCCCTGAAGATTGTTGCAAGGGAGGGGGGGGCTTGTCCCCGGAGCCTTCTCTGGAAAGACTGCACTGAGGGACAGGGCTTGGCCTTGGATGATGTGGGGTTGTTGACTTTGACCCAGAGGCTCCAGGTTTTGGCAGGGACTTCGTGCATGTCCCAGTTTTCTTGGCCCTGAAGTGGGGAGGCATTGCCCTAAATTGGCCCTGTGGTTGATATTTAGCATCTTGGGCAGCAGGCCAGCTCCCAAAACAGTGTCCTGTGTCCTGTCGCTCCTTAAAACATCAGTGGAGTTTGAGATTTGGTTAGCTTGGGTCCTGAGCAGTATTCCCTGAACCCATAACCCTCTGAACCAGGCGCCTAACCCACCTGGGATCCAGAATGCAGATCAGCGAACCAGCCATGGTTTGCCGAGAACTCACTCATCCAGTGAGCAGGTGTGCAGAGGGGGCCGTGGCTGCTGCAGCGTGTGGCGCTGCTTTCTGGAGCTCGGGCTGCAGGCCACCAGAGACATTGAAGTCAGCCACCTGGCCAACCTGCCATCTGTACCCGAAACTCGGCCTCCGTGGAAAAGTTTGGTTGGGGTTGGTTGGTTGGTTTTTAATTGGGAGCATTTTCTTTTCTTTTTTTGAGAAATGCACTTTATTTTTTTAAGGTTTTATTTATTTGAGAGAGAGTGCACAAGAGGGGGGAGGGGCAGAGGGAGAAGCAGACTCCCCGCTGAGCAGGGAGCCCGATGTGGGACTCGATCCCAGGACCCTGGAATCATGACCTGAGCCGAAGGCAGACGCTTAACCGACTGAGCCACCCTGGTGCCCCAGGAACATTTTCAAACACCTATTTGGCATACCTATCATCCAATTCAACAATTATTAACATTTAGGCACTTTTGCTCCAGCTAAATTAAGTTACAGGATATGATGTCATTTTGCTTCTACATATCCAGTGTACATCTCTAAAGAGTATGGACATTTTCTGCACAACCACAATGCTGTTCTCATATCTTACAAGATTAATGAAACCTTTGGTTGTTGCTTTTGTGCATGTGTTGTGCCAGAGAGCTGTTTATTTTAAAGTATCAGAGGTATCTCTCTCTCAAATAAATAAATAAAATCTTTTTTAAAAAGGGTGGGGGGGTGCGTGAGTAGCTTGGTCAGTTAAGTGTCTCCCTTTGACTCAGGTCATGATCTCAGGGTCCTGGGATCAAGTCCTGTGTAGGGCTCCCTGCTCAACAGGGAGTCTGCTTCTCCCTCTCCCTCTTCCCCTCCCCCTGCTTGTGCACTCGCTCTCTCTCAAATAAATAAAATCTTTTAAAAAATAAAATAAAAAAATAAAGTGTCAGAGGTAAACTGTGTGTGGATTCAGAACCCAGCTAAGGGGATTGTGGGGCAGAGCCTCCTTCCAGTTTAGGTGAGCCGGAACTGGTTTGGTGCCTCTCACACTGAACCAGCAGCTGAAAACCACCTAAGTTAGGAATCGGAGTAAAACTACTTAGGACATCACTGTTTGTTTGTTTTTTAAGATTTTATTTATTTATTTGATGTAGACACAGCAAGAGAGGGAACATAAGCAGGGGGAGTGGGAGAGGGAGAAGCAGGCTTCCCGCCAAATAGGGAGCCCGATGCGGGGCTCAATCCCAGGACCCTGGGACCATGACCTGAGCCGAAGGCAGATGCTTAACGACTGAGCCACACAAGCGCCCCAGGACATCACTATTAAAGGCCAAGGACATCACTGTTAAAGGCCTAGTCCCTGGACTAGCCAGACCATGCTGGTCACCAGTTGGTGGGCACCAACAGCCCACATTAATGGGCAGTTCTTCTTCAGTTCCTAGCCCTTTGCCATCAGCAGCTCATTCCAGCCTCAGCACTGTCCTGTTGGGCCTGACCCTCTCTATTTTAGAGGGGACTCAGAGCCTGGCTAACGAAGGGTGAGCCAGATACAAGACCAGGCTCAGTGTCTGATTCCATCCCTTTTGTGGAAGAAGGCAGGGTTACCCTCCCTTTGGGTGTTGTGCAGAAACCTCCAGGGGAGCAGTACTTTGTACCTGAATGTGAAGTGCCAGGGTCCATCCTGCTCTTGGTGGGCGAACCCCTCTAACCCGTACACTCATATTCTGTGGGACAAAACAGCCCTTGGCTCGGGCTAACTGGGGAACCACATCCTATCCAGTGACTGCTAGGATATATTTTGGACAGAGATGACTCATAAAACTCAGGACTTGCCATTTTTTGGTTGACCAATCCCATGTCCCAAGAGGTGGCTGGCCACTTGAGAGGCATGAGGTCCCTAAGGTCACACCAGCACGTTCTGGGCCACAGGCCGCATCCTGGATACCAACAAGGACGTGGGCTGGAGTGGGCGGCCATAGGTGGGGGTGCTGAGCCCTGGAACGGCCCCACTGTTCAGGAACCAAATAGTGGAGCTGTTGTTGACCCAGAGATCAGGCTGGACGGGGTCTTGTTTTTGAAGTTGCATCCCAAGAAAGAAGAAACACCAAGCAACATGGGAAGATCAGATTTGCCTAGATTGAGGGTAGTTTCTGTTGTTTGGTTGGTGTTTCAGTTTTGTTTTGTATTTGGAACTAAGAACTTAAATATAGCCCAGCAGCTGGGGCCTACCCTATCCCAGCAGGCCTCTCACTTTAACTTTTGTGATGGCTGTGTCCCTTGTTTTGTCAGCACAGCTGGCTGTCTCTGCCCTGCCCAGAAAGAGGCTTTTGTCTAGGTCAGCTTAGCTTTCAGGGGTTCCATCAAGATCTCGTATCCAGAGACCAGCTCTGTCCCCTTCTAAGTGATAGGTCTCTAGCAGGGCTCCTTCGTAAGGTCGAGTTGGTACCTCAGCTGCTGCCTGACCCTGGACCCATGGGGGCCCACCAGTCCTCAAGCAGGAACAAACCCTTGTCATGATGAGCACCCCATTCTGTCCCCCTCAGAGCCCCGGGGGAGGGCACCTTACGCTGTGGGGCAGGCCACGGGAGGGGTCCCCACCTTGCAGACCCCACATAGGCAGTGCGCAGGCACTTGGCTGAAAACATGGAGGGAGGAGGAGAAAGCGGGTCCCTGCTCATTTCAGCTGTTGAGCCAGTGCTGTGCAGAGGGACGTGTCAAGGTGACATGGTCCCCGCCACTGGGAGTTTGGCATGTGCTGGAAAGACAGAACCCAGTGTGGCCACAGAGCTCCTGCAGTACGTCCACCTCCTCCTGCCCACCTCCTGACTGCTCAGCCCACGTGGTCCTAGGGGGCTGCCAGCCCACGAGCGGCCCTCACAGGAACCCTTCTTGCTGAGTAGAGCCTTCTGGGGTTGCGCCCAGGGCTTAGAGGCTGAGCATCTGCCTCGCCATCCCAGTGGTCAAGCCTCGAGGTGGATTTCAGCCCCTGGCAGCTGGCACATTAGGACATGACCTTCCCAGGGACCCTCCCGGAGACACCTGAAGTTTCATGGGAACAAGGCACTAACGATGCCAGGGCAGTCCGAGCAGGTGACCTTGAAGGATTGTCACAGGCACTTACTTGGGCTGGCTGAGTGGTCAGGGCTGAACATCCGGGTCCCCAAGACCTTTGGGTGTCGCCGGGATAATCTCGGTGCACACTCACAGAACTGGTTTCTGGATTAAGCTCAGGTCAGTAGGTGATGACCAGCCTCTCTGGGGTCCTGTCACCCCCAACATTTGTTATGAAAAAGTTCGAACATGCAGAGAAGTTGAATGTGTGGGCAGTAAGTTCCTGTATTGTGTCTTATCTGCCACCTGGATCCAGTGGTGAATAGCATTTTGTCATGTTTGCTTCCTAAGTAGTTGTATTGTCTTGAAACATTTAGTTTCAGACCTCACAATGCCTCACTCCCAAGACTTCCTACATAATTACACACTTCCTTGTCCAGTACCATCAGTAACAGCTTCGTAACATCATCTGCTGTCTAGCCTGTGTTTACATTTCCCCAGAAGGTTATTTTGACTTGTTCTTTTTCCCATTGGGGGTTTACACATCACAATCGGTAGTAGATCTCCTCGCCTCTTTTAGTTTACTTTTTTTCTTTTTTTTTCTTGACCTTGATCTTTTGAAGAAACCAGGCCAGTTGTCCTGTAGAATGCCCCTCCTTCCGTGTTTGGTGGGCATCATGGTGCCCTTGAACTGAAGCCTGTGTGCCTTTAGGCCTGGAGGCTTGATTGGGTCCGCGCCCAGCATTTTAGGTGGAACCCTGGGTGATTAGCGTATTTCACATCGCGGTTAGAGGCTGGGCTGGCCGGGCTGCTGGACCTGGGTTGGCAGGTTCCGCTTTCTCGTAGTCAGTAAATCCTGGGGGTGCAGGTGCTTTGTGGGAGCCCAGCCTTTCCACCTGCCTTCCTTCAACTAAAACAAAGAGGCTGCTCCAGCAGCCTGGACTGAACATACTCTCCTGATGTAGAAGAGTTGTTAGCAGGGCGCCCGCCCCGCTCTCAATCTCAGGGTCATGAGTTCAAGCCGCACGTTGGGCGTGGAGATTGCTGAAAGAAAAATAAGAATGCAGGATCTTTTATAAAATAAATAAATAAATAATATATTTTTAAATATAAAAGTTATTAAAAACTCATGACCCTTGATTTGAACTTTGGCGTGTCTCATAGTCTCTCTTCCTGCCCATGAGTCTTTGTCCGCTGGCTGGGGGAGGAGGAGCAGCCTAGCCAGCTAGCGCCACTTCTGCTGAAATCCAGCCCAACCGTGGCCCCCCCCCAGGCTGCCCCAGGGGGGACCCAGGTCGGGAGACATCGGGATGTGGGGCAGAGTGGGGGCGGTGCTCTCTGCAGCGGCAGAGAAACACAGAGAAACAGCATCGGGAGTGAGATGCGAGACCAGCCGGGGAGGAGCCGGGCTGGGGCGGGGCACCCCATTTCCTCGTCTGCAGTGTGGGGGCGACTGCCACCTGTGCCTTGGGGCTGTTGTGAGAGACAGACACACTTGATGCGGGTACTGAGGAGACGTCCGTCCATGGGGGACCATACTAGCTTCCCTGTCTTGCCTGCCTCACAGGTTAGCATGAGGAGGAGGTAGCGTGCGGTGACAGTGCCCGGTGGGCTGGTGAGGGGGAGCGGCTGCCCTCCTGACGCCGCCTCCCTCCCTGCAGGTGTGAATGACAGAGGTGGTGCCGTCCAGCGCCCTCAGCGAGGTCAGCCTACGCCTCCTCTGCCACGATGACATAGACACCGTGAAGCATTTGTGCGGCGACTGGTTCCCCATCGAGTAAGTTGAGCAGCACCCACTGTCCCAGCTGCAGCTCGGCGGGGTGGGAGGCGAGGCTGGGGGGGTGGGACACACGTAAGTGCCGGTGCTGGAGCCAGAAGACTTGCTGTGACAGCCAGCGTGGCCTGGAGGTGCCGTGGTGGCCCAGGGTCACCTTGCCTACTGTTGGACCCGAGGCCTCGGGCCTTGGCTACCATCAGCCTCTTTCCACCTCACCGCATCCCTCGTGCAGAGAGTTCCCCAGAAGGCCTTTCCTGAGAGTCTTTAGTTGAAAAGATGTTCAGTGCAGTGCTATTGATAATTCAGAAAATTGAGAAGCAGCTTAAGTATCTTAACAGTGAGGACTTGGTTCCATACATTGGGGTATGTGCCTGCAAAGGCTTGTTATTCAGCCAGGGGGATAGAAATCTGTTGAAGAGGTGTATTTGTTGATAAGGATTTTTTTTAATGAGATAATAAATGGGAAAAGTAGACTAGAAAACAGTGTGTATCCCAGGCCTGCTTTTATTTATTTATTTACTTATTTTTAAGATTTTATTTATTTACTTGACAGCAGGAGAGCACAAGCAGAGGGAGAGGGAGAAGCAGGCTCCCCACTGAGCAGGGAGCCCGATGCGGGGCCTGATCCCAGGACCCTTGCAACAAGACCCAAGCCAAAGGCAGCCGCCTAATCTACTGAGCCACCCAGGCGCCCCTCAATCCTGCTTTTATTTAAAAACATGTACAAGAGGGGCGCCTGGGTGGCTCAGCCGTTAAGCGTCTGCCTTCGGCTCAGGTCATGATCCCAGGGTCCTGGGATTGAGCCCCGCATCAGGCTCCTTGCTCCGCAGGAAGCCTGCTTCTCCCTCTCCCACTCCCCGTGCTTGTGTTCCCTCTCTCGCTGTCTCTCTCTTTGTCAAAAAATAAATAAAATCTTTAAATAAATAAATAAATAAAAACATGTACAAGATAAAAGCTTATGAGGTTATATTCCATGTAGCAGGGTGTTTTTAGTAGTTTGAGGTGGGCAGATTATTAGCAGTTAGAATTTTGTCTGTTTTGCTTCCGTAATAGGCACATACAGCTTTTGTAGTGGGAAAAATAGATGCTGGCTTTTTTTTTTTTTTTTAAAGATTTTATTTGTTTATTTGACAGAGAGAGACACAGTGAGAGAGGGAACACAAGCAGGGGGAGTGGGAGAGGGAGAAGCAGGCTTCCCGCCAAGCAGGGAACCCGATGCGGGGCTCGATCCCAGGACCCTGGGACCATGACCTGACCCGAAGGCAGACGCCTAATGACTGAGCCACCCAGGTGCCCCAGATGCAGGCTTTTTATTTTACAAACTGGCAGTTATAAGATAAAGAAGTACTGGGGTGTAATGAACAACATGCCAACTACAGTGAACACTGCTGTATATGTTATATGTAGGAAGCTGTTCATATAGTAAATCCTGAGTTCTCATCACAAGAATTTATTATTTAAAAAAAAAAACTTGTAAAAATGAACTAGATACTGCCAAGCCTCGTATTTCTATGAGTCCTGACCTCAGACTGGTGGTTTAATCTGTTGCAGGCCGGGAGGGAGGAGACAGGCGAGCCTCACGGCTCTGGTGGGATCCTAGGGATGTGGGCCAGTGGCGGCTTTACGGGCCATAGAGGGGCCCGTATGTGCCCAGTATGTGCTCGGATAAGACCCAGTTGAGGCGCCTGCACCCGGTAGAGTCCCGCGGGGCCGTAGCCTCTGCCTCCTGAGGCGCCCGGCCTGCCTGCCTCTCGTCACAGCTTCCTACGCCGAGGCCTCAGGTTCCAAAGGTGGTGGAATGAACTGCAGTCCCATGGGCTGTGTGGTGGCAGCTCCGTGTCGTGGCTGCCATGCCAGCTGACCCTCTGGGGTAGTGTGAGGAGGACCAGGGAGGGAGTGCAGGTGATACTCAGGCCCTGTAGAACCTTCTGGTGAGTGGTCAGTGGCCGCTGTGGAGCAGAGCCGAGTAGAGGACCTGTCTGCTACGTCACCGAGAGGGTATGGTGCCCTCCCCCAGCTCTTGGTCTCAACAAGGCATCTCAGGCTAACCTATTACGTCTACCCCAAGCTAAAAAACAAGCCCACACGCCCCTAGGCCCCGAGTGCCCCTGCCCTCCTGACCATGTCTCCTGGCTGTGGTGAGTCTGCCTTTCGTTACTGTCCAGGGGCTTTGCACTAAATGTTCTCTTCCTGCTCCCCTGAGTGAGGGGTCTTGGTGAATAGCCCCTAGCAACCCTAGCCACACCCTGCCCTCGAAGCCTTGTCCCCATCTCTGCCCAGGGAGGTGCAGTGAACTCAAATGCCACTCAGCTGTGAACTTGGCTCTCCCCACACCCCCAGTCTTCAGAAGGACTCACAGAATTCTTGGAAATCACCCAGGTCTATGGGCTATCAAGGGCCATCAGTCTTGACTCATCCAGCTATCCAGCTGTCCCTCTACTTCCTGCTCTCGTCAAGAGAATGTCATCAGAGATTTTTTTTTCTCTCATCTCTCAAAAAATGATAGTAAAATTATTTTTCCCATCAGAAATTCCCAGTCCCGGGGCACCTGGGTGGCTCAGTCGTTAAGTGTCTGCCTTCGGCTCAGGTCATGATCCCAGGGTCCTGGGGATTGAGCCCTGCATCAGGCTCCCTGCTCTGCAGGAAGCCTGCTTTTCCCTCTCCCACTCCCCCTGCTTGTGTTCCCTCTCTGGCTGTCTCTCTCTCTGCAAATAAATAAAATCTTTTAAAAAAAATTTTGTATAAAAAAAAAACGAAATTCCCAGTCCCGTCTAGGGGCTCCTAGGTGGCTCAGTCAGTGAAGTGTCCGACTCTTGGTTTTGGCTCAGGTCATGATCTCTGGGTCGTGAGATCAAGCCCTGCGATGGGCTTCGCACTCGGAGTCTGCTTGAGTTTCTCCCTCTCCCTCTGCCCCTCCCCCCCAAAATAAATAAATAAACCTTAAAAAACCCCACACATTTTTAAGAAATTCCCAGTCCCATCTAGACAGATTACTGCTTTGAGAAGACCCTTTGGTGTAGGCTGAGTGGTGGACAGACTCCTTATCAGCCGTGGAACAGTGGGCAGGGTGTGGTTCCACTGTGAAGCCCCACATTAGTTGAGCTTGACCTTTGGGGGTTCACCTCAGTTTGTTCTCCTCAGGTACCCAGACTCATGGTATCGTGATATCACCTCCAACAAGAAGTTCTTTTCCCTCGCCGCAACCTACAGGGGTGCCATCGTGGGAATGATAGTAGCTGAAATAAAAAGTAGGACCAAGATACACAAGGAAGTAAGTATGTGTGGCAAGGAGTTGGTGGTCCCTGTCGCTGCACAGGCCTGCGGGGGCTTGCAGCCAAATCACGCTGCCTGCTCTGTGGCCCTTTCTCCTTGCAGCCCAGACCGATTATGAGACTCATACCCAGTTGGTTTCTTTCTGGGTGTAGGTGATACAGTTAGACAAATTGAACAAGAGACCTAGCTGCAGGCTGTCATTTTAAAGTAGGGAGGAGTTAAAAAACCCCAAAACACAAAGTAGGGAGGAGTGTAAATGATACTGAGAACCCCCAAAGTTGTCAAGGGCTCTGGGAAGATCAGTGATTTGTAGAAACTACTAATGGTGCTGTGGTTGGTTGAAGGACACGCTAGGTTCCAGTTAGGGGTTAGTGAAGATGGAGATACAATTTCTTTTCATCCAGCTTCACAGACCTCTCCGAGATCTATGTTGGAGCTCCTAAGAGTCTGTGGCCCTACATCAGCAAGCTCTGCTCTGAGTATAAAATAAAATGAGAGGTCACGGCCACAGACACATTGTTCCGTGTGGTTGTCTTGGGTCAAGATTCTGCCCAGTAATTTTGGTCATCTTCGCGACTGAGTAGTGTTTATCATGTGGGTGTTTACTCCAAGGACAGGAAAAAACCCACTCACAACTGGCAGCAGGTTCTATCTGCTCAGCTTCAGGTTATTTCTTTAAAAGTACAAGAAGAACATCGCCCTTTGAAAGACCCGACCCGCTCAAGTATACCCCATTTTGCCCGTAATTAGATTCTGGCGAAGGTAGTTTCTTTTAAGAGTGACTTTCTGTCCCAGCTTCCTGCTGAGGTTTTTTCTTCCACTTCATCTCGCATGGTGGTCAGATTTGGGAGCCCCCCCAGGCCGGAACTCCCATCTCCAGAACCGCACGGCAGGCACAGGGCGGCGTGGGGCAGAGCTCTGCCTGGTGTGGGCAGCACAGGGCGGTGAGGCCGCTCAGGCCCCCACTTCCTTTGCTCAGAGACCACCTGGGGGCAGCGTAGGATCCTTGAGGCAAACCTTTTCAAACTTTGTCTCGTCCTGGGTGTCCAGTACGTGTCCATGTGGCACAGTCGCTTCCCCGTTACTGCTCTGCCTTCGACCCTTGTCAGGTCCACCACACAGCCCCAAGAGGAGTGACATTCTGACAAGAGGAGCGACATTCTGTGTGTGTCCTTAGTTTAGCCATTTGTGCCACAAGGACCTGCACCCTGTCGTTTCCGTGTGGGTGTGGGTGTCTGTGGGACTGACTCTCCATTATCCTTTGCTCTGTCCCCTCCCGCCCCAGCCCCACCCCATGTGTTGTGGTCAGGGAGTCCGTGGGTGGGATGTGCCCTGCGGTGGTACCAGGAGCCTCAACCGTTAACATGCCTTTATGTCTGACTTTTCCTTCAGGACGGAGATATTCTAGCCTCCAACTTCTCTGTTGACACGCAGGTTGCGTACATTCTAAGTCTGGGAGTAGTGAAGGAGTTCAGGAAGCACGGCATCGGTAAGGGGCGCTGAGCTTGTGGGGTTTGGCACATGTGCTCCAGCCACCATGTCCGGTCATTTCCCACGTGCTGATGACCAGCCCCTAAGTGTCCCTCGTTCCCCTGGCCTGCGGGGACGTTCAGCCTCCCGCCCCTCCTAGCAGCTCTCCCTGCCCCACCTCCACTCTGTTGGCCGTCCGCCTGTGCTCTTTGCACCCATCGTCAGGTCTCTAGGCAGTGGCCTCATTCCCAAATCTGACTTGATCAGATTCATAACGCTCCCAGATGTCCTGGTCAGGGAATGGGCACCTCTCACCACACCTGCCGCCGCACACATGGCTTATGTTTGGTCACAAGGTGTTCTTGATTAATAATAGAAAACATAATTGAAAAACAGTCCCAGGGATGCCTGGGTGGCTCAGTCGGTTAAGTGTCTGCCTTCAGCTCAGGTCATGATCCCCAGGGTCCTGGGATCGAGTCCCGCATCAGGCTCCCTGCTCTGCGGGAAGCCTACTTCTCCCTCTGCCTGCCACTCCCCCTGCTTGTGCTCTCTCTGTCTCTCTCTCTCTCTCTTTCTCTGACAAATAAATAAATAATTTTTTTTTAAAGATTTTATTTATTTATTTGACAGAGACAGAGACAGCGAGAGCGGGAACACAAGCAGGGGGAGTGGGAGAGGGAGAAGCAGGCCTCCCACCGAGCAGGGAGCCTGATGCAGGGTTCGATCCCAGGACCTGGGATCATGACCTGAGCCGAAGGCAGACGCTTAACGACTGAGCCACCCAGGTGCCCAAATAAATAAAATTTAAAAGAAAAAGAAAAACAGTCCCAGCTGCCATTTATCAGATGCCCGTTGCACGCAGGGAGCTGTGCCCCAGGCCTATCTCCAAGTCCCTCCACTCTGCCACACAGCCAGCAGGCAGCAGTCTTCCTGAGTGACCCAGGCCTGTCTGTCCTACCTTTTCCTGAGCTCACATTTGCTCTTTCTGTTGTGGGAAAGGTTAGTGAGTCTCCACCCCTGGCCCAGCCCCTGCCAGGGAAGTACCTGGCCCCCGTCTGTGGTTCCAGATGCCCGATGGTGTGCAGCAGATGAGCCCCATCTGACCATGGGATTTTAGGGGCTCTGACAGGGTGGTTATGGGAGTTCCATCTTTGATACAATGGCAGGGAGATCTGTAGAGATGTCTGGCAAGGTCACTTCCTTGTCTGCTTCATGCTCCCTGCCTGTCTGTCCTGCCGTGTGACTGTCGCCCCTTCTCCTGCAGGTTCCCTTTTACTTGAGAGTTTAAAGGATCACATATCAACCACCTCCCAGGACCACTGCAAAGCCATCTATCTGCACGTCCTCACCACCAACAACACAGCAATAAACTTCTACGAAAACAGAGACTTTAAGCAACATCACTATCTCCCCTATTACTACTCCATCCGAGGGGTCCTCAAAGATGGCTTCACCTATGTCCTCTACATCAACGGCGGCCACCCTCCCTGGACAATCCTATATCCTTTACTTCTCAGGGGTGAGGGATGTGGCTTCCCAGCCACAAGGGTGACTCGTAGGGTCATGGCCCATGTGCCAGATGGAGCCGCGTTGCCTTCACATGATTCATGAGGCCAAGCCCACGGGACATGTTTTTCCTGACCAGATGGTGTTGTGGGTAGATCTGGTTGTACTCAGTGTTCCTCAGACTTCACTGGCATGAGGTGTGGGTTTTAACCCTCTTGGCCAACAATCCACCTGTCCAACAAATACCGATTGAGAGCCTCCTGTTCGAGGTGCGCAGGAGAGACACTGTGAACCCAACAGATGGGTCCCCTGCCCTCAGAGGGCCTTGTGCCGCCTGGGGAGAAGACACACCAGCGGGATGAAAAGAATTGCTTGCCTTTGGGAGTGCTTGGGTTCAGACCTCCCTTTCCTGAGGCACCAGAGCTGTGTCCCTCCCCTGCTCCCTCTTTAACCCTCTCTGGGCTGGAACAGGAAGAAGGGAGGCCAGGAGACTTCCTGATAGAGGGTGTGGCCCCAGACACTGAGAGTGAGCGAGCTAGGAGTGAACTGAGTGAGGCTAGGATTTAGCCATGTCACGGGAGTAAACAGGAGGCAGAAGCCTGGCCCCAAACCCTGCAGGCCTCCCAGTCCCTGTGAAGATGGGACCCCCCCCCACCTTGTCCCAGGGACGGGGCCCTGCCATTCTAATGACCGAGTATGGGAGTGACCTGGGAATGCTTGCTCTTCCAGCAGACCGGTCGCCCTGGTCCCCAGTCCCTGTCCATCAGCTTTGGTCCAGGTGTCCTTGTGCCTGAGGCCTCGCCCAGAAGGTCCTTTTGTACCGCGTGCCACCCTTGATTATTTTGCACAGCGGAGGTCCCTCCCGCTAACAAGGCTTTCCAGCGCTCCACGGAGGCTTGGCAGGCTTTGGGGCTCTTTCAGAAATGGTGTGACATGTGCACGCAGCCCTGCAGATGACCATGTGGGCCCCTGCTGACCGTGCCATCCAGGGGTATGTGGGCAGGCGAAGCGAGTCAGAGTCAGAGTCTTCCTTAACGATGCCCCACGGACTACATTCAGCACCTGGGCTCCGCGCTAGCAAACCTGAGCCCCTGCTCCATCCCGCACAGGATCTACCGCCAGGCCCACAGCCTGCTCTGCAGCTTCCTGCCGTGGTCCGGCATCTCCACCAAGGGTGGCATTGAGTATAGCCGGACCATGTGACACCAGCCGGCCAGCCGCCATCAAGCCCCACCCTTTGGCACCCTGTAGAACCCGCCTTCCTGGCCATCTGACTTCTGTTGTCTGCGAAGTTGCTGGTCGCCCCTTGCCTGGCCTGTCGGCCTGCCGCAGCTGCAGGCCCGGTGCTATGTGGGCTTGGAGCAGAGCGTCGCAGGGCACACCTGGTCTGACAGGTACGCTGGAGCAGGTGGTGTGGGGAAGAGGGGAGCAGAGCCCAGCGGGATGATGGTACCAAGTAATGAAGCCCGTGGCACACTCAGCCATAAAAACAGAAGGGCCTGAATGGGTACTTGCTGCACCAGGGTGTTGGGAAATAGTACCAAGAGCTGAGGTAGCCTGACTGACTTTCAGAAACTTCAGGAAGGAAAACAGAGTCCTTGAGCACTTGGCCAGACTTCTGTCTCTTCACTTCCTGAACTGCATGTTAAAAAAGGATGCATTCACATGGTTCAGAAATGGAGAAGGTACCAAAAGATCAAGCCCCGGCCCCAGCCACTCAGCTGCCTTCCTGAGGGGCTTCTGATGCTGCTGCGTCATGGCCGAGCTTCCAGGTCCGCTGAAACAGCAGCAGCTTGGGGCAGGTGCCTGGTAGACCAGAGCTCTGCTCAGATGCGGCCACTTGTGAGTGCCGTGTGTGCCACAGGGGGCTGATCTCAGACTTCCACGCCACAAGGGGTCATGGGGACCTCAAGGCCCACCCCCTGGTGCACGGACATAGCCCAAAGCAGTTTGGCGGTGGGGGTCACTCACACAGCGGCACTCCATGACCATCTGGGCTGGAATCCCCCCATCTGTGCCTTGATTTGTGCAGGGACTGGGAGGGACTCTGGGCCTGGAGGGCTTGTGCTCCAGGCTAGGTTGTGCAGGCTAGCGCAGGACATCTCCTGGGAACCTTCATCCCTGCTCCCTTCTTTCCCGCAGGCTCTTCCAGCCCTCCTTCCTTTTCTGGTAACCTCCGGAAACCGCCGCCTCTGCCTGCACCCTGGTCCCGCCTCCAGGAGCGTGTACCAGCCCCACTGGCCGGCTGGGGTGTGGCGGGATTCACTGTGGTCTGTTTCTTCCTCTGCCCCCTTCCCCTCCACTGCCCATTCCTTCTAGCTCCTTCCTCCAAAGCCGTAATGAACTTTTGCTGGAAGGGAGGAACCCAAGTGTTATGGACAGACCTCACCCTAAAGACAGAGGAGCCTCAGAACAATGAGGGGGTGAAATAAAGGGAATGCCAGATCCTTATCCAAAACCAGCCCACAGAATCCTGGGGTGTGAGAAGCCCCTACCTCTCTGTGAGGGGCTGTCGCGTGGTGGGCAGAGCCTGGAGGCTTTTCACCCCAGCACAGAGCTCTGGGACTTAGACCCTGACATGGGAGGTCCAGTCTTCCAGTGGCTTCCTGCTGAGGGCTTCCTGCTGTCCTGGGGAGAATGGAACTGCCCATCAGATGGCAGAGGTTGGCTCAGCTGAGCTGCCCCCAGGAGCTGGACTGAGGACGGGTGCCAGTGAAGTTCCCGGGGGTTCCCTCCCCACCTCCCCAAGTCCATGAGCTGCAGCTCCAAGATGCAGACAGGAGGAAGCTGAGAGTGCTCTCGATGGAGTGGGGCCCCACCTTTGGGGTGGGGGGCTGTCACGTGCTGTGCGGCCCCTGAGTCCCCAGGGGCAGAGACAGGAGAGGCCGTCAGTGCCAGGAAGTGTGCGTGCGAGCATCACTCGCTTCTGGCGTCACCCTCACCCCCGTTCCCCAAAGCTGCTTGCTGTCTGCCCTGCCCTCCGGAGTAGAGGGCTGGGCGGCAGAGTCATGCCCGGTGTTGCTGCAGTGTCTCGGAGCCATGGCCACGGCGCACCAGCCTGAGGGCAGGAGGAGAAGGGGAAGCAACTGGGCAGGGGGCCGGAGTGACTGCCATGCTTCCCTCCCTCAGAACTGCCCAGCCTGGGGCCGCCTCCACCCTCGGAGTGGGAGAAAGGTGTTCCCAAGAGGAGGGCAAGCCCTCGGCCGGAGGAGCACTTTTCCTCCTTCGACCGCCTCCTGACTGGTGGTGCCTCTCGGGGAGAGGTCTGGGTCTCGCTGACCTGTCCCCACCTCTGCACTGACCTTGGCGTCATGCTGAGGCCCAGCCTGATGTTCTCTCTCATCTGAATCAACGGTGATTGTGTGATTTTTATTTCTGCCCCGAGGGGTAAGGAAGAGTCTTCTGGAAGGTTTTGCCTTGGACATTCATAATTGAGCTCAGAGGCCTCGCCCTGCCCCTCCCTCCCTGCCCTCAATCACTGCAGTGTCCAGCCCAGCGTTGAACAGATTGTAATGTTTGTCTCATTACAAATAAACAGACTTTAATTGGTCACATCGTGTCTTTCCAGTGCCGGCCCGCCACGCTTTGGGCTCTACCCCAGTGGACTCAGCCCTGGTGGCTGAGGGCAGCTCAGGAACTGCTTGTCCACTGTCAAGTTCCAAGGATGGCTTCCAGCTGAAAGGGCCGATTGTTTTTGCGTAATTCGCCAAAGAATGCAGTTGTGGGGAAGAGCTTCTAGGGCTGAGCAGCATGACCAGGCTCTGAGATCAGAAGGTCCTCAGCAGCCGCCTGCAGTTTAGGGGTCTCTGCGCAGCTCTTGGCCTTAGCTGGGGCCCGGTCCTACACTGTCCTGGCTTAGAAAAGGTTCCACGGGGGGGACTCAACACCATTGTCAGGTAGGGACTCTGGGCCGCAGCATGGGAGCCTGAGGCAGGGCGCAGGTGTGTCCCAGCCCGTGGCTGGGCCAAGCCGGGGACCAGGTGGTTCCACCAACCTCTCCTTGGAGCTTCTGGCCACTCTGGGGGGACGGGGTCATGTCTGTCACTCCATTGGACAGATGAGGAAAATTGGTTCAGGGACTGCGAGTTACCCCACAGCTGCTCAGCACGTGAATGGTAGCCCAGGCCTGGACCCCTCCATAGCCCGTGTGTACCACTCCCTGAGGGTCGGGCATCATCCATACAGCCCTCCCTGGGGGATAGGGCCTGAGGCACCTGCAGAGCTGGGTGTGTGGGAGCCCCTGGGGTGGGGGTGGGAGGTGATACTCCTATAGGGAGCCCCGAGCAGCGTCCTTGGTGCTGGTAAGTGACACTCAAGTTACTTAACGCTGGAACATTTGTCTTCACTGTGCCAATGGGTCAGCGTCAGGAGTAAGTAGCTAAGTCCTTGGGGCTCTTGCCCAGTTGTGTGGCCAAGCATCAGCTTGCCCCTGCGGGGATGGGGGTTCTGATTGAGCCTTGCCCTGAATACAGCTGTGCCCTCCCGGGCTGGCCTCCCCACAGCGGGCTTCAAGGACCCAGTGTCCCAAGGGCTGAAACCGACCCCTGGTGGCCTGGTGCAGGACCCTGCGGCTATTGAGAGGGTGGAGTGGGGGCGCCCCAGGGTGGCCAGTCACATTTCCACAAGTGTCTGCTTGTCTGGGATGTTCCTTCACATCAGCTCCCAGTCCCTGGGACACTAGGACTGTGGCTTCGCTCTCAGCCTCTTCTGCGTGTTTTTCAAGAAAGTCTTGGGAGGTTAAGGGAGGAACTGTTGAGAGGTCAGCCTAGCGAGTTTTCTTTGGATCCAGCTTGTCTACTGCAGCAGATGTCTCTCCAGGGAAGAGCTGGGGCCGAGGGATCTGCTCCAAGAGGGCCCAGAGCTTGGCTGTGACTATGGCTGTGGCTCCCTCCACGTGGCTTCCACTGAACTGACTTGGTTTCCCATCATGTGGGACTGGCCTCCCCAGCGCACACACTGGAAGCTGCCAGGCGTCCTTCAGGCCAGAAGTGACACCATGTCACTTCTGCCACATTCTCTTGGTCAAGCAAGACCTTGAGCCATTCCCAGTTCAAGGTTGCGGAGGGGGACTATAGGAGCCAGAATACTGGGATGCACGCATTGGAGGCCACCACAGTGGCCACTGACCACAGCCTGGGTATCCCGAGATCTGGACTCTGGAGTAGTCTGCGCTCCCCTCTGAGCCTCACAGCTTCATCCAAAAGTGAGGGGATTGGGCCTCTATCTACTAGGACCACATACTGTGGCTTCTGGCAAGGTCTCGATTCTGCCCAGTGCCTGGGATGGCCTCCCTAGCTTCTGTCTTCATTCTACCTGGCCTTGGCCTTCTGGGGCAGTAGGTGCTGTGGCAGAGGGAGGAGACACCCTTTTTGTCACCCCCCAATGGCTCATCTGGTGGACCCGCTGAGTGGCTATGTCCCTGCCCCAGTCCCAGCTGGAGCATTCAACACCTGCTCTCATCAGTCCTCCTACTAGGGCTGCTCTCTGGATGCTGCAACTCAGGCTCCCACCACCCAAGGCCACAGCCACACTTGCAACAACCTGAAAACTACCCAGGGACCAAAGTCTCCAGAATATGCTGTCCCAGGGACCTACAAAATGTCCAATTGTGAGACCAGGGTACAAGGGCAGGGAGGGGGCCCGAGGGATTATTCCCCTCCATCTGGAAGGAACCCAGCTGTCCAGGTGTCCATAGTGACTCCATGTGACTTCATCACATGTGATCTGCCAGGAGCCCCTGGTAGGGCCAGCTCAGCCCTATCCTGACCTGGGCTGCCAGGACTAGAAGTCAGCCACACAGTGAGGGGCATTGAGACAAACCCAGATCGTTCCATCCTGTCCCCCCTGGGCTGAGGTCTAGTGATGTAGAGCAGGGGGTTTCAACCAGAGTGATTCTGCCACCCCCTCCCCCAGGGGACATTGGACACTGTCCAGAGATACTTGGTTGTCACACTGGGAGACATCCTACAATGCACAGGACAGCAGCCACAACAGAAAGATCCAGACCCAAATGTCAACAGAGTCGAAGTACAGAGAAGTCCAAGCTGAGTGTGCCTGGAGTCCAGGCCAGCTGGAAGAAGGGCTGTGTCCATCCTGCGTGGAGGGACAGGGCAGCCAGGGGTCCCCATGGGGCAGTGAACTCAACCAAAGACTGAGTGAGCGGTGGCATGGGGTTCAGGCTAACATTTCCACCCAGGTTGAGAGTTGCTCTCTTCCCTGGTACTCTCCCTACACCTGGCCTGCTTCGTTTGTCCTCTGCTGCCTCGGCCAGAATGCCATGCCTTGCATTTAGGTCCATTGAGACATCGTCTATCCAGGAAGACTTCTGGGAGTCCCACCCAGAGGAGGATGTTCACTCCTCAACCAACACTGGGAGCGCCTTGGATCCTCCCTGGTATCAACCTGGAACTTTGCTCTCAACACAGATGGCAGGTGCTCTGAGAGGCTCTTTCTCTGCATTGACCTCACCATAGACAGACCCGGGGACAAGAAGGTGCAGGCCTTGGCTTTTATTGAAATTAGACCTGAGGGCTCCCTGGCCTCTTGGAGCGTAAATCTCCACTCAGCCTGGCCTCCCAGGTACAAGTGGCTGACCTGAGCTGGAGCAGGCTGCAAGGGCTTCTATTTTTTCTGTTCCTCCCGCAGGACTTTCTCCTCCCTCCCCGCCCTTGAGTGTTCTTCCTGAGGCTGGCCCAAGCTCTGGTGCTGGGCAGCTGCTGGGGTGTCTCAGTGTGGGGCGACTGCTGGTAGGGGCTGAGCCCTTCCTGTCTGGACCTGCCTCCTCCTCCTGAGCCATCCTTTTCTCTCCTGTCCCCAGCTGGGACAGCCAGGCTTGGTACTCAGATCCCTATGGTCTCTCCAGAGCCCCAGAGCGGGTTCTTTTGCACAAGGGACATGTGGACTCCTCTGAGGGCCCCCAGGACCTTTTGGGCCTGAGCCCCAAGACTTCAGAGGGACCAGGCTGGGAGAGGACACCCTTGGCTGGGTCCTTGCTGGAACTGGAAGCTGAGAAAAGTAGGGAGAAACAAGTCACTCGGAGGGACCCAAGTGGAGGCTGCCAGGCCATCCTATGAACCTAACCCCCAGAACCTGGCATTCTTCAAAGTAGGAAGGGAGGGGCAGTTCTCCTGAAAGAGAGCCCATGAGGGAGGGAGGAAAAGAAGGAAACAGATGGTTCAAGCTGGAAGGACCCTTGTCTAACGACCCCCTCATTTTATAAATGGGCACACTGAAGCTGGGGATGGCAGGGGTGATGGTGGGGAGCTGTCCAAGGTCCTTCATTGAGTGCAGAGCTGGGACAGGAATCCCGGAATACTGGGAGTGAAGAAGGGCCCATCTTGGTCCATCTGAGTCCCCAGCCAACCCTTCCCTGAGTCGTTCCCTCTTGTCCCCAGCCCTGCCTCACCTGGACACGTGCTCACCTGTATTTCCCAGGATGTCCCTGGGCACTGGAGCTTCCAGAAGGGCTGAGCGGTGGCTGTTACCTGGGCCCAGAGTCCCCTGTGGAAGGTCTAGGGGCCAGGCCATGCCCTCAGGCCATGGGAGGCAGCCCCTGGCCATGAGCTGGCCCAACCAGTGGCTCTCACACTGGCCAGCAGCCTGCATGTGGCCCGGCAGGTAGAGAGCCAGGCCCCGGAGGTGGCGCAG
Organism: Mirounga angustirostris; assembly: GCF_029215605.1. Classification (NCBI taxonomy): domain Eukaryota; kingdom Metazoa; phylum Chordata; class Mammalia; order Carnivora; family Phocidae; genus Mirounga; species Mirounga angustirostris. Next base: position 142,333,727 of record NW_026991713.1, read on the forward strand.
ACGGAAGTTCTTGGGCTTGCTTCCCTGGGCGCTGGGGCACTGCTGCTGCTGGGCCCCCAGCCCCCCCTCGTAGATGTTGGGTGGTGTGTCAGGGTGGCTGGGATGTCCTCGGGCCCAGCTCACTGCATCTGCAGAGGGGAGAGCAGGAGGGTGGCGGTTGGCAGGCCGCAGCAGCCAAGAAAGAAGAACATAGTCACATGCTTTAAGACCAGCTCGTGTGATGGGCTCCACCTGTGGCTTTCTGAGCCTTGGCCTACCTTTCCATCAAATGGGCTCAGTCCCCTGCCTCCTACCAACCCCCACCCAACATATTACTCCTCTTCCCTTTCCCAACCAACAGGAAGGTCTGAGAAGCCTGAGATCGTGACACAAAGATCTCTTTCAGGATTTCAAGCCCTTTCTACCACCTCTTTTTGCCCCCTACCCTAGAAAGAGCATTCCGGTGTCAGTATAGAAATTGCACAGTGGGTCCAGGATCACACAGTCCAGGGTCACACAGCCTAGACCAGTGGTCATTCCCCTCTCCCAAGCATGCACGTCCCTGAGGCCACTCTGGTGGCTTTGGGCCCAGGTCAGGATAGGAGGGCATTTCTCCTGCCACTCCTCCTTGCAGCCTGGCACCTTCTCTTATGCGCAGCTCAGAGAACGCACAGACCAAGGCTTCCATGGAGGGCCAACGTGGTGGGGGAGGAGCGGCTGGGCCTCCTGTGCCGCAGGGCTCTACTCTCCCCTGCCTGGGTCTGCAGGTCTCCCATGGCAACTAGCTCTGTGATGTCAAACGGAAGACTCCCAGCCTTCCTGGATCCCCAACTTTGGGAGGGGATGATGCCCAGGGCTGGGCAGGGGGGTAGAGGGCAAGGGAAGGGGATGGAACCCGAGGGGAGGTCCCTGATCCTCTGGCTTGGGACAGGCCACACAAAACAGACTCAGCTCTTGCAGGCTGGAAAGTCACTTCCTGGGTGACCTCTTGGGGTCTCAGTTTGCTCCTGCGTGGGTGGGAAATGAGGCTTTAGGGACACAGACTTGTGAGATCTGAGCCAGTGCTTTGAACCTGCTGAGAAGGTGGTTCTGGGTGGCTGAGCAAGTCATTTAATTTTTCTAAAATAGCACTGTCCATTGCCCTATAAGTAGGTAATGGGGTATGATGTGGGTCGTACCAAGTATAAGGATGTGGAAGAACTGGAGCTCTCATGTACTGCTGAGGGGAATGTAAAGTGGTACCACTGCATTGGGAGACAGTTTTTGCAAAAGTTAAACTTTCACCTCTCCTCATTCACAGATGGCAGGCTCTCATATAGGGAAAACATTAATTCACATGTAAAAACAAAACCTATTTGAGCTGATAAAAACCAGTAGAGATAAAAAGGTTCAGCTCATTAGATACAGGACATAAGATCAACACACAAAAACTAATTGTATTTTTATATACTAGCAGAGAACAACAACAACAACAACAAAAAACAGGAGTAAATTTAAGGAGGTACAAAACAACACTGAAAACTACAAAACTTACAGAAATAACTAAAATACTCCCCCCCAAAAAAATCCTTGTTCATGGATTGAAGGCTTAACATTGTTAAGAAAGCAACACTCCCCAAAATGATCTACAAATTCAATGCAATCCATATCAGAATCTCAATAGCCTTTTAGACAGAAACAGGAAAGCTGATCTTAAAATTCATGTGGAATTACAAGCCAAATAACCAAAAACAATCTTAGAAAAAGTTTGAAGACTCCTTTTCCCTGATTACAAAACTTACTATAATGCTACAATAACCAAAACAGTATGGAAGGGGTATACAGCTAGACATCTCAACCAATGTAATAGAAAAGAGAGTCCAGAAATAGAGTCGTGCATCTTTGGTCAATTGATTTTCTACAAGGGTACCAAGACCATAAATGGGGTAAAAATAGTCCCTTCAACAAGTGGTGCTGGGACAACTGGATAGCCACACGCAAAAGAATGAAATCAGACCCCTACCTCACACCATATACAAACATTAACTCAAAATACAACAAAGGCCTAAATGTAGGAGCTAAAACTATAAAACTATTTAAAGAAAACATAGGGGTAAATCTTCATGACCCTGGATTTGGCAGTGGTTTCTTAGATATGGTAACAGAAGCACAAGCAACAAAAGAAAAAATAGATAAATTGGACCTCATCAAAATTGAAAATTTGTGTGCTGTGAAAGACATTATCAAGATGTGAAAAGACAGCCTACAGAATGGGAGAAAGTATTTGTAAATTATATATCTGATAAGTACAGTGTCCAGAATATATAAAGGACACCTATAAACTCAACAAAAAGGCAACCCAATTTATTTATTTATTTATTTTAAAGATTTTATTTATTTGACACAGAGAGAGAGACAGCTAGAGAGGGAACACAAGCAGGGGGAGCGGGAGAGGGAGAAGCAGGCTTCCCACCGAGCAGGCAGCCGGATGCGGGGCTCGATCCTAGGACCCTGGGATCACAACTTGAGCCGAAGGCAGATGCTTAACGCCTGAGCCACCCAGGTGCCCCAAGGCAACCCAATTTAAAAATGAATGAAAAACTTGAATAAACATTTCACCAAAAAAGATATACAAATGGTTAACAAGTACATGAAATGATGTTCAACATCGTTAGTCATTAGGGAAATAAAAAAATTTTTTTTAAAGATTTATTTGAGAGAGAGAGAATGAGAGAGAGAGAAAGCACATGAGAGGGGGAAGGGTCAGAGGGAGAAGCAGACTCCCTGCTGAGCAGAGAACCCGATGCAGGACTCGATCCAGACACTCCAGGATCATAACCTGAGCGGAAGGCAGTCGCTTAACCAACTGAGCCACCCAGGCGCCCCGGGAAATACAAATTTAAACCACAGTGAGATACTACTTCACTCGCACAAGGATGGCTATTAAAAGAAAAAAGGAAAATGACAAGTATTAATGAAAATGTGGAGAAATTGGAACTCTTGGACATGGTGCAGCCACTGTGGAAAACAGTCTGGCAGTTCCCCACTAGTTACAGACAGAATTACCATATGACACAGTAATTTCACTCCCACCTATATCCCAAAGAATTGAGAACAGGTATTTTTTTTTTTTAAGATTTTATTTATTTATTTGAGGGAGAGCATATGCAGGGGGAGCGGCAGGCAGAGGGAGGGACAAGCAGACTCCCCGCTGAGCAGGGAGCCTGACATGGGGCTTGATCCCAGGACCCTGGGGTCATGACCCAAGCTGAAGGCAGACAGCCAACTGACTGAGCCAGGTGCCCCAGTATGATTCCATTTATATAAAACTCTAGAAATATGCAAATCTACAGTGACAGAAAGCAGAGCAATGTTCCCCTGGAGTAGGAGGAGTGGGGCACAAAAAACCAGGGGTGAAGATTTGTTCTCTGTCTTGATTCTAGTTTCTTGCATGTGTATACTTATCAAAATGTATTAAATTGCACGCTTTAAATATGTGCATTTTTTGTATGTCAATAAAACTGTTAAAAAATTAAGATCCGGGGCGCCCAGCTGGCTCAAGTCAGGAGAGCATGCGGCTCTTGATCTCAGGATTGTGAGTTCCAGCACCACGCTGGGTGCAGAGATTACTTTAATTAATTAATTAATTAATTAACTTAAAAAAATTGAAAACCAAGGGAGGAGGCTCTGACTCCCAAGTGCTTCGTTTGTGCTCTGCCAACTATAGCGGATGCTGAGTACAGTTGATGAGGGAGCAGAAGGCAAGCTGAGGATAGAGCACAAGCTGACACCCCTCAAACCTACCCCCTTCCCCAGGTGGGATACGTGTGACATTCCTCAGGCACCCCTGTCTGCCCTAAAGCTAAGGGAAGGAAAAAACAAATGGAGATTATAATCCTGCAAGACATGAGTCTTCCTCAATTTACAAATGTTTTAGTGATTTACAAGAAAAAAAGCATTCATATCAATAACCTGATATGCCTTGCTAGAGGGAAAAACAACCTTGACAATAGCCAGGCCTCCAGTATCTTGTAGGTCTTCATAAAACATATGAAAGTCCTTTTGGACACCTCCCTTTTCCTTACTTCCCCCAACTCCCAAGTATATAATCAGTCACCCCTCACAACCTCAGTGCAGCAGCTCTTTCTGCCCACAGGTCCGTCCCATTCTTTAATAAAACCACCGTTTTGCACCAAAGACATCTAAAGAATTTTTTCTTGGTCGTGGGCTCTGAATCTCACCCCACCAACCTCACCTATATTCCAAAACTACATCACAGTACGGATCAGCGGACTGCTACCCTTTAGGGACAGTGTTCAGAGTTTGCCCTAACTTAAAGCAGAACTGGTGGGCTTTCCAGTGCCTATTGTGAGCACACAAGTCTGGAGCTAACCAGCACCTGGCCTACAGCCAGACCAGAACTGGGCATCACAGCCAGCACGGAGCATGGGGGTGGGGTGGGAGGGCAGGAAACAGACTGTATGGCCTTTCCTCAAAGACCTTTCACCAAAGCGAGGCGACTTCATTCATTCAGCCAGTCAGGTATTAAACAAATACGTTCTGAGGACCTACGGAGTGCCAAATACTATTACTAATACTTGGGGAGAGTCCAGAGTGGGGCAGAATAGGTATCTGCTTTCATGGAGCTTACCTGTCCAGACCAGAGACACAGAAGACAAGCAAACGAGCTGTTTCCAGATCACACTGTGAAGAAAATAAAACAGGGTAATGTGACAGGCAGGGGCTGGAAATATCCGCTTTGGTGTAGGCAGTCCAGAGACCTCTTCACAAAGATCTGAAGAAGCTGGGAAGAGCACTGCAGGCCAAGGGAACTGCGTGTGCAAAGGTCTGAGGCAAGAAAATGGTGGGCATGTTTCAGGGAAAGCAAGCCAGAGCAGATGGAGGGAAGGGAGTAAGAAAAACAGACACAGCTAAGGGGTTTGAGTTTTACTTGAACTGCAATGGGAAGCCATTGAATAGTTTTGATTTTTTAAGGCCTTTTTTGTTTTTAGTCATACTTACTGAGATACAATTTCAGATATGGTAAAATTGAGGGTTTTTTTTAATGCCTAGTTCTATGTTTTGAGAAACACCTACCATCATGTAGTTAGCACCGTGATCAAGTTATAGAACAGTTCCATCACCCCAAAAAATTCTTTTGCACCTAACTCCTCCTGGCAACCACTGACTTGTTTTTTGTCTTTATATTCTCATCGTATCCAGATTGTCATATGAATGGAATTATACAGTACGTAGCCTTTGGAGTCTGGCTTCTTCCACTTAGCATAACGCTTTGGCCTTTCATCATTGTTCTGTATATCAGCAGTTTGTTTCTTTTTTATTGCTGAGTGGTAATCCATTATATGGATATACCACAATTTCCTTATCCATTCATAAATCGAGGGCCACTTGAATGGTTTCAAGTTTTGGGAGATTATGAATAAAGCTGCTATTTGTGTACAGGCTTTTGTGTGAAACCGAGTTTTTGTTTCTCTTGGGCAAATACTTAGGAGTGGGATTGCTGAGCCATATGTAAAATGTATATTAAATTTTATAAAAAATTACCAGTTTTCAAAGGGGCTGCACTGTTTTACATTCTCACCAATGATGTACAAAAGTTCAAATTGCTCCACATCCTTTCAAACCCTTGGCACTGTAAGGGTCTTTGTTGTTGTTTGTTGCTTTAACCATTTTAATAACTGCCTAGTGATACCTCATTGTGTTTAATATGCATTTCCCTAGGGCGCCTGGGTGGCTCAGTCGTTAAGCGTCTGCCTTCGGCTCAGGTCATGATCCCAGGGTCCTGGGATCGAGTCCCACATCGGGCTCTCCCTGCTCAGCGGGAAGCCTGCTTCTCCCTCTCCCACTCCCCCTGCTTGTGTTCCTGTTCTCGCTGTCTCTGTCATATAAATAAATAAAATCTTTAAAAAAAATGCATTTCCCTACTGATGAATAATCTTGAGCATCTTTTCATTTGCTTATTACTTGCCATATATCTTCTTCTGTGAAGTATCTTTTAATTCTTTGTCTACTTTCTAATTCGATTGTTTTATTGAGTTTTGAGAGTTCATTATGTATTCTGGATACAAGTCTTCCTATCACATGTGTTTCGTGAATCCTTTCTTCTAGATGGTGGGCTATCTTTTCATTTTCTTAAAAGTGTCTCGAAGAACAGTTTTAAATTTTGTTGAAGTGCAATTTATAAAAAAAAATTATTTGTTTATTAAGATTTTATTTATTTGAAGGGCACCTTGGTGGCTCGGTTGGTTGAGTGACTGCCTTCTGCTCAGGTCACGATCCTGGAGTCCCAGCATGAGTCCCACACCGGGCTCCCTGCTCAGCAGGGAGTCTGCTTCTTCCTCTGACCCTCTCCCCTCTTATGCTCTCTCTCTCTCAAATAAATCTTTAAAGGGGTGCCTGGGTGGCTCAGTCGTTAAGCATCTGCCTTTGGCTCAGGTCATGGTCCTGGGGTCCTGGGGTCGATCCCCGCATGGGGCTCCCTGCTCTGCAGGAGGCCTGCTTCTCCCTCTCCCACTCCCCCTGCTTGTGTTCCCTCTCTTGCTGTGTCAAATGAATAAATAAAATCTTTAAAAAAATAAATCTTTTAAAAAAAGATTTTATTTGATAGAGAGCAAGAGTGGGGAGGAGAGGGAGAAGCAGACTCCCCCCACTCCCCGCCCACCCCCAGCTGAGTAGGAGCACAACGTAAGGCTCCATCCCAGGACCCTGCTGTCATGACCTGAGCCGAAGGCAGACGCCCTAAACACCCCCCCCCTTTTTTTAAGGATCATACCTCTGGTGTATTTAGGAAATCTTGCTTAACATAGTCACAGAATATTTCTCCTAAGCTTTCTTCTAGAGAAATATTTCTCTACAGCTTTTTAAGTTTTACATTTAGGAAAGGGCGGAGGTTCATTTATTTGCATATGGGTTTCCAATTGTCCCAAAACCATTTGTTGAAAGACTTCTCCACTAAAGAGCGCTGCCACCCTTGTCACACTGACCAGGTGCGTGTGGCTCTAGCTCAGGATCTCTTTGAGGTCCCAGCGTTTTTGTGCGTGTCCCTTCGCCAAGGAAGGGGGGGGAGGGCGGCCGGCGGGTGGCACTCCCTCCTCTGGGCCCGCCCTTCCGGGTCGCCACACTTCTTCCCCCTCCCCAGCCCTTCTCGGTCGCCAGCCTCCCACCGTGGCTGCGGGACAGGGAAGACTCCCAGGGGAGCATCCAGCTGAGCAGGCCACGTCTCGCGCGCAGCTCTCCCCGGCGCCCCCCGCAGCCACGCCCTCGCCCCAAGAGCCTGGGTTGCCAAGACAATCGCCGGCGAACGAGGACCCGGGCCGGTTTCCAGCCTGTCGTGAAGCCCGAGCGAGCTGCGCATGCGCGGTCGCCGCTGGGCCGCCTTTCGCCGCCCCGCGGCCAGCCTGGGTCTTGTCTTCCTACGTCCCCGGCCTCGCCTCTTCATCCCTTTGCCGTTTCTCGAGGGTCTCGGTCGCCCGCGAAACCAGCGAGTTTACCCATGCCAGGGAGAAATGTGCTTGGCACAGGACCCAGGAGGGAGACCCGGCTTCGTGACATTATCGTACATTCTAGGGAGTTGAGGAAGAAATGAGAAGCAGTACGTAGAGCGCCTAGCACAGCGTCAGGCACATAGTAGGTGCTCACAATGTGTCCGCCAGGGCCAGATGTATGTTTGCAAAGTGTGTGAAGAGGACCCAGATGCCTCGCAGCTCGCAGCCCCTCGCTGCGGTCAGGTTCCTTTGGCATCCTCCGGACACCCCCTGCGCCTCGCCCCTGCGCGTGCGCACACGCGCGCCCGGGCCGCTTCGCCTCCGGTCCTGTTTGGCCCACGCCGCGCGCCGTCGAGGGCTCGGTGCGTTGCCATAGAGACCCATGAGCGCTGAGGGGCGAGCGGCCCAGACGCCGGGCTGCAGGGCACCAAGAGCACGATGTCTTTCCGCGACCTCCGCAGTAAGGCCGCCTTGCGCGCTGTCCCCTGCGGATCCGCGGCCCGAGTCCCCCCGCACGGGCCTGTGCGGCTCCGGGGCGTCCCTGGCCGCTGCCGCCCCCCAGGCCGAGCGCCCCCGCCCCTTGTCCGCACTCCGACCCGGCGGGAGGTGCTGTGTGTGCCCCTGGCCGCGTGTGGTTAGGCGGCTGAGGAGCCGAAGTGTTAATTTTGTCTGATTTTAGATGACTTGTATGAACACATGGGGCTGCTTGCTACCGGGTTGGAAAACTCTGAGACCGCTTTTGAGTTGGGTTAGGTGAAAAGCTCAGAAAAACGAACAAAACCGAGGAGGGGACTAGTGAATGGTAGTTGCGGGTGGCATTTTTTGGGTTCTTACGATCTGCCGGGGAGTTCCTGTTGTATGGGTGTGCATCATTTCATTGACTCCTCTGAACTACCGTGTGTTCTGTATTCATAGAGCAGGAACCGGGCAGGGAGGTCAGGGAACTCGGCCCAAGGACACAGGCGGTGGGAGCTGGTGCGGGAGTTTGCATTTGGTTTATCTGACTTCCAAAGCCTCATCCTTCCTAAAGGGACTGTGGAGAAGGGAACCCAAGTGCCTTTGTTAGGAGAGTGGGGAGTGGAATGGGGATAAGCGAATTAGTTCCTACTCCTTTGGGGGCACCTGTTAACACGCCAGGCGTTTTATATTCAGTATGTGATTTTCGTCCTCACGTGTACAGTGAGGTGGGTAGTGCGATCCTTACATGAAATACTTGGAGGCACAGAGAGGTCAAGTAGCTTACTTTAAGTCACGCAGCTAAAACTGAGTGGAAAGCACGGTTGGAGCCCGGGGACTGTGTGAGTCAAAATCCTTTGTTTTTTTATGAGCCGTCATTTTCTGAATCTGAAGCGGTTTGGCTAACTGGCTCCACCTGCACAGGTGTAGCAGGTGATTGTCAATCCGGTGTGATCTGGGGCGCGATCTTTACTGCCAGTTTCCTAACGAATTGCTGGACATTGCACCGTTAACGATTACTCCTTTTAGTTAGTAATTGCTCTTTTTCTACTATGTAAATATAGGGGACACTATATAGGAGCACCATAGTGTGAAATATGCCCTCTGGGATTTGAGGGTTTGTGGCAACTATGTGTTGCAGAGACAGGTTTCTCCTCCTTCGCAGGCCGAGGCCAGCATTCTGCTAGGGGACACTAAATGCAGTTGTGCTGAAAGGAAGGTGTAAGAAAGGGATTTCTGAACATTTTGACCTTTTTTTTTTTTTTTTAAAGATTTTTTATTTATTTATTCATGAGAGACAGAGACAGAGAGAGGCAGAGGGAGAAGCAGGCTCCCAAGGAGCAGAGAGCCCGATGCGGGACTTGATCCCAGGACCCTGGGATCATGACCTGAGCTGAAGGCAGACGCTTAACCATCTGAGCCACCCAGGCGCCCCTGAACGTTTTGACCTTATATGAATGCCATACATTTGTGCAGTTTATGATAGGAATTGTAGTCAGATTGTCCCCGTTTTGCAGATTTAACAGAACTTTACTACGTAATGGGAAGAAGTACGGAGGCAATGCCTGGCTGTGTGGTGGGAAGAATTCTGTATTATTGATCATCATTCTGTTCACATTTCCCAGAAAACAGTGACAAGGGCCCTCTGTGCCCTTGCTCTTTCCTTTGCTCGTACCTTCTGTTGCCTGGTGAGATCTAACCTAACCTTCGGTGCCCAGGTAGCTTTTTTGTGAATGTTGTTGAGATATTTTGAACCTTCAGGAAGAGCAAGGACAGGCATTACAAATACAGCCCAGAAGCGCACCAAACGTAGATCTTGGCATGTTGTGGAAACGCAAAAAACGTTTGTTGTGTTCATTTTCTCATTTTGCTTAAAGCGTAGTGACCACTACCTCTGGTTTAGTATTAGTATTGTGTCTTGTTCTGGTTTATAAAAAATCTAAATATTGCTGTATAGTTCAACCAGTCTCTCTAAGGTTTCTTTAAATACAATGCAGTTGGGACACCTGCGTGGCTCAGTTGGTTAAGGTTTGCCTTTGGCTCTTGTCGTGATCCCAGGGTCCTGAGAATGAGCCCCGCATTGGGTTCCCTGCTCAGTGGGGGGGGGCGGTCTGCTTCTCCCTCTCCCTCTGCCCCTCACTCTGTCTCTCAAATAAATAAATAAAATCTTAAAAAAAAAAGATTAACAAGCCAACTCCAGAATAACTCAGAGAGGTGAACTTCGCCCTACAACTATCACCCTTAAACATAACCACTGTTAACATTTAACATATATATTTTTTAAATATTTATTTGAGAAAGATAAAGCATGCACGTGCACTTGTATATGAGCAGGGTGTTTGGGCAGAGAGAGGGAGAGAAGCAGACTCCCTGCTAAGTGTGGAGCCCATGCAGGGCTCGATCTCTTCACCCTGAGATCATGACCTGAACCAAAATCAAGAGTCAGAAGCTTAACCGACTGAGCCACCCAGGCGCCCCAATATATTTTTTCTTTATGACATTTTATAAAACCAGGTATTTCTCATTTTGAGTGGTAAAGAGAAAGATATCCAAGAGAGAAATGACATATCAAAGAGAGAAATTCTATTCACAGCCAATCCCTAAACCCTATTATAATGTATAGCTTCCACTTTTTCCTCGCATTGAACTTAAATGTTTTTCAGGAAGCAGATTATGTATTTTAACTTTCATGTCCTTTTTACTTTCCCTCTTAGAGACTTGATAAATAGTCCCTGAAACTGTCAATACGTTGGGAATAAAAAAGGAAATCAAGGAAAGTATCTAAGTAAATAAGTAGTTGCTCTTTGATGGGGAACTGACTGAACTGTATTTTACCTTTGGACAGATTTTACAGAGATGATGAGAGCCTTGGGATACCCTCGCCATATCTCTATGGAAAACTTCCGCACACCAAATTTTGGACTTGTGTCTGAAGTGCTGCTTTGGCTTGTGAAACGGTTAGAAATGTACTTTATTAAGATCTAAGAATGAGTGCTCTATTTTATTCAATAGCCACCTTTTGAAACTGGATATTGTGATGAAGCAAAGGGAAGAATTCAATAAATTTTGAGTTTGACAGACTTAGTTGTAACCTGTTAAAAATCCGTTGAGTCTGAAGAGTGCTGTGGAGAGGAGAAAAACCAGGCAATGGTAAAAGGAGATTTTTCAGTTAGAAGCTGACACTGGGCACTGGTCCAAGCTCCTCTTCATGCTCTCACTTTGATCAGGGAGTGACAGGGATCTGTCCACACACTCTAATGACTATACTGAAGTAGAAATCATTTAGATTCAGATTTCAGTTCGTCTGAAAAACCTAATATGATTCAGGGTTGGGGAACTTTTTTGAGATCATAAATATAGGTGTTGCAGGCTACATAAGATCGTTGTTGCATATTCTTTCATGGGTTTTGTTTGTGATAATGCTTTAAAAATGTAAAAACCCTTCTTAGCATGCAGTCTGTACAGAAAGAGACCAAGGGCTGCAGTCCGCTGACCCCTGGTGGGTCATCAGTAACTCGAAGAACTCCAATAACTCTGCTGCTTCTCAAGCTAACTAGTTAGCCCTGGGTCAAGGGCTGTCAGCCAGAGTAATAGCTCTATTTTAATTAAACTTTGAGGTCTGAGATTTAATTTTGTAAGCTGAGCCCCAAATTTGATTTTTGAAATCACCTAAATCTGTTCTTAGGTGAGGATTCACTCCCTTGGGTGCATTCTATGCTGCTTTTGAAGTCTCTCTTAATCTTACTACCTTAGCCGGGACTCAGAGAGCTTGCTGTTACAGATCCTCTCAGCTGCCTTTCTCTTTTGTGAACTTTGTACTTAATTAACTTGTCTTCTCTCTTTCTCTGAAAGGTATGAACCTCAGACCGACATCCCTTCCGATGTTGAGACTGAACAAGACCGAGTTTTCTTCATTAAGGCAATTGCCCAGTTCCTGGTTAGTTGACATTTATTTGCTGGAATTTTAATATTAAGTACATTACAGATGAGTCCCAGCTGGGGCTGTTTTCACGGTGTCTAAGCCCATCTGGTCACCAGGTTCCTGTGGAGGCATTTCGCCAGCACAGGTTTTTGTGTTTTTGTTTTTAATTCATTATTTTTTAAGAATTCTATTTAGTTGGGGCGCCTGGGTGGCTCAGTCGTTAAGCGTCTGCCTTTGGCTCGGGTTATGATCCCAGGGTCCTGGGATCGAGCCCCACATCGGGCTCCCTGCTCCGTGGGAAGCCTGCTTCTCCCTCTCTCCCTCCCCCTGCTTCTGTTCCCTCTCTCGCTGTGTCTCTCTCTCTCAAATAAATAAATAAAATCTTAAAAAAAAAAAAAAGAATTCTATTTAGTTAGTTTAGAATACATAATATACATCATGGTTCAAAGTTTTTTCTTAATTAAGAAGCAGTATAGAGTAAAATGACTTTTTATCCTGTCTGCTGTTGACCCAGTTCATCCCCATTTCCATCCTCCAGAGTTTTTTACACATAGATAAGCAAACACAGTATACATTCTGTCCCCTTCCTTTTGCACAAATGGTGGCGTACGGTACACCACTGCTTAGAATCTTGCTTTCTTCACTTAATGGTACGTTTTGGAGAACTTTCCAAATACATATCCAGTTTCCTCATTCTGTCTTATACCTGAGTAGTATTGCTTTCATGAGTATACCATAATTTATGTAATTTATATAGGTAGGCTTTAGATTGTAACTTTTGCTCTTTGAAACTATGCTGTAGTGAGTAACCTATACGTATCACTTTGTGACCGTATCCCTAGGGTAAGTTCTTAGGATTGGAATTGCTGCGTCAAAGATGGGTGGATTTCTAATTTTATTGTCATTTACCAAATAACTCTCCATCAAGATTGTATAAGTTTAGACACCGACTTGCAGTGCTTGAGTCACTTGGAAGTTTGACTCAATACAATCAGGTTATTGCAAATTACTTACATGGGTTTCGATTTAGATTTTACATGGAAAGGGCCTTACACTATTTTTTTTTTTTGGTCTGAAAATAGGCCACCAAGGCACATATAAAACTCAATACTAAGAAGCTTTATCAGGCAGATGGGTATGCAGTGAAAGAGCTTTTGAAGATCACCTCTGTCCTTTATAACGCCATGAAGACCAAAGGGATGGAGGGCTCTAAGATAGGAGAGGAGGACATCAGCAAATTCAAGTTTGATCTTGGCTCAAAGGTAAGGACAATGAAAGGCTCCCAGTGTGGGACATTATGTGTATTTCTTAAACTCTGAAATGGAACATGTCAGATACTCATGTCTTCGCTTCTTTCCTTACTCCTTGACTGAGAGCATTTTGTCAATTCTGTGCTCATCAGCATTTGGATACAAAAAGAAGTCACAGTAAATTAATCCGACTACTTACCAAAAGCCCACTATATGCCAGGCTCAGTTCAGATGCTGGGGATAACAGATGTGAACAGCAAGGACAGAAATCCTCTGTTCCTATGGCTCAGTGGGGGAGTCAGACTAAACCACAAAGCAGAAGGAATGATAGGTCAGAGGTGATCAAGGTGTGGGGAATGGTAAAGCAGGGCTGTGGCAGGTATCTTCAGCAGGGAGATGGGATGGGTGACGTCTTTAGCAGAGATCCAAAGGAGGGAAGGAGCAAGCCGTGCAGTGGAAGGGGAAAGGTAATCCTTGATAAAAGTGTGCTTAGTGTGTTTGAGGAAACGGGGCATTCGAGGAGAGCGTGAGAACTTGGAGGGGGCGGTGACAGACCCCGCCCTGTGGTCCCTGCACAACCACTGTAAAGAGGTTGACTTTGAGGTGGAAAATCATTGTGTTTTGAGCAGAGAAGTACATGATTTGAAACTTCATATTAAAGGTGTAAGACAGAATGAGTAAAGGATCCCTCTGGCTGCTGGGTTGAGATCAGACTGAAGGGGGGGTGAGGGTGCAAGCAGGCCTGTTAGAAAGCAAGAGATGACAGTGACTTTGAACAGAGTGGTTGGTGATGTCAGGAGCTCAGCTGAGATGGGAGAGAGCTGAGCTGCCACGCATCAGAGGACTTGATGAAAGCAGCAAGCCAAAAATGCAAGTTAAGTCTGTAATCACTTACTGTGGTGGTTTGGTCAAGGGGTTAAAAGCAGAGGAAGCGTCACCTCTCCCTCCCGCCACGCTGTTCCTTTTTCTCCCAGGAGTTGGCACACCCTTCAAGGGGTTGTCTCCCAAGGGAGCTCTGAACAAAAGCCTCCGACAGTTTTATGCACCCTGAGGTAGGGGAGGACTAGGAGTGGAAGAGTGTCCGCAGGTTTTCTCCCCAGCTCCCCCACAAGGAGGCCACGGCAGAGGCGCTGAAGAGGACCTCAGCCCACCATGAAGAGACCTGGGAGTGAAGGCCCTGGGGCTAGGAATGCACATGATGAATGGGGGGGTCAGAGGCCCTGAGTCCTTGACTGCCAGTCCCTTCAGAGCCTGCAGTGTCTTGCTGAGCCTGGGCTCCGGTCACCCCCATCAGGCCTGCTGGAGAAAGCCTTTGTGATCACCTGTGGTCAGGCCGGGGAAATCACACCTAGGTTTTTAATCAGGATCCAGATTCCTCTGGAAAGAAGTGGCCAGGAGTTAGAACCTAATTTGAATCTTGTGGAGTTGGATGTGGGTTGAGAGAAAACGGACCATGCAAGGAAGATCCTATAGCCACACTGTCTACTAGAACTTTCTGTGATGATGGGTGTGTTCTCTATCCATGCCATACTGTGGCAGCCACTAGCCACATGTAGCTAGCACCACCGAATAATTTTATTTAAATTTTATTTAAATTTAAATAATTTATACTGTATGGTGACTAACGTAACATAATAAAATAAAATAAATTTAAATAATTTAACATTGAAATGGCCACGTGTGGCAAGTCCAAACTGTTTTAGCCATCATAGCTCTGAAGTTTTTGGTCTGAGCAACTGCAGGGGCGAAGTTGCCTTTACTGAAATGGAGGGGAGTGTGAGAGGAGCGGGCCTGGTGGGAAAGGTGGGGAGTTTGGGTTGGAACACGTTCAGTATGAGGTGTCCGGCCTCGGATCGTAGCAGGTGTTACAGCCAGGAGCTTAGGAGGGAGTGTGAGTGGAGAAGAGTTTAGGGGACTGAACTCTGATGGCCTCCAGGGTTGGGAAGCAGGGGAGATGATGAGACTCCTGCAAAGGAAATGGGACGTTTGCTGCTATGAGATGGTTTGGGGAGCAGGGAGCTGGAGCTGGAAGGAGCAGAACCCTGGAGGACTAAGGGAAGGGGAAGAAAGTCAGCAGCTATGAATGCAGAGGGAGACATGCTACTGGTGGTTTGGGAATAAAAGCAAGGTGGGAATTGAAGAGAGGAAGAGTGAACAGAGCAAGGAAATGTTTGGGTTCTCTGGAGAAGTTACCATATGCAAGGAAGTGGGGGTGACCTGCGCACCCTAAGGAAGAAGCTTGTGCTGCACACTAGAGGCCGCCGTCTTCGCAGCAGCCGCCACCCTTGCTATTGTCGGGGTCCCCTGGTGTGTCCTCGTCCAAACAGGAAGAATGTCACTTTCACCCTCCTATAGTTCCTGGTTAAAGATTACATTTGACTTGAGATTTGGATTTTCAGAGAGACCCAGATGTCCTGGGAGCACTCCTCCACAGGATGTAAATATGTGTCTTATGGAAAACGTGTTCAATAGTCCAGTATCCTGATGGGAGGCAGGAATTGATATTAACAAAGCGTTTATTTTTTATTTTTTATTTGTTTATTTTTTAAAGATTTTATTTATTTATTTATTTGAGAGAGAGAGAGAAGAGAAACAGCATGAGAGGGGAGAGGGTCAGAGGGAGAAGCAGGCTCCCCGCTGAGCCGGGAGCCTGATGTGGGACTCGATCCCAGGACTCCGGGACCATGACCTGAGCCGAAGGCAGTCGCTTAACCAACTGAGCCACCCAGGCGCCCGTCAAAGCGTTTATTTTTTTATTATTTTTTAAAGATATTATTTATTTGAGAGAGAGAGCACCTGCGCACGAGCAGTGGGGAGGGGCAGAGGGAGAGGGAGAAGCAGACTCCCCTCTGAGCAGGGAGGCTGAGGAGACTTGATCCCAGGACACTGACATTGTGACCTGAGCTGAAGGCAGACGCTTGACCAACTGAGCCACCCAGGCGCCCCAAACTGGTTGTTTCTGAATGTCTATTAAAAACCCGTCACTGGGGGCGCCTGGGTGGCTCAGTCATTCAGTGTCTGCCTTCAGCTCAGGTCCTGGGATCGAGCCCCACATCGGGCTCCCTGCTCGGCGGGAAGCCTGCTTCTCCCTCTCCTGCTCCCCCTGCTTGTGTTCCCTCTCTTGCTGTGTCTCTCTGTCAAATAAATAAATAAAATCTTTAAAAAAACAAAAACCAAAAAACCTGTCACTGAAGTTTCTGGTTTTGATATTTTCCCTCCAGATTGCAGATTTGAAAGCAGCCAGGCAGCTTGCTTCTGAAATCACCTCCAAAGGAGCATCTCTGTATGACCTGCTGGGCAAGGAGGTAGAGTTGAGGGTGAGCCATGTTCAGATACTTAAATACTTCCTCGGCTAAGCATTTTTCAAGCTTTTCTTTCCGATTCTGCTTTTTCCTGGCCTTCTCATTTCGTCACACTGTATCTGATTAAATGAGATACTCTGCAGGGTGGTAATAGCATTAGCTGCTAGTCCTGCTTCTAGTGGCCCTGGTCTGTTCTTAATAGCTTTAACTTCTAGTTCAGGAATGGCAATTATGTAGCATGTTGCTGGAACTTTCCTCCTTGTGCCCATGGCAGACTTTCCTGGTCATGGTGTTTTTCCTGGGGAACTCAGCATTCCTGTCTACAAAGTGCTCTTCTGAGCCCCTGGTTCCCAAACCTTCCTCCCACGTGGAATCCTGTGGGGACCTGTAAAAACTACTGATACCTGGCTTCCATGCTGATGTCACTGGTTTGGAGTGGACCTGGCATTGGAGTGATTCTAATGTGCAGCAGAGCTGGACAGCCCAACGAGGGCTGTCACTATTCCTCAGCTGAAGTTGGTGTCACTGTTAAGATTTATTTGCAATCCTTGTTCTAGCCAATGCCAACTAAGAAGAATGCTTCATCTACTATGTTTACCAAGCTGTTTAATAAGAGTATGGCTCCTAAAACCCCTATAGAGCTCCTGTAGTCCTTTTAAATCACCTCATGTCTAGGTTGTCCCCCATACCAGTGAATCAGAATGTCTGGGGGTGAGAGCCAGGCATCCAGCCTTTTTTTTTCCCCCTAAGATTTATTTATTTATTTGAGAGAGAGAGAGAGATGCACAAGCAGGAGGGGCAGAGGGAGAGGGAGAGAGAATATCAAGCAGACTCCGCGCTGAGTGTAGAGCCCAATGTGAGGCTTGATTTCACAACCCTGAGATCATGACCTGAGCTGAAACCAAGAGTTGGTCGCTTAACCAACTGCACGCCCAAGGCACCCTCCAGGCGTCGAGCTTTTAAGGATCTCCAAGTGATTCTAATGTGCGGCAGAGTTTGGGACCCACTGGTTTAAGAAGAAATGGAGTATTGTTTAATTCTTACCTGTAAGGATTTATGGCATTTGAAGCATACATGCTCACTTCTAGTGTTTTTATATTAAATGCATTTAATTCGTTTTATTGCAGTCGGGTATGTCGGCCATGACCTCTCTCTCTCTCACTGCCTGGCCTGTGTTCTGGCATCACTGCTGTAGTGTAATGGTATTTTTCCTCTGGCTTTTCATTTCTGCCCCAGGAGCAGACTGGAAGCAGGGGACTGGAGTGCCAGCTCACCATCATTGATATATTAACCTAGTGATCGCCACCTAGTAAAAGGCAGTTGACAGAACAAAACTGCCACTCCTATCTAATAGCTAATTTAGATAACTAACAAGGCAGCTCCAGGATTTCTGTGTTTTCTCTTTATAGTGCAGTTTGTGCCCGTGTCTACACACATGTCTAGCAGACCTGGAGACAGACCTATCAAGAACTGGTTACTTGTTAATTGCCACAGAGTGGCTTCATTGTGAGACTTCAACCAGGATTCCACTGGGGACTCTTGGCACCATCCTGTAATGAATTGAAAGAATCAGTGGCCGAAGTGTTGCCATGGGAGCCAACTACTCAAATTCTGTATACAGCTGTGATCTGAGGAAGATTCTCTATCCAGTATTGGTTTTTCATACACTCAACAAACATTTCTTGAGGACTAGCTCCAACCACAGACAGGCAAGGCACTGTGCTCTGTGTAGGTCATGATCCCTGCCCTCCATAGTTTTCTACCAGTGCTGAAATAAAGGAAGCCCGAGACAGTTTGGGAAAGTGCTGCAGGAACCTCATAACTGCATTGGTGTTAAAATCCCATGTCTCAGAAGTTCCTAGCACTGGTGTGATAGGCACAGATGCCTCCCTTGATTGGTTAATGGTTAATGCTAGGGGCAGGGCCAAGGTGACTCCTCTCATCGGTTACAGTTGGCAGTGAAAGGCAACTTAGAGGAAATTAATCATAGGAAAGATGATAGGGGCTGGGAGGGGTTTCAGACAGCAGGTTGAGCTGCACTTGGTTTCAGGTTCACCTGAACGAATGTAGGTAAAGAAGCAAATTTGGGAGAAAAGATGACGGGGGTAAGCTCAGTTTTGCCCCTTATGTTGTGGGAATGTGGGGCCTGTAGCTGGGGAAGGCCCAGGGCACCAGAGGGAGGCCAGGTTGGTGGTAGGATTACCAACTGAGGCCTGGCTGGCTCAGTTGGTAGAGCATATGACTCTTGATCATGGGTTGTGAGTTCAGGCCCCACGTTGGGTGTAGAGAGTACTTAAAGAAAAAAAAGAAAGAAAGACATTTGGAAGAGGGGCTGGAAGAAGTGGTTTTGCATCAGAGATCCACCCTGTAATGGAACTTTCGAGAACTAGTCTATAAGCCATATCCAGATTTGGGGATTGGTTTTGAGAATATCTTTTCTGAAAGTACATGTAATTTCATTTCATTGTTTCTCATAGGAACTGAGAACAGAAGCAATTGCCAGACCTCTGGAAATAAATGAGACAGAAAAAGTGATGAGAATTGCGATAAAAGATATTTTGGTAAGATTTATTTGCTTTTATTTAATGTTTCTGTGCCTAGGACTTGAAAATACTGATTTATTCCCTGCCTTCTTAAGACAGAACAATCCTGGGCGCCTGGGTGGCTCAGTTGGTTAAGCGACTGCCTTCAGCTCAGGTCATGATCCTGGAGTCCTGGGATCGAGTCCCGCGTCGGGCTCCCTGCTCAGCGGGGAGTCTGTTTCTCCCTCTGACCCTCCCCCCTCTCATGCTCTCTATCTCATTCTCTCTCTCAAATAAATAAATAAATAAATAAATAAATAAATAAATAAATAAAAAGAACAATCCTAGGCCTAGTGACAGAGAAGATATATGATCATGGGGAAATGGAAGATGCAGAAGACATTCTAGGATACCTAGGTTACTTACTTCTATTTTTTTCCCTTTGTTATAAGTATGAACAACTTCTCCCTAAAAATTTGTCAGTTTTAATAATTTAATAATTTGCTTAAATTCTTCAGTACTTTTCATAAGTAATGCTCTATTTAATGGACTCTTCACACTTTAACAACTTCCTCACTGCTGGGCATTTAAGTGATTTTCAGAGGTTTTTTTTTGTTTTTTGGGTTTTTTTGGTGCTGAAACCTGGGCACAGAGATTTCTCTCTCTCTGTCAAGATTTATTTCAGAGAGAGCATATGAGCTGGGGGAGGGACAGAGGGAGAGGGACAGGGAGAGAGAATCTCAGGCAGACTCCTCGCTGAGAGCAGACCCTGATGCCGAGCTCGACCTGAGCTGAAACCAAGAGTCGGACACTTTAACCAACTGCGACACCCAGGTGCCCCTGGGCACAGAGATTTCTAACTAGTGCTGTGATGAACAGAATGCCATCCTTTATTGCTTACCCACAATCAATTATTTGCTCATCTCATCTGACACATTCATTTGGAGGGCAGTAGTGAGGGAGACTCCAGACTCACACTGCTTACGTTTGAATCCCACTGTGTGATCTTAGGCAAGTTACTTAACCTCCCTGTGCCTCACTTTCCTCAACTGTAAAATGGGGAGAATGGCAGTGTCTGCCCCATAGGGTCCTTATGTACATTCATTATGACAGTGCATGTTGTACATAGTCTCTGGCACATGGTAGGTATTCAGTCGTTATTAGGGATTCATTTTATTCAGTAGACACAGACAGGAGAGCCTTATGTAAAGTAGGAGTAGCATAAAACAAGGATTTGCTGAGAGTTGTAAATTCTAAGATGGATAGGTTTTTATAATATCCTTGTCATAAAACAGTACTACTCCCTGGGCGACCCAGCACCAGGGTTCAGCCTCAGCAGGTGAGGGCAGGGCAGCTGAGATGGGAGGTCTGTTACATACAGGCAGACTGATCACGTAGGTAAATATGTTAAAGATAACGGAAGCGAAGTTTCTCACTGTTGGAAAAGAGAGTTGCAGATATGAAAAAGAAACTTAGAATGAACCCTGAAATTGGAGGTGATGGTTAAATGCATGGTTTTCATTGGATAGAGAGGTAGGTAGCTAGCTAGCTAGCTCTAGGAATACTTTTGCTGTGCATGCATGTTTTCATACATGAGTGTATGTCATATATTTATGTACATGCGCATGCACACCCACATACACATTCATACATTTCCTAGCTCTGAGCACACCTAGCACCCAGATCTTGGCTTCTAAATGGCATTCTCCACTAAAGGGAACCAGGACTCTTGGGGAGAAGTGTCTGAGTCCAGAGCTGGGACAGGAAAGTACAAGATCCTCTTGGGCTGGAGAGCAAGGAAATGCCCAGAGAATGAAAGGGGTCTGTCAAAATCCCTTGCAAAACAGATGCCAGCCTGAGTGGGCTTCCCCTGGTCAAACCAGGGACAGTTACGCTTCAAAATAAATAAATTAGTGTAATGGGTTATGGACCATTGAATGAAATGGGAGACCATGAGTTCTTACTGAAATAAAAGTGAACATACTGAAAGCTGATGAAGAGAAGGTATTTCACATAGTTTCAAAGTAGCTCTGCCCAAAAGTACTTAGTAATTACAAAGGAGAAAAGAGTGACTTCACATGAGAATCCTGGCAGACAGCCGCTTAATCAGGTGATTAATTATTGAATGCCAGGGTGAACTCCGCCTGATGTTACAGACTCCACAGGGACAAGTGGGGAAATCTGAGTGGGTCTGAGGAGTAGATTGTTGATAGTGCATCTGTGTTTATTTCATGTTTCAGTGATTGTGTCATGGTTGTGAAGGAGAGAGTCCTTATTCATAGGAAATATACACAAATATTTAGAGGTGATGGGACCTCAGATGAGCAACCCACTCTGACCTAAGTTAGGGAAAAAATGCTTTATGTTCTAATCCAGCTGTTTGTAAGTTTGTGATTGTTTTTCAATTTAAAACTCTTTTATCTGCTGATGCTCTTGTGCTTGTCAGTGTTCTGGCTGGATCAAGTTAACATGGCATGAATGTGCCTTTAGCACTAAGTATATATTAGAATAGTGAAATGAGGGCACCATTCATTTCTTGGTGACTCCCTGTATGTATGTATGTATGTATGTATGCATCTATGTATTATTTATTTATTATTTCCCCTTTTTTAAAAGATTAGTTTTGCGAGAGAGGGAGAGTGTGCGTGCAGAGGGAGGGGCAGAGGGAGAAGCAGACCCCCCTTTGAGCAGGGAGCCCAACGAGGGACTTGATCCCAGGACCTTGACATCATGACCTGAGCCAAAGGCAGATGCTTAATCGACTGAGCCACCCAGGAGCCCTATTATTTCCTTTTTTTTTTTTTTTGAAGTATAGCTGACACACAATGTTACATTAGTTTCAGGTGTACAACATAGTTGGTGAACACCTTTTAATATATCTGTTGTTGCAAAATATCTATGATATTTGATAATTCTAAAAACAAAACCAAAGCAACAGTATGGATACTTAAAAGGGGTTATGATATATAGGCCATTTGTTTCAGAAAGCTAGGGAAAATTGTGTTTATCACACTGATAATTGTTTTTTAACTTTTTTTTTTAAATTAATTAATTAATTTATTTATTTATTTGAAACAGAGAGAATGAGAGACAGAGAGCATGAGAAGGAGGAGGGTCAGAGGGAGAAGCAGACTCCCTGCCGAGCAGGGAGCCTGATGCGGGACTCGATCCCGGACTCCAGGATCATGACCTGAGCCGAAGGTAGTCGCTCAACCAACTGAGCCACCCAGGCGCCCTAACTTTTTTTTTTAAAGATTATCTATTAGAGCGTGTGGGCTCGTGCATGCATTGGGGAGAGGCAGAGTGAGAGAGACTCTCAAGGAGACTCCCTGCTGAGCACAGAGCCCAACTTGGGGCTTGATCCCACAACCCCAAGATCATGACCTGAGCGAAAACCAAGAGTCAGATGCTTAACCGACTGAGCCACCCAGGCGCCCCACTGATATTTCATATTTGAGGAGCACATACCTTTAACAAATTGCTTTTATTTTTGAAGTCAGATAAATTCACTAGGTTTAATCTGACTTGTTCAGAGAAATAGTTGCCATCAACGTGAATTGTTTGTTCAGAAACTCACCTTGTCTTCCTGTGAGAGTAAACTCATGTCTCATGTGGGGTTTTTAAAGCACTTGTAGCAAATGAATAGTGATAAGATTATTTTCATGATAACATCTTGGAAATGATTAGTGTACTTAGTTGAAAAAAACTCAACCATAAATAAACAATGGAAGTGGTTGCTTCCAAATATACACTGTCTTTGACTGTCACAGAGAGTGTCTGGGCTCCTTCGATGATTTTTTTGTGGACCCCATAGTGTCTCAGAGACCTGTAGGTAAACCGTCACTGAGCCTTCGTGGGGCATGACACCTTGTGCCAAAGTACTGGTGGGGAGAACCTATGTCAGGCATCAGGAACTAAGAGTTGGGACGTCAGAACTTGGAAGGCAGTCACACACTTAGCTGGCTCCGTTCCTAAAAAAAAAAAAAAAAGGCAGTTCACCACTGAGCCACAGGCCCGACCTGGCCAGCTTTCCAGACAAGACAAGTGTGAAGACTGTGCGTTCATTCTGATTACCCCTTGTCAGATGAACGTGCTCTTGTGGGGTTTTGTCCATGATCTTTCTTCCCCTTCACTTTCTTTCTCTGCCCCTGCTGCACAGGCTCCCTCCAAAAGCTGGGTGCACTAACGGAGCCCTTTGCTCACTGACTTCACAGAATGGTTTCTCTGCTTTAGTCCGTAGTTGTACTTGCCAATGGGAGGGAAGAGAACCTCTCTCAGTCCCAGCAGGCAGTGGAAGAGGGCTGGGACCGCCTAATACTTCTTTTTGTCCCCTCCTAAATAAAGCCATATGTATGGGTGCGTATATTCTGTGAGGCAGATATATTTTTTTTTTTTAAGATTTTATTTATTTATTAGAGAGAATGAGATAGAGAACATGAGAGGGGGGAGGGTCAGAGAGAGAGGCAGACCCCCTGCTGAGCAGGGAGCCCAACGTGGGACTCGATCCCGGGACTCCAGGATCATGACCTGAGCCGAAGGCAGTCGCTTAACCAACTGAGCCACCCAGGCGCCCGAGGCAGATATTTGTAACTAGGGGAGTGAGCTGAACGATACGAATAAAGGCAGACTGACCATCGAGAGTGTTATGGAAGCAGTGTGAGCAAGTGAGCTGCACAAGAGGTCTGGGCCTGCTCCCCTCTGCTCAGGACACTGTTCTTGCCATCTTCATTTGTTTTCCTGGGCACAAACACCCTCCTCTCATGGAAAAAGGATGATCATTTTTTCTGGGCCTATGTGACCTCCCATCTGGAAATAGTTGGCTAACTGAGTGATGGCTTGGGGGAGGGTTTGCTCTGTGCGTCTACTTTTGCTTTTATGTAGCATGATGTCGCTGTGCCTGAGGAGCTGTGGAATTCCTCTCTTCCAAGAGTCAGGTGGGAGTTCCTTTACTGGCACATTGTCTCATTCATTTCCTGTTCAATGCAGGCGCAGGTGCAGAAGACTAAAGATCTGCTCAATAACGTGGCCTCTGACGAAGCTAATTTAGAAGCCAAAATTGAGAAGAGGAAATTAGAACTGGAACGAAATCGGAAGCGGCTCCAGACTCTGCAGAGTGTCAGGTAGATCCGAACACCTGAAGAGTGGGTAGAAAGTTGTCTTCAGAAGTTCAAGCAGGGTGAGGACATGTGGTCAGTGGTGGTAGCCTCTCAGGTGTAAGGCCATCTGGACTGAAAGTGCGCGGGCCACGCGCATTCTAACAAATGCTCTGCCAAACTCATTGTCTTTACTGCTTTCAGTATGCTTGGGAAACTGCTCAATTCTCGAACCTCCCTTCAGGCTTTTATAGCTTCTTGGAATGCAGGGCAGAGTAAGTGAATCCAGATGGTGAAAGTTATGCAAGGCTTGAGGTGGAAACAGAAGCATACTCCCATTTCTTGGTTTGAGTAGATTTTAGATCTTTATAATTTTTCACCAGTAATTCATCTTTCTTTTGACTTTCCCTCTCTGAAAGTACGTTTTTCCAGGGAATATGAATGGATAATGGTGGTGCACAATACCTTCCAGGTCTTCAGAGCCTTTCAAGTGGGTTCCTCACGTTTTCTTGGAACTGTTCTCTCTCTCATTGTACACCCTCCTTCTCTTGCTCTGTCTCTTTGTCATTTTTTCTCCTGCACCACTACTCATCCTTTTCATTCTCCCTTTATTTTTCTCTCTCCACTCCATCTGTGTAGCTGCTGCATCTGTCTAAATGTCGTACTTTTTGGAGATACTGGTGACTGGGCCACACCCTGGCTACTGTCCTGACATCTGTGGGAAGGAGGCCCTGGGGACATGAGTAACCCAGGGAGCACCAGCCACAGGCAGGCCCATGACCCTTCCACCTTTGGAATCTGGGCCACCTGATAAATGTGTCTCATTAAACAATTCTGCCTCTTGGGCATAAATTCATTTTTGTTAAGCTTCATGGCCTTTCAATAGAAAAGTTTCTGTGTTTTGCTCTAGTCCCAAAGATTTTTTTATTATTTCTGAGTGTATCTGTTTATATTTTTAAAGAAGAGTGTTTTCCCTTTAAGATCAAAAATAAGAGAAAAGAATAGATTCAGCAAACCAGTTGAAACAGGTTTTTGTGTTATGGTTTTGGTTTTAGATTTTATATTTTTAAAAACTTAGATTTAGGGGCACATGGGTGGCTCAGTCAGTTAAGCATTGGACTCTTGGTTTCAGCTCAGGTCATGATCTCAGAGTCATGAGATAGAGCCAGCCCCACATCAGGCTCCCCACTCAGCAGGAGTCTGCTTAAGGATTCTCTCTCCTCCTCTCCTTCTGCCCCTCCCTGTGCGCACTCTCTCAAAAAATAATAATAATAATAAAGTCTTTTTAAAAAATTTAGCTTTAATTTGTAGCAACCTATGTTTCCCTTTTTTGGGGACTGAATACATTTTGGAGCATTCAGACAGCAGAATATTATGCTCAACTAAGATAATGCATATATTTAACTTCTTGATTTTGTGAGGTGTATATGATGCATGATTACTTTTTAAGTCTTTATTAAAATCCAGGGCATGTTGAGTAAGAAAAAAAGACTGCAAAACTTCATTGAAGGTAATATACTTAATGATGCTTAAAAATACATTCCTATATGTGTCCATGCATAGAAAGTCTGGAAGGATGCTTATCAAATATTAAGTGCTTATATCTGGTGATAGGATTATGAGTAATTTTTTTTAAAGATTATTTATTTGAGAGAGAGAGAACGAGAGAGCACGAGAGCATGAGAGAGGGGAGGATCAGAGGGAGAAGCAGGCTCCCCACTGAGTGGGGAGCCTGACACGGGACTGGATCCCAGGACCCCGGGATCATGACCTGAGCCAAAGGCAGTCGCTTAACCAACTGAGCCACCCAGGCGCCCTGGATTATGAATAATTTTTACCTTAGTCTTCATACTTTGGGGATTATTTCAGATTTATAAAGAGCTTTTGATTTTTTTTTTTTTTTTTTTTTTAGATTTTATTTATTTGAGAGAGAGAGAGCGTGTGCACAAGCAGGGGGAACGGCAGGCAGAGGGAGAGGGAGAAGCAGGCTTCCCGCTGAGCAGGGAGCCCGACACGGGGCTTGATCCCAGGACTCTGGGATCATGACCCAAGTGGAAGGCAGACACTGAGCCTTAGGGGCACCCAGGTGCCCCTAAGAGCTTTTGATTAAAAAAAAATAAGTATGTTCCTTTCAAGGGGAGGGAGGAGAAAAGGCAAATTAACTTTAAGCAGCTGCAAGTTGAAGAACCGTCTCCAGCTAAAGGCTTTCCACAGCAAACCATGATGGGACCTGGAACTCAGAGTACTAGTTCAAACTTCTGTATGTTGATTAATCTTTCACTTTTTATTTCATTCGGTTGTTTCAGGCCAGCCTTTATGGATGAATATGAGAAGATCGAGGAGGAGTTGCAAAAGCAGTATGACATTTATCTAGAGAAATTTCGAAATCTGGCTTATCTGGAACAGCAGCTTGAGGACCATCATAGGATGGAGCAAGAGAGGTTTGAGGTAAGTAGTTAGCCCACATCTCTGTACAGACCATTCCTTCTGCTGGGTTAGTTTGTACTTGTTGACGTGTCAGTTTGTAAATATCATTGTAGAAAAAAAAAATCTGTGAATGTTTTTTCTCCCTGATCAAGTCTGAGGATTGCTCATGGAATTCTTTTGTTTTGCTGTCAGTGTAGCCTGGCCTCCAGGGTTGTCAGCTCTCTGGTGGGTTTGGTCGGTTAGGACTGCGGACAGGACCCACACGTGACCTGTGTCATTGCACAAGACTCAGAAGGGCCAGTGCTTGCTTCAATGCTGTGCTGTCACTGGCTTGAAATTCTTCATAATTTTTAAGTGCATTTTAATTTGCACTGAGTCCCAAGAGTAGGTAACTGGTCTTGGGTAAAGATCTAAAAATTTGCTTGGTCAGTTTAGTGAAAGATTTTCAGGGACCCTTGTTAATTGAATCATCCAAACCAGTTTTTTGTTTTTGTTTTTAAGATTTTTGTTTATTTATTTGGCAGAGAGAAAGACAGCGAGAGGGGGAACACAAGCAGGGGGAGCGGGAGAGGGAGAAGCAGGCTTCCCGCGGAGCAGGGAGCCCGATGCAGGGCTGGATCCCAGGACCCTGGGATCATGACCTGAGCCGAAGGCAAACGCCCAACGACTGAGCCACCCAGGCGCCCCCATCCAAACCAGTTTATCAGAGACTGCTTTTTATTTTATTTTTTTAAAGCTTTATTTATTTATTTATTTGACACAGAGAGAGAGAGAGATAGCGAGAGAGGGAACTCAAACAGGGGGAGTGGGAGAAGGAGAAGCAGACTTCCCACGGTACAGGGAGCCCGATGCGAGGCTCGATCCCAGGACCCTGGGATCATGACCTGAGCCGAAGGCAGACGCTTAACGACTGAGCCACCCAGGCGCCCGTATTATCACTTTTTGAATTGCCCTAATCCCTTGGGGATATTTCTGCTTAACCCAAGAATGGTCGCTTGGAATCTGTGTTCACGATGAAATTGGTCTACAGTCTCCCTTTCTCACACTGTCCTCGACAGCTTTTGGTATAAAGGTTATGGTAGCCTTCCTACAGACCTGGGTGTTTGAATGAGGTGAAGCTGTTCTGGGGTACAAGAGGCCTGGCTGGGGGTAACCGCTGCACTCCTGTGGACGAGTTTCTCTCAACAAGGAGCCCATTGCCACCATTGCTCTAGGTTAGGGGCAGGCTGCGGAGCAACAGGGTCCAGGACAGGCATGTTTTGAGGGCAGTGAAAAGAGCCAGGAGTTCAGGACATTTTAAAAGTTGGGTATCTGGGAAAGAACAGAAAAGGGCCAGTGAAGGTAAAATGAGCATTTCGTGCTATCATGTGGGGCGGCCGCTACGAGCACAGAGTGTGCCAGAGAACTTGCCTCGGGATGCGTGTTCTTCCTTCCATCCTTCAGCAGCTACTTGGCTCCTTTCTCCTGTGCTCTCCTCTCTTCTCTATGCTTATAGCATCTGGCCCCTAGGGCTATCTCATGCATGAAACAGTGCTCTCTTTTTAATGTTTAGAACAATAGCAAAGTTTTAAAAGTCAGTCTCCTCTCCCATTCTCTCTTTTGATGGTAATCAGGGCCACATTTTGTAACCCAGCTGAAGCACTAGCTTTTGTCCCCCTAGGAGTTAGACTAGTATTTCTTTCTTTCTCCTTTCATCCTTATCAGTCTCACCATTTAGCATCTTTTGGGGCTGGAATTGTGCAGGGCTTTAGTCTTTAGGAGCAGGAGGCCCGTAGTTGATGGATTTGTTCCTGTGTTTACATCCCATAGCGGCACACGTGATCGCATGTGATGGCCTATCACCGCGTTGTTCCGTTCTCTGCAGGGCTCAGAGGGCCATCTGCACCGCTTCTGGCTGCCTTCCTTTGTCTGGGCTGCTCCTGCTGGTGGAGAGCGGGGGCCCTGGGGTCTGGCCCTGCTCCTTGCTCAGGCGGTGTTCGTTCTCTTCGTGCCGTTTAGATCTTCGCTGGTTCTGCAGTACAGACTTAGCCCTACTTACCCAAATTCTAAAGAAGAATAAAACAGTCCAAAAAAGGGTCCTCTCTTCTGAGTCTTGTGTTTGCTGTCCCATAGGAAGCTGAAAACACTCTGCGCCTGATGCAGAACAAGCTGAAGGAGGAAGAGAAGCGCCTGCTCCGGAGTGGAAGTAAGGCCGCGCTCACAGATGGGGCTGTTTCCTCTGGGCGGGCGGCAGTAGCCTTGAAAAATCTTTGTGTCTATTTTATTTATTTTCAAAAGGCAGTTTTCTCACAAGTTTTGTATCAGGTACCATTTTAATTCATGCAAGAGCTTAAGAGGCTGGTTCAAATTACATAACATTTAAAGCACTTTGGTTTTCTTGTCAATGATAAGAAATGATTTCCTGTTTAAATGATACTGTTAGTTTGAATTGCGTATAATATGTAACTATGAAAGAAAACTGGGTCTTGGAGGTCTGTAGGGTTCCTTACATTAGGGCAGACTGATAGAAAGCAAGTGTCGTAATGCTGTGCATGTGAATGGGTCCCCCTACCTACCTACCCGTCAGAGGTCCCCCAGTAATCCAAGATGGTTCAGTGAGGCTGTTGTCTGTAGGGAAATGGGGGTTACCTATCTATAGGAGCTCCATGCTGGGGAGGACTGTTTTCCGTCGCTGGTTAGTGAGCTTCTCCTCGAACTTCACTGAGGTGTCAGGTCAGGCTCGGGAGCCGTAGCAGCGCATGGTCTTCATGATGTATTCTTCGTGCTACGTGTCTCAGGGTGCCTCCTTCTCTTGCTTATTGCTCTCTTTTTTATGATGAAATATTTTATTCTCTTGTGCTTGAGGATACTTTACCTGGAACTTCAGGCTTGTGCGTGAGCTCTCTGTCTCCTTTTGTACTTGTTCTATGCCTCTCTCTCCTAAATCTCAGGAAACTCTGGAAGGAGAATAGGGACTGCTGGAAAATCCTTTAGGGGCAAGTTTAGGGAATTCCAAGGGCCTCTCTAGCCAAAGCAGCCCCTCACCTTTATGGTTCCAGGTCAGCCAGGAGAGCCTGAAGCGGCCCTAAGTGATAAGTCTGCATGGAGTTTATCCCCTCCTGAGAGGCCCGGTACAGGTAAGAGCCCTGATTGGTTGGCTGTACCCTGCTCCGTTCCCGGGCCAGCGTGTAAGACCTTTCTCACTGATCTTGATTTAGTCTTCTGAACTCACACTTTAATTTTGTTATCCATAGGTTTGGGATCTCTTGAAGGACAAGCATTCATAGGAGCATCTCTGATTTCCTTTTTTTGGAAAAATAATTTCCAATTTAAACCAACTGAATAAAGGATAACACTTAATTAGCTTGGGGTAGGCAAAGAAGTTAGGAAAATATGAAGGACCATTCTCAGTTCTGTTCACCCTGAAGTTCTTAAGGTGTTCTGTCTTTCTTTGCTATATATGTGGGAACATTGACCAGAGAATTGGGATTGGGGGGAGATATAAAAAGGAAGACTTTCTGAAAGACTTCTCTGAACAGAAAAACCTAATAGGACATGGACATGAATTAGGGGCAAGAATGAGCAAAATTCAGGAGGTGGAAGAGATCATCGTGTTTAGACCACTCTGCAGGCAGCTGATTAAGTGCAACAAAGCATTGTTGAATATCTCTTCTGGGTGCAAAGGATTCGTTAGTGGACAAAAGACAGGGACCTTTGCTTTAACCAGTCTACTTGCCAGTGAGGAGACAAACATCAAGCAAGCTGTAAGCAGAAGGTGAAAAATGCCCTGGTTGGGGGAGGGGCGGTGGCGTCGGAGGGGAAGTAGAGCAGAGAAGGGGATGGGGAGGATGGGATGGAATTGCATTTTATTTTATTTTATTTTATTATTATTATTTTTTAAAGATTTTATTTATTTATTTGAGACAGAGAGAATGAGAGACAGAGAGCACGAGAGGGAGGAGGGTCAGAGGGAGAAGCAGACTCCCCGCCGAGCAGGGAGCCCGATGCGGGACTTGATCCCGGGACTCCAGGATCATGACCTGAGCCGAAGGCAGTCGCTTAACCAACTGAGCCACCCAGGCGCCCCTGGAATTGCATTT
Source organism: Mirounga angustirostris (assembly GCF_029215605.1). Classification (NCBI taxonomy): domain Eukaryota; kingdom Metazoa; phylum Chordata; class Mammalia; order Carnivora; family Phocidae; genus Mirounga; species Mirounga angustirostris. Next base: position 142,364,241 of record NW_026991713.1, read on the forward strand.
TAAATAGGGGGTCAGCGTAGGCCTCATTAGGAGATGCTATTTAACCAAAGCCTAAGTAAGTGGATCTGAGGAGAAAGGAGGTACCAGATGAGGAGAGTCCTGGGAGTCTGTAAGAGAGGATGGGAACCAGAGCCCAGTGAGGCGATGAGTTTTGCTAAATGTGTGAATACAGGACTTGAACTCAGGCAGGACAGACAAGCTGGAAGAAGGATCATGTGCCAGAGGGCTCCCATCTGATGCTCCTGTCTTCTCTGTTGAGCAGGAGGTGAAGTCACCAAATTGGCTTTGTGGTTTGGAGGAAGGGACTTGAAGAAGAGAGAGAAAGTCTGAGTGCTTAGAGACAGGAGAATGCCCTAGGGGCCCCAGAGATTAAAAAGGCCAAGTATTTTGTTCAGATGCTCTGTAATAGGAGGGCAGCCTTCATCTTCTCACCATCCTTTTAAACCTCACTGCTGGTGGTAAATTCATAAAATGACCCAGAAATTTCTAGAAAGCACTTTAGTAACCTTGCTGTGGTTTTTATGGTGTAGTGAAGAGCAGATGTTCCTGCATTTACACTTATTTTACTGCATGCCTACTGCATGTCAGGCGTTGTGCCAGTACTCGGGACACAGTGATGGATGAGGTACTCAGGAAGCTCAGAGTCTAGAACTGTGCCACCCAGTACCTAGCCACAAGCCATGTGTGACTCTTGAGCACTTCAGGTGTGGCTGGTCTAAATTGAGGTTTGGTGTTTGTGGAAAATATACACCAGGTTTTGAAGACTTAGTATGATAGAATAGTAAAATTACTCATTAATTAATATTTTACATTGTTCACTTATTGAAATGATATTTTAGACATATTGGGTTAAGTAAAACATTGCTAAAATTAATTTACCTGTTCCTTTTTACTTTAATGTAGTTACTAGACAATTTTTTTTTAAAGATTTTGTTCATTTATTTGAGAGAGAATGAGAGAGAGAGACAGAGAGCATGAGAGGGGGGAGGGTCAGAGGGAGAAGCAGACTCCCTGCCGAGCAGGGAGCCCGATGCGGGACTCGATCCAGGGACTCCAGGATCATGACCTGAGCCGAAGGCAGTTGCCCAACCAACTGAGCCCCCCAGGCGCCCGTTACTAGACAATTTTAAATTACATCTGCCAGCAGGCATTACATTTCTGTTGGACTGTGTTGATCTCAAAGGAGACACAAAGAAACTGTTTAAGTGGGTATGAAGTATATCTCTTTGTGGTTTTGATATGAGTTCCTCTGATAGCTAATGAAATGGAACATCTTTTCTTTACTCATTGGCCATTCATGTAGATCTTCTTTGGAGAGATGTCTATTCATGTCCTTTGGACATTTTCAAATTGGGTTATTTTTTTATTAGTGAATTGCAAGAGTTCTTATATGTGTTCTGGATACTAGATCCTTATGTGATTTGTGATTTGCAAATATTTTCTCTCATTCTCTGGACTATCTTTTCACTTTCTTGGTGATGGCTTTTGCTGCACAAAGTTTTAATGAAGTCCACACTATCAGTTGTCCTTTTGTTACTTGTGTTTTTAGTGTCATATCTAAGAAACCACTGCCTAATTTAAGGTCACCAGGATTTATCCCTAGGTTTTCTTCCAGGACTTTTATAGTTACAATTCTTATTTAGATTTCTGATCCATTTTGAGTTAATTTTTGCATGTGGAGTGAGGTAGGGGTCCAACCTTATTGTTGGGCATGTAGCTATCCAGTTGTTCCAGCACCAAAAATGGAAAGACTGTTCTTTCTTCTTTGAATTTTATGGGCGCTCTTGTCTGCCATACTTTATTTTATTTTATTTTATTTTATTTTTTTAAGACTTTATTTATTGGAAGGCAGCTATATGCTCACCACTATACCACCAACACCGGCTTTGACTTTATTTATTGGAGAGAGAGAGTGAGAGCACACAAGCAGGGGGAGCGGCAGGCAGAGGGAGAAGCAGGCTCCCCTGCTGAGCAGGGAGCCCAATGCGGGGCTCGATCCCAGGACCCTGGGATCATGACCTGAGCTGAAGGCAGATGCTTAACTGACTGAGCCACCCAGGTGCCCCTGCCATACTTAATTTTAATGCATCACTATAACTCGGTGATTTCAGTGTCAGCATGCATTAATTTAGTGTATTGGCTGGAGTTTGTCAGAAGAAATCATGTTGAGCCTGAGAAACATGTTGATATTTTAAAATTTGTAATACTTGATTTATATTGCATGAGGTAATGATATAATATCATAATATTCCTGGATGAAATAGAAAGTGAGCAAAGTTGAATAGTAATTTCAATTTATAGTCATGAATTTGTATTAATATTTCACCATATTCTCTGTATAGGCTTTTGTAAGGTGGTAGTTTTCAGATAGGTTGTGTTGAGGCCCGGGCAGGGTGCTCTTCCTCACACTTGCCCTGGCTCCAAGGTTAGCCCTTCCATGCTGGAGAGCACAGCTCTTCCCTCCATGGTGAAGAAAGCAGAGCACTTTCCCTTGGTGCCCAGCTAGATGCAGCTGCCATTGCATTACCCCCTATCACAGGGGCTAAGCGAAGCCTTTTCATAGATGCACAATTACTATCCTTCCAAACTGACTTCTGACTCGGTGATCAGAACAGCAACTGCAAACTCCTCCAGTTCCGTCCTTCCAAAACCAGTGTCTCTCTCTGGTTGCAGGGAATCAGGCTGGTCAGTGAAAGCTTTTTCTCTCCACTGTGGAAACTCTCCTTCTATAGATTCACTGTAGGAAATGTCCAACCTGACTCCAGGAGAGTATTTAAGAAATTAATGTATAAGGCTGTTGCACTGAGAATAATCTCTGTTTATATTTGTCTATGATGAATTCTCTCCCGGAAGCAGTATCCTGAGTACCAGCTCTTGTTGCCACTCATTAGGTCGCCATCTTTCTCAGGCCAGCCGTGCTCGGCCATTCCTGGCCTGGTCTCCGTCTTCCCTGCAGGCTTGTTTGGCACAGTCACTCACCTTTTCAGGGGGCTCCGCTTCCTCATCTTCATTATCCACAAAGAGCTCAGGTTGGGGTAACATCACCTAATACTGAACAGAGAGTGGTTCCCCCCCAAACTAACCAAGAACTTTGAACTACCTTGACAGCTGGCTATTCAACTTTTAGTTTCAGCTGCCAGAGTGTTTCTAATTGATATATTCTGATCCACTTTTGTCTTGCTGTGGAAGATTGTTTAAAAAAGCAAACCAGTATATCATTGTCTGCAGTAACTCCTAAGTATCTACAGGCAAATCCTGAGTCTCTCAAAATCTAATGCACTAAAAGAAAGACTGAGAAGTGTAGATGGTTTTGCACAAGAGCCTTGTGGATAGGAGCTGTTTTAGCGGTAATGATGGAGCTGCCCTTTTGTTTTGCATACTTGTGTTCTCCCAGGTAATGATGACTCAGACATTGACATCCAGGAAGATGACGAATCTGACAGTGAATTGGAGGAGAGGCAGCTGTCCAAGCCGCGGACGGCCATGGAGGTGCTCATGCAAGGTACCACGGCTGCTTTCGCTTGCCCTCCCCGCTGTGCCCTGTCACAGAACACTGGCCTCCTGTGTATCAGGATTCAGCTCTTAAACTGCTCAGTGGTCACCTTTGCTGCTAACACTCTTACCTATGGTCCCAAGAATAGCTGATTCTTCTTTGTGGCCTGGGATTTCTCACAGAGGCCACGGGAATACACGGCTTCTGCCACGGAGCTGTGTTCTACCCACTTTGGGTCCACACGGCTCTCAGTGCAGTAGCATCCCCTATAATCAGAGAACTAATGCACAGAGAAAGGACTCAGACAACCATCTCTGCCATTTAAAAAATCTTTTAGTTTCTACTTTTTCACTGCTAAAGACTCAAGCAAAAAAATCTGTGGAGCAAATGTGGGTGTTCCCCGAGGGTCTTCTTCATGCCCTACTTTCCACCTTAGAGGGGTCCTGGTCAGTGGCTTGGGGATGTGTCCTTCCAAATTGCCTTTCCACACACATACCGTGAAATACACAAAGATCAGCTGAGACTTTTTTTTTTTAAGATTTTATTTATTCATTTGAGACAGAAAAAGAGAGCATGAGCAGGGGGATAGGGGCAGAGGGAGAGGGAGAAACAGACTCCCCGCTGAGCAAGCCTGATGTGGGGCTTGATCCCAGGACCCCAGGGTCATGACCTGAGCCAAAGGCAGACTCTTAACTATCTGAGCCACCCATGCACCCCCCTAAGACATTTTTTAACTTAATGGGACCAGACTCTGTATAGTTCTGCAACTTGCTTTTTTTAAAAAAATTATTATTAAATATATTAGAACAACTCCTCCCATGTCAGTAAACTAGAAATCTGCTTCGTTCTTTTTGACAGCTGTGTAGTATTCCATAGCATGACCATACCCAGGATTTACTTGGGCATTCCCATATTAAAAGATATTTTTTAAAAATATATATTTATTTTCCTCTTTTCCTTGTATATACATCTTTCTGCTTGTCTGCAGTGTTCATACCATTAGATGTGGGATTCTTAGGTCAAAGTTTATATAAATCTCTGTTTTGATAGATACTACTAAATTGCTCTATATTTGCCTTTAAAACATCTGTCTACCATCTGTTAATATTTGGAGCAGTTTGCATTTTTATATACACGGTACATTTCAGAGGCAAATTATCTTCACTTTATATTAAGTTTTGCTGCTAACTGCTCTTTTTTTTTTTTAAGGTTTTAAAATTTATTTTAGAGAGCAAGCGAGCACGGGATGGGGGACAGGGAGAGGGAGAGAGAATCTGAAGCAAACCCCACACTGGTGTGAAACCCAACGTGGGGCTCGGTCCCCTGACCCTGAGATCATGACCTGAGCTGAAATCAAGAGACACTCAACCAACTGAGCCACCCAGGCGCCCCTTTCCTTTTATTTTTTAACAGGTTCATGATATAAATAGAGGTTAGAGGTTATGACTCCCATTCTATAGATGGGAGCTGAGGCTCTGAAAAGGTATGTGATTGGCTCAGGAGAACCTAATAAAGGCACTGGTGCTCCTAAATTCTGCTGACCGCTCAGCCACCAGAAGTAAAATCTAAGAACTATAAATAAGGGCTTTAGACAACATAAGGTTTGCATTTGCATTTTATCTGACCAAGGGAAGTCTATAATTAGCTCTTGGTGGTCACCCCAGGCCTGTCCTGAGTGAGCTCCTCTGTGAGCTCCCCTCTCTGCTTTTGCCCCTCGCGCAGCATGGAACTGGGTCCTGGGTGCCCCTTTCTCAGCCTCGGGTGTGAGGGCAACTGTCTGCCTCCCGCCAAGGAAGGACGGTTCCTGGGTGTTTGCAGAAGTCACAGCTAGGCAACTGTGATTTCCAGAGGAGAGTGGAGAATCACTGAGATACTGTGGGTGTTTTGAAAGATGAACTAATGGTGAGCCTCAAAAGTTTTCCTCTTTGGAGCTCAGACATAGATTCAAATACAAGTAACATTGGTCCATGCAGGGAGACTGCATTTCTTTTTTCAGCAGATACTAGAGCTGTTCTACCACATAGATAGAGCAGTATCCGATGATTTTTTTTTTTCATTATGTTAGTCACCATACAGTACATCATTAGTTTTTGATGTAGTGATCCATGATTCTTTGTTTGCAGATAATAACCAGTGCTCCATGCAATATGTGCCCTCCTTAATACCCATCACCGGGCTAACCCATCCCCCCCACCCCCCTCCCCTCTAAAACCCTCAGTTTGTTTCCCAGAGTCCATAGTCTCTCATGGGTTATATCCCCTTCTGATTTCCCCCCCTTCATTTTTCCCTTCTCCTAATGTCTTCTGTGCTATTCCTTATGTTCCGCAAGTAAGTGAAACCACATGATAATTGACTTTCTCTGCTTGACTTATTTCACTTAGCATAATCTCCTCCAGTTCCATCCATGTTGATGCAGAAGTTGGGTATTCGTCCTTTTTGATGGCTGTGTAATATTCCATTGTATATATGGACCACTTCTTTATCCATTCGTCTATTGAAGGGCATGTCGGCTCTTTCCACAGTTTGGCTATTGTGGACATTGCTGCTATGAACATTGGGGTGTATGTGGCCCTTCTTTTCACTACATCTGTATCTTTGGGGTAAATAACTGTGGAGGTTCCTCAAAAAGTAAAAATAGAACCACCCTGGGATTCAGTGATTTTTTTTTTTAAACTTGTACAGGATGCATATTTAGTTTTCTGGTTTCTGAGTAGTGATTATATTTTATTACCCTTTTCCTTTTTTTCTAAGTGGAAATGTAGAAAATCCATTACTGTTTGTTGGCAGTTTTGATTATTTGGATGCGACTTAAGTAAATGTCTTAGTTGATTCTTGTTTTTCCCAATTTTCTAAAGGAAACAAGTCTTGAATGCCATTCCTTGCTTTTTCTTTCTTTTTTTTTAACAAGGTTTTCTTAATTTTTTCATGCTTTGGTTCTCCTCAGGAAGACCCGGCAAACGCATCGTGGGCACAATGCAGGGCGGAGACTCTGATGACGACGTGAGTCCCGACCAGCTCCCTTTAGCAGCTCTGTTCTTCCCGGTCTCAGGCTGGCCTCATAGACTAGCTGAGCTGACAAGCTGAATGCGAGGGGCTGCCTCTCAGCCTGGCCCGCTGCTGGGTGTGCTCCAGAGTTCAGCCTCCCAAGGAGCTGGACTCTTCTCTGCTTGTTGATGGCTCTTTTCTTTTCTTTTCAAATGAATATGCTTGCCCTCCCCCCCCTTTTTTTTCCTTCTCACTGTTCTTTCCATTCTCACTTTCTAAAGATGGAAGCAGCACCAGCTCTCTTAGGTAAATGCAAGAATTCCAGCTCCAAGAAGCAGGTTGGTTTTCTTTTTCATCTCGTGTGTGTGTGTGTGTGTGTGTGTGTGTGTTAGTTAACCAGCTTAGGGCCCCCAGAGAGCCTTCCCCAGCAGTGATGCCTCTTGCTGGGCAAGAGCCATGCACAGCAGGCCTACAGTGAACGGTGCAGTTGCCTAAAGGTCCCTGGCAGGAGAGGAGGGTTGAGTGCTGAGCCAAGGTTATCAGGACCTTGAAGTATAACTTGGAAAAGAAGGGAACCTGCTGAGAAGGGAACCTGGGAACCCCAGGCCAAGACCAGCCCTCTCTTCAGTTCCATTCTGGGGAAGAAACAGGAAAGGGAGGCTCTCTTGAGACAAGAGCCTCAGGCTGGGCAGGAGGCTGCGACATCAGGCTGCTGGTGCCTTGAGTGTCCTTGAGGTAATACTGACTGGGAAACTCACTGGAATGGGCCCTGCTGCCAGGGCTGCCCCATCCATCACCCTGGGTCTGCTTTCTTTGTGGCAGTCTCTGGCAAGCTGTGCCCACAGACCCCAGACCTCCTCATCAGGTCATCTGCCACGTGTGTCTGGAGCATGGCCCTAGTGGCTACAGAGGGGCAGAGCGTGAGCCTGACATTCTTGTACAAAAGATCCCTTTATTTAGTGCCAACAGTGGATTTTGTGACCAAACTCCACAGAGGGAAAGGTCACTCAGGTTTGCTGGCCAAGATGCACAGAGAAGATTGAGCCTTGAAATCACAGAAGGTAGTCTTAGAGAAGCAGAGAAACCACCTCAAACATTTTTTAATAGTCAGGGGTGGGTGGTTAGGTAGCTTCTGCCCATCCATCTTACCCATTCGAGGCAGGAGTAAGAAGTCTGGTGTGAGTCCTGGGGATGCCTGGACAGCACCATCTGGTCCCTTGTCTTCCGATCTGCTTGGTCATGCGCATAGCTTTCTCAGAACGAATGCCCAGGCTACAGCTTACATCTCCCCTGTGCCTCGTGCCGCTTGTTTGCTTCCAGGAGGCTGCCTGCACACATTCCGCAGGCACACGGGCTTGTCCCCTGTGTGCTCACTCTTCCACTTGACATATTTACCGAGTGCCTGTTATGTGCAGGTGTTGTTACAGATTATGGGCAATACACCCCTGCCCTTAGGGAGCTTACGTTCTAGTGGTAATCAACTGGATACATCGGGTCATAATGGCAAGAAGAAAAAGCAGTTCGGGGAACAGAGTGACAGGGTTGAAGGAGGAGATTGATGTCTTTTGATCAGTCAGGGCATGTCTCTCTGGTAAGGTGACACTGGGCAGAGGCCTGAATGGAAGGAGGGCTGTGGTGCAGGGAAGGGCATCCAAGGCCCAGGGAATGGGGTTCCTGCAGTGGAGGACCAGAGATGGTGGCGTGACTGGGATGGAGTGGGCTGGGGGCAGGAGCAGTAAGAGGCAGTAGGGGCCGTGCAGAGCTTTGCAGGACGTGATGAGGACCCGGAGTTTTCTCTGAGTGCAGTGGGCATGGAAATCGTGAGCCCAGTAGTGCCAAGAGCTAACTGGCATTGAGAGACACCCATCAGGAGGCATTTGCACTAGTCCAGAGGTGCTGGCGGCTCAGCCTGAGGTAGTGGCAGCAGAGGTGTTAAGAAGTGGTCAGATTCTGGATGTTTCCAAGGTCAGAACCATGAGGGTTTGTTAATTGGACATGGGGTGTGAGAGCAAGAAGTGAAGGAGGCCTCGCTTGTGTCATAATGGGCTAATAGTATACATAGAGTTTGCATTTCCCCGAGATAGGGCAGGCCTGAGGAGGGGCTTGGAGAGCAGAGCAGGAGTTTGGTTTTGGACATTCTACCCATGCACGGCCTGCCAGCCATCCACATGCTGCGGTTGAGTAGCCAGTTGGAATTCAAGTCTAGAGTGCAAGGGTCAGGTCTGGGCTGGAGTTGAATTTGGGAGCTCTCATAATTAGGTGGTCTTCAAGCCACCAGGATACATGTGATGGTGTGGGGGAGAGAGTAGCAAGAGAAGAGGAGGCCCAAGACTCTAAACTGAGCCAGTTGCAGAGTCATGGAGATGGAGGGCGTAGGGGTATGAGAGACAGCGAAGATGTGGAGTGAGGTGGGGCGAGTGCCCAGAGAGAAGGGTGCCCTGCAGCAGAGTGGTTTTCGAGGAAGGAGCCGTCCTGTGCCCAATGCAGCCTAGAGGTCACGAGACACCTGAGACTCACTCACGGGATTTGAATCCGCTGAATGTTTCGGTAGATTGGCAGGTGAAAGCCTGCTGAGTGTTTTGAGGAGGCAGTGAGAAGGGAACCAGCAAGGTGGTGGGTTCAAAACTCCTTCAAGGAGTTTGTTGTTGCAGGGGTGGGTAGAAGAACAGGGCAAAGCAGCTGGGGAGGAAGGTGGGATTAACTTTGGGGTTTTTGTTTTGTTTTGTGTTTTTAAGAAGAAGGAAATAGTAGCATGTATGTATGCTGGTGGGAATGATCTAGCTAGAGTGGCTAGCCATCTTGGTTTACCTGGGACACAGGACTTGCAGTTTTAAAACCTGGCTGAGTTGGTCACCCTAGATCTAGGTGATGGAGAGAGTGTTCCTTTTATTTTGCTCCTAATGCCCATTTCCTGTGTGGCTTTCCATCCCTAATCTGGTAAAAGGCAAAAAAACAAACAAAAAAAATGAACCCTCCTAATCTCCAAGCCCCACCCTCCTTGCTGTCCCCTGGAGGGTGTCTGGGCCCCCAGGGGCAGAGCAGCCTCCGGTGAGCTGCGGTGCAGATCCAGTGATGTTGCTGAGACCTCTGTGGGAAAGCCAGCCCCTGCAGCACCAAGCATGGCTACACACTGGTGTCTGAAAGTCACTGGTTAACTGAGCCAGTTATGTTTGTATTTCCGCCAGCAGTGTGGGACGTGGACCCCCCTCTCACGCCCCCACAGCCTGACTGCTGCTCCGCCCAGCTCTTCCTTCACATGCGGGCATTGCTTGTTACTGAGCTGCTGGTGAGCAAGGGTCTCGGCTGACAAGCTGTGGCTAATGAGACAGGCCCTCAGTTGTCTTTGCTATCTTCGTGTAGGAGGATTCTGAGGACAGTGAGATTGACATGGAGGGTGATGAAGAAGACGACGATTTGGAAGATGAGAGTGTTGCTCTCTCGCCAGCTAAGCCCAGTCGAAGAGTCCGGAAGCCTGAGCCCCTGGATGAGAGCGACAATGACTTCTGACCCTCTTGCCCAAGGGACCAGACTGATTAAATCCCTCAGATCTATATAGGTAAACAGGAAGTTGGAAGGTTAGGAAGGAAACCTATTTTGTTCACTAAACTAGTTGGACTCAGTAATGAAGCAACACCTAGTTGTTCTTTAGCCTCCTCTGTGTTATTCCACAGAGCTTCAATAAGAACTGAAGTAAGCCCCGAAGAGAATGTGTTTTTTTGCCTTATTTATGTCCTGAAACTTGGGGAATGCATGTGTTCTTAGAGATGCACATGCACGGGACAAACACCCAAGGAGAAATAAGGGTTGGCACCGTCAGGTCTTGGCTGTTGTTGTTGTGATGTGTTTGCCTCTCAGAGTTGGGGGGACTGACGTGGGGCTGGGCACCAGGACTCAGTTTAGGAATTGTGGGGGAGCGTACAGTTTTGGACATTTACTGTATATCGGCTTTTAATTCTAGCTTTTATTTAGTTGTCTTATTTTCTTCTGTATGTTCACAATACCAAGCTTGTTCTGAATGAAAGTTAGCTAAGTCAGATGAAAACCCACTTTCGTTAAAGATCAGATAACAGAGAGATGCTCCAGAATATAAATGCTCCATTTTCTCTCAGAAGGTTGACATTCCTCCTTAGGAAAGCAAATTAAAGAAGAAATGTTGGTACACGCTTGTGTTTCTGACTCTAAAAAGATGAACCAGAATGCATTAGGTTGAGTAGCACTAGAATAATTACCCTGATGTGAAATGAGAAGTAACAGGTGGAGTTGTTTTGTTTTTCTGATATGGAAAACAGAGCAGTTTTCATTTATTTTTCACTTATAAAGTTAGAAGACTTCTGAAGTTACTTGGCTCATAATAAATGTATTTAATTCCTTGTTTTTATATCATTAAATAAGTTTTACTTGAAAGTTTAATTACGTTCTTTATTTGCACTTATAACAAATACTTGGGAGACGTTTATAGGTTACTATGGTACATGTAAATTTTTAAGATATGACGTGATAATTATTTCTATCTTTGCTTTTTTCTTTGCCTTTTCCTAATTCCTACATAAGAGATTACCCCCTTTTTTAAACATTGAGCATTCAACTAATTCACTAGCGATTTGAGATATGCCATTGTTGAAATGATGACGTAAAAGGGAAATGGGAGTGTCAGGAGCCATGTCAACCCCCTCAGGTGCCGTGGCTTCTAAGGTGCAAAAGTCACTGCGTCTTCTTGGATGTTCTAGTTTTGGTGTCCCTGAGTCTGACCTGCCTTATATTTAAAAAAATAATAATAAATTTCCATTTTCTTTATGGGATGCTTTCTTCTAGGGGGCATTACCACAGGAGTGTGGCCCGCGCCGCAGGTAACCCCTCCACAGACAGAGGCATCCCTTAGTTACCTGTTGGGCAGTCTCACCATGGAATGGCACTTCCTTAGAGCAGCTTCTGTCAGCCAAGGAGCCTCAAGCACCTGATCGTAGTTACGAACATCTGTCTGTCACTACTGTGACAGACCCCGCAGTCAGGTGTGTGCAAGTGCCTTTTGACCTTGTGCCATTGGTTTTGGCCAAGCATCAGAGCTGACTCGTGCCCCAGAGAAGACTGTGTGACTAGGTCAGTGAAAAACCAGTCGTTAGATCATTGTCGACAGTTGTTACTGTCTTAAACTGTGTGATTAAAGGACCTCCTAAAATGCTTTACAACATGAATATTGACAGAAAATGTAAAGAGATTTTTTAAGTCCTTAATTTTTATTGGTGGCAGCCATGAGAACAGAGTCCAAGGACTTGCAGTGGGGAGTCCGAGGAACTGTCTCCCTTTTAGCCGGGACGGGAAGAAGACCTGCAAGCGCTCTTTCGTTAGCATTTTAAACTATACTTTCAGTGTCACCCGTCTGAAAGGAAGCGGAGTCCCTTGATGACAGCAGCTCACTGCATAAGTATCCCTGCTGTTGGATTGGCCCAGGGGACTCTTAGGTGCTGGAACCGGGCCTGGCAGCCTTGGAAGAGAACTGAAACTGGCCAGAGCAGAAGCCCTTCCTGGAGCCGGGAGGACAGAGCGCTCATCAGGGAAACATGTCACTGACGGGAAACCCGTGGGTCTGAGACACAGGGTTCTCACTTGACACCTCTGTTGGGCAATCTGGAAAGGATTAAGCAAGAGTAACATAGAAAATTAAGTTTTTAAATGATGCACTGTTAATTCTAAAAAGAATAAATTATATAGGAGAGACTGGCTCAGGAGTAATGAATACTAATCAAGTCATAAGATAAACACTAATGATTTAAACGAATATCATACTCTAATAAGTATGTTGGAAGGACGTAGAAACAAAAAATGGGGATGTAAGCTGATGGACATCCAAGTGCCCTTTCCCATGTAGAAGTCAGCAGATAATCTCTAAGATGATAAGACAAGAAATAGCACATGTAGGACTTCTGGTTTCGGGGGTAGGGGTATTCGGGAAGCGGGGGAGGCAAGACAGAGACTGCTGTTTTCCCTTATAAGCCTAGTAGTTTTTGGCTTTTTAAACTATGTGTTACTATGAATATTGTTTTCATGAATTTTTGAAAAGGTAAATCTATAGACAAGAAAAGGGTAAGGGCTGGAGACCGAGGTTTGAGGATCATTTTCTTGTGAGATTTCTCAGGGGAGAACATGTGGGATGCGAAGAGACCCAAGGGTGGAAGCCTGAGAAATGCCTGTGTCTCAGGGGCAAGGGCCACAAGGAGCCAGAAGAAGAGACTGGGAAAGTATTTTCTAAGTTTTCTAAAGTGACTATATTTTATTTTAATAGTTAGGAAAAACTGTTCTATTTTCGAAAGAGTGTTGAAGAGGGGTAACGGAAAGGTGGGAGGACTGGAAGGTTCTGTTAGGGAAGCCAGAGCAGGGGAGAATCTCCAAAGAAGTGCTAAATCCTTGTCGTAAATGAGCTTGAGTCAGAGAGGCCCCTGGAATCAGCAGTTAGGAAATCTCTGGTGACCTTAGCCAGGAGCAGTCACATAACTAGCGATGGGTCGAAGAGCGGTTCGACTTTGAAGTGAACACAGTGAGTATTGACGAGTGTTCAGAAAGGTGGGCGCTCACAAGAGGAAAGAGGGCATGGCCAGGGGAGGAATGTGTGGTCGAAGAACATTGTGGAGGGGCGGGGGAGGTTTTGTTTTGTTTTTTGAGAGCAAAACTTGAGCATGAGTTTTCAGCTGGAGGGAACAAGCTTGTGGAAGGGAAGGACTTAAATCTCTGAGAGAGAGTGTGTGTAATTGATGAAGCGAAGGTTTCATTAGGAGTCATTCTGTTTAAATCCATACTGTGTATTGAAGACATACGCACCAGATAACCAGCTGGGCTGACCCTACCATTTTTTTTAGAGACTTTATTTATTTGAGAGAGAGACACAGAGAGCACAAGCGGGGGGAGTGGCAGAGGGAGAAGCAGACTCCCAGCTGAGCAGGGAGCCCGACGCAGGGCTCGATCCCAGGACCCTGGGATCATGACCTGAGCCAAAGGCAGATGCTTAACCGACTGAGCCACCCAGGTGCCCCCTGATGCTACCATTTAGGGTAAGCTGGCTTTGGTTGATGTGACAATCTTTTACACCTGGATTTCTATAGTGTCTGCTGTAGATAAGGCCCCAAACAGTTTGTTGACTTGGGCACCAGGTAGAGTACCCAGAATATGGAGACATTGCCCCAGAAGTTGGGCCATAGTAGCCCTCAAATAAGGATGGCTGATCCTGGCTAACAAAACTTAAAACAGCAAGCTTTGAAAAGATCTAGCTGTTTCTAAGGCAAGTGTCCCAGGATAAAGCTCAAGAATTGTAAGGAATATAAAAATCTAAGCCAAACAAGATAAAATTCCCAATATCTGGTATCCAATCAAAAATTACCATAATGAGAAAAATCAAGAAACAGACCCAGAAATGACAGATGATAGACTTAGTAAAAAAGGACATTCCGATAGTTTTTAACTCTCGTCCCTATACTGAGATGGTGGAGGGAGGCATGAGCATATTAAGAAGAGAGAAGGAAGACCTAAATCTCAGAACTTCTAGAGATTAAAGAAGTGAGACAAAGACTGTGCAAACACGCACTGTGGTTTGAGGCACCACGGAAGTGAACAATATGCTGACCATGAAGACACAGCAAGAGGAACTGTTCAAAATGAAATGACGAGAAGTCCCACCCCGCCGGCGGGTTTATTGCCTCAGCTGTGCTCACCTTCTGGCCTGCCCTACAGTGGTAGAGCTAGTCCTTGTCAAACCTCTCTGCTTTGCTGGCTGGCAAGAGGGTGGGCCTTGTCAATAGGCTGCTAGGGAGACTTTGGAGAAGGAAGGGGCTCTCCTTCCCTGTCTGGTGTGGCTTGCTCGTCAAGTCCCCAGAGAGCATGATTTTTCTCATCGCCCCTGAGGTTTCTCTGGTGCTGGATTCCTGCAAGGCACCGCTTTCTCCACCATTTGCCTACTGCAACTCTTGTTCCGTCAAGGTTGCAACTAGGTGGACACTGCCCAACGCTGCACAAACCAGAGGACAGGATAGCAGCATCTTGAAAGTACCAGGAGCCAAATACCAGCCTAAAATTCTATACCCAGCAAAAAAAGCTTTAAAAACCCAGCAATCCAAATAAATACAACACAAGACCCACATTCAGATGTCCCCCATTTCCAAATACTTTTCTTTATAGCTGATTGTTTTTCTTCAGTTGAGGATCCAATTAGAGATCTTGCATTAAGTAGTTATGTCTCTTTAATCTCCTACAATTTAAAATAGTCTGCAGCCTTTTGTATTTTTCATGACATCAACATTTTTGAAGAGGTTAGGCTAGTTTTTATTTTTTTATTGCAGAATGCTGCTTAATTTGGATTTTGTCCAATTTTTCCTTCTTGATCAGATTCAAATCAGTATTTTGACATGGTGTGTCCTCAGTTCATCACATCAGGGGCGCATTATGTCCATCCATCCCATTATTGGTGATGTTAAGTTTAATTACTTTGTTAAGAAAGCATATGCAAAATTGTCCATCTTTAAAGATAACCTTTTTCCCCTTCGTAACTATCCCTTGTGGGGTGAGATTTTGAGACTGGGTGGCTATCTTCTTCCTCGATAGAGTTTCATCCATGGTTTTAGCATCCATCGAGGATTCTTGCCTGAACACTCATTTTTAGAGGCATGTTTGGAACAAAAATGCTTCCTGTTCAAACTTTAAAATGATAATTATAATCTTCATAAGCATTTTCCTTGGTTATTTAGTGGATGACAGCTGTGGTGTCCATTAGGATCTTTTTCCCTTCATCACAGACAGATGCCCAAGGGAACCTGTACCATATGGAGGCTCAGCTTGCTCGCCTTCATGGAGAAGCTGCAGGCATAACAGTGGTTTGGGAAGCCCAATGTAGAATAACATTACTAAGGCATCCACATTTAACGTGCTCTTGATAACCAGTGTGCCAGACCCCACATAATATATGCCAGACATAATCCGTGCCTTTGAGAGATTTTGTAATGGATAAAAGATGGCAAGAACCTTGGACAACTTTTTTTGTCTTTGTCTCTAGAATCCTGTCATTAAATCCTTCATTTCTCTTCAAAAAATTCTCATAATTTTTCCATGTGTCTAAGGATCATACTCCTAAGACCTTCTAGTTTTCTTGAGAAAAGAGAGGTCCCTTCTGTCACCAATGCCAAATTGATCCTCTATATAGGCTTGAAGATGGCAGCTCGTTTCAGAGTGAGGGGGATGATTTTAACCAGTGGAGAAGGGCAATAATAATAAAAATTAGGGGCACATGAAGACCTCCGGGTATAAATAAGCTCACACCGGCTTCTTATCTGCTGAGCTTTAAGACCTTCCCTTCTCTGTGCCGTAGCAGAGAATCCATCTCACCCCTGCCTGGACTGACCCGGGTCCAGGAGAGGTGCTCCTGACCTCTTTGGCAGCATCTTTCCTGCCTCCTTTTAGGAGACCAGCTTTTGTGTGGGTCAGCATCATTCCCAGACCACAGGAAGGAACCCTGGAAAATGGTCTTTCCGTTCAGAAGCTTCCAGTTGTTGCTCCACCTGTCCTCCCACCAGGTCCACCAGGAACTTGTTTTGCTCACATTTCAACAATGCACGAAGGAGCATTTGTCCTGATAGCGTCTGAGATCATCCTGGCACCAGATTCCCCAATGTGATTTCCTTGGAGACTACAAGAGAAGGATTAGGACAGGACTTGAGAGATGGGCTCAAGGCCTAGAGGCATGCAGGTTCTCTTTAGTAAAGAGCATGAAATGCAGAGCTCCAGCCAAGACCTTCATGCTTCCCGGATCCCTCCCATGGAGAAGGCCCAGAATGGCTCCCCCTTATACCAAGTTTCCCTGCAGAGCTGCTGAAAGACCCAGGAGTCAGCTGTCTCCGAGAAGCTGGGAGTTGTTCTAAGGATGAGCAAGAATGGCAGGGAAGGGCAGGTGCTGCTGAGCCCCACTCACTTGATATGCTGGAGGCCATGGTTTCCAGATAATGCAGTGGCAACGAATATTGCCCCATCCATCCCCAAGGAATTCTCTTGAAGACTAGGCAGAGAAAAGATCGAGACACCACCGTGAGCTATTCGGTACGTTAGAACCCGCCCCAGGAAGCAGCACTGCATTATCCTAGGGGGCCGTGGAGGAAATATGCACTTCTGGGGATGATTTGTCCACAGCAAGGGGGTGTTTACCCCTGAGACCAGTGTCTACAAGTAGCCGGGTGGTCCCATCCAAGTGCCATGGAAGGGGCAAGACCGAAAATGCAGATGTTAAGTGACTTAGCTCTGGCATAAGCTAGACAGAATGAACAAACCCATCTGCAAGAGGGACTCTAGCCATCAGAGCTATTTATATTCGGAAGGAAGCAGCTACCGAGGAAATCAAGAGCATCTCCTCTCATGGGGGAGGTTTCAGCAGAGAAGTCTGCTGCTCTGGGGCTCAGGTAGGTCTCTATAGCCACTCACTTGAGTCTTCGGAGACTTGAGTTCACCTTCAGAGCATTTGCCAAGGCTTTGGCTCCAGCCACCCCGATGGCATTTCCTCGTAAGCTGTCCGGAAAGATATGAAGCCTAAGGCACAGTGTCAGCTGTGGGGTGAAAACTGTACCTCTTCCGAGAGCATGGGCTCCTGGTAGAGGCAGCATGGACTCAGCAACCATGGGGGTGAGGTTGCTTCTTTCTCACTCCTGGGTGCAGAGTGGAGATCGGACAAATCTGGGTGGTTTGTTGGAGCCCTCCCCCTCCTCCATCCCAAAGAAAGGAGAGTGGGGCTGAGATAAGAAAGGCAACACTTCAGGGTGCCTGGGTGGCTCAGTTGGTTAAGCGACTCCCTTCGGCTCAGGTCATGATCCTGGAGTCCCGGGATGGAGTCCTGCATTGGGCTCCCTGCTCTGCGGGGAGTCTGCTTCTCCCTCTGACCCCCCCCCCCATGTGCTCTCTCTCTCAAATAAATAAATAAAATCTTAAAAAAAAAAAAAAAAAAGAACACTTCATCCAGCGGTCCTCACATCCTCAGCATCCCAGGACCACAGGAGCAGGGATGACTGGGACATGCCTGAGAGCCCCACTGAGCTTAACCCCCTCCCCCAGGAGTCTGGATCTTCTCATTGTTTGAGGTCAGTGGCCAGGGACCCCGACCCCTACACAGGACCTTGGGACGTGGGCAGCCTAGGCAAGGCTGAGAAGAGCAGGTCCTCAAGGAGAGGAGGCCCAACAGTAGTGACTCCCAGGGAAGAGGTATGCAGTGGGAATGGGGAAGCTGGGGCATGCTTGATCTAAAGGACGATGTTTAAATGATTTGTGAGTTTCCATGTAAATTGACATTTTTTTTTTCCTTCCATTTCTTCATTTCAAATCAACAGCTTGGTTTCTTTGGGCAAGAGACTATAGCCAGAGACTGGAATACTTACTCGAGAATCTCCAAGGTTCTGTTCACAGCCAGGGCGTCCCCTAGCGCCTGGGCTCCCCGGGAGCCAATGGAGGCCACCTGCAGACTGGAGGAAGAGATGCGTCAATGCGGAGAGGCCTCACCAGCCCGCACCCTGCCTGGCCCAGCATCCACGCATACTTGTCCTTCCTTTTCACCACCCCTGGAATTAGGGCTGAAAGTGGCAACGCAGCACTGAAGGTTATTGGCCCGTGATCTGTCCAAGGAACGCTGCGCCCCCTGCGTGCACTGTCTGAAGCCTAGGACAGAGATCTGGATGCTCCAGATACAGCAAGGAGAGCTGGCCTCCTGGAGAGTTCGAGGGAGAACACTCCCCGAGCCCCTACTTCTTACTTTCCATATGTTCGATGTCCCAATTGCTAACACTAGGAAAATCAAACACACCTTCCTTGACTGGAAGGCAAAACTGAGGTGTAGTGTGCGGGGCCGGCCTCCCGGGCTGCTGTGCACGTTAGCACTTACTAGAGCGCAGTGAGGGCCGTGTTGGCCTTGAGTGCGCTGGCGACTGCAGAGGCGCCTTCGTCCCCGATGGCATTCTCCTGTAAACTGAACACAGAGAGTGACCCCTGGGCTCACAGGGCACCATGCTAGCACTGTGGCAGGACACGCTGAGCTTGGACCTTCTAGATTTCATTTGGACCACGCACACCACAGACTAGACTCCCAGGGACCTTCTAGATTTCACTCAGACCACACACACCATGGACTAGATTTCCCAGGGACCTAGATTTCCTTCAGACCATGCACGCCACGGACCAGACTCCCAGGGACCTTCTAGATTTCATTCAGACCACACACACCACGGACTAGACTCCCAGGGACCTTCTAGATTTCATTCAGACCACACACACCACGGACTAGACTCCCAGGGACCTAGATTTCCTTCAGACCACGCACACCACAGACTAGACTCCCAGGGACCTTCTAGATTTCATTCAGACCACGCACACCATGGACTAGATTTCCCAGGGACCTAGATTTCCTTCAGACCATGCACACCACGGACCAGACTCCCAGGGACCTTCTAGATTTCATTCAGACCACACACACCACGGACTAGACTCCCAGGGACCTTCTAGATTTCATTCAGACCACACACACCACGGACTAGACTCCCAGGGACCTTCTAGATTTCATTCAGACCACACACACCATGGACTAGACTCCCAGGGACCTAGATTTCATTCAGACCATGCACATCACGGACTAGATTTCCCAGGGACCTAGATTTCCTTCAGACCATGCACGCCATGGACGAGACTCCCAGGGACCTTCTAGATTTCATTCAGACCACACACACCATGGATTAGACTCCCAGGGACCTAGATTCATTCAGACCACACACACCATGGACTAGATTTCCCAGGGACCTAGATTTCCTTCAGACCATGCATACCACGGACTAGACTCCCAGGGACCTTCTAGATTTCATTCAGACCACACACACTACGGACTAGACTCCCAGGGACTTTCTAGATTTCATTCAGACCACGCACACCATGGACTAGACTCCCAGGGTTGCCTTGGGGATAACCGTCCCCAGGGCCTCCTACTTAACATGCAGAGGGCTCTGGGGTCTGCATGAACCTGGACCATCAGAAGCAAACAAGAAAAGGGATACATGGAAAAGGGACAAAAAAGGATGTGCCAGCCAGAGAATTATGTCAAGGCCCTCAATCCCCGGCCATTCTTGCTGGTCAGTGTTTTACATCTTTTTTTTTTTTTTTCTTCCCTTCCACATTGGAATAAAGTAGTAGGTCCTAGGGCAGTCAGTGGTTAAGAGTTTAGTTCAGGTGGGCATCGGTGTGTTTAGGGGAGAGTTTGCGTTAATAATTTTAACAGATGTTTGAGTGTGTATTGTGTCCACACAATTGTACAGGCCCAGAACTGTCTCAGGTGAGGAGTTGTGATTGAACGAGCAGGCACCAAAGGCCATGTGCCAACTGCACGGAGGACCCCAAGGGGTCTCCCACCCCTGTGTCGTCACAGAAACTGCCAGAAGAAATAGGTCTAAACCAAAACCTGAAGGATGGCGTGGGGGAGAGGGTCTGGCACATCCGTAGAACCCAAATCCACTCGAGTTGCCGGCACATGAAAAGAGGCCAAGGAGGTACAAAGGAAGCAGGTCCTTGGAGCCTTCTTTGGAAGCCACGCTAAGGGTTGGCCTTCACTTGGAGGCACTGGGCAGCATTTAAGTCTCTCACCCAGGACAGGGACAGATTTACGTCTTGGAAAGATCTTTGGCCAGCAGTGTGAGACGGTGGACTGGGTGTAGAGGCGTCGCTGCAGTGACTCAGGTGAGTGATGCTGCTGGCCATGGGGGCAGAGGGAAATGGTGGGACGTTGGGAGGAGAGCTGCAAGTGGGAAGCGAGAGCAGAGGTGGTGTTTCTAGCTTGCATGACTGGCTGGTTCCGTTCATGAGGTGGGGATGGAGAAGCAGGCTTGTGGGCAGAGAGTTGGAGCGGTTTGAAGTTCCCACGAGGCACCCAAAGGGAGATGCCGAGGGGGCAGGGAGGACATGGGTGTGGAGCTCAGGAGAGAGGTCTGGGGGATAGACGTGGGGGTACCAGGGCTCTGAAGGCCAGGAGCCTGGGAGAGGAGAGCTTCTGGAAAAGAGATCATTCAAGAGAAGACAGCCTAGGACAGAACCCTAGGGAACACCAGGATGTCAATCAGACAGAAGAACAAGCCAGAGGTGGGAAATCCTGGTGAAAGACAGAGTTACCCTTCGACCCAGCGGTTCCACTACAGGTGTGTAACCACGAGAAGTGAAGGCACACACCCACACAGAAACCTGTGTACGAACGCTCACAGCAGTGTCACTAGCAAGAGCCAAACAGTGGCAATAACCCAAATTCCATCATTGGATGAGTGGATAAACCCAGCGTGGTCTATACACACAGTGGACTAGGATTCAGCCATAGGAAGGAATGAAGCTCTGATTCAAGCTGCCGCCCAGGTGACCCTTGAAGAAATGACACTAAATGAAAGACCTTGGTTGCGAAGGCACCTACGGTATGATTCCATGTGAATGAGACGTCAAGTGCAGGTGACTCCATAGAGACAGAGCCGACGTTTGGTTGCGAGGGGCTGGGGCGTGGGGGCAATGGGGAGTGATTGCTAATGAGTCTGGGGTGTCTTCTTGGGGTCATGGATTGTGGTGATGGTTGCACGACTCTGTGAATATACTAGAAGCCAATGAATTGTGCACTTTATATGGGTAGTTTTTGTGGTACCTGGATTATGTATCAATAAAGCTATTAGAGCAGATGAGAACAGAAATGTGCCTGCTGGCCTTAAGGCAGAGGAGGCTGTGTGCTGAGGGCCTCTGGCCCAAGCCGTGTGCCTGGTGGACCAAGGTCTCAAATGTCCTTGTTCCCTGTCCTTCCTGCAGCCCCTGCAGAGGCCCCACTTACTCGAGGCTGGTCAGGCTCCTGTTGAGCTGTAGTGCTTGTCCCAGGGCCTTGGCAGCACCGGCCTGGATGAAATTCCACTGCAGGCTGGGCAGAGACAGACACATGTGACCACGTGGCCCAGGGCAGAGCCCAGGAGGGTCTGGAGTCTCCAGAAAGAGGGGACTTCTCCCAGGAGGGTCTGGCAGTAGGAAAGGAGTCCTTGCAGGATGGGGTCCTGGCCACTGATGGGCAGATCTCTTGCAGCCCACCTCAGGTTTAGTCAAAAGGGGTTGACAAGCACTCTCTGGTTAAGGGTGGACACAGGGGCAGGCTCAAAGACTCCAAATGGCCCCTGCATGAAGCTTGTTGACACTTGGAGGCATGGCATGGGTGCCCACCTCCCACCATTGGCCTCTCCGTGGATCAGCCCCAGGAAACAGAGCAGGGGGCAGGGCACAGCCTCCTGGAGGCCCCCAGGCTGTGTTGTGGAAGGGCCCCAAAGCCAGACTTATTCTCCTGCCTGAGCTGGTGTGATGGCCCTGCAGCTCTGCAGAGGGGATGGGGTGGGGAGGTGCCAGAGACTCACTGAAGGGACGTGAGGGCCTGGTTTTCTCTCATTGCCACCGCGATGGCCTGGGCGCCCTGGTCGTGGAGGAGGTTGGCTGTCAGGCTGGGAGGAGGGGAACAGGGGTGAGTAAGCAGGAGCTAGCTGGCCGTGGAGCCCCCATACTTACTAACCCAGGAATCTAGCCCCCCTCCTCCCTGAGGACCGGCCTAGCTCATGTTTATTGAGCACCGGCGTGTGCCAAGCATGTGTCTTATGCTGTTGTACCAAATCCTGGCAGGCACATGGAGAAGGGGCCCAGGTTCAGCTCAGTGAGGTTCCAGGACAGATCACCCACCTGATCCCTGTACTGCGCTGCCCCTGAGACATGGGCCCTCCCACATTGCCGTGGGTAGGGGGGCAAGGGGCAGGCAGCGTCCACAGGTAACGTAGGACGTGAGAGTGGAGGAGTTGCCACCAGAGGCCAGGTCTCCTGGCTACCCCTCCCCAGCCAGGTCCTTCTCCAGCCTGTAAAGTGGCAAGGCCATGAGGATCTGCTCTCCCCATCCCCAGGGTTCTAGGTAGGCCAGGCCCTCGGCTAAAGGGGCAGTGGGAAGCACAGCCTGCACCCCACTCACGTACTCCAGGTTCTTCAGGGTGCTGTTGATGCAGAGAGCTCGAGCCAGTTCCCGGGCTCCCTCTGAGCTGATGGAGTTTTCTCGCAGGCTGGGGAGAGAGAAGACCCTGAGCTGCTGACCAGACGTGTGGGGACTCTAGGGGAGACAAGCCCCAGTGCTCAGACCTTTCGAGCCCAAGGAACCTCAAGGCCTCTTGAGTGATCAGGGCTGAGGTGTGAAGAGCCTCCAGCAAGCTGACTCCCATGGCTAGCCAGCCAAGTGTTTGCCCTGTAGGACTGCCAACAGTGGGACCCATCAGGAGGAAGAGGATTGGTTGACAGGCCCTCAGAGGTAAGGGGGCTGGGGGCAGGCTTGGCTGCCTCAAGGGCTGGGGTACCGGAAGGGAGCAGCAGAACTGGGGAGCTGAGGGCCCCAGCTGTCCCCTGCCCTCCTAAGAGAGCAGGCAGTGTGCGGGACGCCAGGGCCCAGAACCAAGTTGCCCAACCATAGATTATCTTCAGAACAGGCCCGCAGTGGGAGGTGTGGGCTTTTCTTCCAAGTCCCAAAGTGCTTTCAGACCCCTTGGCCAAAGGGAGACCCCGTCTGGAGAGGGAAGCGGGACTTACTTGAGGCTGACGAGGGTCTTGTTGGCGCAGAGGGCCTCCATCAGTGCTGCCACCCCTGCATCACTGATGGAATTGCTCTGCAGGCTGCAAACAGAGGACGGGGCACGCTTGGGGTGGCCGTCCCAGGACTCGCAGGGAGCACTGCTCCAGCCTGGGGACTGCAGGCGTCAGGTTCAACAGAGCTGGGGAACCCTGGGAGCAAGTGCCCCCCCCCCCCCCCCCCCCCCCACTGCTCTGCTCATCATCCCTCCTTCCTGTCCCCATTCCCTACGTTCCAGACCTAGGTCAGGGCAGCTGGGTCTAGCATAATCAGCCTCAAGGCTCAGACTCTGCCTTGATTTGACTGGCTCCAAACAGTCCGGGTTGGAGTGTGTGTTGTGTCTGCAGCCCCCACAGAAAGTCGTGCAGCTGAATCTCCCCATGTGGGGGCAGCACTGAGCCCCCCCCGTCCCCCACCAAGGCCACTGCAGCCGACACCCTCTTTAGCCACCTGTGCCAGCTTTTCAAGGGCACTCAGTGCTTGTCACTCTGAAAACTCCACAACCAGCACCAACCACAACTGTCTAGGGAAATGGGTCTGGTGGGGTGGGATGGAACAGTGAGGTGGGCGTGGAGAGAGACTGAGATCACAGTATGCCCACTGTTGGTGGTTGGTTGGGTTCTGGCAAAGTCATGGTCCTGACTGACAGCCCTCCTCCAGGACCCGCCCACCTTCTAGATGGGGAAACCAGGGGAGTCACCCACTGCCCACGGTCACTCCTGGAGGGTGGTCAGGCAGACTCACTCCAGGCTCTCCAGGCCCTGGTTCACCTTCAGGGCCTTAGCCAGGGCCCCGGCCCCTCCGTCGCCAATGCTGTTACTGGAGAATCTGTAAGAGATGAGACAAGGATGAGCTGGGTTTCTGGAGCAGCCTGGCAGGGGGGGCCTGGGATCAGGGTCAGGGAAGCGCTCCAGGGCTGTGCTTTCTCTGTTGTGTTAAGGGTGCCCAGTGCAGAGCTCGTTCGGCTTGAGTCTGTGGCTGGTCGCCTCTGCAAGTGACTCCCTATGGCCTGTAAGACATCGAGGTAGCAAAGTACTTGACTCCCTAGTGGGCGGCAGGGCCAACTCTTTTGTGATACTTTATGTGAAGGTAGCCAGGAAGTGTTGGGAAGGCAGTAAATTTAAGTCTGAGACAGTCCCAATCCTAGGAATCTGGAGTCCAAAGCCAGCTATCTTGCACCCATACCACCATCCATCCATCCATCCATCTGTCCATCCACCCATCCATCCATCCATCCGTCGTGCTCACAAATATTTATGATGGGCTGGGCATTGTGCCAGTCACTGAGGATACAAATTTGGCCTTTCTGCATTTCTCACATGAGTTCCTTCAGATTCCTGTTCTGTTTCAGGGTATCTGCCATCTGCTGGGCTCCTACAGGCCCGATGGTATTCTTCTGTAGGCTGTGGGAGAGGAGAAGCGTCTTCAGCAAAGCTGGCCACAGCCATTCCCACTCCAGGGACAGTCTGGTTCAAGGTGAGAGCTCAGAGACTACTCGAATGCCCTCTCCATTTATCACAGCATTGGCAGAGTGGTCTCTAGGAAAGGTCTGTGGATTGTTGCCAAAGTGATGTCAGCAGACTGACATGGTTCTGGGGGCCGTCGGAGGCAAGGACAGCTGGGCCCTCCCTCGTCAGAAGCTGGGAAGTGATCAGAGGACACGAAATACCCAGCAGCCTCTCGAGTGGCGACTTCCACATACGAGTCCCTCTAGCTCTTCACCCAGTCAACCCTCCCAACACTCAACAGTCTACCTCCCTCTAGACCACCAGCAGCCTGCCTCCCAACCCTGCAGTCCTCCCTAGGGCAGACCTTCCATTTAGGCCCTTCTCCAACAGCTACGTCCCTTTATACTAAATCTGGAGGAGGAAGATGTTGCCAAGAGCCCCTGTGCCATCCTAGGAGGACAGGCAGGGCAGGACCTATCTTGTGTAAGGCTAAATACAATGTAAGCAAAAGGGAATTTTCCCTGGTTCCAAAAGGGAAAGAGACCTCCCTTTCCCTTACAGTGTTTCTTTGGGAAAACTTGCAGTGGTAAAGCTGTCCCTTTGAGAAGTGTGTAAATCTTTTTAAAAGCTGAATAAACCTCTTGCCAGATTTACAGCTTATAGGGACCATGGAGCCATCTCCTTGAAATGTACACATTAAGGAAGATAGCATGATTCCAAGTTGTCATAAAGATAGGGGAAGTTTGGTTTTTCCTTTGGATAAAGGCAATTAGTAAACAGCTGGCCACCCCAGCTACCAGGTTTAAGAAAAACTATGTGCAACAACTGGTGCTGTCCAGTCCTCTTACTTGAGGACAAGTTATCTTGAAACATACATATCATGGGTTGTATCTGCTTGGCTGGAGAAAGGATGAGATTTCTTTGTCTTTGCCGTCTCGTTGGTAGGTAGCCAATGATGTACACTGCAGTCTAGTTGATTATTCAAATAATTAAACTGTTTCATTCTTTACTACATTTGTGGAGAGGATTCTCTGCATTGGCAGAAGGCTTTATTTTTAATTATTTTCCAACACCTGTTCTATGGAAAACAGTGGACATCAAAATTTCCAGGGGCCATCCGGACGGGTCAGAAAGCCTCAGGACATCTCCCCAATCATCCTTCCTTGCAGAAAACAGACAGAGAGACCCTTGGAGGAGGAGAGGAGAGAAGAAGGGTCTCTCTGCTGGTCAGCATGTCCACTTACTGCAGCACAGAGAGGGTCCGGTTGGCAGCCAAGGCCTCAGCCACAGACCTGGCACCATTATCCCTGATCGAGTTGCTCTGGAGGCTGTGGAGGCAAGGAAGAAGTGCATCAGCAAAGGCGTACATGAGGGTGCCCAGTGGTGGCCTTAACCTCTACGGCAATGTTACCAAGGCCCAAGGCATGGACGGGGGCGGGGGGGGGGGGCAGCTGTCTGCTTCATGCGCTTACTGCCCACCACACAGGATTTGGGAAGAGTTGGTTCTTCCCAGTGCTGCTCTGGCCTGAGCATTCCCTCTGGGTTTCTAAGCATTTGTCTGTTGACTGAGAACAAGGTGCCCAAGGCATCTGGAGAACAATAACTAGGTTATCAATAGTCTTAATTATAGCTAAAAGCCACAGCATCCAAGTGTTGACAGGGATGTGGAAAAATTGGAACCCTCACCCATTGCTGGTGGGAATGTAAAATGGGGCAGACCTTGTGGAAAACAATCTGGCAGTTCCTCAAAAGGTCAAACAGAGTTACCACATCACACAGCAGATTCCACTGGTTGGTGTCTGCCCCAAAGAAATGAGGAAAGGTACTCAAATATATGTGCATGAATGTGTGCAGTAGCATTATTCACAAGAGCCAAAAGGTGGAAACAACCCATATGTCCATCAACCGATGAATGGGTGAATTGTGGTCTGTCCATACAGTGGAGTATGACTCAGCCATAAATAGGAGTGAAGCACTGATACCTGCCACAATGTGGCTGAACCTTGAAGACATGACACTCAGCAACAGGAGCCAGACAAAAGGGTCTTATTGAAGGATTCTATATATAGGAAATCTCCAGAGTAGGTAAACGTAGACACAGAAAGCAGCAGTCCCTGGTGGCTGCCGGGGTGGCGAGGGGCACGGAGAGTAGAGAATGGGAAGTGATTGCTAATGGATACAGGGTCTACTTTTAGGTGATGGAAATATTTTGGAACCTGATAGAGGTGATGAATGAACAACTGTGAATGTGCTGAGTGCCATTGAAATGTATACTTTAAAATGGTGAATTTCACCCCAGTAAAAATAAATAAATGAAAAAACAAATGACAATACACACTCAACTAAGGATGGATACAACCACAGGCCCCTAAAAGCACAGCAAACCACAGCAAACCATAGGAATATTCTGGAAGATGGGCTTTTCATTGTCTTAGAAAACACCTCAGCGGAACATTCTGACACCATGGCCTTGGGGGTTTCCCACTCAATGGAGGACCAGAGGTTTTCCTCATAGATTATCTTGCCTTTCCATTTCTGTACAACTCCATCATCCTCCTCAATCCCCTGATTTGGCTGTAAACACAGGGACAATGACCAGGGAAGAGCTGAAACCTGAAAGTTGTGTAGGATACAAGATCATGTAGTATCCCCCTAGATGGGAGCCAGTATAGCATGGCCACCATTTTGAATCATCTCCCACTCCATGGTTGGCACCTGGGAGAGGGTTTTCTGGGTCCTCTACTGGTTACACCGGGACAGGGAGCAGATGGAACATACCTCAGAAAAGCCAGAGTGCGGTTAATCTTCAGAGCATCTGCCAAAGCCTTCGCCCCTTGAGGTCCAATGGAGTTACTGCGGAGGCTGGCGGAAGGAAGAGAGAAAAAGAACTATTTTTTGTTTGTTTGTTTGTTTGTTTGTTTGAATCCAAGTCCCAGGGAGTGAAAAAAAAGAACAGAAATTACATGACCTTTAAATCTATGCTCCTTGAAAATAATGTACTGGGGTTTAAGATTTCATGTTTTGCCGAGATCCTTATTTAGGTGAACAAGTAAGGAATTTCTCAGTATGGCCCCATGTGATGGGGCAAAGAAAGAAGGATTTGATGGACTTGGCTTGGGCCAAGTGTGGAGAGCAGGGAGAATAACGCCAGCTTCAGGGCCAAAATTCTGGTGCCTCCCTGGGCCGGTCCCAACAGTTGAGGAGGAGCCAGGATTTTGCTTGCTCAGCTGTCCTTCCACCCCACCCAGGGGAGAGTGTGGTCCAGGTGACTTCATGAGATGGCTCACAAGCTGTCCATGGCCCAATGGTGGAAGGTTGGCCTATGTGTCCTACTTACTCCAAAGCAGTCAGACTTCTGTTGACCAGGAGGGATCTGGCCAGAGCTTTGGCCCCTTTGTTACTGATCTGGTTCTCAGCCAAGCTGTGCAAGGAGAAGGAGAGGAGTGGTTATTGCAGGTCTGTAAATCTCATTGCCTCTTCCTCAACACCAGGCTTGTGATCCAAACCTCTCGGTTTCACCAGCATCATGAGGCCCTGAACACAGGTGGAGATGAGGTGAGCCCTGGAGCGGAAGTGCCCAGCCCAGGAAAGCCTCTGAGCCAGGTAAGGTAGGGCCAGAGTGGGGGGACAGACCCTCAGACGGGCAAAGAGTCACAGGGCAGAGTTTGGCCAGAATCTGGCACAGAAGCTTCTATACCAGCAGTGCCGCAGAGAGCCTGGGCAGTTACAGAAATCTCCCGCGCAGTGGTGTCCTGCAAGAAACAAACTACAGAAACACTGACGTGTAGCATTGGCCAATTTCCGTGGTGTAAACACTCTCACCACGGCCAATTTTAAGCACTCCCAGCTTACAGAAGTTCCCAAAACTTGAATAATCTGCTCTCATGAACCAGTGGCCGAATTCATAGTTCTGGCTCACCCTGGCCCCAGCCGTTTTTCTAATGCAAGAAAGGAAGAGGGTACTTATTACAGAACTAACTTGAAAGTAAAACAACCAAAAACCAAAAAACACTTGCGTCTGACATAAAAGGGTGATTTCAGGAATAAGCTGGTGGATCATGTTGCTTCATGGACCCAGTTTCAAAAATGGTGGCTGGTTGAGGTTCTCTACAGTTTCTTAGGCATTTAAAACTGTGGAGCTTCCCCAGGGGATACAGTTGGAATCCCCAGTGCTTTTCAAGCTGTGTTTCAAGGGCTCCTGGTGTTCCTCAGAAAAGCCTCAGGAGCCCCTAGAGGCTGAGGAGGAACCAAGCACCCCTCTTATTTCAATCCCAGCAGCTCCCAGTTGCGCATCTCTTACTGGGGTCCTGCCTGATAGACCACTTTTAAAAAGGGTTCTGTTGCTTCAACTTTGAAGACCATTCATCCAGACCACCTTCTATATAAATGTTCTCGAGTTCTAGAGCACCTCTGTCCCCCTCCACCTAGGACTTCTATAAAGTTTTATAAGTAATATTTCATGAGCCATGTGTGTATTCTGAACGGTGCCTTGGGCATTTTACACAGGGATGTGGCCCTGAGGACCAACTACAGGGAGCTGAAGAAGAGCATGTGGCCATCAAAGAAATTTGGGACTTTTGTTCAGAAAATATTCTGAGCGTTATCCAGACTCCTTTATGCAAAAACACTGGAAGTTGACTATTTTGCTGAAGGCTCCCATGAAGGAATAAATAATGAAAAGTTGTCATTAGCGTGTTTCTGTCAAAGGGATTGCATTTATATCTCTGGCTAACAAGTCAGAGAATCCTGCTTAGAACAGCTGGCCCTTGTACAGTCTGTGCCTGGCCTGTCCTCACACTTCCCTTGCATTAACCTGTTGGAGCTGCTCGACAACCTGAAGAGGTAGTTAGTGTGCAGGAAAGGGTTAACCTCGCCCCCAGTTCCTGAAAGCTGACCTCTGTTTACCAGGGGACTTGGGGCCCCACAGTAACAGCTTGACCCCTGGAGGGGCTTCCCTGTGGGCAGTGAGGTATGTCTCCATGCCCAGCCCCCCATGAAAACTGCCCACAAGCGCGGGTGAGCCTCGCTACTGGGAATGCTTGGTGGTCACCGGGAGAGGGAGGCACTGTGTATATGACCACACCGGGAGGGACAAGTGAAAGCCCGCCTGGTCTCCCCCCGGCCTGCCCCACGCACCTTCCCTCTGCAGATTTTCATCTGTATCTTTTTGGTGTGATGAACCACAATCGTGGGTACAAGAGCTTTTCTGAGTTCTGTGAGTCCTTCTAGTGAATCACTGAACCTGAGGAGGGCCGTGGGGACCCCTGGACTCACAGATACTGTTTTTACCCCATTTTTATCCTCTTTAAGCAGGGAAGTGACAGTACAGGGCCATATAGGGCCCACCAGTCTCTCACCGCTGTCCTCGGTGACTTGTTTTTGCTCCTGACCTGTTCCATGTTTGTTTTTGTTTTCTCAGATAAAGATGATTTCAGAACCCGGAGGGAGGCTTACATGAAGATGAAGAATTCCTCTCTGGATCCTATGCTCCAAACTCATCTCCCTAGTTCTAGCTACCCCAGATCATCACATCAGCTCAGCTCGAAACCCAGGTGTTACTCAGACTCAGAAATGTTATCACAAGAAGAGATTTCACAAACACAAAAATCTCTTCTGCCATCAGCATATAGACTTTTGTCTATTTACAACATTAAAGATGCAGTGTTTAAATTGTATTTTTTGCATTCATTTAAATAAAAGTTTAAATTTAAACTCATTTTTTTAATTAAAAACTTTAAAATTTGATTTAAAGATGTGATCCCGTGCCTCTGGTACTGTTTTGGGGGCCAACTTTGAGAGGAGCTTGGAGAAGACTGGGCCTGGCACCACATCAGATCATAGAGTATTCAGAGACATGCTTCCATGTCCATGACAGCATCTGACCCTCACCCTATCCTTTCCCTCTTCTCACAGATGAGGTACCTGAGCCTCTGGAACTTTCTGGAATGGGCAGAAACAAGCAGCGTGTATCCTGAGCCACATGCTTCAAAGGCACCTCTCCTTGAAAGCACCCCTGGCCGGTTGAGCAGAGAAGAGGAGGGGAAAGGAGCCCCAGACCCTGTGCAACAGGTGAGCATCCCGGATCGGGTCTCCTGGGTCAGCATTACCTGATCCTCTGAATGCGACAGTCCTTCCCACTCAGCACGCTGCCCAGCAGTTCCATCACGGGGTCCTGGAACTGGTTGTTGTCCAGCCTGCGGAAGGAAGAGCGATGATGAGTGGTATCAGTGCCCGCAAGCAGGTGGAGCCAGGCGCTGGCAAAGGGCCGGCATCACGGCCACAGAGGCACCCAGGCTGACGTTTCCATCGTGCTGCAGCCCCCGCTGTGTGGCTCAGGGGTTTATGCTGGCACACCCACCACGCTCAGCATTTTCCTGTGAGGGTGGACTGGGAGGCTCAGTGTTTCGAGCCCCAGGATCCCTACCCGGAGGGGTGTCTTCCCAACAGCCCCTCACACCCTGTGAGGCTATGGGACACGGGTTGTTAGCTCTCCTCCTCCTGAGGACGTGGCACCTGCTCTCAGGTCCGGAATGGCCCTGGTCTTACAGCCTTCCTAAGGTCCAGAGCACTGGGTGGACTCTGGGCTGGGGGTGGGGTGAGTGGGTGTGGCGTCTGTCAGCACTGGATGGTTCACAGGGTGTTGGAGGTTGAATTGTGTTCCCCAGAAAGATAGGTGTTCTGACCCCCCAGTGCCTCAAGAATGTGACCTTATTGGGAAATAGAATCATTGTGGATGTAATTAGTTAAGAGGAAGTCATTCTGAGCGGACTGGGCCTGCAATCCCACATGGTTGGTGTGCTCAGCAGAGGGAGCACTACACGAAGACAGAGACACAGAGGAGGAGTCCCTGTGCCACAAAGATGGGAGTGATGTGTGGACAAGCTGAGGATGCCAGCAAACACACACTAGAGAGGCAGGAACCGTGTTCCCCTACAGGTTTCAGAGGGAGCTGAGCCCGGCTAACAACTTGATTTTGAATTCTGGTCTCCTGAGCTGTGAGAGAGTAAGTTTCTGATGCCTTAACCCATCCACGTTGTGGTCCTTCTTTATGGCGGCCCCAGGATGCTGACCAGGGGCGCGTGGTGGAAGGGACGAAGCTTCCGGGGCCTCTGCCCCCCCACCCCGCACGCCTGGCGCAGCCCGGCCCCAGCGCCCACCTCAGGCTCCGGCAGTACAGCAGCTGGGGCAGCAGGCTCTGGAGGACGCCCTTGCTGAGGCGCAGTGACGGGTTGGCCTCCCGGGTGCAGGCATCCGACACCTGCAGGAGATAGGCCAGGGCGGCGCGGTGCTGGGGGCCGGTCAGCGCCGCCAGGCCCCCGCTCTCCATGGCCTCCTGCACGCTGCGGGCCAGCTCCGTGTGCTGCAGCTCGTGCAGGCAGTGCAGGATGTTGACCGCCCGGGCGCAGACGGCCACGTTGGGGCGTAGGCAGCCCTGCAGGAGCTCCGCCACCTGGGCCCGGTAGCCCTGGTGCTCCCCCTGGGCCAGCAGGGAGCCCGCCAGCAGGGCGTTGACCTTCGGAGACAGAAGTCCTGAGAGGAAGCGCAAGAACACATCCAGCCGCCCGTCCTCGGCCTGCATGGCTCGCTGGGCCGCACTCCGGAAATGGGTGAGGAAGCCGAGGCGGGGCCAGGACACGCCGCCCTCGGTGAAGAGGTCAAAGATGGCCCTCTTGGACGCACTGTAATAGTACGCGGCCGCCACGAACTCCTGCAGGGACAGGTGGGTGAAGCAGTAGGCTGTCGAGGAGGCCAGGGTCTCTTCCCGCCGCAGGAAGCAGCCGCACAGGGCGCTCTGCAGCAGGGCGAGATCCACGCCAAACGCCTTCAGGTCCTGCTCGTAGAACACGTACTTCCTCCTGACCAGCCCATGGAAGGCCAGCCGACCCAGAGTTCCCACCATCTTGCGGCTGCTGTGGGCCACCTGCTCGATGCGAGGGCTCGCCTTGCCTTTCTCCTGCCCGTCCCCACCGAGGGCCATCCTGAAGTACCAAGAGTAGAGCTCGCACAGGGTCCTTGGAGTCCACGGCTCTGCGTCCTGGGGCCCCGGCTTGCTGCGGCTCAAGTGACCCAGTGCCGACCCTGCGAGCCGGCAGAAGGCCGGGACCGTGCACATCAGGTACAGGGCCCTGTCTGCCTGCACCCGCCTCAGGACCCAGTCTGAGAGGGCGTGGTCCTCGGGGAACATCTCCTCCAGACACACCTTGATCTCTTCCTCGGTAAAGCCCCGGATCTCTGTCATCCGGTCCACCAGGCCCCCCGGGATCTGGCCAGCCACGCCGGGGCGGGAAGTGACCCAGACAGAAACTTCCGGGAAGAGGTTGCCTCGGATGATGTTGGTGATCAGATGGTCCACCTGGATCTCCTTCTTGGGGTCTGTGCACGCCACAGTGTTGGAGAAGTCCAGAGGCGTCTTACATTCATCCAGGCCGTCCAGGATCAGGAGGATATTGGGTAGGGCTGCTGCCACCAGGCCAGACTCCCCAATGTGCGGGAAGACAGAGTGGATGAGTCTGTCTGCAGACAGCTTCTCATGGGTGTTGAGATCTCGGAAGGTCAAAGGTAGCACCAGGGAGAAGTCCTTGCCGATCTGTCCCCGGGCCCAGAGGTGGACAAAGTTCCTCACCAGGGTGGTCTTGCCCACGCCAGCTACCCCGATGGTGATGGAGATTCGGGGTGGGATAGACACCCGAGACAGAGGCAGGAAGAGTCTGTCCAGGGCGATGGTCTTGGCCGGGTGCCAGCCCCCACGTGTGGTCTCCACCTGCGTGAAGTCATGTTCCTTCAGCTGCAGGTCTGTGAGCCCCTCCACCAGCAGGAGATTGGTCAGCCTGGGCGAGGGGCCGCTCAGCTCTGGGCTGCCCTTTGCCCTGTTCAGCAGAGCCTCCTGGCACTTCTTTATCCTCGAGTCTGTGGGACATAGGCCAAAGGGGAGGGTTGGGGAGGGAGGTGTGAAGGGGGAGGGCCGGGGGACACCCTCCCATCTGCCTACCATCACTGTGTGGCGTCCTGTCTGTGGTCGGTGGGGCCTGGGAGCCCTGACTGCTCTTCCCGGCCAGGAGGTCCACGAGGGCTTTCACCTGCCCTGCCGGGGAGCTGGGGCCTTGGCCCTGGCCTGCCTCCCCACCCGTCCGCACCTCCTGCTTCCTCATGGAGTCCAGGGTTGCCACCAGGAGCTGTGAAGAGAGGGCCTGAAGTGCTGTGTGCCGTCTCACCACCCTGGCCTGGGACAGGTGAGTGAGCCTCCAGGGATGGGGAGGCATCCACTCTCTGTCCTTCCCCAGACTGCTGGTGGCCCTCGGTCTGGCCTCCACGAAGGGCTTGGAAGTGCTGTTTGTTCCCAGATGGTGAGAGGGGCCCCTGATGCCAGGAGCATGGCTCAGACATGGGGGGCCAGGGGATCAGACCCAGGGCTAGTGGATCAGACCCGGGCCCGGGCTGTATCGTGAGCTCTGCCACTTACTGGCTGTGTGACGCTGGGCAGGCCACCTGAGCTGCTGGTGCGGTGGTGTCCTCATTTGTGACCTGGAAATAGGACGGTAAGGGCAGTTCCGCTCACACGAAAAGGCGAATGAAGGGTAGATAGGTGGAGCCCAGGGGCCTCTTAGGACAGTGAAGCCACTGTGCATGGTCCTACAGTGGTGGGTTCATGCCATGGTGTGCTTGTCCAAACTCCTACAGTGGACATCGCCAGGAGTGTTGCTGTTTATCTCAGTGTTTCCCTGGGTCTCCTGACCCTCAGCAGCGCTGTTTTCCATAGCCACAACGAGGTGGAGCACCTGCTCACATTCCTTCTCCTCTCTGAGGATTTGAGTGAATCCCGTAGCCAAGGCTGGCCGCCCCCATGTGTCCCTCCCTCAGCTAAGGTGGACACTGGAGGACCCCAAGCCCACCCTGCCCTCTTCCTCTCCTCACCTGCAGCGGGTGGGATGTCCAGCCCATGGCAGCCCCTCCGCTGGGCCTCACGAACTCAGGGGATGGGGGTCGGCCATCCCTCGTCCACAGGTCTAGGAGAGAAAACGACACAGCACTGGGCAGAGGTCCCAGCTAGTGCTCCAGGTGGCAAGAGCTCACTGAGATGGGTCTGACCCATGCCTCCCAGCCCTGTGGTTCTCTGGGTCTCAGTGACAGTCACTTACGAGGGGTCAACTGGCTGAGCCCCAAGGGTGCAACAGACTCCCTGACCTTGTATTTGCATTGGGCTTTCCTAGCGTTTTAACTCAGGATGAACCTTTTTACCTGGAAAATGCTGAAAGAAGCTCAGCAACAAGTAAAATAGCATTTTCCAGCATTTTCTGTTCATAGCACTGTTGAAGAACTAACTAGCGCAGTGAATTCAGGGTAGATGGTGTCCAGCCCAGCCGGGGGAATCTGGGAGCGTTAGTAGAAGGCCAGGCAAGGCCACGCTCCTTATACTTCCTCAGATCCTCTCGCTGTTCTCACGCTTTTGTTCTAAGTGTCAAAACCGAGGAGAGTAGAAACCAGTTTTGGACTGAAATCGCGTTAATATGTATAGACTGGTGTGGGTGTCATTGGTCTTCCTTTAGATCCTTTAGTAAAACTATTTTCCCTCATGTGGATCTTGCCAATCCTATTTGTATTTAGATATTTTTAAAGATTTTTAAATTTTTATTTATTTATTAGAGAGAAGCGAGAGCGAGCATAGGCAGGGGGTGGGGGAGGGGCAGAGGGGGAAGCAGGCTCCCCGCTGAGCAGGGAGCCCGATGTGGGGCTCGATCCCAGGACCCCGGGATCATGACCTGAGCTGAAGGCAGACACTTAACTGACTGAGCCACCCAGGTGCCCTGAGGAAGGCTTTTTTTAAGCAAGACATAAAATCTTGGATCACAAGGGGAAGACTAACAGACTTGCCTTAATTTAAAATTTCCAAATAACATTAAAAGCCATCAATCAAATTGAAAGAAAACCTCAAGCCAGGAGTCAACCTTTGCAATATACATGAAAGAGGACTGATATCCATGATATATAGAGAGCTCTTGTAAATCAATAAGAAATTAATAAGTAAACAAATAGAATTATTTGGATACAGACAGATATAGACAGATAATTATGGACACAGATAGAAATAGAGAAAAGGATACAGATAATTCATGGAAGTGTAAATGACCAAGACATTGAAAAGATGCTCATTTTCACTAAAGATCAAGAAAAAAACAAAACAATGAACTATTTTTCATCTGACAAAGATTATAATGACGTAACAGGCTACATTGGTGAGAATGTGGGAGTGGTAGGAATTGTAACACAGAGTTGGTGAGAGGGTAAATTAGTATGATTCTGGATCATATTTTGCCATTATCTGTTGCTATTAAATATCTTTTGACCCAGAAGTTCCACTTCTGGGAATTTATCCCAAAGAAATAAGTGGATAAGTGCACAAAGATGTGACCACAAGGATGATCCTGAAGCATTCTTTGTAACAACAAGAAGTTGAATGGGAAATACCTAAATTTTTGTCCAAAGAGGTTTGGTAAAGTTATAGAGGCCCAATTATACAATGGAAAACTCTATGGCCATAGAAATTAATAAGGTCAAACTAGAAAAATGTTCACAGTGTATGTTTTAGCTATTAATGTCATAAAGATTTTAATCACCTTTTTGAGGTATAATTTATATACAAAAAATGCACCCATTTCAAGCATACAGCTAGATTAGTTCTGACAAACGTATACACCCCTGTAACCACTACCACAGTCAAGACCTTGAACAGGTCTTCCTCCAAAAAAATCCCCTGGTGCACCTTTGCAATCTGTCCCAACCACAGCCCTCTGGCCCTGAGCCATCGATCTGCTCTTTTTCTCTAAGATTAGTTTTGCCTTTTCTAGGATTTCATATAAATAGAATCATACAGATCTACATAGGGTTTTTTTCATTTAAAAATTGTGGTAAGGGGCGCCTGGGTGGCTCAGATGGTTAGGCGTCTGCCTTCGGCTCAGGTCATGATCCCGGGGTCCTGGGATCGAGTCCCGCATCGGGCTCCCTGCTCCTTGGGAGCCTGCTTCTCCCTCTGCCTCTCTCTCTCTCTCTCTCTGTCTCTCATGAATAAATAAATAAAATTAAAAATTGTGGTAAAATAGGAGTGTCTGTGCGGCTCAGTCGGTTAAGAGCCCCACCTCCAGCTCTGGCTCTTTAAAAAAATAAAGGTTTATTTTTTGAGAGAGAGAGAGTGTGTGTGCGTGAGTGTGAGGTGGGGAGGGGCAGAGGGAGAGAATCCTCAAGCAGACTCCTCACTGAGCGCAGAGCCCCATGCAGGGCTCCATCTCATGACCTGAGAGGAACACAAGAATCCAACGGTCAATCGGCTGAGCCACCGAGGCACCCCCTTGCTTTAAATTCTTGAGCGTATACCCACAAGTGGAATTTCTGGGTCACATGGTAATTCTTTTTTAAATTTTTTGAGGAACTGCCAACTTGTTTTCCACAGCAGCTTTACCATTTTACAGGCCCACACAAAGTGCATAAGTGATCCAATTTTTCCACTTTCTCACCAATGCTTGTTTTTCCTGTGTTTTTGACAGCAGCCATCCTAATGGATGTGAGGTGGTATCTCATTATAGTCTTGATTTGTGTTTCACTAATGATGAGTGATGTTGAGCATCTTTTCATGTGCTTAAATGCCTCGTTGGATATCTTCTTTGGGAAAATATCTATTGAAATCCTTTGCCCATTTTTACATTGGTTGTTTTTTTGTTGTTGTTGAGTTGTAAGAGTTCTCTATATATTCTGGATATTAATCCCTTATCAGATATATGATTTGCAGATATTTTCCCCCATCCTGTAGGGAAAAGTTCCCTTTTACTCTGTGTGTGGTGTCTTTTGATGCACCAAAGTGTCCAATGCTCATGAAGCCCAATTTGTCTATTTCCTCTTTTTTTTACCTAT
The DNA here is from genome assembly GCF_029215605.1 of Mirounga angustirostris. NCBI lineage: Eukaryota > Metazoa > Chordata > Mammalia > Carnivora > Phocidae > Mirounga > Mirounga angustirostris. The sequence goes on from NW_026991713.1 coordinate 142,401,721, forward strand.
ATATACCCATACCTTTGGTGTCACATCCAAGAAATCATCACCAGATCCCATGTCATGAAGATTTGTGCTGTTTTCTTCTAAGAACTTTATTGTTTTAGGTCTTACATTTAGGTCTTTTATCCTTTTGGAGCTTATTTTTGTATATGGTATTAGGTAAGATAGGTAAGGGTCCAACTTCATGCTTTTGCATGTGGATGTCCAATTTTTACAGCACCATCTGTTAAAAAGACTGTCCCTTCCTCATTGAACAGCCATAGCACCCTTGTCAAAAATCTTTTTACCATATAAGTGAGGGTGCGTTTCTGGGTTCTCTGTTCAATTCTGTTGGTCTGTATGTCTGTCTCTATGCCAATATCACAATGTCTTGATTACTGTAGCTTTGTAGTAATTTTTGAAATTAAGAAGTGTGAGTCCTCTAGTTTTGTTCTTTTTCAAGACTGTTTTGGCTATGGGGGTCCCTTAAGATCCCATTTGAATTTTAGGATGGATTTTTCTTTTTTTAAAGATTTTATTTATTTAACAGAGAGAGAGACACAGCGAGAGAGGGAACACAAGCAGGGGGAGTGGGAGAGGGAGAAGCAGGCTTCCCGCGGAGCAGGGAGCCCGATGCGGGGCTCGATCCCAGGACCCTGGGATCATGACCTGAGCCGAAGGCAGACGCTTAACGACTGAGCCACCCAGGCGCCCCAGGATGGATTTTTCTATTTCTGCAGAAAATGTTATTGGGCTTTTAATAGAATTGCATTGGATCTGTAGATAGTTTAGGGTAGTATGGATATTTCAATAATATTAAATCTTCCAATCCATGAACATGGGATGTGTTTCCATTTATTTCTTTAATTTCTTTCAGCAATGTTTTGTCACTTTAATTGTGCAAGTCTTTCACCTCCTTGGTTAAGTTAATTCCTAAGCATTTTATTATTTTGGATGCTATTTTGAATGGAGTTGTTTTTATAATTTCTTTTTCAGATTGTTCATTGTTTACATATAAAATTACAATTTCTATTTGTGTGTTGACTTTGTATTCTGCTACTTTGCTGAATTAATTTATTCTAAAAATTGTTTTGTAAAAGATCATATCATCTGCAAGCAGAGATGATTTTAATTCTTCCTTTCCAATTTGGATACCTTTTATTTCTTTTCTTGCGTAGTTGCTCTAGCTAGAATTTCCACTACTATGTTGAAGAGAAGTGGTAAAAGCAGGTATCTATATCTTATTCCTGATCTTAGAGGAAATGCTTTTAGACTTTCACCATTGAGTGTGATGTTTGCTGTGGGTTTTTCACATATGGCTTTTATTATGTGGAAGTAGATTTCTCCTATTCCTAGTTTGTTGAGTGTTTTGTTTTTTTTAAAGATTTCTTTACTTATTTTAGAGAGAGAGAGAGAGCACGAGTCGGGGAATGGACAGAGGGAGAGGGAGACAAGCAGACTCTCTGCTGAGCAGGGAGCCGGATGTGGGGCTCAATTCCAGGACCCTGAGATCATGACCTGAGTCTAAATCAAGAGCCAGGGCGCCTGGGTGGCTCAGTTGGTTAAGCGACTGCCTTCGGCTCAGGTCATGATCCTGGAGTCCGGGATAGAGTCCCGCATCAGGCTCCCTGCTCGGCAGGGAGTCTGCTTCTCCCTCTGACCCTCCTCCCTCTCATGCTCTCTGTCTCTCATCCTCTCTGTCTCAAATAAATAAATAAAATCTTAAAAAATAATAATAATCAATCAATCAATCAAGAGCCAGACACTTAACCAGCTGAGCCACCAGGTGCCCCAGAGTGTGTGTGTTTTTTTTTAATTGATTTATTTAAATAATCTCTACACCCAATGTGGGGTTCAAACTCATGGCCCCAAGATCAAGTCACAAGCTCTTCTGAGTCAGCCAAGTGTCCCCTGTTGAGTGTTTTTATCATAAAAAGATATGTAGGGGCATGTGGGTGGCTCAATTGGCTGAGTGTCTGCCTTCAACTCAGGTCATGATCCCGGGGTCCTGGGATCGAGTCCCACATCTGGCTTCTTGCTCAGCAGGGAATATGCTTCTCCCTCTCCCCCACCTGTGCTCTCTCTTTCTCACTCTCAAATAAATAAATAAGTCTTTAAGGAAAAAAAAAAAGGATATTCAATTTTGTCAAATGCTTTTTCTATATCAGTTGAGATGATCATGTGGTTTCTTTATTCTGTTGATGTACATTACATTGATCAATTTCCCTATGTTGAATCATCATTGTATTCCAGGAATAAATTCCTGAATTTATTAAATGATTAAATTTATTAAATTTCTGAAATTTGTTTTTTGTTGAGGATTTTTGCATTAATGTTCATAAGGAATATTGGTCCATAGTTTTCTTTTCTTGTAATGTCTTTGGCTTTGGTAGACTGACCTCATAGAATGAGTTAGGAAGGGGTGCCTGGGGGCTCAGTTGGTTAAGCCTTTGGCTCAGGTCATGATCCGAGGGTCCTGGGATCAAGCCCCACATTGGGCTCCCTACTCTGTGGGGAGCCTACTTCTCCCTCTCCCTCTGCCTGCGGCTCCCCCTTCTTCTGCTCTCTCTCTGTCAAATAAATAAATAAAATCTTTAAGAAACAAAAAACAAAAAACAAGTGCCCTTCTTAATGCTCATTGCCCATATAGCCCATTCCCCACCCACCTCCCCTCATCACCCCTCAGTTTGTTCTCTATCACTAAGAGTCTCTTATAGTTTGTTCTCCTCTCTCTCTTTCCCCCCTTTCCATATGTTCATCTATTTTGTTTCTTAAATTCCACATATGAGTGAAATCATATGGTGTTTGTCTTTCTCTGACTTATTTCACTTAGCATAATACCCTCTAGCTCCAACCATGTCATTGCAAATAGCAAGATTTCATTCTTTTTGATGGCTCAGTAATAGTCCATTGTATATATATATACCACATCTTCTTTATCCATTCATCAGTTGATGGACATTTGGGCTCTTTCCATAGTTTGGCTACTGTTGATAATCTACTATAAACATTGGGGTGCATGTACCCCTTCAAATCTGTATTTTTATATCCTTTGGGTACATACCTAGTAGTGTAGTTGCTGGATGTGGGGTAGTTCTATTTTTAACTTTTTCAGGAACCTCCATACTGTTTTCCAGAGTGGCTGCACCAGTTTGCATTCCCACCAACAGGGTGAGAGGGTTCCCCTTTCTCCCCATCCTCACCAACATCAGTTGTTTCCTGTGTTGTTAATTTTAGCCATTTTGACAGGCATGAGGTGGTATCTCTTTGTGGTTTTGATTTGTATTTCCCTGATGATGAGTGATGTTGAGCATCTTTCATGTGTCTGTTAGCCATCTGGATGTCTTCTTTGGAAAAGTGTCTATTCATGTCTGCTGCCCATTTCTTAACTGAATTATTTGTTTTTGGGGTGTTGAGTTTGGTAAGTTCTTTATAGATTTTGGATACTAATCCTTTATCAGCTATGACATTTGCAAATATCTTCTCCCATTCCATAGTCTGTCTTTTAGTTTTGTTGACTGTATCCTTTGCTGTACAGAAGCCTTTTAACTTGGTGAAATCCCAACAGTTCATTTTTGCTTTTGTTTCCCTTGCCTCTGGTGCTGTGTCTAGTATGAAGTTGCTATGACTGAGGTCAAAGAGGTTTCTGCCTGTATTTTCCTCTAGGATTTTGATGGTTTCCTGTCTCACACTTAGGTCTTTCATCCATTTTGAATTTATTTTTGTGTATAGTGTAAGAAAGTGGTCCAGTTTCATTCTTCTGCATGAGGCTGTCCAGTTTTCCCAACATGATTTGTAGAAGAGACTGTCTTTTTTCCATTGAATATTCCTTCTTGCTTTGTCAAAGATTAGCTGACCATATAGTTGTGGGTCCTGTAGTTGATTTTTTGTAGGGAAAGGTTTAAATTCCTTTCATATTTTCTTTTGTGTATATATTATAGCTATTTTCTTTGTGGTTACCATGGGATTACATTTAACATCCTGAAATTCCAACGCTAATTTGAATTTATACCAGCCTAACTTCACAACATACAAAAACTTTGCTCCTTTACAATTCCATCTGACCTCTTTTGGTTATTGATGTCACAGTGTTACATCTTTATACATTGTGTGCCCTCAAACATAATGATTTTTTAAAATTCCTTAGTCTTTTTTTTTTAATTTTTAAAAATTTTTACGTAATCTGTACACCCAGTGTGGGGCTTGAACTCACAACCCCGAGATCGAGAGTCACATGCTCTACCAATTGAGCCAGCCAGGCGCCCATTCTCTAGTCTCTTAAATTATGTAGAAACAAAATTTGGAGTTATAAACCAAAGTTACAGTACTACTAGCTTGTGCATTAATTTTTTTTCTGTAAAGTCTGCTAATAATCTTATTGAGGATCACTTTATGTGATAGTTTGCTCTGTCTTGCTGATTCTAATATTTTCTCTTTGTCTTTTGAAAGTTTGGTTATAATGTGTCTTAGTACAGGTCTCTTTGAGTTAATCTTACCTAGAATTTGTTGAGCTTCCTGGATATTTTATAGTGTATTTTTATATGGAAAAAATTAAGGTATGGAGAATTATGATAGGATACCTTTTTGGGGGGGTGCGTTGTGATAATCAGATCCCATTTTTGTCTGGCCTTATATAGAAAAGCTGGAAATATAGGACAGTGTGACTAAGAAATTGTTTTTTATTTTGTAAATTTCTTTTTTCTTTTCTTTTTTTTTTTTTAAGTAGGCTCCATGCCTAATGTGAGGCTTGAACTCACGACCCTGAGATCGAGAGTTGCATGCTCTACCAATTGAGCAGCCAGGTGCCCCTATTTTGTAAATTTCAGTTGCTTAGATTTTGCTAACAAACATTTATTACTTCCCCACCTCATTTAAATAGATTGCTTACAGAATTATAAAAGTAATACATGCTCATTAAAAACATTTAAATAATATAAAAGCAAGTAAAGTATATACTTCACTTTCATTCCCTAGGAGTAACCTTTTTTTTTTTTTTAAGATTTTTATTTATTTATTTTAGAGAGAGAGAGAGCATGAGACAGGGGAGGGTCAGAGGGAGAAGCAGACTCCCCGCCGAGCAGGGAGCCCGATGCGGGACTCGATCCCGGGACTCCAGGATCATGACCTGAGCCGAAGGCAGTCGCTTAACCAACTGAGTCACCCAGGCGCCCTAGGAGTAACCTTTTCTGGTTGATGTTTTGTTTCATTTTTTATTTTTTATTTTTTTATTTTTTTTTACTTGACAGAGAGAGTACAAGCAGGGAGAGTGGCAGGCCGAGGGAGAGGGAGAAGCAGGCTCCCTGCAGAGCAGGGGGCGCCTGATGTGGGACTCGATCCCAGGACCCCGGGATCATGACTTGAGCCGAAGGCAGTCAGTTAACCAACTGAGCCACCCAGGTGCCCTGTTTCATTTTTTAATTAGGTGCTAGTGCAATAGGGAAAATGAAAGAATAAAAGGTATCAGGATTGGAAAAGGAAAAAAAAACTGTCCCTATTCACAGTTGACATGATGGTATACATTGAAAATCCAAAGAATCCACAATTGATTAGAACTAATACATGAACTTAGGTTTCTGAACACAAGATCAATACATTAAAAGATCATGTATATTTCTGCTTACTAGCAATAATGAAATTGAAAGTAAATTTTTTTAAAGATTTTATTTATTTATTTGATGGAGAGAGACACAGCGAGAGAGGGAACACAAGCAGGGGGAGTGGGAGAGGGAGAAGCAGGCTTCCTACTGAGCAGGGAGCCTGATGCGGGGCTTGATCCCAGGACCCAGGATCAGGCTCAGGTCATGATCTGAAGGCAGACGCCTAACGACTGAGCCACCCAGGTACCCCGAAAGTAAATTTTTGAAATATTTAAAAAGCAAATACTTAAGAATAAATTTAACAAAAAATCTGTAAGACCTCTACACTGGAAACTACAAAACAATACTAAGAGAAATTAAAGAAGACCTAAAGGAGGGATTTACCATATTCATGGATTGGAAGACTTAATATTGTTAAAATGTCTGTTCTTCCCAAATCGATCTATAAATTGAATGACTTCCTAATCAGAATTCCAGCAAGCTTTTTCGGTGAGGAAGGGAGGGTAGAAATTGGCAAGCTGATTCTAAAATACATATGTAAAGCGAAAGACTCTGGAGTAGCCAAAATTATTTTGAAAAAGAAGAACAAAGCTAGAAGACTTATACTACACAATATCAAGGCTTACTGTAGAGCTTTAGGTATTGGCATAAGTGCAGACAAATACACCAATGCAGTACAACAGAGCATACAGAAACAGACCCACACATGTATGGTCAGCAGATGTACAGCAAGGCCTCCGCTGTAGTTCAGCGGAGAAAGGACGGTCTTTGTATTAAATTGTGCTGCTCCAATGGGATATTCTTATAGAAAAATGGACCTTGACCCCCTCCTTCCCACCATATACAAAAATTAATTCAAACTGGATCATAGATCTAAATGTGAATGCTAATACAGCCAAGCCTTTAGAAAAAAGTACAGAACACCTTCAGGAATTTGAGCTAGGTAAAGACTCGATGGAGCACAAAAAAAGCACTAACCAGGAAAGAAAAGAGTGATATATTGGGATTCGTTAAAATTAGGGATATCTGTTCAACAGAAGACAGTTTTGAAAGGGTGATAAAGCAGACTGTCTCCAGTTTGTATAGGAGATGTCTCCAATACATTTAAAAATCAGTAAGAGACAGCCCAGTTAAAAATGAGCCAAAAAATTGAAGATATGTCACAAAAGATAATATCCTTAGTCATCAGAGGTCTGCCTGGGTGGCTCAGGTGGTTAAGCATCAGACTCGTGATTTCAGCTCAGGTCATGATCTCAGGGTCATGAGATCGAGCCCTGTGTCAGCCTTTCTGCTGGGCATGTAGCCTGCTTAAGATTCTCTCTCTCTCTCCCTCTGCCCTTCCGCCCTCTTAAAAAGAAAATTTTTAAAAATAGTAAAAAATATATATAATTAAAATATATATATAGTACCCTTACTTATCAGAGAAATGCAAATTAAAATCACTTTGGAAAAATGTTTGGTAGTGATAAGACTAAATATGCCTATTTTTGTGATCCAGCCATTCTCTGCCTGGGTATATACCCAACAGAAACAAGTGTTTATATCCATCAAAACAGTGTATCAGAATATTCTAGCAGCTTTACTCATGGTGTCCAAAAAAGTGGAAACAACCAATATCCATCAACAATGGAATGGGATTCCTTTTTTTTTTTTTTTGGTACATTCATACAATCAAGTCCTGCATACTAATGACAAAAAATAAACCACTGACACACTCAGCAGTGTGGCTGACTCTCGCAGACATGTGGAGAGAAACGAGAACATACTCTGTGATTCCACTTACGGGGAGTTTAATGTCAGGCCCAACCAATGAGGCGATTGGAGTCAAAACAGTGGCTGCCCTTGGGGGCGGTTCCAACTGGGCAGGGGCCTGTGGGAGTTCTGGGGCACTGGAAACCTCTACACATTGATCTGGATGATCAGTATGATCATTGATTGGTACGGACACACAGATGTATACATATGTAAAACTCCACTGAGTTCACTTTACTATCTGTAAGTTATAGGTCAGTTTAAAAATGGTCATGGGGCACCTGGGTGGCTCAGTCGGTTAAGCGTCTGCCTTCAGCTCAGGTCATGATCCCAGGGTCCTGGGATCAGGGAGCATCGGGCTCCCTGCTCAGCGGGGAGTCTGCTGCTCCTTCTCCCTCTGCCCTTCTCCCCCTGCTAGTGCACTCTCTCTCTCTCTGTCAAATAAATACATAAATAAATAAATCTTTTTTTTTCTTTTTTTCTTTTTATTTTTTTATTTGAGAGAGAGAGAGCACATGAGAGGGGGGAGGGTCAGAGGGAGAAGCAGACTCCCTGCCGAGCAGGGAGCCCGATGCGGGACTCGATCCTGGGACTCCAGATCATCACCTGAGCCGAAGGCAGTCGCTTAACCAACTGAGCCACCCAGGCGCCCCAATAAATAAATCTTTAAAAAATAATAAAAATAAAAACAGTTATGCTAGCAGCTATCTACAAATGTAAATGTGCCTAAACCCAAAGGAAGCAATATTACTGCGGCCTCTTAGTGCATGAGGCCAGGATGCTAGGGCCTCTGTCTGGCTGTTGGCATGGGTGATGTCAGGGCACGGCCCAGGGCTGGACTCCAGAGGCCCCCACGGGTGACAGACTGCTGCTGCTGGGGGTGGGGTGGTGGCCAGGAGTATGAGGGGACCATGGTGAAGAAGGGCCAGGCTCAGAGCCTCTCTACTCTGGCAGGACAGTGTCTAGAGCACTATTTTTTAATTTAATTTTTTATTAAAATATGTACAGCATAAAAATTGCCATTGTAACCATTTTTTAAGTGTACAATTTAGTGGCACTGAGTACATTTACAATGCTGTGAGACCACCACCACCAACTACCTCTAGACTTTTTCATCCCCCAAGCAGGAACTCTGCCCCTACTAAGCACTAACTTCCTGTTTCCCTCCTCCCAGGCCCGGGCACCCACCCTTCTACTTTTTGTTGCTATGAATCTGACTACTCTAGGGACCTCATATAAGTGAAATCATATAGTATCTGATTGTGTCTGGCTTCTTTCACTGAGCATGGTATTTTCCAGGTTCATCCTTGTTTTAACTTATATAAACATTATATAAGTTTATATAACTTATATAAACATTTCATTCCTTTTTAAGACTAAATAATATTCCATTTTATGGATAGACCACATTTTGTTTATCCATTCATCCTTCAGTGGACATTTGGGTGGTTTCCACCTTTTTTCTCTTGTGAACAAATGTTGCTGTGGACACGGGTGTGCAAATACCTGTTCACATCCCTGCTTTCAGTTCTTTGGGGTATATGTACTCAGAGGTGGAATTGCTGACATACTGTCCTTCTATGGAGCACTGTTTTTAAAATGCCTCTGCTTAGCGCAACCACCTAGAGATGTATTTGGTGTGAGGTAGGGCCTCAACATGGGTGTAGTTTAAAGCCACCCGGGTATTGTAAGGAGCAGCCAGAATTGAGAACCGTTAGACCAGAGAGGCTGGGCAAGTGACAGAGGAGGGACAACAGCACACAAGAGTGAGGGGAGAGGAGATCGGACTGAGTCTCTATGGGAAGGTGGGAGGGGTGAGCCTCTCCATGCTGGAAACCAGTGCTTCCTCTGCATCAGACACCCATCTTTGCTGCCCTGCTGACCTCAGGGCTAGAGGTCCAGATTTAGCAAATTAAGATACAGGACACCCAGTAAAATTTGTATTTCAGATCAACAGTGGTTCTTTCAGTATAAGTATATCCCAAGTATTACATGGGATATACTTATACTTTAAAACCCAGGGCCAATATCGGAGGCTGACAAAAGAGCTCCCCCCATGGGACAGCTACCTGGCTGCTCATGTGAACAGGGCTTGTGTGCAGCCCAGATTCTGCCCTGCAGGGTGGAACTCGCCCCAGACCTCTGAGTGGAGTGTGATCTGGTGGCCACACGTCCACCAGGGACAGTCAGGTCCTGTCCAGTGTAGACAACCTCTAGGGAGAGTGGGAGGAGGCCCCGCCAGCCTCAAGGGGGGGAAGATGGGGGGCGGGGGGGCCTTGGGCTGCCTTGGGGGATCTGAAGGCCAGAAGTCGGTCAGTATGAGAAGGTCTGCGCTGTTGTGGGCAGGGCCAGGCCAGACAGACGCCCCTCCCCAGGAGCCTGGCTTCCCCTTGCCCACGCGTCCTCCAGAGCCTCATCCATTGGGTGGGACGCAGCAGAGGACCTGTACTCCCTGGTGTTGCTGTCACTCAAGTTCGACAGCTGAGCTTCTGTCTCATCCCTGAGAAGACACAGGTCCCGACTGACTCATCGTCTCTGCCAGCAGGTCCTGTCTTGTCCTGCGCTCCCCTCACCCGGGGCCCGAGTCCTGGCCATCTGTGGCCCGTGCACGACAGCTAGCCTCTCCCTGCCCGCCTGCGCGCCGCGGCTGCAAGGGCCCTGCAGTGCTGACCTCCTGCCTGGGCTGCCCTTCCCTCAGGCCACGGCCTCTTGGGTGCTCCTCTCTCCCAACTCCTTGCCCCCACCCTGCCTCCCAAGGCCCAAGAGCGCAGTCCTCAGCCCCCTTGAGGTAGCCCAGCACCATGGCTACAGACCACTTGAAATCAAACAGCCTTTCGCAGAGGTGGGAGGCAGTGGTGCCTTTGCCGCAGGACACAGCCTCCTGCCACTGCACCGCCCCTGGGACAGAGGAGGGCAGCTAGCCTGCGCCCCCACCTGGGAGCCAGCCATAGGGTGGCCTCTGATGGCCAAGAGTGAGACCCTAGCTCAGGGAAAGCCTTGCCCCCATTGAGGAGACCCAGAGGAGCCCTGGGAGCCCAGGAGCCTGGCCATGGGGAGGACCCCACAGCCAGCAGCCACCCCTGGCCCACCTCAGTGGCACCTCTGCTGAGAAGGCCTCTTCTGTGGTTACCATCTCTGTCAGAATGATGAGCCTCATCTCCATCCGAAGGTGTGGCTGGAAGAGACCCTTCAGGGCTGCTCACCCAACACGAGGGTGGTGTTTGTGCTGGACCCCAGCCTTCCTGCACCGTCTACCCTTGGCCCCTCAGGACCCTGGGGCAGGTCTGGTACTGTCCCCCCATCTTACAGGTGGAAATGGGGTGCCGAGAATGGAGCCCGGGTCTGCAGATTCCAGGTTTCAGCCCTGGGCTGCCCGGCTCAACCTCCCTTCTGCCTGCCTGCCGCACTTTCTGGTGACTTCCTGCTCCTCCTAGCCCATCATTGGTACCTGGGGAGCTGGGCTTTGTCCCCTCGGCCCATCATGGGCTGTCCTTGGGCACATGTTTATTCCACACAGTGAACTAGTACTGCTCAAGCAGCTCCCAGCACCCATGGGGACACCTCAGTGCCACCCAGCCACTGCACCCTAGAGAGGCTCAGGCCTTAAAAGTCATGGTCCTTCCTGCCAGCAGTCTCTTCTTCCTCCCCCATCCTGTGCTGAGGCAGCCTGGGCTTGACTTACCTCCCGGGCCTCGTGCTCCTAGGGATGCCGAGACTGGGGGGCTGGGGATGCTCCATCCCGGTGCTCCCAGGCTCAGCCCTGCTCCAGTGGACAGAAGCAGCTGCGTGGTGGTGGGGATGTCCTGGGATTCTCTGTGGCCAGTCAGCTGAGTCCCGAGCCCTCAGGATCTGTGCAAGGCAGGAGCAAGGTCCTGTGGGAAGGAATGGGGAGGTGCTGACCGTGCAGGGCGGTGGGGTTGCAGTCCGCCGGCTCCTGCAGTCCCCCAAGCCCACCAGCTGTCATGGCAGCTGGGGCTCCTCACCTCTTCCTGTGCCGGGCTCCACCTCAACCCTCCTTCCTGTCTGATTTCAAAAGCCAACAGCCTCTCAGACAAATCAATGAGCCGCGGCTGCCAGATTGGCTCTGTCACCGCCCCGTAAGTCAGAGAGGCAGGCGGTTCCGCCAGGATCTGGATTTGAGGACCCCTGTAGACGTCATGCTCAGGAGAGGGGTTCAGCCAAGGCCACAGAGGAAGACAGTCTCACCACCTGCAGACCTTTGCTTTTGGGGGGCTCTAGGGAAACTAGACTACCTGCAGGGACGTTCAGTGACTTGCCCAAGGCCACACAGCAGGAAGCTGGCCACTGTGGAGCAGAGTCCTCTCACTTCCAGGCTGGCATGCTCTGCTGTGGCCGAGGCCCTCGTCATCCTGTCTAATCCCCCGTGCTTTGCTCTCTCTAGCACCCAGCAGGCACCTGCGACCCAGCTGTACCCCACAGTGTCTTCCCAGAGGCAGGCCGGCTGCACCCTGGAACAGCGGAGTGTGGCAGTTCCCTCAGGCCCCGGAGGTGGGCCTCAGCATGTGGGCGGCACTGAGAGCAAAGGGGTGAAGGGGAAGGGCATGCCCAAAGTGGACGACAGGAGAAGCACGACAATAGAGGAAAAGTACAGGACATCCTCCAGTGACAGGGAGCAAGCCATGGAGACAAGGTGGGAGCCAAGGGATGGGTGCCTCACTTTTCCTAAAAAAGTCAACTGGGAGCCATTGATGGTTATAGAGCAGGAGGGTAGTGGGTTCAGATGATGTGGCAGCTTATGAATAAAGGGCGGTGGGAGGGGCTGTGTGCTTCTATCAGCCTGTTCTCCGGAGCTGTGTGCAAAGGAATGGGGGCAGAGGGGCTGAGGTGGCAGATTAGAAGCACTCTGTGCAATGACACCCTTCTGTGCCCCCCTCCCTGCCACCCTTCCAGCAGTGCCTTCCGAGGCCCCAGCAGCTTGCCAGGTTCCAGGTGAGACGCATGGGGCTTGCCCTTGAGAAGCCTGCTGCGGCTGCAGGCCGTCAAAGCACACTGTAGCCACGACTGTGAGGTGCACTGAAGGCGTCTGAAACCAGGCCGCCCACAGGATGTTGGAAGCCGCAGGGGCCTGGTGCGTATCCGTCACATGAAAGAGGCCAAGAGGCCCACTCTGCTCCCCCCTCCACAGCTCAGGGAGGGGGGATCCTGAGCACAGGAGGAAGCAGCCTCCTCCATGGGGGTCTCGGGGCACTCTCCTCTGCAACTTTGGCCTCCACCTCACACAGATGGCCCATGGCCAGACAGGGCTGGTCCCTGGGCTCCCGCCGGGGGGCCCTCCTCCTGACTCTCCTGGGTGTTTGTATGTTTGGGGCACGGTCTCCCACGGTTGTTCTCACTCTGGGGCTCTCTATCCACCCAGACCCGTGACAGCCAGACAGGCAGTGGCCTCGGCTCTTCCCAACTCAAGAGACAGCTTGAGGCTTCCTGCCTTCAAGGGCGGGGGCCTCCCTGGGGGTTGCCTGGGCCCTGCTTGAGCTGGGCTGTGGCTCTCCTGTGGTTGCCTGAGTGACCATGGCCGGGCCGGCCACAGGAAGGGGACAGGCCTGGGAGGTCTCAGCACAGCAAAACCTGGGCGCCGCATGGCTTTCCACTGCTCCGGGGCTCAGCATGCTCTCTTCCTGTGCTAAGGACCCCTCACAAGGCTAGGCAGAGCTTCTGGAAAGGAGCGTCTGCCCGCTGTGCAGCATTAGGTCCACTGCGGGCCCTGGTCCTCCAGCCTCACCACAGGTGCTGGGATGGGGCAGCTCACCATTTTCCTTCTCAACTAGCAAGATGGACCTAATTTTCCAGTTGCCCAGTTCAGTAGGTCTGGCTACTGTGGAAAGGTCAAGGACACTGCCAGTTCTCTGGTTGTAGGACCATCTTCACTGCAGTGCCGGTTTTTAACCCCTTTGCCTGCCTTGCATATGGGCTCGGGCCCTGGCCAGGCCCACTGCTGGCCCCTGGGGGCACGCTGCCCGGACCTGACCTGGCCAAGGACCTCAGCCACCAGGCCTCGATTTCCCCCCCACCTTCCCCTGGCCTGCGGCTTTTACCTGTTTCAACCCCTCCCCCAACATCTTATCAACCTGCAGGTGGTAACCTTCTGCTAGTCTGGGCTGCCTTCCAAGGACCAAGGGCTCCCAGTATACCCAGAGCTGCTCGTCTGAGTCCAGGGTCTCCACAAGGAGCCAGTGAAGCCAGGTAAGGGCTCCGAGTGGCCTCCCACCTCCCAAACCCCACCTCACATCCCTGAAAGTCCATACTAGGGTAGGAGAGCAAGTCCTTGGTATAAGAAACACAGGCCAGACTCCATCTTCAGTCTCCTGTGCTGTTAGCTGTGAGATCTGAGCCCTGGCATCCCACTGTTCCCTCTAACCCGTCCCTGGACAGTGTGCACAGGCAGGGCCCGGCCCTCTCCACCTGGTCACAGACCAGGACCCACAGCATGTGTTCAAAAAACCCTATTTCACCTCCCTGGATGCTGTGCGCACCTGAGGCCCAGCTTACAGTCCCCCTCTTGCAGGAGGCTGTCCCTTGAGGCCATCTGAGCACCAACCCTCACATCCGGCACAGGGACAGGCCAGTCTGGCTGAAGACTAGAAGCACCAGCTGATTTCTGACCTTTCTCCATGGGGCCCAGCACACAGGACAGAGAGGGCTTCACAAGTTCATCCTGTTAAAATGCAAATTCTGACTCAGTAGGTCTGGGCAGGCCCAAGCCGTATCTGTAACAATCCCCAGGGTCACGCTGCTGGGCCCCAGGCCTCATCAAGGGCTGGAGCTCAGTGCTTGGTAGGGGCTGTCTTAATGTGGGGCTACAGATTCACAAATATGGATGAATGGATGAACACACATCTCTTATCTATGAACCAAAGGGACATGAGGAGCCAGCAGGCCTGGGTCACCCTTTGCAATGAAGGACAGGCACAAAGGCCTTCTGCAGACACGGCTATGGGGGCAGCGAGGGAGCTGTGGGTGAAGCTCCCAGCCAGCTTCCCTCCTTACCTTTCTGCAGTGTATCATCTGGAAGATTTTTATAAAGCCTTTTTGTTTTTATTGCACATCATAGAAAATGGACTGTATTTAAAACAGACGAGACATTCACAAGGATGTAGAGACCCCAGCTTTTTTTCCTTTCTGGCTGTCACCTGTGCTCCACACTGCTCCTGAGGCTGAAGACAACCTTACCACACCAACAAAGCTGGTTAACGAAGAACATGCGAATTCTGTGTGGGCCCTCCTGCACTGCCCAGTTTGGAAATTGCTGGTGACAAGGACAGGTGTCTGGGCAGGATGGCTGGGCCAGCAGAGCACCTGAGGCATGGCAGTGTGAGAAGCTCATGGACACCTGGTGTGCTGGTGAGGCTGGGATTACAGTCCAAGGGCTGAGACGGAAGTCGGGGCAGGGGCAAGCTGGCGAGGACATGTGCCTGACAGACCCCGCCCTGGCCAGCTGGTGGCTGCCCGGGGCCCTTGTGAAGCACCCGGGGGCATGGCGGGGTTAAAGGGAGACAAACTGTGGGCACCGACAGAGGGAGGGGCCGGGCCCTACATCCCGGGGGTGCCGCACTCCGAACACTACTCCAGGAAATGGAGTTGGGGACAGCTGACCCAGCTCGGTGCTGTGGCCGGCCCCTCTCATGGTGGCTGGATTCGGGCCCCAGGCCCAGAAACGCCCATGGAGGCCTGGCTCGCTGCCGGGGGCTGCGGACCCTCACAGGCTGCTGACGGCCAAGGGTGGGGAGGGGCGGACAGGCCTGGTGGCTCGGCCCCGCTTCTTGCCCACAGGCTGCCGTCTCTTCTGGTGGAGCTTCTCCTTCCGGGCCGCGGCGGTGGTGAAGGTGATGCAGTGGGCATCCAGGAAGTCCAGCAGCTTCGCCGTGGCCACGCGGATGCCGTGCTGCTTCAGCCCGGCCTGCAGCTCTGCCAGCTCGAAGGGCTGGTACAGCAGGACCTTGCGGTAGAGGGCCGGCCTGGAGCGGATGTAGCGCCTCACGGCCTCCTCCGTGGCTGCCGTGTGCACTGCCGCCTGGGACGCGCTTAGCTCCTCTTCACCCTCCTCATCCTCTGCAGACTCAAAGGCCGCTCCAAACTCACAGGAAGAACTGAAAAGAACCAGACCCAAACATTTTGTGACGCTCCTTCTCTCCAGCACTCGAGACCAGGAGCCCCTTTGATGGAAGGAGTGTCTGTGTCCCCTGCGGAGCCCGACACAGGCTTGGATGGCCTCCCCGGGAGGCGGGAAGCTCCAGGCTGCCGTGCTCCTGGCACCCCAGCTGCCAGCCCCCTCATGAGAGCATCCTGTGTGGCGAGGACATGGGAGCTCCAAGGGTCTGCTCAGGAGGCTCACAGGGGACTGTCCTTTGCCCCAACTGCGTTTCCCACAGTTCAAATCCAGAAGGCAACGGGATTTCTCAACCTCAGCATTAGGCCCGGCTTATGCCAACTCATGGACCCGGGGTCAGAGGACCTATGAAGCCACTGGCCCTGTCCTCCCATCCCGTTACCTTTGTGAGCTAAAGGAGCTGTCACTGCTGTCCCCAGAGGAGGCCACCGATTCCTGCGATGCTGGGAGCTGGGCATCCCCATCAGGGTCTGGAGGCTCCTCATTGGCCTGTGACATGCTCATTGGAGGGATGCTTCCACCAGGCTGTTGCTTTTGCTGTCGGGGACCCTTGGTCTTAGTGGACTCCTTGGACCTTTGAGGAAGAGGGCCAGAAGTGGCCTCCAGCCAGGCATGGCCAACGGCCCTGGGAGCCTTGGAGGTCCTGCCGGCGTGGGTCTGGCTGTGAGGAGCCTCCAGGAGCACCTGTGAGGTCTGGCTCTCATTCTCCGAGTCGGACTCCAGAGTCTGGTGAGTGTACTGGAATATCTCCTTCAGTTTTAGGACCATCTGGCGTTTGGGTAGAGGGCGGACGCCAAACCTGAATGGGGAAACAGGTGAACTTCAGCACACAGCAAAGAGTTATCAGCAAATTAATGGCTTTGTGTAAATGAAATCTTACATGCCTGACTTCTGTGAACATTCAGAGGTGTTTTTCTGCATACCAACTGAGCTTACTCTGAAGAATACTCCAGAAGGGCCATTCCCAGGTTTGGCGATGGTGGTAGTGATAACACCTCCAGGGCCCAAGGTGAAGAGCAGCACTGATTGGGATGTGACAGTTTTTTTGATGTTCTTTTAAAAAAATCAGGTCTCCTTATTCAGACTATTAAGGCAAGGGCCCATCTCCATCCACTGGGCACATGGAGATCTATCAACTGATGGGTGCCTGGAGTTTCATCTCTTAGCTTCTCAGGGAACCTGGTAGTTTGGGGAAGAGCTGTCACACATGCTCCCGTCATCCAGCGGCTCCTGTTACCAGAGCCCCACGGCCGGTCCTTCAGCTCCCAGCCCCACTAAGCCTGGACCTGCATAGCGGGCAGTGGACCACCCCTGAGCAAGTTTTCAAGAACACCACCCACCTCTCCAGTTCTTTCTTCAGTACTGGAGTCTCCATGATGGAATACCTTGGCATGGGTGTTATGGGCACTTTCGGGGGCAAGTTCTTCCGATTAGCACCTTCTAGGTAGAACAAAAGAAACGTTTCAGCACAAGGATCTGGACTGACTTCTTTTTTTTTTTTAAGATTTTATTTATTTGACAGAGACACAGCGAGAGAGGGAACACA
Organism: Mirounga angustirostris; assembly: GCF_029215605.1. Taxonomy (NCBI): domain Eukaryota; kingdom Metazoa; phylum Chordata; class Mammalia; order Carnivora; family Phocidae; genus Mirounga; species Mirounga angustirostris. The sequence continues at coordinate 142,418,714 of NW_026991713.1, forward strand.
AGCAGGGGGAGTGGGAGAGGGAGAAGCAGGCTTCCTGCTCAGCAGGGAGCCCGATGTGGAGCTCGATCCCAGGACCCTGGGATCACGACCTGAGCCAAAGGCAGACGCTTAACGACTGAGACACCCAGGGGCCCCTGGATTGACCTCTTCTGAGCTCAGCAATAGCACCAAGAGAAATAGGGCGTTTGAAGAAAGCCCATCCACCATTCTGCTCCACCTTTCACCGCTGAACGTGAGAACGGTCTTCCCATTGGAAAGCATCACACACACGTGGCCAGGGCCACGGCCCCGTGTGGTGCCGAAGCTGTGGGAATAGGGCAGAAAGCAGATTCGTGGCTGCCAGGGGCCGGGGGGAAGGGGCACCAGAGTGACTGCCAATGGGTGCAGTGAAAATGTTCTGGGACTAGCGGTGATGGCTGCCGAATACCGTTCACGTAGGAAAAACCACTGAACTGTGTGGTCGGGCTTTTGTTTTGTGGCTACCATCTGTCACCCCGTGCTATGATACCACTGTCCGTATTCCCTGCTGTGACTTACTCATTCCATAACTGGAAGCCTGGATCGCAACCCCTGCCCCCCACCCCGGCCCCGCTGTTCATGTACTAAAAACCACTGAATTGTGTATTTTAAAGGGTGAACTTTATGGTATGTGAGTAACAGCTCAATAAAGCTGTTACTTTAAAAAAGAAATCAGTATTTTAAAGACAAATGGAACAACTCAGGAATATATGGACTTTGGTTCTTATCCTTTTTATGAGCATGGAGCCCTTTGAGACTCCAGTGAAAATAGGCTATCTCCTAAAAAAAGCACAAAATTCTTTATATAATTTGAGAAAAGTTGTCACCTCCTGGAAGTCCACCTCAAGTTTCAGACTAAGGTCCCTGGTCTGAAGTCTGGTTCTCACAGCACCACCTGGGAACGGGTTAGAAATGCAAATTCTTGGTCTCCGCTCTGGGGTGGGGCCTGGCCACGTATGCGGAAGCTCTCCAGGCAGTTCTGATCCCCACTCAAGGCTGAGAGCCGGTCAGTCATGCCCAGCTGGTCTTGGATTTTAGGAGGAAATGCAACACCAGGTCGCATGCAGATCCTCTGCCCACAGGCTGCTTCCCTGCGACCAGCCGCTGCTTTGCACAACCCTGCCCCTTCCTGGCTCTCCCAGCATCTGCCTGGCAGGGGAGCGGGTATGGGCAGCAGCACCTCAAGGGGCTGACCCTCGAGACCCTGATTCTCCTTTATGACTGACAGGAGCTGGGAAACTGCACCCTTCCATGGGCTTGGGGGGTAGATGAGGGAGGACCGAGACTCACAGCCAACACCCCACCCTCACCCCATCTGCTGTTGTTTTAAAGCAAACAATTCAGAGGCACTTAGTACATTCAGTGTCCTAATTCACTGCAACCACTACCTCTAGTTCCAAAGCATTTTCATCACCCCCAAAGGAGGTTCTGTACCCAGCATACTCCCCGTTCTCCCCTGCCCCCCGTCCTGGCAACTGCTCGTCTACTTTCTGTCTCCACATATTTGCTCACTCTGGACATTTCAGATAAATGCACTTGCATGCTGCGTGGTCTTCTGTGACTGACGTCTCTCACTGAGCGCCATGTTTTTGAGGTTCATCCACGAGGTGACAGAGGTCAGTGCTTCATGCCTTTCTATGGCAGATTATACTACACTGTACGAATGGACCACGTTTTATTGGTCCACTCATCAGCTGACAGACATCTGGGTTGTCTCCCCCTTTGGGCTACCGTGAGTACGGCTGCTGTGAAATCTGTCCGTCCTGATCTCTGTTATTCTGGGAGCGCTCACAGGAGGGGAGCAGCTGGGTCCTCATGGCAACGCTCTGTGTAACTGTGAGGAACCATGCTTGCCCGATTTTAAGTGCACCTGAGGTGCTTGCCTTGGCCCTTCAGAAGCACTGGTTCAGGATTCTCGAGTGGGGTCCACAGATGGGGGTTTTTAACAGGGGCCCAGGCGAGCCATGGGACCCAGGCAGGTTGAGGAATTGGCTAAGCAGCACGTCTAAGGGCAAGCCCGTTCTCCCTCCGCAGGGGAGGGTGGGGAGGAGGCTCGCCGCAGCCCAGCAGGCCCTGCAGCCCCACCACCCCGCGCTGTCTCTACTGCCCCCTCCAGCCCCTTAGCGTAAAGCAGCGTAACAGCTACCCTCCCGCTACTCACTTGGCGTCTCCAGCCCTTCTGAGTTCAGAGCGGCGACATCAGCACTCAGCCCCTGGGCCGGAGGAAGGAGCTCTGGTGACTTCTGCTCCTCTCCATCCCAATCGTCCCACAGAGCGGAGTTCAAAAAGCTTGGCCTGCTGCTCCCAGGCGAGCCGGCCTGATGGGCCTTCTCTTGAGACTCTGTGTGGCCGGCGCGGCTTCCTGGGGCGGGGGCGGTGCCCGGGAGGCGGGGGGAGCAGCAGCTGCGGCAGTCTGGGGCCTCCCTGGCCCTACTGCCCGGACCGCTGGTGCTCAGGGGGCCGGTCCGCTCGAGGTTCAGGCGGTCAATGGGAATCGGTGAGAGGGGCTCCACGTGCCAGTGGCAACCGTCCAGGGGGATCGGAGGGTCGCCGTCCAGCAGGGGGCTGCTGCTCGCCCGACGGGAGGCCGCCTCCTGCTCATCTTCGCTGTCTTCCACCTCCACCACCTCACTGGCGATGGCCTGGCTCAGCAGGCTCGGCCCGGGGGGTGAGCACTTCTGGGGCTGCCCGCTGAGATCAGTGAGGCCGCCAGAGATGGGACAGGGAGCCAGAGAGCAGTGCTGGGGGCGCCCGGGGTGGGGCCTGGAAGGGCTCCTGCCGTCAGGGCTGCCTGCACGGACGGGGACCAGGCATGGCGACGACATCTGGGGCGTGATGACTGGAAACTTACTTGCGGTTTCGGGGCCACCCCTGTTTTCTAACGGGGCCCAGGGCTTGACCTGAGCCATGTGATCCACCGAAGCCCTGGACCTGAGGCCTGTTATCTGTGTCTGTGAGGAAGAGTCCCGGCTTCCGCTGGCCAGTGGCGTGGCAGGCACGAGCCATGAGGTATCCGTGGTGCTGTCCTCCTCGGGGCCGCTCTCGGGGTCACACGACAGCCGAGGGGTCCCTCTGCCCCCCACACAGCCCCGGTTCCCTGCCGGCCCCTCCTCCCCGCCCTGCAGGGAAGCCTCTCTTCTTGCTGGGCTTTGGAAAGGTTCTTGATCTGCATCGACGTCGATAACAGAAAACAGCTCAGAAGACTTGGGGCTAACTTCTAGAACTTTCCTTTCTTCCAGGGGACCATTGAAAATGGACTTTATTTGGGTTTGTTCTAGCTCTAGCTCTTCATCTGAATCCAATAAAAGGATAATCTCATCTTCTCTGTTCTTGCTGGATGGAGTATTCTGAGATCTGGAGCTCAAATGTCCAGGTTTTGACTGGGTTAGGTCGATGGATGGAGACTTTTCTGGGGAGACTAGAACCCCTTTATTTCTGCATTCCAATGAGGAACCACGTTCTTTACCCTTCTGGAGGCCTGGATCTTTAAGTAACGTGAGGAGGCTCCTGCCCCTCCTCTGCTTTGCTGGGGAGTCCTGGGCGGCCCCCCTGGAAGCTCTGCCCTGCGGCTGGGGCTCTGGTGAGGGCGACTCACTCCAAAGATGAGGACGAGGGTGTGGCCGGCCGGGACTCCGGCCCCCAGGGGGCTGTGACAGGCACGGGCGCCACAGGGCTGTCTGCCAGTGAGCAGGGGGAGAGGGGCTCCCCGCCCTCTTTCCCAAGACGGTGCCGTTGCCTTCCCGGAGATGGCTCATTATCTGGGACAGTCCGCAGCATTTTCTGGGAGTTGATGAAAATGGCCGGGCCTCAGGAGCATCTGCTGAGCACAAAAACACGCCTTCCTTTCTCCCTGCCTTGCAGCCCCCAGAAGGGCGAGGGGATCTGGAACGACCCAGTGCTTCCTCTGGGGACCCTGCTTTCTCCTCGTCCGCACACTGGCCCTTGAGTGGCAGGGGCGTGGACTGTCTCATGCTTTTCCATGTGGCTGGGGCCTCTTCTCTTCCCTCACCAGACGGTTCCATCTGTTCTGCATTTTCTGGCTGTTGGCTAACCTGGCCACTCGCTAAGATTTGCGCAGATGCGGGACCGTCGTCCCCGAACTGGTCAGTTTCTTCCTTGATCTCTGGAGCTCCTTCCCCCCGGAGCAGCTTTCGCTGAGTGGCTGCAAATTCATAAATTTCTTCCATTTCTGCTTCATTCACTTTTTCTCTGTCTTCTTCATAGCGCTCAGATTTCAACAAAGCCTCCGCTTCTTCCTCTTCATCTATCCACATAGACCTCAAGAGTTCTTGGAAGTTCTCCGCGCGGCTTTCACAATCCTCGTCTTCCTTCTCCTTCCACGGTCTGTCCTCTGAATCGCTCACGTCAGGGGCTTGTTCACACAGAAGAACAAGCTCACTAACACCAAACCTGCAACAGGAAATGCCATGCATCACTGCCCTGCAGAGGCGGTAGCCAGACGCCCCAGCGCAGGCGAGGATTGGGGCGCAAGTCCTGGCAGGGAGGACAACCGTGCTCGGTCCTGGCCCTTCCCCTGCTCTCTTGCAGGCACGGTGCCCGTGCTCCCAACCAGCAACACCCAGGCTGCTGAGCTCGAGGACAGACTCGTGGACCTTTAGGGCAGGGTTCACTAACTCTACTGCCCAAACACAAAGGGGTGTGTCGGGCTGAGCTGAAGGTGACAGGAATCGGTGATGCTGCAAAGCTGGAGAGCATGCTGCCCTGAGAGGCATCTGAAGCAAACCCCAAAGACCAAACCTGTCCCAGTCAGCCCGGGCCGAGGGGTACATCAGCCTGCCGCCTCCGTGAAGGCTCCCTGGTCTGAAGGCTACACTCAGGACCCCAGAGGCCGAGCTGATCCCTTCCCAGAAGTGCACCTGAGGGATGACAGGGCCTTGGGCGAACACGGTTTTATCCAAGGGGCCCTCAGCCCTGTCAGGAGATAGAATGTGCGTGCAAACCCACGGGAGTTACACTAGGCATTACACTCCTGTTGACACTCCTATTTCCTGGGACCTGGGAAAGAACAGCCACCATTCAGCTTCTGTGGCCGAACGACCAAGGAGTGGCAGCACCTGGGGGCAGCTGAGGCTAAGGACCACCCCCTCATCACACCCAGGGAGCTAAGAGCCACGTGACCTGGCAGAGGCCATCCTCAGCCAGCACTGGGCTCTCCTGCCAGTGTCCATTCTGGCCAGACTGCCAGTCACTACGTCCCGGGCAAGGTCACCACTGAGCATAAACCCGGGGTTAACAGGTACAGGAAGGACTCAGCCCTGAGCCCTCTGCGAGCCGTCAACCTGCTCGTGCTCGTCGTTAATGTCACATGCTAGGAGGTCCATGGAAAGAGCCGTCAGACCTGTGGGCCAGAGCGCCCAGGCCGGGGGCCAGCCGGGGAGGCACGCCGGGGTCCGCGGCATACAGGTAATGCAGGAGCGCCCGGGCGGCCTCGGTGCTCACGTCACTCAGCAGCACACGCTGGCTCCGCACATCGCCATCCTCCACGGCGAAGAAGCCCTCACTGTTCACCTGAGAAAGAAGTAAAGTGCAGAAGGTTTACAACCTCACAGACGTGACGTGGGGCCGCACAGAGGGTCGTGCCAGGCTGCTGGTCAGGAACTCTGCAGTCAGGCCCTACAACTTCTCTCTTGGCAAAATCGGACTGTGATAGAGGTTCAAGCACCCAGCTGGTTCCCTCTTGACAGACACATCAGAGGCACGAGAACTTTCTGGGAGAGACCAGCAGCAGTTTCCCGGATTCCTGCAGCACGACATTGAAGTCCAATGCATGTTGGCACAGGTCAGCATAGAAATGTCTGTCAGCAGGTCGATTAGGACTTCATAATTACAGAAATAGAGGAAAAGGGAACAGTTCTAGGGAAAATGGATTTTTATTCAACCAATCAAGAAATCTGATGTTCCCCAATCCTCAGCTCATCTCCTCACAGCACTTCCTAACCTCAAACATGTCCAGACGGAGGCAGGTACACTGACAGGGAGGGAGGGTGGCGGGTGCATGTGTGGGGGGCACGGAGGGGAGTGAAGGGGGCAGGAGGCCAGAGGGGAGTGTGAGAAAGCACGCGGAGAGGGAGGGAGGAGGGGCGGGGGCCCGTACTCACATACTGCATGAGAAGGGGGCATCGGGCATAAAGCACGAACTTGTGGGCGTAAAGCACGTCCCCACTGTCCATCTGCAGCTGGACGTCACTCAGGTGTGGGTTATTAACCATGGCTCTGAAGTCGGCCAGCAGCAAGCCGAGGGTGAGCTGGAAGGAGGGGAGCACACGGGTCTCACAGCAAGTTCCCCAACTTCAGGGGTGCTAGCTTCTTTTTTTTTTTTTATAAATTTTTTTTTTTTTAAGATTTTTTTTTTTTAATTTCTTTATTTGACAGAGAGAGAGCACAAGTAGGCAGAGTGGCAGGCAGAGGGAAAGGGAGAAGCAGGCTCTCTGCTGAGCAGGGTGCCCGATGCGGGGCTCGATCCCAGGACCCTGGGATCATGACCTGAGCCGAAGGCAGCCGCTTAACCGACTGAGCCACCCAGGCACCCCCAGGGGTGCTAGCTTCTTTCTCAAATTCTCCATTACACTGAGTCCCCTGGCCTAACACGGGGCGGGTGGGGGGTCGGTGAGCAAGGGGAGGCACGATAGCCGCACTGAAGCTGCAGCTGGGCTGAGCGCTTCACGAGCACCGTGTGCGGCCCCGGTGTGACAGGCAGGGAACCCGAGCCCACGCCGTTCGGGTACCCGGCCGAGAAGAGTCTCGATCCTTCTCTGACTACGTGCCATGGTCATCCGGCAGACCTTGGGGTGAAGTGTTTGGCTGATACCAATATACTAACAGGCTGACATCCACTCTGAGGAAAACCCAACTTCCAACCCAGCGTCACTGACACAGAACGTGAACCCTTACTTGCAGACCAGCCGGGACCTGCACGTCAGAGGCGCACAGCTGGTCCTGAACGAACGAATGAAACTTTGGGGCATGAGGCCACCTCACAGAGCAATGGGGATCCCTGCGGGCTCTCAGGACAAAGCGGGCTCCTGGGGCCGGGCTACTGAGGTGCCCCCAGAGTTCAAGGACAGAAGGGACAAAAGCCTCATGGCAGAGCCCTAGAGGGGAACAGGAGGCTCCCGTAGGCTCTCGCCTGGCTTAGCTCAGAGGCTGTCGAGGGGGCCAGTGGACTCGTGCGACGCTCTGGAGGCCGGCTGGGAGCTGACCGTGCGGAGCAGAGGACGAGCTCCGGTGGCCAGGACCACGGAGCAGGGCCAGGCTGCACAGCCCACAGCAAGGAGCCCCGGTGCTTACCGAAGCTTGGCTATCCCTCTCCGGGGGCTTTTCCTTAGGGGGCAGGACAAACCCAGTCGGTGGAAGGCCAGTGGGTGACACATCCATCCCTGAGAGAAGGATCCACAGGTTAAAAGAACATCATGTCCCGGCAATGTCAGTCTCCGAGAAAGAGCATCAGGTGTCTGTCAGCCGACCCCACGGTGCCCAGGGGATGCTCTTTACCCGAGGGCTTCTTCACTGTGAGTGAACCACCCACTGAGTTTTTCCCTGCTCCCCAGAGGGACACAGGTAGTAAAAACAGAGAGTCTGCACAATCACTGGCTCTGGGCAAGGGTTTTGTCCTTGGTTAAAGTTGGAGGAGATTGTGACGGACTCACCTGTATGACATCCATCTTTGAGGAAAAAAAGGAAAGCACTTACAGAGACTGTGTTCTCCCCATCACATGGGGATAAGCCAGAGCACCTCGGATCTGAGCGGCTGTCCCCAAGCCCCAGGGACTAGCTGGTCATGGCCACCGCCAGAGGGAAGGAGGGCCGGGAGGGCGGGGCTGGCCCAGGTGTCCCATCCAGGGTCTCACCTGCGGCCCCTCCTGAGCTGGCCAGGCCCCCACTGCAGGGCCACGGGGTGGCACTCAGCCCCTCTCCCGCCAGGTCCACAAGGTCCTGCAGGGCCTGGTGCTCTCTCTGGCTGGCGGAGGGTGAGGGGTTCCCGGGGCCATGGCCCGCAGGCAGGGCACTGGGGAGAGCAGGTGGTGTTCGCACACCCAGCTCTGGCTCGTCAGGCGGCACTGGCGGCAGCGTGGGCTCCTGGGTAAGACCCTGAAAGAAGTCAGGAAGCCACGTGACTGTGTGGCCACTGCAGCAGCCACCACACAGAGGGCCCCCGAGAGTGTCAGCCACAGCCCAGAACAACCCTGGGAGGCTTTCTCCCATCACCATCAGCAGGCTTCTCTGTCACGGTGAAGGCCATGCCTGTTGTGTCTACATCAGCAGAGAGGTCCCTGAGGGGCCCGTCCCCCTAATGGTATCTCAGTGGCCTCAAGCATGCAGTGACTCCAGGCCCACCTGCAGCAGCCTGTCTGGTTCCTGGGCCCCACCACACGCAGATTATACCAGCCCCCTGGGGGTGGCGCCCCGGACTGCATTTCAAACAAACCCTCCAGGTACAGGATACATTTGGGAACCAGCGGACCTCCCTGTTCTTCCCAGGAGAGCCATCAGTTGCTGCACAGAGAAACACGCTACAGCAGGCATGCCGGACTTCCTGCCCTTCCTTCCTTTTCGGACTTTCTGTTGATGCCCAGGCCCGCCGTCCTGACCGCTGCCTCTGCCCAGAGCCCCCCGCATGCCTACAGGGGAGGACCCACCTTGGCGGGCCGCTGGGGCACCATGGGAGGGACCAGGCTTGTGGTGTAGAAGGCTTCCAGAGCCCAGGCCCCAGTCAGGGCGCTGCCCTCCCACAGAAAGTTCTGCTTCAGATGCTGGCTGGCCTTTTCCAGCTCTTCCTTTACCATCCTGCTCTCAGGAAGTGGCGGCGTGCTGGACAGCTCCATCTCCTCCGCGAAGAGCTGGGCCACTCGGTCCTCTGTCTGCCTCCGAGTGGTCTCCGGGTCCTGGACTAACAACGGGGGAGGGCATAAAGGTGCTTTCCTCTTACGACCCTTCTTTTCTGAAGGTAAACAGAAACACAGGGTCAGTGACAGAGCTGCGACACACCCTGAGGCCCAGCAGTGGTCACCTTTGGCCAGCAGCGGTGTGGCAAGGCACTGCCAGCCAGGAGCCACACCTACCTGCCCCCAGTCTTATCCTCTCAGGGAAAGCACTTTCTAGCCTGAGCACCGTGGGCACAGCCTCCCGCTCCATCTCGGACTGGGACAGAGCCATGGCCACCAGCAGGTCCTCAGACGGCGCCTCGGGCTCATTGACCTTCCGCTTCTTCTGCAGCTCCTTCCTGTTGGTGGCTCCCTTCCGCTTCAGACCTCCAACATGACTGCTGAAGCTTAAAAGGCAGCCAAACAGAAAAGTTAGCGAGGCCAGAGGTATGAGCACTTCCTGTTCTGAGGGCATCCCCGCTGGACCAGAGAGGCCTGGACCCCTTCTCCTCTAAGGTAGGAGAGAAAAGGGATAAATGTGGACCCGTTAGACAGAGGCTTTGACTGATTTGGGCATTCACTGTGCTTATCCTATTGTCTCATGTAAGCTCACACCATCCTGGGCCAAGTGCAGTGCAGTCCAGAGAGGTGACGGTCTGGGTCCTTCTACGTGATGCTACCCTGCTGAGCTAGCTGTTGCCAGGTGTGAGTGGTTAGCTACGAGTGGTCCCTGCACACTCTAGCTGTGGCCAAACCCTTCCAGAGGAGTCAGCACCCAGTGGCTCTGAGTCAGCTTCCTGGATTCCACCAACTTCTGCCCATTGACACTTCAGATGCCCCTCAGGCAGTCCTGGCCACGTTGGCCATGACAGGATCCTTTCCCCTCCCGCAAGGGCCTGTGGGCATTTCCTCTGCCCAAGGCCCGAAGGAAAGGCCTCCCAGGTTCGACCACCAACATGGTCAGCCAGCCTGGAAGTCAGTGTACAGCAGCATTTGGCTTGGAGGAGATTTGCTTAAAGGATTTTCCAGCTGGAGAACCTAGATTGCCTGGTGAACCCCAACAGGCTGAGCAAGAAATAGGAGGGCAAAGGCGAGAGAAAAACTGGGAGCTCAAAACCAGCTGTGGGGGTGCTCTGGAAAGCGCCCTTTGCCAAAGCTCATGCTGTTCCCTGGGCCCGGGATGGCTCAAGAACCTCAGGTATCAATTCGGAAGATCTAAGCAAGGCCTAATTGAGTTCAACTTCCCAGGAACCCCACACGATAACTACAGCCTCCCAGAAGGCAAGGAGCTGTCTCAGCATCTGACTACCCCAGAGTTCCACACACCCCAGGCTTGGCCTCTGGGCAGAGAGGAGGCTCAAAGCCTAGGTGAGGGTGTCCATTTGCTAGTTTTCTACTTTATCAACCTTCTAGGACCCACACACATCTCGTTTCTCTTCTCAGGTATTGAAAAAACAGATATATTTCATCTGAGTAGGTGGTTCCCATCCAGTCCTGGCAAAAGGCAAGCAATGGCTTAGATAATGTCTATGCTAGGGCCTTAAGGCTTCCAATTCTGAGATGCTAGTGTTGATGTGCTATGATATAGAAGGGCTCACCAGCCAAGAATCCAGCTCTGCCCACCCAGTCTCACCACGGGCCCAGCTCAGATGCCCATAACCTGTGTAAAAGGCAGTGGCCAGGACAAACAGAGCCACCACGCTTGGCCTTCCCTTTGCTCTTGACAGCTGTCAAAGGAAAGAAGGCCCAAACCTACAGAAGTCCAGGACCTGCACTAGTTTGTTCCCTGTAACGTGGCATCCACAGAGCCAGGGGCAGTACGGAGGGGAGCGGAGCTGCTAGGCCTATGATTTGCACGCCAAGGACTTGTTCCCAGCTAGGAGCGAGGCCTCCTATTGCAACACCTAAGCATTTAATTCATGCATGTTAAAAAAAAAAAAAGGCCTGTGGTTCTGTCTTGCCAACTCTGTGAACTGTGCAGAGTCCTCTTCCGAGGACAGTAGGAGACTCGGGCTGCACAGAGATGGAAGCCATGGCACGCGACACTGGAATGGATGAATGGACACGGTGAAGTGCGTTAGCAGATTGCTCGCTGCTCCAGGGGACACCGGTAGGATCTCGAGAATGGAAAAATCTCAGGAAGGACCTTAGGAAACCAGTCCAACCAGTCCTTTCTGCAGACACGCCCACATGGACCATTTCGAAGGTACAGAATCTTTCTCCTCCTCAGTCCCGGTGGAGACTGCCTGATTTCCTCCTCAAATGTATCATTTCCAGAATCAAGGAGGGTTCTAGGGCTCTACTGTTCTCTAAAGCTACAAAAAGCTTTAAAAAGAAAAAATCAGAGTATTTCTGTGGTTTTCCTCCTTTCCATCTGACTCACCTCGATGCCAGCGTGCCACAGGCCCCGCCAGGCTGAGCTGTCTGCAGCCGCACAGCCTGGAGCAGGAGCTGGGGGCCAACATCCATCTTCACTGCACACTGTTTCAGGTGGCTGATTCTGCTCTTTGGGCTGAGAAAGGGCTTGCCACAAATTGGGCACTCGGGGATCCGTGGTGTGGAGGGTGTCAGTGCCTTTTCAGCCTCATCCAAGCACCTGGAGGAAGAGAGGAAACACATGGGAACCCTCTCCATTGGTACCATGCGTCCATGTCAGCAAGGACAGGTGTGGGCTCCAGCCTGTTCTCCCAAAGCCAACTCCACACAGCCTGCAGTCAGCCTCCAAACCCTAAATTTTGGTTCTGCTAGCGAAGGTGGCTAAAGAGAGCAAGGACATGTCAGACAGTGGCAAGCCCACTCCTGAGTCTGTACCGCAAGGAAGTGAGAGCAGGTACTCGAACCAGTACGAGAAACACATGGTCATGGCAGCTGTATTCACAACATCCAAAAGGCAGAAGCAGTCCATAGCCATCAACGGATGAACAAGACATGGCCTACCCACAAGATGGTATTTTTCAGCCATAAAAAGGAACGAAATTCTGATCCGTGCTCCAACCTGGATGAACCTTGAAAACACTACACTGAGGAGAGGAAGCCAGACACCAAAGGCTACGTCTGTGTGATTCCACTTACATCCTGAGCAGACAAATCCGCAGAGGCTGCAGGGGCTGGCAGAGGGGGAATGGGGAGTGAGCACTAATGGGGACAGGGTTTTATTGGGGGTAACGAAAATATTCTAAAATCGACCGTGGTAATGGTTGCACAGTTCTGTGACTATAGTAATTAAAAGCCATTGTTAACTTTAAGAAGATGAATTGTGTAATATGGGAATTATCTCTCAACAAAGCTGTTTAAAAAACCAGTAAGGACAGGCTGACACCAACACTGGGGTGCTATGGTCACAGTCAGGATTCCCACCGCAGATTCCCCTGGGTCTGTCATACCCACGGGAGAGGTGACCCCAGAGAGGCGAGAGTCAAGCTGCTCCTACCGGTTCACGTGCTGCTCCCTTCGTGTCACGTTCATGGCTGAGAGGTTCTTTTGACAGATCTGGCAGAAGAACAACCCCGTCTCCTCCAGGTTAGCCTCATGTGTGGGTGCTCGCTGCTGCCCAAACTCATGCTGCAGAGCCAAGGCCACCGCAGCGTCGCTCTCTGTGGCAGGAAGCCCGGGCCCAGACCCTGTGAGGAGGCACGGTCTCCATGAGGATGAGCGCACCCTCAGACCTCTGCACCGCCCGTCAGAGCTGTGCACAGACAGCAGAGGGAGCACGGACAGAGCAGACCCAGCACTGCTCTGCCCCCCCGCCAGTACCGTCCAGTGAGGGTGGACACAAACAGGGCTCCCGGGGCATACTTCTCCAACTGTAATATGCATAAGAACCCCCAGGAAGCTTGTTAAAATGCAGGTTCGCATCCCAGTGGTCTAGATGGAGCTTCCTGAGATTCCCCATTTGGGACAACTCCCAGGGCAGGAGACACTGCCGGTTCAGGACCCCTGTTTGAGTAGCAAGGTCCTAGAGAACGAGCCTTTCATTTTACTAATTTCTGCTAAAGTCGTCTACCTCAGGCGTTCCAGGCTTACAAGACTCCTATTCCAATAAGTCTAGGTTTTCTCTTCAAAGCTCAGCCTTTCCTACTGCTATGACCTTTTGTCGCCTATCCTAGAAGAACCAGGTCAAAGTGAAACCCCTTTCTTAAAACGCATTCTCCTTCCCAGCAGCAGACAGAAGGGTGGACTGACTGACTCTAGTGTGGAGGTGGTTCCCCAAGTGGCCGGGCCCACCGCTGCGGCCCTCTGTCACATCTGATATTGCTGGAGCAGACCCTCAGCACTCACAGGGGGATTCGGAGAACTTCATAAATCCCCAGTTCTTGAATATTCCTGTGGCCTAGCACTCTTTCCACTGAAGCCAGAAAAGCAACACACTTCATTTTGGTGCCCCATTTAAAAAAAAAAACAAAACAAAGAAATGGTTTCTCTGTCCTGAGCACTGAGCATTACTGGGTATCCCGTGAAGCTCTACGGAAACAGTTGAGGCACATGTAGGGCAGGTGCTGAGCTCGTGTCCTGGCTGAGCAACTCTGACGCACCCCTTTGGTGCTGCAGGGACTGATGCCATGACAGATGTCCCACCACTGCCTGTGTGGACCTTAGAGGCAGCGTGAGAATCCCAGACTGCAGTCTGCAAACGCACTGCCAGGGGACTACAGACTTGTTAGCCGTAGGGCCGTCAATACAGTTGCTGCCTATTTCTTCCCCTTTTGTGTATTTTCACCAGAGATGAGGGCTTATATCGTTTAGGGGGTAAAGAAGAGAACCAGGGATATGACGTGCCTCTGGGGTGGTACAATGTGCCCTGCATAGCACTTGCACTGTTGGCGCCAAGCTATCTTCACCTGGGGCCACCCGGCCTTCTGGTTTACTCGCCTGTGATGCACTCCAGGGGCTACAGAAGTGGTTACGCAACACCACGAGGAAACAATCAAACAAATCTACAAAGTGGGAAATTCAGAAAGACAATTGCCCTGGACTCTTCTGAAAGTTGGAATCATGAAAAAAAAAACAAACACAAACAGGACAAGACAAGGGGACTGTTCCAGAGTCTAGACTTTAAGAGACTATGGACTACAGCATATGCAGTGTGTGGGACTTACAGTTCTGGCGGATCCTTGCTCAGGAAAAAAGAAACCAGCTATAAAGCTGTCCTTGGGACAAGTGGGGAAATTTTTATATGAACTGGACACTGGGCAATATTATGGAATTACGTGTGACAAGAGCACCGTGATCATGTAGGAGATCTGTGGGGGGAAGTATCATGATGTCTAGATCTTACTTTCGAATAGTATAGAAGAATCATATATATTTAGAGATATAAAAAATATATGGCAAAATGTTAACAATTGTTAAGTACAGGTTGAAGTTATGGGAATTTATTGTAGTATTTTTTTTTTTTTTACCTTTCTGTATGGGAAAAATTTCATAATAAACAGTCAAAATAAAAAGAGGAAGAGGTACCTTGTCAAAGAAGCTAAGTGACCCAAGCTAAATGACCCCAGGGACCCTTCATTCTCTGGCTAGATACTATGAAGTGGCCAAGGTACAGTGCTAGGCAGAGCACCCACCCACACCAGCAACTCAAGGAATGTGGGTTCCTTCCTCTCCCCCTTTCTCCAGAGTTCATACTTAACCCTGATGGGAATATACAAAACTCCCATCATACCATTCCCTGCTGTCATCTCCTCTGGAGGGCCCTCTGGGGCCTTTTCTTCAAGTGTAGCCTCCAGAGAGCTCCCTTCCGAAGCATGCTGCAAACGCTTGGGGTCTGCTCTCTTGAACTGCTGCATTCGTTGTAGGACTAACTCTGCCGTCCGGGGTTTGGAGGGACTTGGTGCCGTCACTGTCAGACAGGGAGGAGGGGGCTGGGAGTTGCTGTCCGGAGCAGCCTCTGGCAAAGAGGAAAACATTCACAGCCATCTGTTCTAGCTGGAGAAACAAAGACTCTTCCATCAGATACAGGTTAGACCCAAGTTTCAAGGGGTCCCTTACCAACTAGTTGAGGTTTAACTCTCAAGTGTGAGAGGACTGACTACTGGTAGCTTGGAAGTAATGGAATAGATAGGAAGTAATATAAATAGACCTGTCATAAATATCTGTGACAGGAGGGGGCACAGAGAGCGACTGAGCACAGGGTTTATTTTTGGAGTAATAAAAATGTTCTAAAATTAGCCAGTGGTAATGATTATACAATTCTGTGAATACACTAAAGCCACTGAACTGCCCACTTTAAAAGGGTAAGTTTTACAGAATGTAAATTCTTTCTATTAAGCTGTTATTAAAGAAATATTAATGACAAACATTTTTATCTTCCTAGGTCATAAGTTCTCCTCTAACTTGGTGTCCACAGGTGGCCTCTGGTGGGGATTCGTGAAGCTCCTGCAGGTTTATGCCAATTTCACAGGTGTGTGGGGGGGTGCGGTTTTCGGGGGAATCATGCATAGCTTTCACTGCTCCCAAAGGGACCTGAAGGACCAATGATGTTTTAGTAACACTACCGAAGCCTTACAACAGTCTCTGCGAGCTAATTCTTTACCACTATTCCACTGAGAGATCATGCTGACCACACTAGTAAAAAATACCATTTAAGATCAGGAAGTGAAGGTGAGAAATATTTAGAAACAGAACACAGGAGCCTAAAGATCCTATGCAAGGCTGGTTCTCAGTTCTGCTTGAAGAATGCATGTTAAACATATGGTTCAGTACACCAAAGGCAGCAGGGTAAGGAACCTGCTTCAAGCAAACAAACAAAGGAAAAGAAAAGAACAAAGGTGTTAGGAGGAAAAAGGAAGGACCTAAAGATTCTCCTGGGATCTAAGCCTATCTGGCAGCTTCCTACTGCCTTCTGAGCAGCCTTACCGAACCGGCTGGCACCACTGCAACTTACCCACTCTGGAAGGAATTCAAGAAACTGAGAGAAGCAGCATTATTTTCATGTTCACGTTACTTGTGTCAAATACATAATGTAAACATTAATAAGAAATTCTAAAAGGGCACAGGGCCCCAAACATAATCATGTAGAAAATTCACATAGGGGTTATATTTTTTATGATCACTGTTTAAAACAGGAGTTGACCAACTATGGTCCTCAGGGAGCTGCCTGTTTTTCTTAATGAAGTTTTGTTGAAACACAGCCCCTTCATTTGCTTACAGATTGTCTAGGGAATTGATAAGTTGCAGAGACCAAGGCTGCAGAGCCAAAATAATTTGCTGTCTGGCCTTTTTCAGAAAGTTTTCTGACCCCTGGTTTAGATCAGTACAGTCACCTCTGGTTTCCTCTCTGGAAACATCCTGGCAGTGGTTCTGGCCCAGTTACCTGTCTGGGTGCTCTGCACACCCTCCTGGAGCACAGCAGAGGCAAGCACACTTCCCTCTCCGTTCTCAGGGCGAGTGGGTTCACTCCTCTGCCACTTGGGTGCCCTTTGCTTTTTAGTCCTCGGGGCCTGGCTGCCAGACTGAGTTTTCTTCTCCCTGGGGCCTTGAAGGGTTTTGCCTTTGGTAGCAGTTGGTTTGGTCCTTTTCGGTTTGCTTATCTGAGTGCTGTTGGAGGCCTTTTGTGTCTTCCTTTCCCCCGACACTTCCTTGGTGACATTCTTTTTCACCCTTTGGAGAAAGCTGGCGCAGAGTTCCTTAAAATCATCATCTGACTCATCCATCATCTGGCCAGCTTTAAGGCTTGCAGGTGGTCTTCAGAGGTGTGAGGTCTATCTGGGTGGCCCGAGAACGAGCCTAGCAGACCTCATTCACACTTGCAGCTCCATTAAGGCTCCTCTCTGCTTCTCACTAGGACACCTGGAGAGTTTGCACAATTGAGCAAAAAGTAGTGCCTTCCCCTCCATAAGGATTTAAAATGCCTATCTTCAAATTGAGTCCCTGTTAAACAGCACGTTTAAAGTTCACATCTGAGAGCTTTTGTTGTCCAACAGATGCCTCTGAGATAGGATACATATGAACTTCACACTCAGGTGATTCTCCAAGATCTCCATAGTGATAAAACACATTGGTTCATTTAATGTCACATCTGTGGAAAACAAAAAGCATCTAAATGTAATTAGGCAGACACCGCATTTTATGCCATTTCTTCCAGGAAGGTACAAGAGGATGTGGGGTATGCGCAAAGTCCTCAGAGTAACAATATCTGTGTCAAATACTCAGGTACCGCCTGGTTAACACAAACTCGTGGTCTTACAGGATATCACAATACAACACAGGGGGAGGGATCTAAAAACCCATCAGAGAAAGAACATGAGCATCTTGGAAGAGTATTGTTTTTACTGAAATCTGGGGAATGAATCCCATGAAGGGCAGTTACCACAGAAACAAGATGATGGCTAAATGCAGAAAAACTCTTTCTTAGGCCCTATCAACAGGCAACTTAATGTGCAGGGCAGCCAATGGAGAGAATACGCACTTGAATGCTTGGGAAGAAACAAGACAGGAGAGGCTCATCCTTCACTGGTATGAGCAATGTTTCCAAATCAAAAAAGGGCCACTTTTCTCCACCCTCTCTCACTTCAGCAAGAGCTCTCCAAACTCAAGTGACTGGAATGGTGACCACTGCAAAGCCTGGGCCTTGTGGGCATAATTATTTACACTGGCACAGTTTAGTGGGATTCAGAATTCAAAACTGAATGACCCAGTGACAGAAAGTGCAATCTCCTCCATCGGAGTAGTCCAATTAATCACCTATTTTTGCGGAGCCGGGCAGACAGGCATACCTGTAATCTACTTCGCATGGCCGGCCCATCCTCCTCTTCCATGTCACCTCCTTAGAGAAGCTTCCCCTCATCCTTTATCCAAGTGGACCCCCTCCACTCCCATTATTTTCCGTCATCACACATTGTTTTCACAATCACACTTATAACAAATTATAATCATTTGTAATAACATTTCTCGAATGCTTACAGTATGCCAGGCATGGGTCTAATTGCTCTATAAGTCTAACTCATGTAGCCCTTATGACAATTCCCTTTACAGCAAGGAGTCAGGTCCAAGAATGAAGAACTGGCTTAACTTTACACAATTTTTGAAGTGGCAGGGCTGAGAACAAATTCAAGCGGGTGGTTCTAGGGCATCTACACCTCCATTTTTATTCACTTATTTTCTGTCCCCTACTAAGGTCAAAACTGAAGGAGGGCACAGGCTCATCTATTTTACTCCATATTCTCTTTGGCTGATCAGACACCTGATTTGTAAAAAACAAAACAAAACAAAACCAAACCTCGGCATTTGTTCAGTCACTCAACCACAAAGACTTTTTGGTACAGTGGGAGAGGAGGCTGCAGGGATCAGTGCAGGGACCGGTGTCCGGGCGCCTGAATCGAGCCCGTGGGACGTGGAGAGCTAGAGCGGATTCCACCCTCCACACCCCGCGGAGTCTCCACGGGCCTGTGACGTTAGTCCGACAACAGCCCACCTCCTATACGTGCTCGCTCAGTATTTGCCGAAGGACGCAGCAAGTTTCTGGAGGGCTGGGGACTTGCGTCTACGCCGGCTCGGTACCCGCCGGGCCGCCCGGCTCGCAGCTGGCGCGGAATGAATGAGTGGGCAGTGCGGAGCGGACCCTCCCGCTCCCCCTGACCCGGTGACACACACCGCAAGCGGGCGAGGGGCTAGGTCTGGGGGAGGGCTGCCAACGACTCTGGCGGCTACGAAGCCGGACGGCGATTTCCGATCGCCAGCCTGACCCCCGGGCCGTGACCCGGTGGGTACCCGATACCCTCCTCACCCTTCCTCCCTCCAGGTGTCCTCAGGCCCCTCCACCCGAGCGCGGCTCCTGCCGCTACACCGCGAGCGAGAAAGGCTCTTCTCCCTCACCCCCGGCAGCGAGAAAGGCCCCAGGTGACTGGACCTTCTCCAGACTGCGGACTCCCAGCCCCAAAGCCCGACTCCTCCTACCTCCGGCGCCGCCGAGGCACCTTCTCAACGGAGAACCTCGCGCCTACGCATGCGCCAACCAGCGCCCCCCGCGGAGGATAGCGCCCGCGCAGGCGCGGAGCGGCCCGGGAGGCCCGCTTCCCGTCGTCCTCCGCGGCCCAGGCGCGCGGCTGGGAGCGTTTCCGGACGGCTAGAGGCGGGAGCGGCTGGGCTGAGGGCGGCGCTCGAGGCCCGAGTGGCCCAAGTGTGCGCGGCGTCCTGCGAAGTCTGCTAAGTGTTGAGGAACAGGCAGGGTAAGTTAAGAGCACCGCCGAGTATTTAGTCGAAGTTTGGGTCCACCATGGTTCCCACAGGAAATGTTTGCGGAGGCAGGGACGGCCCCTCGGAGCGCACCTGCCCGAGGGAGGGTCTTGGAGAGGCGCGGAGCGCGGCCGGTCGGGGCGGGAGAACCCCCTGGCCGAGGTGGTAGCGAGCGTACGGAGGCCGGGAGGTCGAGTGGCGGTGGCCGCGTGAGGGAGCAGCCGCCCGCCCTCGGTGCTGGCTAGTGCGCGCGGTCAAGTGCCGCTGGAGGGGTTCGCCGCGGGCTCCAGTTTGAGGACCTTCTAGCTGCCGGTAGTGCTTGGAGCCCCGGCGCACCTGAGGAAGGATCTGGAGAGGCAAGACTGGAGGCCGGGGGAGCCATTGGGAGAAGGCTGTGATCCACAGGAGAAGCGAGCATGGCCTGGAGTGGAGGTTGGAGCGGAAAGGATGGAGAAGTACTTAGGCGTTCGCGTTAAGATTTGTAGCTTTCTGGCTTGAGCGTCTGGAGTTGGAGTGTGGTTCCATTTACTGAAATAAGGAACACAGGAGAAGGAGCAGCTTTGGAAGGACGAGAATACTTTCAGCTGGGTTTGTTTTCAAGACGTAACACCATAAGATTCACCTCTTTAAAGTGTACAATTCATTGGATTTTCGTACATTCGCAAGGTTGTGCAGTCGTCACCATGTCATTCCCGAACATTTTGTATATCCAAATAGAAATCCCTCTATCCAGGAGCAGATACTCCCCCTTCCGCCTTCCCCTCTTCCCTAGCACCCTGGCCCCAGCAAACGACTGTTCCTGTGGATTTGTCTATTCTGTTCACTTTTTATAAATGCCATTGTGGCCTTTTTTCGTTTGGCTTTTACTTAACAGAATGTCTTTAAGGTCCATTCATGTAGCATGAATTGGTTCTTCTTTTAGTGGCTGAATAATATTCCCTTGTATGGATACTCCACATTCTGTTTATCCGTTGGTGGACTTTTTGGCTATTATGAATAATGCTGCTGTGAACAATGTTGTAGGAGTTGTGTTTTTAGTTCTCTTGTGTGTATATCTAAGAATATAATTGCTGGGCCATACTACCTTTAGTTGCGAGTGTTGAGTTTCAAATGCTAATAGGATTCCCAAGAGCTTTTTCTTTATGGTTTTGGAAACCTAGATTACTTTGTAATATGGTTTCCAATTGGATTAGTTCAGTGAACCGCACAAGAGTAGTGGCAGCACAGAGGCATGGTTGGAGTGGAGTGTCTCATTTATACCCGCAGGGTTTTAATTTATAGAGGTGACTGGGTGACAACATAGGCCAATGCCATTGGAAGAATTTGTTATATTTCCAGATAGAAGAGGGTATGCCATGCCACATGGGGCCACAGGGAAGGTTTTGATCAAGAGGCAGAGCAGGAGACGGGGAAAGCCTAGGTCAGAGCCTTCCATTTTTGAGAAAGGTAAGGCAGGCCAGAGGAAACAGTCTAGGCTAGTTTCAATAATTCTGGTGGGCTTTGGGCTATAGCGGTGGTCTCTAGTTGCCTGGTCCCTGGCCCTGGGATGATTTAGGGCAGAGAAAATATTGGTTTGGTCTGTGAGCATTAAAGGAGTTGATTGGTTTGGATGTGAGAGGCTGCTCCCAAGTAAGTTGATTACCATCTTTAGGAATTAGCTGGCCCTGTGAAGGGCAGTCTCTCCCCGCCAGCAAGGTTGGTTTTTTTTTTTTTTTTTTTTTTTTTTAAGATTTTATTTGACAGAGAGAGATACAGCGAGAGAGAGAACACAAGCAAGGGGAGTGGGAGAGGGAGAAGCAGGCTTCCCGCGGAGCAGGGAGCCCGACGTGGGACTCGATCCCAGGACCCTGGGATCATGACCTGAGCCGAAGGCAGACGCCTAATGACTGAGCCACCCAGGCGCCCCTTCACCAGCAAGGTTTTTAAGATGTCAGAACATCGTAAGACACAGAAAATTTTAAAAATGTGATTAATACTCATGACTGGGTTGATATGCAGGCCAGCTGTAAGGGTGGTGCTGATTTTTGTCTAGTTGTATTGGAAATGCGGGGCCTGAGCCCAGTTTAGGACTCAGATCTCTTAGAGGCCCCAGGGAAGAAAACCCTCCCTGAAAAGAAAAAAATCTGGCCATATTATTCTCTTAAGGAAAATTAGTTAGTCAAAGTGTATTTTAGAGAAGAAGTGTTCTTTAGAAGATTTAGATTCTCGGGGCGCCTGGGTGGCTCAGTTGGTTAAGCAACTGCCTTCGGCTGAGGTCATGATCCTGGAGTCCCGGGATCGAGTCCCACATTGGGCTCCCTGCTCAGCAGGGAGTCTGCTTCTCCCTCTGACCCTCCTCCCTCTCATGCTCTCTGTCTCTCATTCTCTCTCTCACAAATAAATAAATAAAAAAAATTAAAAAAAAAAAGATGATTTAGATTCTCAACTGAATTACCTGTGGAATATGTTAAGCTGGAAATGCTTGGATACCACTCTTTGATCTGCTGAATAAATCTTGGGCAACCCTTCCAACCTGTAGCTTTTGAAAGTTTCACAGGTGATTCTAATGATCTTTAGATTAGATACTGCTGATCACTATATTTAATTGATACCTACTGATCCAATCTTGTAGGCTAAGTGTAAAAGAGATACCAAAAGCTGGATGAGAGGTTATTGGGATTTAGAGTTAGACATAGTTTCTCTCTTCAAGGAACAAAGTTCTCGGGCAACTTTCTCTTTAGCCCGGGGTGAACCATGGGAGCTGCCTTGACCTGGACCCTATTGTGACTTATCTCCCGCAGAAGCTCTGAGGTTCACACTGTTCCACTGGAATTGGGCAGAAGTAGCCTGTGACGAAGCTGAAAGATGTGTCCAGAGACAATGTTATTACATCCATGTTACTTCATTGGGAATACCACATGTTAACTGCCAGCCTTTGTGGCAGAACTGCACTGCTAAAACACTAAAACCAGGGACATGAAGGAACATTTAATATATTAAAAGGTTATGTTTAATAAACCTTACAGAGTTTATCAGAAAGAGAAAATGGTTGCAGAAGTGTATGGAGAATTTTAGACACAGTGTAAGGAGTGTTATTCCAAGTAGAGGCTCTGCTTTCAAAGCCTTTAGGAGTAGATCATTTTTGGGTCCAGGGGAAATAGGCAAAAGTTGAATATGCTGATTATCACTTCCTTACTCTCCTGGAATGTTTCCTTTTTGGAAACTTTGAGCATCTTCCACTGAATTAATGTTTTAAACAGTTCTGTGGAAGAAGTGAAAGGCCCTTGTCCCAGGTCTGTGGTTTGGTTATAAATCACAAAACCAAAACCTACCCAGCTCCCTCTCATTTATCTTGGCAGGAGTTGGGGAGAGAGCAGATTGAACAAAGGAGACTTGTCTGTCTCCTCAGTTCTTTGGTCACATAAACTTTGATTTACTCTTGTATAATCCTGTTTCCTACACTGCTAAAATTGTTGAAATCAGATGGAAGAACTCTTTTTACATTTCAGAGTATACAGAAGTCATTCTGGGTTATGCTGCATTTCTCCCAGTCTACCACTGCTACCTTTTGTGTGATGTAGTTGTATTAATTTTGTTAGATGAGTTTAAGGGGAGATTCCATGCAGATGTACTGCCCTCAACTGCAAAACAGCATTTTCTCCAATAAAGTTGATAATGGCATTATCAACCCCTGCTGTTAAGATTAAGTCATCTTCCACTTAATATTAAGATGGCAGTACTCCCCCAAGTAATCTGTAGATTCAGTGTAATCCTTGTCAAAATCCCAATAGCCCGTATTTTTTTGCAGAAATGGAAAAACTGATCTTAAAATTCACGTGGAAGTGCAAGGAACCCTAAATAGCCAAAACAATCTTGAAGAAGAACAAGGTTGGAAGATGCATACTTCTGATTTCAAAACTTACTATAAAGCTACAGTAATCAAGACTGCCTCCTGGCCTAAGACTAGACATATATGTATCAGTGGAATAGAGAGTCCAGAAATAAACCCACACATTCATGGGCAATTGGTTATTGACAAGAATGCCAAGAGGCACCTGGGTGGCTCAGTCGTTTAAGCGTCTGACTTCAGCTCATGTCATGATCTCAGTCATGGGATCAAGCCCCATATCAGGCTCCCTCCTCAGTGGGGAGTCTGCTTGTCCCTCTCCCTCTGCCCCTCCCCATGCTCGTGTGCACTCTCTCTCAAATAATCTTAAAAAAATAATAATGCCAAGATCATTCCTTGGGGAAAGAAAAATCTTTTGAATGAATGGTTCTGGGACAACAGAATATCCACATGCAAAAAAATAAAGTTGGACCCTTTAGATCATATACAAAAGTTAATTCAAAATGGGTTAAAGACCTAAATGGGAGAACAAAACCATAAAACTTTTAGGAGAAAACAAATCATGATCTTGATTTGACCATGGATTCTAGAGATGACAACAAAAAGCATAAGCAAGGAACAAAAGACAAAAATAGAAGAATTGGACTTAATAAAAATGTAAAATGTTTGTGCATCAAGGACCCTGTCAAGGGATGGGGAGGACAACCCACAGAGTGGGAGAGAACATTTGAAAGTTGTATCTGATAAGGGTCTAATAGCCACAATGTCTAAAGAACTCTTACAACTCCGCAACAGAAAGACAATACCCACTTTGAAAATGGGCAAAGGACTTGAATAGACATTTCTCCAAAGAAGAGATACGAATGGCCAACAAGCACATGAAAAGATGCTCAGCATCATCAGTCATTAGAGAAACGCAAATCAAAACCACTGTGAGATACCACTTCACATCCCATAGGACAGCCTGAAAAAGAAAATTCAAAAATCCCAGAAAATAAGTGTTGGGAAGGATGTGGAGAAATCAGAAACCTCATACATTGCTAGAGGTCCATAATGGTGCAGCTGCTGTGGAAAAACAGTTTGGTGGTTCCTCAGTAGGTTAAACATAGAATTACCGAATGACTTGGTAATTCTGTTCTTCGGTATTTGCCCAAAAGAATTGAAAAAAAAAGTTGTTTAACAATTTTTTTTTTTTTAATTTATTTGACAGAGACAGTGAGAGAGGGAACACAAGCAGGGGGAGCAGGAGAGGGAGAAGCAGGCTTCCCACTGAGCAGGGAGCCCGATGTGGGGCTCGATCCCAGGACCCTGAGATCATGACCCGAGCCGAAGGCAGACGCTTAACCAACTGAGCCACCCAGGTGCCCCGAAAAAAAAAGTTGTTTAAACAAAAACTTGGATGACTCCTGATAGCCAAATGATAGAAACAACCCAAATGCCCATCAGTAGATGAATGGATAAACAAAACATGGCATAGACATGTGGTATATCCAGTGGAATACATGTTACAATGTATGTTTGCTTATTTTTAATGATTATACTAATGGTATAATTAACCTTTGGTTATATATGGTGTACATATACCCCATATAAATGGTATAGCCTTTTATTTTTTAGAAGTTTGCCAGTTCTTTGATGCAGCCAGAATCCTTTCTCAGTTCTTAGGGGAAAACACTCAAGACTGAAGGCTGGTTCTTCACTTTAAACAGTTTTTTTTTTTAAAGATTTTATTTATTTATCAGAGCGAGCCAGCACAAGCAGGGGGGAGTGGCAGGCAGAGGGAGAAGCAGGCTCCCCGCTGAGAAAGGAGCAGGATGTGGGGCTCGTTCCCAGGACCCTGGGATCATGACCTGAGCCAAAGGCAGACACTTAATCGACTGAGCCACCCAGGGGTCCCTCACTTTAAACAATTTATTGTGAAACATTGTATACCACAAGAACATAAGTAGTGTAAAGAATATTGATAGAATACTGACAAACACAAGTGTACCTACCATCCAGCCTAAGAAATAGAGCATTATTTTCAGTATTTTAAAAAAATATTTAATCTCTACACCCCATGCAGGACTTGAACTCATGATCCCGAGATCAAGAGTCAGCTTTACTGACTTAGATAGCCAGGAGCTCTTATCTTCAGTATTTGTAAATTCCCAGTAAATTCCCTTTACTGCTACACTTAATATTTCATTGAGTCAGCAGATTGGTTATAAATATAAGGAAAATTCATAAGAGTGGCTTTCAGCAAATTTACATATCATACTTATCACGTGTCATATTCATTTGCCCATATCATTTATCACATCATTTAGTTACATTCATGTAAGTGGGTAAAAACATATCAAGATTAAAAGCTCTGTATAGTTAGTGAAGTTTTTTTTGTTTTGTTTTTTTAAGATTTATTTGCTTGAGAGAGGGTGTGCGCACAGGGTGGGGGGTAGGGGGGTGTGGGCAGAGGGAGAGAGAATCCCAAGCAAACCGCACTGAGTGTGGAGCCAGATGGGGCTCAATCTTCCGACCCCGAAATCACCACCTGAGCTGAAACTGAGCCCGATGCTTACCAAACTGGGCCACCCAGCTGCCCCATTAGTAAAGGAAACTTTTTTTTTTTTTTTTTAAAGATTTTATTTATTTATTTGAGAGAGAGAGAGAACACATGAGAGGGGGGAGGGTCGGGAGGGTCAGAGGGAGAAGCAGACTCCCTGCCGAGCAGGGAGCCCGATGGCGGGACTCGATCCAGGGACTCCAGGATCATGACTTGAGCCGAAGGCAGTCGTTTAACCAACTGAGCCACCCAGGCGCCTAGTAAAGGAAACTTTTAATTTGGAACCTGAACTTGGCCCTGAATAAATACTGAGTTTTACCTCTAGGAAGAAAAGAACATTTATGAGTTATGTCCTAGGCACCTTCTTTGGCCTTTTCCATCCATTATCTCCCTTAATCCTCTGAAAAACTGTATGAGATAAGTATTATTGTACTAACTTATAAATGAGGAATTTGGTTCATGGTAAATAATTTGCCCACGGTCACGAAGCTAACAAAGCAGATCCAGGACTCAGCCCAGATGTGTCTAAATGCAAACTGACCACCTCACCAAATTATCTTCCTTCCCCAAATCCCAGGGAACCTGGAGTTTACATTTGGGGGATTGGCTACTGTTACTTTTTTTCTCTAACCTTGATAGGAACTTCTAGTCCATTGACCCCATTGCCTTTCTTCTCCACATTTTTATGCATCTTGTGGGCCGTTATGCCTAGAATATTCTTACCAGTACCTTGCCTTAGTCCCCTTAGTTTTAGTCTTGTACATTGAAAAAATCAATATGCCTTTTAAATCTCTTAATCTACATGTTTCTCCTCAATCCCTTTATTTTCCTTATATCTGCTGAAGGACATTGGCAGGTTGATTTGTAGAGTTTTTCAGGTTGGATTTTGCTTATTATATTTGCATTACAGTTCGACATGTTCCTCTGCCCTCTGTAATTCTTGTAAATTTATAAGCTGGACGCAAGAGACTTTATCAGGCTAGGATTTAATCCTTTGGCAAGATTATAGATAGTGTCTTATCACTTATCGGGAGGCATATAATGTCTGGGTGTTGGCTTTTTAAAAAAGAATAGCCGGGCGCCTGGGTGGCTCAGTCGTTAAGCGTCTGCTTTCGGCTCAGGTCATGATCCCAGGGTCCTGGGATCGAGTCCCACATCAGGCTCCCTGCTCAGCGGGAAGCCTGCTTCTCCCTCTCCCACTCCCCCTGCTTGTGTTCCTGTTCTCGCTGTCTCTCTCTGTCATATAAATAAATAAAATCTTTAAAAAAAAATAAAAATAAACACCTTATTAAAAAAAATAAATAAATAAAAAAATAAATAAATAAAAAAGAATAGCCATGTGAAAAGGAGCATTTGAAGAGGTGCAGTCTCTTTGAAAAATTGATCAATCTCTTGAATTCAACATAGTATATTTGGAAATAAACCTATGGCATGAAAGAAAAATAGGAAACTAACTCTAAAAAGCTATAGTCTATGGGGACTGGGCCAATTAATGACCAGTTCACAGATGGTCTCACTTGAGGGCTACAAAATTGTTCACATAATTATTAGAAACCTACTGGAGTCCACAGCTGACAATCTGCAAACTGCTGGATAGAACTCAGTCTCTAGGTATGAGATGGTTAGAGTCTAGTTTAAACCTCTAACCCCTGAATCAAGAGGGGAAAGGCAAGAAAGACCTTATCTACTAGATTCTGTGTCTGCTGAAGTCTCCGGTGACATTTTGGCAGCAGCCGGTGGCAGTCCTCAGAGCTGCGCAGCGGGACCCAAGGCTGGGACCATACATAATGTGCTCTTTAAAAGCCTGGCTTCTTTAAAGATTTTTTTCTTTGACACTGGTTTTCAACAACTTGATTATGATGTACCTTGGTGGTGGTCTTTTGAGGTTTATTCTCCTTGGGGTTTTTTTTGTTTGTTTTTTGATGATAAATTTAAGGTCAATTTTATTTCTACAAAAAAAGGCAGTCAAAACAATATAAAACACATGTAAAGGATATTATTGAGTGAGCTTCAAGTGGAGCTTGACTCTGCAAAGGCTGTGAGTCCAGAGGGAGAGGGAAGGCCGTCTTATTCCGGGGCTGGCCGGCAGGGCACCGGCAACCCCAGACTGTTGCTGGCTACAGCCAAGTCCCGCCAATTCCAACCCCGCAAAGGGTCAAACTGTGCCGAGGGAGGGTCGCAGTGGGGCTGCGCTGCACTGAGGAGCTGGGAGAGCGATCTCCGTGGCACATTCAGATGGAGCTTAGAGACAGGTGAGCGTGGAATTTCACATGGACATCTGGCTTCGGCGTTGTCCGCAATGACCAGCACGTCTTCTACAGTGGCTGCAGGGAGGAGCGTCAACCTTTGGCCGCAGGAGCCTCTCTGGCGAGAAATTCCTCACACAAGTGCACAGCATCCTCTGGTCGGCAGGCCCTCCCCTGGGGTTGCCACAGACCTGGGTTTCCCCAAGCAGGGCAGGCCAGGCTGAAGTTCAGTCACGCACACAGACATCAGGGTTTGCCCATTTAACCAATATTATGGTGGTAACACCAGCCAGATTTTTACAGAAGAACTGGGCCTCCCTTTTCATGGTTGGTTTTTGTTTTGTTTTTTTCGCGGTGAGGGGGAGGTGGTGGGGTGGTGAGTGGTGGTTTGCTTGTTTTTAAATTCTTTTTGAAGGATGTTATAAATTGGAGCCAGGAGAATTTGAACCAACTCCCACACAGGGCAGTGCAACATGGGAGTAGAGAAGCCACCAGAATTGCCAGGAGCGGTCTCTTCTCCTTTGCGGAGGAGATAGCCCTGGGTCTGGGGGAAGTGAATGAGTGAAAAATAAACCAAGTGCAAGAAAGTGGGAGTTGCAAGGGCGGGGGAAGAAAGGGAACTGCAACTTTTTTTTCCTTTTTCTTTTTTTTCCTTAACCTTAAGGGCTAAATGTAAATTGAAGGTTTTGGATCAATTTGGACAAGAAAAGAAACACCATTCTTTTAAAGTAGATTGAAGCAGTGATTTTTAAAACAAAGAAAGCAGAACTAGAACATCTTAAATTTTTAATCCTTTCTTTACAGGTTACCTAAACCACTTTTGATTAAGAAAACTGTAGAAAGTTAGTAACTGCCGGGGCGCCTGGGTGGCTCAGATGGTTAAGCATCTGCCTTCGGCTCAGGTCATGATCCCAGCGTCCTGGGATCGAGCCCCGCATCGGGCTCCCTGCTCAGCGGGGAGCCTGCCTCTCCCTCTCCCTCTGCCTCTCTTCCTCCTCATGCTCTCTCTCTCTATATATCCCTGTGTCTCAAATGAATAAATAAAAATCTTAAAAAAAAAAAGTTAGTAACTGCCACAAGCAAATGCCAGGCGGCAGCACGTGTCAATTTTCCACAGAGTCCTGCTTTGCGGGGTCTCCGCTCACACTCGCTGCAATCGGTCGCAGCAGAGTTTAGTCCACAGGTCGCTTCTCCCCGTATTTCTTTGTAAACTCTTCAGCATTCTTACAGAATTTTTTGCGGCCCTTAGAGTATTCTTCAGCTAGGTTAGCCCGAAGTGGGTGCTTGGGCTGGGGGTCGTTCACCAGTGCTGTGAGGGACTGGATTACTTGGTCGGTTTTGGTTGCTGGCTTCCAGTTTTCAGCACTAATTACTGGCAGACAGACCTGCCCCTTTTCATCAATGTTCGGGTGATAGATCTTTGTTTTAAATGTGATCTTCGGTGGTTTGAATGGGTATTCTGCTGGAAAGTTGATTTCGATTCTGAAGGCCCCCTTATCATATGGAGGGTTGTCAGGAACAATAAGCCCTTGCCAAGTCAATAAATTAGCTTCATCAACCTGGATGTTACGGAAGTTTTTCATTCCACATTTGCGGATTTCTTCAAGCTCCTTCATCAGCCTCCTGCTGGCCGCCATCTTGGATCTGGTGCTGCTCTATTCTCCTTGGGTTTTATTGAGCTTCTTGGATCTGTGAGTTTATAGTCTTGATCATATTTGGGAAATTTTACTTTATTTCTTCAAATACTGTTTCTGTCTCCTTTTTGCTCTTCTTTTTTCTGGGATTCCAGTTTATGCACATTGGCCTGCTTGGTAGTGTCTGGTGTTTCTTTGTTTTGTTTTGTTTTATCTGTATGCTTTATTTATTTGTGTGTGTATGTACTTTATTTTGAGTTGTTTCAGTTGCTATGTCCTTAAATTCTTTGATCTTTTCTTTTACAGTGTTGATCTGATGTTAATCCCATACTAATGTTTTTTCATTTCAGAGACTATTCTTACCATCTCTAGATCTTTTTATAGCTTCCATTTTCCTCCCCATCATGCACGTGTTTCCCTCTACCTTCCTGAATATGTGAAGCATTTTTATAAAATAATATTCATCATCCTTGTCTGCTAGTTCCTATATCTCTGCCTTTGCTAGGTCAGTTTCTAATGGTTGGTCTTCTTAAGGTCGTAGGTCGTATTTTGCTCTCTTTCACATGCCTGGTATAGCAGTTACCATTTCACGCTTCATTGCTTGCTTGTGATGCTGGAATGTTTCTCCCTTGCCAGCTAGCCTGATGCCAGTTCTCGCCATTGGGGGTGCTGGAGGAGAGGGGGCCTCTCTTCCTGGTTCTGTGTGTTCTGCTTTTTTCTGTTCTATGACACAGGCTGGCACATAGGATGCATGGGAGCTCACTCCACTAAGTTTCTGTGGCACCTTTTCAGGCAGTTTCCTGGCTGCAAATTCAGCAGCACCCCTGTGGTTCCCGCCCTGATACTCTATGTCTGGAAGGGGTAGGCACTGCCAGGCAAGTTCAATGGGACCCCGGCTGGCCTCCTGGCAGCTTTCCCGTGAGTTCATCAGCACCTCTGCACACAGCTTCCCAGCTCATTTTGTTGGCACCCACACAGGTTGTCGTCAGCCTCCAGCTTTGGCCTGGGGCAGCCCAGTGAACTTTTCACCATCCAGTGGGCTGTGTCCACCACCTCCCAGGTGTGAATCCTTTCCTTGGGTACCTCCCTTCACCCTAGGGTATTCTGTAGAGTTCTCTTTTGTTTCTTTTCAGTTAACTCCTTATAAATAGTTAATAATTGTTTATACTAAACTTCCCTTGTTTAAAATACCATGTGGTTTCTGTCTCCTGGCTGGACTCTAGCTGATACACCTGGCCGTTTCCTTATTGAATACTGGACATTGTGAATTTATGTTGTTGGTTGCTGGGGTTTGTTATATTCCTTCAAATAGTGTAAATCTTGGTCTGGCACACAGTTAAGTTCCTTGGCATCAGGTGATTCTTTGCCCCATTGTGAGGGGCAGTGCCCTTCTGAGGATTCTACCCGATACGCTGTGAATTAGGAGGCTTTACCATGGTGGTTTATGGGAACATAAAATAGGGCCATCCCTGTGTGAGCTCTGGTTCCATCTGCTCCTTTCCAGGGATTCCTGCCCTGGGCTCCTCGCATAGTTTGTCTCACATGGGTACAGATTCCTCCTCAGCTGCATATCTTGGAGCTCTGCCTGCTCTGCAGCCCCTCCTCCCTAGCACTCCGCCCCCGCGTCCTAGCTGCCTCCTTGCCCTCCTGTCTCTTCCCCTGAGGGAGATGGCTGGCTGTCTGAGTTTCCCCTCCCAGCGCTGTAGCCCGGAACCACCTTGGCTGTGGCTGGTGCAGTCACAGGGCTCCGGCTGTCGGTTTCCCTTCTCGCTGCAATCTCCTCTGGTGACAGGAGACGCATCACATCATCTCTTGCCCAGTTTTCTGAGTTCACAGGGCTCTGTTACTATGTCTTGAATGAGTACATAACCAAACAGATGAAACAGCCTGTCAGGAGCTTAATGAAATTCAGAATGGGGTTGGGGCGGGGAGGCTCTCTGGCTAAGCGAACTGACACTGTTAACACTCCTTCTTTTTATTTTATTAAGCAGTCACACGAATGGGAACAGGAAGATGGTACAGATTGGAAGACAGTGACATGGTGGAGGCCTGGGGTTCGCCCCACAGCAGGCTCACCGTTACCATATTGTGTGGCTGTGTCCTTGCTGGGCTGAGGTGCTTGCGAGGATCGACGCCTCCTCACAGGAGTTCACGTGAAGAAAGGAGCTGATCACCCATGAACTTGCACAGGCAGAGTCCCTGGCCTGCTTCCGTGGCCCACCATGACTCCAGTAGTCTTCAGACGACGGGAAACTGGACCGACAAGGCCACCTACCTCTGGGCAGTCTGGCCTTGGCCTGGACTCCTCCCTGGCCTCCTGGGGCCACCTCTGCTTCTGCCCGAGGCCCTGTCCATGGCCACAGCTGGGTCAAGATGGCCACTGGTGGCCAGTGCTGCCCTGCTACACTTCCACTCTGAGGCAGGGACACTGATCCCTGGCTGGCAGCTGTCATGCAGGCAGCAAGAGGGGAGCCTGGAAAGCCAGCCTTGCAAGGTGAGTGGACGTGTTTTCTGAAGTGATATAGAAGTGGGGTGAGAACCAGTGCTGCTCCCCAGAGCCTGCAATTTGTGAGCAGGCAGAGGTCTCTGTGACTGCCTTTCCCATTCTCCACCCAGAACAGCTTCCTGTCCCCACAGCCAGGACTCTCCCAGCCTCACATTCTTCCCTGGGGGTGGTGCCCAGACCTCTGGGAGGAGAGTGGTGGCAGGGCCCTGACTCTGCCCACATTCAGGGGTCCAGGACAGGCAGGCACTCTGGGAGCCCCATGGCTCGATGGGGGTGTGGGGCAGGACAAGTGCATCATCCTTCACTCATGGCAGACCTGATGAGGCATCTGTCCCAGAGGCCAGTTAAGGGGGAAGGCTGAGGCGCTGCGGTAGGATGGTTTAGTGGGAGCCTTTTCATGTGACTGAGCCCCATAGGCTCTCACTGCATGCATCCCTACCCCCCAGGGAAGAGTTCAGTTATGGGAACATTTCAGCTTGAAGCTTCCTGGGGGGTGGGAAACACCAAGGGGAGCTTGGGGACTGTGGTCTCCTCCACACTAGCAGAGCCACATTGCCTTAATATCCTACAGTCTAAGGTCCAGCGATGCTCAGAGAATGGGTGAACAGAGGCTGGGGACTAGTGGACACGGTAACCGGGGAGGTAGGGAAGACATGGGATCAGCCCTCCCAGCTGGCCCATCCAGGAAGGATTGGGCAGAGTTAGAAAAGATGCCGTCGCTTAGTACTCAGACCTGAGGGTCAATGGTGAGAGCTTCAGTGGCCACTGTGTTGTGGGGCTGCACCATCTAATGGGTGGTGGCTTCTGGGACCATTGGTTCTTGTGAGCGTCCTTCTGGGCTCAGACATGGGCAGCTCCCTCCTCTCCACAGAGATAGGCCCACACCAGCTACTCTCTGGGGTCTGCTATCTGACAGTCAGCCTCTGCCTGGGACTTCCATGACAGGATGAACTGGTCCTGTCTCTGCTTTCTGGCTGTGCTTTACCCAAGTACTACTCTGATAGCTCCTTAGCCTACAGGAGCCTTTCCCTCCCAGTAAGAGCTGTAACTTTGGGGCGCCTGGGTGGCTCAGTTGGTTGAGCGACTGCCTTCGGCTCAGGTCGTGATCCTGGAGTCCCGGGATCGAGTCCCGCATCGGGCTCCCTGCTCGGCAGGGAGTCTGCTTCTCCCTCTGACCCTCCCCCCTCTCATGCTCTATCTCATTCTCTCTCTCAAATAAATAAATAAAATCTTTAAAAAAAAAAAAAAAAAGCTGTAACTTTGGTGCTCCCTTATCACCCTTGGTTCGATGTCTCCATCCCACAAGGATTTGGGATGTGGAGGCTGAGGAGCCTGGCCTGGTGGCAGAAGCCTATCCCTTCACTCATTCATCAGTGAAGACTGGGTCAGGCCCCCTTTGTGTGAGATGCTCACACTTAGATGGGGACAGCCAGGGCAGCCTGAGAGGGTGGAGAGCATCTAAAGCCATTGTTCTGTCAAAAAGGCCCCTCTCTGATGTTCATCCTTTCATTCAGCAGCCACTTGGTGAGCACCCACTATGGGTCATGGCTTGTTTAGGTGCTGATATATAAGCCCTAGCTGTCACTGGACTGCATCCAATATGACAGAATGTACATTATTAGATGTGATTGGTGGTAAGACAAAAATAAGGATAGAGGGACAAAACGTGTTAAGTAGGATGCTATGGTGAGGTGACATCTGGGAAGAGGCTTGGGTGAAGGAGGGGCAAGCAGTATGCCCATCTGGAGGCAGAATGCCAGGTAGAGGGACAGTGCTAAGGCCCTGAGGCAGGAGCCCATTTGGGAAACATGTTTGAAACTGTCAATGTGTAACAAACTATAGTGTTTATAGATAAGCCCCATGGCCAGTCCTAGGCAGGAAGCACAGCAGTTACTTGCACTAATTATAAAAAACCAGCACTGCCCATCTGGCCAGGAGGGAAGGGTCCCCAGAGAGGAAGCAGGCCTGGAGCTGGCAGTCTGCAAGCCCCAAGGCTCCTTCTCTAAGAGCGAGATGGTAGACCTCAGCTGAGGACACACGCTCCTGTTCTCTGAGAAGTTACAGAATGAGCTTCTAGAATGTAGAATTGCTATGTCCTGCTGCCGTCTTCATTGTAGGACTGGGCTGGTAAGGAGAGATACCAGAGGGTTCAGACAAGGACACAGAGGTCTTCAGCCCC
The DNA here is from genome assembly GCF_029215605.1 of Mirounga angustirostris. NCBI lineage: Eukaryota > Metazoa > Chordata > Mammalia > Carnivora > Phocidae > Mirounga > Mirounga angustirostris. The sequence continues at coordinate 142,452,720 of NW_026991713.1, forward strand.
AGAGACTCTTGGTCAGGCAGAGGGACATGGCCTGTGTTCCTTCTGGCTGTCGCTCATTGGTTGGCATACCTCTGCACAGGCCACGTATAGCTCAGAGATGTCCGTGTAGCCTATGCTAGCCAGACCGGCTTGCGGAGTTATCAGCCCACATCCTTTCACCCACCGGGCCTGATGCTGAGTCAGTTTACCAGGTACCCTGACAAACAGGACTGGGCAGGGTGACAGACCCACCCAGAGACTATGGTATTGGAGTTGTCAGACACGGACTTTAGCTGATTAACAGATTAAAGCAGAGAGAGAAGATGCAGAATTCCACATAGAATTCATAAAAAATTAAATGAAAAATCGGAAACAGGAGAGCATGACTAAAATTTAAAGTTAAGTAAGTGGGCCTTTCTACCCTAGGGTTAGGGGTTAGGGTAGAAAATACCCCGGCAAACACCACCGCAACTAGCCCACACTACCCTGTGAGCGTCCTTGTCCTGGGCCGCCGGGGCCCTGCTTGTCTCTTCCGTAGACCCCCAACCTTGGGCAGTGGGGGGGGTTCCTGCCAAGGAAGGTTCTTTGTGCTTGGAGAGACTGGCGGGTCTTTGGAACTTGGAGAACATGTTTCAGTGCAACTTTGTTGGAAATACTCTTTTTTTTTTTTTTTAAAGATTTTATTTATTTATTTTGAGAGACAGAATGAGATAGAGCATGAGAGGGGGGACGGTCAGAGGGCGAAGCAGACCCCCCGCTGAGCAGGGAGCCCGATGCGGGACTCGATCCCGGGACTCCAGGATCATGACCTGAGCCGAAGGCAGTGGCTTAACCAACTGAGCCACCCAGGCGCCCCTGTTGGAAATACTCTTGGCATGTTGGAAGAGCTTTGTGATGCTAATGAAATCTTTGGGGCCCTCAGATTCATTGTCAGGAACACAAGCGTGTTTTTATTTATGGTCTTGGGCTAAATGTATGCTAACCTCTCAACATACGCCTTAGAAACTGCCTTTTTACACAGTTGTCTTTTTGTTTGCTTCTCCCCTGAATGCAGAGTGCAGAAAGGTAGCATTGAGGACTGGTGGGATTGGGGAAATGGAGGCCCGTCTGGTTTGCAAGGGGCACACACACGCTTTTCAGGCGTCACATCGCGGGTCCTGAGTGCCACCTGTTGCACTGATGTGATGGGCATGGGCACAGGCAGGGGTGAGGACGTGGGGGCCAGGGCTGCTGCAGAGCATGACTGATGATGTTTTGGATCATCGCAATTTAGGTGCATGTTGTTCTGAGGAGTTTTCCACCCTGGGTTAATGGTTTCTTTATAATGAACAGAAATAAATTCATGACGGATGGTGAGGTAAGGCAAGGTCATGGGCCAAGGCCAGCGTGCTGACCCACACAGGTTGTTTGACATGGATTAAAGCAATGTCATGGCAAAGACATCAGCCTTTTATCTGAAGGAAAGGATGGAAGCCCCTTGTCTTCTAAACTGCTCTGTGGGGCAGTGAATACCCTTCCCACAGGGAGAGAAGGAACACAGGTTGAGTCTGGCTGAGGGGAGGCAGGCCTGCGGGGCCGTGACAGCCGTGGTTCCTGGGAGGTTCTCGTTCCTGGGAGGCCACTTGGATGCCCCACAGTGTACCCTGTGCTTCAAGACAGGAGGCCTTGCCGGGGTCTCTGGAGGGTCCCGAGGAACGGACGTCCTCTTAGCCAGGAGGGTGCTGAGGGAGGTGTGGAGCAGGTGAGCACGTAGCCCCGCTGTGTTATGCATTTGTCATGGCGCGCCTTCTGTGTTCCAGGCACTGGTTTAGGCACAAGGAAGTTGATGGACAGGCTGGACGAGGTCTCTGCTCTCGTGGGGTTTGTGTTCCAGTCCAGAGGTGGGCCTTAAACGAGTGTAAATAAGTAAGAGCAAACACATTAAAGAACAAAGAAAACAAGTGCTAAAAGTAATGAAAGAGATGATACTGGGACCATGTTGGTGGTAAGGATTGTTGGGGAGAGGATGACCTCCCTTAAGAGGTGACGTTTTAGCTGAAACCAGAATGACAGGGCAGCCCAGCTCTGCAGGCGGAGCAGAGGCCCAGAACTAGAATCGCTTCAGCTTTCGTCTCAAGGACTAGGAGAAACTGATGACAGATTGTAAGCAGAGGAATAACATGATCTGATGGCACATTCACGAGACGTGCCGGGTCCTGTGCGGAGACTCAGATCATGGGGTGGATTTCCGGAAGCAGGGAGACCACGGGTAGGCATTGCATGTGTCCGGGGAGGACTGGCATGGTGGCTGCAGAGGTAGAGTGCAGACAGGGACTGCATTTGGGGTCGTGCTGAGGGAAGGCAGGGAGCCAGGTGAGTCTGAAGTATCTGAGCATCTCAGTGGAGGCGGGGCAAGGGCATCCAGGGATATAGTCTGCAGTCTGGTTTCTCCGTAGCAAGTTTGCAAAGCCCACTGGATGTCAGTGGAGGTGTCCTGGCCGCAGCCAGGTTGGGGGACAGAGCCCCATCTCCCAGGAGAGTCAGGAGTGTTTCCTGCACAGGTGGAAAACCACCGTCCCTCTTAAGGCTGCTGGACTGCAGGACCTGACAGCTGGTCACCGTCTCCCAACCCAGAGTTTCTGACAGCTTGAAATCCTTCTTCCTCACGTTCCACATCCAGTATACCACCAAGTCCTGTCCTAAGGCCACAGCGCTCTCCCCGCCTCACCATACCTTCCATGTCAGCCACCCTTGTCCCTTCACCTGGAGGCAGCCTGCTTGCCTTCCCTCCACCTGAGCCCGGCCCTGCTCCTCATGGTTACCAGAGGCACTTCCTAACATGCAGACCTGGGCATTTAAAGTATTTTGAGTGATTTCTTTTTTAATATTAACTTATTACTTCATTTTTAAAATTTAGGTGTTTTTTTTTTTTTTTAAGTACTCTCTCCACCCAGCGTCGGGCTCAAACTCATGACCCTAATAAGATCAAGAGTCACATGTTATTCTGACTGAGCCAGCCAGGTGCCCCCAACTTCTTACTACCTCATTTTTGGATGATGCCTTGTATTTAGTTATGGATTACAAATGTTTTGATTTATAGAATTTTTTTAAATTATGGAAAATTTCAACATATTCAAAAGTAGAAATTAGTATGCTGAACCTCCGTGTGCCCACCACCTAGCTTCAGGGCCACATTTTTAAGCAAATCCCAGATAGTATATAATTTCATCTTTAATATTTCAGTGTGACTCTAAAATTCAAAGATTGGCAGCTCTTTCTGCCCATGAGTCCTGTCCCTTTGCTTTAATAAAAACAAGCACCAAAAAAAAAAAAAATCCAAGGATCATTGAAAGCATATCCACAATGGCATGACCACACCTAAACATTTAATACCGGCCCACCTTGGTGTTTGGTTCAGTTGCAGACCACCATCATAATGTGACTGTCACAATAAAGTGAGCCAGATGAATTTTTTGGTTTCCTAGTGAATATAAAAGTTATGTTTACAGTATCGTGTAGTCTGTTAAAATATGCAATGCCATTATGTCTAAAAAACAATGTACAAACTTTAATTAAAAATTACTTTATTGCTAAAAAATGCTACCCATCGTCTGAGCTTTCTGGAAGTCATAATCTTTTTGGGGGAAGAGGGTCTTGCCTCGATGTTGGTGGCTGCTGACTGATCAGGGTGGTGGCTGCTAAAGGTGGGGATTACTGTGGCAGTTTCTTAAAATAAGACAACAGTGGAGTTTGCCACCTTGATCGACTCTTCCTTTCATGAATGATTTCTTTGTAGCATGTGATACTGTTTGATAGCATTTCACCCATGGCAGAAATTCTTTCAAGATCGGAGTCAGTCCTCTGAAACCCTACGGCTGCTTTATCCGCTAAGTTTACAATAAATATTTTGTTGTCATTTCAACAGTCTTCAGAGCATCTTCCCCAGGAAAGATTGTCTCAATAAAGCACTTTCTTTGCTCATCCATATGAAGCAACTCCTCATCTGTTTAAGTTTTATTCTGAGATTGCAGTGATTCAGCCCTATCTTCACACTCCACTTCTTTTTTTAGTATTTACTTATTTAAGTAATCTCTCCACCTAACATACGGCTCAAACTCATGACCCCGAGATCAAGAGTCGCTAACTTCTCTGCCTGAGCCAGCCAGGCACCCAAGGCTCCACTTCTGATTCTAGTTCTCTTGCCATTTCCACCACATCTCAGTGACTTCCTCCACTGAAGTCTTGAACCCCTCGAAGTCATCCATGAGGGTTGGAATCAACTTCTTCCAAACTCCTGGTAAGGTTGATGTTTGATCTCTTTCCATGAATCACAAAGGTTAACGGTGAATTCTTTCAAGAAGGATTTCAATGGACTTTGCCCAGATCCATCAGAGGAATCACTGTCTAAGGCAGTTACAGCCTTACAAAATGTATTTCTCAATAATAAGCTTTGAAAGTCAAAATTACTCCTTGCTCTTTGGGCTGCAGAATGGATGTTCTGTCACTGGGTGTGAAAACAACATGAATCTCATTGTCCATCTCCATCAGAACTCTTGGGTGACCAGGTGCATTGTCATGAGCATTTTGAAAGGAGTCTTTTTCTGAGCAGTAGGTCTCAACATGTGGGCTTACTATTCAGTAGATCATGTTGTAAACAGATGTACTGTCATCCAGGCTTTGTTGTCCCATTCAGAGAGCACAGGCAGAGTAGATTTTGTATAATCTTAAGGACCCTAGGATTTTCAGAGTGGTAAATAAACATTGGCTTCAACTTAAAGTCACCAGCTCTTAAATTAGCTCCTAACGAGAGTCAGTCTGCCCTCTGAAGCCGGGCACTGACATCTCTATTCTAGCTATGACCATGCTAGATGGCATCTTCTTCTGTTTATAAGGCTGTTTTGTCTAGGTTGAAAATCTGTTAGTCATTGTAGCCACCTTCATTAATGATCTCATCGATCTTCTAGATCCCTTTCTGCAGCCTTGTATCAGTACTCACAGATTCATCTTGCACTTTTATGTTGTGGCTTCTTTCCTTAAACCTCATGAACCACCTCTGCTCGCTTTGTGCTTTCCTTCTTCAGCTTTCTTACCTCCCTCGGCCTTCATAGGTTTGAAGAGATGACCTGGCTCTGGATCACGCTTTCATTTAAGGCAGTGTTGTGTCTGGTTTGATCTTCTATCCAGCCCATTAAAGCTTTCTCTGCATCAGCAATAAGGCTGTTGCGCTCTTATTTTTGTGTGTTCACTTGGAGTAGCATCTTTAATTTCCTTCAAGAACTTTTCCTTTGCATTTACAACTTGGCTAACTGGTATAAGAGGCCTAGCTTTTCGTCTGTCTTGACTTTCGATGTGCCTTCCTCACTAAGCTGTCATTTCTAGCTTTGGATTTAAAGTGAGAGATGAGTGACTCACTCCTCCTTTCAGTTTCTAAAGGCCACTGGCCAGTTAGTAATTGGCTTGATTTCAGTACTGTTGTGTCTCCAGGAATAGGGAAGCCCGAGGAGAGGGCAAGAGATGGGGCAACGGCCAGTTGCAGGAGCGGACGGAACATGCACAACACTTTGGAGTGTGCTGTCTCAATGTCGGCGCAGTTTGTGGCGCCCCAGAACAGCTACACTAGTAACATCCCAGATCCCCGTAGTAAGTGCGGGAAGAATGAAAGCGTTTGAACTCCGGCGAGAAGTACGCGAATGTGACACAGACATGGAGTGAGCAAGTGGTGCTGTAGGCACCGCGGTGCTGACAGACGTGCCTGAGGCAGGGTCGTCACAGAACTTCAGTTTGTGTGAAGCGCACTAAAGCAAAGAGCAGTGAGCCCAGGTGTGCTTGTAATTTCCTCACTTACCACACCAGTGTTGTCATGTTCCCGATTGCCTCTTAAGTGATTTGTTAAGCAAATGTTCATTTATTTAGTTAGGGTTGTTTTTTTTTTAAGATTTGATTTATTAGAGAGCAGAGTGAGAGCACAAGCAGCGGTAGAGGGGCAATGGGAGGAGCAGACTTCCCGCCAAGCAGGGAGCCCAACATGGGGCTCAGTCCCGGGACCCCGGGATCATGACCTGAACTGAAGGCAGACACTTAACGACTGAGCCACCCAGGCGCCCCAAGGAAATGTTTGTTTAAACGATTGAGATCCACTGTTTTACAGAATCCATATTGCATTAGTAATAGAACTCATATTACATTTTATTCTCTGAGTTCCTCCTCTCTCCTCTTTTTTTTTTTTTAAGATTTTATTTATTTGACAGAGGCACAGTGCAAGAGGGAACACAAGCAGGGGTAGTGGGAGAGGGAGAAGCAGGCCTCCTGCCAAGCAGGGAGCCCGATGAGGGGCTCGATCCCAGGACCCTGGGATCATGACCCGAGCCGAAGGCAGACGCCTAACGACTGAGCCACCCAGGCGCCCCTCTCTCCTCTTTTTCTTAAAATTTATTGATGAGACCATCCTTTGTCCTATAGTTTCCCACAGTCTGGATTATGCTGCATCCCCATGGTGGTGATGACTGATGTGCTTCTGTCCCTTGTAAGTTGGTACTGAGATCTAGAGGTTGCGTATATTTGCATTGGTTTTGGCAAGCTACTTTCTAAGTGCTGTTGTGTCCTCTGTTCAGGTGTGGAAAGCTGTTGTCTTCTGTTGAGTTAGTAACCACTGATGATCAGTGCCTACGTTAGGGGTTGCAAATTGCTGAGTCTCAAATTCTGGCAGTCATTCATTGATTAGCTGGAATTCATTGCTTAGCTGGAATACGCCTATATAAACAAATTGCCCCTCAGTAACCATTGAGCAACTCGGTGGTACCATTTACATAGGAAAGGCAGGGAGATTTCTTGATTTTTGACTGTTGGCCACTTTGCAGAATAACAAGCGGATTCCCCAGCATCTCCCAAAGGTGACTGATGAATTTTTTACATCAGTATGCACTCATGCATTTAAAAACAGTTGAGGGGCGCCTGGGTGGCTCAGTTGGTTAAGCGACTGCCTTCGGCTCAGGTCATGATCCTGGAGTCCCTGAATCGAGTCCTGCATCGGGCTCCCTGCTCGGCAGGGAGTCTGCTTCTCCCTCTGACCCTCCCCCATCTCGTGTGCTTTCTCTCTCATTCTCTCTCTCTCAAATAAAATCTTTAAAAAATAAAAAATAAAAACAGTTGAGATCACAATTATTCTCATTAGCAGTTTGTAGATTTGAGAATTTGTGAGAAGATAGGTATTCAGTCTGTTAGAAATGATGAAGGCTGGAAGAGAAGGTATATTCAGTATAGGAAACTATAGATACAGTAACTCAGGCATATTCATTATGTATGTGTTAGACCCAAAGGTTCTCAGACATTCTCAGTTCAGAGCACCCCTATGTAAGGTTCCGTAATTATTCTGAGGGACTGCCTAGGCCAAAAATACCTAACAGTTCCATTAATTAAATAGTCTAAACAACTTAAGTATTTATGTCCTAGCAACTTAGAGACATTTGGAAAAGTAATATACAGTCCCTAACTCACAATGGTTCGTCTTAAGAGTTTTGACTTTATAATGTGCAAAAACGATATGCATTCATTAGAACCCATACTTTAAATTTTGAATGTCGATCTTTTCCTGGGCCGATGATGTGCGGTAGGATCCTCTCTCGGGATGCTGGGCAGTGGCAGGAACCCCAGTGCCCAGTCGGCCACGCGGTCACGAGGGTAGCAGTCAATACCCTTGGCAGACGTTGTTTTTCACTGTCCGTACAGTATTCAGCAAATTACATGAGATATTGAATGCTTTATTATAAAATAAATAGGTTTTGTGTGGGAGGATTTGGCCCAACTGTAGGCTAATGTCAGTGTTCCGAGCACATTTAAGGTAGGCGAGCCTAAGCTATGGTGTTAGGTAGGTTAGGTGTATCAAGTGCATTTCAACAGTATTTTCAACTTGCAGTGGAAAGTTATGGTTCTCAGTATGGTTACAGCGGTTACCAGGACATAACCCTTGTTATAAATTGAGGAAGATCTGCACATATGAATTTGAAGAAGAAATATTTTCAATAAGTCACCAGAATTACTTAGGAATGGAACATAAGCCTGTTGGGCACTTTTACAGTCATGGAATCAGAGTGGACGCTGCCATCACTGGTGCCTGCTGCGCACGGATTGTCACACGGTGAGAACATTCTCAGTAACTGCAGAAACCTAGCCTTGCAGAGACCTGCAGCATCGGAGAGGAATGTAGCAGGAGAAACTGTTGAAACCGTGAGCACCTAAACCACAGTGTCCAGCCATGTTATCACTGTTCCCCCTCAGAAGCTGCGTGTCCTGTGGCACCCGGCAGGGTCATAGTGTGGCCAGATGTGTCTTAGCGCACTGTGTGGGAACCACAGCTGTGTGTCCTTCCCATTTCCGTGGTCATCCTCGCCCCAGGGCTACATGTTGGTGTGAGGCCACCCCCACCCCCAGAGCGTTCAGGAGCAGGTCCCAGGGTCTTGTGGCAGTTACTGTGACATGCAGGCCACCAACCTGCACAGAGGTGTTCCTTTGCCACCATTGTTGCCAGCCTTAGTGCTTAGAGGATGTTTTCCTTATCCTTTGATTTCAGCCACACCAGAGCTGAAGACCTGGCTTTGACTTCAGGAAACCATTGTGACGTGCAGTTTCCCCTTCCCGTCTCTGGTGCAGGGTTTAACCAAAGAGGGTGTCAGTCTTTCAGGATTGATGTAAAAATAGTTCAGCCTGATCAGAGAAGGTGGTCTTCTGTCAGCGCTCATTTCTCTGCTGTCAGAACTGAAAAATGCTAGAAGCATGGGGCTTCCTACCTTTCCCTGGCACCTAGTCTGTGTCTCCGTGTGGGGCTGGGCATGGGAGGAGTGTACCCGGACTCCCCACTGTTGGTGTTGGGCCTGGCCATTGTGGAGGCCAAAAGAATGTGGTCAGAGGTGGCAACATGCAATTTGTGAACTGGGGCCTCTGGAGGCATCGTTTATTTGCTCCTCTGGAAGTTTCACCTTCCACCGTTTACAAGACTGTGCCTTGGGTAGCTGCAGGCCTGTGAGCATGGGGAAAAAATGCATATGTTGTACACTGAGTTTGGGGATTGCTTGTTACACAAGAGCTGACTGATAAAAATGGAAAAGAAGTCCATGAGAAAAAGGTAGGAGAGTGACAGAAGTAGAGCATTTGAGAGGGTTATTATTCTTAAGGATAAGATGGATTTTTAAGATGTGATATGTGTCTTCCGTGAAATGTTATCTGTTGATACTTAAACCCAAGAGGAGGGCAGTGACAGTTTTATCCCCATTTTATAGATGAAGACAATGAAGCTCAAAATGAGAGTGAAGATGCGGGGCGCCTGGCTGGCTCAGTCGTTAAGCATCTGCCTTCAGCTCAGGTCATGATCTCAGGGTCCTGGGATCAAGTCCCCCATCGGGCTCCCTCTACTTCTGTCCCTCCCCCCTGCTTCTGCGCATGTGTATGCTCTCTATCTCAAATGAATAGATAAATCTTTAAAAAAAAAAAAAATGGGTGAAGATGCAGCAGGTGAGTCTGGTGCGGGCCCCAGACCCCCAACTCCTGGTCGAAGCTCTTTTGCGGGCTGTGTTGCTTCTCCCGCAGGCCCAACTCTGAGGGCAGCCGACAGGGCAGCCGTGCACTGGGCCTGGCTCTTGGTACAAGTGGGGCCACAGTGAGGACCTGGGAGGGAGGGCAGAGACCACACCAGGGAGCTCCGCAGGGCACAAGGGCAGCGATTTGCCCAGGAGGGGTGTGCTGAGAACTGGAAGGACCAGGTAGCCGCAGGGTGACACTTGTGCCACCTATGGGCGGCATCCCACGTTCGGTCAGAAGCGGGGCTGGTGGCCTCCCTCTGCGTTTGCTCCCAGGTTTCCCTCGAAAGGTCCGGCAGGGGGTGTCTAGAAACGAGTGCCCGGGAGAACGGGCTCTAGGCACCTGCGCTGCACACACCAACAGTCTTGCTTGCTGAGCACAATCTGGATTTTGATGTGCTTAAAAACTCAGAGATGGAGAATGGGAGAGGCAGCAAGCAAATCTTTGGTCAGGCTGTGATGGGCGTGCTGGCAGCTTGAGGGCCAGGCCACCTCACTGCACAGGAGGGACACGTGAACGGACTGGTGTGACAGACACAGCTGTCTGTCAGCAGGCTTTCATTACCTTGGACTCCGGGTCTTGTTGGTTTACCTTCTGACCGGTTTTTCATCCCCTCTGCCACCTCCTGCCCCGTGAGGCTCTGGCTGGATCCGCACTTCCCTGACCCTTGCCTCGAGGCCTCCCCGGCTTCCTGTCCTCCAGTCCCGCAGCCCCTCCTCATGGGCGGAGTCCCTTCCGGGGGGTCGTAATGGCTCCCAGAAGAGATCCCTGGCCTAATTCCTGGAACCTCTGAACATTAACTTAGGTGGCAGGAGATAGATTTTGCAGCTGCGATCAAGTCAAGGCTCTTGAGATGGGGAGAAGGTTCTGAAGGTCCGGGAGGATGCTAAATCCCATCCCATGGATCTTGTAAGAGGAGCGGAGAGAACTGACACAGAGCAGGGTGCCGACGTGGGCGGAGTGGGGTGACCTGGAGCCCCCAGGAGCTGGAGATTCAGGGAACCTTCCCCTCATGTCTCTACGGGAGTGCGGCCCCCGGGACACCTTGTGGGGTGACCTGGAGCCCCCAGGAGCTGGAGATTCAGGGAACCTTCCCCTCATGTCTCTATGGGAGTGCGGCCCCCGGGACACCTTGATTTCAGCGCCGTGTAATGGATTTTGGTCTTTGGCCTCGACGGCTGTTAGAGAATACATTTTTGTCAATTTAAGCCACCAGCTTTTTAGTGACTTGTTTCTGCAGACACAGAAAATGACTACAAACAGGACGGTCAGGGATTCCAAAACAGAAATGACTGGACATGAGGCCTAGTCCAGAGCCTTCAGCTGCTTGATGGTGTCCCTGACTCAGTCACCTGGGGTCACCTCCGCCTGGAACACACACTCTTCACCCTAAGGTTCCCTGTTGCCTTGCTGGCAATGGAGGTGGGCCCCACATCCCGCCGCTTCCTGGGGCCCACGGCACGTGCTCCGCAGGGAGAGCCTGACTTCCAGCCCAGTGGCCTGCAGCCCACACTGCGGACCCATGAGGAAGCGGTGGTTGGGCCTCACGGGGGATGGCCGGCTTCGACCTGTGGCTCCAAGGTCATCTCCAGACTGGAACACAGCCGGGCCCGCCCCCGGCACACACCTGCTACCTCCCCCTCCCCCTCGCTGGGAGAGCAACATGTGTGAAGGACATGGGCACTTTGGCCCGGTCATTAGACTTTAAAACCAAGTGCACATAGTATCCGGTGCTCTCTTTACAGCAGCAAGAACCTGTGCCTGTTGCGATAGGTGCACGCCAGCCAATCAGGTGTGTGGGAAAGCCACACAGGCCGCACCATTGTTCTCCGTCCCCCAGGTGATGCCCTGGGAAAGGTCACAACTGCCTAAAGCTTTAAAACCCCAGGGGAAAACAAACATTCCCTGTGCTGGGACTCAGCTGCAGCTCTGTACGGTCTGTCATCCGTTTTTTAATTCACTCCCCTTTGCAACTAATTTTTCTTAAAGTAGCAAAAGGAGACCATTGATACCGATCAGAGAATATCTATTCCTAACTCTTGTAAGAATTCCCATCGTCCTTGTAGAAGCTGACCTTCAGGTGAGTGAGTGGTGCCCCAAGGGCAGTGTGACACAGGGCCCATGGAAAAGGGGTGCCAGGCCTGGAGGCCCCTCAGGTGACTGGCCCCTCGGGAAGAGCTCTTGCCAGTTCAGGCTGGGTGGGTGCCTGGAGCAGGGAGGGCAGTGAGCTGGTGTCCCAGCAACAGAGGGCCAGGGGCTACCTCGGGCTGGTGATTTTCACAGGGGCTGGTCTTCTGGCAGGTGGAGTGAGAAGACCCCAGGGTGCTTCACTTAGCTGTTTGGCTCTCTGGACACTGGGGAGAGGGTTGTGAGTCTCAGCCTGGCCTGTTCAGCATAGCCTGCAGAAACAGGATTTACTCAGCTTTGGGCTCCACCTGGTTGGACTCTGGGGGAGGAGGAGGCACTGTCCTATTTCCAGACTCACAGGTAAACATCCCTCCTGTTCCAGGATGAGAGGAGCCAGGCTGATGGGGGCACTGCTCACCCTGGCTGGCCTGCTGCGGGTGGCCCTGTTCCTGAAAATAGCAGCCTTCAACATCCGAACTTTTGGGGAGACCAAGATGTCCAATGCCACGCTCTCCCACTACATCGTGCAGGTCAGTCCAGGCCGGCCTGTCCCCGAGGAACCCCAGGGCGGGGGGGTGGTTGTGGTTGGGGGGGGGGGGAGGAGACATATAACAGGTTCTGGGAACACTGGGGCAGCAGCCAGTCCTGAGGGCGACCACAGACGGGGGTGTGGAGAGCCTCTGGTGACAGGGAGGACCCCTGTCTGCTGTTCTATCCATGGCTGGCAACAGAATCCCAGGCAGGAGCACCAGGCCAAACCATGACCTGAAGGTGCCCCAGGGAGCAGCTCAGCCCTTGTGGGGACCTGCAGCCGCTGTGCACCCAGGCTGCCCTGCTCAGCACCAACGTGGTCCTGTCCACAGATCCTGAGTCGCTACGACATTGTTGTCATCCAGGAGGTCAGAGACAGCCACCTGACAGCCATGGGGAAGCTGCTGGACATACTCAATCGGTGGGTGATGGCCAGGGGGGCAGGGTGGGCGCTGGGGAGGCACGGGATGGTGATCCTCCCCCCGGGGCATGGTACCATTGCCTGACAGAGCCAGGAGCCCTGCTGTAGGCAGCAGGAGGGTTCCCTGGGGGCCCCCTGACAGGCACGTTTGTTTCCTTGATCCAGGGATGACCCCAACACCTATCAGTTCGTGGTCAGTGAGCCCCTGGGCCGGAACAGCTACAAGGAACAGTACCTCTTCTTGTTCAGGTAAAGCCCCAACGCCGAGAGATGGGGGCCACCCGCGGACACTGAGGGGGACCTCGTGGGCAGTAGTCTGTCCTACGGGGAGGAACTGGAGGCCACAGAGCAGGAGCCGAGAGCCTGGGGCCCTGGTGTGGGCCGCACCCCCAGTCCCAGGCTAAGCCCCTGGCCTTCCCTAGACCCAACCAGGTGTCCGTACTGGACAGCTACCAATATGACGACGGCTGCGAGCCCTGCGGGAACGACACCTTCAGCCGCGAGCCCACCATCGTCCTGTTCCACTCCCCGTTCACCGGTATGCACGCCTTCCTGGGGCCCCTGGAAAGCCCTGGTCCCCCCTAGTGCTTCAGTCTGACGTTGAAGGCACTCAGGAACACACCGCCTTGGGACTGGCTCATACCCCCACCCCGGGGCTGAGCAGGACCACCCTCTCCCCAGCGGTCCAGGCCTTCGCCATTATTCCCCTGCATGCGGCCCCCTTGGACGCCGTGGCGGAGATGGACTCGCTCTATGACGTCTACTTGGATGTCCGGCAGAAGTGGGACCTGGAGGTGAGTCCCCCACCCCAGGCTCCTGGGGCATGTGCTGTGTGCCCAGGCCAAGTGGCTGCCGTCTACTTAACTAGGACATCATGCTCATGGGCGACTTCAATGCTGGCTGCAGCTACGTGGACCCCTCCCAGTGGGCCTCCATCCGCCTGCGCACGAACCCGGCCTTCCAGTGGCTGATTCCTGATACCGCAGATACCACGACTACGGCCACGCACTGTGCCTACGACAGGTAGGGAGGGGGTCGGCTCTGGGAGCAGCCTTGACTCCTAGGTCTAGCTTCCCAAAACCTGGGTCAGTCACCCTCCTGGGCCCTTCTCGTGTGTGGCAGGATCGTGGTGGCAGGAACGCTGCTCCAGCATGCCATCGTTCCAGACTCGGCCACCCCCTTTGACTTCCAGGCTGCCTACGGCCTGAGCAGCCAGCTGGTAGGTGTCCTCCCTTATGTGCTTCAGCTTTGCTGGGACCCCAGGACTTCTGGCAGTCTCTGTATCAACCTCTGCCACTGGGACTAGCATGTGGTGTGCGGAGGGGGGGGGGTACCATGTGCAGAGTGGGCCGTGCACCCGTCCTCACTATGCGTTTCCCCACAGGCCAAGGCCATTAGCGACCATTACCCAGTTGAGGTGATGCTAAAGACGGTTTGATGTGACTGGGGCCCGGGCTGGTGACCTCTACCCTCTCCAGCTTGCCTGTCCTCATGGTAATTTTCCTCTGAGCACCCTCCCCCACTGTTCCCCGAAGGAAGTAGACCTGGCACTACCTCTGCTTCCAGCATGAGCAAGGGCCTTGTGGCAACCGAGCTACTCCCTGCCTTTGCAGTCCAGACACAAGTTTACCATTTAGAGTAACAAATGCTTTTAAGCTAAATAAAGCTCAAAGGGGGTGTTGTCATCGGTGGCACGTAGTCCTTCTTTCTCCCTGGCTGGTCTCAGACTGCCTCGTCCTTCACCTCCACTTGAGCCCTAGTCCCTGCACGTAGACTGGGGGCCTTCACGCCGGCGGCCCCTCAGCGTCGCTCCAGGGCCTTGACAAGCAGGTGGTTCAGGCGGCCCACCATGGGGCGGGGGTCATCGACGAGCCCCGCGGCAATCATGGCGTTCTCATAGATCTGAAAGGGAGGGCTAACCTCATCAGGGGGAGGACAAAAAGGGGGAGCACTACCTTTTTCAAAATGGGGTATTAGGGGCACCTGGGTGGCTCCTAGTCATGATCTCAGGGTCCTAGGATTGAGCCCTGCACTGGGTTCCCTGCTCAGCAGGGAATCTGCTTCTCCCTTTCCTGCCGCCCCCACCCCCGCCCTGCAAAATCTATGGAAAAACAAACCAGGATTTTAAAGGTAACAGGTGTCCCACTTCAACAGACGATGTGGGCACCGCAGTTCTGCTCTCTGCCCGTCCCCAGGAGACTCACCTGATCAACTAGTAGCTGGGCCAGGTCAGGCTCGCTCGCTCTCAGCTGACTGAGCTTCTTGATCAACGTGTGTCTATAGCACAGAAAACACCAGAAATTAGCTCAAGGGCCTCTGTGTTCTGATGACTTTTCTGAGTATAGGGTTATCTGAATCCAGTGTAAGAAGTACAATGGGGCGCCTGAGTGGGTCAAGCAACTGCTTTTGGCTCAGGTCATGATCCTGGGGTCCCAAGATCGAGCCCCATGTTGGGCTCCCTGTTCAGTGGGGATTCTGCTTCTCCCTCTCATGCTCTCTAATAAATAAAATCTTAAAAGAAAAAGCACATAATATCAATTTCAGATAATATACCAAGACGACCAGAACAAATAGATTTGATTAGCAAATGCAGCAGTACCAAAATTAATATATGAAAAAGACATTAGTTGGGTGGCTCAGTTGGTTGGGCGACTGCCTTTGGCTCGGGTCATGATCCTGGAATCGAGTCCCACATCGGGCTCCCTGCTCAACAGGGAGTCTGCTTCTCCCTCCGACCCTCCCCCCTCTCATGTGCTCTCAAATAAACCTTTAAAAAAAAACATTAGTTGTCAGTCAGAAACCCTACTTAATCCATACATTTTCCTTTTTTTTTTTTTTTAAAGATTTTATCTATTTGACAGAGACACACAGCGAGAGAGGGATCACAAGCAGGGGGAGAGGCAGAGGGAGAAGCAGGCTCCCCGCAGAGCAGGGAGCCCGATACGGGGCTCGATGCAAGGCATCATGACCTGAGCCGAAGGCAGACGCTTAACGACTAAACCACCCAGGTGCCCCCATACATTTTCCTTTTTAAAAAAGTCTTTATTAAATTCAAGAAAATCTTTTTTAAAATATAAATATGGAGGAAGTGTATCATAAGGCTCCAGTAATTGGGACTGCTGGCTCTGAAAAGCCAACATCTGGGGCCCCATGTTGGGTGTAGAGCTTACTCTGAAAATGTAACATTAAAACAAAAAGCCGATAGCATTTTGGGGTGCCTGGGTGGCTCAGTCAGTTAATTAAGAGTCTGCCTTCAGCTGGAGTCCTGGGATTGAACCCTGTGTCAGGCTCCCTGTTCAGCAGGGAATCTGCTTCTCACTCTCTCTTGAATGAATAAAAAGAGACCGCCTAAGTGTACGTGAGGGAGGGTAACTGGCCAATCACTCAGAATGCTACTGGATTCCTTAGATCAAAAGAAATACATTTAGAGTAAAACAATTTTAGAAGGACTTTTGAAGCAAAATACACAGAGATCAAAAAGGAGAGAGCTTTGGGCGCCTGGATGGTTAAGCGACTGCCTTTGGCTCAGGTCATGATCCTGGAGTCCCGGGATCGAGTCCTACCATCAGGCTCCCTGCTCAGATTCTCCATCCCTCTGCCCCCTCTCTGTAAAATAAATCTATAAAATTACTACTGTATACAAAATCACTCCAAAAAATCTTCATATACAATTTCAAGTTAGAAAATGGAATTTCAAAATATCCAATAAATAAGGTACATCATAAGGAATGTGCAATACCTCTACAGTTACCAAAAAATAGTAAGACCTAAATGGAGAAATCTGGCATGTTCCTGGATGAAAGATTGGACATAAAGATGCCAGTTCATTCAAAATTGACTTGGGAGCCGTATAATCTCAACCACAAGCCCAACTGGGGGGGGGGGGGGGGCGGGGCGGACACCTGTCAGGTCACCTCGTCCAAGCACAGACCTACAGGAGGGAAGATATCCTTGAAGGGAAATAAGGGGGGACTCACTGAATACAGACCGTGCACTGTGGCCACCTGATGCTGGACAGAGACGTCAAGCCGATCAGCAGGGAGGACATACAGGAGCAGTCATGGCACAGGGCAAGCGGGTGTTCATGTGGAGTGAGATACAACAACTCTCCCACATCCCAAACTAATTAGAGATGGACTAAAACCTTAAAGCTTTTAGACAGAAAGAATACATTCAAGACTCTGGGGGCGCCTGGGTAGCTCAGTCGTTAAGCGTCTGCCTTCAGCTCAGGTCATGATCTCAGGGTCCTGGGATCGAGCCCCGCACTGGGCTCCCTGCTGGTGTTCCCTCTCTCGCTGTGTCTCTCTCTGTCAAATAAATAAATCTCGGGGGGAAAAAAAAAGATTTCTCCAAAAAGACCTAGAACAGCAGTGAACACAGACTTCCAGCGTTGGGAGGGGACGGGTGCAGTGGGCGAAGGGGTTGAGGGGCTCAAACTTCAGTTGTAAAGTCAGTCATAGGATGAGAAGTACAGCAGACAACCATCGGTAACAGCACGGTGACGGGGTAAGGGACTTCTCGTGGTGAGCCTGTTGTAATGTCCATAAACGTCAACATCACTGTGTTGTACGCCTGAAACTAACACCGTATGTCAACTAGACTTCGACCAAAGTAATGAGTTTTTAAAAATTATGATTTCATTAAAATTAAGAACTTCTCAGAACACATCTTTAGGCAGATGAAACGACACTGGAAGGAGACACTGGCAACCGAGAAAGCGTACATTAACTACGAAACAGAACAGGAAAAAGGACAGTCTTGGGCGTGTCATGAGAACGCCAAGCTGAAGGACAGTGCGCGCAGGGCCCGGGGCCGCCCGTGCCAGCAACGTGCGGGCAGTGGCGTCTCCTCGACCCACGGAGGGCACCTGGGCAGGTGAGCCTCAGGCACCCCAGAGACACGTGCGGGGTTCAGAGCAACCTGTTCCCAGCAGCCCCCAAATGAGAACAACTCACAAGTCCACCAAGAAAGACTAAATCGCTGCGCTGAGGCAGACTCCGACCGGTCACTCCGCCCCGGACACGACCGCACCCCCGGCCGCCCTCCCCGGGCACCACCTGTCGCTGAGTGAAGGAAGCATGACTTCCGAAGCACGTGCCCAGGGACTCCACCGACAGGCCACTCAGACTGTCTCCAGGACGCACGGCGGATGGTCGGACTAGAGCACGGGGAGGAACTCTCAGTCTCTACAGCAAGAGCTGTGTGGCCGCTGAGGAGGAACAGGCCCCCACCGGGCCACTTGCGGTGTTCTAGAACCTCCCGCAGGGGGGTGGGGGAGGGAGTGTAAACTGAAATGCAGTTGGATCACACAGGTGGTGTCTTTATGGTCACCAAACTGCATGTAAGCCTTTTGCCCTTTGTAGCTGTCAGAGACAAAGCACACACACAACTGTGGATTACCGGGCAGGGGAGAATCGTGCCCTGGGCCAGAGGGGCCGGGAGCCTACCTGGGGTTGATCTCCAGCGTGGGCTGCAGGAGCTGAGCGCGCTCCTCCTGGGTCTTGGCCAGCTGCTGCATGCGCAGGAAGTGCCGGGCGGCCCCCATCTCCAGCACGGTGATCATGGCAGGGTGGGTGTCCAGTCGAAGAGTAACCTACAAGCAAGGCCAGGGACCCGGTGAGGGAAGAGCCAGAGGTGGGGCGGGGGGGGGGGGGGGGGGGGGAGGGCCAGGCTGCAGGGTCTTGACCAGGTCGGAAGCTTCCCCAGGTGACACAAAAGAATTCAGGTCTCTGGGGACAACGCCCCCCGACCCCCCGACCCGATGCACTACTGAGAAGGGAGCCCGAGCCGCTGCCACACGAAGTTCCTGGGACAGAATCCTGACTGGGGACTCCCTCCTCCCGTGTCCCTCACAGCTACCGCTTTCTCACGAATCAGTGGCTGTCCCAGGACCATCCTGCCTGGTCACCCATGCCTCTCGGCTGCACGGGGGCCATCACCGAGTCCTACGACTATCTAGGACCCTGGAGGCCCACCCATCCCGATGGCCCAAGCCTCCTTCCTGCAGACAACGCTCTCACCACCCCTCCACCCCTGCCCACGGCTCCCAGGGGCCTTAGGTCATCCGGGCGTGCCTCCTCCCCCCAAGCGTTCATGCCCCCGGTGCCGTGTGCGCACATGTAGGAGTGGCAGCAACATGCTCGTCTCCACCCCAGGTCACGGCCTCGAGCGCCACCGGAGACGCACACGAAGCCAGCCACTCAGCCCACAGCAGCGGGGTCACAGAGGGCCATGGCAGCTGGGAGGTGGCCCGTCCCTCTGGAAGGCCTCACCTTCACGTTGGTGACACGGGACCCCAGCACATTTCTGATCCAAGCCATCAGGTCCTCCGTCTCCTTCTCCGACAGGCGGTCACCAGCTACAGGAGAGAAGGCAGTGGGCTCTGAGCTGTTACCGGCGACCCCACCCCCGGGGATCCTGCCGGGGCCTGAAACGCTAAAGCCCCAAGAGCGGGTTTTAAGAAGGCTCCCTCCACCCCCTGGCTGGCCGCCAGCACAAAGAAGCTTCCCAAAAGGCTCTTCACCTAAAAGCAAGCAGGTAAAACTGGACCTCAAAAAGGGCATTTTGGGGGTGCCCGGCTGGCTGAGCCGGTAGAGCATGTGACTCTTGCTCTCAGGGTCACAAATTCAAGCCCCACAGTGGATGTGGAGCCTACTTTTAAAAAAGGACACTTTTGGTTGCCTGAGGCCCGTATTAATTTTATAGGGGTTTTAAAAAGACAATTTCTAATTCTCTCAGGAAGCCAAGCCGGAAGGAGCCTAGGAGGGGTCCCAGGATCTAAACAAAGATGTTCCTGACAGCTTCTTTTGTGCAGGGTGGGGACCCCAGATACAAACAAGCAAAGACGACCCCATATAAATAGCCCCCGGGGCCTGCCTCCCCACACCCCCAGGCCACCGCTCAGGCCTGGGCCCAACAGAAGGCAAGCTGACCTGGGGACCCATCCTCCAACTTCTCTTCCTTATAGTGGTCAACAACGATGTCCGTCTCCACAGAGATCAGCTTCTTCTTGTCAAACTCACGAAGGTGGAGCAAGGTCAGCTCATCAAACTGCTCGTAGCAGAAGAGAACCTGCAACAGCCGGAGAATGTCAGCGTCGGGCCTCGAGATGTCTGCCCGTGACAGGAAGAGAGGGGCGCGTGAGGGGCAGGCGGGGTCCCATGTCCGGAAAGGCCACACCAGAGACCCTGGGGCCTCACCACAGTCCTGAGCGGGGCCCAGGCTATGTGTCCCGGGCCCATTCAGCCACTGTCCACTAAGCAGAGAGCCTCCTTCAGGGGCTCAGACACCGGTTACCCTGTCCCGGCCCCAGCCTGCGGCTCACCCACCTCCATGTTTTTCTGCTTCATGGCTTCGTAGTAGGGCGAATGCTCGGCCAGGTGCCGGCTGGGGGCACACAGGTAGTAGATGGTGCGGGTGCCGGCCTGCATGCGGCTTGCATAGTCCGGGAGGCTGGTCAGCTGCCCAGCAGGCAAGGCCGAGGACTCGTACCGCAGCAGCTTTGCGATACCCTCCTGCGGACAAAGGCCAGCTCACTCATTCCAGGTCCTGTTCTGAAAGCCTCCCACCCGCCTGGCACAGACCTCGGAAGCCTGTGGCTATAGGGAGGAAGGGTTCTGGCCGGCCTCATCCCGGGCTGCCAGGCCCAGGGATGGTGCTCAGCCCCGGGGGGGGGGGGGGGGGGGGGGGCGCGGCTGTGGGGACTCTGGTGGTATCCATCAGGTCCCACATCAAAAGTTCAGGGGACCCTGGAGAGAACCTTCACCCCAGGTGGTCCAGGGCCCTGTGGAGAAGGGCTTTCTGGTCCTGTCCTAGGAGTGGCCAGACACTGTCCATGGCAGAGGCTTTCCTGGACCCAGCATCCTCCGTCCATTCTAGTCAATGACCCTGCCTCTTGGGCACGTGGACGCGGTGTGGAGGCCACATTCCCAGACTTCCCACAGCATGAACTAGGCCGTGGTGGGGTACAAACAACAGTGGGCATGCACTGAAAGGGGGCGGGGGGGTCCGTCCTCTTCCTTCCTGTCAACTGAAGTCAACTCACCTGGTGATGTCCTAGCCTCTCAACGTGGGAGCTACCTGACAACAAGCTGGGGCCTGGGTCCCTGATGCCACCAGCCCAGATGTGACTTGAGAACTAAACTCTGCCTAGTCTACACCACTGACTTCTCCTGGATTATCCAACACAGACATGCGGGGAGAGGGGAACACGGGGAAGACTGGAGCCTGTTCAGAGGCGATGTCCGATGAAATGGCATGATGGAGATGAGAATGCCACCCAGGTGCTGTTAACCATAAACACGTAACTGACAGCACATGGAAATTCAGACAGGCCCACACCAGGAGCTGGAGGAGTCTGCCACCAGCCAGCAGCAAGGAGGGCCCGAGGCCCATGGCCTGAAACACCCCCTGGCGAACCCCAGACGCTTGGTCACTTCCTTCTTCACTGCTGTTCTGGTGCAGAAGATGAAATCCCAGCCCTGGGAGTGCCTGCTTAATGGGCATGGGTGTCTTTTTGGGGGGAAGAGAATGTTCTGGAACTGGACGGTCATGGTTGCACAACTTGTGAATGCATGAAGGGCCACTGAACTGTTCACTTTTTAAAAGGGTGAATTTGGGGGAGCGTGGGTGGCTCAGTCAAGTGTCTGCCTTTGGCTCAGATCATGATCCCGGGGTCCTGGGATTGAGCCCCACGTTGGGCTCCCTACTCAGTGGGGAGTCTGTTTCTCCCTCTGCCTCTGTCCCTGCTCTCAAACAAATAAAATCGTCAAAAAAAAATAAATAAAAGGGTGAATTTTATTGTATGTGAATTATATGACAATTTAAAACTGGCCAAAAAATGTTTATGGGATGATCGTATCATTTTTAAGTAATTAAACTGAACTCTGGCCCCAGAGACACCGCATTAAAGGATTTCCACCAATCACTGTGAAAATGCCCTGACTGCCCTTCCCACCCTAAGAACCAGGCACCTTGCCCTGTCCCCTGCCTTTTGTGATCTCCCGAGCACCCTGAACTCTTGTGGGAGACCATACACACCCACTTCCTGCCAGCATCAGGCCAAGAGCTCAGTGCTATGGGATACGGTAAGGAGGCTCTGGGAAGTGGCGCCAGGCCTGTTGTCTCCCCCAACAGAGGCCCGGAAGCCAAACGCTACTTTTACTGACCCCTGCGCGGCGCCAGCCTGGGCCACACTCATGTCCCGGGAAGCTCAGGTTTCAGGCCTCCACAGCCCATGGTGACCCAGAGAAAGGCCCAGAAACCCAGACCCTACCTTGACTTCCTGCTCGGCGGTGGCCACAATGCCCTCCCTCATGAACAAGCCATAATCTTCAAAAAACTTGGCGTATTTTTCGGCGTCTTTTTTACTCTGGTCAATGAAGAATTTTATTAGCCTCTGCTGTAGAAGGTCCCGGAGTTTCCTGCAGAACAGAAATGCATTTATCCCAAACAACTTCTGTGAAATACAAAAGGTCAAAGGGCATGAAAAACATTCACTCCCGCTAATAATCAAAGAAGTGAAAATGACACCATTTTGATAAGACGAAAAAACATGAGGCAAAAACAAAGGGGACCCCTGACAAACCCCAGCTGGGGAGACACGCCCCCGAGAGGAAGGAATGCGAACCAACCCCCTGTGGAGGCCACAGCCTCGGTTCCCACTGCAGATCACACCTGAGACCAGAGTCAGCAAGCTTTACGGACCGGCCTTCCGCGGGGGTGCACAGCCCAGGTGCTGACCGGGGAAGACCAGGCTGAAGGAACCTAACAAGCTGCCTGGCCAAACATCTCATCCTCTGGTGGCTCTGAAGGACGTGAGAGAGTGCCCGTGCTGCTAGAAACAGCAGATAACAGACACGGACGGACCGCAGGGTGTGGTGCGCGTGCGCCAAGACTGTCCCCACCGCCTCCTGTGCGCTGCAGTGTCCCCGTTGGGATCCACACTGCCCCCCTCCGGCCGGGGTGTGCGCTGTAGCCGGGGCTGACGCGCACACGCTACAGGCACAACCAACTGTACAGAACTCGGACTTTGGGGGATCAGGGTGCTCACTGTGGCATTATGTAATGGCATAAAACTATGAGCAGCTTCATTAGGGCTATCAAGGGTATTCTTACTTCCTAATATTTTGCCTTTTCTTTTACAAAAGCAAAATTACCGTGTGTTTCTGTAATAACGCAGGGTAGGGGGGCAACAGTCTCACATTACCCCTAAGCCTTCCCTCTTGGCTCCCATCCCCAACCCCAGTCCCTCAGCCCGAGGGCGGGATGGGACGGATGGGACATCGAGCCCCCGGAGGGTGACCACACAGCCCGATGTGGAAGCTCAGAGCCCAGGAGGTGTGGGGGGCACCAGCGTGAGGGGAGGGCAATGGCCACGGCAAGCTGATTACATGGCAGGTGACTGGTCAACGCTCCACAGGTTAGGGATGACGAGAGGCAGATGGTTCACGGTCAAAGGGAGCAGCACACGTGGCAGGGGCAAGACCAGGAAGTCCCAGTGGTGTCGGGAGGTCACTGGTGAACTCACCAGACACAAACAAGTACTGCTGTAGAGACACACACATCCACACACGCAGACCTCGTGTGTTCCTTAGCTGACTACTAAGGGGGCCTGGGAGAAAGGACACCCTAATGGCAATGCCATCCCTAGGGCCCAGATCTTGGCTTCTCGATACCATGTTCCAAAGGAAACAGGGCACCTTCACGGAGTAAGTGGTTCTGGGGTCAGGACAAGATGTAGGCGAAATACAAGGAGAGATTAGAACATCTTGTGCCGAAAGCAAGGATGCTGAAAGCAAGGTGGGGGCATAGTCAAAGGGCCCAGGAGCCAGGCCAGGTGGGCTCCTTCCTGCTGACGATGTGTGGGCATCGAGATGCATGAGGACAGGAACACATCAGAACCCACTGAACAAAATGGAAAATCAATTCCTACAAATAAACTTTAGGTATTTAAAAATGAACACATACTATAATAAATACACTGAAAGTCTGATGAAGTGGGGCACCCGGGTGGCTCAGTCGGTTAAATGTCAGCCTTCAGCTCAGGTCATGATCTCAGGGTCCTGGGATTGAGCCCTGCATCAGGTTCCCTGCTCAGCAGGGAGTCTGCTTCTCCCTCTCCCTCTGCTGCTCCCCCTGCTTGCGCACACTCCCTATCTCTCAAATAAATAAAATCTTAAGAAGAAAAGTTGGATGAAGCAAGATGCTGTTCACACAGCTGCAAAACACCACCCCCACGTACGGTGGATTAATGCCAAAGGGGAAAAGAGTAACTCGACATGGAGATGCCTGGCAGACACCCCCTTCGTCATGTGCCATGTGAACATCCCCAGTAACGGGATGACAACTCCAAAGTCAGGCCCCTCGTGCCAGGCTGCAGTCACTGTGCAGTGCCTGCCCCTAAGCACACGGATTCAAATCCAGGTGCACCCACTGACTGGCGTCACTGGTCTGTAACTTTCTGCAACCATGACCTGGTGGTGCCCCCTCAAAGGACGACACGGGCTGCCCAGGAAAGGCCCCGGGTGGTCCCAGGTGTGCGTTAGCGCTCAGCAAACAGTAGCTATTGCTACAGTCAGGGTGGGGAGCTGAGAAACGCAGCCACTTCAGCCCACAGGGATTCCAGAGAGACTTCCCGAAGAGAGGGTCACCTTCACACCATTACTGACCTTTGTGGACCAAGGTCAGATCCCTCCTGCGACCGTCATCCTTCGCCTCCTCCACCTCAGAGGTGGCAGGCCTGGAGTCTCCCCCAGCATGGCCAAGGTGAGGGCATTTCCCTGCACACGGCCCCCCAGGCCTGGTCCCACCACAGCACCACACTTGGCTCTCAACTCCTTCACGCTTGCCGGGGACCCTTAGTGGCCAAGGTGAGCGCTGCGGGGGCCACCTCGTGTGCAGCTTACCTGATGAGCGCGCTCTCCTGGAGGAGCTCCCGGCTGAGGTTCAGGGGGATGTCCTCACTGTCCACCACGCCTGAGTGCGACACAGGCCGTCAGGACCCTTGCAGCGCCCGCGGCTCTGCCCCGCCCTCACAGCACACCCGTCCGCCTCCCCGCCTGACACCAAGTGAGACCACGCCTGGGTGACAGCAAACTGGCGAAGGACACAGGGGAGATGAAGTGAGGCAACACCTCTGGCCCCTCCAGGTCTCACTGACACCCCAGAGCTGACGCACACAGCCCCGGTCACAACAATGCGAGCAGAAGAAAAGCCGGCAAGGCCAAGGAGCTCTGCCGGGGAGAGCTGCTGACTTTAGCCTCAGCTTGACGCTCTGAAACCACGTCCTGGATTTTATGTTCAGAATCACAACTATATTGTGGACACCTCACACTTTGTAGGCTAAGGTGACACAATGGTTTAGGTGCTGGATACTTTTTAAAGCTATAATCTCGCTCAAATTCAAGACAATTCATATGTAAACCTGAAACTCACATAATATAAACAAACATTTTAAAAGAAGTCCATTTAGGGGCACCTGGGTGGCTCAGTCGTTAAGCGTCTGCCTTCGGCTCAGGTCATGATCCCAGGGTCCTGGGATCGAGCCCCGCATCGGGCCCCCTGCTCTGCGGGGAGCCTGCTTCTCCCTTTCCCACTCCCCCTGCTGTGTTCCTTCTCTCGCTGTCTCTAATAAAAAAAAAAATTCCATTTTAACACCCTGTCACCCTGGCCCTGCACCAAGACGAGGTGGCCGGAGGCGGGAAGCTCCCTGGGCGGCGCTGAGCAGCTTCCTGTGCCTGCTCACCCCGACCCGGCACCCACGGCACACGAAGGCCTTCTCCCAGAGTCAGCACCCCCGCCTCACGCCGGGAGCCGCGCAGTCCCGGGGCTGCAGGGCCGCGGCCCACACGGCGAAGCGCCGGCATCAGTGCCTTACCGCGAACGAAGCGCAGCCACTTGGGCAGGATGTCGGTGGCCTTGGTCTGGATGAGGACTTTGCGGCTGTACAGCGCGATGCTGGAGCCCAACTCCCGGCTCACATCAAACATGGATGGTTTCTGGGGACAAGGAGACAGTAGTGTTGAGGAGCTCTGAGGACAACTCTGAGAACCACCCTTTCCTATGGAGGCCAGCGCTGGGGAGCGGTGCGGGGCGTGTGGGGACCCAGAGGAAGAGAGAGGCCAGGAGGCCACCCTCTGTCTATTGAGAAGCCCTACACGTTCTCGGCAGGGGGAGCAGGGCGTGGGCCTTCCCTGGGCAGCTGCGGCCCCCCAACTTGTTCCCCCTGGAGAACATAAACGACTACCTGCACGTTCCTGTGAACAGAGCCAAACCCACCAGGGGCCAGGGGTCAGCAACTAACAGCCCACAGGCCAAATCACCTGGCTGGTATAGCCCCAGAACAGCTTGTCCACTTTCATTTTTATTTCCTTTTTTTTTAAGATTTTATTTATTTGACAGAGAAAGAGAGAGCACGCACACGCGCCAAGTGAGCACAAGCAGGGAGAGCGGCAGAGGGAGAGTGAGAAGCAGGTTCCCTGCCAGGCTCCCCGCCAAGCAGGGAGCCCGATGCGGGGCTTGATCCCAGGACCCTGCGATCATGACCTGAGCCGAAGGCAGACGCTTAACCAGCTGAGACACCCAGGCGCCCCGTATTTTTTTTTTCCATGTATTTATTTATTTGAGGAGGGAGGAACAAAGAGAGAGGGAGACAGAGAATCTGAAACAGATTCTCTGCTGAGCACAAAGCCCGACTTGGGGCTCGATCCCAGGACCCTGAGATCATGACCTGAGCCAAAACCAAGAGTTGGATGCTTAACCGACTAAGCCACCCAGGCGCCCCACAACTTGTACACTTTTATTTTTTAACTTACATACTTTTAAATGGCTGTGAAAGAAAGCAAACAAAAAAGGTCTCATGATATGTGAAAAATATGTGAAATCCACACTGCAGAGTCTATGAAGTTTCCTAGAACACAGCTGGGCTCATCTGCAGCTTATGGGTGTCCACGCTACGGGGGCAGAGCTCCAGGATGTGCACAGCCCGTGTAGCCCAAACTAGTCCCAACCATGCCCCAACTCCTGCTCTAAACCTGCAGCATGCACGCACATCACACTGGGATCCTGGGGCCACTGAGATCCTGCATCCCTAACAAGTCCCAAGACACGCTGATACTGGTCTGCGGAACTCACTCAGTAGTGAGGGTCTCATGCTGCTTCCCAAAATGGGTAGCCATGGGGTGTTACAAGGGCACCAGTCAGAAAAGGCCAGGAACCTTTTCCAACCCCTGAGCAGGTTTCCCCTTCACAGGATTCATCAGAACCTTCGCCATGCTGCTGTGAGCACGGGGTCTTAGGGGCCAAGCACAAGTACGGAGTGCCCACCAACTCATCAGAGCACCACGGAGCCCCAATTAGCTGCACAGCTCAGGCGTGCACCCGCATGCAGACAAAGGCCGCCCTCACGCTGCTCTGAGGGATCCCCCATGGGTCTACAACAGCCCAAGCCCACACGACCAAATGTGTCTGTTCTTCCCCAAGATGGCACGTGAAACACCCCCACCCCCCACTTTAAAACCCTGTGCTCACCTAACCGGAGGCATGAATTTTGCTTTTACTCTGATGCTACCAAGTTAATTTTTGTGATGTCTGTGCTGATCTGTCACCATTCAAGGCAAGTGCTACTGGCACTGGGAAATGCTGTCGCCATGGGGGAGGCCCCCATCCCAGGGAGCAGCAGACAAGCACTGGCAGCCCCTGCCCCACGCCCGCCAGGCCTCACCGTGTCCGGCACATAGAAGATGCTACGGATGTTAAGAGGTGCGTCCGTCCTGTAGTGCAGGGTGTAGCGGGGCTTGTCGTGGGCCTGAGCGACATAGCGGTAGAATTCCTCGTGCTGCCACTCACCCACATCCTTGGGGTCCATCATCCAGACAGCCTGGAAATGGAGATACATGAGGCCACGGTGTCTAAGACGTGCCCTCCCAACAACCGTGCAGAGCTGGGCCTCTGGAGCTTGTGGCCCCGGGCGCTGGCAAGTGCGCCCCCAGGATGACCCAAGGACCCACCCATGGGACAGACTGGGGCTGTGGGCTCAGGTGCAAGCCTCCGTCCCCATCTCCAGCCCCACCCACTCCAGTGTGGGGAGGAGGGGGGGAACCACAAAGACAGACAAGAGGCTCTAGAACAAGGGTCCCCCTCTCAGTACAGGGCGTCAGGAAAGGCCAGCCCAGAGGTCTGCACATGCCTGCAGGACATCACCAGTGCATCAATGAGTGAAGGGACAAAGAAACACGGTCTAGCCGCAGACTGTGACTCAGCCGTAAAAAGGAATGGAGGACTGACGTGGGCTCCAACATGGATGAACCCTGGAACCGTTATGGTGAGAAGCCAGACACAAAGGCCAGAGTGTCTGATTCCACTGACATGACATGTCGGGGGTGATGGGAAGGGAGATGGGGAGTGACTACTAACACAGGCAGGTTCCTTTTTGGGATGAGAATGTTCTAGAACAGACTGTGGCTCTGTGAACACATGAAGGACGCTGAACTGCACATGGTGCATGGGGACAGGACACAGAATGGTGGAGACCTGGCCTTGCACAGGGAACTCCCCACGCCGGGACTCGGACAGCACCACCCAGCCCTGACTCTGTCCGTCCAGCGCTGGAATGTACCAAATGCTCCCCATAGCCACCCGAGCCCTTCAGGCAGCTGAAGGTCTCACCTGCAAGGTATTAATGCGCCTTCCATTAAGGTACAAGGGGAAGCTGACAAAGTTACTGTACTTTGTCACCACATCTTGAAAAGAGAAAAAACACACAGCAACAATGAATACAGGAAGCTTCTTCTGGATACAAAAGCTCTGGAAGCAGCTGCAGGTAACAGCACACCAGGACGACTCTGGGCCAGCACTTTCACAGGTGCGAAGCCAGGCCATGTCAGGGACAACGTCCTGTCCAAAGAGTGACCAGAACTCATACGAGAATCAGGGATCTGAGGCCCAGGCCACCACGAACCCCCACACCTTCTTGGTGGCATAAATATAGTTATGTGGGTTAATGGTGAATCCTGGAAGCACTCGGCACCTCAGAGAAGCATCCAGTCAGACCCAGATGAGACCACCGCATGGAAGCGCCCGCTCTTGTTCTCTGTGAAGCAGGCGCAGGCCAGGCTTCGGGAAGCATCTTACAACACAGGGGGGGCCAGGGAACGCACCGCGTGCAAGCACTGAGGGTGGAAGACAGAACCAAACCTGACGGTGCCCCAGCAGGCCTGGCCTCCCAGTGCCACACAGAGTCCGCAGCCCCAGGCGACCAACACAAGCAGCGCCCTAACCACTGAGCTGCCCCAGTGCCGCCGCGCACCCATCCCCCGCAGCCCAGGCTCCTGCTCACCTCGGACCCGGGCCTCGCTGGCGAACTCTCTGCTGTCTGACTTGAGGTGGATGATGATTTTGGTCCCAGTTCTCACTCCCGAGGCTTCAGCAATTTCAAACACCCCGGAGCTAAGACATGGGAAAGGGAAAGCCAGCTGCACACAGCGAAGCTGACGAGTCCTACGCTGCCCGTCCAGTCACCCTTCCTAGGACTGTCGCAAGCAGAGCCCACATCCACACGCAGAGACACAACCCTGAGCGCCACCACTTCGGAGCCCGGAGTGCGGCCACAGGGTTGCGGGATGGGGCTCCCCCATGACAAGCGCCACCTCGTGGGCTCTAGGGTCACCCAAAGTGGCCACAATGCCGTAAGGCACTGGGCAGAAAGAGCAGATGCACAGGGACTGCCCCTAGCTCGAGCTACCCCCCGTGTTTCTGAACCTCTAGCAGAGGCCAGGCAGAGAAACCGTTTCTGAAGTACAAGAGGGGAAGATGCACCCCCTGAAAGTGCCTTGTCAAACCCTGGCCTGTTTCCTCTGAGCACCACCTTCTCAGCATTAAACAGAAATCGCAGTTCTGACCGAGGAAAACGGGCTGGGGTCTGGCAGAGCTCCTCTCGCGTGCTCCGCTGAATCGCCACAGCAGACGGGAGACTCCATCAGGAAAGGATTCGGAAATGAAGGTTTGGGCCTACTGAAGTACATGCTTCAATTTGGCCAGGGTACCATTCTCCTTAAACAGAGTCTCAAGATTCTCCCGGAACATCCGCCCAACGAGCCTGTGAGCCCCGGTCCCTGAGCAGGCTGCACGGCAAACAAGCATCTTTAATAGGCAACGCCTCGGGCCTGACCTGGCAGGGGAGGGGCCGGCAGGCCCATGAGCCAAACCCAGGAACTCCCGCAAAACAGAATCCAGAGAGGCCGCCCCGGAGCAGGCGGGTGCCCAGCCGATCCAACGGCCAGCCATTCCCAAAGGAGCCCCGCCTGGCACAGGCCACGCTCCAGAGCACAAACCTAAGGCGCACACAGCATGCGCCATCTGGAGGGGAAAGCGTCACCGGCTCCCCAAAGAGTGAGGTGACTCTAACTTTCCAAGTGAAGTGCTAACACCTCAGCTGACTCTGGCAGTGCGCATCAGGTACGCTTGGCTGTGGTGGCCCCAGGGCACTCGCTGTGTGAGACGTGAGGCCCGCTCTCACTTACTCACCCATCTGAGAGCCACTGGTAACCAGAGCTGCCCGGGTCCGCTGAACGGGAATAGACCTCCACTCTGTCAGCCACCATGAAAGCGGAGTAGAAACCCACTCCAAACTGGCCGATGATCTTGCTGCTGGCCTCCACCTGGCTCTGCAGCGCATCCAGAAAGGCCTGTGGTGGTGAAGGCTGGTCAGAAGAAGGGCGGCCCCTTCCCCAGGCAGAACGGACGTCTGTGACTCCCTGTGTCTGTTCCCCTAGCACTGGTGGGGATCACCCTTCATCCTCAAGACAACCACATTAAGTGGTTTTTCACCACACGGTCCAGCCTGGAAACTAAGACAGGCGGGGCCACACTTCCCAGGCGCGGGGGGCAGTGATCTGAGCGGGCAGGGCACAGAAAGAGTGACCCCCAGAGTTTTCCTAAATGTGTCTTCTGCGTGTCTCCTAGATTCTAAGCTTCAGGGGGAAATGGTATATACCACATTCAGGTTTGATATGGTATCAGAAGACACTTAATTTTTATAACTCAAGTTTATCGCAGTTTCTAAGATTAAAAATGAAGTAAAAGGCACCCACTCACTGCTATGGCGCCATCTACGATGACAAAGTGTTCTACATGTGGCCCGATATGGTGGCTGTGGGCCACACTGGGCTCTCAAGCACTCAAGTGAGGCTAGTGTGCCCCGGGAACCAAGTTTTAAATTACATTTAACTTCAGTGCAAACAGGCATGTGTAGCTAGTGGCTACTGTATGTGACGGCACAGGCTCTCCTTGACAGAAATAATGGGGGGAGGAACTGGTAGAATTTCTGCAAGTCACTTTGGACCAAGAATTACACTATTTCCAGCACTTTCATCATTGCGTGGTACCATTTTAGGCACCACTTAGGCCCACAAAACCAAGGAGAGGCACACAGGCAGCCGAGGGCCACCAGCCTCCAACTCGCTGCTGGCAGAGGTCCCAGGATCGCCTGCCCCCCGAGGGTCACACGGCAGCCATGACCCCCAGGGCGTTTCCTCCCCACAGAGCTGCCCATCCACAGACGTGGCCTATTCTCATGAACGGTGCTGAGCTGAGGATGGAGAGGAAGAATGACTATCTCTGCCAGGCCCCCTCGGCCTCAAGCAATCGCTGAGAGAGGGAGAAGTGTAGAGGCAGAATGGTGCATTCCAGACTCTGACGGATGGGCCTGGAGCCTGGGGTTGGCCGATTTCTAGCTACAAAGTACTAATTTCCACCTCTTCATCTGTAAGAAAGAGAAACCACCTGAGAGGTGCCCGGGAGGGGCAAAGCGCTCCCACAGCGCCAAAAGAGCTGGCACCCAAGAACACTCCTGCTGTCGCTGGTGCCTGGAGCCCTCTGGGTCCCACCCTCTCTGGTCGGGCGGCCTCGAGAACCAATCCTCGAGCCGTAAGGGGGGCAGCAGCTGCAGCCCCCGAGGAAAGGGCAGTGGGGTGGGAGCTTACCTTTGACCCCGACCTGGCAATGGTTCCCAGGTTGGACACCAGCTCTTCCTGTGTCATCCCGATACCCGTGTCCTGAGGAGAGAGGCATGCTAAGCTCCAAGGCCAGCACGCGGGAGCTGGGATGGACTTGGGCGGACAGCCAGGGGCGGGGGGGGAGGGGGGGGCCAAGGGGCATCAATTACACATGCCAGGCAGGACCTAGGGAAGTCACAGCACACGTCATCAGGGGGACCAGTTCTAGTCTGGGGGGCTGGGCCGCACCAGAACAAACCCCCCTAGCAGAGAGACCCAGAGCCAAGAGACAGAAGAGTCCAGAAACAGCTGTGCAGACTGTGTCCCTTGATTTCTGACAAAGATTCTGAGAGAACTCAACAGGGGAAAGGAAAGCAGATGGTGCTGAAACTGCACCCAAACTCCGCCCCCCTCACACCAGGCTCCTAACAGATCAGACACAGAGGACCAGCGAAGACTGCACAATTTCTACACGAAAACACAGGGGAAAATCTGACTGTGGAAGAGGCAGCGGTTTCTTACATTACTAAAAGCATGAAACACAGAAAGAAAAAGTGATAAACTAGACCTCATTACAATTAAAACCTTTTGCTTTTCAAAAACCACCAAGAGGGGCGCCTGGATGGCTCAGTTGGTTAAGCGACTGCCTTCAGCTCAGGTCATGATCCTGGAGTCCCAGGATCGAGTCCCACATCGGACTCCCTGCTCAGCAGGGAGTCTGCTTCTCCCTCTCCCGCTCGCCCCTCTTGTGCTCTCTCTCTCTCAAAATAAAAATAAAATCTTTAAAAAAAAAAAAAAAACCACCAAGAAAATAAAAAAACAAACCAACACTGGGAAAAAAATATTTGCAAAGTATGTATCTGAGGGGCGCCTGGGTGGCTCAGTCGTTAAGCGTCTGCCTTTGGCTTGGGTCATGGTCCCAGGGTCCTGGGATTGAGCCCCACATCGGGCTCCTGGCTCAGCGGGAAGCCTGCTTCTCCCTCTCCCATTCCCCCTGCTTGTGTTCCCTCTCTCGCTGTGTGTCTCCGTCAAATAAATAAAATCTTTAAAAAAAAAAAAAAAGTATGTATCCTTCGACTCAGGTCATGATCCCGGGGTCCTGGGATCGAGTCCCACATCGGGCTCCCTGCTCGGCGGGGAGTCTGCTTCTCCCTCTCCCTGCCTCTGCCCCTGCTTGTGCTTGTGCTGTCTGTGTCAAATAAAAATAAATAAAATCTAAAAAAAACCCAAAAACAAACAACTTGATTAAAAATGAACCAAAAATCTGGACATTTCACAAGGAAGATACAGAAATGGCAAACACATGACAAGATGCTCAGGACCGACCATTAATCACGAGGGAAATGCACAATAAAAGCTCAATCCCAGGGGTGCCTGGGTGGCTCAGTCATTAAGCGTCTGCCTTCGGCTCAGGTCATGATCCCAGGGTCCTGGGATCGAGCCCCACGTTGGGTTCCCTGCTTCTCCCTCCGCTCCCAGTCATGCTTGCTCTCTCTTGCTCCCTCTCTCTAATGCTCTCTCTCAAATAAACAAAAAGCTGAGCCGCTGGAACGGCCCGCATCTCCACAGCCGACAGTAACCAGTGCCGGCAAGGACAGCAGCAGTGATGACTTCCCAGCCGCCGCCGCCGCCAGCAAGCAAGCCGGGACACCCACTGCGGGCAGCCTGGCATCTCTCACGGCTCCACAGCTCTCCTGGGGCCAGCGGCCCCACTCCTAGGCATTCACCCGAGAGCTTTATTCCGAACACCCCAAACTGGAAACAAGCCGAAGCGCATCCCGTGGCGAGTGGCCGCCGAGCGCTCTGCACGCGTGCGGCAGAACACTTCTCCGGGAGGAAACGGAACAGGCTACACCTACATGCTGCGCCGGGGATGAATCTCACAGCATTCTGCTGATGGCAAGAAGTCAGACCAAACTCTGGTTCTATGGAATTCTAGAAAATATAAACCCGAAGGGGCAGAGAGCACGTGAGTGGTTGATGAGCTGGGAAGGCAGTGGGGACCTGGGGGGAGGAAATCATGATGGCATCACGGTCACCAGAATGTGTGCACTCGAACCTGTGGAATTTTACTATGTATAAATCTTACCTCAGTAAAGCTTCTTAAAACAACAGCAAAAAAGGCGCACACACGCAGACCAGAAGGAACAAGCAACGGCCTAAGAGCCCCCCCCACCAGCACCAACCCCTTGGTGGAGGCAGGAAGCCCAGGACCCCACGGCATGTCCTTCCACCTTGCAGGCGCCGCCCCCCCCAGTTCTAGTCATCACCCCAGGACCCTGAAGCAGCTGTCTCAGCAACACGGTATCCCTCAACCACTGCTGATGAGCCCCCCACTTCTGCCTTTCTTTCTGACCTTAATATTTTTAAGAGGTTACAACAGCCCTAAGTATTGCTTCCTCTAAAGCAAGACCATTAATCCAAACACCGGGCTGTGATTAACAATAGTACCACGCAGGATATTTAATGACACGAGGAAATATGCATAATGAGAGGAAAAGTACAGTTAAAAACGTAAAGAGAGAACACTAAAAATAACACATGGTCTAACAACATTTAGATATGTAAATAAATGCACAGACACCAAAACCTACACTAACACGGTAACAGTCATCAGCCTCAAATGAAGCCTTAAACTTGCTTCTTTTCTGTGTTTTCCAAATTTTCTATACTGAACAAGCGTTACTTTTACAGTAAATTAAAACAAGAGTCAACAACGAAGACGGACGGCGCGTCACTTGGAGCCCGGAGATGGAATGAAAAGGCGGGTCCAGCTCCCCTGCCCCAGGCGTGAAGAGGGCGGTGCCAGCGGCAGGACCCTCAGAAGGGGGTACCTGGATGGTGATGGTGCCTTTCTCGGCATCCGTCTGTAAGTGGATCTCCATTTCCGGCAGCGTTTGGCCTTCAGACAGCAGCTTGTGACGCAGCTTTTCCAAGGCGTCACTGGCGTTGGAGACCAGCTCCCGTATAAACACCTACGGGAGCAGAAAGAAGATGCTAGCGCCGCAGGCCGTCCTGGTCAGCAGCACCTGCAGCGTGTGTCCAAAGTTGGGGGAGAACTACCAGAGAATAGTCGGTGTTTTAACCATAAAGACCTCCCACTTTTCTCAGAGACAGTTTCTCCAGGGCCGCTCCCAAAATGACTCAAGGCCCAGGGCTTCTCCCTCCCTGACACAGCTTTAAGGAGTGAACTCTAACCATGCTGCTCTGTCCTGAAAATCAAGCAGGTGCCAATCTGTTATGTCAGCTCAAACTTGAAGAGCCCCGTGCCACCACTTCTTGCCCAAGGATGTCAAAATATCTCCCGACACCTGTTTCTTCTACGCCTTAAAGACTCTGGCTTCCTTTAGTGAAGGCCTACCACGCTCAGAGTACCTGGCTCTGAGAAGCACCTTTGCCTCAAAGAGACCTTCCTCCGGTAGGTGAGGGGGGAAGCACGGTGATGTGAACCCAAGAACACAGAAGCTGGAGATCACAGGGATACTTGAACATGGCGTGCAGCAGCACAAGCCTGGAAAGTATTTCCTAAAAAGTCCCTTTTAACATTGGAATTTTGTGCTTTACCCTTCCCCAAAATTCCCCTCTGCATTCTAGCAATAACGAACATGGACACAACGGACCATTTGTTCTCGACTTCTCCCACAGCCTGTCGCTCCTCACTGCCTTTCAGCCCCTACTCTCTCCACATGGGGCTGGGGGGCCTTCCTCCCATAGCCCCGCCATCCATCTAGTGGTCACCTGGTGACCACCCGCCAGGTGACACGGTAACACAGGGCCTCAGAGCATACTGCCTCTGCCAAAGAAATGAGCCCCAGGGCCCCCACGCCAGTATCTGGGGGTGGGGAGGCTTCTAAACTATCAGCAAAAATAACTCCCAGAGTCAATCTAGCACTAAGAGTCATCTGGGCCTATCTGTCCAGGAAATCCAAATAGATTTTAGTAAAAATACTCTTGTTGGTAACTAAGATCCAGACCTGTCCAAATTTAATGCATTCTCACAGTTATTACACTACCTGGCATTTCCCTAGAGTAGCATAAAAATCGTTTTTTCAAAAAGAAACGCCACTAGCACTGGGAGTGATGAACAGATACCGCACCTCTTTTTCTGAGTACAAAGAACGGGCAACAATGTCCAGAAGCTTCTTTGTCTCAGCCTGGAACTCGTGTTTGGAAATGGAACCTGGTAATGAATCAGACACAAGCAATAAAGTTCAGCTTTTATTTTTATGGTATAATATGCTATGTAACATTCAAAAGAATGTTTCAGGTAATGAATTTTAAACATTTTTCAAAAGACTGAACAAAAGGGGCGCCTGGCTGGCTGAGTCAGTGGAGCATGCAACTCTTGATCTTGGGTTGTGAGTTCAATCCCTCGCTGGGTGTAGAGTTTACTTAAAAATAAAATCTTAAAAAAAAAAAAAGGAGTGAAAAAGAAACTACGTCACTGGGGCTCTCAGGGAGGAGGTGTCAGAGAGGACAAGCCGGGGCCCCCTCGCTCCACAGGAAGGGGCAAAAGGAGCCTCCCCTGCTTCCCACCACTGAGACCTGTCACCTCGAGGCCACTACTTCGAGAGCCAGTCGGTGCCGGCACTTCCCAAGGACGTGAGAATCGGACTGGCTCTAACAACCAGACCCTAGATTCTACCTTTCAAAACCATGGTTTCCAAATTAATTATTTAGAAAACAAATGAACAAGAAAATCTCACTTCTTAACCCAAACATCAGAGACTGTGTTGTCATCTCATGTGAAAGCCAGAAATGGACCCACGTGAGGACTGGCTGCAGAGACTGCTTTTCTAGACTTCTAAGGTGACAGGACAGCTTGAACGTGCAGGCCTGCGTCGGCACGGCCAATGCTGGGTTTACATCCTGCTTCCATGATTATTAGCAGATGGGCCATGAATCACCACTCCGAGTGGCCGGCCGCAAGCTCACGGGTGACCACCAGAGGGGGCAAGACACACCAGGCCGGCAGTCAGCAGCTCCTGGCAAAGCAGGAAACGGAGGATGCTTTGTTTGGGGGAACCCTCCCTCCGACTGAAGCAAGTGGGCGGCTTCTATCAATCACTGCTTCTGCCTCAAGAACTTCCCCTCGCAGGCCGGCTGCGCACAGTACCCTGCACGGTCTCGGTGCTGCTGATGATGGAGTGCAGGGGCTCCTCCGTCCGGTCCTCCACAGCCTGCGAGCTGAAGAGCCGTCCAGCGTGGAAGCTCGACGCCAGGCTTGGCCTGGGGCTCCTGGACTGGGCCGGCGTCCGCCAAGGACACAGAAAGGGTTTCCCTGTAAAGACAAACATGCAGAAAGAACAAACATTTAGTAAGGCATCAGAAACACGTCTGGTGGGTCCTGCAAACGCTAATGTGGAGATCTCTAAGGCAGGCCATTGCTCAAAATCCCCAAGGTCACCCAGGGGAAATCGAAGTGACCGAACGCTGAGCAGCCAGTGGGTATCTCAGACGAGATCGGACGCACTCGGGGTGGCAGGGCCAGACACGCGGCAGGCACTTCACCGTACGGTTTGGTAACATATCCTCACACATACCAAATTCCAAGAAAGAATCCTAACTCAGGGGCAGAGGAGCGGGAGGTGGGCAGAGGCCTTCGTCATCACTCCCACGTGTGGCCCGGGAGGGATCCTGCACAAACCCACCAAACTCAAACATGCCTCGGCGCTCACGGCCCCCCCGAGCCCGAAGTAACACACACCAGGCTTCCTTACCCTGTGACAACCATGAAAAAGAGAGGAAAAAAATATACCCCTAAGAGGGATCCAAATTTTTATATTAATGTTCCAAAACAGTCTCACCATGTTCTAAACTGGTGTCCAAAACTATCAGGTTTTTTTTTTTAAAAGAGCATTTTTTTCCCCAAGATTTTATTTGAGAGAGAGCGAGCGAGCAAGAGAGGGTATAAGCTGAGGGAGGGGCAGAGGGAGAGGCAGATTCCCCACTGAGCGGGGAGCCCGATGCAGGGCTCAATCCCAGGACCCCTGGGATCACAACCCGAGCTGAAGGCAGACATCCAACCGACTGAGCCACCCAGGCACTCCCAAAACTGTCAGTTTTTAAAAAATTAGTGTATTTAAAAACTGAAAACCAGCAAATCATCTCCCCTAATCAGGAAGGGGACTCACACTGTCTCACGTTAGTTTTCTGACTTCTTGCTCAGCACAGCAGACTGAGGAACGACTGCGAGGGAAGAAGGCAAACCCCTCTACCCAACACTGCAGTCTGCAGCCTGGCGTGCTGGACAGACACCGCGAGGACACCTCCAGCCCAGCCAGCAGGACGGAACCCAGCCTTAGCAGCAGCCCCTCAAGACAGCATTGCTCACTGGCATTGGTTTAGTAGGTGCTTAATGCCCAAGGCTTTCAAGGAGACAGGTCAGACACTGCAAGACATCCCGTGTCCAAGTCTAGCCCCCATGAGCTGCACCCACCTGCTGTGTACGACACACGTTGGTCAGAAAGGAATGACTCAAAATGTCCAGAAAGGACCTGGAGGTTTCAAAACAACATATCAACTTCCACGTTCCTACAAGACGTAAAAACTGGCCTTTTTTTTTTAAGCTTGTTCCTGGATTTACAAAAAACATGACTTTGCCTTTACCTCTATGCACAACACCTTAAAAACATTTAAATAGGGGAACCTGGGTGGCTCAGTCAGTCAAGCATCTGCCTTCAGCTCAGGTCATGATCTCAGGGTCCTGGGATCAAGCCCCACATCGGGCGCCCTCCTCAGTGGGGGGGTCTGCTTCTCTCTCTGCCTCTCACCCTGCTCGTGCATGCTTGCTCAAATAAGTGAAAAAATCTTAAAAAAACCCCACACACCTAGGGGCGCCTGGGTGGCTCAGTTGGTTAAGCGACTGCCTTCGGCTCGGGTCATGATCCCAGGGTCCTGGGATCGAGTCCCACATCAGGCTCCCTGCTCAGCGGGGAGTCTGCTTCTCCCTCTGACCCTCCCCCCCTCTCATGCTCTCTATCTCATTCTCTCTCAAATAAATAAATAAAATCTTTAAAAAAAAAAACAAAAAAAAACCCTAAATATTCAATTTCCAAACAGTCTAAATATTTAATTATCTGGGTCTAACTACACTGTTCACTTTATCCACACAGCTTAAAAATTAAAATAAAAACTTAAATAAGGGCACCTGGGTGGCTCAGTCAGTTAAATGTCTGCCTTCAGCTCAGGACATGATCCTGCAGTCCCAGGATGGAGTCCGGCATCGGGATTCCTGCTCAACGGGGAGTCTGCTTCTCCCTCTGACCTTCCCCTCTCTCGGGCTTTCTCTCTCTCTCTTTCTCAAATAAAATCTTAAAAATTTTTTTAGATAAAAAAAGAACACATCTCAGATTATTTCACGTCAGGAGACAGAGCTCCTCATTCTTTTTAACGAACAAGTACTATTCCACTGTAATGGGTAAGTATTTAGCACTCGATGAATGTTTAAACTGTTTCTAGTCTTGTATTGTTAAAAAATAATGCTCTGTAATGCCAAAGAATTATCTACCACGTTACCCTCCTTCATGGATGAAAGGAGACGATGCAGAAAGATATGCACGTTTCACTGCTCTGTGCACAAGAAACAGGCAGGATGAACCAGAAACTTGTGAGATCATTTCATAGGCCTGCTGGAACGAAGCAGCACATGCTGGGCAGCTAACAACAGCAGAAACCCATCCCCTCATAGTTCTGGAGGCCAGAAGTCCAAAATCAAGGTGTCAGCAGGGCTGGTTCCTCCCAGAGGCTCTGAGGAGGTTTGTCCACACCTCTGCTGTCTTGGGGTGCTGTCAGTAGTCCTGGCGTTCCTTGATTCGCAGCTGCCTGGCTCCGAGCTCTGTTTTCAGTCCCCGTGTGTGTCTCCCGTGTCCCGATTTCCCTGTCAGACACACCAGTGACATTGGATTTGGGGCTCCCTCTAATTCAGTACACCCTCATCTTTATTTCTATCTGCAAAGACCCTATTTCCAGATAAGGTCACATTCACAGGTACCCGGGGTTAGCACCTGGACGTATCTTTTGGGGGCACACAATTCAAACCACAAGAAACTGAACACCTTGAAGAGGTGTGTGCTGTTTCCTGGGCTTGCTGTGGCCAAGCACCACAGACTGGGCAGCTGAAACCACAGGAATTTTCCATCTCAAGTTCTGGAGGCTAGCAGTCCAAAATCAGAGTGTTGGCAGGGGTGGTTCCTTCTGAGACTGCAAGGAAGGATCTGTCCCGGGCCCCTCTCCTCGATTCCATAGCCTCAGGTGTCCCTTGGCTTGTACATGGTGTCCTCCCTCTTGCACGTGAGACTCTGTGTCCAAATTCCACCGTTTTATAAAGACACGGTCATGCTGGACCAGGGCTCACCCCAACAGCCTCATCTTAACTTGATCAGCTGCGAAGACCCTATTTCCAAATAAGGGCACAATGACAGGTCATGGAGGTCAGGATTTCAACATCTTTTTGGGAGGCAACAACTCAACCCATAATGGGTATGTGGGAACACAAGAGAAAGAGTGGGAGGGGGGATTGGGGACAGGGGAGCAGAGCTGAGGGGAATATGACATTTCTGAGTATGCCCTTTTGTATATACGACTCTCAGAACCACAGTTCTTTCTCGCACAACCAAATAACTAGGAGTGCCTGTGGGGGGTGCAGGGAGCGTTCAATGAGACAGAAACCGTAACAGATGCACATAGCTATATTATGAACATAAGCACCATAAAAGACAAGAACTAACCTAAGTGACTTCAGAAATTGGTACTGTGGTTGTCAAGTCAGCCTCAGAGAGCACCACATATAATTACTGCAGCAGAATCGTTAGCGCTTCTGAAACTGCTTTCGGCAGCTACTCGGATCAGGGAAATACGTAGCTTGTGGGTCCCAAGTTAGGAGGAAACAGCTACCGAAGGGGAAGGGGGAGGCCCGGCGGCACCCAGGGGGTGCTGTGCTGGAAATGGATGTGAGATTCTCCCTGATTCACAGACCGGGTGCCGGAACAAGTACGGACTGGAGGGGGGGCGGGCAGCAGAGGCCACGACACACCAGCAGCAACGAGCACACCCGCACAGGGAGGACAACTGTCCCAGAACAGGCCACTCCGGTCACCCTCCCCACACCCAGACCTTGGTGTGTAAATGCTGTTTCCAGGGCTGCTGGAGAACACAAAGATGGTGCCAGCGAGGGAGGAAGGGCCCCAAGGATGGGGTCTCCAAGAGTGCACAGGCTCCAACTGGAAGGCACCCCCAAAGGCAAAATCTAGGACCGTCTGAGCAACAAAAGGATGATGGTAATGGACTGTAAGATTACAGCCGGCGAATAAAATAAGCATCCGTTAGTCCACACTGAGCTGACTTACAAATAAATGGGGGACAAAAGACCTCTCCTTCACAGCAGAATTACAATTAATGCTGCAAACAGTCACCATCGGGCAAGTACAGTTGCTGCTGTGACAGGGAGAAACTGTGGATGTTGTTTAAACGTCCTTGAGAACATTCGCACAATCTCACAGTATCCCCCACAGGACACACATTGATGTCAAAGAGAAAAACAGTTGTTTGCCGTGAAGTGCCAGATACCTCCTGACCAAATGACCACAGTCACTGTCACCAGGAGACAGGTCAACACCCTGCAATCCTGGTGGAGTGGGAGGGCATGGCCTCCCTTCCCTACTTTTCTTGCTAAAGACGCATCTCAACCTAATCATAAAAACACCATCAGACAAACCCAAATCTAGGGATATCCTATGAGATAACGGGCAGTACTCTTCCAAAGTGTCACGATCCTGAAGGACACACACAGACCGAGGAACCATCAGAGCCGGAAAGGACCTGCGGTGTAGGGCCCT
Organism: Mirounga angustirostris; assembly: GCF_029215605.1. Lineage (NCBI taxonomy): Eukaryota > Metazoa > Chordata > Mammalia > Carnivora > Phocidae > Mirounga > Mirounga angustirostris. The sequence continues at coordinate 142,494,155 of NW_026991713.1, forward strand.
GGACAGAGAAGGACATCAGTGGGGAAACTGACTCAATTTGAGTAAGACAGGCCCATGAATTAGCACCACTGCTACTCGTTTCTAATCCTCGTATCATGGTGACGTAAGATGTTAACACCAGGAGAAACTAAGGCAAGGGGACCCTGTGCACTACGGCTGGAACAGCTCTGCAAGGTACAGAACACTCCAGTGTAAAAAGTTTCAAAATAAAAAACATTCTCATCCACGTGTCATTTCATTCCTGCACGGACACATGTCGAAGTACACGTCTAGAAGTGGGCTCACCAGTCCCAGGTTATGTCCAGGCTACAATATGGTCAATGCTGCCAAGTCACCCTCCAGGGACCATCGGCTCACATTCCAGCAGCAGCATGGGGGTGTGTCACCTCACACTCCTGCCAGGACGGCTTTAGGGCAACTTTGGGCCTCTGCCTATAGGTCGGGTAAAAAAAATTTTTTTCTAAGATTTTATTTATTTCTTTGTTAGAGAGAGAAGCACAGCAAGGGAAAGGGCAGGCAGAGGGAGAAGCAGGCTCCCAGCTGAACAGGGAGCCCAATGTGGGGCTCGATCCCTGGACCCCGGGATCATGACCTGAGCCGAAGGCAGACGCTTAACGTCTGAGCCACCCAGGTGTCCCAGTCGGGTAAAATTTTTTCTGTTTTCATTTACATTTTTCTTGCTACGAGCAAGACCTGAGCACCTACCCATATTTTAAATATTTTCTATCTCCTGTTTTTCATGATGAACTTCTGATATCCTCTGACCATTTTTCTACTATAATATTTTTCTTACCGACTTGTAGAGCACTAAGAGTTTAACGAAATTAGTCTTCTTTTTGTTTTTCAGTAGGCCGGATCTAGTATTACAATGATGACGACCCCAGGCACCAGCACACACCCCCTCCCCAATACAGAAAAACAGCCTTGCAATGGGCTCAGCTGGCTGCCTCAGTCTGCCCACCACCAACCTCCTCCCCACATCATCTTGCTTGCCGTTCTGGCGCCTGCACATGATGCGGGTGAGGTCCAGGCTGCATGTCAGCATGTCCAGGAGCATCTGCTCCTTCCAGATGCCCTCCATGAGCTCCTCTGGGGACGTTCCCCATCACCACTGACATCAATCTTGGAGAACACCGTATCGGTGACTCCTCCGCACTCAGTCAAGTCGCTGCAGGGGTTAGTGGCCCGGATGGTGGATGTGGATGATGGTGAGCACCTCGTTGTGGCAGATGCATCAGTTGCCCTTCTAGAGCTTCTAGTACCAGTACAGCTTCTGTTCCACCTTCCAGATGAGGAGGCGGCCAAGTGCAGCCACAGACTCTGTCAAGTTGACATGGCCACCAGAGGCAAGGTGCACGGCCTTCCAAAATTAGTCCTATTGGTAAAGGCCTTCCTCACTCCAAGACTCAACACCGCTTTCCCATGTCTCATTTTCCCTATTCCTGTTGTTTTTCCCACTGAATACGATCTTTTTGGAATGATTGGTTATTCATGATGGCAGAAACAGAGAAGTCTTCCTCGTTGGGAAAAAGGAATAAATAACCAATCCATATCTCCAACCAGGGCTTTCAGACTTTCCATTTAATTCCAGGACTAAAGTAATCAACAGCACTACTGAGAGCAAATTTGACTGAGAGGTATACTTCCCACAAGGACTGTATGAACAAACCAACAGTGCAGTCAATCCGCCCGAAGCAGATACAAACATGCTATCTACACAGAATCTGTCTTCACGCTTCCTCTACACCCTGAAGGAAAAACCACAAGCCTCAGTGCCAGGCAGCAATGTCTCCGTGTTACTGCGTGTGGTGGTTTGGGGTCGCACAAAATGGGAACAACAGTTTGAATCTGACACCCCACACACCCCTGCCAGTGCTCATGCTGTTTCCTCAGGCTGCAAGCACGTCCCTCTCTCTAGCCAAACTGTTTCAGAGTCCAGTGTGAGGTGCTCCCATCCCCAGCACCTCGTAACCACCTCTCCCTACTATGAATTCACAGCACTTACTTCCTACACTGCTCGTTTCAAACTGCAGCTCTAAGCCAGCTTGTGGCGGTTCTACTTTTTTTTTTTTTTAAGTAGGCTCCATGCCCAGCGTGGAGCCCAGCACGGGGCTTGACCTCACAACCCTGAGATCCATACCTGAGCTGAGATCAAGAGTCGGACACGTAACTGACTGAGCCCCGCAGATGCCCCTCTACTACTGACTTCGCTCACAGAGAACACGTCACCACCCCAGGGCAGAAGCAAGTCTGTGTTTCTTAGTATCAAACTCAAGGAAGGCAAGAGGGCCCAAACTTCTCCCTACTCCATGGCCTCTAGTGCAGAAGCAGCTCTCCTTACAAACATTAAACTTTCATCACCACAAACATCACCATGCTCAGACGCAGGACATTCGGTCAGCCCAAAGACCGTGGCAGTGGTCCTGCAGGGCCACTTCTCACGAAGAAGCAAGAATTAAAAACGTAACTGCCCACAGGGGCAGCCAAGTAAGGCAAAGGAGTCAAAACACACTGGATACTTTTTTTTGTTTTAATCACTCATCTCCCCTCTACATCTGCCATTGTTCTTAATATGGTTTTTTGTTTGTTTGTTTTTAAAGATTTTATTTATTTATTCATGAGAGACAGAGAGAGAGAGGCAGAGGGAGAAGCAGACTCCCCACCGAGCAGGGAGCCTGATGTGGAACTCGATCCCAGGACCCTGGGATCATGACCTGAGCCGAAGGCAGACACTAACCAACTGAGCCACCCAGGCGCCCTATCAGTTTTCTCTCTTTTTTTTTTAAGATTTTATTTTTAGAGAGAGAGTGCACGTGCACAAGCAGGGGACTGGCAGAAGGAGAAGAGGGAGAGAAACAGATTCCATGCTGAGGGGGGAGCCCACATGGGGCTTGGATCTCACAACCCTGAGATCATGAGTTGGATGCTTAACTCACTGAGCCACCCAAGCGCCCGTTCTTACTATGGTTTTGCTTCTTATAATGACATCTTTTTTTTTTTTTTTTAAGATTATTGACAGCGAGAGAGAGAGTGCACAAGCAGGGGGAGGGGCTGAGAGAGGGAGAATCAGGCTCCCCAGTTAACAGGAGCCCGATGTAGGACTCGATCCCAGAGCCCTGGGATCATGACCTGAGCCAAAGGCAGACGCTTAACCAACTGAGACCCTCAGGCGCCCCTTATGATGACATCTTAAGTACAGTACTTTAGATACAGACACACTTAGTATTTTAAACCATGAGAAATATGCAGACTCTTTTCTTGGAATTACATATCCCAAATGGACAGTCTCCCTTTTTACCATGTGTGGAATAGAGAACAATTTAACTTTCTGTCTTTACTAGAGTGCCACTTCCTGTAGAGCAGGCCGAGTTACAGCCTCCAACCAAACCTCCTGTGGATAACAACCATGAATTTAGGAACCACAACAAAAGGACTACCTGAAAGGCTCTAGAGAAATCAGCAAAAGCAGGCAGGTTCTGGATTAAGAGCCAACACCTGGAAGACGGGAAGAGCCCAGAATGGGGGCAGGTTCTACAAAGGGTGGCTGGCTGATGCACACACAATGTATAATTTTTCTGGCCGGAAGAACCAGAGGAGAGATTAGGGTAACCATAAAAGATAAAATGTGGGGGGGGGTCCCAGAAAGGAGAGAGTAAGAGAAAGGGAGCCCCCCGGTCGGGGAATAAATTCCTCTAAGTCTCTGGCTGACTCCCTGAACCATGCATGTGTGGGGGAAACTGCAAACAGCCCATTAAGAATAAAAGAATCGAACGGTTCTGCTTGCAGCTGGGCTCCAACTAGTTTAATAGCCCACTTTAAAACAAGAACTACTCTTCAGAGGAATATAACAGAATCTAGAGACTCCACAAGGTAACATCCACAATGTCCAGGATGCAATAACAAGTTACTACACACAGAGAAACAGGAAAACGTGACCCCTGCTCAAGAGAAGGGTCAATCAATGGAGACTGGTGCCAAGAAGATCCAGATGTTGGAATCAGAGGGTTTTAAAACAGTCATTACAATACTGTATGATCTACAGTAAAATATGCTCAAAATCAAAGGTGGAAAATTTCAGAGATACCAATTGTAAGAGAAGAACCAAGTGAAAATTCTAAGTATAAAAAATATAGTATCTGAAATTTAAAAATTAATTAGAAGGCTTAACCAAGTGGAGACACCAGAGAAGAGTCTGTGAAAGAATGACAAGAATTATTCAAAAAAAAAGATTAAAATAAAACAGGGTCTCAGGTATAGACAGAAGAAAAAGATTTAACTACATGTAACTGGAGTTCCAAAAGGAGAGGAGAAAAGAGAATAGGACAGAAAAAAATATTTGAGGTAATGATTGAAAATTTCCCCCAAAGTTTATCAAAGACATCAATTTACAGATTCAAAAGCTCAGTGAACCACTAGCAGGATAATTTCAAAGAAAAGCCCCCAGGCACATCATAGTCAACTGCTGAAAACCAAATAAAAAGAAAATCTTGGAAGCAGCCAGAGAAAAACAACACATTACATGGGAGAACAATAATGTGAATGACAACTAACTTTCCAGAAGACAACGGTACATCTTTGAAGTCTTAAACAGCAGGCCAGCAGGAAAGGAAATGCTACAGTTCTGCAGGCTGAATGGAAATGAAATCAGATGGAAACCTGGATCTTCAAGAAAGAAGGCAGAGCATCAGAAACGGCAACCCAAAGAAATATAAAAGTATCTTTCTCTTAATTTCTTTAAAATATATACAATAGAGCACCTGGGTAGCTCAGTCTGCCTTTGGTTAAGCATCTGCCTTTGGCTTAGATCATGATCCAGGGTCATCGGTTCGAGCCCCATGTGGGGCTCCCGGCTCAGCAGGGAGCCTGCTTCTCCCTCTCCCTCTCCCCCTCCCCAGTGTTAATGCTAATAAATAAATAAAATCTTAAAAAAATAAAACAAAATATATACAATAACTTAAGCAACAGTTAAAACATTGTCTTATGGGGTTTATAACAGATGTACATGCCACGCATATGACAAATCTCACATAAAGGATGGAGTACATGGGGCGCCTGGGTGGCTCAGTCATTCAGCGTCTGCCTTCGGCTCAGGTCATGATCCCAGGGTCCTGGTATCAAGTCCCACATCGGGCTCCCTGCTCCGTGGAAAGCCTGCTTCTCCCTCTCCCACTCCCCCTGCTTGTGTTCCTGCTCTCGCTGTGTCTCTCTCTGTCAAATGGACGGATAGAATCTTTAAAGAAAAAAAAAAGGGATGGAGTACAGAGAAGAAATGCACTTTAATATAGTTGCAAGTTTTTTTCATTTTCTACAAAGTATTGCAATACTAATTCTAAACAGACTATGAAAAGGATGAACATTGCATTCACCAGACAAACCACTAAAAAAAAGACACAAGGAGGTATAGCTAAAGCATTAGATGAATTAAAATGAAATTCTAAAAAATATTTACCAATCCAAAAGGAGGCAAAAAAGGAATGAGAAAAAATGAGAGGAGACAATAAAACAATAGAGATAAATCCAACTATACCAATAAATGCATTTTATATTAATGGACTAAACGCTCCAATTATAAGGCAAAGTTTGTCAGAAATGATAAAGCAAGACCTGATGATACGCTGTCTATAAAACAATCACTTCAAATATAAAAACTTAGGGGTGCCTGGGTGGCTCAGTCAGTTAAGCATCTGACTTTTTTTTTTTTTTGACGGAGAGACACAGTGAGAGCAGGAACACAAGCAGGGGGAGTGGGAGAGGGAGAAGCGGCTTCTCGCGGAGCAGGGAGCCCGATGTGGGGCTCAATCCCGGGACCCTGGGACCATGACCTCAGCCAAAGGCAGACCACTTAACCAACTGAGCCACCCAGGCGCCCCGTAAGCATCCAACTCTTGATATCGGCTTGGGTCATGGTCTCAGGGTCACAGGATCAAGCCCTGCTTTTGCTCGGCATGAAATCGGCTTGGAATATTCTCTCTACCTCTCCCTCTGCTCCTACCACCCCCCACACCCCCACCCCCGCCGCCTGCATGCTCTCTTTCTCAAATAAATAAAATCTTAAATAAAAAACACAAATATAAAAACTAAATACACTGAAAAGGAATGGATGGAACATGAGATACCGTGCACAAAGTAAGCCTAGTGAGGGTGGAGGCCGTATTAATATCAGACAAAACAGACTTCAAAACAAGTATTACTTGAGAAAAAGAGGGATATTTCAGAATAAAAGATACAATTCATCAGGAAAGCTTAATCACAATTGGGTGTCTAATAACAGAGCTTCAAAATATGACATTAAAACTAAAAGAATTAGGGGAGCCTGGATGGCTCAGTCAGTTAAGCATCTGATTCTTGATTTCGGCTCAGGTCATGATCTCAGTGCAGTGGGATCAGCTAGTGTCGGGCTCCGTGCCCAGCGGGGAGTCTGCTTGAGCTTCTCTCTCTCCATCTCTCCCCCCACTTTTGGCTGCTCTCTCTTGCTCTCTAAATATAAAAATCTTAAAAAAAAAAAACAAAAAAAACTAAAAGATTTAAAAGAAAGTCAGAGCTGTCTCAACGACTGATAGAACGAGGCCAAAAGAAAAAATAAATCAAGACAAAGATCGTCTGAACTACAGTATGAAATACTTTGACTTACTCATCGAATACTATACCGAAGTGTAAAATATAGTTCTTTTTGAAAAGCATATTTTTTTCAAATGCACATGGTATATTCACTAGGAAACACAATAAAGTTGGCCACAAATCTTAATAAACTTAGAAGGGCTGAAATCATACCAAGTAAGCTCTCTGAATACTACAGAATTAAGTCAGAATTTGTAATAACAAAATATCTAGGAAAACCCCAAGTATCTGGGAATTAAACAACATATACTAAATGATCCATAGGTCAAAGAAGAAATCAAAAGGAGATTACTGAGCAATAATAAAAACACAGTACGTTAGAAGCTGTGGGGTCACCCACAGAAGCACGTAGCACGAAACTTACAGCTTCAAATGCTTGGGTTAGAAAAGAAGTCTAAAATCAATGACCTAAGGTTTCACCCTAGAAAAAAGTACAAAGTCAACTCAAATAGAAGGGAGGAAATAACAAAGAGCACAAATCAATGAAACAGAAAATAAACACTGAGGAAAATTAACAAAGCCACAGCTGATTCTTAAAAAAGATCAACAGGAGTGATGGGTAAACCCCTAAACTGATCAAGAAACCAGAGAACACCAATCATTAACATCAGGAATGAAGCGGGGTTATCATTACAAATCTACAGACATTAAAAGGATAATAAGGAAACATTCTGAACAAATTCATGGCAAGAAATTTAGCAACTTAGGTGAAATGGATAAATTAACTTGAAAAAAATTAAATTTATCCAGGGTAACAAAAGATGAAACAAATTCTAAACTGCTGAGGCACCTGGGTGGCTCAGTCATTAAGTGTCTGCCTTCAGCTCGGGTCATGATCCCGGGGTCCTGGGATCGAGCCCCACATCGGGCTCCCTTCTCCCTATCCCTCCGCTGCTCCCCCTGCTTGTGCTCTCTTTCTCTGTCAAATAAATAAATAAAATCTTTAAAAAAACATATATTTCCACAAATGAAATTCTACGCCCAGAATTTTAACCGGTGAATCTACACCCAGAATTTTTACCGGTGAAATCTATCAAACATATGAAGAGGCAATAAGACCAATCTTCACAAACTATTTCAGAAAACAGAAAGAGTGACTATTTCCTGACAAGTTTTATGATGACACCATAACCCTAATTATCAAAGTCTGCCAGAGACATTACATGCACAGAATAAGTAAGAGACCAATATCCCTTATGAACACAGACATGGAGGTCCGCAATAAAAAATTAGCCAATCAAATCCTGCAATAGGTAAAAATGATACTACATAATGACCAAGCACGTTCATCCCAGGGATGCAAGGCTGTTTAGCACTAGACCATCAATCAAGTAATTTACTATATGAACAAATAAGAGCAGAAGAAATGGCATCCACCTGGGTGGATGAAGAGCAACTGAGCGTGTGGTACTACAGCTAACTGGAGAGGGCAGGTCCATCTGCAGGAGGCAGCAGCTACCACCGTATCCCAAGAGACTGCTGCCATCCACATTGTGGAATATAAACCAAAACTCCCAGAACTTTTCAGTTTTCAAAAGAAATAAGCAATTCAAATATTTACGGGAAATCTGACTTCAAATATTTGCAACTACTTTTTAAAAAAATATTTGGGCCAAGGGGCACCTGGGTGGCTCAGTCGTTAAGCGTGTGCCTTCGGCTCGGGTCATGATCCCAGGGTCCTGGGATCGAGCCCTACATCGGGCTCCCTGCTTGGCGGGAAGCCTGCTTCTCCCTCTCCCCCTCCCCCTGCTTGTGTTCCCTCTCTCGCTGTTGTCTCTCTCTGTCTAATACATAAATAAAATATTTTTAAAAAGAAAAAAAAATATTTGGGCCAAACACAATTTGTTTATAGCCAGAATTAGCATGTGATTGCTAGTTCTAAGTCTTTTCTAATCTTCTATCTTGGAAAATGAAGCCCATGAGAAAGTTTACCAGCAACGAGAGAATGAGTAAAGCTTCAAATAAAGGCTCCTACTCCTGGGACGCCTGGGTGGCTCAGTCGGTTAAGCGTCTGCCTTCAGCTCAGGTCATGATCCCCGGGTCCTGGGATCGAGTCCCTCTGCCTGCCTGTCTCTCTCTCTCTGATAAATAAATAAAATCTTAAAAAAAAAGAAATATTGAAATCATCCTTTACCTCTACTTTAAAAAAAAAAAAAGGCTCCTACTCCTGTTTGGTAGAAATGCATCAGGAAACAACTTTTATGGAAGTAGATGATCTTTATGACCTTGGAGTAAACAGAGGTTGGCAAACATTTCCTGGAAAGGGCAGACAGTAAATATTTTAGGCCTTCTGGCCCTGTGGTCTCTCTTGCTCAACTCTGCCATTACAGCAGGAAAGTGGCCACAAACACATGAAAGTATAAGCATGCCTGAGCCCCAATAAAACTTTATTTACAAAAATAGGCCGTGGGCCTAACCCAACCCACAGGCCTTAGCTTACAGAACCTTGGGTAAACCACAAAGGAAAAGACTAGTATAGCTGACAAAATCAAGATTAAGAACTTCTGTTCATCAAAAAAACAAAACAGGGCACCTGTGTGGCTCAGATAGTTAAGCGTCTGCCTTCGGCTCAGGTCATGATCCCAGGGTCCTGGGATCGAGCCCGGTGTTGGGCTCTCTGCTTCTCCCTCTGCCTCTCCCCGTCTTTCCCCCTCGAGCTCCAGTGCATGTGCTCACCCCACCCCTCTCTCTCAAATAATCTTTTTTTTTTGAAGATTTTATTTATTTGAGGGCGCCTGGGTGGCTCAGTTGGTTAAGCGACTGCCTTCGGCTCAGGTCATGATCCTGGAGTCCCGGGATCGAGTCCCGCATCGGGCTCCCTGCTCGGCAGGAAGTCTGCTTCTCCCTCTGACTCTCCCCCCTCTCATGCTCTCTGTCTCTCATTCTCTCTGTCTCAAATAAATAAAAAATAAATAAATAAAAAATCTTTAAAAAAAAGATTTTATTTATTTGACAGAGAGAGAGGGAACACAAGCAGGGGGAGAGGGAGAAGCAGGCCTCCGGCCGAGCAGGGAGCCCGATGCGGGGCTCGATCCCAGGACCCCGGGATCATGACCTGAGCCAAAGGCAGGCGCTTAATGACTGAGCCACCCAGGCGCCCCTCAAATAAATAAATAATCTAAAAACAAAAACAGACAGCAGGATCAAAGTGAAGCAGCGAGCTACACCTGGGAGAACACATTTCCAACAATCATTACTGACTGACAAACGATAAAGTGATAGAAGATTAGTGCCCATAAAGAGTATATACAAGGGGCACCCGGGTGGCTCAGTTGGTTAAGCAACTGCCTTTGGCTTGGGTCATGATCCCGGAATCGAGTCCCACAGCGGGGAGTCCGGTTCTCTCTCTGAGGAAAAAAAAGAGTATATACAAAAATACATGATAAGAAAAGTCAACCAATCCAGAAGAAAACATTGGGGCAAAAGACATGAATAGGATTTCGCAGAAATGGAAACAAATGGCCAATAAACCATGGAAAGAAGATGTTCAGCTTCATTAGCAAGTCATCAAAATGCAACTCATATCACAACTGAAACACCACTTTGTAACCATCAAATTCACAAACATTTAGAACGTCTGAAAATCCCGAGTGTCGGTGAGGACACAGCACAGGGCAACTCTCTCACACAGAGCTGGTGGAACGTACACCAGGACCCGCGCTGGAAAACGGTCACAATCACACAGTAACCAGGCAAGTCCTAAACCCAGCAAGTCCACTCGGGTCGCACCCCCGAGACATGCGCGTGTCCGACGGGCAGGACGCCTGTGCGACCGAGCGCGCTGCCTCCACGCTACACACAAGGCCCACGCGCGCACCTGGGTGGAGAAGGAACGAGTGTCCCAGGACAGTGACCGGATACGGCTTACGGACAGTCCCGCACCACTGAGCTGGACAGTCAGTTCATGTACTTCCTGATGTGTATCTTGTAATCAAACACACACAGTCACAAGATAGCATTCAACACTCTCCAGACTTGCAAAGTTTGTAAGTCAGTCTGAAAACACCCAGGACTGGAGGGGACTGTGGGGCAAAGGGGGCTTTCGTACATCGCTGATGGACCATTCAGTGACACGACTCTTTCTGGGAAGTAACTGTGCGTTACTTAGTAAGCCGGAGCACAAAGGATCCAGCAACGCCGTTTAAGTACACGTCAGCAATTCTACGCCAAGAAATGAAGGTGTAGTAACACAATGGAATTAACAGCAGCAACTAATGAACTACACCATTAGCATGGATAAAGCTAAGAAAACAAAACGCTGACCCTGGAAAGGCCCGGGAGAACGTACACAGTATGATTTTAATACACTGTGTGTGTGCATATACAAAATTAGGTACATATATATCCATATCCTCAGAAATATAAAGAAAAGCAAAGGAATAAAACCCCGAAAATTCAGGTCAGCAATTACCTCTAGGAGAGAGAGAAGGACATGCATCAGGGAGGAGCACACAGGCCTTCAAGGGACTGGTAAGTTCTACTCCTCTAACTGGGTAATTGGTATTCATTTGATGCTTCTTTTTAAACTGCACATACGTACTCTATGCATTCCTTTTTAGACGGAATGTGTAAAGGGGGAAGGGAAGGGGATGAGAGGAAAGAAAGCCCCCACCTCCCTGGGTCACCGAACTTGCCTACCGAGAAGCACACACAGCCTCCTGGAACCCAGCCGCACCTCAACCCGAGGAGCTTCCCGTAGCGTCACCTGCGGGACCTAACATGGCCAGAGGCTGGATCTCCCTGAAGCCCACCAGGAAGAGGAAGCTGGAGGCCAGCCTTCAGGGATGGAAAGAATGGAAGATAACATTTAGAACGTCACAAACATTTAGAACGTCTGAAAATCCCGAGTGGCCGTGAGGACACAGCACAGGGCAACTCTCTCACACAGAGCTGGTGGAACGTACACAGGACAGGAAAGAAGGGCATCAGGCAGGGCCCGGCAGCCCCAGCAGCTTGATCAACACTCCCCGCTCCGAGGCCCCGATGTGGGCACCGTGCCCCAGTTCCAACCACGCTTAACCTTCACCGGCACAGATAAAGGGAGAGGTGCCCACACACCTGTGTTACTTCAGGGGCAACTTCCAGCCAGTACTTCTGGTGGCCCCGTGAGGGAGGCTCGCAGGGCAGCAAGAAATGGCCTGACCTAGCGAAAGGTGATTTGGCCACACTGGTCAAGTTTACGAATGCATGTACCCTCTCACATCTGGCAATTGTGTGTGGGGACTTCGCTCCCTGGATACATCTGAACCTGTATATAGACAGAGCTAAAGGGCCATACACTGTAACACTGTACAGAACAGCAAATCCTGGAAACCACCTACATGTCCTGTGCGGAGCTGGTGCCTACCTCCCAAGCAACTCCTGGACTCCTACCACTACTGCGAGGCTGTCAAAAAAAAGAAAGGAGGGTAACAGTGGAGCTGTGACAGCAAGCTCTCCAGGGTCTGCTCAGTGACTAAAATACAGAGGCAGGGGCTCATCTGTACTTACTGCATTCACATGAACACAGGTAGGATGTACGAGCAACTCCTCACCGAGATAACCTAGGAGGGCGAGGGCACGGAGGAGAAGGGGACCAAGCTGAGAGCGAGACTTCTCAATGCGTATCTTTTCAATCAAATATTTACTTACTTAAAATTAACAATAGGGGCGCCTGGGTGGCTCAGTCGTTAAGCGTCTGCCTTCGGCTCAGGTCGTGATCCCGGGATCCTGGGATCGAGCCCTGTATCGGGCTCCCTGCTCGGTGGGAAGCCTGCTTCTCCCTCTCCCACTCCCCCTGCTGTGTTTCTGCTCTCTCTTGTGTCTCTCTCTGTCAAATAAATAAAAAATCTTAAAAAAAAAAATTAACAACTTTTAATTAATTTGAAAGAGAGCGAGTGAGCGAGCGCGTGCGTGCGCACGAGAGCACAGCAGGGAGACCCGAGCTGAAGGCACACGCTTAAGGACTGAGGCACCCAGGCGCCCCAAGCCAAGCATATCTTGCAAGGACACCAAGAACCTGGCTAAGGGGGTTGCAACCAGGAGGGTAACTGGTGTCTGAGGGTGGCAGTGACAGAGATGTGCTTTTCAGCACGCACACCTTTGTGCCTTATGAGTTCTGTGCTATGTATATCTATAACCTATTCACAAAATAGCCTATCTATAAAAATTATCTAATTATAAAACACACTAAAAAAATTTACTAGGGACATAAAACACATTTACAAAAGGATCAAAAAAGCTTGGGGAAATGTCCCTTGACAGGAAGAGCAAAATTTTTTTTTTTTTTAAGATTTTATTTATTTATTTGAGACAGAGAGAATGAGAGACAGAGAGCATGAGAGGGAGGAGGGCCAGAGGGAGCAGCAGACTCCCTGCCGATCAGGGAGCCCGATGCGGGACTCGATCCCGGGACTCCAGGATCATGACCTGAGCTGAAGGCAGTCGCTTAACCAACTGAGCCATCCAGGCGCCCCAGGAAGAGTAAATATTTAAAGACATCAATTCTCTGGGCAGCTGACTGGCTCAGGTGGTGGAGTGCATGACTTGTGATCTCAGGGTTGTGAGTTCAAGGCTCACACTGGGCATAAAGGTTACTTAAACAAATACAGACAGACATCAATTCTCTAAATTAGCCTATATTTTTAACATGAGCCCAATGAAAACTCAAACAGAAATTTTTAAGTGATTCAAACTAATTCCAAAATTCATATGGACAACTAAATTTTTGCATGAATGGCCAAGATTTTTGAAAACCACAAGGAAAGACTATTAACTGTGTTAAAGCACATTAATTTAAAGCCACCATATTAAAATTAATTTCCTCTCTCACTTATTAAATCAAAAATTCCAGATGGGCTATAAAAGTGAAAATAAAAGCTAAAAGTACTGGAAGAAAACATAAGAGGTATTTTAAGAACAGCTTTAGGGAGATAAAATTCACCCCAAGTGTACAATTCAGTGGGCATGAACACATTCACAGAGCTGTGCATCCATCACTACCATCTAATTCCAGAACATGTCATCACCCCAGAAAGAAATCACGTGCTCACTAGCAACAACTCCCCACTCCCCCAGCTCCTAGCAGTCACTTTCTGTCCCTATAGATTTGCCAGTTTGGGACATTTCACACAAATGGAATCATACTATACATGGTCCTCTGTGTCTGGCCTTTTTCAGTTAATATAATGGTTTTCAAGGTTCATCCATGTTGTAACACATATCACACCTCACTCCTTTTTTACAGCTGAATAATATTCTTTTTAAAAACATTTAAGTAATCTTTACCTCCAATGTGGGGCTCAAACCCACGACCTCAAAATCAAGAGCTGCATGCTCTTCTGACTGAGCCAGCCAGACGCCAACACGGTAATAATCCGTTATATGGTCAGACCACGTTTTGTTTATCCATTCGTCAGTTAATGGGCAATTGGGGTGTTTCTGCCTTTTGGCTGTGCCGTGAACACTGTTGTACAAGCTTCTGTGAGGACGTATGTTTTAGAGTCCCCTGGGTATACACTTAGCAGTGGAAGTGCTGGGCTGAATGGTAACTGTGTTTAACCACTGGAGGAACTGCAGACTGTTTTCCAAAGTGATGCACCACTTTACGTCCCCGCCAGCAGGGAGCAAGGGCTCGGACTTCTCCACACCCTCACCAGTGCTGCCATGTTCCTGATGATGTGCCTCCTGAGGGCAAAGCACAAGCTGACACCCCGCAAACTGTCCCCCCCTTACCCCCGCCAAGGTGGGATATATGTGACATTCCTCAGGCCCTCCTGGATGCCCTGGAACAAAGGAAAGGGAAAAACAAGTGGTTACCTGATAAGAGATCACACTCATGCAGGACAGGAATCTCCATCAGTTTGCAACTGTCTTAACGATTTACAAGGAAAAAAGCAATCTCCAGGGGCGCCTGGGTGGCTCAGTCCTTAAGCATCTGCCTTCAGCTCAGGTCATGATCCCAAGCTCCCTACTCAGCGGGAAGCCTGTTTCTCCCTCTCCCTCTGCCCCTTCCCCTGCTTGAGCTCTCTCCCTCTGTCAAATAAATAAATAAAATCTTTAAAAAACAAAACAAAAACCCCTCTTACATAAAATCAGTCACTCCTCAAGACCACAATGCAGCTCTTTTCTGCCCACGGGTCCTGTCCACGTGCTTTAATAAAACCACCATTTTGCACCAAAGACGTCTCAAGAATCCTTTCTTGGCCACTGGCTCCGGACCTCAACACTCCTCTGCCCACGGGTCCTGTCCACGTGCTTTAATAAAACCACCATTTTGCACCAAAGACGTCTCAAGAATCCTTTCTTGGCCACTGGCTCCGGACCTCAACACTCCAAAGTACATCATTATCACCTATGGTTTTTATTCCAGCCACCAGCGTGGGTATGAAGGAACACCACACTGTGGTTTTGATTTGCCTTTCCTACCAATAATGATCATCTTGACATCTTTTTCTCTAATGATTTAAGGGGAAATGCTTTCTAAACAAAATACATAACCCAAAACCCATAAATTTATGGAGCACAAAATAATTAAAATAAATAGAATAAATCATAAAAGTTCTCATCACATGGGGGCCAGCTGGCCCAGTCAATAGAGCATGCAACTCTTGTGAGTCTGAGCCCCACATTGGGTGTAGAGATTACTTAAAAATACATAAATATTTTAAAAATTAAAATAAAAATAAATAAAATTTAATTTTAAAAATACATACATGGGGGTGCCTGGATGGCGCAGTCGGTAGAGTGTGCGACTCTTGACCTCAGGGTGTGAGTTCCTGCCCCACACTGGGGATAAAGCTTACTTAAAAAAATATATAGATAGATAGATCAATCTATATATATAGGGGCGCCTGGGTGGCTCAGTCGTTAAGCGTCTGCCTTCGGCTCAGGTCATGATCCCAGGGTCCTGGGATTGAGCCCCGCATCACGCTCCCTGCTCAGTGGGAAGCCTGCTTCTCCCTCTCCCACTCCCCCTGCTTGTGTTCCCTCTCTCACTGTCTCTCACTCTGTCAAATAAATAAAATCTTTAAAAAAATAAAATAAAATCTTAAAAATGTATTTTTTCAAAAATATATATATATAAACATACGCACACATATAAGGACAACTAAAAATAACCATGTTACCAAAAAAAAAAAAAAAATTAAAGTCGGCAGGCAAACAGTAGAAGGCCAGCTTCCTTAACACAGAAGGTCACTTACAGGTCCGTAACAAAAAGGCCAAGAGCTTAACAGAAAAACGGCAATTCCCAAAAAGAAACATCAGTGGCTCTGAATCAGGAGGAGATGCTTGACCACACAGAGGGCTAAAAAAATGCATGTGAAAACAAGGCAGCATTTTCACTGTCAGACTGACAACACTAGGCTCGCACTGGTGAAGGTGTGAGACTCGGCTGGCGGTGTGGCCTGGGATTTAAGCAAACGTGGGAAAAGGAAAGGGCTGAGTGAGGGGTGCCCACCCAGGGGACAGCACAGCTCAAGCAGGGACAGGAAACAGACCCTGAGACGCACTGCAGGAAGGGTGGGGGAGGCCTGACCACATGCCTGGTGCAGCGCAGCTTCTCCTGCCTAAGGGACCTGGGTGCACACCCCCATGTCACCGCAGGGGCTTTCTCTGGCAGCGCTGCGCACTAAGGGCGGAAGGAGATTTTTTTCACCGTACCAACCGGTTTTGGAAGACAGCCCTACTTTCTCAGTAACAAAAACTTGGAAAGATTTTCCTCAGAAAACTTCTGTAACATTAGCCTTAACTCTGAACTCAAGGCTTACCCATCAGCCAAATCTCAATCTGAGACTCCCACTGAGGGCGCCTGGGTGGCTCAGTTGGTTAAGCTACTGCCTTCAGCTCAGGTCATGATCCCAGGGTCCTGGGATCGAGTCCCACATCGGGCTCCTGGCTCGGCGGGGAGCCTGCTTCTCCCTCTGACCCTCTCCCCTCTCATGCTGTTTCTCTCTCTCTCTCTTTCTCAGATAAATAAATAAGTAAAATATTAAAAAAAAAGAGAGAGAGAGACTCCCACTGAGACGGAAGAGGCACACCTCTGACCTGACTGCTCTCAGAAGTGCCCCCAGCACTGGCCCAGGGCTCCCAGCTGTCCCCGCAGTATGCCAGACCACTCCTGCCTCAGGACCCTGGCAAGGGCTGCTGCCTCGGCTTGAGCTGCCCTTCCCCAGCCACCTCCCCACTCTTCCAGGCCGTGCTTAATGCTACCTTCCACAGGGGGCCTTCCCTGACCACTCTATCAGGATCCCCTTCCTGCTCTGATTTCTTCATAGGGCTTAGCACCTACCATTCACACTGCATTTATTTATCTGCACTCCAGCACCACGGAGGGCCAGGACTCTTGTCTGTGCTGTCCCCGGGGCATATAAAATATAAATATATATATATAATATAAATACAAATATAAGATATTTCTTTAAAAATAAGTTTGCTTTGTAAGTTTAAAATTCCATAAACTAAAGGTACTTTCAAATCAGTGAAAAGCAGAATTAATGCTCTCCCACAAAGTAGAAATACTGTCCTGGAAAAACTGTAGTTCTTTACAATGTAGCCTCTAGCTTTCCCCCCAAACATCTCCAATTATTTTACCAGAATTTTATGCCGATAAGCATGAAATTCTCTGCTTTTCAGTAAGTCAACCTGGACAGTTTCATTATTCAATTTCCACCGGATACTACAGGTTAGCTATTCACATCTCAAATTTCTCCAAACATGTGGTTTCTTAAATTCTGTAATTATATCCGGTAACATTTAAGTTCTTCAATGTTCTGAAGATTTTATTTATTTTAGAGAGAAAGAGCGAGAGTGAGCACACGCATGCGTGCACGTGCAGGGGGAGGGACAGGGAGAGGGACAAGCAGATTCCAAGCTGAGCACAGAGCTGGACGCAGGGCTCTATATCATGACCCTGAGATTGTGACCTGAGCCAAAATCAAGAGTTGGCCGCTTAACCGACTGAGCCATCCAGGCACCCCAAGTTTTCCAATATTCTAGACAGAACGCTCCTCTTTCTACTTACATACCAAATAAGGATTTATATTCCCTTAAAATTTTCTGAGTTCTTATCTATGGCATTCTTGAACATTTTCACTGCTTCCTACCTGATCTAATCATTTATTTAGCTGTACCAAAACTTACATCAACTCCCCAAATACAAAGAAACAAAACAACAAAAAGGGAGGGGTATCTCTTAAGAGTCAAAATATAGGACATAAAACCCACACCCCGAGCTTTGGTCACCCAAGACTACTATTCCTGTCCCCACTAAAAGCCCCTCTTTCTGTTATTATTATTATTATTATTATTAAAGATTTTATTTATTTGACAGAGAGCGAGCATGTGCACACAAGTAGGCAGAGAGGCAGGCAGAGGGAGAAGCAGGCTCCCCGCTGAGCAGGGAGCCCGAGAGGAGCTCGATCCCAGGACCTCAGGATCATGACCTGAGCCGAAGGCAGATGCCCAACCGACTGAGCCACCCGGGTGCCCCCCCATACTTCTCTTTTAAAAAAAATCTGTCACTAACAGGTTTTATAATCTAGTTTCCCAGCCCACATCTGGAAATTGGCAGAGGAGGGAACATGGCCCCAGGGAGGCCTGGCCAGCTAAACAAGAGGAAAGGAGGCTAAAAACATAGCAATACTCAAAAAGCAGCTTCACTGTGGGGACACTTCACAGAAGGGAGTCATCCTACCCAGTGCCCCTCAAGGGCCTGTGTGTTACCAGAGAAAACCGTAGATTAACATTCACAATGACCCTGAAAACATCAAAGGAAGGTTTAGTTATGTTCCATCTGATATACCTGTTTTAGAAACACTTCTAATCATAACGACTAAACGAAATGTTTTACTTTAAAAGTAAGCTTCATGGAACATCCGCTCAGGCACTCCAATTCTCCCTAACTGCGAGGATACTGGTGAGTGTGAACCACAACGGCAATGTGCCACACATCTAGTCCCACAGGAAGGACTGAGACCTTTCTATTTGTTAATAGGATTGCCATATAATCTTCTGGGTTTTTTAAATACCGTATTTTTTTTTCTTTAAATGTTCTAATCACAGATCTTAATTATATAGCTGCTAAGTAACTAAGCCACTCTTAAAATTAGTTAAGGCCATGACTTGGGTACACATGAATTCAATTTACCTCATCTGTGGGCATTCACCCAGTGGAAAAGCAGGTGGGGATGATGCCCAAGTAGTGGTTCTCTAAGCTACAACTTTCATGGTCTGTAATTCCTAATGGCTTTAGCAGCCATACCAGAAATGAACACCCCAAAATCTATCTTTACTCAATGCTTTCTTTGTAGAGTAAGCAAACAGCAGCTTCCTAGTAAAAGTCGAGTCTTCCGTATCCAGACTGAGCAAGACTGTATTTAAGAAAAATTCTAGGGGCACCTGGGTGGCTCAGTCATTAAGCGTCTGCCTTTGGCTCAAGTTATGATCCCAGGGTCCTGGGATCGAGCCCGGCGTCGGGCTCCCTGCTCAGCAGGGAGCCTGCTTTTCCCTCTCCCTCCGCTGCTCTCTCTCTCTGCCAAATAAATAAATAAAATCTTAAAAAAAAAAAATTCTAGCTGGCTACGTTGAGGGCACCACAAATGAAATTCAAGAACATCCTCTGGCTTTGAACTAAAACATTTCACTGGAGTGTGAATTGGATACACTTTGCTGACGCCAAGTCAGTATTTTGGTTTGCGACCCCCACCACTGCCTCAGTAAGTCTCTCTACAGAAATCACCTTTATTACCTGGGACTGGACTTTGGGGGCAGAGGTGAGAAATGTTTTTCTCCTCACTCCAACTCCCACCCACCCCCCACCCCCCGGCCCTTCAAGTAGCATCTGTCTCAATGCACAAGGGCAGCAAACACTTAGGAGATTTTTTTTTTT
Organism: Mirounga angustirostris; assembly: GCF_029215605.1. Lineage (NCBI taxonomy): Eukaryota > Metazoa > Chordata > Mammalia > Carnivora > Phocidae > Mirounga > Mirounga angustirostris. Next base: position 142,513,641 of record NW_026991713.1, read on the forward strand.
TGCCTTAATTCTGGCCAACTACTCAGCTAGTAACTAATAAGGCCTTTGCTAACCTATTACATTTGGGTTGGTTTGATCTTCTACAGATGACTCAGCCCCTCTGGTCCCAGCCCAGTGCCTCTTGGGCAGCCGGCCACACACCCTACACCCTTTGCCCATGTGCCTCGCTGGTGCTGACCAGGGCCCCAGCACCGTGGTTTACAGAGGTGGCAACGCCACTGAGGGTCTAAGCGGTTAAGGATCAAACCTGTTACCATTATTTTATGTTAGCAACAGGAATAGCTGTTTCACGGAGTGAAATCTGCCCACAAGTGCTGCTCCACTCATCCTGCAGAGAGCCTGGGAACACCTGAAGTTCCATCAATTCTCATGATGGCTGCACCACAAGAGGTGTGAGGGCATGAATTAAACAGCATGGGCCCCCAAACAAAGTGAGAGCAGAGGGAGGAAGCAAAATAAGTCAACAAGAGGATAAAAGCAGTAACCGTGAGACTGCCTGCACAGGGTCTGGGTGGGGTTCGTTTGGGGAAATAAACCTGCAGTGCTGGAGCCCTACAAGAAAGGGGGGGAGCCCTGCTCTTCTGACTCTGCTGGTGCTTGGAGCAGACTCCTCACCCCTTCCAAGTCTCACTTCTAAGCCAGAAAAGTCCAGCAAGGGTTCCAGCTTGCAGAGATTGGAAAAGGCAGAAGACACTAACTCAAGGCCCAAGCAGTCCTACGGCAGCTGCCTCAAGATGGGGTCCTGGCGAGGCCAACAGTGAGAACGGTGTCCTCGAGAGTAGGACACAGAGCTCAGGCTGAGGTGTCAAGGCAGTTCCACGGGCACGTGAAAGGACCAACCCACCACCCTCCCCACCTTACAACACAATCATCTGCTTTGGGAGACCAAGCCTATTGCTGATTTTTCAGGCTCACTGTCTCTTCTTCGGGAGGCGGCTTTCTTGTTTGTCACCGGCAAATCCATTACTTCTGTTACTTGTCAGAACTGGTGGAAAGGTCTGATGGTAGTTTACATTTTTACTATGAACATTACATTTTCCAGATTACCCAAGTTTTGATAGCCCTACTCCTTATTTATAACTACCTTTTACCAGTGGAAGGAATTACTCATTGGTTCTCAACCACCAGATTCACCAGGGACAACATTGTCTGTCATCAGTCACCCACCTGGTCCTGAGAGCATTCAGAAAATCAGGTGTGTGGACCTCACAGTGCCCGCAGCTGAGTTCCTCAAACACTGGCCCACGTCTGGCACTGTGACTATGCTGATAATTACTGAAAATGGCCCACAAGTTTACATCTAACAGAAGAGAAAGGACTAATTTTCAGCCTCCTTCACCCTCACTCCCATACATTCCCATTTCTTGTCAAACCCATTCATTCAGTAGTGCCTCCTACCCTGCACCTGGTGTTTTCAAGACTGGGCCCATAACCCTCTCTTCTGTGAGATCCACACGAGCAATCATCCACATGTTTCTGCGCTCCCTGACTGGCCACACAGGCATCCAATATGGCCCAGTACATGCTCCCACTTAACCTATGACCCCAACGGCAGGGTCATGTCATCTTTGAAGTCCCAGAGAACATTCAAAATATGTATTTTTTAAAAAGTAATCTCTACACCCAACATGGGGCTCAAAGATCAGCAGTTGCGGGCGCCTGGGTGGCTCAGTTGGTTAAGCGACTGCCTTCGGCTCAGGTCATGATCCTGGAGTCCCGGGATCGAGTCCCGCATCGGGCTCCCTGCTCGGCGGGGAGTCTGCTTCTCCCTCTGACCCTCCTCCCTCTCATGCTCTCTGTCTCTCATTCTCTCTCTCTCAAATAAATAAATAAAATCTTTAAAAAAAAAAAAAAAGATCAGCAGTTGCATGCCCTTCTGACTGAGCCAGCCAGGTGCCCCTCAAAATATATCTGCTGAATAAACTAAGTAACGAACAAAAATGAAAAATAAAAAGTCCACAAGCTGAGACTGTTCCACACCTCACAGAACAGGTGGGAAGGACTGGGATGGTGACAAAGTCAGACTCTCAGATGTGAAGCCAAGCACATGCTAACATTTAGCAACACTTTCCCAGCAACAGAGAAAAAAAAAAATACAGGTGAATTCTGAATTTTCTGTAGAGGTGATTTCTCTTATTCTTTTCCCCCCATTGTATAAGATACATATTTTCTAGGCTAAATTCACCCATCCCTCAGTCCCTCCAAACAACTGTACCTTCATGACTGCCCACAGGGGTGGGTATCTGCAATACGTCACACTTCCAAGAACAGGTTCTTGATCTTAGATTCAAACAAAAGACTGCACAGAGCACTGCGACAGAAGTTCAGAGGAAGAGGACGCAGAATATTAAGGGAAAGAGTTAAAAAAAAAAAAAAAAAAAGAGAACAAAAACTGGCTAGGCTGAAAATTGGTGTCTTCCCAGTGGAAGAGACACTGCACGGTACAAAGAATGAATTACAACACACGTGGTTGGAACATCTTAGAACATGAACAAAAAGAGAAAAAAAACCTTAACCTCCAGAGAAAAGTACAAAAAGAGTGAGCTACAAAAGAAACAATGAAATTGATATGACTGCTCATCTGTAACACAGATGCTAGAAAACAGCAAAGCAATATCCTCACTCTTCAAAGGAAAATTATTTTGACCTGGAATACAATACCCAGGCAACCTACTATACAGGTATGGGAGTAAAATAAAATCTTTTAGACGTGGCAGGGCTTAGAAAATTTACAACCCAGAGACTTCTGCAAAACTAACACATGGGTATACTCTCATATGACAAGAAATAAATCCATTAAGGAAGGAAGACGGTGGGTACAAGCAAAAGTATAAAACTTACAGTTGTCTTATCAGTTAACGCAGGTTATTTTTAAAAATTATTGTTTAAGAAAAAAGACACTACACGAAAATATAAAACTCAGGTAATAGAAAAAGTGTAGGATGGGGCGCCTGGGTGGTTCAGTAGGTTAAGCGTCTGCCTTCGGCTCAGGTCATGATCCCAGGGTCCTGGGCTCTCTGCTCAGCCAGGAGCTTGCTTCTCCCTCTCCCTCTGCTGCTCCCCCTGCTTGTGCTCCCTCTCTGTCAAATAAATAAAATCTTAAAAAAAAAAAAAGTGCAGGAGATGTGAAAAAGAAATTCATAGAAGATACCTCAACAGCCGTTAAACAAATGAAAACATTCTTTCTCACTACTATCCATGGAGGAAATGCCTTGATAGAGGTAGTCTCATTCCCTGTTAATGGGAATATAAACTGATAAAGCCTTCCTCGACAGCAATCTGGCAATGTCAGCTAACATTTCAAATATGCACAGACTCTGAACCATCAATTCTAAAACTCGGATTCTGAAATTCTAAAGAAATGCCGTACTCGTGCCCGAAGATTTAAATACTCGCCCATTCTATGCAACAATGTAATGACAAAAACCAAAAACCATGGAAAATTATGTCCATTAATAGGATTCGGCTAAGTAAATGACTATACGTCCACAATACAGGACACTATGCAGCCACTGGAAAGCCACAGACCGGGGTTACTGACACAAGATGTGTAAGCTTTGCAGAGAACGTTAAAAACAATTCAGGAGCAAACTGCATTTATGGGTTAGGCCTTTTCACATAAAAACAGTCATCTGTCCACATGTGTGTAACTGTGTGCAGAGCCTGGAAGGAACGCTAAGACGTTCACCCCTGGTTTCTTCCGAGGGGAAAGTAAGAAAGCAGTTATGGTTTTTGTTTTTTTTTTTTTTTGCCCCAACATTTATTTGAGCACCTACCAATTTCAGGTCCTGGGAATACGGGGGCCAAGAACCCAGAGCCCAGGGGCTGCACGAAGGCAGAGGCGGTTCTGCCTGGTTCGCGGCTGTGTCCTGGGCGAAGTAGGCACTCAGTGTTGTGCCGAAGGATGCAGAGCAAGTGGCTTCTGCATCACCGCGGTATAACACAACTTGGGGGAGGGGAGCAATAAAATCGCCATGAAGGTGCTTAAGTGATCACCCAGGTGAAGTCCGTTCCCACTCCCCGAAACTGGCGTCGGCTGCGGAGCGAGGAGCCCTCGACCCCTCCGCCTCAAACCGAGCCGGAGAGCTCGACGGGGAGAAGCCGCTGCAGGAGTGCCGCGGGCCAGGGCTCAACCCCGCTACCTGAGGGCGGGTGGGGGAGGACCCCGGGCAGTCCGGCGACACCCGGACGCTCAGCGCTCGCCGCGTGTGTGGCACATAAATTTCACAAAACCTCCGTGCTTCCCAAAGAGGAGAAAGCGGGCTCGGGACCTGGCGGGGTCCGCCCACCCACCCGGCCCCCCTCACCTCTCGGGGCAGCCGCCAGGGCCGGCGCCCGCAGGCTGCGACCCCACAGCAGCAACACCCGCAGCTCACGCGCCATGTCCGTCCTCCCCAGCACCCGTGCAGCACGAGCAGCGGGGGCGGGGCGGGGCGGGGCCTTCCTCGGGCGCGGCGCGGTGACGTCACGGTGAGCGCAGGGCTGCCCGGCCCACTGCCTGCGCCGGAGAGTGGGCGGGGGCCTCTGTGGCGCGGGCGCCGCCGGCCCGCGCGGGGACAGTCGGGCCTGAGGGCGGGTCCTCCGTGACCTTGTGTCGCGTTGTCAAGGGCGACGGGCCGAGGGCGCCGTCCGCCAGCTGGGCCTCACTTCGCGCATCCCTAGAACGAGGCTGCCGTTCGCAGGCACCCGGAGGGTGTGAAAAGGCAGCGCGCGGGCGGAGGCTATTGCCGTCCCCGTGCCATCGGCCCGACCGAGGCGGGCGGAGAAGGGGAAGGACGGACTTCGGGCCGGCCTGTGTCCACTCCCAAGCGCGAACGCGGGAGCCGCCCCCACCAGCAGGACTGGGCTCCTTGTCTCCCGCCCTGCTGGAGGTGAGGCTGAGGTTGAGAACCACCACTCCTTTTCTTTTAATTAAAATAAATTTTTCTAAATTGAAGTATGGCTGACACGCAAAGTCAGATTAGTTCCAGGTGTAGAATGTCGTGATTCAGCAGCGCCGCACCTTGTGCTGCGCCCACCCCCGGTGTAGCTGCTGTGGGTCATCCCGCGACACGACCAGTGACTGCGGTCGCTGTGCGGTGCAGCTCCTGCCCCCGTCAACGCCGTTCCTCGCCCAGTGCCACGCCACGCAACTTGCAGGTTCTCTGACGCCGCCTGAAGCGAGGCCCCGGCGGCCCCCGCCGCCGATGATTCTGAGGCTCGCTGGAGACTCGCTGCCAGAGCAAAAAAACCTGCAAAAACGGAGGTACTTGAGATTTGACCAGAGCTGCAAAGTACAAGAGTCAGGAGAGGGTCCGCCTGGAGCCGGGACACAGTCGGGGCATTGGGAGGGGCACTTCTGGGGCTCTTCCAGGTGGAAGGTGTGAAGGATGAGCCCCACGTGCCAGGCGTCAGCAACTGAGAAGAATGTCAGGGAGGTGGGCGGACTTGGCTGGAAGAGCAGTTCTCTGATGTTGGAAGAAGACTCCAGCAACCTCCTCACTGGCCCCCAAGGCAGCTGGATCATACACTTCGCAGTCAACCGTCCTCTAGTGCCTCCCCTCTAGTGCACACTTAGAATCAGTTGCAAACCCCTTGGCCTCCAGGCCCTGCACAACCTGACACCTGCCTCTCTCCTTCCCCCTCCCCACCCCCCAGGCTCCGGACACACAGAGCCTGTCCCAGGCCAAGCTGGTCCAGTGTGTCACTGCATCTGCTCTGGGGGAACTGAGGGGTCTCAGCCTCATGTTGCATTTGTTGTGCACCCAGGAAATTCTCCCTTTTGTAAGAGCCAACACAGTGGTCTATGGGGCAATAGATTTAGGCTGAGAAGCCCTTTTATTTCAGGAAGAGGAAGTGGTATTTGGCAAAGGGAAGAGGGAAACATACACTTCACTTAAGGATGGGGGTGCATCTTGGGGCACCTGGGTGGCTCAGTTGGTTAAGCATCTGCCTTCGGCTCAGGCTGTGATCCCAGGGTCCTGGGATCCAGCCCGGCATCCGGCTCCCTGCTCAACAAGGAGTCTGCTTCTCCCTCTATCCCTCGCCCCCACCCCCGGCTTGTGCTCTGTCAAATAAATAAATCTTAAAAAAAAAAAAAAAAAAAAAAAAGGGATGGGGGCATCTTGTGTCAACTATCCTTCAATAAAAGATAAGGGGCGCCTGGGTGGCTCAATTGTTAAGGGTCTACCTTCGGCTCAGGTCATGATCCCAGAGTCCTGGGATTGAGCCCCTCATCAGGCTCCCTGCTCTGCAGGAAACCTGCTTCTCCCTCTCCCACTCCCCCTGCTTGTGTTCTCTCTCTCTCTCTTTCTCTCGCTGTGTCTCTCTCTGTCAAATAAATAAATAAAATCTTTAAAAATAAATAAAAGATAAATAAAATTTAAATTAAAAATTTTTAAAAAATGACAGGCAGGACCCAGGCTCTGTGGAAGGCAAACACACCAGGTTCCAGACACACTTAACAGCACCTCCTGTCCTCTCAGCCTGTGGGCTGACTTCAGACATCCTCAGATATTCGAGAAACCAGTCTCTGGTACCTCAGGGAACTGTGGTTTTTTTCTTTTCTTTTCTTGTTTATTTAAGAGACGCACAGAGAGAGAGAAGCAGAGGGAGAAGCAGGCTCCCCGCTGAGCAGGGAGCCGGATGCGGGACTCGATCCCAGGACCCTGGGATCATGACCTGAAACGAAGGCAGACACTTAACCATCTGAGCCACCCAGGCACCCGGGAACTGCGGCTTTTTAAGATGCCTAGGGATCCAAACCAAGTCTTGAGGGGGCCTGGGCAGATTTCAGCCCCTATGCATACAAGGAAAATGGAAGAAGAAAAAAAATGATTAGATGAACATGTACGAGTTGAACTGACGGACACTGGCAGGGACTTGCTTGGGGAGAGCAGAGAGAGAAGCAGAGGAGGAGAAGGCCCCTGGGTCTCCTGACCACCACTGTAGCTTCTACGAGGTTGCCCGTTCCTTTCCCAAGAGGTCACTGCCTTCCCCTGGAGTGAGGTCTAAAATAAACAAAACCTTTAAAAAATTATTACGATGGTAATCTTTATGTTATGTATATTGCCCTCTGGAAAGGAAAAACAAATGTGTCTCCCTTTATCTTCCTTTCTTTGTTCAAGGCACCAACTTCTGAGTGAGCTTCTCCCCTCCTCGGGCAGCATCCTGGGAGTTACCAGAGGAGGAAAAGCTCGTGGTTATAGGGTACTTTTTGGCCTGGAAAGGGCCCAGGGATGATGGGATTTTCTTCCAATTTCATAAACCCTTGAATAAGGCACCTTAATTTTTTTTTAAATATTTATTTATTTGAGAGAGAATGAGATAGAGAGAGAGAGAGCATGAGAGGGGGGAGGGTCAGAGGGAGAAGCAGACTCCCCACTGAGCAAGGAGCCCGATGCGGGACTCGATCCTGGGACTCCAGGATCATGACCTGAGCCGAAGGCAGTCGTTTAACCAACTGAGCCACCCAGGCGATTAAGGCACCTTAATTTTTGAAGCTTAAAAAATAGGGGTGTTGGGGCACCTGGCTAGCTCAGTCGGTGGAGCATGTGACTATTGATCTCGGGGTGTAGGTTCGAGCCCCATGTCAGGTGTAGAGATTACTTAAAATACATTTTTTGAACAGTTGAGGGCAGGTATTGAGGAGAGACCAGGCAGTCGGGCAGATGCAGGCTGTTGTCTGAAAGCTAAGCTGTTACTGTTAGTAACTATGCTGTTACTGTTGGGTGTTCAGGCCTCAGGAACAAGGATGTCCTCCCACCCCTAGCACAAGGGGACCTGTACAGACCCCCTTTGGGACAACAGCAGCTGCAGTTTGAAGGCTGTGACCACAGCTTCAAAGGCATGAACTCTTCTGGGCTTTCAGAGGTGCCAAAACGTTCAAATTAGGAGAAGCACCTAACGGCCTGGTGGTGCCGGCGCAGGGTTTTGTGTGATTCTTAAAGTCCTTTTCGTCCTTTGCAGGACTTCGATGCCAGCTCAGAATAGGTCAGAACTCAGAGACTGAGTATTTTGCTGATTTGCTTGACACCCATCCCAGTATGCTGAATTCAGACCCCTGCCCACGGCAACACTAGGTCTGGCGGCAACCCAGGCCCTGACCCCTGCTTGCACACATGCTAATGGTGGGACATGGCCCTGTGGCCCTCTGTGGAGGCAGGTGCAGCCACTTGGGACCTGGCCTGGAACTTACTAGAACACTTCTTATTTCAGTGGGTGACTCTGAAGCTTTTTCTCCAAATAGCTCCTTCTGCTTTGTCAGTGTCTTTTTTTTTTTTTTTTTTAAGATTTTATTGTTTGAGAGCGAGAGCACAAGCGGGGTGGGGGGAGGAGCAGAGGGAGAGAGAGAGAGAAGCGGACTCCCCGCTGAGCAGGGAGCCTGACGCAGGGCTAAATCCCAGGACCCTGATATCATGAACTGAGCCAAAGGCAGACACTTAACTGAGCCACCCAGGTACCCCTGTCGGTGTCCACTTTTTATTCCACCATCAAGGACACTGGGAATGTCCCAGGTTGAATCCACAGACCCCCAAACTTTCAGGAGTGAGTGGACCCAAGGCCTTTGTCCCTCTTCACGCTTTGCGGCATTGGCACTTTGTCCAGGCCCCTCTAGGGGCTTCCTGGCCATGCACTTGCTGGGCTGACCTTAGCAATCCCCTGCACCTGGTCTGTGGCCCCTGCAGGAGGGGCGGGGTGGGCCATTCTGCTGGGCTTCCAGCCTCCCTGCCCAGTACAACCACGATGAATCACTGGCGGGGTCTTTTCTGAGCAAGTCTGGCTCAGGGAGAGGCAGGGTGGAGGAGGCAGCCACGTCCCCTGCTGCATTTATCCTCGGAAGCTTCCGCTGGGGGATACCACTTGGCAAACCAGCATGGGAGGGCATGTTTTGAAAGATGCCTTCTGTCCTGCCAAAGCATTCAGGACATTTCTCCCCCAGCTTGTGGATGAGGTCATTATAGGCATTGGAATAAAAAAAATGTCCACCCAAACTCAGAATCTATGGTGTCTATGGCTTGCGAGAAGGAAGACAAGTAAAAATGAGTTTGATGTGAGACTCTTCCTGTGTAGAGAAGCAATTCCGTTCCGTGTGTGGTTGGGAGCATGTGTGCATTGGGGCTCAGGCTTTGCACTTGTAATTCCTAGAAGGCACCATTGTTACCCCGACACTTGTAGGGAGCAGAGAGGCCATCTGGGGAGACTTCGCCGGCTGACAGCCCCTTTCCCTGCTCAGCATGGCTGCCTGGTAGCTGCAGGGCCCTCTCAACAGCTGTCCCATGTCAGCGAGATCCTGCCTCCCTTAAGGACTGGGTCTCTGCCTGGGTGCCAAGGGCCCCCACCCCAGCCAGAGCCCAGTCCAGGTGGCATCCTGAGCAGCACCTGGCATCAGGCCCCAGCAGGTGGGCGGCTTTCACGGAGCTCCCCTCCCCAAGACTGCATCTCTTCAGGTATGAAGACGGTCCCCTGTCAGGATTCTCTGGTCCGATGGGGTATCGGAGGACAGGGTGGGAGCGCAAACCATCCGGTATGCTCCCTGAAGGGGCCACCGCCCCCAGGCACAGATCAAAGGGGGCCGTGGTCTCAGTGTCAGACAGGCAGGTGTCGTCCGAGTGGGGGGGGGTGCCACATGTGTGGTTCAGGAAACAGGAAGGACGGGCCTGACTCCAGCACCTGCTCCACAAGCAGGGCATTCCTCCTACTTCTTTGGAAAAAAAGTTTGTTTTGCTCACAATCTGCATTTTCACAAATGCACTTCACAGGACATTGTCCTGTACCTCTTGGTCCCCGGGGTTCTGCCCTAGCTCCCGTCTCGTCCAGGAGACCTCAGTGGCCAGTGCTCCTGCCATGTACTTATTCAGGGATTTGAGGACAAAAGGGGACAGGGGTACCAGCTCAGAACAAAAGCTGTGAAGGAGACCAAAGAACTACTTGACCAAACTCCCTCTCCCTGCACCCACATTTATCGTGAACATTGAGACTAAGGCAGTTTCGGGGCGCCTGGCTGGCTCTGTCGGCGGAAACTGCGATTCTTGGGGTTGTGGGTTCAAGCCCCACATTGGGTGTTGAGATTACTTAAAAAAAATCTTTAATAAAAAAGACTAAGGCAATTTCAAAGTCTAGATGGTTGTTCTTGGTCCCCTATGTCCTTGCTACTCCAAGTAGGTCCAGGCCTCACGTGGGAGCTCATTTGAAACCTAGAAGCTCAGTCTGCCCACTCCCTGGCCCAGACCTACTAAATCGGGGTGTTAGCAAGATCTCAGGTAAGCCGTCTGCGGGTCAGAGCTGGGGGAGTGCTTCTCTGAGCACAGGGCAGTGTCAAGGAGGATGCGTGCTCCCCAGCACTGTGCTCTCACTGGCCCTGACAAAGAGACATCTTCCTGTTCCCAGCACAAACTGGGGTCGGTGCTCCGGCTTCGAGCCCTGGCATCACCTTGTACCTTCCTCCAGTGGCTGATCGTGTCTCTCGGTGGAGTTCCCCAAGGGCTGGGATCCGTGCCTAGGATCTGCTCAGTAAATGCTTGCTGAGTAAGCAAACTCGGTGCTTGGACAAGACCTGCATATTTTCCTGTCATCTAGAAGCAGCAGTGTGCACCCCTCCAACTGCCTGTTCCGGAGAGAAGGGGGCCTCGGCTTGGGGCCCACTCATGTCTTTCCTGCCATTTCTCACACTCGTGGACCTCTCCCCACAAGAGAACCCCCTTTCCTCACCCAGGAAACCAGAGACCAGAACGCCAGTGTCTAGAGGGTTGGGAACAGCGAGAACTGACTTCCCTGGAAGCTCGGAGGGTCCTCTGTGCTTCCGGCTGCGGAAGTCCAGCCCTCACAGGGGACACTCGTTCTGGCCGCTGAACACCAGGCAACTCCGGTTGCCTCCCGCGCAGAACCCTGGCCTCCCTCAAGTCTGCTGCCTCTTTCTCTGCACCTCCCAGCTTCAGTCTTGTCCCCAAGACTCTCCCTCCCTGACCGCCCAGCCTCCAGGTGCTCAACTTGTGGCAGCGCATGAAACAACCCTCCCTCTTCAGAGGCTCCCAAACCTGTGCCAGACGTGAAGGAGTCCTGTGTGGGGTCAGAGACACAGGAAGCTTCCTGGTGCAGGGAGCCCCGGCACACCATGCCTCACCATCCTTCCAAGGATTCCTCTCTGGACATTTTCCTGACAGTCCACCCTCACCTGGAACATTCTCTAAACATCACTACGGGCTTTGAGGATCTTCAAGTCTAAACTTTGTTGATATGCCTATATAGGACCACTTTAAACATCCATTTCTAAGAGGCTTCCTTGGGGTCCCGGGACCAGAGCATAAAGCCCATTTCAGTAACAGCCCTCTCCAGGTGCTGAACCGGTGGGCACCACACTCAGGCCGGCCAATTCCCACTTAGTCCTGTGTAAGGTCCTGTCTGCGACGCTTGAGGGGTGAGAGGTATTGTAATGCACCCCCCTTTCCTCAAGGTATCCCCAAAGTGAGTTCAAGGTGAGCCTGCGGAGCTAGTAGGGGAGGAAAGCTCCTTTCGGGACCAGCGGTGAAGAGCGTGGCTCTGGCTGAGCGGCCCACACCTGCCCCTGCCCACGTGTCCTCCACTGTCCTACCTCGCAGCCAGGACGGAGGAGCTAGTGGGATCTTCCAACACGTGTTACCAAGTGTCACCGAGGAAGGCAGGTGGGGTTGAGAGAGCTCACTCCCCACCAAGGCCCTGGCTCCTGGTGGCTGCCCCCGACGTGCCCACTCGCCATCCCTCCACCGGGACCCGCAGGCCCCCACTTCCCGTGCGCTCGCCTCCTGCTCGCTCTCAACACCCCCGATGTGTCTGAATCAGCCCAAGGTGTTCAGTCAGCACCTGTGGATTCTCTGCTGGGTGCCGTAATCTGACACAGGTGCCACCGTCCACACAGCCTGGCAAATCCCCGGGAGGAAGGCGTGCGCGCACTGAAGGCACCGCCTGCCTCACCATCACCAAAGCTCCTGTCTCGTCCTTCAGCCTGGGGGCTACATTCGCTTACGTTTCAGAACCGACCCATTTCCCTACTCCTGACTTTGCACAATGAAATCATACCCAAGTGATGCAGTGGCACAACGAACACAAGACATCCCAGGAAGGTGCAATCTGGTTTCTCCAGCCCCCATCCCTACGTGTTCCTGCACCCCTACTTGCTAAGGTGGCCCGGCTGGAGCACCGACTTCCCAGCACGGTCCTTGGGTGACGTGTGTCCCGAAGGTGCGATGGCGACCAGTCTGTACTCAGCTCCTCCATGAAAGGACTTTCCTTTTTCGGAGCAGCTTACTCTCCCAGGCAGTGCTAGAAGCACATTCAGGCATAAACGGAATCTTCGGTTCCATTTTGTAGCAGTCCAAAAAAAAAAAAAAGGGGGGGGAGAAAGTTATGTCTTCAGCCTGAGATCTTATAAGCCGAAGACACTCCACCTCGTTTTCCAGAGATTGCATCCTACTCCTGTTTTCAACATGCTAAATTCTCAGAATCATCATCAAACACACGTACTAGGCACACTCAACCGAGACCCTTCGATCTCACGAAGACTAGCTGCTAAGCTAATTCTAAGGGTCGTTAGCCAACTGGGACCATCTTTGAATCCAAGCAGTTTTACCAGCTTTTATTATAAACACCAGCACATTTCAAGTTTCCTCTTTTTGATCACAAATATAGGACTTTTTTCTTCTCCTCTTAAGTATACAGCATGAGACACAGCGCCGGGGTTTTCCAGCTGTCTTACAGAAATCTCCTTACGCCAAGTGCGGGGTTAGCATCCACCGACCACACCCTCGGTCGCATCCCTTGGCGGATTACACAGGACGTGGACTCCAAAAAGATGAGATCTGTACACAGTTTCGGATCCCAGGACGACCTGAAAAAGAGGCCCCCCACTGGCCCCATTAAATGGCTGCCCTGCATAACGTGTAACATGGGCCTGGAGCCGCTCTTCCAGGGCTCCAGATGGCTCACCCCTTCGGTCTGACATGGGGTCAGGGTTTAACATCAGTGGAGACGGTAATTTGGGAGAGGGTCCCAGATTCGAGCAGGGAAGCAGAGCAAGGATGGCCAGATGGCCACTGGAGGGCCATGGCCCTGCTTTCCCTTTTGGGGATGTGAAGGAGGGTGGCAGTTGGTTGGCAATGCTAGATGGTCTTATTATCTGGCATAATCTATGTTAAAATTCAAGATTTGAAGCTCTGTGCTAGAATTAATTTTTTTCAAAGTTTCCTCAAGTTTAGATTCCCAAATCAAGTATTTTGAAATGATTTCTGTGAATACAGGGCCAAAAGGGAAGCTATCTGGGCCATGAATTCTAAATTTTCCACCACAAACCCCCTCCCCCCCAGGTTGGGGGACCAGGGACACAAGAGGCAGGACTCAAGTCCCTTGTGCTTGGTGGGGAAGGGATGTTGCAGTCTAGAGGGCACACATCCACGCTCCCCGGAGGCATTCCTCCGCTCCGACGTGATGTTTACAGCATCCAGGGACTCGAGTGTCACCCTCTTCGTAAGGGCACCTGACTGTGGACCTGGGGGGGGGCAGGCGGGGTGGTGATGGGTGGTATGTGGGACCACGTGGCCAAGTGCCCGTCCCTCGAAGCTGGAGGGCTCTTTCACCACAGTGCTGCCCTCACAGGCCCTGTTTCTAGAGGGTGGAGAGCGAAGGCCAGAGCTCTTAGCTGCCCAGCGCAGCATCGGAGGCCACAGCAGGACACGCTGCGTGCAGCATCCTCCCATATGGAGCACAGGATTTAGGGGGAAGCAGGAACCACCTCCAGTCCCTGGAGCAGATTTTGCACCAATTCTGGGATTTGCATATAGGAAAGGGGAGGGTAGGTACTGCTGACAACAACCGCAGGAACCATCCCTACTCTGGTTTCTAGAGGCTTGAGGAGGACAGGAGGCCAAGTGCTGCTTCGGACCCACCTGCAGCCCTAACTCGGTGGGTGAAGCTCCCCGTGGAGCAATGAATATATGAGGCCATCACTGAGCTTGGCCACCCTGCTTCCTGGAAAGAGAACCACCCAAGGCCTTGGCTGAGCCTGGCTGCCACCCACATGGCCACCAGGACCGTGGTCCCTGCCTCTCCTCTGTGAGCAATCCACCAGAATCATGTCTTACAAAGAACAGACTCTAAAAATATATATAAATAAATAAAAACCTTAAACATTCTTACAGGGATCTTAAAGAACAGAATACATGTTAAAAACTTCAGTAATTTATATCAATTTTAAGCGGTACTTTATATACAATGGGGGAAAAACACATGCATAGTCCAAATACAATGTTGAAAACAGCATTTTCATAACAAAAAACCCCGAACACTAAGTGTTAATACCATGTACATGAATTCAAGAAGGACCACCCTTTTTGTCTGTTGCACACAGTTTATTTAACAATATGATATAAGAAATGAGTTGGTACTTTACCATTCTATACAGTGATTGAATCTTCTTGAATTTTCTTATTTATAGTAATTATAGCGCTTGCATGATTTACACTAGAATTGCTTTTCCTCATTTCAAGTTTCACATAGAAGAAAGAAAAGAATGCTTCTTCTCTATTAACATTAGCATGGTCTAAGAGAGTGATCATCCCTATTTTTTGTCTAAAACCAGTTTTATCAGAGAAACAAAGCAACAATTTCTACATCTGCAAGACAAGTTTGGCTTAGGCCAGTATGTATAGATAGATGTGTGTGTGGGTGTGTACGTGTGTGCACGCAGGAGCCAATTCCTATCGTCCAGGGGTAATACTTGGAGAACGCCCACAGAGTTCACTATAGAAAAAATCTTCCCGCAACGTCAGAAAGTTATCGGGATACATTATAAGCTTGCATTATTTCAAGAATCAGTTTCTGAATATTATTTTTCTTCTCACTTTTAAACATAAATGTTTAAAGTCTTGAAAATACAAATAAAAAATATGAATATAATGAACTTGTTTTTCCCGTTAAAAAAAGGCATGAGTCACCAGTAATGACGACAAAAAGAATCCAAACAAAACCCCCCTCCCCCCAAAACAAAAAAACAAAAACAAAAAACAAAAACAAAAAGAGAGAGAGAGAGAGAGACCAGATATTTAAATCAACTGGTTTTTAACAAAAAAATATATTCTT
The DNA here is from genome assembly GCF_029215605.1 of Mirounga angustirostris. Lineage (NCBI taxonomy): Eukaryota > Metazoa > Chordata > Mammalia > Carnivora > Phocidae > Mirounga > Mirounga angustirostris. The sequence goes on from NW_026991713.1 coordinate 142,528,728, forward strand.
TGTATTGTTTCTTTAAACAGCAATCTACCCTTCCACGGCTTGGAAGTAGCAGTTCCGTCTAGGAATAAAAAGAGCCTAGATGCCTGGATTTCAGTACAAAAGGTCCAAGAACATGAAAGGGGGGAAAAAAAAAGGCGATGCTCTCACAATGCTACAAACCCTCCACAAACTTTTCTAGGGTGTCTCCTGTGGTGTCGCCGACCAGGGACAGCTCACTGGACAACGCACTCCTGTTGGGGGTGTTCAGCTGCGGGAGCATTGCACTCTGTTCGGGGTTCCCCAAGTGTCCCTGATCTATGGAGCTGGCCATGGTGACTGCGAGTCCTGGGTGGGGGGAACCAGTCTGGGGCGAGACGTGGTGTGGCGAAGGCTGGGGCTGTATCCGTGGCGACGGGCTGGAATGTGGAGGCTGGGACTGGGGCCGCGGAGACTGGACAGGGGCCGGAGACCGCACCTGGCTACTGAGGGACGTGGCCATCTGCTGGCCGGGGAGGTGCGAGGCCTGCGGCTGTCCTGAGAGCATGTGCTGCTGGGGGCTCATGGGGTTCGGCTGGCCCGGGGAGCCGATCTGCTGCTTCATCTGCTGCTGCTGCAGAATCCGCTGCTGCAGGGCCTGCTGGATGTTGGGGGTGCTGTCTGCGCCCAGCCCCGGCTGCCCCATCTGGCTGAGCTGTCCCATCTGAGCCGCCATCTGGCCCATGGAGCCGCCCTGGATGGGGAGGTGCTGCTGCATCCGCTGCTGCTGCATGGCTGGGGGGTAGCCTCCGGGTCCCTGGGGCTGCTGGAACTGGCCGTGCCCGGCCATGCCCCCGGCCATGCCCGCGCTGCCCTGCTGCTGCTGCTGCTGCTGGAGCAGCTGCCGGCGGAGCATCTCCCGGTACTGCGGGTTCATGCTCGCCATGCCAGGGCTGTGGCCCGGGTTCATGATGTTCAGGGCCTGGCCCTGGGGGTTCAGGCCTCCCATCGCCTGCTGCTGCGGAGGCACGCCGGGCCGGGGCCCGCCGGCTTGCATGGCGTTCAGGTTCTGCAGGCCGGGCTGCTGGTGCAGGCCGGGCTGGGCCTGGAGGCCGGGCTGGGGCTGCAGGCCAGGCTGGGGCTGCAGGCCGGGCTGACTGGCCACGTACTTGGCTGTGCGCTGCTTGATGAAGGCCGCCATCAGCTGCGGGTTGGACTTGAGGATGTTGAGCACCTGCTGCTGCTGCTGCGGGGAGCTGGGCGACTTCAGGGTCCGCAGCAGGTCCTGCAGGGCGCCGGGCGAGATGCTCCGGGGCGGCTGCACGCTGGACATGCGCGGGCCGGCCACGGCCGGCTGGGCCTGCATGGACAGCACAGGCCGGGGCATGCCCGGCATTGGCTGCTGCTGGGGCAGAGGCGCCTGTTGCCACTGCCCGGGCGGCAGGCTGGGCATGACGGGCCCACTGACCTGGCTGGGACGGGGCACGTTCAGGCCCACGGGGGCCATCTGGCTCACCGGGGTCACCATGCCCGTGCGCCCCGGGGGCATGCCGTTGTTGATGTTCACCCGGTACAGGTGCTGCTGCTGCTGGGCCTCCCGCTCAATCTGCCGGGCCGCTTCCACTGCGGCTGGTGGGGGCTGCGCGGGGGGCGGCGGGGCTGGCACCTGGTTGGCGGGCTTCCCGGTGGACACCGTCGTGGGGGGCTGAGTCCGGGCCACGCTGGGGAAGCCGGCTGGTGACATGCTCACGGGCGAGGGCTGGGGCTGGGCCGGGGGCTGCGGCGTCTGGGGCGTGCTGGGCTGCTGCGTGGGGGTCCCGGGCGGAGCTGAGGTAGGGGAAGGCAGACTCTGCTGAGGCACATTGCGGGTGTTCATGGTGGCCATCCGCCGGCGCATGAGCTGAGCCTGCTGCAGGCGGTGCTGGATCTGCTGCTGGCGGAGCTTGTGTTTGATGTTGAGGCAGAAGGGCACTGGGCATTTGTTTTCTTGGCAGTGTTTGGCGTGGTAGCAGCAGAGGGCGATGAGCTGCTTGCACACCGGGCAGCCCCCGTTGGTCTTGCGCTTGCAGCCCTTGGTGTGCTGCACCACCCGCTTCATCTTCTGGCAGGACGGCAGCGAGCAATTGGCGTTGCGGCACTGGCAGGCGTGCACCAGGGACTGGATGCAGCGCTGGATGCTCAGGCGCCGCGACTCCTGGGGGCTTTTGGACTGCGGCTCACCCTGGCTACTGCCCTCGTCGTCCAGGCCCAGCCCCCACTTCACCATCTTGTGGGCGTGGCTCTTGGTGTTGTAGCAGTTGATGCAAAGGTCGTAGTCCTGCGGATAAGCACAGGGCATGCGCCGCGGTCAGCACGAGGCCCCATGGGACCAGACGTCCACCCGCATCCACCCCGGCAGCCTCACAACCGCCCCCCCCCCCCCCCCCCCCCGGTCTCAGAGGCTCCTGAGTGCGTTGGCTCACATCTAGTCCCCTTTCCTTCCTTCCTCGGCCCCTGGGGAAGGGCACCCACACCACTGAGGCCCTGCTCCCATACCTGACCTGGGAAGCCTGGCAGTTTCCTCCTGAGCTCACCCAAGTACTACACACCTGAGTTTCTAGAAACCGGCCCCCACTCCCTGGGGCTGCTGCTGGGTGCCCTGGTGCGTCCCCCGAGCTCTGCAGGGTGGCCCAGAGAGCCTGGGGGACTGAGAGGCCTTCACCACAAGACAGGCCTTGGGCTCAAACCCCAGCGACAAACCACATGCTCACAGGTTTCTTAAAAGTTGCTTGTATCTGCAGACAGAGACTACCAAATGCCAGGTCTGGAGAAGGAAACCCTATGACCGAGACACACCCTTTTTCCAAAAGGACATGAAGATCCCAACAGTGGGAAGTGACAGAGGACACAAGAAGGCTGAAAAAACCGGGAAGTGAAGACAAAGGCATTACAGAGGATCCATCCACCCCCTCTGCCCAAGATCACAGAGCTGCTCCTACGGGCATGTGATTCTGGGAACCGTTTGGAACGCAGACACTGGCAAGGCGAGGATGGGGTGGGGGGATGGAGGGACCCATCTGGGGAAGGGACGGACCACACCCCTTCACACAGTGTGTGCAACCACAGGTCCCCCAGGACAGCACCTTCTCAGCTGCTCAGCAAGGCTACATACAACTGGAAGCATGAACAGGGGAAACCAGTCAGAATCCTGGCGGGGCCGAAGCACAGGCGGCACCTCTTTTGGCTCCTACTCTGGCACCAGAGGGCCCGTGGATGTTCCTGACACACGGCCGGTGTTAGCAAACAACAAGGAATAATATAAAAGTGCTCTGTAATCATGTCTTCCTGAAAAAATCAGCACAAACACTGACCCCCCAGGAGGCCTGCCCACTCCTCTGCCTCTTGGGGAGACCAGACCCTCCTGCCAGGGGCCAAGTGTAGCCCGGACACACATAGATGGCCCGCCCTCTGTTATGCTCAGCAGGGTCGGGACCATACATGCTCCCTGAAGGGAGAAAGGCTCCTTCCTTCCTACCCTGAACGTCTGCTGTTGAGCCTAGCGTGGGCACAGAGCACGGATTCTCTTCTTTGTGAACAAGGAAACACCAACCTCATGACCAACAACTCCCGGAAAGGACCAGGAGGTGAATGAGCCTTTTTCATTTGGTCATTTGGTGCCCCTGGAAAATGCCGACTATCTCACCGTTCAATCTGAAACGCAGACCGCGCCAACGGAGGCGAGGGCAGGGAGTGACCGGGGAGGGAGGGAAGTGGGGCCTACCTCGCACACAGTGCAGTGCCAACGCGTCTCCACGTGGTGCTTGCACTCGTTGCAGGTGTAGACGAAGCGGTCCTGGCCCTGGGTGTGCAGCTCCACCAGCATGCACAGTGTGGACCACTTGGACCGGCGCAAGGAGGAGAACTCCCAGTGCTTGTCTCTGGCGAGGGTGAGGAAGGCGTCCCGCCCGTCCATGAGGTCACAGCTGAGCAGAGGGTCGGGGTCAACGATGGGGGGCAGCGTGTTGATGACAGGCCCAGCGTGCAGGTGGATCACAAAGAAGACCTGCAGGGGAGGACAGCATTAGCCCCCACGGAGAGCGAGGCAACTCGGCCTTCCAGGACCTTCCAGGGCCTTCCAGGGCCCAGGGCCCTCTCCACAAGGCCCATGGGCCCTGGCTTCTCAGCAACCCTTCTCCTTGATCCCACAGACTAGGAGGGGCCCCGATCTGTGGCCCCGTGTCTCTACCTCTTTGTGCTTCTCCATCGTGGCGTAGAGCTTCTGGGACAAGTCGTTGGACACATTGGGCATGCTGGGCTTCTTCTTGTTGGCTCGACTGATGCTGCTTTTATTCTTGTTGGTTTTTTTGTTGTTCTTCTTCTTGGCATTCTTGCTGTCGCCCTGGCTGCCCTGAAACAACATGCGAAGCTGCTGCTCGAGCCCAGCCTCCCCTCCTCCGTGCCCGGCACTTGGCTGAGGCACCCAGCTCCCTGGCTGTGGGGGCTCCAGGAGGCTGCGTGCCGGCAAACACACGGCGGCCTTCGGAAGGCGTCACGGAGGCAGAGGTGAGGAGGACGGGAGCAGGGCCAGGGGTGCAGTGGTGACACAGGGGCCAGACCGGCCACATGGCAGGTCATCTCTTGGGGGAGCATATGCCCAGGATGGACTCTAACAACGCAGGGGGTCTAAGCTATCTTCCCTTGCTCCATAACACTCCACACCATGTGCCGCATGCTCCGTTGCACACGGTTCCAAACATCCACTGCACACGAGACGGGGGAACAGTGCCAGGAGAAGGTGCCACGTGGGCCTGAAACCCCCACCCTGAGCTCTTCAGCGGACTGACGTTGAGAAGTCCTGCCCCTCAGGTCTGGAAAGAACTCGGGCCCTCTGTCATTTAGGCCCTAGGTCTGGTCCAGTGAACTTTGTTCTCAACAAGAGGAGAGAGAGGGACAGACGCTCTGGGTGCCGAGGGGCGCTGACAACTCCTGTCTGGGGCCCGGGGCAGAAGAGGGCCCTGGTGAAGAGCGGTGTGCCGCGGCGGGCTACGCGAGCACCAGGCGGTCACGGAGGGACCGCGTGGTACAGGGAGCTCCGCGTACCGCTCGAGTTTTCAGTAAGCCTTGAAACCGTTCTAAAAACTAAGCTGACTTTCAAAAAGTTATAAAAGAAATAGATTCACTGCACAAAGTTCAGAATATATAGCCAGATTAAAAAAAAAAAAAAAAAAAAAAGTTTTTTTGGCCACCCTGAGCAGCAGCATTCCGATTTTTTCTTCTTGAAATTGTACCTATGCGTGGTTCCCGCGGGTAGTTCTCCCCCCGGAGATGGGGTCACACACGTGATGCTGCAGCCTATCCCTTCCCCACCTCCCCCAGGGAAGGACACTGCCAATGGTAAAGCGGCAGTCCGGCCCACGTGCCGTCAACAACTGAGGCCACCGCCTGCCATGGGATCCCGGGGTGTCCACAGGGTGGGACCTGCCCGCTGCCTCTGTGGACTGGATACCGCGGGCAAGTCCCCGACACCGCAAAGGCGCGTAAGGCACCACCACCAGGCCAGAGATAAGCAGGTCCTCCTCAGACAGGACACCCAGCTGGAGTCTGTGTCCTGCCTCAGAGGCCGCAGACCCTCTTCTCCCTGCTGTGACCCCCTGCCCTGGAGCCCCAGATGCATGTTCTGACTCAGGCCACCTCCCATCCAAGGTGCGGGCACCGGAGGACACAGAGAAGGACTTGGGCTCACAGCTCAGCTCTGTGCTCTCTCCTGCCAGAACTCCCTGGTTTCTACTCAAATTCGGCCCACCTAAACAGGATCTCTGGTCGCCTCCCAAAGACCCCGGCGGAGTGGTTTCTCGAGCCCTAAATCCCCTGATGTTCGGGAGTATTGTTATCTTTGGTCAGATGACAGATCCTGCCTCCAGGGAGGCCCCAGCAAAAGGACCCCCGCAGCAGACCCTAGTTCCGAGGGCCCGTCTTGCACAGCCCCTTGGCATTAACAGGCATCTTGGCAGCCAGTTCCTGAAGGACTTCTTTTCCAAATATGCTTCCCTAGCCTCCTCCTTTGGGTAGAGGCGGCAGCGCTGACTCAGATGCTCGGGCTCCAGACCCAGCAGGCAGCTCTGATCCAGGTTGTCCCTCACACACCACAATGGTCCACGCCACGTTCTGGGGCTGCTACTCTCAAAACACATCATACACTCCCCACTGCTTCTACAGCTATGAACCGAACGGAAATCCCCATCCTTTCTTGGACATCCCGAACACACACACACTTGCTCCCAACATAAGCCCTCACACATCTCCTCCTCCCACCGGCAGGAGGGAGGGAACCCCGTGTGGGTTCCTTCTCAGCAAGTCAACCTCCCCAGCCACCTCCTCAGACAGGCTCTGCCGGAAGCACCAGCACCCGGCCGATCTCGGTGCTCCCTTTCCTTACAGCTCCTACTGCTGCCTCTGGATGCACCGTTCTCCCTACTAGAACGCGCGCCCTGGGAGGGTAGGGATGGGGTCTTCTACAGCTCACCACTGCACTGCTGAGCACGGAGCCCACGTGAGGTGGGACTTAGTAAGCAGGTGAGTGCCCGAAGGCAACACCAGATGGAGGGCTGTCTGATGGGGTGGGCTGGCTCGTGAGGAAATGAAAGGGAGAGACCTGCGCCGGAGGTTCTCCTTCTCAGGGAAGGTCTGTAGTTAGTGGCTGCTGACTGCGAGCACGGGGCTCTGTCTGCCTGCTCTGGGCTGCTGGGCAGGATGCCCTCCGCTCTCGTCTTTCCAAGCCTCCGCCCCGCCTGCCCCGTTCACAGATGCCAGACCCAGCACCTCCCATCTGCCTTCTCCCAGGTGACGTCGTGTCTCCAGCACCGCATCTCAGCTTGCCCTGCGAGTTCCAGCCCCGACCTGCGGTGGCTGGTGACAAGGGGAGAGCACGTGTGAAAGCAGCCCCACTGACAAAGAAGGTGTGCGTCCACTGTCCTTGGCGCGAGGCTGGGCCCGCTGCGTCTCCTTACCTCTGTTGTCTCGCTAGCCGCCGTGCTCTCCTCCTTCTTCCTCTCCTCTTCTTCTTGCTCCAGCTCCTTAATGCTCTCTTCTAGCACATTAGGCCAGAAGTCACCCTCAAAATAGGGTAGCTCCTTGGCACTGGTGAGCCTGTCTTCAGTTGCTTGTTTGAAAATGTCCTGGAGAGTGAAGGAAGCACAGCAAAGAGGGAAGTGAGTGGCGCTCCGGGGAGGGGCCCAGAGGCCGTGCCACTGCGTGAGGATGGGACACGGCGACTACACGTAAGGTGCTTCTATGCCTTTTCTCTACGCTCTTCTTTTTGCTTTCTACTCCTCATAGGTGAACAGAGCTCTGACATGCATGAGCCGCCAGGCCCTGCTTCGGCCCCAGGTACCTTGTAGTCGTGAATGATCCGCTCCGCAAACGCCTTGTCCAGCATCTTCTTGTACCACTCCTGTAGGCGCTTTGGTTTGGGGATTTTCTGATCAGGGGGGTGGCAATGGAAGATATAGTCATCTCCTTCACTTGGGGGGCAGGCCCAGATGTGTCCTGTTACATACCTGCAGGACACACAAATTCAGACCACAGTGCTGAGTGAAAGCCTCCCTGCCTCCAAGGAGTAACAGCTGAAGAGCAGACACCAAAGCAAGGACAGAAATAACTAGAAAAAAAACCCAAAGAAATTTCCACGATGCTTGCAGCCAAATATAACAGGCTTAGAGAAGTTCTAAACCAGTGGCGGGGGGGAAGGGGTGCATGGGTGGGCGAGGCCGAATCTCTGCATGCGAGAGCACACCTGGAAATCAGCCCTCAGACGCTCCTTCTCAGGGTGTGTATGCCGGGCAAGGGTCAAGGCTCCCAGGGAATCCTGTCAGCACGGGACAGAGCCCGGGAGACGTGGCTCTCAGGCGCGGGGAACGGCTTATGCCCAGGGATGTGCCCCATTTCCTAACTATCACTTCCTGTGCAATGGAGAGGAGCTGAGTATCTCTAAGGGGCCAAAGTCAAAATAATCTGTCATGATGTTAGACACCTGTCAGTCAAATACCTCGAACTTTTTCAAATTTGGGAAGGGATACGACAGATCTAGAATGCCGAAACACAGAGAAAAGCAGATGCAAAAGACCAGTATCCTGTAGGGTCCCATTCATATGAAATGTCCAGAAAAGGCAAATTTATATAGAAAGAAAGTAGATCAATGGTTGCTGGGTGCAGGGGTGGAACAGGGATTAACAACAAATGGGTGTGGGGGTCCCACTACTGGGGGGAGGACAACGCTTGGAAATGGATTGACAGCCAGGCCGTGCCGCTCGGTGAAGTTACTAAAAATCACTGGAGTGTACACTTGACACAGGCAGATTTTATGATACATAAAATATTCCTCAAAAAAGTTAAAAAGGAAAAAAAAAAGGAGACTAGAATAGGAAAAAGAGTGAGAAGAGCACAGAAGGCAGAGAAAGCATGTGCGCTGTGCTGGGGAGCTCAGATCTGCATGGCCCAGGGGAGTGTCCGGGAGGGGGGCTAGGGAGAACTCTGAATCGATCTGAGGACGTTAAAATAGAAACACATACGGCTTTAAAAGATACTCTGGTTATTTCACAAAACACACAGTGAAAATTAAAAATAGAATTTTTATTAGTTCTGAATAATCTGAATTAAACTCACCCCAATTTCTTCACATATTCCAAATATCCAATAAGGATCTCATGGTAAACAGCTGTCCGGAGGCATCGGGGCCGGAAGAAATGAATACTGTCCAGATAAGATATGTACACACGCCTGAGGGGTGGGTGGGAAGAAATTAATTGGTATCCCCCAAACTTGAAACCAAACACCAACATCCAAAAAAAGCTCCAGAAATAAATTCTGTTTTCACAGCATTTACACTGTCCATGCAGACAAGACCTAAGAAAACTCCTATCACCAAGGGCCACTGCCCACGAATAAACAATTCCATCCCTGGGCCAAGAGCAATGGATCACCCACGATGGAGAGCCACGGGAAGGCCAGGGCAAACTAACACAAAGCCTCTTCCAATTCCCTCTCACCTGGATTCTTGACTGAATGTGAAATAACTCTTGGCAGAGGTACTTGGTTTTTACAACACGTGGGCCCATGGAGTGATCCCCACCCCACTCTCTGTAGGTTTACCTGCCCCAGGTAAGACAGGGACAAGAGCAAGACCAGGACTGGAACCCATGAGTACTCACTACACAAAACACACTTTAAACAGTCATCAAAACCCTTCATTTCTCACTGGCTTAGTGGAAAACTCAACTAACTAGGTTTGGTTTGTTAGGCGTGGCTTATCTGATTTAAACCCAGGTCTGGAGCACACAGGTTCTCCAACAAGACACTTAGGGTCTCAGTCCGCTGTGACACCATGGGCCCACTGACATGTACCCAAGAGGAGGAGGAGGAGGACTACCTTGTGTTTGGAGGGGGGCAATCAGAGCCATACTCTTGCACGTGCATCCCAAAGAAGCACACATCCACTCCGTCAATTTCCTCAAAAGCAAAGAGCGCTTTGGTTCGATACGGGAAAGATTCTGACATTTCCCCAGAATCCACAAACCTGAAATCAAAGTCAGAGCCTGAGGTTTGCACACGTCATTGTTTTACAAGGTGCTTTATAAATGAGGCCTGCTGCTCTAAGCCCATGCACAGTGCAGAGGAGCTGGAGGCCTGCTCGCCTCTGCTGACTGCTGGCCCAGAGCTCTGCCCACCAGCCTGGCCTTGGGCAGCTCGGGGCTGTGACCCTATTCTTGGTGACACAGTCTTGCTCAGCCAGGAATTTTACCTCCCCTTATGAATATGGAATACTGAGAGAAGGGTTGACTGTACCATACACGCTGAAAAACCTTTAAATTATACAAACTCTAAGCTTATTTTTTTTTAGCACTCTCTACACCCAATTTAGGGCTCGAACTCACAACCCCAAGATCAAGAGTCGCATGTGCTACTGACTGAGCCAGCGAGGCGCCCTGAATTATACAAACTCTAAAGCTGTGCCAGAAAGCAGGGCTTTGGTTAACCAGGTACAGGACCCCTCAAAGAGCGCTTTACAAAATAGCACAATGTGTGCACACAAACCGTGACTTCATCCCGGGCTTGACCTCCACAGTCTTGTCTGAGCTGGCCACCACACGGACAAAGACTTCCCCGGCTTCAGGATGATTCTGTCGCCGCAAAAACTTGTTGACTCGGTCTTCCAAGTGGTTGCCCAATCGTGTGGTCTGTAGTCCTGCAAAGTCCAGAGCAAACAGGTGAGGGGGCTTTGGATGGGTTATGTAGAAGGTGGCTGAGGCCACAGGACCCACCCTTCTTATAGTGCAGTCTGATTTTTTCTTTTTAAAGAGTTTATTTATTTGAGACAGAGATAGAGAGAGAGCACACACAAGCAGGGGGAACAGAGAAAGGGAGAAGCAGACTCCCCACTGAGCAAGGAGCCTGATGCGGGGCTCGATCCCAGAATCCTGGGATCATGACCTGAGCTGAAGGCAGACGCTGAGCCACACCGGTGCCCCTAGTGCAGTCGGATTGATTTTCTAAGGATTGATGTTTTCCAAATCCAGAAGGGACCTAGTCTGTCCTACAAGGTAAGCATGTAAGGGAAAGGTGGACTCTGGAATCTCAGGTGCTTTAAACTGACAAGTGCTGTCATTTAACTGCCCACATATTTCCACCTTTTTTTAGCTGCAAGGGCAGAAGAGCCATGAAGGCCGACTGAAGACTGTGGGGTAAAGTGGAAGGAGCAGACACAGGGGCCATGCCATGCTCAGCCCCCTCTTGCCTCCCCTGCCCTGGCCCGGATGAGGCCGCGATCTGGCCCCGGGCGCCCCCACGTGGCTGCTCAGTGTCAGAGCTGTGCCCGCAGCCAGAATCCACAGTGGAGAAACTGCTTTTTCTGGAGGGCAGGGCTGCTCTCCCCTTCCCGCCCAGCTCAGAGGAGTCCAGCATGCAGCCTTACGAGTTCATCCCAGGCAGGAGCTCACACAGCATCAGAACCCAGTTCAGCCCTGAACCCCCTCCACACCTTCCCTCTCCTGGGGATGCCCCAGGTGTGGCCACCATGACAGGACTTTTCCAGCAAGCTACCCCCAGATAAAACATTGGTCACAGAATAAAAACTCTTTGCAGGAGGGGAAAAGACTAGAAGGAAAAGCTGCAGAAGGTTAACAGATACAGGTATGGGATTTGAAAGACATTTTCTTCTTTATATTTACTGATTTTTAAATATTTACTATGTGGATGAGAAATGTTTTTAAAAAGCTATTTGGGATTTCCTAAGATTCCTTACTGAAACCAAGAAGTATCTAGAAAATTTAGACTTTCTAAATTCCATTTTTCTACAATTAATATAACAACGGTGGAGCTTTTTTTGGTATCTAAGTTATACCTGCATGCAAGTGATTTAAAAAGAAAACACGACATGAATATGAAATAAAAACCCCATAGAAAAATTAAAACTTGAAAAGCTATAAAACTGAGGGGAAAAGTGGATTTCACACCTGGACGAAGGCATGCCCTCCACGCAGCCATGGAAGCTCTGCTGAGCGCCGTGGCTGCGACAGCCTCCCCGAGAAACAGAGTCGGGTGCAGAGGGGCCTGGGGGCCGGCACATCTACCCCAGTAGCCTCTGGAGAAGACCCTCCCGTTCCCACCCCCGCGGGCCCCCTCATGCCACTGCTGAGCAAGTCTGGTTCCCCTTACTCCCCTTCCCTTTTCAACACAGGACCCTACGTACTGTGGTTTTCAAATAGCATACGGAAGAATAAACCTTTAAAATTAGGTCTTTACTTTTTTCTTCAAATAACCTGAATTACCTGTACTAAAAAAAAAAAAGGCTTTAAATGAGACCATATATGACAATCTTGTTGCAGGCACCAAACTGAGCACTATGAAGGTGCTGAGGGCCCCCAGGAGAGCAGCTGCTCCTGTGGCAAAGAGGAGAGGCTCGTGCAGAGGCGTCCCCGCAGAATGATTTCGGGGAGCATCACGCCCCTTGTGTCCAGCACACACAGCTCTGCCTCGCTCTCACGTCCCAGGGCTCCTCCTCACGCTGTGGGGGCCGTCCTTACACACGTCTAAACACACACACACACACACACACACACACGTCGTGGGACATGCGTGCACAAGTGCAATTGCGGAGTCTAGAAACGAACACTAGATTGCAGTCCCCCTTCCTCCCCCAGTGATCAAATCCTTTGGCCTTTTGCTCTCCGACATCGGAGCTGTACCATTTCCAGGGAGGCTTCTCACAACCCAACACAGGGACTCTGACTCGGAAGCACCTCTGGTGGTTCTCCTTCTCCCTCCATCCGGCCGGGCTGGGTACAGCGCAGGGTGTCAGGGAGGGAGGGGTGGAGGGAGTGGGGGACAGTCAGTTGTTGACCATGCTTCACCCACTCGTCAGTGGTACGGGGCTGGTACCAAGGCAAATGAGGCAGCCCGTCCTTTGGGGCCTACAGACCCTCGCAAAGGCTGTGCCCACACGTCCACACCAAACGATGCCGGGTGGCCAGACTTCGAAGGTTTTCTGTCAGTGAGTGTTGTCCATCTTCAACCCTAAAGGCTCTCATCGCAGACCCGCTCTTGGGTTGTTCTTCTGCCCCCATCCACTACCAGCTGCAACTGCTCTCTGACCCGGGCCCAGCTCTCCTGGCAACTGTGTTCTGGGCACGAGGCTCTGGCCCAGGAAAGTGTTTCTAGCTTGCTGACTGCTTTAGTGATCTCACCCTGAATGGACCCTCTAAAGCAGGGGTTCTCACTGGGAGCAACTCTGCTCTCCTTGGGGAACATCTGCCAATGTTCGGAGACATTTCTGAAGGTGACCACTCATGGGACTGGGGTTTGTGTTACTGGCACTTAGCGGGTAGCAGCCAGGATACTCTTAAATATCCTACAAAGCGTAGGACAGCCCCCCAAACAGAGAATTACCTGGCCCTGAATGTCAATGGTGGCTCAGGTTGAGAAACCCTGATCTGAAGAGAAATATTACAATGGTTTGTGAGTTCATCCGTATTTCAAAAGATTTCACAAGAGTGAGCTTAAGTTATAGGGTAACTATGGATTTTGGTAACAACAGTCTAACCCTGAATTAGCAATGACTTGGAGGCCCACAGAGTGGCTTCCTGCTTGCTTGCTCTCCTTCTTCTTCTCCCCCTGGTGTGGGATCTCTCCATCCCATCTCGCTCCTACTCCCTGATCCTCAGATGGCCTGGCTTCTGCTGGGGACACCCTGCCCTGCTGGGGAGGGTGACAGCTGCAGGGAGCGCTGGACAAGCAAGCTGTAAAGGCTCCACCGCGGGTGGCATTCTCACTCAGGGTCGCTGTGAACTCAGCAAAGGCCAGCTCAGGGACGCCATGCTGCGGAAGGTGGCCCCTAGCCCTCGAGAACCAAGTTGACGAAAATCTCATATTGCACACTTTTGAAAAGAATGCGATCTCTGAAAGAGTCAAGACTGCCCAGGAAGAGTTACCTGGCGTAGCAACAGGCTGCTCTCTACTGTGCAGAGACACCAGGAGCCACCCTAAACGCAGCAGCAACGCTCTCAAGTCCTCATGCAGACGGGGCTCTGCCAGTCCCGGCCGGTGGCGGCCGACTCCAGCAGGCTGAGGGCCACGCCAGCCAATGGACCAGTGACCACCCCACACGCACCCAGGGCTGAGCATGCTGGTCGTGACAGGGTGTCAAAGTGGGGTGCGTGTGTGTGTTGGGGGGCAGGGAGGTCTTACTTCTGAGCCACTTGAAAAGGATCTGCTGACAAGTTTTCTCTCAGAATTTACAAAGTTTAACGTTATATCTGAGCTTTCTAAACTTTCATTTAAAACATGAACTGACCATAAAGCTAGTTTTCATGTAAAGAGCACGTCCAGTGTTTCCATGGAGGGGTAAGACCGGACAAGTACAAAGTATGGAAAACGAACTCACAGTACAGGGCCTCGGACAAGGGAGCCCCAAGCCGCACACGGAGAGGAGCTGCAGGAAGACCGGGAAGGGGGACAAGTGCCTCACACTCAGACGGGGAGACAGAAGCCCTCCCACAACTTACTCTTAGCACTGAACTTGTTCTCTTTCCGAGTTCTGCCAGTTTTCTTCAAACAGTTGTCACACACAAAGCTGCAAAAAAAGAACGGGTGTGATCGGAGTGTATGAAATAGTCTATGCTGCCAAACCAGCGACATGCAGCTGGGAAGTGCTTCGTTGGCATCACTATTCGCAAGTGAAGAGGCAGGCTGCTTTGAGTCTACAATCCCTAAAGCAGGCAAATACTTACGATGTAAATAAACTGAGAACCGGCTGCCACCTCCCCACCCCCCACCCCTTGCTGGCCCTCGCTGACAGGCAATAGCCAATGCCCAGCAGCATGCCCCCCTCTCCAGTCCCGGCAGAGAGGCTTTCCCCTCCCCAGGATCATAGGAAATCACCAGGAAACTACTCACCCTGAAGGCCAGATGATGTCATAGTGCAGAACACAAATCTGATGCATCTTCCGGCCGCACTCCTTGCAATCAACAAAACTGGAAGACAGAGAGAGTGCTCTAACGCACATGGAAGCATGCAAGGGGGTCATCTGTAGGAGCCTGTGTACCGCATGCGCACCTCATCCTCTGCATCATGGGCAGCATTTGTGGCGTTAATGCTTCTGCCGACTGATTCAGCCACATTTTACTTTATTTTTTCTTCTAAGGTTAAGCTGTATGCCCAACGTGGGGCTCGAACTCATAACTCCAAGATCAAGTCACATCGATACTTTCTATGAGAAAGCGGACTTCCTCCATTTCTCTGTACAAATGCCTATCCCTTGCTTCTCCCGATCTCCTTGACAACCAGAAATGCAACTTTACTTTCAAAAACTGCTATGATAGAGGCGGATTTTACAGGCCAGTATTTCTGACATGACTACACATTTTCAAGACCAGGGCTTGCACTGGTGACTGCACATGCCCAAACTGCCTCAAATAACAGAGAACAATGCTTCCAGTGTCAGAAACACTTGCTCTTAAGCCTAGGAGCAGGAAGCATCTGCCCGGAGTCAGCTACAAAGGTGGGAAGTGTCAAGCTGACTGGTAAATGCCGGGCTTTATTCACGTAAGCACCAGAGAGCAGGGGTACACCGCTCCGCTCACTTCCGTAGCAGCCCCCATGCTGCCTCACCTGGGCCCTGTCACCTCACTTGGGACTCTTAGTTGCCAACATGCGTGGACATCAAAACCTATTTATTCAGCCACGCCCTTAACTACCACCACAGCTTATGCCTTATGACCAGCTTATCAGAGAAGTTCTGACAGAACGAGAACATCCATCTAATCTTATCACTGTTGAAATTCAGTTAACCGGAGAGCATGCTACAGGGACGTACATGTTTTGTCAGAGTTTTAAAAAAGAATCCGTATCTGAAATAACTTCATACAAAAAAATCCCACCCAGGGCAACATATTTCCAATGTTCCAACAGTGTCTTCTCCTGCAGGCCAGTCACGAGGAGGGATCTTCCTGATCGGAAACTAAAATCCAAAAGTCAGAAAGAAATCGCTATCTACTCACGGTTCAGGATCTAAGGTATCATTTTTCTTCTTTTCAAACTGATCCTTTGAAATTGTCCTTGTTTAAAAAAAAAAAAAAAGAAAAGAAAAGAAAAAAGAGAAACGTTAATTAACAGAATTTATCTGCTGAGTCTAAATTACAGGGTCTGTGGGATATTATTTTGTAACTATTTTTTCAAATAAAAAGTAAATAATGGTCAGCCAAAATCTCAAGTAGATGTAATGATGGCATGAACATATAAAATTTATCTCCACAGAAAGCACTACCATCTGTTTTTCTCTATCTGCCTTGGGATATTTCCTCCCAACTACCACCAGCACTTACTCTGAGATCCAAACCTATATTTCAATCAAATCTGTATGGTGAATGGCTCCTGGATCTGATGGATAATTGGCATATTCAATTCTTCTAATTACAATAGAATTAGATGACACAAGATCAGCATCTACTAGGGGATATTTTATTTATTCTTAAAGGACCGAAGACCTGGTTTCTATACTGTCTTTTTGTTATGATCAGTGTATATATGAATTATTTCTGATTCATGGAACTGTATAATCCAATTATCAATCACATAATCGGACCAAAGAATTAAGATTACAAGGGACATAAAAATAAATTAGGTAGAATTTCAAGCATTTCGGTTTATGTGTCTCATGAGTGGCTACGGTTCGTTCTGTGTTTGGAAATAGTAAACGTGAAGTGCAGTCCGTGTCCTAGACTGCTGGAAGCTGCTCTGGTGGGAAGCCCTCCTGCCTGTAGGGACAGTCCCGCGAGCAGACTTCCCAGCAGGGCAGGAATCACGGCAGAGTCAGGAGAAAAGAGAGAACCACAAAATGCTGGCAATCCTGGGTAGACGCGGTGGCTGGCAGGTTTTTGGTATCTCAAGCATATAAAGGAGTTGACCATTCAGCTCCAAAATGAGTGGATTTGCTCTTTCTGGCCACATTCTGATTATGTGACCACTCAAAGGCGAATTCAGTGAAGGAATGAATGAACCAACTCATGCCTGTGCACGCCAGAGCACATGAGCAAGAGCCACCGCTCCAGCAAGGAAGGAGACATGTTTCCTCTCTGGGGTCTCACAGTCTGCGTTCTAGGACAGAGGTTTCAGTGGAAGATGGAATGAATGCTGAAGATGGGGTATGTACGCAAGATTCATTTCTCGTTACTGCCAGGTCTGTCAAAAGGGTGAACTGGTTTCTGAGGTGTAACTGAAAATTTACAATTTCCCCAAACGGAGGAGGACCACCACTAGGAAAAGGTAAGTATTTTAAAAGAAGAGACAGAGCAAGGTCGAGAGAGACCAGAGAGCTGCAGTGGGGGCTACAGCATCACGGTCTTCAAAGGAGGGGAGAACATGGAGGTGGCCCTGGTGTTCAGCTAAAGAGCTGCATTTCTAAGTATGAACGTGGGCGTAGTTGAGTATGAAAAAATGCAGCAGCATGGCAGAGGTGCTTCCCTTTTAATCATGGGCAAGAGGCAAAAAACAAGAGTCAACCCCGAGAAAAACGACAGGATAGTACTTACGTCTGGGGCTGTGAAGGGTCGTCACCCAGGGTAACATTCTCCCCCTGGATCTCTGTGAAACACTTCTCACAGAAATGATACCTGTCAGCAAGAAGGCCATACTTGGGTGAACTGGTCCATCATAACACACAGCCACCCAAGCAACGAAGCCACCAATCAGAGCAGGGCAGATCACCACGACGAAGGGGGGGCGTTGTTGGTTGATTGATGGGTCAGTGAGGACAATGAAAGGAACAGGGGCAGGTGGGGAAGGGCAGGATTAGAGAACAGGGAAGGGAACAGATAGCACAGACATAGAGGTAAGACGCAAACACCGAGACAACACAGAGCAGAAAGCCAAGGCAAAGCTTGATTAGCATTCGGTCTCACTGCACACATCACAGGCCATCATCGCTAACAACGGCTGGGCTCAGGCCAGCTCCGAGATGCAAACGTTTTCAAGGAGTTGTTAATACTAGAATTGCAAGGGGCCTCAATTTAGGAGTTTGACTTTTGTTATTACTTAGAGAAAATCAAATATAACTCCAGGGTTTGCGATGGAAAAAAATTCACTTTTGAACGAAATAGTCTAACAAAGGCCTTAAAAAAGCAATTATTTTTCAAAATGGCAAATTTATGCTTGACAGCAATTCACAGATTTTATTTCCGGTAGTAAGCCAGATCTTTAAAGGTACTAAAAATGTTGAGCACGCAGAACTCGTTTTAATTTTTTCCTGTTATTTTTCCTCATGTTAATCACTTAGTTAATTGGGTTATAATACAAATGAAACCAAATCCATATTCTAGACAAACATTTAACAGAAATGCAGTCAGGGTCAAAGACTTTCCAGCCATTTATCAGTACGTACGTACAAAGAAAAAAAGCTGAGATATATTGTATAAACAATACAATATATGTAAATCCATGAACAATCTTAAAGACTTTTAAAATTCAATTCTAAGCTTTGGTTTAAACTTTTTGGTAATGGGACCAATCGTTCACCAATCTGAGATCCTCAGTTATTAACTGCTGACTTGGTGACAATCCAAGTTAAGCAAATTTAGAGAGCTGATCTTTAAAGCACAATCTGCATTTGAGAAATTATCCATCACCCCAATTTCTTGAAAGATAATATGGAGCCTGGGCTCGAAGTATCAAATAAGAACAATTAAAAACTATTAAATGTTTGGAAAGGACACGCATGAGAAATCAACAAAAATGCAGGCTAATGCTGCATAAAACAAGATGGGCACACAGGAGTACTGTCAAAATAAACAAGCTGAAGGGAGGTGAATGATACAAGCGGAAAGGAGGAGTCGAAGGTAGTGGCAGCAGCACAAATGCGGTTTTAGTGCTCAAACTACGTCTACAAGATGCCACGAGGATTAGTGTTAAAGACACTGTGACGAGACTTGGAGCGCCACGCCACACGGACACGCGCAGGCGACGCGGCAGCTTGCAGGCTCACTCACGCACGCGCACACACGGCTGCAAAGGACGGAGGCTCAGGCCCCTGGACGGCCGTCTGTCTCCGTTACTGCTCAGGTCAGTCCCCCTCAAGTTCTAATTCTAGTCTGAATTAAACACACTGAGCATTTTGTCTGTGTACTTCTCTGACTAAACACACAGAGTCAATTAAAAGCACGAAACTTTAGAGCATGCACCCATCTCAAAATGATCCGATCTTTTAAATTGTTGAGGAGGAACATGACAGATACACTGTGGGTAGCAACTGGATTAATGAAAGTTTCTTCTGGGACCGGTTTATTTAGAATGATTCAATCAATGAATTCTGCCAAGATTAAAAACTTGGACCAGGAACAAACATTGCTGTTTAAAAATATCTATATGTTCTTCTCCTGAGTCAACTGGCTATCACTATTTCATAAATATTCGTATGGAGCCTTGAAATCATGTGGTAAAAAGAATTTCCATGTGCAGGAGGGCGTGATCATCACTGGCACGAAAGAATTAAAGTACAGAAACCATAAACCAATTCAGAGGTGACCAGGGCAATATGCAAAAAAGATATCCCCCTCAACAGCAAGTGTTTCCCTTTTGAAAATAAAACTTGGACTTGACTGTTCCAATTCATTTTACGACCAAACGTATAGCCGCTGTGGGTGAGCAAAAAGCTGAACTCCTCTGGAAACGAAATCACCACGATAATTACACATGAGGCAAAATGGCTTTAAGATCCTGGACAAACTCTTAGTTTTTATTCAAGCAGGGTATCAAGCCCAGGAACATCGAGGAAACAAGAATCTTAAGCCCACCATTTTCTCGCGGCGGAAACCGGCCCAGAACACAACACTGATGGCTCAAGAGCAGGCCCTGCAGTGGCAGAAGCCTACACTTTGTGCAACTAGCTCTCACCTGCAAAGAACCTCAGCGTCAGAAAGTGGGAGGCACAGAGAGAGTTAACACGCTCTAGTGCCTGTCCCAGAGCAAGTGGAGACATCGGAGACATTGGAGAATCGAACCTGCTGGGGTTTGAGAATGGGAGGGGAAGGCCCAGGCCGCCGTTCAGTGTGCCCTCCTGAGAGGTGGTGACCCGTTTGGAGAAGGGGCACAGCCACCCACTGGTCAAGTCTGCTGAAACCACCTTGGCAATCAGTGGGGGACAGATGGGAATGCCAGGCTGCCCCCACATTATTACCTAGTCCAAACTTTTTCACCCTAAAAATACAGAATGGTTCAGAAAGTCACTTTTCAATCTTAAGAGCCTTGCTGACATTAGCCTTGTGTGAAGGAAGCAATTTCATGAATATGGAATTGCAACGGAGAAATACTTCACATAATCCGATGATGATGTGCATCTGGGTACCTAAAGTTAGCACAATGTAACTGCATAGTTTATCCATAAGGGTAATGTATGGAGTAAATTTTCAAATGCAGATTGTTTTAAGTACCATATCAGTATATACAAATAACTGGGACATCTAAAGATAGTATCTGGAAAATCCAATATAGCCATTTTCTCAACATGAGTTACTTTCAAATTTTCAAAGCATGGAAACAAGTGAAAATGTACTCATATATTAGTTTAAATATTAATTTCACTTGTTTAAATGGTCTGTAGGACTTTCTATTGTTCGAAATGCCCAAACAGTTTAGGACCATAAGTGCCAAAACAGTTACTCAAGAGAACACCGGTGTTGCTAAGTAGCCAAAGATGCGAAGAAAAGTGTCAGCAGTCAGGATGCTGACCGTAATTAGGCCACTGCTTTCTTAGCATGACAATATGTTACTCTCTCCAAGTACGGTATTCTAGGAAGCACACCTTGTGAGATTCAGCTCAGGAGCAGTATGCCTACACTTTAAAAATGTATCACTAACAGAACAGAACTCCTTTATTTCTCTACTCTTAAGAAAAACATTATTACTTTTGCTGAGTAAAGATAAAATTCTACACAAAACTAAAACTGGATATTTCAGAGCTTTCAAAACCACCCCGTGTTTTCACTCCACGCATAACCTCCTGTCGGGAGAGTAGCAGTGTAACCTGATCCTATCAACTCTATTTAAATTAATTGCTCTCCATTTAAAAATGGCCAAAATTTGTGCAAATCAGCAAAGGCAGGGTCTCAACGGACCCGGGGACAGTGAAAAGGCCCCAAACTTTAGAAATGGTGGCAAACAACCTGCTGTCTGTTCATCCCTCTAGATCCAAACCACGCTGGGCATCCAGTAGCAGGGACATTTTTCAGGGAATAGTTAACTAAAATCTGTTCTCTTGAAGTTTCATAACTTTATTTTGCTTGGCACATAAAAGTTTCCGAAGGGAATTCCTGATCATTATTTGATGGAAAGTGACAAACGAGGTTGTCAGGGAAGGTGTTAAACTTGGTACGTTATGGGATGTGCTGAACGCCACGGGGCTAAAACTCACTGGCGGGGCCAGAATGCCCAGAACAGCACGTGTCACTACAGGAGTGACTCTATCACGAAGGACTGTGGTATTATTTCAAACGCTCCTACTGATAAAAGGGAAGTCAGGACAGGAACTAAGTCCAGGCGTGAATGTATTTTTAGGACAGGGGCACAGGCCACACTCCTGTTCCCCCAGAACAAGCACCGGCATCTCATGCTGCCACCGTGCCAGGACGAGGGGGCCGGGAAGGGCTTAGAAATCGCACCTTGAGACATTTTTAGGTCAACAGTTCTTTCTCTCTCTCTCTTTTTAAGCAGGATTCTGATGGGAGTTACTAATTATTGTAAATATGATTAGATTTTTTTAAAAAGTTCAAGTACTTTAAAAGCCCAACTAGAAGATAAATATTTCAAAATTCCAAATTATTCAGGCCTGTGGACATATCTCTGAATAACAAAAAGCCCTTTCCTGATCTTCCTCGAAATATGAGAACATAGGTAATCACTATAAGCAGACAAGATCAAGTAATCAAAACATCAAACCCTAATGTTGATGCTTAATACTTGAACCTAAAGAGGAGGAAGAGGCACAAAGTGGCATCTTGGTCACATACATTTCACCACCTGTTCCTAACATGCAGGCAAAGCAACTGAATGTGACCGAGATTTACCACCTGTGCCTCCGGGCACGACACCCTCACGCTATGGCTATGTGGGGCCACTTGGAGCAACAGATACAACTAACTTTAATTTTCATGCCCCCAAAACTGTGGAAGTCATATCTGTATGGCAAATGAGCAACAAAAAATATTATTTTCATTCTCTTCTGCTTAAGAAAGGAGATTCAGCCATCTTCACGTTTCAAGAGAATGGCAAAGATTTCTCGAGGACGCCTCCCACTCACAAAACCCTGAAACGGCCATTCTGTGACAGGAGAGTTCACGTGGAACTCAACAAGAACACTCTGTGTTGTGCTATTAGTTAAAAAAAAAAAAAAAAAATCTTTAAGTCTAAAGCTTTTAGTACTTTTTTAGATAAATTATCACTAAATCAAGTCTTTCCATCAGACTGTCCAGGCCAAGTTATCTAGGCAAATACATGCGAAATAGTAAAATACAATGTATCCACTTTACTAAGATCTTCAAAAAAGGTAAAGCTCCCTTTATTAGACTTACTCTCACCTGTAGACTCTTTCTTATGTGGTTACATTTTGGAAAGACCACAGCTTAAGAATGAATGCTCCTGATTCAAGTAGTGCAATGAGCAGTATTGAGCTTAAATTTTTATACTGTAAAGGATGCTTTAAAATTAAGAGACCGAGGGCCTATCTGAGTGAGCAGCACTAAAACTGTGGCCCGTTTCATTAGAACTTCAGAAGAGAAATAATGTACCCAGGCTACCATCAGCTGAACACGCCTTGCCCTAAGACCTTCCTTTCATCCCGTAACTCGGGACATGGGCTCGGGCTTACCTATTCTGATAGCTGTAGTAGGCAGCGTCACGGGGAATTGTACACAGCTGCTTTCCGTAGCAGCACAAAGTCTGTGGGGAGAACTCATACTGCAAAAACAAAGGAGAAAATACTAAAAATATATCCTAGTTACTGTCACATCATATTCTAGTTCATTATGGAGAGTTAGATTCAGCTAGTAAAATATTTTTGTTAGCACACGGGATAGTTTTGTAACAATTTTCACAGCTATTTAGAGACGTTTTGGGATTCAATGTGATGGAATCAGTTGCCGGGAGACATTTATTATAGATGGATAAATGGATGCAAGGGCAGCCAGAAAGGCGTAACCCAAGGTCTTCTCCAGTAAGCACCTCTAGCTTTGATCATCCATTACATGGCTTCAGGCAATCAACTGTTTTTACCAAAGACCAGACCCCATCTGGGTCCTTCCCAGCACACAGGTGTGGCCAAAATGTTGAGTCTTTCATGTCATCATAATACCCTCTCTGGCTCGATTAACCAGGGAAGTTCACTTTCCAGAAAAAGTTTAAACTGTACCTTGCGTCCACAGCAATATCCAAGGGACTGCATAACAGGGTCAATTTCTTGCTCAAAGACCTCTGCAAGTTTACTGCAGAACTTATAGACCCGGGACGTCTTACGATTATAGAGCCAGGCATTGTTGAACATAAGCCAGACATCATCCACATACTGCCAGGGTTCTTGGTACTGCCCTGTATCCAGCTTCCGTTTGATGGTGGAAAGGTCCATGGGATTCTTCACAATGTCAAAATAATCCTTAAAGACAAAATAGTCTCAGTCTAGTGGATCCCCCAAATACCAAATGCCAGCCTTATGTAGCAGCTTTATCTTAAAAAACAAACAGGAATAATCAGCCCCAGAACAACCTCCATTTTTAGTAGTAATAAATGGAAACTAAAGAGAAAACAGTCTCTGACCTTCCTCTGATTTTATTATCTAAAATTGTAATTAGTATTGTCAAGCGTGACCAACTTATTTCAAAGGCAAAGTTAAGGGCAAAATAATATCATTATTTAATAAAAGAATGTGTTAAAAATGTTTTTTTATATAGAATTTTAAAAATATGGATTTTAATCCACTGAATTAAAAAGGTAAGCACATTTATCAGACATTGTTTTTCTAGAGATTTACTCTTGGTCCTGGCAAACAAGATGAAATTCCAAGACAAACACAAGAACAGTAACAAAAATAGTGACACTGCTCAAGAGAAACCTGTGGGGTTGCCATGGCCCTTACAAGACTTCCCAGAAATACCAGAACGAGACCCACATGCTTTCTAACTGGTGTCCACCAGTTCTTCAAATCCCCCCTTTCAGACGAAGGCTCACACAGAGCCCCAGGCAGACAGCAAGGCTACGGAGGCCGTGCACCAAGGCAAGCAGGCAGTGTGCCCCTGCCACGGACCCCCGGGGCTGACAGAACAGGTGGGGAAACACACGTTCCAATCAATGAGACAAAGATGTTTTGACAGAAAAGTTTTTTTTTTTTTTTTTAATAGGAGAAAAATCTTCAAAACAAGGGTTCGTTACCCAATTTTCAGAGATAAAACATGGATATTCTAAGTATCTCTGGTAAGGCTTTCTTTTTATTATATTAACTTACCGGAATTCCTAGGAGCTGAGGATCTACAGGCTGCCGAAAAGGTAGGGACTCCGGATCCTGTCGATACAGCGCTTCGAGGGTTGGCATCAGAGCCTGGCGTAACTCCTCCGGCTTAAAGACTATGGTTAGAAAATATCAGGAAGTGACCCTACTTACAAGGCGCTCAGACTCTTTGTCCATCACATTTCAAATGGAAGCCTGGGCTGCTTCTAGAAGGTCCCAATCATCTCCACCCATGGCCCCCCAAGCCGTGCAGCTCCCAAGGGCTCTCATTCACCGCAGAGTCCACGGACATTCTCAAGCTACAATTCGGGGCTTCTGAAAACACCGTTACATTAGGGTTTTAAAACTGCTTCTACGTCACAAGGCTAAACATCACACTGGTAAGTTTGCTTCTTCAATAATAAGGGTTTCCAACGTTAAAACTGTGCTGCAACAGAAAATGAAGCTAACTCCCAAATCTGCTTCCTTGATCCAACGGGTGGTAATAAAGCCATTTCACTGGAAGGGGGCCTTTCTTCCTCTGATGAAATTTGTCTGTCCTTGGACAGAGTAAACTCAGATACCTGGGACAAATGGTTTTGTCTTACAACCTCACAAACAAATGTACATAGTAACAGAGAAACAAAATCAAGGTTGCGTGCGTAACAACCTATGAAGGCAAGAGGCAGGTCGGTGAGCAGCGCTTGTGTTCTGCTGCATCCCGCTTTAGAGATGGGACCACTGCTGGGGGCCAGTGAGCAGATGTGCCCCACGGGAGCCTCACGAAACACATACACATCCTGCCTCCAGCTAGCTCCTTTTCTTCTATTCTGTTTTTACAGTAATGGAGTAGCATTTGGTTTGCTTTGAATAACTCTTTCCAAGAGAACAATTCTTTAATCAATAGCTTTTTCCTTCTTCTTAGGCCAGGGGTCAGCAAACTTGGACCCACTGGCCCAATCTGACCAGCCACCTGCCTTTGTACAACTCATGAGCTAAGATTGGGTTTTGTGGTGTTTCACGGTTAGGAAAAAAAGAAAAGAATAATATTTCATGATACACAAAATCAAATTTTAGTCTCCAAAAATAAAGGTTTGTGAGAAGGCAGTTATGCGCATTTGCTCACATACTGTCTGCGGCGGCTTTCACACCACGAAACGTTCTGGCGCACGAAGCCCAAGGGGAGCGATCGGGCTCTTCTCAGAGCCTGTGGCGAGCCTGCCGCAGGCCCATCATCTCCTAGGGGCAACCTCACACGCACGTCGCTTCGGTCAGTCGCTCATTACTCACTACACATTTGTTGAAAACACCTATGCCAAGGAAAAAGCAGCTCCAAACTCCTGTCTTTAGCCACCGGCCTGATGTAAAATCACTTCCTCAGTCACACCTGCCACATTTCAAGTGCTCAGGAGCTACATGTGGTTGGTGACAACTACAGAGAGCACAGACACGTAATGTTCCTGTCGTCTCAGAAAGTTCTAGCACTGCTCCAGGCCCTTTCTAAAAAAGAACACCCACACACCCACCTGCTCAGTAGTTTCACATATAGGTCCTCCTAGTTTGGAACAAGAACCTCCTTGAAAATTGGGGAAAAAACCAAATTGCTCAGAGGGCCAGGCAGGTGAAGTCATAGAACCAGCAGGGAGGAATGGGGACTCGGGCAAACTGGGGAGCCCAAGCCCCAGCTGAGGCTCCCACCCAGACTGCTGCCACAGGAATGCAAGCGCAATGCTGACAGAGCTTCTCATTTTCAAAGAAAAGCCAGAAATTCAGAGTTTGATTTGTAATTCGTTTTTAAAAATATTGTGTGGGTCAAACAAAACATGTCTATGGGGCTGGATCCAGTTTTCAAGGGTCTGTGCAACCAAGTTTACTTCCATAACATAAAACGATTTTCACAGTAACACTAGGCCGTCACCCGCCTGGTGCACCGTGCTGACGCCGGCACAAATGGGTAAAAGGAACCACAAGGAGAGTCCCTCGGGCTGCAGCGCAACGCAGGCAGCGGCACCAATGCTGCGTTAGTGTCATCGTGCTCTCAAGCCCTGGCTACGCGTCTGGATCTCCAACGACCAAACAGGAAGCCGGCGGTCCCGACAGAAAACGCTCATGTGCGCAGAGCTGAGAGTGGAGGCAGCTGCTTCTCTGCACGGAGCACAGAAGACTGGGGAGGTTAGATGAGCTATGGGTATTCAGATCTGGGCAAGTGGCAGACATTTTCCCAAAAAGGAACTAAGTGGGCCAGTGACACCAAGGACAACTGACAGTATTTGTTGCCAATGGTAAAGTTTGGACTTACATCAAAATTCGAATTTGGAGAACTTTTATCTGTCACGTGAGTTTGACAGCCTTCCCAAATTTCCAAGACTTTTTTGAGGAGATTCACAGTGGTATTAATCAATGTGATTTTTAAAACTATCGTACAGTGAAGTGTGGTGA
Organism: Mirounga angustirostris; assembly: GCF_029215605.1. Lineage (NCBI taxonomy): Eukaryota > Metazoa > Chordata > Mammalia > Carnivora > Phocidae > Mirounga > Mirounga angustirostris. The sequence goes on from NW_026991713.1 coordinate 142,555,112, forward strand.
CATCTGGAAAATCTGTGTAACTCATGAGCCAAATTCCAAGATGACCAAAGGATCATGTTATTTAAAAAAAAAAAAAAAAAAAAAAATTTCACACAAGGACAAAAGATTCATTCACAGCACAAGACAGATGGACTCCAACGTCACTGGGCATGAAGAACCCAGAGCTATGCATCCAGACTTCACGCAGAAACTAACCTGCACTTGTTGAGTTTTGGTGTAGTATTAAAAAAGAACACCCACAATTATCTGAAAAAGCTCTTACTCTTTCTTTTATCAACCAGCTATCTGCGTGGGGCGGGGCTGTCTTCAGGGGCATGAACCGAACAATGCAGCACAACAGAGACAGCAGCGGCAGCAGGAGAGTCTAGCCACGCCCGCCGAAATCTCCAAGTCACAAAATTGTACAGAAAACACTGTCACTACTCTAAGTATGTTTGTTGTGGGAAACTTATTTTTCATAAAAATGTGTTATTCGTGGATGCCATGTAACAGATTTGTTAAATGAATGTTTTTAAAATTTCTAATAAATAGTGACAGATAATCCATATGAACAAAAACTCCGGGGTCCTCAATTTTTAGGAGCATAAACAGGTCTTAGACCAAAAACTTGAAAGCTTCTGTAGGTTCTCCCTCCCAGTGGCAAAACTATACAATATCAGCCTCTCACAGTTCTCTGCTGTCTTTCTCAAATGTGCCACAAGCAGCCCTTAACTTCTGAGCCACATCCCCCATTTGCAAGGGTCACCTAACAACGTTCTGACACTGTTGACCTCCTCACGGTGGACCTCCAATGGGTTCCCTCCGACTCCCTCTGTGAGACTGGCTCAGCCAGCACATCTCAGAGCCCAGAGCATCTTCACTCATCACCCCACGAGGCCACTGGGCCCTACCGCACTGCACACTTACTCTGGGCGCACAGTCTCCCATCTGTAACACTGTGCACATGTTCTGCCATGGTGGTAACTTCCCTCGCATGGCTTTCAGGCAATCTCCTGCTCAAATCTATCGTGCTTGTCCACAGCTTGCCGAGTAAAGAAAGCCCAAGCTCCTTGGCAGGCACAAGGACTCAGATGCAACCTCTACCCTGGCCCCACAGCCAGTGACAGCTCAGAGGAGAGATGTGCTCCTGGGCTGCCCCTCAGAGCCGTGGCTCGTTTCTCATTCCTACCATAAACCCCGTGGGCCCTCGGGCTGGAGTCTAGCTCGCTGTCACCATTTCTGAGAAGGTAAAACTTGGGGAATGGCAGGCAGCAAAGATAAAAGCTTTAGTTTTTAACCCGCAGTGTGCAATCACAACACGACGGAAAGGCAGCACAGTTGAAAAGTTCAAGGAAACACGGCCTACTTTTCTTGCGTGGCTGTGAAGGAGATGTTGACTGAGAGGCAGCCCCATTAGCGTTGTTCTCTTCTTCCTCTTTAGCTTCTACTTTCACTTCCGGTTTCTTCTCGTCCACTTCCATCGATTCTGATTTCTGTTCTGTTGTGTCTGTTTCTTCTTTAACTTGAGAAGATCCCTGTAGATCCTCCTCCATCATCTTGAGAAAAACAGAATTACAGACAATGATGTATGAATAGCAAAAAACCTTATTCTAGGGCGCCTGGGTGGCTCAGTTGGTTAAGCGACTGCCTTCGGCTCAGGTCATGATCCTGGAGTCCCAGGATCGAGTCCCGCATCGGGCTCCCTGCTCGGCGGGGAGTCTGCTTCCCCCTCTGACCCTCCTCCCTCTCATGCTCTCTGTCTCAAATAAATAAATAAAATCTTTAAAAAAAACCAAAAAACAAAAAAAACACTTTATTCTAACTCAGCCTCACCGGAAGTCTTTCAACCATCTATCTGGGCTCGTCAAACCATCCTCTACTCAGAGCTGCATTTACCATCCCTTCCTCTCCCCCAGGGAGGACTGGAGCATCTGGGGCTGGGTGAGTTGCCTTAATACAGCACCACTGCAATCAGAGTCCTGATTCAAAAAATTTACACGCTTGAGTGCTTACAAGACACTATATCCACACACCCTACCTGCTCAGTAGTTTCACATATAGGTCCTCCTAGTTTGGAACAAGAACCTCCTTGAAAATTGGGGAAAAAACCAAATTGCTCAGAGGGCCAGGCAGGTGAAGTCACAGAGCCAGCAGGGAGGAATGGGGACTCGGGCAAACTGGGGAGCCCAAGCCCCAGCTGAGGCTCCCACCCAGACTGCTGCCACAGGAATGCAAGCGCAATGCTGACAGAGCTTCTCATTTTCAAAGAAAAGCCAGAAATTCAGAGTTTGATTTGTAATTCCTCGTTTTTAAAAATATTGTGTGGGTCAAACAAAACATGTCTATGGGGCTGGATCCAGTTTTCAACTTTTGCCACAGGTTAGTGAACGAGCACACCCTTGTGCAGTCCAACGCTGCAGAACTACGTATGAACGAAGAACGTCAGTGAAAAGTCACGGAATGATTCAGTCATTTAAAATATAAACCAGTACTCTTATTTCTGGCAAAATAAAGTAAAACCCATACCTAATACCTAAAAATAACCACTCTATTTTTAACCTCTATCCTCTCTGAACCCATAATCAAACAGAGTATTAAAGCAAAAAGCAGCGTCATCCACGGAGGACCCGTGGTGTCTCCCCTTAGCACACTTGAGTGACATTTCTGTGTGCTGCGCATCTGCTCACGCCCTGGAATGGCACCTACCGCAGACCCAGGCTCCCCCTTGGAGTCACTGGCATCAGGCTCAGTGTCCTCAGTCTTGACCTCTGTCTTCACTTCCAGCATTGGTACATCGGGTCCTGGCTGCTGGGAGTTGGTTTCAGCGCTGGCCACCGAGGAAGGAGTGGGGACCCTGTTATCGATGCTGGCGGCTGCCTGGGAAAGCTGTGGAGAAACGAAAATTATTTATCTCTGTTACTAAGACAACAGAAATGCTGTTAAACTCTATTGTTCACCCAAAACACAGTTTCATGTTAACATTTCTCAACACTAACCTAACAGACAGCCCTATTTGAGAGAGCTAAAGAACAGAAAATTTAAGACAGGAGTCCCAGGGGAAGTCAACTTCATGTAGAAACACAAAGAACTTCCTACCAAGAATGTAGAGATGGAAGAGCAGGGCTTTCCACATTTTGATATAAGACTATTTTCTGGAAGTTTCTACCTAAGTCACAGAACCACCTATTTTAAAATTAATTCCTTCCAATAAGGTCATTACAGTTTATTGTAAAATGCTTAACTGTAGATACAGAAGTGTACATGTAGAAGGGGGATGAAGTGCCTACATGAAGAATGTGTAATTAGCCTGTTATAACTGCAGGGGCAGGGGTGGTGGTGGTGGTGGTGGAGTAAGCAAACATCAAGGTAAGGAACCACCACAAGAACTCTCAATTTTCAAAGCCTTACTCATAGTTGTTTGTTTTGTTTTGTTTTTTTAAAGATTTTATTTATCCATTTTAGAGAGAGAGTGAGCCCAAGAGCATTCATGAGTCAGGGGAGGGGTAAAAGGGGGAGGGAGAGGGACAAGGAGACTCCGTACTGAGCTCAGAGCCCGAAGACCCTGAGATCACGACCTAAGCCGAAACCAAGTCGGACGCTCAACCGACTGAGCCACCCAGGCACCCCTGCCTCACAGAGTTCTAATTTAAGTAAACAAAAGGGAACATAAAATTACAAAGGAATCTTATTTAAAAATAAGAAATATAAAATAAGGATAAATAATAAACATACTTCCTGTAGAGAAATACATATGGTAATGTTATCTTGGGGGTGTTGTTAAGATTTATTTTGATATTTTATAAATAAATATCCTCAGTCCCTAAGAATAAAGTTAATGTATTTCAGGGGGAAGGGTGGTTTCTAAGTCAGGATGATATGAAAACAGAGGTGAAGATTTCAGTGGCAACTGGGGCAGGGGTGCGGGGGGTGGCGAGTGGGCAGCCTACAGCTGGGCACGGCCAGCAAGCAGGTCCACGGAGGATTGGGCAGACATGAGCCACAGAAAGCGCTAACCTGGGTCTGTCATTTTGTCGTGAGAAGAATAGGCTCCAGGTCTGAAAATAAGGCTGACAGGCAAAGTCAAAGCACATACAATTAGGAATGTGACTTGTTTACCATATCCTCAGAATGTTAAGAGAAAAACTACTAACACTCAGAGACACCCACCTAGGACAGATAATAGGGAACACACGGCTCCTATGTACAGACAGAGGACCCACGTATGATTTCTTTATAACTGCTAATTTCTAAAAACTCGTTTAATGAGAGAAGATAATCTTAAGTCACATCCGGCCAAACACAAACATGGCCTTTGGAGCCAATGTCAGGGACAAAATACAGCTCCTATGGTTTGATTAGGGGACAGATACTCTCTGGGCTTGCGCCAAGACACTAAGACAACTTTGTGACAGGATTTTTTTTATGGAGAAGTTCTCGATCAGGAGCTTCAGCCCAAAGACAGACTGCGGGGCTCACCGGTGTGCCAGGAGGCTGGGTGTGCACAGGTGTCGGCTGCTGCTGTGACGACTGAGGGGTGGCCACAGACGGGGGCTGGACTGGGGTATGAGGCTGTGGGGTCACCTGGGCCTGGGCTGCTGCCTGGACCGTAGGGGTGCTCTGGGTTTGGCTAGCACTGGGCACGGAGCCTGGAGTCGGGGTGGGAGTCTGCCCGGAAGACGACACGGGAGTCGACGGCTGGGTGGGGGCTGCTGGCTGAGGAGGAGTCATCCCAGGCGCCGTCGGGTGCTGGAGAGATGGCATGCCGGCAGCCGTGGAAGCAGGAGGTGGCGTCTGGTGCAGCGGTGACTGTGTCACTGGTGGGCAGGGCAGCTGGCCGGCCTGGGGCCCAAGCATGTTCAGAGGGTTAGGAAGAGCGGCACCAGGCACCTGTCCCTAACAGAGCCAACAGAGGATGTTAAAATTATTTCCCCAACAGATTTAAAGAATTAAACGCATGAAAATCTAACCACAGTTTCTTGGTGAGGTCTGCTTGTTTCAAGGGCATGTGCCATTTGTAAAACCTCACCCAGCTGTACACTTATAATAACATGCACTTTCCAGTAAAGTTAATGCAACGCAGTGTTTCTCATCCTGTGATTTACAGAACTGTTGAAACCTCTGGCTTAAACTAATACATATCCACTCAGCTTACAAGCTTCATGCTCCAAAACATCTACCCACTTAGACCACCGAAAAAGGTATTTCTCTTTTTTTCAAGAAATGAGTTACTGAAACACTGAAATGTTTCAATAAAGTGATTCCCAAATGGGGACATGCTTCACAATTATTTGTGGACTTCTTAAAAAAGCGATTCCAAATCACTGCTCTAGAACAGGGGTCAGGGCCCAATCCAGCTAGCTGCCTGTTCCTGTAGGCAAGTCTGGAACACAGCCACGCCCCTTCATTTACGTGTGAACGACTATGCCCCTGGCAGCTCCACAACAGTGAGGCCGAGGAGTTCAAAGAGTCGGAAGTATAAACAGGAACAGGTCTGCTGTTCCAGAACAACGGTGTGTTACAGAAATGAAGAATTAGTAAATATTTAGTGAGTAAATCAAACACAGTCAATGACTTTTTTCAACATTACTTCATGTAAAAACTGAGAACAGGAATACTGTCTTCCAGGGGAAGATCCAGCCTGTTCTAAATGCATGCACGTGTGTATACAGCAGCAACTCCATGCCCGACAATGAACAGTTCTCCAAAGTGGGAAAAAAGGCACTAAAATGAATGGAAAATAGTTCTCCTCAGCTTTAAACAGCATCATTAAAAACAAATTTGACAAGAGAACTACTCAATCGATCCAGTTAGCGGACTTCGCCCAGGATGCCCAGAGAGACGGGCAACAGGACACACCAACCAAGTCGCCAGCCAAGTTCATGGGGCCTTGTCCTCACTCTCTAATACTCAAGGTCTCTCAGGATCACATGTGAATTTAAAACACACAAATAAAAACCAAGAAAATGACCACTAAAACCCAAAAACCCAAAACACAAAGCCTATGAACCAAAAAAACCACAATCCATTCCACTTTGGTATGAAGTTCGCCCAGAGATGATAAGAGTAATTCTAAAGAAGGTAAAAATAACAACAAAATGGGGGTAAAAAAATCAAGAGATGCTCATGTGTAATAATGAGATGTGTATTCTGGAATTCTAATCAGGAGGAAGCTGGGGCCCCGACCCGGGTGCGCATTACCTGTGGCACGCCTGTCTGGGCCGCCGGCTGCCCCATGCCCACACTGTTTACGCTCATCGCCCCACTGGAGGACTGGAACTGGTTCTGTGGCAGGAACTGGTTCTGTGCAGGCGCCTGGGCCATAATGTTGTTGGTGTGAGCGCCCATCATGTTCGGAGGCTGAGGCATTCGGGAAGGAGAAATGGCCATCTAAAAGACAAGCATCATCAAGAGATCGGAGGATGAGGACCAGAGTCTTCAAGACAGAACTCTCTGAACCCTCCCTTCCCTGTGGCAAGAGAACCACCACGAAGACCTTCCAGCTCCCAGGCACTTTGTGTGCTTTCTCATACAACGTCTCCAAGAAGCCAGTTTCAAATTCATCTCTGAATAGAGATCAATAGCATGCTATACTTTAAAGTTCAAAATATGCCTTTCACAACTTCTCTGACGTGTTAAGAAAGCAGCCTCAGGAGAGTGAGCTCCAGGAGTCAAGAGACGCTGTCAAGCATCTCTCGGCGACATATCTGAGACTGCCTACTCAACCTCAGAACTTGTGTCTTCTCACAAAGTCACAAGTTCCTATGAATTTATCATCCCAATAAAAATAAACAATGGTCATATATTCTCATTTGTAGTCATGAAGACCAAAGAGAGAGGGAGAGAGATATGAAGTAAATAAAGCAGAACCAAATCCAGAGAAACAAGCACAATCTCAATTTCACTGCGTAGAGAATTTTCCTTATTCGAGCAAGGTCCTCTCAGCACAGCTGAAGCAAAGAGAAGCACTTACCCCTGGAACGGAGCCCATGCTGTTCATCGGGACAGAGTGGTTCATGGGGGATGCTGCACGTGGTCCCATGGGAGCTTGTGGCAACTGTACATTCCCCAAGGACATTGGGGTAAATGAATTCATCCCTGTAAATGCACCCACAATGATTCATTAGAAAAAGCACCCACAGGAAAACAGAGCTACAGCTCGCCAAACTCTACGCAAAATAAGTTGGAATACATATGCAAGACATACAACAGAAATCACCCAGGAAATCAGAAAAGATGGCGATGTAACACTTTTCAAATACAGAAAAATGGCACCGACGTGGCAGTGGTGAGAGTGGTTTGGTGGGGTGGGGGCAGGGCAGCACGAGGAGACGAAGGGAGAAAGGTCAACCACCAATGAACGAGGTGGCACCAGGAAGGCGCTCCTACCCTCCACGGAGGAGGTCTTGACTAAGGCCAGGGCACCCATCTGAGCCAACTTCCCCAACACCTTCCAGAGCACATGGCTCCCTTTTCCTCTCCTGCAGGAAGGCCTGCCCCATCATCCCAGGCCTCCTGGCTCTTCAACTGGGTTTACATTTATTGTTAGAAACTGGGATAAGACTCGAAATATGGTTTTAATTTTGCAAGCATGTAAAGTGTTTAGAAAGTGCCCAAGGGTGAGCAATTCTCAATCGCAGCCTCCTCTCTCCAGACTGGCAAGCTCCCCGTTTCGTGGCTATCTTCCCCTTTCCAGGGGTTTTGTCCAAAGCCCACAGGAATGTCACACTACGAAAGACACCTCACTGGCTGCTACGCATCTCCGGACCACGGCGTCGCATTCTTCCTCACTTCCCACCTTACTCTGTAAACTCCACACCTACATGTAAAGCTCTACATCAATGCTGGTTCAAGCAAGTCTTAGGACTGACGTTGGGAATCTAACAGAATCCTTGAGGTGCCGTCTTAACACTGGCACAGGCGTGAGAAGGTCTCAGAGAACATGTGCCTCCCTCAGCATTACCTTCAAGGACACCTAGAAATGTCACTCTAAAACAAACCAGTGCCGGCACGGGCCCAGGAAGACTTTCTAGGAAGGCTGTAAGCTTCCCCCTCTCCTTGAGGATTTTATATAAGAGAAAAAGGCAGTACTGAGAAACAGCACCACGAAGAGCCCCTCTTTACAGACGGAGATGTGCTTGTAAGGGAGCTATGAGGGTTTTGCTATAAAACTCTTTCAATACCCTGCTTGACAGCCCTCCTCACATCCCAAATCAGCCCCATCTTCCATGTCATCCCCTACGCAGCATTCAGCTACATTCTCAAGGCTCCATTTTCCTGACTTCCTGGTTTCCTTCACTCTCATATCTAGTCTGTCCATCAAAACAAGGCCCTGAAGTTTCTCCCAAACATCAGTTGACCTACCGTGTCTCTTCAGTATGCAATTAAGATTACCAGAACTTTTTTATTTACCTTTTGAAAGTAATCTCTACACTCAGTGTGGGGCTCAAATTCATAACCCCAACACTACCACAACTTTTAAAATGACCCTTTCTCCCCTCTCGTTCTACTCTGCACACAGCAGCAAGGCCTTGCTTTGGAATCTCCTGGATAATGTCGCCACCTTATTTCACAACCTATAAAAACGTCCCGTTATTCAAGTCTCGATGTGACAAGATCCGTAAAAGCCTTGAAATGCTCCTCTCCCAAACTCCAATGAGTGTTTCAACCAGAGACACCATAGAATCTCAACTTGAGAAAGAGCCTTTAAAAGTGGTTCAGGCTGCTGCCAGCACACCCCAACCCAAGGAGGAGCACAAACCCTCTTCAGTCCGGCTCAACGCTCTCCTTCACAGCCTTCTGACAGGTTTCCTGCCCCCACCAATGAGACTTTTGGAGGAGACTCTTCCAAAGAATAATATCCCTTCCTGTCCATTAAAAAAAAAGGCTGGGGCACCTGGGTGGCTCAGTCGTTAAGGGTCTGCATTCGGCTCAGGTCATGATCCCAGGGTCCTTGGATCGAGCCCCGCATCAGGCTCCCTGCTCGGCCGGGAAGCCTGCTTCTCCCTCTTCCACGCCCCCCGCTTGTGTTCCCTTCCTCACTGTGTCTCTGTCAAATAAATAAAATCTTAAAAAAAAAAAAAAAAAAAAAGGCTAAACCCTGCTTCTGATGTCCTGGGAGAGCTTTCCTATGGTCTTCTAACTTGCAAATATCACATATAAGCACACTGCCTGTGGAAGTAAATTCCGACCACCAGCAGAAAGAGGGAGGGACTAACGAGGAGCTACAAAGAGATGCAGACAGAAGAGGATCAACGAATCAGCTTTGCGGCTGTTGAGTGTTAAACCAAAACATGATTCACAACAATGGTTCAATACCTTGGGACACCTGCACACGGTTCACCGGCAGGGGCATGGGTCCATCTGCAACGGCAGAAAAAACCTGCTTATTTAAAATAATCCTTCATTTGGGAACAAGGAATTTTACCTTCAGAACGTCAAACTTAAAGGGAAAACCCGTGAGTAGGTGTGAAGGCACTGAGCATTCGGACGCCTGCACACCCTCCCAAGGCCTCTCCAGAAACAGGCTGGTGCGGAAGGCCACGGCCGCAATCACACAGCTTCCAAAGTGCGGGCTTAGAAACACACCCCAAACCCAGAGGGGAAAACAAGCCATCAGACTGAGGGCTGGCAGAAGGAGGTGAAGTCCTTACTTGGAGGCCTCACAGGCTGTGTCTGAGGAATCCCTGGGGGCTGCGCCCCGGGAGCCGGCAGGGCGGGCTGGTTACCCAAGATGCCTTGTTTGTGCAAACGCGACCTCCGCTTTTCTTCTAGTTCTTTTTGTATCTTGTAGATTTTTTCTGCCAGTAAGTGATAGTATTCATCCTAAAGAGCAATAACATTCAATATTAAGCAGCCAAAACTGTGCGGGGGGAAAAAAAAAAAACCAAACCCAATCTGTTTTATATGTTTTAGCAAACGAATGAACTTTTACATTAAGTACGTTGGCAAAGATTAAGTATTAGCACTTCTGTTCTGTTGTTTTTTGTTTTAAGTAAGCTCTAGGCCCAATAGGGTGCCTGAACTCATGACCCCAAGATCAAGAGTCGCAAGCTCTACCAGCTGAACCAGCCCGGTGCCCCAGCATCCAGCACTTCTAACCGATAAACCCAAGGCCCAACTTCTTGTTGAATGCCTAGTGACATTATAGGACTTATCAGACAAGGGGCGCTAAATGCACATTACATTTCATTCCGCAGTCAAATCACTTCCTGGATATTCGACACTGGCAGTAACTCAGTACGAGCATTAGAAACACGCCCCCTGTAAAGTCCATCCATGGATAAAACACAATTTTACATGCTCATTCACCACTGTAGTGGACATGTGTCGTCAACCAAGAGAGCTGTGCAGGGGTCTGCTGTCTTATCTGGGACGTCTCTGGTTAGTGTCCTTGAGGTGATGAGTCTACCTGACTAACAGATTTCCCCATTTCCAGACAGATGCCGTTCTTTCGACTGTGGGTGTCGTGCGGCTAGAACACGGATGGCAACCTACCCGGCTGTTGGCAGACTCATACATATCCCCCTCCACTTTCTTAGCGTAGGCCACCAGGTTCTCCATGCGGCGATCCTTCAGGGCTGCCGGGTCAGGGGTTGGAAAGATGGCTTGGACGCTGCAAGGACAAAATGTTCTGTCAACAGACTTTTGAGACACCATCAGTGTCTTGCTAGTTTATACATGATGACATGGAGAGAGAGAAATGAGACCATCTACTTATGGGGGGCAACATACTGCTGAGAGAAATGCCAAATCTCTCTTGCCCAGTATGCGAACACACAAATGAAATCACTTTCTGGAAACAATACTGACCTGTCAATTTATCTATACGTCAAACACACCAATATTTTGCTATTTATAGAATGTGCTAGGTCATCTCAAGAATAATACAATTTCAAACTCCTAATTTTTTAATATTTATTTATTTGAGAAAGAGAGAGGGTGTGAGCGGGGGGGGGGGGGGCAGAGGGAGAGAATCTTAAGCAGGCTCCCCACTGAGCATCGGGTTCGATGCAGGGCTTGATCCCTTGACCCTGAGATCATGACCTGAGCCAAAATCAGGAGTTGGACATTTAACTGACTGAGCCACCCAGGTGCCCCTGGAACTCCTAATCTTTAAACTATTTATCATAAATAGTTTTCACTAAAAAGATGAAGGAAAAAAACACTCCAAGGGAATTAAGCTCATCTAATTTCCCCTTCAATTTAACTTAGTAGCTCGAAAAAGTTAACTGTTTACTTCCTGTCTGTTAACATACTGTATGTGGTGCTATCCTGTCCTCTATTCACCAGGCCCAAATTCCCCTAGCTCTCAGGGGCCTCCATGATTATAATCTTCAGCTATAAAACAAGGCAAAGCTTTTGAGCTAATATCAGCTCCCTGCTGCATGTCAGAGCTCAGAGGACAGGAGATCTGGCCACACTAGAAATACTGACCTCTGTGACATGGATGACAGTTCATATCCCCTGCAGGGCAGAGCCATGGACGCTCTGACACTACCCCCCAACTGGGATTCTCTGGCCTGCCAGCAGTGGCTGTGGCTCCCTAAACAAGCGTGTGACCCTCTTCAGCTGCTCGGGCACTGTCACCTGAGACCCAGGGGACCACTCAGGAATTAAATCAGACATCAGTGAAACTACAAAACTGTCACACTGCTGTCAGCCACAAAATGTTTCCAGCATATGTGAATAAAGGTGAGGCAGGCACGTACAGTTTATGCACTAGATGGCTCCGTAGGTCCTGAGTGACGTGTTCGTGCCACCCTTTCCGAACGCCGGTGCTGGAAGGAGGGGCCGCTGTAGGTATAGTGCTGAGGGTCCCAATGTTTGCAGGGCTCGAGCCATCATTTATCAGTGGGCTAGGGGAAGAACAAGAATACTCATTACACCTACCGAAGTGATGCAAATGCGCTTCATTTAATGAGGTTTTTCAACCACACTTGACTTTTAAAAACTCAGGACAGCCAAGTGACGAATATACAACAAAATCAAAACTGTGTTTAATTTATTATCTGCTCTATAGTTAATAATAATAATAATAATAATTTTAAAAAAGCACCCCCCTCCATACCATCTTCGCTGTCACACATTTAAGAAACTATCACGGTTTCGTGATTCCCAACCCACTTTCATGTGCGACCATCACTCAGATAGGAGCTGATTCAAACACGGGTCTTACTTTGTGGCCCCAAGGGAAGTTGGAAGAGCTGATTCTGAAATCAAGTTTGGTGGCTGCTGATCTGTTGTTATTCCTCCTGCTGGAATGTTCATTGGGTTATTTCCTTTAAAGATAGAAAGAAATCAACCAAGTCCTAAATTATAATATACACTTCAAAGTACTGATAACGTAAACAAGTCACCACATAAGTGATTCTTAGGAGTTATAATAACAGCCACCATGGCAGGAACTCTGCAAGCTGTATTTTCAATAATTGTAATCAACTTGTACAAATTCAGTTGTAAGACTCCTTCTCACTGCATTTTGTAACCAAAATCAAGCATTTCTGTGGAGGCTATCTGGTATCGTAAGTGGACACTGTGGCTGTGCAAAAAAGGACAAATGATCTACTTGTAAGCTTCAGACTTTTATTCTGGCTTCATTAATATCATGCCCTAAACAACTAAACTGACCTGTCACAAAGATTTGTGTTCACCTTTTCTTTTCATATCAGAAAATAAAATCATAGAAATTACTTGCAAGTGAAAACATCTGTGTATTCATTTTATTTTTTAATTTTTTTTAAAAAAATTTTAAATTAACATATTATGTATTATTTGTTTCAGGGGCAGAGTATTCATTTTAAAGTAAGAAAAAGCTGAGACTCAGAGAGGTTAACAGTCCTGTCCCAAATTATACCCTCAAACAGGAGTAAGAGTCCACCTTACAACTCAGGTCTGAGGGCTCCAACCCAGTTGCAAGGCCACTAGAAGTTAGGTACACATTAGGGCGGTTTTGTCCAAAAAGCAATGAATGAGATGTTCTTAATTCGTCAATCTTAAAAGGGTCATTTTTAAGGTTAAAATACGTACTTTATTAGGAAAACAACCAAACTAGCACAACCACCTTGACTTCACTTGACTGCCTGCTTGGCTCACTTTAAGAGCACTGTGTAAATTTAAAAGAAAAACGTTAAAAACACAATATGCAGAGATGGCAGAAACTATGGAGATGTGTGAGCGAATGAGCAAACCCTGGCTAATGACAAGCTCAGATGAGAGCAGGAAGCCCCGTGCCTGGGACAAGGCTGAGGCAGGAGGCATGTGCGGAGACTCCTTGCTAGGCCGCTCCTGTCTGGGCTGCTCACCTCCAGCTGTGGCTTAGCCCGTGGCCAAGACATGCCAGGAACTGGCGGGCCACCTACGAGTTCTCCAGCAGAGCAGTGGTCTACAAGTGGGACAGTCATAATTCTAATTTGTGAGATTCCACATTCTGAGTCATGTGAAATGCCCCTTCTGAAAATTGTCCAGACAGGAGCGGCATAGCGATCTCATGTTGGTTCCTTTATAAATGCTTCTCTTCTCAAACCTGTAACATCTTCCTTGAACGGACACGGTAGCCTTTTCCTGGAAGTTCTTTACTTCAAGCACTTAAAAGTTATCTTCATCATAATTTATACATATATTAATTTGAATTTAAAGTAAAAACAGTAATGGCAAACCGCCCTGGGTTCCAGAAAGACTTGTCATTCCCACTGCTGCATTAGACAAACAAGTTCTCAAGCGTTCCTTCACCTACCCAGGGGGTTGAGAGTCCTCATCTGCTGGTGAGTCTGAGGCTGTGCTGGTTGCTGGCCGGGAACCTGAGGCTGCAGCTGCGTCTGGGGCTGGTTCAGGTAGGGGAGTCCAAGAGCAGCATACGCACGCTGCATGGAGCTGGGGTCTATGGGATTTGGGTTACTTAAAGACGCGGCATTCTGCTGGCCTGTGCCAACAGAACCAATTGTGTTCTGAATCCCACTAGCTGGAGACCCCAGGATGGCTAAAACAACAAACAGACAAACGAGAAAGTTAAGTAAAAGGGAGAAGCCCACAAATGATTGACAAGCTACTGAGAAGCCAGTACAATTTCATCAGCAAACTATCTACGTATGTCATAAGGCAACAGAACAAGGCTACTGAGAACAGAGCTGCACAGAGAAAAGGGGCCTGAGCTAGTCACCTATTCTGCACAGCAGCGCTTGAGGAGCAAAAACCTGAAGGAAATTTCATCTTACAACCAACAGATCACAAAATCAGAGCTCACTTAATGAAAATTATGTATGAAATCTAGAGACTCAACTCTGTTTCAGGGGAGTGGCACATACGTGACAACAGAAAGTGTTCTGATTTGGGGGAGCAACTGCCATCACTGACATGAACTAAAGGGGCCCCCCTTTGGCTGCCACTTTCCCTGGGGTCCTTCACTGCTCACCTGCACAGGTACAGAGGATTAAAGAAGGGGCAGAGGTGACACCTAGTTGGTCAGTTTTGTTACTTATTAATTAATAAGTCTAGGACTTTAATCTTTCTAACGACAAAATTTCAATTCCTCAAAACTTAATATGTACAATGGCATTAACACCAAACCTTTCTTTCCTACAGTTTCCTATGCAGGAAGGCCCCATGCCAAGCCGTCTGGCTATCTAAAGCTGCTCAAGAAATACTGTACCTGACTGACTGATCTAGCTAAAATTAATGGATGGAACGAGGCTTGGAGATTCTGCATGGATTTTCATTTATCCAGGCGTCACCTCAGTACCACTGAGATTCAGGAACTGGCACAGCCTCACGAAGCCATCCATGCCCACTACCCGGCCTACTGATGGCTTGCAGGGCACTCCCTCCTGGTACTCCACCATCTACCGGGGCCAATCCCAAAATACCGAAGGAAAATCTGGAGCAACATAAAGAACCCCATTCCCAAGGACTTCAAACTTAACAGAGATGACCCCAAATCTGCATCTCCTTGGTCACTTCAAGTTCAATCCATCCCTCTGTCCAACCATCCGAATGTCCTCATTTGGTGAGCACGTACCATAAGGCAAAAGCTTTATGTCCTACTATTTATTCTTATTCTTAAGATTTCCCTTCTTTCCAACTTCCCCAAATTTTAGAGTCATGTTATGAACAGTAGCTTATAAAACTGATACTATAACATATGATCTTTGACACATTAAGCACTATCACAAAGCTTTCCTTTCATATTCCGACAATTACGTGTAACGATAATATTCTCACATTCAACCATGCAACTATAATATAAACAACTCACATACTTAGAGTATTTTAATTAAAGCTGAAGGTGTAAAAAAAAAAAAAATCTTGGTAACTACACATTCCATACTATTAACTTTTCTAATAAGGATATTCAGATCTCAAACTCATTAACGCTCATTAGACACAATTACACACACCAAGCACCTCATTATTATAAATGAAAAGCAATTCCCAAGCTACCCTTTATGACAAGCGTGTAGCTTAAATCATGTATGATATCTTTAAAAGTATTTTCTCTAATAGTTAATACTCCCCCCTCCCCAACCTAAACTTTCAACATGTGCCCACCATATTCCTAAAACTGACAGGCCAGATTTTCTAAAAGAACTCTGATGTTAGGGGCACCTGGTTGCTCAGTTGGCTGAGCGTCAGAATCTTGAATCTCAGCTCAGGTCTTGATCTCAGGGTCGTGAGTTCAAGGCCTGCACTGGGCTCCACACTGGGCATGGAGCCTACTTAAAAAACAAAACAAAACACAACACTCTGATGTTAAAAAGAAAGCAATAATGGTAGGATGGTTTATTTTTCTATCACCTACTGGAGTTTAAGAAAGAACAGACCCAGACTACATTTGCTACACACAGTGATGAATTGTGGAGAGGAATTTAAAGAAAGAAGGTGTCTAGGTAGCCTTCTGTTTCAGGGTGAAGAAATAACAACTTTTCCTACTATATTCCACTTTCATCCACCCAGCCCCAAATGCCATCCTTTCCATCAAAATGCCCCACCTTAGGGTGAATGCCACTCCCAAGCCAAAGGCCATTTATGGGGAAGCCAGAGCCTCCATGGAAGCTGCTGACACAGTCACTGTATTTGTATTTGTGTTAAAAGCATTTAATTCCTACATATAAACATTATGGTGTTTTTTAATTAAAATAACAAAACAACACATTATCCACCAGGAGACAAGTAAGCATTTGGTATTTGACAATCCTAACAATTCAGAGGCACAGAAAACAAAGCACAAAAAAGTAAAAAAGGTCTCTGACATTTAAGCGTGGTCCAATTGAGTCCAAATGACAAATGCTAGTTTTGGGTGACACAAATACCTCAGGGTAAGGGAATGCAGACGTTTACTATAGGAGTGATGACTGGTTGAAAGAGGAGTCATTAGGTAAAAGGAAACTCTGTTTAAACTCTGTTCTGCGGGCCCAAGACACTACATGTCTCCTACAAGTTTTCCTCATCTCCTGGGTGGCAATAAGGCCTCCTGCCATTCCTACAACGCCTACTGGGCCTCTGCTTCTCTCTGGGCCTTTTCCACCTCACACGCTCACTCACTCAGTCCACAGGTGGAGTGCATGCGGACTCTGTGGGGCACTCCGAGAGGTTCCAGAATGCGAGCACAAAGTCTGCACTCGGGGCACAGGGGCAGCTGGGAGACAGAACGCATTAACCTAATAATCCCCTAAGTCACAGCAGCTCCAGACCCTGGAAGAAGAAAACCATGCTCATCCCATCATCCCTGTATACTCCCTGAAGGCAGGACCAGCAAGGGGCTCCAGTCTGCAGGCCGAGCACGGTGCCGAGTACACAGCCCCGGAAAGCCCCTGCGGAGTTCAGGGAGCTGTGGCAGGTGGCAGAGCGACTGGCCTTCCCAGGGCCCTCCCGGCATGCAGCACCGCAGGCCTTGGGGTTGAACAAAATCAAGGAGTGCTAAAGGCAGCAACGCTCATTTATCTGGCATCACTGAGAACAACGCCTTCTGCATTCCTCAGTTTTAAACATTATCGACATTTACCTCTTTAAATGTCAAAACCTCTTGTTCTTTTTCCCAGTTTTACATCTTCTTTCCTTTCTTAGAGCTTAATGCTCTATTTCGTACCCAGTCTCTGTCCCCTCACACAGTGTCTCAATCCATCAGTGTGGCTCTCCTCCCTCCGGGTCAGTGGCATTCCCACCAGCAGCACATCTTCAAGATACCCCAACGTCTCCACCACCTCACCACCCCCCTGCTGCAGCTAAATCGGGAGCCTGTGACCTAGGAAATAAAAGGCCAAGTTTTCTAGTGGGCTCTTTTCAGGACCCACCTGCCACTTTTCATGTCCTTCCACTGAGAGAATGGAGACTGCTCCACTAACAGGTCCTGCGTCCAGAGCACATTGTGAAAATTCAAGTCTCCAGACGTTCTCAGTAAAATTGGACTCGAGATGAAAATCCAATGAAAATGGACAAACTAAATTTCAAAGCTTTGTCAGCGCAGTGGGAGATTTACCACAAAGCAGGCAAAGCAGCTACTAAGTAGTCACCGATTTCTACTGAAAAAAGTCATGCTGGAATTAACTCAGACCTGCAGACGTCTCTGCAGAGTGGCCCCCACACCTCTGTGCCTCCCAGGTGCTGTGTGCACCATGATGGCCTTCCTTTCCAGCATCCTCTTTGTTTTTTTTTTTTTTTTTTTTTACAAGCCATCTCTACACCCAACATGGGGCTTGAACTCACAAACCCAATTTCAAGAGTCACATGTTCTACCAACGGAGGGGACCTGGTGCCCCTCCAGCATCTTCCTGCACACGGTGCAGGGCAGACAAGAAAGAACACCTAAGCCCCAGGGCTGGACCTCCAGCACAGCCACCACTGAGCAAGAACACATAAGCGTGCAACAGGTTTTCTTCAGAAGCCAAACGACTCAGGAGGGGCAACACTGTGGGACCCAGAAGAGAAGGCAAAAGCTATGTTGATGAAATACATCACCACTGACTGCTGGATACTTAAATTAGGGGCAGACAAGCCTACAGCTCTACCCCTACAGCCATTCAAGTTCCACTGCAACCTCTGCTCCGCATCCCAGGCACAGGCCATCAGAAGAGGCATCTGAGAATCTCTGAAGGGCTCTCAGGTGGAACAAGGACCTGTTCAACAAACCCTTACTGAGCACCGGAGCAGGCTGCTCCATGAGCAGAAGCTCTAAGGAGGTAGATCTGGACTCACGTCATGAAGGAAGGCACTTCACAATCACAGGTGCTTAAAATTGGGACAGCCAGACCAGGTAGTAAGGGTCAAGCCCATGGAGGTATTCAAGTGCCGGACCAGAGGACTACTGACTCAGACACTCCCCATCGTCATGCTGCGGGGCTCAGCCCGCATCTAAGACGGCTGTGGGCACTGACTGCGTTTGGTCTCAGGAGGAGGCTGATCCCGCGGCACTGATTTTGACCGTTCTTGTGGGATTCTGAGCTGGGAAACCCATGATTTCCCCAGAGTGACTCAAAACGTCTCAAGAGCTTGGGACAAACACACAGCCCTTCAAGGCATTCTCTAGGGCTATGCATCTCAGCTGTTACTGTGCATACTGATCACCTAGGACTTCTGAGATGGGGCTTGACTTTCTGCATTTCTGCCTGGGTAGCCTGGTAGCAAGAACCCCATTGATGAGGCAACAGGGGTTCACATAGGGAATTAGGTCTTGTGTCCACACAGCCCTGCACACTGGAATTTTCTGGAAGTCAGATGCCAGAACTGACATTAAGTGTATACCTTGAAAAGTCCTAACTATTCAATAAAATCTGATTATCTCTCTAAGGGAGGGATAGCTCAAGATCAGTGATAACACAATCTCAAGAAAACAAAGAAACATTGAACAAAATCTCAACACAGGCCAGAAAGGTAACCAACGGAGTGGCTTAGTTCCACGGATGATGCCAGTAGGGTCTCTCAGCAGAGACATCCATGGAGGAAGTGAGGCCATGGAGGGTGTGAGCACTTGCAGGAAACCTGCCAGAAAAGCACAGCCTTGGCAGGTACCGGGAATCTCCTGGCAACCCCAGGGGCCCCAACCTCTCGCCACAAACACTCCCTCCCTCCCCGAATCCCCTCGCTTGCACAGGAACTTGACTCCATGCTGGTTGTGCAGACACTGTACTGTGTGGTGTCCTTCCACCATTACTGTACTGGAATGGGGTTCCATCAAGCCCCAGCCTCCAGCACACACGGGTCTTCCGGGTCCTCCCCCAGGACTCGCCTCCAGCTCGTTCCTTCCTGTGGCACGACTGTCACCTCGCTGCTGTGTACATCTTCTGACTCTGGCCCCTGACTTGAAGCTGTCGGAGGGCTGGACCCACACTTTCTCCCTGCTGCCGAACCCCCGTGGGCACACACCACCATCACAGTCTGCTTCAGGAGAAGACGAAGAGCAGACGCTTATAGAAGCACACTGCTGGAATGTTCTCACTCACCACATCAACCTCCTGCCCTCAGAAAGCCACAGAGCGAGAGAGAGCCAGAAGAGCACACTCAGGGCTGAAACCTAATTTGAAGAGTATTTAACCATTTCTTACATAAGTGCTTTCATTTCTTTTACAAAAAAGTTACCAGAACCTGGTATAAAGTTAATCTAAATATTCCCGGTGACTTGACGTTATAAAATCACCCTGGTGACACCTTACATTATGACTAGTGGAAACACTGTGGTTTACCACTTCAGAGCACGCACTGGATCAACTGTCACAACATTCAGGCAGTTATAAGGATGTTGAGGAAAAAAAAAAAAAACAAAAACCCACATATATTTCTTTTCTTTTTTAAAACAAAAACCACATAAGTGTTTCTTAAAAAGAGAAATCACCAAAGTTTAACACTGTCATGGCAACACATACTAAAAACAAAAGGTCCCAGAAAAGCCACACCCCCAAATGAGAAGTTCAGAATATAATCCTAACTTATTATTCATGGAATGAATATTTTGGCACTTAAAAAGCCTGTTACTGAAACACGTCCTAAAACACAAGAAAATGTAACCACCACAATATACTAGTTTAAAAAAAATAGTTTCACACTAACTGTGAGGAAAAACAGGCTTATACCAACAGAACTACTCTCCCAAATACATGGTTCTGAAAGACCTAGATTCCTAGAACTTCACTTCATGTAAGAGAGGTCCTGGAAAAATGTATTAATTCCAATTGTGGTCAAAGAAAAATTAAACTGATTTAGGAAAGTGCCTTTTCAAAGGAAACGCAGTGTGAGTCCTTCTGCAGGGAGGGACGACGACGGACCCACAAGCGGCTGCCCACTTGGGAGGGACACCCCCGGAGTCACTGGTGCAACACCCCAGCACTCTCAGGAACAGCGTGCTTTCCGCCGTGCCCCGGGCCCCAAGGAAACGAACACAGAGACAGCTGCACAGGCCCTCCAGACAGCCGTGGGGTCTCGAGGCAGATGATCAAGAAGGATGAGAGCAACGAATACGCAACCACAAACAAGATGGCCCAGACAAGATGGAGGAAGATGAGCAAGACTGTGTGGTGCTGGAGGTCGCAGGGAGCAGCTCCAGCCAGAGGGGTCACACGACACCGGAGGGCACGTCCTATCTGTCCCAACTGAGGGACACACACCAAGACCACAGTTTTACCCCTGAAGTGACAGGAAAGGACTTAAAACTGGAAGAGATGCTCATCCTTTCACTGCTCTGATGCCCACGAGGGCAGGGATCCTTCAGGGAGCCACACTCAGACCTCCTGAGCAGGGGCCTTGGCTCCGCTGACCAGCTAAGGGCTACACAGATGGCTTGAAAGACAACGAAACGATGGGAATGGTCAGGATGCGGCCAGTCCTCGGGCAAACACTCTCAATCTGTGCTGAATAAATCGTTAGTTACACAAACAGGTCTGGGAACCGCCTCTGCATGGAGGAGGGCAAACCTCCCAAGTGTCTACATGTGGCATTTTATACTGACCCTGCCTGCCTGACACTTCCATAGCACAGCCCTTGCCAAACTTACTTTAGGATAAGGCGTTTCAATTCCAAAGTAAGTGTCCCCTCTACTTCCCCGCCCCCTTGGAAGTCACTGCCATTATAGTGACGTGACATTCAATCCTCAGATACTGAGTGTCTGTCAAGACAAAGAAGCCTCGTCACGTCCGCTCTGCAGTCACAGCGACCCTCCTCCTTTGCTCTGCTCCGCTGCTGCCAATTCTGGTGTGTGTATGTGCAGGGGTGGGGACGGATCCCAAAGTGGTCCTGTGCACACTGAGAATCCATCTCTTGCTAAGCTCAGCTTCCCCCTGGTGTCTCAGTGCAGCTCCATCTCCGTGTCTCTGCTCACCGCTAGCCTCTGGGCTCGAGATCGCTGCCCTGCTTCCTACCTCCTCTCCCGCACTCTCTTTCCAAGTAGCTGTTCTCACCTCCGAGCTTCTCTACCCCCAATGCTCACTTACTTTGTTGGTTTCGCTTGTCACTGGCATTTTTCAAAGGGAGGCAAACAGGACAGTCATGTCGTGTGCAGTTCTTCCAATGAGAGATGATTTGTCGTGAAGATGCACAATGGGCAACTATGACCAGAAAAACAACGAGATGTTATTTTTCTATCCAGATCGTCACACTTTCAATTACACCTAAATTATAATGCCAGATTCCATAAGAAAATGGTAACACGTGTAACCATACACAGTACAGGCAGTCCTCAACTTACAAACAGCATGTTTTCCAAAATGTTTGTAAGTCGACTGTTGAGAATTCTAAACACAAATTTCCCACAGAAGCAATGTCATGGATGATGGTGATTAAGGTTCGGCCCACAAAACAAAAACAAAACATAACAAAAACTATCTGACTTGAAATACTGAACAACTGGAATGAAAGTTAGGACAAATAATAATTATGTCATGTCACTATTGAAAATAAAAATTCTACATTATGTTGAAGGATGAAACCATCTCAACACCATAGTTCAAGAAATACATACAGAGAAGCAAATGAGAAGTCTGGGGAGATTCTAAAGGGGACGCCGGGCACTTTTCTAAGTACGTGAGAGGGTGACTGAACCTAGCGGTTACTCTGAATCTTCATTTTCACTCCATACCGAGGCACTGTGATTTCTTTCTAAAGGTCTAGCATGACCCTCTTCTGCTTCTCCATCAGGATCACGGTTATGCTGGGGACTCACAAATGTCACAAAGGGAGAGAGAGGGAGGTCAGGGAGAGATTCTCCCCAAGGTCTAGGAGCACAAGTAAGAAGAGAAAGGAGGAGGATAAAGATCAAAGTATAGTTGTTAGTAAGAAACTCTTTCTTCTGTAGACCTGAGGTGTCTGCCAGAGAAGAGGGGAAAGGATTCACCCCCTTCTCAAGGAGAAGGAAGGAGGTGACAGGGATGATACGGTGCACACGGCTCCCCGTGTCACGGATCGTGGCCCAGGACAACGTCGCTGGTATCCTGAACGGCCTCAAGATGAAAGGGTGGAGGAGCAAGGCAGGGGCCCCCGGCAGTCAGAACACAGGAAACAGCTGCAAGACAGATGCTCTAGGTTCAGGGAGGGCTGCGCGCACACGCGCCTGTGCCATCCTACCCAAAACAAAACCGTGCTCTAGACATTTATGATAAAGACAGTGCTCAAGAAGTGACAAATGTCTTCCGTGACAGAGGAAAGCGGAAGAGAACAAAGGCAGGGCACAGCCTCATCCAGCAGAAGCTCACAGAGTATTAAGAAACCAAACCACCGTTCTCCTGAGCAGGTAAGCGTGCCAGTGGCCTGTGCCTGGTTGGTGTGTGGAGGCGGAGGCTGCAGGAACCTTACTAACAAGAGAGCTCCCGAAGAATGCCGGACACATTTCATCCTAAGCCAGGCCACCAGGATTTCAGAAAACGGCACTTACCTTGACAGGCTTTCCCAGCCTGACAATGTGTCATGTGATTCAAAACATTTTTCATGGTTCGACAGTGTGGGAGAGAGCAGGCCCGAACCTCTCCGTTCGCTTGTTCTCGTCTCTGACACTTATGAGCATGAAGCAGTAGAACCAGCTGCTGCTGTATCAGTTTGCGTTTCTCAGGATCTGCAGTGGGGCCCGCTGCGATCGCCTGTGTGGGGACAATTCCCACTGAAGTTTGCATCTGAGACTAAAATAAAACAAATTAATAAAAATATTTTAATAAGCTTTCAGAGGTCCAATTCACATTCATTATTTTTCAGGTTAACGTTAAAGCTGATGGGCAATATTGGCCACAGAGAGAAGGCAGCTGGTGTGGTTCTCTTTAATTCAACAGCAATTTTAAGGAAGATCCAGAAGCACAGAAATAAACCAACTCAGAAGGCTGGTTAAAATTCACTCGTGTGTGAGGATCTCGGAGCAAGAAAATGACGCTTACTCTCTGTCATAACCAAACCCAGCTTATTCTACAATATACATAAGTGCAGGAGCGGCTGTGGGCTGTCTTAGCTTGAACCATACGAAACTCGTTTCCGTTAGGCCCAATGGCCACACGCTGGCAATTTCATGGTTCAACCTAATTAAAAAGACTGTCGAGGCTTGACCGATCACAACCCATTGCAAATACCCAGTGCATCAGAGAACCTGGAGCCACACGCAGAGCGGATTTCACTATCTTGTGACCAGGACAGGTCTTGCTTCACTTCTGACCTCTCCTCAAAGAATTATATGACACACACCCTTAAGACAACCCTTCCGTACAGCTGTTAATGCTCAGGAAATGCTGTGCCTATTCATATTTCAACTCAGGTATCTGACAATTTTTCAAGAAGTAGTTGATGATCTGCTAAAGTACGGATATAGAGTTTAATTGCTTTCATCCTTTCAAACTAACAAGCAAGGCCGACCACACCTCCCAACTGCAAAGAGAATGGGAAAGGTGATCTGTGGAGTCTTATTCTTTACAGACTGCCAACATCCTTCAGAAAACTTACCAAAGAAACTTACAAAGTGAGAGGCATCTGATATGCAAGGATAACAGTCCACAGTGCAGGGGTTTCTAACCTTCTCTCAGGCTCTGACTCCATAGCTCCCAGCTCCACCTCACAGCACTCACTGCCTCCCCCAAAGTACGCCACCTCTCTGACTTTTCATATTAAGTATCAAAACTATCTACCTGCAATTATGAGAGAAAAAAAAAAAACCTATACAAATATTTCTTAACAAATCAAAGCTCGGGGCGCCTGGGTGGCTCAGTTGGTTAAGCGACTGCCTTCGGCTCAGGTCATGATCCTGGAGTCCCGGGATCGAGTCCCGCATCGGGTTCCCTGCTCGGCAGGGAGTCTACTTCTCCCTCTGACCCTCCTCCCTCTCATGCTCTCTGTCTCTCATTCTCTCTGTCTCAAATAAATAAATAAAATCTTAAAAAAAAAAAAAAAAAGGAGTCCAACTCCTTTTTATAAAAAAAACAACAAAAAAACAAATCAAAGCTCATTTTCAAAAAGTTACAGAGTTTTGTTTTGGTTCTATCTTTATGAGAACTCAGAAAATAAGTATGTAGAAAAGCTGCAAGGCTTCCTCAGGAGCACAACTCCTGGAAGCCTAAGTAGGGTCCAAAGCAAAAGCAAAGTCCTAGCTGCTGACTGGAGAAGCACATAACACCAAGGAAAAGAGAACCTCTCCTTCCTTATGTTAATTTTCCCCAGTGTAAAAGTACTATATGCATGCTGCAGAACATCTGAAAATCAACAGAGCTATGAAGGAAATAATTAACACCTGAAATCCCAACATCCAGGAGTCCACTCTTAAAGTGCTGATAGGTTTTACTTCTTGCAGTCTTCTCTTCTCTGTACATGCGTATGTATGAACCATAATCAATATAGTCTTCTATCACTCACTCACTCACAGACACACACGACTTGGTATTTAACTCCAGGCTCTGTCCCAGATTATTGTTTCTTTTTTTTTTCTTTTCTTAAGATTTTATTTATTTTTTTGACAGAGAGAGACACAGCGAGAAACGGAACACAAGCAGGGAAGTGGGAGAGGGAGAAGCAGGCTTCCCGCAGAGCATGGACCGGATGTGGGGCTGAATCCCAACCATGACCTGAGCCGAAGGAAGATGCTTAATGACTGAGCCACCCAGGCGCCCCCATTAAGTTGTTTTATATAATATGACAGCATGATTTGTAATGAGCATATGACTATACATTCATTTATCCAATCTCCCATTGCTGAACATAAACTACACTCCCCGCCCCCCTTTTCTTGCAACTTAAAATACAGCTTTCACAAGCAGCCTTTGACTATGCCCCCAGCAGCATTCACTACCAATATTCAAAGTCTCCTCCTCGATCGGGTTATTCCCAATAGACAGTCCAATAAGAAATCAATAGGAATGGAGAAATGGAAGAGGACCCTTGCTCAGGCTTCTCTCTGTTGCATTTACAAAAATATCAAATATACAGAAAAGGAAACAGGAAAGGATACCATTACCACACCTAACAAAGTGAACAATTCCTTAATATTCATTAATACTTAGTCTATATGCAAATTTCTCTAGTTGTCCAAAAAGTGTCTTTTAAAGTTGGTTTGCAGAAACAGGACCCAATTAAGGCCCACGCCCCACATTTGGTGGTTGTTTTTAAGGTTCATCTAGTGCTTCCTCCCCCTTTATTTTTGCATGATGCTGACTTATTGAAGAGACCACGCCAGTTGTCCTATTTCTTAAGACACAGAAATGCTACATACAAAAATATAAACCATATAAAAGTAAGGTGAAACCCTAAACTTACGATTAAATTATAAATAGAATGCTTTTAGGTTACTAAAAATTCACACACTGATTCTCATTTGGGATGTTCTTAATAGCATTTTTTCAACTATACTGACCACATTTTGGAAGCTCAACATGTCAAAAGAGCACAGCTGGAAAGTCTACGGCACACGTTTATCAGGAGATGCTTGATGAGCTCTACATGTCGTAGACATAAGTCTCGGGCAAAATGGAACAGAAGACACGCCTCCGGTGCCTGTGTCTGGCCCTCCCGATGACTCTGTAGACCTGTATGGGGCTAGTCCACTTAGCAAGGTGCTGACAAATGCAGGGCAGAGTCAAATGCCTCCACTCTCAGACTGAGATCTGATGAGACGAAGGAGTTACATGAACTTCAAGTGTCCTGAAATCCATCAGAAACACCCTTCAGGGGCGCCTGGGTGGTTCAGTCGCTAAGCGTCTGCCTTTGGCTCAGGTCATGATCCCAGGGTCCTGGGATCGAGCCCCGCATTGGGCTCCCTGCTTCACGGGAAGCCTGCTTCTCCCTCTCCCACTCCCCCTGCTTGTGTTCCCTCTCTCACTGAGTCTGTCAAGTAAGTAAAACCTTAAAGAAAAAAAAAAAAAAAAAAAAGGAAAGAAACACCCTTCAGATGCTACCAACTTCCCTGCTCAGTGCTTCACTGCCCAGGCAGGCCTGAGAATGGAGGAAAAATGTTCAGACAAGAACCTCCCTTTAAACAAAACAAAACAAAAAAACCCCTGCCATGTTGTAAATTTGCCCAAAAGAAATGTATACATTTTATTCAATAGCCAAGAAAATTCTAAAAAACATAAGAATAAAGGGGGAACCTATTTTGACAGATACCAAAACTATAAAGCTATAGATTTCTTTATTTCTAAGTCTGGAAAAAGACACATGTATATATGAAATTGGTGTGTCATAAGGTGGTAGCTCAAATTGGAGGGTGGTAGCAGCAATACATGATCCCTATGTCACCTTAAATATAAATTCCAGATGAATTAAAATGCATAAACATAAAAAACTAATGATGTAATGTATGGTGATTAACATAACAATAAAAAAGTAAAAAAAATGAATAAACATAAAGTTGATAAAAGTACTAAAAAATAAAGACTTTATTTTTTTAAAGATTTTATTTATTTTTGGGGGCACCTGAGTGGCTCAGTTGTTAAGCGTCTGCCTTCGGCTCAGGTCATGATCCCAGGGTCCTGGGTTCGAGCCCCACATCGGGCTCCCTGCTCAGAGGGAAGCCTGTTTCTCCCTCTCCCACTCCCCCTGCTTGTGTTCCCACTCTTGCTGTCTCTCTCTCTGTGTCAAATAGATAAATAAAATCTTTAAAAATAAATAAATACATAAATAAATAAAAGATAAAAAGACTGAGAAAAAAATGGTTGTTTTTGAGAAGTAGAAACAGTAAAAATATAGGGCCAATCTTTTTTTTTAAGATATTCTTTATTTGACAGAGAGAGAGACAGTGATCCCAGGACCCTGAGATCATGACCTGAGCCGAAGGCAGACGCCCAACGACTGAGCCACCCAGGCACCCCCAAAGGACCATTTTTTAAAAAGATTTTATTTATTTCAGAGAGAGAGAGAGAGCACGCATGAGTGTGGGTAACGGCAGAGGGAGAAGCAGACACCCCGCTGAGCAGGGCGCCCAACATGGGGCTCGATCCCAGGACCCTGAGATCATGACCTGAGCTGAAGGCAGATGCTTAATGACTGATCCACCCAGGCACCCCAATAGGACCATTTTTTAAGCTCCTGAAATGTCTGTTTTCCAGGAAGGCTGTGGCATTTATTATCATATAAAGAGCTCTTACGAGGAAAAAGAAAACAACAAAAAAACAAAACCCACCACTACTCCAATAGAAAGTATGTGGGGGAAATGTGCAGACACCTCAAAAAAGGAAATACAAGGATATGACAAACATAAAACACGTTCCATGCCTCAGTGACAGAACCACTCAACGGAGGGAAGAAGAGTCTTCCCAACTACTGGTGGTGAAGAGGGAAGGACTGGGCACTCACCCGCAGAAGCACGAATGTGGACCCCTTGCTCACGCCATACACAAACAGTAACTCAGAACAAACCCAGCACCTAACAGTGGGCACTGAAACTGTGGAACTCTCAGAAAAATCACAGGAGTAAATTTTCATGACCTTGGACTAAGCAATGAGTTCTTAGATATGTCACCAAAAGCACGAACAACAGCAACAACAAAGAGAAGCTGGACCTCATTAAAATTAAAACCTGTTTGCTTCAAAGGACACCACTGAGAAAGTTACAGACAACCCAAAGAATGGGAGAAAATATTTGCAAATCACAGATGTGATAGGCACTTGAATCTAAAACATACGAAGAACTCTTAACAACTCAATGATAAAAAGACAAATACCTAATTAAAAAATGGGCAAAATAGAGGCACCTGGGTGGCTCAGTCGTTAAGCGCCTGTCTTTGCCTCAGGTCATGATCCCAGGGTCCTAGGATCGAGCCCCGCATTGGGCTCCCTGTTCAGCAGGAAACCTGCTTCTCCCTCTCCCACTTCCCCTGCTTGTGTTGCCTCTCTTGCTGTGTCTTTCTCTGTCAAATAAATAAAACCTTTAAAAAATAAAAAATAGGCAAAATATCTGAATGTTTCCCCCAAAAAGACACACAAATGGTCAATAAATACACGAAAAGCTGATTAACACCATTAGCCATCAGGGAAACACAAATGAGAACCACAATGAGACGCTGCGTCACCCCCACCAGGATGGCCACAATTAACAACAACAACAGGCACAGCATGTGTTGACGAGCATGTGGAAAGCTACACCAACATCAAATGGAGCAGCCACTTTGGAGAACTGTTTGGCCGCTCCCCAAAAGGTTAAACCGAACGTCACCATAAGACCCAGCAATTCCCCTCCTAAGTATCTACTCAAAAGAAGTGAAAACTATGTTCACACAAATGTCTGTAGCAGCATTATTCATAATGGCCAAAAAGCGGAAATAACCCAGATGCCTATTAAGGGATGAATGGAAAACAGAACATGATACATCCACAATGGACTACTATTCAGCCATGAAAAGGAAGCACTGAACACATGCTGCATCAGGAACTCTGAAAACATTATGCTCAGTTAAAACAGATGTCACAAAAGAGCACACACTGTAAAATACCATTTCTCTGAAATGTCCAGAAGAGGTCATTTCACAGGGGTAGAAAATACATTACTGGTTGCTTCTGGCTGGGGGTTCACAGAAAATGGGGAATAACTGCAAATGGTACAGGGTTTCTTTCCAGGGTAATAGACTGTTCTAAAATTGACTGCAGTGAGGGACGCCTGGGTGACTCAGTCAGTTGAGTCTGACTTGGTTTTGGCTCAGGTCATGATCTCAGGGTCCTGGGATCAAGCCCCTCATCGGGCTCTGCTCAGTGTAGAGTCTGCTTGAGGATTCTCTCTCCCTCTGTCTCTCCCACTTGTGCTCTCTGTTGCTCTCTCTCTCTAAAATAAATAAATAAATCTTTAAAATTGATTGTGGTGATGGTTGCACAATATAAACAACCACTGAATCGTGTACTTTAAAGGCAGGAATTGTATGGTATGCGTTATATCTTAATAAAATGGCTTAAAAAAAAAAAAAGCTCTATCTCATGGGGCGCCTGCGTGGCTCAGATGGTTGGGCATCTGCTTTCGGCTCAGGTCATGATCTCCAGGTCCTGGGATCAAGCCCCACATCAGGCTTCCGGCTCAGCGGGAAGCCTCCTTCTCCCTCTCCCTCTGCCTCTCCCCCTGCTTGTGCTCTGTCTGTCTCTCTCTCTCTCAAATGAATAAATAAATAATTCTTTAAGAGATCTATCTCACTAACCACCAAAAAAAAAAAAAAGAAAAAAGAAGTTAAAATAAAAAGGCATTTTCCATCTATCAATCTGACCAAAATAATATAATAACTGGTAGTGATGAGGGTGTAGAGAATTCTCAGGTGCTCTGCTGATAATGCAATTTGGTTTAACTTTGGAACGCCACATGTATCAAAAAGAAAAATGTGCATTTTTTTCATCTAGTAGCTCCACTTCTTACAACTTATTATTAGGGAGTAAGAGACTGGGCTAGCGTGCTAGAATGTCCGTGCAAAGACAGGCATCACACCTTAAGTTATTAAGTTACTGAAAACCAGAATACCCCTAAATCCTACAAAACGTGGACTAATTCTTGGCTACAGACCTAGTGAAATAATATGCAGCCATGAAAAATAAGGCAGACCTCAAGTGACCCTAGTCAAAAAGCCAGGTGGAAAAGAACAGCCCAGCCAAGTCTGGCCCCCAAAACTGAGATGTAATAAAATGACTGTTACGTGAGGGTAACAATAATAATAACAACGCAGACCTTTATGCTTTCACAAAAGCAGTCTATAATAACATGTTAAGCTAAAAAAGGAAGTTAAAAAATAATACCATGAAATCATTCAGTTTTTCCTTATTAACTTTATATATCTGCACCTGTTCTTTAAAAAAAACCTTGTTACAATGATCTGGTAGCTACCCCTAGGCAGGGGTGAGATCCTGCTTATAACCATGTATTGTCTGAATGTTTTACAACAAGCTTCTACCATTTTTAGAACCAGAAAACATTCTACTTTGGAGAAAAAAGAAATCAGAGGAATCAATAGAAAACACTTAAGAATTAATGTGCATCTTAAAACTGTAAAGGCCTCAGAAGGTAGTTAAGATGAATATTTTGTAATGCAAAGGTGGTAAAGGACTTCATAAAGCAACAAAAACAAAAACAAATAAAACCCAAAGCAGTGGTTCCTAACCAATCCCCAGTAAAACCCCTTCAAACTGATTCCCCATTCCCTCTTCCCAGACTAGGATTCACAGAGCTGACACAGAGCTAGGAGCATTTCTATTTGTTAATGTTCCACAGGGGGGTGCTTTATTGTTTTAAGTGTTAAACTTTTTCCCAAATCTTCCAAAATGAACATGTATGTACTTTCATAGTGAGAAGAAAACAAAACCCTGAAAAGAAAAAAGGCACACAGGTGATTCTGATGCAGTGCAGACCAGTCTAGAAAGGGCAAGTGCCAGAGGCCATAGGACAGAAGAAGTTACATTTTCTCCATGACCAAAACTGCTGGAACAAATGCAAAGGCAATCAGCAAACTAGGAAAAGATATCTGAAACACACAAGACAAAGCAAATAATCACATCACGTGGGTGTAATTTCTTCTCCTCCTGGCCAGTCTGTATTTCTCAAGTTCTTTGTGCAGGCTGTGTTCAGTGCCCAACAAGCAGCAGCTCATTTAATACCCAATCACCAAGGGAGGAACTAACTTGGGGCCAATCCGAGGCACAACAAAGTAACTGGGGCCCAGAGGGGTGCCCCATACTCAGAGGGCAATGCTTGGCGGTGCTAGTGGAGTGGGTGATCTAGCAGCTGAGCCGCACCCTTAAGCTCCCTGCAGCCTACCTTGACTGAGGGCTAAGCACCTTGCTTTGAATCTAACAGAAAAACTGGCAGAAGACAGGAACTAAGCCACTCGGGAAAGAAACGCATGTCTTTAAGGGCGCCTGGGTGGCTCAGTCGGTTAAGCATCCAACTCTTGATCATGATCTCAATGTCCTGGGATCAAGCCCCTCGTCAGGCTCCATGTGGAGTCTGCTTAAGATTCTCTCCCTCTGCCCCTACCCGTTTGAGCTCTCACTCTAAAATAAATAAATAAAATCTTAAAAAAAAAAAAAAAAGCATGTCTCCAAATCTAAGTACTTTAATTCTCATTAGTAATCAAAGAAATGCAAATCAATATAATGAAACACCATTTTCTCCCATCAAAGGACAGAGTGACAACCCTAGCCACGGGAGCACTGTTTAATACTGGACACATGGTACATAGCTTTTTGTCGAAGGCAATATAATGGTATCCATCAAAATATTATCCTTAAAATATACGTAATACCCATTTCTGGGACTCAAATGAGCTCACAGGTAATTCCTAATCACGAGGTTAGCATGGTGCAAGAGTCACAATGGCTCCACCACGATTCTACCCTGTATGTGAACATTCTGAGCCATGAGTAACAGCAGGTGAACAGAGCTCACTGACCCAGCAGCTGCAGGGCCTATAGCCTGCTCACCCCACTCCAGTCTTTGCTAGATTTGGACACATGCTCTTTGCATGTATCACTTGTCCTAACTTAATCTTTGTTCATACCCTTATCCATCAAACAACCTGGAAAAGCAAGCCTTTAATATTCTGGTGTACTAACATGTACTTTTATTAGAATTGCTATTGTTACACGGGTCTGAATAAGTAGCACCAAACCCATTTCTATATATGCCCTGTATTCTATCCTAAGGATATAATCACAGATGTGCATAAAGCGCACATATAATAAAATTTATCCTGGCATTCTTCCTAGAAAAAAGTTATTTTACATTAAGCATCCAAGAAAAGGCTATCATATCTGCAAAGACTAGTGAAAACAGTATACAGCAGGAACAGACCAAGGTAGGACAGGGGGTAGGACTGGGGGAGGGGTGGATGGAGGCGGGGCAGAGGTGGTAGAAGCCCTTCCTCTCTCTACCCACCTCCTGCCTCCCATCCACATGAGGCTGGGATTCCTGGAGATGGCCCTTCAGATTAACCTGGCCCAAACCTTCCACATCTCCAGTGGGGTTCAGACCCACACTTCTGTAGCATCCTTCCCCTGGCCCACCTGGAAACTTGACTTCTCCCCAGCCTCCACTTCAAGTCAGAAAATGACACCAAAGCAAACACCAGGTGGGACACAGAATTGCTCTGCAATATGAGCTTGTTCTGATTCCCCCAGAAGGACCCTAGAACAGCTGGGTACACAAAGCTTTGGAGTCATAAAATAAAGAAAATGCTCATTAAGTGCACACAGCTATCAAACTAGGAAGAGGCAATAATCACCTTTGAGATGATAAAGATCAACTGGTAAGGAAAAGAACATAGCTGTTTAGATAGACTGAATAATGTTTCTTGTGTTCTCTTCTTTTTGCTTGGTGTTTATTGATTTTAAGAAATAAGATTATCTTACAATTTAAGATTTAAATCCCGTAAGACAGTAACTTAAAATGAGCAAGCTGGACAAGAATTTTTAAATAATCTTCCAAATAAGAAATTATTTTAGAACAGAAAACAAACGGTTACATCAAGGAAGAAAACATGATAGACTGGGGGGTTGGTGTGGGGGCACAGTGGCGGCAAAGGTGTGGGACTAACAACTGGACACACCCCCCCATTCTCTCCCAGCCTCAAGGTCACTCCTTTCAAACTGGAGTCAGTCTGCCAAGGAGGAGCGAGTGGTTACCTGCTTCTGCACAAATAAACCCTAAAAGGTAGAAAGTACTGGATCTATTCCAATGGCCAACGTGACAGGCCAACCAGACCAAGGGTCTCAACATCAGGCCCATTCACCAAATGACCAGATCATGAGAATTACCAATTTACCAAAAAGTTTTACGAAACATCCTTCTTGAATATCATCAATACACATGAACACGTTCTTCAGGAATACTTATCACAGTAAGTATTTGATAATTTGGCAAATTCCTCATGTGACAAATTGGTTTCTGGTGACATGAGCCTCGGGGCCTTTTCAGGCAGCCATGGAAAGGCAGGGAAAATCGGCTTGTGGCACTTCAGATGCGGTGGCAGACGGTGCTGACCCCTGTGCAAGCATCCAGACCGAGCGTGCTCTCTACAGAGGTCTTCGAAGGGTCACCTCACTCCTCAGAAATGCCTGGTAAACTTCGGTCGACTTGCTGACAGGCAGGCGCCCATCCTAACATTAGCAGTCAGTGGGGACGCAGCCCAGCCTCAGAGCCACAGAGCCTTCCTACAGGCTCTCTACTCGGCAGGAAGCGTGAGAGCAGAGTGTCCCTGGAGATAATGTGAGCTGCTACCTAGAAGGGGTGGCTGAAGAAAGGCCTGTACTAATCAGACCCTGGAAAGAAAGTCAAACGACCCCGACTGAGTACTTGCAATCCTTATGCTCATGTCTGATGTTAAGGGACATTGTTCATTTTTCTCAATTTATAGTTTCCTGGTATTTGCAAGGTATCCTATTTTGTGCTTAGGCTGATATGTATTGCCAAAACAAAAGTTTAAACAGTAGCAAGGATTTACAGAGCTACTGGTGAGAATTCTAGACTCAGTTATTCTTCAAAGGCCCCACATCCATATTCTCTGAGGGATCTTCAAGACAGAGGTGAAGGAATAAGATGAGAGAAGCAGATGTAAACTCTTAAAAAAACACAAACAGTGCTGTTACTAATAATGACACACACTTACTTCCTAGCCTTTGCCCATGGTTCCCAGTTCAAGGACAGAGAGAGGCATCTTTCCTAACCATGGAGTGATCTGAGCTGGTGTGACCACTCCCTCGCTGTTGGTTTCCCCAGAATGACAGGAGGGCTCTATCAACCAATCAGTGACTGTAAGCTCCCGTTGTGAAGTACAAGGAGCAGGTGTACAGGGTTATGAGAAGGGGAGCATCTCTGCAGGGAGCCCCTGGGTTCACGAGGCTTCACCCTGCTCGGTCATTTCAAGTCTTGACCCCTCAGTGATCAGAAACTGGATACAGGAGACAGAAAATTATGAGAATAAGACAAACAAGGATTGGGGGAAGCCTTCTGAGGTACTAAAGTGGACACAGAAACCAACAAAGTCAGTCCCCTCTACAGCAGGTTGCCAACACTGTAATGGACAGAGGCTCTCGAAAATGTTATTCTACATCGGAGTCACTGGGGCAGTTGTTTTAAAACTGCAGATTCCAGTGTTAAGAGAAAGAACGATAAACCCAGCTACTGGGTGATTCTCCTGAACTGCCTTAGAAGGAACTGATTGGTAAACACTGGAAAACTGAAAAAGAAAAAACTGAACAGTGACCACAAAAGCAGAGATTTCCCATCCTTCCTCTAAAAGACTCTGTCCAGGAAGGGGCGCCTGGGTGGCTCAGTCGTTAAGCGTCTGCCTTTGGCTCAGGTCATGATCCCAGGGTCCTGGGATTGAGGCCCACATTGGGCTCCCTGCTCAGCGGGAAGCCTGCTTCTCCCTCTCCCACTCCCTCTGCTTGTGTTCCCTCTTTCGCTGTGTCTCTGTCAAATAAATAAAATCTTTAAAAAAATAAAAGATTCGGGCGCCTGGGTGGCTCAGTTGGTTAAGCGACTGCCTTCGGCTCAGTCATGATCCTGGAGTCCCTGGATCGAGTCCCGCATCGGGCTCCCTGCTCGGCAGGGAGTCTGCTTCTCCCTCTGACCCTCCCCCCTCTCATGTGCTCTCTCTCATTCTCTCTCTCTCAAATAAATAAATAAAATCTTTAAAAAAATAAAAGATTCTGCCCAGGAAGACTGGATGGGGTCCAGGAGCCAGTCACTCTGGAGCAGTGGGTCCATGGACACACCTTGAAAAACAGAAACAAAACCCTAAGATGCACAGAGGGCCTCCCCGCCCTGCATGGGCCATGGCTAATTGCTCACCACCCCATGCAGCTAACAGCGCAGTCAGTCCCAGCTCCGTCCTTCTGGCAGGAGGGCACAGCCCTCCCCTGAGCGCACAGGCCTCCACCTGCCATGTTTTGGACAGACCTGGATCAGCAGTGATCTCGGGGCCTCACCTGAAGCTTCCACTTCAAACTCCTGTGACATGGGGA
Organism: Mirounga angustirostris; assembly: GCF_029215605.1. Lineage (NCBI taxonomy): Eukaryota > Metazoa > Chordata > Mammalia > Carnivora > Phocidae > Mirounga > Mirounga angustirostris. The sequence continues at coordinate 142,590,449 of NW_026991713.1, forward strand.
CCAATGTGAATCCTAACACACTCTCATGAGCATTTTAAATAAGCAGCACTCCTGATTTCCCTTGTTACAACTTTAAGAATCAGGACATTTCCATAACACAGTTCTTAGTTTTTCTCAAAAAACAAACAAAAGCCCCAAGCCAAACAAGAAGAACACCCCCCCCTCCCTTGAACTTCCTATTAGAAAGAATCTGGCAGGAGACTACATCTGGGAGCCCCACAGGAGAGTCCATAGGAGAACCTGACGAGGAGGCTCCTTTGGTCACCAAACTTTCTCAGATTAGATACACCCAAAATGTGTCCCACTTCTTAACAATGCTCCTTTAAAAACAAACCCTGAACCTGTTGTGAAGGTCAGCAATGATCTAATTGACAACTCCAGTCCCAAATGATGTCAGATGTCCCTCCCTCTTGGACAGTATCACCAGGAATGAGGGGGCCTCCTCTTCCAGAGCACTGCCCAGGAAACCACCTCCCCCTCTCTGCTTCCTCACGCGTCCATGTGCACAGCCCCCTCCTTCAAGATGGCCTACCTGAACCTCAATCCCAGTCCACAGAAAGATGACCCAACCTCTACCCCAACCCAAATCTGCTCCTGTTCCTTTGTCAGTAAAATTTAAATAATTAAAAAATCCTTCTATCCATGAAAGCTGTTCAGGAAAACTATACAGTGAATATATATGTTTAACTGTTATGTCACTCCAATTATTCAAATTATGGCAAGTAAAAGAGCATACAGACTGTATTTTATTAGATTTAAATAAATCTTTTTTTTTTTTTTTTAAGATTTTATTTATTTGACAGAGAACGCACAAGCAGAAAGAGAGAGAGGGAGAAGCAGGCTCCCTGCTGAGCAAGGAGTCTGATGTGGGACTTGATCCCAGGACCCTGGGATCATGACCCGGGCCAAAGGCAGCCGCTTAACCGACTGAGCCACCCAGGCGTCCCTAAATAAATCTTGATTATTTCTAAAACACAACCTGATTTCAGAGATACTACAATCTGGAAAAAAAAAAAGTGCATCTTAGAAAAATAAAACACAGTAATAATATGGTGAAATTCCTAACAAACTTAAATAATCTGTAGAAAGTTAAGAAATTACAAACACGATGGCCAAACATAGAACTATGACGAGATACATTTGAAGATTTAGGAAAATGTGCCAATTTGCTTTGGAGTATTATCCTGAGGATCTATGAGCCCTCAACAATGATCTCACCTGCACTGGGGCCTGGAGCCTCCCCCACTCCCCTCCAGAGCCCCCCAGCACATCCCAGAGGATAATGACAGCTGGGAACGCTGTGGGGGACAACAGAGCATATCCACGGTCTCTACGACCACTGACTTCAAAGAAGAAAGACTGCCCCGCAGACTGACCCCCATGTTCCGGGGACACTCTTCTGCCCTGGCGCCTGACTCGCCATCCCCTCCTGTTCAAATCTCCTCCTCTCTCCGCTGCAGTGATATCATCCCATTACCCGGCTCCTCCTCCACCTGTCTCCCGTGCAGGGCTCTCTCGCTCCCTGAGGAGTGGCACAGCGGCTGCCCTATTGTATGCCCGCCCACCCGTTTGCCCGACAACCCCACTTGGACATCTCACAAGCCTCTCAAAAGGAACACAGGTGAAGTGCAATTACGAATGCCCTCCCCTCTGTCACCTCGTCCTCACCCCTCTCCAGTTTGTTCCTCCCCCAGTTCTGTAAATTGTTCCCCCACCCACCAAGTCGCCTTATGTGGTGGGGCCCACACTTCTGTTCTAGTGGCAGACCTTGTCTGGTCTCTGTCCCCTCCCTTTGTGATCAAGTGTGTCCTTTGGTCTAGACCACCGCAGTGATCCCTGGCACCCAAAGCCCTCCCTGAGCTGGCTCCTGTTCGGCCGCCAACATTCCAGTACATGGCTCTCCACTCCCTCGAGAGTCGCCTTTCCCACTGGCTGCCTGCTGGTCCCTATACAAGCCAACACTCTCCCCGTGCCCCCGGGTCTCTGTGGCTTCTGCTCATCTTCTGACCTTGCCCTCAATGTTCCTCCTTGGTTTGGCCTTAAGGAGGTCCCTGTGGCAACCTCAACCACTGCTTGCTACTTAGACCTGCTAGGGCAGTATTTTGTGATGATTTGTTTTTCATCACCACCAACCAAATTTCATGAAAGAGGGGGTGAGCTCACTCACACCTGCATCCTGGGAGCACATGGGCCAGGAGGAGGTGTTCGATAAATGGGGTGAATTAAAGGGATGGCCACATCCCCTTCCTTTCTCAAAACTACCTGGGGATGCTGGAGTCCTCCAAAAACTAGAAGAAAGGAAAACGCAAGCGCCCCATGATCAATGACTGAGTAGCTTAAAATCAACCCATGAAGAGCTCAACCAGGGCATCAGGGGATGTAGCACCAGAGCCCTGAGCTGAATTGTTTGGTATACCAGATCCAGTTGGGTTTTAAAAGATTATTCCCCAAAGGATGGCAAAAAAACCCCACAAATAAGATCAAGGCTTCATATTCTTGGGGCGCCTGGGTGGCTCAGTTGTTAAGCATCTGCCTTCGGCTCAAGTCATGGTCCCAGGGTCCTGGGATCGAGCCCCGCATATCGGGCTCCCTGCTCAGTGGGAAGCCTGCTTCTCCCTCTCCCACTCCCCCTGCTTGTGTTCCTGCTCTCACTATCTCGTTCTCTGTGTCAAATAAATAAAAATAAAAATAAATCTTTAAAAAAAAAAAAAGGGCTTCATATTTCCCCCCCATTAAAGACACCCAGTTTTTGCTACTTTCTTTCCCTCACTGTGCAAAAATAAAAATAAAAAATAAAATTAAAAAATCCACAGATTCCAAGGGGTCAGATATAATTTTAAAAATTTAAGGAAGACCACAAAACGTGCTCAAGGAAGCGACATAAACACAGGCTAGCATTCCCAGTGAACTCAGGGCTGCTAAAACATGATACCAGGTATTATTAAAAAGAGCTTTAGGCTTTGCAGACAGGAGCTACATAACCTTGAACAAATGAGAACCCCTCAGACCCTCAACTTCCTCATCTGTAAAATGAGACATGTATTAATGTATTTTAAGAGGCTGTTATAAAAATAAGGCAAGAGGCGCCTGGGTGGCTCAGTTGGTTAAGCGACTGCCTTCGGCTCAGGTCATGATCCTGGAGTCCCAGGATCGAGTCCCACATCGGGCTCCCTGCTCGGCAGGGAGTCTGCTTCTCCCTCTGACCCTCCCCCCTCTCATGTGCTCTCTCTCATTCTCTCTCTCTCAAATAAAAAAAAAAAAAATAAGGCAAACTGCAGGGCATGAGGGCACTTAGAAAGACCTCAGGCAAACTGCACTGGCTGTCCCACGTCTCTGCCAGTCCCCTCTGGTTCCCATCCCAATAGCACCAACGCTGCGACTGGGCCATGCTCCCTCATAGACACACATGCTGGCAAAGTCTGCCCCTTGCGCTCCAGGTAAATGTCTGAGGACAGCATTCGAAGCCTGCCCTCCCTGCTGGGGTCTTTGTCAAAGTGCATGCATACCCCTGTGGGACAGTGGTGGCCAGGCAAACAGCACAGCTCTACAGATCAAAACACTTCCTCAGTTTACCCTGATATTCTGATAAGGCTGTGGGGGGAGGAATGGAGTAAGAAAGTGTAGCTGGAAGGGAGAGGGAGAGAAAAAGACGGATGGAGAGAGCCACATGTCACAAACACAGACAGAGAATAGAATGCTAATGTCACTGCCTTCCCAGAGCAGGTGTTCTCACCTGGGGTGACTGTGGGGAGAGAGGAACGGCTGTGAGCACCTGGTGGGTGAGGGGCACAATACACAGGATGGCCCTCACAACAGAGAAAGATCCAGTCCCAAAGGTCAACAGTGCCGAGGGAGAAAGAAGCCCTGCCCCAGACCAAAGGGTTGTCCCCACTGTCCCCACCAGCCCTGGCACATGTGAAGGGACCCGGAAGCCTCTCTAAAATCCAAAATGAATCTGCCCCTGACATGCACACCACTGCCAGGAATTCAGTCCCCAGAGGCAGAGGCAGACAGGGGAACCTAAGGCAAGGGGCCTCTGCCACCAAGCTGCAGGTAAAGGAGAGAGAATGGGGGAAATGGGCTGGGGAAGATCTGAAAAGAGAGAAGGGAGGAAAATGTAAGGTGGGGTTTCCCAGACTACAAAACACAGACTCTCTGTACAGAAGCACACACTCGCACTCTGGCTGAGCTCAGGGGACGATCACCAGCACTCGAGTCCACACAAGGAGACTGGAAAAGGAAGAGCATCAAGAGCATGGATGCCAGGTCCTGGTCTGCTGCCCCAGAGCTCAGAGGAGCCGACCCAGGGAGCAGTGGCTTTGATTCGGGTTCTGGATCTGCACCACTGAGAACAGGACAATCCTGGCAACAAAATGTTACTGCAAGGAGAGCAGCAGATCCAGGGAGGTTATGGGGAGATGATCAGAAGAAATAAAGTAGTAAAAATTTTAAATAGTTTGAGAACATGTTTTATTACTTGTCCCCCTCCCCCCTTTTTTTTAAAGAAAGAAGAATGTAACAGAGAGAATACTTGCTCAGGATACCTTGCTCTTACCCCATTTTCTGGTTTTATCAAAAACTAAGAGTAATCCAGCAACTACCCCCCCAACTTCCAACAGCGTCAAAACTATAAGTACTGTAAGCAATGTCAATTTCTTAGTTGTGACAACTGTACCAAGGTTACTTAAGATGCTAACATCAGGAGAAGCCAAAGTGACAGAGATACAGGAATTCTCTGTGGTATCTTTATAGATAAAGAAAAAGTTTTTAAAAATCAAAAGACAAACCAAAGATGATGCTTTTCTGAACATAATCCCTGGCTTTCTTCTGAGCCTTGGGAAACCGCTACTGCACAACTACGTGGATGGCAAGCTCGGAAGGGCAGGTCCCCAGCAACAAGCCCAGGGAAGAAGACCGGTGGCCCTGACCGACCACCAAAGGCACATCAGATATCCACTTACTAAGTCTGACAAAAGAACACACCTGCCCCTCAGGGTTTGGAATTTTAAAAGATTCCATTTTGCAGGGCAAAGGGAGCTATTTTCCCATCACAATCTTGGTTAGTTAGGCTAGGAGGCTCTGAGACTAGCTCCTCTCTTACAGGTAGGAAATCTCAGGAAGAAGAAACACATGTGAAGCCCTCTACCAAGACGGACACGACATCCTCATCACCCAGGTACACTGCAGTCCTCGGAGGTCAATGCCCTTTGTTTATAACACAAGTCGATAGGCTTCTTCAGACAGCCTCACCCACTAACAGAAGTGTGAGAAGAGCCCGGCTGTTCCCTGCTCCACGACTGCCACGAAGCTCGTCCTGCACAGAGGGAGCCACCTCCACCTAGCCTCCAGCCCAGCAAAGAGAAACTCACCGAGAGCGCGCTACTCAGGAGTATTTCTCTTTTCCTATCACCCACGACACACGTCCAGTTGCAGATCTTCACAGTTTGCATGACACACTCCACACGCCAAAGCACCCACTGGAGACCACAGCCTGAGGGCCACGGGCAACTTACCATGTTTGGCACGTTGGTGACTGAAGCATTCTTGATGTCTGTAGGGAAGGGAGGCAAACTATTGACCATGCTCTGTTTGCTGGATAACTGGGGGTTTACTCCAGGGGCTCCCATTTGCTGCCCTCCAGTTTGACTAAAGGGTTGTCCGAATGGACTTGTGTTACCAGTCATTCCCATCTGAAACAGAAAGAGGCAACATGAACGGTCATGACACAATCACATACAAGAGGAAGGGCCTCAGAAATGCTCACTTTGACCCACTGAAGCAAAAATCATTACTTCTTGTGAAACCCTAATTATAAATTGAATGCTCATTCTCCAGGTTCCGTTTGGGTTACCAACAGAGCAACTTGCTCCAATGGCTGCACATAAAGGCAGAACACCAAGAAGCCTCTCCCGACAGCCCCGCCTACCTCCTTAACCATCATCCAAGAGCCAGTGCCTTTCCCCCCTCACCCCAGCCGTACTCCTCACCCTAACACCCCCATGCCCCGACAATGGCAGCAACACATTAAGAAAATCATCTGGAAAACGGAGCTTCCAGAATCACTGACAAAGGGGAGGTCCTTGAGTTTAATCCTGAACCACTCCCAAGTAACTACTTTCTTTCAAATTCCCCCATCAGATTGAAACTGTTTCCATTAGCTCAAAATAATAGTAGGCATGTTGACAAGGAAATGATATAACCTCTGGGATTCACTTTAAAATAATCCCAGGAGGCAAGGGGTTGTGGCAAGAGGGGCCTAGATGAAAAGTGACTGGCCATATGTTGCTAACTCCTTTTTTTAAGATTCTGTTTATTTATTTGACAGAGAGACACCGCGAAAGAGGGGGAGTGGGAGAGGGAGAAGCAGGCTTCCCACCGAGCAGGGAGCCCGATGCGGGACTCAATTCCAGGACCCTGGGATCATGACCTGAGCCGAAGGCAGACGCTTAACGACTGAGCCACCCAGGCGCCCCATGTTGCTAACTCCTAACCAGGTTGATAGGTGTGGGGAGGTTGTTATACTACCTTCTCTAATATCACAAGTTAGGGTTGAGGGCTCCATAAAGAAGTTATTTTTTTTTAAATTAGTGAAATAAAATAAAACATACAATAGCTAAAGGCAAGAACAGGAAGGAGGAGCACCCATCTATGCCTCCCTTCAGCTCCAGCCTGTACAGGAGTGAGCTCAGGAACCTTGCAGCAACACCCAGCCCGGCCCGCCACTCTGGAGGGATTGGTTTCTTTAGTCACCTGCCCCTCTTTTCCTCAAAGTTCTAATATCCTACCTATTGCCTGGTGCTCGCTCGACTTCTCTGGTGTCTCTGTGAGTTTGATGTTTGGAAAGTGGGAGGAAGGGTTCCCTAAGGGAGCATCTCCTAGGGAAGAGCGCTGCCTGCAATCAAGAAACCATGGCTCGGCTCTCCCGGCCAACCCCACACGGGGACCACTGCTGCCGGGCAACTTCCATTCACTCCTCCTATGGACCCTGATCTCACCTGTAAGATGAATGTCTTGAACAAGAAGAATTACATTATTTCTTGCAGCTCTAAGATTCTAGGTTGCAAACAAACCAATGCTCACCACAGCTGACCTTTCTCAGCTGCAATGTCCACATAAAAACACAAACTAGTATAACCAAGAAGATCTTGCTCCCGAGCATGTTCATATGTGCAGGTGGCATCTAGGCATGGCCCTTACTGCTGACATTTTCACCTTTTTGAAACTGAACACGTTCCAGTTGCCACTTTTACCCTACTTGCTTTCCTTGAGTAAATGGAAACAAATTTAAATTCAATCAAACTTCAAATTCAACCTGAGTAACTGAAACAAAAACAAATTCTTCTCAAAGCCCAGTAATTAGGCTTAACTTTCAGTTCAGATGATTTAACCCAAGCGACATGGTAGCTCTTAACATAACGGGCATTTTCTCAACGAGGTTCCTTCAGTTGTTATCTGAAACTGAAGAACTGAAGCAAGAACTTGTATTTTCAAAAAGCATTACCCCAAATTAACAAGAAAGAAGTAATTCTTTCTCTCAGAATTTCTGTTTCATTGAATAAAATCAAACCCTGTTCTTAGTGCCCCAAGAATTTGCAGAAAAAACATTCTTAGAATTTCTACTTCCTGGATTTCATTTAAAATTTCTTACTTAGGACACGTATGCTAGAAGGCATGTGCACCATTCACGCCTCCATGAACTCGCCCTGTCCTCGAGGTCAGCCAGGACTTCCTGAGTGCCTGCTGTGAACCATGCCCGGTTTTGAGCATGTGTAGATGCACATCTCCCACCTGTCATGGAGTGTACTCCTTAGAGCCACCAATCTGACAAACAAGAAAATGAATGTTGTTGTGGAAGTTTCTAGCATCAACAAACCAAAGTGGGTAGCAACTAGAGGGCAGGAAGAAGTAACTGTCCTCCTACTCACACCAACCATCCAAGGTCGTCACTCTTTGGTGCAGAGGGAAGTAAGTACCAAGAAGCCAATGAACTCCCAAAGGAGTTCTGTGAGTCTCGAAGTTCACCCAACATGTTCTGAAAAACCTATTTCTAGAATTGTCTTGCCAGGGTGAAAATGAGGTGGGTAGGTGGTCTGGTTAGTTGGGTACTACTTGCCTGGTGAGCCTCTAGGCAAAGCACTTTCTAAGTGGCTGAACCAAATGTTTCAGAATGTTTGACGCACTCTGACAGATTTTCCTTTTTTAAAAAGATTTTATTTATTTTTTTGTCAGAGAGAGAAAGAAGAGCACAAGCAGAGGGAGCGGCAAAGGGAGAAGCAGACTCCCTGCTGAGCAAGGAGCCCGATGCAGGACTAGTTTCCAGGACCCTGGGATCATGACCTGAGCCAAAGGCAGATGCTTAACTGACTGAGCCACCCAGGCGTCCCACTCTGACAGATTTCTTGTCACTTTTTCTTCTTTTCTTCAATCAACAATGAAGGAAACTATCTCAAGGTGGTTTTGAACCTCACAGGGCAAGAACCAAGGTAAGGTCAAAGATCACAGATGGCAGGTAGGGAATGTCCAGCTCACGGGGGACTATACATTTAAAAAACGGGAAAATGCCATCCTTAGTCTATGACAACACACACCTCCAGAGATCAAGCACATTGAGTCCAGGCTACCTGCAGGAGGTCAGGCTCTGCTCCCTCGGCCCACAGCCTGCTCCAGGCTGACCTTAACCAGTCAGAGCAAACAGGAAAACCAATGGACAGTCTTGCAAAGGGCTGCAGCCACCCACCTCCCCCGTCGTAGACTGTCTTGACAGAACCTGGTAGAAATGAAGGCTACTCTCCAGTCCTCGCCTACAGTTTGGGGTAAGAGCTATTCACTTCTAAAGATTTGTAGATTTCTGAATTCCTGTTCTACATTTATTCTCCTTTGATCAGACTGAATACATATGGTCCAAGCCTAGGCTAACACACATTGTTGGCACCAACGTTCATAAGGAAGTAGTAAAATCAAAATGTCTATTTCCAATTAATAAACATCTACATATTTGTTCTAATTTCCCAAGTTACTTTATAACGAGTTTGTAAACTTGGCTTTATTTGCAACTGAAGTTTATCAGGATCTGGCTTAAGGCTGCTAGAGAATGACCGTGTAATCTTTTGAATAAAATTCAAAAGGCAGAACAGCAGAAATAGGCAACTGTTCAATTGATGGTGAAATTTATATAACGTATGAATAAATTAAAGCCTATGGAATTAATATTTATATTCTGCCTCATTCAGCAACAGTCCACACATGTTAACTCTATTCTTTCGGAGCTCCTTTAAGCACTGAATTCAAGTTCAATCTCAAGAAATGGGAAAAGTGGACAAGTTAAGTACCTAAAAAAAAGGCACGCTCTCCTATAATGAAATCTAAATTAAATAGGTCTACCACATTTTCCCATGAAAAAACATTCCTGTAACCAGGTGGATCACTCATTGGAAAACCTACTCATTCTGTCATCTGTGGCTCTCACTTCAACAAGAGAGTAAGACATGTAGATGGCAGTCCCTGTGCACAGGAAAGCACAAACTAGATAAGAAGGAGAGAAAATTACTAGTGCAGATCCAGAGGCCTACCTGCCCCCCCAACTACACAGGGAGGTGGATTACGTATTAGCCAAAGCAGGGCTCTAAAGCACGAGATCCGAAGAGAAATCTCTCTTTTGAGTTTAGTCCAAGAAACCTGAACAAGGGGCGCCTGGGTGGCGCAGTCTTTAAGCGTCTGCCTTCTGCTCAGGTCATGATCCCGGGGTCTTGGGATCGAGCCCCGAACCAGGCTCCCTGCTCCGCGGGAAGTCTGCTTCAGCCTCTGCCCCTCCCACCCACCTGGCTTGTGCTCTCTCGCTCTCAAAAAAGTAAATAAGTACTCTCAAAAGGTAAAAAAAAAGAAACTTGAACAATATCTGCACTAGCCTTTGTTACTGGAACAGACAGTGTCTGAAGTAAATTGTAGTAACAGTGCCTGGCCCATCAATCAAAACCTGAAGTTCTGAGCTGTCTGGCAAGTAGGTGAGTGACAGCCATCTACAGGAGGAGGACAGGACGGACGATGCTTCTCTTTCTACTGTGACAGATATGTACTACAGATATACTGTGCAAAGTATAAAACACTACATAAGTCTACGGCATTATCTGTCATAATACTACTTATGACAGTCCACCCTAAATCTGTCTTTGGCATAAACCAGGATAAGACTTGCCTTCCTGGAACATACATCTCCTCTGTGTTCTCGGGCCCTAGTACGTAGTGGGTGCTTATTCAGTATTTGGGGAAGGAACCAGATAAATGAGCCCTCTAAGAGACTACTGCATTACACAGCTGCTCAGAACAACAGAGACCCCAACATCAGCCCTGAAGGCAGACGCAACTGAGGAACTGGGGGCCAGTCACCACTGGCTGGAGGGGCACTGGTAAAGGCAGGAATGGTGTCCCTCCTATCTTCTAAATACCCATCACTACAGACAGGAGGACAGAGCAGACAGGCAGCCTGCTGGCCATGCTGAATTTCAGCACGACGAGACCATGCCCTTGGGAGCTGGTTTCACAGGAGGATGATAGCTCTGGGGGGCATCACAGTATACACAGGAGCCTAGCCCGGCTGTAAAGCAGATTCTCTGAGCTATATCCACTGGGCCAGCAAAGCCTTGGCTTTGGTGCAAGGCTCCAGGCCATACCCCCTCTCCCCCAGGCTTCCCACTGGTGCAACAAAACACTGATCTATCGGCCTCAGTGGTCACCAGTGGCTGCCAACAACCTCCTCTGCTGACCTCAGCATGTGGGACAAATATTTTTATTTTCTACTTGTGTCAATGCAACTATCAACATATAGTACTGAAAAAACAAGCTCTAAGCTCCCCCCCAAAACAGCAAAATTCTCTCCACTACACTAATCCTAAGACTATCTTTACTGCTCACCTAATCAAATAAGGTAGTAAACTAAACATCAAAGAACTAACGGAGGGAGGGGTTGATTAAAGAAAAATTGCACTGACAGTAGAAATTTCCTCCCAAAATAGGTTTCTACAATAGTGGCAAGCCAAGTATCCATGTTCTTGCTCCCTGGTATCCCCTAAAGGTTAAGGATGCCTGCCCTGGGGGAAGGAAACTCCTCACTGTCTGTCCCTCTCCATTCTCAGGGAAGGGAAAGCTCTCCCCCAATCTCACACCCCTGCTACACACGGGCCTTTTCCAGTAGACAGTCTCCTGTCCAAAGACGTCAACCACTCATGTAAACCACCACCCTCACAAATGAACTCTCCTCAATTTTCATCTCCAAACATCCTCTTTTCAACATACCGTCTCAGGAAGCATCAGATCATAACCACTTATGAGCTAAAAGCCTGAGAGAGACGATGCCGTGTGACCAGCTAATATCTGGAACAGGACAGAAGGCAGAGGCTGAACAGGACCAGCAGAAAGATGCTTCCACTGCATGATTTTACTTAAGAGTCAGCCAGGCCTTCAGAAATGTTTTAAGTGGCAACAAATGTGGAGTTTGATGTGGTTTCGATGAGACCACTAAACACATTCTTTTTCAAAAGATGCATTCTTCAGCAGTTTTCCTCGCACCTTACATACACTTAAAACCACACTACACAGCACGGCAATCAGAGGAAGTACTGCTCTGGAGGGGCGTTACTGATGCTCGTCAGAAAACGCACAGAAAGGAAGCAGAGTATGACCTCAGAAGGGACACCTGGGCAGGTTAGAATTTTCAAGTGTGAGGGCTTCAAAGTATATCTGGTTTGTGGATGAGGACAGAGGGGCCCAGAAAGCTGAGGAAGACAGCAAATCAGATGGAGAACTGACCCTGGCACTCCCCACCGCCTCTGTGCTTAAGCAGAACCGTGTCTCCCCCAGCTACACCTGGCCTGGTGCATGCATGGCACGTGATACTGCTGGACAAGAAGGCTCAGTCCACAAGGACCAGCGGCATGGGCAACAAAGCCAGCCCAAAACAAATTAAAGTTTTACTGGAACACAGATACAAACAGGATTTCATTCAGACAGGCAGCAAGCTGTAGCTAAGTGTACGGACTCTGGGGATAGTTACCTGGTCTGAGGGGAGCTCTTTGCTACGGGTGAGCTGTGTGATCTTGGGCAATTTACTTACACCTCTCTGTTCCCTGGTTGTATTGTCTCTAAAACAGACATAACAGCACCTCCTCTTAGAGATGAGAGACGATTACACAAACCCATAGATGTAAAACATCAGGAGGAGGTCGTACTATTGGTGCTGGCTAGGATGCTGCTATCACTTGGTGTGGGGAGGAATGGTTTCACATTAGATAGGATTTCTTTCAGAAATATGCTTAGGGTAATAACAAAATAAGCGAATGTTTTTCAGAGAATGTGTGATGGTGGGGAGTGATTCAGACAGAATCAGAGGGAGAGGCCAGCTGGAGACACTGGCATTGGATTATGAGACATTTTCAGAGAAACATGAAATAAACTTGTGACAAACCCCATCCCGTGCATTTACCAGTTGTAGCAATACTTATAATGGCCAACTGTTTTCAAGCTGTCCTAGCAAACCACAAACATTTCCAGTTCTCACTTCAGACTGTTTTCCAGCCTTAAAAACCATACTCAGAATGTTCATTTCAATCTTAATATATACCATAAGCAATAACAATGTAACACCAGCACAACCCAGGCCTAAACTTCCTGGGCTGGAATTTAAACCAGAACATGGAGGAATAGGCCTACAAAGAAAAGAAACTGAGGGGATTCCCGCCTGTAAGTTGGCCGTGACACAGCACCAAGTGCTCCATCCTGATGTGGCTTCAACCCGGCCCAACATGTTCACTGGCCTGAAGGGTCCAGCCTATTCCTTCACTTGCTGGCAAACATGTGAAGCCACAGATTCACACAGGGTGTGTAAAGACAATGCAATTTCATACACCATGGGCAAAAATCTGCCAAATAACTTAAGAGCCAGAAGTATTCTTTCTTTTCAATGACATAAAGAACCAGAACTAACCCAGAGTATGGCCATATCACTTGTAAAGCCAAAAGCATTTTCTCTTGGCAAGCTACCATGGTTGGGAGAAAGCCAAGAAAAGCAGTTTTCATGGAAAGACATGGTCGCATTCAGTTGTCTGCTATCACCCGCTTGCTCTTGGAATCCTTCCAGTACCTCAACTTGGCAAATAAAGAGTAAGGAGAAATATGCAACAGATCGCAATGCCAAAGCCATGGCCTGGCCTGTGCAGAGTCACCTGGAGCAAGGGAACCGGGCACAGGAGCGGCCCGGCCCACCTCATTGGACTCCACTCTTACAACGTGGCCAACTTGGAAATTATTCAGGGAAATCTATAGCCCCTGAGTCTGGACACTTCCCTTAGACCAATAAATCACAACTGGAAGATCGGTAAGAGTATTTAGCGATGCTCGTGGTATTTCACTTGTATGATGTATGACCAGAATGTGACTTAGAAACAACAATGGACGCTGCTAAAAGGAAGGTGATGGGACAGCAAATCACTGCTAAGGCTTCAGGCCTGGGGCCTCATCTGTATTCACCCAGAATTCACTCTAGAACCTTCTAGCAACACAACTAGTACCTTAGCAGAGTTGGAGCTACCTCGGCATGTCACAGCAGTTAGATACACCAGCTCTCTGTACCGTGGCCCTTGACAGCTCACTGGCAAATGCAATAGGCCAAGGTCAGTGGGACACTGTCTGACATCGTGGTTCTACACTCATCAGCTGTGTGACAAACCTCTTGCCCCCTCTAAGTTCTCCTCGGCTGTAAAACATGAAGCACTCAGATGACCACTAGGTGATCTTTAAAGTTCCTTCTGAGCCTAAATCTGATGACTTTTTTGTTTGAAACAATCAGTGCTTGAATCGCATGAGGTCCACACTCCTGGAAGGCCCAGCTACTCACAGTGGGTGTCAACCGGAGACTCGGAGTTGAGCCAAGTGCCAGGCCCTGGGGCAGGAGGACCTCCCAGGGTAATGCTCCTGTGGGGATCCCATGGAGTGGCCAGCGGCCTGTCCCAGAACACTGGGGATCTCCCTGCCACCCACAATGCACAGGTCCCAGGCTTTCCACAGCTCTGCACCCTCCAACACCATCCCAGAGTAGGTCACAGGCACAATAGTTGCAGGTGAGGGCAATGAAACTACAATCAAGTCCTTCCCCCAATTCTTCCAAGTCCAAATATCTTCCTAGGTAGAAAAGCATCCTCATTAGGATTGAGTACTCCTTGCAAGCAAAGTAAAGCCCAGCATTAGCCCACAGCAACCACGGAGAGAGAAGAGAAAGGAGAATAAGATGATAAAAGAGTAAGAGAGAAAAGGGAAAAAAAGGAAAGCATTTTATTTTACAAAGAGTGAATCTTGATGAAGATGAATTTTAATTTACACTGCAGCTCAGCTGTGGCACAATGTAATAGAGATCCAGGCTTTCAGTAATATACTCCATGACGCAAGCCTTTAGCCCAAGCCCTCTGCAGGGAGCGCACGCCTGTTAGGCTGAGGAGTACTCTCACACAGGCATTTACAGTCCCCTCGAAAAGCGAGGAAACAGCGCAGATGGAGCACAGAGGAACAAGGCAATGTCCACATGGGGAAGGACAGGTAAAGGTGGGACTGAACATGCAAAGAAAGCTTTGGGGAAGTGAGCCCATGATTATTATATCAGAGGAGAAAGAAAGCTGAAGAAAATTCAGAAAATTATGTTCCTCTTCTACCTTGGGGCAGGAAAACGGAGTAAGTTCTTCAAACAGGCAGGGTGGAGGGCGAGCCCCAGGAGGCAAGCACGAGGACACAAACCTGGGGCTTCCTGTGGCCTCCTCCTATCCAGCTTCTTGGGCCTCAGCCACAAGACGACATGAGGGGATAAAGTAAGGTGCTGCCCAGCTTATGGAATGCCATAAACCTCAAACCATGAAACACACTCCACTACTACTCTACTACAGGACTGTTTCACACACACGTAACTCTACTTCCAACCAAACACTGAGTTCTGAAAATGCTAATGAAATATGAATGTGTGCAGTCCTCCCCATTGGTGATTCTGGTGAGGAGGTGGAGCAGGGCTTTTGAGGACGCCCAGAGTCACCTTGGCGCGCCACACTCTGCACCGTGGTCACAAATGAGGTGTGGGAAAGCACTTGGGAAAGCGTGAAGTTGATAGAAGGCAGCGGTGGCACTCCAAGTAAAACTCTTCTTTTACTATGAAAACTCATTACTGATGAAGGGAAAATGTTCCCTGCACATTAATTTGTAACAAAAGAATACAAAACATATAATCCCTATAATTAACAGATGTGCCTGCATACACACAGCAAAGAGAACACGTTTTCTTTCTTTTCTTTTCTTTTTTTTAATGAGCTCTATGTCCAACAAGGGGCTCGAACTCACAACCCTGAGGATCAGGAGTCTTAGGCTCTACCAAATGAGCCAGCCAGGCGCCCCGAACACCAACATATTTAATAGTGGTGACTCTAGAGGGTTTACAAGCGATTTTTAAAAAAATTTTATTTATTTATTAGAGAGAGAGAGAGAGAGAGAGAAAGCACAAGCAGCGAGAGTGGCAGGCAGAGGGAGAAGCAGACTCCTCGCTGAGCAAGGAGCCCGATGCAGGACTCGATCCCAGGACTCTGGGATCATGACCTGAGCCGAAGGCAGATGCTTAACCGACTGAGCCACCCAGGCATCCCTACAAGTGATTTTTAAAAGTTTTCTTCTAAATATTTTCTGTATTATTCAAATCCTCTACACAAGGCATTATTTTATAAGGAGAAAAGTTGTTTTTTAAAGCTATCCTCTACTCAAACATCCTGACTACCTATAGGGATAAGACGACCCCTGTTTGGCTGCACATCCGTATTTGAAATATTAATTTAAGCTGTCAACAGACACTGGTAAAACTAGGTAGATCAAACTGATTATGACTGCCAGAGATTACTCTTGGGTCGTAATTTAATCAAATTCACCCTGGTTATAACATGGCTATAAGTTGTCGCACTCTGCTCTAATGGATTATAGATGTGGCCAGAAAAAGCCTGAACAAGGCTTAGCCACTCAGCCATGTCCTACCACTCTCTGCAAAGAAGGCTGAAGAAGGGAAAAGAGAAGCAAATACAGTCAAGCCAATCAGGATATAAAAGGTGGCACACTGCTCTACTGGCTTATGTTTATCAACTTGGAAACTGCACAGTAGATTCCTGGTACAACAAAGGCACAGTTACCCTGTTACCCGTACTCTGGTTTGTAATTCAGGCCATTAGGATACCGTTCCACTCGAACCTATGTGGTACCTGAGCTCTGGAGAACAACAGGCAGGAGACTGGATCATGCGGGATTTACCCGAATGTCTCTGGCTCCCAGGTTTAGACAGGAAAGTGCATTTTAAGTGGAAAGTACCTATTTAAGGAGGAGGGGACAGCAGCTATCCTGTCTGCCCACCTGCCTCCTACCTCCGAGCTCTGAGCAGTGATGCTCTGATCTTTGGGACAGCGGTATCTGAAAGGCTACAGCAATATGCATGTTTACTGACCATGTAAGCATCTTCCAGGAGGGAGACACTCTGGGACAGTGGAGGTGCACAGCATGCAAGGCCATGCCCTCCCAGGCCCAAGGAGAGACACAAGCTCCAAGGAAACCAGATGTGTGAGGTGAGCAGCTAGCACGGACATGGAACACTAAGTGCAGTCTGAAGAGGGCAACGGGGTCCTGGCCCAGGGACCAAATGGCTCAAGAGGTCACACCTGAGCTGCGCTAAACAGTAACAGTGATAGCCAACTTTGGGAGCTACTGTTCTGCATCATCACCATGCACGAGGGCACAGGAAGACCGGTCAGGAAGGGGTCTGAGTATCCACTAGGCCTAGAGAAGTTTTCATTCTTGCAGTTTCAAAGTCTACCTCTACTCACATATCCCCAACAATAGGACTATGTGACCAGCCATCTGGCTGGGAGTTAACTGACAGGTCTAAGGTATTAATTAAAATGAGCACCAAGACTGGAAAGAGCAGGAGTAAGCTGGTTATTAATGCTGATGATCACTCATCAAAGCTAAGCACTGTCTCAGAAGAGCATCATTCGCAACACCGCCAGCCAGGGAAGAAAAGGTGCTGTGATCCATCCCTCCAATCAGATCCTGACAGACTCAATCTGGAGTCACAGCCACCTCCACACACCTTTCCTTCAACGAACCCACACGTAGCAAAAGCACACCTAGGCACAGCCACACCCTGACAACTTTCAGTACAAATGCCAAGCGGGCCAGCGCCTCCCATTCCACAGTAAATCTCCAAACAAAATGTGCCACGTTTTCAGGAGAGAAAGGATGCCCTGTTACCTCCCCTTGGTCTGTCCCTTATCTCTGTGCCCCGTCAGTCTGGCTGCTCCCTGCTGAGACCACACACCCTTGCAAGCCAAGCACACGGGGCTGCTCGGACTTCCTGTTTCCAACTTACATGGGATAGCACATAGGAAGATGATCGGGAAACCACAAAGCACTGTGCAATCTGGAGGTGGCTTTAAGGTCTCTTTCCAAAACTACAGCACAGAAAATCTCTAACATCTGAAAGGATTTTCTACAGTGAATACATTTTCTATAATACTGAAAAAGAGACAGGCATGTACCCTAATTGTAACAATTTACAAAGTCAGTAATTCCAAAACTGTATTTGAAATTGGCATTTCCTAGTATTACCTATTTATTGTCCTCTTATAGGATTTAAGATGGCTTGTTTTCCAGTTCTTTCTTCATATACTTGGCAGAAAAACATGAAATGAATAATATGGCTCATTACTGAGGGCATCAAGTTTCCACTTAGTAGATAACAAAGCAACCACTGCAATGAGGTTACCTCAGATTACACACCATTTTCAAAAGCCACAAACCAAAGTGCCATATTCTCATCCTAAAATTCATAATAATATGCACAGGTGTACATATATAGAACTATGGCCTTGGAATTATAATCCACTGATAATTATTTACCTCTTCTGAATAGATAGTGTCACCAACATTCAATTTAGAGCTCTGATGAGGTGCTGTTTAAAGAGCTCTGGACACTTGCGTAGTTAGAACATTCAGGAAAGGTGCACACTCCTCAGCAGACACCTGGCCTGTGAAAGGGACTCTTTGCCTACACAGAATGCATTTTATCAAGCACATCAAAGATGATCAAGGATGCTTGGGGGAAAACTCCATTTGTTTATTTTTTATTTATTTATTTTTAAAGATTTTATTTATTTATTTGAGAGAGAGAATGAGAGAGAGAGAGCACATGAGAGGGGGGAGGGTCAGAAGGAGAAGCAGACTCCCCGCCGAGCAGGGAGCCCGATGCGGGACTCGATCCGGGGACTCCAGGATCATGACCTGAGCCGAAGGCAGTCGCTTAACCAACTGAGCCACCCAGGCGCCCGAAAACTCCATTTGTAATTGAGTACATTCTTTTCCCCTCCCTGCCTGCCAATTTTGTAATCTGCCTTTAATTGTTTTATATTGGAAGTAGAATTAACATACAATGTTACATTAGTTGCAGGTGTACAACATATTGATTCAACGATTCTATATGTTCCTCTATGCCCACCGTGGGAGGTGTGGTCGCTACCTGTGACTATACATTATCACAGCATTGCTGACTATGTTCCCTACGCTGCACTTTTCATCTCCATGACTTATTTATTTTATAACTGGATGCTTGTACCCTTAATCCCTTTTATCTACTTCACCCACCTCCCTCTACTAACCACCCCTCTGGCAATCATCAGTTTATTCTCTGTATTTAGGAGTCTGTTTTTTGTTTGTTCGTTAGTTTTTTTAATATTCCACATATAAGCGAAATCACATGGCATTTGTCTTACTCTGATCTTTTACTTAGCATAATACCCTCTGGTCCATCCATATTGTTGTAAATGGCAAGATCTCATTCTTTTTTTTTTTTTTTTATGGCAGAGTAATATTCCATTGAACGCGTACACATACATAAACACACACCCACCATATTTTTTTTACCCATTCATCTATTGATGGACACTTGGGTTACTTCTGAGTGAATACATCTTTATTTAAAAATTACTAAGACGGGACGCCTGGGGGGCTCAATCATTAAATGTCTGCCTTCGGCTCAGGTCATGATCCCAGAGTCCTGGGATCGAGTCCCACATCGGGCTCTCTGCTCTGCGGGAAGCCTGCTTTTCCCTCTCCCATTCCCCCTGCTTGTGTTCTTTCTCTTGCTGTGTCTCTCTCTGTCAAATAAATAAATAAAATCTTAAAAAAAAAATTACTAAGACAAAACCTCTGGTTTCTGAGGTCCAGCCACACTCACTATTTGAACGTCTGGTAGGAGGCATTTTTCTGGTTATATGGACCTTCAAAAGTTTGCATAACAACATAGAAAAATTGTAGTAGGAAAAAATACAAGGTAGTAAATTTAAAATGATATGAATAGAAGCTATAATAATAAATGAATCAAATCTATATGTATTCATTTTTAATAATACCAAATATTTTTTAAGATTTTATTTTTAAGTAATCTCTACAACCAACATGGGGCTTCAACTCACAAGCCTGAGACCAAGAGTTATACACTCCACCAACTGAGCCAGCCAGATGCCCCAAGACATTTAAACTGTTAAATTTGATTTCATTTATTTTAAAAAACTATGAAGAAGAGACATCTCCCATGCAGGAGCATTCCAAATAAATTATACAGACACTCCAGCATAGGAGAGGTAAGGAACACCCCCCACCCCTTAAATGTGGGCTATGCCCAGTGACTTCCTTCAAAAGAGGGCAGGAAGGAAGGGGGAAGAAGGAAGAACGCTACAGAGAGACACTTGGTAGACATGACCTCAGCCAGGTGATCAAGGGCAACACTGGCCATTATGATAAGCCATGCTGACAGTACCTGCCCTTGATGTGATAAAAATGGCACTTTGTCTTTATAGTCTTCCTTTAGTAGCCCGGAAGTCCTTAATCTCAGTCTTATCATGGGAAAACATCAGAAAAACCCCAATAAAGGAGCACCCTAAGTATACCTGATCGGTCCTCCTCAAAACTGTCAAAGTCATTAAAAACAAATAAAGTCTGAGAAAATATCACAGCCAAGATGAGTGAGCCTAATAAGAAATGAAAAAGGTGATGTGGTATCTTGGATGGGATCCTAACTAAAACAGAAAGAGGACATTAGTGGAAAATTAAGGAAATCTGTGTAGATTTCGGTTAATAATAGTACTATATCAGTACTGTATCAATACTGGTTCACTCTAACTGTGACAAAAACACCATATTCAACCAAGATTTTAATAACGGGAAACTGTGTAATTGGTGGGCAGGGGGAAGAAGATATGGGGATCTTCTGTGCTGGTAATTTTTCTGTAAATCTAAAACCGTTCTAAAAAATAAAAGTGTACTTTATTTTTATTTTTTAAGATTTATTCATTTGAGAGAGAGAGAGACAGAACACAAGCAGGAGACACAAAGCACAAGCAGGAGAGGCAGAGGGAGAAGCAGACTCCCCTCTGAGCAGGGAGCCCGATGCGGGACTCGATTCCAGGACCCTGAGATCATGACCTGAGCCGAAGGCAGACACTTAACCATCTGAGCCGCCCACGTGCCCCAAAAGTGTACTTTAAAAACAGGAAAAAAAACATGAAAATGATCTGATGAATACCAACATGTGTTAATTCTAATGGAAACACAGGTACTGGTTACATTATTCTGTGTTCTTTTGTGTTTTGAAAATAAAAAAAACCCTGAAAGTCACAATTCAGACCTTTCTGTGCTACAGTAATACTGTTAAAAAAAAAAAATTAAGGGGCGCCTGGGTGGCTCAGTTGGTTGGGCGGCTGCCTTCGGCTCAGGTCATGATCCTGGAGTCCCGGGATCGAGTCCCGCATCGGGCTCCCTGCTCGGCGGGGAGTCTGCTTCTCCCTCTGACCCTCCCCCCTCTCATGTACTCGCTCTCTCTCATTCTCTCTCTCTCAAATAAATAAATAAAATCTTTAAAAAAAAAAAAATTAAGACGCAAGATCACTTCTAAAATTCACGTGTAAAGAAATTATAATTTGTGCTGGCCTCTGGCATGTGAGGTAAACACACATGTTCACCAGTCAGAAAAGTTGACTTCTTCATGGGTCTTGCAAAACCTGCTTGGCTGAGTTAGCATTTCAGACTGAGAGCCACAGCCCAATCAGAACACAGGCAAGACTCACAGTATACGTGGGTGTGTTTCTAGAAAAGTGGAAGCAGAAAATCCTTTCAGGATGAAAAATGCTCCTGGGAAACTAAGACTTTCTCTCCAAGTTATTTGTTCTATAAATTTTACAGACAGGGGAAACCTGTCACATACACATCAGCTATTTCCCACCAATTTGGAATTTTGCCGTCTTACAGACAAAATGGTGTAACAGAGTAACTACGGACTTTGGAGTCAGACACAGAACAGGCTGTACGTCCACATCTGCTACATCTTGAATAATTTCCTGGGAAGCAAGAAAGTGGCTCAGAATATTTTATTCCATGTGTCAAACAGATAAGGCACCCACCTACCTCCCCGGGCTATCAGATGCACAAGATGAAGTGGGATCATGCCACCAACTCCCCAGCACAGTGGGCACCCAAGAACGGTCACTCCTCACCTGTTCCTCTCTTACCATAACTCAGGAAGAGTAAATACAATAATTGTTATCCTTCATAATAGGATCATACTGAAATGTTATGTTATAGTCATTATATAATTCTGAAAAATGCCAGAAGTATTACACAGTACTCAACATAAAAACCCTAAATGTTTTAACTTGGTGACAGATGGACAGCAAATTTCTGTCTACAGTAAATGTGATTCTTTCCAAAATACTGCAGAAATATTGTAGAGAAGTGGATCCTTGAAGTCATGCTTTGGACCCATTTACATAAAGAATGTTAGGTTTAGCACATCCCAACTTTCTACACCGAACAAGGAAGGAAATGACAGAAGCGTGATGTGTCTAGTCACCAATGGGTAACAATTCCATATTCTTTTTTTCTTTTTTTTTTTTTTAAGTGGGCTCCGCACCCAGGACGGAGTCCAATGAGGGGCTTGAACTCATGACGCTGAGGTCAAGAATGAGATGCTTAACCCACTGAGCCACCCAGGATCCCCCATTCCATATTCTAATATATGCTCACATCAAGTTGGAGAGATCTCCCAGTGCCACAGCACTGGCCCCTTGTAGAGCTGGTAACAGAAGCAAACTCACCCCCCAACAGAAGCCCCACCCCCAAGACCTCCAAATTAGAATGTGCATCTTAACAAGATCCCCAGCTGATCCCTAGGTCCTTAAAGTTTAGGAAGCACTGCCCAAATCTATGCTCAAGTCTGACAGGTAGGTGCCTGGCCAGGTTTGAGAATGGTTCCTAAAATGTTTGTACTGACGGAAACACACCTGAGAGGAATATAAGGAACAGAGGCTTCACAGAGACCCCAGGTTTGAATACTGCACCACCATCTCCCAACTGGGACCCTAAGTAAAACATTTGATTCTGAGCTCCAAATTTTTCACCTACTGAGTAGTTACAGGGTAACATTAAAGCTTAGGTATAATCACATTTTCAAGCTTCCTGGTAACCTGCTGCAGTCTTCTGCCGCATCGGGGGAAGCCTGTCCCTTCAGCTCATCTCTGAGGCTGCATGCCTGCCATAGTAGAGGCTGGCCTGGGGGTCAACCTCACAGCTTCAGAGCCCCTCAACCCCAGAAATTCCATTTGTTCATTTAAGTCAGGCAAGTTCCCAATCAAGAAACCACAGGCAACAACAAAATGCAGAGATCCATAAGCAACAGAGAGGAGACCCAGGGAAGAGTCTGAGCAGAGGCTTGAGAGAACCTGCAGTCAGTACAGGAGCTCGGCAGGGCTGAAGCTGAAGGCAGTGCAAGGGCCCTGGACACCTTAGTGAGTGAATGTGGGTTCTGAATGCAAATGCTCAGGTGTGCACGACTACCAAGGAACCACGCACTTAACAGATACCAGGCACAGCACAGTGCTGGAGACATGGAAATTCTGACCAGCCAGAAGTTCAAGACTTTGCTCAAAATCCCAGATACTGGGGCACCTGGGTGGCTCAGCTGGTTAAGCGACTGCCTTCGGCTCGGGTCATGGTCCTGGAGTCCCAGGATCGAGTCCCGCATCGGGCTCCCTGCTCAGCAGGGAGCCTGCTTCTCCCTCTGACCCTCCCCCCTCTCATGTACTCTCTCTCATTCTTGCTCTCTCAAATAAATAAATAAAAAATCTTAAAAAAAAAAAAAAAATCCCAGATACTGAACTGAGACCGCCCACAAAAGACCAAGTCTAAGGAGCAGGGCTCTTCAAGACCTGCCTTAGGAAAGTTTAAAAACAAGTCTTGAAAGGATCAAACTGGCCTGTGAGTCTAACATCTTCTAGAACAACACTCTCTAAAGGAAGACAGCAAAACTCATCTGCCAACAACATATTCACAATGTCCACTACATAGTCAAAAATTACTGAACATACAAAGAAATGGGAAAATGTAACCCACAATCAGAAATTATATGTGTGTGTGTGTGTGTGTGTATATATACATATATAAAACAAAGTATCACAAATGCAAAATCAGCTTTCAAAAGAAGGACAGGAAAGGAAGAGAAAAAAGGAACAAAACACAGAAGGGACAAATAGTATCTGTTACAAATAGTAAACAGATAGCAAGATGGGGACCTAAATCCAACTATATCAATATTTCACTGTAAATAAACTGAATACTCCAAGACTAAGATTGCCCGAATAAATTAAAAATAGGTTCCAACCATATGCTCTTTACAAGAGATGGGCTTTATTATTTTATTTTTATTTATTTATTTTTTTTTTAGAGAGAGAGAGAGAGAGAATCTCAAGCAGGCTCCATGCCCAGTGTGGAGCCTGATACAGGACTCCATCTCAAGACCCTGAGATTATTACCTGAGCCAAAATCAAGAGTCAGACACTTAACCCACTAAGCCACCCAGGCGCCCCTTATTTTTTTTTATTTTAAAGATTTTATTTTTAAGTATCTCTACACCCAACGTGGAGCTCTAACTCACAATTCCAAGATCAAGAGTCACATAGTCCACCGATGAGTCAGCCAGACACCCCATGGACTTTATCAGACAAAAGAGGGTAAAAAAATATGCCTTGCAAATATTAATCATAAAAAAGTAGGAGTGGCTATGTTAATGAGACAAGCAGATTTCAAGACAAAGGGTATTAACAGAAATAAAGAGGGACATTTAGAATGATAAAAGGCTCAATTCATCAGCTAGACAGAATAATCCAAAATGTATATTCATCTAATGAAAGGGCTTCAAAACATAGGAAATAAACAATCAGATTTCATTCTGACTAAAGGAAAAATAGACAAATCTATAATTACAATTGGATATTTTAATAGTCTCTCAGTAACTGATAAAATGAAAAAAAGTAAGTACAGTTGATGTGAGCACAATCCACCAACTCTGACATTACAGAACACCTCACCCCACAGCTGCAGGATGCACGTTCTTCCAGACCACATGCAGAACATTCACCAAGAAAGACTATATGCTGGACCATAAAACAGGTCTCAGCAAATGTCAGAGGACAAAAATCATATAGAATATATTTTCTGACCACAAATGAATTAGAAAGGAGTAAGAATATCTGCAAAATCCCCAAACATTTGAAAATTAGGCAACATACTTCCACATAAAAACACAAATCAAAGAAGAAATCACAAGTAAAATATAAAAATACTTCAAACTAAACGGTAATGAAAACAAAACATCACAATTTATGGGATGCAGTGTGGAGCAATATTTTGGATGAAATTTACTGTTCAAATGTTAATTACTGGAAAAATCTTGTCAGTGATCTAAGCGCCTACCCCAAGAAGCTAGCAAGAACAAAACAAACCCAAATTAAGTGGAAAGAAATTAACAAAAATGGAATTGATATAAAAACCAAGAAGGTGATAAATCAAAAATTGATTGCTTAAAAAACTAAAGCTGACAAACCTCTACCCAGCCTAATCAGGGAGAAACAAGAGAGAAGCAGAAATTATAAATACCAGATTGGAGAGGGGTACTGACCATTAATGACAGATTCTACCAGACATTAGAAGGAAACTAGGAGAATATTATGAGCACATTTATGCCAAATAAATTTAAGAAGTTAGATTAAACGGATAAACCCCTTGAAAAATAAGCTACCAGTACAAAAGGAGCACAAGCTGAAGTGAAAACGTTGAAGAGTCTGTACCTATGAAATTAACTGAATAATAATTAAAAATCTTCCCATCAGAAAAACCCCAGATGGCTTCATGGTGAATTTTATGAAACACTTAAGGAGTAAACAATACTAATCTTAGACAAACTCTTTCAGGAAAGAAGGGAAAGGGTAACTGTTCCAAAGTAATTCTATGAAGCCAGTAGGGTCTCAATACCAAAAACCAGGGAGGATGTGGCAAGAAAAGCACATGCCTGTATCCCTCATGAACACAGATGCATAAATCCCGGACAGTATTTTAATACATCAGATCCAGTAATACACACAGAAGACCATGCATTGTGATCAAGGGAAGTTATCCCAGGAATGTAAGGCTGGTTCAACATTCAGAAAGATGTACTTCACCACATTAATAAAATAAAGAAAATGTCTATGATCATCTCAACAGATGCAGAAGAAGTATCTGATGAAGTTCAGCAATCATTTATGATCAAAAGACTCAGCAAAGTAGGAAGAGGAGGGGCCTTTCTTAGTCAAGGAGATCCTAAAAAGCCTCCAACTAACATTACACTTAATAGTGACAGGATGCTTTCCTCCACAGGTCAAGAACAACAACACATGTGCTTATACCACTTTCATGAAACACTGTATTGGAGATCTCAGGCAGAGCAATAAAGACAGAAAGAGTGGAAGAAATAAACTCTCTATTCAAAGACAACATGACTTAGAAAATTTTAAGGCATCTACCAAATAAATAACAGAACCAATAACGGAATTTAGCAAGGTTACAAGATATAACGTTAATACAGGAAAGTCCAGTTATATTTCTCCATATTAGCAACAAACAAGTCAACCAATGATATAAAACCTAGAAAATGAACAGAAATGAAAATGAGAAACTAAGCAACCTGATTTTAATACTTACCAGAAACCTAAAGAAATGAACAGACAGATCAATGGAATAGACCAGAACAGGAGTGGCAGACTTCTGTAAAGGAAAAGTTACTAAAGATTTTAGTCTTAGCAGGCAACCTATGGTTTCCATCCCTCATTCTTTCATTTATTTGTTTTTAAGATTTTTTTTTTATTTGACAGAGAGAGAGAGAGAGTGAGAGAGGGAACACAAGCAGGGGGAGTGGGAGAGGGAGAAGCAGGCTTCCCGTGGAGCAGGGAGCCCGATGCGGGGCTCGATCCCAGGACCCTGGAACCTTGACCTGAGCCGAAGGCAGACGCTTAATGGCTGAGCCACCGAGGAGCCCCTCATTTGTTTTTTAGTTTATTTTTTAATCAATCCTTTAAAAATATAAAAGCCATTCTTAGGTTGTGGGCCATATAAAAATAGTCCACAGGCCACATCTGGCCCCTGGGTTGTAGCTTGCTGACTCCTGGACTAGAAAGTCTAGAAACAGACTCCTCCTTATCCAGTCAATTCCATTCCTAGTTATTTATCCAAGAGAAATGAAAATTTATGTCCACACAAAGACTTACACAAAAATGTTCACAGAAGCTTTATTCTTAATGGCTCCAAACTGGAAACCACCACAACCTCCATGAATAAGAGACTGGATAAGTAAATCACGGTATTCTCACACAATGGAATACTATTTGGTAATAAAAAGAACTAAATTCAGGAATTACATGGATGAAGCTCAAAAACACACCGTGAGCAAAAGAAGCCTTGAGATGAAAGCCCACGCCATAGGATTCTATTTATACAAAGTCTGAGAACAGATATAAGGTGAAAGAAATCAGTAGTGACTGCAGGAGTGGGGTGGAAGGACAGGAGAAAGGAGATATACAAAGGAACTTTCTGGGATAATGGAAACAGCCTACATCTTGACAGGGATATGGGCTACACCCCCAAGAGTTTTGACAAATGCATCAAATTAACACTTAAGACCTGTGCATTTCACACTATGTACATTACATTTCCAAAAATAATACAACAATATAGCATTTAAAAATTCATAGGTCTTTAGTAGGTCTTTAACTCCAGATCCTAACAGTTGACCTTTAGTTGGAAAGTAACAAGGTTGACTGGGTTTCCTTACAAGTATTACTCTTCAAAATAGTCACCTGGGAGACTTACCTAATCAAAGTATTCAATGTTGCTATCACGCAAAACATTCATTCAGTTTGTCTTACAGAACATAATCAGTTACAAAGTTAACTATAAAAAAGAAATTGACTTTAAAAAGAGAGACATAATTATAGATAAAAGACTGGTAAGGAAGACATCAAAAAGATAACACTAATTTTGAACTAAGTGATAGCATCCTCATGAATAGTATTTTCTTCTCTAGACTTTCAAAATTTTGTACAATAAACAGCAACTATTTCCATTATTAGAAAATATTCTCCAGGGGCGCCTGGGTGGCTCAGTCGTTATGCATCTGACTTCAGCTCAGGTCATGACCCCGGGGTCCTGGGATCGAGCCCTGCTCGGTGGGAAGCCTGCTTCTCCCTCTCCCACTCCCCCTGCTTGTGTTCCCTCTCTTACTGTCTCTCTCTCTGTCAAAAAATAAATAAAATCTTAAAAAAAAAAAAAAAATCTCTGAAAACATTAGAAAAGCAGTCTCATTATCACTTCAAATGTTCTGTGGTTATCTCAAATCCTTTCTATAAGAAATAAGAAAGCACAAGCCACCTTATCGATCTTCTCTGAAAGTTTTCAGGCACCGTGCTAAGAATGATGTGCACACTACCTCTCTTTCAATCAGCACAACTCCTCTCTGGGACAGATATTATTATCATCACCCCCCTTTAATCTACACAATTCTCAAAGGCAGGTACTATTATTATCCTCATTTAAAAGACAAAAAACTAAGACCCAGAGTGGTTACATAATTTTCCCACAGCTGATAATTAGCGGAGCCTGGGTCTGAACGAGAGCTTCCTGCAGAGCTCTGGTTTGGCTCTTAAGCAGAGCCCTGTACTGAATCTGGGGAATGAAGTGGTGGCGGCGGCGACTGCACTGCTACTATGAAGAGGAAGAAAGGAGGAGGAGGAAGAGGAAGAAGGTCAAGTACTACCTGTAGTCAAGCCATTTACTATACATATACTATCTCATTTAATTAAAAGGTTTGAAAAATAAGTAAATTCACGGATAATTTTTTTTAAGATTTTATTTATTTGAGAGAGGGAGAGAGTGTACGTAGGGGGGGGAGGGGCAGACAGAGAGGGAGAAGCAGACCTTCCCACTGAGTAGGGAGTCCATATGCAGGGATGCTGGGATCATGACCTGAGCCAAAGGCAGACGCTTAACGGACTGAGCCACCCAGGCGCCCCAAATTCATGGATAATTACCATGGGAAATGAGGCACAGCTGTGAGCACCTTCCATTAAGGTCATGGATTTGATTACCAAGCTGGCTTAACATTTTTCCCCAAAACTGGTGCCTATCAGAGCTACACGCAACCCATGGCACACTGCATTCAAAGCTCTCAATCTTCTCATTCCATAAACTGACCACTGATTTTCACTGTGACTATAAAAAAAAGGCCAATTTAGGATTTACTTAAAATTCCCTTATTTTCTTTGCATTAGTTCAAGGATCAGATGAAAGGATCAGATTACATGAAAACAAGAAACGTATCAGACAAATGTACAGTATTATTTCTCTTGCTATTAAATATTAGAAATGTCTTATTATCATTCAAAAACAGAGAAGGTGGATGAGTCATTCATTCCTTTAATAGCCAACTTGGCTCTACTAATTCTTTACACACTATGTTCTGCTAATTCATTCCTTTAGGTTCTCAGAGGGTGGTCATGGACCAGCACAACTACATGGTTGGTCACATGGGAGCTGGCAAAGGAAAAAAAAAAAAAAAGAAGCAAATTCTTTTTTTTTTTTTTTTTAAAGATTTTATTTATTTATTCATGAGAGACAGAGAGAGAGAGGCAGAGGGAGAAGCAGGCTCCCAAGGAGCAGGGAGCCCGATGTGGGACTCGATCCCAGGACCCTGAGATCATGACCTGAGCCGAAGGCAGACGCTTAACCATCTGAGCCACTCAGGCGCCCAAGAAGCAAATTCTTAGGTCCCACCCCAAACCCACTGAATCAGAAATTCTGGGGAGGGGTCCAGAATTCTAGGTTAACAAGCCTACAGTGATTCTGCTGGACGCTCAAGTCTGAGAATCACTGCTTCCTCCCATCTGACCAAAGTGATGGTTGACTGGGTCCAAGGGGTCTTCATCTAAATCAAAGCCTTTACCCCTTAGGGAGAGCCCTAGGCAAAAGTAAACTCTATGTTTTCTGACCACTTTCCAAAAGAGAAGAATATTCCAAAAATGTTATTTAAAAAAAAATAAGCCCTCATCTAACCCCTTGTGAAAATGATTTACCATGCAAACTACTTTGGTCCCTTTCAGATTTGTTACTTCTAAGAAAGGACTAATAGGATTTCTAGAGTCGCAAAAGCACATTTTTGTCAACCTTAAAATTAGAGAGATTCTGGACCCTTGGCAACACATATCACAACACCATCCTCTTTCTATCAGCTGCTGACTTTCCTCTGCAACCTTCTCTATGCAGAGCAACAACTCTCAACACCTGTAGCCAGGAGACTAAAGTGTACAGCTTCCAATTCCCACTTGAATTTATCTTTTTTGCTTTCCTTCTAAAAGACAAGCATTTGGGTTAATTTCAGTGGAAAACTAGAACATGCTACCAAAGAGATAACGTATCAGGTTCTGCCACTGTTGAAGTTGAGACTGTTTCCCCCCTTTTTTTTTTTAAGTCATATCGTGCCTTGTTAACATTATTGCTATGTTGTTGAAATAGCTTATATTTTCTATTTTAAATATTTTCTTTAAGAGCCACAAACTTAGGAATAAGAAAGCAGAAATAATAACAAACATGGAGAAAGTCTAAAATTATAATAAAAAATTTTACACGACTCAAAGCTAATGTGCTTAGAGCTGTGAGCTCTAAGGCTGGATGAAAAGAATTTCTATTTTTTAGAAGATTTATTTATATGAGAGAGAGACAGAGACAGAGACAGAGAGCAAGTGAGCGTGCAAGCACGGGGAAGGGGCAGAGGGAGAGAAGAGTCTCAAAGAGACTCTGAGGCTGAGCACAGAGCCTGATGTGGGTGGGGCTTGATCTCATAATCCTGAGATCACAATCGAAGCCAAAACCTAGAGTCAGATGCTTAACTGACTGTGATACCCAGGTGCCCCCAAAAGAATTTCTATTAAGATATAAATTATAAAACTGACCCAAGAAGAGACTGCACAGGTCAGTGATGAAGAGACCTTAGCCAGACTGTGTGGGATCCAATCCTGGTTCTGCCACTGTGCTAAGTTAGTCAACTTTCCTTCATTCTCTCCACTCTGTGTTCTTCCATTTTTTTTTTTTTTTTTAAAGATTTTATTTATTTGACAGAGAGAGACACAGCGAGAGAGGGAACACAAGCAGGGGGAGTGGAAGAAGCTGGCTTCCCACTGAGCAGGGAGCCCGATGCGGGCTTGATCCCAGGACCCTGGGACCATGACCTGAGCTGAAGGCAGACACTCAATGACTGAGCCACCCAGGCGCCCCTATGTTCTTCCATTTCTTAATCTGTGACATGGAAATAGTATATACTACCCACTTCATATAGTTTTATGAGGAATAAAAGTTAAATATTTTTTTAAAGATTTTTTTACTTATTTATTTGGCAGAGAGAGAGAGCACAAATAGGCAGAGCAGCAGACAGAGAGAGAGGGAGAAGCAGGCTCCCCACTGAGCAGAGAGCCCAATGTGGGACTTGATCCTAGGACCCTGGGATCATGACCTGAGCCGAAGGCAGACACTTAACCAACTGAGCCCCTAAAAGTTAAAAGTTTTTGAGTTTTCCTCAAAATGAAAGTAAACTTAGACTTTATTATTTTTTTAAAGATTTTATTTGAAGAGAGAGAGAGCACACACACAAGGAGGGGGAGCAACAGAGGGAGAGAGAGAAGCAGACTCTCCACTGGGCAGGGAGCCCGATGTGGGGTTCAGTCATGACCTGAGCCAAAGGCAGACGCTTAACCGACTGAGCCACCCAGGTGCCCCAAATTTAGACTTTTCTTAAAGAAAAATATATTGACCAAAGACATCAAGTTTCTAAAAGGTCCAGGATCTACAGAAAATAGCAAGAGTGCTGTCAAAGATCTTCAGTCACCCCCTAGAGAAAAAAAGCTTCAGGCCCATACAGTTGTACAAGTGACATCTCTCAATTCTTCAAGAAACAGATCATTCAGGGCGCCTGGGTGGCTCAGTTGGTTAAGTGACTGCCTTCGGCTCAGGTCATGATCCTGGAGTCCCTGGATCGAGTCCCGCATCGGGCTCCCTGCTCGGCGGGGAGTCTGCTTCTCCCTCTGCCCCTCCCCCCTCTCATGTACTCGCTCTCTCTCATTCTCTCTCTCTCAAATAAATAAATAAAATCTTAAAAAAAAAAAAAAAAGAAAGAAACAGATCATTCAAATGCTAAACCATTCCAGAGAAGAGATGTGAAAGGTTTCCAAACTCGTACTGACCCAGTTACAGAACACCATATCAAAACCTGACACAACACAAAACAGAACTATGGGTCAATCTCATTACTGATTAGTTTCTAAATGAAACACTAGCAAAAAAGTTCAGCAGTACATTAGCTTTTAACTTCACAATTACAGAGAGGGTTCAATTTGTTATTAGGAAACCTACTGAGGTAATTTGTCACATAAATAAAACAGAAGAGAAAAATCACAGGATAATCTTAGACATTAAAAAAGAATTTAATAAAATCCAACAACTAATAAATGAGGATTAGATTATGCTCCAATTTAAAATGGCTGCAAACCAAAGCTCACATCATACTTAATAATAAAATACTAGATACCCCTCTATTTAAGTCAGATACAAGACAGGGAAGTCCAAGAACATAAACACTGGTAGAAATACTGGCAAGAAGATGATGAAAAAGTATCAGAAATGCAAAGATGACTGTCTACTAGGAAAACCCAAGACAATCACCTGAAAAAGTATTAGAATAAATAAGAGAATTCAATAAAGTGGCCAGGATTATCAAAGTAACATATATGTATGTTACCATCTTTGCTGTACTAAAACAGTAATCATGTAATGAAAGAGAATAACTCATCCAACAGCAATAAACCCACTGATACATGCAGAAATAAACTTAATAAGAAAGGTGTATTATCTATATAAAGAAAACTATACTATGCTTCTGAGCAACATAAGACTCCATGAAAAGACAAAACTTGTATGTTTAGAACAAGATAACTCACGGAGCCACAAAACTATTAAAATACCAAATTCCTCCTTAAATGATTTATAAAGTTCAATACAATCCCAATCAAATTCTAAGATTTTTGTTTGTTTTTAAGAATTTGAAAGACAATTCTAAAGTTTACCTGAAACAGTAGTTTTCAACCCTAGCTGCCATGAAAATCGTATGAGGAACTGTGAACCGTATCAATGCTCATGCCACACCCCAGAGAATCTAACTTAATTGGTCTGCAGTGGGGTTCAGGCACTGCATTTTAAAAAATCTCCCCAGGTAATTTTGATGTGCAGATACGGTTGAGAATGACCCATCTAGAAGAGTATCTTACAAGGACAGCCAAGAAAATACTGGATTCTTGAAAAAGAATGAAGAGCAACTACCTCCATCATGTACTGAAGTTCATTATATAGGTAGTACAGTAAGTTTCTGGCACAGGATAAGCAAAGATCAATGAAACAAACAAAAAGTCCAGAATTAGACCCAAACCTTGTATATTTGAAAACTGAGTAAAATCTAACAAAAATGGTATGTTACATTAGTGGGGAAAAAAGCTGGATCAGCAGTATCTAAATAAATGGCACTGGGATGACACCTACCATTTGGGAAAAAAATACACAGCTAGATCTCTGTATCTCACTCTGGCCAAAATCAATTCTGAACTAAATATCCAAGATATAAGGAGAAAAAAATACAGAAAAATATTTCATAATTTTGAAACAGAGAAAGCATTCCTAAACATAACACAAAACCCAAAAGCCGTAAAAGAAAAAATGGATAAATCTGTTTCTATAAAAACTGAAAACATCCATTTGGTAAAAACACAGAACTATCAAATTGTAAACCCAAGTAGCCATACTCCTGGTAAAACAGACTTCAGCAAATAAAAAAAGAGGGGGAAAAGCTTACATTTATTAAAGGTTTTAACTTTCATATAAAAAAATATTCAAAACCACAAGAAAAAAAGGAAACACAACAGAAAAACTAGCAGAGGACATGAATAGTACAATATAAATGCCCATGAATTCATGAAAAGACATTTTTGCCTAAGAGAATGGCAAATCAGCAAAAGTATGCTATCAGTGTTGGTAAGAATCAGGGGGTGGGGGGGTGGGGAGTGACAGGGAGTCATTCGCTTTTGGTGAGGGTGTAATCCACAATGTTTATGGAGAGTATTTGACAACAGCTATGCTTATCAAAAATGTCAATAGCCTTTAATCCAGAAGTTTCACTACCAAGATTTTTTTTTTTGGGGGGGGGGGTGAGTTTTATTAAGCAAGGACACATAAAAATCTCTCCAGAGTCAGAGGGGTCATGACAGGGTTGCCCCACTACCAAGAATTTATCTAGCAGATACACTCAGCTGTACAAAGATGTATTATCAAAATTGTTATATCAGCGAAACACTGGAAACAACCTAAATGTACAGCCGTTAGGGCATTAGTCATATAAATTAAGATATACCCAAATTGGGGACTACTACCATATCAAACCCAGTAAGAAGGACTGAGCTCTATCTAACATAGAACTTCCAACTTACATTAAAGTGGCAAGAAGGAGGTATATGTATACATACATACATACAGGGAGGGGCAGAGAGAGAGATGTTATACTATACTACTCTTTATGTTTAGGGCAGATACATATACACACACTCACCTCTCTATGCACAGATCATCCCCAACAGGATAGATAAGAAATAGTTGTCTTTGGTGAGAGAATTTGGAAGAGCCAAAGGTCAAGAGTTAAGGGAGATTAACTTTTCAGTTCTTACTCGTAGTGCCTTTTTTTTTTTCTTTTCTTTTCTTTTTTTTTTTTTGTGGTTTGTTGTTAAACCATGTACAGGATTACTTTCTAGAAACAAAACTTTTAACAAAGGCTTTGACCTAATAATCTCACAGAATCTATCCCATGATGCATGTGGATATGCCTATACAAAAAAATACACTCACTGCAGCTGTACCAATGAAAAATCAAAAGCAATCCAAATGTTCATCATTAGAGGAGTAGATCAATAAATTATGGTGTGTCCTATAATGGAATACTTTGCTATCTACTGATGAAAACAAGGGAAATCTGTGTGCACTGCTAAGGAAAGGCAAGTAGGGTATATACTGTTACATAAAATAGCAAAGTGCTAATGTAGTTTGGTTCCATTTCTTATGAACAT
Source organism: Mirounga angustirostris (assembly GCF_029215605.1). Classification (NCBI taxonomy): domain Eukaryota; kingdom Metazoa; phylum Chordata; class Mammalia; order Carnivora; family Phocidae; genus Mirounga; species Mirounga angustirostris. Next base: position 142,625,071 of record NW_026991713.1, read on the forward strand.
ATTTGCATAGAGTGGTTATCTGGGGGCGCCTGGGCAGCTCAGTCAGTTAAGTATCTGACTCTTGATCTCAGCTCAATCAGGTCTTAATCTCGGGGTCTTGAGTTCAAGCCCTGTGATGGGCTCCACATTGGGCAATGAGCCTACTTAAAAAAAAAGAACAGAACAAAAACAAAAAGTAAACAAGGAAAAAAAAAATAAGTGGTCATCTGTAAAAAATGAGGCTGCTCTTTTTTATTATTTGAATTATTTTATAGGAAATCTGCATTTCCTTTGTAATGATGATTTTTAAAACAAAATTATCTTTTAAAAAGTTTCTTTCCCCCCCTGTGCATCTTAAAATCTTATCTGGCTTAAAATGAACTTGTCTCTTGCTCTTACTATTTGCCCTTCACTATTAGTTCTTTTGTCCCACCCAAAAGCCACAACAACCCTTCCAAAAAATACCAGTCCCTGTCCTTCCTTTACCATCAGCCTCTTTGGGGTACCTACGGGGAGCAGAGATGACTGTCCCCACAACAGTGAGCACTCGCCAAGTGTTGTTTGAAAGAGATATCACACTGTACAAAGGAATGAAAGCCCTGGGCAGCCAGAGGAGCATGAAATGAGAGATACACCAACAGAGCCCAGACTGCAGGAAACCTGCCAAAACCAATAAACAAAACAAACAAAACAACCAGATTCTTCAACAAATGAATTGTAAGGATCCTAGAGATTAACAGAGTCTTAAAAGCCATATTCACTGAATATAGTTATTCCAGTTTGGGGGGGGGGAACCCCCATAAAAACAGATTGGGACACATGAGGCCACTGGAAATCTGAGTTATCTAGTAGACCTTGATGACAAGAAGAAATCATTCATTTACTTACATGTGAGAATGGCACTGGGTTTAGGTCTACCCTGTCTAACTTTTAGGAATACACATTATCAATGGCTCACTAAGTATGGTCAAGGAGCCCAGATACCTTCGGGGGTGGGGGGGGAGGGGGTCATGATGTCAAAACTATTTTCATAAAATACTAAGACACTCTCATTCTCTCACAAAAACATAGAGGCACTTTCCAGAAGCTCTGGGACCTGTGGTATCACCGTGCTTAATGGCTAATAGAATGTGTGCTTGGTTTTCAAAATTCTGTTTCAGTATTTAATGTGGCAAATATTGATAGATATAATCCACATTGTAAAGAAATCTCCTTGGGGCCCTCAACAGTTGGGCCTAACAATCCTAAGACCAAAAAGTTTGAGAACCCTTGCATTAAACTACTATGTCTATTTTTGCATAGGACTTAAATTCTCCAAAATAAAAAGTTTTTTTGTAAGGGGGTAGCATGGATTGATGAGTGAACTGGGAAAGAGCAAACATCAGGCTGACCATAGCAATCTCTTCTCAACCTACCTCTGGAAGGCATGTGCATACACAGACCCCTCTGCAAACGCCAGGGACAACTAAAGTTTAAGTTCACATTCCCTCCCCTTTAACAACACTTCAAAAGAGATAAATGCCAATTTTAATGTTTGGAATTACAGTTGACTGCTGAACAATGCGGGGGTTTGAAGCCCTGACCCCTGCCCAGTGGAAAATTGGCATAAAAATTGTGACTTCTAAAAATTTAGTAACGAATAGCCTACTACTACCCGGAAGCCTTACCAAAACATAAACAGTTGATTAGCACATTTTTTGTATATGTATTATACACTGTTTTCTTATAAAGATAGAGAAAACATTAAGAAAATCATAAGGAAACACATTTATAGTATTGTACTTATCAAAAAACAAAAAAAACCCCACCCCATGTATAAGGAGACTCGTGTAGTTCAAACCTGTGTTGTTCAAGATTCAACTGTACTTCATTTTTATTTAAGTTAAAAAAAAAAGAAATTGTCTCCTTATCTAAGACCGTCCCAGGCTTCATCTGCGTCCCCTAGTGCCCGCGACAGCCTTGTGGGGAAACTGTGCTACTCTTACTTGTCCTTTTCCTTCACTTGGGCTAATCAAATTCAAGAAATAGCACAAACTGTTCTACTGCTCTAGAACTTGCTGTTGTAAATACTGCCTGCAACAGGTGCTCCGGTGGCTGCCACCAAGGAGCCTTGTCTCAGAGCCACCATGGTGTCTGCTCCCTCACTGGGAATCTGCCTGCACTCCGCTTCCTTGTCAGCTTCCAGCTTTCCAGTTGTCCCCATCGACCTTGGCATCTGCCTTCCCTGTCCTCCACGTTCAGCTCCTACTCTACATGCCAGCTGCAGGGCTGGTGGCTGAAACCCAAAGCAGTGCTCTCAACCTACACAGACCTCAAAGCCACCTGGAGGCTCCAAAGGGCCCCCCAGATTCTGAGTCCAGTAGCTCTGCACTTCTAACAAGTCCCTGGTGCTGTGCTGCCGGCCCACAGACCTCCCTCTGGGAACCACTGCTGCGGAGGTCCTCCTGTGACCCGAGGGCCCGCACTGCCCCTGGCTCTGCCACCTCCCCCGCTGTGAACCATGGCAGCTTGCGGACCAGCTTCTTGGTAAAACGGAGACTGTGGCAGAAGACTTCACTAGGTGAACATAAAAAGGAAAAGGTATACGGAGGAAGAACTTGGGTCAGCTGGTAAAGGAGAGGGTCAGCAGCCTTCACCAGATTCAGTGACGCAACAGAAAGCAGATTCCCCGCCGGAAGTTGCCTCCTTCAACCATGTAGTCCTATTTCCACCATTTTCCTCAGAGGCTTAAAAACTGGCCGTCAGTCCGAACACATCCCCTATGTTCACAACTGCCTGACGTGCAGGCCATTCTACTGCTGGCTTCTTTAAGAGCGCCCACTTTCAAGACGGGCAGAGATCTTCATCTCTGGGTTCCAGATACCAAACCTCCCTTTTCCAAATCTGAGGGCAGGAAGAAAGACTGGAGGAGGAGAGGAACGTGCCACATCATCCCGCTTCACTGCGCTGCTTGCTTAGAAGGAAAAGCTCCCCACCCCCGCTAACAGGAAGCATTCAAAGCACTTAAGCTCACTTACCTTGGTCATGCCTCCTGCCTGCGCCGTGTTCAGTCCGGCATGACTGGCCATTTGTGGCGAAACCTGTGTTAACGTCTCGGCCAGCACGCTGCTCGTGGCCCCCTGCATGGCCGGAGCAGGGTACGGCATCCCAGCTCCCCTTCCTCTGCCAGCGGCCCCAAGAGAACCATTCATGACTTGCGCCTGTCCTTGCTGGGCCTGGTTCATTAAACTATGGCCAGAGTTACTATTGAGGAGGCCTGGGTGGGTCTGGTTAAAGTTAGCATTCATGCAGATCCCAGGTCCCGTCTGCGATGTGGCAGGGCTGCTGGTCACCAGCCCCACCTGCTTTTGTGCTTGCGGATTCAGTGCTTGCGAAGCAGGGGGAGTGGGCCCAGAGGTGCTGGCTGCCTGTTTGGGCAGGCTAGGGGCTGAAGAATCTCCCTGGTTCAGAGGGCTCTTGCCCATGGCACCCAAGCTGGCCATGTTTGCACTGTTCGGCTGTCCCTGAGCCTGGCCGCCAAGGCCTTGCTGCACGGGGCTGCTGGCGCTAACATTTCCTATTCCTGGGTTGATACTAGAGCCGCTGCCTCCACGCAGAAGCTCCGACAGTTGTTTATGTTTGGAAGCAGCATCTGGAACGAGGTTCCCACTGTTTAAAAGGCTTAATTCTCCTCCATTGGGGATCAGCTCATCAGGAAGATCATTTTCCAAGTCAAACAATGATCCAAAATCTAGAAATTAAACAGAAATGGAAATGAGAAACTAAGCAACCACAACAGCTTTCCAACTGTCATATATTACTATGATCTTAACCTAAAGGAGCACTTCACACAGAATGCTGGCATCTTTTTTTAAGTGGTTTTTTTTTTTAATTTTAATTTTTTTTAAAAGATGTTATTTATTTGAGAGAGAGAGAGAGAGAGAGAGAGAGAGCACAAGCAGGGGGAGCTACAGGGGGAGAGGGAGAAGTAGGCTCCCCGCTGAACAGGGAGTCCGATGCGGGGCTCGATCCCAGGACCCTGAGATCATGACCTGAGCCGAAGGCAGACGCTTAACCGACTGAGCCACCCAGGACCCCCAGAACGCTAGCACATCTTAAGGGTAATGTCAAAATGACTTGAAACTTCATTTGGGAAAATAAAACAGGGAAGCATATTTTTCAAATTCTGAAGAAGGAAAAGTTAAACAGAGATGAGAGGAGGGTCAGCCCCACTAGATGTTACCAGATATTCTAAAACAATAATTAAATCGTGTGGCTTGAGGAGAAATGTAGATATATAAACTAAAGGAAATCAACGGGGAATTAAACCTTCACTGAATTTAAGTTAAAATGCTTTTAAGAATACATGTGTGCGAAAAAGTAACTGGGAATCAGGTTAAATGAACAGGAATTTGGGGAAATTAAGTAAAGCCTAACCTTAAGTGATTACATATTTTTTAAAAGGTAAATTATTAAAAAAAAAAAAAACCCACCCCAGCCTAAACAGAAAATGAGAGTTCTCCAAATGTTGAAGCTGCAGAAAATAAAGATGTATAAAGAAACTAAAAATAGTTAAAAGTAAAAGAAAATAACTTAACAGCTACTTGTCTCACGTGAAAGGGGCTAATGTCAGCCCTGCAGAAGGACAGGCAGCACACTGACTCCCGAGTATAAACACAAAGGAGGCCAGCAGGTAAGTATCAAAAAGGAAGATAAAAGTCAAGGGAAGAGATCATCCTTCCCAGTAATCAGTGACAAGTAAAGCAACTTCTTCCTCCTGGTCCCTCTCAAAGTACCATTTCTCTAACATGTGGCCTAAGTGTCATCTCTAGTCCCTCACCGACCGCATTTTCTTCAACCCACAACCACCTGGCCACACGTGCATGCACAAAGGACAAGATCAGCAGAACTACGACAAGAGTGGCATCATGTGTGATATCGAAACAGGGGCAAACAATACACGGAGGCAGGTCAGCCTAGTGGTTAGTCTCTAGACCCAGACTGCCTGCAACTGAGCCCAGCTCTGCCTCCAGCTCCCTACTTCTTAGCTCTAAGTTACCTAGACTTTCTGTGCCTCGGGGTCCTCCATCTGGCCACCACACCTCATAGGGTTTCGTGGGGACTGAATGAATTAATAAATGTAAAGCATTTACAACAGTGCATGTGGGTGGTTAAGTGCACCGTCGTTATCAGCTGTTATTATTATTGTTATCCAGTAACAGAAGGTTTGATAAATTACTATATAATATTAGAAAACATTACACATCTTTGGCACCTGGGTGGCTCAGTTAGTTGAGCGTCCAACTCTTGATTTTGGCTCAGGTCATGATCTCAGGGTTGCGAGATCAAGCCCCATGTCAGGCTCCGTGCTCAGCATGGAGTCTGCTTAAGACTCTTTATCCCTCTCCCTCTGCCCCTCCCCCCATTCACTATCTAAAATAAACAAAATCTTTTAAAAATTACACCTCTACTAAAATAATTATGAAGACTGAAAAATGTAGGAAAATGTGTTCGTGATGTAAAAACATGCAAATGGCAATGCATGCAAAACAGCACATCAAATAAGATTAGAACTGAAGTATGTGCATGTGCGCACTGGCTGGTAAGTAACACACCAAAAATAAAGAGTCGTACTGGTTGAAGTGGTGGGGTGATGAGTGCATGTGGCTTTTTGTTGTTGTTTCAAACAGAGCCACCCGCCCCCCCCCCCCCCCCACTTTGAGAAAACTGGACTGTCTTCTCCGCGGTGTCAGATCCTAAGACTGCCTGCCCCACAACCCCCTCAGGTGGCTGCTCTGGGGTTCCTCTAAGAAACAGCAACACCTTCCCAGCCGCAGAAGCAGGACTGATTGGAGAAGCCACCCCCCCCATAAGCACCTTCTCCTTGCAGGTGACACAATCCCAGCTAAGGGAGTTGAAGGCAAGTTGGCCACGACAGTGTGGAAAAGGTTTTCCTTCCTACTGGGAAGGAATGCTCAGGAAGAAATCTCCCTTTCCGTCACCACATTTCATTGTGGAGCTACGGCAGCCATCCTCAGACAGGAGAGGAGGCACCTCGCACACACCAAGGATGACTGCAGCAAAAGCTAACGCTGGGGTCGTGAAGCCATCTCTGAGCTCAGTTATCCAACCCGGGAGCCTCCCTACCTTCAGATTTCTCATTATGGGAGAAAATGCATTTCCTGTCATTTAAGCCATTCTAGCCAAAGTTTAATGTCACCCGATGAAGTTCAAACTTCCTTTGTAAGGCATACAAGGCCATCAGAATGTGGACCCTGACCACTTCTCAGCCCTTCTTTCCCCTGGCACTTTTTTTTTTTTTTTAAAGATTTTATTTATTTGACAGAGAGCGAGCAAGAGCAGGAACACAAGCAAGGGGAGTGGGAGAGGGAGAAGCAGGCTTCCTGCGGAGCAGGGAGCCTGATGTGGGGCTCAATCCCAGGACCCTGGGATCATGACCTGGGCCGAAGGCAGACGCCTAACGACTGAGCCACGCAGGCACCCCTCCCCTGGCACCTTCTGATGCACCCTACCTTCCAGCCACAAGAGTGAGCGGTCACGTGCAACAGAAATCCTTCTCCTGGATGTTCTCTGTCTAGAAAACCATGCCCCTACCTCTCACTCAGATTAAACGCAGTGACTACGAAGACTGTCTTCGGGCTACCCCAGAACAGACCAGTCCCTGTTTTCAGCCTCCAAAGTTCTCTGTACATATATGCCTAGTAAACCACCTCTAACTAACATATACTTATTTCATCCTACCCAACTATAAGGACTTAGGAATTACTTGCAACTGTACACACACACACATACACACACACACAAAGATTTTTATAAAACCTGTGAGAGTAAGTTGCAGACAGCATGAGTCTTTCCTCCCAAGTACTTGACCATGCATCTCCTAAGAACACCCTTGTACAAAATCACAGCACATTTATCAAATTTGGTAAATTTAACACTGATACAATATTCAAATTTAGCCAGTTGTCTCAATATTGCCCTTTATTACATTTATTTTCCTGGTCTAAAATCCAGTTCAGGACCCCAGTGCACCTAGCTGTCATGTCTCGGTCTTTTCCTTTTGTCTAGAAAGGTTCCTCAGACTTGGTCTTTCCTAACTGTGACATTTTTGAAGAGGACAGGCCAGTTGTTTTGTAGAATATCCCTCAATTTGGGGTTGCTTCCTCCTGATTACAGGACACGTAATTATGAAGAGACACACAACTCCTGGATACGGCAGACAGCTGAGACACAGCCACGGATCAGGGTTTTTGCTGCCAACTACCCAGCTTCTGCATCTCAACGTGGTTTTGTGGGGTCCATTCCATAGCTTCTATGGCACTGTGCTGTCCTGAATGTCGAGATCCACTAAGGTCTCCAGATAAAAAGAACAAATTGCAGGCGGGGGCGGGAAGAACACACGAAATAAAGTAAAAAAACCAACTCTCCAACATAACTGATGTTTCTGTTGCCTTCCAGACTCTGTCCACACACACGCACATTTTTACTCAGTATCCTTTCTTTCTTTTTAAAAAGGTTTTAAGTCATCTCTACAACCAACATGGGGCTCGAACTCATGACCCCAAGATCAAGAGTCACACGCTCTACCAGCTGAGCCAGCCAGGCACCCCTACTCAGTATTCTTATAACAAAACAAAACCCCGGTGTGTGCATTTAATTAATGCAATGCTCCTTAATCTATGAACATGAAAATGAAACTTCATCTAAACTAGCAACAAGAGCCATTAAGACAGAGACCGAGTTTCCTTTCTATTTGCCCGGGAGAGGATGAAGAGCCGGTGTCAAGCACTGTAAATCGTTAGAAGGAAATGAACTCCAAATACTTAGTTTGGAACAACCTGCCGAAGCCCCAATTGGCTCTTCCCAGTGTCTCGAAGCACTCTCCCGAAGAGAGGGCGACTGGGCCAGGACAAGAGCAGGTAAACCCAAATGAACAGTTACACAGTGTCAGAGACCAGGTCCCCGATTCCAGTGTGGGAACTGGAACTGAGGAAGGAAAAGGCACACCTGCAAGTGGAACACAGGCACTCAAATCCTGGCTCAATCAGCCAGCCCCACGTCCCTGAACAAACTGTTCAACCTCTGGATCATACTTCCCCCAACCGCGAAACAGGGATAAGAGCCCAGCTACACGATGAAAGCTGGAACAGGCTATCATACTCTAGCACACAAACTATAAAATTTCTTACCTTTAAAAATCCACCCACCATTCCACCACTCTCAAATTTACCCGTGTGGTTTTTCTTAGTGGTTTACTGGAGCTCCACCCCACACGCACATGCGACTCTGACTGCTGTCATGGGTGGTATGTCTTGGGCTCAGTTTGGTTTGTGCTGCTCCACCACACTTTGGCCACCTCGATCACTTTTCTCACCCTGTTTCAGTCCAAACACATCTCACAGCTGTTTGGTTGTGGAAAGAAGGGACTAATTCTGCTTACGTCCTTACCTATCAGTCCAACCACATGTGCACGCGTCCACAAGCAAATCCACAGGGAGCGTCTTTGTAAGACAAGGTGGGCTGGGCAGGGTGTGCAGAGGGCCATCCCCGCTCACAGTGCCGCCCCTCTTCTCCCTGTGACTGTCTCCACGCACATATTCTCTGGCTCACAAAACGGACAAAGGAAAATGAAGAAGGAAAGCCAGGATATTGCAACATACAGAGTGATGCTTTCTACACACCAAAGTGTCCCAACACACAGGTTAGGCAATACCAATCTGAATCACCACAAGTTCTGAAGATTCAAGATTGAGCATCACCACTTCCAATCCCAGGTAGTTTCCCTTTCCTCCACCAAGTCACCAGCGGCCCCAGGAGGGAGCAGAGCTGAGGCTGAACAAGATTCGTGGGACCCAGCTTTCTAGGGGCTCAGCCTTGGCAGGAGACATCCCAATCACACAGCACACACAGCCTGTCATGCTTCCGCAGCCACCAGGAATTTTCTCTCTTTTGGGGCTCTTTGGCCGCCAACCCAGAGTCCGTCCCTTTCATTAAGCGGAGGTGGAAAAAAAGTAGCTACCGGTTTCCCAGTCTCTGTCACACTCCTACAAGGCTGGGGCACCCACGGCACAGAAGGTCTTCATCAAGCACGATCACAAGGGATCACTTCTGGACTGCTTAGAGAAATCTCGCTCCAGGAAACAATCCCCTCTCAACACCGAAAGACAAGGCATCCTACACATGTTCTAAGATCCATTCTTAGCCATCGTTATCAGAAGTCCATATTTCACCTTAAACAAGGGATGAATTACTATCAGGTACTCTGAAAAAAGCTCTCCATTTTACAAATCGAATAGCAGGTAAGTGGCTGAGTCCATCTGCCCGGCCTGTAACATATGAAAGAGTCTGTTCAAATGCAGCTAAGCAAGTCATCCCTAAAACACATCTTTCCTTAGGTTTTCTAACATCTCCTCTTTCTCTCATATTACTTTACTTTTTTTCTTTGAATGACAACTGAGGCCCTAAATTCTCTGACTGGCACAGAACTGATTTTTCTGTCCCAATGTGTACAAACTAGTTTATCAAATCTTGTATTGGCCAGAAGTAGGAACTCTTCTACACTTTGCAGACATAATGAGTGAGACTTAAAATCATGTATCAACTCTCAGTTATAACTCACAAGGCTGTAAGGACCATGAAAGAGGGATTGGGCTCTCCACGAAGATCTCCACCCTGAAGAGGTGAATGAATTCTGGAGAAGAGTGCCAAAGTTATACGATACAAAATAACAATTTTAACACTTAACTTGTTTAGCTGAAAATATAAACGCTTTATTAAACATTTTAAGATACATTTATCTTAACATTTATTACTACTATCGTAAAACAGAAACAAAGAGAACAAAGTTTAATAATGAATTCTCTTAAAATGCTTCCCTGTTCTACTCATCCTTCTCTTTACCCACCCACCCCTTTCCTGCAGCCTCTTTATCCTGCAGGGGACCAGTCAGGCTACTTCTCTCTCTGGATACACCTCGGCATCCAGGCCCCTCCATCCTGTGGCTGGTGTGAAGATTAAATGGCCTAACACAGAATAAGAGATATCAGCCTGAGAAACAAACCTGAGAGTAAGAGTTCAGGTGCTAGGTCCTGTTCACGTTTCTCTACTCCTGAGCATGAAACCCCCCTCCCACAGATGCCTCCTCTCCCCCACCCACGCCCGTTTCTCACGGCAGCCCTCATTCTCTGTGTAAAAGTTGTTGTTTTTCCTTCCCTATTTTTTTTACATGACCTCTGGCATTACTCGTACTATAACTCTGACTATTCAAATGCTTCTCTTAAATCTTAGAAAAGCTAAGCACTTTTATTCATTAACCCTGGAAATTTTTACAAAAAGAATTTTTTTTTTAAAGATTTTATTTATTTATTTGAGAGAGAGAATGAGAGAGAGAGAGAGCACATGAGAAGGGGGAGGGTCAGAGGGAGAAGCAGACTCCCTACTGAGCAGGGAGTCCAATGCGGGACTCGATCCTGGGACTCCAGGATCATGACCTGAGCCGAAGGCAGTCGCTTAACCAACTGAGCCACCCAGGCGCCCTACAAAAAGAATTTTTAATTCCTAAGTAAAAACTGGATACAAAAATTAATCCAAAAAGGGCAATGTATTCTGAAAAAGCTCACATCTAAAGAAGAGGAATCCATAGAATGGTAAACACTTTCATAGGGTTCTAATTCTTAGATGATCTGGAGACCATTTGAGACCTCCATGGTACATTTATCAATACATTACCAATGAGACACTCACAACACAGGAACCACAGCCTGGTCTTGATTCAAGCCCCTCTCTGTCACTCCGACTACACCTCCTGACGTGTTTGCTCAGCTCTAAAACGGAAATGAAAATAGTAGCTGCCTCTAGGCTCACTGAGGAAAAAATGAAATCATACCGTGTGTACATAGTACTTAGCCTGGCATGCAGTAAGGACTCAATACATATCAGTCACTATCTGTCACAGCACCATCTTCCAAGGTTGCTATGCGGGCTGACCGATACATGCCCATCAAGGACCAGGCACCCCTGGTACAGGGTTCATGCCCAGTGACTGTCACTTCTCTAAGGTAAAGTCCTAATAATTTGTGACAATGCTAGTAGAAGTAAAGCTTACTCTGCTTTGAAAATTCGTGGGGATTGTGCAAATAAATAACGGGACAACTCTCCAGCAATGCAGAATTAAAACATTTTTAAAAGGAAAAGCAAGGCGCCTGCCTTTGGCTCAGGTCATGACCCAGGGGTTCTGGGATCAAGGCCCACATCCGGCTCCCTGCTCAGTGAGGAGTCTGCTTGTCCCTCTCTCTCTCTGCCGCTCCCCCTGCTTGTGCTCTCTTGCTTGCTGTCTCACTCTGTCTCAAATAAATAAAAATCTTAAAAAAAAAAAAAAAAAAAAGGAAAAGAAAAAGAAAAAGAACAGAACACTGTTTTCTTAGCATTTAGGCCATTACAAATAATTCTGGAGGGGGAAAGGGACAGAGGGAGAGGGAGAGACAGAACCCCAAGCAGGCTTCCTGCCCAGGGCAGAGCCCAATGTGGGGCTTGATCTCACGACCCTAAGAACATGACCTGAGCCAAAATCAAGAGTCAAACTCTCAACAGATTGAGCCACCCGGCACACCACAAACAATTTTTATCTAGGCATTTAAACAAGTTCCCAAAAGACATCTAACTTTTTTTTTTTTTTACAATGACTATTAGGAAATAATTAAAATAAATTCCTTCTTAAATCTTCTGCAATTCAAGCTTTTTATGCAGACACACTACCCCCTAATTACTACAGAATAATGTTTTACTTCATTCTGAACAGTGATCTTATACTGAACAAAAAGTCCTGCCTCTCCTCAGAATCACTATCCACTCAAGAGCCAGAGCAGACGTGGCTGAGCGATCTGCCTCCTCTGGGGCCTTCCTAGAGTGGGCACGTGTCCTCGCTCTCGGGACTTCACTCCCTGCAGGGACAACTGGGCTTATCTGAGACTCGAATAAAAGTCTGCCCCCCAGAGGATTCTAATCTAATTGAGGAAGACAGGTCATGGACACCAAGTCACAAACTGAAACTGCTAACACACAGATACCGGATTTTACAAGCAAGTGGCAAAGGCGGCTGATGAGAGGCAAACTCTGAGCAGATCTTTAGAAGGAAAAGACGCTGAGAAAGGAACACTGCACATGGACGGGGTGGAAGAAGGGAGCTGAGCAGACAGAACAAGCTGGCCACTTTGCTTGTGGTGGGTTTTAACTCCAACATGGTGGGCTTCCCTCTGCAGGTGTGTGGATGTGATTCAGGAGGGAGGGACCCCACCAGAACACTTTAAATGAAGAAAGGCCTTCTTGGGGAAGATCCGTTGTTAATGTCTTTTAAAAAAAATCACTCATCATGCACAGCATATGACCAAAAAAAAAAAAGAAAAAGCCCCAAACAAAAAAAAATAAAAACCTAAATTCTATTCTCTAAGTGTTGTGTTGAGAGTTATAATTTATTAAACCCAAATTTATAGCTAATTTATGGGACAAATATTCCTGTACCAAAGGATCCATCCAGGGGGACTCTTTTAGATGGTAACCTGTCAGTAAGTACCTTTAAATATTTAAACACCAACAACTATATTGTCTGAAGTGAGGGGAAGGACAGCAGGCTACTGCAGGAGATGAAACTAACTGAAATAAAACTACACTACTTTAGAAACTGTGATGTAAGTCAGAAGGGAAAAACCTGGTTTATAAAAATGCCCTCTATACAATAAGTCTACCCAAGAAGGCTAAAGTCTACTTTGGATCATCATTTACTATTAAAATTCGAGCATTTTTTTTCTCATTCACAAATGAATTTCATGGTTGCTGTGCTTCAGAGATGGAGAAATCTTGCTTCCCTGAATGTTTGCTATTTACCTTTCACTTAAGGAACCCAAGACAGTCCTGACCGCAAGTCCTGTCACCCTGGGCCTGAATCACCAGAGTCCTGGAATCACAGCCAGCCTCCTACCCTCACTCCACACACTTACAAGTTCCAGGGAAGTGCCATTCCCAGAGAGCTAGGACAATTTTAAGTTTCTTAAATGTGGTTTGTGTGCTGTCTCCCTCAGCCGTGAAGGGTGGAGATTTTGAAGGCTTTGTAAGACAAAGGTGGGACAGAAGATGTGGTCACAGCAGCAAGCCACCACCAGACCAACCGTAATTCACTCAGTGGCCCCCAAACGGTAACCAGATGGTCTGGAGCCGAGGGAGCAGAAAGGGTTTCACTGTTCTCCACCACCACGGCCAAGGGGTCACAGAGACCCAGGTGAGGGGCTGGAATCAGCTACCCATCCACTGTGCTACTCCGAAGTCCTAGAGGAGGAGGAATGTTGGCAGCTGGGCTAGGATCTAACCTCTGCAGAAACTACCCCAGGCCACCTCAGACTACTTGGGTACCGCGTGAGAACAAGCAAAGGATGCCCAGAGACCAGGTCCTTTGGCCCAAATGTTGGCAGCTGTGGCCAGCAGGCAGCAACACCGAGTCAGGAGGAAGGGGGAAATACTGCTGTCTGAACTTGCGGTGTCACTGTACAGCAAATAAAAGTGGGCTTATATGTGGACTATAGGAACACCCATAACAGGAAGTAAATCCATTAAGTCCAAAAAGTACACCAACATCCAGACAATGGAGTATTATTCAGCACTAGAAAGAAATGAGCTCTCAGGCCACAAAAAGACATGGAGGAACCTTATGTGTATAATACTAAGTGGAAGAAGCCAATCTGAAAAGGCTACAGACTGCGTGGTCCCAACTATTGGACATTCTGGAAAAGGCAAAACTACGGAGACAGTAAAAAGGTCAGCAGCTGCGGGGGGGCGGGGGGGGGGGTTTGGACAGGTGGAGTCCAGGGGGTTTTTAGCACAGGGAACATATTCGGTATAATATAATGATGGATACATATCATGATACATTTGTCCAAACACAGAACTGTACAACACCAAGAGTGAACCCTAAGGTAAACTGATGATGATGTGTCCATGTAGGTTTATCAAGTATAACACACTCTAGTGGGAGTGCCCATAATGGGGAAGGCTGTGCATGTGGGGGCAGGGTGTGTGTGGAAAATCTCTGCACCCTCCCCTCAATTTTACCATGAAATCTGAAACTGCTCTAAAAAAAGTCTTAACGGGGAAAAAACACCATAGAATTATAGATAAATCGCAAGCGACTAAGAGGTACAAAATGATGGAGAACCACAAGCTGAAGAACAACTTGAGTATCCGTCAACTAGACTATATTTAATAAATAATATACCCAAAATACCCAGTGAGGTCTATGCTGGATATAAGTGTGCTGCTTTTCAAGCTTTAAGAATCCACCAACATATAAGCACTGGGGAGGACAATTTGATGATATGATCAAAATTACAAATGCATATTCCTTTTAACCCTTTATTCTCTTTTTAGGTATCTGTTCTATAGATATACACGTAATTGTGCATGGCTATTCATTAAAGCACTGTTTGTGCGAGAACAGGATTGGAAATAACCTAAATGTCCATCCGTGGGGAGCAGATTAAACCAATTATGGCACATCTCATATAATGGATACCAGCAACTATGGAAAGAGATAATGAAGCTCTCCACATGCTGCTATGTACAGGTGTGCAACAGTGTGTACAGTATGCTACCTCCAGGAACAAGAAAAAGCAGGAAGGGGGCAAGGGAGTCAGGAATAGACAGCGTCTGCTTGAAGAGAGGAACGCTGGAGGGGCGCACAATCTACTCACAGTGGTTACCTGGGGGCACTAGGTGGAGGGAGGGAGGGAAGTTTCACTCTACAGCTTTGTGTCCTCCTCTGATTTTTGAACCCTGTGAATGAACGATTCATTTAAGTAATTAAGGAAATTGATTTTTTTTAAAGGCAGCCCCTGGGGTGTCCAGGCCCAGGTGATGAGCTTCATTCAGCCCAGATGATAACACCTGGAACACTTCCAGTTGGGAGTGTTTGCAGTTTGAAGATGAAATCTGAAACGCACTCAGTATTAGTTTAAAATAGTTTTAGTGTTCACATGAGCTTAAAGGGCAGGAAAAGAGAAAGTACGTTAAAGAAGGACTTTTCAAAAACTGCTGTTTTTTTCCTAAAGGAATGTGACAATCTACATACAGCATTGTGCACCCAATGTAACAGCTAAATGTTGCCCACATTGGGGAAGCCGACAGTAGTTCGAAATATTCAAACATTAGGTGCTGTCAGGTCCCGCGGCTTCCAGCAACATCAATGGAGAAACCTCTAACTGAAAGGATTCTGTT
The DNA here is from genome assembly GCF_029215605.1 of Mirounga angustirostris. Lineage (NCBI taxonomy): Eukaryota > Metazoa > Chordata > Mammalia > Carnivora > Phocidae > Mirounga > Mirounga angustirostris. The sequence continues at coordinate 142,640,308 of NW_026991713.1, forward strand.
AGAATCGGAGCTTGTAACAAAGGAAGTGGTAACGGGACATGCCACTAAAACACAATCACATTTTCCTATCTTTGGATGGCACCTCTAAGTTAATTTACACTTGTTCAAATCATTCTTGCTAGAGGTCTAAAGGTTTTGCAACAGAACTAAACAAAACTCCACTTGTCACCATTTAACAGATTCTTCTAACCACAAAAACGAAGATTTTTGCTTTGGATCTGATTTACTCTTTCACTAGTTTTGTGATGAAAGTATGTTGTTTATGGATTTTTTTAAAGCATTCAGAAGAATATAGAGTGCAAAGCAGAGAGCCCCCCAAAACATCTTCAGTTCCCCGCTGCCAAGAAAAACAATTTCTATAGATTTTCTTCTGGAAATCTAGGTACACACACTTTTTACTACTGAGAAGGACCTAATTATCATGTATGTTTTCCATCCTTTTTAAAGTTAATAACCCTCAGACTTCTCTTCCTTTTGAAGGGAAGATCGCTTCCCTTCCCCAAACCGCCATGGCAGGGGACTCAGCCACTCCTCTTCTGAAGGACCTTTTGGTCACCTTAATTTTTGCAATCTCTAGGTCAATTAACTAAATTAAAGGTCTGGAGTTAATGTGAACATTCTTAGAAGTCCTACCAAACAAGAGACTGATTTTTACTTTATCTGCTTGGTGTACAAGTAGGTTATTAAGCTAGAGATATGTGTATATCATTAATTAATAAGATGAATAATAAAAACCTCTGGTTTTAGGAATCTCTTCCGGAACCTGGGAAACTAGGAACAGAGCATGGTGTGAACTGGTTGCATGACATGTAACATGATGACAGCAGCAAAATCTCCGACAGTCTTCGATTAATTTTTGTGAAACTTCAATTCTTCCTATTTATAGTACAATGAAAACACTGAAATCATTTTGTGTTAAGTACAGCACCAAAATATTTTACCATAAAAAAAAGGATTTTTAGAATGAAGCCTGCTCTTCAAATATTAGTATCTGCAACAGATCTGAGGTATTTCTCAGTCAGGAGCGCACTTCGAGTGGGAGCAACATGCATGCTGGGCCACTCTGGCAGGAAAGAGCAAGGGAGGGCACGCGCTTCCGCCCGCACAGAGTGCTCTAGAAAGGCGCACAAGCAGCAGCTAGCGCGGGCTGCCTCCAGGGAGGAGGTCTGAGGGCTCCAGGGGCAGGAGAAGGAGGCCCTCTCCCAAACCATCTTTCATGCTGGTTGCAAGTTTGAGCCATATGAATACGTTACCCATACTCTCAAAACAATTTTTTAAAAAGTTTTTGAAAGAAAATTATGTTTGTACAAAAAATTCCTAACATCTTAAATAAGTATACAAATTCTGATTCATGGGGCTTTTCCTCTCACAAACAGGGCTTGCGGGGAAGAGAAGGCAGTTGTCAACTCTCCCAGCAGATAGGAACATGGATGGAAAAATACACCCTTGGAAAAGCTGATCTAGATTTCTGGAGAACAAATCACAGTTGCTTCCTCCAATTACCCTGGACGCAATGGGCTTCTAAAATTTTGTATTGTTTTTCAAGCCCTAAAAGGATGATCTGGACTCCCTGGTCTGACACTGGAAGCTCTCCACAACCTTACCTTGCCTTCAGGTGCCCAGACTGAGTCCCCCAATAGTCCTTCTTCTACGAAGTTTTCCTGAACGCGGCCCTGAAGCCTCCATTGCAGCGCTGATCTCAGTATGAGATCAGACAGACACTGGTGGGCCTGCTGGACTGCCTGGCCACACCACCACAGCTCCGTCCAAGAGGACGGAACCAGCACTGGGGTCATCACAGCCTAGCAGTATCCCACACATAGTAAGAACATATCGCCGGTTTGAGTGACATACGCATTTAAATCTTTGTTGATTAAAAGAATGAAGCGGTACAGCTGAGGCTGTATCCAGAGCGGGACCACCCTGGCAGTCTCTGCCTCTCGGAAGCAAGACCACGTGGCCTCTAAATGGTAGCCCAGTGAGTGTAAACCAAAAATAAAACTGGCTTCTGCAAAAGCTGTTACACACTCAGGACTCTCAACTTCCAGACCTTCACGATGGCTATTTACGCCATTCCCTACACCTGCAACAGTACTCTCCACCCCCATCTCCTGTCCATCTGCAGGTCTCCATGGAAATGTCACCTCTCCCAGAAGACCTTCCAAGACCTTTGGAACAGACTCTGTTCTGTGCCCCCACCATGCATGGGACCATCATGCCTGGGGACCTCCCCTCCGAGGTGCTCGGTCACACCAAACTACAGCTGCCTCCCATGAAGGCAGACATTGGACTCATCGCAACATACTAAATGTCCAGGGAGGACCCCACAGCGTAAAATATTGTCTAAATGGGTAAAAAAATCCTACATCTAAAGCAACAAATACTTTTGAAAGTGTCTTTAGAAGAGGGTCCCTTGGAAGGAACTTTTGTCCTCTAGGTCATAAATACCTTAAAACTATGAACAAATGACATAAGTAAATGCACTCAGGGCTGTGCTGTACCACACAGCAGTTACTAGCCAGAGGCCGCTGTTGACATGTACATTAATTAAAATTAAATAAAATCTGAAATTTAGTTCCTGAATTACATTAGTAACAATTTGCTGGTGATTCCAGTACTGGGCGTGCAGATACAGAACCTGGCACCATCACATAAAGTTCTACTGGACTGTGCTCACTCAAATTACCATGAGAACACGGGCATTTCAAACAAAGGAAACGTCCCAATCTACTCTCTTACTGTGGAGAAGAAATCAATTTTTCCTTACACTTCCAAAGACTGAGAAAGTCACCAGTGCAAGCTAAAATAGCCAATTATCTCCCAGTTATTCAAATGATTCTCTTACAGATTTTTAAAGAGAAGTTCAACCCTGGGCAGACTGTGCTCTTCTTCAAACAGAACCCAACCCCATTATTAGTAGAGGCACAACAAAAACAGGATAGAAAATCTATCAGTACTTCATGCCTTTTAGTCATTTTCAGTGAAAGTTGTTTACTAAATAAAATGTAAATAAGATTTAATGTAAAGACACACACAAATTAGGAGGAAAAGCTCTTTGTCCACCATGTCCAGGACAGAATCTGTAGGAGAGAAAACCCCCCACAATACAGCAGAAAGCTCACTCTGCCCCTTTCCAGAGCAGTGGCAGCTGAACCAAGGGAGAAAGTGAACTTCACTGACACTTCTTTCGTCTAATCAACCTGACTAAACTGGACAGTGATCCCAAGGCCATTTCTCCTGTTTTAGAAAAAGCCTGTTTTTATGATTTCTCCATACTTGCTTTTCTTTTTTCACTAAGTCCTAACCTAAATCAACTTCTTGTTGAAAAACAATTTCATTTAGACTTCCATTTTCCAATAAAGAATAGTTTTTAACTTCAAACACAGACTGAGTAAAGTGTGTCAAACTATCACCTGGTTTGCAGGATTCCTGAATCTCGGCTTCTAATTCATTCTTTTGCAAGTTGATAGAGCCAACACTCAACACCAGCCCTGGTGCAGGAAGAGAACTAGGCAGGGGCGGCATCATCCCATTTATTCAGCGAGAAACTCCATGGACGCGGTTCTGGGTCAGACTCTTCACCTACATCATCCCAATCCCCACCAGCCCACAAGGAAGCGCACGACTAATGTTTTCCCAAACAATTAAAGACCAGTAATAGCTGCTGCAACCTGCTACATACCAGTAACCGCAGTAGCCCAATATACAAAGTGAGTCAAAGTGATAACGGAAAAAGGGATTTTTTTCCCCTGGAGAAAAAGATCGCCACCCTCACCTACCCAAGCTCAAATGTAAAGTCACTGGCCCAAGTCACAGAACTGACAAGCTGAGAGCCGAGATTCAGCGTCCACTCCGAGCGGAGGCCAGGGCTCCTTCCTTACTATCGCACTGCCCGCCTCTCAGTATAAAAAGCTCTGACATTTCCTTCAACTCTGAGTCATGGGTAGAAGGTTCTACTTTTAATCAGGTGACAAATACTCAAAATATTTTAATCCAAAGGAACTGGGTCAAGCTTTTATAGCCCGTAATTGTCAAAGCAAACCCTAATTATTTGATAGATTTCTATAGTTCTGAGTGTCGTCATTTGGTTTGTAATCAAATACTGAAATGTCCTTTATTTAAATATTGTACAAGCCTCTCATAACAAGAGTTTTTTTGGGGGGGGGAGGTTTTGTTTGTTTTTGTTTTTTGCTATTTCATTGGTTATTCTAACTACAAAGTTAAAACATGTATAAATGGTACAGTTTTGGTTAAAAAAATCCAAAATATTTGGGTGGTAGTGCAAAGGGAAGCTTTTGAAATAATAAATAGAATCTGCTTCACAGCAGAACTGTACAACCCCATTAAACAGCTTACCACTGTTAAGAACCACCTACTGTCTACGCTGTGGCACAGGTGCATTAGAAAGATGGGCAAATTAAGAGATTTTTAAACAGTAGCAGATAGGACACCTAGAAACAGGAAAGTCAGATATAATCAGGTGAAATTTTTTTCACCATTAGATTTTACTATTCTTAGTGATGGTTCCACTAAACATTCTTTTGATTAATGGAAATGAAACACGGGGGGAAATGTCACATGGGATGATGTCTTTCTAAGGGGAAGGTTTAAAAAGAAAGGAATTCAACTTTTAGACATATAGCTCAGAGATAGCCTTGCTTCCCAAATTTAGAACCAGAAACACCCTGAAGGCAGTTTTTCAACGTCAGCAACAGTCATTCCCTATATTGTCTAAAATCCTGGGGGGAAAAGGAGTTACTTCTGCTTACTTGCGTGCCTTTCCTGCACCCGTTCCCTGCATCTAAAGAGCTCTCCTGCAAATCAGAGTGATTCACGGCTCACCAAGTCCAGGCTGGAGCTGGGCAACCTCTGCCATACTCCCACAGGACCCTGCGTGTGGCTCCATCTCAGCACTCCCGACAGCAGAGCACAGTCCCCACAGAAAGCCGAATGTGCAAAAGCCCCCCAAAAGGCACTGCCACAAGGGATTACATTTCTCCATCAGTGATGTGCTGCAATGTGAGAATTTCCCTGAAAGCGAAGTTTAAGACTGAGCTGGACAAGTGTGGCACCCCTCCCCCAGTTAATGCAGGAGCCGTGGACAACCACACCAGCCCCGAGGAGCCCATCAAGCGTAGGATAGCATTTCTAAGGAGGGATGCACCACTAGGCAAAGGCCTAAGAGTGGGCCAGGGAACAGCAGGCACGTGTGCTGAAAATCAGAGGGGATGGCTGGGAGTTTGAGAGCTTAGGAGACACAGTCTGGGGCAACTAGAAGACTTCAATGCGAGCCAGGGGCCACAGATCATACCCACAGGCCATACACGATGACACTCACGGAGACGAAACTGCTGTGAGTGGCCAGAGTGCCTTTCTTTTCTTTTTCTTTTTTTTTAAAGATTTTATTTATTTATTTGACATAGAGAGACACAGTGAGAGAGGGAACACAAGCAGGGGGAGCAGGAGAGGGAGAAATAGGCTTCCTGCTGAGCAGGGAGCCAGATGCGGGGCTCGATCCCAGGACCCCGGGATCACGACCTGAGCCGAAGGCAGATGCCCAACGACGGAGCCACCCAGGTGCCCTGGCCAGAGTGCTTTTCTTAACACTACAGAAGGCACAGACCCCAGCAGACTTCCCCAGCTGCCGGATGCCTCGTTCTGGCTCAGCAGGGGAGGCACCGGAGTACAGGAGTGCAGAGGGCCCACCGGGCTTGTGGCTACTCTGTATACTGCTACTGCCTAGGTACTTCAGACTAAATTGTTATTATACATGTGGTAAAGAACCAGAATCACCTATTCATTTGCTGCAGGAACAGTCCCTGAAATATGCTTCAAGTTAGTTAATCTTCAGAATACACCGCACCACCTAAGTTTTTGCAATTTTAAAATTTCATGGTCCTGTTCCTATTACAAAGACATATAATTGAAAATGGAGACAAAAATCAATAGTCTTGACTACAGAATTCTTGGCTACATCCCCACTGAGTGTGTTACACCGCAACCGATCTGCCTGCTTGTGGGCCTACGTGGACGCATGCGCATGGTGACTGTCTCTGACAGATCCATCAACAAACAGGTCTCTGGTCCAAGGAGCCGGGACCATGGGGCACATTCACTTTTCAGAAGAGAAAACCAAGGATCCTCAGATCACGAATCCCACATTACATCAGGGTCCCACACTGTGGCCCAAGAGCCAACTCCTGGCTCTGACAAAGTTACTAGTATACTGGCACATAGCTGCGCCCATTTGTGTACTTACGTCCAGGGCTGTTTCCCTGCTGAAATGGCAGTGTTCAGTATGACAGAGACCATACGGCCTGGAAAGCCAAAAATATGATCTTGGGCCCTTTACAGAAAGTCTGTCAACCCTTGTATTACAAAAAAAAGGTTTGGGAATGGTGCAAACCACAGCCCGGCGCCCTGAGGCTCAGAGCCCGGCAGCATGCTAGGGCTCTGGAAAGGCCTTGCAGTAAAGCTCCTCAGCTATTCCCAGCCTCGTGTGAGCACAAAACCTCTTCTAAGAAATGCTTCTTTGCATGTCTTCTAGTTTTCTTGGAACATACTCGGAATGCTGGCTTGAATTAAGATGGAAGAGGTGGTGTCCTGACTAATGGCACCCAAGAACTCAACTGGCTTAACACAAGTTTTGCTCATCTTGAGCAGCTCACAGTAAGATACATTTCATCCTAACCAGGGAAGGCATACTTTGGCAAAATCATTTTTAACTTTTGTTTTCAAATACACTAAGTAAAAACACAAGGTCAGCACTTACATGGCCCCAAGTAATCACGTACTTTGTCTCAGAGCCACAGTGGCACTAGTTACAAGTTGTAAAAACACCGCTACTGGTGTAAGCACAAGCTCCTCCGTCCCTTTACAGGTTGTCTCCATAAGGTTTAAGAGTTACGGGATCGGGGCACCTGGGTGGCTCAGTCGCTTAAGCAACTGCCTTCCGCTCGGGTCGTGATCTCAGGGTCCTGGGATCAAGCCCCGCATCCGGCTCCCTGCTCCGAGGGAAGCCTGCTTCTCACTCTCCCACTCCCCTGCTTGTGTTCCCTCTCTCTCTGTCAAATAAATAAATAAAATCTTAAAAAAAAAAAAAAGAGTTACGGGATCACACTCGAATGTCCCACAGGAGTGATTCTCGGTGGTCTGCTGCACCGAGAGGCACCCCTGGTGGGGCTCGTACTTACCCATCATCATCCCTGAGCAACTTCAACGGAGCCCTAGGTTATCCAAAAGTCCCTACTTTTCCAACACGTGTAAAAGTCAAGTCAAGTCATGAAAAGCCCTGGCCCTAGAAGTCTCTACAAAAGTTTGTTTCCTATTTAGCCAGAACTCAATGAAGAGATGAAAAAACTTGACTGGTCCTCAATTTTCCACTGCCATCCGCAGGAAGGTGAGACCAAACTGCTGCACCAGAACCAGAGGGAAGAGGGAGCCAGTGCCCTGCACCCCCAGTAGGAAGAACACATTCTGCTTCCCCCCAGAGCTGGTAGCAGACTCCGCCCCCCCCAAATTTACTTCACCTGCTGGAGTTACGCTATTGAAACTTGCCAAGTACAGCAAGCTCCTAAATCCATGATTCAAGCAAATTTCCGGTTTATGGACATAGATTTGTAAAACGAATATACACAAATTATTTACTTTAACCACCTAGGTTTGGTTCTGGTTTTGGGCGGATCACCTCTCTCATCTGGTTCCTTACCTAGAATGGGCGGTTAGAGTATCTTCCCACCCTACCTCACAGGATGCTGTGAGGACCAAGCTGAGGGGATGGAGAGAAAAGCACTCTGATAAGTAAAACACGACACATGCATAACAGATCGTCATTTTGTTGTGAAAGGTATTTTGGTTGATAACCATATTTACCCCAAACTTTCTTTAAATATGGTTTCCTATGGCATTTGAAGGGATTCACTTTATAAAGTATATCACAACTGCTTAGAGACACTTAAACAGGATCGGATGAAATAGATCTGTGTTCAGTTTTCAGAAGACAGTCTTTAAAAACTTTAACTAGTCTATCTGTTGTATGTAAATGTGGCTTCAATAAAGCTGACCAAAAAAAAAAAGTCCACCGCTTGCCCGGATATTTACTTCTCCTTCAATGTTAAATCACGAATCCCTGCTGTTGAAAAACACTAATATGCTGTTTTAATCTGAACATATTAAATAAAGAAGTTTCCAAAACACACAATTAACTATATACTGGAAACACACAGTCCTACCTCTTATAATGGATGCCAAGTGAAGGAAGACTGCACTTGTGAGAAAGCCTTCGACGTAAAACAAGAAAATGCTACTTCAACAACAATCTCCTGATGTTAAATCCAGAGCCACTCCAGAGCTGAGGTGTGGGTGAGGTCAGAAGTCCTATTTTTCCTTCTTCCTCTTGCTACCTTCCTTTGGGGCACATTCTCTAGTACCGAATCCCCTCTCCAAACTCTCCTCAGAAGCCTTCCCAGCCTCTCCTGTCTGTCATCAGTGGTAATGACATTTATCACTCAGAGATGCCACCTTACCTCTCTGGCATGCTTTATCCACATCCACACTCCCCCTGCTAGACTGTAAGTGCCCTGTAGGGAGTACCCTGGCCTGTAAGCTCACCAATGGCAGGAGTACTGTTCTCTCCCCCCAATGTGAGCCCCCCCAGACTCACGCAATGGACACCAATGGCTCCCCAGGCCAGTCCCCACAGACACGTACTGCGTGGTGGCAGTCCAAATCATTCTGGTTTCTTAGGCCATCCGGCCTCCTCCTGCTCCTCCTTACATGCACAGAGTTCCCGTCACTCAAAGTTTATCATAGAAACAGAAAACACACCTTGCTCCACCTGGTCCAATTTTCTCCGGGGAGCCTCAAAAACACATCCCCTCACTACAGTGAGGTTGAGTCTCCCTACTTTCCCATCTAACCCAATGCCCTCACTCCTTTGATTGCACGTAATGTGATTCCTTTAATCCTTTATTTGCTTAATATATATCCTTAAGATCTCTGTCTCAGACTAGTAGTTATGGGAGACAAGGTTGTACCTCGTTTAATGTGCTGCATGATGATCCCTTCCTTGGCCCCCACGCTAATAGACTCTTGCCCGATAACGTGACGTGATGAACATGGAACCAAGGGAACTTGACATAAGTATGATCATGAATTTTACTCTTTAAATGATTTAAATTGGAGCTATTAAAAACTTTTTTTGTTCTAGATTTGGAAAAGAGCGAGCCCTCGTGCCTTGGGAGGATCAATGTTGGAAAGGAAGGGGAAAATAAGTGGCCAAGAAGGAAAAATCCTCTCAGATAAACTTTGTTGTGATTTAGCAGTGCATCAAGTAAATATGTGACCATCCAATAACAGAATTACCCAAAAAGGTCATTCTCTGGGCTCCATCTTGGAAAGAGCTGAATGTATATAGTTGGGACAAGCCTTTCTGTTAAGTCTTGTGTTAGTAATTTATCCCTCTATAGAAAACACAATCTGTAATACACTCCTTCAACAACAGCAAAGCTGCAAGGCCATTCAAAAAGTTACCAGTTTCAGAAGACAAGCCTCAAAGCTGAACTTGCCTGGTATGATCTATGTTTCACATGATTAAAGACTTTTCACTCAAACACAGCAAGATTAATGAAGCAAAGGAGATCTGTTCTGCAGTAAAAGGGCATTTAGATCATGGTTGTTTCCACATTTCTTACTTCAGACAAGGTGATTTGACAAAATAAACATCACACTCAATTCTTTACCAATTAAAAAAAAAGCATTAGTGACTTTTATGTCTCATGAGACTTATTTACTACCCCCCCCCAACCATTTAACAAATTTTATTTAAACTAGACAAGAATCTCCTTATGGCGGATTTTTTAAAAGTCGTTTCTCTCACGCCTACATTAATATTCTAGGAATTGTGTTAAAACTGAAGCCACAAAATTCAAGTAGTTTTGTTTCAACAGGAGAAATAAAATTTTTAGACCATTAGTAGAAACATGCCAGTGGCCACAGAAATATTTGCACAAGCTGAACAGCTGTGTCTTCTGCAAATCTGAAGGCATTGCTGCGGCAATATAACTCAATTTGGACCCATTCATTATAAACTGATTTTCAGATGCTGCTACTCCAAGACTGTACTGGAGAAATGCAAGCAGCGCACAAGTTTTTTACTGCAAAGGAGAGCTCTGAAAGAGGAAATACAACTCGATCATAATGCTACCGTGAACCAGCCCAGAAGAGCCCAGAGTTATTAAATGAATAGAAACTAAAATACTTCTTAAGCAACTGATGGGATTACCTCAGGAAATTTTCAGGGATGCTGTTTTCAAAGAATGTTTTATTTAATACCGTGCTAAAAAAAAAAAATTTGGGGGGGGCAAAAAGTGCAATTCCTACATTCCTTAACATAATTTTTTAAAATACATCTACACTGTAAAAGCCACACGAGCTCAAGTGGAGATTGTAGCCCGAAAGGATCTGCTATCTAACTTTCTTTTAAGGTTGTGCCTCTGAAATTAAACACACCACAGCAACTTTGATGACATCTTGCTAACGAAGTTTGGGCTGGTGAAAATGGAACGACTTAAGTGACCAAACAACCAGAGTTTTCAAGATAACTGCTAAGCATTTTCCCAAGGAGCACATTCCAAAGAAACTTCCAACTCGTAACTCCCAGGCTGGATGCTGCTACGAGTGTCTTCTGGTCGCAGCGCTGCGAATTGTGCTACTAGTTCAGAAAACACTTTGGGTCCCCCCGTTCGCCGCACTTTTTCCTTCCCGAACCATGAAACCTACCCTCTGCTGTCATCCCTCCAGGCAGCCCCGCGTGTGCCGACGCACGGCGGCACAGGGAGGCGCGTGGAATCCCCACGAAGACGAGCTCGCTCCACTTTACTTTTCCTCCCCGCAAGTACCGCTCGCTTTCGGCGCGCGGAGGACTCCCCAACTCCGGGGCGGCCGCGAGCGCCCGGGAAGGGCCGGCCCCCACTCGGGGCCCCGGCGCAGTCTGGCCACAAACTTCCCCTCGGCCGGCCCGGCGGGGTCCCGGGAAGTGGCTGCGCGGGCCTGCGCCTCGGGGAGGGTCTCTCCGGCGCTCACCTGGGGGTGGGCCCCCGCCCCCCGCTTGGCCCCCCCCTCACCTGTGCTGTCATTCGCCGAGAAGCCGGGCGAGCTGAGTTTGGCTCGTTTGGGGTTGGGCGGTCCGTCCAGCAAGTTCTCGGCCATTTTCACCTGCTCGCGGAAACAGCCCCGAGCGCGGGCGGCCGGGCCGGCAAGGGCTCTCGGGCGGGGGTCGGCGCCGGCCCCGGCCGGCTGCGAGGGGAGAGGAGCGAGCGCGAGCCGCGAGCCGCGAGCGAGCGCCGAGGGAGAGGGAGGGCGCAGGCCGGGTGGGGGAGGCGGCGGCCAAATCTCAGCCACAGCAACAGCGCCCCGCAGCGCTCACCGCCCGCCCCCGGCCGCCGCCGCCGCCGCCGCCGCCGCCGGCCGCGGCCCCCTCATCCCCTGCCCGCCTCCCGAGCGCGACACTCCGCGGCGGGGGCGCCCCGGCGGCCCGGCCGCCCCCCGGGGCCCGGCTGGCAGCGACGGCGCCCGGCCGGGCGGCTCAGGCAGTCCCCGGGAACATGGTGCCGCCGCCGCGCCGCCGCCTCGCTCCCCCCCCCCCGCGCCCCACTTAATTAATTCGCTCGCGGCCCGACGACCGGGGGGCTCCGGGCTCCGCTCCCCGCCCGCGGCCCGCCGCCGCCGCCGCCGTGAGGAAAAACAATGCGCGAAACGGGGCCGCCGCCGCCGCCGCCGCCGCCGCGGCCCCCCCACCCCCCGTTCCGCCGCCGCCGCCGCCGCCGCTGCCGCCGCCGCCGCCGCCGCCGCCGCCGCGGCTCCGGGAGGCCGAGCCGAGAGGCGAGCGGCGCCGCCGGAGCGGGCGCCGAGGGCCGGGCGGAGCGGGCCGGCCGGGCGGAGCGGGGTGCGCGGGCGGTTGTGGGGCCCGGGACCGGCGGGGCCGAGTAGATCGCGCTCGAAGCCCCGGTCGGGTCCGCGACAAGATGGCGGCTGTTGATTCCTCAATTAAAAAAAAAAGAAAGTTTTTTTTCTTCTCTTTCCAGAGCCTGAACGGGGAGGGGGAGGGGGCGGGGCACGCCGGTGCGTCACCCCCCCGCGGCGTCACCACGCACGGCCCCCGCCCCGCCCCCTCCACCTGCGCCGTCCGCGGCGGAAAGAGCCGAGCGCGCTCGGGCGGAAGGGGCCGAAGGCGCGGCCGGCGTGCGTGGGGCGGCGGGGCTTCTCGGGCGGCGGAGCGGCCGCGCCAGTGGGACGCCCGGCTCCCGGCGCGGCAGCCACTTTTGTTCTGCTTGCGGCTGGGCGGCGAGGGTCGGGGTTGCGGCCTGGCGGCTAGCCGGGCCCCCAGGCGTGGAGTTGGCGCCGGCCGGGCCCGCCCGTCCCGCTGGGCGACTCTGCCGGGTCCCGGCTCCTCACGTCCTTGCCCGCGATTCTCCCCCAGTGACCAGGCCTGGCCACCTCCCCTTGCCGGATGCCAGCGATGCGTCGAGTCCCCTACAGGTTACAGACTGCCCGCGAGTGTGTGCAGATGGGGAAACTGAGGCAGGAAGTGGCAGGGTCGGGACTCGAATCCCCCACCCCCAAGTGAAGTGAAGGGGTCGCAAGACTCCTGAGCCCCTGTTCCCCAGCGCGATGCAACGGGGCTGCCAGTTGTGACCCCTTCACCTGCACGCGAGGTGGTGGGGCGCACAGCCTGCACCCAGGCCTGGAAGGCCCCTTATATCAGGGCTTCGGGCCTGGACGTCTCTGGAGCGCCCCCGCCCCGACATCCACCTGGCACCCCGTGGGGGCTCCAGGCAGCTGTGCGGCCCCCGGGGAGACCGGCTCGAGGGGGCCACTCCCTGTGGGACAGTTCCACAGAACGCTAAGGTGTTCACGTCTCAGTGCCTTATCTGCTCCTCAAAACTTGCCCGCGCCTCATCCTGAAGTCCTCATCTGAAAGGTGTCACCAGCGGCCCGGTTTCCTAAGCCAGAAACCTGTGAGTCAGTGCAGACTCCTCCCTCTCTGTCCACGCAGCCAGTCTCCCCACGTCCTTTACCTGTTCATCCCCGTCCCACTGCCCCAGGTCGTCCTGCATCGCCTGGTGGCTCCGGTGGCCGCTTCCCACCTGGGTCCCTCGAGCTCCGCATTTCAACCCACGCAGCACCAGCGTTAACTTCCTGGAAAAAACAAATAGCTCCTGCATAGAGGAGGGGGGAAAGGAGTGTATGTATATAGTCTGTAAAACAGAACAATTAAATAATATATACGTATGGTATGCAGTGTATATACCAAAAGAATGATTGTCCTCAAGCGTCAAGACCGAGTAATCTTTCTACTTTTTTCTGTTTGTGTTGTTTGAAATCTTGAGCTGCCCCCATATCTGCCTCTTCCACTTCTCATCCCTCTCTCTACCATCACTGCTTCATACCCACCTGGCCACTAGGAAGTTCGCATCATTCAGGCCTTTTTATACTTTGGCAAATGCTGTTCCCCATGCTGAGACTCTCCCAAGACCCTCTTCTAATGTCACCTCCCCTAGGAAGCCCGCCTAGCCCACTTGTGGGCTCCCACAGCATTTCTGGGCACACTGTCATTTTTTTCCCCATCCATTCATGTTTGTATTTCCATCAGACATCCCTTGAGACTCTCCTGAGGGCATTGCCACTGTGCTAATCTCTTGGGCAAAGAATACAGAAGTCCTTATATATTCAAGGAGGCCAAATAGCAAGCCCTGGAAATCATAAACAGGTATTCAAGAAGTCAATTTGCACAGTAAGGCAGGAAGTGTATCAAGTCATAGGGTAACAGAGGGCTGGCAGCATCCTGTATCTGAATGTACCACGGGTGTCCCTCTTAGCACAAGCCTGTGGGCCCCTTGGGGGCAAGGGCCATGTCTTAGTCATAGCACAGTGCCCTGCAAGAAGTAGGTTTGTAAAATGTGATGAATGAATCAGTGAGTGAACAAATGAATGAAAGAATGCTGTCTGGTTCCTCTGAGTCCCACAGGTCTCCAGGACACTGAAAAGAATGGGCTTAGCCTGAAACAGTCCAGGCCACTCCTCCACAGAGGGCACAATGTGTCAGGTCACCAGGAGGCCTCAGCCAGGGCCTGCCTTGGGTCAGTAGGGACACCACCCAGCCCTCTGAGTCCCTCAGTAAATGGTTTACACAGTAGTGGGCACATGAGCTTGCACCATCTTCTCACCAGTGAGCAGCGATGTCATGGGTCATGCCCTACTTTACAGAGAGGGAAATTGAGGGGACCAAGTCCAGATGACCCAGAGGTAAATGATCTGGACATGTCAGGGCCAGGCCTGAAACACAAGTCTTCAAACGGCATGCCCCATGCTCTTCCTGCCTCACCCTGCTCTACCCTAAAACCTACCTTTTCTCTCTCACTTGAAACATTTTGATCAGTTCCTCTGGTATTTCCTGATATCCGCTTTTTCTTTCCTTTCTATTTCTTCTCCACTTGGTCTGACTCTTGTCAAAGAACACTGTGCTCAGACATTTGATGGGGAATAACAAGGAAGGAAGTATGGTTCCTGCCTGCACACTCTTAGCTGGGATCAAGGTCAATACAGACGAAAGGGACACAACACCGTTAAGTGCCCTCTGTATGCCAGGGTGCTCTGCCCCACACTGCCCTTGGGTCAGCACCTCCTGGAAGGGTATACCCTTGTCCTCATTTTATAGGCAAGGAAATAAGGCCCAGAGGAGGGCCAGTCACCCAGCCATGAAGGGGCTCAACCAAAAGCTGCCTGCTCTTTCCACAAACCTCACCCTCCCCAGTTTCATAGGCCATATGACCAAGGAATCCCTGTTTACAGAATGAGTAAGGGCAGAGAACAAGGTTGGCCAGAACAGGGGCAAGGAAGATTTTCTGAGAAAAGTCCATTTGAATATCAACTGATGAATGGATCAACATAATGTGTTATGCCACACAATGGCATATCATTCAGCCACAAAAGGAAAAAAATACAGATACACACTATGGCACGGGATGTACCTTGAAGACGTTATGCTCAGAGAAAGAAGACAGTCAGCAAAGACCATGTATTGTCTGATTCCATTTGTATGAAGTGTCCAGAACAAGGCAAATCCAGAGACAGGAAGTAGATCAGTGGTTGCTGGAGAGAGGGAGGAGTTGGTGAATGGCAGCCAAAGGTTATGGGGTTTCTGTTTGGTGTGATGAAAATGTTTTAAAATTATGGTGATGATGGTTGCACAACTCTGAACATACTAAACACCATGAAAATCTGCATTCTGAAGGGGTGAATTGTATGGTCTGTGGATTGTATGCCAATAAAGCTGGCTTTTATTTATTTATTTATTTATATTTTATTTTACTTTTTTTATTTGACAGAGAGAGAGACAGCGAGAGAGGGAACACAAGCAGGGGGAGTGGGAGAGGGAGAATCAGGCTCCCCACCGAGCAGGGAGCCCAATGCGGGGCTCAATCCCAGGACCCTGGGATCATGACCTGAGCTGAAGGCAGACACCCAACCGACTGAGCCACCCAGGCACCCCAATAAAACTGGCTTTTAACATGTCGGTTTGGAAAGAGGGAAGACAAACCAGGAATGACGGAGGGAGATAGGCCCTCCCAGCAGAAGGAAACAAGTCGAGGGTCCAGTTAGGCAAGCACAAAGGGGTTTGCTTTGTGGTGCCAAGAGGAAGGGTCAGGGATGGGGGCGGATTCGATGTGATTGGCATTTCCTACCTGGGGGGCTGAGGGATGAACCAGCAGGCAGAAAACTGGGACCGAGATCTACAGATGGAACAGCAAAGAGGAAATTGAGGAGCGAGTCCTCCCTGCTGGCTCCAGCGGCCTCCTGCCTCAGACCCCACTAGACACCTCACACTCTGTGGGCCCCAAACAGAGGCCACAACCTTCTCCTCACACCAGCTCCTCACACGCTCCCCATCCCAGGAAAGGTCCTGCCTGTTTTCTGTGGGTTTGGCATAGCTTCCCACCTCCTCTGTCCTGAACCTTTCATCTGAGACCCCCTGCCCCCCAGGGACAACTCCTCAATAAACACACAGTCTCCACAGTTAACCCGGATGTTGCCCCAGTCTCTTCCATTCCCAGACAAGCTGCTTGACCCAGTTGTCTATACTGACACAACCTGCTTCCTCTTCTCCCATTCACTGCTTTTATTTTTACCCATAAAAAATGTCAAGCAAGTTATAGAAAATAATATATAGACACTTATGTCTACATGCTTGAGGTCCACAATGCTAACATTTTGCCACGTTGGCTTCAGATCTTCATTTTATTTATTTGTTTAAGAAATAACATGTCAGAGATAGAACTAAAACCACCCTTCCTTGCCTCCCTCCCCAAAAGTCACCATCTCCCAGAGTTACCATGCAAGATGTGTGTTTTCATTAGGTTTAACTATATGAAATTGCCATACTTGACCATTTTTGCCCCTCCTGTGACCAATTTCTGTGGTTCATCTAATATGACATTTGCACCCAACCATTAATAATATTTGTTTTGGGGTGCCTGGATGGCTCAGTCAGTTAAGTGTCTGACTCTTAGTTTCGGCTCAGGTCATGATCTCAGGGTTGTGAGATCGAGCCCCACGTCGGGCTCACGCTCCATGCGGAGTCTGCTTGTCCTTCTCCCTCTGCTCCTCCCCACCCCTGCTCTCTCTCCCTCTTCTTTCTCAAATAAATAAATAACATCTTTCAAAAAATAATATTTGTTTTGAATATTGAGACATTTTACAAAAATGGCATATTGTATGATTCCTTTTGGAAATCTCTTCTTTGCATGCAACATTTCATTTTTTTAAATAACTGAGGTAAAATATGTATCACATAGTATTGACCATTTTAACCATTTTTCAGTAAACAGTTCTATGGCATCAGGTACATTCACACTGTACAACCATCATCACCATCTAGCGCCAGAACTTTCTCATCCTCCCAAACTGAAAGTGTACTCATTCAGTAATCACTCTCCATTCCCAAATGCCCCCAGCCCCTGATAATCACCATTCTACTCTGAGAGTCATCTATGTTGTAGTGTGTTCAGACTTTCCTTCCTTTTGAAGGCTGAATAATATTCCACTGTTCGTATATCCCACATTTTTTCATCCATTCATCCATCGGATGGACACTTGGGTTGCTTCACCTTTTTGGCTGCTGCAAGCGTGGGTGTACAAATATCTCTTAGAGGCCCTGCTCTATCTCAGTCTGTTCAGGCTGCTATAACAAAATACCATAGACTGGGTGATTTATAAACAACAGAAATGTATTTCTCACAGTTCTGGAGGCTGAACTCCAAGATCCAGGTGCCTGCAAATTTCACGTCTGGTGAGGACCTCCTTCTTGGTTCACAGATGGTGTTTTCTCAACTGTGTACATGGTTGAAGGGGTCAGGAAGATCTTCGGGTCTTTTACAAGGGCACTAATCCCATTCATGAGGGCTCCACCCTCACAATGTAATCACTTCTTAAAGGCCCCACCTCCTAATACCATCACACTGGGGATTAGGTTTCAACATAACAATTTTGAAGGGACACAAACATTCAGTCCACAGCAATGGGTGTACAAATCTCTCTCTCTCTTTTTTTTTTTAAGATTTTATTTATTTATTTGACAGAGAAAGAGACACAGCGAGAGAGGGAACACAAGCAGGGCGAGCGGGAGAAGGAGAAGGAGGCTCCTTGTGGAGCAGGAAGCCCGATGTGGGGCTCGATCCCAGGACCCTGGGACCATGACCTGAGCTGAAGGCAGACGCCCAATGACTGAGCCACCCAGGCGCCCCCAAATATCTCTTTAAGACTCTGCTTTTCAATTCTTTTGGGTATATACCTAGAAGTGGAACTGCTGGATCATATGATAATCCTATTTTTAATTTTTTAAAGACCATGGTGGCTGTACCATTTTACATTCCCAGCAACAGTGCACAAGGGTTCCAGTTTTTCCACATCCTTGTCAATGCTCATCATTTTCCGTTTGATTTTATTTTTGTTTTTGTTTTTTTGATAGTAGCCATCCTAGCGGATGTGAGGTGGTATCTTCTGGTTCATTCCTTTTAACTTCTGTATTGCATTCCGTCCTAGGAACAAACCATATTACATCTATCTATTCTCCTCCTAAGGGACAGTTAGATTGTTTCTACTTTTTTCCTATGACAAACAGGTTTGCAATGAATATTCTCATACATCTTCCCAAACTGAAACTGCACCTAAGAGTGTCTCTCCAGGGAGAACGCTGAGAAGAAGACTTCCTGGGTTTGAGGGTATTTCGGGCGGAATTCCAGTAGAAAGAGATGGCATCCATAAAAGAGACTAACTTGTGGAGAGTTTCATAGAGGAACTACTTACAAAGTCAGGACGGGTTGCACAGAAACCATACGGGACAGGGCAGCAACTCGGGGGTTACTAGCAGCTAAGCTGTTACCACCATGAGGCCCAAGGAATGTGTAAAGGAATGCATGCTGGAATCAGGAAAGAAAGGAATTGCGTGGAGATGACCATCTTCAGAGGATTCAGCTGGCTGGAGGTGTCCCTGACCACTCTCTTTTGCTTTCTGACCTCCTGCCTGGCTGCCCCCTGTGAACCCAAGCCCAGGGGCATGGCAGCCTGCCAAGCTCAGCCTCCTGAGGCATGGGGCTAGGTAGAGAAGGTTGAAGAGTGTCCCCTGGAGGAGTATATGGGAGATGTATGGCACGTAGGATATACTTGTCTTCAACTTTAGTAGGCATTACTAAATGTAATGTAATCACTTCTTAAAGTGAAGTGATTAAGAGACGCCCACCAGCATGGTATTGTGATCCATACCCCCACATCTTTGTCAATATTGGCTGTTTACCAGACTTAATAATTTTCCCCCCAGTCTTTAGGGATGAAATGGCATCTCATTATAATTTTAACACGCAGTTCCCTAATTACTGATGAAGCTGAGCATTTTTATATACTTCTTAGTTGTTTAGAGTTTTATATGCTATGATTTGCCTAATATATCCTTTGCTTGTTTACTATTTGGTTGTTCATCTTTCCCTTATTCATTAATACGAGTTTCTTTTTAAATTTTGGATGTGAATCCTCCAAAAAATAAAGTAAATTGAAGATAGTTTCTCCTGTCTGTGGCTTATCTTTGCACATTTAGTGTCTTTTGTCAAATGGAAGTTGTTACACTTTAATTTCTCCAAATTTATGACTGCTGCCCTCCATGGTGTGTACTTGTGGCTTATGATTTCTTTCCATATCCTGATGTCATAAAAACAATCCACTATGTTTTTCTCCTAAAAAATGTGGTTTGATTTTTCACATCTAGGTTTGTATGTGGTTTGAGGTAGGAATCAACTTCTTTTTCCTTGCAGATAGACGGTTTTGTTTATTGAATGCTCCATCCTTTTCTCTTTGATTTGTAATGTCAACTCTTGTCTTATTCCAACCTCCTCCTCATTCTATTCAATTAGTCTGTTTGGATTCTCCCACACCATTATGACAATGTTTCTTTCAAATGCTTCAAATTTAGAGTAACTACTGATACCTTGGTAAGGAAAGCATCCCCCACCCCTCCTTCCTCTCCAAAGTTGTTTTGACTTCTCCTGGCCCTTTATTCATCTATATAAATTTTAGGGTTAGTTTTTCCTGAACCATAAAAAAAAAAGAAATTGGAATTTTTATTAGAATTCTATTGAATTTGTAGATTAATTTGAGTACAGTCACCATTTTACTTATTTATTTTTAAAGATTTTATTTATTTATTTGAAAGAGAGAGAGCACGAGTGCGGAGGGGCAGAGGAGGGAGAAAGAATCTCAAGCAGACTCCCCCGCACCGAGCACAGAGCCTGATACAGGGCTCGATCCCACAACCTGAGATCATGACCTGAGCCAAAACCAGGAGTCGGACGCTTAATCAACTGAGCCACCCAGCCGCCCCTAGAATTGCCATTTTAATAATAATGAGTCTTCCTATCAATTAGCAAGCAAGTGGAGGACAGAGGAACCCATCACACAACACTATGGGATATAATCTGCAAAACCCCAAATCTGGGAAGATCTGTAGGAGACACAACTTGGTTTCCCTTAACAAATAAATTTCAAAGGAAAAAAAACACAAAGTAGATGAAAGGAGACCCCACAGATTAAGAGACTGAAGCTGTATAACAAGCAATTGCATGTGGATGTTGTACGGACCCTGATTCCAGCAAATCAAAATAATGAGAAAATTGAAAATTGAAATACTCACTAGTATGGAATGATATTAAGAAATTGGTGTTGGGGCACCTGGCTGGCTCAGTCAGAGAAGCATGCAACTCTTGATCTCAGGTTGTGAGTTTGAGCCCCACGTTGGGTGTAGAGATGACTTATTTATAAATAAATAAACTTTAAAAAGAAATTGATGTTAATTTTTATGTATGATAATGTATTGTGATTATATATATATATTAAAGATTTTTATTAATTTATTTGACCGAGAGAGAGAGAGCACAAGCAGGGGAAACAGCAGGCAGAGGGAGAAGGAGAAGCAGGCTCCCCGCTGAGCAGGGAGCCCAATATGCAGGGCTCGATCCCAGGACCCTGGGATCATGACCTGAGCCGAAGGCAGACGCTTAACTGACTGAGCCACCCAGGTGCCCTGTGATTATATATTTTTAAAAACAGTCCTTATGTTTTAGAGGCATAGGCTGAAATGCTTGTAGACTGGATAATATATTATCTGGGAGGAGTAGATGGAAAACAGATGAAACAAGTCTACCCAGGAATTGACAGTTACAGACACTGAGTGATGGGCACACAAAGATTCATTATATGATTCTGTAAACTTTTGTGTATCTTGAAATTTTCATAATAAAAAATTTCTAAAATATTGACATACCGAGTCCTTCCATCCACAAACATGATATAGCAGTTCATTTATTCAAATTTTCTTCTTCTTGCAATATAGTTTTATAATTTTTTCTGTAAGGTCCTGCGCATCTTTGGCTGATCTAATGAATTTGCCAAACCCTCTTATTGGTTCTAACAGCACCAATAGTTTTTGTCTAGAATCACTTGGATTTTCTACATAAGCCATTGGATCACATGGAACTTTGTTTCTTTTGTCCAGTACTCATAACTTCCATTTCTTTGTCTTGTTTTTTTTTTTAAGATTTTATTTATTTATTTGACAGAGACACAGCGAGAGAGGGGACACAAGCAGGGGTAGTGGGAGAAGAAGAAGCAGGCCTCCCGCGGAGCAGCGAGCCTGATGTGGGGCTCGATCCCAGGACTCTGGGATTATGACCTGAGCCGAAGGCAGACGCCCAACTGTCTGAGCCACCCAGGCGCCCCTCTTTGTCTTGTTATATACATTGCCGACTAGAAGCTTCAGAATAATGCCGAATACAAATGATAGATGCATCTAAGTCTCGTTACCGACTTGAGTAAGAATTGTGTTTTCTGTAGATTCATTCATTCCACAAATATTCGATGAAACACCTACCATGTGCCAGGCACTGTGCCAGGTATGTGGGATACAACAGCAAACTAAACAAAGTCCCTGTCCTCACAGACCTCACATTCCAGCAGGCAGAGAGAGAAGATGAATGTTATTTTTTTTTAAGATTCTATTTATTTACTTGAGAGAGAATGCATGCGAGAGAGGGAGAGAGCACAAGTGGTGGAGAGTGAGAAGCAGGCTGCCCATCGAGCAGGAAGCCTGATGCGGGGCTCGATCCCAGGACCTCGGGATCATGACCTGAGCTGAAGGCAGGTGCTTAACCGACTGAGCTAACCAGGTACCCCATAATGAACATTATTAATGAGTAAAGTCTACAGTAAGTATGAGAAGGTGATAAGTACTATGCAGAAAAGAAATGGATTCAGTTAAGGAAGATCCAGAGTGTCAATGATGGGGCCGGGCAGGAACAGCAGGTGCAATTTAAGTAAGGTGATGGAGTCAGGCCTTGTGGAGAAAATTATATTGGAGCAGAGACCTGGAGGAGGAAAAAAGTGAGTGTGTGAGTGTCCGGGACCCAGGGCACAGTCAGCTTGCAGCCCCCTGGTAGGGATGCTCTGGGCTGGGCTGTTTGCAGATGAGAAAGGGGCCTGAGAGGCTGGCAGGGCTGGGACGGGCTGAGGTGGAAGGAAGTGAGCTTAAGGAGGAATGGACCAGTGGGAGCCCATGATGGAGGTGCTGACTGCGTTATTGGACCACTTCCTTTTCTTTTTTTTCTTTCTTTTTGTTTAAGCTCATTCTCCAAACGTAGCATCCTGACTTTGACAATACTTAGACCCTCTGGGGACCTTCAATCAGGAATACCATCCCTTCTCGGGGCACCTGGGTGGCTCAGTGGGTTAAGCATCTGGACTCCTGATTTTGGCTCAGGTCATGATCTCAGGATCATGAGATCCACGCTGAACAGGAAGTCTGCTTGAGATTCTCTCTCCCTCTCCCTCTATCGCTTAAAAAAAAAAAAAAAAAAGGAATACTATCCCTCTCATTGCTCTTCACCCCCTTAGCCTCCACCTTCCCCCTCTTAACCACCTTAAATTATTTGGTCGACTGTCCCAGACACCAGGCTGCACACAGGCTCCCTTTTCCTTGCTCACGTTGTTGCCTTGCTGGAGGAAGCCACCCCGGGTTCACCCAACCCCCTGCCTGCTTGGTTGCATGAGGCTGGAGAGAAAGCACGTGACCACACAGACTGATGTCCCCTTAGTGACCACAGATGCCGAATGGGTGCTGACTGCCGCTGGGCAATCATGCAGTTCCACAGTGGCTCACTGGCACATCTCCGAGACCCCAGCACGCCTGCCCTCGTCCCCACCCTTGCTGCTCCCAGCTTGAAGGCACCATCCCGCTCTGCTGAGCGATGGAACCCACTGCACGAGAACCTCCACGTGCTCCCTGAAGCAAGTCCTCCCCTGAATGGACACTGACCTGCCTTCCTGCTGGGGCAGCCCCTCCACCTAGCCTGCAGACCCGCCTTCCTTTTACCTGCCAAGCACTCACCTCCCAGAACTCTCTCCAGGCCATCAACTTTCCCATCTCCGTTGAATCATTCCCTTCAGCATGCAAGTGTGCTCTTACTTCTCTCCTCCTCAAAAGGAAAAACAAACCAACAAAACACCCTTCTCTTGATCCCATGCCCTGTCAGTTACCTCTTCACATCCCAGCTCCGTTTTGCTGCAAAACACCATTTAAGAGTTCTCCCTACGTGTGGTCTCCTATTTCTTTCCTTCAATTAAAAAAAAAAAAAAAAAAAATCCAAATCTTTAAAAAAAAAAAAAAAAGGGCGCTTGGGTGGCTCAGTTGGTTAAGCGACTGCCTTCGGCTCAGGTCATGATCCTGGAGTCCCTGGATCGAGTCCCGCATCGGGCTCCCTGCTCGGCAGGGAGTCTGCTTCTCCCGCTGACCCTCCCCCCTCTCATGCTCTCTCTATCTCATTCTCTCTCAAATAAATGAATAAAATCTTTAAAATAAATAAATAAATAAATAAATAAATAAATAAATAAAATTTTTAAAAAATCCATTTACCCATCCCCCTTCCTATATGACTGTCATATCTTTTACTTCAACGTGCATTAATAGACCTCATCTAACATTATTATTACTTTAGTCAGTCGTGTTTAAGTTATAAGAGGAAAACAACATTTTATTTATTGTTTCCAGTGCTCTTTACTTCTTCCTGTGGATCTGAGTTCCCATTAAGGACCATTTTCCTCCAGCCCAAAGGATTTCTTTAGCATCTCTTAGCATAGCAGGACCTCTGGCAACAAATTCTCCCAGCTTTTGTTTGCCTGAAAATCAATGTATTTCACCTTCATTTGAAGGATATTTTTATGGATATGAAATTGGGGCTGATGGGTTTTTTTTCTTTCAACACCTAAAAGATGGCTTTGTACAGTCTTGCATAGCACACTGGTCCCCATTATTGCTAATAAACCATTCAGCATGCACTCCAAGTGCCGTTTCCAAATATGTCATGTGTCTTTGTTCTCTCGATGCTTTCAAGGCTTTTTCTCTATCTCTGGTGTTCACAGCATGACCATGATGTGCTAGATGCACTCATCCTTCCGTGTGTCCCCACTTGGGGTAAATGTAAGTTTATCCCTATAAATTGGTATTTTTCATCAAACCTGGGAAATTTTCAGCCATAATTTTCTTAAATTTTTTTCTGCCTCAATATCACCCTCTTCTCTTTCTGGGATTCCAATTATGTGGATGTCCAATTGCTTGATATTGTCCCAGAAGCTTTGTTCATTTTTCTTTCATCTTTTTCTCTCTTCTTCAGAGTGAATAATTTCTATTGACGTGTCTTAACATTTACTGACTCTCCCACCATCTCCAACCTATTGTTAAGGGCGTCCAGTGATTTTTTTTTTTTTTTTTGCTTCAGTTACTGTACTTTTCATTCCTAGAATTTTCATTTAATTTCCTTTCATAATTTTATTTTATTTATTTATTTTTAAAGATTTTTATTTATTTATTTGACAGAGAGAGAGAGACAGAGCGAGAGAGGGAACACAAGCAGAGGGAGTGGGAGGGAGAAGCAGGCTTCCTGCTGAGCAGGGAGCCCGATGTGGGGCTCGATCCCAGGACCCTGAGATCATGACCCGAGCTGAAGGCAGACACTTAACGACTGAGCCACCCAGGCGCCCCTCCTTTCATAATTTTAATATCTCTGCTGAAATTCTCTCTCGATCCACTCCTTACAACCACATTTTCTTTTAATTCACTGAACAGATTTCCCTTTAAAATATATTTGTATAGCCACTTGAAAATATTTATCTGCTAAGCCCAACATCTGGGCCATCTTTTGTTCAGTTTCTGTTGACCATTTCTTTTTTTTTCTTTTCCTGACTTTTGGATCATGGTTTCCCGTTCATTTGTACATTTAGTGATTTTTGATTGAATAACAAATATTGTGGTTAACACATTGTAGAGATGATGGATTCTGTTATCTTCCTCTGAAAAGTATTGATCTTTATTCTAGCAAACAGTCCCACCCCTGGCTGATGTTCTTGAACTTCTATAGGCTTGGAAGTGGCTTGGAAAACCCGGGGTTTTCTCCAGCCCCTCTCTGATTTGGCAGGACTCAACCTTCAAACTCTGCTTCTGCTATGGATCTTTTCATGGTTTGGTGTTAGACTTTGTTAGAATGAGTCTAGAATGCCCCTTATTCTAGAGCAGGTTTTGGAATACTCCAACCCCTGGGCCAAACCTTCCTGTCATCTGTTTTCTGCTTTATTAGAACACAACCAGACCCATTTGCCATGTATGTCTGTGGCTGCTTTCACACCACAACAGCAAAGTTGAAGAGTTGCTGTAGAAATCAGAGAGACCATAGAGCTTAAAGTGTTTAATATCTGACTGATCTTTTTCAGGAAAAGTTTGCTGGCCCCTGCCCTGGGGCATGGTCCTGACTCCTAAGGCCTGGGTCTCAGCTGGCCACTGGGAATCCTGATGAGATATTCGTGCAGTCACTGTACTGGAACAGGGCCGGAATTCCAATGCCCCCGGCGCTCCTCTTCCTCCCGCTCCATGGGACCCTCCTGGTTGGAGCAGTGGCGCTCTGCTAAGCCTGGGGCAGAGTCACCCTGTACAAGCAGAGCCCAGCCCTTAGTCATGACTCATGGGAGACCTCCCCCCAAAGACTTATGGGGTCCCTCGCTTCAGAGCTTCCTCCTCTCTGATGCCTCACCCAGGGATTTCTGCTACTCTAGGCTTGCTGAACCCTAATTTCTGCCTCCTTGTCTTAGTGTGGCCACTATGCCCTTTCAGAGTCCTGCTCTTTGACTGGCTGGCTTGAGACATGGTCCTGAGGCAGAGCGCTGGGCAGCGGTGGGGCTCCCTCACGGATGTCCCTTGTCTGGGGCACCACAGTCTTGCTGCACCTGATGTCCAATGCCTGAAAACAGCTCTTCGTGGATCCCTCTGGCTATAATGTTGGTTATGTTTGCAGGGCTAGTCCAGTATACACCGATACCATCATGGCAGGAACTGGAAGCTCTCCGTTTGTTCTTAAACCCAGTCCAGGTGGGCTTTCACCCCCACCTTTCCACTGGAAACTGCAACTGTCCAGGACATCAGTGACCTCAAAGTGGCTGAATGCAACAGTATGCACCTTTCCTGACCTGTCAGGAGCATGAGACACAGCTAATGACTCTTTCTTTCTTCTTTCTTTCTTCTTTTTCTTCCAAAGATTTTATTTATTTATTTGAGAGAGAGCAAGAGAGAGAATGAGTGGTGAGAGTGGCAGAGGGAGAAGCAGGGCCCCCGCTGAGCAGGGAGCCCGATGGGGAGCTCCATCCTGGGACTCCAGGATCATCACCTGAGCTGAAGGCAGACACTCACCGACTGAGCCACCCAGGTGCCCATGACTCCCTTGTTCTTGGTCCACTTTCTTTTCTTAGCCCCTAGGATATCACACTGTCCAGTTTTCGTCCTAGCTTGACTAGGAAGGCTTGGAAGCAGCTTGGAAAACCCGCTCTCCCTGGCTGGTTCCTCCTCTTCTGAGTTCTTGATGCTGGCATGCCACAGGGCTCTGTCCTTCTCCTGGGTCTTCTCTGTCTTCACTCATCCCTTTGGTGGTCTTATCTGGTCTCATGGCCTTAAATACCACCTAACTGACCACGACTTCCCAACTGACACCTCTGTCCCAGACCTTCTCCTGAACTCCAGATACAGGTGCAACACATATCTCAAAATTCACATATGCCAAAACGGACTTCCCGATATTCCCTCCACAATACCTGTTCTACCCAATGTCTTCTTCTTCTGGTTGACTGAAACTCAGTTTTTCCAATTACCTCAAAAAACTTGGAGTCATTCTTGATTCTTCCATTTCCCTTGCCCCACATCCAACTCATTAAAAAAAAAATCCTCTAGGGACATCTGGGTGGCTCAGTCCATTAAGTGTCTGCCTTTGGCTCAGGTCATGATCTCGGGGTCCTGGGATGGAGCTCCGTGTTGGGCTCGACGCTCAGCGGGGAGCCTGCTTCTCCCCCACCCCGCAATTCCACCCTCCCCCACTTGTGCTCTCTCTCTCAAATAAATAAATAAAATCTTTAATAAAAAAATCCTCTAGGCCCTACCTCAGAAATATATCCAGAATCTAACCCCTCTTCATCACTTCACTGCTACCACCCTGTTTCAAGTCATCACCATCTCTTGCCTAGATTTTTACAATACTCTCCTAATTGGTCTCTTGCTTCTATCTCACCCCACTACAGACTATAACCAACTCCATATTCACAATGATTTTTTGAAAGTCTAAATCAAACCAGGACCCTCTTCTGCTCAAAACTGTCCATGGCCCTCCCACTTGACAATCATTCATTCATTTATTTAAAAAATATTTATTGTGAGCTTTCTCTGGGCCAGGCACTCTTCTAGGGACTTACAATACATCAGTGAACAAATCAGTAGAAATTCTCTACGCTTATTGGGAGAGAGTCTAGCATTGGGAGATGCTAATAAATCATGAACATAACAAATTCTACAGTGTATTAGAAGAGGATAAGTTGCCACTGAGAAAAAAGATAGAGCAGAGTAAAATGAGATTGAGAATGTGGAGGCCAGGGTAAAATTTTTAAAATATATTTATTTATTTATTTATTTATTTATTTATTTATTTACTTATTTATAAGTAGGCTCTAGGCCCAATGTGGGGCTTGAAGTCACGATCCTGAGATTTAGAGTTTCATGCTCCACCAACTGAGCTAGCCAGCTAAATTTTAAATCAGATTGTCAAGGTAGACCTGATGGAGAAAGGGATATTTGAGCAGAGACTAGGAGGCGGTCAGCTGGGAGGGCTCCTGGAGGGATGGCCCCTAGACAGTAGGAATTCACAGAACAAAGGTCAAAGGCAGCAGCAGGCAAGACGCGTTCTAGGAAGAGCAAGGACATGGGTGTCTGGGAAGGAGGGACAGGGGTGGAGGAGGAGGTAGGAGACATAATGGTGGACGTTGTAAGGCCCTGCAGGGTATTACAAGGACTTTGGCTTTTAGTCTGAGTGAGATGGGAACCACCGAAAGATTCCAAAGCAGAGGCATGAGGTGATTTGAACTGCTTTAAAAGGATCCCTTTAGTTGCAAATCACATCTCAGATAAGCGACTTGTAGCTGGAATATACAAAGGCTATTAAAGGATAAATAACCCAATTTAAAAATGGGCAAAGGATCTGAAGAGGTTTTCATAGAGCATACACAAATGGCCAAGAAGCACATGAAAAATGCTCAGCATCACTAGTCACCAGGGAAATACAAATCACACCACAATGAGATACCCCTCCATACCCACTAGAAGAACTATAATCAAGAAGACAAGACAAACAAAATGTTGGTAAGGATGTGGAGAAATTTGAACTCTCAGACATTGCCGGTGGAGATGTAAAATCATGCAACCACCTTAGAACAGTTCATCGGTTTGTCAAAATGTTAAACATAGAGTTAGCATTTGACCCACCAATTTCACTTCTAGGTATGTTCCCAGGAGAAATGAAAACATACATCTATACAAACACTTGCACAGGAATGTTCACAGCAGCATGATTCATAATAGCCAAAAAGAGGAAACAGCCCGAATGTCCGCCAACTGATGAATGGATAAACAAAACATGGTATATTCATACCAGGTAGTATGATTCAGTAATAAAAGGCATGAATCACTGATACAGGCTACAGCATGGATCAGTCTTGAAAACACGTGCTAAGTGAAAGAAGCCAGTTACACGAGATCACATATTATATGATTCTATTTATATGAAATGTCCAGGCAAATCTAGAGAGACAGAAAGTGGATTAGTTTCATAGGGTTGTGGGGGATGGGGGAATTGATGGTTATTGTGCTTAGGGGAACAGATTTCTTTTTGAGTAATTAAAATGTTTTGAAATTGATTGTGGTAATAGATGCACAGTTCTGTGAATCCCCTAGAGGCCACTGAATTGTATACTTTAAATGGGTGAATTGTATTATAAGTGAATTATATCTCAACAGAGCTGTTTTTTAATAAAGGATGTCTTTGACAGAGCAAATGAATAAAGGGGGAAAAAAGAGAGAGAGAAACCAAGAAAGAGACTCTGAACTATAGAGAACAAATTGATGGTTACCAGAGAGGAGTTGGGGGGGTGATGGGTGAGACAGGTGATGAGATTAAGAGCACACTTATCATGGGGCACCTGGCTGTCTCAGTCCGTAGAACATGAGACTCTTGATCTTGGGGTTCTGAGTTCAAGCCCCACATTGCATGAGATTACTTAAAAACCAAAAATCCTGGGGCACCTGGGTGGCTCAGCCAGTGAAGCATCTGATTTCAGCTCAGGTCATGATCTCAGACTCCTGGGAATCAAGCCCCACACTGGGTTCTCCACTCAGCGGGAAGTCTGCTTCTCCCTCTCCCACTGCCCCTTTCCCCCGCGCATGCTTTCTCTGTCTCTCACAAGTAAATAAAATCTTAAAAAAAAAAAAAAAATCAGAAATCTTAAAAAAAACAAAAAAGAGTACACTTACCATGATGAGCACTGAGCAATGTATAGAATTGTTGAATCACTATATTGTACCCCTGAAACGAACATAACACTGTATGTTAACTATACTGGAATTAAAATTAAAAAGGTAATACAAAAATAAAAAATAAAAACAAAAAAGGATGTCTTTGCTGCATTGAGAATAGATATGGGGTAGGGGGCAGTGTTGGAAACCACAATTCTAGGAAGGAGCCTAACACCTTGAGGTAGGTGGTGGAAGCTTGGACTAGCACAGTGGAGATGGTGAAAAGTGGTTAGATTCTAGATGTACTTTGAAGGGAGGGCCAACTAGATTTCCCGATGAAGTGGAGAGGGGCGAGGGGAAAAGAGAGGGGTCAAGCATGACTCCAAGCTTCAGTCTGAGCATATGGACGACCTGGGTTGCCCTTGACTAAGCGGGAGGGGGCTGGAGGCCAAGCATTTTGGGATGAGAGTGTTAGGAGTCAGATTTTAACACACCAAACTAGGCTTTAGTAGATACACTTCTTCAGGTTAAGGAGGTCACCCTTGTCCCCTTTGTGTACTGGGAGTTATCAGAAAGATTGTTGAATTTCATAAGTTTTTCTGAATTTGAGATGAACTTATATATTTTTTCCTTTAATCTGTTAATGCTGTGAAATACACTAGTTGATTTTCTCAAGTTAAACAACTTCATTCTCTTCTGGAGACAAAACTTACAGGATCATAATACGATTGAATTTACTTGTTTTCCCGATTGTTACCATTTTTAATATATTGCTGGACTTTGTTGTCTGCTAGTATTTTTTTAGGATTTTTGCATTGAGTTTTATAAATCAGATTGGCTTGTAATTTCTTTATTTAAATTGTCCTTGTCTTACAGATTAAGGTGAGTTGCTTTCCCTCTTTTTTCTTTTTTCTTCTCTGGAATAATTTGTATGAAGTACAACATAATCATTCCTTGAATGTTTAGTAGAACTCACCTATAAGACAAAGTTTGTGTGTGTGTGTGTTGTTGTATTTGTTGTGTTTCTCTTATGAATATTAACTACTGACTCAAGAGTTATGGTTATAAGTTAATGCATGTATTAAGCCATTTTTCAAAACTGCCAATTTTATCTGTTTTTAGAAGTCTGGGTAGGGGCGCCTGGGTGGCTCAGTTGTTAAGCATCTGCCTTCGGCTCAGGTCATGATCCCAGGGTCCTGGGATCAAGCCCTCCATAGGGCTCCCTGCTCAGTGGGAGGCCTGCTTCTCCCTCTCCCACTTCCCCTGCTTGTGTTCCCTCTCTTGCTGTGTCTCTCTCTGTCAAATAAATAAATAAAATCTTAAAAAAAAAAAAGTCTGGGTAAAACGCTGTCCACAAAACTCTGATTTTTAAAGACTCTGCTATGCCTGGAGTGATGCTGTTTATTTGCATTTCTCTATTTTTGTGTGTGTGTCCATCAGTCTCACTAGAGTTTTGTCTATTTTATTTTTCTTTTTATAAAACCAAGTTTGTTTTTCTTGATCCACTTTATTGGTTCTTTGTTTTCTATTTCATTAATCCCTGCTGCATATTAATATCAATGTAAGTGGCCTGAACACCACAATTAAAAGGAAGAAATTGTCAAATTGGATAAAAAAGCAAAATATGACTTTACGCTATCTACAAGAAACTTTAAATTTCTTTCTAATTTCTAATTACACTTGAGTTTTAAAGATAGTTAAAAATAAAAGGGTGCGGAAAGATCAGGCACACACTAATCAAAGGAGGCTAGAATGGTTATATTCATATCAGACAAGGTTTCAGCAGCAGGATTATTACTGGGGATAAAGAGGAACATTTTATACTAATGAAGACATCAAATAATTAAAAGTACATAATAAGACTAAAGTATATGCACCTGATTCAAAACTTATGAAGCAAAAACTAGTAGAATTGAAAGAATAAATAGAAAAACCCACAGATGGAGTTGGTGATTTCAACATTCTTTTATCAGTATGATAATCGATAGAGCAAGTAGACAGAGACACAACATGGACACAGACCTTGAATAACATGGTCAGCCAGTTTGGCTAAATTAACATTTCTAGAACATGGCACCTAACAACTGTAGAATATACATTGTTTTAAAACACTCATGAAACATTCACCAGGACAGTCCATATTCTGGGTCTTAAGACAAGTTTGAATAAATATAAGAGGATTTAAATCATATAATGTATGTTTCCTGACTACAATGGAAGCTAGAAATAAATAACAGAAAGATAGCTGGAAAATAACCAAATGTTTGGAGATTAAATAACACAATTCTAAAAACTTTTTTTTAAAGGTTTATTTATTTATTTCAGAGAGAGAGCGAGGTCATGTGAGCTTGGGGAGGAGCAGAAGGAGAGAGAGAGAGGGGAAGAAGACTCCCTGCTGAGCGGGGAGCCTGACACTGGGCTTGATCTCAAGACCCTGAGACCATGACCTGAGCCAAAACCAAGAGTTGGAGTCTTAACTGACTGAGCCACCCAGGTGCCCCTATTCTAAAAATCTTATATTTCAAAGAAGAAACAACAGAGATATTGGAAAATATTTTGCACTGGGTGAAAAGAGAACTACAACATATCAAAATGTATGGGATGAATAAATAGCAGTGCTTTTAAAAGAAAATTTTTAGCATGAAGGGCTTATATTTTTAAAAAAACAAAGAAAGTCTCAAATCAATGATGTAAGTTTACATGCTTAGAAACTAGAAACAAAAGAGCACATTAATACCAAAATAAGCAGAAAGAAGGAAATAAAGAGTGGAAATCAATGAAAGAAAACAGGAAAACAATGGAGAAAATTAATGACACCAAAAACTGCTTGCTTCTTTGAAAATATCAATAAAACTGATAAACTTCTAGAAAAAAAATTAAAATTTTCCAGTATTAGGAATTAGAGAGGAGAAACTATACATATCCCATTGGGAATGATAATAAAAGAATCCAATGAACAACTTTATGCCAACAAATTAAAAAAGATGAAATGGACAAGTTCCCTGACACAGTCTATCAAAGCTCACTCAAGAGAAGATAGATTTAATGTCTACATCTGTTGAAGACATTACATTTTTTGTTAACCTTCCAACAAAGAATACTCCAGGCCTAGGTGGCCTTACTCATGAATTTGACCAAGAATTTAAGGGAAAAACAAAACCACACGAGGTTTTCTAGAAAACAGAAGAGGTGGGGCCACTTATCATTTCATTTCATGAGGCCTGTATTCTTCTCCACCAATATCAGACAGAGATGACCAAAAGACCCTGCAGACCAATATCCCTAGTGAACATGGACACAGAAAGCAAATTTAATATATCACAACCAAGTGGTGTTTATTCCAGGAATGTCAGATTTGTTTAATATTAGAAAATCAATTATTGCAATGAACCATATTAGCTGAGTGTGGTAAGCCTAAAAGGATACCCATGTCAAATCCCTGGGACGTGTAAAGATGATCTGATTTGGAAAAAGTGTCTTTGAAGATGTGATTAAATTAAGGAACTTGAGGTGAGGAGATGATCCTGGGTTACCCAGATGGGTCCTACATCCAATGACAAGTGTTCTTCTAAGAGAAAGGCAGAGGGATATTTGAGACACAGACACAAGGGAAAGAGATGTGAAAACCAAGGCAGAGATTTGATTGACACAGCTACAAGCCAATGAAAACCTGGGGCCACCGGGAGCTGGAAGAAGCAAGGAATGGATGGATCCTTCCCTGGAACCTTTAGAGGGAGGGTAGCCCTGCCCACACCTTGATTTCCAGCGCTGACCTCCAGAATGGGGAGAGGTTAAATTCTGTTGTTCGAAGCCACCAAGTGTGTGGTCATTTGTTACGGCAGCCTCAGGAAACCTAATACACTGATTAGGAAAGAAGAATTTTGTGATTATCTCTTTTGATTAAAAAGAAACTGACAAAATTTAATAAAAATTCATGATAAAAAAAAGAAAACAGGATATGACCAAGTGCTGCAGGAAAACTCCAGTGACTATCAGTCAAACCTCACTTACGTAAAGAAGGAACACAAAACAGCTTCTACAGAAATAATAGTTGTGCATTTATGAGAACTATAGAATGGGAGGGACGTCTGACATACCCAGTATGATTGGTAAATGGGAAATATTGATTCTGATCACTCTTGATCAGCTTCCTCTTTCTTCTTTCCTTCTTTTTTTAAAGAAAATAAAAATTAGGTTTAACAGTTTTGCATTATAGGCTTGTGATTCATGCTTACTGTAAAGAGGAGGTCAAGGTTGTTTTAGAACTTCAAGCTCAGTAACTTTGAACACTGAAACTTTCATCTAGGATGAAATAGCGATGTTCAGTATGGACCATCACCGTTAAAACAATGTTTAGCTTTCCTCAAGTTAGTCATGTTGTAGGAGTGTACTCCAGCAGCAAGCATGTGTAGGTTAAGGCAGTTGCCCGTAATGTTAACTGTAGCTCTTATACCACAATTCTCTGAAAACTTTGGATGCATGTTGAGAAGCATGCTTTTCTGTAAGACTCAAATATAGGAGCTGTGTCTACAATTCAGAGAGAAAACACTTGGCATGTTTGTTAATTCTAGCTGTTTGGTTTACTATCCTGTAAGGCACATGAGTGTACACTTCTACTTTTCTCTTTTATTCCCTGTCTCTGCTTTGTTGCAAGATCTGGGACGATTTTGAGATGTAATACCAGTACTTTAGGAGTTTGGTCATGGCGCTTGTATGAGATACTGAGGCTTTGATTTAAATCTTTCCTTGTATGGTGATTTCCAACAGATGTATTGTACTAAGTGAAACTTGTTAAATAAATCTTCCTTTTAAAAACTGGGGGAAAGGGGCACCTGGGTGGCTCAGTCATTAAGCGTCTGCCTTCAGCTCAGGTCATGATCCCAGGGTCCTGGGATCGAGCCCAGCATCAGACTCCCTGCTCAGTGGGGTGCCTGCTTCTCCCTCTCCCACTCCCCCTGCTTGTGTTCCCTCTTTCACTGTGTCTCTCTCTGTCAAATAAATAACTAAAATCTTTAAAAAAAATAAAAATAAAAAATAAAAACTCGGGGGAAAAAAAGAAAAAGAAGAACTTTTAGCAAAGTAGAACGGAAGTAGAAGGAAGTGCTTCAAACTGGTAAGAGGTATATACAGAAAACTTACAGCTAACATCCCATTTAGTGGTGAAAGCTTGAATTATTTCCCCCTGAGATGAGAAGCAAGGCAATGCCATCCACTCTCATGCATCTTTTTTTTTTTTTTTTCTCCTCAGAGAGAGAGATAGAGTGTGAGCAGGGGTCGGGGGGCACAGAGGGAGAGGGAGAGAGAGAATCCAAAGTAGACTCCACTCCCAGCGTGGAGCCCAACACGGGGCCCGATCTCACCACCTTGAGATCATGACCAAGCCGAATTCAAGAGTTAGAGGCTTAACCAACTGAGCCATCCAGGTGCCCCACTCTAACACAGGAAATAAAATGCATATAGAAATAGCAAAGGAAAAAGTAAAACTCTTTATTCACAGATGACATGATTGCCTCTGTATAAAATCCTAAGGAATCTAGAAAAAAGTAGTAGAACTGATACGTGAATTTATCAAGGTTATAGGATATAAGGTCAATAAATAAAAGTCAGTAGCATTTCTATAACTGTAGCAGCATTTCTAGTAACAAAATATTGGAAATTGATACTAATTAATAATAACATTTAAAACAGCATAAAATGTGAAATATTTAGGAATAAATTTAGCAAAAGATGTGCAAGACCCATACCCTGTAAACTACAAAACATTTCTGAAAAATTAAAGACCCAAATAAACAAATGAGGAGAGATGCTGCTATGGTCTGAATGTGTCCTCCCAAAATTCCTATGTTGAAAGCCTAATGCCCAATATGATGGTATTGGGGGTGGGGCTTCTGGGAGGTGATTAGGTCATGAGGGGGTAGACCTCATAAATGAGATTAGTGCCTTATAAAAGAGACCCCAGAGAGCTCCTTAGCCCCTTCCTTTGTCTAAGGACACAATAAGAATTCTGTGATTGGAAGAGGGCCCTCACTCAACCGTGTGGCACCCTGATCTCAGACTTCCAGCCTCCAGAGCTGTGGGAAATAAACTTCTGTTGCTTTTAAGCCACCCAGTCTGTGGTATTTTGTGATAGCAACCCTGATGGACAAAGACAGATACCATGTTGAACTAGAAGACTCAATATTGCTAGCATCTCCATTTTCCCCAAATTAACTTGTGGATTTCATGCCACCCCAATCAAAATCCCAGCAGGACTTTTTTTTTTTATTCTTATGTTAATCCCCATACATTACATCATTAGTTTTAGATGAAGTGTTCCATGAGTCCCAGCAGGACTTTTTAAAAGAAACACACAAGCTGCATGAAGAATGTATATGAAAAGTAAGGGACCTAGAAGTGCCAGAAGGTCACAGGTCTATCTATCCATCTATATCTATATTTTCTGTATGT
The DNA here is from genome assembly GCF_029215605.1 of Mirounga angustirostris. Classification (NCBI taxonomy): domain Eukaryota; kingdom Metazoa; phylum Chordata; class Mammalia; order Carnivora; family Phocidae; genus Mirounga; species Mirounga angustirostris. Next base: position 142,676,222 of record NW_026991713.1, read on the forward strand.
AGTATCCTTGAGAACAATTATGTTATGGACTCAAATGTGTACCCTATTCATTTGTTAAAGCCCTAACTCCCATGTGACTATGTTTAGAGATGAGACTTTTAAAGAGGTAATTAAGGTTAAGTGAGGTCATAAGGCTGGGGTTTTAATCCCACATGACTGGGGTCTTTACAAGAAGAGAAAGAGACACCAGGGAGGTGCATGCACAGAGGAAAGGCCATGTGAGGATACAATAAGAAGGTGACCATCTACAAGCCAAAGAGAGACCTTAGGAGAACCCAACTCTGCTGTCACCTTGATCTTGGACATTCAGCCTTCAGAACTATGAGAAATAAATTTCAGTACTTTAAGCCATCAAGTCTAGATCGCTCTAGAAGACAAATACAAGCTATAATCATTGCTGTAACATCCCTGTCTGCTAACTCCAATGTCTTGTTTATCTTGAGGTCAGTCTCCACTGGTTGTCTTTTCATTTGAGGGTAAGTCATGTTTCCTGTGTCCTTGTATGTCTAGTAATATTGAGTGGTGAATGATATAGTGCAGAGACTCTGAATTCTGTTATCTTCCTCCAAAGAGTATTGGTTATTTTTTAGCAGGCATTCAGCTTGGCTAGACTGTCTTCCAAATTCTGTCTTCCCCATAGTGGGTAGCAGCTGAAACCTCAGGTCAGTTCTTTTAGCCTTGGCTTGGCTCCATATGCATAAATTGTTCATGAGTCAGCCAGAGATTTGGGCAGTTTATACACAGAACCTGGAGCACTCCATCTCTGTTTGTATTCTTTCTAGGTTGTCCCTCAATGACCTGTGGGACAATATTAAGTGGTCTAAGAGATAAGGAGTTAGAGTCCTGGAAGGAGAAGAGAAAGAGAATGGACAGAAAAAAAAAAATTGAAGAAATAATGGATAGAATTTCCCCATATTTGGAGACATAACACTTATAGATTCAAGAAACAGTAAAACCCAACTTGGATAAACACAAAGAAAACTAGGCACTTCATAGTCAAACTGCTGCAAAACCAAAGATAAAGAGATAACCTTGAAAGTGAAGAACATTGACATGATAGATACAGACAACAAGAACCTAGATGATACTGACTTATCAGAAACAATGGAGGCCAGGGGCGCCTGGGTGGCTCAGTCGTTAAGTGTCTGCCTTCGGCTCAGGTCATGATCCCAGGGTCCTGGGATCGAGCCCCGCATGGGGCTCCCTGCTCAGCGGGAAGCCTGCTTCTCCCTCCCCCACCCCCACCCCCATCCTCCCGCTTGTGTCCCTGCTCTCACTGTCTCTGTCAAATAAATAAATAAAATCTTAAAAAAAAAAAAAAGAAAGAAACAATGGAGGCCAGAGAACAATGGAACAATGTCTTCAAAGTTCTGAGAGGGGAAAAAAAATCTGCCAACCCCAAATTCTGTATCCAGTGAAAATCTCTTTCAATATTTAAGGTGAAGTAGACATTTTCAGATACAAATAAGAGACTCTTGGGGTGCCTGGGTGGCTCAGTTGGTTAGGCGACTGCCTTCGGCTCAGGTCATGATCCTGGAGTCCCGGGATCGAGTCCCGCATTGGGCTCCCTGCTCGGCGGGGAACCTGCTTCTCCCTCTGACCCTCCCCCATTTTGTGCTCTCTCTCTCTGTCTCATTCTCTCTCTCAAATAAATAAATAAAATCTTAAAAAAAAAAAAAAAACAAATAAGAGAATCTTTTGCCAGTAAACCTTTGCTATAGACAAGCTAAATGAAGTCTTGTAGACTGAAGAGAAATTACACCACTTGGAAAATTGAATTTTCAGGAAGAAATTAACAATAGTGAAAATGGTAAATATGTGGGTAAATATAAAAGAATATTTTTTCCTGTTAATTTTGTTGAAATACGTATGTTTAAAGCAAAGATCAAAGGACTGGATGGTAAGGATTATGATGGATGTAGATGTAATATATATGACAGCTACAGCATAAAGGATGCAGGTAGGGAGTAAATGGAGCTCCACAAAGTTTCTACATTTCGAGCACAGTAGTGTGACATTATCTCTAATAGACTTGGAAGAAATTAAGGATGTACATTGCTATCCTTAGAACAATTACTAAAGAAATGTTACACAGAGATATTGCTAAAAATATTCAATTAATGCAGAAGGAGACAGGAAACGGGAAACACTGGAACAAAAGTAGAGTAGACAAATCAAATGGTAAAATAGTAAACTTAATTCCAACCATGGAAATAATTACATTCTATGTTAGTGAACTAAACAATCCAATTAAAAGGCAAAATGGTCAACATGGATTTTTTTTTTAATTTATTTTTATTTTTAAAATAGGTTCCATGCTCAGCATAGAGCACAATGTGGGGCTTGAACTCATGACCCTGAGATCAAGACCTGAGCTGAGATCAAGTGTTGGATGCTTAATCACTGAGCCACCCAGCACCCCAATTTGGATTTCTTTTTAAAGCAAAATCCAGGGTGCCTGGGTGGCTCAGTCATTGAGCGTCTGCCTTCGGCTCAGGTCATAATCCCAGGGTCCTGGGATTGAGTCCCACGTTGGGCTCCCTGCTCAGCGGGAAGCCTGCTTCTCCCTCTCCCACTCCCCAGCTTGTGTTCCCTCTCTCGCTGTCTCTCTGTTAAATAAATAAATAAAAATCTTTAAAAAAATTAAAAAAAGCAAAATCCAACAACATGCTGTCTATGAAAGATTGATTTTATATAAAAAGACATAGGTTGAAAGTAGATGGAAAGATGTTTCATACAAGCAGTAGACATAAGGCTGCAGTGGTTGTATTAATAGCAGATAAAATTAATTTCAAGACACAAATGATTACCAGAAAAAAAGGAGGGACATTTCATAATGATTAAAGGGCCAACTCATCAGGAAGACATAACAAACAAAAATATGTGCGTGTTCATTTAAGACTTCCATTTGAAGATGGCAAACCAAACATTTGCATTTAGTTCCACTCCCTCAAAACACTCTACTAAAATGATACTAAAAACATATACTTATTATAAAAAATTCCAAACCCACAAAAAGTCTAATGAATTTCTACTCACCCATCACCTAGATTTGACACTTATTTACGTCATGTATTTGTTTCTTTTTCTTCCCCCTGAAGTATCTTAAAATAAATTTAGTTTTTCAAAATTTTAAGTGGTGGCATTTCACCCAGTGAAGGAATTTTAAAAAAATTTAAAAAGCACATAAAACTTTTAGAAAAAAATAGGAGAAAATACTTGTGACCTTGGGTTAGTCAAAAAGTTCTTATATATGGGGCGCCTGGGTGGCTCAGTTGGTTAAGCGACTGCCTTCGGCTCAGGTCATGATCCTGGAGTCCCTGGATCGAGTCCCGCATAGGGCTCCCTGCTCGGCAGGGAGTTTGCTTCTCCCTCTGACCCTCCCCCTCTCATGTGCTCTCTCTCTCATTCTCTCTCTCTCTCAAATAAATAAAGAAAATCTTAAAAAAAAAAAAGTTCTTATATATGACAACAAAAGCACAAGACATAAATGAAAACATTGATTGATTGGACCTCATCAAAATAAAAATCTTTTGGGGGCCCCTGGCTGAATCAGTTGGTGGAGAGCAACTCTTGATCTCAGGGTGGTGAGTTCAAGCCCCATGTTGGGCCTGGAGCCTCTTAAAAAAGAAAAAAAAAACAAAACTTTTGTTCTTCAAAGATACCATTTTCAGAAAATGGAAAGGCAAGTCCATACTAGGAGAAAACATTTCCAAAACACATACCTGTTAAAGGACTTGTATCCAGAATACACAAAGAATTCTTACAACTGAATAGGAAGAGAAACAATCTAATTTAAAAAATGGAGAAAAGATTTGATTAGACATTTCACTAAAGATAATATACAAGTAGCAAATGAGCACATGAAAAGATACTCAAAATCATTAATCATTATGGAAATGCAAGTTAAAAACACACAAAAATAATAATTCATACACACTGGAATGGCTACAGCAAAAAATAAAGAACAACAACAACCAGATAATAACAAATGCTGGCAAGAATGTAGAGAAACAGGACACATGTATTGCTGGTGGGAATATACAATGATGCAGCCACTTTGGAAAAACAGTTTGGCCGTTTAGTAAAAGTTAAACATATTCTTAGATATGCTTAACTGAAGTACAATCAACAAAAGAAAACATCGATAAATTGTACTTCACCAAAACTGAAAAGTTGTATGCACAAAGGACATGATCAATAGAGTGAAAGGTAACCTACAGGTTGGGAGAAAATATTTGCAAATCATTTATCTAATAAGTGATTAATATCCAGAATATAGAAAGAAATCCTGAAACTCAACAACAAGAAAACAAACAGCCCAGTTAAGAAATGGGCAAAGGATTAGAATAGACATTTCTCCAAAGAAGCTACATAAATAGACAATAAACACATGAAAACATGCTCAATATCACTAGGAATTGGCAAATGCAAATCAAAACCACAATGAGATTCCGTTTCACACTCTTAGGATGGTGCGTGTGCACACACACAGAAGAACAAGTGTTGGTGAGGATGTGGAGAAATTGGAAATTTTGTGCAATATTGCTGGTAAGAATGTAAAATGGTGCAGCCACTGTGGAAAACAGTATAGTGTTTGTTTCAAAAATTCAACATAGAACTACCATATGACCCAGCATTCCACCTCTGTGTATTTACACAAAAGAAGTGAAAGCAGAGACTCTAACAGATATTTGTATACCCATGTTCATAGTGGCATTATTTGCAATACCTAATTGATGAATACCTAACAGATGAATGGATAAATAAAATGTGGCATATACATACAATGGGATTTTTTATTAACATATAATGTATTATTTGTTTCAGGTGTACAGGTCTGTGATTCATCAGTCTTACAAAATCCACAACGCTCACCATAACACATAATCTCCCCAATGTCCATCACCTAGCCACCCCATCCTTCCCACCTCCCTCCACTCTAGCAACCTTCAGTTTGTTTCCTGAGATTAAGAGTCTCTTATGGTTTATCTTCCTCTCTGGTTTTGTCTTGTTTCATTTTTCCCTCCCTTCCCCTATAATCCTCTGTCTTGTTTCTCAAATTCCTCATATCAGTGAGATCATATGACACTTGTCTTTCTCTGATTGACTTATTTCGCTTAGTTTAATACCCTCTAGTTCCATCCATGTCATTGCAAATGGCAAGATTTCATTTTGTTGATGGCTGCATCATATTCCATTGTATATATATACCACATCTTCTTTATCCATTCATCTGTCAATGGACATCTGGGCTCTTTCCATAGTTTGGCTACTGTGGACATTGCTGCTATAAACATTGGGGTGCACATGTCCCTTCAGATCACTACATTCATACAATGAGATATTATTAAGTCTTAAAAAGGAAGTAAATTCTGACTCATGCTACAACAGGGATGGACCTTGAAAACATTACACTCAGTGAGCTAAGCCAGACACAATGGGACAGTTATGGTATTCCACTTATATGATATACCTAGAACATCAAGCATATAGAGATAGAAAGTAGAATACTGGCTACTAGGCTCGGGGAGGGGGGACTGGCAGTTATTGTTTAATGGGTACAGAGTTTCAGTTTGGGATGATGAAGAAGTTCTGGAGATGAATAGTAATGAAATGAAAAGTATCTGCACACAGACTTGCACACAAATACTTAGCAACATTATTCATAATAGTCTCCAACTGTAAACTACTTAAAGGTTTATCAGCTGGACAAAATGGGGCATATCCATACAATGGAATACTATTTGGCAATAAAGGAGAACAAACTATTGATACATGCTGTAACATGAACAAAACTCAAAAATACCATCATAAGTTAGAGAAGCCAGGTGCTGGTTAGGGTCCAAAAGAGAGTCTTTGGGCTAGAGAACACCAAACACAGGAAAAACAAAGCTCTGATATTGAAAACAGAGGGACTAAGTGAAAGATGAAAAGATACCCAGCCTTCTCCCCCCACTCAAATCCCATGATGGTGGCAATCAGGCTTAGACCCCCAGGCAGGAGATGGAAAGGTGTTCTCTGGGGAATCTGACACCCCAAGATAACAGACCTAAAGATGTTCACAGCTGGGTCTGCTTGCAATAGTTCCAGCCAGTTCAATAACAGCAAATGTGACAAGGCCCTCCCTGCACAGAGCTTCCGGTCTGCCTTTTAGTAGCTCACTCCCAAATAACAGAGGGTGATCAAGGATCATCAGACATTTGAGAAAATCATCTTATAATGCACCACCCCCATAAGCAAAGCATACAAACAAAGAGAATAACTTGAAGAGAATACAGACCATGCAGAGAGAAGGAAAAATAGCATGCTTACTAAAAAGAGGAGAATACATTTTTTAAAGGAATAATCAAAGAACACAAATGAACAATTTTAAATGGAAAGGTTGGAGGAGGAAAAAACAGAAGAAAGAAAGAGAAGAAGGAAGGAAGGGAGGAAGGGAGGAAGGGAGGAAGGAGGGAAGAAACAAAAGGAAAAGAAGAGAGAAAAATCTAAGAAAATCAGAGGAGATCCAAGACACAAGTAATCAGAGCTCCAGAAGGAAAGAACACAGAAAGTGGTAGAGAGAAAATCATCCAAGAAATAACTCAAGAAAATTTCCCAGAATGGATGGACGTAAATCACCATATGGGAGGACACCTACCACTACCTAGTGCCAAGCCCACACCTAACACTTGTAGGGTCTGGGTCAGGAGTATAAGTGGGGGCCAATATGCCATACGTCTAAATTTTTAAAGTTATAAACGAAGCTAACAAACCAATAAGTTAAATATGTTCTATCCTCCTACCTTGACAAATATACCTGCAGAACTACTCAGAAGTCCAGGTTCTGATATAGAATACTCAGGTTCTTTGGAGTTCTGCTCCAGAAGGTGGAGGTGTGGGGAGAGTTGGTCTCTGCTGACGTCCTTCGCCCACTCCCTTTCTCATTTAACGCCTGGATCTGTCCCACACCATGAAAAGCCTCAAGTGCATGCACGTGGACACTCTAAGCTCCATCCTTGTTTCCCACAAAGACCTGTTACTTGGCTGCTCTGTAAGAGTAGGGGTGCGAACCACTGTGGTGTGGTCTGTCCTCAGGACAGATGTAGGAAAGGTGCTGCACGGGTCCTAGAAGTGGTCTTTAGGCTATCTGGGCACGGAATTCCAGGTATGTACCTAGGTCAGTGCCAGGGCATGGGTACTTAGTTGCCTGATGGGTGAAAAGATACCCACACCAAGGCACATCACTGTGCAACTTCAGAACGCTGCGAAAAAGAAAAGATTCTAAAACTTGTAGAGAGAGGGGGAATAGGTTTCATACAAAGAGCTACTGTTACCAGAATGACAACGGACTTCTCAACAGTAATACTAGAAACTAGAAGACAAGAAGTGATACTTTCAAAATTCTGGGGGAAGTGGCTTCTCACCTAGAAGTCTATAGCCAGCCAAGCTTTCAATTAAATGTGAGTATTGAATAAAGGCAGTTTGAGGCATGCAAACTTACTCCCCATGCACCTCTCGTTGGAAGCTACTGGTGCACGTGTCACACTTAAACCAGAAAGTAAACCAGGAGGGAGAGAGAGGATCCAGTAAAATGAGAGGCCCACTACAGAAAGAAGTGAAGGCCTCCCAGGGTGGCTGTCCTCATTCTTTGTTGCTGTGTAACAGTTATGCCCACTGACCTCCCATCCCCACAAGTCAGAAGTCAGCAGGGGGCTTGGCTGGGTTCTGGGTTCTCTGCCTGGGGTCTTTCAAGGCTGAAACCAAGGTGTTCACTGAGATACAGTCTCACCTGAAGGGTTTGTGGAAGGATCCACTTCCAAGGTCACTCAGGTTATCAGTGGAATCTGGTTTTTTGTGGTTGTAGGACTGAAGACCCCACTGTCTTGCTGGCTGTTGTCCATTCCTGGGGATTGCTCTTAGGTCCTTGTCCCATGACCCCTACCATCTCAGCAAAGATAACATCCCTAAAGGGAGACTCTCTACTCGCAACACTTCTGATACCAAATGTGTGCGTTTTCGACACCAAGCAATTCTCCAATTCTCTGTGGACACCAACTGGGTATCCTCTAATTTAACTCAGTTCTGACACTACCCACAAGGCTGCTCCCACTTCCGATACCAATCACAGGTATTGGGTCCCCAGTTTACGCACACTTCTGTTTAACTTGGCTACAGAGAGGTTCCCGCAAGTCCCCTCCTCAGTTTAGGTAATTTGCCATGATGACTCACTGAACTCAGGGAAACACTGCTTTACTATTACTAGTTTATTATAAAGGATATTATAAAGGATACAAAGGGACAGCCAGATAAGGAGGGACACAGAGGGAAGTCTGGAAGGGCCCTAAACACAGGAGCTTCTCCCTGTGGAGAGACTAGGGTGCACCACCCTCCCAGCACATGGATGCATTCACCAGCCTGCAAGCTCTCAGAATCCCGTTGTTTAGGTTTTTATGGAGGCCATGGGGGATTAACTCCATCTGCAGTCCTGAGCCCCACCCCGGTTCCGGAGGTCATGGGGCAGGGAGCTGACAGTTCCAACCCTCAAACTACATGGTTGATTCCTCAGGTGACCAGACCAGCCCCATCCTGAAAATATCTTGGGGCCCACCTAGAGTCAGCACCTGAGCACAAACTCAGGTGTGGTCAAAAGGGCCTGGTGATGAGTAACCACAGATGCTCCTGTCACCTGTCACCCAGGAAATTATAAGGGTTTTGGGAGCTCTGCACTGGGACCTGAGCAGGAAGACCAAATATGTGTTACTCAGTACATCACAATCTCACAGTCCAGCACACTGAGGCCTTTCACTCAGAATTGTCCAATTTCCTCTTCTACCACCCGCCAGAGAAAAACCCTCTGCTTGGAACAGAGCGTGTGATTAGATTAGGCCCACCTGGAAAATCTCCCTATTTTAAGTCCACCGATGAGAAGCCTTGTTTGCATCTGCCAACGTCCCTGTGACGTGTAACCTAACGGTCACAGAAGTGACATCTCATCATCACCATGGTTTCGGCCTGCACTCGGGGGAGGGCGTTACACAAGGGCCAGGCTCACCGGGGTCATTCTCAGAATCTTGCTGCCACAGGGAGAGCAGAAGGACACCTCAGGGGGGCAGCCAGGCCCCCAGAGCAGACAGAGGGCAGGGAGACGGCTTTAGGACGAAACTGACTTCAAAAACGTGTTCGAACATATTGAGAGATGTTTTTCCTACCTGAGAGAGTTTGCGTTGTGTTATGGATAACACCAAAGACAACTAAGCCAAATACAAAACAAAATGCCAGACAGTAACATCTTTGCAGAAAACAAAATGTTGCTCAGGAAAGGAAAGGGAACCATGGCATCCACATGGCTCAGAGGTCGGGATAGTGCAACAGTCATAACACCGTGAAACCTGAGCGTCGATCTAACGGGAACCCAGCTATCTCTGGAGGAAAAGGACAGAGGAAGGGAGAGTGGGGCACTCGTCTTCCTCCATACAAACCATCTCTGAAAGCTAAGAATAAGGAAAGGGAGCCCGTTGTTTGCAGACAGGGAGGTAAATAAGGGGGAAATATCAGCTAAAACAGTTAAATGGGAGGTGTTTGGGCAGGGAATTATTTTTTTCCTTTTTTTCTTTTCTTTTCTTTCTTTTTTTTGGTAACGAGTCTTGCAAAATTCCTTTACTTTTATATATATCTTTGATAAAAATAAAAACCTAAAGAAGGAACATTTTAGAAAATGAACATACCCAGGCCCCTGAAGTTGCGCTCCTCTCCTTAACCCCAGGGAAATCTCACCACCTGTGGCTTCTAAGCCGGGGACCCCCAAATGCTCAGCTTTCTCTGAGGCCTGCACCTGTCCAGCCACACGTTTGCCCCTGGTTGACCCACAGCCCCTTCAGCTCAACCTGTCCCACTTGGCCACTTCCCCCACCCCCAAACCTGCCCCCAAACCCACCCAAGTGTTCAACCTGTGACAGGGCAGCGTCCCCAGGATCTCCCTCCCTTTCACCTGCAATGAAGCAGTCCCATCTCCAGCCCTGTGGCCCCGCAGGAGCCCTCAGCTTTAATCTGCACACTTAGCTTGTGTGGTTGTCTGCTGCCCCATCTGACTCACTCCAGCTCATCCCATGCACCACTTCCAGAAAGATCCTTCAAACCAGAAATAAATAAATAGAAACTGGGGCAACCAGAAGAGCAGAAGGACACCTCAGGGGGGCAGCCAGGCCCCCAGAGCAGACAGAGGGCAGGGAGACGGCGTTAGGACGAAACTGACTTCAAAAACGTGTTCGAACATATTGAGAGATGTTTTTCCTACCTGGGAGAGTTTGCGTTGTGTTTAAAAGTCCTCCTGGCTCTTCTGGTTGCCTTCAGGATAAGATCCAAGATCTTAAGCACAGAGCACCAGGCCCCGTCCACCTGTCTCCTGACATCCTCAACCTTCGTCCCTGGTGCATAAGCTCTGCATCAGTCCTGACCGAACTGCCCGACACCCCCCAGCCGCCGGTTCCCCCAAAACATGCATTCCTCCTTCCAGTTTCATCGGCTGCAATGCCCTCCTCCCTCCCCGTGTGCCCAACAAATTCTTGCTCTTCCTCAAAGGTTGAAGGTGGCATCCACGCCCCTGCGACACAAACCCCACAACAAGAGCCACGCGGCCAGGCCTCCGTGCCCTGCCCCCAGGCCATTAGCCCATCTCACTCACGGCTCTCCTGACTCATGGCTGCTTCTCAGAATCAGAGAAAGTGCTTCAGTGTAAAGCCTGGCAGAAAATACTCGCTGGAGAAATGAGTGAGGAGATGTTGTGTCTGGGAAACCCTTTTCCATCAGGATTCTTTTAGTTGCAAGTGACAGAAAGCTCACCCAAGCTGTCTTAACCAAAGGGAAGTTGTGGGCTCAAGCGAGCTGAAAAATCTAGGCAGGGCTGGCTTCAGCGGCTGGCGACCTGCCCTCAGAAGGGCCCCATGCTTGGGGTAATGGTCTGCTGTCACTGTCTTGCAGTTCTTAATAATGCCTTTGAACTTGGGTTTTGTAAGTGAAGTCTGTGGGTAGAGGAGGCATGCGTAAATGCATGTTTGCTGTTCCTAGACATTTATTCGCATCAAGTGGAGATGCCCCATGAGCACAGAATTCTGGGGACCCAAAATGGCTAGGAGTTCAGCAAGACTCAAAGTCAGTAGAAGGTGAGCATTTTATGTCTATGACTGAGTAACTGGGAGGTGCTGACACCCCCAAGAGAACCAGAACTTGCTTCCAATGCAGAAGAAGCCAACGGTGCTCTAAGAAATAGGACAACCGAGGAACTCTGTCCTACCTGTCTCACCTGGGTGTTACATCGCAGCATCTGTCAGCCAATGACACTGAAGAGGCTGATGTCATAGGGAACAGACAGCCGGCGTGGTTCTCTTGCTTCCAGTCCTTCCTCACATGGCAGTAAAGCTGAAGGCCCAGAGAGTCAGTAGAGTGTGCTCCTATCAAGAAGTGAAATAGAGACAATTGAGTTAACTTCGTGCACATTTCTGCTGTTCTGGTAAGAACAGACATTTATGCATGTGCCGTGCTACACAACAGAAACTGTAACTCGGCAATCCCACATACAAGCGAAAGGCTCTCATATTTGAATTTAAAACTGTCATTGCACATGTAAAGGTGGACAGCAAAGTTCAAACTAATAAGGTACAATTTTAATTTCTCTGACATTTAATAGCAAATTTTATTTCTAAATTAATAATTTTCTCTTTTTAAAAATATTTTCTTTTTTTAAAATTTTTATTTATTTATTTGACAGAGACACAGCGAGAGAGAGAACACAAGCAGGGGGAGTGGGAGAGGGAGAAGCAGGCTTCCCGCAGAGCAGAGACCCTCGGATCACTACGCGAGCAGAAGGCAGATGCTTAACGACAGAGCCACCCGGGGGCCCCTAAATTTATAATTTTCTAAAGAAAATTAATTTCTTTAATCTCTCTGTCATTAAATAGCAAATTTAAAAATGCCATGAGACGTCAACAGAGGGCACAGAAGAGAGAAAAAAACCTATTTTAGTAACTTTCATGGCATTTTCCTTCTGCGTTTGGAACAAGGGGCCCCACAGGTGATGTAGCCGAGTCCGAGTCCATGAGTAGATCTGGCTTCAGGTACCCCGGGCTTCAAGATTTCAAATCACACAATGAAAACTTGGCTTCTCTCGGCCCCTCAGCCCAGCCCTCATTGGTCTCAGGTCTTATCCAGTGGCAGGACAGCGGTGGCAATTCCAACACTAGCAGTTGGAGACTGTTTCCCAGAAGCCCCAGCAAAAGGTTCCTTGAGTCTAATGGGCTTCGTGCTCTTCCCGAACCCACCACTCCTGTTGGGAGATGAGTTCCCCGGGCGGGTTTCATCCTGACTCATTCACTCGCCTCACCTGCGCTGAGAAGGGGGGAGGGAAATCAGGCAACAGCGACCAGAGGAGCAAGAAGGTGTAAGTCGATATCACAGCTCTCATTTTCCCTTCCTGGATGCCCGACAGCCACACATACCCTCTGTCCTCACTCTCCCTCTTTCCTACAAAGATGCATTTGCCTATATATATAAAATGTGTTTACTCTCCCCCAGGGGAGACAATTCAAAGTTTCACCCGGTCACAGTATCTCTCTCTAAGACTGTAATCTCTGGGAGATGTGCTGACCTTTCAGTTAGATCTGCGGTGTGGGTCCTCATGGTCTAGCTACCTATGGCTGAATGATGAATTTGACCAGCTCCATCCAGCACATGAAGGAATAGGGTATTCTAGCAAGACATCAGTAAAACCACCCCAAGTAACTCTCACCTGGAGAGGGGATATTGGGAAAGAGTGGTCTCCAGTCCAGGGCACATACATTCTGGCATCCAGAATAGTAAGAAGCCCTTGCCCGGGGGCCATAGAGCAGGCCCCCGGCCCGTCGGTCTGGCCCTGCCGCCCCCATTCGGCTCTGTGTGAGGATCGGCCACAGCCTTTGCTCTCTCAGACCCTGGTTCTATGGTCCATCATGGAAACACCTGAATTGGGTACAGAGACCCTGAAGGTCAGGCTCAGCATTCTGTCTACTGACTTCCTACCACTTCCATTGGCTAGAACAACTGAAGCCAGAGATGTGGTCAGGACAGAGCCTCTGGATAGGACAGGTGGCCTGGGAATGTCTGATTCCTAGCTCCAGGCCTCCAAATTTGGCATCGGCCCCAGGACCTCAGTGTCATGCTGCCTGCTGGACCAGTGTCACCAAGTTGGCTGCCGCCTGCGTGTGGGTTTCTGCCACGTGGAAAGTGGAAACCATAGCTTCCAAGGTGGGCAGCGCTGCTCTCTGCCCGCAGGCCGCATGTCAGCTACGTCCTTATGCAATTAAAGCGGGGCCTTGCACAGACCGATGCCAAGAAGGAACCATGAACTGAGGACAGTGAGTCATTTAATCCTCTGTGCCTGGGTCAAAAAATAGAGGGGGGAGAAAGACTAGCAATAAACACACTCATGTATCACTGTCATAATTTTAGAAAATGAGGTATTTTAAAACTCATGAGGAAAATTCAATGACCAAAGAAACCATTTGTCAGTCAAGGATTAAGACGTCATGAAGAACATTATCAGCATTAAGGAGGGGCCGAAGGAGGGGTCAGACACCTACTGACGACTTCTGTGTGTGCGAAGCCTGCAGTGGGTTGATTAAAGACTCAGGTGGGGCTGAGCTCTGTTCAGCCATCGTGGGGGCTCCAGCAGGGTCCATGGAACCATCGGCAGAAGCCCAGGGGACAGTGCTTTTTCTCATCCAACGTTGAGAGCAGATGACCGTACTACACACGACGGAGACTGAGCACATGGGGGAGTCGAGCTGTGAACAAACACACTTGGCAAGAGGCTCCTGATGTATCCTTGGTGCCACGCATAATCTTGCTGTGTAACATGCCGTCAGGCATCCGTGGCAAACACACAATCAGCGATATTGTCGCCAGGTCACCAGGCATTTCCATGGTCAACCATGGGAGGGAGCAGGTTAGAGACCAGGAATTTGTGAGGAGGCTCCTCTTAAGTCCCTGTGACTATAACCCAGTGAGACTCAGGCCTCAGCCTTCCCACCACGTGCAGGTGACCCCCAAGCCTCATGCCGACAGACAGGTCTGTCCCCACGGGCGAGACAGGCTCAAGGGGGATGCTGAGATCCGGGTCACACTTGGATCAGGGCAAGGCAGCCCTTGTCCCCTGCAGTGGGGGAGACCCCTGCCCATTGTTAGCCTAAAAGTGACCAGGGCTGTAGGGACACTTCCATGAGTCTCCCCACCCTCATCCCCTTCAGGAGTGAAGGACCTGGTTTCCCATCTGCTGGGAATGCTCTGGGGATTGCCTGCCTCCAAGATGGTGGCTTCGGGGGCAGGAGGTCGGCCACGCACCCAGCCCTACTCCAAGGCGCCACCCTGACGTTGCAGCCTGGGCTCCTCCCTGTGCTGGCTCCTCACAGCCCACACAGGAGCATCCCAGCCTCCCGCATGCTCACCTCCATTTCAGAGGCTGCTTCCTGGCAGACTCAACAACAGCACTCGCGTGAGTTTCCTGGGGGCCCCGGCAAATGACCACAAACCAGGCGGCTTAAAACAAGGGATATTAACTCTCTCAGTCTGTGGAGGCCAGAAGCCTGAGATAGGAACTGCAGGGCCCTGCTCCTTTCAGAGGCTCCAGGGGAGGATCCTTCCTTGCCTCCTCTAGCTCCCGGTGGCTCCCCGTGTCCCTTGGCCTGCGGCCAGTCACCCTAATCCCAGCCTCGGTCCTCACATCTTCATGTGGCCTTCCCTGTGTGTCTCAACTCCCCCTCTCCTCTCTTACAAGGACCCTTGTCATTGGATTTAGGGCCCACCCAGATAACCCAGGAGGACTTCATCTTGAGACCCTTATTTTAATGATGTCCGCCGAGAACCTCATTCCAAATCCAGTCACATTCTTAGATTCCAAATGGATGTGTATTGGGGGGCCACAATTGAACTCACTGCATCTGGACACCTTCTATTTCCATGGTAACAGGAAGAGCAAACTGTGAGCTCCCAAGAGGGCAGGGATCTCTGCTACATCTGTTTCGGCCTCCAGGAGCCCCTCCAGAGAGGAAACAGCACGAACAGCCCAACGGCCACGGCCCCATAAAGGGGGTGCTGAGAGCAACACAGAACTTGGGGAAGGCACAGCCCATCCCCCATGCCAGCACCCCCAAGGCTGCAGCCAGTGGGAAGGCATTTCCCACCTGTCATAGCCCTCCAACACAGGTGAGCCCGGCGACATCACCAGTGCTCAAAGGGAAGGGTGCAGGTGCGACAGTTTGGACATCTTTTGAAACTTCCCCTTGGGAAGAAGGGAAGAATAACCTTTTTTTTTTTTAGTGGAGCTGTCAGGATGGAAGCTCAAAAGGCTTTGCTGGGGTCCAGACCAGTCTCAGGGACCTTCCCTGCTAATGTGGCCCTGAGATTTCCAGCTGGGGACACCAGGTTCCTCTGGTAAATCCAACCAATTTTCATGGGGAATGTACTCCTTAAAGAAATGGTCAGCCCCGTCCCTGTGATGTTTTCTGGTCGCTCTGTGCTCTGATTTCCTGGACCGGGGCCTCATTTGGGCAAGTCCTCATTTGGATTCTGGCTCTTCTGCTCTGGTCCAGGGAGCCTGAGATGCTCAGAGGGAAACATGGAGCTGAGATGGGAGGTGATGCCCGAGGCCTCTGGACCCCGTTCCTTCCGGGGAAGCCAAGGATGTGTCCTGGGACAGCAGCCAAGGGAGGGGGAAATACTGGGTTCTCAAGAGGCAGCACCCGAGCCAGACGAACTCCTTCAGAGAGAACGCAAGACAGTCGTTGAGAGTGAGGTGTGAGCTGGCGTGTAGGGCGGGGGGCTCTGCTAACCCTCCTTTCTGGAGGTGTGAGGATGTGAGGCACTCCCTGTGACATGGAGGTACTATGGGATGAGTCTGAGTTCAGCCTGGGACTTGCAGCCCCTGGCCTGTTGGGTGAAGCCATGCTTGCCACCCCACCCCGGGTTGTCATGGGGCCCGGATGAGGTGAGGAGACAGAGCTGGGGTTGGGACACAGCAGCAAGAAACTGAGCTTTGGACTCTGGCAGGGCTGGGTGGCTCTTCCGCAGGCTTTGCCACCCACCAGGACTGTGACTTTGGGCACAGTGGGTTCCCAGAGCCCCGTTCCTAGTGCTGGAATGCAGGGAGCATCAGAGGAGTATCAATGAATGGTGGTCATGGGAGCAATGAGCTCAGTGCCTGGCCCTCGGTGAGGGCTCCACTCACGAATTCTTTCCCTCCCTGAAGGCTGCTGGCTCCTCTGTAGCAGAGGAGGACTCTGTGGGAGTCTTTGTGCCCTGGGATGGGGGGCCCGAGGGCGGCTGCGGCGTGCCCAGGCCCGGCCAGGAACCCACGAGGGATGCCCTGATCATCACCTCACTGCGTGTTCAGTTTTCCTCACTTTGAGGCACACGGAAGTGTAACGACTTGCCCAAGACCACCCCCAGCTCAGGCCACCGAGTCCCGCCTACTGCGGGGTTCTAAAGAAGGAATGCAATGGTGCTTGGTGCACAGGACTCATGACACAGAGAAGCCCTTAACACGCCGCGGACGTGGGTTTGGGTGCCACACATCCATGCACAGATGCATGGCCCGCCTGACAGGCCCATCTCTGAGAGAAGTGGTGAATGCTTAGTGGCAGAGAGCAGACGAGCAGGCGGACTTGCGGCTTGTTGTGGGGATCAGAGAGCAGACCTGCGTGGTTCCTTCTTGCTCGGGGAGTTGGATGCTCTGGGGGCTTGACTTCCCCGTCGGAGGTGGGGCCGGGACAAGGAACCAGGACTTCTGTGCCTTTGGACATCCTCTCCTGCTACCTGGTGGGCTCTTCTCCCCCTTACGTCCTCCTGGTCCTCATGCCACTTCTCTCTACGCCCCACATGTGTGGCCACAAACTTGGGGCGCCTTTGTTCCTCCTCTACCTCTCTACCATGACACGCATAGTCTTCCATGGGCAACAGTAGACTTAACAGCTCAGACAGTGGGATGCTCCTTGGAGGGCATATACCCTTCCAGGGCAAATGCATATGGTCAGCCATGGAGATGTAGGTGGACCAGGCCTTGTCTGCTCTCTTGGGTCATAGGTGGGCACACCCTCCCTCCTGAGCCATGGAGGCTCTTGCCCTGCCCCCAGCAAGCCTCGTGCCCCCTGTCTACACCTGCTCAGGAGTCTGACGTGCAGCGTGTAGACTGGAGGCCAGCTGGAAGGAGAGAGTCCGCAGTGATGAGGTCACAGCATCCCTCGATTGGCCACAACACAGACGGAGGGAAGGCCAGCACCGGGACACCAAGTGTACGAAATGGGGCCAACCTCCCCCCACGAATGGTGCCCACAGAGGACTTACTATGTGCCCAGTGCTTACCATGAAGCAAGCACCTTCCACATATGATCTTGTTTAATCCTTTCCACAGTTGTGGGAAGTCAATGCGTACTATCAACTCTGTTTCACACAAGGATCGCCCTGAGCTCAGAAACGCATTCAAGGACAGGCCCGGCTGACCTGGAAGTCAGAGCGTTTGGTCCTGTGCTGTGGAGAGAGCGTGAGTCTGCCCTTAATTGCATGGCTGGGAGTGATCAAACAAGTTCTATCACATACCATCACTGCAGTCCCCTCCAGCTCTCGGAAGACTCTATAAACACCTCCTGGTGAGGGACAGAGGGTGGGGAGAGGAAGAGAGGAAAGGCCCCAGGAGGTCCCTGGTCACCCCCCACCTTTCCAGCTCCACTCTGCTGAGCACCCTGAGATCCAGCCTCCAGGCTCTGCCCCAGTCCTGACCAGCGGCGCCCTGCCCCACGGTCTGGAGCCCAGGGGGGGTACCTTGTGCATACACTCTGCTGGTCCCTGATGTATTGTCTCCATCCCCCTGTAGGGAAACCCTAGATTTGGGCATAGGCTGGGCCCACAGCTGGACTCACACATTTCCAGAAACATAGGTTTGAGCGGACGGGGTCCAGCCCCACCAGAAGCTGGCTGCGGAGGCCAAGGACCTTCTGAATGATAACTCACCTGAGGAAGCAGGGAGCCAGGCCAAGCGGTCTGATCCCATGACAAGCAGCTGTGTCACCGGCCTGGCAGCCAGGAGAATCTTGTGTGGCAGCAGAGAGCTGGGGGAAAGGGAGGGATATGTGTGCTGTAAATACAGACAAACACAGCCGGTCAACCCTATGAAACAGGACACAGGCACTGTTCTGGCAGTTAGAAGAGCCACCATGCCCAGGGAGAGCAGACGAGGCCTGGAGAAGCCACTGCGGCCAATCTGTCTGAGTGCCCTCACTGACACACGTGTTTCCTCGGGGGCTGTAGCGAGGCCCGAGGACTCCACGAGTGTGGCTGCTGGCTGGGCTGTGAGCACCTCCCTCAGCAGCCTGGCACTGGAGGAAGGACGCAGGCTCTGGAGACCTGGGTTTTAATCCTATTCCTGCCACGTCCTGGTAGCGTGCCTTGGGGTGATTAATAAAAGACTCTCAATCTGGGATGGGGGATTTCAAAATATGTCCACAAATTCTCTGATCTTCTTCGCTTCAAGAGGTGGAGCCCAGTTCCCTTCCCCTTGAGTGTGGGCCAGACTCAGTGACTTGCTTGTAACTAACAGAATAAAACAGAAGTGACAGTGTGCAGCCTCAGGGACCTGGTCATAAAGGGCACTGTGGCTTCCTGCCTGTCCCCTCTCTGGCCCTTGGACCACTCCTCTGGAGAAGCCAGCTGCCACGTCATGAAGAGAGGCCTGCCTGTGAAGAACTGAGGCTTCCAGCCAACAGCCATGTGAGGGCACCATCTTGGAATGGATCCTCCAGCCCCACACAACCCCAACTTCATGGGAAAACTTGAAGGGGAAATCTGGTTACATAGCTCCTAAATTCCTGACCCATGGAGACTATGAGATAAGGAATGTTTGCTGTTTTAAGCCAGTACATTTGGGGGGATAATTGGTTACACGGCAATAAGTAACAGATACATACCACCATCTCAAGGTACATCTCAAGGATTTGCTGGGATAACATACACGAAGGGCCAGAGGCCCCACCCACACACAATCTGGTAGCTCCTTCCCTCTCTGGGGTTTCAGTGCTCCCCTCCCAGGGGTGAAGGCTTGGGTTGTGGGTTCTGCCCACTCAGGGGCCAGCCCTCCAGCCAGGTTCCCAGCTTCCTTCCCATTTCCCCCAGCGTGCCTCCTGGCCTTGCCCAGAGACACCGTCACACAGGGGTAGGCCCACTCTCTCTTTTATACAAAGGATCAAAGAAATTCATTGGCAACCAGTTTAACCCAAATCCTGTGGCAACACTGAGTATCAGGCTCTCTTCCCAGGCTCACCTTCTACAGAGCACAATGGGGATGTTCAAACTGTAAATCAGTTCATACCACTTCTTGCTTAAAAACCCTCCAGTGGCTTCCCTTTGCCCTCAGTAAAAATCCCAAATCATACTGTGGCCACGAGACTCGCGATATGCCCCACCCCCACTGTATGCCATTCATTACGCTCCAAGCTCCCTCTTCCTTATGCCCCTAGACCATGCAAAGCTTCTGCACTGTGCATCTTCCATGTGGAACATTCTGCCCCCAGACCTTCCCAAGGCTGCCTCCTCCCTGTCTGTGTCACTTCCTGGGAGCCCAGACCCACCCCAGCTCCTCACCCCAACATTGTCTTAGTTTAACCTTTTATCATGGCTTGTTATTTGCCTAAGCTCAGTCTGGCAAGGGCACCTCTGGAGTCCAGGGGCTAGGATGGTACCCGGCACCCAAGAGACGCTTGATGAACTTTTGCAGGCCAAGTGGCTTTTTGAACATCAATCAAAGTCCCTTTTGAAAGCTTTGGAGGCAGCTTTCTTCATGGAGAACACTCTGGAAAATTCTTCCATAAAGGGAATGAACTACCTTCACGCTTTCTAATAGTTGTACGTGCATCATGATCATTTTAATCCAGGAAGTGTCTTGTTAGGGATTTTGAAACAAACACTAGTGTTCCTACAGGAGACAAATCACAGGATCTACCCAGGCAGCAGTCCCTCTGCGGAGAGCAGGGGTCTGAGGACCACATGGCCCTATGATGTAAACCTCTTCCCCAGCCGCCAGGAGGGCTGGAATGAGCAAGGAGAACATGAAGAAGCCAGAACGTTCTGAGGCCCCCGAGGTTGGAAGAGGGAAGAGAGAAAGGAGGAAGTGGGACACAGCAGGGGGCTGAGCGGGACAGGGGCTCAGCCAGAAGGAAGGACTACTGGGCTGTTGTCCAGCACCCAGGGCCAGTGGGGGAGGTGGCCGTGGCTTCCAGGGCCAACCACACAGGGCTCTGCTTTGCTTGTTCCTGCTTCCAGGACCTGGGGAGCTGCACAGGCTCACAGACAACCTCAACGTTAACTGGCCTCCCTGCTTGTCTTAGTGCCTGAACACCAACAGAGGCATCTTCCACCAATAAGATGACATCAGTCCTCGGCTTGAGATACTCCCCCTGTTCTTAAGACAGACCCAACTCCACACTAAATTTCCACTCAGATCTGCCTGCTCACCACCTCCAAACCCCCTGTTCACCACACTCACTCTGTTCCCAACCTTGGCCTTCTCTGTTCCCTGAGCTGCAAGACTGTTCCACCATGCCGCCTCCTAAAGAGACCATCCAGGCCCTCCTGGCCAGTCCTGTCCCACCCCCTTCACTGTCCTGTGGGGGCACAGCGCTGCCAGGCTTTTATCTGTGGTGAGTGTGCTTGGTTACTGCCCATCTCCCTCGCTGCCACAGTCCCTTGACAGCAGGGACTTGCCTGACCTACCCACCACTGCACCCAGAGGGCACAGCCTGGGGATTTCCTGGCGCTCAGCAGACATTCAGAACATACCTACTGAGTGAAAGAAAGACCAGGAAGTTCTACGGTCAAGCAGGCATGGCTGGAAATGCAATGAAAATGGCGGTTGGGTCTGGAGAGCAGGGTGATGATTCAGGTACACCCTGGCTGTGTCTCCTGGTGGGCAGATGTGTGCAGAGATGCCAGTGGGGCAGGCTGTGTCCAGGGTGTCCTTCTGGCTGGCAGGAAGGGGTGGGCCAGCTGGGGAAGCCCAGGACACGGTGCCAGGCTGAGATAACTGGCTTCATCCAGACAGCATGTGGTGCAGGAAGCAGAGGAGACGGGAGTACCCAAGGATGGAGAGACTGAGGGTGTCAGGAGAAAGTGCTGTGACCCGACAGATGCCCAGGGCAAGTGGCCAAGTGAAGCTGAGTGGATTGATGACCCTCTGGTGCATTTCGTGCAGTGGAACACAGAGCATCCTGTGTCCCACTTCTGGGTGAGGAGCCCCGGGGGAGAGCAGCACTTTCAGCTAATAGGCACGGGGTCACTGCCCCTGCCAGGGAGATTTGGGGCCAATCCAAGGAGTGCAGGACACTTGGGGTTAGCCACACTTGTACCCAGGGGAGCAGGAGGGACCAGAGCAGATAGCATGTGGGCAGGACAACAGCCCTGCTGTTCCAGAGGCTCCCCCTCGGCCGGACATGCTCCTTTACTTGCTGGATTCGGGGAGGTTCATGGGTCCCCAGAGTGGGGGAACTGGGTGGCAGGGAGAAGAAATGAGATCTTAATGCTTGGAGCAGCTGTGCCAGGATAGGTCAGCTGAAGTCAGCCTCAGCAGGTCTGGCCTTGTCTCCCAACTGGCCACATGCCTTCTCCTTGTCGAGCCACCCAGACTTCCACTGGCCCCTGAAATACACTGTGCTCCCGGGGCCTTGGCGTCCAGTCTTTGCTCTCCCCAAAATCCTTCCTTGAGGTGGACAGGGGGAAGGGATAACTGGGTGATGGCCATTAAGGAGGGCACTTGATGTGATGAGCACTGGATGTCATATGTAACCCATGAATCACTAAATTCTACCCCTGAAACTAATATAGTAATAGAGTAGATGTTTACTAAATTAAAAATTGTTTTTTTAATTAAAAAACAAAGAGAATACAGACTTTTAAAAAAACAACAACAAACAAAAAACCCCTCCTCACCTTTTCAAGTTCAGCTCAGCTGTCCCATCTTCATGGAGGTTTTCCTGACCCTGTGGCTGGTCTAGGTCCCATGGTCCCCCCCAAACACTCATCCTCCCCAGGGCCTGACTGCTGGTGCATGTTTTAGTTCGTAATTCCAAAGGGATGAGAGTTTCCCACTAAACTCAGCCCAGGGCTCAGAACTAGAACAGATATCTATCAAATTCTCATTAAATATTTGCTGAATGGACGAACAAATGAACGAGTGGATTAAAATTGGCCACTCTCTGTGGATCTCATCACCCCTTCCTTGGCTATGTCTTCAGGTAGGCAGTACCACTCTTACAGTCAGGAAAATGTGGCTTTTGTTAAGGATGCTGGGACCATTATAGCAGAGAGAGTCCATATGGGCTGGCTGCAAGGGACGCTAGATCCTGCCAGAGAATATATGAGGGCAAAGTGGCAACCCCCAGAGGCCAGACCTGAACTGAATGCAGTGGAAGTTTGCCCAGGATGCACGCTGCTGTGCTGATGGGACCTTTTCAGCACAGGCATCTAACTCCCTTGGCTCACCTTTGAGCACCCATCTCAAATACATGGGTGAGAAACATTGTTGGCATTGTCATGGACCAAACAACTGGCTATTTGATTTCTCTCTCCATTCTGTTTGACTATTCTGCCGAGATTTTTTTCCCCCACCTCCAGAAATATGTAATCTTTCTTGACTGGCTGGAAAGGTGGTAAAACAAACAAAAAGTGGTTTAAAAAGGGGCTTAATTAAAGGGCACGGGCTAAATAAAAAAGCTATAATATTCCATCCTTTCCTTGGCACCATACTAAGGGAAATGGGTGAGCAAGAGATGACAGGTCTTCTGTCATTCAGTGGCCTAAACTGGGAAGGTTTCAGCCAGGTGTTTCCTGGGATGGATCCTGCGGGGAGCTGAATGTAATTCTGTGGGAGGAGGAATGTACATGCTCTTGTTCCCTCCCCTGAATGGATAGCAGCGGAGCGATCCCCACCTGCCGGTGACCCGGTGACCAGAGCCACCAAGGCCACATGCTGTCAATCAGTTCATGGGAAGTCTGTTCACTGGCCAGACCCCCTGCATTCATGCCCAGGACTGGGAGAGAGCAGGGAGGAAGCACCACAGAACTAGGAAAACCTGTTCTGGTGTGGGGAAGGCTTTGCTGCAGGAAGCCCAGCTCACAGGAGCTGAGGGGGGAGACGTCCATCCATGGAAGACTTCCATGGTCTCTGCTAATCTTGAATGATCCCATATCTCTCTGGCAGGAAGATTTTTTTTTTTAAACTGCACGTAAATTGGGTAAGATGCACTTGTTTAATGGGGAGAGAGGGGAAAGAGATGAGATGAGAGACTCTCAGTGTTACAGGACAAGCTGAGAAACCTGCCAGGGAGGGAAAATTCTAACAAAGACGGAATTAGGCATTTGCCGGTCTTGCTGACAAAGGTTTGGAGACGTCTTTCTTCTGCAGAACAAGCTCAGTGGGCTCACCTCTATCTGGGTGGATAAGCAGAAACAGAGGTAAAACCAAAGAGCAGAAACAGAGGTAAAACCAAAGAGCATACTGCTGTTCCACGCAGGTCAAGATTGATGGCATTACTCATTGTCAGGGATGTGCCAATCAAAGCCGCATGAGACACAACTTCATACCCACTAGGATGGCCAAAGTCAAAAATCCCAGGAATAGCGACTGTTGACACAGATGTGGAGATGTGGGAGCCCTCATTCACTGCTGGCAGAAATATAAAATGGAGGAGCCACTTTGGAAAACAGCCTGGCGTTTCCTCAAAAGGTTAAACATAGAGTCACCATATGACCCAGCAATTCTACTCCTAGGTATCTACCCAAGAGAAATGAAAATTTTGCACGCACACAAAGTCTTGTACACAAATGTTCCTAGACACACTATTCATAATAGCCCAAAGTGGAAAAACTGAAGTGTCCATAGACTGTCACATGGATAAACACAATGTGGTCCCTCCATAAAGGGAATATTATTCAGCCATTAAACAAGAATGAAGTACTGACATCTGCTACAATGTGGATGACCCTTGAAAACATCATGCTCTGTGCAAGGAGCCCGACACACAGGACCATATATTATGTGACTCCATTTCTATGAAATGTTCAGAACGGGGGGCGCCTGGGTGGCTCAGTCGTTGTGCGTCTGCCTTCAGCTCAGGTCACGATCTCAGGGTCCTGGGATCGAGCCCCGCATTGGGCTCCCTGCTCAGCGGGGAGCCTGCTTCTCCCTCTCCCACTACCCCTGCTTGTGTTCCCTCTCTCGCTGTGTCTCTCTCTGTCAAATAAATAAATAAATAAATAAATAAATAAATAAATAAATGTTCAGAATGGGCAAATCAATGAAGACAGAAAGCAGATGAGCAGTTGCTGGAGGCTGGGGGTGGGGAATGGGAGGGTTAGGGAAATGATGTTTAAGGGGTGTGGGATTTCCTCTTAGGGTGATGGAAAATGTCCTAACACGATGGTGATGAAGATCACAACTCTGTTAATATATTAAAAGCACCTGAACTGTACACTATAAATGTGAGTGAACTGTATGATGTGAATGATATCTTAATAAAGTCACTTAAAGGAAAATGATCCTGATGGCGCAGGGAGTCTCTTCTCAGCCGGTCAGGGTCATCCCCTGTAATCCCGCAAGCTACTGCTGGCTCTGTGAAATGACTGACCTGAGTCAGAAAGGGCTGGCAACGAAGAACATTCTTATTTAATAAGTGCTTAAGATAAGGGGTACAGAGTCTACCCTGAGGCACCCACAGAATGTGAGGATCAGAAAAGAAGATGGCACCCCGAAGATTCAGAACTAACAAGAACCAGAACATAACTGCAGCGATCTTCAGCAATGTGGGAGAGCATGGACTTGTTTTGCAAGGCTCTGTGGGCTCTGTGGGCTCTGTGAGCTCAGGTGGGCTGTCAGCTCCAGGAGCCCTCTACACTCCTATGTTCCCTGAGTATTCACCACAGCATCACTGTACGGCCTGGTGTCTGGCTTCTGGATAAACTGAACACAAGGTTTCTTCCCTAGGAGGTTCTAAGCTCCTTTAGGACAGGCATCTCTTGTTAATTCATCTTTGAATACTTGATGTCTCTAAAATAGTAACTTACCCACAGTAGGCACACAATACATATTTGCTTTAAAAAAAAAAAAAAAAGTATGGTGGTACTTCTACTTCCAATAATGGTGGTCTTGGTAACTGGTACCAACCTGCCCAATGGCAACAACTAAAAATACTGGAAAAAATATAGAAGACAGTGAAGAGTGAGCATAATCATGAGAATCACTAGGCCAACATCCAGGCGGGGCAGAGATCCCAAGAGGTGAGCCTGGCATCACCACTGCTCTCATCCAGAGGCTACTTGCTGATCTGAAGAGACAGCTAAGAAGCTGAGCTGCATGTGTTCCAAATTTGTGGGGCTATGGGGCAAAAGCCAGGATCCAGGGCCTATCACTGTTGGAGGCCCTGGGAAACCACCCCTTGGTTTGGGCTCTGATTTCAAAGAGCAGCACATTAGGAGGAAGGCTGACCCAGAAGTAATGCAGCTGCTGCATGATCATAGCCCAGCTGCACATCCCCAGGTGTCCCAGACAATACCCAGCCAGACATAGGATTAAGGAGGTCCCACATTGCTAATGTCTTTAAGAACCTGGCAAAAGAAAAAAAAATCCTTGGGACCCCTGGGTGGCTCAGTCAGTTGAACATCTGCCTTTGGCTCAGGTCATGATCCTGGGGTCCTGGGAGGGAGTCCCACATCGGGCTCCTCCTTGCTCGGTGGGGAGCCTTCTTCCCCCTCTCCCTGCCATTCCCCCTGTTTGTAGGCACTCTCTCTTTCTGACAAATAAATCAATCTTAAAAAAAAAGAAAAGAAAAAAGTCCTTTCTGGAGTAAGATATCATTATCCCAGGCCTCAGATTATCCTACAAATAATTATTCAAATACAAAATCCAGCACTGAGATAATCAGGCGCATGAGGCAGCCTGATCATAAATAACAGGAACCACAGAAATAGCTCCATGGGGCTCCCAGACATTAGGATCAAACACAGACTATAAAAATAATTCTGCTTGCTATATTCAAGAAGATAAAAACCAAGTTTGAAAAATTTGGCAGGGAAGTAGAAATTATATTTTGCAGCTCTGAAATGTTTTTAAAAAAATCGAATTGGAATTTTAGAACTTAAATAATATAGCATGACCAGAATTAAAAACTCAGTAGAAGGGGCTATCAGAAAATTAGACACTGCTAAAGAGAGAATTAGTAAAATGAAAGTTCTGAGTTCTGTGTGTGATTAGTATAAGAATTTGTGAAGGATGTTTCATTTTCCTGCAAAAGTGAAATTCTTTGATAGTGCTTTCATCTCACTTTATTATACTGTAAACACTCTCTTCTTTAAAAAATGTCATTATGTTCATGTGAAACTTGTTCTAAACATCATGCTCTTAAGAAAACTTTTTTTTTTTTTTTTTAAGTAGGCTCCCTGCCCAGCATGGAGCCCAATGCAGGGCTTGAACTCATGACCCTGAGATCAAGCCCTGAGCTGAGATCAAGAGTCAGATGCTACCAACTGAGCCACCCAGGTGTCCCAAGAAAACTTTGTAGTAAAGGAAAATATGTTTATTTATACATGAAGAAAAATTAATGTAAAAAAGTGGTTTGCATTTTAAAGAAAGCCTAAGAAGGCAAAGAAAAATCTATAATACTACTCCTGGTTAATATAACCTCTAACCTCCTAGTAGAAATTTTAGCATAAAACAGTGGCCCACTCTAATGTCACTGGACACTCAGCAACAATCTCCCTGCATCTTTCTGGAGAATTCTGAACTGGGTGTTTTGTAGGTTACAAAACACAGACCATGAGGAGACTCCAACTCATGGTTTGAGGAAGGAAGTATTGCTAGCAGAGGTCAGGGATGCACCAGTTGAGCGTCAGCAGTGGCTGAAGGAGAAGACTGAACAATGCTGGTAAGATCATGTGTGCCTGCCTGTTACCCTGTTTCCCTCCCACTGACTTGCTCCCTGCTTGGGTGAAAAGGGGTGTGTGTGTGTGTGTGTGTGTGTGTGATCAGTAGCTTCTCTCAGTACATACTGAATTTATGTTTTTATGGCTAACCTTGAGTTAATACTCAGAAGAAAACAATCTAGAGTGAAGTATGAAGAGACTAAAGAACAGAAAATATAGTAAACTAAGATATGAACTATATGGAAGGAATATCTAACATATGTTTAATTGGAGTTTTAGGAAGAAAGGAGAGTAAGAGTGAGGCAGAAGCAACTGAATGAATAAACTGAGGATTTTCCGAAATTGATGAAACACAGCAATCTATAAATTCAAGGAGCCAAATAAATCTCAAGCAGGATAAATAAAGAGAAATCCATACCTAGTACAGAAACTCCAAAACAAAGAATTTAAAAGTAGCCAAAGAAAAACAAGATGACTTTCAAAAGTGTAAGTTTTGCTGACTTTTCAGCTACAAAACTAGAAGCCAGAAGTAGTAAAACTATTATCTTCAATATGTTGGAAAGAAAACAAAACAAAACAAAAATAGCAAACTTCTACCTGGGGAAAAAAAAATCCTTCACCAAAGGGAATTCTCATCTGTACTTCAAACAGGAAAAAAAAAATTGTCCCAGAAGGGAGGTTGGAGATAGAAGTATAAATGAAATGTCAAATGTGAAGGTAAAATCCAACTGAATCTTGACTTTATAAAATAATGTCTTATTGGGCTTTTGATCTAGAAAGAAAGAAAATTCAAAACAATAAAAGCATCTAATATGAGAGAAATGTAAATGTTCTAAATTCCTTGATTTCTCTAGAAGAGGAGTAAAGGTAATGATTCCTATTTGATGGTGATAAGTCAAGGTTGGATATCATAATTTCTAGAATATCACTAAAAACAATGGTAAAAGCCTGAATCACCATAAACTAACAGAGGAACAAAAGGAAATATAAAAAAACTCAACCAACTGGAACCAAGATAAAGGAACAAAGAACAGGTGAAATGAGCAGAAAGTACATCCACAGTAAGATGATGATGGGTCAATAATTACATTAATGATAAGAGGATCAACCACTCCAGATAGAAGATTATCACAGGGGATAGAAACAAAATCCTATACATGCTTAGTACAAGAGACACATCTAAAACATCAGGATAAAGAAAAACTGAAAGGAAATTAATAAAAAGTTTCATACCATTGAAATACTGGCAAGACAGCTGGTGTAGCAATTTTAATATCAAACAAACATACTTTAAGGTAAAAAGCATATTTAGAATTAAGGGTCACTCTATAATAATAAAAGATTATTCTAGATTTGTATGAACTTAGTAACATGATACATAGAGCAAATGCAGACGAGAATTATATGGAAAGATAGACCAGTCCATATTCATATGACATACTTTTTCCATTAATTAATGGAATAAGCAGAAAAGAAATAACTCTGTAGAAGATTTGAAACAATGTGATAAATAAACTTGACTTTATAGACATATATAGAACACTGCACCCAAAAACTGCCAAATACATTATTTTCAAGAAGATATAATCCATTAAAAATTTTGGCTCTATGCTGGGCCAAAATGGAAGTTCTAATAAATTTCAAAGAATGGATACAAAATAAATAATGTTCTCTAACCATACTGTAAATAGGTTAAGAATCAATAACAAAAATATAATTGGAAAAATCCCTGTATCTTTGAAAACTACACTTTTGAATAATATGTTCCAAATACCCTTCTAAATAATGTATGGTCCCAGAAGGAATAAAAATGGAAATTAGAAATTATTTTGAACTAAATTACATATAATGGGGGGGAAATGACACAATAAAATTGTGGAATAAAGCTAAAGCAGTGCTTGGAGGGAAATTTATAGCCTTGATTGCATATTTTAGGGAAGAAAAAAATATGAGTTGAGCATTCATTTCAAGAGGTTAGGAAAAGAACAGAAAATAAACCCAACAAAGGTAAGTAGAAGGAAATAATTTAAAAGTATAAACAAATGTAAAAGAAAACACACAACAGAGAGAATGAGCAAGACCCAAATTGAAAAAACTAACAAAATTGATAAACCCACAATGAGAATGATCAATCAGAAAAGAGAAGGTACAAACAGCAAGTATAAGAAATGAAAAAGAGATTTCACCACAAATAAGAAGATATTATGAATAACTTTATGCCAATAAACTAGAAAATTTAGGACAGATACACAGAAAAATGCAGATATATCTGACACAAAGAAATATCAAAAATCTTAATCCTGTAACTATTAAATAAATTAAATCTGTGATTGACAAACAGCTGATGATGAAAATTCAAGACCCAAATGGTTTCACTGGGAGAATCCTACCGAACATTGAAGAAAGAAAAAATTCTTACTTATCTACCTCTGCCAGAAAGTAGAAAAAGTTTCACCAACTAATTTTTGGAGGCTAGGGTAACTTTTTAATAACACTCAACAAGAATAGCACTAGAAAGAAGGCACAGATGAATTTCATTCATGAATATAGATGCAAAAATCCTAAATGAAATAAAACCAGCTGAATCAGGAATTATATAAAAGGATAATGCATCATGGGGTACCTGGGTGGCCAGGATGGTGAGATTGAGCCCCCGTTGGGCTCCGCTCAGTGCAGTCTGCTTGAGATTCTCTCTCCCTCCGCCCTTCCCCCTGCTTTCCCTCTCAAATAGATAAATAAATCTTTTTTTAAAAAGGATAATATATCATGATCAAATTGGACTTACCCTAGGAATGCATATCAATTTAGCACTAGGAAATCAATTAAAGGAATTTACCACATTAATAGATTAAAAAGGAACATTCATGATCATCTCAAGTCTTGCAGGAGAAATGTTGCTAAAACTTGGAATCCCGATACAATAAAACCTCACAGGAAAGAGTGAAACTTTCTGAATCCAGTAAAGGACATGAATAAAAAGCCCACAGCAAGCATCATGCTTGGTAAAAAGTTGAACGCTTTCTGCTTGACATAAGGAAGCTCACTACTGTCATTTCTATCCCACATTGTACTGAAGGCTGTAGCCAGTGCACTAAGCAAGAAAAGACAGAAGAGGTATAAGGGCTGGGGAAAAAAAAACACCAAAAACCCAAGACAGCCATTATCCTCTGATAAGGATTCTATATCTAGCAAATCCAAAAGACTCTACCAATAAATATTAGAAATAATAAAGGATTTTAGCACAGATACTGGGTGTAGAGTCAATATGGAAAAATCAAGAGTGTTCCAGTAGTAAACAGAAAAATAAATTTAAAAGATACTATCTACCATGCCTTAAAAAAACAAACAACCAATGCCTAAAGAAAAAAATTTTAAAAACTAGAGAAAGATATGCAAAGAGCTCAACATGGAAAACTAATTAAAAAAAATCCCAAAAATTACTGCAAGAAATTTAAAAAGACCTCAGTAAGTGGAGACTGATACATTCATGGACGAGAAGATCCAATAATGTAAGTACGTCACTTCTCAAACTGATCTGTAGGTCCAATGCAATCCTACACAAAATCTCAAAGGTTTTTAAAAAATAGAACTTGACACACTGATTCCAAAAAAATGAAACTGTTCTGAAGTCCACCAACAGTAGAATGGATAAATAACTCATGGAATATTCAGAGGATGGAATGACAATGAATTAACGATGTGTAACGACATGAATGACTATCAAGAAGAAGCCAGACATGCACACACGCACATGCACACACACATACATGCGCACATGCAGCCATAGGATTTAGGAATGCATGTTCAGGTGGGAAATGATAGCAAAAGGAAGTGATTAAATAAAAATTAGACCGGGAGTGGAGAAGATGCCTGACAGGAAGGGGCGTACGGTGGGTTCTGAGTTGCTGGCAGGGTTCTGTCTTTTGACCTGGGTAGTGATTGTAAAAGTATTTGCTTTATGATTAACCATTAGGATCGTTTTGTGCACTTTCCCATAGGGGTGTCTTATTTCACAACGATGTTGGAAAGCCATAGAGTATTTTTTTCCCGTGCTTCCAAATCAGGGCGCCTTAAGTCTCCATCAGGGAGACAAAAGGAAAGCACATGTAAATCCTGCAACTGTTGAATGACATGATCATAACCTGACCAAGTCCATAAGAGAAGGTAGAGGCCAGGACTGAGACTAGGAAAAAAGACTGCCCCCCAAGGCTAAGCATTCGCTGTTGCTTCTTCAGTACGAAAAATGGGAGAGGGAAGCTCTGCCTGGCATCGGATCACCACCAGCCAGGGACAGGGATGACTTCATATCCCACCTCAGCCAGGACAGAACAAACAGCATTACCCAGCCTCCTGTGCTCTGCCCCTGGGCATCCTGAGAAGCTTCCATATGGCTAATTTGGTTTCTTGAGTATTTAGAGACTAAGACAGAGATCAAGGCAGGGAAAGCGTTCCTTGAATAAAAGGTATGAATTTTCAGATTTCAGGAGTGGTCTACTTCGAGTATAAATCAATAAAATAACATTTTGGTCTAATTGTTTCGCCTTTATGGGAATCTATAGTATGGCACAATTCCCTAGGAAATTATCACCCTTGGGTCATCTGATAAAATTGACTCCTTAGACCTGGATAGTAGAAGCTCAGACCTTGGTCCCAGCTTTTCCCATCAAAGGTGCATGCTAAGGGACCCAGGTGGAACTCTTAGACTGCTTATCTTATCTCATCAACACTGGCAGGTTATTACTCAGGGCATACCTGGGAACAGGGCCCCACCTGGGGACAATCTCAGGCTTGGAAATAATCTATCTGGGGAAGACTTCCCCAGCCCTCACATTGTATTTAAGGAGGAAGTAAGGCTCTGTAATAAAGACATTATATATATGTGTGTATAAATATATACCTCATGAACACAGGCACAAAAATCCTCAACAGAATGACAGCAAATAACACTTAGTAATAGATTTAAAGGATCATGACCATGTGGGGTTTATCTCAAGAATATAAGGTTAGTTCAACATTTGAATATCAACCAGTGCATGGGGCTCCTGGGTGGCTCAGTTATTAAGCATCTGCCTTCTGGCTTAGGTCACGATTCCAGGGTCCTGGGATCGAGCCCCACATTGGGCTCCCTGCTCCACGGGAGGCCTGTTTCTCCCTCTCCCACTCCCCCTGCTTGTGTTCCCTCTCGCTGTCTCTCTCTCTGTCAAATAAATAAATAAAATCTTTTAAAAAAAATCAACCAGTGCAATGCCCCACAATAGAATGAGAAAAATTCATTTCAATAAATGCCTAGAAAAGCACTTGACAAAATTCATCATCCATTCATGAGAAAGACTCTCCACAAACTAAGAATAGAATAGAACTTCCTCAAAATGATAAAGAGCATCTACAGAAACCTACAATGGACATCAAACTTAGTGGTGAAATACTGAATCCTTTCCTTCTAAAATTGGGAACAGGACAAGGACATTCACTTTCACTACTTCTAGTCAACATTGTACTGATGATCCTAGCCACCACTATAAGGCATGAAAAAGAAATAGAATGAATTTAGACTGGAAAGGAAGAAAATCACAAAACTAGTAACAGAGAGGTCTCCTCTGCCCTTACCCAGTTTCCTCCAAAGGTGACATCTTACATAACATTAAAATCAGAAAACTGGCATTGGTGCAATGTCAGTAAACTGATTTTTTTGATGAGTGTCAAGGCAATTCAATGGGAAATAGTTTCTTCTTTCTTCCTCTTTCTTTCTTTCTTTCTTTCTTTCTTTCTTTCTTTCTTTCTTTCTTTCTTTCTTTCTTTCTTCTTTCCTCTCTCTCTTTCCCCTTCCTTCCTTCCTTCTTTCTAAAGAGGGAGAGAGAGGAGGGGGAGGGGCAGAGGGAGAGAGAATCTTAAGCAGACTCCAGGCCCAGCATGGAGCCCAACATGGGGCTCCATCTCACGACCCTGAGATCATGACCTGAGCCCAAATCAAGAGTTGGACACTCAACCAACTGTGCCCCGGGAAATAGTCTTTTCAATAAATGGTGCTGGATCAACTGGGTATCAGTATAGAAAGAATTTTAAACAAAAATTAATTCAAAATGGGTCATAGACCTAAACATAAAAGCTAAACTTAAAACTGCGAGGAGAAAATCTTGGGGTTAACAAAAATTCCTTAGGACACAAAGATTTCTTAGGACTTACAATAAAAGAAAAAAACCACAGGTAAAATGGACTTAATCAAAATTTTCATCTTCTGCTCTTCAAAGATACCATCAAGAAAATGAAAATGCTTAATTAACTAAATGCAGGGAGCCATTTCACAATGTATATGTATATCAGAACACCATGATGTACACTTCAACTTACAATTTTAGATGTCTATCGTTCTTCAGTAACGCTGAAACAAAAAACAAAAAGAAAAAAAGAAAATGCAAATGAACAGGCCAGCCATAAATTGGGAGAAAATATTGCCAGTACTCGCATCTGACAGAGGAATAGTGTCCAGAACACTTAAAAACCTCTTTGCTTTCCTGGGGTGCCCGGGTGGCTCAGTCGGTTGAGCTTGATCTCAGCTCAGGTCATGATCTCAGGGTCGTGAGTTCAAGCCCTGTGTTGGGCTGGGCATGGAGCCTACTTAAAAACAAACAACAAAAAAACCCCAAACCTCTTGGCTTTCCCAATAATAGAAGACAAAACATACGCTTAGAAACTGAGCAAACCTTAATAGGTCCAGGGGCTATTTTCAGAGTGATGGAAATGCTTTGAAATTAGTGGTGATGCTTGAACAACATAGTGAATACCCTGAAAGACACAGAAGAGCACACTTTAAGATGGTGATTTTGTTATGTGAAGTGTATCTCAACTTTTTTTTTTAAGATTTACCTATTTATTTGAGAGCGAGTGAGAGAGAGTGCAGGCGAGTGGGAGGAGGGGCAGAGGGAGAGGGAGAGAAAGAATCCCTAAGAGGACTCCCCACTGAATATGGAGCTGGACCCGGGGCCTGATCCCAGGACCCCAAGACCATGACCTGAGCCAAAACTAAGAGCTGGCCACACAACCTACTGAGCTACCCAGCCACCCCAAGTATATCTCAACCTTTAAAAAATGCTCTAAAAATGGATAAAAGACTTGAACAGACCCCTCTGTTCAAGAAAGAAAATATGTGAGTAGATAATACACATGTCATATTTCATCTTTTTATAAGATGCTTAAAAGCACTAATCATTAATGCTAGGGACATGCCAATTAGAACCACAACGCATACCTGGCCGCACCCACTGGAATGACTCAAATGGTTTTTTAAAGTCCAGTACCAGGGGTGCCCTGGGTTGGTTAAATGTCTGCCTTCGGCTCAGGTCATGATCCTGGGGTCCTGAGATGGGACCTCCATTGGGCTCCCTGCTCCGCGGGGAGTCTGCTTGTCCCTCTGCCTCTGTTGTTCCCCCCTGCTTGTGCTCTCTTGCTCTCTCTCTGTCAAATAAATAAATAAAATCTTAAAAAAAAAAAAGTCCAGTACCAAGTGTTGAGGAAGTTGTGGGGTCCCTGGGAACCCTCCAACACCACCAGTAGAAGCGTAAAATGGTACAACAAATTTGGAAAGAGTCTGACCATTTCTTATAATATGAAACATTCGCCTGTGATTTCCACAGCTAGGTATTTACATACGCAATACGAAAACATAGTCCAAAAAAAGATTCATACACACATGTTCACGGCAGCATTATTCATAATAGCTAAAAAGTAGGAACAGCTCAAATGTGCATCAACGGAGGAATGGATACACATACTGCGCTATAACTACTCAACAGAATTCAACACCGCAATGACAAGGAAAGAAGAGCTGATGGACAAGAAACATGGCTGGGTCTTGGAGACATTGCGCTGATGAAAAGCAAACAGTACACGCAGCATGGTGGTAGTTATACAAAGTTCTGGAACAAGCAACAGAAATCAGGTCAGTAGTTGCCTGGAGCATTGTGGTTGCAGTTGGGGAACTGACTATAAAGGAGAATAAGGGAACTTTCTGGAAGGATGAAAATGTTCTACATTTTGATTGTGAGGGTGGTTATGTGGACATCTACATCTGTCAAAATTCATCAGACTGTAGACTTAAAAACCTATGCATTTTAATTATAATTATATATATGATTATAATTATGTAATTATATATATATATATAATTTACACCTCAGTAAACTTGACTAAATAAAAAAAGAGCATGGGATCTGGAATCAAACTACCTGGATTTGACTGTTTCATCCTGGTTCCTCAGTTTAAAAGCTGTGTGACCCCAGAAAAGTTACATATCCTTTCTAAGGCTCAATTTCCTCATCTGGAAAATGGGGATACCACTCAGATGCAAGAGGGGGAATACTCCCGGTTGTGTCCAGTGTCATATGCGTATTAAGAACGGCTCTGTACCAGGCGCTATGCTGAGCAGTCTGCACAGAAGGGCAGCAGACTGGATGGGAAGAAATGTGCATGCCAGGCTCCTGGCTCCTTGTCACACTTGAACTCTGGTGCTGGGGAGGGAGTGGGGGAGGTATTAGTTGGCTAGGGCTGCCCTAACAAATTACCACAGATCGGTTTCCTTATACAACAGAAATTTACTTCTCACAGTTCTGGAAGCTGGAAGTCCAAGACTGCGGTGCTGGTAGGTCTGATTTCTCCTGGGGTCTCTCCCTTTGGCTTGCAGAGACACCTTCTCCCTGTGCCTTTATATCCTGTATCCTCTGTGCATGTACATCCCTGTGTCTCTGGCTCTTCTTATCTTGTAAGGATGCCAGTCAGATTGGATTAGGACCCACCTAACAGCTTCATTTTGAATTAATGTCTCTTTTATTCTTTTTTTTTTTAAAGTAGCCTCCCATGCCCAACATGGGGCTTGAACTCATGACTCCAAGATCAAGAGTCGTATGCTCTACAACTGTGCCAGGCAGGCGCCCATGAATTACCGTCTAAGACCCTTTCTCCAAATGCAGTCACATTCTGAGGTTCTGAGGGTTAGGGCTTCAACATATGAATTGGGGGTTGGGGAGCAGTATGGAGGGGAAACACAAATCAGCCCATAACAGGGGATGAGTCCAGATTTGACCCATCTTGGACAAGAATGTCCAAGAACAGGCTTTATCCTTGACTGGTTGAGAGGCAGCTCAGAACAATCCACCAGAAAGATCAGAGCTATTTTGCCCTTTCCAGCTGCTTGACCTTGGATCATGCACTTAAAAGTCTCTGAATTTGGCAGCACTCACCCCATGCCTCAAAGGGGAGACAGTCTTATTTCACAGGGCTGTTGGGAGCAGCGTGGACTGACACCATTAACATGGGAAGAACCAGATCAGGCCATGTCTGGGCCACGGACCAACACACAGCTGTTAAAATGATAGGGTCATTATCTTAAAATAGAAAGTTAAAAAGAAAAAAAATGACAGAGAAGACCTGCAGATATCTGTGTGTGAAGAAGACGCTCCATGGCCTATATCTGAAAGACCCAAGCAAATCCCAGTGCAGAGCCGGCGGGCCTCAACTCTCCTGCATCACAATCACTGTGCTCACTGGATTGTTCTGGAGTGAGACCCAGGCACGGGTATTTAAAAATTTAAAAAACAAATTAGCTAAAAGCAGACAATGGTTTTTCAGTGTGAGTCTGTAGGGGAGAGGCCCCCCAAAATCTCAATATCAGCCAGATTTGGAAACCCAGAGCAGTGGTTCCCAATTCCCTGATAAAAAAACTGCCCTGGGGGAACTCTTTAAATATAGAGATTCCCAAATGTCTTTCTTGGAGATTCTAATGCCCCGGGTCTGGGGCAGGGCCCAGGGATCCACATATTTAGCCAGGGTCCCAAGCAGGACCAGCTTCAGGGGTCCCTGCTCTGTGCAGGGACATGGGGCTGTATGCTCAAGAGGGCCCACACTCGGTTCAAAGCTCTGCTGTTGGGCGCCTGGGTGGCTCAGTTGGTTGGGCGACTGCCTTCGGCTCAGGTCATGATCCTGGAGTCCCAGGATCGAGTCCCGCATCGGGCTCCCTGCTCGGCAGGGAGCCTGCTTCTCCCTCGGACCTTCCCCCCTCTCATGCTCTCTCTGTCTCATTCTCTCTCTCAAATAAATAAATAAAATCTTAAAAAAAAAAAAAAAGCTCTGCTGTTGACAGCTTCAAGTTCCTGATAATTTTATCTTTGACCTCTTGTTTTGCAGGTGATAGCGCTCTCCCATGGACACTGGGGTCTCAGAGCCTCTGCATCCCTGTGGTCTCACCTCCCACCGCCTCTTTGCCTCCCTGGGATGGGTTCTCTGCTGCCAGACCCTGGTGTCCTGGGTTCCCCCTCTCTGCTCCTGCATGGTGACCCCTGCCTTGTCTGCCCTTCACCCTCTAGTCCTGATTCTGCCCCTGGTTCTGTCTGCACAAAGGCAGGTTAGCGCTTCTCTGCCCCACCCCCACCCCACAGTGTCCAGGGTGACAGGAGAGCACAGGATGGGATGCCAGCAGGGTTGCACACAAGCCTACGCTATCCAGGATAGGTGAACTCAAAGAGGTGATATTTGGGACAAAGGCAGTAAATGAGGGTGGGCTCAGAAGCAGAGGAGGGGGGTACAGGGGTGCAAGCGGGCTCACTCACTCCAGGTGTGAGGCTGTGCTCTCAACACTTAGTCTTATATTAGAATCAACTAGCAAAAGTGGAAAACAAATGTCCAGGCCCCACCTCACCCAGTTTAATTGGTCTGGGGCGGGGCCCACATACCTGTCCTTTAAGAAGGTCTCCCGTGATTCCCATGACCCACCAAAGTCAGGGACTGTGCTGGTGTGTCCATCCGTTTCCACAGATGGATTAGGGGCTGCGGGGGATCTGTGCTGTTGGACTGGACTTCCAGAGCTGGAAGCACCCCGGGATGTGCTCAGGGCCACTCCCACCTGCTGTTACACAAGAAGGAACCAATGCCGGGACAATGGAGACAGGACAGGGCCCTGTCCGGGCTCCCAGTCCGGCACCCTGCCCATTCCCAGGCACCGCGACACCAGAAGCCCCGAAGGGAGCTCGCCTCATCCCCTTGCAGGACGCTGGGTGGCCTGAGGCGTGCGCGCCAGGCCTGGCTCCCAAATCCAGGGGTCCCTCCGGCTTTGCTCTGTCTGGGGGACCCGGGGCTCAGGTGCTGGGAGTGCAGACAGAGGGCCGGCTCCTCGCGCGGCCAACGCTAGGTGGCGCCCGACAGCCGGGTCTGCCCTGCTCCCGGGAGGGTCCGGGGGTCCTGGGGTCCCCGGGTCCGCGGCTGGGCAGCAGAGCCTCGCCGCTCGTGTGGCTCTGTTTCCTCGCCTCTTTCGCGAGACTGTCGGGCGGATAACGTGCAATAACCTCTCAAGACCTAGCCCTTGCCTGGCTCTTGGAGAGGATGCGGTCCCTGTTCCCTCCCTTGTGCCTTCTGTCACTATAGGTGGGCCTGTGTGCACAGGTGAGTCGCTCCTCTCTGGTAGCACGTCTGGAAGACTCTTCGAAGGTTGCCAGCTCAGCGCATGCCTTAGACGTCTGTCAATTGGCCAGAAAATCACATTAAAACAACAACAACAACAACAGGAAATTTATCAGAATAGTCAAAGAACACATTTTCTACACTAATGTGATGGGAGAGGAGAATGAGTGAGGATCCTGAGACTCACTACAGTCCCCACTCCAAAATGATCCCATTTTGTTCCACGTTATTTTCATGGAAAGTGTTTTAAGTATAACAATTTTGAAAGCAGAGACCCATCACTGAAATTGCTACTATTGGTAGCCTTCCCTGATGCCGAATGTCGCAGAAAACCCAACAGCCAAAAAGCATTTTGAAGTAAGGTGTCATCTTGCCCGTCTGAGCACTTAAAATACTTCCTTTTGCGAAGCTTGAGTTAACGTTTGCAAAATGGTGTTTCCCGCGTTACCGGTCCCCTTTCTCCCTCCCCATTTTATTTGAAACAATTCCTTCAACTAACAGTTATTTGCCAATCTCTGGGTAAAAATGTTCCAACCCCCCTTCCCCCACCAAACCCTCCAATATATAACAGGAAACCATCATACTCCTAGGAACCACCCCATCTAACAGGGAGAGGGGGAGGTATAGGAATAATGCCTACAGGGTGTGCTTTGGAATTTTATGGAAACGTGTTTAGGGGAACCATAAAGGAGCAATTCGCTACTTTTTAAACATTGTATTACAAAAAAATTTCAAATATAAACAAAAGTAAAAGAAAGAGTATAGTGAATCCTGTCTACCTGTCACCTGACTGACAAAATTGCCAATCTTGCCTCATCTATGCCTCACCAACCATAAAATTGGATCCACTCTAAATGTACAAAATGATTTTTAGTAAATCAACCATCAACCCAATGCAATTTTAGAATATTTCTACTATTTCCAAAATTTTGATTATGACTCTTTGCCGTCAGTTCCCGCTCTCATCCCTAGACGTAGGCAACCATGAATCTCTCTATCTCTGTTGATTTGCCGTTCCTGGACATTGCATATAGTAGAAATATAGAATATGTGGTCTTTTGCATCTGGCTGCTTTCACTGAGCATCATGTTTTCAGTGTTCATCTGTGTCGTGACATGTATCAGAGCCGTGTTCCTTTTTACTGTGGAATGATATTCCATTGTATGAAGAGACCACATGTTTATTATTTAAACCACATGATTATTCATTATTAGTTGATGGCACATTTGGGTTATTTCTGCTTTTTGGCTATTATGAATAACATGTTGGACGTCCACATTCAAGTCATTGTGTGGAAATCTTTTCTGGTGTCTTTGGTAGGGATCTAGGAGTGGAATGGATATTATGGTAAGTGTAATGTTTTAAGATTCTTGTGCCAAACTTTTGTTTTTCCAACATACCACTTTGAATTCCCATCAGCCACATATAAAGATTCCACTGTCTCTGCATCCTTGCCAACACTTGTCATTTCTTTTTGATTTGAGCCATTCTGGTGGGGTTCAAGTGTCATCTAATTGTGGTTTTAACTTACATTTTATGTGGATAAATGTCTTATGTGGATAAATATCACTTACATGATAATGTGGAGCATTTTTTTGTGTGCTTATTGGCCATTAGTATGTCTTGGTGGAAATGTCCATTCAAACATTTTGTCCAATTTTAAAAATAAACTTTTTAATTTATTACAGATTTACAGAAAAATTGGGAAGAGAGTACAGACCCTTCACATCCCTCACACCCAGTTTCTCCTGCTGTTACCATTTGACACGAGTTGGGTACATTTGTCACAATTCCCTGAAGTCCACATTTTGTTGGGATTTCCTTTTTGAGTTTTTACCTAATGCCCTTTTTCTGTGCCAGGGTCCCATCCAGGACAGCATGTTACATTTAGTCATGTCACTTTGGGCTCCCCCTAACTGTGACAGTTTGCCAGACTTCTTCCTCTTCCTCTTCTTCTCCTCCTCCTTCTCCTTCCTCTTCTTCTTCTCCTCCTCCTCCTTCTCCTTCCTCTTCTTCTCCTCCTCCTTCTTCCTCTTCTTCTTCTCCTCCTCCTTCTCCTTCCTCCCCTTCTTCTTCTTCTTCTTCCCCCTTCTCCTTCCTCCCCTTCTTCTTCTTCTCCTCCTCCTTCTCCTTCCTCCCCTTCCTCTTCTTCTTCTTCTCCTTCTCCTCCTCCTTCCTCTTCTTCTCCTCCTCCTCCATCTCCTCCTCCCCCTCCTCCCCCTCCTCCTCCCCCTCTTCCTCCCCCTCCTCCTCTTTCTTCTCCTTCATCTCCTCCTCCTTCTCCTTCTTCTTTCTCCTTTTTATTTTTCTTCTTCTCCTTCTCCTCCTCCCCCTCCTCCTCTTCCTCCTTCTCCTCCTGCTTCTCCTCCATCTCCTCCTCCTTCTCTTTCTCTTTCTCCTCCTCCTTCTTCTTCTCCTCCTCTTCCTCCTCCTCCTCCGCCTTCTCTTCCTACTACTTCTTCTTTTTTTTTTTTTACCTTGACCTTTGATAACCTTAGTAGTTCTGAGGAGACCTGGTCAGGTGTTTTGTAGAATGTCCCTTAATCGGGATTTGCCACTTGTTCTTCTCATGATTAAAATGGAATTACGGGTTTTTGAGAGGAAGGCTTCAGAGGTAAAGTGCCTGCGTTGGGTTGGTTCAGGCCACCATACGAATACCACAGACCAGGCAGTGGCACCAACAGAAATCTATTCTCTACTAATTTTGGAGGCTGGGAGTCTAATGTCAAGGTGGTGGCAGGGGTGTTTCTTCTGAGGCCTCTCTCTCCCCTTGGCTTACAGATGACCCTCTTCTCCCTGTGTCCTCACATGGTCCTCGCTCCATGTCCCAACCTCTTCTTCTTAGGAGGACCTCCATTCTCTTCGATTAGGGCCCGCCCCCGTGATCTCATGTAACATTAATGAGCTCTTTAAAGATCCTATATCCAAATACAGTCACATTCTGAGGTGCTGGGAGTTAGGACTTCAACATATAAACTTGGGGAGTGGGAGACACAATCTGGTCCCTAACAGTGTCATTCTCATCCTATCCAGGGTCCATGCTATTGACATGACTTATCACTGTGGATGAAGACCTCGGTCACCTAGCTAAGGTGTGTTTGCTGGGTTTCTCCACCGTAAGGTTATCTCTTTCTTTCCTATTTCCATACTGTGCTCTTTGGAGAGAAGTCACGACGTGCAACCCAACTCATAGATTTTGTCCCATTGTAGGGATTATGTTTCATATACACCTCATAGAAGAAATACAGGGGTGAATCTTTGTGACCTTGGTTTTGGCAATAGAATATTAAATATAACACTAAAGACACAAGCAAGAAAAGAACAAATAGAATAAATTGGGCCTCATCAAAATGAAAAACCTCTGTGTATCAAGGGACATCATTAAGAAAGTGAAAAGACAACCTATAGAATAGAAGAAGATACTTGCAAATTGCAAATCTGATAAGGGTCTAGTATCCAGAATATATAAAGAATGCTTATAACTTAGCAATGAAAAGACAAAACTCTAGCTTTTACAAATCAGTGCTGTACTGAAGAACCTGGTACAGAGGATACTTTGCATGTTTGAGCAGATCTATAGACTCAATTCCCAGAAGGGTGTGTGTTTTTCTAATTTTGACAGCTGTTGCCAAATTGCCTTCCATGGAGGATGTATCTGTTTAGATCCCTCTAGGATTTTTTGTTCCAAACCTACTCTGACATATGCCAACACTGATGAGAACGCTCATTCCAGCGCTATTCGTAATAACTCCAAACTGGAAACAACCCAAAGCCCCTCCACACGCGAGTGGATAGATACAGTATGTTCTCATCATACCATGGAACCCTACAGGGCAACAAATAAGAACAAAGATCTGCTACCCGCAATGTGGAGGAGTCTCACAAGAGTGTCAAGGAGTGAAAGAAGCCAGACACAAAACAGTACTTACTGTAGGACTCCTGGGAGGTGGCTCAGTCATGGAGCGAAAGGAAGAAGCCATCTATGATGACAGAGATCCACACAGCGTTTAGCCTTGGATGGTGGGGCACCGACCACAATGTCACAAGAGAGTCTCCCCAGGTGCTCCAAGGGCCCTAGACTTTGATCTGCGTGATTGTGACATAGGCATATAAAACTCATTGGGCTGCATGTGCTTCACTGATGTAAGTTATATCTCAATAAAAAGTAAAAAGGTAAAAAAAAAAAAGCCAACACTGCTGGGCTAACCACACGGCCACAGTAGCAGGCAATCTTCTTAGCCACAAAGAGTCACATAGCAGACCCTGTGTCTCTTCTGTCCAGTCTTGAACCAGCTGTGGGTTCTAGGTGGAAAGAGGGGGTGCCTAGAAGGGGAAGGGGGCCTCAGGATTCCTCCCATGTGCCCACAGGTGCCCCAGAGCAGGCCACTCTCATACTGCACCCTCACAAACGCCATCCCCTGCTAGACCATTCTCTGCACCAGCTGTTGAACAGCTGCCTAGTTATTTATAGCCTTGGGGCTCTGCATGAAAAGATCCTCATGCAATGGCTCCTTTCTCCTGCCATGGACCCTGCTCCTGAGCCCTCTCTCCCCACTCACCCCAGGCTTTAAGGTTTCTGGAACATTCCAGGACCCACTGCTAGGCTACATGCTGCTATGGTGAGCAGTCTCTCCTGCAGGGCTGATTCCTTAACTGCCTGCCCCATCCCATGGAGGTTCCCAGTTCTGAGGCCACCCCCCTCCAGGACAGCTTGGCAAGAGGCTGAACTCTCACCCGTCACCCCCACCCCTTCTTCTGCTGGAGCCCAATGGGCAGCATCCTTTGGGAGCCTTGAATCTTCTCTCCAAGCCCTGTTTGGCCCCAAGTTAATCTTGTTCCTTATTTTGGAAAACTAGGATGCTTCCACTCCCACCCCAAATGGGAAGGGTGGTTAGCTGCTCACCTGGCCAGCGGTGGAGGAAACGAAAGGCACCGAACCCCCGTGCTTTCCATTGTTCAGCTTAAAACTCCACAGGGGAGGGACACCTGGGTGGCCTAGTCGGTTAAGCATCTGCCTTCAGCTCAGGTCATGAGCTCAGGGTTCTGGGATCAAGCCCCACATCAGGTTCCTTGCTTAGCGGGGAGTCTGCTTCTCTCTCTCCCTCTGCCCCCTCCCTTCATGCTCTCTTTCTCTCTCTCTCAAATAGGTAAATAAAATCTTAAAAAAAAAAAAAAATCCACAGGGGAGTCTCCCCTCCTTTGGCCTTACCAGGCAGGGCAGGATACTTGACCATAGGAGATAGGATCTAGAAATGCATTTGAAAATCCAAATCCATTTTAAGAGTACTAAAGACATTTGCCTGCCTCCTCTCTCTCCTTCTCTTTCTTCTCTTTCCTTTTTTCTCTCTTCCTCCCCCCCACCCCCCTCTGGGCAGTGGAGGGTCCTCTCCCCTTGGGGAGGAGGGCCGGGGAAGCCAGACTTCATGGACTACCCTGGGTTGGCTTAAGGCCTGAGGCCCACATTGCCTGTACAGTAGACAGGCTGAGCAAGCTGACTGCCCCCAGGGTGGTGGGGTCACTGCACCTGTGGGGGTTGAGAGGTGGGACAAGGGGGCAAGCAGTCTGCTTAGGAGCAGAGGGATTTCACTTGGCTACTACGCATCAGCTTCTCGGTTGAGGGCTCTCGGTGGTCTGCATACAGCCTGTCTGAGGCAAGAGCATGCGGGAGCCCAGGAGCTACTGACAGAAACACAAAAGCAGAGTTCGTTTTCACCCTCTGAGTCTGTGGCTGCCTGCCAGCTTCTCCTTCAGATACAAACATTCCTGTTTTCATTCTGGCAGTTTTTTGTCAGGTTATTGCAAATGGAAGGGTGAGCAGACAGA
Organism: Mirounga angustirostris; assembly: GCF_029215605.1. Classification (NCBI taxonomy): domain Eukaryota; kingdom Metazoa; phylum Chordata; class Mammalia; order Carnivora; family Phocidae; genus Mirounga; species Mirounga angustirostris. Next base: position 142,720,457 of record NW_026991713.1, read on the forward strand.
AAGGGAATGACATTTGCTGAGCTGGAGGGACGGTTTCTAAATCTTTTTTTGAGAGCACAGCGATGTATGTGTGCTTTTCAGGGGCACTCTCCTCCGTGGGGGGTGTGAATCCGAGTCAGAGACGGCCTCGTTTTACCAACCGGTCTCCGGTCTCAGTGCATTCACATTTCCATGTGCAGAGTAAGGAGGCATATGACCAATACATGGTGAGGATCACTGTCAGCCACCACTGGAAACATATGCAAGACAGGTGGGTGCTAGGTCCACAAGATAACGAGGACTCTAATAAATTTCATTGGCGGGGGCGCCTGGGTGGCTCAGTCGTTAAGCGTCTGCCTTCGGCCCGGGTCGTGGTCCCAGGGTCCTGGGATCGAGCCCCGCATCGGGCTCCCTGCTCAGGCAGGAAGCCTGCTTCTCCCTCTCCCATCCCCCCTGCTTGTGTTCTCTCTCTCGCTGTGTCTCTCTCTGTCAAATAAATAAATAATCTTTAAAAAAAAAATTAAAAAAAAAATAAATAAATAAATTTCATTGGCATCACATTTTTATGTTCCTGTAAACTTATGAAGACCTTGAAATTAAAATGACTGCCTCACGACATACCAGAGTGACTAACTGAAAAACAAAACAAAACAAAACCCTTCCAGAAAAACAGATAGATAAAAACTAATACTGCTTAAAAATCGAGAATGATGTCCCCAAGTTTTAACAGTTGTTCCCAGATCCCTTTGGCTGTAAGAATTTGTTGGACAAGGTACTTCCTTGTTTTTCAAAAGAATGTTATAGCTTTGGTATGCATCAAATGAAGTGTCTCTCCAGGTGCAAATGGGTGGGGAATCCCTGGTCTCCAACCTCATGGGGAAGGTCTGAGGGGCCACCTGGGATGACCATATCAGTCTCAGGAGAGCAACTGGGCTGGAAAGGGGTCCCTTCCTGGGCATGATTCTATTTAAAGAGATGCTTTCTTATTTTCACACGAACTTGACAACTGGAAAAAATGTGAACGTTTCCTTCATGGACCAAAAAAAAAAAAAAAAAGTTGCCACGGGGCATTTGTTAACAAGCACATCAAAAGACTTTTCTCCTTACCTCCCTTGCATATCACTAAGTGGCGAGGAGAGTAAGCCTTTTCTCTTTCCAGCTAGTTGGGCTGAATTTTAAAACAAAAATGAAAACAAGTTCAGTCTCCTCCTGGGGGAACATAGCTACTCTTGGTATCATGTTTGCTAACCAGCATCACACACCTGTTCACCAACCAGCTTCACACACCTGTTTACCCAACACCAGCTAAAAAAAGTCATACTCAGAGCTAAGAAGTACACACCTAACAGTCTGCACAGGGAAGCTGACCCAACCACACTTGGAAAGAGCTTTCTACGATTTCTGGGCGCCTCAGCTTGTCGGCTCGTTTTCAGCGTATTCTCACAATCCAGGGAATTGGCAGTCACACTTCTAAGTGAAAAGACTGGGAAACTGGGCCAGTGAATAAATGCTTACTTTGGATCTGTACTATTGATTTCAAAAATCACTGGAAAAAATGAGCCCCTTTCTTCTATTTTTGCTCAAAGCAGTCCAAAGAAAACAAGTTTTGGTTCACTTCTGTCTGTGAGCTCAGCTCGGTGTTGAACAAACTCCAGAGAAATCACAGAGAAAGCTCACACCAGACATGCAGTAGTGTGTCCTATCCGCGATTCAGAGAGGCATCACCTTCCCCTCGGGAGTGGGGAGAGAGATCCCCAGGGAGAGCATACTTCTTCGAGCTATCTATGTGCCTGTCTGCACATGTTCCTGCCTGAGGCGAAGACCTCATGAACTCGCCAACGCTGGCATTTGAGGCCCCGGGAACTTGCAGCCACACTGTGTGTTCCTGACACATCGACTCCAGCTAGGAAGAGCTGATGGCCGCCCTGCCCCAGAAGGCAGGCTGGAAGGAGGCCTGCAGCACCCTCTCCCGCTTCCCACCCCCTTGCTCAGCACGGTGCGTGTACATACACGCGGGTAAGCTGCATGAGTCCGTGTTGTTAAAGAGAGGTTTCAGGATTCCTGCAGATGAACACATTTTCTGATCAATAATTTATACGAAGCACATTTTCTATTTGAAATTGTGCCAAGCCCAGAATAAATAAACAACAAAATAGGAGTTAATTATACTGTATTTTGAATTATTTTCCCAGCCTTCTCAATGTCTAATGTGGGGTTTTCTCTGATACAGGACAGCAGTTTAGTACACAACAGATAACAAGGTCTGTAGTAATGAATTAAATATACTGTGATCCTATCTATATATAGATATAGCTTAATATTTCATAAATATAATTCTTCCTGGTTTTGGTGGTTGACAAAGCATAAGCCGTTTCTGATGTATCTATTTTTTTTTATTTACAGTTAGGCTCCTTCCCTTTAACTGAAAGCAACCTTCGAATTCCCCTCCCAAGAGTACTTCTGTCTGTCAGAAGAGAGAAGGAAGAGAATGTGTTCAGAGGAGATGAAAGAAAGAGCCACAAGCAGTTCCTAGAAAATATGATTTAAAAAGAAAGCTATCCATGCTTTGGGAATGGAAGGATTATTTAGAATCTGTGGTTTCTTTGTGTTTCATGACAAGCAAGAAGCAAAGCCCCATGCATAGGAGGCTCTCCATCAGCACGTGTGTGAAAGAATGCCGGGTTTTGGGTGGAACGTACGACCATCCACAGGTCAAAAGTCTGCTTAAACAAAACCCGTTGCCCCTCCACAGTGACTCACTGCCATGAATGGGGAGTTCACGCCCTGGGAACCCATCAGGACAAAGCTGGACGGGGCGATGTTGGCGCGTCGTGTTAATTAGGACTTGCGTGCCTCACAGAATTGGTTTTGGTGTAAGGATCACTGCATGGACTGAGATGGTTGGAAGGTGATTTTAGTAACTGGATATCTCAGGGATGGCTCATCCTAAAATGCTGTTACAGGTCATGAAGTTGACACAGGATTTCCAAGAGGATGTTAAGGCTTTGGGTTTTTCACTGGATGCTCATCCGTGTGTTGTGACTGGTGCTTCAGTTGGATGCTGTAGCATGAAGAGGGGGCACCTGGACGCCCTGCCTGGCCCACCCTGATGGCTTATGGTGCACCTGCAGCCATGGCATTTGAGAGTGGCAGAGGTGGCAAAGGGCTGCTTGGGATCCAACACCTGCGGCACCCGGTCATGGACGCTGGTGAACTGCTCTTTGTTGACATCCATTTCTCAGGGCGTTCCCGGATGGTCCTCTGCTCTGTCTCTGACCTCCCCCAAGTCCAAGGGCAGCTTTGGGGATCCCAGGATACTGGGGATTGGTGGGGGTCTCTGAGAGTCAGGCTTGCTGCTGCCCGGGATGGCCCCGGAATATCCACTTTGTGAGCTCAGTTCAGATTCCCAATTCACAGCTTGCTGCTCCGGCAGCTTCTTGGAGCTAAAACCAGAAGGGTCTTGCACATTATTTCCTGAAGGGCGGTGGGTGCCACAGGCTTCGCCTAGGACCTGGTGGCGGTTTATGGCGAGGGGCTTGGCCCCCAAGCTGGGCCTGTGTGTGAGGTGCAGACGAGGTGGGGTGGGGAAAGTGTGACAAGCGCAACATGAAGGACACCGGAGTTCACCAAGAAGACAAGGAGGCAGCAGGAGGGTAGGCGCCATGTAGGTGCTTGGACATTGTCTTCTTGCACGGCAGAGGAACTAGGGGAAGGGGAGTTAGTCTCTTGCTCACTGCCTGACTGTCTCAGGGCACACGGACGTTCACGCTGACACTGGCCACGCTTCCGCTAGAAGTCATCGAAGGGACTGATGCTGTGGGCACTGATGACAGAGGTCTTGTGTTTGAGGCAGTGGCAGGAGCCACTGGTTGGGAACACAGGCAGAGTTTTGGATGGTAAGTTCACTAGAACACACTAAGTTTCCTCTCAAAGCACACAGGTCTGTGCCTACTGTAATTCTGCCAGCAAAACGGGCGGTTGAAGGAGATGAGGAAGTTTGGAAAGGAGATACTGAAAGCATGGAAATGACCCCTTGTATCGGTTGCGCAAGAAACGTGAATGGAAGAATTTGGATCATTGTGTGATTTGTGCAATCCATTCACTTTGTCTCATTAGCAATATTTTAGGAAAAAGATGCTTTTATCCTAAATTATCTGGATGACTGCTTCAAATCTTTTTTTTTTTTCCAAATAGTTTTACCTTATCTTGTTAGGTATCAATTGAACTAATTTCCTGAAAATTCATGTAAATTACATTTTTCAATATTAAAAACAAACAAACAAATCCAAATGCTCTCCAGGTATTGTAGTAGATTAGGATCTCTAGAAGTCTATGGAAGTCCTTGACTGAAATTTTTGGGAAGTACAACTCGTCATGCAATTAATAATAAAAACAGGAGATCAGGAACAATATTCAGCCATATTCTTCTGTGCTAAATGAACATTCCAAACATATCTGTGATGCCATCAGAAGTCTTTACTCTTGAGGAGGAAGAGATAACATTCCAGCAAACCAAAACTACCAAAGAAAAGTTCCACCAACCCACCACATAACGAGACTTGCTGCTAAAAATTAAACTACTGGCTTCCTCAGTCCTTTGTGAATAGTCAACAAAGTCCATTTTTTACCCAAGAGCCCCAAATTGGTGGAAACTGCAAATTATGTTCTATGATATTTCAAGTTAAACAGCCAAGTTATAGTTTTCCCTCTCTCTAATACTTCCTTGAAATACTTGAGATGTACAGATATGTTTTTAAAATGACCTAACATTATACATAATAATTTATTGTGTAATCAACAGTTAAGGGGGGAAAACCTGATTTTGTGTTAAAGGTAAGCGATCTGTTTCTGTTCCATTTGCAGGAAGGACAGGACAGCAATATAACCTGTGCTTTCCACAGATCTTTCTGAAGGCACTGACGAGTTGCAAACTCTGCATTCCCCTGGCACTCTTGGTTAGCACACGGACACAAGTCCATATGGACACTGGAATAATTTTAAAACGTCTCCATTGTAAGCACACACTAGGTAATCACTTAAATATTCCACATTGAATTCAAGTAGCCAGTCTTATAAAAAGAAGGGGAGAGGGAAAAGGGGAGATGTATTTTACGTGTACTTGGGCACACAGAGATCTACTGTCTAATTTCACCATTTAATTGCACAATGACCCACTCCACCCCCTGGATTCTTAGTTCTTTCTTGGCAAGGAAGGGGGAAGCCATGACAGGCAGTCATATGGATTTGGCAGCATGCTCCGGGTTCCAGCTCTGTAAGCTGGGAACTGGGCTGCAACCGGCTGGACCGGGACAAGACCCTCCGCTAAGTTCAGCTCTGCAATCTGTTGTACAGAAAAAACACCTCTGCCTACCCACATAGGTGAGGCATTATGAAGACCAAGGGGTCCCCTGTGTCTTGAGTTCTTTGGTGGAAGCTGTAACGGGAAACTGCTTTATGTGCTTTATGAGACATGTTTGCCTAGGTGAGAACTGAATGTAGTGGCCAAAGGGTTATTTTCTTTCAATCAGTAAAATGGCAGCTCACTGTGCTTCTGTAGGTTTATCGGTATTCCTGAAGTTAGACAGTGAGGATGGCATCTGGCATGGAACTGAAACCTACTTGGGAGGTCAAAGAGAGCAGTGGAAGGGGGGTGGGGAGCTGGTAGAATGGAGGCACCTGTGTCCTTGGAGAGGCATGGCTGTCCATGAGGTGGGGCTGGCTGGTCCTTGGTGGGAGGACTCCCAAGAGGTCAGGGCTGGAGACCCAAGAGGTTGGAAACCAGGGAGAAGGTGAATGGAGATCTTCCCAAGCAAGGCCACGGTGAGCTGTGAAGTTTGCCTTGGGCACAAGGGTATCACAAGGGAGTCAGTCCCGCAAGCGTGCAGGTGTGCAGCTCTTCCCTTTCCCGTTCCTCTTCCTTTTCCGGGATCACGTGGAAAAATCCAAACAATTCCTCCTGACACCATCCACTGCCCTTCCAACCTATGTGGCAAGAATTTTGTTTGCTGAGAAGAGCAAGAAAGTCAGAGAAAAACGAGAGAGCAATTTGTTCAGAAAATTGCCCCCTGCCAGAAGCTGCTGCCTGCCTGGTGACAGGGCCCAGGACAGAGACGGGCGGAGACAGGACGGGCAGAGACCTCTGCTCACCGCCCCCACCCCTCCCGGCCACCGGCACTTCTTTCCGGGAGGGCAGGGAGACACCTTACTGGGTGGTGCTCTTCCGGAAAGGCTCCCACCAGCCAAATCAGTCCAAGCCAGTGCCTTGTTCTGAGACCCTCATGCTGGGGCCCCAACTGCCATCTGGAGGATGGTTTTAACAATGGAAACAGATGATTTCACGAGTTGTACGTGGAGTGGCCTGCTCTCCCCATGAGGGACCAACACAATGCGGGTACAAGTTGTTTTCTCTGCTTCTCATGCGTTGTTCTTTCCTCAAAGACTGAATACCCTTTAAGACCATGAATACAAAAATCATCTCTTTGTTTACAGATGACACTGAGAAGCCACTGTGTAAACAAATCAGTAAGGAGAGAACATCACTGTGCCAACCTAGATACCTGGAACCGCCCTTCCACCTAATGAAGAATTCGCAGCTAGAAAGCAATAGGAAAAGCAGCGTCTCTGATCATGGCTGTTGCTCGAATATTCTCAAGCCTCGTGGCAACTTCAACAGCCCAAATAAAGGGAGGTTTGGCATTATTTGGCACATCATAGGTACTCAGCTGGCTGAGTGTTCCTTATCTGTTGGGAAGAATTTGACTAACTTTGTGAAACTGTAAAGTCCTTTGAGTGGCTCCTTGAATATATTTAGCGAATCCAAACATAAAACACGAAAATATCATTTGCTTGGGAATGCATATGCAAACAAAGCAGCATTAACATGGTGAACCAAATTTCCAATGGAGTCCAGAAATGCTTGGAAACCTCACCTGCAGATAGTTATAACAAAAACTCATCATTCCTTAGTTGTTGCAGATCGGGGGTACTTTATTTGAATCTGGGGACTCATGAAATTGTATGCAACATTAAGAAGGTGTGTGTGTGTGTGTGTGTGTGTGTGTTTCTGGAGAAAGGAGCCACAACTGTCATCAAATTATCACAGGCTCTGTGAGCCAAGATTTGTTAAGATCATTGCTTTCGATGACTGAGATTTCGGAGGCCCTTGGCTCCTTATACACAACCACTTAATTTGCTTCTCCTTCTGGCATCCGGGCCCAAAGGGAACAGGGAGAATTCCCCAAACTTACGTTACTCTAATATATAGTGACAACTCTTTGGAGTCACATAATTAAAAAAAAACAATTTTCACATAGGAACTGTATAAAAATAGACACTTGGGAAGATTTTTAACTTACACGTATAGGGTGTGCAAGTGTGTACTTTTCTTAATCACTTCCTTTTACTTATCTCCTCCCCAGTTAGCTTCCTTTTCCTCGCACCCGGGATCTATTCCAGGTGGCCACAAGGAGATTCCCCACAGCAGAGAAAAGCAACCACATGCAAGAGAGAAACCACAAAGGCTAAGTTCTGAGGCTTACTGCAAAAAATTAGGGGCTGTCTTTCGTGACTGCCAAGTCCTCAAAAGTCCCCAGGGCACCCCTTCGAGTAGAGAGACCCACGCTCTCACATGACCTCCGATGCAGCACAGACCACAACTCCCTGACCTCCAGAAAGTTTCCTAGGGCTCAGGAGGGAAGGATGCCCGCATCAACCTGTAGTGCCCTCATAAGCACCAGGTTCCAGCAGAGAACCACCTAGAAGCTTGATCCCTGTGAGGTGATGAACAAGGACTGGGGGACCACATCTTCACCTCCCTCTGCTGAGTCTACAAGAGGATCCTGTGCTCTGAAGTTGCTGATAAATACTGTAGTCACCAGGAAAGACTTCGTAGGGGAAAAGGCTCTACACCCCAACAGATCTATGGTTTTGCTTCGGACCTGGAGGTGTTGTGAACCTCTGAGATAAGCACAAATGGCATGTATGTGTTTTGGGGAAGAGGGACTGTGACTTTAAATGGATTCTGGGATAGGTCTGTGACTTCCCCTGATGTAGATACCCCCAGGAACAGGCTGTGTGGGTGTGTCTTTTCAGAAGTCATTTTCTCAGTCAATTCCTTCTCCTAAGATCTTGCAGGAAAAACGATTTAGAAGGCCTAATAAAATAGGGATGTCGTTGCAAGCCAAACTTGTCCTATAACCTTTTATTTTTTTTAATTTCCATATAAAAATATTTTTCAGTCAAAATTAACTGTAGCAAATATGTCCATTAAACAAAAAGAAAGAAACCACATACATAAATAGGGTTGTTTTGTTGTTTTTGTTTTTTTTAGTTGTCTTGTTTTCAAAGTCATGATGTGAAAGAAAAGCAAATCTTCTTATTTTAGCCACAAATCTCAGGGATTAAGGAGTGCCCTGATTTCTGAAGTGTTAACTGATCTTTTCAACGAGGAAATACCAGGCATCAAATATTTAGATTTTAGAATATTTTAATATCCATTTCTTGAGTGGATGCATTCTGAAATAGAGTTAACAATTTAAAAAGAGCAGAGTGAAGGAAAGATGGAAAATGCAAACAGTTGGTTCTTGTTAATTTAATTTCAGGTTCTAGGCATGATGTGATTTTCTGAAACAACCAGCAAAAAAACGCTTACCTCAAAAATCTAGAAATGCAAACGCAGACAGATCTTTGGAAACTACACATTATTACAGTCCACGTAGCGGGAAGCACGCGGCCCTCTGGCTCTCAGTGTCGTGTGCAAATGTGCAGGTGCTGCCTCCAAGAGCGGAGTCAGGGTTAATGGAGTCGCGTGCAGGTGTTGCATAATCGGTGTGACTCTTCAAGCTACTTAAGGGCTTCATAACTGATGCTCTACATTTGTTTGCACTGGATAAAATTAGGTGTGCTTGTTTATATATATATATATATATATACACACACACACACATATACATACTGTGTGTGTGTGTATATATATATATGTATAATTCGATCTGACTTGGGGCCAAGAAGAAAACGGCAATTGCAATTCAAAGCGACTATTTACACACATTCAATTCTGAAGTATTGCTTCCTGACCTAAGTTCATAAGAGGTATTGCCTCTGTGAAGAGCACATCCGTCGTATTGGTAGCACTTGAACCGCTGCTCAGGGGCCTGTCCTCAGTGATTCTCTGTTCAACGCCATCGGAGCTGGATACATGGCGTTTCTGTTGCAGAGATTCTGTGCTCCTGCGTTGAGGTATGCTTCAGGGCAGGGAACTGGGAAGGACCCAAGTCGCCTGGTGGCCCAGAGAGAACATCTGTACTGGTGATTTAGAAAGGCTCGGGGTGTTTTTTTAAAAGACAATTTGAAACTCTGGGTGAGTTTCAAATCATGCCTCTGGGTGAGCCAACCATCAAAGGCTCCAGTGCGCACGCTGCTGGACCAGATCGCCAGATGTTAAGACCCTCTCCCTGCGGTCTGCGGCTTCCCAGGGTCAGGAATCACAAACACCTTTGCAGGAGGGGAAGGGAAAAGAGAATGTACTGGGAGGAAGCATGTGCAGAGACGAACCTTGTAGGGCATGTTCTGAGTGGAACAGTGGAGACGCAGGCGACCCGTTAGCAAACACCCAACCCCTTAGCTGCTGCCAGAGCTACAGAGCCTGAGGACAGAAGGCAAAAGGAGAGGATCACACTCAAATACATGCTTCAACACTGATGGGAGGAGTCCCTAACATGCCCACAGTCCCTATGGACAAGGACAGTGTCGGGTAGTGTTTTAAAATAAAAATAAAAATAAAAATTCTGCAATATCTTATAAGAATACATTCTTTAGAAGCAAGAGGTATTGTCACACCATCCTTCCTCCAGCACTGGAAGACCAACAAACTGACAGTAAAACCTGAAGGAAGATCTTAGTTACCGAGAATGCTCTCGACTCCCTGGGACGTCAAGATCCTGGCTATGGCTGCATTGCTGGGAGGCAACCCCACGCGTGTCCCCCCTGGGGAGCTGACCCATCAGAATCAGTATTTCCTGATGCCAGAAATGGCAGATTCTCGATGAATTTTGGGAGGGGGGGATTGATAATGGGACTTGATGTAGATGTGATAGTCATACAGAGATTTAGCAGTGAAAAGAAAATGCACAGCAAATGCCGATGAAGACCTTAAACAGAGAAGGAGCTAGTCCTCAAACTATCCTGTGAACCATACGCTAGAGTCACCTTGAAAGTAACTATGCCGATGACAGGGCAACATGAGCCTCAGTTCAACTCTACATACCCTCCAGACTCAACGTGGCAAAACGTCATCACAGGCAGGATCAGCAACAAAGGGCCCAGAAGTGATTTTCCTTAGGTTTTCTCTCCTTGCCCTAGCTCAGCACCTCGTGTGAATGCGGATGACTCTGTCTCTACACACAGGGTGAGAACTCCATCTAAAGAAGGCTGGGATTCACCGGGTTCAAGTCTGCCACACACAGGCCCTGCACAAGCCAAGAACGGGAAAGGATGAGAAATTTCTCGGATATGTGCAAGCCAAGCCCACTGGCACTGCCTGCCCACCGCTGTGCTCGGCTCAGGCCTCCTGCCTCACGCGGGGCAGGGCTCTGCAGCGGGAGGGCCCCAAAGGCATGGATCTGCAGCCCTCGGGACAGAAGTGGCAGTGCCCATTAGTGGCTGAGAGCATCTCCATCCCAGGGTGCGCTGGCTGGGCCCAGTCAGGTCTTGCTCAGCCTGTGTGGGGAGCCCCTGGGTGGCCCAGAGTGGCCAAAGCACTAATGGACATCTTCTCATCCTTCTGTGTGCCCCCTACAGACCCCCTCCCCCCAACCCAGCCTATGTCCCTTCACCAGAATGACCTGGCCGCCCCTCCACCAAAACACACATTTCCTGATAAATAAATAAATAAATAAAATGCAACCCTCAGACGTTTATTTTGAGTTTCCCTCTCAGAGGATTCAGCTTCAAAGACAAACCCCTTCGCTTCCAGCTGGAAGACCCCTTGGTGTCTGGGGCAGAATGAAACACGGCTTTTAAATACCTGAGGCCTGGGTTCACAAACTCTGCTACTGGTTAGCATCTGCAATCTTGGCCTGCACAGGGAGGAAGCCCTAATGCCCCACGGCCCCTGAGGGCCCGGGTGCTCTGGAAGGTGCAGGTTGGGAGGGCGCGGGCCACCCTGTCTGGGGGCTGCTCGCAACGCCCCCCCCCCACCTCCCCTCACAGTGAGTTACTGGCACTTGATCTCAGATTCATAAATGAAAGTGTGTGCGTGTATGTGTTTACATAGAAAGGTCACGTCACTGGAAAACACTAGTATGTATACAGGAAAAAAAAAACCCGCAAAAACATTGTACGAGCAAAAACAAAACAAAAACAAAACAAAAATCCAAAGGGTCTTGTGAGAAAAAGCAATAAAAATGATATCTTAACCACAGCTTCGTTTAAAAAGTCCAGCAATACCCAATGCCGCGATCTCCACGGGCGGCCCGTGTCCCCAAACGCGAGGCCGGGCCACCCCTGAAGGCACTTGTTCTCCATGCTGCTGACGCTCACACCCAGGGGACAGGGCTCTGGGGGACAAAAAGCAAAGAGACGGATGTGTGTGGCGCACAAAGACGTCAGAGCAATGACCACGCAGCGCCACATCCAGCAATGGAGGCTGTGGTGCTCAGGACGCACAACAGGCAAGTACAAACATGATTGTGTTTCGAGGAGCAGAGCACCGTGGCAGCGATGGGTGCTGCGTCACACGCTCTTGGAAACGTTGAGCCTGGTGAGCTCACTGGCTTCTTCCATGCCCACTTCTTCACAGTCACTTTTCTCTATGGCTTTGCCAAATCGACACCTTTCTTCAGTTTTGACAGGCTCTTTCCACAGCCTCTTCAAGGACAGGTGAGTGTCCTTGGCCTGCACGCTGTTTTCGGAACCCAGAGACGCCCTGTCCATGTTCTGTACAGAAGGCACCAGGTTGGCAATCTCATCCGTGGGAGACCGCCCAATGCTGCCGTCCACCTGGACTCGGATGTCCGGGGAGATGGACAGCTGGTGCTGTGGTATGGCCCCGCTGTCCATGCACTTTGGGTACAGGTAGGTCTTCATCTGGCCCTTGCCCTTCACGTTCACTGTCCCCCGGTAGTCGAAGTCATAGCCCATCTTGCTCAGGACGCGGTAGCTCTCCTCGCTCACCTGGATGCGGCACTCCACCCCCGTGCTGTCCATCCTGCTGGCGATGTTGACGGTGTCGCCCCAGATGTCATATAGCAGCTTGGTGGTGCCAATGACCCCCGCTGTGAGCGGCCCGTGGTTGAAGCCCACCCTGAGCTTAAAGTTGAACCACAGCATGTTGCTGTTGAAGTCGTCCACCACGCGCATCATCTCCTTGGCGAACTCAAACAGGACCTGCAGGTGCTCCTGCGGGTGGCTGCTGTCCTGGCACTGGACGCCGTTCAGCCCTGACGCAGCCATGTATGTGGCCCCGATGGTCTTGATCTTCTCGATGCTGCTGTAGCCTGGCCTGCTCAGGAGCTCGTCGAAGTCCCCGATAAGCTCATTGAGGACCCGGTAGCACTCCTTGCCCCCCTCGTAGTTCTCCTCGTAGAACTCACTGAAGTTGACGATGCTGGCAAAAATGACGCCTCCGCTGTCGTGGTTCTTGGAGTAGGTCTGGGAGACCTTCAGCTGCTCAGCCACGTGGTAGGGGATGATGTTTCTCAGCAGCCAGTCGGCTTGGTCCCTCATGCTCTGGATCTTGGTACGGTGAAGGTCCGCCTCCACGTCCCCGTGGTAGTGCAGGCGGTAGCTGACCTCAAATTCTCGATTCAGGAACCAGACCAACAAGAGCAGGAGGAAGAAGACAAGAATCACTTCCTGGCCAATCAGGCTGGCTGTTCCGCCATCACGTGGCAAGGAACTATTGCACGGATTCCCCTCGGAACTGGAGAGTAAAGAGAAGAGAAAGGACGTACCTTCTTAAGTGCATCTTTTAAGAGAGAGGTTGTGCTCAGGACTTGCGGGTTCTGAAACAGCCCAGCTAACTAGCACTCTGCACCAAGGTCTGTGGGGTTCAACGTGTCAATGACCTGCACCGAAAAGCTACCTGACCCTGTTTAGCTGGCTGGCTGAAGGGGTGCTGAGATAAAGACTGATTTTTGTAACTGATTTCTAAGTAACTACTTGGCGACTGCTTTGTTCTTCAGGAGTCTTTAGCTCCTTGATTTTAAAAATCTTTTCATTTCCACAAACTTTCTATTTTGAAAATTCTAAACACTATAGGAAAGTTAAGAGACTAATAATACATCTGTACACCCTTCTTCTGGATTCAACAATTGCTGACGTTCTGTGGCTTTGCTCTTTCCCTCTGTCAACACACATGCGCGTGCACACAGCTTTCCCGCTGAACATTATGAAGGTAAGCTGCAGACATCATGATCCTTCGATCCTGAATATTTCAGTCCCCATCTCCTAAGAATAAGGACATTTACCTATGTAACCACACTACCATCATCATACCCAAGAAATTTAACATTCTCTGACATACTCACTTTTTAGATTCCTAATCCAACTTTAGTTCTGATAGATGTGTAATTTTACAAACAATGAGTGTAAGTTCTTTATCGCCTACTTGTATAAAAGTCTGCCAATGTACCATTACCCCCTACTGGGTTAGTTCTGTTTTGTCAAAGTCATTTAAGACCGTTAACATTTTTCCAAATAATAGGTATACTTTTTTTTTTTTTTTGAGTAGACTCCATGCCCAGCATGAAGCCCCACACAGGGCTTGAACTCATGACCCTGAGCTCAAGACCTGAGCTGAGTTCAAGAGTCAGATGCTTAACCAACTGAGCCAGGTGCCCCAATATGTATACTTTTAAGAGTAGCACCTTGTGAAAAACTCAAACAGGATAAACAGTGGTATAAAATAAGTGTCTTTCCTATGAGAAAGTTGTGGTTTCCTTGTGATTGCAAGAAATTTGAATACATGCATGTACTGTAACAATCAGGGTCCAATCCTGGGCATTTGGCCTGTGCCCATCCCTTTCCCCCAGGGAATGCTGCCGCCATGCCATCCCCGTGCATAGAAGGGAGTCTACAGAAGGGATAAACTACTGGAGTTGGAAATGCTGAGTCACTTCAACTACTGCACGTTTATGATTCCATTAGAAATTTCCACATCACCCTTCTCATTTCTGTTCCCTCCAATAACAGTCTGCTCTTGGGGGACGGGGGGCTGTTCTGTAGTTGGATGGTGCTGACGAGCAACAGCTGTGACTGAAGATTAACACAAACACAGTCTCTTTGAAAGCTTCTTTTTTAGAGGTACTTTTTCCACTTAAAAATACTACATTCTCATCAGAAGAAATTTAGGGGAAAACGCAGAAAGAAGAAAAGATTCATCCATTATTGATCATCCAGAGGCCATCAACTGTTAATGAGGGTTGCATTTCCTTCTTGTCTTTCTTCTGTTTGTTTACAAAACTGTGACTGCTCTGTTCATATAAATTCTGGGCCCTGATGTGCTTCTAAAGCACACAGAGTGGGCTTCTAGATTTTATGTGTCAATGGGTCGAGTCACTATATAAATATAATTATATATAAAATGGATGGGTCCTCAGTTTCGATAGCTCCATGGCACTGAAAACTCAATTCTGTAATCAGAGCGTTTAATAAGTTTTACTGTTACCTGTGACTTCAGAACATTACAAAACATAATGAACTTGACCAATCTGGCCATAATGGTCCCCTACAAAACACAGTCACAAAAGTCCTGGCCTTGGAATAAGAATCCTGGGACTCTGTCCCAGCTGGACCACTGCAGAGTTCTGGAACCCTGGGCAAGATTTCTAGGTCTCGATTTCCTCCCACGTAAACTGAAGCTGGGCCAGAGTATCGCTAAGCCCCTACTGGCCTCAGATTCTGTGCAGAAAGCAGTTAACATAGCAGGCCTGAGGCTGCCATCCATAGAAAGGCACTGGCAAGAGTGCCCAAGGCTGGCATCAGGATCTTGGATTTGGGGAGGTTCCCACCCCTCCTTGATAAGAGGGGCTCACCGTGCCTAGACTGTGCCTTCCTTCTGAGAGTCTGGAATTTTGGTCCCCGCAGCAGAGATGCCTATGTGACCAGCCTCTAATACAAACCCAGGGTACAGAGTCTCTGATGGGCTCCCCTGGTGGACAACATTTCATCTGCACTGTCCAAGCTCACCGCTGGAGGAATTCAGAGCATCCTGGACTATGCCACGGGGACAGGACTCTTGAAAGCTGGCAACTGGTATCCTCTGGACTCTATCTCATGTACCTTTTCTCACTGTTAATTTTGCTTTATGTCCTTTCACTGTAATAAATCACAGCCATGAGTACGACTATGTGTGGAGTCTTGAATCCTCCTAGCGAATTCCTCTTCTGGGGGTGGTCTTGGGGACCCCTGCCATAAGTTCCATGACTTGGCCCCTGTGAGCTAGGAACCAAAAAATGCCTCTATGGTAAGACACAGCACACTTATTCTTCTGTCATTTAATCAAATGGCAATACATATTGTGAATCTCAAGTACTAAACAGTGAATTATTTTAGATGACTGAAATAGATTTGTGTCCAGCCCTGCAAGCCTTCTAACTTGCTTGGGAGTTGGGAGAGAATCTGCAACAGGAGGCAGTAAGTCTTTTCTTGGGTGAGTCCATCTTGTTGGGTTAGGAGGTAACCTTTCTTTCTGTTTCTCCAAAGTGGTAACATTGAGGAACAGCCCCCTTTATGAGTAGACATCACCAAGGCTTAACATCATCTTAATGGTCCAATCAGACCTTGTAGCCCTGTGGCAGAAATGGGTGATGTGTCTAGCTTTCCTCAAGCAGGCTGCTACTCTTGCTTTCCTTGCTGTAGCGTGGCCTGACTCTGGGGAGGGGCCCAGGCCAGACCCTATGGACAGAGGAGGGAATTGTGGAACACAGAGAGAAAGGGAAACAGACTGTGATGTTTGCTTTCATCTGTTTAAAGGGGCGTCCTAATACACAGATTTACACTTAGTGCCCAAGGCGCTGCCGTGCAACAGAGATCTGGAACAAGACGGAAAGACAATCACTTCCCATCGATAACCTGTATTTCTCATTCCACTACACAAGGAACAAAGATTCCCAAATTCAAACAGCAAAGGTCAGTTCCAGAAAGAGGAATTTTATGGGACTAAATGCAAGAGTCAATTTATGACCTAATAGTTGGACATTAAGTCATAATTGGAAGTTAGAGTAAAATATAGTATAATTCATTATCATGGAGAAGAGGGATTAAAACAGAGAGAAAAACAGAAAACAAAGATCACTCATGGTCTAACCAGCTTAACATGGAATTTGTTAACATTTTGGTGTATTTCAGTGCCAATCTGGATGCTTTTCTGTGCAATGTTATATATTCGTCAATAAAAAGTTTGCTTTAAAAAAGCTAAGTGTTTTATTTTAAATGCTATAGTCATGATCATCATAGAAACACATCTGCATCCTACCTTTGTTCCATACTTTAAATCTCCTTCCCACTGTCTATGTGTCCACAGAGATTTTTTTAATTGTAGAAACAAAAAAAATCACTCATTACCAGATCATAACTATGACATATTTTACGTTTTTTTATCTATATAATGAAATACCTGGCTGTAGCTACATGACATATGCAATTTCACATGGTAGGTGTTTTTCTTACTGCTGCATCTTAACAGCAGCAATATCTGAGCACATGGTCATAATTTAATTCATTTCTTTTTACTGGCAACTGAAGTTGCTGATGGATTTTCAATGTTATCAGCCATTGTGATCAATATTTTTGGGTAGGTGGCCTTTATCATATGCCGAATAATCCCCTCGGTAGATAAGCAAAAACAGAATTATTAGGTCAAAGGCTATGAACACTTTCGTAGATCATCAAAGTACTTTCCAAAACTATGTACCATTCTGAGGAGTAATGAGGCCTGGCAGAAAGAGCATGGCCTGGTAGTGAGGGAGGCCAGGATTTAAACACTGCCAACGACTAGCTGTATGACCACAGACAGGTTCCTTAACTTCTCTGAACTTCAGCTTCCTCTTCTGGAAAATGGTGACAAAGTCACCTACTGTGTCAAGTTATTATGAGAAATAAACCATATGTTATAAGTGCCTGGCAGCTTAACAAAATAAACACCCACCCGGGTATGAATGTGGGTATGAATGTACCAGCCCTTGCTTGGGCTGCATATGCACAATGTAACATCTTGAAGGTACTATGTAAAAGACCAAAAGGATTTTGTAGTTATTTAAATGTGCAATGACTTCAGTAGTAACACAGTTAGCTTCTCCCTACATTTCCTCTTGTAAATTTTTTTGGTTTTTATCCTTTATTTAAGCAGGTTTTAACTCTTCATATAACGTCCCAGAGATGCTTTTCTCCGCCTGCTCTGATTCCCCTGACCCCATCAATGTGTCAATCAGTCTTTTATTTTTGGACCTGTGTGGTTCTATTTATTATTTGTAAGACTGGAAAGTTACCTCTGTCTTAGAGGCTTGCAAACTAATTCTATTTTTTCTAGATTTTTATATAATTTAATGTTTATTTCTGACTCTTCAGTTGATACAGATTTTAGTTTGATGTTTATAGTAAAGCAAGGGTCTAGCATTTATTATTTCAAATTTCTAGTAGTAACATCAAAATATTTTAGGGAATTAAAATAAGTACTTTCTTAGACTTGAAAGATTTCCTGCATAACATGCTGACATCTTACGTAAAATTAAGCTAAATCTACTATGTTCTTAACAATCATTCGTTTTCTCAATAAGATATTACAACTATGATCTGATATTTCAACAAGTAGGTATTTTCCACTTATTCTTTTAAGAATTACATACAATTCTTTTTCTTCAAGATACGACTGCTTTTTAGGAAGCTGAGAAAGACACAGTACTCATACAGTTACCCTCGTTTGTTCAGACACAGGCACGATGTTAAAAGCTCACCTGAAATTCCGTCCTGCATCAAGGTGTGAAATTACTATGGAACTGAAATTAAAATGCAGAAAAATATTATTATAAAAAGCAAAGAAGGCATTATATAAAGTGAAACAGAGAAGAGTTTAAAAAACAATTTCCCGGGGCGCCTGGGTGGCTCAGTTGGTTAAGCGACTGCCTTCGGCTCAGGTCATGATCCTGGAGTCCCTGGATCGAGTCCCACATCGGGCTCCCTGCTCGGCAGGGAGTCTGCTTCTCCCTCTGACCCTCCTCCCTCTCATGCTCTCTGTCTCTCATTCTCTGTCTCGCAAATAAATAAAATCTAAAAAAACAAAAAAAACAAAAAAAAACCAATTTCCCTTTTTTTAATATGGAGATGAAGTCAGACAATAAGGATAGTTGATTCTTTATTATAATTTGATATCATGTGTGAACTAAAAATCACAGCAGTCAGAGACAGTGACGCAGCTAACAGGCCTTCACATCAGGTAGGGAGGTACCATCGCCAAAGAGCAAAACCAAACAAGAAGTCTCTAAGGCACTCATGTGACGTAAGGACTTTTCCACGTGATCCCACAGGCTAGAAACCAGTCATGATCAACAGCGATGCCCACTGACAAAGGACTGATTTAGAAAGGATCTGCTGGAGACGCTGGCTGACCTGAGAGGCCAGACTTTGCTCCCAGTGTGCCCAAAGCAATCAAATCCCCATCCTGGGGCTTGGAAACCACATACAATAAAGAATGCTCTCTCGGTGTCAGGACAGGACCTGCAACATGTGGTACCCTTTCCATACCCCTCACAGCTTCTTCTGGGGTCCTGTTGCACCCAGCATCCCCCCAGGCCAGTAAATCAGCCTCGTGCCCCCACACTTCCTGGTCTGCTAGATCTGCCTGCCCACTCACTGCAAAGGGGGACCTTACAAAGCTTCTGCAAGCAGCTCCCCATGGGCAGCAGAGGCCAGGGGATGGCTTAGAGTGGCTTTTACCATCACAGGGGGTGTTAGATGACTTCACGGGGAAGGAAAGAAAGCAAGAGCTACAGCACAGACACGCTCTGAGGCCGTATGTCATCTTCTCTCCCTGCCTAGGCACGACTATGACACTGTCCCTCTTCACATGTGCACAGCCCTTTTTATGTCTGTGTCCCCCTGCGAGGCTGGCATGGTTCTCAGAAATCCCCTCCCCTACACAGGGGGCCTGTCTGTATTTGTGTTCACCACTCCCCATGCTTCCTACCCTGTGAGGCTCAGTGGTGATGGCCGGGTGGATGCGCTCAAAGGATTCTGCAAGTAGGGAGAAGTACTAGGTGAAGGGGAGATTCAGCTGCAGCCCAAGATCTGCTCTTTGAATTCTGGACAAAGGTGATAGAGTTGGTCCCTCATCACTCTGGTCCCTCCAGATTCAAGTGGAAAAGCCCCACACCAGTGAATGAATGATAATGCGAGTGGCTGGGGGGGTATTTATCATGGTTCTTTTAAAAGGTTAAAAGGCAGACTAATGAATCTCATGCTCTTGGGAAAGAGCTTCATAATGACCCTAATTCCAGATGGCCATACCTTCAAAAAGGGAAATGCACGCTTTTTTCTGCTTAAAGTAATTTAACTATTCATTAAAGTTTCCTTTCAAATGCTGAAAGACAGTTCTGCTTAAAATTCCCTTTTGATCTTAATTTGCAGAATACTTGAGTGCCTTTCATGTCGTCATATTTTATAAAATCTGAGGAGAAGGATGCTTACTTTGTCCATTACTGACCACTGCTTTGGTAATACCCAAAGATACACTACGGTGGTTTCATATTTGATATTGCAACAAATTGGATCATCTTCTACTTCTGAACTTATTAAAGCAATGGTTCTCAGCAACAGTAATGCCATTCCTAGGGGGTATTTTGGAAGTGTTGGGGCTCCTTCTGGTTGTCATAATAATTTGAGGAGCCAGGAATGTTAGATGTCCTGCAAGGCACAATGAAGGAATGCTCTGTGTAACTCTGAAATATCTTGCTAGCCTAGACCCACAGTAATTATAAAAAAGCAGTTTTTTAATATACGTTAATAGTAAAATGTTTTTATAAGCAGTTACCAAAAAAGTCCAATATTTAGGAAAAGTTTGTTACAGAAACAGAAGCTTAATGGTTTTAAGACATTATCCTAAACTTTCTGAACCACTCACTGTGAGCATTACGCTCTCTTATATATCACTGTATTTCCAACTACATATTTAGTTGAAAAAGGCTGATTGCTGCAAAACCAATTGCAAATGTGCAACAATCAATTTGAGACCTGTTTTTAACAGACTAAGAATCAAACATTATTCAATTAGTAGGGTACATGAAAGACAGGGATCTTACTGGATTTCATGAATATAGGATGTTTTATATATAGCACATATCATTGCCATCCTATATATTTTCATCTTTTGTAGCACGACGGTAAGAACCGCTCCTGTCCCCCCGGGTCTTTCCCACAGATCCTTTCTTTTCCCATGCCATCCTATCTATTCCTTGGTATCTACCAGTGATAGGGTTTTGAAGGCCATTTGAATACCACAGACTAAAAGTGTTCTTCATTATGTGGAAGGACTTCAAGATAAAAGATATATTTCCAGTGACTGTCATCATTCCGTTTCACGTCATGACACACATGTCACAACAGTGAGTCAGTATTTATAAATAAGGCCCAGGCCATTTGCAAGAGCACCTTACCTCTTCACTTTCTTTCCTTCAGCAACCTGCAAACTGGGTATATTACCCTTACTCAAATGAGGTTAGAACCAACTTCCTCTTTGCTTTCTTGTGTCTCCCTATACCTCTACTCCTTCACTTTCTTGATCATCTTGTATGAAACGGCTTCTGGTCCTACTTCTCCATCATAAGTAAGTTCAAGCACGTGTCTACCGCTCTACGTCTTCCAGGCAGGGATCACTCGAGGATGTCTATATGCAAATACAGATTATGTCATGAAGAATTATTTTCTTTTTCTTTCTTTTGCATATTAGTGTTTGGACATTTCATTAGGATGTTGACATTGTGTATGTTGGAAGCTACGTCATGTTTTGACAGTATCTGGTAGAGCAGAGGGAAAGGGCATAAGCATGGATGTGAGAGAAGCGAGGTCAGGAAAGGTGTCCCAGCCGGCGAGGGCACCAGACGCAGAGCACAGTGGTGGACCTACCTGTCAGGGCACAGGGAGACATAGAGCAGCAACAGGGGCCCAGCCCCAGCGATGGTGGCTAAGGAGGACCTCATCCAGGAGCTGAGCTGGCAGAAGTTACAGTAGTGCACGACGGTGATCAGGACGGCTGAGCCCATGAACACGGTGAACTGCAACGAGGGGCCGGCACAATTAGTGACCCATCCCGCCCTCGCTGTGTGGGCCCCTTGCCTCACTTCCAGCTGAGCATGCTGACATCAAAGGATTCACTCACTTATCTTTCTTTTGATATAAAAATAACACAAATATCGCAAAGTATCTGGCAGTTTCAGGGACAGATCATAAATCGTTGGATTAATCACCCCAAGCTTTAGGCTGCAAGCTTGCACTGGCACTAAAACTCTCCTCCAGATGTGTGGAAACTGCACACATCATTCTGGAGGAAAGGGAAGGTAGGCCACCCGTCTCAACACCACCACCATGTAGGTGGTTACCTCTACAAAGCCTTCCTTCAGGCATGCTGCTACATGCCAACGGAAATGTAATTTGGTGTTAAAGTATCAAATGCAGTCAGCCCGCCTGGCAGCTCATGTTACACTTTCACCAAAAATAGAACTTTCCACAAGGGCATTAATTCAGTCTTCATGGGGTTTAACTTGGAAGCTTCTTCCCTGATCGACAGCAGCCGGCCCAGAGGCCAGTCACCTAACTGTGCCAGTTCAACAGGTGAGCACCATATCTTATCTGGAAACGCGGGACAGATGCTGCTTTGTAAAATGCATAGGAAAATAACGGATTTGGAGCTCGGTGAGCAGCAGGTGAGGTTGGAGAGGTCACGTGTGAGCTGGGCAGGGCAGCATCATACCCACCTCTCCCTGGCCATGGCCAGTGACAGGCTCGAGCATCTAGATAGGCCGCGTGCTGCCCTCCCTGCCTGTTCCTCTGTCCCAGGCAAGTCTTTTAAGAAGACAAGCTCAAGGTGGTGACAAAGACTTTGTACCTCTTTAGAGGCCTATATTTAAATTGCTGTCCCAAGTCATCAGGCTTACTAAAACAAGAAAGATAAGGGAGTCCCCAAGAGTCCAGAAACAAAGTCACTGGGCCTTTACTTACGTGTATGTTTGTCTCAAATTCAGAGGTGATGTGTGAATAGACTGCAAGAGCAGGGAGTGACACCAGGATGGCCCCAATGAAATGGCGCGGGAGCCAGCCGGCTATCCACTCCAGCAGGCGCTTCGTACAAGCCATCACGTCCTCCAGGAAAAACACCATCCTGGGGATGAGGAGGGGAGAAAGGAGAAATGGTGTGTCTGTGGGCGGGTCAGCCTGCTGGGGAAGATGAAGACGGGAGACCCACTGACTCTCACCTATGCTGCTGCCATGCACATGGGGGCAGACGGAGCCCCCGCCCCCCTCACTTGCAGTTGGCAGCAAGTAAATTGGACTTGCTCAGCTCATCATACCTTATTTTAAGGTCATCTGTTGCATACTGATAACACGTGCTTGTACAAAGCCAACCAAGCATGAGCTTCTGCGGGTCTCAAAGTAGATATAAGAATGGGGCACACAAATGTTAACAGGCCCCCTCAGAGGTCACCACTTGCTGTCACAGGCTGCTAGGGCACTTTGGAGTATCTGGGAATTTGGCAGGGCCCAAATTCTCACTGAGGGATGTGGCTGGCATCTGGTGGGCAGGAGCCAGGGATGGGGGCGCACTGAGACACACAGTGTAGCTCTGCCCTGCATCCCACACGACTGCCACATGCCCCCTCAGACACCCAGAGAGAGAGCCCTGCTGACAATGACCTCAGCCCAGAGCCTCATTGTGTCTCTGTGCTGCTAACACATGCTGATCTTCCAGGAATGAACCACTGTGCGAAGTACCCTTTGCTTTGGGGCCCCAGCAAGGCTCACTCAGCATTTCAGAAATCACGTCACAGGCGGCCACCCAGTGTTTGTGCCACCCAAGCCCGCACGCTGCTAGTGGTCTGCATTTGGAGCCGTCACATTTGTGTGACCGTGCGCATGAGGACACAGCTGAGGACTCTGTTATGACTTCTCAGGTGATGGTGTCCTGGCAAGAACGAGGTGAAGCACTACATAGTTTCTTTTAAATGGCTCCCTTGCTCTTTCTTTCATATTTGAGTGACAGCATTTCATCGACTCCTTCTGAAACTGTGTGTATAAGTAGGCTGTGCTTCAGGTAAGTGATGTGGACATCACAAAATAATTTTCATAAAGAAGGGGGAGCAAGTGCGTGGGGCTGAGAACCGCTGTTCAGAAGGAAAAACAGTCTGGCTAAGTGAGGGGCCCTGGGGCCACCAGGGGCCAGCACCCTCATGCCAGCAGCAGGAGATGGAAGAAGGGGCACTGGGATTCAGCTTGGCAGGGAGACCCACGCACACAGACCCTCTCTGAAGCCAGGCTGCCAGGGAGGGGAGAAGGGACAGGCAAACTCTCCTCACCTCTGGAAGTGCCAGGAAACCGCACTGAGCTTTAACAGCACAAGATCCCCTCAAGGGTCTTTGCCACACACCCAGATGCCTGCACCTTCTGTCCTGGACATCCACCATGTAGCAACCACTGGCTACAAACACATTATCTCCATGAGAAAACCGTGAATCTCGGCCATTTTCCACATGGAGCCAGGCCCTGTCTGACCCTTTTAGGGCCTGGATGGTTCTGGCCTCCTGACACTTGACGGATAATGGAGTCCTGGGAATATTTCCAAGAATAACCACAAATATGCTCAAAGGCAGAATACATAAGCCCCATGAGGAGACAGAGGAAGCCAAGTTTCAACGGGG
Organism: Mirounga angustirostris; assembly: GCF_029215605.1. NCBI lineage: Eukaryota > Metazoa > Chordata > Mammalia > Carnivora > Phocidae > Mirounga > Mirounga angustirostris. Next base: position 142,744,336 of record NW_026991713.1, read on the forward strand.
AGAAGGCAGGACTGGGAGGCCCCCACGAAGGTCCCCAGGACAGCAGAGCTCTGAGGATGAGACCCACCGTTCTCATGCCTGCCTGGGTTCAGCACAAAATGAGGGGAGTGAAGGAATGGGCTGCAAGTCAAGATGCATGAAGGCCTCTGGAGGAGGTGCCAGGCCTGGGGCTGTACCCCGGAGCAGCCGCAGAACCAGCCTCCCTGGGGCTCCCACATACTCTGAAGCACAGATTCCCGTAGACCTGGGATCTATGCCCTCTGTGTGGTGAGAGGGAACTCCATCCCATTCCCAGCCTTGCCTCCCAGGCTTTGATGATTTGGGTAAAGTGAACTTTTAAAGTCACACCAGTGGTCATTCAGGAGCAGCGGCCACCTCATTTGGAAGGCGCTGGCCGAGCATGTGGGTGTGACAGGCCCAGCACACACCTGGGTGCAGCCAGCCTGGCATCTCTGTGGCCTACAGCCCTCTGCAGTCTCCACACCAGGGACAGCTCAGCTTCTGTAGAAGTGGGTCCAAAGGAACAGGAAACAATGGTGTAAAGGGCTTTTGAAAAAGGAATGGAGACAATGCTAGCCTCTAAGAGAGCTGGAGCCTTATCCAGCTGGAGGCCCTGTGTCAGACAGAAACCTGGACCCAGGGCAGGGAGCGTGGGTGTGAGGGGACTCACTGCACATGGGTGCCAGGTTTTCTTTGAAATGTTCTAAAATTATATGGTGATGTTTGCACAATTCTGTAGGTTTACTAGGAATCTCTGAATTGTACGCTTACATGAGTATTCATATATATGAATTATATCACAATAAAGCTGTTTTTAAAGAGGAAAAGACAAACTAGGGGCCCGAGGATACCTTGGTTTGGATTCCCCAGAAGCAGAGCTGATTTGAGAGTGGGTCCCAGGCAGCTCAGCAAGGGGTGCAAAGCCAAGACTCGAGGGGCAGGCCCATAGGGAGGGCTGTGTTACAAGGAGTCCCTTGCTATGCACCACGCAGCTCAATCCTGGTGGGGAATTTGGGTAGACAGTGAGGATGCACCCTGCAGTTATCTCAACCTGGAGGAGGCACAGGGGTAAAGTTTGAAACCCCTAGCAGCCAGAAAAGACCCTCTGCCAAGAGCCACAGGGGTAGAAGCAGGGATGGGGGGATGAGGAAAGGGGGAGTATGGGGGGGGAGGGCAATGCAGCCCATATACTTCAAAGTGGGGTGGTGGCGGGACTAGCGTTCAGAAGCCACAGGGCAGACCCGGGGCTATTGTTTCCTGTCCTGGGATGTTAGGGAAGGGGAGCAGAAACTCAATGTCAGGGCCCTTCTTCCCGTTTCTGTTTCACCTCCAGCTTCTGGAGGCAATCACTAGCAAGACTCCTGTTGAGACGGACAGGGCTGGACAGAGGAGGTGGGCACGGTGTCCAGGAGGCAGATGGGGGGGTGTGCATGTGAATGGAGTACCCTATGCATTCACACTTTATCAGAAGTACTCAGAGCGGCTGTGAGTTTCCCCAGGTGATGGTCTGAACCCTGACATCAGGCTGAGTGGATCTTGAGGGCCTACCTTCCCTCAGGGGTCCCTGCTGCCTATTCAGACCTTCCGTCCATTTCTAAATGGGTTGCTTGTCTTTTCATTACTGAGTTTACATTCTAGGTATCAGACCTCACCACAGATGCAGTCTGCATAGACTCTCTGTCCTGCAGGCTCCCTCTCACTCTGGCATGAGAAGGGATGGGTGCTCTTCAGAACAGAGAAGTTTTACATTTTGATGAGGTCCAACTTATCTCTTCTTTCTCTGGCCGCTCATGCTTTTCATGTCATATCTAAGAAACCACTGCCTGACCCAAGCTCGTGGAAACAGATACCCACAATCCTTCTAAGGGTTTCGAGTCTCACTCACACATCTACAAGAGGCACCTGCTGACCCGCAGGCGGCCGCCCATTGTGTGCTCCTGTATGCTTCTGTTCTGTTTCTCTTCCCTTTCTCATTCCCTCTCTCCCCACTTGCTCTTTTTAAGTCTTGGAGTGGGGAGCTGGCAGCTGAGGGGCTGCAGAGGACACTGACCCTCTGGTAAAGAAGGTGCCCACCTATGCCGAGGGCTGGGGTCTGTGAGGGAGGATGCTGAGCAGCAGAGCTGGCGGAGGGAAGGAAAGAGGACCAGTCACCCGAAATGAGCTTGCAGAGGCCTCTGGTGTCAGGAGGCGGGCCAGCGGAGCTGCGGCCAGACTGTGCAGCCATTAACTGGTGAGCCAGCAGAGGGAGCTAAAGGCTAAAAGCTGGAGCAGAGTTGGGCAGGTGGGCCTTTACCTGATGGAGACCACGAGGGACAGCACCTCCAGCAGCAGGGCGGCGCCGAAGACTGCCAGGGCGGCAGGCGGGGGAGGCGTGGTGGCAGCCCCGTACTTCAGGAAGCAGGTGATGGAGAGAATCAGAAACACTGTTGTTGACAGAAACACATCCAGGAGGGAGCTGAAGGTGGCACTAGCAAAAGTCTTCACAGGAGAATTCTTTATAACCTGTTTGGGGTAGGAGGGGAGGTGGGAGGCATGAGTGGGAATAGATGGCCATGGAGTAGGATTTCCATGGAAAACACAGCCAACATTTGTTGAGCACTTGCCCACCCTGGACCAAGTGATAAGTGCTTCAGGTGGGCCATCTCTCCCATCCCATTTAACAGTGAGGAAACTAAGGCACAGAGCAGTTAGGAAACTTGCACAAGGTCACACAGCAAGCTATTACAAACCAGTGAGTTCTCACAAACACATTACATACTGAGCCTGAAATCTGGGTTATGGGCTCTGCATCTGTAAAGGCCGTTGCACAAAAGCCACTTTGTGAAGCTTCCACTGAATGGCTGGGTCCCAGGTTCAGGCTGTGTGACAGCTGGCTTCATGACAGAAGTATCAGGAAGGGATTGAAGCAACAGCAGATGAAAGCATGGGCGGGTCAACAGATAGTAAGAGATGCTCATGCCTTCACTCAAGAGCATGCTCTGGGCCTGGCTCTGTGCGGGGTGCTGGGGGCAGACATGAAACATCGCCCTCTGGGAGCTCACAGCCTAACGGGGGGGACGGACAGGATCCGAAATGTCAGGGTGGTGTGGTAAACGTAACAAAGAGCCATGCACGTAATGTTAGGGAGTCACCGGGAAGGAGGGAGAAAATGAGGACAAGGCCAGCACGGAGCAAAGGGGCCTGGAAATGACATGCCAGTGACACTAGACAAAGGAGAACAGAAAGATTGGGGGTCTTCTCCCCGTGTGGATAAATTCACATGCAGATGCAGTTTGGGGCTTACAGATTGTCAGGAATCAGTACTAGCCTTCATTTTCCTATCACTCAAGGGGGGAAAGAAAAAGCTGCCAAAGCACAAAGCTGGTAGTGAACTATCCAGTGCAAACAACAAATTTCTTCAGTAGAAGTAGAAGGGGAAACACACCTCTTCTTGATAGCTGGTCCTGTAGGATCGCTCTAGCTCCTGATCCAGGAAGTTCAAGCTGAACTGATTGATAGGTGGCTTGAAAAAATAATCTTTCATCAGGCTAGGAGAAATGAAACATGCAGTTGATCAACACGGCACAGAGGCATTGCACTTACTCTATCGGCAGACTGATATCTATCTATCTATCTATATCGGCAGCTACCCAAACACCATTCCCAAAGCGTGTCACAAAAACCATGTCCAAGAGTCACTACGTGACAGATAATGCTTGACCCCTCCTTTAGAACATACGTCTGGAAAGTGCTTTGTGTTTTCAAAATACATGTTATGCTTCCACTAAACCATGACCATCTGCCATCATTATAGCACACGTTATGAGCACCCTGCTTCTGGAAACATCTTCCAGTGTCCGGGGAAGAAGGCAGCTCTGCCATGCTAGGAAACCACCACTTCTGGAGGACCAGACATGCCTGTACCGAGAGGACTTAGGCTGATTCCAAGGCTTCCGATGAAAACCTAACTCAGAGCTGGCTGTCCTGTCCTGTCGTTCAGAGCACTAACAGCAATTACCGCCGTCAGAGCTGACAGGTTGTTATCACGAAACTGTTTAGAGTTAGCATAATTGGAGTGCTATTGTCACATATGCAGACTGTGTGTGAAACCTGAAAAATAACACTCAATGATTTAATAGCAGAGACATGAAAACTGCTTTCTGTGACTCTCATTCTTTTATAGTTGCTAGCAAATAATAATATCCTTTGTATACTGCAGGAAATTTAAAAGAGTGTTAACATGATTTCAGAAGGCAAATACAGCCATGGAGTGTAGTCTCTCTCCCTCACACGGTAACGTCCGTAATTACATCAGACCCTGACATACAGGGTCCCTGCAGCCCAGTGGACTCTTTCTCTGTGACAAGTGTGCCATACCTCACTATGCTCTCAGACTCGGAAGAGAAAAAACTCCAACCCCGGATGCAGACCCCCATCTTCCCCTCCACCCAGCAAGTGTGGACAGAGGGAAAACCGGCACAGCAGCCGTACGGAGGATGTACAGTGGCCACATGTAGCTAGATGCTGTGCTGCTCCTCTGAAATTAATATTAGCAAGTTCCTTTTCTGGGAACAGAGATTAGCTCCTTTTGGGCCAATCCTCTCTCAGATAACGACAATAAACTCTGGACAAGATATAAAAATGACTCCTGGAAGGTAGTGGAGACTGACCAAAGCACGTGGGAAATGGAGAAGAGTCACACCTGGAAGAATGGAATAGCACCAGCTTAATTTCCCATACTTTACGGTTTTTCTTTTTTGCCTGAAGACAGCCATTCATCAGCACCATGTGCGGGACAGCTAAAACTCAGATGGAAAAGCCACAATCTTGCTGGCTTGGAAATTCAGAAAATAATGTTTGGGGTGCCCACAGTTGGAAAATGAGGTTGAAAATCCCAGAGAAGGGGCATCCCCAAATTCATCATATGAGCTCTGCTCAGATCTCTGGCTGACCTTTAAAATCTGCATGTGCACAGGAGACTTGAAGCAGCCTAATTAAGGCTTAAAAAAGAGCAGCAGCCACCTACCCCAGGGGAGACAAAGTTTGCTGTCTGAGTTTAGGTAAGTTAACTGCATGCTAAAACAAAGAAACAAAGAAACAAAATATTGACACTCTTCAGAGCAATATAACAGAATCCAGTTTCTAAGCACAACACAATCCAAATTTACACAACATACAAAGGAACAGGAAAATATGATTCAACTCAACAGAAGAGCAATCAATGGAGACCAATCTGAGATTACCAAGAGGGTGGTATTAGAGGTCAAGGTCACAATGTATGCAGACGTAACACATGTGAAAACTATAGCATAAGGGGTGGGAAGAGAGTAATGGATCTATACAGCTACAAGATGTCTACATTTCAAGTGAAATAATACAGGTTCGTTTGGCCAGCTCAGTCAGAAGAGCATGTGAATCTTGACCTAGGGGTCATGAGTTCGGGCCCCACGTTGGGTGTAGAGATTACTTACATAAATAAATAAGTAAACTTTAAAAAAATAATAAAGTGAAATGATACAATGTTAACCATAAGAAGACTATAAAAAAAATTCAAGGATGCCTATCTGTAAGTCCTGGATCAAGCACCAATAAATAAATAAATAAATAGATAGATAAAATAATAATAATAATGCAAAGAGGTATGGCTAAAATGCCAGTAAATATATTAAAACGAATTAAATGTCAGAAACTTTTAGAATGATTAAAAAAGCAAGACTCATAAGAGACACACTTCAAATATAAAGATACAGGTTGAAATTTTTTTTTAATGGAAATTGATATACCAGGCAAAGAGTAAGAATTAGAACGCTAGAGTTACTATATTAGTATCAGATAAAGTGGTTTTTATGACAGAGTATTACCAGGAATAAAGAGGGACACTTCAAAATGACAAAAGGACCAATTCACCGGGAATTTATAACACTCATAAATGTGTATGTACCTAAAAAAAAAGAGCATGAAAATACTTGGAACAAAAACCATCAGGACTAAAAAGAGATGCAGACAAACCCACAATTACAATGAAAGATTTTTAAATCCCTCTCTTAACACTGATAGAGCAATAGACAAAAAGTAAAGAGACAGATGATCTAATACTCCCAACCGCCTGGACCTAATTGTGTTTATGGATCGCAACATCCTACAAATGTAGAATATTCTTTCCAAGTGCATGTGGTATGTTCATGAAAACAGACACATGTGAGACCATAAAACAAGTATCAATAAATGTAAAAGGACTGAAATCATTTAGAATATGTCTTTGGCTACATGACATTAAGTCAGACATTAACAACGAACATTTCTAAATACCATTCTTCACTAAAAGGAACCAAGGCTCTTTGGACAAATGGCTGATGCCTTACTAGGGTTAGGAAGGATATAAGACGAGCCTGGAATATCCTGTTGTGCTAGAACAGGGTGCCAGAAACTATGAAAAACAATTGATGGAGGGGCTCCTGGGTGGCTCAGTCAGTTAAGCGTCCTACTCTTGGTTTTGGCTCATGTTGTGATCTCACATGGTCGTGAGATCGAGCCCCGCGTCGGGCTCCCTGCCCAGCAGGGAGTGTGCTTGAGATTCTCTCTCCCCCTTGGCCCCTCCCCTGCCCTCTTCTCTAAAATAAATAAATTAAATTTTTAAAAAATGATGGAGCCATGTCAATGTGCTCCAACTGCCAATGTGCAGTTGGTGCTCAAGTAGGAGAACTGACATTCTGAACCATCATAGTAAAGGCTATTTTAAGCAAGAACCACGATGGAGAGGAAATCTAGGGAAGTTTGCTGAGGAATGGAATACATGCATGATCTTAAAAGTACTGCTTACTAGTCACAAGGAGAAAATAACCACAGATTGGAGAGGTCAACAACACTTGCCTGGTTGCTCAAAATTACTATCACTGACGTTAGACAAATGGGCACAATGTGCCTCTGGATGGGATACCTGATGCCATTTCTGTGGCCAAAATTTCTAGCCAAACTGGAATATGAACCGTAGATTAGATCAAATATGCATCCATGTTAGATTTCCTGAATTTGGTAACCATGATTATGTAAAAGAACATCTTTGTAATTTAGGAAATAAAGTGTTTAGGGGCAAAGAGCATGATATATCCAACTTACTATTAAGTGGTCCAGAAAAAAAAAACACACATAAATTTCATAAAGAAAGAGAGAGAGAGAATAAAACAAAATAGTAAAATGTTAAAAGTTGGTAAATCAAGCAAAAGGTAAAATGAGAGTTCTTTGTATTATTCATGCAACTTTTCTGTAAGTTTCAAATTATTTCAAAATAAAGTAAAATACTGACAATGGAGGGGCAAACACATGGGGATAGGGTGACTCAGAAAAAGGGAGAGACTCCTACCTGCAAATCTTTACTTTCATTGGGAATGGTTGACTCTTACCTGTCTTCTTTGATAACATCAACAAAATGGGCATCTGTTTTCTCCCGGATGTTCTTGAATCTCAGCGGAAGGAGAGCTGACTGGTCCAAGCTCACTCCTGCCCACCTTCCCTTTTCCTGTAAGATCTCACACAGGGAGGTCTGACTGTTGGTGAGCTTCTCCTCTTGGGGAGGGCTCAGAAGTCCGTTCTGAGTTTTGGAATTCGGTGCTCCAGGAGCCTGCCTCAAGACAAGGGTAGTGGGGGGCAGACACAGAGGCTGCAGGGCGAGCATGCAACAGTGCTATTCCAGCCCGACCTCTGCCATGATGGGGCCCCACTGCACGCTTGACCAGCACCTTCATATCTCTGTTCTAACCTGACGCTCAACCTCTCCACCCATTTGCTTCTCCCTATCCCCCTATTTCGTCAGATTGCACCTCCAGGGGCTGAGGCAGCCTGGAAGGTGACATCATGGGAAGAGCCAGTAAGAAGGTAGAGAGAAGGTCACAGAAGATTGAGGCTCTTGGAGCTTGCTAACCACAGAATCAGCATTGCAGAGGGCCATGGGGGAAGGTTTGGGGGGCGAGGGCGATGGATGTGGTACGAGGATCCATCCAGGGGAAGGTGCCAGGTGACACAAGGATGGAGGATAACAGACATAGGCCTCCCTGGAGACTCAGCCTTTATAAGCATTCTTGGAAGGGCTCTCAGATTTGGTCTTTGTTCTGCTTTCCATTGCAGCCCTGGCTCTGTCTCCAAGTGAGACTTCTCTGGCAGTCCTTGCTGCTGACCCCAACCCCAAGCCTCTCTTTACAATGCAACTTTGCTCTGGCAGAGCCCCCCTTCTCTCTGCACATCCACACTGTACCACGTGTTCCAGCCCCAGAGATCTCCCCTAGCTACTGCAGTCCACGTGGCTTTAAGCTCTTACTGCCCATGAAGGGAGTGCCATCCAGCTGGGCATGTGATTATTCTATTTCACAAGGGTTAGACCTGACTCTCCATCCTGATCTTCACTGGTCTATTACTGATCTATTCAAAACCCTCAGGATGAGAAGGTGTGGCATGGTGTTACTTAAGGGGAGTTATTCTTGGAACTGAGAAGCTGACAAGACAGGAATGTCACCTCAGGTGGAGGCACCAGGGGAGGAACCGACAGGTACAACAGCCAAGAGCTTGTTACCTTAGTGCTGTTTTTATGTTCCTCTTGACAGCCATTTTGGACCGCTCCTCCTCCTACACCAGCTTCTGATTTGGGGGCCAACATGATGCCGCATGAAGGACAGTTCTACAAGAAAAACATACACCATAGGAACACACCCAGAAAGCACGGCCACAATCCGTAATTCAAGTCTATCATTGCAACTGGCTGTCACGCTGAATGGTGGAAACCAACTGGAAGGGCTCCTGAGCCCCTTGAACAGGAGTCAAAAACAAACTGGTGAAGTGAAAACGGAAACATGTCCACATGAAGACCAGCACATGGATACTCAGAGCAGCGCTGTCCGTAACAGCGAGAAAGTAGAAACAACTCGAATGTCCATCAATGGATGAATGGATCAACTAAATGTGGCCTGTCTGCAGAATGGAATATGATTCAGCCGTCAAAAGGAACGAAACACTGACACCTGCTCCAACATGGATGAACCCTGAAAACATTGTCAGGTGACAGAAGCCAGACACAAAGGACCACATGTTATATGACTCCAACTGTAGAAAATGTCCAGAAAAGGCAAACTCATAGAGATGGTAAGGTGATTACTGGGTGCCAAGGTTGAGGGGACGAAGGAATGGGGAGGGATCTAATGGGTGTCTGGGGGGGTGATGAAAATGTTCCAAAACTGACTGTGGTGATGGATGCACAATCTTGCAAATATACTAAAAACCACCAAAATGTATACTTTAAAAGGGTAAATTTTATGGTAACATGAATTGTATCTCAATAAAGCTGTTATTAAGCCAACCAACCATCCACTAGGCTACATGAGGTTCTCGAGCTCTGTGTGATGGTGAGCCGTTCGGGTAAAACAGGCTGGAAAGTCAAAGGGACATGCTTACAGACCTAGGAGTTCTCAGAAGCCTGAGCAATTAGCTGACCTGGAAAAGAGAAGTCAAGGCTTAATGCCATCAGGTAGAGCAGAAAGGGCCAGGCTTTGCTTCTCACAACCAGGGTGTGGAGATGCCCTGTTCAAATTACTCACCTCCGTCCTTTCACCTATAAAACGAAAGTGGTGCCACAGCTCTTGCAGATGTGTGGTAAGAGCTAAGTGAAGACATGTGTAGACAGTCTAGCCTTGCTCCTGGCACTCAGTGCATTCTTAATCAATTCACTCTTACTATCAATGGGATCCAGTAAACTGGCAGCCACCACCAAGACAGCAACTAAGAGCTTCCAATGGAGAAGACGAATGGCAGCAGGACAGATTTAGAGGGATTCTGACAATTTCTAGCATAATTAGCACTGTTACACACTGGAACACATTATAGGAGGCTAGGCACTATTTTAGAAATTTAATGTAAGTATCACCCACGGGCAAGGATATGAGCTATATTACATCCTAAGTTAGATTTCAGGCCTCTGCTGTATTAAATAAAAGAAAGATTCTAAAGAGTTGTGTCATCTGAGAATCTAATGCAACGCGCAAGTTTGAACATTCATATTCATTCAAAAAATGAAAATACACACGCCAAAGTGGCAGGCCAAATCATTAACTAACATACCTGAGTGAACAGCAATACCAAGGTAAAACATGCCTATAGCTCTTTAAACACTGACATCATTGACAGGGGCAGAATGTTCTAATTGCCAGTAATATAACATATAAATTTATTTTAATGCACCTTGGTAATGACTGAGTTAAACGTCAAAACATGTTGCTAATGGGGCCACTGATCTTCTCAAAAGAAAAAACAAAATCCAACACCCTCGCAGGGAGCGCCCTCAGGAGTCTTGCTGGGCTTGTCACTGGAGCGCGGTGACTTTACCCCTCTGCGGGGGGCGAGGGCTGCGAGAACGACTCTGGTGGCTGCGGTGGTGGCAGGTTGCTCCTCTAGGGCAACACTGGCCTCTGCAAGGGCCAGCTGGCAGCCCAGGGAGAGTGGTGGGCACGGGGACAGTCCGAGAGACTCTAACCTGAGTCATACCCTTAGGGTCTGGGGCTTTCCCCAGTCTCGGGCAGACAAGACAAAGTAGTAAGAGTTATTTCTCTGGCCACTTTTGACACCTGAAGACTAGAGAAGTAGTGTGACAAGACTATTCTAATTAGTTCCCGGAAGCTACCCCTTACTGGTAGTGTAGCACAGGGATCAGAGGTGCTGGTTTCGAAATCAAACTGTCATGGACCAAATCTTGGTTCGAACACTGACTAGGGTAGGGGGATCTCGAAGCCTCAGTTTCCCCTTTCCACAACAGGACTGTGTCTCCCATAAATGAGGTTGTGGAAGAGTGGGCAAGGACGAGGATGCCGCATCCTGGCCCAGTGGGAGGACTGTGGCTGACTGGGGATATCCGGCAGGGGGAAGGCTGCACGAGCAGATGCACACATGCATTCACCACCCTGGGCTCTGCCTGAGGTGCTAGTGGGTACTCAACACATGTTGGTCCTTAACAGTGAAACTTCTGGTTATGAAGACCACGCAGCTGTAATATGATGTCCTTATCACAGACAGGACAGCCATCCTTGGTATCTCTCGGTCTCAGTTTGTTCCTAAGCACTTTTCTCTCCTCAAGTACACATACAAGATGTTTTATGCACTTAGAGCCATAAATACGCAACAGAGACTAACAAACCTCCTGGACACCAGAGGGCACACACCGTCTACGAAGGATTCCCTGCACACGCACTTAAGGCACACAACTTCAGCACGATGCCCTCTCTCCGGAGGTTGACTGTGAAGGCGCTGGGAAGCCCGTGGAGACTGGGAGTGTCCATGGGGACTGGGCTGATCTCCAGAAGCCTATGACTGTGGTCTTCACAACTGGGCAACCCAAGTCCACATCCCTTTGACACAGAGAGGCTATGCGGCCTCTACCTGCTGTGATAAAATGTTCTAATACAGAGGCAAGGTCTGGTAGACTGTCCACAAAAGAACCTCAGGGAGCAAAGGCACAGACATAATGTTCATAAATGGTCTCAGAGACTCTCCTCGGGGAGGTTCAGGTGCTTGTCAGAGTCACATGGGAAGCAGTAGAGAGCAGGCACTGTGGCTGGGACCCCCCATGGCCTGAACAGTGCTCACTACTCCCTCTGCACCCCTACAGCAGCTTCATCCAGGGAGTGGGGACACCAGGGGCGGGGGGGGGGGGAACCAGCTGTGGATTCCAGGCCCGCCTGTAGCAAAGCAGCCCCAGGAACTTACAGCACATGGATCCAGAAGATCATTTCACTGTACTTTGAAAATGTGGCTCTTTTCCTTCCGTTTCTTCCTCATCTACTTTGCTTTTTGGGGGAAATTTCATTGATTAAATCTTTAAAACAAATGAAACAAAAAATCCTAGAGAAGTCCATCTGCCTGATGAAGACATCCTCACATCTTGACACTCCTTTCTGACGTGTGGCGAGCGTCCCTTCTGCACCAGGAAGGTCCCACAGGCAGAGGGTGGGTCTGTTTCCCCTCTCCACTACCCACAAAAACTTTAACTATTTTCCAGCTTCATTTTAATCAGGGTTAAAACACCTCACAAACTGGTTTTTGCCAAGCACCCAGATACCTCTGGGAGATGTTTCCCTACCCATTAAACAACTGCCTCTCCTCCTGCTGAGAAACCCTCACTAGGAAGAGCACTTTGGACTTTAGGGAACTATCTGGGGTAGCTTACCATCTTGGGAGACATGCCCGATATGCCAGATAAAATCACTCTTACAACGATGGCAGCTGCTGTGATGGAGAGTCACCTGTGTGCTGAGCACATCCTCATGCGTGCAGGGTCTGTGGTCTCATGCGCCTGGCCTCAGTTAATCCTTGTAACACACCACAAGACCACTTGGAGGACACAAAGGTTCGTCAGCAGCGGGAGTCAGCCTGCAGGTTCCTGGTCCCTGACCACTGTGCAGCTTCTCTCTGTTCTTTTCCTCACATAGGAAGGACCCAGGAATCATCCTGGCACTATGACCTCCTGGGCCTCGTTCCCCTCAAGTAGCCCAAGCAGTTATGACCACCTCCTGGTGCTTCTAAGTGGTACTACTGGCACACTGGCACCAAGGGAAGCTTTATTAAGACCAGCTAAGGTCCCCAAAACAGAGTACTCTACAGGTCAAGGCGTGTGCTGGCTGTTGCCTGGGAAACCCGAGATCCTTGGAGAACACCCAAGAGCAATCTCTGCATTTTCCCAGATGATCTCTGCTCCTTCCCCAACGCAGACATGGGCTTTGGAGGGGAGATAGTAACTTTCTCTAACACACTTGAACACATTTGCATTTGTTTTTAACACATTTCAATACACACACCCTACATTCTGTTCAGAATATATGGCATAAAGCTATAAAATAGGTTTTTCTTCAAGGCTATTTCTCTTCACAAGATAAATCATTTCTAAGCCAACAGCTGTCCTTTTTCATAACTGTCAAGGAAGAAAACAGGGAAACCTCTTTTCTGAGAAATGAAGAGGAAACATCAGAAAAGCGCTGGCTCTGCCTGTTTAGTCTGCTGAACGTGACTATTTGGTAAGCTGTCCTAGGACCAAGAGAAGCAACACTGGCTCCCAAGCTCAAAACTCAGGCTGAAAGTGGCAGGCAGAAATGTGCAACAGTAACAACAAACAGACCTACTGAGGCCCACCCGAGGTTCTCGGCTCTCTGCCTGCAGTCCTTATAAGCACCCATGAAGCAGACACTATGATTTGCTCCATTCCACACACAGGAAACTGAGGTAGAGAAGAGAAATGACTTGCCCGGAGTCTCACTGTCAGAGAGTGACAGAGGGGAGCTTAAGCCCACGCAGCTGCAGCCTGGACCCCATCTGTGCATGTGACATCTCCGGGGAGCAGGAATGGGGGGGGCAGTGCGACATTGTTTAAGCTAGTGGGTTAGCATGAGCATCAACACTTCCAAGTAGATGATTTCTACAACCAAAATACTAGAGAAAAAGAGAAGCAGGAATTGTTACAGAAAAAGAAAGGCATCCCAGAAGCTTTAAGAATAGAAAGTGCACAGTCTGAGAATACGGGAGGCAAAAAATAAATAAATAAAATAAAACAAAAAACCTGTAAAAATCAGACCCAAGATCTCGGAGTCACAGAGTGTGGAGTCATAAAACCCTGCTCAGACTCCCCAGCCCTAGACAACCACCGAGTGTAATAACTAAGGCTGATGAGGTGAGAAGATCATTCCTGTGCTGTGGGAATATTCCATCAGCAAGTCAAATAAGAAAATATTGGGTATTTTGGGAAACTTCATTTACATGTAATACTTCACTACCTGATGATACCAGTTAAATGATGCTGGACTTATCTTCTCATGTCAATTCATATGTAATATATAATAGAAATACAACCAATGTTACACACCTAACATTTATATTATATAGAATGATTAAAATAACATAGAGTAAAATAGTTAATACATATATATTAGACATTTAAACCGCGCAACAGCTTAGACTTATGGGGAGCGGTAAAGACAGTTCAGGGAGGGCGCCTGGGTGGCTCAGATGGTTAAGCGTCTGCCTTCGGCTCAGGTCATGGTCCCAGGGTCCTGGGATCGAGTCCCACATCGGGCTCCCTGCTCCTTGGGAGCCTGCTTCTCCCTCTGCCTCTCTCTCTCTGTCTCTCATGAATAAATAAATAAAATCTTAAAAAAAAAAAAAAAAGACAGTTCAGGGAGCTGCCACGTGTCCTTCTCCAGCGTTCCCGAACGTCAGTGGCTCACGGCAACCACGGCATGGCCATCGAGACTACAGCGTGAGCGCTGGCCCAGCACTAACTACGCTCAGATTTCCCCGCTTTTCCCCGAACCGCCTTTTTCTGTACCAGGATCCCACGCTGCATTCAGCGTCTCCTTGTCTCCTCCAGCCTGTGGCAGGTCCTTGGTCTTTTCTCGTCTTCAATGACTTGTCACTGTTGCAGTGCCCTGGTTAGGCGTCAGGTGTTGTGTGATTTGGCAGAAGGACCCCACAGAGGTGACGTGCCCTGGTCAGCACATCACATGGCGGAGGCACATACACGACACTGCAAGTCTTATTAATTGTGATACCGGCCTTCATCGTTCAGTGAGGCAGGGCCTGCCAGGTTTTCCACTGTGGAGTTATTATTCTTCTCTTTGTCATCAGCAAATATCCGGGGGGCGGGGGGCAGTGCTTGGAGGCTGTGGAAATATCCTGTTTCTCCTTAAACTTCTACCCGCTAATTTTAGAATTCACTGAAGGACCCTGCCGGCAGCAAATACTACGGTCGTGTTCTAGTGTTGGTTCTCTCTCCCTCACTCCTTCTACCTCCATCAGCTGGAACTCTTCTGTAAGGTGTTGATTTCCATGGGACAGGCTTTCTCCTAGCTGAAGGAAACACACATGACTGGAAATATAGATAAAACCTGAACGTCTTTTTTTAAAAAAACTTACTTTATGTTCACCTTTCAGAGGGAGCAATTAGACTACTATTTATTTTATAACAGCTTTATCAAGATAGAATTCACATACCATGCAAATGACCCATCTAGAGAATATATAATTCTGTGGCTTTTAGTGTATTCACAGAATTGTGCAACCATCACCACTACCAATTCGACCACCATTTGTAAGAAATACTTATTTAGTATCTAAACTATAGATAGACAGATATTTACTACCTTTTCCATTTCTGAAATGAACTAAAAGGCCCACTGCCTCCTCACACTGAGCCCACGGAGCCTCATCATAATTATTTTACATACAAATAACAGGGAGATAAAAGAAGTGACCATTTATTTAGAGTCATTAAAAAAGTCATAGGGACTGCCACAGAAGGATGGTCCCTGGGGCTACTGACCTCAAAGGGAAAGTATTACCCTTTTGAAAACAGAACAGATCCTCCCTAAATTGCCCCCATGTGGGTGAATCTACATCATTCGCCTCATTACTAACTGTAAACATGTAGAATTGCCCTATGAGCGCACAGCCCCAGGGTTCTGAATAATAGATTAAGGTTAAATTCACAAAGACTAGCTGAGCAGGTGTCTTTCCAATGAGGCCCATTAGAGATGAACTAAGATGCTTTCACCACTCACAAAGTTCACTGGTTGGGACTGATGTGATTTAAAAAAAAACCATCCACATGTTTGGTTTTCATTTATTTGTTCTTCACGAAGATGCCTGACCAGCTATGTTCCTTGGCACAGGTAGTCTCAATCCATCCATCACCCACAGTGTTCATGGAGAAGGAACAGCAGACATCCCCTGGAGAGCTGAGGTCACACTAAACGGGCCAAGGTGCTCATGCTCTGATGTCACATGTGTGACGTGGTTACATCCCCTACAGCAAAAACTGAAGAACCTCCCTCATATCAGAACAGAGAAGCCAAGACCTTCCTGAGAGAGTCAGTGACTCCTTGTGGGCAAATCAAAGCCTTACCTGTCTCCTCCTGCCCTTCTTCACTCCTACCACGGTCAGTGTCCATTTCTCCATGCGGAGTGAATACACACGTGTCCAGTGTTAACAGAGCTTCTACTCCAAACCTAATATTCATGGACATTACTTCAGCTGATCTTCACAGCAAACCTGGGAGACAGTCATTACCATCTCACTGTGGCCAAGAGAAACTAAATGACTTGCTCACAGTCCCAAGACCAAGGCTTTGAGAAGCCCTTTCCACAGTAGTACTCCTCTCCCCCCCATTACGCTATCCAGGGTCTTCCTGATGAGAAACTCTCACTGCCAGTCACTCAAGAAGCCAAGGCTTGGGTGTGGGAAGGGGTCCCTCTGACCTATGACCTCAGGGCCAAACCCTTTGACCTTTGACGTCACTACTAGATCATCACAGTAGTCATACTATTTAATGAAATATTAGGTAAAAATCCTCCAGCTATGAACTGGGAGACAACTCACATGGGACATGTGCACAAGGAGTGGAAAACAAATGCTTCGTTGACGTTACCTGCTTCTATTCAGTTCTGCCTGGGCTCCTGAACTCGGTCCTTCTCGGCCTAGCTCTGCAGAGCTACAGTTCTCTGTGTATCATTCAAGAAAAAAACTTAAACCAAAAGAAAGTTATAGTTATCTACCCCATGCCAGGCTGTACACTTGGGGAAAACGTAAGTTATTTCACACATGGGTTCTACCCGCATTCAAAGAGCTCACAGGAAGCTGCATAAGAAACAAGTAAAGGTGTACATTACAGCTGAATGGGCCGAGGATGTGAAGATGGGGAGACAGCACTGTTAGCTGGAGGAGTCACTGGAAACTCCAATGACACTGAACAGGGCAAGGAAGAGCAGCTCAGAGGGATAGGGACAGTGAGGTGCACTGCAGGTGACAGGAGCGACAGGTCAAGGCACACATGCATTCACCTGAGGAATATTCACTCAACACCTTTCCCTAATTTCTTGGTTCCTGCATGAAACTCCTTCCACTAGACAATCATTCCCCCAAAAGGTGTGGCCTGAAGAAAGAAGTCTGTGGTCACAGAAGCCCAAGAATGCCGCTGCCACATCCCTCTCTGGAGGCCTAACGTGGACAGTAGCACGCTAAAGGCTCCGAGATGTCCTGGAGCACAGAGACCCTTTCTACAGGATGTAGCCCAGAACTGTGCAGGTGTCCTTGACCACAGAATGCTTTTTCCATACTTGCCACCTATTTTCAACCTGAGAAACTACTGCTCAGAGAATGTACATTCAAGGGAAACACTGCCTGACACAGGCCCCCTCTGCGAGCCAGGGCTCCCGCACTGGGCAAGGATATGCGGGGTTGGTGACAGAAGTCCACACAGGAGCCACCTCTTGCTGGACGAGGGGGTAGCAGCCACAAAGGAAAGAAGCTCGTTCACAGGGAGAGTCAACAGACCCTGGCAAATGATTAGGAGGAACCACTCAGTGTTTCTAGCTAAACGGTAAAACTAACCGTAGTGCAGACATAAGGCAACAAACCAATGACACATGGGACAAGTGCACAGGGTAAATCTACACCAAGAACCTATGAGCGAGCAGCCAGTATTTTTTCTGTTGTGTGAAAACTCTTACCCAAAAGAAAGACTTATACGTCAGATTAGAATGTATGTAATCCTTGAAGCGGACCTCAGTTTTCTTTCAGGCTTGACGATAGCTCCTAAAAACTCACTCAGTTACCCAGCGCATACTATTTGCAAGGCACTCACAGAGGCCTGCTCTTACCTGACCCCACGAACTAGAAGCAAAGGGGCCAGATTGCACATGACTTCCCCAGAGTGGCAAAGCCTGGAGACCACGCTGTCTACCTCTCTGTGCTCCTTCCACTCCAACCACGGGGGCGGTCCTCATCTCAGATGTCCTCACATGAAAATATCCCAGAAATTATACTTCAAGATCCAGCTCGTCCTTCCTCCCTGGAAGGGACACAAAGATCTTTTCCCCCCACCAAAATTCTTTTTGGCAGACACAGTTAACTTAATAGATCACAAGATTTTCAGAAAACTTTCAATGACTATTTAAAAATTTATACATGACAACAGAATATGCTAAATAGTTTTTTATCTATCCAGATTTTTAAAATAAAGAAAAATACATTTATATCTTTAACTATAACTATATACATTTAACTAGAACAAGAAATGTTCTCTGGGATAAGAGAAAACCTTTTTAGATCAATTTAGCACCAAATCGCTGTCACTAAAATTGGAAGTTAGGTGCTATGGCTAGAAACACACATACACATAATCTAACATGGCAGGCAAACACAACACATCATTTATTTTTGGATTTGAGCTCTATTTCTCTACTTAAATACAGCTCAGTTTGAAGCCCGGAGGAAATAATTTCTCTCTAAATAATGAAGCTGTATTTGGAAAACCACGTTTTCAACTTCTCCCTCTACAATGGTTCCTGCCCACGCTCAGGGACAGCCCATGAGCCCGAGAGCGGAGAACTCCTCTTCCTGACTGCTGCAAAACATCGCCCCGAGCAGAGGCTGTCTTGAAAGTGCGCAGGCAGTAAGGAAATTTCAGAGACATTAGCAGTATGCTGAGGACATGGGAAAGGACCGCGTCTAGTACCCTACCTCATGGGTTCTCAACCAGAGGGGATTTTACCCTCCCTCAACCCTCAGGGGTCACTGGGCAGTGTCTGGAGGCATTCTCCATCACCACAATGGGAAGAGTGGGTGCTCCTGGCATCTGGTGGGTGGGAGCCAGGAATGCTGCTCAATATCCCACAGTGCACAGGCCAGCCCCCACCACAAACAGTTACCTGGCCCAAAACATTCCTAGTGCTGACAGCTGAAAAACCCTGCACTAACGTAACAAAGCATATGATAAAAATGATACACAAGTGCTATTAATAAACCTGAGCATGAGAATTACACAAAGTAACTGGCCGACAGGGACTACGGATTCTGGTGGAGGGAAATGACCTGGATGCCCACGTTATGATCCTGTTGAACTTAAATACCAGCAGAGCTGGCTTTCAAAGCTGTGAATGAATGTGGATAAACAGGAACATACTGGATTAAAGCTGTAACAACAGGCCATCATTTGGACCAACATATCGTTTGATTATTTGAGAGCACAACACAGTGAAGGGGAACTGTTATCTCTCTCTCTTTTTCTTTTTTTTTTCAAATGGAAACAGCAAATATTTCAACAGTAAAAACAAACAAGAGATACCAGTGGGGGAAATGAAATCACATGTGAAAACTGAGGAGCAGCTCATACACTGGTGTGGTTTCCTATACCCATGGCCCGCCACGTTAATCCTGTGGCAGTTGATGATGACAGAAATGGGTACGTGGAGACAGCCACCAGGAGGTCTCTGCCCCAACAATGAAATGCTGTAATGTTCCCGGCAAGCCCGCACTCTTTCAGTGAGCTACGCCACAAGATTCACCCACACAAACAAAATTTAAAATAATCGTGAGACATTCTATTTCAAGAGACATAGGAGCACTGGGGAAAATGGTCTCTGAAATAAGACACGAACGAGCTCACTAAGCAAGCTGCGAGAAGAATCACCTTTACTATCACTTATCATTAGCTTTCAGAGATCCCCAAAAGACAGCATAGGTCTCAGGAAAAGAAAACAACAGCTCGAGTGAGAACCAAATTGATGCAGTGTGGAAAGAAAATGGAGGTGCATAATATGTCAAAAAAGCAAAGATGTTAAAAAATGCAAAATGCTGGTGACTTCATACTAAATTTAAAAATCGCAAAAAAACAAAGTGAAGGGCATTCCAAGTCGTCTGCCACAGACCCAAAGGCTGCTTATTATTTCACATGTTCTACTGCAGAATTAATATAAAATTTTAGAAGTAGAAAAAAAAAACTAACCTTAAGGTTATCAAAGGTTTTGACAGTCTGCGCCAAGTCACTGACACTCCCTGGCGATGCTGTCCCCTGTCCCCTAGGACCCGAGGACACCCGTGAGCCGTCAATGACCTCAAAGCCAGAAAGCAAGGCCTCTGAACAGCTGCAATGAGACTCCTTCGCTCTCTGACCCGCTATCAGGTATGTCTTCAAACCTATGGATAAAAATTACAATCAGCACAGATGGAAACCACTGTTGGTTGAAATGCAGCTTGATCTTGCTTTCTATGCAGGACATGCTCCTGAAAAGTGGAGAGTAAAGTGAAAATATGAATGTCATATTTTACTACTGATTTCTATGATCTTTTCAGAGATGCGCATATTTCAGGGAGAATGTTTGCTTCCGAGACACACCATTTACTTACATCATGTTGTCTTTGAACTTTGGCGGCACATTTTACCTTGGGGGGCTGAAATGAGCATTAAAAAGCTCCTCTATGCAAGGGTCACATGACTGCTTTGTGCCGGTAGCTCAGCAGACAATGATGGTTGACCCTAGACATTCTTGGGCTTATTTTGTTCAGTCAGTCTATATGCGAGGGTGATCTAGAATATGGACCATGTTACCTATGTCAGGATTGCAAAACTGCCACGAAAAGTGAAACCGTAATGTGCACCACAGGAGTAATTAAAACCTCCCTTGATACAGATGATCAAGTATCAGTTTTCTGTTGGATCTAAACATTCATAGCAAGAACATGCAGTTTTTGTCAAGCTGTAGTCTATGATAATTTTATTCTCTCACAAAATCCTCATTAAAAAAAGTGGGGCGGGGGGAGCACCTAGGTGGCTCAGTCGGTTAAGCATCTGATTCTTGGTTTCGGCTCAGGTCATGATCTCAGGGTCCTGAGATCAAGCCCCAAGTTGGGCTCTGCATTCAGATGGGAGTCTGCCCCTCCCTCTTACTCTGCTCCTCCCCCCACTCTCTCTCTCTCATAAATAAAAATAAGATCTTTTTGGGGCGCCTGGGTGGCTCAGTTGGTTAAGCAACTGCCTTCAGCTCAGGTCACGATCCTGGAGTCCCGGGATCAAGTCCTGCATCGGGCTCCCTGCTCAGCGGAAAGTCTGCTTCTTCCTCTGCCTGCCGCTCCCACCACTGCTCATACTCTCTCTCTGTCAATAAATGAAATCTTTTTTAAAAAAATAAATAAATAAAAATAAGATCTTTTAAAAAAACAGTTAAATGAGCAATTTACCAACATCTTTATAATTCTTATTAAAGGCTGAAATAACACACTAAAGTATGCTACACTGTTAGGCAGCTCTAACAGGCAGGTAGGTCCCTGCTCCAGATCTTCAGAAGAACTATCTGCTGGGAAAATACTAAGCAGCAGCTTTTCCAGGCAGAACTCAAGCAATTTCTGAAAAGGAAACAAATCTTATTTAAATGAATCCATTGTTACTCCTTACTGAAAGTTCACCACGCTGCAAATCTGTTGAGGGGAGTGGCAATGTAATTTGTTCAATAAACATTTGTTTTAGGCCTGGGGTCGGCTATAGCTGAAGAATAGAGTCAAGAACAAAAGAAAATCCCTCTCTTGGAGAGTTTAAGCTTCAGGAGAAAGTGGCAATGAAAAGGCATCACAGGGGGCGCCTTGGTGGCTCAGTGGGGCGCCTGGGTGGCTCAGTCCTTCGTTAAGCGGCTGCCTTTGGCTCAGGTCATGATCCCAGAATCCTGGGATCAAGCCCCACATCGGGCTTTCTGCTCGGTAGGAAGCCTGCTTCTCTCCTCTCCCACTCCCCCTGCTTGTTGTTCCTCTCTCGCTATGTCTCTCTCTGTCAAATAAATACATAAAATCTTAAAAAAAAAAAAAAAAGAAAGAAAGAAAGAAAAGAAAAGAAAAGCCATCACGGAAACATCTGAGGTGAGGGGTCTACACTCCTAAACCCACATAGGTGCTTATGTTCAGTATAGTTTAATAAATGCTTTAAAAGTAATTACTTGGGGCACCTGGATGGCTCAGTCTTTAAGTGTCTGCCTTTGGCTCAGGTCATGATCCCGGAGTCCTGGGATCGAGCCCCGCATCGGGCTCCCTGCTCTGCAGGAAGCCTGCTTCTCCTTCTCCCACTCCCCCTGCTTGTGTTCCCTCTCTCACTGTGTCTCTCTCTGTCAAATAAATAAATAAAATCTTAAGGAAAAAAAAAAGTAATTACTTAAAAAAGGGAGGGTGCCTGGCTGGCTTAGTCGGTGGAGCATGTGACTCCTGATCTCAGGATCATGAGCTCAAGCCCCACGCTGGGATTAGAGATTACTTAAAAAAATTAATTAAACAACCTAAGGATTACTTAATTATCCATCATGTTATGGTTACACCCCCATTTCTTCGTTCAATCTCTCCTCATCTCCCTTTCTCCTCATAAAAATACTGTATGATGTATGTTTTTAAGTCACCTAGAGAGATCCAAGAGGACAGCCAAATCATAGGTGGGAATCGAAAGACTTAGATAAGTAACTCTGGACATTAACTCACCCTAAAGAAGACCATGAAATACTCACTCTTAACTAAGGTCCAGAACTTCCATATGTCTTTTTTTCCTCCAACAAAAATACACAGTGTACAGGGTCAATCACAGTCACAACTAAGTCCATGTATCAACTTGAAATGGAAGCATGAACTGGAATATGACAGAGGAGTAAAAGCACCTTTGTGTGAATTCCTCAGACTCCGTCACAGAAGACACTAAACTCACTTGCCATTTTGCCTTGGGAGAGTCAAAGAATGCAACCTCTGTGGGCTAACCAGAGAAAAGTGCTATTTCTGACCTAACTTGGAGTCTCCATGCTGGTAGGCTTATTTCTGGCTTCGTCAAAGAAGTGCATGGAAAGGCCCGTTCCCTGGAGCTGCTCGAATGGGCTCTCCCGAGAGCACAACGGATGGCCTGTGAGTCTGCCTGCAGTGAGCGGGGAAGGCCCTGGCTGGCACGCCATGCTGATGCAGAGGGCCGCCCAGGGGAGCGTAAGGAGGAAGGAGGAAGGAGGAAGAAGGAAGGAGGAAGGCAGTGCGGAGGAGCTGCTGCTGCAGGAAGAGGTTTTCATTATGTCTGTAGCCGGTCCTGACCCCAGAATAGTGATCCCTACAAGATGCTGGTGGCTCCCCTGCCTGAGGCTTCTGCTCCCTGTGGGTGAGGACTCCCTGGGGAAGGCAAAGCCAGGGCAGCCAGAGAGGCTCTGCTCTTGGAAGTCCTTGCTCAGATCATTGTTTATCCCCCTCTCCCCCCACCATGCAGCTCCACACCTGCCAGAGCAAGTGAAGGAGGCCTTTCCTGGAGGTGTGACAATCAAAGCAGAGAACAGGCTGAGCCAGCAGACCAGAAGAGCACAGACTGAGCCCAACAGATACTTGCATGGAGCTGAAGCTAGTA
The DNA here is from genome assembly GCF_029215605.1 of Mirounga angustirostris. Classification (NCBI taxonomy): domain Eukaryota; kingdom Metazoa; phylum Chordata; class Mammalia; order Carnivora; family Phocidae; genus Mirounga; species Mirounga angustirostris. Next base: position 142,767,516 of record NW_026991713.1, read on the forward strand.
CTTCAAAGCAGAGGCATACCCTCCACCAGGGGACGTGAGCGAGTGACAGTGGCCCAGCTCTGTAGTCACAAACTCTGATGCTGCCTTGGGGTGCACATCCCTGAGGCCTGTTGTTGCTACTCTCAACAGTGACGACCCAGTCGCTGCTCATTCATCACTCATCAAGTGCCTCCTATTTACCACACACTGTGAGAGGTGTGGAGAGGACAGGTGTGAACATGTCAGCCATGATCCCCACCTGTATGGGGCGGTCGCCGGAGGAGGGATCTAGACAGCGAGCAGGTATGAGTACAGAATCCTAGGACTAGGAAGTGAGGGTGCCCTGGGAAGCACAGGAGGGTGGCCCCTTACAGATCTGGGGGTTAGGGAAGCCTCCTGGATCAAGTGGCCTCCAAGCTGAGGATTGAAAGATGAAGAGAGATCAGCCCAGTGAAAGCCAACAGGGCCAGGGGCTAGAGCAGCTGCTATCAAGCCGTGGGTGTCGCTATTAACAGTTCGTGAACAGGCCCCACAGAAAAAGAGCCTTTGGCAGGCATAGTCAAGGGATAGAAGTGAATTTAGTGCGGCTGGAACAGGGAATGCATGTGGGGCAATGGTCAGAGATGAGCAGGGGCCTGTGCAGGGCACCACGTACACCAGCTCTGGGAGTCTTCATGCTGGGAGCAACAGGGGGTGCGGGGGGTAGATGGTAAGGAGCAGGCATGAGACTTAGGAAAGGCCAGGGAGCTGTGGAAATGCCAGTCATAGTGGGTGATAAGGAGTTAGGGGACCTGGGAGTCCAGACGTCACGGTGGGAACAGGAACCTGCTCTCCCCCAAACGTGGTGGCAGAAGCAATGCTTCTACAATGAGCCATGCAGAGATGGGTAAGGGCATGGGGTCTGCAGAGGAGCCCTCAGATTCAGGCCCCGCCACCTCTCCATCGGGTGACCTGGAGTAAGATATGTTATCGTAGGACGAGGCTAAGAACAGGATGTGCCCCATGGGGCTGATGCAAAGATGAAATGAAGAAGACGCATGAAGCCTTTATGACAGTGCCCGGCACAGTGAAAACTTCGTAACGTGAGCTATTATTATCAATGTGGGTGTCTGACTTACTTATCCCTGGGAGTCTTCTTCGTGTTCCACGTACAAAAACATTTGTGGAACTGTTAAATGAACATTGCTCCAAATGTGCTTCTAATGTGAACTGTTCTTTAGGGAGCCCCAGATGACCAACTGATGATGCACTGAGAACACAATGCTGCTAATGTTCCAAAAGTCAGATGCATGTAGGCGCCAATAGCAAGCAAAATCGGCCAACAAATTAGGTATCCATGCTTATAGGTGGAAAGCTAAACCTAAAGTGAAATCTTTTGCCAAAACTGGAGCCTAGTAAAGTAAGGCAGTATGGTGTGAAATTCCCTAGAAATGTATCCTGGCTGGATGACTGAGTTCTGGCCTTGTCAAAGTCTCAAGTCAAAGGAGTTTATAAGAGATAAGGATTTAATGAGTAACCACGACACACCAAGTTCATAAGAATGACCCTTTTGGGGGCGCCTGGGTGGCTCAGTTGGTTAAGTGTCTGCCTTCGGCTCAGGTCATGATCCCAGGGTCCTGGGATCGAGCCCCACATCGGGCTCCCTGCTCAGCGAGGGGCTTGCTTCTCCCCCTGCTCATATTCTCTCTCTCTCTCTCTGTATCTCTGTGTCTCGAATGAATAAATAAAAAAAAACCTTAAAAAAAAAAAAAAAAGAATGACCCTTTTGGAGCAGAAGGTCAAAATAAGGCAACTAAATTATTTATTTTGTATAAACAGGAGATTAATAAGATTTCTTACATTCCTTCCTGGTAATTGATTTTAAACCTCACCAGCATTGATGCCTTTTTTCATCAGCTTCATTTTATAGAGGCTACAGAAGGAGGACACGATTCCTACCACGATCCTACCTGATGGGGGTGGGGGGCTGGTCTGTGGCTGTGTGCACCAAGAAGACTGATGTGGTTAACATTAAGCTTTGAGGATGAAAACTGTGGCTTGCACAAGACTGATGCTTAGTTTTGGTGAACTAAGTGTAATCTGAGTGTATGCCAAAGTCCATTTTGGAAAAGCCAGACTATTCTGGCCTTTTTCTTTATCGGTCTTTTGCTGCACGGCGCTTGCTTTGGAGTGAGACAGCCTCCATTACCCAGCATCAAGGACCTGAATGTCAGCTTAGCAGAAAGAGGAGAATACTCAGGAAGGAAAGGATGTTTTGAGACGCAACCTTGGGAGTTAGCAGCATAACATAACAAATGCCTAGAAGTCTGCATCGCTGATGATTTGAAACAATAAACATAAGAGAGGCAATCAGTTTGGCCTAGTTCATAAACATTCTAAAAAGTTACTCCACTTTGTGTTGTATTTTTCTTCATAACTAGGTCTACAATGGCCAAGAAGCATGAGAATTATTTAAACTACAGTGTAGTCAGTTGGGGCACCTGTGTGGTTCAGCCAGTTAAGCATCTAACTCTTGGTTTCAGCTCAGGTTGTGATCTCATGGATCATGAGATCGAGCCCTGTGTTGAGCCCCATGCTCAGCATGGAGTTTGCTTGAGATTTTCTGTCTCTGCCCCTCCCCCTGCTCATGCTTTCTCTCTCACTCCCTCTCAAATAAATAAATAAAATCTTTAAAAATAAATAAATAAAATAAAATGTAGTCAGTCAATAAGACAAATAGATACGAAAAGATTCATCTATCAAATAACCAGGTTCTACAAAATTATAGATACGATATTTCATAATTATCTGTTGCTTCTACTTAAGACCAGAAGTTTTGGTGGGGAAAACAAAATAAAACAAAACATTTTGCAGCTTGTTAACATGAAAACACTCTGGATAGGTCTCTGTCCTTTCTGCTCCTACGTAAAACCACTAATCACAAGGACTGATTCATCCTGGTTGTCACAACACTTGACAATAAATCACAAGTTCCGACGGCAAATGGGTGTTGATGAAACTGAACCTCTTTTCAAAAAATGAAGTCCCAAATAATAAAATATGAAACAGCTACTCAAGCAGGTAAAAGAAACAAAGGGTGGGCACCGTGCCTGTTTAACTTGGTTCTGACTAAACCTTTAGCTAACAAAACAAACTTTAGAACACACATGTACATGCTCTACATCCTGCTCCTGGAACAGGTACTTTTCTGCACCTTGCTTCCCTCTTCTACCCGTAAGAAGTAAATATGCTGCCATCACAGCCAAAGGCCAGTGACCAGGCCCTTAGTGACCATGTTCCCATGTACCGTCTTCTTCACTTTCGTATTTGGCCTTTACTAAATCCTACCCCATTATGTGCTATGGTGCCAAGTATTAACACAAGAGAGCTCAGTGGTGAAAACTTCAGAGACCCACTCCTCCCACCTCTAAAATACTCTTGAATTATGCTTTTATGCCACAGGCCTTCACAAAGGCCACAGAAACAAGTTCTTTGAAGGAAAACATTTGACACACCCATAAGGAGCCCGCCAGGTACTATCTTATTCATTCATCTGCTCATTTACTCATTTACTTACCCAACAAATTGACTATTTATTGAGTACTTACTGAGGGTGAAGAACTAACTGGGCAGAATGTTGAAGGGAATGAAGAGGAAAAAAAGCATACTCCAGTTTTAGAGACTGAGTGTAGTTGAAAAGTGTGATATAAACACTCAACTCCAGTTCCCTCATCAATAAAATGCAAACGGGCGCCTGGGTGGCTCAGTCGTTTAGCGTCTGCCTTCAGCTCAGGTCATGATCCCAGGGTCCTGGGATCGAGTCTCACATCGGGCTCCCTGCTCAGCGGGAAGCCTGCTTCTCCCTCTCCCACTCCCCCTGCTTGTGTTCCTGCTCTCGTGGTCTCTCTCTCTGTCAAATAAATAAATAAAATCTTTAAAAATAAAATAAAATAAAATAAAATGCAAACACTAGGAACCCAGCAATAACAGCATTTCACAGAGATGTTGTGGGGATTACATGAGTTAATGCTACATAAAAAGGGAGAGATGATGCTCTTTCTTAGAGCGTCCTTAGGGGCACTCAGGAGTAACTCAGTAAACCGAGGAAAGGCATGAAGTAATGTTCACAAAACATTAAATTGGGGCGTGGGGGGATGGCAGTGAGTGTGAGGACAGTAGGTAAGTAAGTAATGACACACATCTACAGGAAGAGAGACTTACACGGATTCAGGTCTCTGTGCTGATGGGATGTTCACAAGGGACAAAGGCTTTCTACAGGGAGTTTTAGAAAACAAACCAAAAAAATGAAGTCTGTGGTAACTGCCTTGCAATACAGTAATATAACAGAGTTTAAATCATCGCAGGCTGTGAAACAAGAGGGCAAAAAGGAGAGGTGTCAGGAGCCGAAACAGAGCAGCAGCTCATCGACGGTTATTCGCCAGAGGGTAACACAGACCGCCATGAGACAGAGGGAGCTAGCAGACATCTGAAGCAGGTACAAGAGGAGTCACACACTGAATTCTTTCCCCCAGAGAACTGACAAATGACCATTAAAGATTTTAATAGTTAATATTTAAAATAATAGTTTAAAAGTTAATAATTTCAAAGTTGCAGATTTAAGTACAGAACAAAGACAATGGAAAAGAGACTCCAGGAAGAAGATAAATGACTCAATTTATCATCTGAGAATAGGTGGCAACTAAATAACTGACAAAGAAAACCAAACAAAGGGAAAACACTGAAAACAGACATAAAGCTATGTGATGCTCAGTGAGAGAAGCCGGTCACCAAAGGCCACAGAGCCTATGACCCTGCATCTGTGAAAGGTCCCAACAGGCAAATCTGTAGAGACGAGAAGGAGATGAGTGGTCACCAGGAGCCTGCGGGTGGAGGAACAGGGAGCAGCCACTGGTGGGCACAAGGCTTCTTTCTGGGGGGTTGAAAATCTTATACAGTTAGTGGTGATGGTTGCACAACTCTGTGAATATACGATAAACCGCTGAATTGTGTACGTCAGAGGGGTGCATCGTATAGGGTGTGAATCATACTTCAATGAAGCTGTTTAAAAAAAAAAAAGGAAAAGAAAGCAAGGTATGTGAGCTTCAAGATGCAACTGTTCTGAGATTGAGAGGAGACACAGAGCCAGTCGTGAATACACCATCCTTGGGAATTCAAGGTAAAGGAGTGGGTGGTGGCAGGTAGAAGGAAAAAAAGAAAAAAGATAGGCTTGGAAGTAGCTAACTTGCTAGAGTTAGGATAGGAAAATATATAAATAAGAAACAAGGCTGAATAACCTTGAAAAACCAAAAAGTCGACATGGCAAGAGCTCAGAGGTCTGGGAGAGATTAAACAAAACAAAACACCAGTGTGACCTTCACAAGCTACCTCCCAGGATCGTCAGATTTGCACCCCTGACCATGGCAGTGTAATCCCAGAGAGCCGGGCCACACCCAGGCTGTCTTCTGCCAACCAATGACTCTACGTGGTGCGACACAGCGTGGCTGCCGAGGCACCTCGTCTGCCGCTCGCTCACTTGCTCGGCAACAACAGAGCCGAAGGCTCGGGCTTCCATGGCTGCCTTCAACACTGCTAGACTTCATCCAGGGTAGCCTTATTTGCAGAGGCATTTCCTTCTGCCGCAGGGGCAGATTACCCGCAGTGACACTTCCTGTGAGCATCTTAAGCTGGGAAGAAGGGCAACATAGCCGGCCTCACCCTACCCACCCTGGAAACATCCCACCATGCAAAGAAAAACACGCAATGCTTACAATTCCTGACTAGCCTTCCCTGGAAGGGCCACACTGGTGCCTTCGGCACCTGTTCCTTCGTGGAAATGTTGATGCAGGCTTCTGGCATGATCCCAAGTCCCGTTTCCAGTACTTCTGTGAGCTTGCTGTGTTTTCCTCACTTTTCAAGCCAGTTTGCAGCTCAGATCAAGGTTGAAGGTTTTCTCTCCTTTTAGGAGTATTTTTTCCATGCTGGCTGGATCACTGACCAAAAGTTTCCCAAACTGCATTTCCTTGTTCCCACAGAGCACATGGCAGACTTGCTCAAGCCATAATAGCTGAGAAACCCAAAACCTCTATTTTCTGATCAAGAAGCTGTATCATCTTTGACATCTCCAATTTCTCATTTCATTCCAGTACTGGAGGCAGTCTTTCCTTTTTAGACCTTCTCCAGAGACCCATAGTTGTGTTTGTGAGGTCTGTTTTTAATAACCTTAAAAGTGTGGCCAGGTGTAGGCTGCAAAGCCAGAGTGGGGCCACTCTGCCACTTGGAAGGCCAGGGGCTGGGTGTTCCGCTCTCCCATACCAGCCTCACGCTGCATGACGTGGGACTGCAATCTATGCCTCCAGAAAATCACAACAGTGTTGTGCACTTTTTTTTTTTAAGAATTTTTTTTTTTTTAAGATTTTATTTATTTATTTGACAGAGAGAGACACAGCGAGAGAGGGAACACAAGCAGGGGGAGTGGGAGAGGGAGAAGCAGGCTCCCCGCAGAGCAGGGAGCCCGATGCGGGACTCGATCCCAGGACCCCGGGACCATGACCTGAGCTGAAGGCAGTCGCTTAACCAACTGAGCCACCCAGGCGCCCGGTGTTGCGCACTCTTGAAAAAACAAAACTGAAAGCGAAACCAAGGCAGTGAGCAATGAGTGCCCATATGAGAGAAGAGCATGCGAAACGGGGCACATGGACATGCACAGCTGGGGTGACAACCAACAGCCCCTCGTTCACAAAAGGGGCTGGAGGAGTCTTCAGAAGTCGCTTGTCTGGGGCTGGGAAGTGGAGGTCTGTACAGAACCTGAAGGAAAGATGGGAAGTGGATTCAGACTCCCCGGGAAGGGAGGTTCCAGACGGTTCAGCAAGCAGCTCGCTGCCCAGCAGAGGTGCTGGCCCCAAACCACACAGCTGAGTGCTTGGAGAAGGAAGACAGGAAAAGCAGCAGCTAACATCACAAGGAAGGAAGAAAGAATTATTCTGAACAATACTAGACTAAAAACACAGAAACACAGCCTTGAGGACCTAATGTAAAACGTGGTGACTAGAGTCAAAACACTGTACAGTCTAACTGAAATGCGCTAAGAGAGTAGAACTTAAATGTTCTTACACACACATACATGACAGGGAGTCATAATACACACTTCAAATATCTTACACTTTTCTATTTGTCAATTATACCTCAATAAAGCTGAAAAAATTAATTAAAACCAACATGGGGCACCTGGGTGGCTCAGTCGGTTAAGCATCTGCCTTCAGCTCAGGTCATGATCTTGGGGTCCTGGGATCGAGCCCCATGTTGGGCTCCCTGCTCAGCGGGGAGTCTGCTTCTCCCTCTGCCTTTGCCCCTCCACCGTTCATACTCTCTCTCCCTCAAATAAATAAAATATTTTAAAAGAAAAGAAGCACACCAAAATAGGCCAAAATATTAATAGGAAAACAGGATTATGGAAAACATTCATTTTGTATATTAGATATTTTTGTTATCTATCTTTAAAATAAGCACGAGGGCGCCTGGGTGGCTCAGTTGGTTAAGCGATTGCCTTCGGCTCAGGTCAAGATCCTGGAGTCCCGGGATCGAGTCCTGCGTCGGGCTCCCTGCTCGGCAGGGAGTCTGCTTCTCCCTCTGACCCTCCTCCCTCTCATGCTGTCTCTCATTCTCGCTCTCAAATAAATAAAATCTTTAAAAAAAAATAAAAATTAAAAAAAATAAATAAAATAAGCACGAATTTTTTAAATTATTACACAGTATTTTAGACACAGAAACATGTAAGGATAAATATGCAGAGCACTCAGGGTCTCACCAGTCAAAGAAATCAAAGGTCACTTGCCCTGTTCAGGTGCCCTGTGGACTTTCATCCATGGCAAGTCCTTCTCCCCCAACAAAGCACATAACTATTCTGAGTGCCAGGCTGCTAATATTGTGGAATGCTAAACAATATGCAGTATTAACAGGGTTTTTTTATTTAAATAAATGACATTTTACAAGTATTCTTCTCAAAGCTCCTTTTTCTGGCTCAGCATTATGTTCGAGATTCATCCATATCAATGTGCATGAACTGCACTCATTTATTGTCAATACTATGAAGTTTCCCACTGAATAAATATACCACAATTTATAAAAGGAGAACTGAAAGTATTAAATTAACACCAATTACAAACTATGTTCTGTTAAAAATAAGAAAGAAATATGAAAAATAGGTCAAACTTATTTATAACACAAAAATACCACTGAACTTGTGGAGACTAGTTTAAAAAAAAATCAGGGGAGGAGCTCAAGGATGAAAGAAAAGTTGCTGGAAAAAAGTCAACCAAATCAAACTCAGGCAAAGTGGCAGGGCTAGGCTCCACAAAACCACACTGAAGTGGAAAAACACAAAAGAGAAATAAAATACAAGGAATACAGAGCTCTTCAAACTGTCGAGTTAGGGTGCCTGGGTGGCTCAGTCGGTTAAACGTCTGCCTTCGGCTCACGTCATGATCCAGGGTCCTGGGATCAAGTCCCGCATCGGGTTCCCTGCTCTGTGGGGAGCCTGCTTCCCCCTCTACTCCCCACTTGTGCTCTCTATCTCTGTCTCTCTCTCTCAAATAAATAAAATCTAAAAAACAAAAATTTAAAAAAAAAACCAAAAAACTGTCGAGTTAACGAGGTTATTAAGAGGTAAAAACTCCATTATCCCTGGTCGGGAAAGTCCTCATGACTGCTGCAGATCCAGGCCAGTATGCCTTCCACTTACACCAACTAAGAAGGGACCTAGGGTTCCGGGGAACAAACCAGGACCAGGCTGACTTGTGACCAGGTTAGGGGCAGAGAGCAGCCTAACTGGCAATATGGTTTGGCCTGGTACTTCAGCTGTACACAGCTGGGCTTAGAGAAGTATGAGAGGTGGAACTGGAGGAGAAAGTTCCAGATGGTTCCAGAAAACTGAAGAGGCTTTCAACAAACCCTTGAGGGCAACTGTAGGTGATGGGATAATACAGGATGTGGGCTAATGAAGTGTATATGGCGTCTAGACCCAGCTGTCCAAAAGAACCGTCCACCATGATGGGAATGTGCGACAGCTGTCAGTGCACTGGCCACCAGCCACATGTGGCTCCTGAGCACGTGAAACGTGGCTAGTGTGTATGAAGAGATGGATTTCTAATTTTTTTTTCATTGTGACTTACATTTTATTTCTTTTTTTTTAAGATTTATTTATTTATTTACTCGACAGAGAGAGAGAGAGAGAGAGAGAGAGAGCACGAGCAGGGGGAGCGGCAAAGGGAGAGGGAGAAGCAGGCCCCCCGCGGAGCAGGAAGCCTGATGCAGCGCTCGATCCCAAGACCCTGGGACCATGATCTGAGCCCAAGGTAGACGCTTAACCAACTGAGCCACCCAGGCACCCATGACTTACATTTTCAAGAGCTCCGTGCGGCCAGCTGCTACTGTACTCAACAGTGAAGATCTAGATCCTTCTTTACTGGAGAAAAGGAATGGACTAGCAACAGAAAGCTCTTTCTTAACTTTATTAAAATAGAAAAGAGGTATAAGAACTATGGAAAGAAGAGTAGGTGGGATAAAGAGGACAACTGCATGTGAAACCAGTAAGTATTAACTTTTATTTATTACAGATGACATTTAGTAACAAATATAAGAGAGAAACTACCCTGTACACTAATAGCAGGGTAGCAATTGGAAATTGAATAGGAAGGGATACTCCATCAAACAAAACGGTAGGATAATTTCTAATCTCTCGGCCATAAAAAGAATAAAATCTTGGCATTTGCAATGATGTGGACAGAACCAGAGGGTATTATGCTAAGTGACAAATATGTGATTTCACTCATTTGTGGAATTTAAGAAACAAAACAGAGGATCATGGGGAAGGGAAGGAAAAATAAGACAAAAACAGAGAGGGAGGCAAACTGTAAGAGATGCTGAACTCTAGGAAACAAACTGATGGTTGCTGAAGGTGGGGGGAGGGATAATTGGGTGACGGGCACTTGATATAACGAGCACTGGGTGTTATTATATGCAAATGATGAATCATTAAATTCTAACCCTGAAACTAATAATACAGTATGTTAACTAAATACAATTTAAATAAAGAATTAAAAAAAAAACAGAGCTTACAAACACTGAATATATTCCAAAGAAGATGAAAATGGGTTGAAAAATTAGTTCAAAAATCTAATTCAGATGCCATCTTTATATATAGCTCAATTGCTTGATATATATTATTCCTTAAAAATGTTTTTAGTGTGAATATTTGTAGTTATGCCACATTTCTGCGTTTTATACACTTTACATTTTACTACATGATTTCTAAAAGCATTTTGTATAACAAATGCGGGAACTCTCTGATCTTTCATACCCATTAAAAGCAACACATGTAGTAAAACACACCACTGAACAAATTGCTATTTCGTTGGGGTTCTCTCTGACTCCATGGGGCCTGAATGTTTAACTAGGCATACGGCCACAGTGCTAATAGGATTTGGCACACACCGTTGAGCCAGGCCAGGAGAATGTTGCAGGAGTTACTTACCCTTCTGCTGAGGCTTCAGCCCCAGGCAAATTTGAAAAGCAGATAAACTCTGGTCACCTTGGCCAACCTCCCCTTTCTTTCTGCCTCTCCAGGATCCCACTGCCTCCAGGGTCCTCTCTGTCCAGCCAACCTACAGTGTGAACACCTGCCAAGCAGCCAGAGGACCTCTGCTTCCATAAGCTATGGCGTCACCAGACTGATTTGCACAGTATGCCCTCCTGAACTGAACTCAGGTGACAACATCTAGTGCCTGGTCGTATCCCAGAAATTCTTGTATCACCAACATGCAAAGTTTCGGCAAGGCACCGCACGATGGTGCCTCCCACCGAACTGGCAGTTCCCAGCATAAAGCTCTGCTTCACCTGGGATCATCATGAATCATGACATTCCTGTTGGGTTCTTTGAAATACTTTAAATTCCTTGAGGACCCATAATAGCACCTTCTGGAAACCAGACGATGAACCACATGTTCTCAACCCGATCAGACTCAATGGCTCCTTTTTATTATGTTTTTTATTACACACTTAATTTGTAATGTCCTCTTTACCATCCTGAATAAAATTAAACTCATGGACAATCTATAACCCTTCATCACTGAGACCATTAAAAAAACACCTCTAACAATTTCCCAAACACCCCACTGTGGAGCCTTTCCTCAAGCTGCCTTAGGGTACAGCAGTAGTGCCTGGCAAAGGCGGGACACCAGCAGAGCCTCCCGTCCTGTGGCTCTCTTCCCAGGCCTCTCCCTACCAAGACAGAGCCAGCATGAAGGACATTTGAAGGCTAAAAATTCCACAATCCTGTATGTGTGCATCTATTACATGATTGGATATATAATGCATGAGTGTGTGTATCTGCCTTATTTAAAAAGGAAAACACTTAACTTATCCTACTCATTCTTTTAACAAATAAAGTGCTCCAGAGATCTGCCAAGAATGAGGTTAGTCCTATTACAAAGGCCAATAATACCTTGCACCTGACTATGCCTCAGCCCCTCCAGCACCTAGCTGAAGGCCTCACACAGAGGGCATTCAGATATGTGAAGAATCGGGTCACCTCTCTAAAGCATCAGTCCACTTGCAAACAGTGGGAAAATCAAGGAAGGGCAGAATAAAATACTGCAAGTACTGTAACTTCTCTGGAGGCTGAATTATAGAGTAACTTTCCTTACACAATGAGAAACAGGAAGCTACTTGTCTGCTGATTCTAGCCCCTCGCCCACTCTATGCCAGCCAAACACTCATGATACAACTGCAAGCATGGTATATATCGTGCCTGATGCCACGGAACCAGCAGCAGGGAGTGTAAGCAAGGGCCCAAGTCACGAGCTGTGACTAAGGACCCTGAAGAAAGCGAAGGATTCCTGCCACAGAGAACAGCAAGTGAACAGGAGGGCTGGCTGGGAGACAGGAGGCAGGGAGGGTATCTATGAAGAAATGGCACTGAAGTGGAGACACTGATGATGAGAAGGAGCTGGTCACACTGTGGGCCCGGGACAGATGGCGCTGGACGGGGGACTGGTGTGGAAAGATCATCACCTCTTCTCCTCATTGAAAGAGGACCACAGTTGCTGAAGCCAGGTGAGGGACAAAGTGCATCGTTCCATGAAGCTGGAGGGGCAGGCAGGGCCCTGGAGCCATCAAGAGCCTTCAGAGTCATGTGTTAGGTCTGTGGAAGGCTTCGGCAGAGTTTTAAGCTCGTGAATGCACAATCTGATTTTCTTTCCTTCTATTCTTGCATTTTAATTTTTTAAAACTTTTAAATTTGAACTAATTTATACATACAGAAAAGTTGCAAATATAGTACAAGGAGTTCCTTTATATTCCTTGCCCAACTTGTCCTAATGTTAATATCTTATTGTAATATGTCAAGGAAATTAATGTCTGTACAATATTTCTAACTAGACTATAGATTTTATTCAAATTTCAACAATTTTTGGTCTGATTTCTGTTCTGGGATCCTATCCAGGAGCCCACATGGCTGGCCTGCTTTTTTAAGAAAACCACTCAGCTATAGGTGATGAATGGCTTCGGCGGTATCAAGAGCAGTAGCAAGAAAAATAAAAATTAAAAAGAGTAGTAGCAGGGACTCATTCCCAGGTTGTTGCTATGGCCCAGGTAAAGGGTAAGTGTGGCCCAGCTTAGGTGACAGCAGGGTAGAAGCAGACAGACTGACAATATGATATCCAGGCAGGACGGGTAAGACGTTCCAACAGACTGGATGTGGGGGGTGAGGAGAGGAAATGAGGAGGACTCCCTGGGTTCTGCCCATAGTAAGTGGATGATGATGATGTACTTCCTGGGATAAGACTGAGGCAGGTAAAGGTTTTAGGGACAAGATCAGAGACTCAGTTTTGGACCCCTTAAGTTTAAGGTGCCTACGAGGGGCGCCTGGGTAGCTCAGTCATTAAGCGTCTGCCTTCGGCTCAGGTCATGATCCTGGGGTCCTGGGATCAAGCCCTGGATAGGGCTCCCTGCTTCACAGGAAGCCTGCTTCACCCTCTCCCACTCCCCCTGCTTGTGTTCCCTCTCTCGCTGTGTCTGTGTCAAATGAATAAAATCTTAAAAAAAAAAAAAAAAAGATGCCTATGAAATTGCCAAATGAAGATGTCAAGAGGGCAGCCACATCATCCCAATCAGAGGGAAGATCTAGGCTAGAGGGGGGTGTTTCTACTACCACCCTGGAATGACGACAAGAAAGGAAAGGGCCAGGAAATAAGTCTGGGGAACTTCAATGTCGATAAATGGTGTGGGGTGGGGGATCCAGCAACAAAGTCTGAAGCGGGACAAGTGGGGTTGGAGGACAGTCAGACAAACAGGATTCTAAGAAAGCTAGGAGGGGACAGTGTCTCAAGGAGGAGGAATGGGAAACTACATCGAGTACAACGTGGCTAGAAAAATGATCCTGGCCTTGGTGGTACGAAGACTATTGATACCATGACAGGTAGAGATACAGGTGAGGGGTGGAGGGCACAGGCCAGGCCTGAGATGGGGGGTGACATGTGAGCGTAAGTGGAGAAGTGGAGAAAGCCCACATGCTCAATCCTTGAGAGAAGTCTGGCCATGAAGTATGGCAGAGAAGTAGGTGACGTGGCATCCTGGGAGGATGTGTGCAGGGCGGAAGTGCTAGAGACTGGTGTGGGCTGACGGAATGGTCCAGTAGAGGGGACAGATTAAAGATGCAGGAAAAGGAAAGGCAGCTAAAGGAGGAAAGTTGCCGAAAAGGGGAGAGAAGATAGAACCATTACCTCAAGTGAAGGGACTGGGCATTACCAGATGGAAGCAAACTTCTACTGTAAAGAAAAGAAAAAAAAAAAGAGAGAGAGAGAGACCTATTGGTAGACATTTGGGGAGGGTGTTGGTGCATTTGGTTTGGTGGGAATGGGGATAGAAAAGTAAGACTCTGACAGGATGTCACGTCAGGTGATGTGCAGTTCAGACTGGCACAGATGCTCTCGCGGGTAATTATCTTGAATCTTCAAGATGATAGTGCTACCAGCCAGACAAATGATAGTGGCAGCTAGCTCTTTCAGAACAGCACTGAGAAGGCAAAGAAACAGCAAAGACACAACTAAGGCACTTAAGTATCTGTTGAATAAACACAAAATGGATGGATAGATGAATGAGTTGATTCACCAAGAAATCAACTCACAAAGGAAAGCCTGTTATGAAAGCAAAACAAGAAGAGACAGGAGAGTAAAGTGGGGTGATGTGCTCCAGACACCCAGAGAAGGAGTGTATAAAGAACTCTTCCAACAACAAAATGACACCCCATTTTTTAAAAAGGCAAAGAATCTAAACAGACATTTCCCCAAAGAAGATATGCAAATGGCCAACAAGCACCTGAAAAGCTGCTCAACATCATTAGCCATCAGGGAAACACAAATCAAAGCCACAACAAGATGCCGGTTCATACCTACCATGACAGCCACAATGAAAAAGACAGAAGAAAACAGTTGTTGATGGGGATAAACAGAAATTGTCATCTTCATACACTGCTGGTGGGAATGTAAAATGAAAACACTCTGGCAACTCTTCAAAATGCTAAACACAGAGCTTCCATAGGTGTTACCAGCGATTCTCCTCCTAGGTATAAAATGAAAACATACGTCCACACACAAACCTGTATGTGAGTGTTTACAGCGGTGTTATTCATAACTGCCAGAAAGTAAAAACCACCCAAAGTTCTATCAACTGAATGGTGTATCCATACAATGAAATAGTATTCAGTGGTAAAAGGAGTGAGGTTTTGATTCATGCTACAATGTGGATGAACCTGGAAAACATCACACCTTGCATGATTCCATCTTTATGAAAGGTCCTGAAGAAAACCCAGGAGGAGACCTAGTCTGCAGGACTCCAACAGCTCTTACAAAGCTCTAGTGGTTAAGGCAGTGGATATCGACATAAGGGCAGACAAACGGATGAAACAACAAAAAGTTGAGAAACAGATTCTCACACATATGGGCATAATTTATGACAAAAGAGACACTACAGAGCATGGGAAAAGGATGGCCTTTTCAAATATAGTGCTTGGTTCAGGGTGGATATCTTTTGCTTCCTTTACAGCCACCCCCAAGACCCTGGGCTGGTAAATACGTACATGAAAAAAATGGTGCACATTTAAAATAGGAAATAAACATCACCATATGTCTGTTAGTATGACAAAAATGAAAAGTCCTGAGAATATCAAGTACTGATGAGGACGAGGAACAAGAATGCTCGTATACTGCTGGCAGCAATACAAAAAAGTATAGCCACTCTGGAAAAATCTGCAGCAGTTACTTATAAAGCTAAACGTACACTGATAATATGCCCCAGCAACCCCAAACCTAGATATTTTACCCTAGAGAAATTAAACATTATGTTCATACATAATGTTGCGCACAAATTTTTATAGCAACTCTATTCATAATTGCCAAAATCTGGAAACAGCGTAAATGTCCTTTGGCAGGTGCATCCACAGGATGGAATACCATTCAGCATTACAAGGAATGAACAGATACATGCAACAACTAGGATGAAGCTCAATCTTTCAATTACACTAAGCGAAGGAAACGAGTCTTAAAAGTTTATACACTCTAGGGGCATCTGGGTGGCTCAGTCAGTTAAGCGTCAAGACTTGATTTCAGGGGCGCCTGGGTGGCTCAGTTGGTTAAGCGACTGCCTTCGGCTCAGGTCATGATCCTGGAGTTCTGGGATCGAGTCCTGCATCGGGCTCTCTGCTCGGCAGGGAGTCTGCTCCTCCCTCTGACCCTCCCCCGTCTCATGTGCTCTCTGTCTCTCTCATTCTCTCTGTCTCAAATAAATAAATAAAATCTTTAAAAAAAAAAAAAAAAAGACTTGATTTCAGCTCAGATCATGATCTTAGGGTCATGGGATAGAGCCCCGCATCGAGCCCCGCATCGGGCTACGTGCTCAGCAGGGAGTCTGCTTGAGATTCTCTCTCTCTCTGCTTCTGCTCCTCCCCCCACCTGCACGTGCACACACTCTCTCTCTCTCTCAAAATAAATAAATAAAATCTTTAAAAAAAAAAAGTTTATATACTCTATGGTTCTATTTTTTTTTAAAGATTTTTTTTTTTGGACAGAGAGAGAGAGAGACAGCGAGAGAGGGAACACAAGCAGGGGGAGTGGGAGAGGGAGAAGCAGGCTTCCCTGCTGAGCAAGGAGCCCGATGTGGGGCTCGATCCCAGGACCCTGGGATCATGACCTGAGCCGAAGGCAGACGCTAAACAGCTGAGCCACCCAGGCGCCTCTCTATGGTTCTATTTTAATGACCTGCTCCTAAAGGCAAAACTATAGGGACAGATAACAGATTATTTGTTGCTGAGGGGAGAGAGAGGGTTGGAGGTAGGTCTCTAAAGGGTCCACACAAGAAAAAGACTGGGGGTGGAACTGTTCTGTATCCTGATTATACTGGATGCTACAAAATCTATACATGTGTTGAAATTCATAGAACTGTACACCAAAAGAAGAAAGTCAATGCACAATGATTTAAAAAAAAAAATTATACAAAAAGGAATTACCATACAACCTTGCAATGCTAATCCAATTCTCCACTCATGAGAAATTAAGACATCTATCCACATCAAGACTTGTACACAAATGTCTAGAGCAGCTTTACTTATGACAGGCAAGAGGCAGAAATAACCCAAATGTGCATCAGCTGGTGAATGGACAATGGTACGTCCATACAATGAAATTTGACTCATCAGTAAAAAGGAACTAAATACTGATCCACACTACAATATGAATGAACCTCAAACAATATGCTAAGTGAAAGAAGCCAGATGCAAAAGACCACATAGTGCATAATTTCAATTATGTGAAACGTCTAGAAAAGGCAAGTCTATAAGGACAGAAGGTAGATTCCCAGTTGCTGGGTCTGGAAGCACAGTAGGCCTGTGGGTGATGGAAATGTTCTAAAACCAGATCACGGTGATGCTTATACAATTCTGTAAATTTTTTAAAAGTAAGTGAACTATACACTTTCAAGAGGTTATTTTATGGTGTGTAAATTATACCTTAATAAAACTTTAAAAACAGTGCTCAATTAGATATGCATATTTTTAACGAAAACTTGACCTGACTTCATAGAATACACAAAAAATTTAATTCTATGTGGATCATACACATAAATCCAAAAAGATAAACAATAACATATTTAGGCAACAATATAGAAGAGTAATTTCATGACCTCAGAGGTAGAGGAAAATTTCCTAAATAGGACACAAAAAGCATTAAGCTAACAAAGGGAAAGACTAGTAAACGTCATACACGGTAGGTAGAACCACATGAAATTGCCAATATCTGAACATTCTGATCTACACAAATGGCAATTTCATACTCAAAAGGCAAGACCAGGATGGGGGAAGTTATTTGCCTCACATCCAACTGGGAGAGGACTGGTAACCTGTAAATAAGGAACACCTGACACTCAACAAGAACACAAAACACAAAAGACCACCCAGTGGAAAAAGAACAAACCCAAACAGCCAACGGAAGTAAGAAAAGGCACTCAATCGGGGCAAATGCAAATCAAATAAGGGAATCAAAAATTAAAGCTACCAAAAGAAACCACACCCACCAGAGTGGCTGAAACCAGACAGGCTGAAAGGTAAGAATGCCAAGCAACAAGAGCTGGTCAGGGGAGGAACTGCGAACACAGTCTGCAAAGCAGTTTGCTGTTATCTATATAAGAGTGGAAGACATTCATACTCTGGGACCCAACAATTCCATCCTTGGACGTTTATTTACCCAACAGAAATGCACGCAAGTGTGCAACAGAGTACAGGACATCCAGATGTGTCTGAATTCTGTTGAAGCCAAGATGGACAAGCCACACATCCGTCAACGGGAGGATGGATAGACAGACTGAGATACACTAACACAGCAATGAAAATGAACCGACTGCCAACTATGGGCAACAGGGATTAATCTCCCAAGTTTAACAGTGAGTAACAGGAGCAGCCCCCAAAGAATACATATCGCAGATTCCACTTATGTGAAATCCAAGCACTGGAAAAACTGATTAATGGGGCCACGATGTGGTTACATGCAGGAGCTGGTGGTGGGTAGTCCTGAGAGGCACAAAGAAGGGCTTCTGAGATCCTGTCTCAGAAGGATTTTTTCATCTAAATGCTGGTTATGTGGCTGGTTATGTGGCTGGTTATATGGTCATTTTGTAATAATTCAAATGTACACTTATAATTAATGCATTTTTATTTATGCCTATTATACTTCAATGCAAAAATTTATTTTAAAAAGCAGACTTCAAACTCTTCAAAAATGTCAGTATCATTAAAGACAAAAAAGGCTGGGAGTAGTTCTAGATCAAAGGCGACGACACAGATGTGTGATAACTAAATGCAATAAATGATCCCTGATTGGATCCTGGATGAAAAAAAAGAAAAGCTCTAAAGGATACTACTGGACAACTGGGGACCATTTGAATATGAACTGATAAGAGTATTTTGTTAACGTTAAATTTCTTGAGTGTGACCATTTCTTTTGTCTACATAGGAGAACATCTTTGTTCTGAAGAGATGTATGTTGAAGAATTTAAGCTTGATGCTTGCAACTTACTCTCTAATGGCTCAGGAAAGAGACAGAAAGCACACACGCACACACACATACAAAGGACATATATATATGCATATATCTATAAAAGATTTATGTGTGTATATATATTTATACACACATACATTGAGAGAGAAAACAAATTTGGCGAAATGCTAACAATTAGTGAATCTAGGTGAAGGGCATATTAGTGTTCATTATACCACGTAACTTTTCTGCAAGTCTGAAATTCTTCAAAACAAAAAGTTGGGAAAGCAGCAAAAGCAAAAGCAAAAGCAAACCCCAAATCTGGCAAAAGCAAACAACCAAAGTCAAGTGTTTAAGGATGCACACTTGGGTAAGAAAACCATAAAGAGAGGGAAGTGACCCCAAGTAAGGGCAAGACCATGGTTGCCTTTGGCAGGAAGGGGACAGGAAGGGACATCTGGGTGGCTGGCAGTGTTCTCTTTTTCAGTCTGGCTAGTTAAGACACAAGGGTGTTCACTTTAGAATAATCAGGCTGTACATTAGTTTTATGCAGTCTCCTGTATCTTCTCACATTTTACTACTTTTATGAAATTGTGGTTTTACTAAGGACGACACTGAGCAAGGCAGAGCTGCATGTGCTGTGTGTGAGGGGCAGTCACAGTCAGATGCGGAGGACAAGGGCGGCTCAGCCGCTCAGCTCCGGGCTGCCATGGGTCTCGCCAGCCGCGCGGTGTAGCTTCCGGCGCCGTTACACAATCATAACAGCACAGCTGCCTCTTAGCTGCCAAATGTTCTCACAATTTGGTTGCTAGGAAAACACACCTAACTTATACTGCAGATTGATTTATGAAAGGTGTGGCAAGATGGTCATTTTTTTGTGAAACAAAGTTGTTTTCTAGGAAGTTATTTTCCCACAAATCACCTATAAACACTAAACAAAAAATATTTAAAACTCCCATAGTTTTGGTCCTTAATTCTCTTCTCGTGCTATTGCTACAAAGATAACGGAAACAAAATATTTACTATTTACAGCTGCTTGGAATTTGGTTCCAAACGCGTTGGTGTGTAGACTCACTTACTGCAGAACTAAATACGCAAGACTCCACATTGAGGACAAATTCTCTCCATTTACAGGATGGAGAAACCCTTGACAGTCTCTTGCTGAGGTCATTCTTGACAAGCTGACAGCAGCGTCTGTGCTGTATGTCAGCTCAAGAACTCCAGAACCACACTGCCTGCCCTCAGACCCCAATTCTGCTACATGGAGCCCGTGTGACTCATGCAAATCCCTTCCCCTCTTCGTGGCTCTGGTTCTTAATCTGAAAGGACAGGAAAACGTCACCTACAGTACAGGGTTGTCACGAGGACTTCCTGCTGAGCATTCAGCAGGTGCTTAGAACGGTGACTGGCACAAAGTGTGGTATCAATGCTTCTTCAAAGCCAGGACTGAAGTAAATGAAGGAAACACGCAGGCTCAACACCATGAGAACCCCCCAGAGAATGTGGTTGAAGGGATCACAGGCAGCTTACAAAGAAGGGGCTTCAGAGAGCAGCGCTGCCCTAGAATTTAAGAGCACGGACTCTGGTCTCAAGTGGTCTGGCTTTCGGCAGCAATTTTACTACCTTGAAACCAGCTACTATTTAACCCTCTCTGTGCCCGTTTACTCGTTTGTAAAGCTGGAGCAATGGAAGGTCCCAGTTCACAGGGTTGTTGGGAGAATTAAATAATGATATGAAAAACGCCTGGAACAGTGCCTGGCACACAGTAAGCACTCAATAAGTGTTTGCTGCTGCTATTACACCCGTGCGTTTGTGTGGTACTGCCCTATAAAATAAACAGTGCCATGTATCTGATTCTGGCCAAAAAACTGTACTGTCGATTGGTCAACAGCTTGGATGAAGACACAGGAAAGCTGTTCATCACACATGCAGATGGGAGGGACAAACAGAGGCTCGTGGGTGCTGGAGGAGCTGCAGGCCTCACAGCAGCCCCAAGCCCAGCAGGTAAGCCCGTGGGCTCCAGCTGCCTCTGTGCTGACTTTCTGAGTATGGACAGATGTGGCTGTTGCCTCACTTCTGCTTTCTAGAGCCTGTGAACACTGCCTCCTGTGGCCCAACCTACACACAGATTTCCACCACACTGACTCAGTATGAATCCACTGCAGTCCACCCCTTGCCAGCCTGGGATCGAGACACACACTTTAACCATACTTCACTTCCAAATAAACTCAGTGGTAAAAATCAGACTTCCACCTCACATAATGCCCTTATCCCTCTCGCAGCCAAAAACATGCTAGCCCTCTCTCCAAAAGAGGATCCCAAGTCCCTTATAGTTCATTTCTCTTCTAGAGGAGTCATTGCTGCTCTGATCAATATCCCCTGGGATGAAGAGTGCGATCATGTTCTGACCCAGGTGAGAGTGCTGGTGGAACCCCGAGGGATAAGAGTGAAGGAACATGGCCAGCCCTGCCACGCACAGAAGAAAGACACTTTCACCAGCATACCACCCGCCAGCAAACAGTGGATCTGTTACAGCAAGAAACCACATCTGGCCCAGCAGCTGCAACCAGAGCCACCACCGGGCTGAGCTTACAGTAGCCCACTGCCATTCTCCAAGACCCACCTGCCTTCTGCGCAGGCCAAGCAGGTGGGCTGGAGATGTGGCAGGAATCACCACCTTACATCTTTCAAGTCCTGATGATGGCGCTAATCTCTGCCAACCCTGCCAGGAATGTGATACTGCTTCTGGTGCACTATTTTGATGGGTAGAGTAGTTCTAGTGGCTTCCACTTGGCCTTTCACACCATAACAGCTCTCACTACAGGGAACTGATGTCAGAATTCTGCCAATGTACATGTGTATATTTCAGTTAAACATTACAGAACTGGAGGGGGGGAAAAAAACACAAAATAGGTTGTTATACCTTAATAATTACTTAACATATAATATGCAGTAATGTGTGGTATTAAGGGCGCCTGGATGGCTCAGTCGGTTAAGCGTCTGCCTTCAGCTCAGGTCATGATCCCGGGGTCCTGGGATGGAGCCCCAGGTCGGGCTCCCTGTTCAGTGGGGAGCCTGCTTCTCCCTCTCCCTCTGCTGCTCTCTCTCTGTCAAATAGATAAATAAAATCCTTTAAAAAAATATCTCACAGACATGCCACACTCCCTCGCAAGTCCTATGCGTTGTAACTGTACAACCCTGACAGCATGCAGGCTGCACGGCACCATTTGGGTAGGATGAACAGAACCATTGCGTCCTAGCCCCACAAACTCGCTTTTCCCCTCTTTCCCTAGGGGTCGCCATTCTCCAGTCATCCCAACCAGAGGGCTCCATGGACCTGTTCTCTTTCTAAGCCCTGTCCAATCCTCCTGCTGAGCCCACCTTCTCTCCACTCCCTCTGTCTCAACCTCGGGTACCAGCCAACTGCTTCCTAACTGGTGCACCATCTCCCGGTTTCTCCTCTTCCAGTTCATGGCCTAGACTGTCACCCAACAGACCATGCTCTAAAACCTCTGAGAGCAGTCCTCTTATAAAAATAGTAAGAGCAACAACTACTACTATAACTAACACTTAGAGAACAACTTACTGTGTGTCAAACACCGTGCTGAGTGCTTGACATCCATGATTATCACACTGAGCCCACACAGTCCTATGAAGTAGGTGCTGTTACAAATAATGGATAACAGAATAAAGTATAAACGCCAACGTGGCTTGGAAAGCTGTTCACAACCTGGCCCCAGGCTACCATTCCAAGCCCAGCTCCCACGCCCATGGTCTTCACCTCTTCCCTGCGCACTTACACACTACTTGCCAAAACACCCCGTGCTCTGTCACAGTGCCACAGCCCTAGTGTGGGCTCCTCGCTTGCCTTTTTTAGGGGTTCCACTAATGTTCCAATTCTTATCTTTTTAAGTGTTCCAATTACACTTAAAAATTGCTTTGAGGGACAT
This sequence comes from Mirounga angustirostris, assembly GCF_029215605.1. Lineage (NCBI taxonomy): Eukaryota > Metazoa > Chordata > Mammalia > Carnivora > Phocidae > Mirounga > Mirounga angustirostris. The sequence continues at coordinate 142,789,999 of NW_026991713.1, forward strand.
CTGGCTGGCTCCGTCGGTGGGACATGCATCTCTCGATCTCGGGGTTATAAATTCAAGCTCCACGTTGGGTATAGAGATTACTTAAAAAAATCTTAAAAAATTGCTTTGACTGCAAGATTTCACACTTGAAAATGGAAATTCTACTTTTACTAAAAGAATAAAACTAAGCTTACCATGTCTTTTCACACAGATAACTCCAATGATGGCTTTAATCTAGTCTAACATTTTCGCTTCCATGGACATAACATTTTACTAATAATTAGACAGTCACCCCTGATGCTCCAGGATAGAAATCAGAGCCCCTGAGTTTAAAAGTGTCTGAAGAATCTAGTTTTAGGACACAAAGCTATACAAATCAGCTCAAACTATGGTGGTTTTTGTGTCGCTGTTAAGGTTTTTTCCCCTTTCTTTTTGCATTTGTATTTAATCGAGAAAGTTTCTGTAGGAGCAGGGAAGCTGCAAAGTAATACTCTCTGGAACTCTTCTTCACTTGGTATCACTACTTTCACAACAATTAGTGAAGGAGTTGAGGACTATCGTATCTCCTGGTTTCTTCCTTACTTAAAAAGGGATTGTTCATTAAAATGACACTTAATTAAACAAACATTTATGGAGTGTCTACTAAGTGTAAGATACTGATTCCAGGTTACATAAAATATTACAAGTCTTTTTACCTGTTGACTGAATTGCCTTTGATCATTGTGCTTGTGTGGTACTTTGCATTTCCATTACATCATTCAATTTTCCAGTGAGACCAGTGAAATGAGTCTGCCTCCCATGACAATGGGCACACAAAGTGGCAGGCGCCGGGCTTTACCACAAGGTTCTGGTTTTATGCTGGAGGTAAGTATCCATCCAAAACTTCAGGATGGAAACGATCACACAAGGGACGCCTGGGTGGCTCAGTGGGTTAAGTGTCTGCCTTCAGCTCAGGTCATGATCCTGGGGTCCTGGGATGGAGCCCTGCTGTCAGGCTCCCTGCTCAGTGGGGAACTTGCTTCTCTTTCTCCCTCTGCCTCTCCCCCCTGCTTTCTCTCCCTCTGCCACTCCCCACTCGCTCTCTTTCTCAAATGAATAAAAAAAAAAAAAAAAAAAGATCACTCAAGATAAAGGCAGAAAAGCAAAGCCCAGAGAGGAAAGTCATATATGGAGCATTAAAGACCAGCAGTGTTGAAAGACTTCCTACAGAACAGTAAGTTCTAGAACAAAGTTAAGTTTGGGTAGGAGCTTACTCTCAGAATGGGAACTGCTCCCCCCTCATAATTCTCTGTTTCTGCCCTTATTTTTTCCTTCTAAAAGGCTAGACTCTTCTAAGTTTTCAGATTTATTGTCAAACTCAAGGAACATTTTGATCACAACAGTGTGCAACTCTGAAATGACAAAGTAGTAGCAAATTCCATCTTTGCTTACTATCATTTTGCTGGTGGGCTAGTACCAAAACAAGAAAATGATGTGTAAAGAAAAAGTGAGTGCTGTTCATGGATCTAAAAGTTTTTATTTATCTGAATTCATTTTTTTATTTTTATCTTATTTTTAAAGATTTTATTTATTTATTTGACAGAGAGAGACACAGTGAGAGAGGGAACACAAGCAGGAAGAGTGGGAGAGGGAGAAGCAGGCCTCCCGCTGAGCAGGGAGCCCGATGCGGGGCTCGATCCCAGGACCCTGGGATCATGACCTGAGCCGAAGGCAGACGCTTAACGACTGAGCCACCCAGGCGCCCTTTTTTTTATTTTTTTAAGTAGGCTCCACACCCAGAGCAGAGCCCAAAGCTGGGCCTGAACTCACAACCCTGAGATCACAACCTGAGCTGAAACCAAGAGTTGGATGCTTAACCAACTGAGCCACCCAGGTGACCCTGAACTCATTTTTTTAAAAAGGAGAAAAAATATGACTCCCTCCCTCCCTTATTGTTTGATTGGAGTTTATGAACTGAATTCTTAGCATACTTCGCCTATTTATTTCTTTCTTCAAAACCCATTTTTATACCAGCACCTTAATCTGGCTGATTCTGTTTTGATTTAATTTTAGATAAATTCCCAGAGGACCTGCATTGCATTCAACTGTTGTTTGAACTGAATTTTCTAGTTATCAGGATCTGTAAATACTAATTACCTGAAAGAGAGGAGATAAACATACAGTGTTTTTACAGTATAATACCTGACCTCTCCCCTCCCCCAAACCTGGAAAAATGGACCAGACCAGTGGCAAGACAAGAGCCCACAGCTACCTGTGATCCCATGCTGCATTAACACCTGCTTCTTCTGGGCTTTCTGGATACAATATAATTTGGGCAAATTGTTTTGGACATATCTAGTTTGGGTCTGATAACTTACAAAGTATCTGACTTCAGCAACTTAACTTCTCTGGGCTTCATTTCACCCTTTTGTAAAACAGGATGAAGAAACTGCATCCCACAGGGTTGCTTTGAGAATCACAGAATTTCTTACATATAAACATAAAGCATCATTATAAGAAGAGATGTATACCAATAGAACAAACTCAAAAGAAGATTCCTTTATTTTCTAATAATTTGGAATCTTTTATTCTTTGCTTAGACTCAGTGCATTGCAAGAATGAGCACATTAAGTTCAAATAACAACGTCACTAAATACTTTGTGACCTTGGGCAGGGCATTTCAGTTCCACGGACCTCCGTTTCTCCCTTTTTAAAAAATGAGGTAGTTTAACTACAATCATCTAAACTACAAAAGTGCATTTACTAATTCCAAAATGTAGGATTTATAAAATAAAATTCTATGATTTGATGGAGCCATTTTTGTCCAAGACGTTAAGAAATGCCTGGCAAAGGGGATCCAAGAAAGAGTCCCTGAGGAGTTAGACTTACACCTTAGAGACTTGTCTCATCATAAACCTATGGAATCACAGAGTGTAAAAAGTAGCCACCGGTAACAGCACAGGGCCACATCAGCAAACATAACTGCACTTAACCTGCAAACAAAGGGATACAGCTTTGTAAATCAGCTTTGTCTCTGGATATTCATAAATCCCAATTTAGAAGCCTGTTCTATTTTAAGAGAAACACAGCAGGAGAGTATCACTTTTGAACCTTCATACATTTAAATGATGTCTCCAGAGTGAGAGCCTGCATGTAAATCCTACCAATTTTCCAGGACCTAGCTCAGAGGCCACTCTAGCACTCTGGACAGGCGGATGAACTCTTTCCATCCCACTTTTGCTGCCCCCGGAATAATAAATCTTTCCCCAGACAAACATTCCACTTCCCAGCATTACAGTGATTGGCCCCTGGCTCCCCTAGCTGATTATAAATTCTGAGACTGTGCTGGCTCTGCATTTCATGGAGCAAGCATGCAATAAATATTTGTTAAAATAAACTCATAAATTAATATAATCTTCTTAATTTATGAGTTTAAGTACAAATTACAAATGTGTTGTAAGTGACTCTTCGGACAAAGTCTGAATTAAATCCCAGTTCTGTTTTTAGATCCTTTGATGATATTTGAGGGAATATGAGGACGAAAATAAGACCAAAATAAAGTGGTTCCTGAGGGGAAAAAAAAAGTGAAACCTAGGTATGAATCAGTAGTTTGAACTGTTTTATTAAGGAAGAGCCAACAATTTTGCTTCCCAATTTTCTTGGTTCATTCAAGAGCATAAAAAAATCTCAAGGAATAACTAGCTTTGAAAATCTTTATGAATTTACAGTTCATGTTACTGATAAAAGTGAGCCTAAGCTTGAAGTCACTGTTTATGGTCACCTAAGTAGTAAGTGGGCGGGCTTATTAGCTTGAACAACACGTGCATTTTCTCATATTTGCCAAACTTACATTAATCAATGTACTTTGTGCAGATTCATGTGTGAGCACAGCTACAATTCTTACTAGCTTTGTAAATAAGGAAAAAATTGTATTGGCCAGCAAAGTTTGTTGCTTGTGCGTGTGTGCCCTACATTGGTGTTTTGAGCACTAACAATGTAAGTGAAGAAACCAATAATGTTTCCACTCATCCAGAAGGAATCATTAATTCTAAATGAGGCTAGTAGCTACTTCCAAGGCAAGGCAAATGTGCACACTTTGTGGAAGGGCACAGAGGCTCTTCTACTGTCCTTTCATTGACATCTAGTAGTGTGTCTCTCCAGTAGAGCTCTAAAGAAAACAAGACTCTCCAGAAATTCTAGGCTGGTCATCAATGTATGTCTTCTTAAACCAAGATTTCTGACAGGTCTCCCTTATCAAAGTAACATTTCTCTCCAGGTAAGGACCAGAGGATTTATGTATCTGTTATAAAGTCATTAGGTAAAAAAATTCTGTTCTTGGCAGGAGGGCAATTGGATTGACAAAGAAGATTCCTTTGCAACCAATCCCTTTGTATGTGGAGCCTGTGACATGTACTGGTGTTCATTCCAAATGGAAAGCAACGTGACATGGAGGCCTAAAGTGGGTCTTTAAAACTTTGCCTGCAAGTAGTCAAAAAGCTGCTTTTGGTTGAAGTGTTTCCCTACAACAGTTCTACCCCCTCCAACACACACTTTAAAAAAAAATAGAATTTTGGGGGCGCCTGGGTGGCTCAGTCGTTAAACGTCTGCCTTCGGCTCAGGTCATGATCCCAGGGTCCTGGGATCGAGCCCCACGTCTGGCTCCCTGCTCTGCAGGAGGCCTGCCTCTCCCTCTCCCACTCCCCCTGCTTGTGTTCCCTCTCTCGCTGTGTCTCTCTGTCAAATAAATAAATAAAATCTTTAAAAAAAAAAAAATAGAATTTTGGACACCTTCCATTCCTTGCTTCCAACTCTGCACACACAGCAGGCTCGAGGCCTGGCACAGGTTTTCCTGAACAGTAAGGTGGGAGTTGGGTCCAAGGTTACCCCACATACCTTGCTCACAGTGTCTGAAAACTACAGAGTATATTCTAAGAATACAAGAGAAAAGGATCTTTGTTTTGGGGATGGAACATCCCCTCGAATATTCGCTGCTATTGTTTAAAGTGCAGATATCCTCCTAACCTTTCTTACTCAGGAGCAATGAGGCTTCTTGGGGACACTGGCTCTCAAGCTGTGTTTCTGTTCTCGCTGGGGCCCCACCCTGACCCACTTGGACTTGTAATGCCATCCTCCCCTCAGCCCCACGAAAGGACCCAGGTCTCCAGTGTGCTCATCCTGGACGGAAACAGGTCTGAGGCTGGGAAGGGCGCCAAACAGAGATCTTTTCATGGTTTCTATTCCCCGTTATTTTGCAGGGAAAAGGAAATACTCAACAATCAGAAATTGTCAGGCAGATGTGAAAGAGATCTAATTAATCATAAAGACCATTTTAAAATTGTATTTGCCATTTAAAAAGGAGATAACACTAATAACATTGAAATGAAGTCTCTATTGAAAGAAAATGACTACGTGTTGCCCAAATCTCGATTACTTCTTTGTCACTGATAAACCATCCTCAGCTCGTTATACACAGAGACTATGAAACAGAGCAGGCTAGTCCTTCGTCACGCTTCTCCCTTCTGTGGTTTATGTACCTTCTCTTTGTTCATCAAATGGCGGTACAAGGTCAAGATGGAGTTTATTATAAAAATGGATCAATTATGGGTGAGGTGGAAAGAAACATGGGCACACCCTCAAGAACCACTTAGACTGTCACCTCATTCTCCCCGCAGAGAGAGACCCACATAGGAAACAGAGAACATGGCCATGTCCAGCTCCCTACTTTCCTAAGGGTTGCCCATTTCTGCCCATTGTAGATGAAGTGGAAATTCCTTGAAGTTAGGAACATGTGTCATTATTCACCACTCTGTTTTCCACAGAGCTTGACACAGTGTCTTGCACCAGGCGAGAGTTCAGTAACGTTGGGAAGTGTTTCATTCCCAGTGTTACTGAGTGTTTCCACTGACGACCCTCTAGCATAGCTGCTCCAGTCCCCAGACCACTCATAATCCTGGGGTTCTCCAGGAGCCACCTGAGCAGGTACTCACTGGAGAAAACCCAACAACATCCCCATCATATGAAATCTCTGGGCATGCCTGGGTGGCTCAGTCCGTTAAGCATCTGCCTTCAGCTGAAGTCAGATCCCAGGATCCTTGCTCAGCAGGAGGCCTGCTTCTCCCTCTCCCTCTGCTGCTCTCCCTGCTTGTACTCTCTCTCTCTGTGTCAAATAAATAAAATCTTAAAAAAAAAAATCTCTGGTCTCCAGATGATGACTTGAACTCCACGCAAGTGTCCAGAAAGACCCTGGGACCATCAGGACTTAAAGTAACCAAGGATCCTGTACTAGTCACGGCTCGAATAAGGAAGGAGTAACACCAGATCAGAAAGTTTTTCAATACAAGGAAGCAGGGGGCTTCAGAGACCCTCACATGCGCCACCTACCATGTGTCTGCTTCGGAGGCCACAAACAACAGAGCAACGTCTCCCCTGACTCCCACAGTTGAGCAGAACCTAACCTGGGGTCACACAGGGAAGGGGCCAGGGAAATAGAGCTCCAGGCTTTCTCTGAGATGAAGGAACACGTCGGGGGGAGGCAGCGGCACCCCACTAATGCTGGACACACTCCCCACAGTGTTCCTGACCCCATCAGACCCACAGATATGGGCTAACAAGACACTGGACACTTTCTGCCAAATTGCCCTCAAACTCAGTCACTGAAATGTCAACTTAAATCTCTGCAGTCAACTCTCTAGGCTACTTCTGACCCAATCTGGGTGCACATAGATTTGTCTTCAGACCCTCTGGTGAACTCATCTCACACTTCCAATCCAGCTCTTCCAAAAGCACTTTTGCCTTGACGGGCCCAACACCAACAGAGTCAGCTGATTCTTCCAAGTGTCAACACCTTCTGACTTGGCTTGGAAATCAATATTGAGAAGGAAGGCCTTTTTCTCTGCTTATGTTGGATATATTGTTCCCCTGTGAATATTGCTATAAAGAACTACCCCTGGACTAACGGAATGCCTTTTTAAGGCAAACACGGAGATTTAAAAGTACATGTAGTGTTTGCTGGCACAGGCTCAAGGGAGTCTGCCCACCCCTGGAGGCACTGGTAGGGGGAGGGGATGCTCCTGGGGCCAGAGGTAAGCACCAAGGCCTCGAGGGCCTGTGTAGGAGAAGGCTGGTTACATTCAAGGGGGCTGATCAAATAAAAGAAGATCTCACAGATGACAGAAGCCACCTGTTACTCTCATCGTTGGGGGAAGAGAGGTATGAGCAGGGAAAGGGGAAAAGCTAACGGGAACCAGGGGATCTGAACTGTAATTGGATACGTCACAGCTCTTACAGCTAGGTGGGAGGACGGAGAACGATACGTGTATGTGTGCGCCCATGCGTATATGCACATACTTGTGTGTGGAGGGGAGCAAGTACATATAGTTTCCTAACAATGCCCACTGAGAAGGCTTAGTAACTGTAATGCCCCCAGGGCAGCAGACACATCTAGTGCTCCTATCTGGGTTTCTAAAAACCATTCTTCACTAAAACAAACTGGGACTTACTGAAGAAATGGCTGATTCCAGGGCTGGGACAAGGAAGGTTCAAGATAAAACTGCACGTGTTGGGCCAAAAAGGTAAGCAAGTGCTCAAAGAATGATGCACACGTGTCAAAAGTGCACAAGAGCCAGATTGAAGGGCTCCCACAGGCCCAATATGGGATAATCTGAGCATCAAAGTGGTTAATGATAGTAATGGATTATAACCCAATGAATAAGAGAGGAACCTGTGAGTCTGCAGCTAGGAAAGAAGGGAGGGCGGGACAGGAGGAAGGAGGAAAGAAAGAGGAAAGAAAGCTCTGCCTTGCGTTGGGTTATCAACTAATAAGTGTAAAATAAATGATGCAATCAGTAAACCACCATTTGGCAGCCGTCACGCTAATTGATTCGGGTAGGACTCACCACAGGGTGCTAAAACTAGTGGGTTTAATGAGAGACAGGATGTTTACATAGTCTCAAAATACTTCCCCACAAAATACTTAATACTTGCAAAATGATCATTCATTAATTTTGCCATGAAGAAACCTGGCAGACACCTATTCAACCCATGATAAAAATTAGCATCTCTGGAAATGGGACAAATCAAAATCGTAAGCCCGCCTGTTAGCTGCACCTAGGACACAGCCTCACGTTCTTGGCCCTCCTGCCAAAAACATACAAGCAGAATCTAATCGCCGGGGAGCACCAGCACCAGCCGAGTCCAGGTGCGGGACATTCTACAAAGTAACTAGCCTCTTCTCTTCAAAAATGTCAAGGTCATGAAACACAAACACTAAGGAACTGTTCCAGACTGGAGACAATTCATGCACCGCTGGGCTCATGGGCCCATAAAGGACACTACTGGGACAAGTGGCAAAATGTGAAGGGGGCCTATGGATTAGGAGGTGTAGGATGGCAGTGTTCATTTCCCGACAATAGGCGGCAGCTACCCAGGGAGGCATACACACAAAGTATTTAGGGACATTGTCTGCAATCTATTCTCAAATGGTTCGAAGAAAAAACAAGTGTGAGTAAGTGTGTGAGGGTGGAGAGAGACAAATGTGCCAGGACGTTAACAATTGAGGGAACCTGGCTGAAGGGTCGACACAGAGTTGGCAGCCAGACGCCCCAGCTACACAGCTGTGGTTATGCCCACCAGGCACAGCTCTTCAGACAATGTACTTGGGCTAGACCACTAGACAGAAAAGCGTGTTAGGGGTGGCTTCCTCACTTTCAACACTAAATGGCGTTGGATCATCAATGCCAAGGCGAGGAATAGGGCGCCACAGACTCCTGAGGGAAAGGCTATATCATCTGTCTCTGAATCCCACCGCCATGTCATATTTAGTGCCTTATAAATGCTCAAATAGTGAGCGTGCGACAAATACATGTTGAATGCAAGCTACTTCTTATAGGTTGAATAGTGTCTCCCCCAAAATTCCTGTTCACCCAGAACCTCAGAACGTGGCTTTATTTGGAAATAAGGTCTTTACAGATGTAATTAGTTAAGGATCAACATGAAATTGTACTGGATTAGGGTGGGCCCTAAATCCTTTACAAGAGACAGAAGGGGACACACAGAGACACTAAGAAGAGGGTGAAGTAAAAAAGGTAGATGCAGAGATTATAGTGATGAGTCTGTAAGCCGAGAAACGCCAAGGGTTGCCAGCAGCCACCAGAAGCCAGGGCAGAGGCAGGGGGCGGATCCCCCCTCAGAGCCTCCAGAAGGAACCATCCCTGCCAACACCTCGATTTTCAACTTCTGGCCTCCGGGACTATGAGAGAATTAATTCCTGTTTGTTTGCAGCCACCCAGTTTGTGGGACTTTATTACAGCAGTCCTAGGAAATGAATATACTACTCAAAGAACACTTAAAGTGGCTTTTTCAAACTACACTAAAACCTTACTTAACATGTTAACTTCATTAAAGGTAAAATCACTTTAACATATTCATACTTCAGTTAAATGAATCTGACTTACAGCATCTTAAGCCACGCACTGCGGAAGTATAGTTTCCTTATAACATTAAGCTGTTCTTACTCGGCACTGGCCTGGTGGAGAAAGTCAGCGACCAGCAAGAAGGGCACGCTGTATTTTTTTCTTAAGAGACACACTGATTTTTAAATTATTGGCAACCTACTATATGAATGGCACAGCTTCAGATGTCCTGACATGTTACAAATAAACTACAGTAAAAATTTCTTGGAATCGAAGCTAAAAATATGGGAATGAACATACTTAAGAGGTACGTATTTCCAGCCATGAATCATACTGCATACACAACACAGTTATACATAAGTCTATCATTTAAAATGGGGCCACAGGAAATTTTGAAATGAAGTGAAGTGGGCAAGATAAATCTCTGATTAACAGTAAGGAGAGAAAAATACATCTGGATCACAATATTGGCAACAGTTAAATTACACGGCACTCTTCTGCAGAAAACACAGTTGTTGTTTTTAAATTTAGTCAGTGAAACAAAAAATAATATTGATGTCTGAGAAGGGAACAGCAGTTCACATTCATCAAGAGAGGACTTGCCCTTCGAATGTTTCAGGTTCAAGCCTCACGTCTATTTATAACGGTGAGGCACATGTCACCACAATAGTTGACTGTACTGTGCAGCTGTGAGTGTGCATCACGAAGGGCAGCCGTGGACAGCCTGCACTTTGATGTTTCCTTTTTTTTGAGATTTAAAATAACATTTAAAAAACTGCCAACCAGCAAGGTCACAAAATATTTTTGGATGGCACGAGGAATGATTGCAAAGTTGTGGTTCACTTCAGATGCGGCAGTCTGGGACTCCGCCAACAGGCTTGATTGCACAACATCCTGCCAATGCCAGCTTCAGAAAGCTCACTAATGCCTCCTCCCCTGTAATAAAACCACATTCTATAAGTTTGCAGAGGTTCTCCCTGACAGAGAATACCCAAGAAAACAAGGATTTCCCTGACTCCCTTATTTACAATTGTAACCACTACCACCATGCCTCTTCGCTGTCCTCACCCCATGCCACCCCAAAGCCCCCGCCCTTCCATGAATTTTCTCAAAGCACTTACCACTGACACACTACATATTTTTCTAATATATGCGTCGATTGTCAACTCCCTCATTCTATTATATGTAGTCCAGAAAAGCAGGGCTTTGTGTCTGTTTTGTTCACTGATGGATCTACAGACCTGAGACTCGTGCCTGACACATAATATTTACAGAGTGCATACTTGTGGAATTACCTAATTTAAACAGCAGAGACAATGGCTACAGGAAACACATGGGAACACTGATGAGTAATACTAGACTCCAGAATTCGATGCTGCCCTCTCCCCCTATCATACACATTTGGGTTTTGTTCACACATTTAAGGCATGTAAAATCGGAAATGGACTTTTAAAATACCGGATTTTCTCAAACTGTGGTAGAAGGCAAAGACCAGGACCTCACGGGGCCCAACTGTGAAATAATAATATTCACTCAAACTGTGTCTCTGGAGCTCTTAGATCATAGTGTGTCCATCTGATAAACCTTCTTGCTAGAGATGTTGGACATGCAAGGCCCTGAGTTAATGAAGTGTGGCCTTAATTAAACATTTAAAGATCATCAAGTCACACAAAAGAATACAGTATTGTGTACAACAACTCTTTGAGGTTTTCATTTTTTTCAAGGTTTTACATCAGTGTATCATGAAAACCTCACTATCTTAGGTAAATAAAATCCAACGGTACACCCACCACTCAGAAATTCTGGAAGGTCGGAAAGCGGCACAGAGCAGAGCTCCAAGGGAAGGGGGGACACAGGGCAAAGGGGGACAGGAGACCAAATGGGGACAGGATCAAGGGCTCCCCTGGGAACTCTGCAAAGCCTTTCTTCGCCGTAAACAGACGGCCACACTCAGAAAGCTGGTTCTATTCAGCAGAATTCACAAGTGAAGAAGCCTTTAGTAATGCTTTTTGAAGGGGAACAATTCACTAGCAGAATAAAGTTGTCGTTTAAGCGTGAGTCACTCCTTATCAAAGATGCCCCAGGAGCGAGAAAGCCCCTGCAGCTACAATGGCTGGGACGTTTACCGAAACCTCAGGCAAATGGTTCTGAAGCCACCTTCCCGACATCGGCAAGCAGTGTTTGAAAGCACAGTCAGGGGCTCCCAGTCAGGCCTGAGGAATGTGAGAGTCTGCAGCTAAGAGGGAGCAGGTCAAGTTCCACTAGAGACTCTTTTTTTTTGGCCCTTCAGAGGTTGTCTTCAAGAAGAATCTGTGGATTCTTGAAAAATTTCCTCAACATCAGATCTCAAAACATTTACAGAACAACTGCTTCCTGCACAGCTATTTTCCTACCTGCACTGAAGTTCTGTGGCTACAAAGCAAAATTAAAAGGGGTATTAGTCCTGCCGAGAGTCAAAGCCAGCTCTCCCTGTAAAAAGCAGAATTCTGACTTCAAAACTGGTCTGGGAGCACTGAGTGGCAGCACGTGACCTGCAGAGGCAGCCGGACAGACCGCTCACCTCTGCATCAGCAGCACTCAGCACCATGCTCCGTCGTGTATTTGAGGGTGACGAAGGCCAGACATGGGCAGATTTCTCTGCGTGTGTTTCCAGTAGCAGCTCCGGCGGACAACTCAGTCACACTCACCATGCCCATTCCCCCCTGCTGCAATGTGTGAAGCTGCCTCACCACAGCACCCACTTCCTGCTTCAGGCCCTGGGACCCGACCAGTGCAAGCCACCGGACTCTCCTCCGAGGGTCCAGCCTGGGGCTGACATGTGGCTATTCCTGCAGAGCTCTACCTAAGCACTCCGTTCTCTCAGGTAACCTGCACTGAGGAAACCCACCTCGATCTTATTCTGCTACTATTTTATGTCTGCAGTGGGTTTGGGCAGATAGAATAACAGCCTTTTTTTTTTTTTTTTTAAGATTTTATTTATTTATTTGAGAGATAGCGTGAGAGAGAGAGAGCACAAGCGGGGGGGGGGGGGGGGCAGAGGGAGAAGCAGGCTCCCCGCTGAGCAGGGAGCCAGACATGGGGCTCAATCCCAGGACCCCGAGATCATGACCTGAGCTGAAGGCAGACACTTAACTGACTGAGCCACCCAGGTGCCCCTAAAACATTCTTTTTAAAAAACAAAACAAGACAAAAACTGATGCTTGCTTTCTCATTTCAAAGACAATACATATTTTTTGCTGGAAATATCTGAAAGAGCCAAAAGTATAGTATAATGAAAAAATAAAGATGATCAGTACCCCAGCCAGAGAGATCAACTCCTCTTTATTTCCTTTCCACAATTTTTAATGCTAGCTCTATTGAGGTGGATTTCACATACCATACAGTGTACCCACTGAAAATGTACAATTCAGTGATTTTCGGTATATTTAAGGAGTTGTGCAACCACTGGCACAATCGATTTACAAAATTTTTGACATCCTCAAAAGACATTCTGCACCCTTTAGTGGTCACTCCCATATCTTGGCTTGTCTTCTGTGTCTGCCCAGCCACTGTCCTGTTCTGTTTTCTTAACATCAGACTCTCTTCCCAGCCTACCATCTCCCAGCTAGCACCACCCCCCATGCCCTGTTGGAAAGTCTTGACTCTGCTCAGTGGTTTATTAATACCAAAGTTTCTGTGAGCACAGAAGAGAGCCCACTCAAAATTTTCTCTCCTATGTGAAATGTCACTGCTAAGGGTAATAATGTTGATGTCATCAAGACAATGAGGACAATGACAACAGAGGAAAGCATTCACTGTGTGCTCCAGAGTACCAAGCACTGTTCTGTACACATTACACAGGGTATCCCATTACATCCTTATTGCAACCCAATACAGCAAGGACAGCTACCAGCCCCACTGCAGAGATGAGAAAACTGAGGCCCACAGAAACCAAGGTCACAAAGGCTTAGGAGAGCTGAAATTTGAACCCCAAGCAATGTGACACCAAGCTCAGGCCCTCTTAACCCTATACTACACTGCCCCTCCCTTGAGAGAACTCTCTAAATGGAGTCGAGTCAGAGTGACATCGTGTGGGAAAATGACTGGTCAGGGACTTGTCTGGAGAGCCTGGGAAAGGATAAACTATCACTAGGATAAAGGGCAGGGGGATGAGAACACTGTACACAGGAAACTAGATGAGGATGGCCAGAACCAGATCTACTTCAAGGGTAAGAGTCATACCAGCCTTAGTGTTCTATCCCCACCAGGAGAGGGGCCCTGGACTCCTTGCAGTCAAACTAATTATTGCTAATTACGTTTATCTCCTTGCATCGGGGAGCTAAAAGAAACCTCGTAATTAGAAACTGTTGTGGTAAGGGGTAAGGAAATTGTGTGGGGAGAGGATACAACCAAAAATGCAGTGATTAAAGTTAAGACTTTAGTCTAGAAACAATTCACTAACCACCGGACTCTCCTCTGAGGGTCCAGCCTGGGGCTGACATGTGGCTATTCCTGCAGAGCTCTATTATTAGCAGCGGCTATCTTTAAGGGATGGGATTAGTACTTTTCATTTCCACTTTATACATTTCATACTGGTAAATTTCTACAACAAGTTTATATTACTTAGAAAGTTGAAAAAATATCTATACAAAAGAAGGATTGGAGGGGAGAGGCAGAACTTCTGGAACAGTGTGAAGCTTGGCAAAAACTCCCCCAAAAAAGCAATGGTAAAACTGGACAAACTTGTCAAAAACAACCATTTCAGGACTAGAAGTCAACCAGAGTCATACAACAGATTGAGGAGTATTTATTTGAGAAGAACAAGAGAGCCTCAAGTTGGAACAGTGGCAGTGTGTGGCATTTTAGCCTGGGATGCTCCCACCTCTCAGCCCAGCTTATCACGGTGATAGATCCACCAGGGCATGACAAGCTGTGAAAACTGGTGGATCCTTTGTTGGAGGGGTTGACTTGATGTAAAATAAACAAGCCCAAGGGCATTGTCATAAACAAGAGTGGTCGTGGACAATTATAGACCAACATCTCAGCTAGCTTCAGGTTGTCATACTGATTGAGGCAAGCAACAAACCAGCAGACAAGTAAAAAAATTGACAGGCAGATGCAAAGAATAACAGAACCATAGTGATAAGCTGCCACATGTCCCTGGTGTTCTGGAAGGGTACACATATATGGGAGAGACTGAAGACGGCCCTGGTTATCAACTCACTCTAGGTAAAGTGAGGCCTAGTGCATGCACAGAGGAGGCATAAGAAGGTCTGGCAGAAAGTAAGCCAAGACAGAACTGTAAATAACCTGAACTTCTGAATGTGTTTCTCAACCTAAACACAGATCCACTGCAGAACGATGAAGCTTTACTGGCTTAAGGTGTTTAAGCAGACCTCTAAACAATCACTGGCTAATCACTAAGCTATACTGGTCCAGGGATGATCCTTAGGATGCTGGGCTTAAATATAAAACAAGGGGGAAAAATGAGCAGGATCATCAGCACCTGCATACTGCTGGGAAGACAGACTCTCTAGAATTAATCCAGACAAGTCATAAACAAAAAGCAACAACAAACCTGGATTTTGCCAAGGGTGGTCAGAATCCACAGTTGCTACAATATATGAACTAAAATATCCAGTTTAAAAGATAAAATGTGAAAAAAGTGAAACATGCAAAGAAACAAAGAAAGTATTGGGAACTATACTCAGGAAAAAGAGCCATCAGTACAAACTCTAAGGAGGCCCAGATACTGGACTTAACAAAGAATCAAAGTAGCTATTATAAATATGGTCAAGAACTGAAAGAATCCATGTTTGAAGAGTAAAAGGAAAGTATGATGACAATGACACATCAAATAGAGAATATCGAAAAAGAGATAAAAATTATAAAAAGGAATAGAAATTCTGGAGTTCAAAAGTACAATAACTAAAGAAAAATTCACTGTAGGGGCTCAACAGCAGATCTGAGATGGCAGAAGAATCAGCAAACTTGAAATTATCCAACCTGATAAAAAAATAAAAAATAATAAAGAAAAATGCACAGATCTCAGAGATATGAGGGGTACCATCAAGAATATCAATATGACTGTAAAGGAAGTCAAAAGAAGAGAAAAAGCAGAAAAGTATTTGAAAAAAACAATGGCCAAAACTTTCCAAATTTGATTTTAAAAAGTTAATCTTCACATCCAACAAGCCGGAAGTAAGTTCAACAAACCCTAAGGAAGATGAACACAGAGATCCGCTGGACTCAGTATAGTCAAACTGTTCAAAGCCAAACACAAAGAGACAATCTCAAAAGCATCAAGAGAAAAAGGACTCATTTTATAAAGGGGAGCCACAAAATTAACAGTTGACTTCACATTTGAAATGACAGGAACCAGAAGGCAGTGACATGACACGTTCAAAGTGCTAAAAGAAAAAAAACCTGTTAACCAAAAAGTCTATATCCAACAAAACTACATTTCAGAAAGTAAGTAGAAATAAAGACATCCCTAGATAAACAGAGACTGAGATAATCTGTGGCTAGCTGAACTGCCTTACTAGGAATACAAAAGGAAGCCCTTCAGGCTAAAGGAGAGGACACTGGGTGGTAATCTGAATCCACCAAAGAAATAAAGAGCACTAGTAACAGTAATTACATAGGAAAATATTTAAAAAAGAGAGTTATAAATATTTTCTTCTCTTTTCTACAGGTAACTGATTTAAAAGTATATAAAACAGTAACTATAGACCTTTATTTTGGGACTCATAACATATTAAGATATAATTATATGATAATAACACTACAAAGAAGGGAGGGAAAGAGACTTTTTTTTTTTTTTTTTTTTGGATCTTTGATGCACTGTTCTTTTTTGGCTCTTCAAAACTCTCTGATCCTGGGAATGCCAGGATGGAGTTCACTTATCTATGGTATCTGTAGAGTGGGAAGATGTCTTACATTTGATTGTCTCTCTCTGTATAGGCTACTTATCTAAAAGAAAGAAAGAAATTTTCCAGGCAGGTAAGGAAGGTATTTATACAAACTAAATAATGTCTTTTTTTTTTTGAAGTCCTAAAGCTGCTAACCTTGACTTCAAAAGAGCATCAGTTATAACTCTTCAGAAGAGATCTGATAGTTGGGAGCTAGCAGAATCAAAACACTGTATACCCAATTTTTGGAAAAGTACACTTTATCGGTTAAAATGTGGTTATAACACAAGATGTTCAAAATGGCATCTTTGTATTTAATATTACTGTGCACTGAATGAACTGAGAGATGTAGTGGAGAAAAATTTCTTTGTTTTTTAATGGAGAAAAGTTTCTATATTTTATTGAAAATGGGTCAGTATTAATCTAAAGTAGACCACGATGAGATACTATCATATTGCAGTCTCTAACCACTAAAAATATAACTCAAGAAAAAATGTAAAAACTGAACAAATGAACTAAATCTAGTAGAACACTAGAAATTATCTAGTTAAGACGGAAGAAGACAGTGAGGAGCAATGAACCAAAAAAGACATGAATCAGAGAAAACAAATAGCAAAACAGTAGATGTAGTACAACCATATCAATAATTAAATCTGAGGCAAAGACTGTCAAAGTGGATAAAAAATAAAAACAATATCCAACGATATGCTGTCTACAAGAAACACAAATAAGAAAAAAATGTACTGGGCGCCTGGGTGGCTCAGTCGGTTAACCACTTGCCTTCGGCTCAGGTCATGATCCCAGGGTCCTGGGATCAAGTCCTGCATTGGGCTCTTTGCTCAGTGGGGAGCCTGCTTCTCCCTCTCCCTTTGCCTGCCACTCCCCCTGCTTGTGTTCTCCCTCTCACTCTATCAAATAAATAAAATCTTAAAAAAAAAAAGAAAAAGATGTACTATGTAAACATTAACCATAACAAAATTATAGTAGCTATACTGATATCAGACAAAATAAACTTTAAGATAAAAAAAGTTACCAGAGAAAAAGAGAAAAGTTTTATAATTATATAAGTGTCAATTCATCAGGAAGATATGACAATTATATACACATAAGCAGTTAACAACAGAACACCAAAATACATGAAGCAAAACCTGACAGAACTGAAGGGAGAAAATAGGCAACTCAAAGCAGTATTTGGAGACTTGAATATCCCCCTCTCAGTAACTGATGTAATAACCAAGGGGAAAATCAGCAAGGATACACAGGCTTGAACAACACTGCCAACCAACTTGACCTGACTGACATCTTGAGAACACTTCCAGCAGCAACAGCAGGATACACATTCTTTTCAAGCACACATGTGACATTCTCCAGGACAGACAATACGCTAGGCCAAAAAACAAGTGTCAATATATTTAAAATGATTAAACTAATATAAAGCATATTCTCTACCACAATGGAATTAAATTAGAAATCAAGAACACAAAGAAATTTGGGGATCCTCAAATATCTGGAAATTAGAAAACACGTCTAAATAATTTGAGAGTCAAAGAGGAAATCAAAGGGAACTTAGAAACTACTTCAAACTCAATGGAAATAAAAACACAGATCAAAATTACAGAATACAGCTTTGGAAAGTGCTGTGAAGGAAATTTTTTACTTTAAAAGTCTGCTGAAGACAAAGAAAAGACTCAAGTCAATAATATGAACTTCCACCTTAAGAAACTAGAAAAAGAAGAGTAAATTAAGCCCAAAAAAAGCAGACAGAAGGCAATAATAAATACTAAAGTAGAAACTAATGAAATAGAAAAAAATAAAATCAATGAAACCAAAAGTTCATGCTCTTATCAGGAACAAGGCAAGGACTCTCTGACTCATGTCTTACCACTTCTAGTCAATACTGTAGTGAAGGTCCTAGCCAGTATAATATGGCAGGAAAAGAAAATTTTAAATGTACAGATTGGAAAGGAAGAAGTAAAACTTCCTTACTCACAGAAGACATGACCCTGTAGGGGTGCCTGGGTGGCTCAGTCGTTAAGCATCTGCCTTCGGCTCAGGTCATGAACCCAGGGTCCTGGGATCGAACCCTGCATCGGGCTCCCTGCTTGGCAGGAAGCCTGCTTCTCCCTCTCCCACTTCCCCTGCTTGTGTTCCCTCTCCCGCTCTGTCAATAAATAAATAAATAAATAAAATCTTAAAAAAAAAGAAGACATGACCCTGTATATAGAAAATCCTAAGGAGTCTACCCCCAAAAAAATCTAGCATGATAAGTGAATTACTGAAGTTCACAAGACACAAGATCAATATCCAAAAATCAACTGTATTTCTATATACCAGCAATGAACAATCCAAAATAAAATTAAGAAACAATTCCATTTACAACAGCATCAAAATTAATAGGAATAAATGTAACAGAAGAAGTGTCAAATGATCATACATTGAAAAATATTGTTGAGATATTAAATAATATCTACATAAGTGGAAGGAGATAGATACTGTGTTCTTGGATTGGAGGACTCAGTATTGTTAAGATGGAATTTCTCCCCAAACAGAGCTACAGATTCAACACAATCCAGGAAGTTTTTTATAGAAATTAACAAGAATGGCCATAAGTAGATAACTGTTTGAAGCTGGGTTATGAGCACTTTACAGTTCATTATGGTATTCTCTTCATTTTTGTATGTTTGAAATTATCCACAATAAAGTGGGTTGTTTGTTAAAAAAAAAAAGTACTGGAGGAAAGAAAAAATTAACAACTAATGAGGAACAATCAGAATTCCAAGCACTGCCTTAATATTCCTTGCTCTTCATCCTCTGCCTTCATCCCTTAGCTACAGGTTCCTCCTTGCTCAGAGTCCACTCTCTGTGCACATGGCTAGTGCATGGGTACGTACAAAGGGAAAACTAAGAGAGCAAACACACAGGCTGACAAAGGGAGCATAAGTGAAAGATCATACGCATTTGCTACAGCCATTCCTGTGGCTTAATCCATCGCCAGCCTTAAATTTTTGGCAGCTAACAGCAACTCCACAACTGCACATGTCAATCTCTAATGATCCATGTGCCAGACTGGAAGCTACCAGAGAACTGTTACAAAATGCTCCTCTATTGTTATGACAATTGCACTGTAATTTACTTGGATCTGAGCTAAGTACAAATTAGTGGTACCCTAAGATCAAAGCATCCAGATCTTCAAAGTTGCCATCTTCACTGCCCTACCCCCATCCTGTCTGGAACACCTGCAAATTCCTTTCACTTTCTATTCCCAAGTGCACACTATAAAGCCCTGGCCGAGAGGGAAAGCAAAGCCTATTTTAGTCTCCGTCCAAATATTTGGTGCTTTCCAATTTTATCCCTTCCTTCCCTGATGGAATAATACTTCACACTTATAAAGCATCATTCATCTCCTCTTAAGATCCTTACCAAACCACCATGACATACATAGGGCAGGTGTTAAAGCTGAAATAATGCCAGAAGTCCAATGTCACATAGCAGCATCCAGCCTCCTTTCAGTCCATGACTTTAACAAATGGGTTGTGCATTCCACTTCCTGTGCTGCCTCTCAAAGCATGGGGGTCACTTGCCAGCAACAGATGAGGAGGCCCTATTCTAGGAATGAGTAAGAATTTGCCTGAATGGTCTGTGATGGGCAAGTGGAAAGTTCCACCTACACCTCATCATGGAACCCAAAAAATAACTTACAAAAACATATAATCCTCAAGTTTTAAGAAGTATTAAATAGTTCTAACATATAATACTCCATAGCACACTTGGTTTTCTCATTTTGACCTACAACTATAAACGTCCTTCTACTCCTTGACTATGTTTAATTTTCTCTCTTCTCCCTAGTCTAGAGCAATAATTTTACTTTTTAATGAGACAGATCATATGTCCAATAACATTTCCATGAGATCCATGAAAAAGGCAAATATCACTCTTTAGAATAATAAATAATTCATATCAAAACACTTAGCTATAGAAGATTCCCACTTGTAAGAGCAATCAGAACTTCAAAAATGCCCAGTGAAACATAATCTTGTCCATCCCAGCTTTCTCATTTACATATAATTAAAAGAAAGGATTTACTTTTCCATAAATTTCAATTTTCTTTAGATGCAGCAAAGATTCTTTATTACATCAAAGCAAATGCAACTTTACTATTCAATTTCCTTATCTTTTATACAATTAAACTGCAAATCATCATCTGAGACAGAATTAGACAACTTGCTGACGCTCAGCTCTTATGAAAAAGAGTTTTAAGAACTGAAATGATGGCTTTAAAACCATTAGAACAATGGATGGCGGGGAGGGGATGAGAAAAAAAAATGCTTTCCAAGTTAGAAACATGAGCTCCTGCTCAAAGTGCAGGGTTGTTGTTGTTTTTAATGAATTTAAGAAACAGATTGAAACAATATTTATAATCAACATTATTTTACAAGTACAGTAAAATACTAATTTTTAAAATCCTTCTTCTTGTACAACTATGGCTATTTTTGTGTTGGCCAAGCAAGTCACTTCCTCTCTCCAGGCTTCTAACAATGAACATATTCTGACAGCATTATACACACCACAACTCCACGACAGACCAAAATGGTTCTGGGTCAAATCCAAGACTTCTGGTTCAAATTAGGATAGTTATCAAATTAAGATAGTTCTGGCTCAACTGAGTCATCCTACACAGGCAGCTGAGTCCATTTCAAGGTTAATTGCCTGCTGTGGGGTAACCCTGAGCATCCCGGATGGCTGCATTTTATGGTCTGCCCTAAACAGAACTGGACCCCCAGAGGAGTTCCAAAATCAACACAGCTTCCAGGTGGCCTTCAAGAGCAGGTTAACTTATAGCAGGAACTGACCAAGAGGACAGGGTCTCCATCACCAGCAGGTGAGATGTCATCTCCCTAGACACACTCCCCCACTGTGAGCTAAGTATGCAAACATTTACTTTGTGAATTTGTATATCATCACTGAGTCAGCAGAATCAAATCTCTGAACCTGATTTTTCTGGTGGCTGAACTAACTCTACAGTTGCACTTCTGGTGAAAAATCGATTCTTTAGTTAAATAGGCTAGAAGGGGGAAAGGTAACAGAAATATTTTTTTCTTCTTTCACTTTTGGGATTTGAGTGTCTTTAAGGGTTTTTCTATTTGTGGGGAAAACAAAGTCTTTAATATTATGATTTATAATTTAAGCAGCTTAAGGAATTAAAAAAATGCAGGGGCGCCTGGGTGGCTCAATCAGTTAAGTATCCAACTCTTGACATCACCTCAGGTCTTGATCTTAAGGTTTTGAATTTAAGTCCCATATTGGGCTCCATGCTGGGCATGGAGCCTACTTTGAAAAAAAAAGAAAAAATGTATAGAATGTGATACTCTCACACCAAGACAAGTTCACAGCCAATCTGCACCCAGTACACTGTCAGAGTTAACTTGCATTCACTTTTCCTCACTTTCGTGCTTTTAACACACATTCCCACCAACTAGGATAACTCAGATAATGGCTTCTTTTTAATTAATAGTTTCTTTTTGTTAATAAAAGTTTAACACCTATATGTTAAAAAAAGTATAAAAGAGGGGCGCCTGGGTGGCTCAGTCGGTTAAGTGGCTGCCTTTGGCTCAGGTCATGATCCCAGGGTCCTGGGATCGAGTCCTGCATCAGGCTCCCTGCTCAGCGGAGAGCCTGCTTCTCCCTCTCCCTCTGCCTGCCTCTCTGCCTACTTGTACTCTCTATCTCTATGTCAAATAAATAAATAAAATCTTAAAAAAAAGAGTATAAAAGAAAAAACTAGAAGTTCCTCTAATCCCACCTTAACGACAACCACTATTTATATATTTATGTACACCCTTTAATGCATATGCCATCCCCTCTATGTACACAGACTCTTAAAACATATCTTTTCATGGAAAGTGAAATCATGTTTCACCTATAGTACAGTCACTTGTTTTTTTCAATTAACAATTAGTGATGGCTATTTTGCACACATTGATACACACAGATCTACCCCTTCCTTACAAATATTGATAAGTATTCCACTATGTGGATAGACTAACTGTAATTTACACTTGATAGATATTCAAGTAATTTCCAGTTTCCTGGTATTACAAGTAAGAAGGTAACTAAGATCCTCCTAAATACATCTTTGCACACATTTATAAGTATTTCCATAGGGTAAATTCCTAAAAGTGGAATGGCTTGGTCAAATGGTGTGACATGTAAAATTCTGACAGATATGGCCAAATGCCCTCCAAATAGGTTTTTTAATTTATACTCCCAAACACCAGTAGTATCTCAGACCACCTGGTTTCCCTGCCCCCCCCCCACCAACTATAACCAATCTTTGTCATCTTTGCAAATGAAAGAGATTAAAACTCATCATGCTCATTTCAATTTGTCCTTTTAATTATTAGGGACGTTGTGCATTCAGCTTTCCATGTTACCAGATCTGTGACCCTGGGAAGGTGTTTAATCTGTCCATGCCTCAGTTTCCTTGTTTTTCAAATGGGGATAAGAGTAATGTCTTCCTCCTGGGGTAACTGTGAAGATCGAATGAGATAAGGCAGCTAGGACACTTAGCACAGAGCCTGGCACACAGTAGCAATTGAACAACAAAGATTTGTTGAACAATGGGGCAAATATAATATTCTATCAGGCAGACTTCCCAGAGTGACCTCAGTGATTACCACTGCTGGTAATTCAAGCACTGTTCAATGTTTGCTATTATCAATTGCACTACATTCTTTGAGTAAATCGCTCTTTTGTCTCTTTAGGACCATTTTCTAAGGCTATTCTCCAAGGATTTGAAAAGTGTTACAGTTCTTCCTTCTATTCTTGAGAAAAAATGAAGTAGCAACAATATGCCACCTATCAAGTTTTATGAACTGAAAAAACAACTTCTTTTACAAGCAGTAACTAAAAAATTGAGTATTATATATTTATAAATAAACACACATATTTCTTATATGTGATTTTTCTTCTACCAGTAAAAAATAAGATATGAATAAAAGTTTAAAATAATATTATCTTATAAATCTCATACACTGTCTGGTCTTAACCAAATTTCTCAAAAATAACCAAGAAGTTATTTTAAGAAAGCTAGAAAGAGCACCATCCCATCTTAATAAAAATTAAAGCCAAAAAAAGCTACAAAATCACAACTCTTCCTGAACCCAACAAAGAGCTAAGGCCACAAAGGCAACCAAGTAGCCTGAAGTCCTAGATAACTCCCACATTAGGAGAGAAGAGACACATGGACTGTCCCAGTAGTGGTATAGCCCACAAGACATGCCTACTACACAAATGGGATCTAGTGGAACAGGTGGGCAACATGGATGAAAAGATTTAAAGTTAGAGCAGAGAGACAGAAAAGCTAAGACAGAATCAAATGGAAATGATAGAAATAAAAAACACAGTATCACAGATAATAAGTACCAGAGACAGATTCACCAAGCTGATGTAAGAATCAACAAAGGTGCAAATAGTTAATAGAATCCCAGAAGAAAGAAAGAATGGGAAGGTAGAAATATCTGAATATATAATGGCCAAGGATTTTTCTTTCTTTTTTTTTTTTTAAAAGATTTTATTTATTTATTTGAGAGAGAGAGAGAGAATGAGAGCACATGAGAGGGGTTAGGGTCAGAGGGAGAAGCAGATTCCCTGCCGAGCAGGGAGCCCGATGCGGGACTCGATCCAGGGACTCCAGGATCATGACCTGAGCCGAAGGCAGTTGCTTAACCAACTGAGCCACCCAGGCACCCAGCCAAGGATTTTTCAAAGCATAATGAAAGACATCAAGCTACAGACCCAAGGGGTGTAGAGGACCCCAAACAAGATAAATACCAAAATCACATCACATCCAAATTGCTGAAAACTAAAATTAAGAAGAAAACCTTAAAAGCTGCTGGGGTAGAGGCAGGAACCGGGAAGACACGTTACATTACCTTCCTCGCAACAATGAGGGGAATTACAGCAAACACTGCATCAGGAACAATGCACGTTAGAAGACAATGGTGCAACATCTTTAAAATACTGAAAGAAAAAGATTCAATGCAAAAGTCTATGCCCTGAAAAAACGTCTTTTAAAAATAAGTATGAAATTAAGACTTTTTCAAACAAAAGCTGAGAGGATTCATTCCCAGAAGATCCACACCATAAGAAATATTAAAGGAAGTTGTTCAGTCAAACGATAATGTGAGAGGGGTGCCTGGGTGGTTGTCATTAAGTGTCTGCCTTCAGCTCAGGTCATGATCTCAGGGTCCTGGAATCGAGCCCCACATCGGGCTCCCTGCTCAGCAGGGAGTCTGCTTCTCCCTCTCCCACTCCCCCTGCTTGTGTTCCCTCTCTCGCTGTCTCTCTCTCTGTCAAATAAACAAAAAAAATCTTAAAAAAAAAAAAAAAAGATAATGTGAGAGAGCAGGGGAAGCATCCTGGACAGTGCAAGGGGCGCTGGGGTGGGGCAGCATATGCCAGGGGCTTCGGACACCCTGGGGTCAAGGTTCAGAGTTTGCAGGTTTGAGACCTGGCCTCAGATGAGGAATCAGAAGCTCGGAGAGGTGAAGTGACCTCCCCAAGGCCACACAGCTAAGTGGCTGCGCCTGAATTGGAAAGCTGGAGTGTCCAGTTCCAAATCAGTGCCAGGTGAAGTTCTGAGAAACAACAGAAGAGGGAAAAGTTAACTGGCCACTGGAGCTACCAAGTGTTCGGAAGTAGAACACTGCAGAAGGGGAAGAGGAAAGTGAGGGCCAGGCCCCGTGGGGCCAACAGACAGCTGAATCCGCACTGTTGCTGAGTTTGTTCTGTGTGCTGCTGATGGTGCAGACAGCATCTCCAGGGCCAGGGTCCCATGTACAGGGGCCCACATAAGCCCCCAGTCTTTAGCCTCAGGTGTGACCCAGACCCCCATGGTAGATGTGAGCATCCAGTGTATAGCTCAGGGGCATTAGTCAGTGCAGCTGTCACCACCATGCACCTCAGAATTGTCTTCCTTTTGAAAGCTAAATAATATTTCACTGTATAGGACACCTGGGTGGCCCCCACGTAGCACAGTCAGTTAAGCGTCCAACTCTTAATTTCAACTGAGGTCATGATCTCAGGGTCATGAGATCAAGCCTCACGTCAGGTTCCATACTGGGCGTGGAGCCTGCTTAAGATTCTCTCCCTCTGCTCCTCCCCCCAGCTTGTGTGCACATGCATGCTCTTTAAAAAAAAAAAAAAAATCCACTGTATGGATATGCCACAACTTGTTTATCCATTTATCTATCAGGGACACTTGCGTTGCTTCCAAACCTTTTGGCTATTGTGAACAATGCTGCTATGACTGTGGGGGTGCAAATATACCTGACACCTGGCTTTCCATTCTTTTTGGTATACACCTAGACGTGGATTTACTGGATCATATGGTAATCCTATTTCTTTCCAGTTTTACTGAAATAGAATTGACATCCAGCACTGGAAAAGTTTAAGATGTAGAGCACAGTGACTAAACTTACATACCCTGTGAAATGACAACCAAAATAAGCTTAGTTAATACCCATCATCACATATAGATCAAAAAGAAAGAAAGAAAAGATAGTGTGACGAAGAAACCTAGATCTACACAAGAAACTAAGAGGTCCTGAAATGGTTTAAAAAGAAGAAAGTACAAAACAAATTAAAATAAACTTTAAAACTCTGTTCATCAGTTACAACCAACTACCTTTCAGGTACTCAGTAGTCCCATGTGGCTGGTGGCTACCATGTTGTACCTCACAGATACAAGTATTTCTGAAGCTGCATGAAGTTCAATTGGACAACACCCTCTAAAAGGTAATTTAGTGTCTAAAGCAAAAATAACAACAATGCATTATGAGGTTTATAACATGTAAAATACAGTATTATGACAACAATAGCATTAAGCATTCTTACAAGGTTCTTGTACAATAGATTAAGTAGTAGAATATTTGAAAGCAGACTATGATAAATGAAAGATGTATATTGTAAGCTTTGGACAATCCCTGAAATGGGTTAGAAAAGGAGATACAACTAATAAGTTACTAGAGGATACAAAAATGAAATCATAAAAAAAAATACTTGGGGTGCCTGGGTGGTGCAGTTGGTTAAGTGTCTAATTCTTGGTTCCGGCTCAGGTCATGATCTCATGGGTTGTGGATCAACTAGGGTCATATGGTAATCCTATTTCTTTCCAGTTTTACTGAAATAGAATTGACATCCAGCACTTGTGCTCTATTTCCATGAAGTGTGCAAATACAGGTAGACCTTGCTGGTGTTCACAGTTTATAAGCAGTAAACCTAGGATTCAATTTAAGCCCAGATTCATCTAACCCCAAGATTGGGCTCCTCACTTAGCAGGGAGACTGCTTCTCTCTCTCCCTCTGTCCCTCCCCCTCGTGCTCACTCTCTCTCTTTCTCTAAAATAAATAAATCTTTAAAAAAGAAAGTTAAAAAAATAAAAAATAAAACACTCAATCCAGAAAGAAAAAGAAACAACACATAGGGCCAGGCATAACACCTGTTCCCAAGAGCCAGACAATATTATATAGCTAAAAGGGCTGAATTTTAGTGTATGTATGTAAATTATGCCTCACTAAACCAGTTTTTTTTTGAACATTTAAAAAATCTATTTAGATCTCGAAATATGGAAGGATTTGTAAAATAATATGTATTAAGAATGAAGGTACCTCAAGTTTAAAATAATAGGATCATTTTAAGTTTTCTCACGTTCCTAAAATTTAGGATTGCAATCATTCTTTTAATTCAAAAGCATTTGAAAGCTCTCCAAAAATTTAAAAAATCATTTGGAACAAGACAGAATAATTTACCATTATTATTGTATTTAGCGGGTTTTTTTGTTTCTTTTTTTATTCTTATGTTAATCCCCATATATTACATCATTAGTTTTAGATGTAGTGTTCCATGATTCATTGTTTGTGCATAACACCCAGTGCTCCATGCAGAATGTGCCCTCCTCAATACCCATCACCAGGCCAACCCATCCTCCCACCCTAAACCATTTTATTTTTAACATTTTTTTTTTAACATTTTTTATTTATTTGTGAGAGAGAGAATGAGAGACAGAGAGCATGAGAGGGAAGAGGGTCAGAGGGAGAAGCAGACTCCCTGCTCAGCAGGGAGCCCGACGTGGGACTCGATCCCGGGACTCCAGGATTATGACCTGAGCCGAAGGCAGTCGCTTAACCAACTGAGCCACCCAGGCGCCCAACCAGTTTTATTTTTAATCAGAGGAAAAAAATAACGAAGGAGTCTCTGTCCTGATAAAAGGACACCATTTGGCACGACAAAAGAGGTATAAGACTTAATACTTACTTCACTATTACATATAGAATTATTTTGTATTTGAAAAGTATGGGCTGCCTCGTGGACAGCAAAATTTCCATGAAGTGTGCAAATACAGGTAGACCTTGCTGGTGTTCACAGTTTATAAGCAGTAAACCTAGGATTCAATTTAAGCCCAGATTCATCTAACCCCAAAGTCCACCCTAAATCCACTCTACTAAATCCAACAGGATTCTGTATTTGATGTTTATGAACTGAGTCACAATTGCACTTCAAGAGTCAGCTCTTGATAAAACAGGGTAGGGGTCTCACATGATTCTTTGCCCTGATACTAGCATTGGGAATGCCTATGTGATTAGCACTTTGCCAAACACAATGCATCTGGTGCACTGGTCATCCTAATGGGGCACCCAGCTGTCAGTTGAACAAACAAGACATGAGATTGGGAACAGACCAGTCAATGTAAGCACACGTGGGTGATTGTCGTCAGACCTTCCCTGGTTGCTGGACAACTCATGTCCCAGACACAGAGGGAGGCACCCTCCCCACCAGGAGTGGGCACTGATCCCCAGCCTCCTGCCATCCTCCCTCTTGTCCAACAACATGAGAAGAAAATGTACCAGCAGACTGACTATAAAGAGGGAGGATTAAAAATGACAGAGGAGGGGCACCTGGGTGGCTCAGTCGGTTAAAGCATCTGCCTTCGGCTCAGGTCATGATCCCGGAGTCCCAGGATTGAGCCCCACATCGGGCTCCCTGCTCAGCGAAGAGTCTGCTTCTCTCTCTGCCCTTCACCCCACTTGTGCTCTCTCTTGCTCTTGCTCTCTCTCAAATAAATAAAATCTTAAAAAAAAAAATGACAGAGGAAACAGAAACTAAATATTTCTTTGTATGAAAAATCTAAAAGGTTATTTTGAAACTAACAAAAACTTAAGCAAAACCATTACTTTTAAAAGTCACTTCATGCAGAATATCAACAAACTGAGTCAAAAGACCTCACCTCCAATACTGAGAAGCATGCAACACAGGCATATATTTTTATTATTATTTATGTAGTTTAAAAAAAACAGAAATCAATAATATTTTGGGTATTGTTAATGCTTGAATTTTACCCTGTATTTTTAATCCCTAAATTAATATTTTAAGGCCCAGAAGATTATGAACTTATGATAGAAGTGATGAAGAAAAGGAAACTGGATGTATTTACAATTCACTTTATTGAAAGCATGAACCTCATGAACCTAAGTACTGAGTACCTACGAAGCACTATTCACTGGGGATACAGCCACGTTGTCAACTGTGTCTCAGGAGCTCACAGTCCAGTTAAGGGAAGAGACAACTCCCAACAACCTGCCAAAGCAACAGGAACTAAATACAGGTTTAGACTTCGTCCTGGGTGAACACAGAGGTGGGAATACTGCACTCTGTCTGGGGCTTAGGAAACGCCACCGAGAAAAAGATATTAGAGCTGGTTCTTAGAAGGCGAGCAGGGCTCAATGCACATAAATACTTGGCTAATGAGAGAGCCTGCCCTATTGAGAAAGAATACAGACGGGTTTTTAGAGAAAGTGACCAATTTTAGAGTCTGGAAAAGTTGGCTCAGTCCCATCATCCTGAAATGCATCGGTGTTAATTCATTTCAGAGACAGATACCCAGTTAGTGAGGAGAAAAGGACGGCACAAAAGCACTAATTGATGACAAATCAAATGCAGAACAGAATTAGAGTCCAGTCCCTCGGGTTCACACATGGTTGTTCATCTATGACAGCTCTGCTAGAAAAGCTAATCAGAGCTAAGAAGAGAAATTCAAAAGTCAAACACACGATTTATGGTGGCAAATCTATAAACCTATCAACTTAAAAATTCAACAGGAGATGGAGACTTTGCACCTTTTCTGCCAAACGACAAGAGCTTCCATTGTTACCTCCCATTCTGTTGGCTGACATCGCCTGTCGGGTCACACAGAGGATGAGTGACACTCCTTGCAGATGAGCAATGCTCCAGCTTTCACCTCTGGGGTCTAAGTGGACATCATGCTAATCAGCAAAAGATGAGGCACACTGGGGATTTGAGAAGAAAGTACCTGACATGGTTACAAAAAATGAGAAGTGCACTTGATCAGCAGCTATGGCCACCACGGGCCCTCAGTCCATTTGATGGCTATGCGATGCATTGACCAATCAAGGAGACATCTATTCGTAAGACCCCAAAGAGATCCAAACGACAGCAATAAATTCAGAATGAGTCTGCTTTCTATATATGCTTTTCATGGCCTGCAAGCAGCCAATTGGATTTCAACTGGATTACTGGGTATAAAATGGGACTAAAATTTAGGACTTATTCAGGGAAGTCATAGTTTTGTTCAAACTCACTTACACGGGAAATGGCCCAAAATCATGAATGTACAGTGTAGCACAGACTCATTCTATTCTAGAAAAACAGCACCGAGGACAATTCCTGGTGCTACCTGAGTACTGGGGAGAAAACATTCTCAAGGGTAGTTTTTGTTTCTGGTCTGCTTATGAGGTCTTTTGGCTATGGAGACATCAAATGCCCTTCCCCAAACTCCTTTAGGAATTAAATGGCTGGTTTAGCAGCAATGAGCACTTAAGAAATAAGACATCGGGGGTGCCTGAGTGGCTCAGTCATTAAGCGTCTGACTTTGGCTCAGGTCATGATCCCAGGGTCCTGGGATCGAGCCCCACATCGGGCTCCCTGCTCCACGGGAAGCCTGCTTCTCCCTCTCCCTCTCCCACTCCCCCTGCTTGTGTTCCCTCTCTTGCTGTGTCTCTCTGTGTCAAATAAATAAATAAAATCTTAAAAAAAAAAAAAAGAAGACATCATTTCCTTCTTTATGATTATTTCCTGCACTTTACATCACCCTTTCTTTTCTTAGGGAGAGAAAATGCACACATACACACAAACACACACACACAAGCCACAGTCGTAGGTTACTGTAACTCTAAGCAGAGAAAAGGCCTATTTTTCCCCTTTACATTTCAGTTCAGTGAGAAGAAGTGAGATATAAAGACTGAAAAGGAAAGGATTTAAAATTTATATGATTTTCTACCAAAAAAATCTACGACTATCTGACTTTTAAAAATCAGAACCAAAAAGCATTCAATAAAGTAGCCAGTCACACAGAAAAATAACATTTTCAGCTGTATAGTTTCATATAAAGTTAAACACATACTCACCATACAACCCAGTAATTCAACTCCTATGCATTTAACCAGCAGAAATGAAAATATACGTCCATAAAAGACCTTGTGAATGTTCATAGCAGCTTTATTCATCATAGCCAAGAACTGGAAACAACCCAAACATCCATTCCCTGATGAGAGGATTTTTTTCCCCACGGTGAGATATCCATATAAAGGAATACTATTTAGCAATAAAAAGGAATAAGCTACTGATACATGCAACAACATGGATGAATCTCAAAAGCATTATTCTCTCTGGAAGTAACGAATCACCAAAGGCCACAAGCTGTATGAGTCTATTGCTATGGCATTCTTTTTTTTTTTTTTTTTTTAAGATTTTATTTATTTGACAGAGAGAGACACAGCGAGAGAGGGAACACAAGCAGGGGGAGCGGGAGAGGGAGAAGCAGGCCCCCCGTGGAGCAGGGAGCCCGATGCGGGGCTCCATCCCAGGACCCTGAGATCATGACCTAAGCCGAAGGCAGACGCTTAACGACTGAGCCACCCAGGCGCCCTTATTGCTATGGCATTCTGAAAAAGGCAGAACTACAGTGACAGAAAGTGAATCCATGGTCATCATGAGCTAGGAACGGGGGCAGGACTGCCTGTGCTGGGGGCACAAGGGAACTTCTGGGGTGAAAATAATGCGCCATCTATCAAGTATGGTAGTGATTATGCAACTGTAAATATTTGTAAATTCACTGAGCTGTGCACTTAAAATGGGTGGGGTTTCACTGTTATGCAAATTATAAAAAATAGGCAACTTTCCTATACACCAACAGTAACTGCCTACAAAATACAATGAAAAAAAGATCCCATTCATAATAGCAATGAAAAACAGTAAAATTTAAGAATATATTTAAGAGGGACGCGTGGGTGGCTCAATCAGTTAAGCATCTGCCTTTGGCTCAGGTCATGATCCCGGGGTCCCGGGATTGAGCCCTGTGTCAGGCTCCCTGCTCAGCAGGGGGCCTGCTTCTCCCTCTCCCTCTGCCAGCCGCTCCTCCTGCTTGTGCGCACGTGCACTCGCTCTCTCTCTGCTAAACAAATAAATAAAATCTTAAAAAAAATTTTTAATAAATATGTAAGACCTTATGAAAAACTACAAAACTTTACTGAGCAACATATGAGGGCCTTGTATAAACAGAGATATACATACCAGCTTGCTGGATGACCCAAAATTGTACAGATGTCAAAATTATCTGTAACCTAAAAGAAACTGAATCAAAATGCCAAAGGGAGTTTGTGAGAAAACAGCAAGTCAAGCTTTGATCTGGAAAAATAAATGTATAAAAACAAAGACAAAATTAGCCTAATTTTTCAAATTAATAAGGAAAAGACAAGAGCCATCCATCGGTTCACAGCCAACTCATAAAAGAAGAAACAATGACAGCAACACACATGAAAAAAGGGTCTGGCCTGTCTAGTAATTCCTGTGAGCAAAGACAATTCCCAAGAAGAACGTCTGTCACATTGCCATAATCAAACTATATGATGCCACTCAATTTGAGGGATGTCTAGGAAATGTACATCCTAGTATCATGATATACAGTACAAAACTGGAAACAGTCTAAATTTCCAACATATACCCCTATAACAAAACATTACAATCATTTAAAATGATGATGATATAGAGGTATATACAGATGAACAGTGGAAAGATGTTCATGATCTATTAGGTGAAGAAGGAGCTTATAAAACACTACATTTAAAAGGACACCACTGTGATTAGAAATCATTATTGATATGTACGTCTGCATTGAAAAAGTCTAACAGCCTTGTATCAAAACGTCCCAGTGGCTATCTCTGGGTGGAAAGAGGGTTTTTTTGTTTTTGTTTTTGTTTAGTTTTGTTTTGTTTTGTCTTCCTTTTGCTCATCTGTCTTTTCTGAAAGTGAGATCATATATTTCACTTCTGTGATAAAAAATAAAAATAAGGTGCCCATCCACCTTGTCATGTGTTTAAATGTAAGTCTTCAAAAGGCACACATTCCTGGAGCACCTGAGTGGCCTCAGTCTGTTAAGTGTCCAACTCTTGATTTCAGCTCAGGTCATGATCTCAGGTTGTGAGATCGAGCCCGGAGTCGGGCTCTGGGCCAGGCATGGCGTCTGCTTGGGACTCTCTTTCTTCCTCTCCCTCTGTCCCTCCCCCGTCTCAAAGAAGTAAATAAATCTTTTAAAAAAAAAAAAAGGCACACAGGGGCACCTGGGTGGCTCAGTTGTTAAGCGTCTGCCTTCAGCTCAGGTCATGATCTCAGAGTCCTGGGATCGAGCCCCACATGGGGCTCCCTGCTCGGCGGGAGGCCTGCTTCTCCCTCTCCCACTCCCCCTGCTTGTGTTCCCTCTCTCGCTGTCTCTCCCTCTGTCAAATAAATAAAATCTTTAAAAAAATAAAAATAAAAAATAAAATAATAATAATAATAAAAGGCACACAGTCCTTAAAGGGGCAATATTTACAAGGGGAAAAAAATCCTGGAACAATCTAAAAGGTCAGACAGGAAATGGTTAAACAAATGATGGTCATTCATTCCAAGGAATATTACATTCTCCTTATAAATAAAAATATGTGAAATATGGAAATGCACAGAAAATCAACAGAAAACAGAAACAGAAAATGAAAACACAACTTGATTGACATCAATTTCAACCAACGAAAAATAACTGTCTATCCCTAAGAATATGAAGTTATAATCCTAAAAAGAGAGGTCAATTAAGGCATCAGGTTTCATATAATTATTTGCTTTTACCTTTTCATTACTTATTCATATAAAATTACTTTAACAGAGGCAATAAAAAATACACTTTCCAGAACCACTCAGCATTCTATAGGTCTCTAACATTACTGCCCAAAAACATTCCGCGTAGAAACAAATGGCCCATAGTTAGCAATCTGTTCCCCTCCTGTCTTCTCTAAACTCCTGCTTACAAGTTTTTTCAAAAACCTGTTCTAAAAAGAAGAAAATTTCAGGTAGAAATGTCTATACTGCACGGAAATAAAGCAAAAAGTTTCATTCATCTCTTTCTGTGTGTGCTTTTCTCTATTTTCTGGTTAAGGTAAACATTTTTCAAGTGCATAAAAACAAGGAACTAAAATTAGATAGACATGAACTGAACCTTGACTCACGTAGGGAAAACATTATTTTTAAACTGAGAAATATTTATAGGCCTGTGCTTTATGGAAAAGGAAGACAGGCGTGCTAATGTATGTCGATGGAACAGCCTAGGGTAGGGATAGGAGACTTGAGAAGAGAAAATACTTTCACTGCATGTTTATATTCCAGGAACCGCGGGCACTTCACATATTTTCTCTCATGGAATATGAATCAGGACCAATAATTACAGAGTATTTGAGGACTCTATTCACTTAACATTAAAGAAAGTGTTGTAAACAGCTCACACCAGACCATGAAACTGTCCCTCCTCCTCCCACTGCCATCCAGAGAACAGGGGATGCTCCCCAAACCCCGCAAGAGTGGCTCTGCTCTAGACACTTCATCATCCCTGCAGGACAGCCAGCACTTTTCAGAGCTCCCGACGAAAGTTATAAGGTTTTTTAAAAAGACACAGAAGTGAAATCTAAGACACTTAACAGGTGATATTCAGAAATAAATCCTTAAAACTTGTTAAAACCACATTCATTTTGACATTCATAGCACTACTCAAAAACCTTCAAGAGCGCTTTACCACCCACCGCATCAAGTCTAAATGTCTTCTTTTCATTCACTCACACCCACGAGGTCAACATGGGAGCACCTGCAGTGAGTCCCCAGTCCAGCGGGGGAGGAGGGTGGTTGTGTCTGCAGGGGTGGATAGGTAAGAGCTAATGGGAAAGAGGAAAGGGTGCAACTCATTCCACCCTGGAAGCCGAGTAGAGGGAAGGGCTGCAGAGAAGCGCTGCTCTTTGAGCAAACTCAGCTGGTAGATGTGTGGATTCTAGGGGGGGGAAGAACCACTATGCAAGGGTGAGGGACGGGGACCATCTCAGAGAACTGGGAAGAGAAATGCAAAGGTTGAATGGGTTGCATGATCCAATTTCACAAATTTCTCCTAAGAACAACACCTAACTCTTCATTTTAAAAACACTGCATGTTTTAACTAAAGTTATAGCTTTAATGCTTTGCCTCCCTAAGGAACCATTTCCTTCTTCATGCCCATGCCACCACCCCCATCCTTCCTGTATCAGAAGCCTGATTCTCTTTGGGGGATCTTCCTTCCACTTGTTCAGGAAGGAGACCCCCCTGCCCTCTGCCTGGTCGCAGTGGATGGAGCTGGGTAAGTCCAGGCTGCTGGGGCCTCACTCCCCTTGCCAGTGACAGGTGAGGACATGGCCCATGATACATAAAATAAGACATGCATGAGAGGAAAAGGCACTCTTCTTTGCTAGATGTCATTGTGTCCCCTGGAATGGCTGCAGCACCTTGTGCCATGAGGGAAGGCATCTCCCACACAGCAAGAATGGCAGAGAGCAAAGGCAGAAAGCACCTGGATCCTTGAAAATGTCATCAAAACTCTGATGTAATCAACCCTGGAACTAACGCACTTCTTGCTATATGAGATAATAAATTTCTCTTTTTTTTTTAGCTACTTTTAGTTAAATCTTCATTAACTCTCACACTTAATTTGAAGCCATCTTGGCTTTATTCTTAAGCATTTTTACATATGTTTGCATTCCTTATAGAACAGGGAGTTTTCTGTCTTACGGTGAGGTTTTGTTTGGTATCTTTGTTTGTGCTGTAACAACTAACCTTCTTTAAGGAAGGCACAAGGTAAGAGCTTTGACAGAGCTTCCACAGTTCAGGGAAGGCACTCAATCTGGCGGACATAAGTACTCTGGTCCCTAGTAAGATATACTTGCTATGATTTCCCCATGGCTAAATACAATACCACATTCTTTAAGATCCTTTGCTCAGATACTACACTCCTTAGGCAATCTTGTTACTATTAATTAGGCCCTCCCAGGTATCTTGGAGGAAGTGCCCCATGTAGTAGATATGAACATTCTAGCCCCTGGAAAAGCACAGCATCTCCCCCAAAGTAAACTAACACACGGACACCTAGTTTATAGTCAGTCCCACGACCAGCATGAATCAGTCCTCCGAAATGTGTACAACTCTGAACACTGAGCTGTAACTCACATACCATACAATCCATCCATGTATAGTATACAGTTCAGGGATTCCTTAGGACATTCAGAGTTGAGCTGTACAACCATCACCCTGGTCCATTTCAGAGCATTTTTATCACCTCAAAAAGAAACCCCAGACCCATTAGCATTCGCTCTCCAGGCCCCTCAATGCCCCCAGCCCTAGGCAACCATTAATTTACTTTCTGTTGCTATGAATTTATCTGCTCTCGACACTTGAAACAGAATCATTACGTATGTGGCCTTTTGTGACTGGCTTCTTTCACTTCAGTTTGCAAGGTTCACCTGGGTTGTAGCATGAATCAGTACTTCCTTCCTTTTTAAGGCTGAACAATATTCCACTGTACAGACAGACCACATTTTGTTCATCTGTTCATCACTGGATGGACATTTGGGTTGTTCCACTATTTGGCTATTATGAGAGATGCTGCTGTGAACATTCACGCACAAGTTTTTGTGCGAACCTATGTTTTCCATTCTTTTGGATGTACGCCTGGAAGTGAAACTGCTGGGTCACTTGAAAACTTTAAGTTTAATGTTTCAAGGAGCCGCCAGGCTTCTTCCCACAGCCTGAAGGTGCTCCACTCTATATTTCCACCAGCATTTTAGGGACAGTCTCAGAGATTTCTGAGACAAGGACTACAGTTTGCTTGTCCTCATATCCTCCATCTCCAGTAGGTACTCAAAAATCTTGTTCAATAAATGTACGCTAGCAAACGTGGCTAAAAGAGAAAGCCAGGGGCACCTGGGTGGCTCAGTCGGTTAAGCGCCTGCCTTCAGCTCAGGGATGGTCCTGGAATAGAGTCTGCTTCTCCCTCTGCCTCTTCCTTCCCCATGCTCATATGTGCGCTTGCTCTCACTCACTCTCTCAAATAAATAAATAAAATCTTAGAGAGAGAGAGAGAGAAAGAAAGCCAACAGCAGAGTCACAGGGCACTTTTCAAGGGCCGGTTTCCTCCCTGATGGGCTCCTGACATACACACTGTGCTCCTTCTGTCCCCTGGAGAAGCTACACTGACTTACCCAGAAGTTTTATGTGCCTACCTACAGAATTGAATAACATCCTAATGAAAGGCAAAGGGCACTTGGTGGGACTCCACTGGCCTGAGAGCTGCGTAATAGTTTTGGGGATCATCTACTTGTGGCAATCATAATACAGCTGTCCTATGGGACATCCCAAGCCGCCCCATGAGGGAAACTTTTCAGATGGACCAATCAACGTGATTGGGGAGCATACCAGCCCCCAGAGGGGAGGGCTGAGGTTGGCTCTAAAACAGGCTCCTTGGCACCCATGAACATTTCCCACTCGCCCCACCTCCTCAGCAAACGGCAGGATAGAGTCTGGCTGACCTCCAAACTCACCCATCTAGCCACAGAGGGACCCTGCCTTTCCTTTGCCCTAAAGGAGGAATACTGTTTTTCTGATTAGAAACTCAGTTTTCTCCTCTTCTACCCTAAAAAGCACTGACACTTGGTAACACTGACAAGTTTACATACTCTTCCTTGTTTTAACTACATAAAAACAAATAAAAATGAACTATGAACTGATGACCATGTTTGGGAGTTGAGCTCTTTCAGTAGCCAATGTTTTTTTAGAAAAATGTTCTATATTAAGGCCGAATTGTGGGAACACTACTGGCTGTGGACAGTATCCCACATCCCCATGTTCTAAGGATAGCTAACAAGCAGAGTGTGTCCCAGACGGGCACAAGAGACCCATGGGCTCACTCAACCCCACAGAAACTGGAGGGGAAGACTAATTTTACCACACTGTATTTAGTTTGAAATTCATTTGAACAAGAAAGTTCCTAGAGCTGTTTTGGGTGGGTTTTTTGGTTTGGTTTTTTTTTTGGTCAATATTTAAATAGTACTATTTTTTTTTAAAGCTTGCCCTAGATACCAACTATTTATCTAACACACAATTCCAAAGTTGCCAAATCCAATGCCAGCCTGAAGGGGACAGCCAAAATCCGTATGTTTATCAGTAAGAAAAGGTCTCTAAACATGTTATATCTACATTATAATTTTATCTTAACCACAATACCATTGCAAGTTACAGTGAACAAAGTCATTATTTCAATCAAGATACATAATTCATAGTATTACCTATTACCAGCTTGACTCAACTTGGAAGATGTTTTTGGAAATATCTGACTACTAGATGTGGCTTTTTACAGGGTTCTTCTTATAATTTTGAGTTTCTCATTTTAAAAAGTGGTAGAGGTTTGTAAAAAACATACAGTTACCATAAGCCCCAGCAATTCTACTCCTAGGCATATACCCAAGAGAATTAAAAACACGTACTCAAAAAAAAAAAAGTACATGAATATTCAGAGTAGCACTATTCACAACAGTTGAAAGGTGGTAACAGCCCAAATGTCTATCACCAGAAGAATGGATAAACAAAATGTGGTCTATCCATATAATGGAATATTTTTCAGCCATAAAAAGGAATGAAGTCCCAATATACACTGCAATGTGGATGAACCTTGAAAACATGATGCTAAGTGAAAGAAGCCAGACACACTGTATGATTCATTCATATGAAGTATCTAGCAGAGGCAAATGCATAGAGACAGAGAGGAGATTAGTGGTTGTCAGGTGCTGGAAGGAGCGAGGGATGGGGAGTGACTGCTAATGGACATAGGGTTTTCTTTTTGGGGTGATGAAAATGTTTTAGGATCAGAGGTGATGGTTGTGCAACACTGTGAATGTACTAAATGCCACTGGATTATTAATTTTATGTTATATAAATTTTATGTCAATTTAAAAAAGTGAACAGAGCATCAGGAAACTGTAGGATAACAGCAAGGGTGGGAGTGGTAGAGAAGTAGCAGAATACAAGGCTTTAGAAAGTTCTAGATATGGCACAAGAAGCCCATCTGTGGCCCAGTGTCAGAGAAAGTTTATGAAAGCAATCAAGACAACACCACCAGGCCTGCAGTTTAGACTGGGAGGCAAGGTAGGTTTCGATAAATCCTAAGTCCCCCATCCAAGGATTTTTCAGACAATCTTACAAAGACTGACACAAGAAATGTTGCCCCCCACCCCCCAGAGTCCAGGCACTGGACAAGCAGCTCATGCTTCCCCACAGAGAAGCCTGAACTAAAGATCTGACATGTGAATATACATTTTTCTTTATCTATAGAAGGCGGGAAGAGGAAATTCAAGTGTTGTATTCATGGTCATTCTGAATCAGCCATAATATTAACTCACAACTATTCAGAGAGATGAATGCACCTTTCACTCACCAGATATAAAGTCACTCGTATCCGTGACGCTGTTCTCATCTGGCTTTATTTTCCTGTGCAGCCCCACCACTTGCAGGACACGGTGTCTGGGTTCTGGTCTACCTATTTTTATACTCTCCCTTACTGGGATCACACTGTGCTTCATACTCACAGCCTGGGGGAGGCGAAGCTCAGGACTCCACGAGGCACACAGGAAGGGCAGATGAGTACCAGAGATGAGTTTTCTCTGGCTATGAGGGAAGCCTGTGGCTGATGTCCCCCCTGAATCACATTGGTGAGGGGGAGAGCTTCCTGCCGCTAGCACCTGCTGGGCATGAGGTTTTGGCATTACAGGGCTCATGCTCCCACTGTGCCCCCTGAATCTCATAGCTGCTTATGGGGTAACATCTATTACATGGGTTTCAATGCTGATGAAAACAAGTTTGGGAGAGGCGGGGAGTAGGGCAAAAACCAACAACTGCTAAACACCTACCATGTGCCAAGTGCTCTCATGTGCATTATCTCACTTAATCCCAATCAAAACCCTTCAGGTTAGGCAATTTGCTCCCCCAGAGAGAAAACCAATATGCAGACTGCCATTTATTAAGTAATTACATATTAATTACTTTAAAAATTAAAAGAGCTGACAATCCATACTCCTAAGAATTGAATCTACTTTATTTATTTTTTTTAAACATGGGGCTTGAACTCACGACCCTGAGAGCAAGACCTGAGCTGAGATCAAGAGCCGGATGCTTAACCGACTAAGCCACCCAGGCAACCCGAATCTACTTTAATTTTTAATCTAAAAGAACAGCCTTACCAAATTGGTGGGCCAATACTTCAGCAAACTTGGCAAGCACGTCTGAGTAACCTGTGGAGTGGGCGGCAGAGCTCAGACCTGGCTGGGCACCCACTAGGCAGTCCGGAACTCAGCCAGCCCCTTCAGGAAGAACAAACCTCCCCAAAACAAGCAACAACACTTAACTAGCATTGCTGAATGCCAGACTACTAAATTTCTGGGATGAAAGTCCAATGCACCCCTTCAGTTTAAGCCAAAGAAGAAGAAATATGGCCTATTCTTCCTTGGCAGGTGTATCAGAGAACACACAAAATCTCTATACAGTCATTCTTACCAGACGCTTCTTGGGAAAGTCTGCAAAGTACTTCCCCAAAAGTCTGGTAAATTTCAACATCAATACTTTCCGAATTTAACATTCACATTTTAGCTTTGTAATATAACTAGTTATAGAGTTAATTGTTAATTAATCCTAATTAATTCATCATCCAATCTGTTATTCCCATTTTCTATTTCCACATAGTCAAAAGAAATCTACTTTGGTCTTGTGGAAAACACACTCTGTTTATGAAGATACAAATTTGATTCAAATTTCCCTTTCTCCTCCCCTTTAAGAAATATGCTAAAAATAACTGTCATAACATCTTACTCATCCTGAACTCAGTACCTGGCAACTTATTCAGAATATTTGATCATTTGAAACCAAAAAATTGCCGGAGACCTAATTTTTAGTCCTTTTTTTTTTTTTTTTTGGCGAGAGAAAGATAATGAGAAAGAGCGCGAGAAGGAGGAGGGTCAAAGGGAGAAGCAGACTCCCTGTTGAGCAGGGAGCCCGATGTGGGACTTGATCCTGGGACTCCAGGATCATGACCTGAGCCGAAGGCAGTCGCTTAACCAACTGAGCCACCCAGGCACCCAATTTTTAGTCCTTTTAATCAAACTGTATCTGCGGAGTTAATAAGCTTGGTTTATTTGGGTTTCTTTATGGAATAAAGTAAAAACCAGAAGCAAAGCTATTACAGAAAAGCATACCAATAGCTATATAAACTGATAGCAAGAGAGCAAGTAGGAAAACTATTTTAAAATGTAAGAACTGGAAAAACAG
The DNA here is from genome assembly GCF_029215605.1 of Mirounga angustirostris. NCBI lineage: Eukaryota > Metazoa > Chordata > Mammalia > Carnivora > Phocidae > Mirounga > Mirounga angustirostris. The sequence continues at coordinate 142,831,019 of NW_026991713.1, forward strand.
AGCAACTCAGTTTATCTAAAGTAAAGCAAAAACTCCTATTCTCATGGGGAAATTGCTATATCAATAAAAGCTGAGTAACAGGTAATAAAAATGTCATTGAGAAAATTAATTCATTTGACATATTTCATTTTTATGAAGGTAAAAAAGTGTTATATACATTTCAGAAATATAAAACCAAATGTTTAATCAGGTTAAAAGAGGAAAATGTCTGCTTGACTAAAGGGGAAAATCCTCAGCTCTTGGGAAATCCAGAAAGGCTTACGTTAATTGATATTTATATTTAACTAAATGAGGCTGGTTTCATATTCAACCATATGCTTCCCCTAAAGCTGTCTTTTAGGGATCCGGATAGAAGAAAAGAAAAGGATCAGAGAATTTAACATTTAATCAACCTGGATCAAGCTTAGAAAAGAGGATAGCTGTTTAAAAAACAAAACAAAACTGATTACGTGAAACATTTATATTAAAGTATAATTCGGTTTCAAATTTCATTTAATCAGGCTTTCTGGGAAAACTTGTAAACATTAGTGAAAACAAAGTAACTAAATTTTAATCAAGGTGTATTATTAAATAATAGTTTTTTTTAATCCTTTCGACTTATTTTCAAACCATCAGCCTGTCGATTTCAAACAAGAGCTTTTCCATCAACTGATGAATGGACAAGTAAAATATGGTCTATCCACACAATAGATTATAGGGCCATAAAAAGGGATGAAGCACTGACTCATACTACAACGTGGACGAACCCAGAAAACAGTATGCTGAGTGAAAGAAGCCAGACCCAAAAGGCTGCATATTGTAGGACTCCATCCGTATGAAATGGACAGAACAGGCCAATCTATAGAGACAGAAAGTAGATTAATGGTTGCCAGGGGCTGGAGGTTTTAGGGGAAATGGGGAATAACTGCTAATGAGTATAGGGTTTCTTTTTGGGGTGATAAAAATGTTTTAAAATTGCTTGTATTAATGGTTGCACAGATCTGTGAATATACTAAGAATGACCAAATTACATGCTTTAAATGAATGAACTGTATATGTGAATTATATCTCAAAAAAAAAAAAAACTGTTATTAAAAAAAAGAAAAAAAAGAAAAGAAAAACTGAAAATCATCCACTGTGAGAAACTTGGTCACATTCCTTATTCAGGAAAGTTCTACACACCATAGCAATGCTGCCGAAAGAAAGAGAAACCTCAGTGCAAACTGGAATACCTCCAGGGGAGTATATGGAATTGGAAATTTAATAGCAACTAAATAAAGTAACATCATGACTGGAGCCATGAAACCAAACATTTCCATGTGAATGGTGAGATGGCAGAGGGACAAAGTTGGTATCTGAGAATCATCAGCTCTGAAAGTGTTCAGAATCACGGTTTTCTTTCAGGAGCCAGAAAGAACACAGAGTTAATGAAGTTATTCCAGCTGAGAAATTCGCTGTGAAATGTGTGTTAAAGACAAAAAAAAAAGAAAAATTTTTGTTTGCATGGTAGTTTAAAGAGTTTTGACCTTCTGCAGTTACTTACACACTGAGTCAGTCACTTCAGTACTGGAAACATGTGACTCCAACAGGCTGTGAATAACACTTTCTCTAAGGGAAGCTACAGTTTCACAAGGTGGGTCTTTGTTGGGGTGAAATTCTCTCTCAGGTCAGATGACACAGGTAGCCAATGACAACACTGTCTTTGAGGACAAAGTAGAGTGTTTTTCCTTTCCCACTTTGTTTCACCAGCCATGGACATTACAGCAAATATTATATTACTTTCCCTGAGCTGCTTTGCTGTTCTTAAGACAGGATAAGAAGACCATTCAAAATCTTTTATAAATCCTTTATAATTAAATCCAAGGGTTTCTTTTTATCACTGGTGACCTCTAATTTCTAATTGCAAGGTCTAAGGTAGACATTTTCCAAGTACATTAATTTTTGAACTACAAGAGTCACACTAAATATACAGTAAATATATGGGACCCTGGTACACTAAGTATCCAGTCATCATGTCCAGGAACTCACCATCCAGAGCAAGCAAGTCTTTTATTAATAGAATAATCAGTAAGAACATTATTAAATCCAGTATTTGCTCTGTTTAGCTAGTGGAAAAATTTGCCAAAACAGTGAAATTGATTGTATTGACAACTAACCTTCCAATCTCTATCCAAAATAATGTTCAAACAGGAATTAAAGCATATGTTTAAAAAATTTAATCACTTCACATTTTCTCCAAGCCATTTCAAGAGTGTTCCTCAGACTTGCAAAATCAAGCAGTGTTTCCTCTAATGATACTCTGCTTTATGTAACAAACGTGATCCCAAAAAACCACATGTAAATTATACTCCTGTAACTTAATCTTATTCGTTTACACATAAAGCAAGTAAAGAATCCTCTATAGAAAGTGAAGAATCCCACACCTGCCCTGCAATGTAGCAGAGTTCTGTAAATCTGAGTTTCCATATGTTAGATCTGCCTAAATGAGGGCTCACAGTTTAAAGAGATGGATGAAGAAGAAACAATACTTCGTATTAAGAACCCATACTATTTTCCAGTCACGTGTGAAGCTCGGCTGCTCTTAGAGAAGAGTGGGGGGGTCTAGTTCAAACTTTATGTTTTATGAATAGGAGGAAACTGAGAACCAGAAAGTATTTCACTAGTTAGTGGAGAAAACATCTTTTTTTTTTTTAAAGATTTTATTTATTTATTTGACAGAGAGAGACACAGCGAGAGAGGGAACACAAGCAGGGAGAGTGGGAGAGGGAGAAGCAGGCTCCCTGCAGAGCAGGGAGCCCGATGTGGGACTCGATCCCAGGACCCCGGGACCATGACCTGAGCCGAAGGCAGTCGCTCAACCAACTGAGCCACCCAGGCGCCCTGGAGAAAACATCTTAAGATAAAAAGCTAATTCTCCCAAATTTTAGACAGCTCATTGACAAAACAAAAATTAACATTAATGACCATAAGCATTTTCTCATGGGGAAAAGAACTCATGTATGAAGTTACAGAATACAATGCAATCCACACTTTGAATATTAACACTTAGCAGAGTAAAACTCACTGAACCAATGTGCAATAGACTCTTTTACTTAAAATGTCGAAGCCTTAATGGTTTATTGTATTTTAATATCCCATATACAAGAAAATAAATCACATGCATATGGGTTTTCTTCCTCTCTACAAACTAAATGGCAAAAAGCTGACGTTAATATTTCCCAAACAATTCAAACATGAATATAAATGATTCAAAAGCTGCTTTCAGTAGCACATTTTTCTGTGGAAGGAAAAAAAATGAATTTAATAGCATTACATAAAAATCCTGGAAATTATGCACAAAGACTATCCTAGAGCTTTGCCAAAAAAAGGATATGCTGGTTTCTCATGTGCATAAGTGATAATCAAATAAGAATTATAAGGAGCTACAGTATTATTAAAGATAAATACACTTCTTGAAATCTCCATTTTAAAAAGCTTAAAAATGATTGCCTAAACTAAGCCATTCAAGCCCACATTTCCTGGGCCCAAAATAAACACTTGGGTTTCAGTGACCTGAGTTCCTGCCCTACAGCCCAGCCCCCCCACCCCGTAGCCTTCAATGGCAGCACCCTGGAGCCCTCAGTCCTGAGGCTGCCCGCTCTCCCGCACCCATGCCCTAGGTCACATCCCCAGGCACTATGCGTCGGCAGCTCTCTCTGCCTCCTTCCCCAGATCCTTGCAAGACCCTACCTACAGCCTCTATTTAACAAACCACTCAACCATTCCTTAAAAACCAGTCATTGCCTTCCGTGTGCCTCCTGGTTTGTTCTGTGTGGATGTCCGGGGTGTGGTTTCTCGAACAACAGAGTGCCCACATGCAGAGTGTAAGTAGTTAGAATATTCATTCATTCATTCATTAAGACAAATATTATTGAGCATCTACTATATGCCAGACTATGTTCCCAGCGGTAGGAGTACAGAAAATCCCTGCTCTCAAGACACATTCTAGTGGGATGAAGAAAGATCATAAACAAAAATAAGTAAGTCAAATACATGTTATGCAAGATGGAAAGGGGAGTGGTAGGGCAGTCATTCCAGGAAGCACTATTCAGAACAAAGTTCCCATGGAGGGAATTCCTGGAGTTGGGCCTTCTGGAACCTTCCACAGCTGTGCTGGGGGATGGAGCTTGCTGGGCTGGGGGCACTCTTCAGTTTGCAAACAGTCTACATTTTGGTTTAGGATTCCTTTCATTTTATATTTCTTTGTCTCTACTTATCTACATTCACAGGCACCTGTCCCTGGACAGGCATTAGTGGGAAGACAGAGTTCAAAGAAATGCTGCATTGCTCTATGGGCGCCTGGGTGGCTCAGATGGTTAAGCGTCTGCCTTCGGCTCAGGTCATGATCCCAGGGTCCTGGGATCGAGTCCCACATCGGGCTCCCTGCTCCTTGGGAGCCTGCTTCTCCCTCTGCCCCTCTCTCTCTCTCTCTCTCTCTCTCTCTCTCGGTCTCTCATGAATAAATAAAATCTTAAAAAAAAAAAAAAGAAATGCTGCATTGCTCTATAATTCTCAATTTTAAGAATGCAAATTAAAGCTTCTAAAGAACTTGAAGCAGCATGAACCATTTCTTCTGCAGTGCTGTTTCTTCATATTAACATGGATATACTATTAATTTTCTTTTCAAAAAAGGAGAGGGAGGGATGCCTGTGTGGCTCAGTCGTTAAGCGTCTGCCTTCGGCTCAGGTCATGATCCCAGAGTCCTGGGATCGAGCCCCACATCAGGCTCCCTGCTCCGTGGGAAGCCTGTTTCTCCCTCTCCCACTCCCCCTGCTTGTGTTCCCTCTTTCGCTGTGTCTCTCTCTGTCAAATAAATAAATAAAATCTTTAAAAAAAAAAAAAAAAAGAGAGGGAAAACTTTAGCTCAGTCTCTCGGAATAAACCTATGAGACAAACAGAAGTAACGAGATTTTAAGAACTATTATTTCTCTACTCCTTAAAAATGTTACTAAATGCATAAGAAAGCTATTAAAGACTTCGGGATTGTATGAAAAGGACTTGGGGGCAACCTGAGGGGGCTTCCATGGGCCCAAGATGGGACAATTAAAGCATCAAAAATTGTGATTTCTGGGGCGCCTGGGTGGCTCAATTGGTTAAGCGACTGCCTTTGGCTCAGGTCATGATCCTGGAGTCCCGGGATCGAGTCCCATATCGGGCTCCTTGCTCAGCAGGGGGTCTGCTTCTCCCTCTGACCCTCCCCCCTCTCATGTGCTCTCTCTCTCTCCTTCTCCCTCTCAAATAAATAAATAAAATCTTTAAAAAAAAATTATGATTTCTGTAATGGAGTAAAATACATCAAATAAGCTGAAATCTAAGAATTGATAAAGATACTTGAAAAAAAATCATTGGTCACCTTTGGAAGATGTTAAGAAACCAACTCAGCCTGGAAACCCTATAATGGGGTGGGGGGGGCACCTGAGTGGCTGAGTCAGTTAAGCATCTGACTCTTGAGGCCATGATCTCAGGGGTGTACTATCTCAGGGGTGTACCCAGTGTGGAGCCTGTTCAAGATTCTCTCTCCCCATCTCCTTCTGACTCCCCCCAAAAAAGCAAAAAACTAAACAAAACAAAAAAATCCTATTATGGGAAATAAGCCAACAAATAAAACATAAACTCCTAAACATACACAGTTCCCGTGATCCTAAGATTTCACAATGGTTGAGATAACAATGTGCATGCAAACACTCTGAGAACTGGAAAGAGCCACACAAAGGTATGGTTGTTTTCCTACTGTTGGTGCTAAGAAAATTGTCCCCACTTTCACTAGCTAATGCATCTAATCTCTGTTGAGTGTCACTGGGTGCCAAGTACTTTTCTACGTACTTAACATCATTTTCTCCTTTAATCCTCACTGCAATTCTACCAAGTGGGCACTAGTATTTCCTAATACAGCCCCTCTGGGTCTAAATACCGGCTCTACCACTTAGCAGCTCTTTCTAGCTGTGTGGACACCCCGAGTTACTTAATCTCTCTGTGCTTTAGTCCCGTCACCTATAAAATGGAAATAAGTGTCCCTACCTCCCAGCCCCATTTGTAATACGATAAGCAAGTCTAGTGTGTATTTGTTCAGGTGATAATTTGATTAATGTCTACTTCCCCTTCTAGGCTGTATGCTCCAAGAGAGCAGAGGGCTCTCTCTCCAGAACCTAGTCCAGGCCTCACAAATAGCAGGAAATCATTTGATATTTATTGAGTAAATAGAGGAGTTTATAGTAGAAAGCGGTAGAGCTGAATAACTGTTCTAGTTCAAACTTCAGCCAGGATCTCCAGAGTCACAAAGCTGAGGATTTCCCCATAATTCCTCAATTATCAAGGGCCACATCATCTTAAGTACCCCTAAGCTCTGGGGACCAGATGCAGCCCAAGAACAATACTGCCTGAACTCCCTGGGGTTTTCAGTTAAGAAGTTGCCAAACTTGGCAGCTACAGTTTAACCAGGGTAAGCTATCAGTCTTTTGTATTTTGGACACTTGCCCTTTTTAATCGGAGAAACTGACACAATCACAGTCCCTGGTGTGTTTTGGGTTTCAGTACCAAATTATACAAGACTGCACCAAACAGAGTGTAGGGAAAAAGAAACACTCTTGAGTACAGGACAAAATGTGACTCACCCAGGCAGAAGAGTTGGTTATTAGCAAGCGAATAAATCAATCATGGGAGAGTCACTACGCTAACAAGTGCTTTCCTTCGATCCTCTCACTCAATTCTCCCAATAACCCTCTGACAGAGCTACTGTCACTCCTATAAATTGGAGAGTCCCTACATACTTGCCCAAGGCTCCCCAGTTCAGAAATTGCACAACTAAGAACTGAATGCAAATGTATCAGAAACCAAAATCCATGCCATCATCCACTAAACTATACTGACAAAGGGTAAGCCCTGCAAAAAAAGTTAAAAAAACAAAGTTGATAGTCTTCATTGTGAACCCACCAACAAAAATTTGGCAGAGGCACAAAGGATTTCTTTGATTTAAAAAAAAAAAAAAAAAGGTATGAACTAAAGTCACTTGGTGCCTCCACAATAAATGCGCTACGTCCACTGCACTTCCAGTCTGAACAGTTTCAGGTACATGAGAATGTGTGTTTGGGTAGTATGTACAAAACCCTCAGGCTTCCTATCTTACAACTTAGGGAAGCAGTTCTCCACATATTACCGCAGACCCCCAGGGACCCCTGAGACCTCTGCAGAACATCCATCTGTGGGGTCAAAACTATTTTCATCATAACACTAGGACATTATTTGCCTTTTTCGGTGTCGGCATCAGAACTGATGGTGCAAAAGTAATCGTGGGTAAAACCACTAGTAACCAAGGTGGTGGCACCATCCGAATTATCAGCGTGTTCTTGACTATCACGCACTTGCAGAAGGAAAAAAAAAATAGTTTCACCTAAGGAGGTCCTTAGATGATGCAGTAAAAATGAATAATTGTGTTAAATCAAACCCTGAGTGACTGTGTTAAAATAGGAAGCGTGGCCACTGCACACAGAAGGGCAAGGGTGTTGAGAAAAGCACCCTCGCAGTTGTCTGGGTTGCAAGCTGAACTAGCTGCTTTTCGGATGGAACATCATTTATGCTCGACCTACAAACTGTGGTCACTCAGACTAGCGTATTTGGCAGACTGTTCCTGAAAAATGAACAAAATGAGTCTGTCACTTAAAGGGAAACAACTGACAGTATTTGTCGCCAGTGATAAAATTCAAACTTTCAAGTGAAAACAAGAATGAGAAAACTGCCCCTGTGAAGTCGGCATCTTCCCGGTATTTAAAGACGGCTATGTTAACATTTGGAAGATATACATAACTCAAGAAGCCAATATTTTCCAAATGACCAATGCATTACGTTACAAAATCACGCCTCGGTAAAGATTCATTCAAAAATAAATGGGGTTTGGGGCGCCTGGTGGCTCAGTCGGTTAAGTGGCTGCCTTCAGCTCAGGTCATGATCCCAGGGTCCTGGGATCAAGCCCCGTGTCGGGCTCCCTGCTCGGGCTCCCTCTCCCTCTGCCTGCTGCTCTGTCTGCTTGTGCTCTCTCTCTCTGTCAAATAAATAAATAAAATCTTTAAAAAATAATAAAAAATAAAATAAAATAAATGGGGTTTGGGGGTACCTGGCTGGCTCAGTCGACAGAGCATGCAACTCTCCATCTCAGAGTCGTGAGTTCAAGCCCCACATTGGGTGTGGAGCCTACTTAAAAAAGGGGGTGTGGTCTTAATAGCATACCAAAAAATTGACTAATAGGATTTCAGATTCCATTTTTTAACTGGTCTTAAGAAACTACTGGGTATTGGTAGAGCATCAAAGAAAAATATCCACAATCCTAAAAAAAGCTATTAAAATGTTCCTCCATTACCGAACTAGGTAACTCTGTAAAGCCAGACTTTCTACACATTCTTCAACATATTGCAACAGACTGAATGCTAAAGCAGTTAAGAAAATCCAGCTAACACACTTAAAAATAGTTAAATTAATAAATTTTCAATGTGTATTTTAAAATTTTTTTAAAAAATCCAGCAGTTTTTATTTATCTGGACATTAAGGAGAAAATGTAAAGGCAAAAATGTAAAATGGTACCACTCTTCTCACCAAATTTCTTTGACTTTGAAAATACAAATTGTTGAATCACTATACTATACACCTGGAAGTATTATAACACAGTAGGTTAACTATACTGAAATTTAAAATAATTAAAAATTAGTTACATTTTTAACATATAATTATCTGTATAAAAAATGTTATTTATATTAACATGCAGTGGGTACAATGGATTTATTATTATTTTGAAATAAATTATAAGGAAACATTCTCTTAAACATCTCAGTTTGTTTCAATTTCTAATATGATAAATATCAATAGATAAGGCACATAAACAAGAGCTCTTTAGTTTCTCCAATAATTTTTAGGGGTGTAGAGGAGTCCTGAAACCAAAAAGTTTAAGAACAGAACCACGGGCTGATGGAAAGCCTTACTGGTTGGTCACAGCTGTTCTTGATCATCCCAGTCCCAGAATCCCACCCCGTCCCAAAGCTGTTCCGGTCCCTCACTCCGGTTCTGGTTCTGCTGCCTGCCACTCCCTCCACCAGTCTCTGGGGGGGGGTGGGGCTTGACCTTCCAGACTATTCTAAGGAAATGAGCCTCTCTCCTAACCTCAGCAGAGAATGCATGCCGCATGCCAGGCATTTTCCTACAAGTGCAATGCAGCAAATGCTGGGGGAAAACAAAAACCTGATTTACAAGAGCAAGCAAGTTTTACAAAGTACAGTTTCACCAAACCTGACCCAAGGTTGGCCACGGGGTTGCTTGGCCAATACAGTCTACCAGGGCATGAGCAAGACCAATGAATGTCACAGCCTTATCCAGCCTTCCTAGAGGAAGACTACCCCCGCCCTTTGCCCACTGCTCTGTGCCTGGTAGCCCTGGTCAGCCTGTGAGGCACTCAGTTCCCTCACTGCAATCCTGCATTAACACCTTAGCGTGGACGGTCTAGACCTCACATGGCAGTGCCCTTCCTGTTTCAAAAACTCTCATCTCCTTATAAAATTCCCTCCAAGGATGCTAGTTCCTTCTGGGAAAAAGGTCTTCAGATGTCTCATGTGCAAAGTACAAATGATGCCAAGAGTCACATGAATGAGGAGCCACTCAGCCACTCCTCTGGTGGTCAGCAGCCTCCTATCACCACCAGGAGAGGGGACATGCATTCTAATGATTAATGATCACTGTCTTATAAGAATCCCAACAGAAATACCAATACTGAAATCACCAACCAAAAAGAGGAAAATTTAGGCACATGTACACACGAGAGAAAATTCAATGGTTTCTTTCAAGATTATTACTCCACAGCAAAGTACACAGGTGACCTGACCAGGAGGCAGAAACACAATCATTATTTGAACCAGGCCAGCTAGTCCCTGAAATTTCGTTACTTATGCTATTTATTTCTTTTTAATGTTTCCCTTTCTTAGTTAATTCTACCTAAAAGATTACCTTCCTTCCTTCTTTATTCCACCTGCCATTCTGCAAACTATATCCTTAACTTTCTTTGCCAAAGGCTAATTCTGCTCAAAAGCTGGTCCTCAGAATTAACCTGTGTGCTTCTTGCTGGAAGGCATATAATTTGGCCTGAAGAAGCCTGAATACATCGTCACCAAGGGCTGCCTGAGCATCAACTCCATAGCTGTTTGTTGTCTCCAATCTTGGTTGTCAAGCTAAATTCTGCTTCATCTTGTCTCTGCCACTTGCCATCCAAGAGGCTATGTTTCAAAGTGCACAAGACAGCCCGTTCTAGGGTGCAGGTGAGCACAGAATTTCTTGACTGGACTTTAGAGGAAGCACTGAGCTGTCAGCTGTAGGCTAGCACTCCAGTGGGTCGCAAGGGTACATGCTTAGACGGGGACAAGCTATCCAAGCTTGGGTAGGGCTGTTAGCTGCCAGCTGGCAGGGAACTAGGGGGCCCAGACTGCCAGTTTGGGACAGCCGTTGGTAAAGGCTAAAGCTCAGAGTGCCTCAGGCCACTGTCAATTTGAGGAATGGCCCCAGCAGGGGGCTAGACAGGAACTCTTCTAAGTGCCACCTATTAGCACTTGGGGAAGGTCTTGGTCGCTGTGGCCAGCAGGTGACGATCTGCTCCAATGCACATCAGCAGATCTTTCTCCCAGTTGCTCATGAGCCTAAAAGGTTGGCGATAGCTACCAGATATTCCCTTTATAAAGACATGGTTGTTGCGGTCAATTTGGAGTGACTGCGCACCCTGTTTCAGCTTCCTAATGTTTCGGAGGGGAATATAAGACATTTATAGATATCTTCTGACAGTTTCACCTTCTGTCTCTGTGACTCTACCTATGACAGGAAAAAAACAACAGTTCTAGACAATCCTCCTCACCTTTTTGGCTTGTGGCCCAACGCAGAAGAGAACAGCCAGTTTTGGGCCCAGTAGTTTGTCCCAAATGGTGTGAAAGGATGCTTCTTCCCATCACTCATATCACACTGTTTCTCCCTATCTTTAATAATAATTGCCTCTTAGTTTTTTGATCATTTCCAAAATCCTAGTCCTGTGCTGAAAATTCCTTCAACCTTCTCTCTCAGTGACTGGCCACCCTATCTAAAATTTCACACACATACACACAGACTCCAAATCCTCCTTTTTGCTTTATGTTTTCTCCTTAAAGCTTAATGCAAAATATATTTTATATTTCATTTATTTGTTTACTGTTTGACTGCCCTATTAGAACAGAATATCACTGCTGCTCTCCCTTGCAGAGGCAGCCCTGCATGGCTGCTCAGACTGGTGTCTGAGAACTTTCAGTGCATGACAACATACCATGAGGGCAGGAATTTTTGTCTCTTTTGTTCACTACTGTATCCCCAGCACCTAGAACTGTGCCCAGCACAAAATAAATTACTTGTTGAATGAATGAATGAATGAATGAATGAATGAATGAATGAATGAATGAATAAGCCAGGGGTTCCTGGACTGTTTCATATTCTGCAACTCAATCCTGCATTCTCTATTCATACCACAGAAACTTCAAAGGTCTCAGTCATTCCTGACAGCAAACTGTCCTCAACGTCAACTCCAGAAACCTTGAAAGGCCATCTGCCAGGGCGCCTGGGTGGCTCAGATGGTTAAGTGTCTGCCTTCGGCTCAGGTCATGATCTCAGGGTCCTGGGATCCAGTCCCGCATCGGGCTTCCTGCTCCTTGGGAGCCTGCTTCTCCCTCTGCCTCTCTCTCTCTCTCTGTCTCTCATGAACAAATAAATAAAATCTTTAAAAAAAAAAAAAGAAAGAAAGAAAGGCCATCTGCCATTCAGACAATCTATCCTCTCACCCCCCAAGCTGTCTGTTTAAATCTGGCTCTACTTCTTATCAAGTCTGTCCTGCTACTGCTCATATCTGTCCCACCACCTCCATTGCCACTGTCGTCACCCTGTTTAAGGCTGCCATTACCCTGTCCGGGATTTACTGAAACAACTCCCTAATCTCCCATCTCATACCCTTCCAACCGACACTCCCTAGAATTGAAAAAGTAAGCCCTCTAAACTTGCAAATTAGATCACCTAAGCCTCCTGCCTAAAGCCTATCAGTGGCTCCCCATTACCTACAGGATCGAATACAAACTCCTTCCCGTGTGACCCACAGCCTTCCTTGTCCTCATGAAGTACTGTTCTTAAAGCCCACCAAGAAAAACAACCCCAAGCCTTTGCTCATGTTCTGCACTGAATGTTCTTTTATCTACCTGGAGAGCCACTGCCTGGTCTCAACATCCACCTCAGTATGTGCACCTCCATACAGTGTTCCTGACTCTCTGCACATGCTATCACATTTAGAACTGTAAGCTCGCTGAGGTCAGGAACTTTCGGGACTCCATCTGCTCATCCACAGCATGGGGCGCATCATAGGAGCACGATGAAGATTTTCGAGGAGTGAGTGAATGTGCAGAAATAATGAAAGTCCACCCTTCCACAAACCTTTTCAGATAAATTACAGAGCAGTAGCTACTTTTCACGCTGCCAGGCTAGTTCTGGAGTGACCAGTCTACTGATACTCATTTCTACAGAGTCCTCTACTGGGTATTTTTAACCCCGTTGTCAGAAAAGGGGATGAGAGGTAAAGGCTGATGCCCAACATTGTAGAGAGAAAATATTTCCATAAACCCTAAGACAGGCTAAAAGAAATTTATTTTTTATTTACTTATCTTTTTAAAAAGGAGAGAGCACAAACTCAGTCCCCCACTACCACAAATTATGCAGTCGAGTTTCCTACATTTGGGGAAATCACAGGGGTCAGCACATCTGGGGTGCAATGGATAAGCATCACCCTGGGAAAACCGCCTTCATGATCATGGTATCCCCTGTGCCAGATAAGTATGGAAATTTTAAATATATAACCTTAACTTCAGGTATAAAAGGATTTTCTACAAACTGTGCTACCTTCTCAATTTAGCAGATTTGTACAATGACAGGTGAACAGAACTAGGCAGCTTCAAAAAGAGGCAGGAAGTTGTGCAGACATCCTATATTACTGGAGTCCTGTCCACAAAGGTTTTCAAAATCAGCTGAATAAAGCAAAAATCATGGTCTCAGGGAAACAGTTAAATGAGGGAATACCATATAAAAATATAACCGTTTTAGCTAACCCTTCCATCCTTCTCTACCTCCCATCCAGTAGTAAAACTTTTCCCTTAAATATACAACTACACAAATTTAAAGAAAAAGCTAACTTACCAAATTTACACTATTTGAAGTTAAAAAAAAATCAATAAACCCATTCTAGCATATTTTGTCAGTGTCTTTGAGACCCTTGGCTTGAACTGAAGTTGAAAATAAAATTACGCATAAATTTTTAAAAATGGGTATTGCCAAAGAGTCAAAGACTTGGTGACTTCCAGACCTACTTTATGATTACATCTGTTTTTATTTTTGATATTCAAGAAATACACTATTCAAACTACCACTTACAAAACTGTTATCCTTGTCATAATGTCATACAGCACAGCTCCATTCTCTGGAATCTGTCCCACAACCCCTGAGGACTGAGCCTACAACACTCAGATCTTAAAGATGCCGAAGTGTCAAGCAAGGGATTACATCTGCCCCACACTCCACTGGCATCTTTAGACTCTGAGGACTCTGAGAGCAAGGGTCACCCTCCTACAGGGAAAGACAATCGCCACGGCAGAATCTCTCAAGTGAACTGCAAAGTGTAGTTTCTGACCTCCTCAATGTAACATTTACAGCTCTCTAGACAGAGGGAAGTTATCAGGTGAAAATAGTTTTCTACTACATCCATAAATTCTTCAACTCCTAGCAAAATTAATAAAGAAAAGTCAGGAGAAGGATAAAGCGCTCTCACCGAATAACAAGTAAATGACACGGGGAACTCCAATCACAAGGAGAGAAATGAAGTATCAGTTGAGCATATAGGATGATGTCAAGCCTGACAACCTATTCAGGCCCCCACACTCAACCACTTACTGTCTCTGATTTACAGTATTACTTCTCTCATCTCTGACTTAAGCTGTTCCTTCCCCCGACAAACTCTTTTTCCTGGAGCTTTTTACTGTGTAATCATGCAACGTGTAGGCACCACAAAACACAATAAGCTTTACAAATTTTGGCTTTTAAGAATCAATATTATTTTCTCTGCATACTTCCAAAATAGATGTCCCCCCTCCAACCCAGAAGATTTTAGTAAAACATAAGGACTGTTTTTAAAAAGGGGGTAGGATGGGTGTTAGGTATTTAGAATCCTTACTTTGGGTCCCACTTGCTTATACATCACTTTCCAGGCCTCAAAAATTTTTGTCCTATGTGAAAATAAGAAAAACCAAAGAAGCCCACTGAAAATATCAAGAACAGCAATAAGAGCTTAAGACCGAGATAAGAGACAAGATACAAATCCAAGGGGTTGGGAATAGGGGGTCTAAATACTGCTCTGGGTGTATTTCAGGTGTATTTCTAAAACGCTGCAGTCTATAAGACAAATAGCCGATAAAAATGAAAATTGAAAGCTGAAAATACATTTTAAAAAAAGAGACCTAGGCAAAGGCAGTGTGTACTTGGGAGTATACAATTCCATCTAATTCTCAAGAGTCCTGCAGGTTTAAGCCAACTTCCTTATTCCAGCAAAGTGAGGCCTCAAGGCGAGAAAGGTTTTATTCTTCACAGTTCTGGAAAAAGGCATAGAGAAATGTTTTGATGGGATTTAGGGGCGACCAAAGACAATCTGTTAAAGTACTTCAAAGTTCTGCCTGCTAACAGGCTCCGACTCCCCATACATTCATCGGACCTGCCCCCAGGATTTCAGAAACAGTAACAGCTGACTGGCAGGATATGCATTTCCAAGGTTCTCCTTCCTCCTAAAGGTCTCATCTAGGTCAGCATTGTCACAGTGTGAACAGATCTGTGATACTTGACTCACCAGAGGAAAAGTCTCACCAGCCCTGAGATGCCCCCATGGTGAGGTGTCCTGAGACAACTGATCTGCCTCCAGATACTGACACTAGAAAAAGATTGTTTGGTTTTTATTTTCCTCAACACAAACAGGACTGGGGAGGGAGATGACCAGGCAAAGAAATGCACATACCTTTCAACTGATCAGCAACAACGCTCTGGCCAAGGCGTTCAGTAACTTTCCCATCTTCCATTTCGTACCGATCATCTAGGTATTTTGCTGTGGCCTCGGAAATGTGAACTTTGCCCGCCACTCCCAGCTGCTCCATGAGATTGGCCAAGTTCACATCATTGGACCACACATCGAATTTGAACCTCCTCATGCCCAAGATGCCACAGAGGACAGTCCCCGTGTGAACCCCGACACGCATGTTCACCATCTCTTTCTTCTCCTGGCAGAACTGCTCGATAGCTCTGATCATGCCCAAGCCCATCTCAATGCAGCAGTAGGCATGGTCAGCCCGGGGCTCTGGACACCCCGCCACACAATAGTAGCAGTCTCCCAAGGTACTGATTTTCTCACACTTGGTCTCTTCACACAACTGGTCGAAGCGACCAAACAGATCATTGAGGAGACCCACCAATGCGTGAGCAGACTTATTGGCACTCATCTTGGTGAAGCCCACGATATCTGCAAATAGAATACTGACTTCTTCGATCTGCTGCATTTTGAAAGGGCGGAATGCTATAGGGGCTTTCTGTATGGAAGACTTTTTCTTCCTGTTCTTGGGACTCGAGGTGGCGTGTCTTTTGACTGAATTCTCGCTCTCCTCATCCCCCTGTTTCATCAGGTCATCAGCTATGATTCTTGGCATCACAGAATGAATCATCCTCTCTTTCAGAGCTTTTTCCACTTCCAGATCCTTTCCGTGCATAATTGACTGTCCCACCTTGAGAAAGGTGCTCCTAGATCTCACCTGGGACATGATAAATAGGTGGATCCCAATGGCGTGGATGCAGACGTGGAGCAGGGCTCGGCTCAGCAGCTCCCAGTGTGGCACCCCTGCTCCAGGTGGGGGAAAGCAGTCTTTGTCTCGGAAATGATAGCCAAACGTCTCAAAGAGAACAGAATAGACCACTCCCAGAAACAAGCTCAAGTACAAAGGTAAGTGCATGACGGTGTAGAGCAAAAAGAGCACTTCGATGCACATGGAAAAGCTCCCCACTTGAGATAAGCAAGTGTCTGTGGGCTTGGCTGCGAGGGTATGATTGGAGCTGTCAACACGTCCTGAGAGAGGCGTCAAAACCTGAAACTGGGCGGCCAGGGTCAGGGCGAACACCAGGAGAGTGAGAACCAGAGAGGTCCACACGTAATGCCGGGCATACAGCTTGGTGAAGGTAAACAGAAAAAAGCCCACACACACTACTAGGATGCACAGAGCTGGGGCTACCATGACAATCAGTCTGGACCGCATGTGGACCCCAAAATAGATGCTCCACAGAAGGCAGGCGAAGCCGATGTAGAAGAGCGCATACCGGAAGCGGCGCTGGGTCTGCGGGAAGCAGCGCTCCATGCAAGCCTCCTCCAGGTTCACCGAGTCGAACTTGGGGTCCCACCACCGGCTAGAGGCCCTCTCGAACAGCTGGGGCAGCTTCTTCTGCCTGCGCAGGCGGCCTCCAGCGCCCACTCTCCGGGGGACGCCCCCTGAGTCCCCAGAGCTGCTACAGCTGGAGGAGATGCTGTACTTGCAGTGCTTGGGGTGGCTGTTGGAGGACAGCTGCTTGGGGTTGATTTTGACCCTCACGCTGTTGCTGTCTCCGCTGGAGTCACAACTCACCTCGGTGCTGTGGTGCTGCAGCAGCTGCTGGTGGGGCGGGGAAGCCATGTTGCCAAGCGCTCAGAACCTTCCCGGCCGGGGTCACTGGTACCTACCGGCGAAGACAACCAGAGTTACACTGGCACTGATTCCTACACAGGTACACACACCTGAAGGCCACGAGCTCCACCGGTTTGCTCGGCGGTGGCCCCGGCGGTCTACTTGGAGAGGCACCACATGCTCCCGAAAGCTGCGGCTAACGTCTAACCGGGGCTTCCACCGTCCCGCCCCGAGGCCGCCCGCAGCAACCGGGACGGACCCGGCAGCCCCGGGCCGGCGAGGCGGCGGCGCCCCTCGCCCCCCCGCGCCGCCCGACCCGCGCACTCGCCTGCTCCGGCCGCCGCGGCCGTGGAGGCAAGTCCAGCCGAGCCCTCTCACGCCGCCAGCCGCTCTCGCCGGCACAGCTCTCCCGCCGACGGCGGCGGGCCCCTCATGCCGCGCCGAGCGGCGCCTCCCCTGCGTCAAAGGCCGGCGGCCCCGCGGGAGGCTGCGGACCGGCTGTGAGGGGCGGCAGCGAGGCCCCGGCGCCGGCGCGAGTCTGAGGAGCCCGCGGCGCTGCGGCCACCCCCGTCGGCGCGGCCCGTCTAGCGGGGCCTGCTCCCGGCCTCCGGGGCCGACCCAGCAGGGCGGGGATGCCCAGCGCCCCGGGAGACGCCGGGCGCCGAGCGCAGGGCGCGGCGGGCGCGGGCCCCTCAGCCGGCCGCCCTGCGCGGCGCTGCCGCAGAGCCCGCTCCCGCGACGCCGACCCGGGACGCCCGCCCGCCCACGCCCGGGGCGGCCTCCCGAGCTAGCGACGCCGCCGCGGCCGCGGCCGCCGCCGTGCCTCCCGCTGCCGCTGCCTCATGTCGGAAGAGCCGCCACAGCCGCCGCCGCCGCCGCCACCATCTCCGGCCCCGTCCTCCTCCCCCTCCCGCTGTCACTGACAGACTCGCCCGCACCGCCCCTCGCCCCGCCGCAGCGCGCACGCGCGGCCCGCGCACGCCGCCGCCGGACCCCGGGCACGCGCACGGTGCGCGCGCCGGGCTGGCGCGGCTGCAGGGCGGGGGCGGGGCGGGCCAGCTGCAGCTCCGCCCTCAGTCCTCCGCCCGCCGCACCCGGCGGCGCGGTGCCCCGACCACCGCTGCGGGCATTGCTGGGCTGAGGGACGTGCGAGGGCTGCGGGGACTGCGGAGGTGACGGGGTTCTGCGAGACCCGTTTTCCTCCCGCCTCGGGCCCCCAGACCCGCTCGAGGAAAACCAGTGGTTACTGCTAGTTAAGGAGCAGCCCGGGTGCGACGTTTAGGAAACGAAAATGTTTGCCTGTCAGCACACCTTTTTTTAATACATGCAAGTTTGCAACTATTGCATTTGCCGAAAGGGAGGCACCGCTTCCTCTCTAAGCAATGAGCACGGGCCCCGGGGGCACAAGCCCTTCCCAGAGCGTGCTCGCCGCAACTACCGCAGTCGGAGCCCCAGCCTCTGGTGCCTCGGCCCCCACAGGCCTGCTCTTCCAGCCCCAGAGACTTGCCTTTCCCGTGCCTGGGCCCTCTGCTACAACTGCTTTTACCTGTCCACAAATGAAACTTTCACAGGAGTCTGCTATCCATAGGGCAGCCCCACGGGGGCCTCCCTGAATGTTGTCTGCAATGTGTCGTACAGTCCCCATACATACTCCCCACTCCCCAGTGCACCAGTCCTGGCCCTTCCCCTCATACTTAATACCTCCTGTCAGTCACAAGGGTCTCCTTCCTCCTCCCCTCACTTTCCAGGCCCAGCCCTGGGGCCCACGCCAGGATTCACAGTTGATTTAGAAAATAAAATAAAATGTCGCCTTGTCCACATAATGGAATATTTTTCAGCCATAAAAAGGAATGAAGTACTAATCCATGAAGGAACGGGGATGAAACTTGAAAACATGATACTAAGTGAAAAAGAGCCAGTCAGGAAAGACCACATATTGTATGATTTCATTTCCATGAAATGTCCAGAATAGGCACATCCATAGATAGAAAGCAGACAGGTGATTTTCAGGGGCTGGGGGCGCTGGGAATGGGGATGGCGGCTGTTGGGAAGGCGTTGCTTTTGGGGGTGATGGAACTAGATGGACGTGGTGGGTGCACAACACTGTGAATGTACTAAATGCCACTGAATTGTACACTTTAAAATAGTTTAAAGTGGTAAGTTGTATGTGTATTTTACCATGATAAAGATAAAAGAAAAACAAAAGTAACACAACATCATGACTGGTATTCCTGCCAAAAGTACATAACCTTGATCTAATCACCAGAAAACATCAGGCGAACCCAAATTGAGAAATATCTCTTCCAAGTAATTGGCCAGTACTGGTCAAAAGTGTCAAGGTCGTGAAAGACAAAAAGCGAGGAACTGTCAAAAATTGGACTAAACAGAACACGGGATCCTGGTATGGAAACTGGGACAGGAAAGAGCATTTGGGGGAATTGGAAGAGGTCTGCACTTTAGTGAATGGCATTGCCTCTTGCCAGTGTAAATTTCCTGGATTCATCAATGGACTATGATTACAGACGATGTTAACATTAGGGGAAGCCTCCTGTAGAGTGAAGGAGAACGCTCTAGTATTTTTGTAACTTTAAGTCTAAAATTGTTTCCAAACAAAAAGTCAGAAAAAGTTATAAATAAAACCTTTACTGATCATCAACTATGTGCCAAACAACTCTGATGTATTCTGTTTTTTACAGACGAAGAAACAGAGATGCAGTGGTGGACATTGCACAAGCCAGTAAGAGAGATAATAATAGTAAACTTACACTGACTGAACGTGTCGTAAGTGCCAGAAACCACTGGACACTTTCACTTGTGACCTATTTGGTCCTTACCGCAACCCTCTGAGGTACATGTGATTGTCCCTATTTTAGAGATGTGAAACTGGGGACTGATGAGCAACGTGTCCCAAGTCATACAAAGTCTAGGAACTGAGCTCAGATTCAAAACCAGGTCTGACCCCAGAGGCCATGGTGCCCTGATAAGCCTTGGCACCACCCTCTCTAAGCCTCATGGTGGCCCCTCACGTACCCCAGCGTCTCACATGCCAACCCACCGCCTGGGACCTGAAGCCCTTGGAGACAGTGCTGACAATTTACATTCCCCCCAAAATTTAATGCAACCCTTCACTCCCCACTTGCTGGTTTCCTTCAGTAATCAGAAAGATCTGTCTGTGCTTTTCCTCTCCTCCTGTAATCATTTTAGTCCACCCACCACTTGTGGTGACTTTGGCATTTGTAAATTAATTAGTTATGTCAGATTTTTAGACACAAGCATGATTTTAGATGATGCCGACCTCCCTCCTTCTCTCCCGTATGTCTCCTGGAAGCAGTTGGACAACATTCCCTGTTGATGAAGCCTGTAACCTGCCAAAGCCTCCTCAATTTCCAGGTTAGGGTGTAAGTCATTCCATAAATCCTTGGGATTGGGGATAATGTGCCCAGCACTGTGCATTAAGCCCTGGATGTCCAATGATGCACCATCTGTGTCTTCAAGGGGCTTCTAGCTGGGAAAGATACTGGGGAAGGCGATGGGTTAAGAAAGTGGAATCATCATACGTGAGGAAGAATGCTACCAAAAAAGGTTAACTGCGTTCTCCTAATGCCAAGACCTGGAGGGGAGTCGCTGGTAAGCCCTGGGTCCCTTCTCCTTGACTCCCAGAAAGCATACTGCTGCCTAATACTCAACAGATATGGGACAGAGGCAACTGCTTTCTCCAACCATCCAAACAGGTTGCCTCCAGGTCTGTAAGGTTTTCTCTCCATCTGTGATGTGCGCAGAACTTCCACCCCAACACAAACTTTACCGAAGTTTTCTGCAGGCGTTGCCAGCTTCATCATATCACCCTCGCCCTCCCTCACATGCGCGTTCACCTGACTTGTGAGGGCCTTGGCTCCAAACTATTAGAAGTTGCTCAGGGTAACAACATGACTGGCTTCAAGATAAAGAACACATGGATGGAGCTCTGGCCATTCTCGTCACGTTGGTCCTTGAGGTCTCAGCAGTGCCCATGTTATTTCTGGTGGTCAGGTGGGCAGTCATTTTGGAGAACCACCCACTGGAAGGGGGGGGGATTCCCTGCTCTCATCCAATCAAGCTGCAGTTAACAAGCTTTGAGTCCTTCTTCTCTTGCCTGGTAAGGGTGAGTTTGTAGGAATAGACCCACATGTTTTCCCCTCCATCAGTGGCTGGTCACAGGTCTCAGGCAGCTGCCTCCACACTGGCAGAGGATCAGGTACTGAGGCAAAGTAAAAGAAGGCTGATTAGGGAAGATCATCAAAATCCCTGGCAGGCTCCACAACAACCCAGGAGTCTTTGATCTAGCTAACTATATATATTCCAAATCCTGCTGTGCCTGGTGCATAGCTCAATAATGTCTATTGAATGAATGCATAATGGAATTATAAGAGACAAGATGTGTGTGAAATAGTTAAGCTCTTGGTTGCTTTTAATAAGCAGAATAAGTAATATTCAATGTAATGCTTATGATTTTACAGCTCTTTCCACCTACATATATAGTAGAGGTTCTAGCTTGAACCTAAAGCTAAAATATGTGATGGGCATATTTATGACCCCAGGGGGGCCAGGGAGGACCAGTCCAGGGGCAATCACATTTTGAAGTAAGGAGGAGCTGGTTGGTTGACCCAGCAAGTTTGGCTGAGACAGAGGGTGAAGATTCTGAGTAAAGCATGGTGACTGTCCCTCAGATTTGCAACCTGGCCCAGCTCCTGCTGAACTGTTACTCCCGTCCCATTCCCTAATTGGGAATCCATAATAGGGTCTTAGCAGATGTAATTACTGAAGATGAGGTCATTCTGGATTCAGATGGGCCCTACATCCGGTGACTGATGTCCTTCAAGACAACGGGGGACACAGAGACACACAGGGAGGAGAAGGCCATGGGGACGATGGGGGCAGAGATTGGAGTGATGTGTCCACAAGGCAGAGAATGCCAAGTGTTGCCGGGAGAAGCTGAAAGAGGCAGGGAAGACCCTCCCCCCAGTGCCTTCAGAGGGAGCAAGTCCTCGCTGACACCTTCATTTCTGACTTCTGGCCTCCGGAAATGTGAGCAAATACATTTCTGTTGTTTGAAACCACCAGGTTTGGGGTCATTGTTATGGCAGCCCCAGGAAACGCCCACAAACTGTTTCATCACAAACCACAAGCGAAGGTACAATCAGCACTCCACATGACCCCTCCAACCGTGCAGACATGAAAGACGAAAGGCAGGAGGGGCTCTCTCTGCTTCACAGCGGACTAGAGCAAACCTTCAGCATCTTGAGAGCTGCAGGAGACCCCAAGGACACACAGGGGTGTGGAGGTCAGCCCTGACCAGTGCAGGTGAGAAAGAGGAGGAATCGGGTCACTTCTGTTTAAAAAGCCTCTAGAGACGCCCGCAGAAACCTGGCTTACACGACACCATGCCCATTTTACAGACCAGGAGCGTGAGCCGAGAGAGCACGCTGCCAAGCATCCTGTGGCTTCCAGTGTTGTGATGAGAGCTCAGATACCTTCTGACTCTTGATCCTAAGTATGAAACCTGGTTTCTCTCTGGAAGTTTCCCCGTAGCTCTGAAACTTCACCATGCTGGATCGCAGCGTGGGTCTGTGTTCATCCATTGTGTTAGGCCTTGGCTGGCCCCTCGCAATCGGAAGACTCATGTTCGTCATTTCTGGGAACTTTTATGAAATTGTGTCTTTGATGATTTCTCTCTTCTGTTTTCCCTGTTCTCTTTCTGCAATGCTTATTGTTGGAATGCTGGACCTCCTGTCTGTTCCTCTTATTTTCTTATCTTTTCCATCTCTGTGACTTTCCTTTTTCTCCCTTTGACTTTTTTGCTCAATGTTCTGGGAGATTTCCTTAACTTTACCTTTTAATCTTTTATAGAGATTTTTCTTTCTATCCTTTTTTCCTTTTCTCTTCAAAAACTTTGCACAATAATAATTCTACTGTCATGTTTTAATATCCAAGGGCTTTTCTGTCTTCTGATTTTTTTTTTTTAAGATTTTATTTATTTGAGAGAGAGAGAGAACAGGAGCGGGGGTGGGGGGAGGGTATGAAAGGGGCAGAGGGAGGAGCAGACTCCCTGCTGAGCAGTGAGTCTGCACACGGTGCTCGATCCCAGGACCCTGGGATCATGACTTGGGCTGCAGGCAAACGCTTAACCAACTGAGCCACCTAGGCGCCCTGAATTTTTAAATCTCTGAATTTTTCTTCTGAATTTTTAAAATCTCATCCTTTTCTCATTTCACCAGTGGAATAACTTCTCATCTCTCTGAAGATACTGAAAATAGATTTAAAAAAAAAATTTTTTTTTTCCATAGTCTTCACCTTTTCTCATTGTTTTGGCCTTCTTCAAGTTAGAGGCTTTTCTTACATGTCTGGTCAGCTTTGGCTGTCCATTCACAGTTCAGAGGAGTCACTAAAAAGCTGATTAGAAACTCAGAGCAGGTGGTGGGACATGCCAACCATAGGCTTCCCTTTACACAGTGCTTCTCAGCCCGGCCACATGCCACAACTATCTGGGACGCTTGTGGACACTAATGATCTGACCCCATCCTCAGAAATTCTGATAAGGAGGAGCCTGGGTGGCTCAAATGGTTAAGCGTCTGACTCTTGATTTCAGCTCGGGTCATGATCTCAGGGTCCTGGGATCGAACCCCGCATCTGTCAGGCTCCCCGCTCAGGGGGGAGTCGGCTCAAGGAGTCTCCCTCTCCCTCTGCCCCTCTCCCTGTTTGTATTATTTCTCTCTTTCTTTCTCTCTCTCAAATAAATAGATAAATCTTAAAAAAAAAAAAAAAAAGAAAGAAATTCTGATGTGACCATTTGGGGATAGGAAGGGGTACAGGAAAGCATTTCAAATCTCCCCCAGGTGATTCTTATGATCATTTGCTGCTTTAGAATGTTCTGGTCAGGTCATTTTGTAGGAGACCCTCTCCCGTGTCAGTACTTCCAAGTGTTTTTCCCTGCATTCGTCAGGTTTTCCAAAGAAGGCTCTTCCAGGCTGGCTGCCACTCATCTGAGAAGCAAAAATGGCTGGAAAGTTGAGCATTCAGTATCTATCTAAACCTTCGCTTAGGAAAACACTATCCAGGACAGTTCTGATCCTGGTGGACTGCTGCTGGCTTTTACCCAGGAGCCCTGCTAGGACAGTCCCTTGCACAATGAACCTGCAAATTGTTAGCCGCATCCATCGGTATCCACCATGGTAGAACCCCATATACTTGTTAGGATGATGTGGGTATATTTAGGCACACGATCATATCAAATTACCATTAACACTACTCAGAAAGAAAGTCAGTGAACTAGACAAGTATTACCACAATGCCAATAAATACATTTTTTTCCAAATATAGAAACATTCCAGGAGGAAGTATCCAGTACCATCTACAATACTCAATATCTGAGAAGCTCCACACTGTTGAGTCCAGGCTGTATACGACCAGCACAGTTTTTTTTGGATTTCTCTGTTCTCATTTATGCTTCATGTTTCAATGCTTCATGACGAGGTCCTCACACAAGTCATGATAAAACCCACCATGCCATAGTGTGCTGGGACTGTTTGCAAGAGACAAGCCTTTCTTGTGTGCAGTGCCTATAGAACACTCTACAATAGGGGCACCCAGGTGGCTCAATCAGTTAAGTGTCTGACTCTTGATTTTGGCTCAGGTCATGATCTCAGGGCCATGAGATCAAGCCCCGAGTCAGGCTGGGTGGTCAGCCGGGAGTCTGCTTCTCTCCCTCTTCATCGCCCTCTGCCCATCCTCCCCACCACATGCCTGCTCTCTCTAAATAAGTAAATAAATTTGAAGACTCTACAATATTTCCAAAGAGTGCTCTTAACTAACTGCAACTCGTTACCTACATAAGATGTCTTTGGTTCTAAGAGTCCCATTTGCCCACGGTTTCCAGGAATAGTGTTATAATTTGGGGCAACATCCATATCCTCCCTTAGACAGAACGGTGAGGTGGGGAGCCTGGAAGGAGGAGCCAGTGGGCCCGCAGGCCGGTTCCTCTCTGGCCCTCCTACTGTGTGGCAGTTAGGTGTGACAGGCAGTTTACAGTGAGTTACAGGCTAAATCATGCCAACCCCCTCCCCGCCAAATCCATACATTGAAGTCCAAACCCCCAGTACCTTAGAATGTGACTGCGTTGGAAATAAATTATTGGAAGAGGTGATTAAGTTAAAATGAGGTCATGAGGGTGGGCCCTAAACCAGGATGACTGGCATCCTCAAAAGAAGAGGAAATTAGGACACTTACACATACAGAGAAAGATGACGTGAAAAAGCACAAGAAGACAGCCATCCATAAGCCCAGGAAGGGGGCTTCAGAAGAAACCAATCCTGCCAACACCTTGATCTCGGGCTCCCAGCCTCCAGAACCAGGAGAAAACAAATTTTTGTTGTTCAAGCTGCCTGGTCTTCAGTACTATGTTATGGCAGCTCTAGCCAACTAATACAGACGGTACCTTTTTTAGATGTATTCCACCACAATTAATAATAATAATAATAACAGTTCATAAGCCTATGAATATGCAAGTAGAATAAAAAGACAATGAATCTATTTTAAATTTTCCACTTCCTCTGCCCAGTCATTTCTGTGACTTTATCCCCTCCACACATACCCTGTGCAATGACCCCTTTTGTACCTCTCCAGCCAAGGATATTTAGGGACAGGAATAATGAGTTCTTGAAATGGGATTCACCACAGGAATGGCCCCAAGGAAAGCGTTGACCTTTTGCCCCTTTCCCCAAAACTAAGAAGTTGACCCTCTGTGTGCTTCCCTAGCAATTTGGACCTGCTTGTATTATCAACCACACCACAACTTAAAATCAGACGTGTGGATCGCTCTTCGAAGGCTCTCCACTCCTGGGAGGAGGAAATGGGGTGCAGGAAGGGCTGGTACCCAGGCTGCAGGGTCTGGAGTCCCCCCTGTCTAAACTGTCTCCCTCTCTCTGCACCTGCCTCCAGAAGCCAGTCGGTAATCACAGGAGGACAGACAGGAAGCCATGCAAAGCAACAACCCAGCTGCAAAATCGCAGGCCATGAACAGGGAACGTGTGTTCACAGTTTAATTTCAGCCTGTGTGGGAGCCAAGTGTAAGCACGTTTCAAAGCCTGGCAACATTAAGAGCTAGGAAACCACCTTTTCCCCCATCTTGAGTTATTCAAAGGCACATTCAAAGACACGAGGGTATACGCACACTGGGACATTGTGTACATCATAATACAAACATCTTGGGTTTACGAAATACTTTACAGTTTGCAGGAGGCTTGCCTCTGTACTCCTTCCTTTGATCCTCAGAACAGTGCTGGGAGGTCAGCGGACAAGACAAACAGCCCCGGGACAGAGGCAGGCACCGAGGCTGGGGTTGGTGGTCCTGGAGGTCACAGAGCCATTCCTTGACAGAAGTGGGTCTAGCTCACTATTCTCTCTGCCCCAGCCTGATAGCAATAATTACCACTATGCTCGCTTGCTCTGTGTCTGGCATGTCCACTTACTGTCTCATTCCATCCTCAACCACCCTTTGACAAAACCAAGGTTTAGCCAACAAATACCGGGGAGGGGGTGGGATTTGAACTCAGGAGTGTCCCCGAATGCCACCTTCTAACTCAGCTGCATTCAATGTCCTCCCATTCCATCTGGTTCCTTTGTACTGGGTTCCTGGTTCATACAAGGCTGGTTTAGGTCTGCAGTATCACCCCATTCTTCAGGAGGGATGGGGATGTGGGGGTAGCTGCCCCTGCCACAACCTTAGGACAGGCAGACCTCAGACAAGCAGGCGGTGGGGCCCATCATCCGAGAACTGGGGGCAGGTTCAGTGTGCTGGTTCCCGGAGTAGCATCGAGTGAGCACAGCCCAGGGCCAGACAGGGCGGAATCAGCGCTTCTGAGATTCAGGGAGACTGGGGAAAGAAAATCCTCAAGAGCCAGGGTAGCATTGCCAGGACAGCCTAAAACCGCATTCCTGGGCTGCTTCGGTACCCCCAAGAAGATGGAGGTTGTGTTAATCATCTCTGCTACAACCAAGCCACAGTGCCCTACGAGGGCGGTGGGTAGCAGGCTAACTTCATATGACAACTCAGCCCAGAGCTGGGCTTCCTCCTGATTCCTTATCAGCTGAGGCTGTGGTCACAGAACCATCTGCAGGAGGTGTGGCCCCACCCGTGCCCAGCCAGGAACAGTGGAGATGCAGGAGTGCCCGGCTGCCAAGACAGGGACATGCAGGGAGCCGGCAGGTCTCCTTCCTCACTGGCTCAAAGTGGAAGTCCAAGACACAACTGGTCACATGCAGTTCTGGACTTTAGTTATGTTCAACACACCCACTGTCTGCTCCCGGCAAGCAGGGACAGGGTATCAGACATGGGTGGGGCGAGAAAATGCCTTGAAGACCTCTGGTCCCAGGAGGGCTCATGGAGGGCTGGAGTGTCTGGGGGATTCTGGAGGAGGGGGCTGTGCTGGGGGAGATGAGCAGGCCATCTGGGCTGCAGGGCACAGGGGATATGAGCCAAGTAAGCAGCATGGGCAGGGTGGGACCATGTGGAGAAGAGGCTCAGAAGCCTCTGGGAGATCCGTGAGGCACAGTGTGGGTGCCTGGGCTGCCCTTACAGGAAAGGCCCTGCACAGAGCACATCAGCAGACCCTCTCAGTTGTATCTGCTTACGAAGGTGGAACCAGGACAGTTATAGAAACGTGCTTGGGGTGAGGAAGAAACCTACCTTCCATCCAGGATCAATGATGTCACACACAAACGCAGACACATCCCTGCCTGGCGGCACCACAGCTCCAAATCAGGAGGCAGAAACACCTGAGGGGCTGGGGGAGGCGTGCGGGGAAGGCAGGTCTGCTGAGGCTCTCGCGAAGAATCTGGGAGCGGCCGCCCCACGCAGGGACTCGGGATGTGCCAGGCTGCAAGGTGAATTCCTGGTGCATTTGTGAGACTCAGGTGATTCTGAAGGTAGAGGCTGTCCTGGAAAAACAGCATCCTGCAGACACGGACTCTGAAAGACGGGCACTGGGAGCTGGTTTCACCCCGGAGCCCGGCCCACAGCCCAGTGCCAAACAGATGTCATCCCCACTGGCAGCTCTAAAAGTGGACCTTGGTTTGTAAGCCTGGAGCATGCGGGGCAGCTGAGCAGACTTCACCTGCCAGCTCACGTGAGGAAAAGGTCTGGGAACAAGGGTCAGCCATGCTGTTCCAGGGGCTCCTCTTCTTTATCAACAGGCTTCCTGCTGGGAGGAGAAGTTACGCCTGCTCCTTCTAATGACTGGTTCCTGGAGCACCTGGCCAGCTCAGTCCTTAGTGCATGCAACGCTTGATTCCGGGGTTGTGAGTTCAAGCCCCACATTGGGTGTAGAGATTACTTAAAAAATAAATAAATAAAAATCTCTAATAGCTAGGTACTATAATATTATATATTTGCACCCATTCTTCCAGTTATGGAAATGCCAAGAAAGGAGAAGTACAGAGCAGAGGTCATTAAGCTAGAAGCTTTAGGATGTCAGGGCCAGTGTTCCATTTCTAGCAACGGGGAGGCCTGAGTGGTCCTGGCACATCCTCCTGCTCCACGATACCTAAGAAGAAAAAAAAATTATTCTGACAAAATACATACGACATACACTTTACCATTTTAACCATTTTTAAGCATATAGTTCAGTGGCAGTAAGTATATTTGTACTGCTGTGCAACCATCACCACCATCCGTTACATCCAAAACATTACCTCTTCCCAAATTGAGCCTCTGTCCCCGTTAAACACTCACTCCTCATTTCCTCTCTGCCGCCTGGCCCCCGTGTCCTCTATTCTACCCTCTGTCTCTACGAATCTGACCATTCTAGCGTCTCATAGGAGAAGAATCATGCAATATTTGTCCTTTTGTGTCCGGCTTATTTCACTCAGCATAATGTTCTCAAGGTCCATCAGTGTTGTAGTAGGTGTCAGAATTTCATTCCTTTTTCAGGCTGAAGAAGATTCCATTGTATGTCTATACCACATCCATTCATCAATGGACGTCTGGATTGGTTCCACCTTTTTGCTTTTGTGAATAATGCTGCTAACATCAGAGGACAAGGGTCTGTTTCAAGTCTTTGTTTTTTCTTGACTTAGTGATTTTTTTTTTCTAGAAATGTATTCTTTTTTTTCCTGAACATGAAAAATTATTGGTAGGTTTTTCATAATCTTTTATTATTCTTGTCATCTCTGCTGCATTTATGGTTATGTCCCCTTCTAAAATCTTCATATTATTTATTTGTGTCTTCTTTGTTCTCAATCTTGTAAGAGACTTACCAACTGCTATTCTTTCAAATAGCTAATCATACTAGACTTGGGTTCAGGATTAGAGAAAACCTCCAAATAACAGCTTAACCCTTTCTCACTGTGATATGTCCTGAAGGCTCAGTCTGGGGCTGGTCTGGCAATCCATGGTGTTGGAGAACCAGACTCCTTAGATCCTGTTGCCCTTTCATTGTCCAACAAAAGAAAAGTCACTGTCCTATATCTAAAGGTACCCCCCTTCTGTGTAGGATAGTTTCTGGAGCTCCAGACAGGAAGGAGGAGGAGGGAGAATAAATGCATGCACACAGCACTTTTGTTCGTATCTCCCAGGCCAGAACAGTCATACAGCCACCCGACTAGCTAAAGAGTTTTTTGAAAAATAATTTCACTAGATACCGAATTCTAGATTGATTGCTTTTTCTTCCACTGCTTTGAAGATATTTTGATGTCTTCTGGCTTACATCATTTATGACAAGAAATCTGGAGTAATTCTAACCTTTGTTCTATATTTAATGTATCTTTGTCTCTGAAATCTAAGATTTTTTTCATTATCACTGGTTTTCAGCAATTTGATTATCTTGTGTCTTGGTTTGGTTTTATGTTTATTCTGTTTGGGATTCTTTGTCTTAGATCTGTCTATAACTATCTTTACAGCTTTCATTAAATGTGGAAAAACTTTGGCCATTAGCTCTTCAAATCTATTTCTTTTTTTTTTTAAAGATTTTATTTATTTATTTGAGAGAGAAAGCACTGAGGGAGAGGGGGGAGAGTCAGAGGGAGAAGCAGACTCCCTGCTTAGCAGGAAGCCCGATGCAGGACTTGATCCTGGGATTCTGGAATCATGACCTGAGCTGAAGGCAAATGCTTAACCAAATGAGCCACCAGGTGCCCTCTTCAAATCTATTTCTTTCTTGACCTTCTTCTTCCTGGGACTTCCATTACACACAATCACACATACACATGCTGCTCAACATTGTCCCACAGGTCAGGGAGGATCTGGTGGGGTTTTCTTTTTTTTCTCTGTGCATTAGTGTGAATAGTATCCATTCCTATGTTTATGAGTTCACCAATCTGTTCTTCTGCAGAATCTAATCTTCTATTAATCCCATCTGGTGAAATTTTCATTTCATATATTGAAATTTTCAGTGCCACAAGGACCATTTGGGTTTTTTAAAATATCTTACACTTTTCTCCACATTACATGATTTCCTTTAAGTCTTTGAGGATATTTACAATAGATGATTTAAAGTCCTTGTCTGTGATTCATTTCATCTCTGTCATTTCTGACTGTTTCTATTGACTGATACTGCTCCAGATTATGGATCACATTTGATCACCTCTTCTCATGTCAAGTAATTTTTTGTTGGATGCTGGACATTGTGAATTGTGCATTGTTGAGTGCTAGAGTTTGTTGCCTTCTTTTCAAGAGTATCAGACTTTGTTCTAACAGGAAGCTAGGTTATTTGCTGATTAGGTTAATTCTCTCAAAGCATGTTTTTAAGCTTTGTTTGGACAGATCTTTAATAGCCTTTCCTATAGAAATACTTCAGCTTAACTAGTGACACTGACCCTTCTGGGCTCTCTATGAATGCCCATGTGTTCAGTGATGACTCTCCACTCTAGCTGTTTAGAACTCCAGTATTATCCCCTGTGTATTTGTGGCTTGGTGTTCAGTAACAGTCTCCAGATTTTTAGAACTCTTTCTTTGCCTAGGATCCTCCTCTCTGGGACTCTGCTCTGCAAATTCCAACTGCTTCAGCCTCTTCAAATGCCTATATCTGTCTCCTCAACTCAGCAAGATTGCCATACTCTGCTTGCATTCCCCCTATTGGGCCACTTGGATATTCCAGAAATACAGGACTGGTTTAATATTGGAAAATATATTAATACAATTAACCACATTGCCATATTAAAGGAGGCATGATGATCTCAGTAGGCAGAGGTAAAAAATCAATGAAATCAATGAAATTCAATAACTATCCATTTTTTAAACTTTCAGCAAACTAGGAATAGAAACTTCCTTAACCTAATAAAAAAAAATACCTATCCCCCCCCCAAAAAACTATAGCAAACCTAATAGTTTTAAATACATAGCTGCAGTTTTAAACAGGGTGATGAGGTCTCACTGAGGAGGACACATTTGGGCAGAGATTTGGAGAATGTGAGAGAAGGGACCATGTGGATATCTGGGGAACAATGTCACAGGCAGAGGGATCGAGGTAGCAAGAACTGCGTGGAGACAGGAGCCCACCTGATGTGCTCCAGGAACAGGAAGGAGGCCCATGTGGTCCAAGCACAGAAAGCAGGGAGAGTGGCAGATCAATTCAGAGAAGCCATGGGGGTGATAAGCCACTGGAAGGACTTGAGGTTTTACTCCAAGCAGGATGAGGATCTGGAGAATTCAGAGAAGAATGGAGAAGAGTTACATGATTGGTCTTAAGCCTGTAGAAAGGATCCCTCTGCCCACTGTGTTGAACATCACACGTAAGAAGACAGGGCAGAAGCAGGAAAACCAGCGAGGCGGCTGCTTCGGGAGCCCAGGTGTGAAATGACTGTAACTTGGTCTAGCACAGTATCAGTGAAGGCAGTTAACAGTGGTGACACAACACATATGTTCTCAAAGCAGGGCCAGTGGGTTTGCTCACATATCCAACGAGGAACGTGAGAGAAACAGGAGTCAAGACGACTCCAAGGTCATCGGCCTGAGCAGCTGGAAGGACAGGAGGATGGAGAAGACACACCCAAAGAAGGGCTCTATCCTGGCTGCTGCTTCTGTGCTTGTAAGAAAGAGCAGCTAGGAACACTTAAAAACCCTCCATTCGCATCCAGCAGTGGACCGCCAGCACAGCACATCGTTGTGTCTGGGTGGTTAGCTCCTGGGCAGCCCCTCGATTTGCATTGATCCCAAGCCGACTGGGACCCAGCAGGCAGCCTGCTTGCTTGTGTTAGCCGCTAATGCTGCTCACATTTCAGACCACTAGCAAGAGCAGGGAAGAAATGATTACCCCGTGAGGTTTCCTCCGTGAAAGCGGATTTAAGTTTGGGCTTTTGCCCTCTAATTCGCAACACCAATTTGATAATGGCTTATTTTAGAGATCATTTGGAGTCACGGAATAACCACAGAATACACAGGCTACTTTAAAATTGTTTATCTGATTGTGGTGCCAAAAGTCCAGTGATCAATTCATTAAGTGGGCTTGACTCCCAGACGTATTCAGTGAATATTTTATTGAGTACCTACTATGTGCCTCCATACTGAGAACCAAGTTAAGGTCTCATCATAATACCAATCTGTTGGGGTGCCTGGGTGGCTCAGTCGTTAAGCGTCTGCCTTCGGCTCAGGTCATGATCCCAGGGTCCTGGGATCGAGCCCCGTATCGGGCTCCCTGCTCCACGGGAAGCCTGCTTCTCCCTCTCCTACTCCCCCTGCTTGTGTTCCTGCTCTCGCTGTCTCTCTCTCTGTCAAATAAATAAATCTTTAAAAAAAAAAAAAAGCCCATGTTTAAAAAAATAATAATAATACCAATCTGCTCCCTGTGATTACCAACATTTTCTTACTTAACACAACATCAAAATATCATACTTCTATTTTAAAATGGGTATCTTTTTATCCAAATGCTGCAACCCATCATGTTCATCTATTCACTGTAGTTGGAGCCTTCGTGTCTGCTCTTCTATAAATCATTTACAGATTTTTCTCAAAGACCCATGACCCAAGCACTGAGGTCAGAGCTCAGAGCCACATTCGTCATGATACACACAGGCTTTAAAAAAAAATGGATTACTGGGGGTTTTATTTAATTAATTAATTTAATTCTATCAAGGCCAACAGGAAATTCACTTGGAATCAGTTTTCTTCTTTCCTTTTACCATGTAATCAGACTGGGTTTTCAAGAATTATTCCCTCCTCTGTGACCTGTGTTCCAGAAGAGGAAAATAATACTTAAGATAGAGTCTGACTTTTCGGTCTAGGAAACTCCCCTTCCTGCAGCAGGTACCTGTCTGCAGTAAAACTGGAAAGCACACGCACTAAAAGAGTGGAACCCATGGGTGTAGAAAGGCAACGCAGACCCCTCTGTGCATAGGGTCTCTTCTAAAACAAAGTGGTGTGCATCACCGCGTAGTCCCAGACTCACCCTCCCATCCCTGCAAGGGGCAGGGCAGGGACAGGAAACACATGAAGAGATGCTCCACATCACTCATTAGGGAAACGCAAATCAAAACCACAGTGAGATGTCATCCCACACCAGTCAGAACGGCTATCATCAAAAAGATAAGAGAGAACAAGTGTTGCAAGCATGTGGGGGAAAGAGAACCCTTGTGCACGGTTGGTGGGATTGTGAACTGGCACAGCCACTGTGGAAAATAGCACGGAGGTTCCTCAAAAAAATTGAAAATAAGAGCTACCCTACAACCCAGTAATTCACTTCCGGGTATTTACCCAAAGAAAATGAAGCATTCATTCAAAAAGATGTATGTACCCCTATGTTTACTGCAGCATTATTTACAATAGTCAAGATATGGAAACAACCTAAGTATCCATCAGTAGATGAACAGATAAGAAGATATGATATACATACACACACACACATACATACACACAATGGAATATAATTCAGCCATAAAAAAATGAGATCTTGCCATTCACAACGATGTGGATGGACCTCAAGGGTATTCTGCTAAGTGAAATAAGTCAGACAGAAAACGACTAATACCATATGATTTTGCTTATATGTGGAATCCAAATAAAACAAAACAAAGCAGATGAACAAACAAAACGGAAGTGGACTCCTAAGTACCGAGAAGAAACTAGTGGTTGCCAGAGGGGACGGGGGGGGGGAGGTTGGGTGACATAGGCAAAGGGGATGAAGAGGTACAAACTTCCAGTTAGAAAATAAAATACGTCAGAGGGATGAAAACTATAGGGAAAAAAAGGAGGGGGAGAATCGGCAGAAAACTCCCAGAAGCTGAGCCTGTGCAAACTTAAATGTTTGCACCTTTTCCTTCCGTGTGTCCATGTCCCTCAAGGAATCCAGAGCTCCTCAACCGCACACAGACCGCGGGGTCCAGAAGACAGGACAGGAGACTGGAGATTAAGCCCAGTTCAATGAAAGTTGCCGGCTGGGTGCCTTGGGCAAGTCATCATTTACTTCCTCTTCTGTGACATGAGGCTATTCTAATACCTGCCTTGCCCATCTCCACGAGGTTCAGGAGACCCAAATGAAAAAAAACGAACAAGGAATTGCTTTGTATGCAATGACGAAACGCAGGCTGGAAAAACATAGTGTGTTATCACGGTTAGTCTTAGTTCTGCCACTGACGGTGTGACCTTGGGAAAGTTACTAAGTTCTCTAAGCTTCCACATCTGTAACGCAGGGGAAATATGACCTACCTCAGATGTTTAAAATAGGCATTAAATAAGATAGTTAATATAAACCAGACACTTGGCTTTCCCAAGCCCAGGGGAGGACTTCTCCACCTAAATAAGAAGATAAGGACCTGCTAAGGGAAAGCTCTGCATCCTTTCACCCTTCCTCCCTCCTTCTTCCGGATTGGAACATAAGTGTGAGGCCTGGAGGTGCAGCAGCCATCTTGCAACCAGGAGGCAAGAGGCTTGAGAATAAAGGCCTCTGCTAAGGATAGAGGAATAGAAAAGTAGAAAGAAGCTTGAGTTCCTGGTGATCATTGATACTTGCCCCAGGACATTTCCCCTGAACTTTTTACTACATAGGAAAAAATAGTTTTTTATTGGTATCAGTCTGTAAAGTAGGGCTTTCTGTTGTTTATATCCATATGCATTCCAAATAGATACACTGCCTTAATTTTTTTTTAAGATTTTATTATTTCAGAGAGAGCACGCAAGCAGGGTGGGAGGGGCAGGGAGAGATGGTGGGAGAGAGAGAGAAGCAGACTCCCCACTGAGCGCAGAGCCCAATGCAGGGCACGACCCTGAGATCATGACCCAAGCTGAAATCAAGAGTCGGACGCTCAACCAACAGAGCCACCCAGGCGCCCCTACACTGTCTTAGTGTACATTAAGTCTGGTCCCTACAGAGCACAGCTATGGGATAGGGCCTTGGCATATGGTTTCTACTGTGTTGGCCGAGACAGCTAAAGTAAATAAAGTCTGAAATTAAAGTTTGGGGATTGGACGAAA
The DNA here is from genome assembly GCF_029215605.1 of Mirounga angustirostris. Taxonomy (NCBI): domain Eukaryota; kingdom Metazoa; phylum Chordata; class Mammalia; order Carnivora; family Phocidae; genus Mirounga; species Mirounga angustirostris. The sequence goes on from NW_026991713.1 coordinate 142,866,233, forward strand.
AGTGTTAATCATGAGAACTCTGAGAAATTCAAGAATCCGCATACATTTCACAGGCGATGAAAACTGCAGTGTTATTGTTAAAACAAAGAAGCTCATCAGTCAAAAAGTTCCTCTGGCAAATACTTTTCTTTAAAAGTAAATGAGGGGCGCCTGGGTGGCTCAGTCGGTTAAGCGTCTGCCTTCAGCTCAGGTCATGATCCCAGGGTCCTGGGATCGAGCCCCACATCGGGCTCCCTGTTCGGCAGGAAGCCTGCTTCTCCCTCTCCTGCTCCCCCTGCTTGTGTTCCCTCTCTCGCTGTCTCTCTCTCTGTCAAATAAATAAATAAAATCTTAAAAAATAAATAAATAAATAAAAGTAAATGAATATAGGGGCACCTGGGTGGCTCAGTCATTAAGCGTCTGCCTTCGGCTCAGGTCATGATCCTGGCATCCTGGGATCGAGCCCCACATCGAACCCAACATTGGGCTCCCTGCTCAGCGGGGAGTCTGTGTCTCCCTCTCCAGGCTGCTTCTCCCTCTCCAGCTCCCCTCTCTCGCTCTCTGTCAAATAAATAAAATCTTTAAAAAAAAAAAAAAAAAGTAAATGAATATAACAAAAGAAGTACAAGACTTTCACCATGAAAATTACAAAACATTGTAAACCAGAAAGTAGATTCATGGTTCCCAGGCTAGGGCTTGAGGTGGGTGAAGAGTTAATGCTAAGGGATGGGCACTTCTTTTGGGGGTGATGAAAATGTTCTGGGAAGATGGTGGTGATGCCCGTACAACTTTGTGAATATAACCACCACCACTGAACTGCGCACTTTAACCAACTGAGCCACCCAGGCACCCCCGAACTGCGCACTTTAAAAGGGTGAGTTTTGTGGAATGTGAATTATATCACAGTTAACAAAGAATGAATGAAGAAGAAAAACATAAAATGAACAAGAGTAAAGGAGACTAACTACTTACTCAGAGCCCCTTCAGACTTCCATCTGAGTCTAATCATTTGACCCCTTAGCCCCAAGACACATCCATGGAAATTTCCACTGGAGATAAACTGAAATTTTTGCTCATACTGCCTCCTCTTTGGCAATGTTCCAGGCATCTTCCCTCAGTGGTTATGTTGACATGGCTCATAAAGCAATGAAAAAAAAAAGAAGAAAAGAAACCCCTCCATTTGCACCCACCTAGCTTGCAATACCAACATGGAGAAAACAATCCAGGTCCTTTCACTGATTTGCAGTGTTGGTCCTCTTCGACTCAGCATCTGTGATATTCAGGGTGGCAAATACTAAGATTGTGGTCTGATAATAGTATTGTGGTCTGTTGCTTATACTTATAATTGAAGGAAGTACAAAATATCCATTAGGAGCTGATAAAGATGTAATTTTTCCAATCTATAAAGATGGATACCTATAGGGGCACCTGGGTGGCTCAGTCAGTTAAGTGTCCAACTCTTGATCTCAGCTCGGGTCTTGATTTCAGGGTCATGAGTTTAAGCCCCGTGTTGGACTCCACACTGGGTGTGGAGCCTATTCAAAAAAAAAAAAAAAAAAAAAAGATGGATAGATACAGATACTTTGTGCAGTTTCTGGCAGACAGCAAGTGCTAACTTTCTCCAGGAAGGAGGAATGGGTCCATGTGGAGACAGTGTGGTCTCTGTGGCAACAAAGCAAACTGGCCCACCCAAGGGACTGGACTTCTGACCTGGACCCCAACACAGTGGCTAACGACAGAGCCAGCCTCAGGCTCCCACAGCCTCAACATCCCCCCTGAAGACACCCGCAGTCCCTACCCACACTCTCCACCCTGGGCCCCAGACTCTCAGCTATCCTGTGACATAGAGGCTGGGCTTGGGGGACCTCGGTGCCAGACACACCCAGGATGTCCTCACCACTCCCAGCCAAAACACCCTGCTCAAAAAACAGAGAAGTGAAACCTGTAAATAACCAAAACTTGTTTCCAGACCTTCGGAGTTCTCCCACCCTGACCCATCTATCGTGTGTGTGTGCTCTGCCTCCCCACGGATCCTGCCTCGAACACCAGGGGCATTAACTTGTTCTTCCTCAGTCCTCCCTGCTGGAGCAAATGCTTCACTCATGGAATCAGAAGCTTTCCGCCTTCACCCTCAGAATCCAGCTCTGGAAGAGTAAGAGTGGAATCGAATCTTCGAATCTTCAGGCTTGGCTCAGGAGCTTGGACGGAGCCAGCGGGCGAGGGGCACTGGGTGAATAACTGAGCAAATCAGATGATATTTTTACATCTTGCAATGGTAATTCACAGAATTTTTCTTTGAGTAATCATTATGCCACAGTCTTAAAAATTAGGACACTGTCTGGATTACAAGCATATATTTTTTTATTGTGGTAAAATACACATAACATAAAACTTACCATTTTAGCCATTTTTAAGTATAAGTTCTATGACATGAAGCATATTCACAATGTCGTGCAACCGTCACTGCCATCCACCTCCGGAACTCTGCCCCCATTAAACACAAACTCCCCGTGTCCCCCCCCCAGCCCCTGGTAGACACCATTCTACAGTCTGTCTCCATGATGTTGACTGCTCCAGGGACCTCATATAAGTGAAATCACACAATATTTGTCTTTCTATGTGTGAATCACTTCACTTTACATAACGTCTTCAAGGTTCATCCATGTTGCAGCATGTGTGAGAATCACACAGTTTTTAAATTTTTTTAAGCTTATTTTTTTAGTTATCTCTACACCCAGCGTGGGGTCAAACTCACGATCCCAAGATCAGGAGTCGCGTGGTCTTCTGACTGAGCCAGCCCAGCGCCCCAGAATCACACAATTTTTAGCAGACATTCACTGGGTCATCAGAAAATGTTGATGACCTTCTGTTGCAAGCAGGGCCGGTACTCAGTGTTCTAGCTAAAACAAAACAAAACAAAACAAAAAAGTAAATGATAGAGTCTCTGCTCCAAGGTGTCAGACAACTCATCTCATTTTTAAAGGGTCCAATGTGCTGCTAAATGAGAGACAGCCAACACAGCTGGCCTTCCTCTCTGCCCTCGAGAACGGCTTTCTACATTCCAGCCTACAGACTATAGACTATTTCCCAGGTGAATCTATGGATTCCAGAACACAACTTAAAAATGGAATTTGCTAATGGGAGGAATTTCAGGCCATACTGGGGTAGCAAGCAAACAAATAACTGATAGAGTCGGGTATCCACTCCTCGGATCATGCTCTGGAAGACCATCAAGTGGACAGTCTATGGCTCTTTCCAGAAATCCTAAGAGGTGCCAAGACTTTCCACACAGTAAGACTGCTCCCTCGGCACCCACCACCCCTGGTGCACCTGCTGGGAGGCCGCCAAGAAGGCCTTGGATGGACTGAAGATCCACTGAGCTCCTACTCAAAGCCAAGTAGCACACTAGGTGCTTCCACACATAGTATCCCATTGAATAATCTGAACAACCAAATCCAAGAGACACCATCACCTCATGTGTAGATGCAGAAACAGAGGCTCAGGTGAGCTAAGAGACAACCCAAGGTCACACAGCTAATTCGTGTCAGAACTGGGCAAACAAATTCAGGCTTGTCAACCTCAACGCTCTTTTCTTTCACTCATGATGCCTCTCATTCCCAGGCACTACAGCATGGCTCTCCAATGCGTTCCTCATCTCCAGCCCCCACGCTGCTCCTCCATCAAAGACCCCAGACATACATCTCAGGAAAATGCCTCAGTGGTGGGACCAGCTGAAAGCACAAGGAAAGGTGTTATCCTCCACCCCACAGGGATCATAAAGGGGGCTGGGTGGGGGCGGGGGAGTTGTCCCTCCAAAGAGGTCTATCTGGAAAGGACAAGATTTCTAAGAGCCCTTAAGTAAGAAAGGAGAATATTCCTACAGCACCAACAGTTTAAGCATGGGCAGGGCTTCTGACTGAAACGAAGAATGCTCAGGCAGCTTCTCTAATTAATGATGACTGAGTCATACAAAGAAGGAAAAGTTGGCTCCAAGCTGATTCTGAGAGAAGGGTGCCCTCTGTGAAGTGCCTGAGTAGGCGTCTCTTGCAGCCATATCCCCCACTCTCTCCTCCAATACTGATGCCACACCTTCTGGCACTTTCTCGTGGATAGAAGCTGCAAAAAGCTGGAGGCCTAGCCCAACAGATTTGGGAGAGCTCACTCTGGCCAACCAAATGACTGGTGGGGATGTTGGTGGGGAAGACATCTCCACATGGAGAAATGGACCGTGGCTGGTCTTGTACACTGGCCACAGGATAATCTGAGGGGCAATGGCAAGTCCCAGCCAGAAACACCTCTCCACGTCACTGCCTCTGAGATTTCACCTTTAAAAATGTCTTTCTCAGAAGGCTATCAGCCTCATAACAATCACAAAGTCCCTATCCCAACATGGGATATGACATAATTCACCCTAGATTCATATGGAAGAGCACTGACTAAAGAATAGCCAAGAAAATTTGAAGCAGAACCAAGTGGGAAGAATTTACACTCTTTTTTTAAAAAAAGATTGTATTTATTTGAGAGAGACAGAGCGAGCCAGAGAGATAGCATAAGCAGGGGTAGGGGCAGAGGGAGAGGGAGAAGCAGACTCCCCACCGAGCAAGGAGCCCAATGCGGGGCTAAATCCCAGGACCCCGGGATCATGACCCGAGCCCAAAGGCAGATGCTTCACTGACTGAGCCACCCAGGTGCCCGGACTTCACATCCTCATATCAGAAATAATGATTAAGACAGCATGGTTCTAATAGCAGAGGGATAGACAACACACCAGAGAACAGACTAGGGAACTCAAAAGCCATTCAAATATAGAAATTTGATAAATATCAGAAGTGGCTATAAATATTGGGAGAAATGTGGACTATTCAATAAGTAGTGTTAGAGTTAAACAAAAAAGTCTTTCGTTTGGTTCCTTTCCCCAGGAGAAGTCCTCTTGGGAGGAGAACATTAATCAACTCCTGGTAAAGTGTTAGACAGAGAATCAAATGGATCTTGGAGGTCACATGATCCAGCCCAGTGCAGGAATCTCTGACAGTATCTGCTTGTATATCCCAGGGATATGAAAATCATAATCAGGCAAGGAAGGCTATTCCCCGGCTGTATAGCTCCCGTAAAGTTCTTCATATTAAGCCAAAATATTTTCCCACAGCTTCTTCCCCTCCCTATATGGCACGGGATAAATGTGCTTCCTCAAGTCTGCCTAGCAAGGCCCTGAGCACCTCCTGAGGACTGCTGTTCTCTCTGTCATGCTTGTGGCAGGACATTCAATACACATCCCCCCTTCCAGGATGCCTCTGATGGACTCACTCCAATTATCAGTAATTTTGATAATTATGATATGATATTTGTATACACACACACACACACACATCCTAGTAACAGGAGGAAAAGCAAAAGGCTCCAAACTGAGGTAACACAATAGACCCAAACGGAGTCTCAGATGTGTTAGTGGGTGTTCCTGGCCATCTGGTTGACCCCAGGCAGCAGGCATTCACAGCCCCTGATCCAGCAGCACTCTGCCATCAAAGTCACTCATTCAGTTCCCCTCTCATACTCTGCTTCTTCCCATCCATCTCTTCTTTTCTCCTTTTCTTCCAAGTGTGCGGTTGATTTTGCCACATTTCCAGTCACTACAGCATGGCTCTCCAAGCCGGGCCCTCGTGGAGGTCGCTGGCCGCTGTTGCTCAAGGAACAGCCTAAGAAGGCTCATCAGGAGCTGGAGGCACTGCAGTTTCTCTCGGAAGGCGACAGTGAGCAGGAACAGCCTGTGCCTGACCTTCACAGTACAGCTGGTGCCCAAAAGGGAGGACTAAAAAGGTGTTCATCTCAGTTCAGGGAGGGAATAACACAGATTTCTTGGCTGTCATGCTTGATTCTGAAATCCAGATGGAGGGGACTCAGTGAGAATCACTGTGTGACCAGCTGCTTCTTGTTGGTTATCATCTGGGGCTGTGAATAGGGCCTCAACCCCAAACATCAGCCCCAGTGTCTGTCCAGCTATCACCCTTTCATCCCTCTGTGGCTTCCAGTTTCCTCTATTAAAATAAAAATGCCACTTAGTAATAAATTTAACCAAAGACATACAAGACTTCTATGCTAAAGGCTACTAAACGTTATCAAGGGAAATAAAGGAAGATCTAAATAAATGAAGAGATGCACCATGTTCATGGATTATAGGACTCAATATTGTTAAGATGTCAGTTCCCTCCAGATTGATCTACAGATTCAATGTAATCCCAATCAAAATTCCAGAAGGCTTTCTTTTCAGAAATTAACAACCAATTAAATAGAAATTTAAACAATTTAAGTAGAAATGAAAAGGACTAGAACAGCCAAAATAATCTTAGTAAAGAACAAAGTTGAAGGGCTTACAGTAGCTGATTTTAAGATTTACTATAAATAATAATAGAGTTTGGCATTAGCATTAGGGTACACAAATAGATCAATGGAACAGCAAACAGAGTCCAGAAATAGACCTACACATGTAAGCAACTGATTTTCAACAAAGGAACCAAGATATTCAATGGGGAAAGACAAATATCTTCAACATTTTTGGATAGACATAGAAATAATTTTCTATCTAAGAGGGAAAAAAAAAGTGAACCACAACTCCATACATCACACCAAAAACTTAAGCTGAAATGGATCCTAGACCTAAATGAAATACGGCATCTTAAAAAAAATGAAAAAATATCTCCTTGACCTTGAAGTAGGCAAATATCTCTTAGGCAAAACACAAAAAGCACTAACCATTAAAAAAATTTACAACTAGGGGCACCTGGGTGGCTTGGTCGGTTAGGTATATGCCTTTAACTTGGGTCATGATCTCGGAGTCCTGGGCTCAAGCCCCATGTCGGGTTCCCTGCTCGGCGGGAAGTCTGCTTCTTCCTCTCCCTTCTGCCCCTTCCCCCACTCATGCTCTCATGCACTCTGTCTCAAATAAAGAAAAAAATAATCTTTTTAAAGAAAATTTACAACTGAAATTCATAAAAATTTAAAATTTTCAACACACCAAACTTAATGGCTATAATTAAACAGACTAACAACACCAAATGTTAGTGAGGATATGGAGCAACCAAAACTCTCATACACTGTTGATGGGAGTGTAAAATGGTAAAACCACTCTGGAAAAAAGTCTATCAGTTTCTTATAAAACTAAAAATAAAACCATAGACAGAGCAATTCCATTTCTAGGTATTTAAGAAAAAGGTAAATGAGGGCACCTGGGTGGCTCAGTAGGTTGGGCATCTGCCTTAGGCTCAGGTCATGATCCCAGGGTCCTGGGATCGAGTCCCACATCGGCTCCCTGCTCAGCGGGGAGCCTGCTTTTCCCTCTCCCTCTGTCTGCCACTCCCCCTGCTCGTGTGCTCTCTCTGTGTCAAATAAATAAAATCTTTAAAAAAAAAAAAAAAAGGTAAACATATGGTCCAGGAAAAGACTTTTACAAGAATATCCATACCAGCTTTATGTATAATAGCTCTAACCTGGAAACAGCCCAGATGTCCATCTGAAAGAAACTGTGGTAAAGTAATGCATTCTACTCAGAGGAGAAAAAAAAGACACAAGCTACTGTCATAACAACATGAGCAAATCTCAAAAACATTACGCCTGCTGGAAGAAGCCTTACACAAATGAGCACCTGATACATGATTTGAATTATAGGAAGTTCCTGAACAGACACAATTCATCTCTGCTGGGAAGATGCCACTGTGGCCGCTTCTGGAGGTAGAGCAGGACTGACTGGGAAGAGGCAGCAAGGGCTTTCTGGGGGGACAGGAATGTTCCATATCTTTTTTTTTTTTAAATAACAGCTTTATTGAAATATATTTCATATGCCATAAAGTTCACCTTTTTAATTGGTGCAGCACAGTGGGTTTTAGTATATTCATAGTTATGCAACGGTCGCTACTGTCTAGTTGCAGAAGAAACCAGATACCCACTAGCTCAGCCCCAACCCCCAGCCCAGCCCTAGAGAGACCGTTTCACACCATTCGGTCAACCACCCATCTGCTTTCTGCCTCCATAGATCAGCCAGTTCTGGACATTGTGCAGAAATGGATTCATCTATTCTGAAGCCTTCTGTTTCTGGTTCCTTTCACTCAGCATCATGCTTTCCAAGTTCATCCAGGCGCGCGTGGGTGGTGCAGTCAGTTAAGTGTCCAACTCTTGGTTTTGGCTCAGGTCATGATCTCAGGGTCATGAGATCGAGCCCCACATCAAGCCCCTCATCAGGCTCCACACTCAGTGAGGAGTCTGCTTCTCTCCCTCTGCCCTTCCCCCCGCCCCAGCTCATGTGCTCTCTCTCTCAAAGTAAATACATCTTTAAAAAAAAAAAGAGTTCATCCGTGTTGTAGCAGGTGTCCATATTTCTTTCCTACTGCTGTGTAATATGCTGTTGTATAAATACACCACATTCTGTTTATCCATTATCATTGCAGCTGATGGACATTTGGGGAGATGCTTAACTGGAAAAGGCAAAAGGAAATGAACTCTCCTGGGTAATTAACATAGCAGCTACATGAATGTATATATTGGTCAAACTTATTGAACTGTGTACTTAATTGTGCATTTTATTTTAATGAATAAACTGTAATTAAGGAGCACTTGGGTGGTGCAGTCACCACCAGTCAGTTAAGCAACCGACTCTTGGTTTTGGCTCAGGTCGTGCTCTCAGGGTTCTAAGATCAAGCCCCGCGTGGAGTCTGCTTGGGACTGTCTCTCCCTCTGCCCCTGCCCCCTGAGTTCTCTCTCTCTCTAAAGTAAATAAATAAATCTTTAAAAAAAAAACATAATTTAAAATAAAAGAGGCCCCAGGAAAAAAAGAATAAAGAAAGAGAGAATACAGGAAGAAAGGAAGAAATGAAGGAGGGAGGGAGGGATGAGCAATCACCCAAGCCAGCAGCACTGGTTTCCCTGTGGGCTGTAGCAATTGCTCTCAGTGGGGATCAGGCTGTGCCAGGATTGCCTGTGACCCTGTGATAATCAGAGCGTACACCTCACAGGGCACATTCTGTCCTGCAGAGAAAACCCACTGTGTGCGGCCAGTGTGCCGGAGAGGGCACCCAGCTGGGCGGCAGGGCGTCTGCTTTGGGCTGGCCCATCCCCGCACAGGCCCCTGAGTCTGAGCACACTCTTTTTTGAGATCATCTGATTTGCTGCTTACAAAGCAACTCTGTAATGCCAAGATGTCTTTATGGGGAGATGTTTCTGCTGCAAAAGGGAGATGTAGCTGGTTAGTCTGGCAGTTCTGTCTCTTGATGTAAATCAATAAATTGATGTCAAGTTTGCCATTATATATATATATATATGTATTTTATGTCTGAAGGGCGGCCGTGTCAGAAGGGAGGGAGGAAGAGGCAGGGAAGGAGGCCTGAAGACTTGGCCACCACTTGCACCTGGACAAAAATGGTCAAACGGTGGCATTTTCATTTGGCTCAACCTTGAGACCATCTGGTGGTTGCAAGACTCTGTGCAGGGTTGGAGACCTCTGTTCTAATTGTGTTTGGGGGTGGGGGTGGGGGTGGGAAGCAGGGCACATGCAGAAAAAAATAACTCATGATATAGGCGGCAGATGCCAAGCGCTGTACCAGTGCAGGCCACAGATCGTGCTCGCCATGAAGGCTCCAACGGCAGAGAGGCCGCTTCCCACCATTCTGTCCACACGTGCTCTGTGCCGGGGCTCCGGATGCTGGGATTCATCACGTGTGGCCCCATGCTCCAAGATGCTCCCTCGTGGTCTAGGGGCGCAGACTCACTTGCAAACAAAGAATTGGAAAGCACTGTGGTAGTCATTAAGAGGAGGCGTCTGCAAACTAGGGCTTCTGCCTGAGAGTGGGGGGAGCATGGTGGAAGGGGGGGACAGGCTGGGCCAAACTGGGGACATTCCAGAGAGAAGAAAGAAAGGTTCTCGGAGTATCAGCACAGAAGTGGAAAGATGCACAGACCAAGGAAGGTCTCATTTTGACCAGAGAAGTGCTCGTGGTCACGCTCAGCAGCAGGAACCAAGGTTGAGGTGCATCTGGCTGGAGGGAGAGGGGGTTGGGGGAGTCCACCTGAAAGAGCCAGCACAAGCTCCTGAATAATGGGAAGAAGCGAGACACGCAAACAGGAACACACAGCAGAAGCTGGGTCTCTGGGTGTCCTGCATGAGGCAGGCTGAACAATGCCCCCCAAAGGATGTCTACGTCCTTATCCCCAGATCCAGTGGCTATGTCACCTTACATGGAAAAAGGGATTTTGCTGAGGTGATTAAGGATCTTGAGAAGGAGAGATTACCCTGCATGACTTGGTGGGCCCAGTATAACCACAAGGGTCCTCATTAGAGGGATGCAAGAGGTCAGAGTGCATAGTAGATGAAACCATGGGAGTCAGATGTTGGGGTGATATGAGGAAGGGGCTGCAAGCCAAGGAATGCAGCTGACTCCAGACTCTGTACGACAAGGAAATGGAAGCCTGCGGAAGGAACACAGACCTACAGACCGCGTGGTTTTCATCCAGGGGGACTCATTTCAGACTTCTGACCCCAGAACTGCAGGCTAATATATTTGTGTTTTTAGGGCCACCAAGTGTGGTAATTTGTTACAGCATCAACAGGAACCTCATACACTGCAGAATCAGTGGAAAAGCAACTTACACAGAGCCCCCTGCCTAGCCCCTCTCCCTACCCTCAGCAGATACGTTTCCCTCCCAAAACGTAAGGCCACCAAAAACAATCGGGATGCAGAAGCATGGTTAGCAAATGTGGTCCCACTAACTGCTGCTTCCTTCATCCACTCACTTAGCAAGTGACAGGAACAGAGCAAGGTCCGTGATCCATACCAACATCCCTGCCCTCAGCGAGCTCAGAGTCTAGTCGGGGGTACAGACGTGTCAACAGCTGGTCACCACCCAAGGAGGTAGGCAGGGGGGAACACAGCAGCACAAAGGACAGCCAACTGGCCTGGCTTCCCAAGGACAGAATGCCCCGGCACAGTGGGTCTCAGCTGGGCAGAGGGAGGATGAGGGGGAAGACAGGCAGATGGGACTGCCTTTAGCAGAATGGAGGCAGCAGGAGATATAGCTCGCCTGGGGGAACAGAGGCCAGAGGCCGGGATAGGTGGCTCCTGGTTACAAGGTGGAAACAACTGCTTCATGGCTGCTTTCTCGGCCCTGTGTTGGTCAGGCCCTGTGTGAGGGCCAGGAGCTGCAGGAAGATTCATGGCAGAGATGGGCAAGGGTCCTAGGGAAAGCCTCCCTGGTGCAAACACAACCTGAACCTTCAAACTCCAAGCTCCAGTACCCGAAAGAGATGGTCCAGGCGGGGAAGACCCCAGGGCTAAACCCTCTGACCCTGTTCCTCCCACACGACACCTCATCCTGGGATTCGTCCCCCTGCAGGGCCACGGCCATGACATGCAGACCTCAGGGGCCACGGGCTCCCTGCCGCCCCTTACGCCAAGAAGCAACACAATCTTACCACTGCTTACCTTCACGAACACAAGGAGGAGAAGATTCCCACCCGGGGAGTAGCCTGGCTTCTCCAGCGGATTTCTGACCTAAGCCATTCCCAGATGATTGACATCACTGATGACAATGAATGAGCCAACTGTGTTGTCATAGTTGGATGCAAAAAACGGCCCTGTTGTTGAAACAGCACTGCGCCTGGGGAGTGACCAGACAACGTTTGGTCCCAAGGGTGAGGAAATCTGGGGATGGAAAGAAGGAGGAGAAGGGCAGAAGGGGAGGGGAGGGGGGAAACCGGGACAGAGGTGGAGAGAAGCAGGAACTGCATCTCCCCTTGCACAAGGGACGCAGTTCAGACTTTCCAAGACAGAGAAAGCCTTTCAGGACCCCTGAACTCAGGGAACAAATCTGGGCCATGGCAGCATTGCAGGCTGAGGCCACAGGGACAGAGTTCAGGCATCTAACCCACTGAGGCCACAGACCTTGTCCATCATGCAGATCAGAGCAGGAGAGCATGAGAAACTGTATTAAATACCAAGGGGAAGATTTTGCAAATAATTTTTTTTTAATTGTCACTACTTAAGTGCGAAGACTCTGAAGTCTGAGAAGCAACATTTTATTCTAAGCAATCAGAGATAAATAAAAAGGAGAACTCTCTGTACTGAATGAGTCTGCGTTGGTGTGGGCCCACACTCGGCAGAACATGGCGGAGGGAGTGGGCAAAGCTGTGGAGCTCCTCAGCACAATTTCCATTCCAGATGGTGCAGGCGTGGGAGCTGTGGGGGCGCGGGGGGGGGGGGGCTGCAGCTGAGAAGGGAGACAGCAAACCAGGAGAGAAGCCCGCTCCACAGAAAGCCACAGGAGTCACGTGGGGAAAGGCGAATGTTTGCAGCTCAGATGCACAGAGGTGCCCTGAGGTCCGCGATCCCAGCTCCGCCTTTGCCATGAAGGCTCTGGAACCAGAGGCTGTTGGTGGGGCTATAGGAGCTGTGTGGAGCTTGAGAGGAACAGGCAGGAGAGCGAGGAGCTAGGAGCTCTATTACTAATTGGCCATGCAGCCCTGGGCTGGCCACTTCCTCTCTTGGATCCGGTACCTCGTTTTGAAAAGGATGGTGGGTGGAGGGCTGACACTCTTTTTGGTAATGCCTAGGACCCCCGGAAGCATCATCGTTGGACGAGAGGGGCTTGACAACCCTCTACCCCCAATTCTACCCAAATGTGCTGCTGGCACTTCTCACCTTCAGATATTTACCATCTTTCCTCTACCTTTCTTAGCCCCTTATCTTTCTTCCTGGGCCAGTAAGCATGCAAGGGGGCCTCCAGATCTACCCAGGGGAGATGTGTGAAGTTGAAGTCATGCAGAGTGAAGCCTCAGAAAAGCTCTCTGTACTCATGCAATTCTGTGACTGAAGCCCAAAGGCTCTCAGCCTGAGAAAGCACAAGGTCTTGGTGAGGCTTCCAGGCCGGCTTGGGTCTGGCCTCAGGCCACGGTGACATGTGCAGGGCTGCCTTCCATTTCAGTTTTCCTTTCCCCAACTCATGACACCCTTGACTCTTATGCCCTCAAAACCCAGCTTCACTTAGACTGACAGGACAAAGAAGACAAACAGTGTGACTTCATGCACCACAGACGATGAAGGGGTTATGACAGGTGTGGGTATGGGGGGGCACTTTTAGGGCCCTTATGTAATACAGCTCAGGCAACTGCTCCCCCCCATTCCTGATGGGCTCCGCCAACCATGACATTCTCCCTCCCGTGAGCCTCTGCAAGTCCGGGATGAGGGCGTGAGGCCCAGAGATACCCCAGGCTGGCTGATTCTGCCCTAACTTTCCATCTCTGCCAAATACAGATGACAAAAGACGTCTCCTGGGTTAGAAGAACCTAAGACAGAATCAGACTCGAAGGAACAAAATTTGATTTGGGACACCAGAGGGAGACAGGGTGACTGAAACTCCGGGGAGGAATGTGGATCCAGCGCAAGGAGGTCATATTCACTTCTGCTCGACAGAGCTGGCTAATGCAACAGCAACAATCACTGTTACCACCTTTACTGTTCTACTTCCAAAAGGCAGCATTTTAGAACACCTTTACGGAGAGATACTTCACATAGCATAAAATTTACTCATTTAAACCGCACAACTGAATGGTTTTTAGTATGTGTGCAGAGTTGTGAAAGCATCACAACTAAGGTGAGCACATTTCATTACCCTGGAAAAGAAAGCCTGTGCCCATCACACTCAGTGCCCACGCTGCTCCTCCCCACCTCCCAGCCCTGAGCAAACATTATTCCACATAGCATTCTACCCCTTTACGTACTTTTCCTACAACGAGGGTGGTAAGATCCTAATAAGATCTCATGACCCATAAACAAATGACCAACAAGCACAAGATGCTCAACATCACTCATCATTAGAGAAATGCAAAAAAAACAATGAGATACCACCTCAAAACCCATTCAGGACGGTTGTTGTCCAAAAAAACAGAAACTAGCAAGTGTTGGCGAGGATGTGGAGAAATCAGAACCCTCGCTCACTGTTGGTAGGGGTGTAACCTGGTGCAGCCACTGTGGAAAAGAGTATGGTGGTCATCCCCCAAAATTAAAAACAGGATTACCATATAATCCAGAAATGTCACTTCTGGGTATATACCCCAAATAATGGAAAGTAGGGTCTTGGAGAGAGACTTGCACACCAATGTTCATATCATTATTATATATGCAGAATTATTCTGCATAGCCACAAGATGAAAGCAGCTCAAGGACCCAACAACTGATGAGTAGAGAAACAAAATGTGGTCTATATGTACAACGGATGCTATTCTGCCTGAAAAAGGAAAATCCTGGCTCATGTCACATCACGGAGAAAACTTGAAGACATTGTGCCAAGTGAAAGAAGACGCTCACAAAAAGACAAATATAGTGTATGATTCCACTTATGTGAGGTACCAGGGTAGTAACATTCATAAAGACAGAAAGTAAAATGGTGGTTGCCAGGGGCTGGGGTTGGGGAATGGGGAGTCAGTGTTTAACAGACACAGAGTTTCAGTGTTCCAAGAAGAGGAGAGTTCTAGAGATGGATGGTGGTGATGGCTGCACAGGTTCTCCCTCTGTGATCTCTCTCGCTCTCACTCTCTCTCAAATAAATACATAAAGTAAAATAAAATAAAATAAAAAACCAAAGGGGGCGCCTGGGTGGCTCAGTTGGTTGGGCGACTGCCTTCGGCTCGGGTCATGATCCCGGAGTCCCAGGATCAAGCCCCACGTCGGGCTCCCTGCTCGGCGGGGAGTCTGCTTCTCCCTCTGACCCTCCTCCCTCTCATGCTCTCTGTCTCTCATTCTCTCTCTTGCAAATAAATAAAATCTTAAAAAATAAAAAATAAAAAAAAACAAAACAAAGGGTTTGGGCGCCTGGGTGGCTCAATTGGTTGAGTGACTGCCTTCGGCTCAGGTCATGATCCTGAAGTCCCGGGATCAAGTCCCGCATCGGGCTCCTTGCTCAGCGAGGAGTCTGCTTCTCCCTCTGACCCTCCCCCCTCTCATGCTCTCTCTCTCATTCTCTCTCTCAAATAAATAAATAAAATCTTTAAAACAAAAAACAAAAAAAAAAAAAAAAAGGGTTTTCCAGGGGGCCTGGGCAGCTCAGTGAGTTAAGCGTCCAACTCGTGATTTTGGCTCAGGTCACGATCTCAGGGTCGTGGAGATCAAGTCCCACGTCAGGCTCTGTGCTCAGTGGGGAGTGGACTTGAGATTCTCTTTCTCCCTCTCCCTCCCCCTACTCGCATGCTCTCTGTTCTCTCTTTCTCTCACTCTCAAATAAATAATCTTTAAAAAAGGGGGGGGGGGCACCTGGGTGGCTCAGTCGTTAAGCGTCTGCCTTCAGCTCAGGTCATGATCCCGGGGTCCTGGGATCGAGCCCCGCATCGGGCTCCCTGCTCTGCGGGAAGCCTGCTTCTCCCTCTCTCACTCCCCCTGCTTCTGTTCCCTCTCGCTATCTCCGTCAAATAAATAAATAAAATCTTAAAAAAAAAAAAAAAAGCAAAGGGTTTTCTCCCGCTGATAACAGAAGAGGAAGTCAGAGACTCAAAGCACGGGGGGGATGTGAGGTCCCACAGCTGGACTGAAGATGGAGGGACACATGGAAAAGACTGAGTGGCCTCGGGGAGCCGAGCCGAGAGCAACCCCCAGCCAGCAGCCAGCGTGGCCTGCCTGGACCCATGACCGGCAGCAGTGGGACGTAACGAGCAGGTGCCATGTTGAGCTGCTGCGCTGGGACATTTGTTAGGCAGCAATAGAAGACAGATTCAGTCTCCTAATTGGGGCCAGAAAGGGAGCAGAGATGAGTCTCAGTGATTGACTCTGTCTTCTTCACATATCTCCACCTCCTCCAGAAAGCTTACCTGCCCCTGAGAGCCACTGAGGATCTTTGCCTCTGCCTTCCTCTGCCAGTAATTATCTACACTCCCTTGGCCCTGCGCATGCAGGCCTGCCAGCCCAAATCCCCTGCTCCTCCACAGTCGCCTTGTCTTCTCAAATCTGGTCTGAGTGCATCCAACACAGAAGCCACAACTTGACCTTTTTCATATTCTCCAAAGCTCCCAGTACAGGGCCAAGCACAAATAGATACTCACAAATATTTGGTGACTAAACCATTTCCTTTCAGCTCCAGTGACCAGCAGGGCCAACAAAGGGATTCAAAACCGAGATGGACACAGACACTCGGGGGGAGAGCCTTTCCCATTAAATGGGCTTCACCGCCCCCTGGGATTAATAAAGCACCGAGATGGTGACACCCCATCTCAGAAGCCTGACCTTCCATTAATGCTAGCCACTCAGTTTCCCGGCACACATCAGGCTACCATTTCTCTGAAGCTTTTTTTTTTTCTGTAATGTTTTTCTACAACTGGAATTTGCAAACAAAGGAAGTGAGAAGACAATGACTCGAGCTCCCAAAAAACATACTACCTGTGTTTTGTTCAACAACAGCCCTACCCTGAAGGCCTGCCATGTCCGGGCACCAAGCTGAGACCCCAGAGACAGGGAACTAAGTCACAATAGCCCCTACTCTTGAACTGTGGTCCAAGTGTCCCCTAAATACAGAGGTCATGGCAGAGCCTCTGACACTTCTGGTTTCTGACACAGAAACCAGAAGATGGCATTTCTTCAGGTGGGACCAGGGGATCAGGTTGACTACAGGCAGGCAGGAGGTGGGGCTCCTTTCTGCATTCTACCCTGCCCCCGAGACTCTGGGGCGGCCTTCTGTGCCCCACCCTGGGCTCTAATAACATGCATATGATGTCACTGTCTAGATGTGCAACAGTCTTGGCAAGTTTCATCCAGAGCCCTCAAGCACGGATTAAAAAGTAAATCCATAGCGTTTGGACAGACCTTTACAGTTTACAAGGCGTTGTCACATTCACAGTCTCGGCTGATCCTCCCAGGAGCCCTAGGAGGTGGGAGGAGTATGTTATTACCTCCCGTTTACACATGAGGATACGGAGGCATAGAGAGCTGAAGTGACTTACCCAGAGTTACCTGATTTGGAAGCCAAAAAACCACATCCTTCGACGTTGGATCTAGTCTTTGGGCCTACACGAGAACTCGGCGGAGACGGGCTAGGCTCCTCCCAGCTGGCCTTAGCAGCTGGTGACTTGAGAGTTTCTTCACAGAAAAAATGAAGGAGAGGTAGGGAATCAGGAATAAGAGGAAAACACAATGATGCCTCCTATTCTAGTAATTCTATTTCCAAAGAACTCACATATTTCTTATCTCATTTGGTTCACAGAACAATCCCAGACGGTCCATAAGGCAAGTATATCGTCACCAAAAATGGAATCAGAACTAGTCCCCAACTCTTCTGATTCCAAGACTCTTTCCACAAGCTAAGGGAGGGTATTCTTGCCACTTACACCCTCCTCTTGTCCCTTTGGTCCTGAAAGGTCAAGACCAAGAGACCACAGGATACCCTTCTCTTGTGTGGCCACACAAGTCCAGCTTACAGTGACCTTGCATTTCACCGTGTGTCCCCTGCCAGAAACTGGCCCCAGAAAGCAGCCATTTCCCCCTCTGGTTTTAGGATTGCTTTTAAAGAACTGATTTTATATATATATATATATATATTTTTTTTTTTTTTTTTTTAATTTGACAGAGGGAGACACAGCGAGAGAGGGAACACAAGCAGGGGGAGTGGGAGAGGGAGAAGCAGGCTCCCCACAGAGCAGGGACCTTGATGTGGGACTTGATCCCAGGACCCTGGGATCATGACCCGAGCCGAAGGCAGTCGCTTAACCGACTGAGCCACCCAGGCGCCCAAGAACTGATTTTATAAAACACGTACACGGGGGAGAATGGAATCTGCTAAACTCTTGCTCATCACAAATACACAACAAGATGGAAGTTATCAGGAAAGGGCTGTGGAAGATCAGCACCATGCTGGCTGGTGGAAAGGAAGAGTCTTCACGAAAAAAGAGGCATTGAAGCTGGGCCTTGAAGGATGAATGGAGAATCTTGACAAGTAGGAAGATGCAGACTGAGGAAATAGCATGAACAGCCCCTTGCAAGGGCAGCAGCAAGTCCACCTTGGCCCCCCACCTCAGACTGAGGCTGGCTGGGATCCAGCTTAGACCGCCAGCTAGCTCTGGGCTGGTTCCTGCCCCGGCACCATCTGCTCCGTCCTTCCTCAGGCTCTGTGGACTTGCAGCACGTCCCACCAAACCTTAACCACCCTCTTAACTACTCACCTTTTCTGCTCTCTGGCTGTTTCCCCCATGCGTCTTGCCTTCCCAACTAGACTAAAATATGATTCCTTGAGCACAGAGCAGGGGGTGTCTCTATCCTATCCGAGCCAGCATGAGGTGGGAACAGAGTAGGTCCAACAACCTGTTTGTTGACTGGCTGCCAAAATCTATCGGCCCAAGAATCATGGGATGACACTTGTACAAACAAGTAGAGCGAGAAGGGGCAGTGCTTGTAACCCTAGCCTGGGATGACAGGGACGGGATTAGGAGAAGACACCCACTTCTGGTTTTAAGATTATAGAACTGATCTAAATTTAAATCAAGGGGCTCAGATGTGTTGGGTCACTCTGTGGGACTGCCCTGTAGTTCACCTTTGGTTCTCTCCGAGACCAACATCCCAGGGTCCCTTTAATCCGTTTTTCTAGTCCCTGCTTGTCAACATCTTCCAATGAGACATAGTGTCTCATTCCTCCTCTTAGAAAGAGTAATGGAAATGGCGCAGTGGACATTTCCAATCTGGGGACTCGAGGATGATGCCAGAGGAGAGAGGGGAGTCAGGGCCAGGGTGGGAGTGGGGAGGACCCTGGGACACAGTACAGCTTCCTACCAGCTGGCCTCCAAGGTGCTAAGGTCTCCCCTCAAGTGCTGGGTGGACACAACTGACAACCAGGGAGACTGAATAGGGTCAAAACCCAAATGGGTCACAGCACCCCCAGAATGGAGCACAAGTAAGCAATCGAGGTAATCAACTAGGAGCCGGGGAAGGGAGCAGGGGAAGAACCAAATGCCCAAGTGAGTTCGGAGGCACAGAACTTCCATTTTAGGGACTTCCTAATCCAACGCTCTTCTCTAAGCCCACAGGTGAGGTCTTCAAACATTCTTTCCTGTGGTAGTCTAACCCTGTTCTACCCAATGTCTCTCTGCATCTTTGACCTTCCAATCCATCCTCCATATTGCTGCCACAGCGATCTTTCTACAACACAGATTAGTTAGTTCAGTGTCTCCCCTCCACCTTCAGAAGGTCCAATGTCCGCGTGACCCACGAAGGCCCTTCGCTGCAAGACCCAGACAGGCCTTCGAGTCTAATCTCCTCTCTGTGTCCCCCTGACTTCATCCCCACCTGGCCCTGCCCCCGGTGATATACTGCACAACACTCCCCAAAGATGCAAGTTTCCCCATGGTCGGCAGGGAGGATCCCAATTTCAAGGCCCAGCTCAAATGCCTCCAGCGCTGGCTCATCCCCCCAGCAAAGACGAGTCAGTTTCTCTTCCATGCTCCCCAAACACCTCCCTACAGCCTTTATCACCCTGACTTGAGCTGATTTTATAGAGACTGAGAAACCACCAGGGGTAGGGATAGGTTTTGCCTTCTTATGGTCGCCTTGTCTTTATTTCACTCAGCAGGAGTAGGTGGTCAAAAACATGTTTCCTGAAAGAACAAACCCCTTTCCTTCAGAGCTGCACAGTGAGCTCCTGGTGGGGCCCGGTTACTACCGAGGTTGTCTAATGCCCAGATCAAGGCACTGTTTTCTCAGCTGCTGCTTCTACCTGTTCCTGTGCCCCTGCAACTGGATGACTCCCCACTTATCTGGACCTTGAGATGCCGGGACAGTGACAGGCATTTGCATGAGCAGGACCCCAAGCTGCTAACTGCAAAGAAAGCCTTGTATGCCTCTCCTAGGGAAGAGATCTGATTCCCAAGTGCTCCAAACCCAGCTGTAGGCGGCGACAGAGCAGGTGAGTCATGCCAGCCCACACCCGTGGGCTCTCTGCTGCAGGGCCCCAGCGTCTGTCTGTCTTGGGTCACATGGGATATGGGTGCTCTGAGTTGACTCAAGTCC
Source organism: Mirounga angustirostris (assembly GCF_029215605.1). Lineage (NCBI taxonomy): Eukaryota > Metazoa > Chordata > Mammalia > Carnivora > Phocidae > Mirounga > Mirounga angustirostris. Next base: position 142,886,224 of record NW_026991713.1, read on the forward strand.
CAGGGAGGGGGTGCTGCTGTTCCGGCCAAGGACTCCCCCACCCTTGGTGGTGAAAGCAGGCATGACGGCCTTTATCTATGACAGCAAACATAAAGGGACTCAGGGAGCACAGGGGATGGCCTTAGAGAAGCTGCAGCCCATGATAAAGGTCAAGGGACACAGCTAACCACTCTTGAGATCCCATCTGGACAGACAGATGTGTAGGGCCATCCACCTGCCCAGCCTGTTATCCACTGCCTGCCCTCATCAGCATCTCTTCATTTCCCCAAATTCAAAGCTCCTCAAGAAAAACACAAGCTGTCCTCCACCGCCCAACCTCCAGACTCAACCCAGACATTTATCTTGCAGATGAATCTTGTTTTAAGCAAAGTCAGCATGTAAAGTCGAGGGATAAATCATTTTACAAACCCCTTTCACCACAAAGAGCTCCCTTGACACCTTCACCGCCCCCCCCCCCCCCCCCGGTGGCTTACTAAGCTGTAAGGTCCTCTGTGAGAAGTTGGAGAAATGAACACTGTTGCAGGATAGTCCCTGCCCTCAACAAAGTAAATAAGTTGCACATCTGAACTACTGTAAATACAGGAAATAATGTGCTCAACCCTTTAGGAGAGGCTCACAAGGTGAGTCTGGGAATCTGGAAGTGAATGAGTTTGGAGGGACATCATCAGGGAGGTGGCACATGAGTTGGGCTTTAGAGAATGGGTTGCATGTTGCCATTCAGAAACAGGTCAACTGGCCTACCATGTGGAGGAGATGTCATCAGCAAAGGACTGAAGGAGGACCCACAGACTGTGGATGGAATCAAACGTTAGGCAGATCCATACGGACACTCACCAGGGCGGGCTGAAACAGCACATTCGACATGCCCAAGTCCAGGGACACAGGCCACAGCACAAGGAAAAGTCTCCGAAGAGCAAGGGTCAACACGAACCCAAATAGTGCAGCAGCAGGCTTTATTCTGGGTGAGAAGTGTACCAGGATGGCCTTGGAATTAGACCAGAGGTCAAATGGCAGCTCTACCCTAAACAGCTGGGTTTGGTTACCCACCCAAAGTCTTGGTTTTCCATTTGCAAGTCCCCTCCCTAGCACTCCCTACCTAGTGTCTCACTAAGAAATGAAATGGGATGATGGAGAGCACCCATGGGGCGTAGTGGCAGGCACACAGCAGGTGATCAATCTATGTTAGCTTCCTCCTCCGTGCTTGAGGAGCTGGGACAATGAGCGAGCGACAAGTGCAAGACTGGGTGGGGCTCTCTAGGAAGAAAGAGGCCAAGAAAAGGGGACTGTAAAGACAGGAGATGGTGCAGAAAGAGGGACCACAGAGAAAGGAAACAATGTCTTTACACTGAGCTTTCTGCTCCACAGCAGGCCATTTTAGGGATGCTGGTAAAAGTCCCCACCCCACTGGTAGCTAGTTTATCTCTGAAGAATGCTGTGTTCCAAGAGCAGCACCAGCGATGCAGTTAGCAGAACTGAGCTTGTGGGTGGAGCAATGGGTAAGAGCTGAGGCAGCACCCTGGGCCTCTGCCCAGATTGTGGGGACACCAGAAATCAGGACTGGATCAAGATGGCTTCAGAGAGAGAAAATTGCTTACTTCCAAAAGCTTCCACTAGGAAAGCCCAGAAGTCCAAGGTTTTTTTCAGATCTAGATACCTGCTCTTTTAACCTGAATACCTGGCTCACTACAAGCTGGCAACAGAGATACCAACAGGCACGGGACCCACCTTTGCAGAGAGCCTCCGGTCCCATGGAGAACAGGCACACTAAGGATCTTCAGGGAGATGCACCATCTAATCCTATGTGTGTTTGCTCCTCATTCATTCATTCATCCAACCATTGCACAAACATCCACAGAGGAAGTACCATACACAAGATACGGTCCCAGAGAGGCAGGTGGCAGCTTAGCTGTTTACATCTCCATTCCTCAAGTTGTTTCACTAGTCAGTTTCCTTATCTGTCAGATGGAGAAAACGGGGTTTAGAGAAAATGCAACGGGATAATGGACACACCTCACACAGAGTAAGTACTCAAGACCTGTAAACTCTTAATAAACCAGTAGAAGTCAGGTTGCAGGTTATGCTGGATATCTTTCATTTGCTCCTCCAGGTCCTTTTTGCATCCTCTCCACCTGTACTGTGCCCTAGAATTTATCTGCATGGGCTAATCAACACCCCCTTGACCTCTGACTTCCCACTGGGTTTGGTCCATGGAGAGCCTTGACAAATCAGTGGGGGTTTTATTCCCCCAACTGCCTTCCTGAGCCCCTTGACCTGAAGTCCCAACTCTAGCAAGATGACCCTCCACACGGCCTCTCTGCCTCCAGGAGTTTAAGATCCCACTGTTACTAGCTCCAGAACATTTCACCGTCCAGAGTTGTTTCCCACACCCTGCTTCAAATTACGCATTCGAAATGTGCCATCTGTTTTGTGCTGGCCCCTAACATACATGGTGCAGGAGAGTGAGAACAGGCCTGGGAATCAGGAGACCTGTGTCCCATCTTTGCCACCAGCTGATTCTGTGACCCTGAATGCTCTTTGCTTTACTAGGTGTCCAGCTTCTTCATCTGTAAAAAGAACAGATGGGACCACATGGCTCTCTGGAGCTACAACTCCCTACCACTACTGGCTGCTCTGACGTTAAACCCAGAAAAGGGATGCACATAAAGGAATAAGGCTTCCTAGTGCAGAGGGCAGGTTAGCCAGCTAAGCCCCACCCCAACTCATTCTTGCCCAGGGGGCACCTCACTCCTTTCCAAGGACTTCCCTTTTCCTCCCAGATTCCTTGGGGACCAGGTGCCCAAATGATCTCCACTCCAAAGCAACAGACAAGAAAACCCGGGAAATTACAAGTAACCAACTGGCCAACCCTGATGTAGCCACAGGGGCCCCTTCCCAGGTTCTGGTATGCCCAGGGGGCCAAGCAGAGAAGCAGGTACACACTGCCCGTGAGCGTTCTTCACAGGGCTGCGGAGGGAAATGGCCTCTCACAAATGGTATCTAGGGCAGAGGGAGCCACCCAAACCAGCATCCGGTCAGAAAACCCTGAACTGAGATCCCTGTCACTGGACACGTTTCAAATAGAGGCTAAGGACCATTTGAAGGGATAGTAGAGAATCTCTGGAGTCCGTTTTAGCTTCTAAAAGTGACTCAGGGAACCCCAAGATCCATGAGAAAGACATTCCAATGGGAATATCACCCTCCCGGGCGTCGCCCCCCTCCCAACCCCACCCCCACCAAATCTGGAGTTTCACCTGCCCCAATCCACCCTCACCCAGACAGAGGTAGTGCAAAGTGCCAAGGGAGGACTGGGTTTCTAATCCTCAAGGACAGGAGGAAAGGGCAGTTTGGATACCAAATGCTCTGAGTTTCTGGCGGGGTAAGGGAGGTGGGACAATCTTTTCAAATCTCAGTCCCCGGGCTGGCCGCAGGTGCAAACCGCAACCTGGTAACTGCCAACACCAATCTCTCTGACGTTCTTCACGTCCCCCAAAGGCCTCCGGAAACCGGTGGTCTCTCCCCGTAACTCTGAGCAACTTCAAAGCCCTTCCCGGTGCCAAATCAAAACTTTCGAGACACTCAGGGCTTCCAGCGGCCGAACAGCGCACAGGACGGCTGCGGCCCAAGGAGGGCACAGCGGGCGAAGCCCGGAGACCGGGCGCGGAGGAGACCTCGGCGCTGAGTCACCGCGCACACCGCCTCGCCGAGCCCCTGTTCCCAGGAAGCGCCGCCGTGCGCCTGCGCATGCGCGAGCCTCGGCGCGTGACTCGGGAGCGCGCAGCTCTGGAGGGGGTGGGGCCGGGCCCCGAGTGGAGGCGCATGCGCGGGGCGGGCTCCCGCAGGCAGGGCTTGGCGGGGGCTGGGTTCCTCTCCTCCCCCGGCGGTGTGTCCGCAGGTTTGCTGTAACTAACCTCCCTCTGGGAAGCCGTTTGTGCTGAGGAGCCGGCTTGCGGGACGAGGCCAAGCTCGGCCAGGGGCCAGGTTCCCCCACCCTCTCGTCCCCCGTCCAGACCGCCCTGTTCGGGGCCTCAGTTTCCTCTCGAACGCGAGGGGATGCAGCGGGGAAGGCGGACCCCGCCGCCGTGAGGACGCGGGCCCGGAAGCCCGTCCCGCTGGATGATCTGCACCCCCCAGGCCGGGGCCAAGAGCAGTGGGGTCCAGGGCCCGAGAGGGGCTCCTAAGGAGGACCAGACTGCTGAGGTGGGCTTCCTCCACCGCCTCCTTACAGGGCTCCAGCACTGGTCCCCCCCTCGTAGCGGTGAGGCAGCATCTGGGGAGGACAGGGACCCGATGCCCCCCAAGCAGCAGCCCGTGGACCATGTAGGCCGGGTTGCCAAGAGAGGCTCCTTGGTGCCAGGCTCTGGTTTCTCTGTGAGTCCCGGTGCTGCTGCCCGCCGGACCTTCCCTGCTTCTTCATGGCCCCCCTCTGTCCAGAAACTTGCAGTGGCCTCAAGCCCAGACTCCTTGAGCTTCCATTTAAGGGCCAGGTTTCCCTAACCCATCTCATCTCAGCTTGACTCCTCACTGGCCATACACAGATGTCTTCCTTTCTGAGTTCGGGTCCTTGGTCTTTCCCCAGGATCCGTCCCCCTGGTCCCTGCCCTTCCAAACCCGCCCGTCCTTTAGAGTGGAGCTAGAATTCCACTCCCTTTCTAAGCTTGGAACCCCCAGGGTGTCCCAGTATTCCCAGGAGAGTCCTGATGTTATTAGGTAAAGGGATTCTCCTCCCCAAAGGTAATCTGTTAAATGTTTAAATAGTCTGTGTGCATGGGTAGAACTTTTCAAATAATTACATTTACAAGTGAGAAAGAAAATCATTTGTCCGACCATGTGTCTTGTATTATGATTGGGACATGTGGCCTTGTCATTCCCCAGGATCTGCCTGGTCATTCCAGTTCCATGCCTTGTGTCCCTAACTGGATGGTTAGCCCCCCAGGACAGATATTATGCCTGAACAAACGTGTAAATTCCAAATCTTTTGAAGTTTTGGTGGGAAAAATTTTCAGAAGTTTGGAGAATATGGATATATAACCAACAAATAATTTTGCACTCATCACAAATACAAAATCACTCTTTTTCATGTGTCAGAAAAATGTAGTGTCCCAATTGCTCTAGGCTCCAGGTTAACACAAATCAATGTGATTGAATGTAGTAGAAGGGACAGTGGGATGCGTAGAAAATTAGCCCTTTAGTTTGGTTTGTCATGTTTTATTTAGCTGGGTAAACTTGGACTTAACTTCTCTGGAGACGCAGCTTCCCCACGCTAGATTTGGATTTAAGGATAATAAATATGCCTGCCCCATCTAATTTATAATACGATCAGAGTGAAGATCAAATGTGAAATGGAGTTAAGGATTTGGGTTTATTATTTTTTTCTTTTTTGTTGTTGTTCAGGAAATAATCCTTAATAAATTTTCTTTTAAGATGGTTTAGGGGCGCCTGGGTGGCTCAGTGGGTTGTGTCTGACTTTGGCTCAGGTCATGATCTCAGGGTTCTGGGATTGAGCCCCGCACCAGGCTCCCTGCTCAGTGGGGAGTCTGCTTCTCCCTCTGCCTCTCACTCATTCTCTCAAATAAATAAATAAAATCTTTAAAAAAATTAAAAAATATATTTTGGTTTCTTTTTTTTAAAAGATTTTATTTATTTGACAGAGAGAAAGTGCACAAGCAGGGGGAATGGCAGAGGAAGAGGGAGAAGCGGACTCCCCACTGAGCAGGGAGCCCAACACGGGGCTCTATCCCAGGACCCAGAGATCATGACCTGAGCAGAAGGCAGATGCTTAACTGACTGAGCCATTCAGACACCCCTAAGATTTTATTTTTTTAAGTAATCTCTACACCCAACATGGGGCTTGAACTTAAAACCCTGAGATCAAGAGTTGCATGCTCTACGGATTGAACCAGCCAGATGCCCCACCTTAACAAATTTTCTAATGCAGGCACCTGGGTGGTTCAGTTGCTTAAGCATCTGCCTTTGGCTCAGGTCATGATCCCAGGGTCCTGGGATGGAGCTCCGCTTAGCTTCGGGCTCCCTGCTCAGCGGGGAGTCTGCTTCTCCCTCTACCCCTCCCCCCTGCTCGTGATCTCTCAAGCTCTCTCTCCCTCAAATAAATAAAATCTTTTAAATAAATAAATTTTCAAATGCAAATTACGTGTGTTTTAAAATTTCGTTACCATCAAGGTTCAAGGTGCTGACGGACCATTAAAAAAATCAGGCAATTCTGCATTTTTGTCAGTTTCTGAAGAGGAGGGAAAGGCCCTGGGATCGGAAAGACCAGTGTCACCAGATGTGACCCTGGGCAAGTAACCTCGCCTGCCGTAGCGTGAGTCAGGCTCAGATGGAATTTTGGCCCTCCCACCTCCACATGCTGCCTCCGCACCGCTCTGACCATCAGTCTCCTCATCAGTAAAATATGAATAATAATAACATGCATGGAATGCTTGCTGTGGGCTGCGTACCACTTCTCGCACACTGCTTGCTTTAAGTGATCTCATCCTCACCTCAGCCCCGCAGAGAGAGGGGCTCTTCGGGTCTCCATTTCATGGCTGAGGATTCTGAAGCACACAGCTGTGTCATTTGCCTGGAGCTGCCCAGCCAGTAAGTGCTGGAGCCCAGGACGAAGCCCAAGCAGTCCGACTCCGGGGTCTCTGGTCTTTTCCGTGTGAGACAGCTCCCTACCTGTGGGGCGATGTGAGCATTACACGACATAATACACATAAAGCACCTATCATGTGGCCTGGCATATGGCTGTTAGAATTACCTCATCATATCAAATATAACTGTGGGAATGTCTATTGGTCTCTAGCCCAGTTCCTGGCAAAAGGGGGACCCTAGAAGTTGGTTTTCTTCCCCCAGTGAAATGATGCGGAAACAGAGAACATGCTCCACAAGGCAAGCACTCACAGAAAATGCTCATTTATGCATGTTATTTTTTTAACCTTTGGTACAGGGAATAATACCTCAGAACCTGTGGGATACACCTTTGCTACAGGCAAATTCGTGTCTCTACTCTCATTTTCTTGTTTTTCTGATGCTTTTTTATTGCCATCAAGGTTTCCCTAGACTGGGAAAAGCTTGAGCCAAATGTCACAGACAGTAGAATCGGCACGAAATGTTGCCAGTGCTTGTGAGTTTTTGAAGGCTCCGACTTCCCCTCAGTTTGCTGAGGGGTTGGGTTGGGGGGCGGCCTACGACTGCAAAGCCAGGGCCTCAGAGGTGTCCTCCTATGGCTGGGTCTTCCTGGGTCTCCCCCCTGGGTAGGGCATCTGGCTCTCCCCATGCACACACCTGCCTATGCCCAATGCTCCCATAATCTGTCATCCACATGTCATTCATACAATTACTTCTTCACAGCCACACCCACCCCCCCCAAGGACCCTCTACACACAACATACAGTACACAGACACCTTCTTTACTCCCCCCCAACCCCCTTACTCTTTCATTCATTCTGATGGCACGGAGGTAGAGTCCTCCATGCTGGTCACCGTGCTACATACTCAGAGATCTTTTGGCCACAAACACTCACATATACACTGGTTTCCACACACATGCCAATTTTCCATGCAGGCATTTGCACGCCCCTTGTACATATAACCACAGGTAACCCCCACATATTCACATACATACACACCCCTGTGAAGACACTCGTTCCGTTCAGGCCCCTTAGATCACCTGGCTAGGTTTAGAATGGTCTTTGATTTTGCTTTCTCCATGGCATCTGGCTGTCCTCATGGCAGACAATGTAAAGGTGTCAGTAGGGTACAAGGCTTGTGAAATAGCACAATTTTGAACATGCTGGCAAGTTCTGGTGTGTGATGTTTATCTTCAAAACAGACCTCACCTACCTTCTGTTTTCCAGGAAAACGCTCCGTATTTCTCCCAGTCATAGGAAAACACTGGTTGCTGTCATGGGCGGGAGAGCTGACCTGGGGGAGGGCAGCAGTGGTGTGAGCTGGGTCAGGCTACTACGTTGCTGACTGTGGACTGTGGACCCCCGAATCAGGAGGAGGGCAAGGGAGAGGGAGGCAATGAGCCACACTGCCCTACTCATCCCACCCTGAGATCAGCCTCTCCCGACTTAGGAAACCCAGAGCAGGTGGCCACCAATTCCGCATCCTCCCTGTGCTGACCCCCTCACGATGGCATGTTGTTCACTCTCACACCCCCGTATATTTCCAATCTCCCACCGACTCCCCAGGGCCCAGGTCCTTCCTTTGCAAACACGCTCTGAATCAGTGTGAAGTCCTCCATTTCAAAGTAAAGGAGCTCTGCTCGGGGAGTCAAGGACAGGGTAAGGATTAATTAAAAACAAGTACAAGGAGGAAGCCCGGGGTCCTTCTGTGGAGAGCGCCACTTTCAACAGAAGCCAAGGGGAGGCACCGTCCTTACATTCAGGACAGACCCTCCAGCTCCCTCCCCAGAATCTTCAGCTACCAAGTGGGCAGTGGCGTAGTTGAGGACATGGACGTAGCGGCGTCTGCCTCTCAGAGTCTTGGGGACAGAAGCTTCCATAGTTCCTATGAACGGGCTAGTGCCATAGACACCAGGGAGAATGACAGCCAGGGGCTGAGGAGAGAGCATGTCTTCGTTTCCCATCCTACAATGGGAAGCCCGGGTTTCAAGGTCATCTTTGACACTGGGGGGCTGGAAGCAGGAAGGGTCTAGCGAAGAAGGCACGGGGGTGTCTAAAACACAAGTGGGCAATTCGTGTATTGTCAATCTAGCCCTAAGAAACTTAGAAAGTAGCCCTCGGGGTTGGGAAGAGATGGGAGGGATGAACAGGTGGAGTGCAGAGGATTTTTAGGGCAGTGGAAATACCCGTATATTCTATAAGGATGGACACATCATGATACATTTGTCGAAACACACAGAATGCACACCACCAGGAACAAACCCTAACATATGGACTCTGGGTGACTCTGGCATGTCCACATCGGCTCATCAGTTGGAACACATGTTCCACTCCACCGGGGATGTTGCGAGTGGGGGAGGCTGTGCATCGTGGTGGCAGGGGGTGTGTGGGAAACCTCTACCTCCCTCTCTGTTTTGCTGTGGACCTGAAACTGCTTGAAAAACAAGTCTTGGGACGCCTGGGTGCTCAGTCGGTTAAGCGTCTGCCTTCAGCTCAGGTCATGATCCCAGAGTCCTGGGATCGAGTCCCGCATCGGGCTCCCTGCTCCGCGGGGAGCCTGCTTCTCCCTCTGCCTCTCTCTCTATCTCTCATGAATAAATAAATAAAAAAAAAGAAAAGAAAAACAAGTCTTAATAAAAATCAGTCTACTACTAGATAAAAGGAAGAGGAAGGGATTAGGCTGGCCAGAGACCATGAGAAAGCATGCGGTGTCACAGAGAAATTGAACTTTATTGAGATTTCCTCCCTGATGAAATCAGAACGGCAAGAACACTGGAAACTTTCCACTTTGGAGAGAAACAGCAACTGTTCAGGCACAAATACTTACAGATAACTCCTCTTGGGGGGAATCTCTGGATCCTAAATTTACCCCCAGGTCCCAATCTCCCTCCTCCCCAAAGAGTCAGAATTCTGCTTGAAATCCACATCCACAGAGCGGGGGCCCAAACAGCACTGAAAGCCTAGGCAGACCCGCTGACCAGCCTATGGGCCATTTAGAGAAAAGGCAGGTTGAGAGAGCAGAGGAACGAGTAAGAAAAGGCAAATGGATGGAACAAGAAAGGGAGAAAAGATCACAATGATAATGTCGGCCCCAGCCCCACGAAAACAAAGATCCTGTATGAATGTATGGGCCTCCTTGCACTTGCTTCCCCCAAAGCGACGGGGGCATCGGCTGCTATAACAGTTCTGTACTTTGTACGGCCCCACTGCACGGAGAAAACCTGATATGCTCGAGGACATTGGGAACATTAAGGAGCAAGGTGAGAGGGGATGTGATGGGGAGGTGAGGCAAGGGCTGGTTTTTAATGAGAAGGAAAGCAGCTCGTCAGGCCCTGGTCACCAGGCTCCTTGGATGCCCCAACAGGCCCCTGGTGCTCTGCTTGGCTCTGTCCTTAGAAACAATATCCTGGAGGCTTTGGGGCCTCTGGATTTCTTGTGGGAGGTTCCAGGTCCTGCTGCAGCATGCACCCGAGTGCTAATCATTCTGGGAAGCAGGAATTCCAAATTCTCCATGGGGACCTAATCTGATTGATCAGCAATTTGCTTCCATGATCTCGTCCTCAGAGTGCCTCCCATCTGCCTTCATCTACGCTTTCCTTCTGGTCCAAGGTGACTCCCTGGTGCTGGTGGGTCCTGACCCAGGCCTCATGGTGAAGCCCCCCAGATGGCTCGCTCCCAAGTGAGGCTGGCTCACGAGGCCGCAGGTGCCACTCCGGGCAGCCCTGGCCCAGGTCTCCTGGATTTGCACGAACTGTTCAACCCACCTACTTTTCGTCAAAAGGCTCCTTCCCTCCATCCCCCACTGCCCTCCGGGGTTGCCCAGCAGCCAGGCAGGCCCCTCACAGAGCATCCTTTCTCCGTGCCCGCTGGCCTCTGCTGTCTTCCTCAGCTCTCTTGGACAAGGCAGTACACGCATATTCACACCCGTCCGTATTTGAAGGCCCTGGCTGCCCTGTGGTATGTTTGGTGCGAATCAGTGTCAAGTTCAGGTGGAAAACCGAATGTGAAGCCTTGGTTGCCACCCACACCGAGTGGCTGGCACTGGTTCTGACTCATGGGAAATCACTCTGAGTTTTGAGTATTGGCACATCAGTGAATGGAGAAGAAAGGGGAAGCCATGGCATGAAAACCAGGAGGGTACGACCCTTCCGCAGAGCGTCTCTGCAGAGAAGGTTTGGAAACCGCCTCCTCCTCATCTGGGGGAGATGGGCTGCCCAGAGAATACCCTCATGAAAAGGAGCAAGGTTTCCATCATCCCTTCTGAAACCCAATGCCTTTGGGGTCTGAGTTTTCCAAGACATGCAATAGACAAAGACACACTGCAAACCAATTAACCCTCTGAGCCCTTCTGGTAGTTTCACTGAAGTCACTTCCAAGAAGTCAATTACCTGAATGCATGGAACACTCAGCCTCCTCTTGGGGCCGAGAAAGGGACCGAGAAAGGGACCGAGCTTCCCAGCCGGCTTAGAAGACTACATCGGAGAAATGGCAGGGGGGAGGCAGCTCTGTCTCCTAGTCTGGGGGACTCCTGTTCTCTCTTAGCGTTCTGGTATCCTAAACCGTTCCCCCGCCCCGAGAGGAAGCAGGGAGGAGGGCCTGGGGGTAGGCTCGAAACCCAGGTGGATTCTGACCCAAGAGACTGTCCCCTGTTGAAGTCAACCCAAGCGAGGAGCAGGCGAGGGCTGGAGGACCAGCAGGAGACTGCATGGGAGGAAGCCACGAAGGACGTGAGCAGCCCTACAGAAATCAAGTCTTCCCTATTTTCCCAGCTTAGAGGGCGAAAAAGGAATTTCAGCTGCTTTCAGCTGGATGCTCATCACCTCAGTATAAGTTCAGTATACGCTAGAATTTAGCTGCTCTCTGTCCCTTTGCGATAGGACCCAGGAAAAGCAGGCAGGGCTGACCTGCCTCAGTCAGGCCCCCACTGAAGCAACAAGACGAGCACACTATAATTCACAGTTTCCTCTGGCCTCCCTTGACCCGCACCCTCCCCCACCACTGGCCTCAATTAACTCCCAAATCTCCGGCGTGTAAAGATTCTTGCCAGTGTGGCTCAAAGGGTTAATAAACCAGGACTTCTCAGAGAGGACACAAGCTCATCCACCAACAGGAACCCCAGAACAGCGACACAACGACCTAGTGTTTCTTATAGCGATTCTTTGGGGTTTCGCCACACCCTGTTTTGTCACAGTTGAGAGCACCTGGATTCTTCCCTAGCCCAAGGCTTCCCAGGAGGCCGGGGAGCTCCTGCGTGATGGCCCGCTCAATCTTCTCCAGGAAGCAGCCCCCCATATAGGAGCACTGCTGAGACAGCAGCTTGAAACTGGAGATGGGGTTGATGCCAAAGAAGTCCTTGTAGGCCTCGCGGTTGGGAAGGTCAAACTTGCTGACGTTGGTCTTTGCCAGGATGGTCTTGAAGATGTAGAATTTGTCGGGGTCTTCCACAATGTCCTTAAAGACCAGCTCTCCATCACTGAAAAAGGTCATTTTGTCCTTATAAGTCTGCAGATAGCGGTCGACCAGGAGGGCGTGAATGCGGACCCGGATGGCATGCTGGCGGATGAAGGCGATCTTGTTCTCCAACCTGTTCTCGATCACCTGGTTCAGGTCTTCCAGGAGAGAGATCTCTTCCTTGAGAAACAGGTCCCAGTGTGTATCGGGCCTGTAGTCTTGTGGCCAGAAGGAGCTGACGTAAACCCTCGGGGGCTCTGTGACATTGATGAGCGGGGCCAAGCTCCAGAAGAGGGCCCCATAGACCCGCATGAGCATCTGCGTTGCCAGGTTGTCGGCCTTGTTCAGGATGATCCTTATCTGGGACTCGCGTCCCTTCAGCTGGCGGAAGAGCATCTCCAGCTCCAGACCCACGTCCAACTTGGTTGGGTCAAAGACGACAAAGATGAGGTCCGCTCTGTCGATGAACCACTGGCACACATCATTGAAGGGGTAACCTTGGGGGGGGAGCAAGAAGTCAAGCTGAGCAGGCTCACCCTAAGCCCCTCGTGCCCCCTTCCAGAACCAAACCATTGCCTGGGTTGAAGGGAATAAAGGCAGTAGGGATTTTCTGGGCTTCCAAAGACTAAAAGAATTAATTGTATCTCCTGCGCCTTGTCAGCCTTCAGCCAAGAACAGCCCAATCCTTGTTTTAATCTATGGAACCCAAGGCTCCAGGAAAGTAAAATACTTTTTCAAAATGGAGATCTTTCTACTGTCTAAAAAGATATGGGACAGTGGCAAAGACATTGAAGGGCTGAAGTCAGGGAATTAGAAGAATATGAAAGAGAGGATATGCTATTTAGGGGGAAGCAATGTGGAGCTGGCCCAAGACCCAGACTGGAATTTGGGTTCTGCCACTGGCCAGCCCAGTTCCAAGCTGTACCATCTTAGCTACAAAATGACAAGAAAAACAATAATACCTAGGTTGATATAAAGATTATGATGTTGCTATAAGGAAAGCACGTAATTAAATTGCCTCTCACACAGTAGGTGCTCGACATATTTTAATTCCTTCCACTTATTTCCAAAATGAGGAGACTAGGAATACCTGTCTTGAAAATTTTCTACAACAATCAACCAGTAATGCATACAATTATCTGATGCATAATAGAAGAATAAAGGTTAATTTACTATTGTAATTATTAGTGACAATATTATTACTAGTAGTAAAATAGTAAGGAAACCAAAATGAGAGTTATAACCATAAAGTGAGATCCACCATCTGGGCCTATAGTCCTACAAATGCCCTGTGATGACTCATCTCTGCAGACAGCCCTGTGTCATGGTGATACTCACTGGCCTCTGTCATAACCACGTGTCTGCTGGGCCCAAAGTGGCACTCCTCTCCCACTAGAAGAGAATGCTGGGAAGTCTAATACAGGCTTCTGGTCAAGCAGGCCTGGTCAAGCAGACACTGGACCAGGAAGAGTTCGAGGTCAGGTTCAAACCAGAACCCAAGTTAACCAGAGGTCAAGTACACATGGACAGGGATCCAATTCATCTTGGACAATGCTGGCCACCTTTCCTCTCCCCAGTCTGCTTACCACCCCCTGTCGAATGGTCTTCTAAGACACAGCTCAAGCTGTTCAGATACAACTGCTCAACTACCTCTTTCTTGCTGCTTGCGGTTCTCAATGATGCCTGGTGTATCCACGAAAGTGACTCGCTCCAGAAGTTTGTGGGGAACCTCGATGCCAATCAGCTTCTCTAGGAAATTCTGGCCAAATTTCTCGAGGGGTGAGAAGGACCGGGCACTGTCGGCAGCCATGACGATACCCTCGATGGTTTTCAGCTTGGGTCCGTGCATGAGAACAGTGAACTCAGAGGTGGTGGGCTCAGCACCTGCACACATGGGCACGAGGTCAGTCGGGACATGGTCACCTCTGCGACAGAGACCCTACTACAAGGTAAGTGGGTAAACCAGGGGTTTCAGGGCAGACTTACCCCAAGAACTGGATACCCTGCTTGCTAAGCTAGTGTCTTCTTTCTTCTTTTAATTGTAAAATATATGTCACAAAATTGACAGTTTTAACCATTTTTGGGTGTACAATTCAGTGGCATTAAGCACATTCACACCATTGTGCAGTCCTCACCACCATCTATCTCCCAAACTGAAACTGTCCCCACTCATTCCCCCTTCCCAGCCCCCGGTAATCTCTCCTCTACTCTGTCTCTATGGATTGGATGACTCTAGGCACCTCGTAAGTGGAATCGTAAGATATCTGTCCTTTTGTGTTTGACTTATTTCAGTATAGTGTCTTCAAGATTCATGCATGTTGTAGCATGTTTCAGAAATGCATTCCTTCTTGGGGCGCCTAGGTGGCTCAGGCGTTAAGCGTCTGCCTTCGGCTCAGGTCATGATCCCAGGGTCCTGGGATCGAGCCCCGCATTGGGCTCCCTGCTCCACGGGAGGCCTGCTTCTCCCTCTTCCACTCCCCCTGCTTGTGTTCCCTCTCTCCCTGTCTCTCTGTCAAATAAATAAAATCTTAAAAAAAAAAAAAAAAAAGAAATGCATTCCTTCTTAAGACTGAATAATATTCCATACTCTATCGTACGGATAGACCCTTTTGTTTATCCATTCATCCATCCATGGATGTTTGGGTGGTTTCCACCTCTTGGCCCTTGTGAGAAATGCTCCTGTGAACACGGATTGTAGCTGCTGATTTCTTGTAATTCTCATCATTCTATTGAAGACACACATGACTGTTTCATCATGCCTTCACATAGGACAGTGACATGCCAACACACAGGCAAGAGAATCCCACTATTACCTGTATAGAGCTGGTAGCGAGTGTCTTCCAACCCGAGGAGGTAGTTTATCATGGTGGATTTGCCAACGCTCCATGGTCCGAGGAACAGCACCATGGGCTTGGAAGTAATCTCCCCATCTGCAGGCAGCAGGAATTAGACATGGAAGTGACTGACAAAGTTTATACAGGAGTGACCCAGTGCTTCCCGCCACATCCCGCGCCCATCTGACGGAGTTATAGAATTCTACACCAGACCGGGCAGGGTGTGGCAGTCCGTGGCACAGTGTGTGATCATCTAGTTAAAAGATACCAGGAGACGTGATTTTGGCCTTACACAGATCCTTGGCACACGGGCACCAGAAGGAGGTAAGTGACATCAACAAACACACCAACTCAGAGCTCACTGTGGGTGAGGCCTCCTGGTTTGCATCTGGGGGACGGTTCATAAGAAGGGGAGAAGGGAACTACCACAGGGGAAGAGGTTAAAACTCTGCTACCTGGGGGCGCCTGGCTGGCTCCATCAGTAGAGCGTGTAACTCTTGATCTTGGGGTCGTGAGTTCAAGCCCCACATTGGATGTAGAGACTACTTAAAAATAAAGTCTTAAGGGGCGCCTGGGTGGCTCAGTCAGTTGAGCATCTGCCTTCAGCTCAGGTTGTGATCTCAGGGTCCTGGGATCAAGCCCCACATTGGGCTCCCTGCTCAGCAGGACGCCTTTTTCTCTCTCTCCCTCTGCCTGCAGCTCTCCCTGCTTGTGCTCTCTCTCTGTCTCTCTGTAAAATAAATAAATAAAATCTCTTTTAAAAAAATCCTAAAAAAAGACAAACAAACCCTCTGCTATCTGGATCGGGAACAGAAAAAAAAAAAAAAAAAGACATGAAAGAGGCTCACACAATCTTAGACATCCTGGATGGGGGCCCCCTGACATCCTACCCCAGGCTCAGCCTGACCCTGGGCTCCGGGCCAGTCTCAAATTAGCCTCCAGAGACCATGACCTATTTGCCAGGTCCCAGGACCAAGCACTGACTAGGTAGTTCTTGGGTTTCTGGGCCCTGTGTCCAATGTCAGGAAGAGCACCCTGCCTGGGCCACACCAGTTGGGGTCCCTAAGAAGGGAAAGCAGAATCCTCCATTGCTTTCAAAACTGGGGGCCGGGGGACGGGGGGGATGAGACCACTGGCTGCTGACTCGCAGGCGTCTGTTCTTGCAACTCGTCTCTGAGCCATGGCACAGGGGCCAACCCAGTGTCACGTACACCTCAAGTTCTTCAACCTCTTTGTCTCCCTGAGCCCGGCACATAGGCCCTGACAGTAGACACTCTTTTTTTCCATTTTGATGTATTTAATTTCTTGGTTCAAAAATCAGAAGTATAAAAAGGTATAGAGTGAAAGTCTCCCACCCCTGTCCCCAATCCGCTTAGGCCATAACACCCACTACGTATTCTTTCAGGCATTTTAATGCATGCAATCCAAGCAATAGGAGCAGATATCACATTCCCCATCTTTTTTCTCCAAAGAGGAGTACAGTATTCTTCTTGTTCTGCACCTTGCTTCTTGAGGTGCTGGTTTTCTTTCTCGAAGGTGAAACTTAGTCCCAGAAGACCAAGACGGTGTCTCATAAATGGCAGGCCATATATAATTGCCTGAAATTGATACCACGGCCCCGCCCCATTCCTCCCTGCCGGAAAACACACACGATGAGTTGCTGGCATCTCTGGATGTCAGCCCCTGGCTTGAGGACAGGAAGGGATAGGCAGTCGGAGAGGGTGGCAGGAATCCCCAGTTACAACCACAGAGATGCTACAGAGAATGTCTTTGGCCCAGGCCTGGGAGACATGAGGGGAACTGGACCTTCCAGCTCCAGCAGAGACGAACCAGAAACCAACCAGAAACGGGCTCTCTGGGGACTGCTGTTTCAGCTGTCTGCAGCAGGGGGCGCTACTGCCATGTGCAGGAGGCCACAGGTGAGACACAGGGAGGCTGCGAATCCCTGGTGTCTTCGCGTGAGGGCCCTGTTCTGTGAAGCGGGAATAATGGCTAGCCTAAACACCCTACCCACTTTAGAGCCATTGAGAGCATCACATGAGAGAATACAGAAACCCCCAGTTCACAGAGAGAGAGATGTGTAACGCCACTCACCATTCACCCAGACACCACCATGAAAGTTTTCGGAGAGGAGCAGCTCGGGAAAAGGGCACGGCTGCGGGGGAACAAGACTCTCACAGACCATTATCGTGGCCACAAACTGGTCCGACCTAAGGCGACTTGGCAACAACTACGAAAATGCTTAACTCCATTGTTGCACTCGGAAACATGTGTCCTACAAATGGATCTGCACGAAAATACCTAGCAATCAGAGTCGCGTTTGGAATGTTTTTGGAACTGAACGTGGCAAATGCCCGATCATCCGTCAGCTGGACAATGACTACCTAGAGTGGTGCGTTCAGAGGCTCAGAAAGAGCAAAGCACGGCTGCGCACCCACAACCATGCGCTGTGATACCATCGGGCAAAACGCAAACAGAGAGGGACGTGCCTGTGTTTGCTCACAGGCACAGAGCAAATGTCTGGAAGTATTTGCAGGACACTGTAACAGAGGGAGTCCCTGAAGTGGAAGGGGAGACGCTGAAAATCAAGAGAGGGATTTTTATTTTTCAATCCGTACTGTTTTCCACTATTTGATTTCTTTTTGGCAACAAGTATCCCTTGTTTTTATTATTCTGATAATGAATCCAGACCCAAGGAAAGCCAACTGAAGAAGTGATAAGGAGGAAAAAAAAAAAGGATTCCGGGCAAATTAGGGAACTTGACACATGACTTCTTCGCAGTCAGGGGCCCTGGGGGGCTGTTCAGCACAGGAGGGATGGAAACTGGGAAACCATGACTGTGCTACTGAAGCATGAGCGCACGCAAACAACGTGGTCTCCACCAAACCCTGTGCAGATATGGGTACCCTTGCAGGGGAAGGATGATCCGGGGACCGAGGCCTCCAGGCGGGATCTAGGAGAGCTCAGCTCCACGTGTCCTCACGCCCACCACTCACACAGCTCAAGAGGGACAGGGGAGGGGCTCTAAGCAAACAGCATCAGCCACGAGGGTACCTGTGATCTCGTGCTGCCGTAGCTCGTTGTATTTGTAAGACTGCTCCAGGGGCTTGATGGATGAGTGGTAGATCTTTCGAAGCCGCTGCAGCACCGCTGGGGGCAGAGAAGGGTGAAGGGAGAGGGTGAAGGAGAGGGTCCAGGCTCACTCTGCAGGACCCCTCCCCTCAGCTGGCAGCCTCACTCTACGGCCATACATTAGCATTCCTGGAGGGACCTGGTCCACATTCCAACCCTCAGAAATCGTTAACCAAAAGGCATTCCCTCCCACCCTCAAAACCTCCTGCACTATTTTTTTTTTTTTAAACCTGATCCTCTTCTCCCTCCAGGGAGAAGCAACTCCCAGGGTGAGGCAGGGAGCCTGCAGGGTGTGAGGCCCAGAAGGAGGAACTGGGGCCCCAAGCCAGGCTGTCTAGACCCGACCTTCTCACTGCTCCCCTCTAGCTGTGCGCCCCATGAGACCCGTGCAAACCCGAGGCTGCTCCGAGCTCCAGCTAGCTCCTCAATGAAGAGGAGACATGAGCCCCACTGAAAGCCTTGGGTTATTCTGAGGATGAAGTGCCAGGAATAAAAGGGCTTTATAAACTGTAAAAACCAAAGCAGATGGGATGAACTCTCATTAGCAAACCTCCCTGGCCACGGCATGAAGGCTGGTACCTGGCCCCCGGCGGCAGTACTGGGATTTGTCCTCGACCCTGGCCCTGTTCCCTCTGCTTGGATCACCTCTCCTCCTCCCTGCCAATCCAGAGCCCCCATCCAGGCCTTGGACACTGCTCTGGGAGCCTCTTCCACAGAGCCCCCCATCTCCAGGGCTCTCAGCCCTGGGGACCTGCCGGCCTCAGAGCCCAGCCCTGGACCCAGCCCCAGTCCCAAGTCCTTCCTCTGGTTACCAGAGTAATCATCCACTGGCTTGTCCTCATTCAGCATCAGAGTTTTCTCAATGTGGGAGCGGTCCCTCATCGGGGCTTCTTCACTCACATCCTCTGCCTCTTCTGGGGAGAGAAGCACAGAGCAGCGTTAGGGCAAAGCTAAGAGCCGGGCTTTGCTCTTTGCAGGAAAGGGCATAAGGAAGTGCTGCAGGAAGGCTTGCCAAGTTCAGCTGAACCGAGTTCTGTCTCGAGGAGACTCTGAAAATCCAAACTCAACTTCTGCTAAATTCCATGATCCATTTCACGTATTCAACAAATACGGACTGAGTACCCACCATGGGTCAGGACTGAGCTCCATGCTAGGAATGCAGTGGTGCCCAAAACAGACATAGCTCCTGCCCTTGCGGAGTTTTCGGGGGAGAAATCATCTTGAAAGTAAGGTGATAATTACAGTCAGTGTTGTGGCTATGGCAGGAAAGATTCCAGAAGCTATGGGGGCCTAAGGTGTGTGCCTACGAAATCTCAGCTGGGGAGTCAGAAACCCTCCCTGGGAGCTGAGATCAGAGGGGAGGAGTTCAGGAGGTAAGATGGGGGCAAGAGACAGGACCCGTTTATAGGAGTCTGCGTTACTTCCTAGGAGCACTGGCAGCCGGGGAGGGGCTCTAAGCAAACAGCTGACCTGACAAAAATGAGCATTTTATCAGGATCACACAGGCTACTATGGGGCTTGGGTGGGAGGAGCTGCAGCTGGATGTCTTGGGCCAGAGTGGGGGAGGGCAACCCTCGCTTCTGACCAAGTGGGAGATGCCCTGGTGAACCCCTGCAGGCTCCCAAGGAGGGGTGTCCACATTGTAGGCCTACCGAGTGGGATGGACTTGGGCATGAGGGGCAGGGGAGACCAGTTCGACAAGGGATGGGAGCAGAGAAGAATCACTGTGCCTCATGCAACACCTCAGGAATGTGATTCTCCACCAAGATCTGCCGGGGCAGCCCAACCCCAGACGCAGCACAGAAGGAACAGGGGAAAAGGGGAGCCAGTGGCTGGCTGCAGGCCCTTCCCCTTGTGGAGGGTGCAAGTGCCCAATAAGCAGTGTGGAAACTAAATCCTGCAAGGAAATCTGTGGGGGAGCCATGCTGGAAAGTGAGGACTGAGCTCAGGTCCTCCATCCTGAAGGCCGCTCTTGGTCCAGGCCAGCATATTCGGATGTGGCCTGGGGGGGCGCGGGCCATCCTTAGGATGCACTACATCTCCAGTGATGGCCCTGCCCTCCCCTGTGCCCCATCCCCCAGTCCTGCAGGACATCAGTCCCAGCCAGCCTGAGATTTCTTATCACCATCCTGACCCTGGTCCCCGTCCACCCCACCGGACCCAGCCTAGTCTTCAAGGGGAGAACCCAGGGAGCTCCAGAACACACCATACCCACACCTTTCTCCACCAGCCTGCCACCACAGGGCCCCAAAACCTGCCACTGTGTCCCATGTCCTTCAGGTTAAGGCACTGGCCCACATTAAAGTAGATTGAGGGACCCTAACAGGGAGGCTCCAGAGGGCCTCACTTGGAAGTGACCAGGTTATTCTGGGCCCTACATGGTGCAGCCTCCCACTGGTCCCTCCCAACAGGGTTTAGTGGCTCATGAGCGGCCCAAAGGCACCCCATGGGCCAGGCATCGTGGCCGGGGCCTCCACCCAGCAAACCCGGAGCTGGCTGGGTGTTCTCCCGCCCCACCCTGCCCCTGCCTGTCCCACCACACACAGGTCTTCCAAGAAGAGTGCTGAGAGCTATCCTGGTGATCCCCTACCCTGAGGCCCCTCCTTAGACTCCTCTGCCTCGTCCCCCTCGGGCCCTGTATTTAATTCCTCGGAGCTCAGCTGGGTCCCCTCGTCATCTCCAGGGCTCTTAGTTCCTGCTGCTTCCTGGGGTTCCTCGGCTTCCTCCGAAGCATCCCCTGCTTCTTCTGAACTCTCCCCATCACCACTCTCCTCCTCAGATTCTTCTTCTGATGGAGCTCCTCCTTCCTCGCCTCCACTATGGTCACCACTCTCTTCTTCAGAGGAGGCCTCGTCCAGGCCCTCCTCGGTTAGCCCTGGTGCCTGGCCCTCGGGGGGGTGGTCCTCCTGGGCGCCCCCTGCCTCGGAGCTCTGTGCATGGCCGGTCTCCGAGGCTGGGCTGGGGCTGGGCTCCCCCCGGTCCTCGGCCCCTTCCTTGGTTTCTGTGTCCATGTCCAAGACTCCATCTGGCACTTCTGGCTCCCAATCAGGCCCTGGGCTGTCCTCCTGTCGTGTCTCAGGGGCGTGGACCTCCGTGACCTCCATGCCAGGAGAAGCTCCCAAGACTTCCGGCTGTGCAGTCCCTCCTGCTGCCCCCTGCGCAGGGTGGTCCCCTCGGACCTCCTCAGCTTCCTCAGGGACCAAGCCACTCCCAGCCTGCCCTTTGGCCTCCCCGGCAGCCCCTTCCTGTCCTGGGCCCTTTCCCAATCCCAGCTCTTCTCCAGGCCCGCCCTCCCCTTCTGTTGGAATGGTGCTGGCTCCGAGTGGGCCCACTTCTTCCTCCCCAGACCCCGCAGGGTCCCCAGGGGCAGCTGACTCTGAGGCTGAGGAATTGGAGAGGCTGACTTCAGGACCAGAGCCTGGGCCGTCACCGGCAGGGTCCCCAGCGGCTGTCTGCTCCGAGCTCTCAGCCTCCCTGCCATCCGGGGAGTGAAGGAGCAGGGTCTTCTCTCGAGGGGCCGCCTCTGCATAAAGCGCCCTTTCCTTCTCCTCTAGACTTGCTTCTCCAGCAGAGAAATGATTCTCCAACAAATTGCCAACATCTTCTGTGCCACCCGAAGCGGAAACTTGCAGTTCTAAATGATTAGAACACCATTGGTCAGTTTCACAGGGTTGGCACTCACTCCGCTTCTCTAAAGAGTCTAACACAACCTAGCTCCTGTCCTCCGGGAGTGAGATGTGGACCTCCCTCCCTGGTCTTCTGAGGCAAGCAGAGCGGGTGTTACTCGGCCTCCCTCCTACCCACTGTCCATCCCTCGGGGAGTGAGCGGCTGAGCTGCCCCGAGAGCCCCACCTCTCAAGCCTCCACTGGGTCCTGATCACCACAAGGAGGGAAACTCAGGGATCCCTTGCGGCAGGCACGTGCAGCCAGGCTCACCAGGAGATCTTTCCACGATAGGACAGATGCTTGGACATTCCACCCCCTCGTCAGTTCCTAGAGTCATTAACCGGCATGCTTTTTATACTGCTATCAGCAAAGGAGTGAAAACAGGTGTGTTCGGGCCAGATCATCTCAGGTTACAGGGCAAGTACTTAGGGGATTACTTGTGGCTCTCGGCCTTATTAAGTCACACATCCAACTCTGTCCCCTTAAGGGCAGGCATTTGCTGGCCTTGCTAGCTTAAATTAGAGGGAACATGGCCTGAGGAGGAGGAGATACCCAAAACGGGCAGGGCTAGGCCTTCCGGGTGGCCCTAGCCAAACCCTTCCCGAGAGGATCCCCTTCTAAGGGCCCATGGCTTTACCAAGAGAGCTGAGGGCACAGAGAGAGCAGAGCAGGAGTGAGGGGGAGACCTAGTCTGTGCCAGAGACCTCTGTCAGGGGATAAGTGGGATTTATGTGCAAAATGGGGCTAGGGGAGAGGATGGGTTCTATGCCTTCTGTCCCCTCCTACCCAGGCTGGGACCTATTTAAGGAGGAGGCTCCAGGAGGGGGACGAGGGAGGACTGGCCCCCTGCCTTGGGGTAGCTGAGACAGCCCCGGGGACTGCCTTAACTCACAAAGATGCTTTCTGAGGAAGTGTCATCCTACCTCCGCTGGGGACAGCCATCTCTGCCTCCCACAAAGAAAAACCACATCTTGGGGTGCCCCTCTTGCCTCAGGGTACCCACCCACCTTGTTCCCTGAAAGCTGGGGCAACCTCCAGAGGCCAATAACAAATATTTTCTCCCCACAGCAGCAACCTGCTGTCAAATTCAGAAAGAGGAAATTCGGGTGCCTTTATTTATAAAGGAGCGGCTTACACTGATAGGACTCTTTCCAGTTCACGACCTCGACTAATCTCCTTGATTACCATCAGACACATTTCAGAAGGTCTAGAGAAAGTCTTTGACTTGCCTAAGACAACAGGTGGCTAATGGGTGACTGGAACACAGAACCGTCTACTCCTCGTCCAGGCCTCCTACACCAACCTGTGTTCAGGGGTGCACAGGGGAACCCCTTCTCACTGGGACCTCGCCCCTCCCTGCATACACCTTCTCTCCACGTCTGGACTACAGGAGCCAAGGAGTTAATAATCCTCCCTGTGTTCCCCAGTGCCCAGCCCACAGAAAGTGCCATGAAGAGGTCTGTGGTGACATCTGGGTACAATAAGAATCTCTGGTCCCTCTGGGGAAGAGCTGCATATTACCCATTAAAATTTTCTTTCCTTATCTGTTAATTCTTCTGCCTGCATCTCCATCCCCCCATCCCCACCCCCAACTCCCTAGAGAAAAATCTACTGCAGGAAATTGGTTAAACCCAGAGACTGACAGTCTCTGAGCAGCAAGATACATGTAATATATCTCATATAAGACACATTTGTACAATTATTCAGTATGCCAGGCAATGCTTAAGCATTTTATGTAAATAAGACATCAATTGATCTTACTCGATTTACTTCATTTCACTTGCTTCTGGAAGACAAGTCTTACTCTTCTCCCCATTTTTACAGCTGAGAGGTCTGAAATCTGAGACACTGAATGCCTTGCCCAACACACAGCTGGCAACTGGCTGAAGCCATTTAACTACAGAGCAGCAAAAGAGGCTGCCTGGCCCTACAGTGGGGTGGTACACCTATGCTACTCAGGGCGTGGTCCGGGCACCCACAGAACCAGCATCACCCGGGCGGCTTGGTAGAGATGCAGACCCTCGGGCCCCAGCTCAGACCCACTGAATCAGAATCTGCATTTTCACAAGATGCCCCAGTGATTCGTTTCCACATTAGTTTGAGAAACACTGGTCTATACCACCTGATAAAAATGCCTCTGACCCAGCGGTTCTGGGCACTGGCTGCACACTGGAATCACCCAGTTCTTGGTGTCACTCCTCCCGCCACTTCAGAGGTTCTGATTGAATTAGGCTGTATCCCCAGCATCGTGACGTTAACAAAAAAAAAAAAAAAAAATCTTGGGTAATTCTACTAGGCAGCCAAAGCTGCAAACCACTAATAAACCACTAATAAACTACTAATGTGCCCACTGGGGGCTCCCAAGTTGGATGAGACACCCAAGGCTTGGCATTCACCCTTGGAATAGCAATGGTCCAGGCTTCTCTGGTGAATCTAGCCCTTTCCACAGGCCCCTATTGCCCTCTAGTATTGATGATGATGATGGTAGGGATGATGATGATGGTGATGATGATGATGATGGTGACGGTGGTGATGGTGGTGATGGTGAGGATGGTGGTGATGAGGGGGATGGTGGTGATGATGATGGTAAGGATGGTGGTGGTGGTGGTGGTGACGATGATGGTGGGGACGGTGGGTGGAACACACTCTGGGTCTGACCACCTGTGGTGTTTCTAATATTCTCAGAACACCCTCTGTCCCTGGTAAGGCTGAAAGGCCTACATAATCCCAAGGGAGATGAGGACCCCAGACTTTGGGGGCTTATCATGAACTTTACATTGTTGTGTATTTCCACTCCTGGGCCCCAGACAGGAATCCAAATGTGTGCATGTATGTGTGTATACATCCATACTCTTCCCTGGTTTTTATGATTTAGTGTCCAGCTGTCACTGACCTGCCAAGCAATTTGGAGCAAAAAGACCAAGGGTGATGCCTTCATGCCCTGTGACCTTCCTTCCCAGACTAAAAATAACTCTGATGGAAAATCTCTCAATGAAACAAGCGGTGCCATTGGGCCCCCAGAGCCCAATCCCCAGGAAGCAGCTGTGCCATTGGGCCTGGTATCTCCTCTGGGAGGCAGTCAGACGTTTCAAGAGCCTCTGATTAAATTCAGTTCAATTCCATGAAATTAAATCCAGTGTCTTCCCTCCCTCCCTGATCTCCCCAACATCTAGCTGAAGCCCCCTAGTGGCCCCTGGAGGAGGTGGGGGAGGGCACAGGGCACCCCAGGCACCGTGCAAGGGTTGGGAGCCTGGTAAGATGAGTCTTGGTCTACCCCGGGACTCACAGTGCTGTACCAGGTGCTGCCAAGGCAGCCGCCCTGGCCTGGACAGGCCTGGGTGCTTACATCAGACTACACGAATAGCAAGCCCCCAGCTCAACCCCACAGATCACGGGAAGGCCCGCGTGCCGCGCAGAGCATGGCATAAACCAGTTCTGCTTTCTCTCCCGACACTGCCTCTGCTATCTTTGGAGTCAGCCTTTCGGCAGCTTGCCACATCCACAGCCCCAACAGGGGCTCCAGGCTCAGTTCCTCTCTCTACTACCAACAAAACACCTGATTTTTCCCCAGCTCCTAACCCATTCCAAAGCACTTCCCACATGGACTCAGAACTGTGGAGTCACCAGGGGCCTTGCTGAGTCCAAGTGCAGTGGGGGGAAGCTCTGGCAGGGAGCTTTAGAGACTTTCCCAAGGTCAGGGTAGGGTTGGGACAGAGCCCAGGTTCATGGCTCTCAGTCCACAGTTCGTTCTGCCCCCACGGAGTTTGCAAATCACGACCCATGAAGGTTAGGGCTCCACCGACGTGCCTCAGAGGTGTGGGAAGATGAAGGAGCTGGGGTTCAGCCACCCCTTTATCTCTTGCCAGGTGCTTCCCTTGGATCTGTCTGTGCCTCCCAGGGACAGGATGGGGAGGGCCTAAGGATGGGGGATGACAGCCACTATTCCTGCCTCTCCTGCCTTATCCCTAAAAATCCCACTAGCCTCCTCTTGATCATTTTCCCCAAAAGCCCAAGGAGCCCCCACTACAGCATCTGTGACTTTGCTGACCAACACGTGCCAGGCACTGAGCTGGGCGGTGTCTCGCCTTCACGCAGAACTTCACGCTTCCCAAAGCAGTTTTACGTTCCCCTTCCCTCCTCCCGGCAGCCCTCTGAGTCATGGGAAGCAAGGACTATTAACCTCTGAGAAAGCGGACACAAGGAAGTCAAGTTGTTTGCCCAACAAGCATTCCAGGAATGGGCTAGAGCTCGGGCCAAGAAACCAAGCGGAGCTCCCTGGCCACGTGCGGGCGGCACCCAAGACCTGCGGGGCTTTCTAAGCACAGACGCCCAGTCTCCAAGGACGGGACAGCGTGAAGCTGCGTGTTGCAGAAGGTGATGCTAACGAGCACCAACATTTGAGAACCACTGCTCTGAGCCACCCTCAGTGCCAGGTGTCAGGGAGTCTGTGTTGAAGCTGGAGATCGGGAGAAGAAAGGTCAGAACCCGAGATTTTGTTTGGCTGACCTGTTCTGATCCCACCTCTAGGTGCTGAATTTATTCAGTGCCTCCACGGAATAGAAGGTAACTCAATCCCACCTGTCCAAGACTCCTTAGCACATGTTTCTAAGGCTCTGCCAAGGTTATCCTCCATGTGTCTTTTCATCCATTTGAAACTACGGAGTCCAAGTCACACACAGGCAAAATATCTTTGGCGGTCACGCATACACAGTTACGCAGATGAGTCATCCGTAATAAGGCCCCAGGGGGACAATCACTTTCTAGTTCTAGCCTTGGACACATCTGTATCCAGGAGTCAGGAACACCAGTCTTGCATCCAGAGGGTCCCAGGTCTTTCACCAGGCTGTCCTTCACCCAAACACACAGACAGCTCATCGGTCGTGCCTCAAGTGCAGCTGAGAGCCCTTCAGAAAGAGTTTGCAGATCCAGAGTGGCAGACCCCTCCCGCGTCCTTGATCTTGTCTCTGAACACTCCTGGACTGGGCCAATGGTCAGCAGCTTCTTTGGGGGTCACATTTTTTTCTTGACCTTATTTACAGAGTAAATGTTCACCACTCAGGGCCCCTTGTTCTTTGGCTTTTTGGATGAGGCTTCAGACAGCTTTGCAGATGCCCATGCTGAGGACCCTAGAAAGGAAGTGTCCACATCCTCCCATAACCCCAGGACCCTCTCTCTCGCCATTTGGTTGGCCTTTACCTCTTTCCCCCCAGACAAGGGACCCAGGGCACAGTGGGCAAAGCAGCCATCCTGGGAAGGTTCTTTGTCCTCCCAGCCAAGCTGCTAAAGTCAAGGTTAATCCCACCAGGACAGCTAGTCCCCAGCTGGACTCCAGCCCCAAAATGATTCACCCAGGGGACAGGACACAATGACGAGGGCACCAATCAGAGAGAACCATGGGATTAGGCGTCAAAAGGGACCCCCTCACAGACCAGACCAAGTGGTTTGATTTCACTAATCAGCAGCCTAAAACTCTGAGGAGTGGCTGCCCCAAGGCCACAGGGCTGGTTAAACCAATCAGCCGTGAGCTGGTTTTAGAAGCCAGCTCTTCACCAACTGAGCCTCATCGGCTTTCCTGGCACCAGGCCACCAACCCCCAGAAAGGAGAGGGGGTGAGCCAGCTTCTTAGTCCATCCTCTTCCTCCTCCCTTTAAAAGGATTTAGACTTCAAGACAATTGCTTTTAACCCATAAAGTCCAGAAAATTGACAGAACTCCACTCCCCTCTTCCCCATCCCTAATTCCTGGGAACTCTTGCTTTGGGGGCTATGGAAAGAAATCACCTACAATCCCACAACCATCACATATACACGTTCTTGTTGCTAATGCCCAGAGGATTCATGAATGCAGATGAGCACTCACTTTCCAAAGGCAAATACTTCTGGAAGAAGTAAAACCTGAAGTCTTCACCCCTCGGTGTGACTCAATTATTAAAGGGATAGCCTGTGGAAAACCCAGTTTTCCCAGAGATCAGCCCTGCCTGAAGTGGACAGAAACCCTTGTAGGAGTCATTGGACAATACTTCCTCCATTCAGAGGGGCAGATCTGGGCGGGAGAGGGAAGGCAGGAGGGAAAGGTACACGCTAGATCCCGAGACAGGTGGCTGGCCCTCCCCACCCAAAGACGTGGAGTCTCCCTGGAGTCTGGAGGATGACCTCTGGGAGGGCTGATGGTTGAGTTTTGGTCACCCGGGGAGAGACCTACTGGGAGTGTGGCTCCCGGAGGTCCTGGTCAGATGGCTGCCCTGAGTTCCAGCCAGAGCCACCTGGGCTTGCAAGTGAGGGGAGCAATGACTTACCAGACCCACCGCATCCCCAAGGCATGGAAGCAGGGCGGGGTCTGCTTGATTCTTGAGCTTTGGAAATGGATTTGACACTTTGCCCAGCCTGGGCCAGGACCACATCTCGGGGCTGCCCTCTGCCACGAGACCCAGACCCAGACCGGTCCCTGGATGGGGTCAGAAGTTAGGAGAGCTCCTCCGTGTCTCACTAACCAGCAGTGTGACCTTGGTCCTCAGTCCCCCTGCAGCAACTCCATTCATCCATAAAATGCGGGTAATGGGGCGCCTGGGTGGCTCAGTTGGTTGAGCGACTACCTTCGGCTCAAGTCATGGTCCTGGAGTCCCGGGATCGAGTCCCGCATCGGGCTCCCTGCTCGGCAGGGAGCCTGCTTCTCCCTCTGACCCTCCCCCCTCTCATGTGCTCTCTGTCTCTCTCTGTCTCAAATAAATAAATGAAATCTTAAAAAAAAAAAAAATGCGGGTAATAATACCTCCTTTGCTATCCCCTTCAAAGTATTTTAAGCCCCGGATGATGTTTAAAAGCATCTTTCAATGTCAGATATAATAATACTAATTTCCTAGAAGAGCAAAGATGCCAGGCCAAATCCCAAGTTCACTGAGTGGGCCAAAACAGAACAAGCTTCGGACAGGCGCCAAGCTGGCTCACCTTCACTCCACCCGTTCCAACCCTCTGTTTCTGGGGGGTCGGTCAGTGGGCCAGAACAGTCTTTCTGCCTGGGGCTCCTTCTCCTTACTCCCCTTCTCCCAGCCAGAAGCAGCTCAGACAAGGAGTTGTGGACATGCTGGAGGTAACCTGATTTTTTCCATGAGGTTCCAGCTGGCCTGGGACAGGAATGGGCCTCAGCTGTCAACACTCTTGGGGCCCAGATCTGGTCCTGCTGAGCCCCATGTTGACTCCTGTGGTGACTGACCCCCACTTCCAGTCAGCCCTGACTCACCCAGAAACAAGGCCATGCACAGCTTCCTCGCCCCCAACCTCCCAGACTCCTTCCATCCACCACGGAAGGGAGGTGACCATGCATGTTGCCCCCAGCACAAATGCACCCCAGGAGGATGCCTAAGCAGACGCACTTGTGGGCTGCGTGCATCTGAGAACAGGTGAGAGGCTCTGCCTGGAGGAAGTGGCAGCTCTCAGAAGTGGCAACGCTGCAGCTGAAGCCACCACTGTGCCAACGTGTCTTCATTGTCCTTGGAATAAGCGAGCCCAGGGAGCAAAGCAATAAGCGCTTCAGAAATGACTCGGGCCTTGAGAAAGTAGCTTTGACCGAGCCACAGAGATGGAGCAAGAGTGGTTCTAGCTCCGCTTGAGTGGCGCTTCGCTTGCCCTGCTCGGCTGAAATCAGAGCTAATGTTGTTGCAGCTTTGAAGGGTCTGTGCAACCACAGGCGGGCCCTTCGCCCCTGTTAGCGGTACCTGGCCTCCCCCACACCTGCTCAGAAGGCGTCCTTAGCAGATCTCACCTCCAGCCGCAGAGAAGCTGTTTGCCCCCCAGTCTGCTCAGAGAAGGTTATGGAGGAAGATCAAGCCAAGGGCAGAGGCTAGAGCAGCGAAAACATGACTATTCTGCCCCGTGTGTTGCCCTGTATGCTCCGGCCCAAAGACCCTTCCAGCAAAACTGCTATCCAGATGCCAAGATGCAGATCTTTCCACCTTCTCTCCCAAAGGGCTTCACCAAGTTCGCAACAGATGGGCTCCACTCCTGGGTTCTCACACTCATGGTCCCAAACTTCATCTTGTTTTGGTTATTTTTGCATTGGAGGTTTGTAGCACTGGAAGGAAACTTAGAAATTAACTAGCCCAACTCACTCATGTCACAGCGGAGGTGACCGAGCCTGCTGGAAGCTGCCTACTGAGCTGGGGGCAAAGATGAACACAGGGGCGCCTGAGTGGCTCAGTCGTTAAGCGTCTGCCTTCGGCTCAGGTCATGATCCCAGGGTTCGGGGATCGAGCCCCACATCAAGCTCCCTGCTCAGTGGGAAGCCTGCTTCTCCCTCTCCCACTCCCCCTGCTTGTGTTCCTGCTCTCGCTATCTCTCTCTGTGAAGTAAATAAATAAAATCTTTTAAAAAAAGCTGAACATAAACACAAAGTCCCTGGACCCCTCACCCCCTCCCTGAGACCCAGGACTCCTGGGATCGCCCATCTGTTCCCCCCGTTGTTCCTATATAAGGCATAGCATCTCAAGGGCCAGCCGAGGGCTCTGACATCAGGCTGGGTCCCCGAGCACAGCTCTCAATGGAGATTCTGGGAAGGACTGGGGTAAGGTTCAAGCTCGAGGAGGCCATGGACGCTTGGCCCAGCCCCGCATTCCCCATGACTCCGGGTGCTCTGGTGTTACAGGGAGGAGAATGCAAGGAGGGGCTCACTGTCCCGTCACCAGGGGACAAAGGTCAGCTGGTTCCACAAAAGCTACATGAGATCAGCTCTTAGCTTCTGAGTTCAGGACTGCAGAGGCCAAAAAAGACCAGCCAGAAGAGGCTTCCAGAGTCTGGGTCACGAGGGAAAAGGAAGAAGACCTCTGCCCGCTTGCTGCTCCATGGACGGTACAAACTCCCTAAGCCTCTCAAGCACTTCAGAGCTTGGAACACCACAGGCAAAGAATATCCAGGCGGCTCTGTGGTAGAACATTCTAGAAATCCCATGTCTCCCCAGGGAACAGGCTTCCCGGTTTGTATCCTCAAGTGGTCTAGCCCACTGAACCTCAGACACGTGGGCCACGCTTTCCCAGTGAGAGGTGGCTCTGTCCCTCCCTCAGAGCTCCCCCTCTGAACATCCCCACCCCAGAGGAGAAATCATTTCAGGCAATCAAACCCAAGAGCGGCTTCCTTCTTGGTGGCGTTAGTGTTACCAAGGGCCTGAGCTCTCGTCTTGTCTCTTCAAACACTGAAACCAACCAAGGCTCTTGTCACCCAGAGCTTTCTTTTCCTTCAGCAGCCTGGTGACCATGCAGGTCAGGGCGAGCGGAATTCTAGTTCCCACGGGGCTCCCCTGGGGAGAAGCAGGTCAAAGCCAAGGGCAGGCCAGAGGGCGGGGCAAGAGCAAGTGAACATTCCGCACTCACTGTCCCCGGGATGACCCTTCCTGATCAACACCAAGGGCTCCACACAGGCCACATCTGAGGAGCTCCAGCCAGAGGCCTGCCTGCCTGCCAGCCGGGCAGGACCAGGGCCCCAAACCCTGCACCAAAGCCCGTTTCTGTGCCTACTGTAACAAAGCACAACCTGAGCAGCTTAAAGCAGTAGAAATGTTTCAATTCACGGTCAGGGAAGCCTTCTGAATCACTATATTGTACACCTGAAACTAACTGAACACTGGAAGGAGGGAGGGAGGGAGGGAGGAAGGAAATTAATGTATTGTCCCACAGTTCTGGAGGCCAAAAGTCCAAAATCAGGGTCGGCAGGGACGTGCTCCCACCAAAGGCGCTAGGGGAAACTCCTTCCTGCCTCTTCAGCTTCTGGTGGCTCCCGGCAGTCCCTGGCTCATCCACGTGCGTCTCCAATCTCTACCTCCATGGCACACGGCCTTCTCCCTGCGTCATTATTCTGCATCTCTTCTCCTTCACATCTAAGGGCTCCAGTAAGATTAACTCACTACATCTGCAAGGAACCTATTTCCAAATAAAGCCACATTTGGAGGTACTATAAGTTAGGACTTCAACCTGCCTTAATCCAACCCATAAGAGGTCCCGACGGCCACACCGCCGCCTGCCTGGAATGCCCTCCCGCCTCTCCTCAGGTCCAGCCGCACTTGCTCCCTCTTGCCAGCCTACAGCCTGCTGCCTCCATGATGTCCCCTGCTTCTCACCCCTCCAGGCCACATGGGTCCCCTCACCTCAACTGACTCAGGGTCCATGACCATCCACACCGAGCCAAGTGACACAGCCCCAGCCCCGTGTGGCTGTGACCTTCGGGGGGTGTGCATGTGTCCGATCTTCCCTCCTCGGTTGTCACTGACTCTGGGGCAAGAGGTAGACCCAAAGCCTCTTCATGTCCCCCCAGGGCCTAAGAAAGCCCTGAGCACCAGACTCACACAAAGAGCACCTGCAGAGTTCTCTGAGAAACCGCTTTCAGTCTCCATGCATTTCCAACCAGTCTCCCCGAGCTCCAGCCTCACTGTCGTCCACTCCCCCACTGCCTGGACCTGGCTAATTCCAGCTCACCCCTGGGAGGCCTCCCCGGGCCCCTCAGGACTGAAGTGTTTCTGCTCTGTGTTCCTACAGCACTTGTCACCCTATGTGGCAGCCTTTTTAACTATATCCCCATGCACGATAAGCCCCCCGGGGCCAGGTCCTACAAAGTGGGATTGCAGGTGTCCAGCCTGGGGCCTGGCAGATACCCCAGCACAGCAAACACCTATTGGATGCCCTGAGAGCACCAGACAGTGATGAGCCGCCTCCCCGGGTCAGCCCTTCTCAAGATGTGGCTCAAGGCCATTTGCAAAGGGCTCACAGAGAAGTTTAGTTAAAAGGTCCATTCCTGGGCCATTCCTCAAACCCACTGAATCACACTCCACATGAGGAGGGGAACAAGGCTGATGCCCCTCACTCTGGGGACATTACGGGTCTGGGGTCTAGCCAGCCTTGCTACCCTGCGGAGAAGAGCACAGATGTGTCTGGTGGTGGGAGACCTCGAGGAAGCTGCCTGTGGGAAGGGAGCCTGGTGCTCAGGCAGAGCTGCCCGGTTCCGGGAGCAGTCCTGGGACCCTGGGACTCTCAGGGAGGAAGAGAAAGACAGAAGGACAGAGTTAGGGGCCAAAGTTGCTCTCCTAATAGGCAGTGGAGACTTGAGCAAGTATTTCAACTCTTCTGTGCCTGTTCCATCAGTAATAAAGTGAAAAAAAAAAAAAATAGCAGCCTACCCACCTCCAGATTTGTGGTGCCTTCATTCCACAGCTATTGATGATGGAGCGCCTACTATGTGCCAGATAGTGGGAGGCTCAAATGACAGGTGATAGAGTTCTGAAAGCCAAATAATACTAGAAAAGTATAAGGTATTTCTAGGGGTGCCTGGCTGGCTCAGTCGGTGGAGCGTGTGACTCTTGGTCTTGGGGTCATGAGTTCTAGTCACATGTTGGGCATAGGGTTTAGTTACAAAAAAAAAAAAAGGAAACATGTAAAGTATTTCTAATATTAAGACAAAATCTCCCAGGGCACCTGGGCGGCTTAGTCAGTTAAGTGTCTGCCTTTGGCTCGGGTCATGATCTCAGGGTCCTGGGATTGAGGCCCACATCGGGCTCCCTGCTCAGCCAGGGAGTCTGCTTCTCCTTCTCCCTGTGCCCCTCCCATGCCCCCGCTTGTGCACGCACATGCACTCTCTCAAATAAATAAAATCTTTAAAAAAAAAAGTAATAAGACAAAATCTCCCAAAACACATCTCCACACAGGTATGTATACATTGGGAGTGCCTGGGTGGTTCAGTTAGTTAAGCATCTGACTCTTGATTTCAGCTCAGGTTGTGATCTCAGGGTCGTGGGATCAAGCTCCACATAGGGCTCCACACTCAGTGGGGAGTCTGCTTGAGATTCTCTCTCTCTCCCTCTCCCTCTGCCCCTCCCACTCGTGCATCTCCTCTCTCTCTCTCTCTCTCTCAAGTAAATAAATATTAAAAAAAAAAAAAAACGATGGTGTACATCGATGTTCACAGAAGCATTACTCACAAGAGCCAAAAAGTGGAAACAACTCAAATGTCCATCATCTGATGAATGGATAAACAAAATGTGATCTATCAATGAAGTATTATTTAATGAATGTTATTATTATTATTCAATGTATATTCATTCCTTATGGAGTATTATTCAATGAATATTCATTCTTTGTTACTCAGTCGCATAAGAAGGAATGAGGTCCAGACACCTGCTACAAGGTGGGTGAACCATGGAGACATGATGCTCAGTGAGAGAAGACGGACACAAGAGGCCACATACAATGTGGTTCCATTTATATGAAAGCCTAGAAGAGGGAAATGCATAGAGATAGAAAGCAGATTAGTGGTGGCCAGGGGCCGCCGGGGCAAGCTTGTGAGGAGTGAGGAGTGACAAGGACACAGCTTCTTTTGGGGGGTGATAAAAAAATGTTCTAAAATTGACTTGCTGATGGTTGCACGTATCTGTGAATACACTTAAAAACTACTGGACATTGGGGAGGGTATGTGTTATGGTGAGCACTGTGAACTGTGTACGACTGATGAATCACAGACCTGTACCTCTGAAACAAATAATACATTATATGTTAAATAAATAAATAGTAAAAAAAAAAAAAAACTACTGAATTGCACACTTCAAATAGGCATATTACATATATTTGAATTATATCTCAATAAAGCTATTTTTTTATTGTATTTATTTATTTGACAGAGAGAGACACAGCGAGAGAGGGAACACAAGCAGGGGGAGTGGGAGAGGGAGAAGCAGGCTTCCCGGCGAGCAGGGAGCCCGATGCGGGGCTCGATCCCAGGACCCTGGGATCATGACCTGAGCCGAAGGCAGATGTTTAACGACTGAGCCACCCAGGCACCCCACAATAAAGCTATTTTAAAAAAAAAGATAAAGTGTTGGCAGCAACCTCTTTGACCTCAGCCGAAGCAACTTTTTCCTAGAAACATCGCCAAAGGCAAGGGAAGCAAGGGCAAAAATGAACTATTGGGACTTCATCAAGATAAAAAGCTTTTGCAAAGCAAAGGAAACAGTCAACAAAACCAAAAGACAACCGACAGAATGGGAGAAGATATTTGCAAATGACATATCAGATAAAGGGCTAGTATCCAAAATCTATAAAGAACTCATCAAACTCAACACCCAAAGAATAAAGAATCCAATCAAGAAATGGGCAGAAGACATGAACAGACATTTTTCCAAAGAAGACATCCAAATGGCCAACAGACACATGAAAAAGTGCTCAATATCACTCGGCATCAGGGAAATCCAAATCAAAACCTCAATGAGATACCACCTCACACCAGTCAGAATGGCTAAAATTAACAAGTCAGGAAACAGATGTTGGCGGGGATGCGGAGAAAGGGGAACCCTCCTACACTGTTGGTGGGAATGCAAGCTGGTGCAGCCACTCTGGAAAACTGTATGGAGGTTCCTCAAAAAGTTGAAAATAGAGCTACCATATGATCCAGCAATTGCACTACTGGGTATTTACCCCAAAGATACAAAAGTAGGGATCCAAAGGGGTACGTGCACCCCGATGTTTATAGCAGCAATGTCCACAATAGCCAAACTGTGGAAAGAGCCAAGATGTCCATCGACAGATGAATGGATAAAGAATAGGTGGTATATATATACAATGGAATATTATGCAGCCATCAAAAGGAATGAGATCTTGCCATTTGCAACGACGTGGATGGAACTGGAGGGTATTATGTTGAGTGAAATAAGTCAAACAGAGAAAGACATGTATCATATGATCTCACTGATATGAGGAATTCTTAATTGCAGGAAAGAGACTGAGGGTTGCTGGAGTGGGGGGTGGGGTGGGAGGGATGGGGTGACTGGGTGATAGACACTGGGGAGGGTATGTGCTCTGGTAAGCGCTGTGAATTGTGCAAGACTGTTGAATCTCAGATCTGTACCTCTGAAACAAATAATGCAATATATGTTAAGAAAAAAAAAGAAGAAGAAGAAGGTAGCGGAAGGGGAAGAATGAAGCGGGGGAAATCAGAGGGGTAGATGAACCATGAAAGACGATGGACTCTGAAAAACAAACTGAGGGTTCTAGAGGGGAGGGGGATGGGAGGATGGGTTAGCCTGGTGGTGGGTATTGAGGAGGGCACATTCTGCATGGAGCACTGCATGTTATGCACAAACAATGAATCGTGGAACACTTCATCTAAAACTAATGATGTAATGTATGGGGATTAACATAAGAATAAAAAAAAAAAAAAGATAAAGTGTTTTTGGTTCCTTTCTTTCTCCAAAACCTGAGCTAAACCTGTTGTCTGCCTTCAAAATCTATGCTGTCTAATCATTTCTCCCACTCCCAGCCTGTCACCTCTTACCTGGGATGTGAAACAGCCCCTCCCTGAGCTCCATGCCCTCCCCTCCTCTGCACACGCTCCATCGCTCCCTCCTCCACACAGGCTTGCTCTTTGGGGAGCAAGCACTCCAGGCCTCCTGCCCCCCTGTGCTCACGGTGCTTTCTGCAAGGAACGCTCTCCCCACACAGCCACCTGGCACTCCCCTCTCCTCCCTAAGACTTGGCTCCTTGTCACCTTCCTGGCAAGGCCTTCTCCTGCCACCCCTGGTGATACTGT
Source organism: Mirounga angustirostris (assembly GCF_029215605.1). Classification (NCBI taxonomy): domain Eukaryota; kingdom Metazoa; phylum Chordata; class Mammalia; order Carnivora; family Phocidae; genus Mirounga; species Mirounga angustirostris. Next base: position 142,922,487 of record NW_026991713.1, read on the forward strand.
CTCCCAACTAGCCTTCCTCCTCCCCAACATAGTCTTCTTCTCCACTGCACCTAAAATAGTCCAATAAACTAAATAACTTACTTATTTGGTTTCCTCATCAGAGATTTTGTATCCCAGCACCTTGGACAGCCATTGGATGGGTGGGTGGATGGGTGGATGGATGGATGGATGGATGGTGGTGGCAAAATGTAAGGCCTTCCCTCCACTCGGTGGCAGAGAGTTCCAGAAGAGAGGAGATTCAAGACTGGGATTCAGAACCAGAGAAGTACCCATGGGTCAAGTCATTTAACCTGTGCAGGCCTATTTTTTTGTGATCAGAGGGTCATAGGAGTAGCTGCCTTACCAGCTCAGAAGGTTGTTGTGATAATCATGAACTGGATTCCTGAAGTGAAGACCCTCCTCCTAAACACAAGGCATCTAATTAGAGGGGGATGTGGGCGGGCATGAAGAGAGAACTCGCCTTGTGGCAACAGTCTCAGCAGTGGGCAGGGATGGGGACCCCAGGAGCTCCTTGAGTGGTAGGGCATTTGGGGTCAGTCGTTGCAGGAGCCAAGGCAAGTGGTCAGGAAGATGGGACAAGCCAGACAGAGGAGAGCGAGGAATGCCAGGCTAGGAACCCAGACGGCATTCACCAGTAAGCTTTTCTAGAAAGGCCAGCAGACCCTGGAGACCTGTCCCCATCCCTGCTCTCCTCCAGAACCACCATGACAAACCACAGAAAGGGAAACAGAGCTACAGCCACCAGCTTCTAGAGCTGCCTCTGGCCTGGGGACCCCTAAGTCTGTTGTGAGGAGACCCAGATACCCGCCCTTTCAGCTGGGTGCTCCTGCGCTGGAGAGGAGGAAGCAGAAAGGCAGACATGCCGGGATGACATGACACCGGCAGTGGACACACCCAGAAGTTCTCTTTCCAAGGGGTTAGGCCCTCAGAGGATGGGGAGGCACCTCCGTGTCCTGCTCACTCTCCCGCTGCAGCTGGACCGGGGACTCTGAGGGGCTGGGCACGGGTACTCACGCAGGAGAACTGGGCCTAACGCTGCCAGGCCTGAGTCGCTGGCTTCTCGGCCTGCGGCTCTCTCCGTCACACAACCAGCCGAGAACCAGAGCCCCTGGCCCCTAGGACAGGCCTACTCCAACGGGCTCTGTACCTGAGCACACCCAACAAGGAGCTGGAGAACTGCCCCCACCAGCCTCCCCAGCACCAGCGCTAGGCTGGGCAGCCTCCTGGAACTGCCTGCCCCCGGCCCGTTGTCCATTCACCCATTCAACACACTTGGGCTGGGTGTGTCAGCAGAGCTCCAAGCTGCTGGAGCAATTGCGTGGGCTGTGAGGCCAAAGAGAGGGCCAAGGAAACAGGTGCGATTTGCGCCCAGCAGAGGACCACCAGCCAGGAGACAGACGGGAACTTCACGTTCAGAGCCAGCAGCGGCTCAACTGTCGGGTCCGAGGCTAAGGAGCCAGAGAGGTTGAAGAGTGTCCCTTCCCCGCAATTCACATCCAGCAGGAACCTTAGAAGGGGACGCTATTTGGAAATAGGGTCTGGGCAGATGTAATTAAGATGAGGCCATACTGCATTAGGATGGACCCTAAGTCCAATGACTGGTGTCCTTACAAGAAGAGGAGAGGACACACGGAGACATAGAGAAGAGGCCACGTGAGGACACAGAGGCAGAGCCTGGAGAGATGCATCTACAAGCCAAGGAACGCCGAGGACGGACTGAATCTACCAGAAGCTGGAGGAGGCAGGAAGGATCCTCCTATAGAGCCTTCAGAGGGAGCAGGGCCCTGCCAACCCCTCCGTGTCTAACTTCCGGCCTCCAGAACTATGAGAGGTTAAATTTCTGTTGTTTGAAGGCACCCAGTTTGTGGTCGTTTGTTATGGTGGCCCCAGGAAAATAACACAGGAACAGCACTGAAGCCTGGCCCCACGAGATCTTCCCGACCCCTCTCCCACTAAGCCGCTGGGGCTGCCACCAGCCCCGTGGCCCCAGGCCTGTCCCACCTGCTCCCCTTCTCTGCACACTCAGGCTACTTATTTTTAGCCCCTGATTACATGTGCCTTACATGGTTCCCTATTCCTGTCATGAGCGGGGACTCTCTCCCCTCCTGGTTCGTAAGCTCTTTTGAGGACAGAGAATCCGAAGGATATTAACAGCCCTGAGAAGGGGCAGAGATATGGATGGATTCCCTTGATTATTCATGTTTCATGATATTTGAGGAAACCTGTGGCAGATGTCAAGCCAATGGGATAGCAGCGACAGCCTATAATTACTGCCATAGTCCTTCCAACCTTAAAAAGTATCTGATAGCAAAAACACGTTAAGCATCTGATAGCCATGTTTAAAATTTAGTCATGTAACAACCCCATGCTGTAAATAGGGCAAGTATTATTATCCTGCTTTATGAGCAAAAAAACAGGTGCAAAATGGGAAGGGGCTTGGTGGCGAATTTGTGGCAAAGCCGGTGCTTGCTCTGTACTCGGTTCCTGTGGGCTTGCCGTACTGTCCCCGCCCCTCTGCAGGCTGTCTGTCCTGCAACCCCGGGTGGGCGGCCTCGGGTGACAGGGCTCCAGATGAAGAGGCTGCTGGCCTAACTACCGATTCAGAAAGGAAACTGAGGCAGGAAAAGTCAGGAGAAAGGTGGATTTGCCCCTGGGCTTCTATCCTTGTCACAGCCTGTACCCAGACCCATGGCAAGGGCTATGACCCTTCTCCAATCTTTCCAGACCCCTTCCTGGTGTCTTGACCTCCTGGAATAAGCTAGAGAAATAAGTGGTCTTCTACCAGCTGACATAGAGGGTAGGAGGAAATGCAGGGACAAAACAAGAGAAGCCCCTCTGGCGGGCACAGATGCACAGGGCAGGCAGCTATGGGACCAGGTGCCCTCAGAGGCACGGTTTCCAAGGCAACGGCTTTGTCCAGTCTATACCTATTGCCATCTAGGGAAAATTCTATGGGGGACAACTGGGCTGGCTGAGATCCTAACGGAATGGCCACTTGGAAGAGGACCAGGGGCCCAGCTTTGGCAGTGAGCTGGTTGGGGGAGGGAGCACGGAGGGGGCTCCCAAACCCCAGGGCTCTCCCCCGGCCTGGTTCTGGGCTGAGCTCCCAACACAACCCACTTCCTACGGGCCCAGAACTCCAGGCCAGACTTTGCCTGCACCTGTTTGAGCTCAGAATGCAGTCCCTGCTCTAGAAGGATCCAAAAATATCTGAGAGGGAGAAGGGGAGGGGCTAGGGTATGCTGAGGGCCCAGGGAGAGCCACCTGGCTTAGCATTCCAGACCCTTTGCCCACCAGGGTGTCTGATCCCCCCAACAGGAGCCCCACAACCACGCCAGAGCTGGGCTCCTCCCACCCTTGCCAGCACAACGCTCGAAGCGTCCCCACTCCTGGTTCTGATCACCTTCCTACTCTGCCTGCACAAATCTGCTCCTTCATCTGACACTGTTTAGTACTTTCTACGAACCACACGAAACCATGCTAGGTGCTGATGCAGAGGCAAGCCAGTTAAATAAACACACAGCCCCTGTTCTCTTGGAGCTGACAGTCTAGTGACTGTCCCCTTTCTCCCAGTCCAGCTGAAACCCTGCCCCTCTGTGAGGCCGACCTTCTAGCCCTCCTCTGAACTCCAACCAGAGCCACCCGGGGAGCGGGGGGTACTTACATTTTCTCTCCCTGGGTGTCATCGCCCCAAATAGAAGTCAGCTCCTAGGGGCAGAGACACAGCCCATTCCTGCCTGAGGAGTGTGGCTAGCCAGGGCCTCGGGGCTGGAAAGTTGACTTTTCAGAGGGGGTCCCCATTGGCCCACCTTTCCCACCTCTCTCCACTGTGTTCCTCCTCTCAGTTGCCGCTGCGTGCCCCACATCTTTTTTAAGTTTTTGTTTTCAATCACACTTTGTTCACATGGTGTTCTATTAGTTTCCGGCGCACAATACAGTGATCCTACACTTCCACACATCACCCAGTGCTCATCACGACAGGTGCGTTCCTTCATCCCCATCACCTACTTCACCCCCCTGCCACACACACAAACTTCTCCCCCTCAGTACCACCAGTTTATTCTGTAGAGTTAAGAGTCTGTGTCTTGCTTTGTCTCTCCTTCTCTTATTTTCCCTTTGCTCATTTGTTTTGTTTCTTAAATTCCACATATGAATGAAATCATATAGTATTTGTTTTTCTCTGGCTGACTTATTTCTCCTAGCATAATACTCTCTAGCTCCCTCCATGTCGTTGCAAATGGCAAGATTCCATTCTTTTTTATGGATGAAGAATATTCCATTGTATATATATATAATACTTTATGAATTCACCTACCGATGGACACTTGGGTGGCTTCCATACCTTGGCTACTGCATATGATGCTGCCGTAAACATCAGGGAGCATGTATCCCTCTGACTTCTCATACTTGTATTCTCCAGGTGAATACCCCATAGTGTGATTGCTGGGTCATAAGCCAGTTGCATTCTTTTTTTTTTTTTAAGATTTTATTTATTTATTTGACAGAGAGAGACAGCGAGAGAGGGAACACAAGCTGGGGGAGTGGGAGAGGGAGAAGCAGGCTTCCCGCGGAGCAGGGAGCCCGATGCAGGGCTCGATCCCAGGACCCTGGGATCATGACCTGAGCCGAAGGCAGAGACACTCAACGACTGAGCCACCCAGGTGCCCCAGCCAGTTGCATTCTTATATCACTTGCTGACCACATACTGCCCCTCACCCTTAATCATGAATTCATTCTGTTCCTAACCCTGGGTGGGCTCCCCAGGGCGGGCCCCGTCTCCCCTTTTTCCAGGACTCTGCACTGGGCCCTCCCTCTCCCCAGGGTTCACCACGCAGCCCACACCCACTCTGTGCCCTGTAGCATTCAGAGTTGACAGAGAACAAGAGGGTCAGTGCTGTCGAGGTTGTAAAAGACAAGGACCCCCAGGGGGAGGGTCCACCTAGCATGGAAGGAAAAAAGCCTTTTCTTATTGCATAACACCCTTGCTATGAAGCTGGGGGGCCTGCCTCAGCAAGGCCAACATTCCACCCAAAATCCTCCTGGGCCCCAGGATTTGGAGCAGAAGGAGCAGCACTATGTTTTCGTGTGGCTCTGATGACATGGTTCCAGGGAAGACAGGAAGGATGGCTCCTGGGATGGCACCAGGCAGGAGCTGCCCAAAGGCACCATGGTCCCCTGGTCTTCAGAATCAGGCCCCTGGGCACGCCCGCCCTCTGGGCAGCGTGGGGCAGCCTCCTCTCCACACAACTAGGAAGAGCTTGAGGGCCCTGGAGAGGAGGCTCTTGCAAGGCCTGGCTGGGGTATGAACGGCTGACCTCCTAACAACTCCGCACTTTCAGAGGCAGGAACAGGTTCTGCTGCCCAAGCCCCCAACTCTGAGACCAGGCCACTCAGGAAAGGCTGCTTGGGAGCCCTCTGCGAGGATGAGGAAGTGACAAGCATGGACAGGTCCCTGCCTGGGACCTTGACTCTGAACAAAACCACCTTCAGGGCTGGAGAGGGATGCGGCTGAAACCAAAGGGACAGGACTTCCCTGATCCCAAAGTAAGCCCTACTGATGGGCTTGGCAAAGTCTTCCCAGCCAGGAAAACACCCCAGAGGGAACCTGAGCCTGGGCCTGTCTCTGTTGCACAAGAATGAGAACCCAAGCTGTCATCCGGGGAACTCACTGCAAGCCTCTGAGCCAGCTCCCGCTAAGTCACTGATCCTGACGGAGTCCAAACACAGAGCTTTCCCGTCGCAGGCCCAGGGAACAGTTGCTGAATGGACACCTTAGATGGTGGAGCTTGGGGTCGGACTTAGCCCTGGCTGGAGAGGGCCAGCCCACCAGGGGCCAACATTCACTGAACCAAAAGACCGGTTCACTGACTTGGTCTCTGGGCTCTGCCTGGTTTTCCTCCAGCACCAGAGACCAGATTCTGGTCTTGGTCCTGCTGTTCCATACCAGGCAACTTGGGGCAAACAGCCTTCTCTTCCACCTCATAGTCTGGTTCCTTCCCCCCACCCCACCCCGTGGCCCTCCGGGCCCTCCACAGCAATCCCAGGGAAGCCAGAGAACCCTCCCCCCTACTTGAGCTCCCTCACTGGCACCGCAGCTCCTGAGTTTACCTCGAAGGTGCAGTGTCCCTCTGAGGTCTCCACGATGCCATGGCATGTGTCCCCTAAGACCTGCCCCACCCTCCCCACACGTCTGACACCTTGGTCACTTCCTCTCCACCTTGTGTCCATCAGTCCTTCTCTCTCCTAGGACCCTCACCACTGGCCCATAAACACACTTAGTCTTTCTAGTGTTGAAAAGGAAATTTGCTACCTTTGCAAACCCCCTACCCATGTACTCCTCCATGTCCTCTATCCCTCCTGAGCCCACTGCCCCAAATGTGTCACCTCTGCACCCTCCCTAGATGCACATAAGGCCTTCATGCTCTGCCAGCGACCTCAGTGATATCAAAGCCGACGCCTCATCTTCTTCGGCATCTCTGTGGCATTCCATCCCTTCAACCATCCTTCCAGAATGCACCCTTCCCTTGCCCTCCAGGTCACGGTCTCTTCCAGGGTCCCTTTCCCTCTTCCTGAAATCCACTCATCTTCCTCGTCCCATTACTTGAATCTGGCGCTGCCCAGTGACCATCCCTCAATCTCTTCTCTCTCTGCAACAACTTCCTTCATGACCTCACAGCCTCATCTTCACCCGACTGGATCTCATCTCTGGATCTCCAGACCTGACTTTCAATCCTCCAATATCCAGTATCTCCATCCAAATGTCCCTGTAGCACCCCAAATTCATAACAACCCAAACTGAACTTTTAAAATCTATTCTTTTATGTTCCTGGTTTTGTTTTTTTTTTCTTTCTTGGGGGCAAGATCAGGTCTCCAGCAACCTACACTAGACCCGTGAGGGCTCCCTTTGGCCGGAGACCAGTAGACTCCATCCCAGCTATCTGCTGGGTCTGTCCCTCCTCTCTGCCCCCCACTCTCACATGGAGTTCACACCTTCTAACCTGCATTTCTGACAGGGTCCTCCAATCAGCCTCCCTCATCCTCCCCCTCCCCACAAACACCTGCTGGAGGGATGCTTCCCAAGCCCTCAGTGGTTGCCCGCCACCCACAGCACAAAGCCATCTCAGCAGCCAAGTACGCGAGGCCCTTCACGGTTGGCCCAAACCAGCCTTCCAAGTAGCTTCCCCACAATCCCCACTTCACTCTGCCTGCCCTTCTTCCTGCTCAGTTCTTGCCAGAGCCCTAACCTTTCTTGATGGCATGAGTTCACTCATCCTGTCCCTTGTGTGGAATTCTCTTCCTTCCATTGTTCCATGGCTGAATGCTACCTTCTTCAAGGCCCATCTCAAATATCCCCTCATTTGTAAAACATTTCCTGATCCACTCAGTTAAAAATAATCTCCCCAGGTGCTTCCACCCCACCTCACTCCACCTGTACCTCCCTCATGATGCTCACGCGTGTCCTGCTTGTGTGCGTGCAGGTACAAGATGGGAGACGCCCTATCTCCCAAACTGGAGGTAAGCATGCCAAGGACACAATGCCTGTCTGGATCCCCCCAGTACCACGCCTAAACAATAGGAGGTATGCCATAAATCTGGAATGATTAATACATGGTGAGATGTGGTGAGGTGTTTGAATGAAAGGCTTTGCACTCAAGCAATATATAAATGTAAGGGGTTGTGCAGGGAGTGGGTCTGGATTTGGATTTGGAGCTGTCCAGGAGAGAGCTTAGCCCAGCATCCCACAGCAGCAGACCCCACACCTGCCCACCATACCGCCACACCCTCATTCCAGGCCAGGAGGTACAGCACCCAGACCCTGCCCTTGGCCCTGGGACCCTACCAAAGAGGAAGAGTCATCTTCCTCCTGTGTCCATAGTGATTAGGCTCCTTCTCAGCCCACCACACCTAAATGAGCACCAAATGGCCAGGGGGATGCAGCTGGCCTCATCTGACCTCCTTCTGCGGGAGCAAGGAGACCTGAATTCCAGCTCTGGCCCTGCCTTGAACTAGCTGTGTGACTTTCACTGTCACACCCAGATGTGGGACAAAACCAGCATTTCCCAAACTCTGGTTCCACAGACCACCAAGCAAGGTGTGCACATCCACTGGCAAATCCCAGTGAATGCTTTGTAGACTCGTTGTGGGAAGTGGCAGACGAGATGCTCCCTATGGGCTCCTCCAGCTGCACTGAGCCAGGAGTCAGGGAAATCACTGGAGACACAGTTTGCAGGGGGGCTGCCAAGGCTTCTGCTTTCTCCCCAAGACCTCTGAGGTCATGACCTTCTCTCAGTAGCCCTCCCCATGGTGGGTCATGGCAGGAGGGCTGTCCTGTTGAGGGAACATGAATACACAATCTTTCTGGAGATAACCAGCCTGGAGCGGGTGAGGAGGGGCCACAAAGGGGTTCCGGACAGACCCTCATCTCTCATGGAGGGGCAGGTCAGCCCCAGCGTGCACCAACTTCTCCCCATTGGGATGGCAGGGTGGAGGCCAGAGCAGGCTGCAAGTCTGCAAACCAGGGCTGGGCTGGAGAAGGATGAACAGACTCAGAATCTCCATCTGCCCCACTCTTTGCATCAAGCAGGCAACAGGAAGCAAAGATGTCCCGAATCCAGCCTAACAAACACCACTGGCTTGAACCCAATTGCTTCCTCAGCACTGGCCACTCCCCACACCACCCCACCCTCGGAGGAGTCAAAGGATCAGAGGCATCCGGAGGAAAGCTCCCCACAGGCAGCCTCTCCAAAGGCAGAGGGAGTTAGGTGGCCATCAGAGAGAGAGAGGCTGAGGGGAGGACAGGAACTCTGAGGTGGGGGGAGACGGCCCTGGGCTACACATGCCTGTCCATAATTCACTGCCCAACCTTGTGTGCATCTCTCATGCCTCTGGCTTTTGCTCTTACCTCAACAATGAGGGGACACAGTAAAGCAACTCAAGGCTGCTTTCCCCTGTCCTTGAGCAGGCCTGTCACCAGGCCAAGTCCCCAAGACAAAGAGGAGGACCCCAGTGGTCACAAATGCCTGGGGGCCACGGATGGTGGGGTGGAGACTCGGGGGGTGCCTGGTGATCGGGCCCTGGCAGCTCCAGCTGTTCCTAGCATCAGGAGAGGCCCTTGGTCCCTTGCTTGGGAACAAGAAGAGACTGCCATGGTCCAGGAGACCACAGAAGCAACATGGGGACCAAAGAAGGAAGGGCAGCTTCACCCCCCAGGAAGCAGGAAGTAGGTTAGAGAAAGCCCACCTGCGATGCAGTGAGGGGCAAGCATCCAGGGGTAGGGTGGGAAGTTCAGGAGCAAAGCTGCTGCCCTTGGGCAAGATGACATTTACTTAGTGGCACAATTCTAGGGGGAAATCAACCAGTAGGAAGGACTGTCATTATAGGGGCAGGGAGAAGCCACCCTTAGGCTTGGAACTTCCCAGTGGGTGCAGGAGAGAGCTGTCTTTTAGGGTAACCTAAAGCTGGAAAAGTGATAAAATCCACCCCCGGGGAAGAACCCAGAGCACAAGTGGTGAGCGGGAGTGAGGAGAGAGGGCACCCTGCACGTGGTAAGCAAGGCCTCCCTGGAAGCCAGGCCAGGGGCACACTGCAGAGTCCAGGAAGGAAAGAGCGTGCACAGAGAGGATCTTCACACAAAGTGCCTGCCTGCCTCCTTTCCCCACAGCAAGATCCCCCAATGAGACCCGTGGAACATTCCAGATGTCCAGTTCCCTCGTTGGGAGGAAAGATGAAGGATGTCCCTAAAAGGCTAAAAGTCCCTGGGCCGGCTGTGTGGAAGCAGGGGAGGTGGCAGCTGGGGCTGGGCAGAATAGGGCAAGGGCTGTGAAGGGGAGCTCAGGATCCAATTACACTGCTGTTTCCATACTTAGCCACCTGACAGCCGCTTGGCATCCTCACCGCTCCAGCCACGGCAGCCCTGCAAGGCCCAAATTAACTCAAGGGCAGACAAGGGCAGGACCCAGCGGTACATGCAAGGCCGGAGCCCCCCACCTTGATCCCTAACCCCCCAAGGGAACACCTTCTGCTTCTGCCCACCACCTGCTTGAGTGGCAGGGGCTGGGACCTCAACAAACAGAACCTCAAAGGTTGGAGAGGCTGGGGCTCTGGACCCCATGGTCCCCTGTGCATCTGAAGACTGCCAACTCATGGCAAGACAAAGCAGGAGACCCAGATTCCTGGGGACACCCCAGATCACCCCTGAAGCATCCCCAAGGGGGACCCAGCCCCAGGAGTCTCAGGAAGAGAGAGGTGGCAAACCCTCTGGTGTCCTCTCCATCCCTATAAATAACTCGCATGCTGTAACCTGAGCCTCCACCTCTGCCACACAAAGTGCTGAGATCCCAGAGGAAAATCCATGCACACGGGCCCCCCGCCTCCTTCCAATGAAGCCCCCAGCCTGGCTCAGGGATACTCTGGAGTATCCACTCCTCTCCTGAACTCTGTGCCCAATCCCCAACTCCATCTCCAATCCCATACCAAACTGACCACCTCCTCTATCCCACCGTTCCCCAGACAACCCCAATTCTGTCCACTGCACCCGGTCCTCAAGCATGCAAAGCCAGCCCCCTGCCCAATCTCCACCAAGTAGGAAGGCAACATGACTGAGACTTCAGGGCCCCCCCAGCACCAGGACTGGGTTCTTTTGTCCGTCTAGGAGGGTCCCCTAGTCTTAACTTTCGGGGTCCCCTTCCCCAGCATCTACTGGCCAGACCTGCCCCTTGGCTCCCGGCCCTTGGCTCAGGCCTCACACCTGCCCGCACCTCTCAGTCCACGGCTCCCACTTCCTCTGGCCTCCTGGTGAGCCCCTGACTGCTCTTGGGGTCTCTGGACCCAGTTTTCTCCTGGGCCCCAGGGAGAAGGGGATGGAGACGATGATGAGACCAGCCCGGAGTCAAGGTTTGCCGTCAACTTCAGGAGCCACAGAGGAGGCCTCATCCTCCATCTATCACTCGGGCCTCCCTCCCCCCTCGCCCCCCGCAGTAAACATAAAACCTCTGGGCACGTGGGGGTCACCGTCTGGCCTGGCTGACAGGGGTGAGGGCCATAATACCTGTTTGTCCTGGGGGCAGGAGCGACGCCACAAAGCAGCAGAGCAGGACCAGCGTCCTCATGGTGACTGCCAAGAGAGCCCAGCTGCTCCTCGCCTCTATTTATAGGGCGGGTGGCGGCGCAGGGTGGGGGAGAAGGGTCACACAGTCACTAGGGCAACTGGGTGGACGTGATGAAGAAGCAGCGCAGACCCTGACAGGCTGTGCAGAGGCTCACTCTGCCACGGCCCGGCCAGCTGCCTGGCCCCAGAAGGCACGGCCCTGCCGGATTCTCTACCCCCAGCAGCCCTGGGGTCATGTGACATGGGTCACAGGGCAGAGGTGGTGGAGAAAACGTGGGGCATCCCTTGGGTTAGGTCTAGGGGCTAGGAACCCAAGCCTTCGCAGTATCCGAGCTAACTTGATCTGAAGTCTGCGACAAAGTCACTGACCTTCACATGCCTCGGTTTTGTGAATGAAGGAGCTGAAGAGCAAAGCCAGAGAGATTCTATGTGATAGCCACCTACCGACATCCCGGCCCCTCCCCAAAGGTCAGGAAGGTGAAGACACAATGGCCGGTTAAAAGGAAGCTGCGACATCTGACCTCTGAGGTCGATGGCTAGGAGCTTAACCTTCTCAGGCCTCCGGAAGATACAGAACGCTGACGGGAGCGAGAAAGGGAGAGCTAGGAGTCGTGTCCCATGCTGTGATGTAAGCCAATGGACAGAGATCCATTTCCAGTGACAGGGGTGGGGGGGTTCCAGAACCTTCCATCATGTCTGCAATGTGCTATTTAATGTAATTTTACCAAGGGCATGTGATGGCCCCTAAGAGCCAGTTCTATGAAGCTGAGGGACAGCAGACACTGGCTGGTCTGGCCGGGGGGAGGGTGTCACTCTGAGGGCAGCGGTCGGCCATTGAAGAAAAGAGCTGAAGTCAGTTGGCCATTCTTCTATGGGCTTTACATTAACACAGCTTTACTGAGGTATAATCCACATGCAGCACAGAATGCTATTCACATCTGATACATTTTGACGTACGCGTAGAAGCACAATTAAAATAACAGATTCCTCTCCTAAATTTTCCTCATGTCCCTTCCTAGTCCCTTCTGCCCACCCCCTTCCCCGGCAACCAGCACAGAGCTGCTTTCTGTCACTACACATTATTTTGCATTTCCCAGATTTGGATACAAATGGAATCTCATCGTATGTGTTCTTTTTTTAAATGGCTTCTTTCACTCGGCATAATTATTTTGAGGTCTATTCACGTTGCAGTTATGTATTGATAGCTCAATTCCTTTTTATTCTCAAGAATATTCCACTGTAAGGACTGAGCACAATTTGCCATCCATTCTCCTCTTGAGAGACATCTGGATTATTTCCAAGTTTGTGAACATTTGTACACAATGCAACTTATACACCTTCACTTTCCCTTCTCTTGGGTAAATACCCAGGAGGGGAGGGGCTGGATCGCATGGTGGGGGACTGTTTAATTTTTTTCTAAGATGACTGCGCCATTTTACATTCCCACCACCAGTCCCTCCACATCCTTGCCAATCCTTGGTATAGTCAGTCTTCCAGGTTTTAGTCATTCTTGTAGGTATGTTGTGGTATCTTATTGTAGTTTCAGTCTGCATTTTCCTGCTGACTAGGGATATTAAGCATGTTTCCATGTGTGTATTTGTCATCCACTTCTTTCGTGTGTCTTTGGTGAAGCACTTGTTCAAATCTTTCGCCTATTTTTTATGGGTTGGTTTCTCCTTTTCAGTGTTGATAGTTTTTTTTACATACACTGAATACAAGCCCTTCCTCAGATACATACTTTGTAAATATTCTCACCATCGGTGGCTTGTCCTCATGCACTGAGGTGTCTTTCAAAGAGCAGAAGTTCATAATTTTTATCAAATCCAAAGAGCTCTTCGCCTAACCCAAGATGCCCAAGATGTTTTCCTGTTTTCTCCTAGAAGTGCAATAATTTAGGCTTTACATTTAGATCTATGATCTACTTTGTGTAATTTTTAATATGTTGCAAGGTATAAACCAAAGTTTAGGTTTTCACATGTGGATAGCCAGCTGTGCCAGCATTTGTTGAAGAGACTATTCTTCCTCCACTCAATTGCCTTTGCACCTTTTACTGAAAATCAATTGACCATATGTGTGTAAAGCTACTTCTGAACTGTATTCTTTCTGTTGGTCTATGTGTCCGTCCTTCCACTGTGGTTTCCTAATTAGTCTTGAAATCACATAGTGTGAATCCTCCAACTTTGATCTTCTTTTAAAAGTTGTTTTTTGGGGGGGGGTTGGTGCCTGAATGACTCAGTCGGTTAAGTGTCCAACTCTTAATTTTGGTTAAGGTCATGATCTCAGAGTCATGAGATCAAGCCCCATGTCAGGCTCTGTGCTGGGCATGGAGCCTGCTTAGGATTCTCTCTCTCCTTCTCTCTTCTCCCCTCCCCCACCAAAAAGAGAAAAAAAGTTGTTTTGAAGTTGTCTGGCTGGCTCAGTCAGAAGAGCATGCGATGCTTGATCTCAGGGTCATGAGTTCGAGACCCACATCGGGTATAGAGATTATACATAAATAAACTTAAAAAAATTGTTTGGGCTATTTTAGTTCCTTTACACATCTGTATGAATTTTGGAATCAGCCTATAAATTGCTCTTTAAAGGCCTTCTTGGATTTTAATTGGAATTACAATCAATCTATAGACCAGTCTGAAGAAAGCTGGGGAGTTACCAACTACAATGGTTAATTTAATGTGTTAACTTGGCTAGGTTATGGTGCCCAGTTGTTTGGTAAATATCAGTCTGAATGTTACTGTGCAGTTATTTTTTACATGGGCATCACATTTAATCTGTAGACTCTGAGTCAAGCAGATCACCCTCCATAATGTGGGTGGGCCTCATCCCATCAGTTGAAGGCCTTAAGAGTAAAGGCTATGCTCACTCCCCCAATCCCGGAGGAGGAAGGAACGTTGCCTCTGACTACTTTCTGACTCAAGATTGCAACAATCACTCTTGCCAGAATTTCTGGCTACCAGCTTCCCCTGTGGATTTCTGACTTTCTGGTCCCCACAACCTCTCTCTATAAACAGATATCCTATTGTCTCTGTTTCTCTGGAGAACCTGACTAATACACCAATACTGAGTCTTCCATCCATGTTCATGGCTGGGGGGAAGGGCTCGTCATGAGGGGCTGGAGGCAGCACTTGGTCCTGGGACAGAAAAGGAAGTCAAAGTCAATGACGCGCCCACACCGGGCCAGGTGCTTCACGTGTCAGGAGAGGTGGGCATGCCACCACCATTCACAGTGAGGAGGCCAAGGCTCCGACTGCTGTGGTAACTTGTTCAACACCACCACATAGGAGCGGAGCAATCTGAATTTGAACCCGGATGTACCTGACTCACAAAACCGTGACTGCTCCCATCAATCCAAGTGAACACCGTCAGGGGAAGAGAGGAATTGGCGTGTCAGGGAAAGGGTGTGGAGGGCTGTGTGGAAGAATAGGGAAAGGCGCAGGCTAAAGGGCCAGAGAAAGACACCAGAACCCAAAATAGGCAGAAGGGGAAAGTGTGAACCCAGCACCGTTTAAAGGGCTAACTGCATGTGATTTAAAGATGCCCCATCTGAGGGCGCCTGGGTAGCTCAGTCAGGCATGAGACCCTTGATTTTGGCTCAGCTCCTGATCTCAGGGTCATGGAATTGAGCCCAGTGTGGGGAGTCTGCTTAAGATTCTCCCTCTCTCTTTCCCTCTGCCCCTCGCCCCATAAATAAATCCTTATTATTTTTTTGGAAGATTTTATTGATTTATTTGAGAGAGAGAGAAAGAGAGCACAAGCAGGAGGAGCAGCAGAGGGAGAAGAATCAGGCTCCCCGCCAAGCAGGAAGCCCGACACAGGACTCAATCCCAGGAAATTGGTATCATGACCCAAGCTGAAGGCAGACACTTAACCAACTGAGCCACCCAGGTGCCCCAATAAATAAATCTTTAAAAGAAAAAAAAACAAGATGCCCCCTCTGGGCTCAAACAGGTCCTTGCATGACCATGTTCACAGCGGCACAATAAACAAGAGCTAAAAGGTGGAAACAACCCAGGTGCCCATCAGCAGATGAGCAGAGGAACCAAGTGTGGCCTATCCATACAATGGGATATTATTCAGGCATAAAAAATGGAATTTTAATACATGCTGCAACACGGATGAGCCTTCGAAATGTTAATGCTAAATGAAATAAACCAGTCACAGAAGCACAATGCACTCGTTTGCTGGGGCCACCATGACAAACAACAGACCATGTGTCTTAAACCACAGACATTGATTTCTCACCATTCTGGAAGTCTGAGATCAAGGTATGAGCAGGGCTGGTTTCTTCTGAGGCCTCTCTCCTTGGCTTGTAGATGGCCCCCTTTCCTCACTGTTCCCTCACATGGTCATCTCCTGGTCTGTGTTATCTGTGTCCTAATCTCCTATTCTTGTATGGACACCAATCGTATTAGGTTAATGCCCATCCATATGACCTCATTTTACCTCGGTGACCTCAGTAAAGACCCCATAACCAAGCACAGGCACATTCTGAGATTCTAGAAGTTAGGACTTCAACATGAATTTTGAGAGGACGCAATTGAGCCCATAAGAGACAGATACCTGTCTGTGTGTGGCAGTGACTGCACTTACATGAGGTACCTAGAAAAGTCAGAGACAGAAAGTAGAATGGTGAGTGCCATGGGTGGAGGGAAGGGGGCAGAGGAGTTAGAGTTTCATGGGTAGAGTTTCTATTTAGAATAATGAAAACAGGGGCACCTGGGTGGCTCAGTCGTTAAGCATCTGCCTTCGGCTCAGGTCATGATCCCAGGGTCCTGGGATCGAGCCCCGCATCAGGCTACCTGCTCAGTGGGAAGTCTGCTTCTTCCTCTCCCGCTCCCCCTACTTCTGCTCTCTCTCTCTCTCTCTCTGTCAAATAAATAAATAAAATCTTAAAAAAAGGAATAATGAAACACTCTGGAGAAGGACAGTGGTGATGATCACACAACATTGCAAATGTGCTTCATGCCATTGGATTAAAAATTAAAAATGACTGGGGTGCCTGGGTGGCTCAGTCGTTGGGCATCTGCCTTCGGTTCAGGTCGTGGTCCCAGGGTCCTGGGATCGAGCCCCACATTGGGCTCACAGCTCCACAGGAAGCCTGCTTCTCCCTGTCCCACTCTGCTGCTTGTGTTCCCTCTCTTGCTATATCTCTCTCTGTCAAATAAATTAAAAAAATCTTTTTAAAAAAATTAAAAAATGATTAAAACAGTAAATTTTAACCATAATTTTTTTAAAAAATCAAAGAACAAAAAAGGACATTTTGTTCGGAAAGCAAGAGATTAAAAAGGAAGTTAGACTCAATTGAAAATAAACTCTCAGGTCGTAATTCTTTTTTCAAGATTTATTTATTTGAGAGAGAGAGATAGGGAGCACTGGGGGAGGGGCAGACAGAGCCCAACAGGGAACTCCATCTCAGGACCCTGAGATCAGACCTGAGCCAAAACCAAGAGTCGGACGCTTAACCAACTGAGCCACCCAGGCGCCCTCAGGTCATAATCCTTAGAGAGCCCTCACCTAGCCCTGTTAGAGCTCCAGCCAGGGCAGGAATCCCCTCCACAAAAACTGTGGTATCTGTGCAGCCTTGTCTGAACACCTCCCTTGGCAGGGAACTCACTAGCAGAGAGCGCTAATTCTGCCCTGTCCAATATACCACATGAGGCCCAGAACCAGCCACAGTGCTCCAGGGTCACCTCCCCACCTGCCACCTCACCTTCCCGCTGGATCTCTCAAGGATCCCCTCCCTGATCTCAAACAAGCAACCCCCCCACACACACACTCCGTTAAGCCCCAGGGCCTACCCAACCCCACTGACACTTCCTTCTCCCAATAGTGGAACAGGAGATTTTCATCAATTCTCTCTTCCGGTTTTCCAACCTCCTCTTTATCTCCCGCAGGGCGGGAGGCAATGGGAGCCAGACCAGCTGATCTCTGATACCTGTGCAGCACGTGCAGCCTTCTCTAGTCGCTTTCCTGCTCCCTCTGTAATTGGATCCAGAGGCTGTCCACCAGAACCGGCCGCACCCCGGGGGTGGGGTGGGGAGCCTGTGACTTAGGCTCCCTAATTCAGGAAATTCTGCAGCTGTCACTCCTCGCTCCTTTTCAACACCAGGGGTGGGGTGGGGGGAGAGTGGGTTTGGGGAGGGCATTCCTTTCTACAGCTGCCACATGTAGGCCCTGCAGCCCCCAGTCCTATCCCCTCCTCTCGGTCAGCACGCGCTCCTGTCCATCAACACCAGAAACCTGCAACCTGGCAGGGCCAGAGAAGAGAGGGGACAGGGGGTGGTACTGACTCCACGCCTAGCCCAGGACTTGCAGGGCAACGGAGGGCAAGCAGAACTCGAGAGAATGAAAAAGGCAAATGGCACAGCACAGTGGCACCCAGAAAGGCAGAGAGGCAACTGGATAAAGAAGGGACAGTCGGAAAGGCTCGGGTGGGACAGGATGGAACCAGAGCCAACAAGGTCTGAGGCGAAGGATGCCCGGCCAGCGGGCTCCAAAGGCAGCTGGAGGATTTCCTTGTGCTTTACATTCTTGTCTCAAGCCATTCTGAAGCCAGTTCATCAATGGCTAAGGAGGCTGAGGTCACAGGAAGGCTCCCACTTCTGCCAGACAACCCTTCAAACATTGCGGAGCTGGGCAAACACGACCCAAATCATGGCAGACGCGGCATTTATTTATGATAACCCACCCTGTGCCAGAAAAGCGTGAAGATGGCTCCTGAGTACTCATAAAGTATAGCAAGAAAGCAAGAACTGAAAGTTAGAGTACGAGAAAACCACACCAAGGCCGGCACACAAAATGGAGCCATTCGTAAGGCTGACACAAACGCAACCAGCACTTCGCGCGTAAGGACCTCACATGTGTGTAACTCGATCACTCGCCAATTCACAGTGTCCTTAAAATAAGAACAAACCAACTGCTCGGGCGGAATGAAATTATTTCTGCTACTGAGACTCCACAGGAATTTCTTCCGAGGATCTTCTTTGTAAGGAGGATGCGGTGTAACTTAATGATCCTTGAGAATATCAGCACACATACATTTCCATGAGGTTTATCCCTAACAGAGACCCTTAAAATAGGCCAAGGGAGGCCACCAGGAACCAAGAATGCCCAGTCCCCTCCCAAAGAACACAAAGAGGGTCAATGGTACATGTTGGGGATGTATTTTCTCCTCCACTGCCACTTTACCTCCTCACACACACGACAGTAGAAGGGTAAACTGGCACAATCTATTTGGGGGGACAGTATCTACTAAAATATATTCATGATATTCATGATAGGGGCACCTCGGTGGCTCAGTTAAGCATCCTACTTTTTTTTTTTTAAGATTTATTCATTTATTTGAGAGAGAGAGGGTGAAAGAGCACAAGCAGGGGGATCAGCAGAGGGAGAAGCAGGCTGTCCGCTGAGCAGACCTCCCAGGACCCTGGGATCAGGACCCAAGCCAAAGGCAGACGCTTAACAGACTGAGCTACCCAGGCACCACAAGCATCCTACTCTTGATCTTAAACTCAGGTCATGAATTTAAGCCCCGTGTTGGGCTCCATGCTGGGCGTGGAGCCTACTTAAAAAAAAAAAAAAAAAAAAACAGTAATAAGGGGTGCCTGGGTGGCTCAGTCATTAAGCACCGACCTTCAGCTCAGGTCATGATCCCAGGATCCTGGGATCGAGCCCCGCATCGGGCTCCCTGCTCAGCGGGAAGCCTGCTTCTCCCTCTCCCACTCCCCCTGCTTCTGTTCCCTCTCTCACTGTGTCTCTTTCTGTCAAATAAATAAATAAAATCTTAAAAAACAATAATAATAATAAAATAAACTATATCCATGATAGCTATAAGTTGCAAGCAACCTAAATGTCCACGGCTAGGTGAACGGCTAAATCCACTGTGGTATATCACGCAACGAAATATACTTGGCCATAAAAATAAATAAACTGCTGATACACACAAAACCATAAACATTGTGTTGGGCAAAAGAAGCCAGATAGTAAGAGTATAAATACTGTACGATTTGTATGACGGTCTAAAATAGGCAAAACTAGTCCATGGTGATAGAAATTAAAACAGTGGTGAGATTCCACTCTACATCCACCAGAAAGGTCGAACAGATGCAATTATATTCTGACGATGATTGCCGGTGAAGATGCAGAGCAACTCATACATCGCTGGTGCAAAACGGTCCGTCAACAAACACACACACAACAAAAGCACATAAAACTGGTAAAATGTGACTGAATAGGGCTGGTGCGCCACAATGGTCATGATGATCTGGTTCTGGTGCTGTACTTGAGGTATGCAAGATGTTAACACTGGGGAGGCTGGGTGAAGGGGTGCACAGTACCTCCCTGGACACCTAATTGTTTCCACAAAATTTTTTAACATTTTAGAAAAATAAGCCACTTGAAGCCCTGCTGTGGTGCTTGGTACAGGGGCGTATATTGAGTTTGTGAAAATTCATGGAGCTAAACACTTAAGCTATGCTCCTCTTCTGAGTGTGTATTCTGTGATACTTCAGTAAAGAGGTTTTGTGGAACACTGCCTTGATCCTGTCTCTCCTACGCCCCCACCCCCTCACAAAAAATAAAGTCCAAGCTTCTTAGCAGCCTTGGATGTCCTATGCCATACCATTCCCACATCTTCTCCACTTATTCCTCCTCCCAAGCCAGCCTATGCAAAGCCTGCAGGACACCATGCCCTTCCAGACCACCAAGCCTGGCCCCCAGGTGGTATGGCCATCTGGACCAGAGCCACTGTACATGTAGCTGCTGACCCTGGACCCTGTCACTACCCCCCACGTGGCTGCTGACCCTGGACCCTGTCACTATGCTATGTATGGCTGCTGACCCTGGACCCTGTCACTACCCCCCACATGGCTGCTGACCCTGGACCCTGTCACTGCCCCCCACGTGGCTCCTGACCCTGGACCCTGTCACTACCCCTTGTGTGGCTGCTGACCCTGGACCCTGTCACTACCCCCCACGTGGCTGCTGACCCTGGATGCTGTCACTGCCCCACATGGCTCCTGACCCTGGACACTGTCACTACCCCCCACGTGGCTGCTGACCCTGGACCCTGTCACTATGCTATGTATGGCTGCTGACCCTGGACCCTGTCACTACCCCCCACATGGCTGCTGACCCTGGACCCTGTCACTGCCCCCCACGTGGCTCCTGACCCTGGGCCCTGTCACTGTCCCCCTGCATGGCTGCTGACCCTGGGCCCTGTCACTACCCCTTGCGTGGCTGCTGACCCTGGACCCTGTCACTACCCCCCATGTGGCTGCTGGCCCTGGACCCTGTCACTGTCCCCCTGCATGGCTGCTGACCCTGGGCCCTGTCACTACCCCTTGCGTGGCTGCTGACCCTGGACCCTGTCACTACCCCCCGCGTGGCTGCTGACCCTGGACCCTGTCGCTGCCCCACGTGTGGCTGCTGACCCTGCACCCGTGGCTGTCCCCACAAAAGTACGGCCAGGGCAGACAAGGTTCCTAAATATGGCAGGAAGAAAAGAATGAGGTATTTCGTGCGTAGTTTCTTACATTCATCACCTGTTCTGAAATGACACTGTTGCGGATGCTGTGGCTTAAAAACTAAACACGTCGGGTGCCTGGGTGGCTCAGTTGGTTAAGCGACTGCCTTAGGCTCAGGTCATGATCCTGGAGTCCCCGGATCGAGTCCCGCATCGGGCTCCCTGCTCGGCGGGGAGTCTGCTTCTCCCTCTCCTGTTCCCCTCTCTTGTGCTCTCTCTCTCATTCTCTCTCTCAAATAAAAAAAAAAAATTAAACACGTCATTAAAATTAACGTCACCTGTTCCTTTCACTGCGGCCACTAAACCATCTAAGACTCCCGCCGTACCGCGCCGGCTACAGCACTAGACCCCAGGGCGAGGCCCAGGCTCGGCGGCCGCTGGAGGAAGTAAGCGAGCGCCTCCGCGCGGGGAACACACGGAAGCCGCACGTTTGCGGCGTTTGCGTGCGAGGCGTGCGTGGGAGCGGGCGGGGGCGAGACCGGGGGTGGGGCCAGAGGAACGGGCTGGCGGGAGCGCGCGCAAGGCTGCCTGAGGCGCCAAGGAGCATGCGCGCCCAGGGGGCGGGAGGATGGGGGCGGCGAGTCTGGGAAGGGGTGGGGCCGCGTCCTCGCCCTTGACTTCCGCCGCCTGCTGGGGAGACCGCCTGCTGTCGCCAGGCGCGCCACTGAGAGTCGGAGGAGGGGACTTTCCGGCCCCGCCCCCAAGTTCCTCCTCTGGCCTATAGGAACTGAGCAGTCCTGCGGGCACCGGAAAGAGGCGGAGCCTCCGCCCTCACTGGGCCTGGCGTCCTGGGCTCACAGCGCCCTCTATTGATGCTCTTAGGAGCCGCGTGGAACCCGTCCAGTGCGCTTTGCACTTGGCTGAAAAGGGTCACTCCGCTGGCTTTGGGAAGGGGTTTCCTCACCCAGATCCTAGTGAAGCCCCTCCCCTCAGACACGCATTTTAATGTCATTGAGTAAATTTAGCTAGATAGACCCAAGAAAGGAAAATCTGTTATAATGCTAAGTTAAAGAAGCTAGCTAGAGTCAAGAGGCTAAACATGGTATGATTCCATTTATATGACATTTTGGAAAAGGCAAAACTATAGGAACAGATCAGTGTGGTTGCTAGCGTCTGGACTACAAAGGGACAGTGAAAACAATGAGGATGAGGACTGTGGTGATGGTTACACAACTGTATGCATTTGTTAAAACTCACACAACCAAAAACTAAAAAGTGTGAATTTTACCAAATGTAAATTATACTTTCATTTTTAAAACACTAAAACCCTTTCATTTTTAAAAACCCGAGCAGGGGCACCTGGGTGGCTCCAAACAGTTAAGCGTTTGCTTTCCGCTCAGGTCATGGTCCCAGAGTCCTGGGTTCGAGCCCCGCATCGGGCTCCCTGCTCGGCGGGAGGCCTGCTTCTCCCACTCCCACTCCCCTTGCTTGTGTTCCCTCTCTTGCTGTCTCTCTCTGTCAAATAAATAAATAAAACCTTTAAAAAACAAATACGTGAGCAGAAAGCAGATTGGTGTTTGCCAAGGGCTGGGAGGAGGGAAGAATGGGGAGATTAGGGGGTAAGGAGTTCATTTGGAGTGATAGAAAGGTTTTGGAAGTGTATAGAGGTGGTGGTTACACAACAATGTGAATATAGTTAAGTGCCTCTGAATGGTTCACTTGAAAATACTTAATTTTAAGTTATGTAAATTTCATCTAAAAAAAATTAAAAGTTCTAAAAAAAAACGTTCAGGCTCCTGCCTGCCTTTCTATTCAACAAGCTCGTGGGGTGAGGGGCACCTGGGTGGCTCAGTCGGTTAAGTGGATGCCTTCGGCTCGGGTCATGATCCCTGGGTCCTGGGATCGAGCCCCACGTCCGGCTCCCTGCTTGGTGGAGAGCCTGTTTCTCCCTCTCTGCCTGCCTACTTGTGCTTTCTCTCTCTGTGTCAAATAAATAAATAAAATCTTAAAAAAAAAAAAAAAAAAGCTCGTGGGGTGAGATGTGAATTGGCCATTCTGCTCTGGCCTCAGTGCCCATGTACCTATCACAATGTGTGCATGAGGAAAAGCAGGAGAAAGGGAACACTTTGGGGGTTTTTTGGTTTGTTTGTTTGGTTGGTTTTTTTTTTTTTCAGATTTATTTACCTATTTGAGAAGAGAGAGCGCATGTGCAAGGGGGAGGGGCAGAGGGAGAGAGTGTCCCAAGCGGACTCCACACTGTGCGTAGAGCCCAATGGAGGGCTCGATCTCACGACCCTGAGATCACGACCTGAGACAATGAAACCCAGAGTCAGACGCTCAACTGACTGCGCCACCCAGGCATCCCAAGGGGAACACTGTAAAGCTGTCTCTGCCCATGAAGGATTAGAGAGTTAAAGGTCCACCTCCCTACCCAGTAAGACGAAATGCCCTTGTGCCACTGACTTTCAACTTCAGATGACGAAACTGATGCTCAGAGATCAACGGGCGCACCCAAGGAGGAACTGACTGCTGGCAGACAGACTCCAGGACCTTATCTCTTTCCCACCACACCAGGAGGTAATACTCCCTTCCCTTCTGTAACTGGGGAGACTGAGGTTCAGGGAGGTTACACAAGATGAGGAAGTGGCAAAGCCTAGTGACAACCAGGACCCCTGAACATCCTGTGTCCTTTGTCTAAGAGATAGGAACCTGTTTCTTGGTGGTTCATTCTCTCCTTGCCTCCCACCAAGTTGGGAGACACTCCTCCCACCCCAACACTATCTCCCCTCTTTGCACGATTGAGGGAGTAATCCCAGGGAGTCTGGGGACCCTGACTGCTCATTGCAACACGACACTCAAGCTGGGGGAAGTCATCGTGCTCAGCTACACCCAGTCCCCTCTGGAGGGCCCCAAGAGCACCCCATACTCTAGTCCAGAAAGCCTTCCCCAGCCCCTCAGGACAGCACACACCCAGGAGACACAGAATCTAAAAAACAAAGTACAAACTTTATTTTGTTTCTTTATAAAGGCACGGTGGCCTCTTGGTTTTTTTCCCCCCACTTTCTTAACAAAATATAATAGCTTCTCCTTGAACACAAAGACCTCAAAATTGTAAAAAAAAACAAAAACAAAAACAAAAAACAGAAAAGATAAACAAAACCAAAACCAAAAAGAACCAACAACAAACAAAACAAAAAGAGAGAGACAAAGACATTTTTGGGGTGGAAGATGGGAAACCTGGAGGGAGAGATGGGGCTGGGTGGTGGTGGGGAGTGGCGAATCCTCGTGCTGAGCCGAGGCCAGGAGGGGAGGGGAGAAGGGCAGCAGCAAACCCCAACCGAGAAGCATTGTAGACCCCCGGACCCCCGGAGAGCCCCGACCCAGCCAGACCCCCAACCCATGTAAGTGCTTAAAGGAGAAAGGAAAAAAACCAAAAAGAGGAGGGAAGGAGTCAAAAACTGACCATCTAGGGCTGGCTCTGGGGAGGGCAGAATACCTTGGGGTTTTGTTTGATTTTCCCTGTTCTTAAAAACATGTTTAAATGAAAAAATGCTTTTTGGCGGAGAGAGGCCAGGCACCTGTGTCAGCTTCCCCCGGCCTCCGGGGCGAGGCCCAGCCCCAGGTGTCCCGGTGCTCCCACACGCTCCTGCCACGCCAGCCCCCGGGACCTCAGGTCAGGTGGCTTCGCTCCAAGGTGGATTTACAGTATTGAAAAAGAGGTCATAAAAGAGACCCAAATGACGTCGTAATTTTGTAAAAATTCCTCACTCGTTCACCTGCGTTGCTCCCTGTTGCTGCCCCACCGGCCCCCTCCAGCCCCAAGAAGGGAAAGGAGGGCTGGGGGGTGGTCAGGGAAGCCCCCCGTTCCCCGCTGGCTCCTCCCGGCTCTGGTCCATGGCGTCGCTGTCCGAGGCCTCCGAATCGGAGGCAGTGTCAGAGGCGTGGGCCTCAGGGAGGCTGCGGCCCGGCTTCACGATGACCGCTCGCCGCTGCTCCTCCTCCTGCTCCCGCCTTTCCTGGGTGCCCTCGATGTGCTGGATCGCCTGGGGGGGGCCAGGCTGTGATGAGGGCGGCCGGGGACACGCACACACCCCCCCCCCCCGAAAGGCCCACAAGGAAGCCTAGCAAGACAGCAGCCGGCCTGCCCAGCGATCAGAATGCCTCGGCTAAGCCGAAAAACTTCTAGGGGATCACAGTGCAGGGTCGCCTGGGAGTCACAAGCGTCCCTCATTTATATATTTCAAAGTGCCTGTTCACTTATGCAAGGTCTCTGTTATTAACTTTATTAGTCAATTTGCTGGGTTTATGTGCAACTACAGTTGCAGGGGTTGATGGGGTTTTTTTGTTTAGTTCTTTCTTTTTGTGATGCTGTTGGTTCTCCCAAGGGGGGCCATGCAAAGCTGGGCCCAGCAGAGACTTCGGGCCTGACCCACAGAGCTGATCGATCATCTTGTTTCTCCCTCCTGTGCAGGAGGCTTAACTGTCCCCCAGCCAGCCACTGCCATCGGCACCCCGCCCCGGGTCCTGGGAGATGGAGCTGAGAGGAAACCCTGGACCAACCCAAGAGCTGGATGCAGGAACTTGACCACAAGGGGCTCAGGGAGCAAAGAGCCCTCTCGGCAAATCCCATAGAGGGAAGGAACGGGGTCTTCCAGGCCATGCTGTCCCCTGCCCATTCTCTGCCCTAAACCTTCTCCAGAGCCACCTCCCACCACAGACACAGAAAGGGAGACGCGGGAATGGACACAAAGGGCCCGTTCCCACATGATGCCCCGTCCCCGAGCCCAGGTACCTGCACGATGGTGTCCAGGTTTTGCCGGGACGTGGAAACAGAGTTGATGACCGAGGAGGGGCCCATGGTGACAACGTTGATGTGGTGGGAGGGAGGGGGTGGTGCCGGCACGATCACTGTGGGGTGGTGGGTGGGAGCCGGAGGGGGCAGAAGCTGCAAGACAGAGGCCCTCAGTCTTTTTCCAAAGGTTCTAGGAGCTGCCCCTTCCCTTCTGTCCTTCTGTCGCTCACAGAGGGACGGCCCTCGAAACCATCTGCTTCGAGAGAGCCTCTGCCAACCACCCCAGCCCTTGAACTCCTTCACTCACAGAGGGCCAGCCAGGTTGTGCTCCACCCCTCTTATTTTAAAAATGAGAGAAAGGTTGGTCCAGAGAGGGCCTTCTCAGCCATCTGAGATCCCGTGGCCCCTTCACTCTCCAGCACCAAGCAAGCACTTCAATAGCTAATAAATCCAGTGGTTGTGGGGTGCCTGGGTGGCTCAGGCGGTTAAGCATCTGATTCTTGATTTTGGCTCAGGTCACGATCTCGGGGTTGTGAGATCGAGCCCCCGCATCAGGCTCCTCACTCAGCAGGGAGTCTACTTCAGTCTCTCTCCTGCTCCCTCTGCCCCTCCCCCCACTCGTGCTTGCTCTCGCTCTCTAAAATAAGTAAATAAAAAATTTATTAAAAGTAGGGGCGCCTGGGTGGCTCAGTCGTTAAGCATGTGACTTCGGCTCGGGTCATGATCCCAGGCTCCTGGGATCGAGCCGCACGTCGGGCTCCCTGCTCGGCGGGAAGCCTGCTTCTCCCTCTGCCTCTCCCCCTGCTTGTGTTCCTGTTCTTGCTATTTCTCTCTCTGTCAAATAAATAAATAAAATCTTCAAAAAAACTTTTTTAAGTAAATAAATCTTAAAAAAAAATACACTGTTTGTCAAGAGTGTGGACTCTGGATTTCGACGGCCATGTCATTGAGGATCACGAGTGGGCATATAATGTAACCTTTCCGCGCCTCAATTTTGCCATCAGTAAAATGGGAAGAATAAGAGCTCAGGCCTCAAAGGGCGGTTACAAGGCTTCAACGTAGTAACACATGCAGGACACCTGGGAGCCAGTAACCTTAGGTCCTGAGTCTGCCCCGCCGGGGCCCAGAGGCACTGATGCTGCAGGTAAAAGCCCCTCCCGGCACCTCCTGCTCACCTGGGTCCGCAGGTGCTGCTGTTCCCGCTCCAGTTTCTCCTGGTGCAGCAGCCGCACCTGCTCCTGCTGCTGCTGCAGCTGCACCTGCTGTGCGATCACCTTGAGCTTTTCCGGATACATGTGGGCCTCCAGCGAGCGCACCTGGGGGCAGGACAATAGGTTCGGGGCAGGGCTCGGACCACACCCCGGCGCCCCCCCCCCCACCGCGAGCAGGGCCCTCAGGACTGCTGAGGTCAGCCTCCCCAAGCTCTGTCCTTCGCCAAGAGACCATTCGCTCCTGCTGCAAACCCTAGCATGGAGCTTGTCCACCCTCGGGGTAGAGACCAAAGTCCTTAGAGCAGCCTGCCGGGCTCGCCGTGACTCACCTCCTCTCCTGCCACGGCCTCCCTCATGCCGTGCTCCCTCCCACCTCCAGGCCCCTGCCCATGCTGCTCTGTGCAGAGCACCCTTCTCGCCTCTCTGCACCGTTAACTTCGAGACTTGACCTCCCAACCTCAGCTCAAGTCACTTCCACGGAGAAGCCGTAGGGCAGCCTCCCTGGTTCCCCAGTGCCCACCACTGGCACGTGGCCTTTATTACAGCTGTGTGTTGTTTTTTTTTTAAGATGTTATTTATTTATTTAAGAAAGAGCGAGAGCACATGCATGCTCAGACAAGGGGGGGAAGGGGGATGGGACAGAGGGAGAGGGACAAGCAGACTCCCCGCTGAGCAGCGAGCAAGACGTGGGGATGGATCCCAGGACCCTGGGATCGTGACCTGAGCCGAAGGCAGAGGCTTAACTGACTGAGCCCCCAAGACACCCCACAGCTGTGTTTTTACAGTGTGAGATCCTCTAATGTTCCCCCACCCCATGCAGACAGTGACCCCGAAGAAAGGGAGCCGTCTGCTTTGCTCCCGGCTGGGTCCCTCACTCTCAGGCCTGGCACAAAGCAGGTGCGCCTGTAAATAACTGCTCAACCCAGCAGCCTCACCTGCTCCTCCAGCATCATGCGCACCGAGCGCTCCTTGTCCAGTTGCTGCCTCAGCTCGATCATCTCCCGGCGCAGGTCCTCCGCCTTCTCGTCCTCCCAGATGTCTGGCGACCCGATGCCCTCGTCCTTGTCCTCTGCCCGCCGCCGCTTGGGGGATGAGCCGCTCAGCTCCTGGGGACCCCAAGGGGCCAGTGAGTGTGCTCTGACACCCCCATATTACCAACAGCACCACCACCAGGTCAGAGGACTCCCTCTCAGCCCCCCAAGGCTGTCAGGCCCAGGTGTGCCCCATTCTGCAAATCCAACAAATGGCCAAAGGCCAGAAAGGGAGCAGAATGGACTTGCTTTCCAGAAATCACCCGGTTCCTTCCAGAGCCCACCCCACTGCACTTGATGGATAGGTAAACAGAGGCCCAGGCAAGAAGGGAAATGCCTGAAGTAGGCAGGTCAGTGGGGAAGATGCAGCCTGCAACCAGATCAGAGTCCCAGGCCATGGTGAGCCGGGACAGGCCAAACAAGGGAAAGGGAGCCAGGAAGAGGGCAAGGCACTGAGGCAGCAGGAGGCCTCCACAGGGTGCTACCTGGATAAAGCGCTTGAGCTGTGTGTTCTGCTGCAGAAGCCTGGTCTTCTCCTGCTCCAGGGAGAAGATGTACTCTGCCGTCTGCTGGAGAATGGCTGCCTGAGGGCGGGAGGGACAAGTCAGGGACCCCAGCGGGCAGGGTCTGCCAAGGCTCACTTTCTTCTCCCCACCTGAGCCCACCACTTCCTCCAGGAAGCCTTCCGGGCCCTAGCCCACCTTGCTGAGCTTCTCTCCATCTGTGTGGGGGATGAGGGTCTTGAGGGACTGGAAGCCCGCGTTGATGCTCTGCATGCGCCTCCGCTCGTTGCTATTGGCGATCTCCCGCCGAATCCGCCGCTCCTGGTCCCGCTGAGTCTCAGGGGTCAGTGGAATGTTGGCAAGGCTGCAGGGGAGGATAAAGACATGCTCAGGCTAGGTGCCCTCCGTACCCTGCCCCGGTGGGACCCTGTCTTTACCATTCACCTCCAGAGGGCCCCTAGTATAACTTTCATCCCTCCCAGTGCAGAAGATGCCAGACCTGTCAGATGCCTACACCCGCAGCAGATCCGGAGGGTGATGGAGTAGTATGCTCTGGGATGCCTGGGTGTCAGTAAGTGTGCAGCCCTAGGTCCCAGCCCCAGTGTCTGCCCAGCCCGTGTGGGTGGGGCTCAGAAGCCTGAACGGCTACCAAGAATCTCTGTGATTCTGATGCCCATGGTCCCAGACAATTAACTGCAGACACCTGTCCCTGGGACACCTCTGAGCTCCTGGCTATATACCTGGACCCCCTCCTTCATGACTGCAGGCTTGAGGACTGAGCGAAGAGATCCCTCCTCCCTCCCCATTGCCACAACCGTATCTCCAGCCACACACTCATCTGCAAGGCCCCAGCCTGGCCCCAGAGACCCCATGCTAAGACTTCAAAAATGAGACAGGTACCACTCCCTCCAAGAAGGGGACATCAGACCAACCACGCCTGGAGACACTTCTCCCCCAAGCCCACGCACCCCAAGAGGCAGGCCCACCCAGTGCCAGACAAGCAAAGCTCTCAGCGTGCAGTCGAAATGGTATTGCAAATTACGTGACTGCATCTTACAGGAGCAGCAGCTAGGGGGGTGAGAGAGAAGACAGCCAGTGGAAGGGGGGAGGCTGTGGGCCCAGCGGCATCGGCAGGAGGCAAAGGCAGCAGCGGGGCCTGTGGGCCCAACGCCACCGCTCCCGAGGGCTGGGCCTGTGTGTGGCCTGGAGGAGGCATTTCCCCTCTCCCGGCCCTCTCCTGTAACTCCCCCCGCCCCTGGCCTGATGGCTTCCAGATGCTGGGCTCCCAGAAGAGGCCACCGGCCCCACCCAAAGCCACAGCCCTGGCTTCTTCCTGAGGGGCCCTCCCGGGGGTGACCTGGTCCAGGCCTGGGCCAAGAGAGCTACACCCCTGGTTCTAGAGAAGTAGGGAAAAGGACTACGGGTAGCCTTATTCCATAGATGGGGGCCCTGGGTTCAAAGAGGTGCCCAAGCCCCTGTGCCCGTCCCCAGGCAGAAAGGAGTTTGCTCAGAAACCCAGGAGAACACGTCTACAACAGCTGGAGACAGCCAAGGCCTTTCCTGGCCCCCTGGCCCAAGCCATCTGTCCTACTCCAGGCCTGCAGGACCCTGGACTTGCCCTTGCCCCTTCCTGGGCCTTCGCCTCCTCTCCTGACAGAGAGGTAGTCCATGTCAGCCTCGGCTGGGGGTCCACAGACAAGCCCTCTCCTCCACCAGCACCTCCAAGGCCTCCCCGGGCCCCCTGCCTCAGGATGCAGTTTCATCACGGCACCCAGAATGTCGATGTTCGAAAGGGGACCCACAGGGTGCCTGGGTGGCTCAGTTGGTTGAGCGACTGCCTTCGGCTCAGGTCATGATCCTGGAGTCCCTGGATCGAGTCCCGCATCGGGCTTCCTGCTCGGCAGGGAGTCTGCTTCGTCCTCTGACCCTATCCCCTCTCAGGTGTTCTCTCTCTCTCATTCTCTCTCTCTCAAATAAATAAATAAAATCTTGAAAAAAAGAAAGGGGACCCACAACCCTTTCTTCACAGATAAGACTCAGGGCTCAGAGTGAGGAGGGACAGGGCTTTAGAGTCAGACTACCAGTCATCTGGCCCCCCACTTCTGGGCCAGGGGCACCTCCCTTCTTCCAGTTTCCCCGCCCCTACAGTGGAGATGATGGGATGTCTGGGCGGAACAATGGAGAGGATGCAGGCCTGAGACCTGATATGCAGGGGCTTGCCTGCCCTTTGTGGGGGGCATTAGAACCTAGTCCAGGCTCCCTGGTCTGGCTGTGCCCTCCAGACCCTCTGTGGTGGGGAGAAGAAGAAGAAGAAGAGGTGGGGTAGGTAGCCTGGCTAGCTCAGTCAGAAGAGCATATGACTCTTGATCTTGGGGTCGTGAGTTCAAGCCCCATGTCGGGTATAGAGCTTACTTAAAAAAAGAGGTGGGAAGAGATGTCCAAAGGAAGCCAAGCCACCAAGGTCAGACAGCCAGACCAGGGCTCAACAGGCACCTGCAGATGCCAAAGCCCAGCTCCCCCCCCGCCATGGTACCCTCCACTGATGGCTCACAAAGCGGCTGCTGCTTACCAGAGTCCCGTGTATGGCCTCAGCAGGTAGTGTCCCTGCCCCTCCCAACAAACAGGCACAGAAGTAGAATGCCCTGCCCAAGTCCACCATGAAAGACAGGAGGAGCAGGGTGCAGGCAATGCAGCTCCTGCATGTCCCAGCCCCCACTACCCCCCCAAGTCCCACCTATGCCCCCCAACCCCCAAAGAAACCAGAGTTCAGCCCCACCTCCCCCAACCAGCCAGCTCATCTGCCCATGAAAATCTCTGCCCTGGGAGACCCTCCGCTCCTCCCTTCTCCCCAGGATGCCCGGGAACTGGAGACACCAAAGGAGAGTGAAGGACCCAGGCAAGGAGCAGAGCCTGCTCATCTTGGTTCTTCCCAATGTTCCATCCGTTCTGTCCCCTTTGCCACCAAGTCCATCCACCCAGCCTCCTGGTTCAGGAACCAGCTGCTGGGGAACCTAATGCACACTCAAGTCCCAGAAAACAGACTTCACCCCAAAGCTGCAGTTCCTCATGAGGGACTGCCACCAAGACCCTAATGGATAACTCCCCGAAATAGCCCTGGAAGTACCAGTTGATAGTTTCTTTAATAGAATGTGGACTAACCAAGGTTTCTGATTGGTGGAATGTTGACTCATCTGGGGTTCTGATTGGCGAAAGCCGGCTAACCAGCTGTTGATTGGTGGAATCACGGCTAACCAGGAGTTCTGATTGGTGGGAGTGCTGGCCAACCAGGGGTCCTGATCGCTGACCAACCAGAGATTCCTGTAATGGATGGCTAGTCCAGCTACTGTACTAGATAGGGATAAAGGGGATTTTTTCTGCAAATGCCTGAAAGTTTCTTACACTTCTTTCTGAGCTTTGCACACATAAATGTGATTTACAGGAATGGTAAGGAATGGTAAGGCCCTCTGCCCCCTCCACATCAACTTCAGACTCGCAGGTGAGCAGTGAAGGGTCCACTGACACCCAGCGTCTGTTCCTTCTCTCCCTCCCGGACTGCCCTCCGACAGTCAGTCTCCAGGAGAAGGGCGGCCAACGGCCAAGAACAGTTTGGGTACCAGCCCTGGGTGCCAAGACTGCCACCCCAATACCAGAGTACCCCCAGACGGCCCCCTGGGAATAACACCAGCATAGCGATCAGAGCCTCTGGGGTAGGAAGCACACTCTTCAAGACAGAATCCTGACCTGTACCTGTTCTTCCTGCCCAGCCCAAAGGCAAGTAGCCCCCATCCACCTACACCCCCAGGCTCAGCTCCAGCCTCAGATTAGGCATGGAGAACTCTCATTTTTCACTGCCCAAAGTCACTCACATACATGCCACTCAACATTTCCAGTGAGAGGTGGGAAAGCCCACATGGGATTTCTCCCACACCCCAAGAGGAGGACAGGAGGGAAGAAGCGACCCTCAGCAAGGATGCCAAGGCGCTCATCCTTCTCTGTGCAGCCAAGTATTGAAGCAGCCCAGGGCCTTCACCCAGCCCCACTGCTTCTATCCATACACCTCACTCTGACCAGCCTGCCACCCCTGCCCTTGGCTCTGAACAGACCATGGCCAGGCTGTTCCCATCAGAAACACCTCTCCCCTCTCGGGCTTCCTCGGTCTTTCAGAGGGAGTTCCCTGCACTGTGTTCAAGTACAAACCAGCCCGGCCATTTACTAGCCATGGAACCCCATGCTTAAGCACTTCATCTCCCAAAGCCTGTTTACCCACCTGTAAAATGGGGGGCTACTGCCTCACTTCATAGGGTCATGGTGAAATTTAAAAGACATGGAGGAAGAGGGCGCCTGCCTGGCTCAATCAGTAGAGCATGAGACTCTTGATCTCAGAGGTCATGAGTTCAAGCCCCACATTGGGCACAGAGAGTACTTTTAAAAATAAATAAGTAAGTAAAAATGATCCTTAGGTTATAAAAGAGAGAAGGAGATGGAAGAAGAAAAAAGAGATTGAGCGCAACAGGATGCCTTGTTTTTCCAGAGTTTGTACACAGGACTCCAGGAGATCCCAAGATCTCTCTTTATTATGGGGCTGACAAGACTCTTTAGCACCAGATTTTGAGCTGTTAGGACAGAGCCAATCCTGGTTCCCAGCACAGAGTAGATGCCACATATATACTGGATCAGGGACTCGGGACACACTCCAAAGCCCCTGTCTCTACCTCCTGAGAACTGGTCTTTGCCTCCACCAAGGACAGCAGGTAAACACTTAATAAGACCACAATGCTCCCGATTCTAAGAGTCTGAGTGCTATTTTAACAGACACCAGGCGCTTTCCAGACACACAACCAACCTTCACAGGTGCTCCATTTTATAGAAGTGGAGAGCAGTGAGACCACACAAGTCCAAAACCACAGAGCATGGGCATGAGCCGGGCTAGGAGGGTGATGCGGGGTGGGGGACACATCAGTTGGTGCCCACTTTGCAGTACGGCCCCCTCCAGTGGGTCTGGGAGGGGAATGAGAGAGGTAGGGAGCCCTTCTAGTCACTGAGGGATGGAACAAAGCCCCCCAGCCTCAGAAGCCGTCCACACAGCCCGAAGGTCCCACCTAACCCACACACTTGATCCCACCTCAGCCCACAGCTTCTTCTGAAAATGAACAAACCCAGAGGGCCCAACTCCACACCCAGTGCAGAGGCTTACACCTGTCTCACAGATAGGCAGGCTGAGCATGTCCCCAGGCCTGAGCCTGGGGCACCTGACCCCTAGAGACTGCTGGACTCCTCTAAAGCAGGGCTTGGGACAAGGACAGTGAAGCCAGAATCCTGGGAGGCCAAGAGAGGATTAAACTAAGTCCCAGGCCTGGTGGCCAGAGGTCTCGGCTGTGCCAAGCCTGCCCAGGATCAGGCCCAAATAGTCCCGCCCAGCCCTTCTCTGAGCAACCAGCCACTAGGGGTAAGAGCAGGGCTCTGGAATCAGGGTTCAAGTCCCAGCCCCACCACTTGCCCTTCTCAAGCCTCTGTCCTCATCCCATATGGGAATCATAAGGCCGCTTAACTGAGGAAGAAGAGTGTGAAAATTCAATGAGAAAAATCTAGCAAAACGAATCCCTAAAACATATTATTAAGAGCTCCAGAATTTTTTTTCTTTACTTATTACAGCTAGGCCCTCCAGGTAGACCTTCTGGAAGGGCCAGCATCCTGAACTTGAGAACTGTTAAGGTAGGAGCCCTGGGGCGAGGTGAGGGGGTGTGCGTGTGTATACTTGAGCAGCAACCTTCTCCGAACCCGGTTTCTGCAGCCCCTGCTGTCCACCAGCCTGGGCCACACCGCCCCAGGCTCCTCCTCCCTCAATCCCCGCCCAGCCTGCCCCGGGCGGCAGAGCACGTGGCCCCAGCCCTAGGGAGCCATTTCGCTCCAGGAGTAGCATGGTTCTCAGGGGCCTTTAGGTTCCTGATGCTTGGGCACACAGGAGAGCCCCAGACGCAGCACTGCCATGTCCCGCGGGCCGTGTTCAGTGCAGATGCCCAGGCCCTTCTCCTGGCCATCGGAGTTTCGGGCATGTGCATTTTAACAAGTGTCCAGGGGAACGGGATGCGAGTGGTGCACGCACCCATCATCCTTGATAAAGGGTGGATCTGGAGCAACCCGGGGCAAACTTGGGAAGTGGCTCCCGGGGAGGGCCGGGGACCTGGGATCACCCACCCACGCACCCACCGGGCTGCAAGATTGATCGCTTTCGGTTTATGGCTAGGGGGAGGGGCGTGGGATGGGAAAGTTTGCAGCCGAGACGTGCGTGCTACAGGCAGCGGCCTCGTGAAGCCAGGGGCGGCGTCCGGTGCCCCCTCCCCCAAAAGCATCCCCACCCCGGGCCTGCCTGGCCCATCCAGCCCTCGGGAGCCGAGCTTTGTGCGGGGAAAGCGTGGCCCGGGCGCGCCTACAACTCCCACAATGCCGCACCGGCAGGGCGCGGGGAACTACAGCTCCCGAGAGGCGGCGCGCCGAGGTCCGCCTACTCCAAGAGGGCTGCAGAGTCACGTCCAGGCCTCGCTAGTAAACAGCGCCCGGGCGCGGGCGGCAAGCGTGCGACCGGCCGCCAACGTGCCGGAGTCCGCGGCGCCACACGGCCGGTAGCGCCGGCCTCTCGGGTCCCACCCATTCCCGCACCCCCACTCGAGCACGCCCCCCCATCCCCGCCGCAGCCCCGCTCCCTGCAAACACATCACCGGGCTCCCCGATCCTCCCCCCCGACCCCGCGCCCAGAGCCGCGGCGTGGCTGCATTGTAGCCGCCCGCCCCGCAGCCCCACGCGCGGCCCGGGCCCCCCAAGCTCCCTTGGAGGGGGTCACCCAGAGACAGCGAAGAAGGAGGGAGAGGAAGGAAGCCGCCGCGGGCGGGGGGAGGAGGAAGCGCGGGGGGGAAAGCCACCAGCACCAAGCATGGCCGGGACTGCTGCAGAACCACGTGGGTCTGTTTGCAATTTACAAACGTCGCGACTCGCCCGCCTGCAGCGGACAAAAGTGACCGGGGCCGCTTGGGGCCCCCACGTTCCGGGGGAGGAGGGTCCCCCGGCCGCGCAAGCCCGGCGCGCGGGGCTGTAGCCGCCCCGGCGGCTAAGAAAGGCGAGCGGGGTCGGCAGCGCGGGCCATGCGTGCGCACACGCGCGCCAGCCCGGGAGGGCTGGCCGGGGGCTGCAATCATGGGAAGGGGGTGGGGGGGAGGAGGAGTACACACCTACAGAGCCCTCCTATCACTTCTTTCTCTGTTTTCCTGAAATGTTGCAAAGAGGGCACCTTCTGAGTGGGTACCATGAAATACTCCATAGCGATCGGCCCCCCTCCTCTGCACGAGCCGGGTCCCGCGGTCAGCCGGAGAATGCAAGATGGAAATCCGAATCAAAGGGCAGCGCCGGACGGAGGTGCAGAAACGGCCGGTCCCAGATGCTGGCGGCGGCGGCGGCGAGGGGAGGGAGGCGGGCGGGAGGGGCGGGAGGGAGGTCTCTCCGGCCTGCCTCCCCGGGCGTGTGTATGTGTGTGTGTGTTTGCAGCTGATCAGATGTCTGTTTCAAGGCGGGAAACAGCTGGTGAAAACTCAGCACTCCCCCGGCCTCCTTCCGCGGAGTAAGGAATTGCATGTAAACAAAGGACTATTTGCAGCGCCCCCCGGGCGGCGCGAGGCCGGGGCGAGAGGGGCGCAGGCCTCCGGGGGCCGGTTGCGGCCAGGGTCTGTGGGCCTACCGCCCGGCACCAGGAGCCGGGGGCCGTGGGCCGGCTGGGGGGGCGCGGCGTGAATGGAGCGAGCTGCGGCCGAGCTACATGCGCCACTATGGGTGATGAGGTCCATCAGCTGACAGGTTGGCAAGCGTTGCAAAAAAAAAAAAAAGGGCCAGCCACCGCGAGGGAGCCTAGCCCGTGCGTCCGGGGTCCGGCAGGGACTGCCTGATGCAGGGTCCCGCGCTCGGCGGCCCTCGGGGACAGAGGGCGCGCAGCTGGGCCCGACGAAGACGGCTTAGGCGGCCTGGGGTGCTGCTCGGGGCTTTTTCTTTTTCACGGTTGCAGCTGCACGGAGAGGAGCCGCTCTGGCGCGCTCCCTCCGAGCCCAGGGCCCCCTGGAAACTTGCGTCACAGCCACCTCTTCCCACATGTAACTTGGGGCCGACTTCGGAAGCCAGCCAGCCCCCTCCCTCCCTGCCTGCCTGCCTGCCCAGTTGGCCGCCCAGCCCGGGCTCTGGAGCCTGGGAATCCCGGAGCCGGGGAGGAGGAAGCAAAGGGGGGCGCGCCGGGCGCCTCAGATCCTGGGGCTGCCTTAGGAAACGGGGGGCCCGGTGGGGAGTGAAGGGTGGAGGCGGGCCAGGACGGCAGCGGCCCCGGCGGCAGGCTGCCTGCGCGGCTCGAAAGCCTGGTGGCTGCTGCCGGGTACCCCATTACCCTCCCTCCCACTTTCCCCCTCCGCGGGGAGGCTGGACAACAGGAGGCGGAGGGCCAGAGGGCCGAAGCTTCTTATTCATGGCTAAGCCAGTGCGGGACCTGCTCCTCCGCCAGGGTGCGCTCTCTACTACGGGTGACGGCCCGGGGCGGGGAGGGAGGGACGCTGTGCGGCCAGCTTCCGTCCTCCTTCCCATATCCCCTCCCCTGGCTCCTGGAGGGTTGGCTCCTGGCTCAGGAAGACCACGCCTGCCTTGGAATGTCCTCCCTCCTGCCCACCGCCTTTCCCAATCCCATCCGCCTTCAAGGTTCCGCCCAAATCGCGCCTCCTAATTAAAATATTCCTACTAATAACAAGAGTTACTGTTAACTTTAGGAACTATTATTGTTACTAGATATTGCCACAACCTTGTAGATTTTTGCATGCATGTTCTCCGATCCTTAAACCAACCTGTTGGGCAGTTTCCCCAAGTACAGATCCCAGTCCCTGGAAAGCCTCACTGTGGGGACAGGAAATGTGCTCAGGAAATGATGACTTCTGGGGGGCAAATAGGATACAGGGCCACATAACTGTATACATGGAGTCAGGTCTATAGTGCCTGAGTGGATGAATGAAGGAATGAATGAATGAGAGCCTGGAGAAGTGTGTCTTTCCCTTGCTCTTCTCTTACAGAACTGCCTTGGTGGAGCCTGGTTCCCCCTGAGCACCCTGTCATTCAGACTGGTCTCCTCATTTCTTTTTTTTTTTTTTAAGATTTATTTATTTATTTGAGAGAGCGAGAATGAGAGAGTACATGAGAGGGGGGAGGGTCAGAGGGAGAAGCAGGCTCCTCGCTGAACAGGGAGCCCGATGCGGGACTCCAGGATCATGACCTGAGCCGAAGGCAGTCGCTTAACCAACTGAGCCACCCAGGCGCCCGGTCTCCTTATTTCTGCCAAAGGTGCCAAAACGACTCCCTGCGGTGGTTCAGCCGCCCCTCCCCCAGGGCCTGAAATACCACTGCAGCCCCCACCACCCCATCCAACTCCCTCCCAACACTTAGCCCTCTTTCCCGAAGTGACAAAAGACCCTCAAACTCCAGGCTGTCCCCGTACCCAGGATTCCCAAATTCGGTCCACTGTGCCCCCTGCAAAATCCCTTAGAGCCTCCACCCCTGATTCAGTCACCTTCCTGCCCTATATTAGGGGGTCAGCAAACTTCTTCTGTAAAGGGCAAGTTATTTGTAATAGTTTCCCATTGCTACTGTAACAAATTAACACGAAGTTCCTGGCTTAAACCAATACAAATGTATTCTCTGGAGGTCAGAAGTCCAAAAGGGTTATATTTGACTAAAATTCTGCTGTTGGGGACATCTGCATGGCTCAGTGGGTTAAGCGTCTGCCTTCGGCTCAGGTCATGATCCAGGGTCCTGGGATCGAGCCCCGCATCGGGCTCCCTGCTCCGCGGGAAGCCTGCTTTTCCCTCTCCCACTCCCCCTGCTTGTGTTCCCTCTCTCGCTGTCTCTCTGTCAAATAAATAAATAAAATCTTTTTTAAAAATTTTATAAAAAATAAAATCCTGTTGTCAGCAGGGCTGCGTTCCTTCTGAAAGCTCTAGGGGAGACTCCTTTCCTTACCTTTCCAGCTTCCATGTTTCTTGGCTGGTGACCCCACTCTGGTGGCTCACTCCAACCTCTGTTTCTATTACCATATCTCCTTCTCAGACTCTGACGCCCCCCCACACACACTCTGCCTCTTTTATGATGACTTTGGGCCCACCCAGATAATCCAGAATAATTTCTCCATCTCAAGATCCTTGCCTTAGTTGTATCTTCAACATAAGCTTTTTGCCACATAAGCTAACTTACAAGTTCCACAGATTGGGATGTGAACACCTTGGGGGGACCATACCATTCTTAGCTCGGGGGCCATACAAAACCTGGCAGAGGTTGTCATATGTCCCAGCAGTTCCACTCCTAGGTATATACCCAAAAGAATGAAAACAGGGACTCCAACAGGTAATTGTACACCAGTGTTCATAGCAGCATTATTTACAGTAGCCAAGAGGTGCAAACCACCCACTGTCCCTCAGCTGATGAATGGATGAACAAAATGTGGTCTACCCATATGATGGAATATTACTTAGCCTAAAAAGGAATGAAGTGTTGGGGCGCCTGGGTGGCTCAGTCATTAAGCGTCTGCCTTCAGCTCAGGTCATGATCCCAGGGTCCTGGGATTGAGCCCCACATCGGGCTCCCTCCTTGGTGCGAGCTTGCTTCTCCTCCCACTCCTCCTGCTTGTGCTCTCTCTCTCTCTGTGTCTCTCTCTGTCAAATAAATAAAAATCTTAAAAAAAAAAGGAATGAAGTGCTAATATATATTACAATATAGATGAACCTTGAAAACATGGTAAGTAAAATAAGCCAGGATACAAAAGATCACATATTGTATGATTCCACTGGCATGAAATACCTAGAATAGGCAAATTCATTGAGAAAGAAAGTAGATCAGAGGTTACTGAGGCGGGGTGTGTGGCAGGGTGGGGGGGAAATGGGGGAGTTATTGCTTAATGAGTATGGTGTTTCTGTTTGGGGTGACGGAAAATTTTGGAAACAGTGATGGTTGCACAACATTGGGAATGCAATTAATGCCACTGAATTGTACACTTTAAACATATTTTATTTTTATTTTTTATTTTAAGTAGGTTTGACACCCAGTGTGGGGCTTGAACTCATGACCCCAAGATCGAAAGTCACATGCTCTACCAAGCCAGCCAGGCACCCCCTGAATTGTACACTTTAAAATAGTGAAAACAGGGCGCCTGGGTGGCTCAGTTGGTTGGGCGGCTGCCTTCGGCTTGGGTCATGATCCTGGAGTCCCTGGATCGAGTCCTGCATCAGGCTCCCTGCTTGGCAGGGAGTCTGCTTCGCCCTCTGACCCTCCCCCCTCTCATGTGGTTTCTCTCTCAAAAAAATAAAATAAATAAAATCTTTAAAAAAATAAATAAATAATAAAATAAAGTAGTGAAAATAGCAAACTTTATGCTATGTACATTTTACCACAATAAAAGAAAAAAATGGCCAGGGGGCTGGATTTGACCCCATTGATCCTGCCAATGCCTTGCCCCTTTATTGTCTCACTTCCCTCCTTGTCCAGCTTAGAATTCACAACCCATCAATATAATCCTTCCCTTGCATGTCTAACCCCACCTGCCTTACCCCTACCCTCCCAACTAGCTGAACAGCCCAGAGAAATGGAAATCCCACAACCTATCTGACTGATCTTATTTTCAAATCCCACAGTGGAGCCTCCTATTGCCCTGGTCTGTTTTTCCTCCCACTTTCTCTCTCCTCAAGACCTTCATCATCTCCCCACCTTCTCACTCAGCTACATGACTTCAGGTCCTGTTTCTCTGAGAAAATGGGATCAGCCTTGAAGAAATATCCCACACACTCCTCTTTCCGCCTCTGCCTCCCTATCTATACCTGTAATCTGCCATCTGGCCCATTTCTAGATGAACGTCCACGCTCTGTCCATGCGTGGACAACCCCTCCATGAGTATCATTCAAAGATGTTTCTCTTGGGCGCCTGGGTGGCTCAGTTGGTTAAGCGACTGCCTTCGGCTCAGGTCATGATCCTGGAGTCCCGGGATCTAGTCCCACGTCAGGCTCCCTGCTTGGCGGGGAGCCTGCTTCTCCCTCTGACCCTCCCCCCTCTCATGTGCTCTCTGTCTCTCTCATTCTCTCTGTCTCAAATAAATAAATAAAATCTTTAAAAAAAAAAAAAAAAGATGTTTCTCCTGCATCCTCACTGTGTGCCCTCTCTCGAATCATTTCCATCACCAAGAACAAGCTGTGTTCTTCCCACTAAAAAAACAAAACAAAACAAAACACCCACACCCCTCCACCCTGTCTAGCTACCACTCTCCCCCTGCTATTCTTTACAGCAAAACTCCCTAAGTGGGTGTTTTGTTCAATCTCCTCCTCTCCTGCCCACCCCCCAACTCCATGAAAACTATTCTTGCATTACTGGTGACCTCCAAGGAGCTCTGTTTTCTGTCTTCACTGTATGTGACCTTCTTGTTCTTTTTTTGCTTGGCATCTGGGACACCCCCACAGCCGAAGTCCTTGGACCTTGTCTCTGTCTACACACACTCCCAGCTTTTTGGACAATAGAGTTCCAGAAAGGACCAGAAGCTGTACAGTGTGGTTCAGAATCCAGGTTCTACCTGAACCCCAGTTTCAGGTATTAGGGTGACCACGGACAAGTTCCTTAACCTGACTCAGCTTCCTCATCTGTAACACAGAGGCCATACAGCACCTGGCTTACAGGCTGTTGCAAGAAGTCTGTGATCCACCTGGCACATCAGAGCATTAGTGATAGTTGTTACCACTCATGCCAGGTTGCCATGGGCAGCGGTGGCCAGAGGCATCTGAGCTGGCCCAGGAAGAATGACAGGGTTTGGTGGTGATGTGCAGGGGAGGGACAGAGGAGGGGCCAAGCTTTTCTCCCTTCCTGCTAAAACCTGCCACAGGTGAAAAGAACAGGTGTATTGTAAGGTACTTTGCTGTGCTTTATGGTAGATGCCTGCACATAGGGTCAGGTGGTTTGACAATCAGCCTGCAGACCACTTGCCCTTTAAACCGTATGTATGTATGGGCCTGGGCAGCGTGGGGGGAGGTCTCTGTAAAGACTGAGAGCAGCTAACTGCCCTGGTGGATGATCTGTGTTAGAAATGCAGACTATCATCTGTGGAACTGACACACAGCTGGCCCCTCTGCAGCTCAGTTCTGGCTGCAGACCCTGGGCAGACACTGCTCTGGAAAGCTGGTGTGGGGAGGAGGCCAGCTTGACCTGGGGAAAAGAGCTGTGACTGCAGTGTGGCCTCAGAACATGGGCCCTCCTTCCTCTACATTGTCAAATAGGAGCCCACCCAGCTCCCTTCTTCCCCATTGCTGCCCTTCCTCCAGTCCCATCTCCAAATTCCAGGTAGGAAGAGTGAATGAGAGTTATCAACAGGCTTTACGGATAAATGAATACCAAAAAATGTGATCTATGCATCCAATAGGTATTACTCAGCCATAAAAAGGAACAGAGTACTGGGGCCCCTGGGTGGCTCAATCATTTAAGCCTCTGACTCTTGGTTTCAGTTCACGTCGTGCTCTCAAGGTTGTGGCACCAAGCCCCGTGTTGGGCTCTGCACTGGGAGTGGAGCCTGCTTAAGATTCTCTCTCTCCCTCTCCCTCTGCCCTTCCTCCCACCTCTCTCTCCCTCTCTTTTTCTTTTTTAAAGATTCTATTTTATTTGATAGAGAACACAAGAAGGGAGGAGGGGCAGAGGGTGAGGGAGAAGCAGACCCCCCCCCCCACTGAGCAGGGAGCCTGATGTGGGGCTCGATCCCAGGACCCTGGGATCATGACCTGAGCTGAAGGCAGACACTTACCTGACTGAGCCACCCAGGCACCCCACCCTCTCCCTCTCTTAAAAAAAAATTTTTTTTAAAGGAACTAAGTACCAATACATGCCACCACATGGATGAACCTTGATAACCTGATGCTCAGTGAGAGAAGGCAGTCACAGAAGGACACAGAGTGTAGGATTCCATTAAGTGAAATATCCAGAATAGGCAAATCCACAGAGACAGGCAGTAAATGAGTGGTTGCTAGGGGCTGGGAGCAGGAGGGAATGGGGAGTGCCTGCTAATGGGTATGGGGTTTCTTTCTGGGAAGATGAAATTTTCTAAAATTGACTGTGATGATAGTTGCACAAATTGTGTGAATATACTAGAAACCATTGAACTGTACACTGATTTTTTTTTACTGAAATGTAGTTAACACACAACGTTACATTAATTTCATGAATACAACTGTAGTAAGCAGAGAACTCTATATGTTACATTGTGCTCACCACTGAATTGAACACTTTAAATGGGTGAGTTGTATGGTATGTGAATTCTATCTCAATAAAGTTAACAAACAAAAGGAATGAGGTACAGATACATATAATAACATGGATGAATCTTGACAACATCACACTGAGTGAAAGAAGCCAGAAACAAAAGACCATAGTACAGAATAGGCAAATTCATAGAGACAGAAAAGGGATGAGGTTGCCAGGGAATAAGGGGGAGTCAGGGGGAAATGGGAAGGGGGGATTTCTTCTTGGGGTGATGAAAATATTCTAAAATTGATTGTGGTAATGATAGCACAACTCTGCGAATATACTAAAAACCACCCAATCATACACTTTTTCTTATTTTTTTTAAAGATTATTTATTTATTTATTTGTCAGAGAGAGAACACAAGCAGGGGGAGCATCAGGCAGAGGGAGAAGCAGGTTCCCTGCTGAGCAGGGGGCCCCATGCAGGGCTCGATCCCAGGACCCCGGGATCATGACCTGAGCGGAAGGCAGACGCTTAACCGACTGAGCCACCCAAGTGCCCCAATAAATAAATATTTTTTAAAAATCTAAAAAAAAAAAAAGAGCACCCATTTATCATTACTCAGTTCAGGAGGTCAGAAGGCCAGGTAAGGCATGACTGCGTTCTCAGCTTAGGGTGTCACCAGCTGAAATCCAGGTGTGGGCTGGTACTATGATCTCATCTGGGGCTCTGATCCTCTTCCAAGCTCACTGGTTGTGGGCAGAATTCAGTTCCTCTCAGCTATAGGACTGAGGTCCCTGTTGTGTTGCTGGCTGTTGGCCAGGGACAGGGCTCAGCTCCTAGAAGCCATTCTCAGGTCCTTGCCCTGTGGCCCCCTCATCTGAGCAACAGAGGATGGCCCTCACACCGACCCCTTTCTCGCTTTGAGTCTCTAACTTCCTCTTCTACCAGAGCCAGAGAAAACTCCCTGCTTTTAAAAGGTTCGTTGATTAATCTGTCTACCTCAGGGTCAACTGAGCCATCTCACGTAGGCTAATCACAGGAATTACACCATATGCACAGGTCCCACCCACGCTCAACAGGAGGGGAGGATTAGAGAACAAAAGTCACTGGGGGTCTAATGAGAATCCAGCTGCCACAGATGGGGGAACATGCAGGAGGTGCCAAGAAAGTTAAGGGATTTTCCTAAGGACATACAGAGAACTGGATAGGGAGCCTAAACAGGAATCTAGGGCCCCAACCCTAATTTAAGGCTTCTTCCTCCACACAAATATGCCAGGACCTGGGGGATGTACCAGATGGTCTTTTGAGCCCCAGCATGCTCTGGTGTGTATGAGGACGCCCGCCTGCTGGTTGCAGGGCGGAGAGGGAGTACCAGCTGTTGGAACTGGGATGAGGCCCCCTAGACGCAAAATGCTCCTGCCAGGGAGAGGATCCTGACTGCTCCCAGGAAGGCAGAATAAGAGTCAGACGGCCCTCCTGGGGTTTGGAGCAAAGGCCAATATCCCCAGTGCCCAGGTCCCCTTTACTAGTCTAGACACAGAGATCTCTGGACCAACGAGGCTAGGGTCCCCCAACCACTAGGGGGCGCCTGGCACACACAATGCTTTGTGTGCAAGGCTGGCGTGAACACATTTGGGGAACCCAAGGTAGGTACGGGGCCGGGGGGGGGGGGCGGTCTGACCAGCTGCCTCCTCAAACCCCCAAGGCTCTGCAGATCTGGGGGGTGTCTGGCTTGTTTAGGTGCCCTAAGGCCCTGGACTCCTGATGCCTGCTTCCTTCTTCCAGCTTAATCTGATTCACTTTGCTCATAAGCAAGCCCTTGAAAGGGGGGGGGGGGGGGCGGAAGTCCACCTCTGGTATGCACCCCTGTCGCCATCTCCGGGCCCTGTTCCCGGTGTCTCCAGGCCTGACACTTCAGCCCCCTGGGGCGGGCTCCTGCCCTCACCCCGGCTCACCCTCCACCATTGTGCCCTGTCCTGGACCTGGTCAGCACCCAGCTCCTTCCATCACACTCCATGGGAAACCTTCACGTCCTTCTGCTAGGGGCTTTTCCCCCAGGGAAATGTGGGACCTGACACCCAGCCCAGGCCCTTCCCACCAGGGAGTTCCGGGGGAAGTGGGGACAGATTCTCGGGGCATCTGGTCAACATTAAAATGAGAGCAAGTCAGGGGGTACCTGGGTGGCTCAGTCAGTTGTGTCTGACTCTTGGTTTCAGCTCAGGTCCTGATCTCGGGTTGTGGGATCAAGCTTGGGTTGCGGGATCGAGCTTCGCATTGAGCCTACGTCAAGCCCTGTTGGGCTGGGCTCTGCACTTGGTGGGGAGTCTGCTTGGGATTCTCTCTGTCCCTCTCCCTCTGCCACCACCCGCCCTCCCCCCGACCTGTACTCTCTCTCTCTCTCAAATAAGTAAATCCAAAAAAAAAGAGAGAGAGCAAGTCAGCCCAGAAACCAAGGGGGTGTGGACAGAGAGGGCAAAGTTTGAGGAGAGG
Organism: Mirounga angustirostris; assembly: GCF_029215605.1. Classification (NCBI taxonomy): domain Eukaryota; kingdom Metazoa; phylum Chordata; class Mammalia; order Carnivora; family Phocidae; genus Mirounga; species Mirounga angustirostris. The sequence goes on from NW_026991713.1 coordinate 142,967,356, forward strand.
CACACAAAAATCCAGGAGGGAGTATTTGGGGTTCAGGGGGAAGGTACAAAACATAGGGCCACTGGAAGAGGACAACTAGGGATACTGTTGAGCTTGGGGAGGGTGTCCAGTGTTTGTCTGCGATGTGGGCTCTCCTCTGAAGGAGTGGCCAGAGATGGGGGAGGGAAGGCAGGACCTCAAGTCCCATTTGAGGATAGAAAAGGCTGGGCCAGGAGTGGCCAAGTCGGGGAAGGGACAGAGGCCTGCTCTGATGGAGGAGGCTGCGGGAGTGGATCTGCCTAGGGAGGGGTGGGCTCGGAGCCCCAGAGTACCCAGATGTCTGTGTGCCTCCGTGGCCTGCGCCCCCACAGGCGAGCTGCTGCTCTGGCGGCTTTACCGCCGTTCTGTTTGGTCCTCATTACGGCACCTCAAGTCCTGGGATGCCCTAGGGACTTGCCCAAGATCATGCCCGCCAGTCAGCGCCTGGCTCCCTTCAGGCCCCTCCCAGCCGCCTGTGCTCCTGCCCCCGGAGTGGCTCCCATGCTGGCCTCAGGACTCCAGAGCTCACCTGCTACCAGATGAGGCCAGGTGCAAGAGAGGAGCCGGCCTGGGTCGGGGCGCGGAGAGGAAAAAAAACATGGTCTGCGTGAAATGACAAGGTCAAGTACGCAGTGAGATAGAACCCACACATTCTGTGGTCACTGCCCAGACAGCCAAAGGAAGAAACAACTCCTGGGGGTCAGGAAAGGCTGTGGATTCGAGTTTGAGCAGACAGGGAGGAAGAAGAGAGAAGCACCCCAGAGGGGATCCAGGCTGAAGCAAAGGGGCTGGTTTCAGGTGGGCTTTCTCCTCCCTCAGCAGCTCCGGACCTTGAGCCCCTGCTGTTCATTTCCGGCCACGCTGCTGCCAGCACCAGCACACGAGGGGTTAACTTCTGTCTGGTGCAGTGGCCTCAGCAGCAGCACGGGGTGGTGCCAGTAACTCAGAAGCTGCAACGTGAGAAGCAGGAGGAGAGGGGCAGGGCTGGGAAAGGCTGAGTCTCCGCAGCAGTGAGAAGAGGGTTTCCCTGGCAGGACCCTGAGGCTCCACTCCTGCAGCCAGACCACATCCCCTCAGGATGGTGGCCCTTCCCGCCTCGTGCCGGGGGCTGCGGCACCACGCAGGGTGGTCCACAGTCACGGCCAGTATCCAGGCCCGTGGGCCAGGGGGCAGCAGGTCTGTGCTGCAGATCTGGGGAAGGGGCCGAGGGCCGTACCCAGGCAACCAGCAGAGAATGCACTGGGCCCCGCCCAGCTTTGCCAGAGCGCCAGGTGGGGAGCTGGGCAGAGGGCAGACCCAGGAGAATGGGAAGGTTCCTTGGGGTCCCGACCTCAGAGGCCTGGCCTTGACATCCCCCTCCTTGAACAGAACTGAGTCACAGAAGCCTCCCACGGCTCCAGGGCAAGGAGACACACAAAGCTCCCTGCCCTATCCCTGGGCTGGCTGCCTGCCTGCCCCTGCAGTGAGGTCCAACCAGAGGCGGGTCACTTCCCAAGTGTGTGTGAGGTGCTGGGTACTGAGTACTTCATCTCCCTTCTCTTGGTCAGTCCTCATCCCCCGTATCACTGGATTCACGGGAAGTAGTGTTATGACCACCACTGCCAATGAGCAGAGGCTCAGAGAAGTTAAGAAACTTGCTTGAAGCCACACAGCCAGAGCCCCAGAGCAGACTTGACCCTGGGCTTGTCTGACAGGCACACTCAGCCACATGCCATGTGGGAAGGTGGAAAAAGCGAAGTTCACCAGCAGGTGAACGTGGGTCTACGTGTTGAATCCAAGAAGGGCAGCCCCGGGACTCCCAGAAAAGCAATAGGTAATATAGGTAATATAGGTAATATAGGCTGACATCAGCACCCAGAGGAGGCAGGGGAAATGCCTGGTCCCAGATGTGTGGATGAATCTGTGGCAGGAGGGACATCCCATAAGCCCCAGGTGCGTCCCCAGAGCAGGTGTACAGCTGCTGGACACATTACAGAGCACCTCTGGGGCTTGAGGTTTGCGTGGCCCTTGTCTGGAGAGTCAGCAGCATTTACTGTGGGGCAGTACTCAGCAAGGTTCTGCTAAACCGGAATGGAAACACCTCAGTTGGCATCATGGGAGCCTGCCTGGTGACCAGGAGCCGGAGAATCCCAGGGCTTCCAGCAGCATGACCTTGACTCCTCTCTCTGAGCCTCGGTTTCCTGATCAGCCCAAGTTGGAGCATACCAGCACCAACATTCAGGGTTTCTGTGAGGATCACATGAGGTGTTTGTCAAAAAGCACTTAGATTGAAAACCTTTTTTTCTTTTAAGATTTTATTTATTTATTTAGAGAGAGCAAGCATGAGCTAGGGGAGGGGCACAGGGAGAGAGAATCCCAAGCAGACACCGCACTGAGCATGGAGCCCGATGCACAGCTCAATCTCACAACCCTGAGATCACAACCTGAACTGAAACCAAAAGGCAGACACTTAATCGACTGAGCCACCCAGGCACCCCTGAAAACCTTCTTCTTTACAAAAACTTGCACATGCACGTTCATAGCAGCATTATTCACAAAAGGTAGAAACAACCCAAATGTCCATGGATGGATGAACAGATAAATTCTGATCTAGCCAAAGAAACAATGGAATATTATTCAGCCAGAGAAAGGAATGAAGCATCGATACCTGCCATAGCACAGAGGAACCTCGAAGACACGATGCTCAGTGAGAGAAGCCAGACACAGAAGGCCACGATGTGTGTGATTCCATTGATATGAAACATCCAGAACAGGCAAATCCATAGAGACAGAAAGCAGGTTGATGGTTGCCAGGGGCTGGGGGAGGGAGGAATGGGTAGGGACTGCTATGGACTCAGGGTTTCTTTTTGGCTTTTTGTTTTTGTTTTTAATCAATTCCATTTTTTTAGAGCAGTTGTTAAGTTCATAGCCATATTGAGCAGAAGGTACAGAGCCACACACCGGCCGCCCCCACACACGCACAGCCTCCCCGACTCTCAGCACCCTCCACGTGAGCCGTGCATTTGTTGCAACTGGTGAACCTGCAGGGGGTTCCTTCTGGAATTAGAAGGTGGCGATGGATGCACCACTCTGTGAAAGTACTAAAACCCATTGGGTTGTACGCTTTAAAAGGGTGAATTTTATGGCATGTGAATTATATCTCAATTTTTATTTATTTTATTTATTTAAGTAGGCTCCACACCCAGCGTGGAGGCCAATGCAGGGCCTAAACTCACAACCCTGAGATTGAGACCCGAGCTGAGATCAAGAGTGGGACACTTAACCCACTGAGCCACCCAGGTACCCCTATATCTCAATTTTTAAAAAGCACTTGGAAAGAGCTCAGAAAATGCAGCTCTCATTACTGTGTCCTTCAATTTCAGAGAGTCTGTCACCCGATGAAAGAGATGAACATATTTTTAAATGCTCGACATCCAGAAGAGAACCGGGCAGAGTGGTCCTGGAAGCCTGGGACAAGTGACAGAGTCTGGCTAATGGCACATAGGATACACATGAGTGACCTACAGCAGGAACCCCCGACTACCATGTCAGCTCTGCACAGAACTACTGAACACAAGGCCGTGGGGAGAATAATCCAGGGGCAGGAGACTGGAAGGAAAGGCTTCTCTAAGGTGCAGCGAATGGGCCAGAGTTGGAGGACTTGAGTGGTTTAGTGGGGACGAGGGCACACGTGGACCTATGGAGGCTCAGACGTGTGCCACTGAGCAGGGCTGGTAGGGGTGGAGGGTGCTGAGCCCAAGGGGTGGCACTGCCATCCTAGCACTCTGCGTGCCCCAAGCAGGTTATGGGAGGTGCTTTGCTTCGGTTCACAAATCGGTACAAAAAGCTTGCAGTAGGCCTGCCCTGTGCCCTCTCAGAGGCTCCAGAATTCCAGGTTCCAGGTGAGAGAGAATATATGAGATCAGCAAGTCTGGTCCAGGGCAGGGCTTCCCCATACCCACTGTCGAATGACCAGACACACTGATAATGTGGCACTGGAGGGAAAGAGGCAGCTACTCCTCAGAGCCTGGGCCCTTCCTCCAGCCCCAAGTGGAGCTGAGGGCCCACCGAGGGACTCCAGAGGCAGGCCTGAGCCTGCAGACCCACCAGTGAGGCCCACGAGCTTCTCCTTCCACCCATCTCCTGTCTCTCCTGCCTTCCCCCTCTGTCCTGTGTAGTCCGCAACCCTGTCCAAGAGAAGCCAAATAGTACAAATACCTTGGAGAAGGGAATGGGGCCAGGCCTGCTGTGAGCACACACACGATGCACACACGCACACGTGCACATGCACGATGTGCACACACATGCACACGCACACACATGCACGCACGCACAAATGCACGGCCCTTTCAGACCACACAGATCAGAGAGAATCACCTAGAACCTACATATAGGGAAGAGAAAGAGAACTAGTTAGCATCTTGTCTCCTCTGGGCCAGGAAAGTGCCAAGGGATTTGCAGGCACTGTCTCCTTCAATCCTTAAAAGAATCCTCTGAGATTTCAAAGATGAAGAAAATGAGCTTCTGAGAGCTTAAGGAACTTAGCCAGTGGGACACCCAGTAGGTAAAAGCCATAAAGCTGAGCATAGTGCCCCAGAAGCCGGTCCTGTGGAGGCAGCTGAGCAGAGTGGGGGTGTGTGCCGTTTCTGCCCACGACCAGGCATTGGCTCCTTTGGGGGACTCCTCACTCCCACTTTCTCCATGTGGTTCTAGGGGTGTTGGCCCTGTACTGGGGCAAGCTCCTGAGCCAGGCTTGTCCAATCAGCATCTGAGATGAGCTGGGATCTGAGAAGCCAAGGGGCTTGCTGGAGCCCCAGGGGGAGGCAAGCTGGGAGTTCTCAGGCTTCTGGAAGCACTGATGGGGAAAGTAGAGCAACACAGCAGACACTGGGCCAGGAGAGGGAAGCCAGTGTCCCGGTGCCATTGCTGAGCACGGAACCAGCTAGGCCCTTGGCCCATGAGTTACAGAAACTGTTGAGTAAGTGGTCTTTGAACCCAGGTCTGACTGCAAAGCTCTGCTTCCCTGCCCCTGGCTGTTCCCATAGAGGATCTGCTCCTTTCAGGGCTGCGTCTCACCTCTCCCAGAATCCTGGGGTGGGGCAGTGTTGGACCTCCTGCTCTGGGCCTCCTGCTAAAGCAGCTCCATCGCTCAGTCTGACCTTCAAAGTTGGCATCTGCTTGCAGGAATCCGTCTCTCTCCTCCTGGAATTCAGCCTCCAGATGTCAGATCCAAGGCGGCAGCAGTGGCTGCAGAGGGCTCCCCGGAGTGAATCAGCTGCATTCCAAAGGTGCAAACACAGACGCCACAGCCTCAGCAGCCTGGGGCTGCAGACTTCCTCCCCAGGCCCGCCCGGCCCCCACTCCCGCTCCCCTCCCCTTTTTTGCCTCTTCCCAGCCAGACCGGGCGTTGGGCTTCCTTTCCAGAGACATTCTCCTGGAACTACAACAGAGAGAAAAAGAAAGCCACTGGGGCTGGGAGACACCCTGATCTGCTGTGCTGACTCTCTCTACCCCACCGCAGCGAGCACGGACCCCAGCCCAGACCTCACCCCTCCACTGTTAGCAGCATATCCCGGTTCATCTGTTCAGCAGGTATCTGAGCACCTACTATGGGACCACAAACAAGATGCGAACGAGCCCCTGCCGTCATGGAACTCAGCCCAGCGAGAGTCAACAAAATTGGGTCTGAGGACAAAAAAACAATCCCGAGGGTGGGAAGAGCCATAAAGGAAAGAAAGGGCTGAGACAGTCGACCAGTGACAGAGCGGGACCAGTGACAGAGCGGGACGGGTATTGGGGTGGGGGCCTCTCTCAGGGAGGACTCCTAAGCTGAGCCTGAAATCTCCTCTACAGAGCACGTCTCCACCATCATTTCCCTAGAGCCGGGGCAGTGCCCAGAGAACCCCAACCACGCAGCAAGTCACCATTTCAAAGCACACAATTCAGCACTTTCCCGTATCTTCACCATGTTGCGTCCAATCAATTTAGAACATTTTCAACACCCCAAAAAGACACCCAGCACCCATTAGCATTTACTGTTCATCACCAGCCCCCTCAGCCCCCCACCCCCAGTCCCTGGCAGCTACTTGGGTGCTTTCTGCCTCTATGGATTTGCCTATTCTGGGTGTTTCGAATCAGTGGCATCATACAGTATGTGGCCTTTCGTGTCTGGCTTCTTGCACTCAGCACGTTTTCAAGGTTCATCTGTGTGGGAACTGGTAACATGGATGGACCACGTTTTATTTACCTCCTCATCCGCTGATGGATGTCTGGGTTGCTTCCCCCTTTTGGCTATTGTAATGAGGCTGTGAGCATCCCTGTACAAGTTTTTGCGTGGACCTGTTTTCATTTCTCTTGGGTAGATACTTAGGAGTGGAATTGCTGGGTCAAATGGTATCTCTATGTTGAGGTGCTGCCAGACCATTTCAAAGTGGCTGCACCATCTGACATCGCCACCAGCACTGGGCGAGGGCTCCAATTCCTCCCTGTCCTCCCCAATACTTATTTTCTTTTTTTAAAAGATTTTATTTATTTATTTGACAGAGAGAGACACAGCGAGAGAGGGAACACAAGCAGGGGGAGTGGGAGAGGGAGAAGCAGGCTTCTCCCGATGCGGGGCTCAATCCCAAGACCCTGGGATCATGACCTGAGCCAAAGGCAGACGCTTAACGACTGAGTCACCCAGGTGCCCCACCGCCCCAATACTTATTATTGTCCTTCTTTTTGTTTGGTTATAGCCATCCTGGTGGGTGGAAAGTGGTATCTCACCGTGGGTTTGACTTGCAGTTCCCGAATCAAGTCTGCCCTGTGGCTCGTGGTGCCCACCCCCAAGGACCCCAGTCCCTTCAAACCCTGTATCAGGTCCTGCTGTGACCCACTTCCTCTTTCACAAGGGTCAAACCTATATCCAGTCCAATTTAGCCAATGTCTACCACTCAGGGCCTTCAGGTACAAGGAAAAGCGGGGAGGTGGGATGGGGGGGTCCTGGTTTGTGCCCCCAGGGTAAACAGGGAAGAAAAGGGGCCTCAGGGAAGTTCCCACAGGAGTTCCTATACATCTCTTTCTAACTGTGCCCCCACTAAAATGTAAGCTCTGTGAAGGCAGAGCTTCACCTGTTCATTCACTGCCAAATCTGTAAGTAGTAGGTATGCCATAAATACGTGCTGAGTGAATGAATGAATGAATGGACAGAAGATGAAGAACGAGAACTGAGGTGAGGGATTAGTGGTTAGAAGATCCAGCTTGAAAATGAAACGGTTCGCACCAGAAACCCACTTCTGCTCTTTTATAGCTGTGTGCCCTCGGGTGAATCACTGGGCTTCCCTGGGCCTTCCTTTCCTTACTACAAAATGGACCTAACAGTGACCATATACCTGACCATATACCTGGTTTTGAGGATTAAATGTGATAATATAGATCAGGCAATATTATGTGCCAAGGACTCTTACAAGAGCCTTATGAGACAGGATGATTATTACCAGCTTTAGGCTCAAGGAATCTGTCGGGTCATAAGGGTGGTTAGGGCAAAACCAGGATCTGAACTAAGAACCCAACTCTGGTCAGGGGCACTGACCCAATGCTGCCCGGCCCCTAATAAGAATACTGGGCCATCCCTGAGCAGGTGACAGATGAACAGGCCCAGAGGGGGCTTGCCCATTCAGTGGAGGCTCCTGGGTACAGTGTTGGGCTCTCAGCAAAGGAGGCAGGCTACTGGGGAGTCCAGAGACCCTTAATGCAGGACAGGCATGAGAGACGCTGCCAAAGCAGACGTTAAACATGCAGGAGAGGGGCGCGTGGCTGGCTCAGTCAACAGAGCACGCAACTCTTGATCTCAGGGTGGTGAATTCAAGGACAACACTGGGCGTGGAGCCTCCTTAAAAAAAAAAGTTTTTTTTTTTTAAATAGTTAAACATGCAGGAGAGAGGTACAGAGATCCTGAGGCTGCATGCCCGGGGCTCCAGAGCCAACACCAACTGATAACTCGGGTCAGTGGTCATGAAAACGGGAGGGTACTAACCATTTTATCAAGGAGAGCATAAAGAAGTCAGAAGTTCCCAGGGAAGCTTGGCTCCTGACATGACTCCCTTAAAAATGGCAGGCGCTCTGTTCCTCTGTCAGGGTGTGCAGCTTTGGGAAGGAGCCATGCAGAACCCACACCAGCTGGACCACCTTAGGGTGACAGGTGTGAACGGATTCCCCTCAAGTCAGAGTCTATTTGAAAGAGCTCCAATGGATTAGCCTAGGGGTGACATCAAGTTGGGCCTAGAAAAATCAGCCTGGCACAGCCCGGAGGCTGAGTAGAAATACTGGGGATTCTCCCGAATAGAGATGGGCGTCCCCCTCACTTTTGCTTCTTCATCTGAGGAAACGGATGGTCTAAGGATGGAAACTTAAGGAACACCTGTTTTCTGGGGTCACAGGCAGACAGGAAGATGGTATAGACCGTAGACGGCTTAGGAGGTGAGCAGGACCACCGGCTGTTGGAAAAGCAGGTCTCGGTGCAAAGAGCTGCTTGGGGGGCAGCTCAGGACAGAACAAGGAGCTCAGAAGTAAGTGGGTGATGTAGGGCGGACTGCTCTTCTGGGAAATTTGGCAGGGGAGGGCTGGAGACAGGGCTATCACTGGAGACTCCATCATTTATTTTAAACAGGGGAGAAGCTCAGCTGATGACAGCGCTCCAAAGGAGACTGGAATGCATTTAAATTCAGTCATGGAAAACAATTACACACACCAGGCTCTGGGCTGCTAGAAAGCTCCAGAAGGGGTTTCTCCTGGCTGCCTGGCTGGGAGGTCCAGGACAGTGGTTTTCCAGGTCGAGTTAGAGGACCACATGCATCCAGGTTGAGTTAGAGGACCACCTGTTAAACATGCAGACCCCTGGGCTCTGCCCCAGACTTGCTGGGTCAGCACGTCCAGTGTGAGAGCCCGCTGGGGCTCTAAGACTCAGAATATTGTCAGAGAGGCAAGGAGTCTGCCGGGAGGGAGGGACCAACTCAATATGAAACAATGCACAGAGAGTGACTGTTCACCAGCCCTGGCCAACAGGGTTACTTGAGGGGACCAACTCTCATCTCCTTCTGGCATGCTATCCACATAAGTCTCACGACCTGTCTCCCTCTACCTGGGCACCCCCACACTCACAGTCCACCTGGCCAGTGGCCACAGCTCCAGCTGCCCCCTTAGTTCAAGGCCAGGACGTGCAGATGGGCCCCAGGTACTCAGGTGAACTCATTCACCCTATGGGCCCAGCTCCAAGACCAAAGCCCCAGATCCTGCAGGGTCCTGGGCACACCTACAGCAGTCCTGCCCTGAGGAAGAACTGACTGATTTGGCCTAGACCCAAAGGCCTGGGGACAAGGCCCAAGGACTGTGTAACAGAGAAGAAAGAATAGCAGAAACAGCAGAAAGTGTCTCTGTCCTCTTTGGTCATCATCCCCACAGAATATGTGTGTGTGTGGGGGGGTGTCTCCAAGCCAAATAAAAGTATAACCCCTCTGCTGGGGTGAATCAGCTCCCTGAGGCACAGGGCTTGTGAGCCAGAACCGTTTGCACCTGGATCCCATCTCCTGCGACTTTACAGCTGGGCACTCTCAAGCAAATTACTTAACCTCTCTGAGCCTCTTTCTCATCTATGAAATGCACCTGACAGTAAGTGCCCCTGTAGTCCCGTACCATCAGGACCTCCGACTGACTGCTGACCTGAGGCTCGAACACAGAGGGCTGGGTCCCACTCCTAACCTCAGAGCTCCATTTCCTGCCACAGCCCAAAGGCCAAGACTGGGAGTTGTGTCAGGCAGAAGGGGCAGAGTGCATTAAGATTCACCACGCCTGCCCCCCTGAGAAGCCCACAGGCCTTCTTGGGACCAGAGGCACAGTCTTCACAAACATCTCCCCGGTTCCCACAGCAGAGAAGCAGTCAGCACAGCCAGCAGAACCCCGAGTGGCAACCCGAGCCCCTTTCCAACCCGTCTGGGCAGCGGTCAGAGAACCCGCTTGCCGGGGCAGACCTGGGTGGATTTCATGTGTTATTGCTCCATGTCATTGCTCCAGGCTCACAGGGATGTTGAGTGATTCTGCTAGTCCTGCAGTCGCTGGCGGGTGCACACAGCCTGCCTGCCTGGCACCGCCTTTGTTACTGCTTGGGAGCACTTAGCCATTCTGGGCTCCCCCCTCCCCCCACTCCCAGGAGCAGCAGGCTCTGGGCCTTCCGCCCGCCCTCCCTCCCTCCCTGAAGCCACTTGTACCTGCTCCAGAGCCTGGAGGGGTGACAAGTGCTTCCCAGACAATAAGAGACTCCTGGGAGAACAGACATCCTCAGAGGCTCCTGCTACACCCTTGTTTTGTGCACTGAATTCAGGCTGGGTTTCAGGGCCCCAATTGCTGGGTATGCATTACGCTGGATTTTGGGCCGATTATTGGCAAAAACGGCCCTGCCTGCCCATCCTTCATTTCAGGTCAGTCACCCCCCCCCCCACACACACTTTCCCTTTAGTACTGTGGGAGGAAACTGAGGCCCAGGGTAGAGGACCCATCTTGGGCAAGGTCACCCCACGCTGGGTCTCCTGGGTGTGTTTCAGGCAATGACATCAATCTCCTTGGGCTCCAATGCTGTGTGGCCTTGGGCAAGTTATTTAACCTTTCAGACAATGGTACTGTCCAGGTCTGGGTAGTCCAGAGGATGGATGGAAATTATATGCATAGAGCACCTAGCACTTTCGTACCTGCTCAACACCTGACCCATTATTATTATTCCATCCTTTTCATTCTCCTCTCTCTCCACTCCAGCCCCCCCCCCCACCCCCGCCAACCCTGTTTCAGGGCCCTGGGGCTTGTCAAACCCCTGGCACAGGCTTGTTCCCTGGCTTCTCCTCAGGGACCCTCCCTAGCCGCCTAGTTGACGCTCTTCCCCTGCTTCTGTCCTCATCTTCACACTCTCTGACACCCTGGGCGGTCTACTGATTCACCCCGTGGGCCTCTCTTGCCCTGGAACTTTAAGCCCTCTGAGGGCAGGGCTCTTGCGGCACCGCCCCCCTCCCCCGCCGCGTGCGAGCGCTCGAGGGTATGAAGGAGTCCTATCCAGGAGCCTGGCCTCGGGCCGACCCTGTCCTGGGGGCAGCCAGCCCGACCGGGGGCTGGAGGAGCAGCGCGCGCGGGTGGAAGGGTGCCGGCCGCGACTGGCGGCGGGACGCGGGCTCCAGGGGGCGGCGCCGGGGACAAACGGTGGCCATACCTGTGCGGGGGCCGCGGGCACCTCCCCCAAGGTGGCTCCGGCGCGCGCCCGCGAGGTTACGCCCGGGCGCGCCGGCCGGAAGGAGACCCCGCGCGGGGCGGGGGAGGCGGGGCGTCAGCCGGCAGACCACGCCCCCAGGACGCGGGGCCGCTGCGGGGGGCGGGGCCACTGGGCCGCGGCCGCCTCGCACTTCCGCTCGCCGGGGCCGGCTCATTCATATTCATAAGGCGGGTGAGGGGCGGGCCCCGGGTCCCGGCGGCGCCCCGCCCCCGGGCCGCGGATCCCTCCCCGGCGGAGGCTCCGGCCCCAGTGGGGCGCCCCCGGCTTCCGCCTCCGGGAGGGAGTTTCCACTTGGTCACAACTCAAAAATGTGTCGCTCCCGCTCCTCCGCCCCCTCGTCTCTGCCCTGGGCGGGGGGTCTCCTCCCTCGGAAGGCAAGGGGGCGGGGCCAGGGGAGGGTGGCTCCTCCTTCCTGGGGCAGGTCCATTGGGATGTGGCTGACCCTTCCCTTTCTCCCTTCCTCCAATTTAGCGCTTATAATAATACTCATTTTAAAACAAAATAATAGTTCTACTTTATTGAGCGCTTATTTTGTGCCAGGCACTGTGCCTTTTATATGAACTACCTCTTTCAATCCTCTCAACAGTCCAGCTGAAGTTAAGTACAACATTTATCACGCCCAGAAGCTCGGAAAAGTTGAGTGACTTACCCACTATCACACTGCTGGCCTTGAGCTTTTTCGGCAAGGTTGGTACCGATGGGTTGGGGGAGGGGGCAGGAGCTGGCCCCCCACCGCCTTTTAGGAAATGGGCTTACCTAAGGCCCTCCTGGCTGGCTGGGGGTGGCTGAGGGGTGTATCTGAATGCCCCCATTCGAGGGAGAAGCTACTACTGGGGGAAACCAAAGCATGAAGGCAGGACAGGCTACACAATTTGTTCGACCCAGTGCAAAATGAAAATGTGAGGCCCTGTGTTCCAAAATGACTAAGAATTTCAGGAAAGTGATGGCAGAATATTCAGCCAAGCATAGGCCCTACTTAAGTACCAGTCTTGTGCAACTGCATGGGTGAATGCCCATGAAGCCTCCTGATGAAGAGGCTCAGGAGCTCTTCTAAGGCCTGAGAAGCCAGCAGGGACATCCCCACCTCCAATGTCACCTCACCCCCTCCCCCCACACCCCCCACCTCCAGCCCAGGAATCTTAGCTCCATGCTGGCATCCAGGGCTCATCCTCCAGAGCTCCAAAAGCTGAGCATTTCAGGTTCTCTGGAACTGGACTTCTGGGGGTCGGGTGAGTCCTGTGGGGAGAGTGTGTCCCGAACCTGAATGACCCAGCTGGCCCTTGGGTCTGTGCCTCCTGGATATTCTCAGCCCCGGCCACGTGGACAGGTAGGCTGGCTCATACTTGCCAGGCCCAGCACAGGACTCAGTTCTGACTCGAAGCCCTCCTTTTTTGCTGGAGCAGGGTGTGAGGAGCAGCCAGGGCTGCCTCCCAGAATAAACACCCCACCCATAGCCAGCCCCAGCCCTGCAGGCACAGCAAGCCAGCGCCAGTGGGAGAGAGCTCACCAGGCCCCAGCTCAAGGTTAATAAGTCACCCTGATCTCACTCCCTCCATCACTCCATCCTTGTTCCTGGGCCCCCAGTCACAGTGGGTTGCAGCCTTCATTAATAACAATAGCTATTCTTTGTTGCACTCTTTCTCCCCACCAGGCATCGGAAGCCCTCTTATGCCCTCTGCACTGAGGCTCCCACAAACCCATAATAGGCATGAGGATCACCATTTCACAGATAGGGATACTAAGGCATAGAGAGAACCCATGGCTTGGCTAAGGTCAAGAGCTGGAGCTTGGGGTTTGCTGCCATTCATCCATCCTGGTTCCAGTTGTCTCTCCTACATCTACAATGTAGGTCACAAGGCTCACTTCTTTATGCTGTCTTGTATTATTTACTTTCAGCTCCTCGAATAGATTAAGGCTCTGGAAAAACAGGAACTGTGCTTTTACTGCTGAGTTTCTCTGGACCCAGCATTGTGCACTAATTGACGAGTCATTTACTAAGCATCACCAGATACTTTTTTTTTTTAAAGATTTATTTATTTATTTGAGAGAGTGAGAATGAGAGAGAGAGAGAGAGTACATGAGAGGGGGGAGGGTCAGAGGGAGAAGCAGGCTCCTCGCCAAGCAGGGAGCCCAATGCGGGACTCGATCCAGGGACTCCAGGATCATGACCTGAGCCGAAGGCAGTCGCTCAACCAACTGAGCCACCCAGGCGCCCTTTTTTTTTTTTTAAGTAAGCTCCAGGGGCACCTGGGTGGCTCAGTCTTTAAGCATCTGCCTTCAGTTCAGGTCATGATCCCAGGGTCCTGGGATCAAGCCCCGCATTGGGCTCCCTGCTCCGCAGGAAGCGTGCTTCTCCCTCTCCCACTGCTTGTGTTCCCTCTCTCGCTGTGTCTCTCTCTGTCAAAAAAATAAAATGAAATCTAAAAAAAAAAAAGTTTATTGTTGAAAGTTTAGGAGACCAGATTCAGCCCCCCAAATATACCTATCAGCAATTATCTTAGCTCAGGCTGCTATTACTAAATACCACAGACTGGGTAGCTTAAACAACACACATTAATTCTCACAGTTCTGGAGGCTGAAGTCCAAGTTCAAAGTGCTGGCAGATTCAGTACCTGGTGAGGACTCTCTTCCTTGCTTGCAGATGGCTACCTTCTTGCTGTGTCCTCATATGGCCAGGGGGCAGGGGAAGCTCTGATCTCTCTTCCTCTTCTTATAAGGCCACTGATCCCATCACGGAGACCCCACCCTCATGACCTCATTTAGACCTAATTACCTACCAAAGGCCCAATATACAAATAGTATCACATTGAGGAGGTGGTTAGGGCTTCAACATATGAAGTTGGGGGGGACACAAACATTCGTAACAGAAATATTTATGCAGCAATATTTATGAAGCATTTGCTATGGGACAGGCCCTGGGCAGGACCCTGCAGGGGGTGTGACAAAGCAGATAATGCTCTTGTGTCCTACTCTTTGGGGAACTTGGGAACTTACAGTCTAGTAGGGGAGATAGTCCATAACACAAGGGAGGGGAGCAAGTACCAAAGTTTGGGTGCTCAGAGTAAGGATTCTTAGAGGGAGGAAACCCAGGGTAATGGGAGGAGGACATCCCTCCTTACCCACCTTTCACTAAGAAAGAGGAAGCCAAGCCTGACCTGACTGCTATAGCAGATGCTGCCTCCCAGAAAAGCACAACCCAAAAAAACCCCTTCAGAGCCTGGCGCTCTTGGATATCCTGCACCCGATGCCATAAGTTATCTGATGCTCCAAGGAGATAGTGGGTTATAACACAAGATTTAGAATCAGATCAACTGAGACTGCAATCTGGATTATGCCTCCCACTAGCTTCTAAGACCTTGGCCAAGTTACTTCTCTGTGCCTCAGTTTCCTTCTCTGTAAAATGGGAATAATAATAGGACTCACCCTCAGGGTTATTGTGAATATAATAAAAGTAAAGCATTTGGGGGTGCCTGACTGGTGGTGAGTTCAAGCCCTAGGTTGGGCATGGAGCTTACTTTATTTTTTTTAAAGATTTTATTTATATATTTGACAGAGAGAAACACAGAGAGAGAGGGAACACAAGCAGGGGGAATGGGAGAGGGAGAAGCAGGCTTCCTGACGAGCAGGGATCCCAATGTGGGGCTCAATCCCAGGACCCTGGGATCATGACCTGAGCCGAAGGCGGACGCTTAACGACTGAGCCACCCAGGCGCCCCTGGAGCTTACTCAAAAAAAAAAAAAAAAGTATCTGGTATAGAGAAAGAACTGCTCTGCCTGAGAATTGGGGGTTTCTGGTTGGGTCAGCTCCACCAAGATTATACAGTCTTCACTCTTACTGGATTTGCAAAAGCCAAATTTAGGGGTTTATCTGCAGCTAAGGGGACTCCATCTGGGTCCTAGAATGTGGACACCAGGTAGTGATGGCTAGTATGTGTTAAGAATGTACCTCATTTGGGGCGCCTGGGTAGCTCAGTCGGTTAAGCGTCTAACTTCAGCTCAGGTCATGATCTCCAGGTCCTGGGATCAAGCACCTCCCCGCCCCCCTGCCTGGAGCCCCACTCCCAGGTAGGGTTCCCTGCTCAGCGGGGAGTCTGCTTATCCCTCTCTCTGCCCCTCCCCCTGCTTGTGCTCCCTGTATCTCGAATAAATAAATAACATCTTTAAAAAAAAAGGAGATATTAGTCATCATCCCAAGGTGGGAATCCCAACTCAGAGTTCTCACTGGGAGCAACCTGCTTGTCCGTGAAAACAAGTGTGTGTAGAAAAACGATGAGAAAGGACCTCCAGGTGTAAAGGTTTCTTATGGTCAAGTGCCCCACATGGCGCGGAGGTCGTTGGATTTCCCTGGTCACTGGATTCAGGTCCGACCAGACTGATTGTGAGACCCATGAGGGCAAGGACAGCTGAGGTTGTTCGCTCTTGTCTCCACTGCTGCACACTGCCTGGCATCCTGCAAGCACGCCGTAAGCATTATTAACAGATAAAAAAGTAGCCCCTTGTGCACCGTTTTTTCAATATACCTCGATTCCCCCAGGGCTGGAGCCGGACCTGGCGAGGTTGAACGACTCTATGCCTCTGGCTACCGGGCCGCGCTGCGGCCTGGATCGCCGAGATCCCAGGCGCCGGGAGGGGGCGCTCTGCGGCCCTCAGCCTCTGCCCCTCCCCACGCACCCAGCGGACCGGGAGAGTCGGCCCTTAACAGCCCCCTCCTGGAAGGTGCTAGGTCCCAAAGCTAGCCTGCCCCCAGGCCCATCTGCCGGCTAATGTTTAACCCGGTCTCACTCCACATTATCCACAGGAGGGAAATCGGGGTGGGGTGGGGGCAGGGGAGGTCACCTCCAAATCGCTACTTTCCAGGCCTACAGGTCTTTCACGTATCACCCAACAATTCATGAGCACCTACTCTGTGTCTATTTATGTAAGTCATGAGTACCTATTATGTGTCCATTCATGCAACCATCATAAGCACCAACTATGTATCCATTTGCCCAAAATACAATAAGCATCTACTGTGTGTTCATGTAACAATTTAAGAGCAGGAACTCTGTGTCCATTTATGCAAAAGTCATGAGCACCAACTATATGTACATCAGCTTAACATGTAATGAGCACCTATCCTGTGTCCATCGTGCAACATGTCTGGAGCACCTACTATGTGCCAAGAGCTGTGCCAGGAGCTGAGGATGCTGTGTGATCGAGACCCACCGGTCTCCGGCTCTGGCGGCGGACAGCGGCATCAAATACACACACGAAGGCGAAATTACACCGGGAGTCAGGTGCCTCATCTACAAGAGGAGGCTTTTCCTCTCCTGGACTCCTCAAAGCTGCGAGGCGGCGGGGCTGGCCAATAGCAGGAGGGCTGTTTTTGAACCAAGATTTGCCACCCGACAGCACAGCAGCGAGATAACCGGGCAGGGGCTCCAGATTGGCCCAAACAAAACACACTCAAGAACTCGAGTCTGGGTTCAACATTAGGAGGGAAAAGACAGCTTAGGCGGGTGCGGGGCTTTAGCACTCGCCGGCATCCACTCCTTCCACCTCCTAACCGCGGGGTTCCGGCGAGGCCAAGGACCCCCGCGGCGCTCAGGTTGGGGACGCAGGTTGTCCCAACTGCTGGGACCAAGACTGGGGCCGAGCGGAAGCCCGGACTGCTCCCGGCCAGACCTCGTCCTAATTCCACTGTGTGGGAAACTGAGGCCGAGGGCAAGGCGGGGACCAGCCCGGCGTGGGACAGGAGGGAGGGTCTGATCCCGGCCTCGAACCCTGGCTTGCGCCTCCCCGAATCCGGAGCCGGGGCCTCTGCCTGGCGGGCGCTGCCCGCGCGTTCCTGGAACTGGGCTGGGCGGAGAAACCAGGGCCTGCGGAGAGGCATTCCTGCCGCCCTCCCCGCCGCCCCGGGCCGTGGGGGGCCTGGCCAAGGTGACCCCGCGGGAGGGAGGCGAGAGGCCCCCGCCCCCTCGGCCGCAGCGACCTCCTCCATCTTCCCGGTCCTCGGGGCTTTTCCTCTGGGCCCGCACGCCCTCCCTCCGGTCACCCGCGCGCCTGCCCCCTCCCCGGGCTTCCCCAAGGGCGGGACATCCCTCCCCCCCCGCCCCCGACATCCCCAGGCCACCTCCGGGCCGTGTCCCAGCGCTGCCCTCGGGCCGGGGCGGGGCGCGGCGGGGGGGGGTACCCGATGATGGGGCCGAGGAGGACGCGCGCCGCCCGGCCGCGGCCCGGCGCCCCCTCACTCCCGGTGCCCGCTCCCCGCGGCCCTGCCGCCCCACCGCCCTCTCTCCCTCCCCTCCCCCGGCCCAGGGCCGGCTCCCGGCCGCCCCCTCCCCCCGACGCGCACGCCCCGCCTGGCAGCTGGCGCCCCGGGCCTGGGGCCGCCGCGGCGAGAGGAGTTTGCTGGGAGGGCGGGCGCGAGGGAACCAGCGGGGGAGGGAGGAGGGAGCAAGGCCGCCCCCCGCGCCCCTCCTCCTCCCCCTCCTCCGAGGCTTGCCCGGCCCTCCTCCCGCCACCTCCCTCCTCCCTCCTCCCTCCCTCTCTAAGACATCCCCGCACGGCCCGGCCGCCGCGGCCACCTTCCCTGCCGGAGCTGCAGATGTGGCGGAGCGGCCGGGCGCCGGGCGGCCGTGCCAGGGGAGCCCGCGCCGCGTGAGCCTCGCGCCCCGGCCCCCGCCCGCCCCGGCCCCTCCCCGCTCGCTCCCCCGCCGCCCCCCGACCGCCGGAGCCCGCAGCCGGGAGCCCGACCGCCCCCGCCGCCGAGGTAGGAAGCCCCGGGGCGTCGCGCCGTGGGGACGGGCATGGGCGGGCGGCGGGGAGGGGGGGTGCTGGGCTGTCGCGCGGGGGCTGCGGGGGGCTGCGGGACCCGAGGGTCGCCTCCTCCTCCCGCGTCCGCGCCTCGCCCCGGGCCATTGTGAGCCCTCGCCGGGGCCCCTGCGCTCGCTCCCTCGCTCCCTCGCTCGCTTGGCTCGCGCGCTCCCTCCCTCGCCGGCTGCCCGGCCCCGTCCCTCCGTCTCTCCGTCTTTCTCCTCCCTCCTTCCCTCCCTCCGTCCGGAGGCCGGGCCGAGCCACGGCCGGGCCCAGGGCGGGAGCAAACTTCGGCGGGGAAGTTGGGCGGCCGCGGTGGGGGCGCGCTGCGGGGTGAGAGGGGGGCCCCCCGGAGCCTGGGCACGAAGTTGTCTGGGGCAGCGGGGCAGCCGCCCCTTCCCACGGCTGCGCCGGGGCTGTTTCTAGGACGGGGTTTGAAAGGTGTCTCCTCCCTTGTCCCGGAAAGTCTCCCCACTGCTGCCACTGGCTAGCCTGGGCCCTTCCTGGGCCGGGGGAGGGAGGCGTCCCTGGGGGTCAGGACAGGGGGTGCCCGCGCGTCAGGACTGGGAGCCGGAGTCCTGTCTGGCACTTGTTCGTCCTCCTCTGCTGTCTGGGTGGAAGCAGAAGAACCTGGCAAAGTGAAGAGGGCAGGGGTATCCAACGGCCTGAAGGAGGGTCTGGAGGGAGTGGGGGAGGGGGTGAGGCAGGTGCATGCCCACGGAAGGAGAGGCCGAGGAAGGGAGATGCTGGCACCCTGCTTCCCTGCAGGCCCCCTGGAATGGGGCTGGAATCCAGGCTGGCACCTGGAGGCCTTGGCACACTGCCCTGGCCAGTCGGGTACTCAGGCCACAGCAGGGCAGCATGCTGCCTCTCCCTCTGTCAGGGAGGGCCCGCCTGGCCTGGCCACCCTGGGGCAGTGATGGTTGCAGGAATCCTGGCCCTGCCCTGGGGCCTGGGAAGCGGGAAGGGATCCTGGGAGGAGCCCTGGGCCCCCAGCCATCACAGCCCGGGATCTTGGCTCTGAAGGGAACGCTTGACACTGAGGGGGCAGCCAGGCCAGCCGGGGACCTGGCCAAGGCCTGGGCTCTTGTGGCTCTTGGTCTAGGCCAGGGCCAGGGCCTGAGCTGTGGTCTTTAGAGGCAGCCTTCCTGAGGGGCTTACATCCTGGAGGGAAGGTGGTGCTTAGCTGAAGCTAGAGAACAGCGAGAGCCACCCTGCTCCCCCAGGGCCTTCCTTAGCTCCCAAGCTCAGGGAAGGGGAAGCTGGCCCCTTCGGCCTGCCCACCCACCCAATCCTCTCCAAGCCCCACTCCTGGTGCCACAGTACCACAGCTGTTCCAGCCCGGCCCACACACCTCTCCCCGTGACCTCGGAGCCTCCCCCTCTGCTCCTCCTTCTCCCCTCTGGGCCGGGGCTGGGCCTCCCAGCTGGCCCTGGCCCACTCTGGGGGAGGGGCTGCACCTGGGGAGCCCTTCCCAGGACACCCCTTTCCAGGCTCCAGCCCAGCCCATTTTACAACCCACCCCCAGCTCTGCTGGGCCCTGTCTGCAACCATCCAGGCAGGAGGCAGTGCCAGGGGGTTGGGGCACAGTTTATGGGGGTTGAGGACCCCTTGGAAGCCGCCCTGTTTTCCTTAGCTCCTTACCCTCCCCCTCCTTTCCGGAGCTGCCATTAGCGCTGACCCTGTGACCCCCAGAGCCTGCCCGCCCTTCCCTGTCTGTGACCTTTGACCTTTGGTGTTAAATCCCTCCAGCTGGGGCTCTTCGGCCCCTGAGTGACCCTGGCCCAGGTCCCCTGGGGGGGCCTCTCCCTACTCCTGGCTCTCTACACAGGGACACCTGCCAGTCCCTCCCTCACTGATGGGGAGGGGGCGCCCCAGGAAGCCAGACAGTGAGTCACCCCACTTCCAGGCACCACTGCTTTTAGAGTCAGTGGCTTTGGGGGATTCGCGAGAGCCAGGCCACAGCCTTGAGGGTGAGTGGGAAAAGCCCCTGGCCTGGGAATCTGATATCCTGGATTTGAGCTTGGGCCAGGCCACCAACTCCCAGGGGCCCTTGGGCCAACAACACCCCCCCCCCCCCACTTTCTAGGTCTCAGTTTCCTCATCCGTAAAACCAAGAGGTCAGACAAGGTGAGCTTCCCGAGCTGGAGTCCATGAGAAGACTTGTTGGTTGGGGGGTACTGAGACGTGGGGTCAGGCCAACAAAAGCCAACTCTCAATCATCCGTGGGTGGAGCCAGCATGAATAACTGGATGCCACAGACATCCAAAAACCTCATTTCAAACAATCGTGTGAACCGCGTCCCCCCAAAGCTTTTGTTGTTTCTAAAAAGCCAGCTGCAGATGGGTATGGCCACAGCAATGTCTTCTGCCCAGGCTCCCCTCGCTGGGAGTGCCCGCGGAGGGCCAGCTGCCCTGCAGGAAGACAAAGCTCTGTCAGGACCCCTCCTTGGGGCCTGTGAGGGGCCCCTGTACCCCTCCCGGCCCCACCTTGCAGCCCCGCACTCCCCTCTCCCCTCCTTCCCTGGCCTGGCCTTGGCCCCAGGCGGTGGGAGTGTCCTCTGCCACCTAATCCTCCCGGGGTCTGAACTGCGGTATAGAAGGAAGAATGTGTTTTCCTGACGACATTTTCCCATGTGCGTTTTCATCTACCCTGACTTGCCTGGAATCCGAATTTCCCACTTGGGCGAGGGGGTGGGGACGGGTGCTGGGCAGAGTTTGGGGCAATCCCAGGATGAGGGAGGGTGGCGACAGCTGTGGCTGGGGGACCAGATGTTGGGGCTGGCGTTTGGGGTGGGGCCCTGGTGCTGGGAGGCACACTGGGGTTTGGTGGGGGAGATGGCCGCTCTGGCTGTCCCCTCCGGCACCGGATGTCTCCCCAGGTTGTGTACCAGGGGAGGCTGTGGAGGCCCCTCACCCAAGCGGGGAGTTCAGCTCGCAGTGGAGAGGCCCTGAGCTGGGCAGAAGAGGGGGAAGAGCCTTTTCTGAGGCTGCAGAGAAGCCTCCCTCTATTCCGGGTTCTTACTGTAAATTTATATTTCACACAGATGATGGAGGCCAGAGGGTGACTGGTGGAAGGTGCTGGGTGGTCCCCCCTTCACCCAGAGGTGGGGAGCGCCCCTGGCTGGTGAGGGGGCAGCTTAGGGCCAGCCAGAAAGAGGCGGCTCTCACTTGCCTGAGTTGGTTCCCTTGTAAAAGGGCCGTAGAGGTGGGTGGCCCAGCCATGTGTCTGGGTGTCACCTCTCTGAGATGGGACACCCGGCCTTTCCCCAGCCTGCCACCCAGCCCGGGTGTGGAGGACCACAGCTTTTGCAAAGCCCATGGTACACATCTGCCCCAGTGAATCAGCGACCCCTGGTGAATCCCCATTCAGATTCAGGTGCGGCCAGGGGTGGGGACTCAGCATTTTCCACCTCCACGTGCTTTGCTGAACAGCCAGGGTTGAAGCTTTGATGCTGGACAGGAAAGGATGTGCTGCTGGGGGTTCCTGTGTAGGGGCGCAGCTCCAAGTAGGCAGACCCTGGTTTCTCTCCGGGGGCCCCAACTCAGCCCTGCAAACCCCTGCTGCACTCCAGCTAATAACAATACCAGCTGAGGTCCCTAGGGAGGCAGGGATGGGCATGCCCACGGGGTCAAGGGATGGAGCAGCATGGGGGGAAGAACTCCCTGAAAAAAATCAGTGCCTTCCAATGGCCCCGGGAAGTTGGCAGGTGTGGACATCTGTCACCTGAAATTGCCCCATCAACCCTGTGAGGAAGATCCATTGATCACTGACAAATGAAGAAACTAAAGCTTAGGATGGAACAGGGCCAGTGGGCATCTGGGCCCAAGCTCCTCGGTCTGCTCTGGCTGGTCTGGGCGATGGTATCTGGTGGTCAGTTTCCCAGCCTGGGATAGGAAGGGATCCTGCTCTTGAGGGGAACCCAAGTGGGCCCCCAAACCCCACCCTTTTCCTGACACGGATCCTGCTGGCCTGAGTTGCAGACTGCTCCATGGAGGTGAGAGGGTCCCTGGCCCTTCTTCCCATTCCAGCTCTGGTGCTGTGGGACCCTCCCCGGGGAGCTCTGGGGGCCTCTACACAGCTGGTCCCCAGGGAGCCCCAGAGCCTGACCTGCCATCCTGGCTAGGATGCTTCTCTCCAAGCGCCCTCAGGCTGGGCAGGGTAGAGGCCTTGGCTCTGGGCATCTTGAGGGGCGGGAGCTCTGGCCTTCCTCTCCTCCTTCCCCTCCCAGATGGGATGGAGGTTTCTGGTTAACTGGTGGTCAGACTGGGAGGAGCCTGGGGGGCACGGAGATGTGAAGTGATTCCAGCATTGGGGTGTGTGTGGGGGGGGGCACTTTCCATCTGCTCCAGCTGCCCCCAGTGGGGGATGGGCAGAGGGACTAGAATCTTCCAGTGCTGTGACTGGGGGTCTGGGGAGAGGCTGGGGCTTCCTCAGGCCCTTTGTCTTCAATGCCTGAGAAGCCAGGTAGTACCCGCCACAGGGGGAGCCCCGTGATGCAGCGTGCGACATGTGTGTGCACACGTACTCCTGCCTTGGCAGATGGCTGCCTGGGGAGGGGACTGACCCAGCCCCCGGCCCCCTCCTCCAGTCATGGCCAAGGGCGGGTGGGAGGCTCCAGAGGCCCCAGGAGACTGCTGAGCTGCCTGAGTCAGCCCTGGGAAAACAATCCTGCCCATCTGACAGAGGGTCTTGTCTCCTTTGCACAAATGCACTCACAGGCTAGTGCCCCACTGGGACCCTGGGAGTCAGAGGGCTGCCGGTGGGGGCTTCTTGGCGGGGGTGGGGACTGAAGCTCAGAGATTTGAGGGCTTGGCCTGGGGTCACTTGGGGTCAGGGAGGGACCGAGGGGGACCGGAGCCCAAGGCTGTCTGGCCCTTGCCCCTGAAATGTCAGTTCAACCTGGGATTCCCCTCAGCTCTACTCCTGCCCGCCCCCCTCCCTGCTCCGCCCCCCCATCCACTGCACAGGCATGAGGGCATGACGTGGGGGCAGCTGCGTCCAGAGGAAGCCTCTCTCCCTCCCTTCTCCCCGTCGTCCATCTGGGTCTGGCTGGCAAGTCCCAGCCCGCCTGAGCCATTTCTCGCCTGGGCCACTCCCTCCTGCATCCAGAGCCCCCCAACCCCCATCCCCACACTTTCAGGCTGACTGCCCCTGAGCTGCGATGTCCCCCTCCCCCCTAGGCTGTGGGCCCTCCATTGTCCTGCCTGTTCTACAAAGCTCCCCCCACCCCAGTACTGCTGGCTGTCTGCCTGCCAGCCCCACCCTCTTTCAGGCCAGGCCCGCAGCACCACCTCAGGACACCTAGTGCTCACCCCGCTGGGTCCTAGGGACCCCGGGCCCCAAGGACCTGGAGCAGGCCAGGCCTGGCAGGGCGCTACCCAGTGGGTGTTTCCTTTTGGGTTTGGAGACTGCCCCCAGGTTCTAGACTTGCTTTGCTGCCAGATGGGACAAGCAGGGGACAGGCGGGGGTGGCAGGGAAGAGGGGCTGTGGGCAGGGGGTGGGAAGGGTAGGGGTGTGGGGCTGGAGTGCAGAGTTCATTGCAGAGCCCCTGCTGGGCCTGGTCGCAGGCTGTTCTTGGGTGGGCTCTGTGCCAGTGCTGGGTGGGAGTGGCAGGAGAGAAGCTGGGGGAACTGGGCCCTACCAGTCATCCCAACTGAACCAGGGCAATGCTGGCCACCCCATCCTTGTCCAGGTCTGCTCCCGGGTCCTTTGCCCTGGACAGGGAGGAAGAGGCCTCTGTGTCCAGGCCCAGTCCCTGCCTTTCACCTTGACCTTGGGCAAGCCACTTCCTTCTTTGGGCCTCAGCCCCTCCATCCCTACCCCCCTCACCCTGCTGGTGGGCACCACAGATGGGTCCATTCATTCAACAGACATTCACTGAGTGCCAGGTGTTTGGGAAAAGCAGAGGGCAGGTGTGATGGTGCTGTTCAGGGACTGGTTAGGGTGCTCAAGCTCCAGCTTACTTTAGGCCAGCCCTCTCCTTTCCTGGATGGGGAAACTAAGGCCCAGAGCTTTGCCCACATCAGATTGGGGCAGGCCGGTTTTCTGGCTCTGAGCCCCCAGCTCTTTGCATCGCTGCCCAGTTCACGATGGTGGAAGGAGTTAGCTCAGCGTGGGGACCGTGGGAAATAGTGCAGTGGTCCGCTGCAGGAGGCCTTCACCGGCTCTAGGACTCCCTTCTTGGAATGAGGCTCTGCATACCAGGTGCCGGAGTAAGTGCTGGGGCCAAAGGTCAGGGGGCAGTGCATAAGACACTCTGTGTGCAGGGCCAGGCATCCAGGGTATGTTCAAGAGCTGGTGACATGGGGCGCCTGGGTGGCTCAGTCGTTGAGCGTCTGCCTTCGGCTCAGGTCATATCCCAAGGTCCTGGGATCGAGCCCCGTGTCTGGCTCCCTGCTCTGCGGGAAGCCTGCTTCTCCCTCTCCCATTCCCCCTGCTTGTGTTCCCTCTCTCGCTGTGTCTCTCTCTGTCAAATGAATAGATAAAATAAAAAAAAAAAAAAAAAAAGAGCTGGTGACATTATGGCATTAGTGAGGACTTGGACCCTGGGTGATCGTGGCAGGCAGACAGGCTGTCGCAGGGCTAGGAACACTTCCCTCAGCAGCATGGGGACAGAAGCAGGTCCTCTGCTCAGCTGTCAGGCACCTGCTGCAAGAGTCTGAGGCTGGAGAGGGTGAATCAGGGAAGACTTGGTGCAGGAAGGGGTAGGAGGGGAGTGGCAGCTGGAGGAGAATATGGGAATGTGGAAGGTTGTGCAGCAGGGCCGGGCACCCAAGAGGTGAGCATCGAGCTCATGGGAGAAAGGGAATCCTGAGAAAGGAGGTGCTGCAGGGGAGAGCTTGAGGACAGGAGCCTCTGGGCTGGAAAGGAAGAGGGTCCTTTCTGTGTAGAGCACTCCATGACTCCCCGGTGCCCTCCAGGTCCTGGCCCAGCCTCCCTCTTGGGCCTCCTCCTCTTCTGAGTGACAGGCAGGTTTGCTGAAGGTCAGCCGAGCCACCCCAGGCCTCTACAGCATTGGGCCCAGAAGGAGTGTGGGCTTTGGAACCTGGCAGTGAACCCCAGATGTGCTACTTACAAGCTCTTGTGACCTTGGCAGGTGACTGAACCCTTCTAAGCCTCGATCTCCCCCTCTGGAAAATGGAGAGACTAGCACCTAATTTGCCAGGGGTGGGGGGGACATGAGGATGAATGGAGATGGTGAGCGGGAGGCAGACTGGCCTGTCTGGCCTGCAGAACAAGTTAGGACCTGATGCCCCAACACTTCACCCCATGTCCCCACTGCTCGGGAGCAGCCCTCTGCCCCCTCCCCCCCCGCCCCCCCACCAGCTGCTCTTGTTCCCCCACTGAGGTCCAGGTGCCTTTCATCCTCATTCATCTGTGGGCCCCCAGGACTGATGGGGTGGAGGGCCTGGTGTTGGAATGCATAACTGAGCGATGGGGTAAACGAGGCAGAGGGAGGGAAGGGCCAAAGTCCAGAGCCCGCCTTGGCCGCCTCTGCTCAGAGTTGGCAGGTGCTGTTCCGTGGGCCTGGTGCTCGTCCTGGGCTGGTGGGAGGGGAGGGCCATGGGCAAGAGCCCCCAGGACTCAGGAGGTGTTCATCTGGTTGTCTTACAGCCTGATTTGGCTGGGCAAGGGCAGCGTTTCCTTCCCTTTGGGGCCTGGGCCTCATCCCTCGTACTCCTCATAACTCCTGGGTCCCAGGCCTGCTGCTGGTCACGTGCTGTGCCCTGTGTGTATGGTGTCTGAGCACAGGTGGGACACAGATTCATTGCCTCTATGTCGCGGTGCCGTGGGGGCCCGCCCATGTCCTGTGGGACACAGGCCGTAGCCTTTGCTCGCCCCAGGGAGTTCTGGCGGAGTGCCCAGCCCTGCCTGTCCGCCCTGAGGGGCAGTGCTGCCTGGCAGGGCCTGGACTGCTCCCGCCGAGGCCTCAGTGGGTGTGTGGCCCTGTCTGGCTCCCCCGAACCCCATGCCAGATCCTCCCAGGGATTTGGGCCGCCTGGGCCTGGCCCTTCCCTTCCCAGTCCGAGGGCGGGTGTGGGGGCTGCTTGGCGGGCTCGCCTCTGGCTGAGGCCCAGGTGCAGGCAGTGCTTAAAGCCCCACGCACCACCTCCCCCCCACCCCCGCCAGCAAGCTGGGCAGACAGGAAAATACCAGACATAGTTGTGCAAAGGTGGCTGCAGGCAGGCAGGCAGTAGGGGGTGGAGGCCGTTGAGATGGGGGCCTAGAAGCCACCAGGCCTAAGGGAGTCCTCTGTGCCAGGCTGGCCCCTGCATCTGGACAGGCACGCGCGTCTGTGTGAGTGTGTGTGTTCGTGTGTGGGCTGGGCCCGTGTGTGAGTCGCTCCTCCCTACCTGGTGTCACTGGGGAAGCCAGGACCGGTGAGGGGTGTGGGCGTGGGGGTGGGGGAGCCAGCTGTGGGCCTTCCAGCTTCAGCACTGCTCAAGTATCTGGGTGACCTTGGCAGGCTAAGTTATTGCATGGGGCACCCCCAGCCCAGGGCCAGGAACAAGAATTCTCGGAGCTACGTCTCCTGCGTGCCAGGCGCTGGGCCAAGCTCTCCCTGTGGGATGTCCCCAATCCCTACCTTGCCCTATGAGCTGGCACCTTACTGTGCTACCTATGTTTCTGACCAAGGCTCCTAGTGGGCAGCAGGGCCCCATCTGAGGCCCCACAGCCAGGGGCGAGAGCACAGGGGCCTGGGACCAACTAGCCTGGCTCTGGGTAGTGCTATCTAAACATGCCCGAGTGGAGGTTCCTGGCACACACCCTTCTTCAGGTGCTGCCCAGCTGAGGGCTTTCCTGAGGACCCCATGGCTGAGGGCAGAGAGCTCAGCCCTGGTTGGGTCACCTGGGGCACTTGCACTCCACCTGGGTGGGGTCTGCTCCGCCCCCCCCCCCCCCCGGGGGACCTGGGGAGGCTCGGGAGGCTGGCTGAGGGCCCATCTTGAGATGGGGGCAGGGCCTGCCTGCAGAGTGAGAGGTTCCCAGGGAAGAACCCCTTGGTCTTACAGGAAGTACGCTGGCCCTGGCCCCTCTCCTGGGACCTGCTGGGCGAGGCCTCAGGATAAGCCCCTCCTCTGGGTCCCGGGAGGAGCCCTGCTCCTTCCAGAGTTGCTCAGAGACTCCAGGGCCTCCCTCCTTTTCTTTGAGCAGTTGAGCTCTAGAAGGTGGCTAGGCTCAGCTGTGGCCACTGCCCAGGACAGCTGATGCCTGAGGCTCTCTGAGGGGCACCAGCTTGTTTAGTTGCACCTTACAATGAAGGCCAGTTGCGCTCAGGTGAGGGGGAGACAGTGGTGTGTGTGGATGCCGTGGGGAGGGTCAGTCCCCCCACCCAGCTGTCCTCACAGCTCCAGACTAGCCAAAGGCTGGACGTGTCAGTGATGGTGACAGTTAATTCAACAAGTTTGACCAAGTACCTACTATGGGCCCAGCATTGTTTCAGTTGCTGAATATTACATAATAATGGGAGACATTAAGAAATCACTGGATGGGGGCACCTGGGCGGCTCAGTCGTTGGGTGTCTGCCTTCGGCTCAGGTCATGATCCCAGGGCCCTGGGGTCAAGCCCCACGTCTGGCTCCCTGCTCAGCGGGAAGCTTCTCCCTCTCCCACACCCCCTGCTTATGTTCCCTCTCTCGCTGTCTCTCTGTCAAATAAATAAATAAAATCTTTAAAAAAAAATCACTGGATGTGTGCATCACCACCCAAAGCCCAGTGAGGAGTTCTTATTACTATTAGGATCATCCCATTTTAGAGGTGAGGACAATGAGACAGGGAGGTGACCTGCCCTAAGTCACATGGGCAGGAAGTGACAGAGCCAAGCTGGAGACCCAGGTGGTCTGACCGTACTTGGACCCCTGCTCTGCTGCCTGCTCAGGAAGGGGTGCGCTGAGAGGATGGGGTCTGCCCCTGCCCGCACCCCTGCCTCTGGCCGCCAGGAGGGTGGAGCTCTTGGCCAGAGCAGGGAGGGAGCCGGAGCAGTTCCCAGGAATGTGGGGCCGTTTGCTTTGGCAGCATATCTGCCCTCGGCTCTCCAAGCCTCCCTGTGGGCCCCCCCCCCTCAGGCTGGCCCCTCCAGCGCCCACCCACTGCCTGCTGCCCCTCCTAGGCTCTGTACCTAGATCCCACAAACCCCTGGGCAGGGAGGGGGTGCCAAGCTGGAGCCCTTTTGCCTGCCCCTCCCCACATCCTTGGGCAAAGGAGGGGCTGATAGTGAACTTGGCTTCTGGACTCACCTGGGCTTGAAATCCAGTTCTGCCACAGACAAGCTGTGTGACCTTGGACAGGTCACTTAATCTCCCTGAGCTTCAGTTGTGACATCTGTAAAATGGGGGTGGCCAGCACCTGCCTTAACAGGTGGTTGTTGGTCCTGTTGTCATGTAATATTCACCTGAGGCTTCCAGCTGGCTTGCTCCCCACCCCAGCGCTCAGTTTCCCCATCTATGAGAACTGCATGTTGATAGCCATGATCCCAGTCACCAAACACCCCTGCACCCACAGAGCACGGGGGAGGCTGGGGACTTACTTCCTCTTTCCATGCGATACCAAGAAAGCCACTGGGCTTTTGAGAGGTGCATCTTGGACCCTTGTCCCCAGGTTCTAGGCTAGGTGAGCCATGGCTGACCAAAGGGCAGTTTCAGGACCACGGGGGCAATAAGGGGTGTCCCTTACATGGCCCCATGCTGCTGTGGGGTGGGCAGGGAGAGCCCCCATCTTACAGAGAGCCCTGTCCTCTCTGCTTCTGGCCAGGAGCCCCTGAGTGCTTCTCAGGGTGGGTATGCCTAGCTGCCCCCCTCCACCTACGCAGGCTGCCCTCCAAGCTCCGGGCCAGCCAGCTGACCTCCCTCAAGCAGGGAAGGAGCGGCTTTATCCAGAGCGGAGTCCAGCCCACTCCCGTGGGTCTGGTGAGCTCGAGCCTCAGTTTCCCCATGTGTACGACAGGGGCAACGACGGCCTCTACTCCCAGTAGGGGTTTTAGAGGGTTCGGAGAATTCCTGGACAGCCGGTGCCTGGCACAGGGTAGGTGTTGGACGCATGCTGAACCCCACCCCACGCCACAGGGCCCCCGCGGAGTCCGTGCGCGGTCCGGACCTCGGTTTCCCCCGCCCCCCGCGCTCGCCCCGCCCGCCGCGGGTGGGCTCGGCCGCCAGGTAGGCCGGGCCAGGCGGGGGCGCTCGCCGGGCGCTGCAGCTGGGGGCCGTCTGCGCGCGGCGGGGCGGGCGCACAATAGCGGCCATTGTCTGGGCCCGGCCGGCGGGGCGGGCGCGGCGGTCGGGGGCCGGGCCCCGGGGTGGGGGGATGGGGGAGCCAGCGCGGCCCACCCTCGGGGTGACCCCCGCCCCCCCGGGACGCCGGCCGGGGTCCCGCGCCCGCCCCGCCGCCCCGGTGGTCCCCGCGCCGCCCCGCTTCCTCCGGCTCCCTGGGCTCTAATTAGTTCCTTTCGCAGCTGGAGCAGCAGCGCGGCGCCCGGCAGCGCGACCCCCTCGGCGCCGCCTCCCCGCCCGCCTGCGGCGAGGGGGTCGCGCCCGACCGCTGCCCCGCCGCGGGCTCCGCTGCAGGTTCGGTTCCGAAGCTCGCCCGCGCCCTCGGAGCCGTGCGCGTCACCCTTCGGAGCGGCCCTGGCCTCCTGGGAAACGCGACGCCCGAGTGTCCCCCTCCCGCCCGCCCCAGCCCGCCTGGGTGTCGGGAGCGTCGAATCGGGTGACGGCGTGGCTGGCCTCCGCAGGTTCCAGGCCCTGCCGCTTTCCCCTCTGGGCCTCCGAGGCCCAGGCGAGTGCCACCCTGGCTGTCGCCTTCCCCCCTTCCCCCAGCCCCGGAACAAGGGGAACAAAGAGCAGAGCCCCGCTTCAGAAATGGCCTCTGCAAGCTGGGGGGTGGGGAGTGGAAGGAGACACCTTGAGGTTGGCCAAGGTCAGGACAGGAGAGAGGTCATGGGGTCTTTCCCCTGGTGTGGGGCCACCTTTCGGAGGACAATTCTGGGTGGGGCTGGCCTGGGGTTGGGGGATGCTGAGAGCTTTTGGGGTGGCTGCTTCTCCCTTTGGGGGAGGCCTGGGCCTCAGGACTGTGTTCTGGGTTCTTCCATCGGAATGAATCCCTGCCTCCCTGGGCAGAAGCCAGTGACAGGAAGTGTGTGTGAGGGGGTTCTCTGCTGGGGACTGGGCCTGCTGATTAAGGGGAGTGCTGGAGTCCCCACTCCCACCTGGGTACTGTGCCTGCCCTGTCCCAGGAAACAGGCTCCTCTTGTGGGGCCTTCCTAGTTGCATGTTGAGGCATGTTTCCTGCAGGTCTTCAGCACAAGGTGACCCAGGGTCTAGGGCTCCTCCCTGGACCCCGTCTGGCCAGGGGTGGAGGAGAGTAGGGCAGATGCCAAAGGAAGTTACCTGGACAGTGTTGCCAATCAAAGTGTCAGTTTGAATTCCCAGTTCCCAGACCATCCTGCCCGCATGGTCCCCTTGTCTGGAAGGTCCAGTTGGGAGTGGGGGATGGAGGCTGTGGGGAGGCCTGTGGCCCTAGGCCAGCTGAAGGACCAGGCCACCAGCCCTTCCTGGCTCCTGAATTCTTAATCAGCATAAATATTTACTTCCTTCCTCCCCTTCTAGGCTCCCAGCACAGAGGAGCTTCAGGGAGGTTGGACTGGGCCTGTGTCTAAAAATAAACAGGTGGAGGGACAGGCAGACAGACAGACATTACTGGGAGAGGGGGGTCAGGCAGAGGGCAGCTCCCTGCCCAGCCAGAGGGAGAGTGGAAGGGGCCCAGGTCCATCCATCACTGTCACCCACCCACCTGCCCGCCTTGGGTCTGGAACTCCTGAAGGGCAGGGTGGCAGCCTGATCCCACTTGCATCGCCGGGAGCGCCTGGTCCATGCGTGGCCTGGGGGGCAAATCCAAACAGATCTGACTGCTTCCACCTGATGCAGTTTAACTGGGACAAGTCAGGTCACAGACAGGGTCCCACGACCAAGTGTAGCTGCCCCTCCTTGGGCTCCAATATTTTAGCCATGTGCTGGTAGGGTCTTGGGATGTCCTCGAAGCAGAGGATCCTAACTGAGGTAGGGGACTGCCTCGTTCCCTGTGTGCTTGGAGGGTCTTGGCAGAAGGAGAGCTTGTCAGGGGAGATGGATGGGCCAGGACTTGGGACCAGAGAAAATTGTTTATAATGTTGCTGAGGTGCATGGCCTGGAAAAAAGATGAGTGGGGACATAAGGGCTGTCTTCCTCCTTCCAGCTCCATGAAGCAGCTCTGCATACATGGGAGGCACGTGCGCGTGTACGCGTGTGCGTGCACACATGCACACACAGCTGAGATGTATGATCATTTACCATGTGGTGGTTACAGGGGTGTTCTGTTTTAAATTATGAAAACGTGGATTTGGTGAATGACATGGACTATCTCATGGTGTTGGCTTGTTTATCGGGTAGATTTTCAGGGTGTAATCATCTCAATTAGCAAATGCAAGGATACACTTTGACCACATGTGGAAAGGTTGCCCCTGGAAAAAGTTTGAGTTTGGAATAGTTGACCTTGCTCTTGGGTCATTTGAATGTGAAGAAACTCACACCATTGAGAAGTGTTAAGGAACCATGAAAATACCAGCATGAGAACTTGTAATAAAAGAATATCATCACCACTGAAAAAAAAATGATGTATACATATATTTCATTAACCACCCGAGCTGGTCCACTTCCCTCCAACCCTGTCCCTGGCCGGCCTGGCTGGGCCACAGTCCCCAGCTGCCCCCTGGTGGCAGCCCAGACCCCTCTGACTCCCCGGGCCTATGGGCACCTCTCTTCTGGGCCTCACCTGGGAGGCAAGGCCCCCTGCCTGCACCCCCATCCCTTGGGCCAGGCTCTGCACAGCTCGCCTGAGGCAAGGTCGCAGCCTCCTTCCCTTGCAGGTGACCACAGCTGCCTGGGAAGCCCGACACAGCGAGCCCTTGGTGATCAGGAGCTGAGAACCACTAATGGCTACCTTGGAAGACACTCGTTGCTCTTTTGGTCTGGTTTTGGGTCCTCAGGCTCAAACCAGGCATGTGATCCCGAGCACGACTTTCCACTTGGTCAGAAATGACCTTTGGGACTTGGCTGACCAGTTCCAGGGAGATCTGGCTTTGAAGCTGGTAGCTCTGCCACTTCTTAGCTCTGTGACCTGAGGCAGTGTCTCTAAAACTCAGTTTCATGGCAAAATGGACTCTCTGAGCTTTGCCTCCAGAAAAGACTTGAGGGCAGTGGATGTAGAAGCTCTTAGTAGGTGTTTGGCGCTCCTCATGTGACCCGGGGCCAGAGCCAGAGGGTCCCCCTTCCCAAGGAGACAGCGCTCATGCTGCCGCACATCCTCTCCTGACGGCTTCCGTGGGTGCAGCCTGAGAAGCCTGAGGTCACAGTGTCACAGCACAGCTCCTGTCCTCCCCCAGGTTCCTGCCTGAATACCAGCTTGGGAGCTCCCCACTGCCTGCAGCCACCTCCGACCAGCCCCCCATCACCATGCACTCCTTGGACGAACCGCTCGACCTGAAGCTGAGCATCACCAAGCTCCGTGCGGCGAGAGAAAAGCGGGAGAGGACGCTGAGTGTGGTCCGGCACCGGGCTCTGCACAGGGACCTCGGCCTGGTGGATGACAGCCCCACCCCGGGCTCTCCGGGCTCCCCGCCCTCAGGTACAGCACCCCGGGCAGGGGGGGGGTGGGGGGGTCTCAGGCCCTGATGGAGCCGTGGCAATGGGAAGAACGTCCAAGGTGTGTCCCCGAGGATGTAAGCAAGCCCCTTGCAGCTTTCAGCTTAGAGCTAGAGCTCTGTCCATTTATCCTCCCAGCAGTTTGTCTCTGGAGGTGACCTTGTCCCTGGGGGGAGGCAACTGACCTGCCCCGTTCATGAAGCTGGCCCAGCAGAGCCAGGATTCAAACTAGGCCTCAGGGAGGACATGGAGGCGCTGGTAAGGGGGAGCAGGGGATTCACAAGCGGTGACCGAGGCCCTGTGACCCAACTCCTGGGCTTTGAGGCAGCGTGGCTGGTCAGTCAGGTCCGTGCAGACTGGGGACTGAGCCCAGCAAGTGCCTCTCAGCAGGTGCTTGGGGCTCAGGACTTCCACTCTGCCTCCTCTGGACCCTGAAAACCAGACCCACCATGTCTGAGCTAGAAGGCTCTGGAAGCAGCCTGGCCCAAACCCCTCCTGTTACAGAAGGGCGCAGCGAGGCAGGAAGGGCCCAGGACAAGTCAGAAAGTCAGAAAGGTCCCTACCTGCCAGGGTGACAGCAAGCCAGGAGCCTGGCTTCAAGTTCCTGTTCAGTGGGTACTTTCCACTCCCTGTCTTACCCAACGGCTGAGCTCTCATGGTGGCAAAGATTCCATTTGTCACTTGTACAGGCTGCTGCTCAGATGCTTGGGGTTCCAGAGTGGTCTGGGGGTGTGGCTGGTATCTGTTTTCAGGATTCGGAGGACTCCCAGCTCCAGCACCCCTGAATAGTGCTTCTCCCTTAGGCTTCCTGCTGAACCCCAAGTTCCCTGAGAAGGTAGAGGGACGCTTTTCAGCGGCCCCCCTGGTGGACCTCAGCTTGTCACCGCCGTCTGGGCTGGATTCCCCCAATGGCAGCAGCTCGCTGTCCCCTGAGCGCCAGGGCAACGGGGACCTGCCTGCAGTGCCCACTGCCCCGGTAAGGAGGGAGTGCGGGTTCTGGAAAAGAGGTGTATTGGTTTCCTGGAAAAGACCATAAACTGGGTGGCTTAGAACAACAGAAATGTATTATTCTGTCATAGTTCTGGAAGCGAAAGTCTGAAGTCAAGGTATTGACAGGGCTGTGCTCCCTCCGAAGGCTCTGGGCAAGAATCTTTCCTCACTTCTTTCCAGCTTCTGGTGGCTCCCAGTGTCCCCTGTCTCATAGCAGTGTCATTCCAATCTCTACCCCCGGTGCCACCTTGCCTTCCTGCCTCCATATATCTCTGAGTTCAAATCTCCCTTTCTTTTATGAAGACATCCATCACTGGATTTAGTTCTCCCCAACCCCATATGACTTTTTTTTTTTTAAGGGAGAGAGAGAGCAGGGGTGGGGGCAGAGGGAGAGGGAGAGAATCTTAAAAGCCGGCTCTATGCCCAGCGTGGAGCCGAAGCCGGGTTTGATCTCACGACCCTGAGATCATATCCTGAGCTGAAATCAAGAGTCAGACACTTAGCAGACTGAGCCACCCAGGCACTCCCAGTAAGGCTTCTTAACTTGATTGCATGTGCAGAGACCGTATTTCCAACTAGGGTTACACCCAGAGGTACAGGAAGTTGGGACTGGGATAACTCAACCTGCCACAGGAGGAGACAGAGGGGGTGTGGGCCTCCTGGCCCAGCGGGGAGCACTGACCCACTCTGCCCCCCTGTCCCCCAGGACTTCCAGCCACTGCGCTATCTAGATGGCGTCCCTAGTTCCTTCCAGTTCTTCCTGCCTCTAGGCTCCGGGGGGGCCCTGCACCTGCCTGCTTCCTCCTTCCTCACCGCCCCCAAGGACAAGTGCCTCTCACCAGAGCTCCCCCTGCCCAAACAGCTGGTGTGTCGCTGGGCCAAGGTGAGTGGGGGGCCAGGAACGGGGGGCCAGGGCCGGGGTGGGCGGCCCCACGAAGACTCAGAACCCTCCCCGGCCCCACAGTGTAACCAGCTCTTCGAGCTCCTGCAAGACCTGGTGGATCATGTCAATGACTACCATGTCAAGCCTGAGAAGGACGCAGGGTACTGCTGTCACTGGGAGGGCTGTGCCCGCCATGGCCGAGGCTTCAATGCCAGGTGAGGGAGGGCGGGGGGGGGGCTCGAGGAGGGCGGGGGGGGGGCTCGGGTGTCCGGCGAGCTGCGTCGAGCTCCCCTGTGCCCTCCCTGGAGCAGGTACAAGATGCTCATCCACATCCGCACACACACCAACGAGAAGCCGCACCGCTGCCCCACCTGCAGCAAGAGCTTCTCTCGCCTGGAGAATCTGAAGATCCACAACCGCTCGCACACAGGTGAGCAGCTGGGTGGCGGAGAGGTGAGGGACGCGTCCCTTCTCGAGTGCCACTTCTGGGGGGCACCCCTCACTATCCACTCCTGGAGCATGGACACATCTCCCTGCGTGGCATCAGCACCGCTGTCGTGTGATCGACCGACGGATGCCGCCTGTAAGGCGCGTGCTTGTGCCTCGCTGTGCTCAGCACACGGTGGGGCCAGCTCTGGTGACAGAGCCACACACCTAATTTTAAATTTCCTAATCGCAAAAAAAAAAAAAAAAAAATCCAAATTGCCGCATTAAAGAAAGGACAAAGGAATAGGTGAAATGAATTGTAATACACATTTTCTTGAATCCAATATATTAAAAAGCGATCAGTGAGACGCTGGAATTAATCTTGTGCAAAGTCTGGAATCACAGTCTGGGGAGTATGTTTCCCCTCACTTGCAGCACATGTCAGTGTGGGCCAGCCACACTTCAAAGGTGCACCGAGAGTGGCTACCAGACATTTAGTCAGTCTGGAGGCATTTTGCTGCACCAGGACCAGATACAGCGGAGCGGGCATTCCTGCAGTGCTTACTGTGGGCCCCCTCCCAGCAGGGGCTTCCCGGAAGTATGTAAGCAGATTTGTGGTCCTGCCTGTTGAAGTGGTCGCTGTCATCCCCAATCGAGCACAGGACTGAGGCCAGAGGCACACAGTCAGGCCAGAGCAGAGCAGGGGGTGACCGGGTGGGCTTCTCAGTGGCTGTGCCCCGCTGTCCCCACCTGGGATCAGATCTCGTGCCGGGTGCTGGGAAGACCATCCCCCACATCGGACAGTCCGTGATCGCAGGGGGATCTTGGTCCAGGGTGAGGGGCCTGGGGCGGCCCGGGGTGGGGCTGGGGCTAGGAGCCCGGGCTGCAGAGAGGCCCCTCATGCCCCGCTCCACCCCGCAGGTGAGAAGCCCTATGTCTGCCCCTACGAGGGCTGCAGCAAGCGCTACTCCAACTCAAGCGACCGCTTCAAGCACACACGCACACACTACGTAGACAAGCCCTACTACTGCAAGATGCCCGGCTGCCACAAGCGCTACACAGACCCCAGCTCGCTGCGCAAGCACATCAAGGCCCATGGCCACTTCGTGTCTCACGAGCAGCAAGAGCTCCTGCAACTGCGCCCACCCCCCAAACCACCGCTGCCCACCCCCGACGGCGGCCCCTATGTCAGCGGAGCCCAGATCATCATCCCCAACCCTGCTGCCCTTTTTGGAGGCCCCGGCCTGCCTGGCCTGCCCCTGCCCCTGGCCCCTGGCCCCCTTGACCTCAGTGCCCTGGCCTGCGGCAATGGCGGGGGCGGTGGGGGAGCGGGGGGCATGGGCCCCGGGCTGCCGGGCCCCGTCTTGCCCCTCAATCTGGCCAAGAACCCGCTGCTGCCCTCACCCTTTGGGGCTGGTGGACTGGGCCTGCCTGTGGTCTCCCTCCTCGCTGGCTCCGCTGGCGGCAAGGCCGAGGGGGAGAAGGGGCGTGGGGCAGTGCCAGCCAGGTCTCTGGGCATGGAGGGCCGCAAGACGCCCCTGGAGAGGACTGAGAGCAGCCGCTCCCGGCCAAGCCCTGACGGACTCCCCCTGCTGCCAGGCACCGTGCTGGACCTGTCCACGGGTGTCAACTCAGCAGCCAGCAGCCCAGAGGCACTCGCTCCTGGTTGGGTGGTCATCCCGCCGGGCTCCGTGCTGCTCAAGCCAGCCGTGGTGAACTGAACCCGCCTGCAGGATGGCTACCCGCAGCCCAGCTAGCAGCTCCCGGCCCTGCCCCGACGAACGGAAACTCTTCTGCGAAATAGCAATAATGTCCTCCTGCCCCCGGGGCCCGCCCTGTGTCCCCCAGGCGGACCCAGCCCCAGACAAGCTGGGCAGCAAGGATGGTGCTAGAAGGTCATTGGTGGTGTCCCAGGCTCTGGAGGGGAGCTGGTCCTGCCAGCCAGGGAGAGCCGTGCTCCTGGGTGCTGAGGCCTCACTCACCTCTGGCCCTCCCCCTGCCCTGTCCTCCACCTAGCCCTCAGTAGCCCCCCACCCGCCCTGTGACTCCCTCAACCAGTTGCCAGCCTGGGTAGGGCGCCCTCCCTCCCTGCCTTGCCCACCTGCCAGCCATGTCCCCATCCTGCCTAGCCTCTCTGGGCCCCTGCTCTGGGGGCTTCTTGGACCCCTTTCCCTCTGGCCCACCCTCCAGAGGGAGAGCAAGACAGACGCAGGCAAAGCCACAGGAAGAAGCCACCTTATCCCTATGACAAGGCGCCTCCAAACTCAGAGAGGGAGGCCCGCTCTGCCAGCTGCCCCCCCCCCCCCCCACTAGCCCGTCCAAAAACAGCCAGCACTACCTGAGGGTTGGCCCCTCTCTGGGCCGGATGCTCTCCCAAGTGAGGGGACTGTGACCGCTCACCTGCCCCTTCGCTGCTGGGCCTTCTCCCTCTATTTTCAGGGAGCCCCGGGAGTGTGGGTAGTGGAGCCCTGAGCGAGGAGGGGAGATGCCAGGACCCTGGGCCTTCGCTTGGCTCAGGGAACAGGTGGGGCAGGACCTGGCCTGGGGTGGTGCCACTCTGCACAAGGGACTACGGTGGCTTGCAGGGTGTCATGAGGTGGGAGGCTGGCTGGGGACAACCCCAGGCTGGGACACAGCTCCCATTCTGGGGGTGCCAAGTCACAGCCAGCACACAGGGGAGGGAGGGCTCCAGGCCAGGGCTGGGCATGGGAGCTTTGCAGAGGCCATGGACTGAAAGCCCTGGGCTTGGGGGGTGAAGCAAACAAGGATGGCCGTGGGAGGGCCCAAGCCCTCTGCCTGGGAAGGGGAAGCTGGAGGAAGGAGCCTGGGTTTACGACATGGCTGTTTGCTTTGGCTTTCCCCTGTTGAGCCGGTCCTAGAGGTGTCCCCAACCCCTGCCCACCACCTCCCCCGTGGCACAGGCCGGAATAAGCTAAGAATGCCAGTGTCCACGTGCCCCACCACCCACTGCCCAGTTCCACCAGGCTCTGGGGCCGCAGCATTATGCTTCCCCTCACCCTGAGCCCTCGCTGTTCCCTCCCTGGAGGTGGCCTGGTGCCATTTGGGAGGTGCTGGCCCCCGCAGTCAGGACTCCTGGCGCCTTGGCCACACGACCAAGCACTCCATTTCCCCTGCTGTAAGACAGGGAGCTGCAGGCCAGCAGTGGGGTCGTCAGCAGCCCTGCGGCCTTCACCGTTGCCTGGACTGCCCCTCTTTCCTAGAGGGGTCACCCTGCCTGGGCCTGCCCTGACAGAGCCTGGCGGTGCTGGCTCTGCCCCTTGAAGGGGCTGTGAGCAGAGCAGGAGGGAGCTGGTCTCCTTTCTTCGGGCCCCACCCAGGACCCAGGCCTTAAGTCCCCAGTTGGGGGTGAGGGCTCTGAGACTCAAGCCCAGGGAGCAGAGGAACAGGGCACTGGAAGGCGACATTAGCTCAGCATGTGACTCGGTGATAGACCAAGCTCGGAAGGGCTGGTATATGTGTTGTTGTTGTGGGTTTGTTGTTGCACATTCCAGGATATCAGTATTTTAACAGGTTCTAAGTGCCTTTCTATCGTAGCTTATGTTTTTCCTCCTCTTGGCTCCATTGCTGTTAGCATAGAGTTTAAAAAAGAAAAAAAAGAGATAAGCTAATGACTATAACAATATATTCCTCCATGTGAGAGGAAGTTTATAAAGAAACAATAAAAGTCAGTTGCAAAGATGGTTTCTGTCTTGGCTGTGCCGTGAGCGGAGCCACCCTGCTCGAGAACCCCAACCGTCCTGTGCCTGGTATGGGTTGCCCACCCCCAGAATGCGGCACTCAGAGGCCCTGTTCCAGGGCTTCCTTCCAACCCGGGGGCTGCCACAACTGCCAGGTCTGCTGCTAGGAGGGGGCGGGTGCCAAGGGGGCGGAGATGGAAGATTCTGGACAAAGCATCATGGGTTCAGGTCCTCACCCTGCTACTACCTGCTGTGACTTTCGTGAGTGCCTTTGCTCTGGGGGAGACACAACTCCCTGGCCTCAGTCCAACGAGAGTCTGGCGAAGGCTTCTCTTTCCCGGCCGCACTGGAGCATTCCACCCAGATTCCAGAGATGCTAGAGCGAAACCCAGCTCGGGGAAAGGCAGCCTGTGGCAGAGCTGGGGGCGCAGGGCTCTGTATCCGGTGGGAAGGGTAAGGGAGACCTGAGGACGGTGAGGCTGCAGGAGGGGCCTGGTGTGGGGGCCGTGAGGGCAGGAGTGGCTGCAGCCGGTCCGGGGCAGCTCAGCAGGCAGGGATGGACTGGCTGGCTCCTGGCCAACCTCACCCACCCCAGCCCTGCGGGGTGTCAAGGGCGTGTTAACAGGGATGCAGTGCCGCTGCCGCCCCCTCCCTGCTGGCAGAAGAGAGGCCCACCTGCTGGAATCTGGATGTGTGCACTGAGAAATGCGGAGAAGACATTTATTACCAAACTATAAATTAGAGGAGGTGGGCAGGGTGCAGTAGGACGAGCTGAGTGGTCACGTTTTGGGCATCTGTTCCTTCTCTCTGTTCTCCTGGGCCTGGATCCTGAGCTCCTCCTGCAGGCGCTCCCAGGCTCGGACCACCTGGGGAGGGAGTTAGAACCAGGCAGGGCAGTGAGTAGGATGGGCCTCTGCCCTTCCCAGACTCCGAAGAGCAGTGGGCAGGTCTGAGCTAACAGCCTGGGAAACACAAGTGCCCCCTTTACCAGTGCCCAGCATTCCCAGGGGGACAAGGCCCAGGCACACACCACTGTCCACCAGCTAGTGGTCCTGTTCCCTCAAAGCCATGGCTGCGGGGAGGGCCACTGTCCAGGGTGACACAGGGCCCAGGCCAATTCAGCCCAACCAGCCAGGCCCTGTGAAGCTGAAGGAATGGCAGTTTAGGGGGGCCTCCCTGAGGCTGGGGCACCAAGGACGGGCCCGGCACACCTTCCTGCCTGCCAAGTTCTGAACTGCCTAGGAATGAAGGATCCCCAGTGAGAAGAGGCGCCTTGGCTTGCCCCACTCCCAGCATCAAAGAGCACTCACCTTGGACTGCAGGTAGAAGGAGCCACCCACGGATTTATCGTTCACCTTGAATAGGTGTTCGTAGTTCTGCAGGGGAGGGGAGACGGTGAGAGGGTGTGCGGTCTCGGGGTTACAGAGGCAGGGGAAGCTAGGAAATGACAAAGAAGGAAAGCCAACGGGTTCAACCCTGATGCCCCGTGTGTCCCACTATGCAACCCCGGAAGTCACTGTCACTGCTCGAGGACAGAGAAGTGGACAGGTGCCCACGGGGGGAAGGGGCTCTGTCTCTGCCACCGCTGGCCTCAGGCCTAGAAACGAAGGAGTGACAAGCAGCTCCCACAACTTGGGAGTCCAAGCTGGGTGCAGCCACAGCCTCCACACCTGCCTCTTTCCGCCAGGCCACCCTCACTCCTCCTGATCCTGGTGGCCTGACCCCTCAGCCTGCCATTCTGGTCTGCCCAGGCAAGACCGGTCTTAGAGCCAGCCTGGTAGTCTCACCTTCTGGATCTCCTCGGGGCTCAGCTTGGAGACATTGAGAATCTGCTGGGCCTCCTGGAGGCTGAGGCCAGACAGGTTGGAGGCAGCTGCAGACTGGTGTCCAGCACGTCCTCGAGCATCAGCTGCTGCCCGGCTGGCTGTGTGGATACCGGGGTGAGTGCTCAGCCCTCAGCGGCCCAAAGGTTCCCCTGGGCCTTCCACGTGGGCAGTTCAGCCCACCAGGTGGCATGGGAGAAGACACACGCAGGGACCAGGGGCATCCCTTCTCCAGGAGTGGGTTTTTTGGGGGGACTGGATGGGGAACATATGAAGTGAGGACTGACCCCACTGGAGGACAGGGGCAGGTTCTGGTCCCCAAGACCATGAGATATCCCTCTTCTCTCCCCTACCCCCTCATCCCAAGTGACAGCAAGTTGGGGAGCTTGAGGCTACAATAGGAAGTAGGATGAAGCTATAGGTAGGAAGAGGCAGTAACAGCTCAGTTGAGACCTGGCTGCCCACCAGCTACCTAGGCCACAAAGCAGGTGGTTCAGGTGACCTCTTCCCTTTCAATGGCCCTAGAATCAGGAGCCATTAAGCTTTTTCTTTTTTTAAAGATTTTATTCATTTATTTAATTGACACAGAGAGAGAGACAGCGAGAGAGGGAACACAAGCAGGGTGAGGGGCAGAGGGAGAAGCAGGCTTCCTGCAGAGCAGGGAGCCCAATGCGGGGCTCGATCCCAGGACCCTGAGATCATGACCTGAGCCGAAGGCAGACGCTTAACCGACTGAGCCACCCAGGCGCCCCATTAAGCTTTTTCTTAAAGGGTCAAAGAGTAAATATTTTAGGCTTTGCAGAACAATTAAAGTCTGTGTTGTAATTACTTGACTCTGCCTTGTAAGCAACCAGAGGGTATGGCTGTGTTCCACTAAAACTTTATTTACAAAAACAGGTGGCCAGGTGAACCAGCTTGCCAACTCCTGCCTCCATGTTCATGTCAACCGGCTTCCCTTTCATGAGAATGTCCCGAAGTCCAATGATGTCCCCCACCCCCGGGAAATGCCCCAGGCTGCCAGAGGGTCCCTGCATTCACTATGGGCCCAAGGTGAACGGCCATAGATAGGAAAGGAATCCCCAGCCCAGGGGGAGCCAGGGGCTCAGGCTTACCTGCAAACTCCTGCCGCAGGGCCCGGGCAAAGGCCCTGCCCACCACCTGCACCCCCATCACAATGATCTGGGCCAGGTATTTGGCCTGTGGACAAAGCAGGTACCTGGTTAGCAGGCTGCATTCTCCACAGATGGGACCCTGGAAAAGGCTGCCAAGTGGCCAGGTCTCTGAGGTAATGAAGCACAAGCAGCAGGCACAGGCAGCTCCTTCCAAAGTGCCCTGATAAAGAGCCTCTGCTCCAGGTGGCTTCAGAAGCAATACTATGGCCTAGATCCAGGACTAGGGGCTGGTCCCAGACCATTAACTCACCCTGCCATCCCAGGCCTTCTGTGCTTCTGAGACTGGCAGCTCCCACCTTTGTTCAACCAGCAGGGAAACTCAGGGAGCCTGGAGCCACCTCAATTCTCCCAAGATTATTCACCACCATTCCAATCAACACAACAGAAGTGAACAAGACTCTCCACCTTCAGGCAGCAAAAAGCCCAGTAGGGCGTCATTCAGACAAAGATACCAAGGGCCAACTGCTGAGGGAGAGCAGGATTGGCCACCAGTTCCTCCACTGGTTCAAACACATGCAGAGTCAGCTAAGCTCTGCTCAGCACCCAGCCTACAAGGATACACAGAAGCCAGCCATGCCCTCAGAGCTCCTCACACTGACCTGGCCCGGCAGGGAAAGGGTCTACAGTGGCGCAGCACGGTTTTCTATCCCGAGACGACGTAGTTCAATGCACCACGGAGTGACAGAGTCTCATGAAGCATGCCCAGGAGTGAAGAAAGGCAATGGAGGGAAGCCTCAGTATGAGATGGAAACTCTGGGAAAAGATATTTCTACTGGGCTGGATTTTGAGGGCAGGCAGAATCACAATGGGAGTACTGGGGATTTCTAGGCACAGGGACCACGGCGAGTCCAAGAGGAGAAAGTGTAAAGGTTGTCCTGGGAGCAGCCAAAAGCACAGGGGACTTGTAAAGTCATTAGAGATAAGACTGAGAAGGTGGCTGAGATAGGAAACTGTACAGACCCGACTGGGAACAGAGATTACATACTGACAGCACATATGGAAATGGCCTGGTGCGTGCAATGGTACAAATGAGGGTGTGCAGAGGACCTGGAGAGCACTCACTGCAGGTCGACACTGCTCACAGGCACAACCCAGTGGTTTCCCTTTCTCTTCTTTGCTCTTGTTTGTTGTTAGATGTTCCATCAGTCAATAAGTATCAACTGAGCCTGGGTGCCAGTCACTGTGCCAATCACATTCTAGTTACTGTGCCATTTAACCCAAAAACTCAAGACACCAAGGCACAGGGAGGTTTAATGATCAGCCTGAGGACAGGGCTAGTACTCAAGGGGAAGGTGGGCAGGAAACCCCAAATCGGTGCTATTAGCCATGGCATCTCCAGGCTGCCCACCCCACACAGGATCCTGCAGGGAGGGCAACTGAGCAACCTGACAAGGATCAAGGACCCAACCCAGAGGCCAAAGAAGGGCTCGTCAGATTCCAGCGGAATCCGGACTCCAGAACTGGCCTGGTTTGGCTTCCAATGAACCTGCCCTTATGGGCAGGGTGGGATGTTTGTTCTAGGACATTAGCAGTAATTAATAAATGGAAGTGGGTTTGGATTTCACAAGTAAGTAGAAATTTCATTAAGTCCTGGATTTCACACCAGAAAGCAAAGCTCAGTGAAGACTGGCCCCAGTGATCAAAGGGATGGGGCGGGGCTGCAGCCAGCTGTGCTGTGGGTGTCAA
Source organism: Mirounga angustirostris (assembly GCF_029215605.1). Lineage (NCBI taxonomy): Eukaryota > Metazoa > Chordata > Mammalia > Carnivora > Phocidae > Mirounga > Mirounga angustirostris. Next base: position 143,010,791 of record NW_026991713.1, read on the forward strand.
GACAAATAATGGATGTACTGCAGGTCAGGAAGTTGCCCAACTTCCCCCTCCGTGCCCAAAGCCCCTCCCAAGTGGGACAGGAGGTTTCCAAATGGGGTGCTGGTCTTGTGTGAGGTACGGAGAGGCTTACAGGCCAGTAGGTGATTTCAGAGGGTTCCGCGGGCCTGCACACCCTTCGGGCCTCAGACCATCTGTGCATCTGCTGCCACACACCCGAGGGCGGCCCCACTGCTCTGCCCTTCCTGCCCATGGACTTCTCACCAGCGCTGGCTGCTGCTCAGTAATGAACATTAAGAATGGAGAGTGTAACTGCGCAGCGCCCCCAGCCACTGCTGCAGGCTTCAAACCACCGTGGCCTGGTGGCCCGTCATTCCCACCGCCAGAGCTCCATGGCTGCCCCACAGGCTGGAGTAGCCTGCGGTTTCAAAGGCCACCCCGGATGGCCAAGGGAGCTGCCTGGCTGGTCCACAAAGGTTCCTGTCGGAGGCCTCTCCAGGGAAGGAAGTATGGCGTGTGGTCATACAGGCGAGCTTTGGGATCACCTGTGTGCGAATCCCAGCTGCGCGCCTGGCTCAAGCTCTCAGGTTCCCTCAGCCTGTTCCCTCACCTGTGAAATGTGGCCAACAATAGGACTGTCAGGGATTCGATGAGATAATGCTTGCAAAATGCTCGACACAAAACCTGATGATACAGTCGGTGCTCAATAAATGTTGCTTTTCATTTATTACACGTCTTTGTTTCACAAAGCTTGACAACGGTCAGACACTATGGAGTAACAGAGCTTTTCCCAAAAAGGCAACTCATCTGACATATCCGCTGATTCCTCAGGGGAGAAGCCTGCAAAAAGCCAGGTGACATGCCAAGGGCAGTGAGAAGCAGTGTGGAAGAGGAGGGAGAGGACTGCTTTGGAGCTATAATCTGGACTCCTGGCTTGTCTTCTTGTTAGCTGTGTGGCCCTGAGCAAATAATTCAACCTCTCTGAACCTCACTTTTCTTATCTGCAAAACAGGGAAAACAGTATCTTCCTCTTGGGGGGCTGCAAAGTCCTCAGGAGGCAATCCACATAAAACCAACCGGGCAGTCAGCAGCAGGTTCAAAGTGGCCCAACAGTTGCCTTTGCTTCTGGACCAGATCCTGCTTGTCTAGAGATCATCCACCTATTCAGTACCCAGTGCCACGTGTGGATCAGCTATGCTCAGAGTTCTGCCAGTGACAAGAAGTGATGAAGACAGCCACTGGCTGAGGCATCTCCTAGAAAGTCCCAAAACATTCCATAGTCCACTGACTGACACTTGGGCCTGAAGACCCTAGACAAGAACAACGGCATCCAACTCAGGCCAAGCTGCCAGTCAAGGAGCAGAGGTCAGAGCCACAGACCGCCAAGCCTGGGACCCATTGTGGATGACACACAGGCTTTCTTATCTGAGGACCAAAGCTCTGCAGCTGGGGCAGAAGAGCACAGGCAAGCATTAGGGGACACTCAGGAACGTGGCTTATCTCATGTTAAGCGCATCAAGAAAGGAACCTGCTTTCAGACAGACCCATGTGTAATGTTCCCTTCAAAGCCCAGTTCCAGGCTCTTGGGTCGGTGGGCAGAGACTGCCACTGAGACTAACCCCCTTCTCAAGGAGGCGCTGAGATAGGAGGGGGGCTTTGTTCACCCAGAGCCCCTGCAAACAGCCGCTGGCATCACAACGAGGCAGGAGGGCAGTCAGGATCATGGTATGCCTGGGGGCCCCGCCTATGGCTGGCATGGGAGCCCGACTGGTATTTGAATGAATGTGACAACCAGGTCACCATCTGCAAAAACTCTATGCTCCCAGACAGGGTTTCCAAATTCCTGTTGCTACCGCTCCCTCTGCTGGAGGGCTTCGGCCATCCCCCAACACACACAACTCTCCACTGCCTGCAAAATCAGTCCACTTCTCGGCCTGACATTCTCAGCTCTGTCTGGCTACAAACGACTTCTCTGGTTTTCTCTCCCCTCACCTCTCTCCGCCCTGCAGCCCTATCATCTACTTCTAAATCAGCTAACTCTCTTACTTGTTTTACCCCAATGTCTCCCAATTCACACACCATACAGGTCACTCTTCTCAAGTATTCAGTGATTTTAGCGTATTCACAAACTCTGTAAATACACTAAAAAGTACAGAATATTACTAGTTCCAGAACGTTTTCATCACCCCCCCAAAACGATACCCATTAACCTTGAATGTCCTCCCTACTACTCTGATGCTCTGTCAAAACCCAACATCCTTCAAAACGGTACCGCTCCCCACCCCAGTGAAACTTTTCTAGAACACTATCTTTTCCTATTAATATGCTGTCCTATTTTACAGACTTGCCCGATTCTTCCTTTAGGATACAAACTCCTCCAGAGCAGCATTTTACTTGGCTCTTGAGGGTGGCTCAGAGTTACACACAGGAATGCATGAGAGGGACCCGGTTCAAGGGTTCATTGTAGGTCCTCAAAAAAACGGCAGCGACCGGACTCAACTTGTCTCTGAAACCACTGAAGTGACCCTGAAGGAATCAAACTCCCCGAAATTCAGGGTCCTTCTCAGTGAAATGGGGACAAGGACAGTACGAATTTCTTAAGCATTAAGTGAAAAAATCCACTAAGCCCTCAGCTCAGGGCCTGGCACTTGCAAGCTGTTACGTTATCCTTATCATTGGTTAAGAAGTGGCTCCCCAAACCGACTGCCTCAATCACTTGGGGGAACTTCTAGAATCTCCGGGGATAGAGCTCAGGACACTGCATTTTTTAAAGGGTCCCCAAGTGACTTGTTGCAGCCAGTGTGGCCCAGGTCTGTGGACCGGCTCCAGGTGCCAATGGTACCGCAGAAACGCTCAGCTTTCGGTGTCGCGGGGCCTGGTCAAGCCCCAGGTGTGCTACTTCCTTGGCAAAGTCTCGCAGCCCGTTTCGTCAGCTTTCAAAACGGAGAATAACAGGCGACACCATCAACTAGCTGCGGGCCCGCGCAGGGGCTCCCGGGCCGGCCCTCGCCTCCCGCGGGGGCTGTGCGCACATGGCGACCGCCTCTGCCGCGTATTTTCCGGCCGGCTACGCCCGCCCTGCCTTCCGGTCAAGCGGTTCTCCGTGGCCCCGGGGCCGACAGCGCCCGCCGCAGTCCTCCCGGCGCGACGCCCCGGGACCCCGCTTCCCGCCGGGCACGCAGGCGGTGCGCGGCGCCCGCAGCCCGGCCGGAGCTCGCCGCCCCGGCCCCGAAACGGCCTCCCTTCCTCCCAGCAGCGCCCTACCCGGGGCTCACCATGGTGGCCGCTCCGCCCCGGGGTCGCGGGCTCCGGCTTCCTGGCCCCGCCGCTCCAACTAAAGGGCGGCCGGCGGGTCAGAGGTCAAGGGAGAGAGCGCGTGCGTGACGCCGCGCTAGGCATGCGCACTGTTCCCTCCAGGGGGCGGGGTGTCGTGATGTAATCAGTGGGCGGGGTCAGAGGCGGAGTCGGCCTCTGGTCGACAGGACCCAAGGTGTCCCTCACGTTTGTCCTGCTGCGCTAGATGCAACAGAATAAATGCATCTGTCAAATGCGGGGCAATTTCTTCCCTTCATTTTGCCAAAATATTTGGTACTAAAAGATATGTAATAAACCTACAACACCCCACGAACATGAGTAGGATGCCAAAGTCTCAAAAATATGTAAGAAAACAGGAAACCTCAAAACGGGTTTCCTTCTAGGTTCCTTCTGCCTGGGAAGATCTCACACTCTCCTCCAAGTTCTTGCTCAAGTATCACCTTCTCAATGAGGCCCACCCTGCTCTCCTACCAATGCTGCAACTTGCCCTGTATTCTTTTGTTTTAGTAACAGCTTTGAGATAAAGTTCACTATCTTAAAGTGCACAATTCAGTGTTTAGTGTATTTACAGAGTTGTGCAACCATCACCACTAGAACACCAGAACATTTTCATCAACCCCCCAAAAACCTCCCTACCCATTAACAATCACTGCCCCTCCCCCAGCTCCTGGTGACCACTAAGCTTTTGTCTGTTCCTTTTTTTTTTTTAGATTTTATTTATTTATTTGACAGAGAGCCAGAGAGCACAAGTGAGGGGAAGGAACGGCAGAGGGAGAGGGAGAAGCACGCTCCCCAATGAGCAAAAAGCCTGATGCAGGACTTGATCCCAGGACCCTGGGATCATGACCTGAGTCGAAGGCAGCCGCTTAACCGACGGAGCCATCCAGGCGCCCCTGGATTAGTCTGTTCCGAACAGCTCATGAAAGTGGAATTGTACTGTATGTGGCTTTTTTGTATGTCTGGCTCTCAGTCCCTTCTATTTCTTCCCCCCAGAGTTCTTATCACCTTCTGCCATATTATTTTAATTCATTTATTTTATGTTCATTGTTTATAACCTGTTCCTTTCCACTAGAATGTGGATTCCTGGTGGACAGGACTTTGCTTTTTTCTCCACTCTTGGACAGGTGGCTGGCACAGGGAAGATACTCGACATGTGATTGCTGAGTGAATGTTAAGTCAGGCTGCCTTGGACTATGTTTTGGACCACTGCCCTTTCCTCCAACACTCCAAATTCTTTCTTCCCTCAGTGCAGTGGCCGCCCTTCCTTTTGTCTGAAATGTTCTTCTTGCGGCTCTGTGGCCTTCAGGTCTCAGCTCTCATCTTAAAGGTCGCCCCTCAGACTAAACACCCTGCTCTCCCTGCATCTCAGCTGCTCCCTTTTCACATAATTTGTCATCTTTTTTTAATTAAGTAATCTCATCGCTTCTCGGCCTTTTGGCTAAGATCAAGTGTAATTAAGTAATCTCTATGCCCAACATGGGGCATGCTGAACTTACTACCCTGAGATCAAGAGTTGCATGCGCTACCAGCTGAACAAGACAGGTGCCCCTATTTTGTCTTCTTTACAGCTTTCTTCACGGTTTGCTTACTTGCACACGGTCTGGCTCCCCGGCACAGGAAGACTATAACAAGTGCCTCAAGAGGCCTTGTCTCTCCTGTTCATTACTGTGTCTACCATCCAGAGCACTGTCTCTGTGCTGGATGAATGAATGAACTCATAGCAGCTGAAGAGGACTCAGGAGTGAAGTGAGACCTGGGACAAGGGGGAACCAGAGCCAAAATGCCCTCACCCATCCTCCTGTCCCCTTCCCCTTCCAGTCAGCCAAAAGACCATAGCAGCACAAGAGGTGGCCAGCTTAGAAAAGTTTAATTGCTGAAAACATCAGGGTATATGCAGGCCAGTCCCTGAGGGGTTCACACCCCCCTTGATTGGGCCATCAGCTCTGTACCGCCCCCTTCTACTGGTTTCAGACCTGAGGAGGAGGGCAGCTGGTCCCTGGCCCCTGAGGCTGACGCTGCTCCAGATGGCCTGGCAGGGGGCCAGCCCCCAAGGCTCTTGACTGGAAGTGGGCCAGCAGGCAAGATGGGATGGCGTGTAACAACTGAAGGTGCTGGGCGAAGCCAGCCCAGGCTGGGACTAGCCCAGGGGCGTGCTACTGACCCCACTCCCACCCCACCCCACCCCACCGCCACGCCCCTGGTTCCACATGCTAGCAGGCAGCGGAGAAGCAGCCAGTCCCACAGAAAGCAGAGGTGCAGACAATCCACAGGAGTTGCAGCGGGGCCCAGAGGCCACAGAAGTGCCCAAGGCCCAGAGGAAGCCAGGGCTTTTGGGATAAGGTGTGCCAGGACCAGGAGGCATCTTCCAGTTTGAGGGTGAGAAGTGAGGTGTGCAGGGGGCACCACACCAGGTGGTTCTAGGAGGTGGCAGCGGCCGGTGAGGCTAGAGGTAGTGGTGGGCAGGCTAGTCCTGGGGAGATAAACCGAGGGGGATGAGAGGTCTGGGGAAGCAGGGTGACGTGGGCTACAGGGTGAGGGAGGGAGGGAGGGAGGGGATGCCAGGGCCCTCTTATCTACTCACCCACTCGTCCTCGTCCACACCTTCAAAGGAGTCCTGGGGGAGCGGGTCCTCCCGGTTCCCCAGCTTGGCCACCATGGCATTTAGCAGCTAGGAGAGTGGACAGGAGAAGAGGTGGGAAGGCAATAGGATAGGACTTCTAAGCCCAGGACCACAGGACCTCACAGTTTGAACCCCGTCATGCTTGTGAAGAGCCATGTTCATCAGAGCCCTGACAAAGTGGATGGTTTTCACAGGAAGAGCCACTCAGCAGAGATCAGGGCTCCCGAGGCAGACGGACACGCAGCACTGGAGTCACAGGGCAGCTGTCTCCGCACATTGCCTCAGACGCTCAAATGTGCGCCAGGGTCAAAACGCACTTGGGTCCCAAACCCTTGGCTCTGTTTGCATTGGGCCAGGCGGGAGGGAGGCCTCTTTCTGCCCTTCCCTGGCTTCCTGAGTCCTGTGCCCCATTGGTCAGCTTCAGGGCTCTGGAAGGTCTCCCCAACAAGCTGCCCAACCGAGAGAGGGGAGGGGAGACCCTGGCTCCTACCCCAGCCTGGCTTGGACTAGAGAACTGGAGGGCAATCACCATGTGCCGCCAGGACCCTGTGCATGCCACAGTGACCAACCGCCTCCCGGGCCTACCTCCTCCTTCTTTTGCTGGTCTGACTTCTCTTCCAGGTAGAGTGCTGAGGGTGGGACCCGTCGGGCAGGGGCTTCACGGGGGGCCTGGCTTACTGGGGTGGGGGAGCGACAGCATCGGACATCAGCGAATCCCCCCAGTGTGGACTCCTTGCCCAACCCTTTGGCACCATTCCCGAGGGAATCTTGTGGCAGAGACCCCAGAGGGGGTGACAACAGCTACTCCACCCTCTGTTCACAAGGCCTGTCATGGGCACCCAGCAGTGTGCGCGCACACATGCGTGCATGTCAGGGGTGGGAAATGTGGTGGAAACACAGACCCTGGGCCCTGCCCTCAAAAGGCTCAGAATCTGAGCCTGGAAATGCAAATCCTCGGGAGTGCCGGAGGTTTCTGTGTGCCAGCAGGAACGGGGGATCTTGCCCCTTTCTCCAATCCCTACCCACTCCCGGGCTTCCTACTCACCACCCCCCAGTTCCTCATCCTACCTGGGGTCATGCCGGCAGGCTGCAGGCTGATAAGCCGGGGCTGCCCATTAGCACCTCCCAGCCAGGCGCTGGCACTGAGCACCGGCTCCCAGCTCAAGGCTGTGTCTGGGAAAACATCATCCTGGAAGAACTCTTTCTGTAGGGAAGGAGAAAGGAGCTACCCTGAGGCACCTACCAGAGGCCCAGGGCACACCAGCATCCCTTGGGAAGGGGGTAAGGTAAGACCCAGGACCCAGGGCTGGGGTTTCTGCCAGTTTCAGAATCTCAGCAGAGTAAGGGGTACAGGTGCCCCAAAGAGCACTGAAATGGGACCGTTTGGTGACAGGGTCAGCCAGGCCCCAAAGCCCCTGATGGGGGCTGGGAAGGGAGACTAGGTGTTTGGGGTGCTGGGCCCCCAACCTCACCCTGACTCGGGGTAGCCGGAAGGCGACAGGCTCCAGGGAGGTCTGGCGAAGCCGTAGGCATCGGGCAAACTCTACTTCCCGCACGTCACACTCTGTCTTGGGCAAGAGGATGAAGCCCTGGGGAGAACAGGGGATTCTGAGCTGACACCTGGGCCCTCACGGAGCGCCAGAACTACGGCGTGTCCCTGAACCGTGGAGCTCTCTGGAGGAAAGATGCCCTGATCGGTAGCCCTGATTATAGCCTCTTTCTATGGAGATTTCATGCTACCAACATAACTTGTTCAATGCAGAGCTGGGGAGATGCGTGTGGCAGCACCATAGAACATTTCCACTGATGGATCCCATGGATATAAGAGGTAAGCTCGACAGCACAAATAACAGTATTATCAGCTAAAATAATTAAGAAGTGATACCCTGGATGTTTACTGCCCTGGCTCTTAATATAATTTATTTGTAGGCTCATATAACTTAAGACTTTACGGTTTAATTTTTAATAATGGAGTTTAACATGGGCACACCCTGGCCCAGTGACCTGCTGACTCCACAGGCCCCTGCACTTCCCCATCTGGCCAGGAGAGGGCGTGGGAGCCCTGTTCCCACACATCAAGGAGGACCAGGGAGCAACCCCGGGCTCACCTTGTGGGGATCCGGGGACGTGAAGCTATTGCACTCTAGGAAGAAAGGAGCCTCAGGGAGCAGCTCGTACAGGAACACGCGGGTGTCACCCTGAGACGGGAGTGGTGAGAGTGAGGCGGCCAGCTAAAGCTGCCTTCCTCCCCACCTCCCCACATGCACACCCCAGCCCACCTTGCCCGTGAGTAGCACCAGGCTGGTGTCTGGGTCATAGCTGGGAAGCAGGGTCGAGGGAGCCACGTCCAGCCCCAGCACTGCCAAAGGACCACCGGCCAGGGCCTCGGTGGGGTATAGGAGTAGCTGACGCTCACTTCGGCTGCAAGGGAGATCCAGGGAGAAGCAGGTTCTTAGAGCTGCAGGGGCCTGGGTTAGGGCAAGGACTCCAGCAAGCATCCTGGCCTTGTCAGGCTGGGGGCCCTGAGGGCTTCGGAGCTGAAGAGTGCCTCTGTCCATTCTGATCCAGCTCTCAGAACTACCGGCCCTGTATCATGCAACATCCTCATCCCCGACTACTACTCAGTCTGCTGCCCCTGACCCTCCTCAGCACAGTCCTAACACCAGCACTGGTCTCGTGGCCAGGACTGTGACCTGTAGTCTGGACTTATCTCCCCACACTCTGCTTCTCATCCTCTGCTCCAGCCAGGCTGGTCAGCTTCCGGGCCTTTCCATCCAGACTTGAATGCCCTCTCCTCTGCGTTTCTAGTTACTAGTTCCTTTGTGACTCAGTTCAGATGACATCTCCCTTAGGAGGCCCTTCCTGATCCTTCCTCCAAAGTGCCAAATACCCAACCCTTGGACCTCTCCAGTAGGCTTGGTTGTTTCATGCTCTTTACCTGGTCCCCAGCAGGCATGGGCTCCAGGCAGCAGGGCGTGGCTCTCATCCCTCTGGTTCCCAGTTGACTCATTCTTCCTCCTCACCTCCCTCCCTCCCATCCATCTACCAACCTACCCACCAACCCACCACCCATGCACCCACCCACCCATGCATGCATGCATGCATCCAGCCATCCATCCAATTAGTGAGTAGCCGGGACAGCTTCTGATGCCTAACAGGTGTATGTGTGTCTGGGGAAGGAGGACACAACTAGCTGCTTAAGTATGGAGATGGGGATGGTGGTCACCGAGTCCTTACCTGTCAAAACCAGACACCAGCAGACAGTGACCATCACAGACCCAGACAACACGGGCTCCACGGGCCCCCTCAGGCCCTGGGCCTTCCTGTTGGGATACAGCACGTGAGGCCCAACAGCCATCCCTCAGGTGGGTCTGGAGGCCGCCCCCAGTGCATCCTGCTCACCTGCAGGGGCTCAGGGCCATCCCGGGGCTCATAGACCCGCAAGTACCCATCCCTGCAGACAGTGGCCAGATGCCGTCCATCAGGACTCCAAGCCAGGCTGAAGATCTGGAGGCGGGTGCAGATAGATATGAGAGGCAGCCTCCGGGCCTGCGGCTGGGTCCCTGCCCCCACACATGTACTACCTGGTCCCGGTGGCCCTGCAGCCTCAGCCGCTCGGCTCTGGCCTGAAGGTCCCAGATCCGAATGGTAAGGTCATAGGAAGAGGAGGCCAGCACGTCGGCTGCCAGTGGGTGGAAGCGCAGAGAGTAGATCTTCTCTGTGTGGCCTTGGGGTGAGGCATGGGGTAGTGTTGAGCCCCTCAGGAGTCACCGCCCGTCTCCCAGCTCCCACCCTGGGCCCAACTGACCTGTGAGCACAGCCTCAGGTGTTGTGAGCACCTCCTGCAGGCCCTCTGGGGGCACCCGCCACAGTCGGATCCTGGCATCCTCCCCACCTGCAGAGTGCAGGCTCATCACTACTGTGCCCGAGACCTCCGGGCTCCCCCTACCTGTATTAAGACCCCTGGGCCCTCCCGTGAACCTAGCGCCCAGCCTCCTTACCAACAGCAAGGCGGTAGGGGTCAAAGGGGTCCCAAGCCAGATCCGTCACAGCTGCCCCATTCTGCAGCGTGGGCAGTGCTGTGTCGGGCAGGCGGCCAGGCTTCTGTAGCTGTGGGAGGCATCATCCGGCAGAGGCCCATCAGTAACAGGCAGGACAGCTCAGTCCCCAGGGTCTGCATGGCAAGCAGCGTGCCTGGGCTCCCACCCTCTGCAGCTGATGCCCCACTGCTGGGAGGCCCAAGCTCTCTGTCTGCCTCAGCCATCTTGTGCTCTAAGCCCCAAGTGCCAACTGTGAAGTCCCAGAAAGTGGGGGGGGGGGGGGGAGGCAGCATGGAGTGGTGGAAAGAGCTCAGGCTTGAGGCCCAGGCAGCCTGGGTTCAAACCCCAGCTCTACCACTTACACGGCTGTGTGACCCGACAGGTCACTAAACCTCTCTGTGCCTCACTGCTCTCTTCCATCTGTAAAACGGGGATAAGAGTGGTGTCCCTGTGGGACAGTGGAGGAGATTAAAGGGGATGCCAGGTGGGTGCCTGGAACATGGTCTGTGCTCAGAGAGTGTGAGCTGGTGTGGGTACCCAATGCCCTTAGCTTCCTGCAGGGCCCTGGGGGCACTGTGGTGGGTAGGGTCCCTCACCTCAAGCACAGCCACCTGCCCACCATTGCTGAGCAAGGGCACGGCCACGCGTAGCTGGTTGGCACAGAATCCGTCACTCTCGCCAGGCGTGGTGAGGTTGAGTCCCTTGAGGTTGGTGATGTGGTTGTCTCGGTGCAGGACGGCGCCCTGAGCATGGCGGAACTTGGAACTGGGGCCTGGCGGGCAGCAGGGACAGAGCCACATGCGGATGCCCTGCCTGCCCGCCCGCCCTAAGTCCAGGCTGCCTGCTCCCCTCACTGCAGGGTGCACGGCCCGTGCCCCGGCCTCTGCCAATACAACTCACCCAGAACTACGCCCACAACTACGCCTGGGAAGGGGACTTGCAAGGCCAGGGCTCCAGGGAACATCCAGGCTGCCCTCTTACTTGAGACTCACCTCATCCCACAAGGACAGGTGACCCCACTGGGAGGGGCAGTGGACAGAGACAGGGTTAGTGTGACGCACTTACCCAGCAGGCTCTGTAGGGACCTCTGGCTGGGGCTGGTGCTGATGCCACTGGTGCTAGAGAGGGAGGGCCCCAGGCTGGAGGGCGTGGAGGGCGAGGTCAGCGAGCTGAGAGGGGAGGAGAAGCCCTCCTGGGGGAGAAGCACCCTGGGTCAGACAGCAGGCCCCTGGGCGTGTTGGCCAAAGAGAGAGGGGGCACTGGGGTCATCACTCTGGGCCCCTCCTCCCGGGCTGTGGGACACCGTGGGGGCAGGAAGCCCCGCTGTGGGGCGTTGGGTGAAAACACGAACACCGAAGCGGACAAGGGCTGGAGGTAGCACAGGGCGAGCTCAGCTTCAGACTGTGGGGACAGAGGGTGGCAGCTACCAGCTCCTAGCTTTGTAGGAGGACAGGCCCAGTTCGGTTAAGATCTGCCAGGATTTTAAGAGAAGCCAGAAGTCTGGATTTTTCTGTGAAAGTCTTGCTTTTCGTGTGTTTGCTCAATTTAGAGAACAGTGCGAAGTTATTTATGCTTCACGTGTTTCTCTCTGTTGCGCCTGACAGCTAAAAAAGGCTCAAAGACCAACAGGCGGGCAAACGCACTTGCCCGATTTGACTCAGGGCACCCACTGCGGCAGCATGATGGGGAGGACGGGTGGTCGGCCCAGGCACTTACGCTGGGGTCCGCATCACCCACAGGCGTCTCTGCAGGCGGGGCTGCTGCTGGCGGGGCTGCATCGGGGGAGGGCTCCGCGGGGGGCACCAGGCAGGAAGTGAAGCTGGGGTAGGGCCGGTGAGCTGGGTGGAGGCTAACCTTCTGCACCTGTGGGAAGACGCTGGTGTTTGAGGCAGGGCGGATAGGTGTTTGAGGCTGCGTTAGCATACAGCTGGACTGCAGGGCGGTGCGGGGGGGGGGGGGGGGGGGCGCTGGGAGTGGCCAGCCAGGCCGTGGCCCTACCTGCTGGTTGCTCCCAGCCCACCAGGCATGGGGGTCGGAGACAGGCACGCAGCCTGCCGTGTCTGGGAACAGGTCCTCATGGAACTCCACAGCCTGGTGGCAGACAGGTACGTGGCCAGGGAGGTCCAGGACCCCCAAGGCCCTCCTAGCCCCTCACCCAGGGCCCCCCTCACCTTGCGAGGCACATGGTAGCTGACAGGCACGATGGCCGCATCGCTCAACTGCAGGACGCGGAGCACCTCGCAGCCCATGACGGCCAGCGCCCGCCGGGGCACGAGAGCCACCCCGCGCAGCACGCTCTCCAGGAGGCACTGGGTCACTGTGGGGGGGACACCACATGAAGACGGTCAGGGAGGGTGGGAGAGAGGAGGGGGAGGACGGAGGAGAACAGGGCTTACCTTGGCTCAGTGTGAGCTGCTGGGGGGCCACCTCGTAGCAGTACAACTGACTCTCCCCCTGAAACAAGCCCAGCCTGAGCGCCACTCACGGTCACTCCCCCCGCACCCACCCCAGCTCTGCCCCCTGTACTCTGGGCTGTATCCGCGGTGGGCTTCACTGTGCACGATGTAAGAACAGGGCATGATCAGGATTTACAGAGTGCCTGCCATGGGCTAACCCTGCTTGATTGTTGGCCTTGTCCACAAAGCTGACATTCCTGGGAGTTACAGTCATGCCGACCCGAAGGCCACTCAGCCTGGCAGGGGTGCAGCCCGAGTCGCACTGCTTAGGCTTCTTTCTGGGGTGGACGGCACCCTGCTGTCCTCAGTCTCCCAGCTGGCTGGCTAGGTCAAAGGATGGGACAGAGCTGGCACGTGAGGGCACTACCCTGGGGGGACGGGGTGCTGACATGGACAGGCACTCCAGCGTCTTGCTCACCTTTCCTGCCAGGATCAGGAGCCCGGAGTCTGGGTCCAGCAGGGGCAGCAGAGACCTGAGGGAGAGAGAGGGCTAGCTGACGGGATGAGGCCAGCCTCTGTGCCTGAGGGCAGCTGGAGAGCTCTCAGCCTCGTGACTCCAGACGGGGGCTCAGGCCAAGCACCACGCTAGCCAGGAGGGATGCAGCCCCTCTACCTGCATCCAGCCTGTCCCCTGGGACCCTCCACCTTCTCTCTCCCTGTGCTACCAACACGCCGACAGCGAGCACATTCCCATGTCCCAGCCTTTCTTGCCCTGGGTCCTCCATCTGCCCACCTGCTTCACTTAGGATTCGTATGGACCCTGGGCATAGGGGAGCAGGCCCCTCTTTCTACACCTCAGTACCAAGCTCCATCCCAGGCTCACCAGCTCCAGAAAGACTCCACATATACTCTGTCCCTGGTCCCACCTTGGCCAGCCTAGGCATCAGGCCAGAGTTACCAGGGAAGATGAGTGGGCGTGCAGGAACCAGGGACTCCCTCCATCCCTGCCCAGTGCAGTTGGCCTGGGTGCTCCAGGTCTGCACTAAGGTTCGGGGACCCCCTCCTCGGTTACCCCAGGCTCCTGGTGACATCTTAGAGACTCAGAACCCCTCTCAGCATGACTTTAAAACTAAGGCAGGGGCTGGGACCAGGGCCTCCTTCACCACAGTGCTTCCCTGCCCTCCCCATTCTCCATCCCCCCCCTGCTCCCAAGGTGGGGCTTTGGGTGGGGGGCAGTGGCTGGGAACATAGAGGGCAGGCTGGAAGCCCCCAGCACCCCTGCTGCTCTATGCCAGGCTCCCCTGGGCCGATGGCCTGTCACTGTCCAGGAGAACTCTGACAGGTGCCTTCATCCGTTTGTTTCTTCTCCTGGTCTTGGTTTCACGTCCCTAGGAACCCAAGGGCCTGGACCCTCACCCCAATGCTGACACTCGCCCTCAAACAGAGTCCCTTCCTCACTGTGGTTCCAGTGGTTGCCCAGCTGCAGCAGCTGCATCTATCCCTCACCCAGGCAACAGAGGGCCCGGCCCTCCCCTTTGCCTGCCTGTCCATTCCCTCCTGGCTAGCTGCCCAAAGCCCGCTTGCTGCCCACCTCCACTCCCTACCCTACTGGGAGCCACAGAGTGGGCTGGGGAGCTGGGTGGGGCCCTGGGTGTCTCCACAGTTTCCTGGAGTACTCTGGGCCGGTCACCTGTGAGTAACAAGGGCTCTAATTACCTTGGGCTGGCAGGGTGAGCTGGGCTCAGAACTGCCTTCTTGACCTGATCTGACTAGTGCCTTCTGTGGGGGAGCAGACGGGCAGGGGGACAAGGTGGGCGTGGGACCTGGGGCACCCCCCACACTGATGCTGGCTCCACTGGGGCTAGAACCAGGTCCCTTCAGCGGCTCTAACAGGACTTTCATTCACTCACTCATTCACTCCCAACCATTCATTCCTCGGCCGAGCTGATCTATGCCCAGCCCTTGGCTCAGCCTGCAGTTGTGATTGGAGGTGAGTGCAACAGACCCCACCTCTGTCCTCAGGTTGCTCATGGCTTGCCTGAGAGGCAGACACACTCCACCGCCCCAAACATGGGAAGGAAAGATTCCCTGCGGATGCATGGCAGGGGGCAGGGGGACTTGACTCTGGCTGGCCGCAGGGGAGGAGTGTGTTCCCTATGCCCCAAGGGTTGAGGAGGAATCAGCCAGGTGGGGAGCGTACTCTCCAGACAGGAAGAACAGCCTGTGCAAAGGCTCTACGGTGTGGCGGGCAGGTACCTGGTCTGTCTGGGGAACAGGGTGAAGGATGATGTGGCTGGTGGCCTGGGCAGTGAAGGTGAGGGGCTGAGCCTGGGGATGGGGTGGGTAGAGGCCAGACAGAATGGGGCCTGGTACATAAGAAGGGGAATTCTGCCTCCCTCCATTGGACGAGCAACAAGAAGCTTATGACATGTCTTAAGTGAAGGGGGACAGGATAAGACATGTGCTGAGTGGAGATTGCTATGTGGAGATGGACAGGAGAGGGTGGAAATGAGAGGTGATGGGTTCAGGGCAGCGTCTGAGAGCGAGTGGAGTGACTCCTGAGGCCCCACTGTCACCTTGGCAAGAACTGGGGAACAGGTCGGGTGGCATTGATAGCTCATCCGTGCTCTAAACCAACCTCCTCAAGACGCTCCACCCAGCCTCCCTGTACTCTCACCGCATCAGCCCCACCTGACCAGCCCACTGACTCAGGCGCTGGGGGGCACGGGGGCAGGAAGTCACGGAGGGCAGGGCTGGCTCCTCCAACAGGTCAGGCCAGTCTTCCTTGCCTCGGGCAGAGCCATCCACGACACAGGCCAGGAAATGGGGTCAGGGTACCCAGCCCCCAGGGTTGACCAACAGCTGGCACGGGCCTGACCCCGGGCTTGGAAAGAGAGCGAAGCCAGGTGTGGGTCTGGAATGCAGAACACAATTCCAGCCTGGCAGAGGACCAGAGGTGGTAGGGGTGGCAAAGGCACCTCTCCCGCTGCCACGGTATGTGGCGGGGCGGGCATCTGGGCCTGCCACTGGAAGGGACTCTGACCCAGGTCCAGGGGTCTGCTCCAGACCCAAAGTCATAGAAGGTCTAGAGCCCAGGTTGTGCCCCTACCTCCAGGCCCACGTCCCAGAAGATGCAGGATGATGGGATGGTGGTACCAGGTCACGTGAGGGAGGAGTTAGCGCCTGATAATCCCATCAGCTTTCCCAATATTCCTGCATTTAGCATAGGAAGTACTGCTGGTCAGGAAGAGCAGCTTTAGGAGTTCTCTGGTTCTCCTTGCCAGCCCATCTCTCCCCTTCAGACTCACCAACCTAGATATCCTGGCATTGCCACTGGTCCAAAGCAGTCCAGATCCTTTGGATCTGTCCCTGCCACCCAGGCTGGGCAGTTGGGACCCCCCCCCCCTCAGACCAAGCCTTGCCCCACACCCCCTAGCTGCCTTAGGATCAGGTTCTAAGGGGGGGGTAGTACCTTTATTCCCTATGAGAAGAGAATGGAAAAACTGGGGAGGGGGTCCCCTGGAAGCTACTCTTACACCTCTGGGGGGAGTAGGAGCATAGCATGTGTGAGTCCAGGCTCAGGATTGGGGTGCGGGAGAGACCCTTTAGGCGGGTGGGATATCCCTATCAGCAAGAACTGGACACAGAAGAGAGAATCTTTGGGGCCTGTCAAGAAGTCCTGTTCCTTGGGGAAAGTCAAGCTAGAGGCCCTTGGAGCACCCCCCCTCAGGACTCTCCTGAGAGCTTTAGGGGACACAGGGCCATCTGACCAAAGCCACACAGTACTGACTGCAGACTCAAATGTCTCAGGAATGTGAGTGAGTGAAGCAGCCTGGTGG
The DNA here is from genome assembly GCF_029215605.1 of Mirounga angustirostris. Taxonomy (NCBI): domain Eukaryota; kingdom Metazoa; phylum Chordata; class Mammalia; order Carnivora; family Phocidae; genus Mirounga; species Mirounga angustirostris. Next base: position 143,026,998 of record NW_026991713.1, read on the forward strand.
GAGACACTTGGGAGTGGTGGGGACTGGGGCAGCCAGTGAGCCTGGGCCTCTATCAGAGGGGGCAGCTATTACTCAGCCCTTGCCCGTTGTTCCTATTTAAGGCAAGCTGGGAAGTCCCGTTTTAATGTGAAACCACCGGATTTTTCAATGTTGGCAATGGCTTCAAAGTTTTAAAAAGTACCAGACAGGCCAAATGAAACACAGCCGAGAGCCAGCACCGGCCCAGGAGCAGAGGTTCACAAGCCATGCCCCACATCTACATATACCAAGAAAAGCATGTAGTGCAAGCTGGGCTGGAGGGGATGACAGGTATGCCAAGGCCCTCTGGAAGTTGGGAGCTGAGCTGGTCCCCAAAGGCTCTGAGGCATGACCCTGACCACAAACATGGAGCAGGAGGGCAGGGCATTTTCCTGGAATATTCCAAGGCAGGGGATTTTTCTGGACTAGTCTAGCCCCTGGCACCACCCTCCCCCCTACCAAGGGCCACCATCAGCTACACCCAGGCCCCACCCACTGATGGTGAGGCCCAACCTCCCACCCCATCTCACCCCTCCAGCACTGTGGGGCCTTGGGCAGACTCACTTCCCCTTCCTGTGTCTCAGTCCCTTCTAAAATGTGGAGAAGGTGGCCCAGGGATACTCACCTCCCTGAAAGCCCTCATGGTTAAAAGGACCCCAGAACTCAGATTCAGCATTAGAGATTGTACTTAGGAGGCTCTCAGAGGGCTCTGTGTGGCCTGCCCAAGAGTTTTTGAAACTGGGATTAGCTACCAACAATAACACATTGAGAGATTTCACCTAAAAGCCCCAGATTTCCAGTTTCTCTTGAAAAACCTGAAACTCTGGCAGACTGGGGCAGGTCGTTAAGGCAGAGCCCTTACACCAACCCCCACTTTCCCTACCCACCCACCGCCACCTCCCCGGGTCTCCACAAGCTGTGGGGTCTGCTCCTTGAGTTTAAATAGTGCCCTTATATCGCCTGCCTGATGTGTCATAGGTATCCGGGTTTGGGACTCTTGGTCTCAATATTCTCTTGCTTTTATGAAAAACAGGGACCCGCCCAGAGTCATATGGCAAACTAGCGGCAGAGCAGGCGGGAGCGCGGGACTCCTGCCTCCTCAGTCCGGAGGTGGATGAGTGAGTTTATCAGGCAGCCGGCGAAATGACCCCTTTAGCGAAGAGAGGAGGCGGGTCTCTGTCGGCCCCGCCCCTCCCCGTGGGGGAGCGGCCCCGCCCCCAGCCCTTAAAGCGCGACCCGCCTCCCGCGAGCTGACTCCGCAGCCCAAGCCCGGGGCGGGGAGACACGGACGCTGCTGCCTCGGGACCCCGGAACCCAGGACCCCACCGGGCCGGCCGGCCCGCCCCGCCCGGCTCCTGCCGCCGCCGCCGCCGCCCCCCGGTGAGTGTCTGCCGGGCCGGGGCGCTGCGGGCAGAGACCGGGGGCGCCATGGGGTGGGCTGTGCAACGCGCCGATCACGCGCGCGAACCCCCCCCTCCCGTCGCGCGCACACGCACTCAGGACGGAAACGCGACCCCCAGCCCCGCACGATCACCCGGGCCGACCTGGTCCCAGGGCAGGCGGGTCCCATGCACCCCCTGCCCGCGCCCGACTCGCCCCCTCCTACGGCAGTCCCGGACAGCCCCACGGCCGCGCGCGCGTCCAAGGCTCACCGGCCAGTAGCCGGCAGGGCTGTGAGCAGACAAAATAAACACCCCCTCCCTCGCTTCCTCCTCCCACGGCTGGGCCCTCCGGCATGACCAGTTTTATGAATCAAACCCCTCTGAGGGGACAGCCAAGCCATAGACTTGGTTACTTTTAGCTCCTGGAGTGGGACAGTCTAGTTCTGGGCCTGGAGCCCTCCGTGCGCCTGTACAGATCTGTGTAGATTGGCCACCTGGTGGTACTGAGGGCCCTTGTCACTTAGGACAGAGCCAGGGGGCCAACAGGTATGCAGCCTTGGGGAGGCGTGGGGGTGGCTAGGAGGTATCTGATGCCCCGTGGGGGGCAGGGGACAGACCTTGGCAGGCTGCGGCCCTTCATTTTCCACATATTAGGGTGCCCCATCTCTGCCTCTGCCAGGGACAAGGCTTTGCTTGGGCTATGAACCCAGTGGCCTGGAGCCAGCTTAGTCCTTTGTGTCCCTGGGCTGGCAGCTCTGGGGCCTGAGGGCTGCTGAGGTCCCCTGTGGTCACTGGCAGGCCAGGCGATTGGTGCCAACCATTCTGCATTGCCCCCATTCGTTAAAGATTACCACAGCAGGGTCACCGACTGCCTCTCCTGCTGGGGCCCAGGGGTGGAGTCTGCAAGGTGGGAAGGAGGAAAAGGCCCCTAGGGTCCCACTGTCCCCCTGCTTGCCTTCTGCACCAAGGGCAGGTAAGGTTCTGGAAGAGACACCAGGACCCAGAGCCCTCCTCTGCAGGGCAAGAGCTTATGGGGCTGGGACACTGTACTAAATTTCAAAGATTCCTTCCCGCTAGGCTGGACTTTGGGTGTTGGGGGCACAGAAGGGTAGCTGGGCGAGTGCCCTCCAAGTGGGGTCCACTTGAGCTGGTCCAGAGGGCAGTGAAGGCCAGTATGGGCCCAGCTGTTGGCAAGGCCCAACAGGGTAAGGGAGGCGTGTGGGGGGATGGGAGAGCAGTCCCCTGAGTTGGCTGTCTTCTCCCAGGGGAATCAGCCCCCGGAGCTTCTGTAAACAGAGTGTCAGAGGCAGGAAGAGGGCTCTGGTAATGAGCAGCCCAGCTGGATTCCCTCCAGACCATTATCTGGCCTAGGGAGGGAGGATGAGCACACACGTGCCAGACGGGGGGCCCCCGGGCACTGGCTGTCCCCACCTCCCCCAGCTGCAGACTGAAACAGCTACTCTGGGACCTGTGGGTCCAGAGGGCCAGATGTGGCTGGTGGGGGACTGGTGTCCCAGGGCACTTTCTCCAGACTCTGGAAAGGGGGTGGGGGGGGCTGAACACGAGAAGCCCCTCAGACATTGACCAGACATGTGCTCTCCCTAGGAAGCCTCCTATGGCAGGCAGGGAAATGCCCTGGGCAGGAGATGGGTCCAGAGTTTCTGGCTCCCATTCCTGACACCCCTACTACTGCCCTGAGGGAGCTGGAGCAAGACCCATGGGGTTTTATAAGTGGACCCCACCCCTGAGCTGGGCAGCTCCTGGGAAAAGGAAAGTGGGGTCTCAGCTGGTTCCAGGAGGCAGCTCCCACCTCAGAAAGCCAGCCAGCCAGCCGGTCCCCCTTGGTGACCAGAGAGAAGACTGGGTGAGCTTGTCCCATAGAAGCATCCCTGACCATCTACAGGCCCTGAGCTCTTGGGAAGGGCAGCAATGCTACCTCATGGGGTTAGTGGCCCCTCCTGTAGCCCCCCTCAGCTCCCCTTAGAGTCCCTCCCTGAGCCAGGGAGCCCAAGGCTCGGCGCTGCCAAGAAAACCAGCTCCCCTCACTGCTGTGGAATTTGCAAGAGTTCTTGGAGAAGGGGGAGGGAGTGAGTGAGTGTGTGTGTGTGTGTGTGTGTGTGTGTCAGAGCGCGGCCCAGTGGGCGTGTGTCTGGCGTGGGCATGTGTCTGTGCGCGCGTGACTGGAACAGGGTTGTGTTTGGGGGCGGGCAGGGGTGCTGCAAGAGTCTGAGTGCACCGCAGGCGGACAGAGGCTCAGCCTTCTTCCTTTTATCGGTTTCCACATTCCAGAGGCAGCCGGATTGCTTTCCCTCAGCTGGCTGGGCCGCCTGGCTGGCCTGGCCCTCGGGCCTCCCCCACTTTTCCTCATTCCAGCCTCCCTGGGTATGAGGAGGCTGAAGCAGGCTCCCTTGAGCCACCTTGGTTTTGGGGGGTAGAGGCAGGCAAGGGGCCAGTTCTCCAGGTTGGGGACAGTCCCCCCAACCAGTCTCCTCCAGGGGAATGCAATAAGGCTCTGACATTCCTCTGCGGCTGCCTGAGAGATTTAATTAAAGAGGGAGGAGAGAGCTGGCTTGCACTGAGAAGGGGCTGGGGCTGGGGCTGAGGCGGTACTGGGGCCCCTACTGGCCCTGGGCCTCGATGGGCAGCAGTAAGAACTGAGAGACCTGGGCGGGGGAGCTGGGTTGTGGCTCCCCTGATCAGTTCGCAGACCCCAGGCAGGGCCAATTCTGCCACAGCGGAACCCAGAACTCCAGGCATGGCAAGAGTGAGAAGGGCAAAGACCCCTTTGGGGTCATTTCCTTCTCAGTCCCTGCCCAGGACCCAGACAACCTAGGCCCAGCTGGCTTGGGCTGGTGGCCTCCCTTGGTGACTAAGGTCTTCCTCTGGCAAATCCAGGGTTAATGGCAGGGTTAGGGCCTTACTTGATAGATGCTTGGCCCTGGGTGGGGACAGGACAGCCAGGAGGCCCTGCGTCTGACTGAGCCCAGCCCCTGTGGCATCACACCCGCGCGTGCCGATGGTGGCATCTGGACTGGCCCATTTCTAGTTGGGCCACAGCCACCAAATAGCTCCCGGGGCAGCAGGTGTCCTCTCCCAACAGAGTGGCACCTCTCCTGACTGAGATGACATATCCCGCCGCCCTGAGGGCCCACTTGAGCAGAATGGCTTTAGTCACTGGTCTCCCAGGCCTGGGCTGACAGGTCTGGTGGCTGCCAAGTCACCCACGGTGTCACAGAAGACACCCATTTGGGGCTAGACAGCTCCTGCCTGGGAGGAGGGGGGCCCAGCTCCTGCTGTTTTGGCGCTGCCAGCCAGCCATACCTGCTGGTGATCTAGCCCCCTCCCTGGACAGGGAGACAAGGCTGGCATCCAGACTGTCCCCCTTTGCAGTCTTCTGCCCCAGGGCTGAGCCCTGTAAGGGAGACTCACTGAAGGAGCTTCTCCAAAATACAGCTCTGCTTGGGCCTTATCCCAGAAATTCTTATTTCATTGGCCAGGAGTGGAGAGGGCATCAGGAACTTCCCAAAGCTTCCCAGGAGATTCTGATGTACAGCTGGGGTTGAGAAACCCCTGGGGTTGTAGGTGGGAGACACAAACGCAGAAAGGGAACTGGATGAGGTCATAAAGCTGTGTCCCGGGCCTCATGTGTAGAATGCGGAGAGCAGGCTGGAGCAGTAAAGAGAGTAAGGCAGACGAGCCGAGACCAAAGTAGGGACTCCAGGCTTCATCACAGGGTCAGACTGCGGTCCCCACCCTCACCTTGTCCCCTTCCCCTGAGGACCTAGAACAGAGACCCCGACCTCTCTGCTCTGCTGTGCCCCAGGGATGGCGAGATGGGTGGACCCAGCCTCGGCTCTGAGCCTCCTCAGACACGTCAGCGAAACCGGAGCCAGCCATCCTGGCCGCCGGCATGGTCCCCGCCTGCCTGGGGGGGTTGGCAGACTCCTGGGCTGGGCCACTGCCAGGCCTGGCCGGCAGTGTTTAGCCGGAGTGGGGGTGGGGGGGCCAGCACTGGGAGCCAGAGGCCCAGAGCCTCAGGGTCAGACCTGCAGCACCTGACCCCTGTACCCACTCCGCAGTGTCTGGCACAGGAAGGGACTGTGCTGGCCTCATCTGTCTGTCTGTCTGTCTGACCCTATGCCCCCACCAGCCAGGCGTGTGGCCTTCCCCAGCAGCAGTGAGATGTGCAGCCTGAGCTCTGATGCGGTCCCCCAAATGCCTGGGTCCCACCCACTCACTAGTACCTGCCTGACCCAGGGCCTGTGTGTGAGTAGGTGCCTCCAGATGTCCCCCACACTCAGAGGTGTGTGGGGGCATCAGGGTCCCCGTCAGAGCTGAATAGGATGTCCTTACTCATAGAGCCCCTCCCTCTGCTCCCTTCCCCCACTCCCAGGTCATATGCTGAGGGGGGCTGGCCAAAGGACAGCTCACTCCCCCACCCCCTTCCAGAACTAAATACACCCCTCATCAGGCTGCTCTCTCCAGCTCCTCTCCCACACTGAAGGGTGGAGGATGGAGGGCAGCCTCCCCATGGAGGCCTCACTCTGGGCGTAGGGGGGCCTCCTGTCTGTGCTGAAAGTGGCATGAAGCCCCTCCCACACCATGGCATCCTCACCCCATATGTGCGGAAGGCAGGGCTCAGGTTTTATGGGTAACACCTTCAGTAGCTAATGTTTACTGACCACTTAGCATGTGCTCCAAGTACAAACTAAACAGCCCTGACGATCAGGCACTATAACTAGGAACGCCCCCTCTCCCCTGCCCTTCATAGACGGGAACCGAGGTGAAGGACCATGGCTAGACTGTCATGCAACCACACAGGCAGTGGGACCTTAAAAAGCCCCATCCCAGCAACTGTCCCCTGGAAGGCAGCACAGCCAGCAGCAAGAGCCTAAGCCTCAGTTTCCTGCCTCTTCCCACCACACCATGGTGGGCCAGGCCAAGGTGAGGAGGCTGCAGAGTCCAGGGGGAAGAGCGACCTGGACCCTTTGCCCTCCTACTTCCACTACCCCCCAAGCCCCAGGGCTGCCTCCAGGAGGTTCTCCACACCCTTTGCAGAGGGAAAGGTCCCACCTCCCTGCCTCGGGTCAGCAGATCAGATATCAAAGCCCAGGCCCCTGGTCCTTCAGGGCTGCTGGAATTGCAATGGCCAGGACAGCCATGATCTCCCCGAGACACCCCACTCCCAGTGCGCACGCGCACACACACCTCCCAGAACGAGCCCAGACAAGCGGAATCACTCCCAGAACTTGTTAAAACAACTCCCCCACTTAAAAACAAACAGAACACCACAACACTACAACCCCGGGTGCTCAGAACAACTCCAGAGAGTGAGGCAGGGCTGGTGAGAAACTGAGGCCCAGAATTGGAAAGGGACTTGGGAAGCTATTTAGGGGCTGAACTTGGGCCTGAACTCAGGCCTCTGTCTCCTGTTGCCCTGCTGCCCACCCCCTCCACAGCCGGCCTTCACCTTCTGGGTCCCTTCTGGGGGCTATGTGATCTGCTCTTGGTGCCAGGAGAGCCCATGGCAGAGCCCCAGTGCCGACCCCCTGCTCGGGCCCAGGTGCTCACCCCAGCATCCTAGCAGGTGGGCAGCAGCTTAGCTGCTGCCTGCTGGGGTCTCCCCAGCCCAGGATGCCAGTTGCCCTTGTTCTGACCCAGCCCCTGCTCCCCACCTACTCAGCCAGATTGCCATCCTGTGGCTGGACAGACCTACGGCTCCCTCATGATGACTTTATGGATTAAAGGGCCAACAGACTCTGGGCAAAGCCCAGAGCCCACCCTGATGCCCCTCCTTGGCGCAGAGTGGGGAACACCCCCCAGCACGCAACCTAGGCCCCCAGGGGCCACGCCCGGGCTGTTCAGTTCTAAATGCTCCCAGTCCTAGGCTGTGTCAACTCTGAAATGCTTGGGGAGACACTGAAGAAAGCAAGGCCTCAGAACTGGGATGCCCCTGGCCCAGGCTGCCTGACTGGAGCATGAGCTCTTAACCATGACCTTATACATAGCCCAGGGGGAGCTGAAGCCGTAGGGGTGGCCACGTGTAGGGTCCCCTCCCACCCTGGAGCCTGGCTGCTCCCTTCCTGACCCTGCCTGCCCCGCTGGGAGAGCTGATTCAGGGGGAGGCGGCTCACCCCACACATGGACGTGGGGGGCGGGGGGTGCTCACAGCCCACATCTGGAGGCCAGGCCACACCCGCTGCCTTCTGAGTCAGTGAGGGTGGAGCGGGTCCACTTCGGGGAGGAGGCTGGGTGTGGTGCACGCAGCCCCCTTGGGATGGTGCCGGCAGGGCCAGAGGGGCACAAGGCCTTCCAGGTCCTGGTCCTAGCATCTTCTGAGGTTTGGTACAAGGCCCTACCCCACCGTTTACTCAGCAAAGGTGAGCTAAGCATGCTCTGGGACACAAGGAAGCGGACAGGAGAGAGAGCAGGGGAAGGGGCACCAGCTGGGGGTCAGGGAAGGCCTCCCTGGTTGGCCTCTGGAAGGTGGTCATCAGTGCAAACAAGCAAGGGGCAGAGGCTGACAGTCCCACTTCCGGGACAGAGGGGACCCTGCAGGCGGGTAGGGCCTGTGCAGGCCCAACCTGGTAACAGGCCTTTACCCAGAACTGGTCTCCAGTGACTTGTCTTGTCTATCCTGGGACCACCTGCCCCTCCTCTTCCTCACATTGCGGGAGCCTGTGTTCCTGGAGGAGGAGCCCAATGGATGGCAGCGGGGCAGAACACGGGCTCGGCTGAGGGGGCCATGTTACCTGCCATAGCCTGATGGTTGGCAGGCGTGGGGGAAGGGGAGGCTGAGCCCCAGGACAAAAGGCCCTTGTGTGAGCAGAAGGCGCCTGGAGGGGAGGGGTGCCGGCCTCTTGGGGACTCTCGGGGCCCAGAGAGTGAGGACTGCTGCTAGGGTGGCCCCTGGGCTCCCCCAGGAGCCTGAAAGGGGGCCTCATACTGTGGCCCCATTCAGTCTAGAGCAGTTCCAGCTACAAGCTGGAGCCCAGAGCAGCTGAGGGAGCCACCCCCTCATCAGCAGGGCAGGACCATCCCAAGCTGCAGGCCCAGCTGCACCTGGACATGGTTAAGGACCTAGGCTCCGGCTCAGATTTCCTGGCAGTGGGACGGCAGCAAGTCACTACACCTCCTGGAGCCCCCCGCTTCTGTCATCTGGGAGCAATGAGGATAGTTTCCACCTGCCATGGCTGCTAGGGGCACCACATGAGGGAACTGTAAATGCTTGGTGAGCTAGCATGGGGTGAAGAGCTGCTGCCCCTTATCCTCAGTGCTCAGGCCAGAGTGGACCCCAAGAAATGGCAAATGAACCAGTCTGCAGAATGTTTCTAGGGCCAGCACTGCTTTTGGGACCACCCCACAGCCAGTGTCCCCCCGTGCCCCTTGGATGAGCTCAGGGAGGCCAGGACCCCCCACCTCTGGATCTGTCATCACACCTCAGAGATGGGGGATCTGAAGCCCAGGGTTCCCTGCCTCCCTGTCTGACCCCCCACACAGGGGAACACCTGCCAACAGCTCAAGCCCCCCTCTGCCCCCTCCCCTAGGAACATTCCCCCTGGCCACATCCTGGAGGGCCCTCAGCTCCCATACTGGGCAGGTCTGACTTCACAAGTGGAAAAACACCGATCCCATAGTTTCCATGTGAAGTCTTCCCGCTGCGGTCTCCTCCTCACTTGGAGGACACAGAGCGTGGCGGCAGGGGCCAGCGGCACGGGGCAGCCAGCTTCTCTGCTTACGCGCTGGCTGCCCGCCCCTTCTCTCCCAGACGCTGTGGGGAGGGGCTGCTGCTCTTGGACCCACGGGCTCCCCCCCTTGTCTGTCCACCTCAGCAGAGATTTGTGGGGGGGAGGGGACTTGAAGGGAGAGCATGGAGCCTGATGCTTTTTGACCATGTGTTCTCTCTGAGCCGCAGAGGTGAGAGGGCTGGGGTTAAGGAGAGGCGAGTTTTTGTGGCCACTGTCTGGGGGCCAGCCTCTCTGCACGCATCAGCCCACCGAGCCCTGGTGACAGCGCAGGAAGTAGCAAGTGATGGCGTAACGAAGTCACGGGAGGGCTCAAAGTCACTCAGTGAGGGAGCTGATGGGGCTGGGACAGGAATGGGGCCGGGGCACTGGGGACCTGACCATAACTGCTGTGCACTGTTGGATTTGGGGGCAGGGAATGCCCTTCCTGGTCCCTCCCTGGCGTGGCTGTCACCCAGGCCCCTGGCTCACGGTCTCCTGTCTCTCTCTCTCTCCCCTGCTCCCAGGAACCAGAAGATGTGCTCCAGAGTCCCCCCCCGCCTGCTGCTGCCGCTGCTGCTGCCGCTGCTGGCCCCGGAGCCCGGGGTGCGGGGCTGCCCATCCGGCTGCCAGTGCCACCAGCCACAGACGGTCTTCTGCACCGCCCGCCAGGGAGCCACCGTGCCCCGCGACGTGCCACCCGACACAGCAGGCCTCTACATCTTCGAGAACGGCATCACCACACTCGACGCAGCCAGCTTTGCCAGCCTGCCGGGGCTGCAGCTCCTGGACCTGTCGCAGAACCAGATCGCCAGCCTGCCCGCTGGGGTCTTCCAGCCACTCGCCAACCTCAGCAACCTGGACCTGACGGCCAACAGGCTTCGCGAGATCACCAACGAGACCTTCCGCGGCCTGCGGCGCCTGGAGCGCCTCTACCTGGGCAAGAACCGCATCCGCTACATCCAGCCCGGAGCCTTTGACACGCTCGATGGCCTCCTAGAGCTCAAGCTGCAGGACAATGAACTGCGGGCACTGCCCCCGCTGCGCCTGCCGCGCCTACTGCTGCTTGACCTCAGCCACAACAGCCTCCCGGCCCTGGAGCCTGGCACCCTGGACACTGCCAACGTGGAGGCACTGCGGCTGGCTGGCCTGGGGCTGCGGCGCCTGGACGAGGGGCTCTTCAGCCGCCTGCGCAACCTCCACGACCTGGATGTGTCTGACAACCAGCTGGAGCGCGTGCCGCCTGCCATCCAGGGCCTGCGGGGCCTGACGCGCCTGCGGCTGGCGGGCAACACCCGCATGGCCCAGCTGCAGCCCGAGGGCCTGGCCGGCCTAGTGGCCCTGCAGGAGCTGGACCTGAGCAACCTGAGCCTGCAGGCACTCCCGCACGAGTTGTCGGGCCTCTTCCCCCGCCTGCGGCTCCTGGCGGCTGCCCGCAACCCCTTCAACTGCGTCTGCCCCCTAAGCTGGTTTGGGCCTTGGGTACGGGAGAGCCATGTGGCGCTGGCCAGCCCGGAAGAGACACGCTGCCACTTCCCGCCCAAGAATGCTGGCCGACTGCTCCTAGACCTCGAATATGCTGACTTTGGCTGCCCTGCCACCACCACCACGGCCACGGTGCCCACCACGAAGCCTGTGGTGTGGGGGCCCACGTTCTCCCCTTCCAGTCCGGCTCCCACCTGGCTCAACCCCACAGAGCCGGCCACCGAGGCCCCCAGCCTGCCCCCTGCGGCCCTGCCCACGGTGGGGCCTCCCCCCCGGCCCCAGGACTGCCCAGCGTCCGTTTGCCTCAATGGGGGCACCTGCCACCTGGGGGTGCAGGGCCACCTGGAGTGCCTGTGCCCTGAGCTCTTCACGGGCCTGTACTGCGAGAGCCGGGTGAGGCAGGGGCCCCCACCCAGCCCCGCCCCGGCCACGCTGCAGCCGCCCCAGCCCCTGCCCCTGGGCATCGAGCCGGCCAGCCCCACCTCCCTGCGCGTGGGGCTACAGCGCTACCTGCAGGGCAGTGCCGTGCAGCTCAGAAGCCTCCGCCTCACTTACCGCAACCTGTCAGGCCCCGACAAGCGGCCCGTGACGCTGCGCCTGCCCGCTTCACTTGCCGAGTACACAGTCACCCAGCTGCGACCCAACGCCACCTATTCCATCTGCGTCAGGCCTCTGGGGGTCGGGCGGCTGCCTGAGGGCGAAGAGGCCTGTGGGGAGGCCCGCACGCCACCAGCCAGCCGCTCCAACCATGCCCCCGTCACCCAGGCCCGAGAGGGCAACCTGCCACTCCTCATTGCGCCGGCCCTGGCGGCCGTGCTCCTGGCGGCCCTGGCTGCTGTGGGGGCGGCCTACTGCGTGCGGCGGGGGCGGGTGGTGGCGGCTGTAGCGCACGGCAAAGGACAGGTGGGGCCCGGGCCTGGGCCCCTGGAGCTGGAGGGGGTGAAGGCCCCCTTGGAGCCAGGCCCCAAGGCGACTGAGGGCGGTGGGGAGGCCCTACCCAGCGGGCCGGAGTGTGAGGTGCCGCTCATGGGCTACTCGGGGCCCAACCCCCAGGGGCCCCTCCCCACCAAGCCCTACATCTAAGCCCGGGAGCGACAAGGCTGCTAGGCCGGGCTCTCAGCCCTGCTGGGATCCGCCAGCGCCCTCCTGCGCCAGACCAAGGAAGTTCTCAGATTCCTACCGGGAGGACACATCAAGGTCGCGGCTGTGTAACCACAGCAAGACCCCGTCCCTCCGTCTCCTCATCCATGAGATCCTGGGACCCAGGTGACCACCTCTAAGGTGCCCCAAGCCTGAGTGCCTACGCGGGTGGCATCTGCCCTGTCCTCTGCAACGTACAATCCCTGGGGAAGGGTGGGGCGGGCCCTGCCGTGTGCTGGTAACACAGGCCCAGGGCTGCCAGGCCCCCCTCCCAAGGAGACTCCGGGGGCCAGTGAAGGAAGCCCCCAGAAAGACAGCAGAGGAAGAGTGGGGCTGGGGATGGGGCATGTGGGTCAGCCTCGGCCCCAAGGAGCAAAGGAACAAAAGAAACTGGAAAGACAGACGCTTTAGGAACACGTTTTGCTTTGGTTTTTTAAAAATATATTTATAAGAGATTCTTTCCCAGTTATTCTGGGAAAATGTTTTCCAAACTCAGAGACAAGACTTTGGTTTTTGTAAGACAAACAATGATATGAAGGCCTTTTGTAAGAAAAATAAAAGATAAAATGAGTGTGTTTCTCTGGCGTGGCCCAGGGTACCTGGGCTGGGTGAAGGAGGGTGGGGGTGCAGGGTGGGTGTAAATGGATAGCTCTCTTTGTTGGGAAGCTGGGGGCCAGGAACCCTCTCCCCAATGGGCACCAGGCCCTGGTCAGCAACCCCCTGGGCTGGGGAGGGCTGCTGCTGAGGACCATGCCAGGAAGGGTGGCCCTTCCAGGTACCCCACCCTAGGCTATGTCTGCCCAGCCTCAACTGGGGTGCCTGGTGCAGCCTCTCAGTTGAGACTGGGGTGCAGGCGGGAGCAGGGATGGGGGCTGGGCAGCTTCTAACCTCGAAGAAGAGGGACATGAAGGCAGCCTCACCCCACCCAAGCCCAGTGGTCTGCCAGCTGGAACTGTAGTGCTCCTGTGAGGCTGAGCAAGGCTCATGGCAGATAAAGGCCAAGAGTGTCCCCAGGGATCCCTCCTTGGAAAGGGCCTGACAGGCACTTCACTGCTTCCCTTCCTCTGTGAAAGGGGCCCCTAGAGCTGCGTCCTGCAGGCCCCCACAGATGGTGCTGGGCCAGAGCACACAGCCCTCCCTAAAGTCCTGATACCCTTCTGCGTAGGCTCAGGCTGGGGCACCTTGCTCCCGGCCTCGTGGTCCAACAGCAAAGAGGGGTCTTGGTGGAGGGGAAGCACAGATCCTGAATGACAGGAACCGTCTGGTGAGTGGGGAGGAAGGGCCAAGCCAGGGCTGTTAGGGGCAGGTGGCCCAGGAACACGACCAAAGGTCTGAGCCTGGCTTGCAAAGGCCTGATGGCCTTGTGATGCCCCTTTACTCTGCACTGGGGATGTGCCCAGGCTTTCCAGAAACCCCGGAAGTGGGAGTGTTTTCCAGGAAGGCCACGGGCCGTGTGGGGGCAGGGCCAGGGATGCAGACTGCAGCTCTGGCCTGGACTGGGTGCTGGGAGCTTGGGAACAAGGATGGTAGCACAGCACCTTCTCCCATGACCCTGAGACAGGAGGCAAAGTGGGCCCAGGGGCCGCAGAGAGGCTGCGAACCCTGAGCAAGCCTCCCCGAGGCCCCATGCCTGCATCCCCTCTGCGGGTCACGGCCACTGGGCCCTACCAGCCTCACCCTGGATGGAAGGAGGAAGCTCAGCCAGGCCTGGGGAGCAGGCCCTGGGGCTCAGGGCGTTGATGTCAGCGCCAAGTCAGGCCCAGCCACGCGAGGCTCTGGATTCAATTAGCGGCTGCTGTGGGTTCTGGCATGGGAAGGGAGGAGGTGGGCGGTGGGTCATGGCAGGCAGAGGATGGTGGCAGTGAGCCTGGGTGGGGCCCCTTCTTCCTGAAGCAGTGGCGGCCCAGGTGGATTTCCTGTGAGCCTGGGTCCCATTAGGGGAGCGGCTATGGTGAGGCCTGCCCTCCCCCTCGGCAGCCCTGTCAAAGGGGCCATTGTGGGCCTGTGGGCTGCTGCTGAACACAGCGTGGCTGTTGAATAAATGTTTTCACTGCAAAGCCAAACCTGGCCTAGTGGGATGGCAGGGGGTGGGGTGGGGAGGCGGGACCCAAAGACAGAGGCTAAACACTCACTCCAGCGCCTCCCAGAAAAGGTATTTGGGGTGTCCCATCAGATCAGGGCTGGGGGGTGTAGGGAGGCCCAGGGGCAGAGTGGAGACCAAGCCAAGAGGCAACCCTTACACAGGGCAATCCCAGTGGCTCCAGGGCAGGGTCCAGGGATGGACGTGGGGAGATGCCAGTGTGACTACCGGGTCCTTGCTGCTGCAGGCCCTGTGCCACATGGGCTACACATGCTCCCGTTAATGCCCAGCAAATGCCCTGCAGGAGAGAAGCACCACCGGCTGGGGAGGGGAGTCAGCAGCTTGCTCACAGCAGGCAGGGATAGGATCCCAACACAGCCTCCCTGGCCCAGCATGGGGCTGCCAGCCATGCGGGCCTCTAGGAGACGGGTGGGGCCACCGCGAAGGACAGAAGCTCCCTGGTGTGAAGCAGCAGAAACTGAACCCCAGCCTCCACCCTGCCTGGAATGGCTGCTGTGGTGACCTCAACAATCAACTTCTCTGGCCTCAGATGCCTCTTGTGGAACACGAGGAGATAAGTCCCCATCTGCCTGTGGCCGATGGGTACAGCTGACCGTTCACCCACCCAGAAGCATCGCCCCAAGACAGTGTTTCTGAACCTCCCAGTCTAGAACATGAGCTGCTCCTTCAGTGTCAAGCCTGCCCTGCCACTTACCCTCCCACCTCCACCCTGCACGGACCACAGCGCCTGGGACACCCGCTGGGCCTGCTGCCTGAGCCCGGCTTCACGGACAGGTCCCTGATGCCCTGCTCTTCCAACCATGGCATGTCTCCTCTGAGTGAGCGGCACTCCATGGACAATGGGGATGAGCAGGGAGGAGGACACAGGTGGGAGCTGTGACAGAAGCCTCTGGGAGGGTGGGGCCCTGGGCACTCCCTAGGAGATGACAGGGAGAGGTGTTTGCCTGATCCCTGGCCCCCTCTAGCTTTGAAAAGAAACACTCACTGTTCTGCTCAAATTAAGATGGAAAATCTGTAAAACAGAGAAGAAATTGAGGGGTACAGTGGAAATCCATGGCTGTCCCCGCATCTGACACCCTGCATACTTCCCATCTTCAGTCCAGATCACTCAGCAGGGCTGACACCCCAGGGAGGCTGAGGGGACAGGCGATCCGCCACCACTACACCTTGGTCCACCCGCTTTACCGAGGGCCAGAGAGTCCCCACTCCCCTGCCAAGGGTGTGGCTTGGCAGGGCAGGGGCCAGGACTGGGGGATGGTGGGGGTGGGACACTGGTCTGGCCACCCATCTGGGAGTGATTTGAGAAATTCCAGGCCTTGCTGGCCCTGCGAAGCTATTCTTAACTGCTCTAATTACAGGGTCAGCCTTGGCCAGTGGCACCGTGGGGTCTGGGCATCGTTAACTCCTCCAGAGGCCACGCTGGGGATGGGCGGGGGCTGCTCTGCGGGGGAGGGGGACCCATCAGGGGCCAGGGGTGGAGTCTGGAAGGCAGGAAGTGGTGGGTGGAGGAGCACTTGATGGCTAGCTCTGGGTCCCCTTTCCAGGCTGGGCCAGCTCTCTCCTTCTGCTGGGGAGCCCTGTAGGGAAGAGGTTGTCTGGCCTGGGAAGGTGTGGAGGAAAAGATACGAATGCAGCATCAGGCCCAGGAGCTCTTATTCTTCCAATGCAGGGGGTCCCAGTGACTGCTCCCTCCTAATCCCCGGGACCCAGAGTAAGCAGAGGACTTGCACTGTGTGGTTCTAAGGCACTGGATCTCACTCAGCTTTGCCTTCCTCATCTCCAAATTGGGCCTCACCAGCTCCCCAACCTCTCCCTGGGTTGCAAGAAGGGGTGGGAGCGGAGGATCACTGCCACTGTTATCCCTTCTCTGGGAGATGCCCTGGCAAGAGGTCTTAGGGCAGTCAGGCTTTCCCGCCCCCAAACACGGTCCATGCTACTCCTGGAGCTTGGACAGATCACTGCGCCTTCGGTGACTCAGTTTTCCAGCCGTGAAACGGAAGAGGAAGGGGATGGACGGACAGCCAAGAACCAAGACCCTCTCCTGGCTCTGACCTTCACAGATCCCTGCCTGGGGAGCACGTGGGGATCCCAGCAAGCCCCTCCAAGACTCCCAGCTGAGCAGGGCTGAGGCTTCTGAAAGGGAACCAGGCCCCCACCTCCTCCTACCCCAGCCAGGCTGGTCCCCCACTCTCCTGCACCTGTTTCCTCAGCTGTGACATGGGGAGTCACCGCTGAGAGCCTCCTGTGCCTAAAGCCACAGCGAGCCCAAGCCCCCTGCATAGAGCTGGCTTGGCCAGTCCCCACGGCACCACCACAAACCCTCCTGCATGCACTTCCAGGAGGATGGAAAGATGAGGTGCACTTGTAGTCCCAAGCTGCCTGGGTGCACCCACCCCTACCCCACCCAAAACCACCAGAGATAGGCATGTGGCCAGGGCTGAGGAGGGTTCAGAAAGCCTGTGAGTCCAAGGCCTGCCTCCCTCTGTCACTTGTGCCTCCAAGCCTGCCAGCCCGTCTGTCTCCACATCATCCCACCTCACATCACCCCATGTCCGCCCTGCCATCTAGCGAAGCTTCAGTCTTCTTGACCCTCAGCACCACCAAAATGGCCACAGCCAAACCAAGTACATTCCCACGTTTCCCATCCATGTGTCTGCTGGGTCACAGTCAGGGCCCCAAATGCCAACACACGCCAGTGTGAGCCCGTGGGCTAAAAGCCTGCATGACCAAGGGCCCCCTCTGTTGCTAGGGACCATGTGGGATGGGGTCAGTAGGCTCATCCGCTCATGCAGAGCTGCCTCGCCACCCCCTGCTGGTGAAGCTCCAGGGGTCTCTTGCAGGGCCAGGACCGGGTTTCTTCTACAAGACCTTGCAGACCAGCTCGAGCACCCCGACCACTTCGGTGATCAGCCCCTCACTGACAAGATCTGAGCCAGGTGAGGCTGCTCCACACGGACTGGGCCCCTCCACTCCACAGGTGGCCTTGCCACGGCATGGCAGAGGCCCTCACCCTGAGCGTCCACTACAGACCTGGATTCGAGACACCATCCAGGCCCTTGACCCTCCCCCCAGCCCATCCCAGCATGCCAGCCGCTCCTACCCGGGTGAGGTGTCCAGGCTGAGGGAGGTGAGGGCGCTGGAGAAGTGCCGGGTGTCCCACAGCTTCACTTCCCGCTCACGCATCTGCATGGAAGAGGCAAAGAGGGGCTCAGAGGGGCCCATCCCTCAGCCCCCTGGGCTCCCTGGGAATCTGGCGCCTGAGGACACAGCCTGGCACAAGGGTACTTGCCCCAGAGCAGAGCATGGAGGGTGTGGGGGGGTGAGTCATGCCAGGGAGGGAGAGTCTGGGTTTTCATGTCCTGCCCCTTTAAGAACCCCTAGGTGACAAGGGACAAGGGGCGGTTCTGTCCACGGACTCTCGGGGGGGGGGGGGGGCTGCCATGATTCCCAGGGTCAGGCTTAGCTATTGCAAATGGAATCTGCCAGTTTTCAGCAGCTGGAGGTCCCCTGGGGCTCTGAGACCCGGCTGCACACAGGGCCGTATATGGACAGGCCTAGAGCTGGCTGGCCATCCCCCAGCTCCCAGTGGGGCTCATCTTTACCCTCTTGGTGTGGGTGCCCTGCCCATCTGGGAGTAGCCCTACCTGGTTGAATCCAGTGGACACAAGGTGCTCCTGGGTGCCCGTCCACACCAGCCGACCATCCTTGCTGTTCTTGTGGGCCTCTGTGCTCTGGAGACAAAAGATGGCGCTGAGCTAGGCCCCTAGGTGGCTCAATTGGTTAAGCGACTGCCTTCGGCTCAGGTCATGATCCTGGAGTCCCAGGATCGAGTCCCGCATTGGGCTCCCTGCTCAGCGGGGAGTCTGCTTCTCCCTCTGACCCTCCCCCTTTCTCGTGCTCTCGCTCTCTCTCAAATAAATAAATCTTTAAAAAAAAAAAAAAGATAGCACTGAGCTGGGGCCTCCTGGGTGGGTCACCTGCCTGGAAGGCCCACAGAGGGCAGGAGGGGCTGGGATGGTAACCCCCAGAGGCTAGCTGGGGGCGGGGGAGAGGCCTCATATCACTATAGGATGGACCCCAGCCTCACCTTGGCTGAGGACAGCTCTGCACCCAGAGGGCTGACCTGGCCACCAAGCTTGAGCTCAGTCTCCCTCCACCAAAGGGGACTGTCAGGGCTGCCCTGCCACAGGGACAGGGCTCAGGGCAGCAGCACATCCTTGTCCTTGCAGGTATCCTAGAGGAGACGCTCAGCAGCCAGTCGTCATCCCCCGGCTCTGCTCTCGGAGACCCTCATTTTTCTCACTTGTGAGTGGGGCTCACATTTGCAGGGCTGTCCAAGGACCAACTGTCACCACATGCGAGAGGGACCGGCCTACTGCAGATCAAGGGAGTATGAGCATCACGGTCGCCTCCTGATTGCCAGGGCCTGGGGAGAGGGCCTGGTGCCAAGCTCTAGGGAATGGTCCCCGGAGAGGGCAGATAAGTGCCAAGTGTCCAAGCTCCTCGCTTTCCCGCAGTGCTGGAGCTGTCAGAAGGAAGGCTTCCTGGGCCCAGGGAGGAGAAGGTTCATACCACAGGCGGCCTTGTCCCCAGGGCCCAGGCGGTGGGGGGGAGCAGAGGGGGCCAGAGGAAATGCAAACAGCTCCCTCCCAGTCACCTCGGCCCCTGGAGCCTGAGACCAAAGACCCTGTTACCAAAAATAGCTCACCCCAAACTGTGGCCAGCTTCCTCCAAGCTTCCCACGATCTCCTTGGGAATGAATGAGGGAGGGAGGTAGCCTGGGAGGAGCTGGCCCAGTGTCCCCTCCCCAGCCTGCGGAGGCGGACCCCAGCGTGGGAGACCCTGGAACAGCCCATGTTGTTCAAGGGGCTTTTCTCACTGCTCCCTTCCCCACTCGGCAGCCGGCACAGGAAATCAGGGCTGGAGGCTGAGAACCAGCGCCCCACACTCCTCTCCACATATAAGGGGCTGTGGGACCAGGGCAAGGTCAGCCATGCCCTGACACCCTAGAGTCAGTGGTAAGTGTCACACGGGCCCTCCCTTTCACTGGTGTGTAAATATCCCATGTATGCAGCAAACCAGACGGCTGGCAAAGCATCGTGCATCACTCATTCATTCAACAGACACATGAGGCCTCCCCAGGCCAAGCACCATGCTAGGAGCTATGGGGGAGCCGGATGGTTCTTAGATGGATTGTCCCATCATTGCGTGAAGCGGGGCTGCTCATTCATTTGCTCTTTCATAATATGAATGTTTGAGCAGCATACTCCGCTAGGCACTGGGGACATGTGAAAGTAGAAAGGGTCCCCCACCTCACTGAATATACAAGTTGGGAGACGGAGCTGAACCAAACAGAAATCACTGTGTCCCTATACATTATTATAAGTGCCAGGAAGGAACAAAGTGGAGGTTAAGGGTACCAGCTGTCCAGTCTGGGTGAAAACCTGCCCCGTGACTAACTGCCTCATCCCAGCACGAATAGCTCTATACCTCTGTGCCTATTCCCTCATCTGTAGAAAGAGCACTGTAATGGGACAGACTTTGGAGGGTTGTTGTGGGAAGCGTTAACACTGGTGAATGTTCAGGGCGGCTTGTCTGGCACATATCCAATATGCATTTTCTTAAAAAGCATGATAACAGAGTACAATAAAAGTATAATAGAGAGAAATAGATCTAAGGTAACATTTGAGTGAAGGCGGGAAGGAACAGCAGGCATGAGCCAGGCAGGGGGCCAGCACCTGTGAAGAGTGGGGACCTGGGAGAGCAAAGGGGCCAGCGCAGCTGCAGGGGGCAGGGAGCAAGGGGGAGGAGGCGCCCCCAAGCCCCCAGGGCATGTGAACTGTGATGGAGCATTTTTCATACGGAGGCACAGGTCGGGGACGGAATCTACCTTGGCCCGTCTTCCACCTTTCTATTTCACACATGGAGAAACCAGAGGCTCAGGGAGAAGAAGCCACCTGCCTTAAGTCACCCAGCAAGACAGCTGTCAGCTGTCCGAGCCTCCTGCCCCCTGTGGGCTGGGTGATTGCTTTATGTCTGTGTGAGAGGAACCTGAGGTGAGAACAGATGAGGAGACAGAGCAGCAGCTAGAAGGCAACAGAGCTGGGATCAGGAGGGGCCCCGGGTCCCAGCTGCCCCCCCAGCACACATCCCTGGATGAGCTCGCACTAGGGGACCCAGGCTGCCCACAGGGTGGTGATGGGCAGGGCACTGGTCTCTGAGTACACTGAAGGCACCAAGGAAGCTGAGATGAGGCAGGAGCTTAGCCTGGGCCCAGCATGCCCACTGTGGGCACACCTGCCTCAGTGTGCCCAGGGGCCACAGGAAGCCCCACCATTTGGGGTGGGATGGCCACTGACCCCCTCCCCCCTCCAGTGTCCCCAGATCATTAAAATGATTTTCATTTTCAAAACTGGCAAGTCCTTCTTCCCTGACCTCAGCGGGACTCAGGGAGGAGGAGCCCTCTCTCCAGATCCCCAAATTCTCATTCTCCTGGGCAGAGGGGAGGTTTAGCTGGAACTCAGGCAGTCTGCCGTCCCAAAGTCCCAGCTCTGTCACAGGAGGCTTTAGGGGAAACCGCTGGTGGTAATCCCCAGCCTGCAGGTCAGGCCTCGGGCTTTCCCCCTCACAGGGGTGGCCTTTGTCCCAACAGGCAGCAGGGCATTCTGCTCATGGAGAAGCCCCTCGGTCCCCTTGTGTCTCCCCCACACCTGGCCCCAAGGAGAGAACAGGAGGGGCTGACAGCCCAGCACAGGGGTGCCAGGAGCAGGCACATACCCAGCATTCCAGCCGCAGGACAGCCAAATCCCTGCTCTGTCGCCACAGCAGCGCTTCCTGAATGGGGCATGGCAGCTGGAGGAGTAGCCCTGGGCTGCTGGACTCCCTCCTCAGTCTCTGGTGTAAGACCCCCACCACCCACCTATGGCCCCTCCTCGGCCAGGCTTAGTCCTGGGCTCCAGATGCTGGCCCCCCAAGGCCTGCCTGACATACACCAAAGGCACAGGTCTACCAGCCTACGCCAGAGGTCAGAGGGCTCATCCCAGGCCCCTCCTGCCCCTGACG
The DNA here is from genome assembly GCF_029215605.1 of Mirounga angustirostris. NCBI lineage: Eukaryota > Metazoa > Chordata > Mammalia > Carnivora > Phocidae > Mirounga > Mirounga angustirostris. Next base: position 143,047,910 of record NW_026991713.1, read on the forward strand.
CCAGTGCTGAAGCCTCACCACTCCCTGGACACCCCTTCAGCTGCAGGCTGCTACATCCCTGCACACCCATGGCTCCAGGGCCTTGGCCGCCCCCACCCAGGCTCCAGCACATCGAAGGGGCTTCAGCATCAAACAGATAGAGCCTGCCCAGGCTGCCCTGCTGTGACCCTGGGACAGAAATGACCAAAGGGCCAACTTTATAGGACAATCATGAGGGTGGAAAAAGATTGTGTGTGCCAAGGGCTCGGGGTATAATAAATAGTCATAAATGCAATCTAGAAACAAAGTCGGGGATCTGGGAACAGGAGGGAGCTGCCCAAGCATCCCCCAACCCAAGCTCAGATCACACAGGGCCCAGAAAACACAGCAGAGGACTCCCCAGGCTCTGGCTATAGTGACAGCCCCTAGCGCACCCTCCCCTGATGCCCCTCAACAATGCCCCCCCCTCTAGTGGGGAAGGAGGATCTCAAAAGAAGGCACTCCCAGAAGGCCTCTCCCCTGAGCTGGCCCCTCAGCTCACACCGACCCTGGCCGCCAGCAGTGGTTTTCCTAATAGAAGCCAGGTGTGGGCCAGATGCCCTGGGCGGAAGTGGGGGGCAGGGCCACGAGAAGGGCAGCATTCCAGGCCCTGCTGCCCCCGCACCAGCGCAGAGCACAGGCACCATCCCAGCAGCTGGGAGGGGGTAGGAGCCACCCACGCTCTTCCCAGGTCTCCTTGGCCCAGAAGCCCCGTTCAGGGGGGCTCCCTCCAGAACCAGATCCTCTCCTCCTTCTTCTAGGAACTTGGGATTGGGAGCCCTTTGGACGGCAGCCACTCTCTCTCCACCTCAGCACCATCATGGTTCCTGCCCGCACCCCTCCCCCCCCCCGCCCACTGCTTGCTGGAGGAAGAGGCAAGGAAGAAAGGAAGACAATGTTGGGCCAGGGGAGCTGGCCCCATACAATGCCCAGTTGGGGCAAGAATGGGGGTACCATGCAAAGTGCCCTGGGACCCTGAGAAAGCTGGAGATGGAGGGCCTCAGCCTCCCTCCTTCAACCTGGGAACCCCTTTCCAGGCAGAGGCTTGGAGGTCAAGCACAGAAAGCTCCAGAGGGGGGCACCGCTCATACCCACACTGTCCTGAGACTCAGCCACCACCGCCAGCCACAGGGCCAACCTCCCTGGGAAGCATGGCCACGGTGGGCTGGAATGGTGGGTGGGCTAAAACCACCTCTGCCTGGCTTGGTTCACCTGACAATACAGGACCTCCTTTTGGTCTTCAGCCAGTCAGAAACAGAACTGGCTGGGCTGTCTTGGCAACAAGTCGCTGTGGCCTACATGACGGGGACCCCGTGTGTGCATGTGTGCATGTGCGTGTGCGTGCTACAGGTATGGGGGGGAAGGCCCCCCACTCCTGGCTACTGCTGATCAGGTTTAGGCTGGTGAATTACCCTTGACCCCAGGTAGGGAACAAGTCCTAGAGATGGACACAGGGTATCTATGATGGGCCTGGGTTTCACTGAGGAGCTCTTTCCCTGCGCTGGCAGCAGGATCCTGATCTTTACCTTCCTCAGGAAAGAAGCCTCCTCACCTTCTAGAAAAATTTTTTAAAACTGTAAACCTACTCATCCCACTTTCTGCTTAAAACGGCTCTAACGGCTTCCCCCAACCCAGGTGACAGGCCCCTCACCACGTGCCTGGCACCGAGCTGACGTCAAATGAATGAATGATTCCCTAGTAGCTCAGTGGCTATAGCATGAGCCCAGATCCCAACACCCACTCAGGACTCAAAAGGCCCCAAGCACCCCAAGCACCATCACAGACACAAACCAAACACGCTCAGTGCCTGGGTCCCAGAGACCCCAAGTACAGAATGAGGGTCCACTGGTTATGAGACTGGAAGGGTATGGGGTGGGCAGCTGTGTCTTTCTGGCTCCTCCAAGGCTGGCCTCTGCCAACTGTGCCAGGAAGGGTAGGGGGGATGAGGGTCACAAAGAAGGAGAGGAAGCTGGAATCTCAAATTAGCTTCCTAAAGCCACAGGATGCCTCCACTGAAGGCCTGTAGACAGCCAGGCTGCACCCCACACTGTGATCAAAGTCAGGTTCTCCCAGGACCCAAAATATGTTTCCCAGTAGCAGGAGCCCACTCCCAGGTGACCCCTACACACCCACCGGGCCTTGGCCAGGGGCACGGGGTGTGGCAAAATCTCTGCCAAGAGCCTGCCCCCACCTGTACCTGCTGGAGCCACTAGAGCCTCAAGCCAGCCCCCTGCCCACAAAACTCACCTGGGAGGCCCCTGGCTTTGCTCTGGGGTCGAAGATCCGCAGCTGCTTGTCCTGAAAAAGGAGAGGAGTAAACAGAGTGCACTAGGACAGGCAGGGTCCTTAGAGGCCAGCCTGTCTCCTCCACCCACAGGCTGTGATGGCCCCACCTCCTAGTACACAGGGCTGGCATCACGCACCAGGGGACCCCTCCCCAGCCTGGTTCCTTCTCATTGTAGGGGGCAGGCCCCCGTTCCTGCCCCAGTCACCCACAATAGAGAACTCAGAGACAGGAGTTCACAATCCCTGAGCACCTACTGTGTGCCAGGCCTACTACCTGCACGATCTCTCCCCATCTTTCCAACCACCTTATGAAGTGGTGCTATCACCATGACCCCTTCACAGATAAACTGTGGCCCAGAACCAAACTCTAGGCTACCAGCTGGTAATTTCCTGGCCCTGTGTTCAGCCCAGCCCAGAGGAACACAAAAGATGATACCATTTCTACATCTAAAGAACCTGGTGTCTAAGCAGGATGGCGAGCTTACACATCCTAACCATCACTCAGCATACGGTTACTGATGCAGATTACCTAAGGATGAAGATAAGAGTAGATCAAAAAATAAATATATATATTATATATGTATATATATGTCAAAATAAAATGCCCATACTTTGCATAAGGACTTTATTCCTGTGGAATAATCAGTGTGTGCATGCGCAAATGTACATGCATAAAGAAGTGGGGGAGAGAGGGGGCAGAATTTGTATCCACTGACTACTTACAGGCTTGGCCGTGATAAATTGTTAAGGGCTACAAGGAAGGTGCAGAGTAACATGGATGGTGTGATTCTGCTGCAGCAAAAATAAACATAGATCTCTATTTGACCACATTCCTGTAGCTTTTGCAAGTTTGCTGAGCAAGAAGAAAGGTCTCGAATAGCATGCGCTGTGCATTAGTGCTGGGTACCGGGGAGGGGGAAGGTGAGGGGTGATTAGCCTTTCCTGTTTTCTTTCTTTCTTTTTTTTTTTTTAAAGATTTTATTTATTTATTTGACAGAGACAGCGAGAGCAGGAACACAAGCAGGGGGAGTGGGAGAGGGAGAAGCAGGCCTCCCGCCGAGCAGGGAGCCCGATGTGGGACTCGATCCCAGGACCCTGGGATCATGACCTGAGCCGAAGGCAGTCGCTTAACCAACTGAGCCACCCAGGCGCCCAGCCTTTCCTGTTTTCATCTTAGCACAGTTCTACCTTGTTTCAATCAGCATGGATTCATATTTTGAAAAACAATGAACCAAAAATGAACAATTGGAATTTGAAATGAAAAGCACAATACCATTTCCATTAGCACCAAAAAATCTGAAACACTTGGCTATAAATCTAACAAAATACGTACAAGATCTATGGGAAGGATACTACAAACCTCTGATGAAAAGAATCAAAGAACTAAATAAACGGAGAAATATTCCATGTTCATGGATAGGAATACTCAATACCGTCAAGACGTCAGTTCTTCCCAAGTTGATCTACAGATTCAACAAAATCCCAATGAAAATTCTAGCAAATTATTTTGTGGTTATCAACAAACTGATTCTAAAGTTTATATGAACAGGCTTAAGATTCAAAACGGTCAACACAATACTGAAGGAGAAGACTAAGTCGAAGGACAGATAATGCCCGACTTTATTCTAAAGCTCTGTTAACCAATCCAGTGTGGTATGGGCATAAGGACAAATAGACCGAAGGAAGAGAACAGACGGCCCAGAAACAGAACCCCATAAATACAGTCAACTGATCTTTGACAAAGGAGTGAAGGCAGTACAATTGGGAAAAGACAGTCTTTTCAACAAATGGTACTGGAACAACTGTACATCCACAAGCAAAAAGATCAATCTACACACAGACTTTACATCTTTTACAAAAATCAACTCGAAAGGGATCAGACTTAAATGTGAAATACAAACCTACAAAAGCTCTAGGAGATAATACAGGAGGAAATCTCAGTGACCCTGGATTTGGCAATGACTATTTATCTATTTTTAATTCACTTTCTCTTCTTGTTTAAAAAATTTTTTTCTTTCTTTATTGGAGAGAGAGAAAGAGAGAGTGTGCACAAGCTGGGGGAGGAACAGAAGGGGATGGAGAGTGAGGTGGAAAGAATCTCAAGCAGACTCCACACTGAGCATGGAACCCGACATGGGGCTCAATCTTACAACCCTGAGGTCATGACCTGAACCAAAATCAAGAGTTGGACGCTTAACCAACTGAGCCACGCAGGCGTCCCTGGCAATGACTTTTTAGATACATCGAAAGTATGATCTATGAAGGATTAAACTAGATTTCATTAAAATCATAAACTTCTGGTCTACAGAGACACTGTTAAGAAAATGAAAAGACAAGTCAGAGACTGGGAGAAAATATTTGCACAGCATGTAGAGGAGAAAAGATTTGTATCCCAAATATACAAAGAACACTTAAAACTCAAAAATAAGAAAACAACCCAATTTAAAAGGTGGGCAAAAGACCTGAATGAACACCCCACCAAAAAAGATACACAAGATGAAAAGTGAACACATGAAAGATGTTTAATATCACATCTCATTAGGGAATTATAAACTAAAACAACAGTGAATTACCACTGCACACCTATTAGAATGGCTAAAATTTTAAAAAATGATAACACTGAATGCTGGCAAGATTATAGAGCAACAGAAACTCTTATTTGCCGATGGGAATGCAAATGGAACAGCAACTTTAGAAGACAGCCTGGCAGCTTCTTACAAAGCCAAAAATACTCTTGGGGCACCTGGGTGGCTCAGTTGGTTAAGTGTCTGCCTTCGGCTCAGGTCATGACCCCAGGGTCCTGGAATCAAGGCCCACGTTGGGCTCTCTGCTCAGTAGAAGCCTGCTTCTCCCTCTCCCTGCCACTCCCCCTGCTTGTGCTCTCTCTCTCTACCAAAAAAATAAATAGAATAAAATAAAAATCTTTACAAAGCCAAAAATACTCTTAAAATATGATCCAGCGGGGCATCTGGGTGGCTCAGTCGTTAAGCGTCTGCCTTCAGCTCAGGTCATGATCTCAGGGTCCTGGGATCAAGCCCCATCCTGCTCAGCAGGAAGCCTGCTTCTCCCTCTCCCACTCCCCCTGCTTGTGTTCCCTCTCTCGCTGTGCCTCTCTCTGTCAAATAAATAAATAAAATCTTTAAAAAAAAAAAAAAAGATCCAGCAGTTATGCTCCTAAGTATTTACCCAAATGAGATATCCAGGGGCACCTGGGTGGCTCAGTTGGTTAGGCATCTGCCTTTGGCTCAGCTCATGATCTCAGGGTCCTGGGATCAAGCCCTGCATGGAGTCCCACATGGAGCCCCATGTCAAGCCCTGCATCAGGCTCCATGCTCAGTGGGGAGTCTGGTTGTCCCTTTCCTTCTGCTCTTCCCCTTGCTCATGCGAGCACGCACATGCTCTCTCTCTCTCTCTCAAATAAATAAAATCTTTAAAAAAGAACCTATACCTGTATAAATGTTTATAACACCTTTAAAGTTGCAAAGAACTGGAAGCAATCAACGTGTTCCTCAACAGCTAAACAGATAAACTGTGGTACATTCACACAATGGAATATTATTCAGTGATATAGAGAAAGAGTAAGAAGCCAAACCATAAAACTCCTAGAAGAAACATAAGGGAAAAACTTCATGATGGATTTGGTAATGATTTCTTGGATAGGACACTAAAAGCACAGGGAACAAAAGCAAAAACAGACAAATGGGACTATATCGAACCTAACTTTTGTTCCTCAGAAGATGCAATCAACAGAGTAAAGAGTCATCCTAAGGGATGGGAGAAGACTTTTGCAAATCACATACCTGATAAAGGATTAATATCTAGAATATATGAAGAATTCACACAACACAACAAAATTGAATAACTCTACTTAAAAAATGGGCAAAGGACTTGAACAGGTATTTCTCCAAAGATAGACAAATGGTCAAAAAGGTAAGAAAAGATGTTCATCATCACTAATCATCAGAGGAATGCAAATTAAAACCACGATGAGATATTGCCTCACATCCATTAGGACGGCCACTATCAAAAACTCAGGAAACGGGCGCCTGGGTGGCTCAGTTGGTTAAGCGACTGCCTTCGGCTCAGGTCATGATCCTGGAGTCTCAGGATGGAGTCCTGCATCGGGCTTCCTGCTCAGCAGGGAGTCTGCTTCTCCTTCTGACCCTTCCCCCTCTCATGTGCTCTCTCTTTCTCATTCTCTCTCTCAAATAAATAAAACCTTTAAAAAAAACAAAAACAAAAAAACTCAGGAAACAACATGCCTTGGCGAGGATGTAGAGAAGTTGGAGCCCTCGTGAGCTGTTGGTGGGCAAGTAAGATGGTGCAGCCACTGTGGAAAACAGTGTGACGGTTCCTCAAAAAAGTAAAAATAGAATTACCTTATGATCCAGCAATTCCACTACTGAGTACATCCCCAAAAGAAGAGAGAAGAGGTCACACAGAGCACATTATTATTCCCAGCACTCACAGCACTGTTCTGCACAACGGCCAAGAGGTGGGGGTCACCCAAGTGTCCACGGACAGAGGAGTGGGTAAACACAGTGTAGTATACATGCACAATGGAATATTATTCGGCACGAAAAAAGGAATCCTGTCACATGCTACAACACAGAGGAACCTGGAGGACATTATGGTAAATGAAATAAGCCAGTCACAAAAGGACGAACAGTACATGATTCCACCTACATGAGGTATCTAAGCTGGTCAAAATCACAGATATGGAGGGTAGAATGGTGCTTACCAAGGGCGGCGGGGGGGGGGCAAAGGGAAGCTGTTGTTTAATGGGTATGGAGTTTCAGTTCGGGAGACCTGTTTCACAACAATGTAAGTAACCTTCACTTTACTGTCTACTTAAAAATGGTTAAGATGGTAAATTTTATGACGTGCTTTTTACCACTATAAAGAAATAGCTGTCAATGCACAAAAAGACACGGAAGGCCCATAAATGCACATTACTAAGTGAAAGACGCCAATCTGGAAAGGCTACATGTTGTATGATTCCAACTATATAACACTAGGGAAAAGGCAAATCTCATGGAGACAGCAAAAAAGTCAGTGGTTGCCAGTGGTTTGGGAGAGGGAGGGAGGGACAAAGGCGTGAAGCCCAGGGCACTTTTAGGGCAGAGAAGCTATTCTGAACAATGCTGTAATGTGGGTGTATGATGTCGTGTATTTGTCAAAACCCCGACAATGCAACAGCAAGAGTAAACCGTAGTGTAAGTTCTGGCCTTTAGTCAATGTAGCAATATTGGTTTAACTATAACAAATGCATCACACCAACCAACATGAGACCAGATGCGGGGAGGAGGGATACAGGAACTCTTGGTGCTATCTGCTCAGTTTCTGCCTGGTTCCCGCCCAGGTGCTTGGGATGCAGGGCTAGCAAACAGTCCCTGCCGAGTACTGGACTCTGCAACCCACAGGCGGTCACAGGGAACTTCGGGGAGAAACTCAGACCTGAGATGAATCTCCAAGGACAAGCAGAGCTTGCACTGGGAAGGGAAAGGTATTCACAGGAAGTGGAAATGCATGAACAAAGATGTGGAAACAGGAACTTGCTGACACGTGACATGAAGGGGAAGACAAGGCCATGCAAGGAGAGTAGACGGTGGGAATGGAGGGGGTGGTGGTTGAATGCACAACTGGACAAGGGGGGGCCAGCCTGGGGGCCTCGAAAGCCTGGCCTCCCCCGGCAGGCCAGTCCCAGGTCTTCCTGACGCACCTGGCGGGGTCCCAGGGGTCTTGGGTCACTCCTGGCAAAGCCTTCCCAGCTGCCGTTTCCTGAGCACTTGCTGTGTCGATGGGAAGCAGGCACAGTCCAGGAACTGGCTAGCTGTGCAGCAGCACCAATCCACACCACTCCGCAGCTCTGGGCTCAGGAGGATGCGGTATCGAGACAGAAGAGGACAGAGACACACACAGGACCGAAACAGGCAGAAAGAACCGTGAAACACGGAGAGAGACGGAGACAGATGGAGAGGACAACTAGAGATGGAGAGCAGAGACAGGGCAGCAAAAGGCAGAGAATAGGGAGAGACAGCGAGACAGTGAGAGACAGAGGATCTTGAGAGATGATAGGCAAGAGAGAATGCCTCCTTGGGGCGCCTGGCTGGCTCAGTCCGTGGAGTGTGCAACTCTTGATCTCAGGGTCGTGAGTTCAAGCCCCACGTTGGGTGTGGAGAGTACTTGGAAATAAAATATAGAAAAAAAAAAAAAAGAGAGAGAGGATGTCTTCTGGCAGCAAGGGCCACTCTCAGCTAAGCGACAGAGCCAACTCCACCACTTAGGGGCTCCGTGACCCAGGCAAACCCCTGAGCCCTAGGAAGGAAGAGGACGACTGATGGCAGCACCTCTCAAGGGTCAAAGTCCCAATTCTTGCCACCCCGGGTCTCCCCAAAGGCAGCCAGGCCAGCAAATGCCAGAGTTCGACAATGGATCCACACCAGGGGTCATACTGGGCACCAGAGGCCGGGCTGTGGCAGAGGGGGTAGCACTGGGCTTTGGAGATGCACAGACAGCTGGGCTCACAGGCACAACCAGACCCCGTGGAGCCGGAGCACCGCTGGCCTGGCCATCCGTGGGGCCGGCGCGCCCCCTAGCGGCTGCTTTAGCTGGAGGCGCGGGGAGGGGAGCAGGAGGGGGAGGGAATCAGGGGTCCTGAGAGGTAGAACCAGCCAGCCAGGTGGGAGATGGTGTGGACAGCGGGAGGCTCTGGGAGGAAGCAGAGTGTTTCCCACACCCCACCCGACTCAGGCAGCCCTGTATGTAAACCAAGAGCCCAGCCTGCCACCAAAGGCTAAGCAGAGCTCAGGCTCCTTCCTGTTGAGGGCAGGCCCACTCACTGGCTCCCTCAACATGCTCAGGACAAACCCACAGGCACCTCCTCCTGACCTTCAGTCATGGGGGTGACCTCCCCTTCTGCACATTCCCCAAAGGTTTTGGCATATGACATACCCACCCAGGATTCTGAGGACCCCCCCTTTATAGAAGAGGGTGGCAGTGAACGCGGGACTGTGGTGCCCCCCGAGACGGTGCTGACAGGTCATGGGAGTGGAGGTCACACCCTGTTGGGACAGCGTCCCCTCCAGGACGCTGCACCCAGACAACAGCATTGTAAGGTGCTGTGTCCCCACAGGTGGAGCACCTAGGTCCATGAACAGCAGGGCAGGGGGGAGGGCTCCACTCCAGCGACCCACTCAGGAAATCTGCATTTTTCCTCCCTACAACTTTAGGTTCTCTGGGTCTAGAGGGGACAGGAAGTTCCACTGGCCTGAGCTGTGGCCTCATCACATTCATCCTTCCTCAGGGGACACCAGCAGGCCAGAAGCTGAGTCATCACACCAACAGGAGGGGGCAGGACACAATGGGGCACTCTGCAACTGGGTCGCTCTTCAGCCCCCACCCACCATCCAAACTAGGTGGTAAATGGGGCTCAGATCCCTGGGGAGGAGGGGTTGGACAGCTCCTGCACACTTCCGCAGTAAACCCTGTGCATGAAATCTCCAAACCTGACACCTCTTCCCCATGCTCTAGGTCCTCCTCCTGGTCACCAAGGCTTGGAGCCCGACCACCCCCTCTCCTGGGGGCTGCAACACTCCTCACAGTCTCCTCATGTCCCCTCCTGTCTCACCCCCACAGTGCCACCCCCCATGCTGTGCCCCCCACACCACGCCCACTGCTCTCACTTGGCCTTGTACGTGCCCTCAGCCCATCCCACCTTCCTTTACCTGCAGCTGCCTGCAACTCCTCACCAGGCTGCAGAAACCCTGGGAGACATCCCTGCATCCTAATCCATCGCTTTGTAGCCTCGGCAAAAACAGAATCAACCATGCTGAGCTGTGAGCTCTATGGAAAGAAGGTGCCTCTCTGACTGCTCCACAGGCAGTGATCCACGTCAAGCCTCTAGACACCTGACCCTCAGACATCCTGCCTGGGGCTGGGGTGGGGGGCCTGGGACAGAGAATGTAAGACCCAGAGGAGCCACCTCTCCTGGCCACAGCCTACACTGGTCTCAGGGGCTGCAGCTACTAAGTGAAGGGCCATCCAGGTCATATCCACAGGCACGAGGTGCGCAACTGGTGGGACCCCCCTCACAGGCAGCAGTCTGGCCTAGTGGCCAGGGAGCTCTAACAGAGGTGTCCCCCGCTTGCCCTGAGCCCCGCAGCTGGCTTCCTCCCTCCCTCTCCAGGGCCATGGTCCAGGCAGGCTGGTCTGTACAAGGGCTGCTATGGCCAGTCCCTGCTCAAAACATTCATACAGGAGACCACAGCTACCCCTCCTGTGAGGATGCTGCCCTCCTCCGCCCAGGGCAGCTCTGCCACTGGGGAAACCACAGTGCCTTCCTGCCACCCCCCATCACAGCTGCCCAGCTATCATGTGGCTGCAGATCTGATCCCTGCCAGGTCCCACTGGGGCTGTCAGGCCAGAGAAGGGCAGGCAGCCCAGAGCCCGGGCCCTGCCCCAGTGGCCGGGCTTTCACCTGCGGAACCAGTACTCCTGCTGCCCCCATTCTTCAAGTGAGGAGCGCAGGCTCAGAGAGCAGGTCTGCTCACCTACAGACACACAAGTCTCCTCCCAAAGTCCAGCCTGCAAAGCACAGCCTCCATGAGAGCTGGCTTTACTCCTCTGGAAGACAGCTGGCTAAAATCTATCAACCACCTTACCAATCTTCATGGCCTAGAAGCTAGCAATATCCCTGGTAAAAATCTAGATCAGGGGTGGGCAAGCTAAGGCCCACAGGCCAAATCAGCCAAATCCAACCCCAGGCCTGATTCAGCAAATACAGTTTTACTTCAACGTGCACACGCCTACCCACTGACATTTTGTCTGTGGCTGCTTCCTTGTTACAAGGTGGTGGTGCCGACAGATACAGTGTGGCCGGCAAAACCCAAAGTACTTACTGTCTGGTCCTGCAGGGAAGTTTACCAGCCCCTGCTCTAAGCTAAGTCATGTTGAAAACAAAACCCAAAAAACAAAAGGCAAAACAAAACAAAACAAAAAAACAAAAACAATTTATTTTTTAAAAGATTTTATTTATTTGGGGCACCTGGGTGGCTCAGTCGGTTAAGCGTCTGCCTTTGGCTCAGGTCATGATCTCAGGGTCCTGGGATCGAGCCCCACATTGGGCTCCCTGCTCAGCAGGGGGTCTGCTTCTCCCTCTCTCCCTCCCCACTGCTCGTGCTTGCTCTCTCTCTAGCTCTCAAATAAATAAATATTTTTTAAAAGATTTTATTTATTTGACAGAGAAAGGAAGAGCAGGGGAGTGGCACAGAGAGAGGGAGAAGCAGGCTCCTCACTGAGCAGGGAGCCCAATAAGGGGCTCGATCGCAGGACCCTGAGATCATGACCTGAGCCGAAGGCAGACGCTTAACCGACTGAGCCACACAGGTGCCCCAAGAAACAAAATCTATATACAAATATATTCAGATATTACAATTTATAAAAACAGTAAATTGGTAAACCTATACGATATTTTGTATGATGGTTGTTTAGTTACTGATGAACTGGAGAACATATTTATTATGCAGAACAGAATGCAGGGTAGAGTAACCTGGAGAGCATGATCTCCACACATACAGAAAGAGATGCCTCGGAAAAGATGAGACAGAAAGATGTCAAAATGGTGACTGGTGTTGTCCCTGGGTGGGAGGATCGCAGGTGATGTTTCTTCTTTAGTTTTCCCCTGCTCTCCCAAATTAGTAAAACAAGCACAAACGACTGTACTTTGGTCACCATAAAGTAAGAATTTCCCGAGAGCATCTCTGTCCCTCCCTCTAGGTCTCCTTCAGTGCGCCTCTCACACACGAGTGAAGGGCGTGGAAATGCAGGGCACAGAGGGCTTCTCATTGGAGGGGGCGGTCACAGCCCAGAACCCTGTCCAGCTGCCTGGAACACCTGTCCCCTCCTCCTCAGTGAGGGCAGGCCCAACCTTACTGTCCCTGGGAAGCCGTGCTTGCCCGCATGGAACCTGAGCAAGCAAACCACACCATGCTGTGTGACCACCCCGCCTTCCAGCAGGGGCTCCTTGGGGGCTGGCAGCCCCATGGACCCCAGAGCACAGGCCAATGTCTAGAACCTACTGTCTGATGAACCAAATGGGGAAAAAGCTGATTTAAAAAACTGGGTGGGCGGGTGTCTGGGTGGCTCAGTCGGTTGAGTGTCTGACTGATTTCAGCTCAGATCATGATCTCAGGGTCCTGAGATTGAGCCCTGTATAGGGCTCCAAGCTCAGTGGGGAGCCTGCCTGACATTCTCCCTCTCCCTCTGCCCCTCCCCCTGCTCGTGCATGCTCTCGCTCTCTAAAATAAATTAATAAATCTTAGGAAAAACCCTGTGAAATGGCGCTTCTAAGAAGGCAGAGAAATTTGAAAAGAGGATTCCCCAAGTATGCAGACCCACATTTTCTCCCTCAGAGAAGCCCCTGACACCCCCCCAGCGAGCCCCCAGAGGAGCCCTTGCAGACTCCCATGTCCTTCCATACTGCATGTGTGGCTCTAGGACGCAGCACATCCCCAAAGGTCCCGAAGCTCACCCATCTCCCCAATCCAACAGATAAGCGCTATTCACCCCTCAGCCGACTCTTCCTGGTGTCCCCAGCCACCTCCCTCGGGGACCCTGTCACCCTGGCCCTCAGAGCATAGACCGCCAGCCCTGTCTTGGCTTCCTTCCTGCCACGGCGTGGCTCCTTCCGTCTCCCACACAGGTTCTGACCCTTCCTTCAGGGCCTCTACTACCCCCAGGAGGCGTCCTGTCCTCCCTTTTAGATACTGCCTGTCCCTGCAATGTTCTGTCCACACTGAAACTGGGGAGCTTTCAAAATACAAATCCGCTCACCTCATGCCACGGACCCCTCTGGCTTTAAACGCCCCAGGGTCTCCTGCTGCTTCTACGGTAAGCATAACCCTGTACACATGACTCCAGCCTCACCCACTGCTCTCTGCACCCAGCCCCTTCTAGGCCTGCACCTGTCGCTACACTGCCCAGCTCTCCCCACCCAACCCCAGTAACTCTTCCTTTGGGGCCCCTGCCTGAGGCCAAGCCTCCTGGCCTCTCAACCAGCTCAGAGCTCCTCATGTCCCTCTCTCAGAGCCCGTGTCACGGCTCACACTGATCTTTTCATCTGTAAGAGGCCTTGGCCCATGTCTGCTACTCTCACCAGCAGGGGACCAGGTGGGCACAGGGCCTGGCGTCAGTGAGGACACCGAGGCCTGCGGACTGGGTGTGAGGGCCAGCACAAAGCCCTGTGTATGGACGCTGCTCCACACGACGCTCTGGAAAGGACAGTAGTGTGGACAAAGCACACAGCAGCCAGATGAGGCTGGCTGAGGATGGAGGGGAGTCCAGTACACAAAACAGGGCCGGGGGGGAGGTTGGCATGGGGCTTAACTTGAGCCCCTATCTGAGAGGGACCCCAGGCCCTGGTACTGAAGGGGTGTGGGGGTTTCCAGATGCAGGTGTGAAGCAGAAAGTGTGAGGGCAGCTGAGGTGAGGGGATTCACAAATGCCCCTGACCTGAGTGCTTTTCTGCCCCATAAATCTCACCAAGCCCGCCAGGTACAGCCCAGGACATGTGCTCCTCAACACAATATTCCGGCACAGAGCCGGGCATGCCTCAGTCCCCACCGTAGGCACTTCCCTAAGACTCACCGCCCAGCTGCTTACCTTGCACATCGTGCCCACCAGGGCTCCGTCCCGGCTCCAGACGGCACCCAGCACCAGGTCCCCGTGGGCCGCCAGCTCTGTAGAGAAGCAGCCAAGGTCAGGAGGGGGCCCAGGGTCTCCCCACCCTGTCCTGGGCAATGCGGGCACCAGTGAAGTGGGTGCAAGAGGGCCTAGCTTGGGGTCACGCCCAGGGCAGAGGCAGCAGCTTGCAAGGGTCTCTCTCCAGCAGGAGGAGAAAGGGCAGCACCTCCTTCCAAACCCACTGCACTGCGTCTGGACTTCTTCCTTCAGCCCTGCCTGCATCAGGCCACGCTTCTACTCAAAAACCTTCTGAGCCTCCCTGCTCCTTACTCAGCCTGGCTTTCACGTCCCACCCAGGCTTACTTCCAGTCACTCACCAACACACCCCGACTGACACACCAGCCCATAGCCAAGCCACATACATTCCCACCCTGGGCATCTGCTTGGGCCATCCCTGCTCCTCCCCTAGTGTGACAGTTTTAAAATATGTCCACAGGGGCGCCTGGGTGGCTCAGTTGGTTAAGCGACTGCCTTCGGCTCAGGTCATGATCCTGGAGTCCCGGGATCGAGTCCCGCATCGGGCTCCCTGCTCGGCAGGGAGTCTGCTTCTCCCTCTGACCCTCCCCCCTCTCATGTGCTCTCTCTCTCTCATTCTCTCTGTCTCAAATAAATAAATAAATAAAATCTTAAAAAAAAAAAAATTTTTTTAAATATGTCCACAAATTATGTGATGCTCATCCTATTATAGGTTGAATTGTCTACCCACAAAAAGATGCTAGGACGCCTGGCTGGCAATGTTGGAAGAGCATGCGACTTCTCGGTCTCAGGGTAGGGAGTTCGAGCCCCACACTGGGTAGAGAAATTACTTAAAAATAAACAAATAGGGGTGCCTGGGTGACTCAGTTGTTAACCATCTGCCTTCGGCTCAGGTCATGATCCCAGGGTCCTGGGATCGAGCCCCTTGTCAGGCTCCCTGCTCCTCGGGAAGCCTGCTTCTCCCTCTCCCACTCCCCCTGCTTGTGTTCCCTCTCTCGCTGAGCCTCTCTCTGTCAAATAAAGAAATAAAGTCTTAAAAAAGATAAAATAAACAAACTTAAAAAAAAAATGCTGACATCCTAACCCTCAGCACCTGTGCTGTACCTTTCTTTGGAAACAGGGTCTTTGTGGAAGATCAACTTAAGCTGATATCGTTAGGGTAGGTCCTAGTCCAGTAGGACTGGTCCTCGTGAAAAGGGAAATTTGGACACAGAGTCGGACGTGCACAGAGAAAAGACGATGCAAAGACACGGGGAAGACACCACGTACAAGCCGAGGGACACCTGGGGGGCCTGGGACAGACTTGCCCTCATTGCCCTCGGAAGGCACCAGCCCTGTCCCAACCAACCCCTGGGTTTCAGACTTCTGTTCTCCAGACTATGAGACAGGAAGTTTCCTGTTATTTGAAGTCATCCAGGTTGTTGTCCTTCATTACAGCAGCCCTAGGGATCTAACGCGCCCTCCCTTCAAAACATGAAGCCTAATTCCCTTCGTCTTGAGTGTGAGCAGGACTTAGTAACTCGGTTCTAACGAAGAGAGTCTGGTATAAGTGGAGGCATGTGACTTCCGAAGCTGGGCCATGCAAGGCACTGCCGCTTCCTCCCTGCTCCGCCCCCCGTGGATGGTCCACCAGACGCAGCCAGCCGCCATGCTGCAGGGAGCTCACGCAGCCCAGGGAGAGGCCCCGTAGCGGGGACTGAGGTGTCCTGCTCACAGCCAGCACTGTACCTGTGAACCCTCTGAGAAGCTGAGCCTCCTGCCCCAATCTAGTCTTCTGATGAGGGAGCCAACATCTCAACTGCAACTTCATAAAAGACCCTGAGCATGAAGCACCCAGCTGAACAGCTCCCAAATCTCTGACCCTCAGAAACTGAGAGATAATAAATGTTCATAAGTATTTTAAGCCTCTACGTTCTGTGATAATCTGTTCTGCAGCAGCAGATAACCACTTTGCCCAGGCTTCCTGCCCTGGGATTAACCCCAGCCCTGCTGCCACCTGCTCTGTGGCCTTGGGCCTGTTGTTTAACCTCATCTGTGACATGGGAATGGCAGCGCTGCCCAGTGGCACCACTGTGCCGAGTCGGCAGGAAGCCCTCAGCACAGCGCCGGGCCTGCGAGGGCTTGAGACACAGCAGTTACAGCTGGGTGACCCCCCTGATGACAGACTACCTGGTCCCCTCTGCTTCAAAGGTCAGGCTGGTCTCCTGGATAGTACCAGGAGCTGGGTGGTTCACACTACCGACGGCCCTCAGTTGGCCTCTTTGTCCCAGCCCCAGAGGTGGGGACCTCACCTTGGTGAGCCTGGCCCAGCCTGGACACTCCGCACAGCCCTAGAAGGCAAGGCCGTCTTTTAACTCTCGGAGCCTGTGTCTTTGCCCTAAAAAGGGGATGAGAGTGTCAGGGCCTCAGCAGAAATGATGCTGTGGTGTCAGCACAGAATACCAGGCGTCCACATGGATCACAGGGTCATAACCATTCACTGAGGAATCTGACCCAAAGCTGTCATCATCTATGCTGGTCTGAATGTTTGTGTCCCCCCACATGTTGAAGCCTGACTCTCGCTGTGATGGTGTCTGGAGGCAGGGCCTCTGAGAGGTGACTGGGTCACGAGGGTGGAGCCTCCTGAACCAGATCAGTGACCTGATAAGAAGCCCTGAGCGCCCCTTCGTCCCTTCAGCTGTGAGAATACACAGTAGGACGGCCATCGGTGACCCAGGAAGCAGGTTCTCACCAAACACTGAGTCGGCACCCTGATCTTGGATGTCCAGGCTCCAGAACCACGAGCGATGAATTCCCGTTGTTTGTAAGGCCCCCCGGCTGTGGGGGTGGCTTAGAGCAGCCAGACTTGGAACACACGAAGACAGGCTCAGCCGTGAAAGCGAGAGCAGAAGCCTAGGGGAAGGGGCTCAAGGCGGCAGAATCCCTGCCTGGCAGAAAAGCAGCCAGAAGTTTGTTTTCAAAACCAAAGTGACACACCACTTAAGCAATAACAGTAGAAGGAAGGTACTTAGGCATACGGAGGAAAAACAAGATCACAAGATGAAAACAGATGCCTACAGGAAGTGGGATGCAGCATTTGTGATACATCTGCTAGAATCTCACAACCCTTCCTCCCACAGACACACATACTCTAAAATTCACGGTACCGAACACCTAGAGCGACAGGGTGCCGTCCAGACAGGGGCTGCCGGGCACGGGTACCTGTGAGGGCCTGCTGCTTGGCTACATCCCAGACCTTCACGGCCATGCCCGCTGCGCTCGCCAGGACACCGTCCGTGGTGGGATGGAACTGCAGCACCTCTACCTGGACAGGCTCTGGGCCCAGCACCAGCCCGGGCACCGAGGGTAGCACCTGGCCAGGGGCGGGCAGGCGCCACAGCTTCACCTATGGGAAAGAGCAAATCCGTGAGCCCAGGGCCGCCCCCAACCCTGGGACTGTGCTTGGGCATGGGGGCTGTGTATCCCATGTGAGGAAAGACAGGGCAATCCAGCCCGGGATCACGGGGTGTCATTAGAAGCAGGGGTGTGGGGGGGGGGCGGGGAGACATGGGGCGGGGGCTCTGCTCCATGTCCTCCAGTGTCCCCCACCACCCCAGCGCTGTACTCCTCAGGCAGCCCAGCAGCAGAACAGCAAGCGAGGTCCACGGCTCCCGGCAAGGGCACGAGAGCACAAGGGAGCTGGTGTGGGCCGAGGAACCGAGACTCCGGGCTAGCCCGGCTCTGGAGGCCTGTGCAGGGGCCGAGGGCCCTGGAGGGGACTGGGAGGGACATCGAGCAGCTTGTCCAGCAGCTCCACTCACCATCCTGTCAGCTGAGCCCGTGGCCAGGAGGAAGTCATCAAAGGGAGAGAAGTCCAAGTCCGTGACCAGGTCTGCGGGAGAGCAATGGCTGACACAGGCCTGGCGAGAACTTACCAGAACTTTGTTTCCAGCCCCATATGATATCTCCCCAAGGTGGGGAACCACAGCCCAGGGTTTCAGAGATGGGACAACTCTGCCCACATGGTGGCAGGCTGAAAGTCCACGAGGAAAGGCACCTCTGGAAATCCCCGCCTGTGGTACAAACGCCCCAGGATGGGCTAAGGCCCTGGCATCAGGAGGTTAGCACGATGACAGGCGGGAAGCTCCTCAAAACACCAAGCACCTGCATGTGCCCCAAATCCAGAGCCCAATGCAGGGCCTGGCCTGCAAACGTGTGAATGAATGCGAGTGCCAGCCCTGCTCTGGGTCCACGAGGGATTCACAAACTGGACAGACACCACCCAGCCCTGACAGACCCTCAGCACCTCCACAGCAAGACACACACACACACACACACACATCTCTGCAGATGTAGCAAAAGGTAGGCTGAGTACGGGGACTCAAAGGTCAGGGCTCAGGGCAGCTTCATGGAGGAAACATGGTGAGCCCTGAAGAATATGAAGGACTAGAACAGGTCAGACATCAGGGAAGCGGGGGCCTGGGTGACACACCCAAGCTAGGAGTTCTCTGCCCCTCAAGTCCCCACCGGGGAGGGGGTGGTCAGAGTGTATCTGACCCGAGGCTGAGCAGCCAGATTCTCTCTTAAGGGAATTATACCAGGAATTAGAAGGTCTAGTGACAGGGCGCCTCAGGGACTGGCCTGGGTGGAGGGCAGCCAGCTGGGAGGGAGCCGTCAGCTCCCATGCCAGGACCCTCCTAAGGCCTGCATGTCCAGCTGCTCCTTCGGTTTTGGAAACTCCCCAGGCCTTCAGCTCTGGAAGCTCTCTTCTAAATCCCTTTTTGGCTAAAGCAAGCTGGAGCTGGTCTCAGTTCTTTGCAACCCAAAAACCTGAGCTGCTCAGCTCCAGAAGGCCAGGAGAGGGAGACAGGGGCACACCGAGTGAGCCACAGCCCTGAGAGGAAACCCACATTTCCTGAACCTCACCAGGGGGGTGAGGAGGCCAGGGATCAGTGTGGGGTGTGGCAGGGAATTGTGAGCATGATGGCCAGGCTTGCATCACCAGGGTAAGGAGCGCAGTGACTATTTCTGCTGCCTGCCTCCGCAGGGGGTCAAGCAGGTATGTTTTCCTCTCAGGCCAGAGCCAGACTCTGAAGAGAAAAGAGAAGGGCAGGGACACCTGGGTGACTCAGTCGGCTAAGCGGCTGCCTTCGGCTCAGGTCATGATCTCAGGGTCCTGGGATTGAGCCCCCCATCGGGCTCCCTGCTCTGCAGGAAGCCTGCTTCTCCCTCTCCCTCTGCTGCTTCCCCTGCTTGTGCTCTCTCTTTCTCTCCGACAAATAAATAAAATATTTAAAAAAGAGAGAGAGAGAGAGAAGGGGCAGATGAAGACAGGCACCCCTTGGGACAGCCCTGATCTGGACTCCTGGAACTCCTGCCACCCTGCCTGTGGGCTCCGCACTGGACAGGGCAGGGCCCAGGCCGGATGCAGCAGCCAGTGTGAACAACCTGGCATTCCCGAGGGAATGAGAAGTGGTGATGTGGCCAACCTGAGTGCCCAGCTGAGCTGGCAGGCCTGTGTCCTTTATGTGCATTTACCTCACCAAATCCTCACAACAACCCTCAGGATGGCACTATGGCATGATCCCCAACTGGGGGACAAGGACATGAGGATAGAAAGGTTAAGTAATTTGCTTAGAGCCACACAGCTAGGAAGGGGCAAGGCTGACTGATGTCAGGCAGTCAGTTTGGTTTCAGAATCTACATCCTCAGACAGCACCACACTGCCTTTCCCAGCTCGAAGCAGGTCCCCAGCCACCCCACAGCCCAGACTGCAGGAACACTCTTCAAACGCTTCCCAGCTCTCTGCTCCCCTGGGTGGCTGGGCTGAAGGGCACTTGGTCCTGACCAGGAGGCAGAAGGCACCCCCGAAGGCAGGGGAGAAGCTAAAGGCCAGCCCACTGCACTCTCCCCCACCAGTGGCACCTCAGAGGGCAGACTGGTGTCTGCTGCCTTGAAGGCAGGTTCTGAGGCCTAGAGGTGCCCCCAGAGCAGCATTCTGGCAAGGCTGTGAAGAGTTGAGGCCACAGTGAGCTACACCATATCAAAAGAGGCCTGGTCCAGCTTCTCCTCAAAGGTCCCCCAGTAATGGGGCTCACTACCTGACAGACATCAGCAACCTGGGGCAGCTCCCCCATGGGTAACATGCATCAAGAATACAGGGGCCAGGAGTGCCCGAGGCACTCAGTCAATCGAGCGGCCCGCTCTTGGTTTTGGCTCAGATCATGATCTCGGGGTCCTGGGATTGAGCCCTGAGTCTGACTCCACACTCAGTGGGGAGTCCTCTCCAGGATTCTCCCTCCCTTTGCCCCTCTCCCAATGCATGTGCGCACACACATTCTCTCTCTCTCTCAAATAAATGAATCTAAAAAAAACAAAAGAAACAAAAAAACAATACAGGAGTCAGACAGACCCTGGTTCCAAGTCCAGTGTTGGTAGGCTCCTAATCTCTTTTGAGCCTTAGTTTTGTTAGCTAAAAAATGGGTCATTTAAAAATTTTCTTCAAAAAGGTGTAAGAGGGCGCCTGGGTGGCTCAGTTGGTTAAGCAACTGCCTTCGGCTCAGGTCATGATCCTGGAGTCCCGGGATCGAGCCCTGCATCAGGCTCCCTGCTCGGTGGGAAGTCTGCTTCTCCCTCTGACCCTCCCCCCTCTCGTGTTCTCTCTCCTTTTATCTCTGTCTCAAATAAATAAATAAAATCTTTAAAAAAAAAAAAGGAGTAAGAGTGGATAAAAAAAGCAGACTTCTTCCACCTGTTACAACACAAATTAATCTCAAATTTTACGCTAAGTGAAAGAAGCCAGATTTGAATGACTATGTGTGGTATCATTCCATTTATGCGAAACATCCAGAAAAGGCCGGGCTAGCTATAGCTGGCAAACGTTTGCTGCAAAAGGGTAAGACGGTAAATACTTGAGGGCTTGGGGACCTTATGGTCTCTGTCACACCTCCTCAACTCTGTGGTTGCTGGGAGAAAGCAGTCACAGGCCGAATGTCAATGAAGAGGCGTGGCTGTGTCCCAAAAAATGCTATTTACCAAGACAGGCAGCCGGCCAGATGTGGCTGGGACAGTAGCTTGCAGACCCTGGCAGCAGAGGCAGAAAGCAGATCAACCAGTGCCTGAGGCTTCAGTGCCGGAGGTAGAAATGGATTAACCACAAAGGCGCATGAGGATCCTCTGGGGAAATGTTCTAAAATTGGGTTTTGGATACCCAACTCTGTCACTTCCATAAGAGTCATCAAATCCCTCACTCAAAACAAGTCATATTAATGGTATATAAATGATGCCTCAATAAAGTTGTAAAAGACTTTAAGAAGGAGTAAGATGAGAAAGTGTAGACAACGTTCTCAGCACATAAAGAGCTCTTGACCGGTCTTCACCACTGTTACTCTATTGGCTTCTGTTCTCATCACCTGGACCCCTACACTGAGCTGCACACTCAGACCGGGGACCAAGGGTCAGACCCCTTCCCTCCCCCAAGGCCACCCAACAGGCGGCCAGGAAGGCAAGCCTGACGGGCTGGCCCGCAGCTGCAGCAGCTGGCCAGGGAGAGCGAACTGTTCCCTGGGAGCGGGCGGGCTGCCAGGCGGGCTGCCGGGAGCGCCCAGAAGCAGCTGCAGCACACAGAAGCTCCCTTTGTGAGGGCCCGTCTCCAGCCCTGAAGCCCAGCCAGCCCCCTCCTTGAAGGGCGTTGAGCAGCCTGGCTGCGGAGGAGGCCTGGTGGTGAAGGGTGGTCTGCTGGGCTCCAGAAGAGGTTGCGGGGCTAAGAACCCCATAGGACTGAGTCCTCCACAGTGGACTCCACGGCACCAGCCTGGAGCCTGGTGCTGGCCAGGGCACATCCCCCCCTCTCAGTTGGACGATCTGGAGCACTCAGCTTCCCCTCTCTCTGCCCAAGTGCAATTCTCAACCAGGACCCAGCTTTCCAATATAGCTTTCACTGTACAAAGGTATAGCGAGGACAACAGGAGGAACCTGGCAAGCCATGGGACCGTGGAACCAGGTGAGTATGAATCCCTATACCCAGGGAGGGAGGAGTGAGTTCTAGACTTCCTGGGTCCAGTCTCCACTCACCTGAATGGCAGCCAAGGTAGGTCACCTGTCTCTTGTCCTCTCCTTGGCCTTCCAGAGGCACGATGCCCAGCACACCTGTCAAACACACGGGGGCTCTGACTTCAGTCCTAATGGGAACCATTTGCTGCCCAGGGCTCCCAGAGGACACGAGACCCAAAAGCTCAGCCTTGGACCTTCCCAGAGCCTCCACCAATCATAAAATAATACCTCTCTGGACACAGTGATTGGTCCAAGATTATTTTCTTACCCTACAAAAGAACCTGCTGTGACATCAGATGTACAGAAGATACTGGAGAAAGAGGTTGTCTCTTTCTGGCATTGTGGGTCGTATGAGATCAGCTTTGGGCCACCAGTGGCCACTTTTCCCAGCTTTCCCTGAGAAAGAAGCCATCACCCAAGGGCAGCTGAGCTGAAGGACAGGACACAGGTCAGGGCCAATGGCATGTGTGAGCCTCTGGATACAGCTCTGCCTAAAGCCTCTGGACGTCTTACTTATACCAGTCAAGGAAGTAAACAAGTTTTGTTTAAGTCAGTTTGAGGTCCAAGTTATCACTAGCAACCAAAAAAGTCCCCACTAACACGGGAACTTTTTTTTTTTTTTTAAAGGTTTTATTTATTTATTTGACAGAGACACAGCGAGAGAGGGAACACAAGCAGGGGGAGTGGGAGAGGGAGAAGCAGGCTTCCCGCTGAGCAGGGAGCCCGATGCGGGGCTCAATCCCAGGATCCTGGGATCATGACCTGAGCCGAAGGCAGACGCTTAACGACTGAGCCACCCAGGCGCCCCAACACGGGAACTTTTCAAATCTTGGTGTTCCTATTGACTCCAGCCAATCCCAGACCTCCAGATGAGGAGTGGGTAGCACATGGGGACAGCTAAAAACAAACGGGACAGTCCTCTCCTTGTTCTCCTGGCCAATCTCTTAAAAACCATAGCCAGGGGTGCCTGGGTGGCCCAGTCAGTCAAGCATCTGACTCTTGGTTTCGGCTCAGGTCATGATCTCAGGGTCCTGGGATCGAGCCCCACATCAGACTCCACGCTCAGTGTGGTCTGCTTGACATTCTCTCTCTCTCTTCCTCCGCCCCTCCCACTTGCACTGTCTCTCTCTCTCAAATAAATAAATAAAATCTTAAAAAAAAAAAAAAAAACCCACAGCCAGTGTGGTTTATTCAAAGTATACCCCACTTTGTGTATACTTGGTTGATCAGAACCAATCTGATCATCGCACATTAACCAGTTTATAGGGGTGTAAGGCCCTACATGGTGCTGACCTCTGAGCCCCACGAGGAGCCCCCAAGCCTCCAGCCTGAAATGAGTCTGTCCTTCCGCCCCATCCTAATTAGGGTGACAATGTCTGAATCTCCATCCACATCCATGTCCACCTCCCTACCTGGACGGTCAGAGTTAAATGCAATCAAGTGGCAGCTGGATTTGATATGGTTCCCACATGAGGGTGTGGTTCCTGCTCGAATGTCACTGATCCAGGCCTGAAAATAAAGAATAAGAATTGTGACGGCCAGGTCTCTGCTCATAACTAAAGCAGGGGCTGCTCCATTAGAAACGCATTCCTTTGGATCTAACCCTGTCCCCACTCACGTACTCCCTTAGGATATTCAAAATATTATTGAAATGATAACCTAAGTCATAAGGGGGGTAATTTGGTCTATTAAATCGGTTCTCTAATAAGAGGGAGAAGATTGTCAGAAGGGAAGCTCAGGATAAATGAAGTCAAAAGGCCAGGGGGTTGTTTCTTTTAAAAGGGAGAGAGAGAAGCAGAGAAAGCAGAAGTGAGCACCTAAAACAAAAGACAGACTCAACTTCCTCCAAGGCACCGCTGAAGGCCTCTACCAAGTATAGGGGTCTCCTTGCAAGCCCCTGGAGAAAAACACTCAAGCTCAGAAAGGGGAAGAATCAAGGCCTCTCCTCCACAAAGTCTCAGAGAAAGATGAACAATGCACCCCTGAGAAAAGGCAATAATGTTAACACCCCCACATACGGAGAGGCAAAGGAGCATTCTTTCTGAAACTAAGATTATCAAAGTCCAAACGTTTTCTCTGTTGGTATCAAAGCACTGTGTCACACTCATCCCTGCCGCCTGAAAATTGAACACCCTTGTTTCCCAACCTACCCACCCACAGTGCACTGGAAACTGCCTCCTCCATGCAAGTTTCTATTTCAATTTTCACCTGTGTTATCATCTTGCATTATTTCATTTCATTATTTCATCTTCGCGGCTGGCGCAAGAGCAAGCAAGAGCAATTTACTCTGGCGCAAGAGCAATTTACACTCACAAATAGAGTGACAGGAAATATCTTTGTAAAGGAGAACAGATCACCTGTCCTCCCATCTCCCTAATCTAAACTGTTTTTAAAGCTCTCTCTGTAATCCCTGGTCCCGTGCCTGTCTGTTTACCTTGCTGGACTAAAGCCCACCTGGGACAAGCCCCAAGGCCCATCAAGTATACTCCAGATCCATTCAAGGAGTGCTTACTGCACTCAGAAAGACAGTACTAATGCAAATCTGAGCACCTCTCCACCCTTTGCTTTGCTTTCAACCTTTTAGTGCAATGGCTCCCCACTGCACTCAAAAAAAACCCAACTTCTTCCTGTGGCCCTTGGGCTCTGCAGGACCTCTCTGGACTCACCTGACACCCTGCTTCCCCATCACTGCCCTCCATCCACTCTGGCCCACTTTTCATTCCTCCACCAGGCTCTTTCCCACCCCACTCTTCTTGTAGCTGGCTGCTTCTCACCTTCCTGACCTCAGCTTAAATGTCACCTCCTCCCTGCAGCCTTCCCTGACCACTCTATGGAGATTAACCTGCATGTGGCCATTCCCCTCCATCTCCATTCCAGCCTTTCCTGTGTGTTCTTCAGGGCACTTACTAAAACTTGCAGTGCCCTTGCAGGCCTGTCTGCTTGCTGTATGTCTCCCTCACAAGACTGTAAGCAGTACAGAGGAAGGAAAGTGCTGTGGTGTTCACAGTTGTGGTTCCAGGAGCACACGGAAGTAGAGAGGAAATATTGTCCAAAGGATGAAAATTGGGCTGCTGCCCCAGGCTACCCTGCTATGCGTCTGCTCCTGATCGGGCTACTAGAAGTCAGTTCCTAAGCCTGCCTTCCAAATAACATTGGGAGCAGCAGACCAGGACTGGCATCATCTCTGAAGCACACCCCTCATCAAGCCGGCTGCCCTTTCGGGGGTCCGAGGCGCCCCTCAACACCTGGTTCAGCTCTTCCTCTGGGCTCCACCTCCTCGGGCCTCCCCAGACCCCACCCATCCCCTGGCAGCATCACCCCAGTAAGAGAAGAGCTGCTCTTGCGCCAGCCGCGAGAGAAGGAAGCGCCGGCGGAAACCCGAGGGAGGGGCGCGCCTCTGTCTGAGGGGCTCCCGCTCTTCAGCTGACACACCCGGACTCACCAAGGCCAGCGGAGAGGGAGGCATCTCTCCCACACCCCAGCCCCGGGCAGGGCCGATCGTGGCGGCAGGGAGGAGCTGGTGCCAGCAGAGCCCGAGCCGCGGTCTCCGGCGAGGCCGACCGGAAGCCGAAAAGGCAGGAAGCCTTGCAGGCCTCAAGCCTCGGCCCGGCCGGGCGGGCTGCACCGCTTCGGGGGTCCCGGGGCGAGGCGGGCGAGCCCGCGGACCGCGGCGCTCAAGGGGCGGCCAGAGAGAGACCGGCCAGGGAGCGCCAGATTCTGTCCTCCGGGTGCGACGGAACAGCCGGGATACCAAGCCCGGGCCTGAAGGGGGCGCCCCGGGGCAGGCGGGCTCGGGGGGTTCCCGCGTGGGGTCCGGGGGAGGCGGAGGGGCGGAGGCGCGGGGACCCGCGGGCAGGGCTCACCTCGCGGCGGGACGGCCGGGCCTCCGTGTGTCGGAACTTGGACACCTTGAAGCGGCTCATGGCGACGGGGACTGCTGCGGGTGCAGCTTCGAAGACCTGGGCGTCGGCTCTCAGGTGCACGGACAGCAGCCGCGACTCCCGCCGCCTCCGGTCCCACCCGCTCGCGGCCGCTCGCGGCCACGCCCCGATACGCCCCCGGCCAATCGCAGCCCGCTCCGGCCCACTGGGCCCCGCCCCGGGCATCTCTCCCCCGGAGCGAGCGCCGCCGGCCCCGCCCCCCGACCAATCGCCGCGAGGCCGCCCGCGAGGCCACGCCCCGATGCCGGCGGGCTGGCCGCGCGGGCGGGGAGGTCACGTGCGGCGCGCTGTCCGCCCCCGACCCTGAGGGGCTCGCGCGGTGGCTGGGGGCACAGTCCCGGTTTTGCAGTCAGGCATTTTTCTCGGGGAGGCTCTCCAGCGTGCCGGGCGCGGCCTACCCGGGGCGGAGAGGGGGCGGAAGTGGACTAGCTCCATTTCGGAGACAGGGACCGCGCTCAGGACAGAGGAGCCGCTAACCGCGGTCAAACAGATAGCGGGTGGCAGCGGGGGAAGGAAGGGGCGCTCAGGTCTGACGCATATCCCTGTCGCGGGGCTTCATCTAGCGCCTCCGCGT
This sequence comes from Mirounga angustirostris, assembly GCF_029215605.1. Taxonomy (NCBI): domain Eukaryota; kingdom Metazoa; phylum Chordata; class Mammalia; order Carnivora; family Phocidae; genus Mirounga; species Mirounga angustirostris. Next base: position 143,074,478 of record NW_026991713.1, read on the forward strand.
CGCACCCCTCCTGCTTAAGCCAGGTGGGCTCGAGGTCAGGGATGCGGCCTTCAGCATCCCCGCATTAGGGCATGTCTTGGCTGCAGGCCTTGGGCGCCGTGGGGCAGGACCGACACCTGCAAGTATGATTTAGAGGTAAACGGAAAGGGAGAAAAGTGAGAGAAATGGAGAATACCTTTCAGAGCCCCACCAATGACTTGCTTAGTCCCCAAACAACTCAGGAAGAAAAGAGAACAGCTTCATTCCACAACCATTTCTCTTTGCTTTGGAGACGAACTCCAGAATAGGCTTTCTGCTTGAGAACAGGCAGGACGCCTGCTCAGGCGTGTCTGGAAGAGGGACTTTGATCTGAGGAATGCGAATGACTGCTGCAAAAATTTCCGGAGTCTGTGGCAGAGGACAGCCTGTCCTGAGGTACGTGCCTGCAGGGCGATTCGGAAGGCTTGCAGTGGTGGAGGGCACCAAGGGCCGTCCAGATGCAAGTTCTTTTTTTCAGTTTTCACAAGTAAACTGTGAGGTCTAAAAGGCTACTTCCTACCTGTATCCTACCAGGTGAGTTAAGAGAGACTTTGATGTCCATAAATTAAAAGTAGGATGTCAGTGGAGTTGACTGAGGCCTGGGATTTGGAATTCTAAGCAGTCCAGCAGCCCCTGGATACAGCTTTTCCAGGAAGCCTACTCTTCAGACTCTGGAATTCCAGCAGAATCTGCAGTGTTGTCTCATGTTGGTTGTGGTGTTCGATTACTGCCAATATTGCTTCTTTTTCCCCAAAAATTGTGGTAAAAAAACATATAAGATTTACCATTTTTAAGTGTCCAGTCCAGTAGTGTTAGGGACTTTCACAGTGTTGGGCAACAGGTATCCAGAACCTTTTCATGCAATACTGAGACTCTATACCCATCAAACAACAGCTCTTCATTTCTCCTTCCCACCAGCCCCTGGTAACCACCATTCTACTTTCTATTAGTTTGACTACTTTATTTATTCACTTACTTTTTAAGATTTCATTTTTAAATACTCTCTACACTCAACATGGGGCTCAAACTCACAACCCCAAGATCAAGAGTCGAATGCTCCTCTGAGGCAGTCAGGAGCGCGTAGTCTGACTACTTTTGTTATCTCATGTAAGTGGAATTGTATGCAATTTGTCCTTTATTTTATTTAACATAATGTCCTTAGGTTCTTCCATTTGTAGCATGTGACATTATTTCCTTCCCTTTTTTTTTTCCCCAAAGTAAGCTCTATGCCCAATGTGGGGCTTGAACTCACAACCAGGAGATCAAGAGTCACACGCTCTACTGACTGAGCCAGCCAGGTGGCCCCTTTTTATTATTTTTTTTTTTTAGGATTTCCATCCTTGTTAAGTCTATTATACTACTATATGCACCACATAATATATACCATTGATATACCACATTTTGTTTGTCCATCGACAGCCACTGGGTTCTCTCACCTTTTGGTTATAGTGAATAATGCTGCTTTGAACGTGGATGTGCAAATCTCTAAGGTCCTGCTTTCAGTTCTTTTGGATATATACCCAGAAGTGGGATTACTGGATGATAGAGTACTTATATTTTTTTGAGGTTCCTCCATACCAGATATTGCTTTTAGAATTACAATTATTAATAGTTTAATACCACCTGTTACTATAGATTGTTTAACTCTATGGTATGCAGTAATCTCTTCTTGCATCAACAATATTTGACTTATAACCTCCCAGGAGGGGGACATTCAGACATTATGCATTGCAATTCACATGTAAATCAACTATAGATCTAAAGCTATAAAAATCTTAGAGGGAAAACATAGAGCAAAAGCTTCACAACACTGGATTTGGCAATGATTTTTTTTATATGACACCAAAAGATCCAGGCAAAAAAGAAATAAATAAACCGTGAAGAATTTTAAAAATCTGTTCCTCAAAAGACATCATCAACAGAATAAAAAGGCAGTCCACAGAATGGGAGAAAATATTTACAAATCATATGTGTGAGTTATAAGGGACTCATATGGAGAATATAATAGAGAATTCCTAAAAGTTAACAACAACAAAAACAAACCACTTACGGGGCGCCTGGGTGGCTCAGTCGTTAAGCGTCTGCCTTCGGCTCAGGTCATGATCCCAGGGTCCTAGGATCAAGCCCCGCATCGGGCTCCCTGCTCAGTGGGAAGCCTGCTTCTCCCTCTCCCACTCCCCCTGCTTATGTTCCCTCTCTCGCTGTCTCTCTCTGTCAAATAAATAAATAAAATCTTTAAAAAAAAAAAACCACTTAAATTAAAAATTGGCAAATTTCTGGGGTGCCTCAGTGGCTCAGTTGGTTAGGCGTCTGACTTCAGCTTGGGTCATGATCTCAGGGTCCAGGAATCAAGCCCTGCATCAAGCCCCGTGTCTGGCTCCACACTCAGCAGGGAGTCTGCTTCTCCTTCTCCCTCTGCCCCTTGCCCTGCTCATGCCCCCCAATACATAAATAAAATATTTTTTTTTAATTGGCAAAAGTCTTGGATAGACATTGCGCCAAAGAAGATATACCAATGGCCATTAAGGGTATGAAAAGACGCTCAACATCACTAGCCATTAGAGAGATCGAAAGTATTATGATACCACTTCACACCCAACAGGATGGTTACTACCAACAAACACAACCCCCAGAAAATAACAGGTGTTGGTGAAGATGTAGAGTAACTGGAACCTTTGTGCACTGTTGATGAGAATGTAAAATGATACAGCCGCTGTGGAAAACAGTATGGTAGTTCCTCAAAAAATTAAAAATAGAATTATCATATGATCCAACAATTCCACTTCTGGGTATATACCCCAAATAATTGAAAGCAGGGTCAGGAAGACATACTTGTACAACTGTGTTCATAGCAGCCTTATTCACAAGCTAAAACATGGAAGCAACCCATTGTCCATCGACAGATGAATGGATAAGCAAAATGTGGTCTATACATACAATGGGATTTTACTCAGCTTCAAAAAGGAAGGAAGTTCTGACCCCTGCTACAACATGGATGAATCTTTTTTTTTTTTTAAGATTTTATTTATTTATTTGACAGAGAGAGAGAGAGAGCAGGAACACAAGCAGGGGGAGTGCGGGAGGGAGAAGCAGGCTTCCCGGCGAGCAGGGAGCCCGATGCGGGGCTCGATCCCAGGATCCTGAGATCATGACCTGAGCCGAAGGCAGATGCTTAACGACTGAGCCACCCAGGCGCCCCAACATGGATGAATCTTAAGGATGTTGTGCCAAGTGAAATAAGTCAGTTACAAAAGGACAAATAATGTATGATTCCACTTATATGAGGTAGTTAGACTAGGCAAAACCATAGAGACAGAAAGTAGAATTGCAGGGGCCAAGGGGTTGTGTTATGTGCATTTTCCCACAATAATTTTTTTTAAAAGATTTTATCCATTTATTTGCGAGAGAGAGCATGAGCGGAGGTGGGGTAGAGGAAGAGAATCCTTAAGCAGACTCTCTGCTGAGCACGGAGCCTGACAGGGGCTCGACGCGGAGCTCCACGCCGGGCTTAGTCCCAGGACCCTGAGATTATGACCTGAGCCAAAGTTGGATGCTTAACCAGCTGAGCCATCCAGATGCCCCTAATTTTTTTTTAAATATAAATTAACTATACATCGGGCGCCTGGGTGGCTCAGTTGGTTAAGCGACTGCCTTCGGCTCAGGTCATGATCCTGGAGTCCCGGGATCGAGTCCCACATCGGGCTCCCTGCTCAGCAGGGAGTCTGCTTCTCCCTCCGACCCTCCCCCTTCTCATGCTCTCTCTCTCCATCTCATTCTCTCTCTCAAATAAATAGATAAAATCTTTTAAAAAAATTAAATTAAAAATAAATAAATAAATAAACTATACATCTACAGCAAAGGTTCAGTAAACCTTCCAAATTTGCTTGATGTCACGTCATTGTTATCCCTGAGTTTGTTTTTGTTTTGCTTTGTTTTAATTTATCATTATGTCAGATGGGCCTAAAATGGGCAAGTCAGAAAAGTCTTTAACCCCCAGAGGTAACAAATGGTCATGTTGTGGGCCAAATCTGATTCACAGATATATTTTAGTTGGTTCACATGATGTTTTAAAAACTGGTAAATTTCCTAAAGGTTTGGATTTCAGCCTCTCTGGAAAAATGGAAAGATTTGGCAAGGCTAGGTCCACATCCCCACATGGCTGAAATGGGCTGAGTACCACCTGCCACCATCATTGCATGTTTTCCCATTCACCACACTCCTACTGATCCCTCAACCTATATGCCACTACTCCACCCACCCTTTACCTGCCTGGCCCTGGCACCTAGGCTTCTGACCTCTGACCTTCTCTCCCAGGAGAGAAATGAACCATGCCATGCCCCTGGCTATGTTGAGTCATGTGATTGTATTTCCCTAAACTGAGGGTTGATGGAAACAGAGTAGAAGAATGTCAGCTTTCCCATTCCCACAGCCACCAACCCAAGCTCCACAGCAAGGAGAAGGAAGAGATAGAAGAACATCAAGGCCCAGAGACTTGCCATCTCATGCATTCCCAGATCTATTATAGATGGAAAGAGTGATTCTGGTAGAGACCTCAACGCTCGAAGGCTGCTGCACGCTTGAGCAGAATAAATTGTGAATTGAGAGGTTGAACTGACAGCTTCCAAGATGCCTTGCAGTCCCATGAGCCTATAAATTACCAGCTTTTTTCTTTATACTCCTAGTGACTCCACTTGGCTGTTTCTACAAGGATACTGGAAGACCTCTCTCTACCCTAAAGGACAGTTTATCAAAAGGTGGATCAAATTCCAGCAAAACAAGGATGTCTGGTTAACTTGGGGCCAGGATGATTTACATTTCACAAGTGCTGTTTCCAAGAATAATTACCAGCAAACAGGAATTTAGGAATCCATTGTAGTGAAGTTCTCCTTCTAGAAAACAAAACACTTTATGTACCTGAAAGGATATTAGTGGGAGAGAACACGCAGCAAGGAAAAAATTGGGAAGGAAAAAAAAAAGGCACAAAAACGTTAAAAGAGCCTCAGGCTGCATCCTTATTTTATTTTATTTTATTTATTTATTTTTCTAAAGATTTTATTTATTTGACAGAGACAGAGAGACAGCAAGAGAGGGAACACAAGCAGGGGGAGTCGGAGAGGGAGAAGCAGGATCTCCGCCGAGCAGGGAGCCTGATGTGGGGCTCGATCCCAGGACCCTGGGACCATGACCTGAGCCAAAGGCAGACGCTTAACGACTGAGCCACCCGGGCACCCCACTGCATCCTTATTTTAAACTGTGATGCCAAAGAAAAGAAATTTCCATCTTGATGTTCCCTTAATCTTCTGTGAAGTTAGTGGTTTCCACAAGTCAGAATTTTTGCAAGAGAGGGATGGATGGGGGTGCCTGGGTGGCTCAGTCGGTTAAGTGTCTGCCTTCAGCTCAGGTCATAATCTCAGGGTCCTGGGATCAAGCCCCGCATTGAGCTCCCTGCTCGGCGGGAAGCCTGCTTCTCCCTCTCCCACTCCCCCTGCTTGTGTTCCCTCTCTGGCGGTCTCTCTCTCTGTCAAAAAAAAAGAGAGGGATGGATGGATTCAGTGACAACAACAAATTCCTTAGATTTAGTAATCTGCCCCTGAAATGACTGTTTAAGATGCACGTTGAGGACACCTGAGGTCTCAGTTGGTGAAGCAGCTGCCTTGGGCTCAGGTCATGTTCCTGGGGTCCTGGGATCAAGCCCTGCATTGGGTTCCTTGCTCAGTAGGGAGCCTGCTTCTTCCTCTCCCTCTGCCTGCTGCTCCCCCTGCTTGTGTTCTCTCTCTCTGTCTGTCAAATAAATAAACTCTATTTTTTTTAAAAAAAGATGCACATTGAAAACATTAAAAAAAAATTTCATACCTTAAGCCCTGCCTTGTTCATTTCAGGAGGTGGTGCAGAAAAGTGCTGTAGTTCTTAGCACAGAAAACAATTATGCAACAAAATACATTTCAAAAATTGGGAAAAACGCTCCGTATCCCATCCCAGCATGTCAGAGCACCTTGCGTTATTATTTTGTTGTTTCTCAAATGGAGGCGTACCCACATGTTCCTAGGGCTCTGAAGTTTTACTACACCTAGTGATTTGTTTTGATTTAAAAGATTTTATTTGAGACAGAGAGACTGAGAGAGAGAGAGATCACGAGCAGGGGCGGGGAGTAGAGGGAGAAGCAGACTCCCCACTAAGCAGGGAGCCCAATGCAGGACTCAGTCCCAGGACCCCAGGATCATGACCTGAGTTGCTTCTCCCTCTCCCACTTCCCCTGCTTGTGTTCTCTCTCTCGCTGTCTCTCTCTCTCTCTCTGGCAAATAAATAAATAAATAAAATCTTAAAAAAAAAAAGAATTCCTTTCATTTTTTTAGGTTTGTGAAACATCGCTTAAGCTTAAGCCTCTTTTGGGCAGAAGAATATTTAGCTGTGAGCCAGACACCTGTGGTTTATTTAAAGGGACATTTAGGAAATCATTAGCACAGAGGTCCCACTGGGGAACACACGGAATCAAGGCAAGGACAGTTTGTCTCCTTGTTCTGTAGGGAACTGCTCCCACGGCAGATGTCATTCATGCCGGGGAACATCTGGGTCACACATCCCACACACCCTTGGAATTGTCCTATAGTCGCTTGGGGAGGAAAGGAAATGCTACAACTAGAGAAACAGCTGTCTTTTATTGCCTCTGCAGAGACTGGCTCAGGCCTCTCTGTCTTCCCTAGAAGGGATCCTCACTCACTTGGGGAGGGGAACAGCCATCCCATTGGATAGCCATGGACTCAGCTAGTCCCACTGTGGGCTTGGATGGTCAGTGTCTGCAGGAAATCACGGACTAGACCATACTTAAAATTCCCTATTAGGGGCGCCTGGCTGTCTGTCTGAAAAGCGTGTGACTCTTGATCTTGGGGTCAGGAATTCGAGCCCCACATTGGGTGTAGAGACTGCTTAAATAAATAAATCAACTTCAAAACAAAACAAAACAAAACCTCCCTACTAGCACTCGCTGATCTCACTGCCTCAGGAGAGAGGGAAAGGACCCCGTGGAACAGTGAAATGACAAGTGCAGAGGGGGAGATGCTTGTGAGCCTGTGTGCCTTTTGCAAGTAACATTTGCTTCTCCTTAAAGCTAAAGTTTTTGGCTTTAGACTGGAGAAGGGGGGACAGTGGGTGATGGACACATGACACATTCTGCCTGGAGGAATGTGGGTAGATGTGGCCCGTGTGCTCCTCCCAGTTTTTGGCAACAAGCCTGGGATGGGTCATTTTGTGTCCTGTCACAGTTGAAGTCTTTGGAAGGCAGGGAAACATTCTGTAGGTGGGGTGGTAATAAATACTTGCCCATGCCTCCCTTTTGTTGTGAGAAGCAGAGGAAATTCAGCGTGAGAAAGTACTCTAAACTAGTAAGGGCTATCTGACTAGGAACTATTGATCACAATGACAGGAAGGTTCATGGTTTAAAGGGAAGAGCTCTGGGTTTTGTTAGGGGGCCTGGGTATGGATCTTGGCTCACCCACACACACTAGCTCTGTGACTTTGGATGAGTTTTGTATCTTTCAGAGCTGATTTTGTTGTGTATAGGGGATGTGGCGGGGGAGGGAGTCCATTTCTAAGTACAGGAATAGTCTTTGCTTTACCTCACAGGATTGTGATCAAAATAGAAAATATGACAAAGCTCTTTGTAAATTGGAAAGAGAATGTTCTTTTCTTTTTTTTTTTTTTAAGATTTTATTCATTCCTTTGACAGAAAGAGACACAGCGAGAGAGGGAACACAAGCAGGGGGAGTGGAGAGGGAGAAGCAGGCTTCCCGCAGAGCAGGGAGCCCGATGCGGGGCTCGATGCGGGGCTCGATGCGGGGCTCGATGCGGGGCTCGATGCGGGGCTCGATCCCAGGACCCTGGGATCATGACCTGAGCCGAAGGCAGACGCTTAACGACTGAGCCACCCAGGCGCCCCGGAAAGAGAATGTTCTTAACACAGCTGAATTTTTCAGATCTCTCCCTAGCCACCAAGTCTGAAATTGGTCCCACAGACATCTCAAGCATGATGAGTCCAAACAACAGTGACTCATCTTTTTCCCCAAACCAGCTCCTTCCCTGGGTTTTTCAGTTTGGTGTTAGGGGAGCAGAAAGAAGCTTATTCATTGTCCCCCCAACCATCTATCCAATCAAGGTAATTCAGGTACCATGGATCAAGGACCTCTGCTGTGAAGATTTCCACAGCTTTGTAACTTACCCATGTTTACTAATTGTATCATCTCCTGCTTCTCTGTAGTGACTAGCAGGGAAAGGGACCTCATACATGCCTAGGCTGATCTCATCAGGGCGTCTTTCTGGTGGCTCCCCAAACCCATCTTTCTCTCCTTCAGTAGTCACTGTCACCCCCTCCATTTCCTGGGGGGTTCTCTACTTCCTGAGAGGGAATGCGGGCTCCCCGGCAATCAGCCTTCCTGCTATACCCTAAAACTAAAACACACTCCCCCTTTTAGTGTGATTTTTTTTTTTTTTTTTACTGTTAATCATTATGGGGAAATAGATGGGAGGGAAACTAAAATACCAAAAATATGAGGAAGTTACAAAGCTGACAAAGTTTTCATATTAGTGAGCCTCCACTAGTTCCTAACTCACTCTGAGGTGGTAAATGAAAGCCCCTTTGCCTCTTGTCCGCGTTTATTCCTGAAAGTTGTACTTCTCACGCAGCACCCTCACCCACTCTTTCCCCCTAGGTTTTGGGCTTCCTGTGGGCAAGTGCTTGGTATTCCCAGTGCTTAGCACAGGGCCTGGCACATAGGGCTAACATATATTGAGTACTTACTCCATGCCAAATACTGTATGAAGACTTTATGTGGATTATCTCACTCATTCCTCAGATGATCCTTTGAGGTAGTTACCTTTATGTCCCCATTTTAGAGAAAGGAAACTGAGGCACAGAGAGGTAAAGGAAGTTGCCCCAGGACACACAGCTGGTAAGTGGCAGGGCTGGGATTTAGCTCCAAACTATCTGACTCCAAGGGCCATACGCTTAACCACTATGCTGAAGACATTTAAATATTCATTGAACATATTAAATAAACTCTTTTCTTCACGTCCCATGTCATGACAACCTCTGCCTTGTTTCTCTAAAATGCCTCCACTCTAGGTTCCTTATGCACAAACTCTCAACTACTTCTTGCATTTTACAAACTTTTTCATTAGACTGGTGGTTTTCATTTTTTATTTCTTTTTAAGGTTTTATTTATTCATTTGAGAGAGAGAGAGCACAAGCAGGGGGGTGGGGGTGGGGAGAGGTAGAGGGAGAGGGAGAAGCAGACGCCCCGCTGAGTAGGGGCCCTGGGGCTCAATCCCACGCACCTAGACCAGTGGTTTGTTTTTTGTTTTAGGTTATAAACAGATGAGATGGATTAGAGAGAGAGAGAGAGCACATGAGAGGGGGGAGGGTCAGAGGGAGAAGCAGACTCCCTGCTGAGCAGGGAGCCCGATGCGGGACTCGATCCTGGGACTCCAGGATCATGACCTGAGCCGGCAGTCGTCTAACCAACTGAGCCACCCAGGCACCCCTAGACCAGTGGTTTTTAAACCTTCTTTGAATATCAGAGCCTGTGGTGAATCTTATCAATGAAAGCTATGGCTATTACCTAGATTAACATCCACATCCACAAAAATTTGGGTACAATGGGCAGAAGGGGCAAGGAGCAAACATCATCTTAAACCCATCAGTGAACCTCGGGTTCCCTTCTTATTGTTTGGGGGTGACAGTCGGGTGTGTATAAGTTGAAATTCCTTTGCAAGGCTTACTAGGCCATGTTTACCTGTCTAGCCTCAACTCCAGTCACACACCCGAAGTTTAGGGCTTAAACATACTGGGCAAGCACTTTTACATCTCTAAGACGTCTGCGTTTGAAGTTCCTGCTACTTGCAATACTTGTCCCCTCCACCTCTATCTGACGCACTTGCCATCAAAGTTCAACCGGAATGTTACCGCTCAGATGCCTTCCCTGACCCTCCAGACCCCCCAATTTGTTTCAGAAACTCCTCCCCTCTAACACTTTATATCGACGACAGCATTGGTCATGTTAGGTTAGTTGCTAAGGACCCCGTCTCTCTCGATTCATCGTTTGCTCCCCCAGAGCAGGGATGGCATGTCATTCATCGTTGTATCCCCAGTAGTCTAGAAGAACGTGCGTGCCACATAGTAGATGCTCACAACATTTATTACATTGGTTTGTGCGGGGCTCGGCTTTCCCTCCGTGACCGTCAAGCTCATTACAGATGTGGAGGAGACTAACACGCTTAGGACAGGAATCGAGCGATTAAAGTCCGCCCCGTGAGGAATCAGCCAGAGAGAAGATGAGCCTGAGGTCAGGCTTTGGAAGTAGGGCAGAGGCCCTGAGCGCTCGAGGGGACACAAGGTGAGTAACACTTACGCAAGCTGTTCAGTTTCGGGTCAGGCGGGGGAAGACGCGCACTGCATGCTGGGATCGCGCGACTGAGGGCCGCATTGCACGGCGGGATTCGTAGTCCCGCCCTTGGCCGGGACCCTCAGAACAGTCACACCTAGCTACCCTCAAACACGTCTTTACACAGATAAGGTACAATCTTGCCACCCAGCACAGAATGACGAGGTTCTTCAGGGCCAGTATACCTAGTTGCGCTCTTCAGAGCAAATCTCATTTCGGCGTTGGCAAGAAAGACGCATTGAGTGCCACTGCGCGTGCGTGACGCCTGTGTTCGTGCGTGCGTGCGCGCGCACCAGGCCCCGCCTCCGGAAGCTCCGTCGCTGCGGCCGCGCGCTGTCCTCGCGAGGCCTCCTTGAGCCGGGTGGCGCAGGCGCCGTGTCCCTGGGCCAAGATGGCGGCGCGGTGCTCCACACGCTGGTTGCTGGTGGCTGTGGGGACCCCCCGGCTGCCGGCTACAGCGGGGAGAGGCGCCCGGCCGCCCAGGGGGGGCGTGGTGGGGGCTTCGCTGGGCCACAAGCTGAACGTCACTACCTTCGCGCCTTCCTTGGGAGCTCGGGGCTCCGGGGCGCTGCTGACATTGAGACCCGGTGTCAGCTTCAAAGGTGAGGGCAGGTTCCAGAGCCCGAGTGTGGGAGCTCTAAGGCCGGGAAGGGAGTGGCTCGATCCGGCTGCGGGGGTAGCGGGGTGGAGGGTGTCTTCTGACCTGTAAGAGGAATTGCTTGGAGAGACTGGCAAGCAGGAGGCAGAGAGGCCCAAATGGCTTCTCAGAAGTGAACAGGGGAGAGCTACATGGAGCCCGGCGGCGGTAGTGAAACGCTCCGTAGGCCTACAACCTTCACTTCTCTGTCAACATTTCTAGAAGTCTTTTTCCGGCCTGCCGCTGCTCCGTTACACTATTCCGTTCCCGTCTTCTCCCTTCACCTTCTTGATGGAAGGGAGGAGGTAATTACTTTTCGGTGAGCACCTGTTATGGTGCTAGGCACTTTGTGACCCATTTCGCTTGATGGTAACAATCTTGCAAGAAGGGTGTCGTCATTCTCATTTTAAAGAACGGGAAACTGAGGTCATAAAGCTAGATGAGAAGAGTTGTCCCAAACCCAGGGCTGTCCTTTAATAGCTTATGCTCTTTCCACCACATGGTTTTAACTGAAGGGCACACTTAACAGTCTTTGCTAAGTCCTTAAATGGGTAATTGTAATAAAAATACAAACTAACATTTATTGAGCACTTTCAATGTACCAGGCATGGATCATTTCCATGTGATAGACACTGTTGCTGTTCCATTGTATAGATAAAGAAACTTAAGCCTAGATGTTAGACAGCTTGTATAATGTGACAAAGCAGAAAGATGGTGGAGCCTTGGTTCAAAACCAGCTTTCTTAATTTCTGGAGGCGTTACTGAATTAGTATGTATTAAGCCTCTAAGTGTTTAGCATTGATGGTTCTGTTCTGTGTTGGATGACACCCATTATAGTGAGAGAAGGAAGGAAGAAACGTTGAACCAACCATGTGTCTGAATTGTACTGTTGGTCGTGTTCCCTAGTCATTCTCCTGTCTGATGATCTGGCCTGCTTCCTGGATAGCCTCAACACCCCTGGTTGTGTTTTGTGTTCAGATTAATCTTAAGTGGTCTCCCAGGCTTCCAGTTTGTTGTTGTTGTTGTTAGCGCTTTCTCATGGAAAGCCCATCGATTCCGTTTAACACTTGCAGTGTCTCCCTACTGCCTGCATGATAAAATCCGGACTACTTAGTATAGCTCAAAGGCCTTTCGGTTTAGTCCTAGCCCTCATTAATCATCATCAGCATCATTACCTCTAACCACCCCTCTACATGCATAAAATCTAGTTACATCACTAGTTACTAAATGCACGGGGACTTTCCTGTGAACCAAAGGTGATACATGATTTTGCAGCCAAATGAAGCACTTTTGAGCAGTAAAGGGGAAGCTGTTTCAAATAACATCAGGACTGTAGGTGTAATTCTGGGCGGATTCAAACCTTTCCTTAGCCTGGTTAATTTCTACAGCTTAACAGCAGCTGCCTTAAAAGACCTTTCTGGAACTTTTTCAGTTGGATCGTCAGTGGTTCTCGACTGGGGATGATTTTCCCCTCTACAGGACGTTTGGCAATGTCTGGAGACTTTTTTTTTTTTTTAAGATTTTATTTATTTATTTGACAGAGAGAGACACAGCGAGAGAGGGAACACAAGCAGGGGGAGTGGGAGAGGGAGAAGCAGGCTCCCGGCCGAGCAGGGCTCGGGGCTCGATCCCAGGACCCTGGGATCATGACCTGAGCCGAAGGCAGACGCTTAACGACTGAGCCACCCAGGCGCCCCTGTCTGGAGACATTTTTAGGTGCCAGCGTGTGGCAGGGGTAGAGGGGGAGTAGAGTGTGCTACTTATAAATAGTTGGCCAGGGTGCTACTCAGCATCCTTTGACATACAGGTATTTTAATTGGCCAGGGATGCATAACAAAGAACCACATTTATCCTCACAGTTCTAGAGGCTAGAAGTCCAAGATCAGTGTTTTGGCAGGGTTGTCTTTAAACACCCTGCCTCCAATCACATTCTGAGGCACTGGGGATTAGGGCCTCAATACGTGAATTGAGAAGAGGACAGAATTAACCCATAACAATAGGAAAATCCCTCCACCAGGAGGAATCCAGTCCCATCATCAACAATGTGAGTTTGAGAAACCCTGATTAGGTGACTCTTTGTATGTGACTCTGCATGTCCTTGTATACTAAAAGCTTTTTGCACACTGCCTCCCACACTCTTCTGCAGGACTGTAAGCTCCTTGGCTTTGGCTTTTTTCTTCATCTTGTGTCCTCAGTGCCTACTACAGTGTTAAGATCTTGAATACACGTAAGCTTCAGAAGGGCAGTTCCCTTTCAATGGTCTGCTACCTATTCCTGGAGCAGAACCCAGTGCCTGGCAAGTAGTAGATGCTCAGTGAGTATTTGCTGAATGAATGAATGGTGAATCCAGAAGCTTCTCTGTAGGCAGAAGTCTGACTTGGAAACCTGGAGTTGTCGCGACTCTTATGCCTTAACATGGCTCCCTTTCACCCCCTGCCCTGCCCTGCCTATCTTCATTTGTCACAGGATGTGTTGGGGGTTAGGCAGGGCTCAAGGTGTGGGGTGGCTACCCTGCTTCACTTGGTGACAGACCAGTCCAGCTTAGTTCTCTACCACAGGCCCCGAGGGCAGTTGAGTGGGGCAGAGTGTGTCTGCTGGTGACTGGTCCTCCTGGTGCTGATGCCAGAAGCATGAAAGGGCATATGGCTGCCTGTCTTGGGCTTTGACCCATTAGCTGCTCTGGGGTAAGCAGGTTCAGGCCTAGCGCCTTTTAACCCTGTGTGTCTATATAGGTGTATTGTTTTTAGGGGAGGGGAGCACTTTTATCAGATTCTCTTAGATCTGTGACTTGAAACACTAAGAACCATTTCTTTAGTACAGTGGTCCTCAAATTGAGGTTGTGGCAGAATCACTTCGAGGGCTAATTAAGCATAGCCTACTGGACCTCCAGAGTTTCTGATTCAGGTCTGGAGTGGGGCCTGAAAATGGACATTTCCTACAAGCTGGTGGTGCTGCTGGTCCAGGGACCACCCTCCGAGAACCACCCCAGAAGCAGATCCCCAAGGTTGCATGGTGAAGGGAGGGAACCTGGGGAATTGTTAAGCATTAAGTGAGACAAAGCATTCGTGAAGATACCTGGCATGTGGCAGTGCTGGGGTAGTGTAACAGTGGGACAAGGTCCCTTTTTAATCATCCCCCAGGTATAGCCTGCATCTGGGGTGCTGCTCCTTTGGTGGTGTAATTAGGGTACCCCCTCACTGTATTGTGATCCAGCAGAATCAGCCCTGCCCAGTGGTGTTTGTTTTATATTCATTATATACAGTGGCCTTGGCCATTTTTGAAGTGCAGTGAGTTTGGTCTCCAGAGGGCTTGGAGGAAAGCTGACTCCAAAGCTATGATCTCCGTTCCTTCACAGGTATAACCTGGCTGGTTGTTTACTCACAATTTCCTTTTGTTGAGCACATTCCCAGAGTGATTTTCTTTCCTTTTTTCTTTTTTAGGAGTAAAAAGTTACCCTTTTGTTTGTACTGCCTCCTTCCACACGAGCTCCCCTTTGGCCAAAGAGGATTATTACCAGATACTAGGAGTGCCCCGAAATGCCAGCCAGAAGGAGATCAAGAAAGCCTATTACCAGGTCTGTATGGAAGCCAGATTTTAGGGACAAGACTGTAGAAGGGATGCTGTTGGTCTAGTCTGCTCACCAGTGAGGTGTATCTACCCATACGTATGGGTCCCGTGCGGCTGACAGTGTAGAATGAGATGAGAACAATGGGTGTTCCTGGACTGTTCCTCAAGCACATAGTGCCCTGCTGGTTAATGCTTCAGAAAAAAAGAGAGAAAGAACCAAAGATTTTTATTTTTATTTATTTATTTTTTAAAGTCTTTTTTTTTTTTTTTAAGAGTTATTTATTAGAGAGAACGTGTGTGTGCACACGTGGCAGGGAGGGGCAGAGAGAGGATCTCAAGCAGACTCCCCGCTGAGTGTGGAGCTTGATGTGGGCTCAATCTCATGACCCTGAGATCATGACCTGAGCTGAAACCAAGAGTTGGATGCTTAACCGACTAAGCCACCCAGGTGCCCTGTTTCCCCTTTTTTTCTATTTATCAGTAGTGCTGCTGGTAACATCCACGTATAAGTTTTGTGTAGACCCATGTTTTCATTTCTTGTGAGTATGTTCATATACCTAGGAGTGGAATTCCTGGGTCACATGATAAATCCGTGTTTAATCTCTTGAGGGACTGCCGGAATATTCCAGAATGGCTGCACCATTTTACATTCCCACCGTCGGAGGGTTCTGACTTCTCTGCATCCCCAGCAACACTTGTTCTTGTCTGTCCTTTTTTTTTTTTTTTTAATTAAAAGATTTTATTTATTTTTTTGAGAGAGAGTGAGTGAGCGAGTGAGAGAGCGAGCACAAGCCCAGGGGGAAAGGCAGAGGGAGAAGAAGGCTCCCCGCTGAGCAGGGAACCCGATCCCAGGACCCTGGGATCATGACTTCAGCCGAAGGCAGACGCTTAACTGACTGAGCCACCCACGTGCCCCTTGTCTGTCCTTTTGATTATAGCCACTCTACTGAGTGTGAAGTGGTGTCTCACTGTGGTTTTAATTTGCTTTTCTGTGGTCGCTGATGATGTTGAGCATCTTTGTATGTGCTTATTGGCCATTTGCTGTATATGTATTCAGATTCTTTGTCCATTACTGGGTTGTAATAGAATGAGCAAAGGCACGGGGGTAGGAGGCAGAGACCCTGGCTTGGGACAGTGAATAACATGCTGCTTCTTTTGAGCTGGAGGGTAAGGTACCAGATGTAAGAGTGGGAGAGGAGTGAACTCCGGGGCCAAACTATCGGGACACATGAGGCTGTTTGTAAGCACTAGAAACTTAATTTAAGAGAGAGCAGGGAGGGGCCCGGCTGGCTCAGTTGGTGAAGCATGCACCTCTTGATCTTGGGGTCATGACTTTGAGCCCCACGTTGGGTGTAGAGATTACTTAAAAATAATAAAATCTATAATGTGAGAAAAGAGAGTAGGGAACCACTGAAGTTTTTAGGTGTGGAAATGAAAAGATCAGGTAAAGCTGTGCAATTTAAAAATGGACATTTTTATAGTAGCCTTTATAGAGAAATTTCTGGGGGCAGACCTTGATGAAAGCTTTGGGTGTATTGCATCATTCCATCCTCCTGACAGTCCTGGAGAGGTTATGACATCCAGCCAAGGCCCCATCAGTCAATATGTGTCATACACGAGACTAAAATACTGCAAAAGATCTCTCTTTTGCTAATCTCATGAGTATACCGCTCTGTCTTACCTGGCTTTTGGGACCAGCTTTGTGGCCCACGATGATCTACTGGCTGTCCCTGGAGATCCTGCTTCGGGGTTAACACACAGCCTCTGGCCTGCTTCCACGAGCTGGTGTGAGGACCAGCATCTCCAGAAGTAGGTTGAGTTCAGAGGCACCAGTGGAGCCCTACTCTGCAGTGGCGGAGCTTCTCCTGCTGCTGCCTTTGTTCTGTCTCCCTGACTTTGGGGGAGTGGGTGGATGTTTCTGGCAACCTGCCAG
The DNA here is from genome assembly GCF_029215605.1 of Mirounga angustirostris. NCBI lineage: Eukaryota > Metazoa > Chordata > Mammalia > Carnivora > Phocidae > Mirounga > Mirounga angustirostris. Next base: position 143,091,066 of record NW_026991713.1, read on the forward strand.
CACCCTCCATCCTCCTGGAAACCAAAGTTGGGTAGCACATGACCAGTTCTTTCTTTGTAGGCTTAGGGACTTGTATTGCTTTCTTTTGCTACCATGGAAGATTGAGAGCTGTTTGATTCTTATTGTAAAGGAAGGACTCTGTGGGGTCAATTATTTGCCACGCTGATTTGTAAAAGGGGATTAAAGTGACCTATGAACCAAAAGCAGGAGTTAGACTTACTCTAACGAAGAGCTCTCCATTGACGAGAGCTCTTGGTCATGGTACACTCCACCTTGGGTGAAAGTGAGTTCCCTGTCACAGGAAAGAATCCTGTCATGTTTCTTAGACTTTGATAATGTGCTGACACCCCTCTTTTTTTTTTTTTTTTTAACTGTGATGGGTGTTTAAAAATTACGTTAAAATGTACCCAATCCCCTTTGAAACCATATGAATCTCACATGATCGTGTTTGTCTAAAATGAGACTGTTTTGTCCTTCTGTCTCCAGCATGGCCCCGTGATGTCATATAGCCCTGTGATGTGTCTGAGAACTTGCTTGAATTTGAACTCCTTTGGGTCCTCATTTGGCACTCTGAGCCGTGACGCTGTTTTGTCTTTAGTTGGCACAAACTTGATCTTTACATATGACATCTCCCCTCATTCCTTTCACCTAAGCCGTGGACACAGTACCTCACCTAAGGTTGTCTGCTTCGGTGCTGTATTTCACAGTGGTCATCCTGATGGTTTGGGGTATACTGATAATAATCAGGAAGTTTTGGCTCATCATTGACAATTTAAAATTCCTGTCAGAACTTATTAGATGCCCCCACCTCCTGAACATGTCCTTCTGCTCCCTTTTATGTTCTAATAATAGCTGATGTTGAATGTTACTGTGTGTCATGCCTTGTGCTCATTTTATTTTTATTTATTTCTTTTTCTTTTTCTTTTTTTTTGTTCAGTTAGCCAGCATGTACTACATCATTAGTTTTTGATGCGATGTTCAACGATTCATTAGTTGAGTATAACACCCAGTGGCCTTCTGCTCCTTGTAGAATATGCGTTATCTCATTTTATCCCCACCACAGCCCTGTGAAGTAGATACCATTATTGTCATCTTGCGGATGAGGAAATTGTGCATAGTGACATTCTGCCCAAGATCCCAGGGCTAGCAGACAGTGGCTCTGGGTGCTCTGATCCTGAGGCTCTGCGCTTAACTTCCCGCATCCTGACTGCAGCCACTCGGGGTGTCAGAGCCACGCAGCTTCTCCAGTAAGCTTTAGCATTTTGTGTGCCTCCTTTCCTCACGTGAGGGACCTCGGTAAGCCAGGCTTGGAAGGCATCGGTAGCCGCGGCACACACAGTGAACCACCTACTACGTGCGCAGCACTGCTCAGAGCAGCCACAGGGTCACCTTTGTTTTAGAGCAGCTCAGCACACCTGTATGCTCTGGACAGCCGAGCGGGTTTTTTAATATTTTAAACCTGTGTTTTGAATAGGCAGTATATTTCCTTTATTCAGAATTTGAAAGGTACAAAGGAGTATACAGTGGAAAGCCTCCCTCCTTCCCGTTTATCTACATCCCTCCTGTTGTAATCAGTGCTACCAGTTTATTGTGTGTTCTTTCAGAATAGTTTGTACAGCTGGTAGTTAGTGTCTTCTCTTTTTACGTAGATGGTAGTCCGTTGGACACACTGTTTTACACTGCTTTCGTAAAGGTGCCCAAGTTCTAAAGGATCAGTTGTTATTTTTGGTAGACATTTGTTGTGGTTGGAAAATGCGTGTATGCCTCAGATTTGAAGAGACAGGTTTATTTTAAAGTCTTAAACCTTGTTCTGAGTATTGCTGTTGGTCACAAAATCTTAAACAACTGCTATAAAGGAGGTGAGATTGTGACTGTCTTTGGGGTCCACTGTTAGTCATCATCTTGTGTCCATAGTAATTTACCATTTCCTCCCTTAGCTGGCCAAGAAATACCACCCAGACACAAATAAGGACGATCCCAAAGCCAAGGAGAAGTTCTCCCAGCTGGCAGAAGCCTATGAGGTAACACGACCTACGTGTGTGTGCAGCCGCCGTCATTTAGCTGCTTGTGTACATCCGAGTGTGTGGCACAGGGTGGCCTGACACGTCATGAGGTCCCGTGTGAAGGCTGTGTTCCCCATGCCAGATTACCTCAGTGAAGAAAAGATTCCCAGGTCTCCCGCTAGATCCCACTTGGCATCTCACGAGAAAACAGGATCTAATCATCTGTATTAACAGAGCTCCCAGGTCGTTGGGATTTATAGTCGGGTCTAGGAGCTCCTGGTTGGATTAATTAATCCCATACTTATTTGATGACGCCCTTACTTAAGGCATTGCTGTCTCCTGGGGCTGGTGGGGATTGTAAAAGTAGAAGGCTGCCCTTGAGGAATTTGAAATGTAATCAGAGGGATGAAGTACGTACTTGTGGATGACTGCTGAGCCATTCCAGAGTGACCTTCTCCCCAGACTTTGAGCATCTCAGGGGTTCAGGATACATAGAGTGTCACATATCTGCTCTTTGTGTGTATGTGTGTGCGCTCGCGTGCGCGTGCATGCCACCAGCCATTTGGGAGTAAGTCACAGACCTGTCTTTTTATTCTTCAGTCATCCAGTGTGTGTTTTCTAAGAACAAGAACATTCTTTTGCATGACCACAGTACATTTGTCAAAACCAAGAAATTTAATGTTGCTACAGTCCCCTTATCTGTACTTGGTGTGCACTCATGTCTGTGTTCTGGGCATTGGGAGACTCGGGCGGGCCTGACTGTTGGGCCTTTCCGGTAGGTGCTGAGTGACGAAGTGAAGAGGAAGCAGTATGATGCGTACGGCTCTGCTGGCTTCGATCCTGGGGCCGGCAGCTCCGGACAGAGCTACTGGAAGGGAGGCCCCACTGTCGACCCAGAGGAGCTCTTCAGGAAGATCTTTGGGGAATTCTCATCATCTTCTTTTGGAGATTTTCAGAGTGTATTCAATCAGCCTCAGGAGGTAAGCTCCTTATTTTGAAGAATCATTCACATTTTAGCTGTTCAATGTGAGGCAAACAGATTTTATCAGTTTCTTTTTCTCAAAAAGAAAAAGAAAAAAGAAAAAGGCATAGCAGCTCAATAGAATGATCTGGAAGTTGCCATTTTGGTAGAAATCATTCTAATGTTTAAGTAAAATCATATAGGTAATATGTGTACATTCATTTTAACTATATTCTTGCAGCTGCTTAATCAGGCAGCCTAAGACTAAGGCTCTCGGGGTGTAAGTATTTTATCTTGAAGGCCTGCTACATTATTCTAGGAGAGCTCAATCCAGTAGGGAGACACACGGCATATTTATGTCCTAATAAGACATGATCAGAGTTGAAGAGAGAGGGGGGATGTTTTATGACTTAAGTTATGATTGTGGATCTTTCCAGCTGTCTTTAAGGACTGTGTCCAAATATTATCTGTGAACAGTTTGTTGAAAAGTACATTTTCACTGAAAACAAACATTCCCTTTTAAAAATCCTGAGGAGTACGGCAGAATCACTTGAGTCCCATCCATTCTTATTAGGCCGAGGATAGATAAGTAAAATAGTTAGAAAGTAGTGTAGCTGGGTGAAGAGATGAGTAGGTGGAGCACAGGATTTTTTAGTGCAATTCACATTTAGTGGAAGTACTCTATGATTTTATAACAATGGACATTTGTTCAGACCCATAGGATGTACACCACCAAGGGTGGACCGTAATGTAAACTGTGGGCTTTGGATGATTATGATGTGTCCATATAGGTTCATCCTTGATTAAAAAAAAAATGTACATTCCGGTGAGTGATGCTGATGATGGGAGAGGCTGTACATGTGTGGGGTGGGGTGGGGGTGTGTGTGGGTGACCTCTCTACCTCCTCCTCAATTTTGTAAATATAAAACTACCTTAAAAGAAAAAAGAACTGGAAACTGCTGACCATTGCCCTCCTTTGCTTTTTGAAGTGGAGGATCATGTTGGTAATTATCAAAAGAAAGATGTCCGGCTGTCCTCTGATTTCTTTAGTACATCATGGAGTTGACGTTTAATCAAGCAGCCAAGGGGGTCAACAAGGAGTTCACCGTGAACATCACTGACACCTGTGAGCGGTGTGACGGCAAGGGGAATGAGCCTGGCACCAAGCTGCAGAACTGCCACTACTGTGGCGGCTCCGGAATGGTAAGAGCCCCCATCCCCACCCCTTCCCTCGGGGCCTCCCACCTCTGGCCCGCCCACTCTCTTCCTCACCATCCTGCTTTCTGTGCTCCCATGGCTGGTTACCTGGCAGTACTTAGTGCTTTGAGAGGCCGTAATTTGCTGGGACTGTTTTAGCTGTAACCTTCTTTTTCCCTGAGTGCTCTGTCTTGGTCAGTGGTACTGCACTGTCCTCTCTGAAAATACACTTGGGGATATTTTGGTAATTTGAAACCATGGTGGAGGGAGGGAGGTTTAAATTTTGCTTGAAGCGTCATCATTTTTTCTTTCTTTTTTTTTTTCTTTTTAAGATTTTATTTATTTGACAGAGAGAGCACAAACAGGGGCAGCGGCAGGCAGAGAGAGAGGGAGAAGCAGGTTCCTCGCTGAGCAGGGAGCCCAACATGGGCTCATGGATCATGACTGAGCCAAAGGCAGACACCCAACCAACTGAGCCACCCAGGCATCCCGATAAATTTTTTATATAATACAAACTTACAGAACAGTATAAAGGGTCACTCCATTATTCCTTAGCCAGATCACCAGTTGTCAGCATTCTGTCCCATTTGCTTTGTCATCTGTGTTATGTATTTTCAAAGAACAAGAATGTTCTTTTACATATCCCTAGTGCATTTGTCAAAATGAGGAAACTTTGATGTTGATACAATACCATTATCTGTACTTATTCACATTTTTTCTTCTTCTTCTTCCTTTCTTTTTTTTTTTTTTAATATGGAACGCTCTACGAATTTGCATGTCATCCTTGTACGGAGGCCATGCTAATCTCCTCTGTATCGTTCCAATTTCAGTATATGTGTTGCTGAAGCGGGCACTCACATTTTTTCATTTGTCCTTATGGTTTCCTTTTTTTCCTGGTTCAGGATCCAAGCTAGGATCTTGTGTGGTATTTAGTTGTCATGTCTTTTGTTTCCTTTAATATCAAATAGTTCCTCAGCTTTTCTTTTTCTTTATGACCTTGACATTTTTTAGGATTACAGGCCAGCTGTTTTGTAGAATGCCCTTTATTTGGAATTCATCAGATATTTTCTCATGATAAGATTCAGATTATGTGTTTTTGGCGAAACACCACATCCCTTTCCAGTGGATCATGTCAGGAGTCATAAGGTGTCCGTTTGTCCTGTTAGTGGTAATGTGACATTTGAGCACTAGTAGTTAGTTAAGGTGGTGTCCACCAGCTTTCTTCACTGTAAAGTTATTAATTTTCCCTTTGAAATTAATGAGGAAGTTGTGGTGAGGTACCCTAACACTCTGTAAATCTCCGGTTCCTCATCAAACTTTCACCCAATAGTTGTGGTGTCCATTGATCATTCTTGCCAATTAGTTATTACTGGAACAGTCGCAAGATGGTGATTTTCTGTCTTAGTTGGCATTCTTCTGAAAGGAAGAACTTTCTATTCTCCATTGATGTATTTATCATTCATTTATAGCAGTATGAACTCAGGTGTTCTTATTTTATTCACTGGGCTGTAATCGGTATAATTACTGCCTTCGATATTCAAATTGTTCTTGACTTGGCCTGTAGAGTCCCTTCTAGCTGGCTTGTGTATCCTTTGACAGGTCCTCCTCATTCTTTGAGCACTTCCTATCACAGTCGGATGTTCTAGACTCAACTTGTGCTTTTCCTGCCATACCCTTGAGCCAGTCGTTTCTCCAAGGGGTCCTGGTTGCTTCTAGTGTCTCCTGGGATTTAGAAACCAAGACCTGTGCTCTGGGTGTGCTCATTGCGTCTGGAGGTTTGCTGCTTCTACGCCCTCCCACAGACTAGGCCTGGGAAAAACATATGTGCGTGCTTGTGTGCAAACACGCATGTATATGCCCATATCTGTACCTCCTTCCATATTATTCACATTATACGTAGACATGTACACGCACACACCTATCCCTCCACCCACTATCGCTCTGACAAACCAGTGAGTTCAACGTGATAGTTCCACTTCTAGCCCAATACCACAAGGTTCATCTAGTTTTCTGCCTATCTGTATATGAAACTTTTTTCTGATACAGAGAAGTCTGGCTTTGATTATCCTCAATATATTTACTCATTTGCTCAACCCTGTAACACAAAAAGGAGTTTTAGGATTGTTACTCAGACCACTGTGAAAAATAGTCCTAGTTACTGGCATTTGCTGTTTAGAGTTCTTTTCATCTTTTGATTGAAGGTGTATAGTTAAAATACTGTGCTCAAAAGTTATTTGGGTCAATTCTTTTTCTCCCCTTTCACTATGATTATGTTTCTATATATTTAATTGTAGTTAGGTTTTCACTGATTATGTTTGTATTCCATTAAGATGGATTCCTGTTTGAGGGGATTGAGAAGTTCTCTACTACCCACCTTTAAAATCAGTCATTGTGTGTGTATGCTGGTATAAGGTAGAAGTTGTCTTTGAGAGCAGAAAAGTTCTTAAAAAGTAGAAGTCCGGGGCGCCTGGGTGGCTCAGTCATTAAGCGTCTGCCTTCGGCTCAGGTCATGATCTCAGGGTCCTGGGATCGAGTCCCGCATCGGGCTCCCTGCTCAGCGGGAAGCCTGCTTCTCCCTCTCCCACTCCCCCTGCTTGTGTTCCCTCTCTCGCTGTATCTCTCTCTGTCAAATAAATAAAAATCTTTAAAAAAAAAAAGTAGAAGTCCCTGATAATCCCACCACTCTAGCATCTTAAGTTTGTTTTTGTCCAGTTGATTAAGAACTTCATTTTTGGGGACACCTGGGTGGCTTGGTTGGCTGGGCGTCTGACTCTTGATTTTGGCGCAGGTCATAGGCTCAGGGTCGAGCAATTGAGCCCCACGTTGGGCTCTGTGCTCAGCGGGGAGTCTGCTTGAGATTCTGTCTCCCTCTGCTCCTCCCCCTACATGCACATGCAGTGCACACATACTCCCTCTCTCTCTAAAATAAGTAAATCTTAGGGGCGCCTGTGTGGCTCAGTTGGTTAAGCATCTGCCTTTGGCTCAGGTCATGATCCCAGGGTCCTGGGATTGAGCCCCACATAGGGCTCCCTGCTCCGTGGAGAGCCTGCTTCTCCTTCTCCCTCTGCCCCTCCCCACCGGTCATGCTCGCTCTCTCAAATAAATAAAATCTTTTGGGGCGCCTGGGTGGCTCAGTCATTAAGCGTCTGCCTTCGGCTCAGGTCATGATCCCAGGATCCTGGGATCGAGCCTAGCATCGGGCTTCCTGCTCAGCGGGAAGCCTGCTTCTCCTTCTCCCACTGCCCCCGCTTGTGTTCCCTCTCTCACTGTGTATCTCTCTGTCAAATAAAAAAAATCTTTAAAATAAATAAATAAATAAAATCTTTTTTAAAAAATTTAAAAAATGGAACTTTATTTTTGTTTTAAATTAGTTTTCGAATAGGTAATATATGCAAATCATTAAAAAGTTAGTGGGTACAATTGTAAATAATGTAAAATAAGTGTCCCTCCCATTGTCAGCTCTCAGCCATTGTGTTTCCACTCCTCAGAAGCATCCCCTGTTGTCTTAGATGCGTGTACGTATACGCACGGTTTTTTATATGAACAGTATAATACAATTAGCTCTGTTTGTACCTCAGTATTTTATTTTGTTTCTACTTCTCAGTGTATTTGGCAAACACTCTGTGTACATAGCTGCCCCAGTCTGCATGGCCACAGCGGTTCCTTCACAGATGCACCATCCCTTACCTAGCCAGGCACCTGTTGATCTTGTGCTGGTACAGACACTGAGTACCTTTACATAACCCCATTTCTCATGCTCATTTTGCATCTGTCACGTGTGAGGTTGAACATCTTGAGAATTTGAGGACCAGTTTTCCTTTATGTCTCTTCAGCCTTTTTTCCTTCTCACTGTTGGGTAATTGGTCTTATTCTGAGGCATTTGTAGAAGCTCTTATTTTGTTTTGTTTTGTTTTAAAGATTTTGTTTATTTATTTGACAGAGTGAGAGAGAAATCACAATTAGGCAGAGAGGCAGGCAGGCAGAGGGAGAGGGAGAAACAGGCTTCCCGCTGAGCACAGAGCCCGATGCGGGGCTTGATCCCAGGATGCTGGGATCATGACCTGAGCCAAAGGCAGACGCTTAATGGACTGAGCCACCCAGGCGCCCCAGCATTTGTAGAAGCTCTTTCTAAATTAAGTAAATTAGTCCTTCGTCAACGATTTGAATTGTGTATTTTCTAGTTTGTCATGTCATTTTGAATAATTTTGCTTGTATGTGTGTAATTTTCAACAGTTGAGGATCATACATTGCAGTTTTCCCACACTTTTCATGTGTTTTATTTTTCCATGTCTCTGAGTATTTCTAAATATTATTTTTGATGGCCAGATAAGAGTCCACTGATGGGTGTACCCAAAGTTATACCTGGTCCTGTTGAGAAAAGGACCAGCTTGCTGCTCGGTGGGCAATCAAGTGGATAGTCCTCCAGAGGGCGCTCCTGGGGAGCACGTGCATTCCCGTGGCTACAGTTTTGGGAGCTGAGTTGCTGCCACTTGTTACGGATAGTTTTCATTGATTGTTCCCAATTCCCTCTCACTTCAAAGGTCCTTTCTCCAATGCCCTGAATTGCTGTAACTTCTTTAAAAAAAATTTTTTTTTTCTCAAGAGATTGAGATAAGGTAGTAAAGCCGAAGTATATTTCTCTAAAAACGTGATGTTGAAGACTAGGAAAAAATATTTGTAACACGTTTGCTAAAGGGTTAGTGTCCCTAATATGTAAAGAGCTCCTTCAGAATAACGGGGGAAAGGCCAGCAGCTCATCAGGAAAACTGGGCGAGGTGAACCGTAGAGGAAATGTGGGTGGGTGGTGAACATCTCTCAGCAGCCTGCAGGGACCTGCAGGTGGAAACCAGATACCCTTGGCTCACCCTCCAGAGGGGCAGGCATTTCAAAGATGGTCACAGTCCGTGCCAACAAGCCTGTGGGACATGAGTGTGCACATTCCCTGACGGCACTCTGGCTTATGGGAATGGCAACTGTAGGAGCCGTCAGACCCTTGTGTGTGCATCTCTGTGGGGAGCTACCCTACAGACCACACTCGGGACGCAGCATGTGTACAGGGTGTCCCCTGCAGCCTTGTGTATAATACTGAAGCCTCAGTAACCACCAGGAGTGAGTGGCCTGAGAAATCGTGGTGCATCCAGGTCACAGGATGCTGTACACTGGTGAGAAGTGCTTTCTGAGATCATTTAATTGTAAAAACCCAAAGAAACGCTGCAGCACCGTGTGCATAGTGCTGCCTTGGGTGACTGAAAACTCGTAATGTGCACATAGATGGCTCGAAATGCGTGTGTCCGGATAGAGTAGGATATACAAGCATATCACCGTGGCTGTGCCTCTGAGGAGGGCGCCTGGAACAACTAGGAGACGGGGGTGGGGTGACACTTAACTGTTCACTGTACCTCGTTTTCTTACTTTAGAATTTTGTACCATGTGCAAGTAAATGTAACACTTAAATTTTTTTTATTATGTTCAGTTAGCCAACATAGAGTATATCACTGGTTTTTGATGGAGTGTTCAGCGGTTCATTAGTTCCATATAACACCCAGTGCTCATCACATCATGTGCCCTCCTTAATACCCATCACCCAGCTACCCCATTCCCCCACCCCCGTCCCTTCTGTACCCCTCAGTTTGTTTCCCGGAGTCCAGAGTCTCTGACACATAAATTTTTAAATATAATAATTATTTGTCCCAGCAGTTCCACCTTTGGGGTTCTGTCTTATAGAGTAGAAGCATCAGAACAGAAGGGTATATGTGTAGAGGTTTTTTTCTGTACCTTTGAAACATAAGTTTTGTTTTTGTTTTTTTTTTTAATTTTTATTTATTTGGGGGCGCCTGGGTGGCTCAGTCGTTAAGATCTGCCTTCGGCTCAGGTCATGATCCCAGGGTCCTGGGATTGAGCCCCACGTCGGGCTCTCTGCTTGGCGGGAGGCCTGCTTCTCCCTTTCCCACTCCCCCTGCTTGTGTTTCCTCTCTCGCTGTCTCTCTCTGTCAAATAAATAAATTTTTAAAAATCTTAAAAAAAAAAAAAGATATTTATTTGAGAGGGGGAGAGAGAGCGCGAGAGCAGGGGGAGGGAGAAGCAACAGACTCCCCGTGGAGCCGGGACCCTGGCATCATGACCTGGGCCAAAGGCAGACCCTTAACCCACTGAGCCACCCAGGCGCCCAAAAAGAGCAGTGCTCTTTTTAAGATGTATTTGTTCATCTCCCCGGGGATTTCAGGAACCTCTACAGAGAAGCACTATCTCATTTTCCGAGCTCATATAATCAGCTTGGTGATTTGGCGTTGAGAAGTTAGCATGTTCTAGAAGATCAGATTGACAACGTGAGCCCCTGCCCCTGTGCTCTGAGGTGGCGTGTTTTAGTGCGTGTTCACACAGAACATGAGTCTTCAGTGAGACATTTCTGTGATGTATGTTGTGTCCCCAGAGGCTTGGCCGTTAGAGTTAACCTGTGTGCTTAAGGTTCTATTTTTCTTCTCTTTATTAGGAAACCATAAATACAGGCCCTTTTGTGATGCGCTCCACGTGTCGGAGATGTGGGGGCCGAGGTTCCATCATCACGACTCCCTGCGTGGTATGCAGAGGAGCAGGACAAGCCAAGCAGAAGAAGAAAGTGGTGATCCCCGTGCCTGCCGGTTGGTCCTGGGCTCCTCCATGCAGTGGGGGCTGGGAGAGCTGAGGCCTTTGTTTCCTTGTGATTGGGCTGTTGGAGAAGCTGTGGTTAAGGGCCTGGAGCCCTGGACTGGAGGGGCGGACTAGAATCTCCTTGAATTTTCATCTTTGCACTAGTTCCCTGTTCCCTACACGTCCTTTGTCTTTTCCTTCTAAGAACATGATCCTCTTTGTAATGATGCGTTTGTTAGTGTTAACTCTTTGGTCGATAGCTTTCTCCCCTACTAGACTCTGAACTCACTGAAATACTACACAGACTGGTAGGAGTAGGGGTCCAGTACACTTGGATAAATGAATAGAAGGTGCTCTTGTTTATCAGTTGCTGTATTTGCACCCTTGAAAAGTTACACTCGTTGGACGTACTGTATGTAATTGTGTTCCTCCTCACAGGCATGAGTAAGCAAGTCAGTGGTTTGTAAATGGATCTAGGGCAGAAAATTCCTTGGGAGGTCCCAAGATAATTCTTCCCTTTTGAACTTTTGTTCTTCCTTATAGGAGTCGAGGATGGCCAGACTGTGCGGATGCCTGTAGGAAAAAGGGAAATTTTCATCACATTCAGGGTAGGTGCTCTGCCTGTACGGCTTCTCTCCAGCCCTCTCCCTCTGGGTGTGGGTGCAGCCCGGGCTTCTCGCTAGAGAGAGGTTGGCGCTTCATGGGAGCATATCTGGCCATCTGCGTTTCTAAGGGCAACAGTGGCCACCTCAGTAGGGTTGTTAAACATCCGTCACGTCAGACCTTCGTGCTAGGTTTGGACAGAGCAAAGTTTCCTCAAGATGTTTACAGGTTGGAAACATAGCACACATAAAAATGCAGAACACATCTCCTTGTGTTTTTAACTTATGTATTGAATTGTTTGTGGAGATAGCAAGTGCCAAAGGTACAGCTTTACATACCGTGTGCAGGAGCAGACCTGGTTTTCTGGAACGGGGGGATGGTGAGGGGGATAGCGCCCTGTCCTGGCAGCCCCGCCAGGTGCACGCCTGAGGAAGGCCGCGCAGGCTGCGTGCGAGACTCCTTCGCTCGTAGCAGTGAGACTCCGACAACAGCCTGCTGCCCTCGGAGAAGAGGGAGAAGAGCATGGCCGAGTGCACCACACGGGCCAGAGTGCCTCAGAGCAGCCAGAGGAAGAAACCAGAGCCACATGTGTCAGCACGACACATCTGGAGACTTCTCAGTTACCAGTGAGGGAAGGAAAGCGGATTGCAAGCAGAGGCAGGGAGGGACACGGTCAACAGTTCACACGTGAGATGGTGCTACATATTATTTGGGGGCACGTGTGTATATGTAGGAACGGTCACTCCTCCATTCATCGTGGTGGTCACTCGGGGTCGGGGGGGCTGGAGGGTTGGTACCTCAGCTGGGTTGTGGGCACTGTGTGTGTGTGTGTGTGTGATGTTACTTACTTTGCCTGTTCGTATGTGTGTGAAATACTTCATAATTTAAAAGAAAGATAAAAATACTGTAAAGGGTGAACTGCTAGACCAGGAGATACAAGACAAAGGTGACCTGCTGGAAGCCAGGCTCTACGACAGGTAGGCCCCACTCCCATGTGATAATAGACAAGAACACAGAGAGGGCATGGCTGCGAGGCAAGGAGTGTCTTTGATGCCGAAAAGTGCTTACAAAGTCGGAGTCATTCCCGTGCTGCCCATCTGTCTTGAGGGTAGTTTGTACCAAATGACTGTTAGGAGAATAAACTGTTTGCCTTTGTAGATGTACTAGTCTGTGTAAACCTTCCATTAGAGTAAGATTTTTGTTGTAATGTTCAAAAAGCCAATTTTACTTTTTTATTTGTCAGTTGAACGGCTTGATCTGAGACTGACACTCTTGCATTGCAGCATAGAAACAAATCTGGTGTAACTCCTGGAGCCTGGGGCCACGTTCTGCTTTGGCAAAAGTACATTCTCTCCCTCGTTACTCTGTTCCTCACACAGAAGCAGCGTCACCGTAACACATGTCAGGGCCTGTACCCAGGCTGCTGGGATGTGGGGCTGTTGTCCTTCTCAGGGAGGACTTCTCCGCCCGTGACTGCATCTGTTGTGCTTGGCCCTAGGTGCAGAAAAGCCCTGTGTTCCGGAGGGACGGTGCAGACATCCACTCCGACCTCTTTATTTCCATAGCTCAGGCTCTTCTTGGAGGGACAGCCAGAGCACAGGGCCTATACGAGACCATTACCGTGACGGTAAGAGGGCGGGGATGTCTTTGCCAGTCTTGTACTTCATCACTCTTTTTTTCTGAAACAGCTGAGAAGTGACAGAACCTGTGAGCAAGCAGCATGTCAGGGACTCAGAGATGAGGTCTGGGGGAGGCAGGAGGAAGGTCAGGCCATTCCTTGGGTTCGAATCACAGACTGTGGGCCTTGACTGTGGAATCGCCAGGGAAGGCAGTTCCTGGGTCGAATCTGCTCCTCTACGGGCACCAGGCACCAGCCTCAGCAGCATGCCCCTGTGTGGGCCTTGCCTCCTCTCTGCTCTTACTCTCTGTGCTCCCGCACTCCTCCTTGTGGGCTCATCTCCCCAAACTGCCTGCCTGCAAGTCCCTGTCATGGGCTCTGCTCCGGACGGACCCCAGTTTAGCCAGTTTCCATGTGGTTGTCTAGAAACCTGAATGGCAGTTCTTTCCTAGGAGTAAGTCTTTATGTAGTGAAATGTTTCCATTTGAGTAACTGGAGACCAAGGCAAACCACAGATTTCCTTTCTTTATAGATCCCCCCTGGGATTCAGACAGACCAGAAGATTCGGATGAGTGGGAAGGGCATCCCCCGGATTAACAGCTACGGTTATGGAGATCACTACATTCACATCAAGATAAGAGTTCCAAAGTGCGTGCCCACGTAGCCATGGTGAGGTCCGCCCGATCTCCGCACCTTCCCCACCCAGCAGGGCCCGGTTGAGGGCTTTTTACCTGCCGGGCCCTGTGCTGAGCCCCCCGGCCTGGGCCTGCTGTCCGCTGCTGTGAGCACGGAGGCTTGTGCAGGCTTGTGCTGCTTCCTCCCTCTAGCCAGGTGTGTCCTGCCCGAGTTCCCCCTTGCAAAGTGGGCATAATAAAAAAAAAGTGGACTCATTAGCTGCCCAGAAATTGAGTAATACATCGGGCATATGTGGCTGTAGCTGCTGTTGTCCTTTTTGTTATTACTGCTGTCAGGGCACTGGGGGTCTGCTGGGAGAGGCAAATCTGTAACTGGATCATGGCTCGTGACATCTGCATCCTCTGGGAGGAAGGTCTGAGCGCAGTGCTGGGGCCTCCCACCCCTCTGGGAAAGACTGGCTTAACGGGACTCCTTTTAGTTAGTTAACTTTCTACATAAGACACTTGTAAGAGGCCCCCCCTTTTAAGTAAACTGTTTAGTATTTATGGCAGCTGTTTAAAAACAGCTTAGGGTATTTTAGGAGATTTTCTTTTGCTTTATGCTATGCTAATTTTCAGGTGAACAACAAGGATTTGACAGTTCGATAGGTGATGGGTTGCTCACCGTGATGAGCATAGCAGTTTCCATTTTCTTGATTGAAGCTTCGAGGGTGTGGCTCTTAGGTTCAGGGTGTGTCTCCCTGCCTGGGTTGGGGGCCCCACATTTCCCACATGCTGACATGGGAACTGGCCAAGCCCGTCATTAAAGGGCTGCCTGGAGGAAACACTCAACTGTGTTTGGTCCACAGGAGACTGACAAGCCGGCAGCAGAGCCTGATCCTGAGCTACGCTGAGGACGAGACCGACGTGGAGGGGACAGTGAACGGCATCACCAACACCAGCACGGGTAAGGCGGCACGGCAGCATGCGGAAGTCCTCTCAGTCGTCGGACACACGGTTCCGGAGCATGTTGGGGTTTCCGCTTGCAGGGAGCAGGGTAGAAAGGGGAGCTGGGGCACCTGGGTGGCTCAGTTGGTTAAGCGACTGCCTTTGGCTCAGGTCATGATACTGGAGTCCCGGGATCGAGTCTGCTTCTCCCTCTGACCCTCCCCCCTCTCATGTGCTCTCTCTCTCTCTCATTCTCGCTCTCTCAAATAAATAATAAAATCTTAAAAAAAAAAAAAAACTATAAAAAAAGGGAAGCTGTGAGCTAGGAGGAGCTGAGTGCCAGCCGCGCTCCCGAGTAAAGCCACCCTGACTTGCTCTGTGTGCGCAGAGGTCAGGAGGTCAGAGAGCGCCAGCCTGCCTCCTGCCAGAGAGCAGCCGTATGTCTCCCAGAGCTGCTCTGCTGAGTTCTATCCCCGGTTCTGCCACTTGCCTTGTGACCTTGGGCACAACCCTACATGACATTCCTTGTAGCGGCTGAAGGAGAAGATGGATTGGAAGGCTTTCTGCAGTCCTGACCCAGAGCGCCTCACCGAGACCTCAGTAAAAAAGCCGGTCACATGACTGCAGATCCGCCTGTGCACAGCAGGTCTGACTCTTGAGTTCGTCTGGCCATGAGCACATGCCTCATTCACTCTGCACTCCAGTGTCATGCTCTGTCTGTGGAGTGTATCTACATGTCAGTGATTTGACACCAAAATGCTGGCAGGTGGGAGCTTTGGTGAAGGACACTGTGGCCATGGCACCTCTTCCCGTGGGAGGTGGGGGGTGCGCTGCGGAGGAGTGCTGGTCCTCCTTTGGTGGGGACAGGCTGTGCAGGTGTGCTGGCTTCAGCCGCCCATGCTTCCTCCTCTTTGCCTCGTCGTGTTTTTGTCTGGGTCGTGCACGCCCCTCCCATGTCCTCAGAGCCCGAATGGTCACTCGGAGCAGGTGGTGGGAGTTTCCCAGGGAGTTGGAGGGCTTGGCCTGGGAGCCCAGGGGTGGCGGTCCCAGCAGCAATGGACTCTGCATGGACTTTGTTGAGCTTCGTTGAGTCCAGGGGACCAAGTCCTCTGTGCAAAAGCAGCCACCACAATTCCTGTCTGTAGCCTGACCAAATGGAATGGTTTGGTGCCTGAACTTTTATATTCTTGTTAACATCTCTTGAACTAAAAAGAAGTGGGAATAGCTCTTCCACCTAATTCTGGTTGTGCTCCTCCAGCGTCTTCCTGAATTGCAACCGTTCCCAGTCACCTAGCATGACTTGCTCTGCAGACACCCTAGCTTTCCTCCTCTCACCACCTACGGGGAGCTTGACATCTGCCTGAGTGAGCCCACGATGGTGACGTGGGCCTTGTTCACTATATTAGAATGTTGGTGTTTTTATCAGTTCCTCTCTGGTCGTTTAAATTGAGAGCTGGTCATAGAGTCAGCTTATGAGTGTCTTTCTGACCCTTGTGGCTTTCATGGTTCCTTGTCCTGATAGCTCATTCCCTTCCCCTTGTTCAGCCAGGCTTTGTTGGGAACCTCATGTGTGCCAGACACTTTGCCAGTTCTTTTTAAATTTTTATTGACATAGTTTTGCTGAGTGTAGCTTAACTTTAATATATGCACTGGATGCGTTTCTAAAAGTTGTTTATAAAGTATAGTAGGTATGTCAAATTATTTTTCTTTTCCCATTCACTTTCATTGTCATTTCAGAGTTGTATTCCAGTGGAAAATTTGGCTCCCAGACATAATTTTTTATTTATTTTTATTTTTTTTAAACGATTCATTTGGGACAGAGGGAGAGAGGGAAAGAGTGAGAGAGAGAGAGCATAAGCAGGGGGAGCAGCAGAGGGAGACTCCCCGCTGATCGGGGAGCCCAATATGGGGCTCAATCCCAGGACCCCAGTATCATGACCTGAGCCGAAGGCAGATGCTTAACCAACTGAGCCACCCGGGTGCCCCTCAGATCACTTTTTTAACAGCCTCCAATACACATGAGTCAGGGTGTCCTTGGAGACTGATGAGAGTCATCACAGATACAAATTGATTCCTGGGTGTCTTTGCTTTCGTTAGGGGAAGGGGCACCTGGAAGGCATTTGGGATAGATTCAGTTACATAGGAAACTGACCTAAAGTTTGGGGGGGGGGGATTTAGTATCCCTTGATCATTTTTGGTTCCTAATGCAGCTGATGAAAACCTTAATGGCTGAGCCTAACTTCTTTCCCAGTCTGTGAACCAGAAAGTCCAGAAAGTCGCGGTGTGCTTAGGGACTTTTAGGGCTCAAGGCTAAGCAGTAGGACACGGGGAATCAGGACAGTCTGATGCTACTGTGTGACTTTTTGAGTTAAAGACAGTGTGGCTTATTTATGTTTCTGGATCATCGTTAATTCTTGGTGACAACACACATACGTACGTTTACCTGTAAGTGTAGAAATCAGTTTCAGAGCTCATTATTTGGGTATCCCACCTGCTGTTTCTCTTTTCTGACATAGTTGATGGTGTTGACCTTTACACAGGGTGGAGGCAGGAAGAAGATGAAGGGAAAGACATTTTAATAGAATGAGAGGTACTCTTGCTGGTTCAGCCTGTGCGTGTAGATGGCTCAGGGAGCCAGGCTGTCAATAAAGACCTGTGCCTCCACCTGTAGGGTGACCCAGTCCTCAGAAATCAGATCCTGGAATCCTGTTGCCCTGTTTCTTCAGACACATGTTCATTGAGCATTTGTTTTGTACTAAGAAATGACGTGCACAGACAGGGTCCCTGCCTTCAGCCAGCTTACAGATAACGAGAGAAGGTGGCAAGCGTTGAACCCCAGATATGTGCCAGACCCTCCTCATAACACTAGGACTTTGTGCTCATGGAGAAAACATTTTGGCCCCAAAACGTGGCACATATTCATGGGATGAGCATTACCTGTTACTCTTCCCCTGGTATCACCTTAAATATAAACAGCCATCAAGCAGTTCTGACTTGGGATCCCTGCCTGTAGTAAGCTGGCATGTTCTTTGAATCCCCCAACACCTTGCATAGCACCTGGTGCAAGGCTGCTCATAGTAAATGTTGGCTGAGTTTATTTGAATTCATTTTCCTAACCATCAGCTGAGAGATGCTCTGAGGGATGGGAGTGTAAGCCCTTTTCAGGAAAGAGGAGACCTGTGGCCTCAGCTTGGACCTCTGTGTTGGCTGGGCAGCCCCTCTGGCTGGGGTCACCTTCTGAAGGTGTAGACTAGAAATGCTCGTGTAATGCCCACTCAGCTGGAGTGGGCTTCCACTATGGGCATTTCCTCTTCTAAAGGCAAAAGTCAAATACTGGCTGTATTTACAGAAGCTTCGGAAGCCAAGTGCCCTTGTTGGTATCCCAGTCCTGAGATCAGCAGGCACCTGAGCGTCCAGGATGTCCTGTAAGGACACCTACCCTAGGCTAGAAAAGCCATGTGTTTATAGACTTTGTCATCTGTGTACATAGTTTATTCCTGATGCTTGGTTCAGAATTGTAAATTCAGTGCTTATATCGTTTGATGTCCCTGCCAGTAAACCTTATTCCTGAATGAGACTGTAGTCGTTATATCCAAATTTAAAATAGAGATGAGGGGCGTCTGGGTGGCTTAGTCGGGTAAACGTCTGCCTTCAGCTCAAGTCATGATCTTGGGGTCCTGGGATCGAGCCCTATGTTGGGCTACCTGCGCAGCGGAAAGTCTGCTTCTCCCTTTCCCTTTGCAGCTGCATGCGTGCTCTCTCTCTCTTTCTCTAATAAATAAAATCTTTAAAAACATAAAATAGATGCGATGATGTTCCTGGTTGTAGGGGGTGAGAATTTCTGGACGTGTGTCTGTGTTTTGTTTTGTTTTTTTGTTGTTGTGAATCATTAACCAGTTAACTAGATGCTTTTTCTGGGGACTTTGGCCACCGTGGCTCACATGCTTGTCGCCATGGGGCATAACTGCTTCCAGCCTTCTGGTGACAAGGACAGCAGAGTTGGGGGAGGAGGGTGACGGCAGTCTGAGTGTTTCTGTGCCCCATCGTGACTGGTAGCTAACAGCTTGGGTTCTGAGGTCCGCTGATGTAGGGCCCTGCTCTGCTGTTATTAGCTGGAAAGCCTTAGGCAAATCACTTCCCTCTCCAGGCCTCAGCAGTAGCATCTGTAAGTTGGAAACGATAATAGCACATACTTCACGGGGTCCTTACATGATCAAATGAGATCAAGTAGGGAAAGCATCTGACATGGTACTCGGCACGTGTTAAAAGCTCCACCAGCTCTAACATAGCGATGCATGCACACACATAAAGATTTGTCATCCCCGTAACAAGAACATGACGAAATTCAGTATTCTTGCTCTCCTGTGTCTGAGGAGGCCCAGGAGTGATGGGAAATTTCTGGTTTGTGTGTTGCTTTGTGTTAGGAGGGTCTTTGTTACTTAAGCCTTTATGTAAGAACAGGGACAGAAGGGACTAAGAGAAGGCACACATGGCCTTGTCATCTGTGGTAGTGGCACCTCTGCTGTGGTGATTGTTCAGTGCCTAGGTCCTCCGTGGGGGGCCCCTGGGAGTTGGGGATCACCTGGCCTCCTTGGCTTTGGTGATTGCTCCGACCTTGGTTAGCACATCCTTGTTTCGGGCCACTGCTCTCTCTCTAAGCTCTGAGAGCATGCCAGGTGCACGGGACTGCCCAGGGGGCTGAACCCAGGACAGCCCTGCCCACCCCTGCTTGGGGCCTGGTACCCTGGCTGAGACCTTGGGGACCATGACCATTTCTTCCTGTGCCACACACTGTACTTGGCATATGCGTCCTAGCGCATCAGTGATGTGCTCTACAGTTTAAAATCCTGAGTATGGGTGCATAGTCTAGCTCGTGGCATTCACATGCCCTACCTGCCTACTGGTTGGCAGATCTTGAAAAGGATGTGCTTATGCGGCAGCCTTGATCTCCGTAGCCTCTGCTTGGGCCCTGAAGAAACAGCAGAGCAGCTTCCCTTTGTCTGGAGCATCTGGCTCAGATGCTCTTTTTTTTTTTTTTTTTAAGATTTTATTTATTTATTTGAGAGAGAACGAGAGCATGAGTGGGGAGGAGAGGGAGAAGCAGGCTCCCTGCTGAGCAAGGAGCTGGATGCGGGGCTTGATCCCAGGACCCTGGGATCATGACCTAGGCTGAAGGCAGTGGCTTAACCAACTGAGCCACCCAGGTGCCCCTCAGATGCTCTTGATAGGGAGTTTGCCCAGTGACATACAGGGTCCCCCGCTGCCATCGTTATAGGTTAGAAGAATCACACGTGTTGTGGGATTCCACGAGGCAGTGAGTCCCCTCCTTGAGTGTCCCGGAGACATTAGGTGCACATGTATGGAGCATGGAAGCTGGTAGGTTGGTCTTGGCACGTGTTCTTCACCTTCCAAGAGTCAGTGGCAAGGTTTTTAAGAGCTTGGGTTCTGGACCTGACTGCTTGGGTTTGAACTCCGTTCTCCCTCCCACCTACCAGCTGTCACCTTGGGCAAACTACCTAACCTCTCTGTGCATTTGTGTTTTGTGTTTTATTTTTTTTCATCTGTGACATTTACTTGTAAAGGATTAAATGAGCTCCCGTGAAATCTGTGTGGCCTGGCCTGGATGGCATCTGGCACTTGGCGGTTGTGACAGTTGTTACGATGGAGATAGCTGGTCATTGTCCCTCTCTGCGTCTTGTTTCCCTGTTGTGGGCCAGTGACTTGAGGAGCAGTTGGGATACACTAAAGCACGGAGTGGCCCATTTGCTTCAGTCATCTGACAGGCGAGGCTGTCCTGGCCAGCCTGGGAGTGGTCCCCTCCCCTTTCAGGGTGGTGCTTGGTGGCTTCTTGAGTGACCAGCCCCTGGGTGGCCAGGTGTGGGTAGGCGGGGCCAGGGATGGGACTCCTGGAGGTGGCGCCCTTCACCCCAGTTCTTTCTGCTGTTTGTGCCCAGGTGGCAGGACCATGGATAGCTCCGCAGGAGGCAAGGCTAGGCCTGAGGCTGGGGAGGACAAGGAGGGATTCCTTTCCAAACTTAAGAAAATGTTTACCTCCTGATACCTAGCCGAGGTAGGAAAACCCTGAGGTTTCTTCCCCTTTGTATCCCTGTGAACTAATCCCTGTTTTCCCTCACTTTAACCAATATCATACCCCTGCTCCCTACTCCCAGCCTTAGAAGAGGTGCCAATCTAGGTGTGGTGTATCTAGCTCTACTCAAAACCAGGCCTCCTGGTCTGTGCAGATGCCTGCATCAGGGCAAGCTGGCAGCCTCAGCCAGCAGCGCTGGGCTGAACCCGACTGCCCCAGCTGGCCTTCTGTCATGCCCACTTTCTGGAGAGGTTGCACGGGGGTGGGGGGCGCCTCACAGCCCTCCTTCCACCAGCTGCCAGGGGAACCGGGCTTCCCACGGTCACAGAGGGCAAGTCATAGCAGAGCCAGGCCTAGAACTCAGATCTCCCCAGCCTTCTGTCTGATTCATAGCACCCATCCTGCCTGGGAGGCGCAGGGCCATGTAAACCTCAGGGGGCTGCCGGGAGTTACGCTTGCTCACTGTGATGTCTTGGGACTTGCTTTTCACTTCTTCTGGTCCCTGGTGGCTGGGACTCCTGGTGCAGCCCCCTCCCAGGGATAACAGAAGCTCACCCACAGGGTGTCTTCCTCCTGGGATGCTGGTGAAACGTAACCATTTGTGTCTTGGCTCAGGAAAACGGTCCACTGGAAACTAGGCTGGGAGTAGCAGCCCCTCCTCATGGCCAGGGCACCAGAAGGATTCCAGAACAGCAGCACCGGGCTCCTTTCTGCAGAGGGCAACAGCAAAATCATGTGACAACATACGTCTCCACGGAACGGTCATGGGACAGCCCCTGGGCAGTAGGGTGTGGCATGCGTAAGGGATGGTACAACTGTCCTGTCCATGGGTAGGTAATGTGGCCTCTTCTGGCTCAGGCGGAATAAAACAACTGGACATCTCTTCCAGAGCTAAAACTCTAATTTGGAATCAAATGTGGAGATATTAGTTAAAGAATTAAAGGCCATGCTTACAGCTTAAAAATGAAGCCTTAAGCTGCACCGAGTCATCAAGTGATTAATTTCCCTCTGAGCAAACCTCCGGGAGGTTCTGGAATGAGTCTTTCCTTCCAGATTGTCTTTCTGAGGAACCTGGGGCCTGCATGCCCCACCACATCATCCATCCTTCAGCAGAGACATCCTGTTTCCTTCCTGGAGTTTGTTTTAATTCCCAAAGATCCCAAGCAGCTGGAACGTGGGCACCTTGGGGCCTGGGGAGGCACATACCAAGGGCGTCCCTGGAGATGCCATTCCTGACCATGTGGGCCGTGATCTTTATCAGGACGGATAGTCCTTCCTTCCACCGTGTTTGGGGTGACCTCTCATCCCTGACTTGAATTCTGTTGTTCTATGCCAGGCGTGGGGCTCCTGCCCTTCTGCTGGACCACAGGTGGTCACAGCTGCAGCCTGGGCCCAGCAGGCTAACAGCCTGTTAACCCAGTGCCCTGGCCCCTCTGCCTGCC
This sequence comes from Mirounga angustirostris, assembly GCF_029215605.1. Lineage (NCBI taxonomy): Eukaryota > Metazoa > Chordata > Mammalia > Carnivora > Phocidae > Mirounga > Mirounga angustirostris. Next base: position 143,113,167 of record NW_026991713.1, read on the forward strand.
AGGGGCTTGGTTCTCACCACTCACACTGTTGACGTCTGTTTTCAGAAGTGTGTGTAAATTTTTCAATGCTGAGAATCATTGTCTTCTGTAGAAATGTTTGTTCAGAAAAGGAAAGCACAGTCTGAGCAGTTGCAGGTTTCACCGTCCAGCCAGAGCGAACCACAGTCCCCCAGCCTCGGCTTGTAGGACATACGGGCTCCATGTTTCCAGGTCCTCCCCCTGTGGTAAGACAGGCTAATGGAGAAAACTTATGAATAGTTTCCTTTTTGCTTTCCTTCATAATTTACTAAAATAAAGTATCTATTACTGTCTAAGAATGTAAAATGATTCTGTATCAATGTAAATAAGATATTACTGCAAAAAGATACTTAAAACATAAATTGTGGTCATTTCTTCTTTGAAATTTGAATTCAAACCACTTTCTGCAGGGGGCTTAGCAGTGGGGTTGCTGGTGTTCTGTCTACTGACAGGGCTGTCCCACATCACCGCTGGCCTTCCTGGGGCCAGCTGGAGAGGTAGCTGGCCTTGTCCAGAGTTGCACCAGCCCAGGAGCATACACACACTGGTGGCTGGGTGGTGCTCTGACAAGCCCTGACCTTCCAGCCCAGATCCCAGAGCAGGGAGCTTGCCATGGGACAGTGTGCTGATTGGATTGAATGTTCTGAAATTCAGAGAGCCCACGAGAAGATGTGCATGTCACTGTCTCCCTCACTAGATTTTTCTATTATTTTCAGAGCAACAGTGATTATTTATTTATTTACTTATTTATTTTGTTAAAATTTTTGCTCATTGTAGTTTAACTAGTTGGGGCTCCCAGCTGAGGCTGTCTCACAAAAGCCCCGATTCCTGGCACAACCAGAGTGGCCCTGAGCACAGAGCTCAGACCCACCAGGGCTCTGGGCTGAGCAGGTGAGCTGTGGGAGCCCTTGCGGGGCTGGGTGAAGAGGTTGGGAAGAGCTGGTGGGCACAGAGAGGAGTGGAGAAGTAGGTGGGGAGGGAAAGGTGCATGCGTGGGTGAGGCTGACCTGGGCACTGGAGCCTGGCTCCGACCCACCGGCAGGTCTCTGCTCGGATTTGTTTCCCACCTGAGCCATTCTCTTCCTCTTGAGGCCTTTGGGTTTGAGTGGACTTGAATGCTTGCTTCTCTGTCATGAAAACCCCTCCTCAAAGACAACAATCCCCTCCAGTCTCACAAGCTTCTTGGCTACCTAGGTGTCCAGAGACTGCCCCACCCTCGCTCTGCCCTTCTGCTGCACTGGGGTCTGTCACTGAATTCGGATACTTATAGCTCTTGCTGAGGTATGTTTTAGCGCTGGGAAACCTGTACTTTGTATCTCTTATTTTTTTTAAAGATCTTTAATTTTTAAAATTTTTTTACTTTTTAAAGATACTATTTATTTGAGAGGGAGTGGGAGTGATCGAATATGAATGGGGGGTGGGCAGAGGGAGAAGCAGATTTCCCGCTGAGCAGGGAGCCTGATGCGGGGCTCGATCCCAGGACCTGAAGATCATGACTTGAGCCGAATGCAGACGCTTAACTGCCTGAGCCACCCAGATGCCCCCAAAGATCTTATTTTTAAGTAATCTCCACACCCATGGTGGGGCTTGAGCTCACAACCCCGAGATCAAGAGTCACACACACTACCAGTAGACCCAGCCAGGCGCCCCATATCTTTTTTTTTTAAGATTTTATTTAGGGGCGCCTGGGTGGCTTCAGTCGTTAAGCATCTGCCTTCGGCTCGGGTCATGATCCCAGAGTCCTGGGATCGAGCCCCACATCAGGCTCCCTGCTCAGCAGGAGGCCTGCTTCTCCCTCTCCCACTCCCCATGCTTGTGTTCCCTCTCTCACTGTGTCTCTCTCTGTCAAATAAATAAATAAAAATCTTTAAAAAAAAAAAAAGATTTTATTTGTCAGAGAATACAAGCAGGGGAAGGGGCAGTGGGAGAGGGAGAAGTAGGCTCCCCGCTGAGCAGGGAGCCCGATGTGGGACTCAATCCCAGGACCCTGAGATCATGCCATGAGCCAAAGGCAGATGCTTAACCAACTGAGCCACCCAGGTGTCCCAAACCCGTATCTTTTTTAATGAGAAGTTATGTCTATTTGGCATGATCCTCATGAAGGGTCGCAGATGAGCCAGTCAGCAACTTTACATAAAGTGAATGGGCCTTGACCTGCTTCCCTCGTGCCGGGAGACCATAGGGGGTGGTGGAGATCAGCTGCCCTGTCTGAAGGGGACGCAAGCAGGAGGAGTGGGGGAGGGAGAAGCAGGCTTCCCGCCGAGCAAGGAGCCTAATGCGGGTCATGATCCCAGGACCCTGGGACCATGACCTGAGCCGAAGGCAGACGCTTAATGACTGAGCCACCCAGGCGCCCTGGGCATCCAGATTTTTATGTGGAGATTGTAGTTACTTCATTTTTGAGGTTACCTGTATTCTACAATTCACCCATTTAAAGTGTACAATTTAGTGGATTTTTAGTTCAGTGCTGTGCAACCATCACTACAATTTTAGAACAGTTTCGTCACCCCGAAGAGAAACCCCACGTCCATTAGCAGTTATTCCCTATTTCCAGGTCCCCCAGACCCTGGCAACCACGAATCTGCTTCTTGCCTCTATGATCCACCTATTTGGCACATTTCCTATAAATGGAATCATACAGTATGTGACCTCTTCTGGTTCCTTCTGGTTTCACTTCATATAATGTCTCAAGGTTCATTCCTGTTGTAGCATGAATCAGTTCCCCTTTTTATGGCTGAGTAAATTCCATTCTGTGGATAGACCACATTTGTTTTCCATTCATTCCCTGATACGCATCTGAGTTATTTCCAGTCTTTGGCTATTATCAATAACACTGTGAAAGCTGTCTCATTTTAAAATGTTGGCAGCTACTTAGATAAGGTACTTAGGAGTAGTCAAGCTCATAGACACAAAGTAGAATGGTTCATGGGGGGCCAGGGAGTGGGTGGGGTGGGGAAGGGAATGGGAAGTTAGTGTTTAATAGGAACGGAGTTTGGGAAGATGAGAAAGTTCTGGAGCTGGAGGGTGGTAAGGGCTGCACAACCGTGAATATAATTAATGCCACTGAACTATACACTTAAACATGACTAAAACGGGGGGCATCTGAGTGGCTCAGTGAGGTGTCCGACTGTTGGATTCAGCCCAGGTTGTGATCTCGGGATCCTGGGATCAGGCCAGTGTCAGGCTCTGTCCTGAGCATGAGTCTGCTGGACTTTCTCTCTCCCTCTCCTTCTGCCCCTCCCTGTCTCTCTCTTGCTCTCTCTCAAATCTTTAAAAAAAAAAAAAAGACTAAAACTGTAAACTTTATATTTTACCACAGTTAGGAAAGTGAGAAATGACACCTAACTACTCTATTTCAGGCACCAGATTTCAGAAAACCAGGCACGCATGGCATCCATCTAGCTGGGCCACCTCCACCAGCAGCAGGGGGTTGTGGTGCCTGGAGTCATCCCTTCTGTGTAGTGCTGAACCAGACTTCCCAGCACTGGGTATGACCCACGTGCGCGTCTTTGCTGCAGTGACGGCACAGGCAGGGCACCTCAACTTCAGTGTCCAGGGTGCGGGAAGGGCTGGGTTTCTCTCCAGCCCCATTTAGTTATTGCCAAGAGACAAGGGAAGAGGGTCGCCATGAAAGTCCGTTACAGATCAGATGGTTTAAAATACTAGGATTGGGGGGTGCCTGGTGGCTCAGTCGGTTAAGCGTCTGCCTTCGGCTCAGATCATGGTCCCAGGGTCCTGGGATCGAGCCTGGCATTGGGCTCCCTGCTGAGCAGGGAGACTCCTCCTGCCTCTCCCTGCTTGTGCTCTCTGTCGAATAGATGAAATCTTTAAAAAAACAAAATACTAGGATTGTTTTGTAAGACCTCATTTTTTAGAACAGGTTTAAGTTCTCAGCAAAACTGAAAGGAAAGTACGGAGATTTCTCATACACCCTCTGGCCCCACATGCGCAGCCTCCCCTACTGTCACCACTACCAGAGCGGGACACTTGTTCCAACTGATGAACCTGTACTGATACGTCATCATCACCCAAAGTCCACAGTTTACATCAGGGTTCGCTCTGGGTGGTGTACGTTCTGTGGGTTTGGACAGATCTATCATGACATTATAACATCATAGAGTATTTTTACTGTTGGGGATTTGGGTTACGTGCGCAGTAACCCAATACATTCATTGGTGAATGACCAGTGGGTCATGGTCATATCCAACCCATGGTTGGATAGTTCATAGCACGTGGAGCATCTGATTGTTGCACACAGTTCTATCTGCTTCATTGGCTTTGGGACGTGGGCTGTTGCCACTGAGGTCAGCTGCTTTGGCCACACATGGGATGGGGTTAGTGGGTGCCACCCTTTACAAGAGACAGGGAACAGGCCAAAGGGCACTGGAGCCTAGCAGGGTTTGACCATGTGTGTCAGGAGAGGGAGGGTGACCCAGAGGTGTCAGACACTGCTTTCACAAATGATCTCATGGTGCCCTCGGAACAGACTGGCCAGGTAGCACCAGGTAAGCAGGCTGGCGAGGCTCAGCGATGTGCCTGGGTCCTGTCACTTTGGAACCCAGTGTGGGCTCGCTGGTTTGCTCTGCACCTGGTATTCCTCCCAGGCTCCGGACTGACCTCGGGCCACTCCCGGATCTCATCACAGTGAGTCTCAGCCCCAAGCAGGTGAATTTCCCACCCTGGGACCTGGGGGACTTGGCTCACATGGGGCTGGACGCAGATGGCCTGTCATTCTCTTGGAAGCCCACACTGTCAGTCTTCCTTCCTGTCCTGTGGGGGAGGGGGGGCTTGCTGCCCTCCCCTCAGACCTCAGAGGCTGTCCCTGTCCCCCTAAAGTAGGCCCCCTCCTCCCATTATTATCTGTGCCACCTCTTCTCTGCAGCCCTGTGTCAATCTGTAAGTATTCATGCATATTTATATCTGGCTCTCCCACCAACCTAAGCTCAAGGAGGAGAGCATAACCTTTTTGGTTAATGTTGTATTTAGATTGTCAAACAAAAGCTCTTTCAGGGGCGCCTGGGTGGCTCAGTTGGTTGAGCGACTGCCTTCGGCTCAGGTCATGATCCTGGAGTCCCGGGATCGAGTCCCGCATCAGGCTCCATGCTCAGCGGGGAGTCTGCCTCTCCCTCTGACTCTCCCCCTCTCATGCTCTCTCTCTATCACTGTCTCTCTCAATAAATAAATAAAAATCTTAAAAAAAAAAAAGCTCTTTCAAGTAATCAATGGATCGAATGTATGTGGTGGGACTTGGTTAGGATGGAGGTTATGCAAATCCGTAGATGAAAAACAAGCCTGCCACGGGGCCTCCGGTACGTGACATGTGTTCTCTGGGCGTTGACCTTCCTCTTTTCTAAAGTGAGCCGGAGAAGTCGAACGAGACCCACCATCCCAGCCTGTGCGCACACCATCAGCGAGGCCTCGCTGTCACTTCCTTGACTTTGCCTCCCCCAGCCTTTGCTTGAAGCGCGTCACCCGTTTTCAGCAGTGTGCAGTCTTGGCGGCCTCGGCTCCACAGTCTGCCATCGCCCTTCAGATGTTCTGCCTGGCCTGTTCTGAAGATCACCCACATCTCAGGGCTGCCGCAACAGGGGGAAGACCCCACCCCAGAGGGTGACACCTTCAAGCTCCAAGAAGGAACATGCGGTTGGCCTCACCCGCGGTCAACAGGCATGGCTTGCTGGCTGGCTTGGGGAATCCCCTCTGTGCCCTGGACCCTACATGGTCCCATGTAGTTGAAGCAGCAGTCAGAGCTGTGGTCACAGCGCTGTCTCCCACCTACTGGACGAAACTTATAACTGCATTTACATCCTGTGTTTTGAGCCCTCCACCCCCGGCAGGGGAGGGGTGCTGAGCCACTTGATGCTTCCTTTTGGAATTTTCATGCCCCAGCAGCTGCCACCCCAACCCGAGTCCCTGAAACAAAGTCCTCTTCTTTTGGAACCCATCTGTGAGAACAATGGCCTTTATTTAAAAAATAATTTTTTTGTAACACAAGAACGGATCACTGTGACACTTCCCCGTGCCTCCAGACGGGGCTGAGAGATGGCGGGGTCAGAGGCCAGCAAAGTCTCCTTTGTGCTGCTCCAGCCACTGGTCCAGTGTCCTGGCCTTGGGGTTGAGCCTCAGGGTCAGTTCAATGTCACGGTCAGGTTTCAGGGCATAGAAACGGAACATGTTGGCCAGGTCCCGGGCGCCAGGGAAGCCATACTTCTCATAGTCCTCCGGGGTCGTCTAGAAACAGAGGGGAGTCTGTTGGGTCTGTCAGCATCTCTGTCACCCCAGCTGTGGACAACCCAGTCCCGACCCAAGTCCTTTCCAGTAAGTTCCTCTGAAAAAAGTTCAAAAACCACTGTTTTAAGTCAACTTAAATCCTGTTCTTTCAAAGGGTGCCTGGCTGGTTCAGTCAGAAGAGTGTGCGACCCTTGATGTTGGGGTCATGAGTGAGAGCCCCACATTGGGTGTAGATATTACTAAAAAAAAAAATCGTAAATCCTTTTGAGTTCTTTTGAGATCATGAGATGGAAACTTCTCAGCCCTTTCCAAACCAGAACTCTGCAAACATCACTTTCTTACTCAAAAACCGAAGCTGTTCTCCTTTCCTGACCAAACTGAATGTAAACTCAGCTCCTGAAATCGTCCACAGCTGCATCAGACCTTTCTTTGTTGAGACGTAATGCACGGCCATTTAGGGCATGTTTTCTAGAGCACCTCCTTGCGCTAAGGAAGCACTTAACATCAATTACTCCGTTCAATCCTAACAACCAGGGAAGGAGATATTATTCATGCAACCATTTTATAGATGAGGATACTGAGGCAGAGAGGGTCTGGGACTGTGCCTCAAGGTCACACGCTGGTGGGTGTTAGGGCTGGGAGCAGGATCCGAGTCTGGGGAGTCTGACCCACCTGAAACACGCCCTGCCATGGCGTCCCCATCATTGCTTTGCTCGGGTCTGGGGGCTCTGGGGGTGGTTTTTATCTTTCAATGACCTGGGAGTTTCCCAGATTTTCTTTAATAAGTCAGTCTCACTACCATAATGGGAAGAACCAATAAGAAACAAGGCACCTGGGGTTCTGAACAGGAAGACTGAGGGTCAGCGGGGAGAGGGGGCCAGAGGGCCTCCCGCCCACCCAGCCAGGCCAAGAGGAGACGGGTGGGGCCCATCTCTCTGGTCTCCTTCCCCTTCCCTCCCTCAAGTCACACCCCAGAGAAGCCCAGCACCCCTGTGTATTCATGCCTTGCCTTGGACCCTCGTATCCCCTCTTCCTGGAAACTTCCTCACTAGTTAGTCAACTGCCTAAGCCAGACCTGGCTCAGCAGCCACACCTGGCTCCCAAGTACAGCATGACAAAGGTTCACAGTGATGAATTCAGATTTACCCTGCTCGGAGTGAGGGGGCCGCCCTAGATACTGCTTCCCTACCACCCATAAAGCCCCCACTGGGGGTGAGAGTGACCAGAACGGGCTGCCAGAGCCCCCTGGTGGGAGCTGGGATGGCACCAATCCGGGGCCCAGGACCGCGGGAGCCCACCTTGGCATTGCGCACGGCCTTCCCAGTGTGCTTGGAGAGCAGGGCGGCGTACTCCTCTGCTGTGTGCTTGCAGGTGCTGAGCCCAATGTTCCGGCTGACGTATTCTTCCGGCATCTTCAGCAGGCTGAGCACCACGGGACCCAGGTCGGTCACAGATATGCCATCCATGGGCACATCACCCATGGGCAAGCCTGGGGGGGGAGGGGAGGTGTGCTAGCACATGTTCCTGCCATGCCCACCGCCAGGACACGGGCACAGGTCAGCGCCCCCAGTGTCTGTGGTGGAGGGTTCACTCAGGAAACAGGATGCGATCCGAGCTCTGCCACCTTGGCCCCTGTTTACGCCCTGAGCCCTGGTTGCTCCATTTACAGAGTGGGGCGAACGCTGGGCCTGCCCACCCTCCCAGGGCTGAGACAGGAACAGGAAGGAAATGAAGGGGCTGCTCCCGAGCCGCTGGCCCCCGTGCACTCTGTGGTATCTGGGATTCCTGACCTGGAAAACCAACTATGCTAACAGGAATGCCGGATGCCGAGGCCAGGGACTGGCCCAGAGTGGCACGTGGCAGGTCCTCCCTAAATGTGTGGAGTCAGTGGGTGACTCTACCTGCCAAGGTGGTCTGGTGGCTGGGGAGGCAGAGCAGGAGCACTTGGGTCCTGCCACTTTCTGCGCCCATGAGAAGGGTCCACCACAGCTGCCCATTCAGGTCACCCAGAGACTTTGTGGGGACAGAGCTCAGCTAGAGTCCGAACACAAGAGGTATCCCCGACCAGCTCTGCAAACTATAAAAGGGCGATGCCAGTGTGCCAACACCAGGCCCAGACTGCTCACCGTCCCTGCTGTTCACGCACAGGGGAGGGGTGGCCGGCTGAGGACCCTGGTCAACCACAGGACATGAGCTGCCTAAGGCTCCCTGTAGCCCATTTACAGACGGAGAAGAAAGTGCTTTCCTACTCTGTGACACCTACCACTGGACCTGATCCTCCAAGTCCTCTCCTTACTCCCGAAGGAGAAGTAACAAGTGTGCTCATCTCTGGGACGAAGCATCGCATCACTGCCTCCTGGCAGATTTTCTCATCGCCCCTGCAAGAGTCAGTCACGTCCATTCCACAGAGCAGGAAGCAGAGGCCCAGGGAGGTTACATGCTTTGTGCAAAGTCACAGGCCTAACATGAGGGAACCAGGGCTTGGACCCGGAACCATCTGAGGACAAGCCCATTTTCTACAACACCCACAGCTCCCCTCAGTGAGAGCGGACGCTCAGGAAGGAGTAGGGCACTCACTCAGCAAGTAGCTCTTTCCATCGGGGGCTTTCTGGGGCAGGAAGTAGGAGAGGAGATTCTCAAAATAGCAGGACAGCCGCACACTGGTCATGGGAACTCCGATGTCCCGGAAATATTCCTCTACCTCCCCTTTGCCATCAAAGTGGCTGCTGCCAGTCTCCCACCCGTCAGCTTCTTGATGTTCTCCAGGCCGCTGTAGACCACGTAGCAAAGGCCCAGGCGCTTGGCCAAATCGGCCAGCAGCTTTCCCTGGTGAGAAAGAAAGGAGAAGCCACAAAGCTAAGAGGGAGGATGTGTCCCCAGTCAGAGCCCTGGCTCTCCCACCCCCATTGCCACTGTGCCTGATGCTAAGAGGCTGACACCACTTCACCCTCTGATAAGGCTCCCTGTTCTGGAATGATGCTCGCACATGGTACCACGCCCTCACACACCACTGTGAACCTTCTGTCTTAGCGTCACTTCTCCAGATCACCCGGGTGGTTGTACTTCCCGATATGCTCAACTGCGGCCCTCCCACATGCACTGTGATGGGTGGGGGTAGGTCTTCTGCTTGGGAGAGGGCCGCACGGAGCTCTCCCACCTCTGCCTGCTCCATGCAAAGCCATGCTCCTTGAAGGGCCCCAGCAGGCCGCTAAAGAGGTGGTACAGCTCAGGGATGAAGCACAAACACTGCTTGGGGGCCACACCTGCTCTGCAATGCACTAGCCTCGAGATCCTGGACCAGCGACCTAACCTTCTGGCAGCGGTTAAACTGGGACAGCCACACCACCTGCCACATAAGAATGTGTAGGGGATTGAACGGTGGCCTCCAAAAAGATATGTGCACATCCTAACCCCCAGAACCTGTGAATGTGACCTTATTTGGGGAAAAAAATCTGCAGATATAGTTAAGGAACTTGAGATCATCCCAGGTGGGCCCTCAATCTGAGGACAAGGGTCCCTGTAAGAGACTGAAGAGGAGACATGGAGAGGAGAAGGCCACATGAAGGTAGAGACTGGGTGGATGTGGCCATGAGGAGAGCCAGCAGCCACCAGAAGCTGGAAGACGCAAGGAGTGGAATCGCCCTTAGAGCCTCCTTCTGAAGGCTCCTTGATTTTGGACTTCTGGCCCCCAGACCGGAGAAGAGTCAGTTCCTGTTGTTTTAAGCCACTCGGCTTGTAATGGCGGCCACGGGATGTGAACACAGGCAGTTGGGATAATGAGCCAAGACTGCCATCCATCAGAAAAGCTGTCCTCTCCACTTTGTGGGATGGGCTTCCATGTAAGATGTATTCAAAAACAATGTCAAGGCTAAAAACAAGTCTGGAGACCAGTGGTCCAGTCCAATCTCCCTTTATTTTACGAAGGCCCTTTTTCCTAACAAAGCCCAGGGCAGGGAAGGCCCACGTCCAAAGCAGGGCTGTGGCTGGCTGTGGATGACCCAGGGCTGAAAGCTAATGTGCTGGCCAGTCAGCAGGTGCCTCTCCTCTGCCATCACATTCCACAGATCCCTGAGTACCTGTGTGTGACGGGCTCTGTGCAAGTGTCCCCATCTTCAGTGGGATAGAACAATGGCCACGTCTCACATTCTCTGTTTCCTATCCCTCCCCGTGCTGCCTGGGCTCAATAACCAACTAACTAGAGAGAATGTGCATGGAAAACAGAATAAACCGAAACATCCAACACGTCAAAGGGGACACGGGGACTTTCTGCGCTGATGGAAATGTGTTCTGATTAGATTGGTAATATGTGGGTATATTTATATTCAAATTTTATCCAACAGTACAATTAAAATGTGTGCATCTTATTATCACAAAATGATAGGTCAACAGAGTTGGTTTTTTGGAAAGTGTAGAAAGTTACTGGATGACAAAGTAGATTATCAGCTGGGGGCTGGGGGAGGGAGGAACCGGGAGTGACTGCTAATAGGTACGGGTTTCTTTTTTTTTCTTTTCTTTTTTTTTTTTTTAAGATTTTTATTTATTTGAGAGAGAGAGAACACATGAGAGGGGATAGGGTCAGAGGACGAAGCAGACTCCCTGCTGAGCAGGGAGCCCGATGCGGGACTCGATCCAGGGACTCCAGGATCATGACCTGAGCCGAAGGCAGTCGCTTAACCAACTGAGCCACCCAGGCGCCCCTAGGTACGGGTTTCTTTTCAGGGTGATAAGATGTTCTGGAATTAGGTGGTGGTGATGGCTGCACAACTTTGAGAGTATACACTGAATTATACACTGAAAGGGCAAACTATGGTGTCTGAATGACATCTAAGCAAAAGTCACTGGAAGAGGAAGCAGCTGCCTCCCGCGCTCATTAAAGTCCAGGAGGACTGCATGGAAGAGGAGGGAAAAGGCCTGCAGTGGACAGTGGTCACAGGCAGGGTCAGCCCCTCTCTAGCAAGTTGGAGCTGCCTCCCAGGGAGCCCCTTGTAAAATGCCCTGCTCCTAGGCCAGCCTCCCCACATCTTCCCACCTGCCCTCACCTGCTTGACCTCCTGCTCCTGGCTGCAGTTTTCCCAGTAGTTGGTCACAATGAAGGCAGCATGGGCCCCACTCAGGGCCAGCTCCATGCTGGCTTCGTCATCCTGGTCTCCCCGGACCACCTCTGCACCCTGCAGCCCCAGCTCCTTTGCTGCCTTCTGCCCAGGGTCCCGTGTTACCACTCGAACCCTGAACGTCCCATCTTCCAGGAGCGTCCGGGCCACTGAGCCTCCCTGAGCACCTGTGAAGAGACAGAAAGACCTGCAGGGTGGGACCTGCCTGGGGGTCCTGCTCAGGGGAAGCCCCAAAGGGAACACTCCACACCAGCCAGACACCCAGACACTTTTCACCCGTGATCCTCACTGAACGCCTTACACCATTTAAAAAATAACAGCTTTATTGAGATAGAATTCACCCACCTTTTAAAGGGTAGATAATTTGTATTTATTTAAAAAGTATTTTGAAAAATCTGTATACTAGTTGGCTGATTTTGCCCAGAGTAAACAAATACTTACACTGGGCAGCTGAGACTTCTCCCACTGTGCACGCATCATACTTGCCTCGAATTTCACCAGTAAGACTCACTGCTTCAGGTCAAATAAATACATAAAGCATACAGTGCAGTGGTTTTTTGTATATTCAGAGCATGCAACCATCATCACAGTCAATTTTAGAACATTTCATTCCTCCCACCCCCCAAGAAAACCCATGCCCATCAGCACTCACTCCCTATCGCCCTCCCTCTCAGCCCTGGCAACCACTCATCTACTTTCTGTCTGTATCCATCTGCCTATTCGGGATGTTTCCCACAAATGGGATGATACAATATATAGCCTGCTATGTCCGGCTTCTTTCACTTAGCACGTTTTCAAAGTTCCTCCGTGTTTTAACAGGCATCACACCTTTTATCAAATGTTTGAAATGTGGGACACCTGAGTGGTTCAGTCAGTTAAGCGGCTGCCTTTGACTCAGGTCATGATTCTGGGGTCCTGGATGCATCGGGCTCCTTGCTCAGTGGGGAGCCTGCTTCTCCCTCTCCCTCTGCCTGCCGCTCCCCCTGCTTGTGCTCTCTCTCTCTCTCTGATAAATAAATAAATAAAATCTTTAAAAAAATGTTTAAAATGTATTATGGGGCAGCTGGCTGCTTGGGCGGTAGAACGAGCAACCTTAGGGTCATGAGTTTACTTGTACAAAATAAATAAGTAAAATGTATTACAATATTTAACGCATACACAAAGGGATGTCAACACCCATGTACCCACCCCTCAGCTTAAGAAATACAGTATTACCTACCATCTTCTTCCTTTTTTTTTTTTTTTTTAAAGACTGAGAGGCCCCCAGGCTGTCCCAGTCAAAAGAGCATGCAACTCTTGATCTCGGGGTCGTGAATTTGAGCCCCACTTTGGGTGCTTAAACTTAAAAATTGACTTAAAAATTAAAAAAAAAAACACCTTTAGAATAGATTTAAAAATGACTGCCTTCAGCTCAGGTCATGATCCCGGGGTCCTGGGATCGAGTCCCACATCGGGCTCCCTGCTAGGCGGGGAGCCTGCTTCTCTCTCTCTCTCTCTCTCATGAAAAAATAAATAAAACATTAAAAAAAAAAATGACTGAGAGGGGCGCATGGGTGGCTCAGTCATTAAGCATCTGCCTTCGGCTCAGGTCATGATCCCAGGGTCCTGGGATCGAGTCCCACATCGGGCTCCCTGCTCTGCAGGAGGCCTGCTTCTCCCTCTCCCACTCCCCCTGCTTGTGTTCCCTCTCTCGCTGTCTCTCTGTCAAATAAATAAAATAACATCTTTAAAAAAAATAAAAATGACAAAAAGTAAAATCATTAAAAGGAATAAAATAAAAATCATCCATAAATATATGTGTAAGAAAACTGGCTGTAGCACTATTTGCAATAGTGGAAATTTGTAGACAAATGACATGTCCTTGGGTAAGAATCTGGTTAAATAGTCGGGCTCCCTGCTCAGCGGGGAGTCTGCTTCTCCCTCTACCCTTCCCTCCTGCTCATGCTCTCTCTCAAATAAATAAAATCTAAAATTAAAAAAAAGAAAGGGGCGCCTGGGTGGCTCAGTTGTTAAGCGTCTGCCTTTGGCTCAGGTCATGGTCCCAGGGTCCTGGGATCGAGCCCCGCATCGGGCTTCCTGCCTCGCAGGAAGCCTGCTTCTCCCTCTCCCACTCCCCCTGCTTGTGTTCCCTCTCTCACTGTGTCTCTCTCCGTCAAATAAGTAAAATCTTTAAAAAAATAAAAAAGAAAGAAAAAAAAGAATCTGGTTAAATAAGTGATCGATCCATGCCAAAGTGACTGAAAAGAATGTGGCAGATCTGTATGTACGACTTGCACAGGTGAACATGAACTCTCCTGGAGTGGAAAAGGTAAGTTGCAGAAGTACAACTACCCTCACACAGTACTGGTGGGAACATAAAATGGTGCAGTCACTTTGGTTTTTGGTTTTTTTTTTTAAGATTTTATCTATTCATTTGAGACACAGAGATACAGAGAGAGAGAGCATGAGCCGGGAGAGAGGCAGAGAGAGAGGGAGAAGCAAGCTCCTCCCTGAGCCAGGAGCCTGATGTGGGGCTCGATCCCAGGACCCTGGGATCATGACCTGAGCCAAAGGCAGACGCTTAACCATCTGAGCCACCCAGGCGCCCCTGTGCAGTCACTTTGAAAAACAGTCCGGTGGTTTCTCAAAGGGCTAGACACAGAGTTACCATATGATCCAGCAAGTCCAGTCTAAGCATGCACCCCCCAAATTAAAAACATGTCTACACGAAAACTTGTATATGAAATGTTCCCAGCAGCATTATTCACAATAGCCAAGAGGTGGAAACAAATCAAATGTCCATCAATGGATGAGTGGATCAACATGATGTGGTCTACCATAAAATGGAATATTATTCAGCTATAAAAAGAAGTGGGGTACTGACACATGCTGAAAAGTGGGTGAACCTTGGGGCGCCTGGGTGGCTCGGTGGGTTAAGCGACTTTTGATTTCGGATCAGGTAGTGATTCCAGGGTGGCACTGGGTATGGAGCCTGCTTAAGAGTCTCTCTCTCCCTCTGCTCCTCCTCCCCACCCCAAACCCCAAAACAAAAAACCCCAAAGTGGATGAACCTCAAAAACATGATGCCAAGTGAAAGAAGCCATTCACAAAAGGCCACATCCTGTATGATTTCATTTACAGGAAATGTCCAGAATGAGCAAATCTACAGACAGAAAGTAGACTGATAGCTACCAGGGGCTGGGGAAAGTCAGGAGAAATGCTAGTGGGTATGAGGTTTCCTTTGGGAGTGACGAAATGTTCTAAAACGGCCTGTGGTGATGGCCACAGAGCTCTGTGTATATACTAGACATCAGCGAACTGCACACTTTAAATGGGTGAATTGTACGGTATGTGCTTTATACCTTAAGTTGTTCTATGATTTTAAAAACATATAGGAAAGAAAAAAAAACAGATGGGGGCAAAATAAGACCCTTTACCATTTATTTAAGTTTTTTTTTTTTTTTAAAGATTTTATTTATTTATCTGAGACAGAGAGAATGAGAGAGACAGAGAGCACATGAGAGGGGGGAGGGTCAGAGGGAGAAGCAGGCTCCCTGCCGAGCAGGGAGCCCGATGCGGGACTCGATCCAGGGACTCCAGGATCATGACCTGAGCCGAAGGCCGTCGCCCAACCAACTGAGCCACCCAGGCGCCCTAAGATTTTTTTTTTTTTAAGATTTTATTTATTTATTTGAGAGAGAGAATGAGAGAGAGCACATGAGAGGGGGGAAGGTCAGAGGGAGAAACAGACTCCCCGCTGAGCAGGGAGCCCGATGCGGGACTCGATCCCAGGATTCCAGGATCATGACCCGAGCCGAAGGCAGTCGCTCAACCAACTGAGCCACCCAGGCGCCCTAGACCCTTTACCATTAAAAAAAATAATCTTTGTGTCTCTCTAACCTGTCTGGTAGGATACTCTAGAAACTTGATGACAGTGATGGATGGGGTTGTCAGGACGGAGGTGGGAGGGAAATTTAGTTTTGGTACTATGTGCACGTGCCACTTATTCGAAAAAGTTAATTTTTTTTTAAAACGTGAAAGGGGTTGTGCGCCCAGGTGCTGCCTCCATCCCGGCCCCCCCACCCCCCCGCCCTGGCCGGGTCAGGGGTCCGAGACGCAGGACCCTCCCTCCAGGCCCCATCCACCCACCCTGGGGACGTCTCCCAGGCTCCGCGGGGCTGCGCTCGTGCTCGCTCACCTGTGGCTCCAAACACCACCACCAGTTTTCTGTCCGCCATGCTAGCCGGCGCGGGAAGTGCGGTCCCGGAGGCCAGGGGGCGGTGGGACGCGCGAGGTCTGTGATGCGTCCACCGGTCCCTCCTGGGACGACCCCGAGCGCGCACCGCGTGTGCCCAACGGGCGCCAGACACCCCGACCCCGTCCCCCACCTCCCGCACGGAACCTCCGGCCGCCGCGATCTCCACGCCCCAGCCCCGGTGGGAAACCTTGGAGCCGGAACGGTGGGCCCGGGCCTTGCAGCCGAGTTCACCGTCGGGAGGTGTGGGGAGGTGTGGAACCCGCGAGAAGGCTGACCCCGCCCGCAGCTCCAGCCCCGTCGCCCTGGCAAAGCCGCCTCTCCCCGGCCGTCCTGCGAGAAGGGACCCCAGGCCGCGCTGCTTCGGGACTCCTAGCGTCCGGGCCCTGACTCCGCGCGGAGCTGAGCTGCCATCCCCCCCTCGGCGGGCACAGATGGTTCGTCCCGGATCACGCGGGCCTGGGCGTGCGTCCGCGCTGCGCAGCCCCGGCGGCTTGCGGCAACTGGATTTGCGGGTCTCCTGGGCTCCGCGAAGTGCACGTGCGGAGCAGCTTGGCGGGCGGCTGGCGGTGAGGCCTACGAAAGCAAAAAAACAGAAAAAAAACACATGGTTTTATCTTGCATGAACATCTGGAACTTGCAGATACGGGGTGTCACCTAAAGATAATTAAACAGCATCTGGGACTCTCAACCCCCAAGGCTCTGAGTTCTTGCAAGCCTGACTCACCTTTGAGGTTGCGACTAGTTGCACGGATTTGAGTTATTTTAGCAGAAAAAGTGAGATTTCTCTGTGTTCAGCTAAAACTCAAAAATGGTCATGTTGCTCCTCTCCTGAAAACGTATTACTGGGTAATAATTTTTTTTTTCTTTCGTTTACTCATTCATTTCAAAATGTGTATTGACCCATCCGGGAATGTCAGCTTCGTAACAGCAGGCACATCTCTGTATTCACTGCTGAATTTCCAGCACTTAGCACAGCACCTGGCACGTAGGCGCTCAATAAATATTTGCTGACTGACCCGTTGTCTAAACATCTAGACACTGGAGTTCCCCGGAAACCCAGCTAAAACTGGTGCTGTTTTCCCAAATCTAGTGGTGGAGATAACTTATAGGGTAATATGTATTTTATTTATGTAAAATATTGGTCTTTATTATAAAATGCATGTATTTATTTTAATACATATTATGTTTACTGGTGTTTATAAATGAAGATTTCATCTATGTGTTCATCTTGCATAAATCTTTTGCAGTCTCCATCACATCCTGTTATGTTATGTCTCTATGCTGAGACTGTAATGTTTGCCTGGGTAGGACTCACCACGTTAGATAGATAGGGCTAATCCTTACTCACTCCTTAAGATTCCACATAGCCATCACCTCCTCCAGGAAGCCCTTCCCGGACCTCTAAGCTAGGCTAACTATTCCTATTCTATTCCCATCTCTATCCCACTGATAAAATTGTCTACCATAGTAGGAGGGCTTCCTGAGATCTGGCCTATGTTATGTTTCTCTCTGTATCTCTTTCTTCTGGCACCATATCCAGCACTTACTAGGAACTCAATTAATACCTACTAAATGGAACCCAAGTGCATAGTAGTGTGTTAAAGGATGAGGGTTTTCTTCAATTACGTAAGGATAAAGCACAAAACCCAATGTCTCAAGGTCTCCACTTTAAGGAAATAAATCCAAACCACAAGGCATGTAGTAGGACCAGCTGCAGT
This sequence comes from Mirounga angustirostris, assembly GCF_029215605.1. Taxonomy (NCBI): domain Eukaryota; kingdom Metazoa; phylum Chordata; class Mammalia; order Carnivora; family Phocidae; genus Mirounga; species Mirounga angustirostris. The sequence goes on from NW_026991713.1 coordinate 143,130,482, forward strand.
TTGCAAGGCCCAGTGCAAAATGAAAATGCAGGACTCCTTGTTCAAAAATGATCAAGAATTTCAAGAAAGCAACAGCAGAGCATTAAACCAAGTGTGAAGGCCTTCTCACAGAGGGACCCTGTGCAAATGCTGGGGTTACGAGCCCAGGAAGCCAGCCCTGGTGCCCAGGTTTAATTGAGTAGCATCCCAGGGACACAAGGAACTCAAGGGACACAAGGAACTCCATGCCTTTGGCCTTCCAACCTACAGCTTGGAAATCAGTGCAGGCAATGAGTGCCAGAATGGCATCTCTGCCCCCGGGCTTCTGGTCATTGGTGCTGGTGCCAGGGGTTCTGTCTGGAAGTGGGTAGGTATTGACAGCCTGGGCAAAAGTCTTGTCTGTTGAAGCCCCACCCAGCCCATGACACCACAGTGGTCCCCTGAGGCCTGAGGAGAAAGATTTGGCTATTGACTGGTGTGCTCAGCTGTGACTCCGCACTTCCTGTGGGTCTTTATATCTGACGGAAGACTTCCTCCAAAGCTCTTGCCAGTTCACCAAGCCCAGTGACTCGTGGTAGTAATGATAACGGCGGGGCGGGGTGGGTGGGGGGGAGACACCCTTCTCTGAGCTCCTCTGATGTGTCAGATAAGCTCCACATTTATCTCATTTGAATTTTATTTATGTAATCTCTACGCCCAATGTGGGGCTCAAACTCAGAAAATCAAGCCAGGCGCCCTCCCCCCCACATTATCTCATCTAAACCCTCAAAGCAACCCCTCTTCAATCAGTGTCACTGGATTTAATTCAATTTTATGTGTATGTATTTGGGGCAGGGGCAGTACAGTGTGATTTCCAATTATTACTTTTTAAAAATTCATTCTTTTTTAAATTTGGTTTTGACAGCCAAGTAACGTATAATGCATTTATGCATCTCGTAAAAACATTTAAATAGTACAGATAAAGCACAAGCAAGTGACCCTCGACCTCCCTCTGACATTCTAGTGTGTAAACTTTCTTGGCCTTTGCATGCATTTAGATATCTAAACGTGAACATGTGGAAAGAACATTTTGTAGTTAAAAAATAAAAGGGATCATACTGAATATATTTTCCCCCAAATTTTATTTGACATATAGAAAATTTGAAGTAACTATATAGTGAACACCCATACATATACTTACCACCTGGATTCCACAGTTAACATTTTGCTATATTTATCAGACACCTATTATCCATCAACTATCTTATTTTTTGATATGTTTCAAGTAAATTGCAGACATCAGTGCCCTTCACTCTTAAACACTTCACATACACAATAGAGTTCAATACTTTTTAGGTTAAACTTACACACTGTCAAATGTATTTTTGTATTTTCCTACATCTTGCTTTTCCCTTCTGCTTAACCATCCTCCCTAAGGTGGTGTCTGCCCTTCCTTCTTTATTTTTTAAAGATTTTACGTATTTATTTGACAGAGAGATAGCACAAGTAGGCAGCGCGACAGGCAGAGGGAGAGGGAGAAGCAGGATCCCTGCTGAGCAAGGAGCCCAATGCGGGGGCTCTTTCCCAGGACCCTGGGATCATGACCTGAGCTGAAGGCAGAGGCTTCACCGGCTGAGCCACCCAGGCGCCCCTGCCTTTCCTTTTTTAACGGAAGCACAACTCCGTTGAATAGATGTGCCCCTGTCAACCCCCACCCCATCCTCCTTTAATGGACGTTTAGGTTGTTTCAAGATTTTCACCCAAATGACGTACGCATCCCCTTAGGTGTTGCAATGACCTTCCTTGCTTATGCCTCTTTGGGTTCTCGCACGCGTTGTTCTACGAAAGCTACCGAGAAGTGTAATTGAGCAAAGTGAAGGCCCATTCTTAATTCTAACAGATCTCGCTAAATTGTCCCCGCTTCCCCTGTAACTCCCACGAACACGGCACGTTCCGCACACCTTTGTCAACACCGGACAATACGGGTCATTTAATCTGCAGCCAGCTCCAAGGGTAAAGAAATGACGGGAAGCCAGTGCGGCTGGAACAAAAAGGGCAGGTGGAGCCCAGCGCAAGAGGAAACCGGACAGGCGGTGACACGGGGCACGGAGAGCGCGTAGCCCCGAGGCACGGAGAGCGCGTAGCCCCGAGGCACCCTCATTAACACCTGCTCTAGTTAACCCGCTCTCTCGGGAGCGCCCAGACTCCCCTACCGCCAGGTGCCCCGCCGGAGTCGCCGCGTGTCCGCCGCAGGGGCGTGTCCGCCGCAGGCTCCGCCCCCGCGGCGTGCGCGCGTCGGGCCGCCCTTGCACCGCCCGCTCGGCTGCGGCGGCCGCGGCACTTCAAGGAGTCGCTGGCTGAGGCGCGGACTCGGCGACGGACGGTCGGCCGAGCGGACCAGAGGCCGGTGAGTGGCCCGCGCCCTCCGCGGCCCTCCTCTGGGCTCCTCGGCGAGTCCGGCCGGCTCGGGCCTTCGAGACCTGGGCCGGACAGGCGGCGGCACTCTGCGGCCCCGGCGCCGGCCTGAGGGTGACCCGGCGGGCCGGGGCGGGGGGCGGCCGGAAACGGGGTGAGCGCGGATGGGGCCGAGTTGAGGGTCCCCGCTTCCTACGCGCTGCTTCGGCGGGCCGGCCAGGCCCGAGCGGCCGGTCCGCGTCGGGCCCCATTGGGCCCAGCCCCTCGCGGCGTCACGAGTGTGCAGGGCGAGGTGACCCCGGGGGCGCCGCGTGCCGTCTTGGCGTTCCCGGAGGGGGTTGCAGCCTCCGACGGCCGTGAGCCCACCGGGACTCCCGCCTGTCTCCGGGCGCCCGAGGTCTGTGCCCCGCGTGGCGGCTCCTGCGGGCTCTGCGCTTCCTCCTGACTCACCTCAGTCGGAAGGGCGCTTTGAGTCACTGTCATGACTTCATGAGTGACCCGCGGCCGCCGGGGCGCAGACCGGTCGGGAGGGACCGACGCCCGGGGCGGCCGGTTAGTCCGGGCGGGGAGTTTACCAGTCACCTCGTCGGCGCACTGCTGTAGGTGTATTAATTGCCCGGGGTCGCCAGGAGCGCCTTGCACAGTCTTTCTGTGCTCAAGGCCTGCCTGTGTCGTGCGATTTATGTGGATTCTTGATGAACCGCTTGTTGTGGTCTGTAGCAGTTCATGTTCATGGCTCTATGAACCAGACAAGGCGGCCTGTGATTGGGGGTGGTGGGGGGGGACACCGTATAATGCTCTGCAGTTCACTGTCAGCCCCTTCCAAAAGCCTGTGAGTTGATAGGTTTTTCCACTTATAAAATGGAATTAATGATGAGACGCGGGTTCAGTGACTTCACCTGCATCCCACAACGGAGAAGTCGCCACAGATGGTTTTGATTCTAGTCGTCTGCCTACAGATCCGATGATCTTTCCTAAACAGGGTCTTAGAGATTGGAAACGGGTTATGTCGTTTAAGCTCTCTTTTCCCTCTCCCGGGAAACGGTCTTACAAGTAGAAGGAACAGGAGCTTATTGGTTTTGTGTATTTGAATTTCTGGTATGACATTAGCCGGTGTGTTCTGATTAAAATTTTAACTCCCATATTTAAAAATTGTAGTTTTTCTTTTTGCAAGGAGTGGGTTAAGGAATACACTTTAGTAATATGTGCTTTATTCTATAGGTTTTTCTTTTCTTTTTTCAAGAAACATCACAAGCTTACCAGAAGCTCACAGCTCACTTGGGTATTTGCAGATTTACTTGGTGGAATTGGAAACACTTTTAAATACAGCACCTAAGCCAAAACACTTGTGAGAGTGTGGGAATTAAAGGGGCCTTGCAAACGCTCACTGAGTAACCCCATCTAACTGGGGATGCGAGGAGGAAAATCTTCGGGTTCTCTTATTGTCTGGTTTGATTTGCTTTTTTTCTTCTGCTTGGGCCAATAAGGTGAGATGCTGTGAGTCACCAGAGTCAGGTGTATGAGCTACTCTAGAAATGACAATGCCAAATGAAAAGATGAGTTACAGAAAGTATTCATTGCCCTTAGCTCACGCCTTACTGAGTTTGTTGAAATGCAAAATTGGACAGCTGGGGCCTTTGAGCTACCTTGATTTTTTCTTTTTTTTTTTTGGTTTTCTTTTAATACCTGACTCTCTTCGTAGGACAGTTGAACTGCATCAGTATTATATCAAAAAGTAGAGTATCACTCCTTCAGGAGAAAGATACTTTTGAAAATTGGAATTGTAGGGTCACCTGGGTGGCTCATTCGGTTAAGTGTCTGCCTTCAGTTAAGGTCATGATCCCGGGGTCCTGGGATTGAGCCTCATGTCCTGCTCCCTGCTCAGCAGAGGTCTGCTTCTCCCTCTGCACCCCCCTCTGCTCTCTCAAATAAAAAAACAAAACAAAAAAACAACTGGAAATGTGTATTTATTGTAAAGTTGAGAATTCAGTTTGTTAAAAAAAAAAGATGAAAAATTTGAACTGTAAGTTACCTCCTGCTATGTTCTTGGCCACAGTTAACTGAAAAGTTGTAAATAGACATTTAATGCAATCTTTTGTTCTTACAGTAATCAGTGAGAGAAGAGCTCTGGATTACATCTTTTGTGTTAAACGTTAAGGGTTATGTGCTTTTTAACTAAATTTATTATATCTGTTAAGTTTGCAAAAACATAGATGAAAGCTCTTTTGTTGTAACTTGAATGATTTCTCAGGATATTTTGCAGTACTGAGAAGCCGTGCCATTTATGATTAATTCTTGGGAGGGAGGGAGGGAGAGGAAGGGACAGAAAAGTAGGAGGGGGAATCTTTAATTGGAACAGTTACTGTAACTGCTTGTAACAAGGTCTTTTTAAAAATTTTTTAATATTTTGGGCGCCTGGGTGGCTCAGTTGGTTAAGCGACTGCCTTCGGCTCAGGTCATGATCCCAGGGTCCTGGGATCGAGTCCCGCATTGGGCTCCCTGCTCAGTAGGGAGTCTGCTTCTCCCTCTGACCCTCCCCCCTTTCATGCTCTCTCATTCTCTCTCAAATAAATAAATAAAATCTTAAAAAAAGAAAATGTTTAAAAAAATAAAATTTTTTAATATTTTAATTTTTTTAATTTTTTATTTTATTTATTATTTTTTTAAGATTTTATTTGACAGAGAGAGCACAGGCAGAGGGACAGAGAGGGAGAAGCAGGCTCCCCGCTGAGCAAGAAACCCGATGTGGGACTCGCTCCCAGGACCCTGGGAACATGACTTGGGCCGAAGGCAGCTGCTTAACAGACTGAGCCACACAGGTGTCCCAATATTTTAATTTTTAAAAAAGATTTTATTTATTTATTTGACAGAAACAAAGCGAGAGAAGGAACATAAACAAGGGGAGTGGGAGAGGGAGAAGCAGGCTTCCCGCTGAGCAGGGAGCCGGATGCGTGGCTCTGATCCCAAGACCCTGGGATCATGACCAGAGCCCAAGGTAGACGCTTAACGACTGAGCCACCCAGGCGCCCTCTTTTCTTTTTTTTTAAATACTGGAAGATATTTTACTCTGGTGACCATTCAGGTGTTCTGTAATATTGTTCACTGTATGGTTTACTTCTCTACATTGACTCCGTTTACCATAATATATTATCTCCCATTGTATTACACATTTTATTTTATTATATTTTATTATTTTTTAAAGATTTTATTTATTTATTTGACAGAGAGACACAGCGAGAGAGGGAACACAAGTAGGGGGAGTGGGAGAGGGAGAAGCAGGCTTCCCGCTGAGCAGGGAGCCCGATGTGGGGCTCGATCCCAGGACCCTGGGATCATGACCTGAGCCAAAGGCAGCCACTCAACAACTGAGCCACCCAGGCACCCCTGTATTACACATTTTAAAGCCAACTAATGAAGGCAGCTGCGGCCCTCAGAAATTTCATTTTTAAATTTCTAATAAATTTGACACACAGTTCTGAAATACAGCAGCCCATAACTGATGGTCTGGTTTAGCAACATTACATATAATTATGAATATGCAGTTACATTTATATAGATTGCAAGAAATCTTGCATTTCTGAAGGACCATTGTCTTTCCATTTAAGAAATAACACTGATTTTTGGGGCTCACTACGGGTAAGGTAAAGGTGTATAGCTATTGTAAAAGGAATCCATTAACAAACAGCCCATCAAAGAACTTGCAATCATGGGGGACTGAAATGGAGCCAGGAACTCTCTCTGGGTCGTCATATCAACACATTTATATTCAGACCTCACAAGGCAATATTCTGAACTCTTAACTAGGCATTTCAAAACAGCAATTAAATTCCTACGGCTCTTATGTGAACAGGTTTTTTCTATTGCTTTGATGTAATTTTCAAAGGCTTTTAGCAAACATGCATTTCTCTGTGTGATAGATTTCTTTAAGCAAATACTGTAATAGTAATCCAAGGGCTGACTAGTCTATTTATGGAATAGGAATTACGTCAGTGCGTGTATTCTTGCTGTTCAGTGATGGGATGTTGAGGAATTTTCTTTCTTCAGATGTGTGCTTGAGTATCTCGCTCAGTGAAAGTCTGCAGATAGACTTTTTGTTTGTACTTCAAAGTGATTGAATTGTTGGGGCACCTGACTGGCTCAGTTGGTAGAGCATGCAACTCTTGATCTTGGGGGGTCATGAGTTCCAGGCCCATGTTGGGCATAGAGTTCACTTAAAAAAAAAAAAAAAAAAGCTGGGCGCCTGGGTGGCTCAGTTGGTTAAGCGACTGCCTTCGGCTCAGGTCATGATCCTGGAGTCCCTGGATCGAGTCCCGCATCGGGCTCCCTGCTCGGCAGGGAGTCTGCTTCTCCCTCTGACCCTCCCGACCCTCCCCACTCTCATGCTCTCTCTCTCTCTGTCTCTCTCTCTCAAATAAATAAATAAAATCTTAAAAAAAAAAAAAAAGTGACTGAATCGTTAAGTACAAGATTAAGCTGATTAGTCAAATGTAACCATTTTTTTCATTCACAGCTATTCAACATTAGACAGTTTTGTTTTACTTGTCTATGTATCTAAATACATACTCATTTATAATAAAGTGAAATATAAATGGTTGGTTTCTCCCAAAAAAGGAAGTTGTGATGGTATATTTTTGACCATGAGAAAAACATTTAAGCCCTTTGAGCTAGTTTCTGTATTTGAAGAATGGGGTTAATACTTAATAAGGTTGGGGTGCCTGGGTGGCTCAGTCATTAAGCGTCTGCCTTCAGCTCAGGTCACGATCCTGGGGTCCTGGGATCGAGCCCCACATCAGGCTCCCTGCTCGGTGGGAAGCCTGCTTCTTCCTCTCCCACTCCCCCTGCTTGTTTCCCCTCTCTTGCTGTATCTCTCTTTGTCAAATAAATAAAATCTTTAAAAAAAATACTTAATGAGGTTAAGGTTAGCACCTTAAAAGACCTTTAGTGCCTTGAATGGTGTTTATAGATCTAAGACAGGGGTTTTCAAACCTTTCTATTTGGGTAAGTTTGGGATTGGGCCAGGGAATCTGTGTTTTTAAGGTTTCCCGTGTGATTCTTGTTTAGGGCCCCCTGTCTGAAGCAGAAGCTGGACCAAAGTGGGAGTGGACGGACAAGAGGGTAGAGAAGTCAGTGACTAGGGTACATGGGGGAGTGGACAGCAGAAGAGGAAAGAAAGGGGTAATTGTTGCGTGGCAGTGACTGCTGTCAGCTTGTACACCAGAGGCCGAGCAAGCAGATGGTCTTTTCTCTCTGCTTAGGGGGAAAAAATTAATTTTTGTCACATGAATAGATTTGTTTCTTTCCCAGGAGTATCATAGGCCTAATTATTGCCATAGTTCTCAATAACTTTAAAAGGGCTTTGGAGAATAATGGCATAACAGAGACAGGTGTCTTGCACCCTGCCTGTCTGACTTTTTCTAAATACTCCCAGCTTCCTGCCTTTGTCCTGATGAGCTCCCTCAGTCTCAGAAGACTCAAGTTTCACTGTTTTGTGTTCAACACCACAATTATCTGAGGGCTGTGGGAAGGCACTAGAGTGATTTAAACAATCTGCCATCATGCTTTTAGCTAACCTAGTTGATTGGCCTTCTTCATCAGTTGCTATGATGGTCATATTTTCTATGCCAAACACTGGGACCCATAGTCCGAGCATACAAGTGTACTAAAGGAATTGATGGGACGGGATATTTGATTTGAATCAGAACTGTCTTGGAAAATGTGGAACATAAGGCTCAATCTTTACACTGTTGCCTGTACTGTACAATTAATATTTATACAAGGCACTAAAGGTCTTTTTTATTTCTCTCTCTGTCTTGACTGAAAGGTGCTTAAAGTCCAAAACAGGGTTTTAGGCCTCTTTGTAGTCATAGAGCCCATGAGCATTATAAATGCTTGTTGGTGATCCTATGGCATGTCACGTGTCCAAGTGTAGCCATCCTCTTCCTTAGTTACTGGATCTGCTCTTCTCTCTGGCAAGACCATTACACACTGCTGCAGAGGAACTGTTGTCATGAGGAATTATTTCCAGGGCAGTCTGGAGGAGGGCATGCAGGTGAAGGGAAAGAATTGGTGAGCAAAACTGTGTGTGGGTTGGGAAAGGAGTCTAGGTAGTATTAGAACGCAGATGTAGTGGGGGCGCCTGGGTGGCTCAGTCGTTAAGCGTCTGCCTTCAGCTCAGGTCATGATCCCAGGGTCCTGGGATCAAGCCCCGCATCGGGCTCCCTGCTCAGTGGGAATCCTGCTTCTCCCTCTCCCATTCCCCCTGCTTGTGTTCCCTCTCTCGCTGTGTGTCTCTCTGTCAAATAAATAAATAAAATCTGTAAAAAAAAAAAATGCAGATGTAGTGAACTATTGACCTTTACTACCTTGGTTTTCTTCGGAAGGCAAGGGCAGAGTCAGGCTTTCTCTTTGTTTAGTAATAGCAGGTATCCCACTAATTAGGAAATAATTTTAATTTTTTTAGATTAAAAAAATTATTTTTTAAGATTTATTTATTTGACAGTTAGCGAGAGCAAGAACACAAGCAGGGGGAGTGGGAGAGGGAGAAGCAGGCTTCTCGCCGAGCAGGGCGCCCGATGTGGGGCTCGATCCCAGGACCCTGGGATCATGACCTGAGCCGAAGGCAGACATTTAATGCCTGAGCCATCTAGGCGCCCCAGATTTTTAAATTTTTTAAGTAATCTCTACACCCAACGTGGGGCTCAAACTTACAATCCTAAGGGATGCCTGGGTACCTCAGTTGGTTAAGCATCTGCCTTTAGCTCAGGTTATGATCTGGGGTCCTGGGATCAAGTCCAGTGTGTCAGGCTCCTTGCACAGCAGAGAGCCTGCTTCTCCCTCTGCCTGCTCTGCCTGCTGCTGCTTCTGCTGTGCACGCTCGCTCTCTCACTCTCACTCACTCGCTCTTTCTCTCTCTGACAAATAAAATCTTTAGGGGGAAAAAAACCTTACAACCCCGAGATCAAGGGTTGCATGCTCCGCTGACTGAGCCATCCAGGTACCCCCTAGAAAATAACTTCTAAAACACTCCATTCCTATACCACACACTTTTTTTTTTTTTTGACAGCTACAGCGAAATTTCCAAGTGTGTGTCTTCAGTGTCATATTTGTCTTGCTCTCTGTGTTTGCAAAATCATACTAGAGGACCCAGAAGGAGAAAAGTGGAGTGACTAGCTGCTGTAGGTTATTCTTTCTTGCCTTTGCATTTGGCTTTTCTAGGGCATATTGTCCAGTTTTAAAGTTAACGTTCAAGTGCAAATGCCTAAAAGTAGAAGGGCAAAAAAGCAGTGATATCTGCGTATTAGGCAGTATGTATTGCCTCTGTGGTGTGCGGAGTATTGACACTGAGGGGGTGTGCAAAACAACAAACCCAGCACAGTCCTTGTTCACATGGAGTTGGCTGTCACCTTGGGGAAACTCGAAACAGTAAAATTTCTTTGTAAGGTTTATGATTGTCATTCCGACACAGTATTTTGGGAGGTCAGCGAAGTGAAGTGCCGAGAAACAGAAAAGACTGAAGAACTTGAACTGAACCCATTGGGGTTAGGTGAAAGAATATTAAGAGAAAAGAAGGCAACCAAAGAAAGGGGGAAGCCCTCTTTAATCAGTACTCAGAGTCTCACTGAAAACATACTCCAATGAGAATGTCTCTCGTAAAGAGACTTTGCTGGAATGAGGATTCTTAACCTGAATTCTGGGTCTGTGGGTAAACTTTAGGGGCCTGTGGATGCTCTGGAATGTCACTGGCAACATTTTTTATATGTAATTATCCTGGAGAGAGAGTCTACAGCTGTCATCTGATTCTCAAAAGGGATTTGCAACCAAAAAAAGGTTAATGATTATATTCTGTTCTGGCAAATACCCTTCCCTACCCATCTTCAGAAGTGCATGTCTCTGAATTTCTGTCTTCAGATGAGGAAGTATTTGAGTGGAAGATTAGAGACAAACCATAGAATTCCTTTGTAAACAGCCTTTCACCAAACACTGTCATGGGACATGCATGAGTGCTCATGCAAAGGACAATGTGTTCCCACAGAAGTTGTGGTCTAATCTTTCAGGAACAGGGCAGGTAATGCACCCTCCCTTACTGGTGTGGTTAAGGCTCTAGGTCTGCCCTCAGGGACCTTAGAATCAAGTGTAGTGGATACAGAATTAGAGCTAAGTAAGAGTGTTGGGGATGGGGTGAATTGAGGACACAGAAACCACAGATTTTTTGGAAGGTCAGGACATTTTCAAGAAGCTTCTGGACTATTGGAAACAAGGTGTGAAAGAGTATAGGGAGCCCTAGTGCAGCAGCCAGAAAGCCCTGGGCAGGTCCACGAACAGTGGCTAATCCAGGACAAGTTTCTTTCTGTTGCTTGGAAGCACTAGGCTAAGAGACTGCCCTAGAACCACTGTCACTTAGCACATGCAGCAGGAAATGGAAACCATCTGTTTCAAAGCAAATGACCTAGCTTCCCTAGACCGCAGCCCGCAAACTAGGCTGAGCTCAGAGTTCCTAAGGATGCTGGAGAAGCTGAGCTCCTGAGTACCTGGCCTGGCTTTATTTTCCATTTATTTTTTTAAATTAAGTAAGCTTTACACCCACCATGGGTCTTGAACTCAAGACCCTGAGAATCAAGAGTCACATGCTCTACCTGCTGAGCCAGTCCTGTGCCCCCTGTCACCACTTTTAACTGTGGTTGCTCCACTCACTGTATTTGCTTTATGTATTGGCCTTTTGTGTAGGGTTTGGTTTAGAAAAAGGGTTGAGGGGCGCCTGGGTGGCTCAGTTGGTTGAGCGTCTGGTCATGATCTCAGGGTTGTACTGAGCCCCGCATGGAGCTCTGTGCTCAGTGCAGAGTCTGCTTGGGATTCTCTCCCTTCCTCCCTCTCTGCCCCTCTCTCTTGCTCGTGTGTGTGTGTGTGTGTGTGTGTGTGTGTACGTGCTCTCTCTCTCTCAAATAAATAAAAATAAAATCTTAAAAAAAAGTGGGGGGGCTGAGATACCTCATAGAACCCTGGAGTACATGGTCCCCTGCCTTTCTTTGCCTATAAATTGTTGAATATTTGCCCTCCCCACCTTGTCTACCTTCTTTTTTCCTAAAGTTATTCATTCATTATTGCCTAATCATGTCCTTAGGCAACAGTAGATGTTCTGGGCTATTTGAATTTTTTCTTGATAATGATTAATAGAGACAATGATGTTTGACCAGTTCTTGGGAACTTTTGGGAATTATAGGCACCCACTTCATGTATCTTTAATTCATGTAGTTTGTGGGGGCTGCCTCATGGAAAAGGAAGTTATTCAGTTTTACAGTGGCAAACTGTTGTTTCTTTGTTTTCTTTCAGTAAGTTGTGATCACTGTAGCATTTTTGCTTTTTCCCTTGGTAATAATGATAATCTTATTCCTTGGTGTATTTCCTCCAAAATGTGCTTAGAGACAGGATATGGGCTTGTTAGGAGGTTCTACAGCTGTTGCTTGGGTTTACCCCTTCCCTAGAGTAACAAACATGAAAATGCTGCTGTGTATCCCTTCTCTCTAAAGCCAGCTGGAGGAACAAAGGGTTTTTACAGTGGTAGATATCAGGAAGTGTCAGGTGGTTGGTGCTTGCCTGGGGTGAAGGAATGCTAGCAAGCATTTGTTACTTTGACTATTAAAATTTTGCCAATCCATTTTTTTAAAAAGAAAGCCCCAGGGAGCGGGGAGGATGCCATAAGGCAGTGTTCTGCTTCCAATGAGGCTTTCACAGTCCCTAAAACCAATGCAATGCAACATTTCTTCTTCAAATATGAAACTGTTAGTTGAGCACAAAGCATCACATGTTTGGTTCTCCGACATGGCCAATCTCATCCCTCACCCCCATCAGTAGAAATTTCTGTAGTAAAAATGCTTACTCATTAGCCAGCCATTTTTCTTATTTTCGGGATTCTTTTTTTTTATTTTTTTTTGAAGTAGGCTCCACACCTAATGTGGGGCTTGAACTCAGGACCCTGAGATCAAGAGTTGCATGCTCTACCAACTGAGCCAGCCAGGCACCCCTCTGGGGCTCATTTTTGTCATCTGCTCTTTGAGAATACCTTAATTTTGAGAATACCTCAAATTCTGGAAATCATGCATTGACTCAGCAAACCCTGATTGGGTGCCCTGTGTTGGGCAGTAGGAGAAAAAGGTAAATGAGCAATAATCTGGAATGTAAATAAATAAATACTAAAAAATGTAATGGGATATGAGTGCTATAATAGATCATAAGTCTTGTTTAGGTAACTCTTAATATAATACCAGGCCTCCAAGATCATCAAGCTCATTGTTTTCTATACCTTGTTTTTAGAAGTAGCACAACCCCATTTTTGAAGGAAGAGTAGCAAGGAATAGGGGAGCTGCTCTGGCTGAAACAGTTGGGGGAAGCCCACAGTTTTTCCTGCTCTTCGTCATGTTAAATACCATCCTTCCTGCACCTTACTGAGGAATGCCTCTCATTTTATTTATTTATTTTTAATTTTATTTATTAGAGAGAGAGAGAGAGAGAGAGAGAGAGCATGGGTGGGGGAGGGGCAGAGGGAGAGGGAGAAGCAGGCTCCCTGATGAGCAGGAAGCCCCATGTGGGGCTTGATCCCAGGACCCCAGGATCATGACCTGAGCTGAAGGCAGATGCTTAACTGGTTGAGCCACCCTGGCGCCTGCCTCTCGTTTTATAAATGAAGATGTTGGAATTTCCGGAAAGTCCTATAATACAGCTAGCCATTGCAGGCCTTGTAATAAAACTTAGTTCTGATTTTTAGCCTGCTTGTCAGTCATGCACCAGACTGATAAATGATCATTAGATTTCTTCCAGTATTTTGTTCCATTCCACAAAGAAGTCAGTACTCTCAGGGGCTTCACCTCTACCTGGCTTTGTTACTGAGCTTTAAAGGTTTTGCCTCCTAGTGATCCAAATACAAATCAGTCCTATTCCCAGGAAGGTACTGTGACCCCTTTCATTGTCATCTGTGGACAGTGCCAAGTTGCCCTATCTAGTAACAGCCTCTTCTGTTTTCTGGTGTAAATTCAGTTTCCCCAGAAATCTCTGTAAAGGGGGCGCCTGGGTGGCTCAGATGGTTAAGCCTCTGCCTTTGGCTCAGGTCATGGTCCCAGGGTCCTGGGATCGAGTCCCGCATCGGGCTCCCTGCTCCTTGGGAGCCTGCTTCTCCCTCTGCCTCTCTCTCTCTGTCTCTCATGAATAAATAAATAAAATCTTAAAAAAAAAAAAAAAGAAATCTCTGTAAAGGATATTTGATAAAGGTGTGACAAACAGTGTGAAGCATAGTGCTAAAATCTCATCTTGTCTCTGTAAACTGATGAAGGGATAAGAAGAGTATTAGATGCATGTCCTTTCTTGAATGACGTTAGTGCTGCTTCTGAGATTCAAGCAGGGTTTCTCAACCTTGGTGCTATTGACATTTTGGGCTGGATAATGGTTTGTGGTGGTGGTGGGTCTGTGAGTGCACGTGTGTATGTGTGTGCATACCTGCACTTGTGTTTGTGCTTTCTGTGCATTGTAGGGTGTTGAGCGCATCCCTGGCCTCTACCCACTAGATACCAGTTGAATGGCCCACCCCCCAGTTGTGACAACCAAACATGTCTCCAGACATTGCCAGATAACCTATGGGGGCAGGTGTGTGCCAGAATGGTCCCCAACTGACAACCATTGATTGGGCTGGGGATTGAGTGTCATGAGATATAAGTGCAAATCAGATTTATCACAAAGTCAAGTAAAATTTTCAGTTACCTAAACCTTTATTTATAGTGATGAGCTATTCTAAAGAAAACAACATGCCCTGTCCTCCACCCTGACCATAGCATGAAGGGGACCTTCATCTAACTCATGTTCAGAGTGTCCCTGAAAGAGTTTGAACTTAGGTGATCATCTTCCTTTAGATCCTTTGCAAAATTTATTTTGTTAGAAATTCCAAGATTCTTCTATTCCTTTCTTGGTATCTAGTGTTATCAGAATGAAAACAGAGGTTCTTCACAGTGAGACTTCAACACAAAGTGTGGGACCCCAGTACAGATTTGATGTTGCCTGTAAGGGTTTTCATTGAGACAGGGGTATTTCCATTTCTTGTCTAAAAGTATATGGGGGGTTGCCTGGGCGGCTCAGTCAGTTAAGTGTCTGCCTTTGGCTCAGGTCATGATCCCAGGGTCCTGCTAACGGGGAGCCTGCTTCTCCCTCTGCTTGCCACTCCCCCTGCTTGTGCACTTGCTTACTCTCTCTCTCTGACTAAATAAATAAATAAAATCTAAAGAAAAATAAAATAAAAATAAAAGTATATGAGAACATTCGTTAACTTCAAACTTTAAGGGACACTTTCTTCAATTAACATTATACAATATGTTGAGGTTCTATAAGTAATTTATCTCATTAAATTCTCATATCTACCTTGCAGAGTTGTTACTACTATCCTTACAGGTGAAGAAACTGAGATTCTGAGAAGTAGCCGGTCCAAGGCCACCTAGCTGGTGTGTGACAGAACCAAGCTTTGTTCTCAGTAGTGCCTGACTAGAGCTTGGGCCTTAACCACTTCCCTGCTTTTCCTTTTGGCTTGTGTGGCCAGTGGATTCTTTCTTGGCTGAGCTCAGTTCAGGTAACATTTGTTGGGTGCCTGCCACAGGTCATCCATGCAGTGCAGCCGTTGCCTCGCCTCCTCCCGTGTCACATCAGCATATCAGCATTGTGTTGTGCAGAAAGGACTTGTATGCATATGCTTGCTATTAGACTGCTCTGTGCCCCTGACCCCTCTACCAGTGGAGGTAGGGCTCACTGGGAAAGCTGAACTCCTTACTCTGAGACAAAGTCCCAATAGCTGCTGTTGCTGGTCCTCTGCTGCCATAGACAAAGCTTTTGTAGGATGGAGCCAGCCTCTTGGAGTTACCGGTTGTGAGGCTGGGCTTGTTTCCTTGCCCCCACTCCACTCACCCACCCCTTCCCCCCTGCTGTCAGAATCTAGGCAGTCATTGTGAAAAAGCCTGGGAATAATACCTAACTCTGTAGGCCTGTGGGAACATGGTAAGATCCCTTACAGGTCCAAAGTGAGATATAGGAACCACCTTGTTAGATTGACCAATATCTTGGCCTGTGGAGTTCCTAATCTTACATGAAGTTTATGTTGACATACTTCATATCCATTGCACTACTGTTCCCAAGTTAGACATATATTTTTAGTTGGCAAAGATGGGACCGAAGAGATTTTTTTTTTTTTAAAGATTTTATTTATTTAGTTGAAAGAGACAGAGATACCAAGAGCAGGAACACAAGCAGGGGGTGTGGGAGAGGGAGAAACAGGCTTCCTGCCGGGAAGGGAGCCCGATGTGGGACTCAATCCCAGGACCCTGGGATCATGACCTGAGCCAAAGGCAGACACTTAATGACTGAGCCACCCAGGCGCCCCCGAATAGATTTTTTTTAAAGATTTATTTATTTATGAGGCGGGGAGGGGCAGAGGGAGAGAGTCTCCAGGCAGATTCCCTGCTGAGGGTGGAGCCGGAAGCGGGGCTCCATCCCACGACCCATGAGATCACAACCTGAGCTGAAACCAAGAGTCCAGTGCTTAACCGACTGAGCCACCCGAGCACCCCAGGACTGAATAGATTTTAAACACTCAGCACATGGAGAACATGCTTTTAGATTCTTGAAACCAGATCTTCTATTTCTCTGTAGTTACTATGGTGATAGATGCTATAGAGATGTGCAGATCCTATTGTGACCTCTCCTTGGTGCAGGGATGCCATGAGTCTCTGGCTTCATTGTCCACCAAGGCCTGGCAGATCTGGCTGCTTCCCTTCATGCACTGAGTGGTAGAGGTGCTGTCCTTGCCTCTGGGACCAGCTATCTCCAGCCTTGGCCTGCCCTGCTAGTCAACAAAAGCAGGACTCGTCAGGGAACAATCTTCTCGGGTTGCCGTGTAATCTGAGCAAGTGAAGGTGAGTGTTGTGGGATGGGCAGCACCAGCTTCTGAAGCTTCAAATGGGAAGCTGAGCATTTACTTCTCAGAAATCATAGGATTGAGCTAACTTTTCATACTAAAAAACAAATGGCACTCAGTGGTTTAGGAAACCCTTCCATTGCACACGTAAATGCAGTGTAATATAGCCTCATTTTCCATTTTGCTAGTATTCTGTGGTGACATCATACTAATTGCACATGCATGTTAGCTGGGACACAGGAGGAATGAACTTGAATTCAGGAAGGACTTGGTCCCAACTCCATTATTAACTTTCTAAGTGACCTTGGCCATATTACTTAAATCTCTGAATCTTCATTTCTTCCTCGTCATTGGGACACTGCTTGAAAGTGACTTAGTCTGGTGTGCCCAGGTCTGTTAGAGTTCGGTCTGGCGCTCTTCCTCTCTACCATCCTCCCAGGGTGAATTTGAGGACTTTCTGTTCTTACAGGGGTGCTGCTGAGCCTCTGTTGAGTCTCTTTGTAGAGAGGAAAGCACCTGGGAGCTGATAGCACCTCATTTTCCAAAATGAAGATTCCACAGAAGCATCCTAATTAGCCACTCTCCCTCCACCCCTAAATGCTGTTTGTAGTCATCGTATTTATGAGAGAAGCTGAAGCCACATGTGACAACTGTTACACCTGAGTGAAAGGGAATAATGACTCCACTTAAGGCACAGGACATGTTTTCAGGATTGTTCCAAAGTTGGAATAATTTTCACTTGATGGTACCTAGGGGTGACTCATGGTCATGTCAGCATTTCCTCTGCTAAAACCAGCCCTTGTGGGATGTCTGGTGCCTAGGCTTGATTCTTATAAAATGTGGTCCTATCCATTTTAGAATTCAGTCAGGGCTTCAGCCCCCACCCCAGGTGCTTCTCATGGGAAAGAGTCTTCCTCTTCTCAGCCCTGAGTCCTGGTCCTCTCATATGAGGTGGGGTGACACTCAGGGAACAGGAGAGTCTCATACTTATTTCATTCATAGTAGGAAGTCTTTTTACCAGGACTTCTCTTTGGCAGCAGCAACAGTAGACTCTTGGCCCCTACTCTGTGCTCTTTTCAGTGCTTCAGGTTTCATCCCCAATGTCTGCTTTTGAATGCTTGCTCAGTTGTATTTTAACATGCTGGAGATGAGTACACCCCCGTCCCCGGTAAAAAGAGAGCTTGCCCAAGAAGTTTTGGACTTCCTGAGCGGTCAGTTTTTGAGGTTACTAAGAGGCTAGTGCCTTTGGACTAGTAGTAGTTTTGTATTCGGGTTGCTTATTGTGCAGATGTGCAAATGTGTGCTTAGTAAATCTGATGCAAGAGTTTTGTGTCCCTGGAGCCTCTACTTTCCCAGGATTCCTTGTCTGAAACTCGCTCTTTATCAAGAGGTTAATAGTCATCCAGTCAGTGAACTGTGGGATTGAATTCACCCAGTGATTAAAATGAAAGGGATGAAGGTTGTAAGATTTCCTAAGGAGTGGCAGCACCAGAGTTCAGCGGAGACTCCAGGCCATTCCTTGTATAAACTAAAAAGCTGTTGACCTAGATGATATGGTTTCCTCAGAGTTTTGGGAGGCACCTCTTACCAGGTGCCTTGTTGGGTTAGAGCGGATTCACCCCCATCCACTGCTCCCAGCATCTGACTCAGCCAGCATCTGCAATGAAGATTTTCTAGCTGCAGTGGTCACATGTCTCTTCTTGGAAAGAACAGGTATTCCCATTTTCTGGCACTGCCAGAGAATGAGGGCCAACTCAGAAGACCTTGGGTATGACCTGCTCAGAATTATCTGTTGATTCACTGGGATTTTGTTATCTTAGTGTTTCATAATCACTCAGCTGCTCATTTTCTTTTTTCTTTCTTTTTTTAAAAGATTCTATTTATTTATTTGACAGAGGGCGCACAAGCAGGGGGAGTGGCAGGCAGAGGGAGAGGGAGAAGTAGGCTCCCTCAGGGAGCCCGATGTGGGGGCTCAATCCCAGGACCCTGGGATCATGACCTGAGCCAAAGGCAGATGTTTAACCGACTGAGCCACCCAAGCACCCCTTAGCTGCTCATTTTCTTCAGCAGCTTCTTCGGTAAGAAACCATCAACATTTGCGGCAGCCTTACATTTCATGAAACATATGCACATTAGCTCATTTAGTCCTTATAGCGCACTTGAAAATGTGAGGCAAAGGGAGTTACCCTATTTATGGATGAGGAGACTCAGCCTTCAAGGAGTTATGACTTACTACAGCCATGCAGCTACTAAACATTGGGAGTCCAGATCTCAATCCCAAATCTTTAAAACTCTATAAAGACCACGCCCTTTGTGCAAGGCCCAGTTGCCTTTCCATTCCCAAAGGTGAGCTGAGTCTATAGCAATAATCAGTAGTTAGCAGGAGCCCAGAAGTGCCCCAGTAAACTGACAGGTCCATGAGTGTCACTCCCTTGTCCCTCTCTACATTCCAGCTTCCCTGAGGTCTGGGAGCAGAGCAGGGCCAGTCAAGTGGCTGTTTACCTAAGGCAGATGGCACTTCTGCATGTCCATTCATTGAATGGCATGCAAAACTGGCCCTTGGTGCGGGGTTTACCCTTATCAATGCTGGATTGTAAACCGTGCCAAGGAGAACAAATTCTTGTCCACACCACATCCAGGAACAGGGCTTTTTCCTCCTCTTGAGAGTTTCTTGGTGTCTTAGTAAGGTTTGAAAAGCTCAACCTGGAGTGTCTTTTAGGGCAGACCAGCTAGTAAATAGTTCTGGGTTCATACTCAATTCCTTTTGTAGCATTTGTATAATTTAACATTTATTATCAAGTGTTTTCACAGTCATCATCTTATTTGATCCTCCCAGTGGTCTTTTGGTATGGAACACTGGGCAAGTATTCATTCCTACAGGTGAAAAATATAGAGAGAGATTTGGAGGCTCTGAAGAGATGTACCTTCCTGTCCCTGGTTTCTTCTCTCAATAGTAGCTCTAGGGTTCTTTGTTCCCAGATCATATAAAGGGTTTATACGTAGGATGTTAGAATTTACTCTTTTTATGTTGACACATATTCAGAAAAGAATTTTTAGGTAAACAATCTATTTATATCTGCTGAGGCCCCATGGGACTATGTGGCATCATTAAGAATTGACACGGCCTGATTTATGGTATTGGTAAATGGGAACAGGTATTCTCTCACTTAAATATGAAAAGCCTCTAGGGCATATAGAGAAGGAACAGATCCTATAATCCAGGAAAGAGAGAGTCTGGGATTCTTGTATTCTAACATTTATGGGGCACATAATGAACATGGTTTCTGTGAGAGGTAATACATTATTTTTGAACTGTGACCCTCCTGAATGTCACAATATAAGTGGGTGAAGTGAGATCATAGACAAAGATGTATACAATTGAAAGGTATTTATTGAATGCAAAAGTAGAAAACACACAAAAAACCATGGGCAGTGGGAAGGAACCTGTACCAGTGACCAGAGGTAAGCCTTCAGATAAAAGAAACTGGAGTCCTGGGCCCCTGTGTGGCTCAGTCCGTTAAGCGTCTGCCTTTGGCTCAGGTCATGATCCCAGGGTCCTAGGATCGAGTCCCGCATCGGGCTCCTTGCTCGGTGAGGAGCCTGCTTCTCCCTCTCCCTCTGCTGCTCCCCCTGCTTGTGCTCTCTCTCCATCTCAAATAAATAAAATCTTAAAAAAGAAAGAAAGAAAAAAGAAACTGGAGTCCTCATTACTTCTAGTGCTGGCTAAGAAAAAGTAAGCAGAGGCCAGTGGAGTGCCTACCCTCATAGGCACTTGGGTGAGAAGCAGCCTCCCGGGGCGGGGGAGTGCACGTTGAACTAGGCCTGTTCAGAGGGCTCAGAGGGGGCCAGGGAGCCAGTGCCTAGCTCTGATGTGAAGAGAACAGCTGAGGCAGGGACTACAGGGGAGACCCTGGGCCTTCTGGAGCCCCAGGAGGGGAGCAGTAGAGAAAACACAACATATCTGGGTAAATGCAGAACCCAGCCTAACTGGGCCCTATGGGATGAGAATGGCCTTGGCCAGCTTAGAGGCATGGGAAACACAAACAGGTCATCAGGTAGAAAATTCAGACCATAAGAAAGAGAGAGAGGGAAGGGAAGGAGGGAGGGAGGGAGATATGAAGAAAGAAAACCAGATTACATACCAGTTAGAGGCCTAATACCCAATCAAAAAATTTTTCCCCAATTAAAATTTTTATTATTTTATTTGGTATTTATTTATTTATTTTTTTAGTAATCTCTGCACCCAGAGTGGGGCTCAAACTCCCGACCCCAAGATCAAGAGCCGCATGGCTCTTCCAACTGAGCCAGCCAGGCACCCCCGGTATTTTAGAATTTAACTAATATTTTCTTGTCCCACCCCCATTTAGCTAGCATTCTCAGTGGGCATTCTGTTTGTGCATCTACATCAGTTACAGCTCAAGTTGGAGACTGCCCAGGGTACTGACTTATAAGTAATTTGGAACATGGCATTGGACTCTGAGAAACTTGAGTCTGAGAGAGTTTTGATGATCTGTCTTGTAGGAAGCTTCTGGTTTAACTGGGGAAACATGATGACAGCACTTGTGAAAGCTGAAGAATAATCACCTCTTATTAATGTGATGCCAGTGCTATACAGGAGTAAACTCTGAGCTGGGAACAGCCTTCTGGTAAGCAGGCAGGCACTCCTGGTGCCCAACCACAGGCTGTTTAGTGGGGAGGGGTGGGAGCTATGGCCGACCCAGTACAGGAGTCTGAGCAGCTGCTTACGCCTTCCCTGTGGCGGTTTCCTCCTCTGCACATTAGGATAACAACACTAGCTCATGTGGGCATCTGTGGCTGGTCACTGTCAATTCCGGAGTGGGAGAGTTGTTCTAATTTCAGGGAGCTGGTTGCCATGCGTTTTCTTACCCCTTCCCCCACCTTGCTGTGTAGTGCTGGCTGAGCTCAGCAACCTGCTCCCTTCTTCAGTGGTTTTCCAGGGCAAAGAAAAAGAATCCAAATGGAAAAGAATTATTATAGATTAAGTCTTTTTTGTGCCTTTTGTTTTTTGATTTATTTATTTTAGAGGGAGAGCACAAGCGCAGGGAAGGGCAGAGGGAGAGAAAGAATCTCAAGCAGACTTCCCACCGAGTGGGGGTCTGACACAGGGCTTGGTCTCACGACTCTGAGATCATGACCTGAGCCGAAATCAAGAGTCAGATGCTTAACTAGCTGAGCCACCCAGGCGCCCCTGTGGCTTTTTGAATTAACAAATGGGGAATAAGTGATAATGTAATCCTGTCTGGCAGCATTGCACTTTCTGAAGTTTGTAGGACGTTTCCATGGAGGATATAATAAGAAAAAAGTTGTGAACACGTCTGTTCTTTCAAGAGCCCTAGTGCCTTGAGCCTGCAATTTACAAGGAACAAAAGGCTTTGAAGTAAGTGTTCTGGCTCTGCTGGGCAGTCCACAGGAACTTCCTTTGCTGGAAGGAACATTGGTGATGGGACATTGTTGCTACTTCTATCATATCTGGTGCTGGAGTAAAAACCTGTCAGGTGAACAGCTAGTACGGGAGTTATGGAGGTAGATTTTATAAACAGAGGGTCACAGTTTTCTGGAATTAAAATACAGAGGGCAGATGGACCTTTCTGAAATTTGTAAGAGCAAAGTAAAGGCCCAGGTGACTTCCTATGGACTAGTTAGTGCAGTATCTTACCTTAGCTGGTTTGCTTGGTCCAGTTCCTCTGTCTCTCTCCCTGTCTTCCCCCCCCCCCCCCGCCCTTTTCAAGAGAATTGGGCCACTTTATATAAAAGAAGGAGCCAATTAGCTAAAAAGTCAAGCAAATAGTGTTTATACCTTTCCAAACTACCTTCCTGTTATCGGTATACTTAGATACTTTGTTTTTTCATTTTTGTATATATAGATATATATATTTTTTAAAGATTTATTTATTTATTTTAGAGATTGAGAGCGAACACGTGTGCAAGTGGGAGGAGAGGGAGAGAGAGAATCCATAAGCAAACTCCCGGCTGAGCACAGAGCCCCATGTAGGGTTCAATCGCACAACCCTAAGATTATGACCTGAACTGAAATCAAGAGTCGGATGCTTAACTGACTGAGCCATCCAGGTGCCACTTTTACTTACATACTTTTGCACATACTTGTAGTCAGTATTTTGAGTCTTTTAGGTAAAACAAGTGTATGTAGACTTTTCCATAGTGGATGCAGCCTATCAACTTTTCCCATCTGTGCCAGGATTCTATTGTTTACGGTCCTTCGAGCAATCCTACCCTGTATTGTTAGGCTGTGTGACTTTTTTTGTAACATCATAGTATGGCTACCTACCATTTTGTTACAGATTACTATTAATACATCTTGAAGTGTATTTCCCAGAGTGGAATGTTTTTTTGTTGTTTTTCAACAACAAAAGGGGGAGAGAGAAACCTAAGCAGACCCCAGGGGGAGTGTGGCAGCAGCTTGTTGATAATGAGAGGTTGAAGTCTAGAAAATTTCTACGTTTATGATTTGGCTTCTGATTTTCTAGGGATTCCAGTGGTTGCTGCAAGACAAAAAGGATTCAAGTGTAGAGGCCAGTCAGACCAAGTTTGGACACGTAGCTTTTCAGAGAATGAAGTGAATTCTGTTTCTGACATTGCAAGGTGGTTTCTGCATGCTGCCCCACACAGCCACTCCCTTGAAGAACAGTGACCAGGCCACAGAGGTGGACAAAGGCTGCCTTCCCTGGGCCCTACTTGTGTGGGTTGAATGTGCTAATGGAGCTTTCCCCAGAACCTTCTTCCCGTCTGTGTAGATGGTGCTTTTAGTTCACATTAAGGATTTAGTATTCTTGCCTCTAATTGGAGTAGGACAGTATCTATTTTTCCTTCAAAACAAAATTGTTAAATCATATTTGGAGTTTAGAAAACTATTGAAGGGGGCGCCTGGGTGGCTCAGTTGGTTGGGTGACCGCCTTCAGCTCAGGTCATGATCCCAGGGTCCTGGGATCGAGCCCCGCATCGGGTTCCCTGCTCAGCCGGAAGCCTGCTTCTTCCTCTCCCACTCCCCCTGCTTGTGTTCCCTCTCACGCTGTCTCTCTCTCTCTCTCCCTGTCAATTAAATAGATAAATAAAATCTTAAAAAATAAAACTATTGAAGTAGTCAACAGCCGATAACTTTTTGTTGTCCACAGGTGCCGTATTGTTGGCAGTATGCATGAGAACACTGCCTGCCTGCCTTTCCTTTTTGGATTTTTTTTTTTTTAAGATTTATTTATTTATTTGACAGAGACACAGCAAGAGAGGGAACACAAGCGGGGGAGTGGGAGAGGGAGAAGCAGGCTCCCCGCTGAGCAGGGAGCCTGATGCGGGGCTGGATCCCAGGACTCCAGGATCACGACCCGAACCGAAGGCAGACGCCCAAGAACCGAGCCATCCAGGCGCCCCTGGATTTTTTTTTTTAAGTTTTTATTAATGTAAGTAATCTCTACACCCAGTGTGGGGCTTGAACTTATGACCCTCAGATCAAGAGTTGCATGCTCTTCCAACTGAGCCAGCCAGGTGCCCCTTCTTTGGATTTTTTATTCAGCAAGTGTTTGTTGAGAACTTGTTATTTTCTGGGTTCTGGAACTCCACCAGTGAAAGAGACAGCTATGGCCCTCCCTCTGGAGCCAGAGTTGGGCCTCCTTTGAGCTGAGAGGAGGAAATTAGGGGCTCTCAGGCAGGACTGGGGTTGAAGAACGTGGGAGGAAAGTGTACCCAAAGGGAGACTGGCACAAAGTGGTAATGAGAAGACATCTATGGAAGCTGGCTTTCCCTTCCTACCCTTTTTTTTTTTTTAAGATTTATTTATTTATTTTAGCATGTGCAAGAGAGTGGGGGAGGGGCGGAGGGAGAGAGAAACCTAAGCAGACTCGCTGCTGAGTGCGGGGACTGGATTCCAGGACCCTGAGATCATGACCTGAGCCCAAACCAAGAGACACCTAACCAACTGTGCCACCCAGGTGCTCCTCTCCCCTTTGTATTTTTAAGATAAGCAAAAGGCCCTGTTGCTCCAGCAAGACTATGCCCTCCCAGAGCAAGACCATGCCCTCCCAGAGTGTGTAGTTATCAAACAAAACAATTAATGATCAGATTTAATCACATACATAATCACTGTTGTGCAGCGTGATAATTAGGTGCAGGAAGTTTACCTAACTTACCATAACTAGTAACCTAGACAACCAGATTGCACTTGTTCTTGTCTGCCTACTTTTAGTTTCACATGCAAGCAGCATGGGACCTGCAGTCTTCAGGTGCCTGGGGTATGTATGTCTTCTGCATGGCCACATGCACCTCCACCTGTCTAGAGGCTCTGGGACCTTTTACTCTGCCCTCTTCCCTCCACTGGGTGGCCCACAGGTCCTATCCAGCCCCCTTTTCTCTCAGCAGCCTGCGTGCTGAGTGGCCCAGGATAAATCTTGGCTCTCAGGGTCACCAAGGACATAGAGCTGAGATGTTCTTTCTTAAAAGTCTGTAAAAAGAGGTCAGTGTGGACAAGCTGGTGTGGGGCTTATTCTGCAGTCGACAAAGTCTACCTTGGCCCCTTGGTAAAAGAATGCAGGATGCATAGCTGGGCAGCCTTACACCATCTCTGTGATCTGTCCCATTTTACTTTGTTCATGTTGTTCCTTGATCTAGAGGCCCTTCCTCTCTCACCCAAATGCTGTCTGTCGTTGAGGGTCCTGGGTAAGCCCTCTCTTCTTCAGGAAGCCCTCTGAATACTCTTCTCTCCATGTGATGACCACCTACCTTCACATTCTGGACTTAACATTAATGAACTGCACAGTTCATCATTATTATTGGAGATGAGAATATATCTGATTTGGAGTCAAGAGAAGGTCCCATTTACTATATATACTGGGTTTTTTTTTTTTTTAAGATTTTTTTATTTATTTATTTGACAGAGAGAGACACAGCGAGAGAGGGAACACAAGTAGGGGGAGTGGGAGAGGGAGAAGCAGGCTTCCCGCGGAGCAGGGAGCCCGATGCGGGGCTCGATCCCAGGACCCTGGGATCATGACCTGAGCCGAAGGCAGACGCTTAACGGACTGAGCCACCCAGGCGCCTATACTGGGTTTTTTTTTTTTTTTTTCCCAGCATATTGAGATATAATTGACAAGTTAATTACAATATATTTGAAGTGTACAATGTGATCTATAATTATGGATTTCCACAATTGAATCCATATCCATCACCTCACATATTATTTTGTAATAATGCTTAAAAGCTACACTTCTCAGCAAATTTCAATTATGTAGTAAATTATTAACTCTAGTCACCATGCTGTTCATTAGGTCCTCAGGCCTTAATTGTCACTGAAAATTTGTACCCTTTTACCAACCTCTCCCTATTGTCCCCACCTTCAGCCCCTGCAGCCACCATTCTACTGTTTCTATGACTTAAATCTTTTATTTTTAAATTTTTATTTTTTTAAAGAATTATTTGACAGAGAGGGCACAGGTAGGCAGAGCGGTAGGCAGAGGGAGAGGGAGAAGCAGGCTCCCCACTGAGCAGGGAGCCGATGTGGGGCTCGATTCCAGGACTCTGGGATCATGACCTGAGCCAAAGGCAGATGCTTAACCGACTGAGCCACCCAGGCACCCCTTAAATCTTTTTTTTAGGTTCCACATACAAGTGATACCATGTATGTCTTTGCCTGGCTCATTTCACTTTCTGCTCTTTATTTTCTAAGCATTCTAGGACAACATCAGTTAAGCCTCTATCAAAATATATCCTTCTCTCGCTTTGTCTCTCTGTCAAATAAATAAAATCTTTTAAAAAGCGGGGGGGCCTGGGTGGCTCAGTCGTTAAGCGTCTGCCTTCGGCTCAGGTCATGATCCTAAGGTCCTGGGATCGAGCCCCACATCGGGCTCCCTGCTCAGCAGGAAGCCTGCTTTTCCCTCTCCCACTCCCCCTGCTTGTGTTCCTTCTCTCGCTTTGTTTCTGTCTGTCAAATAAATAAAATTTTAAAAAACGCCTCTATCAAAATACAAACGTAAATAATATCTAATATTTAGTGCTTACCATGTGTTAGGCACTGTGCTAAAAGCCTCACTACCTTCCCCGTTCTCACTTAATCCTTCCTATCATTAATCCCCCTGTATAAATGCTAAATCTAAAGGTGTGAAGGTTCAGAAAAAGCGTGCCGAGCAAACCATGTATTATAATATCTGAAAAGATAAAATGTAATTACAAGCCTAGAAGAAACTCAGGATATATACCAACATACTAGCAATGAGTTTATCCGTGGGGTGAGATGGAGGTTGGTTTTTGTTTTCTCCTTTATACCTTCGAAGGACCATTACTTAAACTTTTTGTCCCCCTAGACTCCTGTTTCTGGGTGGAACATGTAGAAAATGCTCAATAAGTAGGTACTGGTGGAGGTAGAAAATGAAGGCCTCTTCTTTCCTTGGCTTGATTGGGTAGCTCTGGTTTTGTAAGTTCCTTTAGTAGCTGGTGCAACTGTGCTGCTGTTCATCTGGAAGATTCCCCAGATGGGCTGCTCCTTCGCACTGCCAGATAGAGGCCTCTGGGGGCGGGAGGTCAGCTTGCCTTGTGAGACGCTACTTCCCTGGCTGACGAAGGTTCGGCCCTGGCAGCGGCACTGGGAACTGCCTGGCTAGCTTGTTTCATCTCCTTCAGCCCGGCCGAGTCGGGCAGGCTGGGGCCGCTCTGCTTGGGGGGACTCCATGTACCTGATACTGCTTGTCCAGTGCCTTTCGAACTGGTCTGTGCGCAAGGCTGGCCTGCCGGCGACAGCTGGGACGGGCCAGCCCACGTGCCCTTGCTGCCCGACTCAGAGCCGCTGCTTGCTTTTGTTCTAAGCTTTATCTGTGATGTTGTTATTTTGTGTCTTAGGTAACTTTTGACTTTGTTGTAATTTCAAACATACAGAAGAGTTGTAAGAATGGTACAAAGAACTCTTGTGCACCTTTTATCCAAATTCATCACCAGCATTTTGCCTCATTTGCTTTTACTTGGTATGTCCTCCCGCCCTCTCTCTATTACGTATATGCACGCGCACACACATTCTGAGCCATTTTACAGTAACTTGCAGACAGTGTGCTCCTTTACTTTTAAAAACTTCAGGATACAGTTCCTAAAACAAAGACATTCTCGTACATAATCACAGCACAATTTATAAAAATCAGCAGGTTCAATATCAATACGATGCTATTACCTAATCCACTGTCCATATTTAAATTTTGTCCATGCTCAGATACTGGTCCCAGTAATGGCAGAGCTTTATTTTTTAAAGAAAACACTCTAAGGCACGTGGGTGACTCCTCCATTATGTTGGCTCAGACGAGAGCGGCACCGGCAGGTGTTTGGGGGAAGTGGCGCCGTGGGCGCCACATCGCCAGCTCCTTGTGTCTCCTCAGGACCAGAAGAGTGAGCACCCAGGAATCACACTCGGCAACGATGTCAGCGGAACTGGAGACTGCGGAGGGGGTGGATGAGTCGGAGAAAAAGAGCTCCGGGGCCTCAGAAAAAGAGAACCACGCCAGGTGAGTGGGGGGGGGCTGGCTACGTTGAGTCCTGTGGGCTTGGGGTGCTGGGGTGTGGTCGGGGTCTTGTCGTGCTGCCGCCGCCGCCCAGGACACCTGACAGGGACTGCAGAGAGGAACAGCATACAGCATCCTGGGCTGCTTGAGCATTCTCCCCCTTTGTTCCCAAGGAAGCAGGTCAGGCACTGCTAGAAGTGCTGAGGAATGGAATTTGATGGTATTTCTGATCCTTTTTTCTTCTTAAAACCCTAAGTGTTTTGTCTTCTGTGCTGAAAAAGCGTCATTAGGCAAAACTGGCACCTTGACCAGTGTTTTCCACTCCTTAGAATGTGGGAGTAGCTCTGACTCCAGGGATTTTTCTTACTGGGTAGGGACAGTTCATGCTAAGCCTCAAGTTACCGAAGCCTGTTCTTCATTGTTCTTATTGTCTCGTTGTAGCCCTGTCACTGACAAAGTGCTTTTTTATATCTTGAAATAACTGCTAATAATAAAGGATTCTTTTCCTAAAGAAGCCAGCAGAGGGAGGGTGGGCCGTGAGGGACCAAGTTTTTGTCACTCTGGTGGATGGATTGTGTGGACCGTGTGAGCTGCTACCCCCATCTTTAGGGTCATGCGTTGTTTGCCTTGCTGTGTACTGGCTGTGGCACCTGTCAGCGCAACTGCATCCTGTGTCATTTTAAGTGATACAGACCTATGTCCTGGCTCCAACTGCCAAACCCGTCTCATTCTGATCCTACACCTGGGCCCAGCCCCATGTAGTCCTGAAGAGGCCGTGGGTGGAAGGTGGGAGGAAGGCAGCAAGGCTGCCTTGGGACAGACACCGTCAGTCCATCACAGCAGCACGGATTCTGCGAGACATGTTCCCCAAGGCTGGCCGCTCCTGGAGAAGCCAGCAAACGCTGTGGTGGGATTAGAGGTGTGTTTCCTCAGGCACTAGGTGGCCACAGAGGCAAAGCATTGTTCATTTGGGTGGTTCATAGAGACACGGACACTGTTAAGGAGTAGGCCACAGTCATCCCCCATGTCACCCAAGTCCTTGGGGCCAACTCACATCTGCCTGCTCTCTGGCAAGACCCTGTATTGATGCTGGAGTGGAGTTTCTGAGCAGCTTCTGCCTCCAGCTCAGCAGGGGGACACCCTGAGACTGGAAAAGGCTAGTTCACACATGCACACGCGCTCGTGCACGCGCGCACACACACACCCCTCCCCCCATCTCCACAGGATGGCTGACCTCTCTGAGCTCCTGAAGGAGGGGACCAAGGAAGCACATGACCGGGCAGAAAACACCCAGTTTGTCAAGGACTTCTTGAAAGGCAACATCAGGAAGGAGCTGTTTAAGGTTTGTGCCCTTGGTTGTGGATATAGGGTCAGGTTGGGGGCCTTAGTCCCATAAGGAGGATCCCCTTGGGAACTGCTCAGAGGCGGAAGCTGGGCCTTTCTCTACCCACTCTCCACTCTTTTGACATCAGATTGTGGTTTTCTTTTTTTTTTTTAAGATTTTATTTATTTGAGACAGAGAGAATGAGAGACAAAGAGCATGAGAGGGAGGAGGGTCAGAGGGAGAAGCAGACTCCCTGCCGAGCAGGGAGCCCGATGCGGGACTCGATCCCGGGACTCCAGGATCATGATCTGAGCTTAAGGCAGTCGCTTAACCAACTGAGCCACCCAGGCGCCCTCAGATTGTGGTTTTCATGAAGCTTAAATAGAAGAGCATAGTGGTAGTGTGCAGGAAGCAGAGGTATCCATGTTCCTAAGAATTCACCATGTCAGTCCTTTAAGGAACATGGAAGTTTCCTGAGTGTGTGAAATAATTCACTGTATAAAAATGGGCTTCTGGGGAATTGGGGTGATGGGGGCACACTGCTGGAGCCTTCACTGGTGGCTCCTCAGACGCGGGGGCAGGTGGGCTCAGGAGATGTGCTTGCTGGTCAAGGCCGACAGCCCTATCCCATGGTCTCCCCCGTTGCCCTCAACAGCTGGCCACTACTGCACTTTACTTCACATATTCAGCCCTTGAGGAGGAAATGGAGCGCAACAAGGACCACCCAGCTTTTGCCCCCTTGTACTTCCCCACGGAGCTACACCGGAAGGAGGCACTGACCAAGGACATGGAGTATTTCTTTGGTGAGGACTGGAAGGAGAAGGTGCGGTGCTCTGAGGCTGCCCAAAAGTATGTGGAGCGGATCCACTATGTGGGGCAAAATGAGCCGGAGCTTTTGGTGGCCCATGCCTACACTCGCTACATGGGGGACCTCTCAGGGGGCCAGGTGCTGAAGAAGGTGGCCCAGCGGGCCCTGAAACTCCCCAGCACAGGAGAAGGGACCCAGTTCTATCTGTTTGAGAACGTGGACAATGCACAACAGTTCAAGCAGTTGTACCGGGCTAGGATGAATGCCTTGGACCTGAACCTGAAGACCAAAGAGAGGATTGTGGAGGAGGCCAACAGGGCCTTTGAGTACAACATGCAGGTACTGCTGGGGGCTCATGGTAGCGGGGGGGAGGCGGGGGTCTCTGACGGTGGGAGCCAATCCAGAGCTGCCTGAACAGGCGTCAGTGCATTAGGCCAGAGGAGCTGCAGCCTGCCAGAGAGAAAGTGGAAGGACCAAATAGGCCACACAGGGCAAGCCCAGCGATGGCTCCACTTTGTTTGACAGACAGCCCGTGTGTTTTTGCTTTGGGGAGGGCGAGGCCCTAGGACAGAGGGTTTTGGGAAAATGAAGCTCCCTCCCTCCCTCTGCCCATAGGATTCTGGTCTTGAGTGGATTTCCTCTTTTTTAGCGAGGGTTCTGAAAAGCTCCACTTGATAAGTTCATGGAGAGAACCAAGGAGAGTGAGAAGCAGAACTCTGTTTACAAGTAGCCTTTAGATGGGGCCAAGCCTGGGGAGGCGGATTCCGTCCCTGGAACCCAGGCCAGCCCTCAGCACCAGGAGAGTGGCCATGGGGGGGGGGGGGGGGAGTGAAGCACCAGCACCAGCCCCAGTGCAGGCCCACTGGCTTAGTCTGACATTAGCAAGCCTCCAAGGGCCACTTAGGATGGGTCAGCCCTGCTGGGGCCTGTTTTCGCATGTTCCTCTCTGTCATTCTTTCTAAAAATACCTAGCCACTGAAAATGGCCAAGTGCCAGTGCTCACAGGGTGTTTTGGGGCAGCGCTTTTGTTCTCTCCTCATTGTTTCTACCCTGGCAGTTTCAGCTGTGGGCTGTGTTGTCTGGTCAGTGCCCAGGGAAGAGCCACCACAGTCAGCAGCGGTGGGATGCTGAGCACAGGGAGAAGTGTTAGGTTGGTGTGGCTGTCCTTGCTGCTGATTGGGGCTGCTCACTTACTGGTTTGGCCTCCTGAGCAAGTCTCACCAGTTCTAGCTTCCTCTGCATGGGGGAAGAAAGAGATATTTCTCCGAAAGGAGAGTGGACCCAGTCAAGTGATGGCTGTTCATCCCCTGCTCCTGCAGATATTCGATGAACTGGACCAGGCTGGCTCCTTGTTGGCCAAAGAGACCCTGGAGGACGGGCTCCCCGTGCACGATGGGAAAGGAGATGTGCGTAAATGCCCCTACTATGCTGCTAAACCAGACAGAGGTAGGTCTCGCCTGTCCCAAACTCTCCTCCCAGGGTGGGCTGTGTCCACGTTCCCCACTGATGCCATGTCCCGTTGGTGCTGCCACACAGGTGCCCTGGAGGGCAGCAGCTGCCCCTTCCGAACAGCCCTGGCTGTGCTGAGTAAGCCCGGCCTGCAGTTCATTCTGGCCGCTGGTGTGGCCCTGGTTGCTGGCCTCCTGGCCTGGTACTACATGTGAAGGACCCATCATACCACGTTGGCGCCCTCCTCCTGAGTGACCACTGGCCTGCCCCCACCTCCACCGGTGACTAAACTACCGCCTCAGGTGACTCTTCTTAAATGCTGGTTTTGAGAAAACAAGCAACCAATAAAGGCCAGACGCTAAAGCCTCTGCCTGTAGCGTCCTCTCTGTGGGCTAGATGCTGAGCTGGCTGTAGGCCCACCATTCCTGCAGCCATTAGGCCATGGTACTGGGAGCAGCCTGGGCCTCTGGAACCAACTCTGCTCCAGGGGCGTCCACACTGCTCACCCTGAGGCTCCTTCCCTTCATTCTTCCTTATGTTGGCATTTAGGTGGGTACCTTTCCCCTGATGGGAACAGAGCAGCCAGCAAGCCCACGCTGCTGTAGCTCTGTGGGAGGGAGGGGTGGCTTGCACCCTGCCTCAGAAGCCTGGGGAGCTCCGTCCTGAACAGCCAATCCTCACCCTCTCAAGCAGAAACTCCAGAAGAGGGGGGTCTGTTTAGCCGTGGCCTATCTCCTCCCTTGACCTGTGTAAATGCTACAGCACTCAATAAAGTGGACTCTGACAGCTGCCTCCCTCTTTCCTGGCACCAACATTATCCTTCTCAGCCACTCCTGCCCTTCCTGTGCTCCCAACACCCCTGGTCACCTCACAGCCCTCTGCCCAGAGCAAAGCCACCGTGTCTCACAATGTGGTCCTGTGATTCTCTCTCGCAAGTGCCTGGGAGGTTTCCTACTTTTTGAAATAATTTGTTTATAAATAAGGATAAAAAGTGTATGCTTGTATTATAACAATTCTTGTCTAAAATACAAATGTGAACTTAAATATTTTTATTGATAGGAATCAGTTTCTTGTTTTATGTATTGAGGATCTGCAAAAGTTTTATTCAGGAAAGGGTTAAATGGCGAGGAAAACATTGTCTTCGACTACTGACCAAGCCTACCCGTTTTTCACAGTTCAGATGAGGGCTAGTAGGGGTGGAGCTGGCTCAGAACCTAGGGGCTGACTAGCTGCCCCCCATTAGCCTTCAGACCAGAAGCCTCAGCCCCAGTGATTCTGTCTTGCTTAAGGGAGCAAGGGTATTTGCCTGCAGGGTGGGATGACCCTGAGCTAAAGCCAGGGGGCTCCAGCCTGCAGACGGTGTGGGCAGATGCCGTGGCATGGAGATAGGTGAAACCAGTGTCAGAGATAGGAAGGTGCCCTTTGAGCGCAGTGAAGCCAACTCCTACCCCGACCCAGTCACGGCTAGAACCCCACGGCTTGTCCACACCGGGTTTGGGTGTGGTTTAATCAGATACTTAGTGTCATCCCTGGGCAGTCAGTGCAGCACAAGCACAAAGACCCAGAGGACTCAAGCCCCTGCCCTTAGACCACTTCTAGCCCCCACCCTCTTTCCGTCAAAGAAGGAAGCCAGGCAGGAGAGCAGAGGCCCAGGGCAGGGGAGTGAAAGGGCCAATTTAATGAGAAACTACAAACTGAGACCAGCCATGATTCACAGTGACAGGAGGCCATGCAGTGGCAGTGTGAGACCAGGAGAGGGGTGGCAGCAGGATACAGCGGTCCACGTGAGCAAGTTCACAGACAAGCCATTCACGAAATACAGTGTGGGCTCAGGCCCAGGGCAGGTGTCCACCAGGGCACTTCCGCCACTTGGGGCTGCTCCTTCCTTGTCCCCGGCCTGTCCCAGTCCAGTGCCACAGCTGCTCCTGCTGCAGTACCTGCTGTTGAAACAAGCACAGTGACAGCAAGTCAGCCAGGGCCCAGGGCCCAGCACTTACTGAGAAGAGGATCCATGGAGCGTGCGTGACGAATCTGAGTGTGCTTGCAAGGAGGCCCCTTCTCTGTCATCTCCAGTCCTAGCTGGGACACACCAGCCACTGGGCAAAGGTCTTGCCGATACATAGCCATACATAGGACATGGTATGGCTATGGGTTAGGCTCCTGGGCATTCCTTCTGGCCCTAGCAAAGACGGGGGCTTGTGGAGGGGTGGCCAGAAAGGGAGCTGGGTGGGGGCCAGAAGCAAGTCCCTTCTTAGCAAGCTGGGGCCTAACCACTCATCCCACGACTTGCAGATGTGCTGACCTCTCTCCCTTACCCCAGGGGACTCCTGGGCACTTGGACAGGGTGTTAAGAGTTTGAGAGTTCTAAGAGCCAGAGTCATCCTTCTAATCATGTCCACCTCTAGTACCCCAGGAACAAAGCCAGGCCTTAGGACTCTGTCCTGCTTGGGTCCACTCCCCGACTCTTGGCCCAGGAGATCAGAAATAACTGTGGCTATAGGTCTGCAGGCCCCAGGTCTGCTCTGGCTGCTTGTGGTCCCAGGGAGAGTTAGGACCAAATCTATACTTTGTACAGAAATGGAGGAACGAGACCCCAGCAGGGAGACCGTGCAAGGAGACCCTTCACAGCTTCTCTTCCTGATCACAAACACCAACCAAACCAGCAACACACAGGCTCAGTGCTATCCCCCTGCCACTTGCTGACCCTTGGCCTTAAATCCATCAGGATTTTTGCCGCAAGAGTCAGATGCTCAGGGAAGGGCAAGCCAAAGAGGACGAGACTTCCAGGGACTGGTGGAATGGCTTCCACCCCCAAGTGGGAGCAAGGAAGCGAGCCACTGAGCGAGGGGAGCAAAAGCACAGGGGGCCAGACTGACAGCAGGGAGTCCAGTCCCGGCTCCGTTAGCACAGGCGCTTGTACGTGTAGATGTAGGCTTTGCAGCTGGGGCATGTGTGCGTCACATCCTTGAAGTCGTTGATGAGACAGGGGATCAAGCAGCAGCCCAGGTCACACCTGAATCAGAGACCGGGAAGACGGGGAGGTCAGAAGAGAAGGCACGGAGGGCACGCAGGCCTACTCCAGCTCGGCGGCCGGTGGGCACAGCCCCCACCCCCCCAAGCACCCACATCACCTACCCCATGAAGCAGCAGAAGAAGCCCAGCACGAAGTTCATCAGGCCAATCTCATAGGAGATCTTGGTGGTGATGGCCTGCTGGCAGTGGGGACACACTGTCTGTACAGGGGCGCCCTCGAAGATCTCTCCCTGCAGTACTGTCACTGTGGTGGCAGCCCCTGAAGGAACTAGGACTGTGGCAGTGTGGCCCCCAGGGCCAGAATAGGGCCCTGGAGGGTAAGGCCCTGGTGGATAGTAGCCCATGGGTGGGTGGGGGCCTGGAGGAGGGTAGAAACCTGGAATGGCACAGAAGACAGAGTAAAGACAGGTTACTGGCTTGCCACCTGCCCCATGTGGCCCCTAGGATACAAGGGGAGGCCTCCAGGACCCGGCCCTGGGCCAAGGCGACCATCTACATTCTCCTAGCCCTGTGAGACCAAGATAGAGAAGCTGCTTGGCCCAGCTAGACATGGCAGAGCCGGGAAGAAGGCCTAATCTCTCCTCGGTCTCAGCTTGATGTGTTTGCTCCTTGCCTCTGACATGCAGGGGACCTCAACCACAGGAGGGAGAGCCTTGCCACTCACCAGCCCAGCTCCTCTTGTGCACACAGGGCTCTCGGCCCCACCAGTGTCAGATCCTGCACTGAAATACCAGGGACTGGCCCACGTCACCTGGGGCCACCTGTGCAAGAGCCCTGAGCCCTTCTTTGGCCTGAGGAGTCCTTAAGAACTGCTGGCTGAGCAGGAACCCAGGCCTCCCCCATGGATTCAGGACCCTGGCAGGGAGAGGCCCCCACAGCACCCACGAGTCAGCACCTGCCACTGTGCCTTAGGGGCCTTCCCAGGAGCTAGCCCTCCTCCCAGCAGGGCCCAGGGCTCATGTGGCTTGCCCACAGTACTTGCACAGCAGTGCTTTGCTTTAGGACACCTTCCCATGTCCTCCATCCACACCCACAATCAACGCCCCCAGCCCTGAGAAAACACTGGGCAGGAAGACCACCTACCTGCTGCAAAGGCTGGACGACAGCCCAGATAACATGCTGGATGCTGGACCGGGCAGACCCCTGTGCTCCCCTTTCCTACTTACCTGGAGGCATGTAGGTGCCATCTGCATTCACATGCGGGGGGATGAAGCCAGGCTGAGGCATTGGGTGACCTGGTGGCTCATAGGGTGGGGGACCAATGTCTGCAGGGGGCATCGACATGCCCGGAGGGGGCTGCATCACAGCTGGGGAGGTACGGCCTGGACAGAGAAGGGCAGGGAGAGGGAGCTCAGAGGGCAGTGGCTGCGGAGTCCCTGGGAGGGCTGCTCCAGGCACCAGCTCCTAGGAGCGGGGACGGGCAAGGCACAAGGGACAGGACCATCAGGAACACTGAACCCTACCTGGGGTAGGTGGGGCTCCACTCTTCTCCTCCAGAAGGGGGGCTGTGGGACCTCCAGGATAAGGAGGGGGTGGCTCGTTGGACATCTTTGCTGCTTCTGGACCTGGAAGGAAAGCCGCGACATGAACTAAGCTCCCAGCCCCTGCATGTTGGTCAAGCACAGGTCTGTGACAGTTCTCTGAGCCCCAGCAGCTCAGGTGGCCTTTTAGTCCTCGTCAATCTCTGCACTCTGGGTGGGGGACAGGGCTTGTGGACTGGCTCAGATTCCTTCAGTAGAGCAGTTTAGAGTCATCGGGCTCCCTCTAGGCCTTGGAGATATCCTACCATCAGCAAGGATAATCAGGCCCAGAGCCGCCACCATCCACATCATCCCCGCTTCCTGTGTCAAAGCCAGAAGGTAAGGGTGCCCTGTGAGGAAAGAAGCTGGTAAGGCGGACCCTCCCTCCAGGGCAGCAGGCTGCCTCGGTGCCAGAGCACTATGCTTGTGGGAGACTTTTTACCTCAAATCCCAAGTACTCAGAAGGGGAAGGCAGGACAGGCTCCTTCCACTGGCGGCCTGAGCAGACACGCAGGGCTCTAGGGAGCTGTTCTGGGGGGAGAACAACAGGCAGAGCCTCAGCACTAGAGCAAGAGGCGCAGCCAACACACCCCACCCCATCTGGCTGGTTCCCGCCGGCACAGCAGCAAGCCGGCCTGCCCATCGACTCCTCAGCTCCGCTTCCCCTCTCACAGCTGCAGGTCCTGTGCACTCCAGGCTCACACCAGCCCCCACAGACCTGCACCCACTGCAGGAAGAAAGGAGAACAGGCTTCTCCCCACCCCAGCAGCTCTTTGAGCCAGCTGTGCACGCAGGGCCCCGCCCCGTTTTTGTGGTGGACAGGGTGGGAAGGAAGATGCGGAATGAAACATTTCCCTCATCTCTTTCCCTCCCAAGGCTCACTGAGCACCTGCTGCTGGGCCCTGGGGGAGAAACAGGAAACCAGGGGCCTTCCTGCCTTGGGTCAGCATCCTGTCTTTAGCAAGGCACTTCCTTTCACTCTATTCAGCATAGAAGGTTTGCAATTAGCATTTTGAAGTGAAGCTCAGTTGATTTTTTTTAACTGAAAATAATATGAATCAGAACAAATTCTGACACCCAGTGACAGCAGCTCTCCTAGGGCAGCTCCATCCGAGAGCCCCGCTAGAGGGAAGTTCAGAACCCCACCGGAGCAGAAGGAGCCTGGAGTCAGTATGTTTATTAAATGTCACAGATCAGTGGCAGGGCCCAAGAGATCAAGTCCAAGCAACTAAAGAAAAAAACCGAATGTCACTAAATTAAAAACTTGGGCTTCGGGGTGCCTGGGTGGCGCAGTTGTTTAAGCAGCTGCCTTCAGCTCAGGTTGTGATCCCAGGATCCTGGAATCGAGGCCCACATCGGGCTCTGTGCTCAGGGGGAAGTCTGCTTCCTCTCCCTCTGCCCCTGCTCTGATCTTGCTCACTCACACTCAAATAAATAAAATCTTTAAAACAAACAACAACAACAAAAACTTGGGCTTCAACAGGCACCATCAAGAAAGTGGAGACAGTTCCCAGAACGGCAGAAAAGTTTTACAGATCTATCTGCTAAAAGACTTGTATTTAAAATACATGAAGGGGGCGCCTGGGTGGCTCAGTCGTTAAGCATTTGCCTTCGGCTCAGGTCATGATCTCAGGGTCCTGGGATCGAGCCCCATCCTGCTCAGCAGGAAGCCTGCTTCTCCCTCTCTCACTCCCACTGCTTGTGTTCCCTCTCTCACTGTGTGTCTCTCTGTCAAATAAATAAATAAATAAAATCTTTTAAAAAAATAAATAATAAAATACATGAAGAACTCTAACTCATTAACAAAAAGACAACCCAATTAAAAAATGGCAAAAGATCTGAATACACCTTTCTCCAAAGATTTAAAAAAAAAAAAAAAGCCCAATAAGCACCTGAAAAGAAGCTGAACACTTAGCCTAAAGGAAATGCAAATCAAAACTACAATGAGGTACCATTTCATATCCATGAGAATGGCTACAGTGAGAAAATAACAAGTATTATGCGGAGACACAGGAGTCCTCCCAACTGCTGGGGGCGGGTGGGGGTGTGTGAAATGGCCGGCAGCTGTCCCCCTGCTAACACACAGTTACCACGTGACGCAGTTCCGCTGCTAGGTGCGCACCCAAGAGAACTGAAAACCACAGAAGAATTTGTACATGAATGTTCACAGCATCATTATTCATAGTAGCCAAAAAGTGTAAACAACTGAGGTGTCCAACCACTGGCAAATGGATAAACAAACTATAGCTGTACGCCTCCAGTGGAAACGTACCAGCCATGACAAGGAATGAGGCTGCTACAGTCTGGACGAACCTGGAAAACGGGCTGCTCAGAGAGACCAGACACGAAAGCTCACATGTGGTGTGCTCCTTACGTGAGGCGCCCAGAACAGACGAATCGAGACAGAAAGCGTACTCGTGGTTGTCATGGGCTTGGGGGTGGGGGCAGACAGAGAATGATGAATACGGGGTTTCCTTTGGGGGTGATGAAAATGTGCCAAAACTGGCTGTAATGATGGTTGCACAATTCTGTGATTATATTAAAAACCAGTGACTTGCACACTTTAAATGGGGAAATCATATGGTAGGTGGAGTATTATATGTCAATAAAACTTATTAAAAAACAAAATAAAATTGCCCAATCTCACCACCTTAATGCAGCTAGTCTCCCTGCATGTCCCTGCCCGTCTGTATGCAGTCACGTATATTTTTTTTTCATTCTTTTTTTTTATTCTTATGTTAATCCCCATACATTACATCATTAGTTTTAGATGAAGTGTTCCATGATTCATTGTTTGTGCACAACACCCAGTGCTCCATGCAGAATGTGCCCTCCTCAATACCCACCACCAGGCTAACCCATCCTCCCACCCCCCTCCCCTCTAGAAAGTCACGTATATTTTTATATACTTGCTGTTGTGACAGTTTTAACATCATGTCCTATATATTTTGTCCATCTTGCAAGACCCCATGACCATCAATTTTAATATTCCCTAAAATGGGCTCATCACTGTTTATGTGACCAACCCTTATTAAGGCATTTAGAATGCTTGCTACTTTCAAAAAAAAAAAAAAACCCACCACCACCAACAGGGAAAACCTCTGGCTAATGCTCTTTCCCTTTCTTGGATCATTTTCTTTCGTTAAACTTGCCAGAAATGAAATTAGGTCAAAGGGTATGGCCACTTTGTGCCTTTGGGAAGGATGATGGCAATTTATAGTAGACACTTTGGATACTACTCTTACCACTAATTTGTAACATTAAAATGACAGTCGGTACTTACTTCTTTGACCACCATGAAGCAGAACATGTCACAAGTGCTTGTATATATTATGAGCGTCTCTTCTGAGTTGCTACTTACAATAATCCTTCAAAGACATGAAAGCCAAGAAAAAAATGGGACTTACCCAGGTCACGTGGCATGTCAGAGAAAGAGGTAGAGCTGAGTGTAGGACTCTGCATGACTCTCCCACCCACCCCTGCCTGCAGGTGAATTTCAATAGCGCATGATGAAGGGAAGCTACAGAGCCTCTCAAGGACATCACACAAAGTCCCCTTCCAGGCAAGACTGGCTGTGTGTGCTGGGCCTGGAGATCCTTGGCAGCCCACCAGGCACCCTCCTGATGGCAGAAAAAGAGGTTTGTCGTGCTTCCGCGGGAAACTTTGTATCCTGCTGAGTGTCTTAGAATATGGGCCAGCACCTGTCACGGACTCCTACCCTACCAGCACGTGGGA
The DNA here is from genome assembly GCF_029215605.1 of Mirounga angustirostris. Taxonomy (NCBI): domain Eukaryota; kingdom Metazoa; phylum Chordata; class Mammalia; order Carnivora; family Phocidae; genus Mirounga; species Mirounga angustirostris. Next base: position 143,170,167 of record NW_026991713.1, read on the forward strand.
TGCCCCAGGTGGTACCACTGTCTATCTCAGCCCTGGCTCACCAGGAATCCCGCCAGGAAGAAAAGGTGCACTGTGCTTGGTGAGTCACTGGAGCACTTTCCGGTGCTAGGAGAGAGGAACTAGCCTGGATCCTCCCGGCCACTCCGTGTCCAGAGGGCACATACCACTTGCACCACCCTCTGAGGATGCAAGCATGGCCTGCGTTTTCATCAACATCACATCTAGTTCCAGTTTCCTAGAGCACAAGATTCTACTTCTGGAATTCTGCCATCATAATGATGTTACAAGCCTGGCACACAGGGCAAAGCCCTCCGTGGTATCCACCCAGCTGAGCCATCCTCTGTACCTAGAGCAGGCACTGATGTGTGCCACATGGACGCCAGCCACTGACTGGGCCACCACCTGCTTCCACAGCTTCCCTCGGCCAGCACCCCTGTTGCTCCTCTGTCTCCCCTCCCCTCCACACCCATCCTCCAGCTGCCTTCTGGAGCTGTCAACTGTGGCAGAGACGGGGGGCAGGACACTTCAGTATGAAGGGGAGAGGTTGGGGCGCCTTTGTGGCTCAGTCAGTTGGGCGTCTGCCTTCGGCTCAGGTCATGATCCCAGGGTCCTGGGATCAAGCTCCATGTCGGGCTTCCTGCTCAGCCGGGGTGTCTGCTTCTCCCTCTGCCTCCCCCGCTCCCCCTAGCTTATGCTCTCTCTCTCTAAGTAAAATCTTAGGGAAAAAAATGGAGAGAGGTTTCTGAAGAATGAATCGTGAACTTTTCTGGAATTCAACCCCTAGTTCCCCAAGTGCCTCCCGATATAAAACCATGGGGCATGCCACAAAACTATGTTGTCTAAGGTGCAATAAAAACTGTAAGAATGCTATCATCTTTAAAAAGAAAAATCAGGGCGCCTGGGTGGCTCAGTTGGTTACAAGTTGGCCCTTCTGCTCAGGTCATGATCCCAGGGTCCTGGGATTGAGCCCCACATGGGGCTCCCTGCTCAGCGGGGAGGCTGCTTCCCCCTCTCCCTCTGCCTGCCGCTCCCCCTGCTTGTGCGCTCTGTCAAATAAATAAAATCTTTATTTATTTATTTTTTAAGATTTTATTTATTTATTTGACAGAGAGAGACACAGCGAGAGAGGGAACACAAGCAGGGGGAGTGGGAGACGGAGAAGCAGGCTTCCCACTGAGCAGGGAGCCCGATATGCAGGGCTCGATCCCAGGACCCTGAGATCATGACCTGAGCCGAAGGCAGACGCTTAACGACTGAGCCACCCAGGCACCCCTAAATAAAATCTTAAAAAAAAAAAAAACAAACACATGTCAGGGCGCCTGGGTGGCTCAGTCAGTTAAGCGTCTGCCTTCGGCTCAGGTCATGATCGCAGGGTCCTGATCAAGTCCCACATTGGGCTCCCTGCTCAGCGGGGAGCCTGCTTCTCCCTCTCCCCCTGCTGTGCTCTCTCTCTCTCAAATAAACAAAATCTTAAAAATAAAAAAATCACTCATCTAAAAGCAAAACAGTTTTCCAATAAAAATGCACACTGCTCAAATGACACGACAAATGCAAATGTGGAAGCTGAGACCGCACCCGGGCAGCTTTGCTGTTATGCAGGCGCTGCCGCTCTGGTAACTAGAGGCTACGGAACGGGTTGCAAGACCCAAGTCCCCGCGGTTCGCAGTTCCCCACAGAGGAGAGGGAGGCCTGCAGTCCTGGGAGCGTCAGTGAAGTCAGCGTGCAGCCCCGGAAAGCCAAAACAGGCCTCTCAGCCTCCTGTTCCCATCCCTTGGACGTGAAGTGGGAAGAAACTGAGAATCGCCTGAAAACCCTCCCAGGTCTATCGCCCTGAACAGGGCTGCCCTGGGGCCCAGAAGATTTTATGCATGAATAGGTGTTGCCACTTCTGGTTCTCAGAACTGGAGATCCAGCTGACTGCTCAGCAGCTGGCCAGCCAACGAGGTGCTGACCCCAGCAGCACATAGGTGTGAGGGTTCAGAGGGGGGTACCCAGAACACCAGGGCGTGGGCTGCACTCCACACGGGAGCAGAGGTGCTCTCAGTGAGCCAGAGCACATTACACAAGAAGGAAAAGTGTTTTGTATTTTTTTTTTCTTTAAAGATTTTATTTGAAAAAGAGGGAGGGAGAGCACAGAGGGAGAAGCAGACTCCCCGCTGAGCAGGGAGCCCCACTCAGGGCTCGATCCCAGGACCCTGAGATCATGACCCGAGCCAAAGGCAGATGCCCAACCGACAGCCACCCAGGCGCCCCAAGAAGGAAGATTCTTACATGAAGTTTTCCTGTCACAGTGGAACAGTGCAGGCACGCGGGTCAGCCGCTCATCCCACGCAGGCTGCAAGGGTTGTGTATTCCGGGGACACCTAGAGAAGCAATAATCCTGACACCCCTGGGGTGCTTGCTACGGGTGTTCAACTGTCGTCCTCAGCTCTACAGGGCAGCCCTACTAACATCTTCACTTTAGAGAAGGTAACACAGCTCATGTCACACCCAGGGTCACACGGCCTCACAATCAGCATTTTAGGTGTTTTCAATGATTTCTCTTTGAGCTTTAAATTCCTGTTTACCAGTTTTCAGCACAGTTTTGGGGATGCTGAGGAATTTCCCACTTAGTCCTGGATAAAAGTGATATGCCACCGCCCCAGTCCCAATGGCTCCTACTTTAGAAGCCACTGGCCCTTGGGAGACCGCTGCTTTCCAGAGGCTGGAAGTCTATTTGAAACTAATCAGTATCTGGAAATGTGTGAAGAGTGGAGGTTACTAGATGGCGCCCGGGCACAGGAGCCTCAGGGGTCAAATTGACAGAGGAGATCAATGTCTCTTGGACTGCATTTTCAGGATGAGGCGAGCCTGCCAGTAATGGTCCTGACCCTTGCTAGGGCAGGGAGGCAGCATGGGCCAGGTGGCTGATGAGTTAGAAGGCTCAAGACACTTGAGAAGGTGCTGTGGCCTCCAACAGATACCCTGTGCCTGCAGCCTCTCCATGCTGTTACCACAGGCCTGTGTCCAGATTAGCAAGAAAACCCTTAGAATGGAAAGGGCCATAGCCTGCCATGGGGAACAGTAAGGCCCTGGATATCTGGGGGCAGACTTAGGGGAGCCCCAAGGGACAGGGTGTGGTATGCCCAGGAGACAGGGTCCTGAGTGGTCTCTGGCAAAAGAGAAGCAAGGGCAGGCCTGCACATGCTCCTTAGCCTCCTGGGAGACAGAATGGGGCCACTTAAGGCCCAAACCGGCTCCTTATGCCCACAACCAACACAGCCTAGCACCCACTGTGGTCTGTCTTATTCAAGTCACCCTAAAACAAGATGAAGCCTGTCTTCACATCTGTCTGTAGACCCACTGCCTGTGATCTCATCTCACTTTCCCAAGGACGGCAGATGCTGGGGCCTCTGCGGGCAGCACACACGTGTGCCAGACATAGAGCCAGGCCCTTTCCCGCAAAGCTGCCCACAGCTCCCCTCCCTAGTCTAGCAGAATTCTTTTTAAATATATTTTTTTTAAGATATTATTTATTTACCAGAGAGAGAGAGACAGAGGCAGGCAGAGGGAGAAGCAGGCACCTTGCTGAGCAAGGAGCCCAATGTGGGACTCGATCCCAGGACCCTGGGATCATGACCTGAGCCGAAGGCAGACGCTTAACCGACTGAGCCCCCCCGGCGTCCCAGTCCAGCAGAATTCTGAGTGCCACCTGCTGGACCAGCAGCCCCTAGAGCCAGGCCCTGCTCGGCACTCAGCGCAGGTCCACTGCAGAATGTAAACTTCTGCTCCACATCCCAATGTTGGAAGCCCCGTTCCACCCTCAGCCGTGTCACAGAGCAGCCCTTCTCCTCGGATGAGCTGGTGGGACCAGGAGAGAGTTTCCTCAGGTGCGAGGAAGGAAATGATGTCCTGAGGTGCCTACTATGGGTTTTAGGGTGTGGGGCCATGAAACAAGTGAAACTGCCTTATTGCACCCTGCCCCATCCCAGGCCCCGTCTGCATCCAACACAATACTCTAAGCAGCTACTGACGACGACAGCTCCGAGGACAGGAAGGCAAGGATTTGCCCCATGTCAGTCGTCAGTTAATGGGAAAACGGCACACGTGGAGAGTGTGGCGCTCTGGAGTCAGACAGCCCTGGGCTTGAAGCTGGTGGCCTTGGGTGAGTCACGGACCCTCCCTGAGCCTCAGTCTTCCTGGGACCTGGGACTAGAACCCCTGCCTCCTGGCCAGGCTGCGTGCAGAGCAGTGACAACAGCAGGTGCCCAGTACCTGGCAGGGGAGCAGAGCACTTTCGGGTCCAAACACAGGTCTACTGGGGGGGATGACAAGGCTCTGGAATTAGTGGTGATGCCAGCACAGCTCTTCCAACATACTAAAGCCACTGAACTATGCACTTTGAGAGGGTGGATTGTATGGCACGTGAATTATAATTACATCCCCCCAAGAGCAAAACCCACCCAGATATGGATAGTTCTGTGTGTGTGCACGGTTATAAAAGAGATGGGGAAGAAACACCCCAGACAAGAATCATCGTCTCTGGGGTTGAAGTTTGGCAGCCAACGGTCAAGAGAGGTGAGGATTTCTGTCATTACAGACTTAAACACGCATATTTTAAACAAAAAGGTATCTGTGTATTTGCAGAACTAAAATTTTTGAAAAGAATACAATTTTAGGACAGAGCTGAGATGGGCAGCTTCGATCCCTGGTGACAGAGAGGAGGCAGGGGGTCTCCACCTCCTGGTGCACCGAGTTCAGCGGCTCTCCTCTGCCCCCGCCCTCCCCACATCCCAGAGAGGACTTAAAAGCAAAGACTTCGGGGCCCTGGGAAAGGCCTCTGGCGTTCTGCTCGGCTCCCAACTATTCATCATTCATTGCAGAGAGCTGCTGTTGATCCAAAGCTGGGCCAACTGGCAGCAGCCTATGGCAGCCCAGGTGGGCTGCCCATGGGAGTTGGGAAGGCCTGGGCCCAGGCCAGCAGGAGACACTCCTCCCCCGCTGCAGCCACAGCTGCAAACCCAATTCTGCAATCTGAACGGTCCCGCACACGGCCAAGGGATACCCACCCTGCCCCCACGGTCTCTGCCGCACCACACATGACCTGCCAGGGACACACACTGACACTCCCTTCTGGAGGCAGGTGAGACCGAGAGGGCAGGGAGGGACTGTCCGATGCTAAGCTCCATCTGTGCACGAGTGAGCACTCCTGGAGGGCCGAGGTGGGGTGCCAGGGGGATGAGGCAGAGGTGAAGGCAGAAGGCAGTGAGGGCAGTGCATGGAAGGAGGACTTTCTGACACCAGTCTCCCCCAGGATCTGCTAGAGCAGCAGTTCCCCAATGTTTTGGGTCTCAGGACTCCTTTACAAACTCGATTATTGAGGACTCTAAAAAGGTTTTGTTTTTGTGGGTTATCAATACCTACCATATTAGAAATAAAAAATGAGGGCTTTTAAAAAGTATTAATTCATTAAAAACATCAATAAACTCATTACATGTCAGCATAAATAGTTAAAATAACTACCTTCCAAAACAACTGTAATAATGAGATAGCTGGTATTGTTTTTCATTTCTGCAACCCTTTTTCATTTCACTTCCCTTACGGGAAGTCTGCTGGATTCTCCTATTTGCTCCTCCACCCAGTCTGTCGTGCTACGGTGTTTGGGTTGAAGTACGTGAAGAAAACCCAGCTTCCCAAAGAAAGCAGTTGGAAATGGGAGGGGCGTTTGAAGAGTCTCTTCAGGTACGTAACTGTGGACATTCTTCCATACCACACCCAAACCCGACCGGGGTAGTGTCTCAAAGGTTAGCTGGAATATGGAATCTGAATGCTTAATGAATTCTTCCTCCTGTTATGTTACAGTTCATCAGTCTACCTTGCATTTGGAATGGCTTTTACCCATGCATGGTTTCTAACAGCACGCATGGATCATCTGGAAAACATCGGTTCACAATATGAGCCCCGATTATGAAGACAGAACAGCGCTGATGTGTCTTATGTAATATTCCCCCCACTCAAATCACATGGCTAGCATCACCACCAATCTCATCGGAAAAGTCTTTACTGGGAAGCTGTCAAGCTCGCAGTGGCAGATACAAGTTTCCCAAAATTCTAACTTTCCCTTGAAAGTTCCCAATTTCATCACTGGCCACAAGTAGATTAACAAATTTATCATTGGTGACATTTACAAAAACAAAGGTCAGCGGTTTCCCCTTAAGTAGTGGGCTCACTGTTCATTTTCAAGAGAATGTCCACTAAGTCCCCAAGTGTGAATAACCACAGTTTGTGTGTCAGTTGTTCAAGTAAATCTGGAGCTTCACAAGAAAGCTAGTTCAGCTCACAATTCAAACAACTGTGCATGTGCTTTCCCTGAGGCATTTGTCATACTCCACAGGTGTGTGATGTAGGTCTCATGTTTCATCACACAGAATAGCAGAGATGTGCACTTGAGGGTCAAGATGATTTAACACAGTAAATCATTTTTACTGCTTTTTCTTAAATGAGACCTGTGAGTGTGATGAGCATCATCACAAAGATGACGAGCCGAGGTTGGTGCCTCTGCCTTAAGTCAAACAGCAGTTCGGTCCTCGCTGCTTCTGCACCACAGGTGTGGCGGCCAACACGGTGTGAAGGGCACTGCCATAAAGAGTCCTGACCTTCAGCCCCGGCAGCCCCCAGGACACCGCCCCTGCTGTGCTAGAGGCAGCCCCGCAGACCACGAGGGGCTCCGACGCCGCAGAGACCCACCCAGAGCGGCCCGGGCCGGTGAGCCTCTGAGCTTGCTGGTGCTGCGCCCCGGCCCCGGCTGCGGTGTGCCCGGCCTGACAGGAAGCATCGGACCAGCTCGGACCCAGCTCACCACTTTGTAGCTGCGTGACCTCACTGAGCCTCAGACTCCCTCATCTGGAAGCAGAGGTGATCAGGCCTACCTCCAGGGGTGGGAGCAAGGTTTAAAATAACTAGTGTGTGCGAAATACCCAGAGCAGCGGCTCCGGACCCAGCACATGAGAACACGGGACAAATGGCACCTGCTGACAGCACCATTTATTGTGACCAACTTCCAACAGGAAGGAAAACAAAACAGGCACCAAGGCCTCTGCCACAGCAGCTTCTGCCCCCCCCCAGCTGTGAGGGTCCTGGTGTGTGCTCCTCACAGGATGCGGGGGGACCTGGAATCAAACCCCACCTGAGCGGCCCACCCAGCAGAGTTCATCCATGACACAGCCAAGTGGAGGCCACCTGCTCTGCGCGACTCCTGCAGAGATACCAGCAATCCTCCTCAGGGCCGACTCTCCTTTCGGGCAACATCACGGTCAGTAATGGCCCTGGCAAGGGCGCTCCGCCCCGAGACTCTGGGTGTCTACCTGAGACCGTGGTGGCAGGTCGGTGGCCAGGCAACAGCAACTGCAGGACCACCTTTCCCAGGGGCCTCTCTCCAGAGGAACTCACCTTCCCAGCAGCCACAGCGCTAGGATGTCAGAGGGCCTCAGGGGGCTCCTCAGTCCCCAGGACACAGGTTCCAGGCGTCTGGCCAGAGACAGGACTTGTTGGGGAAACTGAAAAACAGTTTTCTACACTGCCAACAGCCTCCCACTGCTCAGGAAGGGTTGGAGGTCCAGAGTAAAAGCCAAACACCTTCTTGGGTCCTCTTGGCCACCCAGAGGAGGGGAGAAGCAGAACCCACCTGGCCCCTGCTGAGTCCCTTCACAGGAGGCCTGGCCCACAGGTGACTGCGTCACCCATTTCCCGCCCGCCCACCCCTGGGGCCCGTGTGAGAACAGAGACACGGATGTGCAGAAGCCATGTAAGGACCAGGCAATATGAGGTGTCGCTGACTGGGGGACTTGGTTGCCAGAGATGGGCACTGACACCCTGGGCAACACCACGTACTGTCCTGTTCTCCAACTTCCCAGGGGCGGATTTAAGAACAGTCTGTGTGGTGGCCACTTCACAGAGGCCCTTGGAGGGAGGACGGCGCTTCTTCTGGGAATAACCACCTGTCCCTTCACGATGGTAGTTGTACAGTGTGGCAGGAAGTGAGAGCACGATCCCTGCCTTCCAGATGCTTAAAATCGAGTAGGGGGAGACAGGCATTAAATCATCACACCAGAAACGCCAAACATAATGAAAAGTGTGACCAGTGGCGTGCAGAGGTGGAGGAGACTTTGAAAGCACAGGAAAATTGGCCCTGGTCTGGGGATCAGGGAACGTCTCTCCAAGCAAGCCAGGAGGCAGGATTAACGAGACCAGCAGGCAAAGGAGGGGATGTGAAGAGCGGCTGGATGGTGAGCCACAGACTGAAGGGAGGAGGCTGCACCCGCGGTGGGGGGGGGGGGGGCAGGACACAAGCCTGGAGCCCACGCTCAAGCTGCGGTGGCGGGGGGGAAGGGGCAGGTCACAAGCCTGGAGCCCACGCTCAAGCTGCCCGACTGCTTCAGAGGCACCTGGCCACAGGGGCTGCTCCGCCAGAGCACACAGACCATGGACCCCCATGGGGGACCTGAGCTAAGAGGAAGGATGAGAATCACGGGCCAGGAAGCCCACAGTACCCCACAGCAGCACCCCAGCCCTCCTCTTTCCCAGCCCACTCTCCTGAGTGGTGCCCCCATCCCCAACCACTCAGTCTTCAGGAACAAAGCCGTCAACTTCTTTCTTGACCAGCAATAAAGTCTGAGAGCACAGGGTTTACGGGCATCCTGCCCACCATGATAGATTGTATGACCCTGGACGAGTTACTGAATTCCTCTGAACCTCAGTTTCCCTACCTAGAGCACCACACTCCGTTTTTATTCAGGGCAACAGGGTCTTGACTAAGACACTCCCAGCCCTTCCTGCAGTCACCTGTGACCACATGACTAAACTCCGGCCAATGAGTGACAAGCAGAGTACTGTAAGGACTGATAGGAAGGTGCCACCCTAGCCAGGCGGACCGGACCCTCCGTCCTCCTGCCCTCCTGTCTGCTGCCTGGAATACGTCTGTGACAGCGCCTGCAACCATGCTTGACCATGAGGTGACCTTGGGCATGGAAGCCATACTAAGGACAGCAGAAGGTGCCCAGGCCCCGGAAGACCATAGAGATACCATGCCAGCACTGAAGTGACCACTTCTCATATCTTCTTTTTTTTTTTTTTTTTAAAGATTTTATTTATTTGAGAGAGAGAGAATGAGAGACAGAGAGCATGAGAGGGAGGAGGGTCAGAGGGAGAAGCAGACTCCCCGCCGAGCAGGGAGCCCGATGCGGGACTCGATCCAGGGACTCCAGGATCATGACCTGAGCCGAAGGCAGTCGCTTAACCAACTGAGCCACCCTGGCGCCCACTTCTCATAACTTCTATGTGAGAAAGAAACAAACTTGTTTTAGTCGGTAACTTCGGGTTTCCTACTAAATACAGCCAGACCTAATTCCAGCAATCAAAGGGGAAACGGAAATGCTAGTTTTCCAGCAATTCTCAAACACACTATGGCCAGAAATTACTTGTGATTGGTAAATTTCCAGATTATTAACAAAGAAGGAAGCAGGCATCATTAGAAATAGTGCTAGTCAGGCTGAAGGTATGTCAACAAGTGGTCCATAACTGAAAACCTCCCATTATGGACTTCCCACTGACTTGGCTTTCTTGAGCTGACACTGGGGCCTCCACACGGGTGGCCTCCACACGGGTTCGCTGAGCAGGCCCTCGGGCTGCCAAGTTCTAGCCCTGGAGGGCCTGGGAAATCCTGCCTGTGGCCCATTTTCCATTGTTCTTACTGATGGAGGCAGGACGGAGAGGTAATCCCTCCCTCAGACAGCATCACCGGGGGCTATGAACCGTTTGTTTTTACACACGAACACAGGCTTATCTGATGCTGTGGGAATTCTAAATACTTCAAAACAAGCTAAAGTAAGACACAGAAAGGACCAGAAAGCAGATCTGGTTTTCCCATCTGCCTCTCATCCCACCCGGCCCAACGCACCTCCCTGATCGGTATCACGGCTCCAAGAAGCTACTACACCAGCCCAAGCCCATGGCCCCAAGAGGAGGCTTGAGCCCTGGTCACGGCGTCAGCTGACAGGACAGAATCCTCACCTGCGGGTGCCCAGGTGCTCGGTCCCACGCTAGCCATCTGGCTCCCCAGCTTTCCAGAGCCATAATGAGGCCTGAGTGGGGTTGTGTGTGAAGAGCACACAGCGCAGAGCCGGCCACACAGTGTTCAATAAACAAATTCTTGCTTGTATCACTGGTATTTAGGAATTGCAAGCGGAGCATGAGAAAGAAGTACACAATTTAAAAAGAGAAAAAATACACTGGTTGCTCTTAGAAGCAAAATCAAAAGGCAGACAGGACTCAAGGCATGGTTCTAAACTAAAAAGCAGTAAGATTTCTAGGAACTGTGATGATGACAACAATCATAACAATTTACGTCATGCTAAATTCTTGTCAAAGTCCTGGCCAACCACTCTGACTCCCCGAGTGTCAAGAGCAACGGACCACAGCAAAGCGGGTTAGCGCGGCAACTCTGGAGGACAATTCTGCTATCTGTACATTCTATTTGGCTCATTAATTCCATTTCAAGACATCTGTCCTAGAGCTAAGTGAGCATGTGAGCAAAGATTTACAGGCAAATGTCTGTATGTACCAATGTCTTCTGTTCCACCAAAGGGACTGGTTACCCCCCTGGTTACCTACATAATGTAATTGTATTCACCCCCAAAACGATATAGACCCCTTTTTGTAGGCAGAACAATGGTCTTGATATTGCACTGTAAAACCAGTATGTGTAGGGATTCTACTTTAAAAGTACATATTTACATATGTATTACACACCAAATGTTAATTGTTTTCTCTGGGTGTTAAGATTTTGGATCATTTGTTTATATACAAATACATATACAGAAACCGTTATGTGTAGTTTCTAGTTTTTCTAGGATGGGCAGCTCCTTTGGTTCTTTCCCAAAAAAGCCTCATTGTAATTGTGTTAAATTTATGTGTATTCCTCCTCAGTCCAGAAAGGTGCCTCTGACTATACCCTCCGGGAAAAGCAATAGTCCAAGAAGCAAACGCAGGGACTGTCTATTTACCAGTTTTCTCGCCTAAAGTGGTGTTACGGTCTTTATATTGGTTTCATGTGAGTCTGGTAGCATGCGTCCGTTCTCCATCCCACGTCACCTCACCGTACTCCGGTAAAATTGAAGATCTAGATCTGTAAAGCTGGAACATAAAGACCACCCAAGGTGGTTCTGGCCTCGGAGACCCTATGTGGACAGCCGGCACGAGGTCACTTGGCAGAGGAGGGCAGGTAAGAAAAGCCCAGCAGACACACATGAAGCGGAGACAGACCGGGCGACAGAGCTGCACTTGGGGGGGTGCCGCCAGCCGTGGCAGCTGCTGGGAGTTCGGCCCAGGCCTCCAAGCTGTGGTCCAGCACCTCTTCCGCCTTCAGAGGTGCCTCCCAGGCAGGAGGGCCTCCGGAGCTGGACACAGGAGGAGGAAGCAGTACAGACAGGAGGAGGAGCAGCAGCAAAGGGAAGAAAACAGCTACAGCTGCAGCCACTAGTGAAGAAACAAGTCATCTGCACCTGTCAGGCGGGCAGGGCTTGGGAACTAAAAGGCCCACTAATTTTAGAAGCAGGATGAGTCTCAAAAACCATCACTTAGGCAATCAAAATGAAGCCCTGAAAAGAAAAAATCCTAACCTCTGCCTCCACTAAGCTGACAAAGCAGTCTTTGGCTTGACTCCATTTTAATCAGTTATCTGAGATCAAGACATACCATTCTGACCCAGCTAAAAGCACGAGGCCCTACGTGCAACCAAGCCACTTGGCCACTATGGTCATGGCCACCCAGCTGGAAGAATCTTACTTCAGACACAAACCCTGTAGCATCGTTGCTGGCCCCAGAGGGGAGCTCAGCTGGCAGCCGGGCCTGGCCCAGGTCTCCCCGCCCAACAGTGAGGACGTTTCTGTACATCGCTTACATCCTTCATGCTACAGAGCGTTCTCTCAGTTAAACTGAGAACAGCTGGATGGAGAACAGGAGCTGCAGCAACCTCACCAGTACCAGTGTGACAGGCTTCCAGAGGTCACCGGATAGCATCAGTCAAAAGAAAAAAGCCAAAAACCAGCAGACATGTCGCAGATTAGTCCACTGTTCCTGGAGCCCACTGCAGTGGTTGGATGTCGCCGTAGAGGTAAGAAGCTGTGTTGCAGGACCAGTGGAATAAAACCTGAGACAAGAGGACATTCCGGGGCTACGCTCTCCAGTGCTAGCGTCCCGGGGGCCGGGGGCACTTGGACAAGCTGTTGCTGCTGAGCACGTGGGGCCGGCATCCATGACCACAACATGACATCCACAGTGGAGAAAGGGAAAAGTGCGAACAAAGTGCTCTGGGACGTGTGAGTGAGGAACAAATCGGGTCAGTGGTTCACATTACATGACACAGAAGAGTATATGGAAGTTCAAATTCCTATCACTCTAACGCACATCTGACCCAGAGAGCTTACTCATGCCAGTTGGGACAGAAGAACTATTTTGGATCTTCTCCTTGGGAAAACGAGAGCTCATGGAATATCTGGGGTTGCCTTATTTATGGTCACGTGCCATTTCTCTATGATTCAAACACCTAGAGACCACCTTCCAGGCAGAAATGTCATTAGAGATCACGAAGTCCAAAGTCTCAACTGACATTCATGACTCTTCAGACATTTCCTGAAGCCCCCCCAGAGGCAGGGTGCTGTACCGGAGACTGCGGTGGGCAAGACAAGCAGCGCCCACCCCCGGCTGCTCTCTGACAGGATCCGGGCCCAGCAGCTCAGAGAGGAGCCCTGATTCATGCCCCACGCGCATTAGATGCACTGGTCTCAGCCCTGTCTCTTTACTCACACGTTCTCCAAACTATCCTCAAGCAGGATCTCACACTCCCAACAAAGGGCTTTTGCACACTGGAATTCCACCAAGGGAGTTTGCATGGATTTCACTGTGGCCAGAACAAAAAAGAGAAACAACTGAAATGAGCCCGGGCGCCTGGGTGGCTCAGTTGGTTAAGCGACTGCCTTCGGCTCAGGTCATGATCCCAGGGTCCTGGGATCGAGTCCCACATTGGGCTCCCAGCTCAGCAGGAAGCCTGCTTCTCCCTCTCCCACTCCCCCTGCTTGTGTTCCTGCTCCTGCTGTCTCTGTCTCTGTCAAACAAATAAATAAAATCTTTAAAAAAAAAAAAGAAATGAGCCCGACCAGGCCCCCTGCTTTTCCCTTGGGGACGGCAGGGCTTGGGAGGGGACCGGAACTCGGGGCACGCACGCCGTCTGCGCAAGGGCCCAGCTCCTGCACACCTCTGAGCTCACAGGCAACTCAAGGACTCTACAGGGCAGCTGGACCATGAGGTGTCTGCTCTACCAGCTGACTTTAGACCCTAACCACTGAATGTTCACTTGGCAATTCACCTCTATTCACCTGTGCTGCAGGGAGCTCCAGAGCACATGTATACTCCGCTCCCCACCCCTCAGGGCTTCACCAGCCCTTCCAAAGCCAGGACAGCTGAAATGCAGGCATGGGACGCAATTTCACTCAACACATAAATAACTGGCACACGCTCTGAATCAGCCCAGGCCCTGAAGGTGGGGAAAAACCTGTCTTCATGGAGCTTACATTTGCAGGGGGCTGGGGGTTATAACACAGAAACAGATCAAGTATACAGTTTGTCAGACAGTGACACATGCCATAGAGGAATGATGAGCAGGGAAGGGAGTGAGCACTGCACGGATGCAATTTTCAACAGGGCGGGCTTCTCAGAGTGGGGAGCATTCGGGCCAAGACGGGACAGGTCACGTGCACAGCTGTGGAAAGAAGGTCCAGGCAGAAAGAGTTAAGTGCAGAGGCCTGGAACATGCCTGCACAACCCTGGGAGCTGGAGGCTGGGTAGCATGGGTGCCAGGAGTGGGAGGAGCTGAGGGAAGTGGGGCTGGCCCTTGACGGAAGGGAGGCCAGGTCCTCAAGCCGCTAAAGGACGTCCACTTTACTCCCCGAGTGAGAGGGAGGGCTCAGGAAATCAGGCTGTCCAGCTGTCCCTTGGCTCTCCACTTCCTGCCCTATGCCTGGTGTACTAATGTGGGCCCCCAAAGTCCTGATATCAAGAGGTGGCTGCTAGAGGTGGGGGACCGTCAGTTCTCAGCCCCCACCTCCAGCAGGCATGGTTTCTTCGTGGCCAGTTGGACTGGAGCCACAGAGAACTGGGTCATGGCGTGGACCATACGCTCTCCAGATAAAGCAGGTAAATGCACACAGAAATGCATGTAACCTGAGCCTGACTACACAGGGACAGAGATGAGGCCTGAGCCTCAGGCAGTACAGAATGGCCCAGAGTCCAAGAGCTGACAAGGGGTCACGGGGGGCCTTCTCGCCTAGAGCAGGACAGAATTCTTCCAGGCCTAGGAAAAGCCAGTTTTATTCAGCAGAGCCATCACTATCCAAGTTTGTTTTTTCTTTCTTTCAAGTAACCACCTGTTTAAAAAGGCTTCAGGTTCTTGAGGCGCCTGGGTGGCTCAGTCGTTGAGCGTCTGCCTTTGGCTCAGGTCATGATCTCAGGGTCCTGGGATCAAGCCCCGCATCGGGCTCCCTGCTCGGCGGGAGGCCTGCTTCTCCCTCTCCCACTCCCCCTGCTTGTGTTCCCTCTCTCGCTGTGTCTCTGTCAAATAAATATTTTAAAAAATAAAAATAAAAATAAAAAGCCTTCAGGTTCTTGACTCCTTAATTCAGCCAACATTTCATGGGCCCCTCTATGGAGGTCACTCATTTTGTGGCCCCGGCCCTCAGGGAGCTGCAGATCCACCTAGGAAGCCAGCTCACACCTAAGAAGAATTTACAAAAGATACTCAGCAAAACCCAAACGAGAACTCATGACAGCAGGTGCTCCCGGTGAGAGAAGGTGCGTCTGTGAGCCCTGGCACTGGGGAGGCTTCAGGCACCAGGTGGGCCCTGCAGGAAGGAGGGCAGGGATTCCTGGTCTGGGACAAAGGAGTCACTGTGAGCAGAGGGGAAACAGAACACTGTGGTCAAGGGCCCAGCCTCCCCAGGCTAGAGTGGTCACTCCCAGAGGGCAGGGATGGGGTTTGGGGCCAGTGTCTCCACAACCCCAAGCAGCACATCAAACCTTGGCTGTCACTGGGTGGATAAGTAATGCAGCCTGGCTGGTACTCTGGGGAGGGGCTCTTCCCTGTCCCGTAGGCCCTGTGCTGTTCACAGTACCCCAGCCACGAAGATGGATGTTCCAGACTTTTCTCTGGCCCTTAAACCTTGACCTGTCAGCAAGTCCTGCCAATGCCATGGTTCAAAAAGGTCTCAGATCCACTCATCTACTGCTCAAGGTTTAAAGGCTAGAGTCTAGACTTGGCCCGACGTTCATATCTCTCTACTACAACCTACTGCAGCCACCCAGACTGTAATCCGCTCTTCTCCAAAGAAACCAAACCTCACCCCTACCAAAGGACCTTCCACAGACCCTTCCCCAACCTCCACACACCTTCCCCCTGCCCTCCAACCCCTGCCTTTCCAGCAAACCCAAGCCTTCCCCATGACTCCCTCCACACTTCACTCACCTCCCACCCAGAGAACGCTGGGGGGGTGGGGGGGCTCTCCCACTCGTAACCCTGCAGGCCCTACTCAGCCCCTGGCATAGGTGCATTGAAAAAACGAGTCCGTGAGGGTTGGGGTTAGCCTAACTAGGCTTCCCATGCTGTTTCCTGCCCAAATGCCCACCACCCATAGCCCTGGGGCAGAACACAGCCTTAGCAGAGATGGAGTCCCTGGCTTCCGGGGATGAAAGTGCCTGGTTTATGGCCAAAAATCCAGATAGAAGACCCCCTTTTAGAGTCACAGTCAACTCCATGGAGCAATTTCCACGATGGGGCGGGGACAGCCCACATTCCCGTCAGCCTCACTCCCTTCAGCCCTGCTGGGCCCGTATCTGGCAATCTTCGGTAAACCACTCACTCACTGTTTCCTCGGCCGCGAGACTGATGCCAGAGTGGCCCCCCCGCTGCTGCAAGGACCCTTGCGGACCGAGCACAGGTGCGGGCGCTGCCAGGTGGGCCTGGAGCACTTCCGAAGAGCAGCCCCTGCAAACACAACCGCCTTCCTGCTGCTTCCCCAGCTTGTAAGACTGTTGCTCTTAATGCTGCTTAGAACCGCGACACGTTTCACTTCCTCCCATAGTAATAAGGCTTAGAATTCTCAAACCCCAACCCAGGACACCCCTCCAGCCTTCTCTACCTACTTCTGCCTTCCTCTGTTTCTCCTTCAGGGGAAAACACAAACACTGGAATAGATCTGGATTCAGACTGAATCAACACGTAAGGAACACATTACATTTCCAGCACATCCAGTTTTTACTGGACCTTCATGACAACTCCTTGTGGTTAGAACCGATGGTGCAGAGTCACCCAGGGGCCAGATCACAAAGGAGCTCACAGCACCCACAGACCAGGAGCACCAAAAAGATGATGAGAAACGTTTTCTGGAAAACTGATCCGACATTACCAAACACATCACAACCGCTTTTATAGAAACACTCAGAATGGCACTGGACTTCCTTACCCTGCATTGCGTGGTTTTGTGCTGGTTTTACTTCGTCTAACATTAGGGGACGCTAATCTTTCCGCACAAGCGGATACAGGTCTTCATCTCACCTGGGTGTTGCTTTTCACCTATCATAGATGTAGCAAGTGAGGTTCTGGGAAGGCTAACGCCTTGTCACAAAGCTTGGAAGCGACAAAAGTGCCTCCAACGTGCTCTGCCGAGTCTAGACAGTACTGGTCCCAGGACCTCACCTTTATTACCAGAACCTGATAACTCACAGAGCAGGAGAGGGGCTTGGTCTGCAGGCTCAACAGCGACCAGACCTGCATCTCCCTGGGTGGGCTGCCCTCTCTGGGGGGAGAGGCTTTGCCACAGGCCCAGATCAAGGGCCCCCTCTCCTCTGCAGCACTAAATTTCAATGCAGCCTCTACCACCTCCTGGGGAGACATGCCTGGGAAAGTCCTGACTGCAGAGATGAGGAGCCGGAAGCCCTCTGTGGGGTTCTAGAAACTGGCACATTCCCATTCTGCACACTCCATTTCCAAGTCCCTTTGTGAAGGCCTAATAACCCTCGTGCCAGCCCTGCAAGCCTGGGTCTCCTCCGCACTAAGGGCCTACATTATCTGCAGAGCTCCCCCTGCATGCTGCCTTCTCACCAGCATGATGGCTTTCCTTCACATAAGGACAGAGACATCAGTATAAGGTGCCATGACTCTACCACATTTCCCTGTGTCCTCCATTAATAAACAGATGTGCATGCCCTTTGAAGAGTGTTGCTGAAGCTGGAGATGAATTTCTACAGACCTGTCTCCTCTCCCTCTCAGACAACTAAACAGGATTAAGGGTTGGTGTTCATGCCTACAGAACACAGTATCTCAGACCAAGGGACTCAAAGCTTGTCAACGGGGCTATGCAGCCCTGCTCCCCTGGAGCCTGAGAAAACACACGGAACTAGCAGGTTCAAACCAGGCAAACTTAAACTGTAAAGAGTAGCAACAGAGTATGCAGGCTGACAACTTATATTATTGAATGTCACCGAGACCTGCTGGGGCTATCTGACTATTGGGATGCATTTCATTAGCATTCCCCAAAACGTTTTTGTTCCCTGAAGTATTATTGCACATCACACATTCCATGTTTCTGCACTTTGTAACTTCAGAGCCATGGCCTACTGTTTTCAAATCTCTGTAAGAACACATGTAAAGTTCCTTCCTGATTCTAGAGGCCCATCCTATGGAAAAACCTTCAAACTCCTCCAGCTCCTCAGGGGTGGGAGAGAGAGATAACCCTTCAATACCCAGGGCTTCTACTGGTTAAAAAACAATAAGCAAAAATTCTAAGAGTCTACTTACTTATATGCACGTTTAATTATTTGGGAGGGAACAGACTGATGTCTACAGTTACTTTGACATACCTAAACAAACAAGAGTTAGATTTGAGACAAAAAATGACAAAATGTTGTGCGTTCCAGGTGGTAGTCTATTGGCATTCAGTGTAAAGTTTCTTCAACTTTTATGTATGTTTAAAATTCTCCATTAATTAAATGTGGGGCTGCAGACAAGGCAGAGCTGGCACGCCTCTCCCCACCCAACTCTTAAGTCAGCCCCGAGGTAAGAAAGTGCCAAGGAGAGAGGTCACACTTGCCTAGGCACTGCCTGCCCAGCAGCAGGTCGCACTCTACATACAAAACTGGTATAAGTGCTATGCTCCAGGACCTCCAACCTTTTCACTTTAGGATAAAGGCTCTCAACCCCAAATGTGACTGAGAATTATCTGGGGAGCTTATTAAATACAGTCCTGGCCACATCCCATAACTGCTGAATCAGAACCTGCGGGGGCGGGGGGGGGGGGGCGGGGGGAGCAGCTGCCCAGGAATCAGCCCTTTTAACAAAGGCCTTGGTGATTCTGAGGCAGAGGATCTGAGACCCACACTGGAGACACTCCGAGCCGCTAGCTCCTTACCTGACACCTGTTGAGAAGCCTCCTGGGAACATTTAGAGACAAACAGAAACGCACACACCTACGAAAAGGTGCCCAAAGCTGGGCTCGAAGACGCGGTGGGTGCAACTACACCAAGGTCCTCGACCTCAACGAAGCTGGGCCCGAAGCCAGGCCTGGTCACTGCCTCCCCGTCAGCCCCGCCGCGTGCGGGCCGAGTGCGGGCGCAGAGATTTACAGACGTCGCCGAGAGGGGACGGGCGGGGAGGGAGAGGCGCGCGGGCCCCTCGGGCCTGCCAAGGTCACCGAGGAGCTCAGCAGGGGCTCCTCTGTCCCCAGGACCCTCCTCCCGACCCGCTTTCCTCGAGGAAACAGCCGCCGCGGAAAGCGGGAGATGTTACTTCCCCACCCTTCCTTACAGGAGATGCGGGACCCCGAGGAGCGGGCCGGCAGCCCCCAAGGGACCGACCCCGGCGCCCCGCCCGGGCCTGGCCAAACTAACCGCAGCCCCGCGGGTGACCGGCCAACCCAGCGACGGTGCGACGTCAAAACCCCGCTCTGGATCGCATCAGTGCCCGGGGAGGAGGCGACGGGCTCGCTGCGCCGCTCCCGGGGACCCTTTACCTCGGGAGGCCCGGCGCCGGAGGCCGAACCAACGCCGAGACAGGCCGGGGTCCAGGCGCTGGGAGGGCGAGACCCTCGGCCCCGCGGGGCTTTGCGCGCACACCGCCCCCCGCCCGCTCAAAGGTCTCTGGGAGATGTAGTCCGTCCGTGCGCCTCAGGCGCGCTCCGCGGGTCGGGGAGACCACAGTGCCCGACATGCACCGCGCAGGCGGGGGCTGGGGGCTCAGCGGTCCGAGGTCACCCTCCTCCCCACCGAGCGCCGCGAGCGCCAAGCCCTGCTCCCGGGGGGCTCCTCCGGAAACTGTCTCCAGCGGCCCAGGCGACTCACCGTCCCCGCGGCACCCGCGGCGGCCGCAGCTGCAAGAACGCACACCTCCGCAGCTCGCGGTCGCGCGTCTGTCAGAAGGAGGCGGGTAGGCTTTGGAGCAGGGCGTCAGGGCGAGGGGCGGAGTCATGAGGTCAGCGCCGGGGCGGAGCTTCTGGCGACACGCGACGGTCCCTGGTGACGTCACGGGGAGCGGAGGCGCTTCGGCGATGGCAGGACACGTGGGAGGGCCCGGGAGGGTTTTGTCCTGCGAAAGAGTGGCATGAGGTTAGGGGAAAGACCCAGTTAGCGCTCCCTCCCGCCCTCGCAGCACCAGGGCATCCGTCCGAGCAAGGCGCATCTTCCTTCATTTATTCAAGCAATGCTCACTGACGTTAGGTGCTGTGCGTTCTGTGGACGTGCACAGAATGGGAAAGGCTTTAGTTTTGCTAGGTATGGAGGATCCAAGCTGAGGTCAAATAAGACAACTTTGTGCCTTCCTATTTTAGCTCTCATACTGTAAACAAGTGTCTCATATATGTTTAGTGCCACGTTTTTTGCATTTTTGTGGGTTTTGTTGGTGGTTTTGCTGTTTAAAATAGTCTGCAAGTGTAGCCCCAAGCTGCAGAGTATCCTGTGTAGTAGAGGTCACGCAGGAAGAGGACAGGCCAGCCTTACTATGCTAGAGGCTCGGGGGAGATTCGCTGACCCTCCAGAGTCCACCGAATAGCAGAGGGCTTAAGAGCCCGTGAAAGCCTAAAATTGAGTGTGATTGAACTGGTGTCAAGTCTTGGACCACACCACTGAATGGCCTTGTTCAAGATACTTAATATTCTAGCCAGAAAATGGGGATAAATGTGAGGCCAGCCTCCTAGGGCTGCTCTAAGGATGGAATGGCTTACTGCGGTTGGGTCTCTTCACGCATGCCCACACTGGACACAATTATTATTTGCTCTCCTTAGGGTGTCCTGGGCCTCGGTTCCCCTGCTTACAAAAAGGGAACTCCCATCTCTCGCTTGCTGTTAGAGGAATCAAGGAATAAAAAAGAGATGGTTGAATTGTATTTGCACTTAAAACTAAGGGCAGGGGTGCCCAGCTGGCTCAGTCGGTGGAGCGTGCAGCTCTTGATCTCAGGGTTGTAAATTTGAGCCACGCGTTGGGCATAGGGTTTACTTAAAAAAAAACCTAAAGGCAGATATTCCTCAAAAGATTAAACAGAGTCACTTAGCAATTCTAGTCCTAGGAATATGGCCAAGAAAATGAAAACATATGGCCACACACAAACCTGTACACAAATGTCCATAGCATTTGTTCATATTCATAGCACGAATGCTCGCATTCACTACGGCCAAAAAAGTGGAAACAACCCATCAACAAATAAATAGATAAACCGTGGCTGATCCAGGCTACAACGTGGATGAACCTTAAAAATAGCATGCTTTAGCGAAAGAAGCCAATCACATGGAGACCACATATTGTATGATTCCGTTTGTATGAAATGTTCAGAACCCGCAGATCCACAGAGATGGGCAGATCAGTGGTTGCCTGGGGCTGGGGGAGTTCAGGGGAAATGGGTGCAGATTTTCTTTTTGGGGTGATGAAAACACTCTAAGATTGTCATGATGGCTGCACGCCACGGTGAATATACTAAAAGCCATTGAATGGGTGAATGTGTATTATACCTTAAAGCAGTTACCAAAACAAACAACCAAACAACCAGGGAGAGCCTATACGCAAAGCAACTCAGGAAGAATCAGACACGTCGTAAGACACAGCCACGCCTGTGTAGAGATGGGGTGATGTTCCCCGTGCTATTTGCTGTAGAATCCTCATGGGGCGCATCTGAGACCAGAAGCCCACGGCTGTCCCAGGAGGTGTCGGGAGTTGTCACTTGTGGTCTTTCAGTGTAACTGCTGATCTCACCTTTCCCCGGGAGCTTTTGCTTTCTCCTGACTCCTGCTGTTCTCACAGACGCACACACAAGGCTGCTTCCACGTCATCTGCCTCCTCCTCCAGCCTCCAAGCCTCACACCTGTACTCACACCTGTGCTGCAAAGCCAGCCGCACTTTATTTTTAGTCAGGATTATACCCTAACTGGGTCAGCTGGAGCGCCCCGGGCCCAGGACAGCTTTCGTGGTCCTTCTGCTGGCCCCTGCCTCCAGAACATCCTGCTGCCACTGGAAGAACACCTGTCTGCTTTCGCGGGGGCTGGACCCAGTTTCCCAGGTTTTACAGAAAACAGCCCGAAGGTGGGAAAAGTGGGAGCTCCTCCATCCTGTCTACAACCAGTGCCATCTGCTGTTCAAACGGTGGTGCAGGGGACCTGGTCGCTCCCCTGTGTGCCTTTCCTTCCCGGGCTTGGAGTCTGCGATGCGGAGTGTCGTTCATCCCTCTCAGCTCTCTCAGGCTGGAGTTTAAAGCAGACCTCCCTCCTACAGTGAGAACCATGAGAAAAGTGCCCACGTCTAACGTGTTGAGCTTGGTGGAGTTTCAGGAACCTCACTCTTGGTGCAGCAGGCACCAGGTCAAGACACAGAGTGTGACCATCCCGCAGCAACCTCCTCTGTGCCCCCTTCCACTCACTGTCCCCCCACGAGGAGGTCACCAGCGCAACTCCTAAGATTCATTTGCCTGCATGTGCATCTTCGTTACAAGCTGGAGCCACTTGGAGCTTGCAGTATGCACTTGCTGTAATGCAGCGAAAACTCCAGGTGACAAAGGGCGTTTGCAGCGCAGTCCTCCCCAAAGGAGAAAGCCCAGGTATTGCCAGGGACACCTCTCTCCTCTCCTGCCGCAAACCTCTGCCTCCTCCCTCACCCCCTCCTCCGTCAAGCTGACCCACCATTGGCTTGAAAGCCTCAAACAAAATCATGTGGTCATTTTGAGAGGCTCAGGCAACATCCCGGAGCACTTCCTTTGCACCAAGGACTGTGTTAAGCACTCTGCATGCACACCTGTCTTCCTCCCCACAAGGAGCCTGTGCACACTTGCCTAAACCTGAGCAGAGAGTATAACGTGCTCAGAGGTGCGGAGCCAGTGGCTGGCAGACCCCAAATCTCGTGACTCTAGACCAGTGGTCTTCTCGCTACCTAAGCTGCTCTCCAGAGATGGTGTGAGCCAGGAAACCATCATGTGCAGGCCTGTTCTCCCTAAAAATCTGTCTTTACACCCAGCACAGGACAGGAAGGGAGCCTGCAACCCCAGTGGACCCCACATTGTTAGGTCATTGATTTGTTTGAACGGTTGGGGCTTCTCAGACCTTTGATACAGAAAAGGGCCCTTAATCAGAAGTGCACAGCATGATGCATTTTCACAAACTGAACACACTAGTATGGCCACCTCCCAGCAGTCGGCCTCACGCTCCCTCCCAAGCATGAGATCACCCCATGCTCACCATGCTCCTAACTTCTGACAGCAAAGACAGTTCTCTCCATTTTTGTACTTTCTATAGAAAAGGATTCATACAGTGTGAGCTCTTTTGTATAGGGCTTCTTTTGCTCAATTTTATATCAGTGGAAGTCATCCGTACGGGTGCACATGGCTGCCCGTGTTCATCCTCATTGCCATGTGACAGCCCATTATGTGACTATAGTGTGGTCCTTCTGTTGTGCCGTTCACGGGCATCTGGGGAATTCACAGACAGGAGTTCTTCGCTATTACGGTTGTCGCAGATACTGCAGTGCATGGGATGAGAACGTTACTTCTGGTGGCCCGCTGATGGGTAGAGTGGCTGGGTCAGAGGGTCTGCCTGCTTTCCCCAAGTGCTTCTTTCAATTTACACTCCACCAGAGGATGGGAGTTCTGCTCATCATATCCTCAGCAACACTTAGCATGGCCAGACCCTCTGATTTAAACGCTCAATGATTCTAAGTGGAAACCCGCATGATTTCAGCATTAACGTCTATTTAGTAACATTCCTGTTATGCACACAGGTCATGAGAGTGGAGTACTCCATGGGAGCCGTCATCCATTTAGTGAACATTTACTGAGCCCTTCCTGCATGCTGGGCTCTGTGTGCTGGTGCTAGAGAGACAGAAAAAAGCAGAAAGCTCTCTGTCCTGAAGGAGCTCCAGGGACATCCTCTCTTCAGGTATCAACTCAGATGTCACATCTGCAGACGGGCCTCCCAGAGCACCTGCCCGCATCACCCATTGCCTGTTTCATCTTCTTCACGACACGTACATCACCGAAGGTACCTTGTTTACCTGTTTGTTGACGTGTTTGCTGCTCTCATGAGGGCAAGAATCTTGTCTGTTCAGTGTTCTCTATCCTCTAGCATAGTTTCTGGCACATAGTCTGCATTCAGTACATATTTATTGGGTGAGTGAATGATGGAATAAGTGATAGGCAGGGTGAGACCCGAGATCTTAGGTTCAAGTCCTGGCTTTGCCACTCATCTGCTGTCTGAGACCTTCAGTCAATTATTTCAGTTTTCTTTTCTTTTTTTTTTTTAAAGATTTTATTTATTTATTTGAGATAGAGAGTGAGAGAAAGCACCAGCTGGGGGGCAGAGGGAGAGGGAGAAGCAGGCTCCCCGCTGAGCAGGGAGCCTGACATGGGGCTCGATCCCAGGACGCTGGATCATGACCTGAGCCGAAGGCAGACACTTAACTCACTGAGCCACCCAGGTGCCCCAATTATTTAAGTTTTCTGATTCTCATTTCCTCATCTATAAAACAAGAGTGCTTGAACTGGCAAAGGAAAGAACAAATGAGCTTGAAGCTAGGTTGAGAGAAATTACATAATCTGAAAAAGAGAGAAAATAGAACGAAGAAAAATCAAACAGAGCCTCAGAGAAATGTGGGACAACTTTGAGTGCACCAACATATGTGTAATGGGCGTTTCAGAACGGAAGAGGAGAGAGAGAAAGGAGCAGAAAAAGTATTTAAAGAAATAATGCCCCCAAACTCCCAAATATAATCAAAGAAAAAAAAACCCACATTAATCTATACATCCAAGCATCTCAACAAACTCTAAAGAGGAGTTTGCAAGGAGCTCCATACCCAGATACATCATAGTTAAAAGACAAGACAAAACATTTTTGAAAAGATCAAAAGAGGAGCGCCTAGGTGGCTCAGTTGTTTAAGCAACTACCTTTGGCTCAAGTCATGATCCCAGAGTCTTGGGATTGACATAGGGCTCCCCACTTGGCAGGGAGTCTGCTTCTCCCTCTGCCCCTCCCCCTTCTCATGCGCTCTTTCTCTCTCTTTCTCACTCTCTCAAATAAATAAATAAATAAATAAATAAATAAATCTTTAAAAAAAGAGCAAGAGAAAAATGACTGATCACCTACAAGGGAACCCAAATGAGATTTTTAAAAAAGATTTATTTACTTGAGAGAGAGAGTGCATGTGGTGGAGGAGGGAGAGAGAATCTCAAGCAGACTCAGCTCAAGCTGAGTGAGGAGCCCGACACGGGGCTCAATCTCACAACCCTGAGATCACGACCTGAGCTGGAACCAAGAGTCAGACGCTCAGACGCTTAATCGACTGCACACCCAGGCACCCCAGGGAACCCAAATAAGATTAACAGCTAACTTATCCTTGGAAACAACAGAGGCCGCAAGGCAGTGGGATGATATATTCCAAGTGGGAAGATATAGTAGAAATAAATAAGGGTAACCTCCGCATTGTAGCGTTATTGTTTGGATTCAGGAACTGTGAGTTCAATGTCTGACCACAGCAGTTCCTGAACACATTACTAAGGATCATTCAGTGAGTATAGTTTCCGATTGCCTTTTTTATGTTATTTAATCCACCCTACGTGAGTTGGCAGCAGCAGCTCAATATTACTGTGGCAGAAAGTAAAAATCAGTCCTTCTACACCCATCTGGAGGTTTAGCCAAAAGAAGCAAATGTCTCCGTTTGTGGTCCTTTCTAGGAAAAAGGCTTTCTACAAATGACTATTTTATTCATCAATTAGTATGTATTTATTAAGCATCTACTCTGTGCTTGCTAGAAGCCATACTCCCGTGGAACTCAACATCTAACTGCAGGAACTCAGAGAATAGTGAGGGAGAATGGCATTCACCAAATAGCCACACAAATGACCGTGCCAAGCATGTGAAGGAAGGACATGAGAGGTACTAAGATCCCTGAGTAGGGAGCATTTATCCCAACCAAGGAGGTGGGGAAGGCTTCCCTTGGAAAGTGATAGTTGAGCTGAGGTCTGAATGATGAATAGGACTTTCCTTTCCCTCATAAATATGGGCAGGAAAAATGTTTCATGTGCAAAGGGCCTGAGGCAGGAGGGAACAGAACAAGGACAAGGGAACCATAGGTTCACAACCCTCTTGGGAGCTTTCCTGGTGTAATCTGAAACCGCCCCCATACGCAGAGCATGGAGAGACCAAAGAAAGAGGCAGGCCACTCTGAGTGGGTAGGTGGCAGTTTTAATAATAGCAAAGGGAGGGGCGCCTGGGTGGCTCAGTGGCTGGGTGTCTGCCTTCGGCTCAGGTCATGATCCCGGAGTCCTAGGATCAAGTCCCACATCGGGCTCCCTGCTCTGCTGGGAGTCTGCTTCTCCCTCTCCCTCTGCCTGCCACTCTGCCTACTTGTGCTCTCTTTCTCTCTGTCAAATAAATAAATACAATCTTAAAAAAAAAATAATAGCAAAGGGAACTTAACATATGAGGCTTGTCTTGGGAGGCAACAAGACAAATAGATCCCTACACTCACCCACCAGGTCTTAAAAGCTTAAAAGGGGCACCTGGGTAGCTCAGTCAGTTGGGGGTCCAACTCTTAATTTCAGCTCAGGTCATGATCTCGGGGTTGTGGGATCGAGCCCCATGTCCAGCTCCATGCTCAGCGGGGAGTCTGCTTGTCCCTTTTCCTCTGCTCAGTACCCCAACCCCCGCTTATGTACACTCTCTCTCTCAAATAAATAAATAATTTTTTTTTTAAAGCTTATAAAGAGGCCCTAACTGGGTTCAGTCACGCAGAGCATGCAGGTGTTCTCAACATCACAACACTGTCTCCAGGCTGTGTCCTTGG
This sequence comes from Mirounga angustirostris, assembly GCF_029215605.1. Classification (NCBI taxonomy): domain Eukaryota; kingdom Metazoa; phylum Chordata; class Mammalia; order Carnivora; family Phocidae; genus Mirounga; species Mirounga angustirostris. The sequence continues at coordinate 143,196,555 of NW_026991713.1, forward strand.
AGCAGTTTCTGGGAGTGGGAAGGGCAAGTGGAAGCCAAGGAGAGGGAAGGGGGTGAGGAGCCTCCAGTATGTGGGCCCCGCTCACAGGTCAGCTGGCAGTCACAGCTTTTTGATCACATTCCCCAACAGGGACTGAAAGAAAGTTAATTGGAAAATTATATGTCTGATAAGTGGTTAATATCCAGAATATGTAAAGAACTCATACAACCCAACAATAACAAAATTTAAAATGGGCAAAGGACTGGAATAAACATTTCTCCAAAGATACAGGAATGGCCAAGAAGCACATGAAAAGATGCTCACCACTGATTAGGGAAATGCACGTGAAAACCACGAACTACCCCGTCACGCCCACTGGGGGGGCTGTTATCAGAAAAACAGAACATAGCAAGTTCTGGTGAGCACACGGAGGAATTGGAGCCCTTGTGAGCTGCTGTGGGAGTGACACAGCCGCCATGGGAAACAGTATGGCAGGTGCTCAAAAAATTAACCTTAGAATTACCATATGATTCAGGAGTTCCACACCTGGCTTAGAGAATTGACAACAGACGTTTGTACTGCTGTGTGCCCAGCAGCATTATCCACGATAGCTGAAATGCGAACACAACCCAAGTGCCCATCGTCCGCCAGCGGATGAATGGATGAGCAAAGTGTGTGCATACACACAATGGACTATTCTTCCGCTTTCAGAAGGAAGGGAATTCTGACACCTGCTACAGCATGGGTGGACCTTGAGGACACAATGCAAAGTGCAAGAAAGCCAGACAGAGAAAGACAAACAGTGCATGATCCCACTCACACAAGGTCCTGAGAGTAGTCACAGTTACAGAGATGGAAAGCAGAATGGGGTGGTTGCCAGGGGCTGGGAAGGAGGAACGGGCAGTGAGTCAGAGTAGAAAGAGCCGCTGGGAGTTGAGCCCAAAGAGGTGAGAGGTCACGTGGTTTGGTCTTTGTCCTAAGCAAACGACTTCAGGGCTGGCGGTGGACAAGGAGGGGTGGGTGACATTGGGAGATATTTAGGAGAAAAAGTCAATAGGGCCCAATGGCGGATATGATGTGAGTGACTGGGGGAGGAAGACACCCCACCCCACCCCTGCCCAGATCCCTGAGCATTTCCCAAGAGGCTCTGGAAACCTCCAGTCTGAGGTCTCATTAAGGTGCTCTGTCCGGGTCCCAGTGCAAATGTAAACTTACATGTTATGCCTCCCAAGAAGAAATTTGGGCACCTGCAGCCCACACTCCCACCTGGACACACCCTCCCGGGTGGGTGGGCACTGGGGACCCTAGCAGGTACAGGGTTGGATTGGTGTGGCCTCCTCTACACACACATGCACCTGCCCTCACTGAGTTCCATCAGCGGTTTCTCACTGTTGGCCAGCCTTGCAAATGAGCACTTCGGGCCAGTCGGGTGTTCTTGATGGCAAGTCACAGAACCTGACTCTGGTCACTTGAGCAGGAAAGGGTTCAGCTGGAAGGTCGTGGTTGCTCACAGAATTATGTTCCTGGCTGGGGAACAGAGCTCACATGGGACCCAGGAAGCCGGGCCTGGCCACAATGCCACCCCAGGACAGGCTGCCTGGGGAGCTCAGCATGTACCCGCCCACCAGCCCCTCAACTCTGCTGGGGCTGTCCTGAAAGCTTCCTTCCCTTTCCATCTGCTCTTCCCCCTAGTGAGAGAAGGGCCATTAATCCCATTTAAAAAAAATTTTTTTTTTTTTAAAGATTTTATTTATTTATTTGAGAGAGAGAGAATGAGAGACAGAGAGCATGAGAGGGAGGAGGGTCAGAGGGAGAAGCAGACTCCCTGCCGAGCAGGGAGCCCGATGCGGGACTCGATCCTGTGACTCCAGGATCATGACCTGAGCTGAAGGCAGTCGCTTAACCAACTGAGCCACCCAGGCGCCCATTAATCCCATTTTAGAGACAAGAAAGCTGAGGCCCAGGGAAGTAAGTGGCCTTCATTACGTCAGGTGTCTTGCCTAATATGGCAAGTGGCTGAGTCACCCAACCCCACACACCACCCCCACAGCCCCACAGCTTCCAGCGGGCTAGTACAGATACGATTTTCCCTTGATTTTAAAAATATTGGTCCTGCCCTCAACTCTATGGTCAACTAATCTTTGACAAAGCAGGAAAGAATGTCCAATGGGAAAAAGACAGTCTCTTCAACAAATGGTGTTGGAAAAATTGGATAGCCACATGCAGAAGAATGAAACTGGACCATTTCCTTACACCCCACACAAAAATAGACTCCAAATGGTTGAAAGACCTCAATGTGAGACAGGAGTCCATCAAAATCCTAAAGGAGAACACAGGCAGCAACCTCTTCGACCTCAGCCGAAGCAACTTCTTCCTAGAAACATCACCAAAGGCAAGGGAAGCAAGGGCAAAAATGAACTATTGGGACTTCATCAAGATAAAAAGCTTTTGCAAAGCAAAGGAAACAGTCAACAAAACCACAAGACCACCGACAGAATGGGAGAAGATATTTGCAAATGACATATCAGATAAAGGACTAGTATCCAAAATCTATAAAGAACTCATCAAACTCAACACCCAAAGAACAAAGAATCCAATCAAGAAATGGGCAGAAGACATGAACAGACATTTTTCCAAAGAAGACATCCAAATGGCCAAGAGACACATGAAAAAGTGCTCAATATCGCTCGGCATCAGGGAAATCCAAATCAAAACCTCAATGAGATACCACCTCACACCAGTCAGAATGGCTAAAATTAAGTCAGGAAACGACAGATGTTGCGGGGATGCAGAGAAAGGGGTACCCTCCTACACTGTTGGTGGGAATGCAAGCTGGTGCAGCCATTCTGGAAAACAGTATGGAGGTTCCTCAAAAAGTTGAAAATAGAGCTACCATAAGATCCAGCAATTGCACTACTGGGTATTTACCCCAAAGATACAAAAGTAGGGATCCGAAAGGGTACGTGCACCCCGATGTTTATAGCAGCAATGTCCACAATAGCCAAACTGTGGAAAGAGCCAAGATGTCCATCGACAGATGAATGGATAAAGAAGATGTGGTATATATATACCATGGAATATTATGCAGCCATCAAAAGGAATGAGATCTTGCCATTTGCAACGACGTGGACTGGAGGGTATTATGTTGAGCGAAATAAGTCAAACAGAAAGACATGTATCATATGACTTCACTGATATGAGGAATTCTTAATCGCAGGAAACAAACTGAGGGTTGCTGGAGTGGGGGGTAGGGTGGGAGGGATGGGGTGACTGGGTGATAGACACTGGGGAGGGTATGTGCTCTGGTAAGCGCTGTGAATTGTGCAAGACTGTTGAATCTCAGATCTGTACTCTGAAACAAATAATGCAATATATGTTAAGAAAAAAAAAAAAGAAGAAGGTAGCAGGAGGGGAAGAATGAAGGGGGGGAAATCTGAGGGGTAGATGAACCATGAGAGACAATGGACTCTGAAAAACAAAGTGAGGGTTCTAGAGGGGAGGGGGGTGGGAGGATGGGTTAGCCTGGTGATGGGTATTGAGGAGGGCACATTCTGCATGGAGCACTGGGTGTTATGCACAATGAATCATGGAACACTACATCTAAAACTAATGATGTAATGTATGGGGATTAACATAAGAATAAGAAAAAGAGTGAAGAATAGAATAAAATGTTAAAAATGGTTAAAAAAATAAAATAAAATAAAATATTGCAAATATATATATATATATATTGGTCCTGAATTTCAGAACCAGGAACAGCAGTTGCCTTCTTGATTTTTCACACCTAACCACGAATGAGACTGAGGTGGGTCGGGTGGGGAGATCTGATGGGATTGACAGCTTCTGAGCAAGGGGCAGGTTGCTGCACCTGTCATGAGATCACCCCCGCCCCTCCCTCTCCCCCAGTAAGGAGAATGTCCGGATACTAGGCAGCCAGAAACGGCACACATTTACCGCAAACTCTGATCCTTCACCCTTGATCCTCCCCCTGGCGCCTGGTTCTTCCTGGAGCTAGAGAGGAAAGGTGACCTGGTTATCCTTCTTAGCTATTTATGCAGCATGAAGAATGGCTTGTCTGGGCAAAGTGGATGAGTAGCACTTTACAAAACGGATTTAATAGTTGACATCAATTTATTTGGGAGGGAAAAAAATGCTAATGGTCATTTCCAGTCATGTTAATTGGCTTCTGGCTCCAACCAGCCATCCAAAGAATGTCTGGTGACAAGTTTGTCCTGAAATTGTCTTCTTTTTTTTTTTTTAAAGATTTTATTTATTTAACAGAGAGAGAGAGACAGCTAGAGAGGGAACACAAGCAGGGGGAGCGGGAGAGGGAGAAGCAGGCTCCCGGCTGAGCAGGGAGCCCGACGCAGGGCTTGATCCCAGGACCCTGGGATCATGACCTGAGCCGAAGGCAGACGCTTAACGACTGAGCCACCCAGGCGCCCCTGTCCTGAAATTGTCTTATCGGGGGTTCTGCCCTCAGAACTCAGCTGTGCCAAATCGTAGGTGCTGCCCGGTGACCGAAGGGCAGGGGCGCTTCCTGGGGAGCAAGGCACAGCCTGTGAAGTCGCGTTGTATCCTCTTCTACTCAAATGGTCCGGTCTTCGGCTCGTTTGTTTTTGTAACAAGTGTTTTATTTCCAGACCTAAAATGACGTGATCTTTAAAGTTTACAAATCCTCTCAAGTCTAACGCATTGGCTTTATCTATTTATTTATTGCGTTTTATCACAACTATTTTGATTTAGTGGCATCAGATCACCTGCAACACACACAACTTTCCCAAATCTTGCCATTCTGTAATGTGAAGTGAGCGAAGGCCAGTGTGTCCGTGGGTGTGGATTTACACTGGTGTATACTTACAGGGTTGTTGGTGTCATGTGGGAGGGGCCCCACAAGGTGTCTTTGCCGGGCCGGAGGGGGGCGGTGTTGGAGCCTGGCTACCCCACCAGCCCGATTAAATTAGTGCCCAGCCCTCACTGTCATTTTGTTGTGTTTCATTATGTTTCTAACTCCTATCTCTACCTGACGTTAGTTTATTTCTTTATTGTAAAATAACATTTCCCCGCTAGGCAGCAAGCTCTGTGAGGTCAGAGACCTCCTCAGACCTGCTCGCTGTGGTCTCCTCCAGAATTAAGAGCATCCTCTGGCACATAGTAGGTGCCCAGTAAATACTGGTTGAAGAAAAGAACGAAGGGCCAGGCCCAGTGCCGGGTGCGGGGGAACAGATCGGTATCTCTGTGGTCAGCTTGCAGCCTTATCTCGAAGGCCTGAGACCAGATGGGGCTCTTTGCGGTGCATTTCCAGCTCTCTGAACGATTGCAACTTGAGCTGATTTAGTAGCTTCACTCTCTTCGAGCCCGGAGGAACACACACACCCTGGGCCCCGGGAGTGACCAAAACGTGCCCCTGCCCTCACTTCAGAGTGATCTGGGGAGCTAGTCAGCAGCTCTCCGCCTCCCACCAGGACTCCTCAAGTGGAAGCTTCCTCCCCCAATACAGGGATGGTTTGGATGCTGGGCATCCCCCCCAAATGACAAAGAACCATTACACCCACTTACCCATACCCCATACCCCATTACACCCATACCCACTTAACCCCAGTGACCAGAATTGCTTCAAATTCTGGCACTCACACTTCTTCATAAGGCCAGTGGGGAGCCCCTGGTCTGGCCCCATGCTCCTCTCTACATCCTTGTTTCTGTGCTAAGCTACTCATTTCCCCTGATGGTCCCTTGCCCGCTGAGGAAAGTCTTGCTCAGAGTTCTGCAATAATACAGCTCCTCAATCCCTCGCCTGCAGTTCCAAAATCCACAAAGCTCTGCCCACTGCAAGGTTTTTCGTTAAGTTTGCAGGATCCACCCCTGCAGCCAAGAACCCACTATGTTGAGCAAAGCTGGGCTCATTGACTTGTTGGCACGTGGTGGTGTGGGAGGGACCCCCGCCCTCAATAGTATGACACCTGGTGCTGGCCAGGTGAGATGGACAGCAGTTATTAGTCACATGGACTCACGGCTGGGGGGGGAAGGAGGACACCACTCACCACGTGGGGCCACTTGGGCTTGCAGTCAGCAACAGAGTGAACCAGCAAGAGCTGTGGGCTGCCCTTTATAATAATGGGATGGGGTGCCTCCTGGTTCCTGCAGGAGGATGTGATTGGCTTGCAAGCTGGCAGGAAAACCGAAGCCCTCCCAAACTGAGGACAGGGTGGAGTGTGGCTGGTCTGGCTGGCAGAAGAACTGGCTGGGTGGGGAGCTTTTTCCAACGATGGTGGCAGCTGTTGGGGTGGGGGGGTGGGAGGGGTCACATATGATGAGTACAGGGGACTCAGAAGCCCCCAGAGGCCCAAAGATGTCAGGGCAGCACTTGAATTGAGGAACCCACAGGCATGTTGGTGGGGGGTTAAGTTAGAAGAGCTTACAGTATTGGGGTCCGTGTTAGGTAATGGGGGAGTGTTTTGGATTGGCGCGGTTGGGAAGCAGAGGTAATTCTGTGATCAGGTCTCTCAAGCAGTCTCATCTAGAAGGCAAGAGGAATGAAGGAGCACTAATGCTCTGTGGGTCAAGAAGCCACGGTCACTCATATTAGCCAGGATAGGGGGCTGTCTGGTCATGTTTGTGGTCTGGACAATGTTCTTGTTTTTGAGTTCAGACATGATTGCAGCTGGTCTTGTTTTGGGTCGGCCCATCATGGGGGCAGAGCCGCCCCGTCAGGGGCTGGTGTTCTGTGAGGTTGTTGGTGTCCAGTGGAGCATACCAAGGCCCTCCCAGCAGCCCCAGGGCCCATAGCTCCAGGCCAGTTCCCCATTCAGGGGCTCCTTTTCTCTCCCTCCACTCCCCGTGTAGCCAGAGGCATCCACAGTTGGCCCTCAGAAGCTTGGTCTCTAGTATCCAGAGCTTTGCCATGGCCAACTGTTGCTGGTCAGGAGCTGGTTCAGAGAACATCACCGAAGCTGGGCTCCGGTTACACCCTCCCTCCCGCCGTCCTGCAGAGTGAGATGGTCCGGCCTCTCACCGGTCACTGGACCGTTGCTGCACAGAATGCATCAGCTGCCTGCCACACAGGTCATTATCAGAAACAAACCTGGCTCCTGGCTCTGGTTCCAGATCCTGAAGACTGCAGCCTCGATTGCCAAACCCAGGCTGTGAAAACCTGCCCCAGAGTCCAGCTGGCTTTCCCTAGAGAGCCCGGTGGCTTTTTCTTTTTAAAGCCTAGTCACAAACTGTTCTACTTGACCCATTGCATTCCACTTGACCCACCCATGTAGCATTTACATAGGTGCAACAAGAATGTCTGTCTGAGCATCAACTCACCCTGGGTTGACAAGAAGAAACTCAGGGCTTCATGATCCGCTCATGAAGGTACACTCCACCTGGTTCGCTGGGATGGCGGTTGTGTCGTTTATGACATCTGCTAGGCTCAGAGACAAGTTTGGGAGGGGAAAGGTCATCCGTCCAAGTTACCCCTGGTGGAGTGTGCTTGAAGAGAGAGTGGCCGTCCCTCTGGGTGCTCCCCCGGGTAGCCTGCTTGCATCTTTTCCAAGGTTTCTGGGTGTTCTTTTCAGGGAAACGTGACTCACTGGAGGGGTGGTCATCATTTTAAACATCTGAAAATCTCAAACAACCATCCTGATTGCCCAGGATAAATGAGTGTATGGCAGGGGGCTATAAGCCTGATGTCTGATAGCTACATAGCAAGGAGAATCCAACACCCACCACCAGCTGTAATGACAAAGACGGGCAATCACAAGTGTTGATGATGATGGAGAGAAATCGGAACCCCCACAGCTGGGGGTGGGAAGGTAAAATACTGTAGCCACTGTGGAACAGTCTGGCAGTTCCTCAAAGTGTTAACACAGACTCACCGTCTGACCCAGCGGCTCGGCCCCTAAGCCATCGACACCAAGTAACTGAAGACTTGTACAGTATCATTCGTAGCAGCATTATCCACAATAGTGAAGAGGTAGAATTGGCCCAAATATCCATCCGAGGATGGACAGATTAAAAACTGGTCCATCCATACGGTGGAATATGATTCAACCGTGAAAAGGAATGACACCTGCTACAATGTACTACAAAGTATTGATACCTGCCACAATGTGGATGAACCTTGAAACCATGAGGCTCGGTGAAAGAAACCAGTTACAAAAGGCCACACATGATATGATTTCATTTATACAAATGTCCAGAATAGGCAAATCTGCAGACAGAATGTAGGTTAATGAATGCCAGGCACTGGAGGGTGGGGAGTGCGTGCTAATGGGCACGGCGTTCTGGTTAGAGTGATGGGCTGACGTTGATTGCAGTGAGGGCTGCAAAACTCTGTGACATACTACAAGTTACTGGATTGTATACTTTAAATAGGTGGATTGTATGGTATGGGAATTATATCTCAATAAAGCTGTTACCAAAAACAACAACAAAAAAAGGAGTATCCAAGTGGGACCCAGACTGAACTGGGGAGGAGTGGGTCTTTGTGTGTTTTCTTGTTGTTGTTGTTGTCATTTTATTTATTATTATTATTGCCTCTTGAGGTGGACAAATTCCTTTAATGTAATTAAGCAATTCTTTCAAAGCAGGCTGGTGTGTCTGGAGATTACTGGCCACGGTAGCATGGAGAGTTCGACATGAGTGCCCACTGTTCCTGAAGAACTAGCTTTTGTGGATAGACTAGTAATGGCCTCAGCAGAAGCATTTGCTGATGTGAGGTCAAGAACATGTAATTAGGGGCGCCTGGGTGGCTCAATTGTTGGGCATCTGCCTTCGGCTTAGGTCATGATCCCAGGATCCTGGGATCGACCCTAGCATCGGGCTTCCTGCTCAGCGGGAAGCCTGCTTCTCCTTCTCCCACTCCCCCTGCTTGTGTTCCCTCTCTCACTGTCTCTCTCTGTCAAGTAAATAAATAAAATCTCAAAAAAAAAAAAAAAAAGAACATGTAATTAGCAAACAACATCCCTGAAAATACACTTCCATTGAATTCATATTCATATTCATATTCAGGGCTCTTTCTCTGATGGCCACGATCATTGGCAGGAGTGGGATATCAGGTCAGTTCTGGGGGAAAGTAATTATTTTGAGTCATAGTGGCCTGGCCCTTCACATGTATTATTTCTATGTACACACACGCACATGCACACGCACGCACTGCCCTCCCGGCGGCAACCTCACATGGAAGGTCTTATTTCCAATTTAGCCAGCAGGGAAGCTGAGACTCAGAGAGGTTAAGTCATTTGCACAAGGTCACACAGCTGTTGATAAAGTCATGCACCCATCTCCATAAACCCAGAGTGGACAGGTGCTCCACTTTCTATGGGGAAGCTGGGGGAGATTGCCCCTTAGCCAATGACACCCCCGAGCAGGACTCCTGCCACGCGCTGTATATAAGCAGTGTGTATCATGCCCAGAACAGTGGGGTGGGCCAGGAGTCGGGGCTCCAGGGGTTAAGCCAAGGACCTTCCCTGCAGACTTCCGTCGGAGACCAGGACGAGCAGGCTGCCGTTTTCTTGTCCAAGAATTGACACAAGTGGGGCCTGACCACATAGGGCCCCATGTGGTTTCCAGGTCCTGTGGCAGCTGGCTCACAGATACGTCCTCGGGGCACTGACGTGTTAGCGAGCCCTGGCCCTAGGGGGAAGCAGAGCAGGGTTTGGCACGGGCGTCCTCATTGGTGCCCCTGGGTGGGCAGGGCCATGCAGGGTTCAGACCTGTGGGAAGCCAGCTGCCTCTTACCCTTTTTACCACCAGCCCCACCCCCGCCAGAAACCCAAACACCTGCAGGGCATTTGAAGCACGAAGCTGGTCTCTTTTCTCTGCATCCTCTTTTCTCAAAACCCAGGCTTTCCTAACTCCAAGAACTCTCTGCTGTCCTGATTCTAGAGGCTTCCAAGAAGCGAGCTACTTCCCCATCACCTTCGCTGCATGCTTCTTGGAAGGGGTCATCGGTCTTCCATAACTGAAGGGCTTGAACTGAAAGGCTGACCGTCCATCTGTTCAAACACCCAGCACCTTCTAATTGAGCACCCACCCTGCCCCACTCCGGGCTCTCGGAAGCACGCCCACTCGCCCACGTTCTCTGGTGTCCTAGCAACCAGAAGCTCTCATCTGAACTCCGGCCCGGACAGAGGCCATTTTCTCCCATGACCTGCTGCCTCCCTGGACCTCTGCGGATCTGTCCACACAGCTTGTGGGTTCCCTGAAAGCCACCACTTGTCCCCGAGGACGCCCAGAAGCCCAGCCACACCGAGCCTACCTGCAGGATGAGCTTCTCACTCACGTTCTCCGAGCTGGTCAACATCGCCATCCCGCAGTGCGGGGTGGTGAACTTCAAGGCCCTGCACCTCCTGCTTCAGGGCATCCTGGAGCACATCCACATGGCTGAGCTCAAGAAGGTCCTCTCAGGAGACGAGGACTTTCTTCAGACCTCACCAGTTGTGTTCATGCCCCGGGAAGCAGACGCCCAGCCCGTCCTCAGCCCCATGAAGAGGCTCAGCAATGTCTTTGACCACGTGGTGAGCCGCATCGACAAGATGGAGAGCCAGCTGGCCGTGCTGCAGGACCTGCCCTCCACTTCCCAGCTGCTGGAGGGCAGCCAGGGCAGGGGCCAGCCCGCCCAGGACCTGTGGCACCTGATAAAGCTCCGGAAGATGGTGGAGGGCAACGAAGAAGCCACGGCAAAGGTAAACCACCTGGCCTCCCGAAGCTTCCTGCCCTCCTTGCTCTCCTCCCAGGCATCTTACCCTCTATTCCCTTATGCCCCTTGTGATGGGCTCTCCCCAAACACAGGGGCAGGAATGGGGCTTTGGAGTAAGGCAGAGCCAAAGCTCCAAGCTTGTATCCTTTGTCAAGTGTTGAGGAAAGAAGCCAGACACAAAAGGCCACATATGGTATGATTCCATTTGTATGAAACAGGCAAATCCATAGAGACAGAAAGCAGACTGGTGGTTGCCAGGGGCTGGGGGAGGAGGAGAGGGGTAGGGAAGGATAGCCTAGTGGTTATGAGGTCTCCTTTTGCAGTGATGAAGAGAGTTTGGAAACACAGACCAAAGTCTGCCATTCCCTGGTTCCCTCTTCTCCTCACTGTCCCCTTCACCCTCGAGGCTCTGTTTGGCTCCCTCCCCAGGGAAACCGCTAGAAGGAGTGCTCACCATGCTCCAAGTGAGCCAGAGGCTTATGTCTGTTAGCTCCTTTGATCTTCATAGCACCTCTGTGAGACAGGTGTGATTACGATCCCCAGCTTACAGGTGAGGAATTGAAGCACTGAAAGGTTAACCCACTCAGGGTCACACACTGTCAGAAAATGGAGAGGTGGTGCAAACCTGGGCCAGGAGGGTCGGTGAAAGGCATAGGAATGTAGAGTGCGGAGCGTGCTGTCACTTACCCACCGGAATGGTCGGGCGATGATCATGGTTTCCCCCTCCCAGGATTGCCTAGAGATAATACTAAACAAGATAATGCGTGGGAAGTGCTCAGCACAGAGCTCCAGGTATTCTGGGCATCCAATCAGTGGCCACTGTTAGTATTATCCAGAGACTTGAACTGAGCAGGGAAACTGGGATGACTGGGACCTCAGCAAAGTCAGGCACCAGAGCCCTGAGGGACAGGGAGAGGGTGCGGTCTGGCCAAGGTGGGCTGAGAGGTGAGGCAACATGGACCAATGTTAAATCAGGTGCTCAGTGAAGAAGCCAGACACACAGGACTACATACCGCATGCTTCTGTTTCTATGAAACACCGAGAACAGGCAAATCCGTAGTGAAAGAAAGTAGATTGGCATTTGCCAGGGGCTAGGAGGTGGGGGCAGCGGGAGTGACTGCTGATGGGTACAGGGTTTCTCTTCAGAGTGTTGAAAATGTTCTGAAACTAGATAGTGGTGGCAGTTGCCAACCTTGTGAATGTACCGAATGCCACTGAATTCTTCGTGTTACCACACACACAGCAGATATTGGCAGATTGGATTAAAAGAAAAAAAGGCATGATCTCACTATACCCTCGACAAGAGACATTCTAGATTCAAACACCAATCGGTTGAAAGTAAAAGGATAGAAAAAAGATATGCTGTGCACGCCGCAATCATCAGAGAGCTAGAGTGGCCACGCAGCTCATGTCAGACAAGACAGACTTGAAGACGGGAATTGTTGCTAGAGATAAAGAATGCTGCATGGGTGGCCCAGTTCAGGTTATGGAGGCCTTGGAGGCTAGAAATGTGGACACAGTGTCCGAGCAGCCTTCCCCCCCCCCGCCCCCCCTGCCTGCCTTGATGGGTGGAGACTTCTGGAATGCACAGTACCCAGAGTGACCCAGCCGGCTCGTGAAGGAGGCTGGCAGACAGGCTCGGACATGGGTGTGCAGCCCTCAGAGAACTGTTTGCCCACCTAGGATTAGAGAATGTGCCCCCCCAACTCCAGGCCTGGCTGAGATTGTGGGGAGTTAACCACAATGACCGCCTCCCAGCCCCTCCTCTTCGAGGGGGTTGCCATGGTAGCTGGCTCTGGGATGGTGCAAGCTGCTTAGCTAAGTGTCTGCACCAACCAGCGGGTCAGGCTGGCAGACCAAATGTCATGTCGATGTCCAGGTCACCTCACCTGCTGCTGACCCCCTTCCTCTAGGGCTGGCGTCCTTTACAAACACCTGTCAAGGTGTGAGGGCCCAAAGTGGGGAAAGACTAGCCTGCCAGCCCTAGCACCCACCCCAGACGGGGTGAATGGTGCCCAGAAAACGAGGGCTGACAACAAGGGGGCTCTTGAAAGGTTTGCGGGGCTCCACAGGCATGGTTAGCACACTGCCAGATCTGGAGCTCGGGCACTGCCACAAGCCCTTACTAGACGCTGAGATTGCAGCGTCCCTCACCCTCACCGATAATTCTCTGCGGTGACGACTGTGTTGTGCCCTGGGGGATGTTGGGCAGCATCCCTGGCCTCCACCGTCCAGGTGCCAGGAGCGACCCCTGGTGGTGACAACCAAAACTGCCTGCAGACTTGGCCAAATGCTTGTTGGGGGCCAACTCGCCCCTGTTGAGAACTGCTGACCAAGGAAAACTGGGCTCCCCTTGCTCGCAGTATGTACTTGTCCCCGAAGACCCCTCAGGAGGCTCCGACCCAAGGCTTCCCTAGCCTGCTGGAGCACCAGCCCCACCTGCGGAGCTCTCCCAGAATTGCAGGCTCGCAGGCCCTGCCCAGAACCAGAGTTTGATTGATTGATTTTATTTATTTGAGAGAGAGTGAGCAAAAGAGCATAAGCAGGGGGAGTGGCAGAGGGAGAGGGAGAAGTAGGCTCCCCACTGAGCAGGGAGCCCGAGGAGGGGCTCAATCCCAGGACTCTGAGATCATGAACTGAGCCCAAGGCAGACACTTAACCAACTGAGCCACCCAGCGCCCCCACTCCTGACAAAATTAACAACTCCCAAATAGCCATCCAATAGATTGTGTTGGACTTACCCCAATTTTTTCTAAAACAAGGATGCTATTTTTTTACAGCTTTGTTGAAATATATTCATACATATATTTGTGTGTATACCAGAATATTCATCCATTTAAAGAGTATGGTTCAGGGACGCCTGGCTGACTTAGTCTGTAGAGTGGGTGACTCTTGATCTCAGGGTCATAAGTTCAAGCCCCACATTGGGCATGGAGCCTATTTAAAAAAATTTAAAAAGTGTACAGTTCAAAAAAAAAAGTGTACAGCTTAGGGATTTTAGTATATTCACAGAGTTCTGCAACTATTAAAATCAATTTTAGGACATTTTCAACAGCCCCCCAAAAAACCCTTAACCATTAGCTATCATTCTTCTTCCTGCTCCTCCTTGAGCCCCACTTTTGCACTTACCATGATGTCTTCAAGGTTTATCCATGCTGTCCCATGTATCAGTACTTGACTCTTATCATTGCCAAATGCTATTCCACAGAATGGATAGATTACTTTTGTTTATCAGTTGGTGAACATTTGGCTGTTTCCCCCACTAACAGTAGGCTGTTAGGAGTAGTGGCCCCTATGGACAGTGGGGTACACATTTTCCTGTGGACGTATGTTTTCATTTTTCTGGGGCATATACCTCATGGTGGAATTGCTGGATCACATGATCACTCTGTGTTTCAGGTTTGAGGAACTGCCAGGCTGTTTCCCAAAGTAGCTGCACCATTTTGCTTTCCCACTAGCAGTGGGTGAGGGCTCCAATTTCTCTGCCTCCTCACCAACGCTTCTTAGTTTCTACCTCTTTGATTCTAGCCACCCTCGTGGGTATGAAGTGTACCTTATTGTGGTTTTGATTTGCATTTCCCTGGTGATTAACTGTGTTGAGCATCTTTTCGTGTGCCTACCAGCCATTTGTGTCTTTTCTTCGGAGAAATATCTGTTCAGATTATTTTCCTAGTTGTAATTGGGTTGTCATTCTATTGTTGAGTTGTAAGAGTTCTTTATATATGGGCGCCTGGGTGGCTCAGTCGGTTGAATGGCTGGCTCTTGGTTTTGGCTCAGGTCATGAACTCAGGTCCTGGGATTGAGTCCCGAGTGGGCTCCATGCTCAGAGGGGAGTCTGCTTGAGGATTCTCTCTCTCCCTCTGCCTTCCCCCTGCTCAAACACGCACGTGTGCACACTTTCTCTCTCTCTAAAATAAATAAATGTTAAAAAAAAAGTTACTTATGTATTCTGGATATATGATGCCATGTGTGTGATTTGTAAATTTTTTAAGATTTTATTTATTTATTTGTCAGAGAGGGAGAGAGAGAGAGCACAGCAGGGAGAGCGGCAGGCAGAGGGAGAAGCAGGCTGGAGCCCGATGCGGGGCTCAATCCCAGGATCCTGGGATCATGAACTGAGCCGAAGGCAGACGCTTAACGACTGAGCCACCCAGGCATCCCTTGTAAATGTTTTCTATCATTCTGAATTGTCTTTTCACTCTATTGACAGTGTCCTTTGATATGCAAAGTTTTAAATTTTGCTGAAGTACAGCGTATGCCTCTCTTTATTTTGTCACCTTTTTTGGTGCGGTGTCGCTTATGCTTTTGGTGGCATATCTAAGAAACCACTGCCTGACCAAGGTCACGAAGATTTACTCCTATGTTTCCTTCTACAACACAGGAGTAAATGGTTTATGGTTTATCTCTTACATCTAGGTCTAGGAGCCACTTTCACTTAGTTTTTGTATATGGTGTGAGGTAGGAGTCCAGCTGCATTCATGTGGATTTCCAGCTGTTCAGTACGATTTGTTGAAGACAATTCTTTCCCTATTGATTTGTTTTGGCACTCTTACTGAAAACCAACTGACTGTAGATGTGAGTGTTTCTTTCTTTCTTTCTTTGGTTTTTTTTTAAGATTTTATTTATTTATTTGACAGAGAGAGACAGTGAGAGAGGTCACACAAGCAGGGGGAGTGGGAGAGGGAGAAGCAGGCTTCCTGCGGAGCAGGGAGCCCAATGCGGGGCTCCATCCCAGGACCCTGGGACCATGACCTGAGCCGAAGGCAGGCGCTTGACCGACTGAGCCACCCAGGCGCCCATAAAATTAGTAGCTTTTTAAAAGATTTTTTATTTGTCAGAGAGAGAGAGAGCACAAGCAGGGAAAGCAGTAGGGGGAGGGAGAAGCAGGCTCCCCACTGAGCAAGGAGCCCGGTACGTGACTCGATCCCAGGACCCTGGGACCTGAGCCGAAGGCAGTCGCTTAACGACTGAGCTACCCAGGAGCCCCAACGTGAGTGTTTCTTTCTGGACTCCCAATTCCCTTCCATTGATCTATGTATCTTTCCTTATGGCACTACTGCACTGTCTCAATTACCTAGCTTTGCAGAAAGTTTTGAAATCAGAAAGTGTGAGTCTTCCAGCTTTGTTCTTTTTCAAGATTGTTTGGCTATTCTGAGTCCCTTGCGTTAACATATGGATTTTAGGATCAAGCTGTCAATTTCTATGAAAAAGAGCACACTGGCATCTTCATAGGGATTAAGCTTAATCTGTAGATCAATTTGGGAAATCAGTCTTCCAACCCAAGAAATACATAGCACAGGGTGCTATTTATTGATTGATTGATTGATCAATCAGCTTTATTGGAATATAGTTCACATACCGTACAATTCATACATTGAAGGAGTGGACAATTCAGTGTTTCTAATCTATTCACAGAATTGTATAACCATCACCACAGTCAATTTTAGAATATTTTCACCACCCCAAAAGAAACCCCATACCCTTTATCACCACTCTATTTCCTCAGTCCCCACTCCAACTCACCCCCAGCCCTAAGCAACCATTAACCTGCTTTGTCTCTATAGATTTGTTTATTCTAGATGCTTCATATAAATGGAGTCCTGCAATATGTTGTCTTTTGTGTTAGGATGTTTTGAGAGAGCTCGAGCACGAGCAGGATGGGGGAGGGCAGAGGGAGAAGGAGAGGGAGAAGCAGACTCCCCACTGAGCAGGGACCCCAATGCTGGGCTCCATCCTAGGACCCCAGGATCATGACCTGAGCTGAAGGCAGATGCTCAACCGACTGAGCCACCCAGGCATCCCTGTTTGGATTATTTTACTTAGCATCATATTTCTGAGGTTCATCTTTCTGCAATCAGTACTTCATTCCTTTTTATGGCTGAATAATACTCCATATTATGAATATATCATGTTTTGCTTATCCATCTGCCAGTTGATTGACATTTGGATCATTCCCACTTTTGGCTATTATGAATAATGCTGCTATAAATATTCATATACAAGTTTGTGGACCCTTGTTTTCATTTCTCCTGGATATATACCTAGGAGTAGACTTGCTGGGTCATTTGGTAACTCTATGTTCAGTCTTCTGAGGAACTGCCACACTGTTTCCTAAAATGGCCACACCATTTTGCATACCCACCAGCCATGTGTGGAAGGTTCCAATTTCTCCACATCCTCACCAACACATTATTTCTGGCTTTTGATTCTTTTTTTTTTTTTAAGATTTTATTTATCTGAGAGAGAGAATAGGAAACAGCATGAGAGGGGGAGGATCAGAGGGAGAAGCAGACTCCCCACTGAGCAGGGAGCCCGATGTGGGACTCGATCCCAGGACTCCAGGATCTTGACCTGAGCCGAAGGCAGTTGCTTAACCAACTGAGCCACCCAGGCGCCCTCTGGCTTTTAATTCTAACCATCCTCATGGGTATGAAGTGGTATCTCATTGTGGTTTTGATTTGTGTTTCCCTGATGACATAATGTTGAGCATCTTCTCATGTGCTCATTGGCCATTTGAATATTATCTTTGGAGAAATGCCTATTCGGATTTTTGCCCATTTTAATTGGGTTGTCCTATTTGTTGCTGGATTCAGTTTGCTGATATTTTGAGGATTTTTACATCTATATTCTAGTTTTCTTGTGATGTCTTTGTCTGATTTTGGTATCAGGGTAATACTGGCCTCGTAGAATAAGTTTGGAATTCTTCTATTTTTTGGAAAAGCCTGTGCAGAATTAGTATTAATTCTCCTTTAAATTTTTGATAGAAGGGGCACCTGGCTGGCTCAGTTGGTAGAACAGGTGACTCTTGATCTTGGGGTTGTAAGTTCGAGTCCCACATTGGATGTGGAGATTACTTAAAAATAAAATTTTAGGGGTGCCTGCGTGGCTCAGTCGTTAAGCATCTGCCTTCGGCTCAGGTCATGATCCCTGGGTCCTGGGATCAAGCCCTGCATCAGGCTCGCTTCTCCACAGGAAGCCTGGTTCCCCCTCTCCCACTCCCCCTGCTTGTGTTCCCTCTCTCACTGTCTCTGTCAAATAAATAAATAAAATCTTTAAAAAAATAAAATAAAATTGTAGGGATGCCTGGGTGGCTCAGTCGGTTAAGTGTCTGCCTTCGGCTCAGGTCATGATCCCAGAGTCCTGGGATCGAGTCCTACATCAGACTCCTTGCTCCGCAGGGAGCCTGCTTCTCCCTCTGCTTATTCTCTCTCTCTCTCTCTCTCTCATGTGCTCTCTCTCTCTCTGGCAAATAAATAAAATCTTTCTAAAAATAAAATTAAAATTAAAATTAAAATAAATAAATGTCTGATAGAAGGCATTGGTGAAGCCATCTGTGCCTGGGCCTCTCTTTGTGGTATTTTATTATTATTATTATTATTATTATTATTATTATTATTATTATTATTACTACTATTTCAATGTCTTCACTTGTCTTAGGTCTATTCAGATTTTCTATTTCTTCTTGAATCAGTTTTGGTAGTTTATGTCTTTCTAGGAATTTGTCCATTTCATCCAGCTTAACTAATTTGTTGGCCTACTGTTGTTCATAGCATTCCTTCATAAATCCTTTTATTTCTGTAGGGTCAATAGTAATGTTCCCTCCTGTATTTCTGATTCTTCTCTTTATTTCTTGGTCAGTCTCACTAAAGATCCGCTAACTTGGTTGATGTTTTCAAAGAACCAGCTTGTAGCTTCATTGATTTCCTGTCTTATTTTTCTGTTCTCTATTTCATTAGTTTCCATTTTACTCTTTATTGCTCTAGTTTTTCTGCTTGCTTCAGGTTTAGTTTGCTCTGCTTTTTCCCAGTATCTTAAGGTTAGCTTTAGCTGCATCCTATAAGTTCTGGTGTGTTATGTTTTCATTTTAATTCATCTCAAAGTAGTTTGTTGTTTTTTTTTAAATTTCCTTGGTGATCTCTTCTTTGACCCATTGGTTATTCAGGAGAGTGTTGTTTAATTTCAATTTCTTTGTCAGTTTCCAATAGTTTCCTCTGTTATTGATTTTTTCTTTATTTTTTTAAGATTTTATTTATTTATTTGACAGAGAGAGAGCTAGCAAGAGCAGGAACACAAGCAGGGGTAGTGGGAGAGGGCGAAGCAGGCTTCCTGCCGAGCAGGGAACCTGACATAGGACTCGATCCCAGGACCCTGGGACCATGACCTGAGCCAAAGGCAGACGCCTAACGACTGAGCCACCCAGGAGCCCTGATTTTTTCTTTAAATCCACTGTGGTCAGAGTACACATTTTGTGTGATTTCAGTCCTTTTAAAACATATTGGACTTGTTTTAATGACTAGCATACCATCTGTCCTATAGAATGTTCTGTATGTGCTTGATAAGAATGTGTATTCTGACATTGTTGAATGGAGTGTTCTGTAGGTGTCTGTTATGTCTAGTTGGTTTATAGTGTTGTGCAAATCTAGGGGTGCCTGGGTGGCTCAGCTGGTTAAGTATCTGACTTTGGCTCTGGTCATGATCTTGGGGTCCTGGGATTGGGCCCTAGATTGGGCTCCCTGATCAGCAGGGAGTCTGCTTCTGCTTCTCCCTCTGCCCCTCCCCCTGCTCATGCTTGCTCTTTCTCTCAAATAAATAAAATCTAAAAAAAAAAAAAATGTGCAAATCTATTTTCTTGCTGATATTCTATCTAGTTGTTTTATTCATTATTGAAAATGGGGTATTGAAGTCTCCAACTATTCTTTTGAATTGCCTATTTCTTCTTTCAGTTATGTCCATTTTTGCTTCATATATTTTGGGGCTACGTTGTTAGGTGCATTATGTTTATAATTATTATATCTTTCTGAAGGATTGACCATCTTATCATTATAAATGTTCCCCTGTGTCTCTAGCAACAATTTTTGTCTTAGAGTCTATTTTATCCAATATTAGTAGTATAGCCATTCCAGTTCACTTTTTTTTTTTAATTTTATTTATTTGAGAGAGAGAGTGTGACTGAGAGAGAGAGCATAAGCAGGGGCAGTGGGAGAGAGAGAGAAGCAGACTCCTCGCTGAGCAGGGAGCCCCACATGGGGCCCGCCCCAGGACCCCAAGATCATGACCTGAGCCAGAGGCAGACGCTTAACCCACTGAGCCACCCAGGCACCCCTCCAGTTCCCTTCTGATTACTGCTTGCATGGTATATCTTTTACTATCTTTTTGTTTTTCACCTATTTGTATCTTAGACTATACATTGTGTCTCTTGTAGACAGCATGAGGTTGGATCATGTTTTCTTATCCATTTTGCCAATGTCTGCCTTTTAACTGAAAGTTTAATCCATTTACATGTAATGTAATTACTGATAGGAAGAACTTTTGCCATTTTGCGGTTTGTTGTTTTTGTTAGTTGAATGCCTAACTATGCACTGGACCCTTCATATACATCATCATATTTTTTTTTCATCATCACATTTTTAAAAGATTTTATTTATTTATTTGAGAGAGAGAGCACAAGCAGTGGGGAGCAGCAGGCACAGGGAGAAGCAGGCTTCCTGCTGAGCAAGGAGCCCAATGTGGGATTCGATCCCAACACTCTGGGATCATGACCCAAGTCGAAAGCAGGTGCTTAACCGACTGAGCCACCCAGGCGTCCCTCATCATTACATTTTTTATACTCATTTTATGATTACAGAATCTAAAACCTAGGAAGATGCAATTACAATCCCAGTCAGTGGTGGAGCTGAGCTATGAGCCATCAGCTCATTAGCTCTTGTCTGGAGGTTTCCTCACTGGTCCTCTGGCCTCCATCCTCCCCCTCCCAGGGCCAATCTACACATGCAGCCAGAGGGACCCTTTAAAAATGTAACTCTGGGGCGCCTGGATGGCTCAGTTGGTTAAGCGACTGCCTTCGGCTCAGGTCATGATCCTGGAGTCCTGGGATCGAGTCCCACATTGGGCTCCCTGCTCGGCAGGGGGTCTGCTTCTCCCTTTGACCCTCCTCCCTCTCATGCTCTCTGTCTCTCATTCTCTCTCTCTCAAATAAATAAATAAAATCTTTAAAAAAAAAAAATGTAACTCTGGGGCACCTGGGTGGCTCAGTTGGTTAAGCGACTGCCTTCGGCTCAGGTCATGATCCTGGAGTCCCAGGATCGAGTCCCGCATTGGGCTCCCTGCTCAGCAGGGAGTCTGCTTCTCCCTCTGACCCTCCTCCCTCTCATGCTCTCTGTCTCTCATTCTCTCTCTCTCTCATATAAATAAATAAAATCTTTAAAAAAATAAAAAAATAAATAAAAATGTAACTCTGGAGGTGCCTGGGTGGCTCAGTCAGTTAAACGTCTGCCTTTGGCTCGGGTCACGATCCCAGAGTCCCAGGATCAAGCCCCATGTCAGGTTTTCTGCTCCGCAGGGAGTCTGCTTCTCCCTCTCCCTCTGATCCTTGCTCCTCTCGTGCTCTCTCTCTCTCTAATAAATAAAATCTTTAAAAAATATATAAGTAAATAAATAAAAATGTAACTCTGATCATAACTGCCTTGCTGATGTTCCAGTTACTCCCACTGAAAGTCCTGACATGTTTCATAATGAGACGCCTGGTTAATGAATGCATTCAAATGCAGAGTTGTCTCCTTCCCACCCAGGCCACCTGAGATCTCAGCATTGACTTTGGTGTCATTTGCTGGCCTCTGAGCATGTTCCAGCCCAGGCCTTGGTAGAGCTAAGAGGACTTCTTGGATCATGGCCAACAACAGAGAGTTTCTGCATTTTATATGCCTTTTCCCCCAACCACACCAAACTTTACATTTTCCCCTCTTCTTCCCCTTTAGTCCATGAAGACTCTGCAGGATTTGCTTACTGACATTTATGCACTCAGGAACACCATTGAAACTCTCAGAAAGGATGTGGACAGACTGAAGGACATAGTTGACAAGGTAGACCCTCTCCAGCATCTTCTGGGCTGGCCATGCTACTTGGACCTCAGGTGGTTGGGGTGACAGGGTACATCTAAGCAGCCTATTCTTAGTCAAAGAACACAGCTATGAGAGCAGGAGAAGGGGTTAGACATTGCCCAGCCACTTGGCCCATCCCACTAAACTCTCCATGGCTCCCACACTTCTGGGTTATGACATCATTTGTAGGTAACAGAAACCTACTTCATCATGGCTTAGGCAAAAGAAGAGAATTTAATGTCTCATTTACTAAAAAGTCCACAGTTGCCTTCAGGTACAACCAGATCTAAGTGCTCACACTCCATCAACATCTCTCTGTCAGTGATGTTTTTCTGTGGGTTGGCTTCATTCTCAGGCAGGTACTCCCTAAGACTCCAGGCTTGCATACCAACAACTTAGCAGAAAGAGAACACCTTTTCCTATTCTGTAAAGCTCTGTCCACACTGAAATGTGGAATAAACCTAGCACAGGCACACAGGCTCTCGCCCTTGAGAGTCACAAGGACATCAACCCAGGTACATACTCACTCCTTACCATGATGTGTAAGGACACAGAATCCCTGAAGCCTGAGGTCACAGCTGGTGAGTCAGAGCTGAGCTCAGAGGCCAGGCCTCCACACCGGCAGGCTGGTATTGTGGCTGAGGTTTTACAACTTGTCCCCGGATAGCATGGTTTGGTGTATTATCCCCAATTCACAGGTCAGTGTACACATTTGATTGTCATGGCAACTGTGAGAACTTGGTCTGGGTAGCTCCCATCTGAGAAGAAAGGGCATCACAAAACACTACAAAGAAAAAAAAAAAAACACTAAAAAGATTCCTTCAACAAATCTGTTGGAGAAAACAGTGCCTCCTCAGCCTACCTCTTGGAGATTCTTAATATACTTTTTTTTTTGCCCACTAAAGGCTCTGAGAAGTCCTGCACTGTAGAAGCCCATTGAATACTTTTTTTTTTTTTAAAGATTTTATTTATTTATTTGAGAGAGAGAGAATGAGAGAGAGCACATGAGAGGGGGGAGGGTCAGAGGGAGAAGCAGACTCCCCGCCGAGCAGGGAGCCCGATGCGGGACTCGATCCAGGGACTCCAGGATCATGACCTGAGCCGAAGGCAATCGCTTAACCAACTGAGCCACCCAGGCGCCCCATTGAATACTTTTTAAGCCCAGCATTTTCCAAACTTATTTTCCCAGGAAACCGTCTTCCACCCCTTTCCCACTCCCTGGGAAACACTTGCTTTAGAATCTGTTCTTCCTTCTCCAATTCAGTCACTTAGAGCTGAGTCCTTGTCTTTGAGCTGTGGGGCAAGCAGGGCCAGGACCAGAACCTGCACCCCTGGCCCATGGACTCGGCTTATTTGACAGATGCAGCCAGAAAGAATGGATACTTTGTTCGAAGATCTGAAAGGACAGAGCAGGATGATGAGTGCACTGCAGCGGGAAGTGGTAAGAGCTTCCGCTTCCCTTCCCACTCCCCTGACCTCCAGGCGGGGGTGCTGCGGGCAGGGAAGAGTAAGGAAGACAACACAATCTAGAAAGGCAAGTGTGGACAAAGGAGCCACCGAGGGCATCACCCCTCATTCTCAACCTCCTCTCCTGCCCCCCAGGTTACTCTCCAGAGCAAAATCCTCACCATCCCCAAAGCTGAGGACGTGGTGCTCTGGAGCAGCCTCCACGAGGCCATGTTCAACCCCGTGAGTGAAGGAGGAAAAGGAGGGGCAGCAGCGGAGGGTCGGGGAAGGCAGGGTGACCGCTGAGCTGGCCTGGAGCAGCCCTGGGCAGCCTCGCCCCTTTTCTGCAGGGAACTTCTGCAAGAGGAGCTGGTCCAACACAGATTGAGGATTCGGACCTGTGGCAGTTGGTGGAGCAGCTCCCAGATACTGGTCTTCCTCAGACCACCGAGTACCGTGAAGCTGTTGGTCGTGTCCAGATCTCAGAGGCCATCCAGAGCCCCAGGTTACTGGAGACTATCTGGCATTACGAGACCCCCAGGCAGCTACAGGAGGAGGAATATGACCAAGCTGTTCTACTCACTGGGGCCCAGGGGCCAGGGCAGGCTCCGGGGCTTGAGCCCGGGTCTATGCCCACACCGGGGCCACAGCCCGAGGCCATACCTGCTCCGGGGCCTGTGCCGGGGCCCAGTCTGACACCGGGGTTCACACTACCACCTTGGCCTCCATTCATACCTGGGCCTGGCCCTGGACCTTGGCCTGCCCTTGGACCTGGGACTGCCCCCGGGCGTGCACCTGCCCCAGGGCTTCAGCCTATGCCGGGAGAACGCTGGCCTTCCCCCAGAGGCTTGTCCAGGGCTAGCACGTGGCCCTTCTGGGGCTCAGGCTTCTTGGAGCCTGCACAGTCCCAGGACTTCAGGTCCCCACTGCCAGCCAGGGAGTTTAGCTCAGTGTGGCCCCGTCTGCTGCAGTCACAGTCTGGCCAGGCAAAGGTGCACCTGCTCCCAGCTGTCTCAGAAATTGAGGAAGACTATGTATCCCAGGACGTGCCAGCCCCTCAGGACAGGGCCCCCAGGGCTGGGGTCCCCAAAGAAGCACCCGCTAAGACTCCCCAGTCTGCCCTTCAGCGCCTGAAGACCACTGCGGCCATCGCGGCCGCCGCCGCGGCCTCCTACACAACGGCTGCCACCTCAGCGGCCCGGAGAGCCGAGGTTGTCGCCAAGGCTGTCAGGGACGCCCCTGCCACCAAGTTGGCCACCACAGCAACATCCGTGGCTGCATCCGGGCCCTTAGGGGCATTCGCAGACAGCCTGGGTGCGGGCTCTTCCCGCGGGGCCTTGGCTTTCACTGAGGACACAGAGGTGGAGGACTTGAAGGTGTTGGGTGAGGACCTCTCTCCGCTGTACCCTGTTACCAGCCTCCCTCCTGAAAGGACCCTGTCCCAGGTCATGCTGGCCGCCCAAAAGGCTGTGACCCCTGAAGACAAGAAGACGGCCGTCAGGTACTCCATGGGCCGCATAGCCCAGATGCCCATTAGACACGACTCCCTGAAAGAAGAGTTTGCCCAGCTGTCATCCACCCTTCAACAGCGCTTGAATTACCTAGGTAGGCCTGGCCTGGTTCAGGCCCTCCCTCCCTGCAGCCTTCGAGAAGTCCCTCGTCTCCTTCATTGAGCTCCCCCAACAAAAGCTGTATTAACCATTAGCCGTTCATTCCTTTGGCTTCAGCATCTGCCTCTTACTAGTCTGTTCTTTCACCACGAATGTACCGTGAGGTCTTCTCATAGGGGAGAGGGGTGGTTAGGGTCTAACGCTGGCCCTGAAGAAGGAAAATCGCATGTCACAATGACTCTGGAAAACTCCCCTTCCACAGTCCATACAACACAGCCCTACTGTACAATGTTTCAATAAGTCTGGATCCCACCAGAATGACCCACTGAACAGACCCCAGATGATGTGGTCCGTGTGGGGTTAGGAGCTACTGCCGGGCAAACATACGTATCCTTAAAGACCACAGAAGCTTTCTGGGTGGCAGCCGAAACGATAGATTTATGCTCCGATTTTATGCCTTTGACGGGCAAAATGCTCGCTGAGGGGAGTGGAGGGCAGAATAGCCTAGTTGAGTAGTTTTCAACCTTGTGCTCCCCTCAGCATCCCCAGGGGGCTGCGCCCCACCCCTGGAGCTTCTGATGTGGTTGGTTTGGGCAGAGCCCAAGAATTTGCATGTCTCAGTCATTCCAGCAGCTGATTCTGCTGCTGGCCGAGGGGACCCACTGTGAGGCCCATTGCCCTACGTTGTTTGAATCGTTATCTTGCTTTTTTTTTTTTTTTTTTTTAAGATTTTATTTATTTATTTGACAGAGAGAGACACAGCGAGAGAGGGAACACAAGCAGGGGGAGTGGGAGAGGGAGAAGCAGGCTTCCCGCTGAGCAGGGAGCCTGATGCGGGGCTCTATCCCAGGACCCTGGGATCATGACCTGAGCCGAAGGCAGACGCTTAACAACTGAGCCACCCAGGCCCCTCATTGCTTTTTTTTTTTTGCTCCCTGCCAAGCGCAGTAGTTGAATTACGTCAAGTCTATAGGTGGCGTTACCCTTAATTGGCAGTGCTGTTCTACAAATCTTGGAAAGAAGACGTGGAACTTCAGCCAGCTAAATAAACTAGGCTGCTCTCAGTGAATACGGGTGTGCAGCTGAGAATACGATAGTAATAGATTTAAATTTAAAAGGTAAAGCCATAATAGCCCAAATTCTACTTCTGACCAGCTGCCACTTTTGTTAAGAAAACTCAAGATAGTTTGTAAACCTATCTTGGCTCAGATTTCTCCTCCCTTCCTAGGTGTGTCCTGTATGTTAGTTTTTAACCTCTTGTCGGGAACTTGATATAGGGTACTTTTTTTTACCCCCTCCTTCTTTGTTAAATCCCCCTTTCTATCTTGTGGTGAGATAATGCACTTCATATACTCTCATAAATAAGGTGCTTTGTAGTTTTGCTCAGGACCTTTTTTTTTTTTTTTTTTGGAGTTACCTCTGTTCCCAACACAGGGCTCAAACTCACGACCCCAAGATCAAGAGTCATATGCTCTACCAACTGAGCCAGCCAGGTGCCCCAACTCAGGGTCTTTACTGAGAGGGGAGTAAATTCCAGAGAGGCCTCCCTAGGCCTGTGCTGTCTAATATGATAACCAGGAGGCACACGTGGCTATCGGGCATGTGACATGGGGCGAGGTCCAGCACAAATGTGCTCTAAGTGTGAAGTGCACATCAGATATTAAAAACAATATGAAAACATGAACATAAGATATCTCACTTCTTTTTATCCCATATTGAAATGATACTATTTTGAATATATTGGGTTAAATAAAATATCAAAATTAATTTTACCTGTTCCTTTTTTTTTTATTTTCAAAGATTTATTTATTTTAGAGAGAGAGCACAAGTGGGGGTAGGGGCAGAGGGAGAGGGAGAGAGAGAATCTCCAGCAGACTCCTCGCTGAGCATGGAGCCTGATGGGGGGCTCAATTTCACAACCCTGAGATCATGACCTAAACCATATCAAGAGACGGACACTTAACTGACAGAGGCACCCAGGGCCCCTTCCTTTTTTGATTTGTTTAAAGAATGTGGCTCCTAGAAAATTTTAAATGACCTCAGAGGCCCCCAGGCTCATATTCTCTTGCTTTGGACAGTACTACTTCCAACGACTCCTTTCAGAAGCAGGTGGAGCTCTAGATGAAGCCTCTTTGCCCATCCCTGCCCCAGACAGCCACCCCCTCCTTTGCTTTCAGCTAATATGGGAGCCTCCTCCAAGCTTGGGACGACAGTGGACGTACTGCAGGAAAAGATCGGGAGCCTCCAGAGATCCAGGATAAAGGCGAGTGCCCCAGGCAGAAAGAGCTTCAGGGGATGGGCGGCTTGAGGTGGGCTGATGGCAGAGTCCCTGACCCAGGACAGCGTTTGTCTGTCCCATAGCTGAAAGGCAGCCTGGGGGAGTCAGTGGGACCGAGGAGGCAGACCTGGCAGGTGCAGGGGTCCCAGTGGGTTGTGCCTGTGTGGTTCCCGTGGCAAGGGTCTTTGGGGGCCACCGAGGTGGCAGGCTGGAGACGCACTGGCCTGGTATACTCTTCATGCCCCTTCTCCAGCCATGGTGACCTTAGAAGCAGAGGCCTTTGTGTCCGTGTCTCCCCCTTTTAGGAGGAGGAACTCAAGAGAGTTTGGGGTCACCAGATAGAGAAGATAAAGAATCACCACATCGTGCTGGACAGGGCAGTGGAGAAGCTGCAGATTCGCTTGGATGACTTGAAGGTCTGGGGGCTTGGCTGGGCAGCTGCAGGGAGGGCTCCTCGCTTGGACATTTGGACCCTCCCTGAAGGTCTCACGGATACAGCAATGGTGGGGAAACCAGGGCCGCTGCACTGGCATTTTACTTTGTGTGAATTACACCTCAGTGGAAACAGACAAATTCCACCACCCCCGCTTGCACCCCCAAACATAGAAACGAGGGCCTGAGCAATGTCTGTGTTACAGACCGCTGGGTCAGCCACCCCAGAAGGGTGCCTGGCGCATAGCAAATGCTCAAAATGTGCTGAAGGAATCAGTGAATGAATAAGAGGATCTCTTGCATCAACTCTTAGGTTCCTAACGTTTCCCCTAAGCCAGATTGTTGGTGAATTCTCAGCATTGGGGCATGGGGCGAGGTGGGGGGTGTCTTTCTGAAACGGCAGATTTGCTGACCCCACAATTGTGTAGACACAGAGCGCCTAGCTGGGGCTCACTCGGCCCAACACCCACTCCCATGGGCCTGGAGGGTCTGACTCAGCTGGCCTGATGACCCTGACCTGATGGTCCTCAGGACCTGTCCAGTCCGTGCCTTGTCTCAGAGGTGTCCCCGACCTTTGGAGGAGGACTCAGAGTCATTCCTAGCAGGAGGAGGTGACCTTCCCTCAGAGTATAAGAGACAAAACCCCACACAAAACCAATGGAGATGGTTTCCATGGGGGCTTCCGATTCCAAGTCAGGGGGCTATTGGTGGGATGCACGAGGATGTAGGAGGCGCAAGGCAAAGGCTTATCTCTCCCTCCCAAGACCATGACACAGAGGAATCAGGCTACGACACACACAGGGCGCCTTTGTTGCGGAAAGAACTCCTGAAAGGGGAACCAGTCGTAGCCTGAGCGAGGGTGAGGGTGCTGTGTGTGGCCAGAGGGGCCGCAGGCTTGCCGGCGCAGACTTTTGTGAATGCCGAGATTGGGAACTCCCTTGTCTCTGGCCAGCTCCAGGCCCTCCCTGTCACCTGCCCTGTGGAGAGGCTGGGCTGCTGTGCCCTGCAGGGTGCCTCCCCCGGTGGAGACAGGAGCCAGCGCTCTGGCCTGCCCTACGCTGGGGGAGGGAGTCGCTCACTGTCTGCCTCCCGAGTAGCTGTCGCTTGTCGAGGGAAACTGCAGAGGACAAGGCCTGACCAAACAGTGCCAAACAGAACAAGTCAGCCTTTGTGCTGCCTGCCCCTGTGCCAACAGGAATCCGCTGCTTATAAAAGTTAACCCTGGAAGGACCTGGAGCAGGGTTCCATATACAACCCATGTTTCGTTAAATATTTCCTAAATGAATACAGGCGATAAGAAATCAGCAGCCCTGTGGAGCCCTTCCCGAGGAAACGAGGGAGGGCAGACCCATCCGCCGTGGTTCTCTTGCAACATCTGGAGATGTGACGCTCTCCCTGGATGTCTGCAAGAAACATCAGGAACACAGCAGGTGGCACAAGAAATCCTCTTATTCATTCACTGAGTCATTCAGCCCCTGCTACCAGCATCCACTTTGCACCAGACACCCTGCTCGTGGCTGGTGATGCTGCGGTCAGCAAGACAGACACCCTCCAGGCCCTTCGGGGGGAGGGGTCAGTGGTGCATTTGTTTATTTTTAACTGGAGTGTAATTTATACACAGTAAAATGCCCGAGTCTTTTTTTTTTTTTTAAAGATTTTATTTATTTATTTGAGAGAGAGAGAATGAGAGACAGAGAGCATGAGAGGGAGGAGGGTCAGAGGGAGAAGCAGACTCCCCGCCGAGCAGGGGGCCCGACGCGGGACTCGATCCCGGGACTCCAGGATCATGACCTGAGCCGAAGGCAGTCGCTTAACCAACTGAGCCACCCAGGTGCCCCAAAATGCCCGAGTCTTAAGTCTAAGAGCTCAGTCCATGTCCGCCTGTTTGTGTAGCCATGCCCCCACCATCCAGTCAAGACGGAAATGTTTCCATCCCCTTGGCGTGCTTCTCTGAGAGTTTCCCACCGAGAACCCAGCCAGAAAATAAGTGGGGGCCAAACTCTTTCTTACGGACCTTACGGAAAATGTGATTTGCGTTTTGCAAGGGGACAAGTGTCTTCCATAAGCCAGAGGCTACATTCCAAAACCATTCCTGGAACAAACGGTGATATTCAGAGTTTGGGCTTGGTGCGGGAGGACACGGATAAGGTGGCCAGTGGGTACGGAGTGCTGACTCTGCCAGAATTAGCCAGAAGATGCCACTTCTTGTCTCTCCAGCCTGTGGGAGAGGCATGGGATTAGTGCCCCCTGAAAGAGCAGAAAACCGATCCAGGCAAAGAAGCCAGTTAGGTTCACCCGGCCGGGAGGCAGCCTGGTGTTAGGGTTCAGAGCTCTGGCTGTGGGTTAGATAGGCCTGGGTTTGAATCCCGGTTCTTCCACTGACTTGGGTGTATTTGTTTCCTGGGGCTACCGTAAGAAATGATCGAAAACACTAGGCACCTGTTCCATCACGTTCTGGAGGCTAAAAGCCCCAAATCCAAGTGTTGGCAGGACCTTGCTCTGACGGAAGGCTCTGGGGGAGGATTCTTGCCTCTTCCAATTTCTGGCGGCTCCAGGCATTCCTTGGCTTGTGGCCACATCCGTCCAATCTCTTGTTTCCCTATTCCCTCTGTGTGTCTGTCTTCATCTCCTTATAAGGACATCAGTCGATGGATTCCAGTATGACCTCATCTTAACTAATACATCTGCAAAGACCCTATTTCCAAATAAGGCCACATTCACAGGTTCTGGGAAGGTATGGATTTTGGGGAAGATGTTAATCAACCCAGTACGCCGGTGACCCTAACAGTAGAAGTTAGAAGATCTAAGCCTAATCAGTCCTCTTTATTTCTAGATTTTAACTAGAAAGAGCCAAGTGGAGATGTAAGTATTAATATTGGGCCTGATGACTCCAAAAGGTCAGGGCTCTCTGCTGATGTGGGGTTGGAGGAAGCAACCTGACTTGAGGCCCAAACAGGGCCTTCCTTCCACACCTCCACTTCCCATTCTAGACCTTGGGGACCCATCTTCAGGCAAGGTGGATGTAATGGAACTTGGCATTTATTAGAATTAGGTTCAACTTCAGATAACCTAATCTCTCCCCCCGCCCACAAATAACTGACTTAAACCAGGTGTAAGTGTATTTCCCATTCACAGTCAAGAAACTCAGAGGTGGTTGGTCCAGAGCTGGTATAGAACTCCATGGTGTATGACTTCCATTCCCAAGCTCACCTCAAGGAACAAGATGGCTACTGGCACTCCAGTCATTAACTCTGTCTTCAAGCCGGCAGTGGAGAGGACATACTTCATTAAATATTTCTTATTTTTCCTACCTACTTCCTGCCCACTTCCATTTACACCCCAGTGGTCATACTGAGCTATAAAGGAGGGTGTGAAATGAATTCATGATTCCGGCTGCCAGGTGCCAGCTCAAAGTTTGGGGGCTCTGTTTCTAACGGTGAGAGGGAAACCAGACATGAAGGAAGCAGCAGAAGCCTATTTCCAGCTTTGGAGAAAATGTGGCTGGGGACAAGGCTCTGGGGACATGGCTCAGAAGGTGTGAGGCTCTGAGGCTCTTCCCAAGCAGGTTAGCCGCGGCTGCTGTCACAGGGAGGGTCCGGAAAGTGGAGAGCGGGCAGAGTTAACGGATGGAGCTGGTTCTTCGTGGAGTGAGGGGGTAGGATATGAGAGTTTCCCCCCAACACTGGGGCACAGCATGTGCGCCATGTAAGTGCTTGGTGGATAAATAGACTCCAGTTCTCACCGGGACCCCATTACAGATAAGAGCTGAACTTGCCTCAAACTTCCAGGGAACCAAAGTGTTGACACTCGTTTACATTTTCCTTCCTCAAGTCTGCTCCCCTCCCCCTGTGCCACCAAGTTCCTACGATGCCACCTCTGAGGGGACATCTTGTCCCAAGGCTCACGTTCCTTCCCTTCTGGTCTGGGCATCTGGAATCCACACCTTTGGACATGCCCACCCTACCTGCTAGCCACCTGGCCCCATTGTCCCTTCCCAGCAGCGTGGCAGGTGTGGACGTGGGAGGAAGACGTTATTTCCAAGGTATCCAGGGATGGGGAACATGCCATTTTCTTCTGTTCTTAGATTGTCCATGCTCAAATTAAAAACCTTGAAATGCACAAGGTGGACAAAAGTGTGATGGAGCAGGAGTTGAAAGAGGTGAGTGGGGGCGCCTGGGTGGCTCAGTCGGTTAAGCATCTGCCTTCAGCTCAGGTCATGATCCCAGGGTCCTGGGATCGAGCCCTGCATCAGACTCCCTGCTCAGTAGGGAGTCTGCTTCTCCCTCTGCCCCTTCCCCCCTCATGTTTGAGCTCATGCTTGCACTCGTGCACAGTCTCTCTCTCTCTCTCAAAGAAAATCTTAAAAAAAAAGGGGGGGGGGCGCCTGGGTGGCTCAGTTGGTTAAGCGACTGCCTTCGGCTCAGGTCATGATCCTGGAGTCCCGGGATCGAGTCCCACACCGGGCTCCCTGCTCAGCGAGGAGCCTGCTTCTCCCTCTGACCCTCCCCCCTCTCATGTACTCTCTCTCATTCTCGCTCTCTCAAATAAATAAATAAAATCTTTAAAAAAAAAAAAAAAGGAAAGAAAGAAAGAAAGAGATGAGTGAGCAGCTTCCTCTCTCCTCCCGCCTGTGCATCCTGAGCCCAGCTCTCCCACCCAGGGGAATGGAGTCATCCAGCCAAGACAAAAACCAGGCAGAGAACCTCCCACAGTTTCCTTCCATCTTTCTCATATAGAAAGGCTAGGGAAGCTTCCCCAAAGTTGTCCTGTCAACTCCTATTTTCAGTGACTCAGGATTAATGACAATTTATTATGTGAACTTAAAAGTCATGGACCAGCTTCTCTATCCACAGGAAGACCTTGGCTTAGACATGACAGTCATGTTTGAGCCAGTTAGACCCCAAGGTTGAATTTAAACCAAGGCCGGGCATTCAGGGTCCCGGACTAAAAAACACAGACCAGAGTGGTTGGATCCCCCAACTTCCTCCTGCTCCCACCCCAGCATCCCTGGCTCCCTGAGTCCCCTGTGTCTCTAGAAAGCCGACAGGAGCACCCTGGCAAGCAAGGCGAGCCGGGCCGACCTGGAGACAGTGGTGACAGAGCTCAACGAGATGATTCAGGGCATGCTCTTCAGGGTCGTGACCCATGAAGATGACTGGAAGAAAGCTCTGGAGCAGCTGAGCAAGGACCTGAGCACCAAGGTGAGTACCCCATAGCAGCCGTCACCTGCTGCATAACAAGTAGCCCTGAAATGTGACACCTTGAAACGACAAGTGCTCAGAGTTGCTGAGGGCCAGGAATTGGGGAGCAGCTTAGCTGAGGGACTCAGATTCTCCCGTGAGGCTGCAGTCAAGAGGCCATCCAGGGCTTCAGACCACTAAAGTGCCATTTCCAAGATGGCACCCTCCTGTGGCTGTCAGCAAGACACTGTACTTCCTTGCCACTCAGATTTCTCCTCAAGTCTGCCTGAGTGGCATCACAACATGGTAGCCTACTTCCCCAGAGCGAGTGACCCAGGAGAGCCCTACGGGAGCTGTGTATTGTCTTCTAGGACAGCCACACCGCATCATTTCTGTAGCATCCTATGGTTCCACAGGCGAGCCCTACTCCGTGTGAGAGGGTGTGAGGACCAAGAGGTGTGGGCCAGGAGCACCTTGGAGGCTGACTACCATAACTCTCCTGCCTGGCCCAGCAAAGGGGCATGGCAAGGTGGCGGTGAGGGGGCAGGGGAGATCTGCTGATCATTTATTTCCTCTTCTGTCATTTACTGACCACCTGTGATAAGCCAGACTCTGGAGAAATGTTGATAATGAGTCCCAGCCCCTGCCTTGATCAGGACTGTCCAGTAGAGAGACAGCAACAGTCAAACCAACAATTACAGTGCTGTGCAGCTCCTGAAGTTTGGGTTCAGAGTCCAGCAGCCCTGGGAGCAAGTCCCAGCTCCCCCTGAGTGGCCATGGGCCCCAAGTGGTATGACCTCCCTGAGCCTCAGCTTCCTCCTCCACAAAACGAGGATTTGTTCGTTCATCAACTGCGCAGTGGGCACCTACAGTGGATGTAACGACAAGCAAAACAGATACGGACGTGTTTCTCTCAGGGACACGTTCCTCATAAAAGTCACAGATCAGTGCGGAATCGCAGCCTGAGTGAGTCCAGTCATCTACAGAAAACTGACCTACTTTTCCTCAATAATTCAATGATGGGGTGGGGAAAAGAGTGGAGACAGACACTGTTCTAGATTACAAGTGTCTCCAGAGACAAAACAACCAAACGCAGCTCATGAGGAGACCTGGCTTGTGTCCTGGTTCAGTTGCGCCAGCTCTACACATGGGCTGGGAATTGGTGCAAAGTCAGGAATTCCTGTTCGTGTGTTCGGTGTCCTGAGGGTGTTGCGGTCACGTAAGAAAATGTCCTCACGGTGGGGGGGCGTGGGGGGGCACAGTTGGTGGAGGCTCTGACTCTTGGTTTCAGCTCAGGTCGTGATCTCAGGGTCGTGAGATCGAGCCCCACGTCGGGCTCCATGATCAGCGCAGGGTCAGCTTGAGATTCTCTCTCTCCCTCTGCCCCTCCCCATCTCAAAAATAAATAAATAAAGCTTAAAAAAAAAAAATGTCCTCATGAGTACTATGGTATTTATGAGTGAGGTATCATGGTCTTTCTGTTTTAGAGAAAGAGAACACATGGGGAGGTGGGGGAGGGAGAGAGAATCTCAAGCAGGCTCCACACCCAGCTGGTTAACCTTTAACCATTTTAAAATGACTAAATCAGTGGCATTTTGTACATTTACAGTGTTGTGTAAGCACTACCTCTGTCTGGTGGTAAGACACTATCATCTCCCCAAAAAGAAGCCCATACCCATTTAGGCAGCACCCCCCCAGCCCCTGGGAACCACCGGCCTTCTTTCTGTCTCTGTGGGTTTGCCTATTCTAGACATTTCATATAAATGGAATCATACAAACTGTGACCTTTTGTGATTGGCTTCTGGCACTTAGCATCATATTTTCAAGGTTCATTTATGGATCAGATCTCCATTCTTTTTTATAGCTGAATACTAATTCCATCGACAAGAGAGACCACATTCTGTTTATTCATTCATCTGTTGATGGACACTTGGGTTGTTTCCACCTTTGACTATTATGAATAATGGTGCTGTGAACATACATGTACACATTTTTGTTTGAATGCCTGTTGTTAGTTCTTTTGGGTAGATAGCCAGGAGTGGAATTGCTGGGTCATATGGTAATCCTCTGTTTAACTTTTTATAGGTAGGGGTGATATATCATGTCTGCAATTCACTCTGAAATGATTCAGAAAATGAACGGATACACATATGTACAGATAAAGAAAATGTGGTAAAATGTTAAAAGTTGATTAAATGGATGTCCAAGTGGTCCTTTGGACTATTCTTGCAACTTTTCTGTAGATTTAAAAGTTTTCAAAATAGGAAGCTGGGGGAAAGAGTCTTCTTGGGGTGCTGTGCACTTTGTGTCACCTTGGGTCGGCAGGTAGGTCATGCTGGCCGGTGGTCCCTTCAGTGGTGAAGCAGATTCATCAGAGCCCAGCGATGCTAGGCTGATGTCATCACTGTAAAGGTACATTCCCGCCTTATAAGCAGCAAGTGATTTGGGGGTGACCCTTTGGCACCCTGGAAATGTCTATTGCCTCATTGGCCATTCTTCTAGTGGCTTCCTCATAAATTGAGAATTGTTTCCTGAACTGGTTATTTCATGGTTGCAAAATGGTGAGTTCTCTAATCTTAGCACTGCTTCTCCATTTACCAGCTGGAAATCCATAAAGAAGAGCTCTCCCTCATCAGCTTGAGCCAATTACCCTGAAATATGGTTCTTGCAGGAAAGACAAGAACAATGATTTCCTTAATTACCGGTGTTCAGGAATGATATCACTGCTAAAGACACCTCCAATATATGGTGGCAAATGGAGGTTTCTGGGTTTTGTTTTGTTTTTTTTTAATTTCTTTTTGTGAATGTCACTGTGAATCATGGGTTTTAATGTGTTCAATTCGCTCAATCAGTTAAGTTACTATTTCTTTTGTCACTTACGTGTTCTCATCTTTGGCCTGTGAGCTGGCTTCTGAGCCCTTTGACTTGACCCTCTGTCTCAGAAAGTGGCCTTGGTTCCTTAAAGGACAAAATGTTCCAGGCTCATCTTCAACATTCCCTTCCTCAGACCTGATTCAGTCATTTCTCTACAGAGTCTCGGTTCCTGTTAGTGGGGAGTGGTGTTTAGAGACCAAACTGTGGGCACTGGAAGGAACACTTTAAACTACACCCAACAGGGGCGCCTGGGTGGCTCAGTCGTTATGCATCTGCCTTTGGCTCAGGTCATGATCCTGGGGTCCTGGGATCGAGCCCCGTGTTGGGCTCCCTGCTTCTCCCTCTCCCATTCCCCCTGCTTGTGTTCCTGCTCTCTCTGTGTTTCTCTCTGTCAAATAAATAAAATCTTAAAAAAAGAAAAAAAAAGGAACATGTAAACTACGCCCAACATGGGGTTTGCACTCATGACCCCAAGATCAAGAGTCACATGCTGGATTTAAAAATTCACGAGTCCCGGGCGCCTGGGTGGCTCAGTTGGTTAAGCGACTGCCTTCGGCTCAGGTCATGATCCTGGAGTCCCTGGATCGAGTCCCGCATCGGGCTCCCTGCTCGGCAGGGAGTCTGCTTTGCCCTCTGACCCTATCCCCTCTCGTGTGTTCTCTCTCTCTCATTCTCTCTCTCTCAAATAAATAAAATCTTAAAAAAAAAAATTCACGAGTCCCACTGTGAAAACCAGTCTGGCAGTTTCTCAAAAAGATAAATATAGGGTCACCATACAACTCAGCACTTCCAGGCCCAGGTGTGTACCCAAGAGAAATGAAAATGGGTCCACACAAAAACTTGTACACAAATGTTCATAGCAGCATTACTCATGATAGCCAAAAAGTGGAAGCAACTCAAACGTCCATCAACAGATGGATGGATAAACAAATTGTGGTCTATCCATCCACAAACTGTGGTGGAATATTATTCAAACCATAAGAAGAAATGAAGCTCAGATTCATGCTGCCACCTGGGTGACCCTTGCAGACATGATGCTGAGTGAGAGAAACCAGACACCGAAGGCCATGGATTGTGTGATTCCATTTATATGAAATGTCCAGAACAGGCAAATCCATAGACAAAAACTGGGTTAGTGGGTTGCCTACACCTGGGGGTTTGGAGCTCACTTCGCCACTTGCAATAGCATCCATTAGGAGATGAACCTTAAGCTAAGGTTCCTTTTTGTCATTTTCCTTTTCCTTGACCCCCTCACTGTTTCGGTTTAATCTTTTTTTTTTTTTTAAGATTTTATTTATTTATTTGAGAGAGAGAAAGAGCACAAGAGGGGGGAGTGGGAGAGGGAGAAGCAGACTCCCTGCCGAGCAGGGAGCCCGATGCGGGACTCGATCCCGGGACTCCAGGATCATGACCTGAGCCGAAGGCAGTCGCCCAACCAACCGAGCCACCCAGGCACCCTCGGCTTAATCTTGTTACACTCTGTGTAACTTTGCTGCAACTCCTTTTCTGGAGTGAAGCAGTGTGGGAGTAGGGGGGTAGGGGGGTGGGGGGGTGAATTAGTTGACTAAATGCTCTTTTCCCTTCGGCTGTTTGCAGCCGGTCCACAGCGATTTGAATGGTCTGAAGAAAGACATGGATGAGATCTGGAAAGTACTCAGGAAGCTCCTGATTGAAGGCCTCCGATTTGACCCTGACAGAGCTGCTGGCTTTAGGAAGTGAGCCCCTCCTGGGTAGGGGTGCAGCTCCCAGAGGCTGGGGAGACCCCCTCTCCAGAGAGGAAACCAGAGGGGAATCCCAGCGGATTCTGGGAAGAAGGGTTCCAGACCTGTGGACCCAGGGGAAAGGGGTGGGGCTTCCTGGCTTCGGGGAGGAGGGTGAAGGTGGGATGGAGCTGAGGGCACCGAGGGGCTCTGGCCTTGGCTGTCGAGGGGCTCCAGGAACCCATCTGCTCCAAAGCCCTCTTGCCACAAATGAAACCAAGGCTCACAGAGGGTAGGGGCCATGCAAGGCCTCACAGAGAGCCTGGGGATCTGGGACTGGAGCCCTCTTGCCATGTCCCCCACCCCATCCAGATAGAGCCCCAGGCAGAGGGACTCAATGTTGGGGTGCGGAAGGAGGTCTCCTGTCCTCAGATGACCCCTCATCCTTCCAAATATCCCCTGTGTAGGGTAGCTTTCCAGAGGCCCCTGGTTTTAAAGACCTCCATTGTGTTGGGGGCAGGAACATTAACTACACACACTATCCCCTACCTGTGCCCCAGGCAGCCACAGGATAGGGATCAGCAGGGGCCAGCAGAGCCGACTTGAGCTGAGCTGGGCCAGGTCAGCGGGGGAGTAGGGTGTGGAGGGTGGTCCTGACCCTGAGGAACAGACAGACCTTCCCCCACGGTGCACCAGCTGACGGCTGGCTGTCTTCCAGGAAACTGTTTGAGCGGGTGAAATGCATCTCCTGCGACCGGCCAGTGGAGCTGATGACGGGCCCGTGAGTACCGCCGCCAGGGGGCGCCCACGCCCACCCGGTCTGTTTGGATTCCCCCTACCTACCCGCCTGGGGAGGTTCTAGGTCCATCATTTATCCGTCCGTCCGTATACATTATTCCGTACACTTGATTTCATTTGCTCCCGGTCCCGGGCAGGGGCACTTGGCATCCCCTCCTTCATCAGCCCTGCCTGGCGCCTGCTGTGTCCCATGCTCAAGATCAACTCCAAAAGCAAAAGGATAGAAGGAAACTGGGGAAAAGCTGAACTTTGTGGGACTTCCTTGCATGTATTTTTAGAGTCTAATGCTTTTTATTTATTTAGGTGAAACTCACACACACACACACCATTTTAAAGTCAACAGTTCAGTGTCATTTGGTGCACATTCACGATGATCTGCAACCATCACCTCTAATTCCAAAGCATTTTCATCTCCCTAAAAGGAAACCCCAGACTCATTAGCAGTCTCCCCCACCCCCGACAACCACTAACTTTCCATCTCTGTGGATTTGCCTATTCTGGACACTCCATATGAATGAAGTCATACGACCTCTGACCTGGTTCTGGCTTCTTTCACTGAGCATCATGTTCTTAAGGTTCATCCACACTGGCGGGTGTCAGTGCCTCATTCCATTTTTTATGGCTGAATTGTATCACATTATATAAGCCGCCCACATTTTGTTTATCCACTTACACGCTGATGAACATTTGGGTTGATTCATCTTTTAGCTCTTGTGATTAGTGCTGCTGTGAACATGCATGTACATAGATTGGCTGGAATACCCGCTTTCCCGTATTTTGGGTATAAACCTGGAGGTGGTGGGAGTGCTGGGTCATGTGGTCCCTTGACAATTAACTCTTTGAAGAACCACCAAAAAACACTCTCATAGGGTTTAAGAGCCCGAATCTTGCAGTGCCCACGCTAGCCTGGCCCCCGTGACCCACGAAGCTCACCACCCTACATCATCAGTCCATGCTCATGGAGGGGCTTTGAGCCTATATCCAGATTTTTTGGTTAAAGCCACAGATCCCTAGTTGCAGCGTTATTTATAATATTTTAAAAAGTAAGAAAGGAAACAATGTGAAGTGGTGAATGAGTTATGTATATTTACATCAGCTGATATAAGTCATGTCGTAGAAGGAGGTATAATGGAACCTTCTGAGATGTGGAAATGGTTGCAGCTACACCATCCAACGCAGTAGCCAACAGCCACATAGGGTTAATGCGGCTGAAAATGGAATTTTGCGTTTTATTTAAATTTATTTAAATTTAACCATAAATTTAAATACCCGCCGGTGTCCAGTAGTTGCCATATTGGATGGCACAGTCGTGGAAGAATTATTTCGTGGCCTGGAAAAAGGTTCATAATAACTTAAATGAGAAAATCAAGTAGTTTGTGTGTGATCCTATTTTTGTTTTGTTTCGTTTTTTAGCAAGTTTTATTGAGTGATAGCAGTGATAGTATAAAGCTCCCAAGGAGGGAGGGGGCCCAAAGGGGTTGCCCATGATCCTATTTTCGTTAAAAAAAAAAAAATACAGGGGTGCCTGGGTGGCTCAGTCGTTAAGCGTCTGCCTTTGGCTCAGGTCATGATCCCAGGGTCCTGGGATCGAGCCCCGCATCGGGCTCCCTGCTCGGCGGGGAGCCTGCTTCTCCCTCTCCCGCTCCCCCTGCTTGTGTTCCCTCTCTCTCTGTCTCTCTCTCTCTGTCAAATAGATAAAATCTTTAAAAAAAAAATACATAAACACAGAAAATTACTGGAAGGACCCATATCAAAATATTTGTCACATGGTTATAGAGCTTTTTGTGTTTATTTGTGCTCTGTCCTTTTTAAAATGCTGACAGTATATATTACTTTAACATTTTATTGTGGTTAAAATGGTAAAGTATGTAAATATTTACGGTGCAACCTGATGAATTTGTACACGTGTATACACCTTTATAACCACCTCTGAGATCAACGTGTACAACAGTTCCCTCTGCTCAGAGAGCTGGTATATATATATATATTTTGTGGAGGTAAAATACACAACACAAATCAACCATTTAAAATTGGGCAGGTCAGGGGCATTTAGTGCCTCAACAATATTGTGCAACCACCACTCCTTCTGGCACCAGAGCATTTTCACCAGCTATCCAGAAGGAAACCCCAGCCCCATTTGTGGCCACTCCCCATCCCCTCCCCCAGCCCCTGGCAACCTCCGATCTGTGTTCTGTTTCTAGGATTCACCTGTTCTGGCTTTTAGTTTTATAATCAGAACAGTTGTTCTTTGTGACTGTCAAAGATCACTGGGGCTCTTTAGGGCCCTGAACGCAGCGGGCTGTGCTGTGGACGTCTCCAAAGAGAGGAATGGGTTTAAGGGTAGACTTCCTGGAGGAGGAGGGAGGCTGGAGCTGTCTGCTGGCCACTTGCACCTCCCCCTGAACTCTTGTCCTCCAACAGGCCACTCATCACCATCCGCAAAGCCCACCTGCTTTCGAGGCTGCGGCCAGCCAGCGCCAACACCTATGAGTACCTGCAGCAGCAACAGTTGAGGTGAGTGGGCTGGGGGCGTGCCCCGCAGAAGCCCTCAGGAGCCCGCAGCCCTGCAGAGACACCAAGTCCAGTCCCAGGGCATTGCCAGCCATCTGCAAGGGAGCCGTTTGGGGAGGTGGCTGGGGCAGCAGATGGCCTGGGAGAGGACACTGGCAGAAGGGAATGGGCATATTTATTGGGCATCTATTATGGGCGGAGACCGTTGGGGAAGGATTCTCATTTAAATCTCACCACTCCTGTGAGCTAGGATGGACGTGCCCGCCTCCAGCTGCAGGAAGTAAGCGAGGGCCCTGGTCTCCGCTCACTGCACTGAGTGCTTTGCCCTAGCCGACCTCGGCGAATCCTTAAGCCTTCCCTTTGAGGTGTATTCTATCTTCACCACATTTTGTAGTTGAAGGAAATGAGGTTCAGAGAACTTCAGCCACCTGCCCAAGGTCACAACTAGTAAGTGGCAGAGTTGGTGCCTTGACCTGCAGTTTCCCAGCACACCTGGCAGGCTCCCTGGGTCCCGGCCCCACCCTCAACCTCCTGACTTCCCACGCTCTGTGGGTGCTTCCTGCACCCTGGCCTGAGATACTTCTGGCCAAGTGGGGAAATGAAGGCTGACCAATAATCACAGCCACATAAAGGGGAGAGCCATGGGGGCCTGGGCCTGCACCCCCACCTTCCTATGCTTGACTCCTTCTTGAGATCACAGGTTAAAAGCCTTCTGTTGTCGGGCCAGACCAGGGCCCCCAGGGGTGGCTGGGTCTGGGGGAGCATAAGACTTGGTTTTCCCTTCTGCCCCGACTGCGCCTGTCCGTATCCACCTGCTAGCCCAAAGTACCCCCCAAACTCAAGCTGGAAGAAATTCCAGTCGTGTCTTGCCACTGGGCGGGCCCTTGGGCCCATCCTGATGCTGCTTTGGGGCAGAGGGTTCTCCCAGCGCCTGCTGTCCTACCTGCTTACCCCAGGGAACACCGGCGGCTACAGCAGCTCCGGGACCTTGGAGACCAGCACAGTAGTCTGGATTCGCTGGGGTCCCAGAAGGACTGGGGCGATGGCCCTGGCAATTTTGCCAACCTCAAGTTCAACTCCTATGACTTGTCAACGCTCTACCCCTACGGGGACCCCGAGGTGTTGGACTATGACACCGTGAGTATGGCATACACCCTGGGCGTGGGTGACCCCGGGGAGGCCGTGCTCTGTCTGCTGATCCTCTGCATGTACCAGAGATGCAGGGGAGGACACTCCCTGACTTGCGGTCCGGGCCATCTAACAGGCTGAGGTGGACATTCTGGGAGTGGACGGGATCCTGTACAAGGGCCGAATGACCAACCAGGATGGGGCACGGCCTTTGACCAGCGTTGAGAAGGAGATGACAGGTGAGAGGTGTCAGGACTTCCTGGGAGCCCGTGTCCTAAATGTCCTGGCTTTGCTGGGGAGGATGAGGAGGTGAAGGCAGGACTCAGAGCTGGCCCCATCCTGGACTGGGGGGTTCTCAAACAGTCACTTGCAGAAATGGGGTTCTACTGTATGCCAGGCACTGCACCAGGCACTGGGGAGGTGGTGGGGAGCAAAGAAAGATGGGCTATCACCCCAGGGTTTCCACACCAGTGGGAGAACCAGACTGTGCGCAAATAACCTGAAGATGAGGCCCCATTGTTTGGAATAGCAGTGAATAGCTGACCTGAGGGGAGGGGCCTGGAGACAAAGGATGCCGGCCTAGGGATGGGTGCCAGTGGCCTCACGAAAGAGGGATGCTGGGCTGGGGATGGGAGAGTTGTGAGAGGGACATCAGTCCAAGAAGAGGCCTCTGATGAGGGAATAGGGGTTAGCTGGCTAAAGAGGCCAGGTGGAAAGAGAGCAGTCCAGGTGGAGGGCATAGCAGGTGCAAAGATCCTGTGGTGGCTGGAAGCCAGGCACAGTTGGAACTCAGGAAAGTGAGTCAACCTGTGGTGGAGATTGGGAAGGGGTTGGGAATGATGAAGAGATGTGCACAGGCCCTGGAGGCTTGTGTCTCAGTGTCCCAGGTAGGGGAGGGTTGGGTTAGTAGGGGACACATGGAATCAGTTATTCTGATTGCTGCAGCTTCAAGGCTCCCGCTCCAGATGGCTCCTACTGGGAACCCCAGTCCTTGGCTCCAGCAGTGGGCCGGCAGTACCAGAAGGGGTACATTCTGTGCACACCCTTCGGGGTTTTCTCCTTCTGGGAAGAGGAATTCTCAGTTTTGCTCTGGGTGGGAGCCATACACTGCCCCATGGCAGGGGGTGAGGGTGACCCTGGAGCCCCAAGGTGGCTGGAGGGTTAAATTCTGCCCATGGTATTCTTCTTCACCCCACATTGTCCTATTGACTGGAGGACGAAATACCAGACGCGTAGGGAAAGGGGACTGTCCAACTGGGGGTGCTGGACAAAGAAAGAAGAGCCCGCGTTGGTGTCCTGGGGCGGCTGCAACAAATGGCCACAAACTGGGGAGCTTGAGACAGCAGAATTTCTCACGGTTCAGGAGACTAGAAGTCCAAAATCAAGGTGTCCCAGGGCTGTGCTCACTCCCAGGGCTCTAGGGGAGGTTCCTTCCTGCTTTTTCCCGCTTGTGGCGGCTCCACGCGTTCCTTGGCTGGTGGCTGTGTCCCTCCAGTCTCCGCCTCCGTCTTCCCGTGGCCTTCCCCCTGTGTCTTCTCTTCTGTCTCCTATAAGGACACTTGTCTCCTTAACTAGGGATGAGCCCAAGATCCTTAATTACATCTGCGAAGGCCCTTTCTCCAAATAGGGTTATATTTATAGGTTCTGGGGGATGTATCTTTTTGGGGACCACCCATCAAGCCAGGAGGGCAGGACACCATCCGAACCCTGCATTCCCCCAGCATGGATCTGGCCCATGTGGCGTTCATGGCTCGTCCCAGACAAGGCTCAGCCCCCGGCAGCAGCTGCTGTTAGGTTAAGCCTCAGGGGTCACCAGGCAGGATAATAACAATGGTGGCTAATATTTAATGAGCCCCAACTTATTGCCAGGCTGGCGCTGCCTCCTTCTTCCGGC
The DNA here is from genome assembly GCF_029215605.1 of Mirounga angustirostris. Classification (NCBI taxonomy): domain Eukaryota; kingdom Metazoa; phylum Chordata; class Mammalia; order Carnivora; family Phocidae; genus Mirounga; species Mirounga angustirostris. Next base: position 143,239,949 of record NW_026991713.1, read on the forward strand.
AACAAACAGTTGAGGCATTGCACAAGGGCAGCTGGGGGTTGCTGGCTGGAAGTGCACCCTTGGTGGAGGGGCCCTTCTTCCTGCTCAGGCACCAGACAGGGCCCCTCCCCACCCACCTCCCCTGGGCTGTCACCCAGAGGGATGGGGCTTCTCTCCCCACGGCTCATTCATTCTTGAGACCCATGCAGCAAAGCAGGCCTGAATCACAACACCTCAACTGCTTTGTCCTGCTTGGGGACAACAAAGCTTAGAAATCAATCAGAAACCTGCCTGTGGCCAGATCTTTTGACCAGATTGTTCTTATCGCTCATTTATTTACTCGAAAGAACATTCTAATCCAAAACAAGCTCGAAAACTAAACCTAAATGAGCCCGCATGAGCCCTGCCCCAGGTCCAGCCTGGCCCCCGATGCGTTCGTCTGTTCACATCAGCATCCAGCATGTCCTGCCGTTTACTCAGCCCTTTGCCAGGCCCACAGGGGACACTGAGGGGCAGCTGGGCAGCCTGTGCCCTCCGGATGCTTGCACTGAGTCAGGAGCTCAGGCCAGGGCAGGGGAACGGCTGGTCCCTAGTGAGCCGTGCCCCCGCAGCAGGGGGATGGACGCGCCGAGACAGGTGGTCAGCAGGCTGGACTTTCAGACAAGTGCCCTGGAAGGAAGGCTAAGTTCAGGCAGGACTTGGGTAGGACGGAGAAGGATGTGGCAGGGGCGGGCGCAGGCCTCAGCCCTCCTCACCAGCTCTGGGTGGACTGCCTAAAATGCACACTGCGACCGGGACCCTCCCCAGCTCAGAGCCCATCCCTATGAGTTTCCTATGGCTGCTGTAACTAATTCCCGCAAACCAAGGGGCTTAACCCAAATTTATTATCTTCGTTCTGGAGGTCAGATATCCGAAATGAGTCTTACAGAGATAAAACTAAGCTGTTGGCAGGGCCGGTTCCTTCTGAGGCTCTAGGGGAGACTCTGTTTCCTCCCCGTTTCCACCTGCCAGGGGTCTCGCTCCAACCTCACTTCCGTCCTCACCTCCCCTTCTCTGACTCGGACCCTCTGGCCTCTCTCTTCAGAGCCTTGCGATTACATTGGGCCATCTGGATAATTCAGGGTCCTAGGTTTTAGGGTTTAGGACGGGGACATCTCAGGGGCACTGCCCTCCGAGTCCAGGCTCCTTGGCCAATCTGGCAGGGGGGTGGGGGAGAAGGGGGTGCTTGTCCCCTGTCTGCCCCTCCCTCCAGCATCTCAAAACTGTTTTCCCGTCTGTCAGTGAGTCCAGCTGTCTCCCTCCTCTGGGCCTCTGCCTGTGCTGTGTGCCTGCCTTGAAGACCTGGGGAACCTTTCTCATCTGCCAGAGCTTAGGGTCCCCTCCCATTGAGAGCCTCCCAGCTCCTCGGTTCTGGCTTCTGCAGAGGTGGGCAAGCCGCAGAGGAGGGCCTGGGAGGAGCAGGTGTCCGGGTCAGGTGTCGAGTTCGGGTTCTGACCTGTCGAGTCCAGGGCATCTGTTGGGTCAGAGCTGGGTTTCCAAGCCTCACTGGGTCTCGATTTTGAACCTGGGCCCTGGGCCCACATCCCTCACCTGGCAGGGAAGCAGTGAGACAGTCTCACTGGTCAGCTGGTTGGCCGGTCCTGCCTCAGACCTGTGGAGGGATCCAGGTGCCAACTGGTGATCAGAGCGGGGGCCAGGGAGTATGCCTCAACTGGGCATTTGCTCTTCGCAGAACCCAGGAAGCACACTGGAGCTAGTTCTTAGTTCATATTCAAGGAGCAGTTGATGTAGACCTTGAGACAGAGTTAGGAATGCAAGAGGTTTGGGGTGGGAGGGTTACAAAGACAGGGGTGAGGAAAGGGAGGGAGCAAGCAGAGACCCTCAGATAGTAAGCAGATCTGATGAGGTCCAGGCCAGCCCTGGGGAGCTGAACAAACACCCCTGTGCTCCCGCCATTGGCCGGAGCTGCTAACAGCCCCTGAGGTGCCAACAGGTGAGACTTGACTCCTTTTGCTCCTGCGGCTGAACAGCGAGTTCTTCCTTAAAAGGGAATTTGTATAGCTGACCCTGCTGCCGAAAGGCCCTGGTCACTCAGCTGGTCATTCCCAAGCCCTTATTGGCTCCAGGTTTACTTTAGATACCACTGGGGAGACCCGATGTGGACAAAATAAAGTTATTGCCCCCTTAGAGTTTTTACCCCATGAGAGACCATAAGATATAAACTCAATAAATAATTCAGTGAGTAGGATGAAACATGGGAGTGAGGGAGAGGATGACCACTTGAGCTAAAAGACTCTTTAAAGAAAGGACATTCGAAGTGGGAATTGTCAGGACACCCAGGGAAGGACATAGTGCCCGGGCAGAAGGAACAATCCGGTGTCCTTCATGGGAAGGAGCTCGGTGCCCCTGTAACTCGTCTTGAAGGGCAGGCCTGGGCTCTCATCCGCATCTTCACTTTCACGGCCTCTGCCCCACCCCCACGGTCCCACCTCTTCTTGTGCAGCCTTTGGTCTGGGTGGCCGGTCATGGAGATTCTGGGCTGGACATGGAGAAGGGGATGCCTTGGGTTCAAAAGTGAAGGATGGAGGGCACCTGGGTGGCTCAGTTGGTTAAGCGACTGCCTTCGGCTCAGGTCGTGATCCTGGAGTCCCAGGATCGAGTCCCGCATCGGGCTCCCTGCTCAGCGGGGAGTCTGCTTCTTCCTCTGACTCTCCCCCCTCTCATGCTCTCTCTCTCATTCTCTCTCTCTCAAATAAATAAAATCTTTAAAAAATTAAAAAAAAATTTTTAAATGGTGGGGCACCTGGGTGGTTCAGTCTGCCTTCGGCTGGGGTCATGATCCCGGGGTCTTGGGATGGAGCCCCGCATCAGGCTCCCTGCTCAGCGGGGAGCCTGCTTCTCCCTTTCCCTCTGCTGCTCCCCCCTGCTTGTGCGCGCGCTCTCTCTCTCCGTCAAATAAATAAAATCTTTAAATAAATAAAATCTTTAAATAAATAAATGGTTAATTTTGTGGTATGTGGCTTTTACTTCAAAAAAAAAAATTCACACAATGAGGGACGGAAAGGTGGGGGCGGGGGCACAGTGGTGGTCTGGCCTCAATGGGAATATCTATGCCTTGAGAAACCGTAGACTCGGAAAGGTGGGAGGAGTCTTCCGCAAAGGCTGGGCGGCAGGTGTGTGGAGGGGCGGGTCTGGGGAAACAGTGAAGGGGCCTTTGCGGGATGGGGCGGGGCCTCTGGGAGGGGGCGGGACTCTGCAAGAGCTCTCACCCGGTCCTGTCTCGTCCCCTTTCTTTTTGGCGAAGCTGTGAAGATTCCGCACCCCCCAACTCGAAACCTGTATGATCGTGAACGCCCGAGTAACTTTTATGGTTCCATCTACCCCCGTGAGTACCTGCCCTCCTCACTCCCTGGCCCAGCTGGGATTCTGGCAGTGTCTCTGGTGCCTCCCAGTCCCAGCCTGGGGCTCTGAGACCTGCCCCACCTCATGAGTCTCTCACCTGCTCTATGTCAGGGCTCAAGAAGGCCCCTTGAGTGGCCCCCACCCAGCACCCGCTCCCTGGCCAGGGCCTCCAGCTATCCTGGGCTCCTAGTTTACCCTTCAGTGGGGCTTCCTGGCCCGGGTGCCAGTCCCAGGGGTCGAGGCCCGATGTCTGTCCGCAGGTGTCTAGCTAGCTGCAGGGATGGGATCAGGAGCCCATTCATTCTGCCTGGGGCCCCATGAGCCAGGCTGGGGGGACTCCTCGGAGTCCTCTCACCATGCACCAGGCATCTGCGGGAGCACTTTCTCCCTTGTGTCCTTAGCCCTGCTCTCCAGGCTGACTGTGGAGCTGGGGCACAGCAACCCCACCCCCCGCTCCGATCCTGGACTCCAGGTCCATGTCGGGTTCAGCGTCCGTTTCTGGTGTCATTTGTCTGGGGTCACCCACCCCCGGGGAGTTTAGGGTGCCTGGGACTGGGTGAGCCGTGGGAAACCACTTCCAGTCTGGTAGCTTCTCGGCTCCTTAGTGGGTATGATCCCATCCGGCCAGCCTCCCCCCCCCCCCCCCGCCGGGCATGTTCCTGGGACACATCACCGACTTTTCTGCCCCTCCCAGCCCTGCACCCCCACGCCAGCTCGGCTGCCTTAGGCCCCCCGCCTACGACACCAGCTCGGCCTCCATCGCTGCCGCCCCTGCCACTGCTCCCCCCACTGACGCCATCCGGGCGGGACCCCCAGCAGGCCCCAGGGCCCGCCCGGCACTCAAGGGCTCTGCGCCTCGAGTCCCGAGCCAGCATGCAGCCCTCCGAGGAGCCCACCAATCCGTGAGCCCTGCGTCCCGCGCCCCTACCGCCTGTCCTCTCCCCCTGCCCACAGAGACTGGGCCCTGAGCCTGGCCTGAGGGGGGTGCAGGGGCCCTGGACGTGGGGGAGGGGCCTCCATAAGGGAATCATTTTGACCCAGGGGCTAGTTTAACTCATGCATATAAATACAACACAATCCTTCTTATCCTACACTTCCTGGAGCACATAGCTTTATAAATTGAATTTTTCACTAAGCCAATATAATTCCTTGACCAGTTTTCAATACAACAGCTAACATGCTTTTAAAAACAATCACTTTCCTTTTTATTTTGCTGAAATGACTCTATCAGAATCAGTTCCAGTTACAGCTACTGCCCACGGACGTTTTCTTTGGGGGCCATTGTTTCTAACAAGACCAATTTTCTCACGGGAACCAAATTTTACTGTGTGCATCTTTTTTTTTTTTTATTTCATGTTGATTATTCCCACCAGTAATTACGGTTATGAATTGGATATTTTTAAAACCTGATTGTTTATATTTACTTTTTTGGCCAATCCATGAGGAACTTGGAGCAGCGGCCCTGGAATATTCCGGGACTGCTCTCTCCCACCAAGGGCTGGAATCCCGCACGCCTGTTTGATGTCCTTCTGGTTCCCGTGCTAACTGCCTGTGCACTTGGTGGAATAAAGAGCTGACCAGGAGGTCATAATGTCCTGATATGGCCATTTAGTGGGCAGCTGCCACCGGGCATGCATGCTTGATTTCTTCCCCTTAGGCAGCTTGTTCCTCCTTCTCCCTGTCAACTTCTCTCCCTCTTCCTCTCCATTCCCCGGCTCTGTCTGGTTGTGTCCTCTATGCTTTTTGAACTTCTGACATGTCTACACATTACACAAAGTCTAAAAAATTTCCCTCTGCTTGGTTTTGGGACATGATTCTACCCGCCCCCGCCCCTGGTAACATCCACTAGAGGCCCCTGGGACTGCCAGGTGGGTAAGGGAGTTGGAGGGGGGTGAGTTGCCCAGGGGTCCGCCAAGGGGGAGCCAGGGAGCTGGCATGGAGGAAGATGCCCAGCCTGGCGGCCATCAGAGTTCAGGAACACTGCGTGCCTACCCCCTTCCTAATGGTCCCCTGGCGCTTTCCCCAGTTCCTCATTGGTGACCACTCCCAGACCCTGACTTCTCTTTTCTTTCTCCAAGGACTGTGTCTAAATGAGGCCAAGCTTTTCCTAACCCAGGCAACTTACCTGTTCAAGATGCCTTAGGGAGCGCTGGCTGGTGCAGTCCTGGACCCCGCACCCACCCCCGTATCACAGATGAGTATTTTTGGCAACTTCTCCCCAGAATAAAATCTTTCACTTTTTGACTGTGGATGAGGGTGACTGGCCTGGTGCCCTCTTTAGAGGGTGGCCTTGTCTGCCCCACGTGGGTGAGTGGACCTGCTGGTCCCTACTCAGGCCCCCACCCCAGGGTCAGCCTCCCAGAGCCACCAGCCAGAACCACCATGGCTGAGTCCCAGTAGAGAATCAACAGCAGACATTCTTGCCTCTGCTACATTTTCCACCATGGCAAAGTGTCCCGAGGTGCCTTAGCCCTATGTTCTGAGGACAGGGGTGGTGGTGTGAGCTGCCCAGGTTTGCTCAGGGAGGCCTCAGCTCTCCAGCCCCTGGCCAGTAGCTGTCCTCCTTGGGTGCTGTACATGGGTATGAGGGCCCCAACTTCCTTCCACCGCCTCCCATGGCAGGAAAGGGAGGTGTGGCCCGGGCTCAGGTGAAGAATCCCATGTCAGGCTTATCCCCTGCAGCCCTGACCCTTGGGCACCCACACACATCCAGGCTCGATTTTCAGACCCTCCTATCCATCCCCAGTCGCCCCTCAAAGCTGCCTTCCCAGCCATTTTTCAGTTTTACAAAGGGAATCCAACCAATCGAGTTGGTTCCTGCAGCCCAGGCATTGAGGAGTGAGGCCCAGGTAGGTGACTGTGTAACCATTTGCATTAGGACAGGCTCCTCAGAGTTTAGGAAGGTGGGGAAAACCACCAGCAGCCAGCCAGGAGCAGTGTCAGAAGACAACAGTCCTGTTCCCCATAGAAGTTGTGGGGGAACAAGCTGGCCTTTGGCCTGGTCCCAGATGGGAGCTGCAGGCAGAATCCTTGCCCCTCCAGATTCCAGCCCCAGAGGGTGGGGTCTGCAGGAAGCTGGGGGGGGAGGTGCTGCACCGACCCCCAGGCAGGTGCCTCAGGAAGGTAGCCCACCCTCTCCCAGCAGGGAAATGTGCTTGGGGAGCAGAGAGAACCAGGATGGGGTCCGCAGAGTGGGAATTTCAGAAGGTCCTGGGTCCAACCTCCTCCTTTGCCAGGGGGACATGGCTCCTGGCCTGTGACACAGCAGCAGTGTCAGGCTGGACAGGGGGTAAGGTGACCAACCGTCCCAGATCTGCCTGGCTCATGGCTTCAGCAGGATCCACAGGAACCCACCCCACTAGCATGTGCAGCTCTTGTTCCCCAGGAGAAATGGCCTTGGGAAGAGCAGAGGTCGGCCAGCAGGCTCCCAGCACCTCAGGCTGTGCTGGTGACACGGCCTTGGCCATCCTGGGACTGGGTAAGAGTGGTTATTCTGAGGCGCATCTGAAACACACAAATTGCCCAAACAGAAGCTGTGGCTAAGCAACCAGAGACCCTTCCAAATGCTGGAATTGGCAATAGCCTTGCTTCAAAAGACTTCCTTTTGTCCAGCCCAGGCAGCCTCCCCAACACTGACCCTGGGAAGTAACCAGACTCAAAGCTCGCATCTGTCCTCAGATAAGTCCTGCTATAAAAGCCCCTCAGAGACTTCCAGAGCCATGGTGGCCCTGCCCACTGCCGGGTTTGGGGGCCAGCCTTGGGGACAGCGTGGTTTTCTGCTGCCGGCCACAATGTGTTCTCAGAGAGCCCTCGAAAGACCCTGGGGATCCTTAGCGGCCCTGGGAGTGTCCACTTCAAGAGAATCTTGGAGAACAAGCCCTTCTCTTTTGAAAGCTGTCTGAAGGGGAGCCCTGCCTGCCCGCAGAAAGCGTTTTAGAGTCTCCATTCATCCACCAGCTGCCCCCCTCCAACCCACGGAGCAGGCCTTTCACTTGTGAAGCTCTTCCTGGTGAAAAACAAGGTCCCTCCAGATTCCGACCGACTTGGAGACAGAAACTGGACACACACGTCTGTGGCCAGTGGAGTGGCCTGGCTGACTAGGGGCAGGCTGGCTGTGTCCCCACTGTGACGGTCCGTTTCAGCCAGCTGCAGCTGCGGCCTTGCAGGAACCTGGGCCAGCTGTTACAAATGTCCAAGGTGAGCCAGAAGTGAGGCTTTTCCTGCAAACTCTCATTTTAAAGTGTTGGTAGACCATTCAGAAAGACATGGAACGTGAATGCAAGCCCAGCAGCATATGTCAGGGCACTAGGCGTTTGCAAACCCCTAAGTTAGTACGCTCAGGTGTTTTAACAGCAGACTGGAAAGACACACCCACTGCCTGTCACCTGGGGAAGCCAGACCTTCATCCCACACGCTGCCACGTCCAGTCTTCAGAAATGAGAGCTCAAATCATCCTTTCAAGCAATGTCACGGATGCAAATGGTGTTTAGAGCAGAACTTTGGAAATGGTCATTTGAGCTCAAGTCCGGCAGGCAGGTAGGGGGTGACCATGCCCAGAAGAGGCTGCACTTTGAAGTAACAAGGCCAGTTTCCCGTGTGTGCTGCTGGGGTAGCTCCCAGGAGGCGCTGAGATCAAGGACAGCTGAGGATGGCGGTCTCTTCCCTTCCGTTCATGCACCAGCACCTTTGCTTTCCAGCCATTTTACACCCTAATGTGTAATAGATGGTTACTAACTCCTTCAGCCTTGAGTCTGAGCTTCCAGCCTTAGGGAAGTTGAGGAAGGTTCCAGGTTCTCTGTTCCCAGCTCTGCCTCCCCCTCAAGTTTGTCTGGCCTGCTTTTGCAGCCTTTCCCCTGGTCTGAGCATCTCAGACCAGTAGCTCCCAGCACACCTGACAGGGCCTCTGCATTTGCTGGGAAGTTAGGGGAGTCCCCAGCCCCAGCTCTGGCCCTGCTCTCTGCCCCCTCCTTGCTTAGGGCACTGATGAAAAATCAGATTCCTGGGCCCTCCTCCAGAGCAGTTGCCTCAAGCACCCAGGGGACCCTTATGCCCTACAAGTTTGGGGTCATGAGTCTGGTGGCTCCCGGTCACTGGGAGGCACGAGTGCCCGGCTCCTGCCTCACAAACACCTGGGAGTTGAGTAACAGTTCTGACATACAGTTGGCGTTCTCTAAAGTTCACCTTTTCAAGGTATATGATTAAGTGGTTTTTATTCTGAAGTTGATCAACCAGTATCCTGTGGAACGTTTAAAATAATACTGTCAGGGCTTCTCCCCTGGGACTCTGATGCCATGGGATCTAGGAGTCTGTGGTTTGTCTTTTTACGGAGCTCCCCGGAGGCTCTGCTGTGCAGCCAACTATGGGAACCTGGGTTTAGGGGACATTTTGCCATGTCTACAGATACTTCCGGTTGTCACAACTGGGGGATGCTACTGGCATGTAGTGGGTGGGGGCCAGGATGCTGGCCAGTATCCCAGAGCACATGACACCTCATGGCAGACAGTAATCCAGCTCCAAATATCCACAGTGCCCAGGCTGGAAACCCAGGACCTACAGGAACCTCAAGTCCTTTCCAGCCTGATGTGATCACCTGAGGCCTCCAGGCCAGCCCATGGCGACCCCCAGACACAGAAGTGCACCTCACCTCCAACAGATCAGCACTCAGTAGAGATGTTGTGTAGGGACACCTCTCAACGTGGAGCTTGAGGTCCTCCATCTTACAAAACTCTGAGTAGCAAGACTGGCTTATTTACAGGCCCCCCGCTGGCCTGCCCCGGGGTTGAGCCTCTGCCTCCAGGAGTGCAAATTCTCGATGGTGCGTGCACGGTCTCGTCGTCTCTCACACACACACCACCCAGTCATCTGCTCACTGGGACAACCCAGGCACACGCACCCCTACAGAGCTGAGAACCCACAAACACATACTTGCCTCTGCAGCTCTCCTGCCGCCCGAGGGGGGCTGTGTGGCAGTTATCTGCGCATTTTCTCCCATCAGAAGGCTGTGAAGATTCAGGAGGCTCAAGACACCCTCACCCTGCCCCGCCCCTCCCTCCCTCCCCTCTCCACAAGAACTCCTCACAGAGCTGTCGTTCGTTCTCCTGGAGGAAGGCCAGGAAGGCTGCTGGAAGGGGGGGGGGGGGGGCGGTTCAAGGTGAGGACACGATTGCAGGACAGAAACAACAGCTGGAGCAGGGCCCAGTGGTCTTCAGTAACAGCCAGAGAGCAGAGTCGTCCCCTGAGCCTGTCCAGGGTCCAACAGGGTGGAGACAAAGCTGAAGCCAGGTAGTGGCTTGGAGAACACCCAACACAGGAGCATCCTCATCAGAAGACCCAGCCCCATCCCTGGAAGCAAGGGCAGGACCGCCAGTGGGGAGCGCAGAGATGTCAGTCAAGCAGGAGACTTTCTGAAATAGAAGAAACTCTCCAACCCAGGTGTCATCCGCAGAAGACCAAGGTGCCTGGTGGGTGCCAGACAGGTGATCCTAAGTTAGAGAGTGAGGTCCGCCTGTACTGAAGGTTGGGCAGAGACCTTGGCCTCCCTCCTTCCCCAAAACCCAGCCCCTCACAAGAGGTACAAGGCTGAGGCTGCCCCAGGAAGCCCCTTTCCCAGCAAGGGCAGCTGCCGGTGGGGGGGTGGGGGTGCGCAGAGTGGGGCACCCCTGGCTTCTCCCTTGGGGTGAGAGCAGATGTCTGCCTCAGCCCAGCTCCAGAGGAGCCCAGGATCCTATCGCTCCTAGGTTGCCAGTCTCCTTAGTGACCAAAGGTTTGAGCTGCAGGTTGGACTCTGCCCTGGGCTCGTCCTGTTCCTGTCACAAGCCCCCACTGGCTCTGCACAGAGGTTGGCTATGTGCACCTCCCCAGGGGGAGGGCCCTGCCCTACTCGGCATGTCTGTTGGGAGGTTGGGCCTGCAGAGTCCAGCCTGTAGCCAGCCATTGGGACCCTAAGACACAAAGAAAGGTCCTGTGTGAGACTCAAGCAGACGGGAAGGCAGTTGTTAGCCCTGGAGGTCAGGATCAGTCCAGCCTGACAGTGGGGAAGGATGGGCAGGAGGCAGGGATTCTGGGAACACAGGCCAGAAACTAACTTCATGGGAAGAGCCTTGGATGGGCAGAAAGGTTCCAGAGCCATGTTGTGGTTGAAAGACAGCAGCAGACAGGAACCGTGTGGAGCCAGGCGGGACTGGGGGTGCCCTGCCTCTCCACATGGAGCCAGCCGGCAGCAAAGCTCAGGATGTGAGGCAAGACCACAGAGCCTGGTGGTGGTTTGAACTCTTTCTTCTGTTAAAAGGGGGAATTGAAAGGGTGTGAGGTACCCCCGGGCTCTGGGGGAGGCATGCAGGCAGCCCCAGCAGGCAGGCGCTGGGGAATGGGTGGGAAGAGTCCTGGAGTTTCCCACAATTCTTTTCTGTGCAGGGAACAGCAAGGCTGGCTGACAAGGGGGCGGGAGAGAGGCAGGGCCCTGGGGAGAGGGGTGGCGGGCAAGGGGCTTGGGGGCTCACTCTAACATGCAAAGTCCAGCTGCCCCATAAACTAGGTTGCTTCTTGGAGAGCGACATACATATAAATACAGACACAGCTACACACACACATGCGGAGAAGGCTCTGCATTCCCAAGGGTGGGGATCTAGGCCTGCTGGCCCCCAAGGAGCTCCAAGACAGGAGCCAGCCAAGTCTCCGCTGCTGTGGCGATTCTCCGCAGCCCCCTGGGCTGGGGCAGGGCGAGCAAGTCCTCTGGGGAAGGCTGCTTGTTCTCTGAAGTTCTGTCCACCAGCACCAAGACAACTCTGAACCAAATCCATGCAAGGTGGGTGCCCCGTGCCTGCGCATCCATGTCTGTGCGTGGGCAGCCTGTGTGCTGGCACCAAGGTCCAGTCTCTCCCCTCCAGGGCTCCGGGGAATGGGGGGTGCAGACAGAGGAGGATGAAGGGGGCCCACAGAGACATCCTCTCCCCCGCCCCACAGGGTCCTGGCCTCCGGGAGGGGGGAGGGGCCTCCCTTATCTCTCGGCCTCCATGGCAGGGTGGGCCCTTGGTTCTGAAGTGGCCTGCTGGGGGGCCAAGGGTGGCCAGTCTGACGCTGGGGAGGGAGGTGCCGGAGTCCACAGGGGTGGCTGCTGCAGCTGGTGGTGCTGTGGCCCCCCTGGGGGCGAGGCCGCAGTCGGCCAGCTGGGGGCCGCGAAGCTGCCGGTGGCGGCGTGGGGGAAGTGCGGCGGGGGGGACGTGGCCGTGGCGGCCATTGGGCTACCACTGCCACCACCGTGAAAGCTCTCGGAAGCCTTGAGACGGGAAAACATGGTGAGGGCATCAGGGAAGTTGGGGGGCGTGGCAGGGGTGTTGGCAGGAGTGCACATCTGTGGGGGGAAAACAAGAGAGGGTGGGGTGAGCACCCCTTTGTGGGAGGGCCCCTGGCCTCCAGCTGCCTCCGAGGAGGAGACACACACTCAGCCACTGTGCGGAGCTTCTGGGCCTCTGCGCTGGCTGCGTCCTGGCTCCGCGAGACAGTCCACTAGCTCGGGGCTCACAGAGGGAAGGCACAGCCGAGACGGGCCGGCCCACCACACCCCCGGGCAGTCTCCAAGGAGGACCCTCCGCAGCGAGAGCCACTGCAGCTTCCCCGGGGGAACGAGGCTGCCCTGCCCTGGACCAGGAGCACCCCCTCTCGCCACCCCTGGGGCCGCAGGACACTTACCATCTGGTGGTGGTGGTGGCTGTAGGGGATATTGGTCTCCTGGAAAAAGGCGCTAAGAGCCGTCTGTGGAAAGAAGGCCCAGATTTAATTACCTTCAGGCCCCTGTTTCCAGAATCTCTGGGGCTTGGTGCGGCCCTGGGCCTGGCTACAGAGCAGAAGTGAATGTTAGGAGCGTGCCTGTCACCCCCCAAGGAGGCGCTACAGACTCCCGGGCAGGCCGGCCTCTAGCTCCGCACACACCTAATGTGGTCACTGTGACCTCGGGAGCAGAGCAGGCAGCACCCTCTCCCGGTCTCACAGGGAAAGACTGAGATTCTAGCCTGACTGTCACCAACTCCATGGGTGGCAACTCCTTCATCTGAGCCTCAATTTCCTCATCTGTGAGCCAGGGGATAGCAAAGACTCCCAGATGTTAAGTCTATGACCCGCCTGCCCCTCTCCTTGGCTGGCCACAGGAGCCTGCCATGATCTGGGCCTCAGTTTCTCCATCTGCACCACAAGGAGACTGGGCTGGGTGGTTTCCTGATTCCCCTCCCCGGCTGCAATAACCTGAGATCCACATTCCACCTGGGAGAGCCAGAATTACGTAGGATGGTCTGGGTTTTGCACTCGCTGCCCCACTCGCCCAAGCCTCCCTTGGAATGTTCTTAAGGTGCAGAGCAGGAGGATGGCAGAAGGGGGTCTGCACCCAGGGTGGTGAGAAGGGGAGTAGGAAAGGAGGCAGAGAGCAGGTCTGTGCCAGACAAACTCATGTGGAGGCCTTCGGGGACTGGCAAGAGGGGGGCTCCAGGAGCCCGAGGGAGGTGCTGCATTTGGTCTGTCCTGGCCAGGGGCCTGCAGGAGGGGTGCTGAGGAAAATAAGGGAGCCAGCTACTCTTGCAAAAGTGCTGGGTGAGGGAGTATGTGCCAAGTCCCAGGCCCAGCCCCAGCTGCCCTCCTTTGCCACCCCTTGAGGTTCCCTGCCCCCCAAACCCAGCCCAATCCCCTGCCCGCCCCCAGCACAGCCAGACCAAGCTGGCTCCCAGGGCTTGCCCTGGGGGTTTGCTTTTTTTTTAGATTCAGATGAATTTTTCTGGGAATTTCCTGCTGGAGATTTCCTACCCCAGTGTCCCCAAACAGGGTGTGGGAACGGGCTGGGGTTAAGTACCTCCTCAGGACTCCCTCCCACCTGGGAGCCCCAGGCGACGCACCCAAACCATTCCTTCCCAACAGCAGATCCAAAGGCCACCTGAGTGAGAATTCCAGTGAGAACATTCTGCTGCCTTAAAGCACCACCACTTAAAATACACAGGTCCCCTTCCCCCTGCAGCCGCCTGACCTCATTAACACCTGAATCACAAAGGTAAGACCCAAAAACACGGCCTTTGGCTGGGTCAACCCTCAGCCGGTGAGCCTGCTGGGGAGGTTACAGTAGGGGAAGGGTAGCCCTGAGGAACCCCTCACTCACTTTCATGCAAGGACCTACGGTTTGGGGGTTCACATCCCATTTTCACCTTAAGTGAACCTCCCTAGTATCCATATCCTCCATTTTACACTTGTGAAACAGACTCAGGGAACCCAGAGCATATGGCTCCTACCCCAGGGGCTCACCAGAGCTACCAAGTCTGCAGGCCGCTCCTGCCCCTCTTGGGGACAGAGTTTTCCCCAGCATTTCAATCCTCAAAGCTACATTTTAATTCGCATGATGGAGTGACACCAACCCGGGCTGAGAGACAGTGCAGCAGGTGCCGGGCTCTGTGCTGGGCTGAGAGTCCAGACATGCAAAGGCTTCCCACCAGACACCTGCCTGCCCAGCCCCAGGCAGGGAGGGAACCATGTATGCAGATGTGGGACTCAAGCAAACTGCCATGAATGTGGTTTTACAAGTTTTGCCACATCTCGCCTTTGAGACAAACAGGCTGATTAGGGAGCTTCCTGCAGGGTGGGGCTGCAGGCCCTGCAGAGGGTGGGGGGGTGGGGGTTGGAGGGAGTGGCCATTCACTTCTTAGAGGTCAACTCCCACACTGGAGGTGCAGAGAAAACTGAGGCCAGAGGAGGGAAGGGACCTGCCCAGAGCGAGCAGCCTCCCATCTTGGGGTGTGAGAACCACAAAGGATCAGCGGTCCCTCCTAAAAGCTCTGGTAGATGTTGGTGAGCAAAGATCCCCCTGGCTGGACAGGCCAGGGCTCCCCCAGGCTGTCCAAACCTTTGGGCTGGAATTCTGATCCCCATCCCATTCTCAGGAAACTGCGCCCTGGGATCCCCTGGCTCACTGTCCCCTCAGCAGGCCCAAACACCTTTCCTGGAATGGCTCCCCATCAGGAAACCAGGCCCCTGGGCCTTGGCTGGGCACAGACACTGGCTGGGCTGTGACCTTACACCTGTGAGGGGTGGAGCTCAAGGACTCTGGCCTCTTTCCTAGATACTACCCTGGGTTATTTCTGGGGCAGTTGAGCTAGGCAAAGCCAAGTGGCCTCTTGGCAGCACAAGCCGTGGGCACTAGTGCCCTATGGGTCAGGGAGGCCTGCCCAGCTGACTGGAAGCTACTGAGCCATGTAAACCACGCCGTGCACTGTGCAGGTAGATTCTCCTGCCAGCACGGAGGCGGCCACCTGGGCACGCCTCTGGGGCGGGGTGCACAGATGCACACCCCCAGCTGTAGTGTGGGGTCCAACACAGCACCGGTACACTCGTGTGTGTACACGCGTGGGCACCATCTGCAAAAACGGCGACGTGTGTGTACACGGAACACACACAGCCCGCACCCGCGCGCCGGGTGGACTGCGTGTTTACACACACGCCAACATGCCCACACGTAGCGTGGCGCGTGCGTAAATACAAACGCACATGTACGTGGACACAGGCGCCACCGAGCTGCCCACCGGGCACGCACACCCTCAGACCCACTCGCGCGGGGCGGCTCTCGCTGGCCCCGGGGCTCCCGCCCCACCCCACGGCTCCCGAGATGGGGGCGGCGCGCGGTCCCGGCCCGGGGCGTCCTCCTTCCGGCCGCCTGCCAACTGTCCGTCCGGGCCGCGGCACCGCCCCGCCCTGCCGTTACCCGAACAAAAGAGGGGGGGTCCCTGCATCCCGACTGCCCGGGGACGCAGGGGGGGGATTCGGGGTGCCGGCGGGGGCGGGCCGCCCCTTCCCCCCACCCCGCGCGGGCGGCGTTTCCGGGGGCCGCGTAGACGCGGCCGCGACACCCGGCCGGACCCGCACGCCGCGTGTGCGCGCTGAGGCCCGGCCGCCGGAGCGCGCGGCCGTCGGGACACCTGGCCGAGTGCGCGGCCCCGGCCCGGCCCGGGCGCAGCGCGCACCGGCACGTGTCCACACCGTCTCGCACACGCGCGGTTGGCGGGAGGGACCCGGACCCCGACCCCGGCCCGGCCGCGCACCTCGAACTGCCAGTGGGCCGCCTGCAGCAGCTGCTTCGCCTGGTCGGCCGCACAGCCCGCCGTCAGCACGAACTGGTTGATCATGACCTGGTGCTTGAGCTCGTCCATGTTCACGGACATGGCGCCGCCGCCGCGCTCCTCCGCCTCACGCGTCCACCATTAGCGAGCCGGCTCCGGCTAATACAAATATTTACTGTGCGGCTCTGACTCACCGAGCCTCGCCTGGCTCGGGGCCGCGGGGGCATGCTGGGAGATGTAGTCCCGCGCCGCGGCCGGCCGGGGGGCGCAGGGAGGTGTGTCCGGACGCTGCCCCTGCTGCGTGCGGAAGCGGGCGGGCGCGCCTGCAGGCCCTCACCGAGGCTCGTGGGGGTCCAGAAGGCGGAGGCCGCTGGCGTCTTTGCCCGGTGTGCCTGGCATCCCTCTGTTGAATGGGCGCACACTTGGAAAGGGGGCCCCTAGAAATTTTGGCATAAATCGTAAGCACTGGGACGCACAGCCCCGAATGCCTGGCACACAGTAGGCGCCAATAAATACTCCTTCACTGAATGAATGAATGTACCCCTTAGGGTTCTGCAGAGTCACCGCCTCCAGGAAGCCTTCCGGTCTCCCCAGCGCCCCGAGCACAAGCTCACATCGCCCACTCGTGATGCGGGTCCCTTCCCGGCCTGGTGCTCGGCCAGGCACACAGTAGACCCGAGGAACGTTTGGGGATGGCATGGCGCCCGAACAAGCCGGCGAGGCGGGCAAGCTCTGGTGCCTCGGGGTCCCCTCCCCGCGGGGCTCCCACTTTCCCACGCAAAATCTCGTACGTTCTGCCGGAAATCTCAGCCTTCGGATGCGGGCGCCAGGACCTAGCGGAGCCAGTTCCGGGGCGGCCCCGAACTCCTATTCCCAGAATGCCCCGGTTTATTTGCATCGTTCTGTCCCAAATGACGTCAAGTGAGTGAGGCCGCGCCACCGCCAATGGGCGGCCGCAGAGTGTTAGGACCTGGCCATATAAGGTAAACAAAGCTGGCCGCCCAATGAGGCTGCAGCGGGGGCGGGCGCTGGGTCGGAGCCGGCGGGGGCGCGTCACGTGGCGGGCGGGGGCGGGACTGGGGAGCACGGGAGCGGGGGAGTTGCGGGTTGTGTTTACAGCTCCGCACGCGCCGCTTCCGGGTGACGTCGCGGGTCGGGCGTGCGGGGCCAGGGCGGGCTCGGAACGGGATCCTGGGGGCGGGGAGGGGGAGGCGGGGAGAGGTCTGGCTCGGTCATCCCTGCTCTGAGAGACCTTGGCCCGGTTCCTCGCGCTCCCTGGGCTCCAGTTTCATCCGTTGGGCAACCGTTCTTTGAGCCCTTTCTCTTGCCCTGCCTTGACCCGGCGTTACTGCGGAGAGCACACCCCAGAAGAGTTGGCTGGGGAGGGGGGGCGGGGGTGTTGGGACCGTGTGTCAAAAATCCTAAGGATGGGGACGCCTGCGTGGCTCAGTCGTTAAGCTCTGCCTTCGGCTCAGGTCATGATCCCAGGATCCTGGGATCGAGCCCCGCACTGGGCTCTCTGCTCAGCGGGGAGCCTGATTCTCTCTCTCCGACACCCCCTGCTTGTGTTCCCTCTCTCGCTGTGTCTTTTTCTGTCAAATATCTTAATGTAGAATGTGGAAATGTAGAAAAGTGCCCTCTGGGAAGTGACGCAGGCCCTGGGGGCTTGGGGTGAAAGGTCATTGGGAGGTTTTCCTACATTTGATCCATTGTTGGCTTTAGGCTTAGTGTGGGGTCCAGAGGTGGTGGAGAGGTCCAATGGGAATCAGGAGATGTTTTGGGTGTGTCTGATTCTAGTGGCGTGCCCCCCCACCAACCCAGCGCCTCAGTAGAGGAAATGCACTGGATGGAGGGAACTATGCCACACTGGAGGGGTGGAGAGAAGCCCTACCTGGGTCCTAACCCTTCCAGAGGTTCTGGCTTTGGTGAGTGGGAGGATAATGGGAGACTGGTGGACAGGGCCTGAAGGGTCCCAGGATTGTGGGGGTTGGGGGTGGGCACGGGCACCCGGATGCTTGGGGAGGGAAGGGAACCCTGCACGGTAAGACCCCCTAAGGGGCCTTTGAGGGCTAGAGTGCCCTGGGCTTAGTCTATCTGCAGGTAGTAGACTCAGTGTCCTCTTCCAGGTGGGCGCCTCGGCTTTGGCAGAAGTAACCTGTCCACATGGGAAGTCAGGTTTGGGTGTCTTCTGCTACACGGGATCACTCAGGCTCCACATTTTTTGCAAACCCTGATAGTGCCAGGAGATTTCTGGTCCTGTTAAGAATGGCTCCTCGGGCACCTGGGTGGCTCAGATGGTTAGGCGTCTGCCTTCGGCTCAGGTCATGATCCCAGGGTCCTGGGATCGAGTCCCGCATCGGGCTCCCTGCTCCTTGGGAGCCGGCTTCTCTCTCTCTCTCTGTCTCTCATGAATAAATAAATTTAAAAAAAAAAAAAAAAAAGAATGGCTCCTCTTCTTAACAAAGCACGGTAAGCATGAATTGATGTGGGTAAAGCGCCCAGCACGAGGTAGGTGGCTCTGAAAGTGGTTATTGCTGTCCCTGTTACACCAGGATAGCATCAGGGCATGCTGGAAGGTAAGCGGGTTTTGGTGCCAGACAGACCTGGGTATGAGTCAACTCTGCTGCTTACTAACTGATGTTGGATAAGCTACTGCAGCCTTGAGCTTTGTTTCATTTGTAGAACCCGAGGTAGCAGTGTGGGGCAATCCCAGGCCTGCTGAGGGGATTAATACCCGTGCAGTGGTCAGCAAGGGCCCAGCACTCAGTGTACAATTTCTAGTACTCATCTCTTTGCCTGCGTCTGGACCACTCTAGGGAGCCCAAGCCCCATTTTACTGATGAAGAAACAGGCTGGAATCCAAACCACCTTATGCTCTTGCCAGTGTTCAGAGCCAGTGGAGAACAGGCACCCAGTAGGCCATGAGGGTGTATTTCTGGCGAGTGAGAGAGGGCACTGCCCTGGCAGGGCCCACTAGGGGATTTTCTGGCTCAGGGAAGTACCTTTCCCCTTCTCCCTATCCTTACCCAGCAACACTCAGTTACCTGCCCAGGCTTGTCCAGCTCAGAAGGAGAACTTACAAACCAGCAGGCTGGCTGAGGTGAGGCAAATGAGGCTGGCAGGAGCAAAGGTTACTCCTCTGGCCCCCATGGCACCCCTAGCCTGCTAGTTTTCCCAGGGGCAGCAGGGAAGGAAAAAACAATCTTGTTTTTAGCCAGAATCAGCCTGGCAGGAGAGTGGACTTTGGATTTCTTAGCTAGCTCAGATGGGTCCTGACAGCTGGGACCAGCAGATAGGACAGGGAGACAAAAAGGTATTTCTAGCAGTGCCCACATCTTACCTGAAGTTCTGGGAAGTTGGGTGCCCTGCCAAAGTCTCCCCAGCATGCCCTGGCCTCCTCCTTCCCACCTCCATCCATTTTTCCTTTTCCTTTTTTTCCCCAAGATTTTACGTTATCTCCACACCCAATGTGTGGATGTTATCTCCACACCCACAATTCTCTGATCAAGAGTCTCATGCTCCACTGACTGAGCCAGCCAGGCACCCTTCCACCTCCATTCTTTCAAATACTCCATAGATCATTGAGTGCCTGATTCTGGGAGCACAAGAATGAATAGGCAAGGAGGCTCAGGAAGAAGTCTGGACTCAAGGACTCATCACGCATTAACTGTGTCTAGTGTCTGTTTCAAAAGACCCAGTGCTGGCTGACTGAGAGGATTTGAGATCTGGCCACTGCCTCACTCTTGACCTCTGTTCCTATACCCTCCCCCCCATCTGAATTTAACCACACTGACCTTTGAGCCCCTGGATCATGCTTAGCTCCTTGAAGTCTCAGGGCCTTTGCACATAGTGTTTCCTGGGCTTGGAACCTGGACTGGCTTACCTCCTTAGAGTTTGCTCCCCTGCTGGTTTGCTCTTATTTGTATTTCAAATCTTGGCTTAAATGTTACCTCTCCAGAGAAGCCTTCCCTGACACTCCTATCAATAAGTCTCCCCTATTATTTCATTGCACCTCTATTCTCCTATAGCACTCACCACATTTTGTATTTATGCACCTGTTAACCTTTTAAGTGTGTCTCCTCACTAACCTGCATGCTCCACATCTAGGGTTCTTCCATTTGATCCCAGTTGCCTGGCTCCTAGCCTGGCTCATTGCGTGTTACATAGTAGCTGCATGGTAAATATTTGTTGAATAAATAAATGAATCAGCACAGATGTTGACAGTAGAACTAGTAACAAATCAGAAAGGGCCTGCCTCCCAGCAGGGCATGGATAAGCACAGAAAGAACAAGTCCAAAGCTCTATTAAGAGGAATGTTTAATCAAACACCCAGCCCATGGAAACGACTGCCCTGGCCCAGGATCTATAGAAAGGACACGCTCCTAGGGTTGTTTTTCAATGAGAACATCAGGGTCTGTCCTACTCTCCTTTCCTCCCCCCCAAGCAGGGAGGCCAGTAAATTGAATTCAGTGTTGGTATATGTATGTGTGTATACACACAAATGTTATGTGACTTAATAAAGATAAGGGAAGAAAGATCACACGGTGGGGGGGGGGGTGTCTTCAGGCCCATCTGGTGGCAAGGGACATGAAACTTAGCACATCGGGATGTTTCTGCCTCTGGGGTGGCCGGGGAGTATGGCAGTAACTTCATTACTGTTTATCTACTGCAGCCTAAGTGGGGTACTTCACTTCTTCTAGCTTCACTTTCCTTTTTTCATGAATTGGGGATGAAAATAAAAGCTACATCAGAAAATTAAATGAGAGGGGGCGCCTGGGTGGCTCAGTCCTTAAGGGTCTGCCTTCGGCTCAGGTCATGGTCCCAGGGTCCAGGGATCGAGCCCCACATCGGGCTCCCTGCTCCGTGGGAAGCCTGCTTCTCCCTCTCCCACTCCCCCTGCTTGTGTTCCCTCTCTCGCTGTGTCTCTCTCTGTCAAATAAATAAAATCTTTAAAAAAAAAAAAAGAGACTATGTCTTTTTTTTTTTTAAAGATTTTATTTATTTATTTGAGAGAGAGAGAGCATGAGAGGGGGAGGGTCAGAGGGAGAAGCAGACTCCCTGCCAAGCAGAGAGCCCGACGCGGGACTCGATCCCGGGACTCCAGGATCATGACCTGAGCCGAAGGCAGTCGCTTAACCAACTGAGCCACCCAGGCGCCCAAAAGAGACTATGTCTTAACACGATGTCTGGCACATAGTAGGTGCTCAGTAAATGGGGATCTTGATTGTAAAGCTGAGATTTAATCAGACGCCTCCAAGACCTAGACTCTACTCATAAGCACATAAATCTTTCACCTCTTATTAATTTTGGCTTCCCAGGTTCCCTGACAATAGAAGGTTGTGTTCTGGACTCTGGCCTCCTGAGGGGCAGGACTCGTTTTAATGTGGAATGTGGTGCATTTATCATTTGAGACCCTTCGCCAGCTGCGCCCTCCCCAGCTGCTTTCCTGGTAGAGCAGGCTTGCCTTGGGAAGCCACTTTCTTCTTGGAACCCCAGTTTCTCAACTGAAGAGTAGGTGAAAACAATCTCCACTTGGCCTACTTACAGAATTTTATGTGAATCAAAAGCCAGGAAAGTACATTGCAACCTGCAAGCCTTTAATCCTGACCAATTTTTTAAACGTGCCTTCAGCACCTCATATGCAGCCGTCCCTTGTGCCTCAGTTTCTCTATGTGTAAAATGGGGAGAGGTCTGTGGGGCTGTAAAATTATGTCTTCAAAGTAATTGTTCTGGACGTGGAGCCAAAGAGAAGCCTTGAGTCCTGGAAAAGGCTAAAAGAAGCGCTTAGCTTCTCCTGTGAACCCCAACTCCTACTCGGCTTGGGTTCCATCCCAGCTATTGCCGGGTGGCAGGTAAAGGTGTGCCCTCTTCTGGACGGGGCAGGAGATCGACCCTGGGAAGTGGGGAGAACCATTGTGGCTCAGGGAGATATTTTAGAGAGGGGGTAAATGGAAGGGGCTGGGTTCCTATAAGAATCTATATATGGACAGATTATCAGGAGACTAAAGAGTTAGGATGTTAGTGACGTGTTTGCAATGCAGAGGAAAAGTCAGTTTGTGGTGTGGGTGATGGTTCCTTCCCTCTGGATTCAGGTCCATTTGGTTTGTCCCGGAGTCCTGGTCAGCGTCTTCACTGGGCCGCGGCGAAGGGCATCCTGGGACATGTAGTTCTTTGGTGGGCTTCCTGCGTCGCAGCCCGTCGCCGTCGGCGGCGAGGGGACTGCATTTCCCGAGGTGCCTCGGGCCCGGGGGGCGGAGGGCCGCCGTGGCGTCGGGGCCCCGGCCGAGCTGGGGGTTGGGCCTTGGAGGCCGAGGAGCCCGCGGCTGTGGGCGAGTGTCCGTGTGGCCTGGTTCGGGCCATGTCCGCGTGAGGACGCCGCCGCCGCCCGCGTCCCGGCCCCGGCCCGGCCCGGCTTGCCGCGCACCATGGGCTCCATCCTGAGCCGCCGCATCGCGGGCGTGGAGGACATCGACATCCAGGCGAACTCGGCCTATCGCTACCCGCCGAAGTCCGGTGAGCGGCAGGCGCGGCCCCGGGCGCGCAGCAGGGCGAGGCCTGGGGCGGAACGCGGGGTGGGCAGGGCGCGCCCGCGCGGTGCGCCCCGCAGAGGGTGCGGTGGGCTCTGCTAGGCCCCTGGCCCTCCCTGCGTCTCCCGGCCTGGGGCTCCGCGCGACCTCCACTCAGACCGTGGGTGGGGCCCCGGGCTGCCTGCCCCGTCCCGGCGGGGTGACCTTGGGTCAGTCATTTCGCCCGCGCACGCCTCAGCTCCCTCGTCCGCACACAGGGGAGACTGAGTAGGAAACCGCAGGGCGGGGGTGAGGTTCGTGGCCCGACGCTGGCGAGGGGTCAGCACGGTGCCCGGCGCTTCGCTTGTGCTTACAAAGTGGTCATTGTCAAAGGGATTGACTTCACACCATCGCCAGTTTTGGTTTTCTTTGGTGGCTTAGTGTGACGACCCGGCCAATGGTACTGAACACTCGCCACGCCATCTGGACAGAAGCTGAGCTCTCTGGTGACCTCCTGGTGCCTGTGAATGGTGGGTGGGTAGGGGCAGTGACGCTGGGCCCAAGGAGATTATGATCAATGGGGTCCTTGCTGGAGAACAGGAGACTGGTTGGAGGGGACCTACCTGGTTCTCTGGTCTCTTTTTTTGTGGCAGGGAGACCTGAGACACCAGCGAGAAAGTGACTTTTCCAAGGTCTCAGAACTGGATGGAAGTGCCTCTGGGAGCAGGACCACAAATCCGACTCCCAGTCGACTTGTTCCCACTGTTTTGCTGGCCCTAAAGAGTGTGGCCTGATCCAGAACTTTAGCTTGGGTTCCTCTCTCTCCATCTCCTCATGGGGGGTCATTTGCCATGGAAAGAAAAGAAGAAAAAGGACAGAGAATTTGGACATGAGGGGGACTTTGAGGTTGGGTCTCCTGATCCTGGCTTCTGAAGAATCTGATCTGATATGGTGGTCTCCTAGACCTCACAATTGGCCCTGGGACACCCACCAGGCCAGGTTTCCTTCCAGTGTAGTCCAGGACCACCCACTGCCACTGGTGGGAAGCTTGTTAAACATGTATTTTCCAGGCCCTGCCTCAGACCTGCTGGGGCCTAGGAAGCTGCATTTAAACCCATTTCTCAAGTGAGTCTCATGTCCACTCAAATTTGAGAACTGCTTTGCCCTGATTTTGGAAGCCCAAGAGGGAGAGTGTCTCGGAAAATAGAGGGGTGGAGACGAGCACAGTTTTTGGAACAGTCAGAGTGGGCAGAAGGCACTGTTGCCTGCTTGTATCCCAGGCACAAGTGCAGGGCAGCCCAGCCTGGTGTGGGGACACTTGGAGGCCAGTGGGCTGACATCCCCAGATCTGATTGAAGCAGTTGTTTGAATTCATTCTCTTCCATCTCTGAAGTTCTTCCAGCCTGTCTTTGGCTGAGTGACTCTAGGCAAGTTGCTCTGCCCCCTGGGTCACAGTTTCCTCATCTGTACAATGCGTTGATCCTTGAACAGTGCTCAGAATAGTGCCTGGCACCGAAAGTCTTCATAAAATATTAATTGCTGTAATGGCTTAAAAAGGAAATTAGGTGGCCAATTCAGACCCTGATAGCTGCTAGCAGTGGCATGGCAGAGATATCAAAGTTTTATGTGGCATTTCCTGTATAACCTGGGACTAGGACACACTTGATGTCCCTTCACATGGGTGTTTGGACAAAACCACAAATACAAGGCCTTTATAACACCACTTTCACCAGATTCTGTGTGGTAGACCTTGCTAATCATTCAGGACACTCTTTGTCACCAAGCCTGGACTTGGTTTCAGAATCCATTAATAAACACCCTGGTCAGCCACAACTAATCGATTGGGTCTGTCACCCAAGATGAATGTCATAGGCTACCTTAGAGCACCACAGCAGTGCTCTCCTGGACCTGTCCGGTCTGAAAGCTGTCCCCTCAGCTTCCTTGTCTCTCGGGCCACCTTGCTCAGGGAGGAGGGTCAGTCTGAGAAATGACCTTAGTAGTACTTTCCTATGTTTCCCCAGGGGTGGACTGGGGACCCCAGGGGAGTTCCAGATGATTTTTAAGGGATGGCCCCATGGACCTTCAAACACTTGATGAGAAAGTTATCTTTTCAGGTCTCTGTTAATTTTATTGATAATATCAAGGAGAGAAAAATGATTGGATGTTAATATTTTTTAACACATACATAATACTGTCAAATCCCTTTCAGTTTTATTGAGACGTAATTGACATATAATGTTGTGCAAGTTTAATGTGTATACCCTAATGATTTGATATGTGTACACTTGGAAAGATGATCACCACAATATAGGGTGAGTTAACACCCTCCTCTCTACACCTTTTTTTTGATGTTGGGAACTTCTAAGATCTCTTTCTTTTGCTTGTGGAACTTTCAGCATGTACTGCAAAGGTTCCTAGTTCAAATTTAATAACATTTGCTTTGTTTTCATTGTATTTACTTATTCATTTTACGTTTTAAGTGGCTTTATTGAGATATAAATTGTGTGCCATACAACGCATCCATTGTAAACATATGATTTGTTGACTTTCAGTAAATGTATAGAACTGTGCAGCCATCACCACAGTCAGGTTTTAGACATTTCCAGCACCCTCCAAAGTTTCCTTGTGCCTATTTGCAGTCAGTCTGTGCCTCCACCTGACCCCCACCCCATTACTCTGACCTGCTTTCTGTCTTTAAAAATGTGCCCTCTCTGGACACTTCATATAAAAGGAATCATTCAACATGTAGTCTCTCTTGTGTCTGGCTTCTTGTACTTGGAACAATTTCTTTCAAATTCATCCATGTTGTAACAGATACCATACATTTTATTTATTTACCAGTTAACATTTGGGTTGTTTCCACTTTTTGGCTATAATGAATAATGTTGCTACGAACACTGCACGTTTGTGTGGCTCTTTTCAATTCTCTTTAGTATACACCTAGGAGAGGAATTGCTGGGTCAGATGGTGACTCTATGCTTGACCTTTTGATGAACTGCCAGACTGTTTGCATAGTGTCTGTTTCATTTTACATTCCCATCAGCAGTGTGTGAGGGTTCCAGTGCTCCACATCCTTGCCAACACTTATTATTGTCTACCTTTTTTTTTTTTTAATAGGCTCTACGCCCAATATGGGGCTTGAACTCACAACCCTGAGATCAAGAGCCGTGTGCTGTACTTACTGAGTCAGCCAGGTGCTCCTTTGCCTTTTTCTTTTTTTTTTTTTTAAAGATTTTATTTATTTATTTATTTGAGAGAGAGAGTGAGAGAGAGAAAGAGCACAAGAGGGGGGAGCAGGAGAGGGAGAAGCAGACTCCCTGCTGAGCAGGGAGCCCGGTGCGGGACTCGATCCCAGGACTCCAGGATCATGACCTGAGCCGAAGGCAGTTGCTTAACCAACTGAGCCACCCAGGCGCCCTGCCTTTTTCATTATAACTATCCTTGTGGGTGTGAGGTGGTATCTCATTGTGGTTTTGATTTGCATTTCCCTGATTGATGTGGAACACCTTTTCACGTGCTTATTAGCCATTTGTATACTGTGTGTGTGTGTGTGAGAGAGACAGAGAGAGAGAGAGAGAGAGAGAGAGGGAGAGAGGAGAGAGCCTGCAGCATGAGCACATGTGCCAGACATCTGTTTTTCTCTTTTGTGCATTTTTTAAAGATTGGATTGTTTGTCTTCTTACTGAGTTGTAACAGTTCCTTATTCTGGGTACAATGATACAATTCCTTTATCAGCTCTGTGATTTGGTAATATTTTTTCCTAGTCTGTGACTTGTCTTCATTTTTCTTTTCTTTTTTTTTTTTTTTTAAAGATTTTATTTATTTGCAAGAGAAAGAAGGAGAGACAGAGAGCATGAGAGGGAGGAGGGTCAGAGGGAGAAGCAGACTCCCCGCCGAGCAGGGAGCCCGATGCGGGACTTGATCCCGGGACTCCAGGATCATGACCTGAGCCGAAGGCAGTCGCCCAACCAACTGAGCCACCCAGGCGCCCTGTCTTCATTTTTCTTAATGGTGTCTTTTGAGGATCAAAGGTTTTTAAATTTTGGTTAAGTTCAATTTATCAGTTTTTTTTAGTGGTTAATGTTTTTGGAGTTATATCTAGGAGATCTTTGCCTAGGCCAAGGTAACAAAGATTTTCTATGTTTTTTCCTCAGAAGTTTTACAGTTTCAGTTCATGCATTTGGGTCTGTGGTCCATTTAGTTCCAATTTTCATATGTGCTGCCGAAGCAAGCACTGTGATCCATATTGAGGTAATGTTTTCATGTGTAGTTCCAGGTAAAACTATGAGGTCTTTTTTTGCATATGGATATTGAATTATTTCATTATCATTTGTTGAGAAGACTATTCTTGTCCCATCCAGCTGCCTCTGCACCTTTGTAAAAAATCAGTTCACCATAAACGGTGAGGGTTTATTTCTGTACTCCGTTGCCCTGATCACACAGCTGGCCTGTTTTCAGCAGAGGGTCAGAGCAGGAGCGAGGACACCATGGCTGAGCCCGTACAGAGAAGGTGCAGACATGCAGGAGAGGGCCCGGAGCGTAACAGGTGCTCACGCAGAGTACCTGGCTGTGGGCAGCTGCTGCCACAGTCAGACCTCCTACTGACGTTATTACTGTTAATTGTGTGTCTCAGAGTGATGCTGTCTGCCCTGTGCTGGTGTTTGAGGGAGGTCGTGCTGGGACCAGGTCATGACCCAGGAGAAGTGTCAGAAGGGGAGGCAATCAGACATGTGACCTACCAACCCAGGCAGGGGACGGAGTGGAGGGGAGATACGCCCCAGACCTAAACCTTGTGTATGTACGTGTGCTTTCTGAATGTTTTCACCTCCTTTATCTTATTGAGCCTTGCCTTATCCTTGTGACACCAAACTTTTGTCCTCTGGTGGAGGAACTAGAAATCAGACTGAGCCTTTTGTCACTCAGTATCTGAGCCTGGTGTGCAGTAGGCGCTTAACAAATGCTTGTGCAACAGGCCCCGAAGGAAACCAACCCCATCTCCCTAGTGTATGGGCTGCTCAGACTGGGCTGCATCTTATCCCTCGGTGTGTCGGGCAGGGTCTGATGACTCCTGGGTCTCCTGCCATGTGATGGAGCCGCCCAAGGTGCGTGCAAGACTTTTGGTGTGTACTTTGGTGTTGCCGGCAGTCTAGGAACATCTCGTGAGCACTTGTGTTGGGGTTTACCCTTTGCAGAGTAGGGCCTTGCTGACTGATTTCTTTGGCTTCTGAAGGAGAGAGCCGAGGCTGGTGTTGCAGATGAGAGAGGACATTCTCTATCACCGGGGGCGTTCTGGGTCTCTGGGCCATCCCTGTCCAAGGGAGTGAGCTTGTGCTGAGCCCCGTGGCAGTAGGATGGAGGGTGGGGAGAAGGGGGCTCCTGCACCCGGGAGGTTCACCTTCCTGCTCAGAGACCCGCACCATCATCACCAGCGTGGTGCGGCTCCACTGGATTCCCGTTCAGCTTCCCCATGTCCCCTGTGCCGTTCACAGATGAGAACTAGTTCTGTGCTTCCGCTCTTGTTAACTGGGTTTGGGTTTTATCATTGGAATAGCTGCGTAAATAAACTGTATTTTCTGAGCTTCAGTTGTTAATACTTCGGGTAAAAACAAAAGCAGCAAGAAGCCTGTTAAATGGGCCATGGTGGGTGGGCATCTGAGTCCCTGCTTCCGGGAAGAAGCAGCCCGGGGTCGCTGGGATTTAGAAGCCTGCCATCGGTGCCCGGGCCCTGGGGCCGTGGGGAGCTGAGGTTTGGTGGGTCTCCCCGTTGGAGTGTTGTTTGCCCGTGGGGCCGGGAGCTCGGTGTGCTTGTTTCTGAGGTCTTGTATCGTTTACTCAGTTCCGGGCGTGTGCCGGGGCACAGCGACTCTGGGGACCTTTCATAGTTTCTCTGGGGATCGTTGAGAAACTGTCACCTTTTGTTGACTTGAAAATAACCTGGCTGTCATCCAGCTCCTGCCAGCCTTCCTGCCCTGGGCTTTGTTGGACTTTACCGTGCATGGGCCGACTCCACAGGCCCATAGGGCCTGGCGCTCCCGGTGAGGAAAGCCCGAGCTTGTGCTGGTCTGGTCGCAGAGCCAGTGGGCCTTTTACCCCTGCCCGGGGAGGTGGCTGCTGCCATTCCACAGCCCACCATGGCTCCCAGGGCCCAGCCACCTGGGGTAAAGAGGGTGTGGGTGCTTATGGGTCTGTGTGCGCATGTGTGTGTCTTCTTCCTCACAGTTGGGGTGACCTTTATTGTGTTTACAACACACCCATCCACAGACATGGAAAGTTGAGGATTAGTTTAGCACAGGAGATTGAACCCAGGAGCAGTCCTCTGCCCCCCACCCCCAGCCAGTAGAGGTGCAGTGGGAGGAGCACTAGATTCCGAGTCCTGAGGCCCGAGTCTGGCCCTGGTCTATGGCCTTGAGCCAGGAGCTTGCTCTCTGGCCCCATTTCCCTGACTCACTGGGGTGAATCTCTGGTGCCCCAGGCCTCTTTCCAGATCTGACTCTGAGAGTCCACGGGAGCTGGCAGGGTGAGACCACGCCCTGCTCTGCCCAACCTTTGTTTTTCAGCAGGCCCAGAAGTTTCCTGGAGGATGTCCTGTACTTCCTGGATGATCCCGGCAGGCAGTGACCACTGCCGTCTACTTCTCCTCCCAAACCCAGTGCGGCCCAGACCAGACATTTGCATGGGGCCATGTTCCATTTCCTGTGTGGTTATGTTGTCACGCAGCCTCACTATTCTGTGTTATTCCATAAAATGGTGTCCCATAAAAGGGCAGATGGTGTCACAGGCACTCCGTGCCCTATGCAGCGCCTGATGCGGCCTCCGTCAATAACCGTACAGTTGTTTGCTTCCACCAGCTGCCCCTGCGTCTGCCCAGCTCCTCAGAGATGGGGGATCTGGGCTTAGCCCCGGCCTGTGCCACAGGGGGTGGCCATCCCACCAGGGTGGGAGTGAGAGGGAGGAGGAGTGAGGCCTACGCCCTCTGCCATGTGCAGAAAAGCACATGGTCTGGAACCTTGTGGGAGAGGGTCCTGTGCTGTCTAACCCGAAATCCCTCCTCGGCTTGCTTAGTGATAGAGCCAGGTGAGGAGGCACAAGGCTTGAGGAGTGACTGATGGAACATCTCTCCACCTCTGTGTCTGAAGGATTTCCTCTGTCTTTTCCTCCTGCCTGATACTGATTCAGGCCCTCCCACTTGGTCCTGGGTGCTCAGCACCCGCAGGGCGGGCAGACTGCCGTACTGGCCCCCTCCAGGTGGTCCTGGCGTCCACCGTTCTGATAACTGCAGCTTTCTGTCGTCCACACCTCCTGCCCCAGATGATATCCCCGAGTGACCAGACTCCCTGGGTTCCTCTAGGGGGAATCAAAAGAAGGAATTGTGTTTGGTTCATGGCTTAAGAAATGTGTGTGTGTATACACACATACACAGATCTTCCTCAGATCTTGATGGGACTGTGTGCCCATAAACCCATCGTAAGCTGAAAAGACTGGAAGTCGAAAATACATTGAATACACCTAACTTAATGAACATTTTTTTTTAAGATTTTATTTATTTGACAGAGTGAGAGAGCACAAGCAGGGGGAGCAGCAGAGGGAGAGGGAGAAGCAGGCTCCCCGCCAAGCAGGGAGCCCGGTGAGGGGCTTGATCCCAGGACCCTGGGATCATGGCCTGAGCGGAAAGCAGCCACTTAACTGACTGAGCCACCCAGGTGCCCCCCTACTGCACATTGTAACTTAGCTTTGCCTACCTTAAATGTGCTCAGAACACCTACGTTAGCCTACAGGTAGGCAAAATCGTCTAACACAAAGCCTATTTTATAATAGTGTTCGATACCCATGTAATTTGTTGAATACTGTACTGAAAGTGAAACACAGAATGGTTGGGTGCGGAAGGGCGGTGAGTATGAGTTGTAGACCCTGTGGCTGCATTGCTGACTGGGAGCTGGGGCTCCTGCTACTGCCCAGCAACCCAAGAGAAGATCCCACCGATCCCACCACAGATCATTAGCCCGGGAAAAGATCCACATTCACAATTTGAAGTATGGGTTTGAATGAATGCCTGTCGCTTTTGCACCATTGTAAAGTCTAAAACTTGTATGTTGAACCGTTGTAAGTCAGGGACTGTATATATGTTTAACATGAAAGCGTAGCAGGTGTTTAGAGAATGTGCAAAGCATAAGCTTGATGAATGATCACACAGTGAACGTATTGAAGGAATAGAACAGTAGCAGCCCCCCAAGCCCCTTGGTGCCCCTTCCCAATCTCTGCCTCCTTCCTCCCTGGGAAACCCCTTCCGACTCCACTAGAGGTGATTTTGCCTGTTTCTGAATTTGATATAAATAACTGGCTGCTCTTTGCTCCACACTCAGTGATGATAGGCCCTAACGCTGTTCGTGGGGGCGATTTGGTCTCTGCTGTGTTACATCCCCGTGTCTGTTGAGGCCTCTGTGTCTTCATCCGTTCATGTGCAGGGGCGTTGGGCGCATTTCCAGTTTGGGCCCCTACGGAAAATGCTGCCATGGAGCCTCCCGTGCCTGCTCTGGTGCCCAGGAGTCAGGTTTCCTGCGGTCCGTGTTTTTCCTAATTGTGGTAAAATACACGTAATTATGACCATTCTAACCATTTCAAGTGTGCAGTTCAGTGACATTAAGTACCTTCACCTTGTTGTGCAGCCGTGCACCGATCCACTGTCATTTCTCTACGACTCTTTCCCCTGTGTGCCCTTTACACCCTGGCTCCCCGCTCCCAGCCCCGGGCAGCCAGCACTCTTGGTGTTAGCGACTTTTGACCTCTCCCACCCCCAGTACCCTCTCTGGGTCACGGTCGCACCTGGCAGTGGGTGCTGGGGCCCACAGGCGCGGGTTTGGCTCCAGCAGGTTTTGCAGACAGGTTTTTGGAACTGTTGAGCCCATTCACACTCCCATGGGCGGAGCAGGGTGCTGACTGCTGTGCATTCTCACCCACACTGGGGAGTGTCAGCTGTGTGTGGTTTGTTGTGGTCTAACTTTAGCCAAGGAAAGCTCTTGGAGTTTTAATTTTTTTCCCTGATGGCTGGTGAGGTTGGGCACCTTTTCATATGGAAATTACCATTCATTTCTCTTCCTCTTTTTGTGAGGTGTCTGTTGAAATCATTTGCATGTTTTTCATATTGGATTGTCTCCTTTCTCACTGATTTGCAGGAGTTCTTTCCTAAGTGCTTTTTATTACATTTTTAATTCTTTGGAAATTGGCTGCCGCTATGGCATTTATGCAGACTAGCTTGGGCAGGAGGTAGAATGTACCAGAAAGCTGGTGGGGGGTGGGTCTCTGGAACCCAAGGGTGGGAAGCCAATAAGTGGAAGCCAACTGAACACAAAAGCCTCTCGTCCCCTCTGGTCTCAGCATCCTTCTGCTGCGATTTGCCCAAAGCTGACTGCCACCCATCTGGGGCCCTCAAGGACCAAGTCCTTTGGTCTCTGGTCCAGTTCCGCAGGAGAGAGAATCCACGTGTTGGTCCAGCACGGTCAGGTGTCCACCTTGGCCAGCCAGCAGTGTCTAGGGGGTGGGAGCTGCATGGTCTGCTGGCAGCTGGGGCCTACCACCAAACTGGGTGGTGGAGGCTGTTTCCAGAAAAGGGAAGGACCCCTCCTCCCAAAAAAAGGTGGCTGCAGCCACTTACTCTGGAACTCAGTGAACCAGAATCTTTTCACCTGTGCAAGGCTCCTTTGCGTTACCATGTCCACGCATCATAGGGCAGCCTGAGAGGTCCTTGTCAGTGTTATTCACTGAGGCCTCCGTGTTGCAGATGGGGACACTGAGGCCCACAGAGGTTAGGCTGCCCTAGGTCACCTAGGCTGCATGGAGAAGCACTGTTCTTTGTACACGCAGGACCTTGGCCCAGGGGGAATCAGGGAGCAGGGTGATTAGAGGTGGGTGACCCCCTTAGGGTCAGTCTTTTCTCTCTCTGGGAACCTGCTTCCAGCCTGTGGGGCCTCCCACCTAGCCAGGAGTTTCACAAGCCTGAAGATGCTTTCCTTTCCTGAGATCACTCTTTGGGGACTGTGGTGTTCTCATCCCATTGGTCCGGCCCAGCCAGAGCTTAGTGGCAGCAGATTCGGGAAACTGGTAACTGGGAACAGCTGTCCTGGTACAGAATGAGAAGAATTTTTGGCCTGCGGAGTTCATGAACTGTCCCCAGCCATTGCACAGGCCTGCTCAGCTCTTCCCCTACCTCCTACTGGGGCTGCTGAGCGGGTCTTGTGTGTCTTAGTGGGCCGGGGTGGGGGGATTGGGGGCAGAGCCTTTAGTCACATCATGGCTTAGTTGGCAGGGACATTGTGATTTATACTAAGAAATAAATATCTTGGGGGCGCCTGGGTGGCTCATTCATTAAGCGTCTGCCTTTGGCTCAGGTCATGATCCCAGGGTCCTGGCATCGAGCCCCGCATCAGGCTCCCTGCTCCGCGGGAAGCCTGCTTCTCCCTCTCCCACTCCCCCGGCTTGTGTTCCCTCTCTCGCTGTCTCTGCCAAATAAATAAATAAATAAAATCTTTTAAAAAAATGCAAATAAATAAATAAATCTTCGGTTTTCACCTGTTCCTGTCACAGAGTTCCTAAAACCCTTGGAATTTCCTAAGCAATGAGTGATAGAAGTGAAATCAGAGTCTTGATACTCGTAACCGGGCCCCTTTCCACCACACCTGAATTTATGTTAATGAGATTTTGGAAAGCACCTAAGGGTGGGTCCTGGCTGCCTTTGGACCCAACCTTGTGATCAGAGGCTGGAGATTGAAAGGGTCACCAGCAGACAGCGATTTAATCAACCGTGCCTATGTAACAATACCTCCATGCAAACCCAAAAGGCCTGGTTTCAAACTGCTTCTGGGTTAGTGAACACAGCGAGAGGCCAGGAGGGTATAGCACTCAGAGAGAGTTTGGAAGCATCTGCACCCTTCCCACATGTCTTGTCCTGGGCCTCTCTGTCTGGCTCTTCCTGAGTCCTATCCTTTTTTTTTTTTTAAAGATTTTACTTATTTGACAGAGAGAGAGACAGCGAGAGCAGAAACACAAACAGGGGGAGTGGGAGAGGGAGAAGCAGGCTTCCTGCCGAGCAGGGAGCCCAATGTGGGACTCGATCCCAGGACCCTGGGATCATGACCTAAGCGGAAGGCAGACGCTTAACAACTGAGCCACCCAGGCGCCCGAGTCCTATCCTTTTATAATAAACTGGAGATCTAGTAAGTGAACTGTTACCCTGAGTTTTGTGAGCTGCTCTAGCAAATTAATTGGGGATCATGGGAATGTCCAGTTTATAGCCAGTTGACAGGTGACCAGCTGGATTGGGGATTGGCATCTGAAGGGAGATGGCAGTGGTATGGGGCTGAGCCCTTAATCTGTGGGATCTGATGCTGTCTCTGGGTGGGTAGTGTCAGGATTGAGCTGAATTTGTAGGCCACCCAGTCAGTGTGCACTGGGAATTGGAGAATTGCTGGGGGGTGTGGGTAGAACATACAGGGGGTTGGTGTAGTTGAGTGTGCAGCTCTGGGGTCAGTGAGGATGCCACCTCTGGCTGGTGCTGGGGCTTGAGCAGGTCATGTGACCTCTCTGTGCCTCCCATTTCCTCGACTGTCAAATAGTAGTAAGCTGTCATCCATGTTTCACCTCTGTTCATTCAGCCGGTTTTTATCAGGCTCCTGTGTGCAGGCCAGGGTGGTGGTTGCTGGGGTACAGGATGGTGGACAAACTTGTGACCCCTGCCTGGAGTGTGAACCAACCAGCACAGGAAGAAAAACCTGGAAGACAGTGGGGGGCGGAGGGTGTGCTATCGAGTGGGCAGATGGCTTGCTGGGAGGCCGTAGGAGGCCTTGCTACTGAGTGGCAGGGTGGGAGCATCCCCTGGGTCACAGGGAATGGAGGAAGCTCCGGAATCCTGGGAGACAGGCCAGGAAGGTGGTGCGGGGTGAGGTGGGAGCACAGGGCAGTCACTAGTTGCAGGGCGGTGGGTGGTGGCTGTCCCTGCGGTCGAGGCGTGGGGATGTGTGTTGCTGGGGATGGCATCATATCGCTGGTCGGGAGCATCTGCAGTGCAAGGAGGGAGCTCCTGAGAGGGCGCTGATTCCAGCCCTCAGAGCACCTCTTCATGACCTGGTCACTGCCGGAAGGCCCCAGCTTCCAGTACCGCCACATTGGGGGTGAGGTTCAACGTGTGAATTTGGAGGAAACATGAACATTCGATCTGTGGTAGGGTCCCAGACTTTGGTCTCGATGAAACTTGGGATTTGTGAGTATGTAGCTAAGGGGAGAGCAGGTGTCTTCTGGGAGAGCTTTGAGCTCCCACTTATACTCTCCCCATTCCTCGCCCTGCCTCCTGGGGGATTCTGGGGATTTGGGTGTGGATCATTCTGGGCTTTGGAGAGCTTGTCCTGGTGCCTGGCCCCTTAGCAGGGTTAGTTCACTTATATGATTGAGAGTGTTTCTGTTTGGGGGTTGGAAGTGATGATCGTGGTCCACTATGTATACTGCCAGACATTTGAAAGCGGAACAGACAGAAGAACCCCAGAAGCCCGGCCGTCACTGAAGCAGCCTCTGACTGGAGCCCATGGTTCTGATTTTCCTTGTCTGTAAAAGATGATGATCACGCATGTCCATCCACATTGGAAAACCGAGCCATGTGTGGGAGCGCGGGGAGGCCTCCAGGGGAGGTCCCCTCCCTTGGTCTTTATTTTGGTGGCTGGCCACTTGTGGGTTCTCCAGGTCACTGGGATGCCTGTAAGGAGGACGGAGTCTGAATACCCCCCGCTACAGAGGAGGTGAACTGGCTGAGTTCCTTGGAGGTCGTGCGGCCCTCAAGCATGTCGGTGCCGCGTAGCCAGGGCCAAATCGTGGCCAAAATCGTGGCCTCTGGCAGGCTTCTGAGTGTGGCCTTAGAGGGGTTTCCAGCCGATCTGATCGGGAAGGCCTTCCCATGTGGCTCATTCATTGTGTGCGAACAGCAGCCCTTTGTAGTCTGCCCCGAGATGGCACCATGACACCACAGCACCCCTGGCTGCTGTCCCCGTGGTGGGAGGGGAGGCCCAGCAGGGGGTTGAGACGCGGGGCTGGGAGCCACCTCTGAGCTCGTCACCCCACGTGGAGAATAGCGGTGGCATCTCTGCCCCCTCGATGGGTTCTGTATCTGGGGGGCATGGAGGAAGAGTCCAGTGGTGATGGTGGTTTCTCTCCTTCCATCTTCCGGTCTGTCTGCCTTTTGTTCCTGCCCTTTCATGGTGTTTCCTTGCCCTTTTCCCTCCCTCCTCTTCAGAGTTCCGCCTGGTCCTCTTGGTCCTAAACTAAGTGTACGCATACAGACGGCCACGTGTACACACGAGCACACACCCAGACACATGTGCACCGTGCATACCTGCAGCTGCGTACATCACACGCTGCACGCATACACGCATGAGCACACACCCTTCCCTGGTCCTCTGTTGCACATGTTCTTCCTTTAACGTGAGCATTTGAGGGGCGCCTGGGTGGCTCAGTCGTTAAGTGCCTGACTTCTGCTTGGGTCATGATCCCAGGGTCCTGGGATCGGGCCCCACATTGGGCTCCCTGCTCGGCGGGAGGTCTGCTTCTCCCACTCCCACTCCCCTTGCTTGTGTTCCCTCTCTTGCTGTGTCTCTCCGTCAAATAAATAAAATCTTTAAAAAAAAAAAATGAGCATTTGAGAAACCTGGGAAAGCAAAGAAATTGAAAGCGAACACCCTCCTTTCAGAATCCACGCTTCCCACTTTCATGTTGCATCTCTCTCTTGAGCAGCCCCGTCGTGGCCCCCGTGCTGCTGTCCTGTGTTGCCTCTTCACGTCGGCCACAGGGCTGCTTTCAGCATGATGCGGTCTCCCACTGCTTTGTGTTTGAGTCGTGTTTGTTGTGCATCTGCTCCATGCTCATACGTGGAGACCTGGCTCATTCCTTTTAACTGACGTGCGGTCCCATCTAGTGACTGCCCCTGTCTGCTTGTGCATGTCGTTACCTGGCGAGACGGGAGGTGTGAGAATGTCTGCACTCTTGTCTCTGCTGCCTCCAGTCCCGACTGACTTCTTAGCAGCTTTTTGCTTGCATCCTTCCTGACCATTCTGTGTGAACTTACAACTTGTGTTATGTGCATCTGTGTGCAGTTACCTCTCAAACGGGATCCGGGAACACCCTCAGCTTGTTTTTTTAATAACAAATACTCCGTGATCGTCTTCCCATGTGCATATCCCAAGTGTTTGACTCTCTTTAGCCGCTACTTGGTGTTGCATAAAATCAGGAGTGTTATGTTTATTTAGTCACCACTTGACTCTTTTTCTCTCACTGCAGTTGGCTCTGTCTGGGTCCTGGCCACATGTGTGCTGGGTGGGGTTATGCCCTTGCCCAGTGTTCCCTGGTTATGTTCCCTGCAGGCGAGAGCCCCCAGGCTGGACCCCTGGTTCCCGGCCTGTTTGCCTGGGCAGCCAGGGCTGTGTGCGCGTAACCAGGGCTGCGGTTCTCAGGAAGGACACACACCTCCAGGCCGGGCATGCCCTGGAGTTTGAAGGGCTCAGGATTCCCTCCAGGGGCTCCAGGAAGGACCCACATGGGCTCAGGTGCTCAGATGTGCCTGCCGTGCCTGCGGGATACATGGCCTGGGTGTCCACAAAATTCACAGGGCCCTGTGGCCGCCTGGGCTTTTCTCTGGGTTCTCTGTGCCAGAGAGAAATGGGGGACAGAGGGTGAGCATCAGATCAGGAATCTTGGGAGAGGCGATAGATACTCTCATGTTTCCCCAGCAAAGCTGTGAGCTCTCTTCTTTGAAGCTGACCCTTTTATCCATTGATTTTTACGAAAAATGTGAATTTAGTGCCTAAGTGTGCCAGGGACATAATGGGGAACTGCTTAGAGCTTCCCTCATTTCTCATGGCGGGGGGTGTCAGATACTCAGGTCCACACAGTTTTTTTTTTTTTTTTTTAAGATTTTATTTTATTTATTTGAAAGAGAGAAAGACAGCGAGAGAGGGAATACAAGCAGGGGGAGTGGGAGAGGGAGAAGCGGGCTTCCCGCCGAGCAGGGAGCCCAATGCGGGGCTCGATCCCAGGACCCTGAGATCATGACCTGAGCCGAAGGCAGACGCTTAACGACTGAGCCACCCAGGTGCCCCTCCACACAGTTTTCAACTGTGGTCAGTGCTGAGGTGAAAATGTACTCAGAGCTGAGGTGTGGGATGGGGGGACTGACTTAGTCTAGGGCCGTGGGAAACCGTGTTAGTGTCCCATGGCCTCTGTAACAAAGCACCACAGGGTGAGTGCCTTCAGACAACAGAGTTTATTCTCACAGTTCTGGAGGCTGGGAGTCCCAAGGCAAGGTGTCAACAAAGGTTGGTTCCCTCCAAGGGCTCTAGGGGGATGTCCTTCCTGCCTCCCAGCTGCTGGTGGCTCCACGTGCTCCTTCCCTTGTAGCCAAGTCACCCTGCCTTCTTCCCTGTGTGTGGGCCTCTGTGTCCAGATCTCCCTCTTTCTCATATGAAGACATCGGTCACTGGATTTAGTGTCCCCCAGTCTAGGCTGACCGCCTTTTCTTCTTTTTTTTTAATTTTAGTTACAGTTAGTTAACATGCAGTATTATATTAGTTTCAGGTGTACAATATAGTGATTCAGCACTTCCATACATGACCCCGTGCTCTTTGTGACAAGTGCGCTTCTTAGTCCCCATCACCTGTTTAACCCATCCCACCACCCCCGCCCCTCTGGTAAACATCAGCTTATTCTCTGTAGTTAGAGACTCTGTTTCTTGATTTGTCTCTCTTTTTTTTCCTTTGTTCATTTATTTTGTTTCTTAAATCCACACATGAATGAACTCATACGGTATTTGTCTCTCTCTGACTGACTTATTTTGCTTAGCATAATGTTCTAGGTCCATCCGTGTCGTTGAAAATGCAAGATCTCATTTTTTATGGCTGAGTAATATTCCGTAGTGTGTGTGTGCGTGCATGTACATTTATGTACACACATACATATATATACCACATCTTTGTCCGTTCATCAGTCGATGGACACTTGGGCTGCTTCCATAATTTGGCTCTTGTAGATAATGCTGCTGTAAACACTGGGGTGCGTGTATCCCTTTGAATGAGTGTTCTTGTATTCTTTGGGTAAAGACCCAGTACTGCAATTACTGAATCGTAGGGTAGTTCAATTTTTAACTTTTTGAGGAACGTTCCATACTGTTTTCCACGGTGGCTGCACCAGTTTGCATTCCCGTCAACAGTGCACGAGGGTTCCTTTTTCTCCACATCCTCGTCAACACCTGTTGTTTTTTTTTTAAGATTTTATTTATATATTTGACAGAGACACAGCGAGAGAGGGAACATAAGCAGGGGGAGTGGGAGAGGGAGAAGCAGGCTTCCCGCTGAGTGGGGAGCCTGATGTGGGGCTCAATCCCAGGACCCTGGGATCATGACCTGAGCCGAAGGCAGATGCTTAACCAACTGAGCCACCCAGGCACCCCAACACCTGTTGTTTCTTGTGCTGTTGATTTTAGCCATTCTGATAGGTGTGAGGTGAGAGCTCATTGTAGTTTTGATTTACATTTCCTTGATGATGAGTGATGTTGAGCATTTTTCTTGTGTCTGTTGGCCATCTGAATGTCTTCTTTGGAGAAACATCTCATGTTTTCTGCCTATTTTAAAATTGGATTATTTGGTTTTGTTTGGTGTGGAGTTGTATAAGTTCTTTATATGTTCTGGATATTATTAGCCCTTTATCAGATATGTCATTTACAAATGTCTTT
This sequence comes from Mirounga angustirostris, assembly GCF_029215605.1. Lineage (NCBI taxonomy): Eukaryota > Metazoa > Chordata > Mammalia > Carnivora > Phocidae > Mirounga > Mirounga angustirostris. Next base: position 143,278,675 of record NW_026991713.1, read on the forward strand.
TCCCATTCGTTAGTTTGTCATTGAGTTTTGTTGATTATTTCCTTTGCTGTGCAGAAGCTTTTTATTTTGGTGTAGTCCCAACAGTTTATTTTTGCTTTTGTTCTCTTGCCTCAGGAGACATATCTAGAAAAATGTTGCTACCGCCGATGTCAGAGAAATTACTGCCTGTGTTCTCTTCTAGGATTTTTATGGTTTTGGGTCTCACATTTAGGCCTTAATCCATTTTGAGTTTATTTTTGTGTATGGTGTAAGAAAGTGATCCAGCTTCATTCTTTTGCATCTAGTTGTCCAGTTTTCCCAGTACCATTTGTTGAAGAGACTGTGCCTTTTCCATGGCATATTCTTGCCTCTTTTGCCAAAGATTAGTTGACCATATAATTGTGGATTTGTTTCTGGGCTTTCTGTTCTCTTCCATTGATCTTCGCGTCTATTTTTATGCCAGTACCAGACCACTTTGATTGCTACAGTTTTGTAGTATATCTTCAAATCTGGAAGTGTGATACTTTCTGCTTTGTTTTTCTTTTTCTTTCTTTCTTTCTTTTTTTTTTTTTAAAGATTGTTCTGGCTGTTTGGGGTCTCTATGGTTCCGTACCAATTTTAGGCTTCTTTGTTCTAGTCCTGTGAAAAATGCTGTTGGTATTTTGATGGGAATTGCATTAAATCTGCAGATTGCTTTGTGTAGTATGGACATTTTAACAATATTTGTTCTCCCAATCCATGAGCATGGAATATTTTTCCATTTGTGACATCTTCAGTTTCTTTCATCAGTGTTTTACAGTTTGCAGAGTGCAGGCCTTTCACCTCCTTGGTTAAGTTTATTCCTAGGTATTTTATTATTTTTGGTGCAATTGTAAATGGGATTTTTTTTTTTTTTTAATTTCTCTTTCTGTTGCTTCATTCTTAGTGTATAGAAATGCAGTGGATTTCTGTACATTGATTTTTGTATCCTGCAGCCTTACTGGATTCATTTATCAGTTCTAGTAGCTTTTTGGTGGAGTTTTTAGGGTTTTTATATATAGTGTCATGTCATCTGCAAATAGTGGAAATTTTACTTCCTTACTGATTTGGCTGCCTTTTATTCCGTTCTCTTGTCTGATTGCTGTGGCTAGGACTTCAGTACTCTGTTGAATAACAGTGGTGGAAGTGGACGTCTTTGTCTGATCCTCTTCTTAGGTGAAAACTCTCAGTTTTTCCCCATTGAGGATGATGTTAGCCTTGGTTTTTCATATATGGCCTTTATTATGTTGAGGTATGTTCCCTCTTAATAAACTCACTTTGTTGAGGGTTTTTATCATGAATGTATGTTGTACTTTGTCAAATGCTTTTTCTGCCTCTTACTAAGGTGATCATATGGTTTTTATCCTTTCTTTTTTTTGATGTGATATATCCCATTGATTAATTTGCAAATATTGAACCACCTTTGCATCCCAGGGATAAATTCCACTTGATCATGGTGAATGACTTTTTTTTAATGTTGTTGGATTTGGTTTGCTGAGGATTTTTGCATCTGTGTTCATCAGAGATATTGACCTGTAGTTCTCTTTTTTTTTGTGCCGTCTTTTATCTAATTTTGGTATCAGGGCAATGCTGGCTTCATTGAATGAATTTGGAAGCTTTCCTTCCTCTTCTATTTATGTATTTTTATTTTTTTAAAGATTTTGTTTATTTGAGAGAGAGAGAACACAAGCGGTGGGGAGGAGGCAGAGGGAGAGGGAGAAGCAGACCCCTGCTGAGCAAGGAGCCTAATGTAGGGATTCGATTCCAGGACCCTGGGCCAAAGACAGACATTTAACTGACTGAGCCACCCAGGTGCCCCTCTTCTATTTTTTTTTTTTTAATAGTTTGAGAAGAATAGGCATTAACCCTTTTTAAATGTTTAGTAGAATTTACCTGTGAAACCGTCTGGTCCTGGACTTTTGTTTATTGGGAGTTTTTTGATGACTGATTCATTTCATTGCTGGTAATTGGTCTGTTCAAATTTTGTTTCTTCCTGATTCAGTTTTGGGACATTGTATGTTTCTAGGAATTTATCCATTTCTTCCAGGTTGTCCAATTTGTTGGCATATAATTTTTAAAAATATTCTCTTGTCGGGGCACCTGGGTGGCTCAGTCGTTGAGCGCCTGCCTTCGGCTCAGGTCATGATCCCAGGGTGCTGGGATCGAGCCCCACATTGGGCTCCCTGCTCAGCGGGAAGCCTGCTTCTCTCTCTCCCACTCCTCCTGCTTGTGTTCCCTTTCTCGCTGTGTCTTTCTCTCTGTCAAATAAATAAATAAAATCTTAAAAAAAAAAAAATTCTCTTGTGAACCTTCGTATTTTTTGGTATGGGTTGTTATTTCTCTTCTTTCATTTCTGATTTTGTTTGAGTTCTTCTCTTTATTTTTTATGAGTCTGGCTAAAGGTTTGTCGATTTTGTCCATTTCAGAGAACAAGCTCCTGGTCTCATTGATCTGTTCTATTATTTGTTTAGTTTGTATTACGTTTGTTTCTGCTCTAATCTTTATTACTTCCTTTGTTCTGTTGGTTTGGGGTTTTATTTGTTCTTTTTCTTGCTCCCTTAGGTGGGAGGTTAGGTTACTTATTTGAGATTTTTCTTGCTTCTTGAGGTAGGCCTATATTGCTGTAAACTAACCTCTTTAGGACCGCTTTTGGTGCATCTCAGAGATTTTGGACCACTGTGTTTTCATTTTCATTTGTTTCCGTATATTTTTTTATTTCCTCTTTGATATCTTGGTTGACTCATTCATTGTTGAGTAGCATGTATTTGTGCTATCCCCAGATTTTTTTCTTGTTGATGTCTAGTTTCATAGTGTTGTCATCAGAAAAGCTGCATGGAATGACTTTGATCTTTTTGACTATGTCGAGACTTGTTTTGTGGCCCAACATGTGCTCTATTCTAGAGAATGTTCCATGTGCACTTGAAAAGAATGTGTATTCTACTGTTTTAGGATGGAATGTTCTGAATATATCTGTCAGAGCCATCTGGTCCAGTGTGTCATTCAAAGCCGCTGTTTCCTTGTTGATTTTCTGTTTGGACGATCTGTCCATTGATGTAAGTGGGTTAATTACTATCAATTACTTCCTTTATAGTTGCTCTTAACTTGTGTCTTTGGGTGCGCCCATGTTGGGTGATGTAGTGTCCTTTATCTCTTTCTACAGTCTTTGTTTGAAAGTCTATTTTGTCCCATGTAAGTATTGCTACCCCAGCTTTCTTTTCACACTATTTGCATGATGAATGCTTCTCTACCCCTTCACTTTCAGTCTGCATGTCTTTATGTCTCAAATGAGTCTCTTGCAGGCAGCCTATAGATTGGTCTTGTTTTCTTATCCATGCCATCACCCTTTGTCTTTTGATTGGAGTGTTTAGTACATTTACGTTCAAAGTAATTATTGGTGGGTATGTATGTATTGCCATTTTGTTACTTGTTTTATGGTTGTTTTTGTGGTTTTTCTCCATTCCTCTCTTTTCCCGCTCTCTTCTCTCATGATTAGTTGGTTTTCTTTTTTTTTTTTTTTTAAAGATTTTATTTATTTATTTGACAGAGAGAGACACAGCGAGAGAGGGAACACAAGCAGGGGGAGGGGGAGAGGGAGAAGCAGGCTTCCCGTGGAGCAGGGAGCCCGATTGGGGGCTCGATCCCAGGACCCTGGGATCATGACCTGAGCCGAAGGCAGACGCTTAACGACTGAGCCACCCAGGAGCCCCTAGTTGGCTTTCTTTAATGATGAACTTGGCTTCCTCTCTTTATTTTTTGCTTATCTATTACTGGTGTGTGATTTGTGGTTACCACTAGGTTTTTTTTTTTTACCACTAGGTTTTTATGTAACATCCTCTGCATATAGCAGTTTGTATTAAGTTGATGGTCACTTAAGTTTGAACCCATTCTTCTATTCCTCTCGTCCCCACATTTTAGGTGTATGGTGTTGTACTTTACATCCTTTTATTTTGTGAGTCAGTTTATTGAGTTTTACCAATATATGTATTTTTACCAGTTTTGTTACTTCAGTCTGACTTCCTCTTGATTTCATCTGTAAAGACCCTGTTTCCAACTAAGGTCACACACACGGGTGTAGGGCAGGAACTGAGACGTATCCTTAAGGAGGACACAACTCGGGCTGCCACAGAGGGAAAGGATAGTGGAGCAGAGGACAGGACGCGCCCCTGAGCAGGGAAGGGAGGTCTGAGAGCAGGAAGGGTGTCGGGGTGCAGGGGTTGACATGGTTGAAGGGCTGAGGCCCACGCTACAGCCTTGAATGGGAGGGACCGCCTGTGAGGCTTCTTTCCAAATGGAGCTGCTCTCAGGGCTGAGCCTCTTGGCCATCCCACACTTACCCTGGGCTGTGTCAAGCCTCCTTATCCACAACTGTGTTTCTTTTTTAACCAGGAAACTACTTTGCCTCGCACTTTTTCATGGGAGGTGAGAAATTTGACACCCCCCACCCTGAAGGTTACCTCTTTGGAGAAAACATGGATCTGAATTTCCTGGGCAATCGCCCAGTCCAGGTGGGTCCAGGTGGGTCTCGCCCAGGCTAGGCATGTGGGTGGCAGTGGTGAGGTGCCTCCCCTCCGCTGTCCACAACCAGTTTCGAGGACAAGCGGGCACTGAGTCCCCCCAGACGGACAGAGCTGCTGGCGGGACGTGTGTGTGTGTGTGTGTGTGTGTGCGGCGGCATGTCCTGGTGCTGCCCCCTGAGAGCCTGGATGGCTGCAGGTTGGTCACTGGAGACAGGATGACTGTTGCTGAGCCCAGTGCATCAGTGCATCCAGGCTGTGGGACTACCACAAGTTCGCTTTCACTAGTCACCAGAGAAGTACATGCTTATACACTGTTGTCCATTTATTCAACACTCATTTGGCACCTGCTCTGTGCCTAGGACTTTTCCACGGGTTGGGGGTGGAGGACAGATCCCACCCCATTCACTGCAGGGGGTGCTGACAATGAAGAAGAGAACATTTCACGAATGGAAACTAAAGAGAGAGGGAGAAGGATGAGTGAGGGCCAGTGGGGAGGGGGATGCTGAGCAGGGGATTGGGTTTTGTACTTTGAAATGATGGTCCCCAGTGTGGGTGAGGGGCCAGGCAGGAGGCCCTCTCTTTCAGGAGACATTGAATTCTGTTTCCTAAGGCTGCTGAGTCCCTGGGGTGTTCCTGGGCCTGACAGGAGGTGGGGTGTCCTCTGGACCAGGAATCTTTAGGCTGTTTTACAACAGAGCAGCTGGTTGATATGAAATCTTGATCCTTTAGTGGATGGTAGGCAAGGAGCTAGGGCCTGGTGGGCCATTCTCCACCACCCATGGGACCGCTGGGACTTTCGGGTGGTGCTGAATCTCCCCCAGCCTCCTGAGTCCATGAGAACAAGAAAGCAACCTCACTTCCATCTTTGAAGCCTCAGCTCACATGCAGGGCCTGGCTCTTACAGACCTCCATAAGTCTGTTATTTTTTAAACTTTGAAAGCATCGTAGACTCACCTGCAGTGGTGAGAAGTGATGCAGAGAGATCCTGTGTGCCCTCTCCTCTGTTTCCCCAGTGACATCATCTAATAAAGCTCCGGTGTGCTATCACAGGCCAGAACTCTCCAGATGACTCCAGTGTCCAGCATGCATCTGTGTGTGTCTGTGTGCTAGTCTCCTCCAAAATGTTTACTGAGCATCGTCCTTTTGTGGAAATCCCATTTTATTCGGGGCAGCAGTGGGCATCAGGTCCCACCTGTGGGCACATGGCCTGAGAGCCCCAGCCTTCACTGCCCCCAGGGTCCCTCGGGCCAGGTTATGCTTGCTGAGGGTCCTCGTGGAATTGGAGGACCGTGGTGAGATCCGTGTGGCCAGAATCCTCCAGGGTGGCCTGGGCCCTGCTCCTCCGCTCACTGGCTGCGCTGCCTGCACAAGGGCCAGGGAGTACAGACTTGTGACTGTTGCTTTGATCATCCCTGTGTTCTGCCCCGGCCGCACCTTAGGGAGTCACCGGGCACTGCTTTGGGTTTTTCCCTCTAGTTTCCTTATGTCACCCCCGCCCCCCATGAGCCGGTGAAGACGCTGAGGAGCCTGGTGAACATCCGAAAAGACTCCCTGCGGCTTGTGAGGTAAGGCTCCGCCCCGCCCTGCTCTCTGGCCCCTGATACCTGGCAGAGGGGCAGTGGCGAGCGACCCCGGGCTCTGCTAACCTCAGGCGTGGAGCCAGAAGGCCGTGGGCAGGTCTCGAGCCCCCGAGTTGCTCCTGGGGTGTGGGTGCAGAGGGAGAGGAGGCCAGCAGGGCTCTGCTTATGAAACTCTAGTCTTTAAACCAGGGCTTCTCAACCGGCAGCTGTGCCCCCAGGGACCCTGGCCTGTGTCTGTCGTCACAGCTGGGGGATTGGGTGTTGCGGGCCCACAGTGGGCAGAGACCAGGGATGCTGCTCAACACCCTGCAGTGTACAGGACAGCCCCCAGCCAGGAATGATCCAGTGTCCAGCATGAGCAGGCCGAGAAGCTGCTTTAAACCTGGATGGCCTGAGGCGTCTGGGGCTGTCTCTAAACCAGGAGGACTCCTCCCTTTCTGTGGGCAGGAGGCGAGGAAAGGACAGCTCTGCAGTGTTGGGCCTTATTATCCACCAGGGAGTGGGCCTCCACATTTCTAGGCAACCACCTCAGAGGACCCCAGCCGGGGGGTGGGGTGGGATGCGCGTGCTGTGCAGGGTGGGGGCGCTTACAGGCAGGACCCTTGACCTGCTGCCTGTTCCTCTGCCTCCCGGGCAGGTACAAAGATGGTACAGACAGCCCCTCCGAGGACAGTGAGAAGCCCCGTGTCCTCTACAGCCTGGAGTTCACCTTTGATGCCGACGCCCGGGTGGCCATCACCATCTACTGCCAGGCGGTGGAGGAGTTCCTGAACGGGACTGCGGTGTGAGTCTCTGGGCCTGGGGGGGCCTCTGTGGTCCATGTTGTGTGTTTGAGCTTCTAGAGGTTTTATTTGCAGTAAGGGTCCTGCTGGCCCCAAAAGTTTGAAATCTGCAACTTCAGCAGCAGATTCGGACAGACCAGGGAAAATGCACCTGCTTGTGTCCTGTTGGGGAAAGCCATCTGAGGGCCCGATTGGATCTGGGATTGGAGCTCAGGCTTCAGGTGCTGGCCCTGCCCTGTACCTGCCAAACAGCTCCTGGCCTAGGACCGGCTTGTGCCTCAGTTTCCTGAGCTGGGGGTGGGGGTGGCTGGAGTGGCCCCCTCGTGTTTGCTATAAGGATCTTGCCGCTGCTATTGGAGAAAACTCAGAGGTGGGGCTTTGTGGGGAGCACCCCCTTCAGGGAGTGAACGCTTTGTCCTCTGTGGGGCTCAGTGGGCTGGGGGCCTGGGCCCCTGAGGGGCTGCCCTTACCATCCCCCCATGTTCCCACCCCCCCCCACTCGCACCCGCCCTGGCAGCAACAAGAGGACAAGGTTCCTTTTCCTGTACTTTCTTCTTTGAGGCTTCACGCTGACCCAAACATTGGATTACTTTTGTTTTTTCAATGACACAGCCGTTTACAAATGTGTTCTTACCGTAAACCAAGAATGAGAAGATCCAGGAGTATCTGGGGGCCTGCCCCCCAGAGGTAAGCACAGTGCCCTGAGGCACTGATGTGGCCATTCAGGTCCCTCCCGGGCCCTCCCGGTGCCCTGTTGGCTCTTTCCTTGTGACCCCGCCTGCCTGGCCTTTGTCCTTGGCCATGTTCACTTGCTCTGGCTCCTGACCAGGAGGTGGGAGGACACGTGTGGGAGGGCCACAGTGCCACATCGGTTGGGGTGAAGCTTCTGTGTTCTCTGTTTTCTGCTAGTTTGGCTGCCACAGTGGAGGGGTCCTGGCTAGTGGGGAGGGGTCTGAGGGCTGCCACAGAGAGGGGCAAGGGACAGGGGTAGGCCGGCAGGTGTGGGTGAGCGGCCCACCCACCCCACACTCCCCCAGCTTTTGTCTGTGTCACACTTGGGCTGGTAAGAGGTTCCATATGCTTGAGAAGAGAGTCTGCTGCCCCCAGAAGGACAGTGGACGCATGAGCCAAGGGCATAGCCCCTGGAGCCTTTGTCTTGGACCCCTGGGAGACTCCTCTGGGGGGAGAAAAACGCTGCTCTGTCCCCTTCCTGAGACCTGGCCGGAGTGGCTGGGAGCCCTGCTTCTCTTCCGAGTTTGCTGGAGTTGAGTGGTGTGAGCACAGAAGTCACCGGAACAAAGAGAAGCAGGAAGGCTCCGGAAGCCTGTGCCCAGGCACCTTTACCTTAGCCTGGAAATTCTGTTTGCATTCCCTGATTCCCTCCCTACTTCCTGACAGGAGAGAAAGGGGGCAGATCTGAGGTCCCAGAGAAAATCTCAGGTTTGCATGGCAGCAGAGTCCTAACCTGTGTCTTTACCACGGGCCGAGGCCTGGGTTCTCACAGGGAAGGAAGGGCCTCTGGCCTCTGGTTGGCGGAGGGGCCCTCTCTCTTTGTGCGTACAAGAACAACCCCCCCCCCCCGCCCAGTCTCTCAGGCTCTCCAGAGTGTCTTTTGTCTAAGATACTGAGAGAGGCCCCAGGAATGGCAGGTGTGGGGTGGGTGGAGGAAGCTTTTTCAGGGTGGTATGTTGGATTCCTGAATAGGGAGAAGCCAGAGTTGATCAGAATTGAAAATGTGAGTCCCCTTTGACCCAGCTGTTCCTTTTTTGGGAATGTGCTTGTGTATGTGGCTCAGATGGATGTAGAAGCAGGTCCTGGAAGCGTTGTGTGCAGTAGCAAGATGTTGGAGACCGTCTGGTGTTCACCCCGCAGTGAAGGCCGTGCGGTGTTTGCAGAGCACTCAGCTCTGTGTGTCGGCTAGGGGACAGCTTCGGGGCCTGGCAGTAGCGAGAGCAGGTGTGGGTGGACTGCCGCTGGAATATGGAAGAGCAGACGCCCGTGCATTTGGGCGTGGGGGTTGTGGGGGACGCTGCCCGCTGAGTACATGTTTGTTCAGCACAGTAAACATACCATAAAAGCCAAATGGAAAGGTGTAGCTAGATCTGGAAAGGTAGTTACTGGGCAGGTGTGGGCTCTGGAGGACTTGTGACCAGGCAGGCCCCAGGCAGAGCTGGTGGTGAGCAGAATGAGGCCGCCGAAGTTGGTGGCAGGCTGAGCGCCCTGCCCCGCCACAGGAGGGCTTGCATTTGCAGGAAGAGAAAGGAAGTGTGGGTCTTGCATGTCCAATTACCGCTCGGTCCCAAAAGCCCAGTGGCTGCCAGCCCCTGTGTCACAGGCCCCTGTGCTCGGGGGCTCGCCCTGACGACCAGGCGCAGCAGACCGTTTGCTCTCGGCAGAGTCTCAGCGGCCTTTCTCTTGGCTGCCCCTTCAGGTACAGCCCCAAGAGCCCCGCCCTGCAGTCTGAGACCGTCCACTACAAGAGAGGGGTGAGCCAGCAGTTCTCCCTGCCCTCCTTCAAGATCGACTTCTCCGAGTGGAAGGATGATGAGGTAACCTTCTGGCCAGGCCCCCCTTTCCCGGGGCCCCTTTCCCGAATTCCCTTCCCCTTGTAGTGGGGGACGAGCACCTCGGGGCCTGTCTGTTCAGATTCCTTGCGTGGTTGATAAGCATCAGGAGTGGCTGCTGACTCAGGTCTGTGTGCTCAGTCGGGCGTGTGCTGGACCAGAGAGCGGGGTTTGATTCGAGTGTTGGCGGCAGTTACAGGCTCCGGTACCCAGCTTTGGTGCCTTGTTGGGGCCACGGGACTGCAGCATGGCAGGACCCCTTCCACTGTGTGGTTCCATAGCTGGGGATGGTAATTTACGTTATGTAAAGGATGGTGATGGAAGGTTTGTCTGTAATAGCAAAAAATGCAAACAACCTGTATGTCTGATTGCTTGTTCACTGAGGTTATGGGAACCATCTGCATAATACAGGCACCGTGGTTCACTTCTATAACAGATGCAGCCTTAGTGCAGGGGAAAGGGATCTATGTGTACCATACGGACTGATATCCCCTTACGGGCTTGGAGGGCCATTGCTGACAGATACAGTATAATTTCATATATACGACAACAGGAAAAATGCACAAAACCATTTCTGCAGGTACATGTACGTGTATATAAATCTTGAGGAGAAACTAGGGAAGATGCCCGTGAAGCTGCACAGGGTCTTGGGAGAAGACAAAGAATTCTAGAACACACACGCGCACACACGTACACACTGTACGTGAACGGTGTGCGTGCCAATACTGTAAACGTGTCTGAATTGTTACAACGGGGCTGTTAAGGTATAATTTACGTACCATAAAACTTACCCTCTTACGTATATAATTCATTGCTTTTTAGTAAATTTATGAATTATGTGATGATCACCACAATCCAGTTCTCGAGCATTTCCATCTCCACTAGGGTCCCTCAATGTCCACTTATAGTTAATCCCTGTTCCTAGCTGCAGCCCCTACATTAATCTACTTTCTGGACGGATTTGGCTTTTCTGGATGTTTTATATAAATGGAGTCATATGGTATGTGGCCTTTTGTATCAGGCTGCTCTCATTTAGCTGAATTCTGTGGTTTCTTGAAGAAGACATTCGTATATTACTAAAATAAATTTAGGGGGAAGGAACGGAGACAATGGGGTATGGGTGGTATAAGAATTGGGCAGGAAGGTTCTGGCTTGTGGACTATGTCAGAAGGTGAAGGCATGCCACGGTGTTTGCTCTTGGCTGTGTGTGTGCTTGCTTGTCAGGGTGCTTTGATGACAGGCAACAGAAGCTGCCATTGTGTCACTTGGGTGAGAAAGTCCTCTGAAAGAAGAATGGGGCCACTGGAGCCCTGCCCCCAGTCCCATTCTGTCAGATGGTTCCATCCCTGCATGTCAACAGTCCTGGTTGGGATACCCAGCAGGTGCATGTGGTCCTGCTCACCCTCCTGTGAATGGGGGAAGCTGCTCCCCAAAGAAAGGAGGGGGCTGGGTGGGCAAAAGGGGGTTGGGCAGACAGGTGGGTGCCCCCACCCTGTGGTTGCTTGTGGGGAGGGTTTGGCTGAGGCTGCATCTCACTTTGGTGACCTCTGTTCATAGAGCAGTCCCTTGGCTGGCGTTTTGGCCACAGAACAGATCCTTGCGCATTTGCAGATGTGCTGAGTCAGGCCGACAGTTTGGGTTCCAGACTCCTAGTGAGGTCAGTTGTCCTGGGGGCACACTTGGCTCATAAACCGGTCTGAAGCGCCACATAGGGGCACCCCCTTTCATCCATTAGAGCATGAGGGGCCCACATTCCAACTTGTCAGTGTGTGGCATGGTGGACATGGCGGGGGTGGTGGCAGGCGCAGTGGGTGTGGTGGGCAGCCACATGGGCCTGTCTCAGGTGGACTTATCCCAGGATCCCTTCCTCGTCTTTGCCTTCTCTGATTATCTCCTCAGCTAATGTGTTCTCAAAATCAGCTCACTTCTTCTTTTATGTATTTTTTTAAAAGATTGATTGATTGATTGATTGATTGATTGATTTGACAGAAGGAGAGCAAGCACAAGCAGGGGGAGTGGCAGGCAGACCAGGCAGAGGGAGAAGCAGACTCCCTGCTGAGCAGGGGGCCCAATGTGGGACTTGATCCCAGGACCCTGGGATCATGACCTGAGCCGAAGGCAGATGCTTAACTGACTGAGCCACCCAGGCATCCCCTGTTAGACGTATTTTTAAGTGGAAACTTTATCAGTTATTACCGTGGTTGGGAAACTAAGCCTTGCCATAGATAGAAGGTCCTGGAAGTTATTACGTCCTCTCCCTGTGTTGCTGCCTGCCGGAGGTGCTGAAGCAGATGTTGGCAGGTGTTCGAGGCCTGACAGATACTCAGGCCCCAAACCCAGACTTGTCCTCAATCAGGGCTTCTCAGCCTCAGTGCTGTTGACCCTTGGGACCCGGGTCATTCTCTGAAGTGAGGGCCATCCTGTGCACTGTGGGATTTCAAGCAGCATCCCTGGCCTCTGGCCGCCAGGTGTCAGTCAGGAGCACCCCCACTGCAGCTGTGACAACCAGGGATGTCTTGTGACACAGGCAGGTGTCCCCTTGGCCACCAGCATCATGCCAGCCTCCCTTCTTTAGCCATATTCCCCGGACTTGCCTATTTAAAGATTACAACGGTAATGTATGCTTGTTGTAAAATGTGCAAGTTATACAGAATTTATAAGACAAAATGCTCCCCAGTTGAAGCTCCTTCTCCAGAGGCAACCGCTTCTGACCATTCAGTGTGTATATTCCAGATTTTTTTCCCATGTGCATTTGTTTGTTGTAAAGATGCGGTCATGCCATATACATATTATTCTGTAGTTTTTTTTTTTTTTTTAAAGATTTTATTTATTTATTTCAGAGAGAGAATGAGAGAGAGCACATGAGAGGGGGGAGGGGCAGAGGGAGAAGCAGGCTCCCCGCCGAGCAGGGAGCCCGATGCGGGACTCGATCCAGGGACTCCAGGATCATGACCTGAGCCGAAGGCAGTCGCTTAACCAACTGAGCCACCCAGGCGCCCTCTGTAGTTTGTTTTTAAAAGCATTTTATTGGGGCGCCTGGGTGGCTCAGTCGTTAGGCGTCTGCCTTCGGCTCAGGTCATGATCCCAGGGTCCTGGGATCGAGCCCAGCATCAGACTCCTTGCTCAGTGGGAAGCCTGCTTCTCCTTCTCCCACTCGCCCTGCTTGTGTTCCCTCTCTCGCTGTGTCTGTCTCTGTCAAATAAATAAAATATTTAAAAAAATAAATAAAATAAAAACATTTTATTGAGATCTAATTCACATACCGTATAATTTGCCCTTTTAAAGTGTGCAGTCAGTAAGATTTACCAGATAGATGATGGTCCTTTGACTTAAGATGGTTTGACTTTGCTTTTTCGACTTTACGATGGCACTCAAGTAATAACACATTCAGTAGAAACCACTTCGAATTTTGAATTTGCATCTTCCGCTGGGCTAGCGATCTGTAGCACGGTCCTCCCTGGGGATGTGGGGGCAGGAGCCGAAGCTCCCGTCAGCCACGCGCTCACGAGGGTAAACGACCGACAAACTGACCGCCATCCCGTTTTTCTCTTTCAGTACAGTATTCACTATATTACATGAGATACTGCTCAGCACTTCATTATGAAATGGGCTCTGTGGGAGGCGATTTTGCCCAACTGTAGGCTGATGTCAGTGTTCCGAGCACGTTTAAGTTCTGCAGGGTGCGATAGTGCATTTTCGACTTCTGATAATTTCAACTTATGAGGGGCTTCTCAAGCCGTAACCCTGTCGTAAGTTGCAGAAGGTCTGTATTCAGAGTTGTGCAGCCATCACCGCCATCCGATTTTATCAGCCCCAGAGGAAACGCTGTGCTCGCCACCAGTCCCTCAGCCCCGGGCAGCCACTCGTCTACTTTCTGTCATTTTGGATTTGCCTGTTGTGGATGTTTCACATAAACAGAATCATAGAGTATGTGACCTTTTTTTGTGACTGGTTTCTGTCACTGAACACTGTGTCTTTGTCCATGTCGTAGCAGGTGTCAGTACCTTGTTCCTTCCTGTGGTTCATAACACTCCCCTGTGTGGTTGGATCACGTTTTGTTCATCTGTCCATCAGTGGGTGGGCATTCAGGTTGTCTCCAGCTTTGGGTTATTAATGGACAATGCTGTACAAATTTTTGTGTGGATGTATTCATTTCTCTTGGCTATGATTTGCTTTTTAATTTAATTTATTTTTGGGGCACCTAGGTGGCTCAGTCAGTTAAGCGTCTGCCTTCAGCTCAGGTCATGATCCCAGGATCGTCGGGCTCTCTGCTCCTCGGGAAGTCTGCTTCTCCCTCTGGCCTCTGTCCCTACCCACTGTTCATGCCCGCTCGCTCTCAAATAAATAAAATCTTTTAAAAAAAAATTTATTTTTTAAAACAATTTATCTATTTTACCTTTTTAAAGATTTTATTTATTTGACAGAGAGAGACACGGTGAGAGAGGGAACACAAGCAGGGGGAGTAGCAGAGGGAGAAGCAGACTTCCCCACGGAGCAAGGAGCCCTATGCGGGGCTCGATCCCAGGACCCCGGGATCATGACCTGAGCCGAAGGCAGACGCTTAACAACTGAGCCACCCAGGCACCCCTAAAACAATTTATTTTAGCGAAAGGGGGCAGGGGGAGGAGCAGAGGGAGGGGGAGAGGGAGAGAAGCAGACTCCCTGCTGAGTGCAGGGCCCAGCACAGGGCTAGACCTTAGGACCGGACCTCAGGACCCTGAGATAACGACCTGAACCGAAATCATGAGTTAGCTGCTCAACCGACTAAGCCATCCAGTCCCCCTTTAATTTTATTTTTTCTAGACTTTTTTTTTTAAAGATTTTGTTTATTTATTTGTCAGAGAGAGAGCGAGCGAGAGCGCATGCACAAGCAGAGGGAGCGGCAGAGAGAGGGAGAAGCAGACTCCCTGCCGAGCTCGATCCTAGGACCCTGGGCTCATGACCTGAGCTGAAGGCAGACATTTAACCGACTGAGCCACCCAGGGGTCCCAAGACTTTTTTATAGTAGTTTCAAGTGCGCAGCACAATTAAGAGGAAGGCATGGAGATCTCCCGTATCTCCCCGTTCCCATACATGCATAACTTGAATCATATTGTGGACATCTTGGAGATGGCCTGGTGGCTGGAGTGGCTTCTTTACTGGGTTTCCCTACCAAACTCCTCATGGCTTCCATTTATTTTCCTGAGAGCCATGTCCCCCTCCTCTTCTGTCCTTTGCCTTTTCTCTATTTCTCGGTGTCCGTCTGGACTAGGGCTTGCAGAGACCCTTCTCTGGATGCCCCTCTGGGGCAGGAGAGCCCGAGGTGCCATGGGCGAGGCTCCCACCCGTGCTTGCGTTGGGGAAGAGTGGGGCCTGGGCTGGACAGCCCAGTGTGGCTCTGGCCAGTACCAGCTCTTCCTCCCGACCTGGGCAGCTGCTCTCCCCGAAGAAAAGCCTCTCTTTCTGCATTAAAAATAAATGTTCCCCTCAGACTGTGGGGTGGGCGCAAGTCACTGTCCTCCCCCAGCGTACTTAGCTCCAGGGAGTGAGTCGGGTGCGGGGCGTTTTAGGGGAGATGATCCTCACCCCCTGAGCCCTGTAGCCCCTGGTGCCCCGGTGTGATGTGGCTGTGGCGCCATCTTCGGAGGCACAGGGCACGTAACTGGCTGGCAGGTGGGGGGTGTCAGCTCCCTATGTGGAGGCTTGTCGTGGCTGGGCGTTCGAGGGCGGCGCGGTGCCGGGCCCTGGTGCCAGGGAGAGCTGGGGTCCCGTGTCCCTTCATTTCCATCGCGCTCCCCTAGCCTCAGCCTGGGCTGGCCAGGGCGGGTCTTCTCTCAGGCCTTGCCGAGTCTGTTTAAGGAATACCGAGCGTCGGCCGCTGCCCTGGGCTCCGTGGCTGTGGTCGCCGGGTGAATGTTAGCAGGAGGTGCCAGCAGGCCTGCCGCCACAGAGCCTTCGGACATTGTCTGTGTCAGGACAGTTTTGGTTGAGCGGCCGAAACACGTCTCAGTATGACTTAAGACAGGAAGACCAAGGTCTGTCCGTTGTGCACCCCGTGTGCCCGCGAGACTGGAGAGCAGGGCTCGGGTCACTGACTGCTGGTGGAGCCACCGCGCAGACCAGGACCAGCAAAACACGACTGGTGCTGAGGCTGCACTCAGTGTGCAAGGGAGAAAGAAAATGCCAGTCACTCGTGGCTTCTCAGAGCCCTGAGTTTGTTGTTAACCGCCCCCTGCCCCCCAGCAGCACCAGGGATTCTATTCCAGAAACTGACCGGATGTGCAGGGGCAAGTAGGCTGTGTGCACAAAGCTCTGCTCCCCATCGGGCTCTTACTTGAACCCTCCCCTTCCTGGGCTTGATTACAGCCCTTGGAAGGGCAATGCCTGCACGTCACCCAGTGTCCACGTCACCAGGGTAACTGCAGGATGGTCACGGCAGGATGGCCCCCTGTGCCCTGACTCAGGGTGGGGAGGACAGAAACAGGCTTGCAGAGGGGCCCCTGTCCCCTGCATAGCTGTGGATGACTTGTATCTCCTGTCTCAGGTGATGACCTCTGACCCCCCATGAGTCACCCCAGAGCAAGGCAGGCGTTGCAGAGAGGGGCCCTTCCCTCTTCAAAGTCTGGATTTCTGTGGTACAGCCCTCTACCCTGAGGCTACAGCGAGCATGAGGCCTGGCTGGGTCCTGGGGGGCCTGAACACGCCCTCCACCTCCCCACACGGAGCTAGTGTGCACATGGGTTCCTAGAGTCCTGCATGCCTGGGAGTCCATGCCCTGTGTCTCTCCGTGAGGCCCTTCTGGGCCACTGTCCCCCTTAGCTCCTGCTGCCTGAACATGCCAAGCTCTGCATGGCTGGTGCTCACTGCGTGTTTTCTCAGCCACCACGCGCACCAGGCACAGCTTTTATCCCTGTTTTACAGACGGGGAAACTGAGGCTCAGGTGGTGGAGCCAGTCTTGATCCCAGTACCTGGTCCCTCCCAGTCCCACCTCCCACTGGCAGTCTGGGACCCACAGGCACCTTCTGGGCCTCCCTTTGCAGCCCTGCCTGGGGTGTCCTCAGCTGGTCGCGTCTGGGCTGTGGATCCTGGCCTGTGGCCCCTGCTGCTGAGCAGATGTGGAGACCATGCCCAGGTAGATGTGTGTGGGGAGGAGAGTGGCCTTTGGCCAGGGAGCAGCCGGGAGCCACGCAGCCAGCTGTGTGGCCACATTGTGGCCACTTTCCTTCTGCCCTTGGGGGGGGGGGCAGGCCAGGCACTTTCTTTACGAAGCTGAACACCGGGTCCCCTGGGGCTCAGACCGATGTCATTGGTGCTGTCTGCTCCCTTGGTGTGCGTAGCAGCCTGAAGGGGGACAGCCCCGGTGTCCCTTAGCAGGCGAATGGGTGAGCAGGGTCTGGCTGTGCAGCAGAGGAGTACTCAGCCCAGGGAGGAAGCACTGATGTGTGCGGTGAACCTCGAAGACGTGCTCAGTGAACAAGCCAGACGGGAAAGATACGTGCTGTGAGGTCCGACTTCCGTGAAATGTGCAGACCAGGCAAATCCGTGGACGTCAAGTGGCGTGGGGCTTACCCGGTGGGGAGGGTGTGTGTGTGGTCATGGGGACAGGGTTCCCGTTGGGATGATGAGCGTGCTCTGGAAATGGATGGTGGTGGTGGTTAACGTGGCCTTACAGATGCACTTAGTGCTACTAAGTTACACAGATTTGCCATTTTAATCATTTTTATCGATTTTGCCAAAAGGGAAAAAGAGGTACAGCCAGCTGTCTTGTCTTCCCTCGCCATTTTGTCTGACTTTGTGAGCTCCACCGCGGCACCATCCTGCTCACCGCACCTCCTCCCTCCAGCTCAGTCTGACTGTTCTCGCTTCCTTTTCTCCTCAGTTGAACTTTGACCTGGACCGGGGCATGTTTCCAGTGGTCATCCAGGCCGTGGTGGATGAAGGAGACGGTGAGCGGCCTTTCCTCGTCTGTCTCCCTTTCGGGCTGTGGGCCCTTCTCACCTCAGTCAGCAGGGAGGAGTTTATTCCAGAAGTGGTGAAAGACAGCTCAGCCCACTCAGCACATTTAGGGCCAGGGGGTTCAAGCCCCAAGCTGGGCTGCGGGGCCTCCTCTTGAGCTCCTTCTCCCGACTCAGCTCCTTCCCAGCGACTCACCACCGTGGTGACAGCAGCTAGCCAGGCCTCGGCTTGTGGTGGTCCACGCTCAGCGGGATGCCGGGAGACAGCAGAGAAGGCGCAGAGCAGGGTGGGCCCCGTGCTGGGGGCTGTCAGCGCATCAGGCCACGCTGATTGGCTGACCGGCCCTTTCTCCCTCTGCCGGTCTTGCTGGGTCTCTCCCGTGCCACTACTGTGGGCTGCGGTCCCCCAGCCTAGAGCATGGGCCCCCCCCCTCCCCCCGCCCCCGGCTGAGTCCTGGCTTCTCAGCCCTGTCGGAATGTTCCTCTGTTCAGAGCCAGGAGGCGGCACGTGGAGGCGCTTTGGGGGAGGTATGGCTAGTGGGAGCAGCGGGCCCTGCAGGCAGAGGAAGGCAAGATGAGGACGCTCCTCCTGTGGGCTTGGGCTCTCCAGCTGAGAGCATAGGGAAGCTCCAGCTCAGAAGGAGAAGTTCAGGGTAGGGGCAGAGGAGGGGTTGAGGCCAGCTCTGACCGCTCCCTCCTCTCTCTCCCGGGCAGTTGTGGAAGTGACTGGCCACGCCCACGTGCTCTTAGCCGCCTTTGAAAAGGTAAGTGCCTTTGCCCTTGACCAGGGAACCCTGCCTCTGCCTGTGACCAGGGAGCGCGGGTGTTTTGAGACTAGAAGTCTGAACTTGGGGTCAGGGCTTGGCCAGATGGGCCTAGTGCCAGAGGGTCGGGGCAGGTGGGAGGCACTCCAATTACTCTGGGCTCCAGGAGGCCAGGCCTCAAGACAGCACCACCTTTGGAAGGGTTTTCAAAGGGCATCTAGTGTGTGGTGAGGGGCCGTGTTCTAGGGAGGCCAGCCATTTGGAACTCCCTATAACCTACCAGCACAGGGGCCCAGACACCCACGTGGAGGGCTCTCATCACAGACCAGCTTTTCTGTGGGATGTGGACGGATCATCCAGGTTGTCACCTCTCAGGACCCCTGCCTTTCCTACCAGGCCCATTGGAGCTTCTCAGCCTGGCCTGGTCCTCACATGCATGCTCTGCCCTGCCTCCAGGTGGCTGTGTCACCCGGTCCCGCAGGCCTACATTGACCTCACTCCCCACTGGGCCCTTTCAGACTTCCGGGACAGACATTTGTGGTACTTACCCTCTGATGTCCTTGAGGACAGAACTGGGCCCCTTGTTATTTGTGTCCTTGGTATGTAGTAGATGCTCAGTGAATGCTGGTGGGGTTGCTGAGGGTCTGCCACCTGTCTAGCATGGCCCCAGACCCTCTGTGGTACAAAAAGAAAACATCCAGGCCCTCCTGGAGTCCCTGAGTTGTGGGTGCCTCTCATACAGAGGCCATTTACGTGCAAGGATTCACTTAATATTACCTTTGGCCTGATGCGTATTTGAGCTTAGATGTTTTCCCGTTTCTTCCATGCAGACCCCAGTCCCCAGTCTCCCCAGCTGTTCATGTTTTGTGGCCACGTTATGTAGGGTGCAGTGGGGAGAGAATGGTCAGCCTCACCATCGTCTCTGCGTTAGGATGTCATGGGGCCTAGGGACTGTCCCAGTTACCAATCACTGCTGTTCATGGGGGCCAGGCAGTTGTGTGTGTGTGTGTTAATGCAGCAGGGAAGAAATCCCTACTCACAGAGACCCTTGCTGGAGGTAATGGGGTGTGTCCCCTGTTGGAGAATGTCATGTCTGACAACCCCTTCCCCCCGGGGCTCTTTGACACTGGCCTGCACTCTGCAGTTGTAAAGTGTTTCCAGCATCAGCCTGTGGCCTGGGTGGA
Organism: Mirounga angustirostris; assembly: GCF_029215605.1. Classification (NCBI taxonomy): domain Eukaryota; kingdom Metazoa; phylum Chordata; class Mammalia; order Carnivora; family Phocidae; genus Mirounga; species Mirounga angustirostris. Next base: position 143,297,998 of record NW_026991713.1, read on the forward strand.
CAAGGTTCAGGGACGCCCCCCATGAGGAAACCAGGCTCGGGCTGCTTTTCTGGGCTTTGCACCACACATGGGCAACCTGCTAATGCTTCCTCAGCCCGGTGTGTGTCTGCAGCCTTGAGAGCGTTGAGGGCAGCGTCCAGCTCCTCCCTGTGATCTGGGTCTTTCCAGACTGCCCGGGGAGTTAGGACAGCTGGGCCCAAGGACCCTGTGGCCCATTTGTCCTGTGCTCCCCCTGGCCCCTGGGGCTGTGGTGGCACGGAGCGCCCAGGGCAGAAGGCGGGCTTCTCTCTCACCGGCTGCACTCCCCATGCCCGGCCTTGTCAGAAGAGATGATAACTGCTGTGTGCTTCTCTGGTGAGGTGGGTGGGCCGTCGACGGCAAACTCCACCTGCGCTTCCGGTTTAGAGCCCAGGTTGATTCCGAGGGGTAACTGGCGTTGTCACGAGATCTCAGATCTCATACCTTCATGTTATTATTATTATTATTATTTTTTAAGATTTTATTTACTTGACAGAGAGAGACACAGCGAGAGAGGGAACACAAGCAGGGGGAGTGGGAGAGGGAGAAGCAGGCTTCCTGCTGAGCAGGGAGCCCGACGCGGGGCTCAATCCCAGGACCCTGGGACCATGAACTGAGCCAAAGGCAGACGCTTAACGGCTGAGCCACCCAGGCGCCCCTCAGATCTCATACCTTCATTAACCTCGAACTCTGGGCGGTGTGTCTCCCCAGATGCCACCAGACACATTTACCCTCTTTAGTTGTTAGAGTTTTTAGGATTTTGGGCTTTCCCGTATACATATGCGTGTGTACGTTTGTCTTCTCAACAAAACCAAGCCCTTTTGGGGTCAGAAGTGGGCTGAGTTCTTGCCATCCAGGTGCTGCTGCTTGCTGTTGGGGGCTCTGCTCTGTTGTCAGAACTTGCCCAATGGTTGTAAGCCTGAGTGTGCTTGGGCACTACCCAGAGAGTTGGGTGGACCCAGGAGGCAGACCTCCAGGTAGTTTCGAGGCGCAGTCAGAGGGCCACATTTGGAGAGACCTGGCTGGGCTCCGTCCTTCAGCCATGGATGTGGAACAGCCGAGGAAGGGCCTTCAGCTTGCCGGTGGGAGTGCTAAGTGATACCAGCTTGACTGAGTTCACCTTTGTCTTTCTTCCCTGTAGCATGTTGACGGCAGCTTCTCTGTGAAACCTTTAAAGCAGAAGCAAATTGTAAGTCTGGTAGAAGAAATATTGTGGCCCCTTTTGATTTAAAAGACACACACACACCGTCTCACTCTGCAGAGTCATCGTCTGGGCTCTGGGAAATCCGGCTCTGCCTCCTCGGGTGCATGCGTGTGCCCACCGTGTCCCAGTATTGACTCGTAGCCCCAAGTCTTGTCTGGCTTGATACGGAGTGTTTGCGTCTGTAGGACTGTGTGGGAAATGCAGTGACTCAGACCACTTCTGAACATGGTCAGCGTGAGGTCTGACTCTGGTCACTCTTGTGCGGCTAGTGAAGGGTGGGTCCAAAGTGGTTTTTCTCTGGTGAGGGGGATGGCAAGGTGGGCATGGGGTATGGTTGTCTGGCCCATATAGAGGTTGGCTCCATGCCCCCTGGTGGGCAGAACCACCGGACTCCCCCCCCCCCCCCCCACTGCCCGTGCTCCTGGGTGGGCTGGGCAAGTAGCAGGTTCTCCGCCCTTCTCCTGGCACTGGGCCCACTCCCTGAGGGGCAGGTGGACAGAATTTCAAACCACACCTGCTCTGGGACCTGAGCCTGGCCCCTGGAAAGTGGCGTTGGGCCATGTGGGTGCAGCGGAGCCCTTAAGTGGGGGCTAGCAAGTGCCCAGATTCCTCTCTCTTCTCCAGGTGGACCGGGTCAGCTACCTGCTGCAGGAGATCTACGGCATCGAGAACAAGAACAACCAGGAGACAAAGGTATGTGCTTGTGGTATCTGCTGGGAGTGCAGGAGGAGCTCGCTCCCCAGCTTCCCTTCCACCTACATGAAAACAGGCTCCTGGAGGGGCTTGCCTGGGTCCCCCAGCCCTGGCCAGGGCCCCGTGGGCTGGTGGTAGATGAGTTAGTCCCTGTGTGTGCCTTCCTTGGGAGGCCCTGCGACACCAGACTCCATTTTCCCTTAATTTTTTATTTTATTTTATTTTTATTTATTTTTTTTAAGATTTTATTTATTTGAGAGAGAGCGAGCATAATCACGAGCAGGGGGGAAGGGCAGAGGGAGAAGCAGGCTCCCCAATAAGCAGGTAGCCTGAGGTGGGACTCAATCCCAGGATCCTGGGATCATCACCTGAGCTGAAGGCAGATGCCCAACTGACTGAGTCACCCGGGTGCCCATTTTTCCTTAATTTTTTAAAGGAGGTAATAGGGAGGGGCGCCTGGCTAGCTGGGTCGGTGAGCGTGCGGCTCTTGATATCGGGGTTGTAGGTTCGAGCCCCACGTTGGGTGTAGGGATGACTTAAAAATAGTAACAGTAATGAATGAATAAATAGAAGAGTTAACAGAATTTGTGGGCATTTTGTTCTTTTTCCAGCAAATTCCCTGACTTGTTAATGTCATTGGGTTGCCAGCCATCAGGTGGGCAGGGACAGCCTGGTGTGTGGGGCCCCTTCGCACCCCCTCAGGGGGAGCCCGCGCTGCCCTCGCCAGCCGGCCCGCCCCCCAGTCGCGAGCCCCTGTGCGCCTGTAGCCAGAGCGCGTGGTTGATGGAGCTGTGGTCTGGCCCGGCCAGGGAAGGGTGCCAGAGAATCAGCCTGGACCTTTGTCATCGTTTGTGAAAGGCACGAGGGAAACTGCCATCTCTTTTTAAACGTTTCTGGAAGTTTCTGGAAGTCCTACATGCGAGCTTCTGTGACAGCTGAGATCGGCTGAAAGCCGAAGTGAGGGCAGTTTGGTCAGGCCCTTATTCTCGAAGGAGCGCCCCAGCGTGCTTCCCGCGTTAACACCACAGGTGGGCTGGCCACCCCTAAATGGCCTGGGAGTGCGTGTCTTCGCCGTGACTGGCCGTCTGTCCGATCTGTTCCATGCCCTGATTTCACAGATAACGCACAAGCAGCATAGCTGTTCCGAAACGAGGGGGCAAGGCTGGGCTCCCGTCAGGCCTGATTTACAGAAACATGGTGGGGCCATCGTTCACTGACTCTTGATCCAGACACTAGTTTTGATTAGACGAGTTAGACTTGTCTGATTTTTTTCAGTTTCAGCCCCGTAAGTGGGCGTCCTCTGCGAGATACGCTCTGTGCTGCTGGGTCGTTTCCACGTTTTCTCTGTGGTTCTGAGGTGTAAAACGAGACCCAAGTTTCTTGGTTTGGAGAGTGTGTTGGGGGTGGGGCATTGATTCTCTTCTCTGCCTTGGGGCTGGCGCGGGCTGGGCCGGCTCTGGGCTGCATCTCCCGAGGAGTCCTGCTCCACGGTGACCTTCTTCCCCCCTCTGGGCTTCCCCCTGGGGAAGTGGGGGGCCGCCGGTGGGCCGGCTGGGGACAGGAACAGCTCCCTGCTCCGCCCCCCGTCCTGGCCCCTGCCTGCGGCCCTGGGGAGCCCGCTGACGCTTGTCCCTCGGTGTCCCCACAGCCGTCGGACGAGGAGAACAGCGACAACAGCAGCGAGTGTGTGGTGTGCCTGTCGGACCCGCGGGACACGCTGATCCTGCCCTGCAGGCACCTGTGCTTGTGTAACTCGTGCGCGGACACGTTGCGCTACCAGGCCAGCAACTGCCCCATCTGCCGGCTGCGTGAGTGGGGGGCCCGGGGGGCCGGGGGCTGGAGGCCGCCCACCTTGGGCACAGGTGCTTGGGACCCACGCGACCGCGCTGGCACATGGCGTGGCTCTCATCCTCCGAAAATAGACTTGGGAGGCTGTGCCAGGGCGGGTGCCTGCGGTGACGTTGGACCCGGACAGATAGACGTTGGCCAGTGACTCCGGCCGTTAAGTGGAAAACGTTTGGATTTAAAGACCAGACCTGGTGAGGTGGAAAGCTGACTGAGGAGGGACGGGCTTCCTGGAGCGCTGCAGACGTTTTCTCAAAGCTAATTCTGAACCAAGTGTTTGTCCTCTAGTGGAGGAATCTAAACATTCTCAGGGCAGAAAATCCCACTGGATCAAGATGAGCGTCAAGCTGGTGGGTGGGTCCCGGCAGCAAGGGAGCCCAGGGTGTGGGTGAGGAGCGAGGGCGGTTTTTTGGAGAAAGCCGTCCTGCCCTTTCACACCTCAGTGTGCCGGTCGGCCTCCTTGGGGCCTCCTGGGGGTATTCGTGCGTCACCACGCAGCCCTGCGGCCCCAGCTGCCATGCCTGTCTTCTCACTGTCTTGGGGCTCACAGCCTAGTAAGGCACAGGGGTGGGTCTACACCTGTTGTCCCCCTGGGATAGGCGGGTGTGTGCAGAGGCCACAGTGCAGGCCGAGCGTGTGGAAGTAGAGGATGAGGCTGTGGGGTCTGGGGGTCCAGAGTCCAGCCCTGATGAGACCTCAGGGGTTGGTGGGGGAGGCTGCAGGGGGCCGGCGTGCTGGCCCTGGAGGGTCAGGCAGCAGGGCCAGTAGCCTCTCCCGTGGGAGGAACAGGCTAGGAGCAGGGGAGCGGGGGCCGAAGGCCTGCCTCCCCCACGGGCCCTGTCTCCTGGGCATTCTCGGCCGCGGCCTGGCGTGGAGGCCCCGGGGCCCTTGTCTCTGAGGCCTGCAGCCTGGAGCAGCTGCCGTCAGCGCTGGGGACATGGGTGCCCCTGGCAGGTGCTGGTACGGCGTGCAGCTGTGTACCGTGGGTGCAAGCTGCACTTCTCATCAACGTTACACTCCTGTTAGGGGAACTGACAGTCTGGGACGACCAGTAGCCTGCGTCCTGATTGATTTTCCCAGTTCTTGCTGCTGCTGGTTTTCCAGTGTAGAGATTGTGCTGTCGGGCGTTCACATACGTATGTCTGCCTACCCTGGGTATGACTTCAGGAGGAGACTGGCCAGTGTCCAGGGCACACCTTGAGCTTTTAGCTGGTCGCCAGGTGTGACACAGACGCACTGTTGCGTGTATAGTTGAGGGTTCGGCCTGTGGGAGGCTGGTGGCGCCCTGCTTGTTGCCCCAGAAGCTCCGCCTGAACCAGGGTCGTGCACTGCTGGCTCATCTGTCTCTCTTCCGGGCCGCTCTGTTGTGACTTCTGTTTTGCCTCTGATTTGGAAACATGGCTTGTTCTAGGACCTTGGTGGGGTGGGTGGGTAGCTGGTGTCCCTGGAGCCCGGAGGGCCTCAGTGGTGCTGGAACTGGCTGCTCCTTGCCTGATGTGAGCCCTTCCCTCTGCCACAGCCTTCCGGGCCCTTCTGCAGATCCGGGCGGTGAGGAAGAAGCCGGGAGCCCTGTCCCCTGTTTCCTTCAGCCCTGTTCTGGCCCAGAACATGGACCACGACGAGCATTCAGTAAGTGCCTTTTTCTTCTGTGTTGGGGGGTGTGGGGCAGAGAGAGGAGGGGGTCTGGAGGAAGCCCCTGCCCACTTGCAGAGCCTATCAGGTGTCCACATGCCCTCAGGGCTTACCTTCATGGTAGGTTGGCTTCAGGTTCCCAGTGGGGCCGTGTCGTGAGGCCCTGGTCGGTGGCCAGAAGGAAGGGCAGGGCCAGACTGTCTCCCTCTCTCTGCCTGCCGGCTCCCTGGGCCTCCTCTGCCTGGTGGGCCAGCGCTGGTCCCCACAGGTCGTGGTGAAGTGGAAGGGGTGACCCAGGCTGGGCCCAGTGAGCCCCGGGTCCCGAGAGTGTTGTTGTTTCTGCCAAGAGCAAGGGCCATCTGACGGCTCGCAACCCTGCCTTGAGTGTGAGTGTCCGTCACCGTCACCGTCATTCTACCAGCCTGACAGCCAGGGCCACTGCATGGGTCCTAGGAGGTGAGGTCTCGCCCAGTGGGCAGCTGCCACATGGTCCCCCACCCCCCACGTTCTCTGCTCACCTGGAGGTGGTGCCCAGCCTGGACACAGGAGGGCACCTTGGCAGCCATCCACCTCGCTAGCTTCCTGGGAAACCGGGAGGTAGAGCTTGCAGGCAGATGAGGGAAGATGGGCTCAGGCTTCGGGGAGAGAGATGGCTCTCTGGCTGAAGAGATAGACGGAGAGAGACGATGAGACCCAGAAAGATAGGCAGAGACAGAGAAAGACATGGAGAGAGATGGGCAGAGACACAAAGTCACAGAGACATGGAGAGAGACACAGACGGGGATGAGAGTAGAAACGCAGGTACTGAGACATTGGCAGAGAGATAGGATGAGACAGGGATGGGGCAGGAAGGGGAGGCTGGCGTGGGCGGGCGGGACGGGCAGGGGGGTAGGCCCAGGTCTGGAGCTCCCAGGCCCCAGCCGGCCGCAGCAGTTGTCAGCCAGGGGATCCGTTGCTGGGACTCAGTGATTCTTAGAGGAAAAGGACCCAGACCCTGTGGCTTGCGCACCCACAAGATGGGCTTCTGCGCTGGGCCAGTGGGTGTCATGTGTTTGGCCTCTACTGTGATCTGAATATTGGGCCAGTGTTTAAAAGTCTGGACATTTTCCTTAAGACTCTGATTTCTGGCTTCTCTTTCAAAACTTGAAGCTGTGGTCTTGCAGCTGGAGCAGACACAAGGCTGCTTGGAGGTGGGGCCTCCATCACCCCCACTCTTCCTGGGCCGGCCAGACCGGGTGTTTGCCTGCTGGACCCCTGTCGGCATCAGGGCTTACTATTTCCGAAACAGCCCTCCGGCGACTTTAATGTTGGGCTTGACTTAGGAACACTGAATATTTTCCCCAGCAGTGCAGTTTTAGTAGAGATTGGAGTAGCCCTGAGATGTGATTTGTTCCTGGGAGAGAAGTCACTGTTCCGAGGGATGGGGGCTCGGGGATGGATGGTGGATTTTCTTGTTGCTTGTCTGTGCCCCTCCCAGGCCCTGCCCTGGAGTCTGAGCGTCCGGCTGACTTTCACTCTTACCCTGAGAGAGCCGAGATGCCGCTCACACTACTGGGCACACTGGGGTTTGGGTTGTAAGCTTTATATGCTCCTGTGACTTCCCCTCCGGAGGGTAAAGAGAGCCAAATAAATGGGCTCTTGTTCTCTGCCACGTTCCCTGTATGAGCAATTTCCACATAGTGCCACAGAGAACCCAAATTTTCTTCCATGAGACCGTTACAGTCATTGAGGAGTGGGGGTGATCTGCGGTTGATTTTTCTCCCCAGCTTTCCTCTAGGAGTTGGACATTGGTGATAAGTTTATGAGGCAGTGCTGAGCCTCACAGAGGTACGGGGTGGAGTGTCCCCTTCCTGTGCCCAGCTGAGCCCACTTGTGGGGAGCGCCTGGCCAACCTCATACTTGTGCTGACCAGGACCTGCTTCTCGGGGTGACCCAGACCGTGGGTGGGCAGTGGGACAGGGATGGGCTCTCCCAGCGGCAGAACTCCTGGTGTAGATGTCCAGGCCTAGGTCCCTGCAGAATCTGTACTTGGCCGGGTCCCCCGACTTCACGTGCAGGTTACGTTTGCCAAGCACAGGCTCACAGCACACCTAGAGACCAGCAAACCTGAAAGACCCCCCCCCCCAGCCCGCCAGCTCCAGTTCCGTTTGGGGGGTGGCAGTTGTAAAACGTATGATTTTTATCTTGACAGTGTCCCTTTAAAAAATCAAAGGCGCACCCCGCCTCACTGGCCAGCAAGAAACCTAAAAGGGAAACAGTAAGTGTGTTTGGCCCTGTGGCCACATCTTTGCCCCGCACCCTAATGATTCAACCAATGACAAGTATGGGAAGTCATTTTCACCCCAGGCTAACGTGTTTGGCTAATTTAATCTGTCCAATCCACTCTCCCCAGTCCCGGCGTCCCTGCCCAGGAAGGGAGTTTTGTGGAACAAGCAAAGCTCAAGGTCTGTCGGCAAAAAGCCAGTGTCTCGGCTCCTCGCTGCCAAGCGGCAGCAGCACCGGCCTCGGGCCGCCCCTTCTTGCCAGCTCTGCTTCTGCCCGTGGTCCCCAGTGGCCTCGTTTCCCTTTTTTTTCTTGCTGGCAGTGGAATGACGTTGGAGGTGGAGCTCCCTTGCTGCTAGTTTTTGCAAAAACCGTCTTCCTCGCGCTTGCTGCTTGTCCCGCATCCCCTGCTCTCTTCCCCTTGGATGGTAGCTCTTTGGGCCAAGGACTTGGTTTTCTGGCATTTTCCCTGCATCTTGGGGAGCAGGTGGGGACCTCTGCCTGGAGCCTCTCCTGACCCCCGTGGCCCTTTGGCAGAACTTAGGTGGAAGTCCCTGGAGGCCCAACCCGGAGATGGAGGTTTTTCCTTTTGGAGGGCAAGGAGGTTCACAGTAATTACTGGCCTTTAAGTGGAAGGCAGGTTGGGAGCAAATGCAGGGCGTCACGGGTCCAGGGGCCCAGGGGACTCAGGAGGTGCTCGCTGAGGGCAGGGAACCCCTACCCTGGCCCTTCTGCCTTCCCCTGGTCCCCAGGGCTGTCCCATCGTCGCCCAGAAAGGCAGCTCTCCCTTCCTCCCGGCAGAGCAGTCAGGCGGGCGGGGGCTTCACACTGGGAACACCGCTGGGCATTTGCCCTTGGCCTTGTATAGTGAGAGTGAGGCAGGTGGCTGTCCCACCTGCACAGCGGCCTGGGGGCCTAACATCTCCCGGCACCTGGGCATCTCCCCACCCTAACCCTAAAGCAAGACTCAGTCTGTTGATTTGCTCCATTCCCAGCAAGGGGAAAGACTGGTTCTGAACCAGGGGTGCCCGTTAGAACCACCTGGAACACGCGTCGCCTCCAGTGGACGCTTGTTCCAGGCACACAGAGGATCTCGAGTTGGGCCAGATGCCTTTGTGGGGCAAAGTTCCCTGAGGGGCCAGGCCCTCCCTGGTCTAGAACATACGCAGCTCCACTGGCCTCTCCCGCCTTTGGCATGGCTTTGCTCTCCACCTGCTCCTGAGCCTCCTTGCTCTCTCTGACCCCTCACTCTCCACCCTTGCCAGGCAGGAACAGAAAGCCAGGTAGGGGCTGGCCGAGACCAGGGGTGGGGAGGCTTTTCTAGCTGCCCTGTCTTCCTTCATCTGGGCACAGAGCGGGCCACTCGGGCATCCCAGGCTGCGTGCTGCAGCTGATGGCCGAGGGAGCCCTGGGGGGTGCCTGGTGCTGCTGTGGCGTTCTTGGCGCCCCTCTGAGGGAGGGGGGTTTAGGTCCCTGGAAGGTGGAGTGGACAAGAGATGGCCAGAAGGCAGGTTCTGGGGAGTAGAACATCCCTGGGGCACAAGGCCAGCGTCTCGGGCTTTGTGGCCCAGGGTAGTGGGCAGGGAGTGTGGCCAGCCCATCCCTTACCTGCTCTTGTCCCCACAGAGCTCTGACAGCATCCCACCTGGCTATGAGCCCATCTCCCTGCTTGAGGCGCTCAACGGCCTTCGGGCCATCTCCCCGGCCATCCCTTCAGCCCCCCTTTATGAAGAGATCACCTACTCAGGAGTCTCGGATGGCCTGTCCCAGGCCAGCTGTCCACTCTCTGGGATCGATCGAATCCTGGAAAGCAGCCACCAGAAGGGCAAGCCGAGGAGCAAATCCCCTGACAGGTGAGGCTGGTGCCAGGATTCCCTTTGGGGGATGGTATGTGGGAACCCAGCCGCCTGTTCTGTGGCGGGGGTCAGGGAAGCATGCGGTATCATGAAAGAGGTGCAAAGCAGGGGGCCGCCTGGGTAGCTCAATTAGTTCATCGTCTGACTTCGGCTCAGGTCGCGATCTCGGGATCCTGGGATTGGGCTCCATGCTCATCGAGGAGTCTGCTTTGAGATTCTCGCTCTCCCTCTGCCCATCCCCCTGCTTGAATGCACGCTCTCACTCTAAATAAATAAATATTTTTTAAAAAGTGCAAAGCAGGTGTATTTGAGGCTTTAGGTTAGAACGTTTTGTTGGGTGATCCACCAGAGTGACTCACAAAACCAGTAGCAGGTTAGGTTAGGGCTAAGGTTGGTTACAGCAAAGGAGAGAGAGCAAAGCAGCCGGAAAGATGCACTGGTGGAGGCCACAGGTGCCCAGCGTCCCTCCCTGTCCCAGGCCACACAGGACACAGTGGGAGCCCCTTGAGTCTCAGGGTCCCAGGACTTTCTGGGGGCTGTCACATGGGCACATCCTGGGTGAGCAGCCGTGGCACCAAACCCGGGCCGCCACGAAACCAGGCGCATGTCGTCACCCTTGTTATGCCCAACAAGCCGAGAGTCCAGTCATGCTTTCCCTGGACACATGCGAGACACAGTCTCTTCTCACACATGCTGTTTTTTTTTTTTAATTTTATTTTTTAATTAAAATTCAAGTTAATGTGGAGTGTATTATCAGTTTCAGAGGTAGAGCTCAGTGATTCATCAGTTGCATACAACACGTGATGCGCTCGTTGCATCACGGGCCCTCCTTCATGCCCGTCACCCAGTTACTCCACCCCCACCCCCTCCCCCCCAGCAGCCCTCGGTTTGTTCCCTGTGATTAAGAGTCTCTTACGGTTTGTCTCCCTCTCTGATTTTATCTTATTTTTCCCTCCCTTCCCCTGTGATCCTCTGTTTTGTTTTTTAAATTCCACACGGAAGTGAGATCAGACGATAATTGTCTTTCTCTGGCTGACTTATTTCGCTCAGCATAATACCCTCTGGTTCCATCACCTGTGCTATTTTCTTAAGTAAAGTTGGAAGCTGTGTAAAACCAGCCACGGCCCCGGGGACTTGCACACGTGGCCGGGTCACTCCAGATCCAGAAAGAAGCATGGGGGTCGGGGCGCCTGGGTGGCTCAGTTGGTTGGGCCACTGCCTTCGGCTCAGGTCATGATCCTGGAGTCCCGGGATGGAGTCCCGCATCTGGCTCCCTGCTCAGCAGGGAGCCTGCTTCGCCCTCTGACCCTCCCCCTCTCATGCTCTATCTCATTCTCTCTCTCAAAATAAATAAACAAAATCTTAAAAAAAAAAAAAAATTAAAAAAAAAAAAGAAGAAGCATGGGGGTCTCCCCTGCTGCCCCCGCCCCCCACTCCAGTGGTTTACTGTTGTGATGCTCTCCTCCTCCTGGAAACACAGAGCTAGGGTCAGGCCCATGCCTCCGAGTCCATCCGGCCGCCGGGCCTGCTGGTGGGCGCTCTGTGGGCGCACACGCCTCCCCCGGGCGCTCTGCCGGCTGTGCCGTCTCACCCACGGGTGGCGTTGGCTTTGGTGGGTTGGTGTTTATCATCGACACGTCCTCCACTCCCATCTTCTCTGTCCCCAGCACCCTGCGGTCTCCGTCGTCCCCCATCCACGAAGAGGATGAGGAGAAGCTGTCCCAGGCCTCGGACGCCCCTCCCCCGCTGAGTGGGGCGGGGCTGGCGCTCAGCAGCTCCCCCGAGGTGAGGCCCTTCTGTCACCCTGTCCCCACTGCCTGTGGGCGGCCTCCAGACCGGGGGCGAGGTGTGCCCGGGCCCCCCTGCAGCACTTGCTCACATGGCACCCTCAGCTGGTTCCCTCATCTGTGGGGTGTGTCCTGTTTCCGGGACGGGGGCTGTGCGGGAAGTCCCGGAGTGGCGGCCGCAGCTCGCCCCACGCCCCCTCCCCCGGCCGCGCACAGCCTGCTCCCCACTCGCGGCTCCGGAGCTGCGGGCACACTTTGTCCTTGTTTCCTAGAGCTTCGTAATGGAGGAGGCGGACGAGGCGTCGGCACTGAAGCAAGGTAAGCCCTCCACTTGAGGAGTGTGTCCCCGGCCTCGCTGTCGGAGGACTCCCGGGCCGCTCTTGCAGGGGTTTGGCAGAGCGAGTGCCAGCTCTGCTCCTTACTGCACCGTCTCCCAGAGCACAGCCTCGGCCGCTCCCGGTTTTCTGCACGGGGCCAGCTGTTCATGTGTGTCCTGTACGGGCTGCCCAGCCACCGCCTGGAGGGACCCAGGGTCCCTCTTGAGGCCGTAGGCTGGACCACCGGGTGCAGGTGCACAGCTCAGCCAGGGCCCTCCTCTGCGTGTCCCTGTGTCCGCGGAGCGAGCCTTGCAGCTCTCTGGAGTGGAGAGTTTAGCATAGCTCAGCCTGCTGGGGCTTGAGTCCCAGCTGCCACTAACAGGCATTGACCTCCCAGTGGTTGTGGGCCTCTCTGCCCTCAGCATGTGGGGTCCGCCTGCAGGTTGCTGGGCCTGGGGCCTTGGGTCTGGGTGTGAGTGTTGGCGCCCAGGGCAGGGTGCCCAGTCTGGGTGTCTTCACTTCCTGCCTCTTAGGCCTGGATGGGCCTGGACCTCAGGATGGGCCTGACCCTCTCCCGACATCCCTTCCTTCCTGGGCAGAGCGTGTGCCCAGACCAGGTGGCTCTCCACTGTGCCCGTCCCAGGGCCCGGGTCTCCCTTCTGCCAGAGGGACCTCCCCCTGAGGACACTCTGGGCAGCAGTGGGACCTGTGCGAGAGGCGGCGTCCACACGGGCCTTGCTAGCTCCCCACTGTGTGGCCCAGCTGGAAGGAGAAGCAGGAGACAAATCTGTTACCTTCTTGTTTTTGTGAACAGGAGTATGTACTGTTTCTCTGATGAGAAACAAAAGCCCCAGGCTGGGGTGGGGTGAGAAGGGTAGTAAAGAAAAGCAAACATCGGCCTCTCAGGCCTAGAGGGTGGAGGAGGGAGTCAGGGTGGGGTCTGGGCCGCAGAAATGGCTGCAGAGCCCTCAGGGAGGAAAGACAGGCTCCTGGGGGTCCTGACCAGAGGAACAGTGGCCACCTTCCGCCTCTGGGCCTCTGACCTGCCCCTTCCTCTGCAGGGAGCCGAGTGCCGTCCATCGAGAATGTCCTGCAGGATGGCAGCCCTGAGCCCTGCAGCCATGGCCAGCCCCGCCTGCCAGCCGATATCTACCTGCCAGGTAACAGCATTCGGCAGTGTGTGTGGGGGGGTGGTATACTGTCACCGTCCGCATGGAACTTGCGCTGACTGTCCCTGTGGAGCTGGGGATCTGGTCTGACTCCTCGGGGAGCGGCTGGCCTGTCAGGAGCCCAGGTCTCTCTCCCTGGCTCTACTCACACTCCTTCTTTTGACCCCAAAGCACAGCCCGGCCCTGGCTCCACAGTCACCCCCTTGCAGCCCCTTGCTCTCTGGTGCAGGGCCTGTGCGTCAGGCCCCTTCACACCCGGAGCCAGCTCAGGATCTGGAAGGCAGGAAGGGCTTCTTGTTCAAGGACATGGTCCTTCTTTCCATCCATCTTCTGCTCGGAGCCCAATAGGCAGCTCTAGCCCCACTGGAATCTCCCACACCTACTTCACCCGTGGGCCCAGCAGGCCCTGTTCAGGTGCCCCAACAGCAGGGCCTCTGCCCCAGGGAGCGACACACAGAAAGCCACCTGCGTGCCCCAGGCCTGACGCTGGCCACCAGTCCTCTGCCACCTGCCTGAGGGGCTGACAAGCGCTCACAGGGCCCAGGTGAAGTGGTGCATCACAGGCCAGGGCTGGGTGGACAGGTGGGGTGCCGGGCACCTGCAAGCCCCAAGGGCAGTGGGGGAGGGGTCTTGCTTCTCTGCCCCCCTTTTCCAAAGGCCTCTGCCCCTTGCCCCCAACTCCTCTGCTCTCTGCTCCTCTGGGTCAAGATCCTCAGCTTTAAGTTCCGGGCTCCAAAGATGGGGGACAGGAGTTGGGGGCTCTCAGAGACTGGTGCCTGCTGCCTGCTAAGATACCATCTGAGGGTCCAAAATCAAATAGCCACGATGCCCTCAAAGTCTGGCTCCTGCCACATGGCTAGGAAGCACCTTTGCCCCCCGCCTGCCCCAGTTCTCGGTGACCCGACCTGTGCATCGGGCCTGGCTGCGATGTGCTTTGGTTTGGAGGTGTCTTGTCCCGCCCGCACCAGCATCTGGACAAGCAGTGGCCTGTGCAGACAGAGGGTCCAGTTAGCCCAGAGAGTGGCACGGTCACCAGGGGTAGGAAGGGCAGGGTAGTAAGTGCCGTCGGTACTCATGCGCCTACCCAAAGAGAAACCATGGGTGAAAGCCATGTTTAGGACCAGCGTTCCATAGAGTAACACAGAATTCCAGTAAGTTCTTTCAGGGAACTTCAAGGATTTCCTTATAATTACAAGCTTGGGGGGATGGGGAGAGCCCGGAGAGGGACTTCCTAGAAGCATGAGTGAGAGTTGTGATCCTGTGGGTGAAGGGACACCTTGACCCCACCCAGCAGTGCCGGCCACCTGCCCCGCGATGTCTGCAGGTCAGGACAGGTGACAGCAGGCTCTGTGGCTCTCTCACCCCCCAACCCCAGGCCGGTGACATGGCCTGCTTCAACTCCACAGATGGGGCGGGGGGCAAGTTGGCTGTGGAGGTGGTAAAGGAGAGGCTGAAATCCATGTTTGGGGCATCAGAAGCCCGAATCCAGCCCCGGAGCGTGAGGAGCCAGCAAGGGGGGTGGGGCGGTGCTGCGGCTCTGGGGCCCGCGCCCCACCGGGGTGTGCACGCTGCACGCTGTGCCCTGAGCAGCTGCCCCCCACGTGGGGGCCGGGCAGGGGTCCTCACAGACGTGCACACCTTTATAAGCATATATGTACCTGTCTTCCTTTATTCCCGAGCCGGCACCTTCTGTCCTGCTGCTGGCTCTCGCTTAGCCGAGATGCTAAACATCTTTCACATCGGGCTGTATTCAAGAACGGGGACGTGCCCACGGGTGTCTTCGTTCTTTACAGAAGCTGCACAGCTGTCCCCTAGAGGGACGGCACAATGTAGTGAAGCTTCGTGTGCATAGTGTTGATAGGGGGATGATAAGGAGGCCGGGCAAATCCATGTCGGAAAGCTAGACGCGGGCAGCCCTGTAGGGTGGGGGCCCCCAGGGCACTGCCTTCCTCGAGGTGGGCGCCTTCCTCGAGGTGAGCCCCGCCCGGCCCCTGCCCCTGCCCTGTGCGTGCTTCCCTGGGCTGAGTGCCTCTGCGTTGGACTGTGGCCCAGTGCTTTGTTCTCCTTTGTTTTAGCACGAGTCTGTGTGGGCGTTTCGTCCGCTCCCCCCCCCCCCCCCCCCCCCCGGGGAATCTTGTCCTAAAGCAGTGCATTTGCTGCGGAATGTGCTGGTCTGTCTGAGTGCTTTGCTAACTGAGCTTCCATCTCTCTCCTCCTCTGCACAGCCCTGGGGCCTGACTCCTGCTCTGTTGGTATAGAGGAGTAAGCTGGTACGTGATCGCCTTCATCCGTGTTGTGGGGTGGCTCTGAGGGGCATCCTTGACAGTGCCGGACTGAGGACCTCCCCAGCTGCCTCTCCCTCTCCTGCTTCTTCCCTGGGGGTTCCTTGCCCTTTTCTGGCCTTCTCCACATCCATGTCTTCCCGGGGGTCCTGGATTCTGAATCCAGAGCTCTACAAACGTGCTACACCTTTGCCCCTAAGAGGTGGTCCCAGGGGGTCTGACATTGGCCTACTTTCGGAGCCAGAGCATTTTCTGTGTGGACTAGGTGGCCCAGCCAGGCTTTTTTAGCCTTTAGGGCCCCAGGAATGGTGACTTAGCCCTTGCTGAGATCCCCTTGTTGCTGCTGACTAACCTGTCCCCCAGCTATGTATGGAACTTTCGGAACACCAGCACAGGCTGAAATCAGTCCATTAGGAGGCCATGTGCGGTTGACCTCCATCCTGATTGGGAGATGCCTTCTACCTGTGTGACCTTGCCAAACGATTGTTTATGGAAGGTCGTTCCAAGAGTGCCACCACGCAAACAAGCGAATGCGATTAGGACCTTCTTCCCCTTCTTCACATGACGGTAGCAGCTCTGGGAAGTCTGGTGGTGGGAGAACCCGGTGCCTTTGGTGGCCCGACCTTTCGCAGATGCGTGTGGGGTGGAGCACTCCAGCAGCACTCCTGGCCCATCCTGCAGCGAGGGCCCGGCAGCCCCCGCGGGGACATGTGCCCCAGGCTGGTGTGCGGCCTTCCTCCTGGCCAGCTGTCCTCAGCTTCCGGGTCTGTCCACTCATTTTGACAGCTGCCTTTATGTCCTTGCACAAACCTTTCTTGTTCTTCTTGAATGTTTCTTCTAATGAATCTTTCCCTCTGTTGAAGTAGGGCCCAACACTTTTATAAAGTCGGCCCTGGTCTCCATGTCAGTGGATGTTGAGTGCTGTGATCTAAAACCTCCAGAAGTAGAAAATGCACAGGGGTCAGGCTGAGCTCCAGGGAGCTGTATTTTGCCTGCGGGCTGCATAGCAGAGCTGATGCCCCGCGCGAAGCCACAGATCCTAAGAAATCAGTTCTTCCACCTCAGGGACTGTGTCATGGGTGACGGGGCAGACGCACTCCTTGGTTTGTGATTTGAAGGCTGTCCGGTGGAGCCCGTGTCCAGTGCCTCTGCGGCTCTGCCAGTCCTGCTGGTCACTGGCTGCTGCAGGCCTGGGTCACAGCTCCAGCCCCGGCCCCTGGGGGGCTCAGTCGGTCCAGGGACAGAGCGCCTCATGGCATCGGGAGGCAACAGTGTGATCACGGCGGAAGAGGCCCCTGAAGAAGGCAGGGCAGGACTCCAGGGGCTGCTCTGAGCACAGAGATGCCCCCAGGTCCAAGTCCACTCCCCCTCTGCCTGGGCTTGACTGAGTCCTGGTGTAATTCAGTAGCGAAGGGCAGCGGCTGGTCAGATCCCAGGAAGCGGGGCCTGGGCGAGGGAGGAGGTGAGCGAGGAGACCCCAGGAGGAGGGAGCCCACGGCGTCCCGTTGCATTCTGTTCTGGGGCATCAGCTGGTGCTGTTGCCTGGGATGTGCTCTAAGAGAGACAGGCCCCTGCTTACTCTCCTGGGGCTGGAGTTTCAGGTCTCTGGGTGGCCCTGCCCTCTGCGGGAGGCTCATGGTTGGTGGAAACTGAGCCCGATGGGTGAGGTGGGTGACTCGGCCACGCATGACCGCTTCGCCCTCTGCTCCTGCCTGCAGGATGGTCCACCTCCATGGAGACGCCCCACAGCCTCCGTACCACTGGCCCGCCCTGGCCTGTGCTCAGTGGCCCCAGTCCTGACCCTGGGGCCACTGAGCTGACCCCACTCTGAGAGCCTGGCCAGGCTGGCAGCATGGAGCCCTTAGCTCCCCAGACTTTGCCGAGGGGCCACCGGATTCCAGCGTGACCCCTGGCCTCTCCTGTCTTGCACGCTCTGCGTGGCCACTGGTTCTGAGGGGCCACACGACCCTTGATTGAAGAGCACAGTGGACTGTGTCCCCTGACAAATTCCTTTTTCTACAGTTGATGTATTTGTAAATGGTACAAGATGAAGGACGGCAGCTTTCTGTTCTGGGCTCTGAGCTCTGGGGTTTCCCCCAAACGCCCCATTGGCTAAATGGCTGGGACTGGGGCCTGACCACCCACGTGCAGCCTGGACCAGCTTCTCGCAGCATCCTAGCTACTGGGGACTTGACATCCCAAGAACTCACAAATTCTCCGAAGAAAAGTGTGTTGGTGGGTGAGGTGGTATCTTCATAGGAGATATTATAGGGACCTTGTTGGCTGAGGAGGAAAGGAAGTGGGTCTGAGTCATGGTCAATGAAGGAAACAGTGCCTGTCCCCTGCCCCACGTGCGCCTGTGTCCTTGGCAGCCCAGCTCTTGCTGCTCACGCCCTCTGCTGCTGCTTCTCCTTCCTGGTCCAGGCCGGTGGCTGGGGGGGGGTGGGGGGCGGCGGGCTGCCTCCCACAGCTCCCCCCTCCCCCTGGGGGCTGGGGGCTGGGTCTACCCCCGGGGGCAGAGGCAGCAGACAGAGACCGGTGGTCCCTCTCTCGACCCTGCGCCTTCTCTGAAGTGGCTTTGCTCACATGGCAGGTCCCTGCAGGAGCAGGGGCTTCCGCTGGGCTAGCTGCTGCCCACTTGCCCCAGGGAGGGATCTGAGCAGCTTCCCTGCTCCCTCTTGGCCACTGAAGTGTCCCTTGGTTTCTCTTTGACTTGTCCTGTCTGGGGTCCCTGTAGTGGACCTGCCTGGGGGACGCACATGGCAGATCCCGTCTAAGGTGACCTCATCTTTTTTTTTTTTTTTTTTTAAAGCAAAACTTTCTGGTCAACAGCAAGGCAAAGGGGGCATCCAGCCCCGGTGGCCCAGGGTGACAGCTGCCCAGCAGGGACCTTGAGCTGGGTGGTTGGGTCTGTGCAGCTCTCTGAGGTGGGAACACTGTCCTGGTCTGGGGTGGGGGGTGCAGCGCGGCCCACTTCCTGAGGAGCTGTCCTGGGAAGGACGGTTCTGGGGCAGCCGGCAGCAGTCCACAGAGCCCTGTGGCCCAGCCGGCCTGTGTGTGCAAAGCCCTGGCCCCCGCCCCAGCACCCTCCCTGTGGCTCGCCCCACAGGGTGCTCAGGAGAGAATCCAGCGGTAGAGGACTCGTCTTCTTTCCAGTTGAGCCTGTGAGCAGAGCGCTGCCCTAGACACAGCTCTCGGCCAGCTTTTCCCAGCCACTTGACTCCCTGCCCTCCCTGGCCCTCCCCGGCCCTCCCCTGCTGCCCACTGTGTGCTCAAGCCCGCGCGAATGCCAGCGCGCACACAGAGAAGTGCAGGCACGTGCGCACACAGCCTGGCTGCCTCCCTCCCTCCCTCCCCTTCCTGCTCCCGACCTGCCAACCCCCGGCCTGTCGCCCGTTGGTATTGGTGCCAGTGCTCTGTTTGAAGGCCGGGATGCAGACTGGCCTGTCTTGGACTTACATGTGCTATCATTTGATGTACTCTGATTGGCTAGTTTCTGTTCATTTTTACTGTATATTTATAGTAATAAAATCATGCAGCAATATCTTGTCCGCTCCTTCCTCTGCGCATTGCACCGAGGGACCTCAGCTTCTTCTTGGTCTGGAGGCAGGACGGCGGAGTGGCTCCAGGCAGCTCTGGCCGCCGCCACCGCAGCGTGAGCACGTCTGTGTGCACGAGTTGTTAGTGGCACGTGACTTCCAAGAGGGCGAGAGCGCATGAGGTGGTACGTAAGGTGCGCGAGCTGCTGTTTATTACAACCGTGGCCGTCATTGTGCTGATTCTGGGTTGGAGTGAAGCGGACTCTGGGGACGGGGCTCGTCTTTTGAGCGGTGGAGCAATCCCCGTCTTCACTGCCGATCCGTCCCTCAGATACTTACTGAGCACCTACCGTGCTGGGGCTGGAGGGGGTCCAGACCTGCATGGCCCCGGCCCGGGGAGTTTGTGTTCTAGGCACTGGGACACTGTGCAAGTAATCCGAATCTTCCCAGGTTGGTTGACTGTTGGAAGAGTCAGCTGGTGACCAGGTGGAGCTCCATGGAGTACTTGATTTAACCTGTGGCGGAGGAGGGCCTCTCTGAGGGGAGTTTCAGCTGAGCCCTCCCGGTGCCGACAAAGGCCCTGGGGCCAGAGTGAGTCTGGTATGACCCCTGAGCAGAAAGAAGCCCTCGTGGCTCTGGTTGCTGGAGCATCAGAATCGAGGGGTGTTGGTGGGGTGCAGATGCCTCAGGACCTTGTAGGGACAGTTTTATTCTGAGAACAGAGGTTTTTACACAGGGCAGCAACTCTCCACAGCTGTCGTGGGGAATGGATTAGAGGGCCAGGTTTGGTTGCTGGCTTCCCTGCCCAGCGGGTGGCCTCCCAGTAGGGAAAGGCTCTAGCGCCCCAGAGCTCCCAGGCAGCACTGGCCCCACGCTGCCTCCTCAGGTCCCCTCTGACTCAGGTGCTTACTGGTGAGATCAGTGTTCTCAGCTAGCTAGTCCATGCCCCGTGTCAGGCCTGCCATCCTCAGCCCTGCAGCGGCTGTCATGTTTGGGTCTGGCATGGTCCCAGGGTGGGTAGAAAGGTGTTCCCGTGTCAGACGAGTTCTTGCATGGGATGCGCTGGATCTCCCTCCACACTTTTGCCAATGGACCAGGAATTGTGTTAACATCTTGTGTCAGGGAGGGGTTGGGGGCGTGGGGTACCTTTCCTCTGTGCCCGCTTCCTCCCCCCTTCCCCCAGCCCTGGGTTTGGGTCATGGAGACGTAGCCACCTGTGGCCTGGAGATGTCGTCTGTCTTGGGATGGGCCCTTCCCCTCGCTGACCTCTCTTCAGACACGGTTACTTGCCCTGGAATCTGGCTTCTCCCTGCCAGTTGTGGTTGCCCCTTCTGAGTCCTGACCCCCGGGAGAGGCCATGGCTGGGGACAGAGCCTGCCTCTTTGGATCCTTATTCCCCATTTGAGAGTACTGGCACGGACTCACTGTGTGAACGAGTGTATAGTGGGTCCTACCAACCCCTTGCCAGCCCTCTGCCCCTGCTCTCCTCTCCTCAGCCCTGCTGAGGGCAGCCTTCGCCACAGCGCTTGCCCTCGTTCACTGCACGCGGTTCTCCGAGGCTGTGGCTGGGGCGCCCATCCTGTGAGTGCAGGTGGCGGTTCCTTTGCTCATTAAATCCGTGCCCACTGTGGGAGGAGAATGGAGTTTGGGTCAACCAGTGGAGTGAGTGGCCCCATTGCAGGATTCCAAGGAGCCCCAGTGCTCCCTCTTGGACACTGCTTCCCGTGTTCCCGAGCCCCAGCGACTTCCTTCTCCAGCAGACGCGGGGTAAGTACTTCAGGCCCTCTCTGTGAAAGTTAGGAGGTTTTCTGTTGTGGACACGGGAGGAGACAGGGTGGGATCCTGGCTCTGGCACCAACTGCTGGGTGCCCTTAAGGCAAGTCCTGTTCCTCTGTGTCCCAAGTTTCTCCTTGGTAAATGGGGGAGACCCCATTTCCTCCACCCGAACCTGGCATATGGTGTCTGACTGGGAGGACACTTGGGATGCTGGGCTCGGATTTAAGGTACTTCCTCCCCCAGCAGGCTGGGTCTAGGAGCCCCAGGGGCTGTGCGTGGACTGTGGGGGCAGCCGGAGCTCTGCCGGGCCCTGCTTTCCTTGCTCTTCTGGAGTCGCGCTGACCGGCAGTGACCTTGGATGGGAGTGCTTGGCTGGCGCGCGTGCAGGGAAGGGTCGTAACCTCTGGTCTTGGGGCTCCGCGCAGCCCTCCTCTGGGAGGCGCCGGCCGGGGAGCGAGGCCGGGGCTGGTAGTGTGAAGCCTGTGGGGCGTCGCTCCCAGGGAGGCGTTGGGGGAAGGCATAGGACTCGTTGTGGGCAGTCGGAGCCCCAGCCCGGAAGCAGCGCCCGCCCGAGGCCCCGCTCGTCTCGAGAGAGCTCGGTGCGGGCGCCGTGCCTCCGGGGCGTCGTGGTTCTCGAGGGCCGTGGGCGGGGGCGCGCGCAGCCCCCTCCTTTTGCACACGCCCCTTCTGCGCCTCAACGACGCGACGGAGCGCCGCGAAGGGCTCGGCCCCGATGGGCGTCGGCAATTGGTGGAGGGGCGGGCCTAAGGGCGGCCCGCCTTCAGATTGGCCAGGCCCGACGGGGGCGGGCCCGCGCATGCACTTAAGCAGCGGTGCCCCGGCCGCGGCGGGGCAGTGTCAAGATGTCGGCGGCGGTGCCGGAGCTGAAGCAGATCAGCCGGGTGGAGGCTATGCGCCTGGGGCCGGGCTGGAGCCATTCGTGCCACGCCATGCTGTACGCCGCCAACCCCGGGCAGCTTTTCGGCCGCATCCCCATGCGCTTCTCGGTGCTGGTGAGGACGCGGGTGGGCGGGCGGGGGACGGGACGCCGCTCGCACCCCGCGCCCGTGACCCGGCCCTCCCTTGCAGATGCAGATGCGCTTCGACGGGCTGCTGGGTTTTCCCGGGGGCTTCGTGGACCGGCGCTTTTGGTCTCTGGAGGACGGTCTGAACCGGGTGCTGGGCCTGGGCCTAGGCTGCCTGCGCCTCACGGAGGCCGACTATCTGAGCTCGCACCTGACCGAGGGCCCGCACCGCGTCGTGGCGCACCTGTACGCACGGCAGCTGACGCTGGAGCAGCTGCACGCTGTGGAGATCAGCGCGGTGCATTCGCGCGACCACGGCCTGGAGGTGGGGCCGCCGCCCGGGCCCCGCCCCCCGCCCCGGGGTTTGGCTCTGGCTCCGTGGAAGGCACCGATGGGTAACACGTCCCCCTGAGGGTCCCCTGGCCGGGCTGGGTGGGGTGTCGCTGTCTCCAGCATCGGGGTGGGGAGAGGGAACTGGGGGCAGGTGTGGGAGCGAGGGGCCCGGGGCTGGGGTTCCCTCGGGGCTGTGTTCCATCTGCCTTGCTGCCTGCCATTGCCAATCCTGGGAGCGGGGAGTGGGATCGGTGGGAGGATGGGATGGGGTGGTGCCTTCTGGGGAGGTGGGAAGCTAGGGCTGGTTCATGGGCTGGATCTCACGGTTGGGGTGATGAAGGCTCTTAGGGTCTGTGGGTTTTATAGTCTGGAGGGGCGGGGAGTCATACTTGGGATATTTGGGATTCACCCGTGGAAGGGGGAGCATGGGGTATGAACTGGGGGCTTCGTGCCAGCGGATGGGAGCTGGGACTTGAGAGTGCAAAGGGTGGTCATGGGTGCATGGGGTCAGCTTTGAAACTTGCCTGGGGAGTAGAGGGGCTGCACTGCTCCAAGGGTATGGCTGGCTTCCGCCTCACCAGACCCAGCCCGGGTCTCGCATTACAGCCTTCGCAACCTGGCTGCCCTTCCCCTGGCCTAGCAGCTCACAGGCTCCTCCTGCTAGGGCTGCACCATTGGTGTGGGGGCCTGATCCCACTCCGGTCTCCTCTCTGTGCAGGTGCTGGGGCTTGTGCGCGTCCCACTTTATACCCAAAAGGACCGAGTTGGTGGCTTTCCCAACTTCCTGAGCAACGCCTTTACCAGCACCGCCAAGTACCAGCTGCTCTTCGCTCTCAAGGTGCTCAACATGATGCCCGAGGAGAAACTGGCTGAGGCTTTGGCCGCTGCCACTGAGAAGCAGAAGAAAGCGCTGGAGAAGCTCCTCCCGTCTTCCTCCTGAGGTTGAGTTTATGCGGCGTGTCTCTTGCCCTCCCCTGGTTCTGTGCCCTGAACTCCTAGGAGACGTATCTCCTCCTGTGTGTGTTCACAACTCCTCTCTGCTGCCCTGGGCAGCTACCGGGTGGTGGCCAGGTTACTGGGAGCCCACCCTGGTCAGTAGATGGCCTGGCTTTCCAGGCTCAGGACATTTTCTCCTACCTCAAGGCGCAAACTCCACATGAGACTCAGGTTGGTGGAGGTATCCCCCATTCATCCACGTGAGTAGGTAAACACACAGACCATCGAGAAGTCCCTTTATTCTTGTGGAGCATGCCTTGAGTCCTGTCACCAGCCAGCCCCAGGGCTGAGAGAAGAGCTGGCTCAGCTTAGAATGTTGTACTGTTACTTTTGGTGGTGGTTAGTCTTACTTAATTTTTCCTATGGTGTGTGAACTGGGAGTGAGGCTTCGAAGCCCCTTTACCCCATTGGGGCTTGGTCCCTAAGGTTAGGTGGGGCCATGAGGCCGAGCTGGAGTTGTTGAAAGAGAAAGGACAGGAAAGTCCATTCTCGGCTGCTCTGTGTGTTCTCTGGTCCCAGCCATAGGCCTGGGGCTGAGTGCACCCGGGGGGGTGGGGGGGGCTTCTCCCACTACCCAAGGACTTAAGGGCGGGAGCCAGGCGCAAGAGTGCTGGGGTCCATTCAGCGTGGAGCTGATACGGGCCTCCTGTCCCAGGGGGAGGTGGCGTCCGCCTCCCTGTGGTTGCTGTGGGACTGCCAGCTTCAGGCCTCTCTCGGCCCTACACCTGCTCCAGGGCTGAGCTCCCTGCTCTTTGCTTTGCGAGCCTCCCTTTCTGCATTCCCAGCACAGGCTGCAGGCAGCTCCAGGACATGGTATGGAAGCACGGGCCGAGTGTGCAGAATGACAACCGCCGAGCCACCACAGACGGGAAGGTCACCACTGGCCCTATGTCCGGAAGGACTTCTCAGTGAAGCTAACAAAGTTTCCACAGCACCTGCTTGGCCTGGTAAGGAAAGCTGTGCTCCGGCCCAGCCTGAGCGTCTCTTCCACCTTAGAGCCTCGATGAAGTGGCCAGTACGTGGGGGCATAGGCACTTCTTTCTGTAAATAAAATACCTGTACCTGTTCCTCTCTTCCTTCCTTGGGGCTTGGGGGTGTGCATCACTCTTCAGATTGCTTCTGTAGACTCGATGGGGCTCGGGGCAAAGGCAGCCCTCGATGCAGGGGATGGCAGAGCAGGAGGGGGTCAGGCGGTCTGCCCTGCTCTGCACACGGTGGTCTCGGCCTGCCTTGCCCGGCTTTGGTTTGTCAGCCAGCACTGCAGGTGGCGGGATCAGAATGGAGCCCCTCACCAGCAGAGCTTACATTTTATTTTCCAGCCAATGACATACGCTGCCCAAGTGCCCAGTCCTCTCCCGTGTGGCACCTGCGGTGTACGGGGACCCGCTCTCTCCCCGTGGCCCTGCCCGCTCTGGGCCTCACCCCCGGGCTTCTGGCCTAGAGGCCCTCGTCCTGCCTTGGTGTGGGCCTCCCTCCTCGCCCCAGCCCTATCCTGCTTGCTGCTTCGGGGGCCTGATCCTCCGGCCCGCTGCAGCCGCTCGCTGTCCGCGCTCCTGTCTTCCAGGCACACAGCTTCAGGGTGGATCAGTCACCCAACGTCGGATTCTGAGAAGGGAAAGGGAAGACTGAAGGGAGAGCTCACTGCTGCCCAGGGTGCCCTGCTCTCCCAGCCCGGGGCCTGGGCTGGCGGACACTCACCGTCCCTCCCAGCTAAGGCTCCCGCCAGTTCTCCTTCCCGTTCAGCACTTGCAGCTTCTCCAAGCTCTGGGTCACTGAGCATAGCACTCGCCCTGAGGACGGGAGCAGTTAGTTACTGCTTTGCAAGTGTGAGAAGGCCGGGGGTGGGGGGTGGTGCCTAGGACTGCGTGGCCATGGGGGATAGTAGGCTAGGGCAGGGCTGACCCAGGGGTCAGGGCTGACCAGGCGGGGCTCTCCCTGTTCACCCACTTTCGGCCCCTGCTGGGGGTGAGGCCACTGGCTGCCCTCCTGGAGACTCACCCATTTCCTGGACTCGATCCTCCAATACTCCTGACAGCTCAGGGAGGCTCAGGGCCTGCAGGGAGGCTGGCCAGCCGTTGGAGTCTGTGGACAGAGAACCAGGTGGGCCTGGGGCCTGTGTGGTCACCACAGGTCCTGCCCGCTTTGTCCTGAGCTGCTGCGACCAGGGGACCCACCCAGCTGTTGGTTCCTGCGTGACCTCCTTGTTATACCAAAATACGTTCTCCCACCTGTTTCTTTAAAGCCCTGTCAGGGTCCGGCCCCAGGAATGAAAGTGTGAGGGTCCCTGGCTTACAGGGAGGTCTTGCCCTGGGGTAGCCCCAGCTGTAGGCTGCAGAAGTCACTGCAGATCCTGGACAGCACAGTTGGCCAGGGCCCAAGGGCTTTTGCCTCCCATCATGGGGAGGAAATGGGGGTGACAGGGCACCCTCACTCTGGAGCCTGGGATGGTGTAGAGGAGGGATGGAGTGTCAGTATGATAAGTGCCAGAACAGGTGCTAACACGGGGCCCAGGGCAGCGTCTATGCAATCCTGAGCCAGTACACTGTTCTTACCAGCTGTGGGGAGGGCTGTGCCCAGGGGGGACCCTTGGATGGACACCTCCTGCTTCACTCTGGCTGACAGCTCGGCTTGACAGGCTCTGC
The DNA here is from genome assembly GCF_029215605.1 of Mirounga angustirostris. Classification (NCBI taxonomy): domain Eukaryota; kingdom Metazoa; phylum Chordata; class Mammalia; order Carnivora; family Phocidae; genus Mirounga; species Mirounga angustirostris. The sequence goes on from NW_026991713.1 coordinate 143,323,374, forward strand.
CAGACACAAGGCCAAGTGCTGGTGAGGGAGAGGCCTGGCAAGAGTGCCTTCCCTGGCCCCCGCGGGGGCGGCAGACACCCGCACCTCCTTGAGTGGCAGGTGGGGCTCCGCCTTCATGGCAAGCTCTCAAGGCCCGAGACCCAGGCAGAGGACGAGCTGCATGTAGCGTGCAGATTCTCGGGGCCCTGTTTGCTGCCTGGGTCTGCTCTGCAGACAGAGCTGGAACAAAATGGAGGACGACAGTGAGTGACCCCAAGAGGCCCTACCAACAAGCCCTTGGTGGAAGAATCTGGAGGCATCGGTGATTCAGGGTCGGGCCTGGGCCTGGGGGCAGCTCAGATGCCCACTCACCGCAGCTGGTCCAGGATGAGAGCGGCATCCCGGGCGAGGGCCCAGGTCTCCTGCAGCTGGGCGTGCATGTCCTTCTGGGCGCCATCCTGCTCCAGGAGGCAGCTCTCCAGCACGGCGCGCAGCCCCTGCTCCTGCGACACCTGGCCTCGCATGGCCTCCACCTCCTCACAGCGCTGCCGTGCGAGACGCAGGAGCCCGCGTGCCTAAGTGAGCTGGGGGCGTGCAAGGCTGGCTGACCCCGACCCCGGCTCTCTCTGCCGTCCCCTGGGCTGGAGGATGGGGACGCCCATCTCCAGATGGAGCCGCCTCTGCCCAAGCGCGGTGGTGTCCGTGCTGGCTGCTGGTTCTCCGCCCTCCCCCTTTATCTTCTGGGTCCGCCCGCGCTCCTGCCCGTGCATCTCCCCTTGGGCACAGGAACAGTACCGCTTTCTGCCCTTGCTGTCCCATCGCCTGTCCCGGCTGCTTCCCCTGCTGACCCTGGGTACTTGTCCCCACTGCTCGCTCTCCTCTCTGCGTCCTTCGCTGCAGCCGTGTCTCCACGCCCCTCTCGCACGGCCCCTCCCCTGCTCCCCACCTACTTTGTGCAGCTGGATGGCAAGCTCCTGCATCTCGGCTTCGAGCCGGTCAGCATAGGCCAGCTCCAGGGCATCGCTGGGGGGACGGGCGCCACTGTGCCATCGAGCAATGGCCGAGGTCATCTTCCTCTTCGGCCCAAACAGCCTGCAGGGGTGAATTTGAGAGAAGTACACAGATGGGCGGGGTGTGCAGAGGTGCCACGGACCGTCCTTCCACCAAGATGGTCCCCTAGGCAAGGTCCCAGCTTGGAAGGGGGAGAGTGGCCCCCAGGATCCTGGGACAGATGACAGAAACAAAGGGTTCCAAGCAGTGACCCAGTTGGGGCTGGCCTCCCCTGCCTGGTTGCCTCCCCTGCCTGGTTGCTGCTGTTTTCACTCAACAGGGAGGCCAGGCCAGCTAGGGCCAGGCTGTGAATGGCCTCCCACCACCTTGGGAAGCTCTCAAGTAGACAGCCGGGCCAGCTTGGGGGGCTGGAGAGGCCAGCTGGCTGCAGGGAGCGAACGGACTTCCGGACAGGGCGGCTTGTTCCACCGCAGCCTTGGGACGTTGCAAGCTAAGCTGGCCCCTTCAGGCTCGGCGGAAACCAAGGGCCCCTCTGCACTCACGTGATGCCAATTTCCTTCAGGTCGCTCTCAGTGAGGGTCAGGAAGATGCGGAGGTCCACGTCCTGCTCCTCGAACACCTGCAGGTACTTGAGACACCCAATCTGTTCTAGCAGCGTGGCGAGGTCCTGGAGGGCAGACGAGCCAGAGTGGGTCAGAGGGTGGGTGGGGACCTACAGAGGCACTGCGGCAACGCAGGGCCCTTCCTGCCAGGCGTGCATTCCTCGGTGCCGCCAGTCCCCGAACCCCCCCAGTGGGACGGTGCTGCTGGCGCCAAGGGCTCCAGCCCCCTCCTCTCTGTGCCCTCAGGCAGAGTAGACGGTCCGGAGGGCCTCAGCCCGTCTGTCTCCACTTCAGCCTGGACGGTGTTAGTGCTTCTTGGAGGGCGGGTCCGGTAGCAACAAACTCGGAGTCTGTTTACCTGCGACCGCGTGACCGTCTTAATTTCTTTCACTTTGGAAGGACAGTTTTTGCTCGGATATAGCATTCTTGGTGGAGTTTTGTTTTCCTCCTCTCATTACTCTGACACGGTCATCAAATGTCCTCTAGGTCCCATGGTTTCTGATGGGAAATTGGCAGTTAATCTTAGGAGGTTTCCTTATGTGTAAAGGACTCACTTCTCTCTTGCTCCCTTCAAGCTTCGCCTTTTGTTTTTGGACAGTTTCATTACTTTAGGCCTAGCTGTGGACCCGAGTTTAACCTACTTAGGGTTCATACAGTTTCTTGGATCAAATGTAGGAAGGTTTGGCTATTTCTTAAACACTTTTTTGTGCTCTTCTCTACCACCTCTCCTTCTGGAACACCAGTTATCTGTATGCTGGCTGCTTAATGGGGTCTCACGGGTTTCAGTTCATTCTTCATTCTCTTCTCAGACGGGATAATCTCAATTGATCAACATCAAGTTTGTGGGGCCTTCCGCATGCTCCAGTCTGCTGTGGAGCCCTCTCGTGAAACATTCATTTCAGTCATTGTACTTTTCACCTACAGAATCTCTATTTGATTCGTTTTTATTTCTATCACTTTATTGATATTCTCTATCTAGATAGGTTTTCTTGAGCTCACTGGACATATTTGAAAAAGCTGATCTAGAGTCTTCGTCCAGTAAGTCCCACATGACCGTCCTCAGGCACTGCTTCTGTTGACTTTTTATGGCCTGTGAGCCATACTTCCTTGTTTCTTTGCACATCTTGTCTTTTTGTTGAAATTTGGACATTTCCAAGATTTTAAGTAATCTGTACACCCAACAGGGGGCTTGAACTTACAAGCCCAAGATCAAGAGTCACATGTTCCACCAAATGAGCCAGCCAGGCACCCCTCAAATTCGACATCTTAATGTGGTGGCTCTGGAGATTGAATTCTCCTCCATCTCCACAGCTTGTTGCTGCTGCTTGTTGTAGAGGTTATTCGTTTAGTGCCTTTTTGATAAAGTCTGTGTTCTTTCTCACATGTGGCCACAGAAGTCTCTCCTCGGCTAGCTTAGTGGTCAGCTAAGGACTGGACAGATTTCCGTAAACACCAGAGACCAGTCAGTCTCCCCCTCTTTGCTGCACAGCTCTGTAGGCTTGGCTCGGGCACATCTTCGACATTCAGCCAGGCAGATGACAGTCCTACCTCAGCCTTTACTTCCTCCTTGTTAGAACCTCAAGGCCATCAGATGTATTCTCACGTCTTTCCTGACCATCCACACAACACAGCCTTAAGCAAGTGTGTGGCTTCCCAGATTCCCAGGAATATGTCAGAGCTTTACAAACCTCCTATGGACATCGCATTCCCCAGTTTTTCCTTTTCAGCTTTTGTGGTTAATCTTATTTGCCCCAACTATTATCCAATACCTCAGGCAGCTGCAAAGTTAAAACATATAACTCTAATTATTTTCAACACACATTCTCCAAGCAGAGGGTTTTTGTTATACTGGGTAGACAAGCTCTCAGTCAAGTCAAATACAGTTTTGTAAGCATGGCCTCCTAGGGAGTCATCAGATGCATCCAATAATGCCAATTATTTGAGAATGAAGCATTGAAAGAGCCCCTGCACTGGCTGTCACAGATACCCTGGCACTGGAGCATGCAGATGAGACTAAAGCGAGTTAAAGTGCTACAAAGCTTGCAGTTTTGGGATTCAGCCACTTCTCTTGAATGAACATTTCCAGGTTGCTCCAAGCTTTTGCTTGATTCACAGAGTTTTGAAAAAAATTATTCTGACCACTTCTGCCAGTTTATTGCCTTTAATGGAGGAGCAAATTTTCAAAGGTTGTTACTCTGCCATTTGCCTTAACCTACTTTCTGAAACAGCCTAAGATCCCAGCACCACCACCACCCACTCTCCCATGAACATGTATTTAAGGAGTTGAAAGGTGTAGCTGTTCACTGAGCCTGGAAACATAGGCCCTGGAGAGAGCTCTCTGGAGGGGCCACAAGGAGAAGCCAGCAAAACTGCAGGCTTTTAGTGAATAGCAGAGCTGTGACTTTAATAAATGGCAAAAATGTACTTCTCTCTTTCATCTTTGTACTACTTATGCCCACAGAGGGCAGGAGAAGTCAATAAACAGTTGATCTGCTGTGCCGGACCCATCACCCCTAAGAAGCTGGTGAGCCGGGCGCCTGGGTGGCTCAGTTGGTTAAGCAACTGCCTTCGGCTCAGGTCATGGTCCCGGAGTCCCGGGATCAAGTCCCACATCAGGTTCCCTGCTCAGCAGGGAGTCTGCTTCTCCCTCTGACCCTCCTCCCTCTCATGCTCTCTGTCTCTCATTCTCTCTCTCGCAAATAAATAAAATCTTAAAAAAAAAAAAAAAAAGAAGCTGGTGAGCCAGAGCGACCCACAATGAGGAGGGCAGAGATGGCAAATTTCCTTAAGCGCCACTTTCTCTCTGCTTCATATGCATCTTGTCACGGACTTCTTCTGAAAGCAGCTCCCTAAGACTGGTCCTGTTTTTCTCCGCCCCAGGCTCAGGGAGGCTGAGTAAAGTATGGAAACCAAGGGGAGAGACAGATCCCGCCCATGGAAAGGGATGGAACAGAAACCCTACAACTGGCACTTGGAGCCCTTAGGACTCCTCAGCCTGACTAGCTTCCCCGATCATTTGGGGGAAAACCATCACCACACTTTGCTCTCCACGGTGCCTGGCCTCACGGAGCACGAGAGGTCTACCTGCCGGCTTCACAGATGGCCTTACCTGAGGTCCTGAATGGCGGGACCTCTCGGTCTGGGGCATCGATCCCGGGGAAGAGGCTGCCCCCGAAGGCCCGGTGCTGGGAGGCCACTGGCTCTCGCTGTTGCTGTAACGATTCTTGGTCTTCATATAACTTTTAGTTTGCTTGCGAACCGAACTTTTACAGGCATGATCCGAATCCTGTGGCAAGAAGCGTGCTTGAAGTTAACACTACGGGGCTCACAGCTAATGGAGCTGCATCCACTCTACCCTCTGTCCCAAAACCGTAGCTGGGAAACCGCCCCACCGGCCACATAGAGGCTTCCTTGGTGACTTGCACGGTGGTCGCTGCTCACAGAGGGCGGCCAAGGACACTGTGTGTCTGACACGCACGAAGTCCTTGTCACCAGACTTGCCCTCTCGGAGGAGGCAGCCCCCACAGCACCATGAAAGGGGAGGGAGGTGGGAGATCAAGAAAGGAGAAGCTTCACCTCGTTGCTCTCCAGAGAGGCCTCACTGCTGACTCCCGGGGCTCTTGTCAGGCCCTCGCTGCTGCTGCTGCACCTCCCGACCCCCAGGTTGGCGCCGAAGGCGTGCTCTTCTGACAACAGTCAAGACAAGGGCAGCTGACCACAGGTGTCCCTTGCAGGGCCTCCCCAGAGCCCCGCACCCACTGCATCCAACTCCTGAAACCGCTCACTGTTCTCTGCTGCCCGGCCCAAGCCCTCCTGCCCTAGCACATGGACAGGGGCTTTGCCCGTTTTGTTCACTGATAAATCCAAGCATTGATCTAGAACAGTGCCTGGCCCCGCAGACACTCTGTCAACAGCTCCCGAACAAATGGTACATGTAACAGAACAGACATTTCCCCGAGGCCTTGCCAGTCAAGGAGCTTCCCTGGTTAGGAACGACTCCCGCAGATCCTGCACCTCCCCCGTCTCCGAGCCACGTTCTTAGTCCTCACAAAAGCCAGACCCTGTGGTACCCTTCACCCCCTCGTTCTCCACTGGCTGGACCCGCCACAGTTCCGTGCGCCCGCTGGGTGGGTAGAGGGGTGACGCACGGGGCCCCACACGCACCCCGACTGCTGCCGCTGCTGCTCTCCACATCCCGCTCATTGATCGGGGAGGTGACGTCCCTGTAGCAGAGGTCCCTCCCTTCCAGCGGGTTCTCATCACTGCTGTTGAAGGTGACGTAGCCTGGCAGAGGCACCTGCTCTGTGGACAGAATGGGGGACATACACCCACGTGAGCACAAAAGGGACAGAGTTCCTCCTTCCAAATTCAACCACCCCAGAGGAATCCGGGCACGAGGGAAGGCCCAGGATTCAGGCAAGCAGAAAGAAAACTGTTCTCTAGCTGGCCGTTACCCCATCGGCTCCAACTGTGCGGTGTGCAGGTGAGGAAAGACTCCGAGGGGCGTGGGGACCAGTCTGTGTCCCACAGCAAGAGCATGCGGATGGGGACTGGCGCCCCTTCCATCACACCATGTGCCGCTTTGCCGAGTGGACAAAGCAGGAAACGGTCAGCTGTGTTCACAGGTTCCTGAGCCGAAGGAAAACCAGACCACTAAGTGGTCCTCGTAGCTGGGAACGAAATCTCACACACACCAGCCTTCGTGCTCCCTGTGACTTTTCAACACACACATCTGGGGGCGCTGCTCCTTGGGTCAGTCAGCCCCAGCTAAACAGATCTGGCTGAGCAGGGAGGCGGGAGGCCCCGGGCTAAAGATTAACAGCAGTAACACCAAGTTACATAACCTCTGAATGCATCTGCCTGCAAGAAAATGTTTTTTCATCATTGGCAAACAGAATATACGCACATATAGAGAATTTAAATATCACAAGGTGTAAGAGGAAAACCAAAATTATGAAATGGCACAACTAAGGGACAATGGGCATCATTCTTTGGTGAATGTTTCTCTGCCTATGTGGGTGCCTAAAAAGACTTCTGTATAAACGGGTTTGGGCCAGATTACTTTGGGAACTCGAACAAATTCCATTTTAAAAAACGTGTTGGGGGCGCCTGGGTGGCTCAGTTGGTTAAGCGACTGCCTTCGGCTCAGGTCATGATCCTGGAGTCCCTGGATCGAGTCCCGTATCGGGCTCCCTGCTCAGTGGGGAGTCTGCTTCTCCCTCTGACCCTCCCAACCCTACCCCCTCTCATGCTCTCTCTCTCTCAGTCTCTCTCTCTCAAATAAATAAAATCTTTAAAAAAACAAAAAACATGTGTTGTACAGCAACACAAGTTAATAACCACCCCCCACCCTGGGTAAGACCCGTCTTCCTGTGTGTGCCCCCACCATACCTCAGGTGGGACAGGCAGCATGGACTCCTCACAAGAGAACCACCCAGCCAAATGCCCCGGAGCATGCTGTTCTCACCCAGCAGCAGCCTGACCACGGCTGGGGGCAGCTTCCCCACTGGCCCAGTCAGCCCACCCCTCTGTGGCTGATGGGAGAAGGTGGGCCTGGAGCTCCCAATCCAGCACTAAAACTCCTTCCAAGGGTCATGGGAGGCAATGGAGTAACTTATATATTCTTGACCGAAGCATGGTCTCCGCTGACTGGGAAAGTCGGTTTCTAAGTCCAGGGGTACTGGCTCCCGAGATGGGCCCATCCACCCACCTTGCTAGACCAGCAGGACTGGCCTGGCCACCGATGGGTGACAGACATCAAAGATGTAACTCACACTTAAGACTGGGCACTCGGTCAGGCCAGAGCGAGAGTGTCAGCGTCCCCTGCTTTCACCATGAGGCGTTGACAGTGGGAGAGTAAACTCACTTCTAGCCCACAAAGTATATGATCCGACAATTCTCCAATCTAGCACTTTGAGAAAAGAGAGCAACAGCCTGCCCAGAGACACATCCACCTCCAGCTGGTGAAGTGGGCAGAGACCAGACTTCAACATTTTCTCTGCACTAGCTGACCTACCACATGATAAATGAAATCCCAGCTTTGCTGTATTTCCACTGCTGGAGAGAAAATTCTATTTGTAACATAACCCATGGAAAGGAAAATTAAAGGATGAATCCAGAAGCTAGCCAGTGATCAATGTCTTTCTATCCCTGTAATCAATTCTGAGTCTGTGAGCTGCAGCCTCCCCCCAGGGCCCACATTTCAGAAGGCCGAGAACTGTTGGGGATGCACAGCCGAAGAGCCAGCAGGATTTGGGGGCACTCACCACAGCAAGGCCGCTGCATCTTGCCTCCAAGTCCGATGGCTGTGATCCTGGCCAAGGCTCGAGGCCCCTCATGGATGCTGAGGCCCTTCTTCCGACAGGGCCTCTGTCTCTGGGGAACAGGGCAGGATTCATCTGAAGAGCTTAGATCTTCAAATTTGTCTATGGGTCAAACACCAGAATTAAGACATTTTGTTCAGTGATGGACTAATTTAGTAACCCTCATAGTACGTGGGAATTGGTTTTCTCACATTAAGGAGATAAAAAACTGTTTCCCAGGACATCACTAGAAATGATGGGCCAGTCCACTGCTCAGAGGGGCCACGGGGAGATCTGGGGGAGAAAGCAAGCTTGCTAAGCATGAGTCTCAACTGAAAAAGTTCGTGATGATGGGGGTCTTAATTCTTATTCCGCTCTTTGGGTTCCAGAATTTTTTATAGCAATTATATATATTTAAAACCAGAAATAAATTTTGTTCCAAGTTGAGATGGTAAGTAAGATCCGTCTCTTCATAGACATACACAGTATCAGTCACAGCTTCTATCAACTGTCTATTCTCCACCTGCACGTCTTGGGAAACAAGGGGCACGTGCCAGGTGTGTGCCGGGTCTGGGGAAACACTCCCCATGCCACCCGTCACAGTTTAAGAGCTTGACGCAATCACAGCCCTTATCGTCCTATAGCTTTTCACAGTTTTCCTTATTTCATCATACCTAGAAGGCAACATTCATGACCATATTTGTATAAGGCTCCCATCTGATAAGACCTCATTCTCGGGCTGATACAGTGGGGCTCAGATGCTGAGGGAGCCCCTCATCCCACTGCCCCCTTGAGAGCTGGTGTCCATCACCAATGATCCCGGGCCCGGGAAGGGAGCCAGGCTGTGGACTGGTGTGAATGGAGAGCTCAGGTCAGTGCCTGCCTGCAAATGAGGGCGTTACTGAGGCAGGTTCCAAACCAGTGACCCCGGGCCGGTCACCTTCTCTTTTCCCCACTCAGCTCGCTCCCATGCGGTCCAGGATCTATGCCACCAGGAGGAGACTGTGGTCCCGCCCAGGCAGAAGATGGAGGAGTCATAAAGAATAAAAGGACAAGGGAAGAGGGGTAACCGAGGCAAAGGCAGCTCTGTGAATCTGAACCTCCCCGCACATCCTCTCAAACCTGACAAGTCAGCAAAGGCAACAGAGCCACATGAATCCCACCCCTTCCCCAGAAGTGGGACAACAGAGAGCACCCCAACAGCCCTGTTCCTCGCTCCTATGGAGAGAAGCCACGTCCATTTCTCTTCTTGCAGAGAGACTTCTTGCTCATGCACACCTAGTCTCCACAGAGAGCGAGCAGGTCTAGAAGAAAGCCACACCGGAGAGAGACAAGGGGACAGAAGTGCCGTGTTCCCAGAAAAAGTCCATCCTGTGGCAGAAAAATCGTCCTGGCGGAGGAAAGCACAGCCCCAGAGAAGCAACTTAAAAATGCACATGGGACATGACGGAGCAGAACAGCCCCACTCCTGGCAGACACCTTGTGGAAACTGAGCAGTGAATAGGAAAGCAAGTGGGGGAACTCCAGGATCTGGCAAGACAAAAACATAGCAAGGACACACAGGGCCTGGCCTCACTACATACACCCCCCCTCCAAAAACAAAAACAACCAAAAAAGGACCATCTAGCAAGGACTCCCCTGGAGACATTGGGGAGGGAGTCCTGAAGCAGGATGCTCACACCAGCCAGGCCTCTGAGCCCAGAAGCTCCAGCCCTCTCCACACACAGCTACTCCAGGGAGGACACAGGAACCGGGGGCAAAACACCGCAGCGAGTAAAGACGCCCCTCCCTCCGAACCACCACCACCAAAGAGGTAGAAGAAAGCTAACACGACACTCTGCACGGATACATCCTTAAACAAGTGTGGAGAGTGGAGAAAGCATCCTGGTTCAGAAATTCAAAACTGAGAACAGAAAGACACAGGCACACACTTGCAACGGTGAGAAAGGAAAATGGAACTCAGGAAAGAGGTAGAAAACAAAGGTTAACAGGGCACCTGGCTGGCTCAGTCAGTGGAGTAGGCAACTCTTGACCTTGGGGTTGTGAGTCCAAGCCCCATGCTGCGCGCAGAGATGACTTAAAAACAGAATCTTTAAAAAAAAAAAAAAAAAAAAAAGGAAGGGGGACGCCTGGGTGGCTCAGTTGTTAAGCATCTGCCTTCGGCTCAGGTCATGATCTCAGGGGTCCTGGGATCGAGCCCTGCGTTGGGCTCCCTGCTCGGCCGGGAGCCTGCTTCTCCCTCTCCCACTCCCCCTGCTTGTGTTCCCTCTCTCGCTGTGTCTCTTTCTGTCAAATAAATAAATAAAATCTTAAAAAAAAAAAAAAGAATGCAAGTGATGACCTCTGAGAAGCTTGTAAACCGCTAAAACAAAACAAAACAAAATAAAGGTCAAATTTTTTAAAATGAAGACTCAGTCACGAGGTGCTCAAGGCAGAAGACATTTGAGTGGAAAAGCAGTACTGCGGGAAAGTGAGAAAACCACCAAAGACTGAACAAGAAAGGGGAGAGAGAGAGGATTGAGTCGGGAGGCAGGCGAGACTGAAACGATACAGGAAAATAACCACTGGAACTTCTTAGAAGGAGACAGAGAAACGGTTCTGCAGACCTCTGTGTGAGTTGAAGTTTGAAATCCTGCAGGAAAGGATTTCCTAGGAAAATGCAGTTTACCATACCTGGCCCCCATGAAACATGAGAAAGCATAAGCAGACCAGTTTCTATGGAAGAAACAGAAAAACGTACCACAAAGAAAGACCAAGTCCAGATGGTTTCACAGAATCCTGCCAAACCTTCAAAAATCACAGGGCATCCATGCTGTATAAATTGGTCCAGAGCACAAAAAAGGAAGGAAGACTCAAATTCTCTGAGATACACTGATGTCTACACCCGATAAAACAGAATCAAAGACCAGTATCATTTATAAATGAATAGCCATACAGAAACACTAAATAAAAAACTGGCAAACACAATCCAACATCACATTAAGAAAATACACCACATCGGATTTATACCAACAACATAAAGTTGGTTCATTATTAGGAAATTCACTAATATACTCTATTAGTAGATCTAAAGAGAAAATTAACAGTTTTCTTCGTAGATGCTGAAAAAGCCTTTGACAAAATTCTACACTTATTCCTGTAAAAAACAGTCAGGAATACAGAAAATGCCAGATACTTTCTTAACATGAGAGAAGACATGTACACCTTACCCTTAAAGCCAGCATCTCACCTAAGGTGGCATTTCCACTAAGGTTAGGATGAGGTGCATGCCCACTGTCCCCAACACATTCAACCCCTTACGAGAAGTATTACCCAGTGCAACTAAATGAAAGAAATCAGAGGTACACAAGTCAGAGAGAAGCAGTAAATCTATCTCTATGGGCAGCCTGTCTGGTAGCATACATGGAAAACCCTGGAAAATCAATAAATTCAAGCAATGAAAGAATTCAGTAGAGCAGCAGAATATAAAACTGGCAAGCAGAGGCGCCTGGGGGGCTCAGTCAGTTAAGTGTCTGCCTTCAGCTCAGGTCATGATCCCAGAGTCTTGGGATCGAGCCCCGCATCAGGCTCCCTGCTCCGCAGGAAGCCTGCTTCTCCCTCTCCCACTCCCCCTGCTTGTGCTCCTGCTCTCGCTCTCTCTCTGTCAAATAAATAAAATAAATAAAATAAAATAAAACTGGCAAGCAGACGCCAACAGCCTTCACACTCAGACAATAGGCAGAGGACGTGAAGGCAGTGAAACTCCATGCAACAAAGAAAGACACTTAGGAAGAAAAAAAAGTTATATGCACAATGTCTAGGAGGAAAAATTTTAAACTCTCCTGTAGACACAAAAGTACACCTGAACAAAAGACGTCCCTTGTTACAGAGGATGACTCAAAAGCATAAAGGGGTAGTTGGCTTACAAATCTGCCAGTCTCAATAACACGGTTTCCAAGCAGCTAGACAAGTTGATGTTCAAGTTTACACAGAAAAATACACGAGCAATACTAGGGAACACTGAACAGGGAAAGCTGCAGGGGGACTGGCCGACCAGACAGTCCAACGTACTACAAAAAGCCTCTGCAAGCTGTCAACAGTGTGGGTCTGGTGTGTGGACAGACAGACCCGGGGAACAGAATAGCAAGTCCAGAAACAGACCTGGGCACAGATGGAAATTCGGAATACATGACAAAGACAACCTCTCAGATCACTAGGTCAAAGATGGACTGTTAAATAGTTTAATGAAGCCAGGACAACGGGGAAGCCATCTGAGAACACCACACCTCACGCCACGCATGACAATAAAGTACAAAGGATCAAAGATGTAAACAAAAAATGAAACCATGTAAGTACCAGAAGAAAATGGGCGAATTCTTGTACAACCAGGAAACAGGGAAAGATCTTCTGTGACCCCAAATCTAAAAGCAATAAAAGACTGATGAATGGGAGCCACACCTCAGCGGGGCCGGTGGGAGCTGGCAGCAGGGCCCCAGCAGAGGACCCCAGCGGCACAGGAGCAGGTACCTGGGCTCCGGTAGAGGTTCTTGGGCAGAGAAGGCGAGTGAGCGTCTATCAACCCCACGATCTTCATGTGTCCATACTGCTTGGCCAGCATCCGCGCTGTGGCTCCACTGTGGTCTCTTGTATCCACTCTGACTCCCTGTGGAAGTTCATGGAAGTTCAGGAGCTGGGCACTTCCCCTGTAAGGCACTCTTGTTCCATCGCGTGGGCTCTAGACCCCAGCTAAGACGTGCACGGGTGTCTCACAGCGCCCCGGGCCCTCCGCAACCCCACATCTGCGCCAGAAAGGAGGGAGGGCCTGTAAGGGCCCTCATTGTAAGGGGGGCACTGGGGAGGGGCTCGGTGGCAGCCACCCAGCCACCAGGTGGCTGCAGCAGCTCTCGGGCCCCACGCCCCGCAGGCAGGTCCTTCTGGGATCGGCAGTCATGGGCTCCAGCTGGGGAAGGGCACACTGCAGGCCGCTGGGGCCACAGCCCAACCTTGACCCTTCCCACCTGGGCAGGCCCGCCTCATTTCTCTCCACCAGAGAAAACTGGAGACAACAGATGCACCCTTTAAAAATCATAACCACCACCAGAGTACCATCCTTCTGAAGATGAGTCTGGTCATTTTTACCCAAAGCCCTAAAATGTACCTATAGTCTTCTGCACAGTTAACTCCACTTCTGTGACTCTCTCCTAAGGAAATAACCCCAAGTAACAGAGAAAGCTTTCGTGACGCAGGTGTTCAGTAGAATGCATCTGCAATAACGAAAACCTGGAGACCTTGTGAATGCGGGCGGAGGCAGCCATGTTATTACCTTAAATGCTAGTGCTTACAAGAAATCGGTAGAACCAACTTTTTGAAAGGACCATGATACGTCTTTATGATATCCAAGGTATAAAGTGTCCTTATGAGGAAGAGAAGATGACACGGACACGTGGGGGAAATGGCATGAGAAGGAAGAAGCAGAGATTGGAGGGATGCATCTAGAAGCCAGAAACACCAGGAGCCAACGGGAGCTCGAAGCCAAATGCAAGCATTCCTCCCAAAGCCTCTGGAGGTACTGTGGCCCCGCTGATGACTTGGTTCTGGAATTCTGGTTGTCCAGAACTGTGAGAAAATAAATTTCTGTGTTTTAAGCCCACCAACTTTATGGTAAATTGTTAAAAGCAAGAAACTAATGCACCCATTTCTGCGTGAATGGTTATTCAAATTAAAGCGCATCGCTACTATCAAGTACTGGGTCAGGAAGAATGAGGCAGGTTTCTCTGTACTCATGTGAAAATAAGTTTGTGATATTTTGCTAACATTTAAAAACACTGCAGAAGTAGATGGATCCCATTTATGTAGCAGGATTCCATTCATGTAGAAATCTATTCACAGCTGTTAACACTCTGGGGGGAGGAGGCGATGTAAGAAAACTTAGAGGTTTTTGTTTTGTTTTTTTTTTTAGATTTTATTTATTTGAGACAGAGAGAATGAGAGACAGAGAGCATGAGAGGGGGGAGGGTCAGAGGGAGAAGCAGACTCCCCGCCGAGCAGGGAGCCCGATGCGGGACTCGATCCAGGGACTCCAGGATCATGACCTGAGCCGAAGGCAGTCGCTTAACCAACTGAGCCACCCAGGCGCCCGAAAACTCAGAGGTTTTTTAATGCTTATTTCTAAATTTTTGATTAGTTAGCCTCTAAATGTTATTGTTTGGCTTTGTTTAAGCCTGCAGGTTATACTACTTTCATACATGTTTTTAAATCATGAAAACAACATGCACTGTACAGGCCTCAGACACTGCAGGCTCAGCTCCAGACCCCCCACAATAAAGTATCGCAATAACACAGGCCAAAGGAAGTTTTGTGGTTTGCCAGTGCATATAAAAGTTATATTTACACTATACCATGGTCTATTAATCTGCCACAGCATTATGTCTAAGAAAACAATGTATATACCTTAAAGAAATAAAATACTTTATGGGGGCACCTGGCTGGCTCAGTCAGTAGAGCATGAACTCAGGGTCATGAGTTCAAGCCCCATGTTCAGAGTAGAGCTTACTTGAAAAAGATAAACTTTACTGCTAAAAAGTGCTACCATCTGACTTTTCAGCAAGTCATAATCACTGATCAAGATCACCATAACAAATATGACAATAGAGGCGCCTGGGTGGCTCAGTGGGTTAAGCTCGTGCCTTGGCTCAGGTCGCGATCCCCCTGGGATCGAGATGCATTGGGCTCTCTGCTAGGCAGGGAGTCTGCTTCTGCATCTCCCTTTCCCTCTGCCCTTCCCCCTGTTCATGTGCTCTCTCTGCCCTCTCTCCCAAATGAATAAATAAAATCTTAAAAAAAAAAAGACAATAATGAAAAAGTTTGAACTATTGCAAGAATTACCAGAATGTGACACAGAGACACAAAGTGAGTGAATGCTGTTGGAAAAATGGCACCCATAGACTTGCTTGATACAAGGTCTCCACAAACCTTCCATCTGTAAAAAACGCAGTATCTGTGAAATGCAATAAAGTGAAGCACAATAAAATGAGTGTGCCTGTACACATTCATAAGTTATAGGAATAATTTCCCTATAATATCACTACTATTGAGGATTTAAGAGAAGTTTTATATTTTAAAATATTTTTCAGAGTTTACTTGATACACTTTTACAAGTTCATGGAAAGGCACAAGGAAGTTATTAAATCATTAAGAAGCTCTTTAAAAAGGGGCACCTGGGTGGCTTAGTCGTTAAGCATCTGCCTTTGGCTCAGGTCATGATGCCAGGGTCCTAGGATCGAGCCCTGCATCGGGCTCCCTGCTCAGTGGAGGGACTGCTTCTCCCTCTCCCACTCCCCCTGATTGTGTTCCCTCTCCTGCTGTCTCGCTCTGTCAAATAAATAAAATCATTAAAAAGAAAGAAAACCTGTGACAGTCTTGGTTGAGCCTAGTATAGAAGGTGATTATCACACGTCCTCTGGTAGGAAAAAACTGCATCTTTACAAGCCCTTAACTGAGCTTTACTTTCTATAATCCCCCACTTCCAAGAGCTCTGGTTAGAAATCAGCTCTGAAACCTTCAGCCTTCAAAGATCCCTTCTAGAGGGGTCTGGAAGGGGAAAGTGAAGGCAATCAAAAGGCACAAACTTCTGGCTGTAAGATACAACACGACGACCGCAGCAAGCACGGCCATATGATAAAGACGGAAGCTGTTCGGAGAGTAAATCCGGAGTTCCAGCCACAAGGAAACAATCTCTCTCTGTGCCTGTATCTCCATGAGACAATGGACACTCACCAGACGGGGTGTGGTCATCACTTCACAACACGCCTAAGTGACAGCAGTGCGCTGCTTACCCTCAGCCTCTACAGGGAGGTCTGCATTTACAGCTCGGTAAAAACGGGCGGGGGCGGGGAAAAAAAAACCATCTTTACTGTATGGTTTTAACTATCATGTTTTTTTTTTAAAGATTTTTATTTATTTATTTGAGACAGAGAGAATGAGAGAGACATAGAGCACATGAGAGGGGGGAGGGTCAGAGGGAGAAGCAGGCTCCCTGCCAAGCAGGGAGCCCGACGCGGGACTCGATCCAGGGACTCCAGGATCATGACCTGAGCTGAAGGCAGTCGCTTAACCAACTGAGCCACCCAGGCGCCCCTAACTATCATGTTTTTAAGCCCAGAAGTCTTCAACCTCAGATTACAGTTAAAGGGGGAAAAAGCAGTAATACTATTCCTTAGTGAGTAAATGAGGAAGAAAATAGAACCAAGAACAAGGTCCCTGAGGTGAGGGAAGAAAATACTAGAATTTCTGTTTATTCATCCTTTACATTTTGGGGGGTTTTCTTCCTATTTTATAATGTACATAACATATTCCTAGAGATGTACATGATCAAAACTCATTCTGACAGGAAAGCATGATCAAAGCTTCGGAGACTGTGGCCCAAGAGGATAGCCAGCACACTTGTCACGTGGAGGCCAGGCCATCAGCTCAGCTCTCCCCTAAGAGGCCTAATCACGCCCAGATCATCCTACCCCACCAAGAGGAAGGGAATGGGGTGCAAGGGAGGCAGCTACAGCCCTCTCCTGCCCTTGCAGAGCACAGGGAGCCCAGCCTCCTATAGCCCCCCATCTCCAGAAATGGGGCCTGGCTCTGGAGGGCCAGCTTGGGAGACCGGTGGGCCCAGCCCTCTGGCTCCCTCAGGTCTAACCCTGACTGAGAGGAGGAAATCTGCAGGAAATGAGGAGCAGAGGAGAAGCCATGCAGGGTTAGCCACACGGATTCCCCAGTAATGAAAGGACGTGGCCCATTAGCCACATGCTCCCAGCCATGCCCGCCAGCCCCCCACCCCTGCCCCCCAACGCCAAAGCAATCATGGCGAACTGCCCAACATCTTCTACTCCTGATTAGTACTATGGGGAGATCTCATAGTTGATTTCCTGAATTTGATCACTGTATGTGATTATGAAGACAAAACTGTTTTCAGGAAATACATACTAAATAAAGTATTTAGGAAGAAAAAGGCATTACATTATGTCAGCAACTTGCTATCCAGTGGTCCCAAAAAGACAGTATGTATATAAAGAGAGACTAATAAAGAAAACGAGATGAAATGTTAATAATAATAGTTAATACTGGGCAATCTAGTGAAGATACACAAATTCTTTGTATTATTTTGACATTTCTTTAAGTCTGAAATCATTTCAGAATTTAAAAATTTTTTTTTCTTTTTTTTTTTTTTTAAGATTTTATTTATTTATCTGAGAGAGAATGGGAGACAGAAAGCATGAGAGGGGGAGGATCAGAGGGAGAAGCAGACTCCCCGCCGAGCAGGTAGCCCGATGCGGGACTCGATCCCAGGACTCCAGGATCATGACCTGAGCCGAAGGCAGTTGCTTAACCAACTGAGCCACCCAGGCGCCCTCAGAATTTTAAAATTTTAAAAATTTTCCAAAAGAAATCCAATATAATTTGTTTCCCCTAAATACAAGTTGCCCACAACACATAATCTCATTCCCAGCTGGGGAGTAAAGGTACCAAATGAGGGCATAATCTGCATGGTAGATAAAATCTCTGATTTTCCAGTATGTTTTCCAGTGTGAATATCTCTCATGACTTCTAGTTCTACCTAATTTAAAATGAAATTCTAGGGTGCCTGGGTGGCTCAGTCAGTTAAGTGTCTGCCTTCAGCTCAGGTCATGATCCCAGTGTTCCGGGATCAAGTCCCGCATTGGGCTCCCTGCTCAGCCAGGAGTCTGCTTCTCCCTCTCCCTCTCTTTCCTGCTCATTCTCTCTCTCAAATAAATAAATAAATCTTAAAAAAAAACTTCAAAAAATATATAAATAAATAAAATCAAATTCTAGGGGCGCCTGGCGGGGTTCAGTCGGTTAAGCATATGACTCTTGATTTCGGCTCAGGTCATGATCTCAGGGTCATGAGACTGAGCCCCGAGTCAAGCTCTGCCCTCAGCGAAATCTACTTGAGATTCTCCCTCTCCCTCTGCCCCTCGCACCCATGCTCTCTCTCTTAAAATAAATAAATCTTTAAAAAATTACATAGTAGGGCACCTGGGTGGCTCAGTTGGTTAAGTGACTGCCTTCAGCTCAGGTCATGATCCTGGAGTCCAGGGATCGAGTCCCGCATCGGGCTCCCTGCTCAGCAGGGAGTCTGCTTCTCCCTCTGACCCTCCCCCTCTCATGTGCTCTCTCTCTCATTCTCTCTCTCAAATAAATAAATAAAATCTTTAAAAAAAAAAAAATACATAGTAGGGCACGTGATGTCATGAGCACTGGGTGTTATATACAACTGATAAATTACTGAACACTACATATGAAACTAATGATGTACTATATGTTGGCTAATTGAATTTAAATAAAAAATTTTTAAATAAATACATAAAATAAAATTCTAAACTCAGAAGCAGAGGTTATGATTTTTACAGGTTTGAGCTCTTACCCATCTGTTCTTGACCCTATGTTAGGTCTTAAGGGTGCCTAGTCCATGTAAGTGGTCAATTAATTGTAAACACCACTGCACTCGGACCAGCCTAGTCCATGTAAGTGGAATTACTGCAAAGAATAATTATTTGCAGCAAAGAAGCCCAAATGGCTGACAAATATATGAAAAGATGCTCAGCCTCACCAGAAATCAGGAAAAGGTAAAAATCAATAGGAGACAGCTCATCTGATACCAGGTACCAAGTGTTACTGAGGGTGTGGAGAAGAGAGCTATAAAATACTATCAGAATGTCAATCAGGATGACTATGGAGGAAAGTTAATACTCTCCAGTCAAGATCCACCCTACCCTACACACCAAAAATTCTACTTTGAAGAATACATCCTGATTTCTTTAAAATCCATTCCCACATGCTCGAGAAGACAGGTAAAAAATGGGAACCACAGCCCTGTCAGGAATAGCAAAGTAGACACAAGTGAAATGTCCACTAAAAGACGAATGGATAAACGTAAAATACTCATACATTCAATACATAGAGAGCTGTCAAAACGAGTGAACTACGCCCGAATGCACCAGCACTCTGTTGAATGACGCATACAGTCTGACACGTATTTACATAAATCTTTAAAATATATCAAACAACCTGTGCCTTCCTTAAGGACACACAGTGCATGGCACAAGCATAAAACCAGGAGCAGGAAGCTGAAGATCAGCATCTGTTTAGGGGTCACTCTGGGGTCATGTGGGTTGTATTACTATCATCCTCCGTACTTTTCTGTATGTTGAAAGTACTTCAAATTTAAGATTCATAATTCTTGCTGCCATGGAAAGAGTGTAAGTTGGTACAATTTCCTCTTCAGGTGGCAAGTGGGCAACCCTATGTTAAGACTGTACTCACATTCCATGCAAAATTCTACCTTCGGTACTGAACCAGACAGACGTGGTCACACGCGTGTGCAGAGACGTATGTGCGGAGTCTCCACAGCACTCTGTGTGACAGCCAGAGGCTGGCAACGACTCACTTCCAACGACTCTGATTCATCCCTACAAGGAAATGCTGTGCCGCCATGAAGAAAAGAGAGAGAAGAGATTAACATACACTAATACAGAACAATCTCTGAGAGAGAGAGAGAAAGAGGGAGGGAGGGAGGGAGGGCAGGAGGAAGGAAGGAAGGAAGGAAGGAAGGAGGAAGGAAGGGAGGAGGAAGGAGGGAAGGAGGAAGGAAGGAAGGAAGGAAGGAAGGAAGGAAGGAAGGAAGGAGGGGAGGAAGGAAGGAAGGAGGGGAGGAAAGAGCTGAGGAGCAGCCGTGGGGAGAGACCAGGAGACAGAGGCAAAGGGGGCAGGCAGGCTCCTGTACCCCCTCAGTCTCATGTCTAGTTTTACCACGTAAGGGTACTGTTCCCCAATTTTTTTTTTTTAAGTCTATGAGCTGGCGCATTTATTTATTTATTTATTTATTGGGAGTATGAGCACAGGATGGGGGGGAGGGGAAAGGGAGAGAATCTCAGGCAGGCTCCACGCTCAGCGCAGAGCCTGAGCTCAACCTCACGACCCTGAGATAATGACCTGAGCAAACCAAGAGTCAGACACTTAACTGACTGAGCCACTCAGGTGCCCCCCAAATTCTTTTTTCAAAGAGATAGCATGTCAACATTTTATTATGCTAAAATATCCAATTGGAACCCCCCAAAAAGAGAAAAATCATAAAATAAATACAAATGGCCAATAAATGCATTTTTAAATGTTCAACTTCACTAGGAGGTATAAACCAAAACAGATGCCACTTTTCTCCCACCACATTGGCAAAAACGTAAGACAAGTAACTTTCAGGGCTTGGTGAGGACATGAAAAAGTGGGCACCTTCACATATAACTGGGGGGGGAGCGGGGAGGCAAAAGAGACAACCTTTCCAGTGGGAATCTGTTAAGACTTACTATTTCAACCCCACTGCACTTTTTAACAAGACAAATTCACTTATCGTGCAATTCACCCACTCACAGTGTATAACTCACTGGCATGCAACCATCACCATAACCAATTTCAGAACATTCTCCTCACCCTAAAAAGAAATCATGTACCCCTTAACCACCACCCTCTCCCCAGTACTTCCATCTCTCATCATCCCTTCCCATCCCACCCTCCCAACCCACCCTCTGCTGCCGGCCCTACGCCTCCATTAATCTGCTTTCTATCTCTACAGATTTGCTTACTCAGGATATTCCGTATAAAAAGAATCCTATAATATGTGGTCCTTTGTGTCTGGCTTCTACCACTGAGTATAATATTTTCAAGGTTCATCCATATTGTAGGTGTCAGAACTTCATTTCTTTTTATGGCTGAAAAATATTCCAGTGTGTGGAGAGACCACACTTAACTTATCCATCTATCAGCTGATGGATATGTGGGTTTCTTTCTTTTGGCTACTGCGAATAACACTGCTACAGACATTTGTGTGTAAGTTTTCGTGTGGACCGATTTTCAGTTCCCTTGGGTATATACCTAGGAGAATAGCTGGGTTATACAGTAGCTTTATGTTAACTGTTTGAGGAACTGCCTGACTGTTTTCCAGAGAGGATGCATCATTTTACACTCCCACCAGCAGTGTGTGAGGTTCCAATTTCTCCACATCTTCACTGACTCTTATTACTGTCTTTTTATATTACAGACATCCTAGCAGTTTTGATTTGCATTTCCCAGATGACTAATGATGTCAAGCATTGCTTATTGGCCATCTATAAATCATCTTTGGAGAAATGTCTTTTCAGATCCTTTGCCCATTTTTTGTCTTTATTAGGACCTATTAAGTGTCCCATGTGAACACCAGCAATCCCTCCTACAGAAATACGATACACCTGTATGCAGGCTGAAGCTGCCCATACAGAGCTAGTCCCTGGAGCAGTTTATAACTGTAAAATGTCAGAAACATAAATTTCAACAAATAAGGAACTGACTAAATTAATTATGGCTCGGATTATACATGGGATACCATAAGGAAAAAATGTCCATAGCATATTAACTGAATTTCTAAAAGCTGTAGAGTAAACACACAGTAGAATCCCACTCTGTTCAGGGGCGCCTGGGTGGCTCAGTCGTTAAGCGTCTGCCTTTGGCTCAGGTCGTGATCCCAGGGTCCTGGGATCGGGCCCCGCATCAGGCTCCCTGCTCAGCAGGGAGCCTGCTTCTCCCTCTCCCACTCCCCCTGCTTGTGTTCCTTCTCTCGCTGTGTCTCTCTCTGTCAAATAAATAAAATCTTTACCAAAAAAAAAAAAAAAAAAAAATCCCACTCTGTTCAAAATGAAGAGCAACTTGTGTGCACCTGTCTACAGACAGACCTTCCCAAGCAGAGAAGTCCTGGGCTGTCTCTATCAAACCAAGTGGGCATCTTGGGGAGGAACCGCGGGTGCTTCAGAAGGAAGATCTTAGCATTCTTACTCTATATGTTGTTTTTAAGTGATGGGATGACAAGTGTTATCTACTTTTTAAAATATATTTTCCATACTTCTCAAATAATAGCATTTTCAAAATTATTACAGGACTAGGTGTCTATTTTTACTCACCACTGTACCCCTGAGCGCCACTCAACACTTGGCATCAGTAGATACAATGAAAATGTGCTGAATAAATGAAGAGCAGCTATTTCTGTGCAGCAGAAAATTCTGTTACAGCCCATATTTCAGGGACAGGAGTCCTCACCTGCCGTGACTAAACTGTAAGCAAATAAACAGGGTTACTTACATGATTGAGAAAATACTGCACAATTATTTCATGGCCAGCAGCAGCTGCTTCCATCAAAGGAGTAAATCCATATACCGGCTCCCTGCAAGATAGAGGCCATGGCCAGACGATTAGCGGAGAGGAGCTGAGCCAGGCAGAAGCTTTCCTGCTGCAGACAAACCCAAGCCAGCTTGTCACCCATCCTGAGGCGTCCAGGTCTCCCTCTTGCCAGAACGAACAGAGTGACATGAAAAAAGTTCCTATCGACACATGAGCCTCATAAATTCTTCTGCTTCTACCACCAGCTCTAGTCTCTCTTCCTGAAGACAATCTGTCTCCCCATATTCACTCCCTCTAAGCTGCTTCCACCGTCTGACTCTTAAATCTCCGTTTTAATTACAGGCGAATAGCAACTGTTGCCTTTCACTGCGCACAGCCAGCCAGCATCTCCCGCCCACCCATCCAGACGATCTTTGAGCTCAGCGTCTTCCAGGAGCCCTCCCAAGAGCTCCGGGACTAATCATCTACCTTGTCCTTACTTCACCCACTATCTGATGCTTATTTCTGTGCTCAGCACTGTCTCCAGATGCCTCCTGACCCTCACGTCTCTCACCCTGGTCTAGAAGACAGGAAGCAAGCTAAATCCTGGGTTGCATCCACTCTAAGACACACCATTTTCACATCCTCACATCTCTGAAGTCAGAATTTATCTTAAAACCAATAGGCAAGTGGCATTTTAATCAGTGGCATTTCTTTCTCAGTGGCGTGTGAAACTATGGTGCACCTTACAGGGGGTGACTTCAGCCAGGGGCGGGCCCCGTGCCAGCCAGAAGCTGGGGTGGTACTTGCTGTGTTGAAAGGGGATTATTGTCGTGACATGCTTTAGACAACACCCCTTCCAGCTTATAAAACTCATGACTGCTTTCAAAGCATCACCTCACCCAATATAGACAAAGGACAGGAAGGAAAAAGGAATTAGCATTTAATGCATGTCAATCAAGTGCCATTCACTATGCCAGGCCCCTGGTGTGACAGAACATGTAATTCCTCCAACAACCCCATGACATAGGTATTGCTGGCCCCAGTTTTCAGATAAAGAAAATGAGGCTCAAAAAGTGCTGCACCCAGTGTCCCCTGACAGATGCAGAAAAAAGGTGGGACCAGCCCCAAGCTTCCCGCGCCTGGGCAGGCCTGTCCCCTCCGCCCACAGCAGGGGCTACCCTGCACTCTGGCCCGTGGCTGCCTCCCCAGCTGCCCTCCTCCGTTACAGCGGCCACTAACGACCCGGTAATCACCTCACGTTGGCATTCGCTCCACTGTCCAAGAGGAACTTGACCATCTGCTGGTGCCCAGCGCTAGTGCAGTGGAAGAGAGCAGTCCAGCCCTGAATGTCCTTCATTTCCAGCTCGGCACCTTGCTTCAAGAGAACGCAGAATGCTCGTTACCGCCTCAGCTCCTCTGTGTGGGGCGGGCGCGCTCCAGGCCATCCCGCTGCAAGAATCAAAGTGATGACCCGAGCAAGCACACACCATGGTCTGCAGTGGCTCCCGTCTCCGCCAGAGTGGCCAGGAGCCCCTCGCGTCTCTGGGCCGAGTCCCCTCGTCACTCACCTGGAGGAGAAAGTAGGCGATGCTCTCGTTGCCACAGCTAGAAGCCAGCATCAGCGGAGTCTGCCCTTCCGGGGTCGGCACGTTCACGCTCACCCCCGCCTCGAGCAGCAGGTGCACGATGGTATCGTGTCCGATGTACGAGGCATACATCAGCGGGGTCCAGCCACCACCATTCTTCTTATTCAAATCTAACTCTCTCCTAAACAAACACAAGATATGCCAGGCACGTCCAGCCATCTCACATGTGAGGTTTACCAAAGCTGGCAGCGAGGCCGGGCCAAGAGAAAGAGCGGGAAATACAGCCAGGAAGCAGAAGTTATCTGCCACCCTGGACGTCATGGGGGAAGCGAGGCAGGCGGGGAAACCGCTAGGTTTGCCCCACAGCTGCCTCTGCAAAGTCCTCAGAGCCGCCTTCCTCCTCCGACTGCACATTCTCATCGGCGCCTCCGCCTACCCAAGGCCAGCAACTCTTCTTTCCTAACCCCAGCTACACAGATGGTTCTCAACCAGGGGTGATTTTTTGCTCCAGGAGACATTTGGCAAAGTCTGAAAACATTACTGGTTGTCACAACTGGAGAAGGAAAAGCTACTGGCATCTAGGGGGTGGAGGCCGGGGACGTGGCTAACCGGTTATCCTACATGCACAGGTCCCCAGCGGAGAATGATCTGGCTTGGGCTGTCCGGAGTGCCAGAGTCAAGGAACTGTGACCTGGAGCCCTGACTGCCTTCTTCTCCCAACAGACCAGAATCTGCTAGTGTGGGGCTGGGTGGAAAGGGGAATGGGAAGGGACTCAGAAAATGGACAATATTTCTCCCTAGTCACCTCATCCTACAGAAACATTCTTGGAAAATCACTGACCAGAGAATCCTATCTTTCTCATTCATGTCCATCAAAATTCTGGAAAGGCGTTTCCCACAGGAAAAAAACCATGGGCTTCCAAGCCCAGAGTCTGGGATTGGGGCATGGAAATCACATCCACTTCCAGGACACCCTGAATAGTTCATGTCCCACAGCCTTTCCTCTAGCACAATCCCTGCCTCCAGCAGAGGCAACAACTGACAATCAATCCAGTCTGTGCCTCTCAGAGGTACGCACACAGGAAGCTACACAGACAATTATTTTCCATTCACTAGCATCTTCTAATAACTCTGGGATGCCCATGCAGCCATTCCAGAAGGTCCTGATCCTAGGAATGCAGTGGTGGCCACTGGCTGGGAGAGCGCACAGAGACCAATTCATTCTGGCCACATGACCTTCACCGAGGGAGTGCTCAGTTCCACGTGGAGAAGAGCCTAGCCCTTGGCAGAGCATCTCTGAGGCTCTCACATGTCTGGTTGGGCCCAATCCTCCCTTCGGAGGCCTCCCCTGCCCTCAGGCCCCCAGTCTATGCTTACTGTGGGCAAGCTTCAGTGTCAGCTAGGGCCACAATCCCAATCAGAGCACAGACACTTCCCCTCTCCCCTGTGGAGCCATTTGGGACCATGCATTTAAACAGCACACCCAAAGGCTTAAAAGCCCAAGAATGCTGAAGGAGCAGAATTGTGACTGGGGTCTCAGTGACCCTATGAGAGAATGTGCTGTGTACCCAGCTGCACATTCCTAAGGCCACCTGGTACAGGAGTATGACAGACTGTCCCTTACCACAGGCCTGTACTTGTACTCGACTGGCCAGATATTCATAAGTGATGGCTAGGACTTGGGAACCAGAAGCCTGGGACTCAAATGAGGCTTTGCTTTGGCTCCCCAGGAACTGAAAAAGGCACATATGGGTACGGACACAGGTCGTTTCTCCAAGTTATCAATGAAAAACTGAAACAAGGAGGTAGGTCGGTAAGGGGGTGGAGAGGAGGAGATGGGTCCTTTTCCAAAAACTACATTAACATATGTATAAGACCGCAGGTGGCAATCCCCAGAGAGGAAGATAAACCCCACTTCCTCCTCTATAGCAAAAGCTAGAAGGGAAAGGAAGGCAAAAGAGATAAAAATGAACCTTCTGGGGAAAGAAGGCCACAGGGCATCACTTTCTAACTTTATTTTTGTTTTGTCTGAACATTTCTGCAATTCATAAAAACCATTAAGTGACTCTACAGAAAGCCTGAAACGTTTCATAAGCCTATGAAAAATGTTTAAAGCCTCTCTTTCTTCCGAGGAATACAAACTGACTTCCTTATTAGTGTCCAGCATAAATCATTACTGACCACTGTCCAAGAGACATGGGGATTGATCTGTGTGCCTGAAATGTTTATGACTGGGTGAGGCCCCATGAGCTTACTGATAGCTCTGTCTGGGATCTGAAGCCACAGAGACGGTACTCAAAATCTAAGCAGAAGGAACATTTCCCAAGATCTCTTACCGCTGCACACATTCCTTCACCACTTCATCCTGGCCGATGGAAGCAGCTGTGTGAAGATCCAAGGGGACGGCCAGCTCTTCCCGGCTGACCTGAGCACCCAGCCCATGCCACATGGACAAGCTGCGGTTCAGGAGTTCTGGCTCACTAGCTTCATCGCTGAGCTCCGACATCACTGTGGAGGGAGACCCAGGGGTTAGGTCTTTCCTTCCTGGTTGTTCCAGGGAGTGAAACACGATGGTTGCACTCCTACCTGCAGGAGGCCTCGATGTCACTATCCTAGCAGATTCAATGCAGTCAACTCCTAGGACAGGCTTAGAAAATTTTTATTCAATACTGTATGGTTTGGGCAGCTCCATCCTGCCAATACTGGTGAGCTTGTCACCAGACAGAAAAAGAGGAGCACATATGGTGAGTCACACACTGGGGTGTATACTTTCCTTCATCAATCCTCAGGCCCCAGTTCTGCAAAGGGAATTCTCCAGCAACTCAGGAAGCCTGACAACCTCTTGGATGGGCAGTCAAGAAATGCTAATTGAGTCACTGGACCAAATCACCTCTTGGGTGGGGTGGGAAAGAACCCTGGACTTGGGAGTTATATCAAAATTTAGCTCTGCTATTTAACATCTCCAGTCCCTAGTTCGTTGCTGTCTAATAGGGACATAGTTCAAAGGGCTGCTGTTAAAACACATGGAAGAATGGATAAATAAATGGCAGAATAGCATATGATGGAACGCTAGTAATAAACAGAAGAAATAAACAGTTGATATGCATAACATATGAACGAATCTCAAACACAGTTGTGCAAACAGAAGCCATACTCAAAGGCTACCTACTGTATGATTCCATTTATATGACATTTTAGAAAAAACAAACCTGAAGGGCTGGAGGACAGATCAGTGGTACCAGGGATTAGGAACAGGGAAACCTCGAAGGGACAGCGAGACAGAACTTGGGGGTAACGTACCTGTTCTGTATCTTGATTGGTGGGTATGTTGACTCTATACATTAATCAAAACCCATAGACCCAAACACCAAATGACTGAATTTTACTGTATAAAAATTTTAAACAAATAGGGCGCCTGGGTGGCTCAGTCAGGTAAGCATCTGCCTTCGGCTCAGGTCATGATCCCAGGGTCCTGGGATCGAGCCCCACATTGGGCTCCCTGCTTGGTGGGGAGTCTGCTTCTCCTCTACCCCTCTCCCCTGCTCATGATCCCTCTCTCTTTCTCAAATAAAATCTTTTTTTTTTTAAGATTTTATTTATTTATTTTGATAGAGAGACAGCGAGAGAGGGAACACAAGCGGGGGCGGGGGGTGGGAAAGGGAGAAGCAGGTTTCCCGTGGAGCAGGGAGCCCGATGTGGGACTCGATCCCAGGACCCTGGGATCATGACCTGAGCCGAAGGCAGACGCTTAACGACTGATCCACCCAGGTGCCCTCAAATAAATAAAATCTTTAAGAAAAAAAAATTTTTAAACAAATAAATCTTGAAAGTCCCAGCGCAGAATCTAGGATGTGATTGGTATTCAGTGAATGTTAACTGAGCAGGAATCCACCTATGAATTCCTTGAAAGTGGGACAGATGGTGGGCAGGGATGGGGGGAGCGGTGTGATAGACTGGTAAATTTGTGGGGTGATGGAACTTTCCCAGAGATGCAACACCACCAGGATGAAAAGTCTATGATTATGACAGTCCCTTATCCTGGGAATTCTAACCAAATCAATGCCAACCCCTTAGCTTCCTATTAGAACCTTTAGGTCCAAGAGTAACATTTGTCTCCTTCTCTACTATGGGTGGGAAAGAACAAGAAAGCAAGTATAGAAAAGACAGAAAAGGAGAAAACAAAGGTCGGGTCCATTCAGATGGCCTAAAGGTGCCCCAGCAATTCACAGATGCCACTAGGACCTCAGTCTCTACTAAAGAATGCTTCCAAGCTCCAGGTAACAGCTGAGATAGCCAAACAAGCAACAAGCCACCAATCTGGGGGACAAAGAATTTGTAAGCCCTTGGCCAGAGTATGTGTACACGTGAAGGGGGCTGTTAAGTAACCAAGTTCAGAGCAAAGCCCTACTTTCTGGTACCCCCACCTCCTCACACCTGCAAGGCCTGAGATCAACCAGCTTTCTCACTTCGCAGGTGAGAAACCCCAACCTGAACAGTCCTGGCCAACAGACACTGATTAAGAACCCAAATAAGCCGAGTGCCAGTTCAAGGCCCCTTTCAATACACCCCTCAAGCCTCCAATGGGTGTGTCTCTTCTACTCCAAATGCCAGGGTGGAGTCCAAGTGGTCTCTCCCATTATTGGAGGGAGGCTCACACGGCTGACACCCTGCGGGGTAGCAATCACAACCAGACCCGACTCAAGGAGCCTAGGGAGGGAGAACTCGGATGCCAAGGGGCCACAAAGCTACCGCTACCTCTTTTATCACCCCACCACATGCCACATACTCTACAATGACGGGGTATTTGTTATGAATAAAACGTTTATGCTCATCCATATATTTGTATACTCGCTCAGTGGCCGTTCCTCTAAACCAAAAATCTTAACTAAAAAATAATGACGCGGGTGGTCAACCGCCATGCCTACAGGGAGGAAGTCTCGTCTCGGCGCGTATGCCTTTCGCGGGGACCGGGGTACCCGCCCTGGTTCTCAGGCCCTGGGGAGGGGTCCTTCAGGAACACCCCGAGCCTCGACTGTACTGACGTCCCTTGACGCTTCCTCCCGGTAACCCTACACGGCACGTGGCGCTGTCGTCCCCACCGCACCGCTGCAGAAGCGGAAGCGCAGTCAGAAACTCACGCGGCGAGCAAGCGGCAGGGCCGGGCCGCCTGGCGCCGGGCCCCGCAAGCGGGCTGCAGGTGCCGGCACCAGGCGGGGGAGCCCGGCCGCCACGGAGCCTACCTGCGCTGGGCCCCGGGCAGCCGCCGCTGCACTCCCTCAGACCGGTCCGTTCGCTGCCAAGCTCGCCCGGACTCCCTCCGCGCGGGCTGCCGCCGCAGCGCCCGGACCCCGCGGCCCCGCTCCCGCCCCGGAAGTGGTTGCGGGAGGCGCGGAGCACGCCGGGACGCTCGCCGGGCCGCGGGGCAGCTCCCGGCGCTGCCGGGCAATTCGTCCGTCCCGCACCCAAACCTTCCGGTCAGCTCTCCCCGCTCGATGTGTGACCCCCACGTCAGCCAATGAACAAGCGGCGCTCGCCCTGCCCCGCCCCGCCCCTGGCCGGGAAGCCAATCCTGTTTCAAGAGAGGCAGGACGCGCCGAGTCCCGAAAGAGGAGCAGGGGGAAAAGTGCGGTTGGCAGTCCAGTAATCTAAGACTCTGCCAAGGGGGAATTCCAAAGGCCGTGAGAGCCTCAGTAGTTGCGCCTCGGCCCGAGGGGGCGAGCGCGACCGAAGGGACGCACTGGGGACTGTTTATAGCCCTGTCAGGACCGCGCAAAGAGGGGAGGCGGAGGCCTGAGGTGAGTGGCCTCGGGCCTGTCGCAGCTGCGAAGGTACAGGCCGGGATTCGGACAGGACGGCGGGGAACAGGGAGTGGGGGTGGCTGGGAAGGTAGGCGATGTGTTTTCCTGCTTCCCAGCTTTAGATTTTAAAAGCCTGACCCGGGAAGCCTTTGGCGTCTGGTTGTCATAACAACGGGGCGCCCCCCGGGCAGGAGGGGCCAGGGGCTGGGCTGGGGGCGGGGCTAAAGGGCTGCAGCCAAGAAACGGACATGGAGGTGCCGCCAGGATTCGGAAGAGACTGGAGCACCTCTTTGGCTTAGCCTTAGGCATTAACCCCAGTCCGAAATCCTCCCCTGCGCGTTCAGGACCCTGCGCGATCTGGTCCGTTTTCACCGCATATTCCAGCAACTGATAGCTGCTACCCCACAACATATTGGGCAGTTTCCGCTCCTCTGAGCCAACGTACATGCTCTTCCTGCAGCCTGTAGTGCCTTTCCCTCCTCTGTTGCCTTGCCTGCCTACAAGAACCTAGTCTCTGGTAGCCGCCTTCACCTCGGTGATTCTGGTGTCCTACAGTCTGCCCTACAGAGCCCCGCTTCCAAAAAAAAAAAAATCCCCTGATGTGTGTATGAGCTGCATCCGCACCCTGCTGTTCATAGTTCAGGGTGCACCAAGCACAGAAGCAAGTACCCCACCACTCACATCTCCTGCTGCTACCCTGATGGGGTATTAGCCAGACGGTGCTCTCTTCCCATTACCTACGCATAGTGGCCTCTGGCGCTGCAAGGGATGTCCAGACACTGGCTCTGAAGTCCCATCATTCCACTCTCTCTCTGCCTCCTCCCCCTGCTCTTGCTCTCTCTCTGACAAATAAATAAAATCTTTAAAAAAGAATTGGGCAGGGGCGCCTGGATGGCTCAGTCGTTAAGTGTCTGCCTTCGGTTCAGGTCATGATCCCAGGGTCCTGGGATCGAGCCCCACATCCGGCTCCCCGCTCAGCGGGAAGCCTGCTTCTCCCTCTCCCACTCCCCCTGCTTGTGTTCCCTCTCTCACTGTGTCTCTCTCTGTCAAATAAATAGATAAAATCTTTAAAAAAATAAAAAAGGATTGGGCAGAGGGAGAAGCAGGCTCCCGCTGAGCAGGGAGCCTGATGCGGGACTCTATCCCGGGACCCTGGGATCATGACCTGAGCCGAAGGCAGACACTTAACCAACTAAGCCACCTAGGTGTCCCCCTCCAAAAATTTTATTTTTAAGTAATCTCTACCCAGTGTGGAGCTCGAACTGACAACCCCAAGACCAAGCGTCACATGCTCTACTGACTGAGCAAGGTAGGCACCCCTCCACATATAACTTTTGACTCCCCCCAAAGCTTAGCTAATAGCCTACTGTTGATTGAAAGCCTAACCGATAACATAGTCAATTGACACATATTCTGTAAATATATATTGTATTCCCACATAAAGTAAGCTAGAAAAAAGAAAATGTTAAGAAAATCATGAGAAAACACATTTACAGTACTGAACTGTATTTATAGAAAAAAATCTGTATACCAGTGGACTGGCGCAGTTCAAACCCGTGTTGCTCGGGGGTCAGCCATATCTGGGCTCCACCTGCACCAAACACACAGCGCGGGCACAGTAACTGGCAGGAACAGGAACCCGCAGAACCAGAAGGGAAACCAAGTGGGAGGTCTGGGAGTCTGTGTTCATCCCCCACAGTGTGGTAGGTGCTTTGAAAAGGCAGCCCTCTCCCCTGCCCCATCCTGAGCTCTTGACCCTTGGCCCCAGGACCCTCTCACTTCACCCTGCGTCCCCTGCAGGTCTGCTTGGATGATGGCATGCTGAGAATCACCCCGGAGCCTGGGCCCGCATGGCATCCCAGGACAAAGATGAGGAGTCCTCACCTCGCTGGGCCTCCCAGACAGGGCCCTGGGATGCCATCCTCGAGGCCGTCAGGGAGCAGCTCCCATCTCTGGATTCAGATTCCTCCTCGGTAAGCAAGCACCTTCTTCCTATGTCTTCCTAGGCCCCGACTGCCCTTTCTTCCCAGGGCAAACATGATGCTGCCCCATGAACAGCTTTGGAGCTTATCAGCTTCTGTGTTTGTCATAATCTCAGTTTTTGTTCTCTGAATACATTTATTGATTCTTGGCATCCTCATGGGCCATTGTGCACAGCAAGGCTAATGGAGAGTAGATAATGTGACCCCAGTGCCTTGTCACGTCTCCAGCCTTGTTTGCTCTCACCCTCAGATATCCTCGTGAGGTGAGCTGGGAACTCTATGTGTCCCCTCTCCCCTTAGAGGCACCAAGGCTCTGTGTCATTTAAGTGTTGGCTGAAGGTTGCGGGGCAGGGGGAGAGCTGGACTCTTCTTTCAGCTACCACCTCGCTGCCCTGTTCATTCGATGCCGGCCATTAACTGGGCACCTGTTATGTGCAAGGTCTTAGGGGGCAGCAAGTATGTGCAGAACGGGGAGCCCTGGATCTCACCTTCACAAGGCTGTGTGGCCAAGCCCTTTTCTAAAGCAGTGGCAGGACGCAGCCAGGGCAAGGGCCTCTGGGAGAAAACTGATCTCCCCAGATCATTCTGAGCAGCAGGGCAAGGGCGCCTGGAGCCTGAGGCCCTCTTGGCTCTGCCCGCCGCCCCATAATCCAAAAGTCCTCTCATTTGTCCACAGTCAGACTGCGGGCCAGAGGAGCTGTTCATCTTCCAGCGAGATCAAACTGCCCTGATCCCAGACTTGTCAGAGGAGCTGGCTGAAGAGCCTGCCAGGGCCTGGCTTGCTACAGCCGCTGGGCCTCCTGAGGTCTGTAGGAGGCAGGCTCCAGGGATCCACGATGCTGGGCCCCTGTGGGCAGAATGGGGTATGGGTGTGGGTGGCCATGCTCTCACCAGACCCTAACGGCAGTGGGGGTCAAAGAGGTTAAAACCCCAGCACTCCCCAAACATTTGTTGATTTAATAAGGGTGACAGTGGGGATTCGGAGATAAGAAGGTGCCCCTAGCTGGAGAGGCAAGACAAACACAAGAAACAATTAGAAAACACCACAGCACACTCTATAAGCATCATAGTTAGTCATTCCAACTGTCAGAGCAAATTTTCTATCTTCTTGTCTTCCCATTTCTCAGAGACAAAAAACTCTATCTAAAATTAATGGCTTGGTGCTTAAAGTTAATTGCTGCCTTTATAAATAGAAGCCATCAATAGGCTTTCATCACTGGGCAGGTCCCCAACCGGTCAGGCCTGCCTGACTCTTGTTAAAAGCTCCAGGAGACTGGCTTAGCTCCGTTGTAACTATTATGACTAGTGGTCACTCATTAACCAGGAGAATGGGGGATGTTCTCAAAGACCAACACAGCCAGACATCCATCAAGGCAGTGAAAGCAGACTTTATTCAGTAACTGCTGACAGCAGGGGAAAGAGCTGAGCTCTGTCTGGTTTGTGCAGAGGTGACTGGGGTTTTAAAGGGAGGAGGGAGGAGGAGAGCAGGGCCCACTAGAGTCAGGGTCGTGAACGATCACAGACAGCGGGTCAGTGAGGGTGTGACCAGGCCAGGAGGTGTGTCGCTGGCAGGTATGGAAGTCAGCAGTCTATCCTCCCACGGAGAAGGGAGACCGAAGCCAGGTCCCTCCAAAGGAATGGCTCTCCCGTGACAGATGCTTCTCGGTTTTAAGAGACACATACTCACAATAATAAACCCTTTTTAGTAAATGCTCTAAGGGAGGTCAGCTGTTGGCTGGAACAAACACTAAATTCTCCCTGCAGCATTGAGCTTCCTCAGGCAGGGCTGGGGTCATCCTAGCCGTGCACTGCTGGAAACCATTCTAGAGTCTGGTCAAGTCTCTCCGTGCTGGTTTGGGCAGAGTGGTTATGTGCTGCAGTCTACCTCTCAGTGCAAGCACTGACACGGGGTCATTTTACGGAACCAGGCAGGGCATGTCTCCTACCCATCACCAGGACAGACATCAGCCACTCACCCAGCCATGCCTAGAAGTATAACCCCAAACAGGAGAAATTCCCAGGGCTGCCAAGCCCTGTGGTTAGTGCAGGTGCAGCGATGTCCACATGGTCTTATCTTGTGTTTTCTTCATTTATATAATTACCTCAGTGACTCTTCTGGAGAATTTTTTTCAGTCTGGGACGGGAAAGTCTGCATTAACTCACAGGGGCAGAGGCTGTGGGCTTGCTCTGGAGTCAAAGGGCCTGGATTTCTTCTTGTCCACCCCTTAATAGTTGTGTGGCCAAAAGGTAGAAACAACCCAAGTGTCCATCAACACAAGAAATAGACAAAACGTGGTGTATCCATACAATGGAACATTATGCAGTCCATGAAAGGGAACCAAGTACCAACACGTGCTACCACCTCAGTGGACCTTGGAAACACTAAGCTAAGCAAGGACACAAAAGGACAAATACTGTAGGGTTCCACTTATATGCCATACCTAGAACAGGCAAATCCATAGAGAGAGAAAGTAGACTAGAGGTTACTAGGGGCTGGGGGGTGGGGAGGCACAGTCCCTTTGGGGTGATAAACAAGCTTTGGAAATAGACAGCGGTGACGGTTGCACATTATGAATGTACTTAATGTCACTGAATGATCCTTTTTGTAACAATCAAAATAGCAGATTTTACGTTACATACATATTTTACCACACACATAAAAATTCCCTGAAGTATGTTTTTGAGGATGCTAAGGACACCTGTTTTCTCCACAGCCAGGTGTGGTGCCTGTGGAATTCACTGCAGAACCCTGGAGTAAGTGGGGCCCAAAGACAAGGGGTCCTGCCTCTCTGCAAGGCAGGGACGCTGACGGGCCTGTAGAGATCTGTGGTGAGGCCTGTTCCCTTCTTCGGGTGCCTGAGGACACCCCCATGTGGCAGGAAGGCAGTCGTGGGGCTGTGTCCTTCAGCACCCAGGGTCCTCCCCGGGGGCCACACGGAGAAGCCACCTTCTCCCCGTGGGAATGCGACCTGAAAACAGAACCCCCAGGCGCTGCCTCACGAGCCCATTGGGGCACAGACTCCACAGCCCACAGAGCCCTCCGGAAGGAGAGAAGGAAGATGATTGAGAAGGACATACTCCATAAAGTTACCTGGGATGCCCGGGGCCCAGCCTGCCGTGACCACAGTCCAGTGGAAGAGGCACCCTGTGCCGCAGGAGCGGCAGGTCTGAGACCAGAAACACCCCCGGAGGGGCCCCGGGAAGGACCTCCGGTGCTCTCCCTCAAGGTAGTCAGCCCCCTAGCCTGCGCTTCCTCAGGGGGGTCCCTTGCACAGTGGCCAACCTGAGGCCTGGCCCACTATACCTGTCCTAGTCTATCTGGGCTGCCGTGACAAACTCTCATAGACTAGGGGGCCTTAAACCCCAGAAATTCATCTCTCACAGTGCCAGAGACTGGGAAGTCTAAGACCACAGTGCCAGTACATTTGATGTCTGGTGAGAGCCTGTTTGCAGGTTCAAAGATGGCATCTTCTGGCCAGGTCCTCGTACGGTGGAAGAGGCGAGGAAGCTCTCTGGGCCTCTTTTATAAGAGCTCCACCTTCATGACCTATTTATCACTTCCCAGCAGCCCCACCTCCAAAACACCATCGCACTGGGGGTTAGGATTTCAACCTGTGAATTTTGGAGGGACGCAGACATTTAGTCCATAGCAACGACCTTAGGCCCCTAGGCCCATGGTCCCAGGTCCTTCAGCAGGCGGTCCTGCCTGTCTCAGTGGGTGTGTGGTACTGGCAGACAGACCATCCTCAACAGCGGTAACAAGAACAAGGAAGAGCAAGGAGACTCCAGCCTTGAAAGAAGGAAAGGAAAAAGGAAAAAGGAAAGGAAGAAGAAAGGAAGGAAGGAAGGAAGGAAGGAAGGAAGGAAGGAAGGAAGGAAGGAAAGAAAGAAAGAAAGAAAGAAAGAAAGAAAGAAAGAAAGAAAGAAAGAAAGAAAGAAAGAAAGAAAGAAAGAAAAGAGAGAGAAGGAAGGGAGGAAGGAAAGACAGACTAATCCAAAGCATGTTTGTAAAGACAGACAACCACATGTAAGATATAGAACAAACTTTGTTAAAACATAATTCCCCAAATGGCAAAGCCCTCATTTTCATACAGAGAGTGTGAACACCTGTTAACGTTGTATTTAGCTCATTAACGAGGGAACCAGGAGGATGACAAAGCCGGTTCACAGAGATTATGAGAAACCGGGATTTTGTAAAACACTGAGGAGAAAGAAAGGGACACTGAGAAAAATTGCACATGAAGTACAAAATTGGTCAACATCCGACAAGCAGCAAAGCTGTTTGTTACCTCTGGGGTCATCTCCACGGGACAGAGAAAACCCCTGCACCTGTTTCTCAGTTTTACAAAGTCGTAACATAGGTGGGCCCTGGTCGCCTGTGGAAACCAAATTACCGCGCCCAAGAAAGGTGGGCTTGTCAGAAAAGCTCCAGCGTGACATTTAAACATTGTGCAATTCTTTTTTGCCTTATTTGCAAATTTTGATAATTTTCTTAACAACTTAGAGAAAACTGGCATCAGGTTGTACGTGAAGGTCATTTTTACCAATTCCATTCTTATCAATTGTTGTTGAAATAAGCCAGTCTTTCCTTTCTGCTTGCCCCGATACACTTGTTTTCACTCACCTCTAGGGCTGCATGGAGCTGCAAGAGGGTCCCCAAGAAACACCAATTCATACTTAACTTCCTCCCTGCTCTCATCAGACCCAGACGCCCCCAGCGCTCTCTTCCAAGTCCTCCTGTGATAGCACCAGCGCAGAACAATCTGTCCCTTAAAAGAGCAAACTGTTTAAACCTCCCAACACTAAACCTGTATGAACCTAAGGAGCTTAAGACGACACTGGGTTTCCAGGCCAAACAGTCTTTGTACCAAAAACAAAAGTTTTGCTCAAAAAACGCATAGGAAGGAGATGGCAGGAGGTGTGGGTGAGAGAGTGCCTAGGTGGGCAGGCACCTAAACCCTGGGGATTTCTAACCTGCAACAACCCTCCGTGGTTCACAGCAGCTGCGGAATCGGGCATTCCCGCCGCCAGGACCGTGCGGCTGCCTCATAATCACTGCTTTAATTATTTCAGGAACTTGAAGAGTGGGATTTGGATCACATCCTTCAGAGTCTGGCAGGGCAAGAAGGCGGCAGGGGAGATCGCGCACCTAGAGCCACGTGGTGGGCAGCTGACCGCCTGGGCCGAGGTCTGACCTTGAATGCCAGGGCCCAAATGCATCCCCACAAGCAGCTCCTTCCAGGCCCTCTCAATAAAATAGGGTCAGCCCTGCAGCCCACCATGTCCTCTCTGCTGCTCAGCCCTCACGGTCCCAAGCACACAGGTGCCAGTCCGTGGAAATTTCCATCCATCCATTCATTCACTCACTCACTCATTATATACATGACCCCCTACTAGGTGTCGGGAGTGGACAAGCCCCAGAGGGGGACCTTCAGACAGGTCCCTACCCTTGACTCACACCTTTCCCTCCTGCCCACCTCCAGGGCTTCCTCCCTCTCTTTCTGGGAGCAAAGCGATCTGCAATTTGTGCTCCTTCAGCCAGCAGCTGAGCACACCCTGCCTCCCCTCACCTCCCCATTGACAAAGCCAGGGGCGTGATCACCCCACCACATTTGTGCCCTTGCTCTGGGCAGTTCTGTAAATAAAAGGAAAGCTCCTCCCTGCCTCTGCAGCCATCCTGGGTCACAAATGTAAGCGGAGGCTGGTCTGAGGCAAAGAGCAAGGAGGTGTGGGGGTTCCAGCCTCCAATTCCAGAGCAAACCTCCTCTGTGGCTGACAGCCCCTGGTGCTGTTTCAGCATGGTTTTGTTGGTTTGTAACTTAAAGCCTTATAGCAGGATGTGGAGAAACCCTCCCTCCTGTCAGGCAGGGACTGGGCTGGGGGCTGTAACCAATATACCCTCTTTGGAGGGCAATGTGGCAGAATCCATTCTCTGTTTAAAGCCACATAAGCCACATCACCCACTTACTCCACTGCTAAAGTCTATCCTAAACACACACCCCACCGGGTAAAGATGTGTATTCAGGGATGTTCATTACAGTGCTGTTTATAATTGTGAAAATTTGGAAATGACCCATATTCAATATTCAATAGGAGTCAAGCTAAATCAGTTACACCACAGAATGCTCTAAAGCTCAAATGAAGAGAATCTATGTATATTAACACAGAACTACATAATCTATTCAGTGAAAAAAAATCTATGGAGGATAATCCTGTTGCTAATTTTTTAAAAAAGTGAACACCAGAACTGTTAATTCTGGTTCCCTCTGACGAGTGGGACTTGGGGGTGAGGACGTGGGGGAACCCGTTAATAAGTCAGTCCTCCTTTACGGGGCCTGCGTATATATCACTCCCCTGGTCCTGCGGAGCTGGAGATGAGGTCCACATAAAGGGCTGTGAGTGGCAGAGGGGGTGCACAGAGCGAGGTAGATCCACACGAGGGGGTCCAAGGGGTCCTAAGGCTCAGGCTGCTGTAAGTCAAACCATGGGTGTCCCCACTCAGCGGCCTCCCCGCTCTCCCATCAGACCACACCCTGCCGAACAACCAGGACAGGCTCATGGAACAGCTCATCCTTCTGTGTGCCACACATTCCAGAGCCCCTTCTGCCTGGAAGGTGCCTGCTGACACACCTCAGGACACCATGCAGCAGGAGGCCAGGAGCAGGTGAGACTTCTGCCAGCCACAGCCTGTGTCCTCTCTGTGGAACCGGCCATGGTCTTGCAGCAAGTATCAGATCTATCCTGGGTGGGGCACTTGATGTAGAGTTCTCATTTCATCTCAAGAATCTGATCAGGTAGGTGCTATTATCTCCATTTTATAGATGGGGAAACTGAGGCTCAGAGGTTGACTTACCCAGGCCATACATGGCAGAGCTGGGACTCAAGCCCCAAAGCACCTGCTCTTGCACACCCCCTGGGAACCCTCCTTTCACCATCCACATGGCTTCCCCAGAGTAGGACCCTGCCCCTCTGGCCGCTGTTAATTAGGCCAGCCCTGGAGTCTGACCTGAGCCAGGCCAATCAGAGCCTTTCTGTGAGAATTTCCAATCTCCCTGTCTCTGGGTGGGAGCGGGAGGGCAGAGAAAGGCCAGCTGTAGTGAGAAACATTGAAGCTGGAGGGCAGAGGTGGGCACAGGTGGAGTGGGCTTCTGTTCCTGGCAACCCAGTGACCAACAGAAATATCTAGGGGTGTCTGGGTGGCTCAGTCTGTTGAGTGACCAACTCTTGGTTTTGATTCAGGTCATGATCTCGGGTTCCACACTCAGAGGGGAGTGTGCTTCCCTTCTCCCTCTCCCATTGCTCCCTCCACCCCTGCTTGCACTCTCTCTTTCAAATAAATAAATAAATCTTAAAGAAGGGGCGCCTGGGTGGCTCAGTCATTAAGTGTCTGCCTTCGGCTCAGGTCATGATCCCAGGGTCCTGGGATCAAGCCCTGCATCGGGCTCCCTGTTCCATGGGAAGCCTGCTTCTCCCTCTCCCACTCCCCCTGCTTGTGTTCCCTCTCTCGCTGTGTCTCTCTCTGTCAAATAAATAAAATCTTAAAAAAAAAAAAAAGGAAAAAAAAACAATATCTAGACTCGTACTGTCCAATTGGTAACCACTGGCCACATTTGGCTACTGAACCCTTGAAATGTGGCTGGTGCAATGAGGAAATGAATTTTTAAAATTTATTATTATTATTTTTAAAAGATTTTATTTATTTATTTGACAGAGAGATAGAGTGCACAAGTAGGCAGAGAGGCAGGCAGAGGGAGAGGGAGAAGCAGACTCTCCACTGAGCAGGGAGCCCAACGTGGGGCTCGATCCCAGGACCCTAGGATCATGACCTGAGCCGAAGGCAGCCGCCCAACTGACTGAGCCACCCAGGTGCCCCTATTTTATTTTATTTTTTGAAGATTTTATTTATTTGAGAGAGAGAGAGAGCATAAGCAGGGGGAGTGGCAGGCAGAGGGAGAAGCAGACTCCCCGCTGAGCAGTGAGCCCGATGAGGGGCTCGATCCCAGGACCCTGGGATCATGACCTGAGCTGAAGGCAGCCGCTTAACCAACTGAGCCACCCAGGTGCCCCAAATTTATTTTATTTTTAAATTTAATTTTAATTAGCTTACAAGTAAATTTAAAAAGCTACTTGTGGCAAATGGCTACCACACTGGGAAGCACAAATATAGAACATTTCAGTCACCAGGGACAGTCCTGTTGGACAGTGCTGGCCAAATCTTGAAGGTTGTTCTGAAGAGCAAAAGAGCAGGTGCATTTACAGGGCCTAGCTCAGGTCACACTGTAATCACCCAGAAGGGACTCAGAAACCCTGCTCTCTCATCTCAGATCTGCTCCGAGGGAGCCAGGCTTCCAGGCCGAGCTGGGCCTGACACTGGCCGAGAGCAGGCAGCTAAGGAGCCCCGCAGAGCCTCCCACTATCTTCATCGATCTGCGGCCCTCAGAGCCATCAGACCCCAGGTCGGTGGAAAGGTACTGGGAGTGGTGACAGCCTTGCTTTGCAGTGCTCCTATTGGCCTCAGGAGGAGCAGGTGCTCATACAGGCGGGAGTCGCACTGGTGTGGGCTAGTCCCAGAGCACTGCTCAGTGGAGAAGTGCTGTTAGCCAGGAGCTGAGCCTGGCCGACAATCCCACTTGGTCCCATCAGCAGGCTCTCCCTGCAGGGAGGGAAGAACCCAGGCGGAGCTCTAAGCAAACAGAGTCTGGGCTTTGGTACATGGCCCTGGGGTGTGTCCCTCCACCTCTTGGCAGGAAATCCCAGGGGCCTGGGTGGCCTGGGGCACATTCCGTGAAGCCAGCTTTCTTCTCCTCCAGCTCCAGCCTCAGCTCCAGCTCCTCTGACAGCGAGGAGGAGGAAGAGGCTACAGTGGCCCTCAGAGACCAGCAGGGCCCAGCCAAGCAGGAGAGTCCTTCCTCCCGCTGCCTACGGTAACCACCAAGGGGCTCCCATCACCTGGGGATGTCCCGTCCCTGCTTTCCACAGCAAGCCCTCAGCCTGGCACACTGAACATTTGTGCTTTCAGCTCTGTCTTGCACCCATAAGGCTAGCACGTGTGGGTCTGGTAGGGGGTCTAAGAGGTGGCCCACGGGAGCCCACTTGGGGCCCAGCCTGGAATGCTGTCCTCCCGACATCACCAAGGACACCTTAGTTCACTCCTGAGAAGGGATAGGTACTTTCCTTCTGAAAAGTAGCTGCCCAAATTGATTTGCTCCTTACTCCTGATAGCACTGGAAATGAAGTTGTTGGGATGGAATGAAGTGATGCTTGTTGGCTAGAAATGAAAGGACTGGGTGAAGGAAGCAGTGTCCCATTCAGAGAAGGCCAGCTCCCCACCGTGCAGAGGCCCCAATGGTGGTCCTAGGGCCACTCAGACTTATATGCTGTATCTATTGTTTTTGGAATTGCAAAGCCTGAAGATCCTATCTGGGAAGGTCAGAGTCAAATGCAGCTTTTCCTCTAAAGAACATGATTAGGCATATAGGAAAAAAGAAGAAAAATCTGAGTTGAGAAGCGTCACACGAGTGGGCTCCCAGAAGCCTTAAACATGCTAACATGCCCTGTGACTCAGCACGGGCTGAGAGGCTAAAATCTCTCACTTACCGTCTTGAGAACCAGGGAACACGCTTCTGGAAGCACTCTGGCCCCTTCCTGTGGGGAGGTCTGGCTCCACTTGGTGTTGATTGATCATCTCTTGTGTCACAGGGACTGCACCGGGAAGAGTCAGCTTCTCCAGCAGCTCAGGGCATTTCGGGAGGGGACAGCTCAGCCCAATTTACCTGCCACTGGGGGTCCCAGTGTCCAGAAGTCTCAAGTCCCTGAAGATTCAGCCAGCTCTGCAACTGGAAGGAAGCAACATATACCAGCCTGGGCCGAGCAGCAGAGCACCCAGGCCAGACGCCCAGGGGGAGGTCCCAGGGCGCTAGGGGACACTCTTGGGCCAGGGACAGCCAGGGAGGCCCTGGTGCCTCCCCTGGGCCAACTGTAGCTGCGTCCTGGACCAGATGGGAGAAGGAGCTGGGCGGAATGATTCCACTCTCCATCCACATGCCTGGGCCCCTGGCTCTCCCTTGTTTCCGAGAGAAGGTGCTTCTTCTGCAGCACGGGGACCCTCAGGCTGTGGGGCAGATCATTCTGTGCACTTAGAGCAAAGATGCCAGAACACAGTTGTACACAGAGCAGGACAACAGCGCCTGGGAAGCAGACCCCACCGAGAGCACCGTCCGTGCCAACAGGGGGACTGTCGGGCGTTTTCTCTCCCGTGTCTGCACTCTTCTCTGTTATTGCCATCATGCAAGCTCTTTATAAAACTAAAACTCAAGTAAAACATATTTAGAGAATTTCAGGGTTTAGAGAAAGGGTCTTGGAAGAGAATTGAGCCTGATCTTCTGGGTCCCTGGCTGCTTGCTATTTATGTGCCTAAATGAACACACCACCCGCTCTCTCTCACACACCAAATGGACTCTTTGATAAATGGGGGAAGACTGAAGGTTTTTTTCTTTAACCAAGATACAAAGGCACACATCTGTTTTAGGGTCCTTCCAAACTATGGGTGGAGTTGACCTTTCCACAGATATAGAGTACTGAGTGTCCTGACACCCAAACAGTCCCCATGGAACAGAGTGGCACCCGGCCTTGTGGAGGACATCCTTCTCGTTACTTTGCAAACATCACCCCCCACCGCCCATTTTCAGAGTCCTTTCATATTGTTCTCAGCCCTGCTGTCCCCAACAGGCTGAAGCCCTGATCTGTGGGCACCTCTGTTTTCTCATCAACTTGTTTCCGAGATTCTGCTTCTCAGAGTCTCTGCCCCGCTCTGCCCTGCCTGCCCCATGGGAAAAGCAGTCATCTCGAGTCCCCCTGTGACATGGGCTCAGTGGCTTGGTAGGGTCCTTGGCATTTGGGCACGTGTCCCAGGATTCAGCTGGGGTCACCACCTGTTAGCATGTGCTGAGGATGGGCAAGGGTCTCTTTCCATCAAGCCCTGCACCAGGCAAGGCAGCCTCTGCCTGGCCTCAGCTAGTCATGATCAGGGCCACAGACCTCACTTGATATGGCCATGGGGGCCCCCACAGCAGCCCCCACCCACAATGATAAGGGGTCAGGGGCAAGGCAGCTGCCACCAAGGCCACAGGAAGCCCTGGGTGGGCCTACCGGCAGGGCAGTTAACCACACTGTGTCACGTGGGCTCCCGGGTCTTGCCCATCTGTGAAAGTCCCTCACCCTCTGCTCCAGGGCATGTGCAGTGTGGTCAGGACTCAAGCACTGGGCAAGGCAGACTAAACGTGACCACCTCCACCCATGCAGCCTGTCAGGAGCAATGGCCAGCTTTTCTTCCTTTGAACCCATTTTCCACATGTCTACCCCTTTTAACGTCAGAAGTTCATTAAGA
This sequence comes from Mirounga angustirostris, assembly GCF_029215605.1. Lineage (NCBI taxonomy): Eukaryota > Metazoa > Chordata > Mammalia > Carnivora > Phocidae > Mirounga > Mirounga angustirostris. The sequence goes on from NW_026991713.1 coordinate 143,366,192, forward strand.
ATGTTTTACAAAGTGAGAGAAAATAAACTCTTTGTTCTAAGTTCAACTGGGTGAACGACCATTAAGGCAAGCCGAGAGGATGATGTGGTAGTTCTGCCACCTGGACAAGGTGCTGGAAGCACTCAGGACCTCAGTTTCCCATCTATAAAAGGAGAGTCACAAAAGCCCTATGTCCTAGGACTGTGTGAGAGAATAGTCTGGAACAGGTACTAATGGGCCCAGGTCCCAGGCCAGGAAGTGGGCAGCCGGTGGCCTCCAGCACCAGCCTGGACATGACAGAAGTGAGCCCGCAGACTCACGGCCGCATAGGGAAGGAGAGTGGTCGGCAAAGCCAGGCGTGCTCAAGAGCCCTGGAAGCTGGCCTAGAAGGTCAAACCATGCTTCAACTGAGTGGCCCCCTTCTCTGGAGAACACACCAGGCAGAGCACACGAGGCCAGAGGAACCGACTTTATTAAGGGAACCAAGAACAGATCACGCACCCTGGAACATGGGTTATGCTGAAAGGTGGAAAATACCTACAGTGATTGGGTGACCAACAGAATGGAGCACAGCATGAGGCCCAAGGCAACCCCACCATGGGAAACTGCCACACTCCCTGCATGGAATGTTCCAGAACCAAGAGGTTTTAGCAGCTGCTCCAAGACTCCAGTGATGACGAAATGAAACCAGGACTCTCTACCGCTCCCCTCAGCTGCCCAGGACACAGTGGATGTGAACAGATCAGAAAGACCAAGTGGGGCAGCCAAGGCTGCCTCTGGCCTGGCCACTTGGGGCTGGAGCAAAGGCAACCCTGGACTCCTGCCCTGGGGACAGATGGCAAGGCTGGTCCAATCCACAGGCTTCCTCATGGGCCGGGGAGGCTGGAAGATGGGGTATCAGGGAAGCGTTCCCACACCAGGCATTCATCCTTTAGAACAGCCATGGATCTATGAAGGCGACCCCCACCTCACCCCACTGCCCCGCTGACACCACAGGGATACAGAAAAAGCCCCCACAGGCTACATACTGGGTGTGGCAAGGCTGGAGGGGAAGGTGGGAGGCCAGGGAAGGCTGGGGTATGTTAACGCTGCAAGGAACTGGAGCTTTGGAGGCTTCCCTGAAGTGGGCTGATAACCGTCCCCGGCTTCACGTCCACCCACAACCTCAGCATGTGCCCTTATTTGGAAACAAGGTCTATGCAGATGTAATTGAGATGAGGTCATTCTGGATCGGGGGCCCTAAATCGAATAACTGTGCCCTTAGAAGAGGACACCAGAGCAGAGGCAGAGGCGGGAGCGATGTGGCCACAAGCCAAGAACACCAGGGACGCCAGGAACACCAGAAGCCATGAGAGAGGCGTGGGACAGTCTCTCCCATCAGGGCCTCCAGAAGGAAGCAGCCCTGCCCACATCTTGGGTTTGGCCTTCTGGCCTCCTAAACGGTGAGAATCCATCCCTGGGGGTGGTGAGCCACCCAGGCTGTGGTCACCTGGACGGCGGCCCCAGGACCCAGGTCCACCTGCTGCATGTCCAACCACTGCTGAACTCAGTGCCCGGATTCTTCCCTCGGCCTGGGCACCTGAAATGTCCCGCAGCCATCGGCTGGGCCCCCACCAGGAGCAAACGGGGTCAGTCTGAAATGCCTTCAGATTAGGGTTCTAGTTCCGAGACAGTAACCAGCAGCTTCATGAACTCTGACCTCGAAATTCTGAATGGGACTCCGGAGGTGGGCAGCTCAACGAGTGGTGGCTGGGCTTCAGCCCGGGGGCCTCCTGGAGCCGCGCCGTGGGGCTCTGCAGGCCTGGCAGGCGCTGCTCGCCGCTGTGGGTCCGCTGGTGTTTGTGCAGGTCTGTGCCCCGGCGGAAGCCCCTGCCACAGGCCTGGCACACGAAGGGCTTCTCGCCCGCATGTGTCCTCCGGTGCGCGCTGAAGTGGGAGCTGTTGCTGAAGCGCTTCCCACACTCGGCACAGGCGTAAGGCCGCTCCCCAGTGTGCGTCCGGCGGTGGATGACCAGGCTGGAGCTCTGGCTGAAGCGTTTGCCGCACTCGGCGCACACGTAGGGCTTCTCGCCCGTGTGGACCCTCTGGTGCGTGCTGAAGTTGGAGCGGTCACTGAAGCCCTTCCCGCACACCTGACACTTGTAGGGCCGCTCCCCGGTGTGCGTGCGCTGGTGCTTGGTCAAGTGGGACGTTTTGCTAAAGCCTTTGCCGCACTCGGGGCATGTGTACGGCTTTTCGACTCGTCGCGGTCCTCCTCTTTCCAGAGGCTGCTCAGTCCCGGCCATGCCCCTGACCAGCTCTCGGTCCCGCTCCCTTCCCATTGACACGTCCTCCAGGGTGTCCTGTCCATCCTCAAGTTGCGGCCCAAGCCCTGGGACACAGAAAACACAGTCCGTGAGGCCTTCACAGGGAGAGGGGAGGCTTCCAATAAGAAGGCAGAGGCTGGGCGGCTGTCCCATCTGAGGAACATGAGAGCGAGCCTCAGAGCACTTAGCAGGGGAGTGTCAGACCCTGAACAGAGATAATGAACCACGGCCAGCAGCTCGTGAAACCCTCACAACGCCAGTGAAGTGCGTGCCGTTACTGTCCCATTGTTAAGATGAGGACGTTGAGGAACTTACCCAGAGTCACTGGGCTAGTAAGTTACAGGACGGGCTCTGGAGTCTGGGCTCATAACCTCTAGGCCAGGGGTTCTTACCCAGGGGCAATGGTGGCCTTCAGAGGGCACTTGGCAATGTCTTAAGACATTTTTGGTTGTCACAACTGGGGAGAAGAATGTTGCAAATGGCATCTAGTGGGTGGAAGCCAGGGATGCTGGTGAACATCCTATAGCTCACTAGATGGCATCATAACAGAGAATTCTACAGCCCCAATGTCAACAGTGTTTTGGTGTTTAACTAAACAGTGGTACCACAGCCAGGCTAAATAACCTCTCAGGATGTCATCTGTAGATCTGCTTAACATCTACAATCAGCTGACTGTAAATAAAGCAGATCACCCTCCACACTGTGGGTGGGCCTCATCTAGTCAGTTGAAGGCCTTAAGAGCAGGACCTGAGGTTTCCCAGGGAGGGGCAGAGGGAGAGACAGAATCCTAAGCAGGCTTCTTTTCCGGCATGGAGCCCCTTGCAGGCCTTGATCTCACAACTCTGAGATCATGACCTGAGCTGAAATCAAGTTGGACACTTAACCAACTGAGCCACCCAGGTGCCTCCCCCAGAGAAGGAATTCTGCCTCGAGACTGTAATACACAAATCCTGCCTGGGTTTCCAGTCAGCTGGGTGGCCTGCAGATATCAGACTCAGGACTGCAACATCAACTCTCATTCGAATTTCTAGCCTGCGGGCCTGTCCTACGATTTTAGGCTTGTCAGCATCCACAATCCTATGAGCCAATTCCTTAAAATAAATGTCTTAACTTACACACAAACACACACACACACACATATACACTATTGGTTTTGTCTGTCTGAAGAAACCCAACTGATACAAAGAAGCATCTCAATTCCTTCAGAACCTGTTTCAGGGAGTGAATGGGTATCTGGAGTGTCAAGATGAGCTGAGCGGGAAGAGCAGAAGGAATAGTGTTGGGTGGTGAACTGGGGCTGGTGGGTTAAGGAGAGGCTGTGGATGGCCAAGGCCTTGCCAGAAGCAGCTCTACCCACGGGGGCTGTGGGCAGCACAGAGGCCAAGGTCAAACTGGACCAACCATGTGCGTGAAGGAACAAAAGAATAAGGAACCCAGGACATCTGTGGGCACCTGCCTGGGGTAAGGTGAGCAGCCATACTCTTCCCACTGCAGCTGGGCCCCTGACGGGTCACCAGCAACCTTGGCTGTGCAGGCTGCACTCAGCTGGTTGCTGAGCGGACTCTCCAGTGAACACCCCTGGCCCACTGAACCCACCAAGCAACAGGGTGTGAGTTCTTATTTCAACATGCTCCCCAGTGATTCCTCGGGCCACTGCAGCCTGAGAACTGTTGAACTGGCTTTTGTAAGTGGTGCGGAGACATGGGAGATACAGAGCAGGGATATGCTGGGCCTAGGGTGCCTGAGGCTCACATACAACTATTGGGAAATGCCAAGCTGGCCAGAGCCAGCCTAAGGGAAGGAGCCACCCTCCCTGAGACCGGCCCACTTCAGACATGCCACTGATGAGCAGTGGCCAGGGTCTCTCTGCATGTTACCCCCGTGTTCCGGCAGCACGTCCCAGCTGCAGTCCCGCTGAGCCGGGTCCATGCACTCCCACTCCTCCTGGGACAGGTACGCCGCCATGTCCTCCAAGGTCACTGGCACCTGCTGGAATGCAAGCCACTCAGTCCTATGCCACAGCTCCGTCACGTGGGCCAGACTGGTGGGCTCGCCCACCCCCTCCACCTGTATCACAAGGGCGGGTCCTGCTTTGCCTCCCCCCACTTCCTCTCTCCAACACTTTCCCTCTCCATATGCTGTTGTCTACCCCTCCTCCTCAGGCTCCGCTCACAGAACGGCTGAATCCTGCTCCCTGGGAGGACACCATCACCACCACCCTGTCCCACTGCTGCTGGGCCAGAGACAGTGTGGACAGATTCACTGTCTGGAACAGCTGGTTCCACTGCATGCTCAGCCACCGGGGCCCACGTTTCCCAGGGGACAAGTCAGGCATGCCCTGCCTCAGCTGAACCAGCCCTGGGACCCGGGGCGGGTGGGGAACGGTGTCTTGGGAACTTCAGGATGCCTGTAGTCCAGTCGTTCCAAATCTGGCACCAGAATGACCTGAGCAGCAGATTAAAACCCAAGCAAACAATGTCTAGAAGAGACAAATCCGTAGAGACAGAAAGTAGGTTGCCATGGGCTGGGAAAGGGGGAATGGGGGGGTGCTACTAATAGGTATGGGGTGTCCTGGGGAGGAAAATGTTTTGAGGACTGTGATGATGGTTGCATAACTCTATAAATACGCTAAACGCTATGTACTCTAAATAGCTAAGCTGCGTGGTATGTGAATTATACCTCAATAAAGCTGTTATTTTTAAATAAGATTTATTTATTTATTTTAGAAAGAGGGAGGGTTAGGCGACTGCCTTCAGCTCAGGTCATGATCCCGGGGTCCTGGGATTGAGTCCCACATCGGGCTCCCCCTGCTCTGTGGGAAGCCTGCTTCTCCCTCTCCCTCTGCCTGCGACTCCCCCTGCTTGTGTTCCCTCTCTTTCTCTCTCTGCCAAATAAATAAATAAAATCTTAAAAGAAAAAAAAAGAAAGAGTGAGAGTGAGCATGAGCAGGTGAAGGAGCAGAGGGAGGGAAAGAGAATCTCAAGCAGATTCCCCATTGAGCACAGAGCCTGATATAGGGCTTGATCTCATGAACCTGAGATCATGACCTGAGCCGAAATCAAGAGTCGGATGCTTAACCAACTGAGCCACCCAGGCGCCCCTCAATAAAGCTGTTATTTAAACAAACAAGCAAAGGAGACTCCAATTCCAGGCCTGGGCTGGGGGAGGAATCTATATTTTTACCCAGAGTCTAGTGCCCAGCTGGGTTTGAAGCAATTGCCCCAACTCACCATTAAGCCCCAGAATCCTCTAGGATACACCTAATACCCGGATGGCATCTAAGAGAAGACTTTCGGGAGGAGAAAGTTGGGGTAAAGGGGTCATTCCACGAAGGAACAGCTCTGAGAGCTGGACCTGGCACGGGAGAGAAGTGTTCCCATAACAGAGGCAGGGGACACACAGGGATGCTGCAGATCAGGAACACCCACTCACCCGGGACCAGGATGAAGTGAAGGACGTGGCCGATGCCGCCGTCTCCTGAGGCTGGGAGGCCGCTGGGCCTGGGGAAAAAGCACAGAGTTGCCGGAGAAGGCCACACAGCCCACCCATGCACACGGTAGCAAAGCCCAGACAGGTGTAACTACTCCCCATCTATGCTCAGCTCCCAGGTAAGAACGTGTCCTTCCCACGTGCACAGAGGCCCAGCCTCCTGTGACACCCCTTTCCCTCTGCCTCCTTCCCCTAAAGAGCTTCTTTCATCTAGAGGGATGGCTACTCACCCCTCTTTGGTCTGTGGCTCCGCTGGGCTGGGGCCTGCTGGCTGGAGCATCCAGACCCTTCCTCCAGAGACAGCTCCTCTGGTCTGGCCTCTACTTGGTGTTTCAAGCACTGTTCTCCTGTCCCGTGGGACAGTGCATCATCAGGGAGCACCTCCAGGCCCTGAATGCAGACAGAGATCTGCCCACCAGCTCCCAGAAGGTTGGGAGAAAACCCACAAGGTTCCCAACCACTCCTGTCTCAGGCACCCCTGGCCATCCTCCTGTTCCCAGGCTCTGACCAGCTGTGCCTCACCTCCCCCACGCCCAGGGCTTCCTCCCCCTGCCTGCCCCCATGGCCCTCCACATGCCACACAATCTTCCCTCCAGACACGCTGGGAGAAGGAATGTGAGCTGGGAAGAGGTCAGGCTCCCAATTGGGACAAAGTGAGACCTGCTCTGTCCCTGAGTGAGTCTCCCCGGTCTCTCCCCATCACACTGTCCTGGTGTCATTGTCACACTCTTACCCTTCCTTCCTCGGTACTCCCTATAGACCTGGGCCAGGAGGACCCTGAATCAGGTCTCATTTCAGAAGTTCGCACTATTGCATGTGCTATGCTTTTTGAAGTCACCTACAAGTGCTCTGAAACAATCTAATTCCCAATTCCAGAGAAGGTGAATAGGATGAACTTGGGTCTCAGTTTACTGACCTCTGCAACAGTATTTAGGACAAGGAACATCCCCAGGAAACTGTGAAACCAGCACCAGGGACCCCTGTGTCAGGCTCAACATTGCACACCTCTAAGAGGAGACAGTCCCCAGAGGTTATGGGGTGCACAGAGACAGAGGGAAGCCATGCTAAGAACCCCAATGCCAAGGCTGGAGGGGCTGGGAAAGGATCCTGAGTTCTTACTGGCCACCAAGATAGCAGGATTTGCTTACTGCAATCAACTCATACTGTGATCAAGTTTGGGGGGATGTGTCTATCCTGCTGGACAAAAAGAAAAGTATGTGGTCAATGGCACTAACACAGGGAGAAAGGCCACCTGTCCATATCTGCCAAATATTTAACCTGGAAAACTAATCTAATCTAAGCAAGAGGAATTTGTAAGACTTCCCACTCCTCAAATTCTGTTAGAAGCTGGGAATGTGCCCTAGAGCAGTGCTGTCCACAGAACCTTCCATGACAACAAAGTGTCCTATGTCTTCACTGTCTAGTACCCAGTACAGTGACCCCTGACGACATCTGACGACTGCGCCCTTGAAATGGGGCCGGTGTGACTTAGGAACTACATCTGACGTTTTATTTAGTTTTAATTTAAAAAAATCAGATGTGAGAGGCGCCTGAGTGCCTCAGTCGGTTAAGCGGCTGCCTTCGGCTCAGGTCATGATCCCAGGATCCTGGAATCGAGCCCCACATCGGGCTCCCTGCTTGGTGGGAGGCCTGCTTCTCCCTCTCCCTCTCCCCCTGCTTGTGTTCCCTCTCTCGCTGTCAAATAAATAAATAAATAAATAAATAAATAAATAAAATCTTTAAAAAACAAATCATATGTGGCTGGTCACCACTGCATGGGATGACACAGCTCCAGAGAGGCTGGGGACATGTGGGGGCTCTAAGCAGAGCACCCACCAGCCCCTGCTTTTTCTTCCTAGTGCTCCTCATTTTGGGATCTCGTCAATGCCCAGGGCCCTGCCTGGGAAGGTCTCCAGCCTCCCTCCCATCAAAACCTGTGTCTGGCCTCCACTGGGATGATGTTAACGAAACAACCCACACAGCTCAGAGAGGGCTAGTGGGGCTACATGTGCTCAGTCAACGGGTTTACACCCATTGGCCCAGGCTGAGAAATACTTTGCAGTGTCTTCTTCAATTCACAGGAGCAGGCAGCCCCAATCCCCCCACCCACAGTGACCAAGGCAGGCCATGGCTCCAGAGCCCAAGGGATTTCCAAATGCAGACCTCAGGAGCAGGGCCCTGAGGTCTTGGGGGCCCCGTTTCCTCACCTCAAGGCCAAATTGCCCCCCACCTCACCCGCTGCCTCTGTTTCCTGGGCTCCCGCTGCAGCCCTTCCACGAGGACCACGGCCTCCTCACCACTCTCCGGCTGCTGCTCCCGCACCCGGGCCTGGATCTCCCCTGGCAGCACCATCAGGAACTGCTCCAGCACCAGCAGCTCCAGGATCTGCTCCTTGGTGCGCAGTTCAGGCCGCAGCCAGCGGCAGCAGAGCTCCCAGAGGCGGCTCAGGGCCTCCCGGGGCCCGGCCACCTCCTGGTAACAAAAGAGCCGGAAGAGCTGGCGAAACGTCTCAGGGCTGGGGTCTTCCGACTCCAGGGAGGGCTCCTCTTCCCAGCAGAAATCCTCCTCCACCTTCACGATCAGGATCTCGTCTTGCTCCAGGGGTGGTGGAGGCTGGAGACCAGGTGTGGCTGCCATTGTCTGGGGCAGGTCTTGCTTTCTTGTGCCTCAGGGCTCAAACTTGTCTCTCCCTATACTTCTGGCCAGACACTGGAAATGATGTTTGCAGGGCTCTGTGGAGAAACAATAAATCATTTGGGTGCAGTGTTAGGGCTAGATAAACATTTACCCATAAGGCCCTGCTCTTGCCCCAGAGCCAACTCACCCTCATTGGCAAAAGAAAAGGACTGCGGTAAATCAAGGCATTCTTGCTGCTACCCTCATGCTAATTCCCGGGCATCTCGAGGCCTTGGTTCCTCATTCAAAAAGTAGAGAGAGGGGCACCTGGGTGGCTCAGTTGTTGTGTTTGCTCAGGTCATGATCCCAAGGTCCTGGGATGGAGCCCCACATCCGGCTCTCTGTTCAGCAGGAAGCCTGCTTTTCCCCTCCCAATCCCCCTGCTTGTGTTCCTGCTCCTGCTCTCTCTCTCCCTGTCAAAGAAATAAAATCTTAAAAAAGCAAAACAAAACAAAAAGTAGAGAGAATGATATCCCTACACAGGCTGCTGAGAGGACTAAACCGATTTTTTTAAAAAAAAGATTTTATTTATTTGACAGAGAGAGACACAGAGAGAGCAGAAACACAAGCAGGGGGAGTGGGAGAGGGAGAAGCAGGCTTCCCGCTGAGCAGGGAGCCCGATGCGGCGCTAGATCCCAGGACCCTGGGATCATGACCCGAGCCAAAGGCAGACGCTTAACGACTGAGCCACCCAGGCGCCCCTAAACCGATTTTTGGAAAGGGTTTTCCGCATTGCCTGGAACGGGGTCAGAGTTCGAGAAATGCGGTTTTCATTATCACGGTAGGCCCGTTTGGGCTGGGGTCCCTTTGGAAATACGGTGAGAACCAGGGCCCCCTCTGCCCAGGAGGACGCGGATTCTGTCACGACCTGACCCCCGATTTTGGGCTCGGCAAGCCTCGAAGGCCCGCCGGGTACCCCCGCCTGGATGGTCACCATGGCCTCTCCAACTCCAGGGTGCTGGGAGGGTTGGGAGTCCCCGGCCGGGCTGCGTTCCCCGGTCTCGTCCTCAGGTGGAGGGTGAGCGGTGGCCCAGACCGAGCACGAACCCGGGCTCTGACGCGGGCCGCGGGATGGAAGCTCGAGCCGGGACCCCGAGCCCGCACTCACCGGCAGCGCGGCAGGCCGGGCTGGAAGCAGGACCGTAGGCGCGGCGGTACAGGCGGCAAGCTGTCCACGACGAGACCGACAAACCCTCAGAACAAACACACCAGACCGGTCCTAGCGAGCCATGGGCTCAGCCCGCTGTGGGCGGGCCCACCGGAGCACTGTGGGTAATATAGTCCTCGTCCCATTGGCCGAGCTGGCTGTCGAGTGTGGGAATGAGCCGGGATATGCCGGTCAACGGGGGGCATTGTGGGCAACGTAGTTCTTGAACGGCTGGCCGACCAGCTGTAAGGGGATGAGAGCGAGACCGCGTGGGCGGGCCCACGGGAGGCATTGTGGGTAAGGTAGTCTTGGCAGCTTCAGTGAGCAGGCGAGGGTTTCGCGGCTTCGCAGGTTATGGGCCATCCTCCCCGCGTCCTTTCCATCCGCCCTCCCCTGGCCTGAGAAAAGTACACTGTGGGAAGGGATTTGTGAATTTACATTTCTACTTACATGGTACTTTGTACGTACCAGGCTCTGTTCTAAGTACTTTCCAATTATTAACAATTCATCTTTCAAACAACCATGGGAGGTAGGTACTTTTAGCAATATTTTATAGATGAGGAAAGGAGACACACAGAGGTTCAATGACCTGCCCGAGGTCACACATACTCAGTAAGTGTGCGATGAGGTTGGAACCCAGGCATCTGTCCTAGTCCACCTCCTTAATTTTAGAGACTAGTTAATGAAGACACAGAAAGTTACTTGCTTGGGCGCCTGGGTGGCTCAGTTGGTTAAGCGACTGCCTTCGGCTCAGGTCATGATCCTGGAGTCCCGGGATCGAGTCCCGCATCGGGCTCCCTGCTCGGCAGGGAGCCTGCTTCTCCCTCGGACCCTCCCCCCTCTCATGTGCTCTCTCTCATTCTCTCTCTCTCAAATAAATAAATAAAATCTTTAAAAAAAAAAAAAAAGAAAGTTACTTGCTTTGGGCATCTTGGGTACCAATTGCTTATTTCTTTTATTTGTTAATTTAAACAATATTTATTGGGCTCTGCTTTGTACCAAGCGGGCACCTGAACAGGAGGTAAACTAGACAGACAGTTCCTGGTGTTGCTGTCCAGCCTGGGAGAGACTAAGCCTGGCCTTTAAGCAGGTAAAGAGTCATGGTGAGTGTTACCCGACTAGCATATCATAAATGCTTCATAAACATCGTCACTGACTTAAGGACCCAGCGATTCATGAGTCCTTCAACTCTGGCATCCCCAGACCTAGCACCTTACCCCATCTTCCCACTAGCTTTTCTTCCCACCCTACTCTCCATTCTCTCTCAGGTTTCATTTTTCCCACTATAGCCAATATTGTTTTTATTATGAGCACTGAGCAGGTGTGCAAGGGGGAACTTCAAACAAGTCACAGGAAGTATGTAGCAGGGGAGGAAGAAGACAGAACAAATAAAGTGGGAGAAGGAAAAGGAGGAAAACAGAAGAGCCTGGTGGAGAATCTGAGGGAAAATCAGCAGGTTCTATAGGACTGCATGACCATGATCTGATTGCAGAGCGTGCTGGGTTGTGTGTAAGGCAGTGGAGAGGTGTGGGGACGCCAGCATTTTCAAAGCTGTGCCACGCCTTTCCCTTTCTAACTCCCTCCTGGTTAGCTGAGGGGACCGGGCATCTTCTCCTCAGAGACTTGCTCATTAGCAAGTCTATGTAGTGACCAAGGCCTGGTTGATGTAGCCCTGGCCCTCTCCTGTCTGGGCAATTTTCAGTGACTACAACCAACAGAGATTTAAAGGACAAATTTCAGCTTTGCTCAGGATTTTGTGGTTTGTTTAGAATTTCAGTCTTTTTTTTTTAAGACTTTATTTATTTATTTGAGAGAGAGAGAGTGAGAGATCACAGGTAGGGTGAAGGGCAGAGGAAGAATCAGGGTTCCCGCTGAGCAGGGAGCCCAATTCGGGGCTCAATCCCAGGACCCTGGGATCGTGACCTGAGCTGAAGGCGGACGCTTAACCGACTGAGCCACCCACGTGCCCCTCGGATTTCGGTCTTAATTCTATTTTGGGGGAGACACAAACATGCAGTCCTTAACAAATGTAAATCGGGATGAATTTGGGCCTTCACATAGACCCAAACCAGTGCTTCAAATCCTGGTTTGTTGGCTGTAACCACATATTAACTAGGTACGCCTTGCCTTCCTCACCTGTGCAATGGGGACTGCCATAGCTGCAACTTCAGTGAGCTGAAGGACAGGATCAGATGAGATTATGTTTGGGTTTTTTTTGTTTTTTTTTTTTAAAGATTTTATTTATTTATTTGAAAGAGAGAGACACAGCGAGAGAGGGAACACAAGCAGGGGGAGTGGGAGAGGGAGAAGCAGGCTTCCCACGGAGCAGGGAGTCCGATGTGGGGCTCGATCCCAGGACCCCGGGATCATGACCTGAGCCGAAGGCAGACGCTTAACGACTGAGCCACCCAGGCGCCCTGAGATTATGTTTGTAAAGCGCTAGTGACAATGCCCAGTGCAGAACAAATGCTCCCTAAGCACTGGCTCTAGCTTCATGCCTTGAGCCACACTGAGATGGGAGTATCCGGGTCTCAGTGTGTGGGTCATGGATACCTGGTGCCGTGGAGTTCCTGTAAGAGGTCCATGGGTCCACTAAGGCCCCAAGCATTGTTCACAGTCTGAATGAAAAGTATTTATAGTTATACACACATATCACTATTTATATTTATACTTATAAGGTAGCTTGTTTTCATAGTGTTTATGGAGTCTACAAAACAGTTCGAGTTAAAATGGCAGCCTCATACTCACAGAAGTTTGCAGCACGCACATATCCTTCTCTCTGAAGACAGAAGGGAAGATCTCTTCAGACTGATGACACAGTTCCATCATCACATATGAGGCATCGATTCAGCTATGTGCTCTTATTATTTAAATGTGATGGGGAGGGGTGCCTGGGTGGCTCAGTCGTTAAGTGTCTGCCTTTGGCTCAGGTCATGATCCCAGGGTCTTGGGATCAAGCCCCGCATCGGGATCCCTGCTCAGCGGGAAGCCTGCCTCTCCCTCTCCCATTCCGCCTGCTTGTGTTCCCTCTCTCGCTGTGTCTCTCTCTGTCAAATAAATAAAATCTTTAAAAATAAATAAATAAATAAATGTGATGGGGAAAAGAGGCTGTACAATCAAGCCCTCAAACAGCTGTCATCTTTGGTAGCAATTTCTCCCTGTCCAAATGACTGAGAAACAAAAACTCAATATACAAGTCAAATAGTTAAGCTAATTTGACTAAATTATCTAAGAGTCATCAGAGAGCTGCCATGCCCCAAAACTGATATATAATGGGTGTTTTATTACATTTTTTTTTTTAAAAAGATTTTATTTATTTGACATAGACACAGAGAGAGAGGGAACACAAGCAGGGGGAGTGAGAGAGGGAGAAGCAGGCTTCCTGCCGAGCAGGGAGCCCAATGCGGGGCTTGATCCCAGGACCCTGGGCTGGTGACCTGAGCTAAAGGCAGACACTTAACGACTGAGCCACCCAGGCGCCCCTTATTACACTTTTTTAAAAAGTTTTTTTTTTTTTTTTTTTTTAATTTGAGCGTGAGAGAGGAGGGGCAGTGGGAGAGAGAAACCTGAAGCAGACTCCTCACTGAGTGCAGAGCCCGACTCAGGCCTTGATCCCAGGACCCTGAGATCATGATCTGAGCTGAAACCAAGAGCTGGCTGCTCAACCAACTGAGCCACCCGGGCGCCCCTACACTCTTCCTAAGGCCTCCATGAGCCAGTAATAAAAGCTATAATTTTTTTAAAGATTTTATTTATTTGTCAGAGAGAGAGACAGGACAAGTAGGAGGAGCAGCAAGCAGAGGGAGAAGCCGGCTCCCCACTGAGCAAGGAGCCCAATGCGGAACTCAATCCCTGAACCCTGGGATCATGACCTGAGCCAAAGGCAGACGCTTCACCAAATGAGCCACCCAGGGGTCCCAAAGCTAATGTTTTTTAAGCACTTCCTAAGTCCACAGGATTTTTTTTTTTTTTATTGTGCTACTTAAATCTTCACAATGACTCTCTTGTATAGATATCATTGTGACCCACGTTTTAGTTGAGTAAACTGAGTCTCAGAGAGGGCACAGCCCTGCTAAAGGCCACACAGCCAGGAAAGTGGAAAAGCCAAGTCAAACTCAGGCAGGTCTACTCCAGAGCCTGCTCCCCCAACCACTCCCCTAACGTTCTCCTGAACACCAGCCAGGTAATCAGAGCCCTGTCTTGGAATAAATATCTGAATGATTTCTCGGAAGACTCTAGTCCTGCCTCAAGGTTATCTTTTGAGGGGGCCACTTGGGGCCATAATACCCTCTGATTTTCTAAACACTGGGCAGATCTGCTTGGTTCATAGAGGTGCTCAGTAAATATTTGCTGAATGACTGAAGAAATGAATGAGAAGAATTTGTTCTTCAGACACTGACGTCTGCTGCCCAGCCTTATACAAACTTGATTCACAAACATGATGACAGTGGTATATGGAGATAGACAGTACCTGTGCCCCAGAGGATACTTACGAGGACTGAACGATCTAGTACATTAAAACACTTCACTCTAGGGTGAAACCTAGAAGCAGTCAGTAAACATTAGTATTGTTACTATTTTCATTAACACAAAGGATGAGGGAAAAGAGCGCTTGGTGTGAATGCTGGGAAATCTCTCCTTGGAGTCCGCCTGTGTTTTGGTTCCATTATTAAATGAGACAGATGAGAGGATATGTCGGTTAACAGGGAGGCAGGAGATAGCCATTGTTTACACCCTCAACCACCCAGCATTTGAAACTTTGTCTTATCCCTACAGCCAGCAGGCCAAATGACAAGCAGGAAGGTAAGAAGAGCCTTGCAAAGCATGACCACTCCTCCCAGGGAGAGCTGCCTCCAGAATAAAGGAGGCTGGAGTGTGGAGAAAGAAGGGGGATTCAAGCACCACCAGGCATGCTTGGAAATCCTTACTCATGGGGATGACATCTGCTAAACTCTCCTGTTTGTGGTTAGCCCAGGCATCACTCAGAATGGGGTGAAGATTCACATGCTCCTTTTGGGAAGGAAGACACGTGTCTTGTTCTGCTCAGGCTGCCATAACAGCATACCACAGAGACTGGGAGCCTTAGACCACACACATTGATTTCTCACAGTTCTGAAGGCTGGAAGTCCAAGATCAAGGTGTCAGTGGATTCAGTCCCTGATGAGAGCTCTCTTCCAGCTTGCAGACTGCTACCATTTCCCTGTGTCCTCACATGGCAGAGTGATCCCCCTTAATAAGGCTCCTCTTCTTAGAAAGACCACAGTTCAACGAGGTTAGGGCCCCACCTTATCACCTCATTTAACCTAATTACCTCCTATAGATCCTCTCTCCAAATACAGTTACATTGAAGGTTAGGGCTTCAAACATATTTTTTGGGGAGACATAATTCAGTCCAGATCCCTAAACACTGCCAGTCCTTGGAATGACCCATGATTCTCCATGGTCCTCAGACCACCACCCACTCCAGACCAGGGCCAGGGAGGGAAGCAAGACTGGCCTTTCAACACAGACAGTTGGCACATCCAACATGCTGCAACATTCGTGCTATCCACAAAGACACTTGCTCTCACCCACTTTTCTTAAAACACGTGTCCATCTCAGGTCTTTTGTACTGCCACGTAGGAAAGTGACATGAGCGTGGAGATTCTCTCCCTACCACAAGAGACACAGCAGTGCTGGGACAATGGCAGCTACTGCTGGAAGCCAGTGTCAGGGATGTGGGGAGTAACGGGACGCGGGCCCCGTGCTGCCAGCCTGTCTGGCTGAAGAAGTCTGGTATCTAGATGTTCAGGTGAAAACTCCTAATTTTGAATGTAGACTCAGACTGGTTTTAAGTCCTGTGTGAGATAAAACACATCGACACGTTTCTGGCCTGTGTCTGGCACACGCTAACAAATAGAATGACACAGGCGGTGACAGTGTTATGAAGAAACATGCAGCAGAAGGAGGGAAGAGAGGGATGCAGTTGTTCTTTTAGGTGGAGAATATTTACACAAAAAGACCATTAGTTCATGGGCGCCTGAGTGGCTCACGCTGTTGAGCATCCGACTCTTGATTTTGGATCAAGCCCCACATCAGGTTCCATGCTCAGCAGGGAGTCCACTTGAGATTCCTTCCCTCTGCGCCTCCCCACCACTCTCTCTCTAAAAATAAATAAATCTTAAAAAAAAAAAAAACACACACACAAAAACCCCCATTAGTTCACCTGGTTCCATCCCCTAGTTCATCCCCCTCATAACAGAAGCCATAATCTCCTTAGCTTCAATACTCTCTTCAATGGTTTTCTCCAAAATGGCAGGAGGCCCAAGCGAAGGGAAGAGAAAGAGAGGTAAGATGTCCAGCTTCCCTCAAAAATCTATTCAGCCCTACTGAGGGCTGAAGCCAACCATGCAGAGAGCCAGCCTGTGTGAGAGACGGCAACAGACACAGAGAGTGAGAAATACACTTCCTTCTCAACCACTGTTCAGGAAAGTTATTCATGCCACTTGTCAAACAATGGTATTGGAAGCCTTTATCCAGGACCAGAGATGGGTGCAGGGGCCATGCAAGGGGGTGTGTAGTGAGGGAGAGATACTGGGCTTAACTCCAAACACAAGTGGGGGAGGATGGAAAATTAGTAAGAGGAAACATCAGGGGGAAACTGTGGCTAAACCAACCCAGTAGGATTCTTGCTGAAGGCAGGCCAGCATGATCAGACATCACCTAGGGGATGCTGGAGGGTCAGGAACCCAATCAGATATCGAGGGTGGGGGTTCCGGCTGAACTGACTTAGCTGGATTCTTGCTACAACTGGATAATGCAGAAATGAATACAGAAGTCCCAAACTCAAGACCTTGTTGAGAAGAGTTCAGAGGAGCCTAAGTAGAGTTTGGTTAAGGAATCTTTGCTACCACCTCCAGGGTAAATGGACTCTTTCATAGACAGGAAGGCTGCTCTCCAGAAGCAGGAAGTGCCCTTTGGGGTTCTCATTGCTAAAAGCAGAAGTTGTTCAAGATAAGACAGCAAGAGTTGCCAAGTGCCCTACGCCCACCGTCTTACCTAGGAGATAGAGACCTTCCAGGTCAATGCATAGCCCCAGGCTTGTCCTGCCTGCTTCTCTCTTCTTCTTTAAGATTTTATTTATTTGAGAGAGAGAGAGCATGAGCAGGGTGAGGGGCAGAGGGCGAAACAGACTCCCTGCTGAGCAGGGAGTCCCATGCGGGGCTCCATCCCAGGAACTCTGGGATCATAACCTGAGCAGAAGGCAGACGATTAACCCACTGAGCCCCCCAGGCGCCCTGCTTCTTTCTGAAATAATAACATTGGCCACCAATTCCTGAGCACGTGGCAATACACATTTGCTGTCTGTTCTTAATTTGGTAATAGCAGGGGTAGTGTGATCTCTACAAGTAAAAACCCCTGATGCTCCGAGGAGGGTCACACTGACGGGAAGCGACAGAAACGGGACTGGCACCCAAGCATTTGATTCCAGAACCCCAGCCCCGAAGCACCAGGTTAAAGCACTCTAGCCCGGAATAATAACCCAGGCATCCTAAGGGTCTGACTCGGTAGCCACACTTGACTCCCTCTCCTTGTCCTCTGGCTGAACACGCTCTGCCCCATTTCCCCGTCTGGGGCGCGCCCACACAGGCCAGGAAGGGGCCTCAGTCCAGGTTCGAGTCCCACCTCTGCCTGGTGGCTGCGACAGCGCTCCGCACACAGGAGCACAGCTAATATGGTAACCAGGGTCCCGCCAGGAAGACGCCAAGCACATCCACCACCAACGCCGCAGTTGTCACGCGTCTTTCCCCAAACCTCGCTCGAAGTCCGTGCCCGCCGGAAGCGGAAGTTGCTGGAGCCGGAGAGCGGGCCGGACTACACTTCCCGGAGCGCCCCGCGCCGCTCTGGGAAAGCTGTTGCCTGGGCGCTCCTGGGGTGCTGTGGGGTGCAGCTCTGCCTTGGGGGTTTCCACAGGAGGCGGCGCTGCAAGGGCCTCGGAGGGTGGCTTCATCCTTAGGGCGGCCACGTTCAGGTCGCTGAGGCCGGGCCAGCCCCTCGTGGGCTCAGCCTCAGTTTCCACATCTGTGAATGGGGACGTGAGACGTTCACGGTTGTAACAAGTTCAAAACCGTTCATATGTATTTTCCAAAGCATAATGAGTCCTGCTATGCGCAGGCGTTACCGCAGTGGTTAGCAGGCGCTTGTTTTCAGGAGAGGCTGCCTTGATCTCCTTAACTAGCATGGTGATTTTTAAAAAAGATATTATTGATTTAAGAGAGAGCGCATACAAGCAGGCAGAGCGGTAGGCAGAGGAAGAAGCAGGCTCCCTCCCAGCAGAGAGCCCGAGGTGGGGCTCGATCCTGGGATTCTGGGATCCTGATCTCAGTCGAAGGCAGAGGCTTAACCGACCGAGCCACCCAGGTGCCTCTAGCATGATGATCTTTAATAGGTCTTCTTAATTGCATATGATTGGTTTACCAACCTTCCTTGGGTGTCTGTAAATCTTACATTCCTTTTTAGAAGGAGAATAGAAAGCCCTCGCATGTCACAGAACAGCAGTTAGACCTCTTGCTACACCGAGCACTGAAAGCTGTAAATAGGCACCACTAAATCTGCAGGGAATCAGGACCTGTTACAGGCCGCTGCACCCTCTCACTGATTAACGACCCCTGTCCCTTTAAAACCCTCCTGGTGAAGCAGAAACCAGGGAGTTGGCTTTTGGACAAGAGTCCACCTTCTGCCCAGGTGGCTGGCCTCCTGAATAAACCTCACATTCCTTTCCAATCAATATTCATCTCTTGAGTATTGGCCTTTGGAGGGACATGCAGCTGAAGTTTGGATTTGTTAAAAAGAGGCATACAGGGTGCCTGGGTGGCTCAGTTGGTTAAGCGACTGCCTTCGGCTCAGGTCATGATCCTGGAGTCCCGGGATCGAGTCTGGCGTCGGGCTCCCTGCTCGGCGGGGAGTCTGCTTCTCTCTCTGACCCTCCCCCCTCTCATGCTCTCTCTCTATCTCATTCTCTCTCTCAAATAAATAAATAAAATCTTTAAAAAAAATAAATAAAAATAAAAAGAGGCATACAGGGGCACCTGGGTGGCTCAGTTGGTTAAGCGGCTGCCTTCGGCTCAAGTCATGATCCCAGGGTCCTGGGATCGAGCCCCATGTCTGGCTCCCTGCTCGGTGGAGAGTCTGCTTCTCCCTCTCCCTCTGCCTGTCCTTCCCCCTGCTTGTGCACGCTCTATCAAATAAATAAAATCTTAAAAGAACAGTGTTGTTTGTAATGGCAAAACATAAATGTCAATCAACAGAATGATAAATCTCTCACAAGAGAATATGTTGAGCAAAAAAACAAGTGACAATATGACACCATTTCCATAAATTATGAAGACATGCAGAACATAATGTATGTGATTCAGGGATATATACCTATATAGCAAAAAAGTGAAGAAATACTTGGGATCAGATAAACACCAAATTCAGGACGATGATTGCCCATGGCACTGGGGCCAGGAGTTGGAGAGAGATGGGTAAGCCATGCAGGGGGCAATAAACTGCAAGTTTTAATGTGCTTTTTATTTTATTTTATTTTTAAAGATTTTATTTATTTATTTGAGAGAGACAGGCAGAGGGAGAGGGAGAAGCAGGTTCCCCGCCTAGCACGGAGCCCGATATGGGACTTGGGCTCCATTCCAAGACCCTGGGATCATGACCTGAGCTGAAGGCAGATGCTTAACGGACTGAGCCGCCCGGGTGCCTCTTACTGTGCTTTTTAAACAACATCAAGGGGCGCCTAGGTGGCTCAGGTGGTTGAGCATCTGACTCCGATTTCAGCTCAGGCCATGATCTCAGGGTCATGAGGTCCCCTAGCTCGGGGCCCCACATGGGTCCCCACCCATGCTCAGCGGGTTGTTTGCTCAAGATTCTTTCTCTCCCTCTCCCTCTGCCCCTCCCCTGTGCACGCTCTCTTTCTCTCTCTCTCCAAAATAAATAAATCTTAAAAAAAAAACCCAACATCAAAATAGTTATTATTGGGAATTTGCATTCTTGAAATATTGAAACCTAGCAAATGTTTCCATAAATAATTTTTAATAAATGCAGTGCTAGCTTGTATAGTGTTTCTATTTCAATTATTTAAAATTTCTCCTTACCTTCTAAGATTTTTGTTTGAGGTCTAACATATATTGAGTAAAGTGCACAAATATCTCACAATGAAGTGCACAAATCTCAAGTGCATGCCTCAAAGAATTTTACAAGTCTATATACTTATGTAACTTCCACTCAGATCAAGATATAGGTCCTTTTCAATGCCTCAGAAACCTCCCTCATGCCCCTCCCCAGTCAATACTCCCAACTCTGGCCTGAAACCACAAGTCTGATTTCTATCACCTTAGATTGATTTTTTGTGTTCTTGAACTTTATTTATATTTTTAAAGATTTTATTTATTTATTCGACAGGGAGAGACACAGCGAGAGAGGGGAACACAAGCAGGGGGAGTGGGAGAGGGAGAAGCAGGGTCCCACCGAGCATGGAGCCCGATGCAGGGCTCGATCCCAGGACCCTGGGATCATGACCCGAGCAGAAGTCAGGCACTTAACGACTGAGCCACCCAGGTGCCCCTGTTCTTGAACTTTATAAAGGGCATCCACATAGTGCTTTCTATTTGCTGTCTGGTTTCTTTCACTCATCATTAGTTCTGTGAGATTCCTTCACGCTGCTGTGTGTATCCGCAGTCGGCTCGTTTTTATTGCCAAGGAGCGTTTTGTTGTACGACTATTACCACAGTTTATCCACTGTCCTGTCACTGAACATTCGCAGTTTCCAATTTGGGGCTGCTATGACCATTCTTGAATAAATATGAATACATTGCATGTAATCTGGTTGACGTTTTATTGTACCAGGTACATGGAAATTGATTTTGTGATTCCCCTTGTAAAAAAAAAAATGCTCACTATTGTTATTGAATATTATGACTGTATCATTATGATATGAACCTGCTTAGTGTCCTGCACAATGCAAACCTCCGCCCCCCCCACCCCGCCAACACACACACTTACAGAACAAAACCATTTATCTATACACAACCCTGAAGCAAGGGCTTATTGTTGCTATTCCTGTTTCACACATGAGGACATCATTCCGGAGTGTCAGGTGACTTGCCTAAGGTCCTGCAGTTTAAAAGGGGCAGAACTCTCGCTTGCCGGGCCTGGGAAATCCCAAGATGTGTCAGAGGAGGCCTCAGCCCTCCCCCAGCTGGTGTCGGGCAGGAAATGCACAAGAGAGCTGTGTGAGGCCATTCCTGGGTACATAACGAAGAGTCTGTGCCAAGCGTGGGTTGCAGAGTCACTGTAGGCATGGTGAAAGCTTCCAGAGCTGGGGGTAAAGTCATGGGTGGAGAGCAGGGCCGACACGCCCTGAAATATCAGCACTCCCTGGATTGCCCCTCTCCAGCCTGAGAAGAAAACTGCCCTAGTGAACAAGCGAGGACAGGCTGGGTGAGGATGCCATGAGAGCAGGTTGTTGGAGGCTGAGGGAGGCTACAGCAGAGGGAGCAGGAAGGCAGGCTGGTGGCCTTCCACCAGCACCTGCTGGCAACCCTGAGTGCAGCAGATCCTAACTTTCAGGGAAGGGACAAGAGCTAGTAGTTCACACCATACAAAAGGAGACAGAGGAAACATTAAGTCTCCTTCCCATTTTTTTTTTTTTTAAAGATTTTATTTATTTATTTGAGAGAGAGAGAGAGCACATGACGGGGGGGAGGGTCAGAGGGAGAAGCAGACTCCCTGCTGAGCAGGGAGCCCGATCCGGGACTCGATCCCAGGACTCCAGGATCATGACCTGAGCCGAAGGCAGTCACTTAACCAACTGAGCCACCCAGGCACCCTCCTTCCCATTCTTGACCTCCAAAGCAACTGACCTGCCCAGAAGCAACCATTTGTTCCAGGGTCTTCAGTATCTTTCTGGAGACATTTATGCCCCATGTACTGCCATCCTCTATGCCCTCTATTGCTCCTTGTTTTCCTCGCATCAGTGTCATTAGGCAATCAGTCTGTATCTGCACAGAGTCATGATGGGGAACTCAAATTCGACAGGCTGTGGGCCTGCCCTTCGCCACCTCTCTGTCCTCATTTCTCCCCACTCACTCCCTTTCTCCTGGTTCATGTTGTTCCAGCCACAGAGGCCTCCTTGCTAGTCCTTGAACACATCTAACATACTCCTGCCCCAGGGCCTTTGCACTAGCAGTGGCTTTTCTCTCTGTGTGGAGTGCTAGGACTCTAGTTATCTCCGTGGCTTATTCCTTTACTCCTTCACATCTTTACTCAGTGTTCCCTTCTCAGTGAGGCCTCCCTGACCCCTTCCTCCAATTATAAAATTATAAATTATTTCACCATGCCTACAGTGACTCTGCAACCCACGCTTGGCACAGACTCTTCGTTATGTACCCAGGAATGGCCTCACACAGCTCTCTTGTGCATTTCCTGCCCGACACCAGCTGGGGGAGGGCTGAGGCCTCCTCTGACACATCTTGGGATTTCCCAGGCCCGGCAAGCGAGAGTTCTGCCCCTTTTAAACTGCAGGACCTTAGGCAAGTCACCTGACACTCCGGAATGATGTCCTCATGTGTGAAACAGGAATAGCAACAATAAGCCCTTGCTTCAGGGTTGTGTATAGATAAATGGTTTTGTTCTGTAAGTGTGTGTGTTGGCGGGGTGGGGGGGGCGGAGGTTTGCATTGTGCAGGACACTAAGCAGGTTCATGTCATAATGATACAGTCATAATATTCAATAACAATAGTGACTGTCCTATACCCCTTAAATGCCTTACTCGGTGCCAGAGCACCCACCTAGGTGCAAGCTCCCGAGGACAGTGACTTGGTTTTGTTCCCGGCTGAACCCCTAGCCTCTGTAGTAGCATATAGTGGACCCTAAAGATCCATGAGTAGAATTAACACTTGGATGATAATAGTGCTGCCTCAATTTTTTTTCTTCCAGCTTCATTGAAATATAATCGACAAGTAACATTGCATAAATTTAAGGTATACAACGTAATGATTTGATATACATATATATTGTGAAATGATCACCACAATAAGATTAGTTAGCACATCTGTCACCTCACACAGTTATCTTTTTTTTGATAGTTTAATGTTCTTTTCTTTTTTTTTTTTAAAGGTTTTATTTATTTATTTGACAGAGGGAGATAGCGAGAGCAGGAACACAAGCAGGGGGAGTGGGAGAGGGAGAAGCAGGCTTCCCGCCGAGCAGGGAGCCCGATGCGGGGCTCGATCCCAGGACCCTGGGATCATGACCCGAGCCGAAGGCAGACGCTTAACAACTAAGCCACCCAGGTGCCCTCTCTCTACTTTTTGAATGAGGAACCAAGGCCTCGAGAGTTTGAGTAACTTGCCCGGGAATTAGCATGAGGGTAGCAGCAAGAATGCCTTGATTTACCGCAGTCCTTTTCTTTTGCCAATGAGGCTGAGTTGGCTCTGGGGCAAGAGCAGGGCCTTATGGGTAGATGCTTATCTAGCCCTAACACTGCACCTCTCCACAGAGCCCTGCAAACATCATTTCCAGCGTCTAGCCAGAGGTATAGGGAGAGACAAGTTTGATGTTTAACGGGCTGACACTTAACCGACTGAGCCACCCAGATGCCCTTTTACTTCATTCTTTTCAAGGACCACATTATATTCTATGGTGTGGTGGCTGAAGAATACACCCCCACACACCAAGTATCCAATTCCTGTGCCAGAACTTATATATATGCTACCTTTTATGACAAAAGGGACTTTGCAGAGGTGATTAAGAATTTTGAGGAGGGGGCGCCTGAGTGGCTCAGTCGTTGAGCGTCTGCCTTTGGCTCAGGTCATGATCCCAGGGTCCTGGGATCGAGTCCCACATCGGGCTCCCTGCTCGGCAGGAAGCCCGCTTTTCCCTCTCCCACTCCCCCTGCTTGTGTTCCTGCTCTCGCTCTCTCTGTCAAATAAATGAATAAAATCTTTAAAAAAAAAAAAAGAATTTTGAGGAGGGGAGATGATCCTGGCTTGTGCCAGCAGGCCCAATGTACTAACATGTGTCCTCATGAGACACCTGCAGAGGGAGGTGGGCCGTGTGACAACTGAAGAAAGGTGGAGGAGGGGGCCGCGAGCCAAGGCATGCCGGCAGCCTCTAGAACCTGGTAAAGGCAGGGAAGCCGACTCTCCCCCAGAGCCTCCAGAGGCACCACCACCCTGCGGACCCCTCAATTTTGACCCAGTGATACTGATTTCAGACTTCTGCCTTCCAGAACCGTGAGAAAATAAATGTGGGTTGTTCAAGCCTCCCGTTTGTGCTTCCTTGTTACAGACACCATAGGGAACAGATTCTTGCGGTATGGATGCCCCATGATTTAATTCGCCGCCCGTTCCTGGTGGGCGGGTGCGCTGTTTTCTGTCTTTACCACACTAGGTGCCACCAGCAGTGGCTCTCAACTGGGGAGATTGTCTCCCAGGGACATTGGGCAATGTTTAGGGACAGTTTTGTGTGTTACAGCTGGAGGGCGTCTAGTGGGGGAGGCCCAGGGCTGAACACCCTATAATGTGTAGACAGCTCCCACAACACAGAATGACCTGGCCTCAAATAGCAACAGTGCTGAAGTTGAGAAACTCTGGTCTATCCATTAGATCTGTTCCTAGAAGTGCAATTTTCTTTATTTTCTTCCTTCCTTCCTTCCTTCCCTTTTTCTTTCTTTTTCTTTCTTTCTTTCACTTTCCTCTTCCTTCCTTCTTTCCTTCCTTCCTTCCTTCCTCCCTCCCTCCCTCTCTCCCTTTTCTCTTTCCTTCCTTCCTTCCTCTTTCTTTTTTATTTGCGGGGTGGGGGAGGGACAGAAGGAGAGGGAGAGAGAGAATCCTCAAGCAGACTCCCCACTGAGCCTGGAGCCCAATGCAGGGCCCAATCCCAGGACCCTGAGATCATGACCTGAGCTGAAATCAAGAGTCGGATGTTTAATGGGCTGAGCCGCCCGGTCGCCCTGAGAAACATAATTTCGAATACAATCTCTAAATACAATTGCTGAGACTGAGGGTGTGTGTTGTTGACATTGCCGTATTGTTTGGAGCTACTATTGACCTTAGGTATGTGCTCAGTCCCTATGTGGCAACATGCGGCTTCTGGGATGTTGGTGCAGATGGTGTGGGGGCCCTGGGAGTTCCTCAAGCCTGGTCGGCAGGTTTGTGGATTGGTGGGGTCAACAGCTATGAGGCAGGTGCTCTAGGGTTCGTTCATTTAACAGCCGGGTCTTGAGCAGCTCTTATGTCCAGGATGAAGCTGATATATCTCTATCCTTACAGACCTCCCAGCCTGATAGGGAGACTGACCTGAAAACAAACCATGTGATACATACAGAGAGGGCAGCGAGGAATCACACTGGGGAAGTCAAGGAGGGCATCATGGAGGAGACAACTTGTAGCTCGAGTGATGGTTAGTTTTATGGGTCAACTTACCTGGGCCAAGGGATGGCCAGACAGTTCACAAGACATTATTTCTGGGTGCATCTGTGAGGGTGTCTCCAGAAGAGATTAGCATTTGATTCGGTAGGCTGAGTAAAGAGGATCGCCCTCCCCACTGTGGGTGGGCATCGCCCAACCTGTTGAGGGCTCTAAAAGAGCAAAAAGGCAGAGGAAGAATGGATTTCCTCTCCCTTCTTGAGCCGAGACAACAATCTTCTCTTCATGCTGGTCTGTCAGGGCAGGGCAAAGAGGAAGACAGCAAGGGGAGGCACAGAGTTTGGGGAAGATAGCCGAAAATGGGGACTTTTCAAGTGTTTATGACACAGGGCCAGGCCCTGTGCCAGGAAGGAGGGTTGGCAGCGGTGGCAGAGCCTGATTTGGAACCTGGCTCTGGTTCTGGGGCAGAAGGGGCTGGTTGTCCAAGGCACATGCTCCCAGGTCTTCAGGACCCCCGAGGGCCTGGGGTCTCACACTGTTATTTTAAAAAAAAGAACCATACTTTTATTTGAGGATAGCTCAAAGAAATCATTTACAGAATGCCTTTTGTTTTCAAAGCACAGCTTTTCATAAAAAGCAATGTCCACCTTTAATACATGCTCTAGTACATAGCTGTGTGTTGGGGGCTGCCAAGGACCCTGGGAGCCCCGAGGCCGCAGGTGCCCTGGTGCTCAGTACTCCTCATTATCTTTGGAGTCGTCCTGGACCTGGTGGCGCACCTTTGAGGGCCGCGGGGTGGCTGGGGGGCCTGCGGGGGCCTGGGTCAGGTTCACCCAGCCAGGCCCACGAGGCAGCAGGTGGCTCTCATTGAGTCTGCAGACGCGGTAGTTCTCGTAGTGGACGTTGTGGGTGATGTCCTTCAGGTCTTGGAGGTGGGAGCTGGGAGATGGGCAGAGGTTCAGCCTGGGCCCCACCACAGCATCCCCTTGGGGTCCCTACAGCCCCCCAGGCTCGCTGCATCCTCACCGGATGAGCAGGTCTCTCAGGAGGGGAAACTCACAGTGCGCCATGTTCTCCACTGTAAGTAAGACAGGACACGGAGTGCTGGCCCTGCCCCGCTGTAAGTGTCCGCTGTAAGCTGCATGCCCCCAATATCCACCACAACCTTTTCCCCACATTTCGCACTGTCTTATCCCACTTCCCATTCATTAATTCCTTCATTCACTCATTCATTCATTGCTTTGTCTCCGGCATCTGGTACAGGCAGCTCCTACATATAGTTGAATCAATGAATCCACTAATCATTTATTATTGTACACTTAATAATGACTACATTATTACATTACATTATATACCATATATACCATGTATATTATATTCTTTTAGTAATTATATTGATAAATTGGAGGCTCAGGCCCTGGCTGGTCCGCCTTCACTTCCCAGTCTCCCCCGCAAGGAGGCCTCCCTCTGCTTCCTTGGGTAGCACTGTCTCCCACCCCACTTTCTCCCAGCTGTCATTGTCTCATCAGCTCTATGGGGGCAAGAACCTTGCCAGTCCTGCTTTCATCGTAGCCCCTCAGGAACCACATATGGTCTGCCTGGCACACAGTAGGCCCACAGTACATTCTGGTGAATGCCCAGGGTGTCTTCTGGGTGCTGGGCATTGTGCAAAGCAGTGGTCTGCCCTATCCAACCACCCTCCATGTGCAGTTCATCTACTGCACGAAAAGCAACTGGCTATGACGTTGATGTTGTCCTCGTGCCCATTTTACTGTGAGGAAACTGAGGCACAGAGAGTTGGGGAACTTGCCCGAGGCCTCCCAGCTGCAGAGAGGGACTTGATCCCAGGTCTGTCTGTTTCCTGACTCCTGGCCCCATGATGGGTGCTGAGGGTGCCAAACGCAGTCGGATGTGCCTGGCTTTTCACCCCCGCTTCACCTGCTCCTCTGCAAAGTCCCTGCACTGACCTTCAACGATGCCCCACTTGGTCTTCCGGCCCAGGACACACCTCCCATTCACCAGGTGCTCTCGGTCAGCCCCGACTACAGCAAAGGGGATCCGGTCCTGCAGGAGGAGACGAGAGAGAAGGGTTGGCCCTGTCTGGGAGGTGGGGAGAGAAGTCGCTGAGGTGCGGTGGGAGAGGCACACTGTCCTCTGTAGAGAGAGAAAGTGGTAGAAAGAGCACAGAGATCTAAAGACATGGGGCAACTGGCTGGCTCAGTGGAGTGTGCGACTCTTGATCTTGGGGTTGTGAGTTTGAGCCCCACATTGGGTGTACAGATTACTTAAAAATAAAATCTTAAAAAAAAAAAGTCACAGGATACACAATCTCATCAATGGCTCAGTTTATTCATCTGTAAAGTGGGAGTCAGAATGGCACATACACAGGGCTTTGTGAATGTTCAGGAAGGTTACCCAGGGTCACATTAATAACATACTCTTGCCGATGGCCCTTCTCTTACCTGGGAAACAGGAACTGTGCCCACCTCCATCGGTTATCATGAGGGTTAAAAGACAGCTTCGTAACCCAAGGCTTGGCAACCTACGGTGGGTGCACCGGATCGGGCCCACACCCGTTTTCCCACATGGACCGTCTGTTGGCACACAGCCTGTGCCTTCATCTCAGACTCTGGTCGAGGCTGCTTCTGTGCTGCAACAGCAGACCGCAGTGACCGTGCAGAGACCACGTGGCCCGCAGAGTCTAACACCTTTACCATCTTCTGGCCCTTTGCAAAAAAAAAAAGTTTGCCGAGCCCTGTTGAAAATTCTGGTTGTTCGCTTGCTCGTGGCCAGAAGTGGAGACTCAAATCCCCAAACGGCAAAGTGCTGTCCTGGGGGGTTTGTTTTTCATTTTTCCAAGAGTTAATTTGTGATGAGGAAACAACATGGATGCTAACGATAGCAAGTTGTCTGTTGCACGCTTGTTACGCGCCAGCCCTCAGTGAACGTCCCATGTCTGGATGATTTCTGAGATGTCGGATGTTCTCCTTGTACTTCCGGTTCTACTTGCAGGCCTCGGGACAGAAAGCAGAAGGCAGTGGAGGTCGAGGCTCTCCGAGTGTTTCACAAGAAATCCTGTCTGTTGCCCCAGTGGGGAGAGGAAAGAGGGAACGTGTGGAGACATTGGGTACCAGCTGGGAAGCAGGGCCTCCATGTCCAGCTGTGCGGTTTGTTCACTGCACAAAGACAACTGGCCTTGAGGCTGGGTAGGGCTGCCGCCGTGCAGGCTAGCCGGGTCCCCCGGGGAGGAAGTCAAGGCCTGGGGTTGGTGGATGATGAATCCCAGGCCTCACCAGGGTCCTTCACAGGATCTAGACAGACAGACATTGGATGCACCACGAGGACAGCAAGGTGAGGGCTTGGAGTTGGAGTTCACTTGATTTGGGGAAAAAGACGACACTATTTTTCCCCTCTCCTTTTTTGAAACAGCTTAACTGAGATAGAATTCACGTGCCATAAAATTCACCCTCTTAAAAGTACCGTTCAGCAGCTTTAAAGGTCCAGTTCACAAGACTGTGCCCCCATCCCCACCATCTAATTCCAGAGCATTTCACTGGCCCGAAATGAAACCCCACTCCTGTTAGCAGTCACTCCGCATCCCCCCTGACCCCAAGCCCCTGGCAATAACCACTAAACTACTTTCTGTCTCCATGGGATTTGCCTGGTAGGGACATTTCAGAACAGAATCATGTAATATTTAACCTTTTGCTGTCTAGCTCCTTTCACTTAGCGTCATGTTCTCCAGGCCCATCGGTGTGGCGGCAGGTTTTCTTTCCTTCTTAAGGCTGAAGAATATTCCATTGTGTGGACACACCATGCGTGTTTATCCCTTCATAAGTTAATAAGACATGTGCATTATTTCCCCTCTTTGACTACGGCAAATATTTCTGCCAGGAACATCCGTGTACACGCTTTTATGTGAATGTAGGTGTTCATTTTCTCTTGGGAGTGGAATTGCTGCTGGGTACTCCGCTAACTTCGTGTTTAACCTTCAGAGGGACTGCCAGATTGTTTTCCGTTTGACCTTCCCGCCAGCAGTGTGTGCAAGTTCAACTTCGCCACATCCTCACCAGCACCCGGGATTGCCTGTCACTTTGATTGCAGTCACCCTAGGGGGTGTGAAGTGGCATCCCGTGGTTTCGATGGGCGTTTCCCTTATGACGGGTGATATCGAACTGACATCATTTTGTGAGTGTATTGGCCATCTGTTCCAATTCTCTGGGGAAATGTCCCTTCAAAACCTTTGCCTGGGGGCGCCTGGGTGGCTCATTCGGTTGAGCGTCCGACTCTTGAGCTCAGCTCAGGTCTTGATCTCAGGGTCGTGAGTTCAAGCCCCACATTGGGCTCCACACTGAGTGAGGAGCCAACATAAACAAACAAACAAACAAACAAAACCTTTGCCCATTTCTAAATCGGTTATTTATCTTTTATTGTTGATTTGTAAGAGTTCTTTATATGTTTAGGATACAAGTCCCTATCAGAGATATCATTTGCAAGCATTTTCTCCATTCTGTGAGTTGTTGATATGACCCATTTCTTGCTCACTTTTTGAGTTTGTGGATGTATGGAGATTCATACCTGCTAGGAGTATGTGAACTTCCCACCTGCCCCGCGCTGTAGAGAGAGATGAATCTTCAGATGGGAAGGATGAGTGGAGAGAAAACCACCCAGCCTTGGTCACACCAGCCTGCCCACCCCGTCATGGCCTCCTACCCGGATCTTGCTATTGAGGATCCTGTCGTTGATGTCCTCATCAAAGCATTTCTGTGGGTACACGTCGATGCAGTGAGTCCTCAGATTGTGCTGGATCTGGGGACACAGGTGGCCACATCTCATCCTGTGCACTCTGCCTCCTCCTTGCCCCCACTGACCCCATCACCCTGGGCGCCCAGATCACCCTGCGCCTGAAGGTCTCTCGCTCCTCAATGGTCAGGCTGTCGGCCCGGGCAATCACAGGCACCACGTTCACGGTCTGGCATAGCCGCTGTAGGAACTCAATGTCCAGGGGCCGCAGGCTGCGGCAATGATGGTGGTGATGGCAGTGGTGGGTATGTGAGTGAGGGGGTGCCAGCCCACAGCCCACGCCAGGGGTCTCCTCCTCCTCCTCCTCCTGCTCTCTGCCCCAGGCAGGGGGCCCTCCCCCAGCAGGCCCAGCCACCTCACCAGTGCCCGGTGGGCGGCACGAAGTATACACAGCAGTGCACCCGGGTGTCGGGGATGTGGCGCTGGCGAGTGATGAGGATCTCCTCCTGCAGGTACCGCTCATACTGTTCATTGATGTAGCCTAGGATGGGGTCCCAGCTGGGGCAGCAGATGGACCCGACCTCAGAGCCCCACCCCTGGGAGCTCCACCCCATCCCCCTGCTAAGAAGACCAATCGCCCTGGTTGGCCCAGGACATAGGACTTTCAGTCCTGCACAACCCAAGGCCCTTGGTTACCCAGCACCCTCCTCCTACTCCCCTGAATCATCTGAGAGGCCCCCTGCCATTCTCAAGCTGGGGCCTCAGCTTCCCTGTTCCTAAAATGGGGACGAGAAGGGCTGTGGTATTGAAAGAGATGAATTGTCACAGTCTGGTTCAAACCACCGTGGACGCTCGCCCCATTGCCACAAGGATCTCCTGAGTCCTCTCCCTTCGTCCCTTCTGCCCCTGCCGGGCTATTGTCAACACAGCACCCCAAAAGATCCTTTTACAAACAGGAGTCAGAGCACATCCCTTTTTGCCTCAGCCTGAGGTGGCTGACAGAAAGCCAAAGTCCTTACGTTGCACTACCAGGCCCTACATCATCCCACTGTTGCTTCCTGTCTGTCCTCTCCTCCTCCTTTTCCTGCCCTTCACACACCGCCAGCCACACCAGCCTTCCACCAACAAACCCACCTCGGGCCCTGTGCCCGAGCCACTCTGCATTGCACGCTCTCCCCGCATGAGCACACAGCTCCCTCTCTCATCTCCTGGCAGTCTGCCCAAGTGTTCTCCTTATCTGGGAGGCCTTGCTTGACCACTCTGCTTAAAATCGCAAGCCCCCCGACAGCTCCCTACCCCTTTCATGCTCAGAAACGTCCTGCTTGGATGACAGAGTTGAGGCTCACCCTATGTATAACTGATTTATTGTGCTCATTGCCACCCCCCCCCCCCCGCCTTCCGCCCCACAACAATGTAAATTTCGTGTAGACGATGTTCATCTGTTTTGTTCACTGCCGTATCCCTGAGACTAGAACAGACCTTGCACACAGGACTTGCTCTATGAAGCACCGTGTGCAGGGCTGGCTCCCCGGGAGTGCAGACGGAGCAGTCCTGCAGCCTCCGTGCTTTGGAGGGCCTGCACTTCGTTGAATGTTCTGGGGTGGTTTGACAATTCTTCATACTTTTTTGAACAAGGGGACCCACATTTTCATCTCATTGGGTCCCACAAATTATGCAGCCAGTCCTGATTTTGTGTGTGTGTGTGTGTGTGTGTTACCAACCACTGTCACAGGGTTGGGCTCTCATCGAGAGCCTAGAATCACTCTGCAAGGTGGGTGTCATCATTCCCAAGTGACAAAAAAGGAAACCGAGGCTCGGAGAGCTTCCATGAGCAGTTCCCAGGTTACATGGCTGGAGAGTGGTCTAGCCCAGCGGTCCTAACTCTGGAGTATGGGCTTCTAACCCTGCAAAGCCATAACCTTTATTGATCAACTACGTAAGTGTGCCAGCCAGCAAGTTCTGACCTTTCCATACTTAACTCCCTTCAATCTTGGAGGGATGGTTGCACACACCCATCATACAGATGAACAAACTGAGATTCAACAATGCCACAGCTGGGTTAGGTTGCTTCAGGGCTAGGCTGTTTCCCCCAGGCCAGAGGGGCAGGGGGAGGGACCACCAGGGCTTGGCCCCCACTCCCGAGGACCCACCACTTGTCGTTGTTGATCTGGTCTCCGAAGCCGGGCGTATCGGTCACTGTCAGCTTGAGCTTCACGCCCTTCTCCTCGATGACTGTTGGGGAAGAGCAGAGTGGGGGGAGATTGGCCTGGGTGGGGTGGGGGTAGGGGTGAGGGTGGGGGGCCACTCACCGTGTGTCACCGACTGCAGCTTCAGCGTCTGGGGTGTGGGCGTCCCCAGGCCCGGTACGGTGGACTTCCACATCTTGGACTTGAAGAGGGTGTGCACCATTGTGGACTTGCCCAGCCCGCTCTGCCCTGCGGGTAACCAGAGGACAGCAAAGGTGGTGGAGGTTTTAGGCAGTGCTTCTCAGGCTCTTAAATTGTTTTAGAAAGTGAACTGTTTTGTAAGCATAACATAAATACAGAGAAGTGGGTACTATCATCAGGGTTCCCCTCAGTGCTTACCCCCCCTTTTTATTGAGGCAAAACTCATATGATAAAAAATGAACCATTAGCCTTTTAAAGTGAACAATTCCCCCTGCTTGTTCTCTCTCTCTCCCCCTGACAAATAAATAAAATAAAATAAAAATAAAGTGAACAATTCAGTGGCATTTAGTACAGTCTCAGCGCTGTGCACCCATCACCTCTGTCTAGCTCCTGTTAAAAAGAAAACCGCACCTTGGGATGCCTGGGGGGCTCAGTTGGTTAAGTGTCTGCCTTCGGCTCAGGTCATGATCCCAGGGTCCTGGGATCGAGTCCCACATGGGGCTCCCTGCTCAGTGGGGAGTCTGTTTCTCCCTCTCCCTCTGCTGCTCCCTCTGCTTGTGCTCTCTTTTAAATAAATAAATAAATAAATAAATAAATAAAATCTTTAAAAAACAACAACAAAAAAGAAAACCGCAGGCCCAAAATGACATCACTTAGGCCAAGTCCCCAAACGAAGGCTTAGTATCTGACCTAATTGCAGTTCCCACCTCCCCCGAAATGGAGTCTTGACTGGTAGGTCAGGAATTTTCTGGTCAGTACCAATGAGGTAATGTCACATGGACCTCTCCATCCCCCAAAGAGAGAGGAGGTAAACCGCCTAGGACCCCCTGCTTCTCTCCTAAGGGAAAACGGCCTTGCCTGGAACAATCCTTTCCTTCTGCTAATAACTTCCTTGCACCCCTCCCCTCCCCACTTCTTATAAAAACCTTCCAACAACAACAACAGCCACCACCCCAAAACCTTCCATGCTGCACAGCTCCTTGGAGCTCCACTCTCCTTGTCGGATGGGATGCTGCCCGACTCACGAATCATGTAATAAAGCCAATTAGATCTTCAAATTGACTAGGTTGAATTTTTTTTCATTTTTTATTTTAAGTAGGTCCCACACCCAGCATGGAATCTAATGCAAGGCTTGAACTCATGACCTTGGGATCAAGACCTGAGCTGAGATCAAGAGTTGGATACTCAACAAGCTGAGCCACCGAGGCGCCCCTGAATTTTGTTTCTTAACACTCAAAAACATTTGCATCGCCCCCCAAAGAAACCCCACAGTCATCAGCAGTCCCCTTTCTCCCTCCACTGTCACCCCTGGCAACCACGAATCATCTTTCTGTCTCTGTGGGTTTACCTACTCTGGACATTTCCTATAAATGGAATCATGCAATATTCATCCTTTTGTGTCTGGCTGCTTCCCCTAAGTATCCCCTTTTCAGGGTTCATCCACGTCATACCAGCTGTGGGTGCTTCCTTCTTTTTCGTGGCTGAATAATGTTCCATCACAGGAATAGACCACTTTGTGTTTATCCATTCAAGCATTTCACAAATTAAACAGCCCATGGATACAGCACTAAGTCCAGAGATGGAACACATAGTTCCCCACAAGCCCAGTCACGCCCATCTCAGTAGCTATTGGCCCCAAAACCCCAGGGACAGCCACTTACTTCCCCGACTTCCGGCAGCAGGGAGCAGCTCTGCCCACCATTGTCTTAGAGAAAACACAGCCTGGGCTCTCCTGTCTGGCTCCCTTCACTTGACACTATTTGGCGAGATACACCCAAACTGTCCATTCTCCCTGCTGTGGGGGCTTCTCAAACTGTGAGCCCCACCTTGCAGGAGGGAACGCCTTGTTTCACAATGCAGGACACACCTTTGTGTACATAACTGCCGTGGTCCTTAGGGATGTGCTGTCCTATCTGCGAGTCACACTTGACCCCTGCCGAGGGCGATACGGACAGTCTGAGCTGAGCCACCAGTGGCAAATGCAAACCAGATTGTGCAGACTTGGGTGTGCCAAAAAGAATGCAAAAGTTCTCATGGATCATTTTTTACGTGGATTACATGTCATGTCACGAGAGTATTTTGGAATAGTCTGGGTTAAATAAAATAAATGTTTAAAATTAATTTCTCCTGTTTCTCTTCACTTTTTTACTTTTATTTTTTTTAAGATTTTTTTTTAAAGATTTTATTTATTTATTTGACAGAAAGAGACAAAGCGAGAGAAGGAACACAAGCAGGGGGCAGTGGGAGAGGGAGAAGCAGGCTTCCCAAGGAGCAGGGAGCCCGATGCAGGGCTTGATCCCAGGACCCTGAGATCATGACCTGAGCTGAAGGCAGATGCTTAACGACTGAGCCACCCAGGCACCCCTTCACGCACCCCTTCACTTTTTTAAAGGTGGCTACTGGAAAATTTTTAAATTACGTTATGTGGCTCACGCTATATTTCTACTGGACAGCACTGGCTTAGAATAATACTCTTCAGGAGCCCACAGGGTTGCATCCATTGGTCTGTCCTATGAGTCCCAGCCCCTCACTCACCCACCACCATGATGTTGAACTCAAACCCCATCTTCATGGCCTTGATCTTCAGCTGGTCCAGCACGGCTTCTATGCCCACGTAGCCAAGCATCTCGCAGGGTGGTGTCCTGGGGCTGGAGGGTCTTGATGAGCAGGGGGAGGGGGACCGCCTCATGGGGTCCATGGGGGTCAAGGGCACAGCAATGCCTGTCATCCGGGTGGGTGGAGAGAAGGGGGTCACTGGGGGTCCAGAGGGGGACCCCTGAATTCTCATTTCTGGACTCTGGCTCCTGAGCTCTGCTGCCAGGCACTCCCGCACATTATATCCCGTAATCTACCCATCCTCCACGTCTTCATGGCTCAAGGGCCTTGGTGTGAGGTACTTGGAGGAGCTCTTTCAGGGGAGGCTGAACCTTCTCCCTGAGATGCACAAGCCCACAAATCTGTTCCTCCCCTCTCTCCCCAGCTCCTTCCTGCCCCCACCCATGGCCCAGGCAGGATCCTTGCTCAGATAAGCCCCCCGCCCACCCCAGCAGAATGTGGCCAGCCTGGCAGAGCCCAGGGTCTAAACCCATGGGGATAGAGAGAAAGGGAAAAGCAGCTTTTGTGTGGCACCTGATGGCCTTGGGTTCTCTGAGGGAGCTTCAGGGGGCTGTCCTGTCCTGGCAGACCCTGGTGTGTGTGATGAGGGGGAGGGGACAGGGCGACAGTTAACTGAAGAATCTGAGCTCCACCCCTTTCCCCTCAGTGGGTTGTGTGTGGGCTCCTCTACAGGAGGGAGCTGAGGGCAGGGCAGGTAAGCTCCTCCAGGGTCCTTTCTGAACACTCCCCTAAATCCTTACAATGACCCTGGCCTAGTGTTACAGACAAGAACCCAGGGCCTCTGGGCAGTTCCCTTGCCCAGGGTCACCTAACTGGGATAAGCAGGCTTCAGCTGGCCCCCCTGACTTCCAAATTCATATCCCTTAATCACTCTGCTAGGAGAAGCCAACCCGTGACCCATAGCTGGAAAGCAGAACATCCGTGTGTTCTCTTTGGGCTGTCCATTGCTGGTGCCACAGTGTTTTAAATCGCCGGCACTGAAAAATCAGAAGATTGATTTAGGAAATATTCACCCCCACACGTTGTCTGTGCATAACATTGCTCTGGGGGCCCTCGATGGTAGCTTGTTTAATAATCATCCCAGTGCTCCCTGCTTGGTGGGAGGCCTGCTTCTCCCTCTCCCGCTCCCCCTGCTTGTCATCCCTCTCTCACTGTCTCTCACTCTGTCAATTAAATAAATACATAAAATCTTAAAAAAAAAAATCATCCCAGCGCTGTGAAGCCAGTGCTGTTACTCCCTCCAGTTTACAGAGAGAGTCTGAGTCAGTTGCTCAAGGTCACCTAGTGAGGAAGTGGCACGGTGGGATCTGAGTTCATGTGCTCACCCTCTAACGCTTCTCTCTTTTTTTTTTTTTTTAAGATTTTATTTATTTATTTGACAGAGAGAGACACAGCGAGAGAGGGAACACAAGCAGGGGGAGTGGGAGAGGGAGAAGCAGGCTCCCCGCTGAGCAGGGAGCCTGATGCGGGGCTCCATCCCAGGACCCTAGGATCATGACCTGGGCCGAAGGCAGACGCTTAACGACTGAGCCACCCAGGCGCCCCTCCAACACTTCTCTTGTTCACAGGAACATCTAGATTTCCAGTGCGTGTTAGAGATTGTAAGCCCTGGAGATTCTGGGCCCAGCCCACAGCTGATGAGCTGCCCTCTTTAGCTGGGCCATGAACTCTCCAGTTTGCCATAGTCCTCATCCCTCCCTGATGTGTCCCTGATAAGATGTTTCTTATACCTAGTCCGTCTCACTCAGTTCTTTCTCACCTGTTTCCTGGCACGTAAGCAGTCCCCGGTTCCAGGTGTTGGCATTTTCTCTGAAAGCCCAGATAGTAAAGATGTTGAGCTTTGTGAGTCAAAACATCTCTATTGCACTTACCCTTCAGCCCTGCTGTCAGAGTGAGAAAGCAGCCACAGACTGGTAAAGGGTGCGGCTGTGTGCCCATAAAACTATTTACAAAAGCGGGAGGTGGCTTGCTGACCCTGCTCTGCCCACAAGTCTGCCCCGATCCACTCACCTCTATTGTCCTGAGCCCCAGCTAGCCTTCTGTCCCTCTATACGCTCGCCCTCTGCTCCCCCACCTTCTACACATCTGACGGCAGAGGCTCAGGCTGGGAGTGGGGCTGGGCAGGGCCTGTGGCAGGAGGACTGGGGCAGAGCCTGTCCTGGAACATGGTTTCATCTCCAGCAGAGAAATCTCTCAAGCCAAGAGTCCACAGCTCTTGAGAGATCCAGGAGACTGGCCTCCTCGTCAAAGTGAATGAGAACATTAGGTGTGATGACCAAACAGTAGTGGGGACTTGTGGACTGGCCTTGAGCAGGAAGAGATTCAGCTTTCTGAAATGTCCCCTAAGGAAATAAGCCGCTCTGCAGAGAAAACATACCCCCCCACCAAACCATCACACGTGAGTGGAGTAGGATTCTGAACAATTGGGGGTGGGATGCAAGCCTCAGTGGGTGGCCACTTGCATTGCAAGGAGGATGATCAGGTTTGCAGAAAGCAGCAGTTATTTGCTGGGCGCTCTTGGCCATGTTGATTGGGAAAAGCCCAGCTTAAAATGATCTGAGCAGTGTGAGCCTGGCAGGTCAGCCCAAAGGTATACAAAGAACAGAAAACTGGAGGTAATCTCACCCACGATTTGGGTGAGTAATACACGGCCAACTAGTGTGAGTTTCTAGAGCACCTCATAGGGCTAAGCAAGTGTTAATGGGGATTATTCCATTCAGCTTAACCTGGGAAGGGGGATACTATGTATACACCCATTTTACAGAAGAGGATACTGAGGCAGAGAGGGTCAGAGATTGTGCCCCAAGGTCACACACTGGTGGGTATTAAGGGCTGGGAGCAGGATCCGAGTGTGGGGAGTCTGATCCACCTGAAATACATCCTGCCACAGCCTCCCCATCATTGCTCTGCTCAGGTCTGGGGGGCTCTAATGGTTTTTGTATTTTAACAGCTTGGAATGTCACAGATTTTCCTTAATGAGAAGGTCTCACCTCCCCACCCCCACCATGGGAAGGTCTTACTTTCATAATGGGCATGAAAAACAAGAAACAATACACCCAGGGGTCTAGATAGGAAGGCTGAGGGTCAGAGGGGAGAAGAGCAGACAGAGGGCCTCCTACACACCCAGCCAGGCCAAATGGTGGGGGGACAAGGGACACAGCTGGAGACCCCTATCCCTCTTTTTAAAACATTTTTTAAAAAGATGTTATTTATTTGAGGGGGCAGGGGCAGAGAGAATCCCAAGTAGACTGTGCTAAGCACGGAGCCCGAAGCAGGGCGTGGAGCCTGCTTTGGGGCTCGATCTCACAACCCTGAGATCATGACCTGAGTTGAAATCGAGAGTCGAATGCTCAACCAACTGAGTCACCCAGGTGTCCTAGGGCTTCTCTCTTTTTTAGAATTGAGGTAAAGGGGTGCCTGGCTGGCTTAGTCAGTAGAATGTGCAACTCTTGGTCTCGGGGTTGTGAGTTCAAGCCCCATGTTGGGTGTAGAACCTACTTAAAAATAAATAAGTAGGGGCGCCTGGGTGGCTCAGTTGTTAAGCGTTTGCCTTCGGCTCAGGTCATGATCCCAGGGTCCTGGGATCGAGCCCTGCATCAGGCTCCCTGCTTGGCAGGAAGCCTCCTTCTTCCTCTCCCACTCCCCCTGCTTGTGTTCCCTCTCTTGCTGTGTCTCTCTCTGTCAAATAAATAAATAAAATCTTCAAAAAAAAATAAAATAAAGTAAATAAGTAAAATTGAGGTAAAATTCACATAAAATTAACTATTATCCATTCTTTTTTTTTTTTTTTTAAAGATTTTTATTTAGGGCGCCTGGGTGGCTCAGTTGGTTGAGCGACTGCCTTCGGCTCAGGTCATGATCCTGGAGTGCCTGGATCGAGTCCCGCATGGGGCTTCCTGCTCGGCAGGGAGCCTGCTTCTCCCTCTGACCCTCCCCCCTTTCATGTACTCTCTCTCCCTCTCATTCTCGCTCTCTCAAATAAATAAATCTTAAAAAAAAAGATTTTATTTATTTATTTGAGACAGAATGAGAGAGAGAGAGCATGTGAGAGGGGGGAGGGTCAGAGGGAGAAGCAGGCTCCCTGCCGAGCAGGAAGCCCCATGCGGGACTCGATCCAGGCACTCCAGGATCATGACCTGAGCCGAAGGCAGTCGCTCAACCAACTGAGCCACCCAGGCGCCCCAACCATTATCCATTCTTTTTTAAAAAGATTTATGTATTAGAGAGAGTGGGATGGAGGAGGAGCAGAGTGAGAGAATCTTCAAGGAGATTCCCTGCTGAGCACAGAGCCCAACTCAGGGCTCAATGCCAGGACCCCAAGATCATGACCTGAGCCAAAACCAAGAAGTCAGATGCTCAGTCGACTGAGCCACCCAGGCTCCCGCACCGTTATCCGTTCTAAAGAGAGCAGATAAGTGGCAGATCAGAATTGAGTACATTCACAATGTTGTAATGCCACCACCCCTATCCTGTTCCAAGACATGTTCATCACCCCAAAGGAAATGTCATCAGCACTAAGCACTGACTCCCCTTCCCCCGCTTTCCCCAGCCCCTGGCTACCACTAACTACTTTGTCTATGGATGTGCCTATTCTGGATGTTTCACAGAAACACAACGACACACTATGTGGCTTCTTGTGTCTGGCCTCTTTCACTGAGCACCATATTTTTGAGGTGCATCCATATTGTAGCAGTTGTTAGTACTTGATTCTTCTGTATGGCTGAATAATGTGCCACAGTATGGACAGATCGCAGGGTGTTTTATCTGTTCATCAGCTGATGGACGCTTGGGCTGTTTCCACCTTTTGGCTCTTGTGATCAGTGCCACTGTTGAAGAGTTGTGCACAAGTCTTTGAGAACCTTTTCAGTTTTCTTGGGTCTATACCTCGGAGTGGAAAAGCTGTGTGTTTGATATCACCACGTGTGACTTTCTGAGGCAGTACCTGATTGTTTTCCACAGTGGCTGCACGCCCCGCCCCTCCTTTGGCAATAACACTCCAGTTGCTTCAAAACGACCCTGCATCTGAGATCTCGGAATGGGACGGAGGGATTGTAGGGTAAAAGAAGGGGACCCAGGAGACCCTAGAATATGCTGGTCAAGGGCTCTGGGATCTGAATGCCTGGGTCCCAGTTCTGCTTCTCTGCTCACTCCGGGTACGGCTGGCAGAATCATGGCTCCCAAAGATGTCTTCATCCTAATCCCTGGAACCTTGGAACAAATATGTTAACTTACCCAGCAGAAGGGACTTTGCAGATGTCATTAAGGATTCTGATGGTGAGATCATCCTGTGGGCCAATGTAATCCCAGGGGTCCTCGTGAGAGGGAGGCCAGGAGGGTCAGGGTCAGAGAAGACCAGGATGGAAGCAGAGACTGCGATGAACAAAGGAATGTGCGTGGCCACTAGAAGCTAGAAAAGGCAAGGAACGGATTGTCCCCTAGAGCCTTCAGAAGGAACACAGCCCTGCCTACCTGTTTTAGACTCTGACCTCCAGAACCGTAAGACGATAAATTTGGATTGTTTCAAGCCACTAAGTGTGTGGTGGTATGTTATAGCAGAAACAGGAAATGAGTGCATTAGGTGTGTGACTTGAGCTGGTTGCTAAACTTCTCAAGGCGGCACCTTTCATACCTGTAAGTGGGGAGAATGGTAAGAGCCACTTGAGGGTTGCCTCGAGGACACACCCAGTGGTAGATGTGTGGTGTTCAGTGTGGAGCCTGACACTAGCTGAGGCGTTCTCCCCTGCTAGACCACAAGCACCACAAGCACCAGAAATTGTGTCCACCTGGCTCACGGCCAACCTCCGGTGCTGAGCAGTCTCCGGCCCCCAGTTGGGCCTGGACGCGCCTGCGCTGAAGGCAAGGAGTGAGAGCTGCCTTTCTGGCCAGCGTCGGGGCCCCAGGTCCCCAAGTTCCGGGGGAAGAGCTTGTTTGAGAGAGAATAATCATCTTCTCGTAAGGATTATCCTGAGGATTAGAGCAAACATGGATACAGAAGACTCCTAGTACAGTGCCCGGAAAATCCCACCTGCCCAGGAAAGGGAGGAATGGAAACCACGTTTCCCGCCCCTCCCTCCCACCTTCCCTTCCTACTGTCTTCTTCCCTCCCTCCTGTCTTCATTCATGAGGTCCGCAGAGGCCCAGGGCACACTGTGTTCCAGGCTGCTCATCTGGTCTACTGGGAGAAAGGGAAAAATCCGCCCATGAAGAGGCTTAGGGGGCCGTGGCTACCTCCCTGGGTCCCGCAGCACCTGCTGCTGTCGGGAGGCTGTAAGCACACCTGCTGGGCACAGGCCCCGCCCTCCGGCGTCTGGCCACCCCCTGGGAAGGGTGGGACTGGTTGCCAAGGTGCAAGGGCCTCAGGTGGCAACTTTCGCGGATCCGGAAGCAGGAAGTAGTTGGTGTTCTCCGGACCAGGGACCTGCCTGGCTGGGGGAGCTCGGAGGCTGGTGGGGACCTGGCGGGGGGAGCGGGAAGGGACAGGGCAGGGGCCGAGGGGTGGCGTGGGAGGGGGGCAGGGGCAGGGCAGGGGCTGGACTGCGGGAGGCCTGGATGCAGCCCAGCTCCAGAGAACAGGGTTCTGAGGCAGCCCCTGGGGGGCCGGGGCAGGTGGCACCCAGAGGCCTCAAGCTGAGATGGACTTGGCGGAAGACCTGGAGAAAGAGCTGGAGACCACAGCCCAGGAAGTGCTGGGGAAACTGAGGAGCCATGAGCTGTTCCAGTCCAACTGGGACACTGCTGCCTTCATCATCTTCCTCATTTTCCTCGGTGAGTGCGGCCTTGGCCCCCGGCCCCTCTTGACCTCCTGTCCTAGACCTGGCCGAGGGCCATATCTGGGCACCTGTCCCACCCCCAGGCACCGTGCTGCTCCTGATGCTGCTCGTTTGTACCCACTGCTGCTGCCACAGCTCCTGCAGTCGCCGCGCCTCCAGACCCCAGAAGGTGAGCCCCGAGCAGGTGAGCCCCGAGCAGGTGAACCCCACTGGCCCCCGGGGCTGGGCCGGTGTCAGGGACAGTCTGGAACTGCCCTGGGGAGAGGAGGGTGTTGGGGCTCCTGTGGGGAGGGGCCGGCAGGGCACCCACGAGTGAAGCCTCTCTTGCAGGAACACCCCAGGGGAGTGGATAACTTGGCCCTGGAACCTTAACACGGCGAGCCCACCAGCCCCCCCCGCCTGTGTCCTGCTGGGCAA
This sequence comes from Mirounga angustirostris, assembly GCF_029215605.1. NCBI lineage: Eukaryota > Metazoa > Chordata > Mammalia > Carnivora > Phocidae > Mirounga > Mirounga angustirostris. The sequence goes on from NW_026991713.1 coordinate 143,408,123, forward strand.
CAGTAACAAAGCCTTGTTTGCCCAGAGCCTGAGTCTGGAGTGTGTTCCGAGCTTCCCGTCAGGGGTGGGCAGTGTGGGCGCTCACTGCTTTCTCCGGATGCCCACCTGCTCCCTCACAGGAGGCGAAGCTGGGCTCCAGCTCAGGGGCCCAACCCTCAGGCCGAAACCTTGTCCCCAGCCCACTCAGTCCCCTAGCGGCTTGAGGACCCCCTCAAAGGTGGGACAGGGAGGCCAGGGGCTCCATCATTGGGTACCCCCCCCAGGTCCTGACTATTTGGGATCCCCAGCCTGGTCTTCACTCAGACAGACAGACAGACAGACGCTCCAGGTAAAGTCAGATGATCTTTATTTCCTGGAGGCCTTGTCAGGGATATGGAGCAAGCACATTCAAGGGCACCACAGCTGGCGGTGGATGGCTTCTGTCTGCCCTCCTGACTCACAGCTTAGGGCCACCATCCACTCCTCACCCTCCACTGGAGGGGGGGCGTGCCGCTGCACGTACCATCCTGGGCAGCTCAGAAGGCAGAAAAAGGAGGGCGAAGGAGAGCCCTGGGCCTGGCGCCACCCTGAGTCCAAAGGTTCCCACTGTGCAGGGAGGGCAGGGTTTGGAATGTGGGCCACCTCTGGGCTCTGCCTTCCTGACCCCCCCGCCCCACCTTCCTGACCACCCCCTACAAAATGAAAAGCAAGTCAGCATCCCTGTCTCTCAGTGGTTCCAGTGTTCATTTCCATCTGTGCAAATGTGATGGGCAGGATGGGGAGAAGAGGGAAATAAATAATAGCCCAGGCTGCCCGGTTCTGGCTCTGGCCAGCATTCTTGGGGGGATGGGTGAGGGGGACAAGGGCCATTTCCCTGGGGGTCAGGCTCTCGGGTGCTCTGCTCAGAAAGGCCTGTAGCTCCAGTAGCTGGAGAACACGGAGATCTGGGGAGGGAGAGAGGTGGGGGGACATGGTGAATGGAGGTGGTAGGGGGCTTCACCCCTGCTGAACCCTCTGACCCAGGTGAGATTTCAAGGTCATTCAAGGGCAATGTGTCAGGGGGAGAGGGTATTGTTGCTCAGCCACATTGTGGCCCATCTGCCTGGTGTGTGTGGAAGGTACAAAGGACCTTAAGATTTGGGGGTGCTTTGGGAGTGTGACAAGAGTCCTTGGAATCCCTCCAAAATGAGAAGGCTTAGCAGCCTGCTATCTGGCTGGCCCCATCTGTCTGAGAGAGAGGCCCGCCCCCCCCCCCACAGTCCCCACCCCACCTTATCCTTGAGCTGCTGGCAGAGCTGCAGGGACACAGTGAAGAAGACGAGGGCGTCGTTGAGCCATGGGATCACACACTCCACCTTGTGCACGTGGCTCACCTCCAGGCGCTGGGAGCCCCACTCACTGGGGGGAGAAGGAGGGTCCCTGGGGGTGGCCTGACCAGCCCGCCCCCCCAGCCCCCAAGGTGCAGAAAGTTGGGGCGGGCAGGGTGCTCCAGGGTTCCCCCCCGCTCCCCCCCCCCCCCCCCCCCCCGTACTTACAACATGGCCCCAGGGCTGTGGAGCACAGCGCCTCCAGCTGGGCGGAAGTTCTAAGCATAAGAGCATCAGACCCAGTCAGGCCCAAGAGGCTGCAAGGCACTTGGGGGTGGGGGGCAAGTGGGGTCCCCCTCACCTTGGTGGAATTGGGCTGCAGGGCATGCAGCTGGTACACGGTGAGGCAGAGTTTGTTGAGGTTGATGTAGACGTTGACAAGCAAGTCGGAGGGCAGGGCAGGGGCAAACATCCGCTGGGGACGAGCACCAGGCAAGCAGGTGGGATGAGGGGCCAGGCAGAACCGCCTGGGGGACCCCATTCCCCAGCCTATAGACTGGGGCTTCCAGACTCTTCCCGGTGCCCCGGGTAGCTTCCTGCACCAGGCTTGGGAACCACTGACCCAGACCAGGGGTATCTGGGGGATGCAAGATGGACGCCAAGGACCTTATCCCAGAAAATTGTGGCATAGACCTAGACCTCCGACTGACAACAGTTTGGGGTTTCCAGGACCCCGTCACACCCGTGTCCCTCCCAGGGGGCAAGCTGGGCTCCTCAGCGGCATTCCCTCTCCTGGAGCAGGGGCTGCCCTAAGGCACTGACCGTGAGGCCACTGGCAGCGATCTCAGGCAGAGTAAGGGTGGCCGGGGTGGTGAGCCGGTTGCGGGCTCTGGTCAGTTGCAGCATCACAGCGTCCATCAGCTGTGGGGAGGGGGCCAGTCATAGCTGCTGCAAGGGCAGCCCCCGCCCTCCCGCATAGGTACTGACCAAGTCATGGTAGCTCCCAGCTCCTGCCTCGGGTGGTCACACTCTCAAGGCCTGAACCCCTACAGTGTGGGGCTTGTTAAAGGTGCAGATATTTGGGCTCTAGCTGCGAGTGGGGGACTGGACGTCTGCACTGTTCACCATCTGTCCAGGAGGTTCTATTGCATGGGATCCTGGGTGCTGGTCCAATGCGGAATGGAAGATGGAAGATCCCTGGAGTTAGTCCCAAGGGCATGAGGGCTTTGTGGATGGGGGTGCAGGCAATGAAGGAGCTTAGAGGAAGAGGCCTTAATCCCAGTTGGGTGCAAGGAGCCAGGGAGGGCTTCCTGGAGGAGGTGATAGGATGGGTAAGTTGAGGTCTTAAGGTGGGCACCAGACCGTTTTCAAAGGTGAAGCTCCAGAGAGGTAAGGTCACATAGCTAGTGAACAGTGGAACCATCTGGAACTCATCCTTTTCCTTTGCCACGGACCAAAGCTCTGGCCTGAACTCCCCAGAGCCCCAACTTCCACTGCTTCAGATGTTGCGATGGGGGTGGGGGTGACCTGGCTTCTAGGAAAGGGAAATTTTGGATGGAGGCATGGGGGCTGCACTGCCTACACCCAGGGTGGTCCCAGTTCTGGGAGGGACTTTAGTCCATCTAGTTCTAAGTGTTCATATGAGGACCCAGAGGTCCAGAGAGGGTAGGTGAATCACCTACAGACATAGAGCAAGTCAGGGACAGAGCTAAAGCACGAGTTGGGGGCATAGAAGAGCAGCTCTTCCCTCCACACCATGTGAATTCACTTTGCAAAACCCAAGGGTTTCCCTATGGCTAGTAGAGCTGCTAGCAGCTGCTATCCACTGAGCATGTGCCAGGGGCTGCTCCACCTGCATCATCCCAACTGCTAGTGGCGACACCATGGCCCCCTTTTATAGGTGAGGCTACTGAGGCACAGAACGGCTAAGAAAGTGACCTGGGGTTGCACAGCTTACAGTGAAGGCCCTGGGATCAGAACCCAGGTCTGAGTCTGGAACCCGGGCTGCGACTCATTTGACTGTGTCTGCTTGGATATGTGCACACTGAGAGGTGATGGGTCCACCATCAGCTGCACCTGAGGATGTGGAGGCAGAGCTCTCCAGGGGCCTGGTCAGGGGTCAGGGCCAGGGGTAGGCGTAGGGATCCTGCTTCTCCTGTTCCTGTAGGCAGCTCACCTTGAGGACCTCTGCTCCTGTCCTGAACTGGTAGTTTTCATCCCGGTTGGCAAGGAGGTAAATGGCCTGGCTTACGTGGTTCCTGGCATCCTGGATCTGAAAAAAATGCCCACTGAGAGGTCAGTGGGCTGGGCCTCAGGAGGAAGAGATGCCAACTTCAGAGAAGCCACAGTCTCCAGGGCCCCAGATGACGGGCCCTCACCCTGAGGTATTGCCTGCCTGACCCTTCCCCGCCAGCTGTCCTTTCTGTGCCCCCCGAAGCCAGGCCCTGACTGGGTGCTGGGCACATGGCACAGACTCTGGCAGGCCTGCCATCGCACAGCTCACCTTCTAAAGGAGAACAGATGGTAGCAGAGCAAAGGCACAAGATAACACACTGAGTGACTTGTACAAGGACAAGAGGGTGACTCTGCAGGATGGGGGAGGAGGAGCCTCTTTAGCTGGAGGTCAAGGGAGGCCCGAGGGAGATGCCTCTTGGGCATCACCCAAGTGATGAGAAAAGCAGCAAGAGAGGGCTCCAGGCAGAGCAAGGAGCATGGGCAAAGGCCCTGAGGTGGAGGAGCAGGGTCTAATCACAGAGGAGCTGGTAGGGAGCACAGACTTTGTCCCCAGGAGCCAGTGGAAGCCCCTGGAGGCTCTGGGAAGGGGAGTTCCTTGTTCCAGAAGATCCCTGTGGTTCCCATTGGGGCCCAGGGGCCTACAGACAGAATAGGTTCTCACCTCCCTCTAGGTGAGGCTCTGGAGCCCCAGGCACTGCCTGCTCCAGCTTTGCTGCTAGGAAACACCCTCCCAGGCTTGCTGCGGCCTTAAGTCCCCCATGGCCGCACCAGGAGGCCTCAGTGCTGCTCAGGCCTGTCCCTGCCTGCCTGAGCTTGTGGCTTGAGCCCTGGCAGGGGAAGGGCCCAACTACCTGCTGCAGCTTCCACTGCTTGTCCTCTCGGAAGGCGAAGTGCAGCAGCTGGTTGTTCCGGGGTATCTTCAGGTTCACGTCCTGCTGGGCAAGAGTGTATAAGCAGGAGGACCGCCCTCCTGCTTCTGGCCACTCTGAGACCTTGAGCAGGGGGCAGACACGGGGTGTGTGTGGTGGCTCAGGCCCCAGTCATTCCACAGGGCATAAAGTCTCCCAGCACCTTGGCCATTTGGGGTGTGAACAGGGAGGTCAGGAAACAGGAACTCAGGCCCAAGAGGAGCCACAAAGAAACGAAAGGGAAAAGAGAAAGGGGAAGGTGGCCTCAGCTGGGAGGAGGTGTGACTGTGGGCAGAAAGGGAGCATGGATACAGGCCAATGCACTGAACACCCACTGCTGGAGGAGAGGCACCTTCCCCCACATCTTGGGGCCTGGCACAGACGGAGCTCAGGTGTTGGCTGATTCCACTTTGAATTGGGGCCAGCCTAATCCCGCCATTGCCCACGCTTCACTGGGCCCAGACTCAGGGCCAGGCTGTGTGCAAAGCATCCCTCTTCCAGCACCTCTCACTGAAGCCACACACCAATTCCAGAGGAGGTTTGGCGGGGTGGGTTGTTATTTCACAAATGAGGAAACTGAGGCCCAGAGAGGTCAAGGATCCTGCCCAGGGTCACACAGCCAACTGGTAAAGGCAAAGCTCAGCAGGAGGCCCCCTCACTCTTCCCCACTGGATCCTCCAGCAGCAGGGAAAGGGGGAAGCGGGGCTGGGGGACTCACCGCCTGGCTCAGCGCGTCCCCTTGCAGAGTCAGCACGCCCTTCACCTGGTCTGTGCTGCAACACGCGGGGGTCAGAGCAGTGCCTGCGGCTGCCTTTTCCCACCACCTAGCCCTCCCAGCAGGTTGCCCCTGGCTGTCACAGGATGGCCCAGGCTGTCCCACAGCACAGCACACCCTCTGGATGTTGGGGCTGAAATCAGTCTGCATGGCAGGGCCTTGGCTGTGCAGTATCCCAGGTGTCCCCCTTCCAAGCAGTCCATCCCTCTTGGTTCTGCTCAGCCTGGCTCACCTACAGCTGCCAAGGATGAAGTTCTCCTGCTTGGCAGGCCCCTCGGTGCCTGTACCAGAGCATGGCAGAGTGAAGCGGAGCGAGGCCTCCTGGAGGGGCAGAGGGCAGTGGAGTAAAGTTCACCCAATCCAGCTCACCACTCCTTCCAGAAGCCCCATTCCTGGGTTGGCCAGGGTAGGGACAAAGTGGGCTCCTCTCAAGCCTCCAGGGCACCTTCCCATTTCTCTGGCCCCTCCCCCACCACCTGAGTTTCAGGTCCTACCAGAGTGGATAGCTGTTCCTTCCACATTCCCTGGACGCCTCCCTCATGCCCAACTCAGTCAGGGATATAGAACAGAGATGACCTCCAGGCTTGGTTAAGATGCTCCAGTGTAGGGAGCAGAGTCAGGGAATGACACTACTCATGGTAACTCGAAATTCTGGCCATAGTACGCAATGCCTGGACATTTTTGTGAGTTGACTTATCTTCAGAACAGCCCCGTGAGGCCGGTACTGCAACCTCGTTCTTGCGAAAGGGAGGCCCCATGAGGTTGAGTATGATGCTGGAGACCTTGAGATCACAGCTTCAAAGGAAGCATTCCTTGACCCCAACCCCGACCCCCTAGCCGGGGGCTCATTCCAGGCCCAGCCCAGCACTCTCACACAGCTGCTTGTGATTAAGTGGGCAATCATGTAGTGGTGCCCCGACTGGACGCCAAGTCCACTGGGGTAGGGCCTGGTCTGTACAACGCGCGTCGCGTCCACAGCAGGCGCTCGGGAGGCAGGCGCGGTGGCCCGGGAAGGAGCCGCAGCGGCGCCGGCCCGCCAGAAGCCTTACCTTGAGGATGTCCTGCAGCTGCCTGAGCACTGCGTGCACCTCGTCGTGCAGCAGCCAGCGGAACTCCTCCTCCTGCGGGGACAGGCCGGCGGTCAGCCGCCCGGGCCCGCCGTCCCCAGCCCCGCCTCGCCCCGCCCCGCCCGCGCGCCTCACCAGCACCGCTCGCTCCGCCGCCGTCGCTGACATCGCGGTCGCCATCGCCGCCGCTCAGCAACGGTCCCCGGCTCGCCGTCCGCTTGAGGCTCGGTCCACCGGCCGTCAGTGCGCCCGCGGCGCCCGAGCCCACCCCCGCCGCCGATTGGCTCCGCGCGCGCCCGCCCCTCTCTCAGGCCCCCTCCCCCGCCTCCGACCGGCCGAGCTGGCGCTCCAAATCGAGGCTGGCGGCTGCGCGAACCCGCTTGCGCCGGCTCTCCCAAGCGGCCGCCGGCACCTACCCGGGGCGCTGGGCGCTCGGGCGCCGCATCCCCCGCCACTCTCGGGGTGGAGCGCGGCGGCCGCTTGTCCCGCCCCTCCCCAGCTCTGATAGGGCGCCCTGCTCCGCTTGCTCTCATTGATTGGCCACCGGGATGGCTTGTTCTCGCCGCGCCCGGCGATTGGCTGGCGGGGCAGCCTGTTCCTGCTCGGCCTCGCCCTCCGCGCGCTGAGCTCTCGGGTTCCGTTGGGTCGGGAGGAAGGAGTCCACTGAGCCGACAGTCCCGGCGCTCCCGGCCCTCCTCCCTCCTCTGGGCGCAGGCAGTAACCACTGCCGAGGTAATCAGTCACAATTGTGTTACCAAGAAACGTTTTATTTTGCTTGCAGTAGCTTTTTGTTAATTGCACAAAATCATGTTTTTGCCATTTAAACATTATCACACAATCCTATTCTGAAAGACAAATGTTCATTAAAAACAAAGCAAAAATAAAAATTCACAACCTTAATTACCTAGATTTGTCATTTAAAGGAGGTTTAAAGGAAAAAAAAAAGGGGGTCGCGCAAGAGGGGCTTTCTTACAAGCTTTTTCACAAGTGTCACATTTTCTCCTAAAAGGGAAGGATTTCAAAACAAAGATGAAATAGCTTAAACAGAAATACTCATAAAAAGAAACTTTACAGAATTGTCAACAATATTAAGACAACATTGACTAACCAGTTTCATTACAGTATCTTCCCCACCCCCACCCCCCACCCTCCCCAAAATGTCTGGCTAGGACTAGAACAGGCTTTGTGTTCAGACAGAAAAGTATTCCAAATCCCAGTGAAGTTATGCCAAAAACACGCAGGCATCTTCCTTGCCCTCCCTCTATGTCTTCTGAGATCCCCTAGCCTGGGTTCTGATCGGCGCAAATGGGCCAAGGTTGAGGGGGGAGGGGCCCACCCCAGTGTGGTCTCATTCTCTATATTCACTAGAAACACTGACCTGCAAAGTGTGACTTTGGAAAATGCAACCCATGCAGAGGGAGAGAACATTGACATCCTTTAGGTGACTTCTCCTTGTTTTTATGCCACATTCCAAGCCCCTCTGGTCCCCTGTCCAAGGAGAAATGTTAGGGTCTCAAGGATGTCTTAGATCCACCTCTTAGGGTCAGATAGTTCAGGTTGGGTCAGGCCCAGTTCTCTTCCCTCCCGAGAGACCCTGGGGCCCTGGAAGCATCGAAGACCATGCTTCTGCTAAAGTGAAGACACTCGTTCCTGTTTCAACAGCTGAGCCTAAGAAATGGCCATCGTTGGTCAGGCTGGGTATGGGCCAAAGAAGGGACAGACAGAAACACTGTCTCCATGGGAAGAAAAGGACGAAGGGAGAATGAAGAGATGGGCAGGTGGGGAACATGTACAGGAGCAGGCTGGAGAAGCTGGGACTGCTATGAGGGGACCCAGTCAGAGTGACTCTTCAGAACGAGGTGGAAGTCTGCAGCATAACGGAAAACAGGAAGGAACCCCACTCTCCTCCCTCTTCACTCCTCCCTGGTGGCCCTCAGGATACCCTTCCCAAGGGCTGGAATGCAAATCCAAATACTAAAAGAGCCTGGTGAGGAGTGAGCTCTCCCTACACCAAAGCAAGGAAGTCTGATCCCAGCCCAGGGCTCTGCAGTGACGGTGACTTCTGGGATAGGTGCTCAAGAGCGGTGACGAGAGTAGGCTTCTGTGGGGCTCACCTAATGTGCTGGCGATTTGCTGCTCTCCCCAGAGAGCCAGAGCCCTGTGTCCGCTCAACTTGGCCAATTTCTTTTCAGTTCACAAAGGCATTTATGGAGAGTTGGTTGCTCATTGGTAGCTTAAACATGACAATCCTCATCAGCTGGTCACCTGAGGTTGGAGGGCCCATGAGGACCCTCTGTTTGGAGTCGGTGCTGGCTCATTTTGACCCAGAGCCTCTGTTTCACGTGCGGGATCCAGGGCGGGATGTGGACATAACCACAGCCTCTTCGCTCTGAAGGAAGGAAGCAGTGGAAAGGCTTCCAGTTCTTAATGCTGATTCTAGTTCCTCGACTGGAAAGGGTCTGAGATAAGACAAGCTCAGAAGGGGGAAAAAAAAAAAAGCCAGGCAGCAGTTTCTGGGCAGCTTTTATCCTGGGGTGAGAGCCAGTGTGTGGTGTGTAGAGGGAGGGAGAGAGGGGGAGAGAGAGAGAGAGAGAGAGAGAGAGAGAGAGAACGTACACACAGCCACCGTGTGTGTGTGTGTGTGTGTGTGTGTGTGTGTGAACACACAACCACCTAGTCCAGGGCCAGTGCCCAGCTCAAGAGCTTTCCCAAAGGCCAATCCTGCTGACACCCCTCCCCTCCCCAGGACCTCCAGGGGAGGAGTGACGCTGTGTGCTGTGCTGATGGCAAGTCTCAAAGTCTGTATAAAAGGAGATGGAGACAGGTGGACTGGTCCAGAGTTAAGTCCCAGGACCCCAACCCCATGTGAGGAGGAGGGGTCAGAGGGAAGACTGAGGGGGTGGGGTGGGGTATCAAGGGCTTAGTGTATATAGGCTCGGTACACGGCAGACATGTCGTTGTCAGACTGGTCCAGTGCCTTGGCTCTTTTGTACACCTGGAAAAAAAGGAGATGGGCTCAGTCTCTGACCACAGAGCTGACTTAAAGACACAATCTGCTTTGTGGAGGTAGTTCTAGATGCGGTCAGGCAGGCAGGCTCAGCCAGGAGTCCAGGCTGTCTGGGTGCAACTCCTGGCCACCCTCCACTGATCTTGAGCCAAGTGCCTCAGTTTCTGTCTTCATCACTAGTCCTTCATGTCATGGAGAAGATAACAAGGTTATCGTGAGGACTAAACGGAGCGGGGGAGGTAAAGTGCTCAGAGTTAGTAATTATAATCATGTCTCTTCCTGCCTCCAGGGTCTTTCCATGTTACTCTCTGGGCCACTACCCTTGCCCTTCCCTCTGCATGGGATGCCTTTCCCTAGGCATGGCTGGCTCCTTCCCAGTCCGCTCCAAGGCCTTCCCTGACCAGCCTATGGAAAGCAGTGGCTGTACCACTTGATCCTGGTCACCTTTTCTTCCTCTGTTCTATTTTATTCATACTTCTGACCTTCAGAGATTGTTTAAATAACTATCTGCTTATATTGTGCCTCCTTCCATTGAAATGTAAGCTCCACAAGGAAGGGAACAGGTGGCCCCCCAACATGTCCCCAGAGCCTAGAACAGTGCTTGGCAGCTGACAGCCACTCCAGAGCCACTAGGTGAATACTATGAACGAATGTGAAGAGAATTAAAAAGCCATTCGAGCAGGGCAGTGTGGCGTCTAGGCACACTGAGGAAATGCAGTTGGACACAAGGTTCCTCCCACAGAGTCAGCTGCATCTTTGTCTTTTTAAAAACATAGTCCAGTTGAAGCCATGACAATTGAGTGTCCATTATAGCTCAGGTGTAGCTGTCAACTCAAAATGAAGGCTAAATAAAGACCTTTTCAGAGAAAAGAAAACGAATCGTTGCCAGCAGACCTGCATTACAGGGAATGCTGAAGCAAGTTCTTCCAGTTGAAAGGAAACAATACCAGAGAGAAATTCAAATCTTCAGAAAAGAATGGAGAACACTGGAAATGGTAAATTAGACAAATAGAAAAGTATTTTTTCTCTTAATTAAAAAAATTACACATTGGGGCGCCTGGGTGGCTCAGTTGGTTAAGCGACTGCCTTCGGCTCAGGTCATGATCCCAGAGTCCTGGGATCAAGTCCCACATCGGGCTCCCGGCTCAGCGGGGAGCCTGCTTCTCCCTCTGACCCTCTCCTCTCTCATGCTGTTTCTCTCTCGCTCACTCTCTAATAAATAAATAAATAAAAATCTTTAAAAAAAAAAAATTACACATGACCACTTAAAACATTCCAACATTGTCTGGTAGGTTTAGAACAAAGGCAGATGTAACACACAGGAAATCTATACCCCAAAGCAGGGGTTCTCTTGGGGCACCTGGGTGGTTAGTGGCTCAGAGCATCCGACTCTTGATTTCGGCTCAGGTCATGGTATCAGACACGTGGGATCAAGCCCCACATCAGACCCCACACTCAGTGTGGAGTCTGCTTGTCCCCTTCCCTCTGCCCGCCCCCCCAACTCATGCACGTGTATGTACACGCTCTCTCAAAATAAATAAAATCTTTAAAAAAAAAAATAAAGCAGGGCTTCTCAAGCTGGGGTTATTTTGCCCCACAGGGACGTGGTAATGTCTACAGGCCTCTTCTCAACTGAGGGGGCATTGTTGGCTTCTAGTGGGTATAGGACACTGCTAATATTGCTGCTAAATATCCTGTAATGCACAGGACAGCTCCCACAACAAAATGGCAATGGTGCCCAGGTTAAGAAGCCTTGCCTTAAAGGAGGAGGGCGGGAGCGGGAAATGGATCTATGTTTTATGTGAAGAGGTACAACATTAACCCTAAGTAGGCCATGAAGTTAAGGATATTGCATATCCTTCCATACTGCAATCCCTAGAGCAAAGATAAAAGAAAAACAATGCATTATTAAAAAGCCAATGGAGAAAATGGAATTCTAAGAAATATTCAAATAATCCAAAAGGCAGTAAAAAAGGAGAGACAGACAAAAGCCAGAAGGGACAAAGAGCAATCAAATGATAAAACGGTACCTCCAAATCCAACCACACATCAATAGACTTTAAGACAAAGACTAAATGTTAATGGACTAACTAACCTTAAGATCCTGAACACCGAGCTCCAGGGAGGAGCCTAAATTCACACCCTCCAGAAAGCAACACGCTCCACTGAAATTAACCAAAATACCTGTTTTCAAGCCAATGAATCTTACAGTCAGGGCAGAGGCAAGTCAGAAATCACTTCACAGAGAAAGCTGTCAACACAAGCCACACACAGACCCTTCAGAAGTAACTTCAATTAAAGATGATCAACAAAAAAATTACATAAAATACACAGAGAAGTCCACTGCTAAGAGAGAATCCGAGGCAAAACAATTGGGGGGAACGTGAAAACTGTACTGCAACCTGAAAAGGTGAAGTTAAGTTCTCTGAGATGCCCAGGCAGACAAGGAAGGGACAGGAGACTGATTACATATTACGAAAAGCCACATCTGAAAAGAGCAGAACTGTGTTTCTTTACTTCTATGCTAGAACAATCCACTTGAGACTTGTTTAACTTGAATGAAAATGTGTATCCTCTTATACTATCTAGAAGGTACAGCCTCTAAAATAAATGAATTTATGTGTTTCGTATATGTGTTTTACACAAAATACGGTTTTGATTGTAACTCTACAGTAATGAAGTATTGCTCAGCTTTTTTAAGGCTACCCTTCTGTCAGGCTGAGAAAGCTGACCTTCTAAACGACGGCCCCTGGCTGGCTCCGTTGGTAGAGCACCCAACTCTTGATCTTACGGTCCTGAGTTTGAGCCCCACATCAGGTATAAGATTACTTAAAATAAACTTATTAAAACAAATAAATAACCCTTCCCCCAAACCCAACTGTTTTAAAAAAGTGCATATGTAGGTGCTTTGTTGTCACTCAAACAAATGTTAATGACCAAACACTCCAATTAACAGGCAGATGCCAGAATGGATAAAAATGCAAGCCCCAATGACAGGCTGTATACAGAGAATACAATTTAAATATAAAGACACAAGTTAAAAGTAAATGAATGGAAAAAGATATACCATGAACACAGTAGCAGCTACAGTGAAACCAGGCTATAGGCTTGTAGACAAAGGTAAGGAGGGACATTTCATAATAATTAAAGGGCAAATTCATCAGGAAGATATGACCATCACAAATGGCTAAGGACCCAACCACAAGAGTTTCAAAGATAATAGAATTAAAGGGAAAAACAGACAATGCTACAATCATAGTTGGAGATTTTAGTATCTCTCAGCAACTGAAAGAACCAGAGAAAAACGCCAGTAAAGATGACCTAAAAAACACTACCAACCTCGACCTAACTGATTATTTGCAGAACACAGCACCCAAAACTGCAGAACAGAGTCTTCGTAAGTGCACATGGTACACCTACCAAGACAGACCATCTGCTGGGCCACAAAACAAGTCTGAATGAATTTAAAGAGTTAAAAATCACACAGGATGTGTTTTTTTAACCACAACAGATATACATCAGTAATCAATACCCATTAGATTCATAGGACGACTCCAATTATCTGACGCACTTTTAAGTCATCCACAGGTCAAAGAAATCACAAGGGAAATAAGCATGGCTCAGAAGGAAATGTATGCTTTTAAATGCTCCTGTCTAGAATCAATGATGTGAGCTTCCACCTCAAGAGGTGAGACACAAAGAGACACAAAGCAAAGAGAGGGGAGGAAGACTAAAAACCAAGGGAAGGCTGCCAGATTGGGCCCCGCCTCTTGCAGTTACCTCATTGGCTGCAGCTGCCATTGGAGTAGGATGGTTGACGGCATCCCCCAGGGCAATGGCTAAGCGGAGATCCTTCTGAATGTACTTCAGGTAGAAATCAGGCTTAAAGTTCCCTTGCAGGATATCTGAGGACGGAAAGCACATATCAGAAGAATTAAATGGACTCTAACTAAGAAACTATCTGCTGTACCGTCAGGGCTCAACATCTAGCACTTCCTCCCTCTTGGACACTGAAGAGACCAACCAGTTCCCAGCCAGTACCCCCAAACCCATCTGCCATGTCTCTGGACCCCCTCTGGTAGAGTGCATAGACTGATTAGAGAGGGTGCCTCTTTCATACCAGTGAGCCCTTGAAGAAGAGAACGCTCTGTGACAGAGGCCTGACCCAGTTTCTCAGCTCCAATCACAAGTAAAATGCACGGAGAGGACAAAGGCAACTCACTTTGGCACTTCTGGTCCAGGAAGATGCTGGCTAACTGTCCCTGATTGAGGATGTCCAAGAGTGTCTGCTGGGACTGGCCTGTCACTTGGGCCAGGGTTAACCCCTCAGCGATGGTGGCCATGAAGCTTCCCTGTACCATGTTCACGATCAGCATCATCTTGGCTGCGTTGCCAACCTCACCTGGCCAGGGCAGAGAATCACGGTCACTTCCCAAGAATTCCGAGGGCAGGGACTTTCTGCCCACCCTCATCCCTGCTCGGACCCACCTCTACACCCAGGGGAGGCCCCATTCACCTGCCCCTGACAGAACTGGCTCTGACCCTTCAGGCTCTTCCTCCTTCCAGGCACTGACTGTGCAAGTCAAAGGAAACTTTCCCATGGGGGCCCCAGGCAGAGAGGCCGTGCGGGATTGACGCTGTCATCAGTGCAGTCTAGAGGGGATGTGGCCCACCCAGCCTCCGGGCCTGCAGTGGCCCGATGGGTGGGCAGGCGTGTTACCTAGAAAGAAGGAGGTCTTCCCCATTGCCTGGAAGCAGCTGCTGCAGTCCTCATACAAGCCCCTGTCTCCGGCTGCTAAGATCACCAACATCCCATCATTAGACAGCTGCTGATTCCCTGAGACTGGGGCTTCCAGAAAGCGGCCCCCCCTGGACACAATCACCTGGAAAGGAAAGTCATAGCTTCTGAAGGTCTTGCCTCTCACAGGGGTTTCAAGTGGAAACACCTGGCCCTCCATACCGAGGCCCCAAAGAGATGCCTGAATTACATGCAGTAAACAGAGAAGCGGGGGTGGGGGGGGCGGTGGTCTCCCCACAGACTCCCATGGACTTAGAATTTCTTGCAGTGACCAAGCATGACCGTGCCAATGGCTTGGCTGACCACACCTCCTCCAGACACTGCCCTTCCCTCTTCAGCCACTCTCAGAACACACAAGGCCTAGAAGTAACCACCCCCTCACTTGGCCCAGCAGCTTAGGGAGGAAGAATACTGTTATTAACAACTGTAGATGGCTGCTTAAACCAAAAAGGCCCTGCTGGCAGCCTGGATTGCTTCTCATTGTGGGGCAGGCAGCTACAGGACCTAATGCCCATCCAGGTGGGCGGCACCTCTCCTCTCGCGGCTATTCAGATTAGCTGTGGCTCTGAAAGTAGAAAGTGAAGACAGGCTAGTCCCAAGGCTACAGGCCTCTCGTCCTCTCCTGGCTTGACTTCTAGAGTAATCAAGTTGCCTATATTCAGGCATAATCAATCAGCCTGAGTCTTGGGCTCCAACTGCCAAGGACGCTGGAGGGCCAGCATGAACGAGGCCGCTACCTGGGCCAGCTCGGTGACTGTGTCAGCATCCACTGTTGACATGTCCACGTAGCACTTCCCGGGGCGGATCCCCTGCAGCACACCACTGGGGCCCAGCACCAGCTGTGGGGACACAAGGGAGAAGCAATAGCCCGGGCTCCCAGCCAGACACCCAGGAGCCCCTTAGACCTAAGGTCAGAATCCTGTTACTTTTTTGGCTCATTTCCTGATTAGGAGCTAAATATTAAGGCTGAGAGAGGGCAGCAAGTAAATAAGCATTAAGAGAGAAAAACAGCTCTACTTTATTCCCATTTATCTTCAAAAAGAATACATGCATGTTCCTTTTTACTAAAAACCTCCCATTTAAACGATAACCTCAGTATTTTCTTGGGCTTCTTTGGATTAAACTAGTTACCAATTTAACAAGATGACTATTGTACATGAACTTATAAAACATACAAATACAGCCAGAGCTAAACATATGACCTCGCCACATGAACCAAATACGAATACATGGGGATGGTCAGCATAGATCTCAGGGACCCTAGTTACTTTCATTCTCTGTTCTGAATTAAAGGATGGCTGTGTTTAATTTATGCAGATTACTTTCACAATGGGGGATGGCCCCAAATGGGAAATACAACCCTCCCACATGCTACAGACACTCACTCATGGGCAGGGGAGAAGGCAGGGAGGCCAGCCAGCTTTCCTGGCCACAACCTGAGACATTGAGGGGAGGGAAGGGATCCTTACGTCCTTGGCTGCCTTTGGATCTGACACGCAGGCAAAGGTGATGTCACAAGTTGAAACGACTTCAGCGGGGGTTCTTCCTAGGCGGGCCCCCTCCTGGATGAACAAATCACACTGCAAAAGTCACAGATCCTAACGTGAGCTGCAGGCAGTGCACAACAAACACAACAGCCAGGCCAGAGACACACTGCACAGTCCTCCTGGCTGGCCTCCCAAGGTAGGAGGCTGAGGCTAGGAGCCAGGGATACCAGAGCTGGTGGTCTTTTTTTTTTTTTAAGATTTTATTTATTTATTTGACAGTGAGAGAGACAGTGAGAGAGGGAACACAAGCAGGGGGAGAGGGAGAGGGAGAAGCAGGCTTCCCGCTGAGCAGGGAGCCTGATGCGGGGCTCAATCCCAGGATGCTGGGATCATGACCTGAGCCGAAGGCAGCCGCTTAACCGACTGAGCCACCCAGGCGCCCCTGGTGGTCTGACTTTTCTGAGGGAAGTGGATGGGGCTCCTTAAGGACCGTCTTGTGTTTTTGCATACCTGGTGCCTAGAACGATGTTCTACTTCACAGTAAGCACAAAACAAGTGTCTGCTGAAGGATTCCTGTTTGAAGAACAGGATGTAAACAGTACCTGTTTGCAGCACTCTGTAGCTGTCTTGGCTGTGGCAAAACCTGCCCATTGTCCCAGGCTATCCACACTGTGCTGGGGAACCAGGGCTGGGGCTGGGAGGCTGCCATTCCTTACCAAGATATTTCTGGGGGTTTCTAAAAGCATGAACTTTTCTTCCTTGAGAATTAAAATTACCCAGAACATCTCATAACAAAACATCATTAATATTTCAAAGATTTTTTTAAATTTTATTTATTTGACATAGAGACAGAGAGAGAGGGAACACAAGCAGGGGGATGCTGGGATCATGACCTGAGCTGAAGGCAGACGCTTAACCGTCTGAGCCACCCAGGCGCCCCTACAAAACATCATTAATATTTCAGTGTATTTCCTTCTCCAAGGCATTTAAAAAAATTAGAATAATGTGAAGCTACTATTTTGTATCTTTTTTTTTTTTTAAAGATTTATTTATTTGACAGAGTGAGAGCAGGAGAGCACAGGCAGGGGGAGCAGCAGAGGGAGAGGGAGAAGCAGACTCCCCACGCTGAGCAGGCAGCCCAATGTGGGGCTCGATCCCAGGACCGTGGAAACGTAACCTGAGCCGAAGGCAGACACTTAACCGACTGAGCCAGCCAGGCGCCCCTGTATCCAACTTTTAATACTGTGTGTGATTTACATTTATCCATACCGTAGCCTTTCATAATTATCATTTATAATAGATGGCTGCAGAATATTCCATTGAGATACACCTGAATTTATCTAATGGCTCTCCTGCAGTTAGATATCTAGCCTGCTTTTAATTATAAATGACTCCAACAAATATCTTCACGTATAATACCTTTCCTTTATGTTTTCAATTTAGGTCTCTGAAAGTAGAATAAAACAGGCTCCAAATAGCTTTAAAGCTCTTAATAAATGTAGACAAATGGCTTTCCAATGGAGCTGTTAATCTATAATGATCATCAGCAAGGTCTCAAATCACCAGCACTGAGTACATCATTTAAAAACAACAAACAAGCATCCATAAATACATAAAAATTATGTCCTACTTGATGATTTAACCAGCCCAAAACAGCAACTGTTTGTTTGATATATTTTGATTACTCTTGATTACTGAACCTTTTAAATTTAATACCTGTTTCTTTTGTGTGCAATTTTTTATTTTGGATTTATCAAACAATGTGTTTAATAAAATCAGTATGTTACCCTTTCCCTATCATATTTGCTATAACCACTTTCAGTTGGTATCCCTTTAAATCTACGTGGAATTTATTTTAGGTGGTACGAAGTGAGATTAGTACTTCCTCAAATTTCTAACCATAGAACTATTCTGAACATAACTTACTGACTGACCTTTCTCCTATCTCAATGATTTGCAGCGAGCCACCTCTATCAGACGAAGTCCTAGCTGTCCAGTTTAGCTGATGGGTGTGTGTTCTTATCATGGTACACACGCACCTTAGCCTTTAAGTATATAGCTTTATGTTTTAAACTTTGTTTGGAAGAGATCTCATTACTTTTTCTTTTCTGAAAAAGTGAAAGTATGTTTCCCATTTACTATACCAGGGAATAATTTTTTATCAAGATCCTTTAACAAGAATTACACAGGGATTGTAAAAGAATTACATGGCTTTTTTCCCCCTTGACAGAGAGAGTGCAAGAGTGAATGTGAGTGGGGGAGGAGATTCTGCAGAGGGAGAGGGAGAGAATCTTAAGCAATCTTCATTCCCAGCGCAGAGCCTGATGTGGGGCTTGATATCATGACCCTGAGATCATGACCTGAGCCGAAATGCAGACTCCACGCTGAGCATGGAGCTTGATGTGGGGGTCGATCCCAGGACCCTGAGATCAGACCTGAGCTGAAACCAAGAGTCAGACCCTTCACCGAATGCGCTGCCCAGGCGCTCCTAATCTTTTGCTTTTGCTGTCATCATTTTACAGATGAGAACTCTGAGGCTTAGGAAGGTAAACAATCTTGCTGGAGAGAGTGAGCAAGACAGCTGTGACTTGGATTTAGGTCTGATTCCAAACCGAGATTCGTAAATGCTTTGCTCTCCTGCTTTCCCATAAATTAATTTGGAAAGAATGGCCATGTTTATATAACATTTAGGTTTTCCAATCAAGATGCAGGCTGACCAGAGGCACTTCTATCAAAGGGGAATGTACTTATAAGGGAAACCCTCTGACTCTCCCAGCTTCTGCAACTGTCTGCGTCTACATTTCCTGGTTACCCGTACCTTCAATCACAACCTATCCTGCTGATGGGACGAGAGATCTCACTCCTGCCTTAGGTACCCAATGCCCAGCAGCTGAAGCCTAAACTTTTTAGCACAGTTTTCAGTGCCCTTTCCCCCCAACCCTCTTGACTCTCCAACCAGTTCCTTGTTATTCTTGAAAAGGCCTTTGTTTCAATAGAGTGAAATTTTTTTTTTTACCTTGCCAAGACATTTGTTAATTCAAACCTATTAGCCCTACCACCTCCTTCAGCAACCATCCTCCTTTCAGCTGCACCCAGCTGCACACCGGGTGCTCACTCAATCACTTTGTAAACACATGCTGAGCCACACTTGCTCCCCAACAGGCTGGTCCTTCCTCAATTTCTCTTCATGTGCTCCTGGTGAGTATAGGGCTTTAGTTTCTTGGTACTCAGACTACCATTCTTCACCTTTTCTTGGATAGGAACTCGATGGGAGGAGCTGTGGCCTCTCTCCCTTATAAAAGGTACACATTTGGACTTGGAATTCCATTTCAGGGCATGCACAGATCCTTGAAGTGGTGGACCACCACCTTAAGTTAAGAACTTCTAAACCTGTCCTGTCCACTTTGGTGGGCTCTAGCCATGGGGGACTATTTACATTTAAGTGAAATAAAATTAAAAATTCAATTCTTCCATCATACTAGCCATGATTCAAGTGCTGGAAGAGCCACATGTGGCTAGTGGCTACCACACTGGACAGGGCAGACACTGGACATCTCCAGCACTGCAAAATGCTCTACTGTACAGTGCTGTTAACACAATCCCAATGACAGAACAGTGCAGCCACTAAAAAGAAGCAGATCTATCTCTATGCACTCAGTATCAATGAATTACTAATATACCCACATATATATTTGCATGTGCATAAAAAAAAAGGATACAAACACCTGACGTGAGCTAGCTCAGGTAATGGCAGAGAAGGGAGAATTTTCACTTCATTTTATACCCAAGTGTTTTTAAATGTTTACTTTTTATTTATTTATTTTTAAGAGTTCCAGTTGCACTGAACATCCTAGTGAGCTTTTTATTTTTTTTAAGATTTTATTTATTTATTTGACAGAGAGAGACACAGTGAGAGAGGGAACACAAGCAGGGGAAGTGGGAGAGGGAGAAGCAGGCTCCCCGCGGAGCAGGGAGCCCCATGTGGGGCTCGATCCCAGAACTTTGGGATCATGACCTGAGCCGAAGGCAGATGCCCAACAACTGAGCCACCCAGGCACCCCTAAATGTTTACTTTTTATAATAACATCTAAAGCTTAGAGATTCTCAACTATAGAGAACAAACTAAGAGTTGATGGAAGGAGGTGGGCAGGGAATGGGCTAAATGGGTGATGGGTATTGAGGAGGACACTTGTGATGATATATAAATTATATAACATTTAATTCTACACCTGAAACCAATTTTTACCACGTATGTTAAGAATTTAAATAATTAGAAAAAGAAAACATAAAAAACCAAACATCCTAAGCTCATATACCTACAGCTTCACCTGCCTGAACTAAGAACTTGGCTTCTCCTACTCTACGCATGCAGAACGCTGGGCGGAGGTAACAGGAAGATTCCTATCCTTAAGCCACTCCAACTCCAAGGGTCAAGGTGCCATCCCACCCCGCCCTACAAGCACCCCCATGAATGCTTACTTTTTCTGCAGTCCGGTTCCAGACAGTCACTGTGTGACCCATTTTTAGCAAGTTGGAGACGATGCCACTTCCCATGAGGCCAAGGCCCAAAAATCCTATCCTGAAAAAGAGAGATACCAATGGGTTCGGGGGGCTCATCCACCAGCAAGTCCACTCAGCGGCTGACAGCACCGCTGCAGAGCCAGCAGCAGCACGTGCACATCGTCGTGCCTTGTCTCATCATGCCATCGTTTTGAAGTGTCCCTCAATTTAAGTGGGCTTTTCTAAACCCTTGCCTGCCACAGAAAGAAGTGTGCCTCATTGGTTTAGGGCAAGACTTCCCATTTGTTCCCTTACTGCTTTGATAGAGCGTCTGAGCCTCCTATTCCAGTACAGCGAGAAAGCAGGCATGTGTCTTTGACTCTTGCAGCGGTTTCCTGGTCGGCCACCCCGAATACCAGGTTTTCAGATTCCACTTTAAAGCACATCAGAATCCGTGACAAGGGCGCCTGGGTGGCTCAGTTGGTTGAGCGACTGCCTTCGGCTCAGGTCATGATCCTGGAGTCCCGGGATCGAGTCCCGCATCGGGCTCCCTGCTCGGCGGGGGGTCTGCTTCTCCCTCTGACCCTCCTCCCTCTCATGTTCTCTGTCTCTCATTCTCTCGCTCTCAAATAAATAAATAAAATCTTAAAAAAAAAAAAAAAAGAATCCGTGACAAGTAACTGAAGCAATGTGTTCAGAGCCAGCCAACTTCTTCAACTGCAGGACTCAGGATCACCGTCTTCATCTCCCTCCCCAGCTCGACACCTGACACTACCTTTGTGTTCTTCCTGCTGTCAGCAGAGACGGGCCCTGACCCTTTTCAAAGCCTGGAGCCAAGGGAATTCTCCAGAACATGAATTCTTCCTATGCCTGCCTTCTCCTGAACCTCCCTGACACTGCTCTCCGCTGGCCTGTCCGCACTTCCTCACCCTGCCCTTCTAACTGCAGGCCCATGCTCATCTTGGGGGACTAGAGTTCAGGTGGACATGTTCTGCTTACCTTCACTTCCTGTGGCCTGCTTCTTCCTGCAATGCTGAGAACTTAGGGGCTACTGGCTACTACTGCTATTTCTATGTGCTTTTACAGATGATTTTATTTTGCCCAAAGGTCTTTTTTTGGTTCCTGCACTTCACTCCTTGCATGTGGTATAGCTAACCAATGCCTCTTCCATCATTTCTTACTACATGGTGTTCTGGTTTTGGCTTAGGTTTCTCTCAGCTCCAGACCCTCTCTGCAGCCTGTCCACCTTCACCTGAGTTACCTTTTTAGTATTCTCGGCCACCCCTGCAAACTGGCTCTTGAACTGAAACTGTCTCCCCTCATCCCTGGTGGAATATGAACTCTCACATGCTCTCTGTCCCAGCCTGAATCTAATGATAAAAACAGAACCTACCACATTCCTCACCAAATGGCACCCTCACCAAGTTTCCAGCCAAAGCTCAAAACCCAGGAGATCTTTTGTCATTCACAGCTGTCTGGGTAGTTTGAGCTTGCCCGACGATTCTACATCACAACAGACGAATTCTTTTCCTGGCGTTCCAGGACACCTAGTGCACCATACAGCTGCTTCCCTTTGTAGTTGGCTTCACATTCATGTCAAAAAACGGTTTGACTAATGGGGCAACAAAGGTCTTAGGTGAAAGCACTGGACTCTGGTCTCAGCCTCATCCTTGTCATTTTTTAAAAAAATCAACACAATCCTTAAATCAGCGAGTGACACCCATGTTCCCTTTCATTAGCATAGAACATGCCTGTCTTTTCTACTCTCCCCAGGGCCGTTGACCCAAAATAACCAGTGGAATCAGGGATTTCATCAGCACAAAAAATTATGAATAAAGTAAAAGACGTACTGTTTTTACTCTAGAGAAAGAACTGTATAGGAGATATGCACGGAGAACTCAGACCCGGCCACTGGGCTCAGGACAGTGCTCTGTCTTAGCACTTTTAGACACACGACTGCAAATACCACCAGAGGAAAGGCAGGGGTGTGCGGGCGCAAGCTAAGCTTTGGGGACCACAGTCAAGGCAGGTGTGTGGGAAGGAAAGGGCAGCGACTGCAGGATGATGGTGATTCACCTCTCACTCGCCACCTGCCCCCACCACAACCCTGAAACTGTTTTCATCACTGTTCCACCCAGCCAGTGGTTCTCAAAGTGTGGTCTCTTGACTGGCAGCAGTGGCACACCCAGGAAGCTGTCCAATATTATAAACTCTCCGGATCCACTCCAGATCTACTGACTGAGAAACCCTGGGGGGTGGAGCCTAGCAGTTGATGCTTTACATGTGGCCTTCCAGGTGATTCTGAGGCAGGGGAAAGTCTGAGAACCACCAAACTGAGTGTTCCTCCAGCTCCAAGACTCACTAGTGAGCTATGAAGGCAACCCCACCATGTACTTAAAGGACCCTGGTCTCCTGCAGGTCAAATTAATTCCAGGAAACTCACTAAAAATTACAACTTTCCCTCTCTCTTTCCATTCAGTCCCACCAATGGCTGGGATACAACCCTTAAAGAGCCCCCTGGGGGTCATCCCCTATTCCCTAACAGAACTAGAGCCACAAGAAGCCTTTTCTTCTTCAAAGGTCCTACTTTTTGTCTGTGGGTGTGATGCTGCCATTCACGGCCGTGCTGTCTGCTGCCTGGATGGAGGTGGACCCAGTTTCCTAGGGAAAGGAAGCACAGCTCATCAGGTCAGTCTGCCCATGGCAAGGGCCCCAGTGGAAGAGAAAAATAGGGAGGCATGGAACCTACATACCTCTTCACATATTTTCAACTTCTTTGTGATTGCCTGGTAACAGACAGCTGGCTAATAAAGGAGGGAAAAAGACCATGTATTAAACTGAACGCTTAACTGGTCTTCGTTATAATTTCCCTAAGAGGTTAGGCCTAAAGTGTGGTGTTAACACTGAAACCTATTTGCTGTTCGACTTTACTGAACTCCAAAGGACACATCAGAAAGGTAACACAAACTACTTCACTTAAATATCTATGCCAATCTGCAAGATTCTTTTGCCCATGATGACATTAAGGATCAGATTCATGAAGTCATACACTCAGAGTTACAAGTCTACTCAGTGTAACTGGGCTTGCAACCCAGATCTGTCCAACTCCAAAGCCACAGCCTATCAGGTCCTATATCAAGGTTCAGCCTAACTCATGGCCTTGCAGATACTCTGGGAAGCTTGCCCTCCACAACCCGATGGTTTAGAGAGACTGCTTGCATAGCAAGCCTGAGAATGCATCCACCAAACAGCAAGGGCTACCTCATGAATGTGGATAGCTCACAAGGTCTGGCTACTGCCCCAGACTCACAAATGTCTCAACCACACAGCTGCTGAGCCTTAAATTTTTGGGGGGCGGGGGGGGTTTACTTTTAACTGTAACAACATCTGAGTCACGAGTGGGCCTCCATGTGACTTTCTATCTAGTTGCTCTGGGCAGTGGTAGAAGCAGAGCCTAACCTTTCAGACTAGTAGGGTGAGGTTTGATGGAGCCACCTTCTCCCTTTAGGCCAGCCCCTGACCAAGGATCAAAAATGTAGAAGACCGACTCACCTTCTCAGTTTGGCTGAGCAGGAAATGATGGAAATGAGGGTCTGCATCTTTCACAGGCTGAAACCAGAAAATGATTCAATAAAACAACTTATCTTCTATTAGAGGTCACCTTGCCTGGTAACTGACTCTCCTCTGGCTGAAACACCCCTGGCAGCTGGTCTCGACTATATAACTGCCTGGAAGCCCTTTCCCATTGTTGGTCTAAGTCTTTTATAAACAGTCCCTGCTCCAGCTAGAGGGAAACTGGCTACAAATGGAAAAGAAGAGACAGTTCTGTCAGGGTGGCATAAAAATTATTCTAGTAACACTGCAGGAAAATATTTAAGAGGTATACTGGTATTTTTAAAATGCAGCATTTACCAGTCCCTTTGGATAACTGACTAGGCGAGGCCAAATCAATTCTCAGCACTCTCCCAATTCTAGGGTTTTACCTACGGTGTCTGGTGCCAGACCCCTGAGTGTCTTGTCTCACGGAGGATCGATATAAACAGAAATGCAGGGCAATGAGTGTAGCACTTTCAAGGGCTTTCACAATTAGGCACAACAGGGGACTGGGGCATCCACTCCAAGGGGCTACTGAACAGCAGAGTTGTATATGTGAACAGTGAAAGGTGTCTATAAAGCATTAAGTAAAAAAATGTGTGGGCCAATCCTGTGTTTATGAAAACCAACCCTATTTCCAACAACAGAAACCCCATGTGGGTATATAATTCTATAAATGATGAGTGAATGGGGGTTGTAGCAAAGGGTCTGGAAGAAGTTATATTGAACATGAAACTGAGCACCCATGAGGGTGGAGACTTGCACTTTTCCCCCTCAAACACCTCAGTACTTTCTTGCAATTTAAAGAATGGGGAAAGGAAAAGCGCCTCACACAGGCCAGGAAACCAGCTTGGAGGCTGGGCTTATCCTGGCCTGCGGGAGAGCTTGTTACCTCGCTCACGGTCGGCTGCCATTTAAACGCGGCCATCGGTCCAGCCATCACCCCCTTCACGGTACTAGACTCAGGGATGGTGAGATCCTACAGAGGGAAAGGCAGATGGTCAAGACACTGAGGCCACCTCAGTAGCAGATGTCTTCCTGCGCCAAATCGCCAAATCCTGCTTCGCTTCCTTCAGTTACATTCCACCTCAAACGAACCCCCTAGCCAACTCCAGTCTCAGCCTAAGTCCCCAGGCACGGTTCTGACTGTCCATCGGGAGAAACCAGGCAAGTTCTCATCAACATGGAGCAAGGCTTTCTTCTCTGTTCTTGAAATAACAAATTGTCTTCTTGTGCCCAAGTTTCACAAGGACAGATGTCTCTGGAAATCCCAACTATGGTGTGCAATGTTGTTAGCAAGTCACAGAGAAGATTCTTTATGGCCAATAATGAACATTAAGAAAACAGTACTGGCTTCAGAGAGAATCTCAAAAAAAAAAAAAAAAACAAACAAACCTAAGAAAGCCACATGGTGCTGATGAGGAAATGTGCCCAGCGTTTTAACTACTAAGCTACTAAGTGACAAAGCCAGACTTCCAATCCAGGGCAACTGGGAGCCAAGAGCTCCACTCCCTCTCCAGGCTGATGCAAGGGCAGGACCCAGTGAAACGGAGCGTACCTCCCCACCAACAGCCTTGCCCACACCCATCCTGGGCAGGATGCTGCTTCAGCTGTGCTCTTATCCCCTCCACCAAGTTCACCTCACACTCCCTTTCCACATGTGGGATCTTCCAGCCACGGTGGCCCTCCTGACATTTCTACTTGGGTATCTCAGGGGAATCTTGAACATCCCACTGAACTCTGGGATCTCCCTGCCCCAACGGTGCCTTCCACAGTCTTCGCAGTCTTAGAAAAGCAGCTCCGTTCTACCAGGCTGAGATCTTTGCAGTCCTTCTTGATTCCACCCTCCCCTTACCTGGTAGCAATGATTATGGTTTTACAACTGCGGATCGGTGACCCCTTTTTTTGCCATCCCCTGCCACTTGGACTGTAGCAAAAGGGATCCCCCTCTGCTTCCGTTCTGGAACCCTGCAGTCTAGACTGGGCACAGGAGCTAGAGTGGAGTAGGCCACTTCTCTGCCTACAACTGGCTTCCTGTCTCACACAGTCAGGCCTATGGGGCACTATAAGTTCTACAACCCCTCAACTCCACCCTACTCTCTGAATTCATATCCTATTATATTTTCTCCCCCTCACCACTCTCTAACTCACCAGCACCGCCTTGGCCCTCCAGCCATTCCCCAAACACACCAAGCATTTGCCTTTGCACTACTGGGAATGCTCTTCCAACAGTTATCTGCTTGGCTCACATGCTCACTTCAGGTCTCCGCGGAAATGTCACCTTATTGGGGTGCTTTCCCTGACCCCTCTGTATCTTTCTATGTGATGCTGATGTGATTATAAGTGAGTTCTATGAAAGCAAGACCTCTGCCAATTTTGTTTACTCTGTATCCCACGCAGGGAGCCATGCCTGGCACAGAGGAGATGCTCGCTATTTACTGAAGAAGTGAACATGAGAGGGGCCTGGTCTAACTATCATGCTGCTTTATCACTAGACATCTGGCTTATGTGGGGCTGCTCAATCAACACGTGCTGAACAAAGAGATATGGGGAAAAAAGAGGCCTAGTGTAGAAGTGTCCCAAGAACGTCCTGCCGCGATGGACATGTTCTGTATCTGTCCCCTGTGGCTAGGGGCAGCACAGCTCTAGTGACCTGCTTAAGGTCTCAGGATAGGAGAGTGGGGTGGAGACACTGGCTCTCCATCTGGCACCAGCGGAAGGCCTCGACTCCCAGTCAGCAGTGCCTGAACCACTCGGGGATTTGAGGAGAGCCACAGCCCTGAGGGCTCTGTGCTGTCAGGGTGCTGTGTGCCCAAAGCTGCAGTTCTTCTCAGCCCAGGACTTGGAAATGAGAGCCCCTGAGAGAGGATGAGGGCACACCTCTCACACCACAGTTGAGGCACGAACCCAGCCTTTCCCTGTATGCACGCAACTGACGCCTCTGCGTCAAAAGGTCAGCCTTTTCCACTAATCCTCACAGGACAGGGGATTATGGCTCCGAATGGCTATCATCCGAGACTTTGCCCAGTTATCAGCCTAGGCTACTGCTGTTTCAGAAAGAAGTCATTACTGTAGCAACACACACTCTTTTTAGACCGCAGGACCTATTAGATCAGAAGATGCACCAAAATTCCAAGCCCAGATTCCCTACATCTCTGAAGGTGCTTAATTAAAACCAACTGTCTGAACTGAAAGGGCTGTGTCCGCCCTGCACCACTAACCATACTCCTTCCTCTCCAGCTGACAAATCCTTCACTAGAGGCTGGCCAAGCAAGGAGACTGTAGGAAGCATTGCGCTAAGGGTAAAGAGCAAGTAGACCTCTTGGCAGGGGACCTGACTCCAAGAACGGCAGCAGAAATGTTACTATCCCCTGATTAATAATTCAGATTCAAGGGCAAACTGCTTTTCCCTGGGAGCCTGTGAGAAGAGTCCCTGCAGTAAAGCCCGGTGGCGGCCTCGGGTGACACTAAAGCCACTATGCTCTCGCTGCACAACAGGCTCCTGCCAGACACTGACAAACATAAAGCCATTTTTCAAATGCGTGGTGCACAGCACACTGTTCTTGATGCTTTGCTCTTGTTACTCATTTAATTCTCACGACAAACCTGAGAGACAGGTATCACTATTATTCCCAATGATCAGATGAGGAAACCAAGGCAAAGGAAGTTGGCCAAGGCCACACAGCTGCAGCAAGTTACGGAGTCACAGTTCCGACTCAGACCTCCTCCTCACCTCTCCTGCACACTTCTCTTTTTCCAAAAAGATGTCGTTTCTCTGCAGGGCCAGCACGGAGTTGGTGAGATCCACGGCTTTAGAAAGCAGAAAATAGGAATTTGGAGAACAGTATAAAACCTGACAGCTCAGATGCCTCTGGATCCCCAGGAAATCAATTCAATTGGATCAAATTAGAACACACCCCCTGAAAGTTCTTTCTGCACCACAGCTAGCTGTTTTCTCCACCTTCTCCACCTCTGGCTGGCAGTTCCCTGTGCTCACCGTCAGCCAGGGCTGTCCTGACCGCTAGTCACTCTGTCTACTCTCAGTCCCAGGTTGTCTGACAGTGAGAAGGACTTTCTCTAACACAGTGGTCACAGAGTGGCAGCCCACAGGCTCAATCTGGCCCAGAGATGTTCCTTGGACCTAAAAGTATTTTAAAATTTTGAATTAGCGTGTAACACATAAAATTGGAATGTTACACATAAAAATCAGTATTTCTACCTTCTCTAGAGGAAAAACCAGACGACCTGGCAAAAGTTGGCTGGGACCCCATGGACAGAGCAATGACTTCCCCAGAGCACCAGCTGCTGCCACCCCTAGTGCTCTCAGTGTGGAGGCAGGTCAGGGCTGCAAACCCTCAGCCAGCCTCCCCTTGCTGCCATGACCTGTCTGGTCTCGCTGGTGTCTGAATTTGCAGGCCGTGATCTGATGTGGTCTAGTGTTTTGTCAAGGCCTTATCACCCAACTGTTTCTGCCAGCCATCTGGCTCCTGTCCCCTTGACTGTGCTCTAACAGTTCTCCCCTGTGTTTTCACAGACTACCCCCTCCATCTCGAATCCTCTTCCCTTGGCTTTTGAGACTTGACCTACATCTTCTCAGGAAGGTGAAAGTTACGTTATTTCCACTTTATTTCACTGTGATGGCTCCTCCGAATCCTTCCAACTCTGACGTACGGGTATTTTCCCTGCGAAGCAGAATCCTGCCCTTCACTCTGCGCCCTCCTTACTTTCTCTGGAGACCAATCCCACTGGGCCTCAGATATACTTTGTATGTATTCTCCAACATACTTCTACATATTTGCCTCCCGCATCTACATTCCATCCCGACATTAGTTCAAGTCTCCCTAATAGCCTTGGCATCACCTCAAATTCATCACATTCAAGACAGATCTAGTCCTCTTGCTCCGTTCGCCAACCCTACTCCTGACTCTTGCTCTTGAGAAAGTTATTACCATTTTCCAAACAAAAACCTGAAATCATCTCCCTCCCCCCTTCCTCTGTAACCCGTTGCTAAATCTTATGAGCCCTTCCTCTGAAGTGCCTCTCAGGCAGTTCTTTTCAGTATTTGCTATCAGGATAGCTCCTTGTATATAAATGCAAACCTGGGTTTAGCTTTCTGACCAGCTTTAGCCTTTTTCTCTGCCCTCCACCATTGCTAACATGCAGCTTGGAGCACTCCACCACCCTGACACCCAGCCCCAACAAGTCTGTGGCCCCCTATGGACCCATGACAGTAAATACTGCTTCAGTAGACCTCGCGGCCCTCCACAATCCAGTGACAACCCACTTTTAGCTCTCTGCTCTTCTCCTTGTCCTCTACCTATAATGAGAATATCCACGCCAACATCAAGCCCTACACAGGCTGGGCCCTCTGTCTCTGGAATGCCTTCCCCTCTTCCTTAAGCCCCTTCCCGTGCCAGCCCTTGCATGCTGGCTCAGGTGGACTGTTCTCCTGCCTCGACCATTTAGTTGAATGAGAAATCCTTTGCTGCCTTGTGTTCCTATTTCATGCCTGTGCCCCCAGGCTGAGTCCCTCCCCTGGTCTGCAGGATTCTTTAGGGCAGCGCTTAGCACAGGTTTCTACGTCCACTCAGTGAGCCGAGGCACTGTAGAGCTCAACTCTTTCACAGACAGAAGGAAGTCACTAATCCCGGAAGCTGCAGAGGTAAAACAAACCTTCTCATCCTTTGGGGGCCGACCCCGTTTTCGGGGACTTTGCTCTTGGGCTCTTTTCAGAGGGGACTTGGAGCCTCTCTCTGAAGAGCCTGAAGACACCCTCTTCTTTCCTTCTCCCATGTTCTTCTTCACCTTCCCTTCAGACAGGCTAAGCTTCCGCTTCTCATCACCTGAGTTTGGCCTACTTCTCTCCTCACTGGAATTACGCCGATTCTTGTCATCAGCAGAATTGTGGGACGATGTCTGAAAGTTTAATAATAACAATGATAGCCACCACAGCAGCCACTGCCGCCACCACCGCCACTTACACAAGCCACACCCTAGGAGAAGCGCTTTACATGTGCTATCCACACAACAACCCTATGAAATAGGTTCTGCTATTGCTTCCACTGATACTTGGGGAAGCAGGTAAAGTCAAATCACTTGCCTGTACCCAAAGCTAAGAAGTGGGATTTACACCCAGGCAGTGGATATACCCAAGAACACTCCTAATCTCTAGGATGTCAAAGGGAGAAATGCCTGTGTTGTACTCAAAAGCTGAGATACTTCTCCTGAGTCCAAGTGACTTTCCTAAGAAGAGCAATCTATTTCAGAAAAGTCTGCCGCATGCATGGAGTTTCAAGCTGATAAGCCAAATGCGGATACCCTAGAACTGAAGTAGTGTTCTCGCCATTGGCATGGCATAAGAATAGAGTTTGGGTTTGGGCCATATTTAATCTGTTAGTTACTACGCCAAAATAACCAGTTAGATGCTGGAATAAAGCAAGAATCAGTCTCTCACCTGGTCTTTCCCTTTGGCTCTCCGGAGGAACTCTTCAACAGCATCCACAGCCTGCTGGAATCGTTTCCCCTTGTTGATCTTGATCATTTCCTCCTTGTGCGCATGGTATGGCTTTAGCTGTTCCACTTTGATCCACGCACTAGCAGAAAACACATACAGAAAGGGTATGATCCACACTGCCCATGCCATAAATTATCAATTACCTCATCACAACAGAATGCAAATATCCGTTTGGTTTAACTGGACTTTGAACCAGGCCTGCCATTTTTTCAAAACATGTTACCACCCACCCCAAACTCTTGGGGTATTATAAAAGTATGTCTTCCTGAAACAAGTCAAGCACAACCACCACCACCAAAACCAGAATATCCTCCACAAGTTGCAGGCTATTTATGTCCATTCTCGTTCACCAGCCTTCCACACTAAACCACACATCGCCTGCCACTTGTGCAGGGCAGGGGTAGCCTGGCGATGTTCTTCCATTCTCATCACAGGGGCCCCTCATGGACCGAGGGCATCAGGAAGCATAATCGACCACAGCAACATCACTGCCCAGTCAACACCCAAACCAGAATGACAATCTGTCATCAACTGAGAATCAGGGATGCACCCATGGCTCAAGAAATGCAGCATGTGAAATCTGCTCCTCTTTGCGATATTTGTTGATAAATGATCCTGTCTGTGGCTACTAAACCACACAAAACAAGTGACACATGATTTGGAATTAGGCCAGCAGTTGTAATAGGAGGTCTTTAGAAACAAGATTCTGCTTGTGATTAAAGGTACAACATACCCTTATGATGTTTATTTTTTAATTCCTACCATCAATGTGTAACACATGCAAGTAAAAAAGCCATCACTTGTCAATTCTGGAATATCTGGCCTACCAGACTGACTTGAACAAATCTGCCCCAGCTGGCTTCCTGTGGTTTTTCTAAATGACATTCAGCGTCCCAGTACAAAGGAGAGGATTTTATAGGCTTGGCGAGGTAACAGCTAATTTATATACATTTTTACTATGTAATACTCACAAGTCTCATAGCATAACCTTCTGAAAAAAGGGGTCAGGTTAAGGATAGAGAAAC
The DNA here is from genome assembly GCF_029215605.1 of Mirounga angustirostris. Classification (NCBI taxonomy): domain Eukaryota; kingdom Metazoa; phylum Chordata; class Mammalia; order Carnivora; family Phocidae; genus Mirounga; species Mirounga angustirostris. The sequence goes on from NW_026991713.1 coordinate 143,439,319, forward strand.
TGAGCTATCCCACTAACCTAGGGTCCTCTCCTTTAGAGATAACTGGAGAATATTCACTAATAATAGTAAAAATGTGGGGCGCCTGGGTGAATTAGTTAAGCGTCCAACTCTTGATCTCAACTCAGGTCTTGATTTCAAGATGGTGAGTTTAAGCCCTACACTGGGCTCCACACTCGGAATGGAGCCCATTTAAAAAAAAAAACAAGTGCTAATCTCTACATAAAAATAGTTTAGCCAACCCACCTACAGCCACCTATGATTTAAGTGTTATGCTAATAATCGTGACCATGGATCTGTACAAACACAATAGCCGTAGGACTATCAGCCTATAAATGTGATAGCAAACCAGGACTAAGCATGTTATCTATGGCTAAACAAAGCCACAGAGAACTGAACGATGAACAAAGACTCAGATGCTGTCTCACTGCATAAAGTTCCAACCAGGTGAGGTAAGCAGGTACCTTCCAGTGACTAACTCATCTTAAAGTCTGAGACTTGCTATGATAGAATGAATTGGTCTATTCTATGGGGAAGAAAAACGGAATTATATTTTGACCTTACATTGCCTGGCAGGTACACCACTGAATGGACCCTCCTGCTTCTCCTCCCATTTAGTGTTTCTAAGGACAGACCACCAGAGCAGATGCAAAGCCACACATGCCCTGAAAAGCAGGTTAAGCTGTCCTACTGAGATGACGCAAATACCAGCGATAAGGCTTAAAGGGCCACGTGCTCTGGACATGCCTCTTCCTTCTCTGGGCTTCAGGTTAGAAGCTGAGACCCACACAAGTTTTGGTGTAAGATCAATGGTGTGGTTTTATGGAGCTTCCTGAGATGGGACAATACACTCTAGGCATACTAATCCCTGCCTTTCTCTCCCCACATGAACCAGAGGAAGTGGAGAGGTAAGGACATGTGTGGAGGAAGCACCAATAATCCATGCCCATTTTTCCATTGAAGCATTTTAAGTGGATTACTGATTTCTGCCAGAAGAATGGTACAGTCAAAATTCCATTCTGGCATTTGCATCCTAAAATGAAATTTTCCTCTCTGACCATTTTTGAAAAGTGAAAATGGTTTGCTAAAAGAATGGACAGTATAAATATCAAGAGGATAAATCCAAGAAATATTAATCTAGTTAAGAAATCAGCCTATTGTTGAAGCACTGTAAAACTGTAAATAAAAAGCCAGCCCAGGGCGCCTGGGTGGCTCAGTTGGTTAAGCAACTGCCTTCGGCTCAGGTCATGATCCCGGAGTCCCGGGATCAAGTCCCGCATCGGGCTCCCTGCTCAGCAGGGAGTCTGCTTCTCCCTCTGACCCTCCCCCCTCTCATGTGCTCTCTCTCTCTCATTCTCTCTCTCAAATAAATAAATAAAATCTTAAAAAAAAAAAAAAAAAGCCAGCCCACCAGAGCCCTAGTTGGATTACCTCTTGAAATCGAGCCAAATTGAAATCACTTTAGCCTTCCGAATAGAGTTTTTTCTCTAAAGGCTATATTGCAAAACCCTGTCTCCTTAAAGAGTATGCTTTTCAGCCAGGGCTTCAATAATGCACCATTCTCACTGAGGCCCATCAGCTGGGCCTGGTATGCAACTGGTGCTCAATAAATAATCACTGAGTAAATGATGCCTTCCAAGCATATTCAGAGGGGCTGGAATGATGGCCCCTGGGTTAAATGTTCTAAGGCTTTGGTGGCCTTTTCTGGTTGTTGCTGTTGCCTGTACATTTTTGTTTCTGTTTTATCATGACCCTGAGATTGAGATTTGAGCTGCGATCAAGAGTCGGGACGTTTAACCGACTGAGCCACCCAGGTGCCCCCGTTTGTTATTATTTTTTTAGGTGACTTCTGTTTCTGTGATATGAGCTGCGACTTATGATTTCCTTCTTATCATCCTCCTGATGCCTGAAAGGAGCTGGATCTTTTCTACCTAATTTGCTATTGGGCTGGGAGTAAAAAATCAAGCTTAGTCAAGTGGTGTGTAAAATATGGGCCTTTGCTTTTACGTACAAGGAAGTAAATCCCATTGTTTGTAGTGGCAATCAGTGATGTCATTACAAAGAACAAAATGGAAGGTCCCTTAAGATACCTGGTTAAGTGGAAGAAAGCAAGATGCAGAGCAGTGTGTGAACTACATTATCACTTGTGTAAAAACAAGGAAAAAGGAATATGTAATTTCTTGATTCTGCCCACAGTATCTTTGGAGGGACATGCCATAAGAAGCTAGTATAAGGGCGCCTGGGTGGCTCAGTTGTTAAGCGTCTGCCTTCGGCTCAGGTCATGATCCCAGAGTCCTGGGATCGAGCCCCGCATCGGGCTCTCCGTTCAGCGGGGAGCCTGCTCCTCCCTCTCCCACTCCCCCTGCTTGTGTTCCCTCTCTTGCTGTCTCTCTCTCTGTCAAATAAATAAATAAAATCTTTAAAAAAAAAAAAAAAAAAAGAAGCTAGTATAACTGGATGCCCAAGGGCTGGTAACTGGGTGGCTGAGGGATAGGAATGAATGGAACTGTTTCACAGTTCATAGCTTAATTTGGGGGGGAGGTGCCATAAACATGTATTATCTTTAAGAAACAACAAATCAACAATAAAGGTCTCTGCTATAGAACATGGGCTGCTCTACCCAGAGGGCTGCTCCCATGACTTCCTCAGGTGGGTAGCTACTGCCTGGTTGCAGGTGTAACTGCACCTGTAACACAGCCAGGAGCAGCAAACTTACCCTGGTATTCTGATACACCTCCTGTAAATTCTTTTCATTTGCGAATATAAACTTTCCACTATAAGCCACTCTCAGATTACACACTCCACTCAAAATGAAATTAAACACCTCACATTTTCAAAAACTTCCATAATTCTGACCTGCTTTCCCCTTAGGTTAAAATCATACCATGTACACATCATATTAAACATGTGGGTCTACGAATAATCTCCAAAACTCTCACGTATGTGTCTCAGACTTTGCATGACACAATGACCTGGGTGGGGGTGGGAGGGAGAACACACACGTGTCAGCACAGTCCAAAGGTGAGAACAAAGACGGGGACAGAAGACATGAGTTGCTTTTCCATCTAGATTTGAGTAGTACTGAGCAAATGATTTGTATGTTTGCCCTGCTTTAAAACCACCGAAAGAGGCTGAAGATTACTGAGTTGTTACAGCTACAAGTCTAAGCTGTTCATAAATCAAGACACCCAAAAACCCACAAATCAAAAAACAAAACAACCAAAAAAAAAGCCACAAAGAAAATAAGAGTTTGTCAGTTAATCTCAAGCAATGATTATCATACAGACATCAACAAAGACTTGCAGATAAAATAGATTTAGAAGATTCTCTTTTCAAAACTTGAAAACATTCCCAAATGCTGGAGAAGGCTTTCAAGCTGCGCTGTCTATGCCAATATGGTCAGCTGCTTCTTTTGTGCCAGATTCTTTAATTCTGGTGCATGACACACCTGCTCCTGGAGTCCACTGTCTCAGCCATGAGGGGAGTCACCCGTAGGATGGATGCTGGTGCTGGGAGAGGAAAATCTACTCAGTGCTCTCTAGGACAGGTATTGTCCAGCCCTGGCAGAGGGACATTGCTGGCTCAGTCCAAATAGCAGCGCGCTCACCATCCATTTGGCTCCGTTCTCCAGCTATTGCACAGTGTTGGATGTAGGGAAAGCAGGGCGATCAGGTGCCAGGTGAAAAGAAAGAGGGATGCTCGGATGGCTCCAATCTGCTTGTAATTACAAGCTACAGGTTCTTCTCCAAGAGTTACTTTAGTACTCACTTCATACCTTATATCTGCCTTGATGAAAAAAGTATTTCAGGTTGGGATCCTGGACATTCTATCACTGAACTCCACAAATCTCCTGCCTCTCAGTGTACAAATCTGTTAAAAAGTGAGAACCAGAACAAATATCCTATCCATTTCCCGAAATGGCTGTTGTAGGATCAGGTATGAAGACTGCTACAGAAACTCTCAGGTGGTCATTTGGGATCTACCCTCTTTTGCCAGTAGTGTTCTCTTGAACCGTTTGTCTCTGAGCGTTTTTGAACACCCACAGACTAAATGAGCTCCCTCCATTCTGCCATCCATGGCCACTGATGAAAACTTCAAACCCCGAGCTCAGTTTCTATTCTGATGGGTAACTCCCTGTCCAAGGTGAGCTCTCATGTGCCTGAGACCACAACTGTGGGTGGAGTCACCTGGCAGAGTAGTCCAAGTTATGCTAAAGTTATTTTTCCCTTTGTATCTCCATGAAATAGAAAACAACCATAAGTAACCCCCATACTGGCCATCCAGGCTCAGACAGCTGAATCCAGCCATCTTACTAAGTCCTTCCCCTTCCAGGGTTGGCTGGACAGGACATCGGTTAGGAAGGTCTGGTCTTCTCTCTTTCTAACAGAACATCAACACAATTTGTCAGATGTTTTGACAGAGGAAGGGAGAGAGAAAAACTAGTTTTCTCGAAGACTGAAATCTTTATCTTTCTTTTTTTTTTTTTTAAGATTTTATTTATTTATAAGAGAGAGAGAGTACAAGTCGGGGAAAGGGAGAAACAGGCTCCGTGCTCGGATCACGACCTGGGCTTAACTGACTGAGCCACTGAATTCTTTATCTTAAGGAACTACCCTTTTCACTCTTTAATAAAGATCCCTGCTAATATTAAAGAAATCTTATTTATAAATATTTTCCCCCATACATAGTGTTCAGTTTTGAAAAGGAACGTCTCTGACTGAATCCTATATTGCTCAGAAATTCAGGAGCAGCCCCATGGGGTCAGGCCCTATCCACCAAAGTCAGAGCCTCGTAACTAACATGTGCAAGGAGCATATGCCCCTCTCCCTTATATCAAGCACCAAAGGTGAGGTAGAGCCCAGTTTCTTCTGGAACCACCTATAGCCTTACCCTTCACAAAGCAGTACTCATCTCTAAAAGTCCACTTGTACTTCCCATCTAAAGCGCTTCTCAAAAGTCTGTTTCCTAAAGTACTTCTTACGCATGCCCTAAACTTGGTCACCACAGCATTTGTTCTACTCACAGTGCCGCTATCGGAAATGTCTGATGATTTATGAACAGGTCAGTGTTTACCTCCTTAGGGTCATTCAGCATTTCATCAATTCTGATTGTGCTCTTTTTCAGACTTTACTTTTTCACATTAAAGAATCCTACTCTTTGATCTGACTTGGTCCCCTTTTCTGATCTTAATTAGTTCCATCAGATCCCTTTGGGAGCATGGACTCAACTGCACATAGCACTCCTGGCAAGGCACAGCATAGTTTTTCCATAAAGATAGAACAATTGAAAAAAAAAAAAAAACGTGGAACAATTTACTGTTTTGTGTTTGAAGCCTTTTTGGTCAAAAGAAAAGACCTGGGGGCCCCTGGGTGGCTCAATCAGTTAAGCGTCTGCCTTGGGCTCAGGTCATGATCCCAGAGTCCTGGGATCAAGCCCCGTGTCTGGCTCCCCACTCAGTGGGGAGCCTGCTTCTCCCTCTCCTCCCTGCTTATGCTCAAATAAATAAATAAAATCTTAAAAAACAAAAAAGCAAAATAAAACAAAAAAACAGACCTGGCTGAAGTCTTTAGGAATTTCCAATACAAATGCCTTCCTTTTTCAAACAAATCCTCTCTAAGTTTCCCTTATTTAAAGCCACCTGCTTCTTACCAGCTATTCTCTCCCTTGTAATATATATATATGTCCACCTGAAGTTTACTGAACCCCTGCTGTATACCACACCACCCTACGAACAAGTGGCACTATTTCTCCTGCATAACTACGAGGCAGGGAACATCATCCCACATGTGGGCAAGGACACAAAGGCTTAGAAAGGTGAAAACAGCTTGCCCAAATTGTAGGGCAGTGAGATGGCATCTGAATGCACAGCAGGCCAGCATCAAATCCAGAGTTCTTTCCTCAAAGTAATTCCCTGGATACTTCACCTTCACATAATTTAAAGATAGTAAATAATGTCTGCTCATCACTGATCACTAAGAACCCTTCTCCCTTCAGAGAAGTGCCTGGAGATCCTTACCCATTTCCTTTCATTGTCAACCGCCTAGCCACAAAAAGATAATGTGTTGGTCCTGTGACAACTTATTTTTTAATAAGTTTTTATGTGGAATTCTACCAAGGGAGTTTTATAAGCTTAAAGATATTATATCTAACAGTTGCCCCAAATCCACTTGCTTATGAATCCCCTCAAAGAATTTTAGTTAGAAATCACATCACCACCACCACCACTACTAACACCATTAGGTTATTTTTGTGTTCAATAAGTGCATCCCTTTCATTGGCTTCACTTGTGTACCTGATTAAGTACTGAAATGCACTCAACTCCAATTTCCTGTCTCACCTGTAGTATTTTTTATACATAGGCATCCGTTTACTCTTCTGACCTTCTGGCATTTTTTTAAATTATAAGAACACAATGGCTTTCAGGCCTCCTGTAATCTGATCAAGCCCCTACTTCCCAAGAGTTTCCACTTTTGTTTTAGACTTGTACATCTTTGTTTAGCTAACCAAATTGGGTCAACCATATTGCCTGTTATTCTCAAGCACAGTTCTTTACCCCAGGTGGGGAGGCTCTCTCTGCCCACGCATCCAACTTAACACCCAGTTGCTCACAGTATTCCCACTGCCTGCACTGCCCTTCTTCTTCCTGTCAATTCAAATTCTATCTGTCCTCCAGAGGTAGATTCTAACTCCATCTCTTCCGTCACCCTTTTTTTTTTTTTTTTTGATGTGGAGCTCGATCCCAGGACCCTGGGATCATGACCTGAGCTGAAGGCAGACGCTTAACGACTGAGCCACCCAGGCGCCTCCCCCACCTTTTTAAAAGATTATTTATTTATTTGACAGAGAGAGGCACAGCAAGAGCGGGAATACAGGAGAGGGAGTGGGAGAGGGAGAAGCAGGCTTCCCGCTGAGCAGGGAGCCCAATGTGGGGCTCGATCCCAGGACTCTGGGATCATGATTCTGAGCTGAAGGCAGACGCTTAATGACTGAGCCACCCAGGCACCCCTTCCATCACCCTTCTATGACCTGACTGTTCCCCACTGATCTCTCCTTGTTCTAGAACGCTTTAATAGTCACCTGTATCACTTACTCTGCACTTATTCCCATCTGAACTGTTTATGTCTTGTCACCTGAATTCCTGAAAGGCAAGGACCACAACATTTGCTTTTCTCTGGAAGTTCCTTTTGGTGTCAACAATTCGAAGTGTGGCTGTACAATTAGCACTTGTGTTATATACCAGGACAATCTTTCTTGTAAAGTCAGTGGCATTACCAGAACATTCTAGCTTCCAGAGTGTCTCTGGCTCTCACAGCTCTGGGCCAGTGAATCCCTTGAGTACTGTCATCAAAAGGCTGCTAAGTTGTTTTGTGACAGAGAACTGGGTATATTGGTATACCTGCATGGTGAAGATAAACATGCCATTTAAACTCTAACCCAGGGGGTGCCTGAGTGGCTCAGTCCATTAAGTGTCTCCTTCAGCTCAGGTCATTATCCCAGGGTTCTGGGATGGAGCCCCTTATCAGGCTCTCTGCTCAGTGGGGAGCCTGCTTCTCCTTCTCCCTCTCCCCCTGCTTGTGCTCCCTTGTGCATGCTCGGTCTCTTTCTCTCTGTCAAATAAATAATAAAATATTTAAAAAACAAAAACAAAACAAACAAAAAAACCCCTCTAATCCAGGCTGAGCACTCTGGCATATAAACTCCTGAATGAGTGAAGAACACTGTTTATAAGAGGTTTTGCTATAGAATATCATATATCACTTTCTAGGAACATGTATTTTAACCATTGATATTAGATTCCTCAGAAAACTCAAATTTTTCAAACCCCAGACTACATTTTTCTCTAAAAATCGTAAGTAGAAATGCAAATACTTAAACCATCTAGCTACACCCAGGTAATTAAATCCATGTAATAACAAGAAAGCTGAACAAATCACTGGAAACTCAGGTAAATACGCATTCTCCTCCTCACTGTGACCTACATGGTCTATCACAGAATCTCAAATGAATGGTTCTGATTTCACTGTAAACCTCATACGTGAACCACAATGATAACCAGCCATTAAAAGAGAACCAAACATGGCCCCAATAAAAAGAACTACCTATGGGATTCGATAAAGAGATGTGAGAAATAATCTTATTGTGATTATCATATTTAGAAGATAGTGAGTCCTATTTCTCACTTGACTGAAGTTGTTATTGGCCCCAGGACAATTTCTAAAAGCTAAGAATAGTACCTTTTATTTAGGTATAAAGCCAGAACAATATGCCTGACAGACTACAGTAAAAATGAACTAGGGTCCTTAGAATATTCTCACAAGCAGCTCAGATCCAGGGCAACGCCCAAAGGGAAAGTGAAACTCTTGATGAGCACTACTCACTGATCTTCTGTTCCAAAAAACTTCACAAAGAAGCATTTCTTTCCACGTGGTTTCTTCAAGTCTTTGGGTGGATTAACAATCTGGGGAGTAAAGGGGGGGGAAAGGTTTTTCCACACTTCTAAGTTAGTAAGAAAAAAAATGAAATAAAACAAAAGGAACAGGCTTAAATAGAACCCAGGCAGTACATGTCCAAGTCTGGCGCTTTTCTACTGAGATGTGTGGAAATGTGCAAATATTCTAGAAGTTCCCTACATCTACCATGTAGCAGTGTTCAGTAGGTAGAATATCCCTTCTACTGCAATGGCTCTGTTTTAAAAGCATAAGATCAACATCAACTCCCCCAACCACGTGACCCTGTCATCACTGAAGAAATGCAGAGAACACTTTTACATATACTTCAGTGAAGTAATGATGTTAGATGGTGACTACTCTTACCGTGGTAAGCACTGGGTAATGTATAGAATTACTGAATCAATATGTTGTATACCTAAAAACCACTACGACATTGTATGTCAATTATGCTTCAATTAAAAAAAAAATTGTGCAGGAAGAGTTGAGACAGGTAATGATGACAACGAAGAACAACTGAGGCAATGAAAATGCCATATTGTAAAGAGACAGTCTAAAGACATTTCCTGGGCTCCTAGCAAGAATATAAAAACAGAACATTTGGAAAGCTATGACGGATCGCCTCATGCAAAATCTGGAATGCCAACTTCTGCAAAGATGCACTGGAGCAGCACATATGGTAACATGGAAAGAAGATTTAAACTTAGTTGGGACAAAAATACTTTGACTTTTCACTAACCTACATTTAGATTCCTCTCTTCCTGGAGAATTTATTTTCTTCTCCTTTTGTTACATTTAAGTGTAAAGCTAAATTCAAATTAGAATTGATTTCCAGGATTAAAAAACTTCACCAAAACCATCTCTGATTCAAGAGATTAGCACTCACTGCAGATTAAATGATCTGGCTTATATTATATTGTCTTTTCTAAATAAACGGAGAGTAGAGAAAGAAAAACTGTTATTTAAATAGGTCCAGTTTAACTAAATGCCAGAAATTGAGGGGAGTGAATCTTACATTCTCCACCTTCTCAAACTCAACTTCAGATATCTTCCATTTGTAGCAAGACACTCACCTTTCCTGGCCAAGGAGGATACCGGCCGAGTTTCCCCCTAGAGAAAACACACAGTCAGCATTTGCCCTAGAAAAGCCAGTCCATCTCCTTCAACCCACTCAACATGAAATTTATTTTCCTAACTCTCCACCTGCAACCTCAAGTGCCAAAACAAAAGCTGGCAAACAGTAGTTCTTAATCTGGCTTCCACAGCTGGGCCCAGGAGCCCCAAACTCTTCAGAAATGGAATACAAAAGTGCATAAGGTATGTGCATTCTTTTGGTGACAAGGAATACAGAACAACAAAACCAATCAAGAGTCACTTGTCTAGAGCCTCCCTTGACGGGGGCTGGGGGGTAGTTTGCTCTGTAAACACAGACTTCCCCTTACAAAGTCTGGTTTAATTCACCGTGAGACCAGCCCGGCTTTGACAAATGCTAATGGAAACCCTCCTCTGGGTCGAGAAGTGAGCTACGTCGCTCCAGGGAAGCGGCGACAGTCAGTCTTGGTTCGGGCGGTTGTCTGGCACACAGAAGCAGACCACGAGAGGCACCCAAGAAGGCAGTGGTCACTGCCAAGCCTTCGGCTGTAAAGGAGAAGTCTCCCTTCCATTTCTTCGCGGGGCAGCGCCAGCAGTCCGGTTTCGACACCCCCAGCCAAGCCGCCCGCACAGGTCGGTTCCATCGCAACGCGAGTTTTGACGGGCTTGCCCAGGCGAGATGGCCCCGCGGGCTCCCCGGCTCTCCCGCTTTCTGGGGAGCCTCAGGAAGACCCCAAGGACCCGGCGTCCGCGGGAGCTGTGCGGCGCCGGAGACTCCCTTCACGGTGGCCGCCGGCGTGCAGGTGCGGAGCGAAGCCCTCCCCCGGGCGGCCCTGGGGCTCAGAGCCCGGCCCGCCGCGGCCACTCTCGCCCTCAGTCCCCCGGGGCCGGGCTGCCCCTTCCGCCCGGCGTCGCTCCCAGCGCCGGCACCTCGTCTCGCCCTCTCTCCGCAGCCTGGAGCGCATAGAAAGGCAGCTCCGGGGCTGGTCGTGAACCCCGCGCCCAGCGGGGGAGCTCCCCGGCGCACCTCGTTTAGCCCTGGCCGCCCGGACTCACCACACCAAATCGCCGAGCCGCAGACTCACAGCCGCCATCTTACCACCCAACCACCGCCGACGCACGGGCCGCCGGGAACATCAGGTCGCCCCGGCGCCGCCCATTGGAGTGCGCCCGGCCACGTGACGGGGGCCGGCTGTCACCGGCCACGCCGCTGCCCTGACGTCACCGCGCCCGCAGGATTTCATTGGCCGGCCGAGCGGCACGTGACCCGGGTGCCGCGGTCTCGGCGCGCCGGAGCCCGGAGACTCCCGGCTCCTTCCCCCTCCCTCCGGCTCGTGACAACGAAGCGCCCGCGGTCTGAGGCGGCGGAGGTGGCGGCGACGGTGTAGCCGTTCGAGTGCGCGAGGGAGCCGGCCCTGCGGCCCGCCCCGCCCCTGGGCTCTGGCCTCCAGCCCCCTCCCGTTTGCGCTTCCGTTACGGCCGTTACTCCTGCGCGGGGGCCGGCCGTGTCTCCGCACCGGGAGCTGCCCTGACGGACCTCGGCGCGGCCTGGAAGCCAGCCTCCGCTCGCGCCCAGGGCCCGCGCCGGGCGGGCTCTGAGTGGCCTCGCCCGGGGGGCGGACGGGTCTTTCGGTGCGCGCTTTCTAACGGCCGGCGTCCGGGGAGCGGCTCGGAGCCCGCGTCCGCCGCCTCGAGTTCTCCCGGGGCGCCACTGCAGCCTGCCCAAGGTCCCGAGCTGCTCGACCGACGTGGAGCCGGCGTCTCTCCACTTCCTCCGGGGCCGGCGCAGCGGCACGGCCGGCGAGGCTCCCCCTGGGCGCGTGGGGATCCGGCCATGGGCCGCGGTGCGGGTTGGCCGCCCGCCGGGAGGCATGGCTCGGGGGCCGGCCGCTAGCAGCGCCGCAGCCCGGGCGCCCGGGCCGGCATGAGGACGGCCGCGGGGGGACGAGTGCGGCCCTCGGGGCCGTAGCCTGCGTCGCGCCGGGGACAAAGGTGCGTGTCTTTGTCGGGACCGGGCTCTCACGTACGCCTTGTTGTAGTTTGACACTTTTAGAGAAGTTGGGAGCTGGCTGTTGAGACAACAGGAAGGCAGATGCTCGCGTAGTTTCAGTACGTGAAAACGAAGTCATTGAATGGGGAACTGTTCACAGCAGTTCAGCATAGGGCCCAAACGCTCCGGGTGGAAAATAACGATTTTTGAAAAGGTCCCAATCCCAGTTGCAGACTCCAATGTCTAAGTGTCGACTTAGAGTTTTACTTGAGTCGCCCTCTGCTTGAAAAGGTGGCGGAGGTTCACGCATCTCCTGTAGGTGTTTTTGTTATAGGGGGACTTTGGTTGTAAGAGTGTTTTTTTGTGTGTGTTTATTTGTTTAGCGAGTTGGCTTGTCCGCAGCTTGGTTTTTCTTAGATTTCAGTTTCCCTAAAGTACCGGCAGTTAGTTTCAGGAGCTGTCATTTACTGTTTTATATTGCCTTAAGGACAAACCGGTAATTGAAAGCACATTTAAGATTCCAGGAAACGATTTCATAAAATTCAACACGCGTTCCTAATTTTAAAACTCTTAATTTTTGAGCAATCGAAGGATATTTTAATGGTTTGATAAAATATGTGAATTTTAAATCAACATCCCAGTGGACCTAGAGGCATTCCCATGAGAGTCACAGCATGGCAAAGAATATATGTTTAATATTATCCTGTAAGTTCTAGCCAATGCAATAAGACATGAAACAAAAATAAGAGACATTTCAGAAAGAAGAAAAAAATCTCCGGGAATGACAGGACAGCCTATGGGGGGGGGGGAGCCATTAAATGAGTTCAGTAAGGAGACTAATTACAGGGGTGCCTGGGTGGCTCAGTCCTTAAGCCTCTGCCTTCAGCCAGGGTCCTGGGATCGAGCCCCACATCGGGCTCCCTGCTTGGTGGGGAGTCTGCTTCTCCCTCTCCCACTCCCCCTGCTTGTGTTCCCTCTCTCGCTGTCTCTCTGTCAGATAAATAAGAATCTTAAAAAAAAAAAAAGAATACATAATCATACAAAATTAAGTTTTTCTGTTTCACTGATAATCAGTTTGAAAATACAACAGTTAAGAGGATGTATAATGAAAAAAAATGTGTAATTCCTGGGAATAAACCAAGATGCAAAAGAAGGCTAGTGTTTCTTTGATAACACCAGTTGAGGTTTTTTGGGAGGGATGTTTTTGTGTGTACAATACTGTGCTTTTATTTAGAATGATGTTCAACTTGTTAAAATTGAGTATTTAAATACCTAGTTTTTCTTAAGTCTTTTAAGTTTTACTCCCACATTTTTTTAAAAAATATTTTTATTTATTTTGAGAGAGAGAGGAAAAGAGCAGGGTCCAGAGGAGCAGAGGGGGAGGGAGTAGAAGGGGGAAAGAATCCCAAGCCAACTCCAAGCTGAGTGGGATGCGGGGCTTGATCTCAGGACCTGAGATTATGACCTGAGCCCAAACCAAGAGTCATTGAACCAACTGAGCCACCCAGGCGCCCCCCAATTACAAATTTAAGAATAGGGGGCGCCTGGGTGGCTCAGTCGTTAAGCATCTGCCTTCCGCTCAGGTCATGATTCCAGGGTGCTGGGATCGAGCCCTGCCTCTGACTCCCTGCTCGGCGGGAAGCCTGCTTCTCTCTCTCCCACTCCCCCTGTTTGTATTCCCTCTCTCGCTGTCTCTCTGTCAAGTAAATAAAATCTTAAAAAAAACAAAAAACAAATCTAAGAGTAGTTACATAAAAATAAAAATAAAAATATTTGACCCTTGACAAAGCTTCAGTTAAGGTATCAGTTTAAAAAATTACGTTCCGCTAAACAGTGAACTCTTTTTGCAATGTTGAATACCCTTAAATGTTTTAAGCTGCATTTAAAGTTTTTTTTCTTGTTTTTTTTTTAAGTTTTGTTTTTGTTTTGTTTTGGGCGTGGAGCCCAGAGCCAGTCTTGAACTCACTACTCTGAGATCAAGACCTGATCAACCTACTGAGCCACTCAGGTCCCCTGCATTTAAAGTTGTATATGTTTTTTCTCTCAAATACTTCAAACTTCTAAAATGGTAAACTTGTAAGCCTGATGGTAAAATCTTTCCAAAGACATAACTCATGTAATCTGATAGATGTAGCAGTCAGGTCTAAATGAACACTTTCAAACTTCTATTTTTTTAACCATTTCAAATTAAAATTGTAAGTCTAATAGGTTAATCATTAATATGTCTGATTTTTCTTAAATGTTTCAAATAATTTAGTAACAAGTAGCAAGTAATTATGATGATTATAAAATTTAGTGCAAAATCTAACTACTAAGTGTTAATATGTTACAGGTTTGATTTACTTTATTCTCTAGTCTTATTTCTAAAGTCACACAACTGAGAGAAGCAGTTTTACCATCTAGGTGAATGAAGTTACAATGTCTAAAATTTGGACCATGATAAGGTTACATTTTAAAAATTACTTCCTGACAGGGACAGGAACCTGGTTGCCCCTTCCAGGGTGAACTTCCTATTATCCCATCTGTTAACTTGAAGGTTCCCTTCTTATAGTGTGACTTTGCCTGCTGTGTCAGTGGGGGACCTTTAAGCCTCAGCTTTCAGCTGTGATTTATTTTCACAACCCAGGGCATCACGAATGTCCTGGGGGCCTTCAAAGGTTTTTTTAGAGGAATTTCTTTCCAACATTTTAGTGCATGATGGTTTTTTGCACTACCAACCTGTTTTGCTGCTAATCACTTTGCTGCCTACTTAAAATAATTTTAACTCTTCATTTTTAGATATTTTATTGCCTGATCGTAGCGATCACAATTTTTGGTCATAGTAGAAAAAAATGAACATTACATGTATGCAAGTAGACATTCTTATATGTGGATACATGTGATATGTGTAAATCTTCCTGAATTAGTTACTAATCATTCATTACTGTCAAAATACAGTGAGCTTTTTTTTGAAACTTGTCAGAATGATTCCTAGTTTGACCTGAAATAATAAACAGGCTGGAATAACTATTATTTTTAAAAGAAGAATAATAAAGATGAATTTTTTATTGAAGATATTAAAATATACCATAAAAATTTTTCAAAACAGTATAGTTTTGGTTAAAGAATGTCTAGATATACTAGACTAGACTAATCTAACAGGTTGGATTTCCGTAATAGATCTTAAGATGTCTAATACATTAGTATATAGCATATGCCAAGTCAGCAGGGGAAAGAAAGGTTAGTGATTGATGCTGGGAAGAAGCCAAGTTAAAGAGTTCAGTGTGAAAACTAAATTAAAATTTCTTTTATACCTCACTTTAAATTAAACAGTCACGAAGCAGGAAAAAGTAGTTGTAAGAGGTATGAAAAGCATTGTATATCTATATCAAAATTTATAGATTATAAGAATAAATCACTTTTAAAAAGCTGCAATTTTTTCCCAACCATTCCCTTAATGCTGGATATCGAGGTTGTTGTACCATTTTCCTGTATAAACAAGGCCGCAGTGAATATTTTTATTTAGTGTCATGGTAGAAAGTTCATACTAGAGTGTGAGTTTAAAAAAGCAGGACATAAGATTATACCTGAAGCACACACACAAAAACTATATATATAGTGTGTGTGTTTGGATATTTATATTCCATAAACCCTTGGTATTCTGAGCTTTACAATCTATTTTGACCATTTCCAAGCAACTTTGAAGGTCTTTGGCATGTGATAATTTTTCACTTTGCCGAGGCCCAGTTGTGGGTGGACAGAGGCTGGTGTGTTAGGAAGTGAGCCGAGCCACACTCCTGAGACACTGGTTTTTTTACTTACTCCAGAGGAGGCAGTACCTTCTGTGAGCTGTTGAAAACTTTCTCATTGTAAATACGGGCCCTAAATGTAAGTGTACTGCTGGTGATGAAAATATAGAGATCTTAAGAAAGATGATTGTCAGCCAGAAAAAAAAAAAAGTGTTAGATAAATTAAATGAAAAATATTCTCTGGTGGTGGTTGCAGTTTTGAGGATTCTTTAAGGCTCTATCAGCATGGGTTCTCTAACATATAAGAACTATTGACTAGGCATAGAAAAAAAGACTAGAAAGAAGTATGTTGAACACTATCTCTGATAGGATTTGGGGTGATTTACATTTATATTTAAAAATGGTATATTTAAGATGAATAGTATTGAAGAAGAAAAAGCAGTAAGTGGTAATTAAGATCAACTTAACAATGGATTCTTTTTTTTTTTTAAGATTTTATTTATTTATTCATAAGAGACAGAGAGAGAGAGAGGGGGGCCGAGGGAGAAGCAGGCTTCCCGCTGAGCAGCGAGCCTGATGCGAGACTCGATCCCAGGACTCTGGGATCATGACCTGAGCCAAAGGCAGATGCTTAACCATCTGAGCCACCCAGGCGCCCAACAATGGATTCTTCTTGACAATGAAATTCTTTTAAGCTTGAATCTGAATAGCTGAACAGGAAAAATCATCATTTTTATCATCTTGGTTTGACCTGGCCCTTCTTTTAATGTTAACAGAAGCCATGCAGTGACACCTGCTAAGACTTGTTGGTAGCCATGTCGGAGCCCCACAGGGTCCAGTTCACCTCTCTCCCAGGTTCTCTGAATCCTGCATTTTTGAAGAAATCCCGGAAAGAGGAGGTTGGGGGAACAGAACAGCATCAGGACTCTGAGCCGGCTGCAGCAGCTGTTCGGATTACACTCACCCTCTTTGAGCCAGATCACAAGCGCTGTCCAGAGTTCTTCTACCCGGAGCTGGTGAAGAACATACGAGGGAAGGTGAAAGGCCTTCAACCTGCAGATAAGGTACACCCCAGCAGCCCCAGACTCAGTCTGCAGATATAATGTGTGGGACATCCTGTGCAAAAGGGACTTCTGGAAGGTGGAAGCAAGATTAGAAAAGCTCTGGCTATCCCAAGATCACGGCACTCAGTCCAAAGCAGTTACAAGGTGTGCTGGTTTTGCCTCTGGGCAGGAAAGAATAGAATTCTTTCTAGAACCATTCTCCTGGTTTATGCTAGAGAGAACACTGTACATCCAAGGCTAATATGAATTATGGCTAATAATAAACAATGAAGCCTTTCATGCCAAGGTGTACATGTTATGTGTAAATGTGACCAGCCCCTGGCTGTTACAGCACTGGAATTTTGTGCTGGACATTTTTCTTTTCCAATGGAATCTCACTCTGCCTGGTGTGAGGGCAGACAAAAAAAGACACTGACTGCTCATGTCTTCTGAACAGTGAGATTCGGGATAGTTTCTTTACTTGGATGGATAGAAACCTATTTTTGTGGGAGTTTTTTTATATTTTGTTTGTCAGAATTGGGTTGTACCTTTCAGGTCTTTTGAGAATCAGTTTGATTTCTTAAATGTTTTTTAAAATGACCTATTTATTTTCCTGGCAGATTTGTTATGCTCTTTAGTATGGAACTTCTCAAATATGCACAGAATAGGAGAGTAGTATAATGAGTCCCCATGTACCCATCACCAGCTTCAGCTATTACTGATGTTCTGATAATTCATTAACATTGTAAAATTAAAAAAAAACTATTTACTGAATTAAATACATTAAAAAGTGCATATATGATAAATTCATAACTTGATGCGTTTTCACAAATTCAACACACCCTTGTATCCTGTGCCTGGATTGTAAAATGTAATATTTTCCAGGACACCAGAAACCCTCTTCCTGCCCTTCCAAAATAGTACCCACGCCCACTGCCCTGATTTTCGACAGCTTAGATCAGTTTTACACATTTTTGTGTTTTACATAAATGGAACAGAATCCTACAGCACAGGTAGGAAATAGGTGAAGAGCACAAGCACCTACCCTGGTGCACTATGCTAGGCTCGGAGGCAAAGGTTAGTAGGGTCCCGCACTTGGAGTATTTTGGTCTCTAGAGTGGCTCTTAGTAAAATGAGGATCAGCCTAGTACCTGGCTGACAGGGTGTTTGAGGGTAGAATGATATCATGTAGGTACAATTTTTAGCGGCATAACTCAGTGGCCAGTGTTCCTTCCTTCTAATTCACTGTTGTGCTGTTGGGGGTGAGTGCCGTTGGTTAGGAGGATTATCTGTTTTCTTTGCTCAGACAAAAATGTGTTTCCTTGATTAAGATCTGATTAGCTGAATGGAGGCCAGGAAGTTTGTGCCAAGGGTCAACCTTTTATATGAGGGCTATTGGGCAAGATGAGAAAAAATAATTTCAAATCCGTTCATAATTCCTTTTCCAAAGTAGGAATGGGATCTTTTTCCTTGAGAGGAAGAGACAGTAGCAGGAATTGGTTGAGGTCTTTATATATGGGCTCAACTGAAATTAGAACTCTAGTGCTCTGATTTCACCTTTCTGAGGGATCTAGAAGTTCTTCTCCATTGCAGAAAAATGTTTGGAGCATACACAGAGAACTTTGGATTCAGTTTCAGGGGATTCAGTCCTGGACTTCAGATTCAGAACCCTGAATCTTTGTGTCTACTCTGTGGTTTTCAAAGTATTATGTAATCTGACAGATTCATATAGTAATTCAGTTAGCATATGTTTCTTATAATGTAAAGGCACTGGATGAGATGCTGAGGACTATATAAAGGTGGAGAAGCCACTATCCCAGCCTCAAAGGAACTTTCAGTCTTGTAGGTACTTTAGAATTATGCCAAAACAGGTACCAGGAGTTACAATGTGGCAGTTGTTTAAGTCTGATACAAATATAAAGCCCTGCAGGGCTTGGACAGCAGAGAGCTTACATCCTGGATGCTGTGTTTGGACAGAGTTGGACCTTCATGCATGCAGGAAGTAGTACTTTTTGGACAACTACTCTTTGCAAGACATAAGAGAGTACACGTTGTATCTAGTACTGCTCTAGATTGGTGGAATTTTTTTTTAACCTTTTTTTTTTTTAGATTTTATTTATTTGAGAGAGAGAAAGAGCACACAAGAAGTGGGAGCACCAGAGGGAGAGGGAGAAGCAGGCTCCCTGCTGAGCAGGGAGCCCAATGTGGGGCTCGATCCCAGGATCCTGGGATCATGACCTGGAGCCGAAGGCAGATGCTTAACCGACTGAGCCACCCCGGCGCCCCAGATTGGTGGCATTTCTTAAAATTATTTTAATCACTTAGATTATATGTGATCATTATAGAAAACTTTAGAAGGTACAGATGAGTGCATGTTTTAAAGACCACTCACTTGTGGCTCTTATATGTACATTCCACAATATCTCATTTAACTGGTCCTTCATGAGTGGATGGGATTCCAGTGGGCAGAGATGGGAGGGTGGGGTAATAGAGTTTTGTCTTAAGATAGGCATCCAATCTTTAGTGATATTGGTCTACTCTGAAGTCTTAAATGTATTTGGCATAGGAGTCTTTTATTAAAATTAAGTTTCCTTGCCAGAGAAGCTTAAAGTCCAACTCTGGAAAATTTACTTGAGAAAAATGCAACAGTAAGTTTATGGAGTAGAAATAAACTTTGGAAAACCACATGAAAATATTTGGAATGCATATTGACATTGGGAGGAAAGACGAGATTACTGATCCATCAAGATAAGCTTCCAGGGAAAGGGAATGCTGTGAACCTGGTTTTGACTTTTGGTAGCAGTGAAGGAAGTCCAAGTTCATACCACTCTACTAACCAATACAGCAGAATAGCTCTCAAGGGCTTGCACTACTTTCACTGCGTTCTTAACCTTTTTGAACTATTGACTGCTTTGGAAGTCAATGAAGCCTATGGACCTTCTTAGAGTAATATTTTTAAATGCGTAAAATAATTTTTAGGGTTACAAAGAAAACCAGCTGTATTGAAACACAGTTCTATACAGGTTGAGCATCCCTAACTAAAGGTCCTTTGCTATGTTTGGAGCCCTCTAGGACCTAATGCTCTGGTGGGTGATTGTAGGCGTTTAGTTTTGTTGAATTACATGAATGGAAACTTTATTTTCTTAAGCAACGAAGGTAAACACTTTTGGGACAGTAGCATGTATTTTTTCTTGTCTTTTTTGAAACAGTTGTTTTTATTATGCAGTTTATGCGTATTGAGTAGTCAGTGCAGGTATTATGAATAGGATTGTGGGAATTTTTTTGTGACTCTTATTTTTGTGGAATGGTCTCTTTACAGAAGAAAGATCTCTCAGATCCTTTCAATGATGAAGAAAAGGAAAGGCATAAAGTGGAGGCCCTTGCCCGGAAATTTGAAGAAAAATATGTAAGATTCCTCTCTTGGGCAACAAAACAACCTCGTTGAGTGGGAGAGGTTTCCAGACATTTTTATGTTCCTTTAGTGGATTATCATCTAAACAAGTACAGAGGTTGGAGAGAACAAAATGCAGTTATTAGATAAATGCATTAAGGTACAGACAATGCATGTGGCAGGCACTAGTATATGACGCTAAGTGGATGAATGAGCAAGAAGGGTGTTTTACTCCTAGAATTTATGCTTAGAATAAGAGTTTTGATACAAAGCATACAAAGCCATTTAGTTCCTTCTGTCTTAGGCCATTTTGTGCAGATACAGATCTGTTCTATTTTAGAAGGTCTTCAAGGGAATGGGGTTTGGGGTGGGCTTAGGGGTGTGTGTGTGTGTGTGTGTGTGTGTGACCCACTGATTTACAACCTTTAGTCACTAGTTGATGGAATTCAAGGCAACAATTAATTCTGTGTATCAGAAAAAGCACGTGACCTTAGACTTAAAACATTTGTTGTTAAGAGGATAGGCCTTATGCTATGGGTTTTTACCACAGTTACACGTGGAAAAAGCACATGACCTATTTTAAATTTTAGGGTGGAAAGAAACGTAGAAAAGATCGGTTACAGGACCTGATTGACATGGGGTACGGTTACGATGAATCTGACTCCTTCATCGATAATTCTGAGGCGGTAAGTCTTTACTGAAAATGCCATTGGAACCACCACACCCCAGCTTCTATTGGTGATGGCCTGGAGGTGGAGATTGGGTCAGTGTGCGCATGCCCTCTGTGAAGAAAAGGCTGCCCTGGTGAGTTAGAGAGAGAGGAAGTGACATGCTTGATCTGGCCATGGTTCCCTCACTGAAAATGATGACCAGATCTGTCCAAACACCTTTGAGCTAGGACATTTGTAGTTGACCAGAAGCAGGCCTTAGCACGCTGTCTGAAAAGTGGCAGAAGAACAGAGTCATATCTGCTCTGTCAAGACCCACTCTGCACCTTTGGACTATTTATTAGTACCAGAACTTGGAGCTGACCATTTGTTTTCCCCCCTTCAGTATGATGAGCTTGTTCCTGCTTCTTTGACTACAAAGTATGGAGGATTTTACATTAACTCTGGAACCCTGCAATTTAGACAAGCATCAGAATCTGAGGATGACTTCATTAAAGAAAAGAAGAAAAAATCTCCAAAGGTTAGAACGATCCTTGCTTTTGGATTTCAGAAGTGCTTTTTTTACATGACTTTATAAGATCAGTAGGTGACTTGCCAGAATGTCTGCTGGTTTAGGATGGCTCAGGAGCTTGGTGGAAAGGCATGAGCCCTGCCGAGGCTGACAGGTCACTACTCACACCTGTACTGTGGCCAGGTGCTGTGGACCTGGAGGTGTCCACGCCTGTGTCCCAGCAGGCTCGGCAGGGATTCGTTTCTCAAGGTGGTCTCAGGGTGGGGACTAGGGCAGTGAAGGGTGTGGAGTGAGGGGAGTTTGCACCAGCCTTGCTGTGTCTCTTCTGTGGACATGTAGAGGACTTCAGTTCCCAGGGCTGTCACCCCAACAAAACAAGTTAGCCTTAAGATGACTGTATTTTGAAATCTGCCCACCACTGCCTGTATGTTTAAAACAAGAGGTAGGGCCCATATACAGCTAACTTGAACTAGAAAAGTTTCAGGCTACAGAATGGCCTCTTGCCTCAGCCTTGGGTGCTTCCAGGAGACACTGTCAATGGGAACACTGTATTGACCTGCAGGTCTGTGGTCCAGGGACCGATCTGAAAGCTGTTGCTCATGAAGGAAATAAGGCAGCTCTCAGGATGTCCCCTGGGCGGAGCAAGGCCAGTGCTGTGTAGTGCACTTGCTCCCTGAGTTAGGGAGCCGTGTAACTGTGCCTTGTCTTTAATTCTCAGAAGCGGAAGTTGAAGGAAGGTGGTGAGAAGATAAAGAAGAAGAAAAAAGATGACACTTATGACAAGGAGAAGAAATCGAAAAAGTCCAAGTTTTCCAAAGCCGGGTGAGAGGCAGCAGCTTCTTTGCTAGGATAAAATCTGAACTGTTAGGGCAGGACACCTGGGAGCTGACGTGCCCTCCTCCTCACAGCTTCAGAAGAAGCAGCAGGGCCTGGCCTTCTGTTCCCCTCACGCCTCCCACAGTGCCCTCGTGGGTATTGGTGCTCTCACATCTCTGTGTGTCAGACATGGGACTTCTCTCTGGCCCTCTGTCAGTGTTGGCAGCGATTTCTGTCACTGTGTGACTGCTGATGTTTCTTGTTCTCTTGGGCACCCCTCCTCTGCCCCAGTTCTCCTTCCGTCTCTGCCACTTCCCTTTGTCTTCTGTGGTCCTGCTGTCTTCGCCTCACTTGGTCTCACCCCAGCTGCCCTTCAAGTTGCTGCTGCTACTCCTGCTTTTTCCCTTTAAATATTTTTCTTGCCCCCCACCCCTTTTTCGCAACCTTTTATTTCAGCCTGGCAGTGGTTTTTAAAAACACATCGGATATTTAGCATTCTGTGACACTGTTTTGCTAACCTATATTAAATCTCAAGCTTTGGTCCCAGCAAGAAGGAGCTCCATATGCCAAGAGGAGGGAGGAGGACTAACAGGGTGGCCTTGTGACTGAGGTTCCTGGAGACAGTTGCGCTGGGAGCAGGGGCTGTCTCTCGTGAATTTCCCTTTTGAGGTGTACTGCAGCCCTTGTAACCAATTTCCTCCTTGCTTGCAGCTTCACGGCCCTCAATGCCAGTAAGGAGAAGAAGAAAAAGAAATATTCTGGGGCTTTGAGCGTTAAAGAGATGCTAAAGAAATTTCAGAAGGAGAAGGAGGCTCAGAGAAAGAGGGACGAAGACCATAAGCCCGTAGCGGTCTCGTCGGTGGAAGCTCAGGGCCTGCGGGAATTGGAGGGCACCTCTGACCCCTTGCTCTCGCTCTTTGGCTCCACTTCTGACAACGACTTGCTCCAGGCAGCCACTGCCATGGACTCGCTGACTGATTTGGACTTGGAGCAGCTGCTTAGTGAGTCTCCAGAAGGAAGCCCCTTCCGTGATATGGATGATGAGAGCGATTCCCTTGGGGTGGGACTGGACCAGGAATTCAGGCAGCCCTCTTCCCTCCCTGAAGGCCTGCCTGCACCCCTGGAGAAGCGCGTTAAGGAGCTGGCTCAGGTATGGTGACACAGAGTGGCCGGGCTTTCCTGGAAGCGGTTTGGGCAGATTGACGCTGGTTCTGCATCACATGAAGCTCGCTGCCCAGAGCAATCCTTAGTGAGTTGGCAGTTTCAGTGTAAGCTTTTCCAAGCTCTCTTCTCCCAAGTGAGGAAACCGTGTAAGCTCTGTGCATCAGGCATCATTTTTAGGCCTTTTGTGGTTCTTTCACTCCTGGAAAATCTACTTTCTTCTCGGGGGGAATTTCTGTCTTTCCATTTCCTGCCTATCAGTTCCTTCCCCACAAATATCTTTCCTTTGGTGCAATAGACTGACACTAGTGTTGGCAGCAGGCAGCTGAGGCACAGATCCGTCATTTTAGTAATCTTTTGCAAGTTTTCAAAATTCACAAAAGTTTGCAGATGAATGTTACACATAGGGTACGTGCTGAAACTGGGTTTCCGTTGCTCCTTGGACTTGCCCATCATCAGCGTTAGGTAGTGATTACAGGAATGCCTAAGGTGTGGTAAATGAAAAGGAGCTGAACCTTAATATTGTCCGTGAACCATTAAAAACAGCGACAGTCTTTGGGCTATAGCAGCCGTTGGCACTTGGGAATTGATTTCTAGAGTGCTGAGAATTGTCAATTCGGTGATGTATTATTGGCATAAACCAAGCATGGGTCGTTAGTTATGATGACTTTTAGCTAAAAAAAGTTTTACCTTGG
This sequence comes from Mirounga angustirostris, assembly GCF_029215605.1. Lineage (NCBI taxonomy): Eukaryota > Metazoa > Chordata > Mammalia > Carnivora > Phocidae > Mirounga > Mirounga angustirostris. The sequence goes on from NW_026991713.1 coordinate 143,462,858, forward strand.
GCATCATGACTTACAATGCAACTCCTGTGGCATTTATACCCTGTAGCTTAAGTATTAAGCCAGTGATTCTCACAGGATTTCAGAATCACTGTTACATGAAATCTCTCTTGTGTTTTAGGGTAGGGTAAAATGTTAACCACTGCTACAAATGATTTTCTTGTTTCCAAGAAATATTTAAGCACAACATGCAAAGTAAAGCAAATGTCTTACTTGGATTTCTAGTTCTTCCTCGTTAGCCTATGTGCAGTATTCTGTTTGAATGTGATGATATAAATGAATTGTGCCATGTTAGGGATTCATAGTATATCTTAATAGGACATGAAGGTGGAAGTAGTTGAATCTGAACTTGGCATGTTTAAGCATACTGTTCTGTGTTTGCTCTCAGAATTTATGTTTAAAAAAATTACTCCTTGTTCTTCTCAATCCTCTGGTTTGTAATCAAATTGTTTTGTAGTTTCTGAAAGTCTTGTTAAGTAAGTTGAGTGAGGTATATGTGGCAGTAGCCAGTTGTTTCTTTAGAGAAAAGTCAAAACCATTCTTGGATGTGTCCCTACCCCCACCATAGGTAGTGTTCTAGTCTGATAACTTAGACTCATTATTTCAATTTCTTGGGAAAGATGGACCGATTCAATGGAAACAAAGTGGCTTAACATGAATCGGCGTTGGGTTATGATTCAAGAAAGCCTCGCTTTCTGGAGTCCCCTGGATGAACCCTGAGCAAGCAGTCCTTCCTCAGTGATTACCAAGTTCTCTCTTGGGACAATGGAGACAGGGTTCTGGATCCCACAGATAAAGTAGGCTTGGGTTTTGGTGGGAAGGGTGACCAAGACAAATTGACATACTGAAATGAAAATACAGAGTTCGTATGTGAAATCGATACGCACTCATCACCTGGCCCTTCTACTATAACAGTGTTAAGAAACTTTGGGAAATGGGGTAGAAAATGGGGATTACCCATCATTCTGCCAATCTGAAAACTATTTTCAATTTGCTTATTCCTTTCTAGCTTCTGTGTATGTTTTATGCAGTTGTAATTATAGTTGTGAATAATTGTTTCCTGCTTTCTTCACTTAATAAATATTATTCTAAAGCCCTCATCACTTTTGATGGTTGCATGGAAAAGAAGGCTTATTCTTGGAAAGTTACTTAATGCCATTCCAAAGGATCCCCAGGGGCTCCATTCCCACCAGGGCCTGTACTTGGGTACTTGGAGTCTCCTGCATGTGTGCACAAGTGCTCTAAACCCATACCTCTCTGAGAATCTGCTGGGAAAACTATTCTTCCCAGGGGAATTCCAAAAGTCACCCATGGATATTTCGATCCTTAATAAGGAGCCCTGTCCTCAGTCTTAAACTGGACATTTTGTTTTTAAAATTTAAATTAAACCTAATGTACATAACTGTAATGTTAGTAGTGTTATGTGTTTCTCACTTTATTTTGCGCTCTCCTTATTATGTTTTTTCCTCTTCTTTATAAGCTTGTTCACATTTAAAATTTTGGCCCTAGATGATGATAAGTGTATCAGTTTCTATTGTTATCTAGAAAACTGCCCAAATCTTAGGGCTTCAAAGAGCAATTCATTTCTCCTGACTCTGGGTGGCTGGGCAGTTCCTCTTCTGGTCCTGCTTGGTTCACTCTTGTGGCTGCATTCGCTGGCAAGTTGGCTGGGTGCTAGGACGGCTGGGACGTCTGTCCCCTCCCTCCTCTGATCTTTGATCCTGGGTTTCTTCAGGGTATGGCAGTTTCAGGGCAACATTTCAAGAGAATGAAGGTGGAAGCTGCAAGGCCCATAAGATCTAGCCATAGAAGTTGTGTGTTCACGTCACTTCTCCCACTCTATTGGTAAAGCAAGTCGCAAGAGCAAACCAGTTTGGAGGTTTGGGAAATTAGAGGCCACCTCCCTGTGGCAGAGTGCATGTACTGGGAGGGAAGGGATCTGAAGTCCTGTTTGCCATCTACCACATTCCCTAAAAAGATTCTAATCTGGTATGTATTCATCCCTTAGGGATTAATATTTGCTGTGGGAAGCAAAAATTAGATTTACCTTCTAACTAGATGTGATGCTTAAAACTTTGAAAACTTACATATGTTAAAGAGGTATCCCAAGAGGGCTGCCTTGGTGGATGCCCAAGCAATGGTCACTGTTTTTTATGTTAGCCTGTTTTTCATTTCCTGTTTCCTTGACTGTACATTTTTATAGACCCCAAGGAATCCAGTGGTTTGATTTGATGGCCTTACCCTGTCTGCACTTAATATTCTTGATTGTGCCTTTTGTCTTGGTTGGTGGAAAGTTCAGGTGTGTTGCCGCCCCCCCCCCCCCCCAGGTTATTTGTCTTGATGTAGTTTGGCAACTACTCATCTTGGTCCGTACAGATGACCCAGGTCTGTTGACTCAAGCATAAAATGGGAACAATACTGAGGAAAGAAAAGAAACAGAAACCCCATGTCACCCACTCCTCTAATCTACCTGCTCACAGCTTACCCTCCTATAGACTTAGAACTCCTGCATCACAAATCCAGGGAGACCTGGATCCAAGGAGAAAAAGGTAGAAAAAAACCCCAAAAACAAACCTGTTTGATCTTTTCTAAAAAGAAAATCATACCAGCAAAAACAGGTACAGTATACAAGGTTCTGATTTAGGTGCTAAGAGGCTGTAAGTGGCTTTTCTTATAATTAAAACAGCTCATTAAAGGGCTGTTGAAACTATTATAAATCAGCATGATTGGGCTGTTTGGTTTAACTTCATTGCCTAATTAATCTAGGATTGATCAATTTATACAACTCCTTAGGCAAGGGTGTCTCTTCTTAGGGTTGAGGAGCCTCACTTATTTGTGGAAGACTATCAGATATAAATCTGATTGTTCTTTTAATTAGATTTATTTAAAAATACAGCACTTAAGTGGCGCCTGCATGGCTAGTCGGTTGAGCATCTGACTCTTGGTTTTGGCTCAGGTCATGATCTCAGCGTTGTAAGATTGAGCCCTGCGTCAGGCTCCATGCTCAGCTGGGAGTCTGCTTCTCGCCCTCTGCTCCTCTTCCTGTTCACACACACTCTGTCTCTTTGTTTCTCTCTCAAAGTATTATTTATTTATTTATTTATTTATTTATTTATTTATTTGACTGAGAGAACACAAGCAGAGGGAGTGGGAGAGGGAGAAGCAGGCTTCTCGCGAGCAGGGGAGCCCCATGCAGGGCTCGATCCTAGGACTCCGGGATCATGACCCAAGCCAAAGGTAGACGCTTATTGACTGAGCCACCCAGGCGCCCCTCTCTCAAAGTATTTAAAAAAAAAAAAAAAAAAATATATATATATATATATATATATAGCACTTGACTAATTATCTCAGTATAAAACCAGACCCTCAGAGATAATTGTCTACACAATTGAAAAGGCATCAGAAAAAAATCTTCTTAAAAAGTATATAGCCAGAAAGCCTCTGACACATTGGAGGAACTGGCTGATATCTAAAAATAAAATTTGAATGGAAACCTAAGCTTGTTGATAGGTCTGACAAACTGGGGCATTTGAAATACATGTTAAAGTAATCAGATTGAATTAATATGGAAGTGCTTCTGGATCTTGTAAGTAGCAGTGTGTAAGCTTAAGCAAAAGAATGACTCAGTTTTATTTTCTCTCAAACTAAAATCGTACTCTTAATACATTAGAAGTGCCAGGAATTCTGAATTCTTCTGAAAATGTAAGAAATTGGCAGGTGAATGGATTAAAAGTCATGCCTTTATTTCATTTCCATCCGTCCATTTCACCCCCTTTCATCCTGGGCCTTTGCACTTCCTCCCTCCCTCCGGGGTCTGCAGAAGCTTGAGTTTTGTGTATCTTCTGCAAGTTCTGTCAGTTCCAAACTTTCTTCCTCTGGTTGCATTCTTTCAGTAACATGTGTTTTTCCTTCATGCATTCACTCAGGCAACATTTACTAAGCTCTGTTATGTGATAGGCAGCTGTGGGAAGTATATTGACAAATAAGATTCAGTTCTTGTTCTCCATGAGCTTGTTTTGTAAATGGACCAGTAGATATGTAAACACCTGGCTGTAGGACAGGGCAGAATGAGGTAAGCTCTGTGATGTTTGGGTGGTCAAGCAGATGGTCAGGTGAACAACCAGCTTTGAGGAGGTAAGACAGAAGCTCCCTGAGGTACATAGGAATCAGACTAGAGGCAATAGACTTGGCCAGGCTCAGTGGTGAGATGGTCTTATAGGAAGGCAGGGCATAGAGCTGGGGATGGACAAGGAGTTGTTGAGTTGTTGGATGGTGGGGACCCCCTGGAGTGTGGTAGGGGATGGGAGCTGGAGTGGCTGGCTGGGGCCAGATCCTGGAGAATCATAAATGCCACATAAAGGAGTTTGGATTTGATTCTGGGCTTGGAGAGAGCTACCTAAGGGTTTTAAAGAAGGGAGTGGAAGGATTTCAGGAGGATGGAGTATAGTTATTAGAAGTAGGGAACACAGAAGTAGGAGCAGAAGCTAATGGGTTTGGTCTTGGGTAAGTTGAATGTCCATACCAGAGGATCATCCATTCACAGAAGTAATTGGAAATTCTAATCCAGAGCTTAGAAAAAAGGGTATAGGGCTAGAGATTTAGATTTGAGAGATCTATGGGCATTATGTGTTATTTCAAAGCTGTGAAGGAGAAGAAAGTATTAGGAGAAGGTAGTTCTAGATAGAACTTTGGGCTCCATCTCTATTTAAGGAGTTAATGGAGAAGACGGAGAGGGAGCAGAGGTAGGAAAAGGACCCAGAGAATACGGTGAGGGAAGGCAAATCCGGTGATGGGAAAGTGGAGGGTGGTTCTCAGTGCCTACAGTCTGAGGGCTTGATCAGGGTTGATTGTTTTAGACAATCATCTTATTGCCTTTGTTTGTGGTCATTATTCTATATCAAGCCTGATTTTAGATACTTTATTTTTGCCTAAAGCCTTTGGACCAGCAGCTCTTGGGTTTAGATCAGTGGTTCTTACTTCCCTCTGCACTTTAGAGTTACCTTTTAAAGAAAGAAACAGATTCCTGGGGCTCCTGGGTGGCTCAGTCATTAAGCATCTGCCTTCGGCTCAGGTCATGATCCCAGGGTCCTGGGATCAAGCCCCACATCGGGCTCCCTGCTGCGCAGGAAGCCTGCTTCTCCCTCTCCCACTCCCCCTGCTTGTGTTCCCTCTCTCTCTGTGTCTCTCTCTGTCAAATAAATAAAATCTTAAAAAAAAAAAAGGAAAAGAAAAACAGATTCCTGGGCCTCATCCCCAGAGATTCTGATGTGATGGGTCAAGAGTGGGGAAAGCCACCAGGTAATTCCAATATGCAGCTGAATATGAGAACCAGTGGTTCAGACTTTTGCCGTGATTGCTTTCCTGACTTCGGCACACAGTGCCTTGGCTGCCTGCCGTGGCTGCCATCCAGGGTGCTGATTGTGTTCTCATGGGAAGCAAAAGCCTGTACAGTAGCCTGCGCTGCTACTTGTGTCAATAGGTAGGAAGGTGTGTTAGTAGTTCAAATGGTCTGGGTCATAGAGTTTGTGATACACTCTAAGTAGATTGTGAATTTCCCCAAAATTACAATGTCTGTAAATGCTAAAGCAACACTTTATTATTATTTAGGGGTGAGAGGGGATAAAGACCTTTGAATTTTGCGGTTTTGTTGAAGTTCTTAATTGTTTTTATATTGTAGACCTATGGAAATACCAACTCACAGTTGAGGTGACAGACTGCCATTCACAGGAGTTAACTAGCTGGTTGAACCAAATGCCTCCTGATTGCTTTGACTCTGTATGATTTTCTTTTATGTGACTGTCATTTCAAGTCCTGGGAAGAATGACAGTCCATAGATGCTTTTTTTTTAAGATTTTATTTATTTATTTATTTGAGAGAGAGAGTGAGAGAGCACAAGAGGGGGGAGCGGGAGAGGGAGAAGCAGACTCCCCGCTGAGCAGGGAGCCCGATGCGGGACTCGATCCCGGGACTCCAGGATCATGACCTGAGCCGAAGGCAGTCGCTTAACCAACTGAGCCACCCAGGCGCCCCGACAGTCCATAGATGCTTTAGTAGCATTTGAAAAAAGCTGGATATACCAATTGTGGAGTATATAGTGATCATATGTGAACTTAATCTGGGATTAGGGCTGAGTAGGGAAGGGCACAGTGAGGATTTTATCGAATCGACAGGTGTTCTGTAGGGACTGACTGGTCTTGTGCCTGTGGGTGTTTGTGGTCGGTGTGGGGAAAGTGCACTAACGGATGTTACTGTCTGCTGTGAACCAGGCTGCCAGAGCTGCTGAAGGAGAGAGCAGACAGAAGTTCTTCACCCAAGATGTTAATGGCACCCTCTTAGAGTGAGTATCTTTTGTTTCCGAGCATCTGCTGTTACCATGCCTGGCTTGAGCAGGCTGGGGAAATGAGCATTGATTGAACTACATTAACGATGACCACTTATGAGAGAAAAAATGGTTTTTATTATTTATTTATTTTTTTTAAAAGGGGGGGTGGGTACACCAAATATTTGTCTCCAAGAAATGATAGACCTTAAGTAACCTTAGGCAGCAGGTGTTATTAGAACACTGTTATAACAATCATGGCCAGTTGGAAGAGGATTTCTTGCAAATATGAGATGAGAGAGAAAAAAAGTGTTGCTTGCCTGTCTTTGAGAATCCAGAAAAGTAAGAGATAACTTGGTGCAGCCGCAGGAGCCTGCTCTCCTGGGATCATTCTCTTCTCACTCTCACTTCTCCCAAGGGCAGGGTATATAAATACCATCTCGTGGCTCCTCTCCAGGATACCTGAACCTCTGAGATGTTGCACTGTATGAAGTAGATTAAAAAGCAAAAAAAAAAAAAACTGCACATATAAACCCAAACCAGGTTCTTAGTATCCTGCCTTCCAGCTTTGCCAGCTTCTCTCTCTGTTGCATTATTTAGCAGAGGAAGCTTGTGCTCAGCAAGTGAGGATTTTGCACATGTAAGAACAGTTGTCAAGGCTTGGGAATATTCTAGCAAATGACCAGGATGGGGATTGGCCTCCTGGGTCAGGAAGCCTGGACTATAGAGAGCACCTGAGGGTCAGCACACATGAGAGATTTGTGTCAACAATAGCGTGCTGGAGCATGCCAAATACAGAGAACTCAAAGGATTGAAGACAAATATTTTTCTGCTCATTTAGATGGGGACACTGGAGGGATGAGGATTTCCCTGACCTCCTTATTAGGGATAGAACTGGGGGAAAAAGGAAACGCTGTTGGAAGGTATTTCCTGTCTACAGCAAGTAACTCAATCACTTTCATTCTGAAAGCTCTTATGTGAAATTTAGTACTTCAGAGGTGGTTCTCTTGGGTTCTGTTTTCCTGACTACCTTTGAGTTGGTCTTGTCTTTGACCTGAGGGTCTTGAGCTTCCGTACCTAGCCAAGTTCGTCAGGTGTGGGAGTTCTGATTTGGCGACTGCTGGGGATCTGTTGTACTGGTCACTCAGTTACATTGCATGACCGACAGCAGAAGGTTTGATCTATTGTTGGCTCTTAGTTTTCCTTTCTGCAGTAGGATGACCTCATGATGAGAGGAGCTCCAGGGAGCTGCAGGCTCTTGATGACTCTGTTCTGTTCTTCAGCATAGAGGTGCAAACTCGGGAGCTGAGTAGCCAAATCCGTTCTGGGGTGTATGCCTATCTTGCTTCATTCCTGCCCTGCAGCAAGGACACCCTGGTCAAACGTGCTCGGAAACTTCACCTCTACGAACAGGTGGGTGACTGTGGAGTGGAGTCCCTTGGCTTCAGGGCCCAGCGGAGAGGGTGACTGAGTCTTCACAGATGCCACATCTGCAGTTGTCCTGCCTTCGTGCGATTATTCCAGTAGTGTATCCTCAATATAAGGAGTGATGCATAAACCAGTCTTAGGATATGTCCTGCTCTCTGCAGGGGGGGCGTCTGAAGGAGCCTCTCCAGAAGCTTAAGGAAGCCATTGGAAGGGCAATGCCAGAGCAGATGGCCAAGTACCAGGATGAATGCCAGGCACACACACAAGCCAAGGTCGCTAAGTAAGTGTGTCTCCTGGCTCTCACGTGACATTATCCTCTTGCCTCTTCTCTTTCTTTTTTTTTCCCCCCATTATTACATTTGTGAATGAGACTCTTGGCTCTTCTGCAGCATTTTCACCTTCTCTTAGAAGCCCGGGGCGGGGCTTTGGGCAGGGGGGAGGTGGTGGATATGGGAGGAAGTAGTTCTTCCATGGTGGTGACTTTAGGGTCCCATTGGTCCTATTCACACTATAGGATGCTGGAAGAGGAGAAGGACAAGGAGCAGAGGGAGCGGATGTGCTCTGATGAGGAAGAAGATGAGGAAAAGGGGGGCAGGAGGATAATGGGACCCCGGAAGAAGTTCCAGTGGAATGATGAAATCAGGTGTGCCCAAACTGGGACCTTGCCTCATTGGAGGGTTTGTGGGGCCAGTGTCTGAGCATGTTCCTGTGTTTCTAATGAAGGTTAGAATCATTTACTTTAATCAGGGCTGCTGAAAGCACATGATTGAAACCTTGAAAGAAGCATTTGGGGGTAGTTTGAAGTTTTTGACTTGTCTCTGCCCCTCAGGGAGCTGCTCTGCCACGTGGTGAGGATAAAGCTGGAGAGCTACGATCTGGAGAGGAACAACAGGACCCAGTCTTGGGAGGACTATGTGAAGGCCTTTCTGGATGCTGAGGTCAAACCTCTGTGGCCCAAAGGCTGGATGCAAGCCAGGTGAGGGCCATGAGCAGCCAGTATGGTTCATGTGGTGAGGAGGTGCATTCTGGCGGTAAAGAAATACTTGAGTGCTTCTGTTGTGCCAGGCCAACAGGGTCCCATCCCTCAGGAGGTCACCATCTAGCTGACTCAACCCCCATCTTACTAGAGTAGCCGGGCGGTGTACGGTTGCTGGGAATGGCTCTTATTCTTCCTTGGAAGAGGGAAGTTATCTGTGGGGTTTTTGTCTTTGTCATTCTTTATCACACTTCAGCTCCTGGTTGGGGCATGCTCTTCTCACCTCAGTCTAACCTTACCTGTTTTGAGATAATGGCTCCTTGTAGAAGTTGAGAGATAGATTCATCTTGGAAACATCTTCCTGTTCTGAACAGAAGTCTCATTTTCGAGTAGCAGGCTGACTGCTTATTGGAGTTAAGTCCTGACCTTCCATGTTACGTAGCTCAGGTGAATGGACTACAGCTGCCATCCACAGGCAGGAAAGCTGGCTGGAGCTAGTGCTCTTCCCCCCGCCCCCACTGTGGGAAAATAGACTTTACATAAAATTTACCATATTAACCATTTTTAGGTGCATAGGTCCGTGGTTTTTTTTTTAAAGCTTTTATTTATTTATTTGACAGAGAGATAGCACAAACAAGGGGAGCGGCAGGCAGAGGGAGAAGCAGGCTCCCCACTGAGCAGGGAGCTGGACGTGGGGCTTGATCCCAGGACTCTGGGATCATGACCCGAGCTGAAGGCAGCCACTTAACTGACTGAGCCACCCAGGCGCCCCGTCAGTGGTTTTAAATACATTTACATTCTTGTGCAACTATCACCATCCATTTCCATAACTCTTTTGATCTTACAAAACTGAAACTCTGTACCCATTAAACAATAACTTCACATATCCCACCCCTCAGATTCTGTGACCACTGTTCTACTTTCTGTCTATGATTTTGACTCCTCTGAGTACCTCATAGAAGTGGAATCATACAGAATTTGTCTTTGTGTAACTGGCTTATTTCACTTAGTATAATATCCTCAAGGATTTGTCTATATTACACATTACAGAATTGCTTCCTTTTTAAGGCAGAATAATATTCCGTTGTATGTATAGGAGACATTTTGCTTATCCACGCGTCTGTTGATACTTAGGTTTCCATATTTTAGCTATTGTGAATAATGCTGTTATGAACTTGGGTGTACAAATACCTCTTCAACACCCTGCTTTCAGTTCTTTTGTGTGTATGCCTAGAAGTGGAATTGCTGGATCATGTGATAATTGTATGTTTAATTTTTTGAGGAACCATCAATGATTTCCATAGTGGCTGTGTCATTTTGCATTTCCACCAACAGTGCACAAGGGTTCCAATTTGCCTACATTCTGCCAGTACTCGATGTTTTCTGGGTTTTTGATGGTAGCCACTGTAATGGACCTGAGGTGATATCTCCCTGTAGATTTGATTTGAATTTTCCTAGTGGTCAGTGGTGTTGAGCATCTTTTCATGTACTAATGAGCAATTTATGTATCTTTTTGAAATGTCTATTCAAGTCCTTCACCCATTTTTTATTTATTTTTTATTTTTTTTAAGATTTTATTTATTTGACAGAGACACAGAGAGGGAACACAAGCAGGGGGAGTGGGAGAGGGAGAAGCAGGCTTCCCACGGAGCAGGGAGCCGGATGTGGGGCTCCATCCCAGGACCCTGGGATCATGACCTGAGCCGAAGGCAGACGCCTAAAGGTCTGAGCCACCCAGGAGCCGTGTTCACCCATTTTTGAATTGGGTTAATTTGTTTCATTGTTGAGTTTCAGGAGTTCTTTTTGTATTCTGGATATTAATCCTTGACACCCTTAACAGATGTGGTTTCCAAATATTTTCTCCCATTTTGTGAGTTGCCTTTTTACTCTGTGGATAATATCTTTTGGTGCACAAAATTTTTAAATTTAATGAAGTCCAATTTGTGTACTTTTTGTTGCCTGTACCTTTAGTGTCATATCTGAGATAAAATTGTCAGATCCCGTGTCATGAAGCTGAGTTAATTTTTGTATATGGCGTTAAGGGTCCAACTTCAGTTTTTTGCATGTGGTATCTAGGTTTCACAGCACCATCTGTTGAAAAGACTGTCCTTCCTTTATTGGTCTTTGCACCTTTGTCAAAAATCATTTGACCACATGTGTGAGGGTTTTATTTCTGGGCTCTCTGTCCTCTTGCATTGGTCTTTGTGTCTGCCTTTATGTCAATAACACACTGTTTGGATTACTATGGCTTTTAGTACGTTTTGAAATCAGGAAGTGTGATTCTCCAGCTTTATTCTTTTTCAAGATTATTTTGGCTATTCAGGGTTCCTTGAAGATCCATATGAATTTTAGGATGTGTTTTTCTATTTCTGCAAAAAACACATTAGGATTTTGCTAGCGATAGCATTGAATCTGTAGATTGCTTTGGGTAGTACTGAGATTACAATTCAATAATATTAAGTTGTCCAGTCCATGATGGGTTGTTTCCATTTATTTATGTCGTTCAGTAATGTTTTGTCATTTTCACTGTACAAGTCTCTGAGGTCCTTGATGAGGTTAATTCCTAAGCTTTTCTGTTTTTGTTTTTTTTTCTTTTGATGCTGTTATGAATAGAATTATTTTTGTAATTTCTTTTTAGATTGTTCATTTTTCATGTACAGAAATACAACTGATTTTTGTGTGTGTTGATTTTGTATCTTGCTACTTTGCAAAATTCATTCTAAAATTTTTTGGAATCTTTACAGTTTTCTAAATAAAAAATCATATCTGCAAACAGGGCTCACCTTCTCCTTTACAATTTGGATGCCTTTTGTTTCTCTCTCGCCTAACTGCTATGGTTAGAACTCATAGTACTAGGTTGAAAAGAAGTGGTGAAAGCCTGCATTCTTACCTTGTTCCTGATCTTAGAGGAAATGCTTCATTCCCCATTATGATGTTCCCTGGGGGGGGGGGGGGTTCATATTTGGCATTTATTATGTGGAGGTATTCCTGTTTCTAGTTTGTTGAGTGTTTTTTTATCATGACAGGGTGTAGAATTTTGTCCTTTGCTTTTTCTGCATCAATTGAAATGATCATGTGGGGTTTTTTTCCTTCATTCTGTTGATGTGGCATATTACACTGATCAGTTTTCATATGTTGAATCACCCTTGCATTCCAAGCATAAATCTCACTTGGTTGTGGGCACCTGGGTGGCTCAGTCGGTTAAGCGTCTGCCTTCGGCTCAGGTCATGTTCCCAGGGTCCTGGGATTGAGTCCCCCATCGGGCTCCCTGCTCAGTGGGGAGCCTGCTTCTCCCTAAACCCCTCCCCCCCTCGTGAGCTCTCTCTCTCCCAATAAATAAATAAAATCTTTTAAAAAAAACCCAAAACCCTCACTTGGTCATGATGTATAATGTTTTTAATATTCTCCTGAATCCTGTTTGCTAGTAGTTGTTGGGGAGTTTTGCATCAGTGTTAATAGGGGATATTGGTCTGTAATTTTCTTGTGGTGTCTTTGCCTGGTTTTGGTATCAGGGTAATGCTGGCTTCATAGAATGAATTTGTAAGTCTTTCCTCTTCAGTTTTTTGGAAAAGTTTGAGAAGGATTGGTAGTAGTGCTTTACGTATTTGGTTGAATCCACCCATGAAGCCATTATCAGGTCCAGGTCTTCCCTTTGTCAGGAGATTTTTGATAACTGATTCAGTCCCCTCACTACTTACAAGTCTAGTCAGATTTTGTATTTCTTTGGGAAATAGAGAAAGTCTTAGTAGGTTTTGTGTTTGTAGGAATTTGTCCATTTCAACTAGGTAATCCAATTTGTTGTGTGCCGTTGTTCATAGTACTCTCTTAGAATCCTTTTTTATTGCAGAATCAGTAGCAACGTCCCCACTTTCTTTCCTGATTTTGGTAATTTCAGTATCCTCTTGAACATTATTAGTCCATCTAGCTAAAGGTTTGTCAATTGTGTTGATGTTTTCGAAGAACCAGCTTTTGCTCTTACTGATTTTTCTCTGTTGGTTTATTCTGTTTTATTTACCTATGCTCTAATCTGTATTTCCTTCCTTCTGCTTTCTTTAGGTTTAACTTACTCTTTTTCTAGTTCCTTAAGTTGTAGAGTTAGGTTGTTGATTTGAGATTTGTTTTTTACAATGTAAATGTTGATAGCTGTAAGTACTCCCTTTGCATCCTTTGTATCATAAGTTTTGGTATATTGTGTTTTCATTTTCATTCATCTTTAAGTATTTTCTAGTTTCCTTTGTGATTTTTTTCTTTGATTCATTGATTGTTCAAGAAGTATGTTGGTTAACTTCCACAATTTTGTGTATTTTTCAGTTTCACTCATATTACTGATTTGTAACTATATCCTCTGTGGTCAGAGAAGATACTTTGTATGGTGTCTATCTTTTTAAATCTTTCTTTTTTTTAAGATTTTATTTATTTGAGAGAGAGAGCATGAGCAGTGAGGAGGGGTGTAGAGGGAGAGGGACAAGAAGACGCCCCGCTGAGCGGGGAGCCCGATGGGGGACTGGATCCCAGGACCCCGGATCATGACCTGAGCCGAAGGTAGACGCTTAACCGACTGAGCCACCCAGGTGCCTCTATCTTTTTAAATCTCTTGAGACTTAATTCGTGACCTAACATATGGTCTGTCTTGGGAAATGTCCTATATGCACTTGAGAAGAATGTGATTCTGTTGTTGGGTAGAGTGTTCTGTGTATGTTGTTAGATCTAGTTGGTTTACTGTGTTAAGTTTTCTACTGTCTTATTTGTCTTATGTCTGGTGTTCTATCCATTATTGTGAGTGGGGTACTGAAGTCTCCAACTCCTATTGTAGAATTGTCCATTTCTCCTTTTACTTCTGTCAGTTTTTGCTTCCAGCACAGGAATGGTTATAATTATTATATCTTCTTGCTGTTTTGAAGTTTTTATTAATATGTGATGTCCTTCTTTGTCTTGTAATCTTTCTTGATTTAAAGTGTATTTTGTCTGATATCAGCATAGCCTCCCCTGCTCTCTGTGGTTATTACTTGTGTGGAATATCTTCTTCCATCCTTTTGCCTTCAATGTGTTTGTCTTTGGGTCTCAAGTGAGTTCCTTATAGACAGCATTGAGTTGGATCATGTGTGTTTATCCATTCTGCCAATCTTTGTTTTGATTGGAAAGTTTAATCCATTCATATTTAAATTAATTACTGATAAAGGAAGGGCTTGCTTCTATAAGTTCAATGACCTATAAAAGCTCTGCCCTCTGGGCGCCTGGGTAGCTCAGTAGTTACGCATCTGCCTTTGGCTCAGGTCATGATCCCAGGGTCCTGGGATCAAGCCCCGCATAGGGCTCCCTGCTCAGTGGGAAGCCTGCTTCTCTCTCTCCCACTCCCCCTGCTTGTGTTCCCTCTCTCTCTGTGTCTCTCTCTGTCAAATAAATAAATAAATAAATAAATAAATAAATAAATAAATAAATATCTAAAAAAAAAAAAAAAGGCACTGCTCCCTTATAGTTCTGTCCCCACTTTGGTTGCTGAGGTCACAAAATTACATTTTTAGAGATTGTGTGCCCCAAAACATTAGCTAATAATTTTAAAAATGCATTAGTGTCTTAAATTATGTAGAAAACAAAATTTGGAGTTACAAACCAAAGTTACAGTAATACTAGCTTTTACACTAATAATTGCTGTTTTTTTCTTTAAATGTATTAGTCTCTTAAATCATGTAGAAAATGAAAAGTTCAGTTACGAACCACTGTTAGGAGAACACTAGCTTGTTTTTTTAAAGATTTATTTTATTAGCGCGCATGAGAGAGAGCGCATGCGCTCACACATGTGCAGGGGGAGGGGCAGAGGGAGAGGGAAAGAGAATGTTAAGCAGATTCTGCACGGAGTGTGGAGCCTGATGCAGGGTTCGATCTCATGACCCTGAGATCATGACCTGAGCTGAAATCAAGAGTCAGTCACTTAACCGACTGAGCCACCTGGGCACCCCAAGAAAACTAGCTTTTATAATTGCCCTTGTATTTCCTTTTTTGTGATCCTTATTTCTTCACATGACTTTTAAGTACTGTCTGGTGTCCTTTTTATGTAACCTCACAGGGTGCCCTTGAGCATTTCCTGCAGGGCAGTCCAGTGGTCACGATGTCCTTCAGCCCTTGTCCATCTGGGAGTATCTTCATATATCCCCCACTTCTGAAGGACAGTTTTGCTGGATATATGATTCTTGTTGGACTTTTTCTTTTAGCACTTTGGATATATTAGCCCACTATCTTCTGGCCTCCAACTTTTCTGATGAGAAATCTGTTGATAATTTTATGTGATGATTTTAGTTCTCCCCTTGGGCTTTCAAGATTCTTTGTGTTTTAAAAGTTTGATGACAGTGTTTCTCTGTGTGTGGTTCATCTTGGAGTTCATCTTGGAGTTCATTGAGCATCTTGGATGTTTATGTTGATCTTTTTCATTGGGGGGTTTTTAGCTGTATTTCTTCCACTGCTCTCTCTGCCCTTTCTGCCATCTCTTCTCCTGGGACTTCTACAGAGGTGGTGTCCCACACATCCCTCTGCTCTGTTCACTTTTCTTCCGTCTTTTTTCTCTCTGTTCCTCAGACTTGGTGATTTCGATTATCCTCTGTTTGCTCACATCTGTGTTTGAACATCTCCAAGGAATTTTTCATTTCAGTTACTGCACTTTAAAGCTCCAGAATTTCTTCTTAATTTCTTTTTAGGTTTTCTCTCTTTATTGGTATTTCCATTTTGTTCACATATTCTTTTTTTACTTTACATCTTCCTGTAGTTCTTTGAGCATCTGTAAGATCATTGTTTTAAAGTCTTTGTCTAGTGTATTTGCCATTAGGTCTTTTTCAGGAAGAGTTTCTGGGTATTTTCTCCCTTGAATGGCCCATACTTTCCTGTTTGTTTGTATGTCTTATGATTTTTTTCTATGCATGTGTGTGGAGCACTGGACATTTGAATTGAATGTGGTAACTCTAGAAATCAGATTCTCTCACTTTCCCAGGGTTTACTTTTTGTTTGTTATTGCTTTTATTGCTTGGTTTTTTTGGAGATGTAATTGACATATAATATTAGTTTCAGGTGTACAACATAATGGTTTGATATTTGTATGTGTTGTGAAATGCTTACCACAGTAAATCTAGGGATCATCCATCATCTCACATAGTTACAATTTTTCTTTTGATGAGAACTTTTTTTTTAAGATTTTTATTTATTAGGCAGAGAGCACGAGCGGAGGGGAGGGCTAGAGGGAGAGGGAGAAGCAGACTCCTCGCTGAGCAGGGAGCCTAATGCAGAACTCAATCCCAGGACCCTGGGATCATGACCTGAGTCGAAGGTAGGCACTTAACCGACTGAGCCATCCAGGTGCCCTGACGAGAACTTTTTAAGATTGACTCTCTTAGGGGCACGTTGGTGGCTCAGTTGGTTTAGCATCCCACTCTTGATCTCAGCTCAGGTCTTGATCTCAGGGTCATGAGTTCAAGCCCCACGTTGGAGCCTACTTAAAAAAAACAACAACAAAAAAGGATGCCTGGGTGGCTCAGTCGGTTAAGCATCTGCCTTCGGCTCAGGTCATGATCCCAGGGTCCTGGGATCGAGTTCCTCATCTGGCTCCTTGCGCAGTGGGGAGTCTGCTTCTCCCTCTCCCTCTGCTTCCCCCCCACATTCGTGCTCTCTTTCTCTCTCTCTCCTCTCTCTCTCGTAAGTAAAAATCTTTTTTTTAAAAAAAAAGATTGACTCCTTCAGCAACTTTTGAACATGCAATACAGTATTGTTAACTATGGCCCCCATTCTGTATATTGTTTTTGTTTTTGCGAAGGTTGTGGGCGGTCTCTGTGCCTGGGAGCAGCCTGCAGTGTAAACTTAATGTCTTCCCAGGTCTTGTCTGAACCCTTCCTTGGGCACGTGTATTCACTTTCTCATTTTTCCCTGTATACACAGTTTTGAATGGTCTGTTTCTTAATATCTGTCTCCTGAAAGTGGGAAAGTGAACAGTGAAGGAGGGGAAAAGGGCACCAGTTTTTCAAATCCCCTGGAAGTCACCTCAGCCAGAGGGGCAAGGGCCTGCCACAGGTGGGTGGTGTGGGCAGGGGTGGGAGGATGACAGCAGTGGCTGCCCACCTCTTTGTCTGCATCTCTGTGATGAAAAGCAGCAGTCAGCAATCAGAGCAAAGATTCCTGATACTTGGAGCACAGGGTCATTTTTGCCCACCCTAGTTCCTGTAAGCTGCTTTGGGGACACATGTATGGCTGCCTGCCATGGGGCTGGGAACAGAAGGCTGCAACTGTGCTAAGAGCTGAAATTGACAGCAATTTACCCTCCAGGCCCTCCCCTATAAGTTGTAAGCCTTCAACATACTCTAGAATTCCAAAATCGTTATTCTAGTTTAAGATTTATTTATTTATTTATTAGAGAGAGAGAAAGTGTGAGTATGTGAGGGAGTGAGGGGCAGAGGGAGAGGGAGAGAGAATCTTCAAGCAGACTCCACTTTGAGTCTGATTGCCAAATCAAGAGTCGGACGCTCAACCGACTGAGCCACCTAGATACTCCCAAAATAGTTGTTTTAGATTCTATTAGTGCAGTTGTTGTCCAGGTGGGTAGACAATTCCCAGTGCTTCCTACTCCACCATCTTCCCAGGATCCAAAGCATGGAGCCTTTCTTTGTGTCCCTTCTTTAGGTGGACTTGCTCTTTTCTTTAGATTGAACACCTGAAAGTGCATGGGGGGGCGCCTGGGTGGCTCAGTTGTTAAGTGTCTGCCTTCGGCTCAGGTCATGATTCCCGGGTCCTGGGATTGACCCCACATTGGGCTCCCTGCTTAGCAGGAAGCCTGCTTCTCCCTTTCCCACTCCCCCTGCTTGTGTTCCCTCTCTTGGTCTCACTCTGTCAAAAAAATAAATAAAATCTTAAGAAAAAAAAAAAAGAAAGTGCATAGGGAGGGGCATAAAGAAAATTCTGTTGTTTCTCTGGAGAAAGACGTGCTGTGGTCACTCCACATCTCACTCTTGGAAGGGATGAGAATCAGCAATAAGGAAAGCACTCCTGCCTTTAGGGGAAAAATCACTGTGAGAAATTTTGCGGCAAACCCATAGCTTTTTTGGGTCACTCCTAGACTGTTTGCTTTCCAGTGGCCAGTGCAGCCATTTTAGGAATTAAGCTCACCAGGCCACTGACATTTAAGGTGTAATAGCCACTGAGTACCAGGGATGGTAGGAAAGCTCTAGAAGCAGAGAGCCTGCCTTCAGGGGGTTTCCACAGACTGCCTAGTGTTCTCTCTCTGTTTCAGGACTCTGTTTAAGGAGAGCAGACGAGGCCATGGGCACTTGACATCAATCCTGTGAGTGTCTCAGTATTTTCTCTTCTCGGGGCGACTGTTATTTTCACCTCCTTTGTGGATCTCCTCTAAACCGTTTCTGTGTTCATTCCTTTGAACAGGGCCAAGAAAAAAGTAATGGCCTCTTCCAAAATCAAGATGAAGGTGAGTCAGCCTGCTCAGGTCATGTGCTCTTCTCCTTTCTCTCCAGCCATGCGTATGAAACCTCTTAAGTGACTAGAGCAGCTCATTGAGGTTGGCTGGACTGGGGGACAGCTCTTCAGGATGGCACCCTTGAGGCTGTCCAAGAGGCAGCCTGGCCCATCGCAGGAGCCTGAGGTTGGCAGGGCAGAGACCTGAGCCAGGCCACTTAGTACCTTCTAGCCTTAGTTCTAGGAGACAGTACCCTATCTGGCCTGTTCCTGGGGGGGTGGTGGTGGTGGTGGTGGTGGTGGTGGTTGGATTTCAATGAGGTCTTCCTGACAGTCCTCTGAGGAGTGAAGAGCCCCTGCAGATGTGAAGGTCGTATAGTGTGATGATACTCTTTTCGTGAAAGAACACTGCTAGCCAGGTGCAGGTTTGCCTGGAGCTGTACCAGAAGGGACAGGTGGCTTTGTTGTGTTTGCCTGGTGGAGATGGGGGGAACTGAAAACCATCTTAGGCATTGCAGAAGCCTTTCAATGTAGTAAAAATTGCTGTTTTACTGAAATTTTTAACAGCTAATGTGGCTTTATAGTGTCCTTAACTGTACATAAACAGTTCATGAGAATAAGCTGTGTAAACTCTGTATTCTAAAGTATCTGTTGAGGTCCTACAGTGTCTAGGACAAATTGCATTAAGCACTTGGAATGTGAGAGTGATGAGGTAGACCCTGTTCCCACTCCTGTGACAGGACTTTTCCTTTGCACCCAACTGAGGAGACAGATGCTGGAGAAGACCAAGGAGGAGAAGAAAGCTAATTTAAGGCAATTCTCATGCCATGCATCATTTTCTGATTGCAGCTGGGAGTACTCTGAGACAGTGTGTGCCCAGTAGGGAGAGCATCTCTTTGCTCGAGTCTTACGCTTTTTCAGAAAGAGAGAAGAGTTTCTTTGTGGGTGGATGGGTCCCTAGCAAGAAAGCATGCTTGGTAAGCCCAGCCCCAGCCAGCCAGACAGGAGCCAGAGGGGGTGAAGGAGTTCAGCACTTTCAAGTCCAAGCAGGTGTGGCAACCGCTCTCTTCCTGTCTTGTTTTGTGATTGTACAGGAAGACCTGGTTCTTTGGGCCTTGTGGTGTTCTCACATTTGTGTACTCACCACAGGGCCAGTGTTGGCACCTTTGGACATTTCTAAACATCAGAATTCCTGCTTTCCTTTAGGAATCATCTACTAAGCCTGATAAAAAGGTTTCCATCCCACCAGGCCAGATTGGCGGCCCCCTGGCTTTGCCTTCAGAACACCCGGGAGGAGGCCTGAGCACTGGGGCTGCAAACAGGGAGCTCTCAGCCCAGGCATCTGGCAGCCTTGCTAATCCTGCTCCTATCAACCTGGAGGACTCGTTGGATGGAGACTTGATCCGTAATTCAGCCTCCTCATTGGAGGTGGTGTCTAAGGAACTGGCTGTGCTGAGCAGCAGAGCAGGTGGGAGCTCTGAGTTCCCACTGCCGGCACCCTCAAAAGCACCTGCAGAGAAGATGGTGGGCGTCGTGTGTTCAGAAGAGAAGAGGAACTTTCCAAAGCCCAGCCCTTCTGCCCCACCAGCCTCTAGTTCCCTGCAGTCTCCCCTCAATTTTCTGGCCGAACAGGCTTTGGCACTGGGGCAGTCCTCTCAGGAGACAAAACCAGAGAGCTCTGGCTACAAAGAGCTGTCCTGTCAGGCCACGCTCAGCAAGGGCCTGTCGGAAGTGCACCAGTCCAAAGCAAAGCACCATGGCTTGCCACGGACGCCTCATGCACCCCAGGCGGCAGCTCCTGTGCCTGGCCCCCAAGTCAAAGTCTTTCATGCAGGCACTCAACAGCAAAAGAGCTTCACCCCTCCAGCTCCTTTTGTCAATAAGCTCCAGGGCCCAAAGCCTTCCTCCCCGCAGTGCCATCGTTCCCTCCTCCAGCTTGTGAAGACAGCAACCAAGGGCCAGAGCTTCCATCCCTCCACGCCGGCCTCTTCAGGAGGCACACCAGCCTCTAGCAGCAACTCTCATAAGACCCCAGCCTCGTCCTCCACTGCCCTGAGCCATCCAGCAAAACAGCACTCAGCCAGCTCTTCAGGGCCATCTTACAAGAATAGTCCCTTTGCCAGCTCGGTCTCTAAACACGGGGTTTCTTCTGGCAGCTCTTCCTCTGGAGGAACACCAGTCCAGAGCTCTGCTTCCGGGAACCTGCTCCCCGGCGTACAGCCTCCCTCCACAGGACCGTCTGCCAGCAGACCTGTCCCAGGCTCTGCAGTGAAAAAACCACCTGTTTCCCAGAAGCTGACCCTGGTGGCCCCTCCAGGTGGTCCAAGTGGAGACTCCAGTGGTGGGACCCAGGGAGTGGCAAAGCTACTGACCTCCTCCCTGAAGTCCAGCGCGGTTAGCAGCGTGACATCGTCTACCTCCTTGCCAGTGAGTGTCCTGGCACAGCAGCGTGCCCCTCGTGGGTCTTGTGGACAGGGCCGCTTGCCTTGCCCTGCTCGGAGAGTGAGATCTGACACTGAAGGTCAGGTAGGAACAGTGAGCCTGGAAATTGGAAGGAGGACTGGGCTTCCTGTTTTCAGGTCTTTACTTTTCTGGTGGTAGGAATCTTAGGAGAGCCTGAAACTTCTCTTGAGGATGAGCAGAGGGAAAGGCCTGGTTTGCAGGGATGCTATGATCGTGGGTGGCATAGAACGAGCCACAAAACTCCTTTCCTATCTCATAGCTCCTACTTGTCCATCTCTCCAAACAAGTAAACGAAATGCTGTCACCGCTCAGATCATCAGCTTTGTGGAGATGTTCATGCCTCAGGAAGAGTGACTCTTTTGGTTGGGTTTTAAAGGATTCTGCAGGTCAGACAGAGGCAGTTTGGCAGAGTCCAGTGGTTAATGAGGCTTGCCTGTGGGTAATTACAAGAAGTTTGGATGCAGGTTGGGGGCATGGGAGAGAGCAGTTGTTTTCTTTTTTCCAGTATATAAAAGGATTATGTGTTTACAAAGACAAAACTATAGAAAGGTATGTTCAGCAAGGTCTCACCTGCCTCTATCCTGTCCTAGCACCCCTGCAAGGTGACTATATTCCTTAGTTTCACATTTTTCCTGTTTTTTCTAAAAACATACAAATATATGTATGTTTTATGTATATAAATATGGACACACCAGTGTGTGTCATCTGTGGATATCTACAGAAGATATCCTTCCTTTCTTGCACAAAGGAGGCATAGTTAATACCCAGCTTTTTAAGTGAACACTGTCCTAGGAGCCATTCCACGCCAGTTCAGAGGCTGTCCTCTTCCTTCCTCTGGGGCGGCAGAGCACGGGGCACCTTTCTGAGGGGTGGTCTACGAGTGGGTCCCCGCGTCCGTTTCCAGCCTTGGTCTGTGTGTGAGCTGCGGACGGAGCTGGCGTTCTAACCATGCTGTGTTTCCTCCCCAGAAAGGAACGAGTGGGGCTGTGCTGCTGGCCAGCTCCTCGCCCTTAAATCTGCTGTCTGCATCCTACAAGTCCGGCAGCCCGAAATTGCCCGGAGCCATGAACTCCAGCTCCCTGGGGATCATCTCCCAGTTTCCCCTCCACGTGCTCTCCTTCAGCGCCGAGTCCTCTGCGAAAGCAGGGGTTTCCAAGGATGCCATCGTCACGGGTCCTGCCCCTGGGACATTCCACCATGGCCTCAACCATAGTAAGTGCTGCTCTCGTTTCTCCTCATGCTGGAGGGACAGAAGGTTCCCCAGCGCCTGTGCCCCCATTGATGAGTTCTGTTGTCGTGTGCTGGGTTCCTGTGTTTTGTCTGGTGTGTGACCATGGGCAGCGTTCCTGGGATCCATGCTGAGCCCTCCCTCCCCTTGGGGTTCTCACCCAGAACCGGTCCAGTAGGTTGTCTGGGCTCTCAACCGCTGAAGCAGCTTTTCTGTTCCTGTCTTCAATGTGTGTGTTTTGTTCTTTTCTCCCCTCCTGTTTTCTCTCAGGTCTCCTGGCTGGCTTGCACTCCAGCCCACCCCGTGCAGCGCCTCTCCCACACGCTGCCGTGTCCACCCACATCCCGCAGAGTCTGCCAGGTAATTGCCAGGTGATCAGAGTGCCGTGCATCCCATACCGTCATTCTGCTCCCTACCCATTAGATGCCTTGTCTGCTGCCAGGGAGTTCAGTGTCTTCAGCTTGCTGTTACAGTGTCGTCCTGGTTTGTCCTTCAAGACTCTGGCTCTTCGGGTACTCAGAGAGACCGACAGAGGCTTCCACTTTGAAATTTCCCCTCGTTCCCCACTTGGAACTGCCACTGGGTCAGCCTTACCCTGTGTGATCACAGGGGAAGTTGTAATGGCCTGTGTGTGAGGCAGGTGAATTCCCTTAGCTAAAGTTGGTGCTCACATCGGTGCTAATACCCAAGGGCTAATTGGGGCACTGAAAGGCCTTTACGTTTAAGCTGCTGCACCTTCCAGGTGCTGCCAGCTAAACTTATAAGTGAAAGGGAGAGCCCAAACAGCAGCAAGGTCACAGGGACAAGGTCTTAGGAGGGACCCTTACTTGTGATATCAGCCTGTGTGCCAGAGAGGAACATCTTTCATTTGAGTTCAGGGGTGAAGGCAGACATTAGGGAGCACAGCAGGACCTGGGGCAGCATTCCTCTTCTCTTCCTGCTTTTCATCTCTGTAGGTCAGTAGATTTCAGAAAGGGATGTGGTATTGCTGTGAGAAGGCCACACAGATGCTCCAGCTGGCACCTTCCTAGTAAGTGATTGGCCTCGCCCTGTGCTGGAACATGATTCGTAAACACGCCTAATGGCACACTGGTGGGAAGCCTCATGGGATCTTGGTTTTGGCCTACTGTGCTCTTCTTACTACTCTAGACCTGCTCCAGAGAGGACTGGGGATGCTACATCAGTCAGGGGAGAGCCATTCTTCAGGAAGCTGAGCCTGGGTAGCCCTGGTGCACAGGTGCCGGGGTGGGAGTAAGACAGGGAGCTTGCCTGGCTGGGCATGCCTGTGGCCTGACGATTCCCAAGTCTGTGTCTATCTCCAGATTTGCTATGGATCTCTGGCCCCCGTGTTCCAAGGCTGATGCATTCCTAGTGAACACCACAGGCCATCTGGGCATAAGACTGGACTGAAAATTTTCAAGATGGAAATTTTGCTTCTTTAGAGAAAGGAACCAAGGGGCTAAGCTTCCTGGATCAACAGTGACTCCATTTTCCTCTAGAGAAGCCACAGCTACAGCGCACTTACTCTGCAAACTGGCGGCTGCTGTAGTAGCTAAGAGGATAATATGGGGGTCACAGAGCCACCTAGGTGAGAGTGTGTGGTTTGAAGGATGGCACATCACAGTGCCTAAGAGATGCTCCACTTAGCAGAAAGAGCATAGTTAGTCGGGCCTTTCCTCTGAAGAGGTCACAATTTCCGTGGCACATGGAATGTCACACTTTCAAACAGAAACAAAATAATTGAAGAGCCATTGGAACATGACTGTTGGCCTGTGATATTTTCAACAACAGAAAAAAGGAAAAGCACTTTCCTGTACCCTCTCTGTCTCCTTTAGCCCTTCTTCACGTAGGAGGATTACATTGAGTGGTTGTAAATGAAAAGCTGCCTGCTTATTTCAGCTGTGTGGCTGTGTCTGCTTTGCTTTCTTTCCCATGCAGACTCGGAATGCTAGCACCTTTGAACTTGTCTTTGTAGGGCCTGAGGGTTTTGATGGTGAGAGTGCTCACTGCTGCTTGAGCGGAGCGCAGCGCGCCAGGGGATGGTGGTGGCAGCGGGGAACAGAAGCGGCTCTGGGTGCGCAGCACGCAGCGGGCAGCTGCCATCACAGAGCTCAGAGTGCCATGCACACTGCGAGCTGCCACAAGTAGCAGTGCACTCAGTCTCTGGCAAGGGTTTTTGGGCTCAGCGTTCGGGGGCCTCTTGCTATTTAGGTGATCTCCTTGAGGTTTTGTTACTGCCACCTTGAGGGAATCCGAGATCCTGAAAGACTTGTGTTATTTTTGCTTGTTCTTTTCCAGATGCTTCTCAACTTCATGGAAAAGGGCCCGGTGTACCACGGAAATTGTGATCTCTTCAGAGGAAAGGCCCGACTAACTTAGGTCTGGGCGGAAGCTGAACAAGTAGGTCTCAGAAACTGGATAATCACTATGCTCTTTCTGCCCCGATTGGCTTTCTTCTGGAGAAGGTGTGAGTGCTAAGTGGAGCATCTCTTGGCACTGTGATGTGCCTTCTGTTAGGGGAGCAGCCCTGGGCTTCTCCGGAGGCACGGACTGGCGTGGTGCTGCGGGCTGCGCGGCTGTGTCATGGACAATCGTTGGAGGGGCAGCTCTGGGCTGGGGTGCGCGCTGGGTCATGTACGAAGCTCTGGTGTCAGGGCGGAGCAGTTGGCACACGTGCTTTAAATCCACCTGACCCCTGGCATTTGGTCAGAGTACCTCATGTGCCCTAGTGGTCAGGGACTCCTTCTGGCCACAGTGGGATCCCTGGATGGTCATGGTGTCTGTCCCATCCTCAGGCTGTGTGCTCAACAGGACAAAAACCTCCCAGCTAACACAACAGCTGGGAGACTTACCTTACCTTGTTTTTTTGGAAAAATACTCAGAACACCTAATGTGTGCTCATCACGGTGGGGGCCGGCATCTCTGCTGAACGTGACAATGAAGCTCTTTCAGAGAAAAGACCTTTGTAGATTGAACAGTTGTGACAGGATTTTTAAAGACACTTATTTTGGTCCAGATTTCATCATTACCATTAATGCATTGGATAGAATGGGACTGCTTTTCGCATGTCATATTATAGTAAGACATAATTCCAGTGCCTTTATGGTGGAGCAGAATTAGACACACGTCCATTC
Organism: Mirounga angustirostris; assembly: GCF_029215605.1. NCBI lineage: Eukaryota > Metazoa > Chordata > Mammalia > Carnivora > Phocidae > Mirounga > Mirounga angustirostris. The sequence continues at coordinate 143,487,844 of NW_026991713.1, forward strand.
AGCCCTCTGGGTAGATCTCAGCTGAAGACTTTTTTAAAAGATATGTCTGTATTTAAGACATAGCCAGTTTGAGTTTTTTACAGTTGCACATCATAATCTGTGCCGTCCTGACTTGAAGGTCATCTGGGCCCCCAAATCCCAAGTCCCAGTACAGCCAGGGCCCCCATTTTGAGTTCATACAGGTGGACTGCAGAGCCCCAAAGCCCTTCATCTTTTGGAGGGCCAAGGATATGAGGGGTTCCAAGTCACAGACATTCCAGTTTGTTTTGTTTAGAAACCATTGTCAGGCAGAGCTGCAGGAACAGACCTCTGTGAAGCGTCTGCCATGTAGAAACAGGCTCGCCGTCCTGGAGCTCTCCACGCAGCAGGGCTGGGCTTTGACTTAAGGGTGGCACGCCAGTAAGCTTGGAGAGTGCGCCAGAGACAGACTAGGACAGCTACTGCGGAGCGCACTCAGCCGGCGGCTGCTTCACGAGGATGGTTAGGGCACTTGCCTGTCCCGTGAAGTGTGTACCACAAGGCGTGTCTGAACTGACTGCTTCAGCTAAATGATTGCAATTATGTTAAGAGTAATCCGCCTCCTCAGAATGTACACCTGTGTGGAGACACAGGCAGCTCTTTTGGTTCCTGCCTTCCAGGGTACAGTGCTCAGTAACTCAGTTCATGCAGAGGTTTGCCCGGGTTCCAGTGGAGCAACACCTCTGTCAGCTGTCCGGCTAGGCCTCTGCTGTTTGTTTTTTTTCTTTTTCTTTTTTTTTCTTTTTTAAACGTAAGAACCAACATGTGTTTCACATCGGGCTAGAGTGGATTCCTTATCCCTTCATTGTACCTATTTTTTGCAACTTGGGTTTCCAGTTTGTTTACAGAATAGTCTTAGGTAGTAGCAAAAGAGCCAAAGAAGAGATTTGTATTGCTGAGCTCAGAGCCGCGCAGAGGCCGCCCGTGAACACTGAGCAGTGGGAACTCTCCAGGTTTCTCCACCCGAGAACACCCAAGATCCCTTCCCTGCAGCGCTCCCTCCTCCCCATGTACCATTGAGTGTGCAGCTGGAGCAGAATACCCTCATTTTTAGGAATCTAGTGATGCCTCTTGCCTCAGGGAAACGTTTCTTTGATGGGGAGTTTTTGAGATTTGTTTTTCTTGTTTATGCTTTATTTGTGGTAACGAAAGAGTGAATGACTTACACAGCCACGGCCTTTGCGCCCGGCAGGCAGAGCGGGCTCCAGGGCGGGGGAGGTGGGGGTGCTGCCCTCGGTGCAGCCGCTCCTGAGGTGTGAGAGGGGCTGTGGCTTTTGTGCAGCGAGACTATGTTGGTGTTGGGGGGTGGTGTGGAAATTGTTAATCTTGTATAAAGCAACTCAATAAATTGTTTCAAGGTTTCCAAAACATTGTTTCTCATTCTTTTTACCTTTTTTGCAACTAATTCTTCCCCTAGGAGCTGGGAGATGTAGAATATCCATTTTGGCCATAAGCCAAGAGGGAGCAGAGGAAATAAAAAGCCTCACATGCAAAAGAAGAAACACTATGAAATTAGAATCAAGCCACCAGGTGTTTATTTTCGCACTATAAATAGAGTTCCCTAGTCCCATTTTCTTACATAATACATGAGATAACAGAGAACCTAAAATTCATTTGGTGAAAAGTCAGTGTATAGTTAGTATACCTCAATACCAATGAGCTGATAAGATTTGTAAGGCACTAAAACTAAGGCTAATAGCAATACAGTCCTTTATGAAAATACTTTAATTTCAGAACCACAACACATTCTCTGATGGTGCGTTTTCCTGGGACAGTCTGGCTGACAGTTTACCTTCACTCTAGCACTGAAGGTCATTGTTCTGGCTTCTTTGCACCTTTTCTGGCCTAGAACCCGGATCTGTTTCACCAGGAGGACTCTGACAGAAAGTCTGCTCTCAGCCAGTACCCAGGGAGATGTGAATGCAGGTCAGCAGCCCTGAGGGTCCCAGCCCTTTGATGTACGGAAAGGTGTGTGGAAGGGAGGCCTTTCTGCCTGAGGGTCCCCCCACCTGGGGTGTGAAGGCTGGTGCTCAGAGTAGGCTTGTCTGCTTCAGTCGTCATGGGTCGTGTGCTTTAGTTTTTTCGGGTTGCTTCCAGGTGTCATACAAGGAGTCTACTCATGGAAGTGTGTGGAAAAGGACAGCAGAGTGGCATCATGGTTGTCTGATCATCAGAGGATGAAGCAGGTCCCTCACCCAGGTTGAATGACAGCGAGGGCTTGGGGGATGTGCTCAGCTCTGCACAGGTCAGGAGTCTGCACAGGGCCAGGGAGGAGAAGACACGGTGGTACTGGGTAGGCTTCCAAGAAGACGGAGGGCTAGGCTGTGCCTACTTCTGCCCAGACACCAGGACGGCCAGCTCCTGGATGGACATATCCTTATTGACATAGCGGTCATACTGAGCCGGTGTCAGCCTTCCTTTCTGCAGGGCCTCTTCAATGGAGAACTTCCTGCCAGACTTCCTGTCATGGATCACAGAGGACTCTCCGCTAGGACCCTTCACCGAGATTTCCTCCCAGTCACACTCCTGGCTCCTGAGTTTGACAAACATGTTCCAGTCGATGAGACCGGCCCGATGGGCTTCCTCTGGGGACAGCTCCCGGCCCGTGTCGGGGTCGATGACCACAATGGAGCGCCGGAGGTGGTTCTCCCTCTGCTCCCTCTTGACGGCCACGGAGCCCAGGCGCTTCTGCAGCTCATCGATCTCAAGGTCTTTGTCTTTGGAGAGCCTCTTGAGGTCATCCAGTTCTCTCTCCAGGGACCACAGTCTGGAGTCCAGGTTCGTCGCAGAGTCTGCCGTGGTCCTGTTTCTCAGGTCTCGTGTTTCTGTTGCCGCCATTTCAATTTCCGACTGGAGTCTCCGGGTCTCGAGCTGTAGGCTCTGCCGCTCCAGCTGCAGCCTGTGGTTTTCTTCCCTTAGGAAGTCCAGCTCTTTGGATGACTTGGAGTTACAGAACTCCAGCTCCGACAGCTTGGCTTCCAGCCGACTCACTTCCGCATCCAGTTCCCTCTTGCTCCGGCTCTCCTCCTCCAGGCTGCTCTTGAGCTTCTGGATCTCTTGTTCGGTGTCACCTTTCTCCACCTGGATGCTTTCGGAGAAGACCACCTTCTCCTTGACCTCCATCTTCTCCAGGTTGTCGAGCTTCTTTCTCAGGGTCTCAAGTTCGCTCTCCAGGACCTGCCGCCGGTGCCTCTCTTCCTCGAGCTGGACTTTGAGCAGAGAGTGTTCCCTGGCCTGCTGGGGGTCCTGCTGCAGCACCACCTTCTGCTTGAGGGTCACCTTCTCCCGGGCCTCCCCCTCCTCCTCCTCCAGGTCAGCCAGCCGCTGCTTTAGGCGCTGCACCTCCAGCTCGGCCTCCCTGCGTGCCTGCCTCTCACGTTCCAGCTCCTCCAGCTGGCGTTCGAGCTCCACGCGCCGGCGCTGCAGCCGCCGCAGCTCCCCCCGGAGGTTGTCGATCTGCCGCAGCTCCACATCGATGCTCTCGGTGAAGGCTCTCACCTCAGCCCGCAGGCCGGGCTCCTCCTCGTACCTGACCACCTCCTGCTGGACCACCTTTTCCTTCACCTGGGACAGCTCCTCCTCCTTCTGCCTGATCTTCTCCTCCTGGGAGGCCCCCTCTCTTTCCAGATCCACTTGTTTCCTCTGTTCTTCTGAGAGCCTGGCCCGCAAAGACTGCACTTCCTCTTTGGTTTGGGGGTCTTCCTGGAACTGGAGGATCTCCTGGACCACCTCCTTGGTCTGCACCTGGGGTTTGGTGTCTTTCAGAGACTGGATCTCTTGCTTCAGCTGGTAGATTTCTAAATCACACCTTTCAATGAGTCTTGTCTTGTCCACAATCTCCTCCCTGAGCCTCTGAAGCTCCTTCTCCATCTCAGGGTCAGTCTTGTACTTGATGACTTCCTTGGTCACTTCTTTGACCTCTACCTGGGGGCCCCTCCTCCTGAGTGCCTCCAGCTCGCCCTGGTAGCTCTTCAGCTGCTCCTCGGCCGCCTGGTACTTGCGCTCCTGCTCCACGAGCTCCAGGCGGAGGTTGGCCACTTCCCTCTCTGCCTCGGGGTCTGGTCGGATGATTTCCCGCACTTTCTCCTGCACCAGCACTCTGGCATTTTCCTCCTCCAAGGCCCAAATCTTGCGGAGCAGCTCAGTCTTCTCCCTCTGGTTGGCGCGAGCCTTGGCCTCCTCATCCTCATACTGGCGTTTGAGGTCGCCCACCTCCCTCTCGGTTGCCACATCCTTTTCCACCTTAAGCACCTCCTTCACTGTGATCTTCCCCTCCGCCATGGCCCGCTCCTTCTCCAGCCTCTTGAGCTTGTCCTGGAGGAAGGTCAGTTCCTCCTCGTGCTCCTCCCTGAGCTGGCCCTCCCGCTGCTGGGCCTCCTGCAGCTGCCGGTACTCTGCCTCCAGCTGGGGGTCATTCTGCAGCTTCACCACCTCCTTCTCCGTCACCTTCTCCTGCGCCCGGTTCTTCTCCTCAGCCAGGGCCGCGATACGCTGCTGCAGGAGGGCCGCCTCTGCTTCCCGGGTGCCTTTCTGTCGCCTCAGCTCCTCCAGCTCCTCCCTGAGCTTCAGGACCTCGTCCGCCTGGGCTCTGTCTGGCTCGATGCGCAGGACCTCCTTGACCACATACTCCTGTCCCCCGTCCCTGGTCTCCTGCTCCAGGGCGCGCAGCCGCAGCCGCAGCGTCTCCAGCTCGTCCTGCAGCAGCTGGTTCTTGTGCTGCTCCTCCACCAGGGTCTGCTGCATCTGCTGGAAGCTCTCCTCGAGCGCGGGGTCTGGCACCTTCTTCAGCACTTCCTTCTTGACCACCGCTTCCTGGGGGCTCCGCTTCTGCAGAGTCTGGATTTCTTCCTGGGCGCTCCTGACCTCCTTCTCTAGCTGCTGTCTCCGCTCAGTCTCCTCGTCCAGCTCCTTCTGAACCTTCCACGTCTCCTCCACTGTGGAGCCTGCTGTGCTCCCTTGCAGGGTCTCATGACTCGTTCCCACCTCCGGTTGCTGAGGAGGAGAAGACAGTGCGTGGTTAAAGCTGGACGCTCTGCTTGGCCTGTTGCCACCGGTCAGAGCACACCTCGGTCACCTATGAACACGTCAGACTGGTTGTCCGGTGACCCCCCAAGGCTCCCTCAGTGCCGAGGTCACTAGAGTTCTAGGGTTACTTTTGAAAATGGTGAAAACAAGTAGTTTAGGTTTTTTAAATGATAAAATATTTTACAGCCACATAAGAGTGTGAAGTGAAACTGGTCGTGTTCCCAGAGGCTATGGATCATCTTTGAGACATGTGTATCTGTGCACAGATGGTTGTCCCCTGTTCTGCACTCTGCTTGTTTCCACAGTGGTGCTACTTCATTTTCTACTGTGTGGACGGATGGACGTGGGCTTCTGAAAATAAGTTACCTGCTCCTGGGAACTCAGCAGATGTTGGATGGCATGCGTGTTACATTCATGTCAACAGAGGCGCTGGCAGGGGCCAGTACTTGGCCTGGTGCTGTCCAGCCATGTTAGCAAGGGACACTGCCGCCAGCTCAAACTGTTTCTTAGAAGCAGAATGAGCCTTCTCACCTGCTGGCATAATTTTGAGTAAAATGTCTTACTAAGAGGGGCGCCCAGGTGGCACAGTGGGTTGACTCTTAATTTCGGCTTAGGCAGTGATCTCGGGGCCATGGGATTGGGCTTCAAGCTATGCGAGGAGTCTGCTTGGGATTCTCTCTCTCCCTCGCCTCTGCCTCTCCCCTGTCTCTTTCGCTCTCTTGCTCTAAAATAAATATAACCCTAAAAAGAAAAAATGTCTTACTAAGACCTATTACCTGTCTCAGGAGACTCAGAGCAAACTCCAGATTCTGCAGCCTCTGTCTGTTGATGGCGTTAACTTCCGTGAACTTGGCAGCAAGAGCAGCTTCCTACAGGAGAGAAGTCAGCAAACAGGAGTCAACAGGCTAAGCAAGAGCAAGCTGGACAGTGTTTGGAAAGTCTGGCATTTGGGGACAGAGCGTGGCTTCTCGCCTCTTGCTACCTGGAGTTAGACTGCAGTCTCAACTGATAGAAAAACTGGATTTAGAGAGAGAAGGCTAAGTCCCCATCTCTGTGCCTTAATGTTCTCGTGTGTAGAGGAATCACATCATCCCACCATATGTACTTAAGAGGAGCAAAGTGGGAGCCTCCCAAATCCATGGCTCTGGCCCAGATACCTCCAGAAGCCTGTCTTTCTAGGTGTATCAGCACTGCTGCCCAAGAACAAGTCTGTTATTTTTTCTGACTGAACCTGTTTGCACCCAGGAGGGCTTCTCAGCCCAGCTTCCCTACTGGGTGTACATCTCGGAGGCCTGCATGCCCTGCTCCCTAGAGGCCCCGGCAGCTCCAAGGAGGCCCAGCCCGCAGAGCTCACCTCTTCCCTCACTTTGGCAGCGGGAGACTGGAGCCTGGCTCTCTTGCTCACGTGGCTGCTCCTTCCATTCTCCAGATCAAGAAGGGACCTGAGCTTTTCGGCTTCTAACTCATAGTCCTGAGTGAGAGAGAGACGTGGTAGAGGACAGACAAAGGCATGGAGTCTGAAATGTTGTGCCCCTTGCAGCTGACTGCAGAGGTCTGCACAGCTGCATCAGCCACCAGGAGGTTTTGAGAACCATCAGCCCAGCAGCACCACAGAGCTGGGTCTCTGAACAACCTAGGACACAAAGGAAAGTGCCAGCACTCGCCCAAGCACCCCCCCAGGGCTCTCCCCAGCCCCGCGTGTGGCACTCTGCTCCTTCATTTACCACGGCGCCGTAAGCAGTTCCTCACCTTGCCGCCTCCCGATCCCCCTCCTGTGTGAGTGTGACAAGTGGAGGAAGGATAACTCGCCTGGCCGTTTCTCTACTATCCGCCATTTAGGTGCTTTCTCGTTTTTCTGTTTTGCTTTTATAAATAGTGCTGTTGGAGCGATTTTATTTATCCTCCATTGTTCTTCTTTGGTCATTTTCCCCTTGAGGATAAATTCTCCCCATGTACTGCTCTGAGCAGTAGAAATCCCTTTTCTGGCATTCAGTGTCTGGTACCATGGGTTTTCCCCAGGGTGGTGCCGGTTTATAGGCACCAGGCTTCCCTGGGCAGTGCACCTGGTGGGAAGAGGCTCACCTTGACAGCTTGCTGGTACTGCTGGGAGTGGGTGCAGACTTTGTGGACTTCCTGTTCCCTTCTTGCTATCTCATCTAGCAGGTTCTATAAAACAACAGAGACTTTAAAAATCGAAAAAAAAAAACGATAGAGTAGCTGGATTCCTTAGAATCTGAAATTTTTCTTCTGTAGCACAAGGCGTAAAGAAAGGCTTCCTTGTGTACAGCTGTTCATCACAGAAGGCAGTTCTCCGGCCCTGTGAAGAAGGGGCGGGAGGATAATCGTCTTTGCCTGGAAACCAGTGTTTATTGAGTGCTTCGAAACGTCAGGCACTGTTCTCCCATCTTACTTAGATTATCTCATTTAATCTCCCAGCCGCCCTGTGAGGGAAGCACCGTCATGGTCTCTGGTTTAGCATAACGAGGCACAGGGAGGTGCAGTGACTTGCCCATGGGCACACAGCTATTAGGGGTAGAACGTGGCTTTCAGTCTAGGCTGTGGGGGTCCCATGTCCCTTGTCCCACACTCCAAGACACTGCTGCCTTCCAAGGAACCGGGACTCTAAACTCTGGACACGGGACCTTTCACCATGAGTGCTCCCCGTGTTGCTGCGACCACTCATTTGTTCATTCAGCCGGCCTGCTCGGACGGTCCACGCTGGGCCAGGTCCCATGCTAGACACCTCGCTCTCGTTCTCAGACTTAGGTGCTGGGGCCAGGGAGAGCCGAGGTCCCTTGAGGACACAGCTCTGCCAGGCCTTTGCCCTCTTCCCACTGGGGCAGGCGGCAGGCACTGCCTGTCTCCCCTCCACGCCCCTCCCCACCTGGCCCATGCCACCATAGGCCGGTGAACACGGAGGCAGCCACCCTACCTTCTGATTCTTGAGCTTGGTCTCCATCTGGCTGAGGCTGTCTGTCTCCTGGGGCTCATAGCTGGGGATATGGGACAAGAAGTGGAGCACGTGGTCGTAGCCGCTGCGGTAGTTGTCATACGCAGCCCTGGCGCTCTGCAGGCTCTGGGCCCTACGAGGACAAAGCCCGTCATCAGGCCTCTGCCACAGTCAGCGGATACCTCCTGTACCTTTTCACAGAAGTCCTCTCCAAGCAGGAGGGATCATAGATAATCTAACAAGATGACCTAAACAGTCCCCCAAAAGAGGGTGGTTAACGAAATTATGGAATTAAGTTGGAACACACTGCGGCCTCTGTCAAGCACAGGTAGGTCCCTGTGTACTGACCAGCAGGGACGCCCGTGGGGCATTGCAGGCCCTCAGTAACCCACAAGTCCAAGGAGAAATCACAGGAGATGCTAGGAAACCTGAACTCACTGAAAATAAAACATTAACATTTGGGGGACACAGCAAAAGCGGTGCTTACAGGGAAATTTGCAGTTCTCGGTGCTTTTATTGGAAAAGGAGGAAGTGCTCAACAATGGAAGAAGAAAAGAAAGCAAATTAAAGCTAATAGCAGCAGCAGCAGGAAATGGTGGAGAGCAGATGCCCGTGACAGGAGACAGAAGAGGGGAGAAGAGGACTGAAGCCAAAGCCAGTTCCTTGAAATGGTCGGTGAATTGACGAGCCACACAACGGTCAGGAAGGAAAAAGAGAATATATAAATGAAATGAGAAAAGGCAGAACATCAGGAACGAGGGAAGGGACATCCCCTCGGGTTCTGGAACCAGTGAATAAGAGGATATTAGGACCACTTTTATGTCTGTCAGTTCACCCACTTGAGGAAATGGACAGATTCTTTGAAAGACACAAACTCCTGGACCTGCTCCAGGAATTAGATGACCCAGAGTAGCCTGGTACCTAGTGAAGAGGTTGAATTTGTTGTTAAAATCTCACACACCAAAAACAAATGACTTGCAGGCCTGCATGGCTTCTCCACTGGTGAATTCTATGCAACATTTAAGGAAGCAGGATGTGTTCTGTACGAGCTCTTCCAGAAAAGAGAAGAGGAGGAGGTCCCACTTACTGGCGCCTGACCCCGACAAAGTGGATGACAGGAAAAAGCAAGCCATGGCGTAGGCAGTGAGTTGTCAACCATGTTACATACCTGCCCCAGCTCCTCGACAGTTTTAGAAGGGGACACAAACTGGTAGCCATGCTTCCCTTGGGGGACAGGGGCTGGTCACTGTAATCACCTTGAGTTTTTTAGTTTGTAGATGTATTATTGCTTTTCTCAAAAAGAGAAACTTTAGAAAAAAGCCTTCGGCAGCCTCTGCGCAGACCAGCTAAGTGGAGGCTGCTGCCCACCCGTGGCTCCTCACCTGAGCTCAAGCTGCTGGCGGAGGTTGTCAGAACGCTGGCCCAGCTTGTGCACTTCAGCCTCCTGGCGCTCCAGGTCCGGGCAGTGCTCCTGGAAGTGGCTGGCCAGGGCGCTGGAGCACTGCTTGGCCCCCTGCAGGTTCCGCTCCACCTCACCGAGGAGGGGTTTCTGGGCCTGCAGCTCGGAGGCCAGGGCCTGCCGGGGCAGAGAGGCAGACAGCAGGCGCTGTGGCTGGAGCTCCCAGGGGCTAGGGCAGCACTGCCCCAACAGCTGGGGGCCTCCTGCCTCAGCAGCTGGGTAAGCCTGGGCACGGGAAGGGACCAGGGCTTTGCCTCTGCGTTTCTCCTTACACCTGGTGGTCGTTTCTGCAACGTTCTGTTTCGTCACAATGACCATAACCCGGAAAACCTGACCTCTGAAAACCCTGCAGCAGGCAGCATGTGCCCTGTGACATCGCGCCCGGGACCAGAATGACCGGCTGCTCTCCAGCCACAGGGCCGCAGCTCTGAGGTGAGGATCCCCACAGGAGAACCGGTGTGTGACTAAGGGGCCTCCCGAGGGCTTGAATGTGCACAGCCGGCAGGCAGGCAGACACACCAGGCGGCCCAGGGGCAACGGTGCAGAGAAAGCAGATGCTGGGGCTGCAGGCAGCTGCCAGTCCTGCTGCCGACCTGCTTGGGAGAGTGCGCTGGCCCAAGGGGCCAGATCTGCTCGTCCAGAGATCCTGGGAATCTGGCCAATTGACGTGGATACTTCATTTTAAAATCAGGCCCCTGATTTCCACAAGCCCCCCGAGCAGCTGGGATTCGCGCCCTGGGTCTCCATTTGCAACTTCTGACTTGGCATGCAGCCTTTCAGAACCTGGAGACTCGCTGCCCTGGTACTCGGGGCTTCAGTCCCATCTGTTGAGAGGCGGTGGGTGGGGAGCGCCTGGGGAGAAAGGCTCGTGAGGCCCTGGGTCCCCAGACTTACCACTAGCTCCTGCTGCTTGCTGTCCAGGGCGCGGCCATCCTCAGGCACTGTGTCGTCCTGGGTCAGCTGCTTCTCGTAGGTGGCCAGAGCCTCCCAGCCCTGCTGCAGGCTCTTCTCCAGGCGGTGGGCCACGTCCACTCTGAGGACACGGGGCAGGAGTGACAGGTGCCCGCCTGGCCCCATGATCCCGCCCAGCCTCCCCACCGCCCACCTGACACCCACTTCTCCTGGGCCAAGTCCAGCAGCTGCACCAGGCGTTCATATTTGCGGTTGGTGTCCTCCACCCGGGTCTTCAGCAAAGGTGTGGTGCCGCTGCCCGGGAGGGCCTGCACAAATTCCTCGCACTCAGCCGTGCTGCGCACCTTCTCGGGCTCGATCTGCAGCAGCTCGTTGGTGATGTTCTGTGGGGACCAAAACCCCTGGAGCTGGTCACAGTCCAGCAGCCTCCTCCCCCTCCAGGGGCTTCACGGGACAGAGGAAGCTGCTGTCCTCCCTGGGGAGCCAGCCCATAAGGAGCGTCCACCGAATTCTGGTAAGGTGGGCTGTGACTCACAAGAGTGATGGAAATTAACAGGTAATTATCAAGCATCTACATTTCCGCCCATGTCAAGTGGATGATTTCATCCAGCTTGGGGGCCACTCCACGAGGTGGGTACTTTTCCTCTCCCCATTCACAGGCGACCCTATAACTCCAAGCAGCTTAGGAAGGGCTTTGATGGGGCCTAGCCATGACCCACCCTTGTACCCGTCCTCCTCTGGCCTTGTTTCTGAGCACACTGAGGCCTGGGCTCGAGTAGTGGGTCTGCAGTCAAACAGCCAGCAAGCAGCTCTAACTCCGAAGCTTCGGCCTCCACGCACTGTAGCCTCCCCCTTGGCCACAAGCCCGCAGGTGACAAGCCATGTGGAGGCAGCGTGAGCCTCACTTGCCCTTTCTCCTGGGGCCATGTCGGGGGTGCCAGGGCTCAGGCACCTCCTTGGTCATCAGCCTAAAACAGCGCCCCTCACTGCCATTACTCAGGACTGCTGGTTACATGGGGCAGGTGGTCCCTGTCAAGCTCCAAGGCCCCCATGAGGAGGACACCGGCCTAGCAGTACCTTAAGGTCCTTGGCCCGTTCAGCGCTGTCCTGCACAGCCCGGCCCTGCTCCAGCGGCGGCCGTAGGATCCCTGTGATAGCCTTCTCCTGCCGGTCCAGATCTATGGCCACTCTGTCCAAGCCAGCCAGCAGATGCCGCCCCTGAAGGTCGGAGGCATCTGCCAGAAGGAAATCACAGAGTCGGCTCGCAGTGGGGAACCGGACGGGGGGCCGTGAGGCACAGGGAGAGGGGCCTAGAAGGCCAGCTGGGACTTCTGGGGCTGGCCCAGCCTCCCCCACCCCTGCCCTCCCTGTCTCCTGCCATCCCATCTGCAGCACAGACCCGAGGTCCAGCCCCTCTTCCCTGTCCACCCAGAGTCCTGCACAGTGGCCCCAGCACCCACCTCCAGGATTCTCTGCCTTTAGCACCTCATGCCGCTGCTGGAGTTTGCTCCTACTCCTGGCTGCCTTCTGCCGCACACCCCGGTACTGGTTGCCCAAGCTGCGGTGCACAAATGGGCTGGGGGCCTGGGGCAGCCCCCTGTCCCCTCCCCCTCCACACACGGGTCCCCAGACTGTGGCTGGGCAGAGGGCCCAGGGGAGTCACAAGGCTCATCAAAATGCTCTGAAAAGTTAAAACCCAGCACACATGGACAGTTTGCTATAATGCTGCTCTTTCTTTACTTCTGGGTTCAGGTAGATCCTTCCTTCCTTCTCCTCTTCTTCATACCAAATTTTACTATCTGAAATTATCTCGTTTGTTCCTTTGTCTTCCCCACCAAGATGTTACTCCTGGGGTAGCAGTACACAGTAGGTGCTCAATAAATACTTGCTGAATGAACACACAAAGGCATTCCTCGAATCACTCATTGAACAAAGGCGTTTTTGGGTACTTACTTTGCACCAGGTACTGAACAAGGCCCTGGAGACAGTAAATCTCAAGGAGCCCCTTCCCGCCATGAGACTGACACACACAGTGTTCTAATAAAGGGCAGTTACGTGCAGTGGTAGAAGGTGCTTGAGCCAGGGTGGAGGGTGAGTGAACAGTTACAGGAGGCTTCACAGAAGACGTGGCCACGGAACTATCTTAATTCAAGAGGCCTGAGCCAACCGGGCCTTGAGTAGGTGTCCAGAGGGAACAGCATATACAAAGGCCCGGAGGTAGGTGTCCAGGTAGAGGGAACAGCATATGCAAAGACCCTGAAGCACTTGTAGAGAAACTGTTCACTGACTGTGCCCACAGCTGGACAGTGACATTTGGCAAGTCATCCTGGCCAACGGGGTCTGCTCCTGTCCCACTTGAGCCCCCAAGGGGGTGCAGGTGTGGGGTCAGTTGCCTCCTGAGGCTGGGTCAGGATGCCCAGGGCTGTGAATGGGGCCTGAGGGGCCCAGCGGATGGGGCCAGTCCTTGCTGGCTCTATCCTTTGCCCCGTACCTGTCCGCCAGAGCCAGGGCCTCAGGGTCAGTTGGGGGGATCACGAAGCAGACGGCGGGGGCAGTCAGCTTGTTCTCTGCGCTGTCCGTGAGGTCCCAGCTCTCCCCATTGTTGCTCTGCAGGGTGTAGCTGTAGCCCCGTGAGATCAGGCCCTGGCAGGGGCAGGCCGGTCAGAGGGCATGGAGAGACCTGCCCTGGCCAGTGACCAGAAGCCCAGGTGCCATCTTGCCCCACCCCTCAAACCTTAGCCCGTCTCTCTGACCCTCCTCAAGACATTTCACTATAGAGTAGGGAGGGTCCAGCTGCAAAGGGATGTGTTGGGTCTGATGTTTCAACACCCACCTGGATTTCCCTTTGGGGAACTGCCCCCCCGCCCCCAGCCGCCCCCGTCTCTGAGAGCTCAGGGTGGGCATGTGACTCGGGCCTCACCAATGAGAATGGCATCTGGAGCCAAAGTGACTGGTTTAGGCAGGACACGGGACTCAGCTGGTAGAACAGAAGGTCAGGGCAGCTGGTGGGACACGGGGGTGGGGTGGGGCGTAGGGGTTGGCAGAGAGTGACCCCAACTGCAGAGATGGACAGAGGTTCCCTAAAAACATTATGTGGGGCCCTGCATCTAGCATTGTCACTCCTAAGACACTTCAGTGACCTCAGAGGGGCAGATCTGGGCCCAGTCTGCCTGGGGCACCCGAGGCACCTGGGTGGCAGCTCACCTGGTCACCCTCAAAGTCACAGAGTGCCTCCACAGGGATGGGCTTGAGCGGTGTCTCCCGGCGGTACTTGAGGGGCACAACCTGCTGCCCTCGTTTCTGCAGGCCCCGCACCACATGCTCGTACTTGTCCAGAGCCTTCTCCTGGTCCTGAATGTAGCAGGGGGAGGGCCCAGGTGAGACCACCCCCTTCCCCAGGTGGGAGCTGCAGGGAGGGGTGTGGAGAGGCCCTTGCTGGGCCCATCACTCACGTCCAGCTCCTGCAGCAGCAACTCAATCTGGTACTCGTCCTTGAAGTCAGGGCTATATTTCTGGTTCAGGTCCGAGTCTACCTTGTGCAACAGCTCCCGAGCATCCTTCATGTCTTTGTGGAACTAGGGGAGACCAGATGGCCCTGTTACAGACAGGAAACCACTAGGACACCTAGGGCTAATCCTGGCTGTGTCTACAGGCTTACCCCCCCCCCCAACCCTCCCTGGCTGGCTTCTGGGGGCCTCTTGGGCCGGGTCCCTTCCCACCAGTCCACACGACGCCACTTTTAGGACATACATATTAAGTGTTCACATATAGGTACTGTTAAAGCTTTAAGTTCTTTTCTATTCCATTCCTCTCTTTGAGCTAGGGGTACTCTGACTTCACTCTACACTTTTCAAAGTCTTGATACATGGAACACAAGCCTCCCCACTTTGTTCTAGAAAGTTCTCTTGCTCATTCTTTAGTCCATCAACTCTGAAATCATTCAGCTGTCCCCTGGGCTGTAATAGTGAACGAGACTCTGAGGTCCCTGTGAAGCTCATAGCCCAGCGGGGTCCAGACACTGAACCAGAAGTTACATGAGTGTCACCTAAGTTCAAGAGTCCCCAGTCCTAAAAATCAGGTCACCAGCCCTTGTGAAAAATACACACTCCTGTGGAAACCAGCTAGTCTCCACCAACCAAGAATGGATAAACACAATGTGGTCTGTCTGTACAAATGGGCTAGGATTCGGCCATAAAAGGGAACGAAGTTCTGATTCATGCCATGACATCGATGAACCTTGGAAACAGGGTCAAGCGAAAGACGCCAGACACCAAAGGCCACATAACCTGTGAGTCCACCTTCACAAATGCAGAGAAGGAAAATTCATAGAGACAGAAAAATAAATTAAAGGTTACCAGGGGCTGGGGGAAGGGAGGCAGAGAGAAGGGAGTGATTGTTTCATGGGTGCAGAGTTCTTGTTTGGGGTGATAGAAAAGTTCTGTAAACTTTCCCAAGGTGAAGGCTGCACAACACTGAATGAATGACACTGCATCATGTGCTTAAAAATGGCTAAAACAGCAAATTTCCTATTCTATATGTTTTACCAAAATGAAAACCCCACCTCCTTCCTGGGGCCCACAATGACCCGTGAAATCAGATTCTCCAGCCCTGGCCTCCAGAGAAGACAGACAAGGGCCTGGCAAGCTTGGGGGCACACCCATGTATGCCATCAAAAGCATGGGCACTGGGTGGCTTGGGAAGGCAGCCCTGCTCCTGGAGGAAGCCCTGAGTGCTTCCATTAGTGATGCTCTGGGGCTGATGGGTACCTGGTGGTAGTCTTCCATGTACTTCAGGTGACTCTCCTCACAGATGAGCAGGTTCAGGTACTCCTTCCAATCTGCATGCACGGCCTCCATGTGCGCCTGCCAAGAGAAGGGGGCGGGGAGCAGGTCACTGCTTGGCAGGTGCTTGGGATGCCCAGGGAGGAATGGCAGGATTCTGGACCAGAGAATCGTGGGGGAAGGGGCACTTGGCATGTCCCTGAATGTGGCTCCCACAGAGGCAGCCAGCTTCTTTCCAGGCATGGGAGGAGAAAAGGGACATGTTGAGGAGCCAAGCAGGATTGCCATGTATGGGCACTTGGGTTGTGCACTGCAGAAGGGACAAACAGGGGCTGCATCTCCCCAAAGAGGTTCTTTTAAAAATTCACACAAAGGCACTGTAGAGGGTTGAATGGTATCCCTCCCTTCCCCAAATTCATGTCCACCCAGAACTCAGAATGTGACTTTATTTGGAAATAGGGTCTTTGCAGAAGTAATTGATTAAGGATCTCAAGACGAAATCATCCTAGATTTAGGGTGGGCCCTAAGGTCCAATGACTGATGCCCTTATAAGAAAAGGAGATGACATACAGAGAGACACACAGGGGAGAAGGTTATGTGAAGACAGAGGCAGAGAGACGAGCAATGCAGCCCCAGGCCAAGGAACGCCACAGACTGCTGGCGACCACTAGAAGCAAGGAAAGGCAAGGAAGGATTCTGTCCTAGAACCTTCAGAGGGAACGAGCCTGCCAGCATCTTGATTTCAAACTTCTGGCCTTCAAACTGAGAGAGAGAAAGTTTCTGCTGTTTAAAGCCACCAAGTTTGTGGTCATTGGTTACGGCAGCCCTAGGAAACTATTACAGGTACCGTATGGGGCCGAGGGCAGGACGTGGCAAAGGATGGGATAACGAGAAGAGATAGGGTCAGACAGAGGAAGGAAAGACAGCAAAATGGAGAGACAGACACAGGATGCAGGACCCCCATCTTGGGGGCTGCCTGAGTCCCGGCGGCCCACAGCAGAGGCCGCCCTGAGGCCACCCTGGAGGAGGCATCCCCCCCCAGGCACACGCACCTCAATGGAGTTCCTCCCGGGGTGCTCAGCGGCTAGCAGCTGGTCACCCTCGCTGTGCAGCTTGTTAATTCTCTCCTCTTTGGCCTCCAGGTTCCGGTTGATGAAATTCTGCAGAGGGGGCAGTGGAAGGGGCTCAGCGTCCAGTGGACAGCCCTGTGCTCCCTGCCAGCCCTGCCCCCAATGCCCCAGGCCCCCCTGGCCCACCTCGTACTGGCGCCGGCGGCTCGGGTAGTCGAGGTTGCGGTCACTCCAGTCGTACTGCATGCGGCCCTTGGCCTGCTGGTCCAGCCAGTACAGCTCGTTGGTGCAGCGCTGCATGTAATCCTGCAGCGTGCTCAGGTGCTGCTGCCGAGCCTGGGATGCTGCCTGCAGGGGGGCGGGGGGGAGGGCAAGGACAGGGCTGAGGCCTCCCTCTACCCCTCCCCTCGGGCTGGCTCTGGCCGGTGTGCGGACAAGCCTAGCTCCACACTTCCTGGCTGGACCCCCTTGGACAAATCACCTGACCCTCCGAAGTGCATTCATTCATGCAGCAACCGTCTATGGTGCAAGTACTAAGTGCTGGGCTCTGCTCCAGGCTCTGGGCATACACCAGTGAGCCAGACAGAACCCGCATGGAACGGACTTTCTCGTGGAGCCTCGAGTTTGCTCATGCACAAAACGGGGATGACAACAGCACTGGTCTCATAGGTACAACGACTGTCAAACAGGGGCTCCTGGGTGGCTCAGTTGGTTAAGTGTCTGCCTTCAGCTCAGGTTGTGATCCCGGGGTCCTGGGATCGAGTCCCGCATCGGAATCCCTGCTCCACGGGGAGCCTGCTTCTCCCTCTGCCTGCCATTCCCCCTGCTTGTGCTCTCTCTCTCTGTGTCAAATAAATAAATAAAATCTTAAAAAAAAAAAAAGGCTGTCAAACAGTTGGTGCTCAATAAATGTGAGCAGCTAGAGTTCCACTTTTGCCTTTATCACGATCCCCGTACAGAGGCTAGGAGCACAGTAGCAAAGTGCTACCACGTTATGGGTGAGAGGTGCTGGGTGTGGGGCAGGGAGGAGCAGAGGGAGCAGGGACGCTCGCCTTTGCAAACACGAACAGGACCGTGCCAGGACTGTGCTGGGCACTTCTCCCGTGTCAGCGGTCCTAGGAGACAAGGCCTCGAAGGCACTCCACTGTACAGGTCGGGAAACTGAGGGTCTGAGAGGCTATGGAGCTCGCTTAGGGTGTCCCCGCCAACGAGGGATGGAGACATCTGGCTCCAGAGACTGTGCTTCTCTCACCTGAGAGGTCTGAACCGGCCGCAGCAAGGAAGCATTTAGGCATTCACAGCGCTTTTAAAAAGAACATATTCCTTAAAGGTTTTGAAAATGGAAATAAAAAACTTTTGCTTATAAAGCGCATGGCATTGTATCTGGCACACAGAAGGTGCTTAGTAAAGAAAACGCCAACTGCAGGACGGGCTGTATCCAGGGGACCTGTTAGGGTTTTCCACAAGCAGAGAGCAAACTGGGACGCCTCTCAGGTGGGGGCTCAGGGTACGATCTTCCCACTCAACCCCTTTCATTCTGTTTGAAACGCTCACTGCACACGTTTCCTGTGCCCACACTCCTGGATTCCCACCCCCTCCCAGCCCATTCCCGGGGTGGGGGTGGGGGGGGCTTCTCACCAGCAGTTTCTGGTACTTGGCCTGGAGTTCGCTGTCCGGCTCCTGCGGACAGAGCCGGGGGCACAGGTCAGGGTGGGGCTGCAGGTGTGAGCCCCTCCTCCCCCGGGGCCAGGCCCGCTCCACCATCACGCGCACCTTGCCCCCATCCTTAGCCAGGTGGGGCCCGATGGCCTTGACCTCATTGTGGAAGATATTGTGCTGCTCAACCTGGTGGTCCACCAGCGGCAGGTCCGTCCCGAAGCTCTGGCCTCTCAGTTTGTCCTGGGAGGGCAGGCAGAGAGATGACCCACAGAGTGTGGGCTAGGGCCTGGGACTCACAGCCCACCCACACATAAGAACCAAGGAGGGAGCCGAGGGGAGCCAGAAGAGACGTGGGGAGTGACGGTCACCTTTACCACCATCGTACCTACACGTGTCAGCTCACTCAATTTCACTGTAACCTCAGAGTACCCCACGGTTGTCATTTCCATTTCACAGATGGGGAAACAGAGGCCTGGTCAGGGGAGTGGTTGCCCAGGTCACAGCACTAAGAGAGGACTGCTGGCTCCAGCAGCTGCCCTTCCCCGTGGTGGAGACAGGCCAGTGAGGGCAGAGGAAGGGCATCGGGCCACTCCTCCGAGCCTGCCCGGGACCCCAACAACCAGGGTTGGAGAGCAATCCCAGGAGGGTCCCAGTCTCCACCACGTCTGCTGGGTGACACTGGGCTAGGTGCTACACCTCTCTGAGCCTTGCTGTCCTCACTGACGCAGCCATTGGGAAACGTCAGGAACATGACCCTCTGCGAGGCAGGACCATGGTACCCATGAAATGGCGGGGTCCTCCCTGCACACAGCTGAAGCCAGGGCCATACCAGCTTTTCATCCACCAGCGCTGCCCAGTTGACCTGCGGGTCTACCTCCTTCACCACCAAGTTGTAGATCTGCTTGTGTTTCCCACGGAGGCTGGTCACGCGCTCCTTCAGCTGACGGATGCTGAGTGGGGAGAGTGGCCATCCTGGTTAGTGGGGCCAGTTGGCAGGCCCACTGCCCACGCCCGTTCCCCCAGGAGGGGCCTCCCACCCCAGACACTGGCCTGGGGCTTTCTGCTCAGGAGCCTGGAAGGACAGGGAAACCGGGGCTTTGGGTTCCAGACAATCACTACCATCCTCCCTTACCCTTCCTTCCTCTATCGATGTTTTCCCAGGAGAAGGTTCTGGAAGAAACAGGCAGGTCCACTGCTCTCTGGAGCCTGCCACTGAGCAGGAACCATAGGGGTGGTGTGGGCCATGACAGGAACAGGGCAAGGACTCATGGGGCACCCTGAGACCCTTGCCCCTGCCAGTGTGGGGGGTGCAGAACCAGGCGGGAGGCATTTTGGGTGCCAGTTTATCCACATCTGAGCTGAGGGGAGAGCCATGAGCATAGGAAGCTGGCTGGGCATCAGGGAGTGGGAGGCCATGCTCAAAAGCTTAGTGGTCAGGGACCTGTGGTCACACTATGACCAGAACAGGGGACATTAGTGCTGAGCCTCAGTTTCCCTGACTACAAAATGGGTCGTCATGAGAATAACATAAAGCGTTTGGCATGTGTCTAGCATCTAGTTAGCCTTCAATAAACCCTGAGTTGGGCTCCAGAATGCTGAGCAGTCTACAGCCCTCCTGCCCCATCCCAGGAACCTGGAGCAGAGGGGACCTACTCCTCGGCAATCATGTCTCCTTGGGGATGCTTCATGTGCTTGGCAATGGCCGCATCTGCCTCTAGCACATACAGCAGCTTCTCTGAGTCTGACACCTTCTGCAGGGTCACGTCCCGGTGCTCGGGCTGTCGGCCCTCCTGCAGCCGGGCCAGGTCCTGTGAGAGTCAAGACAGAAAGGGGGATCGAGGATGGGGACTCCACGGGCACTGTGGGGGTGGGAGGGGTGGGAAGAGAGGGCCAGCAGGGGCTCCCAGTCCCACCTAGCCTCTCTTCCGCCTCTCAACAAACAGCCCAGGTACCTATGTGTGGGGGCTCTGGGACACACCTTCAAATGAAGAGGCATGGCCCTGCCCAGCCCAGTCAGATAAATAGATAAACCTCACAAAGGTGATTACAAGTTCATACAAGTCGGTGTTTACCAAGGAAACACACCAGAGGTGGAACAACAGGGACCTGCTTTAGATCTGGTGGTCAGTGAGCCCCTCTGGAGGCGGTGACACCAGCTAAGAACTAAGGATGAAAGAAAAGAGTGTTCTAAGCAGAAGGAAAGCCTGTGCAAAGGCCCTGAGGCAGGAAGGCTGGCTGGGGGAGGAAGTGCAAGAGGTGCAAGGCAAAGGGGCCCCATCTGTCCTTAAAGGCAAATGCCTCAGGGCTCTACGGGACAAGGGCACGGCCTCGAGGGCAGTCAGCACTTGTGACAGGGCCGGGGGTGGCGGGGGGGGGGGGAGCGGACGGTGGCCCATCTGGGGTGGCACCTGCAGAAATGGTTGAGAGTCAACAGAGTGGGTGGATATTTGGGAGGCACAGTCAGTGTTGCGGTCAGTGTTGCTGATGAGCCCAGGGTCTCTGCTTGTTTAGGGAAGAACAATGAACTATGAACTGGCAGCCAGGACAGCAGGTATCTACACACAGTCTGTTCGCTCACTCAGACAACATTCCTGAGGCCCAGCTGCACACCGTGCGGGGCCCTGGAGGCCCCAGGCCAGTGGGGGAGGCGAGGACAGGCCGGGGACTGGGCTGAAGACAGACCATGGAGGTAACACGGGGGGGCCAGGAGGAGCCAGCGCCCACCCCCACTGGGTCTCAGCGTCCCCATCACTGCCATGAGAACAAGGAAGAGGCACCCAAGCGACCCCAGTGCAGGGTTCCACCATGTCCTAATCCAGAGAGACAGGAAGCAGATGCGTGGTTGCCAGCGAGTCGGGTGGAAATAGGAACAGTACATGAGCACAAGGGTTCTTACTAGGGGATGAAAATGTTCAGAAACCCATTTATGGAAACAGCTGTGCCACTCGGTGAAGTTACTAAAACTCACTGCATTGTCCACTTGAGGTGGGAGCTTCTTGTGATATGTACAATACACCTCAATACACTTGTTACAAGAGCGAAAAGAAGTGAACGAGGTGATGTGCTCCCTGGTCCAGAGGAGAGAGCAGACTTCCCCTCGGAAGAAGAAAAGGCGTTCAGCCCACTCGTCCCTGGCCAACTCCAGGGAGGCTGAGGGGCAAGTGGGGCCCGGCGCCCTGAGGGGCTTGGAGGTGAAGCCCGGGGGGCCTGTGCCATCTCTCCACCCCTGTGTGGATCTGGCCAATGGGGGGAAAAATACGACAAAACATCATGGTTCTTGGCTTGGGTGGAACATTATCCGCTCCATTGTTTCCAGCTGATCTGCAGCTCTCTTGGGCAGGTACAGTGTCAAAGACTAATTTTGCAAAAGGGGGAAGTAAATTAATCATTACCTCATTCATGCAAGTGCTGTGTGGGAATGCAAGCCCTCTTGAAACATGCTAGCTGAGATGAGAAAGAGAACATCTAGCTGAGAGATGCCGCGTTCAAGGGTTCACAGTCAGGCAAAACAGATAGATGGAGAGAGAGGTTAGCGTAGTGGTTACTCTGGGGGGTATGGATTGGCAAGGTCACGAGCCAGCTTTCTGGGAAATGTTCTCTATCTTGACCTGAGCAGTGGTTACGTGGGCGCCTATGGATGCAAAGGCCCTTAAAATGTGGACACTTTCTATATACCTTACAGAATTTATACCTCCAGTAAAAGGATTTTACAAGTAAAAACAAATCATAGGGACTGATGTAGCTAATAAACTACACGCATGCTGACAGGCGGATGAGTGATAAAGCAAATCCAGCAGCTGTTACTGGTGGAATCTGGGGGGTAGGGACATGGATGTTCTCTGTGAAACTCTTTTTTTTTTTTTTTAAGATTTTTATTTATTCGAGACACAGAGATACAGAGAAAGAGCTCGAGCAGGGGTAGAGACAGAGGGAGAAGCAGGCTCCCCGCTGAGCCAGGAGCCCGATGCAGGGCTCGATTCCAGGATTCTGGGATCATGACCTGAGCCAAAGGCAGACGCCCAACCATCTGAGCCACCCAGATGCCCCATCTCTGTGGAATTCTTTCAACTTTTCTGCACGTTTAAAAATTTGGATAGACAGAGAAGGTCATATATTGTATGATTTGGTTTATATGAAACATGCAGAAGTAAATCCATAGACACAGAAAGCAGATTAGGGTTTCCGGGGGCTGCAGGGAGGGAGCATGGGGAGGGACTGCTGTTGGGCATGGGGTTCCCTTCGGGGGAATGGAAATGTCTTGGCACTAGAAGGAGGTGGTGGGTGACCAATACTGTGAACAGCATACAGGCCACTGACTTGCACGCTTTAGGTGGTTAATCTTATGTTATGCGAACCTCGCTTCAATTTAAGAAAACAGGAACATTCAAGAGAACTTTTGGGTAATAAAATGAACAGTGACATCTTCCGAGAAATGAAAGAGATGGAAGGAAAAAAAAAAAGCAGAAGATTAGTCCATATGGTCGTCAAAGCACGGTTTCTATTTTCAGGTTTGTTCATCTGAAGTTAAAAAACAGTTCAAAATGATCCCCCAAGTACATGCTTGTTACTGTGAGCCATTACTCTAAGCAAATAAAAATGAGAGCTCGAGACCCTATTCTCTCTCTTTCTCACACACACACACACGCACACACACACACGCACGCACACAGGAAAGGGTCAAACAGATACACCAAAAGGTTAACAGTCGATCCATCTCTCTGGTGGTGGAATTATACAGGATTTCAATTTGCTTCATTATATGTTGTTTATCAGTCCTGAAAGATTTGTAACAAACCCATATTACTTTCATTAGGACAAAACGGACACACCCAAAAAGCTGTTTTCATTTAGGAAAGAAAATAGCACGGTGCCCTGCGACAAGGGGACTGAAAACTCCGCGGAGGAGCTGGGACAAGGTGGCGGCCCAAGGGACAAGCTGCAGGGCTGGTGAGGCACTGAGGCAGGTAGAGGCAGGTAGGAGGGCAGGAGGGGGCAGGAAAGGAGCCGGGGGAGGGCCCCTGGCAGGAACAGAGAGAGCGCCACTCGCCTTCCCTGCTCTTTCCCACACCTCCGTTCCTCACTGCCTCCTGTGCCATCCCCAGCGCATCCCGTCCCTCAGCTGTCTGGGCTGCCTGTGGCCTGGCCCCCCGGGCCGGTGGACACCAGTGTGGGCAGGGGGAGGGGCAGCCACGGCTGGGCCAGGGAGGACAGGCTCGTGACCTGTCCACCTTCTGTCCCCCACTCCTCTGGACCTGCCTCTTGGTCACCTCCTGGGTAGGAATGCATATGAAATACAGACCGTCCAGTTAAGTTCAAATTTCAGACAAACAATGGATCACTTTGTGGTATAAGTATATCTCAAACAGTACATGGGATATACTTCTATGAAAAAAGAATTGTGCTCTGAAAGTCAAATTTAACTGCATATCCTGTATTTTTATTTGCTAAATCTGGCAACCCTGCCTCTGGGATGCTTCTGGGGCTACTCTGTCACGGATGAGTCACCTTGCACTCTCTGAACCTCAGTCTCTCCAGCTACAAAATGGGTATAAGCTCAACTGCACTGGGCTGGTGCCTCCAGCAGGGGGATGATCATCCTGGCAGCTCACAGGTATCCCGCATGGTATAGATTCCTCAGGAGAACCTGCTGCTCAGAGAGGTTGTTAGCTCATGTCACAGAAGAGCAAAGGGCAACACAGAGAGGGAACATGATTTGCCTAGCTACTTTCTCTCTCTTCTCTGTCAAAGGAGGATCGTATGCATCTGAGCAATGGCAAGGGAAGTACAAGAAGAAAGAGGATATCGATGGTAATACCAAGCCCTACAATACACCTGCATAATCTCACTGAATCTTTACAGCAGCCCAGGGGATGCGGATGATCGCTTTTACCCTGTCAGAGGGAATCACGTGCACAGAGAGGTAAGGTGACTTGCCTAAAGTCACACAGTAAGTGGCAAAGCTGGGATACAAGGCCGGGTTCCTGAGACCACGGTTTTCCTCCAGACAGGGTCCATAAGCTGCAGGAACTTAGCCCCCAGGGTGGGGGGCTGACATTAACAGCAATAATGAGGTTTCTCCATCTCAGCACTACTGACATTTGGGGCTGGATCATTTGGTGTAGGGGGGTGGGCATCCTATGTCCTGTAGGGTGTTTATCAGCATCCCTGGCCTCCACCCACTAGATGCCTATCCACCCCACTACCCCAGTTGTGATGGCTAAAAATGTCTCTAGATGTGGCCACATGTTCCCCGGGGGTGGGCAGAACCCACCCCCCTCCCCAGCAAGAACCCTTGGTCGGGCAAGACCCTGGTCCGCAATGGGGCTGGCTGCACGGGGGGGCACTTACGCTCTGCATCTTGGCCTCTGTGTCCACGATGTTCTTCTCCACCTGGTCGGCATTTTTCTGCAGCTGCTCAATCAGCTCCAACAAGTCCTTGTTAGAGATGCTGCAGACAGAAGGTAGGAGGTGGGCTGGGCCTGCAGGGCGTGCCATGTCCCCACCAGCCTCAGAGGGAGCCTGGTGGCCCACCCTGTCTCCTGCCCCTGCCCTGGGGCGACATCACCAAAGCCACAGAAACAAGGCAGCTTGGAGCGAGAGTTTCTAGTTTTCCATTTTGGCAGAACACCTTTACTATGGTTTTTTTTTTCCCGTTTTTATGGAGATGTAATTCACATACTATAAAATTCACCCTTTTAAAGCCTATAACTCAGTGGGTTTTAGTGTATTCACAAGGTTATACTGATGGGTATCTGGCCCTGCCTCTGTTGTTGCTTTCTTTCAATAAAAGAAGACACAAAGACCAGAGAGGGAACGCAACTTGGCCAATGTCACCCAGCCAGCCAGTAATGGTCAAGATTAGCACCTAAGGGGCGCCTGGGTGGCTCAGATGGTTAAGTGTCTGCCTTCGGCTAAGGTCACGATCTTGGGGTCCTGGGATCGAGCGCCGCATCAAGCTCCCTGCTTAGCGGGGAGTCTGCTTCTTCCTCTACCACTCCCTCTATGCTCTCCTTCTGTGCTTGCTCTCTCTCTCACTATCTTTCAGGTAAATAAATAAAATCTTAAAAAAAAATTAGCACCTAATTCTCCAACCTCCATTGAAAACCCTTTTGTACTGACTCCACAGTAGAGCCCAAGCAGCCAAGCACCCAGAGGGTTCATTCCACCTGCACTCATTAAGCACCTACTATTTGCCAGGTCCAGCAGTGCACACAGAAAAAGCCTCACCCTCTGACTCGTCACCCCCTGGATGGGGAGGAAATCAGCATTTACAGAAATAGTCACACGATTGAGACAGGCATGGAGGCTAGGGTTGCCCAGAGGAGCCTCCTGGCTGGCTGGGTGGGAATGGGATTGGTCACTGAATGCTTCCTGGAGGAGGTGGTGGTGGCTAGGTTCTGGAGGATAAGGAAGAGTTTGGGGTTCACGGGCAGAAGGCTTCAAGGGAAGAGGTCACAAAAAAGGTGGGTTCTGGGCATGTCCATTGGAGGGGGGCCAGGGCAGGGCTCTGGATCCTCAGGCTGAGGGGGCCACCACCTCTTCACACTGGAATTCCTCAGATCAAGGCCTGGGACCACCTCTTGGGGCATGAAACATTCAGATTCCCAGGCATTAACCCAGACCCTCTGGATCTGGATCTCCAAAGCTAGGCCCAGGAAGCTGTATTATTATTATTGCTCTTGTTATTACAGGTTCTCCAGGGGACCCTGATCCCCTGCGGAGTTTGAGGTCCAACACTGCAGGTACTGCTGGTATGGGGAGGGGCGGGTGTCGGCGGGGGGGGGGGGGGGCAGAATCGGGCACAGTGAACAGAACCTGTGAGTCCGTCCATCCATGTCTCAAACTGCGCCCGAGAGCCTGCTCTGTGCCAGGCCTGGATGCACAGGAGCTAAGGAGGGGAGAGGAACAAGACCCAGGCTGCACCCTCTGCCAAGTCAATCAAGGAGGCAGCCTTTCCCAAAGTGGGTCCCAGGAACCCCAGTCCTGTAAGTCATTCCCAGAATGAAGGCTTGTGAGTCCAGACAGCTAGGAAAACCTGGACCCTTGAGAACTCTATGAGCCAGTAAAGGCTCTGAGCAGTCCTGCAGTGTAGAAAGCTGGTATTCAGTTGGAGAGGCAAGGAAGGCTCAGAAGAAGGGACTGTGTATGGAGGATCTGAGTAAGGAAGGGTAAAGGCTGGGCTGTCAGGGCATGGACTGAGCCCACAGCCCCCACCCTGGCTGGTCAGACCACATGGGGAACAGGCCCCTCCCCTCCACCAAACCACTGACTCTCAGCCTGGCCTGCTGCACTCAGATGTAGCGAGTCTTAAACCAAATATTTAACCCATGACTGCTCATGTGTCAACAGGAACCTGCAGTGTGGATCAAGTGGGGGGCTTTGGCTCGGCCCAGCCCCACCTCAGGACATGGGACCAGCTCCCAAGCCAGCCCCTTCACTGGGTGGGCAGTATGAGGAAAGCACCTTCTGGCCCCCCACCTTGGCTGGCCGATTATTCCAGCCAAAGCCCAGCACCAGAAAGGGGACAAAGGATGTGGGTGGAACAGCCAGTCTCAGGAACCTGGTGCTCCTGGCAGAGGATGAAGGAGGGTTCCGTGGGAACTTCTGGCCAGACAGGCATGGGTTCCAAGTGCAGTGGGGCCATTTGCTGCGTGGACCATCTCAGGCAAGCACCATACCTCAGTTTCTCCATTGGTCTACAAGGGATGCCCACCAAGGCATCATGGTAATTTGATGCTTCCTGCACATGCTTCACCAGACATCAGACATGTTCATAGGCACTGCCTCAACAACATCCTCACCCTAAGCCCTGGGGGAGGGCTGTGTACTCCTTTACAGAGAGTTTATAGGAAACCAAGGCTCAGAGACGTCAAGGTGCTTATCCAGCGTCAGACACCTTGTGAATGGGGCACCTGGACTCTGCTCAGGCAGTTTTTTTTTTTTTTTAAGATTTTTTTTTTTTTTTTTAATTCATGAGAGACAGAGCGAGAGAGAAAGGCAGAGGGAGAAGCAGGCTTCCTGCAGAGCAGGGAGCCCGATGCGGGACTCGATCCCAGGACCCTGAGATGATGACCTGAGCCGAAGGCAGACGCTTAACCATCTGAGCCACCCAGGCGCCCTCTGCTCAGGCAGTCTTGCTCCAGAGGCCACTTTGTCAAATACTGCGCTCACAGCTACTCATAGGGGTGTTGGGAAAATCACAAGCACATGTGTAGCAACCACCACCATCACCAGAATAGTATGAGCTTGTATTTACTTTCCACATGCCAGTCTCTCTGCTCATTTCTTATTCTTCATTACAATCCTGTGAGGTAGGTGTTGGCCCAGTGGGTCATCATATTATTGTCCCCACTTTACAGATGTGGAAATGGAGGACCAGAGAGTTTTAGTAACTTTCGCAAAGTTACACAGTAATTAAATGTTAGAGCCAGAATTCCAACCCAGGCAGGCCCCCAAGTTCATGCCATTAGCAACCCCATGTGACAATCCTGCACGGCTCCCAACACATCCTAGGCATGGACTGCCAAGTGCCCTAGACCACAATGGGATACCACTTCTCACCCACCAGGATGGCGATAATCAAAAAGACAGACCATAATGATTTGGTAACAAGGATAGGAGAAATCAGAACCCTCACTCACAGTAGGTGGGAACTGTAAAATGGTGCAGCAGCTTTGGAAAGCAGTCTGGAAGTTCCCCAAAAAGTTAAGCATAAAGTTGTCACACGACCCAGTAATTCCACTCCTAAGTATCTACCCAAGAAAAATGAAAACATAGCCCCACACAAAAACTTGAACGAAACACAAGTGTTCCTAACAGCACTACTTACAATAGCCAAAAAGTGGAAACAACGCAAGTGTTCATCAACCAATGAATGGATAAACAAAATGTGGAATATCCATTAAATGGAATACCCCTCAGCAAAGAAAGGAATGAAGCACCAACACCTGCTATAGCGTGGGTGAACCGCAAAACCATTACGCCAAGTGAAAGCAGCCAGACACAACAGGTCACATACAGTAGGATTCCATGTACATGAAATATCTAGAATAGACCAATCCATAGAAGCAGAAAGCAGATTAGTCGTTGCCGGGGCTGGGGTGGGGCTGGCAAGTGAGCACTGAAGGGTATGGGGTGTCTTTTGTGGGGTGATGAAAATGTTCTAAAATTGGTTGTGGTGATAGTTGGGTAATTCTGTAAATATACTAAAAACTATTTAATTGTATACTTTAAATGAGGGAATGGTATGCTATGTGAATTATATCTCAATAAAGCTGATACCAGAAAAGCTGGTAAGTGCCATTTCTAAGTGATAGGGGCTTGTTTCTTCTTCCCCCACCCCCTTGAGCCTTCTTCCTGCCTTCTATCCTGTTTTCCTGAGGCTACGCCCAGCTGCCTAGAAGATGCTAGTTAACACAGAGTTGACCCTGTGCCCACCAGTGCTAAGCAAGTCATATAGAGATGAGCTCCTTTAACCCTACCACTGCTGAAGTTGCACTGTTCTCCAATTTTACAGATGGGGAAACTGAAGCACTGACTCAATAACTTGGTCCCAGTCCCACTGCCAGGAAACAAGGAGAGCTGGGGTTCTAATCCAGGCCTCTGGGGCACAGTCCTAGTACTTTTCTGCCTTTTGGGTTTGAGGTCCTGAATGAGAGTCCCCACAGGGTCCTGCATTCTGGCCAGGAGTGCAGGAATGCAGGAACGTGGGCAGGTCAGCAACCTGCAGGGATGGGGCACAGATCCCAAAAGGCCTGGGAACTGGCCTGGCCAGTCCAGCTTTTCATCTCACTAATAAGACCCACGGGGGCATCCAGACAGGGCATCAGCTCGACTGATGGAGACCAAGGTACAGCCCTTCCCCACCACCCCCATCCAGTCTTGTCCCACCCACGGAGATGACAATCACCAGCAGAGCCAGGAAAGCTGAGGTGCCCCCACCCCAGAGAGGGGAGGCGGGTCTGAGTGACATGCTGGGAGAGGGACACACCCGGCCTCCCTCTACTTACTCAGAAGTTTAACACGGACACAGGTTCTAAGGGCAAGTGGCCTTCGATACTAGAAGGTGGCTTGGAAGTCATCCAGCCCCACCTGCTCATTACACAGATGTACAAACTGAGGCCCTCAGAAGAAAAGGCACCTACCCAAGGTCATGCAGGAGGCAGCTGGTGCCTGGAGTCAGACAGGATTCAAATCCTGACTGCACCAGCCATTGGTGTAAGATGGAGGAGCTACTTTATGCTTCTGAACCTCTGTTTTACCGTCTGTAAAATGGGAATAGTCCATCCCACCTAGTTAAGTGAGGTGGGTGGGGGAAAGGTCAGGGACACTTCTGGAAACAACTGAATGAGTTTCAAAGACCACTTCGGGGTTCAAGGACTGAGCTGGAGGTTCAGGGCAGCCTCTGGAGTCCCAAAAGCAGATTAGAGATCATTTAGGTTCACGAGTGGAATCTCCCTGGTTTTACCAGTGCCTAACCAGTGCGGGGCACGTAGGAGACATTCAACAAATACCGTTCAGTGAAGGACCTCGAATTACCCGGCACATTGTAGGGGCTTCACAAATGGTGAGGATGACCGCTCATCCACACAACATGTATTCATTGCACTTTTACACCCCACAGAAGGTGCCCTTCACAATGCACCTGAGCCCTTATGTGGCCCCCTGAGCTGTGCATGGGGTTCTGCCTGTGGGCTCCTGCTTGCCAGTCATGCCTGGTCCTGTAAAATAGGTTTCTTCTGAAAATCAGTAAATTCACAGTGGCGAGGACAGAAGGTTCACATCCCCAGGGGGAAGGCATATCAATACAGTGGAACCACCTGACACCGGGGACCAAGGAGGACACAAGATTGCCTCCAAGGAACCCTTCTCAGTATATGACCTCCATCTCATGGCTAGGGGCCAGCAGACAAGCCCAAACTGAGGGACGGTTTACAGAACACCTGACCAGCCCTCTTCAAAAGTGTCAAGGCCATGAAAGACAAGACTGAGAAACCATCAGCCTGGAGGAGCCTAAGAAGATGGGACCACTGAATGCAAAGTGGGGTCCTGGAACAGCAAAAAGACATTAGGGAGAAACTGGGGAATTAGAAACAAGTTTATAGTTTAGTTTTTAAAGTTTCCTTCCAGATTTCTGGGTTTTCCAGAAAACCCCTACAGGACATCTTGGTGATGGGAATGGCATCTAGGACACCCACCTTAGGACAGGCAGGGAGGAGGTGGGGTGCCATGACCCAAGACTCCACCTGGTCAAAGCTGGTGGGACTCGGGACTCAGTTGTCCCCACGACAGCCGCCTCAGCCCAGCCTGGCCCAGCCCAAGTGCTGCTGTGTGGGTTGCACAAGCCAGGCTGGGGGGGTCCCCAGCAGATTTGGGCCCGTTTCTCCAGAGAATCAGCGCTCATTTTCTTCTCCTGGGTGGACGAGGCCGGGGTCTGGCATGGGCCCAGGAGGGCCAGGGTCATGTCCAAGGTATGCCGAGGATACCTTGTGGGCTTGAGGACACACTGAGGGACAAACAAGGGCCTTTTGGGTTTGAGCCTGCAGGCGTCAGCCTGGAACAAGTGCCTCTTTGTGTCCCAGGATGTACTCAGAGCACTGGAACCACAGGGGGAGAGCCTGAGAGCTTTAAATGGCACCAGGTACTCCCATTCTGTCACCAGGAGTTAGAAACTCAATAACCACAGTCCAACCTGCTCTGCAGGTGGCCACTCAAGCCCAGGAGGTCAGCAGCAATGTGGGGATCTGGTCAGCGAGCCAGCAGGGGTGCCGTCCAGAGAAGTGGGGACAGAGATGGCACCCAGGTCAGTTACACACCATGGATGGAGTATATGAGCAGGAAAAGAGAACACAGGCATCTCAGGGGACCCTCCCCCTCCCCCAATCCTGCTGCCCACCTCTTCTTGCTTTAATTTTGTGCAGGAGCTCCTTTCCCTTTTCCCCAGTTGGAAGGGCAGTATGGCCTGATGGTTAAGCACCCAGACAGAAGGTAGCAGGCCTGCATTTGAATCCTGACTCAGTCCTTACTAAGCTGTGAATTACTTAGCCTCTCTGAGCCTCAGTTTCCTCATCTGTCAGTGGGGGTCATCGCAATATGCATGCCACAGGCCTCGGCCAGGGGTTAAATGAGAGAGTGCTGCTGTATGGGGGAGCCCAGGCTCTCTGCCTCCATGTGGGGTCCACTGTCCAGGGATCTGGGCTCCTTATAAGGAGATGATAAAAGCCAGCAGCCGAGGCCTGATGGCAGAACCCACTGGCACCAGGGAGCTAAAAAAAAACAAACAAAAAAACCCAAAAAAAAACCAGACCCCAGGCCAGCACACCATTCATACTGATCCTCACGCAAGCCAAGACATGCTCTGGCTCTGCCTTGCAGATGTCGCCTCGCCCAGGCATGGGAAATTCGCAAGTAACGTCAATATTTAGAAACGTCTCCACCAATCCCTGCAGGGGGAGGCTGGTGTACAGACATGGGTAGTGAGGCTGCTGGGAGGATTCGGATCCCAGGCCTGGTCCGACTGAACTGTCTTGGGTTTGGGCTTAGAATCAGGTTTGGGATTTTGAAGGGTATGGTGTGTTTCCACCGCAGGGTCTCTGCTGTTCTGAGAACTCTCCCCCATCTGTAGGAGGGAAACCTCAGAATGGGAGGGCAGGGAGGGCCTGTCTACCTGGTTGTTCAAGCAGAACCCCAGAACCGTCCCAGATCCCTGCCTTTCCCTTCCCTGGTTCCACGTTGGAACAGATCTCCTGTGCCTCCATCCTCCCTTTGTTCTATGGTCTCAACCTGATCAAGGCTGCTACCTCTCACCTGGACCAATGCAACAGCCACCCCCAACTGTCTCCCCGTGCCCATAACTCTAGCTGCCTCCAACCAGCCTCAGCACATTTCAACAATGCAACCTCATCTTACCACTGTCCGGCCTCCAACTTGCCAGGGCTCCCAAATGCTCTGAGAATAGAGCTCACACTCCTGTCCAAGGTCCATAGGACCCCCTGTGCCCAGCCTTTTCTGCCTCAGGGCCTTTGTACCAGCTGGGACTTTGGGGGGGGTTCTGTTTGTAGATCGCCTCCAGGACCACCCTGGCTAAGACTTGGTTTACTCACTGCATGCCCAACTGACCCACTCAGATTCTCTATCTCCTTCCCAAGCTCAGAAGCAGGAAGGACCTGCTTCCCAGCCTCCTACCTCCAGGAGGGACCCAGGCCCTCCAAGAACACCATGAAGGGCCAACCCTCCAGCTAGCAGCTACCCTTGTTGCCTTCAGCTCTCCGTGCCCAAGTCATGCTGAACAAGTTGGCCCATTTTCCTCTCTATCTTGCCTGCAGGGAGGGGGTCATCCTGGCACATGGAAAGAACGTAGGGTCTGGTGTTGCTCTGACCTGGGCGGGCTCCTTAGCCTCTCTCTGCCTATTTTCTCGTCTATGAAATGGTGGTAAGAATCTGTCCCACCCCAGAGGGTTGAAACAATTCAAGGAGATAATCCTTGTAAAGCACTTTGGATGTGGCAGTCACATGGCCAAGGCTCAGGACTGCGCCCCACACAACGCTCCTCCCAGCAACAGTGCAATGAGCTGGGCGGGTGTCTGGCGTAACCAAACGTGCTATTTCTCCTACCTACCTGAATTTCCTCATCCATAAATAGGGTTATGGTGTCTATGTGGGGAGCGGCAAACAGAAAGACACACTTCACAGGTGGGGAACATCCCCAAGTGGGAGTTCATACTATAACACTTTGAGTTCAAGGCTACAGCTATCCTATAGGAATAGGCTGCAAGCCCCGTCTGTGGTTTAAATTTTTCCAGCAGCCACATGAAAAAAGTCAAAAGAAACAGGTGAACTTAATTTTTATATGATGTTATTTAACTTAATGTATCTAAGAAATTATTTTGACAGGTAGTCGACAGAACAGCATTATTAATGAGATATTTTACATGCCATTTTCATATTGTGTCTTCTAAAGCCTGGCATGTAGTTTTAACTCGCAGCACAGCTCAGCTTATTCTAAGCACACCCCACATGGCTAGTGGTTCCCAAGTAGGACGATGCAGTTTTAGGGGATTCTGTGGCTTCCGGCCACTTTGCTCTAAGCCCATCGGTTCTGCCATAATAAAGCTGATGGATGCTCAGAGCATCAAGTGGTCCTGCTCAGAGCCTGGTACCTAGGAACACTCAACAAATGATCATCCCTTTTGCTCTCTGTCACTCTCCCACCAAACCTACACAGGCTGCCCAGACACCTGCCCCAAGGCCAGGTCCGGTCTACAGATTACTGGCTGCCTGACTTCAAAACATTCCAGGGCTCTCAGCTGCACCCAGCCAAGCATGGTACCTGGGTGTAGAGGGCCAGGGCACGTAAACCACAGCCCAACGCCCGCTCCCAGGCCCCCAGAGCTGCAACATCCCTGCCCACGGCATATGGCTCGCTCCCCGCCATCCCCTCCTTCAGGCTGGGAGAACAGCCTCTTTCCTGCCCTGGCCTCTTTCAGGACCTGCCACTCTGGGGAAGAGATCACACCCCCCAGAGGGGTGCTGCAGCCCTGCCATAAACCCCTGTCCCCAGCTGTCCCTGCCTGCCTAGAACCACTCTGTCCCCAACCAGTCACAACTCAACTTTCTCTGTGTGTAGAGAGAGGAAGTGGTGGGCAGAAGGCCCGTCTAGTGGGAACTGCCCTTCCTCCTTGGCCAGGACCACCTAGCCTTCCAGGCCTGAGTCAAGCCCCATGTTCCCCTTGATCACGTCTACCCATCCCTCCCTTTAGGGGTTAATTCTGTTTCAGTGGGTATGCACAGGGAGCAGGGGAAGGGTGGGCAGAAGCCATCAGCTTTGGAATGTCCGGAATGCGTAAGAGTGCACACCTCTCCCCAGAACCAGCCTCACCCTTCCCAGAGCCCAGAGCAGGGGCCTGGCTGCCTGCTGGCCAGGGTCATCATCTTCTGGGTCCTGCCTGCCAGCTAGGGCAGGAGCAGCTCTCCAGGGACATCCAGACCTGCTGGGAGGCTTAACCTCTGGTGCTGGGTGTCCCTCGGCCCCCATTTTCTTTTGTCCCTCCCTCCCAGACATCTATCCTGTCCTGACACAAAGGCACACACAGTAGGCACTCAGGAAATGATTGCTAAACACTGAGAGCACCTGCCAGGTACCTATCACCGCCCCCCCAGGTCCTTCACAACAAGATCCATTAAAATCTTACAGTCCTGGGAGAAAGGCACCATTACAGTCATTGGACACTTCTCTTTTTTAAAAGATTTTATTTTTAAGCAATCTCTACACCCAATGTGGGGCTCAAACTCACAACCCTGAGATCAAGAGTCTCACACTACACCAACTGAGCCAACCAGATGCCCCCATCAGGCACTTTTCTTAATCCTGCCCTTATTAGACTATAAATTTTTGGACAATAAGGATGTACTCTTTTTTTTTTTTTTTTTTTAAGATTTATTTATTTATTCTAGAGAGAAAGAGCCCAAGCGGGAGAGGGAGAGAGAATCTGAAGCAGACTCTGCGCTCAGCACAGAGCCTGACACGGGGCTTGATCTCACTGATCTCATGACCACAAGATCATGACCTGAGCTAAAACCAAGAGTCGGATGCTCAACAAACTGAGCCACCCAGGCGCCCCAGGATGCACTCGTCTTTCAGGGGGCCCTTTGTTGCCCTTAATTCCAGGCCTTGCGTAGCTTTGGGGCTCAATAAATAGGTATTGAACTGAGCAGACTTTTGGAGTAATGGCCACAATTCCTATCCCCCCATTTTCCAGATGAAGACAACTGTGGCTTAGAGGGTATGAGAAACCCACCCGAGGTCACATAGCTGAGAAGTGGTGGTGCCAGGATTGGAACAGGCTCCAGAGCCACCTTCTCAGAACAAGAGTGACATCAATACCAATCCACGGGGGCGCTTGGGTGGCTCAGCTGTTAAGCATCTGCCTTTGGCTCAGGTCATGATCCCAGGGTTCTGGGATCGAGTCCCACATTGGGCTCCCTGCTCGGCAGGAAGCCTGCTTCTCCCTGTCCCACTCCCCCTGCTTGTGTTTCCTCTCTCACTGTCTCTCTCTGTCAAATAAATAAATAAAATCTTTAAAAAAAAGAATACCAATCCACGAAATGACAGAGAGACATTGGGGAGACAGGACGAAGCAGCAAGGCATTCATCACTCAGGGGTGGCCTAGTGATTTACATCTTAAGGGCACCTGCCTCGGTACAATTAATCCTAGTAGTTGAGTCATAGTGGTGGCAACTGACTCAGACATTCTCCTAAGATGCCACCATGAGGGGATCCCAATCTGTCCCTCTGAGAAGGCCTTTTGGGAGAAGAAATCAGCACAGAGGGAACACCTCCCCGGGTTGTACCCTGGCCCAGGGCCTGACACATGTTTCCACTTTGATCCTCATAACAACCCCTCCAGGTTGGTACTATTATTGCTCGCAGTGAACAGACTGAGCTTAGGGAGGAGGGGCAACTTGCCTGGGGCCACTGGACTAGTAAGCATGCAGACTGGTGACTGCTGTCACCCCAGCCAGTTTTCTACATAGTCACTGCCGAATAAACTCACCCCACCCCCAGCTCCTTGTCATCTCTCCACCCCTCTTACTGGCCTGGGGACAGGCCCTCCTCCATTACCAACCCCCGAGACAGGAGTTGTTAACATGCTATCAAACGTCTGCTCATATCAACATTTATTTATTTTAAAGATTTTATTTATTTATTTGACACAGAGACAGCGAGAGAGGGAACATAAGCAGGGGGAGTGGAGAGGGAGAAGCAGGCTTCCCGCTGAGCAGAGAGCCCGATGAGGGGCTTGATCCCAGGACCCTGGGATCATGACCTGAGCCGAAGGCAGACGCTTAACGACTGAGCCACCCAGGCATCCCTCAACACTTATTTATTGAACTCCAAACCTATGCAAGGCCTGGAATTAAGGGCACCCAAAGATAGGTAAGTCCAAAGATTTATTTTTAATTTATTTAATTAATTCATTTATTTGACAGAGAGAGAAAAAACGTGTGAGCACAAGCAGGCGGAGCAGGAGGCAGAGGGAAAGGGAGAAGCAGACTCCCCACTGAGCAGGGAGCCTGACACAGGACTCAATCCCAGGACCCTGGGATCATGACCTGAGCCAAATGCAGACACCCAACCCAATGAGCCACCCAGGTGCCCCATCCAAAGGTTTATAACCTAATAAGCAGGATGAAGAAAAACACCCCAATGACTGTAATTGCAAACATTCAGATTGCCTGGGTCAGGGTATTTTCATCCACTCTGTCCCATTCAGGCTTTATATCCTAACTTAATTGTGAAAATATAGTTTGACCCAATAAAACACAGGAAAAGAGCCAAAAGGAAACAAAAGAGAACACATGATAAATAGGAAATACAAACTATTTTTGTATAGGGGAAGGTCCAAACACATCAGTTATTATAATAAACGTGAATGAGTTAAACTCCCCTGTTAAAAGATAAAACTCTCAGGTGAGAATACAAATACAAAACAAAAGCCAGCTCTGTGCCATTTTATAAGACACATACCTGAAACGGAATGATACAGGAAAGTTGAGAATAAAGGAATACAGCACGACAGATCGGGCAGCTGCTATGGCAAAGGGAAAGCAAGCTGTGTGTACCTCAAGGACAAGATGGATGGAAGTAATCAGTGTAAATGTGGGCTTTGCACCCCTGGCTACATATCCAAAGACTGAAGTGTGGGCCCCGCCCCAGAGATTCTGACTTAATCTGTCTGTGACAGGGCCTGGACATCGCTTTTAAACTCCCCAGATGAGGGGCGCCTGGGTAGCTCAGTCGTTAAGCATCTGCTTTCAGCTCAGGTCCTGATCCCAAGGTTCTGGGATGGAGCCCCGCATCAGGCTACCTGCTCAGTGGGAAGCCTGCTTCTCCCTCTCCCACTCCCCTCCTTGTGTTCCCTCTCTCGCTGTATCTCTCTCTGTCAAATAAATAAATAAAATCTTTATAAATAAATAAATAGATAAAATAAAATAAAATAAAATAAAATAAAATAAAATAAACGTCCCAGATGAGTCTAATGTGCAGCCAGGGCTGGGAACCCGGAAATGAACCAGAGTAATGTGTCACAGGGTTGGGGGGGGATCAGATTGAGGAAGAATCCCCAGATCTCTACAGGAAGGAAGTCTTGTAAGAAAGGAGTACATAGTACACAGGAAGCATCCAGTAAATACCAGATTGATTGGTCAATTGACTGATACTCTCCTTACTAGAAACTTCCATGGTAATTAGACAGTAAAATCCTCCACACCCAACTATTAATCCTGGGGAAGTACTCCTAAACAGAGAAGATTGCTGGTGTAGTAACTACAGATCCGTTTCCCGGCCTAATCTCTTTCCGCCCCACAAAGCCACCCTACCTCCAGGCCCGTGTCAGGCATGTGCTCTCGGGCTCTCGTTACCCACATGCAGAAGTTCAAGCTGCCTTGGGTAACACCAGGGCTAACCTTGAAGATTTTTGCAAGGTTTAAATGGAGCTTGAGGGCGCCTGGGTGGCTCAGATGGTTAAGCGTCTGCCTTCGGCTCAGGTCATGATCCCAGGGTCCTGGGATCGAGTCCCACATCGGGCTCCCGGCTCAGCGGGGAGCCTGCTTCTCCCTCTGACCCTCTCCCCTCTCATGCTGTTTCTCTCTCGCTCGCTCTCTAAAAAATAAATAAAATCTTTAAAAAAAAAAATGGGGCTTGAGCCAATCTTGGTGCCCCCGGGTGTCAGGACATCATCCCAGGTTCAAGAGCAGGAGTGCCAGGCTCCATTTATTAAGCACCTACTGCATCTCTGCTGTTGTAAACCCACTGTCTCTAGTGTTCCCCACAAGCTTACACTACTCCAATTCACAGATTCAAGAGAGACCTCCCACCACTGTTTACTGACTGCTACGTGTGGTTGGCACTGTTCTTGGGGGTATGGGAGTGACTGCACAGCATGCAAAGTCCCTGCCTTCATCAAGCCCAGAGGGGTGGGAATGTGACCTGCAGCACAGCTGACAAGTGGCACAGCTGGGCCTGAAGGGGGGGGTCTGCAACTCCTAAACTCAGGCTCTTTCTATTCCACCCACCATGCCCTCTGTCCCTGCCCATGGGCCTCGGCTTCCCCCTCAGGAACAGTGGGGTTTGGCTGCCCATTTTACACTTGGAAAGAGTCAAGCTCCTTATCTGGGGCGGCAGGACTGAGCCCTCAGTTCCCGACACAAACTTAGAATCCTTCCTCAACTTTAAATTGGAACCACTATGTCCCCATGCCCAGGACAGAGAAGTGAAAACCAGAAAAGCTAGGAATCTGAAATCCGAGCCCAGGCCGCTGGGGCAGCAAGGAATTCTACACACAGCTATTTTCTTGCAACCATGCAGCCTTTTGGGGTCAGCGGGCAGCAGATGGAGCTGCCAGCCAGGGAGCAGCTGGGTGTGCAGTTCCCCTACAAGACCTGACAAACCCTTTGCCCAGGAAAGGGTGGGCCAGGCGGCCAGCTGGGACACTCTGGTGGCCAGCTTGCCTGCTCCCGGCTCAGAATGCCCGTGTGAGAGTAACTCCGAGTCTCTGGGCAGGCTACTGAAACTCTGAGCCTCACCTGAAAGAGAGATTAGGGTAGTATCATCCAAGAAACACAGCATAATCATAATTTAGGACAGCCACTCCAAGCCAGGACTCAACCTTGAGCCTCTTGGATGTTCATACCTTTCCCAATACCCCTGCCGCCTTCCTGAGACTTTCCATCTGTGACTCCCGATATGGAACCATCCTGCTTGCCTTCCAGGCTTGCTCCTCTGGCCTCAGGACCTGTCCCTCCCAGGCTCACCTTCTCTTCCTCCCCGAGACCCCTTCTCCCACTAGTGACTGGACTCTGAGACACAGGACTCCAGGCTCCCTTCCAGGCTCCAGCCTACTCTGTTCCTCCTGCCAGTTCTCCTTGCCCATCCCCCTCCTCACATTAAAAGACCTGAAAACCCAGGATCTAGCTCAAACACGCAGAAAAGTACAGAATAGAATCCTATCACCAAGACTTAGTTGATGTTCCCACACTGCCGTATTTGCTTTGGATTTTGTTTACAAAGAAATATAATGTTATCATTCATTATCCCTTTGGCCCCCTCCTCTGGGGGAGGGTAATTTTGGAGCTGCTGGTTTCCTCCTAAGCCCCTTTCATGCTTTCCACTACGTACCTGTGTCTATCCAGAAACATCATATTCCTTTGTATGAATGTTTTTTAAAACGTATATAAATATACTCTCTGTCTCTTTCATTAGCTTTGTTCACTGATGATTTTTCAGGCTTATGCACATGGATGCACAC
Organism: Mirounga angustirostris; assembly: GCF_029215605.1. NCBI lineage: Eukaryota > Metazoa > Chordata > Mammalia > Carnivora > Phocidae > Mirounga > Mirounga angustirostris. Next base: position 143,527,024 of record NW_026991713.1, read on the forward strand.
CTACCCCGCCTCATCTGCCCTCTGGATCTCCTGATCCACCCACCTCCTGCTGGTCCCCCAGAAGCCCTCGGGCTGGCTCAGGGCCCCTCTGCCTCCACTGTCTCAGCACTTACCACCCTGCATTGTTGTCGCCTGTTTACTGAGCACACAGAAGGTGGCTGGATGAGGGCAGGGGTCAGCGGCACTCTCTGTTCAGGCCCTCATGTTCTGTCCCAACCCCCACCGTCGTGTGTGTGTGTGTGTGTGTGTGTGTGTGCGCGCGCGCGCGTGCGCACTGCACGCGCGAGTTTAGGGAGAGAATCTTCGCAGTGCTTCACGGCTCACCTCATTCATTCATTCAGCATATGTGCTACACCAGCCAGTCTGGTGGCAGGGAGAAATCCATCCCCATCTGGCCAAAGGGCCAGAGTCAAATGGCTGCTGAAATAAGGACCGAGAAGATGGGCAAGACAAGAGGTTAGAGAGGGCTTAAGGAACAGAGACCAACCAAGAAAGAGGAAGAGAAATGAGCCAAGAGGGGTAGGAAGAGCATTCCAGGCAGGAGGAACAAGGTGGGCAAAGGCCACATGGTTGGGTGCAGTGTGGAAAGGACAGGGTGAGGGACACACATTTGTGTGTGCAGGGCTGCCGCAACCAGGGAACCCAGGGGCAAGGGGCAAGCAGCAGGGGACAGGATCAGATATGCATCTTGCAAAGAGCTCCCTGGCAGCCATGGGGAGAAGGGACTAAGTTGTCAGGGTAGAAGCAGGAACTGTGAAGAGGCTACTGCAAGTATGCAGGCAAGAGGGCCTGGGCTGCTAGCTAGGCAAGGATAGGCAAGGCAAAACGGAGGACAATGCAGGGCTGGCCCCTGCAGACAGCAACCTCCTCCTGCCTGGGGCACAAGGGGCCTCCCTCCCCAGGCTCAGGAGGCTGAAACACAGAAGGGCCACCAGGAGCAGAGAGAACAAAGACCAGAGGCCATTTCCCCCTTCCCCCTGCAGAGACAGGCTGGGGCAGGCAGGCCGGGAGAGTGGCAGGTAGAAGGGAGCTGGGAAGCCCAGGTCCTCCCCGCTTGACAAGGAGCCTTGGAAATGCTCTTAAAGGCAGCTTGTCCCCAGTGCCCAGGGCCCTTTGGGTGCCCCTCACCCTCCTTGGGGTATTGCCTAAATGGTATGAATTGAGCTAAGCCTCTCCCCCCCAAAACTTCCTATCCCCAGATGATTGCCCCTGACAATGCTCGAAATGCCAGCACTAGCAGCCATTCTAAAGGTTCAGTGCCGTTCTGTTCTGAACCTAATTTATCAGGTCTCCTTCCCTCTGCCCAGAGGAGGACTGGGCAAGTGAGGGCAAAGCCAGAGAGAGGGGAAGCAGACAGGGTTGCTGGGGCGGAGTCAGGGAATACAAAAGCCAGTGACTCCACCATCTGGCCTGGGGCAATCCCTGGAGCCGGCTGCCACCAGACGGGAGGGGGGAGTGGGGGGTGGGGGGGGACGGACCCTACTCTCCCTTTCCAGGGCCTCTTGGGCCACCGGCATCAGCCACCTGTGAGCTATGCGCCCAAGGTGACTGGCTTTACTCTTGGCCTCAGTGTTACTGTCTGAGAAATGAGACACCAACACCAGCCTGGCTGGCACGGTGTCAGAATGAGGCGCCCTAACACCCACCCATGGCCATGCTGGGCACACAGTAGGTGCTTGAGAAATGGCTGGATCACTCCAGTACAAGTCACCCATGTGGTTGGAGGGGGGCTTTGCTGACAGAACCCTCCCCAAATTGTTCAGGCTTTCCAGCTGTCACTGATCAATGTGTGCAGGTGTGTCTCCGTGGATCTACTTGAGGTGGGCGCCCCATGAATGTTGTGGTGAATGGATGAGAGTCAGCTGATCTCCTGCCCCACCTGGGAAGAGGAGACCAGCTGCCTGGTCAGCTCTGGGCTTAACACTATCCTTGCCCTTAATAGTGTGCGCTTACTGGTACTGGCTGCTGGAGTTAACCGAGCACTCACTGTGAGCCGGGTCTAGGGCTGCGCACCTAGCAACCTCACCAGCTGGGGGTTGCTATCATCACTCCCATTTCACAGATGAAGAATCTAAGACTCAGAGATGTTAAGAGACATGCCCAAGGTCACACAGTCAGGAGGGGCAAAGTGAGGGCTTGAACTCACACCCGGCTGACATCAGACTCTGTGCTCTTAACCAGCAAGAGGCTCAGGGTACCCTAGCTGGCTTCCAGGAGGGCAGGCACCCCTTTCACCAGCACTTAAAGCCTTGGGCCCCACCTCCCACACAGGGTCCTCCTCATTAAGACAGGGCGATTCTTGGCAGGATGCAACCCAGGTGAGGTTGAGAGGTGAGGCCAGGCTGCTGGGTGCTTACTGGGACCCAGGTCTGGGTGGAGGGGCAAAATTAGTCCCATTTTACAGATGAGGAAGCTGAGGCTCTGTGAGGCCAAATTTCTTTGCCAAAATCAAAAGGAGGCAGAATTCAGTCTAACTCCACAGCTGGATTTTAATCATTCCACTCCTCCCCCATGACAGGTCGGACACCTCCCCAGGAAGTCCTGCCTGATCTCCTAGGTCTCCACCCTAGCCCTGACAGCTCTTACTTCAGACCAGTCAAGGGCACCAGAGCCGATGGGCTAGAGACCTCGTCTATCCAGCTCTATGTCCCACCGCCAGGAAACAGTCCTGTAACCGCACTAGTAGTTAAGCACAACTCCATCAAGTACAAGGAGATTGTCAATGTCTCCTCCACTCCCCAGGAACGGCAGCCCTTGAGTTGTGCAGCCTGTCCCTCGGCATCCAGTTCAATCCCAGGCACGTGGTAGGTGCCTTATCTGCATTTGTTCAATAGTTATAATCATCATAGCGACCTTAGATTGAGGCCTCCTAAAACTCTCAACTCTTTCCCTGTGTTATTTCATTTAATCTTCATGCCAACAATATCATCCAGCAGGAACTATGCTTATGCCCATTCTACAGTTGGAGGAAACACCCACTCAGAGGCCAAGCAGCTCGCCCTGGGTTGCATAACCAAGAAGGGGCAGCTGGTAGGGGCTGCACTATCAGCCACAGTTCAGGGTTCAGGACGGTGGGAGCAGGTCCCCTCCAGACCTTCCCTGCTGGGCTGGATGCCCATGTTCATCCTCAGTGACCTGCACCGTCAGGCCTGACCCTGTCATTAGCTCAGGTGTGAACATCAGCTCCCACACCTGTTATTAGGAACCAGGGTGACGGGAGCAGCGGGGTTCACCTGTCCCAGCCCTCCCCAGTTTCAGATGCTAAAAAGTGGATAAACAGGGAGGGGCAGTTTTCTCCACGAAAGCTCTTCTGTGGCTTCCTGGCTTCTGGGTCCTGGGTCCCCTCCGCTGAAGACGGTGCTGCTGACCCCATGTCTGGGTACTTCCTGTGTGCTAGGGGCATTCTGTCCATTGTCACATTTGCTCCCCCCGGGACCTCAGGCTGGAGACATGTATTCACACCATCCCTGCTTTGGGGATGAGGAAGCTGAGGCTCAGAGCGGTTCCCTGACCTGTCTACAGCAGCTGTGGCAAAGCCGGGTTCAGAAGCGAGGCATTCTGCTCTCGGGGTCGGAGCTCTCACTCACCTTGCCATGCTTTATCTCTGGCAACCCCACCCTCCCTCAGACAAAGGGGGCCCCCCAAAAACTCAGGATGAATGATTGAGGGTCAGTGCCCCCATGATCCGTGACCACATCTTAGAGCTACAAGGACAGTGCTAGGGACCAGGTGACACTCAGAAGATTCTTGTTTAGAGAATGGGGCAAGAGGCTGCCCCCCAGCCCACAAACCAGTCCATGAACTTGTCCCCACCGAGGGGAAGGGGCAGAGGGATGCACTGGTCTGGTGAGATCAGGAAGGGAAGCACCCGGCCCCTACTCAGAGCTGTCTGTGCCAGGCCATAGAGCCCAAAGGAAGAGTCTGTCATCCCATCCTGGGGGAGAGAATCAGGAAGGCTTCCTGGAGGAAGAAACCTCAAAGCTGAGATCTGAGATCAATGGCTGTCAGCAAACAGCAGATGGTGGCTGCCTTGGGCCAGAAGTATGCAGGGAAGGGAAAGGGGGCAGGAGAGGGGTAGGACCCTGAGTCCTTGTCACCCCAGGCCCTTGGAGTCTACGCAGCTATAAAGGATGGGAAGTCCTTCCTTCCTATCCTCTGTTGGGAAAGCTAAGATCCTCCCAGCATGTATGATTTCATCATAACCTTGTTAGGTCCAACCTTCTATTAGGGGGACCAGACAGAGAGCTGGAGGAATTAGGGTCTGGAGGAATGGGGGAGGCAGAGGGCAGGGTGAGGCCTGGCCCATCTCCTGGTGTGTGGGTGTGTGCATGTGTGAAGAACTGGAGGGGCCCAAGTCCTGGTGGGGGGAGAACAGAACAGTCCTCTGTGGCTGGCACAGAGTATGCAATTGTGCAATGCTCCAGGGAACAGCTCAGGGACTGGACGGGACCCCAGCTAGGTTTGAGAGCCAGCTGGACTCAGCCACAGAGGAACAGCCTACAGGGCCCTGCCCAATCTCTGGGGTTGTGAAAGCCTGGGGAGGCTGCGGGGGGTGGGGGGTACTATGGAGGGGAAAATAAATGCCTCTGAGCTTGAAACAGTCCAAAGGAGAGATGGGGGACCCTGAAATCACAGGGCGGTGCAGTTTCTGAAAAAGCTGGCACTCACGGTAATGGAGTGCCCAGGCACGCCTGCACCTGTCTGAGGGGGTCTGCCTGGGCTGGACCACGGGAGTACCGTGGGAGCCCTGGCCAGAGTCTTCTCACCTTCTTCTGGGCCTGGATGGGAGTGAGGATCATGGTGAGGTGGGGCATGTTAGGGTGGATCCTGCCAGGCAGGTGGACACTGCAATTCGCCCTGTCTCCCGCCTGAATGAAGCTTGGTAAAGTGCACCCTCCTAGTCAGGAGCCCCCACCTCATACTTGTAAGGGTCAAAGTCCCACCCCTTCCCTCAATCTCAGCATCTCCAAGAGGCTTCCCTAAACCGGTTATTAAATGAATACATTAGGCTTATCAAAACGGACGTCGGCTGCCGGCTCAACGCAAACACATCAAGACATGTCATTCCCTTCCCAGGCCGCCCTGGGAACCTGAGGCTCAGAGACGCCGCCAGTTTCTGGACTGGGGGGTGGGGCACACCCCTGGGAAGTCATGCAGCGAGAAGGAGGCTCCGATGACGCCCGGCCACCGCGCAAACCCCGGCATGGGAAAAGGAGGGTGCCTCAGCCTGTGCCCCCACCCACCGACCCCCACCGACCCCCCCCACGGATTTTTCTTGGTGAAGCTCTGGAGGGCAGGGTGGCAGCTCCCGGGAACCGCTGCGGCAGGTGGCACACAGACCATCGCCCCGCCGCGCACCACCCCCACCTCTAGCCCCACCGAGCCAGGAGCACCTGCGCGCTCTCCAAGAAGCGCTGGCGAGCGCCCCCTCCCCCGCCCAGCTCAATCTCCGTTCCCCCCGTGAGCCCCTGGACGAAACTTCCTGAGTCCCCTGCGGTGCCCCTGCCTTGGGTGTAGCGTCCTCCCGACACACCACTGTCCACCCCTGCGGTGCTTCCCGTCTCAGGAGAATCCCCGGCGCAAGGGCGACCCTGAGACACAGAAGTTCCCTGTACCAAGTTAATGCTCCCTGAGCTCCTACAACTCTCCGGTGCCAAGTATCATGTTTTTCCTCGGGCGCCCCCCAGCCCATCCCCATTCCCACCCCGGCAGGGCTTGCCAGCTCAAGGGTGTCCCTCGGGAGCCGCGTTCCCGCCTGCGGCGCACCACCGGCTCAGCTCCCCGCCCCCTTGGCCACGCTTTCGGGGGGCCCCCTGCAGCTCTCCGGGCCAGGCCGCTCCCCCAACGCTCGGGGCTGTGCTTCCCAGCCTAGGGCGCCCCTCAGCGCGCTGGTTTCCCGCGGGCGTCCCGGGCGCGGCGTGCGGCGCCTGCTCACCTCCGGGTCTGCACGGTGGGGCTGTATTTGCCTTTGTTTCTCTTCCTGAAGAGCGAGTTCATGGTGGCGTTCGGAGTGCGCGGGCGGGGGCGGCGGGTCGCGGCGCCGGGCTGACAGCGGGAGGCGGGCGGGCCCGGCGCGCACCGAGGGACGGGCAGCGGACGCAGGTGAGCGAGCGGTGGCGCAGAAACCCCTATTGCGGCGCGGCGACTGCGGCGACCGGTCACTACCCACGGGGGGCGGGGCGCCCGCAGGCCTCTGGCTCTCCGGGCGGCTCCCGGAGAAGGTGGTGCTTACCTTCCCGGAGGAGGGGCCACCGGGCGGGCGGGGCTTCCAGGCCCCTTGGGCGCGCGCCCTAGGCCTGGTACGAGCGAGTGGAGCGCCCAGCCTGGGCTGGGGGTGGCACACCGGGACCTGTCGGGACACCGCCCACCCTCCCCGGCCCCCGCACTCTAGTGTCTGGCAGGTGGGCGGGGGCGCACAGGCCCGGGCATACCCAGCCCCACACTCAACCCCCCTCCCTCGGGCCTGGCGCGCCCCTTGGCTGAGGGCCCTCACCTGGCTCTCCGCTGCCCCTCGCGCGCCGCGCTCCCATCTCCTTGGCTCACATCCAGGTGGGTCCCCCCCGACAGGTGTGGCTGGGACCAGACGGGTCTCTGGGCCTTGGCTAGCTGGCGAATTACATTCGGGTGGTATCAGTGCCAATGGCAATTGAGAAAAGAGGTTGTGGAGCGCGCCTGCCTGATGCACATCCCCGACCTCAGCCGCAGCTGACACCTGGCAAGACTTCTTACCGCTCCCAGCCTCAGTTTCCTTATTTGTCAAACAGTGGTAACAACTGCCCACAGCCCCAAGGGTTAGGAGGAGAGTCCTGTTGAGAATTCACACAAAGTACTTAGCACAGTGTCTGGCCCAAATGTGCAGGAAGTGGGCTATCTAGGGCAGACAAAAAAATCCCTTGAAACTAATAACTCCAGGCCCTGGCATGATAGAAATACTTCATGGCTGGTCATAAAAGCGGCTGGATTCTCGTTCAAAATCGCCATGTTACAGAATTCTGCCAACATGTGCCCAGGTTAAATTGTGTGCCACGGTGTCCCTGGGTTAGACAGTGGGCCACTGTGCACCCGGTGTTAGGTGTGTACCAGTCGAGAAGGCTGCAGTGGAACAGGCAGTAAACTGAGTCTGGCAGTGAGCCCAAATGGGGCCTGGACAGCTGGGAAGTTTCAGTGCCACTTTAGAGGGGAGTGGAGGTGGGGTCTGAGCCTAGCGGGAAAGGAGGAGCAATGAGGTCTGCAGGGGAGGGAGGCAGGAGCCCCTGCTGAGGATCCCGAGTCCTCAGGCCAGTCCCTTCCCCACATGTTTTTATTTATAAAATAAAGACAGTGCTATGGAAATTGATTCCAAAAGGCTTTTACTGCCTCTGGACCCTGGAGCATCTGAGAGACACAGCGTCCTTTAGACCATCTCTTGTCCCTGCCACCAAAGGACTTCAGTTTCAAAGTGTTACAGAGACTCTAGGAAAATATTATTATTATTTTTTTAAGATTTATTTATTTATTTGAGAGAGCGAGAATGAGAGAGAGTACATGAGAGGGGGGAGGGTCAGAGGGAGAAGCAGGCTCCTCGCTGAGCAGGGAGCCCGATGCGGGACTCGATCCTGGGACTCCAGGATCATGACGTGAGCCGAAGGCAGTTGCTTAACCAACTGAGCCACCCAGGCGCCCAGGAAAATATTATTCTTAATGAGGCATCTGTGGGTGAACTTCAGGGGGTCTGTGAATCCTCATAGCTTTCAAAATGTGTGTCCATATGTACATTTTTCTTGGGGAGGGCCTATTGCTTTCAGTGTGTTCCTTCATTCACTCATTCAGCCGATACTAACCTTCTCCCTGCTTTGGCTGCCTGGTTCTGCTACAATGATAAGAAAAGGGGAAAAACAAAATACAGCAAAGGTGCCTTTCTCTTAAGGGATGGGGCCTGGAGGGCACAAAGGGACTCAAGTCCAGCCTGCTGACATTGGGAACAGATATCAACTGTGGGGGGAGAGGGAACCTGGGGCCTGCAGAACCCGAACTCCGCACAGAGCTTACCCACCCACAACCCCAAGTGGGCCATAGCCAGGGGCACAGGAAGGTACCTTGTTGATCCCTCTGCTTTTGCCCATGCGGCAACTCTGCCTGGAAACCCCTTTCTTACTTCTCCTTACCTATCCCTACAGGGGACTCTTACATGGGAGATAAGCATGCTTTAGGGGATGTTCGTGGCAGCGCTGTTGCTATGGAGACAGCCCTGGAGACAAGCTGATGGCCATGGGGAGACAGTGGTTAAGTAACCACTGTGCATCCACACTAGGAGACCATGCAGCTGGAAATGAATGAGGGGCAGATGTGGATACACGTGGTCAGGCACCAGAAGTACAAGGGAGAGAATATACATGTGTATATGCACAGAAAGCTTCTGGAAGGATCCACAAGAAACTGTTAGCTGTGAGTCTCCTCAGGAGGGACAAGAGAAAAATCTGAATTTTCATTGTATACTCTTTTACAGTATTTGGAGTTTATTTTTTTATCTATTTTTATTTTTTTTAATCTCTTGATTTTATCTTTTATATGTGCATGAATTGCCTTTTTAGTTGCTTTTTAAAAACTTGTTTAAAAATGACCCAAGTCTCGGGGCGCCAGGGTGGCTCAGTCATTAAGTGTCTGCCTTCGGCTCAGGTCATGATCTCAGGGTCCTGGGATCAAGCCCCTCATTCGGCTCCCTGCTCTGCGGGGAGCCTGCTTCTCCCTCTCCCACTCCCCCTGCTTGTGTTCCCTCTCTCGCTGTGTCTCTCTCTGTCAAATAAATAAATAAAATCTTAAAAAAAAAAAAATGAACCAAGTCTGGCATTTCCTCTTCCCAGTGCCTCCCCTGCTGTCCCCTCCACTGCCCGCCCCCCACCAATCCCCGCTGTGTGCCCCTCTATCAGCACCCACCACACTCTATGTAATAACCTCCTTCCTCATTGGACTTTCTCACTGGCCTGGGAAATAATGGTGGGTAAAGATTATGAAAGACATGAAACTTGGGGAATAGAAGAATCTGTGCTGAAGCCGCTCTACCCTCAAGGTGCTGATGGTCTAAGAGCTGAGACAAAGATACAACTACAAAGCCCACCTGGATGAGTCTGGGAAGAAGAGCCTTATCAGGGCTCCAAAGATGGGAGGAGCAGCCTGGGAGACCTGGGTTGGAGTCCTCGCTTGGTCCCTTTCGCCTGTGTGGACATGGGCAAGTCATCTTGCCTCTCTTGGCCTCAGTTGTCCTCATCTGTGAAATGGGCACACAACAATAACTTCAACCACAGAAGGTGAGCCCACCCATGTGTGAAGCACTTAGCATGCCCCCTGCAGTTAGTGATGGCTCAACAAATGGGAGGGGGTTACGTCTGTAGCTGGGGGCTTGTGGGGCTGAGGGGTATAAGCAGTCACAGGAACTCCAAACTGTGTCAAAACTCTGGATTTCTCCCAATTTCCAAATCTTCTTTCCCCACACCGCTTACAAAAGTGATGGTTGGGGATGCCTGGGTGGCTCAGTCAGTTGAGGGTCTGGCTCTTTGTTTTGGCTCAGGTCATGATCTCATGCCAGGCTCCAAGTTCGGTGCAGAGTCTGCTTGGAATTCTCTCTCTCCCTCCCCCTCTGCCCCTCCCCCTGCTTGCTCACTTGCCCCCTCTCAAACAAACAAACAAATAGAGGTGATGTTTGGCTTTGGGAAGGAAACCAGGCTAGAGACTTCCAGGTTAGCCTGCTTGTAGCTTGGCTGCTGATGACAGTCATGACACTGATGATATTCATGGCATTTCTCGTTTATGGAGGACGGACTCCGTGCCAGGCAACAGGGCATGAGCCCAACATGCCTCAGCTGATTGGTTCTCCCCGAGGACCCCCACTGGGTGAAGCAGGCCAGCCCTCCCCACCTGGGCCAAAGCTCTCTTATCTCATGTTCCAGGGAAGGGCACTGAGGCCCTGAGAGGCCCAGGGCCCAGCGGGGCTGTTTCCTGGGTTATTCGGCTCCAGCCCTGAGCTCGGACCCCCACCCACCTCCACCCTCCCAGCCTCCCACTGACTCAGCTGGGGAGAATTAGGAAATTCAGGGAGGAATTTGGGCTGTGCTTTACCATCCCTCCCTGCTCTGTTCTCTAAAATCTGGACTTGGAGCTGGTGCGGCTTTGTGTGCGTACACACGTGTGCACGACACTCGTCTGTGGGCAGGCCGGATGGGGTGGGAGCTGTGTTCTGGCCCCATGCATCCTCCTCTGGGCAGATGGGATTTGTTTGGTTCCGCAGAACCCTCTTATGCCAAGTGACTCATCCCCTGGTCGAGTGGGGGTGGAGGTTCGGGGGAGGGTGTTTGCTTTCCTGGGGTTTGCTTGATGGTTAAACCCACGGAGATTGCACCTGCAGGGCCTTCTAGTGCCCTGGCAACCAGGCCACCCTCGGTCCCTGAACCCTGTCCCCTCTCTGCAGTGGGGCCAGGCTGCTGACTCCCAGGAGGCCACCGCCTTCTGAAGGGTCACCCACACCCTCCTTGTTTGCTGTCATTTTTTTCCCCAGCAGTTGGAGAGGTGCTCACTCACTCACTGGCTTGGGGTGTTTCTGTGAACCAGTTTGGAACAAGAAGGGCAGCATTCTCCCCGCCCCAGAGAGAGGTGTGTGTGGGACCAGCAGCCTGTTCCTAACCACAGCGCCTTCTCCTCTCATCCCCCTGCGAACAGCCATCTCCTGTCTCCAATTGTGTGACCTCACACCCCACCTGAGGAACCTTTAAAAATGCAGATTCTAGAGTCCCCTGGTTGGGTGGGTCTAGAAGGGCCCAGGAGTCTGCATGTTAACAAACACCTCCCCCCTGGTTGCTGAAGCCCCCTTGAGAAGCACACTCTGGACCACCCTGAGAAACACAGACTGATGCAGTACCTGCTCAGGCCCTGTCTGCACCCACCAGGAAAGAGCCCACAGGCTTTAGCTTGAAGCCCCGCTGGGTTTGAATCCTGGCTCAGCCACGCACCCACCTGTGTGCCCTCGAGGGGGTGGCTTAACCTTGTGGGATCTTGGTTTCCCCATCTGTAAAATGGGGAAAAGTCAGTTGTGGCATGATGTGCCAGGCACCTGGCATGGAGGCCGCTCTCTTCCCCATTCGTCAAGGGGACAGGAGGGGACTGGCCCAGCTTCACCCTGGGTTTTGTAACATGTATTTACTTTTCTTGCAGAACAATGCAAGGGATGGAAAAATCATGCTGGCTCTCCAGCCCAGCTGGGCTGACTCACACTCAGTCCTGGACTGGGGGCCTGGTGAGCTCCCCACAACACCCCTGGGGCCAGACGGGAGGCTGGACCCTGGCAGCGGGGAGAGGAAAGGGTCCATGGTTAGTCAACCACCCTGCCTGCCCCTGAGTCATCCCCCAAGAATGTGCCTCGGGGCCCTACCCACCGGGGGCCCCTGGCAGGCTGCCCCATCCTGGCCATCTCCACACTGCCTGCCAGGCAGCGCCACCCTGCCGCCCTCCCAGAGAGCTGCTGCTCAGAGGACCCTCCTGCCAGTGCCCTCTGGATGCAGGGCTGTATCTCACAGCTGTGTCTGTTGTCAAACTATTGAATAGTGGCCACTCTGAGGCCCTGGTGCCCCTGGCAGCCCTGGCCCTTCCCCCGGGCCCAGCCACTGAGGGGTTAACCCTCAGCTCTGCCGGGGTGACTCTCAGACCCTGCCTCACCCACTCTGACCCAGCCCTACTAGCACATCAGTCCATCTGGCAGATCCAGGCCTCATCTTGAACCCTGGATTGCTTTCCAGTACAACCTGCTCCCTCTCTCTGGACACCTCATCCTAAGCCCATCCCTGGGCCTCTCAGCCGGGCCAGAAGGGCCTCCCAGTAAGGAGGTCACACTGTCAGGGCAGAGAGCGGAGCTGGGTGGGACCAGACAGGCTCTGCCAGGCCTGGGATCCCCGCAGGACAGGCTGCCCAACCCTACCCCAAATCTCCTGTCCTCCCCTAAATGCCCAACCTTTCTTCCTCCCACCCTGCCTTGTGGGGCCCTGCCAGGGCTCATGCTGCCCAGACCGGTAGGGCTGCATTTCTGGGGCCAGTGTCCAGGGTGTGGCAGCCCCTGGGGATGGCCCAGGTCAGAAGGTCAGAACACTATTCCCTCCAGAGCCTGGAGGCCTGAGTGATGGGCAAGCTAGGCCACAGGGGGCAGAATCAAATTAGGTTTTAGCTTGAAGCCAACCTGGGTTTGAATTCTGATTCTGCCATGTACCCAGCTGTGTGATCTTAGGCAAGTGGCTTAACCTCTCTGAACCTCAGTTTCCCCATTTGTAAATAGGGGAAGAGCCAGTGAGTTAGGATGTCAAATCCTAGCTCCTCTGTTTCCTAGCTATGTGACCCTGAGGAAATGTCTTCACTTCTCTGAACCTCAGCTTCTCCACCTGCAAAATGGGAATACTCTGACACCTGTTCCATAGGGTCTTGAAAGGATTCTGTGAAGTAAGACATGTAGTAATGACAAACAATCCCACCTCTGCTGAACATGTACTATGTGCTAGGCCCTGTGCTATGTGCTTGGCCTATGGATTCCAGCTTGATTGAGGTGTGATGGACATATAACAAAGGGTACATCTTTAAGTGTACCATCCAGGGGTACAGTCAGTCAGTTAAGCATCTGCCTTCGGCTCAGGTCATGATCCTAGGGTCCTGGGATTGAGCCCCATGTTGGGTTCCCTGCTCAGTGAGGAGCCTGCTTCTCCCTCTCCTCCCCACTTGTGTTCTCTCTCTCTCTCTCTCTCAAATAAATAAAATCTTTTAAAAAAATAAAGTGTACCATCCAATGGGTTTGACATCAGCACCCGACGGTGAAACCATGACCACAACAAAGATGATGAACTGGCCCTCCTCCTCTCATTTTTCAGATGTGGAAACTGAGCCTCCAAGACGTTAAGAGTCTGCTCAAGGTGGTCAGGAGAGGACTCAGGATTTAAACTCTGCAATCTGGGGCGCCTGGGGGGCTCAGACAGTTAAGCGTCCGACTCTTGATCTCGGCTCAGGTCATGATCGCAGGGTCCTGGGACCAAGCCCCGCGTTTGGCTCCCCGCTCAGCAGGGAGTCTGCTTGTCTCCCTCTCCCTCTGCCCCTACCCCCACTCATGCTCTCTCAGTCTCTAAGATAAATAAATAAATCTTTAAAATATTAAAAAAAAAACCCTCAACATCCATGCAGTCTGAGCTAGCGCCCTCGTCCCCATGTCTGCCCCCATTCAGCCAGGTGCCTGGCACAGAGTAGGCGCTCAATGTCACTGCTGAATGAATGAACAGGAGGGTCAATGCATGATAGTGGTCCCAGGGAAGGTCCAGGAGAACTGACCAAAGGTCAGTAGGTCCTGAGTCAGAACCATGGTGAAGAGAAGGTGTTTGTTCATTCATTCATTCATTCATCAAATATTTATTGAGTACCTACTATGTGACAAGTCCTGTTTTAGGCACTCAGGATACAAGGCTGAGCACAACAGACACAGATTTCTGCCCTCCGGGAGCTTGCTGCAGAGAGGTGGGGTTGGGGGATGGTGAGTTTAATGCCACCTGTGGTGGATGATGGCACCTGTCCTGGGTCCCCAGCAATGGAGCACCCCAGGCAGACAAAGTCATGGAGCAGGGGCCTGGAGACACTGTGAGGAAAGCAGTCAGACTCGAGGCTGAGGGTGGTCGGCGCCCTGGCAAGGAAGGGGAGGGAGGCAAGTGAGGGACCCTAGTTCCCTCATCATACTCCCAAACACCACTGACATTTCCACAGGAATCAGGCTCCCCCTAACCCCTCAGGGGAGGATCTTCTTGCCTCCACAGTGCCTCCCACACATTCACCCATCCATTTATTGGGCACCTACTGTATGCTCAGCCCTGGGGTTACAGCAGCTAACAAGATACAACCCACATATTCCCAGCCTGAGAAGGGAAAGAGATAGAAAAGCAGACAGACAACACATTTTAAAGAAACGAAATAACTTAAATGCCCACCAAGGGGTATGTGTGGCTGATAAATGCTGAGACAGACATCTGACATTGGGTGAAAGGGGATGGACACATGGGGGGTTTGTAGGCCTCATAAGGAAGGAAGCACTGGGGTATTAAGTGAAAAAAAAGAAGTGACCCACCACTGCATATTGCATTTTCGCCATTTGTGATGTAAAATAGAGCTGCCCCTGTATCCCTCCTGCTTGCCTAGGTCTGGGTCTGCCTGGGCCTTTTGTCCATTCTCTCTGCTGAGGTCAAACATTCCTGCCAGAGACCTGGGTGGCCAAGCCCCCATGCGCTGCCCTCCCAGGCCATTCTCTGGTCACTGGCTCAGGCTTAATCCCTTGCCTGGGCTTGGGCCCCGGGACTGATGAGTCAACACCAGTTTGGCTCTGGACAAACACCCCCTCTTTTGCCCCCACCCCTGTTCAGTCCATCCTGTTCTCCAGAAAGGGCCCAGCCTCTGCTGGTCTAGGGGCGAGTCTGGAGAAGCCCTGTCCGACGGCACTTCCTTAGATGCTGGGAATATTCCGTATACGTGGGAGGCAAAAGCCCCATGCGGCCGTTGAGCACTTGAAATGAGGCTAGTGCAAGTGAATTTTTAAATTTATTGTTCATTTTTATTATTATTTATATAAATATATATGTTAATATCCATGTGATTAATTTAAATTTAAACAGCTGCATGTGGTTGGTGGTAATTGCTTCGAGTGACTTGGGAAAGTCAGATTGGACCCAGGCATAGAGGAGAAGTGGACCACCCAGGACCCTGGCCTCTCCCCCCAGGCAGGGGCAGCTGGGGCCTCAGGGACTGAGCTGGGTGTGTGGGGGTGTCCCCTGGGGTCTGCTCTGTTAATGGGGCCAAGCATAGGTTTTGGTCCCTGTGGCCAACCTCCTACCTGCCCAGTATCTTGGTCTGACCCCAGTGTGGTGGGCAGAATCATAACCTGGACTGATCCCTTAATATTGGGAGTGCCCAGCTCCAGCACCATGGTCCAACCTCTCTCAGATCCCACCTCTCCCTCTGCCCATCCCTGCTCCCACCTACACTGTTCCAGAGGAACTTAGGATGGGGGGTTAGGGTCACATCTAATTTGCTGAAAGGCAAGGGCAACGCACTCCTCTTTCCAACCCAGAGGAGTCAGAGGCCATAGTTGTCCTGGTCCTGGTCCCTCTAAGCATTGAGCTTGGTTACAGGGACTTTGTTTTTGCAGTGACCCCAGGCCAGGGAAGCAGGGGCAAGAGGGAGAATGCACCAGGAGGAGGCCAACCAACCCAAGGTACAACCACAGGTGGGCCCTGCAGTGGGCTAATGGGGCCCCCCCAAAAAAGTTAAGTCCAAGTCCTAACCCCCTGCAATCTAGGAATGTGACCTTATTTGGAAAAAGTTTCTTTCTAGATGCAAATAAGTTAAGGATCTCAGGATGAGATTGTCCTGGATTTAGGGTGGGCCCTGCATCCAATGACAGGTGTCCTTATAAGAAAAAGGCAGAAGGAGATTTGCAACATGGAGACACACTGAGAAAAGAAGGCCATGCAGTAACCAGCACAGCTAGAGATGGAGAGATGAGATCTGATGATGCAGGCAGGGGCCACAAGCCAAGGAATGCAGGCAGGCTCTAGACGCTGGAAAAGGCACGGAAATGGATTCTCCCTTCAGAGGTTCCAGAGGGAGCGAACCCTGCTGACACTCTGACTTTAGCCCAGTGAGGCTGATTTCACATTTTTGATCTCCAGAATCGTCAGATAATAAATGCGTGGGTTTTTTGTTTTGTTTTTTTTAAGGCCACTAGAGCATTAGTAGGAAATTAATATGCGAGGTTCCTTCCTCCCTGTTCCAAGGTGGGCGGGGGGCACTCTGTGCTGCCATCAAGGTAACTTGGGGCGTGAGGAAGGTCATGGGTGAAAGCAGGAGAGCAGGGGCTGGGGGAACATGGAGGAACCTCGGAGACACGATGCTCAGTGAGAGAAGCCAGTCACGAAAGGCCACGTTGCATGTGATTCCATTGATATGACATGTCCAGACTAGGTAAATCCATAGAGACAGAAAGCAAATCAGTGGGTGCCAGGGGTTGGGGGACACACGGGGAGGGACTGCTAAAGGTTATGGGGTTTCTTTTTGGGGGGATGAAAATGTTCAAAAAATTGATGGTGGTGGTTGCACCATTCTGCGAATATACTAACCGGCACTGGCTCACACACTGTATGGTGTGAGAATTGTCTTAATAAAGCCGAGTCATCACTTTCCTCCACTGCACCATCTCAAATGTCACCCTCTCCTAGAAGTCCCCTGGAAAACGATCCCTCTCTCCTAGCTGACACTATTTACCCATTTAAAAAAAAATGTTCTCAATGTGATTTCTTGAATTATTATGGTCAGATATACATAATATAAAACTTATATTTTACTAACTGGAATTAAGATTAAAACTTGAAAAAAAAAAAAACCTTACCATTTTAACCATTTTTAAGCATATAGTTCAGTGGCATCCAGTACATTCACGATGTTGTGCAATCCTCACCACCATTCGTCCCCACAACCTTCTTTCTCATCTTGCAGAACTGAAACTCTGTCCCCGTTAAACATTAACTCCCCATTTCCTCTCCCCCTCCCCCTGTACCCACCTTTCCACTTTCTGTCTCTATGAATTTGACCACTCTAGGTCCTTCATATAATTGGAATCAAACAATATTTGTCCTTCTGTGACTGGCTTCTTCCACGGAGCACAATGTCTTCAAGATTCATCCATATTGTAGCATGTGGCGGAACCCTCTTCCTTTTTAAGGCTGGACAATATCCATGTTATTCCCATTTTAAAGGAGGAGACACTGTGGCCATACACACTGCAGGGACACTACAAGGTGGCAGGGCCAGAATTCACACCCAGGCGGACCTGACTCTAGCACCCACTGCTCACCACTCTGCCACCCAGCCCCCTCCCAAGCGCCACACTGACTCCCGGTGCACCCTACCTTTGCTCCCTCTCTCTTCCCTCCTGAGAGCTCCTGGGGCTCAGACAGCCTTTTACTCACCTTTGGACCCTGATCCCACCTGCAGCGCCTGGTGGAGTCCCAAAGCTCGTGTGGAAGTGACTAGACCTGGGCGTGGACTGGGGGTCTAGGTGCGCAGTGCCTGGCTGTGCAGCCTCCTGGATCAGGGCCCCCCCCCCCCAGGCTCAGCCTCTTGTTCCATCAGTGCTGCCCAATGACAGGTTACTACCTGCACACCTGTACATAGCCACGCTGCTAAGGACCCCTGTGGCCCTCGAGATTCCCAAATCCAGGAGGTTCCTGAGCTGCACTCTGAGAAGGGACAGGGACTTAGAGGCAGCCCTAGGACAAATGAGACGTGGTGTAGAAAGCAGATTGGAGGTTGCCAGGGGCTGGGAGAGGGAGAAAGGAGGGACTGCTTGATGGATACTGGTTTTCTTTTGGGGTGATAAAAATGTTCTGGGACTAGATAGTGGTAGATAGTTGCACAACCTTGTGAATATACAAAAAACCATTGAATTGTACACTTAAAAATGGTTAAGATGATAACTTTTATGTATATTAACCACGATTAAAAAAATGTCCCATCCTCTCTAGCTTCAGCACCATCCCGGGGCGCTCATGTATTCCAGAGCCCACATTAAGGGCCACTCGTGTCCCCACAAGGGTCTGGACTTTGGATCCCCTCACTCTCAACCCCCTCTTTACCCCATCATTTCTTGGTGTCATACTGAGCTATCCAACTGAGGACATTTTCCTGCAGGATGGATGCGTTCTGAGGATATCTGCATTTGGGTCCAGTTTTTTTTACTCAAATAAATGCATTGCTAATGGTTGAATTTCCTGTGGTAGGGGCCCATCTGTGGGGGAGATATTCAGAGATGTGGGGGTGGTTTCTGGAGTCTTCAAAAATTACCTCACCACACGGCAGCTTTGGCTTGGTCCTTTCCGCAGGACAAGTAGGAAGCAGCAGATAGAGGCTGAAGGTCCTGCCCCTGGGACTGACCTCTCACCCCCTAGAGATCCCATGGACTCAGCCCATCCTTCTAGTACCTCCTTAGCCCAGAACAAAACGCCTGGATATCTTTATAGTCCAGGCTGGAAAATCATATCTTCTGGGAAATTCAGCTACAGTCCTGGGCAGAAGAAGGCACTGGAGAACTAGGGTCCTGGGTTTGAGTTCCTTAGTAGCTGTGTGACCTTGGGCAAGTTACTTAATCTCTCTGTGCCATAGTGACCTTATCTTTATTTTTTTTTAGATTTTATTTATTTGAGAGAGAGAGAGAGACAGAGATAGTGAGAGAGAGAGCACAAGTGGGGAGGAGAGGGAGAAGCAGGATCCCCACAGAGCAGGAGCCCGATGAGGGACTTGATCCCAGGACCCTGGGATCATGACCTGAGCCGAAGGCAGACGCTTAACCGACTGAGCCACCCAGGCGCCCAGTGACCTTATCTTTAAAATGAAGATTAGGGCGCCTGGGTGGCTCAGTCGGTTAAGCGACTGCCTTCGGCTCAGGTCATGATCCTGGAGTCCTGGGATCGAGTCCCGCATTGGGCTCCCTGCTCAGCGGGGGGTCTGCTTCTCCCTCTGACCCTCCCCCCTCTCATGCTCTCTCTATCTCAGTCTCTCTCTCAAATAAATAAATAAAATCTTAAAATAAAATAAAATGAAGATTAAAATAGTTTTGATCTTAAAAGGTTTTTTTTTTTTTAAGATTTTATTTATTTATTTTACAGAGAGAGATAGCGAGAGCAGGAACACAAGCAGGGGGAGTGGGAGAGGAAGAAGCAGGCTCCCCAATGAGCAGGGAGCCCGATGCGGGGCTCAGTCCCAGAACCCTGGGATCACGACCCGAGCAGAAGGCAGACACTTAAGGACTGAGCCACCCAGGCGCCCCCTAAAAGGTTTTTTTTTAAAAAAAAATTTAGATAATCATATAACATAACGACTAACCGTTTTAACATTAACCATTTTGATGTGTACAATTCAGTGGCACTGAGTACATTCATAATGTTGGGCAACCACCACCTCTATGGAGTTCCAAACATTTTCATCACTGCAGGGGTGTTTTTGAGGATTAAATGTTTGTAAGGCTTTAGAACGGTGTCTGGAACAGTACGTGCCAAGTAAGTGCTCAATAGATGGTAGGAATAATTAGTAATAGAACGGTGCTCATAATAGGTAACACTTGCTGGGCAGTGCTATTATTAATTCGTTTCCCTCCAGCTGGAGGAGGAGGGAGTTAGGTTCTCACTCCACTTTGGGCTGCATTTTCCACTTTGAGCTTTCCGAACCCACCCGGCTGTGCCCCTCCTTCCCCCCCGGCTCCCCGCCCCGGCCCAGAGTCCCATCCTCACCGGTCGGGAGCAGGGGAGACGCTGCTGGTAGCGAGGAAACCTGAGGCCTCCCCCTCAGTCTCGGGGCCTCTCTTCTGTTCCTGGGACTCTTCCTGGCCCGCTCCCTGCATCTCCCACGCCCGCTCCTGCTTCCCCAAGCTGTCACCTTCTGTGGCAAAGGAGACATGTGTGTGGGTAGGTAGCCAAGATTCTGCCAGAACCGAACGGAGTGAATTGGAGTGGAAGCACGCCCACATCTGGGAGGAGCTCTGGCGAGCGGACCTCCCCCGCTTGTGAGCGCCCCGCCTCTCACTCTGGGCCGGCGTTTAGTTCCAGCACTCCAGGATCCGCAAGCGCTTGGAAGGACCCCCACGATCTGCCAGCCAGCACCATCAGACTTGTCCACTCAAAGAATCACTTGGGGAACTTGTTGAACAGGCAGATTCCTAGCCTCCTCTGAGCGGTGCCCGGGAATCTGCATTTTAACACGCACTCTGCTGAAAGTAGTCTGAGGAGCTGGAGAGTTTGGGACAGACTGTTCCGCCCCACCTTTCTAGGTGTGAACATCCCGCTCTGTGGTTACTAAATGCCAATTTAACGCCTTCCGTGCTGTAACAACAGCTAAGTGTTAGTGCTCACTACGGGCCCGGCACTGACGCCCAGGACAAGCAGGCGAGTTTCCTTGCTGAGCCCCGGGTACAGCGGAAACATCCCTGGACCCCATCTCCCGCTGTGCGCGGACCCTGGATTCGTGGACTGTCGTTTGCTGCCACCTTGTGGCAGGGATGGCAACTTTGCGCTCCATTTCCATTCTTGGTAACTTTAATTGAAAGAATGCGCTGACCACCTACTGTGTGCCCGGTACCCAGTAAGGTCCTGGGGTCCTGGGAGCAGATGAATAAGACAGACATGGTCCCTGCCTCACGGAGCTCACAGTCTCCCGGGACAGTAAATAACGCACAGATAAATAAAATGAATGAATAAATGATTACAGAGTGTGACACATGCTAGAAAGGAAACGAACAAGGGCTGGTTATCATAGGATGCAAAGGCCTCTGTATTTAAACAGAGCATTGTCACACCCTTTCCCTGTCCAGGACTGTGGGCCACGCGAGGGCAGGTGTGTCTGCCTGATTCCCCTTTGGGAATGGGTGAAGTCACCCAGTGCTGGCACATAGTAAATGCTCAGTAAATGTCCAATGAATGAATACACGGAAGACAAGGTTGTCCAGCGCCAGCTTGTTAGCTCTTCCAGGCCGAATAGATGGGGAGCGGGAAGGGAGGGCTTTGGAAGGGAGGCAGGGTCCCTAGGGATCTTGAGAGGGCTAGATGGGTTTGGGTATGAACTAAAAGGAGATGATGGCCAAATGTCACCCTCCCAGGGAGGTCCCGGTCCATCCTGCTTTAAATTGTACCCTCGGAGAGCCTGGGTGGCTCAGTCGGTTAAGCCGCTGCCTTCGGCTCAGGTCATGATCCCGGGGTCCTGGGATTGAGCCCCGCATCGGGCTCCCTGCTCAGCAGGAAGCCTGCTTCTCCCTCTCCCTCTGCCTGCCTCTCTGCCTACTTGTTCTCTCTCTGTGTCAAATAAATGAATAAAATCTTTAAAAAATAAAATAAAATAAATTGTACCCTCACTTCGTTCACTTCTTGAACCCTTTCCCTGCTTACCTTTTCTCCTTGGTATTTTTCACTATCTCACATACTATTTACTTCCTTATTTGTTTAATGTCTGGCCCCCCCATGAATGTAAGCTCCAGGAGGGCAAGGATTTTTGTGTTTTGTTCACTTAATGACTCTCCAGCACCTGGAAGGACATGACACTTAGTAGGTGCTCTGTAAACCTACGCAGAGTGAATGAATGATGCATGGGTGGGGCTTGGGGCAGAGCCAATATGGCTCTAGGAGTAGCCCCTGGAAGGGGCGGGGCTCAGAGACTAGGCGATCAGGGTAATCCGAGTATGAAAGTAAATCTTACTCAGAGGGGAGGGGCTGGGCGGGGCAAAGGTCTGCGTGGGGGCAGAGCTAGACTGGGGGTGGAGCCTTGGGGGGGGTTCTTCCTGGGGCTGGGCCATTTCCGAGGCTTGCAGTCTTGGGGTGGGACCAGTGTGGGGGCGGGGCCTACCTGAGGCGTGGCCAATCTGGAGAAAGGGCCGGGCTGGGGCGTAGTCAAACGGGGGATAAATAAAGGAAGGGAGGGGCTAAGACTGGGGCGTGGCTAGGGCAGGACCAGCCCAGGGCCCGGGAAATCTGGGCGGGGCGGAAGCAGGGTGGCATGGGCGGGGCCAGGCTAGGGGCGGGGCTAGGCCGGATTCTCCGCTGTCCCAGGTCCTGGAGCACTCCCGCCAGGCAGGTCTCGCTCCCGCCCTGCAGGCCCCTCCCTCGCTGGCCGGGCCCCAGGAAGCGCAAGGCAGGACGCCCTAGGCTGGGCGGCCGCGGTCGGGCCTCGCCCCAGACGCTGCGCTCGGGGCCAGGCGTCCGCTGGGGGCCCTGGAGGACTCAGCTCCGTACTGCCCCCGGGGCTACGTCCCCGGAGACTCCGAGGGTGAGCAGGGCTGTGGGGGCCTGCGAGTGCATACGTGTGTGCGTGCATGTGCATACCGGTGTATGTGCGAGTGTGTGGACGTTTGTGCGCACCAGGGGAATTGTGTGCGTGCGTGGAGTTGGGTAGGTGTGAGCTCCAGGGAGCTGAGTGTGTGTGCGAAGTTGCATGTGTGTGCAAGGGCAGCCCCGTGTGGGAGGTGGGTCGTGCATGTGTGTGCCTGTGTGTGTGTTACAGAGACAGTGCCTGTGAAATTTAGTGAAGACTGTGTGTGTATGTCAGGGTGTCTTGGAGGAAAATGGGAGGGCAGGTGCAATGATACTTGGGGATCTATAGGGTCAGGACGTCTGTGGCGAGCTGTGGGGTGCGTGGGTGGGTGATGAATTGTGGGAGTATAAGAATTGCAAAGGTGTGTTTCCATGTGAGTGACAATGAGGGGTGCTGCTGCGGGCCTCAGTGTGAAGGGGTGGGGACCGAGGAAAGTTTGGGTACTGATTGCTCTTTGAGGGATGAGTGTGATCTGGAGCAGTGGGTAATGGACAGGGCAGGTGTTTGGGGCCTGGCTCAGAGTAATTTGGTGATCACATCAGCCCCCTTGCTTTGAGGGCTGGGGAAATGTGTGGGTGGAACCTGAAGGGGCTGGGCCTGCCCCTTGCTTGGGGAAGCAGTGGGCAGGGTTCTTGCTTCAGGTGGAGGGAGCTGCTACCTTACCAGTCACCTGTCACCCAGGCTCTGTGCTCACTCCTACCTGGGTGGCTTCTGTTGGTGCTCCTGCAAGAACATGGTGCAGAAGTATCAGTCTCCTGTCCGCATCTACAAGTACCCATTTGAGCTGGTCATGGCGGTGAGTGACTCCTGATTCTCCAGCCCCTTGTGTGATGGTTAGAGGGACACAGGAGGTCAGCTATGCAGGAATGAGAGGAAGCCCCTCAGTCCCCCCAAATGAGAAGGAATTATTGAGCTGCTCCGCTGACCTGGTGGGTCAGGCTTCTCACTAGTGACCCCTCCACCCAGTCACCCCAGCCTTCACCACAGCCTCTGGAATCCTTGCCCACTGACCAAATCACAAGATCTTTCTTTCTTTCTCCTTGATGAAGCAGCCTTGTTCTCTCATCTCAAGCTCCTCTAACACGATATCCTTGTTTTCTAACAGAAAACAAGGATATCGTGGGCCAAGCCACTACTGTCATTTGTGTAATGCTAATAATAATAATAGTAAATATACTAATGATGATGATGGTAGCAGCCATTCACCGAGGGTTTACATGGCCAAGTCTTTACAGACATTGTTTCATTTTTCTCATTTTACCTTCACTTAACTGAAGCTTCGAAGGGTGAAGGGGTGGCCCCAAGTTCCGTGGCTGAGAAGAGGTAGAGCCAGGGCTCAGACCCATGCAGGGGGTACTCCTGAGCCATGATTTTTACCACAACACTCCCCCAGGGTCCTCCTTCTGTTTGCACACCGCTTGTCCTTTCCCTCAAGGAAGCTGAGAGGGGGCCAGTGTACAGCAAGGGCAGTCATTTTCAAGGTGGGTTCAGACTCACTCTATGTAAGTCAGGCAGCCAGTCAATTGAGGGACTAGAATTGACTCCCAAGCTCTTGGCCTCCTGAATCAATGGTCTTTGCACCAAGGGGCAGGTGCTGTAAATAGGCAGATGTACCTTTCCTTCTTGGGACCATCCCTCTGCCTCTCAGAGGTCTCATTCCTTGGGGAAAAGGGAGCAATGCTATGGGCTTGTGATAGGAGTGAATGAGAAATGTGTAGCACCTCTGGCCCAATGCCTGGCACAGAGTCAGCACTCACGAAATGTGGTTGTCCCTGCTCTTCCACACAAGGTGTTATAAATGATTGTATTGAAAGTGCAAGAAACACTGGCATCCACCTGCATCCTCCCCATCCCAGCCTGGCTGCTTAACTTCAGCCATTGATTCAAGGACTTTAATATCAATTGGTACCTCTGTGGATGTGTGTCCTGCCTGATCTTATTCTACAAAGCTACCTATATATGTGTTTATAATCACATAATGGATTGTAAAGCATCTGGAGTCATTCATACATGTTGTGTTGTTATGTGCAGATGATTCCAGGGCAAGAGGCAGGGGGCAGGCCTGGGGTTGTATTGACCAGCTGGGTGACCTTGGGCAAGTTACTTAACCTCTCTGAGCCTCCATTCCCCATCTCTAAATGAGGAGTAGGTGGTTTCCAAATCCGGGCTTTGTACCATGGATTAAATGAGTTGATATATGTAAAGCTCCCAATGCAAGGTCTGGCACAGACCAAGTGCTGTTACTGTTATGGTTGTTGCTATGTGTGGCTGTGTGATGAAGGTGGGACACCCTCCCTCCCGTAATGAGGGTGGGACACCAGGGGATGATGAAGAGTCAGAAGCGCTGGGTCCTTGCTGCAGCTCTGCTGAGCTCTGGCTGTGTGCTGTTGAAAAGTTATTGAATTTCTCTGAGCTTTGGTTTCTTCATTTGTGAAATGGGGATGGTTATATGCACTTCACAGAGTTGTCATGAGGATGTTATAAATATATATATTATAATATATATTATAATGTAGGGGGAATAGGGGGGTGGGGGGCAGGTGCCCTGCAAAGAGCTTGGTCCATACCAAATAGACAATAAATGGCAACTAAATATAAATACTTGTCTTCTGTCTAAGGCTCCAGGTAGCTCACGTATTCTAAGACCCTAGGACTCATTCATTCATTCATTTAAAATAAGAGAGACACCATCCCGACCCTTCTGGAACAATCCAAGGCCCTGTGGTTTTCTACCATGAAACTGAGACAAATAACTGTAAAATGGAAAACTAATACTGTTTTATTATTGCATGAGCTTAATAAATGTAAATTTAATTTAGCATATTTAGGATTCTCAAAAATATTTACAATTATTGCACTTTAAAATAAAACACGCTGGCTAAAGTAGCACGTAAGTCTGTATAAATAAGACTAGTAAAGTATTCACATTGACTTTACTGGAGTATGTTAAGTATGTTAAGCATATTTTGTAAGCTTCCTGTTTCATAAATGAAAGGAGGACTCCCTTTACTCCCCTATCTGTTAACAGTCCCTAGGTGTTGATGCATAGAGGCTTGTGGGTACAGTAGGAAACAAAGGTTTTCAGATACTTATTATCTGTATCTGCATTAATTTATTTGTATTTCTCAAAGGGACAGCCTTGCCCATGTTTCCTTATCTTCCGTAAAATCCTTGTTGGTGAAAGGGCCCCAAACCTCTGCAATGTTACCGACAAAGCCACTTTGCCGACTGTTTACAAAAAACATCACTGTCCCCCAAATAGCTGCATAACTCAACATAACTTGCATGCTGTGTGGGCACAAAAGGGTTTTTCTGCACTTAATGTCCGTCTTTGTTTCTCAGCTAAACACTTGCCTTCAGTTTGGGTCAGATGCCAGGCAAGTTTCAGATGGACTCAGCTATTCTCAGTGCATCCGAGTGACCAGATGAGCTGGCCTTTGGTTTTTCTGTTTAACAAAACTGACTTGAGAATTGAAGCATTCCTTGCTTCAGAAGTCCACCAGGAACAAACACAAATGACTAAAACTGAACTCAGGGAATTGGTTATAAAATAGCACTGAGCCAACCTTTCTAGACTGAGCTTAAAAAATTACCCCGCCCCCCAATTTTTTTTTCTTCTTTCATTTCAAAAATTTAACTAATCCAGTGAATGGGTGTCTCTCTCCTTGGGCCAAATCCCCTGACGTGAATTTTGTTTCTGAAAGGTGGGATTCCAAGGAGCTTTGTTTTCTTCTTTCTTTTTTTTTTTTTTTTAAAGATTTTATTTATTTATTTGAGACAGAGAGAATGAGAGAGAGAGAGCACATGAGAGGGGGGAGGGTCAGAGGGAGAAGCAGACTCCCTGCCGAGCAGGGAGCCCGATGCGGGACTCGATCCCGGGACTCCAGGATCATGACCTGAGCCGAAGGCAGTCGTCCAACCAACTGAGCCACCCAGGCGCCCTGTTTTCTTCTTTCTTGATTGTATTCTGTATTATTTGGTTCAAAACAGTGAGCTCGTATTATCTTGGTAAACAGAGGGAAACAAGACAATGGAGGTAGCTGTGTATCCAAGGTTGGAAAGGGTCTTTGGTCCCTTTGTGTGTGGGGTCCCAGAAGGTGGTGGTGGGGTCTTTGTGCAGAGAACACAAAGGCCGTGTCTTGGACTTCAGACAGTGGTCCCTTGAGCATCGAAGGCCATTCTCTGGTCAGCTTGCACCCTGTTGTGAATGGATTCTGGGTTATCTGGGCTCTCCTCCCAGATGGATGGTGGTGAAGAGCCAGATCCATCCACTGGGTCCCTGCTCCAATTTCTCAGCTGGAAAATGGAGGATAATAAAGCCTCTTGCTCTACCAAGAGTGGAAGTGAGGATTGAATGAAGGGACAGGGGTGCCTGGACAGGGCCTGGCATATTGTTCATGCTGGTGAAATATTATTTAGGTTTATTGTTATTATGTATTGTTCTAACAGCTTTACTGAGTTATAAGTCACATACCCGATTAAAAGGTTCAAGTCAGTGGTTTTTAGTATTCATAGAGTTGTGTACCCATCACCACCGTCAGTTTTAGAGCATTTCATCACCCCAAAAAGAAACCCTGTGCCCATTTGCAGTCCTATCCAATCCCTACACCCTCAGCCCCTGACAACCACTAGTCTACTTTCTGTCTCTGTAGACTTGCCTATTTTTTTTTTTTAGATTTTATTTATTTATTTATTTGAGAGAGAGAGAGCAGGAGAGGGGGTAGGGTCTGAGGGAGAAGCAGACTCCCCGCCGAGCAGGGAGCCCGATGCAGGACTCGATCCCGGGACTCCAGGATCATGACCTGAGCCGAAGGCAGTCGCTTAACCAACTGAGCCACCCAGGCGCCCCTGTAGACTTGCCTATTTAGGACATTTCATGTAAGTGGAATCATAGAATATGTGGCCCTTGGTGACAGGCTTCTCTCCCTCAACATCATGTTTTCAAGGTTCATCCACGTTGTAACATGTCAGCACTTCACTCCTTCTTATGGCTGAGTCATATTTCGTTGCCTGGATAGACCACATTTGTTTTCCACTCATCAGTGGAAGGATTTTTTCCAATGTTGGCCTATTACGAATAACACCGCTATGAACACTGAGGCCCAAGTTTTTGTGTGGACATATTCCTTCCAAAGAAATCCCTGCCATGAATGGTAGTGATCATTTGTGGGTTTCGGCAAATTCTATCTTAAATGTTATTTAATAAACATGTTCACAGTGCTTATGAGGTCCCAGGCACTGTTCTGAGCCCATTCAAATATTTTTTTTAAAGATTTTATTTATTTATTTGAGAGAGAGAATGAGAGAGAGAGAGAGAGCACATGAGAGGGGGAGGGTCAGAAGGAGAAGCAGACTCCCCGCCGGGCAGGGAGCCCGATGCAGGACTCGATCCCGGGACTCCAGGATCATGACCTGAGCCGAAGGCAGTCGCTTAACCAACTGAGCCACCCAGGCGTCCTGAGCCCATTCAAATATTAAGTTGTGTACTTCTCCTAAGCACCCCAAGAGATAGGTTCTATGGGTAGCACCATTCTACTAGAGGAGGAAACTGAGAAATGGGAAGGATGAATGGATTCCCCAAGGCTACAAAGCAAACATGAAGCAGGTGGGGACAACTGCAGGCAGTTCAGCTCCAGAATTTACATTCCCAATCATGAACTCTGCCATTTCTCAGAGCTGAGGATCTCAACTCATTGGGGTGGCATCTGGGCCCAGTGAGTAGTCTGGCTGGGACAGTTATCACCAGGACTGTGTCCCAAATGCCTGCACTCCATCAGGACCGCACAAAGGGGAGCACGGTGGAACCCACAAACCCTGGCCTTCTGGTCGGGGGACAGCCAATGCTGACAGAGCCTGGCAGAGGTTACCTACCAGATGCTCTGTGTGCCCAGCCCTTGAGGCCCGCTCAGAGGCAGGAATTTTCATAGCAGCCTTGGCTGCAGTGGGAGGGAAAATTAAGGTTTTCAGAGGGTATGGAGACTATCCCCTAGTTAGTACATTCATTGGCTAGGGCTGCGTAACAATGTACCATGACTGGGTGGCTTAGAACAACAGAAATCTAGAGGCCAGCCGTCCAAGATCAAGGTGTCAGCAGGGCTGAGCCTCCTCTGAAGATACTTTGGAAGGATCTGTTCCAGGATTCTCTCCTGGCTTCTGGTAGTTGTTCAGCGTGTGCTGGCATAACTCCAACCTTCACATGGCGTATTTCCTGTGTGTGTGTGCCTCTGGGTCCAAATTTCCTTTTTTATAAGGAAGGACACCAGTCATATTGGATTTATAAATACACTCTAGTGACCTCATTTTAACCTGATTACCTCTGTAAAGACCCTCTTTTCAAATAAGGGCACATCCAACATACCTTTTCTGGGGGGACATAATTCAGCCCATTATGCTCAGTAAATGGCATCATCAGTAAATGACAGAGATTTGAATTTAGGGGAATCTGACCCCATAGCCTGTGCTCACAGCCAGACATTCCAGATTCGGGCACTGATGTTCCGTAAACACTTGTGCACCAGTGGCCACAGCGGTTTCAGGAATGACCTGGCTGCCTCTTGTCCGGGCACTGCCCTGGGATCCCAGTGGGGCTCTCAAGCCCCGTGACTTCAGCTCATCTCAGATTCTGCAAATCCAAAGAAGGAAGATGGCTTGGAGTAGAATTTCCTTAGCAATAGGCTTTTCACACAGAGGAAGGGTTATGGAGGTGAGAGCTGTCATCAGCAATTAAGTGTTAAAATATTTAAAGACCTGGCCTTTTGTATTGAAAACAGCTTGTAATTTAGCGAATGAATTATTAATAAGGAGCAGCATCTAGAGGTAAATCCTTGCAGCTCAGGCCAGGGCAGTTACAGTTGGACCCGTTGTTATGGGCATAGTTTTAATAAAGCAGCAGGGGCCTTATTTAAATGAGTTTAAATTAGTTCCCTGGAGCCCATCATCTGATCCTGTTGCTAACAGATTAAGGGAAGTGACATCTTCCATCCTGGATTTCTTACGGGGATCTGACGCATTCTGATTTGGGCTGGGAGAACAGAGGCGATCCACTGCCCAGCAAAGTGATCGTATGATTTCAGAAGCAAATTTTAGGTCCTCACTCATTAGTTTATGCAAATACTAATTCACACATGTGTTCGTGTATGCATCCTCTGAATACTTATTGAATTTCACTGTGTGCTAAGCAGCACGCTAGGTGTAGGGGCTACAACATAGTGGATTCCTAGCACTTTTTGAAATGCATCATGATTCTGTGCGCTTGCTTCCTTGCTTGTTTATATGGGTCTTTCTCATTAAATTAAGCTTCAGGAAGGCAGGAACGATGTCTTTGTTCTGGTTCTCCTGACACCATCCCTTCCTGCCCTCATGGAGCTTGTAGTGGGGTGTGTGTGTGTATGTGTGTGTGTGTGTGTTTCTGAGAGAGAGAGAGAGAGAGAGAGAGAGAGAGGAGAGAGGAACCGGGCAAATGCCATGTAGAGTGATTCCTAATAGGGAATGCACAGGGTGTTGTAGGAACACGGGGGAGGGCCCATTGATTGTCAGCTGAAGGTCTTTTAGGTCCTTCAGGCTGAGCCTTGCCAAGGGCAGGAGGGTCCACTTTATGCAGAGAAGGAGACCTTCTCTCTGAAGGAATAAATGTGGCTCATCTGGGCTCCAGTGTGAGTTAGAAAGTGATTGGCAGGGTCAGTTTGTCTGTTCAAGGACCTTGGGAGCTTTGGAAGGCTTTAAGCCGAGTGACATGATCAGATTTAGGGTTTAAATGGATCGGAGGGGGTTTTCAATCCCAGAGGCCTGGAGAACGTGGGGAAGCAGAGGTGACAGAGGCTGGGCACATTCCGGAGACACTTGAAAAATCTCAAATAGTGTTTCCCTCCCATCGAGATCCTGACATACCTCTAAATGTCAAGACGCTCTGGGCTGGCCTCCCTGCCTCCCAGTCCCTCCCTGAGCCATCAAGGGCACCAGCTGATCCTGGAAGTTTGTGGGTACAGAGTGTGTTCAGAGGAGGAGAGTTTCCTCCAACCTGCTCCCCGTGCGTGGGTGAGAATCCACAGCAGGTTTTTTTGTGCAGTTGTGGGGCGGGGCGACCAGCCTATGCGTTCCACCCCCCAGTGCTGGAGAAGCCAGGCGTTCTGATGGTGTGACCTCCCGAGGCAGAGACACAGTCCTGGCCAGGGCAGAGGGACATCCAGATCTGATTCATGCAAAGAAAGGATAGAATAGGAAGGAATAATACCTCGGCCCCATTAACAGCACCCCATGCTGCAGCCTCAGTCAGGACTGGGAAATTGAAAAACAGGCAGAATTGTTCCCTGGCCCCTTGTTCGGGGCTGATTCATCGGCCAAGAGCGGCGGCTGCATGGCTCTCGTGACCATAGGCGGGAACTACTCAGGCATTTATTCATGTGTGCAGTCGGCACCTGCAAGGACTCAGCTGTGTGCAGGTGGAGCGTAAACAGCAATCCACAGGCACAGGTTACCTGCTGGGCCTGCCGCAGTGTACTGGCAGGTGTCTGGGGAGATGAGGGTCCTGTGCTGCTCCACCTGCTCTTACAGGTAGATCTATGTCAATGGTTCCAACTTCCTGCTTTCTTTCCCCAGCACCTGCTCCTCCCTCCCTCCCAGCCTCCTTTCTTTCCTTCCTTCCTTCCTTCCTTCCTTCAGCGAATATGGGCCGGGCTTCTAGAGCATCCCAGGTGTTGTACAAGGACACTGGGGAATCCAGTGGTGAAGAAAACAGGCATAGAGACAGAGGTGTTGACTAAAAACAAACACACAGACATGATATTCTACTCCAAATCACGGCCAGTGCTCCTGGCAGGGCTATAAACCACCCAGGAGATGGGGCTTACTCTTTTTTTTTTTTCCAAAAAAACTGTGGTAAAATATACATAATGCAAAATTTCCCATTTTAACCATTTTTAGGTGTACAGTTCAGTTCAGCATTAAACGCATTCATAGTGTTGTGCAGTGCTCACCACCATCTAACCCCAGAACTCTTTCGTCTTCCCAAACTGACACCCTGCCCCCATTAAACACCAACTCCCCGTCCCTCCTGCCCCTCCCAGCCCCTGGCGTCCACCCTTCTGCTCTCTGCCAGGGAATCTGACTATTCTAGGACCTCATACAAGTGGAACCATGCAGTATGTGTCCTTTTGCGTCTGGCTTCTTTCACTGAGCGTGATGTCTTTAAGGTTCATCCATGTGGTAGCAGGTGTCCGTGCTGCCTTCCTTTTTATGGCTGAATCATAGTCCCCTGTATGGATGGACCACATTTTGTTTATCCACGCATCCGTCAAAGGACACTTGGGATGTTTCTACCGTTTGGCTACTGTGCATGATTCTGTACAAACATCTGTTCCTCTCGTCAATGTAAAAGTCTATGATGTCATGTCTGGCACTGCGCTCTGTGCCTTAAACGTATTATCTACCTTTAGTCTTTACTGCAGTCCTTACAAAGTAGGTATCACCATCATTCTCATTATCTTCTCTCTCTCTTTCTTTTTTTCCAAGAGAACTGAGTCTCAAAAGGTTGAGCTGGCAAGGGGCAGAGGCAGCATCTAAACCCCATGCTCTGCTTCTGCCGTGCCACCCACACCCGAGCCTTGCCCCCTTGCTGTGTCCAGGTGCCCCGGCTGCAGGGTCCTTCCGCCTCTTTGTCTCCATCTTTTGCCTCCCCCGAGCTGGCTTTGACTACACTAGCAGCAGGTTATCTAGCTACAGGACTCTCCAGGCATACCCGTTTTTATAGATTGTATCCAGCAGTCAAACAGCTCCAGTGGTGTGTTGTCCTGGTTCTACCACGCCCGCTACCCTTCATCGGCCAGGGTGACACTGTTGTCATCAGATGTTTGATGTCTCATCCCCTAAACTCTAGCTAAGCAACTTGGCCAAAACTGGGGGGAATCCATATGGTAGAATATGGTTCAGCCATGAAAAGGAATGAGGCACTGACACCTGCCACAACGCGGATGAGCCTTGAAAACACGATGCCAAGTGAGAGAAGCCAGACGCAAAAGGCCACATACTGTATGATTCCACTCCCATGGAATGTCCAGAAACAGCAAATCTGCCGAGATCGGAAGTGGATTAGTGGTTGCCTAGGGCCGGGGTAGGGGCACTAGGGGTTGGCTGTAATGGGTAGGGAATTTCTTTTTGGAGTGATGGCATGTTCTGGAACTAGATGGTGGTGATGGATGTACAACTTTGTGAATGTGCTAAAACCCACAGAATCAAACACTTTAAAAGGGTGCATTTTAGGGGCTCCTGGGTGACTCAGTCGGTTAAGCATCTGCCTTCGGCTCAGGTCATGATCTCAGGGTCCTGGGATCTACTCTTGCCTCGGGGCTCCCTGCTTAGCAGGGAAGCCTGCTTCTCCCTCTGCTGCTCCCCCTGCTGTGCTCTCTCTCTCTTGCTCTCTCTCAAGTAAAAAAATAAAATGTTTTTAAAAAGGGTGCATTTTATGGTATGAGAATTCTATCTCACTTTTTAAAAAAGTTGGGGGAGCTGAGAGGATTTATACTCGTCAATCCTGGGGTCTCCCAGGGTCATCAAGAAAGGCTCCTGAGGAGTGTGACTGGAGGTGTGTGCCTCGTGTGAGGTCATACAGTGCTCAGTGCCCCGAATCCAGCCTGCAGCATGGAAAGGGAAGGCAAAGTACTGCACCAGAGTACGTTAGTGCAGTTTGGATCTTCTTTCCACACTCTTGGTGGAAGGTTTGGGGTAAGCAGCTTCCAGCTTTTTTTGAATTTGCATGAGGAAGAGCAGGAAGGAAGGAGGGGTGGGGGAGGAGGGAGCAGCTGTCAAGTGATTAGCAGAAATAGCTTTTCTGTACTTTATAGAATCTCACTCTTTTTTAAAATTTAAATTTATTTAACAAATGCTTATGTAGAACGAACCATGTGCTAGGCACTGTTCTCAGCACTTTACAAAAACGGACTCCTTTATTCCCCCCCACACATCCCACCACTCAGCAAGGTAGCTACTTCTCTTATTCTCCTAACAAACGAGCACATTAAGGAACTGAGAGCCTGATGACGCTTTCAAGGCCACACAGTTGGTAAGAAACAGAGCAGAGATTTGGACCCAGAGTCCGTGCCCTTAATGGGTATGGGATGCTGTCATTCACTCATTCATCATGTAAATGCCTACTGAGATGCTGTCATTCACTTATTCATCATGTAAATGCCTACTGAGTGTTGACTGTGTCATTTTGACAAGCCCTGGGGATTTGGTGGGAGGAGGAGAAGCTCCCTGCCACGGGCCGATGACTTCTTGTCAGCAGGTGTGACGCACAAATGAAGGAAACGGTACAACCAGGTGCTCACTGGGAGTGAATTACTTTACAGATGAGCCTGAAGGGAGACAAGGGGACGTGCCTGTGTTCGAGGCTGCCCAGCTGGAGGTAGGCAGGTCTGGCTAGGAGTCCAGCTGCCCATCTCCACATGCTAAGTGTGTCACTGTGGATTTTTACAGGACGGAGGCGCATGGGAGGCAGTCAACAGAAGTTTCCACTAGTCTCTGCCTACCCCAGCTGCGGCCCTGCATGGGCGGGTTCTGGGCCTTGGACCAGCTTCCTTTCTGAGTGAGGAGGCTTGGGTGTCCCTCTCTAGCCACCTGGCAGAAGGGCTGTAACTGAATCCTTCTGCTACCTTGTGTTCCTGGGGAGGGGCGGGGAGGCAACCATGTGCTTGTTCAGCACAGAGAAGCTCAGGCATGATTTGTTGGGACAGGAGCCCGTGGGGAGGATCCTGTGGACTGTTCGGTCCTATAAGACCCTGTGATGTGCCAA
The DNA here is from genome assembly GCF_029215605.1 of Mirounga angustirostris. Lineage (NCBI taxonomy): Eukaryota > Metazoa > Chordata > Mammalia > Carnivora > Phocidae > Mirounga > Mirounga angustirostris. The sequence goes on from NW_026991713.1 coordinate 143,560,694, forward strand.
AGGCAAATGTACCCCTGATTCATTGGTTTTAGGCCAGCAGGACTCAGTATTTCCAAACTATTGACACTTGTGATGTAATGAAAATCCCCTGAGAGGCAGGACAGGGTGGTTCAGGGCTGGGGTCTGGGTCAGATGGGCCTATGCTCCAGCCCCACCACTTACTGACTGTGTGATGCCTTCCCAAGCCTCAACTTGCCTATCTGTAAAATGGGGAAATACTAGTTTCCATCTTCGGGCACCATACAAATAAATGATGCGGTTAGTGCCCCGTAAACGTCAGTAGCAACAATGTCTGACACTGGGCCTCACAACCCCGGGGACTTTCTGGCAGGAGATATAGCCCTGGGATGGACTCTTCATTTAGGGGCCCCTGCCTTCCAGATGGGACCTGAGCTCTGACCCGCTCCCCGCTCCAATGCTTGGCCTAGCTCCATCGTTGCTACTTGAGGAAGGTAGCACCTTCCCTTTCAGGGTCAGGGAAAGCTGTGCCCCAGCAGCCTCTGCTGCCCACCAGCCCTCCGCCCTCCGCCCTCCACTGTTATCTGGTGGCTCCAGATGGAGCTCTTCTACCCAGAGCTTTGTTACAACAGGAAGTCAGCCTGGTGAAGCTCAGTTGGATGCTCTGTCTCCACAGCCTGTCATTCCCCTCTGGGGACACCTTTCTTGGGGGCTTTTTGGATCATCGACAAGTTTAAATTATTTTTTTCTTTGCCTGTGGGCATTTATTAGTCCTGCTGTGTGCCAAGAGCTGAGACAGACACGTATGAGGTTAGTGCTGTGGAAAAAGCATGCAGCCCAGGCCTTCAGCACGCCACATGCAAGCTAGGATCAGCTGAAGGGTGTGATAAATGGTATCAAGGAAACGAATACGCTAAAAGTACAGAATAGGGAAGGAGGCAGCTTTGCAGGGGAGAAGGTGGGGGAAGATGTCCCAGGAAGAGGGACTAGCACGGATGAGTCCCTGAAGCCAGAGCATCTCCTTAGCCCCCAATCCAGGTCTCTTTACCCTCTGGAAGCCCCAGTTACTCAGGCCTCCCTCCTCCTTCACTGTCAAGTAAAGTGATTAGTGGTCCAAGGAGAGGGAACAGCTCATGCAAAGGCCCTGTGGTGGGAACAGATGGTAGGTGCATTAGTGTCCTGGGGCTGACATTTAAAAGTACCACAAACTGGGTGGCTTAAACAGCAGAAACGTTTTACCTCACAGTCCGAAGGCCTGAAGTCTGAAATCAAGGTGTTGGCGGGATTGGTTCCTTTGAGGGCTTGAGGGAGAATCTGCTCCATGCCTTTCTACTAGCTTCTGGTGTTGCTGGTAATCGTTGGCATTCCTTGGCTTATAGAGGAATCACCCAGACCTGTGCCTTCATCTTCACATGATGTTTTTCCTGTATGAGTGTCTGTGACCAAATTTCCCCTTTTTATAAGGACATCAGCCATATTGGATTAGAGATCTGCTCCCCTCCCCCACTCCAGTATGACTTCATCTTAACTAATTACATTTACAAGCACCTATTTCCAGATAAGGTCACATTCAGAGAAACTAGGTAGGACACATGGATTTTGTTGGGGGGTGGTTGGTGCACAACTGAACCCATAAAAATGTGTTCTAGAAACAGCAAGGCTGGCATGGCTGGAGCAGAGTGAAGGTGGCTGGTGGCAGAGATTGCCTGGGACCTGGTGGGCCACAGTTATGGAGTGTGGGACATGTTCCGGGCATCTGGGCCTGTTCTGAGTATGTCATTTCATCTGGGAAGCAGGAGAGACTCTACAGTTAGAGGGAGTGCAGAAACTCAGGGGCAGTGTGGCCATGAGCGAGTAGGAGTTGAAGTACTAAAGGTGGAGAAGGGGGAAATCGTGATCACTCGGCCCTGGGGACGATGCCTGGCTGTTTCCCAGGTGCCCAGAAGAGCAAAGCCCTCCCGAGGGAATGAAGACTGGGCCACGCTGGGATTCAAATCCAGGTTTACCAGTTTTCACTGTGTGACCTTGGGTAAGTTACTTAGCCTCTCTGTGTTCCAGTTCTTTCATTTGTCAAATGGGGATGCCACCCCATTTTACAGAAGAGGAAACAGGGGCTCACGAGGCCACTCAGTGAGAAAGTAGCAGAGACATGAACTGAGCCTGTCCAATTCTGAGCCATGCACCCCTTTCCCTCGACATACTTTAAAAAAATGTCAGCATCCCTCTTCCTACAGTGGAGGGGAGCCCAAGCTGGCTCCTCTGGCTCCCTCCTACATTTGGTGACAAGGGAGTACTCAGATATGGCTGATAGGGAGCTGTCTGCGGTTCTTGCAAACCTGTGCTCTGCTGTCGTTTGAGTCTTGTTGCCTGGAGAATGAAAATTCTGGTTGCTTTAAATGAGCCAGGCTCTGCATAAGTAGCCAGCCTGGTTTCATACTCTGGGAGGCAAATTTGGTATGTACCCATTTTCCAGATGGTGAAAGAGGCTTAGAGGAGGAAAGGACTTGCCTCTCTTGGGAGGAGGTGGAGCTGAGCCTCACACCCTTGCAGCTGGCCCACCACCACAGGATCTGCCCACTCTGTTATGCAGCTCTGTCCTCAGCGGGCAAATGTCTGCTCGCCATGCACCCTCCGCTGGGGAACAAGGGCTCCTTATTCCAGCCCTGCTGTGTCTGCTGCATCTGTACAAGACAGCCAGGCTCAACATACGGCAGGAAGACACACTGGGCTGGCCTTGTGGGGCCTGGGGTGACACCAAGGGCACCGGGCACCGTTCCATTTCTTCTTGCCCCCACCCCCCTCTGCCCTTCTGAGCTGGGAGGAGCCCTGAGGGATGGGGGAGGAGGCGCTGTCCTCAGATGCCCACACTATTTTTGGAGCTGCTTTGATCCCGATTTCCTGGCACATGGGCTGTGACAGGCGCTTGGAGCAGACCCCACTTGGATACAGTCAGCCATGGATGAGGGCTTACCCCACAGTGGCTCTTTCCCTGGCAATTCCGGAACTGGGCACAGACTCCCGTCCTCCAATCTGGAGGCCTTTTATTTCTTTTACTTCCTAACTGCCAGGACTAGAACTTCCAGGACAATGTTGAGCAGACGTTGCCTTGTTCCCGATCTCAGGGGGAAAGGATTCCATCTTCTAGCATTGAGCATGATGCTGACTGTGATTTATCAGCTTGAGGAAGTTCCCTCCTATTCTTCGCTTGTTCAGTGTTTTTGTCACGAAGAGGTGCTGGATTATGTCAAGTGTTTTTTCCTGAAAGATGCCTTCTTTTGAAATGTCCCAGGCAAGCCCACACTTCTGAGGTTGAAATCTCAAACGCAGGGCCAAAGAGTGAAATGCCAAATCATTGCTCATGCACTCGTGTGTCACGGCTCTGAGACAGGTGTTAAAATGATGTCTTGTTGGTGAAACAGCAGTGGTCACTGCTCTTATCTTAGGCCAGGAATTCACATTTCTGCTCCTATAAATGAGACAACAGCCCAGCAGGAGGGAGGGGGGTTGAGCTGCAGGCCTCAGCTGGCAGTGGGCCCCTCTGGGGCCACCAGCCCCCTTGGCACTCACTCCCGCTCTGCCCCCAGGCCTATGAGAAGCGCTTCCCCACCTGCCCGCAGATCCCCGTCTTCCTGGGCAGTGAGGTCCTGCGCGAGTCCCGCAGCCCCGACGGGGCGGTGCACGTGGTGGAGAGGAGCTGCAGGCTGCGCGTGGAGGCCCCACGGCTGCTGCGGAAGGTGGGCGGGGAGGAGGGTCCCAGGGGCTGGGGGGTGCGGAGGAGGGGACCCGGAAGGGGTGTGGGGGACCTGGGGGCGGGTTCAGGTGGGGGACGGAGTGTGTGTGTGTAGGTGCCGGTATGGCGGTATGGCGTACTGGGGTGGAGGGCTGGTCTGGGAAGGACCAAGCCCTAGGGATTGATTGATGGGCTGGGGACTAGGGCCTCGGCTGGTGGGCAGGCGTCGGGTGTGGGGGTGGAGGGCGTGGTACAGGATCCGGGCCAGCTGGTGGGCAGGCCAGCCGGGTCTCGGCGAAATCTCCATATCCTGCAGGCCCCCCCCCCCCACTGTCCTTCCCTTGCAGATTGCGGGTGTTGAGCACGTGGTCTTCGTGCAGAGAAACGTGTTGAACTGGAGGGAGAGGACCCTCCTCATCGAAGCCCGCAACGAGACCTTCGCCAGCCGCGTGGTGGTCAATGAAAGCTGCAGCTACACCGTGAGCCTGCACCCCCAGACCTTGCATCAGCCTAGATCCCCCTCCTCTGCCCCCAGGGCCTTGGCCTTTACAAGATGCAGGACACTGGCTTCCATCTGCAATTCAGATACACAGATGATACTTTTTTGTTCGTTTAAATAATCTCAAGTATTGCTTGGGACATACTTAACAAAGTATTATTCACTGTTTATCTGAAATTCAAATGTGGCATCCTGTATTTTGTTGGCAAAACCTGGCAACCTGCCTCCCTCTTCCTTTTCTCTCTCTCCTTTCCTTCCTCCATGAAACGCACCCTCATTTACAGTTTCTTCATCTGTTTTAAAATGGGGTTAATGATTGCACCTATCACATAGGTTGTGTTGAGGATTAAAGGAAGTGAACTATCCAAACCCCTTAGGAGAGTGCCTGGCACATACTAAGCCCCCCGTAGGTGTGTTACCTTTTTTTTTTTTTAAAAGATTTTATTTATTTATTTCACAGAGAGAGAGAGCGAGAGCAGGAACACAAGCAGGGGCAGAGAGAGAGGGAGAAGCAGGCTTCCCGCTGAGCAGGGAGCCTGATGCGGGGCTTGATCCCAGGACCCTGGCATCATGACCTAAGCCCAAGGCAGACGCTTAACAACTGAGTGGGTGGCAGCTTTTTATAAATCATTTTTAGTGCAGTATTTCTCAGAGTGAGTTCAGCCAACAGATGAATCAGCATCACCAAAGCTGCTTGGGAAATGCTTGTTTTCAGGCCCCGCCCTGGACCCATTCGGCCTAGGAACCTGCACATTTAACAGACTTCCGGGTCATGTTTCTGCCCACGGAAGTTTGAGAAGTACTAAGCCTGGGTTTGCGTAATAGCTGTGTCAACAAAGTTTGTCCTTGCTTTTATATATGTATATATTATATATAAATATATAACATAATACGTACTTTAAAATATATATCTAGAATATATACTAATTATGTTTAACTTGCTTATATATAATTGTATGTTAAATATATTACTCATTTAAATATATTATTATATATCAGTTTTTAAGGGAGAGGCATGCAGACACCAGACCCACTTTCTCCCATCCTCTCATGAGAAGGCTCTTTGTTCTCTAACACTTTCCATTGTTCTCTGGGTGGGGCTCTAGGTGCTGTCTGCTGTCTGCTCTGCCTGGGCCCACATCACCAAGAGAGCCCCTGGGGCGGGGGGGGTGGGCGCGGCATCCCCCACACTGAGACCTTGTCATCACCCCTGCCTGGCTTTCAGGTCCACCCTGAGAATGAAGAGTGGACTTGCTTTGAGCAATGTGCCTCGCTCGACATCCGGTCCTTCTTTGGCTTCGAAAATGCCCTGGAGAAGATCGCCATGAAACAGTACACAGCCAACGTCAAGAGGGTAAGGGGTGGGCTCCTGTGTCAGTCACAAGGAGGAAGGTACACAAAACCCGCTCTACCACCTGACAACCCAAGTGACATCGAGCAAGATCAATCCTTAACCTTCCTTGGCCTCAGTCTTCTCATCCATAGAATGGGTATCCTAATAATGACCATAACACACAAGATAGTGAGTGGAAACTATCCGGCCTGTAATGGAGGCACCATAATCATTATCCTGAAGCCCCCTGATGTTTGGGGCTTCTGTAGTGAACTCTGAACAGAGGAAGAGCTTTCTGTGGTGCTTTGTCCTGGTTAAAATGGTTGCTGTGTAAAGATCTCAGACCCATCACTGAGGAGAGAAGCCTGTTTGTGTAATGAAACAGCTGAAATTCATTTTAATGATATATTTTATCCAACGTGTTATCCATAGAAAACTTATTAATGAACTATTTTACATTTTTTTCTTCTGTACTAACTCTTGGAAATCCTATTTCTATTTGACACTCACCGCACATCTCCATTCGGACCAGCCACATTTCAACTGCTCAATAGCCATGTGTCAGGGCTGGGACTGCAGCCAGATGAGGGTGACGCCCAGGCTGACGCCCTTACCCCCCCACCCCCCGCGCTCCTGTCCTGGTGCTCACGTGCCTCTGATCTCTCTGGCTTCCAGGGGAAGGAGGTGATTGAGCATTACCTGAACGAGCTCATCTCCCAGGGCACTTCTCACATTCCCCGGTGGACGCCTGCCCCTGTCCGAGAGGAGGACGCCCGCTCTCAGGCTGGCCCGAGGGATCCTGGCTCCCTGGAGGCTGACAGGTCCGGCAGCGCCCCAGGCCCTGCTCCTGAGACAGTTCTTACAGACGGTAGGTCCCTGTGGCGGAGGCCAGCTGGCCAGCTCTGTGCCCTTGGCCACCCCTCCCCACTGCCACCCAGTCCCCAGAAGCCTGCTTAGGGTTTGCTCACTCCATGCGGGGGAGAATTGCTTCGGGTCCCCTTGGGAACGGGTCTGGGACCTGGAATGACTCAGCTTCCTCCCTTCCCCGCTGCTTTACCCTGTCTTCCTTCTGGCCCAAGAGCCAGAACTGATTTATTTCTAAATCAGGAATTGACCTGATCTGGTGCCTCAGGGCTGCCCTTTTCTCTGTTTTCCCCCTCCCCCTCAACTATTTTTAATTATATGAGTAATGCATGTTAAAAAAAAAAATTCAAATTTCTTGGAAGATGTAAATTAGGAAGTAAGACTCCTTTCTTCTCCCTCGAGGCCATAGTAGTTTTGTGTTCATATTTCCTAAAATTATCTAGGCATATATATGCACATAATATGTGCATACATACACATATATACAGGCATGCATACGTGTATAACTTATGGTGAATCAGTGAAAGCATGTTATACATTCTACTGGATGTTTTGCTTATTTTCACTTCTTAATGTTGCTTGAACAGTTTTCTGTGTCATTGCTTCTGTCTCAGCACTTTGCAGTATTTCATGGTGTGGTTGTACCATAACTTACTTATTAATAAACATTTATTGATTATTGATTATTTTTAGTTAATTTAGCTAAACTTCTAGTGATGGACATTTAGGTTTCTGTTTTTAAATTTTAATTTTATTTTTTCCCATTTGTTAAAAAATATAAATAATATAGTATATCTTTCTACTTAAGGTGGTTTTTATATTGGTATGAGTATATACATAGCATAAAATTTTTTAAGTTGAATTGTTGGGTCAAAGGTTATATGCAGCCCAAATTTTGTCAGATTTACCAATTAGGCCTACAAAGAGGTCGTACTAATCAATGTTCCCCCCAAAGTGCATAACTGTGTCTATTCCTGACCTCACCCTGGCTCCCCACAAGACTGTTACTAAATGTTTTAAACTGAGGGGTGCCTGGGTGGCTCAGTCGGTTAAGTGTCTGCCTTTGGCTCAGGTCATGATGCTCAGCAGGGGAGTCTGCTTCTCCCTCTCCCTCTGCCTCTCCACCCTCCCAACCCCCTCTCATGCATTCCATCTCTCTCTCTCTCAAATAAATAAATAAAATCTTTCAGAAAGCAAAAAGTGACCACTGGTAGATGAGTGGGGCCAAATATTATTTTCTTGTGCTTAGTGACTCCGTATTGCTTTTTTGTGAATCTCTGTTCTTGTACTTTGTTTATTTTCCTATTTGCCCAACTTATTTCTTACTGCTTTGTAAGAGCTCTTTGTACTGAAGGCAATTAGCCCTTTGTCATATTTTGTTGACATGGGAAATGTTCACAATCTAATGTTAAATTAAAAAAAAAAAAAACCCTAGGACACAAAACTACTCATACCCCATGAATTCAGTTTTAACCGTATGCATTAGTGCTCACGATGATTTAGTCTTTCCTTTGGGGCCACTGAAGTGTAGGGCTTGGCTTTCTTGGAGATATGCTATGTAACCAATAATATATCTGGGGCAGTGTTTAGGGAGAACAAAAGGCATTCATTCAACAAACATTCTGTACCAACTGTATATGCACTAGCTGGCTGTTGTGGTACGTGCACTTTTAAAATATTTTTTAAAAATTAAAACCTCCGCCCCTTCTTGTGCACATTATCCGGTGGTCATGCCCTGTGCCCTACTCATTTTGCACCAGGCTTTTCCTTCCTTGTCTGTCTGTGCTGTCCAGCAGCAGGCAGGTGCTCAGGATGGCTGGCGAGAGGCAGAGTCATGCCCCTTCCACCCTGCCCTGAATCACTGGGCCTTTGTGCTCAAGAGAAAGGGGCCTTGACAGCTGCATAGAGGCCGGAAGGATGCTGGTATCTCCTGCCCCGCCTGTGCTTTCGCCCTCATCCTCTCCACGCTCCCTTCCCATCTCACTTCGGACCACTCTGAGGCTCCCCCACTGCACCCCACCAGCATCTCTCCTGCTTCTGCTTACCCAGATGCCTACTGACCTCCAGCCCTGGACTTTTTTTGTTCGTCCTGCTACTGGTTGTGCACACATTCCATTTGTTTTCTAATTGTGCACAGAGAGAATGGGCTGTGCTCATGGCGGCTGCTCTTTGTGGACTGCCTCCCCACTGCTGAGATGCTCCCATGCTGGTGTGCCTCACCATGCCCGCATCTGCCACCCCAGCAGTTAAGAGTGGGCACCAGGACCTCCGTGTTGGAGCCCAGCCTCTAAATGCCTGCACACGCTGACCCCAAACAGCCCAATTGTGTAGGACAGGGACTGAACACTGGGGATGATCTGTGCAGCTCCCCGGCTATATTTTGGGGTCAGGGCTCTGTCAACGAAAAGCCTCAAACCCACAAGGGGGCTGGGAGGTGGGAAGACAAAAGGAACTGTATCTACTGACCATCTCTTTTATGCTGGGTGCACCACATGCATTCACTTGCTACTTAACCTCTCTTGGCCTCAGTTTTGTCTTCCATGAAGTGGGAACAGTAGTGTGCCCGCCTCACAGGCGTGTTGGGAGAGCTCACTGAGATGATGCCTGTCTAGAAACAATGAGCACATATTGTTAATATCTTCAGAGGGCAGGACAGCCCCAGGGGGTGGGAATTATCTGGATTTCCGAGGGTCAAAGGACACGTCACTTGCCATAGTGAGATCCAGGCTGGCCCTACCATGAGTTTTCAGAACCACCTTGGAAATGGTTTGGCAAGACTGGAGGATGTGGAGCCCACATGGCTGTTCTTCGGTGAAAGGGCCACTGTACTCGACGTTTCAGATCCGAGGCGGACAGTAAGGCAAGGGTTCCAGAAAGGGTAGACCATGTGGAGAAGAGAGTGGTATTGCCCTCTGGTCCTGAACTCCCCCATCTTCTCCTGCAGAGGACAAGCTGGATGCAGACTACATTGAGAGGTACCTGGGCCATCTCATGCCCGTCCAGGAGAGCTGCCTGATCCAGCTTCGGCACTGGCTGCAGGAGACCCACAAAGGCAAGGTGGGTGCAGAGCTGGGGTCTACGAAAGCATGTTCAATGACAGCTACTCACCTCAGGCACTGGGGGAGGAAGGGCCAGGTAAATACGCCGATGTAATTAGCAATCCTGGAAACTTATATTTTGCTTTCTTTTTTAATTTAAATTCAATTTAATCAACATATACTATTATTATTAATTTCAGAGGTGGAATTCAGTGATTCATCATTTGCATATAACACCCAGTGCTCATTATTTCAAGCACCCTCCTTAATGCCCGTCACCCAGTTACCCCATCCCCCCACCCATCTCCCCTGTTTTGCCTTTTTATTATGTATTGTCTCATGTATCTATAACGTGTGCTGTGCGTACCATTGATCGCGGGCTTTCTCATCCTCTGCACTGTTGACATTTGAGGCTGGACAGTTCTTTATGGGGTGGGGCTGTCCTGTGCACTGCAAGGTGCTGATTAGCATCCTGGCCTCCACCAGTAGATACCAAGAGCTCTTCTCCCCCAGGTGTGACAACCAAAAATGGCTCCAGACTCTAAGCCCCATCACATGAATGTCCATTGTACATGTAGGTCCCAAGCATGGACTTGACCTTCGGCTCTGTTGAATAAGAACTTCGAGCTTGCCCTTCCGTCCTATCCCCTCCCCACGCTGGGGTGGGGGCGGACAAGGGAGACGGGGGCAGACAGGGAGTTACTTTCCTGTTGGGCTGTGATTAACCTATCTGCCCCTGTTTTCTCATCTATAAAAGGGGGATGATGCTGGCATATGCCATCTGCACTAAATTACAAGGGACAATGCACATAAAGTGCCTAGAGTCGTGTCTGGCTCAGGATGAGCACTCAGAAAAGGGGAGCTTTCATTGGGGCTGGGTTTCCCTTGCCTGTTGCTATTTGCCTAAGGGAAGGAAGGAGAGCTGGCGGGGTCTTACCCTGTCACCTCAGCCTATTACTTAGTCTCTGGGTTCTGTGTGGTAGGAATGCAGCTTGAATCAAGGCAGAAAATAAGGAAAGGAGTATTTATTGTCTCATATACGTGTTGAGCAGGGTGTATTCATTTTCTAGGGCTGCTGAAAGAAAATGCCACAAACTGAGTGGCTCGAAACAACAGAAACTTATTCTCACAGTTCTGGAGGCCAGAAGTCTGAAATCAAGGCGTGGGCAGGGTTGGTTCCTTCTGAAGGCTCTGAGGGAGGGTCTGTGCCATGCTTCCTCCCTCCTGGTTTCTGGTGGCTGCTGCCAGTCCTTGGCTGATAGATGCGGCGCTCTAGTCTCTGCCTCCATCATCATCCCATGGCCTTCTTCCCCCAGTTTGTCCTGTGTCTGTGTCCCAATTCCCCTCCTGGAGTAGGGCCCACCTACTCCATTGTGACCTCATTTTAGCTAATTATATCAGTATAGACTCATTTCCAAATAAGGTCCCATTCTGAGGTTATGGGTGGATGTGAATTTTGAAGGAACATCATTCAGCCTCGCACAGGGGCCCATGCAACCTACCACAGGGATGTCCCGAACCAGGACTCACACATGGTCGGGACCCCTGAGCTCTTGTATCTGTTTGCCTCTGCTTCATCCCCGTCAGACTTAACTTCCCTGTTGAGCTTGGAGCTGTGGCTGCCCGTGGCTTGCAGGCTCACCTTTGCCACTGCATAGAAAGGGGTTTATGACATATTCTTCTGATTTAAATTGGGTTTAAATCTGGGTTGTGCCATCCCTGAGGCCATGAGAGTGGAGTGCTGATTGGCAACACCAGCTAAAACCAGGATGGGTGCTGGGGAGTGGGGAGGAAAAGCAGCTCCCCAAAAGAAAAGAGGTACATGAGGAGGGAGGAGCGTCAGGCAGCCCAAACTCACAGATTTTCCCTACAGTTCACCCCTAGACTGCGTCATGGTTAAGTGTATGGTCCTTTTCCCAGCTAAGTGTTTTGCAGATAAGAGAGGAGCTACTCATTCTCCATAATTTTGTCCACTGGGTTAGGGAATACCATTCTACGGGCTTTCTCCTTCTTCTCTCAGATTCCCAAAGATGAGCACATTCTCCGGTTCCTGCGGGCTCGTGACTTCCACCTGGACAAGGCCCGGGAGATGCTGTGCCAGTCCTTGAGCTGGAGAAAGCAGCACCAGGTGGATCTCCTCCTTCAGACCTGGCAACCCCCTGCCCTCCTGGAGGAATTCTATGCAGGGGGCTGGCATTACCAGGACAGAGGTGTGTCCCTTTACCTACATAATGCAGAGCACACACTTTGGTCACTGCCAAAGGCGCTTTGAAGGCCCCTTTTCATGTTAGCCTCTTAGGATTTTTCCTTTTGACTCTCCTGGGCATCTGGAGATGCCCTTGGGGTTCACCCAGCCATGAGGAAAGTAGTGCCGGAATAGACATTTGGGCTGGAAGCAACGTTTCTCACGCAGTGGCAGCGTTAGCTCAACCTTGCTTTTGGTCTTTGAGACCCCACACGTAATGGCTGCGTGATTTGCATTAGTGGCTGGGGGCTGCCGTAGCAAATTACCACCAACTGGGTGGCTTAAGGCCATAGAAATGTATCTTATAGTTCTGGAGGCAGAAGCCCAAACTCACCGTGTGGGTGGGACCATGCTCTCTGCAATGTCTCTAGGGGAGAATCTCTCCCTGCCTCCTCCAGCTCCTGGTGGCTCCAGGTGTTCCTTGGCTTGTGGTCATGTCACCCCAATCTCGCCTGTCTTCACATGGCTTCCCTCGGGGTGTCTCTCTGTGTCCTCTCCTCTTCTTGTAAAGACCCCAGGTCATTGGATTTAGGGGCCACACTGATCCAGTAGGATTTCATCTGGAGGTCCTTCACTAATTTTATCTGCAGGCTATTTCCAAATAAGGTCACATTCAGAGGTTCTGGGTGCACGTGAATTTTTGCAGGACACTGTTCAACCCACCACAGATAACTTCTCTGTGTTTCTTAAAGCTGCCCTTGAGTCCAGTGCCCACTATGCTTTTCAATGCCCTTTATGTAGAAATTCATATATATATCAATTAAGGTGAGTGCTTGACTCTCCTGAAGAACTGGTTGGAGCACTTTATTTTAATATACAGTCAATCCTCATTATTCATGGATTTCATATTTGTGAATTTGCCTACTCACCCAAATTTATTTGTAACCCCCAAATCAATACTCGGGGTGCTTCTGCAGTCAGTTACGACCATGGGCAGAGTGGCAAAAAGTCAGTTGTCTGATCTTCGTGTCCTCAAGATGTCCTTCTGCCTTTTGTTTCAGCTGTCATACTGTTAACAAGAGTCCTTTTTAAAGTCCACTTAGTACTACTTTTTTTTTTCTTTTTGCAATTTTGTGCTTTTGTGTGGTGTGTGTGTGAGAGATTTTTGCTGTTTAAAATGGCCCCCAGGCAAAGTGCAAAAGTGCTGGCTAGTATTCCCTAGCACAAGAAGGCTGCAGTGTGCCTCACAGAGAAAACGTGTGTGTTAGATAAGCTTCGTCCTGGCTTGAGTGTGGTACTGCTGGCCGTGGGTTCGATGTTGGTGTATCAACAATATATACCCAATAAAGTCTCCTTAATTAGCAATAAAGTGTCCTTAATGAGCATGGCCTCTGAGCTAGTGCACCTGAATTTAAGAAATTCAGGGCAAAGTTATGTATCAATCAGTTAACAAAAATGTTATGTCTAGAGGCTCGCAGGGACCTTACCCCATGCTTTTTCTCGAAGTGATGCTTCACTGTTCCCTAAGTCATTGTTCAAGATCACTTTAGAAAACATCACTACCATGAATAATAAGAATCGACTGTATTCGTATATTCTTCCTTATTTTTCCTATTCGCTTTGGTTGACAGAAAGCTAAGAGCCAACATTATCCACTCTCTCCATATTCCTTCCTAACATGGTTCATCTCTTCTTTTTAAAAAGCTTTAAAATAAACATTTAATTTTAGGACAGGTTTTCAGAAAAGTTGCTGAGGTCATACAGAGAGTGCCGCATGCCCCTCAGCCAGTTTCCTGTGTGATGTAAATCTGTCTCTTTGACACTTGGACACTTTGCTTCTTTTGCCATAACTGGTGTCAGCCCCTCTTGGGAGCAGGCAGAGCATTCTCGAATAAATGGACAGGAGGGGTAAGCTGAGCCACAGCCTGGCACTGCCTTCTCTGAGGAGAAGTTTGGGCCTGCCCTCTCACCAGCACCCCTGAAATAATGTCCCTTCTCTTTGCTCGGCCTGCCTCGCCTACAAAGACGGCCGCCCCCTCTATATCCTGCGCCTGGGCCACATGGACACCAAAGGCTTGATGAAGGCCGTGGGGGAAGAGGCGCTGCTGAAGCACGTGAGTCGGGGTCCCCACTCCCTGGATCCCGGGGTTGCCTTTGGGTAGGGCAGCCAAGTGAATGTTTGCCAGCACATTCTCTACTTTCCAGGTTCTTTCCGTCAATGAGGAAGGACAGAAGAGATGTGAAGGGAACACAAAGCAGTTTGGCCGTCCCATCAGGCAAGAACCCCAGCCAAGAGCAAATTCCCCTGAAATAGTGAAAACAGCCAAGGTTCATTGGGCATAGACGCTGGCCAGGAAGCATGCTAGGTACTTTACAGAAATGTCCTCTCTTAATTCTTACAACGATCCTGGGAGGCAGGGACTCTTATTGTCCCTGTTCTTTGTGGAGGGGGAAACGGAGGCTCAGAGGAGCGATGCTCATCCAAGCTTGCTGCTAAGTGGGTAAGTGGCAGAGCTGAGATTTGAACCTGTTCCTGTCTGTTTCGGGCTCAAGGATGTGAACCCCTGTGCCACATCACCCCCTGGACCTTCCTTTGTGAGGCCAGCTCTGCCCCACCCCCAAGTGCCACCTTGACTCTGTCTCCCAGGCAGATGGACTCGCAGGTGTCATGGCACATCCAGTAACATCCGTCCCTCTCGACTCGCCCCGAACTCAGTTTCCCACGAGTACTTACAGTGGCACTGAACCTTTCTGAACCGTAGCTTGCTCATCTATAATGTGGGAATAATATCACCAGTCCCAGGGTTTCTTTATGCATCATCAAAAACGACGACCGTGGAGGGATAACGCAAATGCGTGTGTAACACTCTGCAGTAGGTGCTCTCTGAAGTACCTGATTCATATTGTCCTTATTACACCCCAGGGGGGAGGGGCAGGCAGCACCCGCTGCTGCAGCTTTTTAACCTGACGTAGCCCGATCTTTGTGAAAATTAAGTTCCTTTGTTGTTTGGAGCTTTCCTAAGGGGACATACATTGGTTGGGGTGAGAAATCGATCAGTCAACGTCCTGATCAGAAGTGGAATTCACCCGACATGGCTCAGATGACAGGGTGTCATGAGGGACTCCTTGCAGCGGTGTGGACTGGATGAAGGGAACAAAGGCAGGATGGAGAGGCTCCTGAGAACTAGCCGCTGCAGTAAAACAGTCATTTCCCTAATGAATTAGTACCAATGAAACGGAGGCACAGAGAGGCTAAGGAACTTGGCCAAGGCCACACAGCAGGCGGCAGAGCTGGGATTTGAATCCAGGCCATCTGGCTCTGGAGTGTGTGCTCTTAGCAGTCAGCACCCTTTCAACAATTGGTAGCAATAACTGGCTTTTATCGAGTGCATGCTATGGCCTGTCCCTGTGGAGAGCTTTACACATACTACCTCATTTAATCCTAACAACTGCCCGAGATGGGGACTCTTGCTGTCACTGCCACTGTCTTGATGAAGAAGTTGTCCATGTCACACAGCTCTCGGGGGTGGAGGTGACACTTGAATTCAGGTGCCTAGCCTCAGAGGCCAGGCTCTGAACCTCCTCCTCACATGGCCTCCCCAGCTGAGGGTCGGGGTGGTAGGATCCATGAGAGTGTCCTGCCCCTCTACCCCCAGCCCTGCCTTCCTGAGCCTCTCCATCCATTCCTGTCTGCCAACTCCTGAGACCCTCTGAGGGTGTCAGGGGCCCTGGGAGGTGGGGGAGCAAGCGGGAGTGAGTGGCCCGTCTCTGCTGCAGCTCTTGGACCTGCCTGGTGGACCTGGAAGGTCTCAACATGCGTCACCTGTGGCGGCCGGGGGTGAAGGCCCTGCTGCGGATGATTGAGGTGGTGGAGGACAATTACCCCGAGACTCTGGGTCGGCTGCTCATCGTGCGAGCCCCTCGTGTCTTCCCGGTGCTCTGGACGCTGGTGAGAGCAGGCGCCCGGGGCCAGGCTCCTGCCCAGTGGAGATGACCGAGGTGGGGGGTGGGTTCCCTCTGCCTGCTTGTTCCATGTCATTTCTTCTAAGTCACAGTTTTATTGAGCTAGAACTCATTGACCATAAGGTTCAACCTTTCAAAGTGCAGAATGCAGTGGTTTTTAGTAGATCCACAGGGTTGTGCAACCATCCCACCATCTAGTTCCAGAACATTATCAGCACCACAAAAGGAAGCCCTGTAGCAGCCCTTGCTCCTCCCTGCTCCCCAGCTCCTGGCAGCCGTCAGTCTGCTTTCTGTCTCTATGGATTTGCCTATTTGAGATATTTCACATAAGTGGGATCATACAATACGAAGCTTTTTGCATCTGATTACTCTCACTGAGCATCATGATTTCAGATTCATCCACGTTGTAGCACGGATCAGTATTTCATTCCTTTTTAGATCTGAATCCGATTCCACCATATGGGTAGACCATGATTTATGTATCTGTTGTCCTGCTTTGTGGACACTAGTCACACTCAGGATTGTACAGCGTTCCCAGGGTTCCTGTGAGTTGGCTCCAAGGAGTGTTGGGATCCTGTGCTGTAGGGATTTTAAAACTTTTTGCCCAAGACCCCACAGTAAGAAATACACGTTGTGTTACAACCTAACACAGACACACACACACACACACACACCTGAACAGATCAGCAAGCAATGGTTACCTTAACTACGTACAACACCCTCTTCGCTCTTCTATTCCATTCCATTAAAAATAGGCTAGTCACAGTGTGCTGAATCAATCTCACAACCATGAGCAGGTTGTTACTGGCAACTGAAAACTACTGCCCCGGGGCCTTGCTACTGGTCCACAGGCCCCTCCGAGGATTCAGTGCCGCAGAAAACCGGAGAACCGCTGCTATAAATTGAGGTGCAATCAGGATAGACATTTGAGAGTTAAGTGGATTCAGTGTTTCACTAAGCACCTACTATGTGCCAGGCACCTTCCAGGCCCTGGGGATTCAAAGTAAACAAGCCAGCCACTGTGTCTCCCCACCATTGTCACGGGACGGGGAGAGATAAAGCAGATAACCCCACACAAGCAAACACTTCGTGGTTCCCCGTGGCAAGGGCGTGAGGACGTTCAGGGTTCTTGGAGAGGCTAAGTCAGATAGGGGCTGACGTAGGGGGTAATTTAGATTGGAGAACTGAGGAAGGTCTCTCAGAGGAGGTGACTTGTAGCTGAGACCCTAGGAAGGAGCAGGAATCATGCAGGGAAGGGCAGGGAGGAAGGATGGGCCAGGCAACCCACACAGCACGGGCAAAGGCCTGGAGGCAGGATTGTACTTGATGCTTTTTGAAAAACTGAAAACCCAGTCCAGAATGTTTGGGGCAAAAAGGAGCAAAAGGGACAGTGGCCCTGGCAGAGGCTGGGAAAATGCTTGGGGACCAGTGCTTGCCAAGTCCAGGCTGTGGTGAAGGTGGGACTTTGTCCTGGGGCAGTAGGGAGCCATGGAGGATGGTCAGCAGGAGAGGATGTGAGCGGACTTTTGGGGCAGAATGTTCTCTAGCTCCTGTGGCTACTTCAAGGCTCTGTTGGGGCTGGGCCGGGGAGCAGAAGCTGTAGGAGGGACGGGTAGGACCTGCTCCTGAAGCTTTTTTTTTTTTTTTTTAAGATTTTATTTATTTATTTGAGACAGAGAGAATGAGAGAGAGAGAGCACATGAGAGGGGGTAGGGTCAGAGGGCGAAGCAGGCTCCCTGCCGAGCAGGGAGCCCCATGTGGGACTCAATCCAGGGACTCCAGGATCATGACCTGAGCCGAAGGCAGTCACTCAACCAACTGAGCCACCCAGGTGCCCGCTCCTGAAGCTTTTTATCTTGAAATATCCTGATCTTTGTGAAAATGAAGTTCCCTTGCTATTTGGAGACCTGTAAGAAGATGTATATTGCATGGTGGTGGGAGCCAGTCACTTAGGGTTCTGGCCAAAAGTGGGATTTGCCCCAGTGGCTTAATGGGGATGTAACATGAAAGAACTCCTTGCAGAGGTATGGGCAGGATGGAGAGGCCCCTGGGGCTAGCCCCTGCAGTGAACCCTGACCACCCCCAGGGGGCTGGAGGGACAAGCAGAGGGAATGACATTGTTACCGAGCCCCATAAGAGCTGGAATGGGGTGGAAGTGGGGGTGTCCAGGGGCACTGAGGTGGGAGAGGGCAGGGGAAGAAGTACCCTGGCCTCTTTCTTTGTTCCCACCTCCCATCTCCTGCTGCTGCCCCCCACCCCTGCCCAGTGGCCACACCAGATGGAAGCTGGTGGCATGGAGCCAGGTTGCCGAGGCCCGCAGGTGACTGCTTCCCGGGGTGGAGACTGAAGGAGAGTGACCACACAGGTGGGATTCCCAGTTCCCTGTCCATCTTTTGCCTGTGGCATTCCTTGCTGAATTGGCTGGTGCCCTGCCAATATCAAGTCCTTCCTTCCTGCCCCAACTATGTACCTCGTCAGATACCACACCAGCACTGGGCGGGGGGGGGCGGGGGGGCGGGGGGGGAAGTGTGTGTGCCGTGAAAAACAATGGATCGACATGCAGCTTTGAGTTCAGCATTGAAATACTTTCCATCTGGGGTAAACAAAACAGGATCATCCATACAGTGGAATATTATTTAGCCATAAAAAGGACTACGACATGGATGAACCTGGAAACCATGATGCTGAGTGAAAGAAGCCAGACACAAAAGGCCACATGTCGTGTGCTTCCATTTCTATGAAGTGTCCAGAACAGACAAACCCATAGAGACAGAAAGCAGATCAGTGGTTGCCAGGGGCTGGGCGAGGGGCATGGCGAGGAGCCGCTGATGTGTATGAATGTGTAAAAGGAATGGGGTTTCCTTTTGGGGTGATGAGAAGTCTTGGAATTATAGGAAAGTGGTAGTTATACAACATAGTAAATGAACTAAAAGCCATCAAACTGTTCACTTCAAAATGGTTAATTCTGGGGCACCTGGCCGGCTCAATCAGAAGAGTATGCAACATTGGGGCTCCTCGGTGGCTCAGTCAGTTGAGCGTCTGACTTCAGCTCGGGTCATGATCTTGGGGTCCTAGGATCGAACCCTGTGTCGGGCTCCCTGCTCACTGGGGAGT
The DNA here is from genome assembly GCF_029215605.1 of Mirounga angustirostris. Classification (NCBI taxonomy): domain Eukaryota; kingdom Metazoa; phylum Chordata; class Mammalia; order Carnivora; family Phocidae; genus Mirounga; species Mirounga angustirostris. Next base: position 143,579,378 of record NW_026991713.1, read on the forward strand.
CTGCTTCTCCTTTTCCCTCTGTCCACCCTCCCCACCCCTAGTCGTGCACTTGCACTTTCTCACTCTTTCTCAAATAAATAAATAAAATCTTGGGGAAAAAAAAAAGAACAGAAGAGCATGTGATGCTTATCTCAGGGTCATGAGTTCGAGCCCCACATTGGGTGCAGAGATTATTTAAATACATAAAAACTTAAAAAACCAATAAGATAAAATGGTTAATTTTTTGTGATGTGAATTACATCTCCATATAAAACAAATAAAAACACCATTCCATCTTGTCTCCTCTCCCCCATTTCAGATCAGCCCCTTCATCAATGAGAACACCAGACAGAAGTTTCTCATCTACAGCGGTAGCAATTACCAGGGCCCCGGAGGCCTTGTGGACTACCTGGATAAAGAAGTGATCCCTGACTTCCTCGGGGGAGAGTGTGTGGTGAGTGTACGGCTGCAGGGCCTGGGCTGTGGCCGCGGGAGGAGCCAGAGATTGCTGGGGCGGGGCTGCAGAGGTCCAAGGAGGCTGGAGTGGGGCCCTCTGTTGTGTGTGTGGGTGCTGGTACCTGAAGAGGTCATGCTTTCTCTTTTTGGGGGGGCAGGGCTTGTTTTCGAAGCTGCCCCAAAGAGAGGTGAGTTCTCTCCAAAGGAGGGGCCTTACCTTGTTTCTTTCAAACATAGTGATCCAGATGGAAGTTTCCGGAAGCCCAGAGACCAGGCCAGTCAAAGGTTTACCTTGGTATTCCCCACTCAGTATGTTGCTAGGCAGCAGTCAGAGTTTACCTGATGACTTTGCACCCTCTGCTTCTGGGAGAGGTGACTCAAACATCCCAGTGGTCTGGACCCTGGAGCTGGTGTACCCAAAGGGATTTATTCCCAACCCACAACCCCATGGAGTGGGAAGATCGGCCAACTGCTTCAAGGGGAGGCAACCACAGATCCCTTCTACTGCCTCCCCCTGGGGGTGAGATGACACAGGAAGGGGTGACCCTGGGTCACGACGGTCTTATCTCATCTGGCTGTGGGAGGGCAGGCCCCTCTCCCTTCTCTAACAGAATACCAAACTCCAAGCTTACTTGATTTCTGAATTTAAAAAAGGCATTTCTCAGGAATTTTGCCAAGCCTGCCCATTTTCTCTGCTTGTTGAGATACATATGCATGATTTATGTTTAGCAAATGGGCTTCCAAGACCAGCATGGTAATAAGAGACATGAGCCTGGGGGGCCTGATAAACATGGGTTTGTGCCTAGGCTCAGCACTTTCTGCTGTGTGATCTCGGGCAAGTGGCCCGACCTCTCTGAGCTTCCATTTTCCTCCTCTGTGAAATGGAAGGAAAGAATAATAGCTTCTATTGCATTGTGGTTCTGGAGAGTAAATGAGGTAATGGAAGCCCTGCACCCTACTCACTAAGGGGTTGCTGTGACAAGTGCAGTTTCAGGGTGCATTGGTATTGTCAGGGGTCACAGAGCACCCTTCTGTGGGTCAGCCAGGCCTGCCACCTTTGTCTTTGTCCCTCAGTGCAATGTCCCTGAAGGAGGGCTGGTCCCCAAGTCCCTCTATCTGACAGAAGAGGAGCAGGGGCACACGGACCAGCTGCAGCAGTGGAGAGAGACCTACCAGTCGGCCAGCCTGCTCCGAGGGGCCCCCCATGAGGTGCTGGGACCTGGCCTGGGAGGGCCCGCTGGGATGGGGTATTGTCTTAGGCCAGGGTCCCCTGAAGCAGAGCCTGAGATGAGGGTTCTTGTGCCAGTGATTTTGTTGAGGGTGAGCTCTTGGGAGAAACCTGTAAGGAGAGGTGGAACAGGGTCAGTGTGGGGATGGATGTAAGCACAGGGGCGATACAGCCGAGTCCTGCCCAGCCTGATCTGAGGGGAGCACTGGGCTGTGCAGAGCATGACAGATGGGCAGGTCTTTTGTACTCTCATGTCAGTCCTCGGCTGTGGGTCACCCACCCTGTGACAGGGTGGGACCTCCCAGCCATTTCAGACAGAGGCAGGTCCATTTGCCCAGAGCAGTTCTTAGACAGTGGAGGCTGGGGGCCTCAGCAGCCCATCCTCCCTGCAGTGGGGACTGGAGATCCAGGTGGGTACCCCACAGCACCTACTCCAGCTGACCTCCCCATCCCAGCTCCCCACTCCTGGTGGGATTCCAGATGGGACTCTCAGACTATGCCTTCCCCTCCCCCCCTGCCCTCCATGCAGGTTGCAGTGGAGATCCTGGAGGGGGAGTCAGTCATCACCTGGGACTTTGACATCCTGAGAGGGGACGTGGTGTTCAGCCTGTACCACAGCAAGCAGATGCCCAAGCTTGGCCCCCAGGAGCCCGGGGCCAGGGCTGGCGGGCAGCTGATGGACAAAGGCTGGGTCCTAGGTGTGGATTATAGCCGTGTCGAAGCCCCTCTTGTCTGCCGGGAAGGGGAGAGCATCCAGGTTCGAACTCCTTTGTTCATTTATTCATTCATAATACAGGACTGAGTGTTCGCTGTGTGCCAGGGTTCTGGCCCTTGACCTCAGGGACCCTGTAGGACACTCAGGGAGAAAGGACCGGACAGATCCAGAACTCTGGGGACCCCAGGATCCCAGCCTCAGAATCCTCTGGGACTCTTGTCAAAGATGCAGACTGCCAGGCCCCATGCCAGGGGCGTAACTCAGAACCTCTGGGCACGAGGCCTGGACTCTGCATCCCTCACCCTCTCCCAGTGATTTCTGATGTGTTAGTTTCAGAACCTATGCAGCAGAGATGCTTTAAGTATGGGGACAGAACTCAGATGCATCTTGGAACATGAACCCCCCTGTTACTCACATGCTCCTCCAGGCCACGGCTCACAAGTGTTAGATCACCAGCCCCACTCATTCACTCACACTGCACAAACAGACTCCAGTGAGCACAGCGGATCTCACCCAGGGTCCCTGAGCAGCAGGCTGTCTTGTACCTCAAACACCAGCACCCCTAGCCCTCCCTGAACTTGCTCTTGTAACAACTAACACCTCCATTCTCACCGCCCAGGCCTTCCACCAACTCTAACCAACCTGCCAGCTCTCTGCCCAAATCCCTCCTGGGGCAGCACAACAAAAGCCCAACAAAATCCAGGCGTTTAACCAACTCTACCTGTTCTCCTGCAACCACAGCCCCACCCCAGGCCTCCACTCCCACCAGATCAGAGGGAGGCTCTCAGCCCCCACAGATACGGGGTAACAGCGGAGGGGTCAAGGGTGACTTCCGGAGGCCCTGCGAGGAAGATTTATGGGTGCGCTGGTTTAGCAAGGGGTTCCCGTCCGTCCCCAGGTGGGCCAGAGCCTCAGGCAGGACTGCTGTGTTTCAGGGCTCCCATGTGACCCGGTGGCCTGGCATCTACTTGCTCCAGTGGCAAATGCACAGCCCCCCCGGCAATGTGGCCTGCAGCCTCCCGGGTGTGGAGGACGTCCTGACGGCCCTGCACAGCCCTGGCCCCAAGTGCAAACTCCTCTACTACTACGAGGTGCTGGCATCTGAGGACTTCAGGTAGGAGGGGCTGGAGTAGGGAACCTGGGCGGGAAGGGCCCCCTCCTCCTCTCCAGGCCAGGCCCACAGCGCTTCTGAGGCCCCTTCCTTCTGGGCGGGGGGATACTGGATTCATCTTCCCTACTTGCCTTTGAGCTTATCCAGGGGTGGGGCCCCAGCATTGGTATTGTTAAAATTCTCCAGTGGTTCAGCACCTGTGTGAGCAATCAGATCCAACACTGTGTCCAAATGCTGCTTCAGCTGCAGAACCTCCCCTTCAAATGAAACTCTGGGCAGAAGCCCAACATACCAGATTGATTGCTGGGGGAAGGGGAGCCCAAGGCCCTCCTATTTGGAAGTCCTCTCACTCCTAGAAACCCATAAAACAGGGTTGGACTGTTCTAGAACATTCTAGAATAGTGTCTCGCAGACACATCTCCCCAAGTGTTGCTTTCAGAGAGGCAGGAAGTGTAGTGGTTAAGACCTCCAGCACTCTCTGGTTGCTGTGTGACCTCAGGTAAGCCACTTAAGTGTCTGAGCCTTAGCCTCCCCATCTGTTAAATAGGGACTGCTGAAACCCCTACATCACGGGGTTGTCATCAGGAAGAAATGGTTGGGGGAAGCCTGCCCTTCACTAAGGCATACAGTAAGCACTTGATAGCAAAAATGAAGCAGAGGGCGAGGAGATGGAGCAGGCAGTGTCTTCAAGGCTTTACATTTTATCTTTTAAAAACAAATGTGATTTTGCATCCTGCTTCATGACATATCTCTGTTAGTTTCCGTTTTTCTTTTCTTTTTTAAGTAGGCTCCACGCCTAGCGTGGAGGCCAACATGGGGCTTGAACTCATGACCGTGAGATCAAGACCTGAGCTGAGATCCAGAGTTGGACACTTAACCAGCTGAGCCACCCAGGCGCCCCTCTGTTAGTTTCCTTCTAAAAATAATGCTTTATATCCTTTACCATGGAGTCAAATTGAGGCTCCAGGAGGGTGTCGCATCTGCATCCATATGCCAGGTGGAGGTCCAAGTACCCTACGGGCACATGCAGCCCAATGTGAGAGATACTGGGCCAGTGTCTTTACTCCAAAGAGAGCCCCGCAGCATGGGAGGGCTGGTGATTTCCTCTTTGGGAAGCAGCTTGTTTTGGCCACTGGGCGCAGACATTGTAGACACTAGCACCTGGGGGCTGCTGCCTCCAGGAGGGCAGGTGGAGGCTGAAGGGTGGGCCAGATGCTGCTTGCCAGCCTGTCTGGTCTGGTCCATGTGGGGGAACCTTGCTGCCCTGAGCTTCAGGAGCTCACAGAGAACCAGGTCAAGGGCTTTTCCCTGGCTGTCCTCAGTAGGCAGGCATTGGGCGGACCCTGGGGGACCAGACACACAGGGTCTGCCATCATGGAGCAGGAGGCCACATGATCACACCTGTACGTAATTATGAACAGCAGTGGATGCCACGAGGGTACTCCAATCTGGGGTCCTTGCCCAGGGTCACACAGCTAGGAGGTGCCAGAGGTCTCAGCACAGGGTGTTGTCAGAGCATGGGACAAGGGGCCTGGCATAGGGTGGGCAGGAGGTATGGGGGAGGTACCTGGGAAGGGACATTGGAGTTGAGACCTAGGTGGTGTGCACACAGATCACCTGGTGGGGGTTAGGGGGGTGTTGTCAGAATGCAGACTGGAGCTCTGGGGCAGCAGAGAGTCTTCAGCTCTAAGGAGCTGCAGGAGGCTTGGCGGTGCTGGTACCCTCTGGGCCATGCTAGATCTCCAGGTCAAGGAAGCCCCTGAATGGTATGTGGCAGGCTGGGATCTTTGTCGGGGTTGGGGGGGCGCTGGGCAGGAAAATGGGTGGAGCCTCGTTTCTCACCGTAACTTCACTTGCTTTTCCCTCTGCACTTGCCCTCTGTGCCTGGGGTGGTTACCAGCCTTGTGGAAAGAACCCTGGGGCCTCATTTGCAGCATCACCAGCTTTTCCACTGCTGTGTGGGCCCCAGGGCTGTGTCACCACCAGAAGGTAATGTGCGTGCGACGCCTTTCCTCCCCAGGGGCTCCATGTCCAGCCTGGAATCCTGCACCAGCGGCTTCTCCCAGCTCAGCACCACCACCTCCTCCTCTTCTGGCCAGTCCCACAGCAGCCCCCTGGTCTCCAGATAGCTGGGACTGAGCCCTGTGGGGCAGCCCGCTTGCCTCCCATGTCTGCAAGTGTCCACGGGGTCTGGGACTATGTGGGTTGCAGCCCTGTGTCTGGACACTAAGTTGGGGCATCCGGAGCCAATGGCAATGATCCAGCTCGTGCACTCTCGAGGATGCAAAGACAGAACGATCTCCTCTGCACTTCACATAAGGAAAACCAAGGAGTGGGTGGGCCACCTTTGGGTCGGCCTGGTCTGGGAGCTCAGGGATGTCATCAGGCTCAGCATCCCCTCCACCTCTGGCTCTGCTTTTGCTGGAACAGCCTCCTTCTCAGGTACCCTCCCCACGCAGGGGACCCCATCACCATTAGGCTCAGCGGAAGAGAACCTCTGTCTCCCAAAGTTCCATCCAAGCTCCCAGAATGGAGTTTAATCAGCCTGCCTGGGTCCCACACTGGTCCCTGAACCAATCACAGTTCCCAGGGAAGAGAACACTGATTGGCCAGCAGCAGGGTCCTGTGTCCAATCTGGACCAATCACCATATGGGGATGGGGATGGGGTTTCAGTGATTGGTCCACCTGGACCACATGCCTGTTCCTGAAGCCAAACACCTGGTTTGAAAAGCATAAGCAGGTTGCCTCTAGGAATACTGGGGTACCCCACAAGAGAGAAAGGACGCTGGGTAGGCAGAAATGACCGTTTTTGCATCTGATTCCATAGCAATGCCCTGTGTCCCAAGACATGCATGGTGAGCAGTTATATGAGTTACAGGCTCCACTTTCTGTGGGGAGCAGCCCACCTGGACCTGAAATCCATTGTTCCAGCACTTGGCTAGGAAGTCAACCTGACTACCACCGACTTGAGGAGGGTGGAGAGGCCCAGGCAGTGATGAAGTGGCTCTGTCTTTAAACTCCTCTGGAGGTCCTTCCCCCCACCGCCCCCCACCTTGGAGCTGTTTAATTATGACTTTTTTTTTTGGTTGTAAGTCACAGAGACCCACACAAAAGGGTAACCAGTCATCATCACATGCAACTGGCCAGTCCAGGAGTTCTTGCTTCAGGTAAGGCTGGATCCAGGATCTCAACATGGCATCAGGACTCCCCTATGGGGAGGAGGAGGTTGTGACTTTGTTTTGTCCACCCTAGGGCAAATCTGACCCCTGGAACCAGCTTCAGTATTGACAGACTATTCTCTCATAGCCTTGCTTACAGCTGGGGGTCATCTCTGGTCAACACCCAGAGTCACTGCGTCTTGCCCAAGGGCTAGGCTTACAGCCATGGGGTTCATGCTTCCATGCAGTCTCGGCATGATGGAGCAAGGAAAGCAAGGACTTCCTTGCACACCAACCTCACCTCCAAACCTAGAGCAGAGGGAAGGAGATACCTTCTCAGAGACATCCTTCTCCCCGCAGGGAGGGAGTCTCATCCATCTCTGTTTGCTCCTCAGGTATAGGAACAAAATCCAAAACTGCATCCTGCATCAAGGTGTGTGTGCACATGAGGGAGAGAGGTAGGGGGAGACTGAAAATGTTCTCAAAGCTAATTGCTCCCATGTCACTGGACATTTATCACTGAGGAATCTGAGATATTTTCACCAGTCTTTAGATGAGTTTCTAGCTTGCCTCTAAAACCCAGGTGTGCCCTAGAAGCATTCTGGGGTAAGCTGCCTTGGCACTCCCCACACGTTAATTATCTAGGACTAGCACCAGGGAAGGATGGAGAAACCTTTCCTTGACTTGGGGTTCTACATGGCTTGACAACTGGAACCTGGATCTGCTGTGAACAGTCCAGCCTGGACAAAAGGGATGAGCTTCAGGCCTCAGTTCTCCCCTTGAAAGCTCATTCTTTCTCCCTTGGGAAAACTCCAGCTCAAACTGGCTTAAGCAACAAAGGGAATTCCCTGGGTCCTGTAACTGGGATGGCTAAGGGCTTGCTTGCTGCAGGTATGGCTGGATCCAGGAGCACAGTGTCCTCAGGCTCATGTGCTCATCCTCTCAACCTCACCCAGGCCTCCTAGCTCTGTATCTCTTCTCACATTGGTCTCATCCTCTCCTCCACCTCGTGGGAAAGGTGTCTGTCAGCAGCCCCAAGCCTACAACCATAGGGCTCACAATCTCTAAGGTTGAGAGAATTCTCTTTCCGTATCAGATCCCACAGAATGCTCTGGCTGGCCCTGTTGAGTAGTGTGCTCATTCCTACAGATGCACTGGCCAAGGGGCTGTGGGTCCTGTGATTGCCATTTCCTCCAGAAGCAGCAGTGGGATAGGAGAAAGCAGATCACCCCAGGACAATAGAAGCTGGGTCACAGAAACAGCAAACAGCCATGGTGGCATCTGCTGCAGTCCCCCCTTCCCTTGCTGGAGGTTTCTGGGGTCCAAGCTGGAGCTTCATCAATCAATAGGTCTTTCCTACCTTTGGGAGGTGTGAAATTAAAAATCCAAGGAAGGGCTGCCAAGTTCCTGGCTTCTGTATTTCCCTAGACCCCAGGGTTGGAAGCTCCTTGGCTTGGTTTCTTTCTCCCTCTTGTTCATTAACCTGTTGTGACCAGAACAGAAACAACCCACACGCAAAAGGATCCTGCCCATGCACTGTGTTTAGGAGGTTGGGTCTTAGAATTTAGACGGGGCAGGGTTCAAACCCCAGCCGCCTTTTCACTAGCTGTGTAACCTCCAGCAGGTGACTTAACTCCCCTGTGCCTCAGTTTCCTCATCTGTAAAATGGGGATGTGCCTACCTCATTCACTGGGTTGTCGTGGGACGAGTGAGAGCAGCTGTAGAGTCCACAACCCCAGTGCCCAGCACAAAGAAAGCACACGATAAACGTCAGAGATTATCCTGATGATTTAAGGCTTCTCAACCAAACACTCCAGACTCCTTCCTGAGGATGCCCGCCTGTCACTGTTTCTCATAGAACAGAAGGCTCAGCACCAGGAGCATCCAGAGGAAAGTGGGTGTCGGGATATAATTTCCCTCTTACTTTCCCTTTTAGAAACTGCTTGCATTTTCTGAGCAAATCCACTAATCTGGAAGAGCATCATTCAGAGTGGTATTTCCTCCAACTAGCTAGAGAATGTTCTCTCTACAGGCTGAAATACGGGGATTCTGAGAACTTTTATCCCCCATCCTGCACTCCGGAATTGCTCTGCCTGTAAAACAAATTGTTTGATGAGAATACTATAATTCTGTTCCACACACTCTATTTCAACCAGTAAAACATGATGTTCCTTGTTTGCCTGATCATTTGCTCCAACCAAAAGCATTAAACGTTTTAGATTTGGATATACCTCAACTGCCTACTTCCTAAACCCTGGAGGTTTCCCTGGGCTTGTTCAAGAGTTACTCCGCTGTTTATAAGACTCAAAAGCATTTTCACAGGGGCGGTATCACCTTCAAGGGGTTGCAAGTTGGTTCTTTGGGGAAAGGGGGCACATAAAAAAAATCATTTTATATATAAAGCACAGATACACGGTAGTAGTTCTCTAGGGCTGCCGTAACAAATTCCCACAAACTTGGTAGCCTAAAACAACCAGAACGGATTCCCTCACAGTTCTGGAGGCCAGAAGTCTGAGATCGAGGTGTTTGCAGGTGTCCCCTCCTAACACTAGGGGAGGATCCTTCCTGCCTCTTTCGAGCTTCTGGAATCTCCTGGAGCTCCTTGGCTTGTGGCTACATTGCTCCTGTCCCTGCCTGTCTTCACATGGCTTATTCTCTGTGTGTCTCCTGTCTTATAAGGACACCAGTCACTGGATTTAGGGTTCACTCTAAATCTCATATGATTTCAGCTTGAGATCCTTAACTAATTACATCTGCAAAGACTACTTTCAAAGAAAGTCACATTCTAAGGTTCTGTGTGGACATTAATTCCGGGGGAGGGGGATGCTATTCAAATGATTGGCATATGCATAGGGGGCATACACAGATATATGCGTAGTTTATCAGTGGTGTTAAATGCAGATCCCCAGGCCCACTCAGCACTGCTGACTTGGAATCTTGAGGGTGGGTTTCTGGATTCTACTTGCCAGGTATCCAGGTGAAGGTCGAGGGCCCTGCCATCCATCTTTCTGGGTCACTCTGCCCTGTTCCCTGGGGTTTGACCTATATCCTAGCGTTATGTCCAAGGACAGCCATAGTCCTGAGTTTGGGGGTGGGGTGGGGGCCCTGTCCAGGGCACTTTATGTCCTTCATGTGAGCTTCCTTGGGACACAGAGCAGGGGTCCTGCCATGCACATCATGCGGTTCTGAAAAGGCTCTCTTGTTTTGGAGCAGAAGGCCAAGGACTGTCACTTGGGGGAGCAGAGGAGGTGTGGTTCTTTGTGTGACTGCTCTAGGGCCCCCTATCTACACTGGCTTTGGTTACCCAGCCCCACCCAACACATACAAATGAGGGAGAGGAAGCAGCCCTTGCCTGCTTTGGTACAGTGTGTGCATTCATTCTCTGGGACTTTTCCATGGATTTCTCTGCAACTGTGGGTAAGAGCTCTCAAAGGACCAGCCAGCATGTGGTGGCTGTTGAGAAAGACAGAAGTCCCTGGGACAGGCCAACTAGGATCAGGTCTGAGCCATGAGTTATTGCTGACGTCTGTCCTGGGCAGAATCGCCTCCCCAGAAGCCTCCTGGGGTTTGAGGGGCCCAGAGAGGGCAAGTCACACTAGGGCTCCCTTGTGGACCAGAGGCTGCCTCTGGGACCAGTTCTTCCTCTGAGGCCAGGGCCCAGGTCCAAAGCAGACTGCTGGGGCCTCCATGGAGGCAGGTCTCAGAGCACTAGCTGCTGTTGGAGTTTGGGCAGGGCCTGGAAAGAGTCGGAAGGAAAAGTGCCAGGTAGCTCTCAGGGACATGAAAGGCGGCTGTGGCTTTCAAACTTCTCTTCAGACCATTTCCCCCTCTCCCCACTTCAGTGCCTCCCCTCCCCCACCAAGGCATTCCCAAGGAACGGGGGTCCCCAAAAAGCATAACTTGAAACCTCTGACTTAAGAGTTTCCTGGAGCCCAAAGTTTTCTGAGACACAGACCCCTTTGCAAATCCAAGGAAAGCTTTGGGCATCACACTGGAATGTTCCTGTATCAGGGCTCCTAAGAGCCTTGGAAAGCCCACCCATTAAGCCCAGGATTGAACCTTTTTCTGGGGACTTTCCTGATGCTCAAGTTTTATAAAGAGCATCCCAACAGCCACTTGTTACCATGGCAACAGGACTCTGGAGGCTCCAAGTCAGGCCACCAAGACATCTGGTCCACATTCTGTGCCCAGGGGTCTTCCATCACTACCACAAGGTGGGGAGGGGATTCTTGCACCACAATAATTAGTTCATATTAATCCCTGACTACCAACCCCAAAGCTTGATGACGAGCTCTTGTATATATGTGTCAACACGTGTCCCTACCCACCACCAGAGGTAAGTGTCAGAATCTCAAAACACCTTTCTGCCGCTGCTCCATGCCCCATCCGCAAATGCCCGAGTCCAAAATGTGCCTCTCCTCGAACAGTATGAGTGTTAGACTCTGTGGGTTACCAGAGACCTCAAATCCAACACAAAGTGCCTCAAGCAAAAATGGGGATTTACTGGTCCGTGTAATTGGTCCAAGAATGCTACCGGCTTCAGGTACAGTTGGATCCAGGGGCTTAAATGATGTCCCCCTTTTGTCTTGATTTGGTTCTTCTCCACATTGGTTTCACTCTCCTTCTCCATGTAGCCCACACCCTGGCAGGTGGACAATCTCAGCAAAGTGTTTTTCCCCAAATTCCAGGGTGGGCTCTGGTGAACCAATTGGGACAGGGGACTATCTCCGACCCATTTATTCATGCCATCTGGTACTTGAAGAGATGGTACCAGCCAAACCAGAGGGATAGAGAATGGGGGAGAGGTAGTGCCCTAAAGGCAATGGGAGGGAGGCTCATGGCCGTGGCTCTCAGTGTCCTGCGCACCTTCGCTGGGCATTCTCATTACCACCAGGAGGCGTCTGGATGCAAGAAACTGCAAGTTTTTGGTGGCTACCTCTGGCTGCTGAAGTATACTCAGCCTCTGTGTAGGGCAGGCTAGACAAGCCAAGGAGTTAACCCCCAAGAGAAGCCTCCACCCCACAATGACAGCATGTTGGCTGACAAACACCCCACCAGAGGCAAAACCCCAAGATGTTCTCTGCATTCTCCCAGAGACCCCAGGCGATGGAGCCTGGCTGCCCACAGTGGGGAGCTGCTCACTAATGCACTGTGTACTGGCTGCCTTTCCTTCCCTACCTCACTTCCCTGCCCCCGACCAGGGCTTCTTGGGGTCACCTCCCAAATAAACTACTTGCCCTCACATCCTTACCTCAGGTTCTGCTGCTGGAAGGGATCCAGTCAAAGACAGGGCATTTACTAAAAAAAGAGGGCCTGGGTGTTGGGCAGGCATGATAGATACCCCTATATAAACAAGGGAGGGTGAATTATCCTAGTCGTTGGACCAGGGACCCTTCCAGCACACCACGATGGACCCTCTTGAGCTCCCTCCGGCCTGAAATCCACCAGACCCACGCACAGCACCTTAACCTCCCAGCTCAGCTGCCAGCCCAGCCAAGGACAGACAGAGATGCCCTCTGCAGAGCTCAGAGCTCCCAGGACAAGGGTTTCTACAGCCCATTGCCTCAGAACCCCTGAAGGTGCTCCCTGTAGATTCCCAGGCCCCCTGCCCCTGAGATTCTGATTCGATGGGCCTGGGACAGGATCTGGACCTCTGCAATAATACAACGTTCCTGGGGAATACACTCTGACCTGCAGCCGGGCTCAGGAACTGTGTCTCAGGAATATGCCAACATGATTCAATGGTGTCTGGGAAGTCCTCCCAGCTCTTGTCACTACTTGCTACCCTTGAACACTGGGAGCAAAACATCAAAGCAGCCCAGGGACCAGCTGTTCACTACAAGAGAGCAAAACACAGAATGAGACTTCCAGGTGGAGTTGAAAACAAGGTCCCTGAGGAACATGTGAACTTGGTTGTTTCCATTTCTGGAAGGAGGAATTACAACGTGAAGTGTTTGCCTAGTTCCTTGGATAAGCAGCCGCCCCCAAGTTCCTGGACATGCTGTGAACGCCACCTCTCCCTTCCCTCCAACCTGGGTCACAGGCCCAGAAAAGGGGCTGAGTTAGGAAGTAGAAATGACAGGCGCCTGGCCGTGGGTAGCGTGAACTTCGGGTGATGGTTCACTAGGTGTAGGATCAACCATGCCCAAGGATACCAACAACTTGACCTGTGGCTCCCACCGCAGGACCAAAACACAGCACCCTGGAGGGACTATCACAGGCTGGCTCAGCGGCTCTCAACTTCAGGGGGACAGACAGAAAGACATGCAGACCCACAGACACATTCCTGCAGGAACTTGGGAGTCTGGGAAACTGGCCTGTGACATTTCACTTCTCAGAACCAAATTCTTCCTTTCTGAAGTGAAACTGGGCCAGCAGGGCAGCAGACAGACTGCAGGATGGGCTCGATTAGCCTCCTGGACCCAGGCCTCTTTGCAGCTCCTCTCACTATGGGGTGGAGTGTGTGTCCCTTCACCTTGAATCTGGGGGTCCTGGGGACCAGCTGACAGAACTCGGTGGAAGTGAGGTCACGCCAGTCCTGAGCCAAAGCTTCAAAAGGCCTTGCATGCTTCTCTTCCAGGATCCCCGTCCCCACCTGAATCCCAAGCCTGAACCAGCCTCCTGGAGGGTGAGGCACCAGGGGGAGCTACGTCATCAGCTGTGGCCCTCTCAGACCAGCCCATCCCAGTGGGCCCATTAGCTGTTGCAGACATACCAGTGAGCTCAGCTGAGATCACTGACCCCAGCCCACATCAACAGAATCACCTAGTTGACCCTAGAATCACGAAAAATAATTATTTTTCAGAAGAAGCAGTACCTGGTTGTTGTTTTAAGCACCCAAGTTTTGGACTAGTTATGGAGTACGAGATAGCTAATAAGTTATACCGTGTCTTAGCCTGCTCAAGCTCCTGTGACTAATACCATACACTGGGCAGCTTATAAACAACAGACATCTATTTCTCATAGTTCTGGAGGCTCAAAGTCCAAGATCAAGGTGCTGGCAAATTCAGTTCTTGGTGAGGGCCCACATCTTGGCTTGTAGTCAGTTGCCAGCTTGCTGCCTGTCCACACGGCCTCCTCTCTGTGCGTGTGTGGAGTGGGTGTTCTCCCGTCTCTTCCCCTTGCAAGAGCGCTAATCCCATCATGAGGGAACCACCCTCACAACCTCAACGAAAACTAATTAAACCAAAGGCCCCACCTCCTCATACTATCACCTGGGTGGGGGGGAAGGGGAGAGGGTTAGGGCTTCAACATAGGAATCTTGGGGGGTGGGGGACACATTCAGTTCATAACGTGCACGAGTCTCTTTGAGGACCTGCCGGGAGCGACAGGACCTCCCTCATCTCTCATCCCAAAGATCTGCTAAGCACAGTGTAACATACATTCATGGGGGGGGGGGGGGCTACCAGGCACTTCCTGAAGACACTTCACGGCCACGGGTTATAAACTCAGATACTCACAGGGATGGCAGGCCACAGACCGCTGGGGGCTCCGATGACCTGGAGAAGGCAGGCCCAGACAGGGACTGCGGATTCTCATCTCTGACAAGTCATTGCCCTGGAGGGGCATTGGCAGGGGCTGCGGGCTCGCCCTCTTTTAAAAAGAAGTCAGAAATCTGATATTGTTTCTCTCTTGACTTTTAAACGCTGGTAACTACTTTAAATTCCATTAAGTCATGGTGCGGACTAAACCTTGTCCTTTCAAAACATGGTCCAGGCCCCCCAGTCTCAGCTTCACCTGGGAGCTCGTTAGCGATTCAGAATCTTGTACCCCACCCCGGGCCAGGATCTGCATTTTAACAAGATCTCCAGGTGACTTGTGTACACCACAAAGGGAGAAACCCTGGATCAAAGAAAGAGATCAGGGAGCTGGATGTGCTCTGGGCTGCCTGTTTATGACCCCGGATTCAGGTGAAGCAACCCCACCCGTTAAGACCTAGGTACACCCAGAAATCCACAATTCAGGCTTCAGATGCCACCCGGGGACTCCTTTAATTACATCAATTTATTCAAGTGATAAAAAGCCTCTCTTGGTGGCAGGATACCAAAATAGAAAGCTTGTAAACATGATTTCATCCCCCCCTTCTAAGGAGCTTCCTGTGACAGGAAATAAGAGTTCTAATTGGCAAATTCTGTGATGAGGTCTGTACAAAAGGGTCCCATGACACGGCCCTCATCTCTGTAATCCATCCCCGTCCAGGGGGGCTGGCTGGACCCTGCCATTTGGTCATGGTGCGGTCATGGTGCATTCCATCGCTAGCGGCCCCAGCCTCGGGAGGCCGGAGGCTCTTTGGCAGCAGGAGGCCCTCAGGGGAGGCCTCACAGGCAGCAGACACAGGCAGGCAGGGAAGGACGCAGTCTCTCTCTGGGGAGCACGGTATTGCTAGGGTTGCATGTGTCATGGCAGGCGACCAGGTGAGGGCCCGGGGCCAGCTGAGGGGCTGAGGCACAGGTGCTGTCAGAAGCTTGGGTTGGCACGGGGGCTGAGATCACCCAGATGATCAGCGGCCTTGAAATTTCCCTTGCAGAAATCAGACCCTGTCGAAACGAGCCTTCAGAGCAGGCTGGAGGCTTCAGTCCTTAAAGGGGCTGTGGGCATCACCCGGCTGTTCCTTCTCCGTGGCCAGGAGCTCCCCATTCATCTCCTGCAGTGGGTGGTAAACGTAGGCCCCATCCAGGTGCCGGCTCCGTTCTGCTCTTGAGCCAAGGAGCAAGGACACGTTCACCACTGTGCTGATCAGCAGAAGGAAAACTAGGCCCAGGGTGAGGGCTAGCCAGGTGGTCCTGGGTGCAGAAGAAAAAGCCTCAACAGGGGTTTGTTGGGCAGTGCTGTTGGGCAGGAGGGGAAGGGTTTCCCTCCCTCCCTCCCACACAACAGTGGCAGTGTTGGGGGCCTCCAGACACACATTCGGGGAGCAGTAGTGAGTCACTATGTGGCATGCAGGCCAGCCCTGCCACATCTCCTGGTATTTCAAGAGAAACCACAATTTTTTTTTTTTTTTAACATGACTGTTACTGATTTTCAGATGTTGCTAATAAATCTTAAATTTTTTTTTAAATTCTGCAGGCCAAATAAAATACACTTGGGGATCTAATGATGCCCCAAGAGGCATCAGTTTGCATCCTGGTCTCCAGGGGATGTTCCAGAAACCTCAAAGCAGACAGAGCAGGGAGAACTGCACCCCTTCCTCCCTCCTGCAGAGCTGGCGGGGTCTTTCAATGATCCTTGTTTTTCCTCCTTCATGTGAATCTTTGGCTGAAGCCCTCAATACAAAAGCGGACACAAGCATATTGCTGGGGGCGGGGGCATGCTCGTCAGCCCCCCATGGCTCCCTTTCCCTGCCCGGCAGCTGTCAATGGGATCCAGGTCTGCACCGGGGAGGAGGGGCTCAAAGTCTCACACCTGAGGAGCCTGAACTTAAGACGGGGGGCAGGGCACTCCCGGGAGCTACTGTCCCTGCTCTGGGTGCATTTTCAAAGCACGTTGCCAAGGGTTTTCTTCATGTGTGGTTCTGGGCCTTCAGAGCCTCACCCCAGGCTCACTGAGTCAGGACCTCAGGAGGGACCTGGGATCTGCATTATTAATGATGAGACTGTCCTCTAGGACATTGCCAGGAACTTTTCACTCATACCCACACCTGATTCCCACCTCCAATGGGGGTGGGGCTGGGCTGGCACCCGGGGCTGGGCTGGCACCCGGGGCTGGGCCATGAGGTGAGAACTATAAGAAAAGAAGTTCTCAAAGCGGGGTCTCCCTACCAGCAGCATTAGCATCACCTGGGATAGCACTGGAAATGCAGATTCTCAGGCTGCACCCCAGACCTACTGAAGCAGAAACTCCAGAGAAAGGACCCAGCAATCTCTTTCAGTACCCCCTACCAGAGGTCAAGTTTGAGACCCACTGCACTAGAAAACAGAGATAAAGCCCACCACAAGGAGCACATAGTGGTACTTGAGAAATGTGAGTTCCTTGGGGCTTGGCACTTCTGTACCAGGCACCAGGTACTGAGAAAATAAGTTACGAGTCTCACAGGGAAAGGAGTCCGATGCCCTGCCCCCTTGACTCCCACTGGGGCGGTGACCAGGGTTCTTCTCCCCATCTCCCAGGGCCACTTCGGTGTCTGTGAGCATCAGCTATGAGCATCTCCCTGTGCTTACATTGGAGAAATGTCACCTGGGTGCCCTGCTACCACCTTCTAGCCTTGCTGAGTCCCTGAGCAGAGGCCATACCTCGCAGGTGGAGGGAGGGGGGATTTCCTCCCGTCCCCACCCCAAGTCCCACCAAATCTCCTACCCGGTGAGAAGGGACAGTTCTCCTGTTCTTAGGGTGGTCTTGGATGGCTGGAGACACTGCTTCACTGTAAACGACCAGAGAGAGGCTGACACACTGGGAGGGGGGGGTGTGCCCCCTCCTGCCCCCCCAGGGGCCTGGGAGGAGCCATACCTTGGGAGAGGATGCTGTTAAGGGCTGGTGTCTGGGCCAGGCTGCAGTTGCCAGTCTGGGGGTCACAGGGACACTGGTGCTCACACTCGCAAGGCCTTTGGCAGCCTGGCCCGTGCCAGCCGAGAGGACACTCTGTGGAGAGGAGGAAGAAGTGGAGGCCTCAGTGGCAGGGCCTCTCTCTGCACGGACGGAATGGGCCCCAGGTGTGTGCAGAGCCGGGCTGAAGCAGAAGTGCCCCCCGGGGTCCCCCCAGGCTAGACCCTGGAGGTGCCCCTGGCGCTTCCTCCCAGCTGGCTTGGGGCCCATCTAGCTTACCCTGCCCACAGGTGTCTCCGGTAAAGCCAGGAGGACAGGTGCAGGTCCCTCGGACCGGGTCACAGGCAGCTCCGTTCTGACACTGGCACTTCATGGCACAGGCCTCCCCGAAGGACCCGTTGCTGCAAGCTGGCATGGGGAAAGGGGAGTCATTTCAAAATCCAGCCCCGCCCCGCCTAGGTGAGGGCCAACAAGACAGCAAACAGAACTCTGTCACCCCAATGGCCCCGTAGATTCACATATGCTTCCAACAGAAAGTTATGGAGAATCCACTTCAAGGCAGGCCCTGAGGCTGAGTCCTCCTGGAGCTTCCTGTCTAGATGGGCAGGTGGCCAGTGAGCCAGAAAGCAGACGTGGACGTACAGGTGGGGACAAGTGCGGCAGCAGCAGACTGCTGGAGGGGGTGGGGTAGGCAGGCCCCTGGGGACAGGGCAGTTAAGCTGGGGTTTGGGGGAGCAGAGCTGGGTCAGTGAGTCAGGGAGGGGCTGCAGCACCTGGCAGGTCAGGCTGAGGGGTTTATTCCTTTCACTTACTCAAAAGAAAGCCCTGAAGGATTTGAAACTGTGGATGGCTGCAGGGGGTTGAACTGTGTCCCCCCAAAAGAATATTGTGTCCTAATCCTCAGAATCTGTGAACATGACCGCATTTGGACACGGAGTCTTTGCAGATACTATTAAGTGAAGATCTTAAGAGATGAGGGCACCTGGATTTAGAGTGGGCCCTAAATCCAATGACCTGGGGTCTGCGTAAGGGAATGGAGAGACAGACACACAGGGGCAAGGCCATGCGAAGACGGAGGCGGAGAGCGGAGTGATGTGGTCACAAGCCAAGGAACGCCTGGAACCACCGGGAGCTGGAAGGAGCAGGAAGGAGCCTCCCCTAGACCCTTGAGAGGGAGTGCGGGCCCTACAGACACCTTGATTTTGCAGTTCTGGCCTCCTGAACTGCGACAGCATAAGTTTGTGGAATTTGTTGTGGCTGCTGCAGGAGACTAATGCAGTGATTTACAGTCAGGCAAGAGCAAGAAACAGGAGGGGGTAAAGGCAGCTGCCACGCTCCCCTCTCCCTATGGGGCCAGGGGTGGGGAAGCAGCTGGCCTGGTGGCTTTTACCTTCACCGCAGCTGGACCCCGTCCAACCAGCTTCGCAGCGGCAGCCATCTGCCAAGAGAAGACCAAGGAGGCCAGGTGAGGGGCCCAGGCAGGGCCGGGCAGTGAGGGCTGGGAGCCCCAGTCACAGCTGCCGCCCCAGAGACCCCACTCACTCTCTGTGCAAAGCCCGTGCTGGCTGCAGTTGGAGGGGCCACAGTCCAGCTTGTTGCAGGCCGCGCCCTGCCAGAAGCGCCCCGTGCACTGGCAGCGCCCCTCCACGCAGGTCCCGTGGCCACTGCAATCAGGCGGCTGGCAGCGGGGCTCGTGCACACATACCACAGTAGACACGCGGCGTGGGCAGCGCCACATGTTGTCCTGGCTGCGGGGGGCGGGGGGGGGGAGAGGGACACGGTGTGTGAAGGCACTGACCATCCCCAGCGGACCCCTCCTATCCCCTATTATAGCCCCCGAGGGCTGCCTCTCTCTCCATTGCCCCTTCCTCAGCCTTTTACAGGTTCTTCTCACCCCAGGGTCTTTACATATGCTGTTCTCACTGCCCAGAAGGTTCTCCTGGCCCTGCCTCGCCACCTTCTCAACCTTCAGATCTCAGCTCAGGTTCCATTATGCTCAGAGAGGTCTTTCCTGACCTATCAATCCCCTTTTCTTGGTGTGGGTGGTACTGGTACAGCATGCATGATTCAACTCTCTTCCTGTAAGCACTGAGAGGCAGGGATCTTGGCTCTCCTGCTCACGGCTGAATCCTCAGGGCCTGGCACATAGTAGGTGCTCAATATTTGTTGAGTGAGACAGGTGAGGACAGGCCTGGATTTAGACCTCAAGAAGGGGGCTCTGGCATGCTTACCAGTGATCTGATGGGTAACTGGCCAAGGTCCCGTTGAGCACGAAGGTGGCGGAGCCCCCTCCATCCAGGTTGATGGCATTGACCACATCCTGTTTCAGCAAGAACTCTGCCATCTCCCACAGGTTAACGCTGAAGCACAAGAGCATTAATGTTGACCGTGTCCACTGCATTTCCGGTTTAACTGATCTTACTTTCCATGGTAGACAGTATCATGCCCACTGTGGCAGACAAATTTCTAAATGGGCTTCCCCCAAAAATGTCCCATCTTAATCCCTGGAAGCTGTGAATATAATGAGAGATCACTCCCATGACTGTGTTATCTTACATGGCTCAGCTGTCCACAAGTGGGGACAGTGTCCTGGATTATCTGGGTGGGCCCAAAGGAATCACAAGAGCTCTTAAAAGCAGACTTTCCCTGTCTGGTGGCAGAATGTGAAGTGAGAGAGACTGCAAATACAAAGGGGATGAACGGACTGGACACATATTTGCTGGCTTGAAGATGGGGAGGGTAACATGCATGGGAAGGAATGTGGGCAGCCTGAAGGAGCTGAGGGTCCCCTGGCCAACAACCAGCAAGGAAATACAGACTTCGGTCCTACAACCATGAGGTATTGCATCCTGCCAACAACCCGAATGAGCTAAGAGGATTCTTGCTCTGAAGCTCCAGATGAGAGCCCTGCCTGGCAAACGGCTTGATTTTGTCCATGATTTGAGCCCTCCAGACTTCTGACCTACAGAACTGTGATCTAACAAATGAGTGCTGTTTGTGCTTGTTTGTTACACAGCAATAGCAAACTAACACACTCTCTTTACAGAGGAAGAAACTGTGGCTCAGAGAGGTTGAGCAACTTGTCTGTGGCCACAGAGCTAGCAGATGGCAGAGCTGGGACTGGAACAGAGGTCTTCTCCCTGCTAACTTTGTAATTACTTCCTATCACCCTATCCGGGGCTCAGGAGAGTGGAGGCCTAAGTTGGGGAGACTGAGAGGAAGTGTGTAGGGGATAATGAGTTCTCAGAAGTGAGACAGATTGGGGCGCCTGGGTGGCTCAGTTGTTAAGCATCTGCCTTTGGCTCAGGTCATGATCCCAGGGTTCTGGGATCGAGCCCCGCATCGGGCTCCCTGCTCCGTGGGAGGCCTGCTTCTCCCTCTCCCACTCCCCCTGCTTGTGCTCCCTCTCTTGCTGTGTCTCTCTCTGTCAAATAAATAAAATCTTTAAAAAAAAAAAGAAGTGAGACAGATCTAGGGACTGTTTTGCGTGGGAAGGCAGGGGACAGATGGACGTGAACATCCCCAGGGAAGAGCTGGGAGTCCGATGGCCAGCTGTCAGTGGGCTGAAGTTCCTCAAAGCAGGGCTCAGCCCAGGCGTGGCCTTCCCAGTTCCTGGCACTCACCCCCGCTGTTCCGTCTGCCCATCTACGTGGAAGAGCACCAGCTGCCCTTTCCGGTCATGTCCCACAGCTGTCCTTGCTGACATCACGTTCACAAATTTGCTAAAGGAACCTAAAAGAGAAGAAGCCTGGCTGATCACCTGCCCTTTGAGAAGACTCCTGGGCTCTGCCTGTTATTTTTGGGTAGTCCAATGCCACTCTCCACCTCCCGTTCCACACCATCCAGTGTCTCACTTAGACGTGTATCGTCCTGCCTCCCCTCTGCCCCATCCCACTCAGTCTCCACATAGCGGCCAGATGACCCTTCTCAGGTGTAAATTAAGTGACATCAGCCTCCAGGGGAAAGCCCTCTGATGACTTCCATGGTTCATCAGCCCAACATGGCCGCCCTGGCCTGCTTCTCCTACCTCATCTTGGGGGCTCCTCTCTCACCACCCTGCAGCCACTTTCTGCTTTAGGGCTTCTGCACCTTCTGCTCCCTCTGGCTGGACTGTGCTTCTCCTCAGCTCTTCCTGTGGTTTGCTCTTTCCAATCTAGGGCACCTCCTCAGTGAGGCCTCCCTTGACTGCTCGGTCTAAAACAGCCATTTCCACATCAGGGCCATAGCATCCCTTCCCACACCAGTACTCCACATCCCAGAGGTTCTCAAACTGAATTACCCAAGGGATTTGTTAAAACACACAGGTTTGGGCCTTACCCCCAGGGATTCGGGATTCTGATTCACAGCTCCTTTCTTCCCCCCAACTTTATTTTCCCCCAACTTTATTTTCTTTCTTAGCACTTGCCACTTCCTTTCAGTAAATTACATATCTATTTTCTTTCTTATGTATTCCCCAAGAGCAGGGACCTCATTTGTCGATCCCCTGTACCTTGAATAGTACTTGCTCAAAGACTTAAGAATAGCTTCCCCCACCAGCCCAGAGGTCCTGGTTCTCAACAAGACTATGCCACACCCCGCCCTCAAACCTGTTTCCTGTGTCTCATCACACTCAGCCGCCTGGCTTTCATTGATGTACACACTTCCATTGCGGATGAGCCACACGACCCCACTCAGCAGCTGCACAAATGGATTTTCAGTGTCCAGCACCTCCTCTTCAGACAGGTACCTGGACACAGAAAAGGCATGAGATTCACTCACTGGCAGGGGCAACTGCAGGTAGTAGGGTTCCCTCCTACCTCCCCTCCTCAGGTTGGCTGCTTGACTCCTCCTGGTGTGCCAGGAACCATCCTGGTCCTGAGTGCAGCCTTTGTAAACAGTCTATGCATCACAGTTAATAATTCATCTAATATAAACGATTCTCAACAGATTTCAAGTTCATCTCTGGCCTTCAACTTCCTAGGCCATCACTCTAGCCAAACTACCACCTGATGCCTACTGACAACTCGTCATTGGTCTCCTTGCTTCTACTCTGGTCCCTCCAACCCAGCCTCCAGCCAGGATTAGAGCATGTTTTTATTCTTATTTTTTTTTAAAGACTTTATTTATTTGAGAAAGAGAGTGAGAGCGAGAGAGAGAGCACGAACAGGGACAGAGGGAGAGGGAGGAGCAGACTCTCCTGCTGAGCAGGAAGCCTGACTCGGGGCTCGATCCCAGGACCCTGAGATCACCACCGGACCTGAAGGCAGACACTTAACCAACTGAGCCACCCAAGCGCCCCTAGAGCATGTTTTTAAATAACCAAAGTCAGTCCTGTCATCCCCTGATACTCTGTTCCTTCCTTCAGTCACTCACACACACCAAACCCCTGTGCATCTCTGAGCCTTAGCACTTGCTGTTCCTTCTGACCGTAGTGCTCTTCCTCCAGTTCTGACCTTGGCTAACTTGTGATTAATCATCAGGTCTCAACCCAGAGGTCACCTTCTGAGACAGGCCTTTCCTATTCACCCTACCTAAAATCTACACTCCATTTACACTGGTTATCCCTGTTCCTTGCTTCTTTACATGCATGCAATCTAAATTTATCTTAATCATTTCCCTGGCTTTTATTTGTTTTTCCTAGTAATGGGAGGGGTCCGTGAAGACAAAGGCTGTCTGCTTGTTCACTGCTATATCCCCAATGCGCAGCACATTGCCTGACACAAAGCAAGCGCTCAGTGATACTGGGAAATAACTGCAATGAAAGTATTACTATCCCCATTCTGCAGAACGGAAACGGAGGCTCAGCTTTGTCAGGTGACTTGAACCCAGCACCACGGCTACAACCCAAATCTCAGGTCCTCTGCCCTCGACAGTCACGAGGCTCCCTGCCTCCTCACCCGGTGACCAGGGTCCCGTCGCGGCGGATCCCGAACTGCGCGTTCTGCAGCCCCCCGGCGCTGCTCACCCGGCGCCCGTCGCTCACCACGTTCCCCAGGCACTCGCCCGTGTCCATGCGGAAGAAGCCGCCGTTCTGGGCGACCCTGCAGCCGGCCGCCCGCGCCGTATCCTCCACGGTGGCGCGGCGCCTCGAAGCGCAGCCGCCGGACCCACCGGGCTCCAGGACCGAGAAGGTCCGCAGGGGCTCTGCCACACGCGTCAGATGGCCAGGCACCGCGCGGTCCGCGAAGTGCGAAACGAAGGTGCGCACCGCCGGGCCGCGGGTGCCGGGGGTCGCCGTGGTAGGTGGCCAGCTCTCGTGCTCGCGGCTGCCGGCGCGCACCCTTGAGCAGTCCCGGGCAGAGCGCGCGCGCGCGCGGGAGTATGGCAGCAGCAAATCGTCGTCGCGGGAGGCCCTGCGGGGACAGGGCGGCCGTGAGCTCGGAGGGCTGTGTCCCGGGCGGAGTACTCCCCGAACCAGGCTCACCCCTCCAGACCTTTACTCACCCCGAGTCGAGGCCGCTGGTCGCCTCCCGGAGGAAGCCAAGCAGCGCAAGGAGGAAGAGAAGCCAGCGACCCATGGAGGCCGCCATGTTGGAACCAGGCCTCCGATCACGTGGGGTCGCCCCACGTGACTCAAGTTTTTTGGTGGCCGATTTCAACCGGAACAGAATTGCTTAGGCTCCTTTGGATATCGCGAGATCTTGTCCTATAATTTACTGTCTTCAGAAGGTGAGTGTAGGTGGGTTGGTGGTGGGGGCAATTTTCGTGTTGATATAATTTCAAACTTACCGGAGGTTCTGGAGGTTCTAAGAGTAATGTAAAGAACTCCCATATACCTTTTACCTATATTTACTAATTAACTTTTGTTCCGTTTAGTTTATTATTTCAACTTCATTCGCATACTCCACCCCACCCACCAACCATTTGCAACCAAGTTGCAGACATCGGGATCCTTCACCTCAGTACTTTATATATCTTTTACGAACAAGGACATCTTCCTACATAACCACAGGCTAAGTAAAATTAAGACGTTTTACATTGATAGAGTTTATTAACTAATCCGCAGAAAATTTGCCAATTTTCTATATAATGTCCTTTTTTTTTTTTATAAAGACAGCTTTTTTTTTTTTTAAAGATTTTATTTATTTATTTGACAGAGAGAGACACAGCGAGAGAAGGAGCACAAGCAGGGGGAGTGGGAGAAGGAGAAGCAGGCTTCCCACAGAGCAGGGAGCCCCATGCGGGGCTCGATCCCAGGACCCTGGGACCACGACCGGAGCCGAAGGCAGATGCTTAACGACTAAGCCACCCAGGCGCCCCATGTATAATGTCCTTTACAGCTATTTTCCCCACATCCAGGGTCCAATCCAGGAATTGCATTTCTTGTCATGTCTCTGTGGTGTCCCTGAATCTGGAACAGTTTCTTAGCCTTGGTCTCTTATGACCTTTGATATAGTTTTGAATGTAGGTGAGGTCTGGAGCTGATGGCCAAGAAAGAATTCTTGAGACATCTTTGGTGCAAAAAGGTGGTTTTATTAAAGCAGGGGGACAGGACCTGAGGGCAGAAAGAGCTGCTGCCCTGGGGTTGTGAGGAATGGCTGATTATATACTTGAGAGTTGGGGGAGGTTAAGGGAGGTGTCCAAAAGCACTTTCATATGCTAAAGAAGACTTTCAGGATACTGGAGGCCTTGCGACTTAGTCAAGCTAAGGTTGTTTGTCCCTGTAGCAAAGCATTAACATTAACAGTTGGGAGTTTCTGGAGTAAGGTCACACTTTTCCCACCTGGAGTCCAGGGAGGAGGTGGGTGGGAGGTGGGGAGGGTGTTGTGGGATCTCAGCTTGTGCTTTGTCCTCAGCTTGCCTTTTGCTTCCTCATCATATTGATGTGAAGGGATGATGTCTTTCTAATCTTTACATCCAGGCTGCAAAAAGTCTTTAGCAAACAAGCCCAGACCTGCGACCAGCTTCCCTGTCCCCGGAAGTCCTCTTTTTCTCTACGTCAATTGGGAGATGTAGGTACAGGCAGTCTCTATAAAGAGTTCTGACCTTCGGTCTCCTCCCAACTTTGTCACTCCTTTGACAAAACACGTAACAAGCACATAATATCTAAGTGCCTAAGTCCCATGGAAATTCTCCATTTGCTGAGCAGCCTATTAATTAAACAAGGAGGCCATTAGATTGATGTGGCTTTATGCCATGGCTGCTATTAAAAGACAAAAGTCAACTGAGTAAATTTAAAGATTAAATTGACTTTATTCAGCGAATTAGGCAGCATCCCATCTAGCAAATAGAAATAAGCTCCAAAGAGCTGTGCCAAATGAAAGGCTTTCATAGGCAGAAAGGGAGTGAGACAGAGTGGATTGTTTCAGGCAAGGTCACCTTCCTTTGAGGGAAGGACAAGGGCCTTTGGTGCAGATGACTTCACTAGTGCTGACTAGGTAACTGACTGGTTAAAGGTTTCATTCCTGAAAGAGTCTGAAACTGTAGTTAAGTCAGATATTAAGTCTTGGTTGGCTGACATGGGGCTTGGCATATGTTACTTCATTTGGGGCCTGTTGTCTCTCTTTTTTACTTTTTTAAAAAAACTAATCTCTCCACACAATGTGGGGCTTGAACTCAGAACCCTAAGATCAAAGAGTTGCATGCTCTCTGACTGAGCCGGTCAGGCACCCGTCTTTTTTTTTTTTTTTTTTTCTTTCTTTAACACTGCCTACAGAAGCAAACCAAGGTGTGCACTAATGAGGGCACTTGATGTAACGAGCATTGGGTGTTGTATGCAAATGATGAATCACTAATTCTACCCCTGAAACTAATACAGTATATGTTAACTAAATTGAATTTAAATAATTAAAAAAAAAAAGAAGCAAACCAAAACCTAAGCCTGTAAATGCCTCAAGGTTATGAAATCAAAATGCTAAGGATGACCAATTGCAAACAGCTTTAACTAACAGCCAACTAGGCATTAAGCTATAGGCAATCAATTTCCTTTCTTCACTTTCTCACTTTATCAGTAGAGATCTTTCCCCTGGCTCATATCCACTTCAATTTGGTACTGCCCAATTCGAATTGATTTTTGCTCAAACTCTTAGTTAAAAATTTTAACATGCCTTGGTTTATCTTTCTAAGCCCAAACCCACAGTTCTAGCCATACCAGCTAACTAACTCAGTGCTTTCTCCTCTGCTCACATTTACCCTTCGTTAGGTTCCTTTGTCTTCTCTCAGCTTCCTTATTTGGGTTCCACAGTCATTTGTAGATTGAACAGATTGAGCTCCTCCTATGTGCTAGATGCTGATGAAACAGACAGACCAGTCCTGCCCTTGCAGAGACAGACACTAAACAACCCAAGTGTGGTAAGAAGCAGGATGGAGAAAGAAGGGGAGTGGCAGGGAAGGCCTCTCTAAGCCCATTTAGGCTGAGACATGAGGGATAGGAAAAGGGGTAGCTGTGGGAGCTCAGGGGCCAGAGCCTTGCAGGACATGGCTGCAGCCCATTGACCAGGACCTGAGGCAGGCAGAGTATAGCATTTCTCCAGGAAGCCCCCAACTATCTTCATGTTAACGCCTTACTAGAAGGAAAAACAACTTTAACTCAGGAATAGTCAGGCCTCCAGTGTCCTGTAAATCTTTAGCGTATGAAAGTGCTTTTGGACACCTCCCTTTGTCCTTACCTCCCCCACTTCCAAGTATATAATCAGCCATTCCTCACAACTCTGGTGCAGTCCCTCTTTCTGCCCACGGGTCCTGTCCCTGTGCTTTAATGAAACCACCTTTTTGCACCAAAGACATCTCAAGAGTTCTTTCTTGGCTGTCGGCTCCAGACCTCACGAACATTCCAAAATGACGTCACTGTCAGTTTGTCGGTTGAGGGAATGAATACCATGTCCAGGCCATGCACCCAGTCTTTCCCATCACAGGTGCAATCTGCTTGATTATAACTGTTTCTTTCTTTCTTTTTTTTTTTTTAAGATTTTATTTATTTATTTGAGAGAGAGAGAGCACAAGACGGGGGAGCGGGAGAGGGAGAAGCAGACCCCGCTGAGCAGGGAGCCCGATGCGGGACTCGATCCCGGGACTCCAGGATCATGACCTGAGCCGAAGGCAGTCGCTTAACCAACTGAGCCACCCAGGCGCCCCTGTTTCTTTTTTTAAATTTCATTTTATTTTTAAGTAATCTCCACACACAACATGGGGCTCAGACTCACAACCCCAAGATCTAGAGTTCTGTGCTCCACCGACTGAGGCAGTCCGGCGCCCCCTGATTTTAGCTGCTGCTTATGTCTCTCCCGCCTTGACTGTCATCTCTGAGGACAGAGACCATGTCTGCTTTTCACTACTTTCCCCTGATACTTTGCATAGTCCTCGGCACACAGTAGGCACTGCATGGATATTTCTTAAATGATGGGAACAGGGCCCTTGTTTGTTCTCAGCTGCATCTCCCATGCCCAGAGCACAGCTTAGCACACAGTAAGTCCTCAGTCACTATTTATTGAAGGGATGGATGGAGGATTTGCCAGGGAATGACATCCTTTGCTCATAAATAATAGGTGACTGATAAAACCCCAGAGGCCGAGGTGGTGTGGATGCTGGCTTTTCTGAGAAAACTCACTCCTAATAGCCACTGAGTTCATTTAAGCCTCAGACACTGTGTGCAGGGCTTACCCTGCACCATTTTATCTCAGGAATCCTAGATGTTGGATGTTATTGTGTTACCCATTATACAGAAAAGTTGGAGGTACAGAGAGGGCAAGCTACTGACCCAGGGTCACACAGATGTTAGTAGAGGAGGCAGCTTGTTCTGAAGTTTGAGCTCACAACTTTTCCTGTACGTATTTACATCTTAAAGGGAAGTACTTTTAAAAACACAATGATTTATTTAACAGAAATACTCTTTTACAGGGGACATTTTTATCTTGAGCGAGGGGCCTATCGGGAACACTTTTGACAGGAACATTGCTGGAGCACCTAAAGTCACAGTGGGGTGAGTGTGAGCACCAAGGAGGGTGTAGGGGAGCAAATTTTGCCACCCCAAGATATGAGTCTTTGGCATACTGATTATCTTAAGCTGGTTATTTTTAAGAAACTGCAGACACAAGGGAAGCTCTGAAAACAGAATTTACCCTTTTGTAAGTGTGTTTTCGTCTCATTACCAGAAAGAGGGAGATGGCTGACTCTAAATCTCTAGAAACTGTTATCAATAGAGACAGCATGGACTTAAATCTACTCTTGTTTACCGTGCTTTCCCCAGCAACCTCCCATAACTGACCTCCCACCCCCAACATCTTCTCTCGTCTTTAGCTGGAGATGGTATTTAGGGTGATGGCTTAGGCCACTGCAGGGAGTTACTCAGTTTTCCTGGGCCTCTCATGTAGACAGGCAGTATGCACATTATTAAACTTTTTTGTTTGTTTTTCTCCTTTAATTTGTCTTATGTCAACTTAATTTCTAGACCAGCCAAAAGAATCTTGCAGGGTAGAGGAGGGACATTACTTACACCTCTGAATGCACAATCGAGGCCACTGCCCGGTGTCAACTGTAGATGTTCCCTTTATCTACCACCTGATGTCATACAGGTCCAGGCCTTGAGGACCCCACAGTTTTCAGCCTTGGCGAGCATCAGCATCCCTTGGGAGCTTGCCAAGGAGGCATGTCCCCAGGCCCCCTCCTGGGGTCTGAATGAGAATCTCTAGGGGCAGGGCTAGAGAATCTGCATGTTTGTTTGTTTGTTTTTTAAAGATTTTATTTATTTATTTGAGAGAGAGAAAGCATGAGAGGGGGGAGGGTCAGAGGGAGAAGTGGACTCCCCGCTGAGCAGGGAGCTTAATGTAGGACACTATCCGGATCCTGGAACTCTGGGATCATGACCTGAGCCGAAGGCAGACACTTAACTGACTGAGCCACCCAGGCTCAGAATCTGCATGTTTAACAAGATTCCTCAAGCTGGTCCTAATGCCAGTGGCCACAGACCACACATTGAGAAACTCCTCTAGGAAGTGAGCCAGTGCTGGGTGTTTAGAATACAAGAAGTGAAGGTCCACCTCCACATCATGTTAAATGCTCATGGGATTCATCTTCAGTGAGAGGCTAAGGTCTGGGGTGGGGGAGTGGTGAAGAGACTCATCCATTGGTATTTTTACCTCTTCTTAGTGCCCTATCGCAGTTGTAACCCAAAGACATGACAATTCAAGTGGGGTTCATCTTGCAAATTTTTCTTCCCATGTCCCAGTTTGCATTAGGATTCCCTTTTCCTGAAAGTGGCTTATAAACCCAGATTTCTGCTACAGTCATCGCCTCCCCCCAACCCCCGCCCTAGTTTGGTAAATTAAACCTTCTAAAAATGTATCAATGTCAGGCTCCAGTGACTGATCCATCCTGAATGCAGGAAGGACAGGGGGGTGAGGCATAATCCCCCTTAAACCGGTTATGTGCTGCCCACCCATCTCTAGGCTGTGTGCCTATCTTGGTAAACTTTGGTTTGTGACGCAGTGTGGAAGAAATCCTTGAAGCATATGGAGTGCCAAGTAGGTATTAAATTCTGGCCCTTGGTTCCTCAAGAAAACTAGCAACTCAAAAGCAAGTCAAACTTGTCAGCGAAATCCAGGACCATTTCTGTGTGCCTGACAACTTAAGAGCACTTGCAGGAAAGCATTCAGGGGCACCAGCAAAGAGGATTAGACAGAAGAGACTAACTCCCAAGAGAAAGATTTAGAAGAACCACTGCCCCCACCAGATTATTTAGCTGAGCACAGAAGGAGCACGGGTGTTTGAATTCAGATTCTCAAATACAATGCAGTTGTCACATAGGGATGATGAGCAATTATTTTTCACTTCGAAGCAAAGCAAGATGATGGACTTAAAGAACCTTCCAGTCCAAAGGACTGGGTTTTTAGCTGATTTTTCTACCCCAGTCTCCTTTTGACATGTGTCTGTCCTAGCCTGAAATCTGCATCACAGACAGTACCTGGACCCGTGATAACGTTCCAGAAGGTCTTTCCTCCAACACTAGATTAGTGTCAGAGTTCCAGGGGATTGTATGTCAGCTGTACTTCAGTAAACCAGATAAATTAATTAAAAGAACTCTAGCTGACATGTTCAGATTTACTCACACTGAAGCAGAACATGAGGGAAGAAGTATAAGCTGGGAATAAGAGAAAAGTTGGCCAGTCAGCTCTCCATGCCCACTGCCTCAGGGACAAGCCCTCCAGGTAATGTGACATCCTCCCTGCTGTGGCAGCAGGTAACACTCACCTGGCTCTTACCATGTTATAGGAATGGTTCTCAGTACCCTACAAAGGTGATGGTCACAGCACTGCAAGTAATCCTGAGGCAGGTGCTGTAATTATCCCAATTGTACTGACGAGGAAACAGTCACAGAGACGCTAAATGACCTTGCCCGAGGACACAGAGCTAATTAGCGGGACAGCTGGGATTTGGACTCAGGGAGCCTGGGCACAGAGCTGCACCATTAACCATGATGCCACCCTGCCTTTTGTAAAATGACACGGCCATGACAGGACGCGACATGGTACTGTAGAGTTCCTTGCGTGGATATAAACATTTTATGTGCTGCCGTTTGTGACCATATCTCAAGTTTAGTCATGACTCGAACTGTTAAATTCAGAGACCCTTATTTCTCCCACTGGGAAAGATGGAACCGTTGACATCTGAACAAATTGCCTTTAAGACTCAAGTTACGGATCTCCTTGGAGTTTGTGTCGTGACTTGAAACAGAGCCCTAGAAGTTGTCCCCAGGGCTGAGAAACACGACTCAATTGCACTCTGAATTTATTCATCTGCTTCCACACCTGGATCCATCCCCACATCCCCTTCCCTGGCCCTGCTCCCCGACGGGATGAAGCTGGGTTGCTTTGCTAGTCGTTTCTTCTGCTGCCTCCTTGTCAGGGCATGGCCCAGGCACCCAGGATTTAAGGGAGGAAGGATTGACTACTGGCATCTGGCATCCGTTTCATCTTCCAGTGGCAGGTGTGGAAACATTTGTCTCAGCGACTGTGGGTAGCACCAGTGTGGACTGCCACAGCTCTCCATTTGCTGGGGGGTATTCAGCCAGGACGTAGAGGAAGCCCCCCAGGGCTGCCACAGCCATGGCTGTGTTGTGGGAGGAACAGCCATCTGGGGAGAGAGAGAGTCCTCCCTGTGACTACTGTGTGGTGGCCACAGTTCTGTTATGAGTGCTTTTCGGATGCTTCCCCAGCCAGCCAGATCCTGGGCCGGGCACCCATCCACCAGCTGCTATGAGTGCTGGCCACTAATGACTCCCTTCTCCATAGAAATGACCCCAGCCAGTTGGAGCCTCCTCATCAGGGAGGTTATGCCTCCTCCCAGTGCCTTAATACAGGACACAAAAGCCCAGCCTCCCATCTTAGGGGGGTGACTCAGGTACAATTTTCCACTCCAGAGCTCCCCTCCCCTGGGATCTGACCTGAGGCCACACCCTTGTCTAGCTCCTTCCCACCTCCCCTTGCTCTCAAACCTTCTAGGACAGCACCCTATTGCCTGTTTTTGCAGACAGGGAAACCGAGGCTCAGGTAGCAGAGCTGAGCTCCACAGCCCTAGGGGCTGCACAGCTCATTTCTTGACCTTGATAGCCTCCCTCATTGCTGCCTTAGTCTTGCCTGGTCCCAGGTGACCCAGAGCACCTTCCCGACACCGGCCTGAGGCAATAACACCTTAGATGTTACTTAGTTCCCTAAACCTAAAGTAGGCCACCCATCCTGTGTTTCTGAGCAGGTGGGAGGGAGCCAGGACTTTTCTCTCCCCGCACAGTCTTGGAGAAGGGAAGGACCCCAGCTAGGGCCTTTGGAGGGAGGGAGAATGCAGGTTTCAAGAAGGCTAATTACCCACCCCAGCAGCTCACGCTGTCCTATGCCAAATACCATGGAGCGTGCTTTGTACAGTGATCTGATACTAACCCCCAAGAGCTCTATGAAGGAGGCACTGTTAGGTCCCTATCTTACAGATAAAGAAACTGAGGCTCAGAGAGGTTGAGTGACCCCCACCGTGAGGAAGAAGCAGATTCGAACTCTGACAGCATGATTTCAAATCCTGTGCTGCAAATCTCCACGCAGGCTTCCCCCTGGTCCATGGGTGTGCAGGGGGTGTGCACCAGAAGGAAAGAAAGCACCACTCCCTCCTGGGCAGTTTTCCAGACTTGTCAATCTGCAGGGGCCCGAGAAGGACCTCGGGCCTTTCTGCAGCTCCCTCTCCAGCCCTCAGGTCAGTCCTACAGTCCAGCTGTCTGCCTCTAGGGGGCAGCCTACCAGGTGGCCGTGGGTAGCCACAGGCCCCTGTGTCAGGGGCCTCTGGAAGTCTCCTGAGAACTTCTCACCCTTCCCCAGCCCAGCCTTTGGATTTGGGCTTCCACTCCCTTCTCTTGTCTACCTGCAGGCAGATGGTGAGGCTACAGTGGGGCTCATGGGGAGACATTTAGTTACTGGGATCGTTTACCAACCTATGCTGGGCATCTATTAAGGGGGCTGGCTATTCTACCTCCTTTCCTGCTTCTGTCTTGCAGTTATTTATTTTTTATTAATAAAAAAATGAATCAGGTCTTCTCTTCCTTCTTTATCCCTCCCTCCCTCCCATATTAAATGTTGCCTATCTTCCCTTCTCCATATAACTGTATCTGACTCTCAGTTTCTCTACACTGGTGGACTGATCACATAAGTTATCATCTCAACCAAGACACTTTGGGGAGGAAAGGGGGCACTATTCATAATGGCTCCAGGACAAGAGGTGTAAGCTGGGGACATCCGGACACGTGGCCGTGGGGACTGCACTGGTCACTTGCCTGTTGGCTCAGATTCCCTCCTGCCCTTTTTCGCTCCAAACCACAGTGCACTGACCCTTCCAAACTACATTTCCCAGGATGCCTTGCTCATCAGCTTCTGGTTAGGTTTGAGCAATAGCAGACACAGGCTGAAAGAGGGCAGAAGACGGGGTATTTCTGTCCGTCTTTGCCTCCTCCATGTCCAACCCCTGCAGGCTCTGCTAACCCCACCTTGCTCCACAGTCCCTCCAGCTCTGCCTCCGGGGAGAGTAGTGGCTTCTTGCAGTGGTTAATCTCTGGGTTTTCTCACTTTTCTGGGTTCACCTCTTGGAACACCTCTGAGAAGAGTTCCCTACATTAAATTCCCTCTGCCTCAAGTTCCTGGTGCAGGTTCTGGTTTTCTGACTTGACCTTGACGGAGAGGGGGTGATCTCTGTGATTTTCAGTAACACGCTGCAACTTCTTTTATGTTTCTTTCTCTGGAGACAAGATCTCTGGACTCCCACTTCTTACCCTGCCCTCCACTTCCCAGACCCGGCCCTGAAGGGATGGCAAGGCACATCTCCACTGACATCAGTCTGTGTGCAGCCTTTCTGGGGTGTCTTGGTTTCATGCCCAGAAGGCTCCCGGGTATTTTCATTACCTGTAAATTGTTTTTCTCGCCTCTTCACTCTCCTCAAAACATGCTGTTGGCGTTGAATGGCTTTTGATAATTCATCTTCAGCATCTGGGAGAAGAGTAGGAAAGTGACCTTCTTGAGATGGGTTTTCACACATTACTCACCAAACCTCCTCCCCCTCACAACACCTCAAGCAACTCAGGTCTTCTCTTGAATCTGGAGGTCCTTCCAGAAGGTTCCTTGAGTGCCTGTCTGCAGATCCTTACACACTGCCTAAATTTGTCATCTACTGATGTTTCTCCAGTTGTAGTCCCCCAACCACCCACATCAGAACAGCAGGAGGAGCTTCTTAAAAATGCAAGTTCCACAGGCCCACCTTCTACCTGCTGAATCTGTAGGTCTGGGGGCCTGAGAATCTGCATTTTTATCGACTCCTCAATTTTGAGAACAGACGCTCTTATTTCAAAAGCTTTGCCTCCTTGAGCATCCCAAGCTTCAGCATTTATTGGGGGCCGCCTCTGTCCTGTGAAAGCACAGGACAGGTACTTTCCCATATATTATGTCTACTCTTCACAGCTCAGGAAGGAGATTATTATACTAATTTATTTACAGATGAGGAAATCAAGGCTTAGCAAGGTGAAGTGACTTACTGCAAAGAGGACCAGCTGCCCATTGTCACACAGCTGGAAAGGGGCTGTGTCCTCTCTGCCTCTGCTTCTATGTCACCTGCTCCAGACGTCTCCCCTGAATACTCCTGCCGAAAGAACCTTCTTCCATATTCTTTTCTTTCTCAGCCTGTTGTCTCCTTCACAGCCCTTATCAGAACTTGCAATTATCTCACTTATTGGTTAATTTAGATGGTTTCTGCCTCTCTTCTTCAGGGCCCTAGTATTCCCTGGAGCCTAGAACAGTGTCTGGTACAGAGCAGGTGCTCAGGGGATACTCACTAAAGCAATAGATTTGTTCATGCAGGTGCAGGGGGCCAACATCTTCCAACGAGACTGTCTCCCACCCTGCAAAATTTTGGCTTCCAAAGGTCCAAGCCCATTTCCATATGTGTGTGTTCACATGTGTGTTTGCATGCATATACATGTTGCGAATCTCTCTCTGAGCCACTAAGACCACTGTATCACCTTTCTTCACTCGGCCTAGAAACCCAGCCCCCTACCAGCGTCCCGCTCCCAGCCAGGGTGGAAGTGCAGCTCACCAGGCCTCCCGAAGCATCCTTCCTGCGGCTTCTGCCAGTTGAGAATGGCCTCCAGCCACCGGAGCTTGTAGAAATCCAAGAAGCCACTGATTCCACAGAACATGACTGGAAGCAAAAGACCCTCTACAGGCCTGTCCCCCAGACCCACCTGCTCCCACTGCCCAAGGCTGCACAGTGCCCCCTGC
Organism: Mirounga angustirostris; assembly: GCF_029215605.1. Lineage (NCBI taxonomy): Eukaryota > Metazoa > Chordata > Mammalia > Carnivora > Phocidae > Mirounga > Mirounga angustirostris. The sequence goes on from NW_026991713.1 coordinate 143,614,219, forward strand.
CTCCTCCCGCCAGTGGGTGGGTACTCAGTGTAGTGGCTGGAAGAAGGCAGCTGCCAGGCTAGGTCCTGCCTCCCATTTAGGGCCTTCATGGGAGTCCCTCAAGAGTCAGGGTCAGTAGAGGGATCTAGACACCCAAGCCAAGGAGCAGCCACTCAGAGACCCCTTTTCTGCCTCATCTCTGAGCTAGCCTGTCAGTCCAGAGCTCCATCACTAGGTCGGCCTTTCGGGGCAGGAAGCAGTCACATCATGGCAGATAAAATATAGGATGCCCAGTTAAATTTGAGTGTCCAATAAACAAACGCAAATTTTAAAGCATAAGCACAAATCAGGGAATGTTCAGGATAAACTTATACTAAAAATAGATATTCAGTTTATCTGAAGTTCAAATTTACTTGGGCACCCTGTATTTTTATTTGCTAAATCTGGCAGCCCTACTGTGTGTGTGTGTGTGTGTGTGTTTGCGCGTGCAGGCACACCCCTCTGCTTTGTCCCCAGAGAGGAATGCCAGGGCTCACTGTTCTCCATGAAGATGTCCCGGGTGGGGTAGGCATATCCGATGGCCTCAGCTCTCCGGTTCAGGTCCATCATGTTGGCACAAAAGAGGTTCATGTAGTGCTGGCTCTGGCAGAACAGTCCCCCTGTGCATCCTTTCTGAGGGGAACAAACAGCCAGAAGGATGGGTGACAGACCTGCACTCTGCTATAGGGGAAGACTTGTAGTTCTGAGATGGTCTGGTAGGTGGCTGCCTTTGGGGCAGGTCTTTCCCCTTTTCCCAGAATTTCTTCCCCATTTACACCCCTGGACCGCTTGGGACTGTGTCCCGGTGGGGGGCGGGGGGGATCAGAAAGAGCTGGGTTTGAGTCCCGGCTCATCCACTCAGGGGCTGTGTGACCTTAGCTTGCTAAGTTAACCTTTCTGAGCCTCAAGGGTCTTAGCCACAGGGAAAGGGCGATGTGTCTGGGATCTACACCAGAGGTGCTCACTTGGATGGGTGGTACCATAGTTAGGAAGTGCCCAACACAGGCCTGACACTGGAGCGTTATAGCCATTAGCTGCTGTCACATTCAGATTCCAGGCTAACCCAGCTGGCTAGCTTCAGTGCTGCTCAAAGTGTGGGCCATGGACCGGTCTCAGGGACAGAACAGGAGATGAGAAGGGGCTTTGGCAATTTCTGTAACAATGTGTCAGAGTAGCTTTCTACCTGTTGAATCTAATAATATTCCTCGTAATTTGATTTTTATTGTATTTACAGAAATACTGGATAGTGACAGCTTGCAAATAAATAATAAAAAAATTTTTCTAAAAACCTACCTAAAACATTAAGTACCTTCTCAGCCAAGAATTTCTGCACATGGAATCACCTCTTTCAATGGAGATAATGAGCCTTAGCTTTCTATATGGGGAAATACATATGTTTAAAAATTATCATTATTTAGTGAAGTTTGAGCTCTTGGGCTTGGAAGAGCATTGGGTGCTGCAGAGGTGGGGGTGGGGCTGGTTTGCCTTGGTTTGGGTTTCTAGAAGCTGCTATGGACCAGATGTTCTAAATCCTTTTCCATTTGTTACTGTTGACTGAGTTCTTTCTGCTGCTTCTCTTTTACTCTTTCTCTTTGTTTTCCCGATGCCTACGACCCAGTTTAGCATGCAATTCGATCTGTCCAATGAGAATCCCAAATCCTGCCCCCCCCTCACCCGCAGTTGGGTTCAATGTTATATTGGACAGATGGCAGGCTGCTCTTACTTCTCCCTCCTGATGTCCAAAGCACAAGTCCAAGACCCTGCTTATTTTCCTGGTGTGTAGCACACAAACCACACTGCCACAAGCCCCTTTTTATCTTTCTCTCTCCTCTATGTGCGAGGCTGGCCCCCGCCGGGCACTTACCATTCTTGCCAAGAGAAAGAAGAGCAGCTGGTGGGACAGGCAGTAGCCTGAGCAGCCGGGCTTGGTCATGAGGGTCCTGCAGAAGTCTGAGAGCCTGCAGGGCTGGCTGCTGTCTGTCCTGGGGAAGAAGTGGTTCAGGCCCCAGAGGAGGGTGCCCTAAAGGAAGCCTGAGGACATGGAGTCTTCCCTGGTCCCTGTCCCCCCACTAGTTATTAGAACCCCAGTAGGCTCCAGGCACCCAGCTGTGCACAAGGGGTTGCTGGATAGCACATAGGGGTACTGTGTCTTGATTTGCTAAATCAGCACCCCAGCACAGGGGAGGCGACCCTGGAGTTATCCTGGGTTGGGTGAGCTCCAGGGGGCTGTGACTTGCTACTGCTCCGTGGGACTCCCAAGTACGGTCTTTCCCGTCACTGCCCTATACAGCAGTTCTCTGAACCTAGGGCTGATTCAGGGCTGGCTCCAAGCCTACCGCACAGCAGGATGAAATGGTGAGCTTAACTAGGCTGTACTCCTGCTTGCAGAGACCTACAGCCCAGGGAGGGAGGCAAAACCCTAGACAAATGTAAATTGTATCTATGGCTACCAGTGGTGCTAGGAGAACCCGCCTACTCGGGGAGGTCAGCCTTGTGCAGTGGGGTCAGGGAAGGTTCTGGAGGAAGGATGCTGGAGGTGGCCCTGAAGTGTAAGCAGGGTTACTTAGGCAGGGGGGTGGGGTGGGGCAGGGTGGGAGGAGGCCCACAAATGCCAGCCGGGCACAGTAAAGGTTTAGAAGTGGGACAGAGTAGGTCCTTTTGGGAGTCTGACAAGAGCCCCAGGGGCTGGTTTAGAGGGGCCTGGAGACCTGGAAGGGCAGCAGGAGCTGGGGCTTTGTTCTGAGAACAACAGGAAGCTTCACACTGGGGGCGGGATGTTCAGATATGTTTTTTGAAAGGATCCCTTTGGTGTGAGAGACCAATGGGGTGTGTGGGGGGGAAGTGCAAGGAGTGGGGGGGCAGCTTAGGTGCAATGAGGGTGGGAGAGGTTGGTGTCTGGGTGGCTAGTGGGGTGGTGGCTATGCCTGGTTTCGCACAGGGACTTGGAGAGCAAGTGGGACAGGAGGACAAGCAGGGAGCAAGTGGTTTTGGGCTTTTGGGAAGCGGGGCAAGTGCAGGGGGCCCACCCTGTTCCCAGCAGCTGCACCAGACACGAATCACTGCGTTCCTCTGAGAAGGAGTCCCATGGTTCAAACGTGGGGTAGACCATGGAAGCATCTGTGCTGGTCCAGGCATGTGGAAGCTTCCAAAACCCAGGCTGGATGATTGGCTGGAACTCTGGTAGAGAGGTGGGGTGAGGGGAAAACACCCAGGAGCAGTGGGCCATGCCTTGCCTAACTGTACCCAGGCTCTTGCAGCCCAAGCCCAGGAATTGGGTGTCCCTGCCCAGGTAGCCCTGACCACACACAAGCCTGCTCAGGACTCTGAGCCTTGCCTGCTGGTTGCACATTATGTTTGAAACACTCAGGAAGCTCCTCTTCTAAAAAAATTTTTTTTTTAATCAGTAGGAATTGGGGTGCCTGGGTGGCTCAGTCGGTTAAGCTTCTGCCTTTGGCTCAGGTCATGATCCCAAGGTCCTGGGATCGAGCCCGGAATCTGGCTCCCTGCTAGGCAGGGAGTCTGCTTCTCCCTCTCCCTCTGCCCCTCCCCACAGCTCATGCTCTCTCTCTCTCAAATAAATAAATAAAATCTTAAAACAAAAACAGATGCCAAGGGACTTCTTTTAGGGTGACACAGGTTGGGATGGTCTTAAGGGCCAGGCCTGGGAGAGAATGGGGCACGTGGAGATCAGAGCTACATAGAGAGGGCTGGCGTGTGGTCATGTGCAGCCTGGCCATTGCTGAGAAGGAAGGGTGTGCTGGCTAATCATCTCCCCATTCACTCACACACACCTGACTGGAAGCTGGGAGTCTAGGAGGCTGGACAAGCATGAGGGGCTGGTTTTATAAGTTGCCCGCTTCTATCACCCCCAGGAATGATTCACGCCAGGCTTATAGGGTGGATCAGAGAGATACTAGCAGGATACTATATTTAGTGCACAAAGGGCTGAATTACTTTTGAGATATCCCACTCTCTGGGACAGACCAGACCCTCCCCTCTGGTCTAGGATGAAGGCTCCCAAGCCTGGGGTGAGCTGAACAAGGGGAGGCACATTCCCTACTCCCAGCCACCCCCCACTCTGCCCCACCATTCACCGGGAGGAGTGCCCCCAGATGCTGTGTTCCTGAAGTAATGGGACTCTGCCCCCTGCTATTACCTCTTAGGTACTTGGGGTCACTCAGCTTGAGGTAGAAGATGGATCTGTGAAGGAGAGGCACTAGCTTTTCCACCAGCTTCCCCACACGCAGGCTCGGCCACTGCAGCTGGGGGTCCCAGGCCCACTTTTCCTGAACACCTTTTAGCTGTACTGGAAAAGAAAAGACTTCATTCATTCCATCAATTGACAAACCATTTGGGCAGGAAAGATTATCCTAACTTATAATGCTTAGTGAGCGTCTCTGCCTCCTCCAGTTCCTGAGAGGAAAGAATTGGCTGAACTTACTGGAAATTAGGCCTTGTGGGCCTCAGCTGGGTGATGGGGGTGGGGCTAGTGTGCTGGAAGTTGGCAGCTAAGAGTTTGATTTCTGGAGGTGGGCCTGAGTTCAGATCGTGACTCTAATATTTTCTTGTTGGGTGACCAGAGAAAGATATTTAATTTCTTTCCATTTTACTTGCTTCATCTATAAAATGGGGGTAATGATGATCCTTACTTCTTAGAGTGGGGGGTTGTAAGGATTAAATGAACTAATGCATAGAGAGGGCTTAGCATTGTCCACAGTGCAAAGTAAGCACTTAATAAAGTTTAGCTATAAGTATTAATTAGGGAGATCTAAGGTTTGCTGTACAGGAATGAGGAAGGGATTCAGATGCTGGGTGAAGAGCTGCTGTGTACAGTTGAGCAGGTTGTATACTGCACAAGGGCAGCGTATATTCCTATCATGGGTTTGTATATGTATTAAGACAATTTTCCAGCAGATGGCAGGCAAGTGACTTGAGGAAGGAGACATCTTTTTCTAATTTTCACAGAGGTGCCTTTTGGAGTAGCAGTGGTTCTGCAGGGGTGGGAGAAAATGGTGATGGTGGGGAGATAAGAGGTGGTCGAGAGAGGGGATGTGAGGGAAAGCCTCAGCACAGGGCCAAGAGGGCGAGAGATGGCCTGAGTTCAGGTAGAGAACTTTGATGGGGAGGGCGGATGAGGTTTAAGAGGGTGCTAAGCAAGTCTTGTGGGGTGATGGGCTCCATAACACTCTTCTCCAGTCTTGGTTCTCTCCCTGCACTTGAACCTAGGCCGTCTGCTTCCGAAGACTTGTTCCAGACTGCCTGGCTCAGGTGGAGGGTATTGTGCTGGCACCCAGAAGGGGTAGCCAAGTCAGCAGTGAGGTTCACCCAATCTGGCCTCATGGTGGTATATTTGTCCCTGCCTGTGCGGCTGCTGCTGCCACCTTCTGGATCACCCTCCTGGCTGGCAGGGGCAGCTGGAGGGACCCTTTTCTCTCTTAGGGTCAACGTCCACTTGCCTAGCCCCAAGCAGAAAGGATTTGGGAGATCAACAAGTATCTTTTTTTTTTTTTTTTTAAAGATTTTATTTATTTATTTTTTTGACAGAGAGAGACACAGTCAGAGAGGGAACACAAGCAGGGGGAGTGGGAGAGGGAGAAGCAGGCTTCCCGCGGAGCAAGGAGCCTGATGCGGGACTCGATCCCAGGACCCTGGGATCATGACCTGAGCCGAAGGCAGACGCTTAACCGACTGAGCCACTCAGGCGCCCGGGAGATCAACAAGTATCTTGTTGCTACTGGACCCCCCAGAACGTGAAGCTCTTCTCTCTGTCCCGGGAGGCTGAGAATGAAGATAGGACCCTCATGTGAGTGCTGTGGCAGCCAGCTGGTTTTCACACCCTTTCAAGCCCCTCCTGCACAGTATGGGGCTGACCCTCGAAACCAATAACAAATTGGGGAAATGATGGTGTGTGACCTCCAAAGCTTGGTTGTAAAAGACGTTGAGCCTTCTACCTTGCTCTCTCTGAGGTCACTTGCTCTGGGGGAAGCCGGAGGCCATGTTGTGAGGGCACACACAAGTAGCCGTACGGCAAGGTCACATGGTGAGTAGCTGAGGCCTCCAGGAACCTGCCAGCACTAACTTGCCAGGCCTGGGAGTGAACGGGGCAGTTCCTCCGGCCCCAGTCAAGCCTTCAGATGATCACACCCCTGGCCAACATCTTGACTCCAACCCCATGTGAGACCCTGAGCCAGAACCACCTAGACCAACTGTTCCCAGATTCCTGACCAACAGAAATGGTGAGATGGTAACTATTTTGTTGTTTTATGCAGCTAAATTCAGGGAGAATTTGTTATGCCTCAGTAGGTTATTGCAAAGGGATAGGGCAGAGCTGTGGAGAGGAGAGGAGGGGGTGGCCCTGGTCTAAGGCTGTTGTGTGGTGTCGGCTTGGGCCGTCGCTTCCCTCCTTCCCAGCCACCTTGACCCTGTAGTGATTCAGACAATGGGCGCTGAGTCAGACAAAGCAGGGTTCTAAGCCCACTGCCTACACTTGCTTGCTGTGTGACCTTGGACATTCTCTAAAGCCTGTCCCCTCCTTGGTAAAAAGGGGACAACCATAATGAACTTACTTCAAGGATTGTGGGGAGAAGTCAGTGAAATACCCCACACGAGCGTTTACATTGTGCCAGTGTGTAGTGGGTACTTAGTGAACCTTATCTTTTATTATCTCATGGACCCCACAAAGCACATGGCCAAGGGAACCACCTGCCCTTCCCTTCTCTCTCCATAAGGAAACAACAGGCCCATGGGATGGCTATTGACAAAAGCCTGTTGCCTTGTTCCAGGAATGTTTATTCAACTGCTGCTTGGATGGAGCCCGGTGCTGTGCCTGGCATCTAGGGTGGTCAGAAAAGTCAATACAATGCCCACCCTACCATCAAGGGCTGTTAGAGCAGGTGGATTTGAGTACTAGACCCCCTGCCTATCAGCTGTGAGGCGTAGGGAGGTTACTGAACCTCTCTGTGCCTCAGAGTCCCCACCTGCAGAGAGAGCAAAACAGAGCACTTCCCTCTCTAGGCTGTTTGGAGATTACACGCAGTCAGTACCCAGGTAACATCCAAAGGCACATTTGCCAGGCCACATGCCAGGCTTTGTGGGCCCCTTCCTTTAAGAAAAAAATAGATTAAAGTCTTACAGTCTTACGACTATATTAGGATAAAGATGGATATGTTGATATTATATATTTGAATATTCTCCTTGATTTAAAAGTTCATTTTTATTCCTTCTGACTTTAACAGAAATCAAAACAGGGCGCCTGGGTGGGTCAGTCGGTTAAGTGTCTGCCTTCAGCTCAGGTCATGATCTCAGGGTCCTGGGATTGAGCCCCACATCAGGCTCCCTGCTGAGTGGGGAATCTGCTTCTCCCTCTCCCTCTGCCCCTCTCCCCTGCTCATGCTCTCTCTCTCTCTCTCACACACACACGCTCTCTCTCAAATAAAAAAAAAAAAGAAAAAAGAAAAATCAAAACATTTTCATGGGCCTCTGTAAATATCCTGTGCCTAATAGGGAAGCCAGGCCTGTGGTTTATTACTATTATTCATTTCTAGAGGCATTATAGGACAGGGCTGGGATAAAAGGAGACCCTGGTCCTAGCCTGAGAGATCTTGGATCTTGGGGGTCTCCAGGATGCCGCCTGGAGGCTCAGGGATGTGGGGAGGACACCGGGAGGCCAGGCACAGAAGCAGACCTGTCTCAGAGCCCCTCCTCCTGCTGGGACCTGGAGTCCAGGTGGGTGGGGGTGGCAAGCTGCACTGGCCACCCAGAGGGGGTGATGTGAAAGGGGGGCCAGCCAGAGCCCCAGGCTGATACCAAGTCAGCTCTTTGTCGCTTAGGTCAAGGTGGCCTTCAGACAGGAGCTTCCTGCAACCTGAAGTGTGTGTTGGGTGGTTCCCTGTTTGCCTTGGCCTATTGCCAGGTCTTCTAGAGGATCTTATATCCCTGAAAGCTGAACAAACACTTGGCTCTTTTCTTGGAGCCTTCAGGTGGCTTTGGCTGGAAGTGGGGGAATGGAGTTGGAGCCTGATCTTGAGGGTTCCTGGTTTTGTCCACAGCCACCCTCCCATAAATGCCCCTTGAAAGGGCACACACCCTCTGCCCATCTTGTTCATGACATATCAGGATTAGCACTGTCAAACGAATCATTTCCTCCCAGGAAAATAATAATTTCCAAATCTTTTCCCATGTGGTTTCTGAATCCTTTTTGCTTCTAAAATAATTGAGTATAGCAGGGCCCCAAAACACCCAAAAGGAGCAAGCCTTCCAGCAGAGCAAGGAGGTGACTGGCTGAGAACTGGTTTTCTGGTGGCCAGTCCAGGAGAACGAGAGTGCACCCACCTTCCAGCACCCGGAACCCCACCACGCCGTCTAGGTTGATTTCAGGCAGCCTCTTCTTCAGGAAGGAGGTGGCTCTCTCCAGCGCTGAGAGGATAAGGCCCACGATGGCGGCCTTGCCCTCTGGGGTGTCCGGTGGTGCCAGTGAGGAGGGCTGCAGAGGTGGTGGTGTTGCCATCAGCAAGAGCAGGAGCGTGAGCCCTGGGCTGGACATGGCTGGCCCGCTGCCTGAGGCTGGTCGAGTGGTTCAGCCTCGGGCAGCTCACCCCCACATACCCTCCTCCTGTCCCTTCCTCCTTGTCCCTCCCCTGCAGAGCTGGAGACAATTGGCGGGCGGGGCTGACCCAGCAGCTTGGGGTGGCCTGGGCAGAGGGCCATGGGAAGGGCCGCTGGAGGGGTCTGCCTGCGGGGGGTGGGTGGGGGGGTGAGCAGCGGTCAGGCCAGCCCTGGAGTGGAGCCAGCTGGCTGCAAGGTCCCACCCTTTCCTCTTCATTCCTGATTCTCCAGGCCCGTGGGCTACATCTTGGATCTACCAATTGCAGTTATACTCCAGAAATCTAAAGCACGGAAACTTAAAGGTTTTTGCTTTTTGTTTTTTTTTTAAAAATACGTTTGGGATAAGCTTGTTTGAAGGCACATCTACCAGAACTGACAGAAGATTCCTTAGGGCATCTCCTGCCCAGTAGAAACAGAATATGAGCTGCAAAGGCAAGCCACGTGGGCACTTAAATATTTTCTAGTAGCCCCAGCGTGGAGCCCAACAGGGGGCCCAAACTCACAACCCTAAGGTCAAGACCTGAGCTGAAATCAAGAGTCAGACACTTCACTGACTGAGCCACCCAGTGCCCCAGGTGAAATGAATTTTAATGATCTATTTTAGTTGAACCAGTGGATCCAAAACATCATTGCAACTTGTAATCAATATCAAATGAGTAACTTTGTAACATTTTTAAATTTTGTATATTTTTAAGATTTTTTATTTATTTGAGAGAGAGAGAGAGAGAGAGAGCATAGGAAGGGGGAGGATCAGAGGGAGAAGCAGACTCCCCGCCAAGCAGGGAGCCCCATGTGGGACTCGATCCCAGGACTCCAGGATCATGACCCGAGCTGAAGGCAGTCGCTTAACCGACTGAGCCACCCAGGCGCCCCTGTAACATTTTTTTTAAATATCAGTTTTCTCAAATGAAGTCTTTGAAATCTGGCATTTTACACTTGAGGCACATTCCAACACAGGCTAGCCTTATTTCAAGAGCCCGACAATCACATGCGGCTGCTGTATTGGACAGTGAAGACTTAGAGCCCTTCTTTGGCTCATTCAGTGTGAAAGCATATCTTTTTCTCTGCAGAAAATTTTTTTTTAAACATTTATGCATTTATTTTAGAGAGAGAGCTCAAGCGGCGGGGGGGCAAAGGGAGAGGGAGAGGAGGAGGAGGGAAGAGAGAGAGAGGGAAGCAGACTCCCCACTGAGTGGGGAGCCCCACATGGGGCTCGATCCCATGACCCCGAGATCATGACCTGAGCCAAAACCAAGAGTTGAATGTTCCACCACCTGAGCCACCCAGGTACACCCCCTGCAGAAATTTTAATGTTGGTTTACTGGGTGCTGTCCTGAACCTTGCTGGATGGTTACATGTACATGCACCACATTGCCTTTCTAAAATCTAAAGTTCTGAATGCAGAAACATCTGGCCCCAAGGGCTTCAGTTAACAGATTACAGATCTGTAAAAAAAATTATAAAAATACTGCCACTAAAATATGCATCTTGACTCCTTGTGGGCACGCTGTAGGTCAACCATTTAATTTCATTCTTGTCCCTCCCTCCCCCACCATCAGCCTTTTTATACATTTTTTTCCTGAACATTTAAAAATGACAGCTTTGGGGTGCCTGGGTGGCTCAGCCGTTGGGCGTCTGCCTTCGGCTCAGGTCATGGTCCCAGGGTCCTGGGATCGAGCCCTGCATCGGGCTCCCTGCTCGGTGGGAAGCCTGCTTCTCCCTCTCCCACTCCCCCTGCTTGTGTTCCCTCTCTCACTGTGTCTCTCTCTCTCTGTTAAATAAATAAAATCTTAAAAAAAAAAAATGACAGCTTTATTGAGATATAATTCACATATCATAAAATTCGCCCTTTTAAAGTGTACAATTCAGCAATGTTTTTTAAAGTAGATTCACAAGGTTGCTCAACCACCACAGTCTGATTCTGAAACATTTTCATTCCCCCCAAAAGAAACCCATCCCCATTAGTAGTCACTCTCCACTCCCACCCCTGCCTCCTCAAACTGCCCAGCCCCTGGCAACCACAAATCTACCTTCAATTTCTATGGATTTGCCCATTCTGGACATTTCATAGAAATGGGGAATTATTTAACATGTGACCTTTTGTGTCTGACTGCCTTCATTCAGCATAATGTTTTCCAGGTTCATCCATGTTGTAGCATGAATCAGGACTTCATTCCTTTTTATGGCTGAATAACATCCCATTGTATGGCTAGATCACATTATGTCCTATTCATTCATCAGTTGATGGACATATGAGTTGTTTCCATCTTTCCGCTATTGTGATTAATGCTACAATAAACATTTGTTTATAAGTTTTTGTTTCAACACCCGTCTTCAGTTTTCTTGGGGATATACCTAGGATGCAGTTGCTGGATCCTGTGATGACTCTATGTTTGACTTACTGAGGAACCACCAAAATATTTTCCACAGGGGCTGCATCATCTGACATTCTTACCAGTGATGTATGAGGGTTCCTCATGTTTTTGTGTGGTCACCCCCTGACATTTTAATACTGCAGTTATACTACATCTTTGTGTACTCTATCTATATCTGTGCCTTATACATAGAGTTAAGTTTCTTTCCCTCCCCAACAACCATTTTTTATTCCCTTGGGTGCGTCATTGAGAATGAATGTTCCAGGTGAAGTTTGTCACTATCATCAGTTCAGTTAATCCTTACAACAGCCTCTGAAGTGGGTCCTATTCTTTTTTTTTTTTTTTAAGATTTTATTTATTTAGGGGCGCTTGGGTGGCTCAGATGGTTAAGCGTCTGCCTTCCGCTCATGTCATGGTCCCAGGGTCCTGGGATCGAGCCCCGCATCAGGCTCCCTGCTCCTCAGGAAGCCTGCTTCTCCCTCCTCCACTCCCCCTGCTTGTGTTCCCTCTCTCGCTGTGTATCTCTCTGTCAAATAAATAAATAAAATCTTTAAAACAAAACAAAACAAAAGATTTTATTTATTTACCTGAGAGAAAGCAAGAGAGCGAGCACAAAGGGAGAGGGAGAGGAAGAAGGAGACTCCCCACTGAGCAGGGAGCCCAATGTGGGGCTCGATCCCAGGATTCTCAGATCATGACCTGAGCCGAAGGCAGATGCTTAACTGACTGAGCTGCCCAGGCATGCAAGTGGGTCCTATTCTTATCCCCTTTTATAACTTAAAATCTGAGGCTTAGGAGACAGGGTAAATGCCTTCTTGTGACCTAGTGTCTCACAGCTAGTATGAGGTGATGCAGGAATTCAAACGCCTGAGTCCACATCTTAACCATCAGGTGATCCTGCTAGGGTTCAACCTCTGGTCTCTGGAAGGGGAAACAATACCCTCCTGACCTTTGGAAGGACTGAATTTCACATGTGATGTATGTCAAATGGGCAGGCAGCACCTCTGGCTGTTGATGCATCTTGCTTCTTTCTCCCTAGAGAAGCAATCCCGACTCCTTTGCCAACCAGGGTTTCATCTTCTAGAGCACAGCATTTACTCTTGGTTTGTCATAACCATGGCACCTGGTCCTTGTCCTCTTAGATCATCAGAGCATGAGGGGCTGTCTGAGATGGGAAGTCCCCTCCTTTAATTACAGGTCAGGAAAGTCAACTGATGGAGAATGACTTGCTCAAGATCATGAGACCCACAAGGCTGAGGTCTCCAGATCCCAGCTGCATCCCACCAAAAGAGCGTGGACAGCCTGGGCAGGGTGTGTACTCCAGCCCCCAGCCCTTGCACCTGCAACCGAGGGACTAAAGAGGCTGCCCTTATCTGTCTGCCTATCCCTCCCATATTTACTCATCTTTCCTTACCCTCTTTAGCTAAATTTTCAAGCCCTGCCTCTGTCACATACTAATGGTGTGATCTTCAATGTTCTTATTGGTAAAAAAAAAAGGACTCACAAGGCTATTGTGAGAAGCAAATGAGACACACATGCCAAGTCTTGAACTGGGCTCTAGGGACATGGGAACCACATCTGCAAGGTGCTGCCCTGTCTAGGCTCTTATCAAAGGAGGAGGTGCTGTTTTGTTTCTTTGTCCAGTGCGTGAGTGAGTGAAGCAGCTTGAGGGCAGTGAGGGTGGCTTCACCAAAATGCTCTCAATGTTTCCCAGCAAGAGGACCCCTTTCAAAGTTAAAAGGCTCTCCCATGGACACACACTAAACTCTTGAGTGTGACTACTTTCAGAGGTAAAATGAGAAGGTCAGTGGGAAAAATTTTCCTTCTTAACCACATATACTTGAAATCGTTTTTTTTTTTAAATTTTTATTGTTATGTTAATCACCATACATTACATCATTAGTTTTTGATGTAGTGTTCCATGATTCATTGTGTGTGCATAACACCCAGTGCTCCATGCAGAACGTGCCCTCTTTAATACCCATCACCAGGCTAACCCATCCTCCTACCCCCTCCCCTCTAGAACCCTCAGTTTGTTTTTCAGAGTCCATCGTCCCTTCTTTGTCCTTTTCCCTTTCTCTTTATAAACATTTTATTGAAGTACAACATAGGTCCTGAAAAATGAACAAGTTTGCTGCGTAATGAATTTTCTCAAAAGGACCACACCCACCTCACCAGCACCCAGATCCAGAAAGACAACATGACGAGCCCTATTCCACCAGCTCCGTATTGGCCCCCTCCCACTCACACCCCCTCCTCCAAGGCAGGTCACTCTCCTGACTTCTAACAGCAAAAGGGAGTTTTTTGTTTTTTTAAGATTTATTTATTAGAGAGAGAATGCACGCACAAGTGGGGAGACAGGCAGAGGGAGAGGGGGAGAGAGGATCTCAAGCTGACTCCCGGCTGAGCGTGGAGCCCCCTCCAAGGCTCCATCTCCCGACCCTGAGATCATGATCTAAGCTGAAATCAAGACACCCTTAAGCGACTGGACTAAGCCATCCAGGCGCCTCTAAAGGGTAGTTCCATTTATATAAATTAACTCCAGCCAGTATGTACTCTGGCATTTGGCCTCTTTTCTCAACATTATGCTTATGAGATTCATACAAACTGTTCAACTGTATTTTGAAATTATCTTAGAATTTTGAGAAAAATTGTTCCTAGAGCCTCACATGGTAAAAACTTTGCCTTAATATCACTAATTTTTGGCCCGCAAGGGCTCCTCCGGAGTTCCGTGGGCCGCCACGTAGGGAACCACCCCCCCCTCCCTTCTGTCCGCCCACCTCCTCCGAGGCTGTGTCTGGGGCTGCGCGAGGCGTAGTCGGCCCGGGGAGGGCGGTCACGTGACTGCGGTCGGCCCGCCAAGATGGCGGCCTCCTGCGTGGCCCTGCTGGCGGCGGCTGCGTCGGTGCTGCTGCTGCTGGTCTCGTGGAAGCGCTGGCGGCAGGCGCGCGGGAAGAGGCACGTGATCATCGTGGTGTTGGGGGACGTGGGCCGCAGCCCCCGCATGCAGTACCACGCGCTGTCGTTTGTCAAGAGCGGCTTCTCTGTGACCCTTCTGGGCTTCTGCAGTAAGTGCCCGGGGGACTGGGAGGGAGGCTGCGCTCTCAGCCTTTAACCCGCGGCTTTGACCAGCCCGGGGGAGCTGGGGCGGGGACGTCCCTCTCCTCCCTCCTACCTCTGGCAGCTCTCTGAGATTGGACGCCCTCGGTAGTGGCCCAGACGGCCAGGTTTCCGCCCAGCCTTTGGTGGATGGGTCTCTAGGAACAGCCAGAGTTAATGGAGTGCCTGCCATATGTCAGGACTGTGCTAAATTAAGTGAACTCATTTCATAGTCTCACATAATCCTCCTAGTGAATGGAAAGACGGAGTGGAACCCAGGTGTGTGTGACTCCAGGGCAAGTGACGATGACCATACTTCCTGTGGCTGCCTTTGTCAGGCTGTGTCTCAGAGGACTTGTCTCCTCTCCATTCCACACCCTCAGTGCAGAAGTCTGCAGGCAGATGTTTCATTTGTGCTGCGTGTCCGGCTTTTACTCTCAGGGTGCAGAAGCAGGGGTGTCTGCTCCTTCATCTTCCTCCAGGATGACATCTTTAGAGGGTACCTCAACCGTGTATCAGGGAAAAGGAGGGAGTAGCACCGGTTGCCTTTGGCCCCTGTTTAGAACGTGTCATCAGAGGATAGAGTGGAGTGGAACTTCCTAGGGGTCTGCCTATGGTGGGATAATTCCACCAATCGGGGAGTCTAAATTATCTGGAGTGCCTCCTGTGTGCCAGACATTGTGTTAAGTAAATAAAGGCTAAGATTCAGGCCCTCCCTCTGTGGAGAGAATCTGGATAAGAAGTGTCCTCATGCTCTGTTCTGGCTATGGAGGAACAGAGAGAAAAGTCTTATTTTCCAAAACATTCTTCACTATTCAGCCCAAGCTGGTGGATCATCTGACGTTATATTTCCCTGTCCACTGCATTAAAGGAGACATTCTTTTCAGACTCCAGACCCTATGATGAGCTCTTGCAGAACAACAGAATTCAGATTGTGAGTTTGACAGAACTTCAGAAACTTCCAGGTAGGATGCAGTGAACTCCAGATTCCTTTGAATCTGTGTGTGTGTTGGGCGGGTGCGGTGGGGATTTACACATTGCCAAGAATTCCTTTGGGAGTAACAGCTGTTTTTTGACTTGTAGTTGGGCCCTACATTTTCCAATATGGAGTCAAAGTTGTCTTTCAGTCCGTGCACTTGCTTTGGAAGTTGATATGCAGGGAGCCAGCAGCCTACATCTTTCTCCAGGTAAACATCAGCCTTGTGTTATTCTATGAGAACCACTGTTAAGTTTCCTTTACTTCCCAGCCTTTTAAAATGTGCAAATTGTGGGGCGCCTGGGTGGCTCAGTCGGTTGAGCGTCTGCCTTCAGCTTGTGTCATGATCTCAGGGTCCTGGGATCGAGCCCCACATGGGGCTCCCTGATCGGCTGGGAGCCTGCTTCTCCCTCTCCCTCTGCCTGCCACTCCCCCGCTTGTGCTTCTGTGTCAGGTAAATAAATAAAATCCTTGAAAAAAAATAAAATGTGCAAATTGGTGAATAAATTGCATATTTGTGTGTGTATAGACTTATGAAAACATGAGTAGGAGCTTATGGTATATGCCTTGTATTTATGGTACTCATTCATTCTGTTTTTCTATGTCATTAAAGAGAGTCTTATGCTGTACTTATTACTTACCTAAATGTCTGTATTAATTCATCCAATTCCTCGCAAGGTAAGAAGTAGGTTCTTGTATTACCTACATTTTAGAGATGAAGAACCTAGACCCAGAGAGATTCTGTAAATAGCCCATCGTCACATAGCTAGGAAATACTGGAGTTAGGATTTGAACCAGGTAGTCAGTCTGGTTCTGGAATTAGGCTCCCAGACTCTCCCATTTGCTGCTTTTTAACATATAAAAACATCTTCTCTTAATTAGCTGTACTGTATTACAATATATGATATACTCTAATGTATTCATTTCATTTTAACAGACGTTCAGATACTTCCAGATTTTTTACTTTTACAAATAGCACAGTAAAGAGCATCAGTGAACATATGTTTTTTGCAGTTTCTTCGTGGGGTAAATTTCTGTGCTTGATCAGAGTTCATGCACTTTTTAAACTCTCTTTTTTTTTTAAAGTAGGCTTCATGGCCAACATGGGGCTTGAACTCAGGACCATGAGATTAAGAGTCATATGCTCTGGGGCGCCTGGGTGGCTCAGTCAGTTAAGCATCTGACTTTTGCTCAGGTCATGATATTGGGGTCCTGGGATTGAGCCCCGTGTTGGGCTCCCTGCTCAGTGGGGGGTCTGCTTGTCCCTCTCCTGCCCCTCCCTCCCATTTGTGCGCATGCTCTCTTTCTCTCTCTGTCTCTCAGATAAATAATAAAATCTTAAAAAAAAAAAAAAAAGATTCACATGCTCTATTGACTTCACTAGTCAGGTGCTCCAGAGTTCAAGCACTTTTAAAATGTTGTGGTGTGTTACTGGATAGTCCTAGAATAAGGTTGGGCCAATTTATCCCCCACCCAATGGGGATGCCTCTTCTCCCACGTCCTTACCACCACTAGCTATTGTTAGGTGTTTTAGAGTTCGCATTCCGATAGGTGAAAAATGTACCTCTTTGGCCATTTTTTATCTCCTTGATTATTGGTGGTCTTGGACTTTTCAGGTTGGCCAATTTTATTTCCTTTATGAGTTTTTATACCTTTTTTGGTGAGGAAGAGGGTCTTTCTTCTGCTTATTAATCACCAAGAGCTTTGTAAAGATAATTGACTCTTTGCCATGTATGTTGCAACTGTTTTCACTCAGTTTATTGTTGACCGTGGTCTGGGTTTCCTTCTCTTCATTCAAGTATCTTTTTCCCAGAACCCCCCGGGCCTGCCTGCCATTGCTGTCTGCTGGCTTGTGGGCTGCCTCTGTGGGAGCAAGCTCGTCATCGACTGGCACAACTATGGCTACTCCATTATGGGTCTAGTGCATGGCCCCAGCCACTGCCTTGTCGTGCTGGCCAAGTGGTGAGTGTCTGGGAAGAGGGTGCACACACCGTCCCTGAGCTGGGTAGGAAGAAGGGCCAGTGCAGAGGCCTGGTGAAGCTGGTCCCCCGTGTGTTCAGTGGGGTAAGGGCAAGGCTGGGGAATTAGGCTGACTCTGGTTACAAGTGAAAGAAACAGGCCTAAGGCAAGGAAGACGTTTGTTGGTCCCTGAAACTGCAAAGTCCAGAGACATGGCTGACTTTGAGCTCAAAAGGTGTCGTCAGGACCCACTCTCATTTCTCTCTCCGCACTCTGTCCTGGAGGTGTTGCTTGTGCTGCGGAGCTCCCGGGTGCTCATCCCCACCCTGACAGGCTCAGTGCGAGAAAGGGAGCCTCTCTCATTGGCTCGTGCTCATCTGCCGGGCTCTGACATCCCACTGTACCCCTATGTCTCAGTCTTAGGGGAAGTGTTCCACTGTCAGACCTGGGGTCCCAGGTGCACCCAGACCAGATCCCCAAATAAAAACCGGGGGTGCTGTTGGAGGATGGGGACACAGGCCACAGTCTGCTGCAACCAGTGAGACAGGGAGAGGGAAGAAGGGCCTGTGGGAGCAGGTTGGACGCGGCGCAGGAAGAGTCGTGTTCTGAGCCCGAGCGGGCACCATCTGCCGCCTTCCCCCGATGGGTCATTCACTGAGGGTTCTAATAGCTGTGGCAGCAGCAGCAAGCGATCACTGAGTACTTGCTGCATGCCAGGCCAGGCCCTTTATCGCATTCAGTTTACGCTGCCCCTGGTGAGGATGTCCTGTGGTCACTCTCCTTCTCCAAGCCAGGAAACCGAGGTCGAGCGCCATTTTGCTGCTTGCCACACAGCTGATAAGCGTGAGGACCACAATTCAGTCCCCGGCTGTCCAGCTCTCACGCTTTCTCTGCATCCTGAGTGAGGAGCAGGCTGTGTACCTGTACCACTCACACCAGTGGCATTCAGCAGCCTTGAGCGCTCCTTCCCCTTTCT
Organism: Mirounga angustirostris; assembly: GCF_029215605.1. NCBI lineage: Eukaryota > Metazoa > Chordata > Mammalia > Carnivora > Phocidae > Mirounga > Mirounga angustirostris. The sequence continues at coordinate 143,632,226 of NW_026991713.1, forward strand.
CGTCCTCTTTCACTTCTGCCCTGGGATCAGGGCTCAGGTATCCGTTGGGAGCGAATCTATTGCTAACACCTCTTTAATGTTTTTAAAATCATTCCTTGGTAACCCACAAGCCTCAGCCCCACAGCCTTTGCAGCAAGAGCACAGTGTGGCTAAGATACAATAAAGAGGCCTTTATTATATTTCTTCTCTTGGTGGCAAGAGAGCCTGGATTTTCCCTTTTGTAGAGATAAGGTTTCTAACTGTATTTACGCTGAAAAGCGATATGACTTAAAGGTGTAAAGGAAGTAGTAGTACAGATGGAACTAAGTGCAGACTCTGGGAAGGTGCCTCACCAGCAACTCGATTTGGGAGACCCCAGCTCTGTGCTCTTCTGTATCAGAAGGTGTCAAGTCGTGTGGGGTCGTGGCAGTGTAGTGTTGGGGCCCGGGGCTCCTGGCTGAATGGTGATAATATCTTTTCAGGTACGAGAAACTCTGCGGGCGCCTGTCCCACCTGAACTTGTGTGTGACCAACTCGATGCGGGAAGATCTGGCAGAGAACTGGGGCATCAAGTAGGGGCCTGGGGAGGCGAGGGGTCCCAGTATGGTTGGTCCCAGCTGCGGTCCCTGCTGTGTCGTGTTGGCGAGGCGTCCAGAAATGCCCAGGGGTCTGGGAGATGGTTACCTGGGAAGCCAAGGGAGGAGGAGACCAGTAGCCCATGTGGTTTTGGACTTAGAACATGTCTCTGTGCTTCCCCAAGTAATTCTGAAGCTTCTTATTGTCCTTGTCTAAGACTTGGATCCTCCGAATGCCCTTATTTTTTGGATCCCCCTGAATCTTGTATTCCTTAGGTCTTTCTCTGGCTCTCTCTAGAGCCCCCTGTGATCTCATTGCAGAGCCGTGACAGTCTATGACAAGCCAGCATCTTTCTTTAAAGAGACACCCTTGGACCTGCAACACCAGCTGTTCATGAAGCTGGGCCGCACCTACTCTGCATTTAAGGCCCGGTAGGTCTCCCATCTTCAGCCTTTATCTGCCTTCTCTTGTGCTTCCTGTGCTCCCGCCTCTCCCCCATATCCTCGCAGCTGTTCTGTCTCTCCCCTGGCTCCTCACTGCTGTCGTGGCCTCTCTCATCTTCTGGCTGCAGACCTGGGAATCCTCTAGTCCAGGGGTTGGCGAACCATGACCACAGGCCTGCCATCTGTTTTGGTAAATGAAGTTCTGTGGTACTGCAGCACGCTCATCCATTTGTGCATGGTCCATGGCTGCTTTTGTACAGCAACAGCAGAGCTGAGTGTTGGATGGTGGTTCTGACTTGGCCTGACCTTTGGGAGCCTGCAGGCCTCACTCCTCACTCTGGCAGGAGATGGCCATCCTGGGGCCCGAGGCCTTGCTCTGTGGCATCTCATGGGCTCTGTTTCTGTTCCTTCAGCTCAGAACCCCTGGACCCAGCAACAGAGAGGTCGGCCTTCACAGAGCAGGATGCTCGGAGCGGGGTGGTGACGCATCTTCGTGGGCGGCCAGCCCTGTTGGTCAGCAGCACCAGCTGGACAGGTCTCAGGACACTTCTGGGCGCTTGGGGCTTGTGTGAGCACCTGGCTGAGCCTGCGCCCCATGTGTATTTGACGACACTTGGGCCCAGATGAGAAAGGGGAGGGTCTTGAGCTGGGAGGGGAGGCATCTAGAAACCAGCCAATGACACTTAGGTCTCTTTTCTTACAGAGGATGAAGACTTCTCCATCTTGCTGGCAGCATTAGAAAGTAGGCATGTGGCTGTGATCAGCAACTTGTCAGGGGCTGTTGAGCTGTGAGGTGCTCAGCTGGCCTTGCGTGGTGTCCTCTGCAGCATGTTCCTGCCCCCAGGGCCACTGAGTGGGTCAGCCTAAGGACATGGGTGGTGGAGGTGGCGGCTCTGCTTCCCCATTGGGTCACTGAGTGACCAGGCCCTAGATCTGAAATGCCACCTCTGGGAGAGTGATCTTGTGGATGGGAGAGGCTCCCTCCCCGCCACCATCCCATCCCCCAACCCCCACTCACCTGATTAGGTAATAATTCTGGTTATCATTTAATTTTTTTAAACATAGAGTTTGAACAGCTGATCCTAGATGGAGAGAGCCTTCCTTCTCTGGTCTGTGTGATAACAGGTATTGCCAGGGATCTTCCATGTTCCCATATAAAATGGGGGCTGTTGGGGGCAGGGTGCAGAAGGCATCTGCCTGTATTGTGTGCCTTCCCCACACCAGGCGTGTGATGTTGGTTGTCTTGTCAATCCTGACCACAGCTCTCTGATGTAGGGTTTTCTGCACGGCTTGACAGAGGAGGAAACTGAGGCTCAGAGGGGCCTGATAGCAGGGTGTGGCTTCTAGTTGAATCTTGGATAGCATGGCCTCACAGATACTGAGTTTGTACATGTGTGCAGTGGTTTCCAGGCATCCTTTTTTTTTTTTTTTTAAATGAAAGAGCCCACTTTAAACTAAAGAGCTCAACATAAAATTGCTTCCAGAGTAGCCCAGTGCAGAGAGAGAGAAGCAGAGAGCTGTGGTTAGAGCCCCAGGCGAGCTGCCCCACCCTGTATACTCCCCTCCTCCTGGCCAGAGCTCCCAGGGGCAGCTAGGAGCCCACTGTACACACCATGCCACCTGGGGCATCAGGCAAGACACAGGCCAGTCTGGCTGAGAAGTTGTATCCAGTTGGCACTCTGGTGCCTGCCCAGAGTTTATGCTGGCCACCTTCCCAGCCTGAGGCCCTCTGGATGCAGGTTGCTGGGGGCTGGGGGTGGGGGGGGAGAGAAGGGCCATGGCCTCAGCGGTCAGGGTGCATTCCCCTGGGGCTCTGCAAGGGGCCAGATGGGGACCGGATCACAGCTGCAGAGGGTGGGCCTTCTGCTCACACCTGTGCAGGGTTCTGAGGCTTGAGGCTGTGGGATGGAGCCAGAGATGGGCCCAGTGCAGTGACTCCGATTTTCTCTGCAAGGCAAAGGGCCTCTGAAAGAGTATTACAGTGGCCTCATCAGCCAGAAGTGTTTCCAGCACATCCAGGTCTGTACTCCGTGGCTGGAGGCTGAGGACTACCCTCTGCTTCTAGGTAAGGGCATCCAGCAGGGAGAGAGCTGGGGTTTAAAAGGGAATATTCTAGGATAGGGCAGGGACAGAGTTTTTCTGAAAAGGGCCAGATAGTAAATGTTTTATCTGCTTCTATTGCATAGTCTTTGTTTTTATAATCCTTTACAAATTAAAAGCCATCCTTAGCTCCAGGGCCAAACACACACAGGCCTCAGGCTGGATTGGGCCCTGCTTAGGGACTGTGTGGGGCCAGGAGATGCCACCTGCCAGGAACCTGTCGGAGGAGCTCTTGGCTGAACTCCAGGAGACCATGCTGCTTCCTGATGTGCCGGCTTCTCCCGCCTGCCGGGCCCCAGACCTGTGTATCAGGGTTCTGTCCTCTCAGCCTCTGAGCCCTCCATTCAGTCCTACTCTTCCATCTGGGTAGAAGGGCTGGGCCTGGCTTTGGGTTGGGGTTCCCTGTTCCCCAAGTCTGGCAGGACAGTGGCTTGGGAGGTACAGAAATAAAGTGTTAAACAGCATCGACTCCCCTCGATCTCTCCTTTCTTCATCTTCCTCTCTCCGGAGGGGCATGCTGGCGAATCTCTAAGGCCTCATCCTCCAGTGAGCAGTCTCGAGTGGAAAGCCTTGGGTTGGCAGGAATTTCCAGCCAGTATTTATGCGAAGTTGTTTATTTGGCTTTATTTTCACAGTGACAGCTGCTTTTCTCTTGGGTCTGCTATGGGTTTTTCCCCCTAATTATTGTGGTAAAACACCATTACAGTACAAATTTGCTATTTTAACTATTTTTCCATTTTTATTTTTATTTATTTTTTTTAAGATTTTATTTGTTTATTTGACAGAGAGACAGAGCGAGAGAGGGAACACAAGCAAGGGGAGTGGGAGAGAGAGAAGCAGGCTCCCCGCTTAGCAGGGAGCCCGATGTGAGGCTCGATCCCAGGACCCTGGGATCATGACCTGAGCCGAAGGCAGATGCTTAACGACTGAGCCACCCAGGCGCCCCTATTTTTCCAATTTTAAGTATACGTACAACTCAGTAGCATTAATTACACGCACAGTGTTGTACGATCGTAACCACTGTCTATTTCTAAAATGCAGAAACTCTCAACCCCTGAAGCAATAGCCACTACAGGTTCTTTTAAAATATAATGTGGTTAAGTAGACAAAGGGAGTTTGTTTGAATAAAACTATCCGTGACGGGCAGGTCGTTTTCAAACAGGGACGAGTGGCCAGGAATGGTGGTTGGGGAGCTCTTCTGTGTGTCTGCCCTTCTCCAGGCTGCGTGGCCAACTCAGCCAGTTGTATGTGGGGCTGGGGGCTTTCCCTTCCCGATCCACAGTCGTTTCAGGATTTGTGTTCAAGGGGCATGGGCCAGCGCTCTGACTGCCCCCCTTGCCCCGACCTGCAGGGTCGGCAGACCTGGGTGTGTGCCTGCACAAGTCCTCCAGCGGCCTGGACCTGCCCATGAAGGTGGTGGACATGTTCGGGTGCTGTCTGCCCGTTTGTGCTGTGAACTTCCAGTGGTAGGAGCAGAATCCGAATCTTCCCTGAGTTAGGTTCTCAAATCAGCTGTGGGGGTAGTGGGGGGTTGCCAGCGAGGTCAGAATTGCTCAAGGAATTCCCCCGGAAAATCGTGCAGCATTGCCAGGTGGTCCTCTGGAGTAGGGCCTGTGGGGTTTCTGAGGGTGGGCTGCACCATATTGAAAGAGTGGGCTTCCACTTAGAGCTGATGTTGAATAAAAAATACGAGTCTTAAATACTCCACTTAGGCAGCCACTTACCCGTACTCATGGATAGAGTGGTGGCTGGAATTGCCTGCACAGCTGACCTGGTTTTATTTCTCTGTCCCTTTTGTCTGGGCTCATATAGTTGGATTGGAATCAGTTAAATGAGTGTAATTCTCTCTCCACTGTTCTTGGCAAAGATGGGTGTTTGGAGAGGTTATAGAAATAGTAGCCCCACCACTGGCTCAGGAGCCAGCCTCTGAATGGGAAATACAGGATGTTCGACCCTGAGCTCTGGGCACATTGGGATTAACTACCTGGTGACCCAGAAAAGTCACCCTTAATGTGCCAAGTCTCCATCCAGTGTGGTTGCCTTTTACCTTGTTTTTCTGCTGTGCAATTAAGAAAAAAATGGAGAGCCCATTGAGCACGTTCTCACGGAAAAGAACATGTAGCAGAAAAGGTCAAAGTGTGTGCTCATTGCACCTCCTTTTCAGAATCAGTTTGGATTTTTAAGGTGTATCCATCCCTCCAGGCCTTTCTTTTCTTTTCAGATGCCAAATCTAAGAACAGACTTACTGCAAGCAGACTGACTGTGGGAGGGGTGGAGTGGGAGTCCGGGCGGGCACTGGGGGGTTTCTCCAGGCAGCTCTCAGGTCTGTGGTTCTCTCTGCAGCTTACACGAGCTTGTGAAACATGAGGAAAACGGCCTGGTCTTCGAGGACTCCGAGGAGCTGGCAGCTCAGCTGCAGGTAGCCACGTCTGTCCCCACGCCGGGGCGCTGAGTTCCGCCCCCTGATGCTTTGCTCCTGTGACCGGGTGGGCCTGTGCTGGGTCTGGGTGAAAGTTGAGGCGGGGAGCAGTGGTCTCAGAGGCTGGGCCTCTGTGGGCTTGGTTTGTGTGGTGGGCCCTGACTGTCCTCTGGGTTTGTGGAGCTTACACCACACAGATGATGCTAGAGCTGGTGGACCCTGTGCACTGTCTAGGGAGCAAGTGACTGGTTCTGTGGGAGAGTGAGTGAAGGGAGCTTCGTGAAGCAGCCTTGCAAGGGGATGGGTGGGAGTCTTCAAAGGGTACTTACACTTATTACAAAAGATTGTGTTCATCATCGTTCTTGGCAGTTGAGACCAGGGACAGCAAACTTTCTGGAAAGGCCCAGATAGAAAATGTTTTCAGCTTTGCCATAGTCTCTGTCAGAAGTACTCAACTCTGGGGCGCCTGGGAGGCTCAGTTGGTTGAGAATCTGCCTTCGGCTCGGGTCATGATCTCAGGGTCCTGGGATTGAGCCCCATGTCGGGCTCTCTGCTCCACGGGGAGTCTGCTTCTCCCTTTCACTCTCCCTCTGTGCTTTCTCTCTCTCAAATAAATAAGATCTTAAAAAAAAAAAAAAGTACTCAACTCTGCTATAACATGAAAGTGGCCAGTCTATGAGTGAAGGGATGTGGCTGTGTTCCAATAAAACTGTACTTGCAAAGACAGGTGGAGGCCGAATTTGGCCCAAGGGCTTAGTTTGCAAACACATGATGTAGTTTAGCAAAGCTGGAAAGAACACAGACTGCCTAGTCCTAGCACGTGGGCTGAACAGTGGTGGGCAGAGGCTGAGGGTGGGTGCTCTTGGTGGACGGAACAGCACAGCAGAAGCGGTATGTGGATGGTATGGATGGAAAACGCTGCAGTCTGGCCGCACTGTCCAGTAGGAGCAGAGTAGGAGATGGAGTGTGGCTGGGACGTGAGGGCTCTCCTCTGCCCCGTGAGGAACGGGCTTGCTGGGTCCGGCATATCGAGTTCAGAATGTGCTTGAGCCAAGCTTGCTGTGGAAGCTGGCCCAGAGCGGGAACTGCGGGCTCCAAGACACTGGTAGTGTTCTTGAAGTGCAGCGACAGAGGGTTTCAGTAGATCACTGGCCTGGCTGCCGGTATTTGGAGGGGGACAGGAATCTAGGCTGCTGGGAAGGAGGAGGGACAGCTTTCGGGTGGGACCTGGGATAGGGGTGGGAAGCAGTGATGAGGTAAGTTCTGGTCTTTATTCTTCTAGATGCTTTTCTCAAAGTTTCCTGATCCTGCTGGCAAACTAAACCAGTTCCGGAAGAACCTCCGGGAGTCAGAGCAGCTTCATTGGGATGAGAGCTGGAAGCATATGGTGCTGCCGTTGGTTATGGACACGTGACCCCTTGAGCCAAAGACTGAGCGCTCCTGAGCGTGGCCCAGTTCCTCTTAGCCCTGGGCAAACGCTTTAGAACAGTGCCTCCGCGTGGACCGCAGCTGGAAGGACAGCTGTGGAATGATATTTTTTAATGACCTACAGTTTGTGGCCCAGGAAACTGGTTCAGCCTGGTTTCCTCCCCGGAGGCTCTGAATCTTAGACTCTTCTGAGCTGAGTGTTTCTTTCTCCCCACTATATTACTTTCTTGTTATTTGCGTGTGGTATCTTCAATATCTCTTTGACCTGCTTTTGTCTTATCATGTCTGCCTTTCCCAGCATCTGCCCCATCGTGTCCCTACTATTTTCATTCCTGCCTTGAGGACAGGTCCTGCAGCCTGCTGTGTTGTAACGTGTACAGTGGGCTTGGCTTCGTGAGGGATGTGGGTACAGGCTCGGGGGTGGGGTGGGGAAACATACTTGATACATGTTTTTATTTGCACAAATGAAATGCTTATTTCTGAGCCAAAATTTTCATTTATGATTTATAGAGATTTACTTAAGAACCAGAACTAGTGACAGAAAGGGGCACCCACTTGAATAGTTTATATTTTATTAGAACACAGTTTGCAGTTCCCGATTCTGAATTTAACATTCTTCAAGCATTCAGGTCCAGTGAAAATTTTATCAGCTTTGCTACATGAAAATTCTTTCCAGGATGGTGATTTAATTTTTATGTTAATCTTTAAAAGCGTTTGTAAACCTACAGCATTAGTTTCAAAATTGCCATGTCTGAGTGCTCTTCATAGGGAAACAGCTTCTGGTTGTGATGAGGCACTGCTTCCCATGGGATCCCAGCCTGGCCTGGAAATACAACATATGTGTCTCAGGATGGTAGGGTTTGGGGACACGACAGCACCCTATATGGTGTGGGGCTGCAGGACAGGCTGGAGGGTATATACAGACCACAGACTTTTGGCCCCATCCACACACCTAGAATCAGCCTTCAGGGATGGGACCAAGAATTGAGTTTTTAAATGGCCCATGGCAGCCAGGTTTGCTGCCCTGCCTTCTGGGCCCTGGAAGGTCGGTTTCCTGACTACTCAGCCTGGCGCCTCTTGGCAAAGGTTGGACATACATCAGAAGGGCTTACATCCTTTTCATAAGCACAGCTGTCTGAAGAGCCCTTGGCAAGGATCATTTTGTTACCAGTTTTTTATGAATGAAAATAATTATAAAAATGAAATACTAAAAGTATTGAAGTGTTGGCGTTCTTGGCTGGCTCATTCAGTGGAACATGCAACTCTTGATCTTGGATTCATGAGTTCAAGTCCCACACTGGGCCTAGAGCTTACTTAAAAATATACACACGTGTGTGTGTATGTGTGTCTATAATCCTGCCACAAGTACAACTGTTAATTGGTTATGTTCTTTCAGATTTTTCCCTATATGCATGTTAACATGAAGATGATTATTTTTAAAAATACAAATGGGCTTGGAGTGCCTGGGTAGCTCAGTTGGCTAAGCATCCATCTGTTGATTTCAGCTCAGGTCATGATCTCACGGTTGTGAGATCGAGCCTCATGTTGGGCTCCCCAGGGCACGAAGTCTGCTTAAGATTTTCCCTCTCAAAAAAAAGATTCTCCCTCTCTCTAAAAAAAATTGAATAAATAAAAATGGGCTTATATATATATATATGGTGTTTGGTACTTTGCTTTCTTAAACTACAGTGTATTTTTCATATAGTATCTGAAAGAGGACTTCATTCTTTTTGAAAGCTATAGGGCACTCTGTCCATGGGACATGGGCACACGTAGGGGGTGTTTGCCTGCAGAGGCGACTGTCGGTGGGGCTGTGCTTGGCGGGGGGAGGCGGGTTGGGGCAAACATGGTCCTGCACTGCGGCCAGGCTGTGTGTGGAAAGCCCTGATTGGGCCTGGCGCATGGCGGGCACTGCAGGATAGTGGCCACTGGTCGTGGGGTGGGAGAGTGGAGGGCGGGTGTTGGCTGCCTGGCTCCACTCTGGAGCCCGAGGTTTCCATGGGTGAGACTGGAGGATGACAGCATACCCGTCCCTGGTGCTAGAGGGGCTGACATGTCAGGTCTGAGGACAGTGCCCGGCCACAGCAGTGCCAGTTTGAGGTGTAAATGGCAGAGCCCCCCCCAGCCCGCAAAGTCCTCCCTGCTTTTCTTCCATTTACTGGGTGCTTAATACAGTGATAGCAGCAGCTACCATGTTCCCAAGTGCTCCCTGCATGCCAGTCCCTGGGTCACGTCCCAGGTGGGTATTTCCGCCGTAAAGATGAAGATGGGGAGGTGAATGGCGGCCCAGCTTCACCAGCGCAGGTGGGATCTGCTCCAGAGCCTGCATCCCACTACTGTGTGGCCAGAACTCATCTACCCTGACACCCACTGGCATCCACCATCCTCTCCCCTCCATTCTACAGACCAGGAAACAGGCCTGAAGGCCCTCAAAACCTGCTCTAAACACACAGTAGGGCTGCTGATCTCTGACCTCTAGGAACTGCTGCATAAACTGCCGCTTCCCCTTCAGAGCACAGCTCCCCGGCCCGGCCTCCTCCACTGACCACCCAAGGGTGGGGCAGCGGGTCGAGGACCCAGCACGTCGTGTGTTCTGGTTTGTTTCAGGGCCCCACTCTTTTGTGTTGCTGATTTCTGCCTCACTGGAGTCCTGTGTGGGGCCCAGGTAGCCTCGCAGAGATAGCAGCCCCTCCCGGGCCCATGGCTCACCTAGCTCGCTGGTGAACAGCCAGCAGGTCTCCGGGCTGCGGACGGTGAAGGCAATGTAGGCGTCAGGAGCCTGCTGGTCCTTCAGGCAAGCAGAGAGCCTCTGCAGGACTCTGACCAGGGAGATGACAGTTTCTGGGCAATACAGCACATCTGTAATTAAAAATCTCAGGTTACCGAAAGGGGCTCACTCCAGGATTCAGGATCCAGAAAAGAGGGTGCCTGGTTGTACTGACCTCAGCAGCAGGGCTGGGGCCTGGAAACCAGCAGTTTTATTAGAATCATGCCATTGGACACAAAGAAGATGATGTGGTTAAAAAGGAAAACTTACGAGAGAAAAAAAAGCTGCTGAAAGACCCTGCAAGAAATGGAAGATATCCAGGACTCACTGGTGTTCCTTTAAAAAAAAATCGATTCTTTGCCTATGGTCTATTTAGAAGATACTTAATGAAATAAACCCCAACCAGCTCTCTGTCTCAGAGTCCTTGCTTCCAGGGGCCTGCTGTTCTGTTAGCTGCACTGGGGGGCAGCGGGGGACAAACTTGCTCCCTGTCAGCATGCTTACATGGGAGGGTGCTGCTCAGGCTCTGTGTTCCGGCTGCTGTGGGCCTGTGGGTCTCAGGGCTGCAGTCCAGGATCAGGGGCACAGCACTGTCAGCCGGACAGGGGACTGGGTGAGCTTGGTGGAGGACTCTGCCTTGCACCCGAAGTGGCTAGTCCCCTCCCTCCCTCTTTCATTCCCTCAGAGATAAGATGTGGGGCTCATATCTGAAAGACATGGGGGCATGGACCTAGGATAGAGACGTGCAGGCAGAGCCCTTGGGGTCAGATGTGCAAACATCAGACAACAGAGCAATGTGCAGAGATAGAAGCAAGTGCTCACAGGGGTGGGGGCACTCAGAGCTTATTTCCTGACTCGGACACCACTGTGGTTTGACCCTAGGTCTGGCCCAGGGCTGGGTGTCTGTGATATGCTTAGGAATCAGACATGGTCCTGGGAGAATCATGCTTGTCCCTCGCAGCCCTGAAAAGATAGGGCTGCTGGGGCCATTTCGGCCCCACATCGGAAGACTGGGTGGTGGTGGAGGTGGGGCTAGAGTTCAGCTCCCTTGCTTCACGCCGCCGCTCTGGCCATTTCATTCAGGTTCTAGAGAGGGACGTAAAAATCTCTCTACTCAGCTGCAGCCTGGCTAATAGGTTAGACGGCTTTGGTGCCGTGGGGCCTGTTCTCTCCATCTCAGGCTTTGCTGAGAAAAGCTGGGTTCATTTATCTGATGGAACCATTTTAAATTTTTTTTTTTTTTAAGATTTTATTTTATTTATTCATGAGAGACAGAGAGAGAAGCAGAGGGAGAAGCAGGCTCCCAAGGAGCAGGGAGCCCAATGTGGGACTCGATCCCAGGACCCTGGGATCATGACCTGAGCCGAAGGCAGACGCTTAACCATCTGAGCCACCCAGGCGCCCTGATGGAACCATTTTAATAGGAGTACATGTGGCCACTGTGTCCAACGGGAGGGCTGTGGCTTTAGGGCATCCAAGAGACATGCCCCTGTGGTTTGAGGTCACCCTGAAGGCCCACAACGGCCCTTCTACAAGTCTCACCATTCCTCTCCCAGCAGGGTGCACTGTTCCCTTCCCAGAGCTGAGAGCTGGGAGGAGTCACTCCAGTTGCCCTGGGGCGGGGCGGGGCGGGGGACAGTACCTGCTGCTATGATTACGTCCGGCCGGAAGGCAGCCAGCTCAGGAGCAGTCACAACATCCCAGTCCAGCTGGGCCACTGTCACCCTGGGGCTCTCTGCGTCGTGGGCATTATGTCCTGGGTGCCTTTCAGGGGCAGTGGTGTCTGGTTCCAATGAGAGGCCATTGAGAAGGATGTTTCCTCGGAGCTGCTCAAGAACACAGCTGTGACAGTCGCTGAAGACGTACGTGCTGGGACAGCATGTCTTGCAAATGGCCAGGCCTGTGAGGCCAGCTCCACTGCCGAGCTCTAAGACAGTCCTGGGTGGGAAAAGGGGGCCTGTGTCTGAGACCGTGCTGGGGAAAACCGGCTTCCCTGCCCTGCCCTGCACCCCGAGGTCACCTGTGAGCAAAGGCGGCCGGGTTCTCTATGGCCCATTCAGCGAGGTAGAGTGCAGCGTCCCACGTGACCAGGCCGGTGGTGCCATGGGAAATGATGGCTGTGCTCTCAGAGAGCGTGACTGAGTCTCCAGAAGGCTGGGCCGAGACAGGGAGAGAATTAATCCCGCTACCAGGAGACAAGGAGCTGATTTTAAAAAGAAAAACATCACAACAGGTGGATGGCTAGATAAGACCGTGGAACATCCTCTCACAGAATGCTACACAGCAATGGAAAGGAGCAGGTTATCATTGTACACGTCACCTGGATGGGTCTCGAGGGTGTTAACGCTGCACAAAGAAAGCCAATCTCAGAAGGCCACACATTGTGTGATTCCATCCATCTGACCTTCTCAAAAGGACAGGACTGTGGAGAGGGAGAACAGATCAGTGGCTGCCCAGGGTGGGGTTGGCAGGGGCCCGGGGACATGGGAGGCCCGAGGGAGGTCTTTGTGGTAACGGAATAGGTCAGTATCTTGATTGTGGTGGTGCCCACATGGGCCTGCACGTGTGATAAATGAGGTACACCTATGCAGGCTCGGTGTGTACACTGGTGTCCCGGTTGTAATGCCGTACAAGTTAGGTCCCATGTTTCCAGTGGGGAATCTGGAGAAAGGGCACCTCTCTGTACTGTTTTTGCAATTTCTGTGAATCTGTAATTATTAACTACAACAAAAAGTCACAACTCCCTAGCATCATGAGCTGTATGTAGAAAGTCTCAGTGTGTGGGGCCTTCCTCAATTTGACCTGACATTTGGGGCTTGGGAATTCTCTGGTCTTTGAACTTTCCTATTGCCCTCAAAGCAGGTGGTTTGCTGGCAAGGGCTTCATGGAATATGCAGTCCTGAAATGTGTTCTCCAAAGCGGGGCTTCTGAGCATGGCACCTCCAACATGCCGTCACCGGGGGGTGGTTTCTGTCTATCTCTGAGCTCACAAAACTCATATAGGAGACTCCGGTGTCTGGAGTACTGTGAGCAGTCATTCGTTCATTCATTCATCCACACGTTTTTCCTGAGCATCTACTACGGTCCTGGGGACTCAGATGTTACAAGATGAAGTCATTCCCTGTTCTTATGGAACTTCCATGCCAATGGGGGATAAAACCATAATAAAGTAATTTCTCAGTTTTTCAGGGCTATGAAGAAAATAAAAAGGCTACATGATAATGGAGACTAGGAGGTCTATTTCAGATAGACTGGTCAGAGACAGCCTCTTTGATGTGTCATGTGACCTGGGATGTGAGTATAAAGGAGAAGTGAGACATGTGAGGTTCTAGGAGGAGAGCATTCCAGGCAGAGCAGGTGCAAAGGCCCTGAGGCAACATTTCAGTTGGTGAGTTCAAGGAAGGCAAAGAATGCCAGGGATCTGGAGCCAGGGAGAGCAGGAGGAACGAGATGAGAAGGCAGGCTGGGGCAGAGCATGCAAGGCATGGCAGGCCACATGAGAAACTAGGATTTGAGTCTGAGTATGAAGGGTAGCCACTGGAAGGTTCTGGGTGGTCGAGTGACATGCTCTGATTTACCTCTCAAATCAAGGGGAGCACTCTGGGGGTTCTGGGAGTGTGGTTTTGAATCTTCCTGAATCCCCACATACAAACAGACAGAGTAGTGAGATATGGACAACATTCAACAAAACTAAGTGAAGCCAAAATATCAACAAGTGGGGGCAAACCACCAACAGACACAAGACTAGTGTGCTCCATGTGCTGTGTCATGGGGCACATGACAGGCCTGAGGACAGAAGCCCAGTAGCCGAGTGTTCACTGGAAATGCAGGTACCAGCTGTGAACCACGGCCCACGGAGGAGAGAACTTGCTGCTCTAGTCATCGGGGGTGTGAGGGACCAGGAGTGAGGCCTAATGGCAACTAGAAACACTCAGAAATGCTCTCCTGTAACACCCATCCATGAAGTATTTACTGAGGACTGAGCACCAGGTCTCTACTATGCAATTATGTGCATCACCTGACTTAACCCCCAGCCACCCCATAAAAGAGGCACTATAATGTACTGAAATGCTTGGTTTACTGAAGGGGAAACCAAAGCTCAGGGTGGTTAACTGACCTCCTCTAAGACCTCAGAGCTGATGGGTCAGGATGTGCACCCACTTGAGGCTGACTGGAGTCTGAGTTTCAACTCTGTGTGCAGTGGTGGATGTCTGGATTGTGTGGGGGCGGTGCCCATCTCCTACCAGCAGATAGCTCCGGTGGCACTGGGTGGGCTCCTCAGCCATCAGGACCTCTGCCAACGCCTCGTACAGCTCGTCCAAAGGCTCCGTGTGGACAGCCTCATGCTGGGGGTGGGCAGAGCAAAAGCTTCAGCCAAGACATTTAAGGTGACCCTCATGAACCAAACAAAGGTTCCATGTGTTCACTTTTACTCTGACTTGTTAAAAAGGCTGGAGGATTTTTACCTAGATAGGAGATTTGGGATGGATTGACTTAATACAAGCCACCTGGCATACAAAAAATTCATTTGGTAGGGAAGCTGGAGGGTATCTCAGGTCTAGAAAGGGCAAGGGCGAGGTATAGTCTAGGGCAGCAGAAATGGGACTGCATGAACTGCCATGTGACGGTGACAGAGAGCTTTGCCCTTCCATCATGATGCTGTGAATGCTCACTTTTAAGTGAGCCCGGGCAAAAGCCATAAGGATGGGCACTCTACATGGTATGGTTGGCTTCATCAATGGGCAAGCCTCTGTCGTGCCCCTCACAGGGGCAGCAGCAGGGCGGCCATGCTTCTGGTGGTTCTGGGGAGACCTACGGGCCATGACTAGATGCACATGTTGGGGAGAATCAGGTGGGGAGGCAACAGAGAAGCCAGGAATGTTTCACATGCTAAGCTTGGGTGAGACATGGCCCGTGCATTCAGTGGCCAAACACAGCAGGTCTGATGCCGATCACTAAGGAATCACCTCTCTGAGGTCCAGCCTAATGTGAAACCCAGCAAGTTTTTTTTTTTACTCTTTTTTTTTAATGTTATGTTAATCACCATACATTACATCATTAGTTTTTGATGTAGTGTTCCATGATTCATTGTTTGCATAGAACACCCAGTGCTCCATGCAGAACGTGCCCTCCTCAATACGCATCACCAGGCTAACCCATCCTCCCACCCCCCTCCCCTCTAGAACCCTGTTTGTTTTTCAGAGTCCATTAAAAAAAAAAAAGAAGAAGAAAAAGAAGATAGCGGGGTGGGGGAAGAATGAAGGGTGGGTTCATTTTTAAAATACATCCTGTATCAGTCAGGAAGAGTCCACATCAGATAGCTCATTAGGGAGAAGAGGGTAAAGGGAGCTAGTTACAAAGGTATTGGAAGACCTAAAACATCCAATAGAGGGCAGTGTGGCAATCCAGAGATCAGCAACAGCAGAAGTGGGCTGGCCGGCTAGGGGAGAAAGGTGGGGGGAGTGGGGGTGGAACTGGGACCACAGAGGAAATGCAGCTGCTGCTGGAGACCTCCTGAAGCACAGAGGGAGAGATACCCTGGCCTCTCTTCCTCCTGCCCCCTCATAGCCTCTGACTGGTCAAACCCAGCTGGGAACAGTTATACAGGGAGGCCCCTGACATATTGGGGTTTGCAGAACAGGCAAAGGGCATGGGACAAATCCGAGCTCCAATAGGCAAAGCCAGGCACAGTCCACTTTCAGAGAGCCAGCCAAGTCCCAGGTGCTGTCTGGCTACCAGACAGCGCCCATTACTGACCTTTCTGATGAGCTCCGAGAGAAAGCACCGGGCATACCTCACTGATGGCGGATGCTTCACACACAGAGGATGTTTCACAGTCTGTGACAAAGGACGCAATGTGAGTTGCTGGAGAGACCCCGCCGTCAGTCTCCCATGAGTTTCAAGTGAATGCAGCACAACCCCCATTACTTGATCCCTCAGAAAAGATGTGTATAGACACAAGGGTTCTGGGTTCAGGTGACCCTCATGCATCTGAAACAGTAAGTCTTTTTTTTTTTAAAGATTTTATTTATTTATTCATGAGAGACAGAGAGCGAGAGAGAGGTAGAGGGAGAAGCAGGCTCCCAAGGAGCAGGGAGCCCGATGCGGGACTCGATCCCAGGACCCCGGGATCATGACCTGAGCCGAAGGCAGACGCTTAACCATCTGAGCCACCCAGGCGCCCTGAAACAGTAAGTCTTAAGATACAATTCCTTTCCTAAAAAAATTTCTCCACTATGGTGGCACAGGCTGACAGAACATTCTGGGTAGAATATGGAGCACACGGACCCAAGCTAACACCCTGCTACAGACTGAATGTTTGTGTCCCCCCCGTTCATATGTTGAAGTCTAAAACCCAAAGTGATGGTATTAGAAGGCAGGGCCTTTGGGAGTGATTAGGTCATGAAGGTGAAGCTCCCATGAATGGGATTAGTGCCCTTATAAGAGACCCCAGAGGGCTCCCTCGGCCGTGCCACAGTGAGGACACAGCTGTCTATGAATCAAGAAGTGGACCCCCACCAGACACCAAATTTTTGGGAACCTTGATCTTGGCCTTCCCAGCCTCTAGAACTGTGAGAAATAAAGTGCTGTTGTTTACAAGTCACCCAGTCAATGGCATTTTGTTATAGCAGCTAGAAAGGGCTATGTCACCCGTTCCCAGGGCAGGCAGCATGAACTAGTCTTTAGTGGGGACAATTGTGGGATTGTCCGGCTCTGTGGAAAAGGTGAGAGCCCAAATAGTGGGAACAGGCAGACTGGACACTTGCTCTCCTGGAGCTCACATGCCAGGCTGAGGATGAGTGCTAGGATGGCTGGGACAGAGGAAGATGGGGACTCTGCCTGGGATGTGGTGGAGGGGAAGGTGGCTCTCAGGGGTGACACTTCAGCTGATGTCTAGAGAAGCAAAGAGCACGGGGAGTGGGTTCCAGGCAGAGGAGATAGTTTGTGGAGGCTCTGAAGCAGGCATGGCCTGGCATTTTGGGAGGGAGGGCAAGGCAACAGGGGCAGTGAGCGTAGGGGCCAGGTCATGTGGAGGGACATGATTTTTTTACTCAAGGGCAACAAAATACCCACACAACCCTTCAGGGGCTTTCTAGTTGGCTGGTGTTAGGTTTTAGCGTCAGGATGAAAATCAGAGTGGGCTGCTGCACAAGGACCTCAGAATCTCTGAGCTCACAGTCGTAAACGACTGGGATGCCCTGCAAGCCTCCACTAGCCATGGCTGAATCTTTCCTAAATGGTGGTCAGACAATCTTGGTTCACCCTCCACACAGGAATGCTTAACCTAGGCTTCTTGGATGGGCTTGGTGGTTGGAGGGCTGTCTATAACTCCCTTGAATTTATATACAAAATGTATTCTTCTGGTCCTCCTTTTTATGGGGGTGGGGTGAGAACAGGAGAGTCTACAGCTTTGGATTTTCAGAAGGGTTCACGATCCTCAAGAGGGTTCATAGCCAGGATGCAGTGTGATTTCCACTTGATCCACCTGGCAGGGTCAGGGTGGGGCAAGGCCAGGCAGAGTGGTGGTCTTACCTCTACCCTTGCTCAGATGTACCTTAGAATTCAAACCCTACCTCAGAAAAGCAGGCATATCTACATCTAGAAGAGACACGAGTGGGGTGCCTGGGTGGCTCAGTTGGTTAAGCGACTGCCGTTGGCTCAGGTCATGATCCCGGAGTCCCGGGATCGAGTCCCACGTCGGGCTCCCTGCTCAGCAGGGAGTCTGCCTCTCTCTCTGACCCTCCCCCCTCTCATGCTCTCTATCTCATTCTCTCTCTCAAATAAATAAAATCTTTAAAAAAAAAAAAAAAAGAAGAGACACGAGTGGGCAAGACTTGCCTCCTTATTTTTTCCTTAAATGTAAATGTAAAGAAGAAAATCTTTGAGCAGCTACCAAATGCTAGAAGATGTTCCCATAGCTGTCATCTTGGTTTTCATTGTGGATAGTTTCAAAGACATCTCCCAGATTCCCTCCTCTCATGCAGATTTTTGTATATTCTAATGTCTTCATCTAAGAAAACAACAGAGCCAGAGCTGCCTGAGGTGCTGCTACCCAAATGCAGTGTCTTCCTTTTTAAAGGATACAAGTGCGCCCACTGTGTTTCTGTCATGTCTTCACGGGTGAGTCAGGAGGCTGGTGACGCGACCCAGTGATTCTGATTCTTACCTTCTGCAAAATATTCAGCAGCAGCTCAGGACCTGATGAGTCCCTTAATTTCTCTTCTAGGCTCTATTCAGAGAGAGAGCGGAGGGGAGAGAGAGAGAGAAATCTCAAGGGCATTTTCACAGGAACATTAAACATGCAATAGGACATGTTAGCAAAGTGCTAAGTGATCTCTCCCCAGGGACCTGGGGCCAAGAGGAAGGGGAAGCCACAGGCTGGCTGAAACCCTGAACTTGAGAAGTCCTGGGTTACACACCTGGATGAGTCAAAGAAAGAACATCAGAAGACAGACTCTTGGTTTGTGTTAGCCCTGGCTGCTTAGGCTCACCTGGGTCACAGAGCAGCTCCGCGGCTGAAATGGCCAACCAGGAATTACAGGAGGAGCCATGACACTGACACCTGATGGGCTCACCTTGGACTTGACATCTTTAAAATGGACATACAGGGGGCGCCTGGGTGGCTCAGTTGTTAAGCGTCTGCCTTCAGCCCAGGTCATGATCCCAGGGTCCTGGGATCGAGCCCCGCATTGGGCTCCCTGCTCCGCGGGAAGCCTGCTTCTCCCTCTCCCGCTCCCCCCGCTTGTGTTCCCTCTCTCTCTGTCAAATAAATAAAATCTTTAAAAAAAAAAAAAAAAAAATTGGACATACAGGCCAGGCCAGATTATGCTGTCTTCTCTGACAGAGAACTCCAGGCCAGCAGTGAGGTCAGGCTCTAGAAGTAGGCAGACTGGCCCTGGCTGGTGTGTGATATCAGGCAAATCACTTCATTTCTCCAGAGTGAGTTAGGCTCTAAAAGGCCTATAAACCCTGGCCCTTGCCCCTCTCTCTGACCTTATCTGCCACCACTCCTGGCCTCCTTGCCATTCCTCAATTGCAGCAGCCTGTTCTCACTGGCAGGGCCTTCCCACAGCTGGCTGCTTTACTGTTCAGGTTCTGGCTCAAATGTCACCTCTTGGGGGAGGCCTTCCTGACTCCCCTACTTTCATGATACATTTCCCTGTTTTATTGACTTTACGGCCACTGTCATCTCCTGGTGTTTTCTTGTTTATTCATTTACCTGTTTATTCTCTGGCTCTCCCATCCAAGCAGGGCCTCATCTGTAATGTGTACTGCTGATTCCTGGCACCTGGCTCATGGAAGGTATTCAGTAAATATTTGGTGATGGAATAAAAATACTAGCTAACACCTACCTCACTTACCACGAGCTAGACACTGCCTCAGGTGCTTTAATCTCCTGTAATTCTGACACCAGCACCATCACTGTATTCCCCATCTAATAAGAAAACTAAGGTATAGGAGAGATGTAGTCACTTGCCCAAGGTCAACACGGCTTGTATGGGGGTTGGCCAGGATTCAAAACAGGCAGGCTGGATCCCAGGCCTGAGCTCCCCCCTGCTACACTCTACTTCTTTACTAATCAAGCAATCTTTCTGGTCAAATGTGAATGGTACTAATAGTACCCCCTGCATGACTGTTGTAGGCCAGTCTAAGTAAGCATTTATCATGGGCCTGGTACAGAGTAAGCACTCATTTCATGTGAATAATTATAGTCGATATTGAATTGGGACCCACTGATGCTATTATGAAGGTTTACATTTTGGGTTAAAAAATTACATATTCCTTTCTGACTGGAAAGATCTCTCAGAATGCTAAATGGGTTAGGTCAATGAGACACAAATGACTAACCACCACCCCTTAAGATGGGGCAGACTTGGGGGGAGGAATATGTACCCAATCTGAGTCATCCCAATGAGCTCACCGCACATGAATTACGAAGGAGGCAGCATCATTAGAGCCCCTGCATTGGCAGAAGGAAGCTGCTGCCATGGTCATTTGCCTGTGCAGGTCTCCAGGGCAGGGGAGGTGAGACTTCTTTCCTCTCTCTTCTGGCCTGTTTTGTACCTCCCTGTCTCTTCCATCACAGGCATAAGGGCCTCAAACTGCCTCTGAGAGGATTTTGTCCAATGCTGACGGTACAGATGAGAACACCGAGGCCTGGCCGGGGAGGGAGGTGTGGGTGTCTGTGACTTGGTCACTGCGCTCACTGCAATTGGTCTCCCGGTGTCCTGAGGACGTTGACTGTTTAAATGGGCAGCAGCAATGGCTAGAATGACAACTAGCTAAACAAAAAAAGTAATGCAATTTATCGTGAATTGTCCCTGACCTAACTCCGAGTGACAAAGGGAGTTAGGAGGAAACGCCGCATTCCTTGAATTCGTGGACTCTGTGCAAAGGCAGTCGAGGGCGGGAAGAGCCAGGGGAGGAGGGAGCAGAAGGCCTAGTGCAGGCTGGGCTCCCCAAGCGCGCGCAGGTGTGCCCCCCGCTGCCCGCCGCCAGCCCGCGCGGCCCCCCGCAGAGCCCGGGGAACATGGACCCGACGCGCGGCCCGTTCCTGCGAGGGAGCCGAGAATATCACGTGGCAGGGGGGAAGGGTCGGGCGCCGGAGCCCGCCCCGCCCCCACCCCGCCACAGCCGCCCCTCGCCCGCCCTACCTCCCGCCTGCCCTCCGCGCGCCCCACCGCCCACCTGCCAGGGGAAAGAACGCAGTGTGCGCGCCGCCAGGAAGCGGCGCTCGAAACTCGGCAGCAGGCTCTCAGCTTCCGCGCTCTCCTCTGGCGCCATGGCGGGGCGGGGCGGGGCGGGGCCGCGGCGTTGCCCGGGAGACGGGGCGGCAGAGGGGCGGGGCTAAGGCGGTGAGCGGAGGAGGGGGAGGCGGCTTGGGGGCGGGGCCAGGTACGGCTGGGCGTGTGGGAGGCGGGGGCAGGGTTGGCTTGGGGCGGAGCCTGAGGCTTGAGGGCGGAGTCAGGGCTTTGGCGCCAAGAGAGGGCAGGCGGGAGGCGCCGGCTCTCTGGTGGCTTCCAGTCAGGCGAAAGGCAGGGTAATCGTTCTCTCTGTTCTCGCGCTTTCACAAGGGTCTTTTTGGCGGGGGCTGAGTGGACGGACGCGTAGCCCCCTCCCTGTTGCGCTCCTGGGAGCGAAGGAACCTGACTGCCCTCACGCTCCAAGGCTGTGTCCTCAGGCGGGGGGTTGGGGGCCGCAGGCCTTCGCCGCCCCTTCAAGTCAGGGTGCGGGTTCGCCGCTCCGGGTGGTTGGGTTGGTGGCGCGGTTAATGGGAGAGGGAACGTAGGTTCTCAGACCTGACCCACCAGGGCGCCACACGATGAGTGCAGGGCTGTGAGGTGCGCCCCCCCGCCAGAATTTTAAACGTTCCCCTGGAGGCCGTGGTGGGGTTTGGTCCCCTCTGCGGTCCGCGTGCTCTCCACAGCGCGGTGCCCTGTCTGGGCGGCGACCTCAATACGGGGAGCCATGCGCCGAGGTGCGCTCCAGGGCGGGGAGGGGGCGAGGAGCTTGGCAGGGTCAGCCCGAGGTCACGTCCTCTCCTTGACCTCAGCACGAGGCAGGACCCCTCCACTCCTCCGTCCTCCGCGTCTGCCCCTAACCCATCCAGTCTTGCCTTCACCAGACACTTATCAAGCACCTACTGCGTGCCCAGTGCTGTCAGGGCATGCAACTGTGAGGGAAACCAGGAGTGGCCCCTGAGGGTCAGGGGCTCGCGCGGCAGAGTAGGCACAGAACTAATTATCAGACAAGTATGTGTAGACGTACATGGCAATACCTGCAGTGCAGGTGAACTGCCGGAACTAAGGAAGACTTACAGTAGAAGTTTGACCTTGTAGGGAAAGGAATGTGAAAGGAGAGTAAGAGGGCTGCTGGGGGTGGTGGGGATGGGGAAGAAAGGGAAAAAAAAAATTATTTCCATTAGGCATTATTGTGTCTCGAGTGAAAGGCAGGATAGACAGCAACCCATGGTGCTGCCTCTGGAGTTTGAGCTGTGTTCAAAGTCTAACACGTTTACTTTAGCACATCTCTCATAAACTCCATTTGGAAGAGTCCAGAGCTAATTTGCTAAATATACTTGCAGGAGGTAGATGAGGGGGCAGATTAAATCTTATTACCCCTTTCAAATGAAAAACACTGAGCCCTGCTCAGCTATGAGAACAAGAGAGGAGAATTGATTCTAATTGAATGCATTTATTCTCATATCTGTTGTTCTAACACCAGCACCAAGTGAGCACAGGATCCAACATAAGAATGATTTGTCTTTTATTCCCTCAACACTGTTGATTTAAATAAAGAGGGTGGACTGTGATTATTGCTGTCTTTACACAGGATTAATGGTTTCTGGGTCTGATGTTGTAGAAATCCTCTGAGTCACAATATCCTGAGGTAGAATCATCTGAGATATGGCAATGAGTCTCAACCAGGGCTGAGTCTTGGTCCCAAGGGAATGATGCTTCAGAACTGGGCCAGGCGGATTGGTTCACTTTTGCTGTTTTGATCAGCTCTCTGCCTGCAATAGACAATGACAACCAGTGGGAAAGGGTCAAACTCATAAATACTAGGCTTATTCTGTTAACACGTATAATAGCTATTAATTGCTTTTCTTCTGAGGAGCAAAAGGGCATGTACAGTCAATGCCATAATAAGTAATACTGTGTGATTTTTTAAGATATTAATAAATCTAGGCTGGTTCAGCCTTTTCTGATGCCATAGATGGGAGGTAGATTGGGAAAGGACCCCAAGTGGGCCATAGCACTGACGTGCACACAGAAGAAACCTTTATTTTGGTGTGTGGGCTCTTGGGAGGGACAAAGGTCATAAAGTCATATATTTCAGATCTGAATCTGGAAGAATCAAGGCACTGAAGGCATTTTTAACGTCCCAAGGACCTCATAGGTGTGTGTTCAGGTGTAAGTGAAGATTAGGACTGCCATTTAACACAAAAACTAAAAATTCCAGGGGGTGTTTATATGAAGAGAAGCTTTAGGACACATCCCACGGCCATGCCAGCAGCAAAAGGGGATGTGTATGTGCACATGCTGCATTAAAGATTCGGCTTCTGGATTTGAGGCTTTTAATAATAATAATAATAATAACACCCACCACAACCACCTAATACATTTTTAACTGTATGGAATGGTTGCTTTTTAGAAATTATGCTGTGGGCATGGTAATTTAATCAGTACCTTGAAGTTTTTCCTTTATCTCTCCTATAGCTAATGGTTTCTTTAGAAAAGGACCAATTGATTTCTTTTTAAAATGTTGCTTCAGGGTGTAGAGACCTTTATAGGTCGTGTTTCAACTTATAGGAAATTTTTATAGTTCAAATATAAATTTCGTTAAATGTAGCCTTTGTAATGAAGTTAAGGTTAAGTAAAGTTCTGACTTTCCTTAGGCTGTTTATAGTGTTCAGGAGGCTCCCATTCTATTGAGATAGGAGCTATGTTAAAGCAGAAGGATGGTCAGGGTTGGGTTTAATAAGGAATGCAGGAGGCTCAGTCTAATGATGTAATTATTGAGATAAAGAGGTGCACCAGGGCTCTATAATGCTTTGATTCGTGGCAGAACCAGTGTTATGAGTTGGATTGTGTCCCCCACCTGCCCCGAAAATATGTTGGAAGCCCTAACCCTTGGTACTTAGGACCTTATGGTACTGGTGACCTTATTTGGAAATAGAGTCTGCAGATATAATTAAGATGAAGTCATCCTGGCTACAGAGGGCCCTAAATATCATGACTGGTGTCCATATAAGAGAAGAGAACACCATGTAAAGACAGAGACACAGGGAGAAGATGGTCATGTGATGATGGAGGCAGAGACTGGAATGGTGCATCTATAAACCAAGGAATACCAAGGATTGCCAGCAACCGCCAGAAGCTAGAAGAGGCAAGGAAGGATTCTCCCCTACAGGTTTCAGAGGGAGCCTGGCCCTGCCAACACCTTGATTTTGGCCTTTTACCCTCCAGGTCTGTGAGACAATAAATACCTATTGTTTTAAGCCAGCTACTTTGTGGTACTTTGTTATGGCAGCTGTGGAAAACTAATACAACTGGTATGTCATCCGAGGGACCCAGTCCAAAATGAAAATGCAGGTCCTTGTTAAAAAAATCAAGAATTCTGAAATGGTGCCAGTAGATTATTAAACCAAGTTGGGGGCTTTTCTGAGCCCTGGGCCTTGAGTGATTCCTCAGGTCACAAGTCATGAACCTGGCCTTGGTTGCTGGGTTCTCAAAGTGCTGGATCCCCTTTGGCATGCAGGAAGTGGTTGAAGTGGATTATTACAATGTGCACTGATTAACCATAGGAAACCCAAAGAACACTCACTTCTTTTTCCGGCGAATGGCTGTGTATGTCACGCTAGCAACAAACAGAACTGCAAGAACTCCTGTGACAATCGCGAGACCAAACGCTGTCCTTTGGAGAGCCAATGTCCTCTGTGTCTCTGCTCCTGATAAAATATCAGATGGTTTTTAATTGTCTGATTATTAAGAGGCTGTTCTTGCTTGTCCTGGGTCCCTGGGAAGTTTTCCATCCAGGCTCTGGTGAATATTAATTATGGAAATGAAATG
This sequence comes from Mirounga angustirostris, assembly GCF_029215605.1. Taxonomy (NCBI): domain Eukaryota; kingdom Metazoa; phylum Chordata; class Mammalia; order Carnivora; family Phocidae; genus Mirounga; species Mirounga angustirostris. The sequence continues at coordinate 143,656,511 of NW_026991713.1, forward strand.
TACATTTAACCCAAGAAAGTGCTCACTGTAGAGAAACCTTGTAGGGCAAGTCGTTGAAAGCCGATTTACTAAATGACCTATTTGCCAAATGACCCATTTTCCTAATGACCACTTTGCCAAGTGACCAATTTGCTAAAAAGCCAATTTGCTGAAAATCAGTTGGTGGGACATTTTGTTTATCAATAACTGATGACAGTCAAAGACCTTACCCCAGGCTCCCAATGGGCTATGGGACAGGGGAGGGGCCAAATAGTTGTAGCAAAACTCTAAAACTTAAAAAAAAAAAAAGCCTTAATAATTTGGTGAATTGTCATTCATTTAATTAGATTCCTACAAAATGGCCTGCTTCCTGTAAGTTCACAAGAAGATTGTGGGCAGTAGCTTAGAAAAAGGAAAAAGGGTGTCCTTTGTACTCTGTTCTAATTGAGCATAGTTAAAACGTTTTAAGTATAATAAATCACCGAGCAGCATCTAAGTCTCTCTCTGCAGAAGAAAAGCTGGCCAGTGTTTGCAAACAACTGAATTCTCAGAGATGATTCCATTCTTCCTTTATATCATCCAGATTTAAGATTTTGAAGTCTTAAGAATTAGCAACCTTATTTACAGGAACCACCTCCTTTCCCCTTTTTTCAGCAGTGAGTGGAATAGTTAAGGCTTCATTCCTCCCCTGTGAACAGCTTTCTTCCAGGCACCAGCAAGGACTAAGTTGCTGAAGGAAGGCTGCTTTTCTGTATCTAGAAGGGGCACCAAGGGACAGACTGCATGCGATTTCTGAGAATCAGAAGGATTATTGCTTGATGTTTTCTATGGAGAGCCTTCCTTTTGCCCCAAAGGCACTATATGAAATGCTGCCAACATGTGGAGGAATTCCCTACTTCCTCCTCTATCTGTTTAGAGCTGCTGCTATCTTGCCCTGGGGGCACTGAAGCTGCCAGGGAAACAGGATTATTCTGCCACCCCCACCCCCACCTTTTGATTCTTTTCTCAGGACAGAACACACTATCAATTTTCTATTGGTTGATTTTGTATCTCACCTGGCTGCTGGTCATATGAGTCCACAAGCATTTCCTGGGTGACTGCCAGGGAGCCATTGTGGGGTTCAGGGGTAACCCCCAGGAGCTTACACATGAGTGGGTAGATGTGGATGCTGTCAAAAGGCTCAGCTAGGTGATTCTTCTTGAAATCTGGCCCAAAAGCTCTGAATATGGTCTTCATGTCCATGTGGACATTATCAAAGCCATGATCTCCTTTGTTGAAATATATTATAAGTTGCTGAAAAATAATAACAAAAAAGCCATTTTAGATTCCAATCTCCTGAAAGAAAACTGTCCCTTGTTGTCATGCTTGTCAGATCCATGAAATCTTTGAAAATTTAAACGACAAGGAAGGACCCTGCTCTAAAGTGCCAAAAAGAAGAGCAAGGAATGAAAGATCTTTAAAGAAAGAGAACAAAGAAAGCATACCCATTAGACACAGCAAGAAGATAATACTGACAATAATAATAAGCTCAGACATAGTGCCTCCGGTGATGGCCTCATGTGCTTTGCAAGCTCCTCAATCCTGAAGAGAGAAGAGTAACAACTACTTCACTGTGCACATCAAAGCAGGCAGGTGGATGGGGATCTGAGAAGTATACTCAGTGAGAGGCATTTTCTTCTGCTTTATGGTCAGTTCAGAAGGTTCCCTATTCCCTCAAACCTGGTTGGTTATGTTGGGAATGTGAGTATTGCATTAAATCCCTTCACATCACTCTCAACTTGTTACATCATGAACCAGGCTTACAAAGAGGCCAGTGACTGTAGAATCTCTTCTTGGCAAGACCTTAGCTTTGGGCACACATCCTCAGTAATCTGGGGCGTGTGAGTGATAGCAAAATATCAATAAATTGTTGCATTTTACTGTGACTATTTCCTCCAACATTAAACAATAACCTTAAGAGTTTTCCCATACCTGTTATACTCTGAATTTGTAGCAATACAAGAGTATACAGATTGCAGACATGATTATAATGTTCAGCTCCTGTCTGTAGCCTAGGACAAGCGTTCTTCAAGCTATACGTGGGATGCTCTTCTGTCATGTGATGTTTAGATATCACCTAAACTTTGTTCTGCCATGAATTATTGGTTGGTAGTTTACAAAAACCAGACTACCTTACTTATGTCTTATAATTAGCCTTGATTTTGGTATTTTCTTCTTTAGATTTGCTTATTTTTTCATAACAGCTTTGTTGAGATACAATTTGCATACCATACAATGTACCATTTAAAATGCACAATTTGATGATTTTTAAATTTTTCTCAGAGTTGTGCAACTATCACCACAATCAGTTTTGGAACATTCATTACCCCAAAAAGAAACCCTGTATCCTTTAGCAGTCACTCCTCATTTTCCCCCAACATCTACCCCCCTGCTCTAGACAACCACCAATCTGTGTCCTGTCTCTATAGATTTGCCTATTCTAGACATTTCATTTAAATAGAATCATACAATATGTAGTCCTTTGTATTTAATTTCTTTCAGTGATCATAGTATTCTCAAGGTTCATTCAAGTTATAGCATGTATCAGTACTTTGTTCCTTTAAGGGCAACATAATATTCCATTGTATGGATATACCATATTTCATTTATCCATTTATCAAATGATAAATGGGTAATTGGGTTGTTTTCACTTGGTTATTATGAATAATGCTGCTATGAGCATTTGTGTATATTTTTGTTTGTGAACAGGGTTGCTTGTTATTATTATTATTATTATTTTTGATATGTGCAAAGGGGAACCAGCAGCTTTTTTTTTTTTTTTTGGTGAATCTACTGGTGATCTGTGCATAATGATCAAGCACACAGGCTTGGGTTCAAACTTCAGCCTTATACTTCTAATCCCAAATCACTTCTCTCTAGCTTTGGTTTATTCCTCATTAAAATGGGGGAGATAAGAATATCTTTAGGGGCTGGGAAAACAAAAAATGAAATAACTAATATTAAAATTTTAGTACAGCACTGGACAGTGCCTTGGTCAGGGAGGGATGTTTTTTTGCATAGTGGTGACATAGGACAGGGTTGTTGGTTGGGATGTGGGGTTAGGGGTGGGGAACACTTAGGAAGCAGTGGATTACAAATTATGTTTTAATTTTTTTCAGAACTGTTTCTCTCTAGAGGCTGTCTCCCAGACCCAAGATGACTTTATTCATTTTAGAATCAACTCACCCCATTGATGTTATAACCAGAGTCGGCATACATTACGATTGGCAGGACCCGCTTGTGTTTGGCAAAATGGAAGCGTTCTGGGAATTCCTCCTTCTTGTACACATTGAGGTGAGGGTGTGCATTCTTCAGCGCTTGGTAAACGGCTTCCTCTTGCCCTAGTTTGGGCAGGAGCATCCCAAAGCCACCATAGTCCACGAGATCAAACTTGACCAAGTCCCTGAACTTGATGTAGTTAGTCAAGAGGATCTCAGTGACGTTGGGCTTCTTTTTTACTGTGGTCATGCCGTGGTCTGATGTGATGATGACATTGAGGTGATTGGTCAAGCTGTGTCTTTCAATGGCTTCCACCAGGTACCCGATGGTTCTGTCGATTTGCTGAATAATCACCCTTCTGTTCTCCGTCTCAGGCCCAAATTTGTGTCCCGTGTTATCTGGCTCTCCATAGTACAGAGTCACAAAGTCAAAGTCTTCCTTAGTGAACCAGTTCATGACAATATCGATGTTCTCCCTCCACTCTGTCTCGTTGCTGTCTGGGTGAGTGTAAGACTCCAACAGGAACCGCTGGACAGCCTCCCCTTTGTACTTCGCACCTCCTCCAGGATAGTGGAATGATGCTGTCTTCTTCCCCTGCAAGCACAAGAAGAAAATTCTGTCAGGGCTGTTTCTCATATCTTTTTCATAATAAGTAAAACCTGACTTGTTGATGTCTCTGCCCTAGTCCAGAATCATAGAGAACATGTGAGCTTTGGAGTCAGATGGTGTTGGACTTCATTCCTAGCTTCACCAGGATCTCATCGAATCTATAACACCATTAGTTGCAAGACATGCTATTATTTTATGTGGCTACTAGAAGAAAAATGCTGCCAGTTAAACCATGACACTCCACTGATTGTAAGATGCACTCCAACTTCAGAGATGGCAAGATGAAGAAAAAGTTCCTTGGAATGGAGGAAAAATGATACTTTCTATGTTGGTAATGGTGAGTGAATTCTTTAATTTCTTAAGCTTCGGTGTTTCTACATGTAAAATGCCAAAAAGTTGATATTATTTTTGTGAGGATTAAGCCAGATAACTTTAAGATAAAGTGGTGGGGATTGTGTTTTGGCATGTGATAGGCACTCTTTTCTTTGCCTCCAGGTAAAGGAAACCACCACAAAGTCTTCCCTGATGTGTGTACTGAACACTTAACAACACTTGGGTTGCCTGCCTAGCACCCACTCCCCCTCCACTGGTTCAGAGAACCCTGACTTCCCCTAGAGACTATGCCCTTGCTTCATGGCTGGTTTGGGATGTGTTGTTTACACATCGGGCTCCAGAGGTGGGATGTGGTTGTGGCCTGGCCAATCAGAGGACACTGCATCCACTGGCCACAGAAATTGGTTCAGCCTTGGGCCCATGTCCCAGTCAGAGCCAAAGAGATTTGATCTTGAGAGTTTTGGAGAGGAGGAGTAAGGGCTAGAGGAAAGCTTGGGACCAGAAATCAGGTTGTTTTAACAACACACATGATTTCAAAGTAATGGAAATATTCTTAAATGATCCCCTCAGCAGAAAGGTGGCTGTTGACAAAATTTGGTAAAATTGTTAGAAAAAAAAATAATTTTATATTTGCTCACCAATGAGTTAACAATGAGATGGACACATCTCACTAAATAAGTCCTGCTGTTGTAAAGCAGCTCCTCAGCCAGGACATGGAACATAGTAGGGGCTCAATGGATTTTTCGTTTAATGAATGAATGACCTGCTTATTTGGGGAGCAAGTACTTTCCTTTACCTCAGCAAAGCTATTAACTTGAAGGCTGTACTGTGACACTTCCTCTATCACCCAAGATTTGGATGTTCTGAAAAACATAAAAGTTCATTGGTTTTAGTAGAACCAAGGATGGTGTTGGTGTCACTATGTTGATTTGGTATGGAGAATAAATGACCAGGAAGAATTTGGGGATAATGGCACCTGGACTGTGGCTATTTGGTCAATAAATAAGCAGAAAAGTATAACCAAGAGTAATGACAAAACTTCCAATGTACTGTTTGAGAGAGAAAAGCAGGAAAGCAATTTGGAAGTTGTAGGGGACACTGTTGGTTTTCTACCTAGATCCCCTTATTGGGCCAGTGCACTCACATTCACTTCAGCTGCTCCATGTTCTGGAAAATTACCTTCAGCCAAGTGGCCAAATCTTGCCTCACCTGGGAAGGTGTTCCGTACTGCTCCTTCACTCCCAGCTGCCTCTGGCCAGTGATTGACTGATGGGAGAACAAAAGACCAGCTTCCTTGCCTCAGGTTGGGATAGCATGGGGGTGCAATTCATGCTCCAGAGCTGTCTGTGGGATTAAGCTGAAGCTGGTCTCTAACTGCAACCACAACTCACTTATCTTCTTCAATCCCTGCCCAGTCAGTTTCCCTCACTCCCATCTCCTGAGAACTCTCCCTCAATGCCTTATATGCACCAAATCTCTGCCTCAGGCTCTGCTTTTAGGAAACTTGAAATAAGATATAAATCTTTTTTTTTTTTTTTAAAGATTTTCATTTATTAGTTTGAGAGAGAGAGAGAGAGAGTGTGAGCACAAGCAGGCCACGGGGCAGAGGAAGAGGGAGAAACACACTTCCCACTGAGCAGGGAGCCCAACATGGGGCTCAATCCCAGGACCCTGGGATCATGACCTGAGCTGAAGGCAGACGCTCAACCGATGGAGCCACCTAAGCACCCGAAGATAGAGGTCTTAATACAAAGTATTCTTTTCAGGGCTCCAGAAGCTCTGCTATCCATTGCTATAGGTGAAATATTGTGCCCTCTGCCCTCCAGCATTCATTTTCTATCATGTGATTTAGTTTTATTTTCTCTAAAGCACTTTACCCAATCTGAAATTATGTTAATATGTTTCTTGTTTACTGTCTATTTCCCTCCCTTAGAATGTGAGTTCCATGAGATCAGGGGCCATGTTGATTTTATTGACCACCGTTTTCCTGGGATCTAGAACAGGCCTGGCTCAGTGTAGGTGGTAATTGTTGGTTAAATACATGTTGAATGAATGCATGAATCACATCTCCTTTTGTGGGTTCAAAACCCATCCTATTCTCACTCCTGATTAACTTATGGAAATAGTTACAGAAGCTCTTTCTTTCTTGGGTTCTAACATCTTATTTGTAATCTCTTCAGGCAACACATTTTCATTTCTGATAATAGAATTTCTATGGTTGTTTTAACTTGCAAATCCTCTAATATTTATTTATTGCATTTCTTTTTTTTTTTTTTTTTTTTTTTTTTTTTTTTTTTTTAAAGATTTTATTTATTTATTTGAGACAGAGAGAATGAGAGAGACAGAGAGCACATGAGAGGGGGGAGGGTCAGAGGGAGAAGCAGGCTCCCCGCCGAGCAGGGAGCCTGATGCGGGACTCGATCCTGGGACTCCAGGATCATGACCTGAGCCGAAGGCAGTCGCTTAACCAACTGAGCCACCCAGGCGCCCTATTTATTGCATTTCTGATTGGCATTACTCATAATTCTCAGTTTTTAGCGGTGGTACTTTGTTTAACTTACATATAAATTGACTTTGCTCTGAAGTATGGAATTGGCTGGAGGGATAAAACTTTCAACATTTTGTAGAACATAGTTTGGCTATTTTATTATCTAGAATAAGCTGACATTGATATTATGAGGGACTTAGGCAGCTCTGCATATCCAGTTGACTTTTTGATGTTTGCATGTTAAATCTCAGATGTTCTCAACCTGAAATTGTTTTCTTGTGCTGTATTCTCAACACACACCTTCTTTAAAGATATCTCAAGCTGTGGTCTTAGGAAACTGTGGTTTTTTTCACTTTGCCCCATAGGGATTTTAAGAGTTATACTGTTCCATGAAAGAAGCTCCGGAGAGAAATTATGCTTGAGTGTGTGTATACACACCCACACACCCACACACCCACCCACACACACACACACACGACTCTGTTTATTTGGGACCCGTGATAATCAAAAGTGCTATTTTCTTTCTTTTTTTTTTTTTTTAAAGATTTTATTTATTTATTTGACAGAGAGAGACATAGCGAGGGAGGGAACACAAGCAGGGGGAGAAGGAGGGGAGAAGCAGACTTCCCCGCGGAGCAGGGAGCCCGATGTGGGGCTCGATCCCAGGACCCTGGGATCACGACCCGAGTCAAAGGCAGACGCTTAACGACTGAGCCACCCAGGCGCCCCAAAAGTGCTATTTTCAACAAATACTTCTTAGAAATAATCTGAGCACTTAATTGGATGCAAAAGAGTGGGTATTTACTATTCTACCCTTTAATTAGCATAATCAGTGTTTCCAGTAGCAATAGCAATTGGAAAATAGCTGGTTTTATTAGGTTCATTATTCTCCCTTAGTGTAGTGTTGCATCAATGTAGCTATTACTCTTAAGTTGGGTTTTTAAAAATAAGAGTTGGTACTTCCTATAGGCAAAATCCTTGGTTTTTTTTTACAGAGTCCACCAAACTCCTCAGAACTAATCATTAGAACAGAAGTTTCAGTTTGGTTTTGCATTTTGTCTGATCTCTTCCTTTAGGACAGAGTGAATGTCACAAGGTGCACATGTTTTAGGAAGGCCCTCGAACATTTCATCATGGTTGTGCTTTGGTGGGAAGTATGTATGGTTTAGGGAAAGGAGTTAGTTCCTCCTTCTAGGAAGTGATTGGGTGGAAAGAGATGGATTCCATGTATGTGAAATTCAGAAGTCAAGGTTGATTCTGAGTGTTTTCATTGCTTTTCTGTGCTCCAGAGGAGTCACTGAACAGAAGGAGCCAGATGGCCAAGATTCTATTTTCTCCCCCTCCCACACCCTTTCAGAGGTCAGACTATTATTCTTAGAACCTTTATGATGCATAATAAAGACATGGTTTGGGCCAATATTGGGATGAAATATCTTGTTATTAATGCTCTAGGCAGAAGCAGCTGGCACCACCTAGCTCACAGCTCTTCCAAGTTTGGAAGCTATTGTCTAGGAGACTTGGCTTACAGTGAAAACCGTAGCTGCCCTCCTCACCCTTTCTCCAAATCCCCTCCTGGTTGTAGCCTACCATGGTCCTGATACAGACTCTTGGCAGCCATGGGCATCTCACTCAGATCATCCCTTGCCATTTCACTCCTTAATATGCTCTATAGCTCCTCCATAGAGAGGTGAAACATGCCCCTAGGTTATTATTTATTATTTTTTTTATTATGTTCAGTTAGCCACTGTATAGTACATCATTAGTTTTTGATATAGTGTTCAATGATTCATTAGTTACATATAACACCCAGTGCCCTCCTTAATATCTCCTTAATACCCTTAATACCCATCACCCTGTTGCCCCTTCCCCCACCCTGCCCCTAGGTTTTTATGGTTTTCCTGGGCCTAAAGTCATGGCTGCCTGCCTTTCTCTGAGGATTAGGACTTCTGAACTTGGTGAACCACTTCAGCCATTAATCATGTTCAGTTATCAGGCATGCTCATTTAAAATCTGAGCTTGCTCTAAATGGAGCCTCTCCGTTCATACCCTGACCATTAGTGAAGTCCTGCTGGAGTGTGGATATGTTCTTGGACTGTGAATAATGCACTCAAAGGTGGCCAGGAATCCCATCTTTTAGGCATCATCCACAAGGCATGTCAATTCTTATGTATCTTAATGGACTCTGGCAGCATTAATGTCATGGAAGGAAAACATTTTAGTCTTATTAAAGGTGAATGCATCAATCTTCACAAAGCCCGCCTGGAAGATACTCAGGAGAAGGATGGATTTTCCCAGTGATGGATACAGGTCAGGCCACTCCCCTATAGTCCTGCCTGGTAATATAGATAAGCCCCTGAATGACATTTAGGGCCAGTTGGTATGCTGTTACTGGGGGGCTGACCTGGGGCCACAGGTTTGCTCTGATTGCAGCAGCTTTCCTGCCAACTCCTCGAGGAGCTGGCCAATGGCCCTGTCCCATGGCAGGAGATGTCAATGGTAGAATGAGATATACCAGCTTGACTTTCACTTGCCAAACTCATGGCGTGTTGTCAGTAGTCTGGCCCTCCACCAGATCCTGTTTTTGCACAACCACATATGAATTCAGCAAAGAGGAAGAACACTCTGATTATGAATTGAGCAGGAGACAATGTCTTGAAAATAAATGGCAATGAGACAAGAACCATGAATAAGAAAAACTATAGGAAAGAATGCTACCAGAAGCTTCATGCCAATGAACAAATACCATAGCAAGAGACTAGAGAGGCCCTGGGTTCTGAACAGTGAATTAATGAAGACTGCCTAGACCTCCCTAGCAGCAAGGCAAATACGTGATTCATTATGAAATCCACGGTTAAATGTTTTGGCCAAGGAAGTAATATTATGTTATGGTTAAGAGTTAAGAGTTGCTGAACCCAGAGTGAGTTCAAATCTTAGCTTTGCCTCTTGCTAGCTTTGTGACTTTTGAGAAACTATGGCACTGCTCTGTTAGGTGGGCATGATCGTAACACCCACCTAAGAACTGTCATAAATTAATAAATGTAAAGCACTTAAATCAGTACTAGGCACATAGAAGGTGTTATGCATGGTATTTTCTTGGGGGGACAGAATTTATTTGCATGGTCTCTGCCTCAAAGTTAAAAAAATGTGACAGAAGAGGAAGGAATCTAGAGCCCAACAGTTAAGGGAAAAATGAAGCTGAGGTAGAGTCATTGACAACCCCCTGTGATTCATTTAGAGCTATGTTGTCCAATATAGTAGCCCTTAACCACATGTGGTATTTAGATTTAAACTGAAATTAATAAAAATTAAATGCAGTTGGGCACCTGGGTGGCTCAGTCAATTAAGCGTCTGCCTTCAGCTCAGGTCATGATCCCAGGGTCCTGGGATCCAGTCCTGCATCGGGCTCCCTGCTTAGGGTGGAGCCTGCTTCTTCCTCTGCCTCTGCTGATCCCCCTGCTTGTTCTCTCTCTCTCTCGCAAAAATAAATAAAATCTTAAAAAAAAATTAAATGCAATTAAAAATTTGGTCCCTCAGTCTCACTAGTCACATTTCAAGGGCTCAGTAACCACATGTGGCTAGTGGCTTCCATGTTGGACAGTGCACAGCAGAACATGTCTATCATCAAAGAAAGTTCCATTGGATAGTTCTGGCTTAGAGCTGTAGTGACCAGCTAAAGTGCTAAAATGATTCAGACTCCTTTAATGACTAATAGTTTTTGAACATTTAGTTTTCAGCATATTACATGCATTATCTCAGTTAAACTTCCCAATGGGCTTAAGAAGCAGGGACTCTGGGGCGCCTGGGTGGCTCAGTTGGTTGGGCAACTGCCTTCAGCTCAGGTCATGATCCTGGAGTCCCGGGATCGAGTCCCGCCATCGGCTCCCTGCTCAGCGGGGAGCCTGCTTCTCCCTCTGACCCTCCCCCCTCTCATGTACTCTCTCTCATTCTCGCTCTCTCAAATAAATAAATAAATCTTAAAAAAAAAAAAAGAAGCAGGGACTCTGATAAAACTTCATTTTATGGGTGCGGCAAATCAGGCACAGAAAGGAGGGTTTTGCCCAAGGTCACGCAGCTGGAGAAAGGTGGAGCTGGCCAGATCCTGCCCCAGGAGTCTAAGTCCACAGCCTGCGTGCTGAGCTGCAACAGTACCACCTTGTAGCATGACACACCCAGTGTATGTTGGAGCACAGAGATGAAGCTCCAGTGCCAAGGGGATCTTTGGAGCAAAGGTTGGTGTCTTGGGGAAGACAAGGAGGAGGTTCTACTCCGAAGTGAAGACTGGGAAGCTGATTAAGAAAATACAAAGCTGACAGCAGTTTTGGGGCTAGGACTTAAACATGCAGCTCTGATTTCTGCCTTTTTGAAGGAATAGTAAGTGGCCACTGGAATCCTTTCAAGTGAATGTTCTCAGAGCTTTTCATGATCTGAAGATTCATTAAATGGTCAACTTCATTCTTAAGGGCTTTTATGCTTAAGTCTGAGGCAAGTGTATAAACAGATATTTATGAAAAAGCTGCTGAGTTCAGACCGTATGGTGAGCCCTGGAGGTGCAATCATGATTAAGCCAGACTGTCCTCAGAGACTCATCCATCGATAATGGCTAAATGCATATTTCATTTAATACTTATATCAAATCTATTAAATACGCACATAATCATTATTCCCATTACACATTTAGGGAAACATGTTTAGAGAAGTTAAGTCACTTTCTCAAGGTCACAGCTTCTAACCCCCATCCTACATGCTGAGGAATGAGAGGCGATGTCCCTGGAAGCCAACCCAGGGTTTCTGATAGTACCTGTCTCTGGGCTGTGATCCAGAGGGGGAGAACACCATTGTCCCACCACTCAGTCTTATTCTGTGTTGTTTTGAAGGAGAACTTCCATTTTGTCTCAGTATTAAACATCATGTTGTGAATGACTCCGTGATCTTCAATCCAGCGACCTTGGGAATGAAGGAGGGAAGGTACTGATAAGTTCTACAAATGGATACTGCCAGGGGCATCAAAGTGATCTTAAGACCTCCCCCAATATTCTTCTGGTTGGCCTACTTCTTCTGGGGGATTGTTGCTCCAGGTGGCTACCCTGGGGCTTCAGACTTGGTTTTCTGGAGGTGCAAACGTTGGTATGCATGAAGGAAGGGCTAATTTCTTCTCACAACTGCCAAATTGGATCTGCTCCCTGGAACAGACCTCACAGTCCTGGAGGAAGCTGGGATTGGCTGTGGAGGGAAGGCAGGGCATGGGGAGGCCAGGTTACTTGGGCTCTTCTGTGTCCAGAAAGTAAGAGCCTGGAATTTGGATATTTCCTGTGGGACGACTTTCCTTATCTTCTGCTTGTGATGATCTGATTAAATATTGAATATCCAGTGGGCCCAATTCTTGGCAGACATCCAGGGTTTTTACTAGGACTCTCGTGCTGTTTGAGGAAAACAATGGAATCAGGAAGGATTTCTAGACATAAATGGGTATAGACATATTTCTCTCTACTTAAAGAAGGAAGGCAGATGTTGGGGAATGTGATTCAGCTAGATTATTCTTGAAAACATAAGAATTGAACCAGATATAGAAAAAACCTGTGATCTTACATTGTACCAGGGAAAAGGGGATGCATGTTGGGGGGCAGTCTAAAGAGTGAACCAAAATATCCAAGGGGACAGATGAGTACACTTCCTTACCTGCTGGGACAGAAACCTCTGGGTGACCCTACTGATTATAAGATAGTGATGATTTCTCCTATTTCCAAGTTAAATCAAGGCAGGACATTCTGTGACTAGAACTTGATGGTCATGGGAACCAAGAAGGGAAAGCTCTCCACTGGCTCAGAGTCATTGCCAGGCTGCTGGTGGGTAAAGCCCCCTAGGATGGCCAAGGCTTTCAGCTGGGAAGATGCAAAAACAGTTGTTGCTTTATTGTTTCTGCCTTGTAGGTAGACCACGCTTAGGGGCACTGGAAAGAAGTTGTGCTGCTGTCAGGGATTGGGGCTTTGGGGTCAAGATTCCTGGTCAGGGATCAAATTAGATGGTTAACAGCGGAAGAGTATGGACCTAGAGTCCAAGAGAGCTGGGTACCAACCCCGACTCGGCTTTTGAACATGCTAGGTGAACTTGAATAAGCCCTTAACCTGCCTGGCCTTGGTTGCCTGAACAATAGCAGGTATGGGTTGTGTGATGAAATCATGGCGCATATTTACTGTTTTGTCAGAAGCCAACACCTTTCCTAAGTTTTTAGGGACATTAACTCATCTAATGCTCCCAACAACCCTGCAAGGTGGCTACTATTATAGCCTCTCTTTTAGAGATTTCCCCCTTTAAGGAAACAGGCACAGAGTTTGCTCAAGATCATGTAGCAGAATTGGGCTTTGAACCCAGGAGGCTTGGTTACAGCCCATGCTTTTTTTTAAATAGGTGAAATTCACATAACATAAAATTAACCATTAACATTTTAAAGTGTACAGTTCAGTAGCATTTGGTATAGTCACAATGTTGTGCAATAATCACCTCTTTTTAGTTCCAGGGCATGTTCATCACCCCAAAAGGAGTCTGAACCCACTAGTAGTCACTCCCCAGTCGTCCATTCCCTCATCCCCTACTGACCTCTAGTCTTCTTTCTGTCTCTATAGTTTTACCTGTTCCAGACATTTCATAGAAATGAAATCTCACAATATGTGACCTTTTGTGTCTGGTTTCTTTTACTTAGCTTCATGTTTTCCAGGTTCATCCATGTTGTAGCTTGTATCTGTACTTGATTCCTTTTTTTAAAAAAAATTTTTTTTAAAGATTTTATTTATTCATTTGAGACACAGAGATACAGAGAGAGAGAGAGAAAGCATGAGCAGGGAGAGAGGCAGAGGGAGAGGGAGAAGCAGGCTCCTCGCTGAGCCAGGAGCCTGATGTGGGGCTCGATCCCAGGACCCTGGGATCATGACCTGAGCCGAAGGCAGACGCCTAACCATCTGAGCCACCCAGGCGCCCCTGTACTTGATTCCTTTTTATGGCTGAATAATATTCCATTGTATGAATAGACCAGAATTTGTTTATCCATCCATCAGTTGGTGGGCATTTAGGTTGTTTCTACGTTGTTGGGCTACTGTGAATAATGCTGCTATGAGCATTCATGTATAAGTGTCAGTTTTCAATTCTTTTGGGTATACATCTCAGAGTAGAATTGCTGGGTCATATGATGACTCTATATTTAACTTTTTGAGGAATCGCCAGACTATTTTCCATAGTGGCTGTGCCATTTTACATTCCCACCAGCAGCGTCCAGGGGTTCCAGTTTCTCTATGTCCTCACCAACACTTGTTATCTTCCTCTTTTTTTATTATGGCCAACCTAGTAGATGTACAGTGGTATCTCATTGGGTTTGACATGCATTTCCCGAATGACTGATGGTATTGAGCATTACAGCCCGGGGTCTTAACCTCTCTGTTCTACTGTATGTCGGGGGCAGGGCAGTCACATACCACAACTGAGAGTCCTTTGTTACGGGTAGGTAGGGGTGAAGTGGGCAAGAGCTTTCTCATGGCTGAGCCATGCCATATCACAGTAGATGAAATGGAAGCACAGAGACAATTCACCCAGGGGTAGTTTGCTTTTGCCTCCTCCCCCCCCCCCCCCCCCCCCCCCGCAAATCCTGGATTCTGTTCTATCTATGTGACTCTTCCTGCCCAGTAGAGATCAAATCACCCTGGAATTACAAAAACCTGGCACTTCACCTAGTCTAGTATTTATTCACACCACCAACATTAGAATCAATTGAACTGCTTGTTAAAAAACACAAATTCCCAGGGAGCCTGGGTGGCTCAGTGGGTTAAGCATCTGCCTTCGGCTCAGGTCATGATCCCTGAGTCCTGGGATTGAGCCCTGAGTCGGGCTCTCTGCTCAGCAGGGAGTCTGCTTCTCCCTTTGCCCATCCCCCCTGTTCGTGCCTGCTCTCTCTCTCTCAAAAAAAAAAAAAAAAAAAAAAGCAACCAAACAAAAAACCCTCACAAATTCCCTGGTCTCCACTCTAGCCCTTGCTGAATCCACACCTCTAGGGTGGGGTCTGGGAGCCTGCATTTTCATAAGCTCTCCAGGTGGTTCTAGTGCCCACGGACATGTCCCACTGACATGTCAGAACCACTGTTTCAGGGCCTGTTAGTCATTTACACCTGCATGTGGATTAGTTCTAGCAGATTGCCCATTACTCCAAAATCTGGGTTGATAGCAACTCCCCTGAGGGACCAAAGGGAGGACAGACAGCTGTCAAGACCTGGAGTACTCACTATCTGGGGAAGCTTGGGGGCCCAAAGCCACTGGGAGGATTTGGAGGAGGGATTGGAAGAAGCAGAGGATGCCACGGACACAGAAACTTACCCCTCCTGGACCTTAATGATTCTTAAAGCTTCCAGGCTCTGGGACCCAGAGGTCAATTATAATATCAGTTAAGTAGACTAGCCTGGGAACCAATCATAGAATCCATTTTCCCCTCAAAGAGATGTTACCCAAGTTTCAAACACCTTACCTTAAATGAGTTCAGGGGGCATGACCCTTCTATTCTGTGGCATGGCTAGTCCCAGTAATTGCACAAAGGAAACTGTCTCCATGGTTTTGGGTAATTTCCACCCTGATACTTAAAGGCATGTTCTAAATCCAGCCAGCAGCTGGGGACCACTAATGACCCAGCAGAAATTTCCACTGCCCCTTTGGTTCCTGCTTCCTGCTGCTCAAGGCTCTATCCTGGTTAAGGGCCAGTTCTGGAATGTGGGCAGAACAAGACAGAGGAGGGGAAAAGCTAAGAAATGAACAGCTGCAGGGAGGGGCAGTCAGTTTTACTAAAATTGCATTTTCAACTCTGGAGACAATCAGGGACCGGGCTGGAAAAGCTGCGTGAAAGCAATACCGTTGACCATGCCTGGAGTTCCAGTAGCTGCAAAGGAACTGGTTTCACTTGGGTCAGATGACGCTGTCCTCACTACAGTATGATGCTACAGAAGGGGGCTGCTCTCAGAGGCGGGACATCTGGTTTTGGTTTTGGCTCTTGTAAGCACTTGCTCTCTCTCTGGGACTCAGTTTTCCCCTCTGTAAAATGAGAGGGTTAATGATTTCCAAGGCCCTTTCTGGCTTTATCCATTCTGAGAGTCTGTCATCCATGTCATTTCAATGTTTGTGATGTGGGTAATTATGCAAGTTAAACAGGAAGTAGGATGAGCTCTCCTGGAGAACGTGATTCCTGCTGCTTGCTGATTACGCTTTTATCAGGGTACAATGCCTACTCCCACACCAAGCCAGTTATGGCAAGGTGTGGGTAAATTCACCCAACCAAGCCTTTCAAGTGTGGGAACCAACCCAGCTAGATGTGACTCCTTTCTCTTGATTCTCAGAGACTGAAATTTATTTATTTCCCGAATACTTGCAGGGTGAATTTAGGAAACCATCAATTCCAGTGTTTGATCCAAATCCTCTCTTTCTCAAACATTTTGAGCCAAGTATTATCCTTGATTGTCCCATGGCATTTACAGCTTAGAGGATAGGAGAGAGAGAGTTAAAAAAGAGAGAGAGAGCATGTTCTGGGGTGCCTGCAGTGCTCACAGGCACCTTCTCTTAGAATTGCCCTACTTACAGGCCTTGCTGAGAGGCAGGTCTAGGCACCATTTGTACCATGTGGCATCTCCTCCCCACATTCAGTTGGTTGGTGAGAAACCCAATTCTCTCTCTCAAGACTTAAACCAAGAGATGTAGTAACTAGTCAACTGGTTGTGGGCTCCGAGCAGCCTACGATGATGGGCCATGAGCAAAAAGAGAAAGCTGGTTGTGAGTGAGTGAAGCAGAGACAGGAGAGTTCCTGGGGCTGATTAGAAGAACACTGGGCTTCTGAGAGCCAGAAACATAAGGTCTGGTTTCTCTAACTGCATTTTCCATTTTCTCTGATTGTCTCTTATTTGGTTCCCTTGCCTGACTTTGCCTGTTAGAGCCTTGCAGGGCAGTCCTTTCCCTTGAGCTAGTGTGAAAGTATTTCTGTGTTTTATGGCTGTTTTCCCCCGACATAACTGGTGATCAATGCTCCAATAGATGCTGAACAAAGTGCAGTGGGAACACAGAAAAGAGGGGATCAGGGAAGGCTGCACAGAGGAGGTGACACTGGAGCCTGGTAGAAGGCAAGTGCAAATGCAGTCCAACTGTGAACAACATGGGCTTGAGTTGTGTGGGTCCACTTATACACCAGATTGTTTTTGATAAATACACTACAGTACTGTTAATGTATTTTCTCTTCCTTATGATTGTCTTAGTAACATCTTCTTTTGTCTAGCTTACTTTATTGTAAGAATATAGAATATAATATATAAAATATGCATTAATTGTCCATGTTATTGGTGAGGCTTCTGGTCAATGGTAGGCTATTAGTAGTTAAATTGTGGGAAGTCAAAAGTTATACATGGATTCAACTGTGTGGGGTTTCACCACCACTAACCAAAATCTGCCATGATTTTTTTTTTATAAGATTTTATTTATTCATTTGAGACACAGAGATACGGAGAGAGAGAGAGCATGAGCAGGGGGGAGACAGAGGGAGAGGGAGAAGCAGGCTCCCTGCTGAGCAGAAAGCCTGATGCGGGGCTCGATCCCAGGACCCTGGAATCATGACCTGAGCCAAAGGCAGACGCCTAACCATCTGAGCCACCCAGGCGCCTCTGCCATGATTTTTAACTATTGAAACTAAGCACTTCACTGCTTGGGCAGAAGTAGATAGAGGTGGTTTTATAATAGCCTGCCCCAGTTGTATCCATTGTCAGTTACCTTGCTGAAAGGATTATGTAGCCTGAGTTTGCTTAGTGCTTTTTTGTTAATGACCTAAACTTCTCACATGATATGCACTTGGAAATAAGTGAGCAGTATTGTTCAGTTATGTTGTTGTGGACAAACCACTATTTTGGCCATTGTTAGATGGCTTGAGGGATTAGTTCCAAAGTGTGAACTAAAATAGGGTCTGGCATCTACCCAGTAAGACTGTCGAAGTTCTTTCTTTTTTTGATTATGATGATGAAAAAATGGCTGAGATGGTTCATGACTTGCCTTTTCTCATCATCTCAGTCCTGGATTCTTGGCCCAGAAGCCCTGCTCTAGAACTTGCAAAGTTTTCAGGTTTTGCCAATGTTCTGGGCTATTCCTTGACTTGTGATAGATGAAAACCACTCCTTTTATTTCCTGATCCTAAGGTCAGGACTGACATGACTTAGACTCTAGACCTAGATTAGACCTGTCTAGATGCAAACCTTCATGGGCCTTCAGATCATACAAGAAATGGGTGCCTGTGCAGCCTTGCTGTGGGCTGTCAGGTGTCATTGGAACTGGGCACACATGGCACTCATGTCATTCCATCCTGCTTATACTTTCCACTTAGCATCTATCTCATTTCCTCTTGAATTTCAGATGATTGCCTACAAATATGTTTTTTACATTAGTTTACAAGCTTCCTAAGAGTAGGGTTATGCCTCATTTATTCTGGTATCTCCCTGGCACAAAGCATAGGGATTTACCCTCATTAGACATTCAATAAATGTTTGTTGAATTTAATTGAACAAACTCCCTCTTACCTCTGCCCCAGTTGCAAATGGCCAGGTATGATCTGAACCAGTAGGAAACAGAACCTGCTTTAGTCCAAAGTCAATTTGGGAAAAAAGATATTTTAGTGGGATTAAAAGAAGCCATGCCATAACTTAATGACTTAATAAGGGCATTCCTCCCCCTCTGCTCCAAACATTTGCTCTGTTCGTACCTACTAATTTTCAGGTGTAACAGTGTATATTTACAGATAGTCCATTTGGCCATAGACACACTTTAATGCATTTATTTATTTAACAATAATTCGAGGAACTGCTATGTGTTATTCACTAATTCCTTTAAACTAATCTACCATATAAACTATAAGCGTGTCTTCATTTTCCTCCTGATTTGTGATTCATTAAGTTCACATTCCCAAAACCAAAGAAGAAAATGTCTTTTTAACCAGCTAGTATGAAATCAGTGAGGAAGAACAGTTGCCAAATCGAGTCAGCCAACCACCTTAAATCAACCCAATGTTCCATTCTTGAGCTGACAAGTTCATTGAGAACCACAGCCAAGACACTGATGGGAAACAGCCCACACTGATGCTCAAAACCACACTTACCCAAGTTTACACACCCAGGGTGCCACCCATTGATAATCCACTGGACTCATAATAAAGGTACTTGAAATGAGGACAGGTGAACCAATCAAAATTTAAAACCTTATCAACTCCTGCTACAGAATTGAGGCTTGTCTCCAACACTAGCACTCATGATGGCAGCCATTTTTTGGACAGAGAATATAAAACCCTAGCATGCCCATTTTACTAAACTGCTCTTGCTCATGTGTAAGTGCAAATGAAAAACGCTGATGCTGCTTCTTTTTGACATTGCTTTTTAATTATGGCCATCCATAAATCATTTTATCTTTGAACAAGACTTGAGAATGGCCCTAAGGCAGAGGCATGATTCCTTAGGAACTAGGCCAACAGAGAATGGGCTTTCACACTCTCCACCTCTTCCTTTAATCTGCTGTCA
Organism: Mirounga angustirostris; assembly: GCF_029215605.1. NCBI lineage: Eukaryota > Metazoa > Chordata > Mammalia > Carnivora > Phocidae > Mirounga > Mirounga angustirostris. The sequence goes on from NW_026991713.1 coordinate 143,675,741, forward strand.
AAAACAGAAACTTTCTCTCTTTGATAGCTGGAAGCAGCTGGCTGCACTTAAGTTCCATCTGGGAACTCTTTTAACACACAGTTCTACCTTTGTCCTGCCTTACTGACCACTGTCACAGAAATGGAAACTGTCCCCTGCATTTTTTTTCTCACTTTATTTTCTCCTCTTACCACTATAGTGGGCTGAATGGTAACCTCCCCCCCCGACCAAATTATATGTCCATATTCTTTTTTTTTTTAAAGATTTTATTTATTTACTTGACAGAGAGAGACACAGTGAGAGAGGGAACAAAAGCAGGGGGAGTGGGAGAGGGAGAAGCTGGCTTCCCACTAAGCAGGGAGCCCGATGCGGGGCTTGATCCCTGGACCCTGGGATCATGACCTGAGCCGAAGGCAGACGCTTAATGACTGAGCCACCCAGGCACCCCTCTATGTCCATATTCTTATTCCCAGAACCTGTGAATGCTGCCTTATTTGGAAACTAGATCTTCACGGATATAATTATGTAAGTTAAGGATTTTGACGTGAAGAGATCATCCTGAAAATCATCACATGAAGAGATTATCCATATTGGCTCTAAATCCACTTATAAGAGGCAGAAGAGGAGAGGACACAGACAGAAAAGGAGGAAGCAACGTGAACATGGAGGCAGATATTGGAGTGGTGTGGCCACAGATCAGGGAATGCTGGCAGCGATCAGAAGCCTAAGAGGTGAGGAAAGATTCTCTCCCGGAACCTGTAGAGGGAGCATGGCCCACTGATACCTTGATTTTGGGCTTCTAGCCTCTAGACTTTCTGTTGCTTTAAGCCACCCAGCTTATGGTGCTTTGTTATAGCAGCCATGGGAAGCTAATCCACCCATGCTGTCAGTCTCAAGTGGTTCCAACTTCTCTTACTCAAGGCGTTGGGATTTGGAGTAGTCATGATTTTTTTGCTCAGTTGCTGGGGTGTTTTGGGCTGACACTTTCTCCTGTGTAATCCATAGACCTGAAACATTGGCATCTGATTTTTCTACATGTTGGAAATTCACGTCATGACAAGTTAGGAAATAATCCTGGTTTCCCAGCCTTCCTTATTTTCAAGACTTCCTTTTTTCCCTCCTTGTGGAAATGACTGGAGTTGGAAGCACAACTTTTCTGTCTCCATCTGGGTTTTCTTTGCTTTGTTCATCTATGTTTTAGGGATTTTGTTGACTTCCAGGACTTTTATTAATTAATTAATTAATTAATTAATTTGACAGGGAGAGAGACAGCAAGAGAGGGGATACAAGCGGGGGAGTGGGAGAGGGAGAAGCAGGCTTCCCACTGAGCAGGGAGCCCGAAGCGGGGCTCGATCCCAGGACCCTGGGATCATGACCTGAGCCGAAGGCAGACGCTTACCGACTGAGCCACCCAGGCGCCCCGACTTCCAGGACTTTTTCAGTGGAGAGTTATTTCTGGGGAAGCAGGATGGAAGCTGATTAAGGTTTATAGCGTCTTCTAACTAGGTTTCCAGCAACATCTGCTGGGCTTATATTGTTAGCAGCAGCAGGGATTTAATTTCCTTTCCCTACCTCTTTTACCTCTTTCAGACTCTTTTTCACCGGTTAGAGTGTCACATGGGTGACCTTTGGCTCTCTGATTTACATGTGATTTGGGTATTATACATCTAGTCCCAGGGTTCTCAACTAGGGGGTAATTTTGCCCCCCAAGGAACATTTGGCCATGTCTGGAGACACTTTTGGTTGTCACAATTCGGGGAGGGATGCTGCTGTCATTAAGTGAGTAGAGGCCAGGTATGCTGCTAAACACTCTATAACGCGCAAGACTGCCCGCCTAAGACAAAGAATGATTTGGCCCAAAATGTCAGTGGTGAGACATTGAGAACCCTGACCTAGTCTTAAAGCTCATCCAAGTATATTTGACCATGCTTCCTTTGCTCCTGTCTCAGGTAGAAGGAGAGTCATGGATTCATGACTGGTTATGACATCATGAGGAATTTTTACCTCTTATAGATTGATTTTGGGATAGAATGTAAGCAACTGATCATTTGTGCAAATTATGCCCTGTGCACCTCCAGGGGATACCACCCACATAGCATTCATGAAAATAACATCCTTAGAATTGTGTTGTAAACAATCTATATGGTTGCAAGTGATGGCTCTGGTTTTGGGGTTGCCCTGGTGGGGTTCTGGAATTGGGAGAGACTTAATTCCTGGCTGATAGGGAGCTTGAGCCCATCATTGAGTACCCTTTCAAGGAAGGAGAAAATGTTGAGCAGAGAGGACCTCACTTTTATTATTCTCGACCATCTCTAGTTACCAGAGTCCCCTTTTCACCTCTGATCTATATCTATTTGACTAGACTTAAAATTGTCAAATTATAATATCACAGCTTACGTTTTCCATAGCCTTTGTCTGAAACATGGTGGTGATAGCTTCTTATTTTCAGTAGGTTCCTTGGGGGAGAAAAATATATGCTGCTGCTATAAGACTTCCTATCCACCCACCACTTGCTTGGCGGGATTTCCTTAGTTTCAGCAGCATAAGTTATTCTCACTGGTCCTCAATCACTTTGCAATAAAAACTGAGATTGCAAAAATGTTCACTGTCATTACCAGTGATGGAGCAGTAAGTACAGGCTTCTGGAGAGGGAGAAAGCATCGGGTGATTTAAACTAGCAGAATGAGCTGCTAACCCTCAGAGAATGGCTTTTCATTTTGGTGAGATCTGAAGGGAATTGGGACAGTTCAGGGAGACTGGGGGGACCATGCTGGGAGATGGCTGTTTGCACGTGTGGTTACTGAATCCACAAGGAGCCAGCCCCACAGGTGAAGGTGTGACTTCCTGGGACTGAGTACTAGGCCACACCCCCATCCCCATATCAAAAGCCTCATCAAGCTAGTGAGGTAGACCTTCGCTCTTCCTGCCAGACCTTCCTACACTGCTCTTTTCTCTGATAAGAGTCCTTGATTTTCCCCTGAGAACCCACCAGTCTCTGACTTGCAGTCCACCTGGTTTGTGTGGTGCTTGCCACCCCCCTTAACCCTGACCTGGGGGTAGATATGTATTCTTAGCTTGGGTGTTCAACATTGTTCCACCCCCTACCCCAGGCCACAGCGATCGGTTTTGAGAAGTAAATTGGTCCAATGAGAGCCAATATTGGGAATTTTGTGGTCATTCATAGAAATAGAGAGGGAAAAGAAAGAGATTGATCACTCTGGTGACATAGTTTGAGGACCTGGATTACTAATGCCTATAGCTATCAATTAATTATGTTTTATAATACTGTTGTGGGTTGAATTGTGTTCCTCAAAAAAGATACTTGAAGTCCTAAGCCCCAGACCTCAGAATGGGACCTTGTTTCAAAATAGGGCCACTATAGAGATGAGGTCATGCTTTAGCAGTGTGGGCCCCTAATCCAAATGACTTGTGCCCTTATGAGAATATGGCCATGTGAAAATAGACACACAGGGAGAACTCTATGGATTGGATGGAGGATGGGAGTGTGGCATCTATAAGCCACGGAATGCCGGAGATTGTCAGCAAACCACAAGAAGCGAGGAAGACAGAAGGAAGGATTCCCTACAGATTTGAGAGGGAATGCAGCTTTATTAACACCTTGATTTTAGACTTTTGGACTCCAGAATTGTGAAACAATACATTTCTGTTTTTTTAAAAAGATTTTTTTATTTTTAAGTAATCTCTACACCCCATGTAGGGCTTGGATTCACAATCCTGAGATCAAGACTCACATGTTCCACTGACTGAGCCAGCCAGGAACTCTATAAATTTATGTTGTTTTAAGCTGCCCAGTTTGTGGTATTTTGTTATGGCAGCCCTAGGAAATGACTATAAATACTTTCAAATTAATAATTCTCCTCCCCCTCCTTCTTCTCCTTTTTTTTTTTAAAAGATTTTATTTATTTATTCAACAGAGAGAGACACAGCGAGAGAGGGAACACAAGCAGGGGGAGTGGGAGAGGGAGAAGCAGGCTTCCCGCAGAGCAAGGAGCCCGATGCGGGACTCGATCCCAGGACCCTGGGATCATGACCTGAGCCGAAGGCAGACGCTTAACGACTGAGCCACCCAGGCGCCCTTCTTCTCCTTCTTTATGTCCTCCTCCTTGTCACTTCCCCCCCCCTCCTCATTTTTGCCGAAGCAACAGAAAGGGTCTAATACTGATGTGGTGACACACTATGATTGGAGAGCCCAGCCTCCGTGGACATTCATTGCCTCCTAGGATTCAGGGATTAGCCATAATTCTGCAGGCTTTCTGGAGCTTCACTCTGGGGCATGTCCCCTGTTACCTTATGCCTTTATACAAAGACTGATGCTCACTCCCTGTTTATCTGAACCCCATCAAGGACCTGTTTGTGCTAGGAGGAATTCCAAAATGGCCCCCAAGGTTCTTGTCCCCTGATATATGTGCCTGGTATAATTCTTTGCCTTGAGCATGGGTGGGACCCGTGGCTTGCTTCTAACCAGCAGAACATGGAAAAGTTGAAGAGATTTTGCAGATCTCTTGAACCCTAATCAGTTCATTTTGAGTTAATCAAAAGAGAGATTTTCCAGGGTGGGCCTGACTTAATCAGGTGAGCTCTTAAAAGAGGATCTAGAGCAGAGAGACCCTCTCTTGCAGCCTCAAAGGAGCAAGCTGCTATGAGTTCTACAGCTGCAGGGAAATGGATTCTTCCAACGACCACATGAGCTTGGGAGAGAACCCCAACCCAGCTGATGCCTTGATTGCAGCTTTGTGACACACTGAGCAGAGGCTCAGGGGTGCTGACTTCTCTTGGAAACTGAAAGATAATACATGGGTGTTGTTCTAAGCTGTTAAGTTTATGGTAATTTGTTCTGCAGCCATAGAAAACTAATACATCATTCTATTTTAAGAAACTTCCAGGTGCTGTGGCCAAGCCCGTGTGTGTGTGTGTGTGTGTGTGTGTGTGTGTGACATGGATGTTGGGGGTGGGGGGTGATGAAGCCAGGTGGGAAGAAGAAAACTATCTTGGAGGAAGTAATGGCTCATTCGATGGGGAGAGGACAAAGTTGATTAAAATGCCGGCCTGCCCAGTGCCCAGTTTTGGGGAGCTGGAGGGAAAATATTTCCCCCAGAGCCAGGGCTTGCTTTGCACTTGGGAGCTTTGATTCTAGATAGGGGCCCCACTTCCACCTCTTGCAGGTGGTGGTGGGAGGGCCGATAGTTGGAGGAAAAATACACATTCTTTGCAAGGATGCAAAGATTGTCTCACATGGAGAGGTGATAAAGTAGGATATTTTGAATAAATACCCAGTTTTTAAGAAATCCTCCCTCCCTGAGTTTCTTGCTCAGGACTTCTCTCCTCCCTGCTTCAAGGAAAGGGTGCCATGGGAGAAAGCATGGAAAGTGGGTATTTCTGCTAAGCTCTCCCCCCTTATGGGGAGCTGGGGTGCAGAAAAAGTTTTGGGGGGGCACAGATGAGTGAGAACGCATTTCCCTGTCTGATTCCCTGAGCTGTCAGAGAAAGAAAACAAAAAGGCAGAAGGATCCACAAGAAAGAGCTCTTCATCTTTCTCCCTGGCAGAGCTACAGAGAAAAGGAAACAGATCCCCCAAAAGATCTGTGGGATCTGGGAACCAAGGGGACAAGAGCCTGTGTTGTGAGGCAAGCCCTGGGTAAGACCTTGGAGACACTTAAGTGTAGTTGACCACTGTCCCCACTGCCGGGCCCAACAGAGATGCTAAAACAGTAATTGTTGAATGAAGGAATGAATACCTTGGAGACCCTCTAAAAAAAACTCTCCAGGAAGACTTTCTTTACCAGCAGCAGGGAAAACTGATGAGGGTCATGTGACCTTGGCTCTAGGGTGACGGCTGAGATATCCACACACCTGATAGCCCCCAAGCATGAGGAGGCCCTGCTGCCCAGATGAGGGCAGCAGATGCTCTAGGAGGCCCAGAGTTCTGACCCTGGGCAGCTAAGTCAGCTGTCTTCGGGAGGCTTGCTCATGGATCCTTGTGCCTGAGACATGGCTTCTCCTGGCCTTGACCTGGCCCCTGCCCCTTAAACTCTGTCTAGGAAGCTCAGAGGAGTGGCCACATGGCTTCTTGGACCTGAGCCTGTGTTGGAGCTGTGTGTCATATGCAGCTCAGATATGAAACAGTACGACAGGTTCCTTCTCATCACCTCTCTTCCCTGTTAAATTGCCCAGAGGTGTTCATAAGAACACCAATTAATTAGTTGTTGAGCTAAGAGAGCCCGTTTATCATATTTTGTGTCAGGCCTACACCCTGGAATCTGATGAGGTCTTTGGGTGCTGGCAGCACAAATTTTATTCATTATTTTTTCTATTATGGATGATTCTTTCCCACATTGGAGTCAGACAGAGGCCTGCTTGAACCCAGCTCATGAAGACAAATGCTGGGGGTTTTGTTGGGCCTGGGGTGGCCTCTGTTTCATTAATACAACATATTGAGGATATATATTTGTTTCCTGGAAGCTCTGAGGATGGGCAACATTCAGAGGGGTTTGGAATGATTACTTAATTAGAATCAAAGACACTGGTGGGTCGTAGTCATGCTGGAGGGCAGGGATTGAGGAATCAGTGTCTGTAACCATCCAGAGCTGAATTTTACTTCTTACTTCTGTCTCAGAAAAGATTTGTAGGTGCCTGGGTGGCTCAGTTGGTTAAGCGACTGCCTTCAGCTCAGGTCATGATCCTGGAGTCCCGGGATCGAGTCCCGCATCAGGCTCCCTGCTCGGCAGGGAGTCTGCTTCTCCCGCTGACCCTCCCCCCTCTCATGCTCTCTCTATCTCATTCTCTCTCAAATAAATGAATAAAATCTTAAAAAAAAAAAAAGAAAAGATTTGTACATCTTTGAACCTCGGATATCTCACCTGTAAAGAGGGTAGCTGTCCAGACTTCATATCACCATTACAAGAATTGAAGGATCTGATGATGATGGTACCTGCTTAGCATTTTCATAAGCCAGGTATTAGGTTCCACCATTCAAGGCAGGAGTTTTCAGCTGGGGGCCAGTTTGCTCCCCAAGCAGACATTGGGCAATGTCTGGAGACATTTTTGGTTGTCACACTGGGAGGAGGGGGTGCTCCTGGCATCTAGTGGGTTTACAGGTCAGGGATGCTGCTCAGCATTCCACAGTGCACGTAAAGTCCCCCCTGCCCCACGAGAGAAAAATCTGGTCCCAAATGTCAATAGTGCTGGGGTTAGAAAACATTTTTTAAAGTTGAAGCAGAGTGAATGTTCACCTGCTCAATAAATGACAGGTCTGGTTATAAATAGAGGGTTCAAAAGAACATGTTTTTTCCACAGTGGGTGAATTAAAAAGATTATTTTGTTATTTATAGGCAATACATTTCACATGGTCCAAGATCTAAAAAGTACACAGGGGGTACAATTCAAAGTCTCCCACCCCCTGCCCTCCCTGGAGGAACCAGTATCGCCAATTTCTTGTTTATTTATCCAGAGGTCCTCTATACATCTATAAGTAATTGTATGCACATATGTATACATTTATATTATATGAACACATATATACACACATTCTTTGCATTTTGCTTTTGTCACTTAATCCATTTTGGAGATAGCTTCCTATCAGGGCACAAAGAACTACCTCATTTTTCCTTTTAACGGTAGCAGATTATGCCATTCTATGGATGTCTGGTATTTTATTTAGCCATTCCCCTCTGGGTGGCTAGTTAGGTTGTTTCTATTTTTCCTGTAGTTACAAATGCCAATGCAATGAATAACTTTGTATGTACAGTGTATATCGTTTTCCACCCACAGATATATATCTGTGGGATAAAGTCCTACAAGTGGAATTGCCAAATAAGAAAATTTGTATGTTCTTGATTGTATTGGTTGTTGCCAAATTACTCTGCATTGAAACTGTACCCATTTCCATTCCCCACTGGCAATGAATGTAGAAGAGGAGTTGCAGTAATTTTATAATTTTTAAAATTTGCTCTTACTGTTCATATCTTCTCATTGGAAACCTTCTGGGAATAAATAAAAGGTGGGCATGCCTTATAATATTTTGTGCCCATCATATTCTCAGTGTTCAGGGATCCAGAATCTGCCCATGGGAGATCTTTTAAATGTTATGAAGTTAATGCCACTGGGAAGTAGCGTTCGCTTTCTCCAGAAAAGGGCTATTTAGTTCCTGTTTCCTGGCACTAATAGTTCCCAAATGACTTGCCTCTCAAAGAGTTTACATGTAGGAAAATCTCTGTCAGCAAATCTCCCTCTGAGTGGTTGTTCAGCTTTATTTTTTAAGTTTCTGATTCAAGGGCCCCTTTGAGAGTCTGATGGAAGTGATAAAACCCTCTCCCCAAAAAGGTACCAGCAGTTTGTGTATCATTTCAGAGGCTCCTGGAGCTGCCTTGGACCCCAAGGGAGTGGTTCTCTGGGTAGGGGTGAGGCTCATGCTGCCAGGCACCACTCCCTACCCCATGAGAGGGGTCTGTGGATCCCAGGCTCATAGCTGGGCAGAATCAGTTCTGTGTGGCCAGGGACACACTCGTTCCGGACCTGGCTTCCCCCTTGTCCACTTCTTGGCCCAGTGACTGATGAGTTACTCAGCCTTTTTTGAGCTTTAGTTTTCTCATCTATGGAATGGGGACAGCACTGGCTTTGCAGTATTTTTGTATTGGAGATATCGAAGCCAGAGCACCTAGCACGTGCCCGGCTTCAGGCCTATGTTGGAGGAATGGAAGCTATTCTTATTCTTACTATAGTGAAATCCTTTGCATTTTGGCAACTGGGATTCTGGAACAACCACATTCTTTTCTCTTACAGAGACCTTGAACACGCCCTTCCCTCTGCCTAGAATACTTTTTCTTCCTCTTTGTCTCCTGAGGTCTCTTTCAGTTCTCAGTTCAACCGTCCCATTTCAGCCTTTCCCTGCCTGCAATTTCAAGTCAATTTGCCCTTGCTCTCTTCTCCTGGAGAAACTCTCCTCTTCCTTCTCAGTGCCTCTCCTAGTTGTAATGAGATCTATTAGTGTATTTACTTGTCTAATGTCTGTCTCCCCTGTCTCACCTGACTACATGCTCCAGGTGATCTGGGGAGACTGGCAAGGGGAAAGGCCCTGAGGCAGGTGGGGGCTGGGTGGAGACACAGGCAGGTGGCCTTTGTGATCTGGAGAGAACTCTGTGAGGGGAAGAGAGGTGAGAGAGGCCAGGAGAGAGTGGGTCAGGGTCCAGGTCATGGGACTTTCTGGGCCACAGAAAGATAAGATTTGAATTCTTTTCAAAGAACACATTGATGGGGCACCTGGGTGGCTCAGTTGGTTAAATGTCTACCTTCAGCTCAGGTCATGAACCCGGGGTCCTGGGATCAAGCCCAATGTCGGGATCCCAGCTCAGCAGGGAGTCTGCTTCTCCCTCTCCCTCTGTCCCTCTACCCCGCTCATGCTTTCCTTCTCTCAAATAAATAAATATAATGTTTAAAAACCAACCCGCCCCCCCAAAAGACCCATAGAGCTTTGGTGTCCCTCCAACTCTTCAATAATAAGCCAGGGAGTCATCTAATCTAATCTAGTTCTTTAAAGTTTAATGTTTTATTATTTTTATAAAGTTCTTTTAATGATTTAGTTTTGGAAAAGATCACCAGCCACTGTATGTAAGGCAGGGTGGAGGGTGGGTGGGCCTGGGGAGCAGGGAACAGGGGCTGGAGAGGCTGTAGCTGTGGTCCTGATTGTGTCTGCAGGCTGGTGCCCTGAAGCCAGTGGGGTTTTAGAAACCAGAATATTCTAAGCTAGTGCTTCTTCCAGTTGCATGAACTGCCTCAGTCTCCCAAGAGCTCACTGAGAATGGGCTCTATTTCAGGGAATGACAGACACTGGGGCTTCCACTAGCATTGGTGGACTGGCTGCAGCGCGGAACTTACCGGAGATGGTGGTGAAGTGGGATGGGGAGGTCATTGTCACAAAGGGTGGCGTTAGGTACTTGGCCTTCACGCCCTCCCGGGCCAGGCGGTCCATGTTGGGGGTGTCCACATCCTGGTCGTAGTTCCAGCGGAAGCCATCGAAGGAGATCAGCAGCAGCTTGTTGAAGTTCTTCCTCCCGGGGACAGGGTGGCAGCTGGCCCAGCCCAGCAGGGCGGGCAGCAGCAGCGTGAGGACCCCGAGCGCTGTCATGCCGCGAGCACCACACATCACAGAGTTCATGGGCCTGCTCCCATTTTCTCCCTTTTTTATCTGTGGTTGAACAAAGTCCAAATTGATAATTGTGCCTGAGCTGTGTTGTGGATCGAAACACCTGGAGTGTAACAAGATGTCATGTTTTATGTGATGAAAAGTTCTGGAAATGGATGGTGGTGATGGTTGCACGACATTGTGAACGCATTTAATGCCACCGAACTGTACACTCTAAAATGGTAAAAGTGGTAAATTTTGTGTTGTGCATATTTTACCATGATAAAAAAAGTCAAACCATGTGAAATATTTTGGACTTTGTATCAATTCCACTATTGTGAAGATTTGAGGAACAAATTAGACTGGTGCTTTCCTTTGCTCAGTATATTCTGTTTTTATAGGGAGAACAGATTATTGTTCATTATGACTCTGAAAGCAACCACCATGGATTGAGGGCCTGAGAGGGCCAGGAACTATATACACATTATCTATTCCATTTAATTAAAAAAAAAAATCCAAGGTAGGTTATTGGGGTGGAAATTTCCCATGAGAATTTAAAGAAGTCACTGTGGCTAGATACACATAAGATAAGATTTACCATTTTAACCATTTGGAAGTGTACAAATTCAGTGACATTTAGTGCATTCACAATGTTGTGCAACTATTACCTCTATCTAGTTCCAGAACTTTTTCATCCCATCAAAAGGAAGTCCTATACCCATTAACAGTTACTCCTCATCCCTCCATTACCCAGTCTCTGGTAACCACTAATCTGCTTTTTGTCTGCTTGGGTTTATCTCCTCTGGATATTTCATATACATGGAATCATAAAGTATGTGGCCTTTTGTGTTTGGATTCTTTCACTGAGCATAATGTTTTCAAGGTTCATCCATGTTGTAGTATGCATCAACATTTCATCCTTTTTCATAGCTTATTAGTATTCTATGGTGTGGATATGCCACATTTTATATATCCATTCACCAGCTGAGCAACATTTTTTTTTCTCCATCTTTTGGCTATTGTGAATAGTGCTGCTATGAATATTTGTTTGAATACCCTCTGCTTTTCACTTAATTTTTGCAATATATCTATGAGGTGGTTTTTATTTAGTAGCTAAGTAAACAGCTCAGAGAGGCTGTGGAACCACTTCATGGTCACACAGCAGATCTGAGACTGTAGTTTTCATACTTGGCCACATATTTGCTGGGCATGGGAGGGTGTGTTAAATTCCCCAAGGGCACAAATTGCTTTGAATACTTTTAAGGATCTGCAAAAAAATGAGCACGTACTATGTCCTAGGTGTAAGAGATACAGAAATATAAATGCAGAGGTTGCCTGTGGGTGGCTCAGAGTCCAGGGGACAGGCAGACAAGTAAAGTGTTACATGCAATGGAAGGGCCCTGCTGGAGGTGTGCATGGGAAGTGATGTGGGGGCAGAGGTAGAGGGTCCAACCTGGAGAAGCTGGGTAGGGGTGGTGCTAGGCTTGAGTTTTATAGGCTGGGAGGAATTAACCTGTTGGAAGCACTGTCATTCAGCCACTCATCTGGATATGACAACATCTGCCTCCGGCCTGTTCCTGCAGGTACATGGATGACATTTACCTTTGCACTTTTAGAAAGATCTATGCCTTGTATAAAGAGGTCATCAACTGACAGGAGTTGAAGGTTTGCTCAGGTATTCAAGGGAAGTTTTTGGAAGATTTTTGTCTTGACCTGGGTGTACTGAAGGCTGCATATCAGACCCAGATGGAGAACCTGTTTCTCCCTTGCTGAAATTGTCTGGAATTCTGTTCCAGGTTTTTGCTTAGGTTGAATCTTTGGGGTGAAGAAGTGGTGTGCCAGGGGAGCTCTATTTTGGATTTGTATAACTTGGCTTCTCCTATTAATTAGCATATGTTTTGCTATTTGAGGGATTTTCATAGAATTTTGTGATGAGTATGCAGCATTGCGATTGAGTGTGTTTTGAAGCTTTCCAGGTTGAGCATGTTTTGAAGCTTGGGTTCACATCTTCACTCTGCCACTTACTATCTATGACACCTTGGCACAAGTCCCTTAACCTCTGTATGTCTCTGTTTTCTCCTCTGTAAAAAGGAATAGTGATATATTTTCTAAGGTTATAAGACTTTGATGAGATGTTGTACATTGGTAGGAATGTTTACTGCTCATGGGATATCCATGTTCTCCCCCTCATTTCCCAGCCCCTTTGTAATTACAGCCAATGTGCTGTGAGTGGAAGCCACATGCATCACTTCCAGCCTACAGCTGTCTAGGGCTGGTACCTAACTATTTCACTCTCTCATCACCTGCCACCCCATTAACTGGAAGTCTTGTGTTAAGATGGTAGGCTTTCGGGTGCCTAGGTGGCTCAGTTGGTTAAGCAACCGCCTTTGGCTCAGGTCATGATCCTGGAGTCCCAGGATCGATTCACGCATCCGGCTCTCTGCTTGGCGGGGAGTCTGCTTCTCCCTCTGACCCTCCCCCCTCTCATGCTGTCTCTCTAATAAATAAATAAAATCTTAAAAAAAAAAGATGGTAGGCTTTCCATCAGTCTGGGTCTCTGAGTGGCCATATGGAACATAGTCCCCAGCCAATCCATGGTGGAATGGAGTATGGGAAGTCATTTGTTGCCAAGCCATTAAGATTTTGGGGTTCATTTGTTACTGTGGCATAACCCAGTCTGTCCTGGCTAATGCAGCAGGTAAAGTATTTACATTGGTCCCTAGCAGTGTAAGTGCTTAACAGTGGTTGGTTACTTGTAGTATGATGATAAATTGCCACTGAAAATTTTGTCATTTGATCCGATGATGCCAATGATGCTATTTTGTGCTTGGACAAATTTGACTTGGTATTCCTTTGCATTCCAGCATGTGGGAGGGACAGATGATTGAGGGGCAATAAAGCATTATTATCTTTAGTTTGTGTCCTTGGATACCCTTGGTGGCAATGAACAGTGATTATTACTCTTGAGAAAGCCAGACCCAGAGCAGAGTTGCTGTTGATCCCAGAATTGGGCCTGTCCAAGGAAAGAATCTTGAGTACCTGGTGTGTAGATTCTCCAAGGGAACTGGAATACTTGTACTAAGTGGTTTGGCCCTTTGGGAATTATATACAATTATGTAATTGTAATCAGTTAGGCCCTTTTTGGGACAATCTATACATATCTCTATATTCTGGAAGCACAGAAAAAATAGCTGTCCTGCAACAAACAGTCTTCCATGTCCACTGAAACATCCCCGAAGTGCCACATTTCATGTAATCAGCAGAATTTGGTGGAGGTGGTTGGCTAGAGAAAATTTTCATTATGGTCACTGTGATGCTTATGGTTGCAGCATTGTAATGTGCCTTGGTTTCTTTTGGTAAGTTTTGGTTTGGAAGGCATAAATTCATCATTTGTTTATCAAATATTTATTGAGCACTTTGGTTGGGGTGGAGGATGAAATATGGAGGAGAGAGTAAATCTCCTACTGCCATTATGTTTTCAAGCTGTCCTAGTACTCAGCTGTGGGACATGAGGCTTGAGGGTCTCAGTTCCAGAAGAATCTTCCAGCCATGCCATCTTGACTGTGCCATTCTTTCTTGCAAGTCCAGTCATCTCTGACTCTTAACCTTCTTTTGCATGGTTCATATATTAGTCACAGGAATTGTTATAGAATTGCAGTGTGTTGTGTCAAACTTAAGGATACCATTAAACTTTGTTAAGTTTCAAGAATACCATTAAACTTTTTGGGGCAACGGGGTGGCTCAGTTGGTTAATCATCTGACTCTTGATGTTGGCTAAGGTCATGATCTCAGGGTTGTGAGATGGAGCCCCATGTTGGGCTCCATGCTGGGTGTAGAGCCTGCTTAAGATTCTCTCCCTCGGGCACCTGGGTGGCTCAGTTGGTTAAGCGACTGCCTTCAGCTCAGGTCATGATCCTGGAGTCCTGGGATCAAGTCCCGCATTGGGCTCCCTGCTCAGTGAGGAGCCTGCTTCTCCCTCTGACCCTCCCCCCTCTCATGTACTCTCTCTCATTCTCGCTCTCTCAAATAAATAAATAAATCTTTAAAAAAAAAAAAGATTCTTTCCCTCTCCCTCTGTCCCTTCCCCTGCCTTCTCTAAAAAAGAAAGAAAGAAAGAAAGAAAGAAAAGAATACCATTAAACTTTTTAGAGAAATCTGTGTATTTATGACATAGTCAGTGGAGTGGAGATGAGGAATTCCAAACAGATTTTGGGAATCATCCCAGAATGAGGTAATAGGTAGAACTCTTGGTTGCAAGTCACAAAAACCCACATTTTATTAGTCTAGGTAAGAAGAGGGACCATGTTTTAGTCTGGTTTTGCCCTGAAGCAGATCCTGAAACAAGGATAGGGGTGCAAGTGGTTTATTGGAAGGTGATCCCAGGGAGCACCAATAGGGGTATGGGGAAGTGATTCAAGGAAGCGAAGGAGGCCAACAAGGGGTGTTTCAGTCTTGAGTGTATGCAGTGCTAGAATGATGAGTACTATGGGCTATGGGCATGGCATCTGCTACAGGTTTTTTAGGGCATGATTTCCCATGTCACTGAAATCATTCTGCAGAAAGGCAGGGATGCAGCTGGGTTCCACAAGCAGGGACTCACATACCACCAGATCTCTCTTTCTATCTCTGTGTCTGCCTTTGTCTGCATATCACCTTAATTTTCTTCCACTCAGGACTGGTTTTCTCCATAAGATGAGGAAAATGACCACAAAAGCTCCTGTTTTTCCTTATTCCAGAGTTCCTGTCATCACAGAGAATGATTATATTTTCCAGTTCCAGTTAGGAAAATTAATCCAAGGGAAGAACTCTGATTGGCCTATTTAGATCTCTGGGCCAATCAGCTGTGACCGGAGGGCAGGGTCATATAAGCTCCTGGCAGTGTCCACTAAGAACCACATGGCTGGAGTAGGAAGAGGTACAAGTCTCAGTAGAAGGGAGTGGTGGTAGGCTGAAAAAACAATAGATGTCTGTGATGTAAGGATCAGGAATGCATCCTGTTAAGCCTAGTAATTATTGGGACTTAAAGAAACTTTTTATATATAAAGTGTCACTGTAGTTCTCTCCGGATGATTCAGCAGAAAGTAAAAACCTATATGAACTGAACACTTCCTGTGCACAGGCTGTTGCTATGGATTCAAATCCTTATTGATGGATCCAAAGATCAATTAAAATGTTTCTCAAGAGATATAAACTCTGGTGGGGACTGCTTATGATAAGGCTGAAGTTGAGAATTGGCATGTAGGAATTCTAATTTCTTTCTTCCATTGCATACTGTCAAGTTTAGGTTCTGGCTGGCAGTTATGCACCTCAAAGGAGGGCTGCATATAAAGGGGTGTGTGTATGTGTGTGCATGTGTGTGTGCGCGTGTGTGTGCGTGTGTGGTAGGTAGTTTCCAAAGATGATTGCAACATCCCACAAATGCTCTTTTGCAGTGTGTTTGGGAACCCTTCCATTAAGAAGTGGAGTCATTTCCTTCCTCTTGAACCTGGGCTGGCCTGTGACTTGCTTTGACCAGTAGAACGTGGCTGAGGTGATGGTCTCTGACTTTTGGTTCTAGGCCTTGAAAGTCCTTGTAGCTTCCCTTATTTTTGCTCTCTTGGAAGCCCTGGCTCTCCTGCTCAAGGGGCTGTGTGGAGAGGGGCTCTGGAGGATAAGAGGCCATGTAGAGGAAAACCAAGTCCCTAACCAATAGCCAGCATCATCTGCCAGGCATGTGTGTGAGGCCATTGTCAACCTTCTAGTGCAGCTGGTCCTCCAGCTGCATGCAGCCACATAAGTGAGCCCAGGTGAAACCAGCAGAGGAAATGACCAGCCAACTCATAGAATCATGAGAAATAATAAATTGATGTGGCTTAAAGCTACTTAGTTTTGGGTGCAGTAGGAATAGTTCTTAAGGGTGTGAGCACTGGGGTCTGCATTTCCCATCTGCTGAAGATCCATGAGTTCATAGGATTCAATCCAGAGCTGACTTATTTCCTTAATGTCCTATTGTTTGAAACTTCCATGAAAATCTTTTTAGAGACTTAAATTTTTAGAGCAGTTTCAGATTCATAGCAAAATTGAGAGGAAGGTATAGAGATTTCCCACACATTCCCTGCCCCCACACATGCACAGCCTCCCCCACTAGCAACATCCCCCACTAGAGTGGGACATTTGTTACAACTGATGAACACATTATAGTCACCCAAAGTTCATAGTTTATATTATAGGTCACTCTGGTGTTGTACATTCTGAGGGTTTAGACAACTTTCATGAAGTTTTCACAGATTTGGACCACTTCAGGGAAATCTCAAAGCTCAGAAATTATTTTGCCTCCTGCCATGTGGCTGAGCCTTATGAATTCCTAAGAAGGATCTGACAGAAAAGAAAAATTTTACAAACGTATTCTTGTGGCTTTACTTCGGCAAGATTCACATCAAGTGTTGAAATAAGTGCTAGTGTTATTCTAGGTCATGTTTTCGAAGACTCACATGGCCTTAGGGTTAGCAGGATCAAAATGGCCTCCTAGCATCTGTGACATACCCAGAAGGGTTGGTTCAACTGGAGTGGACCCTGTTCTCTGGGGGCTTATGTACTACTTCTTTAAGACAATGCCACCACCCTCCTCTAAATCTCCACAAATACAATCCTAGAAGCCTTGATGAAATAGTGCTTTAACTGAAGATTGTACTGAAGAACTGAACTTTTATAAAGTTCCTTGCTATATGGCCACATCACTTTCTCCTTCCTCTCCATAATTTCTCCTCTCCACTCTCTCTGGCCACAGCCCTTTCTCCAACCTCACTCTGCCTTTCAAAACCCCTTCAGCTTGCATGCTTCCTTTAATAAAATCTCCATCTAAACCTGCATACCCCTGGGGAGCACAGTCCACTTACCACATATGGACATCCACCAGCATCATCTTCACTACTCCAGGCAGGCATTCTGGTGTGAATTCTATGCCTGTTGGAGAATTTGTTCTCATACTCAGCTGATCCCTCATCCCGTACCTTCAATCTCCTACCCCTTGTTTGACACCTTGGGCCACACTGAGCAAGTTGAATTCCTATTTCTTACAATAGGTGTTTGAATGCGGCCATATTTCCACTTCTTCTCCTTTCTCCCTTTCTCCCTCCCTCTTTCATTACCTTCCTTTTTCAGATCTGGGTTGGCACACTTTTTCTGTAATGAGCCAGAGAGTAAATATTTCAGAACTTGCAGTCCTTACGATCTCTGTCACAGCGACTTAACTCTGCCACTAGCATAAAAAAAACATGAGAAACAGCCAGATGATACATAAATAAATGGATGTGGCTGAGTTCCAATAAAACTTTATTTACAAAACACACATCAGGTTGGGTTTGGCCCATGAGCCATAGTTTCCTGACCCCTGTACCAGAATATTCTCGTTAGCCTGAACACCTCTAAATCTTTTGACCATTGCTTACTTGGTGTGGCTTTGATTTTCTTCCCCATTGTGGTCTGTTTTCTGAATGCCTGTTAGTTTGTCCATGTCTCTTAAAATATGGCCCCTAGAACAAGATGCATCATTCTGTAAATGCAACAATGTGATACTCTCTTTTGCCACATTCTGAGCAGGAGAAAGAGAGCAGGAGTAACATTGCCCTTGGGAACTCCAACCTTGTGCACATTTGGTGATCTTCTCAGTGAAGGTTGTAAACCTGTTAATCCACAGGGTGGAAGGAAAGAAACTGGAAGCATGATCTGTCCAGCTTGAGTTTAACATTTGATGCACAGAGATCTCTGACTTTTCTGATAGAGATTTGAAGGGGGGGGAGATTTGTCCACAGAAAACAGCTTCTATGCCCAGATGAGGATCCAGCAGATAATCTTGTGAGCAGAACTCCCTAAGAACTGAGAGGAGGGGAAGAGGTGGTGTTAGGAGAGTGAAAAGGTCAATAATTAAGGCTATGACCGTGCTAGGAGAGGCGAAAGAAGAAAATTAGACTGCCAGGCATGAATAATGAGAAATCTTTGATGGAATTAGTGCAGAACAGATACTAAAGGCTTCTTTATTCTTCTTACAGTCAAAAGTTTTTGCTTAGGCTGGGTGAGGGAAGGAAAAGCAAGTATGTTGAGTATCCCCTTTCACTAAATATGGAAGGAGGATTTTGGAAAATGTCTCAGAAGAAAGAGAGACACAGAGGCTGAGCCCCTTCTTAGCATAATGCAGGGATTGGGAAATGAGGGAGGGCATTCAATCAGGTCTTTGCTTGTCCAGCAATATCACCTTTTAAATGTTGGCCGTTCCCATAGTCTAGTCTTTACATACTTCTCTGCTCTCTCTAGACTCTTGCTAGGTGAGCCCATCCATTCCCATAGCTTTAGCTGACATTTCTGGGCTGATGACTCCTGAATGTCTATCTCTGGCTCAGGCTTCTCTTTTGAACACCAGACTTACACATCCAGCATTTTTTCTTGTTTTTTCCACTTGTCAACAAAATTGACATGTCACATTTAACACATTCAAAGCCACCAAAGCCAAAGTCTTGCTTTTCATCCTCTTCCTTCCTTGTACCCAACCCAAGTCTCTCCCATTCCTTAAATGGCACCACCATCTACCTAGCTGTTTAAAGCAGTAAGCTAGGCATTGTTCTCTTTTGCCCTTTACCCCCATCATCAAGTCCTGTGATTCTAAACTTTATCTCAAGTTATCTATTCTCTCCATCTTTATGGTTCCTATCTTAGCCCAGGACACCACCATATCTCAGCTGGGCTATGGCAGCTCCTAACTGGTCTCCCTACTCCTGCCACAACCTTCAGCAATCCATTTCCCACCTGGCAGGAA
This sequence comes from Mirounga angustirostris, assembly GCF_029215605.1. Taxonomy (NCBI): domain Eukaryota; kingdom Metazoa; phylum Chordata; class Mammalia; order Carnivora; family Phocidae; genus Mirounga; species Mirounga angustirostris. The sequence goes on from NW_026991713.1 coordinate 143,694,646, forward strand.
CTAAAGTGGTCTTAGGGCCCCTGCTTTGGCTTCCCATTGCATGGAGAATAAAATAGAGACCTTGAGTCTCTTGTAGGCTCCTGCCCACCTCCGTACCTCCTTCTTGCCTTCCTCCCCTTTGCCTCCTCTTCTCCTGTCACCCTAATCTCCTTTCAGTCTTTGAATCCAACAAGGCCTTTCCCATCTTAGGACCTGTTCTTCTCTGGGAATGATTTTCCTCAGCTTCTCCTTAAACTAGCTTCTTATCCTTTATGTCTTAGCTTAAATGTTGTCTCCACAGAGAGGTCTTTTCTGACCCCTTTTATGAAGTAAACTTCCTGTTATTCTCCACCTCAGCCTCTTGCTTCTCCCTTCATGGATTTTGTTATTTTTTTCATTTTATATATTTATTATTATTATTATTATTTTCTCCCCAGTAGCCCATGAGTTCCTCAAGGGCAGGGCCATGCCTAGCTTGTTCATCATTGAATTGCCAGCACCCAGCACAGTGCCCAACATATGAGAGTTACTCAATAAATAAATCCATTTTGAATGGTTAAATAAATGGAGAGTTACTTCTTTGAACTACAGACAATAAGCTTGAACACTTTTTGCTTTTCTTAGTCAGACATTATGTGCAATTAGGCATATAATAAATGATGATGGGACAACATCTGTGTCTTGCCTGATGTTCATCACCAATCACTAAATCAGTCAGTTGTGCCTCTTTTGACAGTTCTGTTTTCAACTTAATGATTTGTTTCTTTTAACTTACGGCTGTTGGCTTTTTTGGGTCTGTTTGCCTGACAAAGTGCAGATTATGTTGGTATTTGCTCTTTTATTTATAATGTCATTAACTTTAAAAATGCTTTTGCTTTCAGTTAAAAGCCCTAGTTAGGGCAGTGTATTAGTCAGGGTGGTTTGGGTTATGCTGTTGTAACAACAATCCCTAAATCTCAGCTGCGTAATGCAACAAGGTTTATTCTTGGTCACTTACATGTCCAGTGTGTGTCTGGGCACTGTGGGCATGGTCTGTCTATTCTAGTCACTTAGGGATCCAGGCTGAGGAAAGCTCCATCTGAATATGTCTGCTTGATAACCATTGCAGGGGGAAGGGAATGTGTGAATCACAGTCTCTTAATTCTTCCACCTGGCAGTGATATAAGTTACTTCTGCTCGTGTTTCACTGGACAAAATAGATCACATGGTCATGCCCAACTTCCATGTGCCTGAAAGGTGAACCAAATAATTGTGAACAGCCTTGCTGACTACTCCCATCAGTTACATAGAAGACCTCATTTAAGTGTACTTATTTGTGATTCCCCTGAAATTGAAATCCATTAGCCTTCAGAAGATATGTGCATTTCCAAGCTATTATTGGGTACTATTTGCTTTCAAAATGTGAGACTTAAGACCTTTGTTAGAGGACCGTATGGTGTGATGGTTAAATGCAGGACTCTGATTTTAGTTTGCTTTGTTCAGGTGCTGTTTCTTTTTCTTTTTTAAAGATTTTATTTATTTATCAGGTGCTGTTTCTTTTTATTTTTTTTTCTTTTAAAAATTTTAAGTTCATTTCTTGATAGAGAGAGACACTGAGAGAAGGAACACAAGCAGGGGGAGTGGGAGAGGGAGAAGCAGGCTTCCTGCAGAGCAGGGAGCCCGATGCGGGGCTCGATCCCAGGACCCTGGGATCATGACCTGGGCTGAAGGCAGATGCCTAATGACTGAGCCACCCAGGCACCCAAGGTGCTGTTTCTACTGCTTCTTGGCTATGTGATCTCTGGCAACTTTCTTTACTTTTTCATGCTTCTGTTTCCTCATTAATAAAATGGAGGAGATAATTAAAATAATTATAATATTATTATTATGTAATTTATAATAAAATATATAATAATAATACCATCTAATCCTATGAGGATAGCTCAGTATTTGAAACATATGGGTTCAAAAATAGTATTTATTAATTTTGGTGGGTAGTTACTAAATTTTCTCAAAATCAGGAGTTCACTAACTTTGAATACTTGGTTGAGATCCATCATTGAAGGAAGTGGTTTCTGAAGAGCAAGGCTGGGGGAGCGGAGCAAAATTTAGTGGGTGTTTTAAAGATTGTGGAATTCAGTTGTATGGACGTGGGGCTGAGTTCTAGCTTGTGCACCTTTGCTAAGTTCTATCATTTCTATTCACTAACTTTGCTAAATTCTATAATTTCTCTGGGCCTCAACCTCATCTGTAACAAATGGAATTAATAGCATCCATTTTTCAGGGCTGAGATAAAGATTATTATGTAAGAGAGAGTGGAAACTTCCCTTAGTGATCAAAAGTGGTAGCTTCTGTATTAATTTTATATTGCTGCATAACAAATTATTAGTGGTTTAAAACAACACCTGCTTATTATCCCATGTTTTCCATGGGTCATGAGTCTGGTCAGGGCTTAACTGGGTCTCACAAGGCTGCAATCAAGGTGTCAAATGGGGCTGGGGTCTCATCTGCGATCTTCATTTAAGCTTATCCAGTTTGTTGGCTGAATTCAGTTTCTTGTGGGTGTTGGGCTGAGGACTTCAGCTCCTAGAGGCTGCCCCTCTCCACAGGCAGCTCATAGCATGGTTGTATGCTTTTTCTTCAAGGCCAAGAAGTGAATCTCTCTGAAACTTCACCTTCTTTAAAGGGCTCACCTGATTAGGTCAGGCCCACCCAGGGTGATCTCCCTTTTGATTAACTCCAAGTCAACTGAGTAAGGACCTTAATCACATTTGAAAACCTCTTTGCCTTTTCCATGTAACTTTAAAAAAATTTTTTTTAAAGATTTATTTATTTATTTATTTATTTGACAGAGAGAAACACAGTGAGAGAGGGAACACAAGTTGGGGAGTGGGAGAGGGAAAAGCAGGCTTCCCGCTGAGCAGGGAGCCTGATGCGGGGCTCGATCCCAGGACCCTGGGATCATGACCTGAGCTGAAGGCAGATGCTTAATGACTGAGCCACCCAGGCGCCCCTTTTCCATGTAACTTAATCACAGATTCTGCCCACATTCAAGGATGGGGGGTTATAGAGGACATAGACACCAGGGAATGGGGATCTTGGGGCCATCTTAGAGTTTTACCTACCACACTTTCCTTCCTCTATGAAGAACAGTTGTTGGAGGGGGAATTATCACAGATGAGCACATCCCAGAGGTCGAGAGAGCCTGATGTTGGACTCAGATGGAGGAGGCTGGGAGGTAAGTGTGTAAAACTGTCCATTTTGTGCTTCTGTTGGGGCTGTGCCTTCCTAAGCCAAGACCAAAGTTAAGACCAGGTTTTTTAGATTTTTCTTCTTCCTTCCTACCCAGGCACTTCCTGTACTCTCCCAGACCTCCCCCTCCCAACCTGAGACCCTTCAGCTGTGAGTTAGAATCACCAGGTGCCGGGCGCCTGGGTGGCTCAGTTGGTTAAGCGACTGCCTTTGGCTCAGGTCATGATCCTGGAGTCACTGGATCGAGTCCCACATCGAGTCCCGCATTGGGCTCCCTGCTCTGCGGGGAGTCTGCTTCTCCCTCTGACCCTCCCCCCTCTCATGTGCTTGCTCTCTCTCAAATAAATAAATAAAATCTTTAAAAAAAAAAAAAAGAATCACCAGGTGCCATGATCAGAGATGCAGGTGAGCAATAGGTGGGATCAGGACAGAGAAATACCCACAATACTTCTTCCTAATGGCTTTGCAGACTGAAGTCAAAGGAATACAAACCTCAAGTGAAAAAAAAAAAAAGCCCAGAGAGAAAACGAATTTTAAGTGGTGATGTTTTTTTCGGAATCTGCCAAACGTCAGAGGCTCTTTGAAACAAAACAAATGCTGTCTCCCTTCTGCAGAAGGAGGCCTGCAGAAGCTGGTGTGATGTGTCGGGAACCAAACTGCCAACCACCTGTGCAGGAAAATAGTCTCTTCTTGCTCATGGGGCCACGGGTCATACTTGATAACAAGCAAAATACAAATGAAGGTCAGCTAGAAATAAAAAGCCACTAACTCCGAGGTCTTTAAGTTCCCCTCAGCAAAGCCTTGAGCACGACAGGATTACTCCCAGGGAGTGAGGTTGAAAGGGTCACTCTGAGACCTCTTTCAGAGGACCTGTGACAGATGCCCACAGCTTCCCTAATGGGACTGCAGTGGAGCAAATAAATACCCCAGGGAGGTCTTGAGCTGGCCCCAGAGCCCCCTCACTCCCTCTGCAAATCCAGCTCTGTTCTGCACTTTGAAATTGCTCTTAGTACTTGTCAACATCTGCCCTACAGAATGGATGGAAATTGCTTGCTTGTACATCACTGCCAGGCAAGATGGAGAAGGACCCTCCTCTGTCAACAAAAAAGGTGGCATGATAGAGTAAGATAGAGCGTCAGTTTGGATTATGAAGGATTCTTAGAATTGATATAATCCCAAAGGGGGAGGGAGAGCCTCAGCCAGCCTGGGTTTGGAATGACATTGATAAAGCTGGTGGTGCTCAATAGGATACAGATTAGAAGAAGCCTTTGTCCTTGCCTGATGCTAAATGGGCTGCCTGTAAGATGAACTAAAATTCAGAGTTGGAAAACAATTGCAAAAGACCACATATCATTGAGCGTTGTTGATAAATGTTAATGAGACAGGAGCAAGCACTGAGATTCGGCAGTATTGATTAAGAGAGGAAATAAAATGCGCCGAGTGGTTCTTGACGATCTCAGGCAATGACTGCATTTTGTTTAAAGTATCTCTTGCCACAGCATACATCCTTGTAAATCTAGAGTGTGATATATGCTGTTGTCTCCTCCCCTTCTTCTCTACTCTCTCCATTTCATTCATTGTTGCTTATTCATTCATGCAACAAATATTTGAGTCCCTACCACATATTCACACAGCACCAGGTACTAGAGTTACAAAAGTGGGCAAATAGACACAGTTGTTTCCCTCAGAGTTTACCTACAGTGGTAGGAAGGATGCTTTAAAAGGCAGTTTCAGGGCGCCTGGGTGGCTCAGTTGGTTAAGCGACTGCCTTCGGCTCAGGTCATGATCCTGGAGTCCCAGGATCGAGTCCCGCATCGGGCTACCTGCTCAGCAGGGAGTCTGCTTCTCCCTCTCCTGCTCCCCCCTCTTGTGCTCTCTCTCTCAAATAAATAAATAAAATCTTAAAAAAAAAAAAAAAGGCAGTTTCAAAGGAGGTGCCTGGGTGACTTAGTTGGTTAAGCTGATTTTGGCTCAGGTCATGATTTCAGGGTTGGGAGATGGAGACCCTGTGTTGGGCTCTATGCTCAGCAGGGAGTCTGCTTGAGGATTCTCTCCCCCCCCCTTGCCCCTCCCCTCATTCTCTCTCTGTCTCTTTTTCTCTCTAAAATAAATAAATAAGTCTTTTAAAAAAAATCTGATTTCTAACTTCTATTAAAAGCTCAGGATATGTCATACAGTCAGCCAAAGCTGAGGGGTGGCTGTCCTCTAGATGGAGACTCTGTTTGCCCTTGTCCCCATCCAGTCCCTGTGGGCAACTGATTCAACAACCCCAGTTGTCACCATAATTCTGTTTTGTTTTTTTTTTTTTTTAAGATTTTATTTGTTTATTTGACAGAGAGAGAGAGAGAGCGAGAGCAGGAACACATGCAGGGGGAGTGGGAGAGGGAGAAGCAGGCTTCCTGCCAAGCAGGGAGCCCGATGCGGGGCTCCATGCGGGGCTCGATCCCAGGACTCTGGGATCATGACCTGAGCTGAAGGCAGACGCCTAACGACTGAGCCACCTAGGCGCCCCATAATTCTGGTGTTTATGTAGCTTTCCTCCTAGGGGAAAACTAAAGGAGCAGGTATGCCCCTCCCACATTTTCCACCTCTCTGTGTTTGCTTTCCCCCATGGCTGCTGTAACAAAGGACCACAAACCAGGTGGCTTAAGGCCACAGAAATTTATTCTCTCACAGTTCTGGAGACAGAAGTCCAAAATGAAGGTGTCAACAGGGCACTGCTCTTTCTGAAGGCACTAGAGAAGCCTCCCTCCTGCCTCTGCCAGTTTCTGGTGGCCCCCTCAGCTTGTAGCTACACCCCTCCAGCGGCCTCCATCATATAGGGCCTTCTCCCGTGCCTCCTCCGTATCTCTGTGTCTGAATCTCCCTCTTCTTTTTCTTGTGAAGACACCAGTCATTGGATTAGCCCTCCCCCCACCCAATCCTGTATGACCTAATCTTAACTTAATGGCATCTGCAAAGAGCCCATTTCCAAATAAGGTCACATTCACAGCTACCAGGGGTTGGGCCTGGGGGAATATCTTTTTAAGGGGACACTGCACCGTTAACTCCACTCACTTCTAGCTCCCCTTCTCATTCCTTCCCATTCCAACTGCCCACATCCTAACCCTCGGAAATTCCACTCTGTCCCCCACGCCTTTGCCCGATGCTTTTTTTTTTTTTATTAAAGATTTTATTTATTTGGCAGAGAGAGAGAGCATAGAGAAAGAGCATAAGCAGGGGGAGCGGCAGGCAGAGGGAGAGGGAGAAGCAGGCTCCCGCTCAAGAAGCAGGCTCCCCGCTGAGCAGGGAGCCCTATGCAGGGCTTGATCCCAGGACCTTGGGATCATGACCTGAGCTGAAGGCAGGCGTTCAACCCACTGAGCCACCCAGGCACCTGCCCCATTCCTACTCCTACTTCAATCTCAACCCAAGCCTTACCCTGCCCCCTGACCACCCATAAAGGGCCCTTATTTTTTCCCAAATTATACCCCATTCCTTGAAACTGCCTTTTAAAGATTTATTTTATTTTAGAGAGTGAGAAAGAGAGAGAGAGTGATTGGCGTGGGGGAGGGCCAGAGGCAGAGGGAGAGAATCTCAAGCAGGCCCTGCCCTGAGCACAGAGCCAAATGCAAGGCTTGATCTCATAACCCTGAGATCACTACCTGAGCCGAACCCAAAAGTGGATGCTTAACCAACTGTACCACCCAGGCGCCCCTAGAAAAGAGATTTTTTTCTTACTTTTGAATATTGGCAACTAATTAACAAAAATTTAAAAACACTTGCAGGCAAACCCAAACAGGTCTGCAGCCCTGATTTGGACGGTGTCCTAACCGTCTGAGACCTCATGGGAGAAATTTAAAAGTATGTGAAACCATCTACATAGTCAAACACAATTATGTTTTTTTAGGGACAGTATAAAAATGACCAATTTCCTATTAATATTGAAAAAATACACTGAAGAAAGACTCTGAGTGTTGTCTAGGAAGACCTAGAATGACTGTCTCAGAGATAGCCGAGGTCTGTAATTGTCCCACTCCCAAACTTTTTAAGGTATATGTCCCTACACATAGAAAGGACTTGGACCCTATTCAGAGGACACTGGGGACTTCAGACTTTAATGTGTACATACAAGTCACATAGGAATCTTTTTTATTTTTTAAACATTTATTTATTTATTTATTTGAGGGGGGAGGGGCAGAGGGCGAGAACCTTCGAGCTGACTCCCCACTGAGCACGGAGCCTGACACAGGGCTCGGTCCCACAACCCGTGAGATCATGACCTGAGTTGAAAGAGTCGGACGCCTAACCAACTAAGCCACCCAGGTGCCCTTAGGGATCTTAATAAAATGCTGATTCTGATTCAGCAGGTCTTGGGGGGGCTGAGGTTGGGCATTTCTTTCTTTTTTTTTTTTTTAAAGATTTTATTTATTTATTTGACAGAGAGAGAGAGAGACAGCAAGAGAGGGAACACAAGCAGGGGGAGTGGGAGAGGGAGAAGCAGGCTTCCCGCTGAGCTGGGAGCCTGACCGGGGGTTTGATCCCAGGACCCTGGGATCATGACCTGAGCTGAAGTCAGACGCTTATCCGACTGAGCCACCCAGGCGCCCCAAGGTTGGGCATTTCTGACGAACTCCTGAGTTGGTGCCAATGCCAATGCTGGCTGGTTCGAGAACCTCACTTTGAGCAATAAAGTTTTCAAGGATCTGTGCTACCATTGTACACATTGGAAGAGAAATTCTCCAGTTGTGACACTCACTGCCCCTAGCCTGTCTGCCTACTGTCTGGGGATGGATGGGGAGCTAAGCAGGAGAGGTGGGAACCACAGGTACCTTCGCCTTTAGAAGCAGGGAGTAGGGAACATTGCTCAGGGAGACAGAAAGGTTTTGGGGAGGTTCCTCTTGCTGCCTTTGGCTCAGTGGATGGAGTGGGAAAAGAGCAAGTGTGAAAGTGAGGAAACAAAGGAATTTGGAGAGCCAGCTGCCCTCCCTGGACCAAATTCCCAGTTTGGCCTGGTGGAACCCTGTCATCTCTGTCTCACCCAGGCCTGCAGCATCTGGCCTCTCTTCCTGGGCATACATTTTTCTTTGCACTCTTGGAAAAATTGGACCCATAAATTGAATCCACCTTCAGGCAGTTTAACTTGCATGGCCAGCACTTACTCAGCAGATAACCACCAGCCTCATTAACCTTGGCTCATTCTCAAGAGGTTTTTTGGGGGTGGGGGAAGGTGGTGGTGGTGATGGTCAAAGAGCTTATGAATTATTCTTTGATAATTCCTGGAGTATCTTGGGGAGCAGAGTTGTTTATTTTGTTGAGTAAACATAATTTGTATTACAAGCCCTATTTGTTGGTATTGTTGATGTGTGCATACATGTGTATTGTGTGAGTGCTGATGTGTGTGTACCCATTTTATTATTTTAAAATTCTTTATTTTATTAATCTATTTATTTTGTTATGTTATGTTACTTTATTTATTATGTTATGTTAGTCACCATACAGTACTTCATTAGTTTTTGATATAGTGTCCCATGACTCAATGCTTGCATATAACATCCATTGCTCATTGCAATACGTGCCCTCCTTAATACCCATCCATCACCAGGCTAACCCATTTTAAATGCTGAACAGTGACCTCTCCCTGGAGGTGTCTCTTACCCACCTGGTATTGCCAGGAGATCTGAAAAACCAATGCCCTGGGTTCTGTGAGCACCATGTTTCTCAAAACATGGTCCTTTGCCCATCTGTGTCAAATCACCTGAAGAGCTCCCTAACATGCAAAATCCTGGGTCCTGCCAGGGACCTGCTGTATTAGAATCCCTGGTACTGGAGCCCAGGAATCTATCTTTTTATCAACCCACCCTGGTGACCATGATGCACAAGAATATGGAGAATCACTGCCATAGATGAGACTTAGGTTCTTTCTGCATGTCAGCTGGGTCATTCCACTTACTTTTGGGTGGTCGTCTTGCTTGTGATATATTTTATATTACAAAGTATTTGTGTTTCTCGGGGATCACTGGGTTGACTTTTTAAACGATCACTGTGGCCCAGTGTAGTGACATTTGCTGCTCACCTTCATTTCCTCATGTTCTGTCAACAGCCCTGGTTATCATCTGGGGACTCTTGCCTCCTCTACTCTCCCAAGGTCCTATAGCTGCTAAGTAGTGGAGTCGGGATGCAAGCCCAGGCAGCCTCGCTTCAAAGTCTGCTCTCTTATTCACTGTGGCATGTAGCTATAACACACACTGCTGGGGGCCCTCCCTAATTGTTCAGCACTCACTCTCCTTTGTATGCAGAGCTTCTTTCTGTACCCATGTCCAGGTTGCCTAGCCAGTGCATGGGGTAGAGCAGATGAACCAGGAAGTTACTTTGCCAGGAGCAGTCCTCAGCCACCCACAGGCAGGGGTTCATTGTGAACCTTCCAGCTTCCTTCCCCTTCAGGAGGCAGGATTCAGAGACATGCTGTATATAGTTTCCCTGAGTTGCCCAGTGCAGCTGAGACCCACTTGCCCACAGCGGGGCCTGCTTATCACACCTCTAGTATTGGCTTCTTCCTGTCAGTGTCTCATGTTCCCACTCCCCCCCATCAGTGCTTCTCTTAGGATCACCTCCCAAATCAACTACTTGTTGAAACCCTTATCTCAAGGGGTCTGCTTCTGGGACATCATGTGCTTAAACTGCCTTAAGCATATATCATCTTATTTAATCTTTGCCTCATCCTTGCCTGGTAGGAACCATGATCAGCCCCATTTTACAGGTGAAGAAAATGAGGCTTGGAGAATGGAAGTGACTCGGCCAAGCTTAGGAGCTGAGCCAGGACTGGAGCCAGGTCTGTTGGCACCAATGTTCAGTTCTGAGTCTGCACTTTGTTTTATTTATTTATTTTTAAAGATTTGTTTATTTATTTGACAGAGAGAGAGAGAGCGAGAGCAGGAACACAAGCAGGGGGAGTGGGAGAGGGAGAAGCAGGCTTCCTGCCAAGCAGGGAGCCTGATGCGGGGCTCGCCCAGGACCCTGGGATCACGACCTGAGCCGAAGGCAGACGCTTAACGACTGAGCCACCCAGGCACCCCTCTGAGTCTGCACTTTGTACTGTGGAGTTTATGGGTAACTGGTGGGTAGTGTGTGGCATGTGTTGGATTGGGCTTCCGATCTGTTCTTGCCATGCTTCCCACTCCTAGCTGAGAGGAGCATCATGGTGCCTCTCTTTAAATTTACAGTACGGGTTGAGAAGGTGAGAAGCTGACCTCGGGCGTGGCTGCCGTACTCTCTGTTGAGCCGGTATGCCCACCTCAGGCCTGGCTAACTTGTATACCAGCCTTTTGGTAGGGACTTGAACTGAACTCGACAGAGCGAACCTCAGCCAAGACAGATCCTTTCTTGTGGAGTGCTCCACAATCCTCACTGCCCCTGGCCTAAGTAGACCTCCCACATCCCCCCACGAGCTGACCTCTAGGTCCCAGTGAAATGCTTCTTTCAAAACGGACTTTTCCTGGTGGGAAGCCCTTCCAGGGTTTTTGTGTTGATCAATTTCAAGCCTATGATCTTGTTTGCAGCTGCCCGGGTTGTTCCCAAGGTCTGCCTTCATGTTATAAATTTGCACTTGAAGCCCACAGGCTATTCTGCCAAGAGTAGAATTTCTATTTTTTAAAGAATAAATAATAGGGGCGCCTGGGTGGCTCAGTTGGTTAAGTGACTGCCTTCGGCTCAGGTCATGATCCTGGAGTCCCTGGATCGAGTCCCGCGTCGGGCTCCCTGCTCGGCAGGGAGCCTACTTCTCCCTCTGACCCTCCCCCCTCTCATGTGCTCTCTCTCAAATAAATAAATAAAATCTTTAAAAAAAAAAAAGAAAGAAAAATTGTGAGCAAGTCTCGGGGCACCTGGGTGGCTCAGTCGTTAAGTGTCTGCCTTCGGCTCAGGTCATGATACCAGGGTCCTGGGATCGAGTCCCGCGTCGGGCTCCCTGCTCGGCAGGGAGTCTGCTTCTCCCTCTGACCCTCCTCCCTCTCATGCTCTCTGTCTCTCATTCTCTCTGTCTCAAATAAATAAATAAAATCTAAAAAAAAAAAAAAAGAATAAATAATAAACTGCTCTGGAATTGTAATAACTTCCAGAGCCTCCTTAGGTCCAGTCTCTCACTTGTTCATTTGGTGAATTCAGTGAGTTCCCAGGCTCCACAGGCATGAGGAAGTGAAGTCAAACACCCACCCAACAAATACCCATGGGGTGGTTAATACATGCAGTCGTGTGAATGTGTAATCACAAACATGAGAAGGCCTGTTATGGAAAAGAAATAGAGATATGAGAGAAAATAACAGCGGGGCAAATTTTAAAATCATTATTGGGTTTGTTGTATTGATTATTATAGAATTTATAGATTTTATAATTAAAAATTATAGATCTTATAATTATCATCTATAGTAATAATTATAGATTCTTCTCCGTACTTACATTCATATAAAGTGTGCACATGCACACACACACACACACACACCTGCACCTGACACATAAGTGGGATTATTCACCAAGTAGCTGTTTTTTTTACTTTATTTTTAATTTTAATTTTAATTTTTTAAAAGATTTTTATTTATTTGTTTGACACAGAGAGACACAGCGAGAGAGGGAACACAAGCAGGGGGAGTGGGAGAGGGAGAAGCAGGCTCCCCGCTGAGCAAGGAGCCCGATGTGGGGCTCGATCCCAGGACCCTGGGAACATGACCTGAGCCAAAGGCAGATGCTTAACTGACTGAGCCACCCAGGGGCCCTGTTTTTTTACTTTAGAACATACCATGGACCCCTTTCCAAGACTGTACATAAGGACTGCTTCATTTTAAAAAATTTCTTATCAAAGTATAATTGATACACAATGTGAGATTAAAATTGTTGAAAACTGACTCATTTAAAAAATTGTTTATGATAGAAACTTTCAAATATATACAAAAGTTGTGAGAATAATAAAATGAATCTCCCTCACCCAGCCTTAACAATTTTCAACTTCTAGCCAAACATATTTCATCTATATTTATCCCATCCAATTCCTCCCCTTCTCATATTATTTTGAAGAAAATCCCAAACATCATATCACTGCATTTATAAATTTCTCAGTAGACCTAAACCCTCTTTAACTACTGTGTAATATTCCACTGATAAATATTCCATAACTTATTTATCCTGTCTTTTTTTTTTTTCAATTCATTTATTTTTTGACAGAGAGAGACAGCGAGAGAGGAAACACAAGCAGGGGGAGTGGGAGAGGGAGAAGCAGGCTTCCCGCCAAGCAGGGAGCCTGATGGAGGGCTCGATCCCAGGACCCTGGGATCGTGACCTGAGCCGAAGGCAGATGCTTAACAACTGAGCCACCCAGGTGCCCCTATCCTGTCTTCTATTAATGGGCATTTCAGCTATGTTTAATCTAGGTAAAGACACATTTTCTAGTTGTAAATGTGGAATTAAATGAAATGTTTTCTCCCCCCTCTTCTGAGGGGGCCCTTATACTGAGGATATAGATTCTCTAGGCTTGAGTAAAACAAAAGTGTGCCTCATGGCTGCCTCCTGCCACTTCCATACCTAGTGGGGAGGCAGGTAGGGGTCTCTGAGCCAGGCAGTAAGAAGTGCAGTTTGCTGGCCATGGGGTGGGGATCGGGTGGTCATCCCCACAGCCTGAGAGGTCCCATGAAGGGTGTGAGTCAGGCCATCTGGTCAGGGAGACACAGTGGTTTCACCAGTGGGTCTCAGCAGAACACGGAACAGACTTGAGTGAATGCTGTAGTTTCCTAGGGCTTCCATAACACATCACCACAAACTTGGTGGCTTAGAACAACAAAAACTTCTTTCACAGTTCTGGCAGCCAGAAGTCCGAAATCAAGGTGCTGGCACCATCACATTTCCTGCTAAGGCTCAAGGGGAGGATCCTTCCTTGCCTCTTCCAGCTTCTTGTGACTCCTGGTGTTCTTTGGTTTGTGGCTTCATCCTCCCAGTCTCTGCCTCTGTCTTCACATGGCCTTCTTTCCTGCATATCTGTGTCTTTTCTGTCTCTTATAAGGACACTTTCATCAGATTTAGGGCCTGCCCTAATGATCTCATCTTAATTCTTACCTTAATTACATCTGCAAAGACCCTATTTCCAAATAAGGTCATACTCTGAGGCTTGGCATAGACACGATTTGGGGGTGGAGGGAGGGATACGATTTAACTCACTACAGGGAGTGTCCTGGTATACTCGCAGTTGCCCTAGGCAAAAGGCTAGGCTTTTCTGAGGCTGAATGGGTCTTACTGTGGCAGCCAGGCAGTCAGAGACTAGGCACAGAGCAGTTAGGGAGTATTCACCTGCAAGCAACTAAGAACCAACTCTCAGCAGGTGAGTGGGAAGGTCCATAAGGAGCCTGGAGGTTGGTCTTTCTGGGGATGGTTCAGCAGCTTCATGATTATCAGGGCTCTGGGCTGGGGATTCTGCAATTCTCTTGGATTTTCTCTCTTGGTTGCAAGATGGCTTCTGTGAGCTGAGCAGGAAATCTTTACAATGTGAGTGAGGGAGGGAGTGCTGGGGATGGCCAGGGCTGTGTGTGTGTGTGTGTGTGTGTGTGTGTGTGTGTGTGAGAGAGAGAGAGAGAGAGAGAGAGAGAGATTTCTTATGAAGGAGGAGAGGTCTTTCCCAGGAGACCTTCCTTTTACATCTTATTGGTCGAGACTGGGTCACATGGCCACCCCAGCTGCAAGGGAGGCTGCGAAAGCAAGCATCTCTTGTTCGGTCTGTAGACAGAGGCAAGAGAGAAAGAAAGAGCTGTGGAGGGGTCACTACCCATGCACGGGCAGCCCTCCAACTCTTCCAAATAAATCACCAGTAAATCCATTATGCTCTTCCATGCTGTTCCCACTGCAACAAGTCATATCTTGTTGATCACTTAAGATCTGTGTGTGTCAACTCATGTCACGGATGGTCTCATTACGAGGCAGCTTTTGTTTGGAGGGCTCGTGCTCCAGGAGGGGGACTTTCTGGAGAAACCCTCTTAAATCAGTAGCTTTAGTTATTTTCCTCACAAGTAGGACAATGCTGAAACAAACATTCTTGTCCATAAATATTTGTACATCCACAACTGTATTTTGGGATGTGGGATTGCTGTGCTCGAATACCCTATATGTTCCTGTTGGGAGCTTTCTCCAGGCCTGGGTGTGGATCTTGCTTGCTCATCCTCAAGCCGATCATAGCCCACATCTTTCAGGGACGACCGAGCAGGAATATGCATTTCTTTTGCTTCCCCTTCGAATCCATTATCTCGACCCGCCGTCCCTTGCCTGTTTTGGCAGTGAGGTTCTCTGATGACTCTGGAGCTGTTGTATACATTATTCATACATCTTTTTATATCACCTACTGTGGCACCAGCTGGGGACAGCAAATACTACAAACATGGCACCAATAAAAAAGAATGTGTAATCAGTCTTTAAAAATTCCTTCTTGTCTGCCAAGGGTGGCACGTGAGGGTGGAAAGTGAGCAGCTGGCTGGTCCTGCTAATTTTGAGGCGGCTTTACGCTGAAAATGATGGTTGCTTCACCATCAGTCAGTCTCTCTCTGACCTCTGGAAGAGGCAGATCCCAGGGGCCTGAGCAGATTTGATGGGGAGGGAGCTCATATCCAATGCCACAAGTGAGGGAAAAAGTAAAACATATCTTCTCCAGAAGTAGGGGGTATTATTACCAGCTTTATCTCTCAGATGCTGACAGAGAGGTGGGGCTTGTTGGTTATTGCTTATTTATTGTTTTCCTTCCATTTTGTTTTATTGAGACATAATATACATTAAAGTGTACTCATCTTAAATTTGCAATTTGATGATTTTTTTTACACACCTATACACCCGTTGTTGTGGTTTCAGTTGTGTCCTCACAAAAGATATGTGGAAGGTCTTAACCCCCAGGACCTCAGAATGTGACCCAATTTGGAAGCAGGGTTGTTGCAGATGTATTAGTTAAGATGAGATCATGCTGGATTGGGGTGGGCTTTTAGTCCAATATGACAGGTGTCTTTTTTTTTAATTTTTAAAAAATTTTATCTATTTGAGAGAGTGAGCAGGTGAGAGAGAGAGAAAGAGAGAGAGAGAGAGAGCATGAGCAGGGGGAGAGGGAGAAGCAGGCTCCCCACCGAACAGGAAGCCTGATGTGGGGCTTGATCCTAGGACCCTGGGATCACGACCTGAGCCAAAGGCAGACGCTTAACTGACTGAGCCACCCAGGCGCCCCTCTCAGGTGTCTTTATAAGAAGAGGGAGATTTGGACACAGGCACACACACAGGGAGAAGGGCACATGAAGGTGAAGGCACAGATTGAAATTATGCCTCTACAAGCTAAGGAAGGCAAGGAGTACTGGCAGCCACCAGAAGCTGGAAGAGGTTGGGAAGGATTTCTCTTCTAGAGCCTTCAGAGAGAGAGCATGGCCATGCTGACACATCCTTATCTCAAGACTCTGGCCTTCAGAACTGTGAAACAAATTTCTATTGTGTTAAGCCACCCACTTTGTGGTCCTTTGTTATGGAAGAGTAGCAAAGTGATCTACCCATGTGACCACCATGGAGATGCAGATATAGAACCTATTTAATGCCCAGAAGTTACCCTTGGGCCCCTTCCAAGATTATAACCTCTTTCTCCACCTGAGCTAACCATCTGTTCTGATTTCTATCACCACTGGTGTGTTTTGTCTATTCTTGAACTTTGTGTAACTGAAATCGTGCAGTAGGAACTCTTCTGTGTCTGGCGTCTTTCGCTCAGCATCATATCTGTGAGATTTCTTCACTGTGTTGTGTGTGAAGATTACTGCTGATTTTTTTCCATAAATATTTACTCATTACCTGTGATGTGTTGTGGTAGGCCCTGAGGTTATGAGGACTACAGGGGTTCTCTGTCCAATTTGGAAGAGAGAATTGTAAACTACTCACCACGAGATGATGTGGACATGGGTTGATAAGGGTTTGGACTTTGGGAGCCTGCAGAGCATGGGGAATCCAGGACAGTCTCCACAAAAGTGATGAAGTTCATACTGAACATTTTAGGGTAGTAGACTAGTTTGAGTGGATGCACGGATGGGGGTGCAGGGATGTGTGCAGGGAACTGTGAAGAATCTGGTGCAGCTCAGGAATAAGACATCATAGGCAACTGAGAGATATTTATTGACTAGTGCAGGGACTGACAATAGTCTTTGGGCCAAAACTTGCCCACCACCTGCTTTTGTAAATAAAGTTTTGTGGAACCCAGCCACTCCCATTCCTTTACATATGTATGGTTGCTTTGGCATTATGACTGCAGCCTTGAGTAATCATGACAGAGGCCATATGGCCCAAAAACCCTAAAATATTTATTATTTTGACCTTTACAAAAAAAAATAGGTGATACCTGGTCTAGTGTATGCCAGAAGCTGGGCTTAAGTGCTCTTTCGTTATATTTCTATTTAATAACTACAGTGACTCTGCAAGAGAGCCATTATTGCTCCTACTTTAAAGATGATGATCCTTAGGCTCAGAGAGGTAAAGTGATTTTTCAAGGTCGCAGCCAGCAAGAGGAGGAACTGGATATGTCTGAGTTCAAAGGAGCTTCTCCAGAGTAACTGGAATCTCTCCAACAATTAGCAATCATTGTAGGAAATAGTTTGAGGCCAGATTGTGGAGAGTCACTCATTCGTTTTCATCTTTGGGCAATGGGGAGATGGTGAAGGTTCTTGAGAAAGGGAATAGTGTGATCAGGCCAGTTTGAAATCATCATATCCAAGTGCCTTCCTGGGTGTGGGGTCTAAGACTCATCAAGCAGGGTTTGCACTCATCCACAAAATTTTTCTCAGGAGGATCATTCATTTAGCAAAGGAAAAGTGCTGACCAATATCCTGCATTGCTGAGTTATGTCTTGGAGCTGGAGTCTCTCTTGACACAGCTCTAAGGATGGTGAGTAAAGAGAAGGGGGGTCTTTCAGTCCAGTATCTAGATTAGATCCAAATCTAGGTTTAGATCTGAGCATACACATGCCAGTCTCTGTACTACAGGTTTCTACACATATACATGACCTTGTCTTGTCCTCACTACTGGCCAAGAAACAGGTGCTATTATCAGCCCTCCTGTACAGATGGAGAGGATAAGAGACTTATCCCTTCAAAGGTAGACTAGTAGTTTCAGGGCCTACAGGGAGAGGGAAATGGAAAGTGACTGCTAATAGGTATGGGGTTTCTTTTGGGGGTGAAGCAAATGTTCTGGAATTCCAGAACTACCATGGTGATAGTTGCACAACTTTGTGAATATTCTCCAAAATGCTGAATTGTACACTTTAAAAGGGTGAATTTCTTGATATGTGAATTATATCTCAATGGGATGCCACTTTACACCCATGAGGATGGCTATCATAAAAAAGACATATAATAACAGGGGTTGGCAGGGATGTGGAGAAATTGGAACACTCATGCATTGCTGGTGGGAAAGTAAAACGGTGCAGCTGCTATGGAAAACAGTCTGGCAGGTTCTCAAAGTGTTAACATAGAGTTACTGTATGACCCAGCAATTCCATTTCTAGGTATATACCCAAGAGATTTGTCCACACAAAAACTTGTACACAAATGTTCATAGCAAATTTGTTTATAATAGCCAAAAAGTAGAAACACCCAAAAATGTCCATCAACTGATGATCAGATAAATAAAATGTGGTCCATTCATAAAATGGAATATTATTTTGCCATAAAAAGGACACATGCTGGGGTGCCTGGGGAAAAAAAAAAGACACATGCTGTAATATGCACGAATCTCAAAAACATGACATTAAGTAAAAGAAGCCAGAAACAAAAGGCCACATGTTGTATGATTTTATTTATATGAAATGTCCCGAATAGGCAAATCCATAGAGATAAAAAGTAGATTAGCAGTTGCCTGCAGGGAAGGGGACTGGGGAATGAGTGCTAATAGGTATAGGGTTTCTGTTTGGGGTGAAGAACACTACTGCTAATAATGGTGATGGTTGCATAACTTTTTGAATATACTGAAGATCACCGAACTGTGCACTTTTAGATGTGTGAGTCATATGTTAATAACAGCAACAAGAACAAGAAAGACCCTCATCCTCGATGACACAAGGAGAATTGTCAGGGCCAAGGTTGAACTCAGGTTGTCTATTTCCAGGCCCAAGCCTGGTTCCCATCCTGTCTGGACCCTTATCCATCCATTTCCATGGATGTCCATGTCATACTAAGAAATCCCAAATTACTAGTTTTATATGCTTTAGAGGTGGAAACACATTAATCCAGGAGACAATGTGGCAGAATGACTGAATTGCTTGATGGAATCCCTTCTCTGCCACTCATCAGCTGTATCTGTTTCCGCATTTGTCAAATGTGGTTGCTAGTGCCAGTATGGATCTCATAGGGTTGCTGGGAGGAGTCCATGGATTCATACAAGTGATCTGTTTTGAAGTATGTCTGGTTGGTGGCAAGTGCTCAGTAAATTTCTCCTGTCTCTTTCTGAGTTGTTGGGGACCTCAATTTGGACCTTAGCTCAAAGTCTTTGAGCTTGGGCATGTCTGCAGCTGCCTCATCTTGGTTGTCCAAGAGTTAAGTGGTAAGATCAGGCTGATGCTATGGTCCAGGTACAAAGGTGAGGGGAGAGAAAACCCCCAGGAACTGATGATGCCAGACCAACCTTTGTTCTTTGAGTCATTACTATTTTCAATTCTCCACAGCCCTGATTTTGAGCATGGTATCAGTAAAGCTTAAAAATATCTGATGGTACAGGGGCCACATAGTAATCATAGCAAGCTTTAATATTCATATTAGAATTTGAGCGAACGTGGATAATCAAAAACTTCTGAATTCTACTTCCCATTCTCTGCTAGGTCTCCTCAAGGCTGAATAGCTTTGAAATGGCCATAAATTTGCATAATGTCTTCCATAAAGCTAATCACTTTAGGTCTGGAAGCATTTTTGCCTGGGGCTATTATAGTCTTCCACTGTTTCCCTAGCTGACATATAAAATCAGAGGAATTGAGGATTTTTTAGGTAGAGCAAGGGATGTTGCAGAGTCTAGCTGTGGCTTACTTGGAGCATGGAAAGACAGACCAGGTTCCAGGATAAGTGGCATCAGAGCTTGTTTTTCCTGCCATTTTGGGGCATGTTGCAGGAGAGGAAGGATCCAAAGGAGATGGGAAAAGGTCTATAATAGGGGCTTATGTATTATTTGGTAGAAATTACTTCTTTAAGTCAGTCTTGAAAGGGGCCACTGGCTGACTCCTGTGAGTTCGTGAATGCCATATAGCTAATGAAATCTGGTTAAGATTTTCCTCCCATTTTTGTCTCTCCTTCTCAGGTACTCCAGGTCTCCAAGGAGCCCCAACCACTGGGTAGTGATCACTTTTTTTCCATGCTTCTTGAGTTTGTACGTTTTAAATCTGAACCTTGAAAATCTGTATGTCATGCTAATGGAGGGAGGTTTACTTTAACTGAAATTTTATTGTTTCACTAGCCAATAAATTCAAATGGCACAAATTTCAAAAGGTACAAAGGGGTTGCTATAGACTGAATATTTGTGTCCCCCACCCCCCAAATTCATATATTGAAATCCTAACCCCTAATGTGATGGTATTAGGAGGTGGGGGCCTTTGGGAGGTGATTAGCTTATGCAGGTGGAACCCTCATGAATGGTATTAGTACTTTTATGAAAGAGACCCCAGAAAGCTCCCTCACCCTTTCTGCCATGGACACAGAGAGAAGATGACCATTTATGAACCAAGAGACACTAAATCTGCCAGCACCTTGATCTTGGACTTCCTGGCTGACTGAACTGTGAGAAATACATTTCTGTAGTTTATAAGCCACCCAGTCTATGGTATTTTGTTATAGCAGCCTGAATGGACTAAGACAGGGTACACATTGAAAAGTCAGCCTTCCATCCCTCTCCCCCTGCTACCAGTTCCCCCCCGTGCAGGCAACCAGTGTGATCAGTTTCTGGTTCCACATGTCATATCACCTACATCTATACCTGTACCTACTCATCTCCTATAAATGACAGCTTGCTATAAATACTATTTTGCACCCTTTTCCCTTTGAATTATGTATTGGTTTCCTATTGTTGCTATAACAAGTTACCACAAATTTAGTGCTTAAAACGACACAAATTTATTTTTGCATAGTCTGGAGGCCAGAAATTCCAAATGGGTCTCAATGGGCTAAAATCAAGTTGTTCCCTTGCCTTTTTTAGCTTCTAGAGTCTGCCTGCATTCCTTGGCTCATGGCCCCTTCTTCCATCTTTGAAGCCAGCAGCATAAAATCTTCAAATCCCTCTCTGACTCTGACCCTCCTTCTTCTGTATTATAAGGACTCTTGTGATTACATTGGACTCACCTGGATAATCCAGAATAGTGTACCTTTCTCAAAATCCTTATCTTAATCACATCTGCAAAGCCCCTTTTGCCATGTAAGATAACATATTCTTAGGTTCTGGGGATAAGAATGTGGACTTCTTTAGGGACCATTATTCTACCCATCACAATATATCTTGGAGATTGTCCCATGTTAGGGCATAGAGTGTTCTTTCCCTTTTATCAGCCTCATGGACACTGTTCCATTGTTTGGATATGCCATAATTTACTTGATCAATTCCCTCTTGATGAACACTTAGCTTGTTTCTAGCCTCTTGTTATTTCAACCAGTACTACAAGGAATTACACTTTATCTGGCACCTTTGCTAGTATACCTGATGAATTTTGAGAAGTGGAATTGCTGAGTTAAAGATAGGAACCTCTCTAATTTTATTAGATATTGCCAGATTGCTCTAAGGGTGGTTAAAAATTTCTTATAGAGAATTTCAAATATATAAAAGTAGAATAGTTCAGTGCATACTGTGTATCCATCTTCCAATTCAACAATAACAATTAGCAACTCATGGCCAGTCTCCTTTAATCTGTACCTCCCATATGCTTCCTCCCCCCAGTGCCTTTGTTATTTAGAAGTAAAACCCAGACATCACATATTCCAAAGGAAAGATTTAAAAGTTTGAAACACAGTGGCATGTGTTAATGAGATTGTTGTGGACGGACTGAACCGAGAGGAGAATCCTTCCCAGATGTTAACATTCAGAACACCTGTGTTGCTAGGAGAGTCACCCTCCACCTGGGAGAGCGTGGATGTCTGCCAGCTGTGACCATTATCGCTGTTGTTGTGGAGGTAGTAGCTGACCCATCCCACCCTCTGAGCTGGTTTGGTTTCACCCAGAGGATGATCTCAGAAATCAGCATTGCCCTGCAGATTTGTGCAGATGATGTTCTGAAGGTGGAGCGGCTGGGAATGAGCTGACTCAACCAGCTGCTTTGGAACTCCGATACTGAGCAAGCGCCCTAAAGCAATAAAAAAGTACTTTTTGACCTGCCATATCTGCACATTATCAGCAAGTGAGAGACCTTTCTGTAACAATACCAGAACTTTGATATCTTGCCTTATCAAATTTTCACACCACTTTCCAAGAATAATAAAAAAAGATCCAAGCAGGGGTAGGCTTTTGGGGAAACTGGCTCTCCGTGGGGAAGGGTGGTTTTCTCCACCACTGATATCTTGACAGAGGACAGACTCTCTCTTAGCAAATTTGAGGGCATGGTGTTTATGACATTGGGACCAGGGTGGTGAGTTATCCTCCCTTCAACGTCATGAGAGCCAGCCCCTCCTCTGAGTTTTGGCAGCCTTTTAGGTCCCTGAATCTAATGGAATATCCCAAAGGAGCAGGCAAGGTGATATTGTGCCCAATTTCAAGATGGAGAAAAAGAAGGAACAGAAATCTGAAAGGACAGAAAAAAAGTCTCTCCTTAGATTTGTGTCACCCTGCCCATCCTAGCAGTGAACCAGCGATTCCCAAGGGCTTCTCCCTACCTTTACCTCCATAGCTACCACACCGCTCTAGGCCTACCTCATCCCTCCTCCAAGTTATGATAGCACCTTCTGACTGGCCCTTCTTGCTTCTGTCCTCCTCCATATGCAGCAGCCAGGATGTGTCACTCCTGTGCTCACAAGGCCTCCAGTGGCTCCATCTCATTGGGCCAAAGCAAAGTCTCCCACCTCCTGCTGCTCTACCCTCCCTCCCCTGCTCCTGGTGATTCCTGCAACAAACCAGACCTCAGGGCACTCAGTTTTGCTGGAATGCTCTTCCCATAGGAGAACTGCAGGGTGTGACCCTCGTCTTCAGGGTCATCTTTAACTTAATAGAAGCCTTCCTCGGCCACACAGCTGAGGCGCAATGTACCCCTGGCACTTTTTATTCCTTTTCTTGCTTTACTTTCCCCTTTAGCACTTAAAACTAACTAACTATATGTAATGTATATACTACACATGTAATATCAATATATAGTTATATGTACAGATTATTATTACATGACTATGTATTGATTAGCTACGTCTGTATAGTAATACATTCTATACATGTTACTATATTAACTTGTTTACTGTCTATCTGCATTAACTAGACTGTAGGTCCTATGAAACCTATGATTTTTGTCTCTTTTGCTCACTGCTATAACATCAGTGCTTGAAGTGGATACCTGGCACATAGTAGGTGCTCAGTAACCATTTTTTGAGTGGTAACTGGATCAAGGAATTCTGACCTATGTATTGGAGTGGCAAGGCCAACCATTATCCTGAGAGCAGTAGCTTAGGCAACTTAGTTTTGTTCGTTTGATTCTTTTGAAAAAGAGTATCACAGAGAATAGTAGTATCACAGAGTTCAGAGGGATTTTTGTTTCCTTGATTAACATGATTTTCCTGGTTGTTACATCCAGGGCACCATCAGTGGCCTCAACCTTAACCTTTTGTTTTTACTACCCCCCCTTCATCCCTAGGCAGCATGGGGAGAGTTTGGCTATCTCTTGCCTGGCCCTGAACCAGGCACCATAACTGTAAGGAAGCTCCATCAGAAATTCAACAGGTTCCAAAAAGACAGAAAAAAAGTGTGAGGGAGTGACTGATCAGTTTTAAGCTAGAATTATAGAACCTGCATAGAAATATTCTAATTCAGGTTGAAATTTGTGATGAAGTTTGGTGTTTCAGATGTGGGAAGGGAGGCTCTACCACCTGGGCTTTTCTGGTGCCCAAGATGAATCCAAAAATATTCCAGGCTCATTCCCAGAGCACTGAAAGATTTGCTACAAGACAGGGGCTACAGGCACCCTCTCCCCAAATCAGGGTGGGGCAGGAGTAGGTTGAGGAGTGTAAAGGGCCTCCCTTGGGGTCCTGGCATTCGAGGGCACGTCGGTGTGCTCTGGTATCCTTCAGCTGAGGGGGGAGGGAGTGGGGGGGGGGACCAGGGCTGCTGACCTGCTCCTTCCAGAGCCATGTTTTATCTCCCTCCCATCCACTGTTACATCTGTGGTTGTAGCATCAACCATGGAGTTCACAAATGCACTTCAAACCAGATACTCTAGAATTAAACTCCACTGTAGAATTAAACTCTTGGCCAGATGTAGGACTTCTGGACTCTGGGTGCACCTGCAGCAGGATGAGTGGGCCCACATAAGATGTCTTCCTGGGAGCCCCTCCTTGAAGGTGTTCTCCGACGAATTCTCAGTCACATTCCCAGCTGGGTCTGCTTCAAAGTCAGTTCGGATGTTGCCCCAAAAGAGCTTTAGGTATTTCTCTAAGTTCATTTTCTTGTAATTTGTTAATTTCCTTTAAAGCTGTACAATATTTCAAACATGCAGAAAAGAAGATAAGGAAATATAATACAACAGACCCCCATTAACAACATAACTTTGCAATATTTGCTTCAGATCTTTTTTTGTTTCTTAAGAAATGACATCACAGATACCGCTAAACCACTCCACCCCATCTCATTTCCCTCCTTCCCAGAGGAAACCACCATCCAAAGTTCTTTTCTGCACATGCTTTCCCAAGCACATGCTTGTCACATAGGACTGACCTGCACGGTGGCTCCTAGAAAGGGCCTCGTCTGTCTGGGACACATGAGCAAGGACCAAGGGATAGATGCAGGAGCAAGTTGTACTTTGCCCCTTAGTGTGTGCTAAGACAAATGGCCTGAGGAGCTCAAGAGAGATAAATATACAATCTGGTCTCACTAGTTTCTTTTACACGTGTGTGTACGTTGCCTTACGCTCTCATCACTGTATTTTCCTCCTCTCATTGCGACCTGCTGCCAAATGTTACAATAAAATCAAAGTATTGAGATGGCTCAGTGATTGACTTTTAGTTTCTGTCTGGATGCTTAGCATAGCAAAAGAGCTGCCGCAGCAATTGTTTGTCTCTGTCATTGCACAAGTTTGCAAGTGTGTACACACTTACCCCCTATCCTGCACCCCCCCCCCCCAACACATAGTTTTTCCTTTCATGGTTGTGCTGAAGCAGCAGATTCAGTTCAGCGTTTAGCTCTCTGGAAGAGGTATGTTCTTATCAATTATAGGTTGCAATAAAAGTAGGTGTGTAATGAGCAACCACTGCCCCTAGAATAACATAATGAAAGCAAA
Source organism: Mirounga angustirostris (assembly GCF_029215605.1). NCBI lineage: Eukaryota > Metazoa > Chordata > Mammalia > Carnivora > Phocidae > Mirounga > Mirounga angustirostris. The sequence goes on from NW_026991713.1 coordinate 143,719,307, forward strand.
AGTCAACTAGCTGAACAAATTCATACAAAAAGAGGTGTATATATAAATTTCTATTGTGATTTTCCCTTTAACTCATGGATTATACAGAGGGATATTTTTAATTTTCCAAATATATGCTTATGTTTAGCTATGTTTTTGCTGTCAATTTCTTTTTTTTTATTCTTATGTTAATCCCCATACATTACATCATTAGTTTTAGATGAAGTGTTCCATGATTCATTGTTTGCGCATAACACCCAGTGCTCCATGCAGAATGTGCCCTCCTCAATACCCACCACCAGGCTAACCCATCCTCCCACCCACCTCCCCTCTAGAACCCTGTTTGTTTTTCAGAGTCCATCGTCTCTCATGGTTCGTCTACCCCTCCGATTTCCCCCGCTTCATTCTTCCCCTCCCGCTACCTTCTTCTTTTTTTTTTTCTTAACATATATTGCATTATTTGTTTCAGAGGTACAGATCTGAGATTCAACAGTCTTGCACAATTCACAGCGCTTACCAGAGCACATACCCTCCCCAGTGTCTATCACCCAGTCACCCATCCCTCCCACCCCACCCCCCACTCCAGCAACCCTCAGTTTTTTGCTGTCAATTTCTAATTTTGCTGCATTATGGTCAGAAAATGTGGCCTGTAAAGTACCAGTTATGTAGTGGATTTTGTTGTGACTTCTCTTATGGCCTCATATGTGGTCAACTTTTCACAAATGTGTCATGTATACTTCAAAGGCATGTAGATGATCTGTCTTTTAAGGAGAGAGTTTTAGCTTTTTATAAATATATTCAAGGTTAGCAGTATAATTGAAGTCTACTTTCTTTCTCTGTCTGTTAATCTCTCAGAACCTTATACGTCAGTCAGGGTAACATTGGACAGCGTTGCTGTGGCAAATAAGCCCTGAAATCTCAGAGTTTTCACACAACAATCATTTATTTGTCACCCACATCACTGTCCAGTGCAAGTCAGTGTTTCAGAGATCTTGGAGGTTTCCATTTTGTAATTCTGCCATCTCAGAGTTTTTCCACTTATAGCCATGTGGAAAGAGAAGAAGCATGGAGAACCCACACTTGCCTTTAATTATCTGGGACCAGAAGTGACATGTGATTTCTCACATTCCTACTGGTGGAAATGCAGTCACATGGTCACAAACATAACCACAAGGGAGACTGGGAAATGTCCTACCTATCTAGTAAGAGGAAGAGTGTGGTGGACAAAGTTTTGTGTCTGGCAACCAGAGAGTGTGGTAAACATATTTTAAAAAAAGGATTTTATTTATTTACTTGAGAGAGAGCACACAAGTGAGAGAGCACAAGCAGGGGGAGCAGCAGAGGGAGATGGAGAAGCAGACTCCCCACGGAGCAGGGAGCCTGATATGGGGCTTGATCTCATGACCCTTAGATCATGACATGAGCCGAAAGCAGCTGCTTAACCAACTGAGCCACCCAGGTGTGCCAACATTTCTTACTCTTATTGGGGATTTGTCTGTCTTCCCATATAACTTTCACGGTTTTTGCTTAGGTAGTTCGAGGCTATGTTGTTTGGTGTATTCAGCTGGATGATTATTGTATCTTCTTGGCAAAGTAGTCAAGATCCCTATTAATGTGAATGAAAAGTATTTTATAGATAGATGGGGTCATGGAATGGTAGTACTTTCAGGGGGCTTGGAAGACCCTTCTACTCCTCCCTTTTGCAGACAAGAACAACTGAGTTCTGGAGAGGGAAGTCATTGGTCTCACTAATTAGTGGAAGAATTGAGACAAATACTGCAATAGTTTTGCCTTTCTGCCATCATGTTGTTTTTCTTCTATCTTCGCCCTACTGATTTCTTCAGTTTCTCCCTACGAACCTCTCATTGTTAAGTTCATAAAGATAGTGATTAATTTGTGCTTCTCAAGAAAGTCCTTTCCTGGCTGGCATTGGGAACAAGAAATCTCAGTGGATAAAAAACATCAAGTAGTAGCACTTCTGTGAATGGTTCCCAAATTAGTCCCTTTACTTTTTTTTTTTTTCTATGAAGCACAGTTGCAGGAAAGACACTTAACCTGAGATGAAGCACATATTAGAGAAAGGTTCTCTCCATAGCATTATCTATTACTCTAATGAACATGAGAAAGGGGAGAGAGGACGCTCTCTCTCTAGCTATTATTACCTCCACTATAGAGTTGACATACACAAGCTCATTATTGCGTTATGTTTTATTCAACAAAATAACTTTAATGTTGTAGCTTAAATTGAATTCGCTAAAACATCTTCATCTCCAGCATAATGTGCCTCAAGTGTCTTCTTGGTGCCTGCGTTTTCTCCAGAATTATAGTGCTGAAGCTATGGAAATGGCGAAATTATATGCAATCTGCAAAACAATGTGGCTATAACGTGGTAATTGGCCTTCCACATAATTAAAGGAACATTTCCTCATCAGAGCTGTTCCATCAGAGACCCAAAGGCTATCGTTGTACAAATCATCCACTTAGGAAAACCTTTATTCCCAGTAGCCTATAAAAATGTGGTTATGCAAACAGATTTGCTTATTCAGTAACATTAATGGTGCCTCACAGTTAAAAAATAATCAAGGTGATTGACCTATAATCTGACTCCTTCGTGACCGAGTGTCATTTTTATTTTGATGGTCGGGAGCTTTTCGACTCTGTGAAAATTATTCACAGCTGGCATCAAGACCCAGGGAAGGGAATCTCAAAAACCAACAACCTGTGTATTCGCAGCCTGTTAATCAATAGAAAATCACTTCAAACTGGATTAGGGTCTTGTACCTGGCAGAAAGGCTTGTACAGACAATGGAATTGGATTCTTACACTTGATGTGACACCCTCTTGAGTCAGATCAGATTCTTGTTTGATAGACACGAGCTGGAAAATTGCTTCAAGGTCTGTGCAATAGCTGAACTCCTTTTTTTTTTTATTTAAGTTTTTTTAAGCAGCATTACATGTTTTGAGACCTTTCCCGCAGTTATTTTGAGTATGATCTTAAATGTGGTCCTCAAGAACTCATACTGAGGAAACCTCCCATCTGTGTTTTCTGGAAAGATGTCTGATTTTTTTTTTTTAATTTTCAAATTTTTTATTTTTTAAGTAATCTCTACCCAACACGGGGCTCAAACTGAGTCCCAAGATCAAGAGTCACATGCTCCACTGACTGAGCCAGCCAGCTGCCTCTGGTTGGCTGGCTTTAATCATGAGTCTCTCCCCTTCATCTGTCCCGTAGGTTCTATGCTAAATTCCTCTGCACCTTCTTCAGGGGGATCACCTACTCTAAAGTCCCTTCTGTCTTTATTTACATTCCAGAACTCCTTGCATGGCTCTGCTCTGGCGTATCCAGCTGTGCACTGGGTATTCATCTCCACTTGGATGTCCCTCTTACACTGACCTCAGTTTACCTCTCCTCTCCTGATTTCCTCTTCTGCCTGGATTCAACTGCTTCAGCTCACTCCACCATCCATGATGCTTCCAGAAAAACTTAGATGCCATCCTGCATTGCTCCCCACTCCTCTATCAAGTTAATCCATCCTCTTCTCTCCAACTACATCACCACAGGCTTGGTCCAGCCAACACCTTGTCTCACTTGGTTCTTGCAGCCTCTCACCTGGTCTCCTTTCCTCCCATCCATCTTCCAGCCAGACTTCTCTTATCATAGCACAAAGAGGATCATTACCCTCTGCTTAAAGACATCTCTTGGCTCCCTTTGTCCAAAGGATAAACATGACTGGCAAGAGCTGTTATGATTTGGCTCCAACTTCTATATTCTTAGCTTTTACTCTTAAAATATATGAACTTCTTTCACTTCTCAGTCTTTGCATGTGTTTGTCCCTCTGCTTGGAACAATCTTTCACTGTCCTCCTTAGTCACTTGGACAACTCTTACTACCTTCTAGTCTTCAACTTAGGGTCGTCTGATGGTAGAAATATTTCTGACCACCTGATACTAGATTAGGTGCCCCTTCCATGTGCTCCCACTTCCCCATGAGAATTCTTTTTTTTTTTTTAAGATTTTATTTATTTATTTGACAGAGAGAGACAGCGAGAGAGGGAACACAAGTAGGGGGAATGGGAGAGGGACAAGCAGGCTTCCCGCTGAGCAGGGAGCCCGACATGGGACTTGATCCCGAAACTTCAGGATCATGACCTGAGCGGAAGGCAGATGCTTAACGACTGAGCCACTCAGGCACCGCCCCCCCACGTGAATTCTTATCACAGCATTTTATACTCCGAGTTGCAAATGATTTTTTTATTGTTTATTTCCCTCATTATAAGCAAGGCTCATGAGGAAAGAACCCATGGTTGTTCACTGTTGTACTCCCAGCACCTGACATTCTGCTAAAAGCTTGTGTTTTTTCTCACATGCCATGAAGTCTGCTCTAGGGTTGTGCACACTAGTTCAGATGTTGTGGAATGTCTTTCTAGAATCTATTCTGAGTTGGCTTGGAGAAAATTCAGAAGGTTCTTCCCAAAATATGAAACAGAAGGTTAGCTTAAACCTGAAGTTCTTCAACTTCAGGCTGAATTAGAATCCCCTAGGAAGCTTGTTACAAATGTTGACCTCTGGGGCCTACTTTTATTTATTTATTTATTTATTTATTTATTTATTTATTTATTTGACAGAGAGACACAACGAGAGAAGGAACACAAGCAGGGGGAGTGGGAGAGGGAGAAGCAGGCTTCCCCCTGAGCAGGGAGCCCGAAGCGGGGCTCGATCCCAGGACCCTGGGACCATGACCTGAGCCGAAGGCAGACGCTTAACAGCTGAGCCACCCAGGCGCCCCTGGGGCCTACTTTTATTTATTTATTTTATTTTATTTTATTTATTTATTTGAGACAGAGAGAATGAGAGAGAAAGAGAGCACATGAGCGGGGATAGGGTCAGAAGACAAAGCAGACTCCCTGCCGAGCAGGGAGCCCGATGCGGGACTCGATCCAGGGACTCCCGGATCATGACCTGAGCCAAAGGCAGTCGCTTAACCAACTGAGCCACCCAGGCGCCCCTGGGGCCTACTTTTAAAGAGTCAATGAGTTGCACCATCTTCAAAATATATTCAGGATCCAGCCCCCTCTTCAGCACCAACCCGGACTGTGCCATCACTGACTCCCACCTGGATCACAGCTCTTTCTCCTTGCTGGTCTCCCTGATTCTGCCTTTGCCCTCCCAGAATCTATTCTCAACGGAGTAGCTGGAATGATCCTTTTAAAGCAGAAGTCAGGTCATATTAGTTCTCTGTTCCAAACCCTCTGGTGCGTCCCATCTCACTCAGGGTTGAAGCTGAAGCCCTGGCTATGACCTACAAGGCCCCTAATTGCCTCCTCTCCATTCTCATTTGCTACCACTCTTCCCATCCCTCCCTCTGCTCCAGCCACAGGGGCCTCTTCTCTGTTCCATGATTATGCTGGGCCTGCTCCTACCTCAGAGCCTTTGCATTTGCTGTGCTCTGCCTGGAATGCCATTCCCCAGACATCCACATGACTCAGTCCATCTCTCCCTTCATCTCTCTGCTCAAATATCACCTTTCAGTGAGCTTTTCCTAGTCTCCCTGTCTAAAATCCCGATACCCACACTTCCTCCAACAATCCCCATCCTCCTCTCTACTTTGTTTCCCCCTCACTTTCATCTCTAATGCATAAACATTTAAAGCATTTATCGTACTTACTTTCCTTTCCTCCCACTGGAATATCAACACTACGAGAGCAGAATTTTTGTCTTTTTCTGTTCACTGCCGTGTCTCCAACACCCAGAACTGTGCTTGGCATGTAGTGAGCTACCATTAGTATTTGTTAAATGAATGATGAAACCCAGAAAGCTGCATTTTTAATTGTGGTAAAATGCACATAACATAAAATTTCCCTTTATAACCATTTGAAAGTGTACAGTTCAGTGGTATTAATACACTCATAATGCTGTGTAGCTGTCACCACTATCTGGTTTCAGAGCTTTTCCATTCCCCCAAAAAGGAACCCCGCACTCATTCCTTGGCATTCTCCACCAGGCACCCACTAATCTGCTTTTTGTCCCTATGGATTTGCCTGTTCTGGACATTTTGTATTGATGGAATCACATAATATGTGGCCTTTTGTATTGATTTCTTTCACTTAGCAAAATGTTTTTAAGGTTCATCCATATATATGAACCTTCATTTTTTAAACAGAGATTTTATTTATTTATTTGAGAGAGAGAGGGAGAGGGAGCGCGAGCACCGGGAGGGGCAGAGGGAGAAACAGACTCCCCACTGAGCAGGGAGCCTGCAATGAGGCTCAATCCCAGGCCTCTGGGATCATGACCTGAGCCTAAGGCAGATGCTTAATCCACTGAGCCACCCAGGCACTCTGGAACCTGCATTTTTAAGAAGCCTCCTTCCTAGAGATTCTGATACAAATAGTCTGAGCACCTCATCCCCAGCTCCCCCACCCTTCACTGCCTTACAGGTACCCTGAGAACAAGACTGCCAGCTTAGGCATACCATGATACCCCTCTGCTTTCACACTGTGGCTCCCTCAAGTTACCTCTTGATCTGAGTCCTTGGGTTTCTGTACACATGGTTTATCTTTGGAGGAAAGGCCATGCTGCTTCTCAGGGACAGGCTGTGACTCTCCCCACTCCCTCACCTGTTTTTATGCTCTCACCTGCTTTATTTCTTCTCTAAGGGCATCAACTTCTATTTCTTCCCTTACCCCCCAGCATGGAGAGGGTGAATTCTCTCTGCATCCCAGGAGCAGAATGATTTTAAACAGAGGCTTCAGAAGAGTGATTTCGAATCCTGGCTCACTAGCTAGGTGACTTTGGATTAGTTAGTCTACCTTTCTGAGATCTGTTTCTGCTTCTATAAAGTGGGCATTGCAAGGGTATCCACCTTGCAGGGCTCCCAGGAGGATGAAATGAGCTAGTGCTCAGCTTAGGTTTCAACCCTTGGTAATGTTAATCATAAACCTCATTGCTAGACCCAAGTCCATGGCATCACTCTTGCTGATTCCATGGGAAATCAGTTTCCAAGTTTCCAACAACCAAAGCAGATTATAAACAAGGGTTTAGCTCACAGTTTGGGAAAAAAGTTTTCATCTCCAAGCGGAGACTCTAGGATACTCAATTGAAATCCACCCTGAAACTTGCTTTCTCATTGAAGTTTAACATCACCTGGAGGCCTGTGGGGTGGGGCTGGTGACCATCTAGAGAGAAGTGCTGCTTTGAAAAGTCAACTGGATAACAATGTCATTGACAGTTGGCACCTCAGAGCACAAATTAACTGAAAGAGAAGCTCACCTTGCTGGGGAAAATGTGCCCAACCTAGCAGCAACACTGGGATGGAGGGCTTTTCCTGTGGGCTGTCATAGGTGCAAACAGCCGGAAGGTTTTGCTTTCTGAGCTAAGTGGAACCATGTTCCTCACTGCATATTGCCACTCTGCAGCAAATGTTTATTCCTGTTACGCTGATTAAAAGTGCTTACAGAAGAGGTTTGAGGGGAGTGGTGACAGCGTGAGTTATGGCTCTGCCGGTTGCCAGTGGAGCTGGCCGCTATGCACGGCTGTGCAAAGGTGTTTTGAAAAGTGGCTGGGCCTGCTAGGAGTGACTGAGTGTAAATATTGCTGCCACAACATCTTGTAGCCTGACTGGGGCTATATTTGCAGAGCCCCAAACCAGGATGCTTGTTCAGACTCCTCCGGTGAATTCCATTTGTCTTTTTTACCCCACCTCTCTATCCAGAAGTGCTTTAAGCAGCAGAGTTACCCATTGCCCTCCCCCAGTTTCTCCTTCCAAAAAGGCCTCTCAGCAGGGGGTAGGAGGAAATCCTTGATGAAACCAATTTACATGACTGTTTGGAGGACTCTAGCTAGCTCCTGAGGTGTTTTCATTTTCAAATTGGTTACTAGTTATCTCAAATGAGTTTCTAATTAGTAGAGCTTCAGGCATTATAAGGAAATGAAGTGAAAATATGTAAATATTGTGGGGGAAGACCCCCCCTTCCCCATGCCTGCCCCATGAGTGGTTTTTACTTTTCCTAGCTTCTTTTCTGAGTGTAGTGATTTTCTGAACTCTTAGTTGGGGTCCCCTGGGGTGGGTTGTTGGGGGTAGGGGGTTATTTTAACATTTGTAAGTTAGGACAGCCTGGTGAAGTCATGTATTACGCTGTTTGCTGTGGCAGATTGTATTCTCTGAAGATGGCCATGATAATCTCTCCTATATTATGGATTCTTCTAGAAGCTTGTCTTACCCCACAGAGGGGAGTACAATTCCCCTCCCTTTGAATTTGACTGTTTCCACAAGTCGGTTGTGGTGGCAGTGGCTCTCTGACTTTGGAGGTTGAGTTAAAAAAAGGCTGTCTAGCTTCCTCTTGGTTCTGTTCACATGCTCACTCCTGGAACCCAGCCACCATGCTGCAAGGAAGCCCAAGGAGCCCATGGCAAGGCCCACATGGAGAAACTGATGCTTCTGGCCCACAGCCCTGGCTGAGCTCTGAGGGGACACTGTCATCAACTCTCCAGCCATGGATTGAGCTATTTGAGAGTGGTTCCTCCAGTAGAATTTGTAGTGTATTTTAGAAATAAATTTATGATGGCTGCTGAAAAAAAAAAAAGAAACCCCAGCTGATAGCGTGAAGAGCAGAAATGAGCCTTTCTGGTGGAGCCCTGCCCGAATAACAGATTTGTTAGCTGAACAAATGATGTATTTTTTAAGCCATTAAGTTTTGGGGTGGTTTGTTATACAGCAAGAGATAGTCAGGACATCTACTTTGCATGAGGTCCCTGCTCAGGCAATTAAGAGGACTCTGGAGTCAAAATGCCTGGGTTCAAATCCCATTTTTATCCTGTATCCTCTTGGTAACTTACAGCAAATTCCTTGTTTCTCACATTCCTCACCTGTAAAATAGGGATGATGACAGCGTCTACCTCATGGGTGTCGGGAAGGTTAAATTATAACAACAACTTGGATGGGTGATTCTATCCCATGAATGTGAATTCCTTCACAAAAATTTTTGGTATTAGATGCCAGGCTATGATAGGCACTGGGAGATAGAGAGAGAGATAGGCACTGGTTCCTCCCTTCTGGAACTTACAGACTAGTGGGGCACATGGATGTTAAATAAAGTCAACATATAATGACCAAATTATGATAGCTTTCTTGGGGAAATGACATTTAGGCTGAGACTTGGATGACCAGTGGGCATTAGCCAGAAGGCAAACCTAGGGAAAAGCATGTGCAAAGGTCCTGAGATATAAAAGAGAGGACCCTATATTTGGGCCTCACTCAATACATCATTATAGTATAACTTTCCTCCAAACATCTGTAAGTGCTTCTTTCTGACAAGCATCTAAATAGTTTCTGGCTACTTTTTATAGAATTGTAGGTATGCCCACAGTTTGAAATATCCTCAGGGCTGCTGGCTCTGAAAACAAAACACAATGAACACAATGAAGTATATATCAGTTAGGATTCTTGGCTGCAAGCAACAGCAAATAACCCTGTTTATGAAACAAAAAGGAGTTCACTGCAAGGTTCTTGGGGGCTTGAAGAATCCACAGGCAGCTGCAGGACCAGGCTTGGGGAATAGGCAAAAATGTGTATGTGTGTGTGTGGGGGGGGGAGTTTTTTTTTGGGAGGGGTCAGTGATTGGAGCCAGCCAGCTGGAGCTATGTATTGGCATAGAACTGATTGCTGTCTTTGCAAGTCTTTCTCAAGATTCAAAGCCCTGGTAGCAAGCATCATGGGTATTTGGGAAGGGGGTTGGCAGTAGGAATAGGTTTGGGATTTAACCCCTGCCAAAGCTGTATATAATGAGGATTTCAAATGTCCACTATCACATCTTTCTTAGAATGCCTTTAATGGAGAGTGAGAGGGTAGCTGTGCTCCCTGACCACCCTGCTTTGTTGAGAAAAGTAGTGACTCCAGAATTCATTTCTGCCTTTTCTCCACCTTCTTCTCCTGATGGGTGGCACCATCAGGGTCTGAGAACTTTTTCTGACCAGGAGGTAAGTGGCAGTCTTGTTGCTAGGCAGTGATGCTACACAAAGATATTCTCACATGACATCACTGCTTTGGACTCCTTCCTAATTCACTTGTGGCTTTTATAGCCTTGGTTTCCTGACATGAGTGTACAACATTTGTCATTTATGAGACTTGGTGCAGCCTCAGGGCTGGTATTCCATATTTCTCCTCTGTTCTATACTTTCATTTTATTGCATATACACCAAAGCATTCTCTCCTTTGTGCTCAGCACACAGATCTTTACTCTGAACTTGAGATGGAAAATTGTGACCCTTTGTCAATATGTGAGTGGATTAGATCATGAGGTATTCTGGACCTCCCTGGGGTGGGCTGATGGGAAAGGGTAGGAAGACTGAGCAGAGTGGGATTGGGAAAACCAAGTTGGCTTTAATGAGGGGATGGTGAACCCCAGCATTCTCAATTACTATGTACAGAGAGGCGTGGAGAATGTGAGAAGGCTTTGGGCTGGTGGTACTGTCCAAGGCTGTAAAGTCATGGGGGTGAGACCAGCAGCCACTATTTTGAACCACTGCTGATGCTTGTGCATTTGTCATAATACCATAAATTTTAGTGGTGCGAGAATTGGAGAAAAGATCTATCCAGTCCCTGAAGGTGTGGATATGGGCAATAGAGTCCAGTCTTCTGGGGTGGGGGGGAGATGTGAGATTCTGCAGAGGTACTCTCTGGCATTGTGACTTTGAACTGGCTGTGCCACTGATCTGGTAGAAGTGACTTAATTCTCTGAATCTTAGTCTCCTCATCTGTAAAACGGAAATAAAAATGGAATCCATACCTCATAGGGCTATTGCAAGAATTAATTTATATAATACCTGGTAAGCTCTTGTCACAGGACCTGGCCCCTAGAAGTGCTCAAAACATGTCAGCTATTGTTAATAAAGACTGGGGAGGCTGTGGCTTTTTGGGCATTCAGGTGGATCCCCAGGCTTATCTCAGCACCATACAAATCATTCTACAGCAGCAAGGTGGCTTGTAGCAACAGCTGTATACCCAAGATTGCTTACCCAAATGGGGTTGACATCTTCAAAGCCCTGTGCCACCTTAGAGGATGCCTGCAGCCATGACCTGATCTCAGTCCCCTCAGATTACCCCCAACCTGTTCTTCTTTGAAACCCCCTCCCCTGGGAGCCTCAGATCCTTCCCTTTTGCCTAAACTCTTTGGATACCCACATTGCTTCCCTGCCTCCCTGGATGTTGCCTCTCTTTAGGTAGCCCACTGGCTAATGGTACTCATCAAGTGCCACCCCCATGTTCCCAGACCCCTAATCCCAGGAAGTCCAAGAGGAGTGATCAGGTGCCTCTGATTGTCTGGTTTCCTGGGTAGGGGTTGGTTTACAGATAGGAGTGGAGTCTTCTGCAATGCTTGCAACTGAGGAGGATGGAGGGGCAAGAACCAACAGCCTTTGCTTTTGGCTGGTGAGATTTTTTTGGCTTTGGGATTCTATCAGCTAAGTTGGGTGTCAAAGGTCAGATAAAATATGTGAACATTGACTTCAGTAAAGGCCAGAGGTATGAGTATTTGTCTTCATCACTTCATGGGGTATTCTTACAGGGTTCTGTATCTAACTCATTGAAGCAGAAAAGGGAAAGTATTGGTTGACATAACCAGACCATGGAACAGCTCTCTCTTGCCATTTCCTCCCCTCCTCTCACCTCTGTATCTTGGTTTCTTTCCTTCTACTGTAGATGGAATTTTTGTATATGGTGGGGATCTTGGCAGAAGTGTCTTGGCCATTCATCCTATGCCTTTGTTGCCAGGAGGAAAATTGACTTCCCTTTTTCAGCTCCAATGTGAAAACTCCCAGGAAGGGTTTGTAATGGACCCCACCTTGGCCACTTGTCAACCTGTGGAGCAGGGGTTTGTGATACTATGCTTGGTCCAGTTTGAGTCCAGGGGTAGGGCTGGTGTACCTGTTAGAAGAAAGTTTGGGGAGGCATAGAGAAGGCCATCAGGAGAAATCACTGTGAATTGAGTCTACCACAATGGATGACTCTGACAAAGCTATTTTCTTTTTTTTAAAGATTTTATTTATTTATTTCTTTGACACAGAGAGAGAGAGAGAGACAGTGAGAGAGGGAATACAAGCAGGGGGAGTGGGAGAGGGAGAACCAGGCCTCCTGCCGAGTGGGGAGCCCGATGCAGGGCTCGATCCCAGGACCCTGAGATCATGACCTGAGCCGAAGGCAGACACTCAATGACTGAGCCACCAAGGTGCCCCGACAAAGCTATTTTCTTTTTTTTTTCTTAAAGATTTTATTTATTTATTTGAGAGAGAGAGAATGAGAGACAGAGAGCATGAGAGGGAGGAAGGTCAGAGGGAGAAGCAGACTCCCTGCCGAGCAGGGAGCCCGACGCGGGACTCGATCCCGGGACTCCAGGATCATGACCTGAGCCGAAGGCAGTCGCTTAACCAACTGAGCCACCCAGGTGCCCCCGACAAAGCTATTTTCAATGCACTGTTTTCTTAGCCACTTCTACTCCTCTTTGGAATAAGGCAGAGCACTGATACATTTATCAGTAAAATATATGATTTTGTTATGGCAGAAATGAATGTGAACTTAAAACAAAGAAACCCACAAAAAAGTTACCAGTAACCAGGAAATAACAGATAAAACAGTTCTGCCTTATTGTTCTTGATTATTTGTAGTTTTGAAGGTGTGAGTGAATATGAGATCAGGGCAAGTTCTTAGGTTCTCAGTCTGGAGACAGCTTGAAAATGGAAACCCAGTACCTCAAATTACCATGGGAGCATCTTCACGAACCGTGAATATGCAGAGGATATGGGCTGCGTTGCCAGATGAGGAAATGATTCCAAGACTCGGGAAGCTCTGCAGACCAAATGAGGCAGCTTCTATGGGATGCCCCAAGCACAGTCAAAATATTACATCTGAGGTTCCTGTGTAGAAATATTTTGGAAATACATTTTTTCTCTTGCCTATATAATTCTACACTGCCGTAGAGGGTGGCCTCCATGGCTTTTAGCTTAATAATATACAAGGTGGGTAGTGTTTGCAGAGAGATGAGGTAACTATGGAGGCAGTGCCACATTTTTAATTAACTATTGATTTGTAGGATTTGTGTATTGAGGTTAATCAGGTACAACAAGAACAGATAACTTTACTTGGCTTCCTTTAAACTCAAGTATATAAATCTGATGTGGGGTGACTGTATATTAGAAATGGAACTCTTTTTTTGTCTAAAAGTAATCAATGCAGCCTCGAAGCTGAGAATAACAAACACAATTCAACCTTCTTCTATTTGTGAGAATCTGTTTTATTTTCTTCTTGGGTTATGGAGCAAAGGGGACATATTTCTCTTTCTTGAGTTTAGAAAAACCTCACTACATATGATGAGCAACAGCCCTTACTATGGAAGGGACAAATGCAGTATTTTCCCAACAAGAAGTCACACTGTATTCCCAGAGGTAGTTGGAGCTGAAGTACATGGATTTGTCAGGGAAAAAAAAATATTGCTGAGCTTCCTACTAACTCAGGAGTATCTTCGGGTTAACTTTGAAGGTCTAGTGACAAGGCTGAGAAAAATACACTAAGTGAAATTTCAAACTTACTGAAAGATCACTGTTTCTTGATGCCAAAGATGTATAAAGCCATGATTGTATTTGTCGTGAGTGCGGGATCCAAGAGTGAATTTTAGCTGCATGATTCTTTATCTGGCAGCCTCCCAAGAGATCCTGGAGCTCACATCTTTCTTTATTAAATCAAAACCAACTAACAAACAAGCAGCTCACCTAGCTGTCCTTTTGGAATTTGGGAAGGGCTGTAGTTCTTCAAGCCTGGGTAGAGAAAAGCTAAGGGGAGGAAACTCAAGGTATCAAATATTCTTTTCTTTGCCAGTCCCTTAGAAGTTTTGGGGTCCTAGAGCATCAGTGTTTGCCACCTTAGAATCCTTTATGATTTCCTGGATTCTTCAGATGTGCTTGTTGACTACTATGTACAAAGGATAGATCTACACCTCTTCCTTTGGTGAACCATTCCTTCCTACTTTCAGAGCAGTCTTGTTTAGTTCATGTAGTTCAGGGTATTCTTGTGACTCAAGCTGGTCCAGTCAGAGGGCTTGATCCTGCTGGCTATTGATTGGTTCTGAGTAGGCATATCATAAGAATGGGACCAATCATGGTTTTCCACAAGTCTTTTCTTAGAGGTTTAGGGAAAGATGCTTTTTTCGGTAAGCTGGCACTGAGAGCTGTGTGTAGGACATAGGCTTGGGGCTGTGAACTGCCATCTTATGTTCACCTGGGTCAAGCTTCTCTGATAATAAAGCAGAGCTGAGCTGAGGGATAAAAAGAGAGACATACACAGAGCCCTGATGACATTATTTGAACCTGGATTCAGCTGAGCCTGAAGCTAGGACCATCCTTCAAACTTCCTGGGTACATAAGTCAATAGCATTTTAATATAAGCTAGTTTGCATTGTGTTTTTGTTATTTGCTAGTCAAAGAGTCTTAATGAATGTATTGGCTGAGTCTGGAAAGTTATGCATGTGCTATTCCATCCAGAAGAGGAGAGTGGTTTCAATAGGTAAGGCAAAAACATGGTGCTGAATTGTTTTTTTAGAACAAGAATATGCAACAGCTCCAGTTATAGTGTTTCTCACCCCCCCACTGAGAGGTGGGGTCTATGTTCCACCCCTTGAACATGGGCACTAAGTATGCTGGGAATGGCACTTTGTCACTTCTGAGGCTAGGTCATAAAAAGTGATAGAGCTTTCTCCTTCCTCCTTGCTATTGGGACCCTTGATCATGGAACATAGCCTCCCTGTCATGAGGAAGCCCAGGCAGCTCATGGAGAGGACAACGTGGAAAGGAACTGAAGTCCGTTGTTCATAGCTTTGCTGAGCTCCCGGCCAACAGTTAGCACTGATTTGCCATCCATGTGAATGAGCCATCTTGAAAGTAAATTTTCCATTAACCAGGTTGAGGTTTATGGAGCAGAGATTAGTTGCTGCTGAGCCTTGCCAAGACCACAGATTTGTGAGCAAAATAAATTGTTGATGTTGTTTTAAGTCACTAAGTTTTGGGGTGGTCTGATATATAATTATAGGCAATGGATATAGGCCCTAAAGGAAAAGTGGGGTGATCATACCAGGAGAAAGGGGAATGGATGCTTGGTGGGCAGTAGCATCAGATGTCCACCACAATGCCACCACTTGGCTATTGGCTTGGCTACTCACTCCATAGCCTGTGTGTGTCCTGCTATATCAGGTTGCTTATACACACTTACCTAATCTGGGATTGAGAGAACTAAATGATATGCCTTGAAGTTTAAAGAGAGAGAAACTAGAGTAAACAAAAGGAATTATTTCTTTTTTAACCCAGTGGGTGATAAACTAAGAGAACTTTGTTAGTCTAAGGGGTAATATTGGCTGAAAATAATAAAGAGGTCTGTGATGGGCTTTGGGCTTGACTGCCCAACATCCATTATGCCCCATCTGACCAGTTAAGCCAGGGGCCAGCACACTTTTTTTGTAAAGGGCCAGACGGTGACTATTTTAGTCTTTGTGGGTTATATGGTCTCTGTAGCAACTATTCAATTGTGCCATTGTAGGGAGAAAGTAACCATGAGCAATATATGAATGAATGGGTACTTCTGTGTTCCAATAAAACTTTATTTACAAAACCAGATGGTGGGCCAGATTTGACCTGTGGACTATAGTTTGCTGGCTCTTGAATTAGGCTAATTGGTACATGTCATTACTCTGGTGACTATTATCTGTCTGGTCAATGTGTCCTAAAGTTCACCTGACTGTGCTGAAGGGAATTTGCATTTCATGCATGGGAGAGAGGGGTTTTCCTCAATCTTCCTAGACATGAAAGTGGAGCATGGAGCCCCAAATGCCATCACAGCCATCCTGTGATCAGCAGGGGAACCAGCCTCAGGATGCAGTGCAGATTGAGGTTGGTAGAGGAGAGAGATGGAAAGAGACTGGAATCTTGATGGAATTACCCAGATACATAAGGCACCTGGGCCCTGCCCTACCTCTGACCTGCCTCTTATGTGAGGGAATAAATTTCCTTTTTGGGTGAGCCAGCTTGAGTCCAGATTTTCTGTTACTTGTCTCCAAGAGCATCCAAACCAATACAAAGTTCAAATAGATTTAGATGAATCTGTGGAACATCAGTCTGAGTCAAACCAAGTGGTTTGGGGAACCCCATCTTAGACTTTTGAGGGTGATATAGTGAGGGGAAGCCATACATCCTTCAAACCACCCCAAACCAGGACTGTATGCCAGAGTGAAAATGCCTACTATGTGGAAAATGTGCTTGGAGCAGGAGAATGTGAATTTGGAACCCATGAGTGTTGTCACAAGGCCACTGTCTGGTCTTTTGCATAAATTTGAAAGTAATTTATAAATGTCATGGATCCATTGATTTAGGATGAAATGTTTTCTCAAAGAAAATAAAAACAGAAGAGTTTCGACCAGCTGCTTTAGGTTGAAGGCAGGGGGTAGGGTGAGGGGTGGGAGGGTGGTACCCAAAGCCAAACCTCTTTTGTCTCCAACACTGATCCCACCCATCTCCCTCAGGTTCTTTCCCCATGGATTTCCATGGAATTCCCATGGGGTTTAGGAAACTAGAACATTTTAAAAACTTTTTTGGTGGTAAAATACATATAACATAAGCTGTACCATTTTAGCCATTTTAAAGTGTACAGTTCAGCGGCATTAAGTATATTCACATTGTTGTGCAAGCATAACCACCACCCATATCAAGGACTTTTTCACCTTCTCACACTGAAACTCCTTGCCCATTAAATGCTAACTCCCATTCTTCCCTGTTCCAGCTGCTATTCTCCTTTCTGTCTCTGTGAATTTGACAATGATAGGTACCTCACATAAGTGGATTTATGCACTATTTGTCTTCTTGGATCTGGCTTAATTCACTAAGCATAGTCTTCAAGTTTTGTCCATGTTGTAGTATGCATCAGAACTACCTTTTTAAGACTGAAAAAATGTTACATTGTGTGCGTATACTCAGTTTTCTTTATTTTTTATCTTTTTATTTTATTTATTTATTTTTTTGGAAAATGGCACATTTTTAGGAAGTGTTATCTAAATGCTGAGTTGAGAAAGAGAGAGCCACAATAAGACAATGGAACATGCCTAGGAAAAAGAGCCAGTTCATACCTCTAGCCTCTGCCTGATGTCAGCACTTTTGGCTGTTTTAGTTTCTCCTTATCTTTTACCAGAATTGCTCCTTGAAAGTGCTCTGATCTCTAATGTGTCTCTCTGTGTTGAGACCCTGTTATGAGGCAGCATGGATAGGAGTGTGGGTTATTATTTCCTAGCCATGGGACCTTAGGATTCTTAGTCTGTTTTATTATCATCTGTAAAATGTGGATAATGAGTGTGGTGTGTGTGTGTGTGTGTGTGTGTGTGTTTAGAAGCACAAATGAGGTCATACTCTTTATAACATTCTGCAACATTTTTCATAAACAATATGTCTTGGAGATATTTCCACATCAATGCATAAAACTTTGCTCCATTTTTTAGTAGCTGCATATATTCTGCTTTATGGCTATGCCATAAATTCATTTAGGCAATCTTCCATGCATGGACATGTAGGTTGTTTCCAGTTGTTTGCTTTTCCAAACGATGTTGCAATGAATTTCCTTGCATACCATCTTACTCACTCATGTGAGCACATCTCTAGGATCAATCCCTAGAAGTGAGACTTCTGGGGCAGAGGGTATGAGCATTTAACATTTTGAAAGATATTATCAAATTAGACAGTTTAATTTGCAAGTGTGTCTTATTAGGAGAAAATCTGTTAGATTAAGTCCACCCTGTAAATGTTATATTTGAGTAGTTCATTTATTAAATTGATTTGTGTTCTGCTTCTTCCCCAAAAGGGCTCAAGGAAGCTTATAACAAGAGGCAAATCAAATAAGGCTGAAATAATAAACCTACAGAGAAAAGCCAGTGAGGTAACAGTAATAGCTAAGACTAATTTTGAGCAACTTCCTGCATGCCAGGCACTGTTCCAAGTGCTTTATGTGTATGAACTCATCAAAACCTCACAGTCTCATTAGGAAGGGATTATTAACACTCTCATTTTACAGATGGGAAAACCGAGGCACAGAGGGGCTAGATAACTTGTTCAGTGTCACACAGTAAATGATGGAGCTGGGATTTGAACTCAGGCAGTCTGTCTTCAAAGTCTGCTCTCTTAGCCATTATGTTGCCCTACCTTCTCAAATTAGGAGTCAGAGAAAGGAAGGAGGAAGCTGGATAAATAAGGGTTATCATTACCGCTGTGATTCATTCATCCAACCATCAGTTTATTTATGTGCTTATTCAACAAATAATTACCAAAGGCAGCTCTTTGGCAAGTGCTGGGCATAACAGTGAACGAAAGAATATGTGGTTCCTACCTCTGCTTGATTATAAAGGTCAAACTGCTTCCTGAGAGGCATTCTGATTGACATGTTCATTTGAGAGTAAGGACCCTCTGAACCTCTGCGTCCTCAGCCTCAGTATCACTGCCTTGGTCCCCCTCTTGCACCATCAGCTTGATCCCTTGGACTGATTTTGTAGCTTATCAGGATGTCATGGGAGGGGTTGGGGTGGGCAAATTTGCAGGCAGCCCTGTAAGCCTCATTCCCTGAGCCCTGAATAGAGCTATTACATCATTATTTAATGCTGAGGTGTGGTGGCCTTAGGTCCCAGAGGGAGAGAGGGCAGCCCCAGGTTTCTCTGTTTTGTTTTTTAAGATTTATTTATTTATTTTAGAGAGAGCAGGAGGGCCAAAGGGATAGGGAGAGAGAATCTCAAGCAGACTCTGCGAGCCTGAGACGGGGCTGGATCTAATGACCCTGAGATTACGACCTGAGCTGAAACCAAGAGTCAGATACTTAACCAATTGTGGCACCCAGGCACCCCCCGGTTTCTGTGTTCTGTCTTCTAGTGGAAACCATGCTGGCCAAATGGGTTCTCACTTGCTTGGACTCCTGATTGGCCAGGTTGGATAAATCAAGATTTTTCAGCCTTAGTTTTTCCATCTGTAAAATAATAAAAATCAGTGCCATTTCTGCTTTGTCTTTTAAAACTATGTAGTGAATGTGATAAAACAAACAAATAAAATTTCCATTCATTCAACAAGGTTTTTTTTTAGTACCCAAGTCCAAGCATTGAACTCGGCCCTGAGCTGTCAGGAGTACACAGGCTCGGCGGCGGTGGGGACGGGGGAGTTGGCGGGGGCAGAGAGGGGAGAGGAGACAGATAGGAATTAAACAGTCACAGGACAAATAATAGGAAATGTTTATGGAGTACTTACTATATGCAAGGCACATTTCTAAGCACCTTACGAATGTTGCTCAGTTAATCTTTATAACAGCTCTAAGAGATGGGCACTTTTATAATGCTCACATTATAGGTGAGGAAACTGAAGCACAGGGTGATTAAGTAACTTGCCCAAAGTCAGCATATAATGAGAGAAGTGAGGATTAATTCACAGATCCCAAACCTGTATCCCTAAACAAGACACAGTCTTGCTGCTATGCTATGGAGATGCTATGATATGGAGAAATAAAAGAACAAGATGGTCCACGAGAGAATAATAGTGAAGATCTAATTTATACTGGGGTGTTTGGGGAAGATCCTGAGGAGGGAGTGGCATTGGAAAGAGATATGGAGGAAGAAAACGAGCCAGCTTTGCAGAACTGGGTGTGTGTAGGTAATTGGAAAGAGGCAGCGAGAATAGCACATGCAAAGGTCTCGAGGTAGGCAAGACTTTGTGGGCATTTGCAGAATAGAGAGAAAGCCTAGTCATGGAATTGTTGAACTGGAGGTGCCTTTGAGACTCAGTACAGTGCCTGGCACTTTGGCAGAACTCAATGGATATTAGCTCTTGCTGTGTGCTTTTTGAGTGATAAGAAATCAGAGGAACCAGGGAAACAGGGTTTCAGGGAAGGCTTTCTTCCTCACACCTCTAAGTGAACACAGTAGGTAGCATCTCAAGGCATTAGCATTAGAAGCAGATAAATCCTATTTAGTCACTTCTGGCCTCCTTTTCCAAGAGTGGGTCCTGCAGGGGACCCCTTTGCTGGGGAATCCTGGGAGGGCTTCAGGTCTCCACCTTTCGGGGAATCCCCCTTTGTCAAATTCACTGTGCATGTTTCTTTTTTTTTTCCCATCAGCCCTGGAATGGGAAAAGTCAGCTCCACCTGCTTTCAAAGCTGAGCAAATAAAGCTCTTTTACAATTGGTTCCATTGTAGAGAGAGCATTAGACTGATTTATTCAAATCAATTCTGGGTAAAAGCCATAAAAGAGAGCTTAAGAATGAGTTCTGTTTCCCCAGGAAACCCAGCTGATGGATTAACACCTGAAAGGGGGCAGATGTGTGACTGGCTTCAGAGGAGACTGGGGGGGCATTTGGCACTCTGGACAGACTCAGTATTTTCCTGGGGGACTGAAGCCAGACATGTCCCTCATTGGTTACTGGGGACGCCCTGCTCCTTAAGCTCCTGGGTATGGAGAGAAGGTCCAATGCTTTTTTTTTTTTTTCTTTTTTCTTTTGCTCTTGAAGGGAAGAGGGCTTTGTTATGAAGCAGCTTTGGGAACATCAACTGCTAAAATTAGAAGAATCATCAAATCATCAGATAACTTGGTCAGAGCCCCACCTTTTTGGCAGCTGGAGGGTGGGTGGAGTGGAGGGAGACTAAGACCCAGAGAACTGAAGCAAGTTATCAAGAATTCAAATTCAAGTCTCCCAACTCCCTCGTCCAGTCCTGTTTGCATCACAGCATCAATGACTAGCCTTAAAATATGCACGCTGATGGTAAGGTCTATCATTTATCCAACTAAAAACACTTACGCTTAGATTTAAGTCACTCTCCTTTTTCTTGGTACTCCATACACACAGAGAAGAACGCATCAACATTGTCCTTATGAAATTTTTTTTGTTGAGATTGGAAGATAGGAGAAAAAATAATCTCTAAGCTTGCTAAATCTTAACTCATTGAACTTCTCTGCATAGGACCAGTTTTTGCCTTAAACCTGATTGCTCTTTCCTATTTTATGCTCATGCTTGTGTCTGTCACTTACTAGCTGCGTGACTCTGATAAAGTTGCTCAATGTCTCCGAGGCTCAGTGTTCTCATCTGTATAATGGGAATGGTGCCTACCTCATAGAATTGTCATGATTGGATAGCATGATGCATATAAAGCCATTGGCAGTGCCTGGCTCTATCAATTGCTAAAAAATGTTAGCTCTTTTAAAATTATTTGCACAGGGTAATGAACCTCTTCCCAGGTGGATAACATCTGCTGGATTTTTTTTTTTCCTCTCAGAATGATCTGGCCTGCATCCCACCCTATTGCTAGGGTATTCACAGACACTTTGCTTTTTTCCTAACCCTCTTTGCCTCCCCTACATCATATATGTACACACAAAGCCTGTTACAACACAGTTGGGTATACACAACACAGACTCTCCTTTCTTAGTAGCAACTAAGAGACGGTAGCAAGTGTGGGTGGGAGAAAGAATCCGAGTCTTTACTTCTTAGCTCAATTATTCCCTCAATATTTTCCCTGCTCTGGACTACGATTAAAATGTCATATTTGGAGTTTTAGTGCATCCTGGGACGGGTAAGTGTAGTGTGGACCTCAGTATTTAACCCTCTTGATCCCTTGTCCGTTCTAGAGGGCTCAGTGCCCAAATCAGTCAGATGTCAGAGCTGAGACAAGGTATCTCCATGTGGTGCTTGTGCTTGGAACTGGACAAGCTGTGCTTTCTCCGCCAGCTGGATTGTGTCCCTGTATCTGTCAAAGAAACTTCTCTCCTTGGGCACAACTTTGACATCACCACAGGTGTATTCAAGCAGCATTAGGTAGAAGGGTAGAGAAGGAGAGGGAAAGGATGGAGGGAAGGAAGAGTAGAGAAAAGAGGAGCAAGAGGAAGTGAGAGGGATGGATGGGGGAGAGAGGGTGAGTCAGAAATCCAGTCATCCACTGGTCTGAAGGAAAAAGGGAGCTTTGCTCTGGCCATGGTGCTGAAGTACAAGTCCTGCTGTGAAGGATTGGAAATCAGTGACCCAACCAGTGAGGAAAAAAGGGTATGTGGCTCTGGTCACTGGGTATTATGTGTTGATAAAAGTAAGAGGAAGAGAGGAAATAGTAGTGTGCCTGGGGGGGGGAGGGGGGCAGAGAAAGAGAGAGAGAGAGAGAATAATATATAGAGAGGAAAAAGTTGTTGGCATACCAATAGCAGTGGAATGACTCCTACCTAGCTGAGGGGCCAAATGCCATAGGTCCGTGATGGGGAGACAACACATACCTTTTTATTGCAGTCATTTCCAGGATCCTTAAATGTGTGTGTGTGTGTGTGTGTGTACATGTATGTAAAAACAGAGGTGATTATTTCAGATGGATTCTACTCCGCATTAGAGGCATTGCTTAGAAAATAATCTTACTCATGCCCATAGAACAGCATGGCAATATTGTTGGGACACAAATACAGGTGGCCTTGCCCACTGGGACTTTTGCTGAGGGTTGGCAGCTCCGTGGAAGGAAAGATGAGAGACACTTCTGTTCTGTCTCAGGAGTCTGTGACTCTTAGTCAGCCCAAGGGATGGGGGAATTTCCTACTCTATTTGCATAATCAAGGACATCTCCCAACCCATGTGGTTACTGATTGGTTTTCTCTGGTATAATCTTCTGAGGTTATCAGGGACTTGCTGTTTACCTTCTGTACCTCACAGGGACTTTCCAGGGACCTCACAGCCCTCCACCAAGCCCGGGGCTTTCCATGCAGGAAGGTAAGATGTTGGTCAGGGAGCTGCATCGTGGCTTAGAGCCCAGGCTCAGGAGACAGACATACTTGGGTTCAAACCTTATTTCCTTCAATTAGTATGGTCTTGGGTGGGCTTTCCTCACCTTTTGTTTTGTTACGGATATGGGTGTGGAGGCTTCTGGGTGATGAGTGGTGTTTGAACATAAGAGAAAATTAAGGATGAGGCTCTTGCTAATGTCAACCCTGGAATTACTGTAGGACACATTGTGGTCTTTGCTGGGCTTAAGCAGTCCAATCAGTCTGATCTTATAGTGATCACCAGAAAGTTCTAGGAGGTGATGTTACTGAGAGGTTAAGAGCATGGGCTCAAGGCAGACACTTGAAGTGCAAATCCCAGCTCCATTTCTTACTAGTTGGGTGACCTTAGATTGGTTGTGTAACTTCTCAGACCTTCAGCTTCCTCGTCTGTAAAATGGGGACAGTAATGGTACGGATGATAAAATCTATCTCAATGGGCTACAATGCAGATTTAATTAGCTAACATACATAAAGTGTTTAGAACAGTGCCTGATGCCTAGTAAACACTGAAAAACATCAGCCATTGTTATTTTGCTAATATTACTATGGCTTTTATCAACTGGATGGCATGTGAAAATAACTTGTGCTCTCTGTACTCAGTCTTCTTATCTGAAAAGTGGGGCTGCTGCTAATAATTAGTTCATACAGTTAGAGAAAGAAATGAGATAGTTTACATAAAGTGCCTCACATGATAGAGGCATCCAAATAATGACATTTCCCCCTTTCTCCTTTTCTTGGTCATATTTAAGATCAAACTATCTTAAATATTAGAGCAAATGCACAGTTTGGTGGTTCTTGCCTCTTTTGGGAATCATGGAACCCTTTGTAAATTTGAATGCAGAATTATATCTTCCTCTGAGAAAAAAGGATATAATGCACATGTAATTTTAGCGGGTTCAACAGTTCATGAGTTATTATGGGTTTTTATCCCATTGCCCATAAAAACTCCTCTTAATCTCCCCTTCACACAATGAATTTCAGAGAGTTTTCTGGGGAAAAAAAGGTGACACACAAAAATGAGCCCTTAAGCATCGAGCGCTGGTGACTGTGATGTGGGGAGTCTGAGGGCCGTAGACTTGACTGGGGGTCTGTCCAGAAGCTTCTGAGCTTGGAACCCCTGCCTCCTCCAGGACTCATTGTACTCACTCCCATCACTGCCCTGGGGCCCTGTTTGGTCAGTCTCATGGCTCAAGGTGATGGTGTTGGGGATGGCCGGGGGGGAGGGTGGTCCTGCCTTCCTCCTCTCCCAGTACTGTCTCTCGTGCACACAGGCTGTGTAGGTGCTGCCTTTAATGTCTTCTCTAAACTCTGCAATTTATGGTGCGGTTGTGCCAAGGAGAAGGCAGGGATTTGTTTTTGTTGTAAGTGTTGTGTGTATATTAAAAGGCTCTTGCAACAGTCAGCACTTTGTGGCAGAAACAATGGGACACAGTGCATACCCACTTAGTAAGAACAAGAGGAGGGGAGATTTGGATAATTAAGACAAATATTCATATGCCCAAGATGCCTCAATGAAGGGCTGGCAGGAATGGTTAAGATAAACACTGATGTTGTCTGAGGTATATACTCTTGTCCTGGCAGATGCCTCCTCACCAATTTGGGTCAGGACTGAGGAGGGAAAAATTTGGGTGCTGGGGAGTGCGGGAGACACTCTCAGAAGCCCTGTGTATGGATCGTTTAGGTAGATGAAGAGCTGTATTGCAATGATCCTTGGGAGGAGGAGAAAAAACCCCACAAGAGATGGGCAGGAATCTGGTGACTTCCAACATTGGAATGTCATTTGCATCTTGATAACATAAAAAGAAAATTTAAAAGTAAGAATAAACCACCAGCAGGATTACACCCTCATAGTGGGGCAGATGGAAAGCTTGTTAATGGCCCTGGTCACTATGGGTCCCTGTGTGACTTACAAGGGCAAGATACACACCATGTTCTAAATGAACTAGAAGCTGAGACACTATAAGCAAGGATACATGGCCATCCGAGAGTGCAGTTTGGGAGGAGAAAGCCACCCTGTCCCTAGTGACCCTAATGGGAAGTAAGGTGGCATTTGTGGGATTCTTAGCAGTAGAACAGAACAGCACAAATCTTGACTCTTCAGGTCAGTACATTGGGAATCATGGCTGACACTGGGGGTCATGGCTGACAGCCAATGGTTATACTATAAGTGGTGTGTAGGTGGCACAAGGAGTTACATGGCTTGTGGGGCAGTTGCCTGAGAAAGTTATAGGCTTGGAGGGGTCAGTACCTCCTGTAGGGGTTTCTCATTGAAGAGGAAGCAGCAATACCTTGGAACCAGGGATCTGCCCTTATGGGGGTCAGTGCCTGGATAGCTTAGATGGGTGAGAGCTTAAGGAGATGCTTGTCTCACCTTGATAGAATCCTGGCCCTCAGCTAATAACCCAAGGTGGGCATTGGTGGGAAGATGGTGGTCCTAGCCACTGAATTCCTCTCTATACCTCCCAAATGGTTAGAAGTTTACAAGAGGGATTTTAGTAGGGTAGCTATGGGGTTTACATTCTTCATGCCCTAATTCATGACCAGCTTAAGATATCAGACTCTGAGCTTCTTTGGCCAACCTGGCTCAAGTGTGGGAGGCGGCTGTCCCCTTGCCTCCTGGCTCTTGCCTTTGACTTCCTCACTTTGGCTGTCAGTCTTATCCTTTTTTTTTTTTTTTTAAGATTTTATTTATTAATTTGACAGCGACAAGGCGAGAGCAGGAACATAAGCAGGGGGAGTGGGAAAGGGAGAAACAGGCTTCCCACAGAGCAGGGAGCCCAACACGGGGCTCGATCCTAGGACCCTGGGATCATGACCTGAGCCGAAGGCAGATGCTTAATGACTGAGCCCCCAGGCATCCCTGTCAGTCTTATCCTTATTCAGTCTCCCTCTTATCAACTATCACATCTGAAGCCTTAGGACCCTCCAACTTCAGAGCTAGACTTGCCTTCCCTACAAGAAAAGCACATGAGTTACTGGTAGTTAAAAGTAGATACACTTTTTTTTTTTTTAAATTTTTTGAGTATAGTTGACACATAATGTTACATTAGTTTCAGATGATATACCTTCTTTTTGAGTCCTTATTATGTGTCATGCTAAGAGCTTTGTAGGCACAATTTTGTTCGATTCATGATAATTCCCATGAGGTACTGTTATGCCCATTTTACAGATGAGGAAACTGAAGCTCCCAAAGGTCATTTTCCCTGCATAAGGTTATGCAGCAGAGTGAAGCCAGAACCCTAATCGAACTCTGTCCCCAGAGCCCTAGCTGAGCTAACTTGCCCTGTAAACCCCACGGTGGAAGGGTGAGAATCTAGACATATTTGAGACCCACCA
Source organism: Mirounga angustirostris (assembly GCF_029215605.1). Taxonomy (NCBI): domain Eukaryota; kingdom Metazoa; phylum Chordata; class Mammalia; order Carnivora; family Phocidae; genus Mirounga; species Mirounga angustirostris. Next base: position 143,745,458 of record NW_026991713.1, read on the forward strand.
AAGGAGCTTCCCCATCACCACCCTGCTTACCTTTGTCTGGCTAGAGCTGGCTGACCACAGCAGGTTAGGTTCCATAGCCAATGTTGTTGGGGCCCTTGCCCTCACCACTTCTGCAAATGCTGACTTGCCTTTATCTGAGGCCAGCCACTTTCCCAGGTGAGTGTAAATGGACTTACCTTTGTTCTGGACTATTCCTCATCTTGATCATCATCATCAGATCTAGTCAAGTTGCTGGAAAGTTGAAGAGTGGTCCCTGGGGGATCTACCCCACTGGCTTGGTAAACTCATGCCCTTTCTTTTGATGTCAGGCCCTGTAACCCTTTGATTGTCCCTAATTTTTCTGCTTAGTTTCAAATGCTGCAGAAAATGGAGTTGACGCTATGACCTTGGGCCAAAACGGAAGTGTGGAGACCAGAATCATGAATTATACTTTCTTCCTAGAAATGTCAGACTGTTTTGTGGTTAAGAGCACAGTCTCTCAGTTGGACACCCTAGGTTTGAATCCCAGCTCTATCACTGTATAATAACCACAGGTTGGGTTTGGAGTCCCACTGGGCCCACTGTGAGACAGGGGAGCTAAAACTCTTGGTCATCTGACCTACATAAGCCCTACTCTGGTGAACCCCACTGATGTTTTGGGTCTCCTGGAATTAGTGTCGTTTTAGAGCCCATGTTCTGTGATTCTGTAAATGTCTGATTTTTTTCCTTTTCCTCAATGCAATCACCAGGGAAAAGGCCATAGGTAGCTTTGGGGAGGGCTGGGAAAAAGATTAACATTATACAATTTTGGGCAATGTACCAAGATCCTCCCCCAAGGGGACCCAGCCTTCCTGGGTCTGTAAACTGGTTCAAGTCTGGGAACTGATTGAGGGAGGTCATGACTCTGCTTTTATGATTCAAGTTAGATTTTTGTTCACTTGACCTAGAATTCTGCTCATTCAGATCAGTAGGAATTTAGTAGGCTTCCCATCTATTTCACTTCTAGGGATACCATGACCAACTTGCCCATGTCATAGTTCTGTGCACATCAGACTATCCTGATTTTGGCTTTGACTGTACTGTCCATGATAACCATGCCCACTTTGGCTGTTGAGCTGCCACTTGGCTTCTGCCACGCCGGGATCCAATGACCCAATGCATTTAGGTTTCCCAGTTCAGTGGCAGCAGTTCCCACTATAATGTGCCTTGGGCATGTTGCTTACCCTCTTTATACCTCCGTGTCCACCTCTGTACATTGGGGATAATAATAGGATTGTTGTGAGACTTAGATGGAAGGTAATATAAGAGGGCCTCAAAGCCCAACCATGTTTATTAGAATTATTTGTGCCTGTTGGGAGGGAAGAGATGGAGGAGAGAGGAAGGGGCTGGATCGAGAAGGGGAAGGTGTAGGATGCAGAGAACGCTGGGTGGGAGCAGACCCATTTACTCATGCAACAAATGTTTCTTGAGCACTTACTACGGGCTGCTCACCTTGATAGCTTTTCAGAATAAAATCATGAACAAGGCAGAGGCAGTGACTGCCTAAAGGAGCTTAATGGGAGAAAAACTGGAGAAGCAAATTGCAGCATGATCTCTGTACTTGGTTGAGGAAGCTCAGGGAACATAGGAGTCTGGTGCTCACTCAGCCTTCCCTGGACACAGTGGTAACAGTTAATTGTCCAGAAAATACCTCCTGGTTCAACCAACACAGCTGAGGGAGTCCCACATTGATGTTAAGAACATGCTGGACACACTATCTATCAATCCATCATTGCAAAATATTTCTCAAAGTCTCCTCCCTTTGTCCATCAGCACTGCTGCTGTGCGGAGTCCCTGCCGTAGTCTTCTCCTTGGTCCAGCCTTTCATGCCTGGTCCCCAGCAACCTCTCTATCCACCACACCTGTCTTCCCTCACCCTGCTGCAGCCACACAGGCTTCTTGCTGCCTTCCTCCCAGCCTCTGGACTTTTGCACATGCTATTCCCTTTGCTGGAACACCCTTTACCTGGCTGAGAACTGTTCATCTTGTATATCACCAGTCAGTGCTCATTTCCTCTGCCCCTTTCCCAGCTCCAGGCCTTCTGAGGCTCTTCTGTTTTAGGTTCCCTTGTTCCCAGTAGTCCTCTGTTGCAGCCCTTTGCCCCGTTGACAATGTCAATCAATTAACACTCCCCCCCCCCCCCCCCGCCTCCCCCCGCCCCAGGGCAGTGCTTGGCCCGTAGTGATGCTCAATAAATATCCCTGATAGGTAAGCATAGCTTTGAAAGGTGGTGTCTTTGCATTAAGGCTGTCACCCTCCAGGCCAAATTCTTGATCTGTTCTGAGCAGCCTCTAAATCACTCAAGATGCAGAATAGTACCAAAGACCAAGGTGCCCATCCTTGTAGGGCATTGGAGAAGTGGACCAATTCTGTCCCTTCTTTCTCCCTTCCTTGGCCAGGGAGACCGTGGGGGTGCACCCTGGGGGCAGGGCTTTGCCAGAGCCGGCCTGGCCCTTAGCAGGTGAGAGGAGCGCAGGCCTCTTCCACGCGTGCCTGCGGTATGCGTGAGAAGCCAGAAGGGGGCGGCAGAGAGACAGGAGTGGTCCGCGGAGGAGCCCAGCTCCGAGCCGAGCCGCGCGAACCCACTGAGCCCGCGCTCAAAAGCCCGATCTCCCACCGACAGGCCGCTGGGTTCGGGAGAGTGCCGAGTCCTTTCTCTTCCCCAAGTGCAGACAGAGCACCCTGGAACCATGGCCAGCCCTTCTGGCAGCCCCGAAGACTCGGGCAAGCTCAGAGGCAGGGATGGCCGGCAGAGGCGGGAGGAGGAGGATGCCCCTCCGGAGGAGAAGAGATTGAAGCTGGGGCTGGAGGGAGGAAGCGCAGCGCAGGAGGAAGGAGAAGACGCGCCACGTCTGGGCAGGGAAGAGACCGGCACCCAGACAGGTGGCGAAGGCAGAGGTGTAAGTGAGCCTGGGCGCAGGAGGGACGGGGGCTAGAGGTGGGGTGGGGTGGGCAGGATGCTCCCCGTCGGCCGTCAGGTCCAAGTTGATAATTGGGCAGCAACTCCTGAGGGCAGGCGCGGTGTGACAGCTCATGGGGACCTCTGAGAAACTAGATGCTTGGTTGTTGGTGGCAACCCCCTTCTTCTTTATGTAGCATTGACTCGCTGATTCTCCCACGACATCGTCGTCATCTGGCTGGGAGACCCGTGGGTTCTGCAGTTAGCCAAAAAGGGGAAGGGGAAGCTCTGTGTCCTGGGGGCCCCCAGAAGGGGAAGGAGGTGAGGGGAAGGAGGGCTCAGAGCAGCCCTCAACCTTCAGCTCCCTCCTGGGCAGTGCTGTTTTAGGTGTCTCTCTGGGACTTTACTGGTTGTGTGTTTCTCTCACCTGGTAAGGGGCTTGGGTGGGAAGTACCCTACACAGGTTCTGCCAAAGCCTGCCCTGTCAGCATGTGGGCTGGCAGCAGCTCAGCCCATGCCCCTCACCTGCCCTGCATCTTCCTGTCATTGCTCCCCATTCTGGTTGGGCAGTGAGAGTTGGGAGAGAAGGCAGGTGGCTTCCATCCCCGAAGTCATTCTCCTCTCCTTATTCTTTCTGAGAGGGACAGTGAGGCAAAGTTCTGAGCATCCCCTCGGGTAGTACCTGGCTGGCTGTGGTCCCTGCTGGCCGAGGGTATCTGTAAGGGTGTTTTGTTGTATATGTGCATGGTTATGTGAGTCACTAGGCATGTGTGGGATGGAGCTCAGTGGCCGGCTTGATCCCTTGCTTCCCGCTTTCTGCTTCCTCTCTTGAATCTTCCAGTTGTGACCTGGCTGACCTTACATTTGGGGAGCACATGAGTCTGGAGGACAGATGAGGGCTGGCTGGATAGCCGTCCCCATGGCAAGGGCTGCCACCTTGAGAGTTTTTAATGGATAATGGCATTGACCTTTTTGTTTCTTCCAAATGTTTTTATTCTTGACCATTTGCTTGGCTGAGCTTGTCTTAAAAATTTGATTATGGCTAGTGAGCCCCATGATAGAGTTCCCATTCTTTCTCCCAAATCCACATAGGCAGCTGCAGCCTGCCTCTGATCACCAGTCTGCATCAAAGCCCAGCTGACACAGAGTGGGGCTGCTCCCAGGCGCTGCTTCAGAGATTTAACCCCCACCCCCATGGTTGTAATTGTGTTCAGACTATGGGCCACCTGGACACCAGAACCAGGTGAATTTCTCTCTGAGGTGCCAGGAGAAGGATAATCCTTATGGAAGGTTTATTGGGACACATCATGGAAAGAGTGAGAGGGATGTGTCGCAGTGTGGTAAGAGGAGAGGCCCTGGGTCAGAAACATGATTATGGGGGCAGTGCAGTGCCATGAAACCTTTCCTCTTTCTATCACTTTCCTCATTGCTTGGGACTTTGCCAAAGACCAGATATGAGAATGCAAGGAAGTGACCAAGTGCAGTGGGATGTAGGAATGTGGATTGAATCTTGGCTCTGGCCTTCCTTTGCTGAGTGACTCAGAGCAAGTTACTTAACCTCTCTGAGACTAGTGTCCTCATTGTGTAAAATGGATATGTCAATAGGCCTTGTTTCATGGGGTTATTATCCCTGAGATTAAGTAAAGTTTATCCATAGAAAGCACTTAGCATTGAGGCCGGCACATAGTATGTGCTCAATAAATGTGATTTAGTACTGAAATTCACTCCATGTGGCTCACTTGCTGTCATCTTTGGTTCTGGGGGTACATCATAAGAGATGAAGGTCTTAGGCCAGAATCTCCATATTCAATGCTTTCTGAAGATTAAGGAGTTTTGGGCAGGTGATGAAATTTTTAAAAGGCAGAAACCCCATTGAACTTTTTGGTTCAAAAAGGGAAATGGGGATCTCATGGTTTGAAGGATTATTTCATAACTGGATAGAAACTGTCCTTCTTTCCTGAATCTGAATCCAATTTTATTTTCTCCTTTTGGGGCACGTGGACCTTCTGGGGAAAGTGGCCCTTCACAGCAATGGTGTTTTGGTTTTTAAGTTTAAAGGTTGGCCAAGCTTGTGCTGCCCAGAATGCCCATCAGATAGATTTCTCCTCCTTTGTAGTTTCTATAGGAATATTCTCTTTAAAGAACCCAGAAAGCAGTTTCGGGCTGGTGCCAGGAGCAGCAGCTATTTCTTTGAGGAGAACCCATTTCTTCACTCACAGACTATGTCTAAATGGATCAAGAAGAACGGAATGCCTTTTCATGAAATTTTTGTCTATGTAGACCATTAGCTTGGCTAAAATGTTAAAAACATCCTTGTTCTTTAATAGCAGATTATTTTTAGGTGCAGATCATTTTGGGCTTTTCTCTGCAGAAGCTGCATGGGCATCACCTCCCTGTCCATATTGTATCTAGATATTTTTAAAGGATTAAATACCCTTTACCTTCACTGGGTTTGGTGCTTTGGATGGCTGAGGTTTGCATGTGACTGGTTGTCCCTCCAAGTGGGTCCCACACTTGGCTCTTGCCTTGAAGGGGAAGGGGGTTGCTTCCTCTGGAGGTTGCTATGGGGTGCTTTTAGGAGGTAAAATGAGACCCCAGGAGCTATCTCAGTGCAGAGTCCTTTTGGAGATGCGGCTGGAGCAGGGTATGTGCCTAGTGAGGACTGATCCCTCATTAGGGATCAGAAGTTTCACAGACTCTTTTTGCCCACTCCAGACCAGGGTTGCTGAGAAGGTATGAAAGAACCAATCCTCCCAGAGCCTTTATTGACTCCTTTAAAGTGACCCCAGGGTGAGTCTGGCCTGGAGCTCTTCCTGGGGGGAAGAAGGATCTCTTCTAGGTAATTGGTTATCAACATTATCAATATCAGCGGTTTGTTCAGTTTTTCTCAAGATCAAGAAGCTCGGCATAGACTTCTGGATTGTGCTGGGCAGAAATGAAATCCCCTGATGGAATCCTCATTCAAGAGTCCCCAGGGTTGAGACCAGAACAGAGAGGTCATCATCAGCAGGGGGCCCCCTATAGAGGGAAGTCCAAACTGCAGGTCTTTCCCTTCTCACTGGTGAAGGTCTACACCTGGGTGTCTCAGCTTTGCCACTGGTGACATTTGGGGCCAGATCATTCTCTGTTGTGGGGGGCTGTTCTTAGCAGCATCCCTGGACTATAGCCACTGGATATCATTAACACTGCCTCTCATCACCAGTGTGACAACTGAATATGTCCCCAGACATTGCCAAATGTCTAGGGCTTGGGGAGGATGCAGATGAAATCACCTTATCTGAAAGCCACTGCAAAAATGTTTCAGAGAGTAGGTGTTAAGTTTGGGTCCTTGCTGTACCACTCATAAACTATGTAGCTTTGGGAAATTTATACAACCTTCATGGGCCTCAGTTTCCTCATCTATAAAATGGAGATAGCAAGATAAACCTCAATGGAAGGTTATGTGGGCATTCAATACAATTCCAAGATAATAAATGGAAAAGGCTTGGCATAGCATTTAGACACAGAAAAGCACAAAACAAATGGTCAATTCCATTTTTACTTATTTGGGTGAGTCGGATGGTCAATTCCATTTTTACTTATTTGGGTGAGTCGGATTCTGTCTTCCATCACCTTATCCATTTGGTGAGGTGCAAGGATCATCCACCTAAACCTTAGGTTGGATTCAGGTGGCATCTCAGATTTCCCCATGGAACTCACTGGTTTCCCTCCAGTTTCCTCCTTGATTCTCTGGTTCCGGATTCTAGGAGGCAGGAGTGTGGGTAGTCAGAGCAGGTGACACTCAGTTTACTCCCACGCTGGAGAATTTCAAAGCTGGCTTGCCATGACAGGGCTTTTGGACCAACATCTGGGTTTCTGGATTCCCATTTGAACACAGCTGGACTCCACAGGGCTGAAGCTCTCTCTGCCGAGATATAGATATTTCCCTGGCAACGATCTCTCAAGCTGACATGAAGACATGGCCACCTACCGGAACACGGTGCTGCATGGGCTCTCCTATAATTTGTGAGGCAAGCTTCTGAGGATTCCAGTGTGCAAGTGAGAAACCGTAGGAGGTTCCCTCATCCTCCAAAGGCCAAAAAGTGGGGTGCAGGTTGGTGAAGGGTCCTCCAAGGAGGAAGAAGGCATGGAGGGCATTTCTTTCAGTGAGAACAGAGAGGTATAGGCCACATACTGGATGGTTCAGACCGCTCTGCGGGAGACAGGTGCCTCTGTGCCTGCAGTAGTTTTGGATTGTGAGCTGTGTAGCCCTTAGCTTTAATCATTTCAGAAATATTTAACCCCAGTGCTAGCAAACCAGAGTGTGGTTTGGGCTTCTCAGCTGGAAAGACACAGACTGCCAGCCGATGTCCTTCTGATTCTTTTCATTTCATTGAGATGGTTGTTGTCCCTTTGTGTTCTCTGGAACATGATTTGGAGCTGAAGGAGCAGGAGGGAGACCAGTTTGGGGGCTGGGACAGGGGTCTCTGCCAGGGATGTGGTGGCTGGGATAGTGGTGATGGTAGTGGGTGGGGTTGAATGCCTGAACAGAGGAAAGCTTATGAGATACGGTAAGGACTTAAGTATCTATTTGGAATGGCAATGAGAAAGAGGCAGGGTCAGATTGACCTCCAGAATGGCAGGGAAGACTATGAATTTGATTTTGGACTCTGGCTGAGTTTGCTCTCAGACCCAGGTGACAATGTCTAACAAGATAGACAGGTCTGGGCGCCTGGGTGGCTCAGTTGGTTAAGCAACTGCCTTCGGCTCAGGTCATGATCCTGGAGTCCCTGGATCGAGTCCCGCATCGGGCTCCCTGCTCGGCGGGGAGTCTGCTTCTCCCTCTGACCCTCCCCCCTCTCATGCTCTCTCTATCTCTTTCTCTTTCTCAAATAAATAAATAAAATCTTTAAAAAAAAAAGATAGACAGGTCTGGGCCTGGAGATTCAGATTTGAGAGTCATCAATGTAGATGATACTTGGGGCCATGGGGACACCTGAGGTTGACTGGGGAAACAGTGGAGGGGAAAAGGGAGGGGCTTTGGTATTAGCCCAAGGAAATCTTCATGATGATAGGAGAGAATCCATGAGAAGGATCAGAGGAGCATCAGGCAGAGGACATGTGACTCCACAGACAGTAGGACAGAAAGATGAAGGTTGGTTGTGTTGAAGAGAGCCTGTTGGATTTAATATATCATGCTCCTGGGTTCTTGCTGGAATTTTAATGGAGGCCGGTTATGGGGGGCGGGTACCAGGATTCTTCCTAAGTGTGGGCATTTCAGCACCCGACTGGGGTGTGTGCACCAAAACATGGGACACTCATGGTCTTGACTTTCTTGCAAAATTATAGTTTGTGCACATGGCTCCAGAGCTTTCTGTCCTCCTCACAACACTCAGCTGTCACTTTTCAACATTACCTTGGAAAAGGACCCAGCCTTTTGGTGGAGATCCCTGCCCTGGCAGTGTTTCTTGGCACAAGATGGTGCCATTGGGAGAGCTTCACCTCTCAATACTGAGGGCTCTTTTCATTCCTTCTCCAAGTATTTGAGCAGCCCCTATGTGATAGGTGCTGGTCTAGGTGCTGATCTATGAGATGGTTCAGTTCCTGTTCTCTTGGAGACCCTACTCTAGTGGTAGAGCCAGACTCTGGTCCATGGGCCAATGCTGACCCCCTGCTTGTGATTGTAAGTAAAGTTTTATTGGCACCCAGCTGCACCCATTCATGTACATATTGTCTATGGCTGCTTGCCTGCACTAATGGGAGAGTTGAGTAGTTGGGAGAGACTGTATAGCTCACAAAGCCAAAAATATTTACCTGAGAGTCTGAGGTTAAGGGACCTTGCACCCATATGGTGTCCCATGAGGGTGTGAGTACAGCTGTCCTTGAAATGTGTGCAGCTCTGAGGAGGGGTTGCAGTAAAAGTGCTCAACTTGCAGGACTCCAAAGGGGGGGCAACAGATCTCCCACTCTCAACTTTATGGGTCTTTGGTGTCAGGGGCAGGACTGGGGTTCTGAGTGGGCTTTCCTCACCACTGTGGCAGGGCACAAGGCTAACATCATGCAGTTTTTGGATGGGGGAGACAAAAAAGGGGGGGTGGGGAATAGCGACTTGTTCCCTTCCTAAGAATTTCCCTGAGATGAGTCCCTAGCAAGTGTTTAGGGTCCCACTTTGCACAACTGCCCAAATCCAGTGAGGTCAACCATCTTGGTGCTGTGAATTTGGGGTACAGAACTTCCAAATCACCAAGAAGAGAGAGAAAAAAAGATGGTTTTTGCAAGCACAAGAACTCAGGTTATTGAAATTTAACATTTCCCCCTGAAGTTTTATAATGTCTGGGCATGCATATTTAAGTGTCTGCCTCAAAAGCTCTCACTAATAAGCAGATGGTGCATTTAATTTCCTTTTTTTTTTTTGTTCTCTGAGCAACACACAGCTTCCTGCATGGCCCTCCTTGCAGGCAACTGCATGTGGGGGTGACAGGACTTCTGACCATCAGTACAGGTCTCCAGAGGCTGCTGAGAGCCTTGTATTCATGGGGCTGTTCCATGGAGGTGCTGTTCCATGTCCCCATGGCCCCAAGTATCATCTACATTGATGACTCTCAAATCTGAATCTCCAGGCCCAGACCTGTCTATCTTTTTTTTTTAAAGATTTTATTTATTTATTTGAGAAAGAGAAAGAGCCCCCCTTCTTTTGAGCCCCAGCAGGAAGTTGTCAGGTTACTCACAGCCCACAGGGGTCCTGCCTTCGCTTCTCCAAAGAATCTTGGCTACATCTGACACCCTGTACCTCACCAGCTGGTGAGTGGGGGTCCCAGGAAGGCTGGAGGTCTGAGAGTGCAGCCCCAAAGCATGAGGGGGCCTGGGAAAAGCTGCTGGGAAGAGGCTCCAAAGGGATGGTAGAGGCAAACAGGAGAAAAGGAGAGCTGGCGTGCAGAGCAAGGATCTTGAAGGCACAAAGGAGAAAGCTGGAATTTCCAAAAACAGAGAGAAGAGCAGATACCTTTAGCATAGCTCAGGTGTGTCTGGGCTTTTTGAATTTTGCTTGTTTTCCTTCTTCCTGACTCCTCTCACTGTGTTTCAGGGTGTCATAGAAATAGACTTTTGGGGGCTCTGTGAAGCTCCGGGTCTGGAGGTCTTTGGAGAATGCAGGGGCTACCCTGAGGGTCTCCTTGGCTCTGTGCCTTCTCCTGCCCAGGCCTCCATCCCTGACTGTGTGCAGACCTGCCTTGTGTCTCAGACCTCTGCCCTGGAGAAACCTGGACAGGGCTTGTGTCTTTGGTTTGGGGCTTTTGTCTTGTGTGTCTGGATAAGGAAGACTTTGTGACTTGGAAACCTGTTCGCTTGAATTGGAAGGTACCTGGGAGGGAAAATCTACTGCCTTCTTCATTTTTCTTTTTGCATCTGTGTTCTGTGTTGACCTGATAGAGTTTTAAGCCCTAGTGTGTAGGAATCAGCCTGGATGAAAGATTATACTGCATGGTATGAGTATAATTTTTTAGCTTTTGTTCTATTTATTAAAAATACAAATTATTATTTGCTCATTGTAAAGGATTTAAACAATACCACTATATAGAAAACAAAAACCAGGGGCGCCTGGGTGGCTCAGTTGGTTAAGCAACTGCCTTCGGCTCAGGTCATGATCCTGGAGTCCCGGGATCGAGTCCCGCATCGGGCTCCCTGCTCGGCGGGGAGTCTGCTTCTCCCTCTGACCCTCCTCCCTCTCATGCTCTCTGTCTCTCATTCTCTCTGTCTCAAATAAATAAATAAAATCTTTAAAAAAAAAAAAAGAAAACAAAACCCAAAACTCCTCCTTTATCTGTTTCTCTTCAGTCTTGCTTCCCAGAAATAACACTGGGATGGGTTGAGGTTTATCCTTCCACGCCTTTCTCTGTGTGTATGCAAGCGTGTATATCTGCACATAAATTGTTTAATTTTAATCTTTTTAAAAATAAAAATAGGATAATGCTATATTTATTGTTTGGAAAAGCCTCCTTTTAACTCAGTGATGTATATCTTTGACATCATATCATGTTGGAACCTGGACTCCACCTTCCTTTCCAGACAGTTATTCTGCTGTGTGGATGCACTGTACTTTCTTTAGGCCAACCCTATACTGATAGATCTCTGAATGGTTTCTGTTTCTTTCCTATTGCAAATGGTGTTGTGATGAATATTCCAGCACATATCACTTGATGCTCTGTGTCTGTCTTTTTGTGAGATGTTCCTAGGAACAGGATATCCAGGTCAGTGGGTGATCAGGGCTGCATTTGCGTCCTGGTGAAGTATGTTCTCCTGCTGCCAGCTCCCTAAGGCTCTATGTGGTGCCATCCTCTACAGGGGTCATCCCCCAAAGCCTAAGGGCATTGGCCAGAATGGCATCCTCTGTCTCATTTTCATCTAGGTCAGTCCACACCCTGGTGCCACCCCCACCAGGGACTCTGGCTTCCAGCTCTGGCAGGTGGCCTCACACTGGAGGAGGGAAAGTTCACTTTCCCAAACATTCTTGGTGATATTACTACAAGTTCCAAAGTTGGCATTTGACTCCTTCAGGCCTTGCCACTCTCTACCTGTGTGTCCTTGAGCAAGCTGTTTCAGCTCTCTGGCCTCAGTTTCCTCAAAGGCAAGTGGTGATAAGAATATAATAATAACGACTGCCACCCTGGGCTGCTAGGAGGACTCAGTGAAGTAACTATCACTTCCACACACTTGGCTTGTTGTGCACATTCAGGCAAGTGCTGGGGGTCATTGCTGAGTGTTGAGTAAGCCAGACTGTAGTTTGACGAGGGCCTGTGTCTTCAGTACCAAGTCTAGCACCAGGCCTTTAGTAGCTGCTCAGAAAATGCTCAGCCAGTGACTGGAATGGCAGGGACAGAGACTGTGGCAGAGGCAGTGAGAGCAGACCAAAGGAAACAGAACTCCCACTAGGTTCCCAGGTGGAGGACTCCAAGATGACTCTCCAGTCTTAGAGCCCCCTGCCCCTTTCCCATACTTCCCAAGGCCCATAGGAGTTTGCTGTGTCTTTCAGGCCAGAGCCCAGAAGCTGGGGTCTGGGCAGGTGCTGGTCAGCATCCTGCTGTATCAGGGCACCTCCATTCCCACCTTGGACCCGGATGCCAAGTGACTCCAAGTTGGCAGGGACTTGGCTTGTTCTGAGCCCAGGGACAGAAGACAGGGAGGTGGAGGGTTGGGGACCCCCATTTTGGCCCTTGCTTTTTCTCTTTCACTTTGGACACTGCAAGGTGTGTGTGTGTGTGTGTGTATTTCTCTGTAAGTTTCCAAGTCTTAGGTTGTATTTGTGTGGGACTAGTTTTGCCAGTTAAACTTGACTTTCAATTAACAGATTTTTTAGTATAGGTATATCCCAGTGCAACATTTGAGCCATAAAAACAATTCGTTGTTTATCTGAAATTCAAGTTTAACTGGTGTCCTGTCTTTCTTCTTGCTACATCTGACATTTCTGTGTGGGGGTTGTCAGTGTGTGTTGGTGTGTCTCCATTCAAGGGACTGTCTCTAGGCACAGAGATGGGGACCAATTGAGAAGATCCTCCTGGGCTGCTTTAGTGGCCGAGAGGCTGATGGGTTGGATACTCGAGCCCCCGGGTCTGGGTGGTGCTCCCTAGCATCTTTCTCCCTGCTACCTCTGTTGGTTTCCCTCCCATCTCTCTCTAAACACAGGGGCAAGAGCTGCCCCATCCACCCTTGTTTGGAGCACAACTGCCCAGCCAGACATGCAGACAGCATGCAGATGGCTGCAAAGCTTTCCCCAGCTCCCTCTGCAAGGGGCTGCAGATGAAATGGAAGCCCTCATCCTCACCGCCTCCCCCTTCTAGAAAACCCTGGCCAACAGCCACTGTGTGGCCGCTTCAGACACTCCTCCCTCCTGGCGATTAAACCACATCATGTTTTGCCAAACAAATAAAGCCCTTCATTTCCACCATAAACTTGTTCACACGCGCGGGCTGACTGATCTGCCAGTGTGCCTGATTCATCAGCTCTTTCTCTCAGGCGGCAAGAGGCTCTTCTCTCTGGCGCTGGTGAAGAGCTGCTTAATTTCCATCTGAAAGACTCTCAGTAGAAACCAACCATAGTTTTGAAAGCTGCTTCCTCCCCTTTTGCAGATTCTGTGTGATTCTTGATATTTGATCTTGAGTGAAATCATCCTGGGCCCTGCCCCAGGTATCACAAACCTGAGGGTGCATTTATGTCCAGCTGGCTGGGCGGCTGTCAAGGAGGATGTTCAATGTAGCCTCTGGGTCCATAGCAGCCTTTCATGGGAAATACCACCAAGGAAACTTGTCCTTCCTGTTTTAGAAGAAATTACTGTTTAGTCATTTATTGAATTTGTTACAGGCAGGGTCTCAGTTTCCTTACAACTTCTCTGTGAGGCTGCTATGATTATCTGCATGTTTATTTGCTCTCTCTAGTCTCATTCAAGCTCCTCTAGTTGTAATACTCTTTTCTGCCACAGGGGCTTTGCACACCCTGCTCTCTCTGCCTGGAAAGCTCTTTCTGCCCCACTCCGTCACCTGGTAAACATCTCATCTGCAGGCTGACTTACCACTGTCTCAGGGGAAGCCTGGCCACACTGACTCAGTCACAGCAAATTCCTGATACCTGTTCTCATAGTATCAGGTGTCTTTCTCTTGTAGGTCCAGGCCCAACTATAGCCACCTATTTTTTTGGGCATGATTTTTTGATGAATAATTGACCCCTTCTACAGTATAATCACCATAGGGGGCAGGGGCCATGCTTGGTTTTGATTTCCATTGTCTCTGGTGTTTAGCATATGCTCAGATAGAATTTGATTAATGAATGATGCATACCTACTTTATAGATGTGGAAATGGAGGATCAGGAAAATTGCATAACTTGCCTGGTGTTATGCAGTCACTTAGAGGTGGGCCTTATTAATATCTGAAGGACAGTTATCAGTGTGGGAGAATGGATGTTTACAACTTTGTAAAAAATGGTTTATGTCATATTTAGCTTGTGGTCTGCCATGGCCCCCTGATCTTCTCTAGCTTCAGTTATGTGAAGTCTACACTGCCTCTCTTGATAGCTGTTCAGATTCTTTTCCCTCTTTAAGTTGGCTTAGATCTTGATTCCATAACTGAGGCCTGTCCCTATACCCATTCCTTACCTAGGATGACTTAGATTTTGTCAACAATGAGTCCAGTCTTTGGTGAAGGCCAGATTGAAGGAAAGCCTTGAAAGGTGAAGATACCTGATGAGCAGGTGTAGTCACTTGGGTCAATCCAAAGGCTGGAATAAGGGCTGACCTGAAGGAATCTCAGAACTGAAGGTCAGGCCCAGGTAGAGAAAGGGATTGAGCCTGCCAGGGTGAACTGTGAGTATTTGATAAGCCCCTCCTTCTCATAGTTGGGGAAGACTTGGTGAGCCTGTTTAATTTGATGGAGGGATTAAAATATCCTTTGGTGGAACTTGCCTGGATGGCAACAGTGTGACACAGCCAAGTTATTGATTATTGATTGCCCAATTGTCATCAGTTTTTTTTTTTTAAAGATTTTATTTATTTGTTTGACAGAGAGAGACACAGCGACAGAGTGAACACAAGCAGGGGGAGTGGGGGAGGGAGAAGCAGGCTTCCCGCTGAGCAGGGAGCCCGATGTGGGGCTTGATCCCAGGACCCTGGGATCATGACCTGAGCCAAAGGCAGACGCTTAATGACTGAGCCACCCAGGCGCCCCTGCCCAATTGTCATCAGTTTAACAACCCTCAGTTATAGCTGTAATTTGCATTAATTATCAATGCAGGTTTTGAGTTTCCTAGTCAATAAAGGGAGTGTTCAGAGAGAAGTGATTGAGGCTGGGCACTATCCAAAATGAGGGGTATTTCATGGGCAAGACCTCCCCCCACCCACCTGCAAGTGGAGAGAACTCCTTTGGTTTTTTAGAGGACCCTGAATAAATGGCAAACAATGCTGCTCAAGTCCCTCCCTCCCACCGTCCATCTACCCACCCATCCATTCATTTATCCATCTATCTAATACCCACCCAACCCCATCCACCCATCTGTCCATCCACCCATCCATCCATCCATCCATCCATCCATCCATCCATCCATCCATCCACTTGTACCTCCATTCATTTATTCAACAAAGACTTATTAACTATCTAGTAGATTCTGGGAAGGCACTGATTCTAGTGATTAAAAACACAGGCTCTGAAATCTGACTCCATGGCTCTAACTGAGTTTCACCACCTCCTAGCTGGCTCCTTTGGCAAGTTATACAACTTCTCTGTGGCTCAGTTTTCTCATTTGACAATTGATTTTTAATAGCTATTACAATTGCAGATATAGCGAGGATTAAATAAGATGCCACATAAAAACTGTATCATTCACACCCAACAGACATTAGGTTTTATCATTTATTATTAATCTTTATAGGTGCTGCAGATAACAAGGTGAGCATAAGGCAGATATGTATTTCAATACCATATAACCTGTAGGGTGGTAAGTTCTGTAGTAGGGGAAGGCCAGACAGTTATGAGGGACCCTGGCCCAATCTTGGAGATTCAGGGAAATGTTCTCTGAGGATTTGCTATGTCAGCTGAGACTTGCAGGGTAGTTGCATCCCACATGGAGATCCCAGACAGCATGTGGCCAAGTAACCAGGCCTTGTAGTGTTGGGTCCTGGTCCCCACTGGCAGAGATCTGTGACCCAGCCCTGCTGTCCCCTCTGCTGGAAGTCTACAAGATCTGGGAGTGGCTATTAGGTAGGGGAAGGGGCTGGCAATGACAGTGGCCTTCACCTGTCATCACACTCCCTCTATGGCATCAGGGAGGGCTGTGCCTAGTCTCCTGTCTGCAGAGTGGGGTCAGGAATACCAAGCCTGCTTCTCTCCTGGGACTGTCAGGAGGATAAGATTAGATGGCAGTAGAGGTCCTTTTGAAAATGAAAACATTCTATTTGAATGCAGAGTGTTCTGTGACTGTGATATTTTCTATCCTGTGAAATCATCATTGACCCTGAAACCATCTATTCAAAATACCAATGGAGTTAACCCTTCCTCTGTGTCTCTACTTGGGGAGGGAATTTGTCAAAGATTGTTGCTGCTATTTTACACACAGGGAAAACTAAGGCAGGTGCAGAAACAGGATCAGGACCCAGGACTCCTGGCTCCCTGACTGTGTAGGGTCTTAAATGGCAGAATGACTTCAGGTTCTTTCAGAAACAGCCCTTATCTAAATATTTGCAGAGGTTCCTTAGACAGTATCTAAAAACAAAAGTGGATGTCGGGTGGATTCTGTCATCTCCACAACCAGGATGGCTCCAGGGTTGAAGCAAGAGGAAACTTTGGAGTCAGGCAGATTTGGGTGTGAACCCCAGATTTTGTCGGTTACAAGCTTTGAGAACCTGAGCAGGTTATTTAACATTTCCAAGTGACGTTGGAAAATAGGACATATTGTACAAACACTTGGAAGAGGACTCTCACCTGCCTCCTGTGCAGGGAGGGTGACCAGTAGAGCAGGATTCCAGTATCTTAGGTATTTGGCTCTTATACCAACAAAGCCCACAGTCAAGTCCCACAAATGTTTCCCTTGCAGGGTTACTCTAAATATTGGGATCATACACACAGAATGCTGACAGTGTAGTCAACATTTATGAGTTTTAGTGCCTTCTTTGGTGTTTTTCATAGTTCCATATTGCCCCAACCCTTAGAGCATCAGAATCATGTGCAGGAGGGTATTTATTAAATATACCAATTTCTGGGGCTCTTTTTCAGAAATACTGGTGTTTAGGGGCTCAGCTGGGATCTATGTTTACAAAAGCTCCCAGGTGAGTCTCATGTAGCTGGCCTGGCTCTGGCTCAGGTACTCAGTTTGGGAAACAGTCCTCAGTGCATACTTTGCTCAAATTTTAAGTTTGTCTCTTTTCCTCCAATTTGTATTACCCTCACTTGTGCTCAAGTCTGTTTCTTCCCATTGGACTGTAAGCTCCTTGATGTCAGGGTCATCTCTTGCTCATGTTTGTATCAGTGAACCAAGATTTCCAGGTGCTCAAGGGAGGGGCACTGTTTGCTTAATGGGGTCAGCCTTGAGGGAGGTGTGTTAGTGTGTGTGTGTGTGTGTGTGTGTGTGTGTGTGTGTGTGAGAGAGAGAGAGAGAGAGAGAGAGAGAGAGGTGAATCTTTGTCAGAAGAACCTTTTTGTCCTTCATCTGCATTTGCTGTGAGTCAATGTGATTTACTCTAATGGAAGCCAGTTTAGCTTAAGCAGAGGCCTTGCCTTGAAATGCAGCAAGGTTATGGATGGGCAGAGCTGCAGAAAGCTTTCCTGGGAAAGGCTTCAGTGTCATCCTCAGCTAATTGCACTCAAGTTTTCATTTCCCGTTTAACACTGCCGTGGAGGCCATTTTGATTTCTCCTGTGGAATAGGTACTATCTGATCCTCTGTAAAAGTGTATGTGAATAACTAGGATTAAGTTTGGAGACGGAGGTACTTCATCTACCGAACAAAAACCAGTGTGTCACTTCTGGGCTGGAGAAATTAATTCCCAGTGCATGGGCTTCCAGCACCATCTTCCCTCTGTTGCCCTGATAGGTGATGGAACCTCCATTAGCTCAAGCCCTAGGGTAAGTTCAGTGTGGAAACAGAGCCCCCTCCAGCCCCACTCCTTGACATGCAATGCACATGTACCATGAATGAGAAAAACAACCCCTTAGGAGTTGCTTGTTATTGCAGCAAAACCTAATTTAGTTTGACTGATTATGGTGAGCTATTTATATTTATATACATATATATACATATTTATATTTATAATTGGTAGTTTCATATAAAATTGGCAGTTTATAAAAGTCCTTTCTTACCTCCTCCCCCCAAAGAGGTAACCTTGTGTTGGTTCCCAAATTAAAAAAATATTTTACTGGTTTATGAAATAAAAAAATCTGGGAATCAGCAGCTTAGAGAGCCCCACAGTGTAGGATATCTACAGGGCTAGGTTATTTCCCTTTATAAAAGCATAGCCAAGACATGGAGTATTTTAGTCTTTCCTAGTCTACATTCCATGGGCTCTTGAAGAGACATTGATAAAACGTTACAGCTTAAATGGTGCATGCAGCTACAAACCTGCCTGACTCAGTTCTAGAGGTAGAATCTCTTCTTGCTTCAGAATGAGCTTCGTGCTGTTGTGATATTTCAGCCCTTTAGGGGTATTCTGTACTAATTACATTAAAACACGACTAATGCTTCTGCTTCCTTGTCCCCAAATTAAACACCTTAATCATGCAAACACACTCAGTTGGATTTAGTGTGACTGATTCCCAACTGTCACTAAACACATAATTAGATTATATATTTTTTCCACTTCAACTAAAAGAAAATTGACAATAAAATGCTGATCAATATGTGCAGCTCAGGAAGTACAGCCTCTTTGAGATGCAGAAGTGTTTGTTTTTTAAATCTGTATTCTTGAGTAAAGAAAAAAAATCCATCTCTCTTTCCTAGAGGAGGAAGATGGAGAGCTGGGCTCAGCAACAGCTTGACCATTGGAGTCTGAATTAAACAAGTAAATGCCTCTGATCCTCTGTAAAAGTGTATGTGAATAACAGGAATGAAGGGTGCATTTCTGCTTTTTGTGGGACCATGAAGCTTGTTCTCTGTCTTTGGTGGTGTGTATGTCTCTGGGTGTGTGTGTCTGAATGTAAATGACATGTGTACCTGTGTTGTAACATTCCCATGTGAACCTCAGCTTTGTGGGAATCTTACGCCCTTGAGCCCAATGGATGCCATTTTTACAAAAATCACTCAAAAGTCATAAAAGAAAGAATTGAAATCAAATCTCAGTTCTAAAGCCACCATGTTTGTGGGCATCTCTGGATTTTTTGTTTGTTTGGGATTCTACCTGCCTCCAAATGATTTTTTTTTTTTTTTGAGAGCGAGAAAGAGAGAGTGCATGAGCAGGGGGTGGGGTGGGGCAGAGGGAGAGAGAATCTTAAGCAGGCTGAGATCATGACCCTGAGATCATGACCTGAGACAAAATCATGAGTCAGACGCTTAACTGACTGAGCCACACAGGTGCCCCCCAAAAGACATTTTTGCTTTCCATTAAATGATCAAAATCAAAGGGTTAAAATTGATCATAAGCACAAAACAATTGTGTTTGGGTCTCTTTACATTGGGGTTTCTCAGCTGAGACACTATTGACTGCTGGTTGCCATCTGTCTCCTGTTCATTCAGCAAACATGTGTGGTACCACTCTGTGCCTAGAATTTTCCAAGAGAGGAGGATAAAAAGGTGATTGAGACATGGAATCCATCAAAGATGACTATCCTAACACAAATCAGATCAGAACCCAAGATCTTGCTGGGCAAGTGCCTTGGTAGCCCTCATCCTGCAGTCTATACAAGAATGAAAGACACTTTTTTTCATCACACATGAAAATGTTTGTGTTTCACATATACTAATGCAATTTGTGTTAATGCTACAGTATAACTATGCTCATATTCTTAGCATTTTTTGGAGAGAGATTTGTTTCTTAGCAAATCATCTCTAGAATATGTAGAGCTGGAAGTTTATTTAGAAGCAATAAAAAGTACAAGAAAGTCAGCCCTTATGCAGGAGGTTCTAAAGTCAATGTTGACAAAACAAAAAATTCAGTAGTCAACATTACTCTTGAAAATCCCCTCCATCTATCATAAAGTACAGAGATCAAACTTAAGACAGCTTACCAAGTTCAATCCAGCGCATCTTCCTCAGGGTTAGACCAGAGGGTGGTTTTTTGGGTGAGTAGCTGATGAAATCATTGAGAGGGCACATTTTATGAATAATTGTGTCTTAACCCCAGAATCATTTATCAAAGTGAGATATTCTCACAGGAAAGGCAAATAGCAATAAGTTCCTGTCGTGAAGGCTGTATGTAACTCCCATTTTTCTCTTTTTCCCTCTCTTTGTTCTTACTAAGTACCAATAGTTCATTTCCCACAGATTAAAAGAGCCCAAGTTGTGTATACCTACAAGTGGAATTGCTGGGTCATATGGTAACTCAATATTTAACTGCCAGACTGTTTGCCAAAGGGACTGCACCATTTGACATATTTGACAACAGTAGTGTGTGTGTTCCAATTTCTCCAGATCCTCCCCAACACATGTTGTTGCCTATCTTTTTGATTCTAGTCATCCTAGTAGGTATGAGGTGGTATCTCATTATGGTTTTGATTTGCGTTTTTCCAATGGCAAATTATGTTGAGTATATTTTCATGTACTATTGTATATCTTCCATGGAGATATGTCTATGCAGAAATGAAAAAAAAGGTCCATACAAATATGCATGAATGTTTAGAGTAGTATCATTCATAATAGCTAAAAGGCAGACATAATTCAAATCCTATCAAAAGGTGAATAGATACACAAAATGTAGTATACCCCATAGTGGAATATTATTTGGCCATAAAAAGGAGTGAAGTTCTGATACCTAATTCATCATGGATGAACCATGAAAACATTATGCTGAAAGAAGCCAGACACAAAACGGTCACATATTATATGATTCCATTAATATGAAAGTCGAGAATAGGGAAATCTGTAGATGCAAAAGTAGATTAGTGGTTGCCTAGGCCTGGGGTATGGGGATGAGGGGTGGAGTGATAGCTAAAGGGTATGGGACTTCTTTTTGAGATGATGAAATGTTCTAAAATTGACTCTGGTGATGGTCGTACATCTCTGTGAATATGTTAAAAATGACTGAAATGTAAAAAACTGTAAAAGAAATGTAAAAAAAGTGCAAGTTGCTGTTCTATTGATCACTTGATGGACTTTAAAAATACACATTGCTGGGCCATGCCTCCAGTGATTCTGACTCAGTAGATCTTGGGCAGGGCTTGGGTATCCCAAAGGGATTCTGCTACTCAGCCTGATGTGGGGCCCACTGTGTCCTTGGGGAGCCTTCCGTTCTCTGAGTTCTAGAGGTCAAGGTGGAGATGGCTCATATTTAGGGAGAGCTTGCCATGTCCTAGGTGCTGTGCTGAACACCTTTACCGTCATCATCTCTTAATCTCACAGTAACTTTCTGAGAAGGTAGATAATATGACCTCTGCTTTAGAGATGAGGAACTAAGGTTTTAGAGAAGTATCTTGTTGATAGCCCAAGAAGGAAGTGGTGAATCAGGAGATGCTCTGGGGCATTGATTCAGGAACCAATGCACTCAAGCCCACAAATTCTGTGGTCCAAGGATGTGTCAATCCCTTACATTTCTGTTGAGACTGGGGTGAGGGCCCAGTATCACAGAACCTCCCCAGCCTCCTGGGCACTTGAGTCCATGTTTGCTGCCTCTATCTCCCACCTTTGCTAACCAGAAACTTGGTTTCTGCTTTGATTTCCACAAGCATAAACCATTCACACCAAGCATTGATGGCTTTTGTTGACTTCGTTAGAGATTTGGGGACATGGAGAGGGTCACATCACTCCCTACTTAGTCTTGGTCAACTCATTGATCTCTCTTACTTTGCTTCACCTCTGCATTTTTCTACTTACCTCCTCCTTCCTGGATAGCTCTGGGGACTCTGAATTCTTATTCCTTTATTTTGTTCTTGTCATGCAGAAGATTCCAGAAATGGGATCTGCCCTCTAGAAAGTGGTGATAGCTACAGATTGATGTGGATGTTATTTTGTTTTTCCCTGTAAAATATACTAATTAACTATCAAACCATGGGCACTTGGCTGTAGTCCTCGGGTGATGGCAGTGGGATGGATACTGCTCCTTTGCAGCCCTGGGGAGGAATGCTGCACATTTAAAGAAAAAGAAACTGGCTCTCTTTAAGAGGCAGAGGGAGGCTTCTGGAGCTGGTGCCAGTTTGTTTGGAGGCAAAATGGCTGTTGTATTAAAATTGCCCAAACTTGGGCTGGTGCCCTGTGTGTTCAGAGCTCAATGCCATGATTGCTTCAGTTTTGTTGTTATTGGTTGGTTTTCCATCCTGTTGCTTGGCAGGTTTCTGCTAAGAACTTCAACCTCAGGAGTTCAGTTCAACAGACACTAACAGCACCTACTATGTGCCAGGAACTGAGGATATGGTGGTGAGGAAGATAAACACAGCTCTTGAACAAGAGAGTGTAATTCCCACTCTCAGCCCCCCAAAAGGAGAGGACATCACTGGGCTTCTGAAGATCTCCAATATCCCTGCACTGTCTCCTTGAAGAGGGAAAGTGAAGAGCTTTGCTATATGAGGTCCACTGAGGAGGATTTAGCTGAGTCATCACCAAAGGTTGGAGTGATGGGGAGGAGCTGACATTTGTGTTTAGGGGTAAGAAAGTGGGAGTAGCTTGATCTTAGAGGAAACTGAGATTAAGAGAAGGCTTTCTGGAGTTTTGCATGTATAGTGGAGACCTACCATAGCAAGAGTCCTGTGGCCAAGCCTGTGATCAGTAGAATGACCATATGAGGGTCTTCTTATGGCAGACAACCCTGAAATATTAGCAGATTTGGAGAAGCTGCAATAATAGTGACCTCCAGGGACCAAGTTCCTGTCTGGCTTTCCAATAATGTATAAGCTCGGTTCTTATGTAAACTCATGGAGAAGGATAAAAAGCCCCAATAATGACAAGATTGAATTCCCCACCTGCCAGGCATACAGGGACTCAGAGCAGATTTAACTGGAGTTACAGAAATAGGAATGTGACATTTCTTACACCCAGGCATGGTAGAGCAACATTTATTCCCTCTGGTTTGGAGAGAAGGAGAATGCTAACAGACATGACTCCAAGTTTCCATTCTCAAACCTAATGTCTAGGAATGCAGCTTCAACTTGGTCTGCAGATCAAAGCTCCATAAATACCACCTCTGTTGCTACATCTCTCCTGCCTGCCACTGTCCTTGATTTCCCCTCTTTGACCCATAGAAGAAGAAAGTTCCAGCATCACTTCTGATCCCTTGGACATAAACTGGAACAGGAGTTTCCATGTTTCTCCCCACTCCTTTTCTGAGAGGACAAGTTGATGTGGTTGGCAAGACTGAGGAAATGCTGACTGTATCAGGCCAAGTTCATGTATTAGTAGATGGGTTACTTTGCCTAAATTGTGATGGTGGGGTTCACCTTCTTGGTTCCTTACACAGGCTCTAGGCTTTTTGGGGCAAGTAGGACAGGCATCAGCCAGCAAGTGACCAACCAGACATCTTGAACAACAGGAGTTCATTGTTTCACATTCTAAGACCAGAGATAGCTGATTCTAGGGTTTGCTAAATTCTGGGGTTTGCTTGAGATGACGGGTTTCTTGTTGATTTTCTGTGATGCTCTTGCCTTTCTCCTTATGGTCACGGAGGCTGCCACAAAATCCAAATACAAAGTCCTCACATGACAACACTCCAAGGCAAGCAGGAAAGGGCAGAGGGTCTCCTTGCACATTTTTATACTAAAATCTCTGCTGCAAATTCCAGCAGAGTTCCTACATCTCAGCCATATCAGTCCTGGGCTGACAGGAAGTGAGGGAGGGGAGCCCCTCAATAGAACAGTCAGAATGGAGTCTCAGGACCGGGTCCTAAAACAACCAGAGCAAAGGGGGATTTGAGTAACATGGTTAGTTTAGAATCTAAGCCTTAGACTAGGGACTGGCAAACTTTTTTGGGTAAGAAATAGTAATATTTCATGCTTTTTGGACCAGATAACCTCTGTTACAGCTACCCAATTCTGCCATGGTAGTGTGAAAACAGCCATAGACAATGTGTAAACAAATGGGCATTGCTTTGTCCCAATAAAACTTTACTTACAAAAACAGTCAGTGGACCAGATTTGGCCCTTGGGCTATAGTTCGCTAAACCCTGCTTAAACCATTTCCTGAGGCTGGGCCAACGCTTCCTAAGAGACAAGGCAACTCAGCACTGGAGTAAAATAGGGGTTCTGTTGATAAGAAAGAGGAAAGGAATAACCAGTTTCTGGCCAGGTGACTGATAAATGTCAGGGCCAAACTAGTTCTCCAATTCGCTTTGTTATAAATAAAGACAAATGGAGGATCCCCATATAGCTGTTTGTCTGTTCAAATTTGTTAAAAGCTATAAAGATAAGGGACAGTGACTCTTGTAATGGTTAGCTGTTGCCACAAAAGTACTGTGTGACAAGCCACCCAAAATCGGTGGCTTAATACAACAACTACCTATTTTCGTGGATCTTTGGGCCTGTCAGCTGAGGGTTGGTTGATCTATGTGGGGTACATCTGGAAAGCTCTGCTCTGTTCCTGGTACTTCTTATCTTCTTCTAAGACCAGTAGGCTCATCTGAGTATGTTCTCAATGTGCTGGGAGAAGCATAAGAATGTAAGAAGGATTGAGCACCCTCTTTTCAAGTTTTTGGTCACATAACACAGACCAAGATTCCATTGGCTAAAGCAAGGCACATGACTAAACCCAACATCAAGGGCTGGAGAAGTCCACTCTGACTCTTTAGTGGGAAGAACTGCAAAGTCATATGGCAAAGGGCCTGGATAGAGGACATTGTGAAGAAGTCCATTAATGCGCTGCAATTGACTACAACCCTCTAACCACCAATAAAATTCAGCAGTACTTGCTTAATGCACCTGTGCCTGAATGCTTCTGGCTGCAGCCCAGGCAGTGGGGACCTGGCTGGGGAGGGACCATGGGAGGGCATTGCTGTCTTGCAGATCCAGGTGTAATCACATGTGGCCAACTCTGCACTGACCATGGCTGACTTGCCTTGTCTTGAGTCCTTAAGGGGCAATGCTTGGCCTCATTCCATTCCTGAGTAATTTTGACAAAGCTGGTTTCAAGGAGCCCAGGAAGTAAATCAGTTGTAGATTTGAACTTTGCAGAGAGTGGGAATGGTTGAATATATTTACCTGCTGGTTATTATTTCCTCACCAGAAAGAGGGTTGGCTGTTAGGAAGCTGCTGTTAGATTCATTTGCCCCAGGAGTCATGAGCTGTGTGTGTGCATTGTGTGTGTGTGTGTATATATATGCATGTGCGTGTGCACCCACTTGTTGGAGCTACTTCCCTTTATAATAATATTAGGCAACATTCTAAAAAAAGGCAAGAAATTAGATAGGCTTCCACAGACAGGCACTTAAACTTTCAAAGTGGATCACACATCATAAAATGAAACAGTGTCACATTTAAAAAACTCTGTGTTACATTGGTTCTGACTTCAACAAAGACACTATTTGCCTGAAGAGTAGAAGGTCCTTATAACCCACACTATTACATACAGGAGTCACACATTTTATTCCCCTTTCTTAACAAATTCAAGTGGCTGGAAGACACCAGGTGGATCTATGTGCATGTTGAATTTTTGAAAGTATTTTTGGAGGATTAGAGGTTGGGTTGGATTCATTTATTCAGTATTCAGCAGATATTCATGGGATACTTGTTACATCCTAGCCACTGTACCAGGGGCTGAGAATCCACTAATTGGCAAAAGCAGGCAGGGTTCCTGCTCTCAGGGAGTGAACAGTTTAAAGCTGCACCTTTCAGTAAGGTAGCCACTAGCCATGTGTAGTTTTGTTTTGTTTAAAGATTTTACTTATTTATTTGAGATTAAGAGAGAGAGAGAACACGAGCGGGGGGTGAGGGGCAGAGGGAAAAGCAGACTACGCGCTGAGCAGGGAGCCTGATGTGGGGCTTAATCCCAGGACTCCATGACCTGAGCTGAAGGCAGCCGCTTAACTGACTGAGCCATGTGTGATTTTGAGCCCTTGAAATGTGAGTACGAATTGAGATGTGCAGGACATCTAAAAAAATACACACTAGGTTTTGAAGACCTAATATAAAAAATAATGTAAAGAGTTTCATTAATATTTTAAAAAGTGTTTAATACATGCTGAAATGTTATTTTGGATAAATTTGATTAAATAAATGATATTATTAAAATTACCCTCACCTGTTCTACTTTTAAAAAAATGTGACCTCTATAGAAATGTAAAAATAAATGTGTGTCTACATCATATTTCTGTTGGACATTGATGGTCTAGAGGGAATTACGGGCTTTAACCCAGAGTTACCTGGATCATTGATATGTTTGTCACAACTGCTCTGAAAGAGAAGTAAAGGTTGTGAAGAGAATGTACAAATGAGGAGAGGGAACCTCAATCCTGGAAGGTCAGGAAAAGCTTCCTTAAACAGAAGTTCCCCAAAAGGTTAAATATAGAGTTATCATATGACCCAGACACTGCTCCTAAGTATATACCCAAGAGGAATGAAAACATACCTACACAAAATATGTACACACATGTTATATCAGCACTGTTTGTAATAGTCAAAAAGTGGGAACAACCCAAATGTTTGTCAACTGATGAATGGATAAATAGAATGTGGTCTATCCATATTATGGACTCTTACTTGTCCATAAAAAGGAATAACATACTGATACAGGCTGCAACATGAAGGGACTTGAAAGCATTATGCTGAGTGAAAGAGGCCAGACACAAAAGGCCATAGTTGTATGGTTCCATTTATATGTAATGTCCACAATAGGCAAATCCATTAGGGACAGAAAGATTAGTCATTGCCAGGGGCTGGAGGGAGAGGGAAATGGGAGGTGACTGCTAGTGGATATGGGGCTTCTTTTAGGGGGTGATGAATAAGTTCTCAAATTGATTGTGGTGATGGTTACCCAACTCTGAATACACTAAAAATCATTGAATTTTATTTTATTTTTTAAAAAATATTTTATTTATTTATTTGACAGAAAGAGAGAGAGAGAGTGCACAAGCAGGGGTAGCAGTAGACTGAGGGAGAAAGAGAAGCAGGCCCCCTGTGGAGCAGGGAGCCTGATGCAGGCTCCATCCCAGAACCCCGGGATTATGACCTGCGCCAAAGGCAGACACTCAACTGACTGAGCCACCCAGGCACACCCCAAATCATTGAATTTTAGGCTTTAAGTAGACAAATTGTCTGGGATGTGCATTATATTTCAATAAAGCTGCTTTATTAAAAAAAATAAAGTCTTCCTTGATGAGAAGACACTTAAGGGGAGACGTGGAGGGTGGAGATGTGTTAACCAGATAAAGAAGTGTGAGAACAGCATTTCAGGGTGAGGAACAGCACATGTGAAGGCTCTGGGGTCAAAAGGAATGCAGTAAATTTGAGAGACTTAAAGAGGCTGGTGTGGCTAGAGCCTGGAAGGCAAGTGACAGTATGAGGAAGTGAGGTTGGAGAAGGGAGGGGCTAGATCACACAGGTCTCATGTTAAGGCACTTGAACTTTATATTAGTTAGCTGTGTCATCTTGGTCATCCCACTTAACCTCTCATTGGTGAGATAAAGGGCCATCATAAGGATGAAGTGAGATAATCCATGCTTAGTAAAGATGAGCTCTTGTAATTTTTAACCCACAAAGTAATAGGGAGCCATTGAAAGGGCATGATCTGTTTGGATGTGCATTCTGAAAATATTACTTTGGTCACTGTGTGGAGTACATATTGTAACAAGGAGCAGGAGAAATAGGGAGACCAGTTAGGAGGTTTATAGCCAAACAAGTGGAGACGTTGGTGGCTTGGTTTATGATGATGTCAGAGGGTGGCAGAGCAGTAAATGGATTCCAGAGAGATTTAGTTGGTAAAATCAATAAGACTTGGCCATTGAATGTGGGTGGAATAGACTGGAGGTCTGGAGAGGAAGGGTGGGAGCAAAAAAGCTTGAAACAAACCTCCAAATGGGTTCTCCAGTCTGAGATTACTTGAGGTCTCTTTGCGAACAGGAGTGTTGGCGTTTATGATGGAGACGTCTAGACTTTGAAACACCATCTGCAGTATGTTCTTGTACAGTCAGCAACTCCCACCCCCCCACCCATGTCCTGAACTTATTAATTCTTTGTTTTAATCCATTGCAGGGGGATGTTCATTTGCTTTTGTGAGAAATACAGAATGCTGCCGAGAATGCATATTAAAATAATCTGGATTGCTGTGGGGGAGTTCAATCTAGACAGATTTGTGCCAGTGTTATTATTTTGGTCTAAACCTACTTCTGGCCTGGGGCAGAAGGACAGTTGAAGCTCAGTTTGCTTCGATTTGAGAGACCTCAGCAATAAGCACATTTGGCATTGCGAACTGAACCCCTTTGTGCAGAGAAGGCAAAGTTAAGGGGCATCTCTGTTGGTTTACCCCCAAATCATTTGGCAGAAATGTTGCTGGGAGCTTCACTGCTGATTTTCCCAGGTTTAATCTAGCCATGGAAAGCCTGAACTAACACTCAGCCATGTTATTAAGCCATAGCTCCAGTGTGGGCTGTGATTTGTTTTTCCTGTGGGTGACATAACCACATTTTCCATTAAAACCCGACGCAAATAGACTCTGGAGCACCAACACTGTCACTTCCCCTGATTGGGAAGGGGCTAGCAGGGGTGATTCTAGTTTGGTATGCACACCAGAGTCATTTTTGAAAGTTCATTCCTGTTTAAGTGAACTCTGGAGGGGTGTCCCACTTTGACTTCGGGCAGAGCTGTGGGTTTTCTGGAAGTGGCAAATCAAATTTCAGATGGAATTTGGAAAGTTAAGTTGGGCCCATGGCTGCATCAAGGTTGGTCTCTGTATACATCAAAGGAAAATAGCAGTTATTTTCTTCCCGAATTACTGCTCCCTGGGTTCCTTGGCCTCCTGTGTCTTAGAGATGGAGAACCCATGAAACATATCAACTGGCTGAGGGTCAAGAGGAGCTAAGTTGTGTAACCATGTGCTGAGATTGGGGTTGCTGTGGTTTTGCCTCGCCCCCATCCCTGCCATTGCCAGGCATCCACAAATGATCATCTTTGATGAAATGTCCCTCCTTCCCCTGTCTTATTTAAGTCAGCCTTAACTATATCTATTGCTTAGACCAGTGGGTGTCAACCTTGGCTGCACCTTGGAATCCCCTGGGTACATTACAAAATGCTGCTGCTTTCTTTCACTCTGTGTGATGTTTTCACGGCTCATCCACACAGCAGCTTGTATCAGTACCTAGTTCCTTTTTATGGCCAAGTAATATTCCATTTTATGGATATGCCACATTTAGTTTATCCTTTCATTTGTTGATAGGCGTTTAAGTTGTTTCCACCCTTTGGCTGTTCTATGTATTGTGTGATTCCATTCATATGAAATATCTAGAATAGGCAAATCCTTTGTGACAGAAAGCAGGAAACAGGTTGCTGGGGGCTGGCGGGCTGGGGACTGACTGCCTAATGGGTGTAAGGTTTCCTTTTGGCATGGTGGAAATGTTTTGGAACTAGGATAGAG
This sequence comes from Mirounga angustirostris, assembly GCF_029215605.1. NCBI lineage: Eukaryota > Metazoa > Chordata > Mammalia > Carnivora > Phocidae > Mirounga > Mirounga angustirostris. The sequence continues at coordinate 143,774,521 of NW_026991713.1, forward strand.
GTGGAGGTTGCACAACATTGTAAATGTACTAGATGATGCTGAGTTGTATATATGCTTTAAAATGGTGACTTTTGTTATATAAATTTTACTTCAATTGAAAAAAAAAACTAATGCCCATGTTCCACCTGTAGAAGTTCAGAAATGATTTGTCTGTGGTGTGGAGCTTGGAGTTTGATTTTAAAACTTCCTGGGTGATTCTAATGTGTAGCCAGGACTGAGAACTTCTGCTTGAGACTCTCCTCCTGGAATTGACCCCTTCATGTCTTACTTGTGCTCACTTCTAGCCTTTACCATGGCTCTTCTTGTCCATTTTCCTGCACATTTTGGAGGGTAATTTTTACAGTGCAATCCCAAGACAAGCTGCATCAAATGCCCTAGGATCCTTGTTAACTGTGTACCTTCTCCATCTCCAACTCTGACCTATCAAATCAGAATCATATGGATAGGGCCCAGGACGTACATATCTAACAAGCACCCCAGGTGACTGTTATGTGCATGATGATCTGAGAACTGTTTCTGCAAACTCTTAGGTTTTCCACTGTTTAATCTGTCTTTCAATTCACAATCAGGCCCCTCTGTGTATCAGCTACTAGACTGTTGCCCTGCAGATATAGCACAAACAAGACACAAGTGGTCCTTCTCTTATGGAGCTCTCAGTGAAGCTGAAGAGGACACGATGTTCCCTCACTCATCACAAATACATTTAGCACAGGTAGCTGGGCTCACGCACTTGACGTGTGTACAGGAAACTCCTAGGCAGAAAGAGGAGAGTGATAACAGCCCTGCATAACTTTCTCTTAGGTCTCCCTGGGGAGGCTGAGAGCACAACTCTGAAATCAGGTTCAAATCCAAGTTCTATGCCTTCCTTAGTTACATAAATTATGTAAGCCTCAGTTTTTATTATTAATTGTCTATTATTGTGTAACAATATTACCACAAACTTAGTGGTCTAGAACAACACACACTTATTAGGGCACAGTTTTTGTGGGTCAGAAGTGCAGATGCAGTTTAACTGGGTCCTCTGCTCAGGATCTCCCAAGGCTGCAATTCAAGGTGTTGGCCAGGCTGTGTTCTCATCTAGAGGCTCAAGTGATGATGGATCTGGTTCTGAGCTCATGTGGTTGTTGGCAGTGTTCAGTTCCTTGCATGCTGCCAGACTCAGGGCCTCAGTTTCTTGCTGGTTGTTGGCTGGAGTCTTCTCTCAACTCTTTGCCACATGGGCCTCTCCAGGATAACCTACAACATGGCAGCATGCTTCTCCAAAGTCAGCCAAACAGTCTCTTAGCAAGAAAAGTTTATAATCTTACCTAATAATCACAAACATTCCATTCCTTTTGCCATATTCTGCTGGTTAGAAGCAAGTCACAGGCCCCACCTACACTCATGGAAAGGATTACACAAATGTTTGAATACCAGGAGGTGAGAGTCCCGTTACAGTTGTCCATATATAACGTGGGAATAACTATGCTCCCTACTTCCTAGGATTACAGTGAAGATTAAATGAGAGGCTGCATGAAAAGCACTTGGTGCACATAAAGGCTTACCAAATATTAACTTCATTGTTGTTTATTGTCATCATCACTATTACCATTGCTAATATTACTATCAGGTCATTACTGGTCATTGGTCTCCTGGCTATGAAAGGCACCTCCCTCTATGGCCCAGAGTTCCTCCTGAGATGTTCCTATGCTGTTTTCACAGATATCTCCTTTATCTCACCTTGGAGATCTAAATCTAGGCCCCATATCCTTTAACCAGTTTGACTTGTCTGAAGCATGCACTAAATGAGCTGGATGTTTAAGTTGGGTGTAACATTTTATAAAAAGCGATGTCTTTACAAGTTCAAGATATCTTAGAAGGACTACATGCCTGGTGGCTTCTATAACTTTGGTCTTTTCTCCACTTAAAGTTCTCCATTAGAACAGTAGAAGACAGCTCCCAGCCTGTTTTAAAAGTCTGCATCTCCACTGTATTCCAGTTTCCCACTCAACAGAAGTTTATGTAGCCAGTACCCAATGAGTCTGTTTAATGAAAAAATATGTTAATTCTCTGGAACAGACATTGTGCTTAGCTCCAGGGATGTAAAAATCAGTAAGACACATCATCTGTGGTCCTCAAAGAGCTCACAGTAGAGCAATCTGGACTTGAGGCCAGTGTTTCTCACTTCAGGATAAGTGTTACTGGTTGCGTGCAAGGAGACTTTAGGTGGACCAGGAGCGCTTATAGGTGCTACACACACTTGGCATTAAATAATAGTTAAGTTGCAATGTGATAAAGCTATTCCCTTTTTAATCCTCTCTCACCTTTATAACTATATCAAGAACAAACTCTATTTGGTGCTAATGTGTCTTAAACACTTTGTTCTCCCTTTTAAACATAAAGAGCAGAGTGCAGCCCAGACTTTTCTATAGCCAAGTTCCAGCTAGAAATAAATACTGTTATGTTGCCATTGAATATATATGTTTTGTAGGCATAACAGTAAATGGGTTCTTTAAAAAGAAATACATTTAAGTAAAAAGAGTGATCAGCTGCCCTTTGAAAAGAGGGCTGCCATATTTTAGCACCAGTTGATTGTTGCTGGATCTACCGATGGTTTAAGAAAATCTGGAAGTTTGGATTTTGTGTGAAATTTGCTTATTATGGCATATTGGTTCAAGTGAAAAAATACTGTGTGGTTCAAAAAAACACACTGTAGGCAGCTGGGTTGTAACCTTAGTAGTGAGAGGTGTAACACAGGCAGTGTACTTAATTTTGAAGCAATAGTAACATCAAATCTTGGGGTAGTGTTAGTAATAAATAAGGTGCAAAATGATGGAGTTTGGATTTTTAGAGTGTCCAAAAGTTAAGACCTTTTTACCACTTGTGAGAGTTTGGTCCTAAACACTTGGCTGGAAACATTCACGAAGACTACAGGGTATGCCAGGGGTTGGCTTGTTGGGAGAGACTCAGAGAGTGAGAGTGTTGAAAAATTCAGTATTCTGCAGAGTGCAGATTGCACTGAGTTTGAGAAATCTGGAGTTGTGCATTCTATGTGATTTTTTAAAAACTTGCAGGAAAACGCACAGATCCTAAGCGTTCAGTTTGTTAAGTTTTGACAGTTGTGAACATCCATATAACCATCATTGCAAACAAGATGTAGAATGTTTCCATCACTCTGGGAAGTCCTCTTGTGACCCTGTCCACGCAATCTTATCATGTCCTAGGGGCAATCACTGTTCTAATTTTTATCACCATAGATTAAGTTTGCAAGTTCTTGGGCTCCATAGAAATGCACTCATACAATACCTTCTCCTTTTCCCCCCTTGCTCTTTTCACACAGCAAAATGTTTGAGAGATTGATCCATGTTGTGCATATCAACAATTCTTCCCTTTTATCTTTTATTGATGAGTAGTAGTCCATTGTATGAATAGTTCATAATTTGTTTATTCACCCAGTAGTAGATGGGCCTTTGTTTCCAGTTTTTGGTTATTCTGAATAAAACCTCTATGAACAATTATTTTCAAATCTTTGTGTGGACACACATTTGCATTCTCTTCAGTAAATACTCAGGAGTAGAACTGCTGGGTCATAGGGTAGGTATGTATTTAACTTTATAAGAAACTGCCAAACAGTTTTCCAAAGTGTTTATACCATTTTCATTCTCATAAGCAATGTAGGAGAGTCAGCTGTTCCACAACCTCACCATATCTGTTACTGTCATTATTTCTTTATTAGAGCCATTTCAGATAAGGTGAAGTGGTATTCATTATGGTTTCAGTTTGCATTTCCCTGATGACTAAATGATATCAAACAGTTTTTCATGGGTTTATTGGCCAGTTGCTTATCTTCTTTTGGAAAGTTTATGTCCAAGTTGTCTATTTCTTTTTTTAAACATTTTTTTTTATTGTTATGTTAGTCACCATACATTACATCATTAGTTTTAGATGTAGTGTTCCATGATTCACTGTTTGTGCATAACACCCAGTGCTCCTCGCAGAACGTGCCCTCTTTAATACCCATCACCAGGCTGACCCATCGTCCCACCCCCCTCCCCTCTAGAACCCTCAGTTTGTTTTTCAGAGTCCATCGTCTCTCATGGTTCGTCTCCCCCTCTGATTTCCCCCTCTTCATTCTTCCCCTCCTGCTATCTTCTTCTTCTTTTTTTTTTCTTAACATATATTGCATTATTTGTTTCAGAGGTACAGAGCTGAGATTCAACAATCTTGCACAATTCACAGCGCTTACCAGAGCACATACCCTCCCCAGTGTCTATCACCCAGTCACCCCATCCCTCCCACCCCACCCCCCACTCCAGCAACCCTCAGTTTGTTTCCTGCAATTAAGAATTCCTCATATCAGTGAGATCATATGATACATGTCTTTCTCTGTTTGACTTATTTCGCTCAGCATAACACCCTCCAGTTCCATCCACGTCGTTGCAAGTGGCAAGATCTCATTCCTTTTGATGGCTGCATAATATTCCATTGTATATATATATACCACCTCTTCTTTATCCATTCATCTGTTGATGGACATCTTGGCTCTTTCCACAGTTTGGCTATTGTGGACATTGCTGCTATAAACATTGGGGTGCACGTACCCCTTCGGATCCCTACATTTGTATCTTTGGGGTAAATACCCAGTAGAGCAATTGCTGGATGGTATGGTAGCTCTATTTTCAATTTTTTGAGGAACCTCCATACTGTTTTCCAGAGTGGCTGCACCAGCTTGCATTCCCACCAACAGTGTAGGAGGGTTCCCCTTTCTCCGCTTCCCCGCCAACATCTGTCGTTTCCTGACTTGTTAATTTTAGCCATTCTGACTGGTGGGAGGTGGTATCTCATTGAGGTTTTGATTTGGATTTCCCTGATGCCGAGCGATGTTGAGCACTTTTTCATGTGTCCGTTGGCCATTTGGATGTCTTCTTTGGAAAAATATCTGTTCATGTCTTCTGCCCATTTCTTGATGGGATTATTTGTTCTTTGGGTGTTGAGTTTGATAAGTTCTTTATAGATTTTGGATACTAGCCCTTTATCTGATATGTCATTTGCAAATATCTTCTCCCATTCTGTCGGTTGTCTTTTGGTTTTGTTGACTGTTTCCTTTGCTTTGCAAAGCTTTTTATCTTGATGAAGTCCCAATAGTTCATTTTTGCCCTTGCTTCCCTTGCCTTTGGCGATGTTTCTAGGAAGAAGTTGCTTTGGCTGAGGTCGAAGAGGTTGCTGCCTATGTTCTCCTTTAGGATTTGGTTGTACTCCTGTCTCACATTGAGGTCTTTCAACCATTTTGAGTCTATTTGTGTATGTGGTGTAAGGAAATAGTCCAGTTTCATTCTTCTGCATGTGGCTGTCCAATTTTCCCAACACCATTTGTTGAAGAGACTGTCTTTTTTCCACTGGACATTCTTTCCTACTTTATCAAAGATTAGTTGACCATAGAGTTGAGGGTCCATTTCTGGGCTCTCTATTCTGTTCCATTGATCTATGTGTCTTTTTTTGTGCCAGTACCATACTGTCTTGATGATGGCAGCTTTATAATAGAGCTGGAAGTCTGGAATTGTGATGCCGCCAGCTTTGCTTTTCTTTTTCAACATTCCTCTGGCTATGCGGGGTCTTTTCTGGTTCCATACAAATTTTAGGATTATTTGTTCCATTTCTTTGAAAAAAGTGGATGGTATTTTGATGGGGATTGCATTGAATGTGTAGATTGCTCTAGGTAGCATTGACATCTTCACAATCTTTGTTCTTCCAATCCATGAGCATGGGACGTTTTTCCATTTCTTTGTGTCTTCCTCAATTTCTTTCATGAGTATTTTATCATTTTCTGAGTACAGATCCTTTGCCTCTTTGGTTAGATTTATTCCTAGGTATCTTATGGTTTTGGGTGCAACTGTAAATGGATTGACTCCTTCATTTCTCTTTCTTCTGTCTTGTTGTTGGTGTATAGGAATGCCACTGACTTCTGTGCATTGGTTTTATATCCTGTCACTTTACTGAATTCCTGTATGAGTTCTAGCAGTTTTGGGGTGGAGTCTTTTCCACATAGAGTATCATATCATCTGCAAAGAGTGGGAGTTTGACTTCTTCTTTGCTGATTTGGATGCCTTTGATTTCTTTTTGTTGTCTGATTGCTGTGGCTAGGACTTCTAATACTATGTTGAACAGCAGTGGTGATAGTGGACATCCCTGCTGCGTTCCTGACCTTAGGGGGAAAGCTCTCAGTTTTTCCCCATTGAGAATGATATTCGCTGTAGGTTTTTCATAGATGGCTTTTATGATTTTGAGGTATGTCCCCTCTATCCCTATACTCTGAAGAGTTTTGATCAAGAAAGGATGCTGTACTTTGTCAAAAGCTTTTTCTGCATCTATTGAGAGGATCATATGATTCTTGTTCTTTCTCTTGTTAATGTATTGTATCATGTTGATTGATTTGTGGATGTTGAACCAACCTTGCAGCCCAGGGATAAATCCCACTTGGTCGTGGTGAATAATCCTTTTAATGTACTGTTGGATCCTATTGGCTAGTATTTTGGTGAGAATTTTTGCATCCATGTTCATCAGGGATATTGGTCTGTAATTCTCCTTTTTGATGGGGTCTTTGTCTGGTTTTGGGATCAAGGTAGTGGTGGCCTCATAAAATGAGTTTGGAAGTTTTCCTTCCATTTCTATTTTTTGGAACAGTTTCAGAATAGGTATTAATTCTTCTTTAAATGTTTGGTAGAATTCCCCTGGGAAGCCATCTGGCCCTGGGCTTTTGTTTGTTGGGAGATTTTTGATGACTGCTTCAATTTCCTTAGTGGTTATAGGTCTGTTCAGGTTTTCTATTTCTTCCTGGTTCAGTTTTGGTAGTTGATACATCTCTAGGAATGCATCCATTTCTTCCAGGTTATCTAATTTGCTGGCATAGAGTTGCTCATAGTATGTTCTTATAATTGTTTGTATTTCTTTGGTGTTGGTTGTGATCTCTCCTCTTTCATTCATGATTTTGTAGATTTGGGTCATTTCTGTTTTCTTTTTGATGAGTCTGGCCAGGGGTTTATCAATCTTGTTCATTCTTTCAAAGAACCAGCTCCTAGTTTCGTTGATCTGTTCTACTGTTCTTTTAGTTTCTATTTCATTGATTTCTGCTCTGATCTTTATTATTTCTCTTCTCCTGCTGGGTTTAGGCTTTATTTGCTGTTCCTCCTCCAGCCCCTCTGGGTGGAGGGTTAGGTTGTGTACCTGAGACCTTTCTTGTTTCTTGAGAGATGCTTGTATTGCTATATACTTTCCTCTTAGGACTGCCTTTGCTGTATCCCAAAGATTTTGAATAGTTGTGTTTTCATTTTCATTGGTTTCCATGAATTTTTTTAATTCTTCTTTAATTTCCTGGTTGACCCATTCATTCTTTAGTAGGATGCTCTTTAGCCTCCATGTATTTGAGTTCTTTCCGACTTTCCTCTTGTGATTGAGTTCTAGTTTCAAAGCATTGTGGTCTGAAAATAGGCAAGGAATGATCCCAATCATTTGGTACTGGTTGAGACCTGATTTATGACCTAGGATGTGATCGATTCTGGAGAATGTTTCATGGGCACTAGAGAAGAATGTGTATTCCGTTGCTTTGGGATGGAATGTTCTGAACATGACTGTGAAGTCCATTTGGTCCAGTGTGTCATTTAAAGTCTTTATTTCCTTGTTGGTCTTTTGCTTAGATGATCTGTCCATTTCAGTGAGGGGGGTGTTAAAATCCCCCACTATGATTGTATTGTTGTCAATGTGTTTCTTTGCTTTTGTTATTAATTGCCTGATATAATTGGCTGCTCCCATGTTAGGGGCATAGATATTTACAATTGTTAGATCTTCTTGTTGGATAGACCCTTTAAGTAGGATATAGTGTCCTTCCTGATCTCTTATTTCAGTCTTTGGTTTAAACTCTAATTTGTCTGATATAAGGATTGCCACCCCAGCTTTCTTTTGGTGTCCATTAGCATGGTAAATGGTTTTCCACCCCCTCACTTTCAATCTGGGGGTGTCTTTGGGTCTAAAATGAGTCTCTTGCAGACAGCATATTGATGGGTCTTGTTTTTTAATACAATCTGATAGCCTGTGTCTTTTGATTGGGCATTTAGTCCATTTACATTCAGGGTAACTATTGAAAGATAGGAATTTAGTGCCATTGTATTGCCTGTAAGGTGACTGTTACTGTATATTGTCTGTGTTCCTTTCTGGTCTATGTTGCTTTTAGGCTCTCTCTTTGCTTAGAGGACCCCTTTCAAGATTTCTTGTAGGGCTGGTTTCGAGTTTGCAAATTCCTTTAGTTTTTGTTTGTCCTGGAAGCTTTTTATCTCTCCTTCTATTTTCAATGACAGCCTAGCTGGATAGAGTATTCTTGGCTGCATATTTTTCTCATTTAGTGCTCTGAATATATCCTGCCAGTCCTTTCTGGCCTTCCAGGTCTCTGTGGATAGGTCTGTTGCCAATCTAATGTTTCTACCATTGTAGGTTACATATCTCATCTCCTGAGCTGCTTTCAGGATTTTCTCTTTGTCTCTGAGACTCATAAGTTTTACTATTAGATGTCGGGGTGTTGACCTATTTTTATTGTTTTGAGAGGGGTTCTCTGTGCCTCCTGGATTTTGATGCCTGTTTCCTTCCCCAAATTAGGGAAGTTGTCTGCTATAATTTGCTCCATTATACCTTCTGCCCCTCTCTCTCTTTCTTCTTCTTCTGGGATCCCAATTATTCTAATGTTGTTTCGTCTTCTGGTATCGCTTATCTCTCGAATTCTGCCCTCGTGATCCAGTAGTTGTTTATCTCTCTTTTTCTCAGCTTCTTTATTTTCCATCATTTGGTCTTCTGTATCACTGATTCCCTCTTCTGCCTCATTTATCCTAGCAGTTAGCGCCCCCATATTTGATTGCACCTCATTAATAGCCTTTCTGATTTCGACTTGGTTAGATTTTAGTTCTTTCATTTCTCCAGAAAGGGTTTCTCTAATAACTTCCATGCTTTTCTCAAGCCCAGCTAGTATCTTTAAAGTGATGATTCTGAACTCTAGATCCGACATTGTACTAATGTCCCTATTGAGTAGGTCCCTGGCAGTCAGTACTACCTCTTGTTCTTTTTGTTGAGGTGATTTTTTCCGTCTTGTCATTTTGTCCAGAGGAGAATAGATTAATGAGAGAACAAAATGCTAACAGGGTATGGGCACCTGGGTGGCTCAGTTGGTTGGGCGACTGTCTTCGGCTCAGGTCATGATCCTGGAGTCCCGGGATCGAGTCCCGCATCAGGCTCCCTGCTCGGCGGGGAGTCTGCTTCTCCCTCTGACCCTCCTCCCCCTCATGCTCTCTGTCTCTCATTCTCTCTGTCTCAAATAAATAAATAAAATCTAAAAAAAAAAAAAATGCTAACAGGGTAAAAACGTCCCCAGAAAATATACTCTAAACAAATCAGAAAAGATCTGAAGCAGGGGGAAAAGAAAGGGAAAGAGAGAAAAAAGAAAAAGAAAAAAAAAAGATAAAGATAAAGATAAAGATAAAGATAAAAACAAACAAAAACAGAACAAAGCAAAAAAAAAGAAAACCCAGAATATGATCAAATATGATCAGGCTGGTATATAGATCAGTGCCACACACTAGATTTTGGGTGTATTTTGGTCTGTTAGAAGAAAGTGCCTCCCAAAATTTTAAAGAAAGAAAAACTTATATATGTACAAAAATAAGGGTTGATATGATGAAGGGATGGAATATGACTGTAAAGATGAAAATTATAAAAAATTTTATAAGAGGAACTGAAAAGAAGTTGTTTGAAAAAAGAAAGAAGAGGATTTTAAAAAAAAGGAAAAAAAGGGAGAGAATGTGATCAGGCAGGGGAGTAGAAAAAAACCATACACTAGAGATTTAGGGTATATTTTGATCTGTTAGAAGAAACTATCTCAAAATTTTAAAGAGAGAACAACTTATATATATATGCCAAAAATACGGGTAACTACTATGAAGGGATAGAATATGACTCTAAAAATGAAAAATAAAAATGTTTTTTTAAAAAGGGATTGATAAGATGTTGGTTGAAAAAGGGAAAAAGAAAAATTAAAAAGAAAAGACAGTTAAAAAAAATTAACTTTGAAAGACTACAGAATCATGGTAAAAAAAGCCATGGATTCTATGTGCAGTATTCCCCTAGCGCTGGAATTCTGCCGTTCTCATTGATGGGTAAACTTGGTCTTGGTTGGCTGTTCTCGCTGATCTTATGGGGGCGGGGCCTGTTGCCGTGGTTCCCAAATGTCTTTGCTGGAGGCAGAATTGCCCCGCCCTTGCCAGGTCCGGGCTAAGTAATCTGCTCGGGTTTGCTCTCGGGAGCTTTTGTTCCCTGCAAGCTTTCCGTACAGCTTTGGAGGCCCAGAGTGAAAATGGTGGCCTCCCAGTCTCCACCCCGGAGGAGCCGAGAACTCGGGGCCCCACTCTCAGCGAGCCCCCAGAGAAAAGCCGTCAGTCACTCCTGTCTCCCCGGTCTCTGGCCTCACTCCATGCTCACCAGGCCTGTGATCAAGCGTTTCTATCTCTGGCACCCGACCCCGTGTGGAGTCTCCAAACCCAGCAGATTCCTGTGGTACACTCCTGCACCGCTCCTCCCGGGGCAGGAAGGTGAGTCTCCCCGGATCTGCCACTTGTTGGGTCCCTGCTGGAGGAGCAGTGGCCCGACTGTGCCGCAGATCACGGTTTATGGCAACCCCAAGCTGAGAGCCCGCGCCTCGGCTCCGTCTCTGCAGCCGGCTTCTCTGCTCCGATACCTGGGAGCTCTGCTGCACTCAGGCACCCCTGGTCTTTCTGTGACCCCGAGGGTCCTGAGACCACACTGTCACATGAGGGTTCCACCCCCCACTTAGCCACTGGAGCGACGTCCCTCAGCGGAGCCGACTTCTAAAAGTTCTGATTTTGTGTTCTGTGGCTCTATCACTTGCCAGAAGCGGCCAGCGGAGGCCCCTCCCCCGCTGTCTATCCTCCCGAATATCACCTCGGATTCACTTCTCCGCACGTCCTACCTTCCAGAAAGTGGTCGCTTTTCTGTTCAGAGAGTTGTTGCTATTCTTTTCTTCAATCTCCTGTTGAGTTTCTAGGTGTTCAGAATGGTTTGATCCCTATCCAGCTGAATTCCTGAGACCAGAGGAAATCCAGGTCTCCTACTCCTCCGCCATCTTGCTCCTCAAGTTGTCTATTTCTTAATTGGATTGTTTATTGTTTTATTATTGATTTGTAGGGGTTCTTTACATATTTGGATAACAGTCCGTTGTCAGATGCAAGTATTGCAAAATTTTCTTTTTTTTTTTTTTAAATATTTTATTTATTTATTTGACAGAGAGAGACAGTGTGAGAAAGGGAACACAAGCAGGGGGAATGGGAGAAGGAGTAGCAGGCTTCCCACTGAGCAGGGAGCCTGATGCGGGGCTTGATCCCAGAACCCTGGGCTCATGACCTGAGCTGAAGGCAGACGGTTAACGACTGAGCCACCCAGGCACCCCTTCATAGGTTTTTCTATGTACACAGTCATGTCATTTGCAAATAAGGACAGTTTTACCTCTTTCCCTTATAATGTTTATGCCTTTTATTTATTTTTATTGCCTTATGGCACTATCTAGGATTTCCAGTAAGATGTTGAATAGAAGTGTTAATAATGGAAATCCTTGCTTTATTCCTGATCTTAAGGGAAAAAATGTTCAGTATTTTATTATTAAATATGATGTTTTCTAGGGGCATCTGGGTGGCACAGTTGTTTAAGTGACCGATTCTTGGTTTTGGTTTTGGATCAGGTCATGATCTCAGGGTCATGAGTTCAAGCCCCGCATTGGGCTCCACACTGGGCGTGGAGCCTACTTAAAAAAAAAAAAAAAAAAGAAATAAAAAAGAAATAATGAATGGGTGTTAAATTTTGTAAAATGTTTTCCTGGCATTTATTGAGAAAAATCATATGATTTTCTCCTTTTTTTTTCTTAATGAGATGAATTAAACTAATTGGATTTTTAATATATTGAACCAACTTTGCATTCCTGAGGTAAACTTCATCTAGTTATGTTGTATTATCCTTTTGATATATTGCTGGGTTGGATTTGCAAATATTTTATTAAGGATTTTTGCATTGAAGTTTATGAATGATATTGGTGTTTTTTTGTTTCGTTTTGTTTTGTTTTTTGGTTTGTTTATGGTTGGCTCCATAAAATGAGTGGAAGTGTTCTTTATTCTGTTATTTCCTGAAAGAAATGTTTTGAAAGTATGGGCAATATTTATATTATTTCTTTCTTAAATGTTGGATAGAATTTACTAGTGAAGACACTGGGCTTTTCTTTGGGGGGAAATATTAAGTTATGGATTCAATTTGTTTAATAGATATAGGACTATTATGATTTTCTATTTTTTCTTTCTTTTTTTTCAGTTTTGGTACTTGTGTCTTTCAAGAAATGTGTCCATTCCATTAGGTTGTTGAATTTGTTGACACAGTGTTGTTAATTTTATTTCTTTATTATCCTTTGAATATTTATATGATGTATACTGATGTTACCTCTTTAATTCCCGATACTGGTAATTTGTGTTGTCTTCCCCCCCCCCGATCATTCTTGCTAGATTTGTTTGTGGTAGATAGCTTCTAAAATGGCTCTCAATTGTCTCTGCTTCTTGATGTTTACACTCTTTTTAAATTTCCTTCACTTGAGTGTGAGCTAAGCTTGTGAATCACTTTCAATGAATAGGAATATGGAAAAAGTGATGGGATGTTACTTTGGAGATAAGTTTACAAAACGACTGTGGCTTCTGTCTTGCACATCATTTCTTGCTCTCTTGCTTGTATTTCTTATAAATAGCATATAGTTAATCTTGCTTTCTGGTTTGATCTATTAAGCTATACCTTTTACAAGAAGTGTTTAGGCCATTTACATTTAATATAATTACTGATAGAGTTGGGTTTAAATCTACTATCTTTCATCTTATTTTCTATTTGTATCTTTCATCCTTTGTTTCTCCATTTCTCCTTTCCCATCTTCTTTTGGGTTAATAAAATTTTTTTTTTCAGTATTCTGTGTGTGATTTTTGAAGTGTCCTTTTAGTTGATTTAGAAAACTTAGAGTTGGAAAATGATATTTATTATTTTTGATTCAAGAAAAAACTGCCTTAGCTTAGACTCAGAGAGGCTGTTGGTCTAGACTAGAGAGGATACTTCACTAGTTTCATTAATATGATCATCATGGTCTTGATGGTTCTTTACAGCACAGGGCACATTGGATATCATCCCTGCTCTCTCTGGGATTTGCTGTCAGGCTGTAGCACATGAGCGACATTGGCAGAGGATTATATGCAGAAGGCCACACAGGGCTCATTATGTGGTAAATGCTAGTCTTTTGGAGTCTGCATTTCAGTTCCACGGTCAAGCTGTGTCTCTCTCCAGGGGCTTCCAGACTTTTGCTTCCTGTCACCTCTCTCTCCATCACAGCTGCTTCTGTCAGTTTGATAAGTGGCAGGGAACGTTCTGAAACCCTGGAGAAAAGCTGTTTGTGGGAGTCATAGACACCAGTGTTTTAGATAAACTTCAGACATGCTTCTGACTTTGAGGGACTTGATTCCAAACAGTACTTTGGTCCCCTTTCCTATCCCACACCATGATGCATATTTTAGGAAAAAGGAGCCATGCCTTATAGGTGTTAAATTACCATTCACTCCATTCCTCCCCATTTTTGCTTTGTTTATGATTTAGATTAATTCTGAATCTCTTGTACCTGGACTCCTATGAAAATTCCAATAAAACAAAAATGATTAAAATTGGATTGCCCATAGAAACTGAGATGCTATTTTTCCCCTGGAGCTAGGTTCAGAATTTAAATAAGGGGGCGGGAGGCCCAAACCCTGCATATAAGCCTTTTAAACAAGACACAGTGGGAATACCTCAGTTTGGATCCATAAATACAAAACAGGAAATCTTAAATGGGACTTTTCTCTACAGTTTTTTTTTTTAAATCCAATATGAGATTATAGCTTTTATCATCCCTTAATTTTTCATTTCCATTTGAACTTTAATTTTACTTAAATTTTCTCCTGACAAATCTCCAAAGTAATATTTAAGTGACACAGCATAATGCTGGCAGATTATTCATATATCAGCCCTTAGGCTACCAAGGAAGTCTTCATCATCACAGAGTGAGTTTTATTGGAATCTGTAGCTCACAAAATATTGCTTTCTGACAGCCCCTGTGCAGTAGAATTTAAGGCTTAAGTTTCTGGAGAATTTACACGTTGGTAGCATCCTCTGCTACACTTTTTAGGAACATTAAATCAGCAGGTTCCCCAGTTTTACTCCCATCGAAAGGTGTTAGGTAATCCTCCTGCATTTATTTCCAGATAGATGTGTGGGGTTTGGAACAGCCCTTCTTCCTCTCACTCTTTGAAGTTGATTGGGTCAGTATGAGGGGCAGGCAGCAACTGTGCCCATTAGTCCAATGTACTTTCCATGGGGAGATTGGTCTGTTTTGGTGATGTGAACATGGATGTAAAATCCTATCCCAGGCTCCTGCAAAGAGCTAGTTGTGCTTTTTTCATTCATTCATCCATCCATCCATCCATCCATCCATCCATCAACTGAACAAATATTTATTCAGCACCTACTATTGCCAGCCACTCTTCTAAGTCTTGGGGACATAGTGATGGATAAACTAGACATTATTGCTCCCTTCATGGAGCTCATGGGCTTATAGGGAAGACAGAAATTAACTCACAAATGCATCTGTAAGTCCATTGTAACTGGTGATAAGAGCTACAAAGAAAATAACATCTCTGTGGAAGAGGAATTTCATCTGAGACCTGGAGGAGGGGTGGAAGTTAGCCAGACAAAGGGATTTTCTCAGACAATATAGAGAAGTGTTTTCATTTGCATTTACCCTCTTCCCAGTGAGATTGAATTTCTTAATGAGGTTATTGGCAACTTGGATCTGGTTTCATGAAATTTGCCACTTCATATTTCTGGTTTTTAGTGAGTTGTCTTTGCTTATTGATCTGGAGGAGTTTTGCTTTCCACAGGTAGGTTTTAATCTCCCTGCAGTTTGTGTGGTGTTCTCCAGGTGGGCTTACAAGTGGGCTGGGCCTGAGTGATGATTGCTGTGAGTGGAGAAGTCTGAACTGGTAGCCTCACAGGATGCTGGTTTGGTCAGATCAGTCTGGGGTGAGTGGGTGCTTCATGTTTTGGAGTCTGTGTGAGGCCTGTTTTATCTGCGTCACTGAATTACAAAAGCTGAGACTCATATTGAAGAGAAATCAAGGTTTCTATTCCGAGCCCTCCACTACATGGGCTTCTGTTGTGATCAGCAAAATCCTGGTAGGGATTCTTTACATGGAGTCTTTAATAAAACACCTGCTTTCTGTCTTTCATGGGGGATAGAGGGGAGGGCACTTACTTTTATGGAGGGTAACTAATAGGGGGGTTGGTGGTAAACATTGGGGTGCTAGTTTCTCCATCTGTATCTCTAGATATTTCCCATGAGTTCTTTAAAGACCGTGCTTTACTCCGTTGATTAGCAAAACAAAGCAGCTTTCAGCAGCCTAGAATTAGGATCTGTGAGATTTTTTGGAAAGTTTCTTCTCCATATTTCTTGCCCTTGCAAGAAATTTCTTGTAAAATTCATTTCTTGTGAAAATAAAGGCTGTAGAAGAAGTGGGAAATCCCATTTCATTGATCCTTCTGGATTTGTCAGGAAAGTCTATGTGCAGGGAAGGCAAATGCCTGTGATGCTATCCCCTCTGTGCACTGTGCAAACATCACTAATGGATCTCAGTCCTTGTTCTGGTCAAATCTTCAGGCTCTGTATTTATGTAGCACTCTAGGAAATCCTTGTCAATGAGTTGGAGCTGGCATATCAACAGAAATATCTTTTCCTTCCCTCACCAGAATTCTTCCCCTTTCCCTAATACCTACTCTAGTTAGGTACGCTTGTGTCACTTTAGCCTAGAATTTTCCAGGAAACACTAATATGACAAAAGAGTTTTGAGGCCAAATAAATATAGGAAATGCTATGCACTAGAATCATTAAAAGATCTCTATATTATTGTTACAGAGAAATGTGCATAATTTGGGGCACTTGGGCGGCTCAGTTGGTTAAGCATCTGCCTTTGGCTCAGGTCATGATCCCAGGGTCCTGGGATTGAGCCCCGCATCAGGCTCCCTGCTCATTAGGGACCCTGTTTCTCCCTCTCCCTCTGCCTGCTGCTCCACTTGCTTGTGCTCTCTTCTCTCTGTCTTATGAATAAATAAAATCTTTTTTAAAAAAGGAATGTGCATAATTTAGTTAACTTTCTTTTCATAGCACCTACCAACATCCTAAAAAATATGAAATATGGTATCAGAAATGGTGCTCTATCTATTCAACTAAAGATATATTTATTGGGCATCTACTCTGCATCAGGTACTATTCTAGGAGATGGGTGTGCTAGAGAAAAATAAACCAGAGAAGGTGGAAAATAGGTTGTAGGACTGAGGGGTTTCAAAGCCAATAGAGTGGTCAGGGATGAAAGGATGATATCCTAACATGGGAGAGATGAGGGAGTGAGACATGTTGATGCTCAAGGAAAGACACTTTGCGTAGAGGATCAGCAGGTGCAAAGGCCCTGAGGTGGGAGCCTGTGAGTTGTGCTCAAGGAGAGCAACAGAGCTAGTGTGGCCACAGTGGAAAGAATAAGGAGCAAGTATTAGGTGAGGAGCATAGGAGGAAGGATGCTAAGGGACTTGTAAACCATTGAAATAACTTTAGTGTGGGGGGTTTGAACAGAGGAGTGGCATGATTTGACTTCCACTTTGGGGTTAAGAATAACGTAAGGTGGGGGCGCCTGGGTGGCTCAGTTGGTTAAGCGACTGCCTTCGGCTCAGGTCATGATCCTGGAGTCCTGGGATCGAGCCCCGCATCGGGCTCCCTGCTCAGTGGGGAGTCTGCTTCTCCCTCTGACCCTCCCCACTCTTATGTTTTCTCTCTCTCTCTCTCATTCTCTCTCTTTCAAATAAATAAATAAAAAATCTTAAAAAAAAAAAAAAAGGAATAACGTAAGGTGGCAGAGTTGACAGGGAAATCAATGAAGAGGCTCTTCCAGAAACCGAGGAGAGAAATGATGGTGGCTTAGGCCAGTGGAGATGGTGTGCAGTGTTAAGATTCTGAAGTGATAAAATGTATTTTGAAGGTAGATTTTGGAGGTGGGATTTCCTGACAGATTGGTTGTAGGGTAGTGTTAGTAATACAGGAAGAGTCAAGGTTGCCTCTAAGGTTTTGGGCTTGAGCAATTAAGGATGGAGTTCTTATTACCTGAGATAAGGAAGATTTAGGGAGAAACAAGTTTTTTCTTTTTTGTGGGGTTGGGGGGAAGGACAGGATGGGGAAGATAATTAGGAGCTCATTTAGGACACATTAAGTCTGAGATACCTATTAAACATGCAAGTGGAGGTGTTGAGAGGCAGAACACAGACTCTGGAGTCAAACTGCTTGGTTTCAAATCACAGTTCTACCACTTCTTAGCTGTGTGACCCTGAGCAAATTACTTAGCCTCTCTGTGTCTTATTTTTCTCATGTATAAAATGAGATAATGATATTTCCTACTTCATAGGGCTATTATGAAGTAGAATTGAGTTAGTATATTTAGGGTGCCTAGAATAATGCCTGGCATGCAGTAAGTGCTGATGTTTGCTGTTACTGTTAACTGTATATACACATCTGCCTCATGCTTCATCTCTTAGTGATGACAAGCCATTTAAGGTTTTAAAGAGAGAGTTACACTTAAGTTGTAGCATGATAAGTAAAGATGATTTAGAACCTTTGCTGATTTGGATACTAGCTCCTACCAGCATCCCACACACATCTTTTTCTTTTCTTCTTCTTCTTTTTTTTTTTTAAGATTTATTTATCTATTTTAGAGTGAGAGAGAGCAAGAGAAGGTGCACGAGCATGGGGAGGGGCAGAGGGAGAGGGAGAGAGAAACCTTGGCAGACTCCATGCTCAGTGTGGAGCCTGGCATGGGGCTTGATCTCACAACCCTGAGTTCATGACCTAAGCCGAAACCAAGAGTTGGACACTTAACTGACTGCACCACCCACGGGCCCTGGCATACATCTTTTTCAAGTGGAGGAATCTTGTAGAATTCTGGCAGTCAGAGATTTATCATAAAAGATTATCTTAGATGCACAGTGATGATGGGCAGAGGAGGGTAAGGGTTGTTTTCTAGAGAGTGTGCCTTTTCTGCCCTGCTCCACATCCAGAGTCCTTTATGTTCTGTGCCTCCTGCAGCCCCTGCCTGTCTGCTCTGCTCTCTGTAAGACTGCAAGGCAAAGGATCAGATCACTGCTGGGCCGGAACAGGCTTTAATCTCCTCTATATTCTCTGCTATCATCAGGGTTTGCAAGAATAATTTGGTGTAGAGCAAGAGGAATCATTTCTAGAACCAGCAGCCACGGGGGTGAGGCTTATTTTGCCTCTCCCAAGGCTGGCATCTCAGCAAAACTTTGGCAATCTCAGTTGGCTAGTTGGAGCAGAAATATGAAATTAGTATTTTCACTTCCACTTAAGCTTCTCAGTGGGAAAAAACAAAAAAAAAAACAAAAAAAAAAACACCTGGCTGTTCCTGGGGCTTGGCAATGGAATTGGTTACTTATTAAATTTCAGTTGGTGGGTCCCCAGGCTAGTCACTGTCATTACTGTGCTTGCATTTCATGCGTGGCAGGGTTGAGGGTGGCATTTGACAAGTCCCATTTCTGCGCTCAGATCGGGAGACTTTTCTGGGCACTCAGGTGTGCAGACCTTTTCTCTCTTCTCTTAAATCTGTCTTGCATCCATCTGCCCGGCATCTTCCAGACTTCCGATTTTCTCCCTGCCTTCCTTCTACCCGACATTTAAAAAATCACAAAAGTAACACATGCTTGTGGTAAAGCAAATTAAAAGAGCAGAGAAGTATATAGAAGAGAAAGGAATGCTCCTTTATCTCCTTATCCCACCCTTTTCTGAAGGTAGCATCACCACACCTGTTAATAGTATGGGGTGTTTTATTCCAGACTTCTTGATACATTTACCAACACATTTTTGATCTCAGACACAGAGAGTCAGGCATACATGTGCACATACACATGTGCCTAAGGGTTTTAAAATACATGCAATTTAAAATGATCATTCTTGTGGTTAAAAAAAAATCTTGTAGTACTGAACAGCTTATAATGAAAAAAAATTTACTTTCTTACCTTTGTTCACTCCCCAGAGGCAGTAACTTTGAATTTTCTTAGCTTCAAGCCTCCAGTGATCTAACCACCATGGCTCAGAAAATGTGTATCACTGGTTCTTGATTGATCAATTTCAGTCATTATCAACTCAGATTTTTTACTGTGATGGGTGAAGTTTAACCTCATTTCCATCTCATACCTTCCCTTCCCCAAATATGATGGATTGTTATTTTTACTCTATTTAGTAAAATTAACAAATAGAGCTTATATTATTTTGGCTATGTAAATATTATTCTTTTCTTTTCTTTTTAAGATTTTATTTATTTATTTGACAGAGAGAGCGATAGAGCACAGGCAGGGGGAGCGGCAGAGGGAGAGGGAGAAGCAGACTCCCCGCTGAGCAGGGAGGCCCATTCGGGGCTCAGTCCCAGGACCCTGGGATCATGACCTGAGCCGAAGGCAGGTGTTTAACTGACTGAACCACCCAGGCGCCCCAATATTATTCTTTTCAAAGCCAATAGTACTAAATGACATTTTATTTCTTGTTATTTTTTTTTCCTGGAGTTTACAGTACCCCCATCCCCCAAACTATTTGCATTTTTTGTGTCTTAAATTTTTTTCAAGATTTTTCGTATATTAAATATATGGTCAAGGTCTTTTCCCCTTCCTTCCTTAACTTTCTTCCTCTCCTCCCCTCTGCTCCCCTCCCCTCCTCACCCCTCTCGTACCTCCCTCTTCCTTCTCTTCCTCCCATCCTCCTTTCCTCTCTCCTCCCTCCCTCTCTCTCTCTTTCCCTTCTTTCTTTCTTTCTTTCTTTCTTTCTTTCTTTCTTTCTTTCTTTCTTTCTTTCTTTCTTTCTTTCTTTCCTTCCTTCCTTCCTTCCTTCCTTCCTTCCTTCCTTCCTTCCTTCCTTCCTTCCTTCCTTTCTTTCTTTCTTTCTTTCTTTCTTTCTTTCTTTCTTTCTTTCTTTCTTTTCTTCCTTCCTTCCTTCCTTCAACACCCTTATTATATCTCTACTGGCCCAGTCTACACTGCACAGCTATAATCCTTGCATTTCCCTGCTGGATGTTGGGGGTTTCTCTGTGCTTGGCATTTTCAGGGCTTAAGACTCTCTGGGCTTCTTGAAGGCAGATTGGCTTCCTCCTTGGCCATTCACTCTCATTTCTCATGTTGTATTGGGTGGTTTCCTCCACCCTGTTTCCTGGTATCACCTTAAACATGCTCCAGGGATTTATTAAAATATGTCTTTAACAGGGGTTCTTTTTCTTCTAATTCTTGCAAGTCTCTGGCTTTTTAAATTCCTTCACTATTATTTTAGTGGGTTTTTAGGAGGAGATTAACATGTACTTTTTTGCCATTTTGAACCAGAAGTCCCACTTAGGGTTAAAAAAAGTCTCAATTTCTGTACTTCTGTCTCTCTTTGTATTATTATTTTTCACTTAGATACATTAGTGATTGATGACAGTACTCTCAGACAAAACTAGATAGAATTTAGTGTTTGCACTCCACAGTGAGTAACATCAGAGTTAATTCATCCTGAAGTTTACCTAGGGGTTCATAATGCTTTATCATGCTTTTTAGGTGTCTGAATCATCTCAGATTTGCTAATATCATCCAATGTTTGTTAATTATTATGTATGGGGATGTGACTTTATGAAATGATGGAACATAAGAAAGGCAATTCTCTTAGATTATACTGTATGTGCATAGATATGCACAGACATAAAAAACCACATTTCATCTGATTTCTAATGACTTTGTGTCCCTGCCTGCCTTTTTTTAGATGTATCATGGGCATCTTTCTTCGAGTCATTTTCAAATTTCAACCAGAGCTGGAACTTATCCTCTGGCCCTGTGATTTCCAGTGAGCTGCTGGTTCTTCTCTGCTTACTTTGAGCAGAAAACCATGGATGTGCTGTTCCTATTTTTCTCTTAAGGTTCAGCTCTAATATCACCTCCTCCACAAACTGTTTCCCAGTCTGCCCAGGGATGAGCAGCAGAGTGTAGAGATGAAGAGTGTGCACTTTGGGATTAGGCAGACGTGTATTAGAATTCCAGCTTCACTGTTTTCCAAGTACAGGAACATGAGTATGTTATTCAGCATCTTTGAGTCTGTTTCCTCACCAGTGTGGGGGGAAACTGTACCTGTCAGGGTCACTTTGGCAGGACTAGAGATGTGTGGTCAGAGACCACACCACATACTGCTATAAGGTTAGAATAAATCCTCAACTTATAAGACCCATGAACAGGGGGATTGGTGCTCGCATGGGGTGACACTGTGAATAGTAGGGTCTTGCTAGACTTGAGAAATTAATTTTTGGTTGTGACACCATCTGTTGTTTCTTTTTAAATAACTAGAGTTTGCATTTTTATTTTTTCTCACACATGCAGACCTTTTTCTTTTTCTTTTTTTAAATATCAAAGAGGCTCTGCAGAGCAGTAGAGAGGGTACTCGTCAGTAAATGACCCAGGGTCTACTGATGATCTCTATGGGAAAAAAATTCATTTTGACTCTTACCTCACATAAACCATAAGCCAAAAATCAATTCCAGGTGGATTTTAGATCTTAATGTGAAAGTTTAAAAAATAATATTTCTGATAGATAACATAGAATGTTTTCATGACCTTGGGGTGGGCAAAGATTTCTTAGAACAAAGCCCACTAACCATAAGAAAAATTGGTAATTGGGCCTTAAGGAAATTAAGAACTTCCTTTCATCAAAAGACACCTTTAAGAGAGTAAAAAGGCAGGCACAAAGAGAGCATAAGCGTTGTCATATATTTATCTGACAAAAGATTCATATCTAAGATATGTAACCAACTCCCATAAATCATTTAGAAAAAGCCTGATAATCCACAGCAAAAAAATAGGCACAGAGTTGACTAGGCATTTCATAAAAAAAAGATAACCAAGTTGTAGTAAGTATATATGAAAACGTGCCCCACATGATTACTCATTAGGAAAATGCAGATTAAAACCACTACACATACATACAATGGTTAAAATGAAAAACGCTGACAAGACCGAGTGCTGGTGAGGGTGTAGAGCAGCTAGAACTCTAATACACGGCTGTGCTGTTAAAACCACTTTTGTAAACTCTTTGGTGGTTTGCATTATTTTTCAGCAGGAACTCACATAGACAAGTTACACCTTTAATAGGGCATAATTACAGGGGCGCCTGGGTGGCTCAGTCGTTAGGCGTCTGCCTTTGGCTCAGGTCATGATCCCAGAGTCTTGGGATCGGGCCCCGCATCGGGCTCCCTGCTCCGCGGGAAGCCTGCTTCTCCCTCTCCCACTCCCCCTGCTTGTGTTCCCTCTCTCGCTGTGTCTCTCTCTGTCAAATATATAAATAAAATTAAAAAAAATAGGGAATAATTACAGAGATGTTGGCCCCTCCTTGTTAATTGATCCAGATACAGCTTTAGCAAGCCCCAGTTGTTCATGGGATGTAGCTCTGATATTGTTCCCCCTCTAGACTCCCATAGTCATGTGCTCCTGACTCCAGCACTGTAATAACTTGTGAACACATCTGTCCTCCCCGGTAAACTGTGAGCCCTGCAAAGTTAGGTTACCTTCTGGATTTCCCAGTGTTTAGGAGGGTGCCTGATACCTAGGAGATACTGAGTGTTGTGGAGCTACATGAATTATGCAAAGGGCCAGTTTGTTATTTCATTACATAGAAATAGCCAGGTAGATATAGCCAACATAGAAAGCGTGTTTGGGGGATTCTGATTAAATATGGGCCATATGTTTTGACTGGAACTAACTTGGTGGGAGGAGGTCTTTGAAGCCCATCTTAGAGCATATAGACCGTCATCTTCCAGGGCTGTTGAAAGTAAGAATGGATTTTCTCCAGGTTGGGAAGATCTGACTTAAATTATAGATGGCATGGGGTACATTAGATCCACGTAGGAGGCTCTGGGGGCCATAGAGGGACATGTCATCCTTTATAGGGCACAGCACTAAGTTCCACGAGGAGGGGCCCTTGTGACCAGCAGATAACTGTTGAACTTCAGAAGATCCCTTGGACAGAGAAATCGAGAGTGTTTCCAGTACAAGCCTGGAACAGAGAAGCAAAAAGGCAGACGTTGCAAACTGTAGGATCCGATCCAGTCTTGCTGCTTCTCATGTGGGTGACTCCGTTTAGCATGCTCTGGCATGAGGAGCGGCAGGCATTTATTTATTTATTGGTGTTTAGTGACTTTCTACCCAAGTGTGTCAGGTAGCATGGCTGGCCCAGTAAGGACACATGCTTCCATTTTGTGCCAGGCACCCAGCTGGTTGCTTTCTGTAAGTGGTTTAATTTTGTCTTCACAGCCACCCTGAAGGATAGATTCCATGTCTCCATTTTAGAGATGAGGGAATGAAGGCTGGTGGTGATGCTAGGTGTTCAAAGTCACACAGAGCTAAGTTGTATGATTTGAATGCATGTCTGTTGCCCCATTCACTGCAGTGCATGGGGCCCCCTCCCCCTCCCTGCAGCCTTCTGGGGGTGGCTCCAGGTCATTCAGTTGAGGAGGGGAGCAAGGATCAGGTGACAAGGCTGCCCTGGGCATGGCTGTCCCCATAGCACTGTGACTCTTTGCGTTAGTGCCATGCTTGTTTTAGGGGACATTTGGCTGGAAATGAGTCTCAGATGGGCTCACCTGTTCGTCAAGCCCTTTGCTACAGAACCAACGGGTCATCTGAATATGGGCTTTTTTACCCGGGCCCCATGGGGTTGAAGATGATCCATGGGTTGGAAGGTTTTAGAGACTGGGGGGTAGGAAATGATGGTCTAGGCTCCCCTGGAATGTGTGGAAAATTTTGGATATCCTTTATTTGGGTGAGGTTATAGCTCCCATCAGATTATCAAGAGGGGTCCATGACCTAAGAACACAACGCTACCACTAATTACACAAAGCCATTTATCATTCATGGAGCACTTTCCATGTGTTATCTCATTAAATCTTCCTGGCAGTCTGGTGAGGCAGGTGCCTTATTCTCTGCACTCACATATGAGGACACCATGGCCTGCTGAGAGAGGTAGAGTCACTTGGCTGAGGTCACTTACTTGGTACTTGATGGAGTTGGGGTCTAAGATACTCTGACTTGAGAACATGTGTTTCATTGGCCCAAGAGAAAATCTGCCCATGGGTGGATATGTAGCTGTTGTTTGTTAGGGAAATTTGGGGTGGCACAACTCAGGCTGCTCCAGGGGGAGTGTGGGGAGGCAGAGCAGCAGAGCCCCCACCCATAGTGTGTGCTGGCTTTGCCTCTGGAGCACTTGAGCCGTCCCTCTCCTATTTCCTGGAGCATCTGGAGAAAGGAAGCACTGGGGCTGGCTTCTTTACTAGGCACAGCAGGCCCAGGGCCTAGGGCCACTGAAAATGCTCTAATTTCTTTTAAAATCAGAAGAAGAAAAACGAACTTTTGTGCTGAAGAAAAAATTTCAATATATAATAGTGATATATTTGTGTTTATATCAATAGGCCAAAAATCTATGTGTCTAATATATATAATCTAACTAATAAACATATAAAACATATGTATATATATTTTTGCTTCTTTGTTTTGTTTTGTTTCAATTTGATCTGATAGAGGAAAGCAGCCCGTGAAGGCCAAAGTGGCTCAGGCCTGCAAAAGTTGTGCTGTGGCCCTGGAAAGGGAACCATGGACCTCCGTGAGATGCCCTCTCCCATGCCAGACATCCTGAGGAACCAGCTGCCTGCATCAGACACTGGTTTATCTGCCTGGGAAATTTATTTTTGTTCTCGGGCCTCATGAATCATAATGGAATTATTGGGAAAATGTATGAAAAGATGTGTACAGGAAGAACTGTTTGCAGACCTTGGGGGCTGATGGGGCAAATGGCCCTGATGTAGGGTGGGAGGCACTATGTGGGCCTCACTCTCAGTGGGGCCTGTCTGCTACAGAAAGAGGGAGAAGGCCACCCATCTGTCCAGGTGAAATGTCTTAAGTCAGAATTAGCATTTCCGTGTTTAATTCCACCATTATTGCCCCAGAGGCTGCATAATCACTGGTGATTAAATGGAGACAGAAGGATGTGCTTAGAATTTCTCTCTGTCAGGATCTAAATAAACAGTGTTAAAGGGCACTGCTGTGATTTTTCTCAGTTCCCATGAGTTGAAATGACTGGAGTTTCTTGGAGCACCTCCTGGGGAGTGGTCTCTGTGTAGCTGGGCCCTGAGCTGCTCCTGCAGGTGTTTTGTGCCGGGAGGACTCCCCTCCACAATAGGGGCTGGGTGCTGGCGGGGGACAAGAGTCCCAATTATGCCTGACATTTGTTTAGCAGGGACTCCGCTTGTTGAGTGCAGTGAGTGCTTTTGCAGGCAATTAATTTAAGGTTTTTAAAATTTGCTTTGCTGGTGAGCGTGTTCTTCAAGAGCACCAGGAAGGTAATTGCATGAGCTGTAGTCCTACATTGTTCCTTTTGGTAGTCAGGCAGAGGGGTGGGAACTCCTGTCTTTTTCCTGAGACCACATAGTGTGGTCACACTGGGATGTCCAGTACTATGCTTTCACATCATCTAGAACCTTCAGAAACCCCCTGAAGCCAGAGTATAAAGAAAGCTACCATACATACTCATGTACCTGAATTTGGAGAGTCACTTGTTGGTAGACAAGGTGGAATTTTGTGACAGATGCTGCCTGGCCCCTGTAGTCTCCAGTCTTACCCTCCTTTAGCCATCAGAGATCTCATCTGCCCCACTCTTCCCCTTGTTCTTTCTGTTCCAGCCATATGGCTGACTGAATCATACTTGCTCCACCACAGGGCCTTTGCACATGCCACCCTTTGCCAGGAATGCTCTCTCTACCCAGTTAACTCCTCTTCATTCTTTAAATCTCAAGCCAAGTGTAATTTCCTCAAGGATGCTTTTTCTCCTTCTCTTGTCTTTGTCAGACATCATATTGCTTTTTCCTTTTTTTAAACTTAAAAAAATTGTGATAAGATATATATAGCATAAACTTTGCCATTTAAATAATTTTTGAGTGTAAAGTAGCATTAAGTACATTCATACCATTGTGCATCCATCACCACTGTATGTTTCCAAAATTTTTTCATCATCCTCAATAGAACATCCGTACCTGTTAGGCAATAACTTTCCTTTCCTCCCTCTTCCTGGTGCTCAGTAACTCTTATTCTACTTTCTGTCTCTAAATATTGCTTTATAAGAGGAGAGGGCTGGTCTATGAAGGTAGCCCTAGGCCTTAAACTCTTATAAAATAGAGCAGAGTCATATTCTGGGAAATTCACACATATATCTGTAGGTTTGGATTCCAGCTAAGCACTTTAACCAGGTTATTTTTACCTACTGACATTAAACCTGGCCAGCACTACTGAATTTGGCCTCTCACATTTTCCCATTCAGGGTAAGCTAGCCCTACCCCCACCCTTCACTCTGGATTCATTGGAATCATTTAGTTGGAAATAATAGAAAGCTGTTTGTGTTGGCTTAGTCCAAAAAGGTGACTTTATCACAGGGAGACTGAAGCTCCCCATCATGGTAGACAGAATTCTCCCAGTTATTCAAACATGAATCTAGCTACTGTAGTAAAGGGATTTTGTATATATAATTAAGGTCCCAAATCAGTAGATCTTAAGATAGGGAGATTATCCAGGTGGGCCTGATCTCATGAACCTTTTAAAAGTAGAAAGTTTTCTCTGGTTGCAGAAGGGCAAGTCAGAGATTTGAAGCACGAGAAGGACTGGGCCTACTGTTGCTGTCTTGAGATGGAGGTGGTCTTATGGCAAGGAATGCAAGTGACCTGTAGCTGCTGAGAGTGGCCTGTGACACTCCATAAGGAATCAAATTTTGCCAACAAGAATGAGTGTGGAAGTGGATTTTTCTGTAACGCCTCTAGACAAGAATTCAGCCTGGCCAGTACCTGATTTCAGCCTTGAGCAGAAGGCCCCATGATACCATGCCAGCCTTCTGACCTACAGGACTGAGAGCAAATAAATGGGTGTTGTTTTGAGCCACTGCATTTGTGGTAACTTGTTATGCAGCAATAAAAATATACACTCCTGGAATCCAGGGCAGGAATGTAGGTAGGCCTCTAGAAGGGACCAGACTGGGGATTAGAAAATGCTCAGGGACCTGGCATCTTCTATCTCTCATCTCTGCCTCTCTCTGCATATCTGCTTTATCTTCCTTCTCTGTAGACTGGCTGCTCTGTTCCCTGTCTGTGGGAAGGAATGTGGGTCCATAGCTTCCAAGTTTGCAGGTCACAGTCTTCATTGCCCTGCAGAGATGTTTTGGCCATCTTTTTATCCCAGTTCTAGATTCCCAAAGAGCCATGGATTGGTCTAGTTTGGGTTAAATATCCACCACAGGTATAATCAGTGGTGAGAGCAGAGGGTCATGAAGTACAAATATGATTTAATAGAGAGAGACCCACTTCTCCCAGAGAAGGAGAGTTATTGTGAGCCAGGCAGCCACTCCTAAATAATCCACTGCCCTCAGAGTTTGCTCTTGATTTGTCTCTGGTTTACAGATCTGTCTAGATAGGCTCTAACCATCTGCTTTCCCACTGGCCTTTTCATTTCCTTCTTTTCTAACCACAGGCGTGCTGGGGGCTGTTTTTATTCCTAGATTATTATCTTCTATCTGGGATTCCTAGGAACCCTTTTGGAGACACTCTTATTGGGCACCAGTTCTGGGTCAAGTTCTTTGCTGGGGCAGAGGGACCATTGAGGCTACATGGACTGTGTCCTTGATGAGTTTCTAGCCCAGCTGGGGAGATGGACCATTTCAGTGTTTTATATTAGGTGCAAAGACAGAGGTATTGTATCAGATGGGGAAAGCCACACTAACTGCTGTAATGATGACTCTAAAATCTCTGTAAGTTTCACAGTAGAAGTTTGTTGCCCACATGACAGTTCATGGTGGGTATTGATTGAATGGCTTTCCATATAGTCTTTCAGGGATCCAGGCTTCTTCTGTTCTGTGCCTACATCATCCTCTGGGCCTTGGTGTTCTCTGCTGCATTCTCTGTATTTGTCCAGCACACAGAGGAAGAGAACCTGAAAGATAGCATGGGAGTTTTTCATGGGTCATCATCTTTCAACAAGGGCTGTGCATTACTTCTTCCCACTTTCTATTGGCCCAAGTGCAGTCACATGACCCCACTGCAAGGGGGGCTGGGAAATGTAGTTTAGCTGTGCACCCAGGAGGAAAAGGAGATAGGGTTTGATGAACACATAACAGTGTTCTCTCTCTGCCACAGGTGTGTGCAGGGCTTCTGGGGGCAAAAAGGAAAATCATGAAGTCCATTCTGGGGGTTCAGAGAATGGTTCTGGAGGAGATGGTGCCTGCACTGCGTTTTGAAGGATAAGTAAGACTTAATGAGCTAAGATTGGGTGGGATGTCATTCTAGGAAAAGGCACAGAGTTGGGAAGTGCATTGGTGTGGATGTGGGACTTCTGGTATTTAGGCAGAGAGCAGGAGCAAGTGTGCTGAACAGGATTAGTGCTTTGCTGGAGTTTATAAAAAGCCCAGAATAGAAAACAGTAGGTCCAAAAAATAAGACCCTCCAAAGACTATTTTCTTTTCCTTAGAAGTCTTTTAGAGGGCTCAGGAGTCTCCATAAAACTCATCACATCTCAGACACCAGACTTGCTGTCTTTTTTGCTGCAGAGTCTGTGAAATGTGTCTTGAGAGAGAGAGAGGTGCCCCTAAGACACCTTAGTTCTGAATCTATCTACAGAGGATGTAGAAATGATGTTTCTGGGAAGATATAGTTATGGGGTCTCCTTGTGTGACTGTCAGAAAATAGCCTGGAGTCTGCAGGGGGGTCTTTTGGCCTCTCTCTGTGTATTAGGACCATAGCCTGATGTTATGAGCTTTGGATAGAAGGGGGTTGGGGGCCCGAGGGAGTGTCCAGGAAGCTTCAGCCACGATGGGGCTCTGGTCTCAGTGTCTGAGGCTCAGTGTCTGCCTTCCCTCTGGCTTATCGTTGCTGCAAGCTGCCCTCTGCTGTGGCAGAGTCAGATGGCTCCTGGGACCTTCCATCTGTGGGCAGAGGTATTTATTTATTTATTTTAAAGATTTTATTTATTTATTTGAGAGGGAGAGTGAGAGAGCAAGCACAAGCAGGAGAAGAGGCAGAGGGAGACACAGACTCCTCACTGAGTAGGAAGCCCAACACAGGGTTCGATCCTGGACCTCCAGGATCATGACTTGAGCTGAAGGCAGACGCTTAACCCACAGAGCCACCCAGGCGCCCCGAGGTTTTGATTTTGATTTTGATTTATTTATTTTTTTAAAGATTTTATTTATTTATTTGACAGAGAGAAGGAACACAAGCAGGGGGAGTGGGAGAGGGAGAAGCAGGCCTCCTGCCTAACAGGGAGCCCGATGTGGGGCTTGATCCCAGGACCCTGGGATCATGACCTGAGCCGAAGGCAGACGCTTAACGACTGAGCCACCCAGGCGCCGCGAGGTTTTGATTTTTAGATGCTGCTGCTGGCCTGTGTCTTTCTTGGGTCTTAGAGACACTGTACTTGACTTGTGTGCATCTAAGCACTGGAGATTGAATGTATTTTGGCAGGCACAGTTTCTCAACCTCAGCACTGTTGACATTTAGAGTCAGATCATCCTTATTGTTGGGGGACAGGGGGCTGTCCTGTGCACTGTAAGATGTTGAGCAGCATTCCTGGCCCCTACCCACTGGATGCCAGTAACACCCTCAACCAAAAATGTCTTTAGACACTGCCAAATGTCTGCAGGATGGGGGGGAGCGGGGGGCAAAATTACCACAGGTTAATAATCACTGGGTTAAAAGCATGAGAAATAATAGATCACATTTTTTAAGCCACTAGGTTCTGCGGTGGTTCATTATTCTGTGATAGATAATAGCTATCAGAGTCCATCCTTCTGCTCTACCTGGGACTACTAGTGGGGTTTGGGGTAAAAGGAAATGTGGATCACTGGCAATAGCAGAGAATGTGCATAATGTGCTGCTTTTGTGATTCTCTGTGATGAGTCATGCAGAGAAGGAGAAGGGACCTCACACCTTGTTACACTTTCTTATACCTACACTAATCACTAATCGCCCACTGAGCACTACCAGTGTCCAGCCAACCTGCTAAGCCCTTTATAGACTTTCTCTTGTTTCACTTTCATCTACACTGCCTACTGTGGCCCCTCTGCTATCCCCACTGTACAGATGAACACACTGAGACTTAGGTGACACATGCTTCCCATGGCCATAAATGAGACCTGAACCCCAGCACGTCAGATTCCAAAGCTCAAGCTCTTAACTATATTTTCCAGGTCTGGTTTTGCTCATAACAAAGAGCACTTTGGGTTCTTTCCAGCTCTGGGAGCTTCTGAGAAAAAGTACAATAAAAACAAAGCCAGAAGCAGTAGAAAACACCCTAGAAAGGTAGGTGGGTGATAGGTCTTTCAGACTGCCCATCAGGTACAATTCTAACTCAACTGCGTGTGCACCAGGGCTGGGGACAGCAGAGGTGTACTAGCTTGCACGTGTATACACACATGTGGGGTTTGGGAGTAGGATGAGCCCTAAGTCTGGGTGCTGGGCTGGGCTCCCTGGCAGGGAGGGAGAAGCTCACTGTCAGCGTCTAGGTTGAGTGTTTCTTGCTGCGGCATTACTCCTGTCCTGGGAGGCATTCTTTATGTCCCCAGCTATGCTAGTCTCCAGGGCAGCTTGAACTGATCCATCCCTCCCAAGCAAAGAGGCTCCTAGTATATTGGAAATGCTCTAGCTCAGGTACTTTTATTCTCTTAGAGCTTATGTGCAACGGGACACTTGAGCCTCCAGATCTTCCCCATCCTTCAAGGATCAGCTCAGATCCTGGGTACCCAACACACTTATGAGCTCCGTGACCTTGGATGAATCATTTTCTTTCTCCAGCCCTCAGTTTGTGAATTGAAAAATGAGGATAATAGTGCTTGCTTCATTTTATTTGTTTTGAGGGTTAGCTGTGATAATTCATGCAGAACACTGAGAGTAGGAATAACACACCAGTGGTGGCGATTTTTGTTAACTGTTATTATTCCAGCTTGCATAGGTGGCTCTCTCCTCTGAATATTTGTAAGTGTGAGGTCTTTGGGACCTGGAGTTTTGTTGAAGATTGTAGGCTCTGAAATCAGACACAAATCCCCATTTCCTAGTTGTGTGTCCTTGGACAAATCATTCTACTTCTCTCTGCTTCAGTTTCCCGAACCAAAATGCATTAGGAATATCTGTCTTATAAGGATCAAATGGTTTAATGTTCTCAAAACACTTAAAGCAATCTTGGCATATAGCAAAATGGTATATATATATGGGAGTTATAAGAAATGCATTTTCTTGGTGACTCAGTGTATACATATGTGTGAAATATATATATGTAGTGTATGACTTCACACAATACTTACCTTTACGGTGTGCAATTCACATTTTTACTTTTCACTCTCTTTCCCTTCCTATCTTTCCATTTGATTAAAAAGAGTTGCTGATCATGACCCACTGAATTGATTTCATGACCCATCAGTGGGTCATGGCCTGCAGTTTGAAAAACACTGCTGGAACAGCCCTTTCTTCCCTGCCTTGCTCATGTTAATTGTCTGGGTCTCCTGGCATCTGAAACATCTGGCCCCGCATCAGCAGCCTTGCCTCATTCTCTTTGCCCCGCTGGGCTCGGCAGATTGTTCTGTGCACCTTCACGAGCATCAGATTAATTAGACATTTCAGAGGAGATGGACTTTTAAAACAATAGCTTCATTAGCATGGCTGTGCTGGAAGCTCTGAAAAGTAAAACTCAGTTATTTGTATGTTAATAAGCCAACCTGGGCTTCAGAAGCCAACGGACGAGCTTCAGCATTTCTCCTTAAAACCTGATGCTGTACAGCTACTCATGTTCAGTCTTGCTGATGGACCTGTGAAAATCTGCCCATCACCAGGGTCCCTGTGACACAGACAAGGGATAAATGGATGGGGGGGTGTCAGGCACGATGGGATCTGAGCTTGGGCTGGGTTTAGTCTGAACCCCTTCATTACATACATAGTTTTGTGATGCTGATAGACACTGTATTATTTTTCTTGACCCTGTCACATTGCATTTGTACAGCACTCAAGGGCTTTCAGAATGCTCTCACATACACTGTCTCAGGCAAGACTTACCAGCAAGCCCAGGCAGATCTGCATACACATGCCCCTTTATTGTTGAATCTCTTTGCTAAGTGCAAAGTCTTTCTCCCCAGCATGTGACTCCTCACCCTGGGGTCCTGGACTAATGGCAGCAGCATCACCTGGGAGCTTCTTAGAAATGCAGACTCACAACCCTGCCCCAGACCTCCTTATCAGAACTTGCATCTTAGTAAGACCACCAAGTGATTTGCATGCCCACTGAGGTTTGGGAAGCACTGGTCTTCTAGGACATCTTCTCTTTTTCTCTTTGTATTCTCCCCTTCTTCTCCCCCACCTTTTCCCAACTGCTTGTAAAAGGCACAGTTGCAGCCCTGGCTCTAAGTGGGAACGGGAGACTCACTTGATTCTTTGTATCTGCACTGACTTTATTTGACAGGCTCCTACTCCTGCACAGTAGTGTGAAAACTAAATTTAGTCCAAATCAGTAAATTTTCTGCCACATTCATTTTAAATTTAATTTTAGAATTAACATGCAGTAAAATTGACTTTTTTGGGGATGTGCAGTTCTATGAATGGTTCTATGAACACATGTGTAGATTCATATACCCACCATCACAATCAAGATACAGGACAGCTCTATCACCTGTCAAAACTCCCTAGTGCCACCCCTTTGTAGTCTCACTCTCCTTCCACCCCTCATTCTTGGCAATCACCTGTTTTCTGTCCCTGTAGTTTTGTCTTTTCCAGAATGCTCTATAAATGAAATACAATATGTAAACTTTTCAGACTAGCTTCTTTCCCTTAGCATAATGACTTTGAGAATCATGAGTTGTTGTGTATCAATACTTCCTTTTTATTGACGACTCTATTCCATTGTATGGGTGTACCACAGTTTACCCATTCACCTGCTGAAGGTCATTTGGGTTTGGTTTCTAGTTTTTGACAATTATGCGCAGAGCTGCTGTAAACATTCATGTTCAGGTTCCTGTATAAGCATAAATTTTCATTTCTCTAGGGTGAGTACCTATGAGTGGAATTGCTGTTCATATTATAAGTGTCTATTTAACTTCATAAGAAATGGCAAACTGTTTTCCAGAATGGCTGCATCATTTTACGTTCCCCTCAGCAATGCATGAGACTTGCAATTGCTCTACATCATTGTCAGTGCTTGGTATAGTCAGTATTTTCTATTCTAGCTATTTTAATTGGTGTGTACTAGCGTCTCTGAACCCTTTTAACCTTTTCCGTTTCCCAACACTCACCCTGCTCCTGTAGCTGGGCCCCAAGGGTCCTGGGGTAATGTTAATCCAGAGAATATGACTAGCAGAGTATCAAACTGGCATATACATGGGAGTCAGGTCATTCTCCCACCAGACTCAGAGAGGTCTTATTATACAAAGGTCTTATTAGCATCAAAAATAACAAAATAATTTTCCAAGTCCCTTTCAATCACTTTGAGCCCTGTCCACACACTTGAGGATAGGGAGAAGTTATAGGAACCTTAAGAGGACAGTGTTTGTTTTGCATTTATTTGTCCTGTAAGGACTTCCCCTGTCTCTAGCATTCCAAATCGGCTGTGACCAGACAGACCCCCTATTGTCCATGCCCTCTGTCCCTACTCTAGACTTTAGATCACAGAAAATGGAAAGCAGACAGCTTTCACTTTTCCTAGCTAGATTTCAGAGGGCTGGGACTCCTCTGAGGTGTGTAGGCATGTTTGTTTAGCAGAGATAATCCATCTCTGTTAAAAAGAGAAACTTTTTGAAGCATTCTGTTAATTCAAAGTTGGGCAGCTTGATGATGATGATATCTGGCAGGGAATGGGGGAGGGGAAATACAAGAAAGTTTTCTGCCTGTTAGGCACTATTTGCTAATTCCATTTTAATATAGTGCATCCAAATGATTAATATTATATCTCAGCCGAAAGAACAGCACAGACTCCAAGATTTTAATTCATTCATTCATTCATTCAGTAATATCGAGCAAATACTGTGTACCAGGCACTGTGCTAGGAACTGGGAGGCAGCATGAACAAACAAAAATCCTTGCCATGGAGAGCAAATGTTCTGGTTTAGGGAGATATTGATTGTTGGGCTATGTTAGCGATTACATGCTATAGGAAAAGTAGAATAGGGCAAGGAGTCAGAATTGCTGAGGGGCCTGATCCAGGAGAAGAATGTTTACTGTTACTTGCAAAAGAACTGCTCTGGGAACATGCAGAATCTGCATGGGTGGGTGGGTTGGGGCAGGGAGGACCTGGGGAAACTGCCTGTCCCACAGCTTCCCAGGTGATTCCAAAGCACTCTAAAGTTTGAGCGCCACTCTCTTAAGGATCCAAGTTTAAAATAGGATGTAGGCTTTCAGTTCCAGGAAATGATCAGAATTGTCTCAAGCTGGGTCCAATTAAAAGAGCATTCACTGGTTTAATTCAAGTCTTGACACTGCCTGGCTTTGAAACTCGCAAATGTTAACTTTGCAGCTGCCACTGCTTAATTTTAGCCCGCAGAGAGAAATGCCCCAGCCTTCTCAATTGGTTCCCTAGGACTCTGATTGGCAAACACCCTCCCCCACCCCACCGCTCCCCACCTCTCCACTATATGCCAAGGGCCAAGCTTCCTAACTTTGGAAACAGCAGAGCAGCATCCCCCTACCCAAATCCCTTGGTCTAGCAGCGAGCTGCCCTACTTTGCAAAATGAGAGTCTCTTACCTCATTAAACCAAAATGAAAATGAAATCCAAAAAGATCATTTTCTTCTTAGCACCCCTCATAAAGCCACCGGCAGCCTCATCCATAGTTAAAACATCTCCTTGTAAGCTGCCGTGGTCTGTGGTCTGGGAATACTCGCAAGTACAGCTTAGGAATGGTTTTATCCTTCTCTGCTTTTGTCTTTCTGATTGTGGTTGTTTCTAACAATGGGGAGAATCCGGGGCTCCTGGGTGGCTCAGTTGGTTAAGCGACTGCCTTCAGCTCAGGTCATGATCCTGGAGTCCCTGGATCAAGTCCCGCATCGGGCTCTCTGCTCGGCAGGGAGTCTGCTTCTCCCTCTGACCCTCCCCCCTCTCATGTGCTCTCTCTCATTCTCTCTCTCTCAAATAAATAAATAAAATCTTTAAAAAAAAAAGAAATCTTTAAAAACAACAACAACAACAAAAAACAATGGGGAGAATCCTTGGGGAAAGGGAGAGAGAGATTTTTAGAGGGTAGAAGGGCCTGTGTAGGGACCAGAAAGTTCTAAACCAAATGCAGCCCATGTTGCTTAGGAGCCAGGCACCTGGGGCTAGTGATTCCTCAGGCTAAATCAAAGCCCTTTGTACTTATTATGGACTGAACTGAACCCCTTCTCCGTCCTCCCCCCTCCCAGTTTATACACCAAAGCTCTAACCCCCAGTACCTCTGAGTGTGACTGTATTTAGAGATAGAGTCTTTAAAGAGGTATTTAAGTTAAAATGAGGTCCTAATCCAATCTGACTGGTGTCCTTATAAGAAGAGGAGATTTGGACCCAGAGGGGGCACCAGGGATGCACACTGACAGAAATTATTTGAGGATACAGTGAGAAGGTGGCCCACTGCAAACCAAGGAGAGAGACCTCACCAGAAAACATCCATGCTCGCACCCTGATCTTGGACTTCCAACATCTAGAACTGTGAGAAATAAATTTCTGCTGTTTAAGCTGTGCAGTCTATAGTGTTTTGTTATGGTAGCCCTAGCAAACTAATACAATGCCTTCAAGGAGAACTCACTTTTGATGGCAAAGAATTGATAATTCACACAGACTCATAGAGCTTTTCATAGGCTATTTAATTCAATTAAACACACAATTTTTGAGGGCCACCAAGCCCCAGGTCTGCACATGGCAGATATAATATGGAAATGTCCAACTCTGTCCATTTCTGGCTGGTCCCAGGCGCCTCCTGAGCAGCCAACTGGCCACCAAAGCCCACCCTCTGGCCACAGGTGACTGACTCGAGCGGCCACTGAATTCATCAGATCTTCACATCCAGGAATCAGAGGGGGAGATGTGAAACGCACAGAGGTGAAATTTCGTAGCCCCACAGAGAGAAAGAGCCAGGTCCTGCTTTGATTCTAGGTCCCAACCAGTTCCTCTTACTTGTGTCTGATGGTCGAGTGGGGATGGGGTAATCCAGATGGGGCTTGGCTTGGGGATTTATTTTTTTCCACACCTTTTGTTTGTCTCCCAGTTTATTCTGGGACAGTGGGCCAGACTGGGCATATTCTTCTCATGGTAATGACAGAGCCCAATCAGATAAACTCCTTTCAAGCCTTCAGCAACATCAAATGTCTGACATACCATTGGCCAAAGCCAGTCACATGGCCATGCACATACAAAGTATCATGGCTGAAGGTGATGGTTGCAGATGGGGTGAAGAGTTGAGGCCATTACTGCAACCCACCTTAGGATTTCAGCATCTCAGGTGATGCCTCTTAAGAGCCACTGAAGAATTGTCCACCTGACAGGGAGGAGCTATTGACCCACAGGCAGACAACCAAGGCTACTTTGGGTGCCACCCCATCTCTCCATGGGGTCTGCAAATTCCTCCCTTCTATCAGAAAGCCTCTTAAGCCTTCAAGTGAGAATTTTCCCTTCCCCCCAGGATGCTAGATCCTAAGACAGGAAGGATTTAAAATCTGAACCTATTCTAGGTTTCTGATTATAAAATAAAGACTCACATTAGCCCCAAATCAGAGCCAGCCTTAATCAAAATGACTGATTATCTGTGATAGAATTACTGCTTAAAAAACTTGAAGAATCTAAACAGTGGGAAAGTTTGACATCTGAGTGCAGAGTGCTCCTAATTGAGTCTTTAGCTACTAGGAGGCAGACAGCAGACCTGAGCTGCAGGAGAAAGCATCATTACTGAAGAAAACACTTGAAAATCTGGAATAAATTAGAAGGGGAAGAAAGAAACAAGTGCCATGTTCACTGGGGGTTGAAATGGTGGTATTCTTTGAAAAACCAAGTGGGGAAAAGTAAAGATTAATCTGTAGCATGCATCATTCCTTGGCTGAAATAAAAAAAAAATGCCTTAAAAAAAAAATCAGTGTATCTATGGGATTCCCTTTGTCTTTCTTGTGTGTGACTCCTGCAAATCTCTTCCACCTTTCTTCTGGGCTCCTTTTGGGCAAAATAAGTTTTAGGGGTTGAATGACAACACTTAGGATGTTACCCAACCAGAGGCATTTCCTCTTAAACAGGGGACTTTGAAAAGCCAGGAAGGCTTTTTAGACAAAGAAATAGATATATTTTATATATTATAGTTAATGATTATATAATATGTACATAATTATACATTGCCATATTATATATTAAATATAAAATAATATACATATGAATATACACATATTTTCTTTTGTTACAAAAATAATACCCACACATAGTAATAAAAATTCAAATGATATAGAGGAGGGAAAAATGAAAAGTAAAATGCCCCTCTCACCCCCCTCTTTATTCTCCAGCTTGCATCTTACTCCTCAGTAACTACTGTAACCACTCTGGTTTTACTTGTTCTGGAGGTCCCCTCATGGGTCTAAACTATGCTCATACTTCTATGTCTTTATCAGCTTTAAAAATT
This sequence comes from Mirounga angustirostris, assembly GCF_029215605.1. NCBI lineage: Eukaryota > Metazoa > Chordata > Mammalia > Carnivora > Phocidae > Mirounga > Mirounga angustirostris. Next base: position 143,812,390 of record NW_026991713.1, read on the forward strand.
TTATTGATCCTCTGTCCCTTGTGCCTTCAAGTCAGTATAAATATTTGTGGAATGATGAAATGAATAGGAATGAAAGGTGTAGACTTAGCTCATGCTCTGTCCTCCTACACCCATCCTCCCATCCCCATTTTTATCTCTCTCTCTCTCTGATGATTAATTTAAATAAATAACTTTAAATAACACACTCTGTTTCTTTATTAATCAACAGTAGGCAGCATTTTTTGACTCTGTATGAGGCAAGACACAGAAATTAGAATCTCTACATTTCCTTCCACCTCTCCTGCAATCCCCCCTCCCTGTCTGCTTACTATTACTCTCACTTGGCGAGTTTATTGTAGCATTTATCTTCTTGTCTCTGTCTAGAGATTGATTCTGAACATTGAACACCAATAACTGGCATATGTGATATTGAGTCTATAACTGTTACTTACTGCAGAATCTAGTTGGGATTGGATCCATAAAAAAGGAGATGCATTCTGGACATGTCATGTAAATGGGATCATACATTATGCGACTTCTTTCACTCAACATCATGTTGTCAAGGTTCAACCATGTTGTAACCTGTATCCGTATTTTATTTATTTTCATTGTTGAGTAATACTCTATTGTCTTGATATACCACCATCTGTCAGTTGGTGAATAAAAAGTAGATTAGTGATTGCTTAGGCTGGGATATGGGAGGATTGGAGCATGATGGCTAAGGGGGGGGGGGCTTCTTTCTGGGGTAATGAAGACATCCTAAAATTAATTGTGGTGTTGTTTGCATAAATCTGTGACTATACTAAAAACCATTGAATTGTATACTTTATATGAATTATATTTCAGTAAAGCTGTTCAAAAAAGGAGATATAATCCTAGGTCATGAAATATGTGTTAGTCAAGGGAGAACATACTGTATTTCGGTGGTTCTAAGATGTACCCCTCCCCCCATTTTGAGATATATAGATATATCTAATATATCTATCTATAGATATATCTATATATATCTCAAATATATATATTGATATATATATATCAAATCAGGTGACATGTCATAGCTTAGTTGTCAGTGTTTTATCTTTTTTAGTGGTTCCTAAAATACTTCATTTTAAACTGATGGTATCTTACATGAAATGAAATACAGCAATTAAGAATATCAGGAAGAGAGGAGCATTAAACTATAATTATTTAATCAAACTAATTTAAGATGCCTTTACTTTATCACTAGGATCATCCAGATTCTCATTTCTATATGTATTATCTTCCTTTCATTATCACCTCCTTTATAGATGTGGCCTGACCTCTAGGTGCATGTAAATAAACCAGCACCATTATTTTCTGTTTCTAAGTGGCCAGGAGGGGCAAGTTTTCTTTAATCAAATCACAATAGAAAGATAAAATGATCATTAATCACAAGGGTTGGCAACTATGGTCTATGAGGCAAATCTGATCCAAAGTCTGTTTTTGTTAATAAAGTTTTATCGGAACACAGCTGTGCCCCTTCATCTGCATATGGTGTGTGGCTACAATGTCGACTAGAGTGGTTGAGACAAGGACCATCAGGTCGGAGAGCCTAACATAATTCCTGTCTGGCCCTTTATAGGAAAAGTTTGCTGATTCCCTGACGACATAGACAATGAAAAAGACTCCTCACTGTGTCTGCCCCTTCTCTGCCTCCTCTGGGTTTGGTTGCAGGCCCTACAAACTCAAGATGCCTCCAGGGCCCTAGATTCTCTCAGGGAGGAGGCAAGTTTTGTTGCTCTCACCTCTCTAAGGACCAGCTCAGGTCCAGAGCTCCTTGTAGGAGCAAAAGACATCTGAGCCATGTCCAGTCTTGGAGAATTCTAGTAAATTAAAGAAGATGAAGAAAAAGCAGAAGAAGGAAGGAAGGAGGAAAGAAGGAAGGAAGAATTCCAAAATGGGATTAAAAAAGCTGTAGTATATTTTAAAAACATATGTTTGACAAATTAAACTTCTGGCACCCTCACACACACACACAGTGAATGTAATTTAATTGTCCTCTTTACGATGTAATTATAGGATTCACAAGAATAAATCAGTTCATAGTTTACCACAGACATTGTGGTCTGGCAATGGGACACAAGCTTAAGGTTGGATGATGGAATCATTTTTCTCTCAGTACTTTCTATGGATCTTTGTGTTTCCATATAATCTCATTTGGAGATACTATTGAAAGTCTAAATGTGAGGCCCTTCATGTGTTTTGGCTCAGGACAGATGTCCCTTTTCATTCCCTCTGGGACAGACTCCTCTCAGCCCCTGACCCCCCTCCTCTGTGGCTTCCTGGGGCTCTCCCATCCATTGTGACCTTTCTGAGGCTTACTTTCTGGGCCACACACTTGGCATTTCACTATGTGGTGCCTGGTGACATCTAATTGGCACATAATTTCATTCTCATCTCAGCTGCATACCTTTGATGTGTTTGTCTCCTTAGTTGCAAGCGGGAGTGATGCCTTAGTGGATTCTTGTTGAGTGGTTGAGGGGATGGGTAAGGAAACCATATGGAAACCTAGATGTGCTTTTCAGAGGTAAGGTGTTACTCTTATCCTTGTGTCTTCTTACGTCCTAGTATGCCAAGCATGGTAATATATTTAAGATATATATATTTATTTCCCATTATATATCTTATGTATCTGAGACCACAAGTAGAATAAAGTATTCTAAAAGAAGATAATTTTAATATAGTAAACACAGTAAATATGTTTAATACGGTAAAATGTTTCCCATTGGAATGTAAGCTTCCTGATGGTCAGAATTATATCTATCTTTTTTATTGTTCTTCCCCTAAAGTCTTGAAGAATGCCTAACACATAGTAGTTCAATAAATACTGTTGAATGTTGAACAAATATGTAACTTATTTTTCTCTTAAACAACTTTATTGAGGCATTAATTTGTATACCATAAAGTTTACCCATTTTAAGTGTATAATTCAGTGATTTTTTAATGTAAATTTACCACATAATTTTTTTCACATTGTAAGAGTGCTGCATGTTAATTTGTAAAAATAAAATTAAAAAAAAAACCCTAAGCAATGTAGAAAGTAAAAGCTATAAGTTTTCTCTATTCTTCACCAAATTTCACTCCTCAGAGGTAAATATTTCTAACAATTTGGTAGGGACTTTCTAGATATTTTTCTTTTCCAACATAAAACCCATATGCATAATTACAAAAACACATGAATATCATCCATATTGTTCTGCCATTTGCTTTTTTCACTTACCAATATATTATAGAGCTCTTTCTCTACAGAGTTAATGCATTGTATTGTGTGAATGAACATATTAAACTTTTTTTAAAGATTTTATTTAATAAATTAATTTATTTGAGAGAGAGAGTGAGACAGTTCATGAGCAGGGGGGAAGGGCAGAAGGAGCAGACTCCCTGCTGAGCAGGGAGCCCAATGAGGGACTCGATCCTAGGGCCCTGGGATCATGACCTGAGCTGAAGGTAGATGCTTAACTGACTGAGCCATCCAGGTGCCCCATATTAAACGGTTTTAAAACCACTTTTCCATTGTTGGATGCTTAGCCTGTTTCCCATTTTATTTTTGTTACTATAAATGAGGCTCTAGGGGCGCCTGGGTGGCTCAGTTGGTTAAGCGTCTGCATTCTGCTCAGGTCATGAGCCTGGGGTCCTGGGTTCAAGCCCTGTGTTGGGCTCCCTGATCAGCGGGGAGTCTGCTTCTCCCTCTCCCTCTGCCTCTTTCTCAAGTTAATAAATAAATCTTTTTAAAATAATAAATGTGCTTGTGCTCTCTTTCTCAAGTTAATAAATCTTTTTAAAATAATAAATGAGGCTCTAATGAATAACATGGAAAAGTAGTTTTGTTCACTTTCTTTGCATGTTCCTATGGGATAGATGCCAGGTGGACTTCCTTTGCTAGGTCAAAGGTATGCACAATTTCAATTTTAATAAACTCTGCCAAGATGCCCTCCAAAAATTGTTTCAATTTCTGCTCTCATCAATCGTGTTTGGGATGGTCTCTTCCCTTGCAACCTTGCCAAGACCAGGTATTACACATTTCTTACCTCTTTGGTCATTTTCCCCCCAAAATTGCCAGTTCATCTCTTTTGCAATTATTAAAAATTTTATTTTATTTAAATTCAATTAATTAACATATAGTGTATTATTAGTTTTAGAGGTAGAGTTCAGTGATTCATCAGTTGCATATAACACCCAGTGCTCATTATATCAAGTGCTCTCCTTAATGCCCATCACCCAGTTACCCCATCCCCCCACCCACCTCCCCTCCAGCAACCCTCTGTTTGTTTCCTATAGTTAAGAATCTCTTAGGGTTTGTCTCCCTCTCTGATTTCATCTTATTTTATTTTTCCCTCCCTTCCCCTATGATCCTCTGTTTTGTTTCTTAAATTCCACACATGAGTGAAATCATATGATAATTGTCTTTCTCTGATTGACTTATTTCGTTTAGCATAATACCCTCTAGTTCCATCTAGGTTGTTGCAAATGGTAAGATTTCATTTTTTTTGATGGCTGAGTAATATTCCATTATATATATATATACCATATCTTCTTTATCCATTCATCTGTTGATGGATATCTGGGCTCTTTCCATAGTTTGGCTATTGTGGACATTGCTGCTATAAACATCGGGGTGCAGGTGCCCCTTTGGATCACTATGTTTGTATCCTTTGGGTAAATACCTAGTAGTGCAATTGCTGGGTTGTAGGGTAGCTCTATTTTTAACTTTTTGAGGAACCTTCATACTATTTTCCAGAGTGGCTGTATCAGCTTGCATTCCCACCAGCAGTATAAGAGGGTTCCCCTTTCTCCACATCCTCGCCAACATTTGTTTCCTGACTTGTTTATTTTAGCCATTCTGACTGCTGTGAGTGGTATCTCCTCACACCAAAACTGGTGACATCACAATTCCAGACTTCAAGCTATATTACAAGCCATTGCAAATGGTAAGATTTCATTTTTTGATGCCTGAGTAATCTATCATATATATATATACTATTCTTCTACATTTGGCTGTCCAATTTTTCCAATGCCATTTGTTGAAGAGACTGTCTTTTTTCCATTGGATATTCATTCCTGCTTTGTCAAAGATTAGTTGACCATGGAGTTCAGGGTCCATTTTTGGGTTCTCTATTCTGTTCCATTGATCTATGTGTCTGTTTTTGTGCCAGTACCATGCTCTCTTGATGATTACAGCTTTGTAATATAGCTTGAAGTCTGGAATTGTGATGTCACCTGTCCTGGTTTTCTTTTTCAACATTCCTTTGGCTATTTGGGGTCTTTTCTTGTTCCGTACAAATTTGAGGATTATTTGTTCGAGCTCTGTGAAAAATGTCAATGGTATTTTGATAAGGATTGCATTGAATGTGTAGATTGCCCTGGGTAGCATAGACATTTTAACAATGTTTGTTCTTCCAATCCATGAGCATGGAATTTTTTTCCATTTCTTTGTGTCTTCCTTAATCTCTTTCATAAGTGTTCTGTAGTTTCAGAGTACAGATCCTTTACCTCTTTGGTTAGGTTTATTCCTAGGTATCTTTTTTTTTTTTTTTAAAGATTTTATTTATTTATTTGAGGGAGAGACAGAGAGAGTTACAGAGATAGCAAGAGAGAGCATGAGTGGGGAGGAGAGGGAGAAGCAGGCTCCCTGCTGAGCAGGGAGCCCGACTGGACCTGGGATCCCCGGACCCTGGGATCATAACCTAAGCTGAAGGCAGACGCTTAACTAGCTGAGCCACCAGGCACCCTTATTCCTAGGTATCTTATGGGTTTTGCTGCAATTGTAAATTCCTTACTTTCTCCTTCTTCTGTCTCACTGTTAGTGTATAGAAATGCCACTGATTTTTGTGCATTGATTTTATATCCTGCCACTTTACTGAATTCCTCCATGTGATCTAGCAATTTTTGGGTGGAGTCTTTTGGGTTTTCCACATAGAGTATCATGTCATCTGTGAAGAGTGAGAGTTTGACTTCTTGCCAGTTTGGATCCCTTTTATTTCTTTTTGTTGTCTGATTGCTGAGGCTAGGACTTCTAGTACTGTGTTGAACAGTAGTGAGAGTGGATGTCCCTGTCGTGTTCCTGACCTTAGGGGAAGAGCTCTCAGTTTTTCCCCGTTGAGAGTGATATTTGTTGTGGGCTTCTCATATATGGCTTTTATGATATTGAGGTATATTCCCTCTATCCCTACACTGTGGAGAGTTTTAATCAAGAAAGGATGCAGTATTTTGTCAGATGCTTTTTCTTCCTCAGTTGAGAGGATCATATGGTTCTTGTCCTTTCTTTTTTCAGTTTGGTGTATCACATTGATGGATTTGCGGATATTGAACCACTCTTACAATTTTTAAGTTTGGGTTCTTTCCCTTTTTCTTACAGGTTGAAAGGAATTCACCGTATATCATAGATATTAGCCTTTTGACTTATTTGTCGGGTTGTTTATTGAATGGACTGGAGACTGAGGCTTGCTGATATGGGACAGAGGTAAAGATCTGAGGGATCCTGGGTTTTCCAGGGGTTTAGATTCAAGAGAGGGAAAAGTGTGGGATGGTTTTCTCCATGATTTGGGGTCTTGGGGAGCCAGGGCTTTGTTGTCTTATTTTCTCCATTGCATGAGCAACCAGATTAGATTATTTTGGTTTTTTGGCTCTCTCACTAGATGGTAAGCTTGGTGAGGGCAGGGGCTGCATATGTCTTTACTTACTTGATGGAGCATTACTCCTGGCACATAGCAGGTGTTCAGTAAATATTTGTTGCACATATGAGTGAATGGATCCTATCATTGGGTGTTCTGAGACTATGGAAACTTTGGGATGTTGATCATGATGATGGTGATGATGATATCTGCCATCTATGGACTCTTCTATCCAGCCATTCTGCCAAGTCCTTGGCATTCCTTGTTTCATTTAATCCTCCCAGCCAGGCTGAGATGTGCAGGTTATCATTAGCCCCATTCTACAAGTAAGAAAACTGAGGCTCAGACTTGCCCAAGGTACCACAATGAAGATTTAGCCCCAGGAAATGTGGCCTTAGAATCTGAACTCCTTATTACTGTGCTGTCTAGGTTGGGACTCATCTGTCCTTTAAGATGCTTAGAAATTTATCTTGGGGGACTCAAGAGTCAAGGACAGAATGCCTATCCTGCTGCTCTCTGACAGAGGGAGGCAGCACTGAGACCCTAAAAATGGGGGAAGATTAAGCAAGCTGGAGGCTGGTTCTTTTCCTGGATATTTCACTCACTTGTGCGATAGTGTTCTGGGCACAAGTTCTCAGATTAGGCAGCCCTGCTGTGTGTTCCTTATTATTAGAGTGACATTGGATGGGCCAGTGGCCCTCTCTGAGTCCCTGGTATTCTCATCTGTAAACCAGGGATGATACTGGACTTCCCTTACAGGCTTGTTCTGAAGATTGGATGAGATCATGCATGGGGGTGCCATCCCTTCTACAGGCTCAGAGTTGGTTCTGGCATGTATGGGTTGTTAGGTTGAGAACTGTGGACAGCTTGACCCCTGGTTCTGAAGCCTGTCTTGTATGGGCTGGAGGCAGTTTGCCCTGCTGCCTCTGTGCATACTTCAACTTCCCTCTTGGCCCATCCCAGGCTATCTCTCTCTGCCTTCCTCTATGAAACAGGTGTGCTTAGCTGCCTTTGGAGATGGGTAGTCATGGCTCATTCATGAGGGTGGAAGAAGAACATAACCCTCCTATGGGGTATAACTGTATGCAGACCCCACAGGATTTGGAGGAGCTAGCCCCCTCTCCTTTAGGCATGAGCCCCTGGGCCAGCCTTGCCTTCAGCTCACATCTCTCAGGTGGACTTTAAATGGTGCTCATGGCTTTTGAAAAGATTACCTTATCTTCTCAGATGCCAGAGCTAATGGATTTATAGATTCCTCTCGCCATTGGGGACACACGAGATGCCCTCTCTTCTCTCATTGGCCGTGTCCTACAGCCATAAGTATCTTCCTTGCTGGAACACAGGGAAATTTAAGAGGTGCCAAATTAATTGCTTTCCAAACGCAGCTGGAGAAAGGCAACCAAAATCTCGATATTTGTTCTCCTAGTGGGTGGGGAGCAGAGGAGCACTCCGCAGAGCTGAGGAGATGGCTGATGTAGGAACAGCTGCCTGGAGCAGTCTGGGGTTTAGACAGTGCACATGGTTCAGATGACAAAAAAACTTCCCCTAACTGGGCTTTGGCCTGTGGAACTGTCAACTGGGTCTGTGAGAAGCTCTTTTTTATCATGCAGGGATGGTAGCCTGTTGGGATATGTTTAAGGTATTTTCTGTCTTGTAAAAGTGTAATGATGAGTTTTCCCAAAGATTACTCTCTTTTCCTTGCGGATGTCACCTGGGTTTTGGTGAGCACATGTGTCAGATTTAACCAGTCTGTTCTGATTCCAAAATATACAGTCAGACAAGGTGATTTGCTAAGTGTATGAACTAATTTATAGGCCCTTTAAAGGCTTTTTTTGTGTAAGTAAGTGCAGAAATAGCCCCTCATCAGAATATGTAATCTAATATTTCTGTCACTTTTGTTGTATCCTAGTTCCTAGGACGATAGCTGGCATAGAGCAGGCTCAATAAATATCTGCTTAATAAATAGTGTTGAATGTCTGGTTTGGAAACCATGATCATCTTGCCTCTAGGTTATGTGAGTCAATGGAATGAATTGATAATATAACTCTGGAAGAGATGAATTCTTCAGGCTCATGGGCTCTGCAGCTGAACAAGTAGTTGAGAACTGGAAGTGGCCTGCTGATTGAAGATAGAAACTTTGAGAAGGCAAGGAGGGGACTGGATTTTTAGAATATCAATAATTTATAAACCTATTCTAAGGACAGAGGATGACACAAGGCAGGGAGGCTTCAGGAGTGATGGTGCTGGCTACTATGGTTGTTCCTAATCTTTTTTGAAGAATCTGCTCAGCCCATAGTTCCTTTTCTATGAGAACATAACCTCCTATGATATGCCTTCGTAGCCATGGTTTTATTCCATGGCTATAGCTGATTGTGCCAGAGATGGGCACATGACCAAGCTGGACCAATAATATTCTCCTTCCTGGGAATTTGTAATTGGGAAGTAGAGATGCTTGTTATTTTCTGCCTTGCATCTCTGTGTGAGCTTGAGAGCTGAGAGTTGGCCATTTCTTGCCAGGGAGAAGCAGGGACAGCTGATTTGCAGAAAGAAAAGAAAGGAGACCTGGAGAGGAGAAGCAGGTCATTTGCTATCAGAGAAATGGTGAGAGTAACTTTGTGACAGCTTTTCAGATTCACCTTCCAGTTCCTCCTGGATTCTGTCTGCCTCTCGTGTCATTGGGTTGCATGAGATATTACTGTTACATAATATTTAGTATGTTATAGCTGTGCTGTTAACATAAAATATTATTTTAAACCAGTTCAGGTGGATTTCTGTCACTTTCAACCAAATGGTCTTAATAAAGGTAATGATCATTAAGAGAAGACCAGAGTCATGTTAGTTTATGGCGAAGAATTTAGATTTCATCAAAGGCTGGAGCCAGCCCTGCCAGTGAGTCTTCGGAGAAAACTGTTTAGAGTGAATGGTTCAGGGGTGAACATGAACTTTCCAGTATGAGGCACTGAAACTCAGACAGGGTACCCTGGGAGCTAAGTGGGAGAGCATCCCTTGCCTGAGGAGTGAGAAAGGACCACAGGACCCAAGGTGGCTGCAGGATGATGGGAGGCTGAAGGAGGGGACCCACACACAAAATTTCAGGCAGCCCTGGGAATCCTATTAGATCTTGGAGTGGTACTAGGTTTAAATTCCAATCTGTTCAGAAATGAGCTGGGAAAGGTAAATAGTCTGTTTTCCCAATAAGCAGTGCCAGCCAGTAAAGTCAATATGGAACTAGATTTGAACTACCTTAAGATAAGGAATCTGAGCTTTGTAATCCATCCATTTATTTTTTCTGGCATTTTTCTTTAAGTGAAGTTCTTCAGCAGAAGTCTAACTTACTGTAGGTTGAATTATGACAAAAGGCAATTTTCCACATCTAAGGCTTGTTGTTCTTGTTTGTCCATAAACTCAGAGCACATTGCATGGCTGCCTTAATGTACTGTCCTCAGCCTATTAAGAAGACCATGTATTAAAAACCAGAGTGAGGGGAGACAATTGGACTGGGTTAGTGATTTTCAGATCTGTTTCCTCATATTATCAGTTAGAATAGAGGTGCCAGAACAACATTGCCTTAAGCATAAACTTCTACCATTAGTCAAGCTTTCTTGGAAGGCTGTTTTGAGAAAGATTCTGAGGGCTATGTCCTGGCTTAGTGGGAAAGAATTCTATGATCTATTAGTGATGCCTGCCATGGGTGTATAATTGGGAGTTATGAGATCTGCTTTTCCTAAACTAGGAGAATAGGAGTTTTGGTAATAGTTAATGAACACATTTATGAAGCATTTAGTTTATGGGTGGAATTGAGTTCATTGTTTTGAAGGTTTTAGAAATTTGAACTGCCCCTTGCCCCTGGGTAGCTTCCACTAAAGTTGATATAAATCAAGGCATATAGACATGGAACAGCAACTAATAATTTAAAGTAGTACATAATTAATGTAATTAATTCATTTATAGAATTTCTGCCATATGACAAGCACTGTCCAAGGTACTGGAGACACAGTGATGAATAAATACACAAGACAGGTCAAATTCCTACTCTAGTGTGGGAGATAAAATGGCAAACAAGCACGACAGACAAATCATACAATTCCAGGTAATAATAAGTACTCAGGAAAAAAATAAAGCTGGGTAAGTGGGAAGAGAGAGAGGGAGGTGTGCAGCTATTTTAAAAAAGGTTTTAGGGCAGTCTTCTCTGAGGAGATGGCAGTTGAGCAGAGACCTATCTGGTATAAGGCAGCTAACTAACCAACATACATGTGAATATCTGGGTAGAGTTTTCTAGGTGGAAGGAACAGCAAATGCAAAGACCATGAGGTAGAAACAAGCTTAGTGTGTTTGAGGTCCAGCAAGGAGGCCAGTGCAGCTGGAGCAGAGTGAGTGAAAGAGGCATAGGGGAAGATGAGGTTGGAGAAGGTGGCTAGGAGCAGATTGTGCAGAGCCTCTTAGATCCAGAAAAGCAGTTGAGATTTGCTTTAAGCCCAATGAGAAGACATTGGAGAGTCTTGGGTAGGTAATGACATGGTCTGATTCATGTTGAACAATTACACTGGCTGCTGGGCCATAGAGAACCAAGGAGCCCACTTAGGAGGTTGTTGCAGTACACTCCAGGAGTGACTCATAGTAGCTAGAATGAGGCAGTCGTGATGGAATGAGTGGAAAAGTGGTTGGATTTGGGATATATTTGGAGTTGGAGCTTGCTGATAGATTGGATGTGGGATGGGGAAAGAAACTGACATATCTCATAGGTTTTTGACTTGAGCCCAGGACCAGCTTCATGGACATGAAAACTGTGCAGTGGCATGGGGCCTTGGCTCTCAGAAGAGCCCAGTGCTTGGTTTAATGCTCTGCTGTTGCCATCTTGAAATTCTTAATAATTTTCAAACAGGAGCTCTTGAACTTCATTTTTCCCTGGGTCCTGCACATTATACATCCGGTCTTGCTTGATCCAGTGGGCAGACGGAGGAGACTGGAAGAGGGACATTTTCGGGCAGGGGGAATATAGAGTTCAGTTTGTGAGGCCAGTTAAACACCCTAGTGAAGCTGCTGGGTGAATTGTCTAGAAGAGTTTTCAAAAGGGGAAGGTTCTTTACCTGGACTGTAATCATACAAGACATTCTAAAGAAGGTGAGATTTGAACTGACCTTTTGGTAAGAAAACATGCCAATCCTGTCTTCCCTTTGTATGGAAAATGAGTCGGTGGTGGGCACGGTGCTGTTTATGTCCTTTAGTGCGGCCCTTGTCTTAATTTTTTTTCAAAGCTTGGGGTGAATGGTACATGTTGATTTACTGGATAGGCCTAATTTTTCACCTCCTAATTACTTTGTTCTTATCTGCCTTTTCCCCTCATACAGTTGTTTTGCTGATGCCCAGGGTGACTACCAGCTCCAAAGATGGGCTCTGTAGCCATTTGTTGAGATTTGGGAAGACTCAAGCAGCCTTGGCTTGAGAAACTGGGATCCACCATGGTGACAAGTCACAGGCTTTGAGTGACTCTGTTAAAAGCAAAGGGCTGGTACAGCCTTTTGCAGAGGAGGGTCCTTGCAGGTAGTAGGGTTTATGGTTAATGCCTTAGATTCTAGATACAGAAGGCTTAAACTCCATCCCTTCCTGTTCTCAGACCCTGGAACTTTATCTAACCTGCATGGACCTTGGTGTATTTGTAAAAGGAGGATAACAACATTTCCTATTTTATAATGTTCTTGCAAGGTGTAAATGAGGCAATGCCTGTAGAGCTCTTCACTCAAGCTCTGGGACAGGAAACGGATCTGAAGATGCTAAATTCCTACTTCCTCTTGAGAACAGTTCTCCCTTCTGCCCTGGGGAAGCAGAGCTGGACTTAGATTGCATTGTGAAGAAAGACTTGAGCAGTCACCTACTCGCATCAGAGCTCATTTCATCTCTTTTGGCCTCCTTGGTGCACATTTAGACCTAATTAGGATTGGTAAAGCAATCTCCAGCACAGTGAGCTGCTTACTTGATTACTCTTATTATGGACATGTGGTTGTTTCTCCAACACCTACTACCCCCCTATCATACAGAAGAGCCAAGCAATGTGTGTGTGTGACTCCAACCCCATAACTAGGGAAGAGTTCTGACTGGACCAAGAAATATGGGTAATTCCTTCTCCTGTACCCCAATGATTAGTTCATGGTTGGGCATACCAGTCAATGGCATTCCATGACCACATTGATTGATAAGAGTGGACAACAACTTAGAATGGCCCAATCGGAGTGAGGCTTCGGACTTTGTTCTTCCCCTGCTAGGCACAAGTGCATGTGGACCTAGTTGCTTTTCATATCCATCTGGTGCCCAAGAAACCAGGTAGAGAGAGGGAAGTGTTTGGTGATATTGTTGCTTGATCAAATCATACCTGTAGTCCTACCACCATATTTTTCAGTTAAAGAGTCATTAAATTCTCTTTAATATTTTAATTTTTCTGAGAGTTTTAAAATTACTTTCATCCAAATGCATCCCACTGCTAGATACAAATACACTCTAGGTGCCAGTTCCTCAAATAAATAGTGAAATAAGGTTTACATGTTTCCTATATTTGTATCTAATAATATTTGGAGGATTATTCAACTCAGGACTTTTTGGATATGGCAAAAGTGTTATTTGATAATTATAACACTCATATTCTGGAGTGATAACCTATACATTTTACTAAATAGTTCACTTAGGGGTACTTACTTTTACAGTGTGTATTCTATGCAGTGGATTTCTGGTATAAATGTATGCTTGTTTCTCTTTAGGGAAATGGTAAAAATTCCTGAGCATATGTAACTAAGAGATTAGTCTTTCTTCAGGTCTGGTCTGGTGTGTCCTGCTACACCTTCAACAGTATAACCTTCTTCTTTCCCAAGCTCATCTATGCTGGAGTGGGGTGTGAATGTTTATGTCAGGATTCTATTGCTGTTTTCAGAGAAATAAACGTATCTGTATCAGTCACTTGTTCAAAGGTTCACCTTAAGAACTGAGTCTTTATCAACAGTATTTCTGTGGGTGTTGGTTTTCCCCTAACACTGTCTGCAAACATCGCTGCTATTTACCTAGCCCTAGGTTTGGGTTTTCTGTGTCTGTGGCCTGCAGCTTTCCTCCTCACTAACCCAAGTACCCATGTCCTTTGGACAGCTCTGTGTTCTACATTATCTGTGTCATTGGTAGGATTTGTAAGGCTCATTTCTTTTGGCTCCCAAAATGACCTGACTAGAGATCAAGCTAAAAAAAAAATATCTTCCCATGGAGTAAAAGTGTGGTGTGCCCAGTTGAATCACATTCATTGGCTGTTTCCCATCTTGTTCCTCCTTAAATACCTCCACCTCCTTACCAATTAAAAACTTACCAGTTCAGTGTTCTGTGATATTTTTTTCCTCACTTAGGTTTACAGATTTCATACCTAAAAGGCCATTTCCTTCGTGGAGACTTTATCTCCATCATGAGGACATCTTGACAGTAGGTCATGTTGGGGAAACTTGCTTGGAATCCCCAACTTTGATATGGATTTTATCTGCATTCCAAATTATAACCATTGAGCTTTCATATAGTTTTTGTTGGCAAAATCTAACTTTATTGAAAAAAAGTAAACAACAATATCCAACTTTATTTAGAAAGCATTTGTACTACGTGAGCTTTTTAAAAATTCAAATTCAATTAATTAACATATAGTATATTATCAGTTTTAGAGGTAGAGTTCAGTGATTCATCAGTTGCATATAACATCCAGTGCTCATTACATCAAGTGCCCTCCTTAATGCCCATCACCCAGTTATCCACATCCCCTACCCACCTCCCCTCCAGCAACCCTGTTTATTTCATATAGTTAAGAGTCTCTTATGGTTTGTCTCCTTCTCTGATTTCATCTTATTTTATTTTTCCCTCCTTTCCCCTATGATCCTCTATTTTGTTTCTTAAATTCCATATATGAGTGAAATCATATGATTGTCTTTCTCTGATTGATTTATTTCACTTAGCATAATACCCTCTAGTTCCATCCAGATTGTTGCAAATGGTAAGATTTCATTTTTTTGATGGCTGAGTAATATTCCATTGTATATATATACCACATCTTCTTTATCCATTCATCTGTTGATGGATATCTGGGCTTTTCCATAGTTTGGCTATTGTGGACATTGCTGCTATAAACATTGGGGTGCAGGTGCCCCTTTGGATCACCATGTTTATATCCTTTGAATAAATACCTAGTATGCACTACATGAGCTTTTAAGGAAATGGTATTATACAATATCTCCAGATTTTGTCACTGATGATACTGATAGACACATGTTAATATCAGTAACCTCAAGTTCATATTTTTGCCTCAGTCTATCTACATGGGACATCCAGGTCACACTTTGTAAAGTTCCTCTTTCTTCCAGTATTTTGGCTTTACAAATGCCCATTCACCTTCTTGCTCATCGCAGTCACCACTGTGAGGATATCTCTGTCCATGCCCAAGGGGGGCTTCCTCTTGCTGTTCCTCAAACTGCCCATCCTTGAAGTGAGAGATAGAGCTGTGCTCTGTACTGAGAGGGGACCAGTATGTTCCTAGTTTTCATTGTACTTTGTCATCTTAGGCCCTGTAGCAGCTCCACAGGGGCCTAGAGTCTTGCCAAATTCAAGACAGGCCAAGGGGCTCCTCAAGAAAAAGGCCCAGTTCCTCCCCTCTATTCTCATTTCTCTCCTCCCCACTGTGCTCCTCAAAACAAGATAGCATAAAACATCCTGTTCAGACCCAAACTGAAACCCTCATGCATATTTACCCATGCAGCATGTACCAGGGTTGATCAACCATCCTCAAACCATCCTGTTTCACCAACAGCCACCTATGAGCTTCAGATCAGATTTAGTGGTTCCCAGTCCATGGGGCACAGCTATGTGTCCCTGCCTCTCAATGGAGGATTTCTGTTCTTTTGAAGCAGCAGCATTAAGAAGATATAATTACTGAGTCTGTATTTGCCCTTGCCTATGGGGCTTCTTGTGCACCCACTCAGTGGAGGGAGTTTCCTTCCAATGCATGGGAGAATGTCATGGAAGTCAATGGGTTAATATATCACACACCACCCCCACCCCCACTTCACTTCACATTTTAATAAGGGGACTTTGAACATAATGTGTAGACTTTCAGGAATGATATTAATGACACTTTGGGGGGCCGGCGGGGGTGATATTTTAGGATAGTTTGACCTTCCAGAAGCTCCCCAACCATATTGTATGGAAGAAATCCTGCTAATTATGCCCGTATGAAACTACTGGGGAAACTTGCTTCCTCTGAGACACAGGAGCAGTGTGGTGCAGAGGACAGTCACCAAATGCTTGCTTAGTGCATTTTGGGATCTGTGCTGAGACTTGGAAGCTCAAAGGCTCTTTGCCTTCCAGGAGTTGGCAGCATGGCAAAACAGACAAGCACACAGATAACTAACAAACTGCATCACCTCTGCAGAGCTCCTGGGCTCTGGAGGCAGATGGGGATTCAAATCCTGAATCTGCCTTACTATCTGTGTGTCCTCGTGTCAGTCCAAGTCTCTGGTCTTAGGATGCCCAGCTATGAGATGGGGAATAAAACAGAGCCTGTCTTTTAGGGCTGTGATCAGAATTACTGAGCACACGCCCAGAAAGTGTCTGATTTAAATCATTATCATTATAGAAATTGTCATGGGAGAAAAATTGAGGGAGGAATTAATTTGTAGAGAACTACAGAGAAGTGATGACATTTGAACCACGTCCCAAGGGTTCCATAGGATTTCATGTGATGGATGAGAAGGAGAGGGCAGTGTGCAGAAAGAGATGATAGCTAGAGCAAAGGCCTTTTGTTTCTTTAACAAATGTCATGCTTTGTGTCATGCTTCATCTGGTGCTCCTGCTTGACCCTTGCATTTGTCATTTGCTTTTTTCCTGTGTGCATGTCTTGCCTTCTTCCTGGGTTTTAAATGCAGCACAGTGGAGTGGAACATGCCATGGGAGAGGAATTAGATCAAGTCCTGGCTTTGCTGTTTTCTAAGGCATGACCCTGACTTGTTGAAGGATATAATGATGAAGAACATGGTCTCTGGAACTGAGCTGCCTTGGCCCAGTCCCAATTCTTTCATCAAGAGTGTTCATTTTTCTGCTTCTCCGTTTTCCCATCTGCTGAGTGGAGATGAGAACAGCACCTCCCTCAGGAGCTGGTGTGAGGGTTAAATATCTGATTGTATGTTCAGCACTTAGAACAGGACCTGGCACATAGTTCATGCCTTCTCACTGATATCTTCCAGTCATTTATCCACCCAATCATTCTTCTGCCCATCCACCCATCTATCCATACATCCATCCACCCACCCACCTAACCACTCACTCACCCACTGTTATACCCAACCATCCATTCATCCATCAGTCCATCCTCCCAGTCATCTATCTGCCCATCAATCCATGATTTGATCCACCACCCACTCATCCATCATCTCATCTACCTCATTTTATCCTGTTTCTTCCCATATCCCTCCATCAACCCATCCATCTACTCACCTACCCACCCTTATACCCATCAATCTACCCATCAGCCCATCCAGCCCCCCATTCACTTGCCCATCCAACCATCCATTTGTCTATCCATCCATCCATCCTCCCAGTCATCTATCTGCCCATTCATCTACCACCACTCATCCATCCTCTCATCTATCTCATTTCATCTTACCCCATCCCCCATCCATCCAACAAGTGTTTATTGGATATATATATACATATATATATTACTACCCATTGGATCTCACTATGTGCCACACACTGTGTTGAAGCATTTGCAAATAATATTTTATTTCAACAGACACGTGAAGTGGGCACTATTATCACACCTGTTTACAGATGAGGAAACCTTGCCCAAGTTCATACATCCCAGAAGTGGTGAAGCTTAGGCTCAGACTCAGGCCATCTATCTCTGTTGCACTTGCCTTCCGTCCTTGCCTTTCTCTGTACACACAGAGGCTACAGCCTGACAGCAAAGACAAATGTGGAACAAGTAATTATGCAAACAGTAGGCACTCAATAATGTATTTATTGGATGTGTGCTCTCTGAGTGTTGGTTAAGAATGAAGATTCCTTTTCTGAGGAGAGAACCAGTTTGTAAAAATACCTACACCAAGTGCTGTTTTAAAAACCTCATCACCTCTTCTTTATCATTCATCTGTTGACAGACACTTAGGTTGTTGCAAGAATAATGCTGCAATGAACATGGGAGTACAGATATCTCTCTGAGATCCTGATTTCAGTTTTTTGGGATATATACCCAGAAGCGGGATTGCTGGATCATATAGTATTTTTATTTGTAATTTTTTGAGCAACTTTCATAGTGTTTTCCAAGAAGCCCCACCATTTTATATTCCTACCAACAGTGCACAAAGGTTCCAATTTCTCCCTATCCTCACCATCAGTTCTTATTTACAGTGGAATATTCTTTAGCTTTAAAAAAGAAGGGATTCCTGCCATATGCAACAGCATGGTTGAACTTGGGGGACATCAGGCTAAGTGAAATAACTCAATCATAGAAGGACAAATGGCACATGATTCCACTTATAAGTGGAATCTGAAATGGTCAAACTTTTAAGAGCAGATAGTAGAATGGTGGTTGCCAGGGGCTGGGAGAAGGAGAAATGGGAATTTGCTGTTTGATGGGTAGAAAGTGTCAGTTATGCAAGATGAGTAAGTTCTAGAGACCTGCTGTACCACACTTGCCTATAGTTAACAATACTGAATCGTACACTTAAAAATTTAAGAGGGTTGATCACATGTTATGCATTCTTACCACAAAAAAGAAAGAAAAGAGAACCTCCCAGCCTCTGAATGGTCTAAAAACCACAGCTGTGGATCTCTGGGTCCGGAGGGACCCCAGGAGCCAGGCTGGTTTGGGGCTACCTCGGCGCACGCCCCTCAGTGCCTGCAGAGGCTGCGGGAAGCTGCCCAGCTGTGCACCATGCCGAACTTCTCTCTGGCTGGGGATCGCATTTTCACCATCCTCCAGTCCCCGCTTGTCTGTGTTCGTTCCCACCACAAGGCATTTTTCACTCCTCTATAATTACCCAGGCTAATTAAATAAATTGATCTGCTGATGTACACTCCACAGTCATTTCTGTGGTGTAATTTGGCTTTAATAGAACCGCCGTTTGAGCGAGAGGAAATGAAAGCCCCGGGTAGAAGTGGGATCTTTTAATTTTCAAGAAAAATAATTTTTTTCAGGGTTTTTGATTCCCTGTGTGTGTATAATGTATGCACTTGCTGTTAGAATTAACTGGGAAACAGCAGCTGTCTGGTCAGGAGAATAATTTGGGAGCCCTTTTGTCATAAGAAACTCAGACCGACTCTGAGTGTTGACAGGAAGCTCATAACTTTGGAGGCAAATGGGGCGTGAAGCATATTATTGGCTGTCTGGTGGCCAGAACATGGGTTCTTTCATCCGTGGGGATGTTCTGGTAAATGCTGTCTGCTCTAGATGATACATGGGGTGTGTCAAGCACACCCATTTCAGAGATAGGGGGTGAGGTGTTCTCAGGACTGAGTGATGGTTAAGGGTGTGGTGTTAGTCCAATACCATTTGGTTTTCATGTCACCTTTACCATTTGCTAGATGTGTGGATCTCTGAAAGTTTCTCTGTCTACTAGAACCTCAGTCACACTTCTGTAAAATGTAGCACCTTGCAGAATTGGGTTTGAAGAATAAATGAGCTCAGCAGACTGCCCCACACATGCGGGTGCTATAGAAACATTATTCATGGTTGTACCAAAAGCCATCGCTTACCCACCCAGCATTTATTAAGCATCAGTCCTGAACCAGGTGCCTTGCTGTTGGGAGAAGTTGACCCAGACAACTCCAAGCCTTGTTAGGATGATAGTCTCTAAAGAGAGACAGCTGCCCTGATTCTGCCCAAATGGGAGTCAGGATCTTGACAGCATCAATTACACATTAGTGATTTATTTCACCTTACTATGTCCAGGCACTGCTCCAAGCACTTTATAGGTACTAGCTCAATGAATGTTAATAGTTGTTATCTGTTGAGTCCCATGCCAGAGCTTTGACATGCATGATGTCATTTTATCTTCCAACAACCCTCTAAGGTGTGTTCATTTATTATGTTCCCTTTAGAGATAAGGAAAGTGAGGCTCAGAGAAGTTAAGTGGTTAAGGTCACGTGGCTAGTGGGAGGGAAAGGCAGGACTTGAACTTAGGGGTGTCTGACACCATAGTTTCAACCATCTTGTCAAACTGCCATCAGTGGTGGGGTTCAGGGCGGGTCTCACAGCCTCTGGACTTTGTGTGACTAAATGCTATAATGGTGACAAAAGATTTTGTTGAAAATGGTTGAGGCTCTCCTCTCTGTGGAGACTTGTGTGCAATTTACTTCATACCTGTGAACTTAGGAACTGATGAGAACCTCCACCTAATGTTGTGGAGGGAGGAAGTCAGCTTGCACCCCTTTATCTCCCAGGCCATAGGGACTCTATTTGCATGACCCTCATTATTTCTTTTGGTGGCATCGTTGTTGTTTTTGAGAACTCAGCCGTGATTACACTGTCATTATCAGTGCCTGGGCTTCTCCTGCAATAAGAATGGTATTGACTGTTTTATTTCTTCCTCCTTAAAAAGAAGGCAGCTTTATTGAAGTATACTTTGCATACTGTAAAATTCACTCATTGTAAGTACACAATTCAGTGATCTTTAGTAAATTTACGGGGTTGTGCGACCATCACCACAATCCCATTTTAGGACATTTCTGTCAAGATATACCAGTGGCCAATAAGCACATGAAAAGATGCTTAACATCATTAGTCCATGAGGCAAATGCAAATCATTTTGTGGAACATAAGGAATAGCATGGAGGACATTAGGAGAAGGAAGGGAAAAATGAAGGGGGGGAAATCAGAGGGAGAGACGAACCATGAGAGATTATGGACTCTGAGAAACAAACTGAGGGTTTTAGAGGGGAGGGGGGTGGGGGGATGGGTTAGCCCGGTGATGGGTATTAAGAAGGGCACATACTGTATGGAGCACTGGGTGTTATATGAAAACAATGAATTGTGGATCACTACATCAAAAACTAATGATGTAATGTATGGTGACTAACATAACATAATAAAACACACACACACACACACACACACACACACACACTGAGGGGTGCCTGGATGGCTCAGTTGGTTAAGCATCTGACTTCAGCTCAGGTCATGATCTCAGGGTCTTGAGATTGAGTTCTGCATAGGGCTCCCTGCTCAGAGGGGATTGTGCTTGTCCCTCTCCCTCTGCTGCCTCCCCTGCTTGTGCTCTCTCTCTCTCAAATAAATAAATAAAACCTTAAAAAAAACCACACACACTGAGATACCAGTAGGATGGCTGTAATGAAGAAGATGGACAATATCAAGTACTGTGAGGATTTGGAAAAATTGGAACCTCATACATTACTGATGGGAATGTAAAACAGTATAGTTGCTGTGGAAAACAATCTGGTGTAAGAAAAAAAAAGTTTTGCATGTAGTTACCATAAAACCCAGCGATTCCACACTTAGGTGTCTTTCTCCCAACTTTTTATCTCAAAAAATTTCAAACCTACAGGAAAGTTACAAACAGTTCAATGAGTATCTATATACCCTCCATCAGTTGTTAAATACTTCCCCTTACTGGATTTCTCTCTCTCTCCCTTTACACATACAAACATGTACACTTTTTATTAAGCTGAATTGTGAGTAAGTAGCAGATACTCTGACACTTCACCCTTGAATACTTGATCACATATATCACCTAAGATCCAGGGCATCTCCATGACCACAATTCAGTGATCACACTCAAGGAATTTAATGATGATATAATACTGTTATTTAATATACATTCATAGTCAAGTTCCCCGATTGTCCTAATATTCTATATGGCTGCTTTAAAAAATCTAGCATCCAGTCAAAGACAATACATTACATTCAGTTTTCACATTTAAAAAAAAATTTTTTTTATTCTTATGTTAATCCCCATACATTACATCATTAGTTTTTGATGTAGTGTTCCATGATTCATTGTTTGTGCATAACACCCAGTGCTCCATGCAGAACGTGCCCTCCCCAATACCCATCACCAGGCTAACCCATCCTCCCACCCCCTCCCCTCTAGAACCCTCAGTTTGTTTTTCAGAGTCCATCGTCTCTCATGGTTCATCTACCCCCAGTTTTCACATTTCTAAAGACTTCTTTACTCTAAGGAAATTCCCAAGCCTTTGTGTGTGTATGTGAGAGAGAGAAAGAGCGAGAGAGAGGGAGTGTGTGTATGTGTGTATGCATATGTGTGTGAGTGGGTGTATGTATTTGTATATGCATGTGTGTGTGTGCATGTGCATGTGTGTGTGTGTTTTATGCCTTCCACATTTTTAAAATGTCCCAGGTCAGATGTTTGGCAGAACATCCAATTTGCAAATGCAAGATGGACTTATCTGATTTCTGCCTCCTGACTAGATTCAGGTGAGCCGTTTTTGGCAGGAGTACTACATTAGTGATGCTGTGTCCTTTTTGGTGCATCGCACCAAGATGTCATCATGTCAGCATGTGCCATCATTCATGATGTTAAGGGAGACACATTTTTTAAAAAATTTTATTATGTTATGTTAATCACCATACATTACATCTTTAGTTTTTAAGGGAGACACATTTTAAAGTCACTTTGGTGAGAAGGGTCATTTCCTGCTGGAAACCCAGGCTGGAGATGGATTTCCCGTTGAGGAATAAAATGTCTTGTTGTATCCTGTGGATGGTTGAGCACTCCTGTGGGATGTCTGAGGATGCTGTGTGCTTGCTCATGCCCACTCTTGCATGGTTACATGAGGTGCTGGGGTACCAAGGTGAACAGACATGGCCCCTGCTCTCAAAGGGGCTAGCATCTGGAAGGAGAAACTGCAGGACACATAATCCCAGAGCAGCATGATAAGTGCTGAGACTGAAGGTGTGCACAGGGTCAGACAGTTGAAAGAGTTGTGGGTGCTGATCCAGGTTGCGTTACTAATGATTACTGGCACTGGAGGATGAGTCTTTCTTTCTTGGTCAGACCCTTAGGACTGGCTTTGGATCTACCACCGTATCTCTCTCCCCACTGTTTTTCATTCTCTCTTTCTGCAGTCCAATCCAATCTTGGAAAGGGATAGACTTAATTACAACCCTGCCTGTATCACTTTTGGACTGTGTGACCTTAGGCAAACCCCAGTTTTCTCACGTGTGATGGATTTATAGTAGTACCTTCCCCACCAGGGCCACTGCACCCATTTAGTGAGGCAGGACATGTGGTGCAGGGCCTGGGGGAGGAGGGATCACTACATTTGAGCTATTATCATTGTTCTTTTTATCTCAAGCTGCCTTTCAGGCCTTATTCTCTGCACAAAGTGTGATCTGACCAGCCCCTTTATTCTGATGCCCTCTTTGTGTAGGACATCTATTTTCTTTTTTTACAGCGTGCTGTCTTAGGTGCTGCCCTGCCCATAGGACAAACCTCAGGCAGTGTCATTGATTTTGAAAGTACCAGGGCAGGTTGGAAGGAGTGGAGACCCCAATCCCATCTCAGAAGAGCTTCTCAGACTCTTGTCACATGAGCCACTTGTCAGCATGAGCCAGGCAGCCATGGATAGTGTTGGCTTGGTTCTGGCAGCCTTCTTGGGAATGTCTCGCTCAGTTGCTGACCTAGATAGAAGGTCATTAAGGGCTCCGTGGGTCGGTTTGTGATCAGAAGAGATTGGAAGGTGTGTGTGTGTGTGTGTGTGTGTGTTTGAGAGAGAGAGAGAGAGAGATTGATTCAATACCAGGATCTTTTCAGCTCAGAAAAGGTGTACCCTTATTGCTTTTGACAACATCTAACTTAGATGAAATGGAATTTTCATTATTTTTCTCAAACTTGAGTCATTCCCTATATCACATAGGGCCCCAGCAGGAAACAGATGACGTACTCATATTAGGATAATTTAAGGCAGCTTTAATAATGGGACACAGGTATGGCAAGGTATAAGGAAAGTGGGTCTAGAGAGGTGAGGGAAGGAGCGGTTGGTGGAATCCTGAAGGAAATTGATGTGTGGTGGCTTGGAGAGAGGATGAGGTATAATATCCCAACCTCACTTCTCTCTCCCTCTGTTTGTGTTATTAAGAAGCCAGGGGGCAAGGGAGCCCCTTGGTGGCATTTATTAAGGTCCATTTCTGGGGCAGAGGGCAGAGTAGAGAAGGATGAAGGGTAGATCTTGGGGGGCAAATGGGAGACATAGGTCATCTTTCCACACAATGTCTGTAAATTATGTTGCATATATCCTCTCTACTTATTAACTGTTTGCTATTTTTTAAACCAAAGTACTTTTTAATTTAATTATATCTATTTCAAAAAGAAATAACAAAAAAAAAATCACAACCAGTTTCATTAGCCATAAATGGAAGGTAACTGTAAAAACAAATATAAAAACAAAGCCATGTGTGATCCTAGCTAGGTACCTTTGGCAGCTCAAGGATCAGGGCCAGAGTTCAGCTGGGCTTAAACATGGAAACTGGCCAGAAAGAGATGTTAAGGACATTGCATTCACAGACAGACTTTCTCCTTGATGTAATTAGGAAGGTGGAAGGAGAGTCGGAAAAGGACTGAGTAGATTGGATATTATCCCCCAAAAGGTGTGTTCAAGTCCTAACCCAAGGTACCTGAGAATGTGATCTTATTTGGAAATAAGGTCTTCTTTGTAGATGTAATTAAGTTAGGGATCTCTGGATGAGGTAATCTTGATTTAGTATGGGCCCTAAATCCAATGATTGGTGTCCTTATAAGAGGAAGGAGAAGGAGATTTGAGACACAGACACACAGAAGGAAAGACCCTGTGAAGACCGAGGCAGAGAGTGGAGTAATGTGTCTGTAAGCCAAGAGATGCCAAAAATTGCCAGCAGCTAGAAGGGAGGCATGGAATGGATTCTCCCTCAGAGACTGCAGAGGGAACAAATCCTGCTGACACCTTGATTTTGGATTTCTGGTCTCCAGAACTGCGAGAGAATATATTTCTATTGTTTTAAGCCAATGGGTTTGTGGCAATTTGTTATGACAACAGTAAGAAACTCTATAGGGACTAGCTCTCATTGCAACTCAATGTCATTTAATGCCATGCTCATGTCTCCTTAAGATCACCTTCATAGGGGCGCTGGGTGGATCAGTCATTAAGCATCTGCCTTCAGCTCAGGTCATGATCCCAGGGTCCTGGGATCGAACCCCACATCAGGCTCCCTGCTCCACGGGAAGCCTGCTTCTCCCTTTCCCACTCCCCCTGCTTGTGTTCTCTCTCTTACTGTGTCTCTCTCTGTCAAATAAATAAATGAAATCTTTAAAAAAAAAAAAAGATCACCTTCATAAAGTCCTCTCTAGGACCAGTGGTTGAATGTGCCCTATGCTTTTGGGAAAGAATGGATTTGGATCATCAGTTTCTCTAGAGCAGGACTTTTGTCTCTTTGTTATGTCCCCAGTTCCCAGCGTGGTATCAGGCACAAAGTAACCATGCTGAACATACTTGAGTGTTGAATGGATGAATGGACACCAAAAGGAAACTAGTGGTATCAGTCAAAGTTATGGTTGAACATGACAAACTGAACAAGTACTAGAAGATGAATTCAAAGACTGTGGTCTGGATTTCCTTAGAAATCACTAGACTTGTTGAGGAGAAAATTGAGTGGCTTGATTACACTGATGCTGTCTAGAGGTCACCATCGTTGCCTTCATCACCAGTGGTAATAATGATAGCTGATATTTATTGAGTGCTTGCTTTGTTACTGGACATCGTCCAACTGCCTTACGTGCATTATCTCATTCATGCTTCACTGGTATCTGATGAAGTAGATCCTATTACTTATTACCATCTAACAGATGAAGTAACTCAGGCTATGGTTTTAGTAATTTGCACGAGGCCACACAACTCAAAAGTAGTGCATTGTGGGTAGTCTGACCCCAGAGCCTGAGCTTTTTTAGCACCATGCTCTGCTACCATCCATGAGCATTTATCGTGCATCTCTTGGGTGGCTATCTAAGCTCTTCCCTTTTCTGGGAACTTCACCTCCCAGCCATTGCCACAGGATCCAGTGGTTGGCTTCCCAGCAGCCAATTCTATTCTATGTGGTCATGTTCCTTGACCATAGCTGATTGGTCCAGGGATGAGCACCTGACCAATCAGGGACTCTACCAGTGATTTAGAATTGGGACTGAGAAAGAGGAGCTGTATCTTACTCTTGAGTTGTAGGCAGGTGCTGAGTAGCCATGGTTTGTGTGTTGTAGGTGAAAAAACAGAAGAAACCAGTTACAGGGAGAGAGAAGAATGAGGCAATGTTCAGATCTGAGAGAGAACTTCTGAATTCCTCCGCCACAGAAGTGCCTATGAGCCCTCTGGGATCTTGTGAAAATGGACCACACCCTAGTTTTTTGTTCCAGCCCAGTCTTAAGGTCTGGCAGCGTCCGTGTCCTTGGATTCTGTCAGACACAGGGCACATCTGTATCCTCAGCTGAAATTGCCACTTTTCCATAAGCTACCACAGGGGATTTCTATTCCTTGAAGTCAAGATTCCCAACCACAATGTAGTTGGTGGGAGTCCTGTGCTGGAGTCAGGTACCCACAGCTTTTGTCTCAGGACACAATAATTTTTTATATGTATCCCCCCAACTAGATTCCAGAGACCGTGTCATGGACTTCTTGCGGCCAGGTTGTGTCCTGTTCATCACTGTGTCCCCTGCACCTAGCACATAGGTAGCGTTCAAGACAGGTTTGTTGAGTGAATGAAAGAAAGAACATCACATGGGTTGCCTTAGTCCTGAGGGCAGGTCTCAGCTCCAGCAATGACTTTCAAGCTTAGTTTCTTACCTTATAAAATTATTACTTCATTTGTTATAGGATTGCTGTTGAGACTTTGATCTGTTACATTTCTCAGCATCCTGTGTCTTTACTGTTCAGCACTAAGAAAGATTTCTTTGCTTGCTTATATTTCTATTTTGGTTTTGCCTAATAGGAAACTTACAGCCCAATTTGTGGTTTACTCAGTGATTGAGTGCAACTTCATGGGTCTCATTCTACCCTCTGTTCTTGACTTATTTCATTTTTAATTTTTTCTTGTTTCTTACTTAATATGTATTTTTTCATCTGTTCTTTAAATGCTGTTTGAAATCCTTGATGGAATGAGATGATATAAACTCCATAAAATGACAATAAGTAATAATAATAATAATGAGTTTAGAACACATTACAAATTGTTAGAGGACTTTGTTGGTTTCCTAGGATGGTCACAAACTGAGTGGCTTAAACAACAGATATTTATTGTCTCACAGTTCTGGATGCTGGAAGTCTGAGATCACAGTGTTGTCGGGGTCATGAGGGAGAATCTGTTCCATGCCTCTCCCCTAGCTCTGGTGGCTTGCTGGCAATCTTTGGTATTCCTTGACTATAGACGCATCACCCTGATCTCTGCCTTCATTGTCCCATGTCATTCTCTCTGTGTACTTGTCTGTCTCCAAGTTTTCCTCTTTTTATCAAAACATCAGTCATACTAAATTAGAGCCCACTCTACTCCAGTACGATCCCATCTAAACTAATTATGTCTGCAATGACCCTATTTTCAAATAAGGTTACATTCTGAGGTACTGGGGGTTAGGACTTCAAACCACGAATTTGTGGGGTGGGGGGACACAATTCAACCCCTAACAAGGATCTTGAGTAAACAATTTCTTTTTTTTTTTTTTAAGATTTTATTTATTTATTTGACAGAGGCAGAGAGAGAGCACAAGTAGGCAGAGGGAGAGGGAGAAGCAGGCTCTCCACTGAGAGGGAGCCGGACGTGGGGCTAGATCCCAGGACCCCAGGATCATGACCTGAGCTGAAGGCAGCCGCTTAACCGACTGAGCCACCCAGGTGCTCCTTGAGTAAAGAATTTCCTCTCTGGGCCTCAGTTTTCTCACCTGTAAAATGGGGATGCTGGAATGGATGATCTCTAAGGGGTTTTCAGTTCTCACATTTGATGTTTTTTGAATATTCTCTGTGCCTCCTACAGAGTCATTGTTCCAGTGGGAAAGCAATCTAAAAAATAAATTTACCTTAAAGGTTAGTAAGATGATCTCTCATGGGTATCTGCCTGTTCACAGGACTCTGCAGGGATGGAGTAACTACTGTCCTGCAGAACAAAATACTCGTTTGGGGGCAGGGGCAGTTGTGGATGTTGCCCCGTTGCCTCCTATTCATTCCACATCTGCAGCTGCCTACTCCATCTGCATACGCGGCAGGCCTAGGGAGGGCTCCACCTGGCCAGCTCTGTGTTCTGCTGGCATGCTGTGAGAAGGCCGGAGGGCAAGTGATAATTAGAGGACAGACCCCCTCCTGAGATCAGTGCTATAGACTTGAGGGGCCCTCTGCTTGGGGAGCCAAGCAGCTCTGTCTGTTTTCTGCGTTCTGTAGCTCAATACTGAATGCACAAGTATTTTCCTGTGGGAGGAAATGTGCTGGGCTAGCTGGCTTGCCAGGAGCTTTCCCTTGGGCTGGGCACACACACGTCTCCCACCTGCACAGGTATTGGGAGAGAGTGCATCCCTCTTTGTGTCAGTAATCAACTTTGTGCTGCCCTGGACTAGGTCTGATGCCCTGAATGAGTTAAAAATCTGGATGTCTGCCCACACTTCCCCCAGGAATGGTGTGGTGAGTTAGAATCTCCTCTGTCTGCAAACCACAAAAGCTACTGTGACTAATGTGAGCAAGAAAGGGGGCTTATTGGGAGGATGTAGGGGAACTCGCAGGGTTGAAGGGAAGGCTGGAGAACCAGATAGCTCCAGAGGATCTCAACAGCTGATATTTTATCAACAGATAATGAAATTAATGGAAACATTCCATCTTTGCTGTCCCAGCTCAATTTAAGAAAGAGTATGATTGGCTGAGTTTATATCATGAGTCTGCTTCCCCAGTAGTACAAACACTTCAAAGGAAGATCTACTGGGAGAAACATCCAGAGCCCTTTTTGGCTTCTGCAGTGAAGAGGTGTGTACCCTGACTGATAGCCATACCAAGACTGCACAGGGTGCAGAGAAAGGCCAGCAGCTAACACAGAATGCTTACTGTATGTAGAGCGCTCTGTATCCGTGGTTTTACTTAACCCCCACCACAATCCTGTGGCTCTATTATCTTTTCAGGTTTAGAGATTTAGAGGAAATGGAGGCTCGGGGAGGGGTTATATGTTTTACCCAAGGTCACCCTGTGGGTCAAAGGCAGGGTTGGGATTTGAACCCAAGTCTGTCCAGGTCCAGCAATATTGCTCTTGGTGATGTGCTCCTGTCTCTTGATGCTGCCAATTTGCCCAACATGGTGAAAAAGAAGAGCTATAAACATGAGTACAGTTTGATCAGGGATCCCAGCAGTTCTTGGCCTCAGAAATAGGTTAAGGAATGGGCCAACTGGGTAGCTGCCCAGAAGGCCAGGTTATAAAACAGCCCCAGAGGTATTACTAGAAGGAAAATAGCCTTGTTCTTTTGTCCATCATTTCTCCTGTAAAAGGGGCTGTGAGGGACTAGAAAGAATATACTTTGACTAACTGCTTGGGGGTGAGGCAGGGGCAGATGAGTAATTTGCAGGGCCTGCAAAATAAAATGCGAGGCCTCTTCTTTAAAAATTAAGAATTTCAGGGGACGCCTGGGTGGCTCAGTCATTGGGCATCTGCCTTCGGCTCATGTCACGATCCCAGGGTCCTGGGATCGAGTCCTGCATTGGGCTCCTTGCTCAGCAGGGAACCTGCTTCTCCTCTCCCACTCCTCCTGCTTGTGCTCCCTCTCTCTGTGTCTCTCTCTATCAAGTATATAAATAAAATCTTTAAAAAAAAATTAAGAATTTCAAGGTGGCAACGGCAGAGCATTGAGTGTGGAGCCCTTTGTAACTGTACAGGTTTTACACCAGCAAGGCTGGCTCCAGGTTGGAATGCAGGTAAATGGTGGCCAAACTCTTGGCCAAGAAGGCAATCCTTGTTACCTGCGGGCTCCTCTGCTTTGTGCCAGGTTGTTTTCTTCCTTAGTCTGCACACAGGTGTGTCACTCTCAGGTGAGCCTGCATGTGTTCACACAGAGTTAGAGAGGCCACTGAGGCACAGAGAAGGTACTTCTGGGGCTGCAGGAAGGGCCTCTATACAACACACAGTTCATGAATGACCACAGAATTCATCTGACCATTCTGAGAATAGTTTCAACAGCAGATGGATAATGCCAAGGTAGCATTTCATTAGCAGGGCTAGTAAAGACACCACCACAGTTAATATCTCAGTTAATATTGAAAATCTACTATGTGCAGGTATGTTTCATAAGTTATCTTGTTTAATTTTGTCCTCCCTCTAAAGCTTCAGACATGAGAGCCTTTCAGTTCCTTAAAGGTGCCATGGAATTCAGGACTTCCACATGGCTTCTTTCCTCTGTCTGGAACATTCTTCCCTTTTTTCCCTTGCCTGGAAAATTCCTCATTCTTTGGGTCTCAGCTGATCTGACCTTTCCCAACCCTCACGACCAGGGTTGTACTTCTGAGTTGTGACTCCTCTTGTACACAAGGGCCCTACCCATCTAATTGCTATTTCACCAGGACTATAAGAAGCAGGGGTATCTCCCTTGGGCTGCCAGGGACTCCCAAGGTACTTCAGCTCTTGGTTGCTTTGATGAGTCTGTCTACTCATTTCTGTGCCAAGGTGTTTGCTCGAGTGGGCCACACATGCCGAGAGAGCTCTCCCCTGGAATCACAGCTCTCAAATTATCTCCTTTGCCATCCTGGTAGGAGCCTTCATCTAGAGTCCACAATTGAACTCACAACTGAATTGTTGGTTTCTCCAAGAGAAGGAAAAATCAACTTAGAGCTGGTAGTTCTTCCTTCCCTCCCTCAGGAATTCCCCGACTCAGGATACCAGAAGTGGAAACCAGCCGCCTGATCCCTTTAATTAGGAAGGCATTGGAAGATGTTTTGAAAGATGTCAGTGCTCAGTTGCCTATAACCTCATTGATTTTTAAGTTTCCTTCACCTTTTTAAGGGATAATTCCTCTTAGAAGTTCTGGTTGAGTGCTAGGTTTTACTTGAATTTGTGCTGGTTCGAGATCTGAATGTACCAGTAAGCCTCTAGGGTGAACAGGGAGAGCACAGAGCCATTGTGCTTTTTTCCTTCCCTCTCTTGACAACTGAAAAGTTGTGCAGCTGTCACTCATTTTCTAGGAAAAAAACCAAACCGGTTGCTGATTGACTTGGCAACACCTAGGAAATATTCTAGTTCCAATTATAGGCTGCCAACGGCAAGTATGGCCTTGGCCAAGGAACCGGCTTCTTTGGCCCCCAGTGCCAAGGGTCTGGCAATAGGACCAGCATTTTATGTTCCTAGAGAAGGTTTTGTTCCACATGATGGTAGTTCATTCTCTGTCTAAAAATATCTCCCCAATGAATCCTTGAAATTCTACTTTTTGGAACTCACTCCCTTGTACCAAGCATTCAGGTTCTCCAGGCATCTTTGGAATCCTTTGGTACTTACTTCCTATTAGGAAGCTCCAACTGGCTATAAAAAACTCCAAAGAGTGAGCCTACTCCATGTCAGCATCCTCACTAAAAACCCTATGAGGTAGATATTGCTTTTCAGTGGGGAGATGGAGGCCCAGAGAGGGCAATTAACTTGCTTATGCAACTGGTAAGTGGCAGAGTTGGGTTTTGAACCCAGTAAATCAAATGCTACTTCCTGAGCTCCCTCCATTATGCCATGTTGACTGATGGGGGTCACATAAGAAGCCGGGGAGATGCCAAGGAAGAGGGAGTTTCATTTGGATTGTGTTGGTTTGGGTTCCTCAAAAAGCAGATTCTCTGATGAGGATTTAGGCGAAGGATTTATTTAGAGTGATCTCATGATGAGAGAGAGGGAAGAGGGATGCGGAAGGAAGGAAGGTGTAAGCTAATGGTGCTCAGTCAGTGGGGCTCTGGAGGGGGAGCAGGTGACACAGAACACCCCTAAGAGTTTTCCCAACTGAGGTCCACTCATTCTCATCTCTCACTGGTTGAGGGCCACTCTAGGGCACTCTCTACAACTCCCAGCCTGTCCAGGACACAGGCTGAACATTCTCCTGTGGCTGGAGCATTCTCCCAGATGCAGGTGCTTGGCTTAGGGATCTGCCGGTATTGGAGGGAGCTGTCACCTGAAGCTTCTGGTGACTGCTGAGGTTGCCTGAGGGGTATGGGTTTCAAGCACATCTGCTACAAGGACAGGAGGGAAGAAAGAACTCAGAGTGAAATCAATAATGTCTTTGGAGTATTAGATTCTGGCAAACCCTCCCTAATGGATGCTCCTATAATATTTCAAATCTTATACTAGGAATAATAACAGTCCTAGCTAACATCTATTAAATGCCTGCTCTGCGCCAAACATCATGCTAAATAGTTACATACATTATTTCTGTCAATTTTCTTGACCACCCCAAGAGTTAGAGACTATTAATATCTTGATGTTGTGGTTAAGCAGGGTCCCACATATAGAAAGTAGCACAGCAGGGTCTAAAACTTGGATCTGTTTGTTTCCTTAGTTGTAATACTTAACCTCCAGTCTAGTGAGGTTTAAATCAATCTGAAACAAGGAGGTGTTGTTTTCTCTTTTTTTTTACACTTGCTTTTTGACAGAGCCCTGGACAACAAGAAGATCCACACCTCACTCATTTGACCTTGGGTTATAGGAGTTTCCCATTTCTTATTCCAATGACATGTTATGGGTTTCATGAGCGTCCTTCTAAAGCAAGGAGGATCATTAAATGAGAAAGGTGGCCACAATCAGAGAGACCCACATGAGCTCCAACTAGTAACAAATCAGGTCAGACCATTAGATTTGTCATAAACGTATGACAGATGGTAATTCCCTGGTCTCATACCCAACCTCTGGGAGTTATCTCTTTGAATGATGTCACTGCATAATGTTTGAAGCTGCTAATGTGATTATCTTGAATCATTGGAGAAACATGAGGCTTGAACAGATTTCATAATAACTTTCTTTACGCTTGTGACTGCATTTTCATCTCAGCTCTGTTCTTGTACAAGGAAAAGTCCCAATTTCTTCTCCTTTGCTGTTGCAATATTAATGCTGATAAGAATTGCTTTGCAATATGGAGGTAACTGACCGATGTGGGTTTGCGTTCCCCACTTCCTTCCTTGTTTTTTTTTGAGTAAAGAGTAATAAATAGCCTACCTTTACAGCAAGGGAAAATAACATCTATTTAGAAGAACTTTAGATGAAAATATGTTTCCTTCGTATTAGGTAATCTAATTTGGCTGCTCTTGCTTAGCTTTTATCTCCAGTGATTTAATGAGCTGCAGTACATGGTTTTGTAAAACTCTCACCATCATTCACGTTTCTGAGCTCCGTTTAAGAGACGAAAGCACAAACGCCATCCTTCAAAGAATTCTGGCCCTCAAAGGAGGCAGGAAGAGGTTGGCCCTTGGTGGTATGGTTTCATGGGGACCTCTCTAAGCAGGAGGTCTTAGCATGGATTCCTTTCCTTTAAATATAATCCCAGGATCTTCTGGGCTCTCCTTGTCCATTCCTGACCTCCACGCATGCTCTCTTGTCAAGAAAGGCCATCCCATCGCAATGCATTCCAGTTTTTACGTAATATGAGCCAGGAGGAGTTCCTTAGCCTCTACCCTTAATTCTTTCTGCTGTAACTTCAGTTTATGTTTTTTGCATATTCTCAAGAGCATTGAAGAAGTAAAGAACACAGGGTTTTTACAATTTTAAGTGAACAACATTTCCATCTGTATCCCAGCCTTCTTTATCCTCATGAGGTCTATAAAGATCCTTGGAATAAACGGTGATAGGCACCTGACAGATAGATGTGCTTCCCCTGATCACCAGCATTTACAGAGGACTGACATAGTGCCAGACACTGTACTAAAGTGCCTTCATGCATGGCTTCATCCAGCACTGTGGACACTCTTATGGTACATGCTGTGATCCTCCCCTTTTATAAGGAGGGAAACTGAGGCACAGAATTGTTCAGGAATACACCTACATGTTTATACATTTAGAAAGTGCTAATGCTGAAGGGTGCCTGGGTGGTTCAGTTGGTTAGGTTTCCGACTCTTGATCTCAGCTCAGGTCTTGATCTCAGGGTCGTGGCTTTGGGCCCTGTTTTGGACTCCAAGCTGAGTGTGAAACCTACTTCAAAAAAAAAGTACTAATGCTGAGAAGGCATGTTCCTAACCTTGTGGCAAAATCCCTCCCTGAACCCCCATCCCTGTAAGCTGGGTGAAACTACTTCTGAACCCTTTAAAAGAACTATAGATATTTTCAGAGCACACCTAGATAAACAGGTGGGCCTCAGTCAGAACACTGTGTCTGGTTAGAGTCACCCTTTTCCTTCCCTAATATCTTACCTTCTCTTCTAATAAGGGATGTAGTCCTGCTCTCTAGAAGCTGTTCTTTTAAATAATAAAATATAGATGGCTGTAAATATGAGGAAAAGCAGCATGACAGGATCATGGGCAGTTTGGAATAGTTTCCTATCAGTGCAACCCTGAACTTGGATATGGTTTCCTCCTCTGAGCTTCACTTTATGCATTCATTCCATTTATTGAGCACTTACTACATGGTGGACACTGTTATACATGCTAAGGAGATAGCAGGGAACAAAATGATAAAAATACTGCTCTGTAGGCCTTCAGCTTCATCTCAGAGCTTCTGGGTGCACTCCTGCCCACTTTGAGAATCTGGACTCTACAGGTCACACACACTCCCAGGGTCACTTCTGCAGAATGTGGAGATGGACCAGCTGTGTTCTCTCTATTCAACACAGCCTAGCCATGGAGAACCAGATCTGCAACAGACCAAGTCCTGAGTTCAAGATTGAGAGAGCACTTTCATGAGTTTCTATTTTCTTTCCCTTTTCTTAGTTATTCAAATATTTGAGTACCTCCTTTGTATCAGATGCTATGAACTATGGATGCCATGAACTGGGAGAAGACACTGCCTGGGGCAAAGACAGCTAATTCAGCTCCCGATCCATCATCCCCTTCTTATCTGCTGCTAACTTCTTATCAGTCCCCTTGCCCCCCAATTTTTAGTGGGCACATGACTTCCCAGGATCAAGACCACATTCATTATGTGCTGTTATCGGCTGTATTGTGTCTCTCCAAATCCTTAAGTTGAAGCTCTACTCCCAGCATCTCAGTATGTGACTATGTTGGGAGATAGGACCTTTAAGGTTGCCATTAGGATGGACCCTAATCCAATATGACTGGTGTCCTTATACGAGGAGGAAATTTGGATGCACAGAGAGACACCAAGGATGCATGCGGAAGAAAGAGGCCAACATGAGGACACATTGAGAAGGTGGCCATCTGCAAGCCAAGGAGAGAGGCCTCAGAAGAAAGCAAACCTGCCAGTCCTTGATCTCAGCCCTCCAGAATTGTGAGAAAATACCTTTCTGTTATTTAATCTACCCCATCTGTGGCACTATGTTATGGCAACCCTAGAAAACAAATACATCTCCCTCCTTTGCAGCCAGGCATGGTCATGCAGCTAAGTTCTGGTTGAGGGGATGTGAGCAGGGGAGTGTGTGCACATCCTGGATGGTTTATGTAAAAGGAGGGCATATCCTGATCTTCTCCCTTTGTCCCATCCTTCTCATGGAAGGTAGGCTTGCTCATGATCCATCTTGGCCACATGGCAAGGGTTTTTGGGAATTTGGGGAAGGAGCCCAGCCCTTATGTCACATTGGTCATGGACTGCTCTTATGTGAGAGAAAAACTTCTATCATATTTAATTCACTGTTATTTGGGCCTGTGTGACCTCCTTCAGTGTAAATTGGAGTTCACAGTAGGTTGGTGAAATGGGAAGCTTCTCACCAGGAAAATTTTCCTTCCCACCTTGAACACAGCTATACAGCTTTTCTCATGGCATGTTTTTAATGGATTAAACAGCAAGTACTGCTGTCCAGAGAAGGGGACACATCTATCAAGATAAAGCTTCATAATAAGGCTTTGGCATTACTTGTGGGGGCCTGTTTTTGCAGCTTCAAGGTGTCACAGCATGCACAGTTTCCTGGGTCAGAGAGACACATACCCACAATTTTAGATAGGTAGTGACCTGTGTCTCATGTGATACAGAGATAAAGATGCCTGGGGTTTGAGAGGAAGGAGATATCAGCTTTACCTAGGGAGGTCAGGGAAGGCTTCCTGGCAGTGGGGACCTTTGAGCCAGTCCTTGAAGGACAGACAGAGTTTGGATGTACAGAGAATGTGAGGAGGAATTCCAGGTGAAGGGAACTGTGTGAGCAAAGACACAAGTGTGAGGAAGGATGGAGTTTTGTATGAGGAGCAGTGAGCAAGTTTAACTGGATAAAACACAATGTGTGTGAAGGGGGAAGTCAAAATGAACTGCTCTTGTAGGCACTCAGCCTCTTGGAGTGGCTGTGGGTTAGGCTAAGAGGTTTTGAATGCTGGAGGGATAAACTGGTACTTACTCCAGAAGGGAAAAGAAGGTCTCTGAACATGTTTTAACACAGGAGTGGTAAGAACCAGACTTTAGGAGATGTGATTTATCAGTGCTGTGTGGGAGATTAGGGCTTGGCAAACTATAGCCTGCTCTATGAATCCTGCCCACAGCCTGTTTATGTATGTCTGTGAGATAAAAGGGCTTTTACATTTTTTAGAGTTGAATAAAAAAAAAAAAAGAAGAATGATATTTTGTGACATGTGGAAATTATATGAAATTTAAAATTTGGTGCCCATAAATGAAGTTTTGAATTCTGCCAGTAAAAATTTTATGGAGATGTGTTTTCTTTCTTGTTACATAAGCACCAGTGTCATATACTCAGTTTTGCCTCTTGGCCCACAAAACCTAAAATATTTATTCTCTGGCCTTTACAGAAGAAGTTTACAAATTCTTGGAATAGATGACAGAGAGCCCAGTCGGGAATTACAGAGGGGTGGCCATTCTGAGAGACCCAGTGGTCCCCAGTCTGTGTCCTGTGGTAAAAACAGATTTTAAATGGGAAAAGAGGATTTTGTAGTGTATGTGTCTTCTGAATGTTCAGTTACATAGAATTAAACAGATCTTATTACAGGACTTCTCAGAGCCTTTACCATGTTAATGTTCATTGGGACTCTTTGAGAAGAGCATAGAGCATGCAGTTTTTCCCAAAGTTAATTGACCATGGAATCCCCTTTCCAGCAACTAGTGTTTTGGGGAACGCAGTTTGGGAAATGTTGGTCTAGGGAGAGGCCATAGGTATGGAAAAAAGGGTGTGGATGTGGCCAAGGAGTGTGGCCGTCGAATCTCCAGGACACAGGGGAGGAGCAAGAGTCAAGAAGGACCCCCAGGCTTCCAGCCTGAGATTCTGGGGCTGCTGACAGTGACAGTGATGGGGGAGGGATGGGGGTTTCTGCATGTTGCAGATACTGGCTGCATTTCCCAGGGGAGGGTGGGTGGGGAGAGGGAGGGGAGGGACGTGGGTGGGGAGAGGGAGGGGAGGACTGTGTGAGGCATGTATGTGGAGACCCCTACCATGGTCCTTATCTGTAAAATGGGCTAACAAGAGTTCCCAACATTCAGTGTTGTGAGGACTAAAAATAAGAACACATGTAAAGTGCTTAGCATATAGAGCCAGACAAATACTAGTAAGGATACAAATAATACTAATACTAATACTATAATATCCACTATGTAGTAAGAACCAGTCATGTGTCAGGCACTGTGCCAGGGATCAGCAAACTTCTCCTGTACAGGGCCAGATAGTAAATACCTTCAGCTTTGCAGGCCATATGGTCTCATCTTATCTACTCAAGTCTGTCATAGTAATGCCGTGGCAGTCTCAGGCAATCTGTAACTGAGGGGCATGGCGGTTCTAAAGCCTTATTTGCAAAAACAAGCAGAATTTCGTCTGCCAGCTGTAGTTTCACACCCCTGCATTATGCTAAGCAGTTCAATGTACTGGAGTTGGACTCACTCAAAGCCCACGACTGCCCTTTGGGGTGGAACTTCCTCTGCTGGCCAGGTAACTTGTCCAGCAGTTGGCCAGGAGCGGTGACAGCTTGCGGGAGCCCAGGCAAGTTGACTCCAAGAGCACTGTCTTTTGTTGTTGTTGTTGTTGATTTGTTTACTTTTTGCATGTTGTAACAATATCAGTTTATCATTTTCCCAACACTACCAGCTTATAATACACTTTATTGTCTATTTCATCAAGAGCATACTCTTAACTCATATATTTATCACTCTTGCTCAAAATCTTACCTGCTACTGTTTTGTTGCTGCTGCTATTTCCAGCAGGTGGTTGTAAGTTTAGGTGAGGGGATCATGGGGTTGGGAGTTTCCTGCATGGCTGTATTCTTGGCTGCATTTCCCAGGGGAGGGTGCGTAGAGGATGGGGCACCTTCACTGATGAGAATGCTGGGAGAAGAATCAGGGCTGGAGACCAGGGATGAGCAGGCAGGATGTTGGTAGGAGAGTTGGCAATGCCAAGGGTGGAAGGGCGGGGAGGCGTTTTAAGAAAGAAGGGATGGTCCACAGACTAAATGTTGCAGAAACACATTTTCAGTAGGACCAGGATCTCTAAGATGCTAGTGAATTTGCTAATTGTGGTCTCCAGTTGTAGCAGATGGTGCAGGCACCCCACTCTCATCCTCTTGGTACTCACCATTCTGGCCCATTCTAGTGGGATTCTTCGGCAGCACCCAAGACTCTCCTTCTTCCCAAGGACAAGGTAGACAGGAAGTGCCAGGAATAATGCCCCCAGAGCAGCTCTCAGCCAGTGGTGTTGTGTCTTGTCGGGGGAGCAGGTAACTCTGAGACATGTTCTGCATTATCTCCCTGAGTTCCCCCACTTGAGTCCCAGTTGCCTACATTGGTAGCCTGCTTGATGACATCCCTGTACTGGCTTCTTTCCCTTCCCTTCCTCCCTTCTCCACTCTGGGATCACTTGTATGTTTGTCTCACGGTCGGCTTCTGGAGGAACCTGTAATCATCTAGAGAACAACATCAGGAAAGAGGCTGGGAGTCCATCACTCAATCATGCAGTTGTAATTCTTTTTTTTTTTTAAGATTTTATTTATTTGAAAATAGCAAGAAGAAATGGGGAAAAAAAGATTTTGTTTATTTGAGAGAGAGAGCAGAGAGAGAGAGCGAGAGAAAGCATGCACACATGAAGGGGGGGAGGGGCAGAAGGAGAGGGAGAAGCAGACTCCCCACTGAGCAGGGAGCCTGAGGCGGGGCTCAATCCCAGGACCCCTGGGATCATGACTGAACCTAAGGCAGACTCTTAAGTGACTGAGCCACCCAGGTGCCCCATACTGTCGCAAATATTGACTGAGCACCTGTTGTGTCTGTCAATCATAGGGATAGACTCTGGGGATACAAGAGTGAATAAGTGTCATGATGCCTACATTCATCAATCCCATGGGACCCACAGACTGGTGGGTGTGTTGGAGACATACTCATAAAACCCATGAAATAGCTACAAGGAGTAGAGTAAATGCCTAAAGAAAGCTGCAGAGTGCGGGGGTGGGGGTGGAGGTCATGAAGGCCTCCCTGGGATGGATTCCCAAGACTGAGACCTGAAGGATGAGAAGGAGACAGTCAGGCAAAGTGCAAGGGGAAGACCATTTGAGCTGAAGGAACAGAAAGCACAAAGCTGCTAAGGCCAGAGAGAGCTTAGTGAGAAGAAGGAATAGGGAGAAAGCCAGTGTGGACTAGAGAGAGGGAGAAGGAAAGGGAGGGAGAAGGAAAGACAAGGAGCCAGGAGAGAAAGTGGGAGGGAGAGGGAGGCAGGCAGGGATGGGGGGAGGGAGGGAGACAGGGAGGGAGACCCTGGGACTGAATCCTAACAGAGAGGGGGCTGTTGATGGTAGGGCCTCTCCAGTCCTGGTCCCAGTCTCTGGTGAGGTTTGCAGCCCTGGGGAGGACTTAGCACTCATCAGAGGGAGCGCAGGATGGACCTTCTGTCTCCCAACTTGTCAACAAGTGCTCCTAACTCTGACTCTTAGCAGCCAAGGAAAATAAATATGCAAAAGAGACTTTTGAAACATCCAGGGAACATTTTAAATGCAAGTTTAAAACACAATTACAGGGTCAACATGCTTTCTCTTAAGAACAGTTTTCCATTTGGAACCTTTTCTTACTTCTCACTAATAGGAACCCATTCAGGCAATTTTCCTTTCTCTCTCTCTTTCTTTCTTTCTTTCTTTCTTTTTTTTTAAAAGACTCATTTTAAAGCACAATGACCTTTACATTTTTTTTCTATAGTCTTCCATGGTGAGAGCAAGACAACAGCACAGTGTCACGTTGCCTGCCAATTTAAGGGGGGAGAAAACTAA
This sequence comes from Mirounga angustirostris, assembly GCF_029215605.1. Classification (NCBI taxonomy): domain Eukaryota; kingdom Metazoa; phylum Chordata; class Mammalia; order Carnivora; family Phocidae; genus Mirounga; species Mirounga angustirostris. The sequence continues at coordinate 143,852,316 of NW_026991713.1, forward strand.
AAATCTAAAAGAAAAAAAAAAGGGAGTAGACAAGAGACAAGGAGCATACTGTTGCTACAGTTGCATGCATTTTCTGGAATATCCAGCCATAGTTTCTAATAGGGAAGTAGGGTGACCAGCTGTCCTTTTTGCCTGATACTAAGGAGTCCGTGGGACTCCCAGAGTTTAAGCTGGGGAAGTCCTTGGCCTGAGGGGACTAGCTAGTCACTCTAGTCAAAACAGCACAACGGAATGCATCAGAAATGTGCTGTCTGGACTAGTCACCCAGGTGGACCCTCACTTCCCAACACCTGCATCCACACTTCAGCCTTTATTTTGATCCCACTCAGAAGCAGGAGATAGCACCTCTTCTAAATCCCCAGAAAAAGCCATAGTTAACCATGTTTAAGGTATCCTACAGCAAAGAACTTAAAACAATTAATATTAAATATTTACATTCTCTGAGTAGCCTCCACCAACCCTCCGCCTGGGTGACCCACTGTCTTATTTGTGCCAGAGAGTGCCGTTTTTCTGGATAAGGTATTTTCACTACTGAAACCAAGATAGCCCTGGATAAACTGGGATAGTTGGTCACCCTCTAGGGAAGGAAAAGTTTCCAGATCCTGTTTCTGCCACCAATGAACTGTGTTATTTGCATCAGATTGTGCTTCCAGAGCCTCAGTTTTGTTGTCTGTAAATTGGGAGATAATGGTAATGTCTGTGTCATCCTTACTAAGTGTTTAGCATGGTCCTGGGCATGCAGTAAGTGCTCAATAAATGTTGCTATTGTAATTGTGGTTTAGGCAAAGCAGAGATTTCAGGGGCTTGACAAGACCTTTCCCCCTTTGAAAATCTCTCTCTTACTCTGCTGCCTACAGTTTTGTCAATAATTCCTTTAACTAAAGACTTCAGCTTTTCCACCAAAGTACCTCAGTGGCAGGAGAGGATGGCTTCATGTCATGAGGGGCCACAACTGGAGGAGGGTCATGGAGGATTAGTCTGACTATAGGGGCAAGATTTATGTGAAGTCTCCAGTGTAATCATAAAGCCCAGGTAAATTTCACACTCAGTTCTGGTTTTCTGTCAGTTTTTTAAAAGTAAGCTCTATGCCCAACATGGGTTTTGAACTCATGACCCTGAGATCAAGAGTTGCATGCTCTACTGACTGAGCCAGTGGGGCACCCTTAATTTCTTTCAATTTTTAAAAAATATAAAGCAGTGTTTATAATTTTTTCCTCGTTGTTGTTTAGCTTTCCACATCCAAAAATCTCAGTGAAACATTGAGGAAGATCTGCATTATTTATTCTGTGAGTTATACTTGGACTCTATAGGTTTGAGAAGTCTGGCTCTGATGGAAAGAGAATCATCTCTGAATGAGACAGTCATTCACACCTTAGTCTAAACAAGCACAGGTATTGGAGAAGCTGCAGAAATTAGCAGAAAGCACAGTGGCCTGGGAGTCAGGAGTCAGGAGACCAAAGCCCTCCCCTAGATTCTGCTACTTATATTCTGTGTGGCCTTAAGTGAATAACTTCCCCTCTCTGAGCTCTAGTTACCGAATCTGGAAAACAAATTGGATCAGATGACTGAATGGTTTATAAACTGTTCTAGAGGACCACGGGGATCTCGGGGGAAGATGAAGCTGTACATTTTCCCCTCCAGCCACCCAGATCCATTCAATCAGGGCCATCCCTTTTATCTGCTTTGGAAACTAGGATTCTGAGTAAGATTTCCGTGTTCTGGTGCTAACCAAGTCATAGAACTGCTGTACTGGGTTGTGTTTCATTTCTCTGCTGGCTGGAGGAAGCTCCTTTCCTTTGCCTCTTCCCTGGAGAATGAGCACTTGGGGCTTTGGAGGAGGGAGAAATTACCACAGAGCAGGTGCCCTTGTTTGCTGTGAACCTGTGGGCCTGGGCATGGCCTCACACTGGGCAGTTTGAGGGCAGTGGTGGGGAGGGAAAGGGCACAACTACCAGCTGTGACAGGAAGCCAGTGACTAACGATGCACTTCCCAATTTTGAGAGGGTTAAGGACAATTATTTATTTTGAGTGTGTCCCAGATTGTCGTCATCCTTCCTGTCCTTGGCAGAGACTCTGATGAGACCATCCTCCGCCTGGCTCTGCTCCCTGGCTGCTCCACTTCCCAAGTCTGACATGCTCGGAGCTTGGCTGCCTCTGCACATCCAGTTTACTTCCAGTGGGGGGGAAAATGGGAACAACCTAAATGCCCACCAGTGGGGGGATGGTTCTGCACACGATGGTACATCCATCCAAAGGAGCTGTTAACAGATGTTAAAAAGAATAAGGGATACATCTGTGTGACTGGTATTAAGATATCCCCATGGTTTGGTTCAACTGTAAAGCAAGTTGCAGAAGCAAGGCCCAGTGCAGTTATCTTCATGCTAATAAGTATACCTATATTTTGGGGGTTCATATGTAGGCAAGTGCTTAGCAGAGGGTCTGGAAGTCTTCACACCAAGCTGCTAATAGGGCTTACCTTGCGAGGGAAATGGGAGCAACAGGAATGACTAATACCTAATGTGTGCCAGGATCTGAGCTAAGCATTTCTCAGGCATTGCATTGTCACATTTAATCCTCAAACAAGTCTTTGAGGTGCAGATGAGGAAACTGAGTCACAGAGAGGTTAAGGTATTCCAGGACACTGAGCTAGTAAGGAGTGTTGCTGGGTAGTCTGGGTCCAGAGTCTCCTCTTTGAACACTCTATGGCATCTCTGATGAAAAAGACTTTTGCTTTGTACTCTATATACTTCCATATAATTTGAATATTTTATACTGAGGTTGCACTCATGCATTATTTATATAATTTAAAAAATAGGAAATACTAGAGAGACAGAGTGTGCTTTGTGATGTCACCATCCTATGTCCCCAGAGCAGTTAATATGAGGAGGACATACTCAGGATTTGAGGTTTGGCAGCCGAGTTCTGGGTTCTTCTGTCAAACAGAGACAGAAAGCATGGTTTGAGCTTTGCAAATATCCTTGGGAGAGGCAGCACGTGCCATGAGTCATTCACACTCTAGTGTGAAATAGATAAGCCATGGAGAGAGGCAGAGGATGCTTCAGGAGGAACAGCAGCTGAGGAATCAGAAGAGATAGCTTAGGGGTAGTGGCTCTTCCCCTTTTGACAGCTGGTTTTTATCCATATTGAGAGAGACCTCCGAAGAGGCAGGGCAGACCTGCCACCCTTGGGGATGTTTGGTATTGACAAAGTTCCTCCATGAGATCTTTGCCACATCCATGTGTGTTATGACTCAGAGTCTGAATGTTACTCTAACAAATCTCTCTGTAGGCTACAGACAGTGATGACAATGCAAATAATTAATCTTTCTTTAGTGTTTACTTTGGGGCCAGGCACTGTCCTTAGCATATTGCTTCTCAGACTCTAATATGTCCATGAATCACTTGGGGATCTGGCTAACATGCAGATTTGGACTCAGTTGGTCTGGGCATGTGGCCTGAGATTTTGCTTCTCTAGCAAGATGCTGAAGGTACCTGTTTGTGGACCACACTGTGAGTATGGAGAATGAAGAGGTCAAGACATAGGCTGCCAGGGTTTGAAGCCCACTCCCCCTCCAGCAGCAAAATCTGTCATGTTACTTATTTCATAGGGTTGTTATAAATATTGAATCAAATCATATACATACAGGCTCTTGGCACAATGCTTGGTGTATTATGAGAGTTTGGTAAATGGTAGCTGTTATTATTATTATTCCTATCTCATCAAAATCTTCAACAACCCTAAGAGGTAGATCCTATGATTCCCCCCCTTGTTTGAGGCTTGGAGAGCCCCCTTAGGCTCATGCAAGTAGAAAGCACCCTGGCTAACTTACAGGGCTTCTTAACTTCAGTGCTATTGATACTTGAGCCCAATCATTCTTTGTAGTGGGGACCATCCTGTGCCCCTAGGAGATTTGGCAGCATCACTGGTCTCTATCCAGTAGATCCAGTAGCATCCCTATCTCTCCCGGGTGTGACAACCAAAAATGTCTCTGACATTGCCAAATGCCCCTGGGGTGACAAAATCCACCCCCCCCCGCCCCCAGTTGAGAAAACTTGCTCTGGACTGAGTGTGTTCCTGCAAAGGTTCAGGCTGTTCTCCAAGGAGTCTTGGAGATGTGATATTGTCATTCAGACCATCTAAGTGCTAACTGAGACTCAAATGGTATTTGAAAGAATCATTTCTAATGCAGTGACCAAAGGAGTCACATCTTTTTTTCTCCCCCACAACTTTTTAATGCTTGAATAATTCCAATTCAGCTGTTATTCAACCATTATTCAGCTCTTTGAAAAATTTGGGTCTGATATTATATATTATCCCTTGTTTGAGTTTGGTGCTATGAAATCATGCCATTTTCATCTTTTTTTTTCTTAAAAAAAAAAAAAGAGAGACGTTGCCAACACCGTCTTTAAGTATGTTTTTATTTGCCTTCTGGTATCTACATATAACAGAGCTTCTGGAAAGTGGAATTTATGATTTGCAATCTGTGGCCATTTCTATAGTGTTCTGATTTGCAAACAGGATTCACCTCCTAGTCTGTATTTTTCTTGTGTGCTTCCTTATGTTTGACTAATTTAAGGTTCTAATAGCTGCGCTTGTAAAAAGTTGCCTTATTTATCACTGAAGCTGTCTGAGCAGCTTCAATGAAATTGTGCTGACCTCATTTAAGTATTTGTAAAACCTGTGTTCCAATTCAGTTGTCAAGGTTTTGGGTGTCTTTTTATGTTTAAGGAAATTAAAGAGCAAACATCAGATAATTTATTGAGTGCTTATGATGTGCCTCTGTGGTTTATTTCTCTGAATCCTTTAAACATTTCTTAGAGGTATTTTATGCCCATTTTATGGGTTAGAAAACCCAAATGTTAAGTCTCCATTTAAGGTCACACAGAGAGTAAGAGGTGTGGGTGGGATTTGAGGCCAGAGACCCCAGGGTTCATGCTCTTTCCTGCTTTGCTGGGCTGCATTTAGTGATCAAGAACGGACTGGAATTAATGCCTTCTTTGACCACACGCTGTAAAGCAACCAGCCCCAACTGTCTGTTTGATGCCATGGTTTCCAGATGCAGTGCAGTCCGTAATCTGGATGTTCCATCTGCCTAATTTCACACTCCAAATGCTGAGAAATAGTTGGATTTCCAAAGCTATGGAGACACAGCCAAGTCTCCATTCATTCTTAGGGAATGAATTCTTATGGAAAGATTACAAGGCAAACTTGAGGGCCTGGCAGAATCTGAAGCCCGTGGATGGATAAGTGACACCAGTCTGCATGGATGTGAATCTTTCCCAAGTGGGCTCAGGAGCTGGGTGTGGGGGGGCGGTGGCCTGTAGGTAAAAGTGGACTGTGTTCATTCTTTCAGGATGTAGGTCTGCCAGGGGGGTGAGAGGGAAGAAAAAGGTGCTCAGGCCGGAAGATGATGCCCATTCAGACCTGAGCCATCCTGCCTCCTTGCCAGATGTCCACCAGATCTCTTCGAACCCAGGGCAGTAGAATGCTAGCACAGGAGCTTCAGACCAGTTAGGCCTGGTCAGCTGGCACTGATTAAGCACCAACTGTGTGTACATTGTGAAAAACATTAGAATGGTCAAAGACATAGAACAGGCAGGCACTATGATTATTTGAAGCAAAATTCTTAAATTTCCTGAGCCTCATTTTTCTTATCTGTGAAATGGGGTAAGATTGCATACTCAGTCCTCAGGATCAACTGAGCTTGTGCTCAGGAAAACACTTTGAAAATTTCAAATTGAATTTCATTGCAACACATGTTTGCAGGATATTTTAGATAATGAGTCAGACCCTGAGGAGAGGAGTTAGACAGGATTGGGGTTAGAGAACTCTAGTCAAGGTTTGAAGGTTGTGCTAGTCAGAGCTTCTTGGGTTATAGATGACAGAACTCTAACACCCTAACTCTAACCACCGCCCCCTCCCCCCCAGGTGAGAAGACTTAGTTGAAAAGGAAATTTATTGGTTCACATAGTTGAGAAGTCTAAGAATAGAACTACTTCAGGTAGGGCTCACACTAGCAGCTTGACTAATGCCACTGGGATTCATGTTTATTCTCTCTTTCCCCCTTTTCCTGGTTTCCACTCTCCTCTATGCTGGCTTTGCTCTCAAGAGTGCCTTTCCACTGGATGGACTGTGGCATCAGACTTTTAATCTCCTGGCTCTACATCCTGCAGGAAGCTAGTATATGTGTCCAGGCCAATCCATCAGGAATCTTGGGATTCAGTCTTACTGGTTTTGATTGGGTCATATGATCACCCTTCAGCAATCCCTGTAGCCAGGGGTGGTGTATTCCTCTGATTAGACACATACGGGTCACAGGCTCATTCCAGGGGTTGGGGTGGAATAAATTCACCCCCTGTAAGGACAAGAGTTGTGAAGGAAGGTCAGGGCTTGTGCCAGAAGAAGGAAGGGTGTTTGTCTACTACAGTGGGTACAATGAAAATCTGGCAAATGTCAACTGCTAGAGGTTCTTCCAAATTTGAAAGGGAGTATAAAGCTTGGGGCAGTACCTCTGTCCTGGGTAGAGGTGTTCAGAGAGAGCTTCCAGAAGCAATGAATTTTAAGTTGGGTTTTGAAGGAAGCAATGAATTTTAAGTTGGGTTTTGAAGGATGAATATGAGTTTACCAGGAAAGGGATTGGCCAAGCAAAGGGACAATTAAGGAAGGGCAGACTGAGTGTCTAGAATCAGAATGAATTTGAAGCCTGCACCCCAGATCACTGAGGATCATCTGGGCATAGAATCAGAATGAATTTGAATTTGATTTGGTAGTGATGAGGAGGCATTCTAGGTTTCTGAGCAGAAGAAGGACCCGGTAAAAATGAGGTTTTATGACAATATGGGGAGAAGAGAAGACGGATCATAGGGAAGTAGCTTTCGGAGATTCCCAGGGGTTGGGTTTCTTGGCTCCCACCTAAAAGGCATGATTTAGAGGCCTCAGGGTCAGCCACTCACTAGCTGTGTGACCTTGGGCAAGATATGTAATACTCAATCCCTCAGCACCTTGATTTCCTCATCTATAAATACGTATATTCATCATACCTATCCCACTGCATTGGGTGGTTGTGAGGATTAAATGGATTAGTAAGTATAAAACACTTAGAATAGTGCCTGGCTCATAACATGGCCTATATAACTGTTTGTCAGATTAAAACAAAACCATTTACTGCAATCTTTCCCAAGTAGTGTTTTGAGGAAAACCGTTTCCATGAGAGAATAGAACAGTCAAAAGTGTTTTGATAAATTCTGGGTTCTGTAGTAATAATAATTAGAGCAAATATGTGTTAAGTGTTTCCCATATGCTAGGCGCTGCGCTTTACCTGCCTTCCCCCCCCTCTAATTTTATTCTTACAAATACCCTCCATAGTTATACAATAGGAAGTGACAAGGCTAGAATCAAAAGCAAGGCATGCCTCACTCTGGATATCGAGCTTCACTGATTGCTTTTCTGCACCTTCTCAGAGCCTTTATATTTACATGTGCCAAAAATTTCCAATTTCCCAGTGAAGAGGATATAAAATATTTCCAAAAATATTGAATTAAAACCTCCCTGACCTCTAGTGCATCTTATGGGGTTTGAACACCAGCCTCTGAGCAGAGTGTGCTTCGACTACAACAATGATAATTAGTAATGAGAAGGTCTTCATCAGTAGAGTGACGTGGATGAAGATAATTTAGAGGACTTTCCCCTCAACAAGCCACACTGCTTTTCTCCTCTTAAATTACCCAGATCGGTACCCTAACGGACTTCCAGTGTCCTTTATAAGCCAAAGTGACATGGATTTGACAACTTGCTGGAAGGTTCTTCACCACTACATCCCATTATCTGTGCAGTTGCAGCTTCTCTCTGTGTTTTGGGTCCCCTGCTCAGGGAAAGAGGTGAGTACCATCCCATTTAATGGGCTATTTGTTAGGGCCACGCTTGACCCTGCACTTCAGCAGTGACCTTGTCTGTTTTCTGTGAATCCCTCAATCAGCACCACTGTTGAAATTGTCAAGAGGCAAGCCTGACTGATATAATGCTGGATTGATTGGCCTCCTCCTCTGCTGGGGAGACAAGTGGGGGCAGGAGTGTGGATAGATCCGTGTTAGAGTAAAAATGCTTAACCATATTTTTGCACATCTAAACCACAGATGCAAAGAGAGGAGGAAATGAATGCCTCTTTTAAGCTTCTGCCAACAGTTCACATTGCCTAGGGGAGGTACTGTGTTTGCCAAGATGGAATAATTTATAGATCTCATTTTGAACTTTGAAAGTCTGCAACTTTTTAGGGGTGTATGTAGAAAGTGGTTTACTCTATCTAGGTTTATTAATAATCACCAGCTAAGAGGTCAAAGCTAACAACAGGAAAAATTAAATAGGAACTAAAATTAGCATTGTGATGTGCAAGGTGTAGAGACAAGAATTAGGTTCTGGAAGCCTGAGGGGGCTAGGCCTGTCTTCCTCCTTCACTGAAAGACCTGGGGTGGGGTGGGGGGATGGGGAACGGTCATGAGCGCCTTTGCATCATGAGGGCTCATGGGCACGGGAAAATGGGCTCAGACACTTAACACCTCCTGCCTCACTGCTCAGCTGGCCAGCTGGCTTTCCTGAATCCCCCCAGCATATAAGATGAACTCTCTAGCTTCACACATGTGACTCCCCCGAAATTACCTCTCTTGTCCTTCCTTCCCACTTTGCCCATTTGGATGTTGACTAACTGACTATCTCCTTGTTACCCCCACTGGACTCTTACGTGACTTTTGCCTTTGTTTATGATGTTCCTGCAGCCTGGATATTCTCTTACCTTGACCAGCTGCAGACTCCTACGTATTCTCCCTTTTCCCCGGGGGAAAGCTGATGCCCCTGCAGCCCAACTGTCATACTTCTAGAAAGCAAGCACCACATTGTATTGCAATCTAGGTTTGAACTATCTTCCCACAAGGCCATGAACTCTTGGGGTCCAAGGACTGTGGTAGGTTTCTGTTTGCATATCCATCATCTAACACTCTGCAGGCTCTTCATACATGCATGTTGAGGAATAAATGAGTAAGTTAATGCTTTCATCCTCAGAATCTGTTAGGAAGTTTATTTTGCTGTGAGTGACAGAACCACCCCAGGCCTCTATAGAAACTCAAACACACAAACTTTTATTTTACCACATATAAGTAGCTCCAAGGCAGGCCCTGGAATGGTGACTCCATAAACTCATCACAGACCCAGTCTCCTTTCAGCTATCCATTCTGTCATGCCTATTAGGTGGTATTTTCCTGGCCTGCTATGGGTGCTGCAGCTCCAGACATTACATCTGATTTTATTTTTATTTATTTATTTTTAAATATTTTATTTATTTATTTGGGAGAGGGAGAGAGCACAAGCAATGGGAGCGGTGGACAGAGGGAGAGGGAGAAGCAGACTCCCCACAGAGCAGGGAGCTCCATGTGGGGCTTGATCCTAGGACCCCGGGATCATGACCTGAGCTGAAGGCAGATGCATAACCAACTGAGCCACCCAGGTGCCCCTACATCTGATTTTAGACAGTAGAATTAGAAAGGTGAAAATTGCACAACTTGTTTAAATCTCACTGGCCGATACATAATCTCATAGCCGCACCTAGCTGCAGGGGAGGCTGGAGTTCTATGAGTTGGTGAGTAGAAGTCTGACGTGGCAGGTAGAATAATGGCCCCTGAAGATATCTATGTCTCAATTAGTGCAACCTGTGAATATGCTATGTTGCATGGAGAAGGGTCATTATGTTTGCAGAAGGAATTGAAGTTCTTAATTGACTTGAAATGAGATTATCCTGGATTATTTGAGGGGGCTCAATGTAATCCCAACGGTCCTTAAATATAGAAGGAGACAGGACAATCAGAGTTGGAGTGACACACACAATGTGAGAAGGACACTGCTGGGCACTGCTGGCTTTGAAGACAGAAGAAGGGGCCACAAGCCAAAGAATTCAGATCTAAAAGCTGAAAAAGTTAAGGAAATGGATTCTTACCCAGAATCACCAGAAATGAACCAGCCCTGCCAACACCTTGATTTTAGCCCGGTGGGAACCATTTCAGACGTCTGACCTCCAGAAATGGAAGATAGTAAATTCAGGTTTGAAGCCATGAAGTTTGTGTTAATTTGTCACAACGGCGGTAACATAGGGACCTAGTGGTTTCTGCTGCTTTCCTTCTTTACAGAATGTCTCTTAACAGTGTGGAGGTTCCTCAAAAAGTTGAAAATAGAACTACCATACAATCCAGCAATTGCACTACTGGGTATTTATCCCAAAGATACAAATGTAGGGATCCGAAGGGGTACGTGCACCCCGATGTTTATAGCAGCAATGTCCACAATAGCCAAACTGTGGAAAGAGCCAAGATGTCCATCGACAGATGAATGGCTAAAGAAGATGTGGTATATATATACAATGGAATATTATGCAGCCATCAAAAGGAATGAGATCTTGCCATTTGCAACGACGTGGATGGAACTGGAGGGTATTATGTTGAGCGAAATAAATCAAACAGAGAAAGACATGTATCATATGACCTCACTGATATGAGGAATTCTTAATCTCAGGAAACAAACTGAGGGTTGCTAGAGTGGGGGGGTGGTGGGAGGGATGGGGTGGCTGGGTGATAGACATTGGGGAGGGTATGTGCTGTGGGGAGCGCTGTGAATTATGTAAGACTGTTGAATCTCAGATCTGTACCTCTGAAACAAATAATACACTATATGTTAAAAAAAAAAAAGAAGATAGCAGGAGGGGAAAAATGAAGGGGGGGAAATCGGAGGGGGAGACGAACCATGAGAGACTATGGACTCTGAGAAACAAACTGAGGGTTCTAGAGGGGAGGGGGATGGGAGGATGGGTTAGCCTGGTGATGGGTATTAAAGAGGGCACATTATGCATGGAGCACTGGGTGTTATACACAAACAATGAATCATGGAACACTACATCAAAAACTAATGATGTAATGTATGGTGATTAACATAACATAATAATAATAAAAAAAAGTGTCCCAGTTAAAAAAAAAAAAGAAGAAGATGCTTAGTTTGGACAAAGGCTGGGGTGGGGTGGGTGGGTTTTTTTATGAGAAACTTAAAACAAAGTGATGGTCTATGTCAGAGGTTGGCAATCTTTTTCTTTAAGAAGCCTGATAGCAACTATTTTGGGCTTTGTGGGCCAGTAGGCAAAATCAAGCATGTTGTGTAGGTACTTGCACAGCCAGTTAAAATGCAGTCATTTAAACACCTAAAAACCCTTTTTAGCTGGTGGGCTGTACAAAAACAGGCAATGGGCTGGATTTGGCCTGTGGGCCTCATTTACTGGCCCCTGATCTATATTGTCACCCTGAGGAGTGTTTCTTTTTATTTTCGAATAATAAAGGTAAGGCAGTGCTTTTTGTAAAAATTCCAAAGAATGAAGCATGAAAGAGGAAAAACCATGAACATCCTCTCTCACAGCTCTCCCTCCTCATATTTTACCTGTGTACTGTACAGGGCTTCTTGGCCTTGGCCCTGTTGACATTTTGGGCTGGATCTGTCCTTGTTTTCTTTTGTTGTGGGGCCATCCTGTGCACTGCAGGACGCATAGTAGCATCCCTCGCCTGCATCCGTTCAGTGCCGGCAGCCCTGCCTCCCCCACCCCCCGGGTTGTGACAACTCTGACTGTCTTCACACACTGCCACATGTCCAGTTGAAAAGAATTGTGCTCCCTCAAAAGTTGGGGACAGTCATTTTGGGTATTTCTCTCTTTCTCACTACATTTATTTATAATATCCCCCCCTCTATCTTTTTCTCCTTTGTTCCTTCTCCTCTCCTTTTTTTAAAAATAGCATCATATATCATACATTTTTATTCTACAACTTACTTTAAAAACCCTTTTATTAAAGTATGACATATATACATGAAAGTGTCCAAATAACAAGGGGACTGGTTATGAATTTTAATAAACTAATCACAGCTATGAACTGGCACCCAATTTAAAAGAAATTAACCCTCATCAACTTTTTATTTAACAATATGTTTTTATGAGTTATATATATGGTGTCATTTATATAATACCTTATAAAATATAATATATAGAATATTTAAAAATGATATATGAATATACAAATATGTATTTTATATATAATTTTAAAATTTAACAAAATAGTGGATATGTTTCTGTATTAGCACATATAATCCTTCCTCACTTTTGCTTGAGGGTGGCTGGGATGGGGCCCCACTCCTGCATCCCCAAGGATGACTGGCACCTCAGCCAGTTAATACAGCTTTCCCCAGACCAAATGATTTGTTACAGAATGGACATGTGGCTCAAACAAAGCCACGGAGTCTGGAAAGAAATGCTTACTCTTTTCTTCCCTGGACTTCAAGGAGAGTACATGTGATGCTGGAGCAGAGGCAGTCATCTTGTCACTATAAGGGGAGGCTAGGGCCCACCTGGAGGGAGCAGAGCCTATGCATGGAGAGAAGACTGGATCCTGGTGGCACCTTTGAGGCCTCATTAAGCTGTACCTGAAGTTAGACTTGCTTGGGGCATTCAAGCCAGTATTCTGGCTGGTGAGAAGCTCAGATGACTGGTGCCATTTTTTAGCCCCTTATACTATCCCAATTAGACTGCAGGAATGTTTCCTAGATACAAAACCAAATATACATACTTTTTTTTACCCCTTAGGAAAGCCAATTTACACGAAGTTTTAAAGAAGCTTGGTGCATTCATTTTCTATTGCTGCTGTAAAAAATTATCACAAACTTAGTAGCTTGAAACAATACAAATTTATTCACTTACAGTTCTGGAGGTCAGAAGTCCACAGTGGGTGTTATGGGGCTAAAATCAAGGCCTTGGCAGGGCTGTATTCCTTTCTAGAGGCTCTAAGGGGCTGCTGTAAAAATACAGTAATACAGTGGCTCTCCTTTTTCCACGGGGGATATATTCCAAGACCCCCAGTGGATGCCTGAAATTGCAGATAGTACTGAATCCTATATATACTATGCTTTTTCATATCTTTACATATACCTATAATAAAGTTTCATTCATAAATTAGTCTCAGTAAGAGATTAACAACAACTAATAATAAAACAGAACAAATATAACAATATACCAGTTAAAAGTTATGTGAATGTGGTCTCTCTCAAAATATCTGGTTGTCTTGTATTCACCCTTCTTCTTGTGATGATGTAAGATGGTAAAATACCTATGTGAGGAGATGAGGTGAGGTGAATGATGTAGGCATTGTGACGTAGCATTGGGCTACCATTAACCTTCACCTTCTAATGATGTGTCAGAAGGAGGATCATTTGCTTCCAGCCCATGGTTGACCATGGTATCTGAAAACTCAGAAAGTGAAACTGTGGATAAGGGGGGACAAGTGTATCACAGGCTGGTAGCCTGTGACAGGGGTGGCAGCTTTAATGATGTCTGAATTGCCTCTGGGGTCATCCTTCCATTGTCTTGAATGAGAGCCCCTGGCTTCTGTTGAGACAGCTGCTCTGTATGAGTCTTCTCACCAAAGGGGCACTTGCCGCACCCTTGGTGCTGTTTCCGAGTGTGCTTTCCCATTCTTTTCTATGTGGATAGGCTGAGAATTTTCCAAATCTTTAAGTTCTGGTTCCTTTTTGCTTAAACATCCCATCTTCACATCATTTCTTTCTTCTCACATTTTAATAGAGGCAGTCAGGAGGGACCAGACCACTCCTTTAGCACTTTGCTTAGATTTCCTCAGCCAAATACCGATTTCATCCCTTGGAAGTTCTGCCTTTCACAAAACGCTAGGACGTGAATGCAATTCAGCCAGGTTGTTTGCCACTTTGTAACAAGGATGGTCTTTCCTCCATTTTCCAGTAACATGTTCCTCATTTCCGCCTGAGCCCTTATCAGAATGGCCTCTACCACCCATATTTCTACCAACATTCTGTTCCAGATCACGTGGGTATTCCTTAGGAAGATTGAGGCTTTCTCCAAAACCCTCCTCTTGTTTTTGAGTTTTTACCAGAATTGCCCTGAATGGTCTGTTCACAACAATGAAAGCATGTACCTCAAAACCCTCCAAAGCACTTCCACATTTTCAGGTGTTTGTACAGCAGCACCCCCACTTTTCAGTACCATTTTCTGTCTTAGTCCATTCAGGCTATTATAACAAAGTATCATCGACTGGATGGCTTATAAACACATTCATTTCTTACAGTTCTGAAGGCTGGGAAGTCCAAGATTAAGTTACTGGCAGATTCAGTGTCTGGTGAGAGCCCATGTCCTGGCTTACAGATTGCTGTGTCCTCATGTGGCAGAAGGAGTGAGACCTGTCTAGGTCTCTTTTAGAAGGAAAGGCACTTGTCCCATTCATGAGGGCTCCACCGTTTTGACCTAATCACCTCCCAAAGGCCCCACCTCCAAATACCAACACATTGGGCATTAGGATTTCAACATATGAATTTGGGGAGGACACAAACATTCAGTCTATAGTGGGGAGAATCCATATTCTTATCCTTTCCAGCTTTTAGAGTTCACTGCATTTATGCTTATGGCTCTAGTGTCCATCTTCAAAGCCAGCGGTGGCCAGCCCAGTCTTTCTCCCACGTCTCTCTCTCTGACTCTTCTGCCTCCCTCTTCTCCAAATAAGGACCCTTGTGACATTGGTCCCACCCAGATAATCCGGATAACTTTCTTATTTCAACATCAGCCAATTAGCAATTCCTTAATTCCATTTGCACCATAAATTCTCCTTTGCTGTGTAACCTATTCACAGATTCTGGGGGGTCAGTACATGGACATCTGTATTAGTTTCCTAGGTCTGATGAAACAAAATACCATCAACTGTATGGCTTAAACAAAAGAGATTTATTCTCTCACAGATCTGGAGGCCAGAAATCCGAAGTCAAGGTGTTGGCAAGGTTGGTTCCTTCTGCGGGCTGTGAGGAGGAATCTATTTCATGCTTCTCTCCTGGCTTCTGGTAGTCTCTGGTGTTCCTTGGCTTATAGGTGGTCATCTCCTTGTGTCTTCGTATCATTTTTCTCCTGCATGTATCTGTCTCCATCTTCAGATTTCTTGTTTTCATAAGGGCACGGTCATATTGGATTAGAGCCCCCTAATAACCCCATTTTAACTTGATCATAAAGACCTTATTTCCAAATAAGGTCACATTCAGAGACATGGGAGGTTAAAACTTGGACTTCTTTTTGGGGAACACCATTCAATCCATAACAACATTTTGCAGGGGGTCTGTCTACTGCGCTGAGGATGGATATGTCTCAGGATGTTTTTTAAGCTCCCTCACACCTCAATTTATTATATCTTTGGGAGAGGAACAGCGGCATCCATATGGACAAATAAAGCCCAACCTCTGTGTGTTTTTGGGTTTGCTGGGGAATTGTCCTGGAGCCTGTGTGAACTGCAGGAGTGCCTCAGGGACCACACATGTTCCTCTGCCTGACAGTTAGTTGTTCAGTTGTCCAGAATCTTTTCACCCTTGCACTTCACTCATTTTGTAACACATGGGCCAGGCTGACTCATTCTTTCATTTCCCAGATTTAATGGAGCACTAGAGGTATGGAGTGGGAGGCAGCAACCCTGAGGTGCAGGTTACATCTTCAAGGAGAGATGGCAAAAGGTCAGCTGGGGTGTGGGCCCATGGTCCAGGACAGTGGTCAGGGTGGGGCCATGAATCTGGGGTCTCAGCATGGAGATGGCTCCCAGAGTGATGGAAAGGGCTTCTTGCTCTGTTCCTGTCTCCCCACTCCCTGTCTGTGAGCTCCCAGCTGTGGCTATTCTGAGTCACTGGCCCCCAGCGTTGGGCACAGGTACACCTAGAAGCTCTATATTCACCAAATGACTCAATCAGTCAGTCAGATGAATGCTTGGGAGCTGGCCCTGGCTCCCTCAATGAGCAGGGCCAATACTTGGCTGCCAAGGTGTGTCTGATGGGGTCCAGGCAGCCTGGCCGGAGAGCCTGCAAGGAGGTGACCCTCCCTTTCTCTGCTTTTGTTCCTACCTCTTAAGCAAAAGCATCTTGATTCTGATTTTGATGGTTTAAAGAGAGTGGGTAGGGAGCTGATGACCAGGGACTTCCATTAGACTGTCACTTTTGATAAATGGCTCTTTCTGAGGGCTGGCACTGAGGGTTTCGTCCTGTGAATGTGGCTTCTGTTGGAGTGGAGCAGACCAGGGCTCTGGTGTTTGAACTATGCTCAGGTGTGCTATTGCTTCCAGTGCCTCCCTGTTGCCTCTCTCAAAGAAAGGAGTTGTTTTTTTGTTTATTTTTTTAACGGTGTGATAAAATATGCATATCATAAAACATCATTTTAACCATTTGTAAGCATATAATTCAGTGCATTAAGTCCGTTCACAATGTTGTGCAACCGTCACCACCATCCATTTCCAGAACTTTCTCAACTACCAAACAGAAACCACACACCCATTTAACACTAGCTCCTCCTGCTCCCTCCTCCCAGACCCTGGCAACCATCACTCACTTTCTATGTCTGTGAATTAGCTTATTCTGGGGACCTCATATCAGTGGCATCACATAGTATTTATCTTTTTTTTTTTTTTTTTTTGTCTGGCTTTTTCCATTAGTACAGGTGTTTAACAGTGTCTTTTAAACAATTTCCAGAGAGCCCGTATCACTTCATTCTCTGCCCTCCCTTAGCTCTCTGGCTCTCCAGAAATCACTGTGCTCCCCCTGTTCATTCTCCACCTCCATTAAGGAAACTGTGTTTCAGTTTCTATTAAAACTCTCACTTTGGGGCTTGCCTCCCCAAACATATCTCGAATGTGCCTTTTCCTCTTGTCAGCATATCCCTACTCCATCTCTTGCATGGACAGATGCTGTAACACCTTAACTGGCTACCTTGAGCCCAGCCAGAGCCAGAGCTATTCATAGTGTAATGGTGATGCCCCATGGCCCACCCCCTTCACCAGCTCCCATGGCTCAGAACCCCAAATCCCATGCCGAGTGTTCAGCACCCTGTACAGCTTATTTCCAGTCCATCCTTTCTGATCTATGTCCTGGTAAGCCTCCTTCATTTCATTTTAGCCATACAAAACTGTCTGCTGGTATTGGAGCATCTGATGCCAACCACTTTGTTTGTTTCTTTTTTTTTTTTAAGATTTTATTTATTATTTGACAGAGAGACGGCAAGAGAGGGAACACAAGCAGGGGGAGTGGGAGAGGGAGAAGCAGGCCTCCCGCTGAGCAGGGAGTCCGATGTGGGGCTCAATCCCAGGACCCTGGGATCATGACCCAGGCCGAAGGCAGATGCTTAACAACTGAGCCACCCAGGTGCCCCAGCCACTTTATTTCTGCCCTTGTGGTCACACCCACCTGGCGTTCTCTAACATCTTTTCTCTATTCAGCTAACTCATCTTAAGGCCAGGCACAAAGGACTGCCAGGCACAGCGAACCTTCCTTCCAGTCCAGGATCTTTGTATATTCATCTATTAGATTCTTGCCAAATTTGATCAGAAGGTTTTGTTGTTGTCTCTATTCTAGGTGAGGGAAACCATGACTCCTTGAGGGCAGTGATGCTTCTTTGAATAATGCACTTACGGATGAGATCATGGACCTTGGAGTTCTTCATATTTGGCTTTGAATTCCAGGTCCTCCATTTGGCTATGTGACAGGGGAAGTTTCTTCTACCCTTTGAGACTTAGTTGATTTTTATTATTATTATTTGCATAATGCTTGTGGTGGACAGACTTTCAGGTGGTTCTTATGATCCCTGCTTCCTGGTGTTCATGATTTTGTGTGATGACCTTCTCTTGAGTGTGGACAGGACCCAGGACTTGCTTCCAACCAGTAGAATGTGGCAAAGATGGTGGGACAACATTCCTGTGGTTATGTTCTATAAAACTCCATCTTGCTAGCAAATTTTCTTTCTCCATTAGTGGCCTAGAAGAAGCAAGCTGCTACAAAGTAGGTGGCCAACTTGGAGAAGCCCACATATCAAGGACTTACAGGCAGCCTCTAGGAGTTGATGGTGGCCTCCATCAAGTAGCTGAAACCCTCAGTCTTGTAGCCACAAGGAAATACATCCTACCAATAACCTGAAGGAACCTGGGAGCTGCTTTCCTCATTTGAGTCTCTGATGAGACCACAGCCCTACTGACATCTGAATTGCTGCTTGGTGAGACCCAGAAGTAGAGGACCCAGCTAAGCTGTGCCTAGGCTTCTGACAGAAACCGCATAATAATAAATGTGTGGTGTTTTAAGTTTATGAGACTCTGTTATGTAGCAATAAATAACTAATTCAATAGGCATATCAGTGTCTATCCTAAGTGGGTGATTCTCATTGTGATAGGTAAATGAAATAAAGCATCTAGAATGATACCAAATGGTAAAACATGCATGAAGGTTAGATGTCATTGAGATTACCATTATCCCTACATTCACTAGACCGAAACCTGTAATAGACAATTAGGATGGTTGGTAGGGAGTTGAATAGATGAATAAATGAGCAAATATACTTCACCCAGTGTTAGATTCAGGACCCCTGCCCCTATAGTCAGGGGCTTATCTGGGTCTTGGCTTAACCTAGAAAAACCAAAGATAAATGTGATTTCTATTTAGTTGGAACATTTTATTATCTCCTAGAAGTCTGGAGACTCCAGTGGAGAGAGTAGATTGATTTTTTGAACTTGTTTGTCTCAAAGAGGTGAACTTCTACCATGATTTATAGAGATCCTCAGCTGGAAGGCCGGTTGGATAGCCATGTTATCCAGAGTCCTAGCAAACATCCCTGCATATGTTCCTACCTCCTAGCTCTTCTGTAGCCCATAGCAGCTTCTTGTCTTTGAAAACCAAGTTGTGTAGCTTTTCTGGGCTATCCATTTCCAAAGCCACAACTGGCTGTATGTAAGGGCATGTGGGGGATCAACAGAGCAGAGTCAAACTTCAGATGTATAGTCATGTAGACCTACCCCTAGAGGAAACTCACTAACTCCTGGCAGAGAAAGGGGGGAGGATTCCCCAATGGCTTCTTCTTGAGGCATTTTACCCCTTTCTGGTTTTATGGTGTTCTCTATACCCCAGGTACTGCATCTGCCTCTTTCTGGAGCTGCAGCGCCTTTAGGTCCCAAGCTCTGGACAGTTCTTAGACTCTGAGTGGTGGGATCCACCTTGATAGGACAATATCAAGCAGGCATCTGTCTGTGTTCTTTGCATTGAACTGGACTGAAACCATGCATGGATATAAAGTCTGTGATAACTGCAGAGTCCAGAGGGCAGGAGAGTGTCCTGGAGTCCTGATAGGGGGAGAATGCTATGTCAGTAGCCTCTCATCACAGGCCCCTGCTAAAGACATAGATTCAAGATGGGAAAGTCATTTTTGAAAATTAAATATGGAAGGACAAATGACCCAGTTTCTTCAGTGGATGAAGGGCATGAAGAAAAGAAGAACCAATATGGATTAAAAGAGACTTAAGAGACACATCACCCAAATGTAATGTGTGGACCTTCTTTTTTTTTTTTTAATGTTTGTAATTTTTTTTTTAAAGATTTTATTTGACAGAGAGAGAGACAGTGAGAGAGGGAACACAAGCAGGGGGAGTGGGAGAGGGAGAAGCAGGCTTCCCTTTGAGCAGGAAGCCCGATGCGGGGCTCAATCCCAGGACCATAGGATCATGACCTGAGCCGAAGGCAGACGCTTAACCACTGAGCCACCCAGGCGCCCCTGTGTGGACCTTCTTAGGATACAGATTCATGCAAAACAACTATTAAAAGATATTTTTGAGACCTGAACTCATTGGAGATAGACTGGGTATTTGGTTTTTATTAAGCAATCATTGTTAATTATGTTGGGGTGATAATGCTATCATGGTTCTATATTAAAAAGCTCTTACTTGTCAGGAATACACATTGAAGTATTTATGGGTAAGTGACATCATGTTTGGGATTAACTTTAAAATACTCTATGAAAACCAACCAATCAACCAAAGTTGGAAAGGGGGGCAGATAAAATAAGAATTGCTGGAAATGGGTAGCAATTGAAGGCAGGTGATGGCTCCATGGTGGTCTGGTAGTGTTTGCTCTTCTGTGAGTGGATTTGAAAATGCCCATAGTAAGTGTTAACAAATTAAATATATGTCACCCCCTAGGGATTAGAAGGCTGAGTCCTGGTGACTGCTGATTTATGGTGGGATCAATTTCTCCATCTTTAAAGTGGGTACAATGACTCCTTCCCTTCCACTATTATTTGGTGACTTTCATGTACCCTAAGGCCATGTGCTATATGCTTGCTGAACAAGACAGAAGGTCCCTTCCCTCATGAAACTTATGGACTGGTGGGCAAGACAGATGTTAAATAGACCGTTGCCTACGGAAACATTTAATTGAAATTGTAGTCGGTGCTACAAAGGAAAACCACACAGTGTGGAGGGAGTTTGTAACAGGGAAAGATTTGATGCAGACCCAGACAAAGAGCATCACAAAGGCTTTCTGTTTTTGCTGACATTTAAGCTGAGGCTTGAAGGGTGGTGGCTTGGACAAGTATATGTACATGTTTGTACAGGTACATAGGTGAGTATACACACATGTGTGTGAGTGTGCATGCACACCTATGTGTGCATGTGTGCCTGTGTGTGTTAGGAAGGTGAGGAGACAGAGTAACAGCTGTGCAAAAGTAGGAGACATGTTCAAAGTTGGGGGGGCAGCAGAAGGGCAGTGAGGGGAGATGGTCAAGGAAAGGAGGCTGAGGGCTCTGGGTCTCCTGATTGGAGAGATGATGCCGGGTGTTTGAGGCAAGATATTTGGTACAGTTCTCTTTTCTTGAGAATGCTGGCTCATTTCTGAGGAATTGAATTGAGTCCGATATAAGTTAAATGTTTCAGGCGTGACTCACAGTGTCCAGGGACCCTATTATATGCTTCATTTCAGCAGTGGAAGCTCTGAACCAGAAAGTCTGCCATGATTGGCGTTTAACATTGTGCCCTGCTCTCTGCTCCTGGGCTTTCTCGTTCTCAGCCCACATTCTGGGTCCTCAGTGACACCTGCTATTTGGTGGGTGAAGCCCTTCCTCAAAGCCCCTTCTTATTGTGGTGTTTGACAAGAATAAACTGCTTTTATCTTTTATTTATTCTCAAGGACTAGCAGATCTGTGTGCCAGGGGAGAGTGGTCTCTGGACTCTGGGGTTCCACTCCCAGCAATGCCATTTTCTCCTTCTGTGACCTTAGACAGGTTCTCTGACTGGTTGGAGCTTCAGTTTCCTCATCTGTAAAATGGGGACAAATATAATCCCTCCCTTGTAGGTGGTGGGGAGGAGCTGATGAGGTAAAAGGGGCATGTGGTATGTCTAGCAATCATGTGTTATTATTGCCAATATTTTATTATTAATAATCATTAGAGGGGCACCTATGTGTCATAGTTGGTTAAGCAGCCGACTCTTGGTTTCAACTCAGGTCATGATTACAGGGTTGTGAGATTGAGCCCTGCATCGGGCTCCATGCTTAGTGCAGAGTCTGCTTCAGATTCTCTCGCCTCCTCCCTCTGCTTCTCCTGCTCATGCTCTTTCTTTCTCTCTCTAAAATAAATAGATAAATCTTTGAAAAATAGTCATTATACAAATCCAGGATTTGGACCTTAGCTATAGGTGGGTCAAGGCCTCAGACTCTTGAGCCAAGATTAGATCTAAGAGTAGAATAGAAATGCAAGGAGACTAACATGTATTTTGACATCTATAAAATATTCCTTTTTCCTCATAGAAAATAAAGGAGAAAAGAATAATTGCTCTTAATCATCCCACTGGGAGATGAACACCAGTAACATTTTAGTGAATTATCTCCTGAATCTTTCTCTTTCAAAATTGGATTAATCACACTTCTTAGTCGTGACATAATCTCAGCATTGGTGCAGTCATGGCCGGTTTTGTCTGTCTGTCATCTGTCTATTCATTCAAATGAACTATTAAAAATCTCCGTTTTAGAAGATTAAAAGCAGTTGAGTGCGCCTGGGTGGCTCAGTTGGTTGGGCGACTGCCTTCGGCTCAGGTCATGATCCTGGAGTCCCGGGATCGAGTCCCGCATCGGGCTCCCTGCTCGGCGGGGGGTCTGCTTCCCCCTCTGCCCTCTTCCCTCTCGTGCTCTCTGTCTCTCATTCTCTCTCTCTCTCAAATAAATAAATAAAATCTTTAAAAAATAAAAAAAATTTAAAAAAGCAGTTGATTATTAGCAATTTCATATGGTTTATCTTAATATTCATTTTATCTTTGATAATGTAATAAGAACCCATGAACCTACCACCCCAAACAAAAGCTATGTCCCTTAAATAAAACTTAAAAAAAAAAAAAGTGCACCTGGGTGGCTCAGTCAGTTAAGCAGCTGCCTTCGGCTCAGGTCATTATCCCAGGCTCCTGGGATTGAGCCCCGCATTGGGCTCCCTGCTCAGCAGGGAGTCTGCTTCTCCCCTCCCTGCCAGTCTCCCTGCTTGTGCTTGTTCTCTGTCTCTCTCTCTGTGTCAAATAAATAAAATCTTTAAAAAAAAAAAAAAAAAAGCTATGTCCTTGACAAGGACCTCTATCTAACTATGTATTCTGTCCTCCAGGTCCTCCTCCCCACCAGGTACCCATCACCTGGAACCAGTGTTGACCATCCCACTACTTGCTTTCCTTTTTTTTGCATCTATATGTATTTCTAAAGCACATGTATTTATTTTTTCTAGTTTTCTTTATGCCCATATAATTTTCTTTCAAAATAAAATTGAAATCATACCATACATAGCTCTCTTTGTCCTGATTTAACAAATGTTATCTATTGAACATATCCCCTTCTCATTAAAATGTCTATAGAAATAGGGGTGCCTGGGCGGCTCAGTCGGTTAAGTGTCCAAATCTGGGTTTCAGCTCACGTCATGATCTCAGGGATCCTGAGATTGAGCCCTGCACTCAGCAGGGAGTCTGTTGAAGATTCTCTTCCTCTGCTCCTCCCTCCACCCCTGCTCACATGCTTGCTGGTTCTCTCTCTCTCAAATAAATAAATAAATAAATAAAATCTTTTAAAAAAAGTCTCTAGAAATATAAAATGTAATGCTTGCATCATATTCCATATTGTGGTTGGACCATAATTTATATATAATTTTCCCTTCCAGTGAGGCATCTTTAATCAATTTTTTCTTTTGCATATAGTGCTGTACAAACTTTTGAAGGATTCTCACTATATTTTGTCAAGTAGCTTTTTTTTTAAAGATTTTTTTTTTATTTGAGAGAGAGAGC
This sequence comes from Mirounga angustirostris, assembly GCF_029215605.1. Classification (NCBI taxonomy): domain Eukaryota; kingdom Metazoa; phylum Chordata; class Mammalia; order Carnivora; family Phocidae; genus Mirounga; species Mirounga angustirostris. The sequence goes on from NW_026991713.1 coordinate 143,875,490, forward strand.
ACAAGCAGAGGGAGTGGCAGAGAGAGAGGGAGAAGCAGACTACCTACTAAGTAGGGAGCCTGACATGGGGCTTGATCCCAGGACCCTGGGATCATGACCTGAGCCAAACGCAGACACTTAACTGACTGAGCCACCCAGGTGCCCCTTGTTAAACTGCTTTTAAGAAAGGTTGTAAAAAAATTCATTCTCTGCCTCCCTGTGTTCCTTACCCCCCAAAAATCTTTTTAAAAATGTTGCCAATTTGTAATGGGAAACATGGTATTAGGGGTGCCTAGGTGGCTCAGATGGTTAAGCATCTGCCTTTGGCTCAGGTCATGATCCCAGGATCCTGGGATCAAGCCCCACATTGGGCTCCTGGCTCAGCGGGGAACCTGCTTTTCCCTCTCCCCCTGCTCATGCTCTCTCTCTATCTCTGTATCTCAAGTGAATAAATAAAACCTTTTTTAAAAAACGATGGTATTAAACATTTTCATGTGTTTATTAACTACTTATATTTTTTTCTGTGAATCCTCCATTCATGTCCAGAGTTCATTTTTCTATTGATATTCTTGTTGATTTGGAAGAGTTCTTTATATATTAAGGAAGACACTCCTAATCTGCCCTAGTTGTGGATATTTTCCAAAATTGTCATTTGCTTCTCAATTTTGTTGATGATGGCTTTGAAATAGAGATGCTTTTTATTTTTAGGTAATCATTTTACTCATTCTCTTCCTTGATGATTTTCCCCCTATTGATCTTGTGTGTAGAAAAGCCTTCCCTATCTTAACATCAGCTAAAAGTTAATCTAGATTTTCTTCAGGTTTTTATGGTCAATTTTTACATTTTAAATCCTAAATATTTTTGGAATTCATTCTGATGTCTGTATGAGGATCTAACTTGATTATATTCCTCCAAATAACCAGTTGTCTAGAAGCTGGGTTTATGAGTAGTTTTCCTTATCCCATTGGTTAATGATCCCTCCTTTAGCATATGATCAGTGTTTCTCATTATGCTTTGGTGTGGTTCATGGATGTCCATGCTGTATCTTTGTTTGTCCATCAAGTCTTATACCTGCTTGAATGTCTGCAGCCTTATAATAAGAAATCTTTTCTTGCTATTAGTCCTCATTTGCAATGTGGTTCTTAAGCATTCTTGGCTATTTCTTAATCCAGGGCATTCCAAAATAATTTTGTCACTCCTTCCCTAAAAACGATTGGAATTTTGATTGGACTGTGTTAAACTTATAAATTAATTTGGGGAGAACTGACATTTTTACATATTTAGTCTTCCCATCCAAGCAAGCTTGTGTAGGTTCCATCTAATTTTTTGTTGTTGTTTTTAGTATTTTGCTTTTCTCCCTTTCTCCCTCTTTCTTTTAATTTTTATTGCTATTGGGAATGGAATCCTCACACCCAATATAGGTTGTTCTGGCTGGAAACAAAAGACACACTCAAATTGGGTAATTCAAAGAGAGTTTGTAACTGAACTTAGCAAGGTATGGGAGAGGTGACTGTAGGAAAACCACAACATATTGGAGACTTTTCCTGGGCTATCAACAGGGGGGGGCAGTTAGCACCCCTAGGCTGAAGAGGCAAGCAGAGGGAGAAAAACCAGATCCTGAAAGGGGAGTGTTGTGTGGGAAGAGAATTTTTGATAGGAACTGGACACTTGGTTGGGATACCCAGCCTACCAGAGGAGAATGGGAAGGAAGGAAGTTGAGGAATAAATGCCTCAAGCTCTCCTCCCTCCCTGTTGGTGTTCTCCACTGGGTAAACTCAACTGGAAGCTACAAGTCCAGGGGGTCCCTGATGTAGTCCACACAGATCAGCCTTGAGGATGAAGAGAGGGGAGGAAGAGGAAGAGACAAATGGAAGATATCTACCCTGCTACCTTCTCTCATTCTCGTCCCCCATTGTACATGCCAGCTGGTATTTATCAGCATATCCAGGAACAACTGATGCTTATATCTTTATTCTCCTATTCAAACATTTTTCTAAATACTTGCTCCCTTGCTAATTCTAAGAATTTTCCAGTTGATTCCCTTTGGTATTCCAAGTGTGTAGTCCTATGATCTACCAGTAATTTTTTGTCTTCCTGCTTCCAATGGTTGTGTCTCTTATTTTACTTCCGGTTCCTAATCGTAAGAGCTGAGCCTGCCACAAAATCACATGTGGTTTTATTTAAAATTTTTTTAAAAAGATTTTTATTTATTTATTTGACAGAGAGAGAGAGACACAGCGAGAGAGGGAACACAAGCAGGGGGAGTGGGAGAGGGAGAAGCAGGCCTCCCGCTGAGCAGGGAGCCTGATGCGGGGCTCGATCCCAGGACCCTGAGATTATGACCTGAGCCGAAGGCAGACACCTAACGACTGAGCCACCCAGGCGCCCCTCACATGTGGTTTTTAAAAAGCCTTTTTAAGAGCCTGAATTTCAGCTTTTGAGAATCATGAGAAATCTATGGCTTAATCTATTTCCTCTTCTCTCTGTTCCTCTTCCCCTTCCTCCCTCTAACCATCCATCCAATATACCTATATTAAGGCCAACCACATTCAAGCACTGAGCAATGTGGTGGTAAACAGGAGATATAGTAAGCAAACAAACAAACAATATCAATAATAAAAATAACAGAGAAGCATTTCTCAAACTTTTTGAACTCATTCCACAGTAAGAAATTAATTTATTAGGCAGTATGTCCCAGCCCACACACACATGTGCATTGAAGCAAAAGTTTCATTTATCCCTTACTGCATATAATGCAATGTATGAAATGTGCTCTGATGTTTTCTATTTTGATTCACTTTATTTAAAAAGAAAGAAAGGAAAAAGAAAAAAACCCTACTGGTTACTTCTTGCTCATGATTTCATGCCGAATTTGTGGGTTCCAACTTGCAGTTTCAAGAATGCTGAGTCAATGTAATGTACCGTGCTGAGAAGTAAAATGGAAAAGAGTAATGGGGTTGCTACTTTAGCTTTTATTCCAAGAGCAACTCCATCTACCAATGAACTTGGAGAGAGCCCTTGGGGAGTCCAGAACTTTATTGAATTAGCAGGATGTTGGAAAGAGTCCCTTCAAATGGCGAGTGCCCTGAAGGTTATGGAGGGGAGGAGGCAGGTTTTATGCCTCCCTTCATGTCCTGGAGCTATTACTTTGACATTTCCCTTTAACTGAGAGACTCCCCCAGCTGCAATCTCCATTGACCTCCCCTTGCCAGGTCTCAGGAAGTTATCTGTATGCAAACTGAATTTGGGTGTAACTGGGTTGAGGACTGGTGAGCTCTGTCTGTGGAGCTGGTTTCCCATCCATTAGCTCTTTTCCCTTACTTGATGGTTACCAGAGAGGTGACATTAGCCCCAAGTTGATCTGAAATGTCTGAACCCCTACTGTGCACTTAACAGCTGTCCTGAGTACCTGGGAGGTGGGTGTGGAGGGGCTCATGCATGGCTACCACGTGGTTTAGCCCCCTGGAACCTACCAGGGTCAAGATCTGGTTACATCCAGAAAAATGAGGAGCCAAACAGTTGTGATAGGTGCTTAAATTCTAAAGGATCTGGGGCAGTGGAGGGAGAAACCATCAAGGCCTCAAAAACCAGGGAGAGAAAGCTTTTCCACTTGATCTTCAGAATGGTGAAGAGTACATTCTGGGTCATAGGAGCGTTTACACTTATCATCATAGGAACGACATTTCTAGACCTTTCTCTATACTAAGGACTGTTTTGAATACAGTAATTCATCCTGTGAGTTAGGGACCATTATTATCCCAGTGTTACAGATATGGAAACTGAAGCACGGAGAGGTTGAGTAGCTTGCTCACTTGCACACAGCTAGTAAATGGCAGAGTTGGGATTTGAACTGGGCTGTTGGGGCTCCTTACCTCTATGCTATACTGCCCAGAGTCCTTGGACATTACAGTATGCCATAATAGATGCTGAAAACAAATGTGAAACAGTGAGTTAATGAATTAATCAATGCATCTCTCTCCTTTTCCATGGCTAATAGAAGCCCAATTTGGTTCCTATTGTGGGTGTCATTGTGCTCAAGGGAGTGGGGCCTGGCTTGAGAGCATGAGTAAATGATTGATTTAAGCCAATTAGGATAATCCCTCTTCCCTTTGTTTACAGTGATTAGTTTAAGAGTGGACATGTGACTTGTGGGTATCTGCTTGGGCTTCTGGGAAATGTTTTCCTCCTTTCCTATTTTTGAGCTTGGCTGTGTAAAAAAGTGTGACCTGGAGTGTTGCATGTCATCTCCCCACAAGCTTGAGGACAGTTAGTGGGGCACAGACACTGGGGAGGAGATAGCATCATTCAGACACAGAAGCATGTCTGGACTTGCCTCTCTCTGCGCACTTCTTAGAGGAGATTAGGAGCCCCATTGTTGAAGCTATTTTTATTTGGGAATTCTTTTCCTTGCAACTAAAAAAATTCGAACTTACAATTTGTATTTGAAATCCATTCCTTCCTTCCTCCCTTCATTCATTCAGTAAATATTTATTGTGCATGTACTACATGATGGGTCCTGCACTAGGCACTGGGAATGCCATAGTGAATTCCATTATGAATAAGGCAGAAACAGACCCTTCAGAGGTGGGAGAGGCAGGTGTCAATCAAGTAGACAGGTCAGTGGGTATTCACCAGCGTGACAAGTGTGGTGAAGGCTGAGTAAAGATGATGTCAGTGTGTGTGATGTGGGGATCAATCTTGTAAGGAGGTCAGGTGGTTTCCCTGAGGAAGTGACATTTGAGGTGTGGTCTAAAAGAAGAGTAAGCATTTCTTTAGTAGGGAGGGATGATGAAAGGGATGTATTCTAGGGAGAGGAAAAACAAGGGCAGAGGCCCTGCAGTGGGAGGGAAATTGGGGATGTCAGGAAGTAAAGAAGTCCTGGTGGGTATAGTATGGATCACTGAGGTGTGTTAGTCAGGGTCCTCCCAAGAAACAGAACCAATAGGAAACATAGATACACAGAGAGAGGTTTATTATGAGGGAGTGGCTTACACAATGATGAAGGCTGAGAGGTCCCATGACCAGCCATCTGTAAGCTAGAGGCCCAGGGAAGCTGATGTGGTTCTAGTCCAAACCCACTGGCCTGAGAACCCAAGGCAGGAGGAGATGGACGTCTCAGTGGAAGCAAGAGAACACGTTTGCCCTTCCTCTGCCTTTTTAGACCCTTAGCAGATTGAATGATGCTCATCCACAATGGTGAGGGTGATCTTATTTACTTAGTATACAGATTCAAGTGTTAATCTCTCCCAGAAATATTCTCACAAATACCCCAGAAGTAATGTTTTACTTCTTTATCTGGCATCCCTTAGCCCAGTCAAGTTGACACATAAAATTAACCATCACATGGGGACAGAGGAGGGAAGGTGGGCTAGCTGCATGAAGTCCTGGGTATCATACCAAGATCTTAGGGCTTTACCTCTAGACCTGTGGGAACCATTTAAGCAGCAGGATGATGAAGTCAGATTTGCATTTTGGGAAGGTTGCTGCACAGAACACCATTTGGGTTGGAAAACTGTAACAGGATTCTGCTGAACAATGATCACACTGAAATCATGGCAGGGCTGTGAGCCCTTTTCTGCCTCCCTGTGTGGCCCCTGATTGGAGCTCCATGGGCTAATGTATTTAAGTTGGTTGCTTATTTAGAACTATCTTTGATTTGGCACAGATTTCTGTTTCTCAACTTTATTCACCTTTATAGCTTTCATTTGAGGATAGCGGTGGTGTATTTTCCACTGCTCACAGTATTTTGAATGTGTGTTCTAAAATCAGAGGGGGGCTGGGGCGCCTAAGTGGCTCAGATGGTTAAGCGTCTGCCTTCAGCTCAGGTCATGATCCCAGGGTCCTGGGATCGAGCCCCGCATCGGGCTCCCTGCTCAGTGGGGAGCCTGCTTCTCCCTCTGCCTCTGCCTCTCTCTCTCTCTCTCTGATTCTCATGAATAAATAAATAAAACATTTAAAATCAGAGGGGGGCTGTGGGTGGAATGGGAGGTCAGTGGGGTGTGGAAAGAATTGAAAATATTCATAGGCCTTAAACTGTAGCCTGCAATATATGAGGGAGTGTGTTTGGCGCCTGTCCTATACCAGTCTGGTTTCTGAGGGATTTCTCTTCCTCACACACCACTCCTCTGGCATAGGGGACTCTCCTTCTGGCTTTGGGTGGGTAGGTAGAACTTATGAATGTCCCACACTGTTGGACCTGTTGGAAGGGGTTGTGCAAAGTGTCAAGATGGGGTGAATGCAATTTTGCTGGACATTTTGCAGGCAGCAAGAAGAAGGAAGCAGGAAGAATGCCCTCAACAGATAGCACAGCAACAGCTGGAGTGATTGTCAGCACAGGGATGTGTGATAAGTCCATTTAAATGGCCATGGATGGACAAGAGCACTGACCTGGCTTCCCTTTGCATTGGGGCTGGTGGACAGAGTTGGCTGCCTCCCGATGCGGACTCCTCTCCATATGCCCTCCTGCAAGGTCTAATCTCCTTAGAGAGCCCACTGACCTCCCTCTAGGTGGCATCTCATCCCCTTCTCTTCTCTACCCTCTGCCCACCTAAGTAACCCTTTGCAACTTGTTTTTATGGACTTTTAAGTCTCAAGAGGTTTAACCTGTCTCAACCAGATGCCCTCTTGCAAATCAAAAGTTGTAGCTTCCAAGTGATGATTGTGATGTAGCATCAAGAGACTTCTTTAAAAGTTTTTAAAAAAAGAACAATTTTTTCCTCTTTGTGCTCATCTGACAAATATGTATTGAGCACTTATTATGTACCCAGCATGTTCTAGGTGCTGGGGATAGAGCAGGGAATAAAGTAGACATCCCTGCCCTTGTGAAGTTCATGTTCTAGTCAGGGGAAATAGAAAAATGGGCATGTCTCCTTGACCAGGGGCAGGTTCCTCAATAAGGAGTTGTGAAATAGAAAGGCACAAAATGACTACTTTTAAGATAACAGCTTCATTCTATTGAAGTATTTCTTGAAAAGCAACTAGGATGGCACAGTCTGAAATTCGGTTCTTGCATGTTCCTGCAAGGGAAAGGTCAATTCCTGTGGCTTGTCACTAAAGGTCTAAATGACCTCAACTTCCATGTTCAACTGTTATCCCCACTCTCCTTCCCTTCACAAGCTCCATGTTTCTGTCAAACCAAGCCTATTTATGGACTTTCTTACGTGGAGTGTGCTTTCCTGCCTCTGAGGCTTTGCTCCAGCCCTTCCCCCATCTAGAATGCCCTCTCCTCTCCTTCTGACTTTCTAAATTCTATCCACTCTTCAAAACTCAACTGTAAGTACTGAAAGTGCTTGAACCTAGTTCAGAGTGAGTCAGATATATACCTGGTTTCAAATCCTGGCTCAGCCATTAACTTGGGTCAGTCACTTGACCTCCTCAGACTCTTGATTTTCTCATATCTAAACTGAGTTGGTATGAAGATTAAGTGGGTTAACACAGCAAAGTGCTTACCACATAGCAAGCATCTGTTAAATGTGAGTGGTCATTATTTTACCCCGTGATGGGTGCAGACTTTGGAGGACACATATTACACATGGGATGGATGTGAATCTTTTGGGGCCAGCAGGATGAATATAATGGCAGAAAAATGGCACCCAAAGATGCCAATATTGTAATCCCTGGAAGGTGAATATGTTGTCTTACATGGCAAAAAGGACTTTGCAGATGCTTTTAAGTTAAACATCTTGAGATGGTGATTATCTTGGATTATCTGGGTGGGCCCAGTGAAGTCACAGAATCTTTATAAGAGAAAGACAGGAGGGTCAGTGTCAGAGACTGGTTGGAAGACACTTCACTTCTGGCTTAGATGGTAGAAGGAATCATAAGCCAAGGAATGGAGGTGGTTGGAAGAAGCTGGAAAAAGTGAGGGAACAGATTCTCCCCAGAGCCTACAGAAGGCAGCCCTGCCAGCACCTTGATTTTAGCCCAGTGAGACTCATTTCAGACTTCTGATCTACAGTACTGTAAGATCATAAACTTGTGTTGTTTAAAGACATTAAGTTTGTGGTTAACAGTAATGGAATATTAATACACACCCATCTTCAGTGATTCATGCTTTTCCTTTGATACACTTCACATATTCCACTGAGGCTGTTAACAATCTTTTCAGTATTTCTGGTTAGCATGAAAGCCATAGGCACTTTCCTAAGTTCCATTTGCCATCTCGATGCACAGGAATTCTTTCTCTTCCTATATCTGAGGTAGTCTGCATTATAGAGATGACACAGACTGGCAGCCTGACACAACTTAGAGGTCAAAGGCCTGGACTCTGGATCTACACAGAGCTAGGTCTGAATCCTGGACAGGTCCCTGAGTTGTTGTGAAAGGATGGGGAAGTGACTACCCAAGTATCTCCAATCTTTAGTGTCCTCATCTATAAATTAGCAATACTGTTTCAGAGTTATCATAAAGGGAATATGAAACAACACATGTAAATCTCTCAGCACATGTCCAGCACATAGCAAATACCTGACAAATGGTGGTGGTAATTATTATTACCATTAATTGTTATTGTTATTCTGATGCAATCATGGGCTTGTGCCTGTTACAGGGTAATTTCTGGGTTTTCAGGGACTATGGCTGCTGTAGTTTTAAGAACCTTGAACATTATTGCTCAGGGATCACTGTTCCACAGAGCACACACGTGGATGGATTCATTATGGAGAAGAAGATTACAGTGGGCCGGGCAAGATGATGCCCCAGGAAGAGTTCTGAGTAGGGCAGTGAGGTGCTCAGATTTAATAACTAACATTGAGTCCTTACTGTGTGCCTGCCTTTGCTAAGGGCTTTGTATGGATTTGCTGGTTCCTTATGCCTAATGGCTCTCTGCAGGGTGGCAGTTAACATCCCCATTTGAAAAAGGGGACATCAAAGGCCAAGGAGGCTATGCAGCCTGCCCTGGGTCTGGCCACTAAATGTGTACCAACCCAGCCTTTTTGCCTCTAGTGCTTCACATTCTTCATATTCAAGATCCTGGCTCCTGAGTAGCCCTGCTGGAAGCAAATGCTCTCGTGCCTCAGGGAGAGGTGTGACCCTCCCAGGACAAGGCTTTCTGGTGGAAACAACACCGCTCACTCACGTGCTATGGAAGGAAGGTGGAGTGGAGCTGGCAGCGCCTTCCTGGAGACAGCTCTGGACAAAGCCACTCAGGCGTGTTTTGAAGTGAGGCTGCCCTAGGGGGTGTGTAGAAGAAAGGCAGTGTTATTGATGTTTCCCATCACGACGCTTACAGTTCTTCATTTCTGGTCCCTGAGCCTCAGGAGTCCTCAGTGCAGCTGCCAAATTGCTTCATGCTCCAGAAAGTGGGGTGCCTCTTAACTAAGAAAAAAACTGGCATTTTCTACCAACAGCCCCAACTGTTAGAGCTTCTTATAATATTAACAAGGCATCCACAGCATTCTCCAGAGAGTGCCATGCTTCTTATTCTTTTCTTTTCTCTACCAGAAAGGGCTTTGTTCTTTCTTTCCTTTTTCCTGACTATTGAAGGGACTCCATCTTCTTTGCTTTGGTCTGGGCCTGTGACAGCCAATATGGTGTCCTTGTGGCTATTTAAATTTAAATTAATTAAAATAAAATAAAAATTCAGCTTCTCAGTTGAAGTAGCACATCTCAAATGCTATTTGTCACCATACCTGCCATATGACAAATAGCTTGTGGCCACTAAGTTGGACCACACAGATATAGAACATCTCCATTGCAAAAAGTTCTCCTGGATGGTCCTGGTCTAGGGCTTTCATTCAGTTACTCATTCAGCTCTTATTAACTGAGCATCTGCTGTGTGCCAGACACTGTTTTAGGTCCTGGGAAGTAAGTGGTCAACAAGAAAAGTGAATCTTTTCCCTCCTAGAGTAACCTCCATGATGGGTAAGACAGTCATGCAGATAGTAGCTGCAGAATGTGAAGAGTCCCAAAGGAGACTAGGAAGGGTCAAGGAAAGGAGAGCAATGGTGAGTGGGGAGCCTAGGCAGACAGTTGTGGGGAAGGCAAACATGAGATGCCCTCAAACCCCCTTCCTGCCCTGTGTCCTGAAGAGCTCATGCCTTCAGCCCATTCACTGAATCCTTTGCTTGGCGCTGTGCCTGCTTTGAGTGCAGGGCAATGAGGAGGACCATCCCCAGAATGGTAGCCCCTTCTATATGTGGGGATGTGCAACACCTGGAGACAAAATGGAGAGAACTTCAGGTGCCAACAAAAAAGCTAGGGTGATCCCTTGGTTGACCACAGGCTGGTGAAGACAGGGTGTTACTTCTCTTCTCTGGGGAGAAAGAGATAGCATTGCCATAAAGGGGTTTCTATTCCAAAGCACAGGCTTTTCTCCCCGTTACCGCTCAGTGACTAAGGAATTAGTGGCTTTATATTTGACCTATTCCTATCCTCTGACATTGTGGATCGATACTTTCCTCCTCATGGGCTTGCCTAAAGCACAAGTGGCAATGCCAGTGACTTGTCCTTGACGAGAGGAGGTTTAGTATCTCTAACCAACAGAATGATGGGTTGCAGTGGAAATGCTATCTGCCTTCGGGTAGCGTCCCAGAAGTGAGTTGGTCAGTTGTTGGGGCTGTTCCAGGCATGGTGTCTCCCATCATTCCTTCATGGGTTTTGGTGTTTAACTTCCAGAGAACTTAGATGAAGGAGACAGATGGATTCCCATGTCTTTTCCCAATATTACCATTTGAGTTGATTTTATCATGTCTCCAGATACTGAAACTTGAAATGACTCCTGGCCACTTATTCGCCATCAGTCCAAGTAGAGAATTACTGTTTAGATCTTGAGGATGAAGTTGGTAACTGGCCGGACACAGCGTGGCAGAAAGAGCTTAGTGTGGCCTGTCACAATTAAAATCCTGGGTGGCATTCTGCTGGAGGGGATTATGGAGCCAGCACAGCTGGAGATTGTTTCAGCCAAGGAATATGGATTCTTGTGTTTTTTTTTTTTTTTAATTGGATTTCTTTTTTTTTTTTTTTTTTTAGGATTTTATTTATTTATTTGAGAGAGAGAGAGAGCACACACGCAAGTCAGGGGTGGGTGTGGGTGGGAGAGTGGTGGGGAGGGGTAGAGGGAGAGGCATAAGCAGACTCCCTGCTGAGCAGGGATCTAAATGCAGATGCAGGGCTCCATCCCAGGACCTTGAGATCATGACCTGAGTGGAAGGCAGATGCTTAACTGCTTAACTGAAGGAGCCACACAGGCACCCCCGGAATATGGGTTCTGTAGCAATAAATTCATGCCTGTTCTTTATCCTTGGTGGAGACTTTTATTCTCTCTGTCTCATAACTTTTATTTGTTGTGTGTTTACCATATGCCAGGTTGTATATCTCAATCCTTATAGCAACCCTGTAAGGTTGGCCCCATTTATCATGCCCATTTTACAAATGAGCAAGTGGAAGGTCAGACGTTTGAGATAACGTCTAGTCATAAAGTGACTGAGCCACAGAGTGGAGATTCGATTCTTGGACTCCATCTCTAGAACTGGCTTTCTTAATTGGGGTGGTATATCTTTAACAGAAAACACCTAAGAGATGAGGCTCAGTCTTTGCTCAGTCTTGGCAGGCAACAGCACCTAGCCAGAATTCAGTATCACGCTTTCACTGCTTTTATTTTTATTTGAAGTGATATTGGTTTTCTCTTTACAGTAGTGATGAAAGTTTCCTCTAAAAGTAAATGTATTGTATGTAAAAAAAAAAAGTGCTTCTATTTAAATAAAAATATTAAGTAATTGTAAATGTGGTGTGGATGTGGCAAAAATAGTAACAGTGGCATGAGAATACCCCCGATCTTCCATTAAGGCTGAGACATGGCCATTTGTTGGTTAGGAGGGCAAAGGATGTCATAGATGGACCTTCTGGGTATTCAGGAAGTGAAATGCCAAGTCCTCCTGTGTGTGTGTTCAGTGGGGGTGCTTAGAGACCACCGTTGCAGAGCTGAGAGCTGGAATGCACTGAGTGTGGCAAATAAGGGGATTTCTCTGGAACATCCTAGAAAAGGGAGGCTTGATTGTGGTTAAGGAGGACAGTGCTGAAGTTTAATTCTTACTGGGAAACTCCTGTACATATACTCTAGTGAGCACTGATGGGAGGTCTTCATTGTGCCAGATGCTTTTTTTCATCATCTCACCGAATCTTTACAACAACCCCCTGGACACTTATGGTTCCCATTTTACAGATGAGGACACTGAGACACTGGAAGGATGTCATTTGACATCACACATGTACACAGGGAGCCTGAATCCAGAGACCCTGTGCTTACCCTCTCTCTTAAAGTCAGTCATGACACGTGTTTATACATATTCATTTTCTCCTCTTTTGACCTCAGTTCTTTGATGGGTCTGAGACGAGTTGTTGATTTTCAGTTCATTTTTTTTCCTGCTTGCTGTCTGAACAGGAGTGATGACTTCCAAGCTCCTCTATGCTGGACTGGAGACCTTCATTTTTGAAAGATATTTTCATGGGGTATAGAATTCTAAGTTGACAGTTCTTTTTTCCTTTAGCATTTTAAAGATGTAGCTCCATTTTCTTCTGGATTGTGTGGCTTCTAATTTTAAGTGTCCTGTAATGCTTATCATTGTTCCCCTGTGTGTAATGTGTCCTTTTTCTCTGGTTGTCTTCAAGATTTCTCTTTATCTCCTCTTTTTGGACTATGGTTGGCTTGAACTTTTCTCGTCACAATTGAATATAGGTAAGACCAAGAAACTTTCTTTGGCCAGTGGAATATGAGCAGAAGACTCAGGAGACATTGTATGATTTGCCATATTCTATTTCCACTGCCATGGCAAGTGGTGACAATGTTGAAGATGGTTGTTGCTTTGTAGACCCAACTTCTGCTGTGAGGATAGAGTGGACCAGTGGCTCCACCTCACCCACCATGAACATGTAACATGCAGTAGATACTTTTTTATGGCTATTACGATTTGAGGGTTGTTTATCATTGTAGCACATCCAGCCTATCCTGACTGAGAGACTGTATCACTTTCTTCCAGATGGAATCAAGGGGATGGTTTGTGGGAGAGAGCCCAGTATTAAAACTTCTTTGCTTATAAACCTAACCCACTGACAACCACAAAGATGAAGGGATAACAAAGAGGAAAATACTGTAGAACAAAAGAAAAAACACACACAACCAATCCTACAGGATTTTCATAGACCCCTACCTCATCTTGTAAACAGCACCGACACTGTTGGATAATTAAGATGCATGTCCACCTGACATTAAGCAGCATTTTGTGAACTGTTAATTAAGATTTAATCAGTCACATATTTTATTCTTACTGAATTAGAAGATTAGTGTTAATTTCTGGCAGGGTTCCATTACTCCCTGTTGAAGGAAATCAATGTATCTGAACATAATTTAATGAGAAGGAGCTGGTACCACAGTGAAAACAGGCTGGAGAGACGTTATCTTGACATTTTATGTAATTCAGTAAGTCTGGCAAAAGAGGAGTGATTGACAAAGTCATTATTTCTTTCACCAAGGGGTAGAAAGCACATTTCTGACAATGAATTAAGATTTTGGTAGTGAAAGAACACAATGAGAATTAAGAATGGGGCTGATGAAGTGCTTGCTCACCACCTTGTGTATAGCTTCTGGGCAAGGTTGGTCAGTCATGGGATTTGCATTTCTGACTTGAGATGAGGAAAACAGCCTCAACAGAGCAAAGACAGGCAAGATGGGCTACGACAGTGGGTGGGATGCTTATTTGCAAGGTGTTTTCAGGTTGGATCTGGTGAGGACTGCTGTTTACAGGAGGTCTGCCTGGGAAGGAATGTAGCAGGCACTTAATACATATATGTTGAATGGATATGTCCATGGAGGTGAATGTGTCTTCAGAGACTATCAGATGCCTCCCACTGTAAGTAGTAAAATATGCAGAAGTGTCCTTGAATGTGCCACATGGTCTTACTGCATTGAAACCCTTCCTTAGGCCCATTTAAAAATGCAGGAATAGTGAATGGTTACTAGTTTATTTATTGGCAAACATAGTAGATGTTATCCATTTATGATGCTGATACTGGGGGGCTATGGCAAGACAGGTGAGGGTGGGGTAGATGGGCTGGGCTCTGCCCCAGTGTGGTGCGAAGGGGGAACAGAAGCAGCAACCCAGAAGAAGCTGGGAGACCAGGGGCACATTGTGAGGCATCAATTCTGATGGGATCAAGCCCAAAGATAAGGCCTAAGTGAGGCCAGGAAAGACCAAATCACTGGGACAGATCAGAAGCCAGTCCTGCCTCTTCAGGAGAGATTTCTGCTGGTGTTAAAACATAAAGAGAGAGAGTGGCTGTCAGAAGGTGCTTGGGCCTTGCCTGTGAGTGGAAAGCTAAACCAGTTACAAATTTTATGGGCTAAGGATGAGTTCCTACATAGCCCCCATACCTCCTACTCTCTGCTCTTCCTTCCACCTTTTCTCTCACCATTCCTTCTTCCTCTACCCCCTTCCTCTCTCCTTCCTTCCTCCCACACTGTTGATAGAGAACTTAAAGTCTCTATTAGCAGAGGAAAGAGCCCTGTCTATGGCAGAGACATAATGTCAATTCTATAGCCTCACAAACAAACAATATGCAGAGGATTAGTACCCAGACTTGGGGGTGCAGGCAGGCAGGAGAGCATCTTGCTGGGGTCTGAATCAGGTTGGGAGCACTGCAGGGCCAGCCCGGAGCAAAGAGAGCATTGCTGCTGGTGGAGACACCTCAAAGAGAGACTGGCCTGGGGCAATGAAGGACCAGCTTGCCAGTGACTGGCTGGTTTCTCAGGGTGTGTCATGGGGTCCTGGTGTGGTAGGCAGAATTTCCAGGAATGGTCCCAAGAGTCCACACGCCTGATCCCCAGAACTTGTAAATGTGGTGATTCATCACTCCTGTGGCTGTGTTCTATTATATAGCACAGTTCCCTGTGCCCTGCTCTAATCCCATGAGCTCTTAAGAACAGAGAACTTTCTCTGGCTGGTGGCAGAAGGGAAATGAGGGAAACCTGAGGTGTAAGAAGGCCTCAAAGTGCTGTTGCTGGTTTAAAGAAGCAGAGCCACAGGATAGTGAATGTGAGAGGCCTCCAGGGGCTGAGAGAGACCCCTGGCCAAAGGCCACCAAGGACACAGGGACCTCGTCTTACAGCCACAAGGAACAATAGCCTGCATGAACAAGGTGGCAGAATCTTCTCCCATTCCCATAGATGTGAGTCCAGGACAGCCAGTATTGTGACTTTGCCTTGTTAGGCCCTGAGCAGAGAGCCGAGTGGAGTCCCTTGGACTTTCCAGCCCATGAGATGATAGATGAGTGCTGTATAGGCTGCCCAGGCTGTGGTGATTTGTTACGCAGCAATAGCAGACTAACATACCTGACCTCCCTTGACCAGAGTCATACCCAAAGCTGCATAATGCAAAGCTGGGTTGGGGTTAGTGAGGTGGATTTAAACAAATGTGGTGGGTTAATGTGGCCTGGTGGCCTTAGGTAATAGGGAATAGTAGAAAAATAGAAACCATTCCATAGGCACATTTCCATTCTGTTGGAAGACATTTAAAAATAACAAGTTTTTTTTTTATGAGCATATAATCATTATATACACACCTTTTGCAGACTTTGTGTCTACCTTTTTCTTAAATTAAAAAAAAAATAGGATTCTGCAAAGATGACACGCTGAATTTGGCTTCTTCCTCCTGCATGATCACTTGTAATCCAGTGGCTTCTGGGCCCTGGGAGTGGCCAGACACAAAGTGTGGCGCTGGGCTTTGGGAGTCCCAGCAGAGAGAATTGGGGTGAGCTCAGAATGTAGTGGGTAGTGGGAAGAACTTGGTCCTTAGGAGACAAGTGAAGCCCTGCAGGGAGAATTGAGTGAGGTTCCCTGTCCCAGCGAGTGAGCCTGGGAAGAAAAATAACCATCCAAGAGGGCCTGGGAACATAGAATGCATAAAAGAAAAATCTGGCAGATTTGATTCTTTAATTATTAAAAAAAGACATTTAAATGGCAAAACATATAAATAAGGTCAATAGATGAAAATAGACTTGGAAAATATTATGCAAAAAATATGCAAAGAAATCTTACAAGTCATCTAGATGAGCTTAAGGAACCAAATTAAAAAATGGGCAGTTGACAGATGAGCAAACTCAAATGGCCAAAAAAAAAAAAAGAAACTGTGTTTGCAGTTAGTGAAAACCAAAACCCTTAGTTTATATCTTTCTGAATGTCCAGAATATAGTAAGAGTCATAATGCCTGCTCTGGTGGGGATATGAGGGATAGGATGTCCATACACTGCTGTTAGAAAGTGAAGGGTTTTCTTGGAAAGCAATCTGAGAGTAGCTCTTAATTAAAATTAAAATACATGAGCCTCTTGACTGAACTATCCTACTCCTGCAAATCTAGCCCATGGAACTGAAAGCATAAGTAAGCAAGAACAGATGTTCGAGGATGTTTAATGTGGCTTTGTTTGTAGAGGGAGGGAGGAAAAAACAAGGTAAAGATCATCTGCAGAGGAATGGTTGAATGAATGAATGAATTAGGGACAATTTTCTGCCATCAGAAAGAATGAGTCAGAGCAATGTCGATTGTGTTAAAGGTATATCCATGAATTATGATTGAGTGAGTAAAGTAATTGCTGAATGGTGTATATATGGTCCCATTTTTAATGAAGATAAAAGCAACCATGTACATAGATGTATGCAACATACATGTACTACTGATATGTAGTTATTTAAGAATAGAGAAAGCTATGGAACAGTGCAGTCCAGGTTGTAATATGACCACTGGGTAGTGGGAGGGGAACACTGGAGAGGGGAATTGATGCATAAAAAGGAAAAAGAAAAGATCGCATGACAAAAATAAACTGGATATGTGTGATATGATTACCTGGAACCATTTAGATAAATTTATAGATGTTTGTATAAAGAAATGTAAAATCTTACATTTGTTTATTTATTTATTTTTAATTTAATTTAATTTTATTATGTTCTGTTAGTCACCATACAGTACATCATTAGTTTTTGATATAGTGTTTCATGATTCATTGTTTTCGTATAACACCCAGTGCTCCATACAATATGTTCTCTCCCTAATACCCATCACCGGGCTAACCCATCCCCCTACCACCCTCCCCTCTAAAACCCTCAGTTTGTAAAATCTTGTAAGATGCAGCCCCAATTTAATAGTCACTCATCCCTGTTATATGAGGTAGTGGCAACAGCTAAGTGCTGAACAGGACAATTATTCTAATCCAGTCTGGGCTATTTTGCCATCTTTCCCTAGTGGTGACATCTTGTATAACTGTGTAGTACAATGTCACAACCAGGAAACTAACATTGGTACAGTCTGTGGACCAAACTCCAGACCCCGTTCGTTTTCTCTGGTTTTTACACACACTCACATGTGTATATGTGTGTTTGTGTAGTTCTGTGCAGTTTTCTCCCAAGTATAGATCTGTGTAACCACCACCACGATCAAGACACAGAATGACTCCATCACTACAAAGGAGCCCCCCCTTTTCACTGCCTCCACCCCATCCCATAGGGAGCACCACAGGAGCAGAAACCTGAGCTTTTCCCACTGTCTTCCGTGAAGGTTCCACAGACTCCAGGTGCACCGTGGGCTCTTGCTCTGTGTCCCTCCTGCCTCTGTCCTCGTGGCTTTTGCTGCCTCTTTGTGACCAGGGGTGGCTTGTCCTGTGCTGTACCACTGCCTTATTGAAGTAAGGCCCTTCTTTACAAATCTATCCTGCTGTTTGCTCTGTTCTCCTTCCCCTGACGATTGTGGCTTTGAGTAGCTCATAGACTCATAAGATTGGCTCTTTTCATAAACCATTCTCACTCTGTTTCAGGTTGCATCCAGCCTGATTTTGGTAGGAAGGGCTCTTGTTATCTTCTGGAGCTATAATGGCCGGGCTCGCTCAGACTGGGCATCATCTTTTGTGCAAGCATCATTTAGAAAATAAAATGCATTTCTCTGAGAACCCTGAGAAGTTTCCTGGGTATTATTACTCAAGGCTCAGGGTTTTACAATTTCCATTTCTCAGGCAATTCAAAGAAAAAGAAGGAGAAATCAACTAACTCTCACTGTCCTGAGGGCTCCTATGTCTCTTTGTCCTTGTCTGGCACTGGCCCACTGGTCACCTTCAGCTTTATACATTTGCTGGCATCTAGTCTTATTTTCCCCCTGGTGTGCCTCACTTAGTAGGTATTCAATAAGTATTCACAGACCGCTGAGAAACTAAAGAACTGGGGAGTGTTTCTCTCTCTCTCTCTCTAATTTGTTACATTTCTTAACACACTGGTAAGGGTTCAGTGCATATCTGCTGAATTGCACTGGAAGACAGCACCACCTAATTTTGGACAAATTATATTTACTGTAACTTGTCTCTGCAAGTCCCAGTTATCCGGAGTTTGATGAAAGGCTGTGTACTTTATCACTGTGGCGTGTTGGAACAAGACTGGTCTGGCTGGATAATCTCAGGCTATTTACTTAATCCTTCTCAGCCCCATTTGTAAAATGGGGCTGATCGTGTTCTGAGAAGTAAAGGGATAAGCCAAGTGCCCAGCACCTGAGTAGGCTTTTGATAATTGGTTGACTTCTTACTCCTCCCTCCTGCCATGCATCCTCTTGCAGGTGGGATTGCTGGGAGCTAACAAGACCCAGAGATTAGCATTCATTAGGATCAACACCTGTGGAGGGGAGGAGCCAGAAGCAGATATAGGCAGAGGGGGTAAGGTGGGCTGCAAAGCAGTCTAAGTCAGGGCTTCTGCAGGGGTGTTCTTAAGCTGGTTTAGAGTTGGAGCAGTGTTCCTCTGTTGGCACCAGGAGCTTGGCTCTTACAAGTGTAAAACCCATGACTGGATGCAGGCTGCTCAAACTTTGGCAAGTCAGGGCTCCTCAGCTGAGGCAGTCCCTGCCCCAGGCTCATGGCTTGGGGCTTTCTGCCCGTAGCTGTCCTGGTGGTGCAGGTAGTCGGACACTGATTACTGAAGGAGGATCTGGACAGTGTATTGTAACATTCATCAGACACTTACAGTCCAGTCACTGCTCCACACAGTCTCTGAGGGTAAACTTGCAGTGGGAGAGGGGGAGAAGCTGTTTACTTGAGCTTTCAAGGGGTAATTTGTAAGGTGCTTTTAAGTTTTTTTGGTGAAGTCAAAACTATTGACATAAATGGGTGCTTAAGCATGACTATATCTAGGTTTCGATTACGGAGCATTCCATCTGGTCCCGGGATCATAGTGGACCACACACTAGGTATTTGGAGGCCATTCAGTTAAGCTTGCAAAGGACCTTTGGAGACTCTTCCATACATTTCCCTTGTCTTTAGGTAGAACTAACATTTCATCAGTTTGCAGAGTGATCTTCCAGAGACATAGAAAACAGGATTCTACTATGTCTTAGAATTATTCACAGAACCAGGAGTTCATACTCTTGTATCTAACTGGCCAATTCGAGTTAGTCATATGCAGGAAATACAGTTGACCTTTAAGAAACATGGATTTGAACTGTGGGTTCACTTATATATGTGGGGGGTTTTTTTGGATAAATATAGTACTGTGTTTTTTCCTTACATTTTTTTGTTTTAAAGATTGTATTTTTTTTTTTTTGAGTGCTGAGTGTAGAGCCTGATGCAGAGCTCGATCCCACGACCCTGAGATGATGATCTGAGCCAAAATGAAGAGTCAGACGCTTAACCGACTGAACCATCCAGGCACCCCTAAAGATTTTATTTTTAAGTAATTTCTGTACCCAACATGGGGCTCAGACTCACAACCCCAAAATTAAGAGTCACATGTTCTACTGACGGCCATCTAGGTGTCCCTCTTACGATTTTCTTAATATTTTCTTTCCTCTACCTTACTGTATTATAAGAATATAGTATAAAATCTTAAAGGAATACAGTATATAATACATATACAAAATATGTGTTAATCGATTGTTCTTGGTAAGGCCTCTGGTCAACAGTAGGCTATTACTAGTTAAGCTTTTGGGGAGTCAAAATTTATAGGTGGATTTTTGACTGTATGGTGGGTTGGCACCCCTAACCGTTGTGGTGTTCAAGGGTCAACTGCCATTTAGGGATATAGAAAAATAGCCCTCTTGACCTACGCCTTGATTTCCTGGCACCTGAAGGCAGTTGGCTTCAGGATGACTCTTTACTCCATGAAACAGGGATAGCTAATCAGTTTAATAGAACAGGCCAACTCAGCCTAATTGCTCATGGTTGCCTGAATCCCTGCATGCAGGATTCTATGACCTAAATGGGTGCTTTAGGTTTAGCAGAAAAAAACCTCATGACTGAGTAGTCATGTCTGCCAAGGTACAGGGCTGGTAGGCATGCTATTCTGGGTAGCCGTCAGTTTTAGGAACCCCAAACCAGCACTAGTGAAAACTGCTCGTGGACAGCATTCTATGCTTCCCAATCTAATTCCTTTCTCTGCTCTCTGTTCAAGAATCCAAGGATGTTTGAGTATTATTCTAGGAGACTTAAAAACATGTGGCATCTTCTGAGGCTGTTCATGTCCTGATTTTTTTTTCTTTTCTTTTTTTAATAGAATGGTTCAAATATGCTCTGGGCAATGCCTTTTGCTTTGCCTAAATGTTAGTTGGGTGTTCCATGCCATATTAAGAACAATGATTTATTATGTATTGACATGTTTATGTGTAATGCAATAACATTTGGAGATGTTAATTTTACTTATAATTAATAGTTATAGGCTATAATAATAGTTGGATTTAATGCATGCCTAATATATGCAGGCAGCTTATATCCCTTACTTCCTTCAACCCCATAAACACCCTACTCTCATTTACCAGAAAGGGAGATGGAAGCCCAGAGAGGTTAAGTAACTTCCCTAGGTGTCCCAGCAGATATTTTTTATTCTAATGCTCATACTCTTTCCACTGGGTCCCATCGCCTCCTCAGAGCCTCCTAGACTTTAATTGTATCACACTAATATTCCTTCCAGTTTCTTAGGGTATTTCTAATGGCACCCCACAGAAAGGAAAACAAGAGACTGATGTCCAGAGAAGTTCCCAGGCATTTGCTACTGTTGGGTGCACAAACTCTCATTTCCTGATCCTTGTGACGCTTGAGTTGTGCAGATACAGTAGGTAATTAGGCATCTCCTTGTATACCTTAGGATTCTATGGTTGCAGTTAGAAAATCCAGACTGGTAGCCTCAAGAAAGAGCAGGATTTGTTGTGACTGCAGGGGACATCTCAGGAACTCTGAGGTCAGGGGGCCCTTAGGAGCCAGGGCTAGAGCTCCTAGGGACTCAGGAGCTCCTCTCTCCATCTGCTTTGCATTTCTGCCCCTCTCTGCACACCAAGCACATTTTCCTCTCTCACTGAAGGATGGCTTGCTTTATTTCTCTGTTGTAATGGCAGAAAATGGCTGTCGATAACAACTCTTGAGTCCCCATGGCCTCTGTTCCGAGAGAGCAGTCGGAAAAACTGGCTCTCCTTTCAACTCGAAATTCTTAGGGAAGGAAACTGAACGGCTCAGCTTGGGTCAGGTGACCAAACAACTATGGCCAGGAAAGTGGCTTTATGTTGTACAAGTACGGCAGATCCTGTGCATGGTAGTGTGAGTTTACCATGTCCCTTTAAAAGAGGATAGAAAAGAAGCTGCACAACCCAGTCAAAAGTCCAGTGAACTGGTTGATTGTTGTCTAAGCCTGGTACTAAGCCTAAGTAAGCATTTGTTACATGGTTTTGGAAAGCCTCTTAACCTAGCTAGTACGTAACGTATGTAACTAACATTTATGGAGAGCTTTTACCATTGCTAGATGCTAATTAGAATGTGGTGTGTTGTGTGGGTTTTGTTGTTGCTGCTGTTTTTTGTTTTTTGTTTTTTTTTTGGTGGCAATTCTGTCTGTCAGGGTGGGGAGACAGAGGCACTGCATAGAGCGATTAAGTAAGTTGCCCAAGATGCACAGCTAGTAAGTGGTAGAGCTGGGAATTTAAACCCGGGCCATCTTAGGCCAGAGTCCACTCTCCCAACCAATGTGCCATACTCCCTGCCGTGGAGGAAATGAGGATAGAAAGTGAGGTTGATAAATTACACCAACTCCCCTGGAACAGAGCTGAAAAAATCTTGGAGAAAGCCCTCAAAGTGACCTGCACTAAAAATGTGTCTTTGTCCAAAGGCAGCCTTGACTTAGCATGGAACAGCCACATCCCTGGGTGAAGCCTGAGGACCCCTGTCCGGTTCTTCTGGGAATGGCCATGCCCTGGCCAAATGCATGTCTACTCTGCATTTAAGGTGCAGGCTCACATGAAGGCACTGTAGTCCCTGACTCCAAGCCAGGGTTTCTGTCATATATTTGAAGTTCTGATTGTGTTTCTTTAATCTGGAGAGTAAGAGGTGTACATCTCTCCGTGCCAAATCAGCACTGCAAAAAGGAATGAGAAATTTCTAAAAATATGGACTGTGCAGAATCCCATTTTATGGAGGCTCAGGATGTCTTTGGGTTTGCTATGCATCAAGCAGGTTAGGATTCTGACACTTTCCTTAGGTCTGGTCTCACCCTTTCCTCTCATGAGATGAAGGCATGAAACATCTTTATTTCCATCATGGCAACTTCACTTCCTACTAAATAATGTTTTAAAATTATTTGTTCATGTCGTCTTCTTTCTGATGGAACATCATTTCCACGAGGGTCAGGATCTGATCTGTTATGATTTCTCACAGTGTTTTGTCCATAGTGGACATTCTGCAAATCTAGGTAGAATGGGTAAAGAAATCAAACATCTTTGTCAGGTGAACTGAGTTTTCTCTTTTGAATGCTTTCTCCTAGGTCATTAGCTTTTTGTGTGTGATGAAATCTTGTTTATGAATAAAGGGTTGGCAGTCTTTGAAATGATGCTATGGTTGGATTTTACATTTCCTTATATAACTGCCTTTTGGAACTTTGAGTCAAATGTTCTCTTTATTTGCTCGTAATATGAAGCACTTGTAGTTACAAGCTTCCCTGGGGGCAGAGTTGATACTCGGAAAGACCACCATTGTTTTATCTCCTTGCCCCAACTGGGCAACACATCCCATGTCAGAATCTGTAGCTGGGCTTGGGGAGGAAAGGGGATCCAGGGTCTACAGTCTCCATGTTTTCTACCCTGGGTCCCTAAACCTACTGAATGATGGGGGTCCCTTTCCCATGACAGCCCCTCACATCTCTTGTTGCATTGCTGACCTCCCAGGAAGTGGTTGCAGTGACGCTCTTTATCAAAGTGGGCCATAGTGTGAAGTCAGCTAGGACCTCCCACCTTCATTGTGATCCCCACATCTAAGAAAGAGAGACCACTTGCCCTTTGAATATGGGAAATGGGTCTGGCTAAGTACAGGTTTGTGGAGAGCAGGGGGGCTATGCAGGCCTAGGGGAGAGTGCCAAGAAGGGCTTCTAGGAGCATGTGTACCTATATGGAGTGTGACCATGTAGGCTCCTCCACTGATGGGAGGTTTCCCCCTCCCAGCTGATCTGGGAGCCCCCTGTGTCCCCAAAAGGGGGGCTTGGCAAGAGTCGGGTCAGCTCAGTCCAGCTCTTAGAGATAGATTTTTTCTGCCAACAGGATCCCAAACCCCAAATCTTCTGTCTACAGCCTCTCCCTGGGCATAGCTGTGCCTGCTTTCCTGGGTGCTAATGCAACAGCTGCCTGAGCTTCATTTCGTCAGTGGAAGAAGAGAGCAAGCAGGGATATGAGGTCTAGAGCAGAAGTGGTACAGCTGGAAAGTAGTGAAAAACCTTCAAAAAGGAGCCTCTTTGAGTCTCCTTGCTTATTCAAAACTGACTTAACATTCAAGAGAAAGTCAACGATGTGGTTTTCCCTAAAGGGAGACCATTCTTAACATTGAAGAAATAATGACTCCAACCCCCACCCCAGTTCAGTTGAAGGGCACACTTGGACTTGGTGGTCCCACCTGCATTAGGTTGCTATGTGTCTGAGGGAGCTTGCAGGAACTATATCTTAATGGGATGCATGAAGCATCCCCAAATTTCTGATAAGAGGTAGGACCACTGTAAGCAGGAGGGTTGCTGAATATTTTTTTTTCCTTCTTGGAAAGGAATAAATAATTTAAAACCATTGGATAAAAGTGTCAATTCTGTTGAGCCTAGAAGACCCAAATTGTACCCAGTGTTGGCATCTGCTGCCAGGGTAGCTGTCAATAATGGAAGGTCTGTGTTAGGCACCTTTAGGGTCCACACAGAGCCTCTCAGCTAGCTTCTCTCCAGGGATGCTACAGTTGATGAAAAAAACACATTTTCCTCTTTTTTTGATTGAATTCTTTGCTGGAGGGAGTGGCTGTTTCCTTCTCAGCACTGAGTCCTGAGATGGCTTTTCACCAGCCTGTTTGCTACTAAAATGGACTCTCTGGAGAGCAAAGAGCTACACCTGAAGGCTTTTTCTGTCTTCACTCCAGGGAGGAGGGCAGAGAAACCTTTCCTGATTAATCCCAGGGGGTGACCACTCACCAGTCAGGTGTTCCTCCTTTGCCAGTTGGTGCCAGCTCTGGCTCATTACCAGTCAGTGGTCTTAGTATGGACTGGGCCAGGTGTTTAATGAGTCAGTGACCCAGGAGCTGCAACCATCCCCAATTTACAGATGAGGAAGTTGGTGCTTAGTGCAGAATGGCTACTTGCCCAAGATAATGTCTGAGTAAGTGGTAAAGCCTGCATTCAAATCCATGTTGGCATTTGGCTGGGTCCAATCCCAGGCCCCCTCAGTGTCTCAACTCTGTTCATGGATGCCTGTGTGTTCTTTGCTCCACAGCATGGAGCATCTCATACAGCAGGCCTAGAGCCCAGCCTTCCTCTCCCCTCTTCCCGGTCTTCCTCATGTGCCTAGGGCTGGCTGTCATCTGGAAGCTTAGGGCCCTTGAGTGGTGTACTAGGAATCTCCAGAGAAATAGAACCAATGGGATGTCGGTGGGTGGGTGGGGTCCGTGTGTGTGTGTGTGTGTGTATCTACACACACACATAAAGGGATTTATTTTAAGGGATTGACTAACTTGATTATGGAGGTTGGCAAGTCCAAAATCTGCAGGGTGGGCTGTTGGGCTGGAGCTCTAGAAGGGCCGATGCTGCCGTCCAAAGGTCATCTGCTGCAGAATTCTCTCTTGCTCTGGTGAGGTCAGTTTTTTTGTTCTGTTCAGGCCTTCACCTGAGGCCCACTCTTAGTAGGAAGGGCAATCTGCCTTACTCCAAGTCCACTGATTTCAAATCATCTTCCCAGAAGTGTTCAGAATTACCTTTGTCCACATATCTGCGCACTGTGGCCTAGCCATGGTGACGCATAAAACTATTACAAGTAGAGTTAGCTCAGGTTGGAAACCTTTGACCCTAACGCTGCTGTCATCCACAGAGACACTGTAGGGTTTGGAGGCTGTGGTGTTAACTGGTATGCTGTGTGGGTGGCTTTGCCTTGTGGGCTCTGTCTCTTGGGAATAGAGAGCAGGGGAGCCCTGGGTGTTTCAACAGGCTGTGTTTGTGGGGAGGGGCAGCAGGTGGTGCACAATGCAAGCGATGGGAGACCTTACCTGAACCTTCTACATTTCAGAAATACACCCTGGGTGCACTTTACAAAGCCAGAGAAATGTGAACCTGCCCTTGCTTACTTTGTGAAATGGTCCATGATGTAGTTCAAGCATCCAGCACAGTCCCTGGTGTGTAGTGGTTACTCCTATATGGGAATACCCCTATATGGTTGAATACATGGTTGAATACATGGATGGTCTGATTAAGTAGCAGGGGTCCCCAACAGAGTTTCAGTCCTTTACTCAGTGAACGTGCACCTCATAAATACTGGTTGCTGAGCTAAGCAGAGGGTCTCCAGATTGACGGAGAAACGTGGTTCCTGCCCTTATGCTGGCTGTGTTCTAGTTGGGAAAGTGAAGCAAAATAGCATTAAGGCAAATTATAAGCAACATAAAGGAAATGGGCTGCTGATACAGAGTGGCCAGGATAGACTGGCCTTCACCAGGAAGTTCTGGGAAGCCTTCTTGGAGGAGGTGACCTTTAAGCAGAAACCTGAAGAATGAGGTGGAACCAGCCTGTGGACATTTGAGGAAGTATTGTAGGCAGATGGGGCATCATGTGGAGAGGAACCCAAGAGCCTGGTGGATCCAAGAAATTGAATATAATTTAATATATAACAATTTATAGTAAAATGATTTGGGGAGGAAGGTGGCTAAATTTGGGATCATGTGTCCAGACAGTTGCACGGAAGCCTCCTCTCTGGACAGTCACTATTCATACAGTCCTTTGACAAGGTCCTTATTATGGTCTATCTGAGTGAGTGGTGTAGGTTTCCTCTGTTCCAGGACAGCCCTCTAGTCTGAGGTTAAGACAGGAAGCCTTGTAGGGTCTACTCAGCCATGAAGCATTAGCCCCTCCTGACTCTCCAGATGAAGAAGGGAACCAGGAAAGTCAGCCTACACCAGCCCTCCTGCCTTGCCTGACTCACCACCATACTGTTACTTTTCATTCCCACTTTACCCTCTGCAGCAGGAGTGTTTCATGATTTGCCCACGCTGATCTCTTTGCTTAAGACAATGACTTTGGGGAGCAGGTAGCTTGGTATCAGGTTCTCTGCAGCTCCTGGTCCCAGTCAGTCCAGGCCTCTGTGCTTTGTTGGGATTTGTCTGCCCTGGGATTTGTTTTTGTGTGAATCCCCATGCTGCTCAGATGCTCAGACCTTGGGCAGGACTTAGAGGAGAGAGAGTTTCTGATGGATTTGAAGTTTATTGAAGGGTTAGCTCTGAAGAGGCAAGATACTCTAATCTCAACCACCCAGGGGTTTCCAGGAGGATTTGTGGGGGGAGCCTGTGGGGTCCTGGAAGAGTGACTGGAAACACAGCTGAGGCAGGTTCCAGCCCTGATGACAGTGGGGTAATCCATGTTTGCAGTATGTGGTTTTGCACTGAGCCCACCAGAATAAGTTGTGGGCAGCAACAAAGTCTTGGAAATTTCAACCCTGCCTTGGATGGGCTGTTAGCCCTCCTTCAAAACCATCCCCAATGCACCTCTGCATCATAATTCTGGTGTTATCAATAAGAAACCACTGTCAGTGTCTGGCCTACTATGGTTGATTGATTGATAGGTTCACTGAATGCCTGTCAAGCCCCTTCTATGGGCCATGCCCTGTGCCAGGTGCTGGGACTACATCAGTGAATGAAAAAGACCCAAATCCCTGCCCCACGAAGCTGACATTCCTCTGAAGATTTTCCTAGAATTTCTTCATTCTGAGGTCATCTGTTGCAGCTTCTCATTGCGCTAATCATAGGCGGAGAAAAGGCTATTATCTCAAGAACTTTGAATATTAAGTTTGGGTTTTATGTTTGTAGGTTCCATTTACACATTCACTCATTATTTATTGAGCATCAACTATAGATTCATCACCATCTGGTTGGGGAGATATAGTGAGGAAGGAAAGGAAGGAGTCCCTTTCTTTATGGAGCACTGAGTGAGCAAGAAAGATGGATGTCCAGAGGATTATCACATAGTTGATAACATTGTGGTCACTGTGGTCCCGTGCAAGACACAGGAACAGGTGGGAGGGCCTGACCTCAGCTTGGAAGTTAGGGGAAGCCTCCTAAAGAAAGTGGGAGTTAGGGGAAGCCTCCTAAAGAAAGTGATACTGGAACCTGCCTCAGCTGTGTTTCCAGCCCAGGGGGAGGAAATGGTATGTGCAAAGGTCCTGTGGGTGGGGGGGCATGGTGTTTGAGAAATAGTGAGAAGGAGAGGTGGTTGGAGTGTGGTGGGGCAGGAGGGCAAAGTGAAGTTGGAGGGTTGGGCTAGGCAGGGGCTGGAGGAGGCAGAGCATCCAGGAGTGGGAATGAATTTCAAGATCCTGGCCAGGGCTTAAAGGGTAAGCCTATGGGCTGAGGGGGTAAAATCTGGACTTTGAGGTGGGGGGGACTTCAGACACCCAGTGGTCAGAGCTCAGGGCCAGTCTTGCCTGGCCAAGGTTTTTACATATAAGCAATACCATACAGGCTATTTGTGAGGCACAAATAATCAGACCAAATGCCTCCTCCCACCCCCCCCTTTTAAAATTTAAGATGTTATTTATTTTAGAGTGAGGGAGAGAGCAGGCCCAAGTGATGGGAGTGGGAGGAGTCTAGGGGGGAGGGAGAAAGCATCCGAAGTAGACTCCACGCTTAGCCTGACATGGGGCTCGATCTCAGGACTGTGTGATTATGACCTGAGCTGAAACCAACAGTCAGATGCTCAACCGTCTGAGCCACTTGCCCACTCCCCCCTGAAATGCCCCTGTTTTATAACACTTTGCCACCACAACCCATTTACTACCCTGATGAACAAACAGATAACATAACCCACCTTTACACAGAGCATCAGAAGAAATCCGTATCTTGCTCTAGTTTTAAGGAGAAATAAAAGAAGGCAATTATAATAATAGGTACTTCAATATGTAAATGCTCAATTACACTGGAGTACATGATGAACTAACTGCTCTCAAATCTACTTATAATGGATTTGGGGATTTAAGAGAAGGATGACAATATCCAAGTGAGTCCTAGTGATACTTTTTTTAAAATAGTGACATTTTGAGACAGGAGCCACAGAAGAATGCTATGAGCACTAAGAATGAGTAGGTATATAGGGTTACTCTTGAGTGTGAAGACTACCCAGTGCTGTCCTGGTGACTTGGATACCATAGGGTGTGTTGTTGTTGGTGACTTGATTTTTCAAAGTGCTCAACAGCCTTTGGTCAATTTTGAATGGCACAAGTACATTTACTCATCAGAACAATTCAGGGTTGATTTCAACCATGCAAACATAGTTTGGAGTAGTGGAGTTAGATTCTAGGTTAAGATCATTCTATACGGGTTTATTTATTAATTGCCACAGAGAATGTCTGGTGGGCTGATTCAGAGTTGTGTGGGACGTGGGAAAGTGCATGGGTCTGTCGGTTACACTGCGGGATGTGTCACCTCTCTGTTCACTAAATGCCACATGCCCTCAGAATCACAACCAAAATCATCCCCGTAAATTCCCAGAGCTCCCTCTAGGGGGCAGCACCTTCTCCACCAAGGATCACAGTTCTAATAGGACTGAAGCCCTGGATGGGTTAATGAAGGGACTCTGGGGGCAGTGTCTACAGATATGGTTGATTGGCCTAATGGGGCGAGAAGGAGGTAAGTTGTGGCCATAGCTGGTGCTCTCTTGGAGGTAGTGAAGATGTCTCTTGGGGAGACCGTGTGGCCCTGAGACTTGGGGGTCCACACCAACAGAGCTCCTTATAGGATGGTGGGGTCTCAGGTATAGAGAAGGGATGTGGGGATCTGCACAGGGAGGCCTGGATGTCACAGCCATTTGAAAGCTTTTGTGTCGTAAATTTGAAAAACTCGATTCTGAAAGCGTGGGACAGAATCAAATTGGCCTATAAAAATAAAAACATGGTTACAGTAAAAATGAGATGAAATGGGAAAAGGCAGGTGCTCGCTACAAGGAGCCTGTCGTTGCTGCTAACCAAATCAGTCCCGGTAATAGCCCTGGCATGAAGCTCGCAGCCTCATCAGGCCTCTGTCCGGCCCCTGTAATTTAACTAGAGGAGGTACCTGTGTTTACTGTGTGTGATTAGTCCTCGTCTATTGCTCTTTATTGGTGTTGGATTAACTTAAGGGCTCTGATTTACTATAATTTCCCAATTTATAGTCTTAGTTTACAACTGTTCACTCTTACCTCCCTTCTAGCAAAAATAAACTTACAAAAAAAAATTCCACTTTGATTTTTTTTTTTTTTCTGTTATCAGAGGGGACATGTCAGGTCAAATGGGGATACCTGGGAATGCCCAGAGCCTCAGGTTTATGGTTGGTCCCCTCAGCTATCCGTTAATGCCCCCTGCCTTCCTCACACTAATAAGATCTATAGTTTTCATTGTCTCCTTGGTTGTCTTGGATCGTTGTTCTGGTTGTGGAGGAATCTCTGGGAATCTTGAAAAGAAACCCTGGACTGCAGGCCTGTGTCCTATCAGAACCACGTGACAGGATGTTTTTTTTGGGGGGGGCTCCTCATTCGTGCTCTCTACCTATCCTTTCCACTTCTTGGTGAGGGGTGAGAATTTTAAGTAGCATGCATGTGCTGCCTGCAATCACTCTGGCTAGTTGCCAGGGTCTCAGGACACGGGTTTTATGGTAGTAGCTCATGATGGCTTGAGGGGCAGTATTCCAGCCCTTGCTTGGAGATGGAATTATAGCTCCTGATGGCGTCTTTGGGAAGGACAGAGTCATTGACCTCCAGTCTCTGGGAAAAGGGGAGGTTAGAGTAAGTAATTCGGGTGGCGGGGGGGAAGAGGGTAGATTAAAAAAATCATCTATGTATTTCCTCCCTATTACAAAAATAACACACAGTCTTACTGCATCCTTTCTTTTTTGTGTGGTAATTACGGCAATGGTAAATAATGATTCATTTGCTGAAGAGCTGCTTCCCCCTCCTCCACTCCATAGTAGGTTTCCTAGTGGAAGGTATTGGTTCTTCTTGTTAACCACTCGATCCCTAGCATCTAGCCCAGTAGGTACTCCATAAATAGCTGTTGCAGATGGATGGAAAATTCAGAGGGCATTAGAAAGAAGGTAATACTGCTGTTCCACCATGCAGAGCGAGATGGTGGTTCTCAGCCCTGGTAGCATATTAGAGTCACCAGGGGGATCGTTTTATTTACCCATCCTGGGTCCACCCAGACCAGTTCAATCTGAAATATGAGCTGGGAGGGTGGGGGGCCTCAGGCATCAGAGCTTTGCAAAGCTCCCAGCTGTCTCCAATCTGCATAGAGCCTGAGACCCTCTGATGTATGTCCTGCCTGTCATAGCTCTGTTTTGTTTTAAAATTTTTTGTAAACGTAAAACCTGCACATGCTATGCAAACTGAGGAGTGTGGGGAGTGTTGCCTTAGAAACAAAACTTCCTATGCACCCCCATCCTCCAACCCACACACCAGCAGTAACTACTTGGAGCCATTTTTGTGTTAAGTTCTTCTGATGACCACCCCCTTAAGTCTATATCATGTGCCAGTAACCTTATTTACTGGTTATCAATTTTAAATGCTCTATCCTTTGACTCTATGAATATTGACTCTAATAGATAAATAACTATTGGCAGATAAAGAATTTAGCTCATTTGCAATAACTTAAACTTTCCCCTTCCCCCGTACCATGATTTTTGTTAGTTTTACTATAATACTAGCTATTCTGTTGGTTACCTTTATACCTTTAAATCTTTTTTTTAAAAAAGGATTTTATTTGAGAGAGAGGTCGGGCGTGGGGGGAGAAGCGCAGAGGGAGAGGGAGACACAGACTCCCCACTGAGCATGGGGCCCAATGTGGGGCTCAATATCAGGACCCTGAGATCATGACCTGAGCTGAAAGAAGATGCTTAACCAACTGAGCCACCCAGGTGCCCCTATACCTTTAAATAATCTTGAGCCTCTATTTTTCATTTCTTTTATAGAGTATCTCCTGATTGTCCACTAAATAAGATGAAAAAATTAGGGCCCTAGTGCTTCCTTCCATCTCTCCTTTTGCCATTAACTTTACATTCTCAAGGTTTATAACATTTCCATTTTCTCCTGTAACAGTCCTTGTCATCCAGGCTTTGTAGATTGATTTTTTTTTTAATGAAAAAGCAGTTACTGATATTTATTGTAGAACAAATAATGCAGTTGGTCTCCAGAGAAGGAAATGTCTCCGAATTATCTATTTCCTTTGTGGCCACTTGTTCAGTTCATCTGTTGTGGTTCAGCTCCCCTTGTGTTCTTGGTGTTCTTCAGATGCCTGGTGACCCTTGGTCATCCATATGTATTTATGAAGGAAAGACTAAATTAATAAATACAGATACAGGTGTGGGTTTCCTCTGCGGAGTGTGGATCTGTTTCCCCCATTAGATCTAACTTCTGAATTGGAAGCCTGATTGTGGGGTGTGTGTGTGTGTGTGTGGTGTGTCATGTCACTGGGTAGGCTTTGTTTTAGGATGTGTGGGAGTAGAGCTGCTGGGCAAGCTAGTGAAACCTTCCCCCAATGTCAACATGAGTAGGGCTATCTTGAGGGATGGGAACACCACCCTAGAAGTGCTGGGTCTCCCTTAGGAGGATGGATCAATTTCTTTAGCAAACACCTTTCTAGTTTCAGTGTTCAGGTGAATTTGATATGCTACACAGGTAGCATCCAGGAAAGCCACCCCCATTCTTTTCAGTTCTCAGCATCATCGTGGTCTACTTGTTTATTATTGTTGCCATGGGCTGTGTCCTCAAGCGGCCATACTGAAGTATCCATGTTTTTCTATGGCTAAAGCAATTACATAATTGCTTTGTCATCTGCTTTTTTCCATATCACTAAATATTGTCACCTAATTTTTAAAGATAACCTCAACATTCCACTATATGGATAGATCTAAAGAACTTAGTCACCTCTCCATTTTTTTTATTATTTTCAACTAAGAATAGACTTGCAATGAATATCCCTGGTTCTTCACTCTGGGTACATACCTTGGATGATTTCCTTAGAAATTTGAGCTCTTTGAAGACTTTTGGCACAGTTATAGACTGCCCCTCATAGGAAAGTTTTTAAAGGCTCAAGTTAAAGTAGAGAACAAACTGAAACGCTCATTTGCAGATACAGTGCCCCAGTGGAAGCAGTCATGGAGGGGAGCGGAGGGGGCGATGCCAGAGGGAGTGCAGCATGCGGAGACTCTTGCTTCTCTCCCTCCTTTCCCCGGGCGAGAGGCAGCTAAAGCCTCTGCTTCCTGCCTAGGAGCACTCAATGTAGCTTGTGTCTTAGGCTGGCCCATCCTGCTTTTCTTCATCAGTGACAAGGACAAGTAAGGTGCTTGGTCTTGGTGTCCTTGGTTTCAAGGTGTAGGCACTGGTTTTGGTGGATCAGTGGCCACAGAAGACCCAGGGCCAGAAATCTCTATCACTGTGCATAGCTGAATGATTTACATTCATACAGTGCCTGGGTTTCTCTCCTCTAAGCTCTTTGCTTTAGGCCACATTATGAAGAAGTGCTTCTTTTGAAGAGATAAAGGAATCCTCAGAACTCATCTCTTTTTGAATCCAAGACAGGGCTATATTTGAAATACCAGAAGACAATCTTCTTTCGGATCACTTAAACTCTTTGAACTGAATTTTTAATTTCATCACAGGGCAAGTCAATCTCAAGAGTCTTTTCTTCGGTGTTGAGTTTCCTGCCCTTGATATGTACCTGCCTCCACTCCTGGCAGGAAGGGCTGTCACTTACTGTGACCTGTCTGGAGCCTGCAAGGGAAGACGTTCTGATTGGTTAATTCTGATATCCAGAGTTGTAGACTATTGGCTATATCACATGACCAAATTGTGAACTTTTACAAATTTTTTTTTAAAGATTTTATTTATTTATTTGAGAGAGAGAGAATGAGAGAGAGCAAGCACATGAGAGGGGGGAGGGTCAGAGGGAGAAGCAGACTCCCCGCCGAGCAGGGAGCCTGATGCGGGACTCGATCCAGGGACTCCAGGATCATGACCTGAGCCGAAGGCAGTCGCTCAACCGACTGAGCCACCCAGGCGCCCAACTTGTACAAATTTTAACAGGAAAATGCATTGGCTTAGAATTCTGTGGTGACACATGGAAATTCAGGGGCGGGAATATCATAGGAAAGAAATGAAAGGTAAGATGCTGGAAGACTCTTGAATTTTGTCAGGAAATAGTAAAGAATAGATGACACCAAAAGTAGATGTCACTCTGCTTAAAAGCAAACCAGATTTTTTTAAAAGGTAATTTGCCACATCTCTTTGGGGAAAAAACTTGATAATATAGATCAAAAATCTTAACGATATGTTTAACATTAGTCCAGAGATTCTGAAAATTTCTGTTAAGAAAATCATCCTAAGTATCATAAAAGTTTTAAGAGTAAAAATGTGCTCAGTGCTATTATAATATTGCAAACAACCTAAATTACAAACAACTTAAACATTGAACTATAGTTGAATAGCTAAGATGCTTAAAGTACATCCAACTGATGCAATCTTACGTAGTCATTAAAGATTCTCAAAGAGTACAATAAAATACCAACAGAGTGGTACTATGGTATTAACAAAAATAAGCCAAGATATTGTGTGTATGTGTGTATGTGTGTGTGTGTGTGTGTGTAGTATAAATCTAGCTCCATATCAGAAGAAACTATTCCTCCATGACTGTGTTTGGATGACGGGGCTCTGAGCACTATTCTGTTCTTTATGCGCTGTATTTTTCGAATCTTCTTGAACGAGTAGGCCCTTCTTTCATATTTAAAATAAATATTAGAAGAATCATTGAAATAAATGATTAGAAGCTCTAATTAAGACATATCATTGTTCATTGGCTGTTGAACATGACATTTGCAAGTACATTTTTCCTTGTAGTGCAAATGGGTGCATCACAAAGAAAGGGTCTGACCATGTCTCCATGTTGTAAAGGTGTAGGGACACCTTCTAGTAAAATAGTTCAGATGAAAAATAAATGAAAAAGCTAAACAGGTACTTGGAAAGAAGACTCATTCTTCATCCATAACATTTGTACATTTGTAGTTTAAAACATTGCCTTGATCTTTTTCTTTGTGAATATTATATTCCTAACTTATGGGAGTCCTAAAGAAACAGAGCTGGTTTGGTGATGAAACAGAAGAAGCAACATCGAGGAAACCAAGGCATACTCACTACCCACCCAGTCACCCAAGTTACTTTCTGAGTTGTGGGAGTGTCTAAATGGTCAAGCCAAAGGTGGGAAAGAGGGAGAGTATATCACCCACATTCATTTCTTCATTGGTCAAGTATTTATTGAGGACTTGCTGTGTTCCAGGCACTGGACATAAGCCAGAGGACAAGTGTATTGTAAGACCTATAAATTTCATGTGCTGCCTTGACATCTTTGGGTTTCACAGGGCCCCTAAGGCCTGACCATGAATCCTTCCTGTTCTCCTCAGATGTGCCCCCACCCAGCAGGAGAGGCCCCCCGCCCAGCTAGTTGCCCCAGCAGCCAGACCAGACACACTCCACCTAGTCCTCAACTGAACAGGCTTCAATTCCCTGCCAGCCTGTGAAATTATTCAAACAAGCCAATCACATCCTCCTGCAGGAACCAGGGGGCACCCCACCCACTCATACTATAAAGCCTGTGGCCCATAGCCCTTGCTGGTTCACTCTGTTCCTGACTGCAACCCTGAGTGGCAAGCCATGTCCTCCTTCCTGCAGCTGTGAGTATATGTGGCTAATAACTGCTGCCCATCTCACCTGTCTAGTGTTGGATTCCATGTGTTTACTCATTTTGTACTATAGAGTATGGGGGTCCCTCCCTCATCAAAAGGGCCAATGGGATGTGATCAGAATAACAAGAGTGGCGAGGCCTCTCTTATTTTAGAATTAGTACTCTTGTAGTAGGAGTGTGGATGGGAAGATAATAAGTAATAAATGAACAGATTAACTTCTAGTTATACTAAATCTTGTGAAGGAAACAGAATATGGTAGAGAGACATGGAAACACATAGTAATCCTGCTTTGGATAGGTGAGCAGGGGAGGCTCTTTGAGGAAGTAATGCTGAGTTCACTTGCAGGTTGTGAAGGGGCTAGCCCTGAGGAGAGCTGGAGGGCAGTGAGCAAGGTGGGCTAAGGCGTGGCCAGGGCAGCTGGGTCCATGCATCAGGAGGAAGATGAGCTGAGAGGACCTTTGAAAGGCAGTCAGGGACCTGTGGAAGCTATAGTGAAGAAGCTGGACTTAATTTTACATGTAATGGGTAATTACTTTTAAGTAGGAAGGTGACATGATATGGTTTATAATTTTACAAGAAGTGTTTTAGTACCTGGGTAGAGAACGGGTAATGGGGGAGCAAAGGGGGAAATACACAGTTAGGAGCCTCCTGTGGCAGTTCTGATGGGAGAGGAGAGGGGTCGGGGTTGGGTGGGTGGAGAGAATGGACAGCCGAGGATATGCATCCTGGAGGTAGACCCAGTGAGACTTGCTGATGGATTGCATAGGAGGAATAAGAAAAGGGAGAAAAGGATGTTTCTGAGATTTTTGCTTGAGTGACTGCATAGAGAGTGGTGCCATTTGATGGAATGAGGAGAAGATGAGATTGAAATCAGGAGTTGGGTTTAGATTTGTCTGATCTGAGTAAGTATTCAAGTGGAGATGTCAAGCTGGCAGCTGGAAATACTATTATGCAGCTCAGGATAAATGCCAGAGCTAAAGATATTAGTTTGGCCATTACCGCCATTTGATAGTATTTAAATCGGTTGAATAATATGGGTAGATGATAAAAAATTCAGAATGATTTATCCTCCTGGAACGAATGTCATGTTAGATATAAGTTTGACTGTATCAGTGGGATAACGTATAATAAGTCCACTTGAAAACTATGCAGCACCGTGGAAAGGCGGTAACGATTGACAATGTCGTAGTATTTGGGCCTCCCACAGCACTTGTAATTCTGGGGTCTTTGGTTCTTGTTTCAGCCACAAAATCTCTCCATCATATACTCCCATCCGAGTTCCTTAGAGAATACTTGCCTCTCAACCTGGACCAGTGCTTCAGAAAGAATTCTTGCCAACATTGTAATATTGGCAAACAGATATAAAACTACAGAGATAAAGATTATCTTTTTTAGTTGAAAGATTTTTGACTGAGTTATATTAGCCTCCACCTAAAAGAACTAGGGTCTCTAGGGTTTTTCTTACTTACAGGAGAGTTTGGAGAAGGTACAACGTTCAATTTTTCTAGGAGTTTTTTGGCTGAGGCCAGATTGGAACTCTCCACGGCTCTGGGTACACAGTCAATATTTTATTCTTGTGAAATTCTGGAGATTATGATTTAGCAGCAGGATTGGTTGGAGGCCTTGCTCTACCTGGCCAGGAATCACATGACAAATGGATCTCCTTTCAAGGAAGCTGAATATATGTTTTATAAAATTTAGTTGGGTGTTTGTGGGGGCAGGGGAAGAATTCAAAGACAGGCATTTGAACTTCAAAGAAACAGCATGAGATTCTCATGAGGCAGTCTTGTAGACTAATCCAGAGTTAGTTGAGGCTATTGAGGTCCAAAGAGGTTAAGTGATAATTCAGAGGTCACACCGCTGGTTAGAACTACATTTTCCTAATGGACTTTGTCATACTCCGAGAAGCAGGCTTTGTTTCTTATGGGTGTACGCATACATGGATGTAGCTTTTCAAAAACAAATTGAACATGAAAATTAAGGTCTGGGGGCACCTGGGTGGCTCAGTCAGTTAAGCATCAGCCTTCGGCTCAGGTCATGATCTCGGGATCCTGGGATCCAGCCCTGCATCAGGCTCCCTGCTCTGCTGGGAGCCTGCTTCTCCTTCTCCCTCTGCCCATCCCACTTGTATTCTCTCTCTGTCTCTCCCCATTAAATAAATAAAATCTTAAGAAAAAAAAAGATTAAGGTCTGACTCCAAGATCATGGTGCCTTGACTTGGGCCATCGTTCTGGCCTTAAAATAATGTTGTTTGGACTCTTCTGGCTGTGCCAAAAAAATCAGGGGGTCTTTAATTAAATGCCATGCATCATTTCAGTGTCATATTTATAAGATTTTTGTAGGTAGAGCTATGAGGATTCATTCATTGGTTGCTTTGTTTTTTGGATTTTCTACAATGGGCCTGGCTCTAGGTTTGGTGTTGGGGGTACACTGGTGAGTAAGATACCATCCTTGACCTTAAGAAATTCTCCCTATGGGTGCTTGGGTGGCTCAGTTGTTAAGCGTCTGCCTTCGGCTCAGGTCATGATCCCAGGGTCCTGGGATCGAGTCCCACATTGGGCTCCCTGCTCCACAGGAAGCCTGCTTCTCCCTCTCCCACTCCCCCTGCTTGTGTTCTGCTCTCGCTATGTCTCTCTCTGTCAAATAAATAAATAAATCTTAAAAAAAAAAAAAAAAAAAGAAATTCTCCCTATAGCCAAGGAGATAGACATGTAATCAAGGGGGAAGGGGAGTGGGAGAAAGAAAAGGGCTTTGACAGAGGTAGCAAGGGAATACACGGTAATGTGCTTAACTCAGACCTGGAAGCTCAAATCAGGAAGGCTTCCTGGGGGAGGCAATGCCTTCCCTGAGACTGGAAAGTAGAGCATGACTTAATGGGGACACACTTAGGAGAGTGTGAAAGGGTGTTTTATCTAACCAGAATAACATTGCAAAGGGACACTACATGTTAAAGGAACTGCAAGCCATTCAGCAGGACTGGAGGTGGAGCTGGAGCTGGAGGCTGGGTAAGGCCATGAGGCCAAGAGAGCTCTGGGAAGCCAAGGGGTGGGGGTGAGGAGTGGGGGGAGGTGGGGGAAGGGGATGATGGATGTTCCCCAGGGAAGCCTGCTTTGAGTGCAGGATCTTATCTTCATGTAGCAAAGCCCCCTCTGGTGGCTCTGGGGAGAATTGCATGGTGTTCGGACGAGATTGATGTGATAATAACCCAAACTGGGCATGGCTGTGGGAAGAGAAAAACCAGGTATCCAAGGGAAAGGAGGACAGCTGTGCTTCCAGGAGAACGTGAAGCTCTTCAAAACTAAGTGGTTTGGGGAACTATAAACTTAGAGTACTTGTGTTTA
Organism: Mirounga angustirostris; assembly: GCF_029215605.1. Classification (NCBI taxonomy): domain Eukaryota; kingdom Metazoa; phylum Chordata; class Mammalia; order Carnivora; family Phocidae; genus Mirounga; species Mirounga angustirostris. The sequence goes on from NW_026991713.1 coordinate 143,913,991, forward strand.
TATCTAGATCCTTTTACTTACTATGTGTCAGCTTCTGGCCAATGACCTTATTTGCAATCTTTTCATTTAATTCCCATAACCATCCTTCAAATCAGGTACTGCTATCATTACCCCCTATAGAGGCTTAAATAGTGCCTCCCTTCCCTCCAATTCATGTCTATCTGGAACCCTGGAACGTGACCTTATTTGGAAATAGGGTCTTTGCCGATAAAATTAAGCATTTTGAGGTGAGATCCACATAGATTTAGAGTGGGCCCTAAGTCCAATGACTGGTGTCCTTATAAGAAGAGGAGATGACACACAGAGATTATGGTGATGTAGCCATAAGCCACCAGGAGCTGGAAGAGCAAGGGGAGGATCCTCCCGTAGAGCCTGTAGGCCTTGATTTTAAACCTCTGGCCTCCACAACTGTGCAAAAGAGTTTCTGTTGTGTATTTCTATTGTTGTAAGCCACCAAGTCTGTGATAACTTGTCAGGGCAGCCTTCGGAAATGAATATAATGATGTCCATTTTAGACTTGGGGTGGGGGAAAAAGCAAACTAATTCTTAGAGAGGTCTGCTCTAAGCCTAAGGTACTTCAAACTAAGGTCTAACAGAGATGGCTATGACTTCATCATGGGACTTGCAGTCTGTGATCTCCACGGCTCTGGTCTTCATGCCTCCTTCAGGTAACGGCTAACATTTATTTCATGGTAACTATCGGTCAGGTACAATCTCAAGCATTTTGCTTTGATGATTTCCTTTATCTTGAGGATTATCTCAAAAGAGATAAGGTCATTAGAAAATATAGATAGGGATGGTCTCTATTTTGAAGGACAGTAAACCATTTTTAAGGGCCTGGAATTTTTTTATTTTACTTTTTGGTATCTCATTCGCCTGGCATTTCATTTGCCGAATGGAGATTTTCCACCTTGAGTGAGCTAAGCAGTATGAGAGGAAGTGTCGAGCGTGTCAACCAGCGACTCATGAAATATTTCATCTTGTAATACATTAATAGAGAAAACTGAGGTGATTTTCAGCCCATTCCAGTAAATCGATTTTAGCACTAATGAACTGTTCTGTTTGAGTAGAGCGTTATTGGCAAAATGCTGATGTTAACAGCAACACTGAGGCATTTGAAACTCCATCAAAAATTATTATCTCAAAATAAAAGGTTGGAAAAATTTCTGTGTTCTATTAATTAACATTGGTTGTCTGATCAATGTTTTTAATTGGTAGCAGATTAAAGTATGGATTTCTGGCATGGCAAATCTGCAAATTGGCTGTCTTGCTACCTGTTGCTTCTGATGACCTCATTCCAACATTTATATTCAAATCTGATAGCTCAGAGCTTCAGTAGTCAGCGGATCATAAATTTCACCCAGTTCCTCTGGCTGAATTTCAAGCGTGTAAACCATGTGCTAACAGCGAGAATGATCGGAAAGACAGTTTTAGACAAACGGAGCATGAAGGAAATCATTCTTATTGGAGGATGTGGCAGAAACAATTTTCCTCTGTGCTAGGCAGACATCAGCTCTGCGGAACTGGTCAGAAATAAAGATAGCTCTGCTGATGGGCTGTAACACAGGGAGAAGGAGGGTACCTGATTCCCCCCTGCAGATGTTTCAGGGTTTCATGGCCAAATGCCCATGGAGCTAGCAGCCTGGCTGCACAAAATGCCAGAGGGAGTTTTTGCAAAGCAAGGACTGAGCAGTGGGAGGAATCAGGAGGTGGGAAGACCTTTCTTGTGTTCCAGGTGCTCTGCTAACCTTATCTCCTTTCACAACTGCCCCATGAGAGAGGTGCTAGGTTGAACCATATGGAATTGCCATTCTTATAGGTCAAAAAGAGCTGAATATTGATAATTTTGTTTAGTTCAACCTGTGCTGTGATTAGCCCTCGTTTGTAGCTGAGGAAAAGTGAAGTTGAAGGTGCTTGCTTAAGATCATAGGCTAGGAAGGTTACAGCAACACAGGGCTAGTTAGCTCTGGGGAAAGCAACACCTTGTTCTCTCCTCCACCTCCTCTCCCTCTTCATCTTTTTCTTCTGGTAGGTTTTACCCGGGGAGTGGGTGGTTAGACTTGCACTTCAAAGACCCCTCTCGGTTACTCTGGCAGCTACGTGGTAAGGATGTGGGAGAGAACCAGAGTGGATTCCAGGAAAGTCTTCAGGAAGCTGTTTTAACAGTACAAGTAGAATCACATGGTGGTTCAGACTAGGTTGACAGCAGGGGATGTATCACAAAGGGGACTCATTTGAGAGCTATTTAGGACTGAGAACCAATAGGACATGGTATTTTATGGAAGGAAGGGCCCCATCCCTCTGGCTTCTCCTCCCCTGGCTCCATGTGTCCATGTTACACGTGCTCATATCACAACCTTCCCTTTGCTGGGTGTATCTCTACTGACTGTAAGCTCCTGAGAGTGGGAATCTTGTCTCTTATTTATGGCTGTCCCTAGGACCATCATAGAGTCTAATAACTGGTAGGCAATCAGTATTTGTTGGATCGGTGAAAGAATTCAGAACAAGAAGTTAATTAAACTATCTCCAGTTTTTACCACAGCAGTGAATCTCCATTTCCTTGAATTCTGGATTTCTTGACATGGAGAAAGTCAGAAGTGGAGAAATAATATCCATGTTCTGCCCTGCACCCATCCTTCAATTTCTGCAGTGTCCTCTCAGTCACCCTGGTGGGGCTCTCTTAAACTCAGCATCCTGTTACTCAGTGTTCACACTTACAGGGTGGCACATTTTCATTTAACTCTGCTAGTTTGGACCATTTCCATTAAATTTTTCTGGACTATTTAATGAGGAACACTCTGACCAGTACTATATGCTAAGTTTCTTTTAAACAAGGGAAGTTCTGTCATCTGTGCAAAACAAACAAAAAACAAAACAAACAAACAAACAAAAACCCTCTTTCCTCCCGGTCAGTTTTTCTTTTTCTTTCTTTCTTTTTTTTTTCTTTAAGAAAAAGCAGGTATGCTTTGAGAGGGAATGTGAGTAGCAAAAAGAACATTTAGCTTGAAGATTCTTTATTGCCCTAACAAGTAAAAGACCCTTTAACAATCACATTGATTTTTGCTGATGGATATAAAGGGTTTTGAAAGTGAATTGGAGATGCCAGGATTGTACCTTGCCCTTATAAGACATTAATGGGGAATGAAGGAAGACAGATTTTGCCACAGAAGTAACAATTCCAACTGATGAATTGCATCAAGGGGACCATAGAAGTTGAGTAACTGACAACTGAGTGGAGACACTTGGCAGGTAAAGGGACAACGATCTGATTGCTGGCTTCTGTTGACAAAACATCAGAGAGGGTACAGTGGCCTTGAAATGCTCAGAAAACCTGAAAAGGGATATGGATGGAAGGATGGAAGGTGGTAGGAAAAAGACAGGAAATGCTTAGGCTTAGAAGTGCTCATTAGAAACCTTGTCATTGGGGCGCCTGGGTGGCTCAGTTGGTTAAGCGACTGCCTTCGGCTCAGGTCATGATCCTGGAGTCCCGGGATCGAGTCCCGCATCGGGCTCCCTGCTCGGCAGGGAGTCTGCTTCTCCCTCTGACCCTCCTCCCTCTCGTGCTCTCTGTCTCTCATTCTCTCTGTCCCAAATAAATAAATAAAATCTTTAAAAAAAAAAAAAAAAAAAAAAAAAGAAACCTTGTCATTCTTGAATTATGGAAGATTTCACCTCTTTAGCCTATTGGGTGATGCTGGTTGTCCCCCACAGTGGTCTTCTGGGTGACCTGGCACTTCATCTCCTGAAATGTCCTTTGGGTCCCTGCTTTCTATCTCCTTGCCCAAGATACTTTTCTAGACACTGCTGGGCTTGGCATGGTGAAGTCATTCATCAGAGAGCCAAGCCATGTGGTCTTTGGCGACACAAAGACCTGGGCTCACAGTCTGGCCCCACCAGGAAGTAGTTTTATCATCTGTAACGTGGGTTAATAATAACTCCTATATAGAGCTCTTGTGGAGGGTTGAATGAAGCTTTGGCAAATTTCCAGGCACATATAAGCACTCAATAAAGGCTAAACCCCAAACCAAACAAGGCATCAGCAACAAAGAAGATAATTCAGCATGAGCCTCTTGGCTGGTCTCTGTTTTCAGGAGCTTCTCCCCTCACCCTGAAAATCTCTCCTCCTTCTCTGAACAGTCTTATCCCCAAAGAAGTTTTGCCCTGCCACCCTCCTGCAGAGAGCAGTGTGTGCAGTTGGAAGAACTCAGAGCTTAGAGTTAGGCTTGGGTTCAAATGCTGGCTTGGCCACTTACAAGCTGTGTCACCTTAGGCCTGTTACTTACCCTCTCTGTGCCCCTTTCTTCCTGGATTTTGTGGTCTTTCATCAGCTTCTCTCAGTACATCAGTGTTATCCTCCCCCTCTTCTCTGCAGCCGGTGGCCATCTGGCTTTGCTCACTGCTCAGTCTCTTCTGTGTCTGGCATGGAATGGGGCTGCCCGGCCAAAGTAGCTGCTGCACACTTTGCTGCATGACCTTTCAGTTCATGTGCGTACCGCTCGGGCCTCTTCCCACTCCTTCTGTGCAGAGTGAGTCTGATTGGTGGCCAATCAGCCAATGGACCCTCTGAGTCTGGGATTAGCCTTAATCCAATCAGTTTTGAGGCTGGTGGTGACATAATGTGGGGGCAACATGGCAACCGGGGCAAGTGAATGTGTAATGGAGGCCAGTTCCTGGATATTGGGCTAGATAGGCTCTTGACATCAGGTTCCTAAGAGTGTTTGAGTTGCAGGGGTGTGGGGGGGCAGCCTGTTTTCCTGAGATTCTGTGAAGGAAGCCTCCATTTTTTCAACTCTGAGGGAGGATAAAATTAGACACATCATTTTTCCATCTTCCCTGGCTTCCTGTTTAGGGTCTCAAAGTCTTCTACTTCAAACCATTCCAGAACCCCATTCTCCTAACTGGTTCAACGAGAGCAGAGAAATGACATGTGTTTTCTGATGGCAAAGAACTATATTAGGTATGTTTGGGACGTTTTACCACAAATTGGGCTGTTCAATGAAATATAATGAACAGCTGGGAAATAAATATCTCTCCTATGTGGGCTGTTAAGCATAGAATTTCCCTGAAAATTACCACACAAAGAAATCCTCTCACTTTGTAAGCCCTGCCATGGTACACCTGTGTTTTCTGTGTGTGTCTCGGGCTTGTAGGAGACTGAGGTAAAGATGATGTGGAAATGCACCACATAGGTGCCTGGGGGCAGCAGCCTTTCATGACTATTGAAAATCTAGAGCCCTGGACTCTCTCTCTGGCATTGCCCACCCGGGACCAGGGCTCAGTGCATGGTACATCCACCCCTAAGTGACTGACTTGCTAATAATAAATTACACGAGCTCACATTTTGTAAGTAAATATTTTTTGAGTACCATCTATGGGACTGGCATTGTTCTAGGTATCTGGGATAAATCAAGGGAGCAAAATAACTAGAAGCCTCTGCCCTTTGGACCTTTATTCCTAAAGTCAGTAGGGTCTGCCTGCTACCTCCCTCTCTATGCTTCAGACCCCTTGGCTGCTGTAACCACAGGGCCTTTGCACATGCCACTACTTAATGGACTCCTACTCATCTTCACTTCCTCAGAGAAGCTTCCTCCCACTCTGCTGCCCTTCCTCTCTGCATTTCATTGTAGTTTGCTTTGTTACTTTGCTTTCTCAGAATCATGCTGCTTTTCTTTAGAGTAGCACGAATCTCAGTTTCTGTTTATACATTTATTTGTGTGATTACTTCAGTAGCTTTCTCTCACACTAGACCCTGACCTCCATGAGGCTCAGAGAGGTTTAAATAACTTGCCCAGGATCCAAAAGGATGCAGTGAGGATTTGATCCCAAGTCTGCCTCATCTTCTTCACACAGTCTAATACCGAACTAGAAATTCGGAAGTTCACGTGCTACTCCTAGGCTTTGCATATCTCCCCTCCCAATAGCTGTGCAGAGCTGCCACCAGCTGTGTAAAGATAATGACAACAGCATCTGACATTTGCTGAGCTCTCACTTTGTGCTGGGCACTGGGATAAGTGCCCTCCACATACTAGTTCCTCATTTCTGAGGAGACAGGACCTATAATTCTGTTGTGCGGATGAGAAAGGTGAGGTAAGTAGGAGGGATAGTATGCCCAAGGTCTCACAGGCAGGGTGCAAACCCACTCCTGTTGGATTCCCAGCCTGTGGCCATTACAACTTCTTTTTTTTTTTTTTTTAAGATTTTATTTATTTATTTGAGAGAGAGAGAATGAGAGACAGAGAGCACGAGAGGGAAGAGGGCAGAGGGAGAAGCAGACCCCCCGCTGAGCAGGGAGCCCGATGCGGGACTCGATCCCGGGACTCCAGGATCATGACCTGAGCCGAAGGCAGTCGCTTAACCAATATAGCCACCCAGGCGCCCCGGCCATTACAACTTCTATGCTGTTTTTTTCCTAACACTCTCACACATAAAAAAATGGAAGGGGGATCATGAGGGCCAAGCATGTGCCCTGGATCCTGGTTGCAGCAACAGCACCAACAGATCTGCAAAGGGTTTCAGTGACATGAGCAATGGGTTACCTTGCAGGCTTACTACTTGTTGATTTCTTCTTGGCACATAGTTATCCAAGAGAATCTGAGTTGGTTTGGAGCCCCCCCCCCCTTCTGATGGTTCCTTCATGCTCAAACCCTGCTATGGTAAAACAGGGGGAGGGGGAGAGAGCGAGAGAGAGCTGACACGTGCGCACACACTTTGGCATCAAAAGGCACTGATGCTGTACTGAGTCTGAGCCACATCTCTTTCTTTGTTCTTGGGGGTGTACTATTTTGCTTCGTTGTACACAGATGGCTCTACAGAGGAGTCTCAGTGTCAAGGAAAAGAGAAGGGATTGTTGTCTGAGGTCAGAGTCAGGAGGAAACTTTGCCACTATAATTACTCCATGGTGACATTTGGGGCTTTAGGCAGAAGATGCTCAGGGATCCCTCTGACTTCTAGGCATGCTCCTTCAGGGACCCAGTGACCCAGGCTGGACATACACAGCAGATATTCATGGCAGCCTGTTTTGGGGGAGTGTATACAGGTTTCCAGGCAGGTCTGTGTGGCATAATAGCCCCATGACCTGGGCAAGCTCCTTAACTTCACTAAGTCTCAGTGTCTCCTTCTGGAAAATGGGGCTGATTATAGTCTTACACCTCTTAGCCTCTTAGCATTGCTGTGATGATGAAGTGAGCTCACGTGTAAACTGCTTGGTCAGTGCCTGGTATGTAGTGGACACTCAATGACTGACAGATAAATACTGAAAATACCAGTTTGATGCCCCAAATAAAGCCTTCCATTTATTCCTTTTGAGCAATATGGATTCTGCTTGGAGTAGACTCCTTGAGAGAACCAGAGCACCTCTTCCTTTGGTCTGGCTGGTCCTGGTTGTTAATTTCTAAGACCCATTTATTTTTTTTTTCTTTCACTCTCAAGAACAAACCTGCTGAAAGATCAGGAAATGATAGAAATGGGACTTCTCAGAGAGTGATGATTTGTAATGGCCCATCAACAGGGATAAACTCCACTGTGGCAAAAAATAATGAAACATCGATTCTCAGAACCTATTAAAAGTCAGATTTATATGAGAGTTTTAAAAAGCAATTAGTCTGGATTAAAACTAATTAGTGATTTTGCCCCCATCCTGGGATGGTTCAGATCTGCATAGGCTATCAAGGACCTACTATGTGCAGAACTTCACAGGATTCAAGGATGGGAAAGAACTCTAGAGAGATTAGATCCAAATAGAAGTGACTTTTATTTAAGGAAGAAATCAATTCCATGGTAGAGGTGCAAGCACAGCGTCATGAGGTTTCAAAGACACGCATCTTCTCTGATTCCGCCTCTACTCCATATAGGATCTGTTTTAGTTTCAGCCCCTCTCTTGAGCTTTCTTTCTGCATCAGACCACTTGAGTTTTATCTCTGGCCCTTTAAAATTTCACTTTGCATACTTTCTGGATGGGCTCAATGGCACCCACAACTCCTAACTACCCTTATATGTGCTGATACCATCTTCCCTATCTCCAGGCTCCAGCTGTCTGGTTGACAACCCTCTTGGGAGGTCCAAGATCAAACTTAGCATCTTTCCCACCCCCGACCTTTTGTCCCTTGTGGGTTCTTCTCCAGGTTAACATCACCGTCATGGGCCTAGTCTCCCAAGTGTCAGTTCCATGGTCACTCTAGATTCCTCCATTTTTCTGCCTCCCACATCTAAATTGGTCATCGAGTGCTACAGATTTTGCTTTTTAACCATCTCTTGGGACTGTCTTATCTTCTCTATCCCCTCTATCTTTCACCAGGACCTATAGTGATAGTCTAATTGTTCCTCTGCCTCTAATGTCTCTTGCATCCTGTCCTTCCTCCAACCACTGTTAGGGTGACCTCTCTGAAATATAAACTGTACACGTGGACTTTTTTACTCGAAACCCTTCATCTCTCCAAGGTCCTTGGGGTGATTCACTGCTCATGTGCATTTCAAATAAGATCTTCTGCAATTTGGATTCTGTTTACCTCCTACTTTGTCTCTTGTAACTTTATAGCTACTTCATCTTTTCATCTTATTTGTCTATCCATGCATCCATCCGCTAGTTCTCAAGCTCCTACTATGTGACAGGCACTAGGAGAAGTACTGAACTTAAAATGGAGAACAAAACAGATATGATCTTCAGGTCTTTGATCTCCTCAAGTTTACAGTCTAGGGGACCATCTGACACTAAACAGGTAATTAATAAACTAATCCATGGTTCCTGGATATGTGGTCACACATTATTCCTGTGAGGGTGTTTTTGGATGAGATTCACTTTCAAATCAGTGAACTTTGAGTAAAGTAGCCTGGACGTTTTCAACTCCACATTATGGAGAACAATCAGTTGAAGACATGAATAGAAAAAATGACCTGCCTGAGCAAGAGGGAATTCTGTAGCAGAAGGCCTTTGGGGACTTGAACTACTCACAAGCAATAGGATGTGTATGTATATATAAAGACATTTATTTTAAGGAATTGGCTCACCCAACTATGGAAGCTGGTAAGTCTAAAGTCTGCATGGTGGGTCAGTAGGCTGGAAATCCAGGAGACATGGCTTCCATATCCCAGTAGGAAGAGTGTTAAAGGATTTGGGGAAGTGTTTCTCAAACCAACACAGTGTGCAATTTACCTATAAATTATTTGCTTTTTTCCCACCTGCAAAATACATTTAATTCTTAGAAAACCCCACAAAAGTATCTCCCATTACACTATCAGGCTCAGCTTGAGGCCAAGGATCTCATAAACCTTATTTAAGGTACACATGTGGATGAGGACCCTCAGGTTTGGTCCATTGGATGCAGGTTCTCTAGATCTGAAGATCTGTGAGTTAAAGGGGCAAGTTATCTGCCCCCCCGCCCAGCATTTAACATGCAGTGATGAGACAGACATAGGATAACTGTCCTAGAAATTCCCATTCAGAAAAGGGAAAACTGGGGGTGCCTGGGTGGCTCAGTTGGTTGAGCATCTGATTCTTGATTTTGGCTCAGGTCATGATCTCAGGGTTGTGAAATCAAACCCCACATTAGGCTCTATGCTGGATGTGGAGCCTGCTTAGGATTCTATTTCCCATTTCCCTCCCCTTTGCCACCCCCCCCCCGACTTGCACACCTGTTCTCTGTCTCAAAAAAAAAAAAGTGTTGAGGGGAACCATAGTAGTCAGTGGCCCATAGTAATTCTGAAATCCAGCTTGGCATATGATGCCCATTTATTGATTAGGGTCCAAAACAGATCCCTGGGAATGAATTTTGTGGCTTTTGGCTCCAACTGTGAGATCTTGAGTCTGACCTTTGAGTCTTCTACCCCCCACCCTACCTCTTAAGAGATAGCCTATATCTGCAGCAGAGCAGATTTCTCTACTTGTATTCTGTCCATAGAAGTTTGGGGATCAAAAGGACTCTTTTCATTAGTACTGTCTTAGCTCTTTTTACTCCAAGCTGGTATAATTACTGTAAGAACTTAAGGATTTCTGATATGTCAATTCATTATTTCATCAGATCCAAGCCACACCCATAAATCTCTAGGAAGTAAGTCCTTTTATACTTGGGCTCTCTGTGAGGTCTCCGTGGGATAGTATTCCTAATATCTTTGGAAAACCTGTTGTCCTCAAGTGGCCTCCTTAGGATCCTCAAAGGGATTTCCTTTGACTGAAGTGGTCTAGGAATCTTAGATTTTAACAAATGCATTTTCATTCACACCCCTGGCTTCATCTTTACTCTGAAACCGGCATAGTATTCTGATAACAACATGGAATTGATCTGTGCCCTTCCTTACTTGGAGTAGCCTTTGCTGGCTGGAAAGATTGTCCTGGCCCCTTTTATGTTTACTCTGAAATTTAGCCCTGTGTGGTATCATTGATTCTTTAGTTGAGCTCTTTTCTTGCCCAGTTTATTCTAAGAGACTAGAAGAAGCCGGTTGGCACCTTCAACACTCTGTCGGAAATCTAAGATGCAACACAGAGTTTATCCAGTACGTTTTCTGCTTTCTACATTACTGCAGTGTTGTCAAAGTTTCTTCTGCTACATATCCAGGAGCCCCTTTTTCTTCAGCTTCCAATATTGTTTTCTTTTACCCTCACCAACTGTTACCTTGAGGCCTGTCACACAGTCCTCAAATGAATGGCACGTGTTTTAGTTTTGATTCAATAGCATCCCACTTTTAGGAACCAGCTTTTGTTACTTATCTGTTGCTGTATAACAGATCACCCCAAATTTGACAGCGCAAGAAAATGATGACTTTACTGTGTTTGTGGATTCTGTGGGTTGGGAGTTTGGACAGGGCATATCTTGTCTCTGCCCCAAATTGTGTGGGGCCTCAGACAGGGAGACTCAGATGGCTGGGATGACTGATACAGCTTGAGGCTGGCAACACTAACTGGGTACTTCTTCACTTACATGTTTGGTGTCTGCGTTGGGTTGGCCCAAAGGCTGGGTTTGGCTAGGATTTGATAACCGAGTGCCTCCATGGGACTTACCTATGTGGCGAGTAGCCCAAGCCACACGATGGCTGGATTTTGAAAGGAACTATGTCAACAGGGAGTGCACAGAGAGTGAGCTACCAAAGACACTCAGGCAGAGGCTATATGGCCTTCCACGATCTGACTTCAGAAGTCACATAGCATCACTTGTGCCATATGGTGTTAGTTGAAGGAAGTCATGAGCCCACCCAGATTCAAGGGAAGGTATACCTCGTGATGGGAGGAGTGTCAGATAATTTAGGATCAGGTTTTTAAAACCTCCATAAGAAGCAGGCCTTGGAAAAAAATTTAGGACTCTGTTTCATCCTTACCCAAGATGACTAGAGAAGTTTTCAGTATTTCTCTTCTCTCCCTTAGATTTCTGTAATGTTTTATTCAACTGGATCTTCTTCTCCCACAGAGAAAGACCCATTATTTCCCTTTATTCTCCACACATTCAATTTTCAACAACTTAGAGAGGCAGTCCTTTGGTATTCACTTATATTGCCTTCATACATTCTCGTGATGGGATGATGGAAAGATGGTCGTGTGGCCATGATAATGGTCAAGAAGAGAGAGATTGGGGGGCGCCTGGGTGGCTCAGTCGTTGGGCATCTGCCTTCAGCTCAGGTCATGATCCCAGGGTCCTGGGATCGAGCCCCACATCGGGCTCCCTGCTTGGCGGGAAGCTTGCTTCTTCCTTTCCCACTCACCCTGCTTGTGTTCCCTCTCTTTCTGTGTCTCTGTCAAATAAAGAAAATATTAAAAAAAAAGAAGAAGAAGAAGAAGAATAGAGAGATTGGGTGAAGGTTGCTTGGCCAGAGAGCCCTGGTCTTGAGAAATAAGTTCTTGAAACAAAGGATGTTGGTCTTGGAATATAATTAACCTTTGACTATGTCCCTCAAGTTAGGGAAGACTGTTCATAGCATTGATCCAAGGCTTCCAGTGTTTTTATTAGGTGTTGTTTTGAATAAATTGAAACTGAGTTTTTGTTTCCTTTTATGTTATGAATACCATAGTAATACATGCACATCATGAAAAAAAATTAGAAAATATGGGAAAACGTAAAAGAATAAATAAAAAAATCAAAAGAAAGCTAACATTAATGTGGCATATTTTATTCTTTATGTGTTAAAATGAGATTATTCTATGTATACCAAAAGATTTTTAAAAAATTTACAATGCATTAAGCCCATTTCTCCATGTCATTAAATATAACATTGGGGCATTATTTCTGAAGGCTGAATAATATTCAATTGTATATCTGTGCTATACTTCACTTAATCCCCCATTTTTGGGCATTTAGGGTATTTTAACATTATGTTGGATCATTTGGCTCATGTAGGATGAGACCCACTTTATTGTCACACTTTGCAACTTTCATGGGTCATGTTTATTTTTGGAAACAGAGTTGAAAGGTTGTGCTGTAGAAGTTGAAGTAGATTTATTCTGTGTAGTCCCTGAGGGTGGCACCAAGACATCAATAACGATGATAGTCATGATAACAGTGACATTGGTGAGTAACATCCTTTATTTACTGCACCTACCCAATTGTTAAAAACCTACCTATCATCTTTGCTTTGTTATTCTTTGTCCCTTGCCACACACAGTCACCAAGACCTGTCCATTCAGTGTCCTAAATTTTTCTTGAATCTGCCCATTTTCTTTCCTTTTCCTATTGGCACCTCTCTTCTCTTGATTAGTTTAGTAGATGCTAGCTGTGGAACTGTCTTCCAGCTGGAGTATTCCTTCTAATGTGCAGCCCTGGTCATGTCATTCCAGTGTCTAAATCTCATTATCTTCGGAATAACATCCAAACCCCTTCTTGGGTCCCACAAAGCCCTGCCTCACTCCTACGTCCCTTCTGTTCTCCAGCAGTTATGAACTTCTCTGGTCTCTGGCATAACCCTGTCTCCAGGATTTCATCTTAGTCAGCTTGGACTTCACTAACAGAACATCATAGGCTGTGCAGCATAAACAACAGACATTGACTTCTCACAGTTCTGAAGGCTGGAAGCCCAAGATCAAGGCACAGCTGGTCTGGTGCCTGGTGAGAGCTCTCTTCAAGATGTTGACCCTCTTGCTGTGCCCTCACATGGTGAGGAGATACATCATCTCTCTCATCTCTTACTTTAAGAGCACTAATCCCATTCACAGTGGCTCTGCTTTCATCACCTAACCATCTGCCAAAAGTCCCACCTCCTCAGACCATTCACAAGGGCTCTGCTTTCATCACCTAACCATCTGCCAAAGGTCCCACCTCCTCAGAACATCACTTTGGGGATTAGGGCTTCCATATATGAATTTGGGAGGCACACATTCAGTCCCAAGAAGCCTTGTGTCAACTCTTCCCTCTGCCTGGAACACTCTCTCCTTCCCCAAGTTATCTCAGTTCAGGTATTGCTTCCTCTAAAAGTCTGCCCGGATCACCCTCCAACCTCACCCTAAGTCTGGATTAGGTTCCCTGCTAGTGCTCGGTCTGACTATTGTAGGGTTCCCTTCCTAGCACTTACTTTGGTTGTTAGGGAATTTCACCATCTCACTGGATTTTGAGCTCTGTAAGAATAGGGCTCCTTCTCTCTTCCCATCAAATCTTAGCCCAGTGCCCAGCACATAATATGCCCTCGTTAATTACATGGCTAAATGAAACCCATGGGTGCTGCTTCTTGGTCAAGCCCACTCACAAGCTGACAACTCTGACCCACTTACAAGAACCAGCTCTAAAACCCTCCCATATTTGCTTTCTGGGGGTCAGAAAATTGTCTTCTAGGCAGAAAAATGCCTTAAAAACAGACTAGGCAAGCGCTTGTGTAAATCATTAATAAATCTGTTACTATTTTTATTTGCATTAGGTATCAAATTAAATATTGCATTAGTGAGTTAAATATTAATATTGCGTTAAATATATATTACGTTTTAAAAATTAAGTACTATATACTCCTCCTTGGAGTTGTATTATGAAAGCTTTAGCACAATCAGCCCAGCCTGTGCTGTGTGTAGTTTTCTTCCACATCACTGATAATTTAAGAGCCCACAGGAATAAGGGAACAGGTGAGTGGCCATGGGGGCCTGCAGATGGGTGGTGTGGCCAGGAGGGCAGGGATACACAGTGAGAAGTGATGTCTGATGGTAGGAGGAGAGAGGGAAGAGAAGGAGTGGAATGTGTAATTTATCATTTATAAATTATTTGCCATGCATTGTCCTAAGCAATGCACATGAATTATCTATTATCTCATTTAGTTCTCATTAGAGACAAATGAAATAGGCACAATTATCATGATACCTCACACAGGTGGAAACAGTTTCAAAGAGGTTAGGAGACACACAAGGCCTCATGGCTTTGGGAAGGCTATCATAGGCAGTGTGACATTTTTAACTATGATCTTCTGCTTCTTGAAGCAGGTGCTTTCAAGTTGGCATGAATCAAAATAGACACATGGGTTTTAAGGAATTTTAAATTTGGCTATCTTTATTCCTAACAACAAAGGAACATGGTAGAATTTAGACATATCCACCCACCCATCCATCCACTCCTTGGCTCATGTTACTGGCTTTTATCAAGCTCCCAGTGGGTACTAGGAGTGGCCAGGTCTGGGAATATAGTGAACAAGGCAGGTATAAACACTATGCTAATAGATCCCATGGTCTGGTAATAAAAACCACGACCACCTGGGTTTTAATATCCCAGGCTCTTTCCCTTCCACGAAGATGTTTCCATACTCTGAACTACCAATTGCCCCTGTAGTGTATGCCATATTTTGTGTCTCTGAAGAGCTAGGAACGGCATGGTGCTGACTGTGCCCTGATCTCTGAATGACTTGCTTAGAGATTCCTCGTCAACATTTTTTTCCTGATGACTGGTTCCCCACATACTAGGCAATAATGTCCTATGATCTGTTGTGCCTCAGTGCTCAGAGGCCACATGCATGCATTGCAGTCTAGGCCAGATACGACTCTTGTCTTCTGTGCAAAGGGCCTTATCTGCATTCCTGACCAGCTGCTACCTGTTCCACCTGCATGGCAAATACAGCTTACCTGTTCAGGTGGCTCCCAAGGCTTTATCACATCTCCATGCAGTAGATTCTGACATAGAGAAAGAAAACTTAGCACTTTGCCAGACCAACTAGTAAGGTCTCTCAGATCCCCAAATTCATACTTGGGTTCCAGCTTCTCATCTGAATCCCACATGGACAGGTTTCATTATTTTTTTGGCCACTCATTTAAGATGTCTCATGGAATCTCAAATGTCACGTGTCTATCAAACACTTTCTTAATCTCTACCAGTACCCCCTCCATTCCTCACCCCGATCTTCCCCAGATCAATAATGAGCATCACTTACTTTTTTTTTTAATTTTTATTTATTTATTTGAGACAGAGAGAATGAGAGAGAGCACATGAGAGGGGGGAGGGTCAGAGGGAGAAGCAGACTCCCTGACGAGCAGGGAGCCTGATGCGGGACTCGATCCAGGGACTCCAGGATCATGACCTGAGCTGAAGGCAGTCGCCCAACCAACTGAGCCACCCAGGCGCCCCGAGCATCACTTTCCACCAGAAATGGAAGTCGGGAAATCAGGGATAATGATATTTCCCTGGCCCCTTGACTCCCAACATAAACACCCCCTGTGACACACCAGCATGTCCCCTTGATTGTATCTCCACAATATTCCTTGACTCTGTCTCTTTTTTTCTATCTCCACTGTTGTCATTCATACTTCCATGACCTTTTGCAGGAACCATAAGAGCTTCCTAACTGATAAGCTATTTCTACTCTTGCTCTGTCTGAACCATTCTCCATATACCTCCGTCCCTCCCTGCTTTCATGTCCAGTGATTTCCCCCTTGAACTTGGAAAAACTCCAGGCTCCTGATTACCATGGATTCCAAGGCCCATTTGATATTCTACCCACTTGACCCTCCAGCCTCACCTTTAACACCTTTTAGCCTGCTCTGTCCCCGCAACTGGAATGCAGGTGCCAGGGGTCAGGAGTTGCTGCAGACTGACCTGGAATTACCAGTTCAGCGAGCAAAGTGTGGGGAAACAGGAGGCCCACAGGAAACAGTGGTGGGGAGTGACTGAATGACTGCAGCAGCCAGATGATGGGACAGGTTGTGATTCTTTCCACGTTGGGGACTGCACACTGGGGGATATAAAAGTGGGGGGCAACTTTGATCTTGTTATCCCTGTGTCCATGCTATGGTAGATGCAGAACTCTTCCTTCGAAGAAGGACTTGTGGCCCAGCTGTGAACGGTGTGGGCAGATGACATCCTCCAACTGTTGAAGCCTCAGTCCCACCTCAGCTCTTGAGCTGCCCTGCTCTTCTCAGGTTGGTCCCAGCCAATGACTGCAGGACTGTGTACTAGGGCCTGGCCATTTCTGTGTGACATGGGCCTCCTGTAATGGGCAGCCTGGGCTCTTGAGTCCCCAGTGAGCTGCCAGACACTGTTAGATGTGCAGGCATGTCTGGCAGCTCCCCTGCCCAATCTTGCTGGCTCCCTTTTTCTTTCACAGCTCCATCAGCATTCTGCTGCTGCTGTGAAAAATTATCACAAACCGGGTGCCTTAAAACAGCAGAAATTTATCTCCCTTCAGTTCTGGAGGAACAAGTTCAAGATGTTGCCACGGCTGTGCTCCCTCCCAAGGCTCTAGAAGAGGATCCTTCCTTGCCTCTCCCAGCTTCTAGTGGCCCTTGGCATTCCTTGGCTTGTGGCCATGTCCCTCCAACCTCTGCCTCTGTCTTCATGGCTTTCCCCCACCCTGTGTCTGTGTCTCTCATGTTCTCTTATAAGGACACTGTCTTTGCTTTTAGGGCCCACCCAAATCCAGTATGATCTTCTATTACCCTGATGATATCTGCAAAGACTTTTTTCCCTAATAAGGTCATATGTACAAGTTTGGGGGGATTAGGAGGAACTGAACATACCTTTTTGGGGGAATACTATTCAATCCCCTACTCAAGTGTTATTCCCCAGTAAATCTTCCGTGTACCTGACTGCACCTCGGTGTCTGTTTTCTGGAAGACCCAGCTGACATGCTTCTTTTCCTCATGTGGAATGTTGTATTCCTTGCCTCTCTGTTATGATATGCCATTTCTGCATAAATACTTGAGTTTTGTCTTCCTGAGTTACTTGGAAACCACCTGAGGGCAAGTGTGTGTCCTTCTGCACAATGCTAAGTATGATCTTACATTTATATGATAGAATCAGTGGGCAGGAGAGGTCTTGGAATCAGAATCTCAGACAAAGCAGGTTTGAATTCCAGCTCATCGAGTACAGAGGCCCTGAGAACTTTACTACTTTGTTTTTGTGATGTGTGAAGCCATAATAATAATAATAATAATAATAATAACAATAATAATAATAATAATAATAAAATTACCACCTTTTTGGGGGTCTTTTTATGAGGACTTAATGTTTCAGTGGGACAGAGTTCACTGCTGT
Organism: Mirounga angustirostris; assembly: GCF_029215605.1. Taxonomy (NCBI): domain Eukaryota; kingdom Metazoa; phylum Chordata; class Mammalia; order Carnivora; family Phocidae; genus Mirounga; species Mirounga angustirostris. Next base: position 143,931,402 of record NW_026991713.1, read on the forward strand.
CCCATCTGCACCATTCTAACCCTTTCTGTCTCTTAAAGGGCTATATGTCTCCCTTGAAAAAGGAGGGGCATCACTGAAAAAGAGGAGCACATGGAAAAGTATTTGGAGCTCTGCAAGGCTCAGGGTGTCCATGGGAGTCCTGGACCATCTGCAGTCTTTGGGCAGCTGTGTTAGTGGAAGGTTCCTTTCAGATGGTGATGGGACACGATCACCTGGACTCATCCTGTCATGATCTCCCTCCAACGGCTAGAATGTTGTATAGGCATTGGTTTGGCAGGTTCCTTTGGAAATCAAAGACTGAACACTGTCTCTTTATCCTTTCACTCCTGCTAGAGTAATCCTAATCCTCCCTAAGGCAAGGAGGAGGCCTCTGACTGATGAAAAGTCTTATGTAAGGAAGGGCACAACGGAAAAGCACAGAGATTAATCCAAGTTCTCATCTCACTGCAGGAGCAAAGTGCTTCACCTGCTTGGACTTCACTTAGCAGCTATGATGATTATCATTGCTTGATCTCCCAATGTTACTGTGCTTGTCAGAGTAGGGGCGAGGGGACACATTCAAACGTCAAGGTTGAAATTCTCACGAAACGGATGACAAGGAAAAGAAAGTCTGCAAAAATACTGTTTCTCCTCTTTTCTCCACTGGGGAAAGGGATGTTGAAGCTGCAGGCAAGCCAGGTAGTTTCTGAGGGGCTCCCGCAGTTTTGCATTCTTGGTGTGCTTTCCAGGAGATTGCAGACTGCAGGGGAAAAGGGAAAGCCGACCTAGAGGAGACTTAACCCTGTCTTGGTCTACCTGCTTGCAAAGATATGCGAACAGAGATTGGATTCAGTTTTTAAGAGTGTGCGTAGTAGTAACATCTGAGTTTCCATAGAGTGTGCTGGTATGGTGATTCAAGAGTGCAGCTAGGACACAGGATCCTGTTTCGAACTGTTGTCCTCCTCTCTTCTCTCTCTTTCCTTCTCTTCCTCTCTCCTCCCTTCACCTTAAGGCAACTCAGGTTCCCAGACGTGGAGAGGAGAAGGGGTGGGTGAGGAGACCAGGGGAGGCCTGCAGGGAGGAAAGGTGCCTAAGTATTGTACTGGGCACTGTTCAGAATTGGAACTTCAGGCCCCACAGCTCCTGCAGAAAACCAACTAGGCTCTGATGAAAGTTTCATGTGGTTTTCTCTTCCCTTTAAAGCCTGTTGGGACATTTTTGGCAGAGGAGAAAGGGGTAGGGTTCACCTTAATCCTTCTCTGTCCCATATTTCTGATTTAAGTGGATCCAAGCCCAAGCCTTGCAATTATCTCAAAAATAGCCCCGATAGCCATGGTGCATTTGGTGGGTTTCCCTCGCGGCATCTAATGAAACAGCCTGGCGAGGAAGAGATAGCCTGTTGGCCGGGTAGATAGATGGCCCTGCGTCTGTTAATCTCACATTTCATCTTGGTTTAAGCAGTCTCTGAGCTCATTAATTGTCTTTCTGAGAAGGACCAGGCATTTATCTTTAAGAGCCATCTAGCTTCAGTGAGTTCATCCAGCCTAAAGAGAAGGGAAGGGACAGACTGGAGCCATCCACTTAATTTTACTGAACAAGAAATAGATTGTTAGACAGGGTGACGGCTCTTGATCTGTTTTGCCTGATTGCCTGCCAGACAGGTGGTGCCAAGTGCTGCCCCCGCCAGTGGTGCATGAGCGTGCCACCTCCCTGTGCCGTCACGGCAGTAACGATCACCGATCTTTCCCTGACACAGGTGGACTTCTGTCCATGCCCACATCATATGAACAAACATAAAAGAAACCCATAGAGCTGCCTAATGCACACAGAGGACCTGTCTGTTTTAAACAAACCAGATACACAGTAATTCAAATTTTATCAGAAGGATAGGCCCCATTTATACATTGCAATTTTTTTTTAACCATCAGGTTCCTCTGGTGAATTTAAAATTTTGAATGTCAATGGGTATGGGGATAGTTAAATTATGGTGCACCCATAGTATGGAATTGTACGCAGCTGTTAAAAAAGTAAGAGATGGCACCACATCAGGGGTTCTTTCCACATCTCAGAGGTCCCTCAGGGAGCCCGTGGCACCCCCTACAACAAAGATTATCCAGTCCAAATTTTCAACAGTGCTGAAATTGAGAAACCCAATTCTATATGAACTATCTGGAAAAGATATTCATGCTCTATTGGTAAGATTATAAAAAGTAAGTATGCAGGTCAATATCTACAGCCCTGATCCATTTTTTAAAGTTACATTTTTGTGTGTATGTATGCATATATGGGCAAGTATGTTTGTACATGTGTAGGAAGAGAAGAACACATGTCAAAATGGCATCCATGATTATCTTTTCAGGGGTGACTTTGGAGAGTGGTAGGGACTTCATTTATAATACAGAAAAGAGTGGTGGGGAAAATAATACTGATTTTGATTTATATAAATTCAGTTGACACCCTACCCTCCCAGGATCACACATCCTGCAAAATGGATTTTCACAGGGCAGGACATTGACATAAAGCACATACATTGCTTTTCAAAGGACTGTCACATGAAGCTCATCTAGATGAATGCTGTAAATGAGTTTTTTATAGGAGACTCTTTCTTTTCATTGCCCTGTGTCTGCCATTAGTTACAGTTGAGCTTGGCAATACTGGGATTTGATTTCTTAAACAAACAAAATAAAATGAAATGCTTAATACAGGGCATAAACGGATCCGAGTGGTTAAAGATGCATAAAAAATCTTTAAAACAACTTCATGGCATACCAAGATGACCAACACCCTGAAAACAACTGCCACAGAATATTCATTTTGACCAAATTGTCCTGCTGGTCTCCTTGCTTTCAGCCAAATTGTTTTCAGCAGCACAGAGACGTGTCCAGAAGCCTTTGAAGAGTCTATTATTATGCAATTATTATGCAGTAACCAGACCAGGGACATGAGTGCAGTGTAAGAGACACAGCTGCAGTGGATCAGCCGGGATTGAATGTGGGGGTAATCGAGGGCAGACACCCAGGCTGCAGGCTCAGTGGACTAGGAGAGCCCTGAGATGAAGGAGGTGTAGCTGGTGGTAAGAGGAGAGCTTGGCTTGGGTCCTGTGGAGTTGAAATGTCACTGGTACTTGGAGAGAGGAGAGGACAGTCAGTTTGTGGGGTCTGGAGTGCAGGAGAACAGTCAGGACTAGGTGCAGACACTCAGGGGTCTTAGAGGAGGTGGGAACTGGGGTCCCAGGGAGATAGATAGTAAATGGTCCCAAGGGAGGGTGAGTAAGATGCATGCAGAGGATGCTGGTGTTCCTGGAACAGGCACAGGAAGAGGAGCCCAATGAGGAAGGACTCTGGGAAAAGTCAGAAAGGGGACAAGATAGCACTTTAAGAAGGGAGTGGAGAGTTACTGCAGAGGGCTTCTGCCAAGTTGAGAAGGTAGAAGGAGCTGTGGTTGTCCGATAAGGCTGACTAGGTGGGCAGGGGCTCCAGGCGCAGAGGAGCAAATGAGAGGGCAGGAAGGAGCATCACACACTCTTCTTCAGGGCTGTAGCCTAACTTGTATTTTGTGGTCCCCTAATTAGTATCTGCTTCTCCCCCAGACCATAAGTGCCACTGGGGGCCTTGTCCTTTCTGCTCCTTATAGTGTCCCCTGTGTTGAGCACAGTCCTGGAGGGTGCATGGGAAGAAGCAAAGAGAACAGAGCTTGATTGTTTGTAAAGAGGCTGAGGGAGCAAGGAAAAGAAGGTGAGCTTTGAATACATTTCTGGGCCCAGAGAAGGAGCTCGTTAGGCACTGAACCCTGCTTGGGACCAGCCAGTGCCCAGGGGCTTATCCTCAGTTGGGCAGAGTCTGGGAAAGGGATTTTCTTGTTTCTCTGTCTTGGGTTCTGAGGTGCTGGTAGAGTCCACAGGCATATGATGAAAGGCTTGATCTGAGCTTCAGGCAGGGAAAAGGGAAGCTTTTATTTTATTTTATTTCGTTTTTAAGATTTTATTTGACAGAGACACGGCGAGAGAGGGAACACAAGCAGGGGAAGTGGGAGAGGGAGAAGCAGGCTTCCCACTGAGCAGGGAGCCCGATGAGGGCTCAATCCCAGGATCCTGAGATCATGACCTGACCCGAAGGCAGACGCTTAACGACTGAGTCACCCAGGCGCCCCAAGGGGAGCTTTTAGGAGGTCTCTCCCTTTGGTGGAGGGTGATATCCTGGGCACAGGGGCAGGCTGGCCTTGAAATTTGCATTTCAGAAAGTGTCTCTGCAACTCACCTTTTCCCTTCCAATTTAGCCAGGGCCCTTCTTGTGTTGGGAACTGGCTCAGCATTCCAAGGACGGGTTGGGCGGGGGGAAGCTTGTGCATAGATCAGGCCACTCCACTGGGGCTACTTGGGGTAGTTGAGCTGAGTAAGGTGTGGCTTTTTTGGTACTTCGAAGAGATACTTTGATTCTTCTTGTGGCTTCCTGATTTGCTTAGAAAAACACCCAAATTTGTATGTTAACCTTCAAGGCCAGATGTGATCTGGTCCCTGCCTGCCTCTCTGATGTCTGACTACTCCCAGCTACTTCAGCCTTCCTGTTGGCTGGCTCTCTTCCATTTCTGCCTGCCCCAGGGCCTTTGTACCTGCTGTCCCTGCATTGAAAATACCTACCCCAGATTTGTCTGTCTCCTTCTTGTCATTCAGCTCTCAATACCCACTACCTCCGACACCCCAGTCTACAGTAGCACTCCTCACTCTTTCCCCCATAACCCATTTTATCATCTTTGGACTTACCACAGTCTGATATGATCTTCATCTATTAGTTATTTATTATCTTCCTTATTTGCTATGTTCTCCCTCTTCTCTTTCCCACTCCATGGCAGGAAATTGCCTTGTTGTTTATTGTTATAAATGCAGAGCCTATAACAGCACCTGGCATGCGTTAGGCACTCAATGTACATTTTTGGATTGAATAAATCAAATATTTCTTTCCAAAGAATGTAGTTATTTTGTCTAAGAGAAAAACATAGGAAAAGCAGTTGTTGCAATGTGAAATTCAGCGTTTCTTGTCTTTGTATTTTTTTAATGCAGGATTTACTGTCCCTGCCATACGACCTGGTCGAGGGTCAAGTAAGTATTCATTTTGTCCTGACTTAGGATTTTTGTTAAGTCTGGTGAAAATGAAGGAGGTAAAGTCTCATGTACTCTATTACTGTGCAAACCCAGCCCAGCCACGTAGGGGTGCAGCTAAGAGGCTGGGTGAGCATTGCCAGAGTGATAGTTTTCTTAAGCTCCCCTCCCAGTTGGAGGGGCTCCTGGGCATAACTGGAACATACGTGCCATCAGGCATAGCACTCCAGTCCCACGCCCAAGGCAGACATCTATAATCAACCACAGCACAATTCAACCCTCACCCAGAGCAGTCTCTACCAATGGATCAGGGAAGGCTGGTGGCATAGAACCGACTTGGCCCTGTTGATGTATGAGCTCTAGAAATCAGTTTTGCCAGGGTGTAGGTGGGTAAGTGATTAGATGGCCTCTTACTAGAGACTGTGAAAGTGGTTGTGAGGATGGAAGCCATGCCCTTGCTTCTGTGTCATCATTGAGCTTCAAAGCTGGAGGAAGGAAGCCCCATCTGCTGGCATCACACATTTTTATTAGCGTCGGAGCCACCGGAGGTTGGCCATGTAAGAATATAATTGAACCAAATGGATCTATACCTTGGGGCAATGCATTTTTTTCATTGATTCTGACTCTACATTATTATTGTTGCTTAATGAGGAGCTAATGTAACTTCTAATGAAGCCACATGGCCCTTGGATAGATGAAGTAAGGTTTTATTTCCCTCATGACACTGTATCCTCTCTTCAATTAAAACCCGAGAAGGAAAATTAATACAAATATAAGAATTTTTTTCTTCCTAAGATTAGTATCAAGATAGCGGCTTTTTATTACACATGTAAATTTCCTGCGTGATGGGACTGGCTAGGTGCATGGGCAGCCTGGGGTTGGTGTAAGTGCTGAAGGAGGCTGAATCTATGGTCTCTGTCATTTGAGTGGTGATTAGAGCATGCTTCGTTCTCCCCTGTTCTTTCTCCTCCTGCCAGTGTCACTGCCCGTTGGAGACCCCTACCCAGGCTCCTGCTGTTGGCTACCAGTTATGGGTAGAAGAATTTGAATAATTATAAGTAATTTACTGAGGCAAAATACACATGACATAAAAGTAACCATTTTAACATGAACAATTTAGTGGCATTTAGTACATTCACAATGTTGTCAACTGCTGCCTCTATGCATTTTCATCACCCAAAGGTAACTACGTTAGCAGTTACTCCCTGTTCTCCCCTCCCCTAGCCCCTGACGACCACCAATCTGCTTTCTGTCTCTGTGGATTTGCCTGTTCTGAACATTTCACATGAATGGAATCATACAATATGTGGTCTTTAGTGATTGGTTTCTCTCACTAAGCATAATGTTTACAAGATTCATCCACACTGTAGTATGTATCAGTACTTCATTCCTTTTATGGCTGAATAACATTCCATTGTATGGATATGCCACATGTGTTTATCCACTCATCTGGTGGTGGGTATTTTGGCTATTGTGAATAGTGCTGCTGTGAACATGCATGTACAAATATTTGAACACCTGTTTTTAATTATTTTGGATAGATACCTAGGAGTAGAATTGCAGGGTCATAGAGTAATTCTGTGTTTAACTTTTCGAAGAACTGCCTAAACTGTTTCCTTCTTTTAACGAGGAAATTGAATCTCAGCAAGGTCACTCCAGTGTTGGCTGGGATTTGAAGCCTAACAGGCTGGCTCCAGGGCCCATGTTTTCAACTACCATGCTGTCCTGCATTTGGGGGTGTCATATCTGGTTAGTACATTTTAGTCTGCACAGTACAGGGCAAAGCAAAGGTGGAAAGGACAGAGGACGACAGGCAGGCTCCTCTCACCTCAGGAGAACAGATGTATCATTCCTGGCCAACCAGTGGGTTTCCTGGTCTCTGATTTACTCTCCTTTTCCATTGGGCATCTTGATTTCTAAACTTTGGAAAATCTGTGCGATTGCTGGATCATTTGATTGAGTTGGTTTGTTGATAGGTTGGTTGACGGAGTTATTCAATTTTTCTCTGTGTCTCTCTCTCTATATGTATGTATATAAAAATCAGGACTGACCATGTCACCTTGACAAAATAATATCAATTCATTGGGCATTTGCTGTGAGCTGTATGGTAACACTTGTATTAGCCTAAATCTCCATGGCACCTAGGCAGACTAGGTCTCATCATCCCTCTTTCTACCATGCAGGGCAGAAGCCCAGAGAAATGAGGTAACTTGCCCACAGTCACACAGCTTATAACTGGCAGAGCTGGGATTTGAACCTCGGTCTGTGCATCTCTGCAGCCTGGATTCTTCCTTATGTGTTTGTTGGTTTCCTTAGATTCCCCAAGGTGTCACATTTTCCACACTAGTGCAGTGATTTTTTTTTTTTTTTAATCTCATTACAGTTCTGGTTTTCCCGGATCCACACAGCCCCCAGAGCATTTTGGGGTGCTCCGAAGTTCTTAGCTGGTCATGAGAAAATGGGAATTCCTACTGGGGCAGTGGCATTTCATTGCTCTCTTCCTAGTGGTTTACTAACCATCATGTAGCAAAACAGATTGTCTGGTGTTTATGGTCAAGGTGGTGGTGCCGTTTTTTTTAACTGACTCCGCATCCTTGCCTTCTCAGTACTTAAGTGACTGGGGTGCGAGGTCCAAATCTGTTGTGTGGAGTTGCTCATCCTTCTTCCCCTCAGAGGGATGCTCCACAAAATTGGACAGGGAAGGTCCAGGTCTCTAGCTTCTCTGGCAGCTCAGAAAGCTTGAGACCCATCCTTCTAAGGTGAGAGGGTCATAAAGGTGGCATAGGTAGGTAGGTCCCACCCACAGGGAGTCCATGGCTCCCCAGGCACCAAGCAGTTAAATGCTCTGCCTGGAAAGTAACTTCCTGGAGCCTCACTTCCTTCTCCAGGTCCCCCTCTCCTGAGGGTGATAAAGCATGAGGGGGAGCTGGGGCATATTTACACCTGTTCCATGCACAAGCTTCAATGGCAGTAATTTTCTGACCTTTTAAAATGGATAAATCTCCTTGGCAGTGGCGTATTTCTAAAGCTTAGCTCAGAGTGGGGGCTGAGGCACTGGGAGACATAGCCAGACCAAGGAGAGGATTGATTAGCCCTGAGGGGATTTGTTCTAGAAAGCTGCCACGCCCATGGTGGTTTGGGTAGCAAAGTATGTTTTTGGCCAGAGTGTGAATCCTTGCGTCACCTCCCAGATGGATGAAAGTGGCAGGCTGTTTTTCAGATTGCATTGGATTTATTCCTTTGATCACCTGCCTTCGTCTGTCTCCTCTGTGAGCTCTGATGAATGCTCTGTTCTCGTGTCTCCGTTATTCGCTGTCACAGGGAACACGGGGCAAGAATCTTATTATCACTGGCTGTTTAACTCCCTTCTAGCATCACCAGGGAGCATAATAACTGTGTGGTTGGCCGTTCCCTTTCTTTTATCCTCCTTTCCTTCCTCCTGACCTTCCAACCAAGAGGTGTGGGAGAACCTGAGAGAAGGGTCTGGCATTTCTCAGACACCTACTGTGTGCTGGTGTACCCCCACAAGAAAGGTGGTTGTCAAACCCCTTTGTGCATGGAGAACCTCACGCTCAGAGAGGTAAATAACCATCCCAGGTCACCCAGCTCACTGAGGCCAGGACAAGGATTAAAATCTAGGCCTAACTAACCATGGGATATTTTCTCTCTTTCTAATGCTGTCTCCAGAACAGGGAGTGGCAGTGTGAACGCTCAGGTGAGTCCCTTCCCGATACCTAGGCTTTTTATTTCTCATGATGGTGCCTGTGCTCCCTGTCTAGACTGGGTCTCACCTCCTTCCATCAGCTGTTTGTAAATTCACAGCACCCTCTCTGTTAGAGAGGCTGGGACTGGCTTTCCAGGGATCGTTTCCTAACAGAAGGAATGCTCTTTTCTGCCCAGCAAGTGTCACTTCATAATTACCAGTGTAATTAGAGCAGGATTTACCATCTGAGCCTTTGTGGAAGCTGCGAGGCTGTCTTTATAGGTAGCTCTGGCTTAGAAGGGTGTATGACTACCTGAGGAACCCATGGTGTCCTTAGGGCTCCAGCAGACCCCCAGGGAGTTACCTCTCAGACTATCCAGGTAGATCTAGAGGCTTCCCATGGTTCCAAGAATAACACCCAAACACCCTGGCAGGAGCTGGCTCCCAGGCACCTTTCTGACGAGGCCTTTGCCAGCCCCCTGCTCCCTGAGGCTCTCAGATCCAATGCCTCCTTTTTTTAGGAGCTTCTGATGACTGACCAAAGTATCAGCATCATTCCCGCCCCAAACATGTTCTTTTCCGTTGTTGTATCTTAACTTCTTTATGGCACTTACCACTATCTGAAATAATATTCTTGTTCTCATGTTCATTTTCTTGACTTCCTCTTACTAAAATATAAGCTCCTCAAGAACCATCTTTGCTCACTGGTCTTCACATGTCCTGCTGAATGAAAATCTGAGACCTTAGCTGATAAGACCTTAGCTGATACCTTCTTACTCCTGTTACACTCAATTATATTCCATTGTTTTTCACCATGCCTCTGTTTTTAATTACTTTGTCTACTTATCCTTTTTTTCCTTTGTGCATGGAGGAAGCCTGTAAAATTCCTAATAAGAAGCACCTTATCTTTGTATTCCATTGGATCCCCAGTGCCTGGTATGGAGTAGATTCTCAGTGCACATTGTATGGGTGGGTGGTGGGTTTGGGATGGATTGGATGGGTTGGGTGGGTTTGTGGGTGAATGGATGGATGGAATGACAGATGGATGAATGGGTGGGTGAGTGGGCTTGGGGATGGATGGATGAGTGGGTGGATGGAACAATGGGATAGATGAATGAATGAATGGGGTGGGTGGGTGAGTAGATGGATTGATGGAGGGATAAATGGGCAAGTCTCACTGAATTTTCCTGAGATACCCCTTGGACGCTTGTAGTAGTGGGCTCTATCTTACAAACTTTATTTGGATGGGTTGGTTAGGGTCTCCCAGAACTACTATATTTCTGTCCATTTCTCTCTGGAAACTCATCAGAGTTTGTGCTTTATGTATTTTGAGCCCCTGTCATATGACTCACAAAGGCTATTTATTGAGTGGTGTTGGTTATGGATTGAAACTTTCATGGATATAAATGGCCATGTTGAGCTTCGTTAATGCTTTCTGCCTTGGGTTTTTCTGAAATCAGTATTGCTTTCTCTCTCTCTCTCTCTGTGGTTCCCATGGACCTGGACACATCCTTTTGTTGTTACTCTTCTTTCATTTCTCTTTGTTGGAGGTATCTCTTGGAGGTAGACTGTGGATAGATCTTGTTTATTCACCCAGTCTGAGAATCTTAGCCTTTTAATAGGGGAATTCAGTGTATTTGTCATAATATATATGTTTGATCAGCTGTCATTTAAAAAATTCCTTAAGAAGAACTTTTCTTGCTGTTGCAATTATTTTCTCTCTTCCTGGCTCTGCAGATTCTGTTTGATTTGCTTTTATCTTACCTGCTGTTTTGGAAGTTAGGCATCCTGTTATTAATTCTACATATGGTTGCCCTTCACTTCATTGAAAAGGATGCTGTAATGCATGTTTCACTAATAGTCAAAGTCAAGAATGAAATGGCATCTTTGAATTCCATCCATGCAAGATGAGGAAATTGAGCTCACCTGCACTTTGCATTTCCCTGCACCTTCTTCCGTCTTCACAGCCTTTGGCACCATAATGGAGACCTTCAGAGCCAACTTAATGTCCCTAAGTTATAATTTTGACATTGTCATAGTAATGGGTAGTGCTTGTGGATGGGGTTATAGATTAACAGGCACTATGATAAGCACCAGGTACAGAATTTCTCACCTAATCTTGGCAACCCAAGGAGAAACTCTCCTTTGCCTTCACTTTTAGATGGTGAAAGTGAGTCTTTGGGGTTTTGTAACTTGCCCGAGGTCACATATTTGAGTAGGTGGCAGAGCCATTAGTACTTGGAACTGATTCTAGCTCTTAACCACGGCTGTTTTGTTCACTGTCAGAAATGACTGCTGCCAGCCGTAGGTGGCTTTGGAAATGTATTTACACCCAGCAGTTCATCCGGGCTCCTACCTGCTCTGTTTCCACCCACAGTGCTCCCTTCTTGAATTAGATTTATGTTATTGACCCCAGACTTCTAGACCAGTACCACCCACATTTTGGTGTGCCAGGAGAACCTGTGGGGGTGCTTGTTAAAATGCAGAATCTGATTCAGGAAGTCTGGAGTGAGGCCTGAGATACTGCATTTCTTATAAGCTCCAAGGTGTTGCTGATGCTGCTAGTCTCAGTGCCTTTCTGTGATAGCAAGATTGTGGATTACTCCAGAACCTAGTCACTCTGCTTAATTGGCCTTGTTTTTATTGGTGCTCTAGTTCACTACTCTTTAATGCAGTGGTTAAGCAAATGGACCCTGAAGATGACTGCCTTGATTCAAATCCCAGCCCTGCCACTGTCTCACTGGGATAACAGTATCTATCTCACTGGATTGTTTAAGCAAAGTGAGATAAATGAAGTGTTTAGAACAGTGTCTAGCACATGCTGAGGGCAGGATTCATGCTTGGTATTGTTATTGGCTCCACTGAGGATTTGCTACCTTCCTCCCTGCTCTATCAGCTCTTTTCTCAGCCTTTGGGATTTCTGCAGACCCAGCCCTTAACGTCCAGGTTCTTCCTGTTTCCTCTACATGAACCCTTTCCTCAAGATGGCTGGAATCTCACCTCTTCCATGCAGCCCTCCTAGTTAACCTTTCTCTGTCTAATCCCCCCAGCCAGTCTTATAAAAATTTCTGCCTCTCCACCTAGCTGCAAGAGTATATATTGAACTTTTGTAACTGATAATTTCGTGTATGTCGATTTGAAAAATATATTTTGATTGGCTATTTGGGACTGGGAGCAAGACCCCTGGGGAGATTTTGAGTAAAAACAGAGTGCTGCTATTGAGCTACCTGGGGGACTATTCTTCCCGAGTGGGTTGTACAAGCTTAGATTCAAAAGAGAATTGGTTAGGGGTTAAGAGGCCATTGGGTGGGGAGAGCAATGGAAGAAGAGAGAAGACACGAAGCCGCTGTCATCTGGAAGAAAACTTTGGAGAAGGACCAGGGATTTTTGAAGGAAATTGTCAGGAAGTTCTGTACCATTATGTACAACATTTTCCTCTGTCCCATCAACCTCCGAACTGTTCAGCAAAATGTCCATTTCCTGTTAGTGTTTTGTGGGGTTGGCTCGGTTTTGGAGGATGGTGATGAAGTGCCAGGTATGGTCTCATGGTGGGTATGGTAGGGGTCTGATTGATGTGTTGGCAGTTCATCTACACTGAGGTGGGGCTCAGATGTTAGTATTTTTGAAGACTTCCCAGGTGATGTCAATATACAGCCAAGGTTGGGGACCTCCAACTGTGGGCCTCACATTGTATAGGGTGTTTATGGTGTTAAGACCCCAGAGCCACTTTTTAAGAAGGTGGTGGTCATGTTACAATGGTCATGTAAATTTGGGGAAAAAAGCTAATTGGGTTTCTTCACTACAGGGTTTATCAGCACCTTTAATATGCTGATAATGTTTTAACCATATAACCTTTTTGAGGAATCTCTCTTAACATGCTGTGGGTACTTGATACCTACTTTTCATCTGTAGGCCCTAGAGCCAATTTCCACTAAAAAGTTCCACTAGATACCTTTACATTGGTGGATTTGATGATGATGATGATGATGATGGGTACTGGTGAAGGAGAGAGTGATTTTGATTATGATCTTCTCATGACCAAGCAAAGACTCAAAGGACTAGGAAGGAAATGCTCAGCCCCCCTCCCAGGGACAGGCTGTCTTCCCTACCAGGTGGCCCAGATTGTCATTTCCAATTTGGGAAACGGTCTTACTTTGCATAAGTGATTGAAGTAATTGCACTGGCTGTTTCTCTTAATCTACAAGACTCTGAGTAGGGATGGGGCAGCTAATGGGGTTAGTTCTGATTTTCTCTAGATTGTTTTTGATGCACAGTCACTGTCTTTTTTGGTCAACCCAATTGCAAGCTCCATATCAGGGAGCCATAGCACATGTTATCCAAACTCACCTCCTCTGATGGGCTTGTGTGTCAGGATGGATTCCTGATGGCTCCCTCTCTTGTGGATGCCTCACATTTTCTGATTGCAGAAAAGTCTCCCTAGAGGCCTGTACAATGATGTGCCGTGTCACTGAAGGGCATTTCTGGCTCAGGTACTCTTGTCTTTCCCCAGCCATTTAGTGTGATTTTTTTTGCCAGCTCAGGCAGACAGGATGTGATGGAGGGCTCACCTCACCCAACCTCAAATGTGCTTCTCCTTTCGTCTCACTGTACATCACGGTGGCCAGCCTAGCCTACCCACTTGTAGGTAACCATTCTTTTTTTGTTTGTTTTTTGCTTCAACTCAGTAGGAAGAGAACAAGGAATGCATAACCCATAGAACTGAAATTCTGCATCCCCCACCTCCCTTGGAGGAGCAGGTGACAGAAGAGGCAGCCAAACATTCCCTATTCCACAGCCAAATGTTACCCTCTCCCTGGGGGCTCAGCTTGGCGGAGTAAATTTCAGAGCCTTGGCATGTTTTCATCCCAATTTAGGTTAGACTAGCAAAAGGAGTTTGATTTCTAAAAGTGGGGCAGTATTCACACTGTCCGATCTGAGCAGACAGAGGGTTGGAGTGGGCCAACAGAGAGAGGGAAGGCTTAGCGTGTGTGGGGTTGTGTGTTCCTGGTGGCCGAGCTCCTGGTGTGCCTTTCAGTAATGGGTAATAAGTGTGCAGTTATTTAATTTGGAGTCAGATCGGCAGCATTATCAATTACCTGGAACATCTGAAGCTCTAGAAAAAGCCCCTTGCATGAAGAAGTATGTCTGTAAATCGTCGAGCATTTAAAGTTAAACAGACACATACAACATACGTGAAGTACTTCTCATTGGTATTATGACTGCAGGATTAGAGGTGCTGGTCAACTCTGAGATGCCAGCCCCAGATTCAGGTGTGCAGAAGGAAGGGTGGATAGAGCACATCTGCTTCTCTCCAGATTGACTTTCTGCTCTTCTCTATCCTGCACTGTGCCTTGGGAGGCTTCCCTCTGTAGACCATAGCACCAGGCACCCTTGTCTACTGGCTTCTGGGTGGGTTTGGATAATAGGGAGTCACAGCAGGTTATAGGAAAAGGGAGGAGAGGGCAAGGCATTTATAGACCCTGCTTCCTCCTGTGGGCTGCTGCATTACTAGACTAAGATCTCAGGCAACCCCTTCTGTCTATTTTCAGGTTCAGAGACGGTGGCAGAACCTGGAGTCCCACTGTTACTAGCCCCAGAGCACTGTATCATCTTTTGTGGGTCTCCTATCCCCTACCCACACCTTTATAAATAGTCCTTTTATTAAATTCCTCTCAAATTATCCTAATTTGAGTGTGCCATCTGTTCCTTCCTAGGACCCTGGCTCATACAATGGAGAAGACAATCACATAAGAATGGAATCACACTTTAAGTGCCACCTTTTCAGAGAGACCTCCCTGATCCCTGTTATTCTCTATTACAGCATCTGTTTGATTTCCTTTATGATACTTGTCAAAGCTTGGTGCTATCATGTCCTTCATTTCTTGGTGTGTTTGTTGCTCATCTCCTCTTCTAAAACAAGGACTGTCAGCACAGAGAAGTTAGGTGACTTGCCCAAGACCACACAGCTAGGAGAGGGTAAAGATGTAATTTGAACCTAGGTCTCTGATTCCAAAGTACCTCCTCCCAGAGCTGTGCACAGAGTCCGAGTTTCAGGTGAGGTACTGTTTCCCTAGAGTATCTGTTACCTGTTTTCATGGTGGACAGAGAAAGCTTGGGTTTCCTAAAACATTCCTTGAACCCAAAGCTGGTTCCTCTTTTGCATCAGGCATTTTGCCCTGAAACAGAGACAGAGAGTGGTCCTCGGCATCCTTGGTCCTTCTCTTCATTTCCCACTCTCCATCCTCCATCTCAGCCACCAGGAGGTCAGGACCTTGACCCTTGTCCACAGGCCCTTCTTTCTCTACTCAGAGATGGTTACTGTGCTCAGGCCTGCTGGGCCTTGGGGCCACTCAGATGCTCAGGTGGCAGGATTCTCCTCAGAGATGGGAGCTAGCTCACATTCACAGAGTGGCTTGTGATCTGGGTTTTCTTTCAATGGGAGATACACAAAAGAAAACCCCGCTGAGCTCTGTGGAATCACTAATGATGTGTTGAAGTGTTTGACCACAGGTTGAAGCTGATGGGGGATTTTCTCCTAATCTCTCTCAAAGGTCTCAAGGAAGAGGAGACAAACCACACACATACCTGTTATACATCCATAAACACTTCCCCATCTATACCTCATGTGTAGATATAAAACAATTTCCACACTTTTCTTTCTCCAAAGTACAGACAAGTATGAAGAAAATAAAAATTCCATGATCCCGTCACCTAGACAACCCCTGCTGACA
Source organism: Mirounga angustirostris (assembly GCF_029215605.1). Lineage (NCBI taxonomy): Eukaryota > Metazoa > Chordata > Mammalia > Carnivora > Phocidae > Mirounga > Mirounga angustirostris. The sequence continues at coordinate 143,946,910 of NW_026991713.1, forward strand.
TTAAAAACGCACCTTATTAGCCAATTCAAATGGTACAGGAAGGTACAAAATGCCTCCTACCCCCTCCCTCATCCCAGTCTGTCCTACTTCCCAATGGCTTTGTGAATTCCTTCTGGAAAAACAATCTATGGCTATGCTAGTGTGTGACTGTGTATACAGAGCCTTAAACATTGATACCAACGTGGTCACACACAACACATTCTTTGGTGACTTGACTGTTCTCTTCTTTTACTTGGAGCTCTGCCCATAGCAGCATAAACATAGTTTTATTCCTTTCTTCACGATGGCTGCATAATATGTCATCATATGGATGTACCGTGATTTGTTTGATCTTGACAGCTTGCTTCCACTGATTTGCTTTTAGAAGCAATGTTTCAGTGAACATCATTGTGCATATATCTTGTCATATTTTTCAAGGAAATCTATGTAGAATATATCCTTGAAGGTAGAACAGCTCGATCAAAGGTCTGAGCATTTAAAATTTCAATAGATATTGCTAAATTACCCTTGGTGATGGTGGTAGTCTCATATATGATCACATCATTGAGTATCAGTCCATGGTACCTCACACAAGTATATTAATTCTAAAAATATTCAAAGATTCTCAGTGATGGAAATGGGGGAGTTCATTTGTTCTTCTTGACATTCACACTGGTGCACACAACCTCTGTGGTGGCACTTTTCATGTTGAGTTGATTTTTCTTTCCTGGCTCCCCCCATTAAACTGGCGCCATCTAAGGTGGGATCAGGGTCTTAAATTCAGCATCCTTACCCAACACAGTAGCTAGCTTATAGTTGACATCCATACATGTTTGCTCGAATCTTTTCACTATTCTGTCTCATAGGACAACTGCCATGGAAACACATTCTCTGCTCTCAAGGATATGATTACCACCCATCTGGGTATCTTTCTTCTTGGTCATGGCCATTTGCTATGTCCTGGGAAAGGAAGATACTGTGTACCTTACTTGGACTACAATTTCTCAGTCAGCCTTTGTTTTACTTTGCTCAAGCTGCCGTAACAAATTCACCCCAGATTAGGTGGCTTAAACATCAGAAATGCATTTTCTTAAAATTCTAGAGGCTGGAAGTCTTGAGATCAAAACTTGAAGGGTTGTTCTCTTCTGAGGCCCCTCTCCTTGGCTTGTAGATGGCTGTCTTCTCCTTGTGTCTTTCTTCTGTGTCAGTGTCCTAATCTCTCTAAAGAGGATACCAGTCAAATTGGATTAGGGCCCACCCCAGTGACCTCATTTAATATTAATTACCTCTGTAAAAACCCATCTCCAGGGATGCCTGCTTGGCTCAGTTGGTTAAGCATCTGCCTTTGGCTCAGGTCATGATCCCAGGATCCTGGGATTGAGTTCCATGTTGGGCTCCTTGCTCAGCAGGGAGTCTGCTTCTCCCTCTGCCTGCCACTCCCCCTGCATGTGCTCTCTCTCTCTGACAAATGAATAAAATCTTAAAAAACAAAAAACCCTCTCCAAATAGTCACATTCTGAGGTACTAGGGGCTAGGACTACGATGAATGACTTTTTGAGGGACAACTCATCCCATAACAGCCCTCCTCTTAGGTACTGATTACAGGGACCCCTGTCCCAGTAAGGGTTCTATACTAGCAACTTTCACTTTGAGTCACATGATAAACCCATGGGACATCACTTTTCACCATCATGATGACTTTTCCAATCTCAGAGATCTAGGACTTAGAAGACGCTTGGTCCAGGTGAGCCATGAAGTGTCTGGGGCAGGGCAGCGTGGGCCTTATTTCTCAGGCTGTGGACACAGATAACTTTCTTATGCCTAGCACTCCTGTGTGCTACAAGAGTCTTATACTCCATTCTGTACTTGGAAGCAAGGAATTTGCTTCTGGGCGGAGATGATGGGCAGATGTGTGTTTGGTTGTTTCTCCTGTCTCTTGGAGCCCAGCCAGGGCTGGCTGGTGAGGTGTGATTTGTCATGGGCAAAGCCTGTGGAGGAAAGGGAGCCAGGGCTGCTGACAGAACTCAGCATGTGAGCCAGGAAGGAAGACAAAGCAGACACTTGATTCAAATCTAATTTTCCACGCTAATGCTGATGGATTGTAAGCAGTGCTTGAAGTGCTGTGTGTACCCACAATCTGAGACCACACCCAGGTTCATAAAGAAAGAATGCCTTGATTGATGTCAGATGCCAGCCAAGGGCACAGGGTGGAGTTTGGGGGCATATGTGCCCTTCCTGCTTCTATATGTGCCACTGTTGTGCATGAAGCAGGTCGACCTGGCCTGTACTACCCTTCCAGAAGCTTCTGGGTAAATGGCTTTTCCTGCAGCTTTGGGCTTAGTTTGCTTCCTGGGTAAGGGATATTCTCAAGGTCCTGAAGGGAAAACAAAAAAGTGATAATCATTGCTCTTAGGAGGCTGTAAGTAGCTTGTGGAGCAGAAGACCGTTTTCTGATCCTTTGCTTTTGAAATTCCTGAGAGGTGACCGTGTAGAGCACATACATCCCATCAGCTATCACAGACAACAAAACTGGTCACATAAAGTGTCACAGAGTACTAGCCCCAGAAAGAGCCTTCATGTCTGGGTCCCAGTGTAGGGGAGTTCTTAAAATAGTTTACAAAGCATGGCTGGGGGAAGTGTCGAAAATGCGCTCATTGTCAGAGTGTAAGGCCCTTTATGACTTGGGATTCTCCGTTGGGATATAGCCCCTTTTTTTCTGAGTCCTTCTAGAATCACCAATAGCAGGGTGGCAGGCGTGATGTATGTGCCAGCAATGCTCTTGGGCAGACATCATTAGTCCATCAGGATGCACTTGGTCCCTGCTGTTCTGTGATCACCACTCTTTTCCAGGTCTGGCTCCAGATGCCCCTAGAGGAAGCCTTGCTTGACGAATCCCACAAGGCATACCTGCCCCCCACCCCCCCCACCACATTTATAACACAGTGGAGTTGCTTTAGATTTCCAAGGCTCCTTCCTATCTAATTGTCTTCAGTTTCTACACCCTTCAGATTTCATCTTGGAGACTGACAGGTTCTCGTCTGTATGGTTGTCCTGGCTGTCAGGCTCCATGTTTTGTAGTGTGAAATATAGTGAACCTCTCTACTTCTGGATATGCCAATTTGTCTTTCATAATGCTCCAGACAGGATCAGAGTGGAAGTTTGCCCTTTGATCTGCTGATAAAGCAAAGGCCTATTGTGTGAATACAAATATGGATGAGCATATCAGTTACCTACTGCGGAGTAACAAATTACCCCCAAACTTAGCAACTTAAAACAACAAACATTTACTATCTCATGGTTTCTGTGGGTCAGGAGTTTCCCAGTGGCTCAGCTGACTTTCTGCCTCAAAATCTCTCATGGGCTGTAGTTACGATATTGGCTAGAACTGTAGTCCCCTTGGGGCTTGACTGGGGAGGACCCCTTTCTAGACTCACACATGAGGCTGGTTGGGCTGAGAGCCTCAGGTTTTCACTGGCTGCAGGCTGGAGACATTAGTTCCTTGACACCTGGGTCTCTCCAGAGGGCAGCTCATATGTCATCAGCTTTTCTTAGAGCAAAGAAGTGAGAGAGAACACCAGGACAGAAGGTGCAGGTTTTTGGTAACCTAACCTTGGAAGTGACATCTCATTTCTTTTGCTGTATTCCTTTCATGAGAAGCAAATCAGTAAGTTCAGCCCACACTTGAAGGGATTATACAAGGGTGTGAATACCAGGAGGCGGGGATCATTGGAGACCATCCTAGAGGTTTCCTATTGTAATTAGAGTATAAAATGAAGTGCTTAGTAATAATGATACTATTACAGAAATTAAGCACATATCAAATGCCTGGCACCATAATCAGAGACTTACATGGATTTCAAGGTTGAGTCCTCATTATAACTCAAGGAGGGAGGTGCCACTATCTCCGTTTCACGGATAAAGAAATTGAGGCTGACAGAAGCTAAGTAACTTGCCCAGGCTGTCTGACTCTGGAACCCGAGTTTTTGACCAGGAGACTCTATCGCCTTTGGACTACTTTAAGGGGTTTTCTTAGATACTGTCAAGAGTTTCAGAAGTGCTTGTGAATGTGTACCCTCTGTGGGAACACAAGAATGAGGAAGGGGTTGAGGACTGACCTAGAATTTGTGGTCATATGGCACTTAATACTGTAATCTCAGGGATGTCATTTCCTCTTGGACCTCATTTTCTCTCTTTGGAAAGTGGAGATGATCATGGTTCCTACATCCTAAGATTGTTGTGAGAATTGAAAGAGGCAGCACAAAGTTCCCAGCTCCTAGTAGGAATTCCATATGAGCTAGTGTGCCTTCTCTCTGTTTCCCAATAATTTATTCTAATTTTGACAATTCTTTTTTTCTCCCCGAAGCACTTCCTCTAAGAACTGCTTTATTCCCGTCATTCTTAAAAGTAATAACACTTAAAGCCCTATAAAAATGCTGTGTGATGCAGACTGCCTTTCCGCTGGGGAGTCCCAGTGATGGAGACTCAATGTAGGGGCTGTACAAGTGATTGAGGCTAACTTTGGGTTCCATCCAATGTTGTCATACTTCCTGAAAACTGCCTATGATGGAGAGAGCATTTGGAGAGAGGAACAAGGGGCTCTAGGAAGCTTCTTGTTCTCCATCTGACCTCCAGCTTGGATGTCTTATCTTCTGAGTGAGGAGAGAGGAGCCAAGGGGACCAGTGAGAGCCTGTATTCCTAGCAGACATCAGTATTCAGCCTCATCACTGTTTAGAGTGAACGTTTTAAGTATGGACTCCCTGGCATGGGCAGACGGGGAAGCTGGAGGAAAGAAGGTTTGGGCAGATGGCGGCAGGTGCTTGGAATGCCCAACTGCCAGTTATCTGTCAGGTCTTCTTGATTTGGAGGAAACTATGCTCTGCTCAGGGAAGTGCCTGGAGTGTCTCTGTCTTCCCTGGTCAGTCTGTCAGCTTGTTCTATCTGTCTTTCATTCTTTCCATTCTCTCTCTCTCCCTCCCCAACCCCCTCCCCTGTGTGTGTGTGTGTGTGTGTGTGTGTGTGTGAGAGAGAGAGAGAGAGAGAGAGAGAGAGAGAATGTGAGTGCCCTTCTGGTTTTACTTGGATTGGTCCCAGGAGATAGAGAAGACATTGGCCAGGACTCCATGCCCTTCTCATTTCTAAGCATGAAAGAAGCATTGGTAAGAGTCAGGTATTTTTTTTTTCTCTTAAGTTTTTCTTTAATGGGCTCTGGGGATTTAAGAATAAAATCCAGGGGTGCCTGGGTGGCTCAGTCATTGAGTGTCTGCCTTCGGTCCTGGGATCAAGGCCTGCATCAGGCTCCCTGCTCCACGGGGAGCCTGCTTCTCCCTCTCCCACTCCCCATGCTTGTGTTCCCTCTCTCGCTGTGTCTCTCTCTGTCAAATAAATAAATAAAATCTTAAAAAAAAAAAAAAAAGAAAATCCAAAACTCCTTTATTTGGCAACGTCAGAACTCCTTTTATCTTGTCAGCCTCATCTCATATCTCATTCTCTTCATCCTGACACTCTTGCCTCAGTGGATATTTGGGTCCCCAAAGTGCCTCCAGGCCTTTGTACAAGTTTGTTCTTCTCAGAATGCTTTTTCCTAACTTCTCCCTATACCTTTACTGTTAGAATTCCTACTCATCATTCAGGGCTCAGCTTAGGTGTCCCTTCCTCAGAGAAGCCTTCCTGGAGTTTTCTGACTAGGTTAGACTCCACATTACATGCTATCAAAGCTTTCTGTGTTCCCCCCTTTCCACCTTGGAGCCCATTGAAGCTATGACTAATTACCTCTCTAGTGTCCAACTGGACAGAAGGCTTACTAAGAGTGGGGATAAGGACCATCTTGTTCTCTATTATTTCTTGAGTTCTTAGCACAGGGCCTGGGAAGAAGATGCTCATTTATTTATTTTATTGAGTGAAGGAATGAGGTGGAAAAACAGATGGAGGTCAGGAGCCAAAGATCATAGAGGACCTGGCAGCATGGATTGGCTCTGGGCCACTAAGGAAGAGGTAGGCTTGGGCCCTTTTCTCTCTCCTAGAGACTCAGGTCTGGAGGGGCTGGGCCCCATTCTTGTCCCGGGAGGTTTAGAGACTGTGGTCTCGGGAAATGGAGACATTAGAGTCAACATTACTGTCCCTGGCTGTCTTGTGTGCTTGAGACAATGGCGTATGGAGTCTAAGGAGCAAGACTGGGGTAACAGTTTTGTCTTCCAAGGTGCCAGAGCTCATGTCTTCCTTGCAGGCCTGGGAAGCTTTATCACACCTCTCCTTGTCCTCAGTGTGCTATGTCTTTGATACACATTATCTCCTTGAAATGATGTCTATGATAATAGGGATGATGATGGTGGTGATGGTGGTGATAGTGGAGGACGATGGGGATTAGGGTGATGGTGGTGATGATAGTGATGTTGATGATAATGGATGATGGTGTGATAGAGTAGCTGAAACTCAAGTGCTGTTTTAAATGTCCGTACTCTGCCAAGCACTTCAAACACGTTATCTCCTTTGGTCCTTGCAAGGGTATTTTCTGGTAGTTTCCATTTGTGGTATTTACATTTTCATAAAGGAGGACACCATAATACAGAGTGGTTACCTAAGTTGCCTAAAGTCATACTGCTGGGAAGTGGCAGATCTGGGCCTGATTCCCAGCTCTGCAGGCAGAATAGGGAGAAGGCTGGGGCATTTCTGCATTATAGGAGTCCACATTACTGACAGCCTCATACAGTTTTCCCCCTGACTTCTGCTATCCTTTTCCTTGTCTGTGCTTGAATCTGTGCTTCAGGTGAATAGTCAGGGACCATGGGGTAAGTTGAGAGCTGTTAGCTTTCTTGGGAAGAAGACAGAAGACAAGGAATTGAGCATAAACATCCTTAAGGCCCAGGGCTTGCCCAGAGGGCTGGGATCTAAGACAGTGGCTTAAGTTGTAATACAACTGGGTGAGTTAAAAGCACAGTTCTGAAACTAAGCAGACTTGGGTTCAAATCCAACCTGAAGCCCTAACTGGCTGTGTGACCTTGGGCAAGATGGTGTCCTTGTCTTTCGATTCAATTTCCTTGTCTCTAAAATGGGGGCAGTGGTCCCTACTCATAGGGCTGTCATGCCATGTAGTAAGTCTGTTACATATTGGCTGGTGGTGGTATTGCTATTATTATCTCATGATGTCAGAGGGGGAGGGGAACCCGGAGGAGGGGAACCAACATTCCTTCAACTCTATTATGTGCCCGTTCCTGACACAGTGACTGCACTTGGCTCTCATATCAATCCTGTAAGATTGGTGATTTCCTGGTGAAGTAGATCCCTCTCTGAGAGGTCAGGTACCTTTCTCAAGGTCATGCAGTTAATTAAGCACCAGAGCCGGTATGTGGAACTCAGTCTGAGCTCCCAAGCAGTCTTCTTCCTTCCACTAGATCCAGGCATTCCAGGGAGCTGCCAACCTTCTTGGCACTGCTGGTGCTAAATCCTAGGACATCTCACAGCCCAGAGCATCTGGGAGGAGGTCAGACTCAGGCCTGCGCCATTGTTTCCAACTGTTGTCAGTCTTGGTGCTGCCAACAGCCTTGACCTCGGCCACCATCTCTAGGATCAGAAGTCCATGAGCTGCAGCCACTGGCCTGGCATGAACTCGTTCCCAGCTTCTCCATGTGACGGAGCTGGATGGCTCTGAGGAGATGGATTCCTACCACCCCTCCGTGATCACCTAGTACTGTGTGGAGGGGAGCGGGAAAGGACCCCCTCTTGTATTGTCTATTTCACTTTGGTAGAAATAACAGCGACTGATTACATTCTAAATCCAAACACCACAACCCTTTGAAGTGGGTGGGATCACCTCCTCCTTTCACAGGACAGAAAATGGAGTTTAAGTGCTGTGTTCAAGGTCACCTAGCTAGCAATGGCAACACTAAGACTTGAACCCCGGTTGCCCTGACTCTTAGCCAAAATGCCCCTCTCTGTGTGAGGCAGAGAGAAGGGCCCTGGGAACCCAGCATTGCTATCCTGAGCTCTCTTCCGGGTGGAATTGTTGTGGGACGCTGAGAGCTTGTGAGAATGGACTCTCCAGCCTGCTGAGGTACTGAACCGAGGGCTGGGGGAGGTGAGTGTGGCCAAGCCCTGCCCTGGCTCCTCCAGCCACTCAGGCGTGTGAGCTCAGAGCAGCTCTGCTCTCCAGGCAGCCCTGAAACTTCGGGGAGGCCTGGCCAGCCAAATTCCAGTCAAAGCTCGGAGAGCAGAGTTCATGAGGCTGCTGCGCCCCCTGCAGGCCATGTGCTGGCGTTGCATCCACCTCTGCACTCCTGAGTTTTGCTTTTTAATAAACTTTTTTAAAAAAATTGAAGTATAAGGGGCGCCAGGGTGGCTCAGTCGTTAAGCGTCTGCCTTCAGCTCGGGTCATGATCCCAGGGTCCTGGGATCGAGCCCCACATCGGGCTCTCTGCTCTGCAGGAAGTCTACTTCTCCCTCTCCCACTCCCCCTGCTTGTGTTCCCTCTCTCGCTGTGTCTCTCTCTGTCAAATAAATAAATAAATAAAAATTAAAAAAAAAAATTGAAGTATAATATACATATAGAGAAGCAGACAGTCTCAAGAGTACAGCTTGATGAGCTATCACAGGATTAATATCTAGGACATCAGCACCCCAGAGCCGCCCCCGCCCTAGCACTGACTTCTAACACCTTAGGTTAATTTTGCCCGTTTTGAACTTCATATAGATGGAATCACACAGTATGTATTTTTATATCCTCTTTTGCTCACAAGAAATGCATACATACATTTATCAAGTGATGTGTACTAGAATGTTTATAGTAGCACTATTCATAGTAGCCCCAAATCATTGGCAGAGAGTGGATAAAATCATTGTACTATATTTATACAATGGAACTCCTACAGCGATGGAAAGAGATTAGCAACTGCTATGGGTAACTACTCTAATGAATCCAGATTATGCTTGGCATCCACATGCCTCTCAGACATGTCCCAGGAGCTGTTCTGGCAGCCCTGAACTAGACCTTGAGAGGAGTGCCCAGGATGTTCTCAAACTGCCGTTGTGGGCCCAGCCAAAGTCAGTATGGGAGCTGGTCGCTAAGGACTGCTCTTGCACTATAAACATCATATAGCTCAATTTTTCTCAAGCCTAGTGCAAATTAGAATCACCCATGGAGCTTTAAAAAAAAAAAATGAAAAGTGATGTCTATGTCCCATCATAAGAGATTGAGCTAATTGGTCTGGGTGGACTCCCAACATTGGCTTTTTTTTTTTTTTTTTAAAGCTTCCCTCATGATTCTAAACTGTGGCTAGAATTGAGAATTTGCAAACTGTGGTTTTGGGCCCGACAGCAATAGCATCACCTGGTTGCTGGTTGGAATTGCGAATTCCTGGGTTCCACCTCAGACCTACTGACTAAAAAAACTCTAGGTGTGGGGTCTGGGAGTCTGTTTCAGTGAGCTCTCCATGGACTACTGCTGCACAGTCAAGTGGGAGGACCCCTGCATCACCCCCTTCTCTCTGCTGATACTGAGGATTTCACCAGGGATTTGTTGGATGAGAGGAACTCAAAGATCATAGGCAATCTATGTTTCCAGTTCTAATTAAAGCCTTTAATACCCGTCTATTCTATGCCTGTTCACTTAGTACTTCCTATGTATCAGGCTGTGCTCAGTGCTAGGTGTGTGACCTCATGGAGTCTGCAGTCTAACGAGGGAAGAGAGACGGTCAAATTAAGACATCATTGCAATAAAAGCGAAGTACATAATGCTAAGAATGCTTGCACCAGCCAGGTCTTCTCTGAAGGATGTGATCTCAGCTGAGATCTGAAAGTGAAGAGGATTAATTGAGTAAAAGTAGAACAAAGAACATTTTAAATGTAGAGAGTATAGCATTTTCAAAGGTCCTGTGGCCAGAGGGGTACACCTTTGCATTTTTGGTCAAATGAGTGAGCCATTTGGATAAAATGACATTTACCTTTTCCCACTAAACCATCAACTCTCAAGGACTTGGCACTTTCCCTCTGACCTTCAAGCAGTTACCTTTAAGGGAGGAGAAAGCTGATCTTGATTGTCTCCGTATTCACTGTGATATCCTATTCACTTCTTTCAACCCTGTAGCCTAGATCAGGGATTGGTATACTATGGTCCATGGGCCAAATCTGGTCCATTGCCTATTTTTATAAATAAAGTTTTATTGAAATACAGCCATTAAAACTTAGATCCCCAAGACTTTCAGTGTTGTTCCAGTCTTCTTCCTCAAGACAAACTCTCTCTTCCTTCTGTGTTTTTTCTTCTCCTGTAATAAGAACTCTCTGTACCTTAAGGTGTGAGGACTTTGAAAGAACTAACTTCTACCTTGAATCACACACATAAAAGCAAACCATTGCCTCCATCAGCCTAGGAAAACTTGGCAAAGTTGCTACCCCTGTTGGCTTTCCCCAGTGCTGACTGAGTTAACAGAATTTTTTCCACAGACACCCAGGTTGGGTAAATGTAATAAGAGTTGAGAGTGATGACAATACTGATCTGGGGAGATTGATAGATCAGCCCAGATTCCTCCCCAGTGAGGCCACTCTGGGTGTTGATCCAGCAATATGTTTGCTTGCTCTGCTTATTAAAGTTTAATATTTGAAAACTTCTTTTTCATCTTCCATCAGAGATCGTCTCGAACACATGAGGTAACCACACTAGAGACTGATTAAACCTTTCTTTTATTCACAAGGGTTTGAGGGAAGGTGTTTCTGCAATGGTAGCCAAAATATGAAATTAATCACCATGTCTCATTTGTGGCTTTTCCAAAAGAGATGGTGGAAGAGGAAAGAAAAGAAAGAAAACAGAAGGATTTCGAAGGGCAGAGATAAACAGGCTTCTTGCGAGGCTTTGGGAAGACTTGAGTGAGGTGATGGACTTCATGGTGGGGCAGGAGGTGGGGCCCCAGTACAATGACAGTGTGTTCTGTTCTGTATCCTTGGTTATGTGCCATGGTGTCCTAAGGCAGAGGGATGAGTTCTTGTCAGAGGTCCAAAAGGGAGCAGAGTCTGAACTCTATGCTTTCTTCCCAAACAGTTCTATGCCATCTCATTGGTGAATCTTGTCCTCATCGAAAACCTTGTTCCCCAAATCCAGACATTTGTATTCTAATCTTGCCACTAGAATCGGCAGAACCTGTGACCTTGAGCCGACACTTGACTTGTGTGTCAAAGGAGAGCTGTCAGACCCTGACCTGCCTGTGTCAGAGAGAGCGTGACAGAACTGAGCACTAGATGTATCTTTCTTTACACATGCACAGAATTTGGCTGTGATGAATTACTCTGGGGGTGTTGATGGATCTTGGGTAGGTGCCCAAGATCTGAGTCTGAGAGTTCCTGCTTTGGAGTGCATGGGAGAGCTGATGACAAGGGCTGTGGTCGATGGGATGAGGGATGTAGTGGACAGGAGGTCTTTGCCTCCCACTGAGGTCTCTTGGGGCAGCATGTTCCTGGTTCCTTTGAGCCAATGGCGGAGGAGCCATATCCACTTGGCAGTCAGTGGGCATGTTTGGGTTGGTGTTAGGGGATTATGAATAGTAGAAATGGGGTTGAGAAGGATCATGATGAAAGCTGACCTTGCTAGTAGTGCATTGGGAACTCAACGGCTGCTGTAACAAAATGCTATAGATTGGGTGGCTTATAAACAACAGACGTTTATTTCTCACTCTTCTGGAGGCTGGGAAGTCCAAGATTGTGACAGCAGCAGATTTGGTGAAGGTGAGGACCTGGTGTCTTCTTACTGTGTCCTCACATGGCTGAGGGAAGTCTCTGGGTCTCTTCTATAAGAGCACTGATCCCATGCATGAGGACTCTGCTCTCATGACATAATCACTTCCCAAAGGTCCCACCTCCTAATATCGTCCTCCTGGGGGTTAGGATTTCAACATATGAATTTGGGAGGACAGAAACATTTGGTTCATTGCAGGTACCCAATAGCTTTTGCTTGCTGGGCATCTGGGGTGGACCGGTTGAGAGACTTCAGTGGTGAAGATGGTTAAAGGTGATTAAAAGCCCCAACAGCAAATATGGTCCTAGGTTGACCCCTCTCTCTGCCTGTTCATTGTGTTCCAAACATACTCATATTCTCCTAGCTCCTTGTAGGCATCTTTGCTTATTTTCTCTTCCATATCTTACCATGTCTGGCTCCTTTTCACCATTCAGTTCTGGTCTCAGATGCCCCTGTCCCTGAGAGCCCTCCCCATCTACTCTGGCGTCTCTGGGCACACTGCATTTCAACACCCTGTTTTCTTCCTTAATCTCACATATCACAGTTGCTCATTCTGCTACTTAACGGTTCCTCCTGATGGACATGAGCAAACAAATGAGGATCTATCTTGTTTACTGCTTTTGACCACGGGCTGGTGCAGAGTGAGCACCCAGGATGTGAATGAGAAGTAGCAGGGATCACTTTTGGGAAAAATGGCTTTGCTTTGAACTCCCTGCATTGCCAGAGAGTTTGGTGGTTATTACATCTTTATTTGCAATTGGCTGCTTCCTCCCTGTGTTGCAACTCATTTCTAGTTAGAGATCATTTTCAATTAAAAAGCACATAAACCAAAGCCAAAGTGCTAATACATTTCTGCTCGGCAGAAAGACCCAGATCATGGATTTTATCATTTGCCACCATTGATTTTCCATGAGTAATAATTACATTTTATACACAACATCTGCACTAAGTGATATTTATATGTGCAATTATCTGGAGTAACTTTTAATGTTAAAATATATTTTTTTCAGGGACGGGGATGTTGAGTAAATTGAATTTTTTACTTTTGCCGTTGCTTTTTATCCAGACAATGCTCATTCTCATATGAAATAATAATTTAGCAATCAGAGCCTGAAATGGTTTTATAAATGAAGTTTGAATTGACATTTCTACCAGCTGGGATGGTAATTTTTAGCTTTCACCGGTGTTGGTGAATTTAGATCCACTTTTGAAATTTACTTTGCTCTTATTATCTTTGAAATCCTCTGGGGTTTTTATTCAGATAACACAGGCACTTCTTTCATCATGCTGGGTATTGTCCCTGCTGTGAGATTCTTGGCAAATCTCCCTGCTCTTTAGCTTGGCATTCAAGGCCTTTTGCAACTGACACATTTTTTTGTAGATTCAGAAAATCCTTGTGCCTCACCTATGTGCCACGTGTTCCATGTGCTGGGAATTCAATGATGAGGGAGACCGATTTCCTGCCCCCCTCCTGGAACTTGTATGCAGTATGGCTGGGGAGACAGACAATTAAGAAGCAAATTTAAGCAACAGAGTCTACAGATTCTGAAAATTGATCCAGGAGAAACAGGGTGATGAAATAGTTTAGGGGAAGGATGGTTTGGATAGGTAGGTGATTGATGAATGCATCTCCGAGAAGGTAGCATTTTTGAGCAATAGAGAGTTAGAGTAGCTGGAGTGAGTGAGCCTGAGGAAGAGCAGTCAGGGGCCAGACCCTGGAGGTCAGTGAAGGTCTTGTTAAGGGGATTGAATTTTATTCTAAGAGCAGAGGTTGGGAAGATTTAATTGGTGGTGGCAGTGGGTGAGTGTTAGTCATTGTTCAGTATGTTTAATTTGTGATTTTAGAAGGTCACATTGGCTACTCTGAGAGTGTGTGTGGAGTTGGGGGAGGGAAGATGTGGCACCAGGGAGATCATTTGGGAGGCTGTGGCTATTGTTTGGGCAGGAGATGGTGGTACCTTGGACAAGGCTGTTGACAGGGGTTGTAGAGAAGTGGATGCATTTGAGAGATGGATAATCTTCTTATGTTCTCTTCTGACAGGTGGTCCCAGAAGATGATGCACATCATCTCAACATGGGATCATGGGTCTCATGCCCCTCACTCTCTACATTACCCATGGCTTCTTCCCTATGTATTGTCCTCATGCTTGGCTCCAGAATCTCTCTTCCATGAAGTCTCTGGCCATGATGGGTCTGGTAACCTCTTTTTTCCTGAAGTGCTAAGTTAGTTTTCAGTGTTGGTGTGTATAAGTGGTTCCTGGTAAGCTCGATGAAATGCAGCTTCTAGAACCCAACCCTCTGGGGATTCTGCTTTACTGTGTCTTTCCTGGCCCAGGGTCTGACTTCTTACAAATATCTCAAGTGATGCTAATGGTGGCAGCCCAGTCTGGCTCTGTTCTGTCCTCTACCATTTCAGTCAGTTTGTTTTCTGTTCTAGATTTTAAGCCCTCTGAGGGTAGAACCAGGTCATATTTAATGTTTGCAAACCACCCCCTCCCCCGGTCCCTGGGTCCAATGTTGTGCATGGAAGAGGTGCTCAAATATCTGTCTTGTTATAGATAGAAAAAGCAAGAGAAATGACCACTGTAGGTTGTGTGGCTGGTCAGCCTGTCCTGGCACAGATGGAATCACCCTCTGTCCCCTTTGCTGGACTTGCTTTGCCCAGGTCTCAGATTCCTGCCCCCTTTTGTTCGATAGTACTTACTGATAGTTCAGGTCCCCATTTGAAAGTTTAACTCTTCACTGATGGGCAAACAGAGGCTTAGAGAGATTGGATCACTTGACCAAGAGGCAAGATGACTATTTGAACTGAAGAATCTCTGATTTCAGGATCCACCCTCCTAATGGCCACTCATCCTTTCATTCTTTGATTTAGAGGTGCCAGGTACCATTCTTTTGCTGCCTCTCCTCTCTCTCTCTTCCTATCCTCACATTTGCCTGGATCTGTCCTCAGGGAGAAAAGAGTAGGTGTATTCCCTCAAGTATCAACCCTTCAAATGTTGGCAGGCAGCTCTTCTCTGAGTTCTTTGTCTTTTGCCATATGACACATCATAACTTAGTTCTCTGCCACCCCTGGACACCTTCCCAGACACATCCTCCTCTGCCAGGGTCCCTCAGGGCATGGACCCACCTTTGGACGCTCCAGGTCTGGTGCCATTGGGTGGAGTGGTCCTGTCAGCACCTGGCAGGGTACCCTCTCATTCCATGAGCTCCTGGGGCAGTAACTTCTTCCCCACACAGCTGATTCACAGGCTTGCTGCTCTAGCCAAAGCCAGCCTCCGTCCTGTAATTATGAGTTGCCTTTCAGATTGCATTGTTTGCTCTATCTTACCTACCTTATCCTGCCCCAGTCTTTGAGAAATAAGCTGTAAAGACAAGAAATGTGTGACTAAGAGAAGTTACATCCCAGTGGTTTCTCTCAATGACCAGCCATCATAATTTTTAATATTTTTTCCAACATTTGCTTTCAACATTACATGAACCTTACAAATGAAAATATGATTATCCATTTCCTAGCCAAGCAGGCTCCCAAGTTTCTAAATCAATAAATAGCGGAACAACTATATGTTCGCCCTGTCCATCAAGTGAAAGGATTGGTGAAGGGAGGAGGGAGGGAGCCAGGGTGAACCCTGCATGTTAAGAAGGTTGTCTCTGGAGGCAAATGGAGCTGGGTTCAAACCCCAGGCTGGCTTTGTCTAAGTTACTCAACCCTTCAGAGCCCCAGTTTTCTCATCTGTGAAATGCAGGCCATAATAACATCTCCCTCCTAAGTTGCTGAAATATTAAATGAGATGGTGCATGCACATCTTTAAACACAGTGTGTGGTACATGGTCGGTGCTCAGTGAATGTCAGTCTGATTATTGTCACTATTGGGAGAGACAGGCAGATGATCAGTGGGGTGAGCAGAAGGGGGGTGTGGGCTTAGCTAAACCAGCAGAGGTAATGGAAAGGGGCTTTTCAAAGGAGGGGGTGAATGAGATGGTACACAGGGCAGCAGTGTGGGCAGATGGATTGGAATGTCCTCAGGGCGTCAAAAGAGGTCTGGATGCCCTTCAGCCCCATGGGGTGGAGATCGGGTCATCCCTCCCATTTGGTGTGTTCAGTGGATGGGGCCCCTTCAGGGGAGGGATGGGGAGAAGGCTCCTGAATATTTTTCCCAGCCTGGCTTGAGGGTATGGGAAGGCCTTCAATGTCACATCTCATATTTTGGCCCCTGGTGCCCCATTTCTCCCCTGAAGTGCCCTGCTCTGTTTCTCCAGGTCTGGCTGGAGACATGCCTTGTGTTGCAGCTGCTGTAGGTGGCAGCAGAAGCCTGACAAAGTCCATCTTTTTTAGGACAGAGAGAGGGGAGGAAATGTAATCAGGACCCAGTAGCCTCCAGCCTCTGTTATCTCCGCAGTGGTTAGATGAGCTGAGGGGGTTAGAGCAGGCAGCAACCATATTAGCAGAATTCTCTATTGAGTTACAGCCCTTCTGCAGACGTCTGCGGAGTCTGCAGCGTGCCGGAGCCTGTCCCTGAGAGTTGGATCTTTATCAGATTGACTTCTGTTGGCTCCAGACTCCCCTGCCTCAGGGGACCCTGAGAAATAGCCAGAGCAGGGAGACCAGGGCGCAGGCACTGAGACGGATTAAGACCTTGACAGACCCAGTCCCAGAAAAGATGACTCCTTGCTACGGGTCATGCACAGAAATGCAGCAAAGGTCTGTTCTTGCCCACTGACAGGTGCTTCAGTTATTCTATTTAAAAATGTCAAGTACACACGTCTCTCCTAAAGTATTTTCTCCTCCTTCCCTGGTGCCCCAAGGAAGTGTTTAATTTGCTTGTCAGTCAGGGGCAATACAGCCCAGTGGTTAAGAGACATTGGGCAAGAGAATTAGCCCTTCTGTGCTGCAGTTTCCTCCTCTGTGAAATACCTCATATGCCTTAGCTCTTACTTCTGTTCTTATGGGAGGATCTGAGAAGACCTTTGGTTTTGTGGACAGAAGAGTTGTACCTCTGGGAAGTTGTTCCCCACTCCCTACCCCACTAACTCTTTCTTGTTTTTGTAGCAACCTTATTGAGATCTAATTCACATACCATACAATTCACCCATTTAAAGTGTACAAGTCTGTGGTTTTAAGTGTATTCACAGTTGTACAACCATCACCTCAGTCAATTTTTGAACATTTAAATCACCCTCAAAAGAAACACATACCCTTTTATCTCCCACTCTCCATAGCCCGAGGCCACACGTCTACTGTCTGTCTCTATAGATTTGCCTATTCTGGACATGTCATAGAAAGAATTCCTTCTTTCTTTGCTAGGGGTCAGCTATGCCCCTCCTCCCCATCACAGCAAGGGAAGCTGGCTTATCCATTACTGCTGGGGCTGCTTTGGGGCTATTTCCCCAGCCCCCTCCTCTAATCTAGAGGGGATGGTGGTAGAGAAAACCTGCCAACCAGGCCTCGTTGCTCACAGCACAAGCAGCTTGGCTCCGGATTACTCATTTCAAACTCAATTTGTGGCTCTGCCAAGAGCAGCAGAATCTCCCGAGCATGTAACCCGATTACTCCCACCCCTGTCCCAGGCCCTGGAGCCTGGGGCACACAGCAAGCAGCCTCCCAGGACTGACAGCTGCCCAGCGAGCCAGGGTCTGCCAGGAGGCTGCGGGGCCTCCGACTCTGCTCGGACGGGCCTGCCCAGCCTGGCCTGGTCTCCTGGATAACAAGGACACCCTTGGCTTTTGTCTTCAGGCCACTGAGACAGTTTCCTGCCACGGGGCCAATGATCCTGATCATTATGACAACAAGCTTGGCCAGACTCACTGTCCACATCAGCACAATTCTAAAAACGCCTCCATTCAGGTTCTG
This sequence comes from Mirounga angustirostris, assembly GCF_029215605.1. Taxonomy (NCBI): domain Eukaryota; kingdom Metazoa; phylum Chordata; class Mammalia; order Carnivora; family Phocidae; genus Mirounga; species Mirounga angustirostris. The sequence continues at coordinate 143,964,454 of NW_026991713.1, forward strand.
GGCCTGAGCAGGCTCTGGGTTGAGCCCTCTATGTGCATGGTTCTTCGTGGAACCCCAGCACTGTGTCTGTTGTAGGGCAGAGGGCCCTATGGGACCTGCCCGAAGCAAGCCAGGCACAGAGACAAGCCAGTATACCATCTCCCATTTGCTGAGCACTTACTGGGTGCAGACACTGTGAAGGTGTTGACTAATGTAAACTTCCCCACAACTAGATGGGTAAAGAACAATGATTGGCTCCATTTTAAGATGAGGATGCAATGGCAGGGTTGGAGCTCAGCTGAAGCCAGATGCTGTGACTGAGGGGCACATGCTGACCCTGAGCAAAGATGGAAGGAAGCCATTTCTATGAAGTGTCCAGACCTGGCAAATCCATAGGGACAGCATGTAAATTAGTGGTTGCTAGGGGGCTAGGGATGATGGGGCATTTGGGAGGTGATAGCTAAAGGGTACAGGGTTTCTTTTGGGGGTGACAGTGTTCTAACATTGTGCTGATGGTTGTGTGACTTTGTGGATATGCTAAAAACCATTGAGTCATACACTCTAGATGGGTGAATTGTATGGTAGATGAATTATATCACAATAGAGCTATTAACAAAGAAGAAATGAAGAATTGGTGTTGCAGGCTGCAGGCTACATAAACCTTTGCTTTCACCCTTTATGCCCCAGTTAAAACCTAAAAATTTTCATCTTCATATTTAACCCAGGGGGTCAGTGGGGTAATCCTGAACTCTAGATGGCAGGAACTGTTGGATCAAAGCCTCTATTTGCCCTGCTCTGTGCTTGTGTTGCCACTTAGAGAATCCCAGGGAATCTTCGTCTTTCAGAGTCCAGCTCTGCATTTCTACAGGGTGGGGGAGAGTGTGGGGTCGTTTTAATCCATCCAGCTGGTACTTGAGCAGTACTTGCAGTCTGAGACTCTAGGAGCCATCTGTGTGGGTGGGCAGAGACCCTCACCCTGTGGTCCTCTCTCCTGCTGCACCTCTTGCTCTCACACTGGTCTAGCTTTTGGGAGAAGTCTGCACACAATCAGTCTTGCGTACTGTGCTGAGTGCCACCTGACCTGCATGGGCTCCTGCATCTGATTTTGCAGAGAGGGTGCCTGTCACCTTTTAGTCCTGAATTGTATAACACAAGACTTTCTTACAGGAAGGGCAAGAAAGAAGAAAAACCCATTCCACCACCTTTTTTTTTTTTAAAAAGATTTATTTATTTTACAGGGGGTGCGTGCAGTGGGGAGGGGCAGAGGGAGAAGGAGAGTCTCAAGCAGGCTCCCTGCTGAGTGTGGAGCCAGATGTGGGGCTCAGTCTCACGACCCTGAGATCATGACCTGAGCTGAAATCAAGAGTCAGATGCCCCTCCACTATGCTTTTGAAGCCCATGGCTTTTGAGGGGCTGGTTGGGAATCCCAGAATTTGGCCCAGGGGTCTGGGTGTGATACTGGATGGCCTGAAGCCTCAGTCTGCCAGGACCTATCTGCCAGCAAACCAAATTACCGCATCACCTCTCTGTATGCTGGAGACCTTTTCTTACCCTCCCTCTCCCCTCTGGCCTCAATTGTGGTTCCCAGACCTGTGTGCATTCCATCTGGGGAAGGAGGAAATATGTTGTCTGAATTTCAGGCTGGCTCTGGGAGTCCTGGATCCTGAAACCTCACCAAGAATGAGAATGAGGAGCTCGGCCTTTGTTTTTGAGCCCACACTGCTTTGTGTACCACTGGTCTGCTGACCTGGCCTTGAAATCAGTAATGTGCTGTCTCCCCTAGGATGCTGGGACTCCAGACCCTCTCATATTGACCTTCCTGCATTCAGACTGTGCCTGCACAATGTGCTTGGGCAACATGTGGATAAAGATGCCAGCGGTGGTAGGCACAGAGATTTAGGGTGGATGGTTGCTGCTCATAGACCCCCTGCCCAATCTCTTCTTGTCTCTGTCCTTTTCTGTCCCTGTGGACTTGATCTCTCCTCCTCCCTCCCCCAGTACCCTGGATCATTCTTCCTTGGTTTTGCCCCAGTCATCCAAGCCCAGGTAGGTGAAGCCAGACCAGAGGAAAACAAACAAATTACAAATGTCCCCAGTGCAAAATGAATATAAATAAGTATGCAGAGGCTTCTGCTCACCCACTGATTACTCACACACTGCTCCAGAGGCATCACTGGCCTAGCTCAGCTCCACGGAAGTTAATGATAAATTAAACCTATTAATCACCGCAGGCAGTGGGGCCAGTCTGAGCTAACACTGGGTGGGTAGGAGATGATGCAACAAGAAGGGAAGTGGGGGTGCATGACAACATCCTGAAGGTGAGGCAACACCTTGATCTCTAAGATCCCGTCTTTGTTAAAGTGTTGTAAGGTCCACCCAATCTGTGCTATCTGATACCACTGCATATTTCAGAAGCTGCCCACCTTGGGAGGGGGGCCTAAACCCTTCTGCAACTAGAGATTATTTCACCATCTTTACAGGCTCCCTTTGCATTCCCCCCCTTCACTTGCCCCAATTTGGCCCCCATGCCTGTGTTGTTTGTTCAAGCCTTGAGTCAAAAGTTCCTTCTCTGAGACCTCCAGATCTAAAGTCCTGTTTCTGTCTCCAGCTCTTTGTTTTCTTCATAGTGGATCCCTGGAGCTCGGCTGCCTGGGGTCAAGTCCTGGCTCTGCCATTAGTTATGTGTAAGTGCTCTGTGCCTCAGTTTCCCCATATTTAAAAGGGGATTGCTAAGTAGGTACTTCATAGGGATCTGGTGAGGAGGAAGAGGACAAATTAAGTGTTCAGAATAACACCCGGCACAGAGTAAGTAATGTTAGCCGCTGTGGCTCTTACCACCCTGACTCTTGTTACTATTCCTGCCTTTATCATGCATACCATTTGCAGTGGTCAGAAATAATCTTTCTTTCTTTTTTTTTTTTTTTTAAGATTTTATTTATTTATTTGACAGAGAGATATAGAGAGAGCACAAGTAGGCAGAGTGGCAGGCAGAGGGAGAGGGAGAAGCAGACTTCCCGCTGAGCAGGGAGCCGGACGTGGGGCTCGATCTCAGGACCCCAGGATCATGACCTGAGCCGAAGGCAGCCGCTTAACCGACTGAGCCACCCAGGTGCCTCAGAAATAATCTTTCTTTGTAGGCATTGACTGTTTGTCATTGTGCTCCCCATCGGAATGTAAGCTCCATGAGAGCTAGGATTTTCTTGTCTCTATTCCCCCCAGTTTCTCCATTGGTGGGCAGCACATGTGGGTGCTCAGTAAATGTGTGGTGAATGAATGCACCGGGAATTGGTGGTTATGATAGTGAACGGGCAATCCCAGGGGGCTGGAGTTGGCAGGGAGACCCATGTGCTCTGTTTTGGGTTATGAAGATGGCATCTGTTGTGGGTTGAATTGTGTATCCCAGAATGATAGATATATCGAAGTCCTAATCCCCCGTACCTGTGCATAGGACCTTATTTGGGATAGGATCTTTGCAGACGTAATCAAGTTAAGATGAGGTCATACTAATGACCCCATCTTAATGATTGGGTTAGGGTCCACCCTACTCCAGTGGCTAGTGTCTTTATTAGAGAGGAAATTTGGACACAGACACACAGGACAGTCACATGAAGACAGAGGCAGAGACTGGAGTGATGCATCTGCAAGCTAAGGGATTGTTGGGAGCCACCAGAAGATGGGAAGAGACGAGGAAAGATTCTTTCTTACAGCTTTCAGAGAGAATGTGGCCTTGCTGATAACCTCGTTTCTAGACTTCTGTCATCCAGAACTGAAAGAGAATGGATTTCTGTTGTTTCAGGCCATCTGGTTTGTGGCGATTTGTCATGGCAGCCCTAGGAAACTAATACAGCATCCATCCATGAGCACAGTGTACTATGGGGGTGGGGAAGATGTGGGAGTGGTAGCCCAGCTCAGCATCTCAGTGGTTTTCTATTGCTATGCAACAACATTATACAAAATTAGCAGCTTAATATAACACACTTTTATTATCTCACAGTTTCTGTGGGCCAGGATGTGGGCATGGCTTAGGTGGTTCTCTGCTTTCAAATCTCCCAGGGTGTCAGCTAGGGCTGAGGTCTCATCTGAGTCTCGACTGGGCAGAGTTCCATCCCCTGTGTCTCTAAGACTGAAAGCCTCAGTTCTGGACTGGTGTTGGTCAGAGGCCCCCCTCTGTTTCTTCCAAACCAACATGGCTCCTTACCTCATCAAAGCCAGTGAGGGTGAGAGAGTCTCCAGCAAGGATGGACATTGTGATCTTCATGTGGCATAATGACCATTGCCATCTTCTATTCATTAAGAGGAGGTCACAGGGTCTGCCCACACGTAAGGGAGGGGATTACACAGAGCATGAGCCCCAGGAACTGATGATCAGAGTGTGTCCCACACAGTCAGGATGGCAAGGTGAGAGCTGGCCATACCACTGGCATCTGGTGGGATTCTGTTCCTCACGGTCAAGGAGACCTGGAGGCAGCTCCTATGGCAGCCGGTAGCCTGGGGATTCTTCCATGTCTCTCAGGCCATGGGAACTGTGCATCTTTGCACATTCCTCTCAAGCCACAGGTGCCTTTAAACTTGAGGGTCTTTTTGTTAACTGGGCTTCCTTTTCTCTCAGTTATACCTTTACTCAATCGAATTGAACATTGCTATATCTAAGGCACTGGGAATATGGCATAAAGCAGAAATAGGCTGAATTTCCACCCTCAGGGTTTTAAAGTTCAGTGTGAGATTTAGACATGAAATAACTGCATGCATCCTAGTGGATGCATCCCACCCAGTGGGATTTGTGCTTTGATGTCCAGATGCAAAGTGGTGTGAAAGCATGAAGCCTTGGGATCTGACTTGGTCCTGGGTCATGAGGAGAGTTGCCAAGCAATAAAATGACAGGTGCAGAGGTCCCACGTGTTCTGGACAGAACATGACACTTTCTGGGAGCAACGAGAAGGCTAGCAGGGCCCTCTCTATTATATCTCCCGTAGATTGTAGGTTTTAGGGAAAAAGCCTCGGCTGTTTTTTGTTCATGATTATTGTCTCGAGTGCCAAGCACTATGTCTGGCATGGTTGCTACTCAAGGATATCTACTGATTGAGAACAGAGTGAAGAGGGAGAGTAGAATGAGAGGGGGTAGCTATGGCCCAGATGGCACAGACCTATTTAGACCTTGTCCTTTAATCAAAGAACAGTGGGGGGGCCCTCATGTTCTCCCCACTCTCCAGAAGAGAGGCATCATTGGAATGCATTTCTAGTAATCACTGTGGCTGTTGTTTGAACAGGGGTTGGAAGGCAAGAAGGGATGCCAAGAGGGCAGATAGTCAAGAGGAGGCTGGTGGAAGTTCAGGGCCCATTGATAAATAAACAGAGAGGAGCAAATGGGTCCAAAAGTTGATTTTGGGAAGTAAAATGAAGAGGGATCATGAGCAGATATATAAGTGAGGGGATGAGAAGTACCCAGATGGCATCTAGTAGCCTGTGTCATAGTCTAGTGATGTCCCTTGAAGCAGAAGGTTGTCATTTAATTCCTTTGCTGTTAGTGGGTGGCCACATGGTGTCAGGACAAAAGTATGCTGATGTTCAATCAGCTCCACCCTTCCCAGGGTGTGCTGCTAAAACTTCAGATGTTCCATTGCCTTCCTTGTAGAATGGGCCTAAAATACCTACTTGTTGGGACCACTGGAAAGATCTGTGATAGTCAAAGGAATGATAGCACCTAGCACATGGCCTGGCACAGAATGGATGGAGGGTGAATCTACTAGCAGTGTGACCTGGGCAGCTTATTGAACCTCTCCATGCCTCAGTTTCCTCATTGCTAAAATGGGGTCTGTCATTCTGCTATTACAGCAGAATAGACCAACCCAGAACTTGGTAGCTTGGAACGACAATCACTTACTATTGCTCGTGCAGCTGTGAGTTACTTAGAGGCTTGACTAATCTTGGCTGAGGCTACTTGGCTTCCTACTGTAGGTCTGTGAGTCAACCAGGGTGGCCCTGCTTCTCATGTCCCTCATCCTTCTGGGATCAGTGGGATGGGCAGGACCTGTTGTTCTCATGGAACTGGCAGGGGTACAAGAGGCAAGTGAAACCATGTGGAGTCTCTCAAGGCTGAGCCTTGGAACCAGCACATGGTCACTCCTGACTGGATAGCACTGGCCAAAGCAAATGATGCTTTAAAGCCCAGACTCACAGGATAGGGAAGAACACTGCCCAGAGTGAATCCAGAGCAAGGGTGAGGATGTAGGGGAAGGTGAAGAATTGGGACTGGCAATTGCATCTATCCAGGTCTCTCTTAGTAGTGCCCTCCTCATAGTGGGAGGGATGGTTGAATTTATCTGTCAACTTGGCTGGACCATGGGGTGCCCATATAGTTGGGCAAACATTATTCAAGGAGTTTCTGTGAGGGTATTCTGGATGAGATTGATGTTTAAATTAGTGGACTTGAGGAAAACAGATTGCCCTCCATATGTGGGTAGGCCTCATCCAACCAGCAGAAGGCATGAATGGAACAAAAGACCAGCCTCCCCTGAGTGAGAAGGAACTTGTCATCTGACAGCCTTCAGATTTCATCTGCCACATTGGCTTTTCCTGCCTGATGGCCTTCAAATCACTTCTCCCTGGCCTCTTGCACCACTGGGCCATCCTGCAGATTTCGGACCTACCAGCCTCCATAACTGCATGAGCCAATTCCTTTTAACAAATCTGCCTTGATGTTGACGTACATGTACTTCTCTCATTGGTTCATTTTCTCTGGAGAACCCTGGCTAATACCGTGAGCAATGAACTACAACACACAAAGCTCTTAAAACCCTGCCTGGGCACTTAATAAATGACCCATATAAACAAGTGTGCCTCTGCCTCAGCACTGTTGTCACCATGGGCCCAATAATCCTTTATTGTGAGCTGGCCATCCTGTGCATTGTAGGATATTTAGCAGCATCCCTGGCCTCACCTACTAAATGCCAGGAGCACCCCCCTAGTCATGACAAACAAAAATGTCTCCAGACATTGCCAAATGTCCCCTGACCAAGAACCACTAGTATAAAGTTTAGTTATCGTTATTATGTGAGTCACTGTATGTTGTGTAGTCCCTTTTGCTATTATTTTTCTTCTGCTGTTTTACTTAAGTCATTGCTATGAATGGCTTTTGGAAGGAAAGTGAGCCACAGCATGACACAGCTATGAAAAAAACAAACAAAACAAACCAAAACAGGGCAGTTTGTTTTTGCAAATTGACTTCAAAGGAATTAGAAAGTTACAAAGAGCTCAGCCTAAGCCCTGGCCACTGAAGACTGCTCTGGAAAACCAGACAGGCAATTCTTGTCACCAAAAGCAGCAGTGGCTGCATTTTAAACAGTGGCCTGGGCCGAACAGAAATGCACCATCTTGGCTTTGGAGCTCTGGTCTGAGGATGTGTGCAAAGTGAAGCGTGAAGCTTCTGGTGTCTCCACTCTGTGTTTTCTGCTGAGATCCTAAGTGGGTTCTTTTATTTTCTTTGCCATATAAAAAGGTTTTCATTTTCATTTTGTTCTCTCTCTCTCTCTCTCTCTCACACACACACACACACACACACACACACCATGAACAGTTAATAATCTTATGAGATCCTAGTTTTATTCCCATTTCATAGATGAAGAACTGAAGCTCAGAGAGGTAAAGCAACTAGCCTAGAGTTGCATAGCTAGTAAGGATGCAGTCAGGATTTATTATATATTTTTTAAAGATTTATTTATTTGAGGGCGCTTTGGTGGCTCAGTTGGTTAAGCACCTGCCTTCGGCTCAGGTCATGATCCTGGAGTCCCGGGATCGAGTCCTGCATCAGGGCTTCCTGCTCAGCAGGGAGTCTCCTTCTCCCTCTGACCCTCCTCCCTCTCATGCTCTCTCTGTCTCTCATTCTCGCTCTCTCAAATAAATAAAATCTAAAAAAAAAAAAAAAAAAGCTTTATTTATTTGAGAGAAAGTGAAAGCATGAGAGAGAGCACAAACAGGCAGAGGGAGAAGCAAACTCCTGGCTGAGCAGGGAGACTGATGTGGAGCTCAATCCCAGGACCTGGGATCAGGGCCTGAGCTGAAGGCAGATGCTTAACTGACTGAGTCACCCAGGTGCACCTGCAGTCAGGATTTAAACCTGTTGGTCTGATTGTGGTGTTGAACCCCCTAAGCACAATGCAGTGCTTTATCGAGGTGAATCTGATTATATCCCCAAAGGTCTCAGAATTGCAGGATAGGAGAGACCAGAAAATTGAACTGAGTTGTCACTCCCCCAACTGTGTGGAGTAGATCCTGAACGAAGTGTATAAAGCACCAGGTATTAAAGTTTATGAGTCTATTAATCCACAGCTTTGGAGGAATTAAAGTTTCATATTGATGATAAACCTCCCCCAATAAAACGTAAGGGAAGAGGGAATAAATCTGATTTCAAAGGACCCCAAACCACTTAAACAATTGTATGCAAGATGGATGTGTACGGCAGCGATGGGGTGATATGTCTTGTCCAGTGGAAGGTATTTTGGTAAAGAGGTTTTTGCTTCCGCTAAGTGGTGGAGATAAAATGATGGATGTGTGCTATTGATTTCATGGGAGTTTGCATGAGGGTGAGCACAGCTGGATGAGAAGCCCATGGTGCAGCTGAACACTGCTGAATATGCATTTGGGAGGAGAGGAGGCAAAACGCATTTCGGGTGGCCAATTTCATCAAATAGAGAAAAGCTGGCAAACATATGGCAATCAATCTCCCTCGTTCTCTCTTTTCTTGTATGTCTCCCTCCTTCCTATCTCCCTCCCTCCTTGTGAGCCACTGAGCTATATAGCGTGTTGGTTTAAACACAGCCCTGGATTAGAATCCCAGCTTTGTCATTTATTATCTCTGTGACCTTGGGCAATTTACTTAATCTTTATAGGCCTTGGTTTGCTTATTTTTTTAAAATCATTTGCTTTAGAAAAGCTTTAGATTAATAGAAAAGTTGCAAAGGTAGTACAGCAAGTTCCCATATACTCTGGACCCAGCTTCCCTGTTTTTAATATCTTTTATTACTGTGGCACATTTGTTACAGTTACTGTACCAATATTGATGCATTATTATTAATAAAGTCCACACTTTCTTAAGATTGCCATGGTTTTGCGACATGCCCATTTTCTGTTCTAGGACCCCATCCAGGACCTCAGGTTACATTTAGTTGTCATGTTGTCTTAGGCTCCTCTAAACTGTGACAATTTCTCAGACTTTCCTTGTTTTTAATGATCTTGATGATTTTGAGGAGGACTGTTTAGGTATCTTAATAGAATGTCAACTAAGATCTGTTTGATAAGTTTCTCATGATTACGCTGAGGTTACGGGTTTGGGGGAGGAAGACCACAGAGGTAAAGTGCTGTGTTCATCACGTCCTCTCAAGGGTACAAGCCATCAACATAAACTATAACTGCTGATGGCAACCCTGGTTACCAGGATGAGGTGCCTTTGTTGGTTACTCCTTTCCACCCTTCCCCTACTGTATGTAGTCTTGGGGAGAGCACTGCTGATCCCCTTCATTGATGGGGGAGCCTCTACATAAATTACTTGGAATTCTTTATGGAATATTTTTCCATTCTCCCACATTTATTTATTCACTTATACATTTATACCAATATAGACTCATGGATATTTATTTTACTCTTTGAGTTATAATCCAGTAGTGCATTATTTGTTTTGTTGCTCAAATAGTTCCAGCTTCATCTGGGCCTTACTTTTTTTGATAGATTTATTTTCCTAGGGAATAAATGGGATAATCAGGGATGAGAATACAGTGAGGTAAGTGAGTAGTGGTGTGAAATTTAAGGGAGTGCCAAAAAGCTCCATAATTAAGATAATATATCAGTGCAATATTTGAAACGAATCAAAATGAATGAAACAAATTTCGTGATGAACAAAATATCAACATTTTAAATCAAGACAGGACCCATAATGTATGTAAATTGTTTAACCAGGTACCTAGTATTTAGTACATATTTGATAGCATTTAATAAATCTATCAATTCATATGGCTGTGCCAGTAGATCAGTGATTCCTTTCTCAATAATATTGGGTAACAAACTACCCAAAAACTTGGTCCCTTCAAACAACAGGCATTAGTTTAGCTCACAAATCTGTAGGTCAGCTGGGGTTCCTGCTGGCTTGCCTATGTTCAGTTGTGTGTCTGGGGGTCAGTTGTCTGTCTGGCTGGCTGATCTTGCATGGCCTCAGCTGGAATGGCCACGGCAGCTTGCCTTTGCCCCCATATCTCTCATCCTTATTCTGGGACAAGCAGGCCCATATCTGGGTATGTCCTTGTCATGGTGACTGCAGAGAGTAAGAGAGTACGTGGAAACGTGCAAAGCCTTTTGAGGTTCAGACTCAGAATGGTGCATCATCTTTTCTGCTCCCTTCTGCTGGGCAAAGCAAGTCACAAGGCTAGCTCAGATTCAAGGGAAAGGGGCAGTAAGATCCAACTCTTCAGTGAGAAACACACAGGTCATGTGGCAAAGGGCATGGTGTGGATACAGGGAGGAGCGAAGAACTGGGGCCATTAATGCCATGAGCTTACCACAGCCAAAAACTGTTTTAGGTGCTGGGGTGACATCAGGGGACAAAACAGACCCAAATCTCTGCCCGTGGGGAGCTCACGTGGTAATGACAATGATGACAACAATGGTGATAAAGAAGGGACAACTTAGTTCTGTCTCCTGTCAGCTCCATGTGGACACTGTTCTCTGCAGCATTTGGCCCTTGAGGGGCCCTGACAGCCAGTGCAGAGCTTCTGTGTCAGCTGTGGACGGCAAGATCAAGTCTGGGGAAGGAATCCAGCCTCTACGAAGTATGTGGGAGAGGTGTAATACCCTCTCAGGGGCCTTCTATCTTATTGATCTACTTGTTCATGAAAATCAAATCAACAGCTCTTACCTTGGCAAAATGGAGGCTGTTTTAATTGAGATATAGGAAGATGTATTTCCTTAATTTCTGCCTAATGGAAAATCCTTGTGCCTGATCAATTCGGGTCAGTTTCAAGCACTTGCTGCTATAAATGAAGTTCATCTAAGGTTATTCATGGTAAAAATCAATATCCAATAGTTGGGGGAAATGTGGCGAGTTCTGCCATAGAGAAGTTCTGGAAGAAGAGAGACTTGCTGGTTCATGAAAAGCGCCATGCCGTTTAGCCTTCTGAGATGTCAGTAACTCAACCCTGTCGCTCCTCAAATGGCTTCTCAGGCACAGTGCTGCATGCTTTTGCATGCATTGCCTCACTTAATCCTCGCTACAACCCAAAGAGGTGTTATTATTTCAATTTGTACATGAAGAAACTGAGGCCCGAGGTAATGTTGCTGAGACTGTGAGTGACAGAGCCAGGATTTGAGCCCAGGATCTCAACTACCACATTGTCTCCCTGACAACTATTTCCCAAGGTAGCTGGTGCTAGGTGAGTGTGTGTTCCCACTCATCTGGGGATGGTCAGCAAAGATGACTGATTGAGCATGAATGGCAGTCTGAGTTTTGCATCTAGTCCCAGTACAGAAATGCCTCTCCACTGGAAGAAATTAAACTTGATGGGAAATGAATAAGCTGTGAAATCAGATCAACCTATCTTCCATCATTTCCAATCTTCTCTTCCTGTCTCCCACTGCTTCTTGCCTCCCATCACTTCCTGTCTTCCATTCCTTCCCTGTTGGCCTTGGATAAGTTACTTGACCTCTCTGAGTCCTGGTTCTTGGACTGTTTAATAAGTAGAATAATGGCCATGTTTCAGAGTAACAGAGTTAGATATGATCATGTATATGAACTGTCCACTCAGGACGGTAATTTTCTTCCCTCATTTCTTAGTAAGCGCTGGGTAAGTCCTGATTCCTCCCTTCCTCCTTTCTGGCTCTTGTCCTCAATAATCTCCTGGGAAGACTGGTGCATACCAAGGCATGAAAATGATGAAATGGATGTGAAGATACGTGAAACAAGTGGAAGGCCATGGAAAGTACACTTTGGTCATCAGGGACAGAGACCTCCTCAGGCTAGCTCAAGTCAAAGGGAAGTTGGAAGGAGATAGGTGCATCTCACAGAGGGTTTCCTGGGCCTGAAGCTGGGATCTGGGAAATCAGCAGGATTACACAGCCAGCTTCAGACCCCTTCTCGGGATGCTTGGACTGCCATCCCTGCTTCTCTCTGTCCGGCCATTCATTTTCCTCTCACTATAGACTGGCTCCTTCTGCTCACTCTTCCATCTGTATGCAGCCCTGATGGCTTCTCTCAAATGGTGGCTTATGCCCTGTGTCTGCAGGATCTTTTACCTTTACCTTGGTTTCCAATAGCTTATTGGCTCAATCTCTCAATATATTGATTCCAAAATCCCAGAGGAGAGAATCTGGTCCATATTTGAAGACTTTTCCTATCCTGGTCCAGTTAGCTGTGAATGATGGTTCTGCCTCTACCAGGGGTTGGATAGGGCGAATTCTATAAGAGGTGTGATTGGGATCTCCAATATGTTGGACTTTCTGTGAACTCATTAAAAGGGTGAGAAACAAACTGGATCAGAAATAGATGAAGAAGGACTGTCCTCTCTTTCCTCACTTGACTGAAATTATTTTATATTAATGTTAAACCTAATGTTATTTAAGCAGTCCACACATAAAACTACTTATAAATACTTTATGCTTATTGCTCTTAAGCAGATGTAAAGCTAAAACAAATTTATAAATTAAATACAAACAAACCTATAAAACCAATAACATCCAAGTTAGCAACATTAATTTAATGTGATGGATGATGGTCCTTGGCTGAAACTAAATCACTTCTGATAAAGTGCATTGAATACTGACTGCTGGAGTATGGGTTCTTTTGAGGTAGATGTGCCTGGACTACGGTTTACCATGTGGGATCCCTTCTCATCTACCACTCTGTCTTCCAAAAGGGCATTTTTTGACCTTTGCCTTGACCTTCAACTTGGAGTGTTAAGATCACTTCTGTTCTTTCCCATCAGCTCAAGGCAGTTGAAGTTGTACCACTTGACACCAAGGAGATTGTAAACACAACCACACATGCTCCACATGCAGTAGGATGAACCAACAAAGGGAGTCAACCAGGTGATGCAGAAAGTGCATGCATCAAGTTTGAATAGATTACTTTTGAAATTAAAATTTAAAATAATAAAAATTTAAAATTTTCAGAGGAAACTCAAATCCACAAGGATATGTCCATGCTAGAACCCCAGGACGGTACTCAGACTAGTTCAGCTTAGTGGATTCTGGTTCTACCTCCATTATTCTCCAGAGGTACAACCAAAGGGGAGTCCTTTTATCTCTGTATGTCCTCACCTGTGAAATGAAGCTTCCTGCCGTATGGAAGACACAAACCCATCATAAGGAAATATGTAAGACAAAGTATCTGAAATTGCACTGAAAATCACAAATTCAAGTGGTGGTGATTATGAGCTGAACTGTGTCTCCCCAAATTCCTATCTTGAAGTCCAAAGCCCCAGTGCCTCAGAATGTGAGTGTATTTGAAGATAAGACCTTTTTAAGGTAAAATGAGGTCATATAAGTAGGCCCTATTTCAATATGACCAGTGTCTTTCTAAGTGGAGATGAAGAAATTAGACACGCACGGAAGATAACTATGTAGGAGAAAACAGCCACTCACAAACCAAGGAGAGAAGCTTCGAAAGGAGTCCATGCTTCTGACACTTGGATCTCAGACTTCCAGCCAGAAGTGGAACCAGAACTTGAGAAGATAATTTTCTGTTGTGTAAGCATCCCCATCTGTGGTGCTTTGTTATGGTAGCCCCAGGAAACTAACCCAGTGGCAAAATTGGCAAGTACAAAGTACTGGCAAATTGGTTAGCAGATTTCCTGAGTTATGGTGCTAGCACAGTTGTTTTCCATGCCCTAGGGCAATTTTTCATATGGGGTTTTACTTTCTCTGAGATGGGGTAATGTATAGATGCTGTCTTTTACCACTGGGCATTAGGTATGGTAGGAAGGAGGGGCGGTGTGTGCTTATATATGCCTCTCTGACAAAAAAAAAAAGGCTTTTAAGTACCCCAGATTTATTATCTCTTGATAAGACAGCCTGGGTGACTTGATTTCCAACTACTTGGTAACCTACTCATTCTTTAAGACTCCTCTTGAGCGTCATATCCACTCATTCAACAAATCTTTATTCAGCCCCCACTCTGAGCCAGGCACTGTGATGAATAAATGTGTATAGTGGTGAGCAAGGCATATATGGCTCTGTCCTCATGAACTTAGAGTCTATCAGAAGCAAATACTAAAGGGATAAACTAATAAACACACAATTACACAATGTGGGCTATACTGTGAAGCAGCAGTAATAGGATGTGATAAAGTTGTTGGAAGAATGTGGAGAGCAGCAGTCCAAGCAGAGGGAACTCCCCATGTATAAGGAGGGAAAGGAGGTCAGCATGAGTGTGGTACAGGAAGGGGAGAAGTTAGGAAGAGCAGAGTGTGGGACTGATTCATCTTATAGGCTGGGATAAAGATTTTGGATCTCTTAGCTATTAGAATTTTTTTTTTTCAGCTGTAAGTAGCAGAAATCTCAACCTGAAATGGCTTAAGCTATAAGGAGGTAAATACTTTCTCATTAGAAGCAATCCACGGGCAGGGAAATGGGACCGACTCCTTTGGATGGCTACCTCAACTCCCATTTTCTTAGCCACCTTCCAGACATGGAAGTTCTGGCCAATGAGCTGGAAATGAAACTGCTCTGGAGTTTCCAGGAAACCTTTTGCACTGCTCTCTCCCCTCCTATTTTTTTCTGCCTGGACTGGGATGAGATGGCTAGAGCTACAGCAGCCCTCTTGTGATCTTGAGGGGAAAAAGGCCATGTGGTAGATTGTTTTCTTGATCATGTTTATTTTCCCCCTCTCCAATAAGGATATTACACACTGTCTTCTATAGGAGGAGCATGCCTCCCCTCTTCATTGTCAATATGGCCACGTGACTTTGGCTAATAGAATGTGAACATATATGAGGCTTGGTCTGAGCAGATGCCTTAAATGCAGTTGGGTGGTTAGACTCAGCCTCTTTGGTTGGAATTCCCTCACTCAGTAGAACGGGCATGTGGAGTCTGCTCCTTCAGTCTGGGTGCAAGAATGAAGTCACATGGGGCAGAGCCACAACAGCTGCAGCCTCTGTACCCCTTGAGTAGATCATGCATATTGTTGTTGAAGGCCACTGAGATTTGGGGGTCATCTGTCACTTTAGCAAAGCTGATTAATTGAAGCCAAGTGAATAAATACACTGACCAGCTCCTTATTTCTGGAATTTTTTTTTTTAAGATTTTACTTATTTATTAGAGAGAGAGGGAGGGAGAGACAGCACAAGCGCATGTGAGAGAGCATAAGCAGGGGGAGGGGCAGAGGCAGAGAGAGAAGCAGGCTCCCTGCTGATCAGGAGCCTGATGATGCAGGGCTTGATTCCAGGACCCCGGGATCATGACCTGAGCCAAAGGCAGACGCTAAACTGAGCCACCCATGTGCCCCACGAATTCTTATTTTGTGAGAAAAACAAACCCCTATCTGTTTAAACTGCTGTAATTGGGTTTTCTGACCCTTGCAGCCAAAAGCATTTCTAAGGAAGGTGAGGAGATATAGGTTGACTCAGAGGCCAGTGGAATCACTAGGGCCCCAAGCTCCTTTTGTCTTTCCATCTGCTATGCCTAGTATATTCTCAGGCTAGGTCCATTCAAGTCTGCAAATCTGTATAATTACTGTCTCAGGTCCAAGCACCTGTAGAGACTCAGTAACTTCTGAAAAAAAAAAAAAAAAAAGATGATTGCAGCCATGCACAACTGTTTTTAGGGTCGAGAGTTATTTTTCAGAAGCCTCCAGCAGACATGTCTCTCCCTACTACCCACCTGCCACCACAAGGTCTCATTGGCTTGAACTGGTTAAATGCCCATCCCGAAACCTATCAATTAGGTTCGTAAGTGAGACCACCATGATGAGGCAGAATAGAATTTGGAAGGGGAACTTGTCCCTAGATAAGCAGGTAAGCGTCTACTAGAGATCTCTGGAAGCCATTTCTGACCCCAAGACTGGGTTGGGAGCTTCCATCCCTGGTTCTCACAATACCATCTTATCTCATAGTGTATTGCAATGCTTTCACTTACTGATGTGTCTGTTACCCCAGGAAGTTCCCATTTTATCTCCCTGTGTCTCCAGTATTTGTCCAGAGCCTGGCAGATAGCAGGTGCCCAGTAAATGTTGAGGTGGATGCATGGGGATGGTGACCCACTGAAGGTGTCAGACTGTGGAGGAGCTGGGTAGGGAAAAGACTGGCTAGGTTGTAAGATGAGGGTAGTGACAGGCTTGCTTCTCTTGCCTAGCACCCAGGATTTAGTGGGAGGATGGGGGTGAATCTATTTTGAGTGAATATATGAATATATGCTGGAGGCAGCCAAATTCTCTGGAGTGAGCATCCTGCTTCATTCACTTTGAAGGAGCTAAACCCATGAAGGTGTTAAGATCTGGGCTCAAATTTTGATTCTTCAACTTTTCTCTTGTGTGATCATAAGCAAGTCAGTGTATCTCTCTGAGCCTTTTTGTTCATCTTGGGGCTAACCACAGGTCCTTATCGCAGTTGTAATGTGCCTAAAGCACTTCACATACACAAAGTGTAGTTGGCACACAAATAGTGGAGCACCTATTTTCCCTGCCTGCGGGGTTGAACAGAGGATCTGGACTCCGGGAGGGAACAAGCTGCAGAGCCCCCTGGAGGACAAAGGGTCCTATTGCATGCATCCGGGCCCTGCTGAACGGCAGAAGGGGTTAAGAGCCCTCCTGGCCCAGAACAAGACAAATGGTCTTTCAATGTGCTTCCTATTTAAAGCTGGATGATCTACAGACACCCCATGAAGTGTGCCATTTGTAATTTAAAGGGCTTGTGGTTGACAACGTGCCAGATTCCTTCCACCAGCCCCACAGGATGTAGCAAAGACACGCTCTGGGAGAACCTATTTAAAGAAAACGAATTGTGAGATGGGTGACTGTTAGGAGCTGAAACAAAGCTGAGCTTGTGAGCTCTGGAGAATCTGCGTTGCATGTCCCAGACCATGATAACAGGAGCAGAGTGTAGATCTCTGTCCATGGGTGTTATCGGAAGGGAACCACACTCTGAAAATTCTACCTCCCTACCAGCCATTAAACTGTATTCCTTTGTGTCAAGCACTGCCCTCAATAGGCTCCTCTTTTAAAATTCTCTGGGGAGGGACAACCCAGTAAGTAACTTAAAAATGTGTGAATTTCTTATTTAATTGGAGAGTTGGCACATCAGGATTTCTTTTATTATTATTATTATTATTTTTTATTCTTATGTTAATCCCCATACATCACATCATTAGTTTTAGATGTAGTGTTCCATGATTCATTCATTGTTTGTGCATAACACCCAGTGCTCCATGCAGAACGTGCCCTCCTCAATACCCCCCACCAGGCCAACCCATCCCCCCACCCCCTCCCCTCTAGAACCCTCAGTTTGTTGGCACATCAGGATTTCTTGGAGTGTTGGTCTTGAGGAGTCCTGAAGTGGGGCTGAAGGGAGCAAAGGGACATTTCAATTTCAGCAAAGCCTCTCCTCTCTCCATAAAAGTGTGTTTGCTTGCAGCTGCTCTTCCTTTGGTCCCTCATACTTGCTGTCCTTCCTAATAAGACCTTTGCATATAGAGCACCACCGTGATCATACTTTTCACTTCATTAATTCCTATTTATCATTCTGATTTCAGCCCTTTCATCATTTCCTCTAGACAAAAGGCTAGCAAATGTGCCCAAAGTCACACACCAATCAGATTTGGATTCCCATTCAGACAGCTTTATTCCAAAGCCCACACCCTTAAACACAATGACAGTCTTGCTAAGCACAAGTATTATGGATGCTTCCTGCACACCAGGCACTTCCCTGACAAATCCCATGCTCTATCTTCTCTTCCCACCCCATGGGGTCATTTCTACCAGACACATATCTTAGTTGTGATTTCAGTTTGTTTGTGTGGTTCTTTGATTATGTCTATCTTCTTCAACAAAGCTTATCGTTTACCAGGGCAAGGAATTTTTTCTTCCTTCTTAGCACTGCTTTCCTAGTGCCTAATGTGTAGGTCCTCAATAAATAGGTTGACTGGAAAAATGAAAAGAGGGTTGGAAAGTCCCTAGGGAAGAGTTGCTTGTCATGGTGAGCTCTCAAGGTGGCCCAGGGCCTGGCCTTCCTCCTTGCAGGGTCAGGGACTTTGATCACTGTCTCTCAGTGTAGCAGATGTGGGGATTAATAGTCAGCCCTGACATTTATTAAGTGCTTCTAAGAGATTTATATGAACTATCTCACTTGTTTCACAAAGCAACCCAATGAGGGTAGGTACTATTACTCTGATGTTAACAGTGAAGGAAACAGAGAGGCTGAAAGGCGTATGTGAAGTCACACAGGAAGGGAGGAGCTCAGGTTCACACCCAGACAGGCTGGCTCCAGAGCCCACACCTTTAACATGGCGATTCAGTCTTATAAAACTTCCCATTGATGCATAACACTGAGTGCTGACTTTTTAATATTAATGTTCGATAAGACATAAAAGGTCCAAGGCTTGCCTGTTCCCTTGAAGGCGAACTTCACTGTAAACCAAACTGTCATGTGAAGACTGCTTAGGAAGCCTGACTGCAGAGGGAGGGGAACTGGTGTCAAGGCTGATGCTTGGGGCCTGTGTGACTGTGACAGATCCACAGCGTGGGTGGGCCCACCCCTAGAGAGTGGATGGGTGTCATGTCAATTTATAAGGCACATGGCCAAGTGCCTGGTATGCACTAAGCACCCATAAAATGTTTGTGGGCAGTAGGTGTGTCACTGTGCTTAAGAGTGCAGGCTTTGAAGTAAGACTGCGTGCATGGAAATCCCAGTAGGCTTGGTTATGTGACTGTGGGCACGTCTGCTGGCTGCTCTCAGCCTCAGTTTCCTCATCTGTGAAGTGGGAGTAATAGCAGCAGTAGTCCCTCATGGGATTTCTGGGAGGGTTAAAGGGTAATCCTTTAATGAGTATAAAGCACTGTTGTGGTGTCCAGTGTCATCGTAACTCTGAGGGGGTGCGGTTTGGAGGGCTCTTTCAGTAACTGGCAGAAGCC
This sequence comes from Mirounga angustirostris, assembly GCF_029215605.1. NCBI lineage: Eukaryota > Metazoa > Chordata > Mammalia > Carnivora > Phocidae > Mirounga > Mirounga angustirostris. The sequence goes on from NW_026991713.1 coordinate 143,983,532, forward strand.
CCACCACTGCCAGTTTTTAAAGGTAATTAGGTGGCCCAAGGCTGGTGCTAAGTCGAGGCTGAGGCTTGGCTGGATCAGTGCTGCTTTCCTTCTCTCAGATAAAACTTCTGCTATGTTAGCCTTGTTATCGGGGCCATAGTGGGTGCTGGCCGGTGGGGCCCCACGTATCAGGTATAACCAAGTCCACTCCTCAGCAGCGCAGACGAAGGCCCAGGGTTGACACTGGGTACTTCCGACTGTCCTACTTCAGATCATGTGTTCATTTCTGAACCATTTGCTGTCATGGCAGTGAAGCACCTTGTTCAGGCCCAAGTCACATGACACCATTTCCTGGGTTCATGGGGGAACAACCCCCTTTGAAGCCAAATTGTCAGAAAAAAGGGGAGGATTGATCCTGAAATCAGAGTGAGTGGACACTGGGTGAGGAGTTGAGAAGTGTCCACTTGACACTGTTATTACTGTCATCATTGCCATCATTATTGCTGTTGTCATTACTACGAGTCACCTTGTGACTCAGTTCCCCCATGATAATCTGGGTTAAGTTAAATAGGCCTGTGAGTGTGGAAGAGAACAGGTCATTGTTTCAAACCCATTTCCTCTTCATGGCCCCAAAGGGGACTGTAACACTTGTGCTCACATTCCATTGCCGGGGCTCTGTCACGTGACCACACCTAACTCCAGGGGAGGCTGGGCAGTGGAGTCCATAACCACCCCCCACCCCATGGCATCCTCCATGCTCTTTGCTCTTCTGCTTCCTGGCTGCAGATGAATGTGGCGATTTTAGGAGCCACAGTGGAAACAAGATGGAAAGAGCTCAGATTCCTGAATCATGCTGGAGGGGAGTTTCTCTCTGGTCTAGAACAGTTGTTTTAGATTTTATGTGAACAAGAAATATTTTTCTACTATGTCTGAGCCATTGGAGACATAGGGGCTTGGTTTTTAGGGCAGCTAGTGTTGTCCCTTACTGACACAGTGCCTCATCCCTCTCCCTTCTCCCCTTCCTCCTGTTGGAGGGCAGGGCAGGGTTAGGAAGGTTTGTGGACAGACGTCTGTGCCACGGATGCGAGAGGGCTGCAGGAGATCCTCGTCTTGTAAATAGCTTACAATGTCTCCTGGAGTCCTTGCACTTTGAGTTTGAGGGAGCTTTGAGAGGCCCCCTAAATGACAACCCATTGTCATGAGCCTTTGGGTTGTGTCTTTGATACCCCGGTAACAAAGTGGGATTATCCGAGAAAATATTACGTATCAGTTTAATTGTAAAGCATAGAGGCTTCCCTGAGAGCATGTACGGTGACTTCTACCTTTATGAGAAATTTTATGTCTCGGAATTGCCTGTCAGGATGTTTAAGTAGCCCCTTGGAACATCTAATAGCGCCCTCATAGTCATTACATACCACTAATGGGTGCTGAGCTTTCCAAACACCTATTTACTGCGTGGATTTAGTCATCCTGGAGGACCTATTTCTGATTAAATAATACATGATTTTAAAGTGTCTAAGTACAGTATACATGCCCAGGGCTGTACTTGTGTGTCCTAAGGTTCTCTGGCTACAGACATTCTCATGAACTTCCTTGATGGGGACCTACAGAGATATTCCTCTTTGTCAGGGGTTTGAAGCTACAGTATCCGTATTCCTTGGGGGGAGTGGAGGGACTGTGGATTCCTGCCCTCCACCCCTGACACTGACTCAGTAGATCTGACATGTGGAATCTGCATTTTAAAGAAGCATACCCAAGTGATCGTTCCATGAATATTTATGGCACACCTACCTTGCGTCAGGCTCTGTGCTCAGCACCGGGGCTGTATCTGAGACCAGAGCAAGCATGGCACTTACTACCTAGAGGGGACAGAATTACAGGCAAAGCAATCTCTGGTCCTGCATATTCCCCCAGAAGTTCTATGTTTCTTTTTTGGCTTCTCCCTGTCTGATCCTTTATTCTCTAGCTTTTTAACTATTACAGTGAGATTTGATTCTAGTTTGGTTACATGCACTCCCTATTGCTTGGATCTCTTGCTTGTGCCAAAGGAACCTTCCCCCTCCCCCTGCCATCAGCTCCATAGGATTTTCCTCCCATGTCCTGTGGAACAGAAGACTCCCTCAGGCTGTGCAACTATGTGCAACTTGTCTAAGCTTTCAGGCCTCACTTGCCCCATCTATAAAATCCTAACGTACCTGACTGAGGGTACATGACCTTGAGACCCTTTTGTTATGGGTTGAATTGTGCCCTCTCCCCCAGATTTCCTCTGTGAAGTCTTAATTCCCCAGTACCTCAAAATGTGGCCTTATTTAGAAAGAGGGCCACTGCAGACATAATTAAGATGAGGTCATGCTGGAGTGGGCCCTAACCCAATATGTGTCCTTATCAAGGGGAAAATTTGGACATAGAGACACAGAGAACACCACATAAAGATTGGAGCTATTTTGCTGCAAGCCAAAAGTCACCAAAGGTTGTCAGAAAACTTCCAGAAGCTAGGAGAGAAACCTGGAACTGATCTTTCCCACATGGCCCTCAGAAGAATCAACTCTGCTGACACCTTGATTTTGGACTTCTGGCCTCCAGAACCATGATGCAGTTAAATTTCTATTAAGGTATCCAGTTTGTGGCACTTTGCTAAAGCAGCCCTAGCAAACTAATATACCCTTTGAGCCTTGAGATCTTTGATTCTTGACCACAATTGTGTAGGTCTTATTCCCAGCAGTCCTAGAGACTGGCCCCATGTGCCTACACCATGCTGAGGTCTGTAGTAAGATAACATCCCAATGCAATAACAAAGATGCTTATGACCCCCTCACTTACCATTTATTGATTGCTTTTATTGTGCCTCTTGCTTCTCTCATTTATTGCTTCTATTGACCCTGTGAATAAAGATCTAGAACTGATTTTAAGAATTTGGAATTGAGGTTTAGAGATAGGAAGTGACTTGCCCAAGGTCAAGCAGCTAATAAGTGGGAGAGTCAGAATGTGAACCCAGCTTTAACCACTACCCTATAAAGCCTGAACTCTACTGTAAATATTGGTGTTTACTAGGAATTACTCTCTAAGGCAGGGTTTCTTAACATCAACACTATTGACACTTCAGCTCAAACAGTTTTTTGCTCTGGGGCTGTCCTGTGCATTGTAGAAGGTTTATCAGCATCCTTGGCCTCTATAAGAAACCATCCCAACACCAGTTGTAACAACCAAAAATGTCTCCAAACATTGCCAAATGTCCCTGAGGGGGCAACCTTGCCCCCAGATGAGAACCACTGCTGTACAGGATGTATCTTTTTAAATCACAGCCCAAGTGGTCCAGGAAAAGGGCTCTTAGGGAAGCAGGGCATTTCAGAGTATGCTCAGAGGAGGGCTTCTCCACCATGAGTAACACATGCTGTCCAGGTGGGCAAGAACTGTTAATCAGCACACTGCAGGCTCTCTGCAAAGAAGCAGAGAAGGGAAAAATAGGGATTTTTATGGCCAGTCTTGGTTACCATTTGTCCACGTTGCCATAGATCTTTAAAGTGTGGAGGCAGAGAACTGGGAGTTCACCTAGACCCAGGAGTGGGGAAATATGATTAATGTTTGTGGCTCACTATTCACTTCTTAAGTACCTTTTGGCAAGGGACAATGATGAGAAGCTTTAAGAGCTGTGTTTGAGTCTTGCCTCTGCTGCATCTTAACCTGTAGCATCTCAGAGACTCCGTTTTCTCATCTGTACAGTAAGACTAATAAGACCACACACCTTAAGGGGTTGTTGTGAGGATTAAATGAATCAATGTAATTAAGGTGCTTAAGGCGGTGTCAGTCACAACTTGAGAGCTCATCAAATATGCAGCTTTTATAAGGTCTCATTTCCAGTGGTGGAGCTGGGTTATAGGGACACAGCAAGTTCTTCTTGATCCGGGTTTCAGCCTCCACACTATTGACATGTGGGGCTAGAAAATTCTCTGGCGGGCGCTGTCCTGTGCCTTGGAGGATGTTGAGCAGCATCTCTGGCCTCTACTCACTGGATTGCCAGTAGCACTCTCTTCCTCTAGTTGTGACAACCAAAGATTTCTCTGGACATTGCCAGATGTTCTTGGGTGGGCAAAACTGCCCTTAATTGAGAAGCACTGTTGGAGATGATAAGTTCCTATAGACCTTCCTACTCAGCATCAACATCACCTGGGATCTTGTTAGAAATGCGGAATCTCAAGCCCTGTCCCAGACTTACCAGAACCTGCATTTCAGCAAGATCCCAAGGTGAGTCAGATGCACATCAAGGCTTAAAGCAGGGCTTTAGGGAACTAACCCACAGGATATGGTATAGAGTGGGCACCGGGTTAGTTGGATGAATGAATGACTTGTGGCAAAGACAAAATTTCTTCCCTTAAGATTCTTAGAGTCATCCATATTGACTGCTGTACTCTGAGTTTGCTGGCTCAGACACAGGCCTGACATAAGTGCTTTACTGAAAGTGGTGTACCCAGGAACCCTAGTTCAGCCAGGCCCTCCTGGATCAGGTGAATTGGGGTGGTGGATGGTGGAGAAGACCAGGCAGCTGTGGGCAGAGTTAGGACATCTGCACAGTGTACTCCCAGCCTCTGAGTGGGTTCTGCCCCCTCCCTCTCTATGTGGAAACCATGATATGGGGATGGGGACCTGGAATCAGTGTTTTCAAATGCTTCCCAGGTGGTTATAGTGATGCTGAGGAGCTCAAGCATATACATCAATTGTATATGTATACATTTTTAAATATACAATTTAATTTAAATATTTTATATTTAATATATATATTTATATTTAAATATACAATTTAATTTAAATATACAATTTAAATATACAGTTGTATATGTATATACTCTATTTTTTTTAAGTTTGTGTTGCAATGAGCTTATTAGACAGCACATTAGAAGAAGCTTCAGATATATCTAGTAGCTTCACAGTTGTTCTTATTTTGCTCCTAAGAGTGCAGCAAAAGTGAATGGAGCAAGAGAAGGAATGGCGAAGTAGGAGAAGGAATCAGAGAGGAGAATGGACATGTTTAGCAGGTTAGTAAGCACTCTTTATCATGGACGAGGGCTGGTGATTTTGCATTGGTGGACAAAGGCAATTCGCAAAGTCCCTTTTACAAGACTCAAGTCTGAAATGTCAAGCAAAGTTGCAGAGATTGAGCATTAATGCTTCTAGAAAAAAAAGTGTCATGTTTTAACAGGACTTATGATACCTGCTGAGCTGATTCCAAAGGAAATGTGCCTTAATAAATACACTTGATGGTGGTAATGAGAATTATCCTTCAGTGTGGATGATATCACTGGGAAGAGAGGATAAGCTGCAGGTAGACTGAGCGAGGCTCCCCGCTTAGGAATACATTTTCTGTTGGTGGTATGTGTGCATGTGTGTGTGTTCCAGAGATGCACAGAACATTTAAAGTCTGAGCAGACTCTGTGACAACTTCAAATAGAGGCTTGGATGAAATCCCTCCTGGGCCCCAGTAGCCATCTCAGCATGGATGAGGTATTATCAACTCCTGATGAAGATTGATTTTAAAATAACTGGGTTCTCCAAGATCCTAATTCTGGAAATCAGTTAGATTAATTGGCCTTGTAAAAAGACCGTGTGGAATGTGTTTCAAGGTTATTGGGGAAATTCTGAACCCATCAGAGTGATTAGCTTGCAGAGGATGATGTGGTCCGTGCTATTGGTATGTTTGATGTGGTTTACAGTATAGCTTTGAAATGGAGCTGAGTTACCTTCTCCCAAGATGATGTGGGCAGAAGTGTTCATCAGAGTTCTTAGATGCAAGTGACAGAATGACTCAGGGTGATTTAAAGAGAACAGGAGTTCTTGAGATGGTGATGAGGAGCCCACACAATCAAAGGCCATGTAGCCAGGATCATTGCCCCAAAATCACACCACTAAACTAGTCACGTATAGTAGGGAATTTCTGAAACATAGGAAGGAGTCTACAGATGCTGTGTAGCCGCAGGAAGTGAAAAACTTTCAGTATAGAATAGACATTCATTCATTCACTGAGAAAATATTTCTTGAGTGCTTACTATGAGCCATTTCGATGTGTTTAGGAAATCACAGTGAACAAAAACAGACAGAAATAATGACCTTCCTAGGGTTTATATTCCACTGGGAAGAGAAAAAAAAAATGAGTTATAGAGCTGGGTTGACAAATATGGTAGCCACTAGCCAGATAATTAAATTTAAACAATTAATTGAAATTAAATAAAATTAAACATTAAGTTCTTTAGTCACATTAGCCACATTTTAAATGCTCAAGAGCCACACAGGGCTAGTGGCTACTCTATTGGATAGCTCATGATCTCAAAGTCCAAAATCTCCTCTAAATCACACACACCCCCCATCTATATTATCCAGATTCAGTATGGAGGAGGCTTTGAGTCTGTTCCATCCTGGGGCACAACTTATTTCCATCTATGGGCCTGTGATACTGAAGAAAGAGGTTATCTGCCCCCAAAATACAGTGTTGGGGCAGGCATGAGATAATAGCCATAGACATTCTGGTTCAAAATGGGAAAATGGAAGGTCAGAAAGAGTCCCAAGTCCTCAGCAATTTATAAAACCAGCCAAGAAAATTTGGTAAGATGTCAAGCCTTAGGAATAATCCTCTGATATGCAACCTCACCCTTTGGGTCATCCTTGCTTCTTCATGAAAGTTTGCATGTGTTTTGCAATTGAATAGTTTTATTAGTCTGTTTCTTAATGGTAGAATTGGGGGGACTGACAGCTTTCTTTCATTTCATACTCCCCCTTTCAGTCCAATGTGGCAATGTTTCTGCTGAGAGAAGTTTCTCAAGAACTTTGTGGATCTCTCATGTATGTCACAAGGTTCATTATATTAGACAAGAGGCTTGTCCATAGATATTTTAAAGATAATTTCTAATTTTGGCTTCTGCTGAAATGTCTGAAGGGGGCCTCTGAGTCATACCCATAATCTCTTCAAAGAGCATTTTTTGAGGTAACTGAATAACCTGATATTTTGATCTTCCTGGTAAATGAGCAAAAGGTTGTACAGCCACACCCTTGGAATTTTTTCTAGAGCACCCTCTCCTGACAATGAATTTCTTAATTTTAGCATCTTTTGACATCTGGGCAGGCTTAGAAGTTTCCAGATAGGGGTGCCTGGGTGGCTCAGTCAGTTAAGCATCTGCCTTCAGCTCAGGTCATGATCCTGAGGTCTGGGATTGTGAATCCTGCACTGGGCTCCCTGCTCTGTGGGGAGCCTGCTTGTGCTCTCTCTGTCTGTCAAATAAGTAAATAAAAATTTTTTTAAAGTTTCTAGATAATCCAGCCCTGCTGCTTTTTTGCTTAACAGTTGTCCTCTCAATTTGTTTCTCTCCACTCATATTTTACAAGAAGCATCAAGAAAAAAACCAGGCTGCATTTCCAACACGTTGCTTGGAAATATTCTATGTTAAGTATCCATGGTCATCCTTGTAAGTTCCACTTTTCACAAAACTGCAGAACACATTCTGCTAAACTCCTTGTTCCTGTATAACAAGGATCATCTTCCTCCAGTTTTCAGGAACATGTATCTCACTTCCCTCTGGGTCCTCACCAGCAGTCTTTAATGTCCATATTTGTACTAATAGTCTCTTGAAGGTGATTTAGATGACTTCCATCATGCTCCTCATAATTATAGTCTCTTCCTATTGCCCAATTCCAAAGTCACTTCTACATTTTTATATATTTGTTATAGGACCACTTCATTTTTAGGTATCAAAATCTGTATTTGTCTTATATTGCTGCTGTAACAAATTACCACGAATTTGGCAGCTTAAAATAATACACATTTATTATATTATAGTTCTGTAGGTCGGAAGTCTGGCCTGGGTCATATTGGGTTGAAATCAAGCTGTTGGCAAGGCTTTTTTCCTTAGTGGAGGCTCTAGGGAGGAATCTGTTTCTTTGCTCATTTGGGTTATTGGTAAAATTCAATTCCTTGTGGTTATAGGGCTGTGATCCCTATCTACTTCCGGGCTATAAGCTTAAGGGTATTCCCAGCCTCTAGAAGCCACAGCATTCCTTGGGTTGTGGCCCCTTCCCTCCATCTTCAGAGCCAGCAATGGTTGATTGAGTCCCTCTCATGTCACATCTCTCTGACTCTTCTCTGACCCAGCTGGGAAATAAATTCTCTGCTTTGAAGGACTCTTGATTAGACTGAGCTCACTTGGATAATCCAGGATGCTCTCCTACCTAAAGGACCACTCCCTCAATCACATCTACAAAGTCCGTTTTGCTATGTAAGGTAACATATTCACAGGTTCTAGAGATCAGGGTGTGCAGATCTTTTGGGAGTTATTCTGCCTGCCATAAGAGTTATATATACAGAGTTTTCCCACATTCACTGAGAACTGAAATCCTCAGATAATCCATTGAAGGTAAGAACCACAGAGATACGAAGAATCTCTCCATATCTTTGGTGACACAGCAACCTTGGGCCCTGGAGCAGACCTATCCTGGCCCCGCAGGTGCAAAGCTGTGGTTGACTGGGGAAAGGGCATTTATAGAGACATTGATAACCAAAAAATTGGCTCTAGGAAGAGGGGAGTGAAGACATAAAGCATAGAGCTAAGAGCCTGAACTTGTCAGGTAGGTATGGATTCAAATGCTACCCTGTCCACTTGACTTTGAACAAGTTTTGAGTCTTGACTTTGTCATCTGTAAAATGGGGACAATGAAAATACCTGTCAAGAGGAACTGTTGGGAGAGGTCTCTATAGAACAAACCATACAAAGCCCTTGGTAGCATGTCCACTACACATAGATGGCTTTCTGAGAGACCTAGAAGAACTTGGCCAGCTGTATGTTGATCTTTGAAATGCTCCCCAGGACAGACAAGATCTGGCCTTTCAGGCTTCCTTGTGCCTGCCTGGGGGCTCAGTCAATCCTAAGACACCATTGTGGTTCTAGGTGCTTGGTTCAGAGGAATAGTGAGAAATAATGGGAGGTAATGGGTCCAGGGGAGGTCCTGGGGATGCTGGCTTCATCCCCAAGGGAGAGTGTGGGGGAATCACTTTATATCCCTACTTATTTGTTTTTAAACCTGGTCTAAGGGAGTGATGGAAACAATTGATTTACAAGTATGAGGAGATTATGAGAGCTTTTCCATTTTCCCCCTCCAAATTGTGTTCTTACATTGGCGGGGGTAGGGGGGGAACCTAACTAACACCGAACTTTGAATTCTGCTTAGATACATATTTTAAGCATTATGATGGTGCAACTTGGATTTATAATTGGAAGAGTGATATGGAATCTTTAAAAGGACTATATTTTGATGGCAAGAGAACTTAGAAAGTTAACATTTAAGAGGTAAATAAGCATTTTTAATGCATATTTCATGGAGTATTTTGGCTTTAACAGGGTAAAATTATTTTTGATTGGAATAAGTACATTTTAGCATTTAACCAAGATCAGAGGATTACATTAATTCACAGATTTTTCTTTGTTCCAATTTCTGCCAATCTTGTTGAATGGAGGGCAATTCTTTTTCTAAAGCTAAGAGATAAGGATGAAGGTGTTAAAAAGCAAGAGTGCTGAACAGGAAAACAAAGGAAGCAGAAGCCTTTTTAAAAATCAAAAGGATCTAGGGTCTTAGACACTCTTTGGCACTGTTGAAATACCAGTTTGTTTATGCCCTTGAGCACAGAATTCTCCAAACTATTGACTCTAGCCTATAGGCTGTTTATAGCCAAGTACAGGAGAAGGGAGGTAGAAGATTCCAGGCTCAAACAACTTTAGAAAAAAAAAGGCATAAATAAGTTAAACTGCTTTTATTAATACTACAAAACTTTTCAGAGATGATGTATATTGTGAAATGTTAAGAGTGGGACAAAGTAGCTAAACTTGCCCAGCTTCTTTGACCATAGACTTTCATTCATTTGTTGGTTTGATGTGTTACACTGATTTACCCTTCATGCTTCAAGGCTTAAGTTTGAGGAATCTTGCACACTTCTCTATGTAAATTTCATTGACGTTGAAAGGAGTGCTTTAGTAGAACCTGGGGAAATCCACACTAATTTTGTTAGACTGGCATTTCTCAAATTGTGGCTCAGGAACCACCTGTATCAGAATCACCTGAAGGGTTTGTTAAAAATCCAGAGACCTGGGTCTGATTTTAGATCTGTTGTCTAAGAAACTCTGAGGCTAACATCCTGGACTCTGAACCATGGGTCACTAGCATCAGCTCTGCCTGAGAGCTTCTTAGAATGTAGAATCTCAAACACATCCCAGTGCTGCTGAATCTGAAACTGCATGAAGATCCCTAGGTGGCTGGTGTGTACCCTTAAAGTGAGAAGCACTGGGTTAGAAAATAAGGCATCTCATTTTACTTAGGTATTTATATTTCTTGATATCTTGCTTTGATTATGTATTTTATTTAAAAACCTATTTGAGTATAGAGTTCTATTATAGTTGAAATCATAGTCAAAGGGATACACTTGGTGACCTCTTTGTCAGTTTACTACCCTATGGCAAGCATTGTTTTTCAGATCAGGGGCCTATTTAAAAACAGCATTGTTATTGCCATCAGTGTAGAGTGACTTTATTCAGAACCGCCCCAAGAAAATAGCCTCTTGAGGGCTAGTCTTACTCCAAATTTATGGACATGGTAACTGTCAGATCCAGAGTATGGAATGTCTGTCAGGAGTAATTGACTGTGTGTAGCTTAATTGCATCTTCCCTTCCATGCCATCCATGAAATGCTTGTAGTCATCTCAATTTAATAACTCAGATATTGATTTTACTGAATATAGCCAACCTTGCATCTCAGTCTAGGAAAACAATGAAAGAACAGATTTTGAGTGAACAAAAAGACCACCCAACACATCCACTGTTACTTATAAATGCATTGATTTTTAGCAAGGAGAGGCAAAACTGTCAGTTTGAAATACTAGTTTCATGAGTTGTTTGAGTAAGTAGGCCACAATTATGCTTTATTTCTTTGTACTTTTTATGATCTGATACTTTGCCATCCATGCTAATCAATGATAAGGCAGGTCCCAGAAGGTTCAATGTCTGCTCAGTGACCCATTCCAAAAAACATAATCCAGCAGTTAAAAAATGATTTTAAGAGCCACTCATAAGGCTTAGAGGGAACTGTACCTTGTGCTCACCCACACAGCAAGAGTGAGAAACCTCATAGTTCATGAGACTTTGGCTAGCATTCAGAAGGCTCCTGCCTCAGTGGTGGGGAATAATTAGCCAGAGACTAAACTTGACTGCACTCCTATCTAACAGATCTTCAAAGCAAGACCTGAAGGGATCAAACCATTTCCAAGTTACTTCATTGCCTCCTAGAACAAAGCTCAAGAATATCTATAAGAATATAAATATGTCCATCTAAACCAAATTGTAAAGAATCTTGAAAATACAACCGGAAATGAGGAGACAAACCATTTGAAATCAATATGGAACTGACACAGATGTTAGAATTAGTGGAGAAAGATGTGTTAACAAAATTAGACAGAAAAATGGAAGACATAGAAAGACCCAAATCAAAACTGTAGAGATAGAAATCTATAAAAGAAGGGAAAAGAAGGGAAATCCCCAAATATATATGCAAGAATGTTCATGGTGATTTTATTTGTAATTGCAAAAACTGGAAATAATCCAAATGTCTTTCAATAGGTAGATGGAGAAACAATTTGTGGCACATGCATCTAATACTATGGAATATTATTAAGCAATAAAAAGGAATGAACTATTTGTATGTGTAATATCATGGATGATTCGCAAAAGCTTTATGCTGAGTGAAAGATGCCAAGGGAAGAAATACTACATAGTATATGATCCCATTTATATGAATTCTAAAAACGTGAACCAATCTATAGGGACAGGAAGCAGATCACTGGTTTTCTGGGGACAGGAGTTGTTGGGTGGGAGAGGGAGGGATTACAATGGGGCACAAGGAAACTTTTGGAGCTGATGGATATTTCAGTGTCTTGAGTGTGGTGATGATTTCATGGTGGTGGTGGTGGTGTGCGTGTGTGTGTATGTATATGCATACATATATATACAATGCATATATGCGTATATATAGGCCAGAATTTACCAAGCTGTATACTTGAACATGAAATTAAATCTTCTCTCAGTGGAAACACCTAAGCATCTCATGGATCAGGTAAGAATCAGCCAGGAAAAAGATGGAGGGGCCACATGGGTGCTTCTGCCAAATGAGATGCCTTCTACACTGTACATCTTCTCTTTGTTCTTTATGAAAATTGTCTTTTATTGGAAGCAAATGGAAGGTGAGTTCACTTAATATGGATTCTGAAATAGCTCATAACAGCTTAGGCAGGCTGCAAAGCAGAGTTATATAGATCCTCTCCTGAAAAGGGAAATACTCCTGGAGGAACCCAGCATTGGAGGATTAACTCTTGAGCAGCCCATTGGTTTTGCTTTCTCCTCTGCTTGCGTGTTGCATAATGTTGTCCCTGAGGTGGCCCTAAGCAAATGGAAAAATTGTTGAGAAGGAACTGAAATGCAATCAGTGTTTGGGAGAGACTGGGAGCTCCATCCTGTCTGTAGACATCTCTTATTATCCCACTCTCTGAGCTTGACCATTCTGGGATGAACTCTGTTCTCTCTGCTCGGTCCCTCACTGTACTGGGTCTGCTTATGGTTAACCCCAATCACTGTGGTTTGATCAGTAATACTGATCAGAAGAAAATTTTACTTCATCAGAGTTCAGATAAGTAATAGGTATAGGAAATGTATTGTATGTGGTTCTATTTGGTAAAGTTACACTTAATGGTTATGAGTACTTGGGAATATTCATTCCTATTCATTCTTTAATGTATTTGGTGGAGGTGGCTTAGACAGCAAGATGCTCAGAGGTGCAGATGTGATAAATGGGAAGATGGTACAGTGATTTCTGCTATCACATGACATTTGTGTTCCTTAAAGTCATTGCACTTTGCAGAATTGCACAGTAAAACCACATGGGAAAAACATGGGGTTGGAACACATGATTAAAAAACTTCATCAGTGAGACATTAAAAAAAAAGAAACCTAATAAGAATGGTAGCACAATTTTATACACGTTAAATGGTTAAGAAACACACGCATACAACACATACCACCCTTTACTTTGAAAAAAACCTGAAGTTTGGTGTGGAGAAAGTGAGCATTGGAAGGATTATAATTTGTGAGTAACTGAGGGTGATGATTGAGTTGGTGTGTGTGTGCGTGCGCATGCACACATGCTTGTGTTTTGCATACTTCTAAGTGCCTTGGTTCAGCTGGTTACAGCTTTCTGCGTTCACCTCATGTTCCTCGCAGACAAAATCATGCATAAGCAAATGCAAAATATGTGTTATGCTCAAATTGTTCCCTAATGTAATAGTCGCATTGGAACAAATTCACATTTTCAAAACAAGCGTTATTGTAGAGCTGAGTGTGTCATGGGAGAGAGAGGCTCTCTGCAGGAGAATTTGAAAGGAATGTTGGTGACTGAGGTTATATGGGAAAGGCTCTGGGGTAGGACTGAGCCTTAAGATCACAAGAACACCGAGTTGTGGTACCTGCACTTTGTTGTGCTGCTGTCAATGAGCCAGGAGTCTGTGAGCCCCCATTTCCTTGTCTGTCCTGCCAGCATGGGAAGGACAGCTCATTGTTTTAATGGGTGCCCTGAGTGGATCTGGGCTCTCATTACTGTTCTGTCAGCCCTACCTGCCACCAGAGAGGGTCTTGGCTACCCAGAGAAAGGGTAAGAAAGGGAGTTCACTGTTTATGATCCATAACTGAGAGGGTTGTATAGAAACATGGTTTCCAGATCTTATTTCAAACTTGTAACATTGAAAAAGAATACTGAAGTCTGCGACCTAATGTTACCCATTCAATCAATAGACATTTATTGACTTACTGAGCACCTAAGTATGTACCAGCTCCCATTCTAGTTACTTCAGATACGTTAGCAAATAAGGCAGACAAAAATATCTGCCCCTGTGGAGTTAGGTGCTGGTAGGGGAGTCAGATGATGTTTTGTTTTTCCCAGTAAGAACATAAAAACTCTTCAATTAGCAATAACAATAAAAACTCATGCTTTCATTAAAAAAAAAGTCACCTGTATTTTCAGAGGGTACTGTTATACCAAATGCATGGGGCTGACGTAATTTCAGAATGAAGGGCTGGTCTTCCCAGAAAGTGTTACATCCATATGGAGGTGCTTGGAAACCTGCAGAGCAAGGAAGGGGAAGCCAGGAAAAAGCCCCTTGTGGGTGTCTTGTCTTGTTTCTGGCCTCGGGCTCTCAGAACTAAGCCGTGCCTCTTGCATGTTAAAAGCTCAGAGAGCTGATGGAGCCCATCATTTGTGGCATTCCTGGGTTAAACTGTATTCCTAACATACCTACCGGTGGTCCTCACTTGCTGGGTGTTTTCTCTTGATATCCTTGCCTCGGTTTCCCCTCTGACCTCTTAAAAGTCAAGGGTGTTTTTTTTCTTTGGTTTTGGTAAGTGGTTGCCTCTGGAGCTTTAACTCCATCACAAAGGTGATGGTTTCTTCAGGTAAGCACTTCCCCATCCTCCCAGGCTGAAAATTCAACAGTGGCTATTTCCAGGGCATGGTACAGAGATATGGTTCCCTCGGACTTGAACAGTGTTAATTGTAAGAGCAAATGTTTATGGTCACAGATTGTGCTGGGCCAGCTTAACAATGGAATCCCAGAAGATAGGAATACTCACATTTTCTTTAGTATATTTTTTCTTTAATTTTTTTTATTGTTGCTCTTTTTGATAGGAATACTCACTTTCTTTAATATATTTTTAAAAACTTTTTATTTTTGCTATTCTTGAACTCTTTGTTTTACCCCCAGACCCCCCAGCTTTGAGATGTAATGGACATATAATTTACTCTTCTGTGTATTTGTGACTGGGGGATTCTCTGAATCTTGGGGCACAGACTAGGAACCCCTCTTGCTTGGGTCTAGGGGTGGTATTTCCCATCCCTTCACTCCCCACTCCCATCCCCTACTGTGGGTGCAGTGGTTTCAATTCAAGGGGCAGAATAGAATTAGTAGGAGGGTCCTTGAAAGTTGCTTTAATTTTGGAGCTTGTTGCATATTTATGTGAGTCTCTCTGGGGTTGGGCTTGCCCTGGGATATGCTGCTCATGAGGTGGGCTTCATTCGCAAACCAATAAATTCTCCTATTCTGTGAGTAAAATGGAATGTCTAATTTGTCATCTTAGGATCTCTTGGAGTGGGGTATGGCTGTGGAAATGGATGTTACATAGAACAGTATGTAGCATGATGCTATGAATATGGGCTCTCAGTGCTGGATGGGAGGACGGATGAATGAAGAAAAGCAGTAAACCTCCAGAATTACTTTGGATCTGGTGTTTTATTGCTATTTAACAATAGAGAGTACACTCAGATCCCCAAACTTCCTAAATCTTGATACCACAGAATGTAGGTTGAAGGGGACAATGGTTTGTAGTCAAGAGAAGTGCTGGCTTGGATGATGTGGGAGTAAACAAATAGAGTGTAGATGAAGAGCCACCCTGAAGACAGAGGTACTGTTTTTCAGTTATTTCTCTTTTTGTGTTGGGCGCGTTGGTAATGAATGCATGCAGTGGGAAAACTAACATGAAATCAGCCTAAATCAGTGGACATATGTCTAAGATGGGATTGAGGAACGCCCCCCCCCCCCCCCCCCGCAATGCACAGTAGGACCTCTGGGCAGATGGGATCTTACTTTTGAGCTGCCCACTTCATCCCCTTTTCTGTTATCAAGGGGACTGGTTAAGGCCATGGCAAGCCGATCCCCATGGTCTGAGACTTGCACTGGAGGAAAGGGGCTATATATAAGTGCTAAATGGAGCGGTCTTAATTTTTATAATAAAATCATTAAGACTTAACACCTTTTTAGTGCTGTGGAGAAAGGCTCCTAGTTGTAGCTCCTTGGAAGTGAGTGTTGGGAAGTTTTTGACTAAGTATGGATGTACCCTTGGGCCCCCTCCCTCTTTTCTCCTATTATGATTTATGCCTCTGCCTGAGTGTTAAAATTAATTTGGGAAATATGAACACGTGTTAAAGAACACATTTCCCTCTTGTGGTTACGTAGGTAGAGTCTGCAGAGGGTCCTCATTGTATTAACACAGGCTTTGCTTTGCCTAAAGAATAAATTCAAGCCTGCCAGATACAGAGAGTGTTATCAAAGGGATCTCAGTATAAACGGTGACATTCGTGACTGGCTGTGGTGGGGGCTTGCCCACCCTCCCCAGTAGCTGCTAAAATTGAGCTGTCAGATGAGGAAGATGAAATGCTACTTTGTTCTATGGCTTGAGCTCCCAGAGGCAACGTTTCCAGGTCATTTGACATTAGTTCAGAGAATGGGCAAGTATTTATCTTTTTTTTTCTTTTTTTCTAAAACTTAAAAAAAATATTTTCTGTTTGTTGGTAAGTGGGAAGTGACAGCCTCTTCAGAATGGCTGCCTGCATGTTTGAGGGAAGACATTTACCAGGGTGGCAGTTGGTACTCAGAGGATGCCAACTCTCTCCCTCCTGGGAGTATCAGGCACTAGGTTCTGAGCATCAACTCTGAAGTACCTCTCATACTGATAATCTTCAAAGCGATGTTTCCTAAAGAGTGGTCCTTGGGGCATTAGTTGCACAAGATGCTCCAAGGAAAGAAAGATGCCATGAAAAAGAAAAGCTTTTTGTGGCCAAATGAATTTGAGAGACATCACATACGATACTGAACCACCTTCTGTTGACACACAGTTCATGTTTGTATTTTAAGGCTCTGAGGATTCCTACAGGCAAGAAACCTGTTAATCTTTAAGCTAGAATTTCCCAGATTTATTTGAATTTTTGAAATTTTGAGAAAGATAAATTTTGAGTTTCTATTTGTCAGATATTTTGCAAGGACCATATTTGAGAGATAGAATGATGAGTAAGGAAAGCTGGACCTTTTGTGGCCTCACTGAGCTTATAGAGAATAAACAGGTGAACAAAACAGTGAATAATTATACATTGTGATACATTATATGAATAAATAAGCAGGGTGCTTTAGTGAGGTATAGTGGGAGGGGGTGGATCTGATGGAGGACAGGGAGGGCCATTCCAAGAAGGCAACTTGTGGTTGAGAAACAAAGCATGAGAAGGAGGTAGCCATGTAAATTATAATGGGAGAGAGAGATGGGGAAGCATGTCCAAAGCCCTGGGGTATCACACACTCTTGGTCTAAAAAACATTTGAAGATCTAGAGCTTTTGTAAACTATCTTATGATCAGAGAAGCTCTTAAGATATTTACAGAGGGACTGGTACAAAGTATACAGCCAAGTAGAATTGGTCACCTTTCATCTCTTGTCAAGGGGATTCTAAACATAGCCATCAAGAAAGATCTTGGTCTTGAGTGAGCTCCATGGTTCTGTTCCTGCATCATCTCAGACTTGCTCAGCAGTGTGTGGGGTGTGACTCTGAGACTGTTGGCCCCATAGAATGTAAAGGGTCTGTCTTTGTAACTCTCTGGTCACAGTCCCCAGTTCGTATCAAGCTGTACAATTTGGACTCAGTCAGAGGTGCAGTAACACAAGTGCAAAGGTATTAGGGCTCTAGAGCAGGAGTTCTCAGACATTAGCATATGAAAAAGACACCTGTAGAATTTGTTAAAATGCACAGTCCATCGGCCCACCCCCCTTATACCCAAGACTTACTTCGGCCCGAGACTTTCTGATTCTATACACAGTTGGGCCCAAGATTTACTGATTGGCCCCACAGCACACACCATATTCTGGTCTGGGCTTGTTTAGGCACACTGTGTATATTTTTTTATTTATAAACTCTATTAGTTACATCTTAGGGGCCATAGTAAACTTTGATTTAGAACCTCTTTCTTTTGTAATCTAGTGTGGCTATGATCCCCAAATCTGAAATATGGCAGCTGGTGGTATAACAAATCAGAAAGCTGACTTATTTATGTGTTCTTAAAACAAGAAAAACAAGGCTACAGAGTTTCTGTGGGTAAATAAAACCTATACCACTGAGAAGCCCCATCAGGGTTGGGTCTTGATCCTTTGGGGCAGTGGTCCACACCTTGAACCTGGTTTGATTCAAGAGAACTCTCCATCTGTGATCTTGAGTCTTTCCTTTTCCTGGAAGTTGCTCTATCAGTTCTCTCCTTTTTCTTTTTTTCTCATGGAATATAAATACAAACTTCTTTTTCATCCTAAGAAGGAACATTCCCCCTTGACCCTGATTCTCATTCTTGATATTTGTCCTGCTCTCCTGCATAGCCATAAAACTTCAGTGATGAACACACTTCTCATATTGTTGGAGAATTAAGCTAGTTTTTTGATATAGCTTCCAGGGCTCCAGGGAGACTAGCCTTGCTTACCTCTCCAGGCTGGCATCTTACCCATAACTCCCTTGCTTGCTGTACTCCAGCCATCCTGAAATCCTTTCATTCTGCCATCTTCCCACCTGTGACTTTCTTAACAGGATCTATTTGTGTCTAGATGATCATGTTTGTTTATTGTCTATCTCCTCTGACTGGAATGAAAGACTAGTGAATTTAGGAATCTTGTCTGTCTTGTTCCCTGCTATATGCCAAGCATCTAAAATAGTACTTCTGTAAATGGCTAGTAAATATTTATTATTTAAGTGAATAAATTCCTTCTCTTTCTTCTGGGTATTTGCATATGCTGTTTCATTTGCCTGACAATCTCTTCTCTTAGCCCTTCCATATGCACACTTTGCCTGCTAACTCCTAAACATCCTTAAATCCTCAGTTCATATGCCACTTCCTTCAGGAAGTACCATGTCACTTCCTCTGGGAAGGATTACCTGACTTCCCAAGTTTGTACTGTGTACTCCCAGAGTACTTATCACACTATATTACAATTACCCATTTATTTGTTGTATTCCTCTCTAAACTATAAGCTCTAGGAGGGTGGGGGTCTGGATTCCTGTATACCTTTGAATCTAAGGCTCCCTCTTACAAGGTCAGACATGGTGCCTGTACTTGGTAAGTGTGCAGTAAATAATCATTGAATAAGCAATTTTTAATGCCCTCTCTCCTCTCAATTTTATCAAACATCTCAAGAGTGGTCAATACTCATGGTCTTATTTTGTCTCAATCTACTGCAAGTTGACTGTTGGGCCTGCCATTGGACTTCCCTGGGCAGGTACCTGTGAGTTCCATGCTGCCAAACCCAACAGATTCTCTCTAGCCCTTGTTCTTTTGTCCTCCCTGTAGCGTCTAATCCTACCAACCAGTCCTTCTTGACATTCTGTCTATAATGGCAAAACCATGGTGCCCACGTCCTACTGTAAGACATAGTGAAATGCAGAGGTGTTGGGCTAGCAGATAACAGATTTCGTTGGCTCTCTGGGAAACCCCTGTAGTACAAGGAATGGGTAATGTTGAGACTTAACTTCATGCAAAGAAAGGGGCTTTCCTAAAGTCTTTTAAAAAATAATTTTTGAGTTTATAAATTTCCACATCCCTTCTGTCAGTTCAAGTCCTCCCAACAAACGCTGTGGCCATCTACATCCTTAGGGCAGGAAACGTGGGAGAATGGATAGAAGAGTCTTGCTGCCTCATCCTTGGTCCTTGGGAAGGGACATACACATGAATATTTCCAAGAAATCATGAGTATTTTCCTCTATGGCCCAAGGTCAAAACTCAAAAATTCTTAATTCTGTATTTCAAATACCAGATAGTGGGAAACAGACATATTCCTCCTTTCCTGCCTTATAGACACTTCAGGAAGCAGGTCTGTTTAACAGAGGCATTCTAACTCAATTAGTTGGAAGAAAAAGTACAGAAGAAAACCATTATGCAAATGTCAGCTGTGTGAAACACAAGGGAAAGGGTGACAATATAAGCTTTTGAATACATTTCCAATTGAATTTTAATATTAGACCTTTATATGATTATTATTACTAATAATATGCCTTAATATTCTTTGTCTTAGGGATGCTCTTGATTCTCTTATCTCTAAGAGGGTCCCTAGTCCTCTCTGCTGGACAGTCTGCTCCCTTCTTTTGGGGTGGGAAAGTCACTTGTTCTACCCTCCTGTGTATTTTAGTAGAAATTACTTGAGGACCATGATCCTAGTTTCTTTTACAACTTAAGTTTAGGGTTACAACCCTAATGGATGAGGATTCTTTTCCAAATGTGTCACATCTGTTAAGAAAATTGAGTCCACCCCGTATTACTCTTTCTAAGACCTCATTCCATATGTCATTTGTTCATTCACTAGTTAATTTATTCACTCATCCAGTATGGTGCTATGGATATAAGGACTGGGAAGATGGTCTTTTATTGGCTGTCTTTTATTTTCAGGGTGAGAAGCTTTAAAATGTCCGGCACTAATTTTGTCTCTAGCTCAAAAGCAGAGTTCTTCTTGAGCTCATGGCAAGGTTAGAATGACCTCTCATCATTCAGGAAAAAGAAAAATTTGATTGAACAGATTTATTTCTGTTCCATCCAAGTTTATTTCCGAGGACACCATCCGTGGCAAAGTGTGGTAATTGGGGATCTACAGTGATATGTCAAGTAGGACCGGAGGCTCCAGCAATTCTACTTTGAGTCTGTGAAGGCTGCCTTTTTCTTAGATATTGGAACTGCCAGGGTCAGGACTCCATGAAAGAACCTCTTGGTCTTGTCACCTTTGGTTATGCATTAGATCCAGGCTCTGATGGTAGATTCTGGTGCCAGGAGCCACTGTGTGACAACAGGACTGTATCGAGCAATTTCCCTGGGTCAGAGGGAGAGGAAATGGAGAGAATGGAGGGGCAGGGGAGAAAGAAAACCTCAGGGGGAGACACTCTGGTACCCCTGGCCTCATTTTCCCAGGGTAGATAACAGGGTCCTCAAATCTGGAAGTGTTGGAGAGTCCTCTTTAATGTACAAGAGAGCTGATTTAGTGGACAGCTGAGTACATTCCCTTGCTCCTCCTGTGGCTGCCTGCCTATGCTATAGCTTTTTGCTCTTTAAATAACATTTTTATTGAGATACAATTCACATGCCCTATAATTCATCCATGTAAAGAGTACAATTCAGTGGTTTCTAGTATATGAACTGAGTTGTGCAAGCACCATTACAATAGTTTCAGAACATTTCCATCAACCCCAAGGAAACCTGTACATTTAGCAGTCACCTCCCATTTCCCATCCCCTCCCCAGCCCCTGGCAACCACTAATGTGCTTTCTGTCTCCTACCACAATCTGTAATTGTGCCTTCACTTGTTTGTTTTTACTGTCTGTCACTGGCACTGGACTATGAGTTTGATGTGGGTAGGAACCGCATCTGTTTTATCCACCACTCCAAGGACACAGTACACATTTGTTAAAAATAATAGTTTCTCCTCCAGCCTTGCCCTGTACCATGTCACCTACTGTCACTTGATTATGTCCTCTTTCTGAATTAAATTTTTCCCTGTACCAAATTTGTCCTTCTACCTCTCTTCTTGGATTATTTCACTTCTTCAGTCTAGTAAGAAATGATAATATCTTTTATTGTATAACATACCTTTGGTTTTTTTCCAGCTTATTGAAATGTGATGTATAACATTGTGTAAGTTTAAGGTGTACAGTGTAATGATTTTTTATATATATGTTTATATAATATATATATTTAGATATGTATTTTTGAGTAATTATATATATGTAATATTATATATAATGAAAATACCACAAGATTAGTTAGCACATCCATCACCTCATATAGTTGTAATTTTCTTGTATGTTGTGAGAATTTTTAAGAATTCTTAGAAACTTTCCTAATGTCCTCCATGCTATCCCTTATGTTCTATAAATGAGTGAAACCATATGATAATTGACTTTCTCTCCTTGAATTATTTCACTTTGGGGGGAGACGAACCATGAGAGACTATGACTCTGAGAAACAAACTGAGGGTTTTAGAGGGGAGGGGGTGGGGGGATGGGTTAGCCAGGTGATGGGTATTAAGGAGGGCATGTACTGCATGGAGCACTGGGTGTTATACGAAAACAATGAATCATGGATCACTACATCAAAAACTAATGATGTATTGTATGGTGACTAACATAACATAATAAAATTAAGTTAAATTAACAAAAAAAGAATTCTTAGAAACTTTTAAATACACAATACAGTATTTTGTAAAAGAGAGATACAGAGAGTACAAGCAAGGGGAGAGGCAGAGGGAGAGGCAGAGGGAGAGGGAGAAGCAGACTCCCTACCGAGCTGGGAGCCTGACGAGGGGCTCGATTCCAGGACCTAGAAATCACTGCCTGAGCCAAAGGCACATGCTTCACCATCTGAACCACGCATGTACCCCCATAATATAGTATCGTTAACTATAGTTACCATGCTGTACATTACATCCCCAGAGCTTATTCATCTCATAACTGGAAGTTTGTACCCTTTGACCACCTTCACCCATTTCTCCCACCCTCTATGTGTTATTGGATGCATAGAAATATTTCTATCCAAGAGTATACACTTTGTCTTCTAATTTCTTCCTCTTTGCTAAGGAAATGAGTCCTTGTTCTCAATGTTGGGTTTATTATTTCCTTTCTGTGTCATGTAAAGTGATCTGTGGGTTTGCCAGTGCAAAAAAGGTGCAATCCCAGCTACTTATCACTTAAAGAATGGATTTATTACTTACCACCCCAAGAAGATTTGTATATATATATAAGATGCAAACTACACATTTTGGACAAAGGGCAGGACCAAGTGTCCAGTAAATTTTGGGACTCATCTCCAGTGCTCTTGCTTTTCTAGCTGATGTACATCATCCTGGTCATCTCACCTCTTAAACAAGGAGACTGGTGTCCTGTTGGTGAGATGCAATTAGATGAGGCATGTTGTTGGCAGCCACAACCAGTTTCTTATATTGATTGGTTATCCAACTTCTGCAGGTTGAGGGATAGCACTTGAAAGAGTCCTATTCACCCACACACTGTTCTGTTAGGAAATGGCCAACAGGTGCTCTGCCCATCAGCTGTAAGCAGGAGGCAGTGGTGATGTCAGGAATGGGAACACCTGAGTTTTGTACCTGTGACTGCAACCTTAGGGAGATGCTGAGTGGGAAAGATGATATGGGTCATCCGCATAAACAGGGCTCAGAAAAAACAACTATGTCTTTCTTATTTTTTGCTGAGCTGCCTCCATAATATTCTGGGATTTAGAAGGAAAAATGGCGTGTGTGTGTATGTGTGTGTGTACGAACCCCTGTGCATTAGGGTTTGGAAGTCCCTTTTCCTCATTTTCTTCATGACAGCCTGCAAAGATGGTAGAGTAAATTGCCTGAAATCTCTTCTGTAAACTGTCCGGAGATACTTTCCAATAGCCAGTCCGTTTAGGCTGGTGTGGAAATGAGAAATAAGAGAAGCTCCTGGGGTGGTGGCCCTAATCCAGCCAAACCTGGTCTCGCTCCTCCCCAGTTATTTCCAGTTTTTATACTGAGGTTAATATGTTAGCCTATTTAGATATCTTTTGTCAGCTCTCCAGTTGCCTTGCACACATTAGGAAGATAGGCTATAGAAACATATTCAAACACATAAATATCCATTTGCAAATGGTGATGCAGTACACAAAGACTGTTACCTGTGAGGTTTGTGATGGCATTGACTTCAGATGGAGTGGTTAAAAGTGAAGATTTTGGAGATGGAGTTTAATATGTGTTGATCCACTCCTTCTGGTTAATTTCCTTATATTGGCTGATTTTTTGGGTAACTTGCCTCACTTCCTAGAGGTTGCAGAAAAGCATGAATAAAACAAAGATCAACCACAATATGGATAAACTGCTCGGATAGCTTTAGAGTGCTTTGAACTATTTATTTTTTGTTATTAGATAGGGAGACGCTCCCAAATGAGCCACAAGAGAATTCACCTGCAGACACTACACATCGACTCACTCCCTTCTTGTGTATTTAATCAAATAGCAGTGTAATAAATTAGCAGCGATTCATTTGGACACCAAATACCAAGTTGTTCTCCTAAGTGACCTGGATTGATTTCTACATGTCGCAATTCATCAGAAGGAAGTGGCTTCACCACTGGAGTTCAAATGTTCTAACACATTTCTGTTCTCACTTTTGCTTTAACCAGCAATGGACATTTGGTTTTCTGCCTGAGATGGTAAGCCTCACAATTAGTGGGACTGGAAATGCCAAACAGAGGCCCTCAAATGGATTGGTTTTCCCGGAACAGAAAGGCCTGTGAGCAACTGGGGGGAGCCAGATGGAGCCCGTATCCAGGAGAGAAAGGATGGGGCATCTAGCTATGTCCCATACCCTATGGCCTTGCAGATATATGGGCACACATGACCCCAGGGCTGCATCACTTTGGAGTAGTTGTGAGTTATAGCACACTTGTCAGATTAAATTGTGATGTTAATAGCTAACATATATCAAGTCTTTACGATGTGCCAAACATTCCTCTAAGTGCTTTACAAGTACTAACACATTTAATCTTTACAACCACCCCATGAGGTAGGTAGCACCATAGTCTTCACTTTATAGACAGGGAAAATGAGGTACCCAAAGGCCAAATAGCCTTCCCAAGGCTCCACAGTGAGGTGTTGGTGGATCAAGTCTTCAAAACTAGGCTTTATAGAAAGTATGGGGTCAATTTCTATGACTTTAAATAGTGAGGAAACCCCTCAAGCCATAGCAGTGGAATATTGAGATTAATAGCAGAAAGCCTATTGGAAGGAGAGGCTTTGCCTACATTTACATAAAATCACCATCAAAACCATCATCACAACCTTGTTATCACTGTATTTTGTTATTTGTTGTCAGTGTTAGAGATGGGGCAGGTAGCAGCTCCAAGGTCATGGGGATAAATGCATAGTACTTTGGAATTTGAGAGTTAGGCACATAGTTACATACTGATGGGTGAGGGTCATCACTGTCAGTTTTGCCATCAGTAGTGGGCTGGTATAATTGGGACAGATTCCATGTTCTCCTGCGGTTCCTTCTCTGCCCATTAATGGGGGTGTCTCCTCTCCTGTGCTTCCTCTCTCATCCAGACTTTTCTTGTGTCCTTCTTTCTGCTCAGGGATGGTCTTAGAACTCATGTTTTGAAGTTGATAGTTAAGACGCTTGTTTTTTCACTCATCCTGCCAAATGACTCAACTAGGTTTAAAAACTCATGGCGTCTCTTCTTCAGGTGTCCTTATAAGGGGTTGAAACCTCTCTCCTGATTCAAAGAGTTGGTCAGACAAGGTAGAATATCTCTTAGGTTGACTGCCCCCAGCATGGGTGTCCTTGGAGGTAGGTGAATGGGCTTTGAAAACAGACAAATTTAAAAACTGGTTCTGATTTTGTCTCATGTGGGGTGAGTCACCCACATTGATAGGTTCTCTGATTATTTCTCTGTAAAATGGAAACTTTTGGTAAGGATTGATAAGAGTTATCAGTTTTGAGTACACTGTATATTCTGGCTATTATATGAGCAGTTTAAATTTACCATCTCATTGGATTCTTAGAACAACTCCATGAAGCACGTACTTTACCATTCCCATTTTACAGATGAGGAGACTGAGGTGTAAAGAAGATTAAATAAACTGCCCATGGTCAATTAAATGGTGGAACTTGGAGTCTGTATGACTCCAAAGCCATTTCTCTTAACCGCTGAGCATGACAGTGTGGGTCCAGTATTCAGTGAATGAGTTTCCTTTTTCCATTCCTTATGTCCCCTATGTATGATCTTTCTTATGGGAACCCTGCTGTGGGGATGAGAAATACAGATTAATTTCCTCTCTTCCTTCCTGACATGATTCTTTTGGGGTTCATCGTGTTCTATCCCTACTTAAAGAACAAGATGTAATGTCAGTTATGTTGCAGACCTCATAAAGATTAAACACCCAGAGTGGTGGCAACTTGGTGGTTAAGTGAACATTTCCACACAAGGAATGGGGTTTAAACTTTATTAGCCTTTTCATAGCTCCAATATTCAGTGACATTCACAGAGGAGCATTTTATAGGGCATGGAAATACAATACATGGTCAGGCACCTCCTCACCTGCCAAACAGCATGAGCAGGCATCAGAGGACTTTTATCACCTCTGTTGGTTGTCCTTCCACTTGTTCTCTTTTATTTTCTTCTAACCTGAGGTTTCATATACAGCTGGGTTTGTATATGGCATACCCTCTGGGTTTGAACCAGAAGGTCTGGGATAGAATCCTGGCTTTGTTCTTTATTAGCTGTGTGCCTCAACCCTCAATTTCCTCATCTGTAAAGTGGAGATAATAATCATTGTTATAAGGTTGAAGCCTGAACTGGTATATGTCAGGTCCTTAGAATAGTTCCCAGTCCCTGGCAACCATTCAATAAACGTCAGCCATTTGACCATTCTGATAACACTAGTCAGGCCAGCTTAGTCCCCAAAAGGCAAACTAATGTTGGAAATTAAAAGCATTTCATATGTTACGCTTATTAAATATCTTGGAGACCTTTTAAAAAAAGAGGTCAGTGAGTCCAGAGCTCTAAGCTTTAGATATCAACCAGCAGAGAGTTTATTCCTTGTGACCCAGGGGTGAGGTGGCTCATCTTCAACTTTCATAGCTAAGGTAATGGACCCTTATTTCTAATACAAGTATTACAAAGCAAAGCACGTGACACTCCCATGGTGCAGAGCAAGGCTTTGTGCTCCTTCCTGTGTAGTAACTTAAAGCACTTGGGAATGGCATGGCTTAATCCAGGAATTTCCATGGAGCCCCAGAAATCTCTTATCAAGTCCGTATTGTATCAGATGAGGGAGACATGAACAGAAATTCTGGGGAGCACCCAGTCATTTATTCATTCATATCTTTCTACAATATTTATTGAGTGGATACTGTGTTCACAGTACTCTTTGAAGCAGTGGGGACACAGCAATGAGTGCGACAGACAATAATCTCTGACCTCATGGACCTTATACTCTATTGCAGGATTTGTCACTCTTGGCTCTGTTAACATTTTTTGCCATGATTTTGTGTTATAGGCAGTCCTGTACATTGTAGGGTGTTTAGCAGCATTCTTGCTCTCTACCCAGTAGATGCCAGTAGCAACCCCTGCCTCAGTTGTGACAACCAGAATCTCCCCAGGTGTTGCCAAAGGGCCCCTGGGAGTAAGAAAACCACCCATAGTTGAGATTCATTCTTATATGGGGAGGGAGATGATACTCTTTAAAGCAGATGATAATCTGTAAAACAACTACCCAGGGGAAAGATGGGGTGCCTGGGGGTGGGGTTGGCTGCTTTATAAAAGGTGGTCAAGTAAAGCCTCCCTGAGGTGATGTCTGAGCCAAGACAAAAAGAGGTGAGGGAGCGAGCCCTGTGGACATCTGGGGCCAGAGAAATTGGGCAGCAGCAGCAGCAAAAGTAAGAGAATTTGTTTGAACTGGAATGAGAAAGGAAAAGGGCGCTTCAGGGATGAGGCCCGATAGGTAATGGTTGTGTCGGCTGGGGGCAGATGGCCCCATAAGGCTCTTCCTCTGAGGGAGAGGGGAAGGGTTGAAGGCTTTAAGCAGACGAGTGGCATCACTTGACTTCTTTTCACGAAGGATAAACGTACCATACGGACAAGGGCAAGCGCGGGGAGGATATTGAGGAGGCCGTTGTAATGACAGTTGTCCGGACCATGGTGGTAGAGATGGAGATGGTGAGAAGTGGAGGGCTCTGGTTATGTTCTAAGGGTCAAACTGGACCTTTAGGATTTGCTAATGGATTGGCAGTGTGGCAGGAGAAGAAGAGAGGCATCAGGGATGGCTTTCAGGAATTTGGAGTGAACAGCGGAAGAAAGGAGCATCAGAGTTTCCTCAGGGCAGATGTTGGAAGTGCCCTGTCCGCAGCCTTGGGTGGGGTGGCAACGGCCATAAAAGTGGTCCCTCCCTGACTTTTTCATCACTGCATTGAACAGAGCTACCTCCTCCCCTACCTGTATCATAATCCCTTTTGGGTGCTCATTAAAATGGAGATTCCTGGGTCCTACCCAAATACATTGAATCAGAATTACTGGAGGTGGAGCCTGGAAAACTGAATTTTAGTATAAGCTCCAGGGGATGATGCACCAGGAATAGATCTCCTCTTCCTCTATCTGGCTGTCTCCCTGGGCCCAAATCTGACCCCTGTGTTTATCTTCCACTGTTCCCTGTCAGGTGCCTGCCAAGGCTCCTCTCTCTGAAACAGGCCTGCCCTATACCACATTGGGTTTATCTTTCAGTTCCTTCATTTCGCCCCTGATTCTGTTCTTCTAAGGAGATCTTCAGGTTTTAGTCTGTTGTTCAGGGTGGAAGGTTGAGTAACTTCAACAGGTAGATTTATAATCTTAGAATCATAGAATTTTGCACCTAAAAGGGACCCCTGAGGAAAGCGAGATCCTCTATTTCATTTTTTTTCCAGGTGAGGAAACTAAACCTCGAAAGTAATTTTGTACAAATTGACCCAACAATAACACTGCTAGTTGCCCTTGCCTGAGAAACATAAGATCTAATATTGTTGCATCGGAGTCCTTAGCCTTCCAGTGATCTGTGAAGGATTTTTCATGCCCCCACGAGCCTGTCTTGCCCCATCTCCATAGCTGCTTTTGTTTTTTAACATAAGAAAATTGGTACGTGCTTTGCATTGAGTGTCAACACATCTCTAACTACTCTATATTTCAGTTCCTGCACCTCTGGGCTCTGTTTTAGGGAAATTGGGGGCTTTCAGCAAACTCTTGAGAGTCATTATTTTGTTTTCTCATTTTGCAAAAAAGTGTTGGCTCCAGAAGGGGAAGCTTCACAAAGCCAGAAGTGAGCTGTAGAGATGGTGGCAGCCCAACCACTGTGCCGTGAGCCTGGCTCTTCAAATCCTGCTGCTTGATAAATTCTGTGCTAAATGGATTTTGGCCCTGTCCCCTGACTAACCAGATAACAAATGGATACTTTAACAACTTTGTGATAATAAGGGTCATTCACCTTGTGGTACAACAGCCTCTGCTGAGGGGTTTCACATTGGGATTGTTTTATTACCATGGAAACATACTTGCTTCCCAAAGGGGATCTATATTATCATAATTGTGAAGCTTCCTTTACCCTAAAAACATTCTGAGAAATAGCATATTGAGGAATGGGTGAAATGAAGGAAAAATAAACCATCATCACCATCATCATAGTCATTAGCATCATCAGCATGGCCTCATTGTCATCATTATCAACATCACAGCGCCATTTACTGAGTTAACTTGTCTTTCATGTGCTCTGTGTCAGGCAGATACAATTTTTCTCATTTTATGGATGATACACCTGGAGTGCAGTAAAGTGAACTTCCTTGTCCAAAGCCATCAAAGTCTCTCTGGGAAATGGCAACTTTGGTACCACGTTCCCTGGCAACTCCACCTATCTGATGGGAGGGAAGCACAGGTCCCACGTCAACTAGGTTTGGAGCTACCTATCTCAGAGACAAAGCTTCCAGAGGCACGTGGAGCAGTCAGAAGTGTTACGTTGTGTAGAACTAGCCAATAAATTATCAGTTCACCTTCATTGATCTAATTGGGCTGGCCACCTCCCTGTCAAAGTAGGAGGAAAAGATAACTTTATCTCTATTTGGTATGGGATATAATCTCTGCTTGACCTGGAATTACAGCCCAGAGAATCTGGTGCCAGGATGCCCAGTCTTCCCTCGTTTTTAATAATAGCATCAAAACCTGCCATTATATCAAGTTTGCAGCAAATGGATCACCAGTGTTTGCACTTTGAAGTGAGGCCATCTGCTCCTTTGGGCTGGGACCACTTGGGCGTGGGGGCTTTGCAGCAATTTCTTCTTCTGACAGACTGCACCTTTTTCCTTTTCTCTCCTGCTGCTTGTCTTTCTGTTGATCCCAAAGTCCACATCCACCAAGAAAAGTAGTTTAAAAAATTAAAGCTAATATCGTCCACCTACCTACTCAAGGGAAGAACTAAAAAAAATTTTGCCCATTTGTCAGTACTACAAGCTGCTTAACTGGATGGTGATAATTTCCCAGATGAATCTTATAAAGATGTGCATCCTGGCCTCTTTCTCCCAGAGATCCAGATGATATTTTGCATTAACAGGAGGTAGGAGAAGTGCCAAAGTCAATTTTAGGTTGGTTCTGGAGAGATTGCACACATGCTGATTCATTTATTTCTTTGGTACTTCTTGCTTTTCCATTATGGAGAGTTGCCATCAGAGCCCATTTCTTAAAGGCGCACCTTCTGGGTTGGATCTGTCAGCAAGCTGCCCTGTGCATAAAGGAGATGAGGTGCAGTTGTGGAGTTCACAGGGAATAAGTAAGAAGCTGAAGTTGTCTGAGTGCTGTAGAACTAAATAAATACAGGGAAGAGATTTTTCAGAGCCATTATTGATTGGATGCTGTGGAGTTATTAAGTTCTAAGAATGGCTTATTACACCACTTGGGCCAAGATTAAAGAGGAGTTAAGCCACGGATATCCATCGGGAGCCATTTCTATGGTTTAGAGCCCTCTGCTGAGGCTCTTGCCCTCCCAGCAATGCTCTCCTTTCTCCCCACTTCCCCTGCCCCCCGCCCCCAGCTTGTCTGACAGAAGATACTGTCAGGACGTTTTCTGAGTTGGTTTCTCTCTCTTAATTGAATACCCCTAGGAGCCCCGTGTGGGATGTCTTTATCAAATCACACATTTCCCCAAGTTAACACAAACTGTTTTCCAAGAGAAAAGAGCAGTGTAATTATTTCGTGAGGATCTGAGAACAAGCCAACTTGGGATGTAATGAGCATCCTGTCAGGCTGATTGGCTCTGTAACAGCTTCCACCCTTTGTAGCTAAATCAGGGTTTTCCTTCAGATTGGGGGTGTTAGGGAGGCATGAACCTATTTGGAGGATGGCTCACACCAACATTATTATGTTAAAACAGTGAGGGGTTTCATCATCTAGAATTTTAAGTTTTATTTTGTTTTGTTTTTAAGTAGGCGCCACACTTAGTTTGGAGTCCGACATGGGACTTGAACTCATGACCCTGAGATCAAGACCTGAGCTGAGATTAAGAGTCGGATGCTTAATCAACTGAGCCACCTAGGCACCCCTCATCTAGAATGAGAAATGAAAAATGAGAAAGTGAGAAAAACAGTACCTTATATGTATCCATATAATTAGCACTCATGAGCCTTTTGCACATCCTCACTTCCAAATGGATCTGATGTACCATGCCTTAAACATGGAAAGTGCCCCATAAATGGTTTTATTTTTTTTAAAAGATTTTATTTATTTATTTGAGAGAGAATGAGAGACAGAGAGCACGAGAGGGAAGAGGGCAGAGGGAGAAGCAGACCCCCCTCCGAGCAGGGAGCCTGATGCGGGACTCGATCCCGGGACTCCAGGATCATGACCTGAGCCGAAGGCAGTCGCTTAACCAACTGAGCCACCCAGGCGCCCCATAAATGGTTTTAATAACTATTCTATTACTACAGGTTTGTAGTCCCCTGAGGCCAGGTGTGGTTTGGAACTCATCATTTTTCAGACTTTAGGAAGGCTATCAGTTGTCACGCGATCCATTACATCACACCTCCAGTGAGACCTGGGGCAGCACTCCATAATCAAACACATTAATATTTCTGCAAAAAAGTCAATATCCATACTAATCAGGAAAAATAAATATCATTAGGCTGATGAATGGCTGTTCTTTAGGTCAAAATACCTGTCAAATATTGGAGGTTTTTTTTTCATTCA
Organism: Mirounga angustirostris; assembly: GCF_029215605.1. Taxonomy (NCBI): domain Eukaryota; kingdom Metazoa; phylum Chordata; class Mammalia; order Carnivora; family Phocidae; genus Mirounga; species Mirounga angustirostris. The sequence continues at coordinate 144,015,139 of NW_026991713.1, forward strand.
ACCTAACAGAGAGAGTCTCCTATTAGGTCAGGGGAGTTTTTGTCACCAGATGAGTCTAAGTTAGATGTAAGTAAGAGGTTTTGGGTTTTGAAATTTGATGGATAACTTGGGCTTCTCCTTTTTTCCTCATTTTATCAAAAGGCGTGCTGGCCTCTGTTCTTGTAACCAAATTTTACTTGTTGGACTGTGTGTGTGTGTGTGTGTGTGTGAGAGAGAGAGAGAGAGGGAGAGAGAGAGAGAGAGGAAGAAAGGGAGAGAGAGAGAGACCTGTTTCAGCTCCTTCATATCTCTTGCATCTCATAAGCGACCTTGGACCCCAAACCCCACCAGAAAAACCCCATTCATGGTCTGACATTTAGAAGTTTATTGACTGGAATGAAAGAATTGTCAATTTTAAAACGTGAAAAGCCACTGGGAGATCAGGTGCTTTCTGCAAACATTCCCGCACAGTGATTCCTGGCATAGAAAAAAAAAAAAAAAAAGGAAAGAAAGAAAAGGCTGCCTTGTTGTTTTATTAATTTAGTTCTGACAGCTGTTAGTTCTGAGAGGCCTTCAAGGTTCTCAGCAGATATTAAACGAATCCTCAGGAACCCCTCTGTGAAGCACCAATAATGAGCCATGTAGGAAATGAAGGTTAAATGGAAAAGAAACTCCACAGGGCCAGGTTGTTTCTACCCCCTCAGCCCTAGAGGTTCAAGTGCATGGAGCACACACACCTCTAATTCTCCAACAAGGTCAAAATGGAACCCACCGTCTTCTCCCCAACTTGCACTTCCATGGAGGTCCCCCAGCTCAGGGAACTGTGTAACTCGCCACCCAGGTGCTCCTACTGAAGCCAGGGAGTCCTTTCCTCCCTTCCCTCACACCCCATACCCCTGAACTCTCTTGTCCTAGGAAATGACTCCCTCAACACCTTTCCCTCCATGTCTCTCCTTTTATCCACATCCCTAGCATCTGGATTCTTGGATTCCCCTTGCAGCCTCCTACTGCACTCCTAAAATCCAGAGCAGTTTTTCCAAACACACATCTGACCTTGCTCCAACAGCCTCCTGCTCTCCAAGAGAGGTCAGAATTCTTAGCATTGCCTTAAAGACCCTGAACGCTGTGCCCTGCCTATTTCTCCCACTCTCCCTGTTGCCATACTCCAGCAACACTGGTTTGATCTCTAAAGTGCCAGCTCGGGGCCTTCACCTGAGCTGCCCCCCTCTGCCAGGATTGCTTCTAGCCCCACTTCTGCCACCTCTGATCATCCTTTGGATCTTGATGCACCACGGGAGATCTCAAAGCACCCAGGACTTCTCCTTTCATGGCACTTATCACCCCTGTAACTACCCAATTAATTCTGTAATTATCTCCTTAACATCTGCCACAACAGACTCCAAGCTCCGAGAGGGCAGGGACTGTGCTTCTTTCCTTCACAGTAGTCTTTCTGGGTCTAGCCCAACGATGGTGCATGGGGGAACCCCAACAACACTCAAGTAAGCGAAGGTCAAGCCTGGAGAGGTAGGGAGTGCACACTTGCTTTTCTGGGTTCCTGTGAGCACTGGCTGATTGGATTCCACTCTGATCTGGGAGCAGCTGCAGGGACTGATTGGTAATGGAGCTTGTGGGAAAACATCCCCAGCTGCGTGGGTCTCAGCTTTGCCTGGCACCATTTCTTTGGGATAAATGCTGACTGAGCTTGCAGATCTTCTCAAGGACTGAGAGAAGTAGCTCCTCCCTGTGGTGGTTCAGACTTCCCCACTTAATCACCCGGGTGACTTGGATGCTGCCCAATGCCAGGCCGCCAGCACGGTGGGCATTAGACCAAGGTCAGGGCTGCTCGGCTGGGTTGCCTCCTCCAGCTTCAATACTCATTATTCTCTTTGGGAGGCTTCCAAACATCTGCTTTATGTGGGTCTTGAGCTCCTCATGTGTGCCATCTTTGGGGAGCAGGTGGAAATGTTACCTTCCATGGTATCTGATGTTGCCCTGGCTTTGCTCTTGGGCAGGTCCTCATGATCCTACTGCTGGCCAGCGGGTCGGGGGACAACCACACTTGGGTTTAATTAAAGGTAAATTGGTGGCATTCCAGCCAAGGGCATCCCAGAGGCAGGAAGCTATTGAGCAGATGGCATTACATGTATGTCATAACCCATCTTAATGACCCCGCTCCTCAAAAGGCAGAGCCTGGCACAGTATACATGGAGGCAGGTCCTTCCTTGTCACTTCCCAGTCTTGCAGGGGTGAGAACAGAGCTTTCCTGGGACCAGCCAAGTGAGGGGCATTTCTCTTTATCTCAACTCCTCTTCTGAGGTGGTCTGCAGGCTGTGATGATTCAGGGAATATCATGGTGGGCAGGGCTGGGATGGTTTTGGGTTTCTTTTTTTGTTTTTTTTTTTTAAAGATTTTATTTATTTATTTGAGAGAGAGAGAATGAGAGAGAGCACATGAGAGGGGGGAGGGTCAGAGGGAGAAGCAGACTCCCTGCCGAGCAGGGAGCCCAATACGGGACTCGATCCGGGGACTCCAGGATCATGACCTGAGCCGAAGGCAGTCACTTAACCAACTGAGCCACCCAGCGCCCTCTTTTTTTGTTTTTTTTAAATTTATTTAAAAAAATTTTTTTTAAGATTTTTTTATTTGACAGACACAGCGAGAGAGGGAACACAAGCAGGGGGAGTGTCAGAGGGAGAAGCAGGCTTCCTGCCGAGCAGGGAGCCGGATGTGGGGCTCGATCCCAGGACCCTGGGATCATGACCTGAGCTGAAGGCAGACGCTTAATGACTGAGCCACCCAGGCGCCCCTTTGATTTTTTTTTTTAATGAGACAGAAAGAGTCATTTGTATTCCTAGGTAAGGTCAAATCCCCATGCTAACAACTCTCAGAGATTTCATTTGACTGGATCCTAGGACTGCCATGGACTTGTGTTTGCATTTTTTCCTGACAAAATTGAAAATAGGAACTAAAGCATGAGCCTGATTAAAAATGCTGATTCAGACTGAGTACCTCTTATGTGCCAGGGGTTGTGCTAGGTTCTATGAGGAATAGAAATATGGCTAAGACACAGGCCCTACCTCTAGCAGGTTGTACTTGTTAGGAAGAATAAGCCATTTGCATGACTAAACCCTTGTTCATTCAACACATGTGTATTGAGAACCTGCTGTGTGTCAGTGGGGCTGTGCTGGGGGTAGAACAAAGCAGCATCCATGGGACACGGATGGGACACAGTTCTGTGGGGGAGGCCATCCTCTTATTAATAATTGTGCAAATAATGACAATAACTAATGCAGCTGAATAATCACAAGCTTTAGGAAGTGCCACAATGTACACTATGGTGCAAGGGTATGTCACAGGTGTCCTTACCTAATGTGGTGCATCACAGAAGGCTTCCTGGAGGAGGTGTTTGGATTGCGAACAGAAAGCATATATAGGCGTTCAATAGCAGACAGGAACTAAAAAGCTTCCCAGGTCAGGGTGATAGCAGGTGCAGCTGGAGCTCAAAGTGTGCAAGGGTAAGGTGTGGAGGAAGAGGATGAAGGGTGAGCAGAGGGCAGACCATATGCCCAGCCTTGATGGCTCAAGGAAAGCATTTGGACTGCCTACAAACAGAGAGAAGCCACAGAGCAGTAGGAAGCAATGTAAGCTTCAGGAAAGGAACCAAGAGTGTTTTAATGTAGTCAGTGTAGTTGGAACCAAAACTGAGAAACTCATTGGGGGTTTATGCACGACGCGGGGATTACATTTAAGCAGCAGTTGTTCCGAACAGAAGGCGGCTTCTAATTGCAGTTGTTCAGCATCGAACCCACATTCAAACTTGCAATTATTTCCCTGTTAAAAGAGCTGACGGTTCCCTCTTCTGCAGGGAGGCAGTCTCAAGGGAGCCCTAATCCCTGGGACTTGGCTTACACCCGAGTCCCCTGAGTATCAGACCACATTCCCATGAAGCTGTTCTGTTGGTGGGCCACAGAGACAGACAGGACGTGGGGCACAGGATAGAGACAGGCTGATGAGGATGAAGGGCACCTCAGCAAGGACTCTGGATGCTTCCAGAGCAGCTTAGTCAAAGGAGCCCATGACACAGCTTAGCAAAATCAGTGTCTCACCTTCCACACAGGGCCGGCACACAGCATTGATGGTTGCTGCGAATTGAGGAATTGATGTGCTATTATGATCCCTCCTTCCCTACCCCCTTAAAGATGAGACCAAAAGAGAGAGGTAAAAGGACCCTTAAAGTCACATGTCAAATCAAGAACAGAGCTTGCATTTGAAGCCAGGCTTGTCTGAGTCCAAAGCACATTATCTTAACCTCTGCACCATGTTAGGTCTCAGGTGGGCCTGGGAACTTCCTGGGAGAGTCAGTGGCCATTTAAGCCCCAAGTATCTATTGAGTGACTTGGAAAGAAGAGCAGGAACTGTAGTCACACGGACTCTTCCCTTATCAGCTATGTGTCTTTGGGCAATTTGCTTACCCTCTCTGGGCCTCATTTGTAAGATGAGCTATTATCACTGAAATATGATTGTCACATTTATTGGAATGTGCCAGGCTCTATTCTCAGACCTTTACACACAGTACCTCATTTAGCTTTAGCCTCACAGCAGCCCTCTGGGAAAGGTGCTTTTATTACTCCTATTTTATCAGAGGAGGTAAGTGAGGCATAGAGAGCTTATAGGACATCCACAACATCACACAGGTAGGGAAAGGTCCAGCCTGACTCCTGAGCCTCTTAGGCTATTAGAGAGATCAAATGACACGCTTCACACACAATTCTTGCCACAGAATGCCACACAGTGAAAGCCAATACATAGGTTTCGGACATCCATGAATGCTGTTTAACCTCTCTGGGCCTCAGTTTCCTTTCTGCAAAATGGGATGGTAACAGTTAACAATTTATTGGGATTTTATGATTGTCTCATTTAACATCCTCCTTCGACAAAGCTGTTATCCCCATTCTTCTTTTTAAAATTTTTTATTGTTATGTTAATCACCATACATCACATCATTAGTTTTAGATGTAGTGTTCCATGATTCATTGTTTGTGCATAACACCCAGTGCTCCATGCAGAACATGCCCTCTTTAATACCCATCACCAGGCTAACCCATCCCCCCACCCCCCTCCCCTCTAGAACCCTCAGTTTGTTTTTCAGAGTCCATTGTCTCCCATGGTTCGTCTCCTCCTCCGATTTCCCCCCCTTCATTCTTCCCCTCCTGCTATCTTCTTCTTTCTTTTTTTTTTTTTATCATATATTGCATTATTTGTTTCAGAGGTACAGATCTGAGATTCAACAGTCTTGCACAATTCACAGCGCTTACCAGAGCACATACCCTCCCCAGTGTCTATCACCCCATCCCTCCCACCCCACCCCCACTCCAGCAACCCTCAGTTTGTTTCCTGAGATTAAGAATTCCTCATATCAGTGAGGTCATATGATACATGTCTTTCTCTGTCTGACTTATTTCACTCAGCATAATACCCTCCAGTTCCATCCACGTCGTTGCAAATGGCAAGATCTCATTCCTTTTGATGGCTGCATAATATTCCATTGTATATATATACCACATCTTCTTTATCCATTCATCTGTCGATGGACATCTTGGCTCTTTCCACAGTTTGGCTATTGTGGACATTGCTGCTATAAACATCAGGGTGCACGTACCTCTTCGGATCCCTACTTTTGTATCTTTGGGGTAAATACCCAGTTAGTGCAATTGCTGGATCATATGGTAGCTCTATTTTCAACTTTTTGAGGAACCTCCATACTGTTTTCCAAAGTGGCTGCACCAGCTTGCATTCCCACCAACAGTGTAGGAGGGTTACCCTTTCTCTGCAACCCCGCCAACATCTGTCATTTCCTGACTTGTTAATTTTAGCCATTCTTGTTATCCCCATTCTATAGATGGGAAAGTCAAGGCTCAGGGAGGTGGAGTGAATCATTCAAGGTCGTGCATTTACTAAAAGATAGAGCAAGATCTGCAGTGCCAGGCTGCCTGAATCTAGAACCCATGCTCCTAGCCTCTGCAGTGTAGTGACTCTCTGGCCGGTGACCTCTTTCTTTGCAGATACTTGTCTCCAAGACTGTCTCAGGGCTGCCCTAGACGTTCCTGGTCATACTGAGTTCGGTCCACATCCCTGTAATCAGCCTACCCGGTGCTCCGTGCTCCCACTATCCCATTTCTGCATAAATGGCCCGTGATGTCATGCGGGTCACTGACAACTTCTCTCTCGGGAACCCTGAAGAAATCCTGAGCAGATTGGATAAAAAGCCCTTGTCAGACATCCTAATTTTAGCGTTCTCCCTCGTGATTCCATTCAGGAAGTATTTATTTAACACTTCACTTGTTTTGCCATTCTCCGCGACTTCATCTTGCAAAAGCTCCTGTAATAACCCATGTCTCCTTCACCAGCCCCATGCTGTTCTCGTCCTTGGAAAAACTTGAGTGCTGTGTTCAGCATCTCGAGCCAGAAAAATGTCCGAGTTTCATCGTGCATCACTAATGCCCTCCTTTATCTCCATGCCGCATCTCCTAGAATTTTTGCAGAGACTTCTGTATGTCCTGCTTTCCCTTGTCTCATTAGGTCTCTTTCAGACATTGTTGCCTATGTGCAAATGGACATTTTTCATACTGCAAGTTTCCTTGCAAGGGCACAGCGCTATTTCAGTGCTATTTCTTTCCCAGGCTGGTTTTTACCATCCCTCTCCAGCTTCTATTTTCAAAAATCTCTCCTCACATGGCAGCATGGGCAGGTGGGCTGTTCTCTCCTGAGTGGCAGTTACCCTCGGGTGTCAGATGCCACCCATGCCCCATGGATGAGCTTGGAGGCCGTAGTTAACTGCACCTCATGCATGATGTGAGGCTGAGGTTCTCATAGTGTTGAGGGGGGACTGCAGTTCTGCTATCGCTCATGCTTGTTTTTTGATTCAGTACATTGATACCTCTATTAGACGTTCCTGATACAGACCCTATTAATTTTAATGCCTTTTGAGATGAATAGATGAGAAAGCTTCTCTTGATTGTACAGATGTATGTCAAAGTGGTTTTATATATTTACTTTTATCTGAAAAAAATGGTCAAGACACCAAAAAAGGGATAGAGGTTTGGGTTGGTTGGAATTTATTTGGTCTTTTAAAAAAATTGGGGTAAAGTTATTATAAAATTAACCATTTTGAAGTGAACAATTCTGTGGCATTTAGTGTATTCGCAGTGTTGTACAACTATCACCTGTCTCGCTCCAAAATACATTCTTCTTCCCAAAAAAACCCTGTATCCACAAAGCATTATTGCCTATTCTTCCCTCTTCTCAGCCCCTTGAAACCACTTGTCTAGGTCTCTGCAGATTTCATGCCAGTGGAATGGTACAACATGAGGCCTTTTATATCTGGCTTATTTCACTTGGTTTGTTTTCAAGGTTCACCTGGGTTGTAGCATGAATCACAAACTCATTCCTTTTTATGGCTGAATCCTATTCTATTGCATGGATAGATCACATTTTGTTTATCCATTCGTCCCTGGATGGACATTTGGATTGTTTCTATCTTTTCGCTCTGTTTGGGGTTTTTAAACTTTGTAGACATCATCCCAGATCCATGCACTGTTATTTTCTTTGTGAATATCCTAGGTCTTGATTCCCTTGCTTCTCTTTTGAGAGAGCATTTAGAGGTACATGAGCTGCCATAGTAAATGAGAACTACATGATCTCATGGTGGGGAATCTGGCACTGCTACTTGCGGATGTCCTGCCACCCAGTGGGCTGACCTTGACTCCTCAAAAGACAGCCCCCTCCAGGACAAAGACAACATTTACTCAGGGCTTAGACCAGTGGTTCACAACCTACCTGTACATTGTCATCACTTGGGGAGATTTAAGAATTATCAAAGCTCTTGCTTCACTTCCAGAGAATCTGGCTTGATTTGTACGGGGTCAAGTCCTGGCATTTTTTTGTTTGTGTGTTGAGTGGGTTAAATAGAGGCCCTCAAAACATGTGTCCAAGTCTTAACCCCCAGTGGGAGCTGGGAAAGAAAACTGAAAAGGTGTGTGACATGCTCCACTGGTTCCTTGTCATAACACACATGACAAAGCTGCTTTAGTATAAAACATTGTGGCCAGACAGCCTAAAGAATGAGAGAAAATATTTGCAAATGATCCACTAAGGCACTTACACCCACAATATATAAAGAACTCTTAAAGCTCAATTATTAAAAGACAACCCAATTTAAAAATGGGTAAAGGATCTGAATAGGCAATTCTCCAAGGTAGATATACAAATGGCCAACAAGGACATGAAAAGATGCTGGACATTGTTAGTCATCAGGGAAATGCAAATCAAAATCCATAATCCAGTATTGCCTTATACCCACTGAAGTGGCTAGAATAAAAAATATAGGTAATAACAACTATTGATGAGAATGTGGAGAAATTGGGACCCTCACACACTGCTGGTAGGAATATGAAAATGATACAGACCCTGTGGAAAACAGTGCAGTGTTTCCTTGAACTATCAAACGTAGAGTTGCCACAGGACTAACAATTCCTACATTCTGACAAACTCCTAGGTGTATACCCAAGAGAATGGAAAACATATGTTCACATAAAAACATTTACACACGGGACGCCTGGGTGGCTCAGTCGGTTAAGCGTCTGCCTTCAGCTCAGGTCATGATCCCAGAGTCCTGGGATCGAGTCCCGCATCGGGCTCCCTGCTCCGCGGGGAGCCTGCTTCTCCCTCTGCCTCTGCCTCTCTCTCTCTATCTCTCATGAATAAATAAATAAAATTTAAAAAAAAACATTTACACAAATGTTTTATAGCAGCATGATTCATGATAACGAAAAGGCAGAAACAATCCAAATGTCCCTGAACAGATTAGTGGATAAACAAAATGTGGTCTATCCATATAATATTTCTCAGCCATTTTTAAAAAAGGAATGAAGGCCTGACATGTGCTATAACTTGGATCAACCTTGACAGTATTATGCCAGTCACAAAAGACTACATCTTGTGTGACTGCATTTATGTGAAATGTCCGGAATAGGTAAATAGATAGAGATAGCAAATTAGTGGTCATCTAGGGCTAGAGTGGGGCATAGAGGGGTAGGGTGATAATTAAATGGGATTTTTTTTGAGGTGATGAAATATTCTAAAAATGCCTGTGGTGACAGTTGCATGTGTCTGAATATGCTAAAAACCACTGAATTGTACACGTGAAAAGGATGGCATCATATGTGAGTTTTATCTCAATAAAACTGTCCAAAAGTGAGCTGGAATTGTGGCCCAGAGCCCAAGCCCTCTCCAGCTTCTGCCACTTAATTAGCTGTGTGAACCTTCATTGAAGCACATAGTAAATGCTCAGTTAACTGTGGTTTCGCTTTTCTGGCATGATATTTTAGGAGGTCCTGGCATTTTCTCTGTAGCTGCATCAGGGTTAGCATTGCCAGATGTGGTCTGCTCAATATCCTCATGACCAAGTGGCATATCTAAGGACTATAGTTCTCAGTGTATCCCCACATAATGGGAAACACTCTGCAGTGTTCCAGTGACATGGGAGGCTGGAAGGGTGTTTAAGTGGGAATGACATGAACCAACTTATACCTGAAGACAATTCCAGTGGTATGGAATAGAGGATGAGGAGAAGGAGAGAAGATAATTGAGTCAGGGAGGCCTTGGTGGAAGCCAGTGCAGTGAAAGTGATCTGAATTCAGGCATGAGCACTGGGGATGCACCTCACAGGTGGCAGCATCTCATAGGTAGGGCAGTACAGCTTGGTAGCTGATTGGATGGACAGGTGGAAATACAGGGCTGGCTTTTGCAGAAATGGAGAGAGGAGGGTTAGGGGCCACCTGGATAGAGCTGGAAAACTTCAGATTGCATGGGGACAGAGGTCAGGTGAGGCTGGGACCAGGGTGGTACCTGTGGGGTGGGGTGAGGAGAAACAACTGACTCCTGATGAGAGAGGTCCAAAAGATGGGCTTCTCCAGTCTCCCGGATCCTGATCTGCCAGTAAGAAGGTGCTGGCTTCATTCTGTGACCTCTTCATGGGTGGGTTTGTGTGTGGGGTGGTAGCAGAGGGAATAGGAACATGCCAAGGAAATGCCTCGTTCACCCTCAGGGTTTGCAAGAGAAAGTCTCATGTGTGCTGCACTCCTGCCTGAGGTCCTGGGGTTTGTGTGATGCCTTCTCCCCCACAGGGTCAGGAACACTGAGAAGCACTGTGGTCTAGGGAATGTCACAGTGGCCTTGGATGCGGGGGTTCCAGGGTTCACACCTGGAGCTGCCTTCTTGTTTAAGTTGTGCAACCTTGGGTGAGTCACTTAACCTTCCTGAGTCCAGTTTACTAGCCCATTAGTTGAGGATTGTAGCTCCCCCTTTCTAGAAACAGGTAACATCATTACTTCCATCTTCTGGATGAAGGAATTCAGGGATTAGGAATTCAGTATCTTGTCCAAAGTCACATGGCTCACAAGTGGAAGAAAGATGGTTTGGATGCTGGCAGTCAGACTCCAGAGCCTGTCTACGATAAAGAATAGCTACATAAACTTGGCCACCTAGGCCAGTTCTCCAGTGTCTAAACTTTGACAAAGTCCACAATGGACTGGATTGAAGAGTCCTGTAAAATCAGCCTCCCTCATTTTATTTATATTACAGATATAGACTCTGAGGCTCAGGGAGGTTAAGTAACTTTCCCAGAGTCACACAGAAAATCAGCCAGAGTCCTGCCTTGAACCCAATTGTACCTGATCCTCATTGTGGCTCTTCTTCTGCTTTCTGGCCCCGGCCTACAGAGGGTCATTTTGCTGAATCCTGTTAACTCTTCCTTTCCAAGTTCATACTCTGTGCCATTGGGCCATGGGCCCAGGGTGTCCCCTGATGCTGCCCTGACTGATGTGAAACCCGGTTTTCCGTGGCTGCATATTGATGCCTTAGACAACAGCCTAGTGTTTCAGAGGAGTCTGCATGTTACAAAAAAGGGCAGCAGGTGTTATTTGGGCTAAATTGACCTTGAAATTGATTTCTTTATTTTATGACTTACTGAGAGGAGATTAATACTTTTTTTTTTTTCCTGCAGTCTGAAACAATTTACATGGTAATAGAAGGCATAGTCAGTCAAATAAATTGCTGGAAGTGGTCGTGTTCCAAGGGAAAAAAAATACAGAGCTTACTCACATTGATTTCTTTGCCCTGGGGAGAAGCAGAGATTTTAACATCTGGGAATAGGGAGCTAAATTTTATCTCTCATTTTAAAAGCAGAGGACTGAAGAGCTTAATCTGACATTTACACGAAATTCTCTAAGTTGGGGGAAACAAGGGAGCTGAGTTCCTTGCTGAAGGTTATGGGCATTTTCTCAGAAGGACTCTGTGTGGTTTGATCTGGGGGGTGGCAGGTAGGTACCAGACGACATTTTCAGAAGATGGGCCTTGGAAATTTGGCTGCCTCACTGCCTTGCTGCTGGGCACTGACAGGGAATGGCGGTGGTGGGAGGCTGGTGACATAAACTCTACCTAGACCCAGGTGGAATTGCCCAGGAACCATGTGAGTGGAGACCCTGCTTCCAGATTTCTGGGCCTTGCCATGCGGCTGTCCTACCCAGAGGTGGAATTCGAGTTCAGCTGGTGCATCAGTATGCATGTATGGCTAGTGTTTCTCACTGTGTTGGGATGGGTTTGAGACTGCACCTCTTGACTCAGCAGGAAAATTCAGTGCTCCATTAGTACTGTCTGCCTTGGGAACACAAGGGGCAAGTGTAGTCTGTGTGCCACATACTTGAATTTCCAAGTAAAAACCAGCATTTCTCATTCAGACCATACTGACAGGGCCCTTGTCCTCCAAAGCAACTCCAAGTCATTTACCACATAATGTGGGCTAAATTTTTTTCAGAAAATGTCAAGAAGTGAATCTCTACCCAAAGGGCTCTGCTATAGTATTGCCATATGTTATTCCATTAAATTATTTTCTTTTCAAAATAAAAATTTTTCATTAAAAATACATGCCCAGAATATACAAGAGTCAGAAGCATAAAATCCCCACTTCCCTACTATTCCATTCTGCTCAGCCAACTAAGTCCTATTTCCAAAATTAGCCATTTATTTTTACCAGTTTCTTATCTATCTTCCAGAGATTTCAGTGCATACACTCTATATGCATATAATCTTAAAACAAAGAACAGATTGTGGCATACTCTATGAACCACTCTGCATTTTACTGTTTTTCTCTATCATTCCATATCTAGCTGCCTCATTATCTTTACTAAGGATTTCTGGATGCACCATGCCTGATTTAGTTGGTCTCTGAATAATGGAAATTTATGTTGCTCCCAATATTTTGTAATTAAAAACAGTGCTTCAGTGCCTATCTTTGGCATTGGTCATTTTCTACATGTGCAGATATTCCAAGAAATGGAATTGCTAGTTCAAATATTACCAAGTTTTAAAATGTTGACCAATGTGTACTTGCACTGCATATTAGAACATAGTTTTCCACACTGACCAGCTCGCTACCTGGCTCAACCTTTGCCTTTACCAATCTCAGTAAAAAATAATACATTGCCTTAATTTGCATTTCTTTTATTATGGATGAAGTCAAGGATTTTTTAACGTGTGCAACAGACGTTTGCATCACCATCTGCTTTGTGAGCTATGCGTTTCCCTTGCTCGAATTTTTCCTTCGACTTCTTTTGGTGTTTTCTTATTATTTGAGGGAGCTCTTTATAAATGTAGGAAACTACCCCTTTGTTCAGTGAGTTATTTATATATTTTTTTATCTTGTCCTTTGTCTTATATTTTATGGTCTTATTTTTCACACAGAAAACTTTATTTGAAATTTTTATTCATTTTTTATGGCTTTTATTTATTTGTTTTTTAAAACTGTGCTCTTTTTTCTTTTCTTTTTTTTTTAAGATTTTATTTATTTATGTGACGGAGAGAGAGAGCACAAGCAGGGGGGAGCCACAGAAGGAGAAGCAGGCTCCCCGTTCAACACAGGGCTTGATCCCAGGACCCTGGGATCATGAGCTGAGCCGAAGGCAGACACTTAACCAACTGAGCCACCCAGTTGCCCATTTTTATGGCTTTTAGCTTTGTGTCATAATTAGAAAGGTCTTCAGCATTCTGAGATGATAAAAATCCACACGATATGATTATGGTAGGCCCTCTAGTTGGTTCACACATTGAGGAGATACTCTGATTTTTTGCCTTGGCAAATGCAGCCTCCACAGCATGGTGGAGATACCTCTTGTCTGTGATCACCTAGAGGCCACGATCCGGCCTGGTGGGCTCTTCAAATTTCCCTGTTTCTTTCAGCATACAGACTTCTCCAGGAGTGTCACACCCCTGTGGTCAGGACATTTTGGGGTACAGTGGGCCCAAGATGCTTGGCAGACATTTAAAGAGCTTTCCCCACCTGTCTTTCCCAAGTGGGGTCCCTGCAGGTCTTACTAGTTCCATCCATGGGAACCCACCATGCCCCCAACCCACAGCACAATTTCTGTTCATTAGCTGTAGTCTTGGCCTTCTGTTAATTTGAAGGATAAACCCTTTAAAGGTCATTTTTATGTAAAGAATGTGACTTTCTAATGCTTTCTATCATGTTCTTTGGGAGCTCCCACCAGTTCACATTAAATCCCCTGGAGGATAATGCCAGATGGCCCTATGGGGCTCTCTGGCTTGGTCATTGTTTAAACTGGCTCAGTCCTCACTGTTGGTGATCCATGTCCCAGCTTTTGAAATCTGTAAACCAAGACACAAGAATTCCAAGGGCAGGGATGAGGCCCAGGGAAGGGATCAGTTGTACTTGGGACAAAGGGAAAAGAGGTGGGCAGCAACTGTGGGTTGCTTAGGGTGGTGCTAGTCTGTGACCTGGGAATGAGAGATTGTCAGATCTTCTCTTTCCTAATGAACAATTTTCATGAGGATGGACCAGTTTGAGTCAAAAGATGTGGAGGTTTATTGTAAGGACTCAAGGAGACAAGTGAGGCTTTTTCTGGAAACCAGAACAAAGTCAGACAACCACTCCCTCTCCTCTCTTTGAGAGATGTTATCTCTTATCTGTTTCTGGCTTAGATTCTACATATGTGCTTGTCACTGTCTTCAAGGTAAGGATGGAAACAAGCACAGGGGACTAGGTGTGGAGTCAGCTGCTTTGTTCAGGATAATACAGGGACTGTGTTAAAAAGGGTGAGGGCTGCTAATCCAAACAGGTGTGTACACAATTACAGGGTAAAAAAGGTCTATAGGTGTCAGAAAAAATCTTCTGAGGAGAGTGGACCGAGTTGGTGCCATCCCCACCTCTCAGGAGTGAAGGCTCCCGACTAATTAACATGAGGTGGAAGTACCACAAGGAGGGATAGTCAGCTAGGTAGGAGCCTGGGCTGCTGGCTGGTGGGAGGGGGGTGGGAAGTGAGGAAGGGGCAAAGAGAAGGAGGGAAGTCTCTACAGGGGCAGCTGGATAGGAATTCCTCGGGTGGCAAGGTTCCCATGTAAGATCATATTTGAGTGTCTTTCCATATTTGAGTCTCTTTCCAGGCCCCGGGACTCTCATCAGTGTGGTAGGAATGGCTCACCTGGGGCCTCCCTTCTCCTTTGTTCTAGTCTGCTTCCTCTAGAAGGCTTAGTTTTGGCTTGACCCAAACTTCACCTTCCCAGGGTAGTGGTTGCTATGAAGCCAGCACTGGCTTTGAATACAAGTGCTTCGGACCCCTGGAGCCCAAAGACCGTCTCCATGTGTCTTGGTCCTTATTCCTGAGAGAGTCCATGGTTGGTGCTGCTTGGGGCAGGCGTGTATCACTAGACCGGGTGGAAGTAGGCCAGGGGATGGGTCCTGGCACAGTCATGGGCCTGGGTCCCCTTCAAAGGACAACCCCTCAGTAGACAAGCACCCCAGGGGATCTGTAACACTTGGACCTTGTCAGTTGGGTGAGATCTGCTATGGGCCTGAACTCCTCATTCAAGTGTAGTTTTTAGTTGGCTCATATATAAAATGGGGCCAAGAAGGAAGGGAGAAAAAAGCAATTCTCAGGCCAGAGACATTTATCAAAGGCGGAGTAGTGCATCTGTCTGCAAAATCATACCTTTGGCAACATCTTTCTCCTTCTCTCCCCTCCCAGGTTGCTGCTTTAGGCAGTCTCTGGAAGGAGGACCATGATTTGTGCTTATATCCCTCCCTCCTTTCCTCCCTTCTTCCTTCCCTCCCTCCCTTCCTCCCTCAACTCATTAATCATTTCAGTAAACTGAGGGGGTAGCATGGGGATGGGGGACCATCCTCCACATAGAGGAAGGAGGGATACAAGCACCATTTTGATCTCCTGGTCGCCGGGTTTTTCCATGACCAGTGTCTATGGCAAAACTGCAAAAAAGGGAAATACCAAGAGGTGTTTGTCTTGTTGGTGTAAGTGAACTATTGACAGAACTCTGTGCATGGGTCTGAGTAACTTGTGGCTACTGCTGGAGAGTAGGCAGCTTCTTTGCTCTGTTTCTCTCTCTTCCTGTCTTTCTTCCTCTGTCTCTTTGTATCTCTAGGTCTCTGTCTATATCTCTGTCTCCCTCGCTCATGCATGAATGCACATACAACTTTCTCTCTGCCCAGGAGGTTGAAGAGGTGACTCCAGGTCGAACCCCAGTGACTTTCAGTTAATGGCAATTTGGAGCTTTAGGCACTGCTGCCACTTTTGAGGTGGGGGCAGCTCCCCAAAGTTGGGTGGCGACTGACTGTCACAGGCTCTTGTATGCTGTGCCTCACGGAGAAGTGGATAAAGGCCTCAGAGGGAGAATATAACAGCACGACGACAATCCATCTGTTCACATGTGAGCCCAAGCCCTGGCTCTCCTGCACCCCTGCTGGGTACTTTGGACAGGTTCTCAGCCTTTTTGTGCATCTGCAACTGTAACATGGGGCTGAGATTGAGACCTACTTTTGATATCCTTGTGAGGGTTAAAGAACAAAGTACACAAAGAGCGCGAAGCGCACAGCAGTGCATGCGCTCCAGGAACGGGAGCTATTGCCGGGGTGAAGCAGTGGAAGGTCAACCTGCACCTGCCACAGGACACCTGGGTGTGGACCTTGGGGCTTGGGTGGAGTATGCACACTCGGAGAAGAGTCTAGACCAGTGCTGCCTAATAGAGGCATCAGGAGGGCCACACATGTAATTTAAAATTTTCTAGTAGCCACATTAAAAAGTAGAAAGAAACAGATTAAATTAATTGCAATATATTTTATTTCAAATATTCATAGTATATTTATGTATTTAAATAGAACACTTTATTTTTATATGCTGTTAAATATCACTTTAACATGAATCAATATAAAATAATAATATATTAATATGAATGAGATTTTATAGTCATTTTATGTTTTTCATGAGTGCCTTCAAAATCCAGCAGGTAATGTATACTTAGAGCACATTGCAGCTCAGATTAGTCCGATGTGCCTAGTGGCTGCCGTATGGGGCAATGCAGGTCTAGACCCCTCCAGGAGGGGGGCGGAGAGAGGGAGAGAAAGTCCTGTGAGTAAATGTGGCGAGAGACCGGGGGTCATGCTAAACCGGATTCCTCCAAGTTGGAACTTTGTCTTCAACGTGGGTTCCCCCACCTGTTTCTGTTTTTGTTTTTACCAGGACGACAAATGTGAGAACTCTGCCCTCCTCTCTAGGGCCAGGAACAGTCCAGAAGACTCAGTAAGTAGAAGCATTTTGCTGAACGGATTAGACTGAGAAACTACTTTTGCCTCCTTTTCAGCCTCCTTGGTCTCCATCATCAATCACCAGGACTGGTTTTTACCTGAAACTGATCTTGCTGGAGGAGTAACTGGGTTTGAGGGGAATAAGTGTTCCTGGGCACCCGCAGAATTTCTATTAGGAAGCACGTGGGGCCAGAGTCTCAGCCCGTGGTACCTGATATGAAAGCTGAGCACCTCCCTTGGAGAAGGGCCGGGCCTACTTGGGGGATAGGTCTGGGGGAATAGCGACTGGTAGAGGGGCCATGGGCTGGTCTCTTGGCTTCTTGGTGTGGAGATGGACCCCGCAGTGGTGGGAAAATGGAAGGAAGTTTAACATCATTTTATTGTTCCCATGATAGAGACAGGAATGCTTATGAGTGCCTGAAGCCCCACATCATGGTGTGGGATTTGGGTCATTCGGGCAAAGGACTGTGGACGGTGCTAGATGTGAATTCCTGGGCCCCCTGCACGTGTCACCCAGGTGTACACAGGCAGTGATGCTCCCTGCACTTAGGGTTCCAGGAACACCCCTGCTTGTCCTCTCTGGGGTGTGGGAACGGTGTGGTGTAGTTCTAAAGTGTGTTCTGTGACTATGAGATGATCTCAAGGGGCACATAGACCTCTGTTGTTGCTGCTTTGTATTAGTCACGATGTGTTTGGTCTCATGAGTATCTTTATAGCAAGCAATACTGGCTTTCCATTTATGGTAGCAACATGAAAATTTTTTTGAAAATATTTTTTGAAGATGGGAGTTGACTTAGAAAAGAGTACAAAGAGTTTGGAGGTAATATGTAGATATGGCAAGACATTTGTGGCAGGGATAAGAAAATGGCTGAGAGTAAATTCTTCAATCAAAAGATGTTCACGTGACCTTGGGCAGCATCCATGTGTGCCTTATGTTTGGTGCGCTCCCAGTCTATGCTGATACTTGGTGCAGACTGGACAGTCAAAGGGCCCACTCCTTGGCTTCTGTCTGTTCCCCCAAAATGACTTTTGAAGCTGGGTTTTTATCATAAACTCATTGCCGAATCACCTGAAAGAAGTGTTCACCTGTGATGCTAAATGGAGGAGGAAGAAGATGAAAAATGATGAGAAGTGACAGTCACACAACTGGCTTTCTTGTCCCACTGTACATCTGACCAAGTGTTTCCTCTCGGTTCTGAGTCAGTCCCCTCAATGACCCCATCAGGTAAGTGCTGTTTCTGTCTTCATTTTGTGGATGAGGAAACTGAAACTCAAGGAAAGAACGTGCCCAAGGTCACACAGCCTGGCCTCCCCCTCTGGCCGATGGTGTCACTGGGGCACAACCATAACTCCACAGCACATATGTGTAATAGTCTTCCCATTTTGTAGATGGGGAAATGATTGATGGATCAGGAAAGTGGATTTTATGTCTTGGCACATAAAAAAGTTCCCTGGACCTTAGTGGTTTAAAAGGACAAACATTATCTCACAGTTTCTGTGGGTCAGGAATCTGGGAGTGGCTAAAATGGGTGGTTTTGGCTCAAGGTCTCTCATTAACTTGCGCTGTCTTCATCCGCCGGCTTGAGTGGGGCTGGGGAATCTACTTCCAGGCTGGTGCGCTTATGTTGTTTCTGGCGGGTGGCTTTAGCTCCTCTGTGGACCTCCCCATAAAGTTGCTTGAGTGTTCTCAGGACATGGCTCCCTAGGAGGGAGAGAGAGCAAGGCAGAATCCATGATGCCTTTTATGACCTCTCCTCAGAATTCATGTGCTGTCACCTCTGCCGTATTCTGTCCCTCATGCAAACCAACGCTGATGAAATTGTGGAAGAGGGCTACACATGAGTAGATACCCAGAGGAGGGATTGTTGGGGGCTGTTTTGGAGGCTGGCTAGCACACTTTGGATCATCTTAGAATAACCATGTCTTATAGTTGTACACAGGATTCTTGTAACCTCACACCAAGTCTATGAAAAGAAAACCTAAAGATACCAAACCCATTTTGCGTGGGAAAATGAAGCATGGAACAAGGAAATGACTCACCAGAGTCTTGAAGTTGGCCTTGCTATGCCGGAACTTTTAAAGAGAAGGATGGAAAAGTGGGGAGAAAACCCTCCGCTTTAATGCTCATTGCCCACAATAGGACCAAAGGTGGCTTGAGATCTCTCCATTTGTCAGGATCTTAGAAGAGCACCCTCTTGATTTTCAGCTTTGTTGGATTGGGTTAGCTGTTCCCTGGTCCTGAGTCCCACCTCATTAAAGCTGATGGGTTCTCTCTACTGGAAGCAAAGATGCGCTCCTGTTAGTTTCCCCACTGGAAGCTGAGGAACTTTAGAGGTTTTCTGAGGTCAACAACCCTAACCCACTCTTTCTTCTCCACCTCTGACCTTCACAGTGCTGCTAGTCTGGGTCCTTCTGGCTGGAATCCATGGGTCAGCTTCCCAGCCTAACGTGTCATAGGTAGGAGCAGTCATTTTTGTGACTTCTGTTGGTGGCAGCATGTGGTGACCAACAATTCTGGATGGCAGCCTGTCTCACAGGTTTCAAAGTGTGAAACATGTTCACTCTTTGATGCAGTAGTCACACTTGTAGGAATTTACACCTTGGGGATGAATGGACGAGTATGAGAAACTGTGTTTGTATATTTGTTGAAGGATGATTGTGTTAGCAAAAAATAATAATAAAGATGCAGCCTCAATATCCATCAATAAGGAATTGTTTAAGTAAATTACATGCATCCATAAAGTCCAATCCAAGCTGCTGCTAGAATTTCGTCGTGAGGATTTATGTTTATGAACTTGGAAAGATGCTCATGACATATTGTTGAGTGAGAAATACAGCATATATCATATGATTCCAATTATGTGCAATTATATTCATATATCTCCCTTTCTCTGAATGCAGAGAGAGGTGTCAGAAAGGCAGATGGGGAATTCAACTAAATTGGTGGTTTTACATTTTTCTTTGGACTCTTCCAGTTTTATTTATTTTTTACAGTGAGTGGTTATTCTCCTTGATAGTAGTAGTAATAATAATAATGTTGGTAATGACTGTTTATAAAACTAGGCAGTGAGTCTTGGGCTGTTAAGTGAGGGTACCCAGGGCAGCTGATGGTATTTTATTACAGTTTTATTCTTAATTGACATAGAAATGCTGCAGTCCCCTTGGAAGAGTGAAAATGAGGCTCACAAGACTGAAGTAGGGTCTGGAGGCAGACTTTTTGGTCCTTGGCTGCTCCAGGGGCCAGGAAACCTTTGGCCTTGGCATCTCACCACCATTTCCATTCGCCACTCACGGCCCTGCCCTGTGCTGCCACCCAGCTCCCTCGGTCCTGACCTCCAGCTTTCCACTTGGGTACCACCTCCCAGAAAGGTCCTATGCTGGATACAACAGGTGCCATTCTCTGGCATCCAGGATCCAGGACATAATGACAATGATAGCTAGCACTATTGGGCACCTAGGAAGTACCTGGCATTGTGCGGTTTCAAATGCATTATCTCTTCTACACCCCAGAGTTGCCCAATGAAGGAAGAACTGTTCCTACCCCCATTTCTGCAGCTGAGGGACAGGCTCATAATCTCATAGCTAATGAGTGGTGTTGCTGGAACTCAATCTGGTTTTGACTGTTTCCTGAGCTGGGTTGCACTGAGGATAAGGCCACCCGGTTTTGTTTAGTGGTGCAAGGAACATATCTGGGAACATTTTAGATGTGGGGTTGATTCTGGAATCAGCAGGTAAGATGAAAATGATACCCGGTCAAAGTTACCTGTTAAAGATAACTAGACGATGCCAGGTTGGAGGCCTTTCTTCCCCTTGATACATCTCAGACAGCCGCCCTTTCTTTGAATATTAGAACAAATTGAGGTCTTTGCTTAGGTGCCACATGAAATGGTTGTGTTGAGGTGACATGGTGGAGGCATGACATACACTTCTCTTTAAATATTGGGGTCATCTGTGGCCAAATGGTCGCATGACAGGGGACACTTAGGAAATGAAACCGAGTGAGAAACTGGCAGACTCACACTCCATTCTGGGGTTCACTCTGGAAAAAATGTGTCCTAAAGTGGATGGAGGTGACCCTGCCCATGTGAAGAACGCTGCTACTCTCATTTTTTCTCTCTTGATTCTCCTGGAGACCTAGTACAGCTAAGTGGCAGAGGCCAAGTTTCTACTTTGGTCTGCTTCATTCCAGAGCTGTATTTCCTAACCTCTCTACTCTTTTGTAGCAGAAATACACCGTATTCCCTTTCTTGTGCTGTACCAAAAATTGCCAGAAACTTAGTTTAAAGCAACACCTATTTATTATGTCAGCTAACAAGTGTCAAGGGTCTGGGAATGCATGGCTGGGTCCTCTGATCAGGCTCTCACAAGGCTGCAGTCAAGGTGTCATCCAGGGCTGGGGTCTCATCTGGAGCTTGGGTCCCCTTCTGAGCTCAAGTGGTTGTCGGAAGAATTCAGTTCCTTGCAGTTGTAGGATGGAGGCCCTCTGCTCATAGAAGCTGCCTGCAATTCCCTGCCACATAGCCCTCTTCCGAGGCAGCTCACATCCTGGCAGCTTACTTTCTCAAGGCCATCAGGGAGTCTCTCCTGGGCAGGCTAGCAAGATGGAGTCTTACATATATATGTCCTAATATAATCACATGCATGGCATTCCATCACATTTTCTATCAGTTAGAGGTGAGTCATGGGTCCTGCCCCTACTCTAGTGGAGGGATGATCTATGGCATAAACCTGGGTCTGTCCACCCCAGATACTTGTTCATGAAAATCCTGAGACAAATCCAACTTCCTCCTTGTGTTGGGACCAAGTGCTCTGCTCCATCATCTTTCCGATCAGCATCCTCCTCTTCCTCCCCCTGTAAAGGGCTCATAGCTCCCCCAGGCACCAGCCTCCACAGCAGTGCAGGACTCTCCAGCCTCCCTGACCCCCAGCCATCTGGGTGTCCTCCTCCCCATGTCTATTCTGTGGGACACTCCCTGCAGCAGCCTCCATAGCAAATGAATATTTAATGGAATGCTGCCACCTTTTGGAATTTAGCAAAAGTGATCCCTGTTGTTTAGAGGGATGGATGTGAAGGTCTAGGAAGAAAACACAGTCCTGTTCCCTTGTACACACCCCCACGCATGCACACGCAATCACCCAGCCTTTATTTCCGCTGGTGATCGACTAAGATTTGATGCCGGATTCCGGAAGAAAAAAAAAAAAAGAAAAGGAGCCAGTTTCTTCTTGAGGCAGGTTTTTTCTTCATTTATGCTCTGGTTCATAGTCACTGTGAGTGCTGACAGGCCTGTGCCGTTTCACACTCTAAGAGGCAGCAGAGTGTATGAGCAGGAGCCTTGGTGCATTGGGCTGGATTTCGTCCCTGGCTCTGCCTCCAGCCCTCCAAGGATTTCAGCTTCCTTATCTACCTTCCAAATGTAGGTCTACCAAGCTCTTCCAGCTCTCAACCCCCTGATCCCAGGTTGCGATGTCTGTAACCAGGTATGGGAAATAGGTAAGACCGCATTTATAGATGCCAATCAAATAGGAGTGGTGCTAAGGCCATTTCTGTCCTCAGCAGGAGAGACTGGCACCATTAATTATTAATGATTAATAATTAGGGGACAGTGGCAGCATGGGTGCCATCCCAATGCCAGGTATCTCATGGGGACTCACAGAAGCCAACACAGAGCTGCCTCCTGCCCTGCCTCCCCTGATGCTTCCCTTCCTGTGTATTCAAGGACGTTGCTATCCTCCCATCCCCCAGCATCCTTTACATTTCCCTAGCTTACTCCCAGTTTGAAGTCACTAAAGTTTGTCCATTCTCCCCTTGGCATATCCCTAGCAGACCCACTACTCTGGTTCACGCCCTTGTTATGGCACATCTGGATTATATAACTACCTGTGACCAGTCCTTTGCTTTGGCTTTTCCCTCTTCAATTGATCAGCCTCACATGTTTGACCATGACTCTCCTTTTGAGCATGCTTCAGTAGCTCCATGTGATGTGAGAATAGAGTGCAAACTCCTCTGATTGCAAACTTGGCATTTGGCCCCCATCTTGCCATTCCTCTAGCCTTGGTCCTCCTGTCGCCATGCACCATATTCCCTGACTGTGGACCCTTGCACAGGTTATTCCCTCTGCTTGACTCACTGCCCACCCTCCCAATCTAAGTTCCTAACCATCCGTCAAGATCCATTGGAAAAGCCTTGTTCAAAAATTCTCCTAAGTCCTTCCATTGCATTGAATTTCTCCATCCACTGGATGCCCTCTGCCCTCCATTCCTCCTTCACCTCCTTCTTCCTCACCTCCCCTTGTCATCTATCCCTCTTTCATTCCCCTTCCCTTAAACTTTGCTGCAGTCACTGTTAAGAGTCAAAAGATACAAAAATGAAGTAGACTCACATCCTGCCCTTAAAGGGCTTGCAGTGAATGAGGGAATGAAAACAATGAATAAAAAGAAACCCATAATTGAGGCATAATCTGATTGCTCCTTAGTGGAAACAATACAAAATTCACTGGTGGTACAAATAGATGATCAGAGAAGGCTCCATGGAGGAAGTGACACTTAGAGTCTTGATGGGCAAGGAGGATCCTCAACACCAGTTGCGGGGGCCAGGGGTACTAGGGACCACCATGGGCATGGACTTCAGTCTGATTCAAATTCTAGAGGAGGGCATGTTGGAGAAACAGGCATGCCTCGGTGCTTCATGATGGACACAAGTCGAGGTTTTGATGTGATTGATGTGGGGCCACAGAAGGGTTTTAAGCTGGTGATTGTCTCGATCCGATTTGCATTTTAGATCTCCGTGGGACCTGACTTAGGAGCTGAGTGACTGGAGGAAGCCTTAGTCCCTCTTGGGCATTTTTCACTCCTCCATCCCACCAGAGCAGGCCTCCGGAGCAGAGGGGTCACCAGCTCGGCACCCAGGCTTCTAGGCACGCTCTGCTTCTCATTGCTAATATGCCTTTCTAAAGCGTCTGCTCGGCAGAAAACCAAGTGTGTGGACGAGATAACAGCATTAAGAGCAGAAGGACAAAGCTGATACTCGGGGCAGTGAGACATGGAGGCTCAAATTCTTTCCCTTCAAAATGTCACACATGATTTTGGCCACGTGATCCTGATTAAAGCAAGCCAGGCTTGCTAGGATGAAATGCTAAGTGGTGCTTGCGACCTCAGGCACAGGGAGTGTAGAGGTCTGCTGCTCTGATGAGCATCCCTGCCATTTCTCCCCACCGTTTTCTGCCAGATAAAAGAGGGAAATCTATTTAGCGATTTTTCCAAATCCCTGAGGATGGTTGTGCCCCCTGGAGACACAGTGATACTGACAGGTTTCCAATGTTAGATCCAACTTCAGGTTGGGATTGAGGGTCTTGTATTCTCCCCACCTCCTGAAGGAGTGTCTAAAATACAGTGGGCACTCAATAAATACTTGTTAACAAAATTAATGAGTGAGCGAAAGAGTCAGTCTCATTGATTTCGAGCACCCCAAAAGACTTCTCTGTCCCTCTTCCAAAGTCAGTATGTTACCTCCCCCCAACTACCCTCCTCACTTTTGTCTCCAAAGATTGATTTTGCTCATTCATGAACTTGATGTAAACCCCAACAATAAAAGTGCATCTGCCTTCTTCTCTTCAGCAGCATCCCCAGGACGTCCAGCTATGTTGCTGCATGTATCAGTAGTTGCTCCTTTTTAAATTGTTGAATTTAAACTGTTGAATCCTGTTTCATTGATTATACCATCATTCTCTGGAATTGTTGATGAGCATTTGGGTTGTTTTCAGTTTGGGGGTATGTGTACTCTTGTACCCATTGTTTGGTGGACAGATGCACCCATTTCTCTTGGGACTATGCCACGGGATACATTCAGTCACATGATAGACACACGTTTAGTCTTAGTAGATACTACCCCAAAATTTTCCGAAGCAGTTGTACAGATTACCACTCCCACAACCAATGAATATGAATCTCCCTTGCATGCCCTTTAAATGCATATGTTGTGAGTTGTCACAATACCCCAGAGGGGCAGGTGTGGTTATTGCCACCCCCAGTTCAGAGGGGCACACCGAGTGTCTGCTAACTCGGTGAAGGCTATATAGGTAGTCAGTGATGGTGGGAGCCTGAAGCAGGGGTGCCTGCAGGATGGCAGCAGGTCTTAGGCACTGTATACCATGGATTGTGAGCAAGCAACTCTGTCGTGGAAATCCCAGAGGGCAGTGTGGTGGAGTGTTTATGTGAACCTCACTTGTGAACCAGAATGCAGACATTGACCCCCAGCTCTGCCACTTCCTTCTTGTGTAACCCCGGGCAAGCAGCTGGACCTCTCTGTGCCACACTTTTCATGTTTGTAAAATGGAGTTGATAAATCAGGTTGTTGTGAGGATTAAATGAGTTAACATAGGTAGAGCCTTAGGGGTGGGCACTAAGGAAAGGTTAACTCATTAGTATTCAGCTCTGCCCAGTTTGAGTGCTGGACTTAGCTCCTTGGGGAGGAGGGCTGCCTCTCGGCCAGCTCTAATAGTTGTCAGATAGGCTACATGATTCTCCACCCCTTACCCCCCCCCCAGAAGGGAGCTGTCTCCTCATGAAATCTGGAATCTAATTTTGAGCCCCAATCATCGGTTTCACAAAGCCTGCTGGGGTGCAGCCTGACTGGTCCCTTCTGAAATGAGTCTCTGCTCTTTACTGCCCCTAATAAGAAATGTGGTCTGTTTGCTCAGGGTTTTACCCTTTATAGAAATGGTCAGATTTCTTTCTTCTCCACATCTCCATTCCGTAAATCCATGCCAAATATTGATGTTTGATGACTACAAATATCACACATAGCTTTTAATCAAGAGAGACGGAGGGAAGATAAGGGGAGTAAATACGTCTCTGTAAGGTAGTTCAATATTCTCTGTAACGATTTTGCTAAGAAATAAAATGAGTGGAGGGGAGGAGATAGGGCTCTGTGATGTGTGTCAAGATGGGCTGGACCACCTGGAACATGCTGGACCATGCCTGGGCCCGCACTCCCAGCCCATTGTTTGGATTTAAGTTAGATGTTCATTACCCGGATTGGTAGATGCTATCTCATTTTACAGAAAGGAGAGATGTATTTTAAAGTGAATTTCCAATATGCCATCAGTCTATCCCATTACAAGCAAAATACATTGAGCCAAATTCTGTCATCTGTTGTCGCTTGCCTGAGATGGGAGTAGAATGTAATTGCCAACCATTGCCAGCTCTAGAGAGATGTCAGCCTGCTGGAGGCCGAGGGGAGGTCAGCCTCTAGACTTTTGCCCATCAATGTTGTATTTCCCTCACATGGGGACAAAGGGCAATAGTATGATCCTGGAAGGTTGGTAGGTGTCAAGCACTGAGAGATACTTGGCCTAGTTACTCCAGGCCAGAGCTTGGTCAAACCAAGTGAGACCTCTCGATCCAAATCCAAACCCCACCCATAAGGAGGCCCCCCAACAGCTCACTGCTACCCCAGCACCATCCTAGTGCCTGTGTGTTGTAGGAGCTCAGACCATTCTACTGGAATGAGTGAGTGAATGAATGAATGAATTGGTGGGCCTCCTTCTCCACCAGCATCATTGTTGCTGTTTTGTTCAGCTTCTACTTTGGCATTTCTTATCCCTCAATAGCCTTTTGCTTTGTATTTTGATAATCTCAACTTTTTCTAATTGACAAAGATGATCAATCTCAGAAACCAATGTCAACAAAAACCAGTGACCTACCCATCCATTCACCCATCCATTCATCCACTCATTCAACCATACATATCTATCAATCCATCCATTCATTCATCCATCCAATATTGTGCACCCACCATGGGCCAGGCCCCGTGTAACTGCTGAGGCTGTAGTAGTAAGCCAAGACACACCTGGCTTATCTTCCTAGAGCCTACAGTCCAGTGGGGAGACAGAGATTAAGCATACTAGAGGATAATCATACTAGAGGATATCTATAAACAGAGATGAGTGCTCCATAAGGAGGAACATGGCTCTGGGACAGCCTATTACAGTGAAACCTGGTCCAGATGGTGGGTATGTCTGAGATTTCCCCAGGAGGACACTCATGAGCTGAGGTCTTGTGGCAAGGGCAGGGAGTAGAGGATTCCACACAGAGGGGGCAGTGTGTGTAAAGGTCCAGTGGCCAGATCATTTCCAGGTACTCTCATAGGTCATCGAGAGTGGCTGGAACTCAGAAAGGGATGGTGGGGTATTCTAGATGAAGTCAAAAGTGTTGACAACATCAGCCCACATTGGAATTCCAAGCCATGGGGAGGACATTGGTCTTTTTCTCAAAGGAATGGAAGGTTTTGAAAGGTTTTACAAGAGGTGATCTGATTTGCATTTTGTGAAGATCCCTCTGGCTCCTTTGAGGAACCTTGGCTGCAGTGCGGGGGAGGGGGAATCTCAGAGTCCACGAGATGGAAAACAGCTGGTGGCGTGGCAGTGGTCTGCCTTCCTCAGGCTTGGGCAGCATCTCCACCTGTCATCCAGGTGGATTTCCTTCAAAAGTCTCAGAATACCCACAGGCTCACTGTACATTTGCATTTGCACAATTGAAGATGGGTTCCCCAACATAAGCCTTCCAGGTTCTTGGCAGAGGGAATGTCAATAGACATATTTTTGTACAAGGGCTGCAGCATGACCCCCATCCCATCCCATGCATACAGGGATCTTCTGCTTACTTTCATATCTGCCAAGCCTGCTGATGGAGCCATGTCACAGCTCAGGATATGACTCCCGGAAACTGAGGTTAAATTGTCTAAAGACCGGGGGGGAATGAGGGATGGTGCAAATGAGGAGATTTTCATTCTTAGATGTCTGTGAGCTGCCAGTGACACCAGAATGTCACATCCAGTTCATGGGACCAGTTTGGACTATCGTTTTGTGGGAGGAAACCATTCAGTACCAGGGCCATACTGGTCTTGTGGAACTGTGTTGATGGGGCTGGGATCCATAATCATGTGGTGGCATTGGGAGAGTATTTGGTACCAGGTGCTTCTTTACATATCTCCAAGTTAGAATTCTTGCCTTATATTTATTTTACGCCCCAAATCAAAGTAGATGGGGTCATTTTTTCCCAGGTGTCATCAGACAACTGGATTCATGGATGGGCATCTGAAATCCTTCTTTCTGATCCCTTTTTCTCCTCTCCCCCCCCTGCAGGATTCCAGGATCCCATCAGCTCCCCAAAATTCCCCCTTCAAGGGGGCTATGGGAGGGAATGTCAACCCCTGTAGGAACTGTGAGAAGCAAGTTCAGCCTTTTTTACACTAAGATTGGCCACCTCTTTTGAAAAATTCTTGTATGTTCTCATGCCTACCAGGTCTCTTTTCTATCTTATCAAAGATTCTCTCTTGGGTTGGGAATTGGAGGTCAGAAAGGAAACTCTATTCTGTTACATGCAGCCTGGGAGTTACATTTTTTTTTTTTTCAACAACTGGAACTGCAGATGTCTTTAAACCAGAAGAAAGCAAATTTGGGCATGGGTTAAAAACAAACTCCATCTCCCTCCAGGTCTCCCTTGGGGACTGTGCAGGAGGGCTCTGGACAGTTGGGGGTGAATTTTCAGTGCAACTTTCACCTTTCTGGTTTTGCTGCCTGAGTCCACAGGGATTTCATAAATATTATGTTGCTCAATTTTGGTTCAGTGGCATGGAGTCGTTCCAATGTGTTCTAATTACTCAGACATAAATGATTTCTGGTGCACTTTAAATGATTTCAGATGCACTTTTGTCTATCAGGCTGCTGATTTATAACTCCCTGGGACTTTGATGTTGTGCTTCATTGATTTCTTTTAAGGCTCTTCAGAGGTATATTTATTATAGATGATACATTTCCCTGTTCATTCGCTCCATAATTCTGAAACACTCTCATTTTCCACTTGTCAACACTCCATCCCTACCCCCTGCACTTATGCTGTCCCAATAGCAAGAAGACACATTTACTGAGTGCTTGCTGAATGCAGAACCAGGTACTAGATGCTATGGGTGAGTGGAGATACACAAATTAAATACACATTCACATTTCTTCCAGTGGCATCCTTATCATTTAGACAAAGGGACAGCACACACATAGATTCATTGATGTGACAGGAGAGAGAGAACACAGGGAGGCCACTGTGGTTAGTCCATGAGCTGTGAAAGATGCTTGGAAGAGAAGAGAGATGAGAGATGGGTGGGGTCAAAACTTTGTGTCCAGATCCCTGCAGTGATGGTCCATGGGAGTGGTGCTTGGCCAAGACAGCTGGCTATGGTCCTGAGGATGTGGTGGGAGTCCCAGCTTAGTCCTGTTTTCATGGGTCTCCATCTTGCCATGCAATGGTCTCTTGAGCCTTAGTTTTCTCATCTGTAAAATGGAACACATCCAATCTTGTTGGTTAGGCTCTATGGATTGGGCACTTTGAATGTACTAGGCAGGGGCAGATCGATGTTGTGTGGGACCTGAAGCTTCATAAGTTTTGGGAGGCTTTTAGAAAACCCCAGATTCTGAATGCCTGGCTAGGTCTCTGCCCCACAGTGGAGCCCACTAGAGTTAGTGCTGTGGTCTTCAATGGTTTTTAAGCACTGGACTTGTTTTCTTCCCAAATTATTTGTTGCATGGATGTCTGGTGTGTAAGACAGATAATAGCTTTCCGAGCTACTCAGGGAAGGGTCCATACGGCATTGTTTTGCGTTTCCGTCGTAACTTAAAGGGAAACTTTCACAATGTCCGGAGCCCTTGATGTCCTGCAAATGAAGGAGGAGGATGTCCTCAAATTCCTTGCAGCAGGAACCCACTTAGGTGGCACCAACCTTGACTTTCAAATGGAACAGTACATCTACAAAAGGAAAAGTGATGGTATCTACATCATAAATCTGAAGAGAACATGGGAGAAACTTCTGCTGGCAGCTCGTGCCATTGTTGCCATTGAAAACCCAGCTGATGTCAGTGTCATATCGTCCAGGAATACTGGCCAGCGAGCTGTGCTGAAATTTGCTGCTGCTACCGGAGCCACTCCTATTGCCGGCCGCCTCACTCCTGGAACCTCCACTAATCAGATCCAGGCAGCCTTCCGGGAGCCGAGACTGCTGGTGGTTACTGATGCCAGGGCTGACCACCAGCCTCTTACAGAGGCGTCCTATGTTAACCTGCCTACCATTGCTCTGTGTAACACAGACTCTCCTCTGCGCTACATGGACATTGCCATCCGTTGCAACAACAAGGGAGCTCACTCAGTGGGTCTGATGTGGTGGATGCTGGCCAGGGAAGTTCTGCGCATGCGTGGTACCATTTCCCGAGAACACCCGTGGGAGGTCATGCCTGATCTCTACTTCTACAGAGATCCTGAAGAGATTGAAAAGGAATAGCAGGCCGCTGCTGAAAAGGCTGTGACCAAGGAGGAATTTCAGGGTGAATGGACGGCTCCAGTTCACTGCTACTCAGCCTGAAGTTGCAGACTGGTCTGAAGGTGTGCAGGTGCCCTCGGTGCCTATTCAGCAGTTCCCTACTGAAGACTGGAGCGCCCAGCCGGCCACTGAAGACTGGTCTGCAGCTCCCACTGCTCAGGCCACTGAATGGGTAGGAACAACCACTGAGTGGTCTTAAGCCGGTCTTCCACAAAGGCAAACAAAATGGAAATAGAAATGGAAAAGGTTGACGGAAAATAAACAGTTTGTAAAAGTCGAAAAAAAAAAAAGACATAATAGTGGAGCTTCTGTGATTGGGAACCTTTTCTTTCTCCCTGGGACTGGGGCCTGAGGCATCTTCAGAAAATGTGTTCTGTAACTGGTCTTGATAGGGAGGCAGGATCTGAACTCAGCCCTCCTCCCCATTCCCCACTCTGGATGTTTCTTTGGGATTGCCTGAAAGACTAGCCCTGTGTTGAGAGGGACAGCGTGGCCCCACTTTATGGGCGGTTCTTGCCACCACAGGCTGATCCCAGGTCTCCCAGGCTGGCTTCAGGCGTCTTTCAGTGACAGGATACTTTTCTTCCCTGAAGTGCAAGCCTCAGGTTCCAGCCGCTGAGAACCAGGGGAAGGGACAATGAGGAGTATGCGCCACCTAGTGACCATTTCCAGGAGCTGTCACTCTCAGAACCGTCTGGGGAGGAATCTTTATCTCTGGGCAAGGTTGAGTCTGGGGATGTTGTTCCGCAAGGTCCTGAAGCCGCTTTTTGAGAGGGTGTGGCTCAGATCTGCATCTTGCGGCCTTAGAGCAGGAGTAACTCTCGTCAGACTGCCCTTGATTCTCCTGTGGAGACTCTGCCATTGTGAATATGGGCTCCCAGAGAAGTAACTGCCTCCCTTTTTCTTCTTCCCTTCACCATCATGGTCCCTCCTCCCCTTTCTGGTTCTACTTCTTCCCTCCCTTCCTCCTCCCCCTCATATCCTTCTCTTTGGTGTCCCCCCCTCCTCCCTCTCCCCTCCCTGCCTCTTCTCTTCTTTCTCCCTCCTCCCACCACCCCTACTAGCCCCTTCTTGTCCTCTTGCTCCAGATCCTTCCCATCTCCTTCCTCCCTTCTTCCTTCTCTCTCCTCTTCTCCTTACTTTGGCTCAGCCAGCCTTCTTTTAACTAATAGATCTTTTGGGGGTTCTGTATTGGTCCAGGTGCAAGCAGGGCAGTTGCTGAGTTAGAGGTGGCCATGAGTCCCAGCTGTGGATGGTAAGAGGTTGAGATGGCTTGCCTTCCTTTCTTCCTTCCTCCATGCATTTGTGCATGCATGCATGTATGCATTCATTCGCTTTTTCATGAGTGCATGCACAGATTCAATAAGTACATTTTGAGGCAAACTATGTGTCAAGCATTGACAGACTCCATTCTGGCTTTAACCCCTGGGCACTTAGCACACACCATTCCTCTCTATTATCTTCCTGGAAAGTTCCAACTCACTTTCAAGACCCAGTCAAACATTGCCCTGCAGACTAAATTGTGAGCCTCATCCCCTTACCCATTAGACCTGGGGTCTTTGGAGAGCTTTTCCTTCAGTCTCCTTAAAGCCCAGCCCACAGGTTCCCAGCACTCGAACTCAGCCTTACATTGAGTCAAAACCCCTGAAGCTGGTTTTTGTCTGCCCCGGAACTCTGTGTTCTTCAGTGATTATGCTTGTTCCTCTCCCAGAGGGTATCCTGTACACAAAGCATCCCTAGAAATCCAGAAATCTTAGCACTAACAACACGAGAAAGGCCGATGGAAATGTTTTCTGTATTCTTGGGTTCTACTAATCACATTCTAATAAGTTTTCTTTATTCCTAGGGATTGAGTAAAAATAAGTTGTTTCTGAGGACTTTATCCTGGATGTCTTGTCTTGTGTTTTGGTTTTACTTTGTTTCTCTTCCTCTGTATTCCCAAGTTAATGCTGGGAAGGGGGAAGGTAGGTTTGTAGTTATGTTTGTTATTACAGAGTACGGTGAGATAGCCTATTATAAAATGGAGAGAAAGGATGATGGGAATGTCTACACTTTGGCTGCAACATCTTACAGGGTTATCTTCGGCATTGTGGAAGGTACCACTCTCAACTGAGGCTATCATCCAAACTCTCAGTGTCTAAGCTCTGGTATGCACTAGGTACTCAATAAATGGCTGGCAATTTAAGAAAAAATCGAGATTTAACTTACATACTATAAAGTACAAATCTTAACGTACAGGCCCATGAATTTGTACATATGCATACTTCCTGGATGCCATTAGCCAGATCAAGAAACAAAACATTTTCACACCTCAAAGTTTCCCCTGTGCCCCCTGCAGCCAGAACCACCCCTACCCAGAGCCCCCACCACTCCACTCACTTCCTCCTTAGATCAGTTATATCTGCTTTGGAACTTCATAAAAATGGAATCCTGACAGACTCCACTCAACGTCATGCCCATGAACATCATCCATGTTGCAAATGGCTGACAGATTCGCACTTGGGTATTGAACGAATTGTCCACATGTTGGCTTCTCATATGGGTTGAGTTGAAGCCTGCTTAGG
Organism: Mirounga angustirostris; assembly: GCF_029215605.1. Taxonomy (NCBI): domain Eukaryota; kingdom Metazoa; phylum Chordata; class Mammalia; order Carnivora; family Phocidae; genus Mirounga; species Mirounga angustirostris. Next base: position 144,047,711 of record NW_026991713.1, read on the forward strand.
AGGTTGAATCAGGATAGCTTCAGTTGAAGAGCTTCTTCTTACCTTTAACATGGATTTTGCTGAGTCCTAGCACCTGTGTGTGTTGGATCCAACACTCAGTTTCCCATTGCTGCCAGGCAGGATCATGGGTCCCAAGAACCCAGTGTGGGACGTTGGGTCACCAGTGGACACTAGCTCCTCCATTTACTTGTTCCACATGATTTCAGGGAGTCTGGGCTATTTAGAAGGCATCTAGCTGTCACCTGTGGACAGGACATGATGTCTAATATATTTGTAGTCACTGTACGTCTTACCTGAGTGGCATCTGTGCAGGAGCCTCATGAGGAATTTGACTGGTTTATGAACCATCCCAAGGGGTCACCTGTGAGGCCTTAGCTCTGAGGCTGTGTTCATTCATGGAAAATGCTGTTGGCCCACTGAGGAGTCTGCAGGATGCCCAGTGACATGCCTTCCAGACTGCTGCTGTAAACACTAGGGTGAGGTTACCACTGGGAACAGATGGCCTAAATTCCTGGACAGGAAATACCCACAGGGGGACATGTTCAACATGAGATTAACAGGCTCTAGAGGGGAGGCTCAGGGACCTGGGGCTTGGACTAGATTGCTATTCGAGGTAAGCTCTTGATTTCATGACCTCATCTCTTGCCCCAACCCCGAGACTTCACTCACAATCCAGGTTGTTAACACTGAGAGATCTTATCCTGTTAGCCTTTCACTTGAAAGAAATTGGATTGAAAATCTCGCCAGACTGCCTCCGGACAGAGCTTTTCCATCAGCTGTGAATGACCCTCCGGCAGGGAGAGTTGCTTTCCTTTACACACCAATAGTAGGTGACAGAAGGCGGGGGGCATTCCTCTCCTCTCTGCCCGGCTGCTGTCAGAAACTCTTGGAGAGGGACCCCACTGGGAACTCACTGTCTGACCCATGACAAGGCCTGAGAAAGTCACTTCCCCTCTCTGTACCTGGGCTCACCTCCATTACATGTGCTTGTCCCTTAACAGAGTCTCATGGAGACTGTCAGAGTGGAGCAAATCACCTGGGAACATGGGGATTCAAACCCTGCTCCGGGTGTCTTGGGGAACCTCAGGGATGGGTTTGCCTACTCTCCTACCTCCAGTATTTTTACTGTGCCCATCCTGCTTTTTAGTAAATTTCTGTATCATGTGGTAGATTCCTGGGGTATATTAAAAAAAACTATTAAACTCCCCAACACCTGAACTCATGAAACCTGAGTTGCTGCCCACTCTCTCCCTGGCCTGGTCTGCTCTCCTGATTCAGCAAAGAGTAGCAGTGTTTCAAGTAGGAAAATGGTGCTCAAGCTCTGTTTTCTTTGGACATCACAGACTTGGGAGGATTAAGTTGGATTTTATCCAACTGGTGGCCTAACAGAGGCTTGGCCTCCCCCATGGATTGGCAATCATGTCAATGACACTGAATTGAGGGCGAGATGGAGGCACAGAGGTGGGGTACAGACTTCAGCTGGGCCCAGTGCATATTTCCCTATCCCAGTGTTATGTATACAGATTCTTACAGGCCTATCAACCCAGTGTGTCAAGGAATAATTTAGGAAGGGGAGGATCTAAAAGATACCATGATGAAAGGGACACTCCAAGCTAAGGACTTTTTCCAACCCCTGCTGAAAAAGGGACTGGGCATTAACTCCAAAACCACGTAAAGCTATCATACAGGGACTGTATTAGAATTTTATGCAAACATGTATATGTCCAGGTTCATATTTATGCGCCCAAGCGTTCTCATTTCTGTGCTGAGGAATGAGGCACAGAGATCCGTGGAAACTTCTTAAGACCCAGAGCAGCTGCCAGGAACCAGTGGTCTAGTGTCTCATGGGAAAGATGGGGTTCTTTTAACAACTAAGAATGTGGCCACATTTTGAAGGTGAATATGGCCATGGGGAAATAAAATTATCTGGGTCATCTGAAAATTTTCTAGAAGTACATGGATCCCAATTTCCCAAATATTCCCTTTATTCCTGAAAAGTATATTCCTAAAAAATGAAGACATATGCAAATTAAGTTTTCCCCAAAGCTCTTAGCAACCTTTGCTAGTTTACTGGCCCCTTCTGGCTTTGATGTTCCACAATGAGAGCTGACTTAAAGCCCTAGGATGGCAATTGTCCTTCATGGTTTATAAAGGCTTTTGTTTAAAAGAAACTGCTTTATTGAGATAGAGTTCATATACTATACCAGTTAGAGTGTATAATTCAATGGTCTTTAGTATATTTAGAGTTGTGTAAACATCACCACCATCAACTCTAGAACATTTTCATCATCCCCAGAAAGAAATCCCACACAAGGCTTTTGAAGACCATTCTTACAGAACCCCATGAAAAGAGCAGTGTGGACAGTTTCCACCCCACTTTACAGATGGGCAAACAAAAGACTTGGGGGAGTTTAAGATTGGCAAAAGAAGCTTAGGGGAAAATTTTCAGTCCTTTTTAATACTGGAAGGTGCCAGTAAGTTCCTAAAAACAAAGATTCAAGTCTCTGAGCTCCCAGGGTTTCTTAAGCTCAGGCTTCTCTCCCTCTCCCCTGACCTGGGAGGCAGAAGGATGGTGGCAGAAACAGACTGTGTGGGTAATGGATTCAGACCTCCACTCCCTGACAGGCTGTCCCTGTGCCAACTTGCATATGCTGCAAACCTGCTGACTTGGACACAGCTGCCAATGCAGGGTGACAGAACCTGGGGCTTGCCTCAGGGACCCTTCAGGACCTTTACTTTGAGTGCTAGGTGGCACTGCCGAGCTCTTATTGTGGGACAGGGAGACCGAGGGAATTGCTTGTTGAATGGCTCTGGAGAGAAACAGGCCTTTTGATGACAAAGAGATGGACCAGTAGGGTAATCCATAGCCAAAGAGCAAAATGGCTTAGGCATCTGCAGGGATTCTTCCCTGATTGGGGACAGTGTGATTGAGGGTGACTGTGGTGCCAGAGAGCCTGGCACAAGAGACTATTAGCCATCAGCTATCATGGGCTACTGCAGATGATATTTTAAATGGGATTCAGGGACACTACACATAACATACTGAAATGGACCAAACCTTAGATATTTGCATTTAAGCCATCTTTCTTTTCTTTCTTTCTTTCTTTCTTTCTTTCTTTCTTTCTTTCTTTCTTTCTTTCTTTCTTTCTTTCTTTCTTTCTTTCTTTCTTCCTTCCTTCCTTCCTCCCTCCCTCCCTCCCTCCCTCCCTCCCTCCCTCCCTCCCTCCCTTCCTTCCTTCCTTCCTTTCTTTTTAAAGATTTTATTTATTTATTTGAGAGAGAGAGAGAATGAGAGAGAGCACATGAGAGGGGGGAGGGTCAGAGGGAGAAGCAGACTCCCCATCGAGCAGGGAGCCCGATGTGGGACTCGATCCAGGGACTCCAGGATCATGACCTGAGCCGAAGGCAGTCGCCCAACCAACTGAGCCACCCAGGCACCCTCTTTCTTTCTCTCTTTCTTTCTCTCTTTCTCTCTTTCTTTCTTTCTTTCTTTCTTTCTTTCTTTCTTTCTTTCTTTCTTTCTTTCTTTCTTTCTTCCTTCCTTCCTTCCTTCCTCCCTTCCTCCCTTCCTCCCTTCCTCCCTTCCTCTCTCTCTCTCTCTCCCTCCCTCCTTCCCTCTCTCCCTCTCTCCCTCTCTCCCTTCCTTCCTTCCTTCCTCCCTTTCTCTCTCTCTCTCTCCCTCCCTCCTTCCCTCCCTCCCTCCCTCCCTTCCTTCCTTCCTTCCTTCCTTCCTTCCTTCCTTCCTTCCTTCCTTCCCTCCTTCCTTCCTTCCTTCCTTTCTCTCTCTCTCTCTCCCTCCCTCCCTCTTTCCCTTCCTTCCTTCCTTCCTTCCTCCCTTTCTCTCTCTCTCTCTCCCTCCCTCCTTCCCTCCCTCCCTCTCTCCCTTCCTTCCTTTCTCCCTTTCTCTCTCTCTCTCTCTCCCTCCCTCCCTCTCTCCCTCCCTCCCTCCCTCCCTCCCTCCCTCCCTCCCTCCCTTCCTTCCTTCCTTCCTTCCTTCCTTCCTTCCTTCCTTCCTTCCTTCCTTCCTTCCTTTCCTAAAGTGTCCTTACTATCGTTACTAGCACACCTTCCCCAGGAGATAAGCCCCATAGGGCAGGATGTTTTGTCAGTATCCTCTTATCTAGAGCAGTTCCTGGACATGTGCAGGTTCAGGACATTGAATGAAGCAATGAGTTTGATGAGTAGTCCCCTGTGTCAGGTGCCACTCTACTTGGATCCTTACTGCAGTTCTCAGATGAGACTGGCACAGAGAGGTAAAGGAACTGGCATGGTTCTTAAAGCTCAGCAGTGGTGTGGTTGGGATTTGACCCTGAGCAGTCCCTAACCTAACCCCTGTGTAGTCCTTCCTGCCTAGCCAAGTCATAAGGATTGGTGTAGATTTACTTTGTAACTTTTTGTGTCCTTTAATTTACCCTATAGGAAAAGAATAACTCAGTTAATAAATCTGATTTATTTACCATTGGCACAGTAGGCTCTGCTCTCATGGAGTTACAGTGTAATGGGAAGAGAAGAGAGACTCTGTAGCTGAGCCAGGATATCTGAAACCTTGTATTAGGCAGCTCAGCAGCCATAACAAAGAACCACAGACTGGGTGGCTTAAGCACAGAAATTTATTTCTCACAATTCTAAAGGCTCAAAGTCTGAAATCAAGATGTCGTAGGGTTGTTTTCTTCTGAGGCCTCTCTCTTTGGCTTGCAGATGGCTGTCTTCTCCTGCGTCCTCACATGGTGTTCTGTGTATGTCTGTATCCTAATCTCCTCTTAAAAGGACACCACTCCTATGAGTTGGGCCATGTTGGGCCATCCAAATTACCTCATTTCACCTTAATTATCTCTTTAAAGATTTTGTTGCCAAACACAATAACATTCCCAGGTACTGGGGGTTAGGACTTCAACATAGAAATTTGCGGGTGGGGGGTACAATTCAGCCCATAACAGACCCTAAACACAAAGTTTCAGGAATCCTACTTCTAACTCCTCTCCAATTCCAGGGGCCCTCAGTTCCTTTCCTTCCCATGGGAGCCAGATGTCAAATGCTAATGTGAACTTCCATAAATAGCTGGTTATACTCAGATGCTTAGGTGGAAATGAGTTCCCTTATTTTTTTAATGGTGGATCTTGTGAATTGGATAGAGGTTTCAAATAGAGGTGGGGAAAAAAAAAACAACAAAACAACAACCCTCAGATCTCTCTTTCTTCAGCTCCCTTCTGAGCACATTTGAGCAATCATTTTATCTAAAACATTTTTTTCCATAAGAAAGAATTGTGCTTAATTGGGTCTCATTTCTGTTCTCCCCTTAAACAACCAAGTGTCTACATTTCTGTTGGGATTGAAAGATCCAATCAGTTCAGATAAATCAGCTTCCTTTTAAATTATGATCTTAGAGGAAATAATGATCTAACTTACTTTTTGTTAATTACTTTTAGGTGAATTAGACATCCCAGGTTTGCAGTTCCTGATTTCCTCAGAAGTATTTAAGCCCTCAAATCTATTTAAACCTTTTCTTTTACTCAAATTAAGATGCTGAAAAATTCCACTACTAGAAATACTTTAGTTTTTTTTTTTTAGGTTCAGCTTCATGGCTCTGTAATTTTAAATAATTTGAGCTGGAAAATCCTATCATATCCTATAGTGTGATACCAAATTAATGTTTTCCCTTCAAAATTGTCCTATATTATTGGTGTCTCAGATTTAGTAAACAAATAAATAGAACATAGAGGTAATGAATAACATCACCAGGTAGAATTATAAAACACAAACCAAATTGTGTACCCCACAGATAGGAATTATGCATTTAACCATAGCAATCATGGTGTGTGTGTATGTATGTCTCTGTGTTTTTGTATCTCCAAGAAAAAAAATCAGTTGTAAAGTACAGAAAATGGGATAGTTTTGATCACAAAGAATAGAACTAAAAATACATCTTTTTTTTTTTATTTTATTTATTTATTTGACAGAGAGATACACAGCGAGAGAGGGAACACAAGCAGGGGGAGTGAGAGAGGGAGAAGCAGGCTTCCCGCCAAGCAGGGAGCCTGATGTGGGACTCGATCCCAGGACCCTGGGATCATGACCTGAGCCGAAGGCAGATGGTTAACGACTGAGCCACCCAGGCGCCCCAAAAATAAATCTTTTTATACAAAAAAATTTTAAACCTTCAGGAGTGAAGAAGCAAGTTTATAAGTAACAAATATATTTAGAAGGGAATTAATATTTCACAAGAGAAGTACATAATTAAAACTTGTGGGAAATGGCCAAAGCAGTACTTAAAGGCATTCTCATAGCCTTAGGTTTTACTGTCTTTTTTGTCTGAGAGGAAATTTTATCTTCAGTACTGAGTGAAGTAGTTTGTGTAAGGGTGGTAGTCTTTCTGCCTCTGCCACCACTACCCCAATCAGTAAAGACTTTGTACAGTTTGAGTTTCAGTGCTTGTAATAGTCCAGTATTTGGCACTGGATAGCTTGCCTTCACATCAGATAGTCTATTGAGAAATACAGTGCAGCCCAATGTCTGAATTAAGGACTTATGGGATTAAGGAAGCCAAGAATTGAAGTCTCTTTCTGCCATGCAAATGGTGGTCCTATTTGTGATGCCACTTATCATAGACTAAATTTTTCTTCTCTTTTTCTCTTTGTTTCTGTTCTTTATTGACCCCTCTGGATCCTGGGCACATTCCCCATTGGGAACTAAATCAGAAGGGGCCCTTGAGTTCTATGAAAAAGGAACCATTGATATAGTTTAGGTTCCTAGGATCTGGGCTAAGGAAGGGACCCTTGAGGCCAGGCAAGTAGTATTTGAATTCTAGGAAAGATCCTAAATCCAAGGCCTGAAGTGTCCTGGTGATTTGCTCTGTCTTTATCCCCAGTGAGAATGGAGACACTTCAAGAACTTTCAGCTGAGACATCTGGGATAAATGATGGAGGGAACCTTGTTATTATAGTCCTTGATAGCAAGCCAGGGCCAGCAGAGCAGTCTCTAGTTTCTCATTTACTAAGTTCTGACTAGTACATTCCACATCTCCAAGAAATGCCAAATATGAGCAGCCTCATGGCTAAAGTGAGATCTCACAGGGTCATGTTATTCCTTTTTTGTTTGTTTATATGTTTCAAGTTTCTGTTTAAATTCTAGTTAGTTAACATACTGTGTAATATTAGTTTCAGGTAGTTTCAGGTATAGAATTTAGTGATTCCCAGAGACAGACCAACTTATATACAACACCCAGTGCTCATCACAAGTGCCCTCCTTAATACCCATCACCCATTTATCCCATCCCCCCCACCTTCTTTTGTTTAAATTCATCTTCTCCATAGGCTGTAATGAGTCCTGTGGCACCTGACCAGTCTGTAAGCTAAGTCACATCATGTACAAAGGTATCTTGTAGCTTTGTGAGGATAGCAAGTTATGGCTGATGCCAGTTGTCACCAGAATAAACTGTGAGTAATTTAATGCCTTTCTAATGATGCTACCTAGGCCCCAAGCACCCATCACATAGTCAACAAATGTACTGGAGTAGACTTAAATACTAAATAGAAAAGACAAACTGATGCTCCAAAGGGAACAAGCCATTTACTCTTCATTCTCCACTCCTAACGTGTTGAGAGTGAAGGCTAGAAGACTCAGGTTGGTGACAGGCTGCCACCAGGACCTGGGTTCAACCCAGAGGTGATCCTGGAAGACCCTCTCTCTCTATCCCCACTCCCCAGTATTTTAAGGCCATAACAGGGGGATAATCAATATTTAATCACCCATAGGATTTTGATGCCAGTCAATCCAAATGGATGCAGCAACTAAACAGAACAGACTCAGCTATAAAGCTTGTATAGCTGTGCCAGGATGAGCTATCTGACCACAGTGTCCTCCATTGTATCTTTAGGCTTTGTCTACAAATTCTGAGCAGTTCCTACGGACTCAAAGCCACTGCCTGAAGAGGGATGTGTGGGCCATTTAAGCACTGGAAAACTCAGTAACAAGAGAAGAGTGGGACCAGTGTCAGAACCAAGGACTGAAAAGCTGTTCCAGCTGAGAGCCAGTACCACAGCTGCCCTCCTTGTTCATGTAGATAATCTTGCCCCTGACACCTGCCTGGGGTCCTGGAATGATGACGGTTCCCCTGAGTTTGTTTCCCTGTCCTGACCTTGCTTCCTTCTAGCTTAAGTTTGTATTTATCCAGCTGTCTATTTTAGTAGGCAGACCTGGGCTCAGTGTGCAGCCCTTTGTGTTGAGTTGGAGATAATAGAGCCAAGGTTAAAAGAGGTGTCAAATCTTGACTTCTTACCAACTTACCTTCAAGTCTCACTTTCTAAATCTTAATAAACATGAAAGTACCCTGTGGTGTTGTAGGGAGAATTCAGTGAGCTAAAAGCATTTAACTCTTAGTAGCACTTAGTGCCTGGTGACTCTTACGTGGTTGGGGATAGGATCTCTTTCTGTCCTCATGGGAGGTTAATGCAGATATATCTCTTCCCCTATCTATCTCTGTCCATTGCTCAGAGGTCGTTTGAGGCTCAGAGGCTCAGGGGTGTGGTGCCCTCTGCAGGAGAGAGTGAGAAGAAGGCATAGGTACTTCAGACATTGCTCTTCAATATCTAATAATTATCATGTTTACAAAAGTTTGTCAGGCTCTCTTCACAGATCACCTCAGGACCTTCATAGCATTGGTGGGCAATGACACTCTCCATGGGAATAATTTGGGTCTCCAATTGTTGGTGCCAATGCTTTGATCAGCTAGCATTTCCCAGAGACAGACCCACTTCTTAATGCTTTTTCTATCCTGATTAAGGACACAGGCTTGCCATTCAAACTAGGCAGGATTTGGGGGATCGATCCTTCTCACTTTGTGGCTTCAATAGTTGGAAGAAAAGCAATAAGAGAGATTGGATGTGTGGACGAGGAGGTCATTTGAGAGAGGAGCACTATGAGTTTTAATTTTTTTGGTTGCTGATGTTTAACAACCAGATACGGTTTTTAGATGGTTTTTGATGTTACTTTCTCCATCTACAGCGAAACAGCTGCATAATGGCAACAGTTGACATTTAGGAGTGGGAAAGTAGGGCGGTGAGGTTATTTCCTTCGGAAAGGTCACATTTGGATCTGGAGGTTGTCCATGACAAATGGCCAAACCAGTTTCCAAAACTGTGACCACAGACACTTGGAGGTACTGCATATGAGTTTTTTAAAAAAAGGTAAAACAAAACTCAAGTGGTCATTGACTGTGTGTCAGAATTTGCTCTGATGAAGGTGATAATGTTGATGATCATGACAATGTTGATGATCGATATTACTGGCCAGGCTCTCTGAGGCTCTTTCTGATACCCTCGCCCTGCTGTATGCTTTTAAAAGTCTTTCTTCTCGGGTACCTGTGTGGCTCAGTTGGTTAAGTGTCTGACTCTTGATTACAACTCATGTCATGATCTGGGGGTTGTGGGATCAAGCTCTGCATTGGGCTCCACGCTCAGTGGGGAGTTTGCTTGAGATTCTTGCTCTCTCCCTTTCCCTCTGCCCCTCTCCCTGCTTATGTGCACACTCATCTGTCTCTAAAATAAATCTTTTTTAAAAGTCTTCTATGTACCTATTGCTGCTTTGCTTCTATTATATATAATTCATCATATACTATTGTGCCCACCTGCTTTCATGTTTCTCACTCCCTAGATTGGAGCTACTTGATGATCTCCCCTTTTTCTTCTTTGTACCTAGCATTGGGCTTACTGAATATCTTTTGAATGCAATACATGTTCAGAATCTGGTGAAAGGAAATTGTTGTTCGGATGAACTTTTCTCTTGATGAGACAAAGTTTTGCTGAAGGCAGCTCCCAGTGCAGAATCATTTCCTGCGATGGACACTGTGGTGGTTTTGCAATGTTAGGGCCAGGTAATGGACAGGCAGACAGGTGATATGATATCTCTACATTGCAAAGAAGGGCTAAGCCTCCGCATGGTTGCTCTCTCTAAGCTTTTGTGCAGAGATCTCAAAGGGGGATTGGATGCCTGAGATTTCTTTTCCAATCTTACTGAGTTAGGGAGCCGAGGAAGGTATGGAGATGCCAGAGGAAGGGTCTTGCTATGCGTGCCCAGGAGTCTCTTCATAAAGGACACAGGATGCAGTTCAGCTACTTGTCATGGCACCTGTCAATGCACACAGTCAAAACATTATTATTATTATTATTATTATTATTATTATTATTATTATTACTGTCATAATTATTCTTATGATTTTATATTAGAGAGCATGTCATGAGACAGCTCAACTGGCCATAGTCTGATGTTTGAGAACAGGGATGGAGTTGGGAGTCAGACCTGCTGCGTTCCACATCATTGTGTCCCTTGGACAAGTCACTTTACCTGAGCTGTTTCCTGGTCAATATTTCTTTACCTTCTGTGAGATGGAGAAAATTATATCTAATCTATATTTGAGTGTCAGGTAGATGAAAAGTGCCTAGCATAGTAACAACTCAGTAAATGAGAGCCATCATTTTTGTTATTGCTGCTGTTGTTTTATTATTCAACAAGGCAAGGGCTTCAGTGTCTTCTAGGAAAAGTTGAATTTTGCTGTCATACATAATAGTGGTGATTCATTTCGAAATAAGAATCACCTCCAGTTTCTGCCCACAAACTACCTAACCCTGCCTGTGTTTGTCTTCTACTCCAGGGCCCAAAAGGGAGCATTGGGGGGGGTGCACAAAAGCACCATAACTGTGACTTAGTGAGCACTTACTATAGGGCTGATGCTGTGCTAATATTTGACAAGGATGATCTTGAATCAGTCTTCACATAATCCCTGTGAGATAGGTACTATTATTATCCTTCTTTTTTTTTTTTTAAAGATTTTATTTATTCATTTGACAGAGATAGATACAGCAAGAGAGGAAACACAAGCAGGGGGAGTGGGAGAGGGAGAAGCAGGCTTCCGGCAGAGTGAGGAGCTCGATGCGGGGCTCGATCCCAGGACCCTGGGATCATGACCCGAGCCGAAGGCAGACGCTTAATGACTGAGCCACCCAGGTGCCCCTATTATCCTTCTTTAATAGATGAGAAAATTGAGATGCATAGAAGTTAAATAGCTTTCTCAAATATATGTAGAAAAATGCAAGGCTGGGAAACAAACTCAGGTCATCTGATTCCAGGACTTTTAATAACTTTTATACTGGATGTCAGTTCAAATGTCATAAAACTACCACTCCTCTGTCTAGAATCACGTACTTGTGTTTTCTTTTCTCATTACAAAGCATAGATAGATACACTTTTGATGGCCAGTTTCTTACCATATTAGCAATCCCACCAGAGGATAATGGTGAGTGTTCCCTCTACTGCCACCTAGGGGCTTGCACTTAAATAAGTGACTGTAATTTCTGAGGTTCAACTTTCCAAGATGCTCATTCTTCTTTTTTTTAATTATTATTTTCAGTTAGCCACTGTATAGTACATTAGTTTTTGATGTAGTGTTCAGTGATTCATTAGTTACGTATAACACCCAGTGCTCATCACAACATGTGCTCTCCTTAATATTCATCACTCTGTTAGCCCCTTCCCCACCCCTCCCCTCTGAAACCCTCAGTTTGTTTCCTGGGGTCCAGAGTCTCTCATGGTTCGTCTACCTCTCTGATTTCTTCCCCTTCAGTTTTCCCTTCCTTCCTCTATGGTCCTCCGTGCTATTCCTTATGTTCCAAATATGAGTGAAACTATATGATAATTGTCTTTCTCTGATTGACTTATTTCACTTACCATAATCCCCTCTAGTTCCATCCATATCGAAGTAAATGGTGGGTATTCATCCTTTCTGATGGCTGAGTAATATTCCATTGTATATATGGACCACATCTTCTTTATCCATTCATCTGTTGAAGGGCATCTCGGCTCCTTCCACAGTTTGGCTGTTGTGGACATTGCTGCTATGAACACTGGGGTGCATGTGCCCCTTCTTTTCAATACATCTGTATCTTTGGGGTAAATACCTAGTAGTGCAATTGCTGGGTGATAGGGTAGCTCTATTTTTAACATCTTGAGGAATCTCCATACTGTTTTCCAGAGTGGCTGTACCACTTGCATTCCGCCCAACAGTGTAAGAGGGTTCCCCTTTCTCCACATCCTCGTCAACAATTGTTGCTTCCTGTTTTGTCAATTTTTGCCATTCTAACTGGTGTAAGGTAGTATCTCATTGTGGTTTTGATTTGTATTTCCCTGATGGCAAGTGATGTGGAGCATTTTTTCATGTGTCTGTGGCCATTTGTATGTCTTTTTTGGAGAAGTGTCTGTTCACGTCTTCTCCCCATTTTTTGACTGGGTTTTTTTTTGAGTGTTGAGTTTGAGAAGTTCTTTATAGATCTTGGATATCAGCCCTTTATCTGCAATGCCATTTGCAAATATCTTCTCCCATTCCATGGGCTGCCTCTTAGTTTTGCTGTTTCCTTTGCTGTACAGAAACTATCTTGATGAAGTCCCAAAAGTACATTTTTGCTTTTGTTTCCCTTGCCTTTGGAGATGTCTTGAAAGAAGTTACTGTGGCCAATGTTGAAGAGGTTACTGCCTCTAGGATTTTGATGGATTCCTGTCTCACACTGAGATCTTTCATCCATTTTGAGTTTGTCTTTGTGTATGGAGTAAGGGAATGGTCCAGTTTAATTCTTCTATATGTAGCTGTCCAATTTTCCAAACATCACTTATTGAAGAGACTGTCTTTTTTCCAATTGATATTTTTTCCTGATTTTTTGAAAGATTAGTTGACATAGAGTTGAGGGTCCATTTCTGGAGTCCCTATTCTCTTCCAATGGCCTATGTGTCTGTTTTTGTGCCATTACCATGCTGTCTTGGTGATCACAGCTTTGTAATACAGCTTGAAGTCAGGCAACATGATGCCCCCAGTTTTGTTTTTCTTTTTCATCATTCCCTTGGTGATTCGGGGTCTTTCTGGTTCCATACAAATTTTAGGATTGTTTGTTCCAGCTCTTTGAAAAATGCTAATGGTATTTTAATTGGGTTGGCATTGAAAGTGTACCATTGCTCTGAGCAGGATAGACATTTTAACAATGTTTATTCTTCCAATCCATGAGCAAGGAATGTTTTTCCATTTTTTTGTGTGTCTTCCTCATTCTTTACCTTTTAACACATTAACATTTTGTGTTATTGCATGCTGGTGTTGCCTGCTAGGTACTGGCTCAGTTTTGGCAAAATCTTCAGTTTTGTCCTTACAGTAGTACTAGTGCAATTATTTGACTATTTGATTCCACTTTCATTCTTAATATTTTACCAAGTGTGGAAAACAGGCAAATTGCTCATACAGGTGGATAAAAAGCAGGGATCTCAAATACAGCAGAGACCAAAACAAGGAGGACTATTTCATTTTAATTGCATACTTACTAGATTGAAAGTAATTAATCATTTTAAATTGCATAGGGGGAAAACAAAATTAAAGAACTCGTACAAAAATGCTAAGTGTATTTTATCAAATACCTAAGTGTGATTAAAGATATATATCCATCCTTTCCATAACTGAGTGCACATCCAGATGTCTTCAGTCATGGAAATTACTTCAAATCATTTAAGCCTAGAGGAATTGACTGCCTTACACAGTTGGGAAGGATCCTGGGTCATTCAGGGAGTTACGGAAGAATTGGAGGAGCCAGGGAGGTGGGATGGAGAGCCAGGAGTCAGGGCCACTGTGCTCCATCTGTTTTTCATTTCTGCTCATTTCCGATTGGCTTCATTCTGCAGACAGACTCTGTCCAGATGGCATAGATAGTGGGGAAGATATCCACCAGCTCCTTGGCTTTATAACCTCATATTCAGCAATACCAGAGGAAAGAGAATCTTCTATTCACAGCATTTATGTATCAGTCCCAGGGTGAATTCTGATTGGCTCTCCTTGGATGCTACACCTCTACCAATCACTGTGTCCCGAGTAAGAGTTACCACGATTGGTCAGGACAGGGTCACATGATCACTCCTGTGCTCAGGAAGGCCCAGACTGTGTTACAGGAAGAAGGGAAATGAAGGGAAAATATGCCAGGTCGCCCAGACAGCACTCATCACAGCCCATCGCTGAACCACATTCCGTTCCCATCTTTCTTTAATTTTTCACTTTCGACTTCTGTGCAGTTTCACTGTAATTAAAAGAGAAGGACCAATTGTATTGGTGGTCAGCCATCTGACAGAATCTCAAAATATTCAGCTGTATCAACCTCACCGAATAAATTGAAGAAATAATTTACATTCTGTACAAGGATCATACAAATAGTTTTGGCATGGTGGGAATTTGCATCCTTGCAGTCCATCCCTCTCTCTGAATGTGGTTCCCTAGGCAGCAAAGTAGCAGCATCTGTTTTGAACACCTGGTGGCCTCCATCCCTCAAGGAGTTAAGCTGAAAGCTAAAGAGAATGAAAATGGGGCCAGGGACTGGAGGGACTTCGTTGAGTAGAGCCTTCTGGCTTTGAGTGACAAATGTGTTGAGATGTGAAGGAGAGAAATATGTATCCCATACAGATTTTTCATGTAAATAAGTGTTTTAGCCTCAAACTTTCTGGCATCTCATTATGCAGGTGACTTAGTCATTGACATGCATAAAATTTGCATTTCCCCCTTCTTTGCCAAAAGTGCAGAGACTGTAACTTGGCCAAATTACACGTCCTGGGTGCACAAACAAAATGCCCCATCTTGGGAGGATTTGTAAATACCAAGGGATAGATCGAGCCAGAGTAGGACACAGGTCTTATTGATTTGTAGCATTAGCCTTTTCTAGAGGATTTTACCCTCTTTGATTGCTAGCATGCAGCCCATTTCTCATGTTATAGATACTTCAATGAGGCCTGTCTGAGACTGGGAATGGAGGGATGATATTAAAAATTTTTAATATTCAATCAAGTTTGGACACTTGACAGATCAGAATGGATAATGGCCACAGTACTGGACTAGGATCTGAGGACCTTCACGGTGCCAGATGTAAACCTTTTAGTTGCTGGGTCATAGAGAGTTCAGGAGGGTGATTGTAGGGCTATTTGGCAAGGTCAGGGCAGTCATTATTTACTAACTGGTATGGCAAGATATGATTTACCAACTGGTCTCACGACTCTGGTACATATGGGCTGACAAACAACTCTTACAGGCATGCAGGCATATAGACCTAGCGAAGTTCTTGGTAGACTTGAGATCTTACCCTGGGAGAGCTGCCTAAGGAGCCCTGGGCAGTGGACCAGGCAAGACTGCAGGGCTGCCTTCCAGAGCTGCTCTTGCTTGTTTTCATTTTCAAATGGGAATTTGATTTAGGACCAGCCTTTGGTTTCTCCGAGACCTAGGAAGTAAACATTTCTTATTCTCAAAACCCACAAATTAATCATTTTTGCAAATCAGAGCTGAGCTCTGAGCCTCTGACCAGGAGGCCTGAGCCCACCGGCCTCGGGAGCCTGGATTTGCCAGTGTGTGCTGCTAATGCATATGCATTTGTTCTTCTTGTGGGGAGCTCTGGCCCTGCAGGCTTCAAGGGGTGACGCTGTGCTCACTAATCATAATGCAATATCAGTGTTTTCTGCAAATCCCGTTATTATCTCTGCATCATTAGCAGTTTCTGAGCTTGTCTACAACTAATTTCACAGTGAATCTTATTTCTACCCGATATTTTAAATAAGCTATCATGCCGGGCAGCAGCTGACACGCCGCTGAGAAAAAGCAAATCAACCTAAAGCGGGCTTTCAAACAGCCTCTGACAATTAAGCTTTAGGTCATCATTTAAGGTGGGAGAATGTGGCAAATTTCTAGAATAGTCCCTGCCTCTGACCTCAATTTATTTAGCCATTCCTTAGTCATTAGAGAAGTGATCTCTAGAGCCAGGTTTCCAGGAGTCTCATTCCTGCTTTGCTACTTCCTACAGGTAACCCTTAGCATATGAAATAATATTGCTGTGCCTCAGATAATAAAATAATACCTACTCATACGGTTTATAATGTGTTTAATGTATTGTATCTAGTATACTGAGTACCTAGTGTGTGTTCCATAAATAGTTTTTAAAAATTTTTTTATTGTTATGTTAATCCCCATACATTACATCATTAGTTTTAGATGTAGTGTTCCATGATTCATCCGCATCCCCGCCAACATCTGTCATTTCCTGACTTGTTAATTTTAGCCATTCTGACTGGTGTGAGGTGGTATCTTATTTGTGCATAACACCCAGTGCTCCATGCAGAACGTGCCCTCTTTAATACCCATCACCAGGCTAACCCATCCCCCCACCCCCCCTCCCCTCTAGAACCCTCAGTTTGTTTTTCAGAGTCCATCGTCTCTCATGGTTTGTCTACCCCTCCGATTTCCCCCCTTCCTTTTGGATACTAGCCCTTTATCTGATATGTCATTTGCAAATATCTTCTCCCATTCTGTCGGTTGTCTTTTGGTTTTGTTGACTGTTTCTTTTGCTGTGCAAAAGCTTTTTATCTTGATGAAGTCCCAATAGTTCATTTTTGCCCTTGCTTCCCTTGCCTTTGGCGATGTTTCTAGGAAGAAGTTGCTGTGGCTGAGGTCGAAGAGGTTGCTGCCTGTGTTCTCCTTTAGGATTTTGATGGACTCCTGTCTCACATTGAGGTCTTTCAACCATTTGGAGTCTATTTTTGTGTGTGGTGTAAGGAAATGGTCCAGTTTCATTCTTCTGCATGTGGCTATCCAGTTTTCCCAACACCATTTGTTGAAGAGACTGTCTTTTTTCCACTGGACATTCTTTCCTGCTTTGTCGAAGATGAGTTGACCATAGAGTTGAGGGTCCATTTCTGGGCTCTCTATTCTGTTCCATTGATCTATGTGTCTGTTTTTGTGCCAGTACCATACTGTCTTGATGATGACAGCTTTGTAATAGAGCTGGAAGTCTGGAATTGTGATGCTGCCAGCTTTGCTTTTCTTTTTCAACATTCCTCTGGCTATTCGGGGTCTTTTCTAGTTCCATACGAATTTTAGGATTATTTGTTCCATTTCTTTGAAAAAAGTGGATGGTATTTTGATGGGGATTGCATTGAATGTGTAGATTGCTCTAGGTAGCATTGACATCCTCACAATCTTTGTTCTTCCAATCCATGAGCATGGAACGTTTTTCCATTTCTTTGTGTCTTCCTCAATTTCTTTCATGAGTATTTTATAGTTTTCTGAGTACAGATCCTTTGCCTCTTTGGTTAGATTTATTCCTAGGTATCTTATGGTTTTGGGTGCAATTATAAATGGGATCGACTCCTTAATTTCTCTTTCTTCTGTCTTGTTGTTGGTGTATAGGAATGCCGCTGACTTCTGTGCATTGATTTTATATCCTGCCACTTTACTGAATTCCTGTATGAGTTCTAGCAGTTTTGGGGTGGAGTCTTTGGGGTTTTCCACATAAAGTATCATATCATCTGCAAAGAGTGAGAGTTTGACTTCTTCTTTGCCGATTTGGATGCCTTTGATTTCTTTTTGTTGTCTGATTGCTGTGGCTAGGACTTCTAATACTATGTTGAACAGCAGTGGTGATAGTGGACATCCCTGCTGCGTTCCTGACCTTAGGGGGAAAGCTCTCAGTTTTTCCCCATTGAGAATGATATTCGCCGTAGGTTTTTCATAGATGGCTTTTATGATATTGAGGTATGTACCCTCCATGCCTATACTCTGAAGAGTTTTGATCAAGAAAGGATGCTGTACTTTGTCAAATGCTTTTTCTGCATCTATTGAGAGGATCATATGATTCTTGTTCTTTCTTTTGTTAATGTATTGTATCACGTTGATTGATTTGCGGATGTTGAACCAACCTTGCAGCCCAGGGATAAATCCCACTAGGTCGTGGTGAATAATCCTTTTAATGTACTGTTGGATCCTATTGGCTAGTATTTTGGTGAGAATTTTTGCATCCATGTTCATCAGGGATATTGGTCTGTAATTCTCCTTTTTGATGGGGTCTTTGTCTGGTTTGGGGATCAAAGTAATGGTGGCCTCATAAAATGAGTTTGGACGTTTTCCTTCCATTTCTATTTTTTGGAACAGTTTCAGAAGAATAGGTATTAATTCTTCTTGAAATGTTTGGTAGAATTCCCTGGGAAGCCGTCTGGCCCTGGGCTTTTGTTTGTTGGGAGATTTTTGATGACTGCTTCAATTTCCTTAGTGGTTATAGGTCTGTTCAGGTTTTCTATTTCTTCCTGGTTCAGTTTTGGTAGTTGATACATCTCTAGGAATGCATCCATTTCTTCCAGGTTATCTAATTTGCTGGCATAGAGTTACTCATAATATGTTCTTATAATTGTTTGTATTTCTTTGGTGTTGGTTGTGATCTCTCCTCTTTCATTCATGATTTTGTTGATTTGGGTCATTTCTCTTTTCTTTTTGATAAGTCTGGCCAGGGGTTTATCAATCTTGTTCATTCTTTCAAAGAACCAGCTCCTAGTTTCGTTGATCTGTTCTACTGTTCTTTTAGTTTCTATTTCATTGATTTCTGCTCTGATCTTTATGATTTCTCTTCTCCTGCTGGGTTTAGGCTTTATTTGCTGTTCTTTCTCCAGCTCCTTTAGGTGTAGGGTTAGGTTGTGTACTTGAGACCTTTCTTGTTTCTTGAGAAAGGCTTGTATTGCTATATACTTTCCTCTTAGGACTGCCTTTGCTGCATCCCAAAGATTTTGAATAGTTGTGTTTTCATTTTCATTGGTTTCCATGTATTTTTTTAATTCTTCTTTAATTTCCTGGTTGACCCATTCATTCTTCAGTAGGATGCTCTTTAGCCTCCATGTATTTGAGTTCTTTCCGACTTTCCTCTTGTGATTGAGTTCTAGTTTCAAAGCATTGTGGTCTGAAAATAGGCAGGGAATGATCCCAATCTTTTGGTATCAGTTGAGACCTGATTTGTGACCTAGGATGTGATCTATTCTGGAGAATGTTCCATGGGCACTAGAGAAGAATGTGTATTCCGCTGCTTTGGGATGCAATGTTCTGAATATGTCTGTGAAGTCCATTTGGTCCAGTGTGTCATTTAAAGTCTTTATTTCCTTGTTGATCGTTTGCTTAGACGATCTGTCCATTTCAGTGAGGGGGGTGTTAAAGTCCCTCACTATTATTGTATTGTTGTTGATGTGTTTCTTTGCTTTTGTTATTAATTGCCTGATATAATTGGCTGCTCCCATGTTAGGGGCATAGATATTTACAATTGTTAGATCTTCTTGTTGGATAGACCCTTTAAGTAGGATATAGTGTCCTTCCTGATCTCTTATTACAGTCTTTGGTTTAAAATCTAATTTGTCTGATATAAGGATTGCCACCCCAGCTTTCTTTTGGGGTCCATTAGCATGGTAAATAGTTTTCCACCCCCTCACTTTCAATCTGGGGGTGTCTTTGGGTCTAAAATGAGTCTCTTGCAGACAGCATATCGATGGGTCTTGTTTTTTAATCCAATCTGATAGCCTGTGTCTTTTGATTGGGGCATTTAGCCCATTTACATTCAGGGTAACTATTGAAAGATATGAATTTAGTGCCATTGTATTGCCTGTAAGGTGATTGTTACTGTATACTGTCTGTGTTCCTTTCTGGTCTATGTTGCTTTTAGACTCTCTCTTTGCTTAGAGGACCCCTTTCAAGATTTCTTGTAGGGCTGGTTTTGTGTTTGCAAATTCCTTTAGTTTTTGTTTGTCCTGGAAGCTTTTTATCTCTCCTATTTTCAATGACAGCCTAGCTGGATACAGTATTCTTGGCTGCATATTTTTCTCATTTAGTGCTCTGAATATATCCTGCCAGTCCTTTCTGGCCTGTCAGGTCTCTGTGGATAGGTCTGTTGCCAATCTAATGTTTCTACCATTGTAGGTTACATATCTCTTCTCCCGAGCTGCTTTCAGGATTTTCTCTTTGTCTCTGAGACTCGTAAGTTTTACTATTAGATGTCGGGGTGTTGACCTATTTTTATTGATTTTGAGGGCGGTTCTCTGTGCTTCCTGGATTTTGATGCCTGTTTCCTTCCCCAAATTAGGGAAGTTCTCTGCTATAATTTGCTCCATTATACCTTCTGCCCCTCTCTCTCTTTCTTCTTCTTCTGGGATCCCAATTATTCTAATGTTGTTTCGTCTTATGGTATCGCTTATCTCTCGAATTCTGCCCTCGTGATCCAGTAGTTGTTTATCTCTCTTTTTCTCAGCTTCTTTATTTTCCATCATTTGGTGTTCTGTATCACTGATTCTCTCTTCTGCTCATTTATCCTAGCAGTTAGCGCCCCCATATTTGATTGCACCTCATTAATAGCCTTTTTGATTTCGACTTGGTTAGATTTTAGTTCTTTTACTTCTCCAGAAAGCGTTTCTCTAATAACTTCCATGTTTTTTTCAAGCCCAGCTAGTATCTTTAAAGTGATGATTCTGAACTCTAGATCTGACATTATACTAATGTCCATATTGAGTAGGTCCCTGGCAGTCGGTACTACCTCTTATTGTTTTTGTTGAGGTGATTTTTCCATCTTGTCATTTTGTCCAGAGGAGAATAGATTAACGAGAGAACAAAATGCTAACAGGGTAACAAGTTCCCCAGAAAATATACTCTAAACAAATCAGAAAAGACCTGAAGCAGTGGGAAAAGAAAGGGAAAGAGAGAAAAAAGAAAAAGAAAAAAAAAAGAAAAGAAAAAGATAAAGATAAAAACAATCAAAAACAGAACAAAACAAAAAAAAACCCAGAATATGATCAAATATGATCAGGCTGGTATATAGATCAATGCCACACACTAGATTTTAGCTGTATTTTGGTCTGTTAGAAGAAAGTGCCTCCCAAAATTTTTAAGAAAGAAAAACTTATATATGTACAAAAATAAGGGTTGATATGATGAAGGGATGGAATATGACTGTAAAGATGGAAATTATAAAAAGTTTTATAAAAGAAATTGCTAAGAAGTTGTTTGAAGAAAGAAAGAAGAGGATTTAAAAAAATTTAAAAAAAAGGAGAGAATGTGATCAGGCAGGGGAGTAGAAAAAAACCATACACTAGAGATTTAGGGTATATTTTGATCTGTTAGAAGAAACTATCTCAAAAAAAATTTTTTTTTTAAAAGGGATTGATAAGATGTTGGTTGAAAAAGGGAAAAAGAAAAATTCAAAAAGAAATAAAAAGACAAAAAGACAGTTAAAAAAATTAACTTTAAAAGACTAAAGAATCATGGTAAAAAAGCCGTGAATTCTATGTGCAGTATTCCCCTAGCACTGGAGTTCTGCCGTTCTCATTGATCGGTAAACTTGGTCTTGGCTGGCTGTTCTCGCTGATCTTCTGGGGAGGGGCCTGTTGCCCTGGTTTCCAAATGTCTTTGCTGTAGGTGGAATTGCCCCGCCCTTGCCCGGTCCGGGCTAAGTAATCTGCTCGGGTTTTGTCTCTGGAGCTTTTGTTTCCTGCAAGCTTTCCATACAGCTTTGGAGGTGGAGAGTGAAAATGGCGGCCTCCCAGTCTCTGCCCCAGAGGAGCCGAGAACTCGGGGCCCCACTCTCAGCGAGCCCCCAGAGAAAAGCCGTCAGTCACTCCTGTCTCCCCAGTCTCGGTCTCCGGCCTCACTCCGTGCTCACCAGGCCTGTGACCCTGCATTTCTATCTCTGGCACCCAACCCCGTGTGGAGTCTCCAAACCCCACAGATCCCTGCGGTGCGCTCCTGCGCCTCTCCTCCCAGGGGAAGAAGGTGAGTCTCCCCGGATCTGCTGCTTGTTGGGTCCCTGCTGGAGAAGCAGTGGCCTGACTGTGCCGCGGATCACGGTTTATGGCAACCCCGAGCTGAGAGCCTGCTCCTCGGCTCCATCTCTGCAGCCGGCTTCCCTGCTCCAATACCTGGGAGCTCTGCCGCACTCAGGCACCCCCGATCTTCTGTGACCCTGAGGGTCCTGAGACCACACTGTCCCACGAGGTTTGCATCCCCTGCTTAGCCACCAGAGTGACGTCTCTCAGCGGAGCCGACTTCTAAAAGTTCCGATTTTGTGCTCTGCTGCTTTATCACTTGCCAGAAGCGGCTGATGGAGGCCCCTCCCCCGCTGCCTATCCTCCTGAATATTGCCTCAGATTCACTTCTCCGCATGTCCTACCTTCCAGAAAGTGGTCGCTTTTCTGTTCAGAGAGTTGTTGCTATTCTTTTCTTTGATCTCCTGTTGAGTTTGTAGGTGTTCAGAATGGTTTGATCCCTATCCAGCTGAATTCCTGAGACCAGACGAAATCCAGGTCTCCTACTCCTCCGCCATCTTGCTCTGCCCTAAATACAGTTTTTATTCTTTTTCATTCATTTATGAACAATTCAATGAATGATCCCTTTGTGCCTTGTACCATACAAGGAACTGATATCCCTTGGCTACTCTCTGCTTCGGGCCAATCCAGTAGTTCACTGAGGAGACTGAAGAACCTTCTGAGGGTGGAGAGAGATTCATACATCCAGGCAGCAGCAAGAGAGAACTCAGGTTCCCATGCTGAAGAACTTTTGTCCCTGGTTGAGTGGTAAGGAAGGAGGATAGCCGGGTTTATACCCACTCTGGGTTCCAGGAACTTCTCCTACTCCTTAGCTATGGCCAGCTGCTATCCCTTAGAGAAAATACCACCATTTCTTTGGCTGAGCACGAAGCCTCTTTGAGAAGGTACCTAGGAGTCCAGTTTTGTGAAATGTTTCCACACTGAAGATGTAGAGAGTCCAAGGCTGTTCCATCCTTTTGGGTAAAATGGACAGTCCCTCCCATCCTCATTCCTGCCCCTTAGAAAAAGATCTCTTTTTCTAAATAACTGAAGCAACATAGAACAGCAACTAATATGGAGAATTTTCTATTCTTATATACAATGCTAAGTGTGGTACATACATGATTATTTAATACCCCCTGTAGCCCTATGGAGGGGGCTCAATTATTACTGCCATTTTATAGCTAAGAAGAGTGGGGCTTGGGAAGGTAGTGTTACTTGCCCCCAACCACCCAGACAGTAGGTTGGAAGAGCCTAGAGCCCAACCCAGACTTTCTGATTCTGTCACAAATATCCTAGCCCTCCCCATGGTATGGCTTTCACTAAAGATACTAAAGGTTGTTTGATCAAGGTGATTTGTGAGCAAACAGCCCAGGCATCGGGGTGGCTGCCTGGTGAATAGCCATCCTGATTTTGTAGGCCGGAGTTTACAGGGGCTTCCGTTCCATTTTCCTTCACCTCTGCCTGCTGCTACCTGGAATAATGTCTGTGCCACACCCTTTGTTCCTCTCAGTAAATATACTGCTCCTCTGGAAGTGATCCAGAAAGGTGTCTTTTGGGTCTAAAGGAAATATGGGAAAGTAGGACTGGGATTGTCTCCAACCTCCCCCCATAAGATCCAATATTAATAAATTTTTTATTCCTGTAGATTCTAAATGGGGAAGATTAGAATGGGAGAAAGAAGGGAATTGCTTTTTCCATTTACTGTCTGCCCTGTGGATATTGGCTTTCTATGTCATAAAGCTTCAGTAGGACACTGTGAGTTCCAGAGGCATAGGAAGGTAGAGGAGTAGAGTTAGATTCTGGGCTAAGTGGGCTCAGATAAAGCAGGAAGTGCTTTGACTCTTTTGGTTCCTCTTCACCATATCCTTCCTCTATGTATAGCAAAATCCTATACCTCCTAAAAAACTCAGTTCAAATGGCTCCTTCTTTATGATGCCCTCCTTGATTCCTCCAGAAAGTGCCATTCCTTCCTGCAGCAGGTCATTGTAGGAGGAAGGAATAGCATACTCCCTCAGAAGAATTAGGCCTCCTAAGAATTCGGAGCTCAGTTCTTATCCCCTACAGACATCTCCCCTCCTCCCTCCTCTAGTTACCTTTGTATGTGAGATTCCTAGATTCTTTTAGACTATGGGCTGAGTTCTTGTTGCATCTAACTCAGAATGCGCTTGGTCCTTTCCGTGGCTTCCTGTCACAGTACATATTCTAGAATTGTATGTGTACATAATCACGCATGTGTGTACAGGAGTGCCCTCGTTAAGTGCACAATTGTTTGGACAAAGAACTATATAAAGGCTGGAACTTCAAATATCTAAGCTATTACTCTCACAAGTATGATTTTTATGGGTATGTCTCATTCATAGGTATATTTTATTTGCTTGCAGAGTTGTTAAAATTTTGGACTTGTCAATGTTTTGAAACTAGGAGGTTTAACAAGAGTCTTCTCTTGGAAATCAGAAGGTCTGGTAACACTGGATCCATATCCCAACATGACACTAGTCAAATGGACTTGAGTAGCAGCTGCCCCCTTCAGAAGGAGGATGGACTCTGTTTACCACAGACTCCACCACTTCTTATTGCTTCCCCAACACTGAGTATCAGGGTCAGTTTCCATTCAGTATCACTAATGCTGCCATTTTTATCTGTCCTGCTTCACTTATGCATGTGACCTGTCAGGCATTTGAGTGGAACCAGATGACTATGTTTGCTCAGATGTTTGGCAGAGTGTAGGCATGGTCTCAAATTCCCTGAGTTGATGTCATTCTGTTCTCCTTGTTATCATGGTCAATTCATTCATCTGGTGTCTTTGAAGCTGCATAGTATTTGGTAATAAGCTATTTTCTGCTAAGGTAAGAAGCATTGTGCTAACCAGACAGACAAAGCATCTTTCACCCCTCCCTGCACAAAGCCTTGCTTTCCCGTCAGTGGTGTTCACCAGGCATTTAACTCTTTCTTCCTTGGTGCTGGGTGCTGCATCTGATGGTGATCCTGTTAGCCCACTTTTGCTGTATACAGAGCCTAGAGAAATAGGAAGAATGCAAAGGGGACTTTTGTAGGAGCCAAGGAGCAGAGTGGCCCCTTGCCCAAGTGTGGAGTCCCATTCTTCAACACTGAGCTGGACTGCATCACTCTGAAGAATCCACACAAATGAGTTTATTTTGCAGAAAAGTTCATTTTATCAGCTCCAAATTGGTGTGAATCAGGGGAGAGAGAGTATTGAAGCTTACATATACATACATGTCCATATGCACACATGCATGCATGCATAAATTTTGTAGCAGTTATTAGACTGTTCTAAGGGCTGAGCATTACATTGGTGGCAGGTGGGGGTAAGAGTGGCGGGATGAGAGAGTCCCTGATTTCATGGAGAATGAATTCTAGCAAGGAAAGACAGGTAATAAACTAAACAAACAAATATATGATACAATGTCACATGGTGGTGAATGCTATGAAGAATAGCACAGTGTGGTGGGAGAGAAAAGGCGGTGCTGTTTTAGATAATGGTGAACAAGAAGGCTTCTTTGAAGAGGTGGTACTTATGCAGGGCCTTGCACAGGGCAACTGTGCCACAAAACTCCTGGGGAAAAGTTCATATTGTATATTAGAGTGGGGCCATGGGGGATGCCATTTATGTTGATAGCCACATGAATCACGCCCTCTAGGAGTTTTCCCTACAACAGATTGGGGAGGTGAGCCTGAGCAGAGAGCACAGTGAGGGCAGATGTCTTGGAGCATGCTTGCTGTGTTTGAGGAACAGCAAGGAAGCCAAAAACAGGGTGAGGGGGTAGGTCCTGCCAGAGAGTTGTCCAGGACTCTGTTCATGAAAGGCTTTAAAGACCAGAGAATCTCAAATTTTAATGTGCATATGAATCTACCAGGGATTTTGCTAAAATACAGTTTCTGGTTCAGTAGGTCTGAGGTGGGGCTCTAGGTTCTGCATTACCAATGAATTCCCAGTTGTCTTGACCTCACTTTGAGGAGCAAGGTTAGGGGCCATGTCTGGACTAGGGAAAGCCACAGGGAGGGTCTCAGTCTGGTAGTTTATTTTGCCTGGCTGAAGAATCATTTGCTTTAGAGTCCAAGTGCTCATCGAATCAGTCCATAAGGGAGCATTTTTGATCCCTTCGCTGCCCAAGCAGGCAAAGGGAGGCTGCTGGGAGAGATAAGGAAAGGTTTATTTGTGTAGCTACTCAAACTCCGGGCTGTTTATAGTCGATGAATATCTGTCTTTAAGCAGCTGTGTGAATTATCCGAAATACATGAAAGCAATCCATTCGAGATCAAAATCCTTAATTCCAGACCTTTCCAGGTTGATACGTCTTAAAAGAGGGAGGTTTGGTAACATTGTTGAACATTAATTAGGTAACACTTGTGCAGGACTTGGAGGATGAAAAGCCTTCTGTGTGTAAGTGCTTGGGAGCATGGCTGTGAAATGGTGCAATCTGAGCCTGGGATTGAAATGAAAATTTCACATAAGCAAGTGCTCGTCCCCATCAGGTGCGGTGATTGGAGATTGTGCAAGTTTGAATGTGCCTAGTCGCACCCCCACTCCCCAGCAGCACAGCCTCAAATCCTGCTGAATAGAAACCAGCATGCAGATGAATGGGGAATTTACTAGAGGTAATTACAGAAGGAAGGAGGGAGGCCCCATGTGCTCCCTGGAGGAGAGGGCGTCTTTCTTTTTCCTTGTCACAAAGTGCTGTTTTCCTCTGTGGTGTTCTTGTAGTCTGTGTTCTACCCAGGACTTGGTCAGAATATGTACTAGTCGGAAGGTGGGAAGGCCATGCGTGGCCCCTAGAAGAGTCTCCATTCAAAAGCATGGGATCCCTCACTCACTTGTCACCACCTGTGTGCCTACCCGGTCTTCCTTCTCAGTTCCTCCCAGGGCTGGTCTAGTCCCAAGAGAAAAGTGAATGGTACTCCAGGGATGGGGTTCCCATGCTGCCCTACGAACCCACTCCTCCTCTGGCAAGGCCCCCTTCAGTCATGGCAGACCTGATGCCCAAGGCACGGTGTCCACTGCCTCCTCTGGGAGGGACTTCATGGAGCCCTGGCAGGAAGGGAAAAGGTTGTCTTCATGTTAGTATTTGATTTGTTCTCTCTTCTCCAGATCATCTAACACGAGGAGGCACTCTGTGTTACCTTTTTTTTTTTTTTAAGATTTTATTTATTTTTTTGACAGAGAGCGACACAGAGAGAGAGGGAACACAAGCAGGGGGAGTGGGAGAGGGAGAAGCAGGCCTCCTGCAGAGCAGGGAGCCCGATGCGGGACTCGATCCCAGGACCCTGGGATCATGACCTGAGCCGAAGGCAGACGCCTAACCGACTGAGCCACTCAGGCGCCCTCTGTGTTACCTTTTAAAAATCTCAGCAAAAACCCTCCATCGCAGGTGTATGCTTTGATCACTACTCCCATGGTAGATGTGAAAACAAAACAAAACAAAACACACCCGGATCAAGATAGTAAGGAAACTTTCTAAAAGTTGTATAGCATATGAGCAGAGGAGTCCTGCCGTTAACCCAAGACTGCTCCTTCACAAAGACAATCGTGCCTACTTTGCTACTCTTGGTCATCTTTTTGCCAGGGCATTGTTGGTCTCTGCTCATTTCCTTGGGCACTGAGACAGGTAGCTGAGCCTCATGCAGTATTTCCTTCTCATTGCCTGTGTGCATGTGGACTTGGCCACACTTTCCCCTGGAACACAAGAAGACTTCCAAAAATCACCAAGTTGGGTTGTTCTGTCCAGTTATCAAGATGCTGTGTACCTGACCTCACAAACCCAGCCTAGGAATATCCAGAAGTCAACCTTACATCAGTTGGGTCAGTGAATATCTCTCGATTTATTGTTGTCAAGCACTGTTGAGTCACAGCAAGATAGTTTTAGGTACAGGGTCCTTCTCCTGATAGCACTTAAATTATGATTTGGTGTCCTATTGTCTACTTTACCCACAGCCTGAGTCTTCTCAGATGGGGGTGATGGCACCCTCTATTTTATTTGATTCTTGTACCAGTTCAAGACTCTTCATTCCACTGATGCTGGTGGCAGAAGCCTTCCAGACATTGGTGTCCCTGAATCACAGGTTAAGCCAATAACGTGCCAGCCACGAGAAGGGATTCACATGGAATCAAGCTCAGCCTGCACGCACGTAAACAATATGAATAAAAATTAACTTAAGAATCTTTTCTCCCTCCTTAACAATGACATTATACCAATGGGGCCACTTAATTTCTTACATTTGTACCTTTTCAAAAGGGTGCTGTTTTACGATGTCAAATGTGACCTTTACAATGAAACGTGCAAACTGCGTTGTACACAGAGGACTCTTCGAAGCTAGTAATTTTCATGATGCGAATTTCAGAGCAGAATGAGCCCATTAACCAAATTAGCAATTCATAAAAGCAAAAGTTCATGGTCAGGAAACAATTGCATCTTTTCATAAGGTATAATTTTAGCCCATTGTAGAGTTAAAGTGTTTTTTTTTCCCTTTAAAAGAAAGTATATTAAGGCTCTAATTAAATAGGTTAAAGCTATATACAAAAGAGAATGCAGTTTATGTGCAGGAAAGTGAATTAGTGATTTGTAAGAAGCCAAAGACCCTTGATAAGGGCATAGTAATGTTACTGCAAATGTGAATGAGTGATTTCAGCCATTCTGGGAAGGAAGGAAACGCCCATGGTGGTGATGGTGGAGTAAGGGAGAATTTTGTAGGGCATGTTAAAGACTCTTGGGTTGGATGCAGGTTGAGATTGTATTGTATACAGTGAAGGCAAATTTCTAACCTATACTCATGTCATGTAATTACTTACATGACACAATCCAGGGGTATGAGCCAGGGACTTTAGCCCAAGATACTCTCATTTTCAGGAACACAGCTGATTTTGAAGCAGGTAGGGCTGGGAGATATAACACTGGCAGTGTTTATGATCCTGTCTTTTCCTCCAAAAACTGGGGGGATAAAATACTATGCATTGCACAGCCTCATTCTGATGATTAACTGAAATTATGTATATGAAAAGCCCCACGTATGACTGAATAATATTCCATTGTATGTTTATGCCACATTTTGTTTGTCCACTTGTTGGTTGATAGATATTTGATTGGTTTCTACCTTTTTTTTTTTTAATTTGAGAGAGAGAGAGAGAGAGAAACAGCATGAGAGGGGAGAGGGTCAGAGGGAGAAGCAGGCTCCCCGCCGAGCCAGGAGCCCAATGTGGGACTCGATCCCAGGACTCCGGGACCATGACCTGAGCCGAAGGCAGTCGCTTAACCAACTGAGCCACCCAGGCGCCCCGGTTTCTACCTTTTGACTATTGTAAACAATGTTACTCTGAATATTCGTGTATAAATTTTTGTTTGAACACCTGTTTTCTGTTGTTGGGGATGGATACCTAGGAAGAACGAAGTACTGATACACAGCACAATGCCCATGAGATCCTTGGAAACATGATGCTAAGTGAAAGAACCCAGACACAAAACATCCCATATTCTGTGATTCCATTGACATGAAATGTCCAGAAGAGGGAAGTCTATAGAGACAGAAAGCAGATGAGTGATTGCTAGGCACTGGGAGGTTGGGGGAATGGGGCATGAGTGCTAATGGATACAGGATTTCTTTTCAGATTGATGACAATGTTTTGGAACTAGGTAGAGGTGATGCTTGCACAAAACTGAGTATACTAAATGCTACTGAATTGTGCACTTGAAAATGGTTGATTTTATGTTTAGGTACACATCTATGTTATGTGATTTTTACCTCATTTAAAAGAAAAAAGCCCCATGTGAATTGGAATAGGCTATACAAGTTGGCTTATTCATGTTTTGTGAACTTCCTTGGGACAGAATCTGTGTTTGCTTTATTTTGAAAGCCCTGGTTCTCAGCACAGTGCTTGGCAATTTGTAGGCTTTTTGCAAATAGCACCAAGTACCACGATAGTTAACTTGCATTAAGTACATGTGACATGCTGGTTACTGAACCAGACCCTGTTCAAGAGTAGGGAGATAGTTGGGGCGCCTGGGTGGCTCAGTCGTTAAGCGTCTGCCTTCGGCTCAGGTCATGATCCCAGGGTTCTGGGATCGAGCCCCGCATCGGACTCCCTGTTCAGGTGGGAAGCCTGCTTCTCCCTCTCCACTCTCCCTGCTTGTGTTCCCTCTCTCGCTGTGTCTCTCTCTGTCAAAAAAAAAAAAAAAAAGAGTTAGGGAGATAGTTTGTTCTCCTAGCTCGTGGGTGCTTTGACCAGTAAGAGAAGACCATGCAGATTGGTGACCTGCCATGCCAGAGAGTCACAAGAAGGGAGCATGGCATGGGGGAGGGGCATGCCAGGGGCCTGGGCAGACAGGGAGAGCCCAGGGTGATGGTAGAAGGACTGCAGGGAGAAAGAGAGGGCAATAGCATGGAGCTGCTGTAGAGGCTGTGAGGGGAGGATTGTACACATAGATGTTATTCCTCTGAGATACACTGTGTGAATCTGTGCTCCCCTTCTAAGATATCTTCATTGTTCTTAAATGCTTATGGGATCTGTGTATGTTTAATATGTCAGTGGACAGAATCAGGCCTTCAGGCAGCCTGGTCATATTTGGGTTATACATGCACCATTTCATTGAATATGATCCTCCCTGGGTTTATAAATAAAAATAGTGGGGCATAGGGAGGTTAGGTCCTTCACCCAGGGTCACATAGCTTGTAAGTGGCACAGCTGGGATTTAATCATATTATACGACCTCAGATGAAATTGGATTTTAGAAATACCAGAAAGCCCCTTTTTCTCTTAAGTGTGCTGCAGTTGCCACAAGTAAATATGATTCTTTAGTTTCAAGTTATTTCTTCATCTGTGAAATTTGAATACCATTATCTGCTTTGCAAGATTATTGTTCAGTCAATAGAGATAGATTATTGAAAGCTTGTGGCACAGAGTAGGTGCTCAGCAAGTGTTGGTCTTTACTCTGAAACCTCCCTCTTCCTCTCCTCCCCTTACTTCTCCTGTACTGGGGGAAGAGGAAGAGAAGAGAGAGAGAGTAGACCCCAGTAAGAGAGTTGATTCTCTGGTTATTAGGTTAGGAGGGACTATACCGTGGCTTAGCCACAAAGATCTGAAGACCCAGGTTCAAGACCAAATCCTGCCCATACTCAGCTATAGGGAAGACCCAGGTTGAAGACCAAATCCTGCCCATACTCAGCTATAGGGCCTGGTAGAGGTTGCCTGGCTTCTCTGAGCCTCAGTTTTCACATTAGGCAATGGAGATAACAACCCCACCTCCTCAAATGGGGCAATTCAAAACCAAAGTAAGAAAATGAACGCAAACGTCCTCAGAAAACACTAATGTACTATGCATGTGTGGTGCACTGTGCCAGAAAAGGAGAAAGTAGAGTGAAATGTATGGTTTCATCTAGGCCAGTGGTTCTTATCTGAGCGTGATTTTGCCCCAGGTGGACACTTGCCAATGTCCAGGTCACAACTGGGAGTGACATGCAGTTGACATCTAGTGGGTGGAGGCCAGGGATGCTGCTAAATATCCTACAGTGCATTGGACAGCCCCCACACAGTAAAGAACGACCCGCCCCTAAGTGTCAGCAGTGCTGAGGTTGAGAGACTGATTTAGAAAGGAAGAAATAATACATGGAGATTTGGACAGGAAATGACTGAGTGTGTGGAGCTAGCTTTTCTTTTGTACACAGCCCCCCCTTTTTTCAAATTAAAAAAAATACAGATGTAGGGGTGCCTGGGTGGCTCAGTCAGCTGAGTCTGATTTTAGCTCAGGTCATGATCTCAGGGTCCTGGGATCGAGCCCCAGGTTGGGCTCCTCATAAACGTGGAGTCTGCTTGAGATTCTCTCTACCTCCTCCTCTGCCCTACCTCTGCTTGTGCCGTGTGCATTCTCTCTCTCTCTCTCTCAAATAAAATCTTTAAAAATAAAAGTTAAAAAAAAACCAAATGTAGTTTAAAGGTACATGTAGTTTAAAGGTATATAAAAGTACAAGATAATGTAAAGAAAATGGAAAATGAATAACTATGAACTTACTACCCCAAATCAGAAGTTTTCTCTCTCCTAATATTTTTAATGAAATTTTAAAAATCACAGATACGCTACCCTCATCATTTTCCTTTCTCATTTCCCTTTCTTTCTCTAGAGATGCAGCCTTTATCATGAATTATATTTTCTTTTCTTTCTTTTCTTTTCTTTTTTTTTTTTTTTGGTACTTCACAAATACTAATATCCAGGAACAAAGTATTGCGGGGATTTACATTTCTTCCCCAGTGAACACAAATGGAATGGTGCCACATGCAACTTGCTGTTTTTTACTCAGCAATTGCTCCCGTTGACCGCATGTGGGTGGGGTTGGATTTAATCTGGATCCTTTCAGTCTGGTTGAGTAGGCTTGAATAAAACTTGAAGTCAGTCCCGATGTGCAGATCATAGAGCAAAGTGAACTACTTCATTGCAGTGGGGTGGTATTCATATTCCTGAGAATGGTCTCCAGTTTGGTACCTCAGGATGTGGAATGTAAGCCCAGGAGAGTAGTTGAGGGTAGATTCTATGCAAATACCACATCTCTCTCTGTGCTCAACATTGATCCCTGCTTAAGTAAACACAGGCTTGGAAGGTAAGCTGGGGTCCTTATGGACAAGCTGCCACATTATTTTTCCTCTCAGTAACCTCTGTGGTTTGGACACGGACTCCACAGCCTCCAGCCCTGCACTCAGGGTGAAATGTTCTCAAGATGAGACTCTCATTCTTACCTGTACAAACAGACCAATGCTTGGGCCAGAGAGAGGTTGACACTGACACCATGAGATATGAAGTGCCCTTTATGGGCTTTCTGGCCACACGCGTCACCCTCTTTAGAGACCGCAGTGGCTGTGAAGGTTTGGGGGAGAGGGAGGGCACCCTCTTGAGTGGCACCTTCATCATTCTGGTGTCCTGCACTTGGTGGGGGAAAGGTGGGGTGAATGTTCAGTCTGCACTTTTTAGAGACAGAGATAGAAAATAAAGCAGCAGCTTCCTGCTATTAAATGGGAGTGTGATTAGTTATAGGAAAATCAATTCATTCTTTGGCTTTGGGGAAAGCTTTTAAGTGTGAAAGGGGATGCTAATCCCCTGGGAAATGATTTTTAAGCAAAACTGCCTTAGTTCTGCCAACTGCTTAGATAAACACCAGAGGGGAGGGGAAGGCTTTTCTCTCGCCATGTAACAGGGGTTCCAGAGGAGACTTCTCTCCTCCCTCCCTCCTTCTCTCCCAGCGTCCTTCCCTCCATCTTTTTCTTCATTCTTCCCTCATTCATTTATTGAGTACTCACTGCATGCCTTGACAACAGGTAGAAATGGTCTTTGTTCTCATGGATGATGGGGCAGCGGGGGGCAGGGCTGGTGGTAGAGACAGACACTCTGCAGGTAAACTGTATATAGAGAATGCCTTAGAGCAGTGCTGAGTGCTGTGTCTTCCTTCACTCCTCTCTCCTTTTGTTCTCCCCTCCTTTCCCTCTGGTTTATCCTTTTTTTTTTTTCCCCTTTTCTTTCCTCCATGGCCCTCCTTGGCTTCCACTTCTCTCTCTCTTTTCCATTCCCTTCCTTTCTCCCCCTTCTCCTGGGGGAGAATCTTAACATCTTAACGACCATCCCTGAAGTGACCTGCAGAGTGTTGACTGAACATAGGTAAGCCCCTCTGCAGTTCACCCCATGCAGTGACACACAGAATCCTGCCCTCTGGCTGCTCCCAGAGCTGCAGCACCCAAAGCACAGATTCCCTTTAGGACCTGTATCAATTTCTGCCCTCCCCGGGCTGTCAGGAGTCAGTATTTCTTTAGGAGAAAGAACACCCTTTGTTCTCTCCTGTGCATGACCTTGTTCAGCACCACTCACACCCTCGTACTCCATCTACAGCACCATGTTCCCAGTGTCCACCCGTGAGCCATTTCAGCCTGCCTGTGTCCACACTGGTTTCCATCCTATCCTCCATCGTTTATACTTT
The DNA here is from genome assembly GCF_029215605.1 of Mirounga angustirostris. Taxonomy (NCBI): domain Eukaryota; kingdom Metazoa; phylum Chordata; class Mammalia; order Carnivora; family Phocidae; genus Mirounga; species Mirounga angustirostris. Next base: position 144,081,329 of record NW_026991713.1, read on the forward strand.
TCTCTCTGGACATACATAGGGAGTGCTTGTTACATAATTTCTTGTAATCAGTCTTGCCCAAACATAAGTTTCATTTGCATATCAGTGAAAGGGTGTAATGATAACAAAATATTTTTGATGATGATGATGATGGTATTTATAGAGCTAACATAGCCTGAGAAATTACTAGTCATCAGATACTATGTAGCACTTCATTTATTTGATCTTATTTAATTTTTACAACAACCTCATAAAGTAGCTATCATCAACTCTTGTTTTACAGATGGGAAAACAGGCTCAGTGAGACTAACTAACTTGCCCAAAGGAGCAGATCTGGGAGGTGAGTGCAAATTTGTCGGACCACAAAGCCTGTGCGCTTAACCCCTGGCTTTCCTACCTTTGTGGCATAGTAGGAACAAAAGATGGAGCCACATGTTACAGGAGACTAAGAAAAGTTAGTTTTACTTTTCAGCAGAGTGCTTGCTCAGCAATGAGTGACAAGGAGTGGTGACAAGATCATATTTGCATAACCTCTTCGTGCTTTTCCAAGACTATACGATTCAGACCTCCATTCCTGAAGTCTTTGCATATCCCGCTCCAGGGCCCCCCACCCAGCCACCCAACATTTAGAAACTTAGTGGGGACTGGTAGGTGCAGATGCCCAGCTACATGGAGGATGCACTGTATCCCTTTCAGAGAGGTATGGAGGCCAGAACATAGAATAAGACAGACTGAAACCCAAATCCCTGCCACTTCCTAGCTGTAGGACTTGGGGTAGATAATGAATCTCCTTTTCCTGGCTCAGCTATCTCATCTGCAAAAGATTTCCAAGTCAGAGGCTAACTGCAAGGACTAGTGAGTTATGCAGTGTAATGTACTTGGCATATAGGTGGTTGGCATCACCCCTGTCCTTTCTCAAGGATGAGTGAATGGTAACACTCATCCCAGGCCTCTCTCAGCCCCATCTGTGGATGCACATGAGCTCACTTGTGTGAAGTTGTGAGTTACTGAACTTAGTGTTGGGCTTGGGGTGACTGCCTTCTGCCTGCTTACTTCTGCATCCCTTCTCTTTTCCTGCCTCATAAGTAGCTGCCCTTCTCTTTTTGGAATGCTTGACTTCAGGGGCAGATGCGAGACTATGGGAGATAATATTCATTTTCCAAAAGTACTTAGAGTTGCTCATTTCCACAGGCCAGGGCTGGTGTCGCTCAAGCCCAGCCGGTTTTCTTGCAGCCATTGAGTCCAGGCCATGCGCCCTTTCAGAAAGGATGCCGAGTTCAGGAAGCTGTGCAAGGCTCAGCCAAAGCCAGCAGGCAGGAGGGCTTCTCTCAGCTCCCGAAAGATGAGGAGATAAGTCCAGTCTCTGCTCGTCTGTCTTCCTTTTCACTTTGTGGATGTTCTGAGGTCCCATCTGGTCGGTCACTTACTTAGCAGGGTGGGCAGGTGGGGGCCCAGCTGGTGTGAGCTTTTGGTTGATGAGCCTGATGTCAAGAGCTCGACACCTGCTGTGAAAAGTTCATAGACTTTACAGTCAGACACATCTGAGTCAAATCCTAGCTAATACCATGCTCTTGCTGTGTCACTCTAGACAAGTCAGTTTATTCTCTGGGCCTCGGTCCTCTCATCTGTAAAATGGACTCACAGTTACTACCTCTGAAGATTATGACTGTTCATTGAGATAATATATGTACAGTGCTTCAAGCCGTTCTTTGGCCCACAATCAGTGATGTACTAGAGCCTGCCTATATCAACTTCTGAGAGCTTTTGGTTAATTTTTTTTTTTTTTAAGGAATCTTGCAAGCTGGTGTTAAGCCATTGTAGCTTGAAATAGGTCATGCATAGTGGGAGTATTTACACCATGGAAATCAGCAAACACTACAAATCTGGACTCCCCCACCCTCCCCAGAGCCATATAACTGGATATGGAGGCTGCTTAAGGAATGTTGTTCCTTTTCTTTTTCCCTCATAGCTATGTTCTCTTCTCCAATTCAGAACTATCCCAGAGGACTCAAAGCACAGATATTTCTGGGCCAGCCTGGCCTATACTGGATGTGAAAACACACTGTTCCTTTCCCACCCAGCCCCACTGAGCCTCTCAAAGTCCCAGGTTCTTTCACATCTCCCTCAGAATTTGCCATAACAGCGTGGGGCTGATGTAGTCTAGGTCCCCTAGGATCCTACATCCTTGGTGGGATGTGCCTCTCCCTTCTGCAGCCCCTGTAGTCTCTCCTCTCCCACGCCCACTCTTCTGGCTTCCATTACATTCTGTCTTTATTTTTAAGTTCCCAGAGGGTAGACTGTGTCTGTTCCTTATCGCAGCACCCTTTCAGCACCTCGGACAGCTCTCCCCAGCCAGTAGAGGCTCTCCTGTTGTGCATTATATATATTGCATCACATTGCAGTCTGGGTCCAGCCTGTACTTCCTACCCCAGACCAACCTTTTCAGATCCAAGGGAAAACGCACTCACTGGGCCATATCTCTCTCCACATCTAAGAGAACAATCTGAGGGCAGGGCTGACAGGTGGTGCCATCTTCAAATGTGACCCATTTGATTAATATTTGGAATTTAGGTTCCACAAAGGTAGCATTTGCACACCATCTTAACTCTAGGTCCAGCACAATGCCTAGGACAATGGCTAGAGCAATGTTTGACTCTCATAAATATTTGAATTAATGAATAATAGTGTGCAACTCCTTTGTTCTCTTTTAATAAACCTTTGGAAGTAAAACAAGAATAAGATGAATATCCCTTTGAGAAGTGTGGTTGTGTGCTTAGGACCTGCGGTAGGTTACAGCATTTTCCTTTCCATTATGTCAGTGTCATGCTCTTCTACAGAGTCTCTTCCAGATACTCAGGCTTTCATAGAACTTTTCAGAAAAAATAAAAAGATCCCAATAATTCCCTTCCCCAGGAGCTCTGAGATCTTCCCACCACCACAGTAAGTGGTGTTCTGTACTCTGTTCCAAAGTTTAGGCGGAAAAAACAAATCCCATTTAGTTTGAGTCATTTAATACCAAATTTGATTCATTAGGAACCTTCCTAATAATCAGTATATGGCTAATAGAGGGGTGCCTGGGTGGCTCAGTTGGTCAAGCGTCTTGATTTCTGCTCAGGTCATGATATCAGGGTTGTGAAATTAAGCCTTGTGTCAGGCTCCATGCTAGGTGTGGAGCCTGCTTAAGATTCTCTCTCCTTCTCCTTCTGCCCACCCCCTCTATATTAAAAAAAGAAGTATATATATCCATGTAAATGGATATATATGGTTATATATGGATAATAGAGCTACATTTTCATGGAGTGATTATTTTGTGCCACACTAAGTGCTAGGTGTTCTACATGAAGATGTTAAGTTTCATAGCACTGTATGGTTAATATAATTATTCTCCCTTTACACAATAGGAAGCTGAGGTCCAGAGAAGTGAACTATTCAAGATCATTTAGTTAAGGAGATGCACAATCCATGTCTGTGCACACTTACACTTAGTCAGAACCTGGCTATTTAACTGTTACGATAGCTTTCCTTCTCATCTTCCCTTGGCATCTTGAAGACATTATCAATTTATCATTTAACCGTAGATAATCTGGTTACCCAGCACTTGGGACCTATAGGTTCTTGTCTATTCCAAATGACTTACTCCTGTATCTGGTGTTGGAGAGAAGTACATTAATTGAGTACCCAACATGTGCCTGGCACCAACCTGGGCACTTTGATGCTCTATAGCCTCATTTAATTCTCCCTATAATATTAAATGTTAAGGACTACTTTGTCCATTGTCCAGGTGGGAAAATGGAAGCTTCTGGAGTTTAATTAACTTGTCCAAGTTTAGACAGCAGATAGGAGTTAGAGCCAGAATATTTATTAATGAGTTGATTGACTCTCAATATTTTTTATGCCATTTGTTGTCATCTAAGAATATTCTTAAACTGCCTACTCTTGGGCAGGGATAAATATGTGATAGGTTTAAAAGAATCAGTATGGTAAATAATGTGTGAAATGGGTATTAAATCAATGGAAATAGCTATAATAGATTGATTATGCATTTAATTGCTGCCACATGCTAGGCATTAAAGTGGGTTAATAAATACTGGCTGGGTGGATAGAAGAGCAAGGCATTTAGTTAAACTACAGAAGATGAATTCTGGACTCGTGTTTCTCAAAGAGTTGCCAGGTTGAAAGGAATTTCAGAATTCCAACTTTCCATCTTATGTGGAGTCCCTTTTACAATGTCAAAAGACTCCAAATGAATATTCCACAATTTATTCCACCTCTTTCTCAGATAGCTTTAAATATTAGAAAGGTCACACACACAGTGTGTCTCAGGGCCTGTTCTGTAACTCTATCCATTGGCTCCCAGGATGTGAACCCCACAACAGGCCATATAAAGTCTGTCTTGCTCTCTACTGTTGCTCTAGCAATGGACACAGGGTCTGGCTCATATTAGGTAATCAGAAAATATCTGTTGAGCAGATGAATGGATGGGTGATAAATGGTCCTGGTTCTATCCTAAAAACCCAGAGTAAATTTGGTCTCTCTTTCCTATGCCAGTCCTTTAAGTATTTTGAGCCAGAAATCATATCTTCACTGGGATACTCTTCTTTTAACTGTTATTATATGTTTGGAGTGGTGTGGGGAAAGGATAGTTATGGAATAGTACTTTTTATATGCCAGTTGTGTTAGCCATTTTCATGTATTATTTCATTTCATCCAGCATCTCCGTGAGATAGAGGTAATGTGATGATTACTATTGTACAGGTGAGAAAACTGGTGCATCGAGAGTTTTTGTGTTACCCAAGACAACACATAGCCTAGTGAGGTTATAAACTCATGTATCTCATCAATCATTTTAATACTCCTCAAGAAACAGGGCTTGTGTTAACTTGAAATTTGGGTATTGCCCAACATTTGATAAAAGTCAGGAAAACTTGGGTCTTGAATTTTCTACCCTCAGAGTTGGAAAAGAATCACGAATAACAGGAGATCTGCATTTCCTGGAATGGCATGGCTTCTGTAATTATGAAAATTACTGTTTGTGATAAAAATGTCAGGTCAAGGACTATCAATGGGAAAATGTATTCCATGAACCTTTTCAGTATAGACTCCTTGGTGGCTTTTACCCATTTCATGGGGTGAGATTGGTGTAGAAAAGCTAGTCAAGAGTCCCACTGTGTCCAAGTGGAAAGACCTCAAAAGTTGAAAACCTTCTCCTCCTGCTTGGGATTGGAGGTTGATTGAGGCTTTTTATGAACACATCTGGCAGGAAGTGACATCTGTAGGAACAGCTGGCTGGAAAAAGACTGAAGATGGGTAGGGCTAGGTTCAGTGATGAATGGTGCTTTAAATTCCTACCCAGAATTTTCCAAAGTGAGTCCTATTACAACTATAGAGGGAATAATTGGATGAGGGGCTGTCGTGGTTGTCTTTTGCACAGCAAAGTATTCTATGTGTCCTTTTAAAGCTTTGCTTGCAAAGGAAATGGGTGTGCCTTTTGTGCTCTTCCCACATCTCACAGACACAGCACAATCTTTGAGAGAGTTGGGTGTTGGGGGGGCGGGGGCGGGATTTAACAATAGATTGTAGGAACTTGGGAATACACCTAAGCCTTAGCCTTGCAGGCAATATAAATTAGTAGGAGATGCCATTCAAGCCCCTATATTATTTTCTATTTCTCCTTGGAACTACTTTGCACACTGGGAATTACTTTAAAAAATACATGTGATTATTGACTAAGTATCTTCCCAATCTAGTATCTCTAGATAGCCCTTCTATCTAGTATACTAGATATCCTTTCTAGGAAGGGAAAAATGGTATCCAACATGTCTGTCTTGTTCACCATTGTATCATGAGCAATTTTTAGTAACGAGCTTGTAGTAGGTGCTTATTGAGTGATTGGGAATCAGTGTTCTAGAGTAATGACTAATTATATCAATTATTATCAATATAGAAAATATTAACATGAATCATTTGGGGCTTGGGAAAAACTGGGTTCATATCTTTGTTTCACTACTTAGATTCACATACTTAGATAAATCATTTTGACTCTGAGGTCTTCAGTAACTTATTTTATAAAATATGAACAGTAATACCTGCCTTAAAGGGTTGTTGTGGAAGCTGAAAGAAATAATTCATTTCAAGCACTTAGTGCAATGGTTAATGCACAGTTAAAATTGTTATTTGTTGTTAATATAATTATTATTGTTACATTTCACAGCTCTCTACACTCATTTAAGAGTATTGGTTGGAAGAAAGTTGCATTATTTTTTAACCACTTTACTGAGGTATGACTGAAACACAAAAACTCTTATATATTTAATGTATACAACTTGATGAATTTAGAGAGAAGTACACACCTGTGAAACTATCACCACAATCTACACCATAAACCTATCCATCACCTTCAAAATTTTCCTCCCACTGTCTTATTGATGATGATGATGGTGATGGTAATAAGAACAGAACAAAAGATCTACAGCTCCTACAGCCACCACTCAATATGTATGGTTTGTGTCTCCTAATCAAGGACATGTTTACTAATTTTTCTTTGGGAATGACCTGGTTGAATTGTAGACCTCTGGTTTCACCAACTTCAGAGCAAGCTCTTTATGGTCTTACATCCTGCTTTCCCATCAACAACACAAATATTGGCTAATATATAAACTGCTAATGTACAACAAACCCTTTGCAGTCTTTTTCATACTTAATCCATGTAACAAGACAGGGAAGCAGATCTTATTATCACCATTTTACAGACAAGGAAGTTGAGATTCAAATGACTAAAATACAGTCACAAGGCCAGTCAGTGGTGGTTGAAAAAGAACATTGAACTCAGTCTGACTCCAGAGTCTGGAATATTGATCAGTACACACACGTTCATAGAAGTACTCAGCATTTACTTGGTGAATAAAGGAGGGAATAGATTGAGACTTGTAGATTCTTGATCCTGTTTCATGGTCTAGACTCCAGGGCAGGGCCAGAGAGGATACCTGCTTTGGGGTACAAGTCCCTTGTTCACAGAAGCTATGTCAAGATTAACCCAGCAAGTGGAGGGTTGAGAAGAGATAAAGAAATACCAGCAGACCTGGGGTGTTTTATCCTTTTCAGCTGCTTGAGAACTTAGGCGAACAACCTGCTAGGGACTAAGACCTTAAGACTAAGCTGTCGGGGCTGGAAAGGCATCCTGACAGAGACAGAGCAAATTTCTCATTGCAATCCAAGTTTGTAGCTGAAACAACCTGAGGGGAGTCAGGTCGTAGGACCTGAATGTGAACCCTGAATGACTATCTTCTAGGGTCATCATCTAATTTTGATAATCAGATTGGGACACTTGATTTCCTTGATGAAACTTGGAGTGGTGCTTGTTGACATGGGAAGATTGCAGTGAATTTCCATTTCATTTCACTCTGTGGAGGGGTCATCCATCCTCTGCCTTTCCTTCACCAGAGCAGAGTTTGACTATGAGTATTTAATGGAAGCGGATTAAGGGCACCAGTACCAAACTGGGAAAGCCACTGGCTATCTTAGCTGAGGGGATCAAGGTGTACCTACAATGATAAATATCAAAAAGATAAAGATTTCTGCCGATATATCTATCCATCCACACATTTACCTGCCAACTTCACCTACTCATTTCATACAGCTATCCATCATCCAACAAATATTTATTGATGTTTCTGTATAATTACTATGCTGAGCATCGGGGGTACAGAGAGAAGATCAGGGACATGGTCTCCTGACCTCAGAAAGTTTACAGTCTTGGGGGAGGAGGGCCTATAGTTTCTAGTGATTAGGAAATGCATCTTTTATCTTTTTTATTTCAGGCTTGAATCTCCCTTTGTTACATAATACGGACACAGGAGATGCATGTTAGATGGGTGAAGGAACAAAGTGCATAGACACTGTTGAAAGAATGCATGGTTGGGAGAAGAGGAAGCCAGGCCCAGTTAGAGAGACTTGGCGTGAGGCTAGGTAGGAAGGGAAAGAGGAGTTGATAGCCATAGACTGGTGGAGCTAGGAAGGCAGAGACAAGTTCAGGGGGTGAGCCTTGGAGCCAGAAATACATCTTCCTCCAACTGACTGTATCTTGAAGATTAACGACCGTCAAGATTATTGAAGGATGGGGATGAGACATTTTTAACCTGGGGTCCATGGATAGAATTCAAGGAGTCTGAACTGGGATGTGAGAAAAATGGCATCTTTATGTACTTTCACTTTTAACTGCAAAGTTAGCATTTCCTTCATTTATGAATGTAGACGACAAAGCAGTGTTTTTAAACAGAATCTGTGACTGTCATCTATCGAATCATACATCTTTTCATATCACATTACAGTTGATGTTGATATCCCAAAGTATTATTTATGCTCATCACTCACTACTTTGAAATTATGGTTGTTATTAGGTCTGCTGCTAGATCTTTTTCTTTAATGCATTAATAAACTGGTCTCTTGCCAAATCACAAGTTTGTTTTTAAAATATTTTGATAACTCTATTGCAATACTATTGATGTTCTTGGTAATCTTTGTGTCCTATTTTTATGAATTTAAAAACATTCTGAGAAGGGGTGCATAGTCTTTTTTTCCCATCCCTGTGACTTAATTTTATAACTGGAAGTTTGTACCTCTTAATCTCCTTCACTGATTTTGCCCATTCCCTCATTCCCTCTCCCTGATAACCACCAATTTGTTCTCTGTATATATGAATCTGTTTGCATTGCCTTCATTAGACCAAAATGGAGGTGCAAGGCACATACGAAACCGTTTGAGAACTTCTGGTTTAGATACAAATGCCTTTTTATGCATTCAGAGAGATTGAGACTCAGGTCATTTGGGGGTGCTGGAGGATTGAGGTCAGAGAAATGGTGTTTAGAGCCAAATTCTTTTGCTTGACTGGCTGGTGTTAAATGGTACTCCCAAGTGCGGCATTGAGAGAGGGTAATTTGAGGCAAGCTCTTGACTCCCTTTGAGTCTTTATGACGAGGAAACTCTCACTGGGTTTTTCTCACTGCCCCACTGCTGGGCTTCCCTGATAAAGCCCATTGACTAGGAAGGAAGCTTTATCTCATCATTTCACAGCTAGAACCTAGAGGGAGATACTACCCTCCAGATGCTTGTATCAGACTTCCAAATTTATTACCATTTCAACATGAGTAATGAATGCCCTGTGTTGTGTGATGTGTTCTTTTAAGTTTATTAAATCACCTGGGTGCTATTCCAACTGGGTGTTTTTATCATCTCTTGAAGAGATATGAAATTTATGGTTGCAGTTTGCTCTGTTTAGATAATTTTGACACTTTTCCCCTTACATGGTTCATTATTTTTTTTTCTTGTATTCGCCATAGAAGTAAAGTGTTTAACTAGAGCTAAGCTGATGAAACTAACAGATCCATAAATTGGGTTATGAATGATCCTTTAAGGTGCTGCTGTGCCTGAGAGGTGAGCCAAAGCAGCTGAGAGGTGAATAAGGTGGTATACTATAAGACAGAGGAGTAGATGGGGATGAGAGTCCCAACATAGAGCCTGAAGGATTGCTGTGTTTGCAAATTGAAACTGATTAGTCAGCGCATCCAGGAGGGAGTCCTGTCTTTCCAAGAATGGCTCTAAATGGGGTTGAGGAGGTAAGTGCCATGTTGAATTAGCCCAAAGCTTTGTTCTGACATGGCCAGGAGCCCTGGCTCAATGGCATGTCCATCCAGTATCCACTCACTTTACTCCTGCCGTTTTCCTTGTAAGATTTAGAAGAGAAAAACTAAAAGAGCTCCTATTTTCCTTCACCATGTCTCTTCATCACTCAAAATCAAATCCATTTTTCCAACTTTATTATTAAACATTGAATTTAAAAATATATAATGAATGAATCACAAAATGTACATTATATACCCACCACCCAGATCCAATGCCTGCGAACATTTTGCCACTTTGCTTTTTCCACACATGTATGTGTGTATGCATGTTTCATGTGTACGTGAGTCACAGTACATTGCAGATATCAACCCCGAAACCTTCAGCCTCATCTTCTAAGAACATTCTCTTCACAATCACAACTTTTACATACTCAGGAAATAATTAGCAATAATTTCCTAATGTTATCTAAAATATAGTAGATAGGGGCACCTGGATGGCTCAGTCGGTTAAGCGTCCAACTCTTGATTTCAGCTCAGGTCTTGATCTCAGAGTTGTGAGTTCAAGCTCTGCATTGGACTCCACACTGGGTGTGGAGCCTACTTAAAAAATAATAATAAATAAAAGATAAAAAAAATAAAATACAGTGAATATTCAGATTTTCCCACTTGTTCCCCAAATATGCTTTTAAACCCCCCTTTAAAAACTGTAATTCCATCAGGGTTTACACATTCCTTTTGACTATTATACGTTTGAGTTTCTCTAAATCTAGAGCAAGAGTTCTCAACCTTTTTGGTTTCAATATGCCTTTATAGTCTTAAAAATACTGAAGAGCTTTTGTTCATGTGGCTTATGTCTGTGTTTTGCACATACCCCATGCACATGTGCATGTGCACCCCCCCACACACACACAGAGGACTCTGGCAATGTCTAGAAATATTTTTATTCATCACAATGGGGGGCGGGGATGTGTTACTGGTATCTAGTGATTAAGGGCCAGAAGTCTTAGTACTTTGGGGCTGCTCTAACCTGATACCATATTTCTTATAGTCTGGAGGCTGAGAAGTCCAAGTCAAGGCATCGTCAGATTTGGTGTCTGGTGAGGGCTTGCTTCCTGGTTCGTGGATGGCCATCTTCCCCCCTGTGTCCTCACATAGTAGAAGGGGTGAGGGAGCTCTATGGGGCCTCTTCTATCGATGCATTAGTCCCATTCATGAGGGCTCCAACCTCATGACTTAATCACCACACGAAGACCCTACCTCCTAATACCATCACCATGGGGGGTGGGTAGGTTTCACCATGTGAATTGTTTGGGTGAGGGGATACAAACATGTAGTCTGTAGTATCAGGGATGCTGCTAAACATCCTAAAATGCACAGAAAGGCCCCCCAAATAGACAATTATATAGCCCCAAATGCCAGTAATGCAGAGGTTGTGAAATCCTTGTTTATAGCTTATGTGTGGATTGTAGTCAACACTTAACCAAGCCCCTACTCAGTGCAAGGCACTATGCTAGGTACTGTAGGGGATGCAGCCATGTGGAACATTGTGTGGAAAGCTAGTGTAAAAGCAGTTGGAAAGCACCATATTCTGGGTCCCCTCACCTGTGTTTATCCTAGTTACTCGGCATTTCCCATCACAGACATTCAAGGGGCAAATGAGGGGTCCTAAAGTTGGTAGTTGGAACTTGGTAGGAAAGCTGCCTCCATCTTCTTCTGTGTTTTGTTCTAAGTGAAGCAGATATGTGTAAAAGTGGCAGTAGCCTTCTCTCTAGGGACCAGTCAGTCCTCAAGACATTCCAGGTATTGTGGGATTCCTTTCCTGCCTGGGACCTACCCATTTATGAGACAGATATTTATGGTGTGCTGCCTTCTCTCCCAGATGCCTGCCCTTCTTGCTTTTTATCTTCTCCATGTGCCTCTTGCCATGGCTGTCCTGTCTGTCTGCTTTGTTCTTGCTTCATTTGTTTTAGTGACTGACTTTTAAGTAGTAACATCTTGAAAGAACTGCATCTCTTGGCTCAGGGTTTCTTGAGCTATGCTGTATTCTGGAATCAGTTGTGATTGCCTTAAAAAATATATAGATTCTGGTTATTCTTCCCGGAGATTCTGCTGTAAGACAGTGATCTTGATGTTAATCTCCAATAGGGATTCTTGTAGTCAAGGTGGAGAATCTATGTCTTTGTCCCAGAAAATGTACTTTACATGTCAGAAAGTGGGAATTCCACTGCTGGGACATGCTTGCATTTGGTCTTCATGTTGCAAGTTCCTTTTTCTTTTTTTCTAATTCCTGGATCCCATAGAAGAGTAATGCTGCTTCTAGTTTAGAATTCTCCTCTGACTTCTCACTGTTTTCAGAATAAAGACAGTTCCACAGTCCCTTCCTAACATACAAGGCCCTGCACACTCTGGTCCTTGCCCACCTCTCTCTCTGTTCCAGCTTCATTGACCTTATTTTCATCTCCTCGAACAAACTGTTTTCTACCTCAGAACTTTGCACCCGCAAACTGTCCTCCGTACCTTAAACACCCTGCATCTTGCTCTCTGGGCAGTTGGCTCCTTCTCCTTCACCTTTAAATCCATCCTATCAGACAGGCAGTCTCTGACTTCTACAACTAAACGTAGTTCCTGCTTATTATCTCACATACCACCTTCTTCCTTCCATTTCTATCATTAGTTACAATTGACAGACTATTTGGGATGGTGTGTTTGCTGTCTTCCCAACCAACGGGTGTCCTGGGGGCAGTGAGCCTTTGGTCACTGTCCTGTTCCCAGCTCCTGGTTCAGTGTTTGGCATATCATCGGCACTCAGTAAATATTTAGTGGATGAATGAATGAATAAATGAATCGGTATATGACTAGACTTTCTCTAGCTGTTTTCCTGTGTTTCCCAAGTGCCACTAATCTTAGAACAGAGCCTAGAAAACTCAGGATGGGAGGAAAGAGAGGTCTGCTCTAGCCCCTTGGGCCTTCACACTTGTCCTGGGCCTGACTGTGTTCTGAGGCCTCATGTCCACATGCCTGCAAAAGCTGGACAGAGCCACACAATGCCCTCAAAGCCCACAGAAGTGGGAGCTGGTGTCAGCAGGCCTTGGCTTCTCAGAGGCATCTGCTGAAAGCAGTTGTTGGCATGAGTGTGTCAAGAGAGTAGCAGAGCTGAGGAAATGTCAAGGGGTGAATGGGATAATCAGGCCCTAGCCGTCAAAACTGCCACCCACTCAAGCCTGTCAGATTCTACAAGAGAAATCTTCCAGACATGTCAGCTTCTTCACATGGCTAATGGCAGAGAAAAGGATGCACCTGAGGGAGGCTCGTGGGGCCAGTACTGATTGACTGGAGCCTTTTGGAGCCTGACTGGGCATATCCAGTGTGGGGAGAAAGGCCATTTAGAGGGGCGGCAGCTGGAGAGGAAGGTGACGGAAAATCTTTCAAGGTACGAGTGTCTGATTAAGTTCCCAGTGTGTGAAATAAGTGCCCAAATGACCATTATTATTTCATTTCCCTTTTCGTTTCTTCATTGTGGGTGCTCATGAAACTAAGCAAAGGCCTTGCGATCCCTTGGCATAGTAGACAGCGTTCAGGAGAGTCTTCGGTAATACTGTATAGTGTTCCCATGACAAGGCATATTGCTGCACTCGTTTCCTTAATATTATTCTGTAGATCTCTCAGGTATCATATGAGAGTTGGGGGAAGAGAACAGTGGACAAGACAGACCAGATCTGTCCCTTTGGAGCCCACATTCCAGTAGGGACAGATGGGAACAATATGTCATTTAAAGTCATTAGTAAACAAGATACTTACAGACTGTGATGAATTCCACAGAAGGAAGCAGGTCCTGTGATAAGGAGTGGCCTGGGGGTGGGGTGGGGATGTCTACTTTAGATAAATGAGGAAGTGATGTAGCTGGAAACCTGAAGGAGGAGTTATAACTTACATCTCCCTTCCCACTTTTTAATTATTTCTGAATAAAGAATAGGTCTTTATTTCTCCCATTTTAAAGAGTCAAAGAGAAATTGTTATTTGAAAATATTGGGGTGGCAAAGATGTGGTGCTTGTGAGCCAACCTAGGATCCTTCACTAATCTCACGTGGACTGGTCCTGATTTCACCACCACTGGGTTTACATGGGCTAAACCTCTCTCAGCTTTATGGACCACCCTAAGTGTTTCCTTCTGTCTCCTTATCAAACACACATGGATGATATGGGTAAAAGCCTACAAATGTGGCCCTGGGCATCTGGCTTGTTCTTTGCAATGCTGATCCAACTCTACCCCAAGCTAAATTGAAGTTGGTAAAGATACCTGTGCCTCCACCTACTTTCAGGACAAATAATTGCTGATATTTACAAAGTAAAACCATTTGGCTTTGTTGATAGACCCCACTGTGTTTATGGTTCTTGTTTGTTTTGTTTTTTTTTTTTGGTTTCATTAACAGTTGCTTTTAACTTTGATAATTATCATATTTTCTTTGGGTTTATTTTACACCCATCCCCACCCACTGAAAGAGTCTTAAGTTGAAAGAAAGCTTGGCTTAGTTATTTACTCTTGCTTATTTTCTAATACATACATCTAAGGCTATACATTTTCCTCTGAGAACTACTTTGGCTGTATCCTGTCACATTTGCTCTGCAAACCCTTGCCATTAAGTTCTATGTAGTTTGCAATTTCCATTTTGATTTTCTCTTTCAGTATGATTTTTAAATTATCAAGTATACATATAGTTTGGGGGGCATTTTGGGTTCTTTATTTCTAATATTACAGGATTGATGGTGTAATTGTGGTTCAGTGACTAGCAACTTAAAATCTTGAGATTTTCTTTGTGGTCTGATACACAGTCAGATTTAAAAGTGTATAGTTAAAGATCGTATGTTGTCTGTATTATTTGGGTTGATCAAATGCTCTACAGATTTTCTTATTTTTCTGCTTCACGTATGGCTTTCTTTTAATTTATCTTCTGTAGTTGGTGTTTCTATGGAAAAGCTCTATTAGTATTATTTTCTTGCTTAGCTTTAGCACCAAGCCAGAAATAACAAAGTAGCAAGAAAAAGAAATAACCCCTTCATCACTTCTACAGATTAGTCAAGGAGATGTGTCTGCTAATGAGACTTTACAGTGAAGTGGGGCTGAATTTATGCAGTAAAACTGCCTGTGGCAAGGACATCTCTGCGGAGTCCGAGGGATCTGCTTCTGGATCACTTTCAGGGGATGACAGTGGTTGCAGTGGCTTCATAATGAGACATTTCTAGAGCTCTAGCACTTTGTCCACCAGGCAGGGGTGGGGAGCATTCTAGCAACCACATCATCAACCAGTACACTTTTTAAAAAGGACTTTTAAAAAGGACTCAGAAAAATATAAAATTAAGGTCATCTCTGAGGTCTTTGCTGAGCTGAATAAACCTTGAAGCAAAAATCGTATCTTTTTCCAAAGCTTAACACAGAGCTTTAGAGATCTATGAGAAAGAATAGCACTTTGAACATAAGGCTTGATTGGTAGCATAAAGCACTAGAGGTGGTTCTAATAACTACTGGGGCTGCTGGAAAGTACTTCTGGAGTAATCAGTGACACAATCATACATTTCCAGGCTTCTCTGCAATCCCTTATCTGGAAACATAAACAGGCTGGATCTAGGTTGGATGGTTTTCCTCTTCAGATAAAACTGTAGCCTCCAAGGGCTTTAGAGAAGTGACAGGTAGGTAGCTATGTGTAATTCTTCATTTAACTAAACCAGCACCCTCTCCCACCCCTCTTCACTGTCGTAGACATGTCAGTTTTCTTACTTTGTGTGTGACAATGCTTTTGACAGTAGGCTCCTCCTCTCTTCCCTCCCACTCCTGTTTAAGTGCCTGTTTTTACATATGAGGTAGTTCACCATTATCTGGAAAATGTGTCTGTCTGTTTTGAAGTCACTGGACTGGTAGCAGATGGAGCATACTTTTGACCCCTTTGGTGTTAGATTCTCCCTAGCTTGTTTTATCTCACTCAATTGTTCTGGGGCTGGTTGCCCATTCTTTGGGTAGGGGAAGCATTACCATAATTAGATAGTGTTATTAGTTAGAAATCTCCAAAGAAACAGAACCTATAGGATAGAAATAAGATATATACATATACATTTATTAAAAGCATTGGCTCATGTGATTATAGAGGCTGACAAGTCCCAAAATCTGCATTTGACAAGCTGGAGATCCAGGAGAGTCAGTGGTATAGTTCTAATCTGAGTCCAACTGCCTGAGCACGAGGAGAGCTGATGGTGTAAGTTCGAGTCTGAGTCCAAAGGCAGGAGAATGGAGAAGACCAGTGTCCCAGCTTAAAGACAGTTGGGCAGAGAGAGCAAATTCTCCCTGACTCAGCGTTTTTCAAAAATCAAAGTATAATTAACATACAATGTTACATTATTTTCAGGTCTACAACATACTGATTCAACAATTCCACACATTCCTCATTGCTAACCATGATAAGTGTAGTCTCCATATGATGTTACAATATTATTGACTATAGTTTCTATGTTGTAGTTGTCATCTCTGTGACTTATTTATTTTATAACTGGAAGTTTGTACCTCTTAATCCCCCTTACGCAGCGTATTCATTCTCTTCAGGTCTCCAGTGGGTTGGGTGAGTTCCACCCACACTGGGGAAGACAATGTGCTATACTTAGTCTACTAATTGAAATGTTAATCTCATTGAGAAACACCTGCACAGACACACCCAGAATAATGTTTAACCAAATATCTGGGTGCCCTTTCACCCAGTCAAGTCGACACATAAAATTAAGCATCATAGCTACATATGTAGTATTCATGATACGTTACAAAATTTAAAAGGGAACAATCCCTACCCAGCACTCAATCCATTAGTATTGCCCGAGCACCCATATACAATAGTTGAATACCAACAAAAAAGTCTCAACTCAAAACTAAGTTAAACAAAAACAAAATGTTATTTCACAAAGCTGAAAATTCCAGAGGGTATGTCTTTCTTTCCTCTTAGGCATGATGGATCTGAATCCTCTAATGATGCCTCAAAAAATCGGTCTCAAATTATTTCCTGTGTTTTGGCTTCAATCTCAAACAGGCTCTCTGCTCTCAGTGGGATCATGGCTACCAGCAGCTTCTGTTTTACCATGTTTGCCCATCTAGCAGCCGAGTTTCTGCAAAAGCCACAGTTGCTTATGTTCATTGAGTTAGCCTGGGTCACATATCCATCCCTAAATCAGACCTATCAGAGAGGGTGCGATAAGCTGACTGCCTGAGGTCAAACTACAGGGAAAGAGCATGAGGAAGGGATGACTCTTGAGTAGAAAGTTAGGGTATCGGGTGCCTGGGTGGCTCAGTTGGTTAAGCGACTGCCTTCGGCTCAGATCATGATCCCAGGGTCCTGGGATCGAGTCCCGCATCGGGCTCCCTGCTCAGCGGGGAATCTGTTTCTCCCTCTGACCCTCCCCCCTCTCGTGCTCTCTCTTTCTCATTCTCTCTCTCAAATAAATAAATAAAATCTTTAAAAAAAAAAAGAAAGAAAGAAAGTTAGGGTATCAAAACTAGAAGAAGTTAAACATAGAATTACCATATGACCTCGCAATTACATATCTAAATTCATAGTCCACAAAAAAGACTTGTACATGAATGTATATAGCAACACTACTCATAAAACCAAATGTCCATCAGCTTAATAGATAAACAAAATGTAGATATACAAAATGTGACCTAACCATACAGTGGAATGGAATGAAGTTTTGGAGTGCCTGGGTGGCTCATTTGTTTAAGTGTCTGACTCTTGATTTTGGTTCAGGTCATGATCTCATGGTTATGAGATGGAGTCCTGTGTCGGGCTCCGCGCTAGGTGTAGAGCCTGCTTAAGATTCTCTCTCCCTCTGCCCCTCCCCACTTCTTTAAAAAAAGAAAAAGGAATGAAGTATTGATACATGCTACAAGGTGAATGAACCTTGAAAACATTGTACCTGAATGAAAGAACCCAGACACAAAACGTCAGATATCGTCTGAATTCCACTTATATCAAATATCCAGATAGTCAAATTCATAGATGCAAAGCAGATATATGGTTTTTAGGGATTGGGAAGGGACTGCTTAATGGATGTGGGGTTTCCTTTTTTTTTTTTAATATTCAAGTATAATTAACATATGGTATATTTGTTTCAGTGTACAATATAATGTTTCAACAATTGTATACATTACTCTGTTCATCATGATAAGTGTACTCTTAGTGAAATCTTGCCATTTGCAATGTCGATAGATCTAGAGGGTGTCAGTGAATTCAGTCAGAGAAAGACAAATACCATATGATTTCACTCATAGGTGGAATTTAAGAGACAAAACAAAGAAGAAAGAAAAAAAAGAGACCAAAAAAACAGACTCTGAAATACAGGGAACAGACTGGTGGTTGTCAGAGGGGAGGTGGGGGGTGGGTGAAAATAGGAGAAGGTTCATTTTGGGGCAGTGAAAATGTTCTGAAACTAGATGGTGATGAGGGTCACACAACATTGTGAATGTACTAAATTTCACTAATGGTAAATTTTATGTTGTTGTATTTTACCACAATAAACATAGTGCATATTAACCCATTTTGAATTAAAATGAAAAACTAAAGGAAGCAAGATAGGAATGCTGAGTGGGCAAAATCATTCTCTAGCCCAAGTCCATAGGGAACTCATCAAGATCAAAAGCAACACCAATGAAACTAGTGATTATGGGGTGAGGCATGGAAGATGTAGAATCTTATATGTATATACCTTTGAAGTCACAAGGCCTAATTTTCATCTTTAGGTTTCTGCTTGAAGATCCTGTGCATCTGTGGAAGAAGTAACTGTCCCTCATTACAGTGTGGATCCTAGACTCACACACCTTCCTTTTTTATTCAAATGCAGTTGAAAGTCCTGGGTACCTCCCAAGAATGTTATTCTTATCAGTTCAACCATATAAGTTTATTGAGTTTCTATTACGTACCTGGTATTTTCTTAGACAAGGGTATATATTTATGATAGACCTAGTAACTACATTGAATTAGTACTTAATATGTGCCAGGATTTTTGCTAAATCTGGCTAAATATTTTTTCATTCAATTCTCACAATAGCCCTGTGAAAGGGGTACTGTTATTGTCTTCCCTTTACAGATGAGAAAACTGAGGCTCAGCTTATGGAAATGGTCTAGTTAGATGGCAGAGGCGGGATTAAAAACATAAAGCCCCCTGATGCTAAAATCCCTGCTCTAAACCATCTAACATAGCAAACGAGTACATCAGCAAATGCTGGATGCTCTTAGCCCCACGCAAACCAGAGAAGCATCCATTAGAAAGCACAAATTAGACCATCTTGCTGTCTTCTGTGGATTCCCTATTTATATAGTGCCCAGTGGATGCTTTTTCTAACTTGAGCTAGAAGGTTTTCTTTGAAAGTTTCAGTCTGCAACTTAAAAGCAAAGCAAGAGAAGAAAAGAGCTGGGAGTGCACTTCACCAAAAGCTGTTCTGAAATCTGAGAGCAAGGACACAGGAGGAGAAAGATTATCATCTTATTAGCGTAGGAGGATAAAGATGATCAGGCAGGGATGCTCCATTATTTATAGGAATCCAGCTCTTTTCTATACACTTCACTGAGGCATTTGATATATTTGTGCTGGAGATTAACACTGATGTTATTTTCTTTAATGTCTGTTTTTAGTGTATGCGATGCATGTTGGCATTCAGGAAATTCAGCCAGAGGAGAAAAACAATAGTATTAATTAGGAATGTCAGTCATGGGTGTTATGAAATTCAAAACTGCCAAGTTTCTGGAGCATTTAGTGGTAATTATAATAGACTGTGGAGACAAGCTGTTCTTCGTTTCCTATACAGAAATGCACAGTTTGATGGGCAAGTGATCAAAGTGCTCATGCAAACCCTTGTGAAAGAGTGTCTCTCTCTTGCCCTGTTATTTTTAGGACTCTATGCTTTTGCTAATTCAGAGCTGCCCATAGAGAGGAGACCATCGGTGAATATAAGGCCCCTTGTCTTTTATAATTTAAAATTGCTATTTAATTTTTTTCAATATCTCCACACAAGTTGGCGTATGTGTGGGGGGGGTTTGGGGGATAGGTAAATGATACCATCCACCAGCCTGGCAGTATATTCGGATTTAAATCACAGCCATAGCCTTTTTTCCAGGTAAAGTCACACATTTAATCAATTTTCTCTCAAAGTGATGAATAATAAAAACCCATCCTCTGTTCTTTGGATAACCCAGTTAAATGGGTAGAGAGATTTGCATTTTTGAGAATTGGAATAAAAGGGTTGCCACTTCCCTGGATTTTCTCAGGTTTCTGGTTAGAGGATTATTTCCTGATTTGTTTTGTGAGGATTCATATCAACCTAGGGGCAGAGAATAGAACCATGGGGATGTAAGAATTCTAATGCTGGTACCCTGATTTCTTAAATTACCTTATATGAGCCTTACAATGGCCCCTTGAGACTGTCTAGGGAGATCCCAACACACCCAAAAAGGAGACTCATTTGCAGAGATCAAGAAACTTGCCCAAGGTTATTCAGATGCTGAGCGTCAGGAGGGCTCCTGACTTTATGCCCGGTATTGTCTGTACTTCACTTTATTATTTCCTGCCGTTCCTGAAAATGCCACTGGGCCTTTGCATGTGCTGTTCTCTATGTCTGTTATGCTGAACCTCTTAAGTCTGGCTTTAGGCACATTTCTTTCTTAATGGACAGGCACTCCTCTCTAGAAAGGACCTAACTTGTAGGTAATGGTTAAGTGTGTCATGTTCCCTACAAAACTGATATTCACCTGATTCAAACAAAAGCAAACAGTCAGGGCTCAGAGTAAGTCCTGTTTTCCCAGGAAAGGGTATAGCAGCGAGAGACTCAGAATCATCCATCTCTGATTCTTTTTTTTCCTATAACCACCACCTCCATTAGCTGGAGATAATGATGTCAAGAGGAGAAAACTCTAGTTGTTGTTGGTTCACCTGTAATTCTGGGACTTACAAGAAGCCCAGTTAAATTCAGTGGCATCTGATGGTATGGGCCAGATGTAGAAATAAAGGAGGTAGGAAGAGAGGTCCTTCGGTGTATGTGTGTTTCTGGGTTTTTATTTTAAATAATTAGTAGCAGGTCTTTCTTCATCCTGAACTTTTTCAGAAATAATTGGGGAGCTTGGGGTTGAGCCAGTAATTGCCGAGAGATGTGCTGCCCATGGACAAGCCTCTACTCCAGGGCTGGTAAGAGTGGAAATGCCCCCACCCCCTCCCAGCAGTTTGGAAGAATGTCTAGAGCATCTCTGCATCCTTTGGAAAAGCAGGGCACGTTTTCCTGCTGACACACACAAGCCTTATAATTTAGCATTAGAAAAGAAAAATGGTTTAGAACAAGAAAATATATTTAGAGCTCATTATTCAAGTAGGAGTCACAGAGAAGGGGCATGGACGGAGCCAGTCAACAAGAAACAGCTCACATTACAGGGTCAGAAGGAAGCATGTGCCTGGCACTCAGAAGCCAGGCAGGAAACCACTTCAAGGGCGACAGTGTCCGTATCAAGGTCAGGAATCAGTAAGAGAAGGTGCACTAGGTTGAGTAAACCTGTCCTGGAGACTTGGTCTAGAACTGCTCCCTTGCCTGTCCTCTCCTCTCTCTGGCTCCTAGCAAAGGTCAGTTCACAGTGAATTTCCATGTTCCAGCCCCAAGGAGGCCACCACTTGGCATCTAAATATTAGTGTTGTTTTCATGGAGGCCAAAACTAGGTGTTCCATCAAATGGAAGGGGGTCTGTGAGGCAACTGTTCTGATTGGGCAAAGTTCATGTCTACCTTTGGGTGGAAGGCCACAGTTGCAATTCCCCATCCCCCCAACCCCCACCCCATTTTTGACTTGCATTTCTTTGCTTTCTCTTTAGCTACCTGCTGTGCCAACCTGCCAACCATCTGTCTCCACCCCTCACTCTTCTACTTTATATACATAAACATTACAAAGTATGTCACGATCATCTCTGGCCATATTCTAGGGCTTGCAGCCCTTTTCTGTGTTATTGAAGGCTTGCTTGTTAGCACTGCCCTGTTTAGCATTTGGCTTGTGTTACCTGCTTCAGCCTATAGCTTTTCTCTTTTCCATCAAGGCTGGTTGCAGTAAAGAAGAGGGGATAAGGAAACCCCATGTGTCTCAGTACATCCAGGGGAAAAGGAAAAGGAAAAGGAACTAATGCTTTCTGAAGACCTACTGTGTGCCAGGGATTGTGGTAGTTGCTTTGTAAACATTATCCATTGCAATTCAATAATTATTCCTTGCTTATCCATTGTGTCCAGTGCTGTTCTAGGAGGTGGCTATAGAGTGGAAGACAAGGAAGATATATTCAATTATCATAGTTCTTAGAGTCTACAAGGGGGGCATGTAGTTAAGAAGGAATTATAAGTATAATAGATGTTATACAAGGAGGAGCATAGGATATAGTAAAAATCTTCATAGTGAAAAGCAACTGGATATAACCTGATTTAGGGGGCAGGGAAGGTGTTTCTGAGTAACTGATATTTATGCTAAGACTCAAAGGATGAACATGATTACTCTCTCATGTAATCTCCACTTTCCCCTAAAATGGATACAATATTCGTGTATATTTTGCAAGTGGGGGAACTGAGCTTTAGTGATATGTGGTGCCATATCCAGGCACAACTGGATAGTGATGGATCCAGGATTCAGTCTCAGGTTTGACTCCAGAAGATACCTCTCTTCCATCAGATTCTGGTTCTTTCTGGGGCTTTATTAAAAAATCTTGATGAAAGGAGAAAGCAAAGTTGGGGGGGCTCTTTCTGACAATGTTCGGGTTCTGCTTGCTGAGAACTGAAATGTCTCCTAGTATACATGGAACACAATATAGTGGCACAAACATCAGCTTCAGATTCAGATCTCGTTTGGTGACTTTTATAAATCTTTGTAATTTCAGGGATGCTGTTTCTCCATCCCTATGGTAAAAACTTTTTTGTGCAGATTCAAAAGATATAATGTATGCCAGGTTATGGCACATGGTAGGTCTTTGAAAACAGCACATCTTTGGGGCATAAGGAAGGAGGAGAGGGATGAACAGCCCAGGAGGTTTTGTAAGAGGCCATTTACTGCAGAGCTGTTTCTGGGCTTTGGGCTAAATGGGTTTGTGCTGAAAAAGATAGAAGCATCTCTTTGGGTTTTCAGCCAGGCGGCCACAGATGTGGACAATAGAGAACTCAGCTCACGTGCCCAATGGGAAGAAGACAATTGCTCCCCAAACACAGCTGCCTCCTTCTCAATTGGACCCAACTTTGCCAGATAATGGAAACACAGAAAACAAGGCACGGGAAAAACGAGCTGTTTATGTTTAAACATGGCAATCGAACCTCAACACTGAGCCTTCTTGGATGGCATCCGTGTGTCATCTCACAGCCTGTGTGGCTGTGGGGCCCAGCCTATGGATTTCCAAGACTGTGCTGCAGCCCATCTGTCAGGGAGAGATGGATGATTAATGGCATCTGTTCCAGATGTCCTCTCTCCTTGGGGATGGTGCATGTGGAAAATCTCTGCCTCCTTTCCACCTCTCTTCTAGCAGCTCCTGGAAGTTGCAGACATAGCTTAGAAGTAAAGAAGGGAGTACAGAGCTCTTGTTGAATGCAGTTTTAGGAGACAAACTCCTGTTTCTGGGAACAACATCTTCTGTGCCTGGAGGCTCTGTGGGCTAAGCCTTGTCTACAGAGCAAGCCAGGATGGAGATCATTTAAAGGATCAAGGCATCATACCTTCCTATTCACCTGTCTAACCCATCCATCTGTCCATCCATCCGTCTGTCCGTCCATCCATCCATTCATCCATCCATCCATCCACTTATGTAGCTATCCAGCCATCTTTTATTGATTAAAATTATATTTATTGAACAATTGTATATCTGTCATCATGCATTATATATATTTGACCTATAATTTAGGGAGCAGTTAAGAGTTAAGGGGACTCTGGGTCCAGACAGCCTGAGTTAGAATCCTGAGTCTCCCTCTCTCTAGTTATTTGGCCTTGAGCAAGCCTCTCAATCTCTTGCAGGTTTCCGTTTCCGATGTGTAAAATTCAGATAAGAATTCCAACTCACAGGGCTCTTGTGATGGTCAAATGTGAGATTGTGCATGAAATTGCCTATTATTAGACACATGGTAATGGTCAGTTAATGTTAGTATTATGATTTTAAAAAAATTTATTGAGGTGTAATTGACATAACATATTAGTCTCAGGTATACAACATAATGATTCAGTATATGTACATATTGCAAAATGATTGCCACAATAAGTTTAAAGTGTCCATTAATGGGTAAATGGACAAAGAAACTGTGGTGTGTGTGTGTACACACACACACACACACACACACACACAGGAATACTATGCAGCCGTAAAAAAGAACAAAATCTTGCCATTTGTGACAATGTGGTTGGACGTTGAGGGTATTACATCAAGTGAAATAAGTCAGAGAAAGACAAATACCATATGCTCTCTTAACATGTGGAATCTATTTTTCTATTTTTATTCCAGTATAGTTAAAGTTAATACAGTGTTATATTAGTTTCAAATGTACAATATAGTGATTGAACACTTCCATACATCACCCAGTGCTCATTACAAGTGCACTCTTTAATCCCCATCACCTATTTCACCCTTCCCTGCACCCATCTCTCCTCTGTAACCATTAATTTGTTTCCTATAGTTAAGAATCTCTTGGTTTCTCTCTTTCCTTTGCTCATTTGTTTGGTTTCTTAAATTCCATATGAGTGAAATCATACGGTATTTGTCTTTCTCTGACCTATTTTGCTTAGCATAACACTCTCTAGATCCATCCACATCATTGCAAATGGTAAAATTTCATTCTTTTTATGGCTGAATAATATTCCATTATATATATATTCACAGATAGTTGGACTGCTTCCATTATTTGGCTGTTGTAAATAATGCTGCAATAAACATAGGTCTGCCTGTATCCCTTTGAATTAGTATTTTTGTATTTTTTTAAACATTTTATTTATTTATTTATTTTTTTGTTTTTTAATTTTTTTATTCTTATATTATCCCCATACATTGCATCATTAGTTTTAGATGTAGTGTTCCATGATTCATTGTTTGTGCATAACACCCAGTGCTCCATGCAGAATGTGCCCTCCTCAATACCCATCACCAGGCTAACCCATCCTCCCACCTCCCTCCCCTCTAGAACCCTCAGTTTGTTTTTCAGAGTCCATCGTCTCTCATGGTTCGTCTACCCCTCCGATTTCCCCCCCTTCATTCTTCCCCTCCTGCTACCTTCTTCTTCTTCTTTTTTTTTTCTTAACATATATTGCATTATTTGATCAGAGGTACAGATCTGAAATTCAACAGTCTTGCACAATTCACAGCGCTTACCAGAGCACATACCCTCCCCAGTGTCTATCACCCAGTCACCCCATCCCTCCCACCCCACCCCCACTCCAGCAACCCTCAGTTTGTTTCCTGAGATTAAGAATTCCTCATATCAGTGAGGTCATATGATACATGTCTTTCTCTGATTGACTTATTTCGCTCAGCATAATACCCTCCAGTTCCATCCACGTCGTTGCAAATGGCAAGATCTCATTCCTTTTGATGGCTGCATAATATTCCATTGTATATATATACCACATCTTCTTTATCCATTCATCTGTCGATGGACATCTTGGCTCTTTACACAGTTTGGCTATTGTGGACAATGCTGCTATAAACATCGGGGTGCACGTACCCTTTCAGATCCCTACTTTTGTCTCTTTGGGGTAAATACCCAGTAGTGCAATTGCTGGATCATATGGTAGCTCTATTTTCAACTTTTTGAGGAACCTCCATACTGTTTTCCAGAGTGGCTGCACCAGCTTGCATTCCCACCAACAGTGTAGGAGGGTTCCCCTTTCTCCACATCCCTGCCAACATCTGTCGTTTCCTGACTTGTTAATTTTAGCCATTCTGACTGGTGTGAGGTGATATCTCATTGAGGTTTGGATTTGGATTTCCCTGATGCCAAGCGATGTTGAGCACTTTTTCATGTGTCTGTTGGCCATTTGGATGTCTTCTTTGGAAAAATGTCTGTTCATGTCTTCTGCCCATTTCTTGATGGGATTCTTTGTTCTTTGGGTGTTGAGTTTGATGAGTTCTTTATAGATTTTGGATACCAGTCCTTTATCTGATATATCATTTGCAAAAATCTTCTCCCATTCTGTCGGCTGTCTTTTGGTTTTGTTGACTGTTTCCTTTGCTTTGCAAAAGATCTTTATCTTGATGAAGTCCCAATAGTTCATTTTTGCCCTTGCTTCCCTTGCCTTTGGTGATGTTTCTAGGAAGAAGTTGCTGCGGCTGAGGTCGAAGAGGTTGCTGCCTGTGTTCTCCTTTAGGATTTGGATGGACTCCTGTCTCACATTGAGGTCTTTCAACCATTTGGAGTCTATTTTTGTGTGTGGTGTAAGGAAATGGTCCAGTTTCATTCTTCTGCATGTGGCTATCCAGTTTTCCCAACACCATTTGTTGAAAAGACTGTCTTTTTTTCATTGGACATTCTTTCCTGCTTTGTCGAAGATGAGTTGACCATAGAGTTGAGGGTCCATTTCTGGGCTCTCTATTCTGTTCCATTGATCTATGTGCCTGTTTTTGTGCCAGTACCATACTGTCTTGATGATGACAGCTTTGTAATAGAGCTGGAAGTCCGGAATTGTGGTGCCGCCAGCTTTGCTTTTCTTTTTCAACATTCCTCTGGCTATTCAGGGTCTTTTCTGATTCCATACAAATTTTAGGATTCTTTGTTCCATTTCTTTGAAAAAAGTGGATGGTATTTTGATGGGGATTGCATTGAATGTGTAGATTGCTCTAGGTAGCATTGACATCTTCACAATCTTTGTTCTTCCAATCCATGAGCATGGAACGTTTTTCCATTTCTTTGTGTCTTCCTCAATTTCTTTCATGAGTATTTTATAGTTTTCTGAGTACAGATCCTTTGCCTCTTTGGTTAGATTTATTCCTAGGTATCTTATGGTTTTGGGTGCAATTGTAAATGGGATCGACTCCTTAATTTCTCTTTCTTCTCTCTTGTTGTTGGTGTATAGGAATGCCACTGACTTCTGTGCATTGATTTTATATCCTGCCACTTTACTGAATTCCTGTATGAGTTCTAGCAGTTTTGGGGTGGAGTCTTTGGGGTTTTCCACATAAAGTATCATATCATCTGCAAAGAGTGAGAGTTTGAATTCTTCTTTGCCGATTCGGATGCCTTTGATTTCTTTTTGTTGTCTGATTGCTGTGGCTAGGACTTCTAATACTTTGTTGAATAGCAGTGGTGATAGTGGACATCCCTGCCACTTTCCTGACCTTAGGGGGAAAGCTCTCAGTTTTTCCCCATTGAGAATGATATTCGCCGTAGGTTTTTCATAGATGGCTTTTATGATATTGAGGTATGTACCCTCCATGCCTATACTCTGAAGAGTTTTGATCAAGAAAGGATGCTGTACTTTGTCAAATGCTTTTTCTGCATCTATTGAGAGGATCATATGATTCTTGTTCTTTCTTTTGTTAATGTATTGTATCACGTTGATTGATTTGCGGATGTTGAACCAACCTTGCAGCCCAGGGATAAATCCCACTAGGTCGTGGTGAATAATCCTTTTAATGTACTGTTGGATCCTATTGGCTAGTATTTTGGTGAGAATTTTTGCATCCATGTTCATCAGGGATATTGATCTGTAATTCTCCTTTTTGATGGGGTCTTTGTCTGGTTTGGGGATCAAGGTAATGGTGGCCTCATAAAATGAGTTTGGACGTTTTCCTTCCATTTCTATTTTTTGGAACAGTTTCAGAAGAATAGGTATTAATTCTTCTTGAAATGTTTGGTAGAATTCCCTGGGAAGCCGTCTGGCCCTGGGCTTTTGTTTGTTGGGAGATTTTTGATGACTGCTTCAATTTCCTTAGTGGTTATAGGTCTGTTCAGGTTTTCTATTTCTTCCTGGTTCAGTTTTGGTAGTTGATACAACTCTAGGAATGCATCCATTTCTTCCAGGTTATCTAATTTGCTGGCATAGAGTTGCTCATAATATGTTCTTATAATTGTTTGTATTTCTTTGGTGTTGGTTGTGATCTCTCCTCTTTCATTCATGATTTTGTTGATTTGGGTCATTTCTCTTTTCTTTTTGATAAGTCTGGCCAGGGGTTTATCAATCTTGTTCATTCTTTCAAAGAACCAGCTCCTAGTTTCGTTGATCTGTTCTACTGTTTTTTAGTTTCTATTTCATTGATTTCTGCTCTGATCTTTATTATTTCTCTTCTCCTGCTGGGTTTAGGCTTTATTTGCTGTTCTTTCTCCAGCTCCTTTAGGTGTAGGGTTAGGTTGTGTACTTGAGACCTTTCTTGTTTCTTGAGAAAGGCTTGTATTGCTATATACTTTCCTCTTAGGACTGCCTTTGCTGCATCCCAAGGATTTTGAATAATTGTGTTTTCATTTTCATTGGTTTCCATGAATTTTTTAAATTCTTCTTTAATTTCCTGGTTGACCCATTCATTCTTCAGTAGGATGCTCTTTAGCCTCCATGTATTTGAGTTCTTTCCGACTTTCCTCTTGTGATTGAGTTCTAGTTTCAAAGCATTGTGGTCTGAAAATAGGCAGGGAATGATCCCAATCTTTCGGTACCGGTTGAGACCTGATTTATGACCTAGGATGTGATCTATTCTGGAGAATGTTCCATGGGCACTAGAGAAGAACGTGTATTCTGTTGCTTTGGGATGCAATGTTCTGAATATGTCTGTGAAGTCCATTTGGTCCAGTGTGTCATTTAAAGTCTTAATTTCCGGGCGCCTGGGTGGCTCAGTTGGTTAAGCAACTGCCTTTGGCTCAGGTCATGATCCTGGAGTCCCGGGATCGAGTTCCGCATCACACTCCAGGCTCGGCGGGGAGCCTGCTTCTCCCTCTGACCCTATCCCCTCTCATGCTGTTTCTCTCTCTCTCTCTCTCAAATAAATAAATAAATAAAATCTTTTAAAGTCTTAATTTCCTTGTTGATCTTTTGCTTAGACGATCTGTCCATTTCAGTGAGGGGAGTGTTAAAGTCACCCACTATGATTCTATTGTTGTCCATGTGTTTCTTTGCTTTTGTTATTAATTGCCTTATATAATTGGCTGCTCCCATGTTAGGGGCATAGATATTTACAATTGTTAGATCTTCTTGTTGGATAGACCCTTTAAGTAGGATATAGTGTCCTTCGTGATCTCTTATTACAGTCTTTGGTTTAAAATCTAATTTGTCTGATATAAGGATTGCCACCCCAGCTTTCTTTTGGTGTCCATTAGCATGGTAAATGGTTTTCCACCCCCTCACTTTCAATCTGGGGGTGTCTTTGGGTCTAAAATGAGTCTCTTGCAGACAGCATATCGATGGGTCTTATTTTTTAATACAATCTGATAGCCTGTGTCTTTTGATTGGGGCATTTAGCCCATTTACATTCAGGATAACTATTGAAAGATATGAATTTAGTGCCATTGTATTGCCTGTAAGGTGATTGTTACTGTATATTGTCTGTGTTCCTTTCTGGTCTCTGTTGCTTTTAGGTTCTCTCTTTGCTTAGAGGACCCCTTTCAAGATTTCTTGTAGGGCTGGCTGGTTTCGTTTTTGCAAATTCCTTTAGTTTTTGTTTGTCCTGGAAGCTTTTGATCTCTTCTCCTATTTCAATGACAGCCTAGCTGGATATAGTATTCTTGGCTGCATATTTTTCTCATTTAGTGCTCTGAATATATCCTGCCAGTCCTTTCTGGCCTGTCAGGTCTCTGTGGATAGGTCTGTTGCCAATCTAATGTTTCTACCATTGTAGGTTACATATCTCTTCTCCCGAGCTGCTTTCAGGATTTTCTCTTTGTCTCTGAGACTCGTAAGTTTTACTATTAGATGTCGGGGTGTTGACCTATTTTTATTGATTTTGAGGGCGGTTCTCTGTGCTTCCTGGATTTTGATGCCTGTTTCCTTCCCCAAATTAGGGAAGTTGTCTGCTATAATTTGCTCCATTATACCTTCTGCCCCTCTCTCTCTTTCTTCTTCTTCTGGGATCCCAATTATTCTAATGTTGTTTCGTCTTATGGTATCACTTATCTCTCGAATTCTGCCCTCGTGATCCAGTAGTTGTTTATCTCTCTTTTTCTCAGCTTCTTTATTTTCCATCATTTGGTGTTCTGTATCACTGATTCTCTCTTCTGCCTCATTTATCCCAGCAGTTAGTGCCCCCATATTTGATTGCACCTCATTAATAGCCTTTTTGATTTCAACTTGGTTAGATTTTAGTTCTTTTACTTCTCCAGAAAGGGTTTCTCTAATAACTTCCATGCTTTTCTCAAGCCCAGCTAGTATCTTTAAAGTGATGATTCTGAACTCTAGATCTGACATTGTACTAATGTCCATATTCAGTAGGTCCCTGGCAGTCAGTACTACCTCTTGTTCTTTTTGTTGAGGTGATTTTTTCCGTCTTTTCATTTTGTGCGAGGAGAATAGATTAATGAGAGAACAAAATGCTAACAGACTAACAACGTCCCCAGAAAATATACTCTAAACAAATCAGAAAAGACCTGAAGCAGTGGGAAAAGAAAGGGAAAGAGAGAAAAAAGAAAAAGAAAAAAAAAAAGAGAAAGAAAAAGATAAAGATAAAAACAAACAAAAACAGAACAAAACAAAACAACAACAACAACAAAAAAACAGAATGTGATCAAATATGATCAGTGCCATACACTAGATTTTGGGTGTATTTTGGTCTGTTAGAAGAAAGTGCCTCCCAAAATTTTAAATGAAAGAAAAACTTATATATACACAAAAATAAGAGTTGATATGATGAAGGGATGGAATATGACTGTAAAGATGGAAATTATAAAAAGTTTTATAAAAGGAATTGATAAGAAGTTGTTTGAAAAAAGAAAGAAGAGGATTTAAAAAAAGAAAAAAGAAAAAAAAAGGGAGAGAATGTGATTAGGCAGGGGAGTAGAAAAAAAACCATATACTAGAGATTTAGGGTATATTTTAATCTGTTAGAAGAAACTATCTCAGATTTTTAAAGAGAGAACAACTTATATATATATGCCAAAAATATGGGTAACTACTATGAAGAGATAGAACATGACTCTAAAAATGAAAAATAAAAATTTTTTTAAAAAAGGGATTGATAAAATGTTGGTTGAAAAAGGGAAAAGAAAAATTAAAAAAAAAAAAAGAAAAAAAGACAGTTAAAAAAAAATTAACTTTGAAAGACTAAAGAATCATGGTAAAAAAGCCATTGATTCTATGTGCAGTAGTCCCCTTGCACTGGAGTTCTGCTGTTCTCATTGATCGGTAAACTTGGTCTTGGCTGGCTGTTCTCGCTGATCTTCTGGGGAGGGGCCTGTTGCCGTGGTTTCCAAATGTCTTTGCTGGAGGCGGAAGTGCCCCGTCTTTGCCCGGTCCAGGCTAAGTAATCTGCTCGGGTTTGCTCTCGGGAGCTTTTGTTCCCTGCAAGCTTTCCGTACAGCTTTGGAGGCGGAGAGTGAAAATGGCGGCCTCCCAATCTCCGCCCCCGAGGAGCCGAGAACTCGGGGCCCTGTTCCTCAGTGAGCCCCCAGAGAAAAACAGTCAGTCACTTCCGTCTCCCCGGTCTCCGGCCGCATTCCGTGCTCACCCGGACTGTGACTGTGCGTTTCTATCTCCGGCACTTGACCCCGTGTGGAGTCTCCAAACCCAACAGATCCCTGTGGTGCGCTCCCGTGCCGCTCCTCCCGGGGGAAGGAGGTGAGTCTCCCCGGATCTGCCTCTTGTTGGGTCCCTGCTGGAGGAGCAGTGGCCCGACTGTGCCACGGATCACGATTTATGGCAACCCCGAGCTGAGAGCCCGTGCCTGGGCTCCACCTCTGCAGCCGGCTTCCCTGCTCTGATACCTGGGAGCTCTGCCGCACTCAGGCACCCCCAGTCTTTCTGTGACTCGAGGGTCCTGAGACCACACTGTCCCGGAGGGTTCCATCCCCCGCTTAGCCACCAGAGTGACGTCCCTCAGCGGAGCAGACTTTTAAAAGTTCCGATTTTGTGCTCCGCAGCTCTATCACTTGCCAGAAGCAGCTGACGGAGGCCCCTCCCCCACCACCTATCCTCCCGAATATTGCCTCGGATTCACTTCTCCACATGTCCTACCTTCCAGAAAGTGGTCACTTTTCTGTTCAGAGAGTTGTTGCTATTCTTTTCTTCAATTTCCTGTTGAGTTTGTAGGTGTTCAGAATGGTTTGATCCCTATCCAGCTGAATTCCTGAGAGGAGACGAAATCCAGGTCTCCTACTCCTCCACCATCTTGTTCCGCCCCCTAAACATTATATTTTTAAGTAATCTCTATACCCAGTGTGGGGCTCAAACTTACAACCCTGAAATCAAGAGTTGCATGCTCTACTGACTGAGCCAGCCAGGCACCCCAGTGTTTTTGTATTTTGGGGCTAAATACTCAGTAGAGGGATTCCTGGATCATAAGGTAGTTATTTTTAACTTTTTGAGGAAACTGCATGCTGTTTTCCACAGTGACTGCACCAGTTTGCATTCCCACCAATAGTGTACCAGGGTTCCTTTTTCTCCACATCCTCTCCAACACTTGGTGTTTCTTGTGTTTTTTATTTTGTCTGTTCTGACAATTGGGAGGTGAATGCTCACTGTAGTTTTGATTTGCATTTCCCTGATGATGAATGATGTTGAGCATCTTTTCATGTGTCTGTTGGCCATCTGTATGTCTTCTTTGGAGAAATGTCTGTTTGTGTCTTCTGCCCATTTTTTAATTGGATTATATGTTTTTCAGGTGTTGATTTGTATAAGTTCTTTATATGTTTTGTATAATAACCCTTCATTGGATATATCATTTGCAAATATCTTCCCCCATTCCATTTGTTGCCTTTTAGTTTTGTTGATTGTTTCCTTTGGTGTGCAGAAACTTTATTTTGATGTCCCCTCCCCTCTCCTGGCAGCTCTGTGTTGACACGTGAGTGTGGGACCAATTTAATGCTTCCTCCTGGGACATTGGTTCTGGAGGGAGAGCTTGGAAACTGTTCTCATGTTAGCACCAGCTAGTCAGTGCCCTCTGAAGAGGGCCATGTGGTCCAAATCCAACTGTCCTGTGGTGTCATATGGGTATAAGTGGCTGGTCTTCCTCTCTCTCTCTTTTTTTTAATTTAGATATAATTAACATCAGTGTTATATTAGTTTCAGGTGTACAAGTTAATGATTCAAGAATCTATAATTTTTTTATTGCTCATCGTAAGTGTACTATTAATACCCTTTATCTATTTCACCCATTCCCCTGCCTACTTTCCCTCTGGTAACCACCAGTTTGTTCTCTATAACCAAGAGTCTGGGGGGGTTTTTCACGTCTTTTTCTCCCCTTGTTTGTTCATTTGTTTTGTTTCTCAAATTCCACATCTGAGTGAAATCATACAGTCTTTTTCTGATGACTTCTTTCATTTAGGATTGTACTCTCTAGCTCTATCCATATTGTCCCAAATGGCAAGATTGCATTCTTTGTTATGATCGAGTAATACTATGTTGTATGTATACACTACCTCTTTATTATAGTGGCTGGTCTTGTTCTTTGGCTTCCATAGCAATTTGGTGGACAGTTCAATATCTTTCTGAAGAGCTACTTTACTGAACCAAATCTCTGCCCATTACTGTCATTTGTATCAAGAATCCTGATCAATACAGGAAATAAACAGGTCTAAGTGTATGCAGGAGTGGGGAGATGGGGATGAGGGAGTTATGATTATCTTCTTGACATTTTAAGTCAAATAGTGCCCAATAGTCAAATAAGCCAACATAGAGAGTCCTGTCCTGAATGATCACCTGGTTAGTCATTGCTTACTTCTGGATGCTTGAATTGCTCAGGAGCTTATTAGCTACTGTGGTGGGCACATGAGAACCTAAGCTAAGGTCTCTGCCCCTCCTCTGGTACTTCTATTGCCCATTTTCTTTGGAGAAATGCTACCTGGCATTTGTCTATATTTGTGTTTTCACATGAAGGTGATGGTGATATGTGCAGGGTTGTTAAATCCACTTTGGGTCAGACCCCTGTTCCAGCACTATTAGAGCTGTTTCTCAACACCCTCTTTTCCTGTGCTCATTTGCAAACCCAGCTCACGAGTGAGGGTGGACAGATTCCTGGGAAAGAGCGATGGCTTAATTAATGGTAATGCGAAGGATGTAGGTGCCTCAGTGATTGGGGCTCTGTGAATGCAGAAGTGGATGGAAGGCTGAGATGCAAAATAGGATAATTGAACTGTTAGCTGAACTGGAATTTAGCAGTTAATCACTTTTATGAAACCTGCATCTCAATTCATTACTCCATTTATGCCTTGTTGCAATACAGCACTGTTCAGCTAATTGGTAAACAGGAGCCAGGCAGAGTACCCAGAAAGGGCAAGGCTATCGAAGGTACCGTGGTATTTTCCATGAGTGCACATCTCCATTCAGTCCAGCCAGGAGTTGCCTGTTAGCCTCATGCTCTTTCTCAGAAAGAGAAACTAAACAGCACTAAACAACATAATCAAGTCATGCTCCTGCATCCCAGATAATGTTGCCAACCATCAGTTGTGTTCATGAAGTTATCTAGCCAATTAATAGCTGCTAATGAACTTTTTAGTATGGTAAGTAAGACAGTAGGTTTTGGCAGCACAGCTATCCATATCGGAGATAGGACTACACCACAGATTTCTGTGTGGCATTAGGGAAACTTAATCCCTCCTCTGAACCTCCTTCTTCAGGTGTGTTGTAGTGAGGATTATATGGAGTGCATTTCAAAATGAAAGCAGAGTGTCTAGTACAGTGCCTGGTATTTAGTATATGTTCAGTGAATGCTAGATCTGTTATCTTTCACCTAGAAATCATTTCTTGTTTTAAGAAAAGGAGGAATAAAGAAATATCTCTGCCATATGTTTATTGTATCAGACAAAAACTGAAGGGAAGAGTAGAGTAAGAAGCTGATTGATTTAATAGAAGTTTATCAACAAAAACTTTGAAAAAGAAGAGACTGGCTAAGAACAAAGGAAATATGAAGGGCATATGCTTTGGATGAGAGGTGTGAATACAGTACATTATCAAGAAACTTTTTATTGTTTGGGGTGGGGTGCTTAATGAAAATAGGGCCTTAGTCTGCTGGAGGTTTTTTTGTTTTTTGTTTTTTTTGCTTGATAGAGGAATAAAGAAGCCCCATCTCAAAAACAAAAACAAAAACAACTTCATTTTGGAGCTGAGACCATTATACTCCAAAATCATAGTGATCTTCCCTTCCTATTTAATTTCAGAGCACCCCCTCTCTTTCCTAGTACCCAGATATAGAACCATGGGGAGCTAAGGTAGACACAAATCCAGGTGTAGGCCTCCACTGTATACTTGGAATCGTCCTTCCTCTTTAATGACTATGACCTTCATATTGAGTCAAGCTATAGGTTTTTGGTTCCCTTGCAAATACACATCTATTCCATCTCACCAAACAGGCCTCTTGGAGGCATAAATTTGGCAATTATGAGTAGAGGTGGTAGGAATTGTGGAGGTGGATGAGAGGGAGAGGGCTGAGAAGGAAGAAAAAAGTCTGAGGACACAATCAAAATGTCAACTCTTAGGAGTCATCAAAAGCATTGGGCTCTTGGGAAAAACATTCTGGGACTCTGAGAGAAGATGCTGATGTTAAGGTGGTTCATTCATTTTCCCATTCAGCCATTGTTTATCAAGAACCTGCTATGCCCCAGGTATAGTTTTAAACACTAGACATAGAGTAATGAACAATGCATTCTAGGGCTTGTATTTTTGGGGTAATCAGAATATGAAATTTGTAACTGTAAATAAGATAAAATTGAAATGTTATAAATGCTGTTGAAGGAGATAGGGTAAAGTGATGATGAGCTGCTAGGGACAGCATCTTAGATAAGCACAAAGACCTTTCTGACCAGGTAAGATTTGATCTGAAACATGTAGGATTAAAAAGATCCAATCATGGGGTGACTGCCTTCGGCTCAGGTCATGATTCTGGAGTCCCTGGATCGAGTCCCACATCAGGCTCCCTGCTTGGCGGGGAGTCTGCTTCTCCCTCTGACCCTCCCCCGTCTCATGTGCTCTCTCTCTCTTTCATTCTCTCTCTCTCAAATAAATAAATAAAATCTTAAAAAAAAAAAAGATCCAATCATGTAAAGAACAGGTGGGATGTTCCAGGCAGTGTTATCAACATATGCAAAGGTCCTGAGGTAAAAACAAACACAAAGGTTCACCTAGCTGAAGAAGAGAGTATAAATGATCTGAGATGGGTCTGGAGAGGATGGAACTTTGAAGGCTATGGTAATGAGTTTGAATATTTTCCTGTGTGCATTGGGATGCATTAACACATCTTCCCCTTGTTGAAATGCATGAGTACTGGGTCTAGAGGGCTGCGATACATTAACTCATGTAGGACACAGTCATAGTTTGGTTTCAGATTACTGTTTCCTGTCAGGCACTGGGGTATACGACACTGAAAGCTATTAATGTAAATTAATGATTGCTCCTGCTGGCTTTGTTACAGTTTACTCCAATGAGGGATTAATAAATGCATCATGCCTTGCAAATTTGCATGCATTAAAAACCTTACCATCATGGGGCACCATTGATCCCCTTTGGGGGTCTAAGAATAAAAAAAAATAACACGCAGCTGGTGCAACTAGTGTTTGATATAAACTGGTTAAAATGAGATAATCGATGGAAAAGCACTTTGAAAAAAGAGACTCACTCTATAATTATCAGGTGGTGCCGGAGATAAGAAAGATGCAGTTTGACAGTCACAGTCTCTGTGCCTCTGACACATACTTGTGGTTGAAGAGATTATCATGTGTTAATCCCTGACTCATGCTAGGAGCTTTCATAAATGTAATTACTTTTAATCCTGATAACACTGGGAGGGTAGATATTATCCCCATTTTACAGATCACGCAACTGAGTTTCATAATATAAATAATTACCTAAAGTCTCATGGCTGGGAATGGGAGGATCGTGAGTTTTTATCCAAGGTCGCCTGACTATAACAACACTACACTGAAAGAGAGGTGTCTAAATCCTTGGCAGCCACACATTGAGTTGATGGAAGAGTTTGAGAGGTTCCTGAATTTTCCTCACCAGAACTGACAACCAGATATGTGAAATATATTGCTGCTCTTTCTTTGAAAGTGATAACTTCACATTTCAAAGACTGGCTGCAGACACAACCACTGGTGAAATGTAGAGACATGCAACTTGCAGATGTGGGCATGAGCCCAGGCTCTGCCTCTTACTGAAACCGTGATTGTGGACAAATTATTTAACCTCTTTGGGACTCTGCTCATTCATTTATAAAATGGGGATAATAGGAATGCTTACCTCTTAGGGTTGTTGTAAGGATTTACTGAGATAAAGCATGGAAATTGCTTAGCACTATGCCTGCTGTATAATAAGCTCTTACTAAAAGTTACCTATTATTTTCTCTTCGCTGAGGGATTTGAACAATATTAATACGGGGAAAGTAAATTTGTAGTTGCAACTGCAGTGTTAGCCACCATTTTGTTGGAAGAAGCAAGGAAATGATTGTTTTGATTTTGCTTAAGTTTAGAAAATATTACCGGAGTCTCAGATTCTTTGAACCTGAGTTTCTCAACCTTGGGTGCAAAGCTGAATCTCTGGGAGAGCTTTTGAAAAATACTAGGGGTCCCTCCTTAGAGATTCTGACTCAGTTGCTCTGGGGTGGAGCCTGGGCATCGATGTCTTTGAAAGCATCCTGGGGTGAAAACCACTCCATTCCATTGGCTGTGGAGTTCAAAGGTCATGGGGTACCTCCCTCTCCCTCTCCAGATTTGACCTATGTTGGGGCAGTAGTCTATACCTCCCACATGACAACACCTGTCCCCTCTTTTGTCACCACTATTACAGGGATGTGTGTGTGTATGTCTTTAGGACTAGCCTTGTGCAGACATGTAACTTTCTCTTGGTCCTTTCAAGTGTTCCAGGGAAGGACACCTGTATGAAAATGACCATACTGCTTAGTGAAGTGACTTCTAGATGTGTTTGAAATGGGACAGAAAGTTGGGAGTTATCCAGCCCTTTCAATCAGCTTCTTTGTCTGCAGGGAGCCATTGAAGCTATCAAATTATATTTCAGGTATATTGCCTCAGACTATAATGAAGTGTGTCGAAATGAATGCTTGGATGGCATATCCAGGCCCTGTCCTGAGTTGTTTATATTTATTTATATTTTAAGGTTTCTTGGGAGTATTTGATTCCCTGGGTTGTGATTCACATGAGTCTTTAAAATATTTTTGTGTGATGCTGCACTTGAGTTCCAGGTATCTGTGAGCTCCAGAGCATGGGGCAGTGACAGTTTATGAGATTTCCTAGTTACAGATAGACTGAGCCATTAATGCATGGGGGTGGGCAGCCAGCCTTATCCTTGGTTTTATTAGGATCCAGTGTAAAGTGTGTGTGATAGAAATCGTTGTGATTCTCTCCCAGCTGAGATGAATCGGTCTCATAAACAGACATGGAGAGAGAAGAACAGAAGTATGTGTAATGGTTGGTGTGGCTTTTTAGCAAGATCAGCAGCAATTGGAACCATGTGGGTTGGATAACTCTATATTGCAGCTCCAAGAGGTAGATATCACCAGCCTATTAAGGACATCACTGGCTTTTTGATTGGACACCCAGAAATTGATGTACTGCCTTTGGTTCTATTATGTTTTCAAACTTTAATTAAGTTTATGCCTCTCCCACCTGGACCTCATAAATAGTTAGCCTCCAAGTAAGTCATTTGTCATGGAGGGGCTCTTATGAGTAGATTCATCTTCCAAACAACATTATTATTGCCCAAAGTCCTGCCTTAAATCTATCAACACAATGCAAGCTTGAGTGCCTTACTCTATTTTGACATGTTATCCCAAGGGGTTATTTTCTGCTGGGCTAGTGGCTAATTCATTAAGTCATCACAAGGTGGAAGAACGCAGATACATTATTAGCTTTAAAAATGATGCGACTGGTGATTACAGAGAATTAAATTGAACTTCAGTGGTTTATTTATTTATTTTTTTCATGTAAGTTAATCCATTCTTATTTGTGAAAGGGCAAGCTCTTGGCCCAAGCTGAGGTCATCTCAGACTATATCTAAAGACATCCCTGGCAGTGGGGGCGGGAGTGGGGAGAGGTGGTGTCTTCCTCAAGGCCCGGGACTGAGGATTTGCATTCTCTTTGAGGAACAAATTGGTAGAATCTAACAAATTTGTAAACGCACATTTCTAGGACATGGAAATTCCATCTGTAATCAATGTGCCTTGGATAGATTCTCTTACATGTGCACAAAGAGATGTGCACAAGGATGTTCACAGCAGCAGTGTTTGTAATGGTTGACATTTGTAAATAACCCAAATGCCCATCAGTGGAGACATGGATAAGGAAAATGCAGTGTATTTATGTGATAGACTGTAATGGATTAGTTAGGAATACAGATTATTTTTTAATGTAATTTGGCACTTTGATTCCTTATATCAAAATGGACAGGCTCAAACACAACTTTGAGTGAAGAAAGCAAGAGGAAGAAGCTATTTGTGTCAATTTTTAAAAATTTTTTTATTGTTATGTAAATCCCCATACATTACATCATTAGTTTTAGA
The DNA here is from genome assembly GCF_029215605.1 of Mirounga angustirostris. NCBI lineage: Eukaryota > Metazoa > Chordata > Mammalia > Carnivora > Phocidae > Mirounga > Mirounga angustirostris. Next base: position 144,120,572 of record NW_026991713.1, read on the forward strand.
TGTAGTGTTCCATGATTCATTGTTTGTGCATAACACCCAGTGCTCCATGCAGAACGTGCCCTCCTCAATACCCATCACCAGGCTAACCCATCCTCCCACCCCCCTCCCCTCTAGAACCCTCAGTTTGTTTTTCAGAGTCCATCATCTCTCATGGTTCGTCTACCCCTCCGATTCACCCCCTTCATTCTTCCCCTCCTGCTACTATTTGTGTCAATTTTTGACTCTATGTACAAAGCAACACTGGATATGGAATCATAGCAGGAGAAGGATACACAATGAGCTGTTGTCAGTGGCTACCTGGGAGGAGCTTTGGACTGGGGAAAATAAGACTGGGCACCATGCTGTTACCATGATTTGTAATGCTCTGTTTTAAAGACTGGGAAGAAATTACGACAAAATATAAATATTTGTATATTTGGGTGGTAGGAATGAGTGTTTTATCCATTTTTTGTATTTTTTAAAGTTCTCCAAGGAGGATAACAGGAGGGCTTTCTGGGAACAGAAAGGGAAAGTGCAGTCAGAGCCAAACCTGGAGCCTGCCAGGTGATGAGCTGTCGCCTGCACCTCCAGGGAAATATTCCAGCTTTGTCTCTTCAGGAGGCTATTGAGGGATTACTCAACAGTGGGTCTCCTTTCTTGACTTGTGATCATCCACTAAGGAATTTGGTCTTGGTGCTTACCCAGTTTTCTCCTTCTAAGGGCCACATGAGTTGATTTTTCTCTATGTATAGATTTTCTGAAAGTACATAAGATCCATTACTTCTAATAAAAATAGTACCTGTGACAATAGGCGGGAGGAAAGTATGTGTCAATTGAAGGTAAGGTTTCAGTTGCTGTTTGATAAGCTCCCTGGACTTCTCTTCATGCTTCCTTTTCTGCCACTGGTTCATATTCATCCTGGGATGGGCATTTGACTCCAAAAATGTTGGCCAAGAAATAGAAAGTAAAGGCTTGTTCCTTCTGATGAGATGAGAATATTTTAGTCCCTAGTTCAAGAAATTGAAACCAGTATTATTTTTGGCACCGGGACACTTACTCAGCATTAGTCTAGGCATGATGTGATTGTGACTTCAATCACAAGCATGAGAATGAGGGAGTAGCAAAGCCAGTACTGGATTTTAGACTTTAGGGCAGGGTGGGGCTACCTGTTGCCTTTATAATTTTCACTGGTGTCTTGGGTGGGATGGGAGCCGGGGAGGCAGATTGGGCTGAACATCTGAGAGGCTTCCAAGAGAACAACCCACCATCCCAATGCTTTTCCATTCTCTCTTCGCTTTGGAACAAGTGGCATCCCTACCTTATTGACACTTGGAACACTATTTCAAAGTTATTTTCTAGAATGTCACAGGTTAGATATTCATTCAGGTAGTAATCCAGCAGATATTTATTGATTGCTAACCATGTGGTAGACTTTGAGCTAGTCAGGTGCAAAGAAATAATGGTACACAGAAAGAATATTACTCTCAAAATGCTCCCAGTACAGTAGGACAGACAGACAATTAAGATTGTGATGTATGGATGAGCCTGGGTGGTTCAGTCATTAAGTGTCTGCCTTTGGCTCAGGTCATGATCCCAGGGTGCTGGGATTGAGCCCTGCATCGGGCTCCTGTGCATCGGACTCCTGCTCAGCAGGAAGCCTGCTTCTCCCTCTCCCCCTCCCCTTCTTGTGTTCCCTCTCTCGTTGTCTCTCTGTCAAATAAATAAATAAAATCTTAAAAAAAAACATAAATAAAAATAAAGATTGTGATGCATGCTTAATAGGAGTTGAACAACATGTGCAAAAGCCCAAGACTAGAGACTATGGTGCCTCCATGTTTAGCATGGTGGAGTTGTTGGCAAAGGGAGACGGAAGTATATAGAATAGGCTGCCTACAATCCCCTCCTCACTAATCTGATATATGACTTTGGGTCAGTCATTTAACCTCTCAGGCCTCTCAGCTGTAGAATGGAATACTGATAATTACCCCCAAAGACTATTGCAAGTATTAAATGAGGCAGCAAAGGTAATGAACCACTTTGGAAACTACATTCAGATGATTTGGTACCGTTACACAGATTAGGTGAATGGAACCAACATAAAAGTTTGCCTTAAGTTTAAGTCTAAGACATCGGCTTCTCTGAAAGGCACTAGAGAAGGTCATTGGAATGTCACTCTCAAATCAGTATCCCCCTAGGCTGGCTAGCTTCCCAGTTTGCCTGGTATTGTCCCAGTTTTAGTACTGAAAGGTTTGTCACCCTGATCTCCCACTTGTGGCTCTGCCTCAGAATCTAAGATATCTAGTATCTATGGTCTCAATGTTGAGTGTACATTTTATATTTAAAAAAAAATTAGTTTGGATTGTGAATGGCATCCTCCCCTACCAGCTTCAGAGACAAAGCCCTCTCTATTCTGTACCTTTAAGGAAAATGAACAGGATGTATACTGGTCTTGTTATTTTACCTAGATTCATAGTTGAAACATTTCTCTTTCTCTGCAAGGGTCCAAGTTTTAGTAAAAAATACACTTTGAGAAATCAATACGAGATTTGATCCAACCAGGTCAAGCTCTCCAGCTGACCTAATCTTAATGCATTGTGAAAAGTATTTCTATTTATTAAACTCTTAGAGGTCTAAGCAAAAGCTGTAAGAAATGGTGTTTAGATATGAAAGAAAGGGAACTAGGAAGGCTAAATTTAGATAACACCTGAGTCGCTTTGCTGCTAAGTAGAATTTAATAGAGGTGCATCTCTGCAATCTTCGTATGTGTTTGGCATGACAATTTATTTTGTTTGTCAGGAATGAATACTTAAGGAAAAAAAGATTTTTGAATTGCAACAAGAATTTCATATCTATGAAAGCCATTTTGATTTAAAGGCTACTCGTTTTCCATAGCAAGGGATAATTTATGTTTGGTGCAAAGCTGGTTGCCCTTGCTTTGCTGGGCAGAATTCTTGAACACATTTTGGCCTCTTAAAACATGTATTCTGTGTGTGAGACTACAGAGAGGTGATTCCTGCAGTTTCCAAATGCCCAAGGATATCCTTTACTCTCCAGCTCTGAGGTATTGCAGTTGACTGGCCCAAGCATGAACTGGTTTGCATGGATAACACTAAAGAGAAATGGATTACCTACCAGTGGCTCACATGTAATTAATGTGCCACTTTGGGCTACAGAATGGCAATGACTAAATTAAGGATCACCCAGGCAAATTGGAAAGTTTGTTGGAGAAATGTTAGGAAATGCCAGGTGACCTGAAGAAGTAGAGTTGAGCACCTGGGTCTCAAAGAAAACCAGAACTAGAGACTTAACAACTGCCAGGATCCTATTTTCCTATTTCTCATCTCTGCTTTTCTTGGTATGTGACTTGAAATATCTCTTCCCATAGACCAGCTATGGGGACGTGGCTTCAAACTCTAGAGGCTCAAGCCTTATAGTTCCACCTACCAAAAATGGACCCCATTTCTTCCTTTGATAACCATTCAAAAAACTCAAAAGTGGGATTTCACTTGGACCATCTTGGGTCAAGTACCCAACTTTGAATCCTAGAAGGCTTGCCTATGTGACATAAATATGGCACCTGAGGTCCCAGTCCAGTGTCCAGGTCATGCCCAGAGAACTGGAATTGAAGAGAGGACAGTCATTCCAGGTAGTGCTGACTACAGTGTCCATTAGTGATTACTCATCTCAGCGCCATCACAGTTGTAAGGCTTTGAGCAGGCCATTTATGAGTTACCTGTTGGTAATGAAGGTATCATAATATCCACCTCACAGGGTTGCGATAAATAGTCATAAATCCATAAGTAACATAAATTCAGAGCATAGTACTGTATATAGTATAGGAGGCAATTGGCAAATGGTAGCTGTGCTTGTAATAGTGGTGAATTTGGTGATGAGGTTAAGGAGAGGGGAAGATAGCATTAGTAGCCTGTTAACATTTCTGTGGAATCCTAAAGATTGTTTGGCATATTGGAAAGGTTGCGCTAAGCTGAATGGGGATCTTATTTGGCACAGCAGAGTAGTCTTCTTTGGCCCTTATCACATTTCTCCTTCTCCCCTGCAAAGACCAGAGACCTATGAAGACAAAGATTTCTTGTGGAATTTTTATGTTATGGTCATATTCATTCATTCATTCATTCATTCATTCATTCATTCATTCATCCTACATTAAATATATTTGAACTCTTATGTCCTAAGAATTTTTCTAGGACAGGATATACAAAAGAGAACAGCACAAGAAGTCCGTTTCATCTTGCAGCAATCACTATAGTGGGGCATCCAGACAAACTAAAAGTGACGGGACACTTCAATCAATTAACTATGTGTTATGATAATGAGGAAGGAAATAAGCTGTATGATGTGGGAATGATGGAATGGGTGGTCAAGAGAGGTCTCTCTGAAGAATTGACACTGTTACTCAGAGCTCAATAAGCAGCAGCCCTGCAAGGACCCAGAGGGAGATTGTTCCTGGCCCCTTAAGGAGGCAGAGATGGCAAAAGCTTTGCAGAGGAGAAGACCTGGAGATGTGCTTGATGAAATGAAGGGAGAGCTGGACAGTAGTAAAGAAGGAGGAGCATAGCCTGAGAGGTCACTGAGGTCAACTCAGGTAAGATGGATTGTTCTCCCTGAGAGTCTTAGTTCTCAATGGTGTCATCTGTTTAACCAATTATAAGGCATATGTTGAGCACAGCCATACTTAACTCCACCCAAATGCACGTTTTTGTCATCACAGCATTGTCAATACCAATGAAATTCTTCTACATTACAGAGGGAATGTTCTCCTAACAGGAACACTCCTCAGTATAGAACTCCCAACAACCTGTGATGTTCTTTTTTTTTTTTTTTAAGATTTGATTTATTTATTTGAAAGAGAGAGAGGGAGAGAGAGCACAAGCGGGGAGAAGGGCAGAGGCAGAGGGAGAGGGAGAAGCAGACCACTGAGCAGGGAGCCCGATGTAGGGCTCCATCCCAGGACCCAAAGATTATGACCTGAGCCAAAGGCAGATGCTTAACCAACTGAGCCACCCAGACACCCCAGTCTGTGATGTTCTTAAGGAAGGGCTTGGGGCAGTGTCTACCCATCCCTTGGGGCTCAGGAAAATCTGTATACAGTTCTCCAAAGGCTAGAATCAACACTTACAACAAACTGTTGTGAACACTGGATAAAATAATAAATGTAACCTCCTTGGCATAGTGCCTGGCGTGAAGAAGACACTCAAGTAGATACAATTATCACTACTATCATTACCAATTTACTTTCTTAAAAAACGCTCCCATTAGACTTTGAAGAATTTGAGGACAGTGACTTGATTTTGCTTTTCTTTGCATCCCAAAAGCTTAACAGAAGGCCTAGTTCATAATTTGTGTTTATTTATAAATGTGTTTTGAATGGAGGGTGGATAAAGAAAACTGATTGTGGGAAGCATGTCTCTCTAGGAAGTCATCTTCCCTGGAATTGATGTAGATTCTGATGATATCTAGGCTGAGGTTTTCTCACAGAATACACAGTACACTATTGTTTTGCACACCTAGGATTTATTTCCCTTTATGTCAGTGGCACCCTAATTTTGCTTTGGGGAACCAATGTACCCAGTAGGTGGCAGTTATATAGGGAATGGTAAAGTAGCCCCATACTTCCAAAGAAGGGGGGTAAGTGACCTAACACAGGTCAGTCATGCCCTTTTTTCCAGAATCAAACCTTGACTTGCGTGACACAAAGATGGAAAATAGGATGAGCTTATTTACCTAGCTCTCAGGGATGCTATCCAAAATACCAACTCCCTGGATTCCTAGTGCTGACTTATAAGCTTCTTGTTCTCCTTCAGTTCTCCAAACTTCCTGATATTCCTTCAATAAATTGGGTTTGCTTAATCTCCATAGTTACTTTCTGTTGCCTGCAACCAAAGATCCCTGAATGATGAAAGAAGATTGTGATGTAAGTCATGAAATAGAAACACTGCCTGCAGTACACAAGGCTCTGGGAAACTGGTGGTCCCTTCAAGATCTCTGTTGGTGGGAGATGCATAAGGGAACTAGGCCAGGCCATGCAGTTTGAGACCAGTGCTCTCCTATGGGACGTGCACCGTGGAATGGTTCTGCCAAAGTCTGAGGTCAGCCAGATAGACTGTGATCATAGGAATGTTAATTTGTCTCTAGAAAGAGGAAACATGCTTTAGTGAATTTGAAAGGTAAACAGTAGATGGCAGAATGTTGTGTAATACCAAGTTTTTTATAACTAGTGAAATGGAACAACATTTGTACCATCTGAAATTTTCTTCAACAAGAGTGCTACATGTTTGTGTGTGTATTAACACACACTGGTCTCACGGGCCTGTGTGTGGCTGGGTCCACTCAAGAAGGCACTTATAGCAGGTGCTCTAACCTGCTAGTCTCCTAGGACTGAAGTTTCAAGGTTGGGATCTGGGTATTCCTTACTGGACACACTGGCATTGGGCAGAATTTCCTATAAACTCAATCATCATTTATGGTGGCACTCCATGTTAAGCAGTGTTCAGATAAGGAGCGACTTTAGTGGATAGGAGGTGTGATGGAAAGACTCTAAGATGACCCCAATAATTCATGCCCTTGTATAATTCTCTCCCCTTGAGTTTGGAATAAGGCCTGTGACTTGATTCTAACTAATAGAGTACCACAAAAGTAATGGGATGAGGTGTCACTTTCTTTGTTACATTTATATGTAAATATATATCATATGTGTGTATATGTATGCATATGTGTGTACATCTATATATGTATGTATATACATTCAATTCTCATTTGATAGTTAAGTTCTCTAAAGTTGCCATACTTCATAAATACATATGTATATCATACGTATATGCACATACATACATAATATATAAGTATATATGTATGTGCACATATATCCCCTAGCAACAATGGAATAGTGGTTCATTATTCATTAATTCAGCATTCCCAGTGAAAAAAAAATGGTATACAAATATATATTTTTCTAACATGTACTATTAAATCCTAAAAACAACTCATCTGGTAGATTCTGTTTCTCTGTTTTATAAAACAGAGCATAGGGTTTAGAGGTGTTAAGTGACTTGCCTGAAGCCACCCCATTAAGAGGTACCAGAGCTGGAATTTAAACCCCATCCAACTCTCCTCAAAACCAGAGCCCTTTGCACTGCACTGCACTGCCCTTTACCATCTCTATCCTCTGGTCATCTCTGTAGGAGGGCTGGAACAAGAAGGCAGAGTATCACCTTGTTCCACCTCAGCTGGGAATGTGTGTTGGGCAACTCAGCTTCCATGTGTTATTTTTGCACAAATTTCACCAAATGCACTTCAGTATTGATTTAGGGGTTATAAATAAACTTTAGCAAGCAGGCTAATTCACAAATACTGAATACACAAATAATGAAGATTGATTCTGTATGTGCGTGCGTGAATGTCACTACTATTAGGTGCATAGAGAAACCTCCCTTGCTGGCTTTGATGAAGGAAGCTGCCATATTGTGAAAGGCACCTTTGGGAAAGGCCTCATGGCAAGAAACTTGAGCCGCCATCAGCTGAGATCAGTCTCTGAGCAGTAACCAGCAAGAAAAAGGAACCTCAGTCCTAAACTGCAAGGAGATGAATTCTAATGACCTGAGGGAGCCTGGAGTGGTTCCTTGTCCACTTGAGCCTTTGATGAGCCCATCCCCAACCAGCACGACCCTTAGCATATGACTTAGATAAGCTATGCCTAAACTCCTGATCCCTAGATCCTGTAAGATAATAAATGGGTGTTGTTTTAAGGTTTGGAGTTTGTGATGGTTTGTTATGCAGCAATAGAAAAGTGATGCAGGAGTTAAGTACTTATACATTCCTGAATGGAAACCAGAATCTATGGTTGAGGAGCTCATTTCCTCTTTTAGTAATTCTGGTGCGATACCTGCTTATTGATTAGCTAAGCCAGCAAGTATGGTCGGGTCATCAGGACACAAGGGAGAATCTGGCAGCTGAGAAATAAAGAAGTGAGGCTACACCTGGAAGACCAGGTAAACAAAGGAGATGCCAAAGCTAAAGCTACGGCACAAGCTATCTGTCATCTGAGGGGACAGACGTAGATAGGGTCTGAGTTTAAAGCATTTATACAGTTTCACAAATGTCTAGACTCACTACATAATTCACTCTTTTCTCAGCTGCCCCTGACCCTGGGATACCACGTTAGGGGTTATAAGTGTTGGGAAGTTTTTAGATCCCTGAGAAGGCCATATTCTTGTTGCCATGGAAGAGAGCTGAGTGGACAGACGTGGGTGTAATGCATCCTGGTGTGAGTTGTTAAGCACATCAACCCTTCTGTTACCAGCAGTCCCCTTAGATGACAAATCTCCTCCCTCCTGCCAATGGGCACTGTAACCCTTTCCTGACACTAATTTCCTAAGGAGGAGATGATGGCTGTGGGGTAATGAGGCTTGGAAATCTTCCAAATTGTAGACTTTTGCATTAAGAGAAAATGATTTTCAGCTTACAATTAGTGTGATTCCAGTTTAGTTAAACACACACACAGAGCCAAAAAATAATCTGAAACTGCATCAAAATGTTACAATGGATATGCCTACATGGAGGATATGGGGATGAATTTACCCCCCCTCCCCCATTTCTTTTTGTCCTATACAACTACTTGTGGAACAACAAAAGGTTAAAAAAATTCATTATATATTAGGGAAAAGAAAAAATTCTTTCATAGAGGTCAGGCCCTTCTTTCAATCATGCTGTCATGGACAGTGGGTGGTGATGGATTTAAGTGCGGGTGTTTGCAAAGGATGAAAGAAGCATTCTGGTTTCAGAACTTTTGGTGCCATTGAAATTAAATAACCTTAAATGTCACCTGCAGTGACTCCCTCTTGCCTTCTGTCTTCAGGCTGAAGTCCATAGGTTTGATTCCTTTTGCCTAGAATGCCCTCTTCTACCTTCTTATAAACAGTAATTTCTCACTCTTCAATGCCAGCTCAAGCACTTCCCCTTTGTGAAAGCTCCCCTTACCCAAAAGAGGTTGGGGGTTCAGTTAAGGGACACTACCCTGTGCTGCCTCAAGCCCCCCACCCCATTACACATTGCAATTGCCCTGGCATTGCCTGTCTTCCCCAGTTAGAGTAGACATCTTTGGTATCTATTGCCAGTGTCTAGCATAGAGCTTGAGGGCATGGAGTAAAGTGCTCAGTAAGTGAGATAAATTTGAGCTTAGCTCTCATTTTGCCTCAGAGTTGAAAATGGAGCCCAGCTGTGCTTGGCTCAGAAGTAACCCTAATAGGGGGGAACAAACATTGTGCTAAACCAAAATATGTGACCAGGGATTTTGCATTCTGCATTTTTCATACCCTAACTGGGGTGTGCATGCAAGCCTGAGGGGTAATGATTTACCAACCTCATTTTCCAAGACTGTTATCCTTCATTTTGACACACTATTAAAATCATTTAATTATCACTATTTTGCCTTGTCATTATGGAGCCACTATGATCCATTATTTAGGGTTTTCAGGTTTTCTGCCTTCCACCTACTTGGTAGGGACAGAGGTTGAGATTTCCTGCACATATTGGGTTCTGTAACTTGATGAACACAGACTTCTAAGTGAAACCAGCAGGAATTTTGGGGGTGATTTGGAGGATCAGCTGATGTCCATTTTTACTAAAAATTTAATGATACTCATCCATTGCCTCACTAGCGCTCTGGCTTTTCCTATTTTGCAAATACTCTAAGATCATCACTGCCCTTGAATTTGGGTTTTCTGTGCCTGGTGAGCTCTTTCCCAAGGGCTTTGCCAAATCACTTACTTCAAATGATACCTGTTAGAGATATTGACCCTGACTCTTGATTTAAATTAGACCACTCACACCCACCTTCCCCTCATTATCACACCAGTGTGCTCTTCTGTCTGGCTTTCTAATTTTAAACGTAACATATATTTTTTTCTCAATAAATTTGGAAACAGAGTAGTGTATACGGGTCACCTGTAATAATCCTACCGTCTTGGTATTAATAATGGTAATATATTTGGGGTGTTTCCTTCCAGTGTTCTATGCATTTAAATTTTTATTTTTTTGTTATTTTTTCATGATAGAAATTTTTTTTTAAAGATTTTATTTATTTGACAGAGATACAGCGAGAGAGGGAACACAAGCAGGGGGAGTGTCTAGCATAGAGCCTGAGGGCACAGAGTAAAGTGCTCAGTAAGTGAGATAAATTTGAGCTTAGCTCTCATTTTGCCCCAGAGTTGAAAATGCTAGGCAGGGAGCCCGATGCGGGGCTCAATCCCAGGACCCTAGGATCATGACCTAAGCCGAAGGCAGAAGCTTAATGACTGAGCCACCCAGGAGCACCTTGTGATAGAAATTTTCAAACACATTCATAAGTAGAGAGGAGAGTTTAGCAAGTTCCCACATACCCACCACCCAACTCCAACAGTCATCAAATATCCATGTATCAAGGTGAATAGTTAATAAGGAAAGGTTCTGGGGTGCCTGGGTGGCTCAGTTGGTTAAGCATCTACCTTTGGCTCAGGTCATGATCTCAGGGTTGTGAGGTTGAGCCCTGTGTCAGGCTCCCTGCTCAGCAGGGAGTCTGCTTCTCCCTCTCCCTCTGTTCCTCCCCACTGCTTGTGCTCCCTCTCTTACTCTTCCTCTCAAATAAAATTTTTAAGAATCTTTAAAAAAATAAGGAAAGGTTCTTTATAGAAGGGTCATGGCAAAAAGAGCAGGCAGGATGGTAAATCACGTAGAAATCCCTAGCAATCACTAGAAAATCACCAATTTGGAGCTCCTAATGAAATAATAGAGTTAGGCAATAATGATCAATAACTGCTAAAACCATTAAGTAAAAGGATGATGGAGGGCTTGATGATGGATGTGTCAGGATGACACCACCCAAACCCACTTTTCAATCTTAGAATCAATGAAACTGGGAAAACCAGATGTTATGTACCTCCTTATATGATGCATAGGTGATACCCGTACCTAACCAACGATGCCTTGCTAACAAGAAAATAAATTGCACCTGAATCCAACAAAGCTTTTAACTCTAATTGACAGTTATAGGAAAATGAAGATTAGAGATAAATGTTAAATATGATTTTAGTTTTGAATAAAAACATCAAATCCAGAAAATGGGAAATCCTAGCAGAAAATTATAGAGAATAATATGAACCTCCTGTACCCACCTTCCAACTTTATCACATCTAATATTATTTTATATTTGCTTCTGAATTTGTAAAGATCTTTTTTTTTTAAAGATTTTAATTATTTATTCATGAGAGATAGAGAGAGAGAGAGGCAGAGGGAGAAGCAGGCTTCCCACGGGGCAGGGAGCCCGATGCGGGACTCGATCCCAGGACCCTGAGATCATGACCTGAGCCGAAGGCAGACGCTTAACCATCTGAGCCACCCAGGTGCCCCCCCCCTTTTTTTTAAGTAGGATCAATTGAAGCCCCTGGGTACTGGCCCCCCATTCCCATTGTTTTCGTTTGCTGCCTGAGTTACTATTCCCATAGATATATTCTAAATATTTATGAATCCACAGACAAAATATGGTACCCCATGCATCTTTTTTACTCAACATTGTTTTTTGATTTATGTATATTTTTACATGTAACTCTAGTTTATTCAATTTATGTTCTATATAATATTTCCCTGTATGACTATATCACAATTTGTTATCCGTTCTCATATTGATGGACTTTGACATTGTTTTGTACTTTTTCAAACAAGGCTATGATGAAGGTTTGTGAACTTGCCTTCTTGTGCTTAGATTAAATATGTGGACGTGAAGTCTCATGGTCAGAGGATATGTGCACCTTCAAGTTTACCAGATGTTCATAAACCATCTCCACATGTTCCAAAGTCCTCACTGTTCTTTCTGCTTTGCACCTCTATGTGAATTTAAACAATAATGGGTTAAAATCTGATGGAAAATTATTATAATTTTGCTATGAATTGCATTGAATTTAAAGATTTATCTGAGAAGAGTTTCTTATACTGTTTTCCTATTGATGAATATGGTATAGGTCTCACTATTTTTGAGGACTTCATGTCTGTCAAATATGTATGTAAAGTGTATACATTTAAGTGAGTCATGCATACATTTTCTCTTTTCTCTCAATAAAATATATTTTTATATTTAATTAATAATGAACTTTATCTCTTGGTAACTTACATGTTTTTGTACTACGTGAATGGGATTTATTTTTGTCATATAATTTTGAATTGTTTGCTTTGTTTCTGGAAATAATGATGCTACTGATTTTTATATGTTGATCTTTATCCAGCAATCTTGCCATATCCTTAATAATGCTAATAACTTGGTCGTAGATCTTCTTAGATATTCTGTTTGTTATCCCTGTAATTTTTCCAGACTGTTTTGGCTCTACTTTTCCAATCTAAATAAATAAATAAGACATATAAATAAGTCTTTATCTAGGAATATAGATATTATAATTTAAGTATATATGATAAATTTATTAATATACCTGTCATATGTAATGATACCAGTTAATATGTTATTTCTGTTTATTGACACTACATTTTTTTTTAAGATTTTATTTTTTCATTTATTTTAGAGAGAGACCATGAACAAGGGTAGGGGCAGAGGGAGAGAATCCAAGCAGACTTCCCACTGAGTGCAGAGCCTGATATAGGGCTCGATCTCACAACCCTGAGATCATGACTTTAGCTGAAACCAATAGTTGGACACTTAACCTACTGAACTACCCAGATGCCCCCACTACATTTGTTTTCTACTGCATTAGCTTGAAGACCAAGGGAAGTATGATGAATAAAAGTAGTGATTGTAGGCATTCTTTTCCTGTCTTTGACATTGGTGGGATTCCATTTATAGTTTCTCCTTTAAGCATAATCATTACAATAGATTTTGATAAATAACTTCATTGGGTTAGAAAACTTCCCTACTATACTTCGTTAGCTAAGAATTTTTATAATGAACATGTATTAAATTTTATAAAATGCCTGTTCTGCATCAATTGTTATGATTATATGCTTTCCGCCTTATCTTTTAATGCAGTGTATTACCTTAATAGGAGTTCTGATTTTGAGCCATTATTGGATTCTTGGGATAAACCCTACTTGATCATGATGTATTATTATTTTAAGACCTTGATGAATCCAGTTTTATAGTGCTGTATTTGAAATTTTTTATATCTACATTGATAAGTGAGAATGGTTTATAATTTTCTCTTCTTATGCTGTCCTTGTTTGATTTTGTTACTAAGGTGATGCTACCCTCATTAAGTGAGTCATGACTTTCTTTTTATATTGTCTGAAAAAATTTACATCAGGCAGAAGATTATCTGTTCCTCAAAAATTTGATAAAATTTGCCTGTAATTTTTTTTTTACCTTTAGAATGAGCATATTAGACAAGAAAAGCAACTTTGATCACCAGTTCTATTTCTTTTATGATTACTGACTTATTGTCATTTCTCTATTTTTTCTTGAGTCAACTTTAGTAATTTATATTTTTCTAGAAAACTATACCTGCAATATACTTTTTTGTTTAATAGTATGTATAGTTTATTCTTTTGATTTTAAAAATATATCTAACAGAAATACCATATGACCCAGAAATTCCACTCCTGGATACATACCCCAAATATTTGAAAACAGGTATTCAAATAAAAACTTACAAACAGTGCTTCTTTGAACATTCATGGACAGTCACCAAAAGGTGAAAACAACCCAATATCCATCTGCTAATGAATGGGTAGATGAAACAGAGTATAACCAGCAATAGAAAATTATTTCTCTATAAAAAGGAATGAAGCTGGGGCACCTGGGTGGCTCAGTTGGTTAAGCGACTGCCTTCGGCTCAGGTCATGATCCTGGAGTCCCGGGATCAAGTCCCACATCGGGCTCCCTGCTCAGCAGGGAGTCTGCTTTTCCCTCTCACCCTCCCCCTCTCATGCTCTCTGTCTCCCATTCTCTCTCTCAGATAAATTAAAAAAAAAAAAAAGAATGAAGCTCTGATACATGCTAAACCATGAATGAGCCTGGAAAATAATATGCTAAATGTGAAAAAAAGACACAAAATGTCATGTAGTGTATGATTCCATTTATATGAAATGTCCAAAATAGGCAAATCCAGAGAGAAAGAAAGCAAAAAATGTCATTAGGATATTGGTAGGGATTGCAAATCCCTATCCCTATAGATAGATCACTTAGGGTAATATGGACATTTTAATATTAAATCTTCCAATTCACAAACACAGCATTATCTTTTAAAAGGTAAAATTATCTATTTATATATATTGTGATACGGATACATTAAAACTTAAAAAATATTTTTTTTAAAGATTTTATTTATTTATTCATGAGAAACAGAGAGAGAGAGAGAGAGAAGCAGAGGGAGAAGCAGGCTCCCAAGGAGCAGGGAGCCCGATGCGGGACTCGATCCCAGGACCCTGGGATCATGACCTGAGCCGAAGGCAGACGCCCAACCATCTGAGCCACCCAGGCGCCCCCAAAAAAATTTTTTTTAAAGATTTTATTTATTTGACAGAGAGAGAGAGCACAAGTAGGCAGAGTGGCAGGCAGAGGGAGAGGGAGAAGCAGACTCTGCTGAGCAGGGAGCCGGACATGGGGCTCGATCCCAGGACCCCAGGATCATGAGCCGAAGGCAGCCGCTTAACCGACTGAGCCACCCAGGTGCCCCTAAAAATTTTTTTAACATTTATTTATTTTAGAGAAAGAGAGAGCATGTATGAGTGGGGGGTAGAGGGAGAGAAGCAGACTCCCCGTTGAGCATGGAGCCTGATTCGGGGCTCCATCTCAGGACCCTGAGATCACCACTTGAGCCAAAACCAAGAGTTGGTTGCTTAACTGAGCCACCCAGGTGTCCTATATTCAGACTTAAAAAAAAAGAAAGATTTTGAAAGAGAGAGAGAGTACATAAGCAGGGGGAGCAGCAAAGGGAAAGGGAGAAGCATGTTCCCCACTGAGCAGGGAGCCCGATTCAGGGCTCGATCCCAGGACAACAGGATCATGACCTGAGCCGGAGGCAGATGCTTCACCAACTGGGCCACCCAAGCACCCTCCCTATTCAGACTTTTATAAATCATCTAATTTTGTTACTTTTGTTCATATATTCCCCCCTCTTTTTTCCCCCTCTTTTACCTCTTTCTCTTAGGTCAATCAGGTTTATTTCTTCTACACCAGTTTGGAGACAATAGATTGTAATACTTCTTAGTAGTAGTTCTCACCTGGGGCAGTTTTGTCCCCAGGGAGACATTTGGTAATATCCTGAGACATTTTTATTTTAAAGATTTTATTTATTTATTTGAGAAAGAGAGAGAGCACAGGCAGGTGGAGGGGCAGAAGGAGAGGGACAAGCAGGCTGGCTCCCTGCTAAGCGGAGAGCCCAAATTGGGGCTCCATCCCAGGATCCTGAGATCACAACCTGAGCCAAAGTCAGATGCCCAAGTGACTGAGCCACCCAGGCACCCCATATCCTGAAATATTTTTAGTTGTCAGCTATGGGGTGGAGTGTTCCACTGCCCCCGAGGGTAGAGGCCAAGGGTGCTGCTAAACATCCTACAATCCTCAAGACAGCCCTCCACCACCAGAATTATACAACCCAAATATCACTAGTGCCAAAGTGGAGAAACCCTCAGTGGTACCATGGCATGAATGTCACCAGGCATTATCTGTCCATTCTGTTTTTATTAATTGGAATTTTCGTTTAATCTTTTTTGAAATAGTTATTTTTAGTGAACATTTAAGATAGATTGCCAACATATTTTATCAATTTCTGGGCTCAACTTACATTCCTCTGTATTTATTATCTTTATTCTGATGCCCACTTTGACAGTCCTTTTGGCAAATGTTTGTAGATGGTAAACTGTCTTAGCCTTCCTATATCTGAGAATGTCTTTGTGTTGCTTTCACTCCTCAATCATAGATTGTCTTCATTCACTTCAGGGATTCCTATTTGATACGTGTTGGAGCTTTTCAATCAATCATTCTTATCACTTGCTTATCCTCCTTTTTAGTTTGTCTCTCTTTAGTGACTTCTGGGTGCATTCTTTAGAGTTATCCTTCCTTTGATCCTGATTTGGCTCCCATGCCCATCCATGAACTTATCATGGGCTGGCCAGATATAGGTCATGTATTCACTCCAGGAGTTGGGGTGGGTTTGGTCCAACCCACAGAGGCTGAGAGTAGGCAACAGAAGTATGATTCTTCAAAGAAAAATAAAAGCATGCTACTAGTTTTAAAAGAGGGAATGGCACTGGGCAGGCAAACCCAGGAGACATTCCCTGCAAATATGCTGTCTCCTTGATCTGGATTTTTTTTTTCTTTTTACTGCCTCTCATCCCCATTTCTCTTGCCCTAACAAGCCTAGCAAACTCTATTTATTGTCGAAGATCCTAATGAATCAGTCTTGGCTCCGTGTGATTTGTCTCTTGCACTGCATTATTGGCTAATTGTCTGTCTCCCCTCCCAGACCATGTACTGTCAGCACCAGAACTATGTCTTCTTCACACTTAGTGCCAAAATAGGGCATAGGAAGAACTTGGGCTCCAAAGTAATACAAACAAATGGAAAAAAAAAATCATATGAAAGCTTAGTGTTTTTGTAAAGTTAAGATGCTTCATAGAGGAAAACCTCATGATGCTCAAGCTTGCCTGAAAAGAAATGCTCTGTAGCCAGATTTGTAGAGATCATAGAAATCTACCTTCCTGCATGTACAGTGGGCAGAGAATTTGGGGGGGGGGCGGGGCAGAGACTCTTTTTTTTTTTATTCTTATGTTAATCCCCATACATTACATCATTAGTTTTAGATGGAGTGTTCCATGATTCATTGTTTGTGCATAACAGAGACTCTTTTGGTGACCATCCTTCCAGAGCCATGTATTATCTGTGTCATCCTTGAAAAATAGGTTGTTTGAAGGTTTTTCAGGCTTTCCTGGAACTTAGGTTTAAATGCCAGTTTTAGTAGTCCTAGCTTCTGTTTTTTATGTACCAGAAAGGTCTGTAAGTTCCTTCAAAAAACGTAAACTACAGGAGAATGGAAACCTCTTGTCTTGTTTGGTGCTGTTCTTCAGTGTCTAGAACAATGCTTGGCAAACAGCAGGAGTTCAATAGATAGATATTGACTGAGTGAATAGAAATCTAAGTCTCTATCAAAGTCATTAATAGTTATCAGTGAGAAGAATGTGGGGAATTAGCAGAAAAGTCCTCAATACTTAGCTTGACTAGTGAGGGAACAAAAGGTGAATTGGTGTGCAGGTATCTGAGCATTCAAACCATTCTGCCCTAATATCCCTGGAGGGAATGGATTGGGAGAGGATTCTAAACCTTCTTGCTTGCTTTTGTACTTTATGGAGATTTGTTTTAAACATAAGCTTGTATAACCTCAGTGTTAATGGTGAGAACATGGGTATCAGCCAACCCATCTGTAAAATGGGGATACTAATGATGTTGATCTCTTTTTTAAAAAAAATATTTATTTTTTGAGAGAGAGCAAGAGAAACAGAAACAGAGTTGGGGGAAGGGGCAGAGGGGGAGAATGTTTGAGCAGACTCCTTGCTGAGTGTGGAGCCTGACATGGGAGGGGGTTCAGTCTCATGACCCATGAGATCTAGACCTGAGCTGAAACCAAGAGTTGGATGCTTAACCATCTGAGCCACCCAGATACCCCTTAATGACGTTGACCTCTTAAGGAATTGGGATAGAATGAGATGAACAAAAATGTTGTGTGGGGCCTGGTGTTCAGTGAGCTCTATACTTGTGTGTGTATGTGTTGTAGAACTGAGCTTAGTAAATGTTCTCATTTTTATTTTTTTTAAATGTTCTCATATTTAAATAACACTACCTGTGACCAAATGAATGGTCTTGGTGGTTGCAAATATGAGGGGAGTGAGGGAGGTGGCTTTCATTTTACTGTGTCTGTTATAGTTTGACCAACTTCACAGTGCTTCAGTATGCATCATGATGTTTTTTCAAGTTGCCCCTCTATTAGGTCATTCCGTAAGTAGTTCTTTTTTTTTTTTCAGTTCGTCAAATTTATTGAGTTCAATGATTGGGAAACTTTAATATGGGAATGGAAAAGGGAAAATACATAACTCTAGTAAAGGAAAGGGATGTTTAAGAAAGTGTGAATAAGGGGCGCCTGGGTGGCTCAGTCGTTAAGCGTCTGCCTTCAGCTCAGGTCATGATCCCAGGGTCCTGGGATTGAGCCCCGCATCGGGCTCCCTGCTCGGCGGGAAGCCTGCTTCTCCCTCTCCCACTCCTCCTGCTTGTGTTCCCTCTCTCGCTGTATTTCTGTCAAATAAATAAAATCTTAAAAAAAAAAAAAAGAAAGTGTGAATAATAGTATTTACAAGAACTTCATTCTTTTTTTCCCCCCTTTTTTTAAATTATGTTATGTTAATCACCATACATTGCATCATTGGTTTTTGATGTAGTGTTCCATGATTCATTGTTTACCTATAACACCCGGTGCTCCATTCAATACGTGCCCTCTTTAATACCCATCACCAGGCTAACCCATCCCCCCACCCACCTCCCCTCTAGAACTCACAGTTTCTCAGAGTCGATAGTCTCTCATAGTTCGTCTCCCCCTCCGATCTCCCCCCCTTCATTTTTCCCTTCCTACTACTTCTTTTTTTTTTTAACATATAATGTATTATTTGTTTCAGAGGTACAGGTCTGTGATTCAGAGTAGTTCTTAAAGGTATTCTGTGTGCTAGGGCCAGTGCTATGTAGTAGGGAGACAATGATGAAAAGGATACACCTAGTACTTGCCCTCAAGGCACTTACAGTCCAGGGTGTGAGAGAGATAAGAAACAATCAGACCTGTAAGTGTTTAATTACAACCTGCTGCATGTTATGAAGGAGGGGTACAGAGTACAGTGAGGACACACAGGGGAACCTACCTGAGAATGGTGTAGGGGGACATTGGAAAAAGGCTTTCTGGAGGGTGTGACATTGAAGGCATATCTTTTGGAAAGATGTGTAAGAGTTGGCCAAGCAAAGAGGGAAGAGAAGAGCTGCCCAGGATGGCGTTTGTTTCCCTGGAGGGCCAACAGAAGGACAGGACAGCTGGAGCCCAAGGAGCAAGGAGGAGAGTGGCATCAGGTGAAGTCAGGGGCAAATCTCTCAGGCCACCCTCATGCATCCTTGTCAGGGTTTTGGTCTTTATCCTGTGAGTTATGGAAAGCTATTTGAAATTTTAAGTCCAGTAACAATACAGACATTTAGTGCATTAGTTAAGAACATAGACTCTGAACCCAGGGTGCTTGGATTTGGATTCCAGCTTAGCTACTGAGTAAGTTACTTAACTTTCTGAGCCTCTGTTTTCTCATCCATAAAATGGAGTTAATAAAAGTTCTTATATTGTAGGGATGTTGTATCAAGTGTGTGTGTGTGTGTGTGTGTGTGTGTATGAAATATGTGCAGGAATGTCTGTATTGGTGTATATATATGATCTATGTCGTGCATCATATGGTATGATAAAAGGCCATAGTCATCCCCATTCTATGCGTGGTGTGCGTGTGTGCGTGAGCGAGTGTGTGCTTAGAAAGGTTCCTGGCATACTTGAAATTCTATAGAAATTTAAACCATAACTACTTGAACTACTATTTTTATTGTTTTGCTCAGATTAAGCCCTCAAAAATCCTTACATAGGAGCGCAAATCTATTCTGTCTTCAGAGATAGAAAGCAGCCACACTGTGTTCTTGGGTTTGCCAGGACAGATTTTTCAGAAGGGGAGAAGCCAACCTTGCAGTTCTTTTCTCATTAGCTACCTCAAGCAGCTCTTCAGGCCAGTAAAAAAAGAGCTGGGCTAAACTCCTGAGGTCATCTGATGGGACCCAAGGGGAGAGGAGGCTAAGTCCCGACTCCTGCAAAGGTCTCCAGCCATAGGAGGGCAGGAACAGTTAGTTGCAGAAGCTGCTGGATAAAACACTAATAATTTAGATCAAACTTGTGCAAAGAGAAGGCCAAATCATTTCTGTGTTTTCTGGAGGAACTCTGGAGGCTAATCCATCACTAGAAGGTAGAAATGAAACACTTGCCGCTTATCTCCCAGAGAAGAGTTGCACACACAGAGGCCCCTGGGGTCTGGGGTTTGCCATGACACATGCGGAGGGGTGGGGTGTGATTTATTAGCATGTGCATAGCTCTCTTGGCTTTTTGTCCTTTGAGCAGTGCTGGGAGCCAACCAGGCCCAGCTACTTTGCATACTAATAAAGATTGGTGCATGTAATTATTCAGCAGTCACACCGTTATTCCTCAGAGATAAATCATCCCTGGTTTATTTACCCTTCTTCCCTCAAGTTATTTTAAGTTGCCTTTAATGCACCACATCTCAAGTTGAGTAGACGTACCAACTACTTTAGTTTTTAAGCCATTTTAGGTAGGAAGACTTCCATTTAGCTCTATCTATATTTTTGAGGGGCTCTGCCAGGACCAACCCACTCCTTCCTCATCTTGGCTCGATTATCCTGTGTGTGTGTGTGTGGGGGGGAAACACATATAATGACAGGGTGAGATAGGCCAGTGAAAGCACCCACTTTTGGTTGCTAGGAACTTTTGACATCCTGTGATAGTTTGAATCAGGACTGAGACCTGTTTAGCTTCCTACTGTCTTCAACCAAAAAGTCATAGGAATGAGGCCCCTGTCTAAGGGTATTTATGGACCACCTCTTCCCTCAGCCCATTTATTTATCCAGTTTTATCTTTGCATCCAAATATGTAACAACCCCCATGGTATGCCGTCAAGGATTTGAAAGCCAAGCTCTATCAGCAGAGATAGAATAGGATAAATTACTTACTTCTGCAGCCATTGATCTTTGTCTTAAAAGGCCATCGTCCATCATGTCTGTATCATTTCCATAATCACCCAAACCAGTGAATCGTGTTTTACTGGATATCTTGGCTTTTGAGAATGCCTGTGACCAGCAAACACTTGACGTTAGTACATACGTTGTGGGTTGGTTTTTTTTTTTTTGAATAGCAGCAAAGGAAAAAAAGTTGGAGGTGATCAATGTGGGGTCATTAAGTGACTGAGCAATGAGGAGAGAGAGAGATGAAGCTTGACTTATATGGTCTCTGGCCATTTAAACAAGAGAATAGAGGAACCAAAGCAGGTGGGCAGCTTTTAGGAATAGACAGAATCATAATAATATTCCCCTAGAATGCAATGACCAAGTCCCCTCCAGTTTACTACAAAATATCCTTAGTGCCTAGAACAGTTTAGTGGGAACATAGTGGACCCCCAATAAATGTTTGTTTAATGATGATTCAACATCTTGCATCTTTTCTTTATACTCATATCCCACTTGGAACTTTCCACAGAAGAAGAAAATACATACAGATGCATTTCTATGTGGTCAGTTTAAACATGTCTCCTAATATAGGATGTCTGAGAAGATGGGGGTGGAAATATAGCCCAGACCAATGTGATTTCAAGGCGCCCATTCCCCCCAAATCTCCTAGCAGTCTTGCTTCTCCTTTAGCAGAAAACTTGCCCTTTGATTTCCCTGGTGTTCTCCCTTCATTTGTGCTGGATGAGTCATGGTGGAGACATGATTTAAAACATAGCCTGAGTAGGAGGGGGCTGATCATTAAAAATATATTTTCTCTGGGAGTTTGTTTTTAAAACTTTGGACCAGAAAATATGTACAGGAATGTTTGGCTTTTAATAATTAAATCTTGAATTGTTTTAATTTTCTCCAGAGTGTCTCTCTGGAGGAAAATAAAGTTGCAAATCCAATATTTATGTCTTTCCTAAAGCTTTGGTTGCCAAATGAAATGTTTTGCTATTTTTTTCCTTGATGGTTGATTTGTCTCCAGAGGGCTCCCTTTTGAATTTGCAGGAAGGGTTTAATGTTCCATGAGAGTGGGGAGGAAATCACTGGAACAGGGGGCAAGAGGGTGTGGGTGTTCTTGGTTTAGGAGGATGCAGGATTTAGAGTGTGGTCCTGCACACTCACCCCACCCCACTCTTCAGGTTGCTGGCATCTTTCATTTACCTCATTCCACTTCACACACAGGCCATTTTCAGCAGGGAGCAGAAGCCTAGCACCCTGTGCAAAATCAATTATTTGTCTGACTGCTTTAGGCAACCTCTCCCTCCCTCCTCCACCAGCCTTGACCATAAGGGGGTGTTCAGACATGTGAAATGTGAAAAACATCCAGCACACTGAATCAGGATTTGAGTTTTCTGAGACCCCTTCCCTTCCTAGGCAACATAAACCTCATCATTGGGTATTTTCCTATAAGCCTTCAACAGTGGGACCCACACCTGTTAAGTATCTCAAACTGAGCCAAGCCCTATTTAAGCCAAGAGAGGAAGGTGAGGACCAGGCTGCTCTGTGTACAGCTGGAACTTCTCGGCTCTTTTGCAGCTATTTCAGGGGAAGACTGGCCTCTGTAACTGCTGCTTATGATGTGTTTGATTTTCCAAGTCAATTGTTCTTTAAGGACCTTCAAGTGGGGAGTGCATTCTCACAAATGTAGGGCATCTCATGCCTTTAATGGGGAACATAGTGCCCTGCTCATAAAGATAGTTGAACCTGGATGTGGTTTAATAACCATGGAAGATGCCAGATCCTACCTGGATAGCTAGCACCTCTGCTTGCCATCTGTAAGGACCCCAGAGAGTAATTGAGAAAGGCAAGTATTATGCCTTCCTCCAACACTCTAGTTACAAATGTAGTGTTTAAAATCACAGTTTTTAAACACTCCAGGGAAGATATAACTGGCCTTCAGCACAGTTCTGTGGTTTACTAGTGTTCAGTCCTTGGGTGGAAACTTTAACTTGTGGGAGCATCAATAGCCTCGTCTGTCAAATAGGAATGATACTAATACCTTATTGGGTTTCTGTGAGGATTGAGAAAACCTATGTAAAGAGGATGCCACAGTATTTGGTAGTAAGAGGACACTCAACAGAGATTTGATAGAAAGGAAGTGTAGTAGATTATAACAATGCCACTGGCACCAGATGGACCTGGGTTCAAATTCCAGCTCTGCTACTTAGTACTATTTGCAATATTGGGAATGCTATTTCTAAGCCTCAATCCTGTAGTCTTTAAGTGCAGGCACTAATATCCACCTCAGGGAAATTTTTAAGGATTAAATTTGGCAATATATTCATGGTGTCCCATGGCAAATTGTTGTTTTTGTTGTTGTTGAAAGGAGGAATGGAGAAAAGAGGCTAGCTGCTGTCCAGACCCACCAAACCTTTTGTTGTTTCCTGTTCTCTAGGTCCCTTCTGGAATTTTTCCCCCCTAAAAACCTAGAGTAGTCAAATTGGAACTAGATGTATGGAGAGACAAACATGTTCTCTCTTGAACTGGTCATTCATTCATTCACCTCACTTCATTCATATATTCATTATAACTTCATTCCAAAAATGTTTAAAAAAAAACATCAAACAAGATGGGGTATCAGGCACCGTCCCAGGTGCTGGAGATAAAGGGCAGAAAGATACAGTCCTTGTGCCTAAGTTCAGAACAAGTCTTAAATTTCTGTATATAGAAATTCTTTTGGGAGTCTAATAAAAGACTTTTCTCCAGCAGTGGGGCAGGAGAGAAGAATCTGCACATTTGATTTATAATTTTAAGCCATTAATAGACCCACTTGGATCTAGCTTGATCTGCACTTTGTGTCTTGTTTGATTTCTTTGCGTCTGCCATTCTTATGGCACTAATATCCCACTTCTTTAAGAAGCTGACCTCCTCATTCCCACTTCAACTGTATGTCTTCCAGTTTCCAGGAATTGGCATATTTCATAAACACCTCTCTCTGCCCCAGCTCACAGACACAATACTCACCCCCTGTCCACATACACCATTGTTTGGTCCAGTGCTATATATCATACAGGCTTGGCCAGGAGGAATCTATCTGGGGTATATTCAAATTGGGCCAGAGAGAGAATCCGTTCTCTCTGAAAGAATAAGAATTTGTAAAGATGAGAGGCTTGAGAGATTCTAATATTTGGAGGAAACATGTCTGTCATTACTGAGAATGAACCCAATTTTTGTAGAAAAGCTGATGTGAGAGGCAGAGAGAGAGACAAGCTAGTGAGAGAGAGCACCATGGTAGTCTTTGAAATCTGCCCCTACCTAGACTGTGTGTGTTCAATCTCATTATGGATTCCAGGAGTCAGTACATCCTACTTTTGCTTAACCTTGCTCAAGTTGAATTTCTGTCACTTGCAACCAAACAGCCTTGCTGAATATAGCACCTGTGGATCAGTCTTCAGTCTCCAGTGAGAGACAGATTTGAGCATGTGATTTTATGGCTCAGTGGAATCAGGGTCATGTTGGAAGAGGACACAGGATGCTATGTGAGCATAAAGGAATGCTTCCTTACTCAGGAATTCCATGAAGAGTGGCTTCATTGTGTCCTTCAGGAAGAGTAAAGACTGGTTTTTCTGCTCTTTGATCATTGGGAGTGTGCATGAGTATGACCTGATGGAGATGGACCAACCTGGCCTAGTCAAACTGGCAGAATAATGAGAATTTAAAACAGATTCTCATGGTGGAAGGTTTTAGCATTCGCTTCCTTTCACCTCCCAAAGTATCCTAGGGTGAGTGTGCAGTAAGACAAATGGCAGCTTCTGGCCTGTATATGTCGATCACAGCATTAATCCATCTCCCGTTCTCTCAGGCCTGCTCCTGACACTTCCTGTTTAACAGCAGGCCTCATTAGCTGCTTGTGTCAGGCACCTTTCCCGCTGCCTTCTCCCAAAGGAAAATGTTGTCTTCTTCATTCAAGATTTGAAACCTATCTGACACTAGATATCTCACTGTACATATACAACATCCACTTAATGAGATCCTTAAACTAGCAGCTCCCATTTATGAAGCTGCTTCAGTGTATTGGGTCCTTTAATCAGTTTTCTTAAATACGTCATCTCCTTTATTCTTCACAATGGCCCTGAGAGCAGGTATTATTGCCCTTGGTTGCAGGTGAGCACCAAATAGGTCAAGGCACTTGACCAAGAGGCTTCAGGTCTCTGACTCAGACTTGTTTGATTCCACAGCTGATGCACTGGAGGACAGTGATCTTGTTTAGCAACCAAGGTATCTTCAGAACTATGGGCTGGACAGATGAAACACACAGGTATCTGCAGATGCATATTAGAGATGATAAACTCCCAGGAAAGGTCTTTTCTGAGACATGAGTTTAGAGTCAAGGGTTATGTGATAACTGGTCTGCCACTTTACAGATGAGGAAACTGAGGCCCCAAATTATGGATCAGGTAGCCCAGTGTCACGCCGTGTAAGTGGGGTGAGGCTTGGCATCCATGCTTTTTTTTCTGTTGCTTCCACTGCATTCTGTGTTGGAGGTGGGGATGACCACTGCCTTCTCTAAGTGTTCTCAATAGGTTCCCTTCACCTGTCTGCTTTCCAGCCTCAAAGGCTGAGGGCGGTAACAGGGAGAGGACACTTTGCTGGGCTGCTGTTGCTGTGATAACACAAGTCACAATCCTGCCCTAATTGCCTATATTATAAGCATGGCAGGCCTGGCACATGGGTGCTCTCAGGGCAACTCTCTAATTAATCTTTTCTTCTCTGATTAAGCTTGTAGTCCTGCATTTGTTGTGGTTGGGAGCATTGGTGTGCAGGATGTTTTAAAGAGTTCTGTGTGATAGAGTGAGTGAAGGAATTTGGGGTTAACCATGCTGACATTATCTCAGACATGATCACTTCATGGTCCGGAACATCTGAAACAATATGGAGCCCATTACCGGCTCTGTGTCCCTGGGGAGACCCAGCATTTGCTGGGCTTATTGGCAACTGTTACATTAGCACATCAGGCAAGGCAGGGCTCTTGTAAGACCTGAGAGGGTCAAAAAGGATTGGAGATGTCTCTCTATCTTGGCAGAAGCAAGGAAAATATTGACTTACACTGTGTGTTAAGTTTCCCTCATTAATCAAATACATATTTATTGTGCACCCATCCTCACCAGGGCTTGTGTCTGGAGCTGGGGTACAGTGGGAGCACAAAGAGATATGCCCCTGGACTCCTGTGGCATTTGATCTGGAAGGAGAGACAGTGAGTAATCAAATTATCACAGTAATGAGTGCATAATTGCAGACTAAGATAGAATCTCTGGAGGCATGGGACAGTTTATTAATTTGATTTAGTAAACACTTACATAGCACTTACTCTATGCCTGATGTTATTCTAAATACTTTGATAGTAGTAACTCATTTAATTTTCATAATAAACCTATCGGCTACATATTAGTATTCTTATTATTATCTACATTGTACAAATGAGGAAACTGAGGCACGGAGAGGTTAAGTTGAGTAAGTTGTCCAAGCTCATACAGCTAGTAAGTGGTGAGGCTAACATCTACACCCATCCAGTCTTGATCCATAATGCATGCTTTTAACCACTCAGGGTATCTGCTCTCTGCTGAGAATATATTCCAGAAGAATCTGTCACTGTCTGGGGTTTGCTCTAAGCTTTAAAGCACCCATGTGGGGGCGCCTGGGCGGCTCAGTCATTAAACGTCTGCCTTCGGCTCAGGTCATGATCCCAGAGTCCTGGGATCAAGCCCCCCATTGGGCTCCCTGCTCCACGGGAAGCCTGCTTCTCCCTCTCCCACTCCCCCTGCTTGTGTTCCCTCTCTCGCTATGTCTCTCTCTGTCAAAGTCTCATAGAAGGTGTTGTGAGACTTGAGCAAGCTACTGCTAATAAAAGGCTTAGTGGGTGCCTAATCTTGAATAAGCACTCAATCAGTAATAGTTGTTATATAATAAAGAGACAGAGTGAGATTTGAAGCAAGAGAAGAAGACATTAACTAAACAAATAGGGAAAGTTCAGGTGAAAGGAACAGCATGAGCAAAGGTCCTGTGGCTGGAGGAGGAATGGCAGGTTAGAGAGACTAAAAGATGGCCAGTGAAGCTTGGTGTGAGATGAAACCAGGGAGGTAAGCTGGAGCCAAATTTCACAGGACCCATCAAAGACCTTACTAAGGATTGTTGTGGTCTTTACTATCAGGAACATGAGAATGCCTCAAAAGATGGTTAAGCAATCAGATTTGCTTTCTGAGAAAGATTGCTGTAAATCTGGATGTCCACATGTATCTCAGGAACCTAGTACCTGGCAGGTTGGAAACCTTCAGGAGAATGATGATGATGACTATAGCAACAATCATGACAGTAAGAGTAATAGTAACAACTATTATTGATTGAGTGATTATTCAAGATTAGGCACCTGCTAAACCTTTTACTAGCAATATCTTGCTCAATTCTCACAACCACCTTCTATGAGGCTAGGAATAGTATTACACCCATCTTACAGATGGGTGCTCTAAAGCCTAGAGAATTTCAGCAGTTGGTTGTCACTATGTGGCTGGTACTTGGCAGGGCCAGTTATTGAGCCCAGACCTGCCTAAGAACCAGTGGTTAGTTATCTAAAGAAATTCCCCTGATTCCCTCTGGTCTGAATTCCCAGACTTTAATGATACTTTTTTAGGAAGATGAGTTTAGCTATCTGCCTAACTGCTACCCTCCACCTTGTTCATCTGCAGAATTCCAGTTGCTTTAAAATACTGAGCAGTCATGTTCTTCAGTGGAGGCAGGACACTGCCCCACCCCAGAGGCTGTATCTTGGTTAGTCGCTAAGGCAGTCCTTGTACTACATGCTAGTATTAAGTAGTAAGAATGGTGGGTGTGACTTTATTCTGGCCAGTGAGAAGTGAGGAAAAGTCTTCTGGGTGAAGGTATAGGGAAAGTTTTTTCCTGGTTTTTAGGGAAGAACTCAAAGATTCTCTGTAGTTGAACTGACCAACCCTGAATCAATTTACCTCTGGATTTCTGGTATGTCATAATAAGTTTTTTGCTTGCCTAAGC
The DNA here is from genome assembly GCF_029215605.1 of Mirounga angustirostris. NCBI lineage: Eukaryota > Metazoa > Chordata > Mammalia > Carnivora > Phocidae > Mirounga > Mirounga angustirostris. The sequence goes on from NW_026991713.1 coordinate 144,148,383, forward strand.
CATTTTATGGAGTTAATTTTATTGTTCCTCAAGGCCAAAAGTATCCTAAGTTATACACCCCCTTTTGGATTGTTCTTCAGTAACCTTGGGGGGAGGCAGGAGAGAGAAGGAGCAAGATGAGGAGGGGAGGAAATGAGGCAGGGATTTAGAACAGATGAGATGAAGCAGGCTTTAAGAGCTCTTCTTGCCCTTTAAGCTGTAGGGGTTGGTGGAACTTGCCCTTGTTTCATTCCTGCTACTTTTGATGTAAAATGGTGCTTTCCCCACCTGAGCTAATCTGGGCTTTTGCCCCCTAAATTCCCCAGCTTGCTCCCACTGTGTTCCCAGGGAGGTTGCTGGTCTACAAAGGAAGCCTCTTTTAACGTTTTAAAACCTGACACTGGTTGATATGGAAATTTCCAGATCTTTGATTTCTTTAAAAGCCACGTTCTATAAGGAGCTATGAGGAATGCTGTCAGCTCAGCTGTGTAAGAATTTACAGATAAACTCACTGTCTTTTCTTGTGGCCTCTAAAGACACAAGGTGTGAAGACAAAGCATCTCAGAGAAACTCACTGTACACCCTGATCCTAACATCTGAGAAAATGCCTTGGTTTCACCCAAGTCACTGAAGGGCTGAAACACTGAGGACTTGACCACTAAGACAGGTTGTATCAGTTTTAGATGGGGTACCAAAGACTTAATCTGTGTCGACCTCCTTGTTGGAAGTCAGGAGGAAGCCCATAGTGTCCACACTGTGACACTCTTTCTGGGGAACCCAGGTGAGAAGGCAGAGCCCCTGGCAGACCTCAGATATGTGAGCACTAAACCCTTACAGCTGAATGTCACTGAGGTTTTGGTGTTTATTCCATAGCATTACTGCGGTAACAGTAATGACAGTAACGACAGATGTAGTCTGTCAACATTTATCACATTGGTTAGTAACAGTTTTGGTTTGTCATCTCTGTAAAACTGTAAAATCTTTGTGGGCAAGAAAATGATGAAATCAATGGTGATGATGATGATGGTGATGTAATATACATAGTGCACCAAGTGACTTACCGTAGTGGTAACAGGAGCTCCTCTAGAAGGTCTCTACCTTCAGATGTGAGAGCTGAGGCTTAGATTGGTGGACACTGAACATAAGGTCCTATGACTAGCACACATCTCAGTGCCTTGAGCACGAAACACAGCAGTAGGCAAAGAGTGCTCGCATGTCTGTTGGTTGAATGAATGAATATAGTTCAAATTGTGTTTAGTTGAATAAGCCTGGAGCAGATTAAAGTAAAATAGTACATCTGCCTTAAGTGAACATAAATGAGAAGGATAACTTTTCCCGCTTCTCTAATGTTTAGTGTATGCAGTCTCTTTGTGCAGTGAACCCTAAATACCTAACATTTATCCATTTTGTTTCATTCCCTGGTAATGCATTAACACTAACCATTAGGTTACTGTTACAAACAAGAAAACATAGCCTATTGTGTACGTGTTTTAGACAACACTATAAATCAGGTTTGCCTTATTTCAAAATCTAATTCAATCACAGAGAAACTATACCTTGTGGACGATTAAACTGTAAATTGTGGGTGTCCACTGGGTGATTAGCTTACTAAATGTGTTCCCTGCCATAACTTACCTCTGTCCCTTTTGTATATTGTCCATGCCTACTCAAGGATAGGAACATTTCAGCAGCCATGCTCCACATTGAAGGATATCTATGGTGCATCTCAAACTTGGAATATCTTCTTCAAGGGGATACCAAAGCATCATGCAAACTCTTACGAGTTATCACGCTTCTCTAAGTGGAAAAGTCCACTTCATGGATCTCTCTTTTTCTTTTGCCACTACTCAGGTATTGGAATTGTGAAATGTGACCTTTCTTGTTTTCCACAAAAATAATCTCTATGCTGTCTCTTCTAGGTCAAAGCATGAAGGCTAAAGGCCTTGCCTTCTCTCTGATGAGTTTCTCAAGAAAGCAGGCATTGTGCTTAGGAGTCTTTGAGATGCCTATGTCTGCATTAGAAACCCACAGCAGCAAGTAGGAATGCTTGTTATCAGGGCTTCTTTTGACTGACCCAAAGCAAACAGCAGAGGAAAGGGGTTTGAGTTCATTCACTGCCTCATTGTTCCTTTAACACATATTTATTGAGTGGTGCAATGTGCCAAAGCCACTTAAGAACTGTAACAACATAGCTGTGTTTGTCTAGTTCTTCACAGCTTATAAAGCAACTTTCTAATAATTCTTTCATTTGCTCCTCATAAAAATCTCATGAAGTAGGCAGAGAAGGAATAATCATAGTACATTTAAATTGCCAATGATATTGTACATTAATTTAGTGATTATTATATACCAGGGATTACTTTATACACTGCACATATGTTGTCTTATTTAAGTTTTGAATGAATCCTCTGAAGTGGGTGCTATTGTAGGGTTCTTCTTCTTCTTCTTTTTTTTTTTCATATGAAGAAACAGGTCCAAGGAAGCTCAGTGATGTATCAGTGATTACACAATTACTAAGTGGCCAATCCTGGATTCAAACCTAGGATGTCTGCCGTCCAGAAGTCCATGCCCATAATCCCTGAGTATCTTGCCTCCCAGCACTGGAGCTTGGATTTGCTGTCTTCCAATATGGCTCTTTCCTTGACATTGGAATGCTCTAAGGAATTCATTCTGGCTTTAGGGAGTTGTGTTAGTGGCAGAAAACTCAACTCCTGAGATTACAACTGTTTTATTTTTTTGGCCATTAGAAATTAGAAATTTGGGGCACCTGGGTGGCTTAATCGGTTAAGCATTCGACTCTTGATTTCGGCTCAGGTCATGATCTCAGGGTTGTGAGATCAAGCCCTGCTCCAGGCTTCTGCTTGTCCCTCTACTCTACTCCTCCCCCTGGCTCATGCACTTTCTCTCTCTCTCTCTCTCTCTCTCTCTCAGATAGATAGATAAAATCTTAAAAAAACAAAGAAATTAGAAATCTCTGGAGGTACTATTCTCTCAGAGAAGGTCAGAGAGTCCAGTAAAAAGAATCTAATTTTCTGGGACTTTCAGGAGTACAGCAAAAGAGCAGAAATTCAAAATAATAACAATAATTTAAAATCTCTCCTAGTTTCTTAATTTGGCTGTTTTCAAAAGGAATTTCTTGGGTGACATAGACTGTGGTTATTCTATGCACATTTATCCACATACTTCCACTTTGGCTTGAATAGCTCTACAAAGTGACCTTTCCAATAATTTGGAGGTTTGGGGTAATTACTAATAATAGTAATTCTTCATTTTGCAAGGAGATCTACTCAAAGAACCTCCCTCATCAGCATTTTATTTGATTCTCCCAACCTTTATGTTAGAGTAGATATTTTCAACCATCTATTTATAGATGGAGAACACCAGAAGATGGAAGATACTGTGGATTTTTATTTGAGGCATGTATATCTCTCCTTGTGGTATATTGACCATAATGCTTTACTCCCTGTATTATGCATCCATCCCTGCCATGGGTTAATGAGCAGAGTGGACATCTTCACCCCTTGTCTTTGGGCTTGGCCATGTGACTTGCTCTGGCCAATGGGATGTTAGCAAATGTGGCCCAGTCATAGGATAGACATTTCCTTACACAGGGGGGCTTGCCCTTATGTACCTCTGCCATTGTCATGGCCTGCCTGGATAGCTGCTCTTTTTTTTTTAGCTTGGGGCCCACAGGCTCAGTCTATCTTAATAGAGACCAAATTGAGCACTGTTACTAAGCCCACATGTGGAGCACACATGAATCCAACCTCTGATGAGGCTAGCCCAGCCAGACCTTTGGTTTGAAACAGAGCCAAATGAGCCCAGCCCAGATCACCCAGTCTCTAGCCATGCCAGAAGCCTGTACTCATAAATGAATGCCATTTTAAGCCACTGAATTTTGTGGTGGCTTGTTATGTAGCATCATTGTGACCATACTAACTGATACACTCTCATTAGATGTGAGCTCTATGAAGGCCGAACTCTGCATACTCCTCTTTATCTCCAATGTGAAACACAGGGTCTAACAGAAACCAGATCAAGTACAATTATTATTAAGTGCATGGAGCTTTGATCAAGACATACTTGGGTGTGCTATTATGTAGTAACTGTTAAACATTCTGGCATCATGGTCATCGTATGGGTAGTGAAGATAACATTCTTTACTTCATAAGATTTCTCTCAGGTTTGGATAAGATCAGGTACATAAGTGACTTCATATAGCAAGCACTCAATAAAAGTTAGCTTTTATGAGCATGTCCTCAAGTAATATTTGTTGAATGCATTTTACTTATTTAAAGTGCACAATCCAGGGGCACCCGGTTGGCTCATTTGGTAGAGCATGAAACTCTTGATCTCAGGGCTGTGAGTTCAAGCCCCATGTTGAGTGTAGAGATTACTTAAAAAATGAAAAAAAAAATAAAGTGCACAATCTAATAGTTTTAAGTGTATCCACATAGTTGGACACCATCACCATAATAATTTTAGAAACCTTTTATCATCCCCAAAAGAAATCTCATACCCATTAAGCAGTCACTTAAATCCCATTTTGACCTCCTTCAGCATCAGGCAGTCACTAATCTACTTTCTGTCTCTATAGAGTTCCCTATTTTGTATATTTCATATAAGGAGAATCATAAAATATCTGATCTTTTATGACTGGATTCTTCCACTTAGCCTGATGTTTTCAAGATTTTCCCATGTTGTAGTATGTATCAGTACTTCATTGCTTTTTATTCCTGAAAAATATTCCATTGTGTGGATAATACCACACCTTATCCATTTATTAAGTTGATATGTATTTATGTTGTTTCTGCTTTTTGGCTCTTATGAATTAAGCAGCTATGAACATTTGTGTACAAATTTTTGCATGGACACATGTTTTCATTGCTCTTGGATATATCGTTAGGCTTGTAAATGCTAGGTCATGGTGACTCTTTTTTTTTTTATTAAAGATTTTATTTATTTATTCATGAGAGAGAAAGAGAGAGAGAGAAGCAGAGGGAGAAGCAGGCTCCCAAGGAGCAGGGAGTCCAATGCGGGACTCGATCCGAGGACCCTGGGATCATGACCTGAGCCGAAGGCAGACGCTTAACCATCTGAGCCACGCAGGCGCCCAGTGACTTTTTTCTTTAAACATTTTGAGGAACTACCAAAGTGGCTACACCATTATACATTGTCATTCATAGCAGTAAATGAGGGTTCCAATTTTTCCATATCTTTGCCAACACTTAGGATTTTTTTAATTCTATCCAGTCTAGTGGGTATGAAGTAGTATCCCATTGTGGTTTTGATTTGCATTTCCCAAATGACTATGTTGAAAATCTTTTTATTCTTATTGGTCATTTGTATATCTTCTGTGGAGCAACGTCTTTTCAGATTCTTTGCCCATTTTTAAACTGGTTATTTATCTTTTTAATATTGAGTTGTAAGAATTCTTTATATTTTCTTGATACCAGTCCTCTATCAGATTACATTTTCAGATGTTTTCTCCCATATTTTGGATTGTCTTTGAACTTTCATGATCATATCAATTCCAGCACAAAATTTTTCATTTCTTTGAATTTCCACTTACCTATTTTTTTCTTTTGCGGCTTGTGCTTTTACTATTCCATCTAACAAGACTTTGCTTAACCCCAGGCCATGAAAATTTACTCTTATGTTTTCTTCTGAGTTTCATCATTTTAGTTTTTAAATTTAGGTCTGTGATCTATTTTGAGTTAATTTTGGGGAGTTTGGTGAAAGGAGGTCGAGCTTCATTCTTTTTCATTTGAATATCCAGTTGTTTCAACATTGTTTGTTGAAAAGGCTATTCTTTCACCATTGAATGGTCTTGACACTCTTGTCAAAAATCCATTGATCAGAAGTGTAAGGTTTTATTTATGAATTCTCAGTTCTATTCCATCAATATCGATATATTGGTCCTTAAGACAGTGCCACACTGTGTTAATTACTGTAGCTTTTAGAAAGATGTGAAATTGGGGGTGTTAGCACTCCAACTTTGTTCTTCATTTTCAAGATTGTTTTGGCTATTCTGGGTCCCTTGTACATTTCTATGAGTTTTGGGATCAGCATGTCAACTTCTGAGAAGAAAAAGGCAGCTGGAAATTAATGGGGATTGTATTGAATCTGTAGTTTAATTTGGAGGGTATTTTCATCTTGCCAGTACTAAGTCTTCTGATTCGTGAACATGGAATGTCTTTTCATTTGTTTAGATCTTTTTAAATTTCTTCCAAAAATGATTTATAATTTCATTGTAAATACTTTACACTTCTCAAGTTTAATCCCAACTATTTTATTCCTTTTGATGCTATTGCCAATGGAGTTGTTTTTTAAGTTTCATTTTCAGTTTATTCATCGCTAGTGTAAAGAACCACAGCTATTTTTTTGCATATTGGTCTTGTATCTTGCATCTTCACTGAACTTGCCTTTTTTGGGGGGGGGGGATTACCTCAGGGTTGTCTATATACAAGATCTTTTCATTTGCAGATCGAGATAGTTCTACTTCTTCCTTCTCAATCTGGATGCCTTTATTCCTTTTTTGTGACCAATTGCTCTGGCTAGAACCTCCAGTATAATATTGAATAGAAGTGGCATGAGCTGACATCCTTTTTTTTTTTTTTTTTAAAGATTTTATTTATTTATTTGAGAGAGAATGAGAGAGAGCACATGAGAGGGAGGAGGGTCAGAGGGAGAAGCAGACTCCCTGCTGAGCAGGGAGCCCGATGCGGGACTCGATCCAGGGACTCCAGGATCATGACCTGAGCCGAAGGCAGTCGCTTAACCAACTGAGCCACCCAGGCGCCCATGAGCTGACATCCTTATCTTGTTCCTGATCTTAGGGAGAAAGCCTTTAGTCTTTGACCGTTGATTATGATGTTAGTTGTAGGTTTTAATGGATTCCCTTTATCACTGTGAGTAATTTCCTTTCTATTCCTAGACTGCTGGGCATTTTTATCATGAAAATTTGTTGGGTTCTGTCAAATGCTTTTTCTGAGTCTATTATTGAGTTGATCATAGCATTTTTGTTCCTAATTATCTACCCTCTCTTACTTGCTATGCTCTTGATTGTCTAACCTGTCCCAACCCTGCCCATGAGACCTTTGTGAAAGGCCTGCAGCTGGGGCGTCCCAACACTAAACAATCCCAAACAAAAGACCAAGTGCAAGGTTCACTGCTTTCAAACACAGAAAGACAATTGCAGATTTGATTTTGTGCCCACTTTTTTTGGTGGGGGGAGCACCTAGGAGGTCTTGGCAGTATGTGTTATCTTGACTTTTTTTCTGCATGGGTTGGGTTCTAAACAGAGGCCCAGCATGGTGGAATTACAGATATGAGGTGCTGGGCTCTGTTAGCCAAGAGCCTTTATAGAACCAGGTTGCTCTACTGACATTCTGTCTTTTCCACAGTTACGTTGGATAATATAACGAAGTCCTATAAAATTAAAATCAAGTTTGAAATAAGGTTTGTTAATTACAGTATTTAACTGTTGTCGTTATTGTTTCCTTGGAGATTAATGAGGTGAGTTATTGTAACATAATTAGGCTATAGTGTATCTAATCTCTTACAAACCCTTGCAATTCACTGTTGTTCCAGTATCGTTTGAAGGTTAATTTCACTTTGCTGGTATAGATTTGGCAATGTGCTTTCTATTGAAATATGTTTTTAATTATATTTGAAAGTCATTAGTCAAGGGCTCTGCTGGGCTCTTCTGTACACACTTGCCATGGAGAAATCCAGATACAATTAGACTCATCATGGTCATCCATCCCCATGCCCAGGTACCCCCAGGGGGATTCACTGCCAGATGGTACTTACCACCTAATATAGGCCTTGGTTTGGCCCCAGGCAGGCAGTTTATTGGGGGATCTTTGGGAGAAGTCCCCACATGGCATTAGGTCTGCAGGTCAGCATACAAAGTGGATCCTTAGATGGCCTCACTCCTGCTGTAGACTTTTTCAAACACACCTAGGTCTTTCCCACTTTAAGGTTTCATGGGCACCACTCCATGCTTAGAATATTTCTTACCTGTCTTACTTCTGGTCATCCCTCAGGTCTCAGCTTAAATATCATTCCTTTTGAGCAGTCTCCTAGGACTCAGCTCTCCATCCCACTAGTATCAGCTCTTCCTGTTATCGGCCCTCATTTCACCTGAGTTTTCCTGTGTGGAATTTATTACTGTGTGTAACTGCACATGTTTTTGTTTGATTATCTATTTGATATTTCCCTCCTCACAAGGTAGAAGCTCTGTTTGCTCATTGCCCTCCTCACAAGTGCATGGCACACATAGAAAACTCTCAGGTGTAGTGGTTGAACAGATGCATCCAGGACTGGCTTGCAAATCTCTGACAGCCTAACTGCAAGAGACCCAGTCTCAGCTTTGCATTTCTTGATTGCATCCTAGCTCCTTCCATGCTGAGTGACCGAACTACTGCTTACTTCACCCTTTCTCCTGCTTCAGTTCACTCATTTGCCACACGGGAGATGCACACAGGATGTTCCTCACAGGGGATGAGGTGGATCACAAGGCAGATATTCACCAAGGGCCATTTTCACATTTGTCTGCAATATGAGGGACTTGGGCTGGATGGTGCTGTGGTCTGACTTCTACGACCCTCAGTCTGAGATTGAATAGACGGCCCACAGGAAGCTGTGGAAGAGACAGTGGTATTAGCCACCCTATGGACCACCCAAGTCTGAAATCTGGTGCTAGACTGGCCTTGCTCCATTGCTTTCTCTACAGCAAAGCAACTCCTACCTGGACATCTTTTTAAAGAACTCAAGTCAAGTGAGGTATTTTACAGTGGCTTCCATTTTTAAAAATAGATACTGCTTACAATACTGTTTGGGAGTGGCCAAATTCAGAGGAGGAGAATATTGGTGTTGATTGCTCCTAGTGTTAGGAAAGTCATTTGTGTGTGTGTATGTATATGCTTGTATGTACGCACACATGTACATACATGTGGATGTGTGTAGACTACCCACCATAGGAATGTATTTCTCTTTCCCACCCTGTTGTGGAAGGACAGAAAATTGTGCTTTTCATTGCAGTCCTACGTTTGTGAAGTTCTTTTCTGAAGGATTTCATATAATTTGGATAAGAGCCATTCTTTGGAGCAGTGACCTAAGCAAAGGCCCAGAGAGTGGAAAAGCTCTGAAAACAAGGCCTGTGTGTAGGGTAGTTGTCAGAGAGTGACGGGGGCCCTTGCCCACCCAAAAGTCTCAGTCAGATTGTGGTTCAAATCTAGCTGTCCTGCTGTTTGGGGAGGCGATGCTGGGGTGTAGGCATGAGGCGTCATTGCAGGAGCAAACCTGATCTTTCCCTGGGTCCATGTGTTTTCATCTTCAGGGAGGCGCAAGGTAGTGTGGTGGCTAAAGCAGGAACTCTGGAACTGGATTGCAGGGGGTTGAATCCTGGATCCATGTCCTAGGTATGAGAGCTTGGGGAAGGCATTTGACTTCTCAGAACTTCAGTTCCCTTAAGTGCAATTTTCTTGGGGTTGTTCTCCCTGTCCTCTGCCATCACACAGAGCAGTGGGTGGAATGCTAGAAAGTGAGGAGAGAGGATAGTTTGTGTACTATAAGTGCATGGCACCTTACTGGATGTTTTACGTCTTTTGGTTTATTGAATATTCACACCAGCGCACTGCAGTGTCAGAGATCATCGCCATCCTGGAGAAAAGAAAAGTTATTTAGTGCTTATCTTCCCTTCAGTCTTTCTGAGAAAGTTCTCATTGGGTTTCACACGGAGTTCCTCTGATCTGTGCCATGTACATGGAGTGAAATCAGCATCATTAACATGGCATTGGAAGCAAAACATGTATAGGCTGGGTCTGGGGGAGACCAATGATTGGGAGGCATGTTTGCTCAATTCTGCCCAGTGAGCGTGTTCCATACTGGATGGCAAACCCCAGTCTGATCATTGCTTTGCTTTCCCTCGGGAGGTGTCAGAGTGGAGTGAGGGCAGACAGTTCCGATCCTATCCCTAAAACTAATGAGATATCTGGGGCATCCTCCATGATGCCTGATACACATTGCTGAGAAAGATAGTATGTTGGTTAATGAGCATGGCAGAACAGTTCCTTGTGTTATGAACTCCCTTGCCTAAGATAAATCCCTGTCTTCAAGGACCTCTTTGTGGGTCTGTCCCTTGAGCTGTAAGAATGACCATATGATCTCCGTTTCCCGCACAAGGACACTTGGAGAGGCAGTTCAAGGTCCACAGTCATACAGCTGGCACGTGGCAGAGCCATTTGAGCGCCTGTGGCTTGCTCACCTGTCAGGACCAGCGATGTGGCCAGCTGCCATCACTGTCTGGCATAGAGCCTGTGCTTCCCAAGGACGGCACAACCAGCTGCCTTCTCCCCCAAGCAGGGCTGGTCTAGGATGCTGGGTCTCCAGGTCCTCAGCCTCTTGGCTGGCACCTGGCCTGATGAGGCTGCAGGGTGTAGCGGGTTAGCTGTGCACGGGAGCTGATTCGCAGCCCTGGCTTCACAGCATCTAACCGCATACAAAATCACATCCCTGAGGCTGGCCAGCAAAAGGTGACTGTCCTTAGAGGGAGACCTTCCGTTCCATTGTCTTTTGACCAACCTGAGTCCTGCTTCTCCCAACCTCCTCTGTATTTCCTCTACTTTATTATTTTTTTTTAAAGAAGCCTTTTTCTTCAGGTGGAATAGCTTTTTCTGATTTAAACTCCTTGGGTCCCAGTTTAATTTCCCTTTGCTAACGTGCCATATTGGCCTTTGCAAATCAATCAGTTTTGTCATAGTAGATCAGATGCCTCCTTGAAATGCAGATAAATTGCCCATTATAGAACCATTGTCTCCCAATTCTGAGATGTATTCAGAGAACTCAAACAGATTTGTCAGGCTGACTTTCTTTTCATGAGCCATGCTGTGACTTGCCCTGTCTAAATTAAATACTGCTAAATGGCCTCGACCATCTAAACCTCCTCTTTGACTGGCACCTTGGATATCTTGCACCACCCCACCTTGGACAACAGCTCCTTCATTACCAAGGAAACCACCAGCATGTCAGGACCCTGGCCTTTTTGATCCACCCACATTCGCTCTGCAGTAGTCCTACTTGTTGGGCCAGCCCCATACCTTGAGGTCGCCAGAGGCAAATTCTCTTCCACAGTAAGCCCTGAGAAAAGAGCCCCAGGCAGGTCCATGTGGGGGGGTTTCTGATGAGCTCCTACCACTGTGTGCTGTTGGCCCCCTCGCCTTCTCCCCACTTAGAGCAAAGTTCCAAGATCACCTCAGTCCGCCCACCCAGACCAAAAGTACCTGAAATACACCTTCCTATAGATACCCAGACACAATACCATCTTTCACCTTAAACCGATGATGACAAATAGAGCCAGTGTAAACTTTACCTGCATAGCCCTGGCTCCTATCCAGTGTCCCCAATGACAGGTGAAAATCCTGAAATCAGCCCAGGACTTTCAGGATCCAGCTATAGGGCAAAAGGGTCAGGGAGGAAATGATATATGTTGAGAGCTTGCTGTGGCTGAGGAATGTAACCAGCTGAACATAGACTTTGGAGACTGGCTGACCTAAATATGTCACTTACAAGCTGTGTGTCCTTGGGCAAGTGACTTAGGATTTCTGAGCTTCAGTTTGTCAGGGATACTAGTACCTTCCATGGAGATGCTTAGATGATAGGAGGTAGTATGTCTGTGGTTATTTTTCAGAGGTTGCTATTATGTGTCTATCAGCTGAAAGAAAAATAAGAAGGCACCACCACATCTCACACATTGGCCTCAATCAGTGGCCCATTATCTCATCTATTCAGGTGTTTAATGGAAGCTCCTCTCTCCTGTGGACCTGAGAGCTTAATAAATCTAGAATCCTCCAACCTGCATCAGTGAGTTAGGCATTCCCTTGCAAAGGCAGCCTCATTGCAGCCAAGAACAGGGTCATATTTTCCCCTTTCTTCATATTCTAATGAATAAATGATATTCCCATTGGTTATTTATCTACTTTTAGAATTTGAATGGAATTCTGATAATTATGGCATTTCACCGTTTGATAGGAAATTGGCACCTGCTGCATGGGAGATAATAGTCCAATTCAGCATCTATGAAATATGGAATTTTCTGCTAATTCCTGCCTTGAAATTTGTAAATCATCAGTGGAGTTGGTTATTAAAATTCAGGAGTTTAAAGACCTGGAGCCAAGAGGGAGCAGCCCTTCTTCATTAAAATTATAGAAACTAACAGTGACTGCCGGACTGAACACTCTCAGCCCAGGAAGGCTCAGAGCCATTTAGGAGCAAGAAAGGTTCTTAGTAACATGATTATCCAGGAGGCTCAGCCCACAGATAGGAGCTAGCTGGCTTTGGGGTGCTTGTCAGAATTTGCAGACATGAAGATGGCCGCAAGTCATAGACTAAAAGGCACAGGCTTTGGGGTCAAGCAGGGCATGGCTGGAATTCTAGCTGTGTGTGATTTGAGGCCTCTCTGAGCCTGTTTCTGCACTGGTAAATTGGAAAAAAAAAATGCCCCTTTTGGTAATGAATAAACTACTTTCTGTCTCATCTTTAAATGAATCTGAGATCCAATCTATATATTTCTCATGCATCTATTTAACAGTGATTTACTACCAATCCCCTAAGGGCCAGAACCTCTGCTGGAGGTTGAGGGGTACCATGGGGAGAAAAGCCAGGCTGATTCTCTAACCTCATGGAGACAATTCATTAAGGATGGGGTTTTAAGTCTTCAACTGTGTCTTCTTCATTGATCCTGCATGAATGTGAGGATTTTATTCCAGAAATGAAAATAAAGTGTACCTTTCTCCCTGATTGAGGGGAATGCCTGCCTACAATTAGCACCCAGAAAGTTAACTTGAGGACAACTTTTTGGGATACTGGAAATATTCCATGTTTTTATTGTGATAGTAATTTATATAACTATATGTGTTTATCAAAATTCATCAAACTATACACTTAAACAGGTACTTTTTACTATATGTAAGTTATGACTCTATAAAATTGACTTAAACCCTCCAAAATGCCCCTTTTTGAAATGAAACAGGCAGTGGGACATACTGTAGGAATTTGCTAGACCTAAAGATTTCACTGACCAGGAACTCAGAATTAGGGGGAAAAAATGGGGACTAACATCTAATCCTACACTTTGACATGTAAGAATATATAAACACTTCCAGCTGACACTGAGTTATGCAAAGGGCTCATATACTCTCAGCTCTGGGTGGGCCCAGTCCTCATCTGGTAGAGGTGGTCGAGGAAAGCTGCGGGGGGGGGGGCAGCAAACCGTCATAAATACTCATATCTCCCACTAATTCTGAGATCACATCCAACATGTAAATGGCCTCTCTTGTCTCCAGCCCTAGAATGTCCTTCCAAGCAGCAATGGTGTTGTCAATGGAATAGCTGCAGCAAGGTGACAGTGTTCATGCCTAGTGGATTTCCTGGTCTTGGTCAGGTTAAGGAATCAGGCTTTCATGCCCAGAAAGTGTTTGAACTCTGCGTGGTCACTTAATACCTAAGGTCAGCCCTCATGATGTTACCCTTGTCTGCCTGCACTGACTTCTCCCAAATGGCCCCTCTCTCCTTCTTCCCTCACTCCCATTCCTTCTCTCTTGCCTCCCTCTCACTCTTCTCCCCTCTTTCCCATGCTCACCCTTCCCTACCAACTCTATCCACACTCATCCTTCCCCAGGTACTTCCCTGGGCTGTTTATAGCTGGAAGAAACATCTGCTTCCTCAACCCCTGCCTATTTTAATGTACTTCTTGCCTCCTGGGGCATGCTGGTTGGTGACTCCTCAAGTCGAAGACTATCTGCTTTACTCCCCCACTGAAACCTGCTTTCCACTGAGCCCTATGGAAACTTACCATTGCAAAAGAAACCCTTGGTAAGGAAATGAAGTAGCATTAGCTTTTGATCTTCAGCTGAATTGATAATCTTACTTAAGTCCATTGAGCTCAGAGCCAGGCTAATGAGACTCAGGGTGCACTTGCTGACATTTTCTTCATCAGTGCCAACATCCAAACCTGCATGTGGGCGACCCTGGGATAACTTTATATCCTAACTTCTATCCTGGACAGTGAGGTCATCCCAGGCAAGGATGATGTATTATTCTCTGCAATTGCAGGACTTAGCACAGGCTCTGGCATGTAGCTCCATTGAACTCCATGCAGTTGAACTCAGCTGAATTAAACTAGCCACAAAAAATGAGGAACGAAAAAGGAAGCTGTCTTCAAGAAAGGTGCACCACGAGGGAAGTGTGTATAGTCCACAGTGGTGGGAATGTTGGGGGCCATTCCTTACAGTGCCAGTTTGTCAAGTTTTCCTTAGGTCTTTGGTTTCCACACCTCATGCTCCTATGGTCACAGAGATACTGGCTTTGCCTAGAAAATACTGAGGGACCATCTTTTAATAGCATCCTTATCTTAGTTTAACTAAAGGAAGTACATGGTGTCGGGGGGATGCCTTCACACCTTTCCACGTTTCATGGTTCCCATGGCTTTTACTCAAACCTAGGCAGTGCTAGTCCTGAAACTGCATAACAGAGAAGGACTGTTCCCTGGCTCTTCTCTTCTCAGTCACACCTCAGCCTCCTCCTAACAAAGGCACCCTGTAGCCTTGGTGTTAGAGATGCATCTTTCTCCTCTTGAAGCGGCTTATTCTTTTCAAGATGCCTGGGAAACGACATCTCTTCCCTTTGCTGCCCCTCTGTGATCTCCTCCTTGCTTCCACCTCAACCTTGCCCCTGCCCTGATTACTAAGTACGACAGTGTCTGCCAGCTGAGTAGAGGACCACCCAGTTGTGAGTGTAATGGGAACATGCATGCACCTTTCAGGAAACTGTGTCCATGTTCATGTCATGCGTGTGCACCAGGTAGGTGAAGGCATGAGCAAGTGTGTGCTCTTTAAAGCTGGGATGTTATAGTGAACTTCCTGTGTACAGATGGAGCAGTGACAAAGGTGTGCTGGGCCTTAGAACCCACAGAGGGATTCTGGCATCCACAGTCTCATTCATTTCACTTAACTACCAGCTATGATAATGAGGAAGGGCCATGTGGTTACCTATAGTCCAGCGGAGTGGCTCTTCACCCGTCTGTTGTAAGCCTGGTCACCCAGCACCCCGCTGTTCATTTCATGCTGGGGTGAAGTGAACTCAGCATTTAGGAGAGATGCTGGGACCTGTATTTGGGAAAGTTCGGGGTCTAGGGCTTTGAAATACTGGGCTGCCTCCTTTGTTTCAGAATCAGACATGTCACTAAGCAACACTCCCTGAGATCCTTCCCACTTTGCTAAAAGTGCACCAGAGTAGCACTGGGGGGGGGGGGGGGGGGGAGGTGCGATTCAGCCACCCACGGCCATATGGGGCCACTTCTTGTCCCAGCTTCTGCTCCCTCCTCCCCCACACCCCTTCCTGCTTCCTGGTGAGAGAAGGACTCTGGCACCCTGTTTTCTAGGTGGCCTGGAGGGAGCAGGGGAGGGCATTTGATCACTCTGGGAAGAGTTCAAGATGAAGGCAGTGGAGGTTTTTAATTTTTTTTTCTTAATTTATTTTTTAAACAGCCTCTGTGTATCTCTCTGCATTTTCCTGTGCCAGTGTCTCTCTGACCGTCTGTCTCTGTCTCTTTCTGCCCCCTCCCCTCTCTCCATCTGCATATGTCTGTCTCTCTGTGTCTCTGCCTTTCTCTCCATCTGTTTGTGTGTCTGTGAATCTGTCTTCCTGTCTCTTTTTCAATTGCTCTCTCTCTCCTTCTTTCCCCCTCCCTCCCGTTTCCTTCTCCTCCTCAATGTCTCCCTACCTTTCTGTCTTTGATTCTGTCGTAATAACCCTCTCTCTTTTCTTGGGCACCTCCCTGGTGAAACAGGGCTGACAGTAGTGGGTATCTTACATTTCCCATAATTTACATGGGGTCCAACATGTGTCCCCTTTCCATTGGATGCCTTACTTCGGCAAGCAGTGTAATCACACAAGATCTGTATCATTAAAAAAAAAAAAAAAAACCGACTGTGGAAAAAAATATTTTGGCTTTACATTGCTTAGTCTCACCCATGCTCCACAATTTCCCACATTATCCTGCCCCTATTTGGCTCTTTATCCTATTTTTTGTATGTCAGTAAATCTATGTTTCTCACTAAGTGAAGTGTGCTTGGAGTTTTCCTTCCCATCCCAAATTTCCCTTATTATAGAACTCAAACCAGTGATTATGACTGCAGAACTCTGTGAATAAACTAAACACCACTGACTTGTACACTTTAAATGGATGACATGTATGTGAATTATATTTCAATGAAACTTTTTTTCAAAGTAAATCTAAAGGAAGCATGAAGCACAATCTATTGTTTTCAGTCCAGCTTCAGATTTTCCGCTGGAACATTTGAATTTGGGGGCTTCCACAGCACATGGCCCAGAATTTATTTATGGCTCTTTATAAATGTATCACAGTGAAATGCCAGACATTAACTTCTTGCTGAAATCAGCTGGCTAATCTAAACCTTGACTAGAGGGGTTTCATGGATATCAGTGTTAGAGCAGAAAAGCGAGGGAAGATGGATGAACTCATGGTAGGATTGGCTTTCCATGGGTTTTCTCCTCTCTGGCAAAGACATGCTAACTCCTACTCATACCAAGTTTAGAGAAAGTTCCTTTTTGCCTTGCTCCCCAAACATCCTGAAAATTTTCTAACAGTTACCAGGCCTTAGTGTCCTTGGTTTAAGTAGATGTTTTCTCCATTAGACTGTATGCTCCTTGAATGTGGGAATTATGTCTCTTTCACACTTGGTAGGTATGAATAATTGTTTGAGCAAGGGGAGATGGAAGGAAGGAAGGCAGGAAGAGATGAATGAACAAATGAATATAGAGGTATCATGAATACAGAGGAATATGGACATTAAGGCTGATCCCAATCAAGTATTTAACATCCAACATGTATTTGTTGAGCACATACACAGTATTCTGTGTGTCTGACACTATTTCAGGCCCTGGGAGCCCAACAGCAACAAAACAGTCAAGAATCCCTGACATCATGGAGCTTGCATTCTAGGAGGGGAAAGAAACACAATAAAAATGAATCAGTAAATCACAGGGACTATTAGAAGGTATTAATGTTACAGCAAAACAAAAAGCAAAGGAGTGCTGGTAAAGAGGTGTGGCCATTTGCAAAACATTTTTCCTTGGTCCTTATCTACCTGCCATCCCCTGTAGGGAAATGGAGCTCTAATATAGAAGGAGAGAAAATTGGAGAACTTTCCATACGACAGAGACAGATGCCCATGCTTTGGTGTTTACTGTGCACCTTAAGATGTCAAGCTAGGAATTCCAGGAGTAAAAAAGAAGACATGAGGAGCTGGGACCAATATCCCTCTTGTTGTAGAAAAGAGCGTGTACTTGGAAGCTAATGCCCCGAGTTAGAGCCCAGTTGAGCACTCTCCATTCCATCTTTGCAAGCACAAACCTTGGCACAGTACGAAGGCAAAAAGGATAAGAAAAACAAATTGGTACAAGTCACAGCTAGAGACAGAGAAGGTGGGATGAGTCTAAGCTGATGACAGGCTGCAGGAAGAAGGGTGTGGCCAGCTGAGGGAGGGGTCAGTGATGCTCAGCAGCTCTCTTTGAACTTGGTATTTTTCCACAACAAACAGAAGCCCAAAGCTTGTTGGCAGTGGAGCCACATCCTGAGGGTAGAGAGGGCAGAGCAGCCGTGGGGAGCTGGGCTGGGAGGAAGCAAACACAAGGGGAGGAGGCTGACTTTCAGGACTTCACAGTCTGGGGGCTACCTGGAGAGCCAGGGCCAGTGTTAATATTCACCGGTGCCCTGGCAATCAATCATCAGAAGTGAGAGGAGAGCAGGGCAGCAGGTCACCAAACATGGCGTGATCCCTGGAGATTCCGAAGGGGCTCTGCCAAACACGTGTGCAGCAGAGCCCCCCAGACAGAGGCTGGCTGCAGTCAGTCTTATAACAATGATAATAGCATTAGCCAACACTTACTAAGGACTTGTTTGTTGGATACTGTGCAAAGAACATTATGTGGATTATCTCACTCATCCTCAGAGCAAAACCATGAATCATTCTATCATTTAGGACTCATTTGGTTACAAGTGACCCAAAACCAAACCTCAAATGATGAGAAGCTGAAAGAGAATTTGTCAACTCATGCAACTGAAAAATCCAGGAGTATCTCGCTTCAGGCATGGCTGGATCCAGGGACTTAAACCATGTTCCAGGCTCTAGTCTTTTTCCTAATCTCTTTATTCCTCTTCCCATTTCTTGGTACCATGTTCAGACAGGTTGTCATGGTGGCAGAAGGGCCACACTCTTTTCAGGATGAAATCCAGCAGGAAAGTATCTTTTCCTGTCCCCAAAGTTCCAATAAGTATCATGGCTTCTCATCGGTTTAGATGGAGATTCACGTGCCCATCCTTGAAAAGATCATTGTGGCTGCAGCGATGCCTCTGTTTACCACATACTACCCTGGAGGGAAGGGTGAATGAGCAATCATAATGCATTGAAATGGGGGCTCAAATGTACATTAGGGGCAGTACTGAAAATAGGCTAATGGAGGCGTGTGGTAAAAATAAAGATGCCCACACCCTGATGCTATTCTCACCTCCATTTTGTACATGGGGAAACTGAGGCTTGGAAAGGTGGAGGTTGCTCATCCAGGCAAGTCAGTGGTGAAGCTGGGACAGCAGCCAGCGTCATCTGCAGCCACTTCTGTTCAACTAACCCCACGACTAGTGCCTCACCTCCTGCTGCTTACTTCTGTCCTCTCCCTCTTTCCGGATCTGTCCTTGGAGCTGCCAAGTCACTTCAAGACACCGGGCGAGTGTTAGGGTCGCCCTGAAGACAGCAGGAGTTGTCACGAGGCCACAAACCCATCAATCCTGTCCGTTCCAGAGGACCATTCCCAAGGCAAAGGGTCATTGATGTCATCGTCTCCATCTTCTTTAATGCTAATTACTTTTTTTCCCACGTCAACATAAAAATCATCTTAAATGTCCTCATTGAAGCGGATGTGATTTCTGACCACAGAATCATCAGCTCAGCCTGGGAAAGACTTTCAGGGGAGAAAATGTTCTCTGAGCCACAATGGCAATTCCAAGTGATTTAGAATATCAAGTTTGTATGATTTTTAATCATTAAAGGAGATATAAAAACATATTTTATACACAATCTTTGATCTTACACTTATTTTTATATTTCTCTATAACAATTTATTGCGATGCATATATCACCATTACATCAGACATTTATGGCTCCATTAAAATTCAATGCCACCATAAATTTGGGCCGGTTAAAGTGGTGACATTTGTAACAGCTTCCACAAGGACATATTTTATATTTAAAGTGAAACTTTGAGAAGAAACTTTGTTAAAGAAAAAAAAAAAACATGTAGGGTATGTAGGATAGGAAAGGGATATGAGAGTCTCCTGCTATCTAAAACACCTAATGCCTACCCTAATACCTGCCATATTAAGAAGCTAGACTTTTGCTAAATACTAGGTGTGCTATTTCCAGCATTTAGGGATTAACGGGAATCATATGATAATGCTATCATTGACTAGAAATACTGCGCTCTGCCCAATCCTTTGGCAGCCTGAGACCTGGGAGAATTTCAAAAGTAAGAGAAAATATTAAATCAGACTTTTAAACAATGCAGTGTCCATGTAATGAGAGGTATTCTGATTCTGGAGCATAAGAGTTTTCAGGGAGTAACAGGATGAGGGCCTTATGTTTTTCTATCATTTGGTCCAAGATGGTGAAGTCCAACTCCTTCTGGGAAGTTTGAGGCTTCCCTTTTTTTCTTCTCAATCCATCAGAAGGTATTAGAGCAGTTTTTGTGAGCCCAGTGCTTTTATAAATCATTTGGAACAATAAAAGTGGGGATATATTTCTTGTTCTGAAGGAAATTTCTATACTCAGATGCCCTCAAATGAAAGCAACCGTCCTGAGCACTTTTATATCCTCAGGAGCCACAAGAATGTCTGACATACAGTAGGTATCCAATCCTGTATTCAACTCATTGGGACTGTTGGACAGGGTATCTACAGAGAAAGTTTTGGGCATTCAGTGCCCAACTGGTCTTGACTCAGAGTCCAGTTGTACCAGACAGAAGAGGTGTCTTATAAGACTTCAAAGAAAGAAGGGTGAGGGCCTGTGTGAGCTTGAGAAGGGTTCATGAAGCATAGGGCTTCAGGTGGGTACGACCTGACCCCCCATAAGTAGGACACAGGGTAGTCTAGGCTGAAAGAGCCTTGAGGGCTGGAAGGAAGGTGAAGTTGAGCTAACTCAGCCAGCATCATTATCTGTATGATAATAGAGGCAACAAATACTCATCTAGCGCACGTTGTATCAGACAGGATGCATGCTGTGCATAACAATAAAGAGAGGGAAGGACTATTACCATTTACCATTAGCCTAGTCCTCTTCTAAATGCTCTTCTCTAATGAACTTATTTTAATGTTCCAACTCCCCGAAAGGTAGATGTTCTGTTGTTTCCTGGTTGGAAAGAATGGAGAAAGGGAGTAGATATATCGGTTATAGATACATTCTCTATTTCTCCAGACGTGTCTCTGATCACCTGAAGAAATAGAAGCTAGAGCACTTACATCCCAGGGGTAAATGTGATTGAGGCATTGGGTGGGCAACTTTTGTTCTCTGTTTCTACTGGCTGATGCCACTTGTTGTGGGTTGTAATCAAGTGCCAGCAGGGGCAATGCCAGTGAGACCAGACAAATTGGAAGTTTCCCATACCACATAGCACCCATCTAGCACCCATGCCCTTGGGACTCAATTTACATTTTTATAAGATCAGACCACTTTGGTACTGTACTATGCACTACAGGAACCATAAGCCACATGTCTTCCCAGCCCTTGAAACATGGCTAGTGCCACATATTATTAAAATGATAATAATTTTTACATAGTGGGTTAAACAAAACCTATTTCAAAAATAACTTTACCTATTTGTTTTTGCTTGCTTTAATGTGGCTACTGGAAAATTTAAAATCCCATGTGTAGATTGCATTGTTTTTCTGTCAGCGCTTACTTAGTATTTACACCCCTTCAGTGGAAAGGGCATATCTTATGAAATAGAGACTTCTAAAGGGCCCCTTCATCTTACCACCAATTTCTGGGCCGGGGGCTGCTTTATTATAATAATTTCAACCACATCTAACTGATGACCACACCCTGAAAACAGGCCTTTGCCTATGTCATGCTCTCCCTCTGTGTTCTTTCCTGTTGCCTGTCCCCGTGCTCACCTATCGTGCTCCTACACATTCTTTAAACCCCGTCTCAAAGACTGCCTCCTTTTTGTAGCTGCTCTTTAATTACTTGTTCTGTCCTCTGGGGGCCCACAGCACCTTGAACCCACTTTCTCTACTATGACTCTGATCACCTTGTGTTTTAGTTATCTGTTCACAAATCTGTCTCTGCCACTGCTCGTGGAATCTCTTGAGGTCAGACACTCAATTCATCCTAGGCTGCGTGGGCTCTTTGGGCTGCCAGAATGATACGGACCACAGAAGCCAGTTGTATAAGTCCCCACAACTTTCACATTCAGTGGCTTCATATCAATAATTTGAAATTGGCCATAGTGGAGTATTTACACTGCAGGAATTGGCAAGCAATATAATTTGGGGCTTTTATGGCTTGTGAGGTGGGAAGAGCCATTTATCAGCTCACACAGATCGGAGGTAAAATGAAATCAAAGGTTTTTGTCACCCAGATCAGCCTCAGAAAATGGTGGTCATTTTTCCTGGGATTAGGTGACCTGGATGTGAAGGAGCTCTCTCTGTTGGCTGTAATATTTAGACTGTGTTAGAGAAATGATGGATCAGACTGGGTGATAATAAAGTTTCTTCCCAGCTCTAAAATTCACTGATTCTGAGCATTATGCATATCATTGGCAAGTTATTATCTGTATTAACATTAATAATGCCTTACATTTGTGAAGCTCTTATCTTCCTCCCCCTGCCGTAGAGTTTTCATATCCATTATGTCATTTGACACCTCTGTGAGGCCAGTGGGCAGATACCCTCTTCACTGAATAAAGAAGTTAGTATGTCCAACATAGACTTCTGCTTAAAATCAAATAGATACATTTAGTTGTCCCTGGCCTCAGAGGGGATAGAAGCCACAGGGTGAAGGTGGAGCATAATGTTCTCAGTCCAGGCAGGATGGTTCTGAGGGTCAGAGAAGGCAAGACACTTAGCAGAAGTCACACGGATACAGGGTAGCATAAAGCCTTGACCGTCCTAGGACTGCACGAAGGTGAGGAACATTTGGTGCGGGTAGTGGTCCAGAAGAAGTGAAAAATAGGGTATCTATATAATATCAACTATTCTAAAGGAGGAAAAAAAAAAAAAAATTGACTCAAAATTAACAAGGTTTATCTTTGATCCCAAACATTAGAATATTAAAACCATTTGAGGGCCTCCCTTCCATTTTCCATTTTCACCACTCACCAAGCTGTTGGACCCTCATAATTATGGCACTGTGCTTTCTAGGAGGTAGTCTGCTTCATCAGTCACAGAATCCTTTTTTCCCTTCAGAGAGAATGGCCCCCCAAATCAAGAATGAGCAGGCATTTTACAAAGGTTTCAGAAAAGGCTGGTAACTCAACTCTTTGAGTTACATCTGGTAGACTGGAGAGGGGAAGCAATATGGATTTCATGAAACTACTGAGTAATTTAGACAAGTTTGGATAAAAAACTTCAGACGCACTCTACTTTGGATCCATACAACTTTGAGATGTGTATTGTATTTCAAAGTAAACTGAAAGAAATTAACAAGAAAGGAAAACTTGCACAGAACAGTTTTCAAAAAAAGAGTGCAAATCTGTGTGTTCACACACTACACTTTAGTAATGGCTTTTTTTTTTTTTTGGTACAGCTCAGTCTTCATAATGTGCTTATCAAAATTCTAGAAATAAAGATTTTAGTGCCATTATATAGAACATTTAAGAGAAAAAAATGTTGGTGTAAGTTGTCTACAAATTCTACACCTTGTATGCTACTTGTTGTTTTACTGTTTAGTCTCAAAAAATTTAGAATATAAATGCACAGAATTTAGGCTGCATTTTTCATTTGAGAAAAGAGTTAAAATTCTATTTCCATATTGCAGAGAGAATTCCTTTAAGCATATACATTGGAATTGCTTCTCTTCCCAGAACTGTCTGTAGGACCTCTCCCCTAGTGGTATGCTGGAGCCAGCTTGTCCTGGCCAGTGAGAGCTGATGGTTAAAATGTAAGGAACTCTGCCAGTTAGTTTATGTCATATCGGCAGCTTGAAATTGGCCATAGTGGGAATATTTAAACCATGGAAACTAGAAAATGCTACAGACCAGTGATTTCCTCCACCTGCCGCCCTGAGATCTGGTTATTAAGCATTTACTAGCACACTACTGCTATTCTCAATATAAGGTACTGCTCCATTATATCATTCAATCTTATTTAATTTTCATATCCATAAATAAGTAGAGAACTGTATTGAGGTCATAGAGTCTTAATAGGAAATCAAAGACCTGAACCCTGTAGGAAAGCAGGAAGAATATGGATTCTCTACTCATTGCCCATTATTCTGTAGGTATATGATAATTATCTAATGTCAGCATGTAGCCTTTTTGATTCTTTTTCTAATCTAGCTTGATGGTTTTAGTGAATGAGTTAATGTACAAGTGTTACTAATGCAAAACCACATGTGTTACACTTTATGGGAACCTGTGGGTTTTAAGGGTAACCTTGGCCATAAATTATTTTGCTGGAGTTGGCGTAACATGGTAGTTGAAAGCCAGAATACTTAGTTTTGAATCTAGGGTCTTTTATACACAAAGTACTTAACCTTTTTAAGCCTCATCAGTAAAATGAGGATAATAATGGTAACTTACCTCTAAAGTTCTTATTAAATGTGTTAATATATGTAACATTCTTAGTAGTATCCCTTGTACCTAGTTAGTGCCAGTGTGTGTTAGCTATCATAAAGTAGGGGAGTCTAGGGGTGCATGAGTGGCTCAGTCGGTTGAGCAGCTAACTCTTGATTTTGGCTCAGATCATGATCTCGGGGTTGTGAGATCGAGCCCCACGTCAGGCTCTGTGCTGGAGGTGGAGCCTGCAGAAGATTCTCTCTTTTCCTCTGCCCCCCTGCCCCACTCTCTCATTCTCTCTAAAAATAAATAAATAATAAAATTAAATAAATAAATAGAGGGGAGTCTTTTAGTTGATGACTCTGGCAGCTAAGTGAGGATTAGATTGGAGCCAAGACTGGGAGAGTCTTTCTTTTCTTTTCTTTCTTTTCTTTCTTTCTTTCTTTCTTTCTTTCTTTCTTTCTTTCTTTCTTTCTTTCTTTCTTTCTTTCTTCTTTCTTTCTTTCTTTCTTTGTCTGTCTTTTAAATATTTTATTTATTTGAGAGCGAGAGAGAGAGAGGGAGGCAGAGCATGAAGGTGGGGGGGCAGGGGGAGAGGGAGAAGCAGACTCCCCGCTGAACAGGGAGCCCAATGCGGGACTCCATCCCCTGAGATTATGACCTGAGCCGAAGGCAGACACTTGACCAGCTGAGCCACTCAGACACCCCATGGGAGAGTTTCAATTAGGAGCTATTGAATGGGTCACTGATGCCATGTGGCTGTTGGGTGTTATATAGACTAAGCCAGTGGCTTTTCCTGAAACTTTACCTATGACTGAAAGGGCCTAACTTGACCATAAAAGAAGACCATTTCCCCCAGGAATTAATTTTAGCAACTTATGTCCAATTCATTCAGAGCTGGAAGATATGATGAGGAGAGGAGAGAGATGGGAAATGAAGATAGAGAGCAGGCAGGTGCTAGATCTTGGAGTGCCTCTGAGGTCATGGTGAAAATTTGGATATCATATTAAGCATAATGGAAAGCTATGAAAAAATTAGGGAATTCTGTGCTAGGCATCAGGAGAGATACAAAGACATAGGTGGTCACAGGGACTCGCAGACCAGAAGGGTTCAAGCCCTCTCCTTTATCAGTTGTTACTTAATTTCTGTGAGCCAAGTTCTTACATCTTTCAGATGAACAGAAAAATCCCCTTTTACCTCCTGCAGTGGAGTGACAAGCAAAATGCCATGGGATTATAGTATGGTATGATAATTATAGGGAAAGGGCATGCAAACAGTGGGACTTCTCTAGGAAAACTGGAAACCCCTACAGAGAGGGCAGTAAGGAAAGATGAGCCATGGCTTTCCTGGTGCCTTTTTCCCTTACCGTGGCCCGTAAATGGCTTCACTGGAGACCATCTTTGCTATAGAGTTTGTTATATCTCCCAAATGCCCTGGTTGGTCTCTTACGTCCTTCCACATCCAGGCCCTGTGTCATGTCCTGGGGCCAATAATAAAGATAAATTTGAGAAGTAATGGATAAAGACCCAATCCTTGTAGAGCAATAAAATTTATCATGGCTTAACTAATCTGGCACCATTTATGCCTGCCGCCTGCCTTCCCAACCATCGAATGACTAATTGATAACTAATTTCCTCAATTTGTACTTCATTACTTATTGCAGCAGAAAAGCTTACACCTAACTCTATGAATCAAATAGACTTCATGAAGTCAATGGAGATGTTACTTACCAGGGTTTTTGGCAGATTGGCCAGCTTTGCAGAAAAAGTGGTTTCTTTTCAGTAATATACCTAACAGGTACAGAGTGTTCAGTGCATGTCAGGAACTGAGCTAAGCATGTTCCATTTGTATAATCAAGGGTAGTGTTAGATGATAAAATAGATAAACCCCTAACTGTTAGCACAATGGAAATTTCTTTATCAGTAATGATTTAATTCAGGTGATCCCGGTTGACAAAAGATTGGGGAGCTTTGTTCCATGCAGTTACTCAGGTTGATTGAGTCACAAAACTAAGACCCAGTTGATTGAGAATCTGTCATCAGCACTGAGTAGCTTCCAAGGTTGCCCTTGGGGCTGACACTGCCAGCAGAGGGGGGAAAGAGCATGGAGGAGCATAGGTGGGAATTTCTTAATGGGCTAGCCAAGAAGAACAGATAATTGCAATTCATATTTCATTGGTCATAACTCAGTCACAGGGAGCTGGGAAATGTAATATAGATGTGACCAGAGAGGAAATGGGTTTTGTTGGACAGATTGCCACACATGTGATTTCTAAACCCTACAATAATGCTATGAGGTTGGCTATCATCCCCACTTTGCAGATGAGGAAACTGAGGTTTAGAGAGGTTAAGTAACTTGTTTAAGGTCAAAGAGCTAATAAGTAGAAGAGTCCTCAACTCAAGTCATTGGTCTGATTTTAAAGTCTATACTTTTAACCACTGTGCTAGACTACTTTTGTTAGGTTTTAAGCAATGGGAAGCTCTGACAGTGAGCCTTTCTCCTCTCTGTGCTCTGGCCAACACTACTGTAGCTGAACCTGACACACCAAGAAGTTCTCTACTTCAGGGGTAAACCCTTACCCCTGCCCAAAACACTGATCTTCTAGTGAAAGCTGACTCAGGACGCCTTGTGAACTTCCAGAAACCCAGGTTAGGACGCCTGATGGTGTCCGGGTTCATTGATACTGAATTCTGAGGCTGACCGCCCACATGTGCTTTCTCTGTGGGAGGCACAGAGCAAGTGTTAAACTGAGCCAGGAAAGACTCCACTAATTAAAGCTTTTCTGAACTCTGCTGTCCATTGGCTTTTTAACAAATGATGCTATTAATCCTACATGTTCTTGATTTTTCATTTGTTTGTGGGATGGGGGGAAGTTGAAGGCGATATTGTGGTATTTATCCTTGGAATAATGTTGCCATAGTTACCTCTCGACTTTATTATAACAGTGGTGCAATAATTGAAGCAGGGAGACCTGGAGATGCTCTCATAATTGTGAACTTGGTCCCCAGGATGGGCATGAAAAGCATCTCTTAGATTGGGGGAGAAAGAAGGGAGCTTGGCCTTAGCAATTAACCCCAAAATGCAGCACAGTGGTCCTACGTATTTGATGAGAGTGTTGCCTGGTGATGTCCAGAGTGAGCCATTTCTATGAAGTTGCTTTGTTTTCACATTGTTTTACAGTGACACTCTTAGAATGCAAGAATGTAGTGTCTCCATGGAAACTGGAAATGTACAAAATTAAGACCCAGAATAGGAAAGCTTCTGTGAGCACAGTTCTGCTGATCACTAATAAAGAAATGATGTGTTGCAAGTACAAGGTGTTGGATGTCAGAAGAGACAGGGAATGATAAATTTGACATCCTAATCTAACCAAGGACCTTCACTTTTTGGACATGTTGGAGAAAAGTTATGAATGCACATCTAAGTAATGTGTGGTCTGTCAGACAGGAGTAAGGCTCATTTAATACCCCATTGTGGGAAAAGGACTGCTGACCCTCCATGGAAAGTGAAACTTGACTCCACCTCCCTGTTGAGCTCATCCAGAAAGGAAGAATTAATTGGACATGAGAGAGGCAGTGTGATAAAATGGAAAGAACAGAGCTAAATCTCAGCTCCTC
This sequence comes from Mirounga angustirostris, assembly GCF_029215605.1. NCBI lineage: Eukaryota > Metazoa > Chordata > Mammalia > Carnivora > Phocidae > Mirounga > Mirounga angustirostris. Next base: position 144,175,832 of record NW_026991713.1, read on the forward strand.
CATTTACCATCTCGTGACTTTGAGAAATTACTTCAGCTTATTGAACCTCCATTTCCATGTTCATAAAATGGGGAAACTAAAAAGGTGTACCTTTCTGAAATGCTGTAAGGATTGAAAGTACACACATGCTATCCTTATACACACATATTTGGGCACCACTGGGTGTGTGTGTGTGTGTATGTGTGTGTGTAGGATATATCCTATATATATATATTTTTTTTCTTTCCCCAGATATTTATTTTTAGCTATATCAGTGGGGGTTCCTTAGCCTGACTTCCTACAAGTGAGAACAAGGTTGAGTTTAGAATGTCTGAACCTGCATAATGGCATGAAGTCTTTGTACAGCCTACAGGATAGTTGGTGGAAACATGAGGCTGTCTCCAAGTACAAATACCATGTGTCCACGGTGGGGATTGGTGAAGTCCTTAGGTGCATCTCTGTCCTGATGTCCTCTGTCTCTTGTGGTCCTGTGTAATCCCTGACCTTGCCTTTGCGTCCCTCTAGCCACATCTTACACATCTGCTGAAATGCCATCCAATTCTATGAGAACATTCAAAGACACAAACTCTCAGTCTCTCCTGCAGTCACTGCAAGTTCAAAGTCTTGTCAAGAATTTATAGCTCTTCTCATCTCCCTTCTTTTAAAAAAAATTACTAAAAACTTTTAAACTACTTTATTGAGTTATGGTTGACATACAAAAAGTCATGCATATTTAATCTATACAACTTGATGAGTTTGGAGATAAGTACACATCTATGAAACCATCACCACAATCTATGCCATGAACATTTCCATCACCACCAAAAGATTCCTCCTGCCCCCTTTATAATTATCATTATTAGTGTAAAGAATACAATGTAAGATACACTCTCAGCAAATATTTAAGTATATAATTTGGTATTGTTAACTATAGGCTCTATACTCTACAGCAGCTTTCTAGGACTTATTCATCTTGTGTAACTGAAACTTTATACCCTTTGAATAATACTTCCCCGTTCCGCCCTCCCCCAGCCCTTGGTGACCACCATTCCACTCTCTGCTTCTACGAGTCTGTTTCAGATTTTTCATATAAGTGGGATCATGCAGTATTTGTCCTTCTGTGCCTGGCTTATTTCACTTAGCATGATGTCCTCTAGGTTCATCCATGTTGCCACAAATTTCAGGATTTCCTTTTTTCCTAAGGCTGGATAATACTCCTTTGTATGCATATACCATATATTCTTTATTAATCTATTGATGGGCACTTAGGTGGATTCCATATCTTGGCTATTAGGAATAATGTTGCAGTGAACATGGGTGTGCAGTATCTCTTTGAGATCCTGATTTCATTTCCTTTGAATATATTCCCAGAAATGGGATTACTTGATCATATGGTAATTCTATTTTTAATTTTTGAGGGACCCCCATACTATTTTCCGTAGTGGTCACACCAATTGATATTCCCATCAGTGATGCACATTTCTCCACATTCTCATTCACAACTATTATCTTTATATATATATTAACATATATATATATATTCTAACAGGTGTGAGGTGATACCTCATTGCTGTTCTTTTTTTTTTTTTTAAGATTTTATTTATTTATTTGAGACAGAGAGAATGAGAGACAGAGAGCATGAGAGGGAGGAGGGTCAGAGGGAGAAGCAGACTCCCCGCCGAGCTGGGAGCCCGATGCGGGACTCGATCCCGGGACTCCAGGATCATGACCTGAGCCGAAGGCAGTCGCTTAACCAACTGAGCCACCCAGGCGCCCCCTCATTGCTGTTCTTAATGGCCTGGAACTGAAGGAGGCTCCTTTACTTCCAAGGCCAAGCATCTACTGGATCTCTATTTGGGTAAAACCAAAACTCTCATACTAATTTTCATCCTCGTCTGAATGCTCTTCAGTTTCCCACAGGCCTCTGCCTTTTTCTAAAGGGACAGCAGTTGCCACTCTCTGTTATGGGTGTTTTTCTGATTTCAGTAAAAGGGAGCAATATTCCTTTCTGTTTTTGGCACATAAGGCAGTTCTCTCTCAGCAACACAGGGAAGCCTTTGATACTTCTTGGGCATCTTTATCAAATAGGCTTAATGCTGCAACAACCTGTAGTTGCACTGCTTAAAACTTCCCTGCTCCCTTCTGTGTGTGCTTCAGCTGCACTGTTAAGTGTAGGTTTCTGTAATCTTATAGATTGTTATAAATGCTTTATTGGGTAAAAAGAAAATACTGTTTGAGTCTCAATATGCTAAGACATGTCATAATTGAGTAAATGTCAAGTAAATGGCATTTTTTTTTTTTTATCTAACAAGTATTTACTGAGTAGTGGTTCCATGTCACATAACGTCCTGGGTCTTAGTAGAGTGACCAACTCATCCCGGTTTGCCTGGGGCTTTCACAGTTTTATCACTGAAAGTCCTGTGTTCTGGGGAACCCCACAGTCCCAGGCAAACCAGGACAGCAGGCTGCCTTAGACTTTAGAAGTAAATTGGTAAACAAGATGAAACCTCTGCCCTGAAGGATCTGACAGTCTAATAAGCCAGAAAGTAAAAACAAACATCTAGCAATTCCACTCTTAAGGAATTGGAAGAGGTACTCTAACAAATAAATGTCCACATACGTTTGTAGAAACATTATTTATAATAACCAAATGATGAAAGCAACCCAAGTAACCATCAACAGATGAATGGATATTGAAACTGTGATCTGCCCATAGAGTGGAATATTATTCAGCCACAAAAAAGGTATGAAGTACTAATATATGTTAGAACATAAATGGACTTTTTAAAAACATGCTAAGTGAAAGAAGCGAGATTTAAAGAGCCCACATAATGATTCCATTTATGTGAATTTATGTGAATTTCTACCGTAGAGGTAGAAAGTAGACTAGTGGTTGCTGGGGCCTGGGAGGAGGGAGGAATGGGGACTGAGCACTTAATGGGAAGAAGGTTTCCTTTTGGGGTGATGAAAATATTTTGGAACTAGATAGAAGTGGTAGTTTTCACAACATTGTGAATGTACTGAAAGGCATTGAATTGTTCACTTTCAAGTGGTTAATTTTATGTTCTGTGAATTTTACTTCAGTGAAAAGCAAGCTGACAAGCTGTGCAGTGTGGTCACTTATATGATGGCAGCCAGTAATAGATGCCAGGGGCAAAAGGGATTCAGTGGGGTAGACGGTGAACAACATGTAGGACTTAGATCAGAGAAAAGATGAAGGAGCAATGTTCTAACCAGAAGGGAAAAAAGCTTAAGTAGAAGGTGGGAATTAGGGGTGCCTGGGTGGCTCAGTCATTAAGTGTTTGCCTTTAGCTCAGGTCATGATCCCGGGGTCCTGGGATCGAGCCCCGCATCGGGCTCCCTGCTCGGCAGGAAGTCTGCTTCTCCCTCTCCCACTCCCTCTGCTTGTGTTCCCTCTCTCACTGTGTCTCTCTCTGTCAAATAAATAAATAAAATCTTAAAAAAAAAAAGTGGGAATTAGGAGACACTTAACACTGCTGTTTATTTTGTGATACAGTCATGCACATTTGAACATATTAAAGCTACTTCTGAAGAGTGTATCAGAATCCAAAAGCTGTGATTGCCAGCAGAATATGCCTCAACTTCTGAAATGGTTCTTTAGCCACACAGCCATGATGAGAAAGACCTAGCCCTGCCATTTGGTAATTACTATTTCCAAGTGTTACCTAAGGAACATATTCCTACAGGCTCCTGAGATAAAATGATTTTTTAAAAATGTGAGATGTGAGGCTCTGGGTGGCTCAGTCGGTTAAGCGCCTGCCTTCAGCTCAGGTCATGATCCCGGGGTCCTGGGATCGAGCCCCACATTGGGCTCCTTGCTCAGCGGGAAGTCTGCTTCTCCCTCTCCCTCTGCCTCTGCCCCCCACTAATTCTCTCTCTCTCAAATAAATAAAATTTTGAAAAAAAATAAAATGTGAGATGGCAGGTTCTCTGAGGAAGCCATTGAGTGTCACCAAGTGACTTGGTGCTGGAGCAAGACCCCACAGTAAGGACTAAAGCTTCTCAGTTCTGGCCCTTACAAGGATCCCCCTAACATTTGACCTCAGAATCTAAGTTTTGAACACCCCCCAGAAGGTAGTGATGGGAACAGGCTTCAAAGCAGAGTTTGAATTTTGCTTCTGCTCTTTACCATGCATTCTTGGGCAGGTAAACTCTCCAAGCTGTAACACTATCACCTATAAAATGGGGATAATGATAGACCTGTTATAATGATAAGTGTTTCCCCACGAAGCCAATAGTATGCTGTCTGGCAGATAACAAGCGCTCAATAATTATTAATTTTCTCCATTCTTTCCTCTTCATCCTAGCCTTAATTAAGACGTATCATGGAAGCTATGAATAAGCAATTCACAGGAAGGGAAATCTAAATGGCCAGTACACATGGAAAAATGTTCAGTCTGGGTAGCAACAAAGGACTGAAAAGTGAAACAGACATTATTTTTTTCCTACAAAATCACCACCCCCCCAAAAAAAAATAAGAAAAAGAAAGAGAAGTTGATGCTCTCAAAGAGTTTGGGACCCAGACACAGTCATACCGGGGCGGTAGGAGTACAACTTGGAATAACCTTTCAGGGGGCGATTTGGCAATAAGACACATGTGCTTGTTTCAAATGCCTCAAATGCATGTGTATGTTTGGACCCGGCAATTCCACCTCGAGAAATTTATCCTCAGGGAGTAATTAAGGATGTGCTCTCAAACTTAGCCACAGAAGGCACTCTATAAATAGTTGTTAAATGAAGAAGTGAGTGATGCTCATCGCAGCATTGTTTATAATAATGAAAATTCTAATAACAGGGAAAAGCAGATAAATTATGGTCTGCCCATAAAATGGAATCCTCTGCAGCTATTAAATCTGATTTGATAAACACATTTGGATAACTGTGTCATTTACATAGGCCTGGGAAGGTATTTCTGATTCCTCGAGTGAGAAAATTATGTTAAATGACACATCGTATGGCTATAGCTTGTTTAAAAATATGTATCCATAAATAAGATGGGAAAGAAAAACTCTGGAGGGATATACAGCAGAACGTGAAAAGCAGTTATTGCTGAATGGTGTGACACTGTGAATGTTTTTTATTTCCTTCTTTTTGCTTTTTTGTATATTCTGAGCATGTACTATTTGCACATATTTTTTAAAAACTTAATGTTAAAATAGAGGGACTCGTTAGGATGGGGGTGGGTGGTTGGAAACCAAGATAAGAAAGTAGAGCACAAACGCGCTAGTCAGGGAAATGCGGGGTGTCTGGCTGGGTTAAAAGTGCAGCATGATTTGGGCAGTCTTTCCTCTCCTCCAGTGTCATTTTAAGCTTTTGACTGCAGATCAACACTCTGAGACCTCAGGAGGCTTGATTTGGTTGCAACCTCCTTAGAATGTGTCATGTCTGGGAAACACATATAAATGCTCTCCTTTGTCTTTGCTCTTCATTGCTTGGATTGGCTGTGCTTGGGGGTGACTCACTCCCAGTTACTCTGTTGGTACCAGGAAATCACAGAGTGTTCCTTCCCTGGAGCTGTGAAGACAGCTTGGGCCCACGTCCCAGAGGGGAGAGAGCCAGCTCTGGCCATGAGGAAAGCCCCTGGCCCAGGAGGCCTTTGGTGGTGAAGGGGATGTATTTACCTTTTTTCTCCCCAGATTTTCACTGAGTAAATTGCTGTGATGGAACATAATTGCTTTTCATTTTATTTTTAAAAATTGCTGCCAAGGCAGTCTGCTTGCCTCCTGAAGTCAGCACAAATCTGAGAACACTTACTCCAAGGGAATATTTTTAAAACTTGGGTTTGAAAAGTGATTTACCCCCCAGCCATCAGCAGGTCGTACCACCTGCTGAGCGTCCAGTGGTACCAAGACCACCATAACTTGGTTGCACTTGAGACCCAGAGATTCACAGAGGTCTTCCCTTCCTTTTATTCAGGTCTTTGCTTGAATACTAGAAAGAACTTTCTTTTGAGCTTGCTGTCTGAGATAGCACATCCTTCTGTCAGCTTTCCTGGATTTCTCTCCCCCACCCTGCCCCATATTATTTCTTTATTCATCTGTTTACTGTCTATCTCCCCTAGCAGATGAATGCACCTCAGCTATGCAAATGCTTTATCTTATTCATTGCAGTATTCCCTGTTGTTAGAACTGGGGCAGGTACATATAGGTGTCCCATAAATATTTGACTGAATATGTGAAAAGGATATGAGAGTCTTTTGCAAACTGGGAGATGTAGTGGAGCAGAAAGATGTGAGGCAGGATGGTTGCATTTGGGCCACTAAACCCTCTGGCTCACCACCAATGCCATGTCACAGGGAGATTGACTGTCCCTAAGCTCTTACAGCTCCTGGAACACCAGGAGCATCTATAATGGAGTTTAGCTTCCATGCTAGGAAGTTCCATTGACCTTGGGTTCTCCTTGGTGGAAGCCCAAGCTGTTGGCTGCTCTGTTACATGTGCATTACCAAACTGGCTTCCACCACCTTACTAGACTGAACTCTCTGGCATTGCAAACTAACCTCAACACCCCAGAAACAAAGACAGTAAAAGCAGTAACCCATGGAGATTTTGAGAACAGTAGACATCTCACTGAGGAGCAAGTGTGTCTGCTACCTGGAAGATTCAGCACCCCTCAACACTTAAACTCTCCTGTTCTTTCCATTAGTCCCTGGAACTCTGGGAATGAGCATCCTTTACTCGCAGCAAAGTGAGAGCTGTGTGTACAGAGGCTGCATAATCAAACATCAGTCTGAGTTGCTTTGTTTACTGATTCTGAAAACCAAGGCTTTCCTCCTTCCTTGGGGCAAGTCCAATCCCTGTAATTTTGGGTTCCACGGGAAAGTTCCATGTTGCTCAGCAATTTTTCAGAAGATTCATGGCAGTCACCTGCTAAAGAGTCATTAGTGAATTATCATATCAATTATCATATTTTGACAAGAGTTTTTAATGGGATTTTTTTCCCCCAAAGACATAGGTATTGAAATTTAAAGTTTTTTCCCATTAGAAAACAACTGGTCGTTTGGTTGAACCTGGCCCTTTATGAAAACACATTTAGTTGCTTTGGTTTGGAGGATGCTCTGCTGCCAGGTACCCTTGGCCCTGCCCTAGTTGGGTCTGAGCTCCAGTGACCAGAGGTAAAAATGTTATTGGAGAGTAGACCCTATGAAGTGAGCCCACATGTTTCAGTTATGCCAAAAAGAGTTTCTCAAAAACCACCCAAGCAGAGGCTTGCCACTTATTAGAAGAGATGCTTACAAACACTTGTGGACAAGTTTGTAACATTTGCTGATGCTTTGTAATTCACAAGACACATTATCAAGAACCCTGTGAACCCTTAGTCCAACACATGCTGCTGAGTGAACTTGGGCAAGTGACCTTACTCTTCCCCATCAATCAATGGGCAACATGATTTTATTTCATAAGGCTGTTGTAGGAACTGCGTGAGATACCATATGCAGAGTGCCCACTTCTGTGACTGGCATATATTAGTGTTCAGTAAATTTTAATGATAGAAACATGACAATGGTTATGAAAGAATAGACAGCAGGTTGTATTCACCTTACTTGAGGGACAGAGATGTTGGAGCTCAAAGAAGTTATTTCACCAAAGTCCAAGAGTACAGGTATGAGAATACTAAATTCATGTGTGTCCTATGAACTTCCCTTGGGCTTTCTACCAAGTCTCAAACTGTGGGCATCAACATGCAAAGGATGGGCTCTTCCCCCCCAACCTCTCCATAGATACCGCCTTTCCCTTAACATCTTTGGGAAGTCATAGAAGCTAAGGCTATGTCCCCCTTCTGTGTTAGATGTCCTCTACTTTCTATCCCTTCCTACCAATTCCCAACTCATTTCATTTAATCCTGTCATTAGGGAGCCACTACCTCCAAACTCATCTAGTCTTTAAACATCTACTTCTAATTCAGTCTGTACTATGGCTTGCAGATAATGAGTCCTCTATATCAAGTGTGCATCGTCTTCTTACAGGGTTTTATTTATCTGTCAGTTTGTTTCTGGTTGTTGTTGTTGTTGATTTCAAGCTGCAGAAACTTATGTCTCAGTCAGTTGTGCAAGGCAACTCCCACCCTGTACAACAGAGTCTTGCATACCTTGGTTGTTCCCTCTAGAGCCCCTGGAGAGCTGGATATTCAGTTCCAACCACAGGCTGGAGCAGGAGGGTTGGGTTGATGGAAAGACTCAATCTCTGGATAAAATATGGAAACTTCAAGACAGCAGCTCATCTTATCTTCTTATGGCCCATGCTTTTTTTTCTGACTTCGGGATAGATAAGATGGGGAACTGTAGGGGTTATTACTAGAAGGGGTTGGATTCTGTCCAGTAGGTTTAAGATGGAATACCAAAATCTATAACAAGAGAAACTGAGCTATGGGAATGATGGTGCCTGAGTTCCAGAATTGCCCATCAGCTGGGGCAGGGTGGGTGAGGAGATGAAGGTCCTATGGACAGAAAGGAATGTAGCATGGAGTGCAAGATTCAGGGACACTTTACAGACATCACACTCGCTGAACCTGTCCCGATCTCACCCTACTTGGCATCCAGATTCACACACATCTCCACCTTCCTGCTATTGTTACAAGACTTCTAAGTATACAAAAGAGATTGCTTAGGGCACTCTCAATATCTTCCCTATTATATTTATAGGGTGGCTTTCTGCTTGACTCCTAAAAAGGCATAAATGAAGCTTTTTATTTGAAAGGGGAAGGCTGTTTACTGTAATTAGATATTTAAAGACCCTCATTAGTCGTCTTTGCTGGACCTAATACTCAGTGATATCAAAATGAGAACTTTTAGCCTTGTCGCCTCCTCCCTCACCCAGCATTATTCTTTGAGGATTCCTGCTTGTATTTCTCCTCAGTCCTTAAGCCTCATGACCATACTCTTGACCTAATGAAGTCCCATTAGTTTCTCTCTACAGATGAAAAAATATATATATTTGTTCCAGTTAGAAAGGTTAAGAAACAGGCCACCCAGCAGAGTGAATGCACAGCTCACCCAGCTATGCAATTATCCAAAAATAACCCATTTCCATTTGCAGGAGTAGACTGCATTTAAATAAGCATTCTCTTCAAATAAACTTTCATTAAGTCAGATTTCTCTATAGTGTGCATGCTTAATGAATGTGTGTGCATCCGTGTGAGGTATATAACATTTACCTCCATGCTTAGTTTTTGGAACATAAACGAAGCTGAACTGTAATGAGATAAGTGAACACATTTGGCAGAGATGCCATTGATTTAACAAAAGAACACTGAAATGTGCATCAAATGGGGGTTGCTAAGATATCGGAGCTTCTGAAGAAATGGATGCTAAAATTTCATAAGATACTATAGCCTTTCCTCTCGCCCCACCACATCTTATTAGAGACTCTAAATCCAATATGCCCTCCCTGTTTAGACCCCTTTAGAGTATACTTTCTCCTACCCACCTCATGGCATCATTGGAAAGTGATATGTGGCTGACAGGAAGCATGGCTACAGGTGCAAAATGCAAAATACTATTTTTCTAGTGTTTTCAGTCCAAATGAAATACCAGCATGGATCCTGTTCGAAAGCTACCAGGTGGTAGCATTTATTTTGGCTGAAACTCTGCATCGTTGCCAAAATCTGCTCTTCTATGCATTACTCTTGTGCAGATTTGAGTCTGCCTGCTGTGGAGAAAGCAGATGATTCTGGGCTTAGCCCACGTGGGTGCCATTGAAATGGGAGGTCAGGCTAGCCTCTGCTGCTTCCTGGGTGCTTTATTAGAAAATGATTTTTATTGTGTCCAAATGGAGCCACTCTCTGTAGGACATAGGTATGAGATGCCCAGATGAGAAGCTAGATCACACTGACCACCTCTGTTGTTTTTTCCAATCTATTGTACTCAAGTGTTTTACATTTTCAAAGGAATGAAAAGTTAGAAAAGCCAGGAAGTAGGATTGAGATGGGGTAGAGTAGGGGTGCCTTTGGCCCTATTAAAGAATCCTAAATGGTATGTCAGCAGAAAGCCTGGTTGTAGAGCCTATAAACTACCATAAAAAGATCAGAGTCAATTAAATTGATGTAACAGGAGGTAGAAGAGACGTGAGGGACTGCATTCTAAATCTCACCTTTTGAGTAGGAAACACCTTGTCAGTGTGTTATAGGTTGAACTGTGTCCCCTCCAAATTCCTATGTTGAAGTCCTAACTCAGAATGTGACCTTATTTGGAGATAGGGTCTTTATGGAGGTTATCAGGTGAAAATGAGGTCATTGGGGTGGGCCCTAACCCAATATGACTGGTGTCCTTATTAGAAGGGGAAATTAGGACACAGACACATACAGTAGAAAGACCATGTGAGGACACAGGAGAAGATAGTCATCTATAAGCCAAGGAAAGAGGCCTGGAACAGATTCTCTCTTACAGCCCTCAGAAGGAACCAGCCCTACTGACACCTTGATCTTGGACTTCAGGTCTTCAGACTGTGAGACAACACATTTCAGTTGTGTAAGCCCTTCAATTTGTGGTACTTCATTATGGCAGTCCTAGAAAACTAATGTAGAAGAGAGGCAGCAAGGAGATCTTGGAAGAAAATCAGTTTGTGAGTTATGTGCAAGTCCTGGATATTTGTTCTCTAGCTAAGGGAGATTACGGAGGGTTGATGTAGACAGAAGCTGACCTATGGGAGAGCTTTACTATGGAGGAATTGGAGGCTCTGGAAATTCCAAGAGTAAGAACAAATGAGGCTCTAGCAAGAATTATATATGTAAGTCAGTGTTGTGGTTTCATATAGATTTTTTAAAGAGGAGCTTTAGGTTCACAAAGTTGAGAGGAAGGTGCAGAGATTTCCTACACATCTCCTGTGCTCACATATGCACAGCCTCCCTACTATCAACATTTCCCGCTGTAGTGGGACATTTGTTCCAGTCAGTGAACCTACACTGATACATCATAATTACCCAAAGTCCATAGTTTACATTAGAATTCACTCTTGGTGGTGTACATTCTATGGGTTTGGACAAATGTATAATGACATGTGTCCATCATTATGGCATCGTACAGAGTATTTTCACTGTCCTAAAAATCCTTTGTGCTCTACCTGTCCACCCCCCGCCCCAGTGACAACCACTGATCTCTTTACTGTCTCCATAGTTTTGCCTTTTTCCAGAATGTCATATAGTTGGAATCACACAATATGTAGCTTTTTCAGACTGGCTTCTTTTTCTTAGTAATATGCATTTAAGTTTCTTCCATGTCTTTTCATGGGTTGGTAGCTCATTTCATTTTAGCACTGAATAATACTCTGTTGTCTGGATGTACCACAGTTTATCCATTTACCTACAGAAGGGCATCTTGGTTGCTTCCAAGTTTTGGCAATTATGAATAAAACTGCTACAAACATCCATGTGCAGGTTTTTGTGTGGACATAAGTTTTCAAGTCTTTTGGATAAATACCAAGGAGTATGGTTGTTAGATTGTATGGTGAGAGTATGTTTCATTTTGTAAAAAACTCCCAAACTGTATTCCAAGTTGGCTGCACCATTTTACATTCCAGCAGTGATGAATGAGAGTTCCTATTGCTCCACATTCAGTATTTGGTGTTGTCAGTGTTCCGGATTTTTGCCATTCTGATAGGTGTGTCATATAGATATTTTGGAAATTATTTTTACAGAGGCAGTATTATAAACAAACACACATAATGCCTACACGTATTCGATAAATGTTCAGTAGTATACAATAAATATCAGCTCCTCTCTGACTCTCTTCCATCTCTTTCTACAGACAGAAGTTTCCAGCTTCCTCAACATACCCCAGTTCATGGTAAACATCAACAACCAAGCAATTGACTTCATTATCCATTCACTAATCATCATCCATATACATTTATAAGAGTGCCTACTATGTGTCAGGACTTCAGGGCTTCAGGTCACGGTCCCAGGGTCCTGGGATCGGGCCCCGCATCAGGCTCCCCGCTCAGCGGGAAGCCTGCTTCTCCCTCTCCCTCTCCCCCTGCTTGTGTTCCCTCTCTTACTGTGTCTCTGTCAAATAAATAAATAAAATCTTTAAAATAAATTTATTTTAAAAATAACACCCCATCCCCCCATTTTACTCTAAACAAATCTCACTTGAACTTGGAAATTCTAAAGTGGTCATAAAGTCTTGATGCATGTGTTTTGATCCCAGCGTGGTAGAGTCTACACTTTAAAATCAGCTCAAGGTAACTCACCTTTTCTGGGGCTTTCTGAGTACCCTACAGGGGACATAGCATCCTCCACTCTACTAGCTTCTCTCACCTGCCATAGCTTCTCTCAACAAACCTCCCCTTCCCCATCCCTCTTTTCTCCCAATTAATTCTCCATGCCCAACATTATACCTTGGTCGATGGAGCCTGCCTGCCTGCCTGCCTGCCTGCCTTCCTTCCTTTCTCTTTTTTTTTTTGAGAGAGAGAGAGAGAGAGAGAGAGAGAGAGAGAGAGCATGGATCGGGGGAGGGGCAGAGGGAGAGGGAAAATCCTAAGCAGACTTCACGCTTAGCACAGAGCCTGGCATGGGGCTTAATCTTGAGACCATGAGATCATAACCTGAGCCAAAATCAAGAATCAGACCCTTAACCGACTAAGCCACCCAGGAGCCCCTACCCAGGTCTTTCTTGAAGGGGAGAAGGCAGATGGAACTTGGAGGGGCACTTCGTGGGAGGGTCTGATACAAGCCAGACCAGAATTATTCGGAAGGCAGGGGAACCCCATCAATTACAAGCTGTAAAAACAAAGTTACCTTGCTTGGCCAGAGGTGAGGTTCTGAAACCAGGCCCACTGGGCCTGCCCAACACCCACTAGACTGTTCATTTTCCTTCCTTCCTTCCTTCCTTCCTTCCTTCCTTCCTTCCTTCCTTCCTTCCTTCCTTCCTTCCTTCCTCCCTTCCTCCCTTCCTCCCTTCCTCCCTTCCTCCCTTCCTCCCTTCCATCCATCCATCCATCCATCCATCCATCCATCCATCCATCCATCCATTTGCCACAGGAGCCTGGTATTCATTGTAGCCTCAGGGCTCTAGAAAATAAAGAGATGAAACCAAAGTTCTGCTAGTCTGCATTCTTAGAGCTTGATGAAATATTGCAGACATGTTATGCTGCCAAGTCCAGAAATTTGAGTGTTTTAAAAGAGAGAACAAGGATGTGTTGATGTCCAGATGAAAGAAAAATAATTCCTAATGGTGGAAACCCAGGCTTCTGTGGGAGAAAGATTAGGGAGTGAGGGCCAGACAGTTCTTCTTCTATTTTGGAGGTGCTGTTTCTTGACCTTGAGGTGCCCCTCTTCTTGTCTAAGTTGTTTTTGCCTCCCCGGGATGAGCTCTCCATCACCTGGCCCAGCCTTCAGGGCAAAGAGCTCTTCAAGAGCCCAATGAATCTTAATAAAAAATGGAAATGGCTTTTCCCCTTCATTTTAATTAACATTATGTCTACATTTCTGGGATAATGGATAATTGAGTTCCCTTGGCATTACAATGTTCTTGGAAATAATTTATGGTTTCGTTTCACTATGTGAAGGCTGTTTGGGTTGGTGCTGAAGTTCCATCATAAATATTTCTGAGGAGTATTTGCACGTCAGTGATTTGTATTCACATGGCCGTGATACTGCATTCTGGGGAAGTGTGTTATGTAATATTTTCCTACAGGGAGTGCTTCCATTCTTTGCTTGCTTTCCAGGCACAGAGTTGTTTTCAGAATGTTGCACTCAGGCCTTAGATAAACTCTCAGTGGACTTTCTCAAATTGGTCTGGGCTTAAGAATAATAAAGGTTGATATTTATTAAATGCCCACTAATATGTGCCAGGGACTATGCTAAAACATTTTGCATATATTGTCTGTATTCAGTCATAATAAACCAATGGACTAACTGCTATTATTGTCATCCCCAGTTTACCCCCAGCTAGAAAGTGGCAGGGCTGGAATTTGAACCTAGGCAGTCTGCTTACATCACCCATGGTGCCCAAAGAACTCCTTTTGCCACCCTTATGGAAATATTTGCAGGTATGGAGATGTGTCAGCCTTCTGCCTCCAGAGCAACATTCTCCAGGAGACTTTTTGTGATGATGGAATGTTCTCTGTTAGAACTATCCAGTATAGTGGACACTAGCTACGAATGACTATTGAGACCATGAAATATGGCTAGTGTGACTGTGGAACTGAATTTAAAATTGAATAATTGAATAACCTTAACTTCAAATAGCTCCATGTGGTTGTTGGCTGCCATATTGGGACAGCACAGCTGTAGAGCAAGTTGTCTGCTCTATGCAATAATATTCTGACTGCCACCTATTGCTGCTGTAAGAAATTACCCAAACTGCATGGTTGAAAAAACCCACAAATATATGACTTCACAGTTCTGGAGGTCAGAAGTCCTAAAATGAAGGTGTGGGTGGGGCTGTGTTCCTTCTGGAGGCTCCAGTGGAGAATGTGTTTCCTTGCCTTTTTTAGCTTCTAGAGCCCACTTGCATTTGTTGGCTGGTGGTCCCTTTCTCTGTCTTCAAAGTAGGCGGCACAGCAACTTCAAATCTCTCTCTGAGTTTGACCTTCTGCCTTCTTCTTATAAGGACCCTTGTAATTACAATGGCATACCTGGATAACCTATGATAATCTCTCCATCTCAAGATCCTTAACTAAGTCATATCTGCAAAGTCCCTTTTTTATATAAGGTAACATATTCACTGGTTCTGGGGATTGGGAACAGGACATCTTTATGGAGGGGCCATAGTTTAGCCTCCTATACCACCCAAATATCCTTGTGGGACTGTCATTTGGAGGGTAAGGGCACAGGCTCTGAAGTTACACTGACCTGGGTGCAAATCCCCACTTCATTACTTAACTACCTGTGTAACTTGGCTTTGAGCAGGGTACTTAATTTTTCTGAGTCTCAGTGAACTTATCTTTCAAAGGGGAGTAATGCTAAAATCCACCTGGTAGAGTTATAAAAATTAAGTGAGATGTTGATGGTAAGTGTTTAGCACAGAGGAGGGCACCTAGTAAGCACTCAAAAACTAAGTAGAAGAAGTGATGCTACTTCTACTTAGTTTTTGTCACTATTTGGTGCAATGGTACACCCTTACTTTCCTACTTTGCTCCTTTAAATAAATATCCCTGGTGTCAAAGAAATACAGAGGTGATGAGAATCATGATCGTAAG
Organism: Mirounga angustirostris; assembly: GCF_029215605.1. NCBI lineage: Eukaryota > Metazoa > Chordata > Mammalia > Carnivora > Phocidae > Mirounga > Mirounga angustirostris. The sequence continues at coordinate 144,190,969 of NW_026991713.1, forward strand.
TAGTAATCTCTTCCGTTCAAATTGCTTTTTAAAAGCCTCTCTTTTATTTCACTTAATCTTTTTAACCACCATTTGAAGTAGAAGTGGCAGCATTATTACTTTGCAGAAAAAACAAAAGCTTACAATTATAGAGCTCCTAGATAGCAGAGCTAGGATCCATATGCTTACCTGTTGGTCCCAAGACTGATGCTCATCCCACCTTTTCACACCTGCCTTCTCTCCTATGTTGAAATAAAGAAGGAGGAGGGTGTGTGCGTTTACACATGGAGTGGGAGGATAAATCAAGAAAGGTGGGGAGGAATGGCAATAATGTATTGGTTATGAGTTGCTGGTCCAGAGTCATCCATGTATTGGAAGACCTGAAATTTTTTGCAGTTTTTTGACATCTTTGAGCCTCATAGAGCCTAAAGATCTAACTGTGTGTTCCCCTGCTCTTACCAGATACACCCCTCCCCACCACTCTACCCCCAGGAGGAAAGGCTTTCCACCTGGCTAGTTCCCTTATCAGCTGGACCAGCTGCATTCCAACTGGTCCTCAACCTAATGGATCCCACCTCCCTGCCAGCCTGCAGAATTATGCTGATGAACCAAGCACACCCTCCTGTAGGAACAAGGGCCATCTTGCAGTCTTGTCACTATAAGGCCTGCCTCCTGCAGCCCCTCCTGGTTCCCTCTGCTCTGAGTGCAACCTTCACATGGCCCTGTGTGTTGTGCACTGTCAGTTTTCCTGGGCACTGAGTATATGTGACCATTAAACAATGTAGGTCTCATCTGTCCACTGTGGCGTGCCATGTATTAGGCCATCTCATACTTCTTAGGGCAGGGGAGCCCACCTTCACCGGTGGGGTCGATAGGAGGTGATCAGAACAATCCTCCGAATATGAGTTCTAACTGCCCACTCGGTCACTTGAAACTCAAGCCCTCCCAGTGCCTCAGTTTTTCTATCTCAGAACAGGAGCTGTTATTCATATCCACTTAATAGGATTCATACAAAAGTTAAACAAAATACTGTTTATGTGTTTATGTCTCTGGCATATAAAGCACTCAATGGCCTTTTTATGCATTCATTCATTCACTCATTCATTCCCTTATTGAACAAATGTATATTAAAAAGTCATTGGTCTGTGGGGAAGAAAAACTCTTCAGAAAAACCCAGACTCTCAATTATGAGTTTAGCTGACTGTGCTTTCAGTGACTACCTGGACATGAACTTGAGATATTTTAATAAGTTCAGGGTGAATTTGAAAATAAATTGCATACCTACTTTTCAAGAAATGACAGTACTTTGGCTCTCTCTCCTCTCCTTCACCCACCGCACAAACCCCTCTGGGCCTAGGCCCTCTGATAATATCTCTCCCTAAACCACTCAATTTATCTTGAATTTAAATTGAGAAAAGTGGGGCGCCTGGGTGGCTCAGTTGGTTAAGCGACTGCCTTCGGCTCAGGTCATGATCCTGGAGTCCCGGGATCGAGTCCCGCATCAGGCTCCCTGCTCGGCGGGGAGTCTGCTTCTCCCTCTGACCCTCCTCCCTCTCATGCTCTCTGTCTCTCATTCTCTCTGTCTCAAATAAATAAATAAAATCTTTTAAAAAAATTGAGAAAAGTTAAGACATATACAGTTGTTAAACTTCCAAACTTGAGCTTTCCTCACCCCTGCATTTCCAACCCAGCACAAAGGCATTTTCATTAGATGATCACCCAAGCTGTAGATGGTGTTATACAATTCCATTTGGCACATAAAAATGTATTTCTTTCTGACTGCATTATATTACCCTACTTATTGAACCATTTATCACGTAGTTTGGGGCCCAAGCTCTGCTTTATTGAAACTACAGAATCAAATATCCATGTATCCACATATCCCTACATCTCTATAGGTACTTTTTTGGAGAGAGTTGCTTCTTATGAATGCTGAGAAGCTAAGCAGTCTTCCTTCTCTGTTCCCCTGGGTTAAGTGGGGATTCCATTAGAAATACATCCATCCTATAAAAGGGATGCCCCCCAAATGGGATGATGATGTTGCATTGCCCCAGCATTTAGTATCAAATGCAGAAAAGTAGAGTCATTATGAGTCCCAGGACAAGAGGCTTCCAGGCCTGATTTAAATGCCAGCTCTTCTGCTTCCCTACCCTGTGACCTTGGGTCAGTTTTCTAACTTGCCTAATCTTTAGTCTTCTTATTTGTAAAATAAATGGAGATGAAAATAGTACCAAATTAGGGACGCCTGGTGGCTCAGTCGGTTAAGTGGCTGCCTTCGGCCTGGGTCATGATCCCAGGGTCCTGGGATTGAGTCCCACATCGGGCTCCTTGCTCAGCGGGGAGCCTGCTTCTCTCTCTCTCTCCCTCTGCTTGTGCTCTCTCTGTCAAATAAATAAAATCTTAAAAAAAAAAAAGAAAGAAAATAGTACCAAATTCAATTGCTGTTGAAATGAATAAATGAGCTAAAATGTATACATGTTTGGAAGAGGGTTGGGTATCTTACATGAACTATCATTTTAATTTTCTTTCATATACTTTGCTCTTTTCTGATTCCTTCTTGGTAAAGGGAAGGATAGAGAGGATGAGATAAATTCTTTTCATTCATTTGTTCATTCATGTATTTGTTCATTCATCCAACATTTATTATGTGCCTATTATGTATCATGTATGATAGTAGGCTGTGGGATGCAAAGAGAATAAGATGAATAATATATCACCTCAGTCCTCAAAAATGCTGAGTTTACTGCAAAGACAGACATGTAAGTGTTCACAAGCAAAACAGGCTGAATCCTGTCCTACTTCCAATCCCTGTCATCTGACATGCTCTTGAAAGGCTGCGAGGTTTCTGGAATTCCACCGTTAAATTGCTTAAGTAAGATATTAACAGGCAGCTCTTGAGAAAGGCCTCCCAACTCGGAAGTCAGCAGACCTGGTTTAAGTTAAATTTACCCACTTAACCTTGAACAAATCATTCCTTCGCTTTCTCTATAAAACCAGGAGTGACACTATCCATGCAGTCTACCACACAGAGCAGCATCTATTGCATCCACAAAGTACTTTGCAAACTCTGAAGTGACGATTCTGATGTGAGAAGCAGAACACCCTCTCTCAGTCCCACTTGGGAGAGGTGGGGAATGTGTGATAAAACAAGTTAGAACCCTGGCGGATATTTCTGTCTCCTTCTGTTAAACTTGGGTTTGGCAACTTTTAAAACCCTTCTTCTTGATTCTAAAATGAGGTCCTAAGGGAACCTGTGAGACAAGCTGTCAAACAGTAACTGAAAAGTTAGATAAAGTTAAGGAAGCTAAGAGGTGGGTGCTTCTCTGATGCTTCTTGCCTAAAGATAGAACAAAGAGGGAACAATGCTTCTCTCTAAGTGGGGAAAATGAAATCGTGCAGAGTTTTAATTTGTGGAAGCCTGACTCTTGACTCTAACTGCCTCCTCTAGGTTCTGAACCTGCTTGGAAATTGAGTTTCTCAGTGGGGTCACTATTACTAAGACTGCACAGAGCAGTCCTTTATGAGACTGCACAGTAAGTTAACTGTGCCCAGTAAACACCAGTAGTGGCTCCCAAGTCAGTCACTGTGACAGCCTCAAACACTCATACATATTTCCAGATACTCTCTAGGGATAGAACTAGCAAAGCTTTTTCTGTAAAGATCCACATAGCAAATATTTTGGGCTTTGTGTGCCATACGGTCTCTGTTGCAACAACTCAACTCCGCATTGTACTGTGAAAGCAATCATAGACATATCAGCAAATGGGTGTGGCTGTGTTCCAATAAATTTTATTTATAAAAAAAGTAGTGACAGGCTGGAATTGGCCTGGTGGAGGACCCCTGTTTTAGGGGATTATGCCACCCCATTGAAATTACCTTTTCTATAAGGAGAAAACTGGGCAGAGACATGGACTGGTTATCCTGGATGGCACTGAGAGTCAGAAAATGATGACTTCCTCATAGAGAAGAAGGAAATGCTAAAATGGAAGACTGTTTTGACTGTCCCCCTGAGTTATGGTTCTCCAGAGAAACAAGACCAATAGATAGGCAGGCAGACAGACGGACAGATAATGAGGAATTGTCTCATATGGTTATGAAGGCTGAGGAGTCCCACAATGTGACATCTGCAAGCTGGTGATCCAGGAAAGCTGGTCATTAATTCAGTCTGAGTCCGAAGGCCTGAGAACCAGGGGAGTCAATGGTGTAATCGCAGTTCTAGGGTACAAGATGAGATGTCCCAGCTGAAGCAGGCTGAAGAGAGGGGGTGAATCCTTCCTTCCTCTGACTTTTCTTCTATTCAGCTCCCTAGAGGGTTGGATGATGCCCATCACCTTGGGGGAGGGCCATATTCTGGATCTGTTGGTTCAAATGCTAATCTCATCTGGAACACCCTCATTGACATACCCAGAAATAATGTTTAACCAAATATCTAGGTATCCCCCGATCCAGTCAAGTTGATACATAAAATTAACTATCGTACCCCACTGTACTAGTTTTAAAACTGTTCAAATATACAACAAACATACAATTTACATACAATGAAAAAGATCTCAAAAACACAGTACAGTGAGTTTTGAAAAATATAACTATGTGATCATCATTTCAGTCTATCTATAGGACATTTCCCTCCCCCTAAGAAAGTATCTCATGCCCCTAGACAACGTAGGGTGCCCTAACCTGAGGCAATCACTGTCCTGATTTCTGTCCATATAGATTAGCCATGCCTGTTTTTCTACTTCATAAATTGGGATTATATAGCTCATACATTTTTTTGTGTCTTGTTTTGACTTTTTCATTAGATAAAAGATGGGTATCAACAACAATATAGGACAAATTGATTATAAAAATCACCCTAATCCCATCACCTGAAAAAGGCATCTGTTTTCATCATGGTAAATTCTTCTCCAAATCTGACCCATGTGTGCACATCTTTTAATATAATTATTTTCAGACTTTACACACCATTTCCTCTGATTTTTTTATTTAATGATACACCAGATACATTTTCCTTGTTTCCGTGGAATTACCTTAATGATTGTTTAGTGGTTGCCTAAGATTCCAGCCTGCTGATGTGTTCAACCTTAGTGAAACCTCTCCGTCAAGGAGAGAGGTAGTATATCTAGGTACATTCAGAGGAGGCTGACCTCCTGGTCTAAATCCTGGCTCTGTGCCTCAGTTGCTCATCTATGAGGTAGGAAACACAACAGAACCTACTTCATAGTGTTGTTAAGATTAAATGAGTTTCTCTGTGTCAGACACTCAGAACAATGCTTGGCACATAATAAGCGCTATCATTATTAGGCATCTAGGTTGTCCAGTTTTTTATAGAAGATGTTGTCACAGATACTTTGGGTCCTACAGCTTTTATCTTTTACTGAATTCTTCCTAAGATAAATTCCCTGGAAGAGAGTTAAAGAGATGGGGTATCCAGTGGCCCTTGCTGCGTGCTGTCCACCCTCCTGTGTTCTTTTCTCAATTAATGCCCTGCACTGACTCATCTGTGATGATCCTTCTCCTATACTTCTCACATCCTGTAAATTACCAGGTTTTACCAATAATGTCTCCAATATCTTGAATAAATTTGCCTCTCTTCATTCACACGGCCACTACCTTGGCCCAGGCTAACATCATCTCACTTCTGGATTATTAAAACCACCTCCTACTTCATTCTCCACATTTATGCCCACCTCCTCCCACCAATTATTCGCTGGGTTACAGAGCTATCCTCCCAATAGGCTCATCTGATCATGTCATCTACCTGTAAAGGTCCTATCACCCTTAGGATAATCCAAACTTCTTGATGTGCTTCCCAGGGCTCTTGTTGATTTGGACCCGCTTACATTACTCAACATTCTTCTCTCTCTCAAATGAAGCATGTCTTTCTCATCTTCATGGACCTCTCTTCTTCTCCCTCCTAGGTATACTTTTGCTCAGCCTTGAGATCTCAGCTTGGCTCTTAGCTCTCTTGAAAACCCACCCCTAACCTCCCAAGTTGTCTTTGATACTTCCTCTCTTCTCTTACTCATGCAACTTTTGTGACTACTTGTTTATTGTGTTTCTACCTCTAGGAGAGGCCCTGTGTTTTACCCTTCTGAATCCCTCCCTATTATCCTAGCACATAGTAGGCCCTTGGTACTTGTTTGTTAAATTAGTAAATGAGGGATTTATTGATTTCAGGAGAGCTGTACCAATTTACCACCAATGTAATACAGATGTCATTTCACATGCAGGCTTGACAGCATTGGGTATTGTTGTTTTAAAAATGTTTTCATTAATTTAGTTGGTCCAAAATGATACCTCCAGATTATTTTAATTTGCATTTATTCAGCTATTAATAAAAAGTGAATATTTTTTCAAAGAGGGGACCAAAATGTAAGGAAGTATTAACCTCCCTGCTCCACTCACTTGCTCATTTGTTCATTTAGCAAACTTACAAAGTTCCAGATTGTGTGCTAGGTTCTCAGGATTCAGATTGCCAATGAGACTACCCCCTTCCCACAGGGAAATCATAATCAAGAGAGGAATTCAGATGTGCAAATAAATGATAGCAAGAAAGAGTAATGGGGGCCATAATAAAGAGATGTGTTGGGGCTTGTTTCAGACTTTCTTATGTTGAGAGCAAAACTTGGCTCCAGGGGTTCTGTTATTTACCCATGAGGATAAAAGGGCCCCAGGATGATCCCTCCATTTTCTTCATAGTCTCCCCAACTATCTCACCCTGGGATAAAATTCAGTCTTCTTAGCATGCCCATTGCCCAAGCCCCAAACCTGAACATTATCTTCAATGATGCTTCTCTCTCACCTGGCTGGACATGCTCACTGAACCCCCATTTCATGTTTGACTAGCTTCATATCAGACTCTTAATGAGATGACAGTGCGAAATTGGTGTTTAGCCTCATCTGGGAATGGTGGGAGTGAAGGGATGGGAAGGGGTCAGAAAAATAGGATGAAGCATGATGAAACAAGAGGAGGTAGCAATGTTTCTCTTTGTAAGGAAGACTGTGTAGTGACTGTACAAGGCCCTCCATTGAGAAAAAAGGGAGCAAGTGCACATACCAACAGCACAACTGTCTGAGATTCTGCTCCTTGGGGACCCAGTTCTAATGAATCTGCTCCTGGTTCTAATGAGGTGTTCTTCAACACACACAGAAGGTTCTCAGTGAGAAGATATCTGTGAGTTTATGCCCTAGGAGATTCAATGTAATCCTTTCTATAAATCAGTTAGCAGAACAGTAAGGTTTTTGAATGATAAGTAATTATATGTGACTGCTAAAGCAGAGGAAGACCTATAAGAACTTTGTAGATGAGGTGGCAGAGAAAAGGATCTTGGAGTGTGGGGTTTGGCAAAATGGAGGGGAGGGGGTGCAGCTCAGGAGGTGGTTACACCACTAGTGGAGGGATGCAGGTAGAGTGAGCCTAGGACTTCAAGGTCCAATGAAGATAAATTCCTGAGGAGATCTGATGGAGTGTGCACATTGGCAAGAGCTGGTAAGTAGCATTGGGAAGGAAGAATATGCCAGGATTGTAGTGTTCAAACTCAGTAAAGACTTAGATGTTCTGTGGTAGGACATTGGCTTCATCGAAAAAATTGAGCAGAGACTATAGCAGGCAGCACTGGGTTCAACCCCAAGATACACTGACTCTGAGTATCTGAAGAAGACATCCCCTCTACCCTTGCCAAAAGGGTAGGAAAAGAAGCCACACTGTCTTGGTCTGTAGTGTGGGCCTAATCTAGTGATTGACTTGTATGGTGTTGGGAAGACTGCCTAGGAACCCCTCTTCCTAGGTAGAGATTTAACTGCTCAAAATATGACATCCAGTTTGACCACACATTTGGGGCTGCAACCCAGGTTTCTGTTTTTTGCCAGAAACTCATTATTCACCCCAGATGGGGAGAAGAAATGACTGAATCTGTCAACTCTTCTGTTTACACCCTGGATTTTAATTTTATTAACTACTGTCCTCATTAGAGACACTTAGTGCAACGAAAGCATTTTTTTCAGAGAACAATTGTTTCCCTCTGCAAGAGCAAACATAAACCTTATTCACCAAACTGCCAACTTCATCAGCGAGTATGAGACACACACATGCGTGCACACACAAACACAAACCAAGCATCCTGAGACCTGTATTGTCATTGAGAGTCAAATGCTTTTTGCTCCACCCCTTCCCAAATTATAGGAAAAACTAAAAAGATAAAAATATAAGGGGCCTCAGAAGAAATTTAGATCTGCCAATATCCCCCATCCCATTCCACCCCCATATGTAGGGCTTTCCTGTGCTCCAGGAAAATAGAAGACTCGTTCAAGACATCTCCCCCTGCCCACCACACATGGCAGAGGGCTGGCAGCCAACACTGCTCTGCTTCCAGCTGATGCTCATGTGACAGACTAGCAGTCCATGCTAGCCAAAAGTTTCAGAGTCCTGGAGTCCTTGTGCACAAATCCTCTTCCCTCTCCCTTCCTTACCCTCCCTCTCCCTCGCTCTCACGCAACAAGAAGTAGGAAGGCATATCTGTGTAAGGAGGACTCTTCAGAATCTCTAATGAAATACATGGCAGCTGGTGGATTAAAGCATTTGTCTTAGCTCTACCATCCTATAATACCTTATAATCCTGAGAGTCCAGAGTAGGAATTAATTATCATTTTTAAGAACCAAGGGAGCCAGCAGCATAGAGGGGGGAGGGGTGGGGAAGGAGAAGCTATGGATGGTGACAATAAATGCTTGTGAGAAGGGGGCAGAGCCATCATTGTTTGTATTTAGAAGCCCCTTTAGGAAGTTTGTAAGCCTGCTTATTTGTATATATGAGTGAGGATGTGAGTGTGCATGCACATGTGCATGCATTTGGGTCAAGTCTTAAGCACTTACTACTGGACACTTGACAGTTAATCAGCACTATCACATCATGATCAATAGTAGCAGTACTACCAGTCGAATGTGTACAGCTACTGAGAGCTTTGATGTGCTCTCCATAGGCTAAGCATTTTTCCCTACCATATCTTTTCTTTTTAAGATTATATTTATTTATTTGAGAGAGAGAGAGGGAGAATGTGCATGAGCTAGGGGAGGGGCAGAGAAGCAGACTCTTTGCTCAGGGACTCGATGCCAGGACTCTGGGATCATAATCTTGAGCCAAAGGTATTCACTTAACCAACTGAGCCACCCAGGCACCCTTCCTCACCATATCTTAAGATTACATATCTACATATCTGTGTAGTTGGTATCATGCTTTTACCAAAGAGAAGATGGAAGCTCAGAGAGGTTAAATTATCTTCCCAAAGTCTCCCACAGCTCACAGGTGTCAGAGCCAGTGGTCAGATCCAGGCTGACCTGATCTCAGAACCCCTTCTCCTAACCACCAGGCCAATCTACCTAAATTTATTATATGCCAGGCCCTTTGCTAGGTGCTCAGGTTATAGAATTTAATAAGAATAATTCTTACCCTTAAGGAAAGGAGCCTGCTGTTGAGGGTAGCTAAGGTTTGCTGCTGTAACAGATAAATCTCCACATCTGAGGGGCTTATTGCAGGGAAGGTTTCTTTCTCCCCCATGTGAGACCCAGGCTACTACCACTCTGTGGCTCTTCATCATCACCATCAGGCTTCTAAGGAACAGGAAGGCCAGGGTGTCGTATGCAGAATTTGTATCAGCAGGTCTGGGAGTGGCCAGCAGTCCTTCCCCCTCCTGCTCTGTCCACCCTAACTCAGTCATGCGGCCATGCCTCCCTGCAAGGGAACTGAGAAAAGGAGCCTAGTGTGTCCCCAGAAAGGAGGGAAGAATGAGGTGTATTTGGAAAAGGCTTTTAAGAAGGAGAAATTCCTGCATTTTTTAATGTCATAGGTGCAGAGAAAGATGGGACTGTATGAACAGCTTTGTTTTTATCTCCTCCTCCTCTGGAAGTGGCATGCTCAATCTTTAAAAAGATGAAAAGAAAATAAAATGACTCATAATGCTCCCAAGTTCAACACACATGCAGTGAAAAGAACAATGTGGTGGTAGAGGTTTGGGTTCACATCTTGGCCCTACCAAGGGAAAACATTTCTTACCCTCCCTGTACCTCGGCTCCCTCCTTGGTAAAATGGAGATAATAGCACCCCACCACATGGGGGCTGCATGAAAATAAGAGGCATGAAGACCAGTGGAATGTCTGGCACATCCTGGTGTCATCCCCCTGCCCGTGAAGCAGCAAGAGGCTCTTTCAGAGTCTCTGTAGCTGCTCTCAGCGTCCTGTGTTACTTTTAGGGAAATATATGCTGGATCTTCTTTAAGTTTCTCATGTAGTGAGTCACCTGGGTCATCAAATGGCACATGCTTAGAGGCTCACCACACTGAATAACCAACTCTTTTCTTTTTTTTTAAATTTTCTATTGCCTTTAAAAATATGTAGCTTGGCCCAATTTTTAAAAGTGATCAGGAGAATATTCATAATTGTATTATTTTACCAGACATTTGTTGAATGATGGCTTACCAGGAGGCAGTGTTCTAAGACCTTTACATGCAGTATCTCTTCTGTCCTCACAACTAGCCCATGGTCTGGGTCCTATTATTATCCCCACTTGGATATTAGCCAAGAACACTGAGTTTTGGTCTGTCTTGTTCACTGCTCTACTCTCAGTGCCTAAGACCGTGCTTGACGTGCAGCAGACACTCAAAAGTTTGTGAGATGGATGGGTAGCTTTCCCATTTCCAGGAACAATGAGGCTTGGCAAACTTATGTGACTTGCCCAAAGATACATAGCAATCAGTATTAGAGCTACATCCAAATCCAGGTCTTTCTGGCTCCACACTACATTCTGAAGAGTAGAAAATGTTAGCCATTGCAGGAATGGGACCTTAAAGATTGAAAAGGAAATGATCCCACAACCCCGCGACACATTTGATTGATCTAAAAACACTTCACTTGATTTCCACTTAAGGGGATTTTGTTTCCTGGAAATGGAGAGGTAGGGAAAATGATGATTGCCACCATGGCCCGAATGGCGACTTTGAATCTGACCAGCAAGATGACTGAGACCACCATCTGGATTTTGTGGGGTTTCCTCTGGGGCTTAGAGGTTCCCAGGATGCTCAGGACTTTCAGGATGACTTTGGCACAGCTCTGCCCTTCTGGAGCCTGTTTCCCCCTCTGTAAAGCAAGCAACTTGGAAGGGGTGATTTCTGAACCCTTATAGCTGGGTATCTTAGGCAAGTAATTTAAAATCTTGGGATCCCCATCTCAGGGCCTGTGAAATAGGCCATGGGGCAAGACTGTTGAAGAAATGGCGTTGTGTATACTCCTGGCACAGAGCAGCTTTTCCATAAATGGGCAGGACTGTTACTATTCCTGTTCTAACCATCTGTAGTCCTTTCCTAAGTTCTTTAGAATATATTGGAGAAACAGCCCCACAACTATATATACTTCCCATTTTCTAAACCTCAGGCTGTCCAGGTGTCTGGAGAGTCACATTTCCCCTTTGGGCCCCCTCTCTATTGGGCTGACCTCCATTTGTTTTCTTTAACTTTGCAACTCTGCTTCTGGGAAGTGCTGAGGAAGGTGGGGGCCCAGTCTTGGTGTGGCCCTGCTGTGCTGAATATTCCCTCTGGCTCTTCCCTGCTGGCCTTAGGCAGCCCTCCTATTCTCACTTTCGCCCTGAATGGCCTCTGAAAGAAAGTTAGCTTAACCGTGTTTGTTTCTGTCTTTTCTTGTTTTGTCAACATGCCATTGAGAAGGAAATGCAAACCTGAGCCTTGATTAGACATCTCCCTTGGTGCAGATTTACCCTGATTTTCAATTCAGTACATTGGCGTAGGTGCTGGGGCACAGATTTCCTGCCATTGAAAGTTACTGGAGCCAGGATGGCACTAGGCAGAGTCCTAAAATGGATATGCACACACAGGTGGTGTTGCCTTTCTGAGGAGAGGTGGAGTGTCTCTCCCTTCCACCCCAGTTTCTCCCACTACTTAGCTACTTAAGAGCGGCACTCCAAACTGAAATGCAGCTAGGAACTTGGCCACTTGCCAAGCATGCAAGGTGATCGTACTCAGCAGGAGGGAGTTCCAGGCTTGGAGGGAGCCTGGATCTGTGTGTGTGCACATGGACACACACACTCAGACTTCCTGGGAGATAGAAACCAGGATTCTAGCCCTGAACCTCATACCAAGCTGTGTGACACATACCAAGCTGTGTGAGCCATTTAACCTCTCTGAGCTTTATTACCCTATATATGAGTAAAATAAAACTGTGCTGTCCTGACCAAATTTATTCTCCAAACTGCACTTTTTCACATATATATGATCAGTTGTAGTTAAGGGAGTAAGCATTTGAAGTATCAATCTTGACATCCCATTCTGCATGTGGTCTTGGGCATATGATTTAACCTCTCTGGGCTTTATTTTTTCTGTCTGTAAAATGAGAGTGGTAACAATCTCTGTTTTGTGGAGTTATTGTGAGCATTACATGAAAATGTACAGAAAACACTTAAATTGTCCTTCTCCCCTTCCTTTTTCTTTCTCCTCCTCATTTCCCTCCTTTCCTTCCAGCTTTGCCTTCACCTCCTTCTTTTCCTCCTCTCCTCATCTCTCCTCCTCTTCCAACATCATTATCATCATTGCCATTATCTTACCATGAGGTCCAATTCAGTTATGTCCCTGAAAGTGCTGTGTCATCTATAAAATGTTACAAATGCCAAAATAGCTATGCTGTTATAGCTAGGCTTACCTTATGTGAAACAATGTCAGTGTGTGTGTGTGTGTGTGTGTGTGTGTTTTCAACCTTTTACATTTGCTCCCTAGAGGAGTATGGCTATTGGACAGGTCAAATGCTGTGTGTCAAGGCATGTGGTGAGCTAAATGAGTTTGCCTGTGGATAGGGGATCCAGCCGGACAAGTTGGGCAGCCCAGTAGGAGTGGGGGTGGGGGTTGGCAAGCAGAACACCTCAGTGATGGCTTAAGAAATTTACAAATAAAGCTGAGATTCCTAATGTTTAATTTCAAGTGACTGAACATTAACATTTAATTAACTCCTGACTGCTAAACCAATATTAAATCTCGGCCGAGGCTGGTGGCATCTTTTAAGTATTAGCAGCCAAGAGGCTGGATCCTAACATGGTGACATATAGCAAGATGGAAGCTCACACGTCACATGGGATCCCCTGCAGGTGCCTTTAGGCACATATCCATTCTTACCCATCTGGCTCTTGGAAAACCAATAGGAATCACATGCAAACTGATATACCTTGCTTCAAACTCCAGCTCTGTTTTTCCTTACTTGCATATCTATTGGCCAAGCTTCTCAAATTATCTAAACTCAGTTTCTGACTTGGAGAATGGGAAAAGTAATCCCTACCTTGTTGTGTTGTATCTATAGATCAGTGGTAACAGATATGAAACACCTAACAAAAGACCTAACCCATTGTTAGGGATTTCATGTTTGTGTATCGCCTAACCCCCCTCCCCGCCCCCCGCCCCCACAGATCCATATGCTGAAATCCTAACCTGCAGTGGGAGGTATTAGGAGGTGGGGATTTTAAGAGGCAGTTAGGTCTAGATGAGATGGTGAAGCTGGAGCCTGGATGATGGAATTAGCATCCCTATAAGAAGAGAAAAGACTAGGGCTCCCTCCTCTCTCTCTGCTCTCTGCAGTGTGAAGACACAGCAAGAAGATGGCCATCTGCAAACCAGGGAGCATATCCTCACCAGACTCCGGGTCTGGCAGCACCTTGATCTTAAGGCTTCCCAGCTTCCAGAACTGTGAGAAATAACTGTTTGTTGTTGAAACCACCTAAGCTATGGTATTTTTGTTGTAGTAGCACAAATTGATCGAGACAAGATACGATTCTGCTTCAGTTTTATTTCCCTTCTCTCTCCTTCTCACTCACTATGCCCAATTACACTGAGCTTCTCAGTTCCTATTAAGGACCAAGATCTATTCTACCTTGTCATTTTCAACATGTTTTCCCCTTAGCCTGGAATTCTTTTACCTCCCCATTCCCTGGCCATTTCTCTTGTAAGCCTCAGCACAAATGCCACTTCTTCAAGAAACTTCCTCTGGCATTCTACATAGATCAGTTTCCTCCATTAGATATGTCTGTACCTTCCTCATTACATTTGACTTTAAGCCTGGAAGATACACAGTTCCGTTTTTCCCCTCTGCGTATGTCCAAGGGAAAAACATTTGCTTCCTTTCATTGCCTTCCAAAGCCATTAGAACCTCACAATCTCTCTTGCATCCTCTAATGAGTTAGTTGTTTTGTTTACTCTACTCGTGACAGGTCTGACAACACTCGCCACTTGCATCAATACTCCCCCCCTTTTCAAAGACTTTGGCAGTGCAGTTGGTTTTTCACATTTACATAGGGATGAGCAGTGCATTCTAGATGGTCATAGAGGGGTACTGCAGTTTGGCTCGGTTTGTTGAGGGAAAGGTTTTATCTGTGTGAAGGCATGGTTGGGTTTGTGTGAGCTGTTATGGATGGTCATAATCTGCCCATACGCTGCGGTCAGGAACACTGAACTCCAGCATCATAGGACCCACCAGCATCTGGGACAGGATTCTAAAATACAAAGCTTTGGATCTATAAGCAAGTGAGTACAGCCCACACAGAGTAGATTTCAGGACACGGGAGATACAAACTTGCTGGGGAAAGGTTGCCCCTTTCCCCAAGAATAAAATCAGGGTTGGTTTGATCAATCCAGCATCAGTAACCTCATCAATCCGCATTGATTGAGTGTCCACTGCAGACAATGGGTAGATGTGTGATGTAATCACTGGCCTCAAAGGGTAGATGTAATCACTGGCCTCAGAGGGTATCCTATGGGGTCAGATACAAGAAGAGGGGTGGTGGTGCCACAGATTAAGTTTCAAAGAGGAGCTAGGATGAGGCTAGAGAGGCAGATCCCAGGGGTGAAGCAGGGCTAGCATGTAGTGTCTCCATAGTCTGAAGATCTATTTCCTTGTTGTCTTGGACATATTTGGCTTCCAAATCTTTATCTAGATGGCTCCCCAGGGTGGCTCAACTCTGGGTCATCGGGGACCAATTATGAAGCTGTCCTCTTCCCTTATTCACTGCTGAGCACAGCCATACGCTAACGCAGAAAATCTAAATCCAATTAAGTATTATTTGCTCGAAATATTTGAAAGAGCCAGCTTGGCCCATCTTCAAATATTTTGTTAGCTAATCAAAGCCAGATTGCGGTCAGAGGCCATATCTAAATTTATTAGGAAAATTAATAGACCATTTAGATTTTATTGGAATTAAGCTAAAATACGATAAGCAGTCACACCAGCAGATAGTCATTAATTATTACACTGACCTGTATGATGGGCTCATAATGAAATATTGACTTCTAGGTAAGTCATGAGGCCTTAGGACAAGCAGGACAAGCTCTAGAAGGGCATCCTCACTCCATCTGCTTGAGGTTAATTAGATGGGACACAATAGAAGAGGCTTTCAGTAAAAGCACACCATTTATTCTTTCAGGCAGCATTTATTGTGCATAGCTGTGTGACCTTGGACATGTTGCTTCACTTCTCTGAATCTCCATTTTCTCCTGTGAAAACAGGGATAAATGTGACTATGAGGGTTGATGGGAGAAGTCATGGAAAAGATGATGTCCCTATATATAGATATCCCTAAGATTATGGTTGTCCTTAGTAATATTGCAAATAAGACAGATTTTCCCCTCAGATAATTTAAACAACTTATGATATAACTGAACCTCCAAGCAATGTTGATTTCTCCCCGTTGTGTGCCACCCACCTGTTAGCGAGGGTCAGAGAAGGCTTTGATGAGAAGGAGATGTTTGAGCTCCATTTCAAAGGGTGAGAGGGTTTGCTTCCCAAGTGGCCCAGGGAGATGTGGGACTTCCAGGTAGACACAGCACAGGCAAAGGTGTGGGGGCTTGAATAAGCTGGCAAGTCATGGAACTTTACACAGTTCAGCGTTATAAAGCAGAGGCATCTCCTTTAGATTATTATTACAGGACAACAAGAATTGGAAGCTGGGTATTATGCTCCAGGTCACTCACCTTTATGCTTTTCTCCATGAAATGTGCATGTATCAAATATTATTTATGAAGATGACTGTTCTTTTTCCTTTTTTACTTTTGTTGCATGTTCTGTTTTGCCCATTGGAGGTAGAAGGAAAATCTTAAGTTTTGCCAGAGTCAAAATCATGATCAAGGTGTCTGAGCTGTGAGATTTCTCCTGGGTACCTGCTCTGTGTGGGAACAGCATAAACTCCTTCAGAGTCTGTGGGGTGTGGCCTGGAGGTTCAGTCCACTGCCTGCGTCAGACAGGCTTGGATTCAACTTCAGCTCTGCCACTTACTTTCTATGGGACCTTGGGTGAGCCTCTCTCAACCTCAGATTCTTCATCTGCAAAAGAGGTTTCCGACAGCTATTCCACTGGGCTGTGGACAGGATCATTAAAAAAAAAAATCAAACAATATATATATAGCTCTTAGTACAAGCTCTCAGTATATCTACATATTCAACAAATGTTAGTTCCCAGAATAAAATGTGGTATGTTTAATTTTTTTAAATTAATTAAAAAAATAAGTAGGGGGAATGTTGCTATTATGGGTGTTCTATTTCATGTACTAAATATACATCTGGCTTCAGAAAATGAATATGCATTTCTCCAAAGATATATATGCATGTCCCATTTCTTCTATTAAGTATATATGCCTGTTAAATGTATATAATTATATAAATATATAAGCTTAAATATATAGATACATATCCTACTTATACACTGAGAGAAATGTATAAGTAGGGAGAGTAGATATAGCAAGCTGTAAGATACGTTGGGTCCTTCCAGAATAAGTGGGATATGTGCTGAGAGTAGGAGCGCCAGACTAACCCCGTGGCCACACATGATGATCTGGTGTGATGAGTCCAATAGTGTGTGGCTTGATTTTGGATTCGTCAAATGTGCTGGGGGGACTTGATCACAGAGTCCATCCCATTTCTCCTAGATAACAGTGTCCATTATAATAGGCAGTGAACAAAGCAACAGGAAGTGAAAAGTGAAGTGGGGTGGGACATCCTATGACCAGGACTCCAGGGACCAGGGGTGGAGGGAGTGGGAGCTTGTGCCTTTGTGTTGTGAATAAGCTGCCCATTACCCTCAATATGCCCTGGGGCTGTGGCCAGGGTGCAGAGAGAGCAGGGAGTAAATAAAGTGGCCATCCACCCTGGCAAACAGCTTTTGGGAAAGTGTGGTAAAATGGGTGTGACTCCAGTGACTCAGGGCTTTATCGTGGCATATTACCTAGTTTCACCATGACTTTGCAGACACATTGAAGGAGGGGGAAAAAAATCAATCTTATTACTACTGCACTATTGTTGTTATAGGGAGGAGTGACCAGGGTTTCTGTCCTCAGCTGAGGCTCCTCGAATAGCAAACAGGGCTATTCAAACAGGCAACCCAAGCAAGGCAACCCAAGCAAGGAGGACTTCCTGCCGCTGTTGGTTTTGCTGCTTGCTGCTGTTGCATTCCTTTCTGGAAACAAAAGTGTAGACAGGCCTCTTTGCTCGAATGGATTGAAGGGCAAGGGAGGGAAATAGCAGGGGGAAATGAACTATTGTTGAAAAACACCTTGCCACATGAGGACAGATTGAGGCTACTAGCCTGTTAGATTCAGTATAGAGTCACTGAGAGTCTCTAAGGGGGAGGCATAAATGCATGGGTGAGACGGACAGTGAGGATATTCCCCACGTAAGGGATTGTCTGATCACAGGATTGCTGATTTTGATAAAGACACAAATGAGTTAAAAATAGTCCAGTCCAGAGTGTGGACGGAAGCAGGCCTCCAGGTTCTTGGGCGCATGTGTGACAGAAATGCAGTGGGGCATTTTAATTAGATCCCTTTACCAGAACTCCTGACCTTCTGTGTAGCACATTAATGTATTTTACTAATTATAAATGCAATTAAAAAGTACTGAAATAAAATTAGGCTGATCTATCTAATTTACATTAAGCACTTTCAAATTATGCAGATTTTAAAGTCTCTCTCTCCCTGTCTCTCTTTTTTTCAATTTGGGTTTCAGGGTAAAATTGTCTGCACTAAAACAGCTGGAAAACAACCTTGTAGGAAAACAAATTTCTTTTCTGTGATTATTCTCAGTGTGCGAGTTAATTTTCGAGGCAGTAATATACTTAGCTGGCATCGAGCAGTGACTCATAAAGCAGAAGACATATGCGTCTGGATGCAGGCATGGGAACAGAGGTCCATGGGGGGATTGAGTGTGGTTTGGTTACTTTGGGGAATGAGGTTGAAAGGCTAACTAGGCAAAAAAAAAATACTGATGTGATGGCCACTAAACAGTTGAGATTTACAAAGAGTGAGATGTAATGGCAGGCATAATGTGCAGTTGATAGAGATGAACCATCTGGTGAGTTTATCCAACAACACAGGATTTTTTTCTCTTCTATGCTGATAGGCAAAGAGAGTGATCTAGGTGATGAAATTATTGCCTAGCATTATTAAAAAATCAGGATGTTCAATTTTGCTGGCTATGGAAGTTATGTATGCAGAGCAGCTATATATTAGGTGGGGAAATGGAGCATAAAGGAGAGTGGATGGCTGCAGTTGGACACTCTCCCCAGTGGCTGGCTATGTATGCTTTTCTGTTGGGGCTAGGAAGAGAACACTGTTCAGCCTGGTTCTGTTGAAGGCTGCGTTGGCCCAAGAGGAGACCTTGACGGGGCCTCTTTACAGATTAAATCTGATCCGCAGGCTCCTGGAAGCAGAGGTGTAATAAGCTCTTCTCCCGAATTGCATATAAGCTCCTTAAAACGTTCCCGGCGTGATGTAACTCCCCTTTGCGTGGTGCACTCAATTTTATTTGCAGCCCAAACTTTGTCCTTTGAGCTACCTATCAAAAGGAGGCCTAAAATAATCCCCCAAATTGGAGCTGTTGAGCTTGAGCAGGGAGAAGATTTGGAAAGCCCTTTCTCCTCTCCCCCAACCCCCCTTTTTAAAGGAGCCTTTCTACTTGGATCCAGGGAACCAGTCTTGCCTACTCTGACATGGAAGCCAAGGTGAGTGCTGGTTTCTAATCAATCACCTTCCCCCAAAAGATGGATGAATTGTAGGACACTCAGACAGGTGCAGGAGATGAGGCTCCTTGTGTTTGGAGATATCCCACTTTTGCTTCCCACTCCCAGGGAAAGTGATTCTTTGCCCTTCCATATTCCAAGCCTCCACCACCATAAATTCATGCAGCAAGTACTGCTGATGGAGCTACTTGTTAATTCATGCAAAGAAAATATTAAGATCTTTCTGTCCAGGAGGAGCATGTCTAGACCCACGTGGTTGACCAGGTGCTAAATTAGAGTTAGATCATAGGGTCTTTCTCTTCTTTTCTTCCTCCCACCAAAAACCGAGACAAAAAACTTACCCCACTCTTTCATTCCCATTCCACAATAGCCCCTGGCACCTTGGCATCAAGCAAAACTCCCATCACCCTTTTGGACCCAGGCTTGGTCCTTCTCTGACAAACACAGCTCCAAGGGATCCTTTGTCCTACTTTATCCTGTCACCAGCTGTGGGGCCTTTAGCAAATTTCTGAATATCCCCTAACTTCTGGTTTTGATAACAATACCAGTTTCTCTGTAAGGTTGGAGTATTACAATGACATCATGAACACAAAGCACATGCATCATGCCCAACATTCTTTCTCTCACTTATCAAATGATTATGGAGGGTCTCCCCCATGCCAGGTGCTGCTCAGCCCTGATGTATTGTGGTTAATGAGTGCCCATCATGCATGCCTCTGCCTTGGATATGGATGGTGGGCATTGATTAAGCACTTGATGAAATGGGGCCGTATTTGTAAAGTGCTAGAATTCTACAAATAGCTGCAGAGCTCCTACTGTATTTAGGACACCAAATTAGGTGCAGAAGGGGTATATCAAGTTGAATAGGATGTGTTATTTGACTCCCTGCTTGCCTCTCTAGGACCTTGTTCCACTATGATTACATTGCTTCAGTTACATGTTTTGAGACTTCAGAAAGGCTTCTTATTTCCTCTCTTGGTCTTCTGCCTCACCTCTTTTAATTTCCACCAGTAATCAAACTTCCATGCTTTTTCATATGCTACTCCATGCCTGGAATGACTTTGCGTAGCCCAACTCATCCAACTCATGCCCTCCCTACTTGTCAAACTCCTGCTCATCCTTAAAAACCCAGCTCAGAGGTTTCCTCTGGAAGGTCCTATTCCCAGCACTTACAGATGATCTGCTGCTGTATCCATTCTCCCTGGGGTCATATCACCCAAGTACTTGTCTGTTTCTCTGTCTAGACTGAGAGCTCCTTGAGGTCAAGGTTCTCTGTCCAATTCATGTTGGTATTCTTCATGACCAATGTATTGTCTGGAATTGTGTAATTGCTCAAATGCCAGTTGAGTGAAGAAATAAATGCATGAATTAATGCATGGTTGGATGAATACATGGAGAGAGAGAAAGAGATAAACATTTATACATGAATGGATAGATGGATGGATGGACAGACAAATGAATTAATACAAGAGTGCATGTATAGACTTGGTTTAATGGTGGTAATGATGAAGTTTTTGTCTATAATCCAGAAGGGCTTTAATTAGTGAAACACCAAAGCAGAGCTATCCTGTCCATTGGTAAGTTTTGAACCCTGAGGACTGGGTGTCTCCAAGGTATTACCTGAGCTAATAAATCTGAGGAAAAATGAACATGTTCATATGTGCTGTGGACTCCAGATATGAATTGCACTCTACCCAGTCAAGGGGGAGCCTGCCCTCTGTGTGCTGCATTGCCCCTCCTCACCCCTGCTCTGTTCTTCTTCCTCTCCATGTGTGCTGTTGTAGCCAAGTCCCAATTAATTATGGTGGCCTTTCAGCAAGCTGGGCCTGGACACCAGGGTTTTCTCTGCAGCCACGGCTGCTGCTGCCCTAGCTTCCTGCCAAGCTCACCCCCCCAGACAAACATACTTAGCAGGTGTTTTCCTCACATTAATAATCAGAATTGACACATTCTAAATGAGGGCCTCCTTGTTGTGCAGGGCAGCTCTGATGGATATATGGGGGAATTGACGGCCCCTGAGAAATGTTTTTGCCATTACCAGCATTTCTCTGACAGGTTTTTAATAGTCCCACTAAAACTGCAGTATATTGAAAAATTTTGTAGATGAATGCAAAGGGCTGCTATGACTTGGAGGCTCTGGGGTGGAAAAATACCTGTTTGGGGAACACTGAGTTCCTGGAATAATGGTGCTCTTAGAAGAAGCTGATATGGGGCGCCTGGGTGGCTCAGTTGGTTAAGCGACTGCCTTCAGCTCAGGTCATGATCCCAGGGTCCTGGGATCGAGCCCCGCATCGGGCTCCCTGCTCGGCCGGAAGCCTGCTTCTCCCTCTCCCTCTCCCCCTGCTTGTGTTCCCTCTCACGCTGTCTCTCTCTCTCTGTCAATTAAAAAAAAAAAAAAAAACTTAAAAAAAAAAAGAAGCTGATCTGGTGTTGGGTTGGGCTGGAAGCTGGGGGAGGGGCAGTTGGGCCGAGGGTCTCTTAGGAAACTGGGGGTGCCAGTAACACTAAGCAGTGACTCCTGGGAATTGGGGGATGAAGCACAACTGAGGCCCTGGAATAGAGCCTAGAGTTAAGTTAAACACTGGGTTGGAGAGGGTCCAACAGGATGAGTTCATTCGTTTGTTCGTTCATTCATTCATTCATTCATTCATTCATTCATTCATTCAGTAAGCACTTATTTACCTCCAGCTCATGTGTCACAAATATAAATGAGACTCCCTAAGTTCAAAATTCTATTGACTAATTTATGGCCTTGGGCTATTGATGCAGATTTGAAGCCTGAGCCTCATTTCCTTATCTCCAACATGAAGCTAATAATGCCTGTTTTTTAGAATTGTATATGAGGGTTAGAGATCAAATAAATTAGACTCTGTGTGGGTCAGGGTCCCTGCCAGAAACAGATGACATATACTAATGGGAATATTGAGGTGAGTTTAGTATAGGATTGCTTATCAAAGGGTAGGCAGAGCTAAGGGAACAGAAGGTATAGCACCTTGGGGCTGGCAGCAATGGAAAGCTCTTACCACTCTTCTGCCTCAAGGGGTGGGGGAAGGGGGAGTTCCCAGAACTAAGTAGCTGTAGGAGAGGCTGCCTGATTTGGGCGTGACCTTAAGTAGAGGGTCAAGTCATTGCCAACCTGCATTCCAGTGGAGAGGGAGTCAGGAGAACAAATATTCTGATGCTTTTTTTCTCACTCTCTACCATCTTGGTGATGTCTCCTTTTGGCCAAACTCCACAGAAGAGACCCATAATATGGTCTATAAAGGTCAACCGTCCAAGGCACAGAGCAGGATGGAAAGTGGACCTTGGGGTGACATATGGGGAATATCCATCCACAGCTGAACTCTTAAGTGAGTCAATAAATGGTCATTACTATGGGTATAAGGTGCTAACATCTCCACCGGGGTAAGGGAGTGACTGGTGGTATTATTTCCAACTTTATTATTTGCTAGCAGACCTGCTGCCTCCATTGTTACACATTCTCTCATTTTATCTCATTCTTTATTGACCACCAGAGAGAGGCAAACAAGTGGCCTTTTCTAAGGGTTAAAATCAGGCCCTGAGAATAAAACCAGCTATCCAGAGTTCATTAGGAAATTAGGTCTTTGCCAGGAACTGTAGTCAGTGGGAAAGACAGGATCTGAAAGCTAAACAAACCTGGTGATGCCTCAGGATAAAGCGTTCCTAATTATTGGAGGTGGCTGCTGGATCCCTGATGCTCTCTGCCTGGCTCACCTGTCTGGAAGCTGAGACCTTGGGACCTTCCTTACTTCTCAGCCCATAGATCCTCCCAAAGGCTCTGTTTAAGCCTCTCAGAGCAAAGCAGTCAGCCTTTCCCACTGGAGGGGCAGGACCCCAAGGAAGAGATAGGATAGCCTGATAGAGAAGTATATTTGCCAGGCCTCAGGCAGAAGCTAGAGTTGCCCACACAGCCTCCCCAACAACAGCTAAGCCTGGTGCAATGTTAAAGTTAGGTACCCAGGGTTTGGTGTGACACGTGTGGGCTCAATTCCTGGCTCTTCCATTCATTTGCTGGGTAATGAGGGCATGGTTACTTAACCTCTCTGAGCCTCCTATCTTTCCCATGAAATGCAGAGAGAGAGAGAGAGACAGATCCGACCTCGATTAATGTCCCTGGCTTTGGGATGATTGTGGCCACTCACTCCTTTCCCCTTGTTGGGCCCAAGTACCTCAATGGTTTGGAGTTCCAACTACCCAGGCATCTCTCCTAGTAATTCTTTTGCCATTCTGTAGCGTCCTGGGGAGGCCACAGGGCCAGGACCCTTTGTGAGCTGGCTCCCTTCCGGGTCATCTCTAAAAGCTGCCTAACTGAGAAAGGTAGAGCTGGGTTTCCAGGCTAATTTCACTTGTTATTAAAATGGATCATTACTGAGCACATTTGCACCACCAGGAAATCAACTGGGTGCAAACCAGTTTGCTAATAGGACTCCTTATAGTCTTTTTAAAAAACTTCCATGTGTAGTTAGCCTCAGGAGTATATAAACAGGGATGGAACAAAGCAGGGGAGAGTGCTGTCTGATCAGGGACTGATTCTGGAAATCCTGGCTTCTGAAAGGGAGGGAGTTTGGAGTCTATAGAATAGTGCTTCTCAGACTTTAGCAGGAATAGGAATCACCTGGGCATCTTGTTTTAGTGCAGACTGGTTTAGTTGGTCTGGAGTGGGGCTGGAGATTCTGCATTTGTAATAAGTTCCCAGATGATGCCAGTGTTGTTGATCTGGGTCACTCTGAGGAGCTAGACCACTCAACAGTTCTGGAGTCACATTGGGCTGACACAGCACAGCTGACAAGGAGAACATTCCTCAACATAAACCTTATTTATGGATGCCATATCTGGAATCTTCCAATTCTTTTCTTTCAGTATCCTCCTTCCTTTTTGCTGTAGCTCCTGAATACCTATCAGGCTTGCTGGTTCTACACCTGTATCCTCAAGAGAATTGGGTCCCTCCCAAAGTTCATATGTTGAAAGCCTAGCCCCCAAAACCTGAGGATGTGACTGGATTTGATGATGATGTCTTTAAAGAGGTGATTAAGTTGATATGCAGTCTTCGGGGTGGGCCCCAATCCAGTCCTGGAACTCCTGAACAGGTATGCTACTCTGCCTTCTGTACAATCCAATCTCAAGAGCAGGGTCGATTTCAAATAAATTCAGGTTTCCATCCCCCTTGGGACTGAGACTTCATAGTTAGCTCTTTAATACTGAGCCTTACCCCTGGGGTCTCCCCCTGAGTCATGGGTGTCTGTGTAAAAGACAGTGGCCACAAAGAATCAGGTTGCCCTCAACTGAGAGTCTTTCCTCCTTAAAAAAAAATAGATTTTTAGGGTATAAATGACACCTAGAAAGCTGCAAGTTTACAATATAGAATTTGATGAGTGTTTACATTTGCATAGCTGTAAAACTGTCATCACAGTCAAGACAGTGGAGATATCCATCACTCCCAAGGGTTTCCTCCTGCCCCTTTACAGGCTCTCATTCCACCACTCCCTGTTCCCAACCACTTCAGGTGACCATGGATCTGCTCTCTGAATTTATAGATTGATTTGCATTTTGCATTTTATAGAATTTTATATACATGGAATCACATAGTATAGACTGTTTCGGAAATATTCTTGAGCTATAAATGACATACTATAATATTCACCAATTATTCACGTAGGATACAACAATTTTTAGTAACCTTAAAGAGTTGTGCAGCCATCACTACAATCCAGTTTAGAACTTCTCCACCACCCCAGAATATCCCATTTGTAGTCAGTCCCTACTTCTCCAACCTCCAGCTCCAGGCAATTCCTGAAGCTCCAGGGAGCTAATGGCCTGTTTTCTATCTTTATGAATTTGCCTTTTCTGGGCATTTTATATAAATTGAATGAAAAAATATGTTGTTTTTTGCATCTGTCTTTGTCCACTTACTGCAATGGTTTTTGGGTTCACCCATGTGGTTGTGTGTGGCAATATTTCATTCTTTTTATTGTTGAGTAGTAGTGTACTTCATGGCTGCCCCACATTTGTTTATCCATTCATTGATTGATAGACACTTGGTTTGTTTCCAGCATGGGAGTATTACAAACATGCTGATGTGGACAGTTGTGTACAAGTCTTTGTGTGGACATGTGCTTTCCTTTCTCTTGAGTAAATATCTAGAAGTGGAATGTCTAGATTATTTGTAGGTAAATGTTTGAACTTTTTAAGAAACTGCTGAACTATTTTTCAACACGGTATAGCGTTTACATACCCACCAGCCACGTATGGGAGTTCTAGCTCCTTACATCTTCACAGACATTTGGTATGATTAGTCTTTTTTTTATTTTAGACATTCTAATAGGTGTGTAGTGGTATCTCATTATGTTTTTTCATTTCTGTAATGACTAACAATGCTGAGCATCTTGTCCTCTGTGTATTGTCTTTGGTGAAGTTTCTGTTCAAATATTTTGCGCATTTTGGGGGGGGTTGTTTATTTCCTTATTACAGAGATTTTTATTGTGGTAAAATATGCATAAAATTTGCCATTTTAATCATAGCATTCAGTGCATTGCTATTGTGCAGTGTTGTAAACCATCCCCACTCTAGTTCCAGAACTTTTTCATTACCCCAAACAGAAACTCTGTACCCGCTAAGCAGTTGATCCCATTCCCTCTTCCCCACCAGGCCCTGGCAACCATTGATCTGCTTTCTGTCTCTACGTGATCTAGCCATACAATGGAATATTATTCAGCCATAAAAAGGAATGAAATACTGACACATTCCACAATGTGGATGAACCTTGAACACGCTGTGCTAAATGAAAGAAGCCATACATAAAAGGCCACATATTATAGGGTTCCATTTATATTAAATTTCAAAACAGGCAAATCTAATTATTGAATTGGAAGTGTTCTTTATGTAATATTGATCCTTTATCAGATACATGATTTGCAAACAGCTCCTCCATGCTACAGAGTTATACACTAGTTATGAGGATTAAATGAGCTAATACATCGAGTACTTGGTATAGTGACTGGCACAGACCAAGTGCTTAATATATACTAGTTACTGTTGGTATTTCATTGTTTGGACCCAGTCTCATTGGGAATTTTAGTGATTTGTTCTGACCCTGACCTCAGTACAAAGCCCTTTACGTATAATTAAAGGTATTTATTGCTGGGTTATGTCCCTGAAATTAGGGTAGATGGAATTCCAGGATTGGTATATAGTAGGTTCTCAACTAAGTTTTGAATGAAGTAGCTTAAATTAAGTAATAATGGTAATGATAACACCAATAATTGTGAATAATAATAATAATAATAATAATAATAGCAATAATAGTTTTTAAATGTCAATGACTAACCTTCTGTCTCCAAGTTAACTAGCTAGTCATTACTCTTGAGAGAGGGCACATCCACCTGCTCAAATTCCCCTGAAGAAGGGATCCCTGCAGTCCCTCTTCAGTTCCCTGAATCTGTCCATCAGACCCTCACCTGCTCTGGACCACAGCTCAGGACTGTCCTCTCTCAGTTTTAGCTGAAGTTTCTTTTGCAAATTATACACCTGTTTCCTTGTATGCTATTCCTGACCAAGGAGAGACAACAGGACTTTATTTCCTAAAAAGCCTTTAATTTGCACAAAGATCACTTCTCCCTACCCCAAATCCCAGCTTCACCAGGCTTCTTTTCTCAATAATATTAACAGCAACCATAATAACAACAAATGCAGGTGCTGTGTACTTTTGTTTTCATTAAAAATTCTACCAGTGCCCATTTCACAGATGAGAAAATCCAGGCCCAGAGATCATGTAACTTGCTGAAGGTCATACAGGCAGTGAATGATGGTGTGTGGGTGATTCTAAGGGCAGTCCCTTGTATACAGTGGTGCTTATTAGTTCTTCTTTTATTCCCGACTTTCTTTCTGATGTCTTAATCTTGTGTGGGTCTCCATAAAGTTGCCTTTCATCCCTCAAGCCACTTGTTGGATGACCCAGTATTCAGCATCTGGCCAGCACCTGGCCTGGGCCTTGGGCATCCAAAGGTCTGGCCCTTTATCTGCTCTGAACCACTTCTCATGATTAGAACAAGGGCAGCTCTGTTAGCTGAAATCTTAGTCAGGGTAGCTAAGAAAAGAGCCTGAAAAATGGTCATTCGGTCACTAATGGACCAAGAGGAGGCCCAAATTCTGTTTGGACCCCACTCAGAAAGTCCATCTTCCTCTCTTGGGAGGATCCTGAAGAGAACAAAGTAGACTCTGTTCCAGGAAAGAAGCCACAGCAGTTTCCACTGAGGCAAAGAGAATCATTTTTCTTAGGTGTGTGAAGGTCCTCAAAGAGTG
Organism: Mirounga angustirostris; assembly: GCF_029215605.1. Taxonomy (NCBI): domain Eukaryota; kingdom Metazoa; phylum Chordata; class Mammalia; order Carnivora; family Phocidae; genus Mirounga; species Mirounga angustirostris. The sequence goes on from NW_026991713.1 coordinate 144,218,309, forward strand.
AGGTAATAGGTTTCTTTATTAAAAATTAATCTTCTTGTAAAACCATTGCAATACAATGCACTTTGATAAATCACCCCATGCTTCCGAGCACATTTATTATCCCTTCTCAGGAAACCGTGGAGCCCAGAGAAATTGGTGCTGCTGAGTGTACCGATGCTATACTCAGTAATGAACTCAGGTGGGGGAAGGGACTGGGGGCCTGGGGCTGGGGACCAGGTTCTGGTCTGAAGTCTACTGAGTGGCATGGATATTGCATGGGTATTACAGTTGGTTAGTATTCGTTAGGATTAGTTGAATCTCACAGTTCCCAGTGTGTGGCCCTTAGGACTGCTGTTTTGGGATGTAGCTGCTCTGGGAATATGGGAAGCAGACCAGCACCCACTGTCAGCACCCTGAAGCTCCTTAAGGATGTTCATCATCATACATCTCCATTTAGTTTCACTTGCTATGTTCTTAGGTTTTTTTTTTTTTATTATTCTTATGTTAATCCCCATACATTACATCATTAGTTTTAGATGAAGTGTTCCATGATTCATTGTTTGTGCATAACACCCAGTGCTCCATGCAGAATGTGCCCTCCTCAATACCCACCACCAGGCTAACCCATCCTCCCACCCCCCTCCCCTCTAGAACCTTCAGTTTGTTTTTCAGAGTCCATCATCTCTCATGGTTTGTCTACCCCTCCGATTTGCCCGCTTCATTCTTCCCCTCCTGCTACCTTCTTCTTCTTCTTTTTTTTTTTCTTAACATATATTGCATTATTTGTTTCAGAGGTACAGATCTGAGATTCAACAGTCTTGCACAATTCACAGCACTTACCAGAGCACATACCCTCCCCAGTGTCTATCACCCAGTCAGCCCATCCCTCCCACCCCACCCCCCACTCCAGCAACCCTCAGCTTCTTTCCTGCAATTAAGAATTCCTCATATCAGTGAGATCATATGATACATGTCTTTCTCTGTTTGACTTATTTCACTCAACATAATACCCTCCAGTTCCATCCATGTCGTTGCAAATGGCAAGATCTCATTCCTTTTGATGGCTGCATAATATTCCATTGTATATATATACCACCTCTTCTTTATCCATTCATCTGTCGATGGACATCTTGGCTCTTTCCACAGTTTGGCTATTGTGGACATTGCTGCTATAAACATTGGGATGCACGTACCCCTTTGGATCCCTACTTTTGTATCTTTGGGGTAAATACCCAGTAGTGCAATTGCTGGATCATATGGTAGCTCTATTTTCAACTTCTTGAGGAACCTCCATACAGTTTTCCAGAGTGGCTTCACCAGCTTGCATTCCCACCAACAGTGTAGGAGGGTTCCCCTTTCTCCGCATCCCCGCCAACATCTGTCGTTTCCTGACTTGTTAATTTTAGCCATTCTGACTGGCGTGAGGTGGTATCTCATTGAGGTTTGGATTTGGATTTCCCTGATGCCGAGCGATATTGAGCACTTTTTCATGTGTCTGTTGGCCATTTGGATGTCTTCTTTGGAAAAATGTCTGTTCATGTCTTCTGCCCATTTCTTGATGGGATTCTTTGTTCTTTGGGTGTTGAGTTTGATAAGTTCTTTATAGATTTTGGATACTAGCCCTTTATCTGATATGTCATTTGCAAATATCTTCTCCCATTCTGTCGGTTGTCTTTTGGTTTTGTTGACTGTTTCCTTTGCTTTGTAAAAGCTTTTTATCTTGATGAAGTCCCAATAGTTCATTTTTGCCCTTGCTTCCCTTGCCTTTGGTGATGTTTCTAGGAAGAAGTTGCTGCGGCTGAGGTCAAAGAGGTTGCTGCCTGTGTTCTCCTTTAGGATTTTGATGGACTCCTGTCTCACATTGAGGTCTTTCAACCATTTGGAGTCTATTTTTGTGTGTGGTGTAAGGAAATGGTCCAGTTTCATTCTTCTGCATGTGGCTATCCAATTTTCCCAACACCGTTTGTTGAAGAGACTGTCTTTGTTCCATTGGACATTCTTTCCTGCTTTGTCAAAGATGAGTTGACCATAGAGTTGAGGGTCCATTTCTGGGCTCTCTATTCTGTTCCATTGATCGATGTGTCTGTTTTTGTGCCAGTACCATGCTGTCTTGATGACGACAGCTTTGTAATAGAGCTGGAAGTTCGGAATTGTGATGCCGCCGGCTTTGCTTTTCTTTTTCAACATTCCCCTGGCTATGCGGGGTCTTTTCTGGTTCCATGCAAATTTTAGGATTCTTTGTTCCATTTCTTTGAAAAAAGTGGATGGTATTTTGATGGGGATTGCATTGAATGTGTAGATTGCTCTAGGTAGCATTGACATCTTCACAATATTTGTTCTTCTGATCCATGAGCATGGAACGTTTTTCCATTTCTTTGTGTCTTCCTCAATTTCTTTCATGACTATTTTATAGTTTTCTGAGTATAGATCCTTTGTCTCTTTGGTTAGATTTATTCCTAGATATCTTATGGTTTTGGGTGCAATTGTAAATGGGATCGACTCCTTAATTTCTCTGTCTTCTGTCTTGTTGTTGGTGTATAGGAATGCCACTGACTTCTATGCATTGATTTTATATCCTGCCACTTTACTGAATTCCTGTATGAGTTCTAGCAGTTTTGGGGTGGAGTCTCTGGGGTTTTCCACATAAAGTATCATATCATCTGCAAAGAGTGAGAGTTTGACTTCTTCTTTGCTGATTTGGATGCCTTTGATTTCTTTTTGTTGTCTGATTGCTGTGGCTAGGACTTCCAATACTATGTTGAATAGCAGTGGTGATAGTGGACATCCCTGCCGCGTTCCTGACCTTAGGGGGAAAGCTCTCAGTTTTTCCCCATTGAAAATGATATTTGCTGTAGGTTTTTCATAGATGGCTTTTATGATATTGAGGTATGTACCCTCCATGCCTATACTCTGAAGAGTTTTGATCAAGAAAGGATGCTGTACTTTGTCAAAAGCTTTTTCTGCATCTATTGAGAGGACCATATGATTCTTGTTCTTTCTTTTATTAATGTATTGTATCACATTGATTGATTTGCGGATGTTGAACCAACCTTGCAGCCCAGGGATAAATCCCACTAGGTCGTGGTGAATAATCCTTTTAATGTACTGTTGGATCCTATTGGCTAGTATTTTGGTGAGAATTTTTGCATCCATGTTCATCAGGGATATTGGTCTGTAATTCTCCTTTTTGATGGGGTCTTTGTCTGGTTTTGGGATCAAGGTAATGTTGGCCTCATAAAATGAGTTTGGAAGTTTTCCTTCCATTTCTATGTTTTGGAACAGTTTCAGAAGAATAGGTATTAATTCTTCTTGAAATGTTTGGTAGAATTCCCCTGGGAAGCCATCTGGCCCTGGGCTTTTGTTTGTTGGGAGATTTTTGATGACTGCTTCAATTTCCTTAGTGGTTATAGGTCTGTTCAGGTTTTCTATTTCATCCTGGTTCAGTTTTGGTAGTTGATACATCTCCAGGAATGCATCCATTTCTTCCAGGTTATCTAATTTGCTGGCATAGAGTTGCTCATAATATGTTCTTATAATTGTTTGTATTTCTTTGGTGTTGGTTGTGATCTCTCCTCTTTCATTCATGATTTTGTTGATTTGGGTCATTTCTCTTCTCTTTTTGATAAGTCTGGCCAGGGGTTTATCAATCTTGTTCATTCTTTCAAAGAACCAGCTCCTAGTTTCGTTGATCTGTTCTACTGTTCTTTTAGTTTCTATTTCATTGATTTCTGCTCTTGATCTTTATTATTTCTCTTCTCCTGCTGGGTTTAGGCTTTATTTGCTGTTCTTTCTTCAGCTCCTTTAGGTGTAGGGTTACGTTGTGTACTTGAGACCTTTCTTGTTTCTTGAGAAAGGCTTGTATTACTATATACTTTCCTCTTAGGACTGCCTTTGCTGCATCCCAAAGATTTTGAACAGTTGTGTTTTCATTTTCATTGTTTTCCATGAATTTTTTAAATTCTTCTTTAATTTCCTGGTTGACCCATTCGTTCTTCAGTAGGATGCTCTTTAGCCTCCATGTATTTGAGTTCTTTCCGACTTTCCTCTTGTGATTGAGTTCTAGTTTCAAAGCATTGTGGTCTGAAAATAGGCAGGGAATGATCCCAATCATTGGTACTGGTTGAGACCTATTTATGACCTAGGATGTGATCTATTCTGGAGAATGTTCCATGGGCACTAGAGAAGAATGTGTATTCCGCTGCTTTGGGATGCAATGTTCTGAATATGTCTGTGAAGTCCATTTGGTCCAGTGTGTCATTTAAAGTCTTTATTTCCTTGTTGATCGTTTGCTTAGACGATTTGTCCATTTCAGTGAGGGGGGTGTTAAAGTCCCCCACTATTATTGTATTGTTGTCGATGTGTTTCTTTGCTTTTGTTATTAATTGCCTTATATAATTGGCTGCTCCCATGTTAGGGGCATAGATATTTACAATTGTTAGATCTTCTTGTTGGATAGATCCTTTAAGTAGGATATAATGTCCTTCCTCATCTCTTATTACAGTCTTTGGTTTAAAATCTAATTTGTCTGATATAAGGATTGCCACCCCAGCTTTCTTTTGGTGTCCATTAGCATGGTAAATGGTTTTCCACCCCCTCACTTTCAATCTGGGGGTGTCTTTGGTTCTAAAATGAGTCTCTTGCAGACAGCATATCGATGGGTCTTGTTTTTTAATCCAGTCTGATAGCCTGTGTCTTTTGACTGGGGCATTTAGCCCATTTACATTCAGGGTAACTATTGAAAGATATGAATTTAGTGCCCTTGTATTGCCTGTAAGGTGACTGTTACCATATATTGTCTGTGTTCCTTTCTGGTCTATGTTGCTTTTAGGCTCTCTCTTTGCTTAGAGGACCCCTTTCAAGATTTCTTGTAGGGCTGGTTTTGTGTTTGCAAATTCCTTTAGTTTTTGTTTGTCCTGGAAGCTTTTTATCTCTCCTTCAATTTTCAATGACAGCCTAGCTGGATAGAGTATTCTTGGCTGCATATTTTTCTCATTTAGTGCTCTGAATATATCCTGCCAGTCCTTTCTGGCCTACCAGGTCTCTGTGGATAGGTCTGTTGCCAATCTAATGTTTCTACCCTTGTAGGTTACATATCTCTTCTCCCGAGCTGCTTTCAGGATTTTCTCTTTGTCTATGAGACTCGTAAGTTTTACTATTAGATGTCGGGGTGTTGACCTGTGCTTCCTGGATTTTGATGCCTGTTTCCTTCCCCAAATTAGGGAAGTTGTCTGCTATAATTTGCTCCATTATACCTTCTGCCCCTCTCTCTCTTTCTTCTTCTTCTGGGATACCAATTATTCTAATGTTTCGTCTTATGGTATCGCTTATCTCTCAAATTCTGCCCTCGTGATCCAGTAGTTGTTTCTCTCTCTTTTTCTCAGCTTCTTTATTTTCCATCATTTCATCTTCTATATTACTGATTCTCTCTTCTGCCTCATTTATTCTAGCAGTTAGCGCCCCCATTTTTGATTGCACCTCATTAATAGCCTTTTTGATTTCTACTTGGTTGGATTTTAGTTCTTTTACTTCTTCAGAAAGGGTTTCTCTAACAACTTCCATATTTTTTTCAAGCCCAGTTAGTATCTTTAAAGTGATGATTCTGAACTCTAGATCTGACATCGTACTAATGTCCGTATTCAGTAGGTCCCTGGCCGTCGGTACTACCTCTTGTTCTTTTTGTTGAGGTGATTTTTTCCGTCTTGTCATTTTGTGTAGAGGAGAATAGATTAATGAGAGAACAAAATGCTAACAGGGTAACAAGTTCCCCAGAAAATATACTCTAAACAAATCAGAAAAGACCTGAAGCAGTGGAACAAGAAACGGAAAGAGAGAAAAAAGAAAAAGAAAAAAGAAAAAGAAAAAGATAAAGATAAAAACAAAAAGAAACAAAACAAAACAACAACAACAACAAAAGACCAGAATGTGATCAAATATGATCAGGCTGGTATATAGATCAGTGCCACACACTAGATTTGGGGTGTACTTTGGTCTTTTAGAAGAAAGTGCCTCCCAAAATTTTAAAGAAAGAAAACTTATATATGTACAAAAATAAGGGTTGATATGATGAAGGGATGGAATATGACTGTAAAGATGGAAATTATAAAAAATTTTATAAAAGGAATTGATAAGAAGTTGTTTGAAAAAAGAAAGAAGAGGATTTTAAAAAAGAAAAAAGAAAAAAAAAGGGAGAGAATGTGATCAGGCAGGGGAATAGAAAACACCATATAGTAGAGATTTAGGGTATATTTTAATCTGTTAGAAGAAACTCTCTCAAAATTTTAAAGAGAGAACAACTTATATATATAAGCCAAAAATACGGGTAACTACTATGAAGGGATAGAATATGAGACTAAAAATGAAAAATAAAAATGTTTTTTTTTTAAAAAAGGGATTGATAAGATGTTGGTTGAAAAAGGGAAAAAGAAAAATTCAAAAAGAAAAAAAAGAAAAAAGACAGTTAAAAAAAAATTAACTTTGAGAGACTAAAGAATCATGGGAAAAAAGCCATGAATTCTATGTGCAGTAGTCCCCTAGTGCTGGAGTTCTGCCGTTCTCATTGATCGGTAAACTTGGTCTCGCCTGGCTGTTCTCGCTGATCTTCTGGGGAGGGGCCTGTTGCCGTGGTTTCCAAATGTCTCTGCCGGAGGCGGAATTGCCCCGCCCTTGCCCCCTCCCGGCTAAGTAATCTGCTCGGGTTTGCTCTCCGGGGCTTTTGTTCCCTGCGAGCTTTCCGTACAGCTTTGGAGGCGGAGAGTGAAAATGGCGGCCTCCCAATCTCCGCCCCGGAGGAGCCGAGAACTCGGAGCCCCGCTCCTCAGTGAGCCCCCAGAGAAAAGCCATCAGTCACTCCCGGCTCCCCGGTCTCTGGCCGCACTCCGTGCTCACCCGGCCTGTGACCGTGTGTTTCTATCTCTGGCACCCGACCCTGGGTGGAGTCTCCAAACCCAGCAGATCCCTGCGGTGCCCTCCCGCGCGGCTCCTCCCGGGGGAGGAAGGTGAGTCTCCCCGGATCTGCTGCTTGTTGGGTCCCTGCTGGAGGAGCAGGGGCCCGACTGGGCCGCGGATCACGGTTTATGGCAACCCCGAGCTGAGAGCCCGCGCCTGGGCTCCGCCTCTGCAGCCGGCTTCCCTGCTCCGTTACCTGGGAGCTCTGCCACACTCCGGCACCCCCGGTCTTTCTGTGACCCCGAGGGTCCTGAGACCACACTGTCCCGGAGGGTTCCACCCCCTGCTTAGCCACCAGAGTGACGTCCCTCGGCGGAGCAGACTTTTAAGTTCCGATTTTGTGCTCCGCGGCTCTATCACTTGCCAGAAGCGGCCGACGGAGGCCCCTCCCCTGCCGTCTATCCTCCCGAATATCGCCTCGGATTCACTTCTCCGCACGTCCTACCTTCCAGAAAGTGGTCGCTTTTCTGTTCAGAGAGTTGTTGCTCTTCTTTTCTTCGATCTCCTGTTGAGTTTGTAGGTGTTCAGAATGGTTTGATCCCTATCCAGCTGAATTCCTGAGAGGAGATGAAATCCAGGTCTCCTACTCCTCCACCATCTTGCTCGGCACCCCCCCCCCCATTCTTAGGTTTTTTATGATAGGGTATTGCGAGCAGGTGGTATTGGTCCTCACTGGCTGAAATAGCACAGTTTTCTCTGCAGAAGAGACAAGACCAGTTTTCTTTCACCCTGGGGTCAACTGGACCCCAAAACCATGCCACTTGAACCCCTAATTCCACGGTCTCCACCTGAAAACAGCTCCGTTATCTCCTTTCTGAAGCTCTTGTCTATATAATTTTTTATGCCAAGATCCAGGATGAGAAAGACGCCATTTCATCCTGTGTACATTGTCTTCTTTCTTGGGAATCCAAGAAAAAAACACTTCTTCTTCTAGTTTCCCTTCCTCCCATGCAAATAAACACCCTGGGCTTGAGATCCACCCACCTTTTTATAAATCCCACAAAAAACAGGTTCCAAATTCCATTTTGGATTCAGTTGAGGACACCCTTGTTCCTGTACTTCCTCCCTATTTTATAATCTGATTTGGGTTTCTGCAAGGACACGTGTGTGTGTGTGTGTATGTGTGTGTGTGTTGGAGGTAGGTATTTCTAGGAGCAGCCATATTTCTATTACTGTAATTAAACAGGAGTGGAGAACAACTTGGGTCTTTGGGATTGTGCCCTTCTATCCTACCTCATTCTCTTCACATTTCTTTTTAAACCAAGCTTACTGACAAGCAGGTACAGATGGATAATGGACTACTCACTGATATCCCATTCGTGGCTGGAGTTTCAGGCACTTCAGTTTTTACAGTGCCTGGCAGAGAGTAGGTAATAGATAAATGTCTTTTGAATGAGTAAGAGAGTGAGAAATTAATGGGAGAACAAGGGAGTAGGCCAAAAATCTCATAGCTCAGGGTACGGGAAAAGTCTTGCTTATGTCTGGCAGGCTGGCAAGTCACCAAGTGCCTCAGTGAGAGAGGCCAGGCTGGAGAGGAGGAAGGGAGGGCGGGCAGGCTCATCACGATGGGGCTGGAGATGCAAGTAGGAGTCAGACAGCAGTGGGTCTTGGGGGCCATATTAGGTATCTCTGTCTTTATCATGAGAGCAGTGGGCTCTTTGAAGGGTTTTAAGCAAGGGAATGATGGATAAAGATATTAAATACTCTTCCTCATCAGCCAGATCAATAGTAGCAGCAAATCATTAGAATTATCACCATTATTAGCATTTTTACCAACTGTTGAACTGATGCTGAGCCAGACTGTGTATTATGTGGTTTCTGTATCTGACTCAGTGATGGTTCCAGGCAATCCATACCATCATCATTGTGCATGCAGGGAAACTAAGACCCAGAGAAGGGAAGTGACTTGCCCAAGTAGAGGAGCCTGGATTCTGTTGTAAGTCATGTCCTGCAAGTGCCTGCATCTTATGGCTCTCAAATGCCCCCTGTAAAAGGGACACTGGTGGGCACTGGGTCCTGCTCTTGGGGGAACTATAAATGACACAAGAGCTTTTGCTTTCCTTCACTTGATCATCAGATTCCTTGAGCACCAATCACATGTCAGGCACTGTGCTAGACATCTTCAGAAATCCTTCCCTGAAGGCACACAGAACCTCTGGATTAGACATAATCAAAATCCATTTCTAGAACATTTCCCTCTGCTAGCTTTGGGGAAAGAGCAGAAGAATAAGACAAGACCTTGTTTTCAGAGAGCTGTGGGCATGGTGGGAGGAAGTCACAGAGTCATGACCATGGAGGACATCAGGGAATGAATGGGACCGTGACTTAGGACCACAGCTGGGTGCTGCCACCTGCAGCTGAAGCTCCCCTGAGTGCTGGAACCCTGTGTCCAAAAAGCACATACATCCCTTGTTATCTCTCCCATGTAACTCACACTCAGCAGGGTACAGCAGGGACTCCTCTCATGTCCTCACTTTCAGTAAATGGCTCTCCCTGCATCCACCAATCACATCACCCTTGACTCATCTCCGTCCCTCATTCCCACCATACAGTGGATGAGCCTGCCCATTCCATCATTCCATGTCTTAATTCCCTCTTGATGTCCCAGCTCCCATCTTTTCCCTTCCCTTCCTCCCCTCTTTCTGTTTGCACCCCTCACCCCCCAATCTGCTTTCTCTCCATCCTCCCTCCTGCCCTGGGAATTTACCAGTATCTTCCACCCAGGGCTTCTCTACTTCTGGCCATGCTCCGCCTCTGCCCCGATGTGATCTTTCAAAAGCATCATCTCATCCGGCCACTTCTTTATTTGAAACCCTACAGAGGCTCTGTTTTGCCTATAGAAAGCAGTACAAGCTCTCTATCTTGGAGCACCAGGCTCTCCTGAGTTGGATCCTGGATCCTGGCCAGCCTTGTCTTCTGCCGTTCACCCCTCATGAGACTGGTGTTCCACTGAGGCAGCACTACTTGACATGTTATCAGGTTGTGTCTCATGCCTTTGCACATGTGGTTCCCTCCTCCTGGAATGCCCTTTCCATCTGCTGCGTCTGCCTGGTGAAGTACTGCTCATCCTTTAAGACTTGGCTTTAGTTTCTCTCAGCAGATACTTTTGAGCACTTTCTCTGTATGCTAGATCTGGGCCTTGGCAGGCCCTGAAGCCACAGAAATGACTATATTAGCTCCCTGGGGAGCTGACTTTTTCCCTTAAATGTCACCTCCTGGATTCATTCTTGGCTCCATCAGAGAGGGTTGGACCTTCTGTTCACGTCTCCTGTTACATCACACTGTGTTGAAGTAACTTGTTCAGAAGCCAGTGTGCCCTACTGGACTGGGAATTCTGGCATGAAGGGACACTATCCGAGTCTTTAGGTAATTTTATGAAGTGCTCATCATGTAGGAAGACGGTTTGGACCATACCCATGCTTTCACATTTAGTTTTTCCACTAACTCTATGAAGTAGGAGTGGTTATTCCCATTTTACAGATGAAGGAGCCAGGGCTCACAGGATTAAAACACTTACCTGTGGTCGGTCCTCAATCCACAGCCTGACATTGAAGTGCATTTTCCTAACCACCTCACCATACTGCCTTTCTCAGCTTTCTGTCCTCAGTACCTTACATGGAACTGGGTATATAGATGTTTGCTAAAGGAATCTGACTGTCTGCAGTATTAATCAGAGAGGAGAGGAGGTGGGGTGTGGGGGCGGTGGGCAGGTGGGTTGAGGAGGGACCATCCATGTGAGCCTGTAGCTGGACTGTGCTTGGGGCAGTCACTCTTCAGCAGCCCCATCAGGCTTCCACGCACCAGGGAGGAGAGCCATCCCCAAAGGCTTTTTTATATGAGCCCCACAAGTTTCTTCCCTGGCTCTAAATGTGTGCTTGCTGGTCAGTTGTCAGAGGGCACCTGAAAATGAGCTTTGTGCAGAGGAACATTTTCCCTCTGAAGAAGAGATGTGAAATCATGCCTATGAAGAGCATCCCTGTGTCCTCCCAGATCATTGCCTGTGACTCCAGCAGTGCCCTGGGTGACACCATGCCCCTGTCTGTCTCCTGGGCTCTCCCAAACTCATGGTGCTTTAAGTGGATCAGACAGTTAAACACTCCAGTTAAAACAACAAAGACAAAAACAAAAAATATGCCAGTCTACATCCAGCCCTCTATTTGACAGCAATTTTTTAGAGGAAAGCTTGATCCCAGTTTCAGGGAGTGCTGTCCCCTCTCTGAATGACAGTTTTCATAACCTTTGGCCCGAGTCCTATGTTGTTAAGGTGGTCCATCATCCACCTGTGAGCCCACCTCTGCTGGGAAAGTGGGGAGGACCCTTTCTGGCCCTTAGCCCCATGGGGGCTTGCGTCTCCCCTCACTTCCATTCCCATAGACCCACTGCCCAAAGATGCTTCCATCAGGATTTCTGCAGCCTCCCTGCCCATACTGCAGCCCACCCCCATCAGGACAAAGTCATCACTCAGAGAAGATGAAAGCTCCTTGCAGCTGACTGCTGCCATTTCCTGCTCATCTGGCCTAAGAGATAACACTGGAGCCACCTTAGGTGCAGGAGCCCAAGGGCATGGTCAGTCTGGACACCCTCCATCCCAGCTTGGGCCAGGGAGTGGGTTCTCCATCACCTTTTGGCCTCATTACTGCCAGAGCACTCTGTCCTTCCAGCCAGTCCTGGCCAGTTCAACCCAACAAACATTTATTCATATGGGAGGGGGGGTGGCACATAGTATAAATTGGTTAAGAAGAGTATGTTCTCTGAAACTAAATTCCCGGGCTAGAGATTTTGGCTCTACGTCTCATGATCTATGAGACCTTGGGCAAGTAGTTTGACCTCTTTGTCCGCAGTACTATCATCTTTAGAGTGGAGCCAAAAATAGCCTTTCTAGGGGCGCCTGGGTGGCTCAGTTGGTTAAACGACTGCCTTCGGCTCAGGTCATGATCCTGGAGTCCCTGGATCGAGTCCCGCATCGGGCTCCCTGCTCGGCAGGGAGTCTGCTTCTCCCTCTGACCCTCCCCCCTCTCATGTGCTCTCTCTCATTCTCTCTCTCTCAAATAAATAAATAAAATCTTTAAAAAAAAAATAGCCTTTCTATCACAAAATTGTTAGGATTTAATGCAAGACACTAAAACACTTCGACCAATACCTAGCCAAAGGAGTGTGCTTCTTCACCATATTGTTGTTGTTGTTGTTGTTGTAATTATTATTATGACTGAGAGCCCACCCTGCACCTGGCTCAGAATTCCACTCCTTTGAGCACATTTAAGCCTCTGACACACCCATTGCCTTACACACCCCACCCCCTCCATTCACTGTGGATCCTGGAGGGCAGTGGCAGTCCCTGGCACAGAGAGGGCAGTCAGGTGTTTGGCCTGTGAGTGAATGAACTTCCCCTCACTTTCTTCTCATCTGCTGGCACATGGCCTGGCACAGAGTAAGCATTTGATAACTATTTTGGAAGTGAGTTGAGGGCTTGCATATGTGAATTGATAAACACATGGCTGAATACCATGTGGCGAGTGACATAAGAGGTAGCTCCTGACTTCAGGGAACTAACCAGCTCGCAGCATTGTATACAAATGTGTCACAGCATTGAAGTGTTGTATCAATACAATAGGAATTGTTTGTTGAGAGCCTAATATGTGTCCGGCACCATCCTCTACAGGATAGGAGTTAAGCTTTGGCAGCTAGACTTGGCTTTGAATCCAGGTTCTGCCACTAACTAGTTATGGAAACTTGGGCAAGTGGCTTAATCTGTCTGTGCCTGGGAACTAGACGTGCTCATCTCCACAGTAAGGAGTAAGAAGCCAAGACTCAGAATGATTCAGTTCATTTTCTCAGGGTCACAGTGGTAGGAGGAGAGGGGGCTCTGGAGTCTGAACCATTATTTCCTATTATTTCCAAGGACTCAGGAAGGGCCCTCTGTGGTGCTGGATGAATAGGGACAGAAAGACTGTCAAGGAGGAAGGGCAGGGGGCTACTTCCCCTCTCTCATTTTCCAAGGGTGTCACTCTTGCCAGCGAGGAGATTGTCTGTCTCCCTCCTTGATAGGGAGAAGAAGTACCAGACAGTGTCCCGGTGTCTGGGGCAAAAGGCCATCTGGTGTCTCCATTTGTCTCGGAAAAGCCAGGGCACATTCCCAGGGCCCCACTAATGCTCCCTCCATGCAGGGGTGACTTCAGGCTGGTCAGCAGCTTTCAGGGGTGATTGACACATGCAATTTCTCTCCTCCAGTCTGGTCGAGGTGTGAAGGGAAAATTGGATGTTGTTGAATAATTGAAAATGAAAATCTCTCCAAATTGATTCCTATGAAAACAAAATTGAGTTCCACAATTAAGCATCTTGCCTTTGCAGGGCATTTGAGGCCTCTGTCTTCTTAGGCTGTGGGCTCAGACCTGGCTTTTTCACATGATCCCTTGCATGCTTGGAGCATGGTGGTGGCTTTAGGGGTCTTAGGGCAGCTGTGCATTTGGTAGCATACAAACCCAGAGAATCACAAAAAGGGCTTGTTGGGGCTTCCCATCCCTAGTTCCTGGGTTCTTGAGGTGGGTTGGGAAATTTATCCTTTCCTGAACTTCCCCAGGGCACCCCAGTGGCATAACTACACACTCCATCCTGGCTTGTGTGCAGAAGGGATTTGGAAGTGGGCTCTGTCCCTCTGCCTCCTTCACCAGGAGAGTCATCCTCTTGCTTTCACCGATAAAACCCCAACATCATTACACTTTCCAATCCATGGCCTGGAGTATTTCTCTAAGAACGTAGACTCCTGGAATATACTGGGCTTTTTACCTGGAGTTCATGGGTGGGATTAAGGGGGTCCGTGACCTTGAATAGAGAAAAATTCAGTCATTTTGGGGGGGATTCATTTTTTGGTGGTAAAAAACATGTAACATGAAATTTTAACTAATTTAAAGTGTACAATTCAGGGGCATTAAGTACGTTTACACCGTTGTGCAACAATCACCCCATCTAGTTCTTTTTCATCACCCCAAATGGAAACTCTGTATCCATCAAGCAATCTACTGTCCCATTCCTTCCTCCTCCCGCCTCCCCCCAGCACTTTTCATCTAACCTTTATCAGAAATTTATTATGCCCCTCAAATGGGAATTTCAAAACAAACCATAATAGCATTAGCAGTACTGATGACTCTATCACGAGTCGAAATCTTGGATATTTTCATACCACATTACAATGTTACAGGTATCTTGAAAGTCCTTTATGGCAGGAGTTGACAAATTTTTTCTGTAAAGAGCCAGGTAGTAAATATTTTTGGTGCTATGACCCATATGGTTGCTGTCTCAACTATTCAACTAGGCCCTTTAGCGTGAAAGTAGCCATAGATAGTATATAAACAAATGGGAGTGGATGTGTTTCAATATGACTTTATTTATAAAAACAAGTGGTAGGCCAGACTCGATCTGTGGGCCATAGTTTGCTGACTTCTACCTTATGCTTATCTCTATCTCAAAGTTACTATAGTTATTAGACCACTACTGGATATTGTTATTTAACATGTCAGTGAAAAAGCCCATTTATACAGTTCTATTACAAATCTTTGATATCTGTATTTTAACATAACTTCCCTTTATCATTCTATGTATATTATTTGTGCTTTATAAATGTTTGGAATGATATTTAGGTTTCATCTGACTTCTAAAGAAGTTCATTACACAAACAAGCTAGGAAGCCCTAAATCCTTGACTACTCATCTAGGCAATGCTAGAATGTCTTTACAGTGTTTCAGAAAATGCTATTCTAGCTTCCCCTTGCATATCTCCGATGACAGCATGCTGTCTGCTTCCCAGGGAACTTCTTTTGGGGTACAGCTCTGACTCTAAGAACATTCTTTCTCTTGTTGAGCCCACACATGTCTCTTTTTTACGTGTGGGTCCTTTTCTCTACCCCCTTTAAAGGTACATAGGACAACTTAATTCCTCTTCTACACAATATCTGAAGACAGCACTCCACTCACTTCCCAAATCCCCTTTCTCTTAGATCAAGAGTCAGCAAACTTTTCTTAGAAAGAGCCAGATGCTAATTATTTTAGGCTTCCAGGTCATGGTGTCTCTATCTTACCTACTCAACTCCTCTATAGTGTGAAAGTAGCCATAGACAATATGCAAAAAAATGAATGTGGCTGTGTCCCAATTAAACTTTAGTTGCCAACCCCTCCTTTAAATCAAAACCTCCCTGGTTCCAAGTCCTATTGATATGTTGACTGTCTTCCTCTGAACACATACACTTTCTTTTCTTCATCTGTCATCCATCCATCCAACTCTCCATCCACCTGTCTACCTGTCCATCCACCGATCTGTCCATCGATGCATCCATCCATCCATATATAAGGGAAAGAGTCATTTGGTTCTTGTATCGATGATTTATAATTACTAAGCACATTAGATCTACAAGAGAATAAACAGCGTATTACAGAATAATGGTAGGTGGGATAACTACTTAGACGGTGTGATCAGGTTACTTTTCTGAAAAAGTGACATCTTAGCCTAGAAATAAAGGATGAAAAACATATAGCCATGTGAAGGGCAGGGATGGAGCATTTCCTCAGAGGGTGGAATATGTGGGGGTCCTGGCACAGGCAAGAGCAGTGTGCCTATAGGCTGAAAGGAGAAAAAGATGGTTGGATATATTAACTATCTATTGCTGTGTAATAAATTACCCCTCAACACTTGGTGACTTAAAACAACATTTATTATCACACAGTTTCTGAGGGTCAGGAATCCAGGTGCAACTTAGCCGGGGCCTCTGTTCCAGGGTCTCTTATAGGCTGCAATCAAAATGTGTCAGCTAGGGCATCTGTCATCTGAAGGCTCAGCTAAGGAAGGGTCAGCTTTTAAGCTCTCTCACTTGTGCTGTCTTCTGTTCATTAGAAGCAGGTCTGGGGGTCCAGCTCACACTCTAGCAGAGGGGACCACCCAAAGGCATGAATGCCAGGAAGAAGGGATTGCGAGGGACCATCTTAGAAGCTGCCTACCACACCAGAGTGTAGAGGACAGTGGGGAGACTGAGGCAGGGACCAATCTTGCAGAGACTTCAAAGCTGTGGCCAGCACTCAGAGGTTATCTTAACGACCACAGGAAGCTCCAGACGGGTTTTAAGCAGGGAGTCACATGATGAGCTGTGTGTTTGGTAAAGATCATTTAGACTGCTGTGTGGAGAATGGATTGAAGGGGCAAAAAGAGGAAACGAGGGGAACCAAGGGAGGCTGTTGAGGTCATCTGGGGAAGAAATAATGATGACTTAGACCAGGGTGGTGGCAGTGGGGTGAAGGGAAGAGAAAGGGTGTCGGTTGTATTTTGGAGGTAGAGCCTGGAGTATGTTCTAATGAACTACACATGAGGGAGTACTGAGGGGTCCTCCTCTGCCTCTTCCCACTCCCTTTGCCCCTCTACTCCTTCTCCCTTCGGTAGCACCCCTGCCCACCATCCCCCTAGGCTCCTGTGGGTTGTGTAGATCTGCTGTCCATAAGCCAGGCATTGACGCAAGAGAACAAAGACCGTGCTAATGCTGTAAATCCTGGATCCAATTTATTTGTTATTTTCACTCATTTGAAATGCACCTGTTACCCCAAAGGCCTTTGAATGCTATCAGCAGCAACTGCAGAATCAAAGAGAAATCGGAACCTTTTGAAAAAACCCTCAGTTGTTCAAAGGGGAAACAAACAGGGGGAAAAAAAGGTATTTTTTTTTTCTTCCTTAGATGACTTATTGGCACAGATGGCTGGGCTCATGAAGGACCCTTAGGAACAAGATTTGAGGATGTTTGCCTTTCCTTTCCTCTTGATTCCATTTTCTTCATTTGCTCAATATATTCAAATGGCCCTGACATTTCATTGCGGGGTTTTAAAAACATCAAACTGCCTCCTTCCTCTAGGCTGGGATTGTCCACTACTCATCTCATGGGCTGCACAGTCCATTTGCAAATCATCCCCGATATGGTGGCGACTCGGAGTCTGATGTCACCTGGCTGAATGTTGGGTTAGACACCTTTTGCTCAGCAGTTGGGGTGGAGTCCGTGAAACTTAATTATCTATGTTGTGTGTCAGGACTTGCGCTGCCTTTTGTGATGGTGTTGGAGGTGGGTATCACTTCAACCCAGTCCCTGAGAGGGACTCAAGGGCATAAGGGAATCACTGAATTTCCAATTATTTGTTCTCCCCCCCCCTTTTTTTTCCTATACAAATGAATGTGACTCAGTGAAAGCAGAGTGTCTATCATAGATTGGCAGCTGGAGAAGAGAGGGTTATAAAGGGTCAGGATTGCAGGGGGCTGAATTAGGTCTGAATGACCCTGGAAGGATGAGGATCAAGTCCCAGCAGGAAGGGTGGCTTCCAGCTCTGTTTGGGTGTCTACAGATCTGGTCCAGGAGGTGAGGTGAGACCCCTGGGAAGATCACATACAGCAGCTAGGATGATCTCTGAATCCAAATCAAATCATGCTGATGCCTTCTCTGTGTGTCCCCGCTGTCCATAAAATAACATTCACATCCTCTCTGTGGCTGCAGTGTGCCTATCTGGTCTTGCTGCCTGTTTCCCAAGCAGGCTTTGTTCTCCCTGCCATTCCCTGTGGCTCTAACATCGACTATCTTCTTTCAGTGGCCCAAGGTCAGTCCTGCCTTCAGGCCATTTCCCAGCTGTTCACTCTGTCCTCAGGGCATATACTGTGACCTCTTCTTCTGGGCATTCACATCTCCTCTCACAGGCCACCTCCTCAACCAGACCGACCAAGACCTTCCCATCTAAATAAGGTCTCTCGTACCTCCCTTTCTTTCACATCCCTGTTTCATTGTTGCCCTCATCACCACATAAAATAATCCCGCAAATATATTTGTCGGCTAGTTGAACATCTGTTCTCCTTACCTACAATAATACAAACATCTACATCACTTCATGTGACATAGTAGGTGTTCATATTTAAAGAAAGAAAATAAATTTTTAAAAAACAATGAATGCATAAGCTCCTTTAGGTCAGGAATTCATTCTTACTCATCCCATGTGTCCACTGCCTAGAATAGGGTCTGGGATATGGTAAGCTTTCAGAAAATGTGTATCAAGTGTCTTAATTCTAGAAAGAAGTCATGCCCATTTTATTGAAGGAAGACCCCAGCCAGCAACAGGCTGCATTGCATTGAGGAGGCAGGACCCAGCTAAGGTCTCAGGGCAGAACTGGGCACTGGAAGAGTAACTGAACTGGGTGGGCAGAAAGCCAAGTCACCTGGATCAGGTATAACCTGAGAGATCTAAGGGAGGCTGAGTCTCAGCATATCCTATCCCAGACCCTCCTAAAACTCAGGCAAAGGCAGTGAAACTAGATCCTGACCCCAACTAGTTCCCACGTCCATTGGCTAATGGATTGGGGTGGGTGAATCCATAGAAGGAAGGTTGAGGCAGGCACACTATTCTGCTACTTCCTAGCTGTGTGGCCTTGGGCTGGTTTATTGGCATCTCTGTGCCTTAGTTTTCTTAATGTAAAACTGAGATAAATGATAGTCCAGTTCTTGGGGCTGTTGCGAGGATTAGAGAGTATACCACACATGAAATGCTTAGTTTGCTGCCTGGCACATTGACAGCATACAGTACATGTTAGCTGTAATTGTTATGTTTCTGATTGTACTGTAATTACATCATATATGTATGTCTCTACCATTAGCTTGCAAGCTCCATGAGGACAGGTGCACAGTCATGGCGCGTTCTGTGCAAACCTATCAAATGTCTAGTGGCTTCTTAATTGGGACATCATGGACTCAGCAGAGGGAAGAAGCTGGGTTCTGGGTCTTAGAAGTAAAACAGGAAGAGGAGATGCTCCAGAAGCTGACCTCCTATGGACTCCAGCTCTCAGGGATCACTGCAGGAAAAGGTGTGCCTCTGAGGGTAAATGGAAGCCTTGCTATGAATGATAAGATGAAAGGCTTCTCAGTGATCATCTTGATCATGCCCCTGCGAGAACAGTCTGACACCTGAGAAAGATTCTCTAATGGTGCTTCTATCCCTTTGTGGGCCACAGATGTTTTTGAGAATCTGGTGAAAGCCAATGCCCTCCCAAAATGCATAAGCACAATTTTACATTCAATTTCAAGGTGTCCACAGAGCTCTAAAAGAAAAGTGGCAGGAGGCAAGGGTCAGGGCAAGAACCCCACTCTTGAGTTGTGGTCATTAACAAGTCTCACTGCCTTTGCCAAGTAGCCCACTGTGAAGAATAAAGGAAGGTGATAGCTCATTATGATTTACTAATTCCACAAATATCTGTACTAATAAGTTTGCAGAATGTTAGAAGTAAAGGAGGCAATCCGTTTGTATTCTTTCAATTATAAAGGTAATTCAGCTGATGCAATGTTAACTATTAAGACACTCTTACAGGGTCTCCTTTAACTGAAAGATAAGGATGATTTGTGATCAGTAAATCCAGAACTGATGTGTATTGGTCCTTGAAATGTTTGATGTTGGTGAATCTCTGTCTTTAGAGAGAGACAGAGACAAGGCAGGTAGCAGAAAGGAGGGGGGGGAGGGGAAGAGAGAGATTTTGTTTCTCAGCTTAGTTCCCCTTTCTTCAGTCCAGCCCCTATCCAAATTATTATAATATTATAATTTTGCGAAGATTGGACTCTCTTATGTATTTATGTGGAGATAAAAAGAATTCACACATATGCTCATCTCCCTCTCCAAACCTGGAGAGGGGAAGATTGCATTTTGTGACCTGTAGTTGAAGTTCACTTTCTAAAATGTAAGTGACCTGCCTGCCTTTAGGGAACAGGAAATGTGTCCTTTCCAGATCAGTGCCTGACTGGGCTTGAACATCCTACAAGACAGGACACTTAAGCTGAACACAGAGTGAGTGCGTGATAGCAAGTCAACACCACGCAGGAGTGTATCCCAGGCAGGGGAGTCTTGCGTCCAAGGGCATTGGGCGGAGGCAGAGCAGGGCACACGAGGACTGCTGCACACAGCCCTGTGGAACCTGTAAATGCATTGATCAGCTTTGCAGGACACAGTATCACACATCTTGTTCTGATTAATTCTGATGAGGAGGATTGGGGAAGCTTAGTGGAGAAACAGATTTGTGTACCTTGGTCCTAGTACTGCCAGACTATATGGGTATCAAAAATCTGGCCTATTTGTTTAGAAGAATCTGTGTTCCTGAGCCCTGCCTTGGATCTACTGAATCAGCATCTTCAGGGACAAGGGCTGGGAATTTGTATTCCCAATAAGTACCCCAGGGGATTTGGAGGCAGGTGGCCCTTTGAGAAATGCTGGACTAGATGATCTCCAAGGATACTTCTCCCTCAAGGTCTTATGAGGAAAAGAGTCTCATCTTCCACCCCCATAAAACGTGTTTCCTGTCTCATCCATTTTAGTTCTTGATTAAACTCAATTTGGCAAGTTGTTAATATCTGATTACTTATTCATCTTCTGTAGTATTTTTGTGGGGGACAGTTGATGAAAAGCTCCTTGAGGAGCCATGCCATAGCCTCCCATCCTCCCACGGCACAGTCCCAGGAAAGACACTGGATCCAGTCTCTGTCCATGCCCCTTTGGGTGGTGGGGACACAGTGACGTCTGGGGAGGACCAGGGACATTAGGAGGCTGATGCTGCTTGGAGGAAGGCTCTGGGCTTCAAGTTGAGAACTCAGATTAGTCCTGCCAGAAGTTAGAGTGTGAGGCAATTTAGCAAATTGTAGCTTGCAGCAGATGTTTAATTAGTCGTGAGGCTGTGGGATGACTGCAGTCTGAGGGATGGGAGGGCAGCTCTGTCTGCCTCTGCCGCAACCGCTGACAAGGGGGACGTGGGCTCTGCAGCTGGGGGGAAAGGCTGGGCCAGGAGAGCCAGACCCTGGTCTGGAGAGCCAGAAAACCAGGAAGGAAACATGAGGGGGGTGGGCCCAGGATAAGGGAGGCCTAGGGAGCTGAGAAGCTCAGTATGAGGGCATAGGCCGCTGCTGAGACACTTTATCCAGCTGGGGAGGTTGAGGCAGTTTTCCCCTGTACATACCCAGGAGACTTTCCTCAAGATGTCCCAAATTGAGTTGTTTATCCTTAACCCTTACTTGCTCCTCCTCCATGCTCCCCATTTCAGTGGATGGAACTGTGATAGACTCTGGTACTTAGGATCCATCCTTGATACTTCCTTATTCTTTGCCCTCCACATACAATTCATCACCGAGTCTACCATTTCTGCCTTCTAAACACAATGCAAAACCACCTCTCCATCTCTCCATTTTCTCTGCCAGGATTTCTCAACATTGGCACTTTTGCCATTTTGCGCTGGATAATTATCTGTTGTGAGTGACCATCCTGTGCACTGTTAGGATGTTTAGCTGATCTCTGGCCTCTACCCACTAGAAACCAGTAGTACTCTCCCCAGCCCCGCCCCCCCCCCCCCCAAGTTGTGACAACCTGAAATGTCTTCAGACATTGCCGAATGTTCCCCAGAGGTCAAAATTGCCTGGTTGAGAACATGACTCTGCACCAGCCCAGGCCACCTCTTTCTTTCCAAGGCTCTTTGCACCACCTTCCTGACTTGTCTCCCATTTCCATCCTTCCCCTGATGCATCCTCCACATTGAAGCCTAAGGGATATGTCCCTAATGGAAACTGGATCATGCAGTGCTCTTACCTACAAACCTCCAGTGGCCCTGATACCTCCAGAAGGATCCATATTCCCTAACATGATTTGGAGGACTCTGTCCGCACTTCTAGCCTCATCACCTACAACTGTCTCTCTCACCCCCTCTGCTCCAGCCCCCCTGGAATCCTGTCATCTTCCTGACTGCCCCTTCCAACCCCTACTTCTCCTCTATGGAGCCTTTGCACATGATCATTATATTCCAGGTCTACTAGACTTTTCTCAGTTTCTTGAAGACACACATACTGCTCCCTCTACTGAAACACCCTCAAGTGTCCTGGAATAACTTAAGATGAGGGTTTGTCCAGCTGGCAGAATCCTAAGTGATCTTATTGGCCATATGTTTTGTTCTTTTGTCCCCATCCAAATCTGATCAGAGACAGCTTTCTCAGAAATTACATAAGCCTCAGAATCATAGTGACTCCCAGACCCATTCCTTACATCTCCCTGTTCCCAGCTCCACCAGTTACTACCCACACCTTATTATTGGGGCAGGAGGGGCAGAAATGCCTTTTCAGGAAAGCCAGCTGGGTGAAGCCAGCCTCCTCCTGTGTCCTGGGAGGTTCCTGACAGAGTTGGAGTTTTCTGGGTCTACTTCCATTCCTGGTTTAATTTCAGGGCTCCATGTGATTTCAAGTATAGCTCATCAGTCATTATTTGTATAATGTTGGCTTTCCCACCTAGACTTCCATAAGGGCTGGGTAGACCATGCTTATCTTACTGATCACTGCATCTTTGGTGTTTACCTGGGTATGAAGTATGTTCCCAATACATACCCTCAAATTCATTGGATTTGAAGATTTTCTAGGAAGCAAGGTAAAGCTCCTGGGGAAGGCTGGCTCAGATTTCCACTTCAGAAAAAGACAACTTGGGTTCACCCTGCATTCAAGATATCTGGACTCTGGTTCTGGGGCTTGTGTTTACTTATTATGTGACACTGACCAGGTCACCTTCTCTCTCTGGATCTGTGTTTCGTTATGTGGATAATGGGAGCTTGGATCAATGAATACCTATATTCCTTACAGCTCTAATATTGGTGAATGCCATTCATGAAGCAAGCACAATAAAATCTGCCTCAAAGAACAGTAATCATAATAATAGTTAATCTTGACTAAGTATCTTTTGCAGATGACCTCTTGAACTCACAGCAGCTCTATGAAGTAGTTCTCTTATTATTCCCATGTTACAGATGAGGCCAAAGGAAGCCAGAAGCATCAGTCTCTATACTCACGATCAGTTAGAGAACTGTGCTTCTCAGCCAGGGGACATTTGACAACATTCTGGAAACATTTTTGGTTTCACAATTCAGAGTGGGGGGTGCTCTTGGCATCTAATGATAGAGATCAGGGATATTGATCAACATAATGCCCCGGAGAGCCTCTGCAGCAAAGAATTATCTGGCCCCAAATGTCAACGGTGCCGAGGTTGAAAAACCCTGACTTAGAGCTAGACTCAACTCAACTCCAATTAGCTAGTTCTAGAGTCCATGCTATGTGCCACATTTCGACTGGCTCAGTCCCCAGAAAAATTTCACCACCCTCTGCTCAGCACCTATCAGAGAGAAAAAGTCTTTAAAAGTCGAAAAAAATTGAAGCCAGAAATCTGGTATCTTTAATTGGGAGGGAACTAAGGGTTTTGTCAAGGACCTACTTTCTGTCCAAAGCCATTTTCTCATTTTATGGCCATAATTCTTTCAGCCCCTGCCCCTCCCCAGCCATTAAGCATCCTATTGGCATTATCTAGTCCTGGCTCATCAGGTGAAGACTTCTTATAACCACCCCCCGAACTTCCCACCCCCACCCCAATACAACTTAAATAGTTAAATAGTTCTCGAGTGCTGCATCGCCCAGAGTGCTCTGAGCTGCAAACAACACACCTGTGCAACAGAAGCTTATCAATACTGGCCCTGAGTTTCTTACTCAACAAGAAGACTGGAGTCAGGTAGTTCAGGAGTAGTTCAACAGCATCAAGAATCCAAACTTTGCTCCACAATTTTGCTTCAACACCCCCAGCAATCACTTTCATCCTCATGTTCTTGGCTGCCTAAACTCCAGGCATCATGACTTCCCACTGAGTTTCAAGGCAGGAAGTGGATGAATGGAAGCTTTTTCTTCTTGCAGCTCTTTTTATCTGAAGAATGGCTTTCTGAGAAGATGCCCTCACTGGCAGACCTCCTCTTGCAGCTCATTGGGTAGAATCAGTCTCCTGGTCACCCCTCAGGGCAATCACGACTGGGAAGCTAAGGCAGACAAGAGAGAAGGTGTTTGGAAAGGCTTTTGGATAAATAGCCAACAGTGTCTGCCATAAACATCTGCTCTGTGCCGGAGATGTGTTAGAACCTGGGAATAGTAACCAAGGCACTCATGGTCTGTTGCTTGCAGTCCATCTAATATCTAACTCAATAACACTCTCCCTCAATTTCCCCACATCCAAAGTCAGCAAAGAGTCATTAGGTCCCCACTCTGTTTTAGAAAGTAACTTGGGCACTGTGTCACGAACCAGGTGACAAATATAGGACAGTATTCTGGCATCTCAGTTCTAGTCTCCTCTTGCCTTTCCCACCTCCCTGCAGTTCTGTCCTCACTTGAACCAGAGGCAGCACATCTGCACAGCAGTGAATCAGACAGCTCTTCTAAAGAGTCTGGAAGAACAAAGCCACTCCTAGAGAGGCCACCCCCCCTCCCTGGTGTCGGGTGGCACATGGGATGAGGCTGGGGCTCCAGAGTAGTTCTGCTCTGCTGAGTAGAAAGCCATCCCATGCTGGCTGGCCTGAAGGTGACCTGGCTTTGCACCTCTTCTCTCCTGTGCCTTAGGAACACCTGGAACACAGCTCTCTCTGTGTCATCACAGTTTTTAGATAAACACAGTTCTGGAAGAAAGGGCTTGGATGGAGGAAGGAACTGCTAGGATGAGAATCTGGGCTTCATAAATGTGAGGGGATATCACGGGGATGAAGACTTAAGTTATTAGTTAGAAGTGAGGCCAATGGTCAAAGTTACCTGGAGGTGTGTGGGGGCACAGCAGAGGAATAGAGCCCTCTAACAACAAATGGGCTCCAGCATGGACCTGGCCATCTACCTGAGGAGGTAGTGAGCCCTCCACCATGGGAAACTACTGGTAAAACCTAGAGGAGCACCTCTCAGGTTGCTCTGGGCAAGAGTTTGGGCTGTCAGAGGCCTTCTTGCAAATGAGACACTGTGCCTGTCTTGCTTCTGAATGTCCTGATCTCTTCCAGGCTCCTTTGCTGATGTGGGGGGCAGTGAGCTTCTTGCCTTTGGAGTGCTCCTAAAGCTGGCCATTGTTCTTCAAGGATGCTATAGGGAGCACTTCACTAGTAACTAAGGCTTGTTGAGAGTGTGGTTTTTTTTAAAAGTGTTGTCTTCATTTGGCTTGGAAGCACTTAAAGTAGGGAGAGAGCAGAAGGCTCCCTGCATGGAGGATGGTCTGCACACCTTCCCTTCCCCTTCTTCCTCTAGGCGCCACAGGGGTAGGGAGTGCTGTTGTGGAGCCCTGGACACTAAACACCACTATGCCTTTGCTCTGGGAAGATTGGAGCTGCCATCACCTGTGAGAGTCACACCCATGCCCCACCCTCCTCTTCCTCTCCCTGTGCTGGTGCCAATCACTGTTATCCTGCCCATAGGGAGATGGCGAATCTCTTTCTTGAACCACGGACTTGGCATGTCAGGTTCCTGGAGAGAGATCTCCAGAGTGAAATGGAAATGGAGCTGCTGAAATCAAGTTCGGACTTGTTAGAGGGAATCGTGTTGAAAAGGCGCCCCAAACATGTTAACTGCAGCTGTTCCTAGCACCGAGAGAATGCTGATGATTTTCCTGGCGAGATGCGGGAGATCATCATATGAGAAGTAGTTAAGCAATAATTTAACATTGTTGTTCCTCCGTAAGCTGATGCGAGCTGCTTCTGGCAAGAGGGTTTGGGAGAATTTTGTTCTCTCTGTGGGAAATCACAAAGCCCTTCAATTTTATTTTCATTTAAATCTTTGATTGTTTGGTTTAGGTATTCATTCATTCATTCATTCATTCATTCATTCATTCATTCATTTATAAACACTTATTAAGCACCTCCTATATGCCAGGCACTGTTTAATTTCACTTCCTAAATGCTTGCTGCAGATGTTCATTCATTTATCCATTTATTCGTTAATTTATTAAGTCAATTTTTTTAAGCCAAGGGCATGCCCAGCTCTCTGCTAGGTGCTGGGGTATTTAAATATAGGAGTTAATGAGGTCTATGTCTTTCCTTCAGAGAATTGATTGCTCTGTGGGGAAATGGACATCCAAGGAAGTAATCAGAATACAAGGGTTAGTCTTATAATAAGAGCATGATCGGATTCCATTTATTGAGCATCTCCTGTGTACCAGTCACCTTATCCACATTATTATTTTTAACAAATTATGCCCAAGCCATTCCTTGAAGCAAGGTAGCTATTAACATCCCTGTTCTCTAGATGAAAAAAGAGAGCTTCTGAGAGGTGAGCTACCTTGCCCCAAGCTATGCAGCTGTAAGTAGCAGAACTAAGATCCAAACCCTGGGCTGTCCTTCTCTGAAGTCCACGTGCCCACTCTGCCATGTTGCCTCAGGCACAGATGAGAGAGAAAAATGCAATAGAAGCAAATAGAAGTGGGGAACAAGCTCTGATGAGGGTGTCTGCCTTGGATTCAGGAGGCTGAATTTAAGAGTTTTGCCTTCAGAGAAGATCAGGAGAGCTTTCCCAGGGAGATGAACATAATGTCTTGGGAAGACTGAGATGATGTGAGTGAGAAAGTTTGGAGGGCACAAGGTGGGAACCCCATTTCTAAGCTGCCTAGATGATCTCTACTTGGTTTGTTCTGCTACAGCAAAGGGATTATGTAGCTGTAAGGTAAAGGCTTAGCATTTCAGAGAGCCAGGAACCTTAGCCTTCCCCCATCCTGAAACCTGTACACAAAGGACAGTTACCATTAGTGTTAAACTTTTTTATCCACCTTTGAAATCTCAAACTCAGATCCTCCGCCCACACATCAGTGCAGAATTGCCAGCAAGAAATGACACGTACTGCATTTTAAAATCTGGTTGGTGTGGCTAATTATATATGCTGTTCTAAAGAGTCCTGGAATAAAGTTTCCCATCCCACAGGAGTCAAGGTTGGTCCCCAAAGTAATTGGCATTGCATTATTGATAAAGGTGTTGGGCCATGTGGGAACAACGGTGTCCATCTTCCTGCCTGACATCTGATTACTCCACGCAGCTCCTCTGTTCACCTTGGACATGCGTGCAACTCTGGCAGTACAGATTCCTTCATTAACCGGCAACTTCAAAATGTGCAGTGTCCAAGGGAAAGAGAGAGGAGGAAAAATTAGCAGTGCGTCAGTTTCGGAATAGTTATCCTGAATTAAAAAAAAAGTGGACTTCTGTTCTCTTGTCCTTTCTCTGCCATCTTAGATATTGGATTAGTCATTATTAAACATTTTGAAGTGGAATAAAAAGAGAGAAACTTCCAAGGGCACATTGCGACTTTGATCTTAACAGAGCCATCATTGTCAGGAGCCAACACAAAGGCGGTTTGCGTTACACATTGAGATCCTGGTAATTAGGGCCTTGTAATGACCCGTTCCAAAAGGAAACAGCTCTGTTCCTTATTTGCCATTAAGAACACCAAGAGTTTATTTGCAGAGAATTGGGTTTAATTCAATTAGCAGGAATTGTGAAGCATTCACAACACAAGGTATATTAGCCCAGCACTTCGTTTGTAATGAGACCCAAAAAGCATTTAGGGAAAGAAAAGCTAATTATCCGAGATTCTTTTTTTTTTTTCAATAACATGGAGGGTTTAGTCCAAATTTCAGAGGCCTGTATTCCCAAATCCCTTAAGCTTTAATTAATGATTAACAGAGCAGCAGGATGTGGAGAGGGACAGGAAACATTTGCCATGAAGTCAGTGCCAAGGGGTATTATTAATAACCCCCACCCTGAGACAGCACTTCACAGTTTACAAAGCGTTTCCACAACCATTATCTGCTCTGAATATTCATTTCCTTCTCCTTCTGGGCCAATTCCCCAGTGCTGGGAGTATTTCTCCCTAGCCTATCTTGAGTTTCAGCTCTTAGTTTGCATGTCAGAGCAAGTCCTCAGCCAGCCTGACCATTTGCTTTAGGAGATGGACACAGGAGGCTAGTGGCAAGTGTGGATTCAGCTCTCACTTCCACCTTCATCCAGGTTTATGACCTTGGGTGGTTGCTGAACTTCTTCAAACTTCAGTTTGTTTTTCTTTTTTACTCCCATCTGTCACTATGCTGTCCAATTTGGTGGCCACAGCTACATGTGGCTAGTTAAATATAAGTGAATTAATTCAAATCGAAAATCTAGTTCCTCAGCCACACGAAGCACATTTCAAGGGTACAGTAGCCAAACATGGCAGGTGGCTAATATATTGGATGCATTTCCATCATCTCAGAGAGTTCTATCGGACAGTATTGGTTTATGAAAAGGGAGACACCATTCACCCTTTAAGGGAAATATGGTAGGAATTTAGTGAGAAAATGCACAGAGGAAGCATGTGGCTCATGGCGGACATTCAGTAATAGTATCTGTGATGAGAAGAGAAGTGGGGGAGGAGCAGAGGAAGGGACACCCCTATACTCAGCTCCTTCTACCTTCCCATTCTAGAAATGGTGGGAAATAATGGGGGAAAGAGGCATGGAAGAGAAAGAAACTTGTTAATCATGTTTTATGTGCTCTGTTAACTCTCTGTCCCTATTATAATTCAACAAGTGTTTCTTTAGTGCCCGGAGTCTCATTTATTCCTCTATAGCTCGTAAGGAAGATTTTCTGCTCCCACAGGATAGGTAGGTGGAGAAATAGAGGCTTGGGCAGGTAAAGTGATGCACCCAGGAGTGCAGAGCCAGTTCATGATGGAGCCAGGGCGTCCCCTGTCTGGAGGACCAGCAGGACCCTTTTCCTCTCCACCACATTCAGCCGCCGCCATCGGCAGAGTTCCAGCTGTTTCTTATTAAGTTAAGGACTGGGCCCTGATGCTTCAGGTGACCAGGGATATTTCACTTCAGAGTCCTTGCACAATAAGTGGATGTGAGGAACCACATAGTCCCCTGCATGAGCTCTAGCAAACCCTCATTGCCTGCTTCACTGGGGACTGGGAATTTCCTTCAAAGCAGCTGTGGAAAAGAAATGCTTTTGCAAACAGCCAGCCATGCACATAAACTGTATTATTAGTTGATAAATCAGTTAGTACATGTGGCCCCAGGCCACACAAAGCAGCCCTGACAGATGACCATCAGTCTGTCTACATCCCCTTAGCCATAGCCTGCAGATACTGAGAAGAGAAGAGGGAGACAGCCTCCAGGAGAACGTTGACCCTTATAGCATGGAGTAGGGAATCCTAGCATGGATATGCACGGGCCAGGTTGTTCTCTGAAAGTCATTTGAGGAATGAAATTGAATTTTGTGACCGGCTCAGGGAACCTTGTTGCACTGAGAAACACATGACTTTCAGGTGGGAAACACATTAGCATCATCTTGGCGAAGATGCTGGCACTGGGAGAAGTAGGAGGGAGGGCATTTAATTGGGAATAGGAAGGACCTAGCTTCCACTTCCAGCTCTGCAGTTAACTCACTGCAGGGCCTTGAGCAAGCCACATAACCTTTGGGGTCTCACATCAATTATTTGTAAAAAGGAAAAAAGAAAAATGTTAAAGATCTAAAAATAGATGCTGATAGCCATGCAGGATTACAATGCATTCACAGATGTTATAGGAGAGAGAGCCATTTCCAGATTTTATAGGAGCTCCAGAAAAATGAGGCAGACATTGGTGGACCTTACTGAAACCTGAGGTTTTACCTGAGGTGTGTTACAGGGCTGCCTAAGAGCTGGAGAAACAACACAGTTATGAGATGAATGATGTTTGTTCATGAACTCTTTGTTGATATGTTCAGAAAAGTGCTCAGAGCATGGCTAACCTGCCTTCAAGTTCAACACCAAGCCTTCCATCGGTAGGGTCTGGGGCCAGCTCCTCTGTCACAACTGAGTCTCCTTGTCCCATCAACAGAGGTAGCAGCCACCTCTTAGGGTTGTCATGGGAGTCAATGAAACGAAGACCAATACAATGCTTGGTTCAGAATAAACAGTAAAACTACATTAGCCCTTAGTGTTGCTAACACAGTGCCTGTGATTGCCCAGGCATTGGGCTGCACTCTGGGGATACAAGATTAAATAAGGCATTATTTAGTCTTTCAGGAGCTCACAGTAGTGCAATGGCTGTGACATTTTCTGGAAGAACCTTTTGAGAATCAGAAAAAAGTGATTGATCTTCTACCCAGAAATACACATACACACACACATGGTTCTAGGGTCAGGAACCACCAAAATACCATAAACTTTATATTTTTAGGTTAAAAGACTAGTCTGCTTTGGAACTGTGGGTAAATGTTTATGCCCTGTGCAAGAATCTCTATAATATCATGAAAGCATTGGCTGCTGTTTAAAGTTGGCAGTGAGGGCAGAGAAGTCTTCCTGGAGCAGGTGATGCTGGCCGAGAATGTAAAAAAAAACCAGACTTATTCATGAGAATAAGTTGGGTTGGGAGCAGGGCAGGAGCGCCAGGTATGAGAGACCACAGTGTGGAAGGCAAGAGGAGCAGGAAAGGCAGGTAAGAATGCTTGAGTCCTTGGTCTCCCATCAAGAAGAGGGCAGGGTCCATTTGCAACGACATGGATGGAACTAGAGGGTGTTATGCTTAGCGAAATAAGTCAATCAGAGAAAGACATGTATCATATGACCTCACTGATATGAGGAATTCTTAATCTCAGGAAACAAACTGAGGGTTGCTGGAGTGGGGGGTGGGGTGGGAGGGATGGGGTGGGGTGGCTGGGTGATAGACATTGGGGAGGGTATGTGCTATGGTGAACGCTGTGAATTGTGCAAGACTGTTGAATCACAGATCTGTACCTCTGAAACAAATAATGCAATATATGTTAAGAAAAAAAAAAAAAAGATAGCAGAAGGGGAAGAATGAAGGGGGGAAATTGGAGGGGGAGATGAACCATGAGAGACGATGGACTCTGAAAAACAAACTGAGGGTTCTAGAGGGGAGGGGGGTGGGAGGATGGGTTAGCCTGGTGATGGGTATTAAAGAGGGCACGTTCTGCATGGAGCACTGGGTGTTATGCACAAACAATGAATCATGGAACACTACATCTAAAACTAATGATGTAATGTATGGTGATTAACATAACAACAAAAATTTTTTAAAAAAGAAGAGGGCAGGGTCCATTGGAGTCTTGGAATGTTAGAGATAAGATAACATTTATCTTTCCAATTTTAGCTTCCTACAAGGAGGAGGTCCTTGACCTGAGGAACAGTGGGGTGACCTGATTTCGGGGGCTACCTGGGTCTGGGAAGTGGCAGTAATAAGGGTCACTGGGTGGTTGATCCAAACAGGAGGCTTGAGGCCACCAGAGTCCCCGTGGGGCTCTTTGACTTATAGACAGGTCTGTATACTGCATCCCTTACTTAACCAAGTCATTGACCCAAAGCCTGTCCACCCCCCACCAACATCCTTGTCTTTGTGTGAATCCCTAGAAGCAGACCTCAAGATAGGCTTATTTGGGTGGCCCCAAGAAGCAGTTGGGGAAAGAAGGGCGAGGAAAGTGAGGAGGCCAATGCAGGTACTTCAAGGACCAGGTCACCCTGTGGCAACTGGGGCTCAATACCAACTGGACCTGTGGGTGGAGCTGCAGGGTTGTTTCAGAGTCACTGCTAGGGGCACAGCCTTATTAGATGAGGGATGCTCCTGTGTCGTTAGTGCTGATACCCTTCCCGCTTGCCGTGTGCATGGAGAAGCACACCCCTGCGGTGAGAGAAAGCCTCTCAGAGAGACTGACAGGTGCTGTGTGAAGACCCTGGTGTAGGAACAGCCAGGGGATACGTGTAAGGTATTGATGGATTTGCTACAAACCTCTATTAGAAACTCATTTCCAGATGTCCAGTTTCTCCCAGAAAGGCATCCCAAGTCCACACTCCAGGGCTCGTCTCAGTGGCCATTGCCTCTGATTTCCATCTGACATGGTTTCAAGGCTCGGCTTTTCCTGTCTGGAAAACAGATGTGGGGTGCGGGCGAGTCCCCCAGCTCTGACTGCCTGAGAAGGCTTTGCTCCTGCTTGGGTTCCCCTCCTCACTTAGAGGACTGGCTAGCGTGTATTCTGAGGATTATTTATTAGCACCTCCCTGAGGCGCAGCTTCCCGGCAGCTTGTGTGCGATCCTGTGCAGAGACCCTCTCCTCCAGAGTCTTTAGAGCTTAGAGTTGCACTGTCATTTGTTCTTGAGAAGTAAACACGAAGGCTTTTTGTTCCTCTCAAAGCTTTCCAGCTACTCCCAGTGCAGCCCAGCAGGATCCTGCTCCTAACTCAAACGGAATGTTATATATCGGATTTGTTTGCCTTTGCACATCATCTGCTCACAGATGTTTGTCCTTTGGCTTGTTTCTTTTTCTAATTAATTTTTGATTAAGTTTTGAAACACCTTCTGTCTCCACCAGTTCCTGCCACCACAGGTAATCCTATTTACTCTGAACCCAGCCTGGGGATCTGGTCTCTGGATGGCTCCACAGTCCCAGTGGCTAAGAGGGGATGGGGACTTTCAATTAACTGGTTAAGTGATCTTATCCCTCTTATCCAGACAAGGAAGGATAGTGTTTGGACTAAGTGTGAGGGAGGGAGAAAGGTAGATGAATCTGAGATATCTCTTGGAGGTAATGGGGGGAGTGGAAGAAAAGAGGGGTGGGAATTACCTGCCAGAAAGAAAATGGTGCTAATGCTGTTGTGCATGTTAAGAATATGGGTAGACATACACACACTCACTCACACCCTTTGAACCAGTAATTTCATTCTTTGGAATTATTTAGAAAAAGGAAGAAGAACAAAAATACCAGTTGCTAATATCCTGTGTTAGCACTAACACTGTGCTAGGGTTTTTAACAAAATAGCAGCAGAAGCACTAATAATATATAATGACAGTAGGCAACACTTATTCCATCTTCACTCTGTACTAAGAACTGTTCTAAGTGCTTCATGTTTGTTACTCTGCTTACTCCTTAAAGAGCCCTATATAGTCCCATTTAACAGATGAGGAATTTGAGGCAGAGAGAGATTAATGACCTACCTCAGCTTACACAGCTAGTAAGGGGCAGGGCTGATATTGAACTCAAGCAGGTGAACTCCAATGCTTCATCTCTTTCGTCTTCTTCACCCACCGACTCCCAAGATTTGACTCACCAGACACGGAAATAGCCCGCTCAGCCTAGGAGAGAAAGTGACAAAAGACGACTTTTCAGCGGCTGGGACTACAGGTGTGCAGCCTGGTTGGAGAATGATATTGGGTGTATTGTGATGCACTGTTGGAGGCTCATGCATTCCCTGAGCCAAACCAAGCCATGGCTACCTGGTGCCCTCCTGTATCTGCCAATCTTGGCTTCCCTATTTCCCCCATTCCCAGGCCTCCTTCGTTCCTCCCTTTTGCACACTTTGCTTGTGGGCTTAACCTCAAAAATCATCCCAATAATCCAGGACTCCTGCTGGATTCTGTTATGACAATAACACCCCTGATAGTTATCATATGATTCTGAATTGTGTTCCACACCAGGAAAGAGGAATATTGGTGTCCATTCAGATCAGTGCTATATAGATCATTCCCAACTGGAAATGAGCTGCTCTTCCCAGGTGTACAATGGGCACTTTGCCTTAACCTTCAAAGCCAGCAGTGGAGGTGCCTGCCCAGTGTGATAGTGTCACCCTCATCTTGCCTTTAGCCTACAGACCTTTCACCAAGAGCCCCCACCTCCTTAATTTTCCTCTGTATGTTATCTGAGGCATTGTCCACTCTACCAGAGATGTCCTAAAACCTGCCATCCCTGCCAAAGAAGATGAAATACTCAAGGATCACTATGCAGGACAAGGTAATAAGAAAAGTAAGCAGTCACCCACAGGCCCAGCCCCGCTGAAGCAATTACCAAATTCTTCCTCAGTTTTGAGATTGCAGTGGGCAGAGCAGAGACGGTAGTGGTGAAACATAAATTATGTCATCTCTGTGCGATCAGAGGTTCTGAGCATTCCTTCATGCTGTCCTTTTCATTTTGGCTCCGTAAGTACTGTGTCCTTTTAAAAAGAGTCATTGAACATGTGCACTCAAAGGTGACAGAGAAACCATAAGCTTGGAGTTGTGTGTACAGTGCTCTAAAGGAATTGTTCATTGCTGGGCAGATTGGTGAGTGAATGAAGCAGGATGTAACAACCCAGGTGTAGATAGGTTCTGAATGTTTCGAACATTATGTTTGGAGAGCAGGGGTCCTATAATCAGACGCACCTGAATTCAAATTGCCTTTCCGTGACTTTTAGCCATACATCCCATTTGGGGCTAATTACTTCACCTCTTTGACCAAGCATTTTAAAAATTGGGGCAGTAAGAATCCACACTGTAGAGCTGTGCTGAGGATTGAGATAATGTCTAAGAATACCGAGTTTTTTCTTTAATCCACGGGATAACTGTGGGAGCCCAATGCAGGGCTCAATCCCAGGACCCTGAGATCATGACCTGAGCTGAAGGCAGATGCTTAACTGACTGAGCTACCCAGGCGTCCCCACTTCTACCCATCCTTTAAGACCTAGCTCTATGCCACTTCTTTTTAAGACCCTTTTCTCTCTTCCTTATGTTCTAACCTTATTCTCTCTGGATCCATGAGACATTTCACTATGGATACGTTGGTTATAGTACTTACCTCACTATAAGATAATTGTATATTAACAGATGAGACCTGTCCCAGAAAAAGAGACCTCTTATGTGGAGAGAGAGGATGGCCAGTGAGATGTAAGCTGAATGGGGGCAGTGCAGGGAGGGAGTAGGCACACTGAAGTGAAAGATGGAGGCTCAGGTTCACCATTTCAGCCTCAGCTTGTGTTTTGTGTCCTGGAGTTGGGCAAGTCTATAATCTTCCAACTAGGCATGGAAATTGCTTGGGAATGGCCAGGAGGAATTATGAAAAGTCAAGATTGCACAGTTAAGTTTCCCAAAAGATTGGGGGTGAGAGTAAAATCTGGTAAATGTGCTGGACCTCTAGCCTGGGGTGTGGCCTGCCCTGACCCTTGGTTCCCTGAGTTTGGCAGGAAGGATCGCATTTCAGACTGAGTCAGACCCCTTGGCCTGACCATGTAATGTAATCATTTATTGCACACCTGTGCCTGACAACACACAGCCTGCCTTGGTGATTTCCACTGATGATGATGTGCCTCATCTGTAGCAACAAGGACTCCTTCTTGGGGGTAGAGGCCCTCAGAAAAGGGAGCCCAGTGGTCTGGGCTTGGTCCAGCTTAATAGAGAACAGAGATGCAAAGTCATGGGGGTGGGCAGTAGAGAGCAGGATGGCATTCTGGCTAAGGATGCTGGGTTTCAAATTATGGCTTTGAAGCTGTATTAGGATACTACCAGCCCCTGTTAAAAAAAAACAACAACAACAAATTTCAGTCCTTTAACACAGTACAGTTTATTTTTTGCTTCCTTAGCAGTATAGTGCAGCTGTCCCTGGTGCTCCAACAGCCCTCCACAAGGTGATTCAGGGATCCAGGCTTTTTCCATCTTATAGCATTCCCCTCCTCTTAGTCCTCAGAGGGCCCCAGAAATATTTAGAAATGCCTGGGGAAATATTCATAAATGTATTCAGAAATGCCTGGAGAGAGATGCACCTGCCTCGTAAGCTCCTTGGTCTGGAAGTGACTTGCTCTCTATTTGTCTCATTCCATTGGTGAGAACTAGTCACATAGCACCATCTAGATGCAAGGGAGCCTGGGAAATGTAGACCCTGACTGGGCAGCCATTTCCTAGTGGCAACTCCACATTATGGAAGGAGAAGCATGAATCTTGGTGAATAGTCATTTCTATCATTTATTAGCAGGAAGGTCTAGTGGTCCTGGTTACTCTCCTACCTACCTCTATGTGACCCTTTTGTGTTGCATTGTAGTTTTCATGACTATGTTCTGCGGTCCAAGAAGAAGGAATTTATTGGAATGGGGCTCTCAGAATCTATAGGAAGGGAGATGAAAAGGTTGGAAAGAAGCAACAACCAAACTAGCTCTGGAGTCCTGGGAAGCAGGAATATTCTCATAGCAGAACTGGTCTGGGCAGAACCCTACCATTCATGGGATAAATATACCCCAGCCATTTGTTTCTCCCTCATGTCACTGATTCAAAAGATCTCAAGAGAGAGGGGGACAGTGCTTGGACATATGTACATCCCCATTGTCCTGGGGGGATTGAAAAGACACATCCAGCCTTGTGGTCCTCAACCCTATCTGCTCATCAGAGTCATCTGGAGAGCTTTAATGAATACCACTGCCCGGTCCCCTCCCCACATCAATGAAATCACAATGCCTGGGGCCAGATCCTGGACAGCAGCCTTTTGTCCAGCTCTGACTCCAAAGTGCAGCCAAGGGGGCGCCTGAGTGGCTCAGTCGTTAAGCGGCTGCCTTCCGCTCAGGTCATGGTCCCAGGGTCCTGGGATCGAGCCCTGCATCGGGCTCCCTGCTCCACAGGAAGCC
This sequence comes from Mirounga angustirostris, assembly GCF_029215605.1. Taxonomy (NCBI): domain Eukaryota; kingdom Metazoa; phylum Chordata; class Mammalia; order Carnivora; family Phocidae; genus Mirounga; species Mirounga angustirostris. The sequence goes on from NW_026991713.1 coordinate 144,254,460, forward strand.
TGCTTCTCCCTCTCCCACTCCCCCTGCTTGTGTTCCCTCTCTTGCTATGTCTCTCTCTGTCAAATAAATAAATAAAATCTTCAAACAAAAACAAAGTGCAGCCAATATTAAGAATCATGGGATCTGCCCTTTCAATGTCTGAAGTGGGAAAAGGGCCACTTCAAGTCACCTCCTTACTGAGACCACACAAAGATGTGGGGGAGGTGGTTTCTTGGAATGGAAATTGAGATTTTTTTTTTTTTTAAGATTTTATTTGTTTGAGAGAGAGAGAAAGAGATAGTGAGAGAGAGAGCACAAGCAGGGGCCAGGGAGAGGGAGAAGCAGGCTCTCCACTGAGCAGGGAGCCCAACATGGGGTTCCATCCCAGGACCCTGGGATCATGACCTGAGCCAAAGGCAGATGCTTAACTGACTGAGCCACCTAGGCACCCCAGAAATTGAGATGCTGGGCAAACCAAAAAATAAGTGTTTATATGCCCAGAATGTGCCTTGGGGTATGACTTGTGCCCTGCATTCCCCTCCCCAACATCAAAACATTCAAGGTCAATGTGTGTTTTCCCCAGCTTCTGCTTATCCTCTATTCTTATCCAGGCATTATGCCTGATCACCTCTCCCAGCCTTATATGCATTTTCACCAAGGACTCATAGAGGCAAGAGTTAGGGCTTTTTAACCTGAGGGAAAGCATCTCCAATTATGGGATTCCAGGCACCATGACCATGAAGAAAGGAGATACTGGGGGGGGGGGGGGGGAGGAGTCCAGAGATGTTTCCATAGCAATTCGAATTTTACCATAAGGGCTTTGGAAGAAAGGGCTATTACAGCTAGGGCACCACCTGTGCTTCTCTCCATCTGTGGCTGATGGTTAAGAAGGGAAGGGAACGGATTTGGAGTCAGGCCAACCTGAGCTCACATTCCTACCCTGACTCTTAATTGCTACATTGTCTGGAAAAGATTCCTGACTTATCTGGGCTCTTAGTTCCCACAGTATTGATAAAAGGGTGATAATAACCCCTACCTGGCAGAATCGAGGATTGAATGATGGAGTATAAACAATGCCTGATACATGAAGTGTGCAAAACTAATGTTAGATCCCTTGTCTCTTTGCTTTATGTCATTTGGAGTCACTCAGCCCAGCTTTGCTCTAGATCACCAATCTGTGGGGAAGATATCATTAGGAAGATGGGTAGAATATTTGAAAGGATTGGCAGGAACTAGTTGGTGTCTAAAAGCTTTCTGTCCATTTTTTTTTTTAACTGGAGAAAACTTGGAAAACATAGAAAAGAGAAAGATGAAAATGAAATATCCAATTTTACCTCCTGAAGAAAAACACCACTAATTATTTTTGGTATTTCCTTCCCACATTTCTCCTATTCATGTTTTAACATAATTGAAATCATGTACTGTATGTTGTTTATATTGTTTTTTTCCCCTTAATATGTAAGCATTTTCCCATGTTATTTCAAACTTTGCTTAACCATTACTTTAATAGAAATATAGTTCTCCATAATAAAGGGATGACTCAGTGAGCTGAGTCGGTCCCCTGTTGTTGGGCAACTAGGTAGTTTCCATTACAAAAATGTTACAAAGCATCCTTTTGTGCCGCAAACATTTGCTGTATCTCCAGTGTGTCCTTAGGAGAGATTCCCAGGAGCAGACTACTGAGTCAAAGAAAAAGGAGGTTTTTAAAGATCTTTATATACATTTCCAGATTTCTGATCTAAATTTGAAAACAGACCTATCTCAGCTTTTTATAACTTTGCAACCTGACGTTAAAAAGCAACAGGGGCTCTCTGGAAGGACACACAAGTGGCAGCAACTTCTCCCTAACATCATAGGATCTGGTAAGAATGGGCTCAGGAAGCCCTACCATCCCCCTACCCACACCAGCCCAGCCTCCTGTCTGCCTCATAATTAAGCTTCAGATAATGTTTGTAATCTCTTGGTGTTTTCCGGCATGTGTCAGAGTGACTGATGGACTCGTCACAGCTCAGACACCCATCATTCCCGGGCTATAACTACTTTAACCTTCCTGATACACCAACTTCAAGGGCAAACCAAGGGCAGGGATTTGTCAGCCCCTTCCTGCTCAGCCTCCCCACCACAGGCGGCTTTTCCTTTCTTCTCCCTGCCCTGCATCCTCTTGTTCTTCTCAGAATCATCCACAAGATAGACCTAAGGCAGTTGTTCAACACCATAAGTAAAACTATTCTTAGGTTACAAGCTGCCAGAATTTTGAAGCGAGTGCATGTAAATATTTCATTTCTGACAGTGAGAGTTATTAAGAGAAACCTTGTGCATTTTCTAGAAGAATTTTAAGAGACGTTTATTCATTGGACATGTCTAGAGCCTACGGAATTTGGTTGGGGGGGTGGTTGGTGAATATCATCTGTGAATGGGTTCTTTCCTTTTTTACACTCACATTTAAAAATCTGGGCTGAGTTCTGGTGGCTCAGTGGCTGAAACCAAGTCCTGGGCTAGAATGGAGGAGAGGGATGGCGGGGAGAGAGGAAGCTGCTGCTTTAAAAAAAAAAAATACCCCTTTGGGTGGTCTGTTCACCGGCTGTTCCATTAAGTGCAGTGGAGCTTAAAATACCAGGTGTTAGGACTGCTGCTGTTACAGTTACTACACCAAACTCACTGAAATGACAGCCATCTGATCTCTATCTCCAACTCCATACCAGACATTCCCATGAATCCACACCAAAGAGGCAGTGAGATAGATTTTTGTGTCCGTTTTCCAAATGAGGAAACTGAGGCACAGAGAAGTGAAGTAGCTTTCCCTTGGCCATGCACACAGCTTATAAGTGGTAGAGCAAGTATTTACAAAGCCCAGGGATTTCTGATTCCAGAGCAACCCATATTTTTTTTTTTACCAGCTGGAAATCAAATTGAGCTCCCATGAACATCATCACTTGACAGTAAATCTGGAGTGTCACATGTAGAGATGCACAAAGAACAGCACATGGTTCTGTGAAAGGAAAGATAAATTCACCGTTTACTGTGTGCCAGGGACCGTGTCAAGCACTTTTGAATATTTTTTTTTTTGCTTAATTATTAAAATGATCTTGTAAAAACGTATTTTCCCCATTCATAAGTGTACAGTTACAGTTTGGGAAGGATAAGTACCTTTTGTTGTGATTATCTATTGCTGCGTATCAAAGTACCCCAAAACCTAGTGGCTCAAAATAGCAGCCATTTCTTATAGCTCAAGATTTTGTGAATCAGGAATCTGGGCGGGGTGTGCCAGGTATGGACTGACTGAGGTTTCTTGGTGTCATTCAGCTGCCAGACAGACAGCCTGGAGGGTCCAAGATGGCTTTTCTTATGTGGATGGCACGTTGGCCAGGGAGGCTGGAAGTTTGGGCTCAGCTGGGACTCTCTATCAAAGTGTCTCAATGTGGGCTCTTCCCGGTGGTCTCAGGGTAGTTGGACCTCTGATGTGGCAGCTGAGGGCACTCAGAGAGGGTCCCCACAGACAACAGTAGCAGCTGCCAGTCTTTTAAGGCTGGCCCAGAACTGGAACAACATCCCTTCTGCTGTAAGCTGTTGGTCAAGGTAGTTTTAGAGACCACCCGGAGTCATGGATTGGGAACATAGACCCCACATCTCAGTGGAAGAAGTATCATAGAACGTGTGGCCAATTTCAGTCAGTACATGTGCCCAAGATGACATACTAGAAAGTGGTAAAAACAGGTTTTGGACCCAGAACTTGACTCCACAACCATGCTTAGAGTCCCTAGTCTCCAGGGGATTCAACTTTTGTAGATAGAACATTGCAGGGACAGATGCCAGTGTTTACTATTTAAGAGATAACATGGAACCAACACCATGTGGGGGGTGGGGAGAGAATTTCCCTATTCCATTTACAGAGAAGTAAACTCTCTCAGATGAGGAAAGTGACCTCAAAGCCACTCAGCTGCTGAGTGGCAGGAACCCCATTTGTCTTATTCCACAACCCAAGCATGTCTCTGCTTTATTATTCTTTGATGATAGCACTTGGAAGTTATTCTATGTAACCAGAGAAAACAACCCAGAGACTCAGTCAGTTCAAGTAAGAGTTGACTCAATATGGTGAAGAATTCACAACCCGTTGCTGGCCCCTTTGGTCAAGGTGACTAATGAAATGTTTCCTGTTATCCCAGAATAGATCATTAGGATCATAACTGAATACAAAGGAGTGCTGAGCATCTCTTACACTTGAAAGAGGGCCAAACACAAGGGCCCAGATACCTCCTCAGGGCTCTGTCAGAGGGACAAGCCAGCTCTGTTTTAGATATAGAAGCAGAAGATCAGAGGATTCAGGGAGAGAAATTCAGGATTCAGTGTCAACCTGAAGAAAAGCTGAACTCTGAGGGGATCTCTTGTAGATATTGGGGAGCCAGCAATAAGAGGACTCAGTCTACTCATGCAGCTTCTTTGCTGATGGTCCCTTTCTGCTTATTTGAGCAGAGGGGAAAACAGAGTGGTATGGAGGAAGGGAAGAGCTTCAGTCTCAGCTTTGCTTTTGTAAACTGACCAGTGAGTCTCCTCTGTGTCAAGAGGATGCCACAGAAGACCTGGGTTTGAGCCATGTAGCTTGTGCACCCAAGAGGACCAGCTGCAAAGTGAGGGGACCTCAGCACCAAGAAACTGTGAGTTCTACAGACCGAATTAATCACTAGGAGAAATTGGAAGAGGTTGGATGGAAGTGGATTTTCTATCAGGGAATCATGCAGAGGGGTCTTGGGCAAGGCAGTGCTGTAGTGAAGAGGTGTGGCCAGGCCTTGCTAGCTCTGCTCTATAAAACCATCTTCTCCTCTGACATATAGCTTGACCACATACATGTACAGACACCCTTGCCATTATATGTGGCCACATGACTGAGCTCTAGCCAGTAGAACATGAGCTGAAATGCATGACATTTTTCTGGGTCTGGTTCATAAAGACGACCATAGTGTTCCTCCATGTGTTCTCCTCCTTCTGGCTGGCCGGTATGAAGATGATCATGGTGACCTTGGAAGCCACATATTAAAGATGGCAGAGCCTCTTTCATCCTGGGTCTCTGAATGATGGTGTGTAGGAGAGCTGGCCTCTAATGTGTTCTTCCACCTAGGACTGTTACGTTGTGTCAAGCCATTACACATTTGGTTGCTGCAGCTTCAATGTCCCTGGCAAATATAGGAGGGCTGCACCCACAGGCTTCCCAAAATCCACTTGTGCCCCATGAAGGTATCTAGAATCATAGAGACCTGGGTTCAGTTCACTGCTCTAACAGAGAAGTAATTTAGCCTCTTTAATCCTTATCTAGATCCATTTAAAGTGAGTTCTACCAGTCAAATGAGCTAATAAATTCTTTTGTGTCTTTAGACTATTTTGAATTGTTTCTATCCCATACTACCAAAAAAGGCCTGTCTACAAATACCCCTGCAAAATTAATAGAGTGGTACCCCAAAATGTTCAGCACTGAAGATGGAATAGTTTGGAGCAACAGAGCCCCAGATGGTATTTGGGCATCTCAGACTCAGGTGCTTAGGAGACTAAGTGGGTGTGCCTGAGGAGTGATTTTCCTTCTATCAGTTAACTCAATCCTGGTATCTGTTAATCTGTGGGAAATCCCAGGAGGGAATCCATATCTCCATTGTGTAGGCATAATCCCTTCATGGGTTTTGAAGGCAGTTTTGATGTCTGATCTGTGTTCAAACCCTGCCTCTGACACCTTATGGTGTGGAAAGGAACTTGGCATTCCAACCTCAGCTTTCCTAGCTGCAAATGTGGCAGGAGAGCCAGCTCCTAGTATGGTGAGGATCTCAAGGTAATCATGCACATCAAGTTTCTAGCACAAGCGAGGAGGAAACCCTTAATGTCGGCCTTTGCAATTTCAAACACATGTAGAGAAATGGAAGAAGAGGAAGGAAATGATTAAAGGGATGGGAAATGGCTGGAACAAAGCTTTAAGGAGTGTCCTGCGGGGAGTTTCCGGCATCCCTTCTGTGCCCTATGCTGGCGCACAGAATGGCTTACCTCAAAGATGGCTCTAATCATTATCAGCCCCTGCTGGAAACCCTCTGATGGCTGCTGCTGACAAGATAAAAGCCAAATGCCTTAGCCTGGCACCTGCAGCCCCTACAGAAACCTCATTCATGCAGCTGGCCTCTGCAGTCTGTTCTAGGTGCCCGACATACCTCAGCGGATCATAGATGGGCCTCTGAGGTCTGTGGGTGCCACATTCCTGAATAAGCCCTGAGCTATGTGTATTAGAACTGAATCTAACAGAATTAGAACTATAAAATCAACCCCCAATGCAGCAACCCCCAATGCAGTATATAAAGGGTTCTAGTAACTTTCACCATTTGCTTTTCTTATATTTATCTAGTATGTGGAATTATAAATCCAAGTATGATTTATCTTCAGTTGGCCACAAGCCCCACCACTCCCTATCATGAGCATATGACCCAGCTTCTACTCTGTCATATGAATGGGTGAGAGCTGTGCTTAGTTCACTCTTCAATGAGAAAAAGAAACCCAGCACTTCTCTGAAGTCTCTTATTAATATTGAAGCACTATAAAGCTTTATTTTTATCCTATTTTAAATTTATGGTTAGCTTGACAAATAATACGTGGATACATTCTCAATGAAAAAATTTCAAACAATTCAGAGAAAGTTCCCCACAACTTTCTTCAACCCATCAATTCTCACTCAAGTTCCAGTTTCCTCCTTAGAGGTAGACCTTTTGTTAGCTTGATGAGTATCCTCCTGGACATTTTTCAGACATATATCTATGTGTGTGCAGGGAGGGAAGGAGGAATGTATAATGCATATAGACCTTAGGGTTTTTTTTTTTTTTAGAGATTGGTACAATTTTATGTGTCCTATTCATTTATCCTATGTGCTGTACCAGTCTTTTCATGTCAGAACACTATGAAAAATATAATATTCTACGTGTGCATAGTATTTCATAAAATGGGTGTATCATAATTGGTTTGGCTTAGAAGATCATAAATTTGGAGTCCAACAGCCACATCCAGACTACATATGTATTTTGTTTGGCCAGAATCATATCTCGCTGTTCTAAATTAAATGCAATAGCTTTAGGTAGAGTAGGCAATCTCTAATTTCCACACAGGCCCCTCCATTCCCTATTATCTTACAGGCTGCCCACTTTATACATTTTCTTCTTTTTTTTTTTTTAAGATTTTATTTATTTATTTGAGAGAGAGAATGAGATAGAGAGAGCATGAGAGAGGGGCGGGTCAGAGGGAGAAGTAGATTCCCCGCTGAGCAGGGAGCCCGATGCGGGACTCGATCCTGGGACTCCAGGATCATGACCTGAGCCGAAGGCACTCACCTAACCAACTGAGCCACCCAGGCGCCCCACTTTATACATTTTCATTACTTCCCTGGCCCCTGTGGGTGTTTGTGTGTTCAAACTCAGTATTTCAGCCGTTCTTTTATTTGAGGATGTTTAAAATTTTTTAGAAATGTATTGTTATCACAAACAATGCTGCACTGAATGGCTGTATCCATTGCCTCTCCCTGTGTGTAGATTTATCTAAGATCAAAGTAAGAATTGGGTTTACACAAAGTTAGTGAGGAGACACAAAAGTTAGAAGTTAGGAGAAAGACACAGGGTTAAGAGACGCACAGTAAAATTATGGAGAAAATCCAAGTCAGCTGAGAACCGTGTTGCCCTTGCGCTCTGTGAAGCCTGGACGGGCATACTGCTTAAGACCTGTAGCTGCTGAATAGCATGCTACCCTTCAATTTTCCCATTGGTTTTCAGCAGGGAGATGTGTGTGTATTTGTACACACACACACACACACACGTGTGAGATTGTGTAACCAGGGCATCTGTGGCGAATTGCTTGGGAATCAGATGTTCTCCCAGCCCCGGCTCTAATAGAGCTCCAGAGCAGAGAGCAAGATCAGGGAGGTATGATATTCATCATACCTTGGAGCGTTTCTCCAGGCCTGGCCCCTGGTTTCATGGTTTGGCAAGCCTCAGGCCATGGCTAATGGACTATCTTGGCTGAGGTCAGTTTGAAGGTTGGCCTCCTGTTTAGGAGGCTAATGATGCGTGAAGCTGCCAGTGGGCAGCAAGCTCTGTCTGAGCTACTTCTGGGGCTATTGCTTAGGTGAGGGCTGGTCTGATACCTTGAGGTGAGTGTGGGAGAGGTGCTTCTGGGAGCTGGGCCAGTGTGAGCTACAGGGCCTGGTCAGCTAATTCAGGAAGACATGGATTCCTAAACCCTTTGTTGGCGTCACAACTGTGAGCTGGTATTGATCCGTATCATAGTGTGGGCTGCTGTAACAAAATACCATACCCTGGGTAGATTAAACAACAGAACTTTGTCACAGTTCTGGAGACCAGAAGTCCAAGGTCAGGGTGCCAGCAGAGTTGGTGTCTGGTGAAGCTTGTCTCCTTGGGTTACAGATGGCCTCCTTTGTGTTCTGTCCTCATTTAGCCTTTCCTTGGTGCATACAGGTGGAGAGAGGAAGCAAAGGGAAACTAGCTGTGTGATATCTCTTCTGATAAAGGCACTAACCCCATCATGTGCAGCCCACCGTCATTACCTCATCTAAACTGAATTACCTCCCAAAGGCCCCATCCCCAAATACCATCACATGGGGGTTAGAGCTTCATGAATTTTAAGGTGACCATAGCAGTCTGGTAGGAAAATATGACTTAATTTGACCAAGTCAACCTTGGATATAAGATAGAAAGTTGCAAGACAAAAAGTTATCAGAAAAAAAATCTTATCGGGCGCCTGGGTGGCTCAGCTGGTTAAGCGACTGCCTTCGGCTCAGGTCATGATCCTGGAGTCCCTGGATCGAGTCCCGCATTGGGCTCCCTGCTCGGCAGGGAGTCTGCTTCTCCCTCTGACCCTCCCCCTCTCATGTGCTCGCTCTCATTCTCTCTCAAATAAATAAATAAAATCCTTAAAAAAAAAAAAAGAAAAAAGAAAAAAAATCTCATCTGCCCCTATGCATATTCTGAGCCTATATGAACCATGGTGAGTGGTGTCTAAATCAAATCCTTTTTTTTTTTTTTTGCTTGCATAAATTAACCCATTTATTATAGGCTAGCAATATTTCAAATGGTGGAGCTTCTGCTGGTCTTTCAACTGCTTCAGTCCTCTGATGGTGGACTTTATTGTGACGGCAGAAGTGGTGTCGTAGGTCCCGGTACCACCAGCTACGTTTTCATGTAGGAACCACAGTGCCAGATCCCCACAGCTCGTCTTTTTGTCTTGGTTTTGCCACAGAAAGAACAAGTATAACTTGGCATGCTGGCTTATTTCAATCTTCTTCAACATTTTCCCGAGGGAGGCTCCATAATGGGTCCTGTATTTACCGACGATTCCTTCTTGGTGTGTTTAGCCATGGCGCTGCAAACTAGGTTTGAGCCCAGAGAGAGAAAATGGGCTGTGGGTAGGAGCCATAAAGTCTATACGATGTTATCTTGGGTTTTAATTTAATTTCCCTCCTTAATAATGTTCTGGGCTTGGAAGAATTAACTTTTCTAAACCCCATGTTCTCCTCTATGAAATGGGAATAATAAAAGTTGTTCTGGGGAGTAAATGAGACAGTAAGTGTAAAGTTGGCACAATGCCTGGCACAATGCTTTATTTCACAATATTTTGAGGCATTTTGAAAACAGAAAGCTATGGTTGCTATAGTTTGCAGTTTTACCTTCCCCTAACACTGACTTGAAACTTTAAGGGAAGAAAAAACCCTCAAAAATGTCTTCAATGCCTTTGCTTTTTCAGTGTTCATTTAATCATTATCAATGCACGGGCATTGCACACAGCCCTCCCCCCTTTTTTTTTCCTGGCAAGATGGTTATAATGTGTTGAAAATATTAATTATCTTCTTCACCTTATACACAGGACTGGAAAAAACAAATCTTGTTGCTGTACTTGGTAGAAGAAAAAGTACCTCTGGGTGTGTGTCTGTGTGTGTGTGTGTGTGCGTGTTGCACTCATTGTCCCCTTGGGTCATAACAAATTATTGATGCCAGTTCCTTTAGAAAGACAATCCAATTACCTTCTTGTTGAATCAATACTAATGTCTTTTTTTTTCTTTAACTTTCAGGTTTTGACAAGCCTGGCTGCCAGCAAAGCTGAGGTAGGAAATGTGGTTTTTCTGTCTCTTTGGTGGACATTTTGACACGGTCTCCTTCTAAGGTGATGCAGTGAAATGGGTATCCCAGCTGTGATCTGCTCTGTGCAGTCTCCTGGTGGTTTGGATAGGGCATTGTCAGTTGGCTGGTTTCTCTGGTGCTGTTTGGGGCTGACCAGGTAGGTGTATACTGGGTAGTCTGGTAAAGATGGTTGGTGGTTTCAAAGCCAGATGTCCTGTTTGCTTCTGTCTTGGTGACTTGAGAGTCTGTCTGTATGTACACATTATGATTCCAACTTCACTAAGATAAGCCCTTGCTTTGGCAGTGAGACCTCCATCCGTCTCTATGCCCTTCTTCCATCTCCTCCCTCCTCTTCCTTGCCCTCCTTGTCCTCTGGGGCATGAAGGGAACTGTGGCTGAGGCTGGTAAAGGATAAGAAAGACACTGGTCAGAGGTCATTAGCAAGGAGACCATCCTTGGGAATTGTATGTAATGTTCTTTAATGAATATCTCCAAAATACATCCAGTGCCATGGGGCAGCTGCGCTCCCAACCCCAAGTTACTATGTGGGTAGAACAAGGAGCATGGACCCTGGCCTCAAGAGACTGGGTTCTGTGTGGCATTGTGCATCACTGTAACTGCTGAGACTCACTCTCCTCATGTGCCCAGTGAGGATAATTACACCTCCTTTGGATCTAGCACGTGGTTGTGGAGGCAGATTCTGGCAGGGATCTACAAAATACAAGGGGACACCATTGTCAAAGAGTGGAAACTCCAGTTGAATGTCTATATCCTTGGATATGATAGCTTGGTTTGCAAAAGTTTTTCAGGAACTGTGATGCATTAATGGTGTAAATGTGACTTTGGACGCCTAGTGAGGCAGGTATTTGGAAAGCAGGTCTAAGGGAAGGGGAATGGAGTGGGTAGCAGAAGGATGGGGTAGAGGTAAGAGGCCACTAGTATCACCTGCTTCCTGTGATCTTGTGACCAGTGACTTGAGCCAGTCATTTATATCCCCAAACTTAGTGTCCTGATTTTCAGGATGAGAATGTCAATACACATCACATGAGGTTGTTGGGAGCATTAAAATGGCAGTGACAGTGTACTTTTCTAGTCTGCTGTAACTAGAAGACCAGTTTTCATGTATTCAGCATGAATATACCAATTACTATGTAAGGATTTACATGTATAATCTTATAAAATCCTTACAGAAATGTTGTGATGTACACACTATTATAATCCTCATTTTCAGAAGAATAAACTGAGCCTCAGAAAGACTCAATAACTTTCCCAGAGCCATTCAACTAGTGAATGATAGAGCCAGGATTCAAGGTGGGGTACAAAGTATTGTTGGCTCTCAACTGCCACGCCATGTGTCTTCGTTCAGGCTGCTGTAACAAGATCATGTAGACTGGGTGGTTTAAACAACAGAAACTTATTTCTCACAGTGAGGAAGGTTGGGAAGTCCAAGGTCAAGACTCTGGCAGATATGATGTCTCTTGAGGACTCTAATCCTAGTTTGCAAGATGGCCATCTTCTTCTTGTATCTTTGTGTGGTAAGAGAGCAGAGAGAGGAAGCAGGCTCTTCAGTCTTTCCTTATAAGGGCACAAATCACATTCATAAGGGCTTCACCCTCATGATCTAATCACTCACAAAGGCCCTGCCTCCTAATACCATTACATTGGAGGTTAGGATTTTAACCTATGAATTTTGGGAGGACACACACATAAAAGTCCACAACACCACATAAAAACTTGATGCATAGTGGGTGTTCAGTAAATGTTAGCACTGCCAATCCTTAAGAGCCAGGCCTGCTTTCTAAATCATAACTGAATGTATCTCAGGCCTCTGAGGTCAGCACCACGGACAGTTGCCTGTTTCCTGCGATCTTCCATCTTTCTGCTTTTCCCCTAGATAGTTTCACATTTGTGTCACATTTGGCAATTTAAAACAAACAACAATAAAAACACCTTTACATATGTTGCCCCTTTTCAGTTTCACAGAAATCACATATGGGAGGATATTGCTACTGCCATTTTCAGATTTAAAAATGGAGTTTTAGAGAATTGGAATACTGTAAATATTGGTGAAATGTTTAATGATCTAGTAATTCCACTCCTTGTGTGCCCAAGAGAATTGAGTGCTTATGCACACCAAAAAAATGTACACAGGATTTTTCATAGAAACTTTACCATAGCCAAACCAAATGTCCACAAATGGGATTACAGATAAATAAACCGTGGTATATCTATGCAATGAATACAAGATAGCAATCAAAAAGAATCATGTATAGATACATGAAATGGCCTGTATGAATCTCAGAAACATAATGTTGAGTGAAAAAAAAGTCAGAATAGAAGAATGCACTCTGATTTTATTAGCATGCATTCAAAACCAGCACTCATCTCTGGTGATTAAAGAAACAGTAGTGATTACCTCTGGGAGGTGCTGACTGGGTCGGGGGCACAAGAGAACTTACTGGAGATGGAAATACTCAACATCATCACCCGGATATGATCACACAGGTAACCAGCACATGTAACATTTATGGAGCACCATACTGAAGACATATGTACTTCATAGTACACAATTTGTATATCAACAGGAGGACAGGAAGGAGGAGGGGGGGAAGAAAAAGAAAATGCAAACATTAAAAATATAAAACAAGATAATGGAAAAAAAAAGGATGATCAGGTGGGGGAAGTGGGATGAAAGTATAGGAATGCTCAGCAAATAGACAAAACTGTAGATTAAAAATAGCCTAAATTCACTCACTCATCCATTCCTTCCTTCCTTCATTTTTACTCTGGACTCCTATTTCCCAGATGGAACAGGTTTAAAAAAACAACAACAAAAACTTTTTCCTTCTCCTAACCATTGTTTCTGAGGCTAAATTGTAATTGCTGCAGCCAGATCATATTTTTTGCACTACTGCAGGGAGGTAACCTTTTATTAATTGAATTTCTAATGGCAATTCATCAAAGCAAGCGATCACCGTTATTTAATGCATGATCCATATTCATGGCATGTTCTGTTAGGTAAATAATAGTGGCTCTGGGAAAGTGCTTCTGTGAGGTCCTTTTCCTTCTCAAATGGCTTTCTTTTTTCCTAAGTACAGACAAAACGGTTGTAATTTCAGAAGAACAAACCCCACCTGTGGAGGAGTCATTGGTTACAGGCAGGACAAGAAGAATTACAAACCCACAGAATCAGTGAGAATGAATGGCTTTGCCAGTTCCCTTTCTCTCTACAGATTGACAGTGAATATGTGAATAACGTTTGCTAAATCTGGACTTTGAAAACATGACAGCAAGCTGTTTGTGCCAATAATTTTTCATGGCATATGCCACCCCTCCCCGCACCACACACAGTTTTAATAAGATGGCACATGGACTATTGAGAAATGTTAAAACCCTGCAGAGAAAAGAGCTTTATCTTGTGACCAAATTCTGCCCAGCAATGTTTATGACAGCTGAAGAATTTATCTTAAATTCCCTCTGCTAGCTGCAAAGCACATGGCCCTTTGTCTCTGAGCAGCCTGTAAGAACCAAACTAAGATGTCACATACATAATATAACAGATAAATGGCCCAATTTCCATGTCCACATGATGAATGGAATGCAAGTTCAGCACACACATATTTGCACATTAATTGGCCCTGCATGGTTCCATTTTGTTCCTAAGTTGCTACTGTATGTCTCGTGGACTCCTTCCCCTTCAGAATCATTAAGCTTGTTTTATCGCACAAATGCATACACATTTCCCCCCCTATTTATCGTCACGCAGCTTGCCCTGCTGAGAGAGAACCAAGTAACCTAGGCATAGCCATTGGATTGCAAATGCCTACATCTGAGTTCTCTCCACCACCAACTGCACATTAACACAAAGATCTGAGACCCAGCCCCACAGGTGGTTATGCTGACAGCCAAACAAAGGAGGTTGCAGGCGAGGATGTTTGAAAAAAAATCATTTCTTTTCAGTTAGCAGTTGGTTTCTTGCCTCACCTTAATGATTTCCTGTTGATAGTTTAATGGCAATATAAACCCAGTGGAGGGCCTCAATTTTGATAAATTGGCCTGCTCCTATTTCATGGCAAAGGAATCAGACTGAGATTGATTGATATTATAGTTTTGCCATCCCAAATAATTGCAATGGCAAACAGTGCAGGTGGTAAAGCCCAGGGGCCTTCAGGAAATGTAGGTAGAATCTCCCTCCCACTAATCCCTTTTTCCTTCCAGAAGGAAACTTTATTCTGGGCCAATGAATCATTTATTTTCCCTGCCTCAACCCTGAGTCTCAGGTCTTCAGAGCCCTCTAAGCACTCTGACCCATACGGAGAGAAACCAGTGATTTTGGAAAGGGACTGAGTTTCTTTGGCTGGGGGCAAAAGACCAGTCCTGGCCATTTCAGGTCACCGGAGAAGCCAGAATATTTTATAAAGAAAAGTTGAGCTATTGCATGAGGAGGGTTACAGTGGAAAGAACATGAGCTTTGGAGTCTAATAGATGGCATATGAATCATGAGTCCACAGTGACAAAATGATATGCCTGTGGGGGAAGTCACTTACCTGCTAAATAAGTCTCTCATCAGTAAACTGGGGATAATGAAACCACCCCAAATATTGGTTTGAACTTTAGAATTTAATAATATATATACAATGCCTAAGATAGTACCTGGCACAAAATAGATGTTCAGCAATAATTATTTTGTTTCCTCATACATCCCCTGTCTTTTATGTATCGTGTAAAGCATGGCAGTATGTACATAGGCTCATTAGAAATTTATTTTGAGGGGCGCCTGGGTGGCTCAGTTGGTTAAGCGACTGCCTTCGGCTCAGGTCATGATCCTGGAGTCCCGGGATCGAGTCCCGCATCGGGCTCCCTGCTCGGCGGGGAGTCTGCTTCTCCCTCTCCTGTTCCCCTCTCTTGTGCTCTCTCTCTCATTCTCTCTCTCAAATAAATAAATAAAATCTTAAAAAAAAAAAAAAGAAATTTATTTTGAGACCTGTAGCTTTGAAAACTTGCGTGAAGATTTTGCACCATAGCTGACCCAGATCCTAGCCAGGCTGGAATTTATTTACATGGCTTAATTCACATTGGAGTTAATGGTCCCCTTTTCGCTACCAAGGACAAGATCCACTTGAAGATTAGCAACACTTTCAAACTCTTGGCCTTGTCTGATTTTGCCCAATCACACTTTGATAGTCTTCCCTGTCCTTGAAACAAGCTTAAAAGAATAGTTTAAAAAGTGCCTGGCCTTAATCCAAGAGCCCAGAATTCTCAGAGATATGGCTGATATGTTTTTAATTTGATGACAATTTAAGTGACAGCTGTTGTATCCTAGGCACAGCTCTAGGTCCTAGGAAACATATAGAACTTTGATGTGAAATCAGATCTGCAGAGAACATATGGTTCAGTGTGGGGTTGGGGGGTTATATCATAAATCCTATGGTATCCATTGTTTTATGAGCACCAGCGTATTCATAAGAGTGAAGCTCTCTCCATAAGCTGTAGTCCATATTTGGGAAGTTTTGAATTTGAGTTCAAATGTAAGTGAGCCTAGATAGGAGTGGCGTACCCATGGAGGCTTCCCAGGGGAGTAATATAAAGACTGGAGCCTTGAAAAGTAAGTTAGGTCATCATCCAGTAAAAAAAAAAAAAAAGAGAGAACATGAGCAAAAGTACAGATAGGAAAGAGTTTACATGTTCAAGGAATAAGCATTAAAAGGGGGTATGGGAGCAGTAAAGGAGAGTGGAAGTGATTGTAGTGAACGTAGAGAAACCAAGGCTAAGTATCCTCATGCAAGGCAAAGAGGAAGAGGTTAAAAGAAAGAGGCGAGGGTAGTGAATGATTCACTGGGGTCAAGGAGAATGAGCATTGGTTTGATGGCACTGGACTTGGCAAGTATACAATCATTAATGTTCTCAACAGCAGCCTTCCCAATGTAGGTGGTGGAAGCACAAGTTAGATTTGGTGGCTTATGGAGTCAATGGAAAGAGAAGACCCATAATCACAGTATAGACCAGTCTATCAAGGGCCAAATGGTTGAGCCCAGCGAATGATGGTCTCTGACTTGAAGGAATTTTGAAGATGACAGAGGCTTGGGTATGTTGTAGGCCTGGAGGACAGGCCTCATAGGGTACGAGGATAGAATCAGAGCACAGGTGGGGTTTACTCACTGAAGGTGACCAGAGTATCCCTGAGGGTATGTGCTCGGCTCACCATTGTGTCACCAGGGCTCACTACCTGTACCAGAGAACAATGGCATTAATTGGACCGAGAAAGGGCATTTTTCCTCCGTGACATTGAGAAACCAAGGATGGAGAGTAAGTGTGGATAAATTTGAAGGAGAAGGAAGAGAAATTGAAAGAGGTTATGCCTGGCAGCTTTCATTTTCTTAGTGAATAGCAGAGGGAAATCTACGTGCTGAGAATAGGGGAGCGGAGGTAGCATTGGGGGTTAAAGAGGAAAATAAGCAGAAGGAGGGAATGCACTGGTGAGAGGCTGATTGCTCAAGGAGATGCCTCTAGCAAACCAACATGTGTAAGCGCCAGAGCAGGAAGATGAGCAGGAGCCCGCCAGCAGCAGTACTGAACACTGTGGCTTCATTCCCCATGTGTGTACCGGGTGCCACACACTGTGCTATCTTGATGACAATCTTTAAAATGTGTGTCACTGTCCATGTTCTACAGAGAAGGACACCGACACCCTGAATGGTGGTGGAGGCTCACCAAACTTATCCGAGAATTAAATAGCACGGCCAGTGTTTGAATCAGTCTGTCTGACTACAACTCTGGGGCTCCTTCCACTGTGAACATTACCACTGTGAGGATGGGGTGTGGAGTTCAAACCCCAGCTCCGTTATTTCTTATCTCTCGTCCCTGCTAGCGGCGAAACTCAGCAAAATTACTTAACCTTTGTGTGTCTCATTTGTCTCCTCCATAGAATGAAGATAATTAAAAAATGAACCTTATAGCTTTTTCGTGAAGGTGAAAAGGCATGATATAAGGCATGGAAGGCAATTAGCATATTATTTAGTGCATAAATAGCTCATAATATATGTCAAGTCATTATAGTTGTTTTTATTAGTATTGTTGGGAATTCATTCTAAGCCACAATAGGAAATAGCAGAGAAGCCGGCTAGAACCAGTCTGTATCCTCTAAACCAAGTGGAAGCATCAATCCCAAAGCCTTCCAAAAACACCTTACTTACTCCATGGACATTAACTAATGGTCCCTGAAAAAGGTGAGCAATAAAAAAAATTCTCTTTTCATTGCTTCTATCAGAGAAGGAAATGGGTTTCTGTGAGTTTTTGAGCATGAGTTAGAAGGATCTCAGCATTTATACTTTGCAATGGGGGTAATGAGAAAAGTAACCAAAGGAAAAAAAAAAAGCTACCTTTTAGTTAGCATCTGACTGTATGCCAGGCATTCTACAAGTCATTTTATGTACCTTCTCTTATTAACTTAACCCCCTATAAGAGCCCTATGAAGTAAGTATGATTATTTTTCCTATTTTACAGATGAGCAAACTGAGGTTCAAGGTGGTTAATTAAATGAGTAACAGAGGTAGCAGGAGGGGAATCAGGAATCACATCCACGACTGTTAGACTCCAAAGCCAGCTGAGGTGATGAGGAAAGGAAGCCAGGAGGCACCTCCATCTCTCAGGGGCTAGGCCTGGGCCTTTCACCCCTTGAGAGAAAAATCTAGTCTCTGCTCTTCTGAATTTTCTCTTCCTCTAAGCTTCCCCAGCCGCAGCTCAACCAATCTAGTTGACTCTGTTTTAAGATTTTGTGAGTGCTCTGTGATCATAAAACCCAATCCCACACCATGAATTATTTCCTACAGTTTTGACACCATTTATTTCCATAGCATTATACATTCCAGACTTCTGACTGTTTAAGATCAAAAGATGTGCTCTGGGCTCACATTTCACTCTCCCTCTCAGATGCAATCCACCAAATTGGAGTGAACAGTGGAGGCTCCAGCCTGTCATAGTCTGTAATGTTGCATAATTCCAAGGGCTCAGCATGTTTTATCAATGGTGAAGGAGAAATGGACTCACACACGGTGGGAGGGCTTCTGCGGGGGAATAGGGAGAAAGCTTGGAAATGGCAGCTGAAGGGCAGCATTGGGATGTTCAGAAGCACTCCAGGGGGTGGGGAGTTCAACTGGTTGAACTTGATTGAAACCAAGGCCAAGGGCAAAAGTTAATGAAGGGTCAGTGGAGAAGGAGGAGGTCCACGTAGGCAACTGTGGGATTCTCCCCTGAGTAAATCAGGGAAATAATCCTTCTAGCAAGGGGCAAGGAGGAAGGGCTGTGGTTGTATCCAGGTGGGGCTCGTGTCTGGAACTGAGCAGACTACGTATGCATTAGCAAATGGAGCTCTTTGGGATCTATGCGCTGATTCAACAAGCTTAAAGAGCATCTACTATTTTGTAGTTATTCCTTTAGACCCTGTCACTTAGAATGAATCAGGCATATTACTGCTCTCAAGGAGCCTATAATCTAGTAAAATATATGGATGGGTGAAGAGATGTTTTTAGCAAAGTTCTAAAGTAGAGCAGGGCTCAAGGGAGAGAGTGAACACCTAGAGGGGATGATCAAGTCTCCTGGGAATCTCGAGAGACTTCCAGAGGACGTGAGGCTTCCTTTTCCACTCACCTGTGTGCCCTAGCTCTAAAATCAGTAAGAGGTCTTGAAAACCATATACCTGGATACCATACTCCACGGCATATTTTCAATAATTGGGAACAAATCTGACAAGCAGCAAAGAGACTGCTTTGGGTTGACTATGTATGTGAATCAGGGATGAGAGAGGAGAGGAGAATTGGAAAATTAGTTGGACATGTGGATTGGCATGTAATAATGGGGTGTTGAAAGTGACTCCTCATGATGGTGATGATGGTGGTGGTGGTCATGAGAGTAACCAACATGTGTTGAGTGCCCACAGTATGTTGGGCATAGTGCTAACCATTTTACATGGATTACCTTGTTTGTTCCTTCCAAGAAACTTGGGCAGGTGAGTATTAATATAACCTTCATTTACTGGGTGAGAAAACCAAGGCTCAGAAGAGTTGATGGGATCCATCCAAGGCCATTTGGCTAGTAGGCAGAATTAGTATTTGCTTCTAAGCAATTTGCCTTCTGAACCAGCAGCCCAGCTAAGATGGGGGAAGCAGGCTTGAAAACCCCCTTAGGTTAAAGTCTGCATTGCTCAGCACAAACATCTCATGACAAATGATGCTCACACACTTTGGAGAAACTTCGCGACTGTGCCTGATTCTCAGCACTAATGTAGCTTGACTTGGGGCTGATATTCCACTTATCTCACCAGAATGACAATTGGGGAGGAGGGGAGGAAAGAGTTATTGCTATTCCGGTTTCCTTTATTGAGCTATGAATAAATGATGATAGCTGTGAAATAGTGTGGTGTTTAGATCATTTCTGGTAAATTAAAAAAAAATAAAAATTGAATAAAGTGGTAATCCATGCAGCCATTTAAATAAGAGGAGTGGAACAAAATTAGTAAACTTTTAGTGTCTTTCTGGCCTTGTCATTCTAATGTAATTAGTTTGCAAAAATATTAATTAATACTCAAACAGCTGACATGTTTTACATGTTGATTTTTGAAATGTGTTAATTATGTTTTATACTTTGCTCTATTACTGTCCTCAGCAGCAGCATAGGTGGGAAGTCTGGTCCTATGGCCCCCTCCTCCTTATAGGCTGGCAATCATGTAGATATTGAGAGCCCTTTTCAATGCTCAGAGCTACTCTTACCTTTGGAGAGAAGGAGAGAGAATATTGTCTAGAAATACAAACGTTAGTGTTTTCAACTAATGTGGTTGCTGACTGTAAACACAGTATCTCAAGAAGGCTTCTTGAGTTCCAGTAAGCAGATGCTGTGCTGGATCAGCAGGGTTTTCTGATAGTAAGTTGAAGCTGGAAAGAGTGACTGCTGAGCATCTTTCCTTGGATTGCATTCAGTCTTCAGACTAGATTCTGCTCAGATCTTGCAAATGGATTACATACTCCAGTCTTAGAAGAAGGTGGATTCTAGGTGTGTCTTATGGCAGATCTAGCCATTGCCATGATTAGGGGATGTCGTCCATTGCTCTGTGGTTTTCTTAGTTAAATATCAGTCAGGAGAGGTTAGGCTAGGCTGAAGTAACAAGTGAAGTGGGTAAGTTTCAATGACTTACCCAACAGAGGTTTCTCTTTCACCCATGCTGCACATGCAGTGATCGTTGGGTGACTCTCCATGGAGTGATCAAACAGTACAAGCTGCTTCTACCTATGGCTGCTTCATGTCAACACACACCTTGGCCATCAATATGGCAGGGAGCAAAAGAGAACACAGAGTCTCTCTTGTGTTTTTCGTTGTCTCAGCACAGAAATTATATACATCACTTCCACCCATGGTCTACCAGCTAAAACTCATTCCATGGCACCCACTGCAAGGGGCCTGGGAAATGTGAGGAGCAAGTACATATTCTGTGAGAATTAAATACCTGCCACAATGTGATAATGATGATGATAATCATCTCTATTGTCATCCCAACCATTGTGCTTCATCAGGCCCTACACTGTGGCTACCTGCCAGGCACCTGTTTTGTGTTTGGCAGTTTCTCTCAATTCCCTGTCCTTCTTTCCATCATGAAGAAGAAGGGGAGGCTCGGAGGGGTGAAACTTACACATTTACAGTCATATAGTCAGTAAGGGTCCAGCCGGGATTCAACTCACAATCTGACGGCAGAGCCTCCAATGGTCTCTGGCCCCCAAAGTTTTTGGCAACTGTCCCTGTGTAGCATTCTAGGAGGAGGAACTGGAGCAGCACTCAGGACACCTGTGAGGAATCAGGATGAGGGTCTGTTAAGTTCCTAAGGCATGAGATGATTGCTGGCCCAAGTTTGTGCAGAACCTATCACTTCCAGCCTGTAGATTCACATTCCTTATCACATTTGACACTTATAATAATCCTATGGAGCATTTGCAAAGAATGTGATTAGCTCCTTTTTATAGACACAGTGACAGAGGGCCCAGGAGGACGCTTGCCAGAAGACACCTGGGTAAACAGGTCTCTGGAGTCCTGAATTTGCCTCTGTGTGTATAGGACTGAGGGTCCTCAAGACCCTAGACCAGAGACCTGTTCTGTTTTGGCATTTGGGGAGAACTGTGGGCCTCTCTGCAGATTAAAGTCTTAAAATACTTAATATAAAATACATACGATCACAAAGGAAAGCATTTATTTTGAAATGAATTTACTAAAATAATGGAATCTAGTAAAATTGTTTATAACACATTAAATAGCAAGCAAGCCTAGTAATTACTATAATTTGGAAATAGCAATAAGCATTATGATGTTTTGAGATATCTGTGACTATTATAATGTAAAGTGACTAAAAAAATCTGTTATTTCTCTTGGCGACAAAGTCACAGGTACTGGTATTACTACTGTGATTTGTTGCTTGCATTCAAAATTAAAGGGAATGCTAGATTACAGTGGGATGCTGGTGGAAATTTAGTTTTATTTTTCCGATCCAAGTTCATAGACCCACTGGGGTCCATCTAGAGGACCCCCTTAGAGGTCTTAGAAGCTTAAGAACCTTGTTCATCCTTGGCTCTAGAGTAGGATGGCCCAAAGCCATATTATGGAAACGGTAAAGTTTGTGGTACATCCATCCACTTATTCTCTCCCACCTTTGTCATTGTCATCCATGCCCAGTGCCTGGTCTTGACCCCAGATCCTTCTTTCCCTCCAGAGCACATGTGGCATTTAATAGGACTGGAGTTTATTAAAGGCTTATATTTTTTTCGATACTGGGCACTATGGTAAGACTTCATGCCTATTATTTTACTTAATTCTGGTATTGTTACACATATTTTACAGAAAGTAATAATGATGGTTAACATTTATGAATACTACTATGCACCAGGCAGTCTTCTTAGCACACTTTATATACTAAAATAACAATTACTATAATAGCAGTTGTAGCAGATTAGACTTACATAGCACTCCCTAGATGCTAGGCTTATTTTATTCTAAGCATTTTATACATTTAGCTTAAATTATTCCCCACCACATTCCTATCAGGTAAGTGTTAGTTGTTCCCATTTTACAGAATGGGAACTAGGGGCATAGAGGTTTAAAAACTTGCCCAAAGTCACATAACTAACAAGGTGAAGCCTTAAATCTAGATGTTCCAATTTCAGAGTCTGTGAGGTTAGCTAACAAGTTCCACTGTCTTGCTTTTAACTTCATTAAATGCTCCTCAGAACAATTCTAGAGGTGAATGTTATGTTTGCCCCATTTCATAGATTAGGCAGTTGAGGAATAGAGAAGTTAAGAAACTTACCTCAGAGTCAGTTTCATTCAGCTCAAAGATAAAACAAGAGAGATTGTGGGTGACAGGCCAGGGAACCTTTATGGGCTATGCTTAGAAAAGTCATACATTACTTCTGCCCACCGTCCATTGGTCAGAACTCAGTCACATGGTCCCACTGAACTGCAAAGGAGGCTGGCAAATGTAGTCTAGCTGTGAACCTACAGGGCAGGGTGGGGTGGGGGACAGGTGGAGAAATGGGTTTTGGTGAATATGGAGCTGTCTCTACCATAGGCACTAAGCAGAGCTCTGTAAACTCATACCTCATGGGGAGAATCCATCCATACCAGAAGCAGGATTGGGGTGATGCATCTGGGGTCGCTAACCCATGCCTGCCTGATCCACAGTCCCTTGTGGTGGCTGGACTCAAACTTTAGCTTGCCTTCTCTGGGGCACCAAGTGCCAGTACTGTTCTGAAGGGTGGCTTGTAGGCTGAATTTGACACGAATGCATTACTGCAAATTAGAGAACGTGAAAAATCTCATGCTATGGGGATTTGGTCCCTGGGTCTATTTTTAAAAGCCATGAAGTGTCTGCAAATGAAGTATTGTCAAATAGAAAACAGATTAAAATGTATAATAGTTTATTATTATACATTTAAATGAATATTTAAAATGTTGTCTTTTTTTTTTTTTTAAAGAAAATGGTTGTTGGCTTTCCCCCCGTTTAGTTTGTATTTTTAATTTGAATGAATCAGCCCCTGCCTAAGTATCTTCTGCTCACAGCCTCCCCATGTGGCCAGTTTACCATCACATGATTAGGCCCCCAGGGCAGGTGAGAGAAATGGATGTTTCAGTCTTGTATCCTTTGGTACCATGCACTGTATTCCCTCTATTCTCAGATATCTTGGGTTATAAATCATAGCCTCACTTTAATGCGCTTTTCTTTGGAGGGAAGAGAAAAGATAGGGACAGAAACAACACAACACTGATTTAAAAACACTCTGATATTAGATGTTTACAAAACTATATGCATATTAAAATTGCAAAAATCTCCCCATACCCTAAAAGAGAATGCAAACCAATAAAACAAAACAAAAACACAGTTCTGTCCCTGATGATTCTTTTCTTCAAACTCTCCAAGTATGAAACAAAGCTACTTGACGACTACCCTTTTGTTAGCATTCCCTCTTACTGCACAGGTAGACAGACTGCCTCGGAGGAACAGAGTCCCAGATGGGGTAACAAGCACCCGTGGTCCCAGTGTGGGACTCTACTAATTGCTAGTGAGGGATTTGACCACGCATGTCCCTCTGCTTCTGGAATCTGAAGCCTGTTTGTTTGAAGCGAAGAGCTTGCCGGGTAGCTCTGATAAGCATGGTATTTTTGGCTGTGTACCCTGTTTCTTTCTTGTTCTGAGTAGCACACCAGTCACATGAAGGAACTGCGTGAGAAAATCACTTTGATTAGTGACTTTCCTGTGAACGTATTTCTTTTCTTTCATATTTCACATTCTGAATATTTTATGAAAATGTTTCCCTTTGAGTGAGCTAATGCTGTGGTTTAAATACTACTACTGGAAGGTAGAAACCTATTTCTCCCTTGAGGGACAACACATAATCTTACTGATGGGAAGAAATGAGCATAGACATGAAAAGCCATTGCATTAAGCACTTGAACTCTGGGATCTGATTAACTTGGATGTGGTTTACAGTTCTCTTGTGGCTTGCTGCATAACCTAACATTTCAACTTCTCATCTTCAAGACAGGGACAATCATTGTCACTACCTAATAGCGTCGGGTAAGGATTAAATGAGATAAGGCAATTACAGCAGGGGGTACAGTGCCTGGCACATAGCAGTTGTCAGTAAGTAGTACCTCAATTTTACATTTAAGTAGCATCCCAGATGACTCCAGAGATTGCCTACAGATCACTTTCACCGCCTCCCACTCTGCCATTGAATACTGACTGAAAGCTTTCACTGTAACCTTGGGTGAGCGAGATGGATGATTGCAAGATGATAGTGGGTGTTTTTGAATTTGGCTTCCCAGACTAATTTGGACTTTTGGAGTTTTGCTTAGTGCCTGTGGTAGAGACAGCTCCAAGTGCACCAAAATCCATTCCTTTTTCTTACAGCTGGGCTATATTTGCCAGCTTCCCTTGCAGTTCAGTGGGACCATGTGACTGAGTTCTGACCAATGGAAGATGGGCAGAAGTGATGTCTAACTTTTCCAAGCATAGCCCATAAAAGTTCTTTGGACTGTCACCTGCCATCTCCCTTGTTCAGTCTTTGAGCTGAATGAAGCCAACTCTGAGGCAAATTTCTTAACCTCTCTGTGTCTCAGTTGCTTAATCTATAGATTTGAGTACTAATGATCAGAGGAGCAAACAGTTATGAAAGACCTTGGTGGATGATGGGTGAGGTCTAGAAGGTGAGCTCTCTGAGGGGACTTTGGTACCAGGGAGGCAAAATACAGCATCATTATGGGGAGAAAGCCTGTCTCCCATTTCACCATGCTCTGGTGCTCCTGGAGTCCCCTTAGCCTCTCCCATAAATATCTGGTGTTCTGTTGGGGGAGCTAATATCTTACTTGGGCCCAGAGGTGGGAGAACTTAGAACCATTGCCTTGAGAGCCTGCATACAACGAAGCCTTATTTTGTAAGTCTTGTCACTGAGGCAAGCTGTTCTTTGGATCCTTTGTGGATGAGCATTTTTCAAATGGAGAAGCTTCCAGACCTCTTAAACTTTCCCACCTCTTCTAAGGCAGGGGTGGTTGTCACTGTTTACCAGGCTGATGCAAGTCTTCTGCCAGGTTCCTGTCTACCACCTTGGTGATCTGCCACCATAAAGAGATTTCATACGTCATTAAGAGAGATGTCATATGCATCAACATAATGCTGTGTTCTTACCCAGAATGTCACATTAGATTCCTGGAGGCTTTTTTAAAACTTCCAATACAACCCTTAAATCATCCAATCTGCCATCTGATGCCCCAAAAGGAAGCTGCTAGTAAAATAGCAACTTGCAAAATTAAGAAAAGCATCACACAAAATGTTAGCTAAAAATGTGAACTTTGCAACCTGTGCTTAGGGAATGGAGTCAGGGATGAGCAGATAGGTACACACAGATGTCCTGCTTTTGCAGAAGCTCTTTTCTCTCCCCAAATTGACAGAGTGATTGGGATGTAACTAATGTCCCCCAAAGTCCTGGCTTGATTTGGGTTCTCTATATTCCCTTTCAGAATTTTCCCTGTGCTAATGTTTCCCAAAGAAATTTGTTTTGAAGCCAAAGTAAAGAAATAAATTATACTTACTCATGGAGTTTGGAGGCAGGAAGTGATTTTCTTACTTATGCAGTCATTGACAAACATTTACTGGGCATCTGCTTGGTACCAGATGCTCTGATGTGTCCTGGGTCTTCTGCTCTGAACCGTGATTCTGGCTCTCAAGTCAGTTGCTGGGGATGAGACTTAAATAGTCCTTGAGGAAAGTGCTCCAATGCACATATGAACAGTACCTGCTGGGAGCCCACCAGCAGAGGGAGTGACCCTACATTTCTGCTCCAACAATTCCCATGTGTGACTTTTTTCCTAAACCAAGCAATTCTCTGACACCAACTGGGTGTCTTAAAATTCTGCTCAATTCTGACACTAGCTACCTGGAGATCGCGCCAGAACCAGTTTAGGATTCGGTCCTGCAAGACTGCCCTCATTGAGATGCTAACTGCAAGTCCAAGTTGTCACCTGTGCTTCTGACCAACTGGCTATAGATCAGAGGTTCCAATGACACCTCCTTTGGGTTCGATTAATTTGCTGGAGTGGCTCAGAGAACTCAGGGAAATACTTTGCTTACTAAACTCAAGAACAGCCAGCTAGAAGATAGGCATAGAGAAAGGTATGTGGGAAGGAGGTGTGGAGTTTTTAAGCCCTCTCTGAGTTGA
The DNA here is from genome assembly GCF_029215605.1 of Mirounga angustirostris. NCBI lineage: Eukaryota > Metazoa > Chordata > Mammalia > Carnivora > Phocidae > Mirounga > Mirounga angustirostris. The sequence goes on from NW_026991713.1 coordinate 144,280,828, forward strand.
CCACTCCCCATATCTCCATGAGTTCACCAATCAGAGGCTCTCCAGACCTTGTCCTTGGGGATTTGTATGGAAGCTTCATTACATAGTCACGACTGACTAAATCATTGACAATTGGTGATTGAATTCAATCTCTAGCCCCTCTCCTCCCAGGAGGTCTGGGATAGGATTCCAAGTTCCAATCTTAAAATCACATGGTTGGCTCCACTAGCAACCAGCTTCTACTCTTAGATGACCTAGGGGCTTTCCAAAAACCACCTCGTTAACATAACAAAAGACACCTTGATTGCTCTCTACACTTAGGAAATTCCAAGCATTTTAGGAGCTCTGTGCCAGGAATGCAGATGAAGACCAAATGTACATTTTTCTTACTATAAATCACAACATCACAGCCTGACTCAGCACCCTGGGTGCAATCAAGGGTCACTTCCTGAGTCCCAGACCAGAGCTCCCGGGTTCATGCCCCTAATCTTACTATCTCTGTTACCTTGGTTGAGTTAAATCTCTGCATCTGTCTTTCCTCATGTGTAAAATTGGGAGAATGGGTGTTTCAGAGTATCAAACAAATTAATACTCATAAAGGGCTGAGCCCCATGCCTGAAAGAGTAAGGTTTACAGAATATTGCTTATTGCCAGTCAGGAGAGGAGTTCTGTCAATAGAGCCAGAAATAATGTTTGGCTCATGTATGCTCCTAGAATTGTGGGGAGCTCCATTTTTCCATTAAAACAATACATATTTGGTCACCTCATGCAAATAAAAACTGTTAGATTGCTAACTGGAGGGTGATGCTTTATTCAAACCAATCTCCCTCCCTCCCTTCCTTCCTAAAGACTGACTGATAATTCCTTTATTCCATGACTTCTCAACCTGGGCATTATAGATATTTGGGACCAGATAATTCTGTCGTGTGGTGGTGGGGTATCCTGCATATTGTAAAATGATTACCCGCATCTCTTGCCTCTACCCACTAAATGCCAGTAGTATTGCCTTCCCCTCAGTTTTGACAACCAAAAATATCTTCAGATGTTGCCAAAAACTTGCCTTAGATTGACAATTAGAGCCTTAAGAGGACTTAAGAAATGACCCATGAGAGCTTTTGTTCTGTAGAAGTCTCCCATATGAAACAGCTCAGTCACATCCTGGTGCCTGGCCCCACACACCGCAGCAACCACAGTTAGTGCAACAACCAGAAATGATACAGTCCTTCTCCAGATGCCCTGTAGGCCATAACACTGCCTTGGGTGGATGTCTGCCTTGCATTCCTTCCCCATTTTGCAGAAGTGAAAACATAGGCCCAGAGAAAGGGGATCAGTCCACCCAGGGACCCAAACCATGTAATTGCATGGTTGTGCCAGAGTTCTGTTTGGTCCCAGTTCTTTGCCTTCCCCTCACTGCAGGCACTTTGCACACCTGCTATGTTACACAGTTGGAGGGGCATGTGGCCAGTGACAGGAGCTCAAATAAAATGATGGCATTAGGATTTCTGGTGTTCCGAAAGACAGAGCAAACACTCCCCCCACCCGCCACACACACACACACACACACACATCCAAACTTCCACGAGACATGTAAGGTCTTACAAGACTGAACTCCTGGGCAACCTCATCTCAGGCCAGTCTCCACTCATTCCCCGGCTTCATTTATCCTCTCACACCCTCTCTTGTATCAAAAGTTCTTCCAGGGCGCCTGGGTGGCTCAGTTGGTTAAGCGACTGCCTTCGGCTCAGGTCATGATCCTGGAGTCCCGGGATCAAGTCCCGCATCGGGCTCCCTGTTCAGCAGGGAGTCTGCTTCTCCCTCTGACCCTCTCCCCTCTCATGCTCTCTCTCTCTCATTCTCTCTCTCAAATAAATAAATAAAATCTTTAAAAAAAAAAAAAGTTCTTCCAGCCTCAGGGCCTTTGTATAGTTTTTTTCCTAGAATGACCCCTAACAGCCTTTCTATTTGTTTAGCTTCTCTCCTTATCTTTCCCCAGATGTCTTCCCTATTAGTCCATTCCAAAGGAAGTGCCTTCCATTATTTTATATATGAAGATTTTAAGAAGTATGGCTTATCACAGTTTACAACTATGTCACTCATTTATCTGCTCAAAAGCATGTTTTGTTCTCTGGCTGTTCCATGCAAGTGTAAGCCCCATGGTTCATGTCATGTGTTCCTGCCTCCAACGTTTAGCCCATAGTTGGTAAACACTTAATAAATATTTGTTGAATTTAAAAATGAATTAATGGAAAACTGAATGAATGAATAAATGATTGCACTTACACAGCCTTGACTAGAAACTGGGTGTGGTACAGAATTCTAACTTCAAGATGCTTCCTGGCCAAGAGGAGGTTCCTTTCACCTTCCCTTCTGGGCTGTGAATGTCTCTTTGCTGGGAGTGGTAACCGAGGCCCTGGATTGCTCAAGATTTGTTTGAATAATATATTAGTTGTTACACACTCTTCAGTAAAAAATGTCATAATGCAATCATTCATTCATTACAAAAATTTCTATTAAGTACTTGCTTTGTGCCAGACCCCATTCTGGGCACTGAGGAAACCGTACAGATTCCGAGCATGTCCTCAGAGAGGAGCAGGCACATAATGACAACTATCTGAGAGCTAGCACAGAGCAGCGCCAGGTGCTGGGGAAGCAGATCCTAGGAGGATCTTGCCAGTTGGGTTAGGGAAAGCCTCTCAGAGGAATTTATGTTTAAACTGAATCCTGAGAGACCAGCAAGTGTTGGCCAAAGATAGAAGCAGCAGTCTGTGTTAAAGTGCTAACATGAATTTGAAAGAACTGAACCCATGTTACAGGGGCCAGGAAGCAGAGAGCCAGCATACAGCCCAGAGCAAGTACCTAGTGGAGAACAAAGACCCCAGAAATGGTGGCCAATGTGATACAGCTGCTCCTTTCCCTGTCCATCTTTTCAGAAGCTGCAAGGTGGCCCGGCACATGAAACAAAGGGCGTGTTGACTGGAGAGCTTAGGTGTCCCAGTTTTACCATGAAAAGACTGTGAACTATAGATCTTGAGCAAACTATGTAGTTCTTTTAGTCATAGGGAAGAGAGCAGGAGCTTGGAGTTGAGAGCTGGCCCCAGATCCCAGCTGTGTGTCCTTGAGCAAGCTGCTTTCCCTCCCTAAGCCTCTTTTCCTCACCTATACAGAAAAGAATAATGATACAATGAGCACTCATGATGTTTATTGTTTATCACACACTGGGCAAATCGTCCCTTCTGCATTAGCCCACTTTGTCCTCACCATCACACAGCACTCATTTTATAGCTGAGTAAACTGAGGTGCTGAGAGTTAGTGATCTTGCCTTGAGGTCCCAGAACTAATATTGGAGATGCTGGGGTTCACCCACATCTGTCTGCCTCAGGAACCTGAGCTGACAACCCTATACCATGCTGTCATTTACAATTATTGAGAAGATAAAGTAGAATAATTCATTCACCCAGCATTTTGCCTGGCACAAATTCAAGAAATAGGATTGGACAGATGTGGATTCTAATCCCATTTTTATCTCTTACTGGCTGTGTGACTCCTTCAGCTGCTACATCTGTCTGGGCCTCAATTTTCCCACCTGCAAAATGGGAATGATCTGAAATTCTATATCACCTCTTAGGAACATTCAGTGAGGATGCAAACAAGTCCCTTAGTACAATGTCCTAGTAAGTACCCAACACAGGTCATCTCTAATTATTATTAGGTGTATAGTAGATGCTATACTAATGTCAGACCTCCCACCTTCTCTTCCTGAGTTTCCCTCTTGGCACAAGGGGCTTCAGAAAGTACAAGGCCCCTCATCTCTCTCATGCACGTGAGAGACCAGGGTGTCTTCAATATGAGGCAGTAACAGAAGCCAAGGGGATGAGAGGGATCCATCAGAACTGTTTTCTTCCAGCTGATTGTGATGTGTGACCAGGTAGGGGGATGCCCTTGGTGTGGAGTTCTTTGTGTTCTTTCCCTAAAACAAGCGCCTTCCATGCCAAGCCATCTTTCCTGCACAACACTTTAATTTACATCTTTTAATAACTTGGGTTGCCATGGAAGCATTGGAATTCAGTTTTAAAATAGACAAACTAATTGTTTCAGTCAGTTTGGGTATTTGCTGTCAAGGAAACAGCCAGCTTTCCCCCATTGCTTAATTGGATGTATAAGGTGGCAAAATGGCAGAGGGGTTCTTCCCACCCCATAGCCAGGCAGAGGAGGCACCATGAGGCGTCCAAGGAAACTTACCCAATCCTGGCTGTGCACCTAGGAAGGGGAGTGTCTGGACTAATGGAGGGGGCCAGTAGGGCAAAAGGGATGGAAAGAGTGAGGCATAGAAGAACCATAGTGGGACACAGCTCCTGAGGCAGAGCACAGGGCTAGGACATTCTGACAGCCAGCCATGGTTCCTCTAGCCTTGAATGGAGGGTCAGGGGTCCTCCGTTCTGTTCTGAGGGATTCTAGCAACAAAACCAACACCAGCAAAATACATGGGCTGAGGGCTGGAACCCACTTCCTCACTGAGATTGATGAGGAGGCATGACTCTTTCATCCAATGACAGATTTTCACTTACCTTCTTTTCTGTGCCAGGTAGGTATGTGCTAGGCTCTGGGAGTCTAACTGATCCAGAGGGAAGATTAGATCATTCATTTATTTAATCATTCAACAAATATTTATTGCATTCTTGTTAAATATATTAGTGAACATGCTAGTTCTCTATCTTTGTGGAGCTTATATTCTAGCATGGTAAACAGACAATGAATAAGAAGAATAATGGATTACATGGGATGTTGAAAGCTAATATGTGGAATGTCAAAAGGAAAGGAAAAGTGGAACAGAGAACAGGGGATTAGGAGTGTAGAATTAATGATTTGTCTGGTTAGGCTTCCTTGAGAAAGTGAGGTCTGAGCAAAGACTTGATAGAGGTGAGACCATTAGCCAATGAAACCTTGGTGATTAAGTATGATTAGGAGTGATTAAAAATTCTCCCTCGGGCGCCTGGGTGGCTCAGTTGGTTAAGCTACTGCCTTCAGCTCAGGTCATGATCCTGGAGTCCCAGGATCGAGTCCCGCATCGGGCTCCCTGCTCGGCAGGGAGTCTGCTTCTCCCTCTGACCCTCCTCTCTCTCATGTGTGCTCTCTCTCACTCATTCTCTCTCTCTCAAATAAATAAATAAAATCTTAAAAAAAAAAATTCTCCCTCTGTTACTGGAGCACATCTGAGCTGGAATTCCATTTTTCATTAATTATTCCCCCAAATGATGTCTGCCTATGGCAGCACCTCTTTAAGCCTTAATCTCCCCATCTCTGTAGTGGGGATAATAGTACTTTAAATGGTTAAGTGAGTTAATGTTTATTAAATGCCTGGCATATAGTAAGAGATAGGATGATGGTGTTAATGGTAATGATGATGATAAGGTTCATAAATCAATGAGGAATAAGAAGTAAGACATAAGTAGAGAGGCATTGACCACTCGTTATGAGATATACTAAGTGATAGAATGTAGATCAAGATTTTGTGAAAGCTCCAAAGAGGGTCAAATCCACTCTATTAAAGACTTTCCAGAAGTCATTCCTATGCCAAAATATACAGGAAAACGGGGGCTATACAGGTGCAGTGGGGAGGAAATGGTGTTCCATTGTGGTGAAATAGCCTGTGCAAAGGCAACGTGGGAAGAGAGCATGGCCAAGTCAAAGTACCATGAAGAGTCCATGGGATCTGGAGCTGAGTGTGTGAAGACCCAACTCTCATGAGATGAGGTTGCAGATGTCAACAGGTACCTGGAGGCCTTTATAAGATTTTATCCTGTAGCTGGGCTTCACACAATTTTCCAGGAATGCCTTCCCAAGGATAAAGAAGAGTGAATAAGAATGCTCTGGGAGAAATGGGGTATTGAGGTGCTTGAAGTTCTCAGTGGTCCCACCCAGTTGTGAAACCTCTTCCAAGTCTTCTGCATCCATATCAAATGTGTACATGCATTTGGTATCTGGTTCCATGTTATATCACATTTCTTTTAATATCAAATTAGTATTCTGAATTACTTACCATGGAGTTAAAGTAATGCTCCAGAAAAATGTCCAGATGACTTTGCACTCCTGTTTAGAAGTGTATTTTGCAAATGAATATGTGGAAGCTTTTGGATGCTTTTAGATCACCTAGAAACAGCCAGGTCTTTGTGTACAATGATTAGTTAGTTGCAAGATGGAGAATTAAAGAAGTAAGGAGTAACTTGAGACTGAAGGCTGGCCAACCCTTGGGTGGTATTTGTAGTCATCCAGATGGGACATGATGGTGGCCTGGATTGTGGTCATGGCAGTAGTGGTACAGTGGAGGGATATCCACTGGGGATATACATTTTAAAATATGCCACCAGATCTTAATACAATCACAGTGGTCCATTTTTCCTTTTGTCCCTATAATAACACACTGATTTACTTCTAGACTTTTACTATACCTATTTAAAAATTTGAGGTAGACTGATAAAAGTAAAACATGGAAACAACTCAAAAACACTGTAAGAGTAAACATCTAAGATAGATCTTCTCTCCATCAGAGCGCTGAATTTATCTCTGAGCTTCCTGGCAACAAAGGCAAAAAGAGAAACATATTGGGTCATATAATCTGTATTGCATGGTGAGATGGAAGACAAAGTTCATGTATAGGAGAGAACATTGCATAAGCACTGAACTCTGAGAAGGATCAGTCAGTTGCTTCCATACTTAAAGGTTATTTTATGATAGAAAAGCAATGCCTTCAACAAAAAGATTGTCTGCATCAACATTTCTTGTCCTCATCTGCTATAAATGCTGAGGTCATAGTGTTAAATCTTAACTCAGTTGAGGCAGTTTCATGGGGAAGATAACATAATATGGTCCAGGTGCTTGTCTTTCTAATTTAATACAAGACTAGAACTTAGAGAATCCTAAGAAATGGATGACTCATATGCCCATTAGATTATCTATCTCAGATATTAGATTTCTCAGATGAGCTTCTGGAAGGAGGAGCTGGATTTCAGTCAACTCATGGCTGGACTCTCTAGTGAATGCCAACTTCTGTGTCGTTGAAGAAGAAAATGTATGTGGTTGAAATATCAGGGCCAAGGGAGTCTGCATTTCCATTCTGAAATGAGAACTTGGCAGCTTGATCTTTATTCTTGAACTGGAGAAGGAGCCAGTGTGGCCTATTGTATAGAAAAAGGTGTTGGCATTGAGAAAATCTAGTCTGAACTCATTTCTGCCACTAACTTATTAAGTGACTAAGGTCAAGTTAGTTTACCTCTTGCAGACTCATTTATAACCTAGGGTAAATGTGGGCATCCATATACAAAAGACTCACAGCTAATATCATCCTCAATGGGGAAAAACAGAGCTTTCCCCCTACAGTCAGGAAAAAGACAGGGATGTTCACTCTCATCATTACTCTTTAACATAGTACTGGAAGTCTTAGCCTCAGCAATCAGACAATAAAAAGAAATAAAAGGCATCCAAATCAGCAAGGAAGGAGTCAAACTCACTATTTGCAGACAACATGATACTCTATGTAGAAAACCCAAAAGACTCCACCAAAAAATTGTTAGAGCTAATTCACAAATTCAGCAGAGTTGCAGGATTTTAAATCAATGTGCAGAAATCTCTTGTATTTCTATACACCAATAATGAAGCATCAGAAAAAGAAATCAAGGAATCGATCCCATTTGCAGTTGCACCAAAAACAATAAGATACCTAGGAATAAACCTAAATAAAGAGGTAAAAGATCTGTACTCTGGAAACTATAGGACACTTATGAAAGAAATTGAAGAGGATACACAGAAATGGAAAAGCATTGTATGCTCCTGGATTGAAAGAACAAACATCGTTAAGATGTCTATACTACCCAAAGCAATATACACACTTAATGCAATCCCTATCAAAATAACACCAGCATTCCTCACAGAGCCAGAACAGACCATCCTAAAATACATATGGAACCACAAATGACCCTGAAGAGCCAAAGCAGTCCTGAAAAAACAAAACTGGAGGCATCACAATTCCAGATTTCATGCTATATGACAAAGCTATAGTCATCAAGACAGTAGGGTACTGGCACAAAAATAGACACACAGATGAATGCAACAGAGTAGAGAACCCAGAATTGGACCCACGACTATCTGGTCAACTAATCTTCGACAAAACAGGAAAGACTATCCAATGGAAAAAAGACCATCACTTCAACAAATGGTTTTGGGGAAACTGGACAGCAACATGCAAAATAATGAAACTCAACCACTTCCTTACACCATACACAAAAATAAATTCAAAATGGATGAAAGACCTCAATATAAGACAGGAAACCATCAAAATCCTAGAGGAGAACACGGGCAGAAACCTCTTTGACCTTGGCCGTAGCAACTTCTTATTAGACACATTGCCAGAGGCAAGGGAAACAAAAGCAAAAATGAACTATTGGGACTTCATCTAGATAAAAACCTTGTACATAGCAAAGGAAACAACAAAACTAAAAGGCAGCTTATGGAATGGGAGAAGATATTTGCAAATGACATGTCAGATAAAGGGTTAGTATCCAAAATCTGTAAAGAGCTTATCAAACTCAACACCCAAAAACAAATAATCCAGTTAAGAAATGGGTAGAAGACATGAATAGATACTTTTCCAAAGAAGATATCCAGATGGCTAACAGGCACATGAGAAGATGCTAGCATCACTCATCATCAGGGAAATACAAATCAAAACCACAGTGAAATACCACCTTACACCTATCAGAATGGCTAAAATTAACAACGTAAGAAACAACAGGTGTTGGCAAAGATGCAGAGGAAGGGGAACCCTCTTGTACTGTCAGTGGGAATGCAAAGTGGTGCAGCCACTCTAGAGAATAGTATGGAGGTTCCTCAAAAAGTTAAAAATAGAACTTCTATATGACCCAGTAATTGCAATACTAGGTATTTACCCAAAGGATACAAAAAATATAGATCTGAAGGGGTACCTGCACCCTGATATTTATAGCAGCATTATCAACAAAAGTCAAACTATGGAAAGAGCCCAAATGTCCATCAACAGATGAATGGATAAAGAAGATGTGGAGCGTGTGTGTGTATATACATACATACATGCATACATACATACATACAATGGAATATTACTCAGCCATCAAAAAGAATGAAATCTTGTCATTTGCAATGACGTGGATGGAGCTAGAACGTATTATGCTAAGTGAAATAAGTCAGTCAGAGAAAGACAAATACCATATGATCTCACTCGTGGAATTTAAGAATGAAACAGATGAACATATGGGAAGGGGTGGGGGAGAAGGGGAGAGAAGGAAATAAACCATAAGAGATTCTTTTTTTTTTTTAAGGTTTTATTTATTTAGCTATTAGAGAGAGCGAGAAGAAGAGAGCGAGAGAGACAGCATGAGAGGCAGAGGGACAGAGAGAGGCAGACTCCCACTGAGCAGAGAGTCTGTGCAGGGCTTGATCCCAGAACCCTGGGATCATGACCTGAGCCAAATGCAGACACTTAACCAACTCAGCCAGCCAGGCGCCCCCCACCCCATAAGAGACTCTTAATGATAGAGAACAAACTGAGGGTTGATGGAGGGAGGCGGGTGGGGGATGGGATAGATGGGTGAAGGGTATTAAGTAGAACACTTTCTGTGATGAGCACTGGGTGTTGTATGTAAGTGATGAATCACTGAATTCTACTCCAGATACCAATAGTGCACTGTATGTTAATTAAGTAAAATTTAAATTAAAAAAAAAATAAGAGGGTAGCCTGGGTGGCTCAGTCCTTAATCATCTGCCTTCAGCTCAGGTCATGCCCCGCTCAGCGGGAAGCCTGCTTCTCCCTCTCCCACGCCCCCTGCTTGTGTTCCCTCTCTCGATGTGTCTCTCTCTGTCAAATAAATAAATAAAATCTTTTTTTTTTAAGATTTTATTTATTTATTTGACAGAGACAGAGATAGCGAGAGCAGGAACACAAGCAGCGGGAGTGGGAGAGGGAGAAGCAGGCTTCCCCTCGAGGAGGGAGCCCGATGTGGGACTCGATCCCAGGACCCTGGGATCATGACCTGAGCCGAAGGCAGACGCTTAACAACTGAGCCACCCAGGCGCCCTAAATAAATAAAATCTTAAAAAAAAAAAAATAAGATCCAGGGAAAAAATAAATGGAAAAACAAAAAACAAAAATGTGGGCATCTTTATTTTTTTAAGATTTATTTATTTTCATTTTAGAGAGCAAGAGAGAGCGGGGGAGGGGAGAGAGAGAGAGGATCTCAAAGGAGACTCCCTGCTGAGCACAGAGGCCAATGTGGGGCTTGATCTCATGGCCCCAAGATCATGACCCAAGCCAAAATCAATAGCCTGACATCCAACCCACTGAGCCACCCAGGTGTCCCCAAATGTGGGCATCTTATAGGGCTATTGGGAGGATTAAATGATATAACAGGTGTCAGATACCTAAAACAGCTTAGAACAAAGGCATTCAATACATTATAGATATTACTCTTATTTTAATTGTAAACTGAAGGCAATTTAGCTGTTTTGCTGAACCTTAAAGCAAACCTCAGAATGTTACTAAAGCCCAAGATGCACATTTCTAAATCAAAAAGAATGCACAAACTAAGCATGCATTCCTGAGATTTCCTGGGAGGGGGGCATGGAGGAAATGGGTAGCATCACACATGAAGTGTAAACCTCCTGTTTACAGGATTCTTGTTAGGAGATGTATGGGAGAGTACTTTGTGGAGAAGGGGAGTAAGAGGAGAATAAGGAAAATAAAAGACTAAGCAAGGATGGGGATTCCATCAGAATTGAGTCTAAGATTGATCCCGTGGAAAGCTCTGGAACATAAATTACACCACAGAATTGGTCCTATCTTCCCATCTTGAGGCAAGAGAGCCAAGCTTTTTGTACCCCTGGCCCTTGGCTGAGGTTTGCCTCCTGGAGTTGGGGGAGGGTAGGCTAGCCTTCCAGTGGAGGTGACTTCCATTTGAGAAGGGGGATGGGTCAGTTATCATCAGCCAACACTCTCACATCTGGGGTCTGGTGCTCTGGCAGGTAAAGAGGGCCTGGGTGAGGCGCCAGCAACATCCACTACACCTCCTAAACATCACCTATTAATTCCTGATTTTCTCTCTTTTTCATCAGCTGCCAGAATCATTGTGCTTTCTCTCTGCACTCCTTTACAACCTACCTTACTCCTTTTCTGTTGGTCAAACATCTCTTCTTTCCTCTACCACTATTTAAGCCTACTTATCCCCTTTTATCATAGAAGAGTTATTCCATTCTGCCTTCTTCCCTTTGTATCCTTAAAGTCTCATAGGTATTTAAAATTTAATATTTCCTATTTCTATCATTACTATCTCCTGGGAAACATGTGGGTAGGATCAATGTTATTCTCAAAAAATCAACTTTGAACCTGCAAGAACACATGGGAAAGATATAGTAGTCACCCTTGAGGTTTGCTCCACTTAATTTCAAAGAGAAACTTTTTGTGAGAAGGACACGTTTCAGCACCTAGGAAAGCAACAAGCCTCAGGGTGGCCCTGTCTTGGCTGGTCTAAGGTGAGCAAACCTTTTCATCCCTACTGCAAGTTTCTCAGGAGACTCACTGGGTGTCCTCCAACATTTTTTTTTCAGTTTGGTGTTAGTCATATGTGAGAGCATATCACCATTCAGCCAAAAGTCATACCTTTTATTGCAATTCGCTTGCCTCCTCTCTCTGAGTAGACTGGTTTCACTCTGGAATGTTACAGGTTTGAGCTTTGTAGTTCCAAATGTTTTTTCATAGTTCCCATAGAAGGCCAGGAATTTAGGAAACAGCTTCTGTGTATCATAGAGCAAGGTTCTAGCTGGGCTAGCTGAAAGGCAGGGAGAGGCTGACTCATGGTGTGTTTCTGAAAGATCTGGTGGCTCTCTTGTTCATATGTATAACCAATCGAATCTCTGATGTATCCTGGCCTAGAGAATGATCCTGGGGCCAGAGTCCATTGTCCTGTTTGAACTTTATGGAGGAGTTATAACAGTAATAGCCAACAGTGGCAGGTGCTTTTTTGGGCACCCACATGTAAAATCATATTTCATTCTCTCCACAACAGGTGTGGGTTCTTTTTTTAACACCATTTTGCAGATTAATAAATCAAGGCACAGAGAGGTCCTCCCACAGAGGTGTTTGCATAGGCATGCTTAAAGCTTGGAAAGAATTACTTCACCATTATTTTAGTTTACAATTTCATCCTCATTTGGACAGTTCATTGATTAGTATCTAAGTTTTCTCCCTGCTTTCCAGATTTAATGAGCGGGGGTGGAATCCTATCTCATTTTGTCACTGTGGTGCCGTCAGTTTCTTTCTTTCTTTTTTTTTTTTTAAGATTTTTATTTATTTTTGACAGAGAGAGACAGCAAGAGAGGGAACACAAGTGGGGGGAGTGGGAGAGGGAGAAGCAGGCTTCCTGCTGAGCAGAGAGCCTGAAGCAGGGCTTGATCCCAGGACCATGGGATCATGACCTGAGCCAAAGGCAGACGCTTAATGACTGAGCCACCCAGGCGCCCCATGCCCTCAGTTTCTAACACAATAATAGGCACATAATAGATGCTCAACACATTGTTCATTGATCCATGAATATGCATTCAAATGTGAATAGAGAGATGGGAGGAGAGGATTTTTCTAGGCAGAGAATAGCATGTGCCCAGGGGTAAGAGAGAGAGAATGAGAGAGAGAGCACTCTCGCCAAACAACTGCATTTCTGCAGGGAGATTTATTTCAGTAGATGTGAATGAAGAGATGGAGATTCTATTTCCTCCTTAGCCCTCTTGCCCTGCTCATCCCAACTGCCCTGCTCTGGCCTCATGCAGCCAGTTCCTCATCCGTATTCTTCCCAGGCCATCCCTCCAGCCCAGTAATCTGTTTCTGTCCTTTCAAGAAGTTAATAGGACAAAAACAAATCACCGGTCTCCAGCAAGTCATGCAGGGTTCTTGGGGACCTGGCGGTCAGCTTCGAGAAGGACATGAGAGGGGTAGACGGTGCCAGGAATGCCAAATCAGCTTCCTCTTGCTGGAAGAAATCACAACTACCACCAAGACACCCAGGAAGCTGAAGAAGCCCCCTCCAGGCCCCCGGGACTCCAATCCACAAAAGCCAAGTCTGCACTGCTCAGATTATCTGGGGAAACTAATGAAACATAAACCTTCCCCCTACCCCCCTTCCCCTGAAGAACAGTATTTCTATTCAGGAGGCACATGAGATATAGAGATGCTGTTCTTCTATCAGTAATCACTGCTGTCTGCCCCATAGACACCTGTCTTCTCTCCTTTATTCCAGATCACAAGCCCTTCTTCACTCTTTCCTGTGCCTAGTATCACAAGCCACAGGTTAAGTTCACATCTCACATCCCCTCAGGCACATTTGTCTCCCTTAACCCTCTCAGCCTACCATGCCCTGAAGGCTGTACATGGGGGACATTTTTCATGATCCATCCTCTCCTCTCCATTCTCTTTGTCATTTTTAATGACAGGATCCTAATTATTGCTCTTCTGAACAACTTTAGGCTCTAGCAATCTGATCCTCTTACCTCTGGGGGTCCCCCTTTAGAATTCATCTTGTACTCTGCAACTGGAATGGCTTTCCAGAGTTGAACTATGATGGCTCATAGTCTAAGGATGAAATGTAATTCTTAGCATGGCACTCAAGGCCCCCCACAGACCTATCCCAATTCATTTGTTCAGATGATTTGCTCCTAATTGCCCTTCACACCTGTGCTAGCCAGTAGGGTAGCCATTAGCCATATGTGGACATTACATGTAAATAAAAATTAATTAAATTAAATTAAATCAGAAATTCAGTTCCTCAGCCATAATAGCCCCATTTCAAGTGCTCAATGGCCACATGGAGCTCATGGCTACCATATTGGACTGTAAGGATATAGGAATTTCCAACACCACAGAAACCACAGAAATTTTTGTTTGGCAGTGCTATTTCACATGTCATAAGCCAGACCCAAATGAGACTTTTTGCTATTCTTTGTTCATATCCTCAGATTTTCCACCCTAATACTTTTGCTCATGGTCTCACATTTATTGGAAATGTCTACCCCCAGTCTCTCCATGTCCAAACATTCCTAAGTCTTTAAGGTTTTTTTAGGAAGCCTTCCTTGCTTCTCTACCTAGAAATGACTTACCCTACCCTTAAATTCTCATAGCCCCTGGTGCTTCTGATGGTACTTGTAACTTCTTACTGTTATTCGTAGTTTATACATATCATGGTGCCCTATACCATGTATGGGACTTGGCGGATGTTTTTTGGATGGATGAATGCACTCCTTGTGTTGGACTATAAGCTCTAAATACTGACAAATACCTGTTACTGTTCACCTATCATGAGTCAAGCCTTGTTCTGGGAAATTTATTCATTCACCCTTACAGTAGAACCATTAAGTAAGAATTAATATTCCGATATGATAGATGAGTAAACCGAGACCCACAAAGGCAGCATCCTATCCCAAGGTCCACAGTTGACAAATAGCAGAGCCAGAGTTTAAATGAAGTCCGGGGGCATCTGAGTGGCTCCGTTGGTTAAGTATCTGACTCTTGATTTTGACTCAGGTAATGATCTCGGGGTCATGAGATCAAGCCCCGTGCTGGGTCCCAGGCTGGATATGGAGCCTGCTCAAGATTGTCTTCTGGCGCCTGGGTGGCTCAATCAGTTAAGCGTTTGCCTTCGGCTCCAGTCATGATCTCCTGGTCCTGGGATCAAGCCCCGTGTAGGGCTCCCTGCTCAGTGGGCAGTCTGTTTCTCCCTCTCCTTCCTCCCTTTCCCACCACTTGTGCTCTCTCTCTCTCTCAAATAAATGAATAAAATCTTTAAAAGAAATTCTCTCTCTCTCTCCCTCTCGCTCTCTCAATAAATACATAAAATGAATTTGAATTGAATGAATGACTCTAAGCTTCTGTTTTTCCATACAGTAATACTATGCTACCTTTCTTTTAAGTGAGATTCTTTCATTTTACTATAGGGGCAAAGAAAAAAGTCTTCATAAAATTTCTCTTCCACTTCTGCCTTGCCCCTTCCCCGCTACTCCAAACCCAGAGCCTGGCACATAGTTGCTACTCTTTAAACAGTGAATGACCAATTTTTAAGTCATCAAGAGACTCCCAACACCTGGTACTCATCTCCAGGCTCTGCCCACATGGAGTCTTAAGCCTATGGAATCAGCTGTGCTGTTAACCTTGCCCTTGGTAGTCTCATCTCAGGTACACCATCCTCAACTTCTCCAGCCTAACCCCTTCCCAGCCCCCATGGTTGGACTTGGGGCAGGGAGGGGGCCAGCCTTCTCTTGGATTCACCTGAGCTGACTTTCTTCTTTCAGTTGTATCTATGTGTGAATTTTGGAGGGAATTATTTTCTCTACTGGAAAATATAGACAAACCCCATCTAGTTTTTTCAAAGATTCCCCCCCAATCAACACATGCCATAATAATCTCCACTCAACCTCTTTGTTCTAACATATTTTCAGAATGCCCTTTCTCCCTCCCCCCACTCTTGTTCCTGTTTCAGCTTTGCTGTGTGTTCCTCTGAGAAGTCATCCCTGAGTTCTCTGCCCTTCCTGGTGTTTCTATAGCATGCAGAACCTGCATTACACAAAGAGACAGCTGGTTAGATGCTCGTTTTCATAGGGGAGCATTTATTAGACACTCTTACTGTATGCTCCTCCATCTCTTCTAGTTCATAAAACATTCCAAGTTCATTGGGACAGAGGTGATGGCAGGTGGATAGAAAGAAAGGAGGGTGGGGCCAGACAGACAAACACTGTCTATTTCAGCAGCTGAAGTTTATCCACCCCCATTTTACCCATGAGACTTCAGAGGCTCAAAAGAGTAAAGCTGTCTATTCCAAGTCACCCCGTAGGAGTGAAACTTATACTCAAACCCAGGTGTCTCGCTCTATTGCATCAGTTTGTCTTTCCTTTTTCTCCCTGCCCTCCCCACAAAAAACCACTAGCTATCGTATCTAGGCCAACTTAGACATTGCTCGTTCTCCCAGGAAGGCTGCATCCTCCAGGATTCACCAGTTCTCATTGAAAGAATCATAGGAAGACAAATTTGGGGACTTTGGGTGGTATGAGCCATGCACATGCACTCCGGAGCTGGCACCCTCTCCCCTTGCTGAGGGAAGCTGCTGGAGGCACGTTTCCCTCTAAGCCGGGCATATGTCACCTTCGGGCAAAAGATGAGCTAATAGAATTGAGATGAATGTAATTGGCAGAAGGTTAGCAAGGGAGCCATGTGCGTCTGGAGCTTCCCGAAAAGGCCAGTGTGTTTCTTGCTCCCCTGTCTCGAGATTAGTATGCAGGTAAGGCAGATGGGCCTCAGCAGAGTAATTGGATCATTCGGAGATCGGCAATGCCTGGTGTATGTACAAAGCCTCAACAGTGATTAGATCCTGCCCGCTCATCTCGGCAAGCCTTGAAATTCTTCCCACTGTGAAAAACTAATTTTCTGTGGGAATTTATTAAATAAGAAATCTGCATGCCACTTTACCTTGTAAGTCAGGCCAGCAGAATACAAAGATTCCCCTCGACTTTGATGCATGTTCCTAGCAGAGACTTCTCCATCACTTGGGGAGAGGTGTTTAGGAGCTAGTTTTGTTTTAGGGCATGTGTATTTTTCAGTGTGTCCTCAGGGCAAGAAATATGGGACCCCTTAGCTAAAAGCCCATGATGAGAGAGAATAACTGGGACAAGCAGAATGCAGCATGGGGTGGGGATAGTGCGAAAAAGTCAGGCCCATGCAGACTGTGGAGTGTTCTCTTTCCTTGTAATGGGCTGAATTTGCCTCCTCCCCACCCTCATTCATATGTTGAAATTCTAAAATCCTGTACCTCAAAATACAACCTTGTTGGGGAATAGTCTTTGTAGTTGTAATTAGTTAAGATGAAGCCATATTGAAGTAGGGTGGGCCCCCAATCCAATATGACTAGTGTCCTTATAAAAGGGGGAAATTTGGACACAGACAAAGGAAGAATACCATGTAAAGATGAAGGCAGAGGTGGGGCTGATGCTTCTAGAAGGAACATCAATAATTGTCAGCAAACAACCAAAGCTAGGTGAGTCATAGAACAGATTCTTCCTTCCAGCGCTCCCGAAGAACTAACCCTGCCAACACCTTAATCTCCAACTTCTAGCCTCCAGAACTGTGAAACAGTACATTTCTGTCATTTAAGCCATCCAGTCTGTTAGGGTAGCCCTCGAAAAACTATTACAAGGACAAAGATTCTTTTATATGGGAGTCTGGATACCTGGGTTCTGGTTTGTGCCTCACCTCTGAGGTGGGCCGGTGAGGCCCATTGGATTTCTGAGGCAGTAGGCTCTGAGATGATCAGTGTATACCGGAGGTATGTCAGGGAGGTCTTTCGGATTGACACCTGTGGAAGGGAAGCCATCAGGGCAGGAATTATGTACTTGAGTTGCAGTGGCATCTTAAACAGAAGCCTAAGCTGACTCAGTGGGGAGTCTGGAAGATTGAATGACCATTCAGAACTGCCCCACATTTGGAATGAGAGGGCCAGACCTTTATACCTGAGCTGCTACAGGAAGAGGGTATGAGCTCCGCAAGGTGGCTCCCTTCAGCTGAGGCAGTCCCAAGAGAGGACAGAGAGCTGAGAGTTGTCGGCTTGCTTCCAGCATTCTCAGAAGCTGGGGGGTATGAATCCTTGATTCTTAAAGGGGATCTGAGTGATTCCTTACAGCACCGCAAGGCCTTGTCTTGGTCAGATCCCTGGATGAGAAAGTGCATATGGTAAACCTTGCTGGGTGTTGAGGAAAGTCCTTTGTTGAATTATATATACTATCCAAAGGGTGATTTCCTGATTTTGAGAGTTGAGTCACTCAGGAGGGTGGGTACTCCACCATTTGTGGGGAGATTCACATAGAAGCTGTATTCCTTCCCAGGGCAATTAGAGAGAAGAGCAGAAGTAGGGGATACATGCAGTTGGTGGATAATTTCTGCAATTTCTCAGAATTTGGAATCTTTGCAGATTATTGACCTGTAGTGGCCTCAGGGCAACATGAGTAGACCCAGTGATTTATGTGAGGAAACCTCATACCTTGAAAGAGGATGACGTTTAGAAGTAAAGAGTTCCTCTCCTGCCTGGCTCTCTATACATGACCTTGAGCCAGGATCCACATGTTAAATGCCTCAGTCCCCCTAGGTGTCAAGAGAAGAGATTAAACTAGACAAATGCTTCTCTATCTGAAACAATTCTCATAGAGCCAGGGTGCTTTCCTCCAGAACACGTTGTGCTTTTGTGATTATATAACAATTTGTGCGATGTTGCAATCCACGTTGTCCCCTTTAGTGGGCTGGGACTTACAGAGAGAAGGGACTCACCTTATTTATATTGCAGGACTTCACATTCTATCATTTATTGAACACTAACACATGCCCAGTACATGAGGACTCATTCAGTCCTCACAACAGCCCCATGAGGTGGGACTCATTGCACTCTAAAATTCTTAGGGAAACTGTATGAAGTCATGCCCAGCAAGTGGTAGCGTTCTGGTGTGAACTCACATAGCCTTATTCTTAATTACTTAATTATTTAATTAAATATCTTAATTACTTAATTACTATATGAGATCCTCCCAGGATCCAAAACCATGGTGGGACATTGCAGAATCTTAGTTTCAATTTGATGCATATATGAATGAAAACAATGGGCCCCTTTCTTTTAAAAAATCTCAAAGATGCCCAGTATTACACAGATGAAAGCTCTGCTTATGGAAGGGGATGGCCATTACAACCCCACCCCTATCCCGGCAAGAGAAGGGCTTCCTCTCCTCTTGCATATTACATAAGTGAAATTACCAGGGAGCCTGATTCTGCAACCACCCCCACACTGCAGGCATCTCTACCATCTGAGGTCTGTTTGGCAGTGTAGTTGCTGGAGGGTGGCTGCTCTGGGTGGCTCATTCATCACCAATGGGAGAAAGGTAGGGAGCAAATCCAGCCTTTCTAAGATGTCAGAGCACTGAAATCATCCATAACCTGTTTGTGTTCCCTGCTAACCCTCTGAAAGGCAACCTGACCACAGGGCATTCATGAAGCCCTTTCTGTCCAACAGTCCAGAATGGTTACCAAAAGTTCTCAGAATTAAAGGGAAGTAGAGTTGGTGGAGGTCTCTGTACAGCCTGGATCTTCCTGCCCCTCAGGCTACTATCCAGGGAGAAGTTTCACTGAGTTTCACATAGAGTGGGGCACATTTTCCCCTACCTGGCACTACAGCACCCCAACTCATGCACAGTCTAGCAGGTGCCAAAGTCTTCCTGGTTGGAAGATATCCCATCTTTAGCTCAGAACTCTTAACTGAGTGAAGGTTAATTTGTCCACCAATTTGTGGTGACTGTGAAAGTCTTTTCTGTGCACCAGGAGTGGGGGGCAAGGGGGTGGAGATCTGGTAGGGTAGGTAAGATAGGTGGAAAGGTTCAAGAGGCCGGGAAGCTGGTTAATGGACCGGAGAAAGAGGACATCATTGAATCAGGGCTGGGCTAGCAGAAGAAGGAAGGGAAGGAGCAGTCCAGGATACCTTCCTGGTTCAAAGAGGGAAGAGCTTCCAGCCTCTGGGTTTGTCCCTCCATCAGTGCCCTGCTCCTGTCCTTACCACTGCGGTGCACAGCAACCCAACTTCCAGCTGGCAGCATTGACATCTCTGACTGAGGATTTCTTTTTTTGGAGCCATTTATGTTCCTCTGTGTGCAGTGCAGGCTGGAAGTGCTGGCAAATTAACTCCCCCTGGAAGAGCTCCCTGTTCCATGACGGATGCAAGTTGGTGTCCAAATATTCCAGATCCCCAGCCCTTTGGGTAGGATAACTCTGACCTCGGCTCCCAGAATTCCCTAGTGGGATCAAGCTCCAGCTCACCACAGTGGTAACTGCCTACTAAAGCAAGCCCTGTCCCTTCTTCCGCCACCTTCACCTATAATCACCTCCCAAATAAACTACTTGTGCCTGCATCTTTCACTCAGCATCTTCTTCTAGGGGAACAAAACTAAGATACCCTGTCCTTTGATTGGTTCTGTCAGAGTTGAGGTGATTGGCAAAAAGGGGTCTTATCCTTTGGGCTAGATAGAGCCACCTTGTAGTGTATGGCCTCGCACTTGGATTCCACTATCTGTTTCTACCCCAGAATTGTTTTCAGCCTCTGTTTTGATTTCAGAGTAATCACTGATGAGGATTTTCATGGGATACTAGTGGAAGATCTGAAGCACTGAAGTTCTTGTTCCCCTTATCTTATGCCACAGCCTTGTCTTCAGAGACCTCTTGCTGTAGTGGTAAGCACAGCTTCCCTGGGGCACCTTCCTAGTCTCTCACTCACCAGCCCCACAGTATTGAGCACATGTTTGTTTTCTTCCCTAAGAAAATGCTAGACAGCAAAGGAGCTGGCATGCGTTGAGAGCCTTCAATGCATCAGTCACTGCACTATGTGCTTAATCACATTTAGATCTTCTGAGGGAGGTCCTGAGGCATCCATGTGGGGAGAGACTTGAATACAAGGAGAGCCTCTAAAATAAGGTCCACGTACTCCTTCATCCTCACTTCCCCACCCCGGTGCTACCTACAGTGGAAATTAGTGAAAAGAGCAAGCATTTTATGGTGCGACAGATCTAAGTTCCAGACCCACTTCTGCCATTTGCTAACTTTGTAGCTTTGGCTAAGTTATTTAGTCTGTTTCCTCATCTATATAATGGGCACACTGACAATGACCTCTCAGGCAATTATAGTGGTTAAATGAGGCAAGGCACATCAATTTCCTAGAACAGTTCCTTGTCTAAATGTTAGTCACTGTTTTCACTTTGTGCCCCATTGAAGCTCACATATTTAGCTCTTTCTGGGGAGGAGTTGACCAGATGGCAGCTTTGCAGGTCAGGAGTCTACCCTGAGATTAGTGTGGTTTGGGGACATGATGGAGACATTACTGATTCTCCAACTCTGCCCACCTCATTCTGGTCCCCTCCATGTTGCAAAT
This sequence comes from Mirounga angustirostris, assembly GCF_029215605.1. NCBI lineage: Eukaryota > Metazoa > Chordata > Mammalia > Carnivora > Phocidae > Mirounga > Mirounga angustirostris. The sequence continues at coordinate 144,301,815 of NW_026991713.1, forward strand.
TTGCAGAATAAAACTCACCACAAGTTGAATGATTTTCATGACAAAGTCATTTTTCTGCACATGACCTCTTGTTTTTGTACAAGAACTTGGTAGGTATCTGGCAAAACATCAGCCACAACCCAGATAAAAGTATAATTATTTCCTATTTGCTTGCTGGGGTTTTCAAATCAGTGCAGTAATTTAAGCATGACTCTTGGAGGCTTACAAAAAGATGTTATGATTAGTTTTATCTCCTTTGTTAAGGAAAAATAATTACAGTGAAATAATTAGAGGCGGCAGTTGACATGAGATTAGGAGAGCTGGCTTGGCACTGAAAGTGAAGTTCTAATGAGGAGAAAGTGTAACAAAGGGATGGGTCTACAGGGAAAGTGCCAGGAGCTTGTCCAGTTTTGGCCTCAGGACTCAGGGACAGAGAGAAAGCAGTACAGCTGGCTCAGTGACCAGCTTTGTACAGAATTAAACCACTCGGGCAAAGCACTGTCCTGGTGTCATAAGACCCAAGTCTAAGTTCAGATTCTAGCACTGCCAAGAGTGTGCCCTTAGACAAGTCCCTTGATAATTCTGAGCTACATTTAGTAGCTTTGTGTTGGCTTCTTTTTCTCTGTCTAGAAATGAGCTTCATGGAGATATTATAGGGATAAATTGAGAATGACCTGGCTTAATAAGTAGAAAGCCACCCACATGCCCATACCCACCATCTTATATATCCCAGTTATTTATTGTAGCTTATTTACCACTCCCTTACCCCATGAAATGGTTTGAACTTACACAGGTGTGGGATCAGGTCCTTGTTCAAGAGCACCAATGTTCTCAGTGTTCTGGCAACTTGGCCAAAATACCAAGGGTTCTGCACCTGACCTTTGTTAATGGCCCAGTATAAGATAAAAATAACAGCTAACATTGTGTTAGAACCTACCATGTACTGGGCACCATGCTAAGCACTTGGAGTGTATTGACTCCATCCATCTTTATACAGTGCTAAGAGGTGGACAATACAGTAGATCATGTTACATCCCCCAATCATGTGGAAACCAAGGTTTAGAGGTAGTAAGGAACTTACTCAGTTGTTTCCTGCAACTGACCTTGCAGTTGGCAGGATCAGGTTTCAAACCCAGGTCTGTTTGACTCAGAGATGGGGGCATTAACTCCCAACTTTAGTGAGGTTCCTTGGGGACTTCCAAGCTATTGTCTCTTTTGGTGACCAAAAGAAAGGAAACAGTGGCCCTGGAATAATCCAAGAATAATGTGGGAAACTATCCTCAACTTAGCTTAGTAGTGCCTAGAAGATATTCCCATGTGTATCAGTTATCTACCACTATATAACAAATTATCCCCAAACTTGTTTGGCTTGAAACAACAAATGTTTATTATCCTACAGTGTTTGTGGGTCAGGAATGAGGGAGTGGTTTAGCTGTGTGCCCCCAGCTTGAGGTCTGTCATGGGGCTGCAGTCAAGCTGTCAGCCAGAGCTGCAGTCTCATCTGAAGGCTGGGCTGGAGGACCCACTTCCAGGTTCAGTGATGTAGTAGGCCTCAGATGATCTGCCTCTAAGCTCACCCATGTGGTTTCTGGTCAGCTTCACAATGTGGACCCCTTTATAGATTGCTTGAGTGTCCTCATAGCATGACAGCTGGTGATCTGAGAGAGACAGAGAGAGAAAGATTGAAGTATTGAGAATCAGAGAGTTCCCAAGTTGGAAGCCAGTCTTTCTATTACCTAGTATTAGAAGTGACGTGCCATCACTTTTGCTGTATTCTGTTCATTAGAAGTGAGTCATTATGTTATGTCTACATTGACAGGGAGGGGATCTCAAAGTCATTAACACCAGGAGGTGGTGTCATTGTGGGTTGTCTCAGAAGCTGCCCACAGCACTACTTTTTACTGTCCACTCTCTTTCTTTCCTCTAAGTGTTTAGAATGGAGATGGATCATATTCCTGCATCCTCCATGAGTTCATAGATCCTAAGAGGACAAGGTCACTGATCTGGCTTTTGTCTTTGCATTCCTATCCATATGCTTCTGTATAGTTTGGAGAGAGTCAAGGTGGCTCGACTGGCTGTTGAATCCTTTCCATGTTTTGGGATGCTAGAACTGGTTGAAGTAATCCAGAGACTAAAATACCATTCAATACTTTAGTGATGTTCATTTACCCAGTCAACTAACAGCTAAGTGCTTACTTATTCCTCAGGAGTAAGAAGAGAGAAGACCATCAAGGTCCCTGGCTATGTGGAGCTCACTTTCTAGTGGGGAAGACTGGTAATAAAAAAGTAAACAAATAATATACTTTTAAATTATACTAAGTGCTATAAAGGAAATAAATAGGATGATATGATAGAGTAAAAGGGAAGATCCACTTTTAGTAGGTGGTCAGAGAAGTTTTGAGAAGATAACCACATGACGTATTACTGTCATGAGCAAAAAAAATTATTTATCTATCTATCTAGATGATAATAAAAATATCCATCTAGAAAGATAGATAGATATATCTCAACTCTATGATGATCACATTGGGAATGATGCTCCTTAGAGTTTTTCAGTACACTGCCCTGTGAACTGCATGTAGCATTTCTGGCAAAAGCTGTCTTATTCATCTTACCAGTTTTCGAAGCAGCTGATAATGCCTGTCCCCTGGTAGATGTGAGATTAGATTGTGCAGGTCCTGGCAGACTAGGTTAAGGATTTTAAGCTCTATCTTAAGTACAAGTGGTAGACACCAAACAGCTTGAAGCAGAAATCTGTGTCTGATAATCCATGCAGTGTCTGAACTGGCTCTCTGATACTTGGGTAATCAGAACAGATGAAAAGACTACTTTCCCTTCATCACCACTGTAGGTTAGGTGACTTTATTCATGACAGCCCCGGTCATTCCTAATTTCCCACTCTGTTGTTGGGGGATGCCGTTCTCTTAGTTTCTGTCTTCCTGTCTCATTTTCTCTTGTTTCTTTCCCTTCCTCCTTTCTGTAGCTCTTCACTAATAAGAATAAGTTCAGAGAAGAGTCTTAGGGAAGAGATCTCTACTTGACCATTACTTCTATCTGAATTAGACCATTTACCATCAGCCTTAAGCCTTTGTAAGGGCCTAGGGTGCCCCCCTCCCCAACATTTTCCCTTTATGATTTAGAAGTGCTGAATCCCCCACTGCATCCTGGCTTTGGAACTAATTTCTAAGGAAGGGAGAGAACGATCTCCCAGGAGGGAAAGATAATTCTCGTTTTCCCTTCTCATAAGCTCCACAAGTGGTTGTTAGGTGAGAAAGCTGCCAGGTCAGCACCAGTCCCCCATCCTAAGCCGCTTATCACTGCTACCACGGCCGCTGCTTTATTAGCTTAACTTCTCAGAGGCACAACTCCTGGATTGAGCTGGGAGAGAGTAGGAAATGACATCCTTTTAGTCAAGAGAGAAAACTCTGTCACGGATGGGGAGAAGCAGGTTTCACATTCCCGGGTCACTCCTGCCTGCCAGTAGAACTCGGCTGTGTTCTCACTGGTGGGTGTTCTCACTGGTCTTGGATGCAAGTGATGTGACCTGCATCCCATGCACTTAGGATGCCTTGGTGGGGGGAGGGGTGTTTGAATTGAGTTAGAAGGAGTCTGATTCATCTCCTTTCTCCCGTTACCCCATTTTGCCCGCATAGCCTCACTTTAACCTGCTTTACAACCCAGAATTCCTGGGTCAGTTTTCACTCCTTGTTCTCCCACTGAGCACCCACAGGATGCCAGACTCTCATTTAAACATGGGAAATAGACCAAGCATCTGCCCTTAAGAGAGTCCACACTTCAGAGGAGAAGCTTGCCAAACGGCTCTCTTGTTTTAAAAAATAATGATCAGTAATCATGTAATAGGTAATAATAAGTACATTCAGTGCTCACTGCTGGATACTCTGCAAGCATTTTATGTGCATCTTACATTGAATCCTTCCAACTGCCTGAAAGGTTTAGGGTTTAATGGTTCATCTGCATTTTATAAAGAAATGGGGCGTTTCAGATTCTGAATAGTTTTCTCCAGATCATCTAGCTGTTCAGAACCTGACAATGATTCCTGTCAAAGAAGTTGGGAATCCCTAGTGGTTCTGACTCCACCTGTGGGAGCCACGTTGGGCATTGGGGAGGGTTTAGGCTGGTTTTCCAGATTTCCAACAGTGCTCTCCTAGCATTTAAGAGAGGAAGGTAGGAACAGGGGTATGAAGAGGCCCAAAGTAACCTCTGGATGGCACTGGACACATATAGGTGACTCTGCCTCCTTCTGGGAACTGGGGAATAGTGTCAGTACAGATATGATCATGTTGTTGGTCCATGCTGTTATTAGTCACCTAGATACCTGACATAGCCTCCCCTTGATTCCCCACCTGGTCCCTCAAATTTATTTTCTTTGTTTTTAATTTCTATTATTGTTTCATTGAAGCATAGTTGACATACAATATTATATTATTTTCAGGTTTATCACAAATTTATTTTATAATCTATCCTCAAAATGTAGCCAGAGTGATCTTTACAAAATGCATTCTGGATTGTGACACTTCCCTATTTAGAACAATTTCCCATTGCATAGTCTAGCCCTTGGTCCTCTCTAGCCTCACCTGTCCCTTCTCCCTGTTCCCCTCTGCCCTTCCTTCCTCACCCTCCTCTTGTCTCCTTCTCTTCCAGCTTTACTAACCAACTCCCTTGGTTGCTTGGATATGACCTTCTTCTGCACAGGACTCTTGCATTACTTCTTCTTCCTGCCCATTACTCTCTCCCCACCTGGCAGATACTCCTCCTCAGGCTTTAGAGCTCAGCTTGATCACCACCTTTTAAGAGGCCTATCTTGACCAGGTCAAATCCTCTATCTCTAGCCCTCACGACAGTCAGCAACAGCCCGCAGTCCTCCATATCTCTTATCACAACTGCAATTCTACCTTTTTCCCCCAACACTAGACCACGGGCAACTTGAGATCAGAGACTATGCTTACCTAGTTCCACACTGAGTATTACCAGAACCTGGCATATAGTAGGCTAAATGAATGAATGAGCCATTGGCATTCCCCATGTTGATTAAGATTAATGCATTCAGTTTACCAAAATTTACTCAAGAATGTCATTGTAGCCATTATGTTTGAGAATTTGAATAAGTTGTACTTCCTGTCCTCAAACTGATGACAAGGGTGGTAGGGTAGATGCACAATTACAATGGTAAATACCATAAATGAAAATAAGGTAAGAAGCAATACCTGGCTCTGCCTGGGAAGTCAGGGAGGCTTCTTGGGGCAGGCATCTTTAGCTCAGGCTCCCAGAAATGGTGTTTCAATAGGTGCCCAAAGAGGGAGGGCATTCAGGCAGAGCAAACAATGGGTGGAAAGGGGGCATAGGGAGAGCCTGGGACTGTGACCCTTAGGCAGGAATCACATGAGCATCTCATTTCCCAGTGCCAGAGAGCTGGGGCAGTTTTGTTTTGTTTTGTTTTGTTTTGTTTTGTTTTTTAGAGCTGGGGCAGTTTTAACCTACTACCTCTCCTCTGACTTCATGTAGGTAACTAGTTGAGAGATGATAAGTATAGAATACTTATCATCTGGATATGTAGAAATCATGTGGAAGTTGTTGACACTTTGGTGAAATTTGGTTAATTCTTGTTGCCCTGGTTAAATTATTAAAACCCCTCTAAAATATCCTAGATTGGATAATAAATTATATAGTTACTCTATTGAAAGCCCAAAGATAACAGCTTTTTTTTTGAAATTGATATGATATCCATATAATATAAAATTAACCATTTTAAAGTTAGTGGTATTTAATACATCCACAATGATATACAACTAACACCAATATCTAGTCCCAAAACATTTTCATCACCTCAATGAGAAATCCTGTACACATAAAGATACTCCCCATTCCCTCCTACCTCAAGCCCCTGGCAACCACTAATCTACTTTCTGGCTCTATGGTTTTGTCCATCTGCATATTTCATCTAAATGGCCTTTTTTGTCTGGCTTCTTTCACTTAGCATTATGTTTTCAAGGTTCATTCATATTATAACTTCGTTCTTTTTTTTTTTTTTAAAGATTTTATTTATTTATTTGAGAGAGAGAATGAGATAGAGAGCATGAGAGGGGGGAGGGTCAGAGGGAGAAGCAGACTCCCCGCTGAGCAGGGAGCCCGAATGCGGGACTCGATCCTGGGACTCCAGGATCATGACCTGAGCCGAAGGCAGTCGCTTAACCAACTGAGCCACCTAGGCGCCCCTATAACTTCGTTCTTTTTATGGAAATATTCCATTGTATGGATATTCCACGTTCAGCTTATGTATTCATCAGTTGATGGACATTTGGGCTGTTACTAGCCTTTGGCTGTCATCAAGAGTGCTGCTATGAATATTTTTGTACAAGGATGTGTTTGGGAGCATGTTTTCACTTCTTTTCGGCAATGCTGGGTCATACAGTAATTCTTTAACTTTTTGATAAATCTATCACAACTTTTTGAGTGTTCGCATACTGGTCTTGACCTGGCTCCCTTGGCAGCAGGACAGGCAGCTCTATGTCAGGCACTGGGAGAGAGTATCCTTTTCAGGGGCACGTGAAAGCCCTTGTCTGAGAAGGAGGCCGGTCTGGAGACTAGGTGAATGCCCAGGTACAATCCTGGTCCTTGAGACACAAGGCCTTTGCTGGATAATTAGGCCGATGTGGGATCAGGAATAAAATAACCTTCAAGAGGACATTGTTTGAAAACTGCTCCTGCTAAACATTATGATTTTCAAAACTGACTGAAAGGGAAAAAATTAAAAAGATGCATCAAAAGAATGAACTTAATGGAAAAGCACAAATAGTTCCTGCCTAATGAAGTTGTATATTCATAGTTGTGATGATGGCATGTGAGTATGTACAATGCAAGAAAGGTACCTGAGGAATCTATTCTGTTTTTCTGCTGTGTGATGTTGAGCAGGAGACCCCATGGATAATGGGAATCATCAGTTCAATCCACATTCTATCTCTGAGGTGATAGCAGAAATTTACCTTAACCCTTCTAAATTCCATGCAATTCTGTAACTATCTCAGAGAACAAAAAGGTCCTAATAAGCAGTGGGGTTAGGAAAGACCAAGGAGGAGGAACTCTGGTCCTGTTCCAGTTCATAATTGGCTTTCTTATGGCTTTTGATGTGACAAGGATCTTTTCCTGTCTCACCTACCCTCTCTAGGAGATACCTTTTTTTTTTTTTTTAAGATTTATTTGTTAATTTGAGAGAGCACACGTGGGAGGCCAGAGGGAGAGGGAGAGAGAATCTCAAGCAGACTCTGCTCGAGCTAGGAGCCTGATGCAGGGCTCGATCTTACTACTCTGAGATCACGACCTGAGCCAAAACCTAGTTGGTTGCTCAACTGACTGCACCACCTAGGCGCTCTGAGAATATCTTTCTTTATCAATTCACATGTTCAGATCCTATACCCTCGGACAGCTTACAGTTTTTATATAAACCACTTATAGTGCAAGGTAGAATTTGATGAAAGTTAGAATCAAATGCCCTTGTTGGGGGAGAGAAAGGAGGAGAAAGGGAGTAAGGGGAACATTCAGATGCAAAAAGTATCCTATCTGACTTAGAAGGACCAATGAGGGCATCAAGATGAAATTGGTTTTAATATGGAGCCAATCATTGATATTGAGAGTATTGGTAATAGCAACTATTTCTTGAAGGGTAATTAAGGGGATGAGAAAAATGGGAGAAGGAAGCATAGAAGAAAGGGAAGAAGGAGGGGAAAGGAGATGCAGCAGGTAGAGGAGAGCCAGCCAAGACAGACCTTGCCCACTCCCTGGTCTTGCTGGAGCAAGGCAACACACTGGAGGTTTCTGCTTAGCTCGGTAGAGAATAGTCCCCACCCACCAGGCCCTACAAGTGCTCTGAGAGCCCACCTCCCCTCCAAGCTGGACCCAGGACCCAGGTGAGAGATCTCACCATACAGAGTCCCCAGCCCATGCTGGCAGATAGTTCCTGCTGGCTTAGGTCATTCACCCCCATCTCCATCAGTAACCACCCATCCCCATGTAATTTATTTATCTATTCATTCTCCTTACCCAGATTTCCATAAACTCCTCCAACCCCATAGTGTATTCAGATGGAAATAAATGAGTTTAATTACTTAAAGTAAATTTGGAATTCAGGGGCGATCGCACTCCATTCTGCATGTGAGCCCAGCCACAGAAGGAAGTGTAAAATATTCAGGCCTTTGAAAGATTGCAACCACTGGGCTTGGCAGACACCAGCATGTTGCCTCCCTTCCTGGATGTGCTCCCGAGCTGAGTAGAAGAGATTGGCTCTTCATTCTTCCCTAGCTCTAGCGGGGGAGCAGGGACAGAGGAGGCCTTGGCCAGCATTCTCCCCTTCCCTATTCCCAGAGGGCTCCTTGTGAGGCCTGGGCCGGTTTCCACATAAACCTCTCTAGGCCTGCTGGAGCAGCTGATAATTTCACTCTGCACCCAGTGATGCATGTGAGCGATCAGAAAATCTATAACTGGGGGGGGTAGGGGTGGGGGTACGGCTGCTAATGTCGTGGTAATGGGCCAGTTTAGGGGAGACTTCCAGGGAAGGGAAATTTACAATTTAAATAAGAAAAATAATAAACTCTAAATTAACAAAAAGAATTCTATGGCTGTGTGGGGGGAGGGTCTTTCTCTCTGAGCCTCCCTTTCTATAAGTCACTAAGCTGGTCTGAGATCCTCAATTGTGACTCAAGGGGGACTTTTGGGGACCCTCAGAACAAAGTTGGGAGGGACCCCACCAAGTGAGAAGGAGACTGTGGACTGCTATTGGGTATCAGGAGTCTTCTGTATCATCCTAGCTAAAGCAGAGGCATGGGGAGGGGTGCACATGGGATTGGAGCATCTACCCAGAAATCCCACCTGAAACGGCTGGTTGTGAATTCAGAACCAAATCCTCTGCCCCCCGAGTTAGTTCTTAACCGTCGTGACTTCCTACATTTCACATAGGGATCCTCTGAGACCTCCTTGGTGTTCCCACCATCCCAGGAATATCCTGACTGTGTGAGTCTGTCTTCCTGGTTCTTTACCTGGAGCTTGTTACTGGAGATATTGTCCTCCTTCCTCAGGACTGGGGTGATTCTGTGGGGCCCAGGGACTGGGGAGCAGTGTCTGGCTGAAGATTCTCCTTTGTAGATACTAGGAACACAGTAAAGATGAGAGCTTTCTTTAGGCAAAAACCACAACAGAGTGCCCAAAGTTGGTGCCAGGGACCTTCTCTTTCTCCTCGCCTATTCTTGGCTCTTTCAGCCAGAAGTCTGGGGCTCTCCTGCCATCTGATGCCCATTAGCATAGACTCCAACTGGAGTTGATCATCCATGCCATCCTGCTATTTTCCTGTCTACTTCAAAACTTGCCTCTCCTGAGTACCAGTGCTCAGAAACTCCCCCTCACAGTAGCAGGCAGACTTCCACTGAGTTAAGAGTTCCCCCATTGTGCCTACACCTGCACGTGAATGTTCATAGCGGCATTATTCACGATAGCTAAAAGATGGAAACAGCTCAACTAATGAATGGATAAACAGAGTTATGGGCTATCAGTAGAATATTATTCAACCATAAAAAGGCATGAGGCACTGATTTGTGCTACAACATGGATGAACCTTGAAAACATGATGCTAAGTGAAGGAAACCAGACACCAAAGGTCACGTATTATATGATTCCATTTCCAGAATAGGGAAATCTCTGGAGACAGAAAATAGTTTAGTAGCTGCCTGAGACTGGGAGGAGGGGCATGGGGGTGACTGCTATGGGATTTCCTTTCCAGGTGATGAAATGTTCAATGGTTTGAATGTATTGTATGCTAATGAATCGCACACTTTAGAACAGTGACTTGTGTGTGTGTATGTGTGTGTATAGAGAGAGAGAGAGACAGAGATTGAGAGAGAGAAGAGCCAGGCACCAGTGCAGCTGGTCTCCTTCTCAGTCTCTCAGGTCTATTCCACCCTTTTCCCTGAAAGGGGGGCCTTCTGGCTGTGCATCAGGACAGGCCTCACCACGGCTGCCCCTACTGCCTCATCTCAACTCCCTTAGGCAGTGCTCACTCCGCAGATAGAAATTCTGAGCCTGGTAAGCCAAACTCCTCTTTACTTAGATCATTCCTGGAATATGCATCAGGCCATCTCTACTTTTCCACCTGTTGTTTTGCTTACCTGGGGAGAGGGGCCATGAAACTGGGTGCCCTGCTCACTTGGGGTGGTATTCTAACTCAACTAGCTGGGAATTGGAGGAACAAAAGTACGCCTCTGTGTGGTATCAGGTCATTCCAAGCCATAGTGTTCTCCCGGTGAAAGGGGAAGGTGAGAATGTGAGAACAGTGCAACCTTTGGAAATCCAATGCTATTTCACATTAGATCTGCATATAGTCAATGATACGATGCTTCAGCAGGACCAGGTCTGTCAACTCTACTGCCTGTCCTTACCAACACCACATCTTTCTCAAATGCTCATGGCCAGTATAGTGGAGGAAAGCTGAGAATGGGACCAGGACCAGGGCAAAGTACCACCTCCCCAGGTTGTCCAAAGAAATGTGTGGTGTCCAAAGAAATCTGGGGTTGTTACATGGACTGGGGGTGCTTTTGAAGTTAATTGTAGGGGGAGAAGGGCATAGGGATGCTGAAAGTATTATAAAGAACAAGAAAGACCTGTATAATAATTATCCCACCCCAAAATGTCCATACCTATATAAAAAAGAGTGGTGGATTCTACTACATCTCTGATTCAATTACTAGTTGTGTGACCTTGGATAAATCACTTAAACCTCACTCTCTCTATTTTTGCAATGGCTGCACCCACAGTTTACAAATCAGATCCTTCCTTAGCCAAATGCTTAGGGTCTACAAAATTTTCATCCATACTTGTAGGTTACTGAGAGTGGTTTTTCCTCTGAAAGGAGTCTATGCATTATTCACATTTGAGAAACATCAAGCTAAATGGTAATCTTATTTTTAACAACAATAATAGAAAACAGTTACTGAGTGATTGCTTGTTTTATAAATCCTCAGAGCAGCCTCTTAGGGTAGGTATTTTTATGAGCCCCCTTTTACAGAGGTGGTTTATATGATTTAGGTAAGCTAGTCGGCATTAAGTTGGGATGTGAATACATGTAGTCACTCTAAAATCCAAACTGTTTTTTTTTTTCTTATGTTCAGTTAGCCAGCATATAGTACATAATTAGTTTTTGATGTACTGTTCAATGTATAATCCAAACTCTTAGCCACCAAACCAGTGTCCCCAAATTTGATTTTCCTCAACCTCATTTATTTTTACAGTATCCATACACCAGCATGACTTTAGCTGTATTTTCCTACTCTAGTTCTATTATTCATGTAATTTTTTTTTTTTTTTTGTAGATTTTATTTATTTGACAGAGAGAGACACAGCGAGAGAGGGGACACAAGCAGGGGGAGTGGGAGAGAGAGAAGCAGGCTTCCCGCTGAGCAGGGAGCCTGACCCGGGGCTTGATCCCAGGACCCTGGGATCCTGACCTAAGCCCAAGGCAGACACTTAACGACTGAGCCACCCACGGGCCCTGATTATTCATGTAATATTTTTAAATTGATTTAGTTTTAACTGAAATTTACTTAAATTGGAAGCTGCTTTTTTCCTTGAAATACAAGTGATGTGGTTTTGGAAAATAGGTGAGGTTCGGTGGGGTGAGGTCTGGGGCTGATGACCAAGAAAGAATTCTTGAGACGTCTTTGGTGCAAAATGGTGGTTTATTAAAGCACTGGGACAGGACCCCTGGGCAGAAAGAGCTGCTGCGCTGGGGTTGTGAGGGGTGGCTGATTATATACTATGGGGTTGGGGGAGGTAAGGAAAAGGGAGGTTTTCAAAAGAACTTTCATATATTAAAGAGGACCTACAAGATACCAGAGGCCTTGCTATTGTCAAGTTAAGGTTGTTTTCCCCTCCAGCAAGGTATTAACATTAAGATAGTTGGGAGATTCCTGGAAGAATGTCACACATGTCCCACCCAGGCGTGGGGGTTAGGGGAGGTTGCAGGGTGCCAGTTTATGCTTTGTCTTCAGGTAGTCTTCTGCTCCCTCATCACAAGAAAACAAAACAGTTTTACTAAATTCTATGCAGATTCATAATGGGCTACTGTGAGAGTTGCCCTGTCTTTGTCAAAAGGGGAGATAAGAAAGTATTAGGAATTAAAGATACATACGTAACAAGCTGAGATTTTTTTTTTTTTTTTGCCTTCCAAAATATTGGGGATAATTTTTTTTTAAATAAAATTAAAAAAAATAAAATTCTTACCCTAGGTACCAGTTTTTTTTATGCCTTCTATAAATGATCACCTATGAATGATTTAAAATCATTTCCTTAAGTATTATTGGTGGGAATCACTATACTTTTCCACCTCCATTCATGTACCTCCAAGCCATCAGATTCTAGCCCCCTAACTTTTTTATCATGCCCTTATTCCAGGGTAGGTCAGCCCAATCAAACCAACCCAGCTGCCTCCTTACCTGGCCTCAATCCCCAAAACTACGGACCGCCATTTTGGCTCCACAGTTGTCTGACCAGCTCCTTCCCACCCTGGCTTTGGAGGGTTAGAAATCTTTTGTTTTTCTTCCTTTTCAATTACAAAAGCCTGTTTGAACAGCCTCTGTGACAGCCCATGTTCAAACAAGCTTTTGTAATTGAAAACAGAGCTTGCAATGTGGCTGCAGGGACGCTAGCCTCAAAAGGAGGAGATGCAGAGCATGCTGTGAGCTGGTCCCTGAGGCCACTTTCAAAGTGTTTAAAGCTTCCTTCCAATTAAAAAAAAAAAATGGAAAGAAAGAAAATCCTGTTTAAACACACAGTCCAGACTGACTGGTTGGGTGATTGAAAATGGAGATTTGGACCCAGGGACAGTGGTGTTCTTGGGAAGGAGTTGGTGGAGGGTGCTGCTTCCTGCTGGGCATTTTCACCCATGCTCTGAGCCCCCTTGCCATTATTTTAAGGGGTCTCTGAGGTTGAATGCACAGGTCTCCCCAGCTTTTTCAACTTTACACCCACACTCAAGTTCAATCAATTTTTAAATCTCTCTCTCTTTTTTCAAGCATTTGCAAATGTAGCGGCCAAGAGCAATGCTTCTGAAAGGATAATTCCAGCTGTGTGACCTCCGTACTCATTTAACCTCTCTGGGACTCAGTTTCCTAGCCAGTAAAACAGCATCACATTAGCATTTGTCTTAGGAGGTTGTTTTAAAGATTAACGGATGTAATCTATTTAAATTACATTTTACCACATTGCGAGGCAAAGGCTCAGTGTGTAATAAGGTTTAGTTTTTCTTACTGTTAATAGCAGTGTTAATGGTAAAATGATAATTAAATGAGAGATTTTATAGTGGTTAAGGTTACAGATTTTGGTTTCAGATTGGTCTGACCTAACCTCCCCAAACCTCTGTTTTGTTTTGTTTTAAGATTTTATTTATTTATTTGAGAGAGAGAGAGTGTGCATGTACAAGCAGGGGGTAGCAGGGGAGGCAGAGGGAGAAGCAGACTCAGGGCTAGAGCCCAGCTCCCTGAGATCATGACCCTAGCCGGAGGCAGATGCTTAACCGACTGAGCCATGTAGGCACCCCAAACCTCTGTTTCTTTTAAGATGGAAATGATGGTAGATCCCCACCCTGCCAAACACACACATATAACTGTGTGCCACACACTGGAATGGGATGTGAACAGGACTAAAAACAGGCAAAAGGGGGTAGGACTAGAAGATAGGTGGGTACAAGAGCCAAAAAAAAAAAAAAAAAAGGAAAAATAAGTTCTTAATGAGGGTGGGGGAGGGTGGTAAGATATTAAGAACAAGTCATTTGAGCTAAGTACCACGTGGATGAGCAGAGGAAAAAGATGGATATACCAGGAGAATCATGGGTGAAGATGATGCCCAGGAATGGCTTGCATTTTCAGTATGGCTGGAGAATGGGCAGGAGAAGGGTCGCACATGTGGGAATGTGGAATGAGGATGACATGGGAGCATCCATGTTAGCCTTTTATTTGGCAGGGACAGAAACCCAATAACTTCAAAGTGTTAAGAAACAAAACTCAAATGAATAAACTTGAAGATCTGATTGGCTTTATTGATTGATTCCTGAATCAGGTAGCATCCCATCTTGCAAGTAGAGGGGAGCACCAAAAGGCTACAGAAAGGGAAAGGTTTTTAAAGGCAGGACAAGGAAGTCATAAACAGAAAAAAAAAAAGATTATTTCAGGGGAGGTCACCTTCCTCTGGGGACAAAAGGGTCTGAGGAGGTAGATTACCTCAGCTTCCTTTGGGGGATAAAGTGTGCCCATGTGACAGATTATCTTATTTGTGCTGACCAGAAAATTCTTGACTGACTGGTAAAGACTTATATTTCTGGGGGAGGCTGAAAGTGTGATTAGGTTGGGTATCAAGCCCTGATTTGGTGACTTGGCCTAAGTGATGCCATTTTGGGCCTGTGGTTTTCTTTTTAACAAAAGAGAGAAGGATAGATGGATGGATGGGTGGATGAATAAATGGATGAATGGATAATTGGATGGATAGATAAGTGAATGAATTAAATAAAAAGAGAAATAAATTAATTTGTCCAAAAGTAGTCTGCCTTCAGACTTAGTATGATCAAAAGGCTTAAGTGATGTAATTAAGACCCATTTCTCTGTGCTCTCAAGGCTGCTCTTCTCAACTGACTTCATTATTAGGCTCCATGTTAGTACCCCTTCAACTCTAGGTATATCATCCTTATCACTTATAGCTTCAGTGGAAAAGAAAAACACTCCTTTCTGGCATCTTCTGCCAATCTGCCTTGGGTCAGCTTTCACCATTCAGATACCAAGCACTGAGACCCAGAGGAGAGGGCATTTTGAATTGACCAAATAAGCATCACCTGCTCATCCTTAGAGTTGGACATGGGGGCCTTTGTCTGAACCACACAGACTTAAATAAGTGGAAAAACAGTTCAACAGGAGAGGAAACCAGGGGGCTGTTAACAGAAAGAGAGTAAGGAGAGTGGTTTCCAGAAAAAACAACAGGTAGCCATGTAGACGTGCTCACCTAGCTTCATTCTGACTTTCTATGTAGGCCATTGGGAGGAAGGGCATGGTAAATTTTTGAGCTGTCGAGTCAAAAAAAGAGATTAAAGACCCAGGATCTATCTGAGGCCATTAAAATGGTCCAAATAGGAGCTTTTAAGATCAAAGGGATCAGGCAGAGGTAGATCCAAGTTTTGTGGGGCCTGAAGCTTATACAATTTTGTGTCTCAATTTGTGGTGGGCAGAATTCTAAAATGGCCCACCGAGATTTCTCACCCTTGTCTTGTACACGCCCTGTATATTCCTTGGGACTGGGAATATGATAGATTTTACTGCTGTGATTAGATTGTTGCCCTTAAGATAGGAAGATAATATGGCTGGGTCTGACCTAATCACAAGTCCATTAAAAGCAGAGAATTTTCTCCAGTGGTTGAAAAAAAGAGGAGCTCAGATTTAGCAAGAAGGATTTGATGCATCACTGGCTTGAAGATGGAGGGAGCCATGTAGTAGAAATACAAGAGGTCTGTAGGACTGAGAACAGCCTCCAGCAGACAGTCCGCAAGGAAACAAGGCTTCAGTCCTACAGCCTTAAGGAACTACGTTTTGCCAACAACAAGAATGAGCCTGGAAGCAGAATTTTCTCCTGTGCCTCCAGATAGAAACTCAGCCTGGTCAGCACCTTGCTTTCAGCCTTATAAGGCAGTAAGCAGAGGTTCCAGTCACATCATGCCAGACTTCTGCCCACAGAACTGTGAGCTATAAACAGGTATTGTTTTAAGCCCCTGAGTTTGTAATAATTTGTTAGACAGCAATAGAAAACAAGCATGCTCTTTCAAAGAGACAGAGCTATGATTTTAAAATTAGGTACAAGAGCCCCCATTAGCTCCACGGAAAATTCATCTCTGGGGTCCAGTGTTACTTTGGCCATGTTTACCTGCAGTTCATGTCTCCCAGTTCTCTGTAAACACGAGATGGGGAAGAATTCCTATGTGCATTTCTTGTGTGTCCTCTGGAGCTCAGTTCTCACACTTTGGGGCCACACTCCCCGACACCCTGCACTCCCCATCTCCATAATGCTGAGATGCTGCCAAGCCATTTGGTCCATGTCCCTTCCTGGCAAAGAAAAAAATAAATAAATAAAGCTCTCAAAATTATTAGGTAATGATATCACTTTAAAAAGCGACACAATATTTTAACAGCATGACGCCACTTAGCTGTGGTTTAATAAAATGTAGGAAATGTGGAGCTGGAGAA
The DNA here is from genome assembly GCF_029215605.1 of Mirounga angustirostris. Lineage (NCBI taxonomy): Eukaryota > Metazoa > Chordata > Mammalia > Carnivora > Phocidae > Mirounga > Mirounga angustirostris. The sequence goes on from NW_026991713.1 coordinate 144,318,071, forward strand.
GCTGTGGCAGCCTTAGGTGGGGGCAGACAAACAGCTCGAAACTCACATCAGGAAAATTACTTTTTCTTCAAATGGAAACTTTTCAATTGCTTTCAAATAGCTGGAGCTGATGGAAATAATTTCCTTAGCACGTTTGCATATGCTGCCTGCTTCTTCTCCGCACGGTGCCGGGAGCTTCCTTAATAAAGATTGTCGCGAGGTTCTGATGTTGCCACGCTCTTGTTATTTAGAAAAGGCACCAAACCAAGTCAAGGGGAGTCAATTGATTACTAAATGCAATTCCTGTTTGGTGTCCCTGAGGCAAATGGAGGCCAGTGGGGGAGCGTGTGTGTGCGCGTGCGTGCACACACGTATGAGCAACTGAGCCAGGGCTGCTCTGAAATTCAGCCTGATCCTCAGCCCCTTTGGAGGGATCTAGGATAAATGGGCTGTCAGGATCAGGTCTTTGCATTTTACTGGTGGGCAAACTGATGCCTAGGGAGGGAAATGACAGCTTAGGTACAGTCACACAGAAAACCAGAGATTGCCTAATCACTCAGGGGGCCAAGCTGTTGTTTTAGGTCTAGCAGATATTTTTGTGTTTTTATAACATGCACAGGGAGTTAGGTTTTGGTCACTCTCCTTCTGGGCCTTCCTGCCCTGAATGCCATGTGGAAGCCTGAAGTAGAGGATGAATGGATTCAAGAGTTTGCACTGAGGTCTGGGAGCACTGATAGCCCTAAAGTGGTTTTTTTATAATGACATGGCACACATGGAACACGGGAAATCATGTTAAGGAACGTGTTCCTGTTCCATTTTCTTTCAATCTCCCTTATCTTGTCAGGGGGAAAGGCTCAGATTGGTGCAAGTGTGGCTTTCACACTTCTCCAGAGTTCACTAACTTCCCTTTATTACAAGGAGGCGCAGAGCCTTGCAAAGACAACTGGACCTGGCTCATCATATTTATTGTATCTGTGGTATTTATTTTTATGAATACCTATTATTTATGGCAAGTGATATTGATTTTGCACTTATGTAAGGCTTCCTTTTAAAATCTATTTCTTTACTTTTTAAAAATGGAGTCCATTTAACGAAATACATAAAGTATGACAAGGATCATAAGACTTCGGAGTGATGTCGAGAAATACTGACCTCTAGTACATGACTCTCCACCAGATCAGGAACTGAGCACTGCAGTATGTACATGACCCACCAAGTATGTTAAAATATAGTGTATTAATAGAAAATTTGAAGTTTAGTAGGGCCAACAGATCAGAAGACAATTGCCATTAAAAAGACACTTTGTTACTTACAGTTGCCAAGAAGAGGGTGCAGCACAGACTCAAGACCTTTTGAAAGGAGGAATGTCAAAGAATTTGTGACTGTGTTTTAAAACCACCACACTGACTCGTAGAGCCTTAGAGAATTGGAATAGTTAAGTAGGTTCCTTCATAAAGCCACAGCCATACCCCAAGCACACGGACACAGGGCATAGTTCCAGGTTGGCTGTGTGGTGAACTGACAGAGACTGGGCTTCATAGTCTGGCAGACTTGTGTGGAATCCTGACTTGAGAGCCTATTTGCTGTGTGACCATGAACAGGTTACTTACCCTCTCTGAGCTTCAATTTCCTTATTTGTAAAATACAGCAGATACCCTTTTCTTAAGGGATTATTGAATCAAAGGGACAAGAACACAGTGAGTGTTAGGTAAATTTAAATTCCTTTGTTTTTGCCTCTTCTGCTTTGCATGCCTACCCCATTTTCTGCACTGATTAGAGTCACCTGTGATCTTGGGTCATGATCCCAGGAAGCATTATACTGGAGGAAGCGTTATGAAGTATTAGACTTATGAAGATACTTGAATAACCATTGAAAAACCATCTCTAATTGTGAGACCTTAGGCAAGTCACTTCCCCTCCTGAATTGCAGTTAAATTCAGTGTTTGGCTTCATTTACCTTAATATTGAGAACCTACTTTTCTAGGCATGCCCTAAGAACTTGATGTACACCTTCTAATTTGGGCCTCATAACAGCCCCCCAAGGGAGGCAGGAGGAAATGTAGGCTCAGAGATCAGAGGGACCCTCTCAAGATCAACCCCTGTGAAGCAATAGATGCCGGCCTGAGCCCCAGACCAGTGGGGAAATTAAGATGCTAGTTGTGAGGTTTGTGGAATTTTAATGATAGCTTGCTTTGGGAAATTATAATTCTTTAAAAATTCCAATCAGGGCTCTCAGAAGAGCACCAAAAGTCCCCTTCAGGAAGCAATTAAAGGACCTGCCCCATAGTGGGAGCACCCGTGGTAAATCAACATTTCAGCATAGCAGTTTCTAGGCGAGGAATCAGAGTGAAAATGAAATCATTCAAGTGGATGGAAGGAAAGATGAACTCTTTGCTGAGGCCATAGTCAGGTGGACTGGCAAGCATAGGACTTTGGCAGGAGGCTAAGCTGTATAACATTTTGGCTTTGAATCAGGGTAGAAGGACTGTGGTCCCAACCCTGCCTTTTCACATTGCGCAGTTGAAAGGGCTAGGGGTCTGGATTTGGAATCAGACTGGCTTTGAATCTCATTTCTGCCACTTACCTGAGTGACCTTCCAAGACTATTTCCTCATCTTTACCATAGAAGAAAGAATGCACTTATGTCCCGGTGGGTTGTTCTGAGAATTAAATGCATGCAAAGCCTCTAGGACTTGGCCTGGCATGAGGCCATCCTCTATAAAATAGCATACACAAACAGAAGGTATTTGAATAAGACTTTCACGGTAGTGTGGGGAAAGTCAGAGTAACAGTGTAGTTTAAGAAAGTTAAAGGGCCTTGGGTTAAGAAATAAATATTTACTAAGGGTCCCATGAGAACAGAAATTGTGTTTATCTTACACATAATTGTTTCCAGTAAGAAGTCCAACACATAATATGTGCTCAACTAGAAATTGCAGAAGTAGGACGTCCTGGTTATTTTAACTGAACTAGGCAGGAATTTTTCCACCCTTTTTTTTTTACCCCCACCCACAGAGGTGGAAACTAAAGCCCAGAGAGACTAAAAACCCTTTCCATGGAACACTACATCAAAAACTAATGATGTAATGTATGGTGATTAACATAACATTAAAAAAAAAACAACTAATGATGTAATGTATGGTGATTAACATAACATAAAAAAAAAAACAACCCTTTCCAGGAGTTCATAGATTCTCATTGGGTCTCTAGTATGTCCCACTTCATCCAACTTCATGAAAAACAAGAGTGAGGAACACCTTTTGTGTGGAATCTCCAGAGAGTCCTCTTTTCAGGGCAGGGTCTGCTCCAGAAAAATAAGGAAATGTATGTGTGGATTTTCAACTCAATAAGAGAACAAGAAACATCATTATTTTGGTATTTTTCTAAATTAAATTGGACAGCAGAACTTCAGCTTCCTAGGTGGAGGAAAATCAGAAATCAGTTATTGGTAGGGTTTTCTCCTCCTGTCCACTGTCTCATTTAAGAAACCTAGACCAGCTGAGGGCCCAGGAACCTGGTGGGCTTGAGGGAGAGCATAGGGGACTGGTCCCTTGTCCACTGTGGCTGCCATCTTTACGGTTGCTCTTTTGGATATGCGGTGTCCCTTCTAGTGATCCTCTTCTACCTGGGGGGCTCTACTGCCTTACTCTAGAGGAGCTGCCAAACTTCCCCCAAGGGGCATGGCCTGACCATAAGCTCAACATGGGGGTCCCTGACCACTGTTCTTTAGCCTCTGTTCCTATTCCCTCATCAGAGATTTTACTGCCACAGGGGGGCCAGTCCCTGGACTTCAGTGCCCAAACATATGTCCTCAGCAGGCCAGATCAACATCTCCATATGCCCAAACCAGTGTTTCTAGGTATAGCCTATGGATCACCTCCATTAGCATCATCTGGGGTAATTATTTAAAAGGACCATTTCTCCAACCCCACTGCAGACTTACTAAATATAAATTTCTGTGGATGTGGCCCAGGAATCCACAGTGGACTTCCCAGCTGATTTTTTTGCACATTGACATTTGAGAATCATGGGTTTGTAGATACCTGTCAATCCCAAGGCTTATAGTCTCCCTGGGTCCACATACCCAGAACTCAGAAACTGGTACTTTCCTGAGAGGGAAGAGGGTGGGAAGTATTTCCCTATCAAAAGACAGTAAGACAAAAGATTTTCTCAGTTTGGCCAGAGGATTAACTGAAATTTAGGGCACCCAGTGCCAGGAGAAGGGGGAAGAAGAGGCCAAGACAAAGGACTGGGAGACCTTGAGTCTCCTGGCTCATCTGTCACTGACCCTCTGGGTCACCTTGGCTAAGGCTCTTCTCTGCATCTTGGTTTATTTATCTGTGAAATGGAACTAATGAGGCATCCCCAGAAATCTGGGAAGGATTCCAAGGAGGATGACCTGGTAAAGCTGAATTTGTCAGCAACATTGTAGCAGACAAATTGCAAATTGTGCCTGACCAGGGCCCAATAGATCATCAGATATCACATCCATCTACTCACCTGTCTATCCATCCCTGCCTTCCACCATCCCTCCCTCCCTCTCCCTCCCTCCCTCCCTCCCTCCCTCCCTCCCTCCCTCCCTCCCTCCCTCCCTCCCTCCCTTCCTCCCTCCTTCCTTCCACCCACCCACCCATCCACCATCGTGATTGAGTGTCCACTCCATGCCAGACACATAGACATAGTAGTGAACAAGACTTTGGGCTTATCCTGACATGCGAGACAGCTATTGATCAAGTGATCCTAGCACTGAGTGAACAATCATCAGATGGAGTCTGAAGGAAAGAATTAGATGCAGTAGGAGTATATAACAAAGCAGCCCAGGGGCGCCTGGGTGGCTCAGTCATTAAGCGCCTGCCTTCAGCTCAGGTCATGATCCCAGGGTCCTGGGATCGAGCCCCACATTGGGCTCCCTGTTTGGTGCGAAGCCTGCTTCTCCCTCTCCCACTCCACCTGCTTGTGTTCCCTCTCCCGCTGTGTCTCTCTCTCTCAAATAAATAAATGAAATCTTAAAAAAAAAAAAAGCAGCCCACATAGGCTGTACTCTTTGCTCTGTGTAAGTTCAAGTTTACTTGCCCATAATTAGGAATAAATGAATGATCATTGGTATGTAGGTTTTGGGGGTTCTGAACAAGCTTGGAGGCTGTTTAGGGGAGAGGAGAGGCAGTAACTGTGTAAACATAGCACACAGTCATGTCAACGCCTTCTTAAATTGTGCTCCTGTCATTTGACCAGTTTCAGTGGGCATGGCTGTGGTAGAGCCAGCTCCAGCCCAGGCAGCGGTAGGTGGGGATAGACATCTGAAGACAGAGCATCTTTTCTCAGGCAAAGCATGTTGATGTCCTTTAGCTGCATTTCTCAATGGAGAAAGCAGGGCTTTGGATTTCAGTTAGATCCGGATTCAAATCTCCATTCAACCCCTTGGGAACTATGAGCCAAGCCTCAGTTTTGACATGTGTAAAGTCAGATGGAGGCAGGGAGGAAATCCATCTTTCTTTCCCCAACGTTGTCACTTCCAGAAAGCCCTTGAGAGAATGACACCCCTCCCTCCCTCCCAGAGATTCTTTTGGAGGCACAGTCCAGCTTAATGTGGGTATAAGTGCTGTGGAACAGGCCGCATGTGCTCCCTGGTATGCCATCCACCCTGGCTGAGACATTTCTGGAGGGGTATTGACTAAATTGTTACAGAATCACTTGCAGGCTGACCATATGCCAGGAGGCAAATGATTCAGATTAAAAGGCCCCTTCAAGGGTCCTGACTTTGCTCTTAGCCAGCAGAGATGAGGACCCAAACGTGGCTGGATATTGTGTCTTGGATTGCCATCACTGGGGATGAAGGGCAAGTTAGGATGGTGCTAACTGGACCTGGGAAAGCTATTATGCTTTGAGGAATGAGATCTTATTGCTTTTGGAGAATCGGCCCTGATTGTCAAGGTCTGTGCTTTGCCCAGAGCTAATGATGACATTTATTTGAGCTTTCAGCATGTGCCAGGCTTTGGGTTGAGAGTTTTATCTGGCTGACTTACCCTAATCCTCAATACCCTCTAAAATGGGTATGGTTATGATGCCTTCTTCACAGAGGAGAAACAGGCTCAGAGAGACGAAGTAACCCCTGGTGCCACAAAGTCAGGGGCAGAGCCAGGATCAGGACGCAGAGCAATCCTCTGCTACCCACGACTTTGACTTCCCTGGATCTTGATGGGTATAGGGGGCTACCCAGGGAGGCTCCAGAATTCCCATCCTGGCTTTAACCTGTCTGTGGGTCTCCATTTACCAGTCCAAGTGAAGTGTAGTCTCTCAGTACATATTCCTGAGCCCCTCAGATGGTGTGTCTGAAACAGGCCACTCTGTCCCATGGCTGAGAGAAGGATGGAGATGCTATAAGCCTGCCTTTATGTCTAGTGTAGGAGAATGCACTGTCCACACTGGAGTTCCCACGGGGGCTGGACAGGAAGGGACCTATTTTGTTTGTTAGTAGAATGAGGGGGAGACTATGTTCTAATTAACCAACCTTTTAGCTACTCTTCTCTCCCTTTTTCCTTGACTTTGGAGATAGCACAGCCCTCACATTCTGGCAAGACACGATGCACACACGGAGGATCCAAGCTGGAGGGCCAGGCTCTGCCACATCGGAGCTAGTGCCTCTGGCAAAAGCCCGAGTGTCTCTAAATCTGTTTTCTTATCTGTAAAAGGCAGATAATAATAGTACCTTCCTCACAGGATTGTTCGAAGCTTAAATAGAACAATGGATGTGAGCATGTATTCATCGATTTACTCCTTCATTCATATTTTTTATTCACTCGTGGACATTTATTGAATGCCGACTGAGTGCCAAATGCACTAGTGAGCCTAGAGACAGAGCCATGAAAGCTCAGCCAAGGTCTCTGCTCTCATGGAACTTGTGTTCTAGGGTGGGAGGCAGACCGTGAATGTGGGTTTAAGAGATCCTGTATTATCAGGTATGGTAAGGGGGTACCAAGGGACAATTAAACAGTGAGTGGTGATAGTAGCTGGTACAGATGGCTGGAGAGCCTCTCTGAGGAAGCAGCACCTGAGCTGAGGAAGATGCGGGGATAGTGCATTCCAGGTGGGAGAAATAGCAAGTGCAGAAGGCCAGGGGCGGGAATTCGTGTGGGTGTTCTCGAAGCAGAAGGGAGGCCAGTAGAGCCAGAGCACAGGGGGTAAGGAGGAGGGGGCCACAAGCAATAGTCAGATAGCCCTCAGATGGATATTCACCCTGACAAACACTTGCCATAGTCATGGTTTCAGATATTTTTATTGTTACTCTCACCATCTTTCTTCTTCATGGCAGATTTCCTGCCATCCTTGGAGAATGGGAATTGGGATTTCTGCCCTTGTTTTACTCTATCAATTTCTAAGGGGATTCCTCCACCTGGCAGTACAGGGATGCACCTGCTTATTGCATTCTTCATGAAGGAAATGGAAACCTAAGTTGCTTTTAAAATTTGCTAGAAGTACCTGTTGTAATTACCATGCCCCCATAATGGAAGTTTATGTAATTATTAGTTTGAATGGCTCTGCTCATTATGGTATGAATTTTAATTTGCAAATGCATCACCAGATTCTTGATTGGACTCCCCTTTGACCATGAAGCTGAGGACATATGTTCATACATTTTCATGGCTGAAACTCTTTGGTGAGAACCACTGCTGCTAAGAAAGGACAGGTATAGAAGGGTGATGGGTAGGGACTGACTGGCAGGTGGGTTTCCAAGGAAGGATGGCTCAATAGGAAGGGAGCAGTGGCACCACTCTCCATAATGTGCTGTCAGGAAGCAGCCTTTGTTTGTCGTGTAGAAGAGGAAGGAGTCATCTTGCATGGTGTATTGAGCCTACAAAGCTGGGATGGCTGAATTTTAGCTTTGAGGATGGCTTTGGTAGCACTGATGTGCACTACAGCTGACCCTGTGCTGGACACCGACTTCTGTGATTTTTGAGAGAAGGGGCCCAGGGCTTTCGTAGGAGACATGTGCTTCTAGGCTCCTGACCGCCTCCTTCCTCAGGACTTTGGCCTAGGAGCAGGGACACTTGTTTCCTAGGTAACAACCCCCAAAACCTCAGGATTTGACTTTATTTGGAAATGGAGTCTTTGCAGATGTAATTAGTTAGGCTAAAATGAGGTCATACTGGGTTAAGGTGGGCCCTAATCCAGTGACTGATGTCATTATAAGAGGGGCATTCGGAAACACGGAGACACACAAAGAAGAAAGCCACATGACAACAGAGGCAGAGATTGGAGTAATATGTCTCAGGCCAAGCAATACCAAGGACTGCCGGCAGCCACCAGAAGCAAAGAGAGGCAGGGATTCGATTCTGTCTTAGAGCCTCCAGAAGGAAACAACCCTGCTGCCACCTTGATTCTGGACTTAACAGCCTCCAGAACTGTGAGAGAATAATTTCTGTTGTTTTAAGCCTCCTGGTTTGTGATCATCTGTTTCAGAAGCCCTAGGAGACTAACACATACTAGAAGATCAGATCATTAGGGCAGGGACAGTGCCGTTTTATTCACTTACACCTAACACCTAATAGGTATATCACATATAACAGGTGTTTCAGTGATTGCTTATTATTTTGTTTGACATTTTCTCTTTCTCAGCATGAATCTCTTTCTGTCAGTGTGTGTCTAGGTGCGTCACATTATTTTTTTTGGATAAACTCTTTGAAGTAATTGCAAACATCATGAATGGTATGTCATCCCTAAATACTTGAGTTTGCATTTTCTAAGAACAATGGCAATCTCCCATATAACCAGGAAATTGTTAGCAAACCTAAGAAATGTGACACTGATACAATGATCTTATCTAATATATAGCTTATATTATCCAAATTCCCTCAGTTGTCCTATGAATGTTCTTTATAGCGTGTGATTTTTTAGACAAAGATTCACACATTGCATTTGGTCATCATGTCTCTTTAGTCTCTTTTTGAATTAGAAGGGTTCACTTACTTTTTTGTTGTTGGTCTTTTACGACACTGACATTGTATACGAGGCAATACCAGTCAGCTATTCTGAAGAACAGTCCTTCTCAAAGTATGGCCCTCAACCAGCCCCATCAGCATCTCCTGGTATATTAGCCAAGGTTCTCTGGATAAACAGAACTGCTACTTTGGATTTTGATTTTATCCTTCCCATGTTATAGGCTTAGTACACATTGGTGTATCTTTAAAGGGTATGGGGAAAATATTGTTAGGAGTTGCTTGTTTTTGAGTTTTACAAAAAAGGTATTCTTTTTTTAAAGATTTTATTTATTTGGCAGAGAGAGACACAGCGAGAGACAAAACACAAGTAGGGGGAATGGGAGAGAGAGAAGCAGACTCCCCGCGGAGCAGGGAGCCCGATGCGAGGCTCGATCCCAGGACCCTGGGATCATGACCTGAGCCGAAGGCAGACGCTTAATGACTGAGGCACCCCGGTGCCCGCTTTTTGGTTTTTATTCCATCTAACTTTATGTCCCTTATAAGTATTAATGTTGATGCAGACACCTGTAAATTATTCATTCTCACTGGTCCATAATATTCTGTGGTGTGACTCTACCACAATTTATTTAGTTATTCTTCCACAAATGGACATTTGGGGGTTTTCCTATTATAGACATGATTAGTAGGAGAGTCCTGTGCAAATGTGTGAGAGTTTTTGCTAGGGCATGGCTTCCCATACCTGCCTGACAGAATCACCAGAAACACTTCGTAAAACTGTAGGGTGAGCAGGCTTTGGCCTCAAAAAATTCTGTTTCAGAAGGTTTGCACTGGGGGCCAAGGATCTGTTGCTCGTTGGTTTTGGTTTCTTTTTACAAGTACTTCAGATATTAATATTATCATCAGGGAATTTTTTGAAAAATACCGTGGCAGCAGTTCTCAATGTGGCTACATAGTAGTATCCTCTGGGGGCACTTAAAAAAAAAAAAAAAAGAAAGAAAAAGAAATTATCCATGACCTGGCCCTGGCCCTGTGGATTCAGGTTTAAGTGGTCAGGGGATAGGTGCAGTTTAAAAGCTTATCAGGTGATTGTAATACGCAGGTAAGACCAAATGCCTGGGGAAGTGTTTCTCACCTGGGGAGTAGTTTTGCCCCTCAGGTAGGGTAACCAAATAAGATACAGGATGCCCAGTAAAAGTTGAATTTCAGATGACAGTTTTTTCATATAAGTGCGTCCTAAAGATTGCATGGGAATACATATATTGAAAATGATTTGTTGTTTATCTAAAATTCAACTTTAACTGGGTAAACGGTATTTTTATTTGCTACATCTGGCAGCCATACACCCAGGGGATGGTTGGCGATGTGTGAATATATCTTTCCTTTTCAACTGGAGTGGCGAATGCTACTGGCATCAAGCGGGTGGAGGCCAGGAAGCTGCTAAATATCCTAAAATGCACAGGACAGCCTCTCACAACAAAGGATTACTCAGTCCAAATGTCAGTAGTGCTGAGGTTGAAAAACCCTGCTCTAGCGTATATACTTCAGTTTTAATTTCATACTTCAGCTTGAGAAATTCTTTACCACACTTGGCTGGCCATGTTCTAGTAGGAAGAAGGCGCTTCCTGGGCTTGAAACAGTCCTCTGTCCCCAGCCTCCTTTGAGTTACACTCACATCAGGACAGATGTGACAGGCCCCACCGTTGGAGCATCCTCTGGTCTATCTCTGGCCAGGACGGGGCAGGGAATGAGATGTTGTGAGCAGGTGGTACCACAGCTCCTCGTTGAGCACCACCACTGGACACCACTGGGAGAGAAACATTTAACCCAGCAGAAAATGATCTTTGGGAAGGTACAAAACATGAAGTTTTTTCATCCTAATTTCATAGATGCTCACAGTACCCTTGCGTGGCATCTTGAGTCCTCCATTATTAAAGCTGCTCTTAATTAAAGTGATTTATGACCTTCAAAGGGACTCAGGCCAGAAAGGGCATTGTTTTTGTGGTTCTAAGCAGAGTTTTTCAGCTTGGAGAAACATAATGAGAACTCATAAGTTAGCAGAGCAGTCAGTAAGACCCCTTAATTCTCGGCAAGCCCCCAATTGTACCTGCCATGAGCCATTATTTAATCTCTGCAACCCGGAACTCAGCCGAACTACAGTGGCCAAGTTTTAAAATGCTTCCTTCCTTCACCTCCTGTAGTCTCTTTGGTTCTTAGCCAAGAGTTCCAGAAAATTGTGGAAGAAGAGGGTATTACCAGGGTGGAGGTAGGGGAGCTAACTTGACAATTTAGGTAGGATTTTGCTGTTTCTAAACAAATGGTCCCATTTGGCCAGTGGGTTCTTGAAGAAGGAACTAATTCTTGATGAAGCAGCAACCTGAGAACACCAGCCTTTTTTTTGGTACCTGAAACTATTTTCTCAGACATTTCTATCCTGGGAACCAGGGAAGAAATAAGAAGGATACTTTTGAGAATAATAATAATGATAAAAATATCAATAGCTAAGGTTTATTGAACAACTGTCATATGGTAAACATTGAAAATAAATTTCTAAGTCACTCTGTGGGTACAGTGATGGTTAATCTTATGTGTCAGCTTGACTGGGCCACAGGCAATTCAGACATTAGGTCAAATATTATTCTGGGAGGGTGTTTTTAGACGACATTAACATTTGAATTGGTAGACTGAGTCAAACAGATTGCCCTCCCTAATGTGGATGGGCCTCATCCAATCAGTTGAAAGCCTAAATAGAACAAACAGGCTAAGAGGGAACTCCTTTTGCTTGACTGCACTGGGACATCAGTCTTTTTTTACCTTTGAACTTGAACTGAAAAATTAACTCTTCTTAGGTCTTGAGCCTGCCAAGCCAGACAGGAATTTATACTACTGGTCTACCCTCCTGATCTCATGTAACCCTAATCACCTCTCAAGAGCTCCATCTCCGAATACCATCACCTTGGGGGCTAGAGCTTCAAAACATGAATTTTGGGCAGTGGGGGGATACAAACATCAAATCCATAGCAACAGCATATTCCATTTCTCTAGCAGCCATCTTTGTTTAGATACAATTACAAGGATGTTTTCCAAGAGGAACATTCTTTGTTTTGGGGGTAGGGAATAAGAAACCAGGAAAAATTTTCAAAAATCCAAAACAGAGTTTCTTTATTTAAACTTATAATGAAGGAAAAAACATCACACTGTACATCTAAAGTAAAAACACAATTGAGACGGGATTGCGCTTTAAGGATATGTAAGGAATGGCAGAGTTCACTCAAAAACAAAGATGCTTGCAGATTCTAAAGAAACCATCATTGGCTTCCTCTCCTGTCTCTTTTCATCAGGCTATCCACAGGTTTTTAGCATGAAAGGGACCCATGGTCTACTAAGCCCTTTTATCTATATTATTTCATTTAATTCTTACCACAACTCATTTTTCAGTAAACACATTGATACTGAGTAGAAGAATATGATTTAAATCTGTCAGATTTCATGTTACTCCCAACCCATGCTTCTCCCATATGTCATTCTCCTTTTTCTCCACATCAAAACTTAGCAAATATGGAGCTATGATGATGTCATCTTCAAATATATTCCCCACACATAGCTATAACTATACTTGCAATTAAACTATGTGCATTTCCACCCCCTTTTTTCCCTTTTTAGTGTTAATCAAAGAATCATGTCTTTCATAGAGCAGTTATATCTCTCAGAACCTTCTAGCTCCTCATGAAGTATTTGGGGGGTTGAGAAGTAACCTGGTTTCTCTGAAAGAGTTTTCATCCTCAAGACCTACAGCCCCATCTCTTTTACTGTTCTGTCATTGTTTATCAACTGAACATGCTGAAAAGCCAAACATCCCTGTGACATAATCATACCCTTTTATGCAGAAATGAAGCCAAGAAACTCTTCTTCCCAACAGAACAGCATTTCCTGGAACATGAAGATCAATGGTGTTGATAGACTGTTGATAAAGTGTTGCCCATAAGCCCATTAAACAGGATGTGAAACTGGAATTGTGGTCGAAGGCCCCATCCTGAGGTGGCCAGAAGCCAGGAGGGCCAAGAAAGCCACTTTCTCTGTGCTTTTCACATTCACAGCACCAGGGTAGTCCTGGAAGGGGGAAAGGAAGCTTGAGAAATGTGTTTTCCTAAAAGCATTTCTGATTTTCCCCAACCTTTTGGCAAAAGTGGTCATTCATTCTTATTCATCCCCCCTCCCTAAGAATTTTGGGCTTTCTTCTCTTTGGACACATTACATTTTACTTTATTCAGCATCACTTAATAAAGCTTGCATCAACGAGCATGCTGAGCATTTTACATTAGTTGTTGCATTTAATCATCCCAAGAATCCAGTTAGTGGTTGCTATTTATTATTATTCCACATTTAACCCCTGTTGAAACTGAGGTGTTTGTGTAGGCTTCCAAAGTTGCTGAGTGGCAGAGACAGAATCTAAACTCAGGTGGTAGGACACAAATACTTAACTCCTGTCATACTATATTTGTTTGGCTTGTTAGGATCTTGCCTGTTCTTTAAACTTTCCTATCATGTAGGTAGATTCAGTTGCTTCTAATAGAAAGTCCAAATAAGAGAAACTTGAATAAGGTAATCATTTATCTTTCTTTGATGTGAAAGAGATCCAGAAGCAGTCTTTGGTTAGTATGGTGGCTCCATGAATGTATTGGGGACCCAGATCTCTGCTTCAAAATCTCTTGTGTGTGGCTCTAGTCCTCATGGTACAAAATAGCCTTTGGAGATCCAGCCATCACATCTATGTTCCAGGCAGTAAGACAAATGAAGGGGTAAAGAAGGATGCACTTCCTCCTTTTTGTAAGACTTCCCTGAGGTCCCACATCATATTCCATTCATAAATCATTGGCTAAAACTTAGTCATACCGATTCCTTACAACTAAATCTTTGGCAAGGCCCACATCCCATCAAGGCTGAGCTATGGAATAGTTTCCTAACTCATTTCCCTGGTGCCAGTCTCTTTCTGTTCTAATTTTTATTCTGTACTCCTGTTAGGACAATTTTCTTTGTACAATGCTTTGTCATCCCAGTCCCCTGATCTGAAGCTTTCCATGAATCCTCTTTATCTGTAAGATTAAGTTTAAATTCCATTTCCTGCCAAAAATGCCTATTCACTTTCCCTTTATGTGGCATGTATATCCCCTTCTCCTTTTTTCTATTCATATTATTCCCTCTGACTACAATATCTTCACCTCTTTATCTCTGTGGGTCTAAATCTCATGTTTCCTTTAATAACTTTTACAAATCCCACATCATTTATTCATTCATTCATTCATCACTGAACATATGTTGTTCATTCATATAAAGCACTCAGAACAGTGGCTAATAGAGAACAGAAGGTGACTATTACTATCAGTGATTATAATAAGAGTGGTAATAGTATGTATAGTATTTCCAACCTCCAGATTGGAAATTATATCAATTCCTTCTCAGTAATCCAGAACCTAAAGTTATGTGAAGTGAGGGATTTTATTGATAATGATAATGATGTGTTCCATTGGGAGAAATTATTTTTACCTGAGAGAGCTTATATTTGGGATTCCAGCCAAGGATCCAAGCTCAATATGCTCTTCTAATGCTTGGGAAGCAATTGTCTCCACTCTGGTCATGAATTTAGAAAGTGTTAAGTTAATAAGAATGACATTTTACTCATTCACAATTGCATTTTTTATCATCAGTTGCAGTGTATGTGAGTTCACATTTGAAAAACTACATCACAGTTTTAAAAAGACTTTCGAGATCTGCATGTTTAAGCACATTTTGGATACTCATGTCAGTCAGTACAGGTTAGGTAATGCTGCCATAATAAGCCTCAAATCCAAGTAGCTTAGTACAGCAACGGTTTAGTTCTTGCTCACATTACACGTCTATTTTGGGCTGGTAGTAGGGTTGATCCAAGGTGACAGTGCTGTTACCACGAGGATTGCTGGTTGCTGGGTCGGAGGGGGAAAAGTGAGCTCTGGAGGGTTACACCTCAGCATTTAAATATCTGTTTATTTCTCCAGAGGCATTATTTTCATGTTTATTTGCCTTTATAGTTTTTTCTACTTCATTCTTCATTACTAAAATTTTTTAAATTTATAATTCTTAAATTCTGTCACCTCATTTCTAAGGTTTTCTAATGCTGATTTATGTTGTTTCCCATATATTATATCACTTTCTTAATGCGTTTGGGTGTGTTTTGAAATAGTGTGTCACAATGTTGCATCTTATTTTTGACAATATCTATCTGGCGTGCTTTTGTTACCTGTAAGGATTTTATTCTCCTTATCCTTCATTTTTTTTCTTTTAATTTATATGAGACATGCCTATGATTCTTTTCTGTTACTCATTTGTTTAAAAGATTTTATTTATTTGAGAGAGAGCAAGCAAGAGAGAAAACACAAATGGGGTGGGGAGGGGCAGAGGAAGAGGGAGTAGCAGACTCCCCGCTGAGTGGGGAGCCTGATGTGGGGCTCTATTCCAGGACCCTAGGATCATGACTTGAGCTGAAGGCAGATGCTTAACTGACTGAACCACCCAGGCACCCCTCTGTTACTCATTTTTATGTGAGATTATATTTCATGAAATTTTAGGAAGAGTCTTATTTTAGGTGGCTTTTCTAATTTCATAGAGCTCCCTCTTCTGCCTTCTTTTTCCATATAGTTTTTAAAAAATTGTGGCTTGCTCTCTGTGATAGCCTGGTTCTTTATCCTTTTCCCACGTTTTTCTGGACTTTCTTCTTCCTTCACCCCTATTGTATTTTCTCAGCTCACATCCAACAATGTCTTCTCAGTGTTGGACAGTCATGGACGCAACCCTAAATGGTCATTTTGGGGTTTACAAAGACTAGAGTGCTTCAGCCCCTTCGTAGCTTAACCAGGGATACATTATACTTACCCACTATTGGACTGGAAAATATCCTCCCTAATTTCAGCTGCTATTCTCAAGTTGGCATTCACACATTCCAGTGACTGTCTGCTGGTCATATTGGGGGTTCTCCTTTTGTCAATTCTGTCACATGATCTTTTGTTTCTTTCCGCTTCCTCCTACATGGATGCTGGTAACATACCAAGTGTTGGGGA
Organism: Mirounga angustirostris; assembly: GCF_029215605.1. Classification (NCBI taxonomy): domain Eukaryota; kingdom Metazoa; phylum Chordata; class Mammalia; order Carnivora; family Phocidae; genus Mirounga; species Mirounga angustirostris. The sequence continues at coordinate 144,334,072 of NW_026991713.1, forward strand.
TGTTGATGATTTGCTCCCACCTTCTTATATTTTGACATTCACATAGACATTTTATTGTCATAAACACTGTCTATTTTTTACTTTTATTAATTCATTACTCTATTTTTAATGTGAGGATTTTGGAAGAATCAGAAATTATACTGATACTTCTGCTGCCTTATTTCCAGAATTCTATGTAATATTAACTACATGTTTCTGATGGGGAATCTGAAACTCCGAAGGATAAGTGGCTTGCATGTGGCCACTCATCTTGGATTAAACCAAGGCAGACTGTCCTCTTGGTCACTACGGTATATTGCTGCTACAAATAATGAACATTCTCTAGTTTTTAATCCAGATATGTATGCAGACTAATCACAGTTCCAACCTTGGCCAATGAGTTGCTTAAGTATAAATAAGATAGAAACCTTGTCCCTTGGGATGCCTGGGTGGCTCAGTCGGTTAAGCGTCTGCCTTTGGCTCAGGTCATGATCCCAGGGTCCTGGGATCAAGTCCCACATCAGGCTCCCTGCTCAGTGGGGAGCCTGCTTCTCCCTCTGCCTGCCACTCCCCCTGCTTGTACTCACTTGCTTTTTCTCTCTGACAAATACATAAAATCTTAAAAAACAAAACAAAAAAAACCTTGTCCCTGGGTAAGTTTATAGTCTGTAGGAAGACAGGCATAGAACCAGTCAAGTCAAAGTAGTACCTACCAGACTGTAATAAGAACTAAAGTAGGATTAGAAAATGGCTCATACGCACAAAATTATTGTGTTATAGAGCTCTTTCCTTTGTTTAGAGAAAGGACCCTATCAAATTGACTAAAATGACAATAATGGTAGCAAAAACTTGATGTCCATGACTCCGTAGCCACATTTTCATTTCAACAGCAAGATATGCCTGCTGTTAGTATTCATGTTGCTGTGTTTTCATTTTTCATCCTCTTTTAGAATTGGTTGGGTCATATATGCAAGTACAGTCACTGTTGTCAAGCATGTGTTATCAGTATACTCTAAACCACATATCCAGGTCAATTTTATACCCAGATTTTTTTTTCTGAACCAGCTCATTTATAAGGAGGCACCTTTATCCTGGCTTGCTAAGTGTCTATACCAAAGGGGATTCCCTGTGTGAGGTAACATCTTGATGTGCCTTTCCCTTTTATGAATTTATCTTCTCTACTCCATAGTCCAGTTGTCCATTGGTTAAAATTGCTAGGCACAGTGCCGGCTTCAGGGTGAGGCAGTGAACCAGACAGACCAAATACCTTTCATCAAGGAATTTACATCACAATGGCCAGTACACAGACCTTTGGACATATCTCTGTGCATAACTGATAATGTGTAACTGGTTGTGTGCCAAGGCATATAAGGCTCACATAGGAGTCTTCATCACGTAAGAGGAAATGACATCATGTTAGAAAATTATCCTCAGCAAAAGGAAGCCTTGGGGTTTCTACAGAGGAGGCATGAGGGTAGAGGGCAGGATGTGCCTGGCTTGAGGACCCCTAATCTCAGGAGGTTTCAAGCCTGAAAACGTGCCTCAGTCTTTTTCTTCTGGTGTCAAATTATCTGTCATTCTGGGGTGTTGAGTTTATTATGGTATAGAATCACTGTGTTTTAAGGAAAGCAAAGAACTAGAATAGCATCAGAAGTTAGACTCTGATGGTAATGCTCTGGGGCCTTTGGATAAGTTACTTAAACTAGTTAAGTCAGAGTTCCTTTCACAGTAAAATGGTGGTAATGTTGCCTTCCGTCAGGGTCAGAGTCAGAAAAGAGTGCATGATGTACCTCTGTAGTCTGGAAAGCACTCTATACCATTTTGGATTTATCTTTTAGATTTATGTTACTTTTGTTATTGTTGTTTCTGTGATGGTTAATTTTATGTGTCAACTTGACTGGACCACAGGTTGCCCGGACGTTTGGACAAACATTATTCTGGGTATTCTCAAAGGATCTTTTTGGGTAAGTTTAGCATTTATATAGGTAAATGGAACAAAGCAGATTGCTCTCTTAACTGTGGATGGGGCTCATCCAATCAGTTGAAGACCCTTCCCCAAGTAAGAGAGAATTCCTACTGCCTGACTACATTCAAATGGGGACAAGGGTTTTTTCCTGCCTTTGGACTTGAACTGAAACATTGGCCCTTCCTGGATTTTGAGCCGGTCAGCCTTTAGACTGGAATTACACCATTGGTTTTCCTGGTTCTCAGGCCTTTGGACCCAGACTGGAACTTACACCAGCGGCTCTCTTGGGTCTCCAGCTTGCTGACTCACTCTGCAGATCTTGGGACTTGTCAGCCCCCATAATTGCGTGAGCCAATTCCTCATAATATATCTCTTTCTAAATATATACATTCTATCGGTTCTGTTTCTCTGGAGAACCCTGACTAATACAGTTGCTAAGTGGATTTCTAGAATAAATACCATTTCCATAGGCCATAAATGGAAAACAAATTCGAGAATCAGCCTTAAAACTAGAAGGTTTAGCTGACCATCGATAGGGTATGATCTGAACAGTGATGGGCGGGTTTCTCTGTTTTGAAATCTGCCTTTCATTATTCATCCAGTGCCTGAGAGTCTACCATTTGTTCCATCAAGTATTCCAGAATTCCCTCTTAAAATGAGATTGCTTCTGGGAAATTGAAAGGACTTTGGCCCTTAAGGCAAATCTTTAGCTAACAGTAACCCTGTTATAGGATGACTGGATGAGATATGGCATCCAGAATAACTGGCTGTAGGAAATTAGGCCGAGGACCAGGGGATAGCTGACCAAGGGATGGAAAGTTGCCCTCTTCACCATTTGGCCTCCAGCTGCATCAAGACTACCTACTCTGTACTAGTTCTCTAGTGACCTTCCCCTACTGGGCTATACCTTGTTCTTAGTCTCCACTCTGGAGGTTCTATTATCTGTCACATTCCTAGCCATTTAGATGCCTGAATTGAAGAGGCAGTCTTGTCTTCAAGATCAGCTTGGAATGGTTGTGGAAGTTTGTGCAGCACTAACCACATTCCCCCAGCTCTTGCACTGATGAAAACAAGGCTTTGCACGAGTCGTCATTCCTATTGGCACTGTATACATACAGAAAGTGAAAATGGGTGAAGCATACCTGCCTGGCAGGGTCTTGAACAGATTAGCTACCCTGAAGTGCACATAAGGTGTGTGGCAGCAGGTTGAAGAGTCAACTTACTGTCCCCTGTAAAGCGATGTACCAAATAATATTCTTTCCTACTTTATGATATTGACAAATGTGACCACCTATGCTTAGGGATGGTGGAGAGAACTTGACTCATTCTTATAGATATTAGGTAGGTAAATGAAAGAAGGGGAGCATTGGAAAATGCTGGATGGATTCTAAGATGTGCATATTGATTAAAATGTCCCATGCTGGAGAAGTAGAATTTACATCACGGATGAACTGTCTCTTCCCCGACCTCTGGTCATCAACTTGCTATTTTCTAGACATTGTTTCCTTAAAACTTATTACACTTAGTACCATTTGCAATTTTGTGCATATGTCCTTTCCCACCCTCCTTGCTTCCTTCATTTGTAGCAAGAATGAGGGATCTGTCTCTTCCACTAGAATTATGTTCCTTGCACATGGGGTTGATCTATTCTCAACTGTTACTGTCTCCTGTACCTTGCATGGGTAGGGCTCAGTAAATACTTGTTGATGGACAGATGAATGAATGAATGAATGAATGAATAAATAGAATGGACTCTGGGTCATGTGGACCTATAATTTAATCACCAGCTTAACTGCTGACTATAAAACCCTGGGTAACATTAGTTTAACATTGCTAATGCCTAATTTCCTCATTTGTAAAACAGGATTGATAGTAGCACCTACCTTATAGAGTTATAATTCAGGTAAAATGAGATGGATGGGCATAAAGAGTTTAGCCTAGCGGCTGGAATAGAGTAAACTCTCAATCATTTTTGTCTCTATGGCCCTTCTTATACCTCTGGTTTGCTAGCTAAATTCTGTTTAGGTTTCAACTACTTCAGTTGTCCCTGAAGCACTAGGAACTGCAAAGGGGAGGGGTGGAGGGTCAGGAGTAACCTGGTGCGGGCTTATTTCCTTTCATGGAGAGAAACATACCTGTTTAAAGGTGATTCACCTCAGCCCACATCTTACCTTTACTTAAAGACTTCATTATTCATAAGTGTTCGTGTGTAGAGGAACTTTATCATTTAAAAGTAAAAACCAAAACTACAAAAAAAAAAAAAAGGTTATCTGTCCTTCTTTTTTAATGTTAAGTCAAAACAACAACAAAAAAGTGCCTTTGATGCCTTTGTTGTTTAGTACTTAATAAATCATGGCACATAATTATGTTGATAAATTCCAACAGCCTAGCCGACTCCTCTTTCCTGATGCCAGCATGGGATGCCCCTGATAAATCAATCTCGACTTCCTAATGGCATTGCTATCCTGCACAGGATCTGTTCTGTTCCTCCTTCTCAGTACATTGGGGCAATACATCACCCAAGCCCTTCATCCTTCTTCCATATCATTAGAGCAATAGCCGATTCTGATAATGCATTAATGTAATACATCAGGGAGCTGGGTACCTGGCTGCTACATTACTCAAAAGCTAATGTGATAGGGAAGGGAAAATCCTAGTGTGCTGATACCTCCAAAAGTTGGGGTTTTGTTTTATACTTTCAAGCTTGGCACTTGAAACTTCAGGGCCCAGATTTTCCCATTTACAATCTGTTTTCATGTGACCTGCTAAGTTCGTTTTTTCGGAACCAGTTTCCTGAGTCCAGAAAGCTGCTTTATCTCTGTGATCTGTTCCAGTGTAGAAGCCCTAATGTCACTGTCACTGCTCTTTGCCAATGTTTGAGCAGCTCCTAGCATAATTTAAGGTCAACATCACAACACTCAGGTTAGGCTCCAGGTTCTGTAATTTGCTGGTTGTGTTGCTTTGGGGAGAGCAGTTGTATGATTGAATGAAATGATGTATGTCCAATGCTTGACACATAGAAATAACTCACTTAAAATTAACTGTTAATATTTGTCATTATTTTCTAGCCCACCATTCACCAAATGAGGTATCCCAGAAGGCTGTTGTTAACAAATAGTGTAAAAGAAAAAATAAAGGGGCGCCTGGGTGGCTCAGTTGGTTAAGCGGCTGCCTTCAGCTCAGGTCATGATCCCAGGGTCCCGGGATCGAGCCCCACATCGGGATCCTTGCTCAGCAGAGAGCCTGCTTCTCCCCTGCCTGCCGTTCTCCCTGCTTGTGCTTGCTCTGTCTCTCTCTCTCTTTGGTTCTGTGTCAAATAAATAAATAAAATCTTAAAAAAAAGAAAAAAGAAAAAAGAAAGTTTTGTGGACACATTGGGTTGAAGAAAATCACATAGGCTTTTTTACTGTAGGACTTATCAGAGTCTTTAATATGCTAAAGCAATTTATGTGTGTCCTAGGGAGGGGTAAAATAAACATTTCTTCCTAAACTATTTGCCTTTAGAACCCCCTTTTTAAGAGTAGGGGGAGTGAGTGATGCCCCTTAGAATAACACTGGAAAATTTGAGTGTGATCCAATTCTCTTTTTAAGGCCATTGACATCTTGGCTAAGACAATAAAGCAAACAGTTCTAGAACGGAGCCAGAACTCAGGACTGCTGAAGCTCAGATTCTTCTCTTCTTCCTCCTATACCTGTGCTTCTCAAACTGTGACCTATGATCACCTCTATCAGGATTACCCTGGGAGGGGATGGGTAGGAACTGGGACTCCTGTGGGCATCTCAGGCTTATGTATCAGAGTATCTAGGGTCATAGTAGAGGAATCCTAATAGTAACAAGTTTCTCAGGCAATATTCTTGTAAACTGAAATCTGGGACCCACTAGATTAGACCGTGCTCCTTTGCAGCTGTGTTATATGGGCCAAACCCATGTTATCATGCCTTCTGAAAACTCGGGGGTCTTTGGAAAATGGTTGTTGCTTGCTGCTTATGGCCCTCTGCAAGCCCTCCTGACTCTGGAGAAGGTCTGTATCTCAGGAGAACGCTGGAGGCATCTGTGGGTTTTCACAGCTCAGCTCACCACACAGATGCTTCCATGGAGACCCCTCCCTGCCCTTGGTGGTCAGTGTGAGAACCCCTTCCCTGTGATCCCTGGTAATGCTCCTCCAGGGAAACATGAGCTAGGAGATTACTTTGAAATGGAGAAACTATTCCCAGCTCTGCCAAGTCACTCTGGAGAGAGCATGACAATGCTTTGGTTTCCATGACGACCAGGTGACTATAAGCTCACCTTTGGCCCTGGAAACAGCCTCCAGCTTCTGGGAATAACTGTGAGTCTGCTGCTTATTATGAGATGGAAGAACATGGATAGAGAGGGGGTAAAAAACAGCTGCCTTTTCAGAAACAGGCTCAGCTGCCCTTCTGAACGGCTGGAAAGTTAGAGCAGAGTGCCCCAGCAAAGATGCAGAAGGTCCACCAGGACCTCCAGCCAAGAGAGGTGGATATGGGCAGGCAACCACCCTACCTTTGTCATCTGTGTTAGTAGTGGCCACCGTCAGATTTCAGTGTAACCCTCTTGACAGCAACAGTCAACAGTTAACATTTGTTAGTTTATTATTTCCTTCTTTGTATTCCAAGGGAGGAAACATTCATTCCGTGTAGGATTAGTGACTGTTGAGGAGCTAATACCACAGTAGCTAATTAACTGAGCATTTACCATGTGCAGGTGCTTTATATGTATTAACCCCATTTAATTCTCGCATTCTTTCAGGTAAGTTTTCCGATGAGGACATTAAGGTACAGAGAGGTTCAGTTAAGCTTCATGGTCACATGCACCAGTGGCAAGTGGTAGAGCTGGGTCCTGAACTCAGATGTAATGGGGCATTAAAAAGAGACTCCTGAAAAGTGTCTGATGAGACACACCCACATACCTCTCCCCAGGAACTTTGACATCTTCCTCCCTGAAAGGCAGGAAATTGCCGTTTCAGTCATCATATACCATTCTGTTTATTTAGCTTGGGACATGAAAGTCAAGGGCTAAAATGCTTTAATGCCTCTTACCACTGTTTGCATCTCCCTGGCTAAATGATTGTCATCGGAAATTGGCTTCCCTCCAGTAGAATCTGTGACCAAGCCACCACTTGCATAGTGGAAATCTGCGTAGTAGTCCAGATGGTAATGACTTCCCAGCTAGAGGGCACCTGGCCCTAGTGAATTCTGCTGGAAATGTAGATGGTATTGATGGGGTGGGGAGCCCCAGGGTGAAGGAGGTGATACTCACTCTGGTCTTGGAGTGACAGACAGGAGACCTTAGAGCTGGTCACAGTTTTTATCATTTCCTCATTGGGCAATGGGCAGAGATGCTCTGTATTTCTAGTTCTTTCATGGGAAATATTGGACTAGGTCAGCATTTCTCAAAGTGTGAGGGATCTCAAGTTGTTTTAAAAAGTTATTTGGGGGCCACCTGGGTGGCACAGTTAAGCGTGCGACTCTTGGTTTCACCTCAGGTCATGATCTTCGGGTCATGAGATGGAGCCCTGAGTCAGGCTCAGTGGGGAGTCTGCTTCTCTCTCCCTCTGCACATACCCCCCTCCGGTGCTCTTTCTCTTAAATAAATAAATCAATCTTTAAAAAAATAAAAAGGTATTTGGGATAATTTTTGATGGGACACAGACCTGGCATTAAATAACATTAAATAATATAATGAGAAAGTTTTACTTGCTTCAGTTCTTCTGGAGGTACCAAGGAGGGAATAGCAGTTGGATACTCTTATATACATCTTTTAACACATCTTCAGTTTTTGATAATGTCCCCTTTTAGCACCAGAGGGGACAGACCTCAGACTTAGAGCTTTTGCTGGCAATAGCATCTCCCTGCAATTCAACATGGTTTTGTCCTTGCTTTTAATAACTACCTTCAACATGCAACAAGGTGAGTTTCCATTTCTGGAAGCGATTTCCATTTCTAGAAGTCTGTAAGCCAGCAGCGTTCTTGGGAGCTCATTGGAAATGTGAATCAGACCCCACCCCAGGCTACACACATTTTCACAGGATGCCCAGTGGTTCCTACACTTTTGATAGCAGTTTGAGAACCACTGATAAGAGTTTCCCCTTTTTAGAAGCAATGTTTAAATAGAAGAAATGGGCCAATTTAAGGAAAAATATGACAAATAATAGTATAGGTACAGCAACATTGTGGAGGGGTAACAGGAAAGACAGGGTTGGTGAAGGAGTGGATTAAAAATTGGGGTGTACAAACCAGAGAGCTGTGTCTATACAGATTCTGGGGCATTCTACCCTGGAGAGATTGGTTCTGTACATCTGGAGTTGTGCCCCTGAACCTGTATTTGGAGAAATTAAAAAAAAAAAATCTGCCCCCCAAATGTACAATGAGGTATGGAAATTACTGGATTGGATTGTTCCTTCTCTCTGAAAGTCACATGTTGTTACTCGAAAACAGTGGTTCTCAACTAGAAGCCCTTCAAGGGATGTTTGACAAAGTGTAAGGATATTTTTGGTTGTCATAATTGGAAAGTTGCTACTAGTGGGTAGTGGGTTTGGTGGATAGAGATTAGGGAGGCTGCTAAACATCCTATAATGCACAGAACAGGCCCCTACACAAAAAATTATCCAGTCTCAAATGTCATTAGAGCCAAGGATGAAAAACTGTGGTCTAAAAAGAGTTTTTGTTATTGAATGTATATAAGCACATATCAGTGAAATGCCAGGATGCAAAACATCTTGGCTCTAAACACTTTAGTTTTTATCTCATGAAGCATGGAAGCCAGGGGCCTTCCCCAGCATCTTACCCTATAACCCCCTCTAAACTCATCATGTCCTACTACCTTCACCCCAACACACTCAGCTTCAGCCCCACTGGCCTCCATGTTGTTTTTGGAATAGCCCAAGTATACAAACGTTTCCACCTCAGGGCCTTTCTTTGCACATGACTAAAAAAAAAAAAAATCCCTTTTGTACCCAGAACTCCCATCCACATAGTTCTATCTATTTTCTTCAAATGGGGCTTCTGCTTACACCTCATCTCACCATCTCTTTCCTGGCCATCTTGTCTAATAAGCAACCCCTTTTTCAACTCCCTCTCCTCCTTTCCCTGTCGTTTCTCCTTATAGAACTTACTTACCTTCAGAATATATGTTTATTTCTTGTTCCTTCACTAGAATATAGTAAGTACCATGAATGTGTACTCCCTGTTATGTTCCAAATTGTAACTTTGTGTGGCAAATGAATGCTTTAAATGAGCAAGGAGTGAAAGAACAGATGGATAAATAAATGGATGCCTGGATTTTAGTCCCAGGGAGCCAGTGTCTAGTGGTGTCCCTCTATGCCTCAGTTCCCCCCTTTGTCTGGTGAGGTTATACAGATGGCTTCTAGAGTCCATTCCAGCCCTAATGTCTGCCGGTGTGGCTTCTCAGTTCTCACCTGCATCCCTGTCTCTCCAGTTAACTGCCTGCACCCTCCAGCACCACCCTCCATTACCCCAGATGCCTCTGTCAGAGCTGAGAGGCCTCTGGGAATTAGGGATGTCAGAACTCCTCAGAAAGTGGCAGATCCATTGTGTGAACCACTGAATTGGGTAATTAGGGAGGGTGGCACTTCAGTCGTTTTAAAAGCTTAGTGGGTGGGAAGAAGAACTGTTCCCTGACAGCTACTGCACATCCACTTCGAGGTGCAGCTTTTCCTTCAGAAAATCTGGTTTTGTCACTGAATAGTGCTTTATTGCTCTCCAAAGGACTGTGTGAAGAAAGGGGTTACAGGCTGGGGGCCTGGCTTTGGACCTCTTCCTTGTGAACCTCTTGTGGACTTCTTGCTTTAAGAGAGGAAGACGATGGGGTAGAAAGGAGGCTAACCTCGTAGCCCCGCTTGGGGACTGAGCCACTCCTGGAGTAAAAAACACCAGTATCATAGACATGGATATTGGTCCCTAAGCTCAAGTGCTCAGGAAACATCACCTTTGTTCTTTATAACCAATTTCATTTCTGACCCTGAACTCTCATTCTGCTGGATCAAAGGAAACTTAACCTCCATCCTGCTTGGGGTTCCCCCACCCTGAGGGGGTCATAACGTTCAGAATTAGATTGGATTAGATTGTTTCTTGCACTCCTGAAGTTATGAATGTTCTAAACAGTGGTTTCTAACAGGGACAAGGCTTGGAGGTGGGGATGGGGATCAAGTCCTAGGTGGTCTAGGATGCTCAGCCTTTCCTACCCCTCCTCTTCCTCCTTCTCCAAGGTCACCAAGCAGGGACATCTTTCTTGTGGAGAGGAGGATGAAAGCCCCATTTCTTTCCTATTCTCCCTATACATTTTCTTCTCCCCATATTGGGTCTATGCTTTTACAGACAAAAGACAGTTAAGAAAGTATCTGTAGTAATCTTGACTTCCCTGAAACAATGAGCTACTTAAATGGAGGGAAAGAAAAAGGAAAACTATAGAGAGAAGAGGAAAGCATCCATTAATTTCTCAAATTATTATCTAGCCATGGTAATAATGGTGACCCATTACATACCAAGCATTCACTATAGGGTAGGCACTGTGTTGGGGCCCTTGGAACAACCTTGAGATAATAATAGCACACTCTTGTATCATCTTACTGTTGGTCAGCACAGGGCTAGGCTCTTCACCTATATTAATTTCATTAATTCTCCCTGTAATCCTATAAGGTGGTTGCTGTTATTAATCACATATTGGAGATGAGGAAATGTGGCGTAGAGGAGTTAAATGATGTGCCCAAAGCCACACAGGCTAGTAAGTAGGAGGCCTGAAGTTCAAACTCAGGCAGCCTGGCTCCAAAGCCAGAGCACGGGCTGGCTCCACCAGCCTCCCAGGTGAAGTGGAGTTGTCTGCTGCCTTGCCTGGGACTTTCTCAGTAGTGCCCTCCCTCTGTCTTGCCAATTGGGAAGCTATTTGTAACTTCTAGGCAGCTGCACACACCTGGCATCTGGGAGCAAGCTGGTCCCAGAGGCAAAAATCCAATGCATAGTCAGCTGCTGCAATGGTTCAAGGGGAAAAATGAAACACCTGGCTGCCTTGGGGCACACTCAGAAGGCCAGATGCTCCACGATCCAAACAAGGATGTCTCAGCAATAGCTCTTATATCTGGGAAGAATGAGGTCAAGGCAAACCTGTGCTCCTCTTTCCTGTAGACTTAAGAATCAATTAGTGTCCACCAATATACAATACAAGGAACATTCCTTTTTATAGAAATAATAGCATTTTTTTTCCAACCACAAGACCCTCCTGTTTTTCAATTGAAATTTTTATTGAGATGATTATAGATTTACATGCAGTTTTAATAAAGAAAGAAAGAAAGAAAGAGGGATGGGGTACTGTGTTTAATTTATCCACTTCCCTCCAACGATCACCATTTTGCAAAACTATAATGTAGTATCTTAAGGATCCATTGCTACAAGGATCTCTTCTATAACTGCATTCCCTTCCCTCTCACCCCCATCCCATCCCTAAAACCCCAGCAACCACTAATCTGCTCTCCATTTCTAAAATATTGTCATGTCAAAAATGTCACAGAAATGGAATCTTATAGTAGGCAACTTACAGGTTTGGCTTTTTTCACTCAGCCCAGTTCACCGCAGATTTATCCAAGTTGGTGTATCCATAATTCTTTCCTTTTCATTGCCGAGTAATAGTCCATGGTATGGATGTACCAGTTTATTTAACCATGTATCTGCTGAAGGATATTTGGGCTTTCTGGAGGGTATTATGAGTAAAGTTGCTGTAACATTCATGTAAAGGTATTTCTGTGAACCTACAGTTTTCATTTCTCTGGGATAAATGCCCATAAGTACAATTGCTGCATCATATGGCAATTGCATGTTAGTTTGTAAGACAGTGCCAAATTGTTTTTGAGAATGTTTGTACCATTTCACATCCAATGTATAGGTAGTCCAGTTTCTCTACATCCTTGCCAGTATTTTGTATTGTTGTTGTTGTTGTTGTTATTATTATTATTATTATTATTATTATTATATTGCCAGTCTTATAGGTTGTGGTTATATCTTATGGTTTTCATTTTCATTTCCCTGGTGGCTAATGATGTTGTACATCTTTGCACGTTCTTATTTGCCATCTGTTATCCTTTTTGGTGAAATGTCTGTTCATGTCTTCTGCCCATTTTCTAGTTGGATTACGTTTTTCTTTCCGTTTAGTTTTGGGAGTTTTTTTTCTATATCCTAGGTATTATTCCTTGTCAGATATGTGGTTGTAAATATTTTTCTATCACTTTGTAAACTGTCATCTCATCCATTTTATAGAATCTTTCACAGAACAAAGCTTTAATCTTGATGAGGTCCAGTTTATCAATTTTTCTTTTGTGGATCATGCTTTTGTTTTTCAGTCAGCAAACTCATTGCCTATATCTAGATTACAAAGATTTATTTCTGTATATTTCAAAATATTTTCTAGTTTTAGATTTTGCACTTAATTTTTATTTCATTTATTTATGCATGCATGCATACCAATTTCAATTGTTCTAATCCCATTTGTTGAAAAGTATTTTTGGAACCTTTACTATGTGCCTGATAGTGAGCTAAGCAGCACCTTTAAGCCCTGTTTTACATAATCTCAGTAATCATCCTACAAAGTGGGAACCATGTTCCAAGTTCTTAGGCTGTGGAAACTGAGCATCAGAGAGGTTGCTTGATTTTCCTGAGGCCAGCCTCACATCTCTGCCTCACTCCAGCCCATAGCCCTTCACCGTCTCTAGTTTAGTTCCTGAGTGATTGTCTCTACACTTATGTCCCCCACTTCATGACAGAAAATTAAAACTTGCTTCAAATCAGTGCCTACTTTGGGACCTCTCTTTGGGCTGTAGCTAAACCAAATTTTTAGGAGGTGCAAGTATAATATAATATGGATTATCTGTTCATCATTTAACTCAGGGAAGTCTTTTCCCCCTCATTAATATCCATGATAAAGCATATGCAAATGTCTGTAATTGAACATAATTAAAATAATGAGAGTTGAAAGAATGTGATATTCAAAATAAATGCAATAAAGAGTTGGACACAGCCATTATCCTAATTCAAAGTGATTATGATAACATTATCAGGGCCTCTAATATTTCTGTCTTTAATATAAATTACTTACTTTGGGGAGGCAGGTGCTCTCTGATTAGGATGGATTCCTGTCCTAGGTCGATTTACCAGTCACTCCACACTCCTTCCTGAAGGAATGATGGTGCCATTCTGGCCAGAACCACAGGCCTTTGTACCTCCCTGCCACCCTGCCCAAGCATAAACCTGCACTGAGATAACTAAGAGGGTGCAGTGGCATCAGACAGCCTGGAATCCTCCTGAGCACATATAAAACCCACCGAAGAGTAAGTACCCTGAAGGAATCCAAGGCCAGGGATTGCCTCCCAAGGTGTGCCTGTCACAGTGCTATTCTTCGAGATGTGCAGTCTGAGCAATTCAGAGGTACTTCCTTGCTCTGCCTTCTCTCAAGTGTTTTACATAAAATTCAGCTTGGGCGCATAGTCATAGCTTATAGAGGCTTAGAAATTAGTGAAGCTCTTTAGAGCGTGAGAGGGTATAATATAGTACAGAGGACAGTACTCTGGTTTTGGATGGTTGTGCTTCAAATCTCACTTCTGCCTTGAACCCCTGTGTGACCTTGAGTGAGTTATTTACCCTACCTGGGCTTCAGTGTGATTTTCTTTATAAGGGAAGACAAAAATTTAACTTATAGGGGTTTTTCACCTGAAATAAAAGAATATTTATATGAAGACCTTAGCATTAAACAATGCTTAACAAACAATGGATGTTGAATGTCACAGGAAACAGAGACAATTTTAAATGTTTTGTCCAAAGTTAGTTGCTGCAAGAACTGGGATTTGGGGATGAGAATGTGAGATTGTGGGCTCCTGGTTCAATAGAGAGATTCACTGACTTTGGTTGGGTGCTGGCAGGATGGGGAATATGGGCAGAAGATTTCTCCCATTCTTTTCTGTGCTTCTACCTCCAACCCATAGAAGATAGATGCATCCAGATGAGTCTAAATTTCTTTGGGGTGGGGTGTGAAGAAAATGATCTCATTCACTTGTCTTGCTCTGGGCTCCCTGGCTTATGATGGTCATAATAATCCTATGCTAAGTCATCCACCTAGAAGCTAGCACCCACCCAACAGAACTCTTGATGAGAAGTGAGGGTAATCTCCCCAACACATGCACGTAGACACATCCAACACCCCTGCTTCAGAACAGATGGAGCCTCCTAGGATGAGTGGGGACTGAACCCACAGAAGGCCAGTGGGATTTGGTGTATTTTCCTTGGTGACTCTCCCCAGACCAGCTTATATGAAGGTTTCCCCTGGCCACCATTAAAGGGAATAAACTGACCTTGGACTGTGATCATAACATTATATGTCATGGGCTAGGCATTGGCTCGAGTTTTCCCCATATGTGTTGACCAAACTTATTCACATTTGAGGATCCTCAGCTTTTCGACTCCCAGTAATTGGATTCTGGTCTGACCTATTCAGTTTCTTCCCTTTCCTTGCTGTTGCAAGAGATCCCTTCTTCAGCCAGACGGGTTCTTCAAGCTGCACAATCAGGAGGAAGAAGAGAAGAAAGCATGTGTGCTGCAGCTTTCTCAGAGAGAGGCATGGGAACAGTTGTATGTATGAGGAAAGTAGGTAGGAGGAGGGCTTGTAGAGAAGTCCTTGTTTTTGGTTATGCTTCCCATCAAGGTTTTCACCCCTTGATTATTGCCCCCATTATTGAGCATGAATCATTTGGGACCTGCCAGTGGGGTTATAATACATTTTATTAGACTGATACACAAAAAAACCCTACTAGGTTGATTTTAATATTCTCCGTTTAAAGAGGAGTGCCAAGGTGCTAGCCCAAGACCACACTGTCAGAAGGTAGATGCCCATGATTTGAATCCAGACCTCTCTGGCCTGACTCTGCCCCTTCCCCTGCCTGCTGGCAAATTGCAGCTCACTGTTAACTCACAGCACGTAGAAAGAATTAAAGAATAATCATCATTGCAGCTCTGTGCTGGGAAATGGCAATTAGCCTCTAGTTTGTTTGGATTAATATCTCTAGAGACCTTTATGAAGTATTATTTATTTATAAGGAACATGCAGAACAGCCCAATAGGAGTTCTGTATTCAGTGCTCTTGGTGGAGCTTCTATTCGACATGAACTTCTCTCATCATCCCAAAGATGTTGCTGCTTGGGTTTGAAAATTATTGGGTACTTTCTGGGTTTTCTTTTTTGGAAAGTCTGTAACTTCTGTGGGGAAGTGTGCTCTGCGGGATGAGCTTGCCTTAAGAGCTAGACCAACTTGGACAAATTACAGCCCTAGCAATAATCAACACTGTTGTCTTGGGTAAATAAGGCTCTCTTAACTTCCTTGAGCCTTAGTACCTATCTGTGGACATGGCTGGGAAATTAGATACGACGTATATGAGGCTCCAGCATCTGAGGTATAGAAGGCATTTAAAAGCAACAATCATTATTGTCACAGCTTTTTAAATTTAAACACATGTTAACATGAATTGGCATGAATCAGGTAGTGAGAAAAAAATTACTGAGATTAAAAAAAAACAACTGAAAACGTGTTTTCCACAAAGTAGAACTCTGCACAGTAAGAGCTAAGGGTTGAGCTTAAATATATAGAGATGAACTGTAAAAATCCTCTACTAAGTTGTGATCTTTAGGAGTAGGATTAGGCTGAATTTACCTTAATACAAAACATTAAAAACCCTTTAAAAAGGAAAAAAAAAAGAGAAGAATGAAGTCCTCTTTAAAGAACAAAGAGTTTTTGAGTTCTCTAAGAGACTCTGTTTATGTGAATAGAATGCAGCTGCAGCATAGATCACAGTGGAGAGGGAAAAGGGTTAACATTGCTTAGGCAACTCTTCAACAAAAGCTACTTCTATAATTGACTCAAATTTTATCTCTTCATTAAAGTGAGACCACTAATGGCTCACCCTTTCTTAGCCATCACTAAGTACTGTGTACAGTGAAAATGTGTAAGTCTGAATCCCTTTGAACATTAACCCCCAACTTGCGGCCTTTTAGTTGACCTTCCTGTAATCAGCGTGAATCAGTGAGCCTTCGTGGAGTGTATGTGTGTGTGTGTGTGTGTGTGTGTGTGTGTGTTGGGGTTTTTACTGTTGTTTCTCCAGGAATCCAATAAGGAATGAAAATTCACTGTCAGGAGACATTGTGAAGACTCTCAAGATGGAGCAGACATCTGCCGACCTGAGTCAGTATGAGGACACAGCTGCTGCAGGCAGGGAACTCTGGGTTTGAGCCTGCTGTCCCCCTTCCTCTGAGCCCCAGGCCCTCTCACGCCCACAATGACCATCCTGTCTAAACTGAAATGGATACAGAACATGCCATGCCCACAAGGTTGAGCTAGTGACCTTCTGTCTTCTGGTCTCCTTCTCTGTCCACTTACACATGATAAATACATAGAGGTGTGTGGATACAGGGACCTCAGAGTGAATGTTACTCACTGGGCTTAGAGCCATATAAACCCATCAATTTCTCTTTCTTTCTGTAACATATAAGTGAAAACCACAGGAGAGAAAATGCTTGTCCTCCTGCCTACTTGAAAATGCTATGTGTACATGTTTATGTGTGTGTGTGTGTGAGAGAGAGACAAACAGATGTAGAGACAGACAGAAAGAGAGACTTTCAAGCCTCTTTCTTTACGAAGTTCTCAGTAAATCCATCTGCGTGAAGGAGGCAGAAAACACAGCCATGTCTGTAGGATTTGCTTTCTTACCCAGCAAGCATAGAGGCTGTGTTCATTGAAATGTTGGCCATTATTCTATTTGACTTCTCTGATGTTCTCAGGTTGATATGTTTAAGATTAATGAGGCATTAGTTCTCAATCAAGAAGCCATAATCAAGAATACCCATTTAGCTGCAGCGAGTTGTGTCGCTGCATTAATTAATATCATTTGACCTTTGTATTTTGGGTGGGATGATGTATCGCCGCATTTTCCTGAGCAGTGCCATAAAATTGATAGCTTGAATATTGCCGCTCGTATGGCCGAATGGTTCATTTAAGTTAAATAGTGTGCTGGTAATTAATATAGGATAGGTAAGTCTGGGCAGATGATACATATTAATTCTTATTTAGTGAAGCAAGCCCTGCTGGGTGGGAGATTCAGTGCTTGGACTGCTTCATCCGAAGCACTTTGGTGCTGGGGACATTGACATTTAGAGGAAAATTCTCCTGAAGGTACATCATGAGGAGTCATTTTCTAACCTGGAGATTATGTCTACAAACATTTAAATATACAGAGACAGAGCCATGGGGGCTTGTTGGACCCTCCACATGAGCGTTTCTCCAATTATAGTGGGTTTATTACTCAAATGTAGACTCTCTAAAGTCTTGGATGCACTGTGATTGTTGCATTCTTTCAGGTGGTGCTGATGCTGCTAGGCCAGGCACCAAAATTTTTGTAGCAAGTTTCTAGGTGAGACGTTGACCAACCTTTTTTGTTAAGGTTCAGAGAGTAAATATTTTTGGCCTTTAAAGCCATACAGTCTCTCTTGCAACTACGAAACTCTGCCCTGATGTGAGGAAATAGCCATAAATGGTATGTAAACAAATGGGCATGGCTGTGTTTCAATAAAACTTTATTTTACAAAAACAGGTAGCAGGTTGGATTTGATCCATGGGCAGGAGTTTGCTGGCCCCTGCTGTTCCATGTGGATAGGGCTGTTTTATTCACTACCATGTTTTAGTGCCTAGCAAAGTCCCAGGTCCATGAGAGGGAATGCAAAAAATATCTAAGGGTTGATTGATCTACATCATTTCTTCAATGGCAGGAGCAGATCAACCTGGCCCCCAGTATAAGTTATATCTGCTGATGCAGGGAACCAAATGTCCCCACTCTAGACTCCTATTTGTTCTCACTGGCTGTGAGTTAAGGGGGAGAGGAGCAAGGAGAATGTGCCCCCTTTCCACAACCATTGATTGATCTTATATGAGATCCAAATATACTTCAGTCTTCTCAAAGTACATTTATGTGTGTCTATTACTCTATTTACAGAAATTTGATCAAAGATGCACATATCACACCATAACCTGCTTTGAAAACTTAATAATGTTTTAAAAACATCTTTCCACACCCCTAAATATTCTTTACACAATTATTTTTATTGGCTATACAATATTCCATATTTTATTTAACCAGTCTTCTATGGGAAGACATTTATGTTGTTTTCTTTACTCTAATTGCCAAGTGCAAAATATTGCTGAACATATATTTTAGAGCCCAAATCCGTATATTGTCTTAGAAAAAATACCTGAATAGGGAATTTCTGTGTGGAAAGGCAAGCACACTCTCAAAGTTTTTGATCCCTTAAGACTAATTGCCCTCCATGAATTGTAGAGTCCTATCCAAAGTACATGATACTACCTGCTTTCATAAAAATTTTTGAGGAGGATCTTTGAGAAGAAAGAGATAAACCATGCTTAGGGATGATTATTTTGCCATGTGGAATAGGGAATGCAGAAATGTTGGGGGGTGGGAGAGAGACAAATCTTTGTGTGTCTAACTATTACCCTACAGCCTTGACTTTAGAATTAAGTTCTCTAAAAAAGAAGGACAGACAGAATTTTTGGATACTCTAAGTAAGCTTTGCTTCATTACAAGCATAGATTTTGTTCAAGGTTGGTGGGCAGTCTACATGGAAAGAAGAAGAAGCCTTGGACTCTTAGGTCCCACTGATTTATGCAGTATAATAATGGGAATGGAGTAAGATGGGGCTTTGGTCAGTCTTGCCATTTCATTATAAGGAAAGAAACCCTGAACTGCAACAATGATTCTTTCTCTAGGGGCTCTGGGAGCTCTGCTGTAGGGAAATTCTCTCCACTCCATCACCGTTTTACCATAAGGAGAGAGACCCCACACAAGCCATGCTTCTGAATAGAAAACCATGAGAACCAAGGTCAGGACAATTATTAGGTTTCTTGAGTGTCATATCAGGTTGGAGTACTTCAGGGAGGTGTGAGGTTGATGTATTTTTTTTTTTTTCCTGCTCCCAATGAGCAATGAGAATTTTGTTATATGTAAAAGTGGAGGTCCCAGCAGGAAACTGGTGGCACATTCAAATGGATTAGCTTGAAGGTGAGGGGTTATTTACAAAAGCATGGATAGGGTATGGGAAATTCACAAGGGATAATCTGTACCCTGAGACCAGCATAGTATCAGGGAGACAGTTACCATGTCGAGGACTGAAAGGGGAAGAGAGGGAGCAGTTACCAGGACCTTCAGGTGGTGGGCACTGTGGGATATAATAGGAAGTGCAGCTACCCTCAGGGACAGTCTAGGGAGTCAATATCCCAAGCTCACTCTCCTCCCTCCAACTCTATTGATGCTCCCCGTTGACAAACCCATCTGGAAGCCAGAGGCAAGGAAACCCATTGATGTAGTTTGTCCAGATCAACCTCTTGCCTGAGC
This sequence comes from Mirounga angustirostris, assembly GCF_029215605.1. Taxonomy (NCBI): domain Eukaryota; kingdom Metazoa; phylum Chordata; class Mammalia; order Carnivora; family Phocidae; genus Mirounga; species Mirounga angustirostris. The sequence continues at coordinate 144,353,481 of NW_026991713.1, forward strand.
ATAGAGCAGAGTGGAGACAGGTGGAGCTTGGATCTCTGGGTAAATAGAAGGTGGCTGCATGGATTACTTAATCTTACTGTTCCCTAGGGCAACACACTTTGGTTTAGACCTGAATCTGTGAGCATCATGAATTTATGGCCACATGATATGATTTTTTTTTTAATAAATTCTTTTTTTTTTTTTTTTTAGATTTTATTTATTTGCGAGAGAGAGACTGAGAGAGAGAGAACATGAGAGGGGGGAGGGTCGGGAGGGTCAGAGGGAGAAGCAGACTCCCCACTGAGCAGGGAGCCCAATGTGGGACTCGATCCCGGGACTCCAGGATCATGACCTGAGCCGAAGGCAGTCGCCCAACCGATTGAGCCACCCAGGCGCCCACATGATATGATTTTTGAAGTCCAGTGCCTAATCAAATGCCAACTCTGGGCTATTAGATGGGAATTGCATGATTATGTGGCAGGTGCAGTGGCACATACCTGCACCAAGTCCCTGACAGATTCCTTTTAGATTGCTTGAAGAGCTCCTTGAAGATTTGCCAAATTTCTAGACTGACTGGACATTCAGATAATTTATCCTGGGTCCCAGATGATAAATGAACTATGCCAAGGAAAACAAAATATTGATTTCATTTTTAAAGATAGAAGAGAAATGGTTTTTACATTCACCCCAAGGCAGCCCATCCAAGAGCAAAATGAGCCACATTCTCATAAAATTTTCTTTTAAATCTGACTCAATTTGCCAGAGCCTCAGATTCAATGTGTAAACCTGTTTCATTTGGTTTTATGTAGTTTTATGTTTTTGTTAATTTAGTTTTCCTTTGTTTGCATATTATGAACCATTTGCTAATTTTTTAAATGTTGGGATATTTGACATAAAATCTGAATTCTCACTTCTTTTGAAACATGAAAATGTGTCCATATTGGACTTTTATTACCACGTAGGAAAAAAAAAACTATTGGAGCCAAGAATGGGTTTTCCTTTTTATCTGGTGCCTCCCCAGTTGCTCCTGGTCATCACTCCTGTAGGGGGTTTGAATTTTCAGTCTTTATAAACTCCTAGGTCCCTGCAAAGAGGGCATAGTCTCAACCCAGCCTTATTGTTTTGTTCTGAGGAGAATTCATGGACATATATACCAGATTCTCCAGACATAGAAGTTTTTTCCTGGAGTGACTTAGATCTCTGTGAGAAGTCTCTAATATTCTCAACACTTGGACTTCATTGCAATTTTTTAAATTTGGAAGAAATTGAAGTAGACCACACAGACGTTTACATTTGCATTGTCTTTAACAAAAGAGAATGAAGCATTGTCAAAAGCAAATAACAGTATAAATCAGATACTGCGTTGGGGAGAAGTTATCAGGGGGCCTAAGTGGGCAAGCTTGATTTTTGAGTGTTTAAGCTTTGGTATATCCAAGGCTGGTATCTTTTCAACAAGGTAGTGGAATTCTCTTTATTTCAGTGAAATGTATGTGGGTATTCAACATGTAAAACAGATCAAAGCTGAGGGGGGGCTTTCACAGAAATGAAGTGGAGGGGAGGGTACAGAGCCACCTCTCACTCTTCTCTACATTTCTTTCCTGGTGATGGAGTAGCCCCAGTGGCACCTCTTTTGTGTCCTAAAGTGCAAAGATGTCCTCCTATCCTAATGATTTTTCTGTTTATGGCACATGAGAACCTCATGAAATATCCATCCATTATTAACATAAAAATGATACTTTTTTACATATTCTCTCTAGTCTGTGTCTTGCTTGGCACCTATGTTAGATGTTCCTATGTATATAAAAATTTATGTCATATTGCAGATAGATTTTGACTAGTTCCAATTGACATCTCCTTGAGCTCATTAGGATTTTTCTTATTTTATGATCTATGAAACATTTCTCAATGGAAGATGCTGACATATCTGCATTTTCCAGTCTAGAAAATCTATCTGAGCAAAATTTTACATAAAACATTTATCCTGAATCAGTTGAACTCTCCACTAATTATAAGCTGTCTTAGCCCTCTGTTCAAGGAACATGACAGAGTTCTTGAGTGAAGAAGGGGGCTCAAAAATCATCAGCAATTCATTAGTTATCTGTACCTTTCTGAATGGTGCTTTTTGTTTTGACTCCTTAGAGTTTATGTCTAGCCTCCTACCAGCACTGCCCTTCCATTATTTACTCATCTCTTCCCTTCTATTTTGTCTCTACCACAGGGCTTTTGAATATACTTTTCTAAATGCCTAGAATGCTTCTTCATGCCTCTTTCCCAAATTAATTAATTTTGAGTCTTCCTCTATCTCAGTTCAAACATCACTCCTTCATGTGAGGCTTTTTCTAACTATTAGACCATGTCCAACTCCTCTCCTCTAAAGGCTTTCATTGCAGCTTATTAATATTCACTTATTTGTATGATTATTTTATTTTTTTTAAGTTCAAGTTCCCTTAAAAATAGGACCTGAAATAATACTTACATGCTAAGGCTTTATAGAGACATACAATGCCAGGACAGCTAAAATGAAGGAAAAAGGGAGGTGAGGCAGGAAAGACCGCAAGCATATACAAAACAGTGTGCTACTGAGCTGGCCACAGCTTTATAGGAAACTATGGTGAGCTGCTCCATTACATGGGTGGTCTCCAGGGTAGGCTGTACGGGACTACCATACCTTGGAACAGTTTGTTGAAAGGGAGAAGAATATGTCTGCTATGGTCTTTCAATCTCCTTTAATTGGCCAAATTCGCTCCATGGGAGAATGAACACACCTGTATTTACAAGGTATATTACCCAGCCCCTTAGGGCAGCTCCTGGGGAAGCCAAGATCCCATGCTTCACAGTGTAATACTTCTTATAAACCCAAAAGCAGTAGGAGGAACCATAGGTTTCATGAGTCTGGTTGGATTGTGCTTGGATTGCGAAATCATGGCAGGTGTGATGAAGGTCATGCCAGAGCCCAACCTAAGGGAGGCTGTAGCAGCCAAGGATTGTTAGGAGATGAGGCAGTAGTGAAGGCTGGACTTCCCATTGAGGAAGGGGCCAATGCACAGGGGATTGGTGGGCCTGAAAAGATTCTGGGGAGTATAAAAATGTGGTCCCATGCATGCTTGTCTATGTCTTCTATCTTGTAAGCACCATGAGGTTAAGAACTACATTTATTTGACTCTGCTCAATATTGTATATTCAGCCCCTAAAGCAGTGCTTGGAAGTGGAGTTAACTCAATATTTGTTGAATGGGTAGATGGGTGGGTGGATGGATGGATGGATAAATATGTCAATGTTCATTGAAATCTCCTAGCCTCTGTTTTCCTTTTTATAAATCACAGGTAAATTCTCGTTAGCAAGTGGCAGCAGTATCTGATTGATTGGGAAACCCTCTTTGCACATGATGAAAACCCTATGCTCTGCTACCTGGGAGTCTGGAGCTGTCCAGCTGCTGTGTGGGTCCTGGAATTCTGAGAATCCCCAATGAGATGTTTTTTTCTCTAGATTGTCACTTTCCTCTCAGGGTTTAAGTATTATTGGTTTACAGACACCAAGGTCTAGGTGATGTAAGAAACCATTAATGGTGTGGCTTTTGGAGCTCTGAAAGGTAATATTTTCTGAGTGTCTTCCATGGGCAAGGCATAGTAAGTACCCTGCACAAATTATTTAATCCTTAGCAAAGTTGTATAGGGCAAACTTTCCTGAGTGATGGAATTGGGACTTGAACCCAGTTTTGTCTGACCCTGGGGCCCATGATTTTAACCTTTGTGCTGCCATTTTCTAATATATGCATGTGTGTGTTATACAAGATGGGTTTTAGATACTTCACCAACAAGATTATTCATTTTAGTGGTTATATGTTTGCTTAAATACATATTAGAACAATATTAGTTTTTAATTTAGGATAATGTTTGAATTTAAAAATACATTAATTAAAAAAAAGACATTTCCAATTTTAATAAAAATATTGAGTATATAGTAGTACAGCTGGTACAAATATGGCAGAAACCATGAGGGTGGCACAAGGATGACTGACGTTTAGGAAATATTGCACTATGCTAAATGAAATATCCAAAGGGACTCAGAACCCCTAAGCCCTACCTCAACTGCTTCCCCTAATTCTTTAAGCCTGAAGGATCTATAGTTCTTAAGCTGTTGTTAACTGCTGTGTCCTTTACATGTTTTTCATTCTAGGCTAGTAAGCTAATCAACTATTAAGAACTAAGGGAGTCATAAGTGGGAAGAGAAGTTTTGACATGGGAATCAGAGGAAGTGGTTAACTGTAGATAGGTATACTAGTTAGTAGGACTCCTATTCAGCACGGGTTGCACCTTTGCATTTTCAACTACTTTTGATTCCCTTTCTTTTAAAATAGGAAGTCTTTGCCCCTAAGTTTGGAAGAAAGGTTGAAGATGTGATAACATGATCTGACCCCATACTTGAGAGAAGATCGCTAAGATCTCTGCCAGTGTCTCATTCCCCTACCCTTAAGAGTTTCTAGAGAGGACTCCATTCCTAGCACATAGTGGGCACTTAGAGAAATGAGTTAATTTTTGTAAAGTTCTTAGAAGTGTGCCTGGCACATCTTAATCACTATATTTGTGTTTGTTATTATCTTTAGTATTATTAGACTAGTATGTTGATTGAATGGGTTAGAGCCGAAGAAGTAGGAAAAGCATGGTTTTCAGGATCCATGGGAGTTGTATGTTAAGCCTCTCTTACCTGCTGTATGTATGCTCCAGCTTCCTTCACCCTGTTCTCTGCTCTGCAGTAACAAGATCCTGGGTCCTCTAGTGGCCATTTGGATCTGGCCATTGGAGGGCATCCTGGCTAGAAATCAGAGGGAAGGATAAGAATGAGGTCAGGGTATTTGTTCCTCTGGCGCCCTCTCTGAGATTTCCTGTGCCCTTTACCTGAAGGTCAGTATTTCTTTTCTCAAGCGCCTGTTCTGAACAGTTCTGACTTTCTGAGTTCACTTTATGACTCCCCCTCACCCTCTTGTTCCTTGAGACCTAGGGATAATGATGGCTTTGTTGCTATTAGTCTATGTTGATATTAGATCTGGGGCCTTGGACAAGTTCCTCAACCTCCCTTGGGCTTAGTAGCTTCATCTACAAAACAGCTAAGCCAGGGTCTCAAACTCAAATGTCAGGGACCAGGCAAGTGTCTCAAATGAGTGAAGTGGGTCTGTACCCAGCCTGAAGCCTCTTCTCAGTTCCCACCATGACCATGCAAGAAAGCAGGCTCAGGTGACCAGACACTTTGATTTGTAAAGAGAATCCAGAAATCCAGCTTGTGTATGTAGTCTCTTGATTTGAAAGTGTTGGAAAATAAACGTTAATTTTGAAATACCAGGCAGGCCAAAATTTGGGTTAAGAGTTATTGAGAAGACCACAGGTAATACATACAAGGCAGTGTTGCACAGTGGTTTGCAACACTGACTCCAGAGACTCACTGCCTTGATTTGAATGAAGGCTCTGTGCTTACTAGCTAGGTGATCTTGAACATTTTACTTTGCTTCTTTAAGCCTCAGTTTCCTTATCTACAAAGTGGAGATAATCTTATACCAGTCTCATAGGGTCATAATGAGGATTAAAAGTTCATATTTGAAAAGGTATAGGAGACTGGTACATAAAAAGCAATACATAAGTGTGGGTAAATAAAAATGAATAAGTATGATATACTTGATATAATGCTTGGCATATTGGAGATTTTCATTATATGGGAGCTTAAGCAAATGAATGTCCAGATTTTAAGTATGGGAATATAAACACAAATTTCTCCAGCTTCTTGTATATTATTAAGTCAACATGAATTCCCAAAATAACGGAAGCTTTTAATTTCATTTCTCCCTCCAGAATGGTCTATTTAATGCCAGTTGCCTTGAGTTAGTGGTGTCTGACTTCAGAGGTACTCATCAGGGTACATTGATACTCAGCCCTAAGATTGTTCTAATAAGCTTTATTGACTTGCTGAACCTCAGAGTTCTTTTTATTGACATGCAGTGTAAATCATTCCATCTGACATTTGAATGTCCTTTCTGAGAAACGTGTTAGACCTTACATGGGTACTGAGCTCCTGATGATGTGTGCATTTCTTAGTCAAGCGTGCAACGCCTTAGATGAAGATATCACACACATGGCCTTGTTTTAAACCAAGATTGGATGGGGGAAAGGCCATGAAATTTTGTTTTGTTGGAAAAAAAAAACTTTTTCTGAGTTATGGGAAGGCTGTACATTTTAATGGAGCTATCGTTATTTCCTCTGCCTTTAAAGGAAGAAGAAGCCAAGAGGCCATTGCTTAATATTTGGTCGCTTGAGAAGTACAGATAGTAATATACAAGCTTGCTTTGCAGAGAGAATCATATGACTTTGCATTCAGAAACTTTTCTTTCAAATTTATTCTTAAAAAGGGGAAGGAAACACACCCTGCAGCTGAAATTTTCTAATACAATAGCCATTTAAGGAACCATCATGCCTTCCAGGAATTCAGTTTCTTGGATAATGTTTCATGAGCCCATCTGGACACTCATTCCCTTCCTCAGTCATTCTGCCAATGTTTATTGGGCATCTGCTATGGGCCAGGCACCTGCTAGTGCTGGGAGTACATTGACAAATGTGACAGTGTCCCTGCCCCTGAGAAGCTCAGGATCTACTTGGGAAGATAGGAAATTGATAATTAAAATAAAAGGCATTAACTGTTACAATAGAGCAGAGGTTTTCAACTTTGGCACTGCTGACATTTGGAGCTAGATCATTCTTTGTTGCGGGGGCTGCCTGTTCACTGTAGAATGTTGAGCAGCATCCCTGGCCTCTACCCACTAGATGCCAGAATAATCCTCCCTCCAGTGATGATAACCAAAAATGTCACTAGACATTGCCAAACATCCCCTAGGGAACATTGTTGCCCCTGTTGAGAACCACTGTTAAATAGAGACATTTACACAATTTCTTGGGAAAGGAGCAACTGATTCATCTAGGAGAAATGGGGTAAGTTTTTTAGAAGGATGATGGCATTAGGGCACCTGGGTGGCTCAGTCATTAAGCGTCTGCCTTCGGCTCAGGTCATGATCCCAGGGTCCCGGGATCGAGCCCCGCATTGGGCTCCCTGCTCAGCGGGAAGCCTGCTTCTCCCTCTCCCACTCCCCCTGCTTGTGTTCCCTCTCTCGCTGTCTCTCTCTCTCTCTCTGTCAAATAAATAAATAAATAAAATCTTTAAAAAAAAAAAAGAAGGATGATGGCATTTGAGCTGGGTCTTGAGGTAGAAATATGGTTCAACAGCCAATGAAATAGAAGTTTAGCACTTCAGGCAAAGGGGTTACAATGGTATGGCAGAACATAGACTATTTAGAGAACATTGTGTAGTTCTTTGTAGGTGAAATTAGACTGTATGGCAGATAAGGCTATAAGGGCACGCTTGGGCCAGTTCATGGAGAGTCTTATGTGCCAAGAAAAATGTTTAGACTTTATCCCATAGGTAATGGAGAAGCAATGAGTTTATTAATTAGATAAGTGGTGTGTTAATATTTGTGTTGTATGGCTTATTTGATTGTTCACTATCTGGTAATGGCACCCCCATTTTCTTTGGGGTATTACCTGTCCACCATTCTGAGACTGGTGGTTTAGGTGGGGTTGAACTCATACTTTGGTTCCATTGATCTGGCTAACCAGAGCACTGATATCCACCTCATCAAGTGATTAGTTCAGTGGTGGGCATGTTATCTCATCCAGGTCAGTGTGGGCACATTCTAGGAATAAAAGACATTCTCTTTCTGCTGGGGTTACTAGTTTGGTAGAATACTATCTTCAAGTCTGGACTTATTGGAGGACATCTTGACACAGCAATTAAAGAGTAGGCCAAGGAGGATGCCAAAATAGAGGAAAGTAGGAACAAGAGACAAAGAGAGAATGATCTTCATTGTTTGAGCATTTGGTTCCAGCAGTGCCTAAAACCAGTGTGCTTTGGAACTTTTACCCACATGTGTCAATAAGTCATGTTTCTAGTTTATACTGGGTTGAGTTGAGTTTCTGTAACTTGGAAGGGGAAGAGAGAGATCTGACAAAGTATTTAAAACATTGTTCTTGGATATCTAAAGAATGGAGCATGGGCAGGGAAAGGTTTTTCACAAGAAGACCAGTTAAGAGGCTAGTGTACCAGTCCAGACAAAAGATAAGATGCAGTGAGTGGAAATGAAGGGAACCGAAGAGAACTGAAAGAGGAAATAAGACTTCCTATCCAACATGTTGAGTTGCATGCATGGCTTGCAAGCCCCCACCCATGACACTGATGCATCCTTTCTTCTCATGTCTGCGCCATCCATTTAGGATTATACATTCCTGGGAATGGGAATATGATAGCACCTAAGATGACGCTAAATTATCCCTCTCCTGGAATCTGCATTCTTGGGTAACCTCTGCTCTGTAGGTATGGAGTGGACTTCTTGATTCACTTCAAATGTGTGGAATATGACAGAAATAATGAGATATCACTTTCAAAATTGGTTCATAAAAAGACACTGACTTCCCTTTTGGGTGCCCCTTTCTTTCTTGAGGGAAGCAGCTGCCATGTTGTGAGCTGCCCAACTAAGAGGCTAGGAACTGAGGTTGAACACCAGCCAACAAACTCTCAGTCCAAGAACCTGTGAAGAACAGAATCCTTCCAACAATTGCATGAGTGAGTTGTGGGAGCAGATCCTTCTGTAGTTGACTCTTGAGATGAAACTACAGCCACAACTGACAGTTTGCAGCCTTCTTAGAGACTTAAGCCAGAGGCACCTATTAAGCTGTGCCCACATCCTGATTCATAGACACTATGAGTTAATGTTTTCTGTTTTGAGCTGCTAAATTTTGGAGTAAATAGTTATGCATTTGAGATAAATATTACAGTGGGATTTAGTTCCTATTTTATGTTATATACATAGTAGGCAATTGATAAATACTTGTAGAATAAGTGAATAGATTCATTATAAACAGCAGCCCCAGATGCTTGGCAAATAGCCAGATAACAATGGTATGTAGGGTGCTTGAGACATAGGGGTGGAAACTTAGCTGAGAGTTGAAGGGTGGAGAGACCTTCAGGATCGGGCAGCTATGGGGACATAAATGGCATATAGGAAGTGACTTTAGAGAAGTGTGTAAAAGAGTGGGATGCCTTTAAGGAGGGTGGTTCTAGGCAGAGTAGATAGAAAAAGAGATTATTATGGAGCAGCTCAGAGGCAGGAAGATGCCAGGAAGGGGTATTTCTGAAACCAGAGAGAGGTGTCAAGGGACTGTCAATACATCAGATGATGAAGAGATAGCAAACAAGATTAAGGACTGAACATGGCCATGGGGTAGGTCAGGGAGGGCAGTCATCAGTTAAGAAGATGCTAAGATCATAGCTTCAGTGGAATTGTATGAACAGAAAAAGCAGATTGCAGTAGGTCATTGGATGATGGAGAAATGGAGGTGATAAACACGGTTAGATCGGTAATAGAGGTAGACCCAAAGTAATAGTGCACTTAAGGTTGAGGAAGAGTTGGGAGAGGAGGGTTAATGTAAGTGAGCTTCAGCATATTTACATCCTGACAGCCAGGAGAGTCTGAAGACAGAGCAGAGGGAGCGATTAACTGGTGGAGAAAGATCCTGGAGGAGGGGTGGAAAGATGGAAACAAGGCATTCCAGCAGGGCATTTAGCCTTGGCACTGAGAAGTGTGTTCAGATAAGTACTTACATTTTGGTTCAACATCTGTCCTGTACTGTTCTGTTCTGTATTCTCTGTGAACTACTCCAGAAAAATGTGGTTGCTTTTATTGCCAAGTCGCTTAATTGCCTTACGGAATAATGGCAAGCAAGCTAGTCTTGGAGCTTTTGAACATGGAGACGAATCAAAGCAGGAAGAGGTAGAGAAATCAAATAGACTGATGGCCTTTTCACTGACAGTCTTTTGAGTTGGTTACCCTTTCTTTTGTCATCTAGTAATGGTTGCTGACATCTGCAAAATACTTTTTAAACTAAAAATAGAGAGGAATTGTAGAAAATTCTACATGTTATCATCAAGCATATATGGTTTATGCTTTGCCTTCCCCCCCCCTTTTGTCTATTAATAAAAGAACTTCTCATGCAAATGCCAGGTCCAGACCATTCTTCAACACTGCTTCCAGGATTGCTACCACTTTGTACTGTCTAAAAAAGACCTACCAAAAAGGAATGATGGTCAACTTTTTTGGTATACGTTGGTCTACCACCTAAAACTGCCAATGCCTTTTCACTTGTTTATACTTTATCCTCACACCAGTGAGTTAAGTAGGGCTTTCATGCAAAGAAACTGGTTCAGCAAGACTTGAGTGCCTCCACGCTGCCTACCTGGGACAGGAACGGAGGCTCCTGAAGCCTAATTTGTTTATTCTCACTAATGCATTACATCACTGTTTCTTAGTCCTACTTATGGTTACAGAGACTCCAAAATGGCACTTCCTGATTGGTCCCAGGGGCTCCTTGCAAAATACCTGTACATTTTAATATATTCATGGTGCATAATCAGTGCTTCAGAATCTTGCTAACAATTACCTCTTTTCTGTGAGTTTGAGAGCACAGCAAACAATTGTGATTTCACAGAGAAGGGAAATACCCATGCACAGAACCCTCAGATCTTTAAATGTTGAATTCCCATTCTCTCCCCACTTCCAACCCTATCCACAAGTCATTCTGCTGTTGGACTAATCACACAGGTACTTGGCACACCTGTGGTAGGAATACGTGTGTGTGTGTGTGTAATTTGAAAAATCAAATTCCCAGGTCTCATTCCAGACTTTGTGAATCAGAATCTGTAGAATGGTGCCCAGGATCTGAATTTTGGTAAACATCAGAGAGAATTTTTATATATACCCTGGTTTGACAACCACAGGACATTTGGACACTGGATCAGTGGAGCTTCATAGGTAATGAAAGGTACAGTTTCTTTCCCTTCCTACAGGGCACATCATTGACTGTGCCTGCAAAGCCAATATGTCCCCTTTTTCTTCTTGGGGACATTGAGAATATAGAAGATATTGTCATTGCCTCACACCCTCAGACTCCTGTCCCAGTCCCTAAGTGTTTAGCATTACATACATGCATTCTGGGCTTCCAAATATCAGCACCATTGCCTAAGGATTTTCTCTGACCACTAGATTCCACTCTTCCTGTCCCAAGGAAGGCTGAAGTGGCATTGGGTTAACACACTACCATACTCAACTAACCCTTAAGCAATGGCCAACATGAATAATTGTATAAATACTCAAGCTTCTTTGACCCCTGGGTGGAATAACCATAGGGGGCATTTCTACCCTGGCTTCCAGAATTCTTTAGTGGGAATAATCTCCAGTTAATCACTGTGATAACAGCTTGACAATACACTTTTTGTTGTCTCCTCTCCCTTCCCTAACTTACTTTCCCACTCCCTGGCCATTGTTTCCTCGGTTTGCCTTCCAAATTTACATGCACTCAAATATTTGTCTCAGGGTCTTCTTCTGGGAAAACCCAAAAGAGTATCTATAGATTAATGCAGCAGAGCATTTTGAGCCAAGCCTAGAGTAATGGTGTGGGGAAACTCAGAGAAAGGAAAACCAAAGAAGGCATGGAAACATGCTTCAAGGAAGAGTTCACTTTTTACCAAATGCCCAAACTGTATCCTCTAGATGTTTATAGTTAGAATCCCAAATTTTAGCTATTTTCTGTTATTTCCTCATACTAACTACTATATAGTCTTGAAAGATATTCCCAGTGATTCTTTTTAATTCACAGATTTGTGCCTCTTAATAGAAGTATAAGGAATAAGTAGAAATAATAAGTGTGTAAATGGAGAGCATAGTAATGCATACTTTGACCATGATTTACAGATATTTTATTTCTCAGAGCATCTATAACCCACCAGTAACCACTGCAAATGCATATTCTTCCTTGTAAGATTGCATATTTCATCCTAAGTGGCTTACGTATCTTTACTTATCCATTTGTAATAAAATGACTAGGACTTAAAGTAAGTGCATTTGAAAGAAATCGATTTTCAATACTCTGTGCTGCTAATACATGGAACATTTTTCCCCCTGAGGTGTTAGTACATTAAGGCTAAACTATTTATGTTCTGATTATAAATTCATTAACTATTTACACCTCACTGACTTACAACTTTTATTTTTTCTTAAGTCTCACTTTCAACCTTCATGGTTGACTTTACTGGAACTATTCAAAGTACTGTTTACATTTTTAAAAATATATATATTTTTAGTAGGACTTTAGAATATGTACACAATTTTTCTGTCTCATGGCCTTTGGACATTCTGTACCTAAAGAGAGATTTTGGAGATGCAGCAAAGCATGCCATGGCCCTGAAATCAGACTGCTAGTTTTGTAAGCTTTGAAAATTTGCCTTTTTCTTCCTCTGAGCTTCAGTTTCCTTATCTGAAATATGGGAATAGTAATAGTACCTACCCAACAGGGCTTCTCTGAGGCTAGATGTCATGTCTGAGATCTGGCAAAGAGAAAGTTCTCAAAAAAATTTTTTTCCCCTCCTTTTCCCTCAAGTCCTAAGCAGGGATATAATTACTTATTACCTTATCTAGTGGGAGAATAAAACTCCCAATTCACCATTCGGTCTTGAGTGAGTGAAATTGGCAAGTGCCTTTTGCTAATGGCCACTCAGACTCAGAACTTACTTTCAAAGCTGGAAGAAAGGACGTTGTGGTCAGCTCCGCACAAACTGCCTCGACAGGTCATTGAGGATTGTGGTGAGTTTGTTCTCTTTGTTAGTTTAAGGCAGTCTGGGTGTTGGCCAGAACACTCAGCCCAATATGAAGCATCTAGAAGAGTGAGGTGGAATAATCAAAGTGCAGAAAGCAACAGAATTGCCAAGACCACATTGCATTTCTTCAGCTTGACCCTGCTGTATAGCTTTTATGTGGAAGTCACCACTCATTTCATCTGAGCAGTTCCCATGAGCCAGGCTTGATGCTAAGGGGCTTCTTTGGGGTTATACCATTTAATTCTTGACACCTTGGTCTGAATCCTAAAACAACAACTTAATAGCTTGGTGACTGTGAGCAAGTTTCTTCATTTTTCTGGACCTCAGTTTCTTCATGTGTAAAATGAAGATAATAATAAAACCTGGTTTATGAAATTGTTATGAGAGGTCCATGAGAATATGAGCGGAGGTTTTGACCATGATGCTTGGTACATAGTAAACCTGAGTAAATGCTAATCATTATTACTGCATCACTACTATTACTAGTGGTAGTACTACTGCTATCACTATATTGATGAGGATGCATTTAGATCAGTGGACCTTACCCTGGGTGATTTTGCCCCCCAGGGAGAGTATGGAAATATCTGGAGACATTTCTGGTTCTCAGAATTAGTAGGAGGGGGCGCCTGGGTGGCTCAGTTGTTAAGTGTCTGCCTTTGGCTCAGGTCATGGTCCCAGGGTCCTGGGATCAAGCCCCGCATCGGGCTCCCTGCTCCTCGGGAAGCCTCCTTCTCCCTCCCCCACTCCCCCTGCTTGTGTTCCCTCTCTCGCTGTGTCTCTCTGTCAAATAAATAAATAAAATCTTAAAAAAAAAAAGAATTAGTAGGAGGGATTAGGGGGTGTTAGACAGGGAATGCTTCTAGCATTGAGCGAGTAGAGGCCAAGGATGCTGCTAAACATCCCACAGGGCACAGATCGCCCCACCACCACAAGGGGTTGTCTCATCCAAAATGTTAGTAGTGCTAAGTTTGAGAAACCCTGCTTTAGGCCACATATAATCTTGAACAAGTTTACACAATAAGGGATTACATCATCCCAAGGAACAGAGAATGCATCTGTATGGTAGTTTTGAATGTTGACTGACTTAGCAGCTCCTCAATCTCATAGATGTTACTGGTTCTTTATTCTTTCCTGCTCTGTCATCCTCAGGCTGGTTGTAAGGTATTTATGGCAAGTCCAGAGATCATAACTACACAAGGAAACCTCTGGAATAAGGAAAAAAAACCTTTTCTATGGTTTTCATTTGAGTCAAGAAAAATGTTTTCAGTAAGTCTATCAACCACCTTTTCCTGGATCAGATGACATGGACCCTATGATAATTCCTAAACTAATCACTTAAAAAGAGCCTAGAATTATCATGCTTGAGGATGTGGGTCAGATTTGATATCCTCTGTATTAATACTTGCTAGTAATATATTAATTATGTCTTCATTATTTTTATCATCATCATCATCCCTATTTTTTTCTTTTCTTTTTTTCTATTTTACACAAAGGAAAGTGGAGGATTAGTGATGTTTAAAAAATCTTGCTTAGTTCACATTGCTATTAAATAATAGATACCTGATATGAAAACAGAATCTGTTACTCCAGAGCTTTATCCACTTCTTTCTTCAAGATATTTGATAGGGGTGCCTGGTGGCTCAGTGATTAGGCATCTGTCTTCAGCTCAGGTCATGATCTCAGGGTCCTGGGAGTCTGTATCTCCCTTTCCCTCTGCCCTTCCCTCCACTCGTGTGCGTGCTCTCTCTCTCAAATACATAAATAAAATCTTTAAAAAAAGATCTTTGATAGTGTTTTTTTTTTTGTTTTGTTTTTTGTTTGTTTTTTTTTAGTGAGAGAGCAGTGCAAGTGGTAGTGAGGGGGAGGGACAGTGGAAGAGAGAATCAAGCAGGCACCATGACCAGCACTGAGCCCTCCCAGGGCTCAATATCATGACACTAAGATCGTGACCTGAGCTGAAATCAAGAGTCCGACGCTTAACCAACTGAGTAACCCAGATGCTCTGATAGTGTATTTCTTAAAGACATAATAAATGACATATAAATTAGCCCACCTTAAACCAAGGACACAACTTAGTCTCTATACTCATTATTGGCCAAACATTTGGAAATCTTTGTTCACTTGATTCTGACCATGCTCAAAATATTTGTTTCCAAAATGCCTTTTATATAAGCAGGCTCCCTTTCATTCTGCAGATCGCTGAACCTCCCTTTTTATTTTTCTTACTCCAAGACCAACAGATTAGGAATCTCTACTTTCATGATGGTAAATCACTGACATGATTCTCTAAGCCTACCTAAATCATGTATGAGTTCTAATGAACAGAAAGATAAGATACATCATGATTTGTGCTTCATGAACCCAGGTCTGACACAAAACAGACTTAATTTTGAGTCCTGGCTTAACCATTCACTAGCTCTGTGGGCCTGGCCAAGCCATTGAACTTTCTCCTTCTTTTAAGCTTTGGTTTTCTCATCTATAAAAAGGAAAACATAAAGCTACTTACACCTAGAGTTGTACTGTGAGATTAAATGAGATAATACAATTCAAGAGCTTTTATAGTAAATGCCACATGCTTCTCATTTCTCTTGCTATTCTTTTCATCATGGTTGTTAAAAATCTTATTTATGTTACCATCACTGCTATCATCATCATTATTTGGGGGATGTAGGCAGGAGAGAAGCAGAGAAACCATCATGTTTACTATTTCAAAGACATTTTTAAACAGTGTGAAAGTTTGTATCTTTTCAGAAAAAGGAAACTCATTCCTAGACACTGGATGGCTCATTATCACTATAAAATGCTTTGGTTAATATCAAACTCCTGAACTTCATGGTAGATTGTGAGTTAGTTCAACCAATCAATAACTGTATACTGAGTATCTGCCATGTGCCCAATGACTGAAGGGGGAATAGAGAATATGAGGTGAAATCCATTCCCCTGTGATCTTCAGACTATTTAAGTAGTTCATTAGTTGACCCAGACTGTGATAAAGCTTTGAGGTAAGCCTGAAGACTGAGAACTTGAGGGCAAGGCAGGTCTTATGTAATACTAAGATTGTGCAAAGAATTTTATTGAATCAGAGTCATTTATAAATAAATTTGAATATAGTATCCTCTCTTCAGTGACTGCTATTGAAAAGTATCCTTTGGGAGGAGAAACAGAAGGATGGTTGATTACTTCAACTATTTTTAATTTGCTTTTTTCATCCTTCTCCTATCCTAATATACCATTCATCATCCTAAAAATCCTAGAGTACTTTAGAGTAACCTGCGAATCCCTAGAA
Organism: Mirounga angustirostris; assembly: GCF_029215605.1. Taxonomy (NCBI): domain Eukaryota; kingdom Metazoa; phylum Chordata; class Mammalia; order Carnivora; family Phocidae; genus Mirounga; species Mirounga angustirostris. The sequence goes on from NW_026991713.1 coordinate 144,369,487, forward strand.
TTCACTAGATGTTTACAGTGATCATCTGGAGAAGTTCTTGAACAGATAGAAGATAACAGTAAAATGATCATTGAAGCATCAGTGAAGGCAGAACAATGTCCAGGCAATGGGTACTGAAATTATGGATGGTAGGTCTTGGCATGCTTTAGAGTAATTCTCCCAAAATTTCCCTTTTGGTAAGGCAAACATGCCTTTTGTTTCAATTCAGGGCCCTTTATGAGCTTGCCCTAGCCTCCATCTTCAGCTTCATTATTCACTGCCTTGCCTTCTGCACTGCTTTCCAGACCCTTGAATTTAGCATGACTCTACTTATATTGAATAGATTTGCTGTTCTTTAAAGGAGTTATACTCCCTTTTGCTTCAGAGAGTCACCTAAGCTGTGTTCTTCTCCAGGAATGTCCTTCACCCAACATTTGGTGTAATTCCTACTTATCTTCTCTGTTTAGAGGTGATCTCCTATAGAAAGCTTTGCCTGACTTTCCCCTTTCCCTAATGTCTGGCTATATGCTTCTGTTCAGTATGTGCCTAAATCTTTCAAAACTGTTGAGATCACTTATTTATGTACCTACTTATTCTATTAGAGTATAAGCTCCTTGAGTGCAGAGACTGTCTAGTTTATATAGGAAATGGTTTACAGGAGAGACTAGCCTTGAATAAGGTACATGTTTGATGGCTGAAAGAATGAAGGACTAAATGAATGGATGAACACGTTGATCTCACCCTACTTCAAAGAGGTCATCCCATTTAGACAACGATGACCATAAGGGAGAAGGAAGTTCACCAAACATTTATTGAACTTATTATATGTTTAGCCCCAAGCACTGAAGAAAAGTCCTTGACATCGAGGACCTTTCAGTCTAATGGAGGAGAACATTTACAATAGGTGAAGACAAATGATATGATAAAATTATAAATAGAGGTGTTTAGGGAGTTCAAAAGAGGGACACTGGTCTTATCTGTGTGTATGCAGGGGTGTGTGGGGAGGTTGGGGTTGGCAGAGAGAAAGGGATGCCCAAATGGAGATCTAAAAGCTATAAACTATCCAGGAAAAGAGAATTTGTAGGAGTTTTCCAGGTTGGAGAAACAGCATATGCAAGGGATTGGAAACAGGTAAGAGGATTATCCCCAGATCATTGGGTCACCATAAAATGAGAGCCAGATAATCTAGAAGCTTGTAACCCATGTAGAAGACTATAGACTTTACTTAGGGGGCCATGAGGAACCATAGGAAGATCCTAAGTTTGAAAGTGAGAAATAAAATTTACACTTTAGATGGATCTTGAGCACTTTGCGCAGGGTTATGCACTCTCAGCCAACTATGAGGCTTCAAAATCATTCCTACCAGCTTTATGGAACACATTTTGACATATGTTTAGATCACAAATTGCAAAGTATTTTTCATGTCCAGTAGGAGGAGCCAAAGTCTCCATGTTCTTTATCACCACAGCTGGGCAAGGTCATGGTCCTGGGTTGTCCCAGGGACTGTCTAATTCAGCATCCCTCACTACCTAGAAGTGGCTCAACATGGAGGAATGACAGAGAAACTCTGCCTGGAATGTGAGAGATCACTGTGAAAAAGAAATGAATACTTTCCAAATGAATAGCATAATAGCATGCTGTATTGATCTTTACTCTAATTTTGTTTTAAATTGTAATGAATGTCTTCCTCACCCATATTAAAGCTTTCTTATGCCACAAGGCAACACAGGTACCAGTAAGTTATGGCTGATACTCAATGCTCATATATCTAAGCTTATTTCTACTCCAAAATAAGTCAGAGTCGACTCTGACCTTGATTTTGAGATAGTTAAATATGTTTTATTTCATTTCCAACAGAAAGATATATATTAAAAATAATAAAAGCACCCAGTGATTACCCATTTTAATGAAACAACAGCCAGTGTTTTTGCCTTGAATGATTGCATTCATTTTTTTCCCCTTCTGGAATAAAAATGAAGGAGCACAGAGAAACAATTCCTGTTAGTGAATTTGCACAAAACATTATATTTCAACAGAACTTCCCATTAACTGCCATTTATTTCTTCTCTCATTATTGATAATTTGCTTTTAAATTGAGAATACCTTTTTTACAACCCATCTTATCTCCCTGCACGGCTAGACAATTACATTTAAATTCGGTGGTTTTCCCATTGTAAACAGTTTCTGGAGGAAATGATTACAATGTTACTAACCCAGATTTATGGCTTCATTGTGCTATCAGTGAAGGATAAGAGACTAGTATAAAAGGAAAAAAGTTGTTTACATACAAATATATTATTATCAAAGAGAGTCCTAAGGAAGCATATGGTAAAACCAACCCAAATTGCAAAATCATCTACTGGGGCCAGTGACAGAGATGCCTTTCTGGATTTTGCAAACTTATTTTCTCAAATGATGATAAAATATTATGTTTTAAAAAGTTCTAGTTGTCATTAGGAGTTTCCTTTCTTTGTTTTATTCTAATGTTGGAAGAAACCCTAGCCTGACAGGATTGCAGAGGAACTCCCATAGAGCCTGCTATTCGTTAGGCATTGGGAAACGCTCACGTTACAAAGCAAACACATGCAACATGGTCTCTACTTTTGGAAATCTCACAGCCCTACTTGGAAGAGGAGCCATACTGCAAATGCAAAAACAATCAAAGGGGTGGGCTGGAAAATGAACCTGAGCCTCAGATCAAGTGTATAAGGCTAGAATCTGGCCTTGTCCAATCCCAGTTGCCCCTTAGAAGGCAGGGTAGTGCAGTGGTACATCCCATGAAATTAGGAAGACCTGCCCAGAAATCCTGGCTCCTTTCCTGACCTTCAGCAAATTATCACTCAATAGCCCTCAGACCTTCCTATGCAGCATAATCACCTAAAACGTTTATCCAGAAAAACAGCAACACCCAAACAAACAAGCAAGCAAGCAGAGTTTCTGGCTCAGTGAGTCCAGGGTGGGACCCAGAAAAGAAGCATTGCTTTAACTTCTCTAAGCACCTGGTTGGGGAAACCATTAAACCTACAGTACCTACTTCATCAGGTTGTTGAGAAAATTCAATGTAAATGTTTCAAATAGCATCTGGCAAAAAAGTAAGTGCTTATTAAGTCACAGGGATGCTGGCACTAAGGCAACTGCTAAGAGGAGAGTCTCTCTACCCCTCCAGACTTAGCGCCCAGAGCAGGATTAGGCGGTCTGCAAGAGGCAAGGGCAGGGGCCACAGTGCACACTCACTTCCTGCAGGGTATCTGGCCCGCATAACTTTTTGCCTCTTGGATAGGGCTCTTTCCATGTCTGGCTGCTAGATTTAGATTAGCCAGACAACTTTCCCAGACCAGAAGTAGATGGGTCAAGAAGCCGCCTTCACTTAGCATTTCTCCGGGGCGTTTGTCTGCTCTCACTGTGGGGGTCAAGATGGAGGGAGGCGCTGGTGCTCAAAGAGCGAGTCCACTTTGGGACAAGGACTTGGGGACGTGAAAGACGGGCTCATTACCCCTACTTCCAAGTCTCACCCCTTCACCTGTTTACACCTAGGCACGGGGTCCCCTGCGGACCCCGGTTCTGCCCTCCGCTGCCTGCTGGAATCCGGGGCTGCACGCGTGACGGCAGCAGCCGGCCTGGCGAGGGGAAGGGGGAGGGGGCGCTCCGGCTCGCACCGGATTATTTTTGGCTCCTCAGCCTGGGCTGCTTGCTGCCTGTCGTGCGCGCGCACACTCACTCTCTCTCTCTCTCACACACACACTCACATAGACACGCGCGCACACGCACATACACATGCACACATTTTCTCGCTTGCTGTCTCGCTCCGCTCTCCTTTGTTTATTTTCTAATCTGTATTTTTGTTTGAAGATCTCCTTTTCACTCTCTACTGCCTGCCTGCCAGCGCTCTCGCGGGCTGACCGGGTGCACACCGCTCTCCTCCATCACCCCAGCCCTCCTCCCGGTCTCCCCAAGCGCGAGCGCGGGGTTTGAAGGTCACCTCCTTTCCAGTCCCCGTGCGAGCCGCCGCCGCCGCCTCCAGCTGGAGCGGGTGGCACAGGCGGCGCTGCCCTGAAGTGGTTCTCGCAGCAGCGGGCTGCTGCAGCGGACAAAACCCGGGGTCTGAACGGGTGGGAAAACCCAAACTCGCGGAGGGAAATCCCTTCCGCTTCGCCCTAGCCCCTGGCTGCACCCGCGGTGGGGTGGGGGCGCTCTGCCAGCCCTGGGGACGGCAGAGGCAGCTGCGGCCGGACCCACGCGTGCGCCTCCGGGACAGGAGGAGGAAGGAAGGAACGAGGCTCCCCGCATCTGGAGGGGACAGCCGTGCGCCCCGCCCCGGCGTCCGGAGTAAGAGAACTCTGAGCCTCTGACCCAGGCAGAGCGCGGAGGAGCGGACGGTGCCTCGGCACTGAAGGACCTTGCGCTCTACACACCCTGGCAGTGGCCGTTAGGACCCGGGCTGTCCGGACCCACGCCTTGCCCAGCTGTGCCCAGCCCGCCACCCAGGCAGGAGCGCCAGGGCGGGGCTGACCTGCCCGCGAAGTTGCGGACGGCGTGGGAGAAATCTGCACCCCCTTTCGCCGCCTCCAGCTCATGGTGAGTGTGGCTGGGGGTGCAGAAAGCGCAGGGGAATTGGAGGGTCTGGGGACGCAAGCGGAAGGCGACTGGAGCGGGGCTCGCCGGGAGTTCTAGGTAAGTCCAGGTGGAGTCACCGCCCCTGCGTCTCCCCTTCCCCCAACTAGCACAAAGGGTCCCACAGGGGGAAGAGTTAGGTCTCCGAGAGCTGGCCTCCTCCCAGCGCCAGGCTGGACACACTGGACTGGGAACTTTTTCTGTGCTGTAGAGAGATCTCAGTGTACGTCCACGCAGGGGGCCGAGATTGTGAGCCCTAGCGTTTCACTTCCATGAACACGCCCTTCCTCACCTCAAAGCGCCCCTGAGGAGTGCCAAGGCTGCCTTGTCCGCCCTCTGGGAGCGAGTCCCAGGTGCCCGGAGCGGCGGGAACCTGCCTGCGCACTTTGGATAGTCTCTCTGGCCCGCTGGAAGCGAGCTTTCAGCGCGCCCGGGTCGCTGCCTTCTCCACCGCCTTTCTGGAGGTCTGAGGGAGGAGGCACTTCAGTGACCTATGAGTGGGTTTAGAAACGCAGAAGCCCCTGTGGGAGGTGGGGAAGAGGAGGGTCGCTGAGCTGGAGGGAAAGCTTCTGTTTAGTGGTACTGGCCTAAATGCCCCCGAGATGTTGCCGCGCGCTCAACCCTGGGGAAAGGGGCCAGTCTGGGAGCTCGGGACTTGGAAACTCTTGCCTCACCCCTTCGATGTCTTAGACCACTTCACCCCGGGGTGTGTGGTTGGGGGGTGGGGAGGACCCCGGCGGTAGCAGATGAAGCGATGTGGGAGCGCGGGCTGGGGGTCTCCCCTTTTCCGCTTTAATTTCTCAGCTACAGGGCTGGAGATGAGGGCGGGGTTAACCGGGCTTTGTTTCCACGTCCCTGCTGCCTGGGGGACCACCTGGCAGGGATGCTCCTGGAGCCTCCAAGACTCTAGGTCTAGTGACCAGGTGTCACGGAGAGCCTGGAAGCTGCCTGCGTGGGAAGGAAGGGGAAGACCCGGACCCACCAGGCCCAGGAACTACTAACTCCATCGCTGCCTCCAGGGACCTGGGGGCCCTTCACTTATGCGCGGGCAAGGACCTGGGTGCACCTGCCTTCCCAAGCAGTGTATGGGGCGGGGCTGCTCACGTGCTTGGAAATCCACGCCTGGTGGTGTAGGGGATTGGCACCCAACCACAGGTCTTCTCAGTGGAACTTGGAAAGAAGAGGGGGAGGTGTTGCGGAATAGCTTTGGGCTGAAATATGATGCGCCATAACTTGAGTTTTATTTTAAAACAGTAAATGATTATTTATTTATTTATTTATTTATTTATTTATTTATTTATTTATTTATTTATTTATTTAAATCCAGTGCGCCCCAGCTGGTGATCCCTCCCAGCCCTTGTCCTAGTTCATCTACCCTACATTGCCCATTTATCTTCGTTAGGGGAAAAAAGAGAGAGAGAGTGAGGACCTGAATCCTTTCAATTTTTAAGTGACCACAGAGGGCCCGGCTGGAGACACAGGAAGATTTATTTCTGGTCAAGGTCTCTTTTCTTCAAAGGTAAAGGACCTGGGGCCTCTAAAGGGTAAAGGTGTCTCTGGCAGGGGTTGTCCTGCAAACAATGGGGCTGACTCCAAACCTTCTTTTTGAAGGAAGCACTGGATTCGGAGGAATCCACTGGGTTTTTTCCTGCTTTTTGAGGGAAGCAGTGGGTCCAGAGGAATCCGCTGGGTTTCCCCTAAGTTAACTCATGGTTGAGTTGGGTTAGGAAGAAATAGGCATCATTTAGTAGTTTTCCCGGGTATTTTAAGGTTTCTTGAGAGTGGAGTTTTACCATGGAGAAAAGCACAGCCCGCCCCCACCTGCTAGCTGTGTGACCTTGGGGAAGTTATTTGACTTCTCTGTGCCTCAGTTTGTTACCTGTTAAATGGGAGTTTCAGTGATAGTATTGGCCTCAGAGGGCTTGAGGGAGAAATAAATAAGACAATAAACACTTAGAACAAGGTCTGGCACATGGTAAGTACCTGTATAATTCCCCCCCCCTTTTTTTTTTAAAGATTTTATTTATTTATTTGACAGAGAGCGACACAGCGAGAGAGGGAACACAAGCAGGGGGAGTGGAAGAGGGAGAAGCAGGCTTCCCACCAAGCAGGGAGCCCGATGCGGGGCTTGATCCCAGGACCCTGGGATCATGACCTGAGCCAAAGGTAGACACTTAATGACTGAGCCACTCAGGCGCCGCCCCCCCCCCCCTTTTTCCTTAATCAAGTAGATTACTCTATATTTTCAGCCTTACGACACTGGGTGGGAGAGAAGGGGCAGGCATTTTCCCTTACACACACACACTTTCTCTTAACAGATGAAATGGAAACAAAAACGGAGATTAATTGTAAAGAGAGGTTGCTCAGCAGAAGCCTCAGTCTCTCTGAGATAAAGTCTCCTCTTCTGTCTCCACAAGTGCTAAGGAGGGTCAGAGACAGGCATCTGGACATCCCAGACAGGCTGGGATGCAGGTTGGTGACCTTTGATGCCATCTCAAAAAGCACAGATGCCCTGAAATTAAGTTTTTGTAGCACTTGTGCATTTCTTCTAATCAACAGAAAGGCCTGCTTCTCTTCAGCCTCCTGGGATGGAAGCATCTTCTCAGTAAATCTTACTTTCCTCAGAACACACTGTCTTTTTAATATCACCCTGTGGTCCCAGAGTTTTCCACTCAGAAACAAGCCAAAACGTGGGTCTGAGCAGATTTTTCCTCCTGGAATTGACCCACTCTGCTCTATTTTCTCTTCATGATAATTGATGCTATTTTTTTACCTACTCCTCTAAGGTCTGAGCACAGGCCTTTCAGACATCCTCATGTCTCTGATGAATTTTTTTTTTTTTAAACAAGTTAAGTCTTTTCAGTTCAAGCTGTACCAAATCGTTACAGTTTTATAAAATTCCTTTCAGATAAGGTTTTTTTGTTTGTTTGTTGTTTTGGTTTTGGTTTTGGTTTTTTTTGCATCCAGAAAATTGAGTCTGCTCTGCATAAATATGTCTGGCATTTCACCTTTCCAAAAATTAGACCATTTTATTTGCATCCTTTAAGCTGATGTGTGGAGTAATGAACACATTCCAAGAGGGAAATCGGATCTGACACAGAAAATACTTTGGGGACACAGTGATTTCCCAGTGGTGTGTATGAAGACTATTGAAATCCAAGTGCATTTGCTCTGAAGGACACAGGGCAGCTAGTCCCGCCTTTGCCACCAACATAAGAGCTATGTAGTAAGCATGCTCCATAAACTAATATTGGTTGACTTTCCTAAAATCACCTGGCAATTTGTCACATGCACATTCCCCCATATTGCCCGAGAGAAAACTTTGTTATACCAAAGACCTCAAATATGGAGATAATGTTTTTAAGGGAATCTTGAGCCTCTCCCTAATGCCTACCTCCATTATTTAAAATACTGCCTCAAGGCACACATATAAATATTAAAACTTTAATTAAAGAATCAATCAGTGAGGGAGCTACAAAATGAGGGGCACCCAGCACATTCAGGTGACTTCAACAGAACATGGTTCTCTAGATTGTAAGGTCTCAGGGGTCTTATGGATATGACACATGGGGTTTTAAGGAGAGACAATCACCCTCATGTTTTGTATCTGTAGTTGCTATGAGCACCATCATTACCACTGGTTTGTTACTGGTCACTAGACACAGACGATGGGGATGTCTGTCTTGGGGAAAGGAGTGCCTAATGCAATAAACAGTTATCCAGGACATGCCACACATCAGACATTCTGCTCATGGAGTGAGGCTAATGAGAATGTTGCCCTTTTGGGGTTTCTATTGTCATGGGGAAAGCCAGATAATAAGAAGGGGATGGAAGTCTATTTTCATAAGGATAATGATAAGGGATAGAAAAATTATAATGTGACAGTATGGTAGAGAGTGACTTGGAAGGGCTTTCCAAGGAAGAGAGATTTGAGTGGAGATCTAAGTGAAAAGAAGTAGCTGGTATGTCTTAAGCTATACATTCATCCCGTATTTATTGAGCATCTACTATGTGCCAACCACTGTTCAAAGCACTTGAGATACACAATGATCAGTATATAGAGATACCCCTGTCATGGTGGAGTTTCCAGTCTAAGGTAGTCACCTGCATGAAGAAAATTTCAGAGGGGTGCCTGGGTGGCTCAGTTGGTTAAGCATCTGCCTTTGGCTCAGGTCATGATCCCAGGGTACTGGGATCGAGCCCCAAGTCGGGCTCCCAGCTCGGGGGAGTCTGCTTCTCCCTCTCCCTTTGCCCTCCTCATGCTCTTTCTCTCTCTCTCTCTCAAATAAATAAATAAAATCTTAAAAAAAAAAAAGTTTCAGAGACAGGGAATAGCAAGTGCAAAGGTCCTGAGGCAGAAGCAACGATAATATTATAAGGATGAAGTTGGGCCATATAAGTAGGTCCTTGAGCTTTGGTAGGGGTTCTGGATATTATTCTAATGGGAAGCCATTGGAAGGTATAATGCAGAGAAATTCCAAGATATATTTATGGTTTAAACATTGTGGAAAACACAGTCAGATGTTTCTGAGAAGAATAAATAAACAAGCATGGCTTCCTGGCCAGCCAGCTTTTGTGTCAATGGTTGGATTCATCTCCATATTTGGCCCATAGACTTCCTGGTATCTGGAAGGGTAATCCCCAACATCTAAGAAATTAAACTTTGTTTTTTCCCTCTCCTTTGGGAGTGAGAACAAAGTCTTCCATTCAAGGAGAAAGATTAGTTTAGAGGAAAAAAGAACCTCAGGTTTCTCAGTAACACTCATTGTATGTGGGTGCAATACTGAGCATATATCTGTATACACTGGGTTCTTTTCTCTTTGTCTTCAAAGTTTTTTTCTCTTTGCCCCACATCCCACCACACACATCTTCCCAGTGGCTTGGTCAGCATCTGTCCGGCATACAGATCCCCTTAACTGATCATCTAGTAGGTTTCCTTTCAGATGGTGGCTACGTGGTTCTCCCATTGGTGGGTATTATGTTGGATACTGACAGGAGGAAGAGGGTTGCTTCCTGAGAGCTCTGAGTACAGCCGACATCACCCGTCTTTGGAGGCTCTCCTGGCCTTGGAAGGTAGAAGTATGGTTTGATGGAGGGTTTGGACATCTGGATAGTTCAGTTTTCTTCCCACATTTGACCCCAAACCCGTCTCTCTGTATGCACAACCCTGGAAGTCTGTCAATTACTGTTAGATACGCTGTGACAATAAGAAATGTATATGTTTTGAACACTTCCTACACAGTACAAACTGTGCTAAGTAATCTGCCTGCATTGCTACGTATTGAACTGTGCTTTTCTGGCACGTGATCATCTCCCTCCCTCACATTTCACCTTGTTCACTCCCCACTCATCCATCAAAAGTCCCTTGCTCAGGGAAACCCTCCCTCTTTCCCTGTGTGGGTTCTCCTTCTTTACAGTTATCCCAGGGGCAGCTTTCTATTTACTTGAGTGATCTGTTTTATCTCTTTCTCTTACTCTACTGAATGGTAAACTCCAGGTGGGCCATGCATGCACCTGATTCAGACATCACTCTAACCTTAGCATCTAGCATGGTGTATGGCACAGGGTAGATGCTTGATATGGAAATAGTGAATTATTCCATTTGGTGCATCTAACACACTTTGAGATGGGTTCTCTTCATATCTCTATTTTGTGATAGATTGCAAGATATAAGCAGGCTAAAGCAATTTGTCTCAGGAGACCGCAGCAGGTAAATGGCATACCCAGGACTTTGAACCTGATGGTCTGAGTCTGTAGCCCATCAGCTACTGCTGATTGCACTGCATGTTCTGCCTCTTTCTCTGGCTTTGTAAGAGGCTAGAAAGGGAGGAGGTGGTGCAGTGCAGAGGTTAGGGGGAACTTGCAGCTTAGCTTGAGTTGCTCTGAGAAGTGATGCTGAGTCGATCAGAGGGACAAAAAGAAAACAGGGCACCTGTTTCTATTTGCTGCAATATTTCTTTTTTGTTGTATGAGAGTGGCCTGCCTTGGTGCAGTCTGTCTCTTGCTTTGCTATTCCTCTCCTTGGATGCTGAGAGCCCCGGGCTGCGCACAGCACCTCTGACCCCTATCCCCAGGCTCAGGCTCTAAGTATGATTTTGCAGGGAGTCTTGGAGCACCTCTCTGGTACAGGCAGTCCTTGGGTATAATACACCCGAGGCTGGCAATGCTCTGACAACCACTCAGCGCAGCACGCACACCGCTGTTTACTCCATTGACGCAGGATCACTCCGTCGTCTGACTCAGCTCCCCTTCCATTTCTTCTGAGAACAAAATTAGACCTTTGCCAACATAATAGATAAACTTGTGTAATCACCTTGCTCATTGCTAGGCTTGTTTTCCCTCAATTTTCTCTTTTCTGGGATTTTAGAATATAGAGTCAGAGATGAGGGCATGGACTTAGGTGTTTGAAATTGTCTGCTTTGACTATCCTCCATTCCATAAGAGCTACCACCTTTTGGAAGCACCTTCTGTGGGGGGCTTCACACACTGCATTTCACCAACTCTTTATCACAAGCCCTTTATTATCCTCATTTTTCAGCCAGGGGAACTGAGGTCCAAGAAATAAGTTGTAGACTCAAGCAATTGCTTCCGGAGTCCTGTGTTTGTCTCTTCTTCTGTACACGGAGAGGGTGTGCTTGGGTGCTGAGGGGCATAGCAGAGGAACTGTTACAGGACACTCGGGAGGCAGGAGGCAGTGCAGGGCAGTGGTTAGGAGTTTGGAATCACACTCTCTTGCTTCATTTCCCACCTTCATCACATTCTAGCTCCATGACCTTTGGCCTTAATTAACCTCTGTGCCTCCCGTATCCCCCTATACCTGAAGGTGAGAATCATCCCTACTTTGCAGGGTCAGTTTAGTGATTGATCAGCCTTGTAAATTACTTCAGCAAAGGGCCTGGCACGTAGTGTGTGTTTAGTAGGGGTGCTTGCTATGATAATAGTGGCAATTACTGTTGTCATTTAATAATAATGATATCATTATTACCATTATTGCTGCTGCTAGAATTTCACAATTCCTCTAGGCAGCAAATTGGCTCCGAAATGTGATTCCTTCATTTTCTTTTTGACTGTAACCAAGATGATAAATTGAGAGTGAAGGGGAGGAACCCAGCATAGCTGCAAACATATACTTGAAGGAGTTGACAGACCTGAGTCGCTGTATGGAGTTCTGCCTGCAGAGGACTGCTGACAGCGGCCATATGCACGAGCTCTGATTGATTGGCAGAGAGAAACACTAATTTATTAGACTCGTTATGAGAAGTGACAGAGCAGGGAATCGAGAGGCTGATTCAGCAACAGTGGCCCTAGCTAGATCCCAGTGGTGCTAGCCGTGTGTCTCTTTCCCTTGGGACATGCCCTCCATCTTGATTCTGGGGTCTTTGCTTGTATTCTAGAGTGAGTCTCTTAATGAGGCCCCGGCAATGAGCTGCTCCTCCTTAAGTCTTTCTGAAGGGAAGGCTGGCCTGTGGCATGGCTCACGGTCAGGGCATTGTGAAGAACACATCTTTTCCTTTGGCAGTCTTAGAAAGCTGAGTTCAGTTTAGGCTGCTGCTGATTGCAAAGGCTGATAATGGAGAGTTCACGTGCAGAAATTCCTCCAGGGAAAGAAAAGAGTTCTCATTTGCACAGGTTGGGAAATTTCAGGAGTTTCCTTGAGGGGCAATAGAGAGGATGATTGATACCTGTCTTTAAGAACAGGGGACTCTTCCTGGCAGGGCTTCTCATTTCTCATCTTGGGAGTTTGGTCAGTCTGAATTATAGCAGGTAGGATGCTGACTAACTAAGGAGATGATGACACATTGACCTAAGCTAATGGAGTTACTTAGGAGTCAGAAAAGCTTTGAAATGACCAATCTCCCTGAGAACAAAGGGTGTGAGAGGACACAGGATTGGGAGCCAGCCATACCTAATTTTTTTGAGTCCACATTTTGCCAATTTCTACCTATGTGACCTTGGGTGAGTTATTGCACCTCTCTCAGGCTCCATTGCCCTGTTAAAGGATGAATGATTCTACCTCTCTCACTGAGGATTGGTGCTTCAGAGTGAGGTAGGTTAAGCAGTTATCCCATAACCACCTCAGAGCAGTCCCACCTCATCTGTTCACTGACCTATAGCGTTCAGACAAGAGTTTTCACTCCAAGAACTACTCAAAGTCTAATCTGTTTGAATTTCCAATAATCTTTGAAAGTACATAACGAGGATAGGGAACCATTTACCCCCACTCCATTAATGGAGTTCTACTGAATTATGCTTTCTTGCTGTTGGCTTGTAATGAGAGATTGTCCAGGAAAGAAAGCCATTTGATCCCATGTTTAAAAAAATAGATATTATATACACACACAGAAAAAGAATAGATTGTTTAAACTAACGTTTAAGTGTGGTTATAGCAGAGGTGAAGTGAAAAGAACATAACATCATTGAAGACAAATGAGGGGAACCAAGAAAGACAGCGAGTTCTGAAGAACTGAGGCTTCCTGCTATTTGCTGTGATATTTCTGAGGACTCTGTTGGCTATCAACTGTGTTATCTCTGGGTTCAGGGTCGGAAAGAAGTTTTCCTTTCCTGAGGTATTGATTGGTATTTACGTACCAGACACTCTTATGTGGAACAACTGATCATGTTCCCTTTTCACAAAGCCAGCCAGGAAGCTCAGAGCTGATTTTAGAGTACAATCTTGATAGTAAATAGGATTTGCTTGCATAGGTTTTGCATATTAACCTTACTGTCAAGTCCATTTTACTTCTCTGTCTTTATGTTAATTTTCACCTTTTCTTGTAATTTCTGTTGCTTTTTAAAAAATAATCTTTGCAAGTGTTAACCTTAAAAATAAAATGGGTATTTTACCAGCAAAAAAGAGGTTTGTCTAGGAATGGAAAGAATTGCAATTTGGGACACACATGCTATAACAAAACCATAGGCAAGTCCCACAGACAAGGGAGAGGAACATTATGGAGAAGGAGGAAGTTGGAAGGGGTTGTTTGGAATGAAAGTCCATTGGAGAGAAGCAAGAGTTTAGGGTGATGATGGCTCAGTGGCTAAGTTGCAGGGGTTGTGGATTACTTGGAGATGCAATGTGCATCTTTCCCTGTTGGGATCTGTAATTGATGGTTCTTTCATTTTGACAGTTCTGCTGGGGTCTGTAATTTTCAGTTGCCCCTGTAATGGATGTTGGGTGGTAGGGCTCCCTCTTCCTACCTCCCCTTCTGTCCTCCTGACTCCACTTTATTGAGGTCTCCCTTTATTAATTTTCACACAAAATAAGTATTTGTAAGAGAGGTGGAAGTTAAAAGACGTAAATAAATAAATTACAGCCCTTTAAAACACCAGGAATCCCCAGAAAATAGGACAATATAGTACAGTGCTTGGTATCCTGAGCTACATCCGGAGTAAAGGAGTATTATTTTCATTCCCAGCAGTGCAGATAGATATGCTTTCTTATTTTCTCCCATTTTTTTCTTTTTAAAATTGTTTCCCTGGAGCATTACTTATGACACATAGGGTCACTTTTATGGGGTTGCTCATTGCCTTTCTGATGCATTGGGTAAACATTTTCAGACCTGTGCTCTGTGTCAGGCACTGTGCCAGGCCCTGGGAATATTGTATTGGGGTGATACATTGACCAGTGACCAGGACCAACAAGGTCTATGTCTCATGAAGCATATTCTGTAGTTGGAGAGACCAACAGAAAACATGAAAAGAAATAAATGGATGACATAATTATCTATTGCAAGTATTAAGATGAAAACAGAACAGAGCAGCATAATAAAAGGGTGGATGACCACATTATGCAGGAGGGTGAGGGAAGGTTTCTCCAAGGAGAGACATTTAGTTGACATTTAAGCTGAGACCTGGAGAACGAGAAGGACCAGGTTCTGTAAGGAGGATTGATGGAGACAGAGGAGGAGGCCATGGTGAGCACCAGTGTGTTCGGGTAGGAGAGCATTCTGCATGTCCTGAAAACTGCAACGTGGCCCCTGTGCCTGGAATAGCCACAGCAAGTGAGTTGATGTAGCCGGAGAAGCTGCGGAGGCCAGAACTCGCAGCCTGTTCTTGAGACCCGATGTTCTTTTTCTCTGAAGTGGGTAAGGTCTTCGTACCATTACTCACAGGTGTATTAAAGGTGGGAGAATAGCTCTGAGGGTGAGGGAATAACTTCTGGGAGCACCTGTGGGATAAAGGATATGCGTGTGTGCGCGTGTGCGTGTGTGCGTGCCAATGTGTGTGTGTGTGTATGTGGGTGCCAGTGTGTGGGTTGCAGGAGGAGTAGAGGGAAAAGAGGACAACAGGGTGGTGGTGATGGTCTGCCCTGACTTCTGAGCCTCTGGGAAGGGGGAGACTGGCATTCAGGCATTCTGCCTATGACGTCTCTAGGGCATACTCTGTTTAGATTCAAGTCCTCCCTACACCAGTGCTTACTTGGCAGTGAGAACCTCTGAGAAGGTAGAACCAGATCCCAACTCTAGGAACATTATCTTCACAACATCCCTAAAATTTAATGAGAAAACAGAGTTTGTTTGTTCACCTTAGACCACCCCTTAATTGCCCCCTCATTGGCTCCATGTCACTAACAGAGATTAAAAAACATTGGGAAAACCTTCTGGGACTTGAGCATTTTGGAATCTCTTTTCAAGTCTTTTGTTAGCACAGCAGAGATCCTTTTGCTTCTTTTCTAAAGTTAACATTTTCAGTGCCCTCCCTTTCTATTCACGTGTTTGGTTCTGCTTCTGCTTTGGTTCTGAGAGCCCTGAATGAATGTTCAGTTAGTTCTGTGTTCCTTGCTCTTGCAAGTGTAGGTAGAGCGCTTGCTGTCCCATGTCCCTCCTTTGTTCACCGTTTGGAGACTAGGACTGGTGACATTCCCTTTTGTAGAAGTAAAATCAGGGGAAGCAGCTTGCAAATTTAAATTGCCTCCAGTGTAACTCTTACACTTATTAAAAAAAAAAAAAGTAACATTATTCATTCCCTAGAGCTCCAGACTGCTTTACTGAAAGAAGGGAGGGAACCCACTCCAGAGGAAAGAGGCTCCTGGGCTTTCATTCCTTGATAGTCTTCTCTTTACATAATTTTGGGGAGCATGTTGAGGAATACTCATTTTGCCAGGCCACAAACATACCTCAGTGTGGGAGAATAAATGGAGAGCAGTGTCTGGAACAAATGCTTGTCTTAAAAACAGTTTATGAAATGCCAGCAGATGTCAGTGTGCCCTTGCCATTTAATTTTTTTTTCCCTTTTAACTTTTAAAAGCAACATTAATTATTTTCAGTACTTAAAAACAAAACGAAACAAAACAAAAAGCATATTCTCATACAGTCATCAATTAAGAGACCATGAAGAAACAGTTTTTGGGTTTTTTTTTTAGGTCTGGGAGGGAGACCAGCAGAACTCATTTCATAAGGTGAATCCTCTAAATCATCTAACTGTGTGATATAATTTTGTCTTTTCCCAGAATAGTGGTTTCAAAATTCAAAGCTTAGTGTAGATTTTATTTTTTTTCCCTTCCCTCCAAGCCATTGTTCAGAAACTAATAATAGCCCAGGATCCAGCTCAGCTTCTGAGAACCGACTGGCTCTGCTAATTGATACAGCTCTTCTTTCAAAAGCTGGAGTTTGCAAAGGGGGGTGAGGGGAAAGGTTGGGTATAGTCTCAGAATTTGTCATCTGAGTTATAATGAGAACCTCTTGCAGTTTTTGTTGTTGTGAGCGCAACAAACTAGGTGATAATAGCTCCTCTGCAGACATTTTTGGATTAAAAGTTCGGGGCATCTATACAGAAAAAGATTTGACCAAATGATTTAAAATTACTCATTTTTAGGCAAGGGATGATTTGCTAAGCGTTTACAAAAGTCAAGTGCAAAAGAAATAGGCTAGTTTTGAGGCAGGGAATAATGTATTTAACAGGGCATATTTGATGCTTCACTTTATTTAATAGTTTAGATTAAAATGGCACAATACTAAACAAAAAATGCAAGAATATGCTGAGAAAAATATATGCCCTTCTCCTTGCCTTCTCTCACCAGACACAACTACTATTATAATTTCTCATGTATCCTATCAGATTATGCAGATACACACATTTACACCTAGAAGATAACATAAGATATGCATAGTTCTACTCTTTGCTCATATTTTTCAATTTAAAGATATATTTTAGGGATTATTCCATATCCATACATATATATCTCTCTCCTCCATTTTGTTGATGGATATATAATATTCCATTGCCATATTTACCCTCCATTATTTAATTGGTTTCCTTTTGCTGGATATTTACATTATTTCCAATATTTTATTATTTTTTAAAGATTTATTTATCTATTTTGAGAGAGAGAGAGTACACGCATGCATGCCCATGCATAGGGAAGGGCAAAGGGAGAGGGAAAAGGAGAGAAGCAGACTCCCTGCTGAGAGTGGAGCCCAGTGCAGGGCTCCATGTGGGACTCAATGGGGGGCTCCACAGGAGGCTCAACCTCAGGACCCTGAGATCACCACCCAAGCCGAAACCAAGAATCAGGTCCTCAACTGACTGAACCACCCAGGTGCCCCTCCAATATTTCATTATTAAACTGCTGCATTGAATATCCTTAACCACTACCATCACCTCCACCTGTAAGTTTATCTATAAGATAAATCTGTAGAGATGCAATTGCTGGGTCAAAGGAGATGTACCTTTAAGGTTTAGAGACATGCCAAATCTAATGCTTTGGCTAAAATGTGCCCTTGTGTCTCAGTGGGTGAATGGAGTTTAGATGAAGCAATAGGGTGGTTCTGGTTCTGATTTTGTGGCCTTGGTGCCAGGCATGTGGCTATTGTTACACATTGTTTACCTGATGCAATATTTTGAGGTTCTTGTTATTCCTGTTTTTTGCTAACACTTTACATCTGCCAGGTATTTTGCTAAGAGATTTAATTTCATTTTCACATTTGGTCCGGTGGAGTAGACCCTGCTGTCATCCCAACTGCAGAGATGGGGATGTGAGGGCTGAGAGAGGTCACGTGCTTTGCTTAGGGTCAGATGGTTGGTGGTGAGGTGGGGGTTTCATACTCAGGTTCCCCAAGTTTAACCACCGTGCTATGTGCTGCAGTGTGTTTTGAACAGCAGAGAATATATTGTTGACTTGTACCAGGGTTTAACCTTGACACTATTTCACTATTGACATTTTGGGGTGGGTGATTTTCTGTTTTGGGCAGGGGGGGAGGCCCTGTGCTTTATAGGATGGTTAGCAGCATCCTTGGTCTCTACCTTTTAGAGGCCAGTAGCACCCCCCTCCTCCCACTGTGGCAATCAAAAATGTCTCCAGACAGTGCTACGTGTCCCTGGGGCAGGGGTAATGTCCCCATTTGGAAACCACTGATTCAGATAAAGAGCAAATGTACTCTGGGGACATATTGTAACACTAGGGACATGGATTTGAGGAGACATATAGTGGCTGATGTCAGAGTATCTTCCATTCAGTTGTCCCTGCTCAGGGACACCCTTTTTTTTTTTTTTAAAGATTTTATTTATTTATTTGAGACAGAATGAGAGAGAGAGAGAGCTCATGAGAGGGGGGAGGGTCAGAGGGAGAAGCAGGCTCCCCGCCGAGCAGGGAGCCCGATGTGGGACTCGATCCAGGGACTCCAGGATCATGACCTGAGCCGAAGGCAGTCGCTTAACCGACTGAGCCACCCAGGCGCTCCCAGGGACACCCATTTTTGTCCTACTCATGGTAGAGCAGGTAGGCTGCCCCTCACCTTAAACACCAGTCAAGGAAGAAACGGGAGGGTATGCTTAAGCCACTGTCATGCTCCGCTCGGATCACAATAATGTTTCCCAACAGGACTTTCTCTTTTAACATGTAGTTTAGAAACATCCATGAAAAATTGCTTGGTGGGGCGCCTGGGTGGCTCAGTTGGTTAAGCGACTGCCTTCGGCTCAGGTCATGATCCTGCAGTCCTTGGATCGAGTCCCGCATCGGGCTCCCTGCTCGGCAGGGAGTCTGCTTCTCCCTCTGACCCTCCCCCCTCTCATGTGCTCTCTCTCATTCTCTCTCAAATAAATAAATAAAATCTTTAAAAAAAAAAAAAAGAAAAAGAAAAATTGCTTGGTAAAACAGACTTTTAAAAAATCATGCTCTCAAGTACAGCCCAGCTTATGTATTATACAGTCTTTCTATTTGTGCATTTTCATTCAGTGCTCAGTAATGCTGTACATCACAATGGAAAGCATGAAGCCTAAGTGACAGCACCCCCCTTATGTACACATGGCAGACATTGATAATCAATTCCTTCCCCCTCATCAGATACACTTCCTTAGAATCCTCAATACATCACTTTAGGTGTATACTATCAGCCAGTTGGAATTACTATGTGAAATGAAATTTATTAGCTATCCCCATTACACGGTGCCTTTTTGGCCGAGAAGGATTACGCCTTCCAAAGAGGCAGGCTTATCATGAGGTATTAGCTTATTTTTCAGTTACTTTGAGAAAAGTACTTGATGGATATGAAGAAACATCTATTCTTAAGGCATCTGGAATTAATATCCTGTTTTATAAGAATAATTGGGCAGCCGGGTGTGCATCTATATCCTGGGCATTTTACATATGCTGCCCTCCTGCTGATTGTAGTTTGTATTATAATATCCTCTCCCCCACCAAAAATAGTCCCCTACCTTTAAAGCTCCATGAAGCAGCCAACCGAGGGCGAAGTGAAATGCTTTGTGTACAATGAGAACCGAGACAATTCCCTTAGCAAAGGACATTCAGAAGCTGTGGGATATTACTGGAACTGTGTCACTTCCCAGCATGGTGCATGTGCGGAAACCTTATAGAGCAAAGGGACTGGACCATCCAAGACTTCCACGAGTAGAGTCTTATTTACAAAGGCACCGAGGTCACGTTACTCTGGGAGGGGAACCTATATTTAAGATTTGAAAATGCTTTTAGGTGGCATCTTACAACCATCCCTTCAAGAATAATGTTTTACTGGGCGCCTGGGTGGCTCAGTTGGTTAAGCGACTGCCTTCGGCTCAGGTCATGATCCTGGAGTCCTGGGATCAAGTCCCACATCGGGCTCCCTGCTCAGCAGGGGGTCTACTTCTCCCTCTGCCCTCTTCCCTCTCGTGCTCTCTGTCTCTCATTCTCTCTCTCTCAAATAAATAAATAAAATCTTTAAAAAAAAAAAAGAATAATGTTTTGCTTTTTTGCTTTTTTGGGGAGACTACAGGGATTTCCACAGAATTGTTTGCATAAATTTAGTAACTTAAATTGCATGTAAATACCCATTACTGAAGTAGTTTGTAACTCGTCTCCTGTTTCTGATCCTAGGAAAACAGGTAAAAGTAATTCTGGGAGGACAAAGGCACTGGGTCAGAGGGCCTCTGTTTCCTTCTTTGGGCCTGATGGGAATGTTTCTCCACTTTTAGATGGCTTAGTCTCTGCGAGATAGGGACAAATAAGACAGATTATTGTCTCATGTTTCCTCTTCTCAGAAAAGAATTAAAAACTTGGGGGCCACTGATGGGCCTGTAGTGGCTTACTGAAATTGTTTTCCAAATGGTAAGAATGAATATTTTTATCTGGCCATGAAGTCCATAGCTTTTTATTTTTAAATCAGATAGATTCTCAGAGGGCTGTGGCACACAAAGAAAATTAGGAGCCCACCTTTTTAGAACAATAACGGTCACACCTATTTTACCATGACCTGATTAGGCAGGGAAAAAGAACCCTTCACTCTACCTGTTTTAACTTTGTGATTGAGTTTTGGGTACAGAGGTGATACGGAATGGACAAAGAATTCAGTGGCAATGTTGAAAGTTCATGAAACAACCATATTTGATGAGAAAGATGTATACCTCTGACTTAGCAGAGGGAATATGGTGTTTATTTGAACCACAACCTCTGTCTTAAAATCAAATTACTGAGAAATCATCAGCCAAAAATAGAGTTAATGCTGAGGTGTTAACTAAAATACCCATTAAGAGGCGCCTGGGTGGCTCAGGTGGTTGTTACCAACTCTTGATTTCGGTTCAGGTCATGATCTCAGGGTCCTGGGATTGAGCCCTGTGTTAGGTTCTGCACTCAGTAGGGAGTCTGCTTGAAATTCTCTCTCTTCTTTTCCCTCTGCCCCTTACCCAACTCTCTCTCTCCTTCTCTCTCTCAAAATAAATAAATAAATCTTAAAAAAAAAAACACCCATAAGACCCATAGTAACAAGGTCATAAAGCATCAAATGGAATACCACTCAACAACCCTGATGATCACATAAAATCAGAAAGTCCTTCCTGAAAATTGCAGGAATTACAACCATGTGCATGGGTATCTGCAGGAAAACATTTGCAACATTTCTGTAAGGTTCTTGATGGCTAGACTTATTAGTACAATGTTAATGATCGTTTTCAGTAAACTTTAGTGGGACCTGTTTATTTTTCAATACTACTACTTCAATAGAATAATACCATTGGTATCCATTGGTCACTTGTAAAAACATGAAAGTTTGTAGAATGCATTTCAGTGGTGCATAATGCTAATGAGATGAATTCTGTTTGGGCTTAAGTTCATGGCCCATGATGAAGACTCTCTGGGCCTGTATACTCGGGCATTGTAAATCCCACTCTGGGGGGTTCGGGAGGATGGGAATGGAGAACTTTCCCATGGGATCTCCGTTCTACAGATTATTCCATTTTATCAGGAAGGCCCTGAAAACCATATTTTCTAAATTTTATTTTGTAAATTATCAACAGGCTTGAGATACATACACACACACACACACGTGTACAATATATATACACATGCATTCACTTATGAGCATGTTGGACCCAAATCTGTATTTATGTCATTGTGTATGTCAATTTCTCTATCTGCACAATTTTAGAATATCACTGTTTAATAAAATGTAGTGGTCTTTCAAATTCTCTTCATTGGTCAACCTGTTTTGAGAGTGGTCCATTAGCTATTCCCTGTTTAGGCAATCTATATATTTATGAGGCACTTAGTGGGGTCTTTTGTGACCTGCTATTTTATTAAGCAAAATAAGTTCATTTAAATGAAACCCATTTTGTTTGCTTTAGAGCTTTGATTCTTGACTTGGATGAATTCTGCAGAAAGACTAAGAATTATTTACCATTTGGGTTGGATTTGTGGTTATCCTCCATATTTGAAGTCACAACCAACAATCCCCACAGATTTGAGTGACAGTGGTTTTCAATAGGTACAGATTTCATTGGACCCTTGCCAAGAGGCATCTTTGATTTTCTGTGCATCAATTTCTATATGTGGACAAGCAACATAATATCACACCCTAGCCAATATTCTCTGCTCACTTCATGCATCCTGGTTTGCAAAAAAAGTTAAAAAAAAAAAATGCTGAATCCCACACAAAGTTTCCACTTCCCAGACCAAGCTGTGCACATAGCAGGGAGAAGAGACCAGATGGCTTGTGGGCTGAAATCAGCGGAGAACCAGCTGGGATGCATGAGAGGGCATTTCCTCCTCTACTTCCCTGGGAACCTGGTCAGGGCAAGTCCCGGAGCTCTGATCAGGACAAGAGATGTCAACGTCAAGACCTCTGTCTGGCTCACAAGACCCTTGGACAAATCCGAGTTGGATTGGAAGCTGGCAGAAAATCTGAGGATGAGCTTTTAGTTTCCTGCTTACTGAAAAAAAAAAAAAATAACATGCCAGTGTGACAGAAGGTTCTAGGGTAAAATGCTGATGAACAGGAAATAACCATATTTCCCTGTGTTAGCACCAGCTTGGAGACTGAAGTTCTGTGATGAGGGCACATGGTTTGGGTGGTTTTAGATCCCAAAGGAAAGCATTTTTTTTCCATTTAAAGTGAAACCTTTTTTTCTTGCCACTGAATAATTAGGCATTTCTTAGACTGCCAACTTCTGCGACCGTGATTCCTAACCCCAGTTTTGACACCAGCATATTCAGTTATTTTGAGGAAAGCTACACATTTTTTGAATTCACTCATCTCTGATCATTTTTTTTTAAAGTACTTTTATGGCTTTTTCTTTTTTGGTTAATGTTTTAGTTAACTACTGCTGCATAACAAATTAACCAAAAACATAACAGCTTAAAGCAATAATCATGTAGCATCACAGTTTCTGTGGGTCAGAAATCTGGAAGCAGTTTAGCTGGGTGGATTTGACTTGGTCTTTCATGAGGTTTCAGTCAAGATGTTGGTTGGGGTGCTGTCATCTGAAGGCTCAGCTAGGGCTGGAGCTTTGCTTCCAAGCTCACTCATGGGTTAGTTAGGAGACCTTAGTTCCCTGATAGCTGTTGGACAGAGACTTTAATTCCTTACCATGTTATTGTCTCTCTGTGGAGTTGCTTATAACATGGCAGGTTTCTTCCCCTAGAGCAAGAGATGAGAGAGAGCCAGTGAGAGAGAGCCAACAAGAGAGAGACCTGATGACTTTTTTTTTTAATAGTTTCCCCTATTATTAACATATGGCATAGGTGTGGTACATTTGTTACAATTGATGAACCAATATTGATATATTTTTATTTACTAAAGTTCATAATTTACATTAAAATTCACTCTTTGAGTTGCACAATTCTACAGGGTTTTGAAAAATTTTTTATTGTGGTAAGGTATATGTAAATTTACTATCTTAACCATTTTGGGGTGTACAGTTCAGTGGTATTAGGTATATTCATAGTGTTGTGTACCCAACACCACCATCCATATCCATAGCTCTTCTCATCTTACAAAACTGCAACTATACTCATTAAACAGTAACTCCCCATTTCCCTTCTCCCAGCCCCCGGCAACCAAGAGTCTACTTTCTATTTCTGTGACTAGGATCATACACTGTTTATCTGTCTGTTGCCTGGCTTATCCCACTTAGCAAAATGTCCACAAGCCTCATTCATATTGTAGTACGTCAGGTTTTCCTTCCTTTATTTATTTATTTTTTGAAAGTAGGCTCCATGCCCAAAGTAGGGCTTGAACTCATGACTCTGAAATTAAGAGTCACATGCGCCACCAACTGAGCCAGCCAGGCACCCCTCCTTCTTTTTTAAAGGCTGAATAATATTCCATTGTCTGTACATACCACACTTTGCATATTCATTCATTCATTCATTGGCAGACACTTGAGTTGTTTCCACGTTTCAGTTATTTTAACAGTTCTATTGGTTTTGACAAATGTGTAATGTCATGTATCACACACCATTACGGTATCAAACAGAATTGTTCAATGCCCTAAAAATCCCCTGGGCTTCATTTCCTTCTCCACAGACATGGGAAACCACTGATTTTTTTTTTTTTTTTTACTGTTTTGCCTTTTTCTAGAATGCTGTATAGTTGGAAGCATGCAGTATGCCACCTCAATGTTTTTATGATAAGCCTCTGAGTCCCACAGCATTATTTCTGCCTTATACTATTTGTTAGAAGTGAGTCCAGCCTACACTCAAGGAGAGGGTAATTAAGCTCCCCCACTTAAAGTGGGGGGAAGATGAGGAATTTATGGACATATTTTAAATTGCCATAGTGAAGAAGATGAGACAGTAAATGCTAGCATTTATTGAGCATCTACTGTGTGTTGGGCACCATGCATAGTGTTTAATATGCACCATCCTTCTAACTCCTACACTGAGGCCATTAGGTTGCTGTCATATATATCTCCATTTCTGAAATGTTAGAACTCTTCCTTTCCCATGTTGCACATCTTTTTTTTTTTTTTTTAAGATTTTATGTATTTATTTGAGAGAGAGAGAGACAGAGAGTGCATGAGCATGAGTGGGGTGGGGGAGGGGAGGGCAGAGGAAGAGGGAGAAGCAGGTTCCCCATTCAGTGGGGAGCCCAACACAGGGCTTGATCCCAGATCCTGAGCTGAAGGCAGATGCTTAACTGACTGAGCCACCCGGGCACCCCAATGTTGCACATTTTGTTAGTAGAAAAGCCAGGATCCAAACTTTGGTCGGCTTCACACAAAACCTACATTCTGAAATTATGTTGCTTTCACTTAATGTAGGGGAAATCTAGGTCAAAGCCTTAGATTTAGGGGACAAAATATCAAAAAATGTCAGGAGATGCCACTGGGGGACAGTGTCAGACAACTTCATTACCTCTCCAAAGACATTCTTTATCCTTCTCTCCACTATATTAGTTTCCTATGACTGCTTAACAAATTATGACAAACTCAGTGGCTTAAAACCACACAAATTTATTATTTTAAAGTTTTGTTGTTCAGAAGTCCAACACAGATCTCACAGGGCTAAAATCACAGTGTCAGCAAGGCTACCTTTAGGAGGCTCTAGAGAAGAACCCCTTTCTTTGCTTTTTCCAGTTTCTAGAGGCTGCCCATATTCCTTGGCTCATGGCCCCTTCTTCTATCTTCTGACCCAGCAACATTGCATCTGACTCTCTTCTACCTCTCTCTTCTACCTTTAAGAATTCTTGTGATTACATTGCACCTGACCAGATAATTCAGAACAAATCTCCTTATCTTACTGTCAGCTGATTAGCAACCTCAATTCAATAAGAGAACTTCATTCCCTTAATTTACAAACCTAATACATAGGTACTCACAGCCTTCTGGGATTAGGAGGTAGAAATCTTTGGACGGAGCCAGTATTCTATCTACCAAGTCTACCTGCTCTTTTCCCAGGAAGCTGATAAATAAGGACTGTACTCACGACTCCTTTGCCCTTGGATTTTCATTGGAGTTCTGCTTATGGGGAGTTTGGGCAGGAGGTTAGAGGTATGGCGTTGAGTGAGGTTAGGCATTTACTGTTCTGACACCCTCCTTGAATGCACCCTCCCAACACAGGTCACTGCTCCAACTCACTGAGCATTATCCTTTCCTTCTAGAGACCCCCTTACTGTTCCTTCCCCTCACCTCCTTTTGGCCTAGGGATGGTAACAGCCATGCTATTACTAATTTGGGACTGCTGCACATCCTGTTTGGTTTTCCTACACTCTGCCTACACCTTTGAAAATAGTACCTCTGTAAGTAAAATCTCCTTAAATAATCCAAATTTGAGTATGCCATCTGTTTCCTATGGAGAACTTGACTGATATAGCGACTAAGGATATTCATATTTAAAGTAAAAAAAAAAGTGTTTTAAATTAGGGCAAGCTGAATCTTTCAAATATGATACTTAACCCATTGACAAAGATGTTGACATGGAGCCAGAATCCTGGGGTGGCATGTTGCTTTCAGAAACCAAGTAAAATTTCCATGTTGAGGCAATGCTTTTTGACTACTTAACCAAGAACTTTTTTATGATGTTGAATGTTCTCATTTTGAGTTCTCTCATGGTGTCTGTGTTACAAAAGGTAATGAGCTGAGGAATCTCCCCAGATTTTGGTAGGTTATTGTCCTTGTCTTAGAAGACCTGATTCAAATTTAAAAGATAAAATTCATTGTTTTTAGAATCCAAACAATTCCACAGGTGAGCTAATGAGCTAATTACAGATAGCAGTTTGAAAACATTGGCATTCCACAAGTAAACAGCATCTGCCTTTGATTAAGGTGTGAAATTTTAAAAAGGTGTGAAGTTATGGGTAATATCGGAAGATGTTCATGTACTTCAGGTGGTTTCCTTTTTTTTTTTTTTTTTTTTAGTTGTGGAGGAAATATAATGAAATGTCTTTATATATGTGTTTCTATGATAACCGTGAAAACTAAGTAACACACACCAGGATACTCCCTTGGTGTGAACACCAGGATACTCCCTTGGTGTGATAATCAATCTAAGTTGCTTTTCCCATCTGGAGCATTGCCTGGTCCATTATTCCCTGAGCTAGGACTTTGTCACTATTCCCTCATGTTTGTGCATCATTGTTTTAGCTTTGGAATAATAGTCCCCTCTGCATCCACATAAACAGAATTTGCAAAATTTTGAGATGGTTGTCTTTATGCTATATCAGTGGTTCCCACTATTGATTGGACATTAGAATATGTAGGAGAGCTTTAAAAAGTACCAATGATGCCCAGGCCACCATGGCCCCAGAGACTCCAATTTAATGGTTCTGGGATAGGGCTTCTAATAAGCAGCCAAGGTTCAGACCAGTGGAACTAAAGCAGGGCTTTCAAATTTTAATGGGCACACACATCACCCGAGAATCTTGTTCAAATGAAGATGCAGATTTATCAAGTCTGGGGTGGGACCTGAGATTCTGAAATTATAAACTCCCAAGTAATGCTGATGCTACTGATCCATGGAACACCCTTTGGGTAGTAAGGAGGTAGAACATTTGGGTCGTCACTGAGAATTTCTTAGGATGGCTGAATGTTAATATGTGGGTCTTTGGGTACTTGAATCAAGGCTCAGAGAGTTCTCTAAGAAGTAGGAAATTATCGTTTAATTTGGGTTTCAAGGTTATAGACTCGGTGGAGTCTTCGATAGGAAAACACAGCCAAGCCTCTTCACATGCAATTCATTCATTCATTCATTTAGCGAACATGTATTGGGTAGCTATTGTACACTAGGCATCTTTCAGTCATTGAAGATAAATCAATGACAAAGAGAAATGAGGTTCTTGCCCTTGTATATTCCAGTGAAGGAAGTAGAAGGAGATACTTAACAAATAAATATGAATCAACAAGAAAAGTAAAGATGGTGATATAGACTGTGAAGAAAATGATGTATTAGGGAGTTACCTTAGGTGGAGGGTGTGGGTATGGAGTTTAATTTGCTATGGATAGGACTCTGATGGCTCGGTCAGTTGGGCATCTGCCTTTGGCTCAGGTCATGATCATGGGGTTCTTGGATCAGGCCCCATATTGGGCTGCCCACTCAGTGGGGAGTCTGCTTCTCCCTTCCCCTCTCCCCCTGGCTTGTGCTCTCTCCCTCTCCCTCTCTCTCTTTCTTTCAAATAAATAAATAAAATCTTTTTAAAAAATGATGACTTTGGTTGCTGTGTGGCAGATGTATTTGAGGAGAAAGTATCAAAAGACACAGGGAAACCGGTTAGTAGACTCTTAGAGAAACCTAAATGAGTGATGGCCATAGAGATGGATATCATTTGGTGATAACACTGACAGATGGTGGGATGAAGGGAAAGGAGGAAGCAGTGGTGACTCCTGGCAATGGGATAAATGGTAGTGATTTGAAGATGGAGCCTAGAAGAACTAATTTATAGGGCATGTCAAGACTCAAGAGGTCCATTTTGGATAAGTTTGAGGTGTTTATGAAACTTTCAGGTGTAGATTCAAGAACAGAGTTTATACCCAAGTCTAGAGCTATTAGGTAGGGAAGAAATCAAGCCTAAAGATAGAATTTTGGGGAGCTGTCCACACATCACTGTATTAAAAGTCATCTTATTGAATGAATTTTTAAGGAGAGAGAATATAACTAGAGAAGAGTTGATATCTAGGAAATATCATGGTTCTGTAGAAAGATTGGCCCAGGGTTAGGGAGGAAAACTTTGGGTCCATCTTGGCCTGGGTTCCCAGACCTCAACCTCAAGGTAGCCTTTGCAGTGATTTCAATAATAACTGTTATGTAAACTTTCAGGAAACATTATTTCCCAGACATGGAACATCTGGCTCAAGCCAGTATAATTTGAATTGATGCTGGCTTTGTCTAGATGTCTCTCTAAGAGGGACAAATTGTGAGGAAACAAACATTATGTTGGATTATTATGGAGGGTGAGAGAAATAAGCTTATTGGTTTCTTGGCCAGATGTCTAAGTATATGGTAAATGGAGTTAATGGATGTTGGGGAAGAGAAACACATGTGCAGTGCTGGCGTCCTTTCAGCAAAGCCAGGCAAGGTTGCTGATGAAGGACCCCCGCTGCTGGAAATGGAGTTGAAGATGTATTCTTGGACCCAAGGAGGAAACACAGAGGACGCATTATCATATGGAATGATTACTTGGCTAATGAGCCTTGAGGGGCAGGAAAATTGACTACAAAACAAATTAAACCAGCACCTGACATTCTAATGTTCTTTATAAACAAGTGATAATGTCTGTGTGTGTGTGTGTGTGTATTCCCTTATACGAGCCCACTTATTTTAACCTACTCCATCAAATATTGAGGATTAGATTGACCAACTCCCCCCTCCCCGCTGATTCATGGGCATGATCCCATGTCTGAGGATGTGATTCAGCTTTTAGATATATCCTTTATCTGTGACTGTTCTTGGCAGTTGATGAAAGATGAAATTTCTCTGAAAAGCTCATCCCTTTGAATTGTGTTCCTGAGGAAGGAGGCCAGATGCCACATGACCAAAGCTTTAGAAAACTCCAGGATTTTTGGTGATGGGCATGCAAACCTGGCTATCTTCCATCTGCAACAAGGGCAGAACCAGCAGGCCACCGACGGAAATACAGAGAAAGAAAAGGAAGTTAGGGGATAAATTCCTCACAGATGCGATTATTTAATCCCCAAATGGAATGGTTTAGGGTGAGTGAATTCATTGTATATGGAGCCTTGTAAGGGTAGGGAGATACTTAGCTATGACAACAATTACCACAGCAATGTTTCATTTACTGATTATTGGCTGTGTTTAGACTTTTTTTTTTTAAGATTTTATTTATTTATTTGAGAGAGAGTGAGGGGGAGAGGGGAAGAGAATCTGAAGCAGACTCCCCACTGAGCACAGAGCCCGATGCGGTTCTCAATCCCATAACCGCAGGATCATGACATGGGCTGAAACCAAGAGTCGGATGCTTAACGGTCTGAGCCACCCAGGCACTTCCAGACTTTGTTTTAAGGGTTTTGCATCCATTATCTTATTTAATTCCACAACCACTACAGAAGGGCAGGGGGTAACTATTGCTGGCCCCTTTTTATACATAAATATGTAAATGTCCTAGACATAAAGCAGTTTTCCTTGGGTTTCACAGCTAGTAAATATAATAAGCCAGTCTGGGGTTGGGACTCAGGCAGTTGCACTCAGAGCTCTATTTGCAATGAGAGGGAGGATATGCTCCCTTAGTAAAGAGAAGACCATGCTACATAAAAACAAAGGACAAGGTCTTTGTAGGATTTTAAAACAGTTTTAATTTAAATACAGCCATTTATATTATGGTTAATATGTGCGAAGAATTTTACCATAAAATTGCCATATAGGATCTTGGGGTGCCTGGCTGGCTTAGTTGGAAGAGCATGTGGCTCTTGATCTCAGGGTCATGAGTTTCAGCCCCACGTTGGGTGTAGAGATTACTTAAATAAAAGCTTTAAAAAATTGCCATATAGAATCTGATTTAATCTTTATATCAGCTTCATGGGATAGGTATTATTTTTATTTTACATCCGAGGAAGTTGGCTCAGGAAAGCTAGTTGGCCAAGGTCAGGCGCTATACTTGGCTGAGTTGGGATTTGAGTTCTGATCTCTGGCTCTGTTACTCACACCTCTAAACATTACTTCTAACTACAATAATATAAGCAGAGAGGTCTTTATTTTACTCTCCCAAATCCACTGGGACGTGTAGCCTGAGTTCTCTGTACCTTTTGAAGTTCAGTGATTTTTGGAAACAGCAATACAACTAACTTAGAGATCTTCCGTTTTCTTTCTAATGATCAGTGCTTCTGAATTAGCTGTAGCCTCTAATGCTTATTTCTCTTTAAAAATGGCTCATCTTCACCAGATACCAGTAACCTACCAAATTGTGATTTCTTCTGTTCTGCCAATGAAATTTCATTATTTAATGCTCTTGGTAATAATACTGGACACACATTTCTGGATTAAAGTATGTGCCTTCTCAAATGCACCCTGGAAGGTTATTATTAATAAAGGTAGTATTAAAACACCACAAATAACTCTGTAACGTTGCTTGGGCTTAATAAATTCCCTGCAGAAAATTATTTGCAGTAAACTCTTAAAATTCAGCTCACTTTTAATATACTGTGGCCTTTAGTGACCCTTATCATTCATTACATACCAGTGACCTTTCCAGTGTTGAGAAGGGTAGTTGCAACAGCTTTTGGGTATTAATACTATAAGAGGTAGATATAGTTTTCATTCTTTGCTACTGATAATTAATTCATGTACTTTAAAGGCATTGCATTATTTCTCGTATAACACAGTCTGTGATGGTTTCATAAGGGCATGGAATATAAATGGTTATCTTGGCTAAAGTGGGTTTCCATCATTTTTAGACACTGAGTTCTACAGCAATACTTAGATAAGGACTAGGCTTGGAAGGAATGATGCCAGGCTGTAGGGCACTTGATCATCATCACCGTACATCCGCTTCTGTAGATTTTTTTTAAGAGAAAATTTTTATTATGGAAAGCATAGAGCATATACTAAAGTAGAGAGAATAGCATAAAGAACCACCAGATAGCCATCTCTCAGATTCAGTAATTATCAAGGTATAGCAAATGTTGTTCCATCTATGCCCTTGATCACTCTCCCTCCTCAGGCTCATGTTACTTTGAAGCAAATACCAGACATCCTATCATTGTTTCCATAAATATTTCAGTTTGCATTTCTAAAGGACAAAAAGGCTTTGCTTCTCTGTTTTTAATTTTGATTTAAGTAATTTAATTTTTATTGTAAGAACACTTGGGATCGGGGTGCCTGGGTGGCTCAGTCGTTAAGCGTCTGCCTTCGGCTCGGGTCATGATCCCAGGGTCCTGGGATCGAGTCCCACATCGGGCTCCCTGCTCGGCGGGAAGCCTGCTTCTCCCTCTCCCGCTCCCCCTGCTTGTGTTCCTGCTCTTGCTATCTCTCTGTCAAATAAATAAATAAAGTCTTTAAAAAAAAAAAAGAACACTTGGGATCGATCCTTTCAACAAATTTTTAAGGGCACAATATAGTATTATTAACTATAGGTACAGTGTGGTACAGCAGATCTCTAGAACTTATTGTCTTTCCTAACTAAAACTTTATACCCATTGAATAGCTACAAACCATTTCACTCTCCCCCAGCTCCTGACAGCCACCATTCTTCTCTGTTTCTGTCAGTCTGACTATTTTAGATCCTTCATGTAAGTAGAATCGTGCAGTACTTATCCTTCTCTGTCTGGCTTATTTCATGTAGCATAATGTCCTCTAGGTTCATCCATGTTGCTGCATGTGACAGTAATTCCTTCTTTTTAAGACAGTGGATAATATTCCACTGTATGCATATAGCACATT
The DNA here is from genome assembly GCF_029215605.1 of Mirounga angustirostris. Taxonomy (NCBI): domain Eukaryota; kingdom Metazoa; phylum Chordata; class Mammalia; order Carnivora; family Phocidae; genus Mirounga; species Mirounga angustirostris. Next base: position 144,401,105 of record NW_026991713.1, read on the forward strand.
GTCTTTATCCATTCATTCATCAGTGGATATTTGGGTTATTTCCGTGTCTTGACTATTGTGAATAGTGCTGCAGTAAACATGGGAGTGCAGATACCTCTTTGAGATCCTAATTGTAATTCTTTTTTTTTTTTAAAGATTTTATTTTTATTTATTTATTTGAGAGAGAGAATGAGAGACAGAGAGCACGAGAGGGAAGAGGGCCAGAGGGAGAAGCAGACCCCCGGCTGAGCAGGGAGCCCGATGTGGGACTTGATCCCGGGACTCCAGGATCATGACCTGAGCCGAAGGCAATCGCTTAACCAACTGAGCCACCCAGGCGCCCCCCCAATTGTAATTCTTTTGGATAAATACTCAGAAATGGGATTTTCTGGATCATATGGTAGTTCTATTTTTAATTTTTTGAGGAACTGCCATACTGTTTTCCATAGTGGCGACACCATTTTGCATTCCCACTAACAGTTTACAAGGGTTCCAATTTCTTCATATCTTTGACAACACTTACATATTTTTTTATAATAGTCACCCCTCACACCGTTTCAAGTCTTTTTTCCTAGCATAACCATAATACCTACTAAAATTTCCTTAAAATCATCAATTATTAAATCATTAATTAAGTATCCAATTTTCTCATAAGTATTATTTTTCAATAGTTTATTCAAAACAGGATCTAGATAGGTTCCATTCATTGTGCATGGTTGATATGTCTTAAAAAGGCTCTTTTAGTCTGTTTTAAGGATCTTTTAATCAGTTTGCATGCAACATTTTTGTTTGTATTTACAGTTTTCTTTGTGGTTGTTTTTGACATTGTTGAAGAAAACAGATTGTTTTTCATGCAACATTTCCCACATTCTGGTGTTTGCTGATGGCATTCCTGTGGTATCTTTTCACATGTTCCTTTGTCCTTTGTATATGTTTTAAATTGGTAGATGGTTCCTGAGTCTTGATCAGATACAAGTTCAATTTCTTCTATAGTTTGTTCTTCTAAGAAGAGACTCATAATATAAAATTGTCTCTTTTTGTGATGCTATAACCACTGATGCTCAGTATTTAGGTTGATGAATTCTTAAGGGATTGTAGAATGATGATATTCTAATTTTATCTTTCCTTCTTCATGGATTTACTGGAATACTTCTTAAAAAGAATTTCTTCAGTCTACTTTTAGGATCTTCAGGGGTACAGCTTGTCTAAGAAACATAGGAAAAATATTTGATTTTTTTTTTGTTTTTAAATTAATGAGCTGGTTAATTTACATAATTCAATGGTGGCCATGTATTTTTTAGTATTATTATAAACTCAAGGACTGAAGTTATTTTGTTTATTGATGCTAAGATTTTTCAGTCTTCAACCAGTAGGAACCTCTTCAGTTGCCTCGTGAGTCCTTTTGACATGACTCAGCTTGTCTTTGATGGCTTTCTTGCTATCATGTAGGACAGGATATTCCAGGTTCATCTTGCGCATGTCCTACCTCAGGCCTGGGATGATCCATTATCCGGAGGCGTTCTAGTCCCTAATAGTATTTCAGGATCATAATCTAGGTACTAGGGATGTTCTCTGGGTCTCTAAAAATCCCATCATCTCTTCCCCAAACAACCGTCTTCCATTAGCTTCATCTTGATCAACAGTCCCTGCATCTACGCAGGTCCTCAGGCAAGAAACTTCAGAGGTACCTTTTATTCATGTTGCTACCTAACTGCTTGCACCCTCCTCTCTCCCCAATTCCGCTGCCAGTGTCAGACCTCTACATTCCCTTGCCTGGAGTGACAAGTTTGACCCCTAACAATTGACTAGACCCTCTGGTCTTTCTCTTATCTAGTTCATCTCTACTAGGGCATCCGAGTCTCTTTTATGACAAACAAGACAGAAAGGCACAACAGAACCAAAACTATTCTTGCCATGCCCTTGCTCAAAAACCTTCTATGACTCCCGGCTGCCTGTAGAACACCACCATGCGCTAACATAGCATTCAGTCTGTTCCAGCTCTTGATGCCCCTGTGTTTCCAATTCAGTAACCTATCACTTCCTTCCATTTCATTAATGATGGGGATTTATTCATAGCTCTCCTAACTTTGTTCATACTACTCCCTGTGCCTAAGATAGCTGTGTTCCCTTCTCCGTACTTTACCCAAGTACATGCACAAACTGAGGTCAAGGCTGTCATCAGATGCTTCTTTTCTGTGAAGCCTTGCCCTGACCTCCCTGACCACAGTGATTTGCTCCCTCTTTTTTTTCCTTTAACACTGCTTCTTCAACCTCTGTGTGCCTTGGTTTCCTAATTCATAAAATGGGGATAATAATAATAATAATACCTACATCATGGAGTCTTGGGTATATTAGATGGGATTTTCTATTTATAGTCCTTAGAAGTGGCTTGGGTACACTGTGAGTGCTTCGTAGATATCAGTTGATCTGTTGTTACTGTTAGCAGTAAGCGTGTTTGCAATAGCAGTGTTTGTTTATGCTGCTGTTACTGTAATATATCCCAGCAATTTTACCTGGGTCTAGCCTTTCCTCTAAATTGGAACCTTCTTCAGAGCAAGAGTCATATCTTAACAACTTTTTAAAAAGATTTTATTTATGTATTTGAGAGAGCGAGCTCAAGGGAGAGAACACAAGTAGGGAGAGCAGCAGAGGGAGAGAAAGAAGCAGACTCTCGACTGAGCAGGAAGTCTGATGTGGGGTTTGATCCCAGGACCCTGGGATCATGACCTGAGCCGAAGGAAGCCACTTAACCAACTGAGCCACCCAAGTGCCCAAGCAATTTTTATTTTTTAATCCTCAAGGCCAAACAGTACCCTGCACACAGTAGGCTCCCGGTTATTATTTGCCAATTTTTATGTCGTGTATATAGTGGGAATTATACATGTAATTCCTTCCCCCAATCTTGCATCCTAGTTGGAAACAGTAAAGAATGAAATAATACCATCTGATACAAAAAAGCGTTGAAGATCAGGAAGTGCAAAGAGAGATTGAAAGAGCAGAAAGAGGGAAGGATGGGCTAAAGCCATTGGGGTGTGCCTGGTCTTTAAGAAGGGGTTGAATAAAGAGGAGCAGGGGAAAGAGTAAGAACGTAAGAGTAGGCTTGAGAGGAGGCAGTATCCTCAGTGTCTGAATCTAAACAAAGAAAAAATATTTCATTGAATATTAGTGAATCAAATAAAAACTGAAATGCAAATAAACATGGTCTTAGGAAATAAGAGCATCAGTCACAGTTTTATCTTTTGGGGTAAAATAATGTATTAAGTAATGTATTCACCACTGAACCCCAGATGAAGTTGTCAATAAAACATTATTCTTTTTATAATCTTACCCTACAGAGAAAAGAGCTGTTTAATCTTAGATGGATTCCCCAGTGTCTTAGTCTCTGCCTTCCTTGTACACTCAAGATGATGCCTCTTGGTGATGGTTATAACTCAGGAAACTTGCAGAAGTGTGTGAAAGAAGCTGAAATCTCAGGCTCCTCCCCTACACACCATTGTTTGTTTCAT